>NW_024467094.1:17161577-27161577 GCF_017591425.1 Ochotona curzoniae
AACAGCCAGGAGTTTCTTCCCGATCTCCCACGCAGGTGCAAAGTCCCAAGGCCTTGGGCCACAAGTAGGGAGCTGGATGGGGAGCAGAACAGCCGGGACACAAACCGGGGCCCATATGCGGTCCTGACCCATGAAAGGCGAGAATTTAGTCTTTATTTCATTGTGTTGGGTCCCCAGTGTGTACGTTATTAGAAAACTGGATCCAAACTGGAACTGGGACTCAGAATAGTGTTCTGATATGGGATGAGGGCCTCACAAGCATTGGTTTCTCTACTTCATCACAATGTCCACCCTTTGCATATCTTATATGTTCGTTCATCAGACAACTGGGATTGAGTTTAGAAGCTGACCTCAGAGCTTAGAGTATAGATTTGGAGGAAGTGGCTGAGGCAAATGCACAGCTGAGATTAATTAATTGCCTTTTGGAGGAAGCATACTGTTAAAGACCAACAGGCACCGAAGATAAATTTTAACTCAGTTGGATTCTTCTGTTTCCCTTAAGGAACACAGCTCAATTTAGTTGCACAAACATTTATGAGCCAAACACAGTGGAAATGGGAACCCTGAGAAAAATAAGATGCAGTTCTGTCCCTGGAAGGCTCACCAAGCTTCATGTGAGAAGGAGAGACAGGGAGCCTATATCAAGGAGAGAGAGATTAATTTTGCCTAGAGGACTTGAAGAGGCAATAGCTGGAACACTAACATCTCTCCCAAAACATTAAATACACATAATGATTATTCAAATGAATTAACAGTGAATAATAGCATCCACTTAATTATTAGCTCAAGGACGATAACTCAAAGACAAAGAATGCACCAGAACTCAACCCAGTTTCCAGGTCCTTATGACAAATAGTCAGAGTATTAAGCATCACAACTGTCATGTAGGCAGCTTGGGATGCCTGCAACTCATTCAGAGGGCCGGTTTAGGTCCTAATTCCTCAGCTTCTATCCAACTTCCTGCCAATATAGACTCTGGGAGGCAACAGACAATGGTTCTTGTATTCAACTACTTCTTTTGCTTTATTGATATGGAAAAGACATCCAAGAGGAGAGGTGGCTCCTACAAAGTCACTACAAAGGAGGTCACAGCAAGGACAGTCTCAGGGTCCTGACTTTCAGGTCATTTCCATTTCCATTTCTGTACCCTCCCCTTGTGTCTCAAATAAACATAAACTCTAGCTCCCTTAAGTTATACCTCTCCCAGCTACCTATATACATGCTACATACTCCACATTTGGCCTCTAAGTGGATAAGTATCTCTTCTGCCTGGAGTAAGGTCTGCTGTGTCCTTGGCACTATCCCACAGGTGAAATGATCAGACCCAGCTCATGGGCAATCAGGACTCCAAGAGACCACGATCCAATCACTAAGACATCACCAGGGTAAGGACATGTTGGGTTTCTCCATGCTCCACAAAAATAGCCTTACTTGACAGTCCCTGCCAACCAAGGCACCTAATTTATTTAACAACATAACAAGATTATTTACTGCTGCCCAGCTGGGGCAGATTCAGTCTTTCCTCTTGATTGTGTGAAGGCATCCATTTTTCACACAATCATAGCCCGTGAAGATCATCACCAGGACTGCCAATTGTGGGCTTAATGGGAATAACTTATACATGAGATTGGATTTCTAACTCTGCATAGAAACTTCTCTACAAAGAAAATTAGCTGGTATTCCTTGTTTAAGTATGTTAATAAGTGTTGTCTAGGAAATATTTAATCTTTAAGCTTGGTTCATGGCACTGGGAGGCAGGATACTAGACTTCCTGGTTAGCTTCAAACAGCCATGAGAAGCCACTGGAGGTCTCTGGGCCTCAGGTTCTCCTACCTATTGTGATAAAGCAAGACCAGACCATTGTTCTGAACTAGAGGCCCAGAAGCTAGCTACCTCAATTGAAACACTGAATCATGCAAATTACCAATCTAATGCCTCACAAGCTAAGCAAATTCTGATTTCTCTTAGGCAGAATTATATCTTTTTGGTACATAATTATTACTTCATTCAGCCTCGCTAGATTCTCTGAGTGCCTGGAAGTGATACCATGGAGACTTGGAGACCATTAGAAGAAAACAAAACTGATTTCTGGTACATGATTCAAGTCTGTTTCTAGTTATTGGCTTCACTGATCCCTGCCAGGTTGCATTTCTGCTTTCTTGCACTCCATAAGTGGAATTCCAGTTAATGGTGCCCACACACAACTTCTCCCACCTAGGCTCTGCCTACCTAAGAGTGTGCACTGAATTCAAGTCATTACTCTATCTAGTTCCGTACTGAAGCCAGCCAACTCACATTGGCTCATGAGAACTGATTATTTGTATTTACTCCCAAATCCAAGTTCAGTGATTTTGTGTTCATTGCCTGAAACCGATCACGGTGGGAGTATTTATAACAGGGAAATTGGCAAACACTACAAATCAGGGCTTTGTTTCTTCCCACAGAGCTGGTTGTTAAATATTTACCAACACATCACTGACTATATTCCCAGCTTCTGGCATTTAGGATGCAGTAAGCATACAGTTAGAATTGATGAATAAATGGATGACCAATCAGCAAACCTGAGTACTGATGGGTCATAGTCAGGCTGAGCTGTGTGTGAAAGCGCAGTATAAAGCTACCAAAAGAGCTTATGTGAGGAGTAAACAAATAGAGCAGTGCTTTTAAACTTTGCCCGCACATTACTATCACCTGAATTCCAGGCCACATCATAGACCCAAACTCCTGCAGGTAAGCAAAAGATACCAGTATTTTCTAAAACATCCCTAGACATGATTTCAAAACACAACCAAGTTTGAGAACCTCTGCCTACAGAAAATTCCTGGACTAATCCTAGCCTGTACGACACCTATCCTCATGTCCCAAATGCCCACTCTTTTGATGTGTGGATATTGAGAGTCATGAAAAGGCATGAAATTTCACTGGTAGATTGCTAGCCACCCCTGTAATAAAGGACTAAGTTACTAAACAGTTTTCCCTACTGGGTATGGTTTCTTTCTTTTTTTTTAAGATTTATTTATTTTTATTGGAAAGGCAGATATAGAGAGAGGAGAGAAACAGAGGAAGATCTTCCGTCCGATGGTTCACTCCCCAAGTGACCACAACGGCTGGAGCTGAGCCAATCCAAAGCCAGGATCCAGGAACTTCTTCTGGGTCTCCCACACGGATGCAGAGTCCCAAAGCTTTGGGCCGTTCTCGACTGCTTTCCCAGGACACAAGCAGGGTGCTGGATGGGAAGCAGGACCACCGGAATTAGAACCAGCAACCATATGGGATCCCAGGGGTTCAAGGCAAGGACTTAACCACTATGCTATTGCACCGGGCCCTGGGAATGGTTTCAATTTTTTGACTCAGGTCCAGAACGATGATTTCATCAGGCAGGCATTTAAGCTAGGACATTTTAGTTTATCTAAGAGTATAGCAGCCCCAGCTAAGTTTCCCTACATGCCTATTGCCCCTTCCTTTCCCCCTTCCAAATGGAACTGCCCTGTACCTTTCAGTTTCATTCATTCTCTTTCTCTCTGTCTCTGTGTATCTCTTTAATAGACATATATTTATTCAAATAGCAGAGTAAAAGGAAGAGAGTGAGACAAAAGGTTCTTCCATCCAATGGGTTACTGCGCAAATTGTTGCCACAACCAAGACTGAGTCAGGCCAAAACCAGGTCCCAATACTTTATTTGAGTCCTCCACATAAGTGGCAGTTCCAAGTTCTTACATCATCTTCCACTGCTTTCCCAGGAGCATTAGTAAGGTGCTGGTTCAAAAATGGAACAGCCAGAAACCGAACTGGTGGTCTGAAATCGGATGTGGTGCTATAAGCGGCAGTTTAACTTGCTGCACTACAACACCAACTCCTACATAGCTCCTTTAAATCACCAGTACAAAAACACCTCTTTTCTGATACTGTTCTCAGTCTCCCTAGCCATCAGCAAGACACAGTGGCTGAATCATGAACCTTGGAACCAAAAAGAACCTAAGTTTAAGTCCAGTTCACAGCGTGACAGCTACGAACATCTGAGAAGTCATTTTTCTCTGAACCACATAGTTTACCTGTATAAAACAGGATGCACAGTACTTACAAACTCTTTTGCATATGGATAAGCCTGGAATCATGTACCAGAAATAGAAGAAAATTGGACCATGATATTTTAGTCCAGTGTCTATTCTGCCACTTGCCAGCCATTTGTTTGATTCCTGTTTCCTCCTCTGAAAATGTGAGGTTACCAAATGTAATGGATGAGCTTTTTTGTTTCAAAAGGGACTTCCTGTCTTTGCCTCTCACTCAACATTTATTTGCTTTCTCCAGAATTGATCATTTTTTTAACATAAAGGCTGTCTCCTAACCTGATTAGTAGACCCCAGGGAGCAGTGAATGTGTCTTGTTTGTGTATCTCTGCAGCCCAGAGCACAACCTTAAACTTAAGACATAGCACAATGAGCTTCAATCACCTTAGCTCTCTCCTGTCTTGCTATGAGTCATCAAGCGCAGGGATCAGCTCAAGCCCATTACAGAGCTGTCAGCCACTCCAACAACACGGGTCTGTGCCCTAGCCGACCTAGACCTGCTGTAGCTACCTGTAATCTGCTTAGTATATGTCAATCACCAGCAAGCAACTGTGGCTATATTTCTCAGATACAGAGGGTCATACGGTAAATCATCAATGGATTCCCCATCAATATATTTAGAGAGTGGCCAAAAGTCACCACCTGGAATGATGCACAATGTCATGAAGAATACTGTGTGCTGTCACCTGAAGGAAGCCCTGGATTATAGGAAGTCACACGATGTTATGGGGCTTGAGGACTTTCCTACTGTCTTCTTCCTTATGCCCAGAAGTTAAGAGGTACACTCAGCAATATCTACTCAGTAATTGCTTCTTTCCCTAAGCAATTCCAAAACCAATGTGTATCTTATTTCTCCCTAAATGGGATTTGTCAGGGAGCTCGTATTTTTTCTCACCTAAATAACAAGTAACAGCAAAATGCAAAATAAACTATAAGCAGGGAGCACTGAGTTTTGCAAACTTCCAAACAAACTAAGGAATCAGTTGCTGGCCCTTAACATCCAGTGACAATTTTCTTCTTGACTCTGAACACATTAGAAGGTACTTATGATCTTGTGGCTCCAGATACACAAAGATTTTGGAGCTGGGAAACTGAAATTCTACAGTTACTGAAAAGTTTGATTGATCCAAGCATCCCAAAAGATTGGGAAATTCAGATTAAGTGAAGTTTCTTGATACTAACAATATTGCTCCCTTGAGAAGTTGATCTGTATGGTGATTTCAACTTTTCAAAAAGAAGTTTGCAACAATGGAGAAATAAAATGGATTCTGAGATATTTTGGAAACATCCACATTGCTCAAAATTGCCCTGCCTATTAGCTGTGCAGCCTCAGTTCAGGACTGTGCTTATGGCCTCACTGAATTACAGACAATATCAGTTAGTGGCATTTGCAGAGATATCAATGACAATGTATCCCACTGATGTTTGGAACATGGCAGGGAAACCTTACCTCTCTAATTTTCTCACTTGTGAAACGGAGACAACAATGTCTTATTTGGAGAATACATTAGACAAATGTATAAATTAGGACTCTTTCTTGTCTCACCACACTCCAATTACCCTATTCTTTTTAAAGATTTATTTATTTATTTATTTTTAATTGGAAAGGTGGATATACAGAGTGGAGGAGAGAGGAAGAAGATCTTCTGTCCAATGATTCACTCCCCAATTGGCTGCAATGGCTAGAACTGCGCCAATCCAAAGCCAGGAGGCAGGAGCTCTTCCAGGTCTCCCACACGGGTGCAGGGTCCCAAGGATTTGGGCCGTAATCAATTGCTGTCCCAGGCCACAGGCAGGGAGCTGGATGGGAAGCAGGGCTGCCAGGATTAGAACCGGTGCCCATATGGGATTCCAGTGCGTGCAAGGTGAGGACTTTAACCGCTATGCTATCGCACCAGGCCCCAATTCCCCTATTCTAACCTTCAATCCTTGAGATCCAGAACATGGTAAAACAAATTACACCCCTGCTGGTCCCCTGCCTACCTGTCTATATCATTTCTGACCCATTTTCCTACCTGCACCCTAGCTCCTGCCATAAGGAACTGTGTGTTTTAAAACACATTTTTTTTTTTTTTTTACTTTTCCAGTTTTACTGAAAAACAATTGATAAAAACTACACCTATTTACAATGGTCAAGGGTTACATTTTTGATAGAGGTACATATTGTGAAGTGATTACCACAATCAAGGTAATTACCAAATCCATCACGTCACTCAATTGCACATTATTTTGTGGCGAGGACATTTAAGATCTACTCTGTTAGCAAATTTAAATTATATAACGCAGTATTGTTAACTATGTAATGCTGTACATTAGATCATCAGAGCTTACTCATCTTTTTTTTTTTTCTTTTTTAAAGACTACACTTGTAATAACATAGGGGAATTCAGTGGAGGGACGGGATTTGAGGAGGGCAGGAGGGAAAATCCCAGAGCCTATGAAATTATAAATAAATAAAATTTTTTTTCATTTGAAAGGCAGATTTGACAGAGAGAAGGAGACAGAGAGAAAGCCTTTCATCCACTGGTTTACTCCCTAAAATGGCCACAACAGCCAGAGCTGAACTGATTTGAAGCTGAGAGCCATGAGCTTCTGCCATGTCTCTGACATGAGCACAAGAACTCAGGTCATCCTCTGCTGCCTTCCCAAGATCTGTGCAGAAAGCTGGATCAGAACTGGAGCAGTCAGGACAAGAACCTGTGCCCACACAGAATGCCAGGGCCAAAGAGCAGATGATCAGCATGCTATGCCACCCCCACAACCCCATCTTTTTTTCTTTGAAAAAATTACTTGAAAGGCACAGAAACAGATCTTTATTCCTTGGTTTACTTCATAACTTCATGCTGGGCCTGAGGAAGGCAGAAACCTGGAGACTGAAACTCAATCCAGGTCTTAGCTGTGGGTGAAACAACTCAAGTACTTGAGCTAGCACTTGCTGACTTTTAGGGTGCACATTAGCATAATCTGAAATTAAAAGCAGATCTGGGACTAGAACCCTCTAATAGAGATGTGTGTATTCCAAGTAGTGTCTTTTTCATTTTATCTTTATTATTATTATTATTTTTTTGATGAATTTTATATAATTGATTAGGATGATTAGGGTCAAGGACTACAGGAAGGTTGGTGAGATCACCATTTCCACATTCTCTTTTTTTCCTTCCTGTGTCTTGGGGAATGGGGAGACAAGGAGAGAAGCTACTCACAGCCTCCCACACACCTCTGTAGCCTAGGATGGAGGGCAGCCACCTGACACCATCCCAGGGTCCCTGATGTGGGGCTTGCTCTGAGGGTCCTGCTTAAGAGGTTTCAATAGTTCAACAGTTCTGAATTACTGCCGATCTCACCATTCCAAGCATGATAAAATCTCTCCAGAATCCGTTGGTGGACATAGTTCAACTTAGAGTCTCCATTTGCCTAGTTACTCATTGCCAACACTTGGCTGGGGTAGTTGATCAACTTGTTCTGTCCTCCATCCTCTGTTATGGTACCAGGTGTCCTCTGCAGACTCCAATGTACTGCCACATCCTCCACTTGCACTTGGATATGCTGTCCACTGCTCCGTCTAAGCCACTGAAGAGGCCCAGCTCTGACACATCTACTCCATGGTCAAACCATGGAACCTACAATTCTCTGCATGGCTGGAGTTCTGAGTTTAGCAATTCAGATGGGGAGAATCCCCATAAAAACTTCATCTGAGGTGGTCCCAGACCTGATGCTTGTGTGTGTATGCCAAAACAGGGCCCGGCATAGTCTGTCACCCCAGTCAACTTATGCAAATGCTGGTGGTTGCAATTGCTGGGTCAGTTCTGTTTCCAGCCCTGCTTTCACACAAACCAATATGTGCTGCAGTCAAGCCCAATCCTGCCCACTACACACTTAGCCTTCACATACACCAGTGGGAGCTGTGGCCTAGTTGAAGCAAACCACAATAACTCCCTCCAGGCCAGCTCCCTGCCCTGTTCCCATGCTTGCCAGTATGTACAGCAGACTGGTCCTGTCTGTTCCATATCCCATTCAGCAATTATACATATCAACGGGCACTGAAGCCTAGTTCAACCCAACCGCCCCCACTATCCAGCCCACACACCTGCCAATGGATGTCACTCTCTATCTGGCCATGCCTGCCTCAGTCCTGGTTCTCACGCTCACCAGTCGGAGTGGCCCACTCTTTCCTTACTGATATAAGCACGGCTACACCAGCTTGTTTTTCTTTTCTATTATCCTGGATTATCTTTTTCCATCCTTTTACTTACAGTTTCCGCATGTCTTTGTTGGTGAGATATGTCTCTTGTAGGTAACAGATAGATCTATCTAGTCCTGGGCTTTTCTTTGTTGGGAGGGATTTAATTTTTTTAATTTATTTTTTATTTTCCAAAAATTCCTTATTTTTCATGATACAGTTCCAAGTTCCTTAAGTTCAGGGATTTCCCCTTTCCAACCTCCTCCCTTGCCCCTGCTATTTTCCCCTATATTGTAACAATAGTTTAGTCCCTCAACAACAGTCACAAGTCCATCATTCTGTTATTTAATATTCTTTTGAGGTATTCTAGCATATAGAGGTACTTTCATCTGTTTTTATGCTTTTGTTTACACTGGAAGAATTTTTTTTAGAGTTTCCTGTAAAGCAGGTCTGTAGTGATGAACTTCCACAGCTTTTGTGTCCGAGAGTTTTCAGAATGTGGTGGAGCAGTTAAAATGACAACCTATGACAATTGGCATCACACATTGTACTGGCTGTGTCCAATCCTGTGCTTTGTTAATGCACCTGGGAAAACAGTAAAAAATGGCCTGAGTCCTTGGGCCCCTATGCTCAGGTGGGAGACCTGACTGAAGTTTCAGGCTCCTGGTTTCAGCCTCGCCTAGGCCCAGTCAAATGGACATTTGTGAAGGGAACCAGCAAATTGAAGATCACCTTTCTCTCTCTCTCTCTCTCTCTCTCTCTCTCTCTGGCCCATCCAGTAAATAAATATACTTGGAGACAAGGCTTGTGGAGCCATCCTGATGCTGGGGTGTATTGGCAGCCTGGAATCATGGGATCTGGCTGGAGTTCACTAAGGTCTGGAGCCAAGGTCTGGAGCCTTAGGTGAGGCTAGCAATGCTGGGTACTCAATTCATTCTTCTTCGTGCATGCTGGCAGTACTTTTCTTCATGATGTGCGCCTGGGCTTTGGGGAAAGGTGATTCAAGTATCATAAAACCAGCTCTCACTGAATTCCTTAGCTCTGACATTTCTTATATAATTTTCTGAATTCAAATTTCTGCAAAGAAATGAGTGTCAGAAGCTTTTATTTCTTTATCTTCCTGGTACTCTGGGGAGTGTGTGTGTGTGTGTGTGTGTGTGTGTGTGTGTGTGTGTGTGTGTGTGTGTCTGGATTTTACTTTTATTTCTTAAAGCCACATACATCATCACCAACTTTTCCTTTCCTTCTATGACTCAGAACCACATACATCCTTCAAGACTCAAACCCTCTTCTGAAAATGATGCTTTTTCCTTCCAGGAAACCTTCCTAAGGCCATTCAAGATTTTGGGTCTTTAGCCTCGTCCACAACCATATGAAAACTTCATGTTCACTCTTCTCTATACTGGTTTGTGCTAAACATATGCAAATCACATTTCTGTTTTGCCAGGACAATTCCTGTTGGGCTTTTCCAGCATGTGGAACTAGCAAAAGGCTGCAAGATAAGAGAAGGAAGGAGAAACTTTCACCTTGCAGTTTACTTCCCTTACGTATGCTTTTTCCCCATGCCTGACAGCATCAGGACAGGTTTGCTTCTCCACCACAAAGTGATAGTCTAGTCTGGTAACATCATTTAGATTCATACTTCAGATTTTCCCAATATTTCATTGTATTTCCTCAGAAATGCCAGCAGTAGGAGGTTAGTGGTCTCTTCTCAGAAGTCCAAATCTGAAAGATTTCCTCTTCATGCTCATACCCACCAGCACCAGCAGAGAAGGGCCTCCTTCTCAAAGGGCATCATTCAGCCCTGTAAGATTTATTATCTTAATTATTTTAACATCTTCGTTTTGTTCCCTAAATCCTAGGGGTGGTTTTATCTATGATAACATTATTTTCTCTTTGTCTTTTAGGTTACCTACTTAAAAATTCATTACTCATAGTTAATAATCCCTTTGATCATACTGTCTTTGCTATACTAAAAAAAACCCTACCGCTGGTATGGCTTCTCTCTTCTGACTGGACAGCAATTGCCACTTCACATACAACCTACGAGTTCCATCTATCAAAGAACATACCCCACACGGGTACCACTGCTACCTATCATTAGAATATCTTTTTCTTTCTACTCCTCTCTCCACAAGCAGTTTACACTTGTGAATTTGTGAAAATTAGTACGGCAAATCAAAGGACGAATGAGACTTATGACTTGACAGAATTAAGACAAAGTTGTTAGAACTTTTAGCCTGCATCCTCTTTAATGGGAGAGTTGAGGGGCAGAGCTCATCCAGAAATACTCTAATATAAAAAGAGACTCTCACACCTGAGAAGCCATGAAGTTATATTTCAAGTAGTTCCTAAGAAATTGAGTCCCTAACAGAGTTGGGTTTGTTGTTGTTATGGTCCAAAGGACAAATCCTGGCTCTGTAACTTCATCAATTCAGAATCTGAGTGACTTCATCTCCTTACTTACTCCATTTTTCTTACTCACAAGATGTAGGTGATAAGACATTTTTCAAAGGATTTCACAAGGATTAAACAAAGAAAATTAAGCAAGTGAATCCACTGTACAGATGGCAAAGAATAAAAGGTAAATAATTATAATTTATGAAGTTTTACTTTCTCTCACCATTCATCCCATGACTGTTGCAGTCTAAATGAGAATCACAGCAATTTCATTTTCCAAAGATTACCAGGATGATAGAAGGGTAGACTGTGGTTAGTCTTTATCCACACAATCATTACCTCCAACACCATCATCACCACCAAAATCATTCTCACTGTCAGTGATTATTGCAGTAAGGCCATATGCTCAGCATATTTTCCTTTAGAATATTTCATATCAGTATCAGATCAGGAGATCTTTTAAAGCAAGGACTACTCACAGGTTAGGAAACATTCAGAGGTCCCATAACGGATTGCTTTTCAGTGCTATAAACCAAACCTATGTCTGTTTGAGTCCAAGGTCCCTTCCACCCTGCTTTCTAACTATAATAGTCAAGAGGGCACAGCACAATGGCTCAACTAGCTAATCCTTCTCCCTCAAGTGTCAGAATCCCATATGGGCACCAGTTCATGTCCTGGCTGCTCCACTTCCTATCCAGCCCCCAGCTTGTGATGTGTGAGAGCAGCACAGGAGGGCCCAAGCTTGGGCCTTGCACCCACATGGGGGACCGGGAGAAAGCTCCTGGCTTCAGATTGGCTCACCCCCAGCCGGTGCAGCCACTTGGGACGTGAGATAACAGATGGATGACCTTTCTCTTGGTCTCCTTCTTCCAGTTAATCTGCCTTTCCAATAAAAATAAATAATAAATCTTAAAAAAAAAGGAGTCAAATGTCAGAATTGCGCCATGTTTTCCCATTAATCGAATGCTGGCCCCAAAGTCAGAGTGCTTTGTTTTTGCATCATTGGCAACTGGTCTCTTATGCTGCCCTACATGGTCTTCTTTTTCTTGCCCATATACATGGCAACAATATTTCACTGCAATCATCCAAAATACATGATAAATAAATATATAAACATGAATATATCATATATATTCTTATAGATGAACTGTATAATGAAGACTAGCAACTGGGAAGTGAAGATACACTGCAGTTTATACCTCTACTCCCAAAAGGTGACTCCTGATGGAACTGTTTAATATACCTTGACAACAGAATACTAGATTTTCTACCACTGCCTTTACCTACAATGCCATGTACACTTAAATAGCAAAATGTTGGACCTGTAACTATTGCTAAAAGATTAAACTAATGCAATAATGCAGGGGAAAACAGTGTGGGTGTAGGGGAATGGGGAGGGGGAAAGAGCGGTGGAGAGGGAAATCCTATACTTATGAAACTATATCATGGAAAATAATATAAATAAAAATAAAATAAGGAAAAAATATTTTGGCTAAAACATCATTTCACTATGACATGTTCTCTGACCACTCCAAGGGGTCTTTCCTTCAGAGTTAACAATCATAAATCCTGATGTTGCAATATTACACACTATACCTATTGGAGATGTAATTATACTCAACTGTGGTCATCTCTTTGAGCCCTCTCCTGATCAGATCATGAAGTATTTGAAAGCAAAGACCTCCACATTATTCATCTGTCCTTGACAAAGGAGGTTCTTCAGATGCACCTGTTTTCCATATGAACACACACCTTGCACTGTTAACTAGTTGCTGGCTACATCCAGATGGATAAATACTCATGGTTTCTGCTCTCCTGTAGCTTACAGTTAAGTGGGAAAGACAGATCAGAAAATAAAATGAGACAGAGGTATCTTCCATTTCTTTATCCTGAAATGGTCTCAACAGACAGGGCTGGGCTAGGCTAAAGCCAGGAACCTGAGATGCCATCCAGATCTCCCACGTGGGTTAAATGGGCCCACACATTTAGGCCATTTTCTCCTGCTTTTCCAGACACATTAGCAGGGAACAGGATTAGAGGACTTAAACAGCATCCAGGACTTAAATCAACACTCACATAGGATGTTGGTGTTCAAATGGGTTGCTGTTGCAAAAAATGCCTTAACCTACTGTGTACACTTGACCCTGATATCATAAGGATTCAAGGGAGTCAGATGAATCCTGGAGTGGGGGACGGCATTTCCAGTAGGAAGCATCAGCGTGTGCAAAGAGTCAAAGAATGGAAAGATCCTGGCCTGTGCGAGCATGCAGGAGGTCAGGGTGGCTGTGGCACGGACAGTACAGCAGGCTGAGGCAGAGATGGAAAAAACAAAGATGGGGCACAGGTATAAATTCATTTCCAGGTGCTTGTTTTAATTTGAGGAGTGACAACATTGAATTTGAGTTTTAAATGATTACTCTAATTGAAGGGCTCAATACCCTTCAGATAGGAGATTCCTATCGCCCACTTTTCAGGTTTTTCTTGTGTGAGACTCCTTCTTTTAAGACAGAGGCCTTTGAGCCACACTAAAAGGTGGGAGACACAACCTGGTGCAAACTGAGGGCAAGCTTACAGTGCTCAGCTCAGCATCAAATACTAGAATAAGTAGGAGTTTGTTGGGCTGCTTTCCTTTAGTTGTTTTTGTCGATTTTGCAAGTGAATAGCTTGAGGTTTGGTCAAGATCTATTCAGTAAGGAGAGATTTATGCTTATTGCTAAAAGCTCAAAAGGCCTGACCATTCAGGGACAATTTTCTGCAAACAGGCTGTGTACTATGGGAGTGGGCCACCAGCCAGGTACTCCCCCTCCACCCTAAGCTTGCCTTTGATCCTGCCTTTCAAAGAGAGATGGCATGGACAGACCCAAGCAGATGACTTTGAAATCATCAAAGCAAACTTCATTGTTTCATAGAAAATATCTGAAGTTCTCTATCATTTGGCTAACAGATAAGTCAGTACCAAAACGGGTTTTAGAACTTAAGTGTTCTAACCTAAGCCTGCAACTCATTCCCCATAAACTGCTCCACTAAAAGGGCAACTCCTGGACTGAAGGACAAACTCCACCAGGTAACCTTGAACTCAACCTCTACCACACTCCCATTTCAGCATCCATATCATTGCTCAACTCCCTAATCCAGGCAGGTGAGCATGCTTGTGAAATGAATGTAAATCCATTCCCCTCACTGCTAATCTAGCACACAGCACTGCTTGCTCTGGCAGAACAAGCAGGTTACTGCATTCTAGACTACTTGCTGGGCAAGCTATTTACACTTCAGTGTTCAAAAGGTTGACAGACTTGCCTTCCACCCAGCTCAAAGTTATCGGAGAAGAAACTCAATCCCAGGGAGAACTGTATTACCCAGTGTCAACTTAAACTCACGGTTGAGTTTAAATGAAGGTCCAGGTCTTCTCCCTTCCAGCCCAGCACTTATCCCAATATTCTGTGCCACATCTCCTTTCCATTTCTGCTTTGAAATCACAGTCAACCTCATTCTAGATAAGGTACGTTAGAGGTTGATATCACTGCTTCTCTAGTGTTCCATATCCTCTCTTGTTTTTAAGGGCTTCCAAAAGTATCTCCTAAAAAATTTGTTAATTCTGGGAATAGAAATGTCTTACAATTTCACAAAGGTAATTTCTAAGTAAGGCAGATGAATAACCCAATGAAACCACATAGGAAGAAATCCCCAGTACACACACACACACACAAGTTACCTTTCCCAGGCCTATCTAAGTCAAGAGAGGTACAAACATATTGTCTATTTAGACGCTGCATTCGCAGGAGCAGGGTAATTGAGGCCTGAATCAGGGTAACAGAGCCAAAGGAAAAAGAGAATATAGTAAGAATTCAGGTCTCAGGTCACATAGTCTTCACTCTTATCTCCTGCCTTTGAGGTCACCAATTGCATGTGTGTGTGTGTGTGTGTGTGTGTGTGTGTGTGTGTGTGTGTGTGTGTGTGTTTATGCTTCCTCATTTGAGTCAGAGCAACCAACTAATATGAGATGCTTTTACTACCATCTCATTTTTAGGAGCATATATTTCTGCAGTCTGCCAACACTTAACTCAGTATTATATGCTAGACACAGTGTTAAGCAGAGCTCTTATTCTCAGGGAGCTGACAGCATCAGAATGCAGAAAACAAGGACCATAAAGTTACCATGACCTGCCCAAGCTTGTTAAATTGTAAGCCAAGCCTTGAAGTGGAGTCTCTTTGTTCAGATCTTACATGTGTTCTATGATATTGAGTTACATCTTGTTAAAAGTAAAAAATTGAGGCTAGAACAAGATGATCCCCAGGGAAGGGACTCATTCATATTCTTTGTCTTGTATCTGAGAGTGACTCAGGGAAAATGGCCATCTGTCCTCCAAGTGACACCTGCAACCCTCTTTAAACTATGCCATGGTTAGGCAAGAAAGGGAACACCAGTCAGCTGATCTCAAATATGGGGTGCAGGAGAGAAAGGGAAAAGAATGGGGAGGGGCTGGCAAGATTTAGATTAGTGCTCAGGGAATGAACCTGAGGTGCTAGAGCTCTCTAGAGATGTGTAACCAAGACAAGGGGTAAACACGTACATTGTTCCCATGCTGCAGCCCCTCCCTTACCATTCCTTCATACTTGAACAGTTCCAGAAACCCTAAAGTGCTGGGTGAGGCAGGGAGCAGCCCTAGCATCAACCCAGAATAAAGCCTCCAGACCCTTGGTTCTTCATTGCTCAGCATGAAAACCCTATACCACCAGCCCTTCCCAAGCACTATTACTACAACAGTTCATAGAGAATTTTCACATTCCCTTTTCAGTAAAGAGAATGTCCAATGGAGCAGGGAGTAGAGAGGGCAGTAAGAAGAATATTCAGATGGAGGCACACTTGGCCAAGGCCTAACACTTGGGTTTAGTCTCAAATTTAGGTTTTTGATTTCCAGGTGAAGTCATATAAAGCACTACTGGTATTTGTTTGAAACATCAAGTTGCTACATGTACATATTGAACATAGTCTATCACTTTGTAACTGTGTGTGGTCAAGCCATTTGCAAGAGCCTGAAACCACCTCCTGATGCTTCCCACATCCACAAACAGGGAAACTGAAATCCATTCACATCATCTGAAAGAACAATGGCTGGTGGATCAGAGGGATCACCAGGGTTACATCATCTCATACATAGTTTCTCTTGACCAACAGGCATTTGCAATGTGGGGAACCTAAATTGAGAAGGGCTGTGAATGTAGAATACACATTGGAAATCCAAGAGCTTATACAGAAAAAAAATGTAAAATATTTCATTAGAAAATTTTATATTTATTACATGTTGAAGTGGTAAGATAATATCGAATACATTAGGTTAAATACCATACATTATTAAAATTAATTCTACCTCTTCTCTTTAACTTTCTAAAATAGGGTTACTAGAAAACTCAAAATAACAGGGGAATTATATTTTACTAGACAGTATTGCTCAATGGGAAGTAAGTACCATTTATTCCAAACTCACGCTTCACAGCCTTAGGGCATCTAGCTAGGCTCTTGATGCAATGGCAATGACCTGAATTTGGGGTCTGGGATGGATTACAGCTTTCAGAACCCTCTTCTGACCCTATTTCAGGAACCAGGGCACTAACTAGAGAGGTGCAGGAGGGACTAACATTTTAGGTGGTAATGTCACACCAAATGCAGGCTTGATCCCTATAAATCACCTTGACTTGTCACTAGATTAGATAGGAATAATGAGACATTTAGGTGGAAATCAAATACCAGCAATAGCAGCAGAACTGGCTTTCTCTAACTCATCATGTAGAAAAGGCTTGTCTATGAGAGCTTTGGGCAACTGTGCTTGTTGAAGGGACAAGAATCTAATTCCTGGGCCCGGCGTGATAGCATAAAGGTTAAAGTCCTTGCCTTGTACGCACCGGGATCCCATTTGGGTGCAGGTTCTAATCCCGGCAGTCCCGTTCCCCATCCAGCTCCCTGCTTGTGGCCTGGGAAAGCAGTCCAGGATGGGCCCAAAGCTTTGGAATCCTGCAACCACGTGGGAGACCCAGAAGAAGCTCCTGGCTCCTGGCTTTGGATTGACTCAGCTTCAGCCATTGTGGCTGCTTGGAGAGTGAATCATCACACGGAAGATCTTCCTCTCGGTCTCTCCTCCTCTCTGTATATCTGTCTTACCTATAAAAATAAACAAATCTTTAAAAAAAAGAATCTAATTCCTGTCCTGGACTGGAAGATATGCCTCCACATTCAAACTGGGGGACTTTATAGAACCCAAACAAGTTCTGGGAGGAAAAACACCAACACCTACAAGTGTCAACAAACCACAAGGCCTCCAGAGGGCTTCCCTTATGATGGGACCTTTGCTAATGGGTCGCTTGATTCCACCTGGACACTGGGATCTAGCTGTCTTTTCTGTCTTTTCTTCTCTGTGACCTCCTAGTCTCTAGGATTGGCTCCTTCTTTTGATCAACTGGAGTAATGTTGACCAAGATGGCATCTTAGGGTCTTCTCAACTCTGGTACAAGTTCTATTGCCTTATACCAGTGCACACTGACATATATAAACACACACAGACAAAACCACACAGAAACTCATCCACATACATACACAGATGCAATGACCAAGGTCAAAGAGTTACAAAAACATGAAGAATTTACCAGTGAAACACTCCTAACCTTTATGACCCACCACAAATGGATCTGGAGTGGTCTCCATGGCTCCAAACACACACAGTCATAGACACCCCTGAGGTAAACACCATGACCCCTTCCATTTTCATATTCATTACTTTCTGCAGTATTGGATCCCATGTTTTCATGCTCTGGCTTCTGTCACACCAATCACTCCAGGCACACACCAATCACTCCAGGCACGAACACAACCTCTTCTCCAAGTGTTTTTTCTCCACCTTCATCAATTTACTTTTTACATGTACCTGTGTCCCAAGGTTCTGGCTGAAGCCTCTATGTTCCCATCCACTATCTTGGGACAGATCTGTCTGGTATGCATCTGCACTCAAGCTGACTACAGACATCATCAGGCAGTTAGACTGACTGTGTCATCTTTTTCCTGCCTTCTCCCTTTATTTCACTGATTATCACCACCACCCATTTCTGGCCTCAAGCCAGGATGAGTCTTGAAGTCGTTTCAGATTTCCTTCACATGTTCATTAGTTCATGACATTGAAGTGGTAACAAAAACCTGAACATTCTGCTGACTAGTCACATACGGTCCACAACCCACCATGGTCTATGTACCAGCAAACTTATGGTTCCCCATCCCCTACCAGTTGAAACACACAGCTCCACTCAGTTCCCCCTTCATCTCCATAATCCAACCTTGTTTTCCCTCCTGGCCCTCTCTGACACCACAACTTCATGCATCTCCAACACTGTATTTAATATTTTTGCTTCCAAATTCTTATGCTGTCTGTAGCAAGTGACCTGAGAACTTTCAAAGGCAGAACAGCCTCAGTTTCACTGCTGACCTTGTCAAATAATTAAATATCTAACACAGGCATTGCCTCCTGTGTTGGGAACTTTACCTGGTAAGCCTCTCTCAGCCTCTGGGAGGGGCTCAGAATCCCTTCCCTGGTTTCACACTGCCCTGGGGCCCCTTCTTAAAATTATTTTTTCTTTTTTATTTACTTATTTTATGATACAGTTCCATAGGCCCTGGGATGTTCCCCTCTACCTCCCAAAACACAAATCCATGCACTGATTTCCCCTATATTATTACAACACCATAGTCCTTTAAAAACAGTCATAAGTCCATCATTATACTATTTAAATGTGTATCCTGACATTGGGACCACTTTGAATAGAGTACTTATGCAGTCCAAGGTAGCCCCAAATTCATATTTGCACATTTCTCTCCCACTCCATTGAGAATCTTTGTAGACAGAGATGATTTATTTATAAATTCCCAGGAAGTCACAACAATCCCAATGCGCAGATGTGATGCAAATGCTTATTGGATGGACAGATAGATGGATGGATGGATGAACAGATATACAAATCAATTAATGATGCAGACTAAATCAGCCCAGGAAAAGAGTTCAAGTCCTGCTCAGAGCTTATTTTCTTCCTGGGAAGGTCAATTTTCTGTGGTGACACCTAGCAACAGTTGCTATGACAACCAAAAAGCAACATTTTTCTAGCAAAATGGTTGACTCCTCCTGCCTCTTCCCCAACAGGCTTTGGACAAGCCTTCCATTCACTCCTGCCAGCACCATCCCACTTAGAATCAAGGTGCAGGCAGGTAGGGCAGCAGGGGGAGGTGGGAAAAACTGCTGACCTCATGGCATAGCCCACAGTCCCTGGGGAAGGGGTCCTGATGAAGAGTGAGAAAGTTGGATTCGATGGAATCAAATGTTCTTGGCAGCTTCATTCAAAAGGAGGAGTGTTAGGGTGAGCAAACTAGCAGTGGATCCTGGGGAAACCAGAGACAAAGTGTGTTGACAGGGTCTCCAAGCCAATGGGGAGCCAAGAGAAAAACTTTAGTCCTAGGAATTTGAGTGCAAGACAGCACTGGAAACAGAGAAAGTGCTGGTCTGAGTGTCCAGTCAGAACACAGACTGCAGAGCCAGCATGCTGTGCCTCCCAAACCCACATCTGTCTATGGAAGCTTCCATAGTTCTAAGCAGCCTCCCTTTGCACATCACCAGGCTCATGATTATAGTTCAGTCAGCAAGAACCTTGGGGTGTGAGGCTGTGTCTGCTCTAATCATCACTATGTCTCCAGTGCCAAATGCAGTGCCTGGCACATGGGGGGTGTACAATAAGGAACTGAAGAATAGAGTGCTATGCTGAGATGAGACAGTAGTGCTGGGGCAAGGAGGCCAGGAAGAGAAGTTGTTGAAACTGTCTGAACTGTAACACTGCATGGATGTCTTTGGGGAGGAAAATAAAATGGGGCTCTCTGAGGGTCAGTCACTTCTCGGGGTCCTACTGCCAAAGAGCAGAATTGGACAGTGCAGGAGTCCCTGGCTGCAAGGCTTGGACTCATTTCTCTACCCGCACAAAACAACAGAGATAGAAACAATGCTTCCGTGCCTTTCTTCACGTGGTTCACTCCACAGGTCAGCATGTATCTCTAGGGAGCAAACCCCACCAGTTGCAGCAGAGATACTGCTCTTTTTACCCTTGCATTCTTCATTGCCTGCCCTGATAGATAAAATGTGATGTACATTGTAGCCAGAGGGTACCAGGCAGGTCTGAGGCAGAGAGAATGCCAGTGACTCCAGCCAGTGGGCCTTGGAACAGCCACCATGGAAACCAACTTTGTAAACTTTGTATAGCATGTTTTCCCCTTTCCTTGTTCCCCTCCAAGAGCTGGTCTTGGTCCTTTCCTGGCATACCAGCTCAGCTCTGTAGAGGAAGGAAAGAAATTCCTGGTGATTGAGAACTTCTCAGTTCTTTTCTGGGCATCTATCAACTAATTTCACACTTTCACCCACAGGAGTAGGATCTATTTTCAATATCCTCCATTAGGCAGAAGAAACCAAATCACAGAGAGGGTTGTCTACTAAAGTTCTTATGTAGCAAAGCCCCAGGTGTAACTCAGCTGATCTCACCAGGCCTGGTACATTAACCACATGGATATTCTGTATTCCCTATTTGGCTTTGGGTCCAGTTTTGATGTCCACCACCAGGAGATTGGGACATGCTGTGGCTGCAACACCGCTGAGCAGAAAACAGTGTGGCAATAAAGAGAGATGCCCAACATATTGCTTTTTTTCTGGGCATTGGCTGTTTCCAGTCTCAACCCAGGGGCAGGCACAGTTCTACTCTACTCTCAATCCCCAGATAAACAGGCAGAAATCAAGCAGCTTCAGGCTTGAAGAATCCCAGAAGACCCTAGCTGCTGATCCGGTCCAGACCTTAAAGTTCACCTCTGAAAGCTGGGCCCTTGAACTTCTGCTTTCTCATCTTCTCATCTCTAGAATGAGGATAATAATAATTCCTCACACTGGTTGTTAATCTGTAAGGAGATAGCACCTATAAAGTGCTCAGCACATGGTAGGTTTAATAGGCATTTCCCTATCCCTTTTCCTTCCACATCAATTCCACTGGAAATAATATCCCTGTTCTTCGTCCAGCTTGATCCAGGGCCAGAATCTGAGGTAACACAAAGTCTCTGGTTTCTAAGATGCAAAGGCACAGCGCCGATATGCCTTGGAATCCTACTCCCCTGTGCAGTTCCAGTCATAGTTGCATTTCTCATAGGGGGCTGGGTTCCCAAAACTGAGCCCCAGCTAGGAAATCTAGGCCAACAAATTTCAAGTGTCAACCCTCGGGGTGCCATCTGGCCAGACCAAGTATGATTCATCTCAACTCCAGGAGGCACTGGCAAAGCTCTGCCACAGAGCAGCCTCCCCTGATCCTCAGAGGCCACCACACAACCTTCTCACAGGGGAAAAACAGAACTGTCAACAAAGAGCCTGCACTTGTGTCATTTCAAAATCCCAATTTTAGACAGATCAGCTACACTTTACAACAATTAAAGTAATTATAATTCTATATTCTTTTTAGAATGATATTTCCTTAATATGCCTTAGATTTTGGCTTCCCTGTGTCTTAGATACCTGTTCTAATGTTAACTTTATTAGTTGTGTGATCTTGGATGTGCATAGGAGGCTCAGTTACTTCTGTGAAACGGGAAAATGATCAACCTGCATGAAGACTGTGAGTACATGAAGAGTATAACATATTTGTAAGCATGGAGAGGCAAATAGTCACACAATTGTCATATCCCCCTTATTTTGCATCAGAGTTCCAAAATAAAGGTAATTCTTGAAATATAAAAGGAACTTGCTTTTTGATACAGAATATATAAATTTCTGCAGATATGTGAGCAAAAATATACCAGGATGTGCCTGTGGGTATATTCAAGGATAAAAATAATATATCTGTCTATTACACATCTAACTTGAACATGAGACTATAAGAAACAAATCTGTGATGATGGATGTGTTAAGATAAATCACCACTGGAAAAAAATATATCAAAGTGTAAAACAGTGTACATAATACAGTTGCTATAAATAAAATTGGTATTGCTACAGACATGCCAATGTACACATAATCTATTTCCCAGAAGAAAGTCCTAATGTTACCTTTGCAGAAATGGATTGAGGATCCAAGTGTAAAGAACAACTCTGCTGGTTTTTTTTTAATCTTCCCACAATTCTTGAATATTTGTATCAATTCTCTATGTTATTTTTAAATAAATGCAAGGGTGGATCACAGATAAAATTGCTTTTCTAAATTTATGGTGACTAGGAAATTAATCAAGAAGCTTAATATTTTAGTTTATCAAAATAAAAGGAAAGCCTGAAGTGTATATCACCATTGTAGCTATTTATTAATATGTTACAAACTGCTTCAAAACTCAGTGACTTAAACAGCCATGGTTCTGTCACTTGTCCTGAATCTATGGGCCAGGTTAGTGGTTCTAACACAGGATTTATCCAATGCCACTCTCTGGGGCAATAGTTGGATCTGTCTCTGATCATTCCACTTTGACTTCTTTGAGAAATTATCACTAGATTCAAAAAGGATGGGATATATGCTATAAGAACTCTTGAGGTCTAGACTCCTCAATGCACCTCTCCTGTCACAGGTTTTGGCCAAAGCCAGCCCAGTCTCACATATAAGAGAAAAGATTCACTTCTTAGTGTGAGAATTTGCAAAGAATATGAGACCACATTTAATATACCATAATTGCAGTCTGCATGACCAAAGCCATTATGATTATTGGTACATTTAGCCCTGCTCTCTTGTATTTAATGGTCACATGTTAGATGTGGCTCAATACACATTCTCTGAATGAATATATGAATGGCTTCCCTCCCTCTGGTAGCCTCTTTGTTTCGCCTTGATATCCCAGACTTACAGATTTTATTAACTCCAGATCAGCAGAGCCTTGTAGAATGCTGCCCTGGATACAAATTCAGAAGTGTGGTAGAACTGAGCCCTAATAGGGAAGTCACAGGCAAATAGCTGCCAAAGAATCTGGAATGAGCCACTGCCTGCTCTCTCCCCACTTCAATAGCACAGATTCCCTACCTCTGCTCTGCAACCTTGCTCTCAGTCTATGTGACATTCCTGGGGATATTCTCACAATCTCAAGTTCTTTACACACACACACACACACACACACACACACACACACACACACACACACACACACATATATCAAAGTGGCAAAGAGAGAGGGAGTTCTAAGAGGGAAGTTCATAGATCTTCTATGATTTATCTGCTGCAATAGCCGGGACTATGCCAGGACAAAGTCAGAATCCAGGAACTTCACCTTGGCCTCCCATACAGATGGAAGGGACCCAAGTACTTGAACATCATCTCCTGCTTCCAAAAGGCATTAGTGCTAGGAAGCTGTGTTGGAAGTAGAGTAGCCGGGACTTGATCCAGGAACCAATATGGAATGCCAGCATTACAATTAGCAAGTTAGCCCTCTACTTGTGGCCTCTTTTCCCAATCATATTTCTCCAGATTGAACTGGACACCTGTCCCTTTCCTTCCTTAAAAGTGAAGTCACTTCACTTCAGGGAAAGAGCATTATTCCCCAAAGATTTAGGAGACAATTAAGCTATCTCCCATTCCTATGCCACAATTTTCTCAGTAATGAAAGACTCAACAGCCTCGGTAGGGGACCAGTAAGGGTATCCTCTGATCCAAGAACAGCTCCAACTTCAACCTCTCTCATGTTGGAGTGTCTTTTCTAAACTTGGCTTCATTGAGATACATTACACATATCATACAGTTCATCATTTTACAGTGTATTACTCCATGGCTTTGTTCCATAATCACAATGGAATGCCTTTTAAAACAAGGGCTCTACACTTAAAAAAAATTAATACAAATATAAATAGCACCTCACTGGAAAAGACAGTTTCTAAGGTGCTTTTCACCTGTGCCATACTGGGTGCTGCATTCTTGAAACCCAACAGGAAGTGGGGAGTATACTGTATGCTGATCACAGATGCTACAGATGTTTCAGCAAGCAGAGGGATATGGGAGTCTGGCAGAGGAATCAGCAGCTGCTCAACACGCCCTGCAGTGCTGAAGGGCAGGGCAGCCAATGGGGTGGCAGTGGTAACTGCTAGAGGCCGACTTACTTACACACACAGAGAGCTTTCTGTGGGAATAGCATTGCCTGATTTAGCCTCACTCCCACCTCTCTCCCAGGACCTACAGTCAAACACCATACTTACTTCAAGTGCATGTATCAAACATGGAGAAATCTACCTGAAACTAGCTAAGACAAATAAACACACCGACAGCCTGAGTTTCTGAGAAAAAGAGCTGTTCTGTAGCCAACCAGACACTTTTCACTCAATGTCAGAGACCCATATCAGGACAATGAGAAGCCATGAGATGAGGAAGCAGCCAGGGCTCCTCCTGTACATTTCTCTCCATGCTCTGCACTCTCTATTCCTTGACAACAAGGAACTGGGCTCTACTGAGCATCTGTAATGGGAGCTAGCGCAATGCTGCAGAACAAAGACTGGGTTTACAACTCAGCTTTGCATCTTGCTAGTCAAACTCAATTAACAAGTTAGGTAATGTACCTGTGCCTCAGCTGCCTCATACGTAAAACAGGCACAGCAATGCACACCTCAGAGAACAGATGTACTAATGTCTGGCACACTGTAGCACTCAATGACTATAACATATTCACTCTCTTTTACAATCCAAGAGCTGACTTTGTCCTCAGAGGCATGGAGAATGACAGGGAAGAGACAGTTCTGCTTTACAGAGCAGGGTGGATGGGCAGGGGGGATAAATATATGGAAATAAACAGGTGAAATATAACTTGGTGTGTTGGGGGCACAGACAAAAGGATTGGGGAAGGTCACAAGTGCAACTCAACCCTGAGTTCATCTGCAAACATCACAGAATCCTGATCCAGGATCAGGAGTAAGGGAAGTGGGAGTAAAGACAGGAGATTCAAGGCAGTAAGGTTTTCTCCATCAAGTCGGCACTGGATCAGTAGCTTAGGAAAGAATATCCTCCATTCATGGTAAGACTCAGCTTAGGTAGGCCTGGGGACTGTGAGTCCAGAATCTGCTCTTAGATGTTTCAGGCTGAAGGCAACAATGCCAACAGATCCACTCACTACTATTAATCTCCCCTCCCCATCATAGGGTTTTGGATACAAATATCTTCCACTTAAAATATCTCTTCCCAACTCACCTACAAACCTGCTCAGAAGCGGCAGCACATCCCAAGATAAATATATCCAGGAAGTGAAAGGGCTGATCACTGCAACATAAATTATCTTCCCTTGAAATTCTCTATACCTCTTGATACTAGCACTTTTGTTCATTTCTGTTGTCTTCTAAGCACTATTAGACACTTGAATGTGTAACCCAAACAGAACTTGGACAGCTGCATAGTCTAGTCTTTTTGCAATGTTTTCTAGAATAAAACCCTGCCCAGTAACCAACAGGATGTAAAAGCAGTGATAATCTTTGCTGGTCTTTTGCAGTCAAGCTGAGAAGTGGCCAACAATCCACATATTTGGTACCTCTTCCTACATTCATCTTGTCTTGCTAAGACTCACATCTCACAGCTTCCCTGCAGCATCTCCATTCCTGCTGCAAAGCAACTCTTCTTCCAAAAAGATGAAGGTCCCTTCTCTGTTTTCTCTATTCTTTAGCACCTGCGTCCATCTTTTTCTTCCCCAAGTAATTCCTGATTCTTTGGGATATAAATTCCTATAATACTTTTGCCATTCTACTCCCTATGCAGAAACACACATAAAAAAATCAGATTCAAGTTCTAAACTCAAGTACAAAAGTTCATGAACTGAGCTGACAGGCTTTACTGCAGTTTTTATGTGTCCTTTCCCAAATTCAAATGTCACCAATGTGATAATTTTAAGAGGGACAGGGACTAGGCCATGCAGATGCCTTCCTTGTAAACATGATTAAGGCTTTGATAAAAGGGGCTTCTAACAGCATCTGGCTCACCTACCTCTGTTCCTCCAACCATGTAAAATCACAGCAATGAGTGCCATCTTGGAAATACAGGGCTACCCTTACCAAACAATTGAGCCTGATCTTGGGATTAACAGTACTGCGAGAGAACAGCTTTCTCTTCATTATAAATCATCCAGCCCAAAGTCTTTTGTTACAGTTTCACAAACAAACTAAAGCAGGATCAGTAGATAGGTTACAGGGAAGGCTGCAATAGAGATACTAATATAAATTGTTTTACCCCTTTGTCTTATTCAACTCCCTGTTAAACTCTCTGAGACAACTGTTAGATCTGATCACATGGATAAGGAAACTCCAGAAAGGGGTGCAGAGTAGTTTCTTGGATACAGTACTGGAGCCACACAGTCTGTGTGACTCCCAACTTCTAAAGCAGACCAGAGAGGCCCTTTAGATGCTCTCCTGAGAACCATGACACTGGAAATAGGGCAGGACTGGACCTCCTGGAATCTGCCAGCAGCTTTTTTTGCCGTCCTTGAGGAACTCCTTGTTTAAGATTTCCGTTGTAAAAACAGCTTCTGACACTTGTTGTTCCAGGAAACTTGTTAATCCTAACACTACTTAGCAGCTAATGAGGCAGAAGGGGTTAACTCCAGATCCACAAAGCATGCACAAATGAATCCAGAAGAATCTCTTTGAAGTGAAAAGTCCTGTGATTTCATTTCCCTTCCTTCCTTTTAGACAGACCAGAGGCCAAATGGGGCTCCTACAGCATGGTGACTGCTGAGAGCATTAGCTACTCTGGGCTGTTTCCTTTCCATCTGCTCTTTCTCCTAGCACTAAAACCTCATTAGGGGCTCTGATGGAAGAGAAATAGCTGGAGTGGGGTGGGGGAAAACTCTGCCATTCCCAGAAATTCTACTCTTGGCTTCCATTTTCAGTCTTCTAACAGGCTGGATCTGCAGAGGTCCCCAGAAATGCACTGGATGCCCTACTGGATAATGCAGGCCCAACAAGACCCACAGGTGCCTTTCTGGCCTTGCCTTGTACCACTAGATCTCAGAGCTTATTCTTTTGTAGTTTAAATTCATTCACACCTGGATAGGACAGCAATGTACCTGAGTCTTGTCAGCCACAGTGTGCTGAGCAAGTGAACAGTGTAAATGAGGCTGGGGAATGAGGGAGTTCTTAACCTACTTACAAAATGTTTTTTCTCTCTTTAGCACTTTTCTTGCATTGCTTCTTGGCCTTTTGGCTAAGATCAAGTGCAGCACTTTCTCTGCACACAATTAGAAAGAATGCACTGAAAGCCAAGCTGGCTGGCCAACAGCAGGGCTTCTCGGGGCCTTCTCCAGACAGCCCTGGGTCTTGCAGTCACAGTCAGTAGGGCAGACAACATAACTGAGGAGACAGTGCCCCATCCCATCTCATCTGTGGAGACACCCAGCTCCACAGCAAGTGCATCCTAGGCTACTGCGTTGTTCCTTCTACATTTTTTTTTAGTATTTTGGCAGGTAGGAAGGTAAGCAAGCTGGACAGATAACTTCTGAGATCCACTCCTGCCTCGTGCACACTGGTAGCTCTGACTGGCTAAGAAAGGCTAATTAATTCCCTCCACATTAACTAAGTACTGGTTATGTGCCAGGATTGAGCTAGATATTACAGAGATTCCCATGTGTTAGGCAGTCACAAGTCCTGTCCCATGCGTCGCACTGCCATGTGCCATCCTTCTTAACCACACATTGGGTAGGTACACTCACATCATGCATGCACGGGTGCACACACACACATATATACACACACACGCGCATACTTTTAAGGAGTCCCTGGGTCCACTGAGGTCCCTGATGGTGCCTAGATGGCCAACACATGGTTTAGAATATCCATAAAGTTACTATCTTCAGGCCTAATGATGCATGCCATAGGAAAATGCATTCTAACTTAATATTCTTATTTCCCACTGTTAATTGTAGATAAACAGAATATAGTGAACACAGCAAGCTGTTAAAGTCACAACTGAGTGTTAGATCTGATGTGCTCATCATTTAGCCATGATGGCTCTAAGTAAAGCACTTAACTTCCTGGAGCCTCAGTTTCCTTGACAACAAAATGGGGGAAAATGCTGCTCTCATGGATGTCACAAAGATGGTGTGAGGACCAAGTGACACTACACATGCAGAACAGCTTTGGGAGTTAAAAGCATGTATGAATACAAAATAATGATGCTATTTCTACCAGGATTATATGTGTCAGATGGGTTGTGAAATTTTGTCCAAGAACCTTCTTAACTCAGCCTCAATGTCCTTATCTACAAAATGAGCATCGTGGGTTTGATCCCACAGAAAACAGAGGGTGAGAGACAAACTCACCCAATAGTTATCTTTTGAAGACTTGGGCAAAGGGACTTAGCAATCAATGACTTTTGCTACCATCGTTGTTTAATTGCTGGATTTGGAGCTGTATAGGAACAGTTGGCTGGCATTTTCTGAGGACTGTGGAAGGTAATCCCACTTTCTGTCACCTTCATCCCTGGACTGTCAGGTGTATATTCCCAACAACAGCACAGCTGCTCTGGAATACTCATGAGAACCATGAGCTCCAGGCAGGTAGAAGGTGCAGCCGCTGGCCATGCGTAAAGTTAATTCAGCTTCTGCAAATGTCTGGTGGCTCGGAGAGCAGGAGGCAGGCATGGGCTGCAAAGATGATGCGTGCTCTGCCTTGCAAATGCTGGGGAAGAATGAGTCCTCCTAAACTGCAGGGTTTCATCCCTGCAGCACCACACTGTGACTAGGGGAGCCTACTTGTTACTGTGGGTTTGTTTTCATCTTAAGCCAGAAAGGTTTCCAAAAACAATCATTTAATTGTTTTTTTCCTTCACTGCTAACTCAATAAAAGTGGTTCTTTTAATTAATTTCACTGTTTCTCATTGTACTGTTTTGAGCCAAATAAAAATGTTCTTTTTGCTCTCTCTGTGGCTCTTGCAGCCTCCAGCCAAGTTTTTCTCTGAATTCATCGACTCCCCCATGTGTCAGACAGAATCTCTGACGTCACTTAAGTGAAATTTCTCTGTTTTGCAGAAGAAACTGAGGACTGGAGCTGGACAGTAAACTATTCAAGGTCGCATGCTAAGTCAGTGACCCAGACTCAAAGGGCTGCACTGGGCAGCTAACATATGATAGTTTTTGCACAGATTGCTCTAGAACATGTTCTCAAATGCCTCCAGTGGAAACAAACTGATTTCATGCATTCCTTCTTAAATTAAACACACACACACACACACACACACACACACACACACACACGTAATTATTTTTACAGCTGGAACTATTCTACCACTTAAAATGAATAGATGAGTTCCAGGATATTTTGCTATAAAGCAGCTTTCTACTTCAATAACCTTCTTTCTCCTAATTTTTCTCATAAAATCAAACCAATAAACTATTATAAAAAGAAAATTGGCCTCTGGATTTAAAAAAAATCATCTAGAAATGTGGCAATCTACTTTAAATACACATTTAAGAAGACAACAAAAATGCTCCCATGAAACAGTAATAGGAGCTTTGAAAATATTACCATTCCTGGTCCTGAAAGATGATAAAGCCAATAAGGAAGGTGATAAGGCAGTCCAATGCAAAACCAGAATCTAGTGAACACAGCAAGCTTTTAAAGTCACACTTGAGTGTTAGATCTGATGTGCTCATCATTTAGCCATGATGGCTTTAAGTAAAGCACAACCTCTTGGATATGATGTGAAATGTGAAAGATAACTATTTTGCTTGCCTGGCTTACTGCCTTCCCCCCGACCCCATGGCTGAAGATGGGCTCCTTGGAGCAAAGTTCATTGTCAGCCATAAAAACCACAGTACCATCACGTTGCCACCTGAAGATGTCACAGCATTCTCCAATGCCCCGATCACTGAAACAAGCCAGAATGCAAACAATATAGGATTTGGAGAATGAAATGATGAGCTTAAGCTCTATGTCTGTTATATTCTTTTTGGTGTATCTGAGTCCTTCCTTACCATCTCTCTCTCCTCCCCTAAAATGTGTATTTACTGCAAAAGGAGGTGTATGAACCATGGGTCATGGTGCTTTGTCTCTCAATGTTATATCTTCACCATTAGAAAGGGAATAACAATTACTATCCTTCTTTATATGCATTATTTTACATCAATTAGACCACTCCACATTTAAATAGCACCAAAGAACAGACACTGATAGCAGTCCATTTATCAGAGGAAGAAAATGAGGTTTGGAGGTGAATGGGTTTACACAGAGTAAAAAGAGTGGAGCAGTCTAGAACATGTGTCACTGACAACACATGTGGTATATTTCTGCACATTATCTTACAAAATTGGACATGTGGTACAGCAGATAAGACGCCACTTGGGATGTCCACATTCTGTGCTTGAGTGGGCATCTGCTTCTGAATCCAGTTGCCTGCTAATCAGCATCCTGGAAAGAGTAGATGATGACTTGAGAGTAGCTGGATCCTGCCATCCACATGGGAGACCTAGGATCAAGTTCCTGGCACCTGGCTTCAGCCTGGCTTAGTTCTGGTCATGTGGGCATTGGAGGAGTGAATCAGCATATGTAAGATCTCTCTCCCCAACTCTCCATCTTCTGAATAAATAATAAATAATTTTTTATGAAAGGATAAAAATCAGAAGAATAAAGTTATTGTGGTAGGACCTACTGCCCTCCAGCATTGGAAACAGACATGTTGTAATTCAAGAAAGCCTGCTTAGAAGTAGGCCTGTCTGACTCTTGGGAGGCAGCAGGATGCTATGTTAGACCCAGTCTCTGCTCACCAGCATGAGCAGAGACTACACGCAGTAAATAGGAACATCATCTCTCCCTTCTTTGCAAGTCCCAACATATGCTCTTGGAAAGATCAAATTCTTGAGCAGATGTATTTTCAGAAGATCCACAGCACTAGGAACTGCATTAGCTGAGTGACTGTCACACAGTGTATAGTCTAACTGATGCTTGGAGGTTTTATGCTTAAGTCAACCTTGCTTCTTACACATTCACTTCCAGCCATGGATTTACTCTTTTAATAATACACGGATGTCATTCCATTTGCATACTCCATAAGGAGCACTTTCCCACCAGCAGCTATTCACTATAGCTTCATAGGAAGGAGATGTCTGCAGTTACAAAAATATCAGAAGGCACTTTGGAGCAGATGAAAACCGGTTCCCACAGGTGTTCCTGGAGATAAGCATAGCTCTTCAATGAATAAATGAAATCATCTCATGGCAGAGAAATTACCTCCTACTCCCTTCACTATTGCTGCCTTACCCAGACCATACATGGAGAGCAACTCCTCTTCGTGGATTGAATCTTTCCATCTCCATCTCTTACATAGTCTCTGCCTCTCACTCAGCCGCAGCTGCTCAGTTTTCATTGCTGTTCCTCAAATCCTCCAACAATGTCTACTCCAGGATCTTCGCACAGGCTCTTTGTTTCTGCCTGGGATGCCTTCCTTCCCTAGAGAGCTTCCTATCTCACAGTAAGTTTCCTTAAATCTTGAAGTCTTTGTTAAGATCAGGCCTCCTCTAATTGCTCTCCACCAACTGAAAATGTAAACTATCCTGCTGTAGAAATGCTGTTCCTGTGTGCCATTCTCCACCCCTCTTTCTTGCTGTATTTTCCTTCATACCACTTTTCCTGTCTCACAAATTGTATATTTTATTAAGAGATTGCTGTCAGTTTTCTCTATTGCTGACACCAGTGTCTCCAATGATCCGGGGCACAAAGTAGAAATTCAATAAATAAACACCCAAAGGAATCTCACAACACTAAAATTCCAAGCAAAATGACTCCCATCATTACCTGAATTGGCTCAGCTCTTCATGCTTTATGAAACATATGTGTACCTTCATTTAATCTACTTGCTATGGACTGAACTGTATTCCCTCAAAGGGAATCCTTTCTTCCAATGTGATGACACTAGAGATGAGGTCTCTGGGAGAGGACTGAAGTTAAATTAGGTCACAGGGTGAGGCCTTACTCCAATAGGTCTGTGAAAATTCCTTTTTCAAGGTTTATTTGTTTGAAAGGCAAAGATAGAGATTGATCTTCCATCCACTAGTTCACTCCCCAAATGACCACACAGGCTAAGATTGGGTTTGGTCACAGTCAGGATCTCAGAACTCCATCCTGGTATTCCATGTGGGTAGTAGGGGCCCAAGTACTTGGAAGAACTTCAAATGTATTCTCAGAAGCATTAGCCAGGAACTGGACCAGAAAAGGAGCAGCTCCAATATGGACTGCCAGCATCACAAGACAAGGCATAACGATGCATCACACCACCAGCCCCAGGACAATGGCCTTTTCTATAACAAGGAAAAGGTATCTTTTTCTTCTCCCTCATGTAAGGACACAATGAGAAGGAGACTATCTGAAAGAGGGAAAGACAGTACTCATCCAGTATCAGTAAGCTGATACACCTTGGTCTTGGACTTGCAACCTCTGAACATAAATAGATAAATTTTTGTGGCTTGTTTCCCACCCTCCAATATTTTATTATGGACACCTGAGTAGACCTAGACATCCCACAAAACACACCCTGTGGAGCATGTCTGATCATCTCTTTTCTAAGAGGGCTTGGTTGAGGCCCAGGGAAACTGAAGAATTTTCCGTAAGTTCACTTAAGTGATAATAAATCAGCTCTTATTTCAATGCACCAGGCTATCTGATCCAGTGTGTGTTCCACCTGCAAAGCATGACCACATACACCAGCTCCTCCCTTCATGTATTCCTCATCAGCTGTGTCTATCTGCAAAGTCTAGAAATGGAAACAACATTTTTCAAATACATCTCCAGTGGTGAGAAGGTTGTAAGGACATCTAATGAGCAAGATGAGAGTTCTTATTTTAATTAGAGAGCCAAAACTTCTCACACTTATGCCTCATCCCTCACAATTTATACTTGTCTACCACCACACTCAGCTTTTTATTTCCATCCATCCCTCTCTCTATAGCTATATTTTTGGGTGCCTACTCCAGGAATTAAAAACATGCACACTAATTTGATTCTATCAAAGGGGATTAGTAAGGAAAGGTGGTACAAGTGACATTTATGCAGGGTTACTCATGGGCGAGATATTGTATTGAGATTTTAAGTTTTTTTCTTAGTATCAAAGCAAGTTTTACATGGAATCCATCTATCCAACACCAAGACAGAAACTAAGGTTTAGATAAAGTGAGGTGACATTTCCAAGATGATGGTGTTACCAAGTTACAGGCCACTGTCACTGGGTTTCACATTCCAAGTTCTCTGTTTGCACGGTTCTGCAAGGGAAAGCCATGACCCTGAATCTGTTTGGTAGACAACTTCCTATTCCCTCACATAATGTCCCCCTCATTCATGTCCTACATCTTTCCAGTGTCAGTCATTTCTTATTAGTGAAGGTTTGAGGATAAGCCATCTATCGTAGCAGCAACAAAATATAACAAGAATCGGCATCAGTAGCCACTCATTGTGCAACTGCCACAAGTCAACAGATAGGAGTCACCACTATTATAATTTTTCAGGTGATGAAACATAATATCAGAGACACTAAATAAAATGGGCAGGCTCAAATTACCTCTCTAGAACAGGACTGAGGTACAAATGTTGGTCTTTCTAAGTGGTGGCTGAGGCAAAAAGGCAAATGGGAAAAAGAAGAGATAATTCCTCCATGACAAATGGGGCTTCATATGTGAAGCACTGTGCTAGGCTCTGGACAGTAGTGTAACAGTGAATAAAGGAGTTTATGGTGCTTGCAGAGAAACAACAAGGTTTTCAGTACAAAGATCTAAACTCAGAGAAGAGAACTGAATTTTCAAGGCATCCTTTGGGGTTCCAAGTACAACGCTGTTGACAATTCTGTCTCATGCAGTCTGGCTCAGAGACCAAATAATAGACGGTTAGAGTTCAGAAGAGTCTCTGAACATGTAGTCTACAGTTGTGAATCATGACAAGGACCTCTGCATAGTCCTCAAATGCACTTCTCCTCAATCACTTTGCTATGTCTTCTTTGAGCACATAAGAGGCAATATGTTCTAAAGAACTCTAAACAACACAAGATTGTGTGTTACAAAAAACAGCACCTAACTTGTAAGTGCTATATCCCCTGATTATGAGCTTTAAGACCTTGGGAAACTGCATCTCTCTCTAAGCCTCAGTTCCTCAGCTGTGACAATGGAATATCAACTTTTCTCAGAAGGAGCCAGATAAGTAGACACATGACACACAGGTGACCTTCAGACCAGGCTAGATCTTCCCATCTAATTTGGATAACAATTGATTTGAGGTCCTGGGGAAGAAACAGAGTTTTGATGCTTTTTTACAACTTTTTAAGAGTTCATAATTTAGGTGGGATTCAGGATACACACACAAAAGGGAACAACAGAAGGTAATATATAGTACAATCTCGGAAGTGGTCTCCTGTCTTCAATATTCCTCCCTATGATCCTTCTGTTGGAGTGCCTCTGCTGCAGCATGAAAATGGTCATGTCCCTTATGACCAAAGAATTACTCTCCCAGGCACAGCAACAACAAAAAGACTTCCATATGGTCATCAGAAGAAATGAACATTTGTTCAATATCACTGGTCTGCAGAGAATGATAAGGCCAATCATAGCAAGATTCCACTGCACTCATATTAGAACATCTTAAATCAAGATTAAGCATTTTGGTTCAGTCTGTACATCACTTCAAACTTTCACACACTAATGGTGGGAGGGTAAAGCCATTTGGGAAATCAATCTAACAGTTTCTAAAAATTTTAAACATACATTTATTTTATGACCCAGACATTTTACTTCCATACATTTACTCACCAAAAATGAAAACACACATTCCCTCAAATACTTTAATACAAATATGAATAGAAGCTTTATTTGTAAGAACCCTTAAGTGGAAACAACCTAACACCTATCAACATATGAATGATAAAAAACTGTGGAATACTACTCAATAACAAAAAATGCTATCACTCATATAAACAGAAGTGCATTTCAATCCAACTATGTTGAATGAGAAAATCTAAACTATAAACATTATACTCTTCATAACACTCTAGAAAATAAAATTCATATATAGTGACAGATAGCATATAAGTGGTTGCCTGGAGACAGAGGTGGGATGTAATGCAGATATCAGAGAGGAGTTATAAAGGAGTACAAAGAAATTGCCAGGGGGCTATGAATTTGTTTATTGTTCTGATCTTTGTGATGGTTTCATTGAAAATACTAAATTTTATTACCATGTACACTTTAAATATATGTAGTTCATGGTAACTCATACAAGCTATAATTCATTAAAGTTATTTTTAAAGGCATGGTATGACAATATTTGCCTGAACTTTATATATAATAGTCTCAAACTGGAAAGAGTATAGTTGCTCATCAGAAGTAGAATAAATAAATGTTGACCTATCCATATAACAGAATATTATATAACAATGGCCATGGTGATTCTCACAAACATAATTCTCAATAAAAATAAGTTAAACACAAAGAAACATTGAAAATATGATTCCATATATTAAAAGTTTAAAAATTATGTGAAAGGACCAGCACTGTGGTACAGTAGGTTTAGGTCACTGACAACAACAGTAGCAGCCTCATGCTAATGAGCCTGCAAATGGAGTGGATAGTGGCCCAGGTGCTTAGGCTCCTACCACTTACAGGGGAGACCAGGATGGAACATCAGCTTTTGGCTTCAGCTAGTCCAGCCCTGGCTGTTGTAACTGGCTATTATGGCCATTTGGGGAATCAGAAGAGGGAAGAGTCTCCCTGTCTCTCTCTCTCTGTCTTTTTCTACAATTTTGTATCTCAAATAGGTAAATACCTACAAGAATATTTATCAACTTGAAAAGTACATATGAAAATCAGTCTGTAATGTTGGAACTTAAGACAGTGGTGACTTTCAGGGAAATGTGAAGGAAATCCAAGAAAAGGGGAAATTCTAGGATGCTGGAGATATAGTATTCCTTCATCCAGGCAAGTCATTGGTGGTTGCTCCTCTTATGATAATACATTAAGCTATATTTTAGGATTTTCCATTTTTTAATATAGGAGTATAATTGTTAAGGTTAATGAAAACAGAATTGCAAGAAAAGCATTTTTGGTGCAAAAATTGCAAAATTTATGTAGTTTTTTATACCATTCATTCATTTTCATAAGCTTTTTGAAGACTATTATATGCACTAATTTCAGAATTTTTACACCAAAATAAACTCATCTTTAAATCTCACCTTCCATGGACATTTTGAAGTCTCTCTATGTAAATTACGCTTTAGTAAACATGTTTATCTGTTAAATGATTATTATAATGCTATGTGATAAAGGGAAGTGTTGACTGAGACTGAGAAAAATGCCTCACAGGAGTGTACAGAGAAAGCAGATGGGATGGGAAATGGGCTTAGGGGCAGGAGGTGGAACTTAAAGTGACAGGGAGGGAAAAAAAGCAAGAGTCCTAGGTTGTGTAGATGGGAGTATATTTCCAGGCAATTCAGCATTATACGAATTTTCCTATTTCCGAAATGCAAAACAATTTGAAATATATATATATATATTAATTTTGCATTTGTTTAGTGCTTCATAGTTTACAGTTTACAAGGCTGCTATTCCCCTAAGGATAAGAATTCTGTTAATCCATGCACAAAGTTGACATTTGGCAGCTGTTAATTTTAGTAAATACAAAACACTTTTACCTTCACTAATTCAATGATTTCAATGACAAGCATTTGGTAGATAAACAGAGTGAAGGTTATTAGTTTCCCTTCATAGAGAAGAAAACAAGGCTCCCAGGAGTAAAGACTCCTGTGGTAAATGAGGGTAAAGACCTGGGTGCATTTTGTATCCTATCTTGAAGCCTTTGAATCCAGTGATCTTGGTTACAAGTCAGAATCAAGAGTCCAATACCCTAACTTTTCACTTACATGCTCCTTCCCCAGCCCAGTCTTGGAAACAAAAATGGGTTAAGTTAGTCCCAGGTGGACAGGTACTCAAGGGAACATCAACCAGTACCGGGAGCTGTATTGCCTATTTGGTAACCTTTTACTATTTCAAAGATATGCACACCCTCTTTGCTGAGGACACACAAAGATGTAATACATTTTTTGCTTTTAACTGATGTAAAATAGTTCATTTAAAATTAAAGTGGGCCATACTTTTGAAGTACACACTCACATACACAAGTAGGAGGAAGGGAGAGGAGAAAGAGAGAGAGAGAGAGCGTCTCAAAGTCTCAAAGGATAGCAGCCTGTCTCTTAGCAAAAATAAAGGAATGTGTTACCAGAGGATGCCCAGGTAGAAGGCAAATCGTGCTGTCCCTCATGAGAATCAATTAGCATAATCATATCCCTAGAGAATACAGGCTTCCAGCTGAGCCCAAACTATCATTTACATACAGTATTTTGGGGCAATCACATGGTTCTAATGAAGCAGGAAGAAAGAACAAAAATAATAAAATTAAAAAGTCAAATGTCCATCCTTAATCTCCATGGCTATAAATTGAATATGTTTATTCTTCAGAGGCAGACAGATGTGATGGAGTAAGAAGTTCACGTTGAAAGCAGCCAAGTATTCCTCACAGATTAGATGAGAAATGCGAATTTGGGTCCCAGTTCCCACATCTTGACCTGCATTTCCTTATTTAGAGGAAGAAAAGGAATCTAGAGGAGAATCAGAAGGGAAACTGAGTTTATATTGTTTCTATGTGACCGTTCCAAAGGTAGTCTCCAGAGGCATGGCCTCCAGTGGCTTCATTTGTTTCACATTGACAAAGTGGTGTCTAAAGATGCACTCAAAAGCTCCAAAAGGAGATTTTCAGGCCAGCATGTCCTGCTTGGCCACACAGGATCACACCACTGTTCATCATTATTCAGGCTTCACAAAGTTCAAATGATTCTGGGAGACTATCAATTCGAGTTTTTATCATTGATTCAGCATCTGCTACGTAACATACACTAAGCAGCTCAAAGATGAAGCTGTTGCCTCTTCCCTCCAGAAGCTCACAGACACCTGGGGTAGTGGACCAAAATTTGAAAAGATGCTAAATGTCTATCAAGTGTCTTCAAAGAGGAAGCAATAAATGAGAGCTAGAATAGGGGCAAACATAAATATGGTACCTTTGCATTTTTCTTTAAGAGATCCAGGGAGAGAGGCTGTGCAAACCTGTCCCAGGTACTCTCACAACATAATCCTGACTCATACCCAAGAAGACACTGACACTCTCACTTCCTGCCTGTCTTCAAAAGTGACTCACATGGTCATGTTCCTGAAACACCTACCCACATTCCCTGCCTCAAGAATAAGAGGTAAACAAAAATGTCATCGGTGGTCAGCATGAGCCACTCTCAGTTATGACAGGGAATCAGACAAGTTCTAGGACAATTGCTTCTAAATGAACTAAAACTCGCAAAACGAGACAATTAAAGATGTCATATTACTGGATATCCAAGGATATCTGGAACTCTGTTGCGCTCACTGTTGTTCAGTTTTCCCCAAAATCACTGGGAAAACTTCAAGATCATGGAATAGAATCAGTGGATGTAGGCTCCAGTCCCACCACCATGTCTGTCATGACTTTGGACAAATTAGTTCTCCTGTAGGAACTTCTGTTGAGTCTTCTGCAATGTGAAAGAACTGAAGAGATTCGGTAGGGTTCTGAAGAGGAGAAGCGTGAAGGGAGAGAAAGTAAAGTTTACAACTGGCTGGAAGGAAGATTGGCCTTTGAGGAGAGAAGAGCAGGGAAACAAAGATTTGGGGAGTTCTCACAAGCAAGGTCATTAACAAAACAACAGAACAGGGTTAAGACATGTTTAAACAGATGGAGAATCAATAGCCAAAATAAGCCAGAGAGATCATGATCCTGGAAAATAGGAGAGGACAGGCTGATGGCCAAGGGACACCTGGAGACCTTTGGACATGGGGAAGTAGCAGAGACAGCAGAGTGGTGTTACAGTGAACAGACACCCCAGTGGATATCAGTGATCAGAGATCAGAGCTGGGAAAGGGAGTTCACTGGGAGCTCAGCAGGTGAACCTAGGCACAGAAATGCCCATCCTGATGATTTGCTTGATTTGACCAGAAGTAGAAGCACAGCAGCAAAGCCAAAGCAGACAGGTACAGGAAAAGGTAGATTCCATGGCTGAGACCCCTGCTAGTGTCACATCAGACACCATTTTTTGTACTTCAGAAAAGGCTGTGGAAGGGAGGTAAAGAAACAACAGTGAGTGCTGGGAGAGAACGAGAGAACCCATGTCCAGCACAATGCATTGCACTGGTCCCACAGGGAAAAGAGTACTGACTTGACATTCTATAGGTTCCACCCAAAGTAGGTTCAGGTGGTCTCCAGACATAAAGGCCAGCAGGCCCAGATTTTCATTAGTGTCACATTGGGCACCATTTGTGTAATGAGGAAAAGTCTGTGGGGCTGAAGGAACAACAGTGAGCTGCACAGGGGCTGAGCTGGGAAAGACTCACTTTCAGCTCAGCAATTGCACTGGACTCACAGGGAAAGAGTACCGACTTGCAATCCTATAGGTTCCAGCCAAAATAGGTCTGGATAGCCTTCAGATGGTAGATTCTGGCAAGACCAGCAGCAATAACAACCCAGTGGTTTGGGACACCTAGTTACTCCCTAATCCTATGTATTGCTTGGACTGAGGGTGGGGAAAAGGCTGTGCAGGCAACAGTGTGGCCACAGCACAAGATTACAGGGAATGGAGAGTGGTGATCCAGGAGCTGGAGCTACGGAAACAGTGGTAGAAGCCTAGCACAAAAACCTGGGACTGAAACCCACTGGAGGAAGTGGCCCAAGTGACTGCAAATGAAGAACTGGGTCCCAAACACAATCAGTAAAATCGAATACACTGTAGCCAGTGGGAAACACAGTTTAGAAACCAGCCCTAAGGAGAGTAATTTGCTAGCCAGATTAGCAATGACCAAGGGTAAAAGAAGAGGCAGAGGCACAATGAATATTACTGAGGCTTCCCCCACAAAGAAGCAAAAGCTATTGTTAGCCTCAGAATTAACTGAGGAAAACATCAAGGAACTAGGGGGTAAAGAATTTTAAAATGTGCTATAAACCTTCTTAATAACAATAAGAAGTATATACAGGAGTTCAAAGAATTTAAGGAATATGTCACACAGGAAATAGCAATGCTGAAACAAAATCAAGCCAAGTTACTAGAAATGAAGGACACAATGGAGCAAATTAAAAATTCAGTGGAAAGCCTCAATAACAGAATGAGCAAGGCAAAAGAAAGAACCCCAGAACTAGAATACATTCCCTTCAACAATGGAAGAAAAAATCAAAAAGCTGGAAAAGGAATTGAATTAAGCTAAGAGTAGTATTCAAGAATTAAAGAACACGATGAAAAGGTTGAATGTAAGAGTTATGGGAATTCCAGAAGGCACAGAAAGAGACGCTGGGTTTAAAAATGTATTCAATGAAATAATAAAGGAGAACTTCCTAATTTGGAGAAAGAATTGGGAAACAAAACACAGGAGGGGCACAGAACTCCCAATAAGGTTGACCAAAAGTGATCTTCACCACAACATATGAATACAGAGAAAAGATTCTTAAATATGCATTTGAAAAAAATCAATTATCATATAGAGGAACCCAAATCTGACTCATTGCTGACGTCTCAGAGCAAACTCTACAGGCCAGAAGAGAATGGAGTGACATATTCCAGATTAAAATAATAATAGAAAGAATAATAAATTTATTTTTTCCATAGAAACATTTCACTGTCATGGAATGTGTTGTCAAGGGAATTAGCCAACCATTGCTGTCCACACCCATGCAGATGTCCCTCTTCACTTGTGGTCCATGCCAGTCTGATTCAGAATATTGAACAGGTAAAGTTTTATCAAAATAATTTCCACATGTCCCTTATCCCTCACCAGTTCCCTTCCCCCTCCAACCTCCCTCCTTCAAAGAATCAGAGATGAAAAACCATGGAAACAAATGGCTTTTATACAGTACTGAATAGGAAACACAGCAGCTGGGGCTTGGAAAGCAAAAGCTGTTGTGTTGTTAATAACATTCTTTATGGGTAATGTTGTTGTCTTTGATTGTTGAAGAAGAATAACACAGATTCAGGTCTGTTCTTGCAGGCCTGAGGGATGGCAAGTTTGTGGAGCTGTGTCTGTGGATTTAATCCCAGCTGAGCCACACATAGTTTTAACTTTTCCCCTTTCCCAACATTAATTATCACAGCTTCCAATTTTTGAGAACTATCCATGCCAGACACTGGGCTGCAAAATTCATTTAGGTTATTCCAGTCCTTACAATAAATGTGTAAGGACTTATTTATCACCTTCAATTTTATGAATTAGAGAAATGAAGAATGGAGTTACTGCGTCTTACACCTGATCGGTGGTTGAGCTAATATTTAAAACTCAAGTCATCAAGGCTCCAGGTTTATACTCTAAACCACTTTTCTCTTTAGAAAGAGAATTCCCAGTTCTGACCATTTCCAGAACTACTCACTGATACATATATACTTTTATGTATTAAACATATAGATTCACTTACTTAAGACATATTTTATCTATCTATCTATGTATCTATGTATCTATCTATCTATCTATCTATCTATCTATCTATCTATCTATCTATCCAGCAATGACTGGAGCTGTACCAATCCGAAGCCAGGAGCCAGAGGCTTCATCCAGATCTCCCACACAGGTGCAGAGTCCCAAGGCTTTGGGCCATACTTGACTACTTTCCCAGGCCACAAGCAGGGAGGTAAATGGGAAGCAGGGCACCTGTGTGGGAGATCTGGATTAGTGGACTGGAAAAAAAAAATCTATTTTTGCCTACAGGAGACATTTCTCACCAACAAAGATCATCAGAAACTAAATCTCATGGATTTTGATTATTTTTTAGTTTCATCTCTTCAAAACACTTTCTCATTAAATTCTTCACAGGCTCACAGATCACAGCAGCAACATTTTCTTCAAGAAGCTTCTTGATTTTCTTTTCATTTCTTCAGCGACACATTACTCATTCAGTAGCATGTTATTTGACTTCATGATGTTGTTAATTTCTTTTTTCTTCCTGTTGTTTTGTTTTATGGCTTTTCATTTAAGGGGATGTATATGTATGTGTAATGGAGACTATTATATCTAGTAACATGTTATTTATCTTCGTGGCATCATAAATTTCTATTTTTCTTTCTGTTTTTGATTTTTCATTGCGGCTTTTCATTGAAGGTAATGTATAGCAACTGTTTAATGGAGACTATCATATCCAGATGTGAGGATACAATGCAGTATGTGATACATACAGACCTGTGACACATCTGGATATGATACATCCAGATCAAAGATGGACTCCCAAAGAAACTCTTTACTATATATTGACAATATGATGTTGGACTCTTTGCTATTGTCCATGCCCTCAATGACATATGACTGTTTATGAAGAATTATACTACAGTAGTAATATAGGGGAGGAAGGGTTTAGAGAGGAGGTAAGGGAAATCCCAGGGCCTATGGAAATATATCAGAAAATGATAACAATGATGATGATAAGAAGAAGAAGAAAAAAATTTAAAAATGCAGAAGTTGGACTCAGTAGCTTCTAAGAGAAGACAATAGTGTGCAATGAAATGAGTCCTAAGGGCTCAATAAATAATATCCCTTCTCCTATCTATTTCAAGCACTTCCACTGAGCCTACTCAACTTTCAATCATCCCATAATCTCTTACCCAGAAAGTCTTACAATTCATAAACTGATTTGACATCAGAAGATCCAGCTCCAGCACTTAACAGCTAAGTGACCTTGAGCATATTATGTAATTTTTTTTTTAGATTTATTTTTATTATTTTTTCATTGGAAAGGCGGATATACAGAGAGGAGAGACAGAGAGGAAGATCTTCCGTCCGATGATTCACTCCCCAAGTGAGCGCAACAGGCCGATACTATGCCAATCCGAAGCCAGGAGCCTCCTCCGGGTCTCCCACGCGGGTGCAGGGTCCCAAAGCTTTGGGCCGGCCTCGACTGCTTTCCCAGGCCACAGGCAGGGAGCTGGAAGGGAAGCAGGGCTGCCGGGATAGAACCGGCGCCCATATGGGATCCCGGGCGTGCAAGGCGAGGACCTTTAACCACTTGCGCCACCGCGCCGGGCCCATATTATGTAATTTTTATATTTCAACTTCTTCATCCACAAGATCTGGGAAAAGACTTCTTTGCTTCCTGTTCACAAGCAATGAGCAGACTATTGGTGAGGATACGGTATGCTGTGTTTGCATCACTCTCCCATAAGGATGCTGTGCAAATAAGAGAGATGCCATGTTGTTGCTGTCATGAAGTGGGGACCAATAACACAGTAAACACCATTCTGTTTATGGAATCTATTTATGTACTCCACTTTCAATGCACTTTCAGATTCCATTTTACATGAAAAATCAAGGTGATTTTAATAATTATGTCCCTCTTCAGGAAAAATTTAGGGTTGATCACTGTGATGTTTTGAGAAAAGAAACACCTTCAGGAAAATGTCACGGCAAATATTTTCAAGGGCAACAGTTTTGGAAAATTAGACCACAAGCATGCGAATAAAACCCTCTTGAGCTGCAATAAGATTCAATTGGCCCAGAGTTCTAGTTTTTCTCGCTACAAACGCAAGCTGCACTGTCATGGACTCTATTTCTATCTTTATCTCTATCTCCTATGTATCTCACCATTCACTTACTCATCCTCAACACTTCCCTCACATTTGTCCTTCTCTGTTTCCCAGCTCTCTTTGGTCCCTGACTTCTACACAATGGAGTCCATCCTCCCCAGGAGGATTCACAAACTCCTTGGTCCAACTTCCAGTCAGATACACAAGTTATGTACTTAACAAATTCCTCCACCACTCAATCCAACACAATATTCCACATCTTCACACTACTGAACATGAACTCTTGATACCCCAAAGTTCCCTTTCTGCCTTATTCAGTGGATCAATTCAAAACTCAGGAGGACCTTGTCTCCTTCAGGAATCCAATGCTGATAACTTCTGGAAAACCAACGTCATGGAAGTCATGACTTTTCCTCTGTGTTCATTTTGGATATTTAAATAGCACTGTTTTTTACATACAGAGATTCTCTGCTTACCTGTCTGTCTCCTTTCCAGATTGTGAGAGTAGAGTTGAAACCTCAACAATCAGTGAATTTCCAGCCCCTAACACGACTTAGCACATGGAGAATGTTTGGACCAGACCAGACGATGGTATTGGTAAATCAAATAAGCAAGGATACTAAAATGACTTTGCAAAATAATGATTACACTCTGTGTACTTTCCCAAACTGAAAGCCGTTACCTTTCAAAGGCCTGATTCCTGAAAGACAAAGAAGTGACTCAAAAGACAAAGCAGAAAATACAACATGGCTCATCTCTGAGACAAGAGTTTGTGGTAGCTAGAAAAATGTGTACATTTTAGTACTTAATATTCACCAAGTCAAGAAAGGCCAGAAAACCGGACTATTTTTCATGTCTCCAAAGGCCTATACATTAGGAATGCAGCAATGGAATTTCCAGGTCTGTTGTATGTAGATAAAATGAAGTGGCAAAAAGGACCACTTCTTGTGTCTGAGGGATGATGGGGCCACTCACAGAGCTACTTGGCAGTACAAGCTCATTTCTCTCTAGTGGATCCAAGCACTGTACCAGACTATTTGCTTTATCTGATAATCAGAGTTACAGAGCTCAGCAGTCAGGGTCTTGTTGATTTGCTCTAAATTAGAGAATTTCTGTTCTTTTTTATTTTAATCCTCTAAAAATTAATCTGTACTTTTAATTTGTAATTCATAAAACATAAAAAGATCCTTTCGAGCAACTACTATGTGCTCAAGAAGATGAGAAGAAATTACAAATGTATCACTCCAAAATCAGGGAATTTACAAATAAGATAGCAATCATGTGTAAATTGCATTCACAGTTACACACATACACATGCACACACACACACACAGAGAGAGCGAGCATGAGTGAGTTCTAGCCCACAATCACTGTAATACAGAGCAAAAGATAATGAGTGAGAAACACGAAGTGCTATGAGCACTAAGAAAAGTTGGATAGAAGAATGAAGCCAAGATGTTGAGACCATGGTTTTTGTTCAAGAACACAGTTGGTCCTATCTCAAGAAAAACAAACAAACAAACAAACAAACAACATCCTGCAGACAGATGCCTAGCCAAGATGAGATGGGTTGTGACTAGGGCTTACAGATGTGTATTGATTTCCATTAATCAAAGCTATTCCTGCTACTTACTTGGAGAAATATATACTACAAACCTTGAGTTTGTTATTCTGGGATTGCTTTCTTGTGATTATTGGGTACAGGTGAGTTTGTTCAGAAAAGCATCTCCAAACCCTTTCATAGGGTCTGGTGACATTGGAACTACAGTCAGGAGCCCCAGGTGGCACTCAGAGATAAAAGGATTGTAAATTTCCTTCTGGACTCAGGAGAGGAGCTTTCTCTGGTCCTTATCCAGTTACAGCCTTGGTTCCCAGGCCTCTCATACACCAACCATCAGGGTTGCTTGTGAGCCCCAGAAAAGCCAAATTCCCTAGAATGGCAGAGAATACAGAGATATTTTACTTTAGGGTAGCAATACCACAACTAATCCCTTTCTCAAAAGAGCTCATGGCATCAAGCAAACCAGTGATGTGTGATCTCTTTCTAATCACCTTAGCTTGCTCATCTCCTTCTAGTGAATCCAAACACTGTCACTGCCAGGACTTGAAGTAGTGGGAAATACAATGGATTTGTTATCAGAACACTTGGGGGAGCTCCTAGCTTTACAGCTCTTAGCTGTGTAACTTTAAGTTAGTAACTACCTCTCTCTTCCTACCTCAGTGTCCTTGCCTGTAAAATGGGGTTGCTAATCTGATAAGAGTAGATGAAATATACATGACACTATTTCAGTAAGTGCAAAGATCTGGGGCAGATCTATTCTCCTTAAAATGCCTGATGATTCCTTCAGTTTTAAAATTGTTGAACCTGACAATGCCTTAACCTTGATGAACATCTCAGTAATACTAAATGAGTAAGTAGAAAAATTACAAATTCTAGCAGTGGTAGCACCTGTCCTCCCTGCAAGCCAAAAGGTAAAAGATGGGAAGTGTAATCTATAGAACATTCGTATCCTCGGGATAAATTTGAAAATTTGATGGAGTAATGTACATGTGCATATATATGTATGAAATTATCCATCTGCTAGCTGGAAGTCTACATTAAACATTAAAATTATCATGCCCTAAAAACCTTTTGGGTCCTGGTGACATGAAATTATTTTTGCTTTTATCTAAAATAATAGATCAAGACCTATTGGTCTAAGTGACAAACAGGTCAAATGTTCTAGTTCTCAGTCTTTACTGACTTAATGATCAATCTATCTAGCTATCTACTCATTCATTCGTCCACCCATCCATTAGTTGGGTGGATTTATTTATTCATTTGACAATAGAATAGAATTTATTCATTTGACAAGCTACTGGCAACAAATGGCTCAAGAGCTGACTGTGTGAAAGCTCAGCTTAATTATAGGTGAAAAATGTCTGAAGTAGTCTTCTACCCAATAAAAATCCTCACTGATTTGTCAAGACCTTATTGCCTCTGGTACATTAAATATCTGAAATCCCACTTCCACTTCTACAAACTGGCATTGATCACCATCTTTCATTTTTGGTTTTGTTCTATAATTTCATAGAAAGATATGTTAGAGGTCTCCTCCTTTTATGTAATCATCATTGTACCTGGACACACTACCACCAGAACACTCCAGGAAGCCCATCTGTCAAGAGTTTGATCACGGCAAGTTTTGATCTATTCGAAGAATGGAAACTTGTCCTTTTACAGCCGAAAAGGTGAAGTGAACTACACAAATAAGGCTTCCATTGCATATCCACTTTTAGTGAACCTTCTTTTTGTAGCTACATTCAACATACCTGCTCCATCTTCCCCATTCTTAAGTATAACTCTGCCTATGAATTTCACTTTTCTGTCATCTTTTCTCCCTATTTTCCCATCCTTTATGTTCTCAAATTTATCTTAATTTTTGAGAAGCAGAGAGATGTGTGTGTGACAGAGAGAGAGAGAGTGATTTTTTTTAAAAGATTTATTTTTATTATTGGAAAGTCAGATATACACAGAGGAAAAGAGACAGAGAAAAAGATCTTCCATCCATTGATTCACTCCCCAAGCAGTCGCAATGGCCAGAGCTGAGCCGATCCAAAGCCAGGAGCCAGGAGCTTCTTCCAGGTCTCCCACATGGGTGCAGGGTCCCGAGGCTTTGGGCCGTCCTTGACTGCTTTCCCAGGCCACAAGCAGAGAGCTAAATAGGAAGCAAGGCAGTTGAAACACAAACAGGTGCCCATATGGGATCCCAGAGCCTTTAGAGGACTTTAGCCACTAGGCTACTGCGCCAGGCCTGAGAATGATTCTTGCTGTTTCACTCTCTAAATGCCTGCAATAGCTAGTACTAGGAGCCAATAGTAACTGAATCTGTTTCCCATATGTGTGGCAGGGGAAAAGAAACCACTGATCTATCACCTGCAGCTTGTCAGGGTGCATGTTAGCAGGAGGCTGGAATTGAAAGTAGTCAGGTCTCAAACCCAGGCACTCTGGTATGGGATGCAGCTGTCCCAGCTGGTATAGTAACTGCTACTCCAACTGACTGCCATCATATGTCCCAATTTTATACTTTACTCTTCATGCAAAAGAGCACAGGATGGATAAACTTTACTGTAGTGACTGCTGTTCCCAGCTGCTCACTGTAAGCCACTGCCCTTTATTCCCCTACTCTTTCATGTTTCAAACACTGCTTAACTCCTGTGGGCAACAAAAAAAAAAAAAAAATTCTTTATGTTTCCAAATTTTGTTCTCCCTGGGTTGCTGCCTCTCTCTCAAGCTTCTGGCTTCTTTGTTATTATGGTTATATATTAAGTTTAATGTGTCCACAAGGCATTTTACACACTCATAAAAACCAGGCCCTAAGAGCTTCCTGTGCTGAAGACAATGGAAATATCTTCCAAGCTCATAGTTGGTGCATCATACCATTATAGACCCGAAATGTGTGAGGCTGAGTCATGATTGTTTATTGTTGTTTTTCTCGATGATAAATATAGCAGTTTGAAGAGGGTCAAATGATTTCCCAGGTTACAGGCAGCGCCAAGGAGCTGATTACCTCCATTTGGGCAACATTCACAATATTAGTAGTATTAACGATAGGTGACATTTACTGAATACATACTATATGCCAGACTGTGCACTGAATGCTTTATATGTATTATGCCATATAATCTACTGGATTACCCTGTGTAATAGATGGTATTTAATTTGGAAATATTTAATAAGACAAAGAAACTAAAACACACAGAAATAAAATAATCAGTTCAAAATCAAACAATATAGTAAACCCATTTAAACCCACGTTCCTTGCTCCAGAGCCTTCCTGTTGAGACACACAGGCTACTGACACTGTAAGAGGTCCACTTTGAAGGTCTAGGGACACAAATGAGTCAAAGACAGATATGACAGATGTGTAGATTACTAGTGTGTTGTCACTAGGAAAAGTCATGACCAAAATCTCAGATACCAATAGCATTCTCCATTCTCCCACAGAGTTTGTCCTTTGCTTTTCCCAACCTAGGAGACAATAGAAAACAAGAGTACAGGGCTCTGACCAGATCACAGAAAACCTCCTGTGCACTGAGAATTGTACATGCTGCAAATGTGCATAGGGGATAAAAAAAATAGCAAATCAGATGCTCTTTATACAGAACACTAACTCTAAGTTATCTTAGCGCTCTAGTTCAGTCTCCTAACAACAAATACATGGAATGATTAGTCAAATGGTTTCCCTTGATTCTCTATTTTCTCTAACTTCATCCGTAGGTTTTTTTTTAAAAAAAGATTTATTTTATTTTTATTGAAAAGGCGGATATACAGAGGGGAGAGACAGAGGAAGATCTTCTGTCTGATGATTCACTCCCCAAGTGAGCGCAACGACCAATGCTATGCCAATCCGAAGCCAGGAGCCTCTTCTGGGTCTCCCATGCGGGTGCAGGGTCCCAAAGCTTTGGGCCATCCTCGACTGCTTTCCCGGGCCACAGGCAGGGAGCTGGATGGGAAGCAGAACCGCCAGGATTAGAACCGGCGCCCATATGTGATCCCGGGCGTGCAAGGCGAGGACCTTAACCACTGCGCCATCGCGCCAGGCCCATCCGTAGGGTTTTAAAATGCACTCAAACTTTCCCTCTTTGCTCCTAATTTCCCTCACAGAAGATATCTACAATCTACACTATTGTTTCACTTGGGAAATATTGATTTCAAAGAAGTTCCCTTCTGAAGCATGAGGAAACCAAGGCTCAAAGAAGCTTCCCAGAGATGTGAGAGCTGCTGAGCATAAAGTCTGAACAAGATTTATACTTTTTTTTCTCATAGTACAGTGCTCCTTTCCAAGTACTAAGGGGGGAAATGTGGAACCTTCCCTTCCCAGACTGCATCCACACAAAGCTCAGTGGTTAACCCCCTACTAAAGACTTCCACTGAGTATCAGCTATACTGAAAGTTCTCCAGGGTTTTAATTCACACATACACATTTGCCAGATGGACTCTGGAACATGCTAAATTACCTGCCATGCCCTAATTGCCATTTGTTCCAACTCTATAGCTCCTTCCCACAGCCTCTGCTGTCAATGGTGCTAGTCTGAGTGTCATAAAAGGACATGCTTAATCCCAGGGCTTTGGTGAATGAGACAGTTGAAAGATAACACTCACGATTCAGGGAGATTCAGTGAACAGAAAAATGGCATTGTTCTAGGAGTCTGATATAAAATGGCAACAAGAGAGACATTATACTCATCTTCAGAGAATTTGTCTCCTGGGAAAGAGTTATACAAGTAACGAAAATCTGTCAGTCAACAGGGCTTCCTAAAAATTGGAAGGATGAGGAGGGATAATCACATGAAAACTGAGAGGAGGAAAGCCAATGACTCATCCAAATGTTCTGTGTCTGGAAAAGGCTTGGCATGCTTACGGAGGAAGGAGATTAAAAAGCTGATCAGTACCTAAAAAGTGTAGGAGTTCATAAATCATTGCCCTTAGCTTAGGTTTCGTGTGTGTGTGTGTGTGTGTGTGTGTGTGTGTGTGTGTGTGTGAACGAGGAAGTCATTCAAGAATTCTGAGCTGCAAAAAGCGTTATTTGATTTATACTTTAAGATAACATGCTGGTACAGAAAAAAATCAAACACACACAAATTAATCCAAACAATAGAATAACCCCATAGGTATCCCATCACAGAGATTCAGCAATGGTCAATACTTCGCTACTCTTTCTCTCTCACCTGCTCTTGCTCTCACTTTTGCTCATTCTTGCTCTACCTTCATCCATACCCACTTCACCACACTCATATTTTCTATTATTTCTACAGCCCTATTTTCCTTTTTTTGACATAAAATTTACTTACTAGTAAATGTAAAAATATTAGCCACATTATTTTAAAAAGTTACACACATTGTTATCACAGAACATTTTCATCTTTCCAGAATGTTCCTTCATGTCTCCTCCTAGTTAAGTCCTAACAACTCCTCACCTCATTAAGTAATAACTGTTTTTACCTCTTAATCTTGGACTATTTTTGCTTGTATTAAAAGCTAACGTTGATGAAATCATGTGGTATTATTCATTTTTTTCTGGTTATTTCATTCAGTAAAATCTTAAGCAATGGTATTAAGATTCATCCATGGGCCATGTGTGGCAGCTCAATGGCTAAATCCTTATCTTGCAAAGCCAGGATCCCATAAGGCACTGGTTTTTGTCCCGGCAGCTCCATTTCCCTTCCAGCTCCCTGCTTGTGGCCTGGGAAAGCAGCAAAGCATGACCCAAAGCCTTGGAACCCTGTACCTGCTTGGGAGACCAGGAAGAAGCTCTTAGCTCCTGATTTCAGATTAGTTCAGCTCTGGCTGCTGCAACCATTTGGGGATGAACCAGTGTATGGAAGATCTTTCTCACTGTCTCTTCTCCTATAAATCATATCTGCCTTTTCAATGAAAATAAATAACTCTTTTAAAAAAGATTCATCCATGTTCTATTATTGGTGTACTTTAAAAAATTCTTTAAGGTGAGTAATATCACATTGTATAAATACAGACATGTTTATCAATTAGCCTTATGGACATCTGAATTACTTTTAGCTCTTGGGTATTAGGAATAATCTTGTTATGAAAGTTGCAGTTAATTATGTACACATATAGTTGTTATTCTTGAGTAAATATCTAGAAGTGGAATTGATTTATGCTTTTTAAGCATTGGGAAATCAGTGGAAAGGGCAAGAAAGACAGCAATAAAGCCAGTTAACAGGATATTATAATTTGAAGGGACAGGTTATTATGGAGAGGGTGTAGTAAGACTGTACAGGAAACTATATGAAATATGTATGATGAATAATATTTGTTGGTGAAGCAAATGTCTGGTAAAAGAAGCAAAAAAAATAAATGATAACTGATTGACTAAAATTGGGTTACTTGTGACTATCCACTGCAATTGAGAAGGTGGGAAAATGAAAGTAATTAAAAGGAAAGTAATTGAAAAATTTTTATCTTTCAGTGACCAAGATATTTTGTAGACACTTGGAGCCTCAATCTCAGGGAAAAGCAGGCTCATTATCACCCCTGCATGCAGCTTTCACCCTCTCAAAATCCACAATTCTCCCTAAAAATACTCTAAAATGCAGTAGAAAGATGGAAAATTAGTTTAAGTTTATTGACCAAATTTGGTGAACTGGTAATCCCCATCTACCACATTGTGTAAAGAATGATGTTGAGACCACACTAAGAGGTAACAGGTAAGGAGTGATATCATAATAAGCAAAATCCTCCAAGAGCATACTACTTCAAGGGCTACTATTCCAAGGAATAGTAGGAATAGCATCCTCGTGGAAAACAATTCAGATTTTCCATGACTGAGACAGTAGAAATATATGATCAAACCATTGCTAACATAAAGAATTTGTTCTGGAATAACCAAGCATTGAGCTCAAGAGTCCAGACTGTGCAAATATACATTGAACAAATAAGGATCAACCCGTATTTTTAAACTTCTTTTTCAATTATTCGCCAAACCTATGGATTCAGTACCCTATATGTCTTTAGTAAGTGTTTTTGAACTTTCATCTAATCTTTAAATAGCAAAAATCCCAAAATACACTGAGTTCCTTGTCTTCAGATAGAATCCTCTCATATCTGGATATTAAACAAACCACTTTTGAGAAAACTCACTCCTAAGGAACTCACACTTTAACTGCAGTGATGAATTACCTAAGTATTCTGAGGATAATGTCAAGTGGGTTACACAGATCATCAATGTGCAGCAGTTATCTATTTCATTTCCAATAGAAGCTCTGAATTAGTATTCTCAATAAGGAAAACTATGCTTATATCTGTTAATTAATTTAATCATCAAGATTTATTTGGCAACTAATTTATGCCAGGCTCTGTACTTGGACCCGAGTATAGAGACAAGTAAGTTTTGAATGTTGTCTTCACAACATTAAGGCTGAATGAGGCTATAGGAGTAGCCTGAATTAAGGCTATAGGAGTAAACTCAAGAAAAATGGGTATGTTCTTGTGTTAATATTCCATAGCAGGTTACAGAAAATTTCTCAGAGAACAGAAAATATAAATTCAGTCTTGAAAGAAGATCAATTAAAGCTTTCTCTGGAGGAATTTCTAGAAAAGGGCATTCTAAACAGATCAGCCATGGGACAGGTGCAGACACGGATGGAGTGGCTGCCTGGTGCTGAAGCCCAAGAGGTAATTGAAGAAAGAGGGTTCAATCACCAGAGGCTTGCTTGTCGAAAAGATTGGGAATATCTGTTACAGACAGAAGGCAAGTGGAAAAGAGGATTCACGAAGAAGAGGACAGGATAAGTAAAACAAGGAGACAATGGATTAGAGCTGCAGGTTGGGATTATTGTCAGTGCTTGTCAATAGAAATGGAAGAGAGAGGAAGGTAAAATTTCAGGAAATATTTGGAAATGAAAATTGACCCAGTTTGACAGATGAGAAGACAGAATGTATGTAGAGGGCAACATGAACCTCATAACATACCATGCAATTGAGGTAAACCGTACCAGATGTGGTTGCAGCGCCCAAACAGCACACGTGAGAACCAGGGCGGAGGAGGCAAAGCCAGAGAGGAATGTGGGCTCCCCTGCTGGGACACCACTCCCACTGGAGAACATGAGTTGGGATGGGGGCAGACCAGACCAGACAGGGCTACAATACTTGTGGACCTCATGTGAGCTAGATTAGGGAAGGCCAGGTTGGGCTGACCGTTCTGACTGGTACAAGCAAAAATTAGAGTGGGTGAGCGTTGGTTGGACTTTGCCACAGCATCAGCTGGCAGAGGCTGGCACTGGGGACTAAATCTGTGAAGTTAAACTCCAGAACCACCTGGAGAGTGCTTAATCCGGGAGTTGGAGAGGCCTAGTAGGGAGACAGTGGGCACCTCCCTCATGGGTTACAACTCCCACTGGAGAGCACAAAAACCAGGACAGGGGCAGGGGTTGCTAGACAGAACGGCACCCACCAGTATATGTGTGGACTGGATAGTAGGTTGGTTGGGTTGAACTAGGCTTCAATGCCCATTGACATGGATAAGAGCTAAATGGGATGTGGGGCAGTCTGCGGTACACACTAGCACACACAGGAACCAGGGCAGGGAGCAGGCCTAGTGGGGGTTACGGGTAGTTGCCCCACTAGGCTGCAGCTCCCACTGGTTTGCGTCAGGACCAAGTATGAAGTGGGTGGGATCGAGCTGGATTACAAAACCCATTGGTTCAAGTGGAAGACAGAGCTGTCAGCAAGTTGGTACAAGTAGTACTCCTGATTTTCAAGTCTCAACTCTTGGACAAGCCCATATGTCCAACCTCAAATCTAAGGTAACTAAAATAACAACACTAGAATTATAATTTAGAATTGGAAGAGAGATCATTTCTCTGCTCAGGCCATTGCAGTGATACTCTCTTCCTTGGGTTCTGTGTCTCTCTCACAGTAGCTGACAAACACTTTCAGGAAAAGGAACTTTGTGTACATAATGGAAAAGCTAATAATGGTTTCTTTCATAGAATAAATACTGGGGCAAACATCACTTGAAGCTCTATGTATTGATAAGTGTTTAAGCAGAAGTCTGGGAACACACTGATAAGCACTTTAGATGAAAAAACTGATAAACACAAACACAAATATGGAGCCAGGCATGGTAGCCTAGCAGCTAAGGTCCTACCCTTGCACGCACTGGTATACCATATGGGCACCAGTTTGTATCCCAGCTGTTCCTGCTTCCCAGTCAGCTCCCTGTTTGTGGTCTGGGAAAGCAGTCGAGGACGGCCCAAAGCCTTGGAACCCTGCACCCATGTGGGAGACCCAGAAGAGGCTCCTGGCTCCTGGCTTTGGATTGTCTCAATTCAGGCCATTGCAGCCATTTGGGGGAGTGAATCATTGGACAGAAGATCTTCTTCTTCGTCTCATCTCCTCTCTGTATATCTAACTTTCAATAAAAATAAATATATATTTAAAACAAACACACAAGCAAAGATCAAGAAGCAAAGGCATTAATAAAAGAAGATCACAGGATTTCAGATAAATTCTGAACCACCTGAGGCACGGTTGGTGGCAGCCCCTTGATTCCCTCCTCAGGGATCTCACTCACTCCTCTCTTTATTCTCTAAGGTCTTTGTGGGCAGATGTCAAAGCAATATATGATGTAAAAGATAACAGAGAAAGAAGGAGGATATGAAAGAAAGGAAGAAGAGATGGAGATGAGGGTTCAAACACATGGATTTGTCTGGATAGAAGGGTTTACTAGAATACAGGAAAGGACTTTCTGTACTACCAGAAAAATACTGGAAGAATGAGGATGACTTGCTCACCTTAGTGGGAGGAAGAGAAGCACTCATCTCCCCATGATTGAGAATTTTCCAATGGCCCATTCTGCAGCTGGCTGGCTGCTTAAAAAGATGGGTTTCTATTTCTGCTCTCCCACTAGATAGTTTTCTGACCATAGGCAAGCCAACAACCTTTCCTGGGCCTTCACCTTTTCTGCTCAATTAAAACGTAAGACCAAACAGTCTTAAAAATAAATGTGCTACATTCATTTTTCATTGGAAATGAAAATGCACCAATGTGATATTAATACAAAAAGAAGAGACAATGTAACACATAGATGTGAAACAAAGAATACAACAATGTCTTTTCTCCCTCATTCCTGTCTACTTTCTGACCACCTCTCTCACTCCCTTTTTTTTTTAAATTTTTGTAGTTCCTTTACTCAGCTCTGAGTCTGGCATAATTATGATGCCGCTTCTTCAAAAGAATGCTCATTGCTACATATATAACATATATATATATGGATTTTTAAATTATGTGGTACAATTTCATATAGACTGGGATTTCCCCCCAAACTCCTACCACCAGACAAATTTTCCTCACTTTACCACAGTGGTATAGTCCTTCACAAGGAATCATAATTCCATCAGTCTCTTATTTAAGCGTACCCTGACATGGCTGGTACAGACAACATCAGACAGTCCAGCATCCTGTTGTCTACACGTCCAACAGTTTCATTGATTTTTGGCCGTGAACGCTAACTTTTCAACAAAAGATTGTACCATTCCAATACATATGACTTGATCTCTGGGATTGGCATTGTACTGGGAACTCATGGATTGACTCTCCATCTAGTGAGCCCTCAGGGGAGCAGCTGGTAGCTAACACTGGCAGCTCTGTCCAGGAAAACCTAAGTGCAGCACAGAGCATCAGGAAGAACTTTATCACTATCAAGGGCCCTTGATAAGCAGATGAAATATCTCAAGGGATTTAGCTAAAAAGGAAAGAACGGGAAGTCCAGTAACCAGGCTCCAGATGAGGCATCCAAAGCCAGATTAAAAAGAGACTACAAAGCTGACCTCTGCTGGCTAAGCAGAGCCAATTAAGTTCATCTCATTCCAAATTCACTTTTGGTGATGCCAGTCATAATGGAACTATTTACACCAAAGAAACTGACACATGACCAAAATCTAGGATTTGAGGAATGGGTGAGAGAAATTTCCAGAATATATTACTAAGTAGGTTAGTTCAAGGAAGTAACAGATTCCAACCCAGGGATACTTTCAATGGATGCAAGAATATCCTCAAGCCAAAGCACTGAATTTGCCCCTTCTTGAATGGACCCAAGGAAATCCTTCATGCAAAGCAGAAAACTAATGTCAGAAATCTCTCTTTCCCTCCCAATCCCTCCTGCTTGCTCTACCTTTCAAACGAATAAATAAATCATTCAAAAATCTTTCAAAAAAAAAAAAAAGAAAGAAAGAAAGAAAAAGCAAGAGTCTTGTGGTAAGAATCATTTAGGCATTAAGCCGAACCTTAGAATAAAGCCTCAGTCTGACCTCAGGTAAAATATTTAATCTTTCTAGACTTATTCATCCACATTTTTTCAATGGCAATGCTAAACTTTGAATACTAGGATTTGGGAGAAATAAGTGCATGCTAGGCACAAGTAGGTGTGCTGTCTGTGCAAGATACCCTGGCTGAACCTTAGAAAAAGAAAAATGGTAGATGACCCCAGACAAATGGGAAAAGTTTGTAAATATAATTTCCAGCACAAATTCATTAATAACTTGAGTGTCTTCAAACTAACCATACGAACAAATTCATAACCCCAGAGAGGTTAAGATCACACTTTAACATCCTCTATGAGAGCAAATCCCCAGAAGATTTCATCAAACCATTCTTGTACACTAAAGAAAGCAGAAGTTCAGAGCCTCCCTGAAGAGATCATCATCCATTCAGGTACATGAATCCTGTCCCTTTTGAGACACAACTCAAAGCAGGTGAAGTGACACAATCCAGGAGACAGGCTAAGTCAGAAGTCAGAGCTTGGACTTAATGTCTTGCAGTCACATCAAGGAGAAACTTCCAAGTCATTCTCCTCCATATTTTACAGGAAAGGAAATTAAGGCTAGGCAAAGTTTTTAGGTTATGGTGTTAGAATATGACAAAACAGGGTAGAGGCAACGGATAGTGTTTTAATAACCTGAAGTTATTCCTTCCCTTATAAAAGCAATATACCCTTATTATTAAGAAATATATAAACTAACAACAAAATGAAAGTCACCCATAACCCTCTACCCAGAGAGAAATAAAAGTTTTGTGCATTTCCTTCTAGTTTTTTAAAATGAATTTCTCTACAAAATTATTTGTTTATTTATCTATGAAAGTGGGATTACATTACATAGACCATTAGGTCTAGATTCCTTCTAAAGTTTTCTCTATATATTAAGGACAATTTATTTCAGGCCATTATACTTTCTTGAAGAAATTAGTTAACCTGTTGTACAGCAATAGATCACTGGGCAGCACCATAAGCTACTTGACCATTGCTCTATTCTTGGAAATTCTCATTACCTTTTTCTTTGGAGAATTTCTGAATGACTAAAGGAACACCCTTTAATTTAGCTTTCAAGTTCAACAGCACTATACTTTGTGATATCAAAAACAGAGCAGTACAGACACAGACTTAATGGGAAGAAGGTATATATGGAAAATCATTATGACAGGCCATAGAAGCAGAGAGCAAAGAAGCAGGGGGTGACAGGAAAGTGAGATGAATGTAACATGGTCAGCTTCAGTAAAGTTTAATGGAGAAGATGACATTTGGTTTGGAACAGAGACCAGCAAACTTTTCTGTGAAGGGCCCTATGGTAAATACTTTAGATCCTGAAGACCAGGTGGTCTGCCAAAACTACTAAGACTTGTCATTGTAGCACAAAAGCACCCACAGACAATGTAGAAATTAGTAGATGTGCCTGCACTCCAATTAAACTTTATTTACAAAAACAGGCAGTGGGCTGGTTTTGGCAAAGAAGCTATAGTTTGCAGACCTCTGATTCAGAAGACCAGAGAGTCAGATTTTTATCAGTATCTCAACAGAAGAAGGAGGACAATCCAGATGGAAGGAACTTTAATGACAAAAGTCAGCATGAGTGTACAGTGAATAGAGAAAGCTTGATTTTTCATGGCTGGTTGTTATAGCATGGAGTCAAGTCACATATGGTTTGAACATTGAGCTGTTGAAAGCCAAAAGTCTCTGCAATGTGTTGTGCATCAGATCAAGAACCCCATTCATTTGCATGAAACTTTTCCCATGTATTGGAAACTGAAACTGAGAAGATCCTGGAATGATAAGTATTTCTGAGAAATCATGAAAAGGATTTCAAATCACTAAGTGCTGACTTTGACCTCACCTCACCTTGATTCTCATTTTTCTTATCTGCCTCTACAACCATCTTAAAATGTCATTTTAAGTCTATCTGGAAGGTGCAGTTATCCAATGAGAAGAAACAGGAATGAAGGAGAGAAGACATGGGAGGAGTTCTGTGTTGGTTGCCTCTTCCCTAGACTGTGATTCTTACAGCCTGTGTTGAAGCCAGAGGGAGAGTAGCTGGCCATTCAAGTGTATGAAGTTAGCTGACTGCCTGAATAAGCAAAAAGGCCTTCTTCTATGTATGGCTCCAAATACACCCCCCTCTGGACTGTTTGTACATGTAGCCCATATTCATACAGTCTTCAGTTCCACCCCTTCTCACAAACCTGATCTAGGTCTTAGACACTGATTCTTGAGTTTCATCATGCAATAAGGAGCTAATGCATTATCTCAGAACTGGTTAGAATATAAACCATCTGGCGTTGTCCAAGTGTTACGCCCTTCTCCACAGTTTCCAAATCATGAGCTCTTGCTGGGGAGGCAATAGCCAATAGCCAAAGTTTTAACAAGCCCTCCAGAAGACTGTGACACATAGTCAAGGTTGGGAATCACTGCCTAAGATCTTACTATGCACATTAGGGCTCCCTAAGGGCTTGGAATTGTACTTCTGAGTGTACATAATCTAATTCTAATAATCCCAACATCTGTCACAGTTTATCAGCAGATATAGAAACTGAGGCTCTGGTAAATCAAGAAATCAATTTGAACCAGGGTCGTCTTATTTTTTTTTTAAGATTTATGTATTTTTATTGAAAGCTCAGATACAAAGAGAGGAGAAGAGACAGAGAGGAAGATCTTCCACCCATTGGTTCACAACCAAAGTGGCTGCAACAGTTGGAACTGAGCCAATCCGAAGCCATGAGCCAGGAGCTTCTTCCAGGTCTCCCATGCAGGTACAGGGTCCCAAGGATTTTGGCTGTCCTCTACTGCTTTCCCAGGCCACAAGCAAGGAGCTGGATGGGAAGCAGGGCCTGCTGGGACTTGAACCGGTACCCAGATGGGATCCCAGAGCATGCAATGCAAGGACTTTAGCCATTAGGCTACCGCGCCAGGCCAGGGTCTTCTCACTTTTTTTTTTTTTAAGATTTATGCATTTTTGTTACAAATTCTCTGTCTCTCCTCCTCTCTGTATATCTGCCTTTGCAATAAAAATAAATAAATCTTAAAAAAAAAAAAAAGAAGAGGAAAGACAGAAAGGAAGATCTTCCATCCAATGATTTACTCCCCAAGTGGCCACCGGCCGGAGCTGAGCCAATCCAAAGCCAGGAGCCAGGAGCGTCTTCTGGGTATCCCACATGGGTACAGAGTCCCCAGATTTTGGGCCGTCCTTCACTGCTTTCCCAAGCCACAAGCAGGGAGCTGGATTGGAAGCAGGTCTGCTGGGTTTAGAACCAGCGCCCATATGGGATCCAGGTGTTGTCAAGGTGAGGATTTTAGCTGCTAGGCTACCACATCAGGCCCCAGGGTCTTTTTCATCCCAAAGCCCATGCTATTGGCCACGTGTTTTCTCTAGTGCCTTCTGCTTACAGATAGGACTGGAAAGTCAATGAAAGTGAAGCACTCTAGGTTTCCATGTTTTATTTACTTAACAGGCATTTATTGAACACCTCTCCTGTGTCAGACCTTATTATAAGATCTCTACTGCACTACAGTGCAGAAACACTGGCTTGGAAGGAGTATGACTTGTTTCAGGTCTTTGTAGCTCTGTTATAAAGTTTCACTAAAGGATGTATTGTTGAATCAAAGAATCAAAGGGTTGCTTTATAGAAGTTGATTTGGGGCTGAAAAGGGACTGTGCACATATAGGAGAGGAGGAGGGCATTAGCAGGGCATAGGCCGCTGGCTTCAGTAAGCTGGTGTGTGGGGAATCCATGAGAATCCAGGTGAACTGTGTCACACATCCTGATGGCAACTACCAAGGTTTAAAATTCCCAGGTTTGAGTTCTATCTCATACAATGAATCAGCTGTGTGACCTTGGCAATGTCATCTCTCCTTCCTGGGACTAGTTTTCTTCAATGACATAAGACTCAGTGTATTTCAAAGATGCCTTAAGTTGCAAAAGTTCTGAGTTAAATAATACCTTACATTTAACTCCAATATATGTGATACATTAAAAAAACATAGTTACTCTGGTTGATGAAAGGAGGGAGGAAGTAAACAGCCACTATTCATCCCTTCCACCTCCTGTAAGTACATATGGTACTATAAGCGGAATACAGAAGTTCACTTGGTCCATATCCCACTGCCATAGGATAACTCACATTATCACTCCTCCTATTCCTTTTGCTGCTATTCAGACATGTCAGTGACACACAGTCCTCAAGTCCTTGCACTGGCTGTTCCTTCACTTACAATACCCTTCCTCCACACATACCCATCTCCTTCAAGTTGTTCTGCGAATGCTGCCTTCTCAAGGAAGCCTAAGGTGACCACACTGTTTACATTATAGCCTCTCCTCACTCATTGATACTGTCAATCCCCACCCTTACCCTACTGTTCTCCAAGACCTTACATTTCCTGACTTCCTACCTTGATGGTGTATGTTGTTTACTGCCAGACTCCTTTTGCTCCAGCAGCTAAGTTCCTTGGGAGCAGAGTTCTTTGTAGGTCCTGTGTGCCTAGGGCAATGTCTCAGAACACAGCAGGTCCTCAATGCATATTTGTTATCATGAAAGACAGGATTAGAGGGTTCTCCCGTAAATTGTCTTCCCATGTGAACATCCAATGTAACAAGTGCCTTCGCATGTCTCAACTCCCATGCCTTTTGTCTGGCACATAGCTAAAGCCCTAAGAGCACCAAAAAACACTGATCTTTCTGATTCCCTGAGGCCCAGAGCAAAGTCACTTTGTTTTCCCCAAGACATTCACCATTCTTGTGCTGTACTGAGACACACAGAGAGAGAGAGAAAGGAAAGAAGGAAAAAATAGTGAGAGAGTAGGCATTCATACTGCTAGAGCTCAGCTGGGGTCTCACCTGGGAAGTTCTTGAATCTTCCACTTCACCCATTAGACCTCAAACACAGGGAAGGATTACAGGGCAACAGATGAGCACTGTCACGAGCCAGTTCCGCAGCTAGTTGTTTCCCATGGGAAACTTGTTTTTCCTCCTGAGGATGCTGTGAGATGCATGTCCTACCATGAAGCTGAGCCCCTAGACAGGCTAATGTGAGCTGCCCCCGAAGGTCCAACTTGTTAGGGAGTGCTGGTGACACAGATCAGACTCTATCTCCACAGCCTCACTCTTTCCTCTCTGTTGGTGTCACCCCAGATGGAGTCACATCCTAGGATAAACACCCAGGTACATCCCAGAGGGCTGGGGAAGAGGCCAAAAACCCTCTGTGTGTAGCCAGGTTTCCCCCTGTCTCCTTCCTGTCCTGTAGCCACAACCTGAGCCCACTGTGCTTTAAATTCAGGCCTTGTGCCCCTCTCCCATGATCCAGGCCCAGGAAGCTATAGTGCTCTTGCTCCTGGCAATCAGAGTCCCCACCACAATCCAAAGGAATGTTTGCTGGCGTCATCCTCTCTCCCTCCAGCGCCCGTGGAGGCTGTGAAGCTAGTGACAAGACGTTTTGTCTGGCGCAGCCATCGGACTGATTGAAAGTCCTCAGAACCTGCGCTCCTCTGGCGCTGCTCTTCCTGGAAACGGTTGCCAGGGAACACACAGCCATGCAGCCTTCACTGTCAGAACTAATGAAAGTCAGAGAGCTATTAGGGGAAGGATTTTTTCCTCCCTCCTGCTTGTGCATAATTCCACTCTTCACCAAGGTGTTTGCATTTCTGTTCTGTTTGTGAAATGTTAATTGCATCCTCATTGTAATTCCTTGACTACAGCCATAACCTCCTTTTGAGCTCCAGTCCCTGGAGAAGTGCCTTTCTGAGGTACTGAAGCTAAATGGTCAGGAGGAGGGCTTCCCAGTCTCTTTCTGGAGTGATCTTCCCTAAACAGCACTTGATCAGAACATGGACAAGCTAGGAAAACTCCTGTCGCTGTCGGCAACCCCAGGAAGCCAACAATGGCATTTTAGGTCCCAGATGTACTTTGCATATTCCCTCCTTTCTGCAGGAAACCTGGACAGGAGTCACAGAGGGCCGGCTCTCTCACGTGACAGCACCATCCCATCTCCACGTCTTGGCTGCACCAGTGCCTCTACACAGAACATCCTCCTGGCTGCTCCATCTCATCAAAGCTCAGCATTCTGCTACACACATCACTCCTGTGTAAGCCTTCCAGGCAGACCTAGAGCTGCTCCCCATTCCCCCACAACCACCTCATCATAACTTGGTGCCACATACATGTGTTCCTCTCTAGGCAGTGAGTCTCCTGAAATTGGAGACAGGCTCTAATTCATTTCTGGTCCATAGAACATAGCACTGTATCTACATCTGGTGAATGTTCCATAACACCATTATTCACTTCTCCAACTTGTGCCTGCTAACTGGCAGGAGGTGGGCAAAAGTGAGTCAACTGGGGAGGAGAGAAGGTGAAGAAACATCTCCATGGATTGCTGTGTAAATCCCACCCACCTACCACTACTACCTACCAACCACAGAGGCTCTGATAAAGGAAGTAAGGTCTGGGACCCTGGGAGCTCATTCTGGCTGATATTTATAGCAAGGCAATTAGCTTCCTTCCCTAGCACCCCTGGAGGTGCTGGAAGATAATCTGAGAAACAGCAATGAGAAACAAAAATGAAGAAATTGTCACAGAAACATGTGGAGATGTGATGGAGGCAGAGGCAAGGGGGCAGCTCCCAGGTGCCTCTCACCTCTATTGCAGCGTTTTAGTCCTGAGAGAGACTTCTCAAGAGTAGCATCTGAGATCTTTCTGTGAACAAGGGGGCACTTCCTCCACGCAGGATTTGTTCCCATCCTAAGAGTCTTTTCTGCAAAAGGTTCAGGACAGAGCAGAGGCCCTTGTATTCTTTCACTCTGGACTCTTGCAGAAGCTTGGCCTAGCATCACATAACTATTGCTTCCCTTCCTGGGCTTGGTGTAGGGAAAGCAGGGGCTGGAAGCAGTTCTGCTGCACAGGGGCAAGGTAAGAGGTTTGATAGTGGATCAAGATACCTTTCTATATTGGGATTCTCAACATCCTTCATCTGGACTCTTTTAATCACCAGTCAGCTGCTCATGGCCCCTCTCTTCTCTCTTCCAAGGATTTTCCATGTTGCCACCAGCGTGATCTTCTAAGTCCAATTCTTGCTCAAAATTCTTCAGCAGGTTCCCATGATTTTCAAGACAGAAATGCTTAGCACCTTGCAGGGAATACAAGCTCTACCATGTTCTAGCTATGGTCAAACCCTTATTCCTCCTCTTTCAGAACCCAGCCCATAAAATTTTCATCTTGGTCATATCAAGCAATGTGTGATTTTCCACAATTATCTTGTGCTCCAGAGTTTTGTCCATGCTACCCGCACTGCCTGCAATGTCTCTCCCTTCCCTCCTTCCACCTCTTCTTTCCTCTTCAAACTCCTCTTTCCATCTGAAGTCTTCACTTTAGGATCATCTACTATCAGGGCCATCTTATTGGACTTCCCAAGAAGATCAGGTGCATCTTCTACTCTCTCTGTTACACATGCCATGTCCCCATCAAGAGACTCACTTGGCCAATCCGAACCACTGGGTTTCCTTCTGGTTGCTCTCAAAACAAATTACAATCTTATCAGGGGAAATGCTTTTATAGATTTGAGTACCTTCATATCTTGCGTAGGCTCAGACCAACATGGAGTTAAATAAGCCACCTGGTTCACAAAATGTAAGAAGCATTCTTAAGGTATATGAGGTAGGTCAGCCATGAATTACTATGAGGGAATTTTATCAATGCTATTTTGTTTGACATGTGCTTCAAAGCCCAGTTGACCAAAAGGATATCATGCATTTCTGAAGATGGGTATAGAAGAGTACACTTTTTGGAACATCCTAATCCCTGACTTCACAGAGATCTGTAAAGTATCTTCCACTTAACCAGAATCTTCATGGAAATTCCCAGAGCTTTTCATGTATTGCAAGATGGGGAAGACCTTTCTCTCCCTAAATATAGTATTCTGGGCTCCCAGGCTGATGGCTTCTGTGCTTAATTCAAGGGGACTCTACAATTACTGTCTCTGCCTGATATGAAAGAAGTTCTAGCTATAGGCTTACTATTATGCAAGAGTTAAACCACTTAGCTTTCTACAATATGCAAGATAGTCCCTAAATGATGTGATTAAGCACATATGACAAGGCTACCTGCACATCCAGGAACAGCACTTATGACATGCAGGCTGTTCACCAACTTCAAGATGAGCACGAAACACGAAGAGCCTAATCATTTTGGTGTCTGAAGCCAGCTTGCCAGCATTGAGCTCATTCCACTTTCTCATTCATTGGGGCTTGTTGGCAAGGATGTTAATGAAATGGTTTGAATTTATTGCCAGGAAGGATGGACTGGTATAACATATGACCATCATGAACATGCCTCTCATATTCCAACTAGATGACTTTAGCCAAATCCTTTAAATGTTCCCTTTTGCAAAAGTGAGTATCTAAGCTAAGTACAAAAAAGGATATTAACTTGGAAGTGCCTGTGGAGCAAAGGTTGAACACTTCTTCCAAAGTAACTGTGGAGGAGAAGCAAAGAAAGAAGTCATTGTGAAGGTTCACAGATGCATCAGAGAACCTGGATACCTCAAGGTTCATCTACTCTCAGTTTTCGGACATAGGATCTGGACTGTAGCAATGTGGATAGTACTTTACAATACCACTAAATGAATCAACAGCAAAGTGGGTCCATATGTTGCTAGGCCAGAAAGCATTCCAACACTGAGAAGCTTTCTTCTAGTGAAGGAGTAGGTTTAGCTGACAGCTTTTATAGGTCATCATTCAGTCATCTGAAAGAACTACATTTCCATTGAACATTTCGCCAACCCCAGCAGAGCCCCCTTTGCTCCTAGCAAGTACTCAACAATATTCTTCACTACTTGAGAGTCTTTCAGCAGTACATGCTGGTAGCATTTAACTGAATTTCTGGCATAAAAGCCAAGAGAAGATGCACACCTTCTGGAGCAAAGCTCCTCTAAATATGTTGAGTAGTACTGTGCTTCAGACAGAATAAACTTCTTTATGAAAAGCTCATTTTATTTCCCGACTCTTGCCCCCTTTTCCTAAACTGATGAAAATACTGCCCCAGGTCAGCTATCGAATAAATGTTGGCGAGTCCCCAGTTTCTGTTCAGTCCCATGCAGAAATATTCCTTGGCAAGATGTTAGAAGTCTTCATAACAGTTCTATTCACTGAACATGTGATCAACACAGGCTCTGTGCCAAGTGTTCCATGTATTAGTTCACTAACACCTGTACAAAAGGACCATTGATGCTACCACCTTTCATATGAGTCTTAGAAAAATTAAGTAATTGACCCAGATCACAGAGATCTTCAAACAATTGATTGCAGCTTAAAATACAAGATACTCTGATCCCCATATGTGTTCTTCCTCTACTCCATACTTTGTGTCCTTCAGCAGGAAGAAATATGTGAATTGTGGAGTAAAAGAGAATGTGTTTCTCCTTCTCCCCCCAGTTCATCCTCACAGTATACAGACATTCATTCTTTTTTTTTTAAAGATTTATTTATTTATTAGAAAGTCAGATATACAGAGAGGAGGAGAGACAGAGAGGGAGATATTCCATCGGATGATTCACACCCCAAGTGAGCACAATGGCAGATGCTATGCCAATCTGAAGCCAGGATCCTGGAACTTCTTCCGGGTATCCCACATGGGTGCAGGGTCCCAAGGCTCTGGCCTGTCCTCGACTGCTTTCCCAGGCCACACACAGGGAGCTGGAAGGGAAGCGGAGCTGCTGGGATTAGAACCAGCGCCCATATGGGATCCTGGCATGTTCAAGGAGAGGACTTTAGCCCTAGGCCACACCGCCAGGCCCCATTCATTTTTTTCAACCAGTATTTTAGGAAGTGTCCTCACTCTCTAAAGCACTGTCCTAGGTGCTGAAATAATGTGGTAACAAGGACAGATACTATTCCTGCTTAGAAGGAAAGAACACTTTGACATATATGTACATACCAATAGTGCAATGCCTCATCAGTAGCTTCTCATTCAATTTCAAGGACCAAAGTGACAGCCAGGTGTGTACTGATGTTAAAAACCACTCTGGGCCTCCTGGGGCTCAGTAATTATCTGATTCCCTTAAACCGTTTGTGCTATGAAAATTGATGAGCTAAAGGCTCCTCTCAGACTGACAAGCCTCTATACCCTAGCTTCACTTGATTTATTAGAAGAAGGAACTGATTTTAAAAGGGACAGATGCAGTATTGATTCCATGCCTTAAAATATGCCTCCCTTGACGCCCTGCTCAGCACCAGGCACCCAGCCCCCATTTGCTGCAGAGAAGATCACAGCAAATTTCTGCCTTCAATGGCTCATTTCATCCTCTCAGCCACACTCTGATCTTACACCTCTTCATACCTTCTTTCCACTTTCTCAGCATCCCTGTGGCCTCCATCTGCTTTCAATTCACAGATTCCAGGCATTTCATACAGATCAGTCTATGCTCCGGTTCCAGGCCTTTAGTTCTGGATACAAAGCATCCCCCAAGTCACCCATTCCCAGTAGTCCTAAACCACTAGCTTCATACCTCTGGCCCTAGACTGGAATAGCATCATATCATTAATACATAGCAATATTATAGTCAGATGGACATTAAAAAAAAAAAACTGTGCTTGAAGTACAGCCATATCTGCAAGAATCCTTACAGAGATCACAGTACTTCTCCAAAAGGTCACTACTGGCAATTTAGGGGCACAGTTAATCCTTGTGTATAGCTTCTATATATGGAAAGAAAACTTAACATCCAAAATTTTCCCCTACTAATAAATTCTAGTGATAATCAATGTGTCCCCACATATTTCTGAATGCCTCCAACAAGAAAGAATCAGTTGAGAAGCACAATACCTATTCCATTTACAAATTAAGTGACTTGTCTAAGATCATTTGCTAAGTCAAATACAGTCTTGGTCTTCTGATGGGTGAGAAGCTACAGGAAGTAATGGGATGTGCTTAGTACTTCCACCAAAACTATGGAAACCTCCTAGACTGGAGTAATGATCACACTTTCTATTCCATAGGTACACTCAGGGTACTCAGCTTCAAGCAGGCATGTGTGGGGGAGCAGGGAGAGTTAACCAGCCAATCTGGACCTCTGCTTATTCCCTATCTGCTCAAATCTGCCTATAGGCTTTGAGAGGCTCCTGAAGAAATCCTTCAGACTCAGCTGGGAGGAGCTGGCTATTATACCATCTCTGTAGACCAAGAGAGAATACCCATTACATGGTCTTCAAGAAAAAAAGCAGTTCAGTAATATGAAAATTCATGGCCAGGAATGTGGGTTGCCATTTAGTACTTCTTAACCTGGTTTTCGGCTCTCACTACTGAAAATGTACCCAAAAGGATGATGCTAGACCTTTTATCCAATAATGCTCACGCTCTTCAATAATTCTACTTTGTACATATGATAAGAGAACACATTATAGTTTCCTCCTCTCTACATCCATGGGGCATAAAATTTGGGAACAGCTCAGCTATGCACGCTGGTTGTGGCAATAGTAGGAGTAAAAGGAAGGAAATGAAACTGAAAATTTTCATAGATAGTAAGGGATGCTCAATATTATGATACACAGAAAATGTGTATATAGTGAGAATTTTTCAATTTCTTGGCACCAAAAACAGTGATGATTTCAGTCAAATGGTAGAAAGGGATGGAGTCATGAGTGGAAAACTGAATGGCAGAGAGTCTGTGTTAGTCAGCTTTTCAATACAACAATGAAATATCTGAAGCAAGCTACTTATGAGAGAAATATTAATTCCTTTAGCTCATAGCTTTGGAGGTTGAAGTCCAAATAGCATAATGCAGGCCTTGAAAAGGCCCCAGAGACATGGTAAGTGTGAGAGCATGTGCAAGAAAGGACCACTTGGAGATTGAGGAAGCAAATAGAATATATGGGTACAAAGTCAGCCTTTTATACAACCTTCTAATGAGAACTGAAAAGGTCATGGGAGAACTACTATACAAGGGTGTGCCAGTCCACTATACCTTACCTCATAAAGATCTCACCATTTCCCACACTGCCATTCTAAGGACAAGCCTTTAGCATATGAGCCAAATCATGGCAATGATATTGGTCAGAAGCACTGGCAACACCAAAGAGGACAACACCACTTGGATTGCAATGGAGTTTTAGCTTCTTTAGCCATGAGGAACTTAAAGATTTGCTTTTAGGGCCTAGCATGACAGCATAGTGGTTAAAGTTCTCACCCTGCATGCCTGGGATCCCATATGGGCGCTGGTTCTAATCCTGGCAGCCCTGCTTCCCATCCAGCTCCCTACTTGTGGCCTGGGAAGGCAGTCAAGGATGGCTCAGAGCCTTGGGACCCTGCACCCATGTGGGAGACCCGGAAGAAGCTCCTGGCTCCTGGCTTCGGCTTGGCTCAGCTCCAGCCGTTGCAGTCAATTGGGGAGTTAATCATTAGATGGAAGATCTTCCTCTCTGCCTCTCCTCCTCTCTGTATATCCGCCTTTCCAATTAAAAAAAAAAAAAGTTGCTTTTAAACAGGGTGCTGAAGTCCCAGCCCATCCCTGACCTCCAATATCACTGTATTGTGCCAGAGGATATCTGAGAGAGAGGAAGAGAGACCTGATGCAGTGCAGTACTCAGGTTTTCAGAGTTGTCTTGTTTTATACATCTGAAAGACTAAGCTTGATGCCTTCTAACTATAGGCAGCAAGGAAGACAGAAAGTAGATCTTCCCTTTCCAAGGTTGCATAATTTGCTTCACTTCAGCTTTTTAAATAACTTTTGCTATATTATAGTTGAGACATACAAAATTGGCATGTTAGATTAAATTTCATGTTATGGTTCCTGATTCCAGCTCCCCACCAATGAAGGTCCTGGAAGGCAGTATGTGATGGCTCAAATAGTTGGGTTCCTTCCACCCTCATGGAAGACCTGGACTGTGTTTCTACCTTCTGGCTCTATCCAATCTGACTTAAACCACTGAGGGCATTTGAGGTATGAACCAGTAGATGCAAGTTGCATCTATCTATATCTCTGTGTGCGCTTGCGTACGCATTTGTGTGTGTGTGTGTGTGTGTGTGTGTGTGTGTGTGTGTGTGTGTGTGTGTATGCATGCATCAGTCTGTCTCCCTGTTTCTATGCCTCAAAAACATAGCCACGCACCTAATATCAGACCAGGAGATACGGTATTATAAGTGCAACAATGCAGGTGAGGTTTATGCATGCCTCCTTACAAACACTCCCTCCTGCACAAGCTCACGGAATCTAGACTTCAGCATTTTCATAAAATACTTTATATTTTTATTACATACATATTTATTCTTGAACAATATGAGAAATTATTTCAAACTTAAATCAATGCTATCATAAAATCAACATTTTTGGATGAGCTTTTTTTTCACTCAGCATTATGTTTGTGTAATTTATCTATGTTGACATGTGTAGCTCAGGTTTATGACTTGCTCTGATGAAATTTTCATTATTTGAAAACACTGCAACTTATTTATTCATCTCCATTAACAGATAAGAGACTTTTCCCTCAAGTTTTTTTTTTCAAATTGCCACTGTCAACATTTCTAAACTGAATCCACACACATGAGATGCTTGCATTTGTCCCATTTCTCACTCTATCTTGTTTTCTAGTTTATATCTTTCCCCCATGCTGTGCATCTACTCTGAGTTCCATGCTTAGACACCTGCAGTTTTATTTGACCCTTGGATTTGGAAACTGTCATCTTGACTTTGCCTTTGAGATCCCTTCCACAGACTCTTACTTCTACCCTTCAGGTTCAGACAGGAAATAATGGGTTAGTGACTCACCAAAGGCCCACAAAGTGTTTTGCGATCTTTGGTAGCTGTACTATATTAGAGGTTCCTGTCTTACTAGACGGTAAGCTACAAGAGGCAGGACTGAGTATGACAAATTTCTCTTGTAGCCCCAACTCAAGTAAAAGACTTGGTACATTGCATAGCACAATTTAGTTTCTGACTAATTAATGTATGTTTTAATGTTTTTGTGGAAAAGGGCATTATTCATCTAGATTTGCATTTTTACTCATCTAGATGGCTTCAAGGCCATCTGTAAGCCAATGACCATACCAATGAACCTCATGTGACTGAAAACTTGCTCTCATCACTTGATGTCTTTGCAACACAGATGAACATCTGAAGCAGACGGAGGAAACCACCTGCTATTGGTCAGCCTGGGGCATGCCCACTGGTGGAGCTCTTTAGCATTCAGCCAGCAGAAGGCAGAAAAAGTGGGTCCTGCTGAGATTGCTTTTTGGCGCAGATCAAACATCACAGTTGATGTACCACAAAGAACTCCTGAATAAAAAATATTAATGGAAAAAAAAATGGGAGTGGCTACAAGGACTGTGACTCAGAGGTAAACACAGGAAACAGGGGCACTCTGGTCAAATAACAGGTCGAAGTAGAATAAAAACCACTTATGCTTAATCTAGCCAATGCTGTTTACTAATCTGAGACCTTGATTAGGGTTTTTAGTCTCATATGGTAACAGCTGTAGCTAACACTTGGTATGTGCCAAATCCAGCCAGTGATTTCAGACATCATTTGGCATTTCCTGATTGAATCAAAGGATCATCTCAGAGTGTTCTAACTCACAGACATCAGACAGGCAGCATCCCAAGCAGCTGTGTTTTAACCACTGCACCGCTCTAACTCCTCACTGGATTTATGAAGCAATATTCTGGCCACATGAAGATAATACACAGTGAAACCAAGACACACAGTTTTGAGGCACACAGCTTTGAGGCTAGTGTGGATGCTGAATTTTGAATTCTGGCAACAAGACTGGGTTTAGCGATACAAGTCACTCCAGCAAGGCAGCATGTTGGTTCAACCTTGGAAACTGTCTCAAATCAACGTGTCCAAGTTCTGAAAACTGGAATGTCTCTGCTGAGCCCATCTAATTTTGAGGCAATTTAGAGCAGATGGTGGTGGTATCAATGAACTTGACATTAATAATTTTATTTCAAAACTATTAAATTTCTACTAGATACAAGATACCATTCAAAGGTCTGAAGATAGAGAAAATAGAAACCCAAGTCCCTTACTTTGGAATGTTCATATGCAAAAGCTTAGGTCTATGTCATGATTACACTGAGAGACTTAACAATGATGTACATTCAGAGTTATAACAAAATTTCATGGAGGAAAGCAGATCTGGTCACTCAGGAAATGAGGTGTGGTCTTAAGCAACTGCAAAGATCACCTGCCATTGAATCCTCAGTCTCCATGGACACCGTGGAATCAGCAGGACCTCAGCTCCTCCAGGCCCACAGGCTCAGGTTCCTTGTTCAGGGCTCTTTCTATCTGTAGACCCTAAATAGTAGGTGCTACAAAGCAGGGTTAACATAGGTTAAGATGCAGCTAGGTAGATAGAGTTCTGGAGCACCAGGTGACAGTGGACCAGCCTGGTAGACTGGGGGACCCCATACTATCAGTTTTCTTACATTATATTCACTCTCCTCATGATCTTTCTGCAAGCATTCCTGGGATTTCAAGCTGGCAGTATCATTAGAGGCAAGCTGGTGACAGCATTAAAAAGGGTTATTCCCTTTTGTTGATAAATACATTTTTTTCTCCTCAATAGGCAAGCTGGTAGGTTTCATTGTAAATGGTCTACACTCAGCAGAGAGCCAAGGCTGGCAATTCTGCACCCTTTATCTCCAAAATACTAATTAGCTTTCCATGGTGTTTTATTTTAATCATACAAAATGAAATCAGTGAGAACCAGGGAAAAGACTAGTTACAGGTAGAGGGTCAGGAGTGAGACTCAGGTTTCGAAAAGAAGCACAGGTACTGTTAAAAAGATGCAGATGGAAATGGGGAGAGGCTCAGGAGAGAGAAGGTACAGAGTAGGAGAGGAGGAAAAGCACAATTACTTCACAAGTACCTACTATATGTTGGGAATGGTATTACACTATATGCCTTGCAATATTTCTGATCAATCCTAGACCAATTCCTATTACCTTCTATGTACTGAGAAGACTTCAATCTTCCCAAGGACAAAAATCTAATAAAGTGAAAACCCAAAATTGTACCCTATTTTCTTTTTTAGAGTCCATGGGTGTCTTTCAATAGTTAACTTCCTACAAGCATTTATTTGCAAATTATTCTGGCCCCAGCATGAAACCAAGCACAATGCAGTTTCTAGCCCTAACAAACACAGGCTAGAGTACCTGACACGAACTTGCTAGAGTTAGAAAGGCTTCCCAGAAGATGTGACCTCCCAGAAGAGTTGGAGGGACTGGAGGAGGAAAGCCCAGCAAAGGAGGTGAAGAATAAAGGAAAGAAGACAGCAGGTGTAGCACAAGTAGGATTAGAGGTGAGAGTTCAGACTCAGGAAAGCAACTGCAAGAACCTCATTCGGTTGTTAAGAAGTCCTAAGGGATATAAACCATAGATCAACCGGTTGGGATGGACTAGATCCTGCAGAGTTCATATATCATCAGAGGAGCCTGCATTTTATCTTTGGGGCAAAGCCATCACACTTGAGCTTTGGAAAAGATCCCTCTTGTTGTAGTTCAGAGAATGGCTTGGAAAAGGGCAGAAATGGTGCAGCTGCCCAGGTGAGAGATCATGGCAGCCTCAGACAGGGCGATGGCTGTCAAGATGGAAGGAAACAGACCTCATGCAAACTCTCTAAATGTATTTTCTTTTGGCAATTTGTATAGGACAGGCTGGTTGAAACAGAAACAATAACACCTCTCTGAGTACCCAGAGGAAGGACTTCAGAGAAAAGGACAGTGTGGAAGAAAACAGGACAAATAGTTCCTATTCCTTTGTTATTCAATCATCCATAACACATTTTGAGATCCCGGAACAGGAACTTTAAAGGCTAAAGGACATCTTTTTACCTTGTACCTTCAGAGAGCTTTCAAGCAACTTAGAATAGAAGGGCATAGCTTTTTGAGAAAGATACCTAGCAGCGAAGATGATCAGAGAGGCATGGATAAAAAGTGTGATTCAGAGGCTGGAGTGGTGGAGTAGCATACTAATCCTCTGCCTGCAGTGCTAGCATCTTATACAGGCACTAGCTTGTGTCCCAGTTGTTTCATTTCCAATTCAGCTTCCTTCTTTTAGTCTGGGGAACCATGGGATGATAGCTTAAGTGTTTGGGCTTTTGTACCAATGCAAAGACCCAGAAGAAGTTTCTGAATCCTGGCTTTGGTTTGGCTCAGCTGTGGTCATTTCAGCCATTTGGGGAGTGAGACAGCAGATGGAATATATATCTGTCTCTGCTTCTCTCTGTTACTTTGCCTTTCAAACAAATAAATAAATCTGTTTTTAAAAGAACTGAGGGAGAGAAAAAAGACTCTGATGAGCACACACTGTGAGGGCTGTGGGTTGCATGGTGCTCCCCTTACATACATTGAAGTACTAACTCCCAAGGCTTCACAATTACCTTCCTTGAAAACTAAGTCATTACAGAGGTCATAAATTTAAGGACAAGCTGGACTAGGACTAGTTGTAATTCAATGTGACTGATTCTTATACGAGAGATGATAGCCATGTCAAGACAAGGCAGACAGTGGCATTCTGCTGTCACAAGACAAAAACATCAGTGTGTGTATGTATGCGTGTGTGTGTGTGTGTGTGTGTGTGTGTGTGTGTGTGTGTGTGTGTCAGGGGTTGGGAGAATGAGAAACTGGAAGCTGGGAGAGGCAATGAAGTATCATTCCTCAAGAGCTTGACTCTAGCTTCTGGTTTGCAGAACCATGAAAAAACATGTTTCTATTATTTTTAAGTCTTCTCCTAGCTTGTAGTATTTTATCAATGCAGCCTTAAGTAACTAATACAGCAAGTAACCCACTTTTTCTTTCCTCAAACTGCAACAGGAGGGCATTTCTAGTTCCTTTTGCAGTTCAGAAGTCTGAAGCCCCTGATTTAGCATTATATATCATCCCACTCATGGGTGCTGGGCCTATGTTCCACAGCCTGCTGCGGAGGTGGTTCTGGAGGTGAACTTCAGGGGATAAACAGGAAATAGAAGTTCCAAGATCTTTTCCTTCATGACATCATGCATTGTTTTCAATTCTGAAAGAAATGAGTGCTTACTAGGTATCATGCGTAGGTTCTAAACTGAAGAAAAATGCTGGATAAGTTAGACATTATTGCCCTAGAGAATTCACAGCATGGAAGGGAGAAAGATAAAGACTAGACATAATGAGGGGGCACAGGATCCACTGTACCAACAAAACACACGGAAGCATAGCCCTTAGCCACCTGCTCAATTTCCTAACCATGAGACAGTCGGGCAGCAGGGCATTTACTGACTTCACAAAAACTTGCAGAAGAAGGAAACTGGGCCACATTCAATGAACACATCATAGTTCAAACCTCTGCTGGCTGCTTTTATCACCTCTGTATTCTCCACACCTGGGTGAGGACATAGATAGCACTCAACAACTATGGTGGATTGAAGAGTAGGTTCCAGAGAATGAGATTTTACAGAAACTGCATTGAATGCTCTGGAAAGTTTGATTTCAGGAAACACACACCCACACACAACCATCCATCCAGTGCTGTTTTAGGGAAACACAAGGGTGAAAAAGAGCTCCACATATTCTTGGGTAGCAGAGAAGAGGGTAAGTAAGTGATTTTTGTATCCACCACATGGTGCCTGCCCTGAAGGTACAAATGGGTGAGATAGGGCAGGCAAGAAGGACAGCAGGAGATTAACTCATCAGGGGAGGGAGAGTGTTGCCCTGGGAAAAGCATCAGCATCCAGCAAAGGCAAACTGTATTCTAAGAGCAGCAAAGAGATCAGTACCACTTGGAGCACATAGTCAGAGGCAGGAACAGGGTAGATGCCGTCAAAAGAGGCATGTAGGAGTATATGGGGACCAAATCACAGTCAGGCCTGGAGAGACCTGAATGGATCCAACTTCCCAGATACTGCTTCCTGCTGTACAAGGCCAGTCTCCTCTCCCCTGACCAGGCCACACTCCCTCACCTCTTCCCCTCACCAACAGGAAACAAATACAAAGTCCTTGTGGACCACTAAAGGGCAGAATTTAAAGCTATGAAGGAAGAGGGAGGAGGCAGATGTAATATGACCTTAATGGGACATTCTACTTTTATCAATTGGTGATTAATAAGTATTACATTTCCCCCCTCATCCATCCTCAAGAGAGGTGTTATAATAACATGTCAGGGAGGTGTGGATAAGCAGCATTATGGAGCTGGTTTATAATGTAGTCTGTAACAGATGCTCACATCCTGATTATGCATTCCAGCATCATTTATACCCGGCTCCACAGCACGGTAAGACTCGTCACATCATAATTCTTCAAAGCAGTTGCTATTAATCACTCATTCATTATTAAAACACATTGTATTCATTCCACTTGGCAATGAGAGCAGGGCAGGCTGTGTTTATCCACAGCAGTCATCTCCATATTTTGTCAATCTCAGCCCAGAGGAGCTCCCAGCCCTCCGGAATGGCTCAGTATTTCAGAGACACCTGAACAGAAGGATTCACTGAAGCACAGTACAGATAGCTCCATTCCAAAGAGATACCAATCCAAAAGAAGGCTTTCTCCACCTACTTTCTCCTCAAACTTGAAGATAATGTCTAACTTATCTTCCCTGTAAGTGAGCTCTACTGGGCTCTTGGATATTGCCAGGTATCCCAGGTTACTAGGGAAAAAGGGCTGGGGTCAGCCTTCAAACTCATTTGATCATACACAGACATGAGGTCTGGCATTAAATTGTAAGGGATATGAGGGAAATTTTCTTGCCTTCTAGTACGAGTTGTGTGACCTTGGAAAGCTAACTTAACTGCTTAATCCTTCAAATACATCATATACTCCATGTGCAATGGGACTGACGATAGCAGAATTCCATGGAGTTGCTGCTAGGATTAAATGAGTTAAATCTGACAAAGCCCTTGTAAGATGCCTGAAACAGGATTCACATGAATTCCTGTTATTACTCAGTAAAACTGCCCTAATGTCTCCTATATGTCCCCTGAGGGACATTGTCCATTCACCCACACAAATAGCTGTCAGGCATCCCAAACGTGCCAGCTACTGTTTCAGTTGCCAAAATCAGACAGATGCAATAGTAAAATATTTCAGCCTACAAGTATCAGAGGATAAATAAATGATTAAAAGGTATTATAAATATCTATTTGTTTTAATTAAAAATATTTTAAAGACCTTTGTGAATCCTTTCTTTTGTACCATACAAGGATAATCACTCAAACCAGGTACTGCCCAGACAATAAACAATGCCTATAAACAATGCATGCTTTGTATGAGGGCTCTCAAGCTTCATACAAACAATACCATATTGTACATCATTGCAGCTTATTCTTTTAAGGAAAACATTTTTCAACAGGAAACTTCCAATGTACATAAGGAAACATCGTAATATACTGATTTTCCATGTTCCTATCATCCAGCTCCAGCAGTGTCACCATTCTGATATCTGTGGTTCACCTAAATTTGCACTACTCCCTACGGTTCCACGTTGTTCCTTATATCAAAAGACGGTCTCTGTGTACTGCTAAGTAGTACTCAGCTATCTGACAATAACATAATTTATTTACCTACTCTCTGTTTAGGTGCATTTGAACTGTACTAGCTCTTGACTACATCAATGAGATTGGTATGAACATTTTTATACAGTACTTTGGCAGACATTTGTTTGCATTTCAAATAGGTCTGGCTCAAAAGGTTTTCTAACCTTGTAAAACAAAAAATAATAATAATTGCTAGACTGTTTACCAAGGTGATTAAATCATTTTCCAGCCCATCCAGTGATGTATAAACATTTCTGTTGCCCTACATCCATACTAGCCAGTCCTGTGAAGTGATATTTCACCACTTAAGGCTTTTGCCCATTTTTGAGTTGTCATCTTATTACTGAGTTCGTTATAAATTCGGAATAGAAACCTTTTTTGTCAGAAATGTGTTTTGGAAATGTTTTCCAAGCCCATGTATTCTTTTATAACCATATATTTTGTTGACTACAAATTTTGCTTATTTTAATCTTTACAAAAACAATTCATCAATTCCTTTTAATGTCAACATTTGGCTTAACTGTTCTGTTAAGATATTTCCCTATTTTATTCTATAGCTTTATAAATTTAGCTTCTATATTTAGACCTAAGATTCACTTAATTAATACTATGTAGTGTGAGGCCTAAGATTAGGCCTATTTTGTACAACTGTTTATTCTTCGCACAATTTGTTGAAATGTGTTCCTTTCTCTTTTGAATTACTTTGCTATCTTTGTCAAAAATTAATTCACGATAAACATTTGTGTCTATTAATGTACTCACCGGTTTGCTGCATTGGTTGGTATGTATATCCTTATGCTAGCCTCAAACTGTCTTAATTACTGTAACTATGTTAAGTGTTAAAGTCAGAGATTTAGAATTCTTCAGCTTGACTCCTCGTTTTCAAGATTGCTTTGGCGATTCCAAGGCATTTGCATTTCAATGTAAATTTTAGAATAATCTTATCTACTTCTATTTTTAAGAATTCTTTTGGAATTGTGATCTAAATCTTACTGATATGACATCTTAATCATACTGAAATTTCTAACCACAAATATAAGACAGCTCTCCACTTACTTAGATCTTTTTCCTCAGCAATTTTTATAGTTTCTAACACAGAAATTTTACTAAATTTAAGCTGTAATATTTTGTATTTCTGCAATATTATGAATAAAATTTCATTTTCCCATGGTTTTATGCTGACCAATGGAAATACAATTGATTTTGCTTTTGCACAATATATCTTGAAATATTCCACTAAATACATAAATGTACATTCCATTTAAAAAGGAACACCTTTTTAAACAAGCACTGTAATTCTCAGATCCAAACATTCACATTTATACAAGCTTTTATCTAATAAATAATCTATATTGCAGTTTTATGAGTTTACCTAATAATGTTTCTTATAAAATCTTTCCTTTAGTACAGAATTGTGTGCAGGTTTCAAGCTTCTATAATCTTAAAAATCTAAAATGTTGGGCCTGGCGCCATGGCCTAGCAGCCAAAGTCCTCTCCTTGAACGCACCCAGGATCCAACATGGGTGCCAGTTCTAATCCCGGCAGCTTGACCTCCCATCCAGCTCCCTGCTTGTGGCCTGGGAAAGCAGTCAAGAGCAGCCCAAAGCCTTGGGATCCTGCACTGAGTGGGTGACCTGGAAGAGGTTCCTGGTTCCCGGCTTCAGATCAGTGCAGCACCGGCTGTTGTGGTCACTTGGGGAGTTAATCATTGGACGGAAGATCTTCCTCTCTGTCTCTCCTCCTATGTGTAGATCTGAGTTTGTAATAAAAAAAAATAAATAAATCTTTTTTTAAAAAAATCTAGAATGTTCTATGGTTTTTCCTTGTTTTACATGAGTGTAAGATTTTGAAAAAAATCTTATTCTATACTCAACAGAAAGCTATCCCTTTGGGATTGTTCAGGGTTCCTTGTAATCAGAGTCAGGTTACTCTTTGTCTTAGGATTTCATATCTGGAGATATACAATGACCACTATGGTTTGAATATAGCAGACAAGAACTTAGTCCTCTTACTGACACCGAGAGACTAGGAAGCGGGTTCAGTTATGGTGTTCATAGGTTGGTCTTTGGGAGACTACTGTGCAAGATTAAGTCATTAAGACGGAATCTTCATGATTGAATCCTAATGGTTTTGTAAGAACCACACAAAGACCTAAGTGGACACATGCTTTTACTGTTTTGCCATGTGATGGCCTGAGTTTCCACTAAGAACAGCAAGACCAAAAGTTGAACCAAGGGACCCTACTCAACTCTGGAAGAGTAAACCTCCAAACAGTGAGTCAAAAAAGAAAAAAAAAAAACCCTTCTTCCTTAGAAAGCTAGAAAACTAATACAGTGTCCACCTGTCCTACCTTGGTCATGTCAATTTGATAATCTGAACAAGGTCTTGCCATCTCTTCAGTATATTAGAGATCTTTTTCTCTTTCCAACTAAAAATTAATCTGTAAGTAACACTTAAATCTTGAAAATATATTTGTCTCACCAAACTCCACCCCACCTTAGATTTTGCAACCATCAATGCTGGGCTAAGGTATCTTTATCATCAAGGGTGCAAAATGATGGTGGCAAATCGCAGCACTCCCCCCATATTACCCATTTAGCACCTAGCATTCTAAAATATCTAAAAAGCACTTCTGCATTCTGCATATGTAGTTTATGCATGTGTACATTTATCTATCATACATATATATATGTATCTTTTTATTTCTCTAAATTTCCAATCTGTGTACCAAACTTATCTAATCATCTATCCATTAGGAATACCAATTTATGAATTCCTATTTTTCCATGGTTTTCCATTTATTGCTTTAGTGTCAAGCTGTTATTAATTTAGTGACAAACTATCTCATATTTAGCCAACTGAAACTTTTGAAAGATATATCCTGTGTCCTTGTGGCATCTTCTCAGCATTTTTGCTTTAGCACTTTCTTATTTTCTCATATAACATGATATTCTAGTCTCATTTTTTACCAACCCAGCTCCATTCTTCTAAGAGGGCTATTTACTTCTAGTGAGGAATAAGTAAAGATAAGGATAAGAGTGTTATTTATGCTTATTATTACTGGACTACCTTTGCTTCTTAGTCCTTTCAGAAGACAGAACCAGGAAATAAACACATCTATGTGCACATGTATATTCATATGTACACAAATATACAAAGACACAATCCTACAAATGCACGCTTGTATCAAACCCCAGAAATCCCACTGTACACACACATACACCTGGTAAGCTTCTAATGTGAACTATTTTCCATTTTTCCTTCTGATATATATGCAGTGGATTGAATATGATTAACCACTTCAAATTTATACAAGCGCTTAACCTCAAAGTTTTATGTCAATGGCATTAAGAGGATGAAAACTTTAAATAACTAAGGTGAGACTTAGGGGAAGTAATCAAATAATAGATTAGCCTCTCTCTTTGGAGTGTATCCCCCATGGTTGAATCTGGTAGCTTTATAACTAGAAAAAAAAAAAACACATACAAAGAGTCATTTATGTGATCTCCACCATAATGTGATGCAGCCCAGAGGCCTCATTTGAGAACGCATGCCATTCTTTTTGGACCTGGGACCTCCAGGAACACAAGCCAAAGCAAACTTGTTTTCTGTATAAAATAGTAGCATATTTCATGTATTTTATTACCATCACTAACACATTCACTAATATAGTGTCTTTTCATGAGCAGCTATGTACTATTTTCTTACCTGCCTTTCTTACATGTAGTCTTTTATTTAAAACTGTGTCCCTGAGATATGGTAGTACATTGGAGCCTATATAGGACACCTGGTACCACAATAGAGGACAAACTGATCAACTACCCCAGCCAAGTGTTGGCAGTGAAAATCTGGGTAAGTAGAGAAGCTAAGGGGGACTATGTCAGCCAGTAGATTCTGCAGAGATTTCATCGTGCTTGGAATGCTGAAATTGGCAGCAATTCAGGAACAGTGAACTATCAAAACCACTTGAGCAGTGCTCTCAGAGCATGCCCCACAACGGGGCTCCTGGAATGGTTGGGAGGTGGGTGTGGCTTCTCCCTTTCTCTCTCCCTTCCCCCAGATACAAGAAGGAAAAAAGAGATTGTGAAAACAATAGTCTTCATCACTTTCTTGTAGCCCTTGACCCTCTGAGCCCTAATCAACTATGTAAACATCATTAAAAAAAGTAAAAAGAAAAAAGAATTAATGTGTCCTTGAAGTTATTCAATGCTAACTCACAATGGTATTCCTCATTCATTTTCTTTTTTTTTTTAAGATTTTATTTATTTTATTGCAAAGTCAGATATACAGAGAGGAGGAGAGACAGAGAGAAAGATCTTCCATCCCATGATTCACTCCCCAAGTGAGCGCAATGGCAGATGCTATGCCAATCCAAAGCCAGGATCCTGGAACTTTTTCCGGGTATCCCACGCCGCTGCAGGGTCCCAAGGCTTTGGGCCATTCTCGACTGCTTTCCCAGGCCACAAGCAAGGAGCTGGATGGGAAGTGGGGCTGCTGGGATTAGAACTGGCACCCATATGAGATCCTGGCGCGTTCAAGGAGAGGAATTTAGCCGCTAGGCCACGCCGCCGGGCCATCCTCCTTCATTTTCAACAACCATGTACTATTCCATTGAATCAATAGGTTAAAGCTTATTGAATCAAATTTCTATGCTTAAATATTTATTGCAAATAATGTTATAATAAACACCAACTTCATGTATATTTTTATACCTCCATAAATTGTTATTTTGACTTTTTATCATTTTGATTAAAATATTTTACAACTTTTCTTTTTTTAAAAAAAAATTATTTTTATTGGAAAGGCAGATTTAAAGAGAGAAGGAGAGACAAAAAGAAAGATTTTCCGTCTATTGGTTCACTCCCCAAATGACTACAAGAGCTCGAATTGAGCCATCTGAAGCCAGGAGCTTGGAACTTCTTCTGAGTCTGCCACATGGGTGCAGGATCCCAAGGTTTTGGGCCATTCTCTACTGCTTTCCCAGGCCACACACAGTGAGCTAGCTGAGAAGTGGAGCACCCAGGACATGAACTGGCACCCACATGGGATCCCAGCATTTGCAAGGTGAAGATTCAGCCACTGAGCCATTGCACTGGGACCCAAAACATTTTATAATTTTTCTTGTTGATTTCTTATTTGACCCATAAATTATGTAATACACAGTTCAATTTCCAAAAGCTTAGATTCATCAATTTCTGGATTGATTGAATTAATTGTCTCACTGACAGAGAACACCTCTAAGATTTCAAAATTTTTAAATATATTTTAACTTATCTTATGGCATCTATGTTATATGGTATATCTTGGTGAACATTCCACATGCACTTGAAATGATTATGCAATCTGAATAGGTTTAGTCTTCTACAAATGTCAGTAAGTTCAAGATAGCTTATTTTGTCATTCAAATTTCCTATATCATTGCTGACTCTTACCCTTTTCTCCCCTATAACTAAAAAGTATTAAAATCGTTAACTATAGTTATGGACATATTAATTTCTCCTTTAGTTTTGTTACTATCTACTCTATTTTTAAAATTTTGTTAATTTCCCGTACAGTCATACAATTGCTTTGTCTTTTTGACTTATTGACCTTTGTATGTAAAAATATGCTATTTGTATCTCTCATGTACATAATCTTGAAATATATTTTGTCTGATGCTACTTTGGCCTCTGTATCCTACTTATGTTACTGCATCTATGGAATATCTTTTCCCATCCTTTTCACGTTCAATCTATTTTGTCCACTTTCAAACTTCATGTCAATCTATTTAAAGTGAATTCCTTGTGAGCAACACATAGTTGAGTCTTCTCTTTTTATCCTTTCTGATATCATGTCTAGTTTGCTCTTTTCTGTTCCACTCTGCTTTCCGAGAATTGTCCATACTAACAGCTTTAGTTCATTCATTTCACTGCTGTGTAATATACCATTGGCAGGGTTATTCTAAAACCTATTTTTGTATTCTGTTGTGGAGCCATGTAGGATGTGCAAATAATGCCAAAATATACTCTCATGCATGTCAACTAGGTATATGTATGTTCCAAGCAAAAGGTCTGGATCTTCAGATATGAGAATTGTATCTATCTATCATGTAAATGTTTACTTGTATGACTACAAAAAAAGGGCAATCTTACAACCTTCATTTTCATTAACAGTTAGCAGGGTTCCCATGCTCATTATCTTTCTCATGTGCCACCCAACAACTCTAAATGAAATCTTGCTATCATACATACACAGCATCCTCTGATGTGTAGATTGTCCATTAAGCCTTCTTCCTTGGGACTTGCACATCCATATACTTTAATGTCATCTTTAGGCTGAGAAATAAAGGCTAAAACACATTAAGTGATTTGCCCAAGATCACAGAATTACCATAGATTAGGCAACAGTTCAGGTAGTCTGTGGTTGAGTAAATTTTTTAATCATTAACTAGTTATCTGGTCTGAAATTGCACAGATGTTATGACTACATAGTTACATCAATTCATATATGTGTATATGTGAGAAGGTGTATGAGAGAGAAGGGAGAGAAAAGAAGAGGGCAGTATTGTTTTTATTCACAATTTAGCTTGAGCTTTCCATAGCCATCCCTGGATAAATATGATATCCAAGGTCAATCACCTCTAAGCTGCCATTTTCACTCTATCTTCTGCTTAGTAATAGCAAAATAAAATGAATGCAATTCAGAAATAATCTTTAAGGAATGCCCTGAGAAGAAATTCCCTCACAGCACCTATTCTACGACCTAGGTTTGGGCATCAATTCAGACCAGCAATCACTTCCTTTTGTCTCTCTCTCTGGCATCCTCTCTATAACACCACTAAGATTAGGATAAGACCCAGGGCCCACATCAGACCCAAACAACTCTGGGAAAACTGTGTTCCTCTGTTGCCCCAGGAAACAGATTCTCCCAACCTGAGATTTTAGCAGCTCTGGTTGTTCACTACCTCCTGCCTGCACCCTCCAATCTCAGTGCTGCCTTTGCTTCAGGATTGCTCATTAGCTTGGGATTAGCTGCTGTGTCAGTAGCAAGCAAGAAAAATCCCTGCTGCCCTGGGCTGTAGCTGCAGAGAGCTGGCTAGGGACGGAGGGCTCAGCTGCCTGAGAGCCAGGCATATGTCAAATCCAATTTGGGAGAGGATCTTGTTAAGCCTCCTTATCAGATGACAAGCCCTCCTTTGAAAACAAACAAAAATCATCAGTTAAGAAGGCTTTGCAATGTCTACCAGACATCAATGCTTAGGTCAGATAATGTTTCCTGTCAAAAATAAATTCTTTATATCCCATTGGTCACTTGGTTCAAAGGGATTTGATTAGTCAGACAGAGCTCACAAATAAGCCTCTCTGGCCTCTGATCAGCTCTGCCCTTCAAAAGTTTTGTGATTCATTTTTGTGACCACCCATTCCAGTATTCACAAATAATAAGAGCAGGGCTGATTCGAGTTCCTATTTTATTTCATGTTCAAAATTATGAACAGCAAAAATAATAAAATACATTGCTTGTGAGGTTGTACTAAAATACTTTCATACATTGCCAGTAACATCCTAAATCGTTCTACCCACTTTTTAAGCTATTCAGTAAGTGTCAAAACTCACAAAAGTACATGCATTCTGAAATTATAATTACTGCATTTTCCAAAGAGGAAAGAAGGGTTAAAATTTAGTATGGATCTATCATGAGTTAGACATGCCATTCTGCTGCCAATTCTGCACATCTAACCTCTGACGCATATATTTGTTTCCATTTTGTAGAGGAGGAAATTAGAACAATAGCTTATCTGATGTTACACTGTGATCAAAAGGGAAAATCTGCATTTACAGGCTGTCTGTATGATGCCTCTTCCCCTATCATAAAAATGCCTTCAGAAAAAAGGCAAAATTATGGAAAAATCAATCAAATGGATCATTTTACAGTCTTACAATGGAAACATTTATATACTGTTAGTGAGAATATAAATTAGTACAAACACAATGTAAAACAATATGGAGGTTTCTTAAAATTAACTGGAAATAAAGCTTTCATATGATCCATCAATATCATTACTAAATATATATCCAAAACAAATGAAATCATTTTTCCAAGGATATATCTACTCCACCAAGTTTACTATAGCTCTGGTCACAATAGTCAAGAAATGGAATCACCCAAGTTGTCTATGACCAGATGAATGAATAAAGAAATTGTGATACACACACACACACACACACACACACACACACACACACACACACACACACACACACAAATAGAGAATGGAACATCGGTCAATCATAAAAAAAAAGAATGAAATCCTGTCATTTGTGGATAAATGGATGGAACTAGAAGGCAGGGCACACACAGAAAAACCACATTTTCTCCCTCCTATGCAGAAATTTAAAAAGAAAAATACTTCAATCTGAGCATATAACGGTGATTACTGAAGGCAGAAAGGGATAAGAGGAACATAGAGGGACCTAGATAATGACAACCAAATCAGAGTTAGATCAAAGTAAGAAAACTGTAGTTCACAATGACCTAATATACACTGAATGAACAAATAAAAGGCAGAATCTCCAAGTCTCCAAACATGAAGTCAAAGGATGGATCATATTGATCCACCTGATTTGATCAGTACTCCCTGTAGACAAGAACTGAAATACTGCTATATAACCCATAAATAATTATTGTTAATTAAAACTTCAAAATGCATACATAAAAGAAAATTGTAACAATTATTTAATTTTGTCAGTAAAAGTATATAATTGCCAAAGAATCAGACTTAAAAGTACTTTTATGCAATGATTACACCTTTATTAAAATTCACACTTACATAGAAAAATACTTATGGTAACTTGGAAAATGTAACACCTTTTTTAAGATACTGGTAACTAAAGATTATTTGTTAAAATAATCATTAATATAATGAAGTTGTATTTGAAGAAAGACATGAATTTGATGAAAAAACTATATTGAGAATAGAAAAGATTAAAATTTGAATGCTGATTCTCCCATATTGTAAATTTGTGAAACATAGCCATTTATGTATAATCTCTGAGTTTCATTCTTTTCATTTGTAAAATGGTGAGGATGCCAACCTCATTGAATCTTAGTGTAAGTTAAATCAGACAAAACATCCACAAATATTCTAGGCCTGCTGTGATAAATAACAATTATTTCTGAAATTTTTTTAACCAAATAAGTAAAACTCAAGGTTGTTTCAAGCTTCTACCCCATGCAAACTTCTCTGTAGCTTTTCAGATACAAAACAAGATTCTCCAGCAAGCAGCATCTCTGCCTACACACACACATATACATACACACACACACAACAACAACAACACATGTTCCCAGTGCAACCAAGGATATCGTAGAGAACCAAGGGGAATTCACTCCTTGCCCTGTCATAGATAGAATGCTTGCAACACTGAATATGTCAGCTACTAATCCCTGGACTCCACGGTAAAGCCAGCATGAGAAACTAGTCCTGTGGCCCTCTGGGGATGCACAAGACAAGACTTTGCTAGCATAGCAGACAGCCAGTGATGCTCCCCCAATGTCTTTGGGGATGAACACTGCCCTCACTCTAAGACCTTGTAAGTCCGTGGTTGTGGTGATGCTATGAAATGATTTTCCTAGATTAGATACTGCTAACAGTATATGATACATTTGAAAGAGTGGCACCTATTGATGATTCTATACAATTTTAAAGCTGAGAAGCTGTGCACAACAAGCATGAGGTTGCTATCTGCCATTCCTCTACTTTCCAAATCAATTTAAGGCCCAGTATGCCAGGGGATGACACAAAGTAGAAACACTTTCGTCAGGGGCTAAGCAAGCACAAGAGGGTTTCCAGCCATTAGTGGTATCCTGATCCACAGCATCTTCTCAATGCACCTTCACTTTGACTCTAATAAACAGTTCCTGGGTGACCAGAAGCTGGTGATTCTTGGTCAGAGCACTTCCAATGAAAAGCTGACTATTGCTAGCCATAGACCAATGAGAAAGGCAGGGGAGTTGAGACGTAAGTTGGGTGCAGATAGAATAGTGTTATTGAGATTTCTTAAGTCCCAATCACAGAAGAGCAAAATGAGCCTGCTGATTTCTTCTTCACCTCCTGCCAGGAAGATCCTGTTAAGCACCATGATTTGAAGAATGAGGAACATGAGGCTCCAGGCTCATATTTCATCATCTAGCATTTATTTGTCAAGTACTTGCTACAGTCTAGAAACGATGACATTTGAGAAGACACAAAGATGATCAGAAAGTGGAATCTCTAATTTGCCTGCAATGATTGTTCATGATGCTCCTCAGAACACAGTCTTCCCTTGCGCAGATGCTCTCAGATAAAGAGAAATTGGCAGTGCAGTTGTGCAAGCTGCTTGTTCCTTCTTCCTTGCACCAGATGAATGAAGCAACCCTGGCACAGCATTAGGAAAAGAGTTTTAAAGGTTCATAATTTAAGCAATTATTTAAAACATCTCTTGGCTTGTAGCATAGCAGGGTGCAATTGGTGTTCACTAATGGGGAAGAAAAGAGGCTCAACTCTACTGTAAACATAGGATGGCAGCAAAGCAGCCTCGTGCACAGGGCATCTTTTTCTCCATACATTATGAAGAATACAGGATTTGGAGAGAGGAGAGATAAGAGAGATCATAAGAGAAAGAGTAGAGGGTTGAGGGACAGAGAAATGAACATCAATATTAAACCTAACTTTGTCACTCACTTGCTATGCAGTTTGGTAACTTTTGACTCTTTAGATCCTTAACAGCAGAAATATGTGGAGGAAGGAAAGACCTTAAGATAAACCAGGTGTGTTTTACATCTAGCCTAATGTGTAGTGACTATCACAACTCTCTTCCTCAGAGCAGTGCTAATGATACTGAAACGACACCGCAAGAAGCAGGTGACAGCCTATGATCCAGAGTAGACATAGACACAGCCACCTTACCCAGAGCTCAACTGCCAGGAGTTTGTGACCAGAGGTTTAGAGAGCAATACAACATGCTAAGATGGTAAAGTCCTACAGTTACCAGGACAATTCAAATAACTTTGTCCGATTTATTTGCACAGTGTGCACTTCATGATTATTGCCTTGTATAGAATTAGGCACCTAAGAGATTTCAAGAAAACACTTGGATAGAGAAATGCCTCTTGTGGGTCAGCACATTAATTGAAGCCAAATTTATTCTGCTTTAGTTTTAACTCTCCTCCATTTAGTTCTCTTGGAACATGAAAAATGACTACTAGCTTAGTCATCCTGCTGCACACCCTGACCATGTTGTTAGTAGATAGAAAAGTTACGCATTATATTAGCCAATCAATTCCTCAACAATTGGAGGATGCAGTCCAAATACTCTGCATTAGATATTTTGGAAGGTACAAAAGAGATGACTATGCTTATTTTTAAAGTTCCCTGGAAATGTAAGTTCACTAGAATCACTAAAATCTATCTTCTTCAACTGTTTATTTAGTACTGAAATCCCCTAATATTGTTCACAGCAAATAGCCATTTAACCCCTGCCTGGGATATCCCTGACTGGAACCTGCCTACCACCCAATGAAATACAGCTCAAGATGTTTATCTTTTATATAGTAACTCAATTGTTAGCAAACTTTCTGTCCTTAACTTCTATGCTTGTTTGATCTGCAGCTGTTCAAATACTGCAAATCTCAGGGCAGGCATTTGGCAGAGTAGATTGGATGCCTCTTGGGATGCCCACATCCAATACCAGGGTGTCTGGGCTCAAGACATGGCTCTGCTTTCAGTTTTAGGTTCCAGTTAATGTGCACCCAGACAGGCACCAGGCGATGTAATATGAGAAACTCATATTACAGTTCTGACTCCCAGCTTCAACTTAGTACTATCTCAACTATTGATGGTATTTGGGAAGTGAACCAGCGGATAGGAAATATCTCTTTCCTCCCTTCCTCAATTTCCCTCCTCCTCTCTTCCTTCCTCCTTCTTTCAAAAAAAAAATATCTTAAAGTATTTCAAGTCTCTCCAGGCTGAATATTGTTGATTCTTACAAAGATTCCTCCTATGCCTTTGTTCCTATACACTGTCCTCTCCTGGTTCCCTTCATTGGGGTATTGTTGCTTGCAGAATGTATCAGCAAGATTTTAACAAGTTGAAAACATGATGTTTCAGCTGTAATTTGGACAAACACTTCCTCCTCCCTTATTCAGATATCCATAGTTTTATCAGTGGAGCTCAATCAACATGTAGAGCTATAAACATGAACGTGCATTCCAGTGATACAGAAAAATTTTGATAAAACATAGTGGGGAAAAGGATGATGTGCTGAAGGCCCAGAAATAGAGACACAAATCTAGGCAAGGACAGGAGGATAACTAAGGAGAAGCATGTTAGCATCTAAATCACATTGCATGAGAGTGCTACTGCTAGTGTAGGCATTTCTTGGAAAAGCCACAGAGACAACCGTTTGGCCTTGAGGCCCTAGGCCTCTTTTGGGGTCTATTGTTTCTGGGAACTGCCAACAGGTGAGGTAGAAAACTGACCAGCCTCAGAGTCACATTGACCATGGGTTTGAATCCTTGTTCTACCAAGCTGTGCGATGTCAACACAAGCATCTCTCTCTCTCTCTCTCTTTCTCTCTCTCTCTTTCTGAGTTTCTATTTTATCATTTTTAGAAGCAAACAGTGATGGTTCCCTTATAAAGAGGTGATGATCAAGAAAGGTGACATACAGGAAATAGCACAGTGTTGGAAATGTCTTTGTTGCACACACGCATTTCTCAGCACGAGTCTCCATTCTCAGTGGAGAAGCTGCTCTGGGCAGACTCAGGTCCACAATTAACATCTCAGTTTATCCCAGCCTAGAGTCTGTTGGCTAGGATGTAAAAAAAATCAGTCTCACATTCCAGTCAGAGACGGGTGGTAATGCTGATGGTGGCATAGGTACTAGCAGTGATGCTGAGAGTGGCAAATTTTTGAATGTTTACCAAGCAGCTCTCATGAAGGCCTTGAAACAACTGCTTCTCTCTTCTCTCTGGAGGCCACCTGCTTTCTCCATAAGGATAGGACTTGAAAGATACACAAGCTCTTGATTATTGTTAGCATGTCTTACCTACAGGGCAGCATTTCTCTTAGCATGATTCTGTTCAGAAACATGGGCCTCTAGGCAATAACAAGGATTTCCTGATATATTAAGCAATGAATGTCAAGAAATTTAAACACTCTTTAAGTACATGTACATCAAGTGAATGTAATGTAATGTAATGTGAAAAAGCATTGGTGTCAATGTGTACACAGATAAGAATGCTTATGTGTGCAATGTGTGGTGTGTAACTTACATGAACCTGTGTAGTGTGTAGCTTACATGCACATGTTTCGTGCATGTGATATGTTCTACTAGAGAACATGCAACTAGAAATATGCACCATGTGCACATATGTAGGATACTGGGTTAGACCCCATTGCTTTCTCCAGATTCTTCCGTTCAAGTCATACATCTGCCAAGATTTTTCAACTATATTCAACATTTTTTTGTTTTGCATGAATTATGGCATTTTGCTATACTATCATGGAAGAGAAGAAGACATACAGAAATCCTTCCATTAGTGGAAGAAAGAGATATGAAGAGACAAATGACAGAGCAGCTCAGTTTGTTGATAGAGCACAGAGGGAGCAGTGAGCATTCAAAGAGCTCACCAAAGAAGTGGCAAATATTTGGGGCTTTGAGAGATGATTAGGAGTTTTCCCAGTGTTATAATAGAAGAGGAACATTTGAGGCAGGCACAGCAGCATGTGTAAGGCTGACAGTCATGGACAGACATACTGCTTTTGGGGAGCCTCCAACATGAAAAGTGTGAGGCTTGTGGGATTTGGGGACAGAAAAGGTGACCTCCTAGGGAAGCAGAGGTCCAGATTATCAGAGTTCTACCTAAAAAGAAATGACTACAATCATCCAGAGAAAAAGGATGCTGAAGTCTTGGACTCCGGCTAGATGTGAGGGTGGAGGGCAAAAGGGCTTGATTCAATATGTTTCTTAGAATTGGCAGGACTGCTGATAGATTACATAGAGGCAGGGCTTTAAAGACAGGGGAGGAGTTGAGGTTGATTCGGAAGTTTCTGGTTTGGGAAATCAACTGGATAATGTTGTCATTAACCAAGATTGAGAATGAAGAGGAGGAGGAGCAGGTTGCAGGGATGGTTACATAAATAACAGCAAGGGATGTCAGCCTCAAGGACATCATGTTGCCTGGGCCTCAGAATGAAAATCAGCTCTGCAGTAACCTTGAATGACATCCTCTCTTGCAAACTCTTAGCCAGGACCTAGAACTTCCATAAAGCATCAAGACTCCTCAGTTGTGAATTGGGGCTCCTCTGGGCATTTTTTTTGAGTGTTATAATGAGGATACATGCTGTGATTAAGAATATGCACTCTTGCACCAGGTATCCCTGGGTTCAAATCTCCCTCTGTCACTAACATCCTCTATAATACTAAAAAGCATACTTGCTATTTCTAAATCTCAGTTTTCCTATCTAAAACATAGGATTCCTATATGGCAGTTTATTCTCCAGACTGGGTCTGGGACTAGGGTAAAGATGTGAGCTGGAAACTTAATCCAGATTTCCCATATGGTGTCAGGAACCCAATTACTTGAGCCATTACTGCTGCCTTCCATAATCCATATTAACAAGAAGCTGGAATCAGAAGCCAGAACTGGGAACTGAAACCAGGTGCTCCATTGTTGGATTCAGTTCTCTAAACTGAGTTAAACACCTGCTCCTTCTTTTCTTTTTCTTTCTTCTCTTTTGTGTTTATTGATAGGTTGAGGAATCTTGAGCAGGCAGGGAGACAAACAGCAATGTCCTATAAACACCCTGTGTCTAGGCCTCTCCCATAAGATCTCGTTAAAGTGGATGCCATAAAGTCATAATGTACTATGTATTAGACTGACAGACTGACTCTCAGCCACTTCCCTTATCAAAAGCTGATGAAACTTCAACTAGATCCTGTGTTTACAATGAAGACCAGTCAGGGTCAGGAAACAGAGTAAATCATCTGACCTGGAAGCTAAGACTTCTTGATCATTGTACTCTAGTCAGCTGAGACAGCTCCTCCCCTATTGCAGGAGGTAACCATGTCATTTTTCTATGCATCTCTTGAGAGTGGTCAAGTGGTCAAGGCTTCTTATGTTACCCAACTCTGATCAGCCCCGTATGACCTTAAGCAAGGATGGGAATCTATCCTCCAACTTGTCCAATGTATTAACAGATGGGCTGAATTAAGGACACATATGTTCTTACTCATTCCACACACTCCATGTTTGCTCCAGCATCTGAAATGGATCCATCCTAACAACCGCCTCCATCCTCTTCCCCAGTCCTGGCCCCCATGTGCAGTTACGTAAGTCCTTTCTGGGCTAGTTTTGTGAGGGAATCAAGTAGGAATCAGAGTATTGGAAACAGGGCAATGACAAAGGAGGCTCTATTGGGAAGGCATCGGCTTTGGAGATGGAAAAATTGCTCTGAGTCTCAGCTTGGCTGTTTAGTAATTGGATGAGCTTGACATATTGCTGATTGCTACTGAGCCACTGTTTCTTCATCTGAAAATGAAAACAACAAGCCCTCCTCTGCATAGCATTTTTATATTAAGACCCTATAAATATAAATACTGCTTAGCCTGATTTTTCATACTAAAATATATCTAGGTTGGCATATTTTCTTTTGTGTGCCTATAAAGTCAGCCTCCTTGTCCCAATCAGCACATGTTCAAATATGACCCATCCTTCAACACCCAGCTTTAACATCAGCCCCTCCATAGCTCCTCTCCCTTCCATATATCATCCCTACCCCCACCACCAGCCACACACACATTTCTGGAAGACAGCACTCCCTCTATCTGTGGATCCAAGAGAAGTTTATCAGCACACTCCTGCTGGTCTAATTTGTCTTATTTTTTCCCTAACTTTTAAAAAGACTTATTCATGTGCTCGCTTCGGCAGCACATATACTAAAAAGACTCATTCATTTTTATTGGAAAGGCAGATTTACAGAGAGGAGATACAGAAAGAAATATCATTCATCTGTTGGTTCAATCCCCAAATGACTGAAATGACCAGAGCTGAACAAATCCAAGTCTAGGAGCAGGATTCTTTACCTGATCTCCCAAGTGGGTGCAGGACTCCAGTGTTTAGGGTCACCTTCCTGCTTTCCCAGGCCATAAGCAGGAAGCTAGATGGGAAACTGAGAAGCTGGGACATGATTCAACACCCATACGGAACATGGGCACTTGTAGTTGGAAGATTAATCTGTTGAGCCACAGTCTCAACTCCTGCTGGTCTAATTTTCATCTTTGTATTACAACTTATTACAGGCCATCAGCTCTTATCCAGCCATAGTGACCCTAGGAACAAGTATTTGTGCATGGATCACTGTGGAATCCAATAATATGCTTGAGTTAATAGCAAATGAATGGACAAGTGAATAGCCAATGCTTTGGCTACCACAACCAAATATTCCACCCACTTTTATCTCTTCTTCAGATTCATTCCTGAAGAAATCTCTTGTATATTTCTACTCTTTCAAGAAATGACATTTTTTGTCTGACTTTTTAAGATCCTTTCTGATTATTTTTACTAGGGAAATTAATAAAACAGTTATAAGAATATGCAGTGTCCAACTATCTTCTAGGCAGGTCCACTCAGTGTCCCCTGAGTGTTATTAAGCCAATACATCCAAAATTGAATTCCTAAGTCTTATGTTCTCTACCTCTTTCACCTGACACTTGTTTCTGCTTTCTTCCACATTCAGTGGGAGCCCAATGTATTCAGGGAGCGTGTGTGTCTGTGTGTTTCATTTAGAGGAGATACTGAACTTGGATAACTTAAGAGCTGACATCAGAATGAAGACATCAGAGGATATTAGGATATATCTGTGTGAATATATTCGTGTGCTGGAAGCCTGTGAGCTCAGGGAAGGCAGAGGATAAACTGTCACAAGTTGAACTGTGACTCTAAACCGAAAAGCTGAAGTTCTAAACTCCAGTGCTTTAGAATGTGACTTTATTTAGAAACAAGTCTACTTCACATATAACTAGTTAAAACAAGGCATACTGGAGTAGGGTGGTCCTTTAATTCAGTATGACTGGTATACTTAGAAGATAGGGAGAAAACATCCTTGTGATAATGGAGACAGAGATTGGAATTATTCATTTGCAATGTAATTCAGGGAACATCCAGGATGTCCAGCACCACCAGAAGCTAGAAGAGGCAAAAAAGGTATTATTATTTTTTTCTACATTAAATTATTTAATTTATGCAAAGTGAACAAATTCCAAGATTTATATATTTCACAATATGGTTTTAGTAGCATAATGAAACTTTCCCTCCTACCCTTAATCATAGTATGTGTGTGCATATACAATGTGTATATATATGTATATATATGTATATATATGCATATATATATAATGTTATTAAGGAATAATAATATAGCCATAAACCGAAAAAATGTCACATGTTTCCCTAGCATTCTTAAGGAAGCTCATTCTTACAGAAGTTAAATAAGTGCCCTGGGCACTTATTTAGATAAGATGCTGGTGAAGATACTCTTGTGGTTAAGATGCCAGTTGAGATTTCCGTTTCCCACACAGAAGTACCAGAGTTCTGTTCCTGGCTCTGACTACTGACTCTAGTTTCCTACTAGTGCAGATCCTAGGAGGTAGCAGTGATGGCTCAAATCATTGGGTTCCTGTCACCTAAGTGGATGACCTGGTCTCAGTTTCTGGTTCCTGGTTTTGATTCCCAGGCATGGTCCTATTACCTGGGGAGTGAGCCAACAGATAGGATCTTCTTCCCATTTCTTTGCCTTCCAAATATGATTGTTTTTATAAAATGTCCAAGGACACAATGTTAGAAAGTGGCAGAGAAGTCTCAAACCCCACTATGCTGCCAGAATGAATGAAGGGATGAATCAATGAACACTGAAGTCTCACAATTGAAAGTTATTTTGCACAGTTTATCAGAATTCGGATGGAGACCTCCCTAGTTTCATTTGCCACTTCAATATTGACTTGTTTCTTGTCTAAAGAGACAGAGAGCAAGCCATTCTCCCATGGCAATGGGAGTTATAGTCCTCATCCATTACATCCAGATGCATTTATCAGTGTCAAGGGAAGAGAGGGTGAACACAAGTGTTATAAACACCAGCACAAGCAAATGAGAAGCTTTATCTCTGCAGCACAGAACATGAAACCATACCAGGGATGCATCTCAAGCTTTATTTGCAGCATGTCACAGTGAAGGCAGTCCTGATAGGAGGTATTCTCCCAACACATCCCAGCCCCACACCTTGTTGGAGGTGAAGATGAATTAAAAACACAAGCTGCTGAGGGAAAGATAAATCAATTTTCATCAGAGCAGAGCTCCTGACACCACCCTGACAAATCAATATCTTTCCCCATAATGGAGTCACCAAAGCCGCAACCAAGTCACCAGGAAATACAAAGCAGCCTAGTAAAGAGTATTGCAAAGTAATAGAATATCAAAAGTCCGAATTTCAATTATCCACCTTCAAGGGCACACTGTTATCTGCAGTGGAGGAATCCATCAAATATTCATGGAGTCAGGGTTCACTGCTCCCAGCCTCCCAGGCTTTGGAAGCCACAGAACAGGAAGTTGAATATCGTCAGTGCCACATAGCCTATGGAAAGAATCTAGACTCTACTAAAACATGGCCCTCTCCAAAGATGATGGCAAGCTCTAAACAGACTGGCTTACTAGCTCTGCCTAAATCTAGCCAGCTCCAAGTGGCCCTGCAATCTATATGGAGCCTCTGAAACCCAGCCAGCCCAGGCAGAACATCTCTTCAACTCGCTTGTCAAAACCATGTCCTGCTTCCTGCCCACCTACTGTCAGGTGAGCAGCCATCTCCTTGCAGATGACCTCTGTTCAATCAGGAAAGAAGTAGGGGTGTCCTGAGAGTCACCTTGGTCAAGCGCACATCTCATGCTCTGATCTCTGAGTTACCAAGGCAGTGACAATGACTTCACATGTAGTGTACTAAGAACCTGGAGTTCATGATGAGATACTATAGATCCCAAGCCTGTAGATTTCACTTACAATCTGAGTTGCCTTGCAAGATTTTCTATCTTTGTAATGCAACAATGGCCTCCTATCTTAAAGGATTTTTGTGTCCACAGGAAACCTTTATTGAAGGCTTGATCTGGCCTGGGCATCCAGCTTTTTAAAAATAGTAAGGCATTTAATCTCCATTACAAGACACTGGAGTTGGTATTATTTTTCTCACCATTTTATCCCAAGAAAGCTGAGGTACAAAATTTAAGTAATACATGGAAAGCACTCAGCACAATGCCTGGCACTTTGGAAGTGGGATTGAGACGCAAGATGGGAAGATAATGGGGGTCAATGACTAAGGCAATGCAGTGCTATTTGGAGCTATATTTTGCAAAAGTATATTTGACAGTGGGAATAATGGGGGTGGGGGTGGGGAGAGACAGATATACACAGAGACAGGGACAGAGAAAATGAGAGAGAGTAAAAATGGAGAGGAGGACCAAATAATAAACAGCCATTCTGAGTTTCTGAGTCAGCCAGGTATTCCCAGTTCCTGAGCTTCATTGCCCAGCCTCAGAAGCCATTCCCGTATAAGCATATGTCTGGCACTTTTTTCCCTCAGGACCCATAAGCAACCACACAAGAACTCTGCATCCAGCTTAGTCGCAAGGCTTCAGGGCTGACTCAGCAGTAGCCAGTATCCCGAACACAACCAGCCCTGACTCAGTCACTCTGCCATCCCTCCATGGAAGCCAACACACATTCCCCTGGCAGCATGGGTAGTAAGCAGCAGGAATTTTTGGCTGGTGATATTTCCCTGAACATAAATACTATCCCCAAATGCTCTGAAGATCCTTCATCCTCTACCACAAATGCAAAGAGAAATATATCAATCTGTGGCTCTCTACAACTTTTCTTTAATCCCACTGAGACTGTGGTAGACCACTGTTGAGTGCTGAGAACCACTGTTCAGTTCTGGCCAAAAAAAAAAAACAGCGGCCCCTGAAAGGTCTGAGAACCTGGAACCAAGTGTCAGATAGCCTGAGTACTGGCCCAGCAGCCAAAACACTGGGTCTAACCTCTCCATTTTGTGTGAGACATTTGGTAACTCTAGCTCTCTTGGAAGGCTTCAGCTTTAGAAACTTCCATATCAACTCTAGGTGCTTTCCTGGAGGCGAAGCCTTGCTATTCTATACCCTAAACGCTTGAACTTGGGGCTCTCTGATGAAGGAAAATTTGAAGGACCTTTGAAAAGGCAGGTGTCAGGACAAACACAAGGACAGAAAGTCCAACCAATCATACCTGGGATCTTGACTTCATCACTTACCAAAGTGTGACTTTAGCAAAGTCTTTTCACTCCTTTGAGCTTGAGTTTCTTCACCTGCAGAGCAGGAATCACAGCTGCCTTCACTGCCACTGTGAGCTGTCGAATCCGGTGTCAGTATACACATGAATTTTTTTATAACCTACAGAGGCCCAGGTAAAAGCAGGTCATGTTTCAGCCAGCCAGGCTGGAAGCCTGTGCTTAGATGGTGCTGCAGAAGGGGTGGATGGGCTTCAGGAGAGCTAAGGTCCTCCTCCCTTGGAACAGTGCTTTCCTCAGAAAAGTCTAGACCCTGATCTGACCCCTGTTGGGGTCATCTCAATATCACATCTGTTTCCCTTCTTCACTGTAAGAACAAACTGAAGTGATCTATGTAAAAAGAGAATTGAACTATCAGATATGAATGGATTTCAGAAAGGTCAGGGAGAAGTGGAATTAAAAGCTATTTCTTCTTGGTGCAAAAACATGTTTGATCTCTCTCCCCCTCCTTATAAAATAAATAAAGTAGAAATTTTTTGAAATGTAGAACATAGTTATTTTCATACTTTGCGTTTCTTATAAATTTTTTTTTAAAAAAGAGTCCTTGTAATGTACATATTTCAGAGAGCATTTGACCCAGCAGTTAAGACCCTGGCTAAAATGACTATATCCCATATCAGAGTGCTGAGCCTCAGCTCTATTGATTCTAACTTCCTGCTAGTATGCATCCTGGGAGACAGAAGGTGATAACTGGCATAGTGGTGTCCCTGTTACTCATGTGGAAAACCAAGGTAGAGTTCTTGGCTTCTGGCTTCAGCCTGATCCAGTCCCAGCTATTTTAGACATTTAGGAATGTACCAGTAGATGAAAGATACCTTTTTCTCTTTCCAACCTTTCCCACTTCCCATCTATTTGCCTTTTCATGAAAATATTTTTTAAAAATTTTACACCAAAATCTATTTATATTGTAATTCCATTTTTCTAAACTATTAAAAATATTCTCATATTATTATTTATTATATGCCAGGGCCTGAGCTGAATATTCATTGTCTGACTTAATTAAGTGTTCAGCCTAACTCTATAACTGATAAATATACTGATAAATGATATGACATAAATTCATGGGATTCATTTCTTTATTTTTCATTTCAGAGACAACAAAATATCAACTCAGACATGTCTGACTTCAAGGATCTTACTTTTTTGTAATCTTTTTATTTTCATAGTACAAGGAAAGTGGGGTAGTGTCATGGTATTGGTCAGTATTGTTGACTTTTCCCTTACCCTGTCAGTCTGTGGCTCCTCCACTTCCTTCCCTTCCCTTCTACTAGAAAATTCTTGAAGAAGAAACATACCTAGGGATTCTTAGTGCCATAAAAATGGTACCAGGGCAGCCTGACTCTGCTAAGCTAACTACAAAGCATCAAGACCCACACCTCAGAGCAGCCCGGCCAAGGGCTATGGGACAGAAACCCAGGAGAGTAACTTTTAAACACACCTTGCCACAGGCCAGAGCACCTGAAGGGCCAACCAGCCTGTTGCCCGTCTGGCTTGAGAAAATTTCATGAGCCTGGCACTAGGAAGTAAAGCTGTCCTTGTCCTCACAGGGTCTGCCAAAGGTTACGTTACTTACTGTGAGCCAAAGGCTCTTTACTAAAAACTACATTTATTTACATGTAAAGACAGCCCTGTGGCATAAGAGATTTTCCTTCTAGCTGACGAATAAAGCAGTGCTTCCCTACTGGGTGCAATGCTTTCCCTCAGGAGACTCTGGACAACATTTGAAGAAATTCCAGTGAGTCTAGGCCTTGAAGCAGGCACACTCTTGGGGCACAGACATTCATAGGGCCAGGAACACTGCTAAGCATACTATAATGAACATGGCACTCCCCATCACAAAAACTACCTGGCCCATGATGTCAAAAGTCTCAGCACTGAAAATCACTGAGACACAAAAACTGATCCAGAGATACTTTCCAAGTTCATATAGGGGACAAGTGTTAGAATTAATCTCTGCAGACTGACTCTCCAGCACCAAAGTCAGGGCACCCTCTTCTTATCTGTAATGGGGAGAATACGCTCATTCAGGAAGAAGCAGATAAAGTAGTACACCTGCCAACACTGGGAGACAGGAGGAAGCATCCAGCATTACTGCAATGCCCTGGCAATGAAGCACTTGAAGCTTCCTGGAATGGGCATAGCTAGCATCTGAAGTTTGAACCATGATCTCTTTCGATTTGGAACTGTACTAGTTGTCAGTTCTCTCTGTACTTCTACCTTTACATGCTAGCGACCTGGGTGAACATCCCAAAGTCCTCAGAATGGGACCATACTGCCCTCTCAATGAAAAGTGACAGCCACCTAATCATGTCCACAGAAGCAAGTTAAAGAGCTTCTTTCTGTCTTTCAAGAATGAGAACATATGTCATGTGCCTGGAACATGGTAAATGTGCAGGGAGGGCAGGTAAATGAGGGGAGGGAAGACAGGCACAGTGGAGTATGAATACATCCACACAGAGACGAGCTTGAAAAGCAAACACAACCAAGGCCATGAGTCCCACAAACCCAGGAATGGTCCCAAGTCTAGCTATAACAAATTGGATAAACTAAGTCAACAAGTGACATGACCATTTTCTCAGTATCAGTTTGTACAACATACTCCAAAATCTAAGTTTCTATTCATCCCAGAGCCAAGATGAATTAGGTTGACCTCAGGTAGGAAAACCTGTCAGATAGGTAGACAGTCATTCTTACAGAGGGCAACTAAGAGTCAAGTCCCACTCTATGCTCTGACTCCTGAATGCCCAATCTCGAACCAAAACAATACCCCTGTAATCCACACCCTTCACTCTGGAGAAACAGAGTAATACCTTGAACTTTGCAAATGTAGCTTACAGGCCAGCAGTGAGAAACTGGTGATTATCAAGTGAAATCAGGACCTCACAGATAAGCTTGTGAGAGTCAAAATGGCATATCTTGCCAAGAATGGCTGCTCTTTCTACTGGGAAAGCTGGTAAGCCCATGACTAATAATTCCAAAATAGAACCTTACTACTTCTCTGAGTCCTGGCCAGCAGACACAGCCAGCTACACCCTAGCCAATCTAAGCAAGATCTGCATTTGTCCTCTAAGACCAAGTAGTCACAGAGGAGCCCACACATGAGCAACTGAACTAGTGAAGCAGGAACCTGGCATGAACACAATCATTAGAAAGTAGCAAAGATTAGGCTAGGGCCAGTCTCTGTGGGAAAAGACTAGTGAGCCCAATATTTGTTTCCAACTTGCCAAGCCAAGAATTTGCTTCCAATTCCCCTGATGCCTGATCCTCTTGCCAGCAGTATGAAACTTTGGCTGAACAATATAATAAGCCTATAAATGTTTAGCTTTTGAAATTTAATATTTAAAATTTATACATACTTAGATATATTCATAGGAGTACATTATGATAATTTTTTAAGATTTTTAAATTTTTATTGGAAAGGCAGATTTACAGCTAGAAAGAGAGACACAAAAAAGATCTTCTGCCAGCTGATTCACTCCCCAAGTGGCCGCAATGACCAGAACTGAACCTATCCAAAACCCTCAGGAGCTGTTTCCTGGTCTGCCATGCAGGTGCAGGGTCCCAAGGCTTTGGGCCATCCTCTACTGTTTTCCCAGGACACAAGCAGGAAGCTGGGTAGGCAGTGGAGCAGCCTGAACACAAACCAGTACCCATGTTGTATCCTGGCATGTGCAAGGTGAAGACTTTAGCCACTAGGCTACCATGCCAGGCCCAAGTGTGATAATTTGATACACGTACCCAATGGGTGATGATCAATTTGGGATAACTAGCACATCCATTACCTTCAACCATGATTACTTCTTTGGATTGTGCGCATTCAAAATTCCTTCTTCTGAAAGTTTTGAAATACACAGTAAAAGTTATTGCAAACTCTGTTTGTCCTATTGTGCTACAGAATACAAAATCATATTCCTATCTAATCATAATTTTAAACCTGTTAACCAACTTATCTCTACATATTTCTAACCCAGTCTCTGTTGCAATTCTACTCCACCTTTATGAGCTCAACTGATAACATATATCCCAATTGCACATTACTGATAACATATATCCCAATTGCATTATTTGTATACCAACTGATGGACATTTGATATTTGATGTCCAGAGTTCGATGCATTCATCTCTGGAGTGGAACTCAGACATCCGGATATTTAAAAATTTCCCAGGTAATTCAAATGTGCAGCCACAGTTGAGAATCTTGGGCCTAAATCTTCCCTTTCTGCCTTTATTAATCATCTTCGCAAATCATGACAATGTTTTTCTCTACTTCAAGTATTATTTATATTCTTTAACCAGCAACTTATACCATGGATGTAAACTGTGCAAAGATATGATTAAAAGGTAAAAGATACAATAAAGTCAGGATCATTGTTTTCAAAATAACAGTAATAAAAAAAAACAATGAAACAGAAATGATACCTTTGCAATATCTTTGTTATCTAAAGCATACTCAACCAGGACACTCTGTCATTATTTTTTTAAAAAAAAGGAAAAGAAAAATGTGTTCATGCCAGTACCTCAGTACCTTTCAGTACCTCCCACACAGTTTTTGGGATCCCTCCAAGCTTTTCTTCAACCTACCCTTGCGTCGTTATCTTTTGTTCCTTCCTCTACCCAGGAACACATCCTGTATACCTGCACCACATTTCCCTGGCCTTGAGATGACTGCTCCATTCACTTGTCAGAATTCCATTCCTCTTGAAGGCTGAGCTAAAATACCACCCTTTTCATGAGGTCATTTCAAGTCCCATGCTGGAATGAATCACTCATGCCTCTGGACAGTACAGATGATTTTCATGTAGTAATCCTAATTAAAATTATTTGCCTATATATCTGCATCCCTCTAAAAATAGGAGATTCCACTAAAGGCAGAGGATGTGCCTTATCCAACCTAACAACAACAATAAAAAAAACACAGACCCTAAGGAAATGCAAAATGAATGAACAATCAAGTAAATGCATGAAAAGCAGGCTAAACTAACTGCAAGCTTTAGATGCATGCTTGGTACTCCACAATTGAAATCTTACACAGGGCGTGCTATCAGGGTTGGGATAATTTCCCAGTGCACAGACTAAATTACATTTTCCCAGGAAGGTAGTTTAAAATCTATCCACTGAAATCATCATTATCTATGTTCTATGTTAATTCTCTGGACTCATCAGCATGCCAGATAATGAGCGCCCTTGTGGAGGCAACAAAGAGAGAGCAGGCTGTGTGGAGACTCTGCTTGTGGATATCAGAGGATTGATGAAGGCCAGGGACAGAGAGCTTGAGGCTGAGGTTTCTGGAGGACAGTGGCGTGCATGTCCACTAATGCCTTGCCCCTGTAAACACTACCCCTCTTCATTTATGTCTCAAGACATTCAGGCTGCTGTAACAAATCATCATAAACTGGCAGAAGAAAAGTATTTCTTACAGTATTGGAGGCTACAGCAGCAGTAGATTCTTTGTCTGGGTTGGGTGAGGGTGGGTGACTATTTCCTGATGCACAGGTACACCTTCTTGTTTTCACAGAGTGGAAGGGGCACAGGTTCTCTCTCAGGCCTCTTATAAAAGACTTATGGAATTGGGCTTGGAGGCGTGGCCTAGCGGCTAAAGGCCTCACCTTGAACGCACCAGGATCCCATATGGGCGCCAGTTCTAATCCCAGCAGCTCCACTTCCCATCCAGCTCCTTGCTTGTGTCCTGGGAAAGCAGTCGAGGATGGTCCAAAGCTTTGGGACCCTGCACCGGTGTGGGATGCCCGGAAGAAGTTCCTGAATCCTGGCTTCGGATTGGCATAGCATCAGCCGTTGCATTCACATGGGGAGTTAATCATCAGATGGAGGATCTTCCTCTCTGTCTCTCCTCTTCTCTGTATATCTGACTTTCCAATAAATAAATAAATCTTTAAAAAAAAAAAAGACTATGAGGATTCCACCCTAACCGGCTAGTCACTTTCCAAATGTCTCCATCTTAAAGGTTAAAGTTTCAGCATAGGAATTTTAAGAGACAATCATTCAGATGCTCTCTGGAGTCCCTTCCTCTAAGTTTAAAGCTAGTAACTGTTGAATGGCTTAATAATCCAGGAGATAGAGGCTTGGATTAATAGAAGGTGAAATAGGTCGGTCATCCCATGGTCCCTCTGCCCCAATTCTTTACACACTATCTAGAGGACCATAGGGAGTGGATGAAGTTACAGATATTAACAATCTCCTGCGTGTTTTGTGCCTTGATCTTCAAAGTAAGATCAAAGTATTCCTTCATGGTGCTAATGGGAGAATACAATGCATCAAAACAAAAACATGGAAGCATTTTAAACACTATTTGATGTCTAGCAAATGTTCCATGCATGTTCTACCCTCAGCATTTATCCAAGTGTCTTCACTAAATGACAGCCACATGTGAAAGAGTCCTTGGATACCCCACCACTTCTACTCTACTTTTGGATGAATGCCCTGGGGGCACATCACAAGGCAGCACAATTATTTGGCATACATTAGTGGGGTGGGGTGGTACAGAGAAGTAAGATACAAAGGACCAGGCCAAATTGTGGCGGCAGACAGCACTGTCACAGCATTGCTCCACTAAACACCCATGCCAACCACCTCTGCTCCAGCCTGTTCACACTCTGGACTAGTAAAAAACATGTCTGAGAAATGAAAGCCCCCATCATGGGATATCAAGAGATCTGGAAGGAGTCTGTGGTTGTCTTGACTACAGCTGAGTGGAGTCCTACTGCCCTTCCTTCTCCCCTCCCTCCCACACCCATTGTTTGGTTCTCTCTGCTGAATACCTTCTCCCTTGTCCATCTGCGAACTAATCATCCCTCAGAGCACAACCTGGCAATTATAACACCAACCCCAGTCTCTGAAAACTGGTAATTAAAGGACAAGAATAAGCATTTCTCCTGCCTTCATAGGAGGAACTGTAGTTGATCCCCAGTTGATGAGGAAGAGCTCTTCTTTACAAAAGAATGTCTGCTAATAAATGTAGAATGAATGACAGAATTGAGAAATCACTGTTTTGCAAATCTCTAATGAGACAGTTAATTCGGGTTCAAATATTAGAGCAAATAGAGTATTTACAGGGTGCCATCATATCAGCTGACAGACGATGAGGGATGATTTGTGAGTAGGAGATTAGGCAGGAGAATAACCCTGCAATTACTGCTTTAAGTAAATGGCCAGAACTGACATCTCTAAGTGTGAGGAAGCTAGAGTATATTCTCCCTGGGGTGAAGTGAGATGAAGTACACAACTTCATCCATGAAATTCTCTTTCTCAAAACATGAACCTGAATCTCATCAAGTACTTAACTTCCACTTTATGAGAAATACAGGAGAGGGGGCAAGTAGGTTAAGTGACACCACAAAGAATAATGAGAAAGATGCAGAACGCAGGATAACTGCATGGCAATTGGTCTGTCTGCATCCCAAAACAATATCAAGGGAAATGTACCAATATTCACCAAAAATGGGAAAACTACAAATGTCCCTTAACTGAATAGTGGATAAACAAAATGAGATCTAGCTATATAGTAAAATATTACTTAGCAATAAAAAAATAAAAATACGGATATGTACTACAACGTGGATGAGCCTTGGAAACACTAAATAAAGGAAGTTTGTCACCAAAGATCACATATTATATAATTGCTTTGCTAAGAAATTTTGAAAACAGGAAACTATAGTAGTTAGAAATAGATTACGTATTACTTGGATCTGGCAGGTTAGCTTTAGAAAAAATTAAGTGAAGGCAGTGACTACTAATGGGTACAGGGTCTTTGAGGGTCATGAAAATGTTCTAAATATCACTTAGAAGCGAGATTTAGAACTCTGTGACTGCACTAAATATCACTGAACTGTACACTTCATGTGGGTGAACTGTATGGTATGATAATTGCATATTAATTGCAAAAAAGTCATTTAAAAATTGTGTGTGAAATTCATCAATCTTGATTATATCTTCAATAAATCCTGATTTTTAAAAGGTAAAAGTCTACGAGCATGTTTTGGGGGATACCTGATGGAAACTGCACAGGAACAGAAGTCTAGCAGTAGCCAGAGCACACAGAGAGGAGGCTGGAAGGCAGCATGGTGGGGACTGAGCAGGGAAAAGGGGACATCCAAGCTCAGTAATAGGGGATAGGAAACGGACTCCACCCAAAAAAAATGAACAAACACAAAATTAATTTGAAGATCATGCATTCAGGCTTTCTATTGCTAGATAAAGTAGTGACCAATACAGATAGAAAGGTTGAGGTAAATGCTGGTGTTGGGTTGGAGAGGAAAGTCCCTTTGTCCACCCATGGTTTGGGATATAGATGCAAATGGATCAGTCAGTAGACATTCAAGTCCGTCCACTGAGAGAGCCTGGGAACAAGACACCTGAAAAGTAATGAACACACATGAATCTAGACATTGGCTCTAATTAGAATTTTCCAACTCCATTCCCCCCAAAACTAGAATTTTTTTAAAGAGAATAAGCTGATTACAGAAAAATGAATATGAATTAAATACTGATTCCAGAATACCTAGCTAGGCCAGAAACTGAAAACATGCTCAAAGCCTGAGGGCAAATGTCAAAAGGATACAGAAGTAAGTTGGAACAGGTTCCCAAGTAAGGAAAACTTGGATTTTCAAAATAAATGATAATATTAAGTGTACAATCAACAGAGTATAACAGAAATTTGTCTACATTGACATAAACAAATGCATCAAAACAGAAGAGGAGAAAGCTTTTTCGTGTTTTAGAAAGCCAACTAATGAATGTAGAAGGAATGATGAAATTAGCAAACCACTGTTTGGCAAGGAATGTTGTAATAATTCAGACAAGAAAAATCAATAGATGATAAAATTAGAGGATGAAAGAGGGATGAAAAATGAAGTTTTACATAGTCTCAAAGCATCTCCCTAGAAGACAACTTTTCATTAGGAGACAAAAGTTCATACTATCAGCCTTAGTACAAATGTGTGTGCATCCAGATAGCATACAAAGAGAAATGAGCAATATTTCTAGGAAATCCCCAAAAAACTTCATAATCATTAGACTAAACAAAAGCAAGCAAAAAACAAACCCAAAATAAAGAGCATTTTGCAACAGCCTGATCTTCAATTACAATAAAAGAATACTGAAATCATAAAAAGTCAAGGGAAAACCAGGAAACAATTTCAGAATAAAAGCCAGAATGAAGGAAAGCTTGACAAATGAGTGTGATGACTGAGCCCAAAAGGTATCCCTGGCCTGCAAAGGACATCATTGGTCCACACTTAATTTTCTAGGTGAAGGCTATTCCTCATACTCCTAACATTAATACACTTAGAATTAGCAAAGAAAGCATTTAAAGGTTTCCAGAGTTTTCACTAAATCACTGTGTGCAAGTTTTGGTTATTTAGTGTAGAATAATCTATTTGTTCACTGCTCAATGTCCCCACTAGACTGAATTCCATAAATTCCTGGATTGAGTATTATGCATTTCCATTTCTCTTGAGCCCTAGAGCAATGCCCAGAATATGGAGGGCATTCAGTAAATGGCGGTCAAACCCATGGTTCAATGTACTGGGCACTCAAACAGACCTGGGATTGGCTGGTACATCCCTGGATATGCTGAGTATTGGTACATTCTTTTAGACATTGAGTCTTTCTGCAAACCAGAGAGCATCTGTCTGCCCTACGGCAATGAGTCGTGTGTCCTGGAACAACATCCTCCGGCACACAGGCTCTAAGGAGGGCTGCAGATCTCAATGCCCATCATCCCCTCAGTGCTGCAGGAGGCATGGGAGTGGGAGGGGGGAGCCAGAGTCCCTGTTTGTTTAATCCAAACCCATTGTGGCAGCCTTAACTGCACAGAGTTCACTTGTGATTCATGTGAATGTCACTTGAGCTCCCAGAGGTTTGCAGCCATAATTCAACGTTTGTTAATAGCCACTTAAAATGTCCCTGAAATAGCTAACAGGCCCAGGGAAAGGAAGGTGTTCTGCTAGAAAATCATTCTAAGAAGACAGAAGTAGCCTTGCCCAAACTTCAGAAAGTATTACTTCCACTCCAAGGAGTGGTTGTCCTCTCCATCCATGTTTTAAAAAGAGGGGCAAGCATCCACCTCACGGGGTTACAGGGCGAAAGGAAGAACCTGAATTCCCTACTTATCTTAGTGGATATGCTGGATCCCCTTCCCAATCACTCAGGCTCCATGGAGTGGTCCCTCCACGCTGTATACAGAGAGAGAGTAGAAAACACATGGGAATATAGGAGAAAGGATCCCAGAAGAATTCCAAAATTTTTCCAAATGAAAATTCCCCATTTAATAACAAGATAGAAGAATATAGTGCTGCTAATGCAGAAAGTTTACATATAGGAATGACAAAATATATAGAAATTTTTGGTGCTTCACCTGTGCATCCCTGAGTAAGGAGTCTGGATGGGTGGGGGAGAACAAAGGATTCAATACAAACTAGAAGAGGAGAATATCAGGAATATCGCAGGCATAAGCCAAGCCCCTAGAGATGCAGTGGCTGAGCCCTGAAGAAATCATAGTTTCAGGAATCAAACACTCATCTTCTCTGCAAATGGGAAAGCTGAATCCAAGATGTTGATGCACAGTGTCCAAGCTTTGCTTCCAATGAAACCAGGTGCAGCAGTAAAGCAGGATTACATCAGCCTTGGAAGGCCTGCTTGTTAATCAGAGGAGATGGGCTGGTCCATCTCTCAGAAACACAGCCCTTGACTGGATCTGTGTGCTGCTCATTTCCTCTAAAGTTGGACTTTTATCTAGGAAATTTTATTCTGGAAAGCTGGAACATGATCTTTCAGTCCAAACCTTCTCACTCTGCTTTTAACCACATAGAGCTGTCTTTGTCTCTCTGTTTTATCTTTTCAAGAGCTAGAAGGCGGACAACACAACTTTAAGTTGACAACTTGTTTCCAGGATAGGATGTTCACATGTTGAGGGATTTTGAGTTTAAATTCATGAGACCTGAATTTTGCTGATGAAAGACCTGACCCTACTCAGGTAAGCTCTGTACAAAAGAACATGGTATAAATCTTCAACAATATGAATGTTAATCCCCAATGGCATCATTTTCCTTCTGAGTGACCTTTACGTTTAACTTGAAATGAACACACTGATGCAGCTTTTGCTTGCAGAATTATCATGAGGATCAAGTAGAACTGTATAAAGCACTGAGGATCCGGAACCAGATTATCTGGTTCAAATCTCATTCCTATCAATGACTAAAATTAAGTGACAGTAGGCCAGTCATTTAACTTCCCTAAGCCTCTATTTTTTTTCCATACAGAAAAAAAACCCTAATGTATTCCACAGGGCTGTTGTGAAAACTGAATGAGTTATTTCATGTCAAGTGCTTAGAACAGTGCCTGGGCTACAGTTTGTGCTCAGAAAATATCAGCTATGATTAGCAGGCTTTGTAAACTTCACAGAGCAGAACAAATGGAAGGGATTCTATTTTTGAACTTGTCTGGGAGTCTACAGCAGCTTATGCCAAGCCATCATAGCAAGAGCTGAGTCTCTGAAACCTCATTCCCTATACTCTCTTGGGACTTCTTGATACTGCACTGTCAATACAGATTTTTAAAAAACTCTTCTGCTCCTAGATCCTCTGTCACTATGTTTTATTATCAGTTTGTCTTAGAAATAATAAAAATAACAGTAACAACAAAACAGCTAACATTCTACATCTGGCCCGAGGCTAAAAGCTTTTCTTACATTATTTACACCAATGGTTGCAAACAATTCTATGAAGTATTATTATGAATATTGTTGATCATTGTTATTATTCAAAAAATGAGGAAACTGATGCCTTGAGGTAGGGATGGAGGTGGCAGCTAAGTTATCTGCACAAGGTAATACTGACATTGAGCCACACCTATCTGGCATCAAATTCCAGAAATGCACATGAGACTAAAATGCCTCATCACATTTGTTATCTCCTTCATCTGTCCAACAGTGCTAAGTTCCTTTGGTGTCCATCACCAGTGCTTCTTGGCAGGGCAGCCTCCTTGCCAAATCAGGCTCCTTCAACCCTCCAGTTAACTCTAATCCAAACACTTTCCATTCTCCCCAGACCTCCAAATAGGACAGGGCCATGCCCAAATACAATCTCAGATTTGTTCTCCAGGGTTGAAGTTAGCTCCCAGAATTCATGCCAAATTCCTCTGGGAACTACCTCTTGAAGCACCACACACACACACACACACACACATTTAGAGAGGCATGGGCCAGTTCCCAGGCACTTCAAATCTCTGATTCTTCTGTACTCTCTGTGGATGAGCTGAAATATCTGCTCTTCTGTCTCCAGAGATTCTCTTAACTTAAAGCACTGAGCTTCAAAGCTGCACAGTATTGGGAAACAGGGAAGTTCTGTAGGCTGGATATGCAGGATTGAGTCTAGTATCAGTTCCTTCCAATGTCATCCATCAATGGCCCCAAACCCAACTGTCTGTTCAGGAAGAAAATAAATCAAAGATTCTCAGAGTTGGAAGTAACTTTAGAGGTCATTAAACCCAACTCTTTACCTGACATTGATTCTCTTTTGCGACATTGCCAATAAGTAAGTGCTAGAATGAATGGAAGGGCAAGCAGAGTGCTCTAAACTCCTGGGAAAACACAAATCCACTGACATCCTCCTATCTGAACTTCTCCCTATCCACTGACGCTAGCTGTGCCCTCTGGCCTCACACAGAAAAAGTCTCATCCCTCTTCTCTGCGATTGTCTTCTAAGTGTTTGAAGACAGCAATCACTGTGCCCTTGAGTCACCCACCTCGTGCTTCAGCTTAAACAATCTCAGTCCTTTCACATACTCCTCATCAGTCATGGTTTCTGAGACATATGAGGAGCATCACCCCAGTCCGTTATCCATCTCTCACTGCCTCCTGAAACACAGATGGCCAACCTCAAAGGCAGTAGCCTCCTCCTTTTGGCTTTAAACCAGACAATGCACTTACAGAGAGAGCTGACAGTGAAAGCAGGGAGGAGATGGGAAATGAGTTGTTTCAGAGATCACAGACTGAGAAAATATTGTGAGTGCCAGTTCTAGGAAAGGTGTAAGTTAGAATACAGTCATCTTAGGAGTGTGTCATAATTGGTAAAGTAGGACTGGCTCGGATACTGAAAGAGATAGATTAGCTTTGGAAGGGATGTCCTTGGACAAGCATACCCCCAAAGGGGAACAAATGAACTGTGTCTAAAGCAGTGACCCCTAGTCAGACAGATGCTCATCTAAACTTCTAAAAAGTCATATTTGGAAATGTCTTTAAGGCCAAGAGCTAGAAATTCAAGGTTTAGATTTTTTTTTTTAATTTGAGATGCACATGCAAACACAGAAAGAGAAAAAAAGAGAGAATTCCAATCCTCAATGAACAAGACTAGATCAGGTTGAAGTAGAACTCGATCTGTCTCCCACATGGTATCAGGGACTCAAGTTTTAGCGCCAGTACTTGTTTCCCCCTCTGGAGTCTGCATTATCAGGATGTTAGAATAAGGAATCAGTCAGGGATCAAACTCAGGTACTCTGACACCAGATGTGGGCACCTGACTGCTAAACCAAACACAAGTTTAAAAGATTTTTAACATTTTAGAAATAAGCATTTCTTTCTAAGCTGAACAAAATGCTCTGTGACCTAGGCTATTTTCCATGTTACTGAACAGATGGAGAAGTTAAAAGTAACAGATACATAGTTCAAGTTCCTTAGAATAATTGGAGATTATGCCTTGAGGTGATTAATTCAGGGAATGTTCTCAGGTGAACCTGGAAGAGGGTATGGAGGGAGATGAATAGCGTAGGGGAATGAGACAAGTAGAGATGCAGTTTCAAGAGGAATCTAGCTTAACTTGATCTCATAGGATGCTCTGAAGTGTAAATTGCACCACTGTGCATTCCATCTTGAGGCAAAGGTCTGGCATTTTGTACTCCTGTCAGTTGGTCACTGGCCACTGGCTGCCCCCAGGTGGTGGGGAAGTGCACAGCTTCCTAGTAATTGTAAGAGAGGTTATCACTCAACAAAGGGCTGGGAAGAGAACCAATGTGAACTGCTGGGTGTCCTACACCAGCATCAGTAAAGGAGGGGGAGGGGATCTACTTGAACAAAAGCATCTTCCACGGATTCACTCGCTAACACATGTAGGCAAGATCCAGGTCTCTGCTCCCAACCATAGCATGAGTGCGATGGAAACTTCAGCCAGACACACAGTGGTTCATGCCCAGGGTTATCAGAGAATTCCATGCTTTCAGCTATGTAAATCAAAATAAAACCAAAGAAATAAATGTATAAACACAACTGGCTAACAAAATATGACAATAACACCTTCCACATCCCCCACCCAAAGTTATAGTTTCGGCAAATAAACGTGGGATCAGAAAAAATATTGTTATATTCTATTGTATGATAGTTGTCTAGGCTGGCAAGTCCTTGAAAACTGCCTAGTTTTTTTTTTTTGTTGTTTTGTGTTTGTTTGTTTGTTTGTTTGTTTTTGCAAGCAAGGAAACTGAGTCCTCAGAAGCTAGTTACCTTGTTTCAGGCTGTGTAACTCTATGAACAGAGGTCAATAAGTCCAAACAAACACATTCCTTCTTTGTTACATGGTTAATATTTTCTGAGCATAAATTCCAATGGCTACTAAGGTAATCAATAGAGAATGTGCCTAAATCATGAGAAAAAGAAGTGCTAGGAGATTTAAAGAGGCTTTAGTATCCAAACAATGTCACTCTGGGGAGTGAATTTCCCAAAGAAGGCCCAATTGATAAATAGGCTTCCATTTGAGGTTTCAGATTTGACAATGAACATGTTGTATTTCAGAACAGTAGGTAGTTGCTGTTCATGAATCCCTAAGTTCAATCTACATGACTTGGTTTTAAATCAAATTCATGAGATAAATGTGATATATGAAATTTCAAGCTTTCAGAGATGATGTAGGTCATTATTTTGGGGTTATGATAAATCATGGACCAAATGGCCTAGCTGGTCAAGTCTGATATTTCAATCTAGCTCCACAAAACATAAACAAACATTCACACAAGAAAGAGAAAACACACAGCAAACTTTTAGTCATCTCTAGACTTGCAAGGTGTGGTTTTTGATCTGATATGCGACTTGGTTCTTTGAAATGAGAATGCACCAAGGAGCATCACTCGAATATCAAACTCAGTGCCACACAGTACCAATGCAGTCTTTAAGGGCTAGTTTTTAATGAGATCACATTTAATCTATCAGTATAGACAACAATAACAAATAAGGATTTACTTTACGCAAAACTTTCTAGAACTCATCTGTTCATTAGAAGAAGGGCTTTCTGAAGAAAGGAAAAGAGAATCACTGTAGGGAGAGAAAAAGGAACCCATTCCCAAGTGAACAAGCCTCCAAATGACCCTCTCTCATCTGCAATTCTGGAGGTCTAAGGTCTAGGGAAATAGTAGACATATAGATACCTCCAAGTTGCAATGGGGGTATTACCACAAAGCCTTCACAGCAGTTCATTCTTTTTTTTCTGCAAGTGAATGGTGTGAGCCATCAAAACAATCAGTTCCTAGTCACTGTCTTACTCATTGATGGTCACATGGAAAAGAAACGATTATTTCTCCACCTCCAAACCTTTTCTTCCAGAAAGCCAACAATCTCAGGTCCAGTACAACAGGCAAGCCCAATCAGAGGCTGCCATCTTGGAAAACTACTGCCCTACTTGACAAAAAGTATCTCTCCAAGGGCACATCATAGATTCACAACATTTCAAAGCATTTAATGAATTTGAGAAATTATCTAATTTGTATTAGTTGCAACCTAGATAATTTAAAATGCAACCTATTAACTTCACAGGCTGGGGAGTCACAGTCTACAGGTCCGCAAATCTAGTTATGCACAGAGAAGCAGTCAACCTGAGTGGGACCCTGACAAGGAACAAGGTTGATCACCAGTTTGGTTAACTGATTTGCTTTCAAGAAAAGCATTTCTGTGCATCCTTACAAAAATTCTGAAAATGGCGTAACCATGATAGATTCAGACAATGTATAGCTGTGTCATCAATAAAGTATCATCCAAGGAGAATAAGAGTGTTCAGTTACAATCCTAAAACCAGGAGATCCTAAAATCATGAGATCCAGAGGACCCCAAAAGAACATCCGAAGCTGGTGGCGGGTGTATACTGTACAGCAGATGTGAGCCATATATGCAAAAGGTATGACCCTAGATCTGGTGACAAGCATACATAAACATGCACATGTTACATGACTAGATGGAACTACTCTACAAATGCGGAAATAATGCATGTAATTCTATCTGAGATGCTACTGTGGACAATTTTTCCTTCTTCTTCATTATTTTCCAGACTCCCCAAGGTTTCTCAACGAGCACAGACTGTCTCTATTATCAGGTCTATTATTAAAATATTAACAATTATGTGACAAGCATTCCAATGCAGGTAGAATCTGAAGAAGCTAAAGATGACTATTTCACTTCACATCAGCTAAAGTCCCCTTCTATTATTAAAAATCAGCAAGCTCCACCTGACACAAACTCTTAAGACACCTTATAAGAGCTCTGTGCTAAAAGATTTTGGGTCTTCAGAACAAACAAATACACAGATATCACATCTTACGGGAGTGACAGAGAAATATGCAATGTTTAAACATTATCATTGGTTAACAAGGAGGTATCACCTCACACCCATTACAACATACGTTATCAAAAAGATGAAACATAAACATTGATGAGAACACAGAGAAAAGGAACCTTATACACTGTTAGCGGGAATGTAAATTAGTATAGAAATTATGGAAAATAGTATTTCAGTCCTGCAAATAAATAAATAAATAAAACCACATCTCACCCCTGGCTATATACACAAAAAAATTAAATCAGTAGGTTGAAGAGGTATCTATCTGCACTCCCATGTTTACACAAACTTTATTCACATTAGCCATGTCATAGAAACAATCTAAGTGTATATTAACAGATGAATGGAATAAAGAAAAAGTAGGGCATATATACACAATGCAATACTGTTCAGCCTTGCAAAGCAAGGAAATTCTACCATCCACATCACAAATGAACCTGGAAGACATTATATTAAGTGAAATAAGCCAGGCACAGAAACATAAATACTGTATGATTCCACTAACACTCATAGGTGAAATTTTTTAAAAAATTAAATTCATACAAACAGATTTTAATATGGTGAGAAGCAGAAGCTTAAGGTTTGGGAATATTGGGGAGATATAGCTCAAACACATAATAATTTTAGTTAGACAAGAGGAATCCACTGAAGACACCTATTGTGCATCAACGTGACTATAGTTAATAATAATGTACTGTATACTTGAAAATTGTGGAGAGTAGATTTTAAATGTTTCCACCGAAAAAAGAGAAGAAAAAAAGGTAAGAGAAGTCTTACCTATGTGAGGTAAAGCGTATGTCAAATAGATGGTTTGATCTAGCCATTTCACAAGGTATATACCTTATTATGTTACATACCATAATATATTTAATTTTTACTTACAGATTTTAAAACAAACCTAAAAATTACAGTAGTTTGAAAATACATGTATTATATTAAATCACCTCTTAAATCCTTTTTAGCCCTAGACCTTCATGATTTTAATGGAATAAAAAGCATAATAACTGCTCTAACAACTAGTAAAACGTTACTATGTTACTTAAAAGACAGATGAGGAGGAGATTAATTTAAATTATGGTCATGAGGAGTGGAGGGGCAATGATTTCCTAGAGGTTACGGTGTTCTTACAGATGGAATCTAAAGGATGTATAGGATTAAAACAGATAGAGCGGGGGAAGGTGCAAAAGAAAAAAAGTAGAGTGAGAGGACTCATGAGCAAAGCATTTCTAGGTCGATTCAGGAAAAAGCAAGCAACTATTTAGTAATAATAATAACAAAAATACTTCCCAATTATTTACTATGGAGACATTCTATATTGGGCGTGGTATATGTGGAGCCTGCACTGAATGAAGCTAGATTCCTGCTCCACATTAGTTCCCAGCTACAGGGTTTGAGGGAAGGCAGATGAGCTCCGGATTGACAAGAAACCAATCTATGCTGACTGCTGCACATCAGGTGCTCTGTCTGATTTATCAAGGAATGGATGTAGATGAACAAACATGACACATATTACAAAGAACACACCCAACATCTGTAAAAACTCCACATGGTAAGAATTATACTGTTCCTACTTTGAAGATATAAAAACTGAGGTTGAAAAATCTGCCCAAGGATTCACAGTAAGTGAGGACAGTGATGATTCCATCTCAGATCTTTCCCTAAAGCCCACATTCTTGACATGCATGCTCCCTGTGCATAAACTAGTAAAAGAAATCTGTTATGGCCTCTCCCAGACTTGTACAATAATCCCAAAAACATAATGTTCCTGATCCTTCCCCTCCACCATTTCTATAATGCTGTGAAATAGGTTAATAATATTCATAAAAGCCTTATGATATTCAACAAGATCTCAGAGGAAAGAGATAGTCTTTTGGTAAGAAAATAAAGAAATCCACTTCCAATGAAATTTCAAATTTAAAATACAAACACACACAACTATGGAAAATCGAGCTAAAAGTGCAAACTGGTGTATCTTTTGTGTTAAGACTTGGGGAGGCAAATGGACCTCAAAACAATGAGCAGAGAACATGAGTCACATGTAAGTAAAAAATAACGGGCTTTCCATCTGTCAGCAATGGTTACCTGTAATCTAGACTGTTACCTCCATTCTAAAACCCTGTCACAGTGAAGTTGGGCTCTAATCCCTTGCTCCAAACAGAAAAGCAACAGTCACCTCTCACTGACCCCTGGTTTCATCCATTCTAGCATCACTCAGCAAGCTGGACTCCTGCAGACAACACAGGTAGGCTGGGCAACAACCCTCCTGCCAGCAAGGGGGAGGAACCACAGGTTATATCTGAGTAGCTGGCACTATTCACAAAAGAATTTTCATATATGCTGCCTCACATTAGTCATCCTGCCACCAATCTTGTGGTTAGAAAGTTACATGTTGCTCTCATGTGTTAGGTTAGCAAGTCAAAACCTAGAGAGGAAGCAAGATACAACCCAGGGAAGAAGAAAGAAAATCATGTATTGCTGGGTTTCAAATCTATTTTCTTACTCTTATTCTTGGACTCAGATCACCAGCATGGCCAGACACATATACTCCCCCCATCTGACCTCCTGTCCTTCCTCCTTCCTCTCTAGTCCAATAGGGCAATCTCCTCTAAGGATATTTTCTGAAACCAAAGCTCTCCCTTGCTTTCCCAGGAAGCAGAGTGTGTGCTTAGTTGAAGAAACACTGCCTCAGATGGGGAGCTAAGGATGCACCTGCATGAGCGTGGAACGCACTTGCTTACCTGGCAGTCAGCATTCTACACCTGGATTCCTGGGGATTCCTAGTCTCCACAAACAGCCTTCTCTGATTCTGCTAGACTCATGGCTCGTTCACTAATTAAAGGGTATTACGCACTTCATTGCACACAAGCTAAGAACTTGGAATAAGGAAGCTTATGCTAACACATTAGCCCTGGAGATGCCACTCAGCATGCTTTAGAGAAAAAGAAATAGAGAAAAAAGCCATCCACCTGTGACATCCCCTCCCTCATACTTAACTTCTCTAATAAGTCAGCCACAACACTGGGAGAAAGAAGGCACCCAGCACAGTACAACTCCAGGCAGCCACCACATAAATAAGCCCAAGAGAAGCATGTGTAGCAGTCAGAATGAATGAGGCAGAAAGCTGGCAAGCTGGTTTCTCTGACAACCACCTGCCCAGGTCCTCAGCTCTCTGCTGGTATGAGAACTCCTAAACAAGCACACCTACACCTTGGACAGAGGGACAGGGAAACAAAGGGTGACTCAAGGGACTGCTCCCCACTGCCAGATTCTGAGTAAACTTGGCGTCATGCCCCCTCTGGCAGAGGCTCAACATGACTGCCCACTGTGACCAGTGAGTGAAGATCAACCTCCCTTGGGGTCCCTTCTAGCTGTTCTGGAGTGAGTGTCCTCTATGCCACTCCGTGAACAGCTTAAAGATTAGCCCTAAGGCTCACGCCTTTCCAGTGCTGGGGAAGGTCATACAGAATGTTAGTGCAAGGATCAAATTGATTAATCTTTAAATTGGTGAGGATGGCAAATGATGACATGCCACCAACTGAGTCCAAAACCTCATTTCACAAACATATTCGCTACTTGGGAAGCAGTCTAAAGAGATCAAAAAGCACTGGTCAAAGCTTGAAGGCTGTCCCTTGGGAACCCATCTACTCAAATGATGGCCCAAGTGTAAAAGAGCAGCCCCAGAACAAAATCTGCTTACTTTTAAATGGAACTTGAACATGAATTCAGAGGAATCCATCAATTGGACATATGGTCACGAAGATGCTTGAGAACTAGAACCAGTTGTCGCTATGCCTCACGGTTTCCCTCTGTGCCACCTTCTCTCTGGTGTCCTTGCGTTCTGGCAGACAGGGGAACCGCTGGGTGTATTTCTGAGCTGCATGGTGCAGCGGTAAAGCAGACACTGCCAGGCACTGGAAAGCATGTGGTGAAATACAGTGGTTTCAGCCTCCAAGATGAGGCATCTTCCCCATTTCTCCCAAGCCACCAAAGGCATCATCAATATGTGACATTTCTTACACCATTTCAAGGGGCTTCCAATCCTACGGGTCCCTCCCCCAGCTCAGTTTGCTTCCTCTTCAGCATCCACTGCTGCTGCTTTTATTGTGCTCTTCTTAAAAGAGCTGATACAAAACAGCTCCCCCAGGACGCAGAGCTCTAGCACACAGGCTGAGAGAGGCAATGCCCCAGCGCTCTGGGCTTTTCCAGAATCAGAGATAGCCAATGGTAAGCACAGAGGCTGGGGGCAGAGACTACTTTTAGCATTAAAAGAACCTCAGAGTGAGAGGTTGGTGAATCTGAGAGGGGGTAGAAAATTAATGCACCACAGGAAAGGGAAAGAATGTCTTAATAACGCAGGGGATCCTAGACAGGTGCTGCTACTGACACATTCAAGTCCCTCTGCAATGGCTGCACCTGCCATCCAGAACTTGCCATTGCCCATTGGCTCAAAGCTCCGAGACTCCCTAAGGCAGCTACACTGGACTTCTAGAAGGTCCTACAGCCCCTGATGCCCCAGACGTGCCTGGCAGAAAGGGGCCAGCAGCTGTTGTCTGATCCATTGTGCCAAGTTATGCCTAGCAGCCTACTAATTGGGCAGAGAAGCCCGGTGGCAGCAGCTCTCCTCCCATCTTTCCCTCTCTGCACCCTCTAGTGAGCCCATCCTGATTGTAAGCCACATCCCCTCAGCTTTCCTCTTCACTCAGCAGCACACTCCCCCTCCAAGCTTTCCAATCCCACAGCTGCTCGCCCTCTCCCCACACCCCTCCTCTGGTATCCACGCATGTTGTTAAGCGATTGTACATAGAGAAAGCCCAGCCAGTGAGTTTCAAGCTAAAGCACCCAGACAAGGCTGCTGAATGCTTCACCCTCACAGGCATCTCGTCGACCACCCTGCACAGGTGCCTCTGCCCAAGCCCTCCTCTTTGCCTGAGCAGTATGGACATCTCTTTGCTTCAACCTGAGCCAGCAGACCAGATGGAGATCCAGGATACTCGTCCTCCTCCTCCCTCTTCTCCTCCTCCTCCCACATGGAACTCAGCAACCACATGAGAAAAGGAAGCAGAAAGACTTCCACACCTTTGCAGCATGAGCTGCTCCAGCGAGCTCCCAAAGCCACAGAAGCCATCCACGCTGCCAGGGGCCCACACCCCCTTCTCTCACTGCTTTAGCTGCAGCCCAGTCCACAGGATGCAGTGCCTGATGCCACTTCCGAGTAGAGAGAAAAAAGGCAGAGAGAAGATGCCACTTCGTCAATGACAAGCTGTTCCAATCACATAGCTCAGACACCAAGAACCGACGACGGACAAGCCAGGCCCCCTCCTGTCTCTGGGAGGAAGCCCACACAGCAAGCATGGGGCAGTGATCCCCAACACAGTAAGCTCCCCCTACTCTCCATAGCAGAACCGACAAACAACTCCATCCTGCAAGTTGCTTCTCTGTCACCAGCTCCAACAACTCTGACCAGCGACTCCTGTGGCCTTCCACAATGCTCCGCTCCCTCTCCTGCCGAAAGCAGAGACACTTCTAACGACACGAGACAGCCGACATGCCACTTTCCAAGAGGCTCAAAGCAGAAAAATGAACTGAAAACCGAGTACTCACGGTGGTGAAGTCTTGATGGCCGCACTCCTGCCCTTTGAACTTGCAGTAGAGCATCATATCCTTCAGGTCGTGGCCCACCCGGTGCAGGAACTCCAGCATGCTGAACTGCTTGGGTTTGTAGTGCTTGAAGTCCGCCTTCTGCCGCAGGGCCTCCAGCACCGTGGGGTCGGCCAGGTGCGGGTCCGGGATCTGCAGGTTGACGTCGAGCAGGGCCAGCAGCTCCCCGGCGTGGTATAGGTCATTGGTGGTGAGCCTGGAGAACCGAAAGCCATTCAGGTTGCAGAGGGTGACAGCCGGGAAGACCAGGCTCTGGGCCACCACCTCGTCCACCTTGGTGACGTGCTGGTAGGAGAAGTAGTAGGACACCCTTTCGGAGCTCTCCACCAGTAGCAGTCCCAGGGAGCTCACGAAGGCCACGGCCCAAAGCACCCGCCGGATGGTCAGTGGCCCATACACGAAGATGTGGCGGATGCCGTGGAGGGTGGATGTGTTGGCGAAGATCTGGATGCTAGATGGCTGCAGGCTGCCCTCGCTGGGACTCTCCTTGAGGTCCATCGGGACCCTGTGCAATTCCGCAACTGGCTTCAGGTAGATCAGGTTTCAGGAAGAGTTGCCAGTCCTCGGGCTGTGCTTAAACCCCAGCGTTCCAGGGGGAGCCCAGCCAGGAAAGCATCAGGCCAGACGCTGTGAGTTTTTGCTGAGAGCCCAGCCTCACGCTGACAGGGGTGAGTGTTTATATAAAACCCATTCAAACTCTAGCTCCTGATTTTTTCCAGGCGATAAGGAGGGCTGGTTTTATTTAGGGAGACACCAAGGTGATGTGGAAGGGATGTGGGTGGGAAGGGAGCGCTTAGCCAATGGAAATAAAGTCCTCCCCCCCTACACACGCCACTAGAGACAAGATTAAAAGCGAGAGCGAAGGAGAAAATGCTTAAAACAAGTCGCCGAGCAGCTCGGAGCCTGTTAACCAGTGCCTCATGCCCGGTGTTAACCGCCCTCAGGGATGGCAGGGCCGCCGCGCTGATGCACTGCGGTGGGCCCGCGGTTCAGCCTCCCGAGCCGCCGCCGCCGCCGCCGCTGCTCCCTCGCTCCCGCCACGTTCGCTCTCCGGGTGCCGTTCCTCGCCGCCGGCCTCCGTCCCTCCTCGCCGCCGCCGCCGCCCCCGGGGGGGGGGGGGCCCTTTTAATTTTTTTTTTTTCTTGGGCAGAATTCCAAACGCCGGCGGCCGTGGCTAGCGCCTGGGAGCTGAGGCAGCGCGCCGCCTCTGACAGGACGGGGCCGGGACGCGGGGGGCGCGCGCGGCGGGGAGCTCGGGCCGGGTGGACCCTCTCGGTCCCTGAGGAGAAACGCCGAGAGCTCCCGGGGCGCGCGGAGCCGGCCGGCCGCTCTCCTCAGACCCTCGCTCGGCTGCTGAGGCGAGGCTGGGAGCGTACGAGGGGCGGGCGGGCGCGAGCTCGACAGGGAGGGCGGGTGGGGGCTGGGTACCTGAGGAAAGTTTCTTTTTGGCTGTCTTTTCTTTTTTTTTTGTTCTTGAGGGACCTGGTGGGGGTGTCTGTCAAGGTGGACCCCCACGCGAGGCAGGAAGGGGTTGACTCACGCCCGGGAACCGGTCTAGTGGGGGGGGGGGGGGCGCAGCGTTACTTGGCGCCTGCGTGGGCTTCCGGGTCAGAGTCAGCCTGGGGTCGCCCGAGGGGCGAGGCGGCTTTTAAGGAGAACCGCAGAACCTGGAACCGCGGCACGAGGGACCGCTTTGGAGAAAGAAAAAAGCAGGTTGCCCCTTGGAGCGCCAGGAGAAATAAATAAATAAGTAAAATAAAGGAGCAACAAGTAGCGTCCACCCCCACAATTCTTTCAGGAGAGTCAATGAGAAGAGTCTGTTAAAAAAAGAAATACCTGGTGCGAGCAAAGAAATGGGTTTGGAGCCGCCTTACCCCTTGTTGTTCCCCCTAAAAATCCCCTCAAGTTGGCCCCTGCTTGCCAGTGGGCATGATTTGCCTGCCTAGTCAGACCCAGGAAGCAAATAGCTGGAGCCCATCGTCTCAGTCACTAAATCCCCTACAGAAAAAAAAAAAAAAAGAAAGAAAAAGAAAAGGAGTGTGAGTGGCCAACTCCAGCCACACTGCCAAGCTGGGGAAGAGCCACGTGGAGATGCCGTGGTGCCAACCCGTGGTGTCTCCAGGGCCTGCTGGGCACAAACAACATTCCTTGAGAGATGGCAGAGAAGGCAGCTTCAGCGTGTCCCTCTCGGTTTATATTTACTCAAATGGTTTTCTGTCCCGTCTGGCCTACAAGCCAGATTTTTAGAGCGCAGTGTCCACATCCACTCTGAGGATTATACTTGGCATGAAATCGTTGGTGTGTCTATCCTGTGAGCTCCAAAGGAGGAACACCACAAATAACATGATTATCCTCATGCATTTGCCAGCTCACAGACCAGACCCCTGCATGCTACGCTACCTAGATGGGCCACAGGTTTTCAAACAAGAGGCAGTAAGTTAAACCAGGGAGCTGTGATATGTCAGGATGTGTGTGAGGGTGTTACATTCCTCTCAACGATCCTTGTTGTTACCCCCATTGTACAGATGAGTAAAACTGAGGTTTGCATATCTGTGTGATACCTGCAACTAGTGGAGCCAGAACTGGAATTTGAACTCAGGCTTATTTGCTTCCAAAAGAAGCTTTCAAAAAGCAGATCCAAAATCCTTCTCAAATTTAGGAAGGGAAAATACACTTCTACCTATTTCCCACTTACACACACACACTCACTCAACACGCACCAATTCCTTCTATGTATAAAGCAGCTTCATAGTTTCCCTCTGCCAAGCTATACTTCTGTTGTCCATTTTTTGCATAACCATGACATCCCCTCAAGAAAATTTCCCTGGTTTATCTCACTAGTCTTTGGCTCCTCAGCCTGTTGTTTCACAAATGTGTTGACCTGTAACTCTGTACGAGGCATTGTATTGGGGGAACCAAGGTGAATGCAAGACATGCCCTGCCTTTGATAACACAGCAGTGGCTGTGGGGGTAGAGAGAGGCAGCTATATGCTGCAGAAGCAGCATGGCTTGTGGGTGCCCAGTATGGGCAGTGCCCACTTGGGAATGAAATTGTTCCTTGCCAGCACTGTCCCTCCCACCTCCAGTCCTGCCAACTCAAGATCTGTGTGTCCCCAGGAAACCTCTGTTTTTTCTCAGAATCACATTGTACCAGTTCAGTCCCAGACATGCTTTCTCACGTGTGCAGAGATGGATCTCCAAGTTGCTCTGGAGTTCCCTACTGCACCTAAATTCCTTTACTGCACACTCACTTCCCACAGGTTTGTTTTGAGAGTTATAGTCAGCACGTGGGAGCATGATGCAGCACACAGGTTACCCTCTGCCTCCATTCCTGTGTAACCTCAGAAGAAATTACTTAATGTCTCTGAACTCTACTTTCCCCATTTCCAAACAGGAGGGACTTGTGGTTCTTTCTTCGTATAACTGTTGTCCAAAAGACATGAGATAAAGGCTAGGAAGTATCTTGCCCCTTTTAGATGCTTAACCATGGACACTTCCTCCTCCTGAGTACTCAGAGAACTCAGAGAATAGTCTTTTTCTTTCTGATGCTAGCAGTTTCTTACAAGTGGTTGGGGAACCATTTTACATTGCAGATGTCATTTGCACAAATCACTGTGCATCTGACAACACTTTCCTGCAGTGCTCCCTGTCTCTGGTCATAAAATCCCCCCTTCAAGCTCTTCTGAAGTGGCTCTTGATGACAGTGCCTTCACAGGTGTGGGATAGGCCTTGCAGGATGGGGTGGAGGGACTAGAAAAGAGCGACTCTAATGGTAGATCTCATACTGGGCACTTGGCTTTGTGCTTGATATTTGATGGACATTATCAGTAACCCTGAACAGGGTACTACCTGACCATTTTGCAGATGAGAAAATTAAGTACAGAGAGCATCATTACCTTGCCCCAGGTTCCATAGTTAAAATGTGGCTGAGAATCAAACCCAGACACACGTGACTCCAGAGATTATGGTTCACAACCCCAATATGAATGCTTCCACTTGCACAAACTGACAAGGCAGCAACCTTGAACAGAGACATCTGAGTTCCAGAAAACTCATGGAAAGGTATTACAGTACCATTTTCTAGCTCATACAGCAATTCAAATGGTTGGCTAATAAAATGATTCCACACAGCTCTTCTTAAGGACCCAATTTAATTGATGACTCATTTGCAATTAGCAGTATGGCTTACATACAGCCGTCAGATATTACACGATCTTTAAGAAAGCTTTGTGCTACTCAGTGGATTAAACATTGCCTTCTTCGATCAGGTTTACAAGACTGACTTGCTGAGCTCGGGAAGGTGGGAGGGAAGGCAGGAGAGTGCAGAGAGCACGGTGATTGCCTTTACAGTGGGCTGTTTGCCCTGGTTTTTAAGGATTGTCCTAATTGTGCATAATTATGGTTCTTTCACTGAACTTTCCAGATAAAATTATTTATAAATTAGACAATTTAACCCCCCATTAGCCCATGGGCCCTGATGTTTGCTGCAGCAAATGTGTTTACTTTTGAATGAATAAAAGAATACATGAGTGAATTTTCTTGCTAGGACATTGAGGCTGCTGCTGAGGGATGCCAGTAGGCAGACCTTCTAGCCCTGGAGAACTGGGGTCTTCCCTGAGCCCTTACTGGGGAAGGTCAAGTGCACAGACAGGCTTCCTGCCTCTGCAAAATGTGATAGGAGAGGAAGGGAAGTAGAGATCCATAATCAGCCCCAATGCTAATTTGCTGCTTAACATGTACTTGATACTTGCCATTGCCAAATAACCACCGCCAACTCCTGAGAGGCAAAGAGAGGACATTCTTTTCTAATATACAGGTGACATTGTAATATTTCAAATTCAGGCCTCAATACACAACTTTCTCTCCTGACTTCCTAAGTGTTTGGTTGATTGGTTTATATATAAACATCCCAAACAACAATTGTTCCCATGTAGTTACTTGTGTGAGCAGTCAGCAAATAATCTAATGTACCAAGGAGGGGGCATGAGGCAAGACATTTAATGGACTCTTTACTAAGTTCTCATGTAGTGTTGTTTTTTCTTTTCAGGTGAAAATTGTGAAAGCTGGACCCCACACTGAAGGAATGACCTTTGAATCTCCAAGGTCAATTGGTCAGACCCTGGAATGGATAGAAGTTACTGTGCAACCTTCTGGAAACCAGGTAATATGCCTGTGCTGTTTCCTCTATTGTGCTAAATCATTGTGAGGCTTCCTGCTGTTACTGCCATTTGACACGAGTTTGACCAAATCATAAATGCCAGTTAATGGGATAAAAATGAGTTAGAATCCGGGATGCTGGTCATTAACCCCATGTCACCATCTGCTGGAGTAGTGGGATGGCAGGGCCAGGTGCATTTAAATCACCCAACACTGGTTAAACACACACTTTGCTGCTCCATTCCCCTCCCAGTCAGATCCCTGGGGCAAGGACCTGGGAAGGCTCTCTGACATCATGACACTGTGGGAAGGCAGCTCAGCAGCTCCACACAGGACAGATGTTCTGGGCCTGACCACAAGCTCTTCTCATCCAACAGACCTGCCAAGCTGGCTTGGGTGGTCCACACTTGTATTTGCTCCTGGCAGGGCAGAGTTCCCCTGCAGCTCGCCTCCGGGATCTAGCCTTCCCAGAGAGACCCTGGCTACCCTCCACATCGATCCCTGCACTTCACTTAGTGCTCCACCACATGCTTCCTTTTCTTCTCTTAGGAAATTTGTGAAGGATTTCATGCTTCTCTTAGAACATGAGCCCCAAACTACAATCTTATCCCGGGGACAGAAGCCCTGCCTGGTTTGCTGGACACTGCATTCCCCGCAGGAGGCCTATAGGAGATGCTCGGTAAAAGAAGTCATGAACAGGGACACATGGATGAGTTCACCCATTGCTGTGCAACCTGCTACTCCCAAATGCAAGAGAGGCAACTCTGTTCTAAGATAGCATGTGAGGTGAGTGAGGGGCACTTGCCACCTCTCCATCCTGCTAGCTCCAGAGGCCAAGGCCAGGTCAGGTGCATCAGGAATTTGTGGACTTAGACATGCTCAGCTGAGGGTTTTTGACTGGAAAATCTTGATATTCGAACTGTGAACCCCTTAGCTTCGTAGTGTACAAAACCATGGGTGCAGGTGAAAGCTGAATATAGCCCACCCACCCCAGAATCCTTTAATCCTCATTTCTCTGATGTTGAACAGATAACTCACCTTGGCAGTTCCCCTACCAGCTTCTCTTACCTTGTTGATCCAGTCGGTTAATGATATCATAGAGAAATGACTTAAACAGGAGGCACCTAAAAATTATTGTTAGTGTGAAATAAAGACTGCATTGCACAAGAGGAATTATGAGCTGTTTCTTACCCTCAATCTATGTTTTAGCAACCAAAAATTAGTCTTGAGTCCTTGCCCTTTAGTATGGAATCAGTAGCTTTTTAACTTTTCTCTTGGGCTTTGTTTGTTTGAAATATATTGTTATGTATTTATTTGAGAGGCAGAAAGAAATACAAAGTTCCCATCTGTTAGTCTACTCCCCAGATATCCACCATGGACAGATCTGCTTTAGCAAGAAGTTCCTGGAATCAGGAGCTGGAACGAGGAATTGAACATAAGCCAGGCTAAAAGATTGCTCCAGCCCCTTGATTTTATGAATGAGATACATTATCTATGATCCCCCAGTTGAGGAAGGGCAAAAGGGAGTTTTCTGACAATGCCTGGTCATAGCCATTTTTATCCTGAAGGATCTTCAAGCCCATACCTCTGCTTAAAGATGCAAATGTCTTCTGTTACAGAAATAAAGTGGGTCTGGCCCATCCCCTTTCCCTGCCCAGCCTCTTCCTTCTTTCTCAAAATCATCTTTATTTAATGCTTTTCATCTGTAGACATCATGCTCTCAGCCTATCTCTGCCCCTCATTCCCCCAGGAAAAAATAGGAAAAAGCCATTGCTGTTTGTTTTCTCTCTGTCACTCAGGACAGAGAGCCAATTGCACAGAGATGTCCTGAAGTCAATCAGGCATAAACATTTTTTAACAAAAAACGTTATCAGCACCACCTTGGCCGTGGTAGCTGGTAGCCTGCATTCTGCAAAATAGGAAGCAATGCTGAGTGTATTCACCCTGCCTGGCTTCTGGTGGAACTCCCTCTCCCCCTTGTGTTCTGCATGGGTGCTTACAACAGCTGCTGGTCTTGCACACTTTGATCATCTTGTTTAATACACTACCTCCTTGGCTTATCAACCCCCTCTAGCCCACCCACTTGTCTCCTCCTGTCAGTGTTCCCGCCTTGCTCCTTTCTAGTCATGTATCAAGTGTGTAAGGGTGCCCAGATCAAAGTGCACTTCATGAGTTCCCCAGTTTGCGTTTGATTACTTTTCCATAGCTCCTGATAAGGTAATTTTGTATTGACTTAAATTTGATCAACATGTTCCCTAACCATTTCATAAAATCAAATGGGATAAAAGTAATGAGGGGGCAGCATTTGTCCTAGCTGTGAGGATACCACTTGGGATATCAGACCCTTGGAGGTGGTAGTGATGGCTCAAATAAACAGATTATTGACCTAGACTGAGCTTCCTGCTGCTACTCCAGCCCCGGCTGTGGGGCTTTTGAGAGAGTGAACCAGTGGATGAAATACCTCTCTCTCTCAAATAAGCTAATTAATTAATTAATTAATAGATGTAAGCAAATTAATTAATAGATGTTTTGAAAGTAATGAAATATGAATGAGAGAGAGAAAAACAGATCAGAGGGAGAGGAAGCAGAATTGTAGCTATGATCATGTTTTCCATTCATCAACAATTCATCACATGTGTTTCAGTATATTGACCTTACTCCATGATAATATTAGTGTGTTGACCCTACTCCATGGTAATATGTTGTCTTCATGCCACTTCTTCTCTTATATATAATGGCCCCTTCTCTTTTTTGACTCCTCATCCCATGGGTGAGGCAATAATAAGGTTTTATATCCAAATTACACTCGTTGTGGAATTTTCAATTTCCCTAAACAGAAGAGGACTCTCTGTGTTCATGTTATTAAAGAGGAAACTGAGTCCCAGAGAAACTGAGTCCTGAGAAGATAAATGAAACTGGAATACAAATCCTGGTTTCTTGACTCCAAGTTTTGATTCTGCCATTATTCAAATGCAGTCCTTCTGTGGAATTGTGCCAGATGAAGCAGTGTGGTGATGCCACAGTGTCTGGTCATGACAAGGAGACTCGGTCCTACAAAAGGAAAAATCAATGAGGACTGCAAAGAGAGTGTCCAAAAAGGGTGGGGATGGAACTAGAGCCTCCAAGAGTCTTGAGTACTTGGCCAGTGGGCTGTATATAGAGGTTGTGTGCTTCAGGTAAAGGGCCACAGGAAAAAAAAAAAGATTTAGATTTTAAGACTTTATAGTTGAAGGTTTGAGCACAAGCTGATTTTTTCTGTCCCTATATGTAAAAAAAATATATGTACATATGTATCTTTTTCTCTTTTCTGCATTTAATTATACATATGCTTTAGCAAAAATTTATGGCCTACTAATTTTGGTCCAGGTGCTTTGTTAAAGCAGTGCGGGAGGATACCAGTAAGTAAGAAACAATATCGCATTATGCCCAGAGACTCTAGAGTGTCTGTACCTGCTGCAGAGGGTACCCTGGGTTACATCAGGAGACATGATGCGTTGATGTCCTGCTGAGTTCTCAGCACAGATTGAATTTCCACCCATCTCATTTTGTACTGTGCAGTTATTTTGCTCATTTTATAGACAAGGAAAATGAGGATTAAAGAGGTAAAGCAAATTGTCCACAGAGAGTGCCATGGTTAAGAGTTAGGAGCTAGTGCTAGATGACATGAGTTTAAATCCTCGACCCAACACACACCAGCTGTGTTACTTGAAGCATGCTAGTTAATGTTCCTAGACCTTGGTTTGCTTTTTTGTACAATGGGATACTAGTTACCCACTTGGGAAGGATAATAGGAAAATATGATAAAATCTAAGGAGCACTAATAAGTATCTAATACAATCTTGGTGATAGTTAATACCATTATTTTTTAAGTGTTATTTTTAGATTTATTTATTTTATTGGAAAGGCAGATGTACAGATAGGAAGATCTTCTGTCCCGTGATTCACTTCCCAAGTGACCACAATGGCTGATGCTGCACCAATCCAAAGCCAGGAGCCAGGGAGCCAGGAGCTCTTCCAGGTCTCCCATGTGGGTACAGGGTCCCAAGGCTTTGGGCCAACCTTGACTGCTTTCCCAGGCCACAAGCAGGGAACTGGATGGGAAGTAGGGCGCCGGGATTAGAACCAGTGCCCATATGGGATCCCAGCGTGTTCAAGGCGAGGACCTTAACCATTACACTATCGTGCCGGGCCCTGTTAATATCACTATTATACCTCCTGTTATCAAAAGGAAACTCAGGTGATGTTCTGTGGTCTTGAGAGTTGTCTTTTTCCCATGTCTCCCACCTTATCCCCAAACAAAATGGGAAGTGGATCAAGAAATAAATACAACAGCTGACAGATAATGTGGTTTAAATATTCACAGGCCAAGATGTGCCTAGGCCCCACAGACTTTTCCTGTGAGGTGTTCAGGGAACTCGGCTGTGGTCGTTTTCACCCAGCCAGACCTCTCCAGCACAGTGCTCACTCTGCTGCTCTGTGGGTATAAAGTGCTCATGAAGCTTCTCTGAACTGAGGCAGAGTCAGGTTAAATCATAAGTCCAAGGTCACACACCCAACAAAAGCAGGTCAGGGAACATCGTTTCCACAGCCCTCGAGTGTTTGGTCCTCAAGCATCACCTGGCTCTGCCTCCTCAGGGCTGAGGACTCAGTAAGGCTCAATAGCCCTGTACCAAGAGGGATTGTTACTGGTGGAAACCCTTCCATTTATAGTGCAGTGAAGAGCACAGTGACACTTCAGTGGAAGTCCTGCTCCCATCTTATAAGAGAGCACACTGAGGCCTGGATTGATAGGAGGGCTGGCAGACAAGACACCAGACTCTGGACTTGGATCCACATCTTGTAATTCTATACTCCCCAGTACTCAGAGTTGAATAAACACTGATTAAGCTCTGGAAGGAAGGCAGGCAAGTTAATAATACAAATCCGGGATGACGGATATATTTAGGGAATGACTTCTTATGTGGTGGTACAAAAATAGATTAGGGGAGAGCACAGGGAACTGCAAACCTGACTGTGCGAGAGACAAGAGAGGGGCATGGGAAGAGATGGGAGCATTTCATTAACTTTGCTAGAAAAACATTCAAGGCTGTCATCTGAAAACATTCCCAGGCTTCTACCTAATGCAGATAGGCTCATGCAGAGGAGTTACAAACTGACAAAACTTGAGGTCATTGATGGCAACAATGCCAATACTTGAATGCTTTAATAAGCTATCCAATTGCACACACATATAGGGTCACTAGATGTGTGGGATAAGTGGCCTACATATTCAGACACTGAAATATTTAGTGCGTTATCTGTACGCACTACATTTCCAGTAAGGGAAGGAAACGAGCATATATTGGAGCTCACATCTCATTTAGGCTTACCCATTTTACAGACAGACTTAGGCTTTAAAGAAGTGAAGTAAGTTATCCACTGTCACACTGTTGGTGCATATGAACTTCCTAATTCAGGGTCATGGAAGTTAGTGCTTGTCCAATTTCTGGAAAGCCTAGAGTGCTGTGGTGAAGGGGCTGGTTATAGATGGCTGTGAGTTAATTCCTGGGCTCAACTGCTTTGTTACTTGAAGCATGCTAGTTTGTCTTCCTAAACCTGCATTCATTTACTCACCTGTGAAGTGGGATGGTAAGTGTCCTCACCACAGAAGGCCGAGGATGTATTGAGCTAAGGGACTCATAAGTGTCTAGTAAATCTCAGTGACTATGAACTACCATTGTTATAATCCCTACTATGGTGACAAGGAATAATGCCTTGTTCCTCCTCTGTCCCCATGCAACATGGAAGTGAACAGTCATGGGTATCAGGAAAAACAGAAAAGCTGTGAGATTTAAATGTTCTACTACCTAGGACCCATTCTGGTCCCCTGGGACAAGGACAGGCGTCTCAGAGCTGGTGTCTGGAGCCTTTTGCTGAGTTGCAGCACTCCTGACCATAAAGGTGTTGTGATTCCATGCTGCCCTCCTTTGTGGGAATGCTTTTGCACATGAATCTACACTTTTCAACTTTATCTGTTTTAACCCAGAAAGACCCTGGTATCTCAGGAAAGAGTCTTAGTGTGTTTTTAGGAGAAGTTATTAGAAACTCACAAGAATCCGATTGTTTTTACATCCATTTCATCCTGAAATGTGACAGCCCTGCAGATCTTGTGACCTCACCTAACAGGTGAGACACCCAAGGGACATGCAGATGCCTTGTTTGTTCATGAGTTTGATGAGATTTTGAGTATTAGACAATGATGAGTGGGTGCTTCTGGGTGCCAAATGTTTGCAGATGCTAGAACCTCACCCTGAGTGGTTTCATAGGGGGTTGGGAGATGGAAAAGGTATCAGGACTTTATTTGTCTGAGGAGGTAATGGAAGAAATGTATGGGGAGGGGAGGAAGAATTATTATCTTCCCTCTCAGAGTAAGATATGCAGACTTTCCAATGTCCCGCATCTGTCCCAGTGCAAGTTTCCAGAAGTTTCTTATATGTTTTATTTCTTAAATGTTTTTTTTCTCCCCCCACAGCTAGAATTCAAACTCTAGGGAGAAAAGGATTTGGGGATGTCTTATTCATGCCAGTTTTCCAGGCACAAAAACAGCTTCAAGCACACAGGAGCAGTTTTATCAATGCAAGCTGAGTTAATGAATGAGGCTTAAAGCAAACTATTGGGCTTCTTGACTTTCCAATAATTTTCTCAAGTCTGGCTTGAGATGTACAGATATTTAATCAGAGGTGGAAGAATTTCCTCAAAAAGTAACAAAGTCAGGCCTACCCTATAGAATCTGAATGCCATGTGATAACATATTCTTTCTCTCTGGAAACAGAACTGTGACACTGACTATAAGCTCTTTGACAATAGGAAACATATATCTTAGTGAGCGTTATATCCTGAAAGGCAAGCAAACGGCTCAATACAACAAACAGGCTCAAGTCTAGAAAATGAATAAGATGGCCTCAGAAACATAAAGCTTCATCAACTATTTACCATCTTATTTAAATATTCACTGATTTACTCCCAAGGACCAAGACCTTGACTACAATATGCACAAATTGATTAAGGTTCCAGTCCTCCTGGATTTCATCTAAACTAGTACTTCTGCACACATGAGCTTCCAACAGTGACGTACTCTTTGATATTTCAAGACGAATCCTTAAAATAAAAAAGAAAATTTAACAATTGCATTCCTTAAGTTTCTTGTCAAAATGTACCAGAAACTACTAGCAATCATGTCGAGCCTATTACTGCAAAGCCAGTTTGCTTCTAGAGTTACAGTTGTACTATAGGAACTTGAGCTATACTCCAGAGAGATCATTAGTTGCTGTAGACACGTTATTGAGGGCAGTGGTGTCATTTCCAGTCCAGGATGCCCTCAGTCAAGTGTGAAAGCAGGAAATAGGGGTCACAATAATTAACCTCATGTGAGTTTGGCAGGACTCATTGAAAATCACCCACATGCTCTTAATAGTTCTTTCAGTTGAATAATCTCAATTTATCAGTTATATGAAAATATTTCTATTTTTTCTCTTCCTATTCCACATGGGATGGGAAAACATGCCTACTTTTTTCTAATTCTTAATACATATTTCTTTGACTATCTTTCCCTTATTTCCTGCCTCCTTTCCATCCCCAGTAGTAGATGTTGTCACTCATGACACAGACATTGCTGGTGATGACTTTGCTAAATCTTACAGCTGCATAATCTTCACAATACACAGTAACTCTCAGTAGAAAATCAGAATTTGTCTCTTGGTAAAGACTTCTCTTGGCCTTGTTTAGCTAAATCACTTTTATCAGATCCAGGTCTCCACTATGCTCACATCCAAATCAAATGTTGCTCAGTGCCTGAGACTACAACAAATGTTCCTGCAGCCTTACCTCTAGTCTGAAAGATGACACAACAAGGAGAGCAACAAAGGGTTGAGGGCCAGCTTTGGTCTCCATTCCCATCACTTGCTACTAGAATAAATTAGTTACAGAATGAGGACCAAAGTTACCGAACTATGAGGGATGAAACTCTAATCAATGCATGGATTCTGATGAGCTCTCATTTCATTCTCTCCTCCATCCACCCATCTAACCTTTTCATTCAACAGACATGTACTGAAATCCAACTGCTGTATACAAAATATCGTGCACAGTCTCATAATAACTACGGCCCATTTCACTGATCACAGGGTATAATTAAAGTCACATTTTTGGTATTGTTGTTAAATCAATCACTCAAAACATTTGCCCTAATCAGCCTGCAGCCTGAGACGCCCCTCATTCCTACAGTGTCATTCTGGTGTCCTTTGCATTTCCACCAAAGACCCAGCAACTGCAGGGTTTCCTGTCACTCCTGCTTTTCCATATTAATTCAGCCCCTAGGACTGCAAATGAAATGCAGTTGCTCCTCCTTACCACCAGAGGTACCTCCCTAATGGAGATTGGTCTCACACAGGTCAAGGGACATTGGCCCACCATGGCTGAGACTACAGAGGTGTTGGTTTGGGTCATGACCTGCCACAATATAGATCTGTGCTTAGGAGCCATTTCACAAACACTATTAGCTATTGTTCTACATTTCCCCACAGTGAGGCAGGAGAGACCCCATGGATCTCAGCACTTTGTCCTTTTCCACCTTGTGTGTCTATAAAACCCCTTTGCAGATTGGTCCACACTTTCCCAGATCCCAGCACAAAGTGAGAAAGGCAATGTCTCCTCAGTCCCCAAACATCATCAAACAGTAATTTCCTCCCCACCACTTACACATATAAAGTTCTGTGACTACCTTCTTGCAGAATAATATGTGTTCCCATAAGCCAGAGTCTGGTCCATGGTTGCTGATGTGTTACCCTGAACGGAGAAAGGCTACAGGTTTCCCACCCCCATGTAATTACAGGTGTACCTAAGTAGAGATTCAGTCTTAATAATTAAAAACACAACACAAAACAAATAAAACACAGCCTTTAGGAAACTTACAATGCAGGGAAGACATCAAATAACTCCTACCCTATTCCAAACATAATGCAGTGCTCCATTTACTTTACCAATTTTTGCTCCATTGGGAAGGCCTTGAGGGAGACAAATCTGAGAAAACTGAGAACTACGAGGAGTAGATGGCCAAAAAGACATCAGAAGGGACCAGTGACCTTGAATAGCCAAAGATGATTTGTAAATAGCTCGCTGCCATCCTACTTTGCCACCCCACCAGAAGACTGTCCTCCATAGAGTCTTAGGGAAGGATGGAGTTCATGAATTATCTAGTCTTTGATAGGCTGGGAGAAGGATCAATTTCAAAACCAGTCTTCCATCTCTATTCTTCATGCAAAGTTGATGAATGCATGCAGAACTTAGGAGGTAAACAAAGGACTAGTGCCAAGGACAGATATCCCCCACCTCCTGGTTAATTCCTTTTGCAAGCACAAGGCCTGAGATATTTCAGGCTCAAAACTGTAATCTGTACATTTGCTTCCTTTCCAGCAAAATGAAGCAAGAAGGTTGCATGAGGTGCACGTTCCAGACTCAGGATGAACAGAGTAGAGGGGGAAGGAGCAGGGCTCAGAGAGTTTGAATAAATAAAATAGATGCAGTTGAATAACTTTTGAAATATGAGGAAATTGCCTGCAGCAGTACAGAATCTTGACTCGGCTCATAATTTAACCTTGAATATAATTTTCAAAAATCATCAAGTCCCCAAAGCCTTCATCGTTAGCTGAGATCAGCCATGATGCAGTAAGCAGGAAGTTAATATGTGTATTTGTAAGGAAGTATATAATGCATGAAAAATCTCTTCTTCTTACACTCACTTAGTGAGTTTCCTCTGGTTGCTCATTCAGTGAAACCCCAGGAGGTGGGAGAAGGAACAAACATTCCTCCCTCCCCAAAAGGAACCTATAGACTAATAATAGAAGGGGACAAGGAATCAACATTTATGGAGTACCAATGCATACAGACATCCTGCTAGGAGGTTTTACATCTGTTATCCATCCCTTAGGTACTTTTGAAATGGGAATTGGACCCTGTTAACAATTATGCTGGAAAAAATGACCAAAATATGACAATAACCTAGACACCTTACTCTTAGATAGGACCCTCTACATCATGGACACTATTTTAAGTGTCACATATAAGGACCCTCACAACATCCCTATGAAAAGAGCACTATCACCTCCATTTTACTGAGGAAGAAACTGAAGGTCAAAGTCCCTGAGCCCTAAAGTTGTTCTTAACTTCCATGCTTCAGTATTCCCCTTGCCTGTAAGATGTCCAGTCCCAGTAAGAGAAGAGAAAGCTTCTTCCTTGCTATTGGCTCTATGCTCTTCCCCTGCTGGAGACCCAGGGAAGAAGTTAAGGATGTAGAACATGGGCAAAAATGAGAATACTGAAGGCCACAAATGGAGCAGAACCAGATAATTTTTCTAGTGCAGATCTCTTCATCCTTATAAGTCAAAATTGGCCTCTGGGACCTTGAGGTCATAAAATGAATAATGATCTTTATATTCCTACATCTGAGTTTAGAGGTAGGGTTACTATTAAAATCTATAGTGTGGATAAAATGGGAAGGTTTACGCATCTCTGCCTCTGAACTTACTTAACCCATCTGACTGCCTTCCCACATCTCCCAAGCAATGGTTCAGTGAGACCCATAAGGCCTCCAGGTTGCCATGGAAATGGCAAGAACACAACCAATGGCAAGTGAGAGTGGGAATAGCTGATTCTGCAGCCTCACTGGCAACTCCTGAGCAATTTCTGCAATTATCTCTCACATTCAAAGCCAAGGGTTCCTCTGGTTCTGTGAATAGCCCTGAGGGTTCTAGCATTCTCTGCCTGGCACACAGCTTCCACCACAGGCCCACTAACTGTGGAACAAGTCACCTCTTACACCTCAGTCCTTTGTGTGGGAGAATAATTCCAAAGCCCCCAGTGAAATCTGAATAGGACTGGAATTTGGCTAGTGATGACAAAAAACAAAACAAAACAAAACAAAACAAAAAACACAAAAAAACACTTGTCTGTAGTAAGCACCCATTGGGCATGGATAGACAGGGCATGGAAAGAAAAGTCTACAGGGTACCTGATCCTTTCATTTTTCCATGGATCCAAGAGCAGGGGCAATGAGGACCAGGTCCCAAGTAAGTCAGAAAAACCTCATGCATGGGGGAGTGGTTTTACCCCTTTCCACTTCAATCTGCCTTTAGGCTTGAAGGATCTGAAGACTACCATCAAGGATTTCTTTACAAAATTTAGAAGAAAGGCCCAGACAGAGCAGAAGCATTAAAAATGCTTGGGACAAGATTAAAGTCAAGATGGGAAAAAAAGCAGAAAAAAGCAGGCATAAGATAAAGGTTAAGGGATAATTGGATATCAGAAGAACTGGCCATTCCCTGTGTCCTTGGGCAGCTCACTGCCTTTCAGGACTTCAATTCTAGCCTCAGTGTGGATCCCATCACTGGCCTGATGACTGCACATGCCTTTCCCTGCTCTGTGTGTTAATCCCTAATTCCCTCCTCATACATTTAAACTGTTGGCCCAACTGTCGGACTCTTAATTAGGTGTGTAATTGGGAATCTGAAACAGTGTATAAATGAGCAAATAGCCCCCAAACTTCACTTGTTATTGCTTCCAACTTCCTCCCACAGACCTTAAAGTAGCCAGAATGGATTTTTTGAGTCTAAAATAATTTCTTTTTTCACTTCATTTTCTAATTCGTATGTTTAAAGGGCAAGCATTGGGGCCTCATTGAAATTAGATCAGTTGAAAAACAACCAATGTCCTCTACATCATAGCAAAACAAACACAAGTGTGGATATACAAATGTTTCTTCTCTGCAATTCAACTTTGAATGTGTTTTTTTTTTTTTTTTGAAAAGCAAAGTGACAGAGAAGGAGACAAAGACAGGCAAATAGGCAAATAGAGATCTCCCATCTACTGGTTTATTCTCTAAATATCCAGTAAGAGAAACTTGGCCAGGCTGAAACTGGAAATCAGGAGCTCAACCAGCCAGGTCTCCCAAATGGATAGTAAGGACTCAATTACTCAAGCCATCAGTTGCTGCCTTCCAGAGTGCACCTTAGCAGAAAGTTGAAATCAAAAGCTGAATCAGAGCTCAAGTCCAGGCACTCTAATGTGGAATGTGGCGATTTCATGTAGGCTGTTAAGCTCTGTGCCCAAATCCACTGCTCAACTTTGAGTTGAATTTAAGCACGGAGCTTAGTGTTCACTGTGGTCTATTCATCTGCTTCCATTGTGGCCGAGGGTCCTGGCTTGTTAGCATGGCAAGAAACCCAAGTTCTCTACTTGCCTTGTGATTGTAGATTCATTTGCTTCCATTTCTTCCTCAGAAATCAACCTGGAGGCTGCAAAGCCAGCAGCAAGTGTCCAGGCTCAATACTCCTCTATCAGGTAAAGTCAGGCTCACCAAGAGGTGACCCCTCCCTCTGCTGCTGTCCTGTGATGTCCCATGACCACAACTGGTCAGGATATATCTTCCTGCTTCTTTCCTATGGTGCAGTTGGAAAGGTCCATTTTCACACATCGTGTTCATTTTCATTCCATAGCCTTTGCAGGCATCTCCATTTTATAGAGCAGACCAAGGCAGAAAGAGGGGAAGGATGACTAGATCACAGTCAGTTATCATGATTGTAAGTATTTCAAATGCAAGCTCCCCCACAGTATCCATGCTCTAATGCTTTCTAGCACTCTATTTCAAGCCTTTCAGGTAGGACTGATAAGTAAACGGGGTCAGGAGGGCATAGAGGTGGAGAAGGAAGGAAATGGCTCAGAAATACACTAGGTAAAGAGATGCTTCTGACTTTATCCCACAATAGTTCCATGGATCTTTTCTTTGTTGACTGAGAGCATACATTATTTAAGCTCACACACAGAACTTTTTGCAGTAATGAAACAAGTCAGAAGAGAAGAGAATTATCTAAATCTACAGCTGTATCCAAGTGTTCTTAGAGTGGCATATTGAATGTGATGTAATCCAGTTGAAAACAAAATAAATAAAAAGGACTTTGATTTTTCTTCTTTCCTTCTTCTCTTTTCTTTGTTGTAAGAAAAAAGGACATAGATAAATTTGTCCCCCATTCCCATCCCTCCCTGTCCTCCCCATCCCCTGAGACAACTACAGTGATGTTTTCACGTCTGAATCAGAGGACCTGGAATGGGCTGTGTCCCTCCAATGCTTGCTGTTATATGCTTTTCACTCTGAGTAGGGAATACATGCACCTTTGGAAAAATCCAAATTTCTCTTTTGAAATTTTCAAACCTATTCACTTTAATTGAAACAATAAATATGTGCTTTGTAGCATTTGGAGGGAGTGAATTTGGGGATATTAAGACATAAAAGCAAACAGATGGTATATTGCAGTTCCAGAAAAGGCGGGCCTCTGGGGCTGGCAGCTGCCAGTTCTGTGATGCCCCTTAGTCCACAGCCAACAAAGGACGCCCCTGTTCTTTGTTGCTGACCTTTTCCCCCTCCTCATGTGACAATCTGTGACCTGATTTTTCAGTCATGTTCAACCATAGTTAGTTATCAAGCTAGTCTGTTCATATTAGACCTGGGAGATCTGCAGCTTTTACAAAAGTTCCCGAATAGGTAGTTGTTTGTTTTCCCCCAACCTCAGTACTTGAAGGAAAGAAGGCTGGTTCAATAGAAGGGTTCAGAAGATCTTGCTACACTCTCATTGCTAGAATACCCCACCAAAGCACACCAAGAAGACAAGAACTTGGTTTAGTCTCTAAAATTAGATAGCTAACAAAAATCTCCAAATAATTTATTGTTGGATATATCCTCCCAGTATGGCCCAGGTGGAGATGAGTGAACCCGGTAGTAAACCACACTTTATGCCTCAGATTCCTGATAGTGTGAGAAGTTTCCTGAAGTACGTGTCCTTGTCCTGAAGTTAAAAACTCAACTCTGAGGGGAGTGTCAGTTTGAGGAATCACCCACAAGCTACCAAAGAGACAGAAAAACACTACAGGGAACAAATTCATGTGAAGCTGAGAAGTGAAGGAACTTCAAAAACAAGGAGGAAAACATGTATTTCCAGATTTCCATCTAATGTAACATTAGATGGATAAATGTTAATGTCACATTGAAATAAAAATGATAGTGTAACATTGAAATTAAAAAGGTTTACAAAACTAAAGGTGAACAACATGGAAGAATTGATGCTATCTGACTTTGGTGCTTGCTATCAAGCTACAGTAGCGAAGACAGTGTGGTGCTGGAGGAAGAAGCAACCAATAAATTCATGGAACAGAATAGAGAGTGCAGAAATAGATGCACATAAATATAGCTGACTGATTTTTGGCAATGGGGCAAAGGAAATACAATGGAAAGAAGTCAAACTTTTTGCCTAATTGCTGAGTAATACGACATCCGCACACAGGAAAAACCATACAAAGAGAGGAGGGATGAGTGCATGTTAGTGTATGAGATGTATTGATATAAAAAGGCTACATTTTGTGTGATACCAACTAAATGGCATTCTGGAAAAGAGGAAGTACAGAGGCAGTGAAAAGAACAGTGGCTGCCAGGGATTACGAGAAAACAAAGGGAGAATAGGCAGAGTAAAAAGGATTTTAGGGGCATGAATATATTCCATGCAGTACTATCACAACTGGTTTGTGCTCTCATTACTTTGTCCAAACACACAGATGGAACAACACCAACTCTGAACCCAAATGTAAACCATGGACTTCAGGTGATCATCATGAGTCAGCATAGAAATTCATCTGCAATATTGGAACGTACCACTCTGCTGCCCGATGATGACAGTGCAGGAGGCATGGGGGTGACCAGAGAATCTCTGCCTCCGTCAATTTTGCGATGAACCCACGCTGTTAATAAAAATAATATTATTATTGGAAAAGGATGAAGGTAAACGGGAGAGAGAAGGGTAGGAAGGTATGGATTCAGGAATGGAGAGCAAATTTTAGTTGATCATCTTTGTGCCAGGCACTGTGTTAGCCTGAAGTATGCATATTATTTTATTCTGTTCTCAAAATCATGCAAAATAGAGATGATTAGCTCTGTTACCTGTGATGAAATTGATAGTTATGGAAGTTAGATAAGTCCATCGAGGTCAACCACCTACTAATAGATATTTTAGTCCAGAAGCTCTGTGGGCAAAACCCATACTCCTTCAGTTGCATCATCAGTATCAATAGCATCTTCATCTTCAGTATCACTGACATGCACTGTGTTTCAGAAAGTTCTCACAATGCTTCTTCCCTCCCCCTCTCCTCCTTCACTTCCTTCTTTCTTCCCTCTTTCCATCATCACTATGAATTTGTCATTTTGTTCTTTTAATTCTCACAACAACTCCATTTTATAGTCACGTAAGTTGGTACTCAGAAACAAAATGAAATGGTACACCCCAGATCCACATCTGGAAACAGCATTGCCTAAATCTGATTCCTTTCTTTTAACCACACTAATCTGCTATTTCTCATTGTTTCAGAGAGAGTTCACAATTTCACTTATGAACAAACCATTTTTCGTCTCTTGGGCTGGGCCTTCTTGTGTACAAAATGAACAACAGTTGGTTCTAAATGATTTAAGACTCCTTTCCAATCTAATCTGCCAAAATAATCTAAAGTCAGAGCAACAGTGGTGGAGGCTGGGAACAGAGAATGTTCTTAGTTTGGGTTTGTATTGCTGAAATAACTTGCCTTCTCTCTTCCCAGGAGAGCAGCCATAAATAAACAGATGGATAGGGGACAAAAGAACCTACAAATCCTGTAAAATGAAATTGCATGGTAAAAATGTGGTTATCCTGAGAACAGAAATACAGCAGCATTTTACTGTGCCTTTTCAGATAGCTGCCAATCAAAGCCTCACCTTGGCCTACTCCATAGTAATGGCTCTATTCAACCCAGTGGCCCAGAGTGAATAATTTGGAGCTTAGAACAGTGACATCCCAAAATCTCCACCCAGATGTCCACAATCACCAAGTCTCATCCACTTCACCTCTGGTTTACCCTTAAATCTCCATCCTCATTTCCAGAGTTCTCTCTCCAGCTTTTATTGTCTCTAACCTGGAATAGGTTGTTAATGTCCTTACTGCCTCTGCACAGTACTCCACCCTCCCCAGTACTATCAGGCTGTCTTAGGCAATCTTCTGCTGTCACAGGACACCACAGATAGAGGTTTAGAAGCAGCAGCCACTTATTTGGCTTACAGTTCTAGAGGCTGGGAAATAGCAGTCATATACTAGCATCTGTCATGGGTCTTTATGCCACATCATAGCCTGGTAGAAGGGCAAGCAAGCACACATTAGATCAGGGATTCTCTCCCATGATAATACCACTAATCCATTCATGAGGGCAAGGTCCAAGGAGCCTACTCAGCCCTTAAAGATCTTACCTATTAATACCACTACAGTGTTCAGCAAATTTCAGTGTGAGGGTTGGAGGAATATTTAAGAGCATAGAGTATTATTTTTCAAATGCAAATCTTATAGCATTCTCTTATACTAATCATGAATATACATTAGAAAAGATTGCTATCATATATTAAGAAGGCACTCAAAGTTTAACCTTAATCTACATGCCCAACTTCATACTTCATTCCACCCCTGTTCCTTAACTTTATTATTCATGCTTCTGAAACAGGAGAAGTTAACATCTTCATACACATTTTCTTATCCAGAATGTGGCTTTCCCCTTCTTTCTTCCTGGGCTTTCTTGCCTGGAGAGCTGCTATTTATGCATCAAGACCAACTCAACCATCTGCTTTGCGAGGGTTACTCAGCTTCTATGGTTTCTCAGCTAGAGTTATCACTCCTATAGCTGTCAGGCTCTAACCCCAAGAGACAACCTTGTGGGTCATTGGTTTTGCATTCATTGTTTTTACTGGACTGAAACCTCCTTAGAGAAAAGGAAGACACCTAAATATTTAGCAAATGTCACAACATAGGACACACACATACACACAGTGATATCTCTCCAATACTAAACTATGTTAGTGGGTTTTTTAGATGAATTAATTAACATGTGAATGCATAAGTGAACATAGTCAGGAGTCAAGGAGTACTTCATGCTTGAATACTTGAAAAATTTGTTTGACCAGCTCATTTTGTGGGCATTTTACATTTGTATTAAAGGAAAAAACATATTAAGTGCTATTTGGTGAGAGATGATGATAAATAATTTTTACAAAAAAACCAAAAGAATGACATGACAGAGAATTTCTCCAAAAGTTACTGATGCTCTAGTAGGGTAATGCAATAACCAAAAAGGAATTTATTTTATACAAATTAAATTGTGATATTATTAAAATCCCAATAACATTTTCAAGGAGATTTTGAAAATGCTTGACAAATGAAATTAATTTGGGATACTAAAAGCAGACAAAAGTAATCTCAGTGAAAATTCTAGGGTTTTTTTTTTTTTTTTGCAAAATAATTGATTTACCTACTTGAAAGACAGAGCAATATGGGTGAGGGGTAGATCTTCCAGTTGTTGGTTCACTTCCCAAGTGGCTAAGCAGCCAGGTTTAGGCATGACCAAATCCAGGAGTCAGGAGTGCTACCTCAGTCTTCCACATACATGGTAGAGGCCTCACACTTGGACCCTCACACCCTGCCTTCCCAGGCATATCAGCAGGGAGCTGGATCATAAGTGGAGCAGCTAGGACTTAAGCTGTTGCTTCATTATGGAATTCTAGCATCACACGCAGCAGTATAACCTGCTATAACAAAATGCCAGCTACTGATGACCTGATTCATAAAAGGCAGCAAAATCATATCACTTACCCCCTTCTTAGCTTATCTTCCATTCAATATTATGTTTGGGAGATTCATCCTTAGAGTTGAATGGAGATTTAAGTCATTCATGCTTGCTGGTTTATGGTATTTCCTCAGGAAGGATGAGTCTGTGATGCAATCATTTCAACGGATAGATATGGATCAATTTTGTATCCAATTATATTGGATTATATAAAGAAATATATGTACAAAAATATTGGGTTATATAAAGAAAATTGTATGTGGGTGTCTAGTTCAAATAATACACAAACTACAGGTGGCTTGTATATTTTATTGTATATTTTATAACTAAACATAAAACCATTAAAAGTGTTTAAGAAACGTGTTTATGACTTTGGGAAAGCAAGCATTTCTTAAACATGTTACCAAAATATGAACCATAAAAGAAAAGAGTAAAGTATCATATTAAAAATTTGAGCAGTGTCATCGAAAGGCATAGAAGAGTGAAAAGGCAACACAGAAAGTAGGAGTCATCAAGAAAGTGGAAGTTGAAAACTCAGTATTCTGCATATCATAATAGCTGAAAGAAAGAAAGAGAGAGAGAAAGAACAGAACAAGTACAGGCAAAAGTGCAAGAAATCAGAATGCTCATACACTGTTAGCAGGAATATAATCACCCTGGAAAACTACATAGCTGAGTCTATTAAAACAGAACATATCATGATAGAAAACCTATGACTCAGTAACACCTCTCCTAAAAGTGGACTGGACAGAAAATCACACACAAATAAATTGTATACATGTATTTACATATAATATTAGAATGTTTGTAGCATAACATTGTTATTAAAAGAGCTCTAAGGTTGGAAACTACCTAAATTAAAGTAAATAGTAGAATGAATAAATCATATTTAAGCAGAGGAATATTATACAATAATAGTCATAAACAGTTTAAAAACTGCATTTCATGATATATATGATTCTCAGAAATATAAAATTACATAGGAGAAGACAGAAGAAAAAGCAGGCAGATGAGGATGCAGTGGCCCAGAGGATGGAGCCATGTTGGAGTGCTAGCTACTCCATGTCCAGGTCCTGGCTGCTCCACTTCCAATCTAGTTTCTTGAGAGAGCATGCTTGGACAAAGGTTGATGGCTCTAGTATTTGGAGGCCTGCTACTCATGTGGGAGACCTGGATTGGATTTTGGGCTCTTGGCTTTGGCTTGGCCCAGCACTTGTGAGCATTTAGTGAGTGAGCTTGTGTGTGAAAGATCTCTTTCTCTCTCCCTCCCCATGTACTATATAGTTATATAATTATGTCCATAGGGTCCATAACATACAGACTGAAAAGTGGTGAGTAGAAACATACCAGAGTGTAAAATGTTGTGACGTAAAAACAAAGCTGTGTTTTATTTTTATATTTTTGCCCATCTGTATTTCTAATTTTCATACAATAAGCATGTACTGTTTTTACAATGAGAAGAAAGCAGCACTTTTCAGACAGAGCTGTTGGTGAGAGGGTGATTTATTTAGATATAGTATCAGCCTATTTTTTTTCTGCCAATAAGAAAAGCAGGTGTTAGAGAATTACAATTTTAGGTGTAATTGCTTTTTAAAAAAATAATAAGGCAGACAAATAAACCAACAGTAGTTTATTCATGCACATTTTACATGCAGTAAGATTCTCAAATCCTGGGTGTGCATACGGATGAGTTCTGACACATAGATATGCCAGTGAATATAATTACTTTTGGGTTGTTCTCTTCAACTGCTCTGATTCTAAGTAATCCTTTTAAAGGAACAGTTTTATTGAGGCATAACTGACTTCCAATAAACTGCATCTAGTGTACAATTTGATCATTTTTAACATGGAAAGGAAGCCCAATTATTCCTGGGTCTTACTTAATCTCTTTCAGTGTGTGCTGTTACGGTTGTTGAGAGCATGAGCCATTCCACACGTAACTCTGGAAGGCAGCCCTTGCCAGACACAAGGTTATTGATGTCACCATTTTCCAGATTAGGCATCAGCCATGAGGTTGGAGCCTTGCTGAAGGCCGCACAGTTGAGCTGGGAAGCCAGCCCACAGCAGGACCTGTCTCTTCCTGCTGAAAACTCCTGAAGCTGCTTGTTCCTGAGGGGACACCCCACCCCGCCCCTGCCATATGGTGGAAATGCCTTGTAGGGGCCCCGACCCTGGGAGAGCAGGTGACTCACACTGCCGCACCTGTAACTCCAGCTTCTCAATGGCTGATGGCAAGCAGTCCATTTTGTTGCCTCCAGACAGGTTGCCCAGCTGGCTAACCTCAGCTTCCACATCTTTTTAAGGAAGAAATCAGATCAGTGTTTGTCCCTTTGGAGGCTACTGTGGTGTCTCTGGAGAAAATGACACGATTTTTCAATAGTAAGCAAGAGAGAAATGAGCATTACGGTGTTACAACCCTAAGGACCTTGAGACTCCATCCTGTACTAGGCCTCGTAACCGTGCAGTGATGTAGTAGCAGCCATGCTGACTAACAAAACACCTGCCCTATGTGGAGGCCCCCGAGCGCACAGCGAGACAGGTTTGCATATCAGTGTTAAAGTGAGGTAGGCATTATGTTATGTGTCTCTCCAACTTCTCATGCAAGGCTGAACCTTCTATAGTTATATTCAGAAAATATAGGAAGAAGAATGCTCATTTCATGACCCCAACAAGAACTTGATACCAAAACATGCCAAGAACATTGTAAGCAACATTAAAAACTATATTAGCCAGTATTACTGATGGATGGAGACATAAAAACTCTCAAAAATAAAAGCCAATTAAATCAGTTACACATAAAAATTATAACATACTCTGATAAGCTGAGCGTTTCCTAGAAATCTAGGGGAAACACCTAAAAATAAACAAGTATGATAAAAGGAGTAAGAGCATATGATAATTATCTCAAAACGTACAGAAAGTTAACTTGATGGGTTCATACTGACAAGCAAACATAGCGATACTCAGAATAAGAGAAAACACCTCAATCTGATTAAAGACAGTAATAATTTAGAAAATCTCACCTCAAAGTTGTTTTTAGCAGCAGTCATTTGTACTAGTAGGTAAGAGGCCACCAGCCTCACCCACGTCCTGTATTGGAGTGCTGAGTGAAGATCCAAGTTCCAGTCTCAACTCCAGCTTAATGCTAGTGCACGCTCCAGGGGGCGCAGATGGTCCACGTGCTCAGGACCTGTTACCCACATGGGAGCTCCAGCTGAGTCCGTGACTCCTACCTTCTTACCTGACCCAGCCTTGGCTGCCGCAGGATTTTGGGGAGTGAATGGTAAATGGCAGATTAGTTTATCTCTCTGACCCTAAAGCAATTAAATTAAATAAATAGAAAAATGCTCATTTTTTTAAAAAGTGGGTAATACATCTTTTAAAACATCTTTTATAACTTTATGTACTTAAAAAAAAAGATCTATTCATTTTTATTGGACAGTTAGATTTACAGAGGAAAGGAGAGGGAGAGAAAGATCTTGCATCTGCTAGTTCACTTCCCAAGTGGCTGCAATGACCGGAGCTGCACCAATCCAAAGGCAGGAGCTTGGAGCTTTTTCTAGGTCCCCCATGTTGCTGCAGGATCCCAGGGTCATCCTCTACTGCTTATCCAGGCCACAAGCAGGGAGCTGGGTGGGAAGCAGAGCAGCCAGGATAGGAGCCAGTGCCCATATGAGATTACAATGTGTGCAAGGCGAGAACTTAGGCCACCAGGCTACTGTGCTGGGCCCAATACATCTTTGTTATTAAAAAAAAAATCCACTGAATGTCATCCATAAATACAATGAAAGTGCAAAATCAAAAGCTATCTATGTAACATGTGTGTACACATTTATTTATCTGAAAAAGAAAGATACAGAGACGAAAGAGAGAATTTTTTTCCCATCTGGTCCCCAAATGACCTTCACAGTCAGGACTGGGCCAGCATGAAGCCAGGAAGTAGGAAGTGCATCCTGGTCTTCCACATGGTGGCAGGGGCCCAAGCATTTGGACCATCTTCTGTTGCCTTTGAGACGCATCAGCAGGAAGCTGGTGGAGAAGCCAGGCCTTGGACTGGCACTCTGTCATGGCATGCCTGTGTTACCAGTGGCTGAGTGGCCCTCTGCACCGAGGGCCCACTGCACTCGACCCAATAGGTGTACACATGTTTACAAACAGGACAAAGCACAACAAAACTTAACCTGATTAAATATTTAATTCAACTTTCAATTTCTTGTATTTAGTACAATACAAATAAAACAATAGCCAAAAAAGATTTTTTTTTCTGTTTTATTTATGTGTAGCAGAGATCCCGCTAAACTGTTCTTTTGGCTGCTAATATTATTTTTGTGCCTGCAACACTTAAGATTCTGATATATAAAACTGCAATAATATGCTGATAATTATAACTTAAAGAAAATACAACATCCTTTTTGTCTTGTGCGGAGTAAATTCTGATTTAAAAACAGTACTTCGAATACTAAGATTAATATTTATCCACATGGCTTTACAATCAAGCTAGTAAAATGTTTTGTCACTATGAATCCTGTGAGTTAGTAAAAATATGACAGAATCATTAAAAGCTTGCTAAAAATGCATAATACCATTACTGATTCTTAGAATGAGGAAAAATTTCCAGGTACCAAAAGGTACAGAATAATAATACTGTAAATATTCTCCATGAATGAAAGACTGATAGCAAAGCAAGGATATTTGCTCTAACTCCTTCTGTGAAATTTTGCCGTGGCTGTCCTAGCCAGCATAATAAATCAAGATGGGGAAATTAAAAGTGTATGGCTTGTCAAGGGAGAAATAAACTATCTTTGCTCACAAAAACCATTATTTTAAAAGTGTAAGCTTCTAAGGTACCTGTAAAAACACTAGAACAAATAAATGAATTTACCAAGGACTAAGAACAAATTACAGCAAGCATTATAATACTGCTTAGAAGTGACAGACAAATGGAAAAAAAAGAATGAGCATTAATTCATGTACCCTAGTATCTAAGGATATAAAATACTTAGGGATATATTTTACAAAATAAACGCAAAAAATCTCCATTGAAAACTATCAAAGACTACAAAGAATTAATGGAAACACAAGTGAGAAGAGACCATACCATGTTCATGGAACAGAAGCTTAAATATCAATTCTGTGGAAACCTGTCCACAATTCCTAAGCAATACAGTCAAAATTCCAGCAGCCTTTTAATGGAATTGACCAGCTGTATCATTTGTTTGAAAGTGCAAGGAACTTACGATAGGCAAAATAATTACACAAAAGAGTGAAGGTATAAGGCCCTCATGGTAGCCTAGCAGCCAAAGTCCTCGCCTTGCATACGCCAGGATCCCATATGGATGCCAGTTCTAATCCTGGCAGCCTCGCTTCCCATTACTCCCTGCTTGTGGCCTGGGGAAGCAGTGGAGGACAGCCCAAAGCCTTGGGATCCTGCGCCTGCATGGGAGACCAGGAAGAGGCTCCTGGCTCCTGGCTCCCGACTTCGGATTGGTGCAGCTGTGGCTGTTGTGGCCATGTGGGGAGTGAATCAGCAGATGGAGGATCTTCCTCTTTGCTTCTCCTCTTCTCTGTATATCTGACTTTCCAATAACATTTAAAAAAAAAATTTTAAAAAGTAAAAAAGAGTGAAGGTCGATATGTTCAAGCTGACTCAGGACTTAAATCTAAGTAGTTTAAGATACATGTTTTTAACACAGTTAGATACAAAAGTACTTCAAAAAGTATATTGAAAATATGATGAAAATATAGGTATATTTTATGCAAAAACACTTTTGAAATCTATTCTTTGTTTGTATTATACATTCCTAAAATCTTTAATTCCTTCATATATGTGAAGTAGAAGAGAGTCCAGAAACAGGCCCACACATGTACAATCAGTGGATTTGTTGAAGATAATTCGATTTAAAAATAATCTTTTCAACAAATGGCTGAAAGGTCTGATATAGAAAATAGTCAAGGGACTGTTAGAGTCACATGACTCATAAAACCACTTCTCAAAACGTGTACAAATGACCAAGAAACATCTGCCAAAATGGTTCTGTTAACCATCAAATAATCCAAAAATTGAGCCACAATATGCTAAAATTTCACACGTATTAGAATTTCTAAAAATAAAAGGAAAGGAGGAGACAAACACACTAGGAGTGAGAACGAAATGCCTACTTTGAAAAAGAGTTCATTAGTTTCTTACACCATTAAACACATCAGTGTCACTCCTAAAATATACCGCATAAATTAAAAACCACACAAAGTCCACAGAAACACGTGTATACAAATACCCTGCAATCTTAGGCACTGTAATATAAAACTGGAAATGACCCAAATGTCCATCAACAGAAGAATGGGTGAATGTCTTTGAATACTATGTAATAAAAAGTAACAGCTGGTACACACAAAGACATGAATGAATCTCCGGAACGCTGTGTTATAGCAGAGCAGCCAGACACAAAGGAAGACATGCTGCATCGTTCCATTTATATCAAGTTCTTGAAGATGCAAAACTCAGCTGTGACAGCCGAAGTCAGATCCACAATTGCTTGGGGTAGAAGGTGATGGAGACTGGTTGTGAAGGACTGGGAGGAGGCCCTCTGGGACAATAGAAATGTTTTCTGTTTTAATTTGGTCAGTGTTTTCACATGTAACACTGACCAAAAACCATTTCACCAAAAATGCTTTAATACTGTGCAGTTTAAATGCATATATTTTATTATGTGTAAACAAACTATATGCATCTATTTAGACATTTTTTAGACTCCTGAATGGGTGAGCACCGCTATTTTGTGCCAGATTGTTCATGCCTCACTTATCTTTCCTTGCAGTTCACACAATGCCTGATACGTGGCAGGTGCTCCATCCATAGATTGAGAGGTGGGAGAGAGCAAAGGGGTACTGGGAAGTGTGAGAAATATGCACTCCTGTTGCTAACCTCTCTCACCATAAGATGGCAGCAGAGAGCTCAAGTGAGGTCATGTCTGTGTACTCCAGCAGGTGGCAGCAGAACCACACCAACCTAGGCTTTAAAGTGCAAATTTCAATGTTGTAGCTCTTTGAGCCAAATGCTACTAAACCTGGCCTCTCTGTTACACACAAGAGACTCAAATGGAAGAGAATTGGAGCATCTTCGTGATCCCCTTGTGTGAGAGTCATTGTTTCTCAGGCTTATCAATATTTAATTATATTAATTCAGTAAGATACCTCATTCCCTCCTCAATTCTGTTTCATGAGCCTGATTCTCTCAATTTTCAGGACACGCAAATAGAGGTTCTTGGAGCGAGATCATGTGCCCATTGCTGAGCTTTAGAAGTGGTAGAGACGAGGTTTGAGTTTGACTGCTCTTCCCCCATAACACTGTCCAAACAAACAGGCCAAATGATCAACAGAGGATTCTTACTGAAATAACATGCTCCACATGCATTAAACTCATTTCCTTTCCAATGGAGTTGGGACTACCATTACCAATATGGTAAAGATAGGCTGTCAAAACGAGGCAGGAGATCACTGAACATGCCAAGGTCATACCCTTGGCATAAGCTGGCACCTCTGGGCCCAGGAGTTGGCTCAGAACCTTGACCTGAACTACAGCATGGTTCACCAAGGCTTGTGGGAAGGTCCTGAAGCTACTGGCTGAAGAGAGGGTGCCTCTCCCAGTCCCAACTGTTAGGAAACAGAGCAAAAGCAGATAGAGGAGAGAGAGAGAGACAGAGACAGAGAGATATTAGGAATTCACAGCCAAGTCAAATTTATCATTAAAGAGAACAATAAATCCAGCTGCCCCTGTAGGTGATGTGAACACAGTTTGAGGTCTTAAGGTGTTCCTGGGCATGGAGGAAGTCCATGGAAGACACTGGGTATGGGGCACTGGGGCAGCTTTTCAGGGTCATTTCAACCTGGGTAGGTCTTGCTCTCTGCAGATTGGTCTTTTGGGATTCAGAGTCCCTGGTGGGAGACTCTTGCTGCTTTCATCACCCAAGCTGCCCCAGATGGCTGGGAGTGGCTGCTCCCTCCTGAGTCCCCTGGGGTTCCCAAGGCCCTCAGGGACTACCTTCCAAGCCCTAGCCATCCTCTGTGAGCTGGGACCCATCTGTGGCGTGGTGCTTTCATGCAAACAGTTGCAGAACTGTGGTGCCTGTTCTCCCAGAGCCCTCATGCTGGCTGGGGGAGGGAGGGAGGAGGGCATCTCATGCTGGCAGGGGGAGGGAGGGAGGAGGGCATCCCACGTGAAACTCAGACCACAGAGAGCTAATTTTGTCTGTGACTAATTGCCATGTGGAAAGCACAGAATTTCTGCTTCATCAGGGAGGACTTCCTGGAGGAGTAGAATCACCCACTGAGCTCAGAGACTTGAAGAGATGTCCAATGAAGCCTTGGCATGGATGGGGAGCTGCAGGGAGAATAGAGAGGTCAGCCTGGGTGTCCTGTAGGTAAAGGCAGGAAATCAGTCTGGAAGGATTGGGTGGTGCATTCTGTGGAGGGTCTCGAAGGCCCAAGTGAAGGTCTTTCCATGTATCTTAGGCTGCCATGCACTTACAGCTCAAAATGGCTTGATGCCACTCAAGGTACTTTGGAAAAGAGTGCAAAAGGAAGCCAGTTTCTGGGAAGCCGTTGTGGGCCTGCCTGGGCAGGAAGGATTGAAACTGAGGATCCTGCAGGGATGAAAGACAGCTGGGCCATGCTGCAGCGTTTCTGTGTGGCAGACACTAAGAGCTTAGTGTGTATGGCAACATGGAGCCCTCCCAAGAGTCCCAGAAGATCTCTGGTTTGTAGACAGTCAACTTAAGACACCATGAGGTTAGCAAGGCTGCCTGGTCCAAACTCAACAGAACTGGGCTTTATAGACACACAGCCTGATCAGCTAAAGCTCTTACCCTCAGTACATCTCAGAGATACTCAGGCTCATCTGAGATATCTTGCAGGTGGATGAAATCTCTCAGAGTGCTTCTCTGAAAGATGTCCCTGTTCTCAAAACAATCAGGGTCTCTTAGCGAATCATTCAAGATGCATTCCCAGAATTTTAAACTTGTGGAAAGCTGAGCATCACACCAGGTTTGTGAATTCAGAGACTATACTCACTGCTCCCTAGAGGCATCTGTTCTGCCTGGAGTTTGGTGGGAATGAGGGTGACCAGACACCCACAGCTGAACACCTCTAACATTTGTGCTCAGAAAGGGAGGTGAGCATGCTGGACACCTTGCTGCCATACCTCAGCCTCTGGAGCAGGCTCTACAGTAGACTGGGGGTAGGGAGCACTTCTAAAAGGAAAGAGGTACACCTCCCTCCGGCTCCTGGGTGTGGCTGCAGATGCAGTGTGCAGGTGCCACTCACCCATCCCATCTGGCATAAGATCCTTTCCACTCTGCAGGCCAGGCCAAGCCCCGCCCAGGTATTTCCCCAGAAGCAAGCCATATTCTGCCTAAAGCAGCAGCAGCCTGGCGTGCCAGCAGCGCAGGGAGTCAGTCAGGCTCAAGTGTGTGTATTGGAGCCACAAAGGGAGAGGGAGGATGCCCAGGAGGCAACACCAGCTCCTCGTGGGAGAAGACTGAAAATAAAGTCTGCGGAAAAAAGTGCAACGGCCATGTGTGCAGCTCCATTCTCCTGAGCTTTTGGAGTCCCAGATGTTCAGACTCCAGGGTGGAATCTGTTTTGAGATGAAAGACCAGGATAATGGGGGCTGCAAGCCGGGGAGTGGTGATAACCTAGTGGTGGATGGATAGCTTTGTCTTAAGTGAGGTCCCGGCAGGTTTGGGTACCTATGACAAGCTCATGGAAAACGTCCACAACATGGTAGTTGTGACACTGAACAGCTAAAGGGAGGAAGAAACCCAGCTCAATGTCCATGGCAAGGATACCTTGGTCAGAGAAGGCAGGCTTTGCTCAGTGCACTGGACAGGACAGGCTAGGCTGTACTGCGGTAACACAAATGCCAAACCCCAATCCAGGAGCAGGAGATCTGGGGTCTCCAGGTCCATAGCAGACCATTCTGGACCATCCCTGGTCCTGGCCTCCATGGTCCATGTCACCCAGGTCTCCCTGAAGTGCCGCATTCCAGATCCCTCTCCTGAAATGTGGCCAGTGTTGAGCCTAAGCTCCTCTCTCTGGCACTCACGTCTCTCAGCACTGAGTGGTCTCCACTGCTGGCCTTCACCTTCCTCATAAACATGAGTGGGTCCTCAGGACAGAGACTTTTCTTCATGCATGCCCATGAGTGCTGACCACTTTGACACACGGCCCTGGCCTCCAGGAGTGAGCCACCTTCACTCAAGTCAGGACCCCCCAAGCCCCCAGCTACCATCTATCTCCCTAAGGTCAAGGTCGCTGGTGTTCTAGGTCCACTGCCTTCACTCTTGGCCTGTCATTGGCTCTGAGTGCCCCGAGTCCCAGCATGTCATCTTCCCAAGGTACTCAGATTTGTCTAGTACCTCTGGAAGCTGTGCCATAGGGCAACAGCGCTCCTTTAAGATCTCACTAAACCCAACCCGCACACCTGGACTGCTAAGGCATCGTTTGCCCTTTTCTCTTCTGCACAGGCCCCTCATTCCCCTTGTTAGATGAGCTTCCCCTCAGGGAGCTTCGGAGGCTCCCTCAGGGTTGTGCATCCCATTCCTGCTGCTCTGCCTCATAGCCCAGTCTCTCTCTGAGGGCGATGGTTCAGTCACCTGCCAGGCTGCTCTGGAATTCCTGAGGCACAGCTCTCCTTGGGACTTTTCCTACTTTTCAGTCCACAGTACTGCTCTGTGCTTTCCCTACCCCCTCTGGCCACTTCTGCACCCCTACCGCTTGCAGGAGCTCAATACCTGCCTTCCTGGGTCATTCTGGACTGCACATCCAACTCCAAGACCAATGATGGCTTCAAGAATCTGCATGCAGAAGAGAAACCTCCTGCACACTGAGCACCAGCATCCACTGTGGCGTCAGCTCTGACTTCAGACCCCAGCGTTCCCCTCACGTTCTGGGGGGCCCAAGGCCCCCCTCCATCTTCTGGTTTCCTCCTTCCTAAGGTCCTCTGCCCTGCCCTTCTACCTGATCATGGAAACTGAAAGTGCCTGTCTGCCCAAGGAAGCTCTGGGCAAGGCAGTTTCCTCCCTGCTTGCTGCTACACGATCTTTGTGCTCAACCCTTCCCTTCCACACAAGGCTGGGCTATCTGAGACTGCTGAGCAGCAGGGCCTCGGAGCCAGTGCATGTGCAGTGGCAGGCTTCCTTCCTCATTCTGTGAACTGCGAACTGCGAACAGCGTGGGCCACTTGTCATTGTTAGCAATTTCCATTTGGGTCACCACACTCACATTTTTAGAGGCACACACCCCACTGGCCCGCCCACATGGTATTGTTGGACCCCTGGCACCGCTCCCTGTGCCATCTCCAGTTGGGGTTGAGGGATCCTCAAAGAGGGGATGTGAAGGCGGAAGAAGAAAGACAGGGAAGTTCCATGTGAGGGCTCAGGGCCGGGCAGGAGCTTGGTTCTCCATCTTGCCTGGGCACATTACTCCTTGTCTGGGGCAGCACCTCCTACCTATGGAAAAGTCAGAGACCATGAGTGGCTTCCAGGCAGTCAGGGATTTGAGACCCTAATCACATGAAGTCTACAGGGAGCTGAGATTGGATAGGAGGACTGGCCAGCCCCTTAGGTCAAGGACCCCCACAGGACCTCTCAGAGGCAAGCAGTCCAGGCTGAACTTTTAAGGAGCTTGGTGGATGAGAAAATGACAAAAAAGGAACTAATAAGCCCCTGGCTATCCCTTGTGTGCCAAGCAGTATTCAGGAATATATACCTACTCTGTCACTGCTCTTTGAAATTTGAGATGGAATAAACAACATAGCACTCATTCTCTGAATGTGGACACTCAGCGGTTTTTGTAGACTACAAACTCGTGTGAGCACCACCACTATTTACTTCCAGAGTGTTTCATCACCACAGGGAAAAACCAACCAATCTACCAACTCAGTACCCACTAATGGTCACTTTCCCTGTCCCTAGCCTCTGGTGACCTCAAATCCATGCTGCAATCACTCCTGGTCTGCTTTCTTGGCGTGTGCTGTTGGTGAGAGGCATGTTTCATGCTAGCATGAGGTACTCCAGTGTCATCCATGTGACAGCATGTACCAGAACAGGCATCGTCACGTATGGACACGGAGGGTCCTGAAAGACACAACATTAGATGATGGTGTCGCACACACCCTCGCAGTGTGCTCACACATGCCTGGACGATGTATGTCGATCCCACGGAGTGACTTCTCGATGCAGTCAGACACAGGGTAAATGCAGACTGCACAAGGCTGCTGTGGGCATAACACAGCAGGCCGCATTACAAAGAATTTTCCAAGTAGAAGCTCACTTTAAAATAATGATTGACACATATGGCATCATGTGCCATGCCAAGCTGTGTCGCTGTGCTTTTGTACAACTGGCAGCTGTACTGACTGCTGGCGTGAAAGGTTTGTTTGCACCAGCTTCACCCCACACACGAGAGGAGTGCTCTGCACCACCTGACAACAGCTCACATGGCTGTGCTGCCTCTCAGTGAGATCACGTTGCTGTGGAATTGCCATCTTTTATGTGATTTATATTTGAGCAAAATGCCATGATGCAGCACGTGAGTATACACATTCCTTTTTGTACCTGGATATTATTTCATTATACGGACATAGCGCATTTTGTTTATCCATTCGTCAATTGAAAGACAGTTTTTCTGCTTCTAGTGATTACAAAAAATACTGTAGTATTTATTCACAATTTTGTATGGGTATCTGTTTTAAATTCTCCTAGGCACGTAGGGCAGAATTGCAGGGTAACGTAATTCTGTGACTTTTTGAGGAGCTGCTAAAGTGGTCTCCCTCATGACCACCTTGTATTCTCACCAGCGGTGAATCAGAGTTCTGATGGTGCCACGTGCTCTCCAACAGTTGTACGGTCTTGTAGCCACACTGGTTATGAAGGAGGATATTATTGTAATTTTGACTTGCATTTCTCTAATGAATAAATGTGTGGAGCACTTTTCAGGTACATATTGGTCATTTGTATAACCTCCTTTAGAAAGTGCCAACTCATTTCTACATTTAAACTTTTTTTTTTTTGTCCTTTCAATATTGCACTGTAGTTGTTCCTTATGTGTCCTGGATACTACTATATCCATAATAGATGCATACTTTCTAATTACATTCGCTCATCTTCCTGACTGTTTTTACTTTTTCTTCCTTCCTTCCTTCCTTCCTTTCTTTCTTTCTTTCTTTCTTTCTTTCTTTCTTTCTTTCTTTCTTTCTTTCTTTCTTTCTTTCTTTCATTCTTTCTTTCTCTCTCTCTCTCTTCCCTTCTTTCTTTCTTTCTTTCTTTCTGTCTTTCTGTCTTTCTGTCTTTCTTTGTTACTGGGTATTTCTGAAAACAGAGCTATTGTCAAGATGACATAATCAGTGACATTTGAGAGAGCACACACCCTATAACCCTGGTCTACAAAGGAGAGTACGTCCCAGTTTTCTTTTTGCCACAGCATATTCATGGGATCCACCTGTCCTTTAAAAGGAAATTCTGTGGCAAAAAAAAAAAAAGCCAGTGTGAAGGTAAGTACTTGTATGAGAGAAGGGCTACAAGCTGAACAACAATTTTTATTGTAGATATTTTCATGTATAACGTTAGTGGGACTCATCTCCCTCCTTGTCTTGATCAGCCATATTCCTACCTGATAAAAATATCTAAGTGGCACACCTTAGCATTCTCATGCCACTCTCTTTGTAGTACCTGGGGGTTTGCTTTGGCTAGGTTTTCTATTTTAACTCATGCTTCTTCACATCCTTTCACTTTTAACTTCTCTTTTCACTTGTTTGTTTTGTTGCTTTAAATTGTTGGGTGCAGTCATTGAACAGTTTTTAGTTCATCTCATGAAGAGTTTCAAGGTGTTGTATATCAAACCATGCACTGTCTTAATCCAGCGAGTCTTGGAGTTGTAGTACGGGAAGGGAACATGATGGGCAGATTCTTGGCTGCGTTGTTACTGCTAGACTCATGATGTACTCATTATTCCAGTAGAGCAACGCTCACTCGCCTGGAAGTGTGGGCTGGAGACACACTTGGCTAACTGTCGGAAAAGAGGCTCCACGAGTTGCACCGATTTGAATGGCTCAATTATGTCTAAAATTTCTTCTAATGCATTTAAGAACATGACTTTTTTTGGACTGTGAATTTTTGACCAGTATTTGAGCACTGCCATTACAGCTAGTTCAGTAAGAGTACTGTCCTTTGCTAGTAACTGCATGACACAATTTCACTGGTTTCTATGTGTATCCAATTGTGTCAAGTTGCCCCAGTACCATTTAGCCATTATTCTGTCCTCACTCCCTTGATAGAAATTGCTGTGAGTGTATGGGCTTTTTCCTCAACTTGTACTTCTAGTTCATTGATTCGTGTCTATCCATTTGCAGCACCACACAGTCTTTATGAGAGCAGCTTTGTATTAATTATTGAAATTATGAATTGTGAGTCTTCCACCTTAATTCCTCTTCCTCAAAACCTGAATTTTTGGTCCCTTGAACTTTAATACAAATTTTGGGATCATCTTGCTAAAATATCAATAGTTGACAAACAAGAAGAGTTAACATTCAGGTGACCTAAATCAGGAATAAAAGGAGGAATGTTGTTATTTGTCTTATAGAGATGAACATGATTCTAACAGAATACCATGAATGATAGTACAGGCAACTCAGCATTTAACACCACAGTCGGAGACTAAAATCTTTCCCTGTAAGATCAAGAAAAATAGAACGATTTTATGTTTTATTTATTTTCACTATGATTTTTTTCTGTTTTTCTTGTTTGTTTGTTTTATTCATTTTTCTTCTGATCTTCATTATTTCCTACTTTCTTCTCGATTTGTGCTTGGTTTTCCCTTCTTTTTATAATTTTAGTAGGAAACCAGAAATTTTAAGTACTGTATTGTAGCAAGCCTGAAAGTCAGATTCTCCATCTAACTCTTGTTGCTGCTGTTTATTTGTTTATTTAATGATCTTTCTGATATAATCCTGTAAAGTCTGCATTTTTTTGTCATTTGTGAGCAATGAAGTACTCAGTCAGCTTAATTGTCAGCTTTGATTAGAAAGAGATTTTTCTCAAGCACCTGGAATCAATGTGTTTCTCATTGCCCAGGTGTGTGTGTGTGTGTGTGTGTGTGTGTGTGTGTGTGTGTGTGTGTGTGTGCCGGGCTCTTGACAAAGTCAGCTTAGCTGCCATTTCCTTCCTTCTCGATGTCTTAAGGCAAACCAGAGGTGGGAGCTTCTGGCCTTCTCGAATGTGTGTGCAGTCTATGTGTACACAAGGACTTCTGGATTCACATCGTTCTAGAGGTTGTCTATAATCTCACTCAGTGATTCACAAACTGCCTGAAATCTGTTATGTGCCTTGCTCAAATTTTCCATCAAGCAGTGAGAGACACTAAATTCAGATCCAAAGGCCCATGCAGCTTCCTTGACTGTCCCTCTTCTATGCTCACAGGTAGCACTTGCTGCCTCCCTGCATGGAACTCCTCACTGGGTTTGGGATGGAAAGTGTCTGAGAGAAGAGACCTGAAGTGAACAGTTAATCAAAAGACTCTCAAGTATGGAAGAAGCAGCTCTCATTCAGGAGTGATAAGCAGGAACAGTTGCCTGTGTGTTCTCAGGATGGAAATGATTTTGTAGCCATCATAAGTGACTCAAGCCCATGATAAGAGCTGTCATTTACTGAGTACCCCTGCAGTTACTTGATCTCAGGCCAAATACTGAGAAAACAACCAACCAACAGCAATGAAACTTCAGCAAATGAGTAGCTCAGGTGATATCTTGGGTCTTAGCTCCTAAACCAGACTGCTTTTCTTGAATGCTTTCCATGGACTCCTTTACAAATAGTCACCTTCAGTGATAGGACATTCATGGCTTTGCAATGCTGCTCATTCCCTCTGGAGATTCCTTTGCTTTAAAAGAACCCACACAAGGAGAGGGCAGAGTCTTGAAAGTTAATAGGTGTGGATCTTGGCCTCAACCCTTTTGAGTGTGTGACTCTGACAAGTCACTTCCTCTCTCTGATCCTATTGCATCATCTGAAAAATGGAGGGGGAAAATGCCTGCTAGACAAGATTGTTGGAAGGTTAATGACATAAATCCAAGCAACAAGATAGAAAAGCCCCATATAAGTGCCTATTATTGAAGCTCTTGTATAGAAGAAACTCAAGCCTGTGTTTTTGAAACATTCTGCCCACTGGTTCTAATTCTATTCTTTCTGTCCACCTCTCCAGTTCATGCTTTCAGATAATGGCATACAGCCATGGTATTACCTACTTTTACTTAGATTAGCCTACTCTACTCCCTATAAAAAAATTTCAACTGTGTGGTCTTGGCTTCTTTTTTTATTTATTACATTGCATTATGTGACACAGTTTTATAGGCACTGGGATTCCCCCCACCCTTCCCCAAACCCTCCTCCCATGGTGGATTCCTCCATCTTATTGCATTACCACAGTTCAAGTTCAGTTGAGACTTTTTCATTGCAAGCATATACCAAGCATAGAGTCTAGCATCGTATTGTCCAGCTAAGTTCAACGGCTTCTTGGGGAGACCTTCTCTGGTCTGAAGGTAGAGCCGGCAGAGTATCATCCCAATCAATTAAAAGCCCCAACATCACATCAGCCACAATTTATAACATTATGGAATTGATTGACATGGTATTGAGTAACCAATATATTAAAAGAAGAAGAAAGAAAAGAAAAAAAATGCAAGTTCTTAACTACATTCTGTGCTGCCTTCATTGACATTTCAATTTTAGTTTATGTACAAACGGGTTCTATACACCTTAAAAAGGTTATAGATTATTATTCAGCTGTCTCATGTCTATTTTCATTATAGTATTTAGGATTTTAGAGTGTTGCAGCGTAATTTTGCTGAACCTGGCTGTTTTTCGGGTAGTCTAGACTGGCTTATAACTCTAACAAGACATATGTCAACAGTTTAGGTGCAGAACAGTTTTAGGAGGGGTGTGCAGAGAAATCTTCAGTACCCTAGTGAGGAGTAACTAATCTTTGTGTCCCACCTAGTAAGGTATAAGTGAATCCACACTGACTGTTTCCTGTCTGATTCTAAGCTTTTCTTGTTGTTTTCTATCTATTCTAAATTTTTTGTTTGTTTGTTTGTTTTGAGGGGTTTCTGGAGCGATCCTGATGGTCATTGCTAGAGAGGGTGGGGACCCAAAGTTGGAACCAAGCAAGGACAGAGAAAGTTCCCTTCCCTAGTCCTGAAGAAACTTTACTGTTCTTCTGGCTTCTTTACTGATATATTTTTGCTCCTCTAAAAAGTAAAACCTACTCTTCCCCTAAACTCCAGTGTACAGTGCATGAAGGCCCTCAGGCTGCTCTTACCAGTGGAGGAAAATGAGTCCCTCACTTCTTCCTTTCAAAGCATATACCTTTTAAGTGTGTCCTAAGATCACCTTCATTCTTTCTTTTAGTTATGCCATATCATGAGACTCCTCTGGGCTTCATGTTGGTGTCTAAATTTATGAAGTACGTGGCTAATGTGTGTCACATCCCCCACTGAAATGCTTCTTGTTGAAATCAGAACTCTGTCTCAGGCTGAGGAAGCTGTGATTCTCGCACTCATCCCAAAGCAAATATAATGATAGTGAATCCTACTGCAACATCCAAATTCTCCCCAAATCCCAGATCCTTCAAACCATCAATTAAAATACCCTACAAATATGAGCACCTGAGATTATTTCAACAAGAAACAAGACTAACAGGATGCTCAAGATAAGCCCAGGAGTGTCTGTTAAGAACGATATGGATGGAGCAAGTGCTCGCAGACTCAGTCTTACTGGTGGTCATCCTAACACTATGCTGCACAAACCCTTCTAACCCTGTTTCGCAGATCAGAGTCGATGAGATCTGCACAGAGTCACACAGCTAACAAGCCGCTCAAATGAGGCACGAGTTTGCAAAGTTTGACTTCAGAGCCCATATTCTTTCCTTTGTACCTTGATCAGGTTTCTCATGTTGCTAATGGGATCTTCAAAATCACCTGGAAATTAAGAATGAAAGTCCATCTTCATTTCTGCAAATTCTGGTTTAGATGGCTCAGGAGAATACTCAAATACCTTTAAAAAGAGGCAGTAGGTGATGCTTGGTTGGTACACATTAAATGCCTTCCTTGTCACCCCAGCTACTGGGTTCCAAAGATCAGTTCTCAAGAATTGTTACATGGGCCTATACATACAAGGACAGCAGACTGTCCCTGAGGCAGGAAGGGAGTCAATCATAGCCCTCCTTGGGTACCACCTCTCATTGATCCATGGGATTTCTACGCATTGAGTCTAAAACTTCAACTTTTCTGGGGCCTTTGACTAGCTCTCCGAATCTGGGAAGACAGAATGGGAAACCCCAGGCAAGAGATGTTGCAATAGTGGATTGCATAACCTCTGGAGCATTCCTTCTGTTCCAAAAATCCCCAGCAGTGGAAGTGATGTTTTTCTGGGCTGTTTGCCATGTTTTGTCCTAAGCACAGGAAATAAGTGACTCCTCCACCTCCTTGGCCCAAACTTCCTCAAGGTTCCCATCTCACTGAAACACTACATCCAATAGAGGCATGAAAAGGTGCTTGCTCCACTGATCTTGTAGACTTCCTTCTCTCTTAACTGGCAACACTCTCAGTTGTTCCTTAAAGGCATCCCTCTTGATCATGAGATGAAGCGAAACTGCTTCTTCCTTCCTTTCTGGATATGAGTAATGATTTGTTGTTTCTCATGATTAGAATGTAACAACAGAATGTCTGCAGGAATGATCTGAAATTTAATGAGAAGTCCATAGACTCTCCAACTGCATTTTATTTGTCCTGCATGACATGAAAGAATCACAGAAACTAGGCTTAAATTTCCTTGTTGCTTTGAACAAATTGCCTAACCCCTCTGAAATCTAGTTTCTTTCGCAGTAGGGCTAATAATCCTAGCTGCCTCTGGGTTGTTGTATTGAATGAAATATATATGTACAAAGGGCTTGTCAAGTACTAGCATGGTGAAGGTGTTCTATACACATTGTAATCACTCTCTGCCTCATGTTGCACAGTGTGGTCCCCAGAGAGGCAACATTTACATGCATCACCTGGAAGTTTGTTGGAAATGTAGTCTTAGACCCTGCCCCAGAGCAATGCAATCAGCATTTGCATTTTAGCAAGTTACCCAGGGAGTGAAATGCCTGTTAAAGGCTGAGAAACAGTGATTCTGTAATTATTCATCAGAGTCAGGAGGCTGGGGATGGGCTCATTGCCAGCTTTCCAATCCATCTTTTGAGCTACTTAACATCCTAGACCAAGTGTGCTGGATTCGCAGCCCATCTTCCTGCATGGATGCCCTTACTTAAACAGAACTCCAAGCTCTTCACTTTTGCCTGAGTTGAGAATTCTCTGCTGCCTAAAGGACAAAGGAAAATGGGCTCCAAGCCATCTCTGTCGGAGTCACCAAGGAGGCTGGCAATCAAGGTAGTTTCACAACATCAAATATAACAATTATATGCATAAGCAGTGAAATATATACACACGCACAAACAAACATGTTTGTATCTCCATCCCAGATCATTTGTGTCTTGTCATTTTTCATCAAATTGCCTTTTCTTCCTTAATACACAGAGTGCAGTTCCCAGCCCCATCTCTGGGACTATGGCCAATTCCCATCAATGAGATATGAATGGAAGTGACATGGCTGCTTTACTTACAGCAATTAAGAACAGGTGCATGCATAACCCCATTCCTTGTCTTCCTGTTTGAAGTTAGCGCAGAAAACTCTGAAAGGACTCTGTGGCCATTGGTAATGATAGAGCTACTAAACGGGGGGAGGTTGGGTCCCAGATAACCAGACATGGCATAGAGAGCTCTGCCCTCAAGGATCCATAATGTACTGTAACACGAAAAACAATACTTTAAACCTGTTCAGCCATTGAAATAATAGTTTTTTGATACAAGGTTTGCTATCCCTAACTCACACAATATATTGACTAAATCAGTAGATCTCAGAAATCTGCATTTTTAAAAAGGATTATTTTTATTTGAAAGGTAGATTTTCAGAGACAGGAGACAGAGAAAAAGATCTTCTATCCATTGGTTCACTCCCTAAATGGCTGCAATGGCTAGAGGTGGGCTGATCTGAAGTCAGGAGCCGAGAGTTTTTCAGGGTCTCTCACATGAGTGCAGAGGTTCAAGTGCTTTGGTCATCTTTTGCTGCTTTCTCAGACACATTAGCAGGGAGTTGGATTCGAAGTGGAGTAGCCCAAGATTCAAAGCAGTGCCAATATGGGATGTCAGCATCACAGGTAGAAGATCAGCCTATTATGTCATGGCACTGACCCAAGAAATCTGCATTTTTAGAAACTTTTCAGGTAGTTCTGAAAAAAAGGAGGAGTTTCCTAAAAAAGAATATGGCCTGGGACACACTCTGGGAGTTATTCTTGTGGCCCAAAGAATTATGTAAATGACCACAAACAGCAATGATTCAGTTCCACAGTGCATGATTTTCATGCCAACCCTTTCTTGATTTCTTCTTGTGGCATGAAGAATTAAAACTAAGCACACCCTTTAAACTTACCACGCCTTCTTGCAGTTGGTAAATTCAATTTCAGGAACATGAGCTCAATCTCAGAGCACTTTGATAAACCGATTGTCACAGAACTTAGAAACTTTGGATGCACACCAAGTATGTTATCTATTACAGCAGCAAGGCTCAATGATGATTTAGCATTCATCTCTGTCATCTTGTCTGTCCAGAGTCAGAGAACAAGCAGTGTGGAGGTCGAAGTTAAATGAAAGCAAAAGGCAACATGGACCTTTTAGGGAGTGATAAAATGCTGTGTGTCTGTAACTTTATTTCAACTTCCAATACTGGAAGGCGGGCACTGACATCCCAAAGAACTGGTCTCCAGTGATTTGTTTCTCTGCTTCCTGTAAGATTCTGGTGGCATCTATCAACATAGTGCTCCTCACAGGTGTTCATATACACACTTTTATCCCCTCCCATGTCAATGGCACCAAAAGAGTCTCACCACCTGCTCATGGTTGGCACCATTACAAGCTGAGCTGCAAAGAGGAGCTGAAGAAACAGTGTGTCTCCCTCTTTACCTTCATGATATTTGTTTCAGGCTCACTGTTTCTGCTGATTTTGCATGAATGGTCATTATGCAGAGTCATCCTTGCTCCAGAGATGCCCTGTGGGCTCTAGTGGACTCTGGCATAAGTAAATTGTGTCATAGATCAGATGATGTGGTTTGAGTTAAATTGACCTCATTATTTTAAGCATCCTTGGGCATCTGGAAACCAATGAACAAAGCCAGACCTGGCAACTCAGAAGAAGTGGGGCAGTGGATAAACAGATATGTGCCATGGATCAAAGGCTGCGGTGGCCCTGGAACTAGCGTTACAGAGTGAGAAGAAAAAGAAAACCTAGGATTCCAGCCGAATCCCCACTGGGAAGGTTAGCTGGTGACAAGCACAGCATGAGCATGCAACAACGTGTGCTTGATTTTCTAGCTTCTACTCCTAATGATGCAATGTAATTCTGTTCTCTGCTCAAATCCCAATCTCTGACACAGAATACATTGAAATACTTTTCTGACTACTGTGATTTTAGGCACCTAGTATTCACGTGAGTTACATATACAGAAACCTCTGGCTAAAAAAAAAAATCCCAGTATGCAGAAATTTATGGAATTTACATTCAAGCTATTTGACGTCTAAACTGGAATTTGTCCCCTGCTAGCCTGATTGCCTTGGGCAAGTTGTTTAATCTCATGGAGTCTCAGATTTCTCATCTGTAAAAGGAGAACAATAGTTAATGTGGGCATTGTAAAGGTTACCTGAATAAAATGCCTTATAACTAATACAATGCGTAGGTCTGTGAGCTTGCATCACTCTCCCTCCATTCTTTCCATCTAAAACCCTAGATATTTTCTTTTCTAAATTTATTATCTAACTCCCTTGTAGACATTCACTAAACAAATATTGACTTGAAATGGAGCCAAATACCCTTTTAGAGGGTGGTAGGGAGTGTTGGAGTTGTGGCAGAACAGGTAAAGCTGCTATCTGCAATGCGGGCATCCCATATGGGTACTGATTTTTGTCCTGGCTGCCCCATTTCTATTCCAGCTCCCTACTAAAAGCTTGGAAAATAGCAATGAACGTTGGTCCAAATGTTTGGGCCCCTGCTACCCATGTGGGAACCCAGATGAAGTTCTTAGCTCTAGGTTTGATCTGGCCCAGCCCCAGGCATTACACCTTTTGGAGAGAGAACCGCAAATGGAAAAATCTCCTCTTCCCTCTGGGAAGCTCTGAGATTGGCTATGCATAGACCCTTCTTCCTGTCGGGGATGATGATGGTTTGGTGAATGGGCTAAGGGCAGGAGACACGGGAACAGAGGTATGCATTGTTTCTGTGCAGGGCCTCCTCCTGACACAGGCATGATTCCATGGAGGTCACTGTCTTTCTTTCTGTAGTAACCCCTGCAAGAGGAAGTGAATGCTTCTTTTTAGAATACACCTACAACTCAGCATTTCCCTCCAACTGTTTGCACCTTGTCCTCAGTGATGAGTATTTGTGAACTTTTCCTTCTTCTTTGTATCATTCTCCCTTCTTTCTCTCTCCCTATCTCTCTCTCGTTCTCTCTCTCTCTCTCTCTCTCTCTCTCTCTCTCTCTCTCTCTCACACACACACACACACACACACTTCAGGTTATTCTAACTGGATCTGTCCATCGACAGCTGTGCAAGTAACACTCATTGCATCTATTAGCCAAGTACCAAGCACTAAGTCATAATACACTCTCCCTCCCCCTGGTGTATGGGAAGCTGGTCTGGACCTCGTGAGGGTCTGGGGCTTATAAAATCTCTTTGCATTCTGTCTCCAACTACCTCTCCCCTTCTCCGAGACATAGTTCTTTCACTTACCCCACACAAGGACGTCCTGGCCAGAGCAGTCCAGACCCCTTTGGACTTGCTCAGGGGTTTCTAGCTTGGCTCCCAGAGGCTGCGATTCTGCTCCACCTCTGTAGCCTCCCCTATGTGGTCTACAAGATCTGTAGGAGGCCAGTATAGATATTCCAACAGATGGCCCTGTAATTAGTAGAGGACCATTTTCTGGTTCTTGATAGAAACCTTGGGCTCTTGCTCCTGCACATGGCACAGAAGGTGCTGTCACTAAATGCGAGCAAAGCACAAAGAAGGGCTCCCCTGGAGAACAGGCACCAGGACTTCGACTTTTCAGGTAAGTTTTCTGCATGAGGGGGGAAGGTGAAGTCAAGGAAATCAGGTGGAAAACAGCAGGGTCATACATATAGACAGTCCCATCTGTACCCTGCTAAAATCCCTTCCTTTGGGGCTTCAAGAGAACATGTGGAATTCCCTCTCAGATCCTGACGGTGGGAAAGTCCCAGCTCTGGTGAGTATCCCCAAAGAGCAGGAGGAGCAGGTCATGCTCCAGCCTCGTTCCAGCCGAACTCCAGAGCTGTCCAGTGACCAGAGGAAGGTCATCAGCCACTCTCACCCTTCCCCCTCTGGGTCCACCCTGGCCTCCAAACAGCTGGGAAATCCCGAGGAATTCTCCCCACTCAGTGAGACTGAGCAGATGAGGGGTCTGGACTCTTGTTAGAATTAAGGGTTTCTTCAGTAACCTCAGTGGGTGAGCCTCAACTTGACAACTGTGTTTCCACATCCCTACAAGGTGGAAATCAGTGTGCTTCATAGATTTATGATAAGGCTAGGTACAGAGCAGCAATCAGAGGCACAGGACTGAGTATGAACCCAAATCTTAATAGAGGCAGTGGCTTTGCCTTGTGCATCTCCATGTCCTCATCTGCAGACTAGTGATCAACCTGTCACATTCGCAGTGGCTGGTGCTTGTCACCCCAATCCTGGCTGCTCCTTTCTCTGCCCCAGACTCTGGCCTTGGCTCACTTTCTATTTAAAGTGGCCTTTCCTATGTGGCTTTCTAAACAGTTTTTTGGGGAGTTTGTGAAGGGGCTGCAAATAGAGATACCCTGTTCTGCCAAGAGGAGGTCCTCCAGCCAGAGGCCTTTTCTCAGATCGCATGAGGACCTTGGCCTGGCCACAAAGAAGGCCTCCAACAAGGCACAGCCATCATCAATCCAGCCTTTTCCAGAGCCACAGCTGGGCAGGTCAGGGAGTAAGCCAACTCTTTCTTGGGGCTTCTCCATTACTGCCTGTCATAACCTTGGTGCTCCAAGAACAGTCTGCCTGCAATCTACTTCCCTCTGGCTCTGCCTGCACCACTCATACTAGTGAGGCTCAGGTGGCTCAGCTGCACTCAGTGTGTATATGTCCTCCTTAGGCCTGATGATCTTGCCATTGCTATCCCAAACCAGGACATTAGAGAAGCATTTAAAGAAAAAGACATTCTGTATGTAGTCATCTTTGAGTAGTTCTGACTGCACCAAGTGGAAACCTCAGTGTTTATTACCCACCCTATCCGTTGTGAAAAAAGCTCAGGACTCAGTCTGAAAAGCAGAAAACTACCTCAAGTTCAAATTAGAAATTGTTTTGGTTGCACTCATCTCCATTTCTTAGTAGTTACAAAATCTTTCCTTTCAAAATCAAAGAAATAAAAGGAAGAGTCATTTTCAAGAAACCTGCTCACGATATAAAACAACTGTGCTACAAAGGCTTATTAAAAACTCACTAGACCGTCAAAACAACAGTGTGCTTTAGCTGAAAGACTCAGCACAGTTGTGGGAACCCTGGGCTCTGTAGTTGCAGGTAGGCAAGGCATTTAGGTTGAAAGGTTTCTTAATATTTCCACAAATCTCAGCTCCAGAGTTGTCCTAATCCCATCCCATCAAACTCCTCTTTTTTTTCTGTCCATTCATTCAGCAAGTAGTTCTGTTGTTGTTGATGTTTTGTTGTTGTCCTTAAAGACTAAGAGACTAAAAATTGTGGCACAGGGAGTTCCATCAGGCATCATGTCTGGGCTCTGGAAGAGGCAGTGGAGGAAAGAAAAGATGAGATTGACAGGTAAACTTATACTCACTAGCTGGCTGGGAAGCTGTGGGATTGTCACTTAGGCAAACCTGGACTGCGTGAAGATTTGTGGGTCTCTGATAAAGCTGAAAGGCCACACACAGAGGCTGGTACTGTGGCATAACATATTAAGCCACTCCCTGCAGTGCCAGCATCCCATATGGGCACTGGAGTCTTAGGTACTGTCTGCTAATGGCCTGGGAAAGCAGCAGAGGATAGCCCAAGTCCTCGGGCCCCTGCCTCAAACAGAAAACCTGGATGCAGCTGTTGGCTCCCAGATTCTACCTGGTCCAACCCTAGCCATTGCAGACATTTGGAGAGTGAACCAGCATATGGAAGATTCTCTCTATCTCTGCTCTGCCTCCCCGCACCCCGTGTGTGTGTGTGTGTGTGTGTGCCTTCCTCCCTCTCTCTCTGTAACTCTTCCCTTCATATAAGTAAGTCTTTTGTAAAAATATCTCAGCACATCTGACTTTAGGGAAGAAAAATCCCACATATGTAGAAGTCAGATAACCCAGATTCTCATTTCAGTTCTGATTTCACTTAATGACCTTCAAGCATTTTCCCCTGACTTCAGTTTTCTCATTTGCAAAGAGACAAGAGTGGGTAGTGCCTCTGAGTTCCTAGAGCTACTGAGAGAAGTAAGAGTGTTGGCCAGGCTGGAGCCATGTTTGTTCATGTGGAGTTAAGTGTAAACCCAATATCCACTTCATTGTAGATTTCTAGTGATGTTATGATTAATTATGGAAGTGTCCAGCAGACAGATCCTGTATATTGCAGAATCTTGCATATGGTTACTAACATTCCCTCTATTCCTGAAATTCACATCTTTTTCCATATTGATGATGGATCCATAGTAGAGGAAGCTAGTTAAGGACTGAGTGGTTCTGTATGCGTCCTGTAAGACTTAGAAACTGGGTGAGTCCCAGTTTCTGTACCCAGCAAAGCATCTACATATAGGGCCAGCCCTCTAGTTCTCCAAGCTGCAGCGTTGTCACTTTGTCTCTGAATGTGTAGAACATACGATTCTGGGATGGGACCCTTACCATGGAGCACAGAGAATGAACACTAGCTAGCAAGACAGAAACATCGAACTGCTTATCATTTCTCTCTTGGGACCTGTCCATGGAACAAAGGCCAGTGAAAAGCCACACAAAGGCATGTGGGCTTTCCCAGTCGCAATGACTCACAGCTGCTCCTGCATACTTTAGCATCTGTGGGACTGAAAGGGGCCCCTTTTCTGTCCAGAACACTAAACACATTCCTTCTGTCTAGGACCCAGCCCCGTGGGGGTGGGCAAGTTGGCTGCACTTGGCCAGCTGCTCCTGGACAGGGAATGTAATTGCTCCTTTTGGATTTTCCCCTGTGTGTCCTCAACAGAGCATGGTTTAATGCCTTCTTGAGCCAGAAGTTTCGACCAGAAGGTTTGACAATTGCACTGCAGTGGATCAACAATTGTTTGGGGTTGACATTAATGCCACAGAAATGTAGGAAATGGGTGCCTTAGGATACTCCAAAGAATAAGCATGTGAGTTTGAACCAGGAGCTCTTCTGTCCAAAGGCAGGAGAAGAGGGAAGTCCCATCTCTAGAAGAGAGCATGAGTTTGCTGTTGTGCCATTGTTTAGTTCTATCTGGACCTTCAATTGGTTGGGCAATGCTCATAATCATTACTAAAAGCACTCTTCATTGATTAGTTTATCAAATTAAATTTTCATCATTCTGGGATCAGCCTCACAGACATCCCTGAAAACAATGTTTTACCAATTATCTGGTCATCTGTTAAGCCTTTCAAGTTGGCACAAAATTGCCCATCACAAAGCACATATTTGCCGATCTTGACTTCTAGGAAGAAAGGACTCCAAGCTGGATTGTGTGGGATCTGTAGACACTGGCTTGGTAAGGAAGAGGAATAAGAACCATGGGAAAATGAAATCACTTATGCCAAAACCTAGGAGTGTGATTTTGGTGAGGTGGAGAAGACTGGAGCTAAGAAACTTAGCTTGGCAATTCTAGGTCTCCTTAGCTTGACCATTCTGAAACAGGTGAAGCCAGTTGAGGGTAGAGAGGAGCAGGGGCCGTGTTCTGACTGTGTTCTGGGTAGACATGCTGAGGGGGAAAAAAAGGAGCCCTGGGAGTATTCTCAGCGGGTAAGACATACAGGTTGGTTTTTCAGAGTCTTTGTCAGTAGCGTGGAGGGTGGAATGAGAGATGTGAGATTATAGGCAAAAAGCCCTTCTGTGAGCCCAACAGTCTCTAAGAAACGAGTTTAGAAAACCCAAGAAAGAGTGGTGCTCTCTAGTGTGATGAGGAGGAACTGAGCCTGGAGCAGAAGGTAGGTGGAAGGATCTAGGATGACCATGTTCTATTCAACCTGTGGGGTCAACATAAAACTCCTGATATTCATCAGTCCTGATATTCCAGGCAATTACTGTGTCTTTCATGGAATATATCCTTGATAAAACTTTGCTTAAAGACAGATAGGTAAGTGGATGAACATGTGAGTGAATAAGTGCGTACATGAATGAAGTCTTCCTCTCAGGTCTCTCAGGACATTATTGATGTCTAGTCAACACTGATTGCCGTTTCCTATCTTAGCTTTCCTCTAGGGACAATGAAGTCTACTAAGAGATCAAACACACTGAATTCCTTAATGGCCTCATGCTAGCAAGCCCTTTCTCTTCTTTCAGAAGAATCCAACAAAGGTCAGAGAGGAAAGAGAGTTCTGAATAAGAAGCATCACCACTGTTGTGGCATTGGCCATCTGCCTGCTGGCCTTCCTGAGCTCAATGGGGTATTTTTCCATGGGAAGCAAGACAGGCTAATGGTTCAGTTCAGCTACTTAATCATCTGCACCCCAATTTTCTCTTCTGAAAAAATTTGGATGAATGTCACAAGATTGATACAAGAATCTAGAAAAGAAAGATTATTGAAATTGCTAAGTACAAAAGAGTTTGATTATTATGAGTTGCTGTGTGAGAGCGGTACAGCAGAATTTCCAAGGATTATGGAGATTTTGCAGATCAGCAATGGCTCCAGTGCCCCCAACACCTTGTCAGTAGAGGAAAGGGACCTTTCCAGACAAGGTGTTGGACACATACATTCCAGCCCAAGTCAGTAGTTTTTGGCATATCTTTGATCAAGTCATTGCATTCTTTGTGCTCAGGGTATTTAATTTATGAAATGAGACTTGAATATCATGTTTTACTTATGTCAATCTTTTACCTCATGGCTATGTTCAGTAGCAGAAAAGTAATCTCCTGTCTTACAAAATGTTAGTTACACTGAGCTGTGTTAAGCTTGGAGAAAAGGCCATAAGCAAATGGTGAGGTTTTAGAATTAGAGTTAACTCTGAATTTCCCTGGGAACCAAGCTAAGAATCCAGTAGCCCCAATAAGGTGAGAGAACTGCTTATTTTACAACATGCGAAAAAGGAAGAGGGTTATTTCATGAATTAATTTCCTAGAAGGCCTGGAAACTAGTATCACCCTGGAAAAACCTGTGTCATCCCTCTAAAGGAGATCTTTGAGGTCACTGAAACTGTAATTTGCTGACAATTTCCAAGGAGATGAAAATGAAGTAAGAGAAAAGAAAATGAGGAACTAGAAAAAAAAATAGCTGTAATCAGAAATAAGCAGTAGAAACTGATGACTTAAAAGGGAACTAGAATCTTTATGTTTTGCCTAGAGATGTAAAGATAAAATAATTGCATTGCATTGCACATCTGAAAAATGGGAAGGATGGACATTGTGTTGGTCAAGATACAAAAGAAAACCCTAATGTGAACTGTACCAAGTTTCTAATTTGGATGTCTAGACCCAGTTTGTCATCAGGAGGGTTGTCCAAGCAGTGTTTGGGAGTGAGCCCTGTGTTGGCCATGGACACAGAAGACTGATTTTTCCAATCCTTGCTTCACCACATTGTCACACTATTATTTAGGAAAATCAGATGCTTTTCCTTTCTATGTAATACCATCAAAAATCCTGTCTTGCTCATCTTACCAGAGTTGGTATGGGTATAAATGGAAATGACAATAGATACCCCATGTCCTGAGCAAACAAACAAACAAAAAAAAATGACTTCTGTATAAAATCATTAAACTGGAATATTTGCTTTCTTGGTAGCTATCTTAACTGTGGGAAAAGGTGACAAAACAAATGAAGCTCAGAACTGTAAAGAAATGCAGACATTTATCATTTCCCTTCTGCACCTGAGGGCTGCAGACAGCCACTGAGCCAAGGCCACACAGTAATTCATATGGAAGACTAAGTCTGCTGGGTCAGTGCCACTTGGGGAGTGAATCAGCGAATCTTCCTCTCTGTCTCTCCTCCTCTCTGTATATCTGCCTTTCCAATAAAAATAAAATAAAATAAAATAAAATAAAATAAAATAAAATAAAATAAGTCATTAAAATTTTTCTGTTTCCCCAGTGAATGAAAATTTCTCCACAGGCTTACCAACTCCAAAGCCACTCAAAATGAATGTACAAACCAAGAAAGATTGAGTTACCTCCTCTGTAACACGCCATCAACACCAATCCATACAACATCTTTTTCCCAAAGTGATTTCCCAAGGCTTTCTGAAGTGGAAATGTTATATCTGACATGGAACATTATCACATTGTGCTCGAAAAGTGAAAGAAAAGAGAGAAGTGAGGGAGGGAAAGGAGAACGGCAAAGAAGAAAGGATGAACTCATCAAGCTGAGTGATGTGTAAGTGAAAGTGCACATAAAACAGACTGAAATCCATGTCTAGACCCCTTGCAAAGAGGCATCTTCTTGAATTACAAGTGTTTTAACTGTGAAAGTTACAGGGAAATGACTTTGCACTCAACTATAATGGATGACCAAGCATGAGATCATAGAGACACTGGAGGTTACAAGAGGATTCTGTGAGGAACCAAGAAGATGGACAGCTGCCACTCTGCTTGAATGCAGTGTTGCTGTAAAAGAATCTTGTCTCAACACTAATACTAAATATTGTCTAAATATTGTCTCAACACTCATACTAAATATGAGTCTATCCGGGCTAACCAGAAACCCAGAGTTTAAAATCAGCAATATCCTAGTTTTAAGTACTGCCAGTTGATTCTATTTGGAAAACCACATACTCACAGGATAGAATTGGGAAGGGCCACCAGCTTCCCAACTCCTGTGAAGAATGAGAATGAAAACGTGATTATTTTCGAGATGACCAGCATTTAGGGATGAACAGAGAAGAGTGTTGAAACAGAGAAAAGAGGCAGGGCTGCTCTTGAGAAGAGAGCAGAGGCCTAGACACATAGGAACTGTTAACATGGCACTAATTTCAAGTTGAATCACAGCTCTAGAGAGTTCTTCCTAATGGGCAATGAGACATCATTAGTGAGACCATAAAATTTTCTGTTGAAATGTGGATGTGAAAGACAAACAGTGATGACTCAAGTAATTAATTGAAGGTGAGAAGACAGTATTCACCTGTGAGACTCAATCATTCAAAAATGTTTCCCATGAAGCAACGGAGTGAGAAGGCAACAGCTCGAGGGAAGATAGAGTTAAGGGAAATACATTCCTTCTTATAGTGAAGAAGACTTGGTGGGCTTGTGGGCTGAAAGAAGGGAAGCTAAGAATGAGAAAGGGGAGATGGAAAATGCATATAGCCAACAGACAACACCAGTCCCCCGGAGGGCCAGGAAATCCATGATTCAGAAGAGATGTGACCTTCAACAAGAGTGACCAGATTTCGAGAAATGGTGGGGAAGAAATGTGATGATTGGAGGATGGAATAAGTTTTTATATGGGCATTGGATGTTGCCTTCTGGGAATGCTGAAGTCTGAGACTGGAGAACAGAATGTGAGCAGAATGGCAAAGGTTTGCAGTGCCTCTGTGGACTAAAGGAGAAAGAAATAACCAGGGAGATGCCGCAGGAGTACAGGTAGCATTGAAAAATCTGTTACATGCACTGAATCTTGTCCCTCAAACTACAAAAGCCTGGTCATGTGTTAATGAAAGGAATGATCAGTGACTTGGATTTGAGCACTGGCAGGTGGGGAGACAGAATCATACCAATGAGATAACTGCGAGCTGGGCAGAGAGCTGACCTGAGGAGGAAAGATGCCAAATAGGGGCTGGGGCAACTGGAGGAAGTCATGCAATAGCCATGGAGTTGCTGAAGTGCAAGGAAGTGGACGACTGTGGCCGGAGAAATGGGTGACTAAATTGAGGATCATAAAAATGGAGAAGTTCAGAAGAATGACAGAGTCCAAAGAGTGGCTGTGGTGCAAGGGTGGGTGGTGATGGATCCATTTGAAGAGGACTTAGGGGAAGTGAGAAATCTTACATTCCCTCAATGTACCCTTTTCTTAACCTTCCACTTCTTTACCTAGCCTTCCATTTATAGGCCATTGGAGGTGTTATTGGCAGGAGAACCTCAAGATATACGTAACAGAGAAAAATGGGTAGAAAGATTGAACTTCAAGGAAGACATTTTCCCGTAGTAGTCTAGTAGAGCACAGAGAAGACTAGCCTGAAAATGAGAACACTGGGATTTAAAGCCCAGCACCTTCTATTTGCCACCTTCCTTGTTGGGCAAGCTAAGCTCTTTTCCATTATTTTTCTTTATTCTTCTGGGACAAGGAATGTCTACCTCTACTTCAAGATTTCTCTAATCAGTGAGAAAAATTTAGCTGGAAATTACACTTCTGGAAATAACACTTCTGGAAAGTGTTAAGGTCCATGTCATCAGTACATGTACATACACACACACACACACACACACACACACACATACACACCACCTTGTCTGATGACACTCTAATCCTGGGCAACTGTGCTTCTCTGCTTTAAATTAAGCAGTGCAGGGGTTCTCTGCACCTGTGGTATCACTATAACACCTCCTGCTTTGATTTGTCCCTCATGCATTCATTTCTCATGTATTTGTTGAGTACTTACTGCTAGGGTCTAATGCTGGCAATGAACTACACAGAGAGAGGTCTCTGTTTTCCTCATGTGCCTGACACAATATGCCTGCTCATGCAACCCTTGCAAACATCTCCAAGAGGACCCATGCACTTGCAGTGTCTTTTATTACTGTGAGCATTAAGTCACAGAGTTGATTTGGTAGTGCTTTGCCTTTACATCCTTGCATTTAAGTCAGAAGACATGTGTGTACTTTGGAAAACTCATGTCTGCTAACTCTCCCCCAACCATTGCACAAATACAATTTTCATTTTCCTTCTATTCTCTCCCAGATGACTTATAGGAAGAGCTTCTAAAGGAGCCAGGGCTCTGCAATGTGGGACTCCACCAATGGCTCAGCTGCAACTTCAAATAAAGTAGCAGCCTTGGGAGAGTGGAAGTTTCTCTTTTTCAGCATACAACATTTTGCAAGCAACAGACATAAACAGATCAGCCTCAGACAAGGATCCCCACAGTCTTTGGAAATCACTCTCTCTAATAGTGACTCCCCCATCCTTCCATGGGTTCTTCCTCAAAGCTAAGAAGCAGGGAATCCAGGAAATCTTCACTGATTTCCTTGGTATTAAATTATCCTACAAATTGAGTATCTGGGAAAATGATTTGAGATTTCTGAATTGTCAATAATTGATTCAAGTAATAATTATTGAGGAAATACTACAGGAAAGACAATGCAGGTGCTGGACCCAGACTGTGCAGACCATGGAGTAAGGCATAAGATGGAGAGTTTTAGAAGCAGAGTGAGGCTGGTGATAGGAGGTGAGAAGGCAAACAAGAAACGTAGCAGACAAACTTTATGTAAACAAGCAGGCTAACAAGCAATGTAACAGTGCATGGGGCTGCGACTTCAGCTTGGTTGCAGCTCTCTCTGACCTCAACACCTTTCTGTTCACAGACAGATAAGGAAGCAGGAATAAAAGCTTAGGAAATGGTAGCCCCTGGTTACTGGAATATTTTTAGAGCGAAAATAAAGATGCTCTGATCATCAGAAATACACAAATGCACTATCTGGATCCAGGCCTGTACCCCAGATTACCTCCAAGACTGTAGCTCACCAGTCCCTAGTTGGACACAGATCTTTATGCAATGCTTACAAGGCACTTGTCACACCAGTGTCACACCAGTGTTTCTTCACACAAGTTTCGTGACAATAGTAGAAGCAACTGCCTTACTAATCACCTCTTTACAGAAAAGGTCCAAAGACCCTTGTCCACCTGGAGCTAAGACCTAACCAGGAGGAGAATAGAAGAGAGAAGCTGGAGGAGAGGCCCCAGAGCAGTGTCTAAAAGGGCACACCAGGTGCAGTGCCAACTGAGCTACTCACTGGAAATGCTGAGCCACACAGGTAAGGACCTTAACTAGCAAATAAGTAGGGGGCAGGGAGGAGCCAAAGCAAATTTCACAAGTGACTCAAACAAGGGCCAAAAACACTGGTTTCTCACCTTTCTAAAAAGTTTTTACTTATTTCCTTCACCTCTGACACTGAAGGAGAGTCTGCAGTGATGACCAAAGTACATGTGTAGGATCTAGGCAGGGTATCTGTTCAATGGGAGGAAGGAAGGAAGGATTATTCACCGAGAGAACTTTCCATTCTTTATCTGTGAGTTGATTTGACTCCTGCTAAGATGTTCCCAGCACCACCCTACGAGAGAGCTCCCTGGCTACAGACCCAGCGTCTGGAATGCAGGCTCCTGCCAAGCACATGTCTCTCACTTAATTGGGAACTTCCAAAGCTGCCTCAGAGTGGGAATTTCCACCCCCGTCCCCCCAAGATGAGTCTTCCAGCTGCCAAGACTATCTGCTCTCAACAGAGCAGAAGTGGGACAGAAAAATTTATCTCTCTCCAGAACTTTCTTTCCTGATTCATACCCTTTCACTGTCCATGCACATATTGTCTGATAACGTGCTATGGCCAAGTTGCTTTCTAAAGACATTTCAGGCCAAGTTTCTTCCCTGAACCAGAGGCATAGCTGCCTATACTCAGAAGCCTGTCTAAACACTCAGCAAAGTCAGGAAGATTTTCCATAGGACCATGGCTGCTTGGTCTGCTTCTCTGGCACATAGGTAAATCCTCACATAGGAGGAGGTTGCTGTAGCATCCAATCTCCCAAGGTCCTTTGTTCCTAGAAATGATAATAATGTGGTGGAAATGTGAGAGTAGTTGAGAGATCTTGGCAATATTCTGCTTGATAACCTGGAAAAGATCCCAGGAATGTTGGAATCTCACAGGGAAATGAGCACAGGTCTCTGAATCCCTAAAAATGTCCTCCAGCTAGATTAGTAAGAGTGTTGTCACTGTGAGGAATAACTTCTTGGAAGTTAAAATGAGATGATCTAGAAAGCAAAAGCTTGAGGCTGCATGGTCTTCAATTCTGGAAATACTTTATTCATTCATTAAGAATGGATTGAGCCACAAGGGAAGGACTGAGCCACACAGTGGCTCCAGTGGGTTGGGGATGAGGGATAATCAATGAGTCAGTCTGAATGAAAGTGATGTTCTGAGAGAGTGCAAGCAGAGTGTGCACCCATTGATATATTTGTTCTTGATTCTATATTCTCGAGATTCCAGTCAGCCTAGAATGGTCTCCCCAGAGAGCCTCTGCTCTAGAGTCCTCTGAGAAATTAATATCCAGCATGAGATACCAAGTCTGATGCCTTGGTGGTGGATCGGAGTGTTCTCAGAGGGCAGGGGTGGACCTCAATTGCAGCTGTTCTGACCCATGAGATCTTGGAAAGGTGACTTAATTTCAGTCTGAGCCTAAGGAAAGGAAAGGCTGGCAGGACTGATGAGCCAGTGTCAGGATGCACATTAGCACAGCACCTTGCTCCTAAAAGTCCTCAGTGTTGCCATTCCTGACCACTGGCTGGGAACCAGAGGTAGCTATCTGCTTTAGAGAGCCATTTCTTACTACAAATGAAGGCCTTGGTAGACCTTATCCCAGCAACCTTTTGTGGAAGTAGAGTCAGTTACTAGGTTCTTCTGTGCCTAGCAGGCAAGGGCACAGTGAGGCCCGGAGGAGGACTGGTAGACTAGTCGAGAGATCAGAGTTACATGCTTATAGCCACTGACATGCCTTATGACATCTTAGTATATTTTTACTAGAAGTTCACTGAAATGACTTCTAAGATCTTTCAATTCTGAGAAAATCAGAGGCAGAACTACACAATGAATCCAGATATTACAGTTACCGAAATACCCCTGCTGTGCTCTTTTGCTTTCTGGAAATTCAGAAAGAAGCTGAAACAGAGGATGTACATCTTGGCCTTGTTGCCTGTTGGGCAAACCACAGGCTCTATACACGCAGTGAATTCACCACAAGCAATGTATCTCAAGCCATCCCTCCCAACCTCCTTTCAGTCTCTACCCTCTATCCCTACCTCTTTCCACTCTTATTAGCTGTCTACCATGGAAGATGCTCAACAGAGGAGCCAGCAGCCAGTTGGGAGTCCTTACATATTTCCTTCCAGGAACATATTGCAATGGGGCTTGGGTATCTGGGTTCCCCTGGAGGAGACCTTGGTCTGGATGTATTGCCTCTCTGTGCCTCAGTTACATCTACAAAATAGTGTTGAGGATTTTAAAGACAGAATGTCTATAAAGAGTTTAAAACATCCCTGGCTATGAGTATCATGGAAACTTGTCCTGCAGCACTGTAAGATCTATGGCTTCTTCTGAGAATAAAATCTGACGACTCCCAGAATCTAGGGCAACATTTATAAAATGTTACATTTCTACCAGACTTCCATTGCATCCACCGAACAAGGGCAGCTAACACAAAGCTGGGGAACTGGCCCAGGCTTCAGGGCCCTCTTCCATTCCCAAAGGCCCCTTGGACCATGGCCTGAAGGTTGGCCAGAAGCCAGTCTGAATACGCGTTCATTTTCCTTGTGGTCTCAATTCCCTGCTTGCACTTGCTTCCTTCCTTCTCTGCCTGAGTTTCACTTCGGAGAAAGCAGAATTCTTAAGAATAGTGAGATTGGCTCACATTTGTGGTCATTCAAGGCATCCAGCCTGCCCCCCTCCTGCCCTGTGGTTTAGCAGCAGATGGAGAAAGTGTCCAGCCTCAGGCTATGGTTTCCTTCTCCTACTTCCTGGAAATATCCCAGGCCACACACTTACTCAGCAAATTCCAGACTACTTCATCATTTGTTGAGGTTTGACGTTGCTCTGGGCCAAGCCCTCCCACCCTCGAGCAATTGTCTTGGCTGCTTATAAAAGGGAGACAGAGCCTGGAGAAGAGCAGAGAAGCTGAGGCCGACTTGAAAGCTGCCAACTCCTGCTCAAACTCAGCTCTCACCCTCCAGCATGAAGGTCTCCGCAGCACTTCTGTGCCTGCTGCTCACAGCGGCCACCTTCAGCTCCCACGTGCTTGCCCAGCCAGGTGAGGCCCCTCTCCGGAAACACAGATCACTCCATCTCTAAGTGATCAGGGTCAGGGCCAACTATAGTGGGAGAGTCCCCACAGCCTCACTTCAACAGCTGCATTTCCAACTTAAGGCAGCCCAGAGAAGGACAAGGAGGGAGCATGGTCATGTAGCTGCAGCTGGGCAGAACCTGAGCTCCAGTTCCGTTAACTGGCTCCCTCAGGTCTCCAACACTGGAGACATCCCCAGCACACTCACCATCCCAACTGCTGTCAGCAGTCTATGGTGATCACAGCAGGGGCCCCAGGTGGTGGGTATGCAGGACATTTCCATAGTAGGGACAGTGGGAGGAAGGCAAACTAGAATGATCCATGCTTCATTCAGACTAGATTCCAGACAAGCAGCTCAACAGAGGCAGCGGATACCCACAATCAGGCATGCATTTGAGGGAACTAAAAGAAGGTCCATAGCTGGGGTCTGTAGAGACTTTTCCCTAGCCCTGATCATTGGTTTATTAGCCCCTACTAATGGCACTCATCAGTTATCTCATTTTAATAGCTGTCCTTCTCTATGTACATTATCAATATTGCATACCAATGTTATAGCCTAGGAAACTGAGTCAGTGTGTTAAAGGTCACATTATGGTTCTAAAATTGCGAGTTAACAGGTCCTACCTCTCCCCCAGCCTTCTTTTTGCCCTCTTCAATTACTGCTTCTGCTCTAATTGACATTTTTTCATTCTGATTGATTTTCCAGATGGCATTAATACCCCAAATACCTGCTGCTATGCATTCAACAAGAAGATCCCGGTGAAGAGGCTGGTGCACTATACAAGAATCAGCAACAGCAGGTGTCCCAGAGAAGCTGTGCTGTAAGTTGAGCACATCAGCCCTTCCTGGCTCAGAGTTCTTTGGAGGGGGAAAAGCACATTTTTCACCAATTTAGAGTCAGAGAAGTACAGTGGCTAATCCAATAGTCAAGGGTTAAGGATGAGAAAACTGGAGCCAAGAGAGGAAAAGCAACCCAATGTCATCACCATCGGGTGCTTTCTTAGATCTTCCCTAGGAGTTTAGCCTGTAGTCAGGATTGCTTTACCCTGGAGCCCTGGAGGAGCAGCTTGCTCTCATCCTCTCCTTCTACCTCTCTTCCCCCTCTAGCTTCCATGGCAGCCCCTTGGTGCAAGAAGGGTTGTACCACTAGGCTATCACTGCACAGGTGCTTCATCTAACCGTGTCCTCTTTCTGTCCCCACAGCTTCACAAGCATTCAGTCCAGGGAGATCTGTGCTGATCCAGATCAGAAGTGGGTACAAGAGGCCATTACTACCCTGGACAAGAGAGCTCAGGCACTGAAGACTTTGGCCTCTTACTCCACAACCCAAGAACCCAGAGCTAATATATCTTCCACCTGGACACCCCATAATACTACTTCACCCTATAATACTACTTCATTATAGTTATAAGAAGTATGAACTTTGTTGATTATATGTGAAACACAATGCCTTAAGTAATGTTAATCTTGATTAAGTTATTGATGATTTAATTTTATCTTCCATGAGTATTGGTGGTTTTGTATGAATGAATATCTGGCACATTTTTGCTTTTTCCCTGTGGACCTTACATCTATAACTGTAATGTTTTGAGGGTGTTGCCAAGGGTTATGAATGCAAGTTTATTATGCTTTAAACCCAAGATATCACAGAAGTATTGGTGTGGAAATTAATATTATGTAACTATTGAATAAAGTATATATTTTTGTACAAAAATCTGACTTTTGGTATTTTCTTGAGGGAACTGATACATCTGGGAGTATGACCTAGTGATGTGGGATGAATAGACCTTCACAGGATAGGGCTGAGGTTTTAGAAGAATAGGAATGTGGTTTGAGGCTGGTCTTCAATACTGGGCGGTCTCACCTGAGGTCTATAGACGAATTTTTAAGGCAGGGCCCCATCGAACATTCTAACAAAAGCATTTCAGTCTTACTATGTGCTCTGTTCCAAATGACCCTACTCAGTGGCTTAACAACAACCTTACTGCCATTTCTTTTCTCAGTCTCTGCCCATTGCCCATAATCCTTATGATCTGCTCAACTGGCCTTTAATGGAACAATCTGTATCTTGAATCTGGAGAAATATGGACAATGTAGACGTTGGAAACTGGGGGCTAAAAGACTTAATAAGCATAAATAACATAATTAGATTGATTTCATGGGGGAAGTCATTTAATTAATTAGCAGGCTACAAGATTAATGAAAATAAATTGATTACCCTAGCATACACACTTAACTTCATGGCTGAGAATGAACTTATAAGTAAAGTTCCCTTTAAAATAGCAGAGAAGAATCTAAAATACCTTAGAGTAAACCTAACCAAAAATGTGGAAGACCTCTATGATGAAAATTGCAAAGTAAACTTCGAAAAAAGAAATAGAAAAAGACATTAAAATATAAAGAATCAACATAATAAAAATGTCTATATTACTAAAAGTAATAGATTCAATGCAATTCAATAAAAATCCCAAAAACATTCTTCTCAGAAATAGGATATGTGGTACAAAAATGCATCTGGAAACACAAGAGACCAGAAACACCCAAAACTATCCTGAAGAATAAAAATGAAACTGGAGGAATCACAATTCCAGACCTCAAGGCCTACTAGAGTAAGCAAAACAGTCTGGTACTGGTACAGAAACAAAGAAGAAGATCAATAGAACAGAATAGAAACCACAGAAGAGAAGCCACACATGTATAGCCAACTACTCTTTGACAAGAGAATTGAAAATAATCCAGGAGAAAAGTTTGGTCTCTTCAACAAATGCCGTTGGCACATGCTGGATAGCAACCTACAGAAGTAAGAAGCAAGACCACCACCTCTCACCTTACACAAAAATCTGCTCCAAATGGATCAAGGACCTAAATCTGCACCCAGAAACTATCAGCCTATTAGGGGAAGGCATAGGAAACACTCTACAAGATATAGGCATTAGTAAAGATTTCTTAGAAAAGTCACAGGCAATCAACGCCAAAATAAACCAATGGGATACATCAGGTGCTCTCTGAGCTACAAAGAGTAAAAGAAAATCCTCTCATTACAAACTGACAAAAGCAAAACAATTTTCACAACAGCATGAACCACACACTCAGAAATAGATCTGGGTGTAATACAAATGGGATAATTTCTAGTCATCTACAGCTACTTTTGATAACTTTATACAGATAATGTATTGGGATAAAATGAACTATAATATTTGGTAGACTTCAGGACCAGTATCCTTAGTACATCACAAAATGCACTTTTGGTATCCCAAAGAAACAAGACTTGCAAGAAGGCATTTTAAACATAACTAATCTACAGCTACAAAGTTCTTCTCTTGGTACTATTTACCCTTTTGGGGGAGTCTCCCAATCTCCAAGGACAAAAACAGAGAGTAGAATCAGCATCACATACACACAGAAGTCTGTATTGTAAAGGCTGTAAAGAATTGCAGCACAGTGAGAAGCCGCCTTCCACTCCTTCACACTTCATACAGATACGTGAATTATGTCGCACATATCTTGGTCCACTAGTTATCCTGTTATGTTCTGCTCTGTTGGTCAAATACTGAGTCGCTATGTTTCCAACCAGAGATCTGCAGGGCTGCAATCTGTCAAAAGGGAACAAATCGACAGCAAAACCTGTGAGATAGTCCAGTTGTCCTTAAGGATGTCCAAACAAATGACTCCCTGACTGTTTGTGTTACAGTTATAGATACTGGTTCGGAGCATAACCTTTGGCGACTTAAATGGATAATCTGAGGAAAATGTGATATCCAGAAAAAACACATCACCTTTATATACAGAACCTAGTGGGCCAAGTATAGTCGATGTCCACTCCTAAATGTTATCTCCTTTAGGCCCAGTACTATAGTTTGGAGGAGGATCAAGGGTTATTTCAGCTAGTTCCTTCTGAATTCTTATACCACCAGCGGATAATTTAGCAGTGGTTTTGCTGGAGAGTTGGGTCTTTTTCTGCGAGGTGGCAGAAGGTTTTCTTTCTTCCTGCTTCTAGAGCCCTGGGGCAGCTCGGTCTCCCTGGTCCGCATTGGAACTGCCACTGCTGGCATTGGGGCTCTCATCGTCGGACTTCTGCCTATCACTGGGCCTTTTGGTGAAGTGACCTCTTGGAAAACGCAGCCACCCGCCCGGCCAGCTCTTGCGCCGCTATTGTGAGGGGGAGAGCTAGAGAAAATGAACCATACCTTAAGGAAATGCTGGTAGCTGGCACAGGGCGGGGGAGAAGTGGGGAGGGAAAAAGGGAAGCCCGGGAAGCTCTGCCAGGGAGTGTGGAACATTGGAAGTCAGAGGGAGTTTGTGCAGTGCCGGGCTCTGGTCGGAAGGTGGTGCTGCTCAGCGTCTTCAGGAAAAAGTGTGTCTAGGGAACTCCCTGTGAGGCCGAGGGGACGTGAAAGACCCCCGCGCGCTGTGGCATCATCCCAAGGAATCTTTCAAAGGCCTTGAGTAACAGATTGTCCTTCAAACATTTAGTTGAACAGTTGGCTTAAAGAGCAGGTTAAAAACGTGACATTCAAACCTTGGAGCCTCAGTCTCAAGGACATCCATGAGCCAGATGTGAAGGGAGCAGAGCAATCAACCAACAGCCACACATAGGAAGGTTTTGTTGTTGTTGTTGTTGTTGTTGTTGTTGTTGTTTTTACAAGGCTTTACTGGTAGACCAGGAAAATGCTAGTAGCTTCTGAGGTAACTGTGCTACCAAGAAAATAAGAAAGTGAGAGAAAGACTTTGTTTGTTCTAGCTGGTAAAAAACAAACAAAAAACTTCCATATCTTCCATAAGCCAGAGTTATTTCGACTTGTAGATAGATATGTCAGGAGCAAATTCTTTTTTTTTTTAAAGTATTGCTAGTATTTTATTCACAAGACATAAAGTTTACTTCTTTAAAGCTTCATTATCTCTTAAACTTTTTAAAGTTATTTTAATGTGGCTAAAATGCTACAGAGCATAACATTCAACATATCTACCATTTTAAGTGTGTAACTGCTGAATGCTGATGTTAATGAATTTTACACTGCTGTGCACTGAGCCTACAGAACTTACTCATCTTGCAAAAATTCTGCACCCATCAAATGACTCTCCATTTCCCTGCCAAGCTATCCTAGTTTTCTTTATTCTGAGAATTTTATTTCTATGGCTACCTCATATAAATGGGATCACATAGAATATATCATTTAAAAAGTTTTATATATTTATTTTTATTTGAAAGGCAGATTTTACAGAGAAAGAAAGAATAAGATCTTCCATCCACTGCTTCACTTCCCAGATGGCCACAGCAGCCAGAGCTGACCTCAGCTACCTTAAACTGGAAGCCAGGAGCTTCTTTTGGGTCTCCCATACAGGTACAGTGTCTCAAGGACTTGGGCCATCCTCTGCTCCTTTTCTAGGCTGTAAGCAGAGAGCTGGATCAAAAGCGGAGCAGCTGAAACACGAACTGGTGCTCATATGAGCTGCCGACATCACAGGCCAGAGGATGAGTTCTGCATCACCGGCCTGGCCCACCAGAAAATGTCTTTTTGTGGACTGCTTTATTTTGTTTAACACAGTATCTTCCAGATGTATCCATGTTGTGGCATGGAACAGAATTTCTTCATGGTTGAGGCTAAATATATTATTGTATGTATCTGTCACATTTTGCTTATCCAACTTCCCAGTGATAAACAGCTGACTTTCCCCTACCTCTTAGCTATGCATAATGCTGTTGTGAATGTGAGGATGCAAATACCACTCCCAGATTTTTCTTTCAATTCTTTTGGATATACAGACTATTTCAGAAATTTGTGGAAGGGGCCTGGCACTTGTGATGCCATGTCATAGTGCCAGTTAAGAGTTTCAGTTGCCCTGCTTCCAATCCAGTTCCCGGCTAATGTACCCGGAAAAGCAGCAGATGAGAGTTCAAGCACTTGAGTCCTGCCGCCCATGTGGTATTCCGGGTTCCTGGCTGCTGCATGGTCAAGCCCTGGCTGTTGAGATTACTTTGCAGTAAAACAGATGATGGAACATTTTCTTCATCATTCCTCTGTCACTCTTTCTTTCAAGTAGGACAATCTTTTCTTTAAGGGTTATGAAAATGAAGTTAAAAGATAAGTTTATTTTGGTGCAAAAAAATTGAGATTCTCATACAGTTTTACATTGTATACATTCTCCACTATTTGTGTGAATATCCCTTACACCAGAAGTAAGATTTCTGAATCATATGGTAAACTCTAGTTTTTTATTTTTTTGAAAGCTTTCAAATGGTGTTTTTCTAGAGATTGCATCATTTCACATTCTCAAAAGTGTTCATCATTTCACAAGAGTGCACAAGTATTGTAGTTTCTATACATCTTTGCCAGCATTTGCCATTTGCTGACTTTCTGATAGAGGTCATCCTGATGAGAATGAGATAATACCATACTTTGATTTTGACTTGCATGTTTCTAGTGATTTGTGATGTTGATCATCTTTTCAGATGCTTGTTAGCCATTTGTGCGCATTTTTGGAAATGTGCCCTTTGAAGTTTTTTGCCCGTTCTGTTTTGCCATTACTGAGTTGCAAAGCAGAGAAAAATAGAATGAGCAAGAGCAGAAAGAACATCCCCACCTTCTAGTTGACTCCCCGAATGCAACGGCTGAGCTGAAGCTGGGAGCTGAGAACCTGTCTGGGTCTGTTGTAGAGGTTTACTTGAGTAAATTACTTGCATCATCAGAACTGTCTGTCAACACTAGCATTTGCAGGAAGCTGGCATCAGGTGCAAGCGCCAGTGCTCAGATCCAGGTATTCTAACATCAGACTCAGTTAGCTTAACCAGCAGCTTAACTTGGAGGCTAAAAGCCTGTCCCTGCGGATTACTTTGAGTACTGCTGATATTTTAACAGTACTAAGTCTTATAATCCGTAAATATGAGTTGTTATTCCACTTATTTATGTCTTTTGAAATTTATTTTAATAATAGGTTTATATTTTTTGGTTAACTTAATCTCTAAGTAGTTTATTTTTCATTGGTTCATTAACCTTTTTTCTTCAGATTTTTCATTATTGGTATAGAAAAATGCAACTATTGATTTTGTATACTGCTGCTTAGCTGAATTCCTTTATTAGTTGCAACAGGCTTTTGGGAAGGTGGAATCTTCAGGGTTTCCTAAAATAGAAACACATGATCTACAAAGAGATAATTTTATTTCTTCTTTTATGCTTTGGATGGTTCTTATTTATTTCTCATATTTAATTGCTCCAGCTAGGGCTTCCAGCACTATGTTGAAAAGAATAGCAAGGGACCAGCGTAATGGTTCAACTAGCTAATTCTCCATTTCTAAGCACAGACATCCCATATTGTTGCCAGTTCATATTGTGGCTGTACCACTTCCCATCCAGCACTCTGCTTAAAGCGTGGGAAAAAAAGAGGAAGATGACCCAAAGCTTTGGGGCCTTGCACTCACCTGGGAGACCCAGAGGAAGCTCCTGGCTTTGGATCAGCTCACCTCTAGCTATTGCAGCTGTTTAGAGAGTGAAACAGTAGGTGGAAGATCTTTCTCTCTGTCTCTCCTTGTCTCTGTAAATCTGCCTTTCCAATGAAAATGGTATTTTTAAAGAAAAAGAAAAAAAGAGAAAGAAGACAAGGCAAATGTAGGTATCCTTACCTTAGAGAAAGTGCTTTTGTTCTTTCCCAGTGGAGCAAACTATTAGCTGTGGATTTCTCAAACATGGTCGTAATTCAATTGAGACAGTGTCCTCCTGCTTCCAAAGCACTGTTCTCATTTGTTCTGGGTTCTCATCATGAAAAGATGTTACATTGTGTCAGGTTTTTGACTATCAATTGAGATAACATTGTAACTTTTGTCCTTCTTTGTATCAGTGTGGTGGATTATAGAGCTCTTCTTGTGTGATGTCTTTAAACGGCTTTGACATTAGGGTGACCCTAGCCTGATGAGCGAGTTTGAAAGTTTTTAACCATCTTCAGTAGTTAGAAGAATTTGAGAAGGATTGGTGTTAAGTCTTCTTCAGATGTTTGATAAAATTCTGCAGAAAATCCATCTGGTACTAGGCTTTTCTCTGATGTGAGGCCCATGTTCTAAATTTTTAGTTTATTTTTATTTGCTTGAAATGTAGAGGGATAGGGTGAAACCAAGATGGAGATGGACAAAGAAAGATATTTTTTTTGTCAATTCACTGGCTCATTCTCCAAATGACTGCAAAAGGCAAGACAGAGCCAGCTTGAAGCCAGGAACTCTGGATCCATCTACGTAATCCACCACCTGCTGCCTCCCAGTGTACACGTTAACCAGAAGTTGGAATCAGAAACAGCCAGGACTCCAACCTAGGCACTCCACAGGGGATACAGGCTTCCCAAGTGATATCTTAACTGTTGCACCAAACACCCACCCTTGATTTTTTGATTGTGAATGTTGTGTCCTTACTAGCGGAAGATTTGTTAAAATTTTCTGTTTCTTCATGATTCTGTGTTTCCAGAACTTAGGCTATTTTCCCCATAGGCTATCCAGTTTACTGGCATGTAATTATTCAGAGTACTCTTATTTTGTCACAGTGACATTGATTGTGATGTCCCCTTTTTCATTTTGTACTGAGTAATTCAAGCTTTCTCTCTTTCTCTTCAATTAATCTAAGGTTTGTTGGAAAGATAAACAAACAAAAGGATCACTGACTTTTTTCTGTTTTTTAAAATGCTCTGCTTAATTGATCTGTGCTGTAATTTTATTATTTTTTTTCCTCCTACAAGTAGTTTGGGGTTTACTTAGCTTGTTGTTTCTCTAGAAGTTTCACAAGTGTTATATTGGACAACTGGTTTGAGGTCTTTTTTTTTTTTTTTAATTAAACACTTATCCCTATCAATCCTTCTTCACAATGCTTTCTCTACATCCTGGGATTTTGGAATGACCTGATTTTAGCTTTTAATTGTGAACACATTTAAATCTTATTGAAAAGTTGCCAAAGAAACAGTACAGAGAAAATTCATATATTTTTCACTTAGCTCGACTAATGTTAGAATCGTACTTGCTTCATGTCTGGGAACTGTGCCATGTCCCCTCCCCATGGGTCTTCTTCACTGTAAGTCACGGGCTGAAGGTGAATCCCAGCTGGGTCCTGATATCCTGCAGTTAAAGAGCAGAGCAGCTGTGGTGAGAGGACTATTTACTCTTGCTGGAGATAGCGCATGTCACTGCATCGCACATCTGCTTATCCAAAACTACATTACTGGCGATGCACAGAATGGCCTCCCGGGCTGAGTAGCCAAAGTTGCCCTGAGACCTAGAACATTTCTCTGCTGGATAACTTGCAGAACTTTCAGAAACTCTTCTTGTCTCCATTTTTAAGACACTATCTTCCTTGCTTATGTCTAGCATAGTACTTCCTGGCAGCCAGTCTCAGTTTTGAATAAATATTTTAAATCACTTGTTCAGATGGCTACTAGCATCAGCCTGAGTCCCTTCCCAGTTTGTACATTATTAATTAATTAATTAATCTATTTATTTATTTGATAGAAAGGCAGAGAGACAGGGAGAGATTTCCCACTCACCAGTCCTCTCCAAATTACTGCCATGGCAAGGGCCATGCCAGGTTGAAGCCAGGAGCCAAGATCTCCATTTTGGTCTCTCACATGGGTAGCATGGACCCTTGTACTTGTGCAATTATCCATGTCTCCTAGGCACATTATCTGGAAGCTGGATTAGAAATAGAGCAACTGTGACTTGAACAACATTTTGATATGGGATGCCAGTATCACAAGGCGCAGCTTAATGTGCTGCACCACATTGCAGGACCCCATCCTTATTGCCTCTAATGGTAATCACTTATAACTAAGCACGGTGTTCTGAATATTTTCATTGTGCCTTTCATGTATTAACTCATTTGTTTGCACAGCAGTCTGTCCCCTCCCCCATCCCATTAAAGGGTGTTTTATTTTCCACTTTTCAAAAAAAAAAAAAAAGTGGAACTGAATCACAGATAGTAACTAGCCCACATTTAATGCAAGCAAACTGGGAAATGACACAGCCAATCGTTCTCTTAGATTAGTCACTCAGTTGCCTCTCCTGGATTTGAACAAAGAAAGCCTTTCTCTAGCTTCTCTTCGTTCCCTGTCATTTCTTCTCCTTATTCAGTTTAAATAGAACATAGCTTCACAACTGACAAACGTAGGGCACGAGCAGGCAAATGTAGGTATCCTCATGTTGCATATCTGTCACAGTACCATGACCCAAGGTTCTAAGACATTTCTCTGGGCTGTACTCCAATCAAACAAGGGACTCTGGCTGCTTGGAACAACACAGATGGACCTGGGGGAGAGTTTGTTCTGTGACATAAGCCAGACACAGGAAGACAGACACTGCATAATTATATTTATAAATAAGGAATTAAAGAGAGTCAAACTAGTGGAAGCAAAGGACAGAACAGAGCTTATTCCCTGGGGCTAAGGCAGGGAGGTAGAAGCTATTGTTCAATTGGAAATTTGGAAAAAGAAGTAATAGAAAAAATTAATAGCACATGTAAAGTCTTAGCAGCAGTAGTAAACTTGATACACAGCTAAAGCAGGAATAAAGTCTAGAATTACTTGCAGTTTGGAGTTTCACATCGTATAGTGGCCTAATCCCTCCCAATCAAAAGCTGTCCTCCCTTGCCTCCGAGAGTGGTCCAGTTACCAGTATGAGAGGCACTGTCATCAAACCCCCTACGTTAGCATCAGCAAAGGTTAGTTGATGATTGATCATGTAATGATGTGTGCATACAGGGAGATAGAGTGAGCTGGGAATTGAATCAGTAATTCTCAAATGTATTCTTTACATCCCTGAATGACGTGTGTGGGGAGGAGGCATATAGTCTCTTACCTCTACTCTTTCAGCTTGTTCATAAATGTAACTTCCCATATGCTTTATCTGGAAAAATATTTTCATCACTAGCATGGCATTTTGAAAACTATAGCACTCCAAGATCTTCATGTGCCATGCATTTCTCGTAGCAATGAAGTCAAAATAGTGTTTTTGAAATGTTATGTTTTTTTCAATTCTGTTTTAACAAGGCCAGCATTAATATTATAATGAATTTGTTCTTGGAATTTCAACAGGACCATTTAACAACAACACATATGTAAGTTCTTTTACGAGCCTCTTTTCAGGGGACATGGTCTGTGTTCCCCAGCCTTGCACCTGGGAGCTATAAAACATCATGCAAAATATCTAATCAACAAACCCCTGGAGAGGTCAGAGATGGGGGGGAAGGGGAGAAGGGAAGGAGAGAAAGAGAGAGAGAGAGAGAGAGAAAGGAGGTCAAAAGCCTTGTGATGACCCCAATCTTAACCATTATCAACTGCAAAAATAGGGAAGACCCTGATCAAACATTGCCTAGTCAAAGTTGGCCAACACTCATAATTCAAGAGCAAAATAAATGGTTGTTATCATTTTAAGTCATTGCTTTCCAATGGGCTGTTTAGCAGAAATAGATTAATGAAAAAGGCTTTATAGCTCTAGTACTGTTTGTCTCATGAACCCTGTTACTCTGTTCATGTTCTATTAGTGTCTTTCTCTGGTTGTTTAACAGCTGAGAGGCCTTAAGGCAGTGAAAACCCTTTGAGTCCATGTTAGAGATCAGTAAACATTGCAGTGTCTCTTTTTGGGCCCTGGAGTCCTGAGGATGTTGCCTGAAAGAAAAAATGGGGAAACCACTTACATCTCCTTCACTCTGATATCCTTGCTTCCTTCTGTTTTTCTAAAGAATGGGTTTTATTTCAGAGAAGTAGAGTTCAAAACACAGTTTCAGATCATGGTGGGACTCAGCTCTGCCCTTGCCTTATCTGCCTTTTCTGGCCTCAGCTGGAAAACAGTTCAACTTCAATTCACATCCACACTTGGTCTTTCTATTTCTAGGCCCAGGGCCAAGTTCTTGCTCAACAACTTTATGACTGTGCTGTGACTCATTCAAAATTACAAAGCCCTCTTGACCCACCTCACCCCCACACTCTCCCACCACTGCCCCATCGTCACTTATTAAAGGCAGAGGCAGGACTTCTCCACCATCAGAGAGGCTAAGGCCAACACAGAAACCTCCAGCTCTTGCTCCAGGCTCACCTGCTCAGATTCCAGCAAGCAGGTCTCTGCTGTGCTTCTGTGCCTGCTGCTCACAATGGCAGCTTTCAGCTCCCAGGTGTTTGCCCAGCTAAGTGAAACTCCTCCCTCTGCCCTTTGAAGCACCAATCAGATCATTGCCAGTGAGAAGGGTCCCCATAAGGCAGCTCAGAGAACGGCAAGCAGGGAGCACAGTCCCATGACTGCCCCTCAGCTGAGCCTGAGCTCTAGTTCTAGCTGTGAACCTCACATGCAGCTCCTCCAGATTTCCCACACTGGAAGCACCTCCTGCACAGTCACCACCCCGCCTGCTATCAGCAGTGTTTGGAGTTGGGGGTGACCCAAATGCTGTGGTGAATGTGCAGGTCACTTCCTGATATGGAGACCCAGATTGACCTGTGCTTCATTCAGTCCGGCTTCTGCAGAGGCAGTGGGCACCAGGGATGCTCATGATGAGACACAGACCTAATAGGAAGCCTGGACTGGAGTCCTCTGCTGCTATTCCCTGGCTCTGACCATTGACTATTTTTTTTAAGATTTATTCATTTATTGGAAAGTCAGATATACAGAGAGGAGGAGAGACAGAAAGGAAGATCTTCGTCTAATGATTCACTCCCCAAGCGAGCGCAAGGGCCGATGCTATGCTGATCCGAAGCCAGGTACCAGGAACTTCTTCCGGATATCCCACATGGGCACAGGGTCATCCTTGACTGCTTTCCCAGGCCACAGGCAGGGAGCTGGATGGGAAGTGGAGCTGCTGGGATTAGAACCGGCGCCCATATGGGATCCTGGCGCATTCAAGGCGAGGACTTTAGCTGCTAGGCCACGCCACCAGGCCCCGATCATTGACTGTTAAGCCCCTCCTAATACCCTCTTAGATTGTGTGAAGACAATCTTGTGCTTACCCAGCTTCTAGCAAAGTAGTGCTGCGAAGACCAGGGTTTCAGGGCTGCTCACCACCAGGCATGGATTTTCAGATTTAAAAGGACCTGTAGCTAGGCTTTGATAAACATCTGCTCTCCCGCACCCTTGCTCCTGCCAAGTATTGGATTATTGCACTCTTCTTTCCTAGCCACTCCAGAGTTGTCACCAGGTCCTCTTTCTCAGTTGGTGATGGTTCATGCCCACTTTGTGGTCCAGGAAAGTGAAAGTTTAGGGGAAAATCTCCAAGGGCAGACACTGGACTTGGGGGTGGACAGCTTCTCTCTCTACTTCTCCCCTTCCCTCCTGTGCTGCCTTCTTACTATTCCCTATTTGACACATACAAAGACTCAAAGCTCACCCTGAAGATATTGCTTATTGTTATTTTATTACAGATGGGACTAATACGGGAAAAACTTGTTGCTTCAGATTTACCAAAAGGAGCAGAGCTGTGGAAAGCCTCAAGAGCTATACACACATCAGCATCAGTAACTGTCAGCGGAAAGCCATGACGTGAGTGTAGCAGGACTGCCCATCCTCAGCCATCAGTCCTGAGCTCTCCCTTGGGGTAACAGAGAGGATGATGGGGACCAGACTGAGTCAGGTGCTGAGACATTCTCTAACCCAGACCCAGAAACTTTCCAATGAGAAACAAACAAACAAACAAACATGACTTTCAGCTTCCTTGCCAACCTTCAATTCAGAGCTCAGGTTTTTTCATCCCGGAGTGAAAGGAAGGGACTTCATCTAGGCCCACTTACCAGAGCAGCTGCTTCTTGCCCAAGGCTCTTCTTTTATCTTATCTTCCTCCACTAATCAAGCATGTAGATAACACCCAGAGTTAAATCCTCAAAGCACTTCATCTAACTGTTCCCTTTCTTTACAGCTTCGAGACCAACCTGGTCTGAGAGCTCTGTGCTGACCTGGAGCTGAAGTGGGTCCATGATGCCATTGCCCACCTGGACAAGAAAACCCAGATGAAAAAGCCTTGACCTCCTGCCTGAGCTAAAACTTGATCTGCATCTGCTACCCTCCCCTTCCCAGAGCTCTTCAGACCTTTGTGTAGTAATGTACATCATAGTTTTTCTTAAGTATTTTTAAGTTATTAATATATTAATTTAACCTGCGTGGCTTGGGGGCAGAATTTGAATTGCAAAGCCTTGAACACATCAAGTCACATTACTATCATTAAAAACCACAGATGCTCTTTCCCCTGCCTTAGTGCAGATTGTGAAGATGGACTTGATGCCAAGATTTTTTCCTAGTCCCTAGCAAAACTAATGTTATTGTAAAGTCATGTATTTTATATGTGCAATTTTCAAATTTTTACATAAATACATTTTTGTATGAAACCTGACTTGGATGACGTTTTAAAGAATAAAATTAAGCTGAAGGGGGGGGCGTCTCTTGGGGAAGCCAGGAGACAGCAGGCTTGCAGAGTGGGCTGCTAGTCAGAAGGAGGAACAGTTCTAAGACAGGCCCTGGGCCTCATCCCAGGTGGGACTTGTCTGGACATCCAGGAGAAGCAGACAGGCTGGTGCCCGGCTGAAACAGCTGCACAGCAACAGGCACTCTGTTCAAGTACCTTTCTTTCTCCGCAAAGTTATTCCTTGGGTTCTGATGGATACTCCACCCTAAAGTGTCTGCCTTCTTGCATTATGTCAGCTTCATGTCTCACTGGTGTCACCAGCCTCATCAATCCTCTTATCCAGGATAGCTCAAACATCACCTGCCTTAAGAAACCGAGTGAAGAACTCACTAACGACCTTGCAGTTCCCTTTTACAGCACAGAACCATAAGTCTTTGAAAAATAATTTCTGCCTCAACATGTTAGGGAAGAATGAGGAAGGTATGGACTCTGTACTCAAACTGGGACCCTAAGAAACTCTTAATGGCTTTGGGCTGAGTGTCTTAAAGACAGATCTCTATCAAGTCCCTGAGGAGTTTTTGAGATGTCAAGAGGTGTATGAAATTGTGGCAAGCAGATAATTTATGTGACCATTTAGTGCCATGCTGAATCCCATGCTGTGTCTAACAGAATGTTACATACACCAGTGACAATCACAACAAAGTTTTATTACAATGAGTGACAAGGAAACTGACCGACCAACTCGACTGGGACTGACACCCCTTACCAGAGCGTGGCCCCGAATAGCGCATTCACGGGATTTCTAAAGGGGCAGTTTACAATGTAGCTTGTAAGGTGAAGGAGGAAAGGTTGCACAGTCCCTGCTTATCTTGGATTCATGGGAATTGAGGCTCATCTGTTAAAGGCCATGTAGGCCAGCTGGCCTGCAAGCTCACACAGTTTCTTAGCCAAGCAAGCAAAGCAGAAATTACAAAAGTGAAGAGTATTGCAGTTAGCAATGAGCCACTTTTATTCCATTTGTTTTCAACTCTACAACTAATCATTGTCCTCAAACATAAACAGTTTCTCGGATTACAGAGAGAACAAATGGGGAACAGATGCTCTAGGCGAGTAGGGGGAATGAATATATGTTGTATCTTAATGAGATCTAGCAAGCCCTCCAGGATAGCCAGTGGTTTTCGGTTTGTTTTGCTTTTTTTTCTTTTAAATATTCACTTATTTTTATTTGAAAGGCAAAAATTTTTTAAAGATCTTATTTTATTTTTATTGGAAAGGCAGATATACAGAGAGGAGAGACAGAGAGGAAGATCTTCCCCAGGTGGCTGCAACGGCTGGAGCTGAGCCAATCCGAAGCCAGGAGCCTCTTCCGGGTCTCCCACATGGTGCAGGGTCCCAAAATTTGGGCCGTCCTCGACTGCTTTCCCAGGCCATGGGGCTGCCGGGATTAGAACTGGCAACCATATGGGATCCCGGGCGTGCAAGGCGAGGACCTTAACCACTGCGCCATCACACCGGGCCCCCTGAAAGGCAAATTTTTACAGAGACAGAATGAGAGAGAGAGAGAGAGAGAGAGAGAGAGAGAGAGAGAATCTTTCATCCTCTGGTTCTCTCCCCAAATAGCTGCAATGGCCAGAACTTAGCCAATCTGAAGCCAGGAGTCAAGAGCTTCTTCAGGGCTTCCCAGGTGGGTGCAGGGTCCCAAGGCTTTTGACCATCCTCTGTTACCTATCCAGGCCTTATGCCAGAAGCTAGATCTGAAGTGGAGCAGCTGGGATTAGAACTACTGCCTATATGAGAGCTAGTACTGCAGGCAAAGGGTTAGCTTGCTAACATACGATGTTGGCTCCAGGGCAGGGCAGGGTTAAATAGAGTGTCAGATTCGGGCAGGAAAGAAGTAAGAACTCCATGTGTTTAACCCCAAACAAATTGACTTCAACTCTGTCAAGATGTTGCTGTGTTTTAAGAAATTCTAAACCTATTTGTCCTCATGCAGGCCTAGGATCCTTAATTCCGTTCAAACACAGAGAATTCGAGAGAAATCCCAAATCACAAAAGCAGAGTCTGACACACTACTGGCACCAAGTTAAATGGGATTTGTTGATTAGCCTAGAACGCCACTAATGTGCCTAGGAAACTTGGGTTAATTGACTTGGCTTGACTGGACTCCCACTGCAGATCCTAGCTCTCATATTGGTGTCAACATCACTTAGATGCCAATAAAAACAAAACAAAGCACGAATTCCAGAAAAATACAAACACTATCTGCATTGAGAAATCAAGAAGAGGAGAGGCAAATGACCTTACATATTCCCTTCCAAAGGCTGTAATAGCAGTTTTGTATAGGGACCCTTTCTCCGTCCTTTTTAACCAGTTCTCACCCTAGTCTGGGACCCAGACACAGGGACAATTTAGAGACTCTCTGATTTTTCCCTCCTTTAGAACAATGTAATCTTTTAGCTTGACATATGACCTCTGGTAAAGACGTGAAAAGTAACTTCTGTTTAAACTTGCCTATCTTGTAGACTTGGATGTTGGGCATGCACTAGTCCTAAAGTAGCATAAATTGTAAACATCTGTCACATATTCATGAGCCTGTCTATATTCTCCAGACTAAACTTCATTTTCTGGGGCCCGTGCAGCTGTACACAAAACTACTGAATGAAGGTTGGAGTAATGAAAGTCACTTTCAGCCCCTGATTCATGCAAATAATTCAACTTCCAGCTTTGTCATCCACTACCATGGTGACCTCTGGGACAATATGCCCCATAAATCTCAACTGCAAGATGGAAGCAGTCCATACCCCTAAGTCATTCATCACTGCTTGGAGGACAGCTACCTGGCCTACTGTGATGTGAGAAGTACACACCTGTTGTATTGATCTGCTGATATTTGGAGCCCAGTCTAATCCTGCTTAATAGAAGAAGACCATAATCATTGATGTCATTAAAAACCGGAAGAAATTTGTAGCTTTGACCACTATTTGGTAAGAGGCAGTGAGAAAATGGATTTCTTAGGTTGGAAAGATGGAGATCCTTGGCACAAAATACCATAACTTTTAGATCTTATCTGCTGAAATTGCAGCTCCTTGGAAAGTGTTTGAAACTACACAACGGTGATGTTTTAGGTGTCTTTATCTCCACTTGCCAGAAGCAGATAAGTTCAGGAAAGCTCACTCATGAAATAGAATAAAGTTCAAAAATTTAAAAAATGCACACACATTCTTGGAAAAGTTATCTGTACTAGTTCCCTTTCCATTACTATAATTAAATGCCTGAGGTTGGATGCTTCATAAAGAAAAGAGGCTTATTGAGCTTACAGTTTTGCAAATTGAAAGTCCAAATTGCAGCTCAAGACCTCCATGACTACTTTGCATCACAGTTGAGAGTGTGAGAGGAGAGACCCCTTGGCAAGACAGGAGACCACACGCTGAGTCAGGTATCAGGCTCTCTCTTATATAAACATTCTCATTAGAACCATATTGATTCCTTTAAAGGGCAACACCCCCAGAGACCTCCTACTAGGTTCCCCCCTTTTAAAGTTCTCACTAGCTCTTAAGAGAGTCAAGCATCCAACATGTGAGACTTTAGAAAATAAATCATAACACTGTCTGTTTCTAAGTCCCAAACACGGAGAAGTACTATGTCCTTCTAAATATAGTACTATGTACTATATTTAAAGATGAAAAAGAAAGTCAGCAATAAATGTCCAGGGAAAAACTCATGGTTGGATGAAAGAACTTGGGGCAAATAGTGACATTTCAAGCCTAATAGTTTCATCGAAGGAGGTGGGAGGGATGAAGAGAGAGAGAGACAGACAGAATGGGGAGAAGTAGTCTAGAAGGAAATTTGGTCTGTGGCTTTGCTGGTACACTGAATTGATTAATATATATGTGTGTGATTAATATATATGTGTATATATGTATATGTATATAATATATGCAATTGATTTATATATGTATATATACACATATGTATATTGCTTATATACAAATATACTGGCCATATACTAGTCATATACATATATACTGGCCATGTACATATATACCGGTCATACTCCTATGCTTCTGTCAAGGAAATAAGTGAGTCTGGACCAAAATTCACTGAAAATTCAAAACAAACTCCAAGTGCTACAGTTTGTTATAAGCAAACTTCAGATACCATAGAGTCCCCCTAAAGCATAGCTCTCAATCCAGAAGTAGAAAAGAGGGAAAATGGAAAAGAAGGGATCTCTCAGGGACAACCAAAAACCAGGGTCCAAGAGACACAAATATTTCCCTCATCAATGCTTGGTCTTTTATGTTTGCCCAGAAGATGGCAGGAGAACTAGAGCAAGAGCCACTGGTATCTGCCACCTTCCTTTCCACGAATAAGGGTGTTGATCACAAGAACCTTATCATTTTTATTTTTTTTTTCAAATTTGAAGTATGAAGAAGAGGAAAATAATTTACATCTTCAGTGCAGAGATTATGTCCTTATCTGACAGAAGCACCCATCATTGCGAAATCTCAGACTCTCAGGTCAAAGAAGAGTGATGTCGCTCTTGAGGATACGGTACCCAACCACCACAACATCCCTAGCTGTACCTTATCCACAGTGTCAGATGCCAAGCCCCTGTGTGTGTGTGTGTGTGTGTGTGTGTGTGTGTAACTTTAAATGAGTTGAATTAGAACATCTACTTTGTGGGTTTGTTGGAAGGTTAGATAAATCAACCCATGTGAAAGACATAGTACAAAGTCCTGAATAGATTCAGTAGATTAGGACTGATGCTGATAACTTTTTATTTTCTAGATCTATGGTTAGAATTTTTATACAGATACATAGCTTGGGGTAATTTTCCTCAAAGAGTGACAACAACCTGAAGACATGTTTTCAGTAATCCTTGGCGTGGAGAGGTAGCAGACTTAATGTGGTCCTGTTTTGGATATGGGAAAACTGAGACAAAAGCTATAATACAGCTAAGACCTAACAGGCCAGACCATTAATAAATGGGGCTCTCAAATCAGCTCAGCCTTTAGGGATTTGTCATTTACCCTAAGCTTTCACAAACTTTTTTTCTTTCTTTCTAAAAAATAGATATTAGGAATAAAATAAATATCAGTGTTTATTAAATTCTACCCAATGCTCCACAGTATTAGAAGAAATCTGTAGCAGAATTTAAAAAGAAAAAAAGAAGGCCAGGAGTCATAATTCCTGGCATCTTTTCTTCTGATCACTCAACATTCTTTGGAAATACTTAAAATGTAAAGACTTTGTTTTAATTTTTAAAATTGTTTTTAATTAATATTTTTTGAAAGGCAAAGCTGTAGAGTGGAGTTCTGGTTCACTCCTCCAATGGCTGAAACAACCAGAGCTGAGCTGATTTGAAGCCAGGAGCCAGAAACTAACCCTAGGTCTCTTATGTGGGTGCAGTGGCTTAAGTACTTGGGTTGTCTTTCACTGCTTCCCAGGCTATAGGCAGAGAGCTGGATCCAAAGTGGAGCAGATGGGCCTGGCATGATGGCTCGTTGATTAAATCATCATCTTGCAAGCACTGGACACCAGTTCATGTCCTGGCTACTCCACTTCCCATCCAGCTCCATGATTATGGTATGGCACACCAGTGGAGGACACCCCCAAAGTTTTGGGAGCTGTATCTATGTGGGATACTTGCAAGAAGCTCCTGTCTCTCAGCTTCTGATCAGCTCAGCTCTGGCCATTGCGGCCACTTGGGAGTAAGCAAGCAGCTAGAAGATCTTTCTCTCTGACTCTCCTTCTCTCTATAAAATCTGGTCTGCTTTTCCAGTAAAAATGAATAAAATCTAAGGGGAAAAAAGTGGAGCATCTGGGACTAGAACTGAGAGCCATATTGGGTCCCAGTGTCACAATCATAAGCTTTTGCTTTTTATCCATTTCTCAGGGTCCTATTTGACCAAGTCTCCTCATTCAACTGGTCCCAGGCCATATGCAACTATGTGCCTCTACTTTAGGTCTCCACTGAATGTGCAGCCAACAAGCACACAGAAGAAAAGTGAGCCAGTAGAGCTTCTATCTCTCACTAGAGACATCTAATACCTGGATGGACAGAACAGCTGCTGAACTTGGATGTCTGAAAAATTATTTCATCTATCTCTGCTGAGGTTCCTTGCATTTAGAATAAATATGAAGCCAAGGAGGCAACACTAAAATGTAAAGTCACTAGCTAGGAGAGCCCCTCAACTTACTAAAGTATTGTAAGAACGTCGGGATACAATTAAATAGCAGGATGATGGACTTACGACTCTTCATGAAAGACTGTACTAAATCAACGACATAGGAGAAATCAGTGGGATGTGGGGACTTGGGGAGGGGGGTGGGCAATTCCCAGAACCTACAGAACTGTATCATGAAATAATAAAGCAAATATATATATATTTTAAGAAAGGTTTTCCTACGAAAGAAATACCATCACTCAGCTAGGATTGCCAAGAATTTCGGAGGCCAAGAGCATTCATTCCAACTGTCTTGCCTTGTTAGTTTCTGAGATTTTGCCTTTCTTCTGTGCACAATTGGAACATTCCAAGGAACCGTTCTTATCGTAGCCTGTCTTTACTGGGAAGCAATGAAGAATTTGGGAGGAGCCATGGAGGAAGTCAGCTACATAGATATGGAGTGCCTTTCCAGCATCCCCATACAAAAATGTGGCCCATTTCTGATAATAATAAATATTAACTTCATTTATTGTGCATCTGTAGAGATTGGACAGATCCCTAATTTTACATGTATTAATTCACACCATGATTCTCTAAGGTAAGCATGATGATGATCTCCATCTTAACCAGCAGAGCGTAGTCTATAGGGACTGGCACTATGGCGCAGTTGTTCTGTGGCGTCAACGATTCCATCTGAGCCCTGGTTTGAGTCCCCCTTGCTCCTTTCCAATTCAGCTCCCAGTTAATGCACCCCTATATCCAAAAGGAGCCCCAGAAGAAGCTCCAGAATCCTAGTTTCAGACTTTGGCCATTGAGGCCATTTGAGGAGTGAACCAGCAAATGGAAGGTCTCTCTCTCTGCCCCTTTCTTTCTCTCTCTCTATGCATTTCAAATAAATAAATTAAAAAAAAAAAATGAATGAAGGAAGGAAGAAAGAACGAGCTACTTATTCTGCTACAGCCATTCCACTATACATAGTTGATGTGCAGGGGTTTGTCTGAATTCCATTTGTATGAGGATGTTTGAAACTACGCAAGTAGTTATGAAATGCATAGGAAGTCAAGGTCTTTTGAAATTCTTCATTTCTGACATACTGGAACACTTAGGTTCAGTGACCTCTGGGTTAAGTTATAAGAATGAACTCCTTTCGTGTTTCCCTTCCTGGTTCTCAGAGACCCAGCTGTTTTCAGAATGGCTGAGCTCTCTCTGCCTTTGGGTGAGAGTCTTGCCGAAGCTTTATGGTTCCTGCCTGAACTCCAAAATCAGAACAGAGGCACCGGGGAAGGTTCTTAGCTCACGTAACCTCACCATAACCTTAGATTCTCTGCTTTGCTCCCCCTTGCCCAGAAAAAGTTTTAGTTTATTTCGTCATAACATCCTGCAGCCCGTTCTAAATCCAAGTGCAGAATAAATGAGAGAGGTTCCAAGTTCCACCCCTAATTTGGCCTCCATCATCTGTTTATTTTTCTAAGAATTGGAGTTTAATAAGCATTTCAGACTCCACTCCATCTGATCTGACCATGACCTTGCTTAAGCAAAGGTTTCCTTGGAATATTACACCCTCTTTGTTCCCTATAAAGGCAGGCAGAATAATCAAACACTCACAGAGACCAAGACTCATCCAGAAACCCCTGCCTTGCCTTCCAAGCTCATCTGCTCACCTTCAGCATGATGGTCTCTTCAACACTGCTCTGTTTGCTGCTCATAGCTGCTACCTTCAGCTCCCAGGTGCTTGCTCAGCCAGGTAAGGTCCCTAATTCCCGCAGAGAAAGCCAGCCAGCTCTGAAACTCTCAGGTCAATGCTTCAGGGACTCACTGCAAACTCTGCCTTTGGGAGGTGGGACGCAGACATCACAGGTGAAATGGCTGATATGCCTGCAGTCAGGGGAGGAGCCAGAATCAGAAGCTTGGGCCACCTAGGCCAGTCCCCAGGCTTCTGCTCTGACCTGAGATTTGAGAAGGATGCTGGACACACCCATGGCCAGAGTTAGGGATGGGGCACTCAGATTCAAGCCCTCCTCCTATTGTGGGCTGGTGAACGCTTCTCTGACAGTGGAAAAGGAAAAGCAATTTGTTGGTTTGGAAGCCAGTATCTTTGCTGGTCTCTGAATATCTTTCAGAGACAGTGGTTAGCAGAAGGTGATAGGGCCCCAAGGGGAATCTCTGGGGATGATTTATTTTGCTTTTACTTGGGGAGAAACATCTAAGTATTTGTTCTATAAATTCATTTACTTCATTTTGCTTACTTCCTTCTATGAAATCTATCTGTGCTAATAATGCTAGAGCATACTGTGGTATCAAAAATTGCTTTTTAAAAGGATGTATTTATTTTTATTTGAAAGTTAGATTTATAGAGAGTGAATGAGAGAGGGAGAAAGAAAAAAAGAAAGAGAGAGAGAAAGAGAGAGAGAGAGATCACGTTGCCCAAGCTTTCCTCCTTGAACCACTAATGAGGAGCTCCCTCAGCACCAGGGAGAACGCAAGGTGAGAGGCAGAGGCCCAGAACTTCTTGATGAGCATGTTGTACTGCCACTCAAACTTCCTTCCTCCCTTCCCCTTCCAAAATCAGATTTGAAATATCTGCTCACTCCTTCTTCTTTTTTTTCCCAAAAAATCCAGCTTTCGTTCCAGCTACCTGCTGTTTTTCTATGGCTAAGAAGAAGATCCCCACTCAAAGACTGGAGAGCTACAGAAACATCAGCAACAGCAAATGCCCCCAGAAAGCTGTAATGTAAGTAGATAAAACTCACCAAACCCAAATTGAAGATTCATTCCTAGGGCTCTGAGTGAAGGACAGTTTCAGAATTACTTGGAGTCATGGTCTCAGATAGTTTGACCTCTATAACCTAATCCATAAATGCTCATAGTAAAAAAAAAAAATCACTCATATTTTTTGCCTACGGGCATGTCCAGGTCCTCCTAATTGTTTTCTCTTTCCTTTTCTCCCCTTCCCCCACAGTCTCAAGACCAAGTTGGCCAAGGAGATATGTGTTGATCCCAAGGAGAAGTGGGTCCAGGATGCCATAAAGTCCCTGGACCAAAAATCCAGAACTTCAAAGTCATAATCACCTTTTCTGAGACCCAACTGGAATTTGAGAAATGCTTCAGTAATTTTTAAAATAAATTCAGATGATTCCCACATTTTCATTCTAAAAGGAACAATGTGTATTTAGTGCTTTTTAAAATATACTGTTTTTAAGTTATTGATGTATTTAAACATCATGAATATTATTCTAACAAATATTTGTTGTGTTGAAGTATAAAGCTTTGAGTAGGTACCTTGTCTTATCTGAGCCCCAACTCAATCCCTGGCAAATGTGGGCAATGCAATTCCTTGCTTATATTTCCCTGGAATCTTTAAGGATCCTGGAAAACATTCACAATATAATATACTATCTCTTTAGGAAGGCATTGCTCTTGTAAGCCTAAGATGTGAAGCCCAATGTTAAATCTAAGTAAATATTAGTTTAAGAATATATAAAATAAATGTATATTTTATTACAGTAAGCAGTGTATGTGTGTGTGTTTGAGGGGTGGATCCAAGGAGGGTAAGGAGGTAGATGTCAGTGCAGATGAGAGGCATGATGCTAGAGGAAGGAGCTGACTATGCTCCTAAGGAATGGTCCTTCGGCTTGGGTGAATATCCTAAAATTCGGGATGAAAATGACAAGACCAGAAAATCCATTCCAGTCTTTTGATTCCTGCTCTCAACATTGGTTTCCAAACTTCACATATTGCTGTCACTTCACCAGCAGGAAACTTGCCACCATCCCATTTCTCGCCAGCCTCATGCTTACCCCAAGTCTCTTCTATGACCTCTTGCAACAACTTTAGGGCCTTCTCATTCTCTTAAATCTTACTTCTTTGTCTTCCAACACTGACCGTTCCTACCTTACAGACACTGGATACTCAAAGTGAGGCTGTAGGATGCTTGACAAGATGTTTATACGGAGGCTTCAGACTCAGGAAAGATGGAACTTAAACTGGGACATGGTGAGTGCACAAATGGAGGACATCTGCAGAAGATGCTTCAGTCTAAGAAGATAAAAATTGCTTGAGAAAAATGCCTACATAGGGGGATAATCATGGTGTGCTTAACAAGATGAGTGGAAGGCTATCTGAATATGTTAGGGTTGATGCGTATGTGGAAATTACAGTGTTTATGTTGCCAAGTGGTGGGGAAACTCAGACGGAACGTTAAGGCCAGCGGTCAAGGTCAATGGAGTCAATATTCCTTAAGAAAGCCGAGGTAATAAGTGAACGGGTAATTCTTCAACACCAACATTAGAAAACTTTGTAGAGTAACATATGGCACTGTTAATGATTATTCCTAGAACTACAGATTCAGAATAACACTGCTCCTGGCAAACTGTACTGTGTGATGACCCCAGTTAATAACAGGCACTGCAAGTTTTGATTCAGTGGGGAGAAGCATCATGACTAGAAGTTCTGCAGGAAGAGTAACTAGATTGGGTGGGGGGAGAAGGAAGAACCCATTATGCTCTATTGTGGTGTACACAAGAGGCACCAAGGAAGATAACTAGAGCATTGATAATTGGGAAGTGGAGAAGGTAATGATAAGAAAAACATATGTAGGCTAGTGGCTTCCTTCTGCCTCTGTGGAGCCGGAGCCACCAACAGCTTCAGTTTTGCTCATGCTGGGGGTTGTCAGAGCAGGGTGTGAGATCGTGCATGTATTTTGGTCCCAAGGACAGGTGGGGAGAGGGGAGGAAATGGCCCCAGAATAGCATGGTGTGCCTGTGGGCTGTGCCTGGGGTCTTATGTCCAAGATGAGTGGAGAGGTAAGGTCCCCGACCTGCACATGTGCCAGAGGACTGGGTCTGGAAACCTGTCTATGATCTTGGGTCTCTGTCTCTAGTGGGAGGAAGAGCTCCAGGCCAGCATGCCATCGCACCAGAAAACTGGGCTTGGGAAATAGTTCTGGGGAACTCATGTGCTCCTGGACACAGGGACTATGGATAGATCAGAGAAGGGCGTAAGAAAATATGAGGGAGGGAGAACTGCTAAGGGAGTACATTGCAGGTGAGGAATGACTTCTGGGGGATTTTCACCGACAAGGCCACTGTACTTGCAAGTAAGCAAGGGGACTGAGACTGAGTGGTTTAGAGGGGGGAAGCCAAAGGACATTTCTAGATTAGACTGATGCATCCTCCCAAATGGGAGACCTGAGTTAGGCTGGTTAGCATTGGCCACTGCTGACCACCACATACCAGTGCACACAAAAGCTAGGGCAGGGGCGCCTAACCGGCAGGGCTAAATCATAGTACCTGCCAGTGAGTGTCCAAACAGGGATGGGTCACATTAGGCTGGGCCATGACACTAACCAGCACACAAGAGAATCAAGTCTGGGGGCAGATTTTGTGGGGGATATGTGGGCCTTCCCCTGTGGAACTGCAATTTCTGCTGGTTTGCTTAAGAGCTGGGATGGTAACAGGCTGAGCTAGGCATGTCCAGGGAACCCTTCGACAGTCGTGGGTTTTGGGGCTGGGAACAGGCCAGGCTGGTCCAGGCTGCAACACCTGCAGATGCACTCAACAATAGAATACGGGGCAGGCCAGGCCACAACATCCACCAGCTCATATAAAGGCTGGGATGGAGGGAGAAGACTATGCTGCATAAGGGCCTAACACCCACTGGCACATGTGAGATCTTGGTCTGGGAGTGAGTTTGAGAGTGGGCCTGGTGGAGGAACTTGAGAAATTCCACTGATCAGCTGTGGCTCCTGCTAGTGAATATTTGATTCAGGTCTGGGTGTTGGTAAGGTCAAGCAAGATAGTCCACATGTTGGCAAGTGTGTGGGTTGGTTCTGGAGGGTGGCAGACCAGGCAGGGCTAGTCTAACCTAAGCTCACTGGCATATGCAGTAACCAGGTTGTAGTATAGGTCATTCCAGGCTAAGCTATCCTACCTACTGGTTTGCATGAACCAGGGATTGGTGCAGACTGGTTAGGGCTAGCACCCATCAGTGGGAGTTGGGACTGGGGCAGGCTGGGACAGGTCAGGCTGCAGCATCTGATGGCAAAGGTCAAGACGAGGGGTGGGCTATGCCGAGTTGAGCCAGAGCAACCACTGGCACGTGCAAGATCTGTCTGGGAACAGGCCTGGCTGGGGAGCTAAGAGGACGCCCTGGCTAGGTTATAGTTCACATTGGTGAGCACAAGAGCCAGAATGGGGGCAGCAATTTAGGCTGGGCATGACTACAGTGCCCTTCAGCATGGGTGAAGACTGGGTCTGGAGTGTGCCAGACTGGGCTAGAGTCAGCACCTGCTGCTGCTCATGAGAACCAAGGAGGGTATAGGATAGGCTGGACTAGGTCTGAGCACCCACTGAACCACACAAGAGCTGGGTCTGGGCATGGACCAGGTGCAGCTGGGCCATAGCTGGGCCATAGCATCCGACAATAAGAACCGAGTTGAGTGTGGGTCAGTTAGGCAAGACCATTATTCTTTCCAGGACATGAGGTGGGCCAAGTCAGTCTGGGCAAAAGACCTACTGGTATGTGTGAGATCTGCCACTGGGAGGAGGCCTGATAGAGGAGCTTTGGGAACTCCTCTGTCAGGACACAATTCCTATAGATGAGTACAAGAACCAAGGCTGGGAGCAGCCCAGGCCAGGCTAGGTTAAGGTACCCACACATGTGGGTCAGGTCTTGGGGCAGGCCAGGCTGAGCCAGTTCATAACACCTGTTGGCAGATCTGAGAATCAGTATGAGGTGCATGACAGGCTGAATCGGGTTGCAACACCAGCCGGTTCACGTTAGGGCTGGGACTGGTGGCTGGATGAACTGGGATAGGCTGTTTCACTCACCAGCATGAGCTGGAACTGGGGGCAGACCATACCAGATCATGCCAGAATGGGCCACAAATCCACCAGCATATGTGAGACCTGGAGAGGGGAGGGTGAGTATTGGGGCTCCCCTGCTGGGCCACAGCTCCCACTGGAGAGTGTGAGAACTGGGATCTGGAGCAGACCAGGCCAGACAGGACTATATCTGTTGAGCATACATGTGGACTGGGTTAAGGGGAGAGCCAGGCTGGACTAACCAACTGAACCCACTGGTTCATGCATACACCAGACTAAAAGCAGACGGGTTGGGCTTTGCAACAGCATTAGCTGGCAAGTGCTGGGACTGGGAGTAAATTCTGTGAAGCTAGACTACAAAACCACCTGGAAGGGGCAAGATCCAGGACTGGGAGTGGGCCAAGCAGGGAAACTGTGGGCAGGTCTCTGATGGGTTACAACTCCCACTGATGAATATGAGAATCAAGGCTGGTTCATGTTCAGGAGGTAGGTGCTATTTGTAGGATGGTTTCAGGTCAGCTCATTGGGATTTTGAAGGAATTAGTAAAGGAGAATAAAGGGAAGAAGACTCTTCATTTATGAAGATCTGAGCAGAACTTTTTTATATCCCAAATGTCAAATATTCTGTCTTCTTTTTCAAGGAAACTTGAACTCAATAAGCCTCCAATTGGATAATTTAAGCGCCTCTGGGGCATAAAAATATGGGCACAATTATTCAAGCTATTTAAGCACTCTGATGGTACATATATCCCGACTGGGAAGCATGGACATCACCAGCTTGTCTCTCTGGGAAGCAAATTGTGAGGTGAAATGTTTGTACACAGTGTACTGGAGGAGGTCGAAGGCTCATTCCCTCCCTGCTCATCTCCCTAATGCAGTTTCAATCTAGATCCCAGTCAATCTCACTGGGAGCTTTATTCTCCAAAAATGTTCTTGAAAAAGGCCAACTGGACTGGTGTTGTGGCAAGATTGGTTAAACTGTTACCTGCAACACCAACATCCCATATGGGTTCCAGCTACTCTGCTTCCTATCCAACTCTTTGCTAATATGCCTGAGAAAACAGCAGAAAGATTGCCTCTGTATCCACATGGAAGATCTGGATAAACTTCCTGACTCTTGGATTCAGTCTGTTCAAACCCTGGCCATTGTGGTTATTTGGAAAGTTTACCAGTGATTGAAAAAAAAAAAAATCTCTATGTGTCTTTCCTTCTCTCTTGCTATCTCTGCTTTTCAAATAAATAAACCATTTTAGGAAAAGAAAACAAGCCAATTAATAACTCTGTACCTTTAAGTGTTTTAGTGAAAGAAGTAGTTACATATCTCTCACTTTCAATCAAAAATTAGAAGGGATTAAGCTTAGTGGGCACATAGAAAGTCAATAAAGCCTCTTGTACCAAACTTTCAAACTGTGATTCAAAGGTAAAATTCTTGAAAGAAATTGAAAAGACTTCTCCAGTGAACATATTCCTATTTCTGTGGTAGTGGTAGAATGGGGAAGTTTTATTGGTTTGGACAAAAAATGAAACCAGCCATAACATTCCCAGATGATACACCTAATAAAGAGCAAGGCCATGAATTTCTCCAGTCCTATATGCAGGCTGAGAATGATGAGCAAATAGCAGAAGACACGAGGTTTAAGGAATGAAGCCACCGTACCATCAGAGTGCAACATGAGGCAGCAAATGTGGATGCAGAAGTTGCAGCAAGTAATCTGGAAGCTCTAGCTAACATCATTGATGAAGGTGGTTCTGCTGAGCAAGAAATTCTTGGTGCAGATGATGTAATCTTAACTGGGGAAGAGTCTCTTTAGACCTTCAGATCAAGAGAAAAGTCAATGCCAATGACAGGCTTCAAAGTGCCCAAGCACAGGCTGAGTCTCTGGTTAGAGGCTAATGCCTCTGGTGGTCTTACAGTGAATCCGATGATTAGTTATCATTCAGAAAACTCCAGGTGCCCCGAGAATGAAATTGAACTTTATCTGTGCTCTGTAAATGAAGAAAAACAAAGTTTAGATGACACAACATCTATTCACAATATTGTTTCCTGAATATTTTTAGCCCACTGCTGAGGTCCACAACTCAGAAAAAAAAAAAAAAAGATCCCATTTGCAACATCACTGCTCATTGACAGTGCAACTGGTCACCTGAGAACTTGAATAGAGATGTAGAATGAGATCACGGTGGTGCACACGCCTGCAAACGCAGTATCCATGCTGCAGCTATGGCTCAAGGAGCAACTTCAACCTCAAAGTCTCGTTTAAGAAGAACATTGTGTGGTGCTATTGTTGTCATGAGTGTGATTTCTCTGACTGATCTGCACAAAGCAAATTGAAAATCTTCTAGAAAGGACTCACCATTCCAGATGTTCTCCAGAACATTCATGATTCATGGGAGAAAACGAAAACATCAGTATTCATTGATGTTTGGCAAAAATTATAACCAGTTGCTATGGATGGCTTTAAGGAATTCAAGACTTCAATGAAGGAGGTAACTGATGTTAAGATAAAATTTGCAAGAGAACTGGCATTATTCACAGTGGAGGCCATAGATGTCACTGAAGTGATGACATCTCATGACAAGATTTTAACAGATGAGAAGTTGATTTTTACGGATGAACAAAGAAGTCAGTTTCTTGACAGAGACTACTCTTGGCAAAGAGGTTGTGCACAGTGTTGAAATGGCGACAAGGAATTTCAGATATCACATAAACTTCATTGATAAAGCAGCACAAGGTTCTAAATGATTGAATCTAATTTTTAAGGAAGTTCTACTATAAGTGAAATGCTAGGAAGCAGCATTCATGCTGCAGAGAAGTATTTTATGAAGTGATACAGAAAATTTCAGTTTTCTTTTAAGAAATTGCCACAGTCACCCTAATGTTTAACTAACCCCATTCTAATCAGGAAACAGCCACCAACATTCATGCAAGACCCTCCAGTAGCAAAATGATTGCAATTCGCTGAAACTTCCAATGGTGGTTAGCAATTTTGAGTAGTAATGTATTTTCAGTCAAGATATGTGCCCCTTTTTTTAGATCAAATGCTATTGCATACTTAGCATAGTATAAATAGTATAGTATATATAGCATAGACTCTAGCATAGTATAAAATGTAACATGTATACCTTGGAAAACAAACAAAACAAAATCCTCCTATTCCAAAGCTGCTTTATTGTGATGGCCTAGAGCAAAACTTGCAGTATTTCTGAGGCATGCTTGTATGTATATTCACAATAGTTGATAATAACATAGAAACTATGGTACTATGTATGTATTTGCTGTACCTACACCCTTTATATTAGCATACACTCCTGCTTTTAAAAAAAGTTTATTGTGACGCAGAGTGTTGTGCAAAGCTAGCAACGGCCTAGCCTCATGTTTAATGCATTTTGATTGCATCATTTTCTCTTGTGCTTGATTTAGTCTTGTGCTGTTTTATTCATAAAGTCCTCTTACCACACAAAATCCACTGCTGATATTTCCAGTAAAAGGTCTTGTTAGTGGCTGGGAAACGAAATTGAAAGTGATCAAGGACTATGAAGGTAGAAAATCGGCAGTGATTCTTGTTCATTGGTCAGGCATGTGCCATTCCACTGTATCAACAATCTTCAGTGAAAGAATAGGTGATGGAAGCTGTCAAGGATATCATGAAACTAACGGAGTTTTGACAAGAGCCTGTAGATAAAGGTCTAATGAACTATAATCCTAAGACAAACATAGACGCTGATCTCTTTCAGCACCAGATTGACCATGGCCAAAGTAAAATGCTTGCTTGCAATAATGAAAGAAAATGTTAGACTTGACCTTGATATTGGAGCTGCCACCACCTCTGGCTATCTTAAATGATTCAAGAATTACTTACTGATCATGTAACATAATAGTGGTGGTGAGTTTTATTCAAATGTTAATGTGAAGCCAATGGGAGAATACTTGGAAATGACATAAACTGAATGGGGAGGAAATTTGTTTATCTGAGTAAATCAGGCAAGAACAGTGGCAGAACACTAGGCTGCCCCATCTACCCTGTGGTGTGCAATAGGCCGTACTTGTAGGCTTGGAAAGCACACTCAGATGTCCATGTCATGACGAAATAACTGAACAGCATATTTCTCAAAAGGTGAGAAATTGCTGCATGATATATGACTGCTTTCTTTTTTTTTTAAGATTTATTTTTATTATTTTTTTATTGGAAAGGCGGATATACAGAGAGGAGAGACAGAGAGGAAGATCTTCCGTCCGATGATTCACTCCCCAAGTGAGTGCAATGGCCGATGCTATGCCAATCTGAAGCCAGGAGCCTCTTCCGGGTCTCCCACACGGATGCAGGGTCCCAAAGCTTTGGGCCGTCCTCGACTGCTTTCCCCGGGCCACAGGCAGGGAGCTGGAAGGGAAGCGGGGCTGCCAGGATAGAACCGGCGCCCATATGGGATCCCGGGTGTGCAAGGCGAGGACCTTAACCACTTGTGCCACCATGCCGGGCCCTATGACTGCTTTCTAACCTCTGCCTACCTGTATTTCTACATGAACAGAAGACCAGGAGAATTTTCCATGTTCTATCCATACATATGATTGCTCCCAAGCATTGTCATTCAAGGTCACTCTGAGTTGATCCATAGAAAAACTAAGTTCTCAGCTGTGTCCACACGTAGAGCTGAACCGTCTGTGAACCAAGTTTAGCTTTTCTTTAGCTCCATCAGATAGTCATGTGAGAACTGAATGAGTGGGATGGCAGAGTGACTGGTGTGGAAGTCTGAGTCACCTGTTCCTCTGACATACTGCGTCTTGCCTTTGTCCGGTTCCAATTGGCTGTTTCATTTCACAGTGCACTGCTGTGGTACCCCCCTGGCAATGTGATTCAGTGAGTCTGCTGGAACTCAGCTTGTGATGGGCTGTTAGCTACTATGGTACTCAGTTTCCCATGATCTGTGCAAGAGTCCAATATATTAGGAATTGTCTTTCAATCAATTCTTCTCTTCACATGCTGATTTTTTGCCTAGATCCCAGCTTCTTCTATAGCATCAGAGATTCCACAGACACAGTTACTGTGAATACAGTAAAGTCCACCTCAGCCCAAGCTGCAGGCTCACTTGCATCTCAGCCCATTCCTGCTCGAAGTGTATGTGGGGCAGAAATGCTGCCTGCCAGGTGCCATATTTCCTGTTTAACCGCTGGAGGTATGAACTATACAGATTAATCTTTTATTTCAGTGGGGATGCTTAAGCCTATAAGATGCTCTGGACTACCCCTTCAGGATTTTCCAAAATAAAGATAACATCACTAATGCTTCTCGTGCCTCCATCAGGAAAGCACTATGTGGGCTGATCCACCTTGGTGGGTGTGGCCTTGAGGGAGGCAGTCGTCTGTAGCCAAGGGCAATTCATGTGGAATAATCAGTGGAGACCTGTTGGCTACCAATGCTGCTGACCATGGGTGATTGTCTTGGTGCTGATGCTGACTCCTAGGAAGGGCTCTAGGCAGAGCAGCCTAGCATTTATCACAAGACACGGCACCAGGGTGTATGGCTCCTGGATTTGTGCAGCAGCTAATTTGAAAGATCACCTTTGGGGAAACTCATGCTTTTATCTTGGGGTTTAGTTTACCCCCACCCCCACCCATCAAAAAACAGGTTCTTAAAAGATAGATAGATAGATAGCTTCTAGACATGTTCTAGACAGACAACTTCTCATCATTCATTCACATTATAATCACCAGGGACAAGTCAAATAGCACAGATTCTAAATGATCTCTCTTCAAAGTTTCTAACTAGTGAATCAGAAAGTGGGACTAGAGGAACTTATTTTACCTTCTAGAACTGCTCCATTCTGAATAGCTCTCCAAATTGTTTAAGTCTTGCTGGTAAGGTATGGACAAAGCTGCCAGCCACCAGAGGCTTATATGAAATAATAGCCAGAAGTATAAATAAAGGCATATGGATGTTAGACCTACTTAAAGGGCATGTTCACGGGCTCTCCCGTGAGAGGGAGGCATTGAGCTTCGCTAAGCCTCAGTACTTTTATCTTTGTAATGAGCACTGTAAAAGCTGTGCTTATCTCAGGGATTGATCAGAAGGCTTAAAGTCAATCACATAAATCAACTCCATAGTTCTAGGCATGGAGAACATGAACAACAAAACAACCATTGTCATTTATTGAATGCAATGCTCAATGCTCAAAGCTTTTGCAATGCCAGTATCCACAGGAGAATGACTTGGTAACATGTTTCTTCCAAGGAACTGCAAACAACAGTAGAAAAGGTCAGGAGTAAATCCTGGCTGGTTCTCTTCTGTGGAAATTGAGAACCAGCATAAGAAAGTTTACAATAGCAGAAGGCTCATGAGATGGGGTCAGGTGATCCGAGCATTGAGACACATGGACCCCCTCAAAGTCCATGTGGTTTTAAGTATTTTGTTGGTGTTCTTGAGCAATAGGTTTTTGTGAAAATCTGAAAGACAGAGTACAAATCTGGATGCAGATTCCAGGTTTAGTCCTGCCTGATTAACTGTCTGATTGTTCTATATCCCTGGGGACCAAGTGGGAAACTAGGAGATCTGATCCCACAAGAGGGTGCCCATTTCCAGCATCTGTCAGAATTATCTTTAACCCAGTTTCCTTATTCTTTAGCAAGAGTGGATATACATTAAAGTCACCAGGACAGAAAAGATACAGAAAGAGTTGAGTCACTTCCTCCCCAGAGGAGGTGCCAGAGCAGCCTCCAAGTCCAGATCATCTGAAGCATTGGCTGAAGATGGCAGGTGGCATCAAGTTGAAATCTCAGGAGGAGATTTGCCAATGAAAATATCAGACTGGCTGCCTGAGGTCACTGGACAGTTGCCCAGTTACAGCACTGTTGTTACTCAGACAGACACTGCTGTCCCTATAACCATTTCTGAGTCACATTTCTGTGCAGCACAGAGGACTCCAACTATCTGACCTTGCTACAAGACCTTGGATTTCTTCCCTCTGTCTGTCATGCCTCACTACTACTTTTATGTAACATTAGTCATTTCTTTGAAAACCATTCCATTATAACATGTCTCAGCTTAGAGGCTTGAGTCATTCGGGAGAAATTGTAAGAGTTCCATTGCCATGTACATTAGTCCCTTCCCAGTGTCCCTTGGCCATATTTCTTTTGATGTTCCATAAACGTGTTGACTATTACACTGAGAACTTAGTGATTGCTACTGATCGCTGATAAAAGAGGTGCTTATGTGCAATCCAGTTAACCCTCACCTTGGTGTTATCCTACTGTTCCCAGAGGTGAGACTGAGGTTTAACTGTGAGTCCTCTTCACCCTCTTCCAGACCTGGTATTTGACAAGCACAGGGTGGCTGTCAAGTAGACACAGGTGGGCAATTTTCCTGCTCCCAAGACAGGCGTACTAAAAGGTTTCACTTTGAGGAAAGTCAGTTGAAGGTCATATCCCCTGACATATTTATCTAACATCCAGCACGGATGCACAGTTCCCTCTGGGAAGGGCCCTTGTCTTTATTTACAGAGTTTTGGTGATGACTGTTGAGAGCTGATTGTTGGGGAGTTTGAGTAAAACATCATCCATTGGCCTGGTAGATTTACCATTGAAGATGAGAAATGTACAACTAGAATGGCAGAAGGGCTGCTGTGTAGTATAAAATTTGAATAATGTAGGGAGGCAGACAAATTCTCCCCGTTTGGAATAGTGGGGAACAAAAAACAAGCATTTGAGGAGCTGCTGGCGAGGAGCAGCAAGAGCCAAGTCAGGAGCAGGGATAAAAGCAGTGTGTAGGGATAACTGGACAAACATCTGAAATGCCTTCACACTGGTGTTTGAAGCAATGATTTTCTTCAGAGGTTTATAGTAAGGAATGCCCTGCCCTGCACAGAGTGGCCGCCAGGGAAAGTCAAACTTCAGTAAGTACAAACCAGGTCTGGGCTGGAGTCCTTCCTTGTCCTTTACCTCTACACCAGATACCCTGTCATATATGTGTTGTGCGGAGGGATTTTTCCTGGATCAGTACATTTTACATTGTGTTGTTGTCTGGATCCCTCAGTTCTTACATCACGCAGTGTACTCCGCTGGCCTTTGGGTATATTGATATTTCCTTTTATCTTCACTAGGGTTAAGGACTATGACAGCTCAAATGAAACATAACAGGTACAACAGCCCAAGATCTCCATGTGTCAGATATCCTTTGATGCTAAGACCCAAGGGTGTTACAACGTAGGGTACCCCTCACTGAACCCAAGTTCTAATTTAGCACTCCAGATCTGCTGTTCTCTCTAAGGACAAGTGTTTGCTTTCTTTTCTTTTTTTTAAGATTTTATTTATTTTTATTGCAAAGTCAGATATACAGAGAGGAGGAGAGACAGAGAGGAAGGTCTTCCATCTGATGATTCACTCCCCAAGTGACTGCAACTCCGGTGCTGTGTTGATCCGGAGCCAGGAGCAAGGAACTTCTTCCAGGTCTTCCACTCAAGTGCAGGGTCCCAAGGCTTTGGGCCATCCTTGACTGCTTTCCCAGGCCATAAGCAGAGAGCTGGATGGGAAACGGGGCTACCGGGATTAGAACCAGCACCCGTATGGGATCCCGGCACACTCAAGGTGAGGACTTTAACCGCTAGGCCACCATGCCGGGTCCAACGGTTTGCTTTCTAAAGAAGATATTTCCCACCCAGAGAAAGTGGAGTCATAAGATGATGCAATTCTGAGCATTTCTTGTAATTAGACTGAAGATACCTGCCTTTTTGTCTATTTGACCCCATTATTCTCAGCCAGATGGAAAATGTGCCGAGTTCCTGACAACTGGTTCCTCTTTCCCATTCCTGGAAACTCCCCTGGTGTCTGCTGTCTACTCTGCAGATTTCAGATCTCATTTTTGTCACCCCTTGACCATGATCCTGCCAAGAAACTCCCTTTTGTCTGTTTAATTTCTCTCCTCAATACAGACAAATCATGACTATAAAATCAGATAAAGCAGCTGAAGGAGCTAAGCGGTCCAACCCAGAAACCTCCAAATCTCATCTTCCAATGTGAAGATCGCTGTGGCTGCTGTAGCAGCAGTCACCTGAGCTCCCAGGTGCTAGCTCAGGCAGATGAGCCACCTCTCTAAAGCAATGCAAACCACCTCCAGGGCAATCAGTGTCAGTCCTCTAAAACTCTACATGTTTTAAAGATTTATTTATTTTTATTGGAAAGTCAGATATACAGAGAGGAGGAGAGACAGAGAGGAAGATCTTCTGTCTGCTGATTCACTTTGAAAGTGGCCACAACAGCCAGAGCTAAGCTGATCCAAAGCCAGGTGACCAGAGCTTCTTCTAGGTCTCCCACACGGGTGCAGGGTCCCAAGACTTTGGGCTGTCCTCAACAGCTTTCCCAGGCCACAAGAAGGGAGCTGGATGGGAAGTGGAGCTACCAGGATTAGAACCGGCATCTATATGGGATCCTGGTGTGTGCAGGGCGAGGACTTAGCAGCTAGGCTACTGTGCCAGGTCCAAAACTCTGTACTTTATAAATGAGAAATGTAGGGTCTGGTGTTGTGGTATAGTGGGTTAAGTTGTTAGCTTGGGACCCCAGCATCTCATATCTGAGTGCCATCTTAAGTTCAGGCTTCTCTTCTGATCCAGCTTCCTAAAAATGCACCTAGGAAGGTAGTGGACAATAGCTCAAGTGTTTGGGTTCCTATTGCACATGTGAAAGACCTGGATACAGTTCCTGGATCCTGGTTTCATTGTGGCCTAATGATGGCTAATATGGCAACTTTGAAATTGAATTTATAGTAAGTGTGAGATTCTCTCTCTCTCTTCTTCCTTTCTTTCCTTCCCCTCCCTCACTCTTCCCTTCCTTTTCTCTTTCTTTCTTTTCAAACTAGTAAACAAATAAATAAATCTTTTCTTTAAAAAAAAAATGTGTTTTAGGAGGGCGTTAAATGATCAACTCTCTGGTCTAAAGTCCAGGCTACAAGATCCAATCTCTGGGCTCTTTCTTGGATACTAGCTTTGATGACATGCTCACTCCAGACTATCTCATGATGCCGGGATTGTCAAGAATATTTTGGTTTATAGAATTAGGCAACTAAATTTTCTTTGGGGCAACATGAAGTTGGGAAGATAAAGCTAACAGGTGGCGGGGGCTGGTGGTACAGTTTTGAGAAGTGAGGATCATGATCCCAATTTTTTTTTTTTTTTGATATTTCAGATTCAGATCAGATGAGGCTGCTCTACGTGCTTGGTTTCAGCTTCCTGGGACCCAAGGGCTTCAGTTATTGTTCAGCTTTGTCCTACAGTTACACCTTTCCTCTCTTGCCCACCACGCTCTCTCTCCCACCAAATCAATTGCAGTTGCCTTCTGGAATACCTCCCTGGGTCTTTCCCATCCAAATGGGGGATAGTACTGTGTCACAGGCAGGAACTGAAGGGATCTGACAGATGGTTTTGCTCAGGAGTCTCCAAGCTCTAGGGGCCGTGTCTCTTGGGGCCCTACTTGAGGGAGAGTCGGAGGGAAGGTTTTTCAACCTTGTGTCGGTGTACTAGCCAGGAACCTGGGTTACTGGGAACCTACCTCTGCTTCAAGCATTGCCTACCTATACACAGACTTAGCCTCAAAGACCCCCAAAACACACCAGTAGTCCTAACAATCAGCTAGAGCTGGCCCCGGCTAGTGTAGGTACCTCTTTTCCTACACCAATCAGGAGCAAACCATGAAACTCCAACCGTTTGTAGAAGCACATAGTAAATTTGAATGAAGTTGACTAAGATGTTGTACACATTGACACTCAGAAGACTCTCTGGCACTAGGCAAGCCTGAGGCAGAGGGTGGACAATGGTACTAGGCAAGGAGTGGTGAGGCAGATCCCATGTGTCTGACCTCAAATAAAATGTGCTTGCACTCCCTTTGTAATACCACAGCTCTTCATGTGGAACATGTCCTCAGCTTCTTTGTCCTCCAAACCTTAGCATGAGCCTGTCAACTCAGAGCATCAGGGACCTTGGAGTGTCTGAGAGACTCCCCAGCTTTCTGTTTTGGCAATGCAGCTGCACTAAATCTACTGAACTTGTGCAAACCATTTTTCTTCCATGTATGAAAACATTTTGACACTAGATCAATTGCCTGCAGGTCAAAATCACCAGGTTTTTGAAAACATTTATTCCCAGATCTTATTATAAGATCCTGAGTCAGAATGTTGAGTGGTGGGTTTTAAATAGTTATCCTGGGTCCCAGAGCTTCTATCCTGAGATCAGAATGTGAGATACAAAATGAACTTCCCTTGTACTTCCACATTTGGATTCTGATTCCACTGTCAGCAGCTTTCATCATGGTCTTTCTCATGTCTGCGCTAACTCCTATGCAGTGTCACTGATGGCTCACCAGTCCTGGGTCACTGTGGACCATCTGTGTGTGAAGCACTTCCTCTCATTCTTCTTATATATCTTTCTGCTGTTCCTAGACTGTGACAAAGCTAAAGAATACATCATGGTTTCGCATGGTATTTTTCTACCTTGACCTTTCTACATGCCTGAGAATCACAGAACACAGTGTCCAGTGCAGAAGTGCCCATCCACTTCCTGATGCTAACCCATCCATGACCACTAGGAACATGAGATCCAGACCACACTCCTCCAATTCACCAGCTCCTAGACTCCAGGTGATTTTCCTCATCAGCATTAGATAACTGATAACTAACAAATCACAGAAGGGAAGAAGGCATAATGACCTGTACCCAGGTAGCTGAAGAGAACTGCAAACCTGGGCACTCAGAAGTTCATTTCACCTCTTCACACTGAGGTTTCTCAATCCAGAGTAAAACTCAAACCAGGTGAAGGGAAGTTTCAAAGCCACAGGGCCTTGCCGGTGCAGACTGTGAAGTCCCAGGGGAACATGGGCATCAGTGTCTCCCCTGCCTGGGGCGTTTCTCCCATCCTTTCTGGGACCCAGAGCACTGAGCACTCTTGGTTCATGTGAGAATCTTGGGAGCCCATATGTCCATTTCCAGGAGTCTCTTACTTTTTCTTTGCATCCTGGCATTCCTGAAGGGCTGTCTCTTCTACATGGCTCCGTAGGGAAGCATGAAGACAACTAAGGGAGTCTGTCCAGTGGTCTATATCCTAGATTTCTTCCTAACATTCTGTGATCACCACATTCCTTTTATTGTAATTATCAGTATTCATAATGCCTAATGTAGTAGATAATTACATATACTAAAAACTCAGTGACTTTTTCCTGTGTCAACTTGAGTAATTTACATCTATTTTACTGATACAGAAACTAAAATGCAGAGAACTATAAGGGACACCCAAATCTTGGCTGTCTGGCGCCAGAGTCTTATCTTCACAATCAGTCTTCCTATCCTAGAATGAAGCAGCAAAGAGCTCTTCCCTGCCAAGCCGTGAGGCCCCGCATGCTCAGATCTCAGAGCGCACACCTTTCTAGAAGGAAATCACTGTGAAAAATGAGCCAGAGGGAGCACAGGTGTCTTCCAGCCTAGAAACAGTCCGCATGTCACAAAGCTGGGCTCTCCCCTTCATCCTGCATCCTTGGAGGATATCAGTGAAGAATCACATTGCTGTTCCTTTAAAATGGAAAAACAACTTCTTTGTTTATTTTATGTATGAGAGAGAGAGAGAGAGTAGAAGGAGAGAAAGGGAGGAGAGAGGAGAGACAGAGAGAGAGAGACAGAGAGACAGATGAGATAGAGTGATCTCCTAATTTCCTATCCTCTACTGCTTAACTTCCCCAGATATCTACAAAAGCCAGGATTAGGCCAAGCAGAAGCCAGGAACCCAGAACTCAACCCAAGTCTCCCACATGTGTGTCAGGGACACAGCTACTTCGAACCATTATTAGCTGCCTTCCAGGGTACACATTAGCATGAAGCCAGCATGGAGAACAGAGTCGGGGATAGAAGCTAGGCACTCACTCTGCTATGAAATACAGGCATTCCAAGCAGTGTCTTAATAACAGAATCAACACTATATCTCACAGACCAGATAAGAGCTCACCATCTTTTCCAAAAATCCTCTGGGGTTGACATTTGCCCTTTTTGCTCCAGTATCTCCTCCAACTCAAACATGAACAGGATTTAGTGGGCGAGACAGGATTTCCTCTGTGTTTCTACTAACCACAGCAGCTCCCCACAACTAACTTTACTATGCAGTTATTTCTTTCCTCCTGATGCAGTATTATATCAAGCCACATCTCTGAGAATTACAGTGTCCTGAGAGATAACTTGCAGGAACTTGTGCATGAAGTTTGAGTTTTTCTAAACTTAATTCATAACAAAACTTAAGTATATGCAGCCCTATTGCTTGATGCAGGGGCAGGGGACAGTCCCAGATGCTTTTGTGAATGGCTTAAGTTCCTTTCTGCTAGAGGAAATCTCAAGTGCGGCTGTTTGCCCTTCTCTGACTTCTGTATTAATAATAAAATTCTGAGCTAAGGAAATGATTGGATAGTTTACAAGACAAAATGAAACTACTGAGAATGCACGTGAAGATTTCCACTCTCAATAAAAATTTAAATAAGCTGATCTTGGGACTTTATAAAACTACTTACTTGATTTATTTCCTTACCTATTTGAGAAGGGGGAAGTGAGACAGACAGGCAGGCAAAAACAGAGGCAGAGAGCTCCTTGCTTCTGGGTCACTGCCCAAATGCCCACAATCACCAGGACTGGCCAGGGGCCAGAGCTGGGAGCTGGGAACACAATCCCTACATGGGAGCTATCGCCCATGTAGGTGGCAGGAACCGAGCTACAGGATACATAATCAGTCACCGCTGCTCTCCAGAAGCTCTGTGTTAGCAGGAAGTTGGCATCAGAAGTTGCAGCTAAGCATCAAGCCCAGATATTTCCTATGAAATGTAGAGCAAATGCCTGGGCCCTTACTCATTGTTTATGGGAGGGATATTTTTCTACAGCAAAAATCAACGAAGTAAATCTTATATATTTCTGTGCCAGGAGCCACCACCCAGGAGGCTCCCGTAAATCTCCCTCATACCTCATGCAATTACAAGCTCCCAAAGGAGTCAATTCTGTAGTGTGGTGGGTTAAGCCACTGTCTGCAATGCCCTGTCACCTGTGAGTCCAACTTGGAGAGTCCCAGTCACTCCATCTCCCATCCAGCTTCCCACTAACATGCACAAGAAACCATAGAGGACAGTCCAAGTGCTTGGGGTCCCTGACACCTACTTGGAGACTGTGATAAAGTCTCAGGTCCCTGGGTGTGACCTAGCCCAATCTCAGATACAGTAGACATTTGGGGAGTGAATAAGTATATGGGAGCTGTGTGTTTGCCTCTCAGACAAATAAAAAACTTTTTAAAGAATAACATGTAGGGCCGGCGCGGTGGTGCAAGTGGTTAAGGTCCTCGCCTTGCACGCCCGGGATCCTATATGGGCGCCGGTTCTAATCCCGGCGACCCTGCTTCCCTTCCAGCTCCCTGCCTGTGGCCCGGGAAGGCAGTCGAGGACGGCCCAAAGCTTTGGGACCCTGCACCCTTGTGGGAGACCCGGAAGAGGCTCCTGGCTTCGGATTGGCATAGCATCGACCGTTGCGCTCACTTGGGGAGTGAATCATCGGACAGAAGATCTTCCTCTCTGTCTCTCCTCTCTGTATATCCGCCTTTCCAATAAAAATAAAATAAATCTTTAAAAAAAAAGAATAACATGTAGAAAAACATATTATGTAGAATAACATGAACTTATTTTTTATATGATCATGGTAAAACATGTCTCATTCAAAGTAGACAAATGTATTTGTTCTCAAATTTCTAAAAGGGTGGTGATGCCAACAACAGTGGCTACTCTGTGTGATGTAGGGATTTCAATGTGTAAAGCCTTTTTTATATTGCTCAACAGATTGTTAGTCTTCATTAACTTAATTGTAATCTTAAGAGATACTGGAATAAAAATATTACCCATGTGGAAATGAACAGCTGTGCCTATTGAAAATTTTCTAATAATTTTCAACTTTCTTGAGCTAACATGGAGGAACCTAATGAGGATGTTGTTTTTATCGTTGACTGACATTTAGATAAACACCAGTGGTGACTTTGTAGGGATTATTTGAACAAAAGCAATAAAATACATTTTTCTTAGATTGCTAGGGAGTACAACAAATATTACAAAACCATGTAGAGCCACCGTTCTAGAACGAGAGTAGAACATACTTTTCAAAATGAGTGGATTGTTTCTATGTGAAGAGTTTGATATTTTAGGGTAGGAATGTCCGTAAGGGCAGGCACCTCCTAGAAGTGTTTCACAGTTCCTAAGCTGGTCTGGACAGCACAGAATGGTTTCCATTCTTCATTTAATTCTTAAGGGATTTTGGGAAAACCATTTTCTCACCATGTGCCTCAGTTTATACATCTGTAAATGTGAACATTGAACTAGAGTAGTGGTCCTAACAGGAGACATAACCCATACAATCCCATCTCAAGGTTACTGTCAAAGAGATGCTGCCTGAGTTTTCAGCTTACAGAATGGGAGGAGGAAGCCACCAGCCCCACCCTTCTGATTTCCTTTGGTTGCTGCTCATTGTGAATGAGTTTTTCCTTCACGTGAGATAATAATGAGGTTGCTATTATCTTTTGCGTTGAATTCCCTGCAATGCCAGCACCTCCCTTTCTCTGGTTTCTGGGAGGGTTTCTCTTCCTTCGTCTCACTGCATACATTTCCAGAGGCCCATCCTCGCAACACGTCGATCTCCACTTACCTTCTGAACTTGATTCTTGGTGGTAGCTGATGACTTACCATATCCACTTACTCTTCAAAGTAATTTTTTGGTGTGTGTCAGACAATTCAATATTTACAATAAATTCTATTTTCATGCAAGAAAATGAAAGACAAAAAAATAACATTTGTATATGGAGAAGCTAACTGTCCTGTCACATATATTCACTAGGGTTCCCAGGATCCAAGTCCATATTTTCAGCCTTGAATCTTTTCAGTTTCTCTCAGGACAATTCCTAACATCTTCACTTCTGGTCTGGTGCTTTGCAGTTACAGACAAAGCCAATTATAGAAGAGCGTAAGTGCTACTGAATCTAGAAATAACAACCTTGTCAGATAAGAAGGGACTTCAAAAAGCTCACAGGAAACAGAATTGGAAAATAACTTAATTTTTTAGTGCAAAAGGTTAAAAACCATGAATATGGAAGTTTTCAGGAAGTTCATGGAAAATGTATATGAACAAGCTATGCATGAATTTCAATTTTGTTGAAGTATCCTCTTATTCTCTTTATGGTAATTCTGTAGTGCCATATCTGTAATAGGCATCACTAATCAATAACAGTACCATATTCGCTAACTTAAGGTAAGACTTCACTATTTTGTTTTGTCAACAAAATGTTCTAGTCATCCATCACCAGTCCGCAAAGCTATCGGAAGATAGAAAACTATTTGTCGTCAGATCCCATACATTATGGATGAAGATCATAAAACTCAAGGTCAAGAAACGTGCCCATGGTCACACTGAGCAAGTTATTATCTAGTTACTGGCTAAAATAGAATTAGACCCAAGCTGCTTAATGTATAATTCCCTTCATTTTTATGATCCCTTTTTTATTCTCAACAATTGTTTTTACAACTATCTCTGTTTTCTGTTGTGGCTGCGCTTTCCACGTGAAGACAACTCAGAGCAGAAATTAATGAAGTCCTGGGGTGTTACTTAAGATAACAACTTTACTTATCAATGAAAATATACAAAAAAAGTGACATTTAGATCAAAACAGCCCCTCCTAGATCAGTGCCACAGGATGCACCTGGCTGGAGATCACCCTTAAAATGATTACAAACCAGCATCCTGGAGCACCTCAAATTTCTTTCTGCTGACACCCTTAGGTCCCACACTGGCAAATTTTTTTCATTAAAAGTTTGTATGTATTTGGAAAATACATGAGGTAAATGAATATCACTTCAGAATCAGTGAAAACGAAAAGCCACTTGATTTGAAGAAATGAAGAAAGGAATATATTAATCACTAGTAAAATATCAATGTACACATTAAAAAGTGAGTAAATGTAATCAAAATAATGCTGTACTTTTTCCGCTTACTTTATATTGAAGTACAATTTCTGATCTATAGTCAAGTGCAAACAGTTTAGATGTTCAGGCTCATGAATTTCACATATGCAAACAATCCTTTAACCACTGCTCTGATGTAAATACAGAGCATTCCTGCGTCTTATAAGTCTTCCTTCCACAAAGGAAATCACTATTCTGACCTCTGTTACCACAGGCTGGCTTTCTTTCTAACAAGATTAATATCCTCTTAGCAATTATCAGATGTTTTCAAGAATAATAAACTCTTGTCTCAGTGAAAGTGCAAATTTTCCAACAACATGATAATTTGATTATGAGCCCCAATGACATCCACATGTTTGCTTTACTAATTCCTTGGCTGTGGAATTAAATTAACACTAATGTTATGTCAGCTTTTCATAAACATTATTTATAATTATAAAAAAGTGAAAATGGTGTAATATGCAACTTAATTATGGTACATTCATATATACACATAAAATCCAATGGAGCCTTTTAAGGTCAAGATTAATTAATAATAATTAAGTTATTATTTAATAACTTATGAAAAGTCTAGACATGTTCATTGAAGAGACAGTGTATGACCTTGAGTTTGGTGATGGGTTTAGACACTATCCAAAAAGTGAAAATTCATTAAAGAAAACCCTGATAATTGAACTATGAGATCTATAAATTCTTATAAATTTCTACTATATAAAAGAAAGTGTTAAAAGAACTAATTATATACAAAGAAAGTATTTGTGACTGACCTAATGTCTGATAAAGGAATTATAGCTGCAATATATTAAAATGTCTTAAATTCAGCAGTAAGAAAACAAGAACTTTTTCAATGAAAGACCGGTGCTATGGCACATCATATTAAACTGTTGGTTGTGATGCCAGTACTTTATATCAGAATGCTGGTCTGAGGCTCAGCCACTCCACTTGTGATTCTGCTCCCTGGGAAAGCCATATATGATGGCACAAGTGCTTGAGTCTCTGCCACCACACAGGAGACTGTGAGGGAGTCTCTAACCTCTGGCTTCAACCTTACCCAGTCCTGGCTGCTGTAGTCATTTGAGGAATGAAACAGTGGATGGGAGATCTCTCACATCTCTCTCCCCACTCTTCCTCCCTCCCTCTCCGTCATTTTTTGCCCTTCAAATAAACAAATATATTCTTTTAAATGACTAACAGTTATTAACAGAAATTGCAATGAAGGAGATACACAAATGCAAATAAACATGAAATGATGTTCACCAGGTGAGTTCAGGTTTCCTCTCTGACATGGCAAGAACTTGGAAGTCAAAGCTGTTTTCAAAGCAGAAAAATGCTTAACAAGCCAAGAATTCACAGCTTTCTCAGAGCCACGAGAGAGAAGGTCACAGTGTGAACTGCTACTCCCAAACTAGAGAAGTGGACAGAGAACCAGAGCCTCCCAGGAACTCTCAGGAAAGCGTCAACTGCAATTGGCAAATTGCTGGAGCCTGAGCTCAGACTTGCTGGAAGACGAAAAATCCTGAAGTCCAACTGTTAGGAGGACCCCATTGAAAAATAGTTGGAGGAAATAAAACCGTTCTGAAAAATGTCCAAAGGAGTGTGTGTTTGCCACTTGTCCTAAAGGGAAGCCTATAGATTAAATTGCCCAAGAGCCTCACTGACACCAGCAACAATAAATACCAGCTTAAGGCATCACAGACCTCCTGACAGTAGTAGAGGGAGTGAGGTGAACTTGTGAAGCTCCCAGCCCAGAGGCAGCAGTTCCAGTAAAAGACAGAAATGTAGCTACAGGATGGCAGAAGGCTTCTGCACCGCACCAGCACAGCAGCTCCTGAATATTGACAGAGAACTGCAACTGGAAAGATTTCACGGTTCACAAACTACTCAAGGAGTTTTCAGAGAAACCCAATCTAACTCTTAGCCAGACGAATTCTGATGCAATAGACCTATTTGCCTTCATTACAAGGCACTCTGAAAGGCAAGGGAAAAAACAGTCTGAAGGTGAAAGCAAACAGCACAACTGGTTAAAGATATGGCAGATTTTAGGAGCATCACACTGAGAATTAACATAACTAACAGTGTGAGAACTCTGAGAAAGCAGACAACATGGAAAATGCATGGGTAATGCCAAGGGGAGAAATGGAAACTCAAAGGAGGAACTGAAAGGAAATGCTAGAAATAAACAGAGCAGTGGAAATAGGAAATGCCTTTTATGGGCTTGCCAGCATCATAGATGCAGTTAAGGGAGCAATCCCTAAGCTTGAAGATAAGAAATTTTATATTCTCTCTCCTTCTCTCTATATAACTCTGCCTTTTAAAATAAAAATAGCAATGCCTTGACTGTATTTCTCAAATTTTGATGAGGATTAAGGACCTGAATTTGTATTCAGAAACCATCAAACTATTAGGGGGGAAAACAAGGAAGACCTCTATGGGATATATCCATTGGTTATTTACATAAATTAAGACAGATACCTTATTTACAGGTAGGAAAAGACAATATTGTTGATGTATCAATTCTTCCAAACTTGATTTACATTCAACACAATCTCAAGAGGAAGCATGATTTACGGGCATAGAGTTTCAGGTTGAAGATGAAAAGAGAGAAATTGGCTCTACAACAGTGTGAATATACTTAATGCTACTGAGCTACACCTTAAAAAATGTTCAAGATGGCAAACTGTGTATTTTATCACAACAAAAAATAATAAGTTAACTTTGAAAAGAAGCAGGAGCTATCGTGCCTCAAAAAGATATGGGTTAATCATAAATACTGTTTAGTGAAAGAAACCAGGCTGAAAGGACTAATGCTATTTGATTCTAACTGTAAGACATTTGGGAAAAGGCAAACTTAAAGCAAAGGGATTCAATGACTTCAAAACTGGGCAAGGCCCCTCCTACACAATAAACTATCAGTGGTACCCAGAGCTGTAGTGTCAAAAGAGAAAGGATGAAAAGAATGTGCAACATTTGGAGGAAAGGAAACAACCATGTGATGTACAGTGATGGATATATGGACGGTGTCAGTGTTTGCAAACTTGGCTCCTTCCCTGCCCACCACCCTCTTTTGACCTACTGGGTGTGAATAAGGGATTTGGGAGGTCATTTGCAAACAGGTTCATTCTCCCTAAATCTGCATGAAATATTGTGCATCTCCACATGATTTTGCTTGGAAAAAGAACTTGAGTGCCTATCTAAAACACTGGAAATTATGATACAAGATGACTGTGTATGCTGTCCAGTTTCACCTTATCACAACACCAAGATTCCTGGGCATCATGTGTTGAGGACTCCTCACTTCCATCATTCTGCTTAGGCTCTGTGGAACTCAGGCTTCTAAAGGAGCCTGCCTTCTTGGGATATCTGCAGGTTGACTGTGATGCACAGCACATGCAAGAGCATTTGAACAAGTCCTGAGCCTCCTGATACCCTTGACTGCATTTCTCTATGTGCCCAGTCTCCAGTCTTCCTTTCCTACAGATCATTTTTCCATTTCAAAGAAATAAAATCTTTTAATAACACAATGAGCTCATTTCCTACACTCTATGAGGCACAACTGTCCTCCTCTCCACAAAGTCAGGAAAAGATAGAACCTGCACAGCTTCCTTTTTTCATTATTTGGAAATCACCCCCAGGACCTTATTCCTACTTATCACATCCTTCCTTGACCACAAGGTCTGCCAAGACTAAGTTACCTAAAAATGTCAGGTGGAGCCATTAGAGGAGCAGAGAGGCTGAGGCCAACATAGAATTCTCCAACTCTTTCATGAGCTCACCTCCTCCTCTATCAGGAAGGCTTCCACCACACTTCTGTGCCTGCTACTCAGAGCAGCCACCTTGAGCTCCCAGGTGCTGGCCCAGCCAGGTGAGGTGCTTCCTTCCCTGAGGCTTAGCATTTGAGTTACACAGGTACTGACACTCAGTGTGAATCATCCCAGGCTAACTGCACCATGTACATTTTAAAGAAGGAGAAAGTGAAACCAAGACAGGAACTAGAAAGAGGCATATCTGATCAGAGCCAGAGCCAGAACTAGATTCCTAGGGTTCTGAGGCTAGCTCTTGTGATGACTCCTGACACCAACTTTGGGAAGAGATGTTGAGCATAGCCACTGTTTTAACAACCCCACTTTGTTTGGAGAAGCGACACGGAAGGAAGGACCATTTCTGGCTGTGGAGGTAGAAAATTTTACAGGCAGTAGTACAGAGGAAGAAGCCACTGCCTGAAGTTTCAAATTTCGTTTATGGTCTAGTGAAGCTTCCAGAACAGTGGCCATGTAAAAGCAAGCACCCTGAGGAATTCTGGCATATGACATAATTTGGAAGCAAGGCATAGTGGTTTTAGATGAGTTGACAGTGAAGGGTCTTCTTTCCCAAGCTTTTTCAGTACCCCGTCAACACAGATGGGTCATGTGGATAGTATTTTATCTTGGAGTGGTGACACCTAGATCTTCTCCCACCCTCACCTTCCCTTGAAATTACACATTTACAGCATATCTTGACTCATTTTTTTCCTGGCAGATTTTCTTTCAGATTCCGTTTCCATTCCAATCACCTGCTACTTCAATGTGGTCATGAGGAGGATCCCCAGTCAGAGGCTGAAGAGTTACACAAGAATCACCACCATCCTGTGCCCCCGGGAAGCTGTGATGTGAGTACACCGTGCCTGACACTCCGTTTGAATTTCTCTCTAAACAACAAGAGAGAGGTCAGTATTCAAGTCCAAATGTGCCAGGTAATTATATCATCAAATCCGCAGGTTTCTTACTCGACAAAGAAGTCCCTAATCCTTCCCGGGCTCTTTTCCTAGCAGCTTGATGAGAAGATTCCAGATCCTTTAGCCAGGATCCTGATGGATATCACCTAGGAGAGCGAGAGCAGAACTTCCTCCTGAAGCCTTCTTCCACAGCCCCCTCCCTAACTCCCGAACCAAGTTCCATCACCCAGGGAGCAAGGGCTGACTGGGTCTAGGGTCCACTGCACCAGAGCCCTGGGAACAATCCCCAAGTGCTCACCTAACTGCCGACTTCCTCTTGCAGCTTCGAGACCAAACTGATCAAAGGAGATCCACGGATCGAGGATTCCACGAAACTCCTGCAACACAAGTTCCAAACCTAGAAGTCTTGCCTCCCTACACTTGGACTACAAGAATTGGAGTCTGAGACCAAGACCTTATTTATTTCCCTACTTTCCCCAGATGCTATATAACAGTACTTTATTATATATCACACAAACTGCGTAATTATTTCTTAAATTTAATTATGTTAAAATTATAGATGCTTTGTCTCTGTCATGAACCCCAGTGAATCTAACAAACTCCTTGCAAAGAAAGATGGAGTTTTCACAATAAAAGTGGGAAGGCTATTGTTGTGGCATAGTGAATGAAACACCTGCTTGCAATACCTACAATCAATTGTAGTGTCAATTTAAGTTATAGCTACTAGACTTATAATCTGTTAATACATCCTGAAAGGTAATGGATTATAACTCAAGTGCTTGGGTCTCCACCCCCTTATGGCAAGCACGCATGGAAGTCTTGCCTTCTGGCTTCTGCCTTTGGCATGGCCCAACCCTGGTTGTTACAGACATTTAGGAAATGAACCAGCAGATGAGAAAACATGCTTTCCTCTGTTTCTCTCTTCTCCTTATTCTGCCTTTCAAGTATATCAAGTAGATAATAAAATTTTTTTTTTTACAAAATACTTTAAAAGTGAAATAAATGTTGGAGCCAGATTGTAGAGGCTTTTGAATCTCAGACTGGGGAGTAATAGTAAATGACCCAGGTTGACATATTTTGGTACAGCTGGACTAAGACAGAATGGACTAAGACAATGTTTGTTCCAGGCCCAGTCCTGATGCCAAGAGCTTGTCAGGCTCAGCTGAAACGTTTGCTCCTTTTCTTGGTAGCTGTTTTAGAAGTTCATGGGGTTGAGATCCCCCATGAACTTTCTGAGCCCCACTGGCCACTCTTGCAGACATGTGACTCACTGTCGGAGGCACAGAGAAAGGACTTGTCACTGAGGGAAAAAGGCTTCTTATGAGCCAGACCCACAGGGCCTGCTGTCAGAAATCAAAGTGGAAGAGATTTAGTACACTTGGAATTCAGTAATCTTGGAGGCACTAAGAAGCAGGAAACTCTGACTCTGATCTCCAAACTGATCTAACCTCTGTACCACGCAGGGAGAGTCCGCGTCTGTCTGACCTCAGGATGCCCCGTCCCACAGTGAGGATGCTCCTGGGTCTCAGGCAGGAGGACACAAGTCTCTCTGACGCTACAATCGTTGTCTTCTCCCTTAGAAATCAGGCCCGATCTGTTGGTTGAGCCAAATGGGAAGCTGAAGTGTCTGTTATTAAAACCACAGAGCAATCCAGGCCCTACTTATTAAAGAAATAAAATAAAATAGCTCCAGATCAGATAGCCTTTATCAGCAGAGAAGCATTCGATGGATGTGCCAGGTAGCACATTCAAAGGCCCTGGAGCAGCAGCAGAGCAGAGCTACCAGGCAGGTCTCTCTCAGATCCTAACCTCTCCCTTCCACAGCTTCAAGGACAGACTGGACATGAAAATGGGGATTCAGGGTTTCACAAAATCCCTGACCTCAAACCCTTAATTGCAAGGACTCTAGGAGTCACTCTATGCAGACTTTTTCTGACTGCGTTCTGAAATTTTGTCATTGCATTTGAAATCCCTGAGCTTTGTTCAATAGAAACTGCTACAGGACTTCCATATCATATCATCTTGTTTACACAATTGATTATGTGCCCAGCAGTGTTTCCAGAACCCACATCCTTCTGTAAATTACTTGACATCTGTGAACTGCCATTCACTCCCTTGTAGTCTGAGACAGGCCCTTGGGAGCTGACACACCCTTGGGTGGGCCAGCAGATGGCGTATCATACAGGCTGTGACTCACTCCACTCTCAACATCTGAGCTCAGCGGGCTTTTGCTCCTTACTCTCGACCCATAAGCTCCCTCTGGTGCCCGCACCAGAATGTACTCAGCCTGCATCCTGGCCCAAGGGGGTTTCAAGTGTGGGGGAAGTCAGCGCACAGGGTCGTAGCCATCCATGGAGCCAAGGTTGGAACAGCTGCTTTCCTGTCTCCTGCAGCTGATTCTGAATGGTCGGTTTCCCACACTGTCCCTGGAGGATCATATCTGGGACTCATCACATTGACCTTGATAATGCATCATGTCCTGGCTTCTTGCCCATCCTCAAGTCACTTCATCGTCTCCTCCAAACTGATCTCCAAGCTCCTGGTTGGGTCCTCTCCCCAGCCTGTTTCACACATCCTTTACTTTATATGGTCAACATCTGTTGTGTTGATCGCAAACAAGAAGTCACTGGGGTCAAGGCCATGTCCTCAGCTACACACATGCTTGGTGTGTTCCCAGGGCTGGGACTAGGATTAGGGACTCATCCAGTGTGGTTTTCAGAATCACACTAAGTTCAAGAGGGTTAGCTCACAAGTCAGGGCTAAAAGGGTTGGGACTGGATTTGCCACATTGCTAGGTAATGTAAGGATGGATTAATAAAACACGTGTTAATGGTCAAGATAAGGGAAGCCAACTTAGTGTTGAAGAAGCTTCCATGAAAAATAGGGGCCAGCACAGAGGTACAGCAAGGTAATTCTCTGCCTGCAGTGCCCATCATATATGGACACCAATTTGATCCGTGTCCAGTCCAGCTCCTTGCTAATGGCCTGGGAAAGCAGAGGAAGATGGCTGAAGTGCTTGGGTCTGTACCCACGTGGGAGGCTGAAAGGAACCCCCTGGCTCCCAGCTTTGGATCTTCTCAGCTATGACCATTGTGACTATTTGGGGAATGGGATGTGAATGGACGCTTTCTTTCCTTCTCTCTGTGAGTCTGTCTTTCAGATTTTTAATTTTCTTTTTTTTTAAATGAAAAATACAGGAAGTTGGAATTTGGGGAAAAACTTTGTAATGTTGGCCTGGAATTAGGTATTGGTATACACTCAAAATTTCATTGACAAATAGAAAGAGTGAAAAGAGAGAGAGATGGAGATGATGGAGATGACAGATCTATATCTATACCAATATCTATATCTATATCTGCATCTATATCTATATCTGTGCCTATCTATATATGGGGGAGGGAGGAAGGGAGAGTGGAGAGCGGAAGAAATGCTAGGAATGAGTGATAGAGGCAGAGGTGGGTGCATACTGACTATATTCACTGGGAAAAGCTAGGAACAATGACACGTGAGTATCCATGTATGTATCAGTTTGCACTTTCTAAAAATCATTCTGCATGAAAGAACCCAAAGCTCCTGAGATGAATGGCTGACTCCAGAGCTGGAATATCTTGATATATCAGAGAGGAGTTATCGGAAAAAATGATGAAAATGTGTGAGCTATATAAGCACCAATTTAAAAAGACTCATAATGGACAATATGGGACAATGCAATTACCAAAATAAATACAATTTTTAAAAAGAAATTATTTTAGGTTACTGAAAGGGAAAGTTTTTAGAGGAAAATGGTAATCAATAAAACATAGAAGAAGTCATGGAGTTAGACAATCACTTCTCAGAAGCCATTCAGTGTAAAAACTGATTCAGGTGGGAACTGTACGAGTGCCAAGACAAAGGGTTGAAAATTTGAATAGAAGCAGACTATTGACAGCCTCAAAATACCTTCCAGGGAAAACAACACAGTGATTCATCTGAAACAGTAAGGAGAACTGTGGGCAACATTTTAATTACATAATCAAAGTCATCATCACCAGTACCAGAACAAGCATGCTCATGTATCTCCTGAAACAACACACTGAGCACAAATACGACTTCAGTTATTCTGCTACTGAAGACACATAAACTGGTTCTAGTCACTAGGGAAAGCGAAGCGAATCTGAGAAAAATCCTACCAAGAAACTAGTCTCACTGTCAAGACAAGCAAAGACTAAGACACTGTTGTGTATTAATGGAGACCGAAAAACTGTGACGGTTAAACACAGCAAACAGTCTTTCACTGGATCCTGACTTTATAAAGAAAGTTACAGGGAAAATGAACAAAAATGTGAATGGAAACTTTGAACAGAAGGTAATACTGGGTCAATATTGATGTTCTGATTTTGATGTTTAGACTATTGTTCTGCAGGAGTGTTAAAATGTTCTTAGGCTTCCTGTCTGCAACTTAATTTCAAATGGATCAAAAAGTCCTTTCTCTATGAATGAATACACAGATCTGTGTCACATATACGAGGCCAAGGCCAAAAGTCCTTCAAATGGTGGAGGCTTGATACAGCGATTAAGATCCTGCTTGGATACCCGGATCCCTTGTCTGAATCCCTGGGCTCAATGCTGTCCCTCATCCTAGCTTTCTGCTAATGTGCGCCCTGTGAGACAGCACGTGGTGGTTCAGGTAGTTGAGTTTCTGTCACCTAGGTTGAAGATGCACTTGGGCAGATTGCTATCCCAGGACCCAGGCTGTGGGGGCATGAACTAGCAGGTAGGAGTTCTCAATCTCTCTCTCTCTCTCTCTCTCTCTCTCTCTCTCTCACTCCCTCACACACACTGGTATGTATGCCAATTGAAAATTTCTAATTCTTTTGAAAAACTCATAGAAAACAGAACCCAAAGGTAAATGCTAATTTTCCATGCACTCATTGAACTATCTTCATATATTATACACACACACACACACACACACACATACAGGTGCTTTGGAAAGTTTGTGGGAAATTCATATTATAAAAAAGATTATTCATGAATTTCAAATATTGTTGTTCCATTTTCCACAAACTTTTGGAAGCCCTCTCAGCAATAGTACTTCTAAAATTTTGTGGGAAAATAAAATTGAAAGACAATATAAACTTTCCATGAACTTTCTCAAGCTCCTTGTGTTTGAGCTCTCAAGTTATTCTGCTGTCATTTTTATTTGGCTGTTAGGAGTGGTTCCACCTCCCATGGCTCACATTTGCAATTCACTCCTAACTGAGGAGGTTGACCATTCACCTAAATTTTAAGGGGTATTCTCTCTTTTTTTAAGCCCCAAGTGTGTATCTTTTGTCTGTTTTTATTTAGTTTGTTCATTTTTATTTCAAATTGCAAGTGTTTTCTACACTGTAAATAGGATTTCTTTAGCAGGCATTGAAACAGAAACATCTTCTCGTGGTCTACAATTCGCCTTCACATTCTCCTCAAGATGCTTTTTGATGAAAACATATTCATAACTCTCACTCCTACCCAGAAACAGGGTTTTTCCATCTATTGATTCACTTCCTAAATGCTGGCAACAGCCAGGATTGGGTCAGATAGAAGCTTGGAGCCAAGATCTCCCACTTAGGACACAAGGACCGAACACCTACTCAATAGCGTGCTGATTGCTGGAACATGTTTAAGCAGGATGCTGGAAAAGGACTCTGCTCTGGAATTCAGACCTTCGGATATGGGAATACGGGCATCACCAGCAGGTCTTAACGGCTGTTCCACATGCCCGGCTGTAACAGCTGATTCGTAGATTCTCTGAGTGACATTTTATGTAAGAGATGACGGCTTTCTTTCATCCTTTACCACCACCACCGCTTTATTTTTGTAATACCTTGTGAGGCTTGTGATACCTTTAATAGAACTCTGGCATAGTGACTAAGGGAACACTTTTGTCCTCGTCCTGTCCTTGAAATGTCATGATTGCCTCAGCTGTTTTGTGGAATAAAGAAGTTCCTCACACGTACGAGGTTGCTAAAGATTTTCTCTCAGCATGAATATTTTTTAAATTTAGCAAATGATGTTTGTATTCAGATAATCTTAAGATTTGCTTTTACTTTATCCTGTAAATGAGGTGAAATGCATTTGTGGCTTTTCCAATTTAAGTACATTGTAAAAATTAAACTGATGAGTACAATGCACTGTTTCTCCGGATCTCCAGATCCCGTGGCTGACGTCTTCACTCAGAACTGACACACCCGTGATTATCTCCCTTTCTTGAACATCCTTCCCTGGGTTTGGCATCACTCTGGATCTTACAAAATGAGCTGAAACAGGCCCCTTATTTACTTTTCTTGAAAATATTCCTGTAAGGCTCATGTTTTTGCTTCCTTTAATGCTTGGAATCAAAATGCCCTGGGATTTCTCTATAAAAAGCTTTTTAATTACAGATTCAACTACTTAATAGCTACTGAAGTATTCAAATACTCTGTACATTTTTGGTTAACTTTAATTAGATCTGTTTTCCTCAAATGTATTCATGTCATTAAATTTTCAAGTCCATTGATCTAGAATCATACACAATATCTTTTTTATCATATCATAATGTCTGTAATTTCTGTGCTAATGTTAGCTCCTTTTTCATCTCTGATATTGCTAAATTGTGAGTCTGTTTTTATTCTTTGATCAGTTTTGCAAAAAATTAATACTTTACTCTTTTCAAAAAACACATTTTGAGTTTTAGCATTTTTCCTCCTTATAAGTTTGTTTTTGTTTTATTAATTTATTCTACTTTTGGGGGACTCGATTTTTCAGCCTTGTCTAATTTTTAGATGAACACATAAATTGCAAAATTCAAGTCTTTCTGTTTGATATGAACAATTCATTTCACAAAGCTTCTAGACACAGGTTTTGCTGTGACTTTTCATAATTTAGTTCAACTATTTTGATTTATGCTGTAATTTCATCCTTTATACTATATTGTTTAGATGAGCATAACTAAACTTTCAAGTTTAGAAATATTGCAAGAAATACTCAGTTTGTTTCTAATTCTTCATTTATTTCCATTTATGGTTAAATAAAGCACTTTGTATTTTCAAAATTGTTATGATCGGGGACTCATTTACTAGTACAGCATTTGGTTAATTGGATAAGTAATCTTTTTCTGCCTGTCTGCCTATCAAATAAATAAAATAAATGCAATTTTTAAAAAAGGATGTTTTTAAGTGATATGATTTCCAATTGCTACAAAACTCCTAAGTGCCGTTTGATAATGTTCCATTCTGAAGTTGCTGGGTGCAAACATGTCAAGTGGGTAATTTTTGCTCATAGTGTAGTTCTCATCTTAAATGACATTTTTAGGAAAACCACTTACTGAAATTGTTCACTGTGAGAAAAGCTTAAGAGAAGTGATTTCAGCTGAAATTCAATTCTTCAGGAAGTGAGAAGAACGCCCAAAGTGGCCACAAGTGAGGCAAGGACCCTGTGTTCTTGGGGTTCCAGCCGCCGTAATGAGGCAAGAAAACAAATAGACATAGAGATGAAGAAGAAAGAACTTAATGAGTCCTTCATAGATGTGAATATACACAGGGAAAGTACAAAAGTCTCCAAACAACTAAAATTAGCAAATTTCTCAAGACCACAAGAATTATATTATAAAATATTAATAACAATTAGAAAAGTGAACTTTAGTCCCACATGACAATATCAAAATGTAAAATAGGAAAAAATTAGTAAATGATGTGTAACACTTCTATCCTGAGGACTATGCTAACACACCTAAGGGAAAAAGGGGAAGAACCAGTCTTTCTGTTCTACTCAGGTCTTCGGTGGATCAGATGAAGTTGATTCCCATTAGGGAAATCTACTTTATTTAATGTGATATTGTGAAATATATGCTCAGTCTTCATCCCTATTTCCTGGCACACAGTTCCTAAACTCCTTGGGATGGCTGAAGTGATGGCATCTCTTTGGATGTCCATGAGTTGACTGATGGCTGGCCATCAGTAGCTTCTAAGTAGCTTCAGGATGGCAGGTAGTCACTCTGAAGCTCAGGGCAGGACTAGAAGGTTGGGGCTGTCTGTCTCACCTCCCGCCTCCTGGGGAAGGCAGGACACCGAAGTTGATCATCATGGCCAGTGATTTGAATGAAACGCCCTTCGCCATGCATCTCTTCTTCTGCATCCTCTGTGGTACACTTTATAATAACCAGGAAACCTAGGTGTTTCTCTGCCCTCTGTGAGCTGCTCAAGCAAATCAGACCACCCAAGTAAGGGCTGTGAGAACCTTGATGACAGTACAGATAAAGCTAAAGCTACCTAAAGCTTGTGGTGGCATCTGTAGTGGAACGGAGCACTCCTGGAGGTTGAGCCCAGACCATGTGGGATCCATGCTATGTACAGGTAGCAAAAGAATTGAACCAGGGGACTCTGTGCTGGTGTCAACTGAAGAATTGTTTGCTTGCTAGTGGGCAGAACTCTGTATTTTCTGAGAACACAGAAGTGATCTATGTTGATTGTTGTAGTGTGAGAGCAGACAATCTATATCCAGTCCATACAGTCCGTCTGTTCAAGTGTTCATCTCATTGAAAATCACTTTCATAGCAACACCCAGAATAACGTTGTCCAAATAGCTAGATACTCCATGACCCACTGAAGTTGGCACATGAAATTAACCATTAAAACACACAGACACACACACAGATGTGCACATTTGTTTTTAGAAGTTGTTAATGCAACAAAGCAAGGGGGAAGCATTTCAAACAAAGTGTACTGGAGCAAACAAATCTGAAAGATATAAACTTGTCCCATGCATCATACTATTAACTGAAAATTTATCAGAGATCTAACTATGAAAGTTTAACTTAGAAAACACCCAGAAGAAAAATTAGATACGCTTCTTTATCACTTAGGATTTTCTTTTAAAAGAAGAAGAAGAGACTTACAAGCAAAATATAAAACGTCTAACTGTAAAAGAAAAATAAGTGCGAATTGGATGTCATTAAAGCTGAAAATAATTATTCCTCAGAAGACACCGTTAAAAAAGAAAAACACAAACCAACACCTAAGAGAAAATGAATCCTGTAACATACAAAATACTTTAGCACATACTATATGAAGAATTTTTACAAATTAATAGAAAAGGAAAACATTCCAGTTAAAAGTGAGCAAAAAATATAACAGGCATTTCATAAAAGAAAGTATCCAAACAAATTCATAGACAGGAGCTCAGCATTGTGAGTAAGCAGGGAGATGCAAGCAGATACAAAAAATGTTCCCATCCACTCCAATGGCTAAAACAGAAAAAATGGGTATCACCAAGTATTGATGGATGTGCAGAGCAAACGGAGCATCTCCACAGGGCTGGGAAAACTGAGAAAGTGAAAATCCCTTTCCAACAAAGTTTTTCCTGGCTCATCAATTCCTCCTCCCTTAACTAAGTAGTTAAGAAAATGAGTCAGCCCTACACAAAAGGTTTGAACAAGATTAGTCATAGCCACTATGTCTACAATGGCTCGATCTTGGAGGCATCTCAAATGTCTAGAATGGATCTCCAAACTGTATCAATTCATAAAATGTATTTGCCAGTAAAATTATAAAACTGTTTATTTGTTGTTCAAAAACCACCCCACTGAGCACAAGCCTTCAAATAAAAGAGGACATCTATGTTGTCGATTTATGTGAATTACAGACAGGCCGTCGATGACAGCTTCAAGTTAGTGCTGACTCTATAAAGCAGAGTCCCAACTGAGGAAAGACGCAGAGCTTCCAGGGATGACAGAAGTCACGGGAGTGGGAGTGACAAGTCGTGGAACAGAGCTGATAGTAACCAAGCTGTCCCTGTAAGGTTTGTGAAATTATTACATGCTTACTGTATCAACATATTAAAATCAATCCCAAAATGCACAACAGCCTGAAAGGATTCATACTGTTGACCCACAAGCCTACTTCCTTGTAGATGAAGGCAGAGGTGAGACTTCCAGAATCCCAGTGAGGTAGATTAAATGTCCCAGAGTGTAGGATGGTTTAGAAAAGTTCTGGTGCTTCAGTATAGCAGATCACTCTTCAATTATTAAGAAAACGTGGTGTTTGGTAATCTTTGCTTTAAATCTTTGCTAGACAAATTAACAGAAATTATATGCTGCTATGGTTTCAAAGATTTTCTAACTTTGTAAAAATTTATATCGGCAAAGTTGAACATCTTATTTGATCTTTGTTTATAGCATTTCCTGCCATACTAGGTCTTGTAATCTTTTATTTGTTTAACTTCTTTTTTAGTAAAGCCATTAAACCTTTGACTATAATGTAAGTTGAAATGTTATTTCAAAAAGAAATAAAACAATAAATTTAAAAAGAAATTGTTATTGAAAGATATAAAATGACTTTTGACAATGTGTTTAACATAATGGTAACTAAAATTAAGATTAATACCACAATCTAATTAAATATCTGATATTTTCACCTAAAAAATCACTTTTAGCTTCATTTAAGTGTGGAGTGTGCAAGTTATTTTAAAATGTTTTCATGCTTTTTAAGTATTTTCCAAATGTTCTAAGTTAGCATGGGTTCCTTTTTTAAAAAAGATTTGTTTATTTTTTATTGAAAGGGCAGACATATGGAGAGGAGGAGATACAGAAAGATCTCTCTGCTGGTTCACTCCCCAAATGTAGCCACAATGGTCAGAACTGAACCAATCCCAAGAAGGAGCCAGGAGCTTCTTCCAGGTCTCCAAGGCAAGTGCAGGGTCCCAAGGCTTTGGGCCGTCCTTCCCTTTGGTCCTCTTTCTCTTTGTAGTTCTATTTTTTCAAATAAACTAAATAAGCCTTTCAAAAAACAAGAGAGTGAAGCCTGCCCTCAACCATTCATTTCAGAGTAGGGTTTGGTTTCCTATGAAATCTGTGTAGACAGAGATGACTTCATGTACAAGAACCAGGACTTAACTGGCCTCTCCTGAGTCATATGGAAAAAGCACCAGAGGTGGATGAATAGCCATAAGCCAGGATGGAGAGCAGGCATTGAGATGGTGTGAAGGAAGTAAGACAAGTGACCTGACATGGGTGTTTCTCTTCTTCTGCCTCTTCAGATTCCATTCCTCCCTTTGAGATGAGCAAACCCGGTTGATCATGCAGAATGAGCCCCAGGCCAGCAGTACCAGGATCATCTGTGAACCTGTCAGAAATGCAAGTTATCAGCACTATGCCAGGGCAATCTGATTGACACCCCCAGCATCACAGGAAGGCTGGGAGTAGTAGCTGATTTCCTCTAAGTTCAGTGAGGTGAACAGTTTACTCCAAATCACACACCTGGTAAGGGCGTCTATAGGGCCTGAGCCTGTGTCTGCCTTCAGAATCCAAGCTGCCAAACACAATTTCCAGTCTGATACACGTATCAAGCTCTGTGGCTGAGGAGTCCTTCAACCAATTTCCAGTAAAGTTTGGGATGCACATGTGGGGGTGGATTTTTTTCTAGAGATTTATTAATTGTTTTGAAACTCATGACAGAGAGCTCTTCCATCTGTTGGTTTGCTTCACAGATGGCTACAATGGATGGTGCTGGGGCAGCCTGAAGCCAGGGGCTTCATCCAGGTCTCCCATGTAGGTACAGGTGTCCATATATACACGGACCACCTTACACTACCTTCCTAGGCACATCAACAGGGGCCTGGATTAGAAACAGAGCAGTAGGAACTCTAACCGGCACCTGTATTCAGTGCCACCATCACAGGCATCACCTGAGTGGATTTTAGGGGTGTTAGACTGAGCACAATAACAGCTAGAGTTCCAGCAATAAAATCTTAGATTTAGTGGGCTGACTCTAGTACCGGGAAGTGGCATTAGTAAGCAGTCAACAGGACAATCGCTTCTCGACCTTTTGGTTAAGATCAAGTGTAATCCGGAACTTTACTCTGTTAGCTCTACCTTCAGACCAGAGAAGGTCTCCCCAAGAGGCCACTGAACTTATCTGGACAATAAGACGCTGGACTTTATGCTAGGTATATGCTTGCAATGAAGGAATCTCAACTGAACTTGAACTGTGGTTATGCAGCAAGGTGGAGGAATCCACTATGGGGGGAGGGGTATGAGAGGGGTGGGGGGAATCCCCAGTGCCTATAAAACTGTATCACATGATACAATGTTAATAACAATAAAAAAAAAAAAAGATCAAGTGTAATCAACTGAACTGGCTGATGGAGGCCTGGATTTCAAGAAAAAGAAGCCCACAGTTGGTGAAGTTGAAGGCCAGAATTTCCCTCCTTGGGATGTATGAATGGAATACAAGACTGAGGAACATGGCCTGATGGAGTGGGCCTACCACAAACAAGCTGCCAGCCATACACTAACCACATTCCCAGGGAAGCCCGGGGGCTACCCTCCCACCCTGGAGGTGTCAAGGAGTGCTTGGATGAGGTCTTGGAACTAGGACAGCAGCAACCCCAAAAGCTCTGGGGCACAGTTCTCTATGGGCTGGCAGTGAGTAAAGGGTACACTCCAGCTCCATGGTTCTCCAACATCCATGCCCAGTAGGAGTGCCAGAAGGGCTTGGCAAATGTTGTCTCTCACACTCAATGCCAACACAGGCCGCAACGTGATCCCTTTGCACACAACCCAATTCTAGAATCCCATTTGATAAGTGTTCCCGGAGGCCATTTCAAGGTACCCAGACCTACTCAGCCAGGGTCCAAATAAGAGAGAGGGGGTCCCTCTACTAGAGGGTCTAGGAAAAGCTATGCTACTTCCAAGGATGCGGTCCTGGATCTGACCAGTAAGGATGTGGGAAGGCTCCCCACCCCTGGACAGACACAGTCATCTAAAGCTGCTGAGAGAGTATAAAACCATGGGCTGGAGGGGGAGCCTAAAGCTGAGGCCCTTGGGGAGACAGCAGAGCACAGGTTGCCCCCACCTAACTGTTCTCCAACGTGCATGGAGTCAGGAAGCCAGCAGTCTCCCTGTGCAGTCCTCTGCCCAGGTTGGCTCTCTAGGATGGGCTGGGATGGAATGTGCACCTGAAAGCATACACTAGTCTTCACGGCTTGTACTCTTGTTGGGGAGTGAGTGTCAAAGTTATGTAAGACTCTCAGGAAGGCTGGATGGGCTACTCATGCTTGATATTCACTGGAAGAGATTGCATAACCTTGGAACCATGCACCCCTCGCAAGCCTCAGATTTACTGTCAAAGTCCTCTGAGCCCACAGGGTGTTTCGTGAGAAGAATTTTAATGACTCTACATCTTTAATGGTCTGAGAAAGATTTGCGGCTTTCCTCATTTCTCCTTGCACTTGTTAGGTTTTTTTTTTTTTTTTGATTGGCTCACTTCCTTTAAATGAGCGTACACTGGCATAGGGTTCTTTCTTGCACTTGGTGGTGGTAGGTCCTGTTGGGGCTGTCTTTTTCTGCCTCTCACCCTCCTTCTCCGCCAGCTGTGGCTTTGCGCCTCTGCTTAGTCAGACTCTGGGAATTTGAGCTTTATAACAAGCTTGCCTGAAAATCAGCACCAGGAGTCATCAAGGCTTTCCGGGATGCGTTGGTTTCTATTTCTCTAAGTTTTGCTTTCTGCTTCCTTGGCTGTCGCTGGGCTTGGAGACTTGCATACAGAAAGCAGAGCATGCTCACAGGCACAGAAGTCAGGAAGGTCTTGAAGCCAAGCGTGGTGGTGGCAGTGGTGAGGGGCAGAGGACTTGTCAGGCTTCAGGGTCAGTCCCACTGTCTCCTCCCCCTTTCCCTGTCCCCTGCAGCATTCCCATGCCCAGACTCCTCACAGGAGGGAGCCAGGGACGGCAGCAAAGAGCCCCCACCCTTGGTCTGTCTGTCCCACCACTTACACTCTAGAATCCCAGGGTGCCCCTGGAAAGTCAAGTCCCTGGGACAAACCAGAGGTTTTCAAGTTTTGTCTCTAAGCAGCAGTAGGTGGCACAGGCCCCCTAACACCCAATTTATTCTACCTCACGTGACGGATTTGTACATACAGCTTTGCTTAGAAAAGAATTCAGCACAGGCTGGCACTGGGCACAGTGTGTCAGTGTTTCATGAGAGTGCTGGTTCAAGTGCCAGCTGGTCTGCTTGCCATTCAGCTTCCTGCTAATACACTTGGGAAAGCGGTTGAAGATGGCTCAAGAGGTTGGAGCCCTGTACCCATGTGGAAAATCTGAATGGAATTTCTGAATCTTAGTTCTGACCCAGCTCAGCTTCGGTCATCAAGGTCATTTAGGAAGTTAACTAGTGGATGGATGGTCTCTCTCTTTCCATCTCTCCCTCAATCTATGTCATTCTACATTTAAATAAATAAATTAATAGGTATCTTTGTTCAAATAATTCAAATAAATATCTTTGAAAAACTATAAGGAAAAAAGAAAAGAGGCTTTGGCGGTGAAACAGAGTCAGAACGAGCCTGGGGATTGAATGCCAGCTGGCTGGCTTTCCCTTCTAGCATCACTTCTCACTTCCTGTGATATTTGGGACAATCTCGGCACACCTCAGTTTCCTCATCTGTAAAATGGGCATGACAGCCATGATGTGCACCTGCTCAGCACTGAATACCTGTGGTGCTTACAGCCAGGAGCACAGGGCTCTCTGTCCTAGAGTCAGCGTCCCAGGGTTAGCTTTGTCGCTCTGGCGTGGCAGGCTTGGGAGGATTCTGCGATGAGTACCTGGCAGCCCATCTGTGCCCTCGCCATCCTCTTTGGCTGTTTGTGGTCTGGGCAGCGGTAACCACATAGCCTGTGCTGCTGCGTGTGCAACTTTCTTCTTGCGTCTCGTAGGAAATCCAGTTCTGCAGACTGCAGTCTCTCTCTATCAAGACGTGACCATGACCACGCCCAAGAAAAGGTCTTGTGAGAGCTGCCACTCCCTCTGCTTCCCATAAAAGGCAGGGAGGAAGGCCAGAAAGGGCACGAGGCTAAAGCTCGGCTCTGCCCTCCAACATGCAGGCCTCCGCCGTGCTCCTGTGCCTGCTGCTCGCAGTGGCCGCCCTCAGCTCCCAGGCGTCGGCTCTGCCAGGTGAGCCCAACCTTCCTCCCTTCCTCCCTCTCCTTCCTCAGGCTTCTTTCTTTTTCTAGGAAAGCGCTAAGCCAAAGGATCTCATTTTTTTTTTAAAAAAAAAAAAGTGATTTATTTATGTATTTTGGGAATCAGCTAGAAAGAGGAGGGAGGCACTTGGACAGAGGGATCCCCTGGTTCACTCCCCAAATGACCACCACAGCCAGGGATGGGCCAGGCCAAACCCAGGAGCCAGGAGCTTCACTGAAGCCTCTCGTGTGGCTGGCAGGGGACCAAGCACTTGGATCATCTTCTGCTGCTTTTCCCAGGCCGTTGGCAGGAGCTGGATGAGAAGTGGGGAGTTGGGGACAGGAGGGCACGCCTCACTGTCACAGGCCATCCTGGAGCTGGAAGAAAACCTGTCATCTCTGAAACTCTGCACACGTGGGGCCACGCCCAGAGCTTGCCCAGAGCCTGCCCTGGGCTTTCCCTGAGGCTGCTCCTGGCTTCTGCCAAGCAGGACTGAGACCTTGGGCTGCAGGTGGTGGACTCCCCTGCCTCAGCCTCTCAACCAGGCTCTGCTCTCCTCTGCTGCTTCCACGCTCAGTTACCTCCCCAGCCTCATAGGTTTTCTCCCTGTGACTTTTTTCCAAGGTACAAGCCAACCTCAGGCCACGTGCTGCTTCAGTGTTGCTCATATGAAGATCCCCCTGAAGCGGCTGACAAGCTTTGAGAGGGTCACCGGCCCATGTCCCACAGAGGCCGTGATGTAGGTAGAAAAACCCTGACTACTCACCCCTCCCACCCCCACCAAGCTGAGCCCTGCAGCTCTGGGGTCGTGAGCACTTGCTCAGGCTCTTGCTTTGCTTTAACCCCTGTTCCTGGTTTCCCAAGCCAGCGGGAGCAGCAACCACCTCAGGGCCACTTGTTCCCACACCCCTCCCTCACCCAACCTGAGGTCGCCCCCACCTGCTGCCTGGGTCCTTCTGACCGTGTGGGTCTCTTTGTCTATAGCTTTCAGACCAAACGTGGCAGGAAGATCTGTGCTGACCCCAAACAAAAGTGGGTCCAAGATGCCATGCGGCACCTGGTCCAAAACACCACTCGCTGAGGCCTGGAATTCCATCCACAGCAGACCCAGCCCAAGTGGGACAAATGCCTGTTACTTCTCCAGCTTCCCAGCCATACTCCAGTGTGGTTTTCCTGTAACTTTCAAATCCAGAGCTTGCTGTTTTATAATGCAAAATGTGTTCTGTCTTCAATAAAGCTTGCAATTCTGGGCATCCTTGCTGGTCTGGGTTTTATTTCAAGCAATGGGGATCTCTTTCTAACAGTGAGGTTTTGAGTGTGTTTGGTAGCTGTCTGCGAGCCCCTGGCTCTCCCTTGGAAGCTGGGCAGGGGTTTCTGTCCACCTCCCAGGGCTGTGGACTCAGGGGACACTGTCACTCATAGGAAAGTGCCTTGTGAATGTGAGATGCGAACAAATACATTACAGTGGAACCTGTGAGATTGATGACATTTTTGCAGAAAATACATCCTGTTTGAAATCTCTCATGGTGAGGTTTTCTTCAGGAGCAACCTGGGACACTTGAAAGAGTTCAGATTTGGGGCTGCGAGTGGAATCCTGAGCTAAGACCAGGCATAACCCCGAGCGTTCCTCTCCAACCCTCTGGCACCTCATCTATCCGGTGGGGTCAGCGGCGTCTCCCAGGCAGAAGGTCTCACAGCCAGGGCCCGGAGTAACATCACCCCCCTGCACCTTCTGGACAATGAGGGAGAGAGACCTGCTTCCCCAAGTGACGCCTCCCTGTGCCTCCCTCGGCCATGAAACCTGGAGGCAAAAAATCTGTACTCGGCCTGAAGCAAAGCCAATATCCCTCCCTTCCCCAGCCGCCCACCTATAGATACATACACACACGGAATCAGTCAGTGAGAAGTGAGTCCTTTATCTGCTCTTGGGTCGCCAGGCTCCAAGTCCAGCATGTCTCCCTCCTCCTCCCCCACCCTGAAGTCCCTGTCCCGTCAGTGCCAGTTCGTTTTGCACCCTGAAGTTCCCTTGGGAGCCAAGAGGCACCAGTGAGCAGGAGTGCAGGATTCCGGGATTAAATAAAGTGCAACACTGTAGCTTATCGAACCCAGGCAGATCCTCAGGGACCCGGCTGATGAAGGTGTGCAGAAGGAAAGGAACAGGATTGGGGCGGGGGTAGGGGGAGAGCACACGGTGCCCACAGCCAGTCAGGAAAGCAACCGGCTCACTTCCCCTTGGGCAGGCAGGGCTTAATCTTTTTGAGGTAACCCTGGACCCAACCCTCCGTGTTCAAGGCACAGCTTTCTCTGCCTCCTTTCAGCTTGAATCTGTAAGCAGAGAACAAAAGAGAGACTGGTCACTGGCTGTGCACCACGCACAGACCCTGGTCTGCATCCTTGCTGCCGTATGCCCTAACCCCTGTCCTCAGGCCTCAGTTTGCTCCCTGTGAATGATCTGGGGCTTGCACAATGGGGGAGAGGGGTGACTTCCTGGACCTTCTCCTGCAGGTTAGGACTCCCAGTGCTGACCCCCACAGATCAAGGATGACACAGATCTCTTGCTCCTACTTTGGGTGTTTGCAAACCTATCTGGTCCCATAGTACACACACGTGTGTGTGTGTGTGTGTGTGTGTGTGTGTGTGTGTGGCTATTATCTTGTCTGTTGACCAGTTCTGCCCCTTACTGACTGGGTGAATGTAAATGAATATAGCTACCCTCCTCTGAGTCTCAATTTTCATGATAATACCAATATGTGACCCAAGAGGATCCATAGTGTGTGAGAGCAATTGCTGTTAAATTCCTAATGACTTTCGGTCCTATGATGTAGCTGTCACTTGAACTACACTTCAAAGATTAAGGAAAGCAAAAGGGTGCAGAGATAAGGGGGGGATAGGCAGTTACCCACCCAAGCTCACCCAGCACTCTAGGTTGGCAAATCCAGAGGCAAGGCCAAATCATGCTTCCCTTGGTCTTCCCCCACACAGTAGTGCCCGGTAGAGGAGCTTAAGCAGCTCCTTCCTCTGAGCACACGATACTGGAACCAAGAACCTGGCATCTTGGAATTCCAGCTGCCGCCCTCCCTGCACCTGCTTGGGGCTCGGCGCTCCCCCTAGCGGCCAACCGCAGGTTTGCACGCAGTTCCAGTCTGGCCCCGTGGTTTTTAGTAACCTTATTCTTGTGGAACAGCGCCACCTAGCGCCTGCTGTTCTAATTCCCTGCCCACCGCGTCCTTAGGGGTGATCACTCACATGAAGGCGCCATAGGGGCAGGTGGAGCTGGTTTTTCTGTAGCAGTGGATCATCTTCAGGGGAATCTTTCTCTCCACGAAGGAAAAGCAGCAGTTGGAGGAGGACACGTGCACTGGAAGAGAAGCACAGCACAGTGCACAAGTCTTTAGTTCTGGGGTCATGCCAAGAGCACAAACTTAGACTCATCTTTAAGTCCCCCACAACTAGCTGGGTGACCCCTGCCCCAGAAGTCCCATCAGGCCATTCAGACCCGACTCTCAGAGGTTCCTCCAACTCCATCTCCCTTCTCCCTGCACCCTCCAAGGAATGGTCCTGCCCTGGAACTCAAGCCCTAGGGCTACAGTCGCCACACCTTGGGGTGAGGAGTGCAGATTGGCTCATCTGCCAGGGGAGTGCTCCCTGGAGCTCCCCAGCTCTGGAGAATTCTCTTCCCTCTCCTCCTTAGTTCTCAGCTCTGCCCAGTCCCCAGCTCTCACTTCCACTCCTCCCAGCTTGACAGTCCCTCTTCTGTGGGTCATGAAGTCAGGATTCCCCCAGTTGTCTTGGAGCCTGGGTTTCACCTTGCCACCACCAAGGAAGAAGGAGGAGTCTAAGGCTAGCCAACCCAGAACCACCCTCCCCTGTCTGTCCGGCCTCAGCCTCAGCTTGTTGCCCATCTAGCTTTGCAGCCACACTCCAGAGCCTCCTCCAGGCCAGCCGCCCAGCTCATGCTGAACGAACTCTCAGGTCTCCCCGATGCTGGGACCAGCTGCGCCTCCTTTGCCTGGAGAACCTCCCAGCCCCCTGCATTTGTCCCTGACTCATCGCTTGCTCTCTGGTCCCAGCCCATCCAAGTCCTCCCCAGGAAAGAGGTGGAGACATGGAACCTGAATATCAAGGTAAGCCCTGCCCAGTCCCGGGAGAACTGAGGGACCCCAGCCCCACTCACTGCTCCTGCCGTCCACTTCTTGGAGCCATACTGCGGCCAGCAGCAGGCATGCCAGGGCCACGGGGGTCAGCTTCATCTCAGGGAGTCAGGCTCAGGCCGCTGTGGAGGAATCTCCGTGAAGCTGCAGAAACAGAGCTCTGCTGTGGCCCATCCTGCTGAGCTTATATGAGCCCCAGGTGGAGTTTCCCAGGCTGTGCAGAGGCGGGAGTTGCAAGGAGAAGGGGCAGTTACCCACAGCCAGTGGTCAAGTGGAGAAACTCCCTGCTTCTTACCTTGCCAGAGGTGTTGGAGGGGTGCTTAGGGGCCAAGGGGGGTGGGAACTTCCCAGAGTGCAAGGGCAGATAAGGATCTTGTAAAGAACGTGGGAGCTGTCCTGAGTGGGAAGCAGAGAAAGGTGACTGAGAGGAAGTGGCCTCTGTGTGGCTTGTCTAGATGTACGTCACCTCATCCAGGCCTGTGGCGATTGCCTGGAGCAGCAGGGTTCTGGGCTGGAACTGGGACATACCTGCTCCACAAAGCACCCCATGCACGAACTTGTCCCAGCTGAGTGTGCGCCCAAAGTGTAAGCGTGACAACAGCCATTTGAAGGATGGGCACCAGAGAGTAGATCTGAGTCCACATCAATTACACGGTGCTGGTGCTCTCTGCTTCCATTTTTGTCAATTCTCTGAACGTTTCTTGTATTTAGAAAAAAAAGATTTATTTATTTTTATTGGATAAACAGATCAGATTTACAAAAAGAAGGAGAGGAGAGACAGAAAGACCTTCCATCTACTGGTTTACTCCTCAAGTGGTTGCAACGGCTGGAGCTGAGCCGAGCTGAAGCCAGGAGCCAGGTGTTTCCTCCAGGTCTCCCACGTTTGTGCAGGGTCCCAAGGCTTTGGGCCGTCCTCCACTGTTTCCTGTTGTGGGGTGTGAGAGAGATCACGGCAGACAAATCTAGGACCTATCAAGGAGTCTTGGCAATAGCAGTGCCCACTAGAAATTAGTAAATGAAGCCACTGTGGCAATCCAGTCTGAATCGAAACCTTGAGAGGAACAAACGGTTATTACTGCGAAACCATCTGTTAAATGGCAGACCTGTGCCCCAGCTTCTCCAGCAATAGAAGTTATCCCAAGAGATGTGCAGCAAACATCCTGGACACACATTCAAAGCCTTAAACATTCACCTTTACCTGGCTTCTCTGTCCGCATTCTATTACTGCTCACCTCTCCCGGAACTCTTGAACATACACAATTTAGAAATATAAAGCATCTTAGCATTGCATCTTCACCGAGTCACCCAAGCAGTGAACAGAAAGTGATGGATACAGACATGCAAGGACCTTGCTCAGGGGCTCCCTGTCCTTGGAGTCTGTCTCCGGGAAGCCAGAGAACAAGCAGGTACTGGGGGGGCCAAGAGTCGGAGTGCCAGAGCAATGGAAGCACAAGGCCGGGAGAGAGCCACTCCCTATCACGGGCCTTTATGGGAGCTTATGGGAGGAATGGTTACCCCCTCTAAAGTTCCAGGTGATAGGTGAGCATCACAGGTGGGCAGAAAGGACTAAGTAGGTGGGGGAGGTGTGACTTTCAAGCTGCTGACCCTGAACTAGCTGCTTAAGACCACAGCATTCCCAAGCAGGGAGCTGGATAGGAAGTGGAGAAGTTGAAACATGAACCAGTGCCTATATGGGATCCTGGGGCTTGCAAGGCAAGGATTTAGCCCTTTCTGTGTATTTTTAGAAGAATTATTTATTTGATAAACAGGGTGACTGGTTCTCTGCTTTGTTCCCCTAAGTAGCTAACATGGCCTGGATTAAAGCCAGAAGTCAGAAATCCCATCCATGTCTTCCATGTGGGTGCAGGGGCCAAAGCACCCGGGCCATCTGCTGCTGCTTTTCCCAGGCACATTAGTAGGGAGCTGGATCAGAAGTGGAGCAGCCAGCAGCACCACAGTGCTGGCCACCTCAACCCTTTTCAGTTACTCCCTCGGTCCTAGGTCCTTGGTTAGCCCCAGGGGGGCAGATCCCGATGAGATGCGGCGCCTGGCTTGCAGCCACAGATAAACGAGAGTCACCCAGTGTAAGGATGGCAAGGTTGGCAGCACGGTAGGGGCTGGGAGGCACCTGCCAGGGGCCTCCTGGTGGAGTGTTCTAGAAGCAAGGTCCCCTATGGATTAGAGCCTGGGGAGCTTGCCTCGTATGATAATAACAGGGTGGACAGGAGTGTATGCCACTCAGAGTGGCCAGGTAGAGCTGCAGCATTAAGTACAAGGAGAGCCACAGAAGTGAGGCTGTGATAGATAGGCCTGTGGCTGGCCCATTGCAGAATGGTCAGGCATGAGGACACCGTGTGCTTGGGGCACATAGTAGGTGCTTCCGAAGAAGCAGCTGAGCCAGATCTGCGTGCGGAGATGGGATGAGCAGATTTGAGGCTGAGTGGTCTGACCCCTGTGTGCCTCTGAGGGTGAGGACACTTGGTTGGTCCTCGGCTCACGGCTGCTTCTCTACCTGGCCGAGTCCATCCACCTCACCTGCTTCCTGCCACCCAAAGTGTAACTGAAGGAGCTAGTACCACACACCCCTCTGTGGCCTCTCTCCTGTCCCTCTTGTCCCTGGGGACTGAGACTTTTTCTCTTCTTTGCCATGAGGCCTCGGAGGAGAGAGACAAGAAGCAAGCATGTGGTCGGGAGCCAAATGGAATCTTGGGTCCTTCAGGCTTGGGGACAATGTGTGGCTACCCAGGAAATCCTGTGCTCATTCCCCTCCTGCCAGGGCTGCTGCCCAGCCCTCTCAGGAAGAGAGTGGGGCAGCCCCAGCCGCAGCTCACTTCCCCTCCACTACCGCCTGTGGCCACAGCAGCCCCACTCAGGAGCAGCAGGAAGGACTGCTCTTCCAGGCTCCATCAGCAGCAGCAGCAGCAGACCGGGAGCTGGTCCATGCACCTGCTCACAGCAGGGAGCTTCCCAGGTCTCTGCTCCAGCTGGATGTAGCGGTCAGGACCACAGCCTGCTTCTCTGGGCCCCAGCACCAAGGCTGGGACCACAGAGCAGCTCCTCAGAGTCTGTGTGGGAGCTGGGCCGGGGTGGCCTGGGATGCATTGCTGCTGAAGTGCTCCTGGCACGAACACTAAGCCAGTTATTCACACGAACAGATCTTGTGGTTAACATTCGAAAGCCAGGAAGTGGCTGCAGGTAGGTTTTCTTGTGAGTCAGCATGCGTGAACCAGGTAGGGACCATTTAAGGGAGGCTGGGTGAAGAGCAGAGAGGATGCATTCACGCGGGTCTGTCCTCACCAGTGGAGTCAAGCACTCTCCAGGGCTGCTCAGGGAAGCATGCCTCCCCCACTGCCGGCCCTAGTGCTGGGACCTGGCCCTGCTGCTTGCTTCTTTCTGGCTTACAGCCCAGCCTGGTCCTTGTGTGCCCTGATCATGCCGTCATCTTGTGGCTGCAGGCTCTATCCATGGCTCGTGTCTAGGGCCACGAGTGCTCAGCTCCCTCTCCTGAGGACATAGAGGGTGGCGTGTGGAATCTGATGTGGTGGGGAGAGGTTTCAGCTCCACTACTGGCCCACAGGCAAGCACCTGATGCTTGCTGGACCTCCGTCCCTTTGTGGCAAAGAGGGAAGCCAGTGGGGCCTGGTTCATCTCTCCCTGCCCTTTCTAAGTGCATTCCCAAACCTGGACCTCTTCGGGGGCTGTCTGAGGCACAATGTGACATTTGTACAAACAACATTTGCACAGGGACCAGGGATGTCTCAAGGCCAAGATGGACACCAGCCCTGTGCGATGCTCACAGCGTACTCAGGTAGATGGGGACTGAATGTGGTGGTGGAGGTGGCAGTGTCCCTTGAGCCACACTGGACTGGAAGTGCTCATGCGGGACCTGACATATAGCAGATGTCAGTTACACTGTACCTGCTTTGGCCCTGGGGCTCCCACATGTGAGCCCAGGCAGCAGCACCCTCTGGCCCCCGGGGAGCCCACCCTCTGGCCCCCTTCCCCTCTCACCCAGGCCAGCTTTGTGTTCTTGCCAGCAGACGCACAGCATCCCTTTGCAGCCACCCAAGCTCTGCTGCAACCAAAGCCCACGCGGGTCCCCAGGAAAGACATCTGGCCCCAACATACCTTGAATGTCAAGGAAGGAAAAATCTCAATCCCCAGGATCACAGACGGCAGGCGAAAGACCACAGATGGGTCAGTGATACCAGCTTCTTCGCTGCACTTTGGGTGGCAAGAAGCAGGACAGGGTGGATGGTTTCTGCCAGGCAAAGAAAAGTCGTAGGCTGTGGACCAGCCAAGAGCATGCTTGTTCTCTCAGACGGAACTCCTGGGGTTCCATCCCCCGTGACCCGACACCAATGTCTTGCTTTTTTGAGACGGCTCTGCTGTCTGCCACTCAGTGACAAGGTCCAGCAGGTGTCTAGTGAGCACCCTTGACCACATCAGGCGAACGGGGGAGGGAGGGGAGGTCAAAGGATGTCCTGGTGGTGCAGCCACTAGCTGTGTCATGTGCTGCACCCCAGGGTGCCTACAAACTCCTGCCTGGTTGGGTCCCTGTTTCTCCCAGGCCTCAGGACTTCCCACGGCCCCTGGAATGCTCCTGAAGGCATTGATGTAGATGTGGCTGACTTCCTGTAGGTAGTCCCACCATGGGCACCCACAGTAGGCACCTCCTCAGTGTTCTCCATACCATGGCCAACACATCCTGCCGTGGTGCCCAGCATGGGCATCACAGGTGTACAGTGACTACTTGCTAGTAGAGAGTCAGGGGAGGCTCTCACATCCCTGTGGTTGTGCCCGTATCACAGACCGGAGGCAGAGGCCCTGAGTCAGCAGGCACATAGGAGTCACTCAGGCCTCCGGTGATGGGTGAGGTGGTACTGCATTGCCTGGGACCTCTGTAGACAGGCACCATTCCCTACACGGTATCCCAAGAGCACTGCTCAATGGCAATTTCCTTCCTTCCTTGCTTCCTTGCTTCCTTCCTTCCTTCCTTCCTTCCTTCCTTCCTTCCTTCCCTCAACACTCTAAAGTGCCCACCGGGTGCTGGCCCTTGCACAGGGGTTAGAGAGGCGACTACAGAGGCCAGTGTTGTGGTGCACGCTAAGTGGCTGCCTGTGGTGCCAGCACCCCATCAGAGCTCTGCTTCGTGTCCCAGCTGCTCCACTGCTTCCCCATCACAATGGCCATTTGGGGAGCAGACCAGCAGTTGGAAGATCTGCCTGTCTCTCCCTCGGTTTTGGTCTCTATCTCTGTGAGACTGGGAAATCATACACAAACCACCATCTGGTGAGCAGACCGAGGCTGGGCATGGGGTGGGGAGCGGGCTTCTGAGGATGCGGTGAGATGCTTCTGCTGGGCTTGCACAGAGGAAGATGGGAAGTGCCAAGAAGGAAGGGAGAGGCCCAGCCTAGGGAGCTGGCTAGTGTGCTCACTGCACCGTGAGTGCCTCTGGCCACTGCGTGAGTTCGTGTGCAACTCCCTCCAGGGGCTTCCCCTCTACACCTGATCTCCAAACTGGGGGAGGAAATTCGAGGTAAAGGGCCCAGTGTCTATCACGTTCCCCCAGGGGTCACAAACCTCACAGCACAGGAGCACAGAGGCCACTGTCTCCAGAGAGCAGGGGTCCTGAGATGACCCCCGGAGAGTGACCAGGATGGAGGGTCAGGTTGAACACGTCCTTTCCCACTGTGCCTCCTTTGGCAATGGTTTTGATAAGCTTCTGCCCACAACAGGACTACCTGCCCATGTGGTCAGGGAGCAGGCTGCGGGCACGGCAAAAGCAGAAGTCAGGTGAGGGAGGTGCCTGGTCAAGTTCAGGGAAGAAGGGAAGAAGGCTGGGGTTCCCAGGAGGAAACTGCATAGGAGAAGCAGAAAGGGGGCTCTCTGGCTTAGCGTTCACTTTCTAAAAGACCATGAGCTTGTACACTACTCCCACACCCTGGGCCTGCTGCCTCCCCTTAAAGGTGGGAAGGTTCCCATCAACAGAGGCTCCTGTCTGATATTAAAATCAATTTGGGGAGTTCGATGAGAAGTCACAACCTCGGGGCAAGGACTGACCTAGCAGATGACATTGATCAAGAAGTCCTCGTTCCATGTAGAAGCGACTGAGTCCATGGCCTGCCTCTGCTTCTGATCCAGCGCCCCATGAATACATGTGGGAGGCAGCAGGGGATGGCCCAGGCACCCAAGCACCTGCCACTTATGTGGAATTCGGGGCTACAGGCTTTGACCTGCTCCAGTCCTGGTTTTTGAGGAGGGGGGGGCCTTTGGGGAAGTGAACCAGGGGGAGGACATTTGTTCTGTGTGTCCGTATGTCTCTCTCCCAACCAAAGAAACAGAAATAAATGCTATATGAAGATGTCCGTGTTGAGTATCATTGTTGGCCCTGTACTCCACAATTCCCCCTTGCAGAGTCTCTGTGAGGGGGTATGGGCCCCCCCCCCAGGGTTGACTGTACCATGCACGGCCTGGGCCAGGAGTCCACAGGCCTCTCCTGTCCCATGTCCCAGAGAACACAGGAAATGCCCTTGGGGAGGGTGGTGGAGAGCAGGGAAAACACCTGCAGCTGCCCAAGACAAAGTGAGATGACTTAGTGACAGGACCCTGGGGGCCAGACACCTGTACTCCTGACACCCAGGTGAAACTCTTGCTCTGGTGACGTGCTGGCCTTGACCTGCCGTCTAGAGAGCCAGGTGTGGACAGTGGACAGGACTGGGGTCATCACAGACTGGAGTCCTGCAGGACTCCCACAGCCCCCACATGTGTGATGCACACCTTTGCAGGGATTGGGTAAGGGGAACGCCTCAGGATGCAGGGATGGGAAGTGGCAGCAGTAACTCCAAAATAGCTCACAAAAACCAGCAAAGCACCCCACCCATGCTGGGGAAGTCCCAGGAGCAGCCCTTCTCTCCCTGGGGAGACAGGTGGGAGGCTCTGGGACACATGGCAGCCTGTCCCTCTTGGAACCCGGCTGGGCCCAGGCTGGCAGGCCCATCTGTCAGTGACACAGGCTTCCTGGGCTCCAGAGTGAGCTGAACCTGCCATGCCTAGCAATTCAAGCTGGACCTCAGAGCACTGTCCATGCAGAGCCAGATAGCTGGCTCCCCTCCAGCCCCTGCTGCGGTGCACACAGCACAGCCCTGGGGGCCAAAATATCTGCTAGTCCCTGGGCCACATCTCCTGGACTTCTGCACAGCTCCCAAGTGAGGCTGAGGGGGGCATTGCATTTCCCACAAGCATTGCTCCAGATGACACGTCCAGTCATACGTCTGAGAGAACAGAGCAGGGACCAAGGAGATGGGCAGGCAGGTGCAATGCCTCTATGTTCGCTCTGCTCATCCTGCTTCTCACTGGGGTTATTCTCTCCGGAGGTGTCCGTAACAACCCAGACGCGATGTGATCTGTGCATTGGGTGCCTTGCTCAGGTGAGAGTTTTACGAAAGGCATCCCTGGTCAGTTCTTTTCTCCCCACCTCCTCCAGCCACCCAGAGGATGGGTCCTGCCCTGCTTCATTAGCTGCAATGAGGCAGCAGGTGGCTCTGGGTGGCCTCTCCCTTCAGCTGCCTCCCTTCTTGCACCAGCCCTGCCAGCTCCCTGCAAAGGCAAGGGGAACTGGGGCCCTGGCTCATGTCCCAGCCCTGCCACTCCTCATCTTGTCCCTGTCACTGTGCCTGTCTCTAAGCTGTGGATGCTAATCTGCCCTGTCAGGAGCTTGGACACCTCAGGGTGGTGACAGCTGGGCGGGAAAGGCATTTGGCAGAGCAGAGGGTCGTGATCACATCCATCTCGCTTGGCACCCTTCCCTGCCAGGTCTCCACTATCTTGGCCTCTGGCCTGCTACTGCCCCCGGTGACCCAAGTCATCAGTGTCCTCCGTCTGGCCAAACCTGAGGCACCCCTGGCTGCCATGCTGATGTCCTCTCAGCACTCTTGACCCTGCTGGCCACTTCCTCCTAGAAACATCCCTCATCTTGGCTTCCATGGCATGCGGCCTTTCTTGTTTTCCTCCACTCTGAGACACAGTGACCCTTGTCCTCTGACACCCCTTTCCCTGTCTCCCCACTCTGGATGATCCCCGAGTTACCTGTGGGGTGATTGCGGTTAGCAGTCTGAGGAATGCTTCCTGTGTACTGGATATGTCTGTAAGCACCTGCCAGCCACCTACTCACCTGATCTCCCTGAAGCGCAGGGAGCAGGTCTGATGACTGACACATGCTTGGCAAAGGAAAACACTGAGCCCAGAGACGTTGCCCCAGGTCCCCGAGCTCATCCTTAGATGTAGTGTGTAAGCAAACTACCTCTGGACACCATGTCCTGGGCCAGACCTCAGCAGCAGCTCTCTGCCAGGACTCTCACATCCAGCCGAAGCAACTCGGCCTCTCCTGCAGGGTCCTCCTTAGCTGGCCACCATTCTTAGCACGACTCCAAACACACACCCTACATCTCACAGAGACTCACTCTCATTCCCTTGCACCCCACGCACCGGGTATCGGCACAGGTTCCTGTTTCTGCAAGCAGTACCTCTGTCCCACCTGACGGGCAGTAACCCTGACAGCTCCTGGTCCAAACCACCCCTTCTGTGAGTCTTTCTCCTCCCCCCAGCCCTCCCTCTTGTCTGGTTCTAAGTGGACACACACTCTTGCACACACATACACACTTGCACTACTTGGTGGGCACTGCCACTTTTGGCGCAGGTTCTTTTTTAGGCCTTGCCAGCTTCTTTGCACTCGTAAAGCCTCCAGGCCTTTGGAAATGCAGCTTTTCACACAATGTCCCAGCCCAGCTGGGACACAGACTCATTTTGCATTCATCTGGAACCTTCACTTCGTTTCACTGGACATGACAGGGCATCCATTTAACAGGTGGGCTCTATCCAAAGCTTATCTCCAAGCAGGAAACAGTAGCAGCCGGTCATAACTATAGTCCCTTACAGTAAGGGTCACAGTGGCCTGATCTGCAGCATTCTGTTCCCTTAGACCCATCGGTGACTTTATTATTAATTACTACAGTTATTCATAAACCTGTTATCTATGAGAAATCCTGATCCAAGGACCCTGAGATGTGCAGCCCCAGCAGAGATCTTGATAATGAAGACTGAGTGATGGCTCAAAGGTTCTCCTTTTCCCGACAGGTCTGCAGTTTCTCAGTAGACTCCACCTAAGCTGACAGCGCTTTGTTAACACACAGTCTCAGCTCCCCCAACACAAAAGAGAGATGGCCAGTCCAGAGTTGAGCAGGTGCATGCCAGGGAGATCTGGGGTCAGTCTGAGCTGTGTGACCTTTCTCTATGGGACCGAGTAGGGAGCATTCCTTTGTGGCCATGGCATCCACGCTCCTCTGGACAAGCCAGCCTCTCACCTGTGTAAACAATTAAGCAGGAAAATGCAGTATGCTTTTACTAATCCAGGCACATCAACAGAAAAGCAAGCTGAATTTAAGACTGTTATTAAATAAATGTGGTTCTTACATTCAACCATATATAATTCCTTTTAACAGTATTATTGGGCTGAATGTACTCAGAAGATAGGCTTTAATGGAGAGTTTATCGGGATTTGTAATTAGCAGAGCAATTGTGAGCACTTTAAAGCGCTTGGAAACAGATTAAGCCCACTAAAGGGAATCAGCCACTCAAAAACACAAAAGTAGTATCCATTTACACGCCGGCAATTGCTGTGCCAATTAGAAATCCATGCACCCAGGCAGCTACTCTACGTCTTATTCCTGATGCAATGTTTGACATCCCTCCCAGCAAGAAATACTCAGCAATGAAGCCAGCAGATAATTAAAGGACACCTACTATGTGTAGGCACTCAACCACGCGCTGGGAAACAAGGCACCCAAAACAGTTCATCTGTGGGGGCCTCACACCTTGCAAGAGAATTGGAAGTTTCAAGCAAGCTAACATGCAAATGAGATCATTTTACATACGGTCAGCTCATGAAGAGAGCACAGCAAAAGGGTGTGAGTGGGGGGAATTACATTTGCATTTGGAAATCTTGAGACTGGAAAAACAAAAAGATATGAACATGGAGGGGTTAAATTGTTTGGGCAGAAAGAACTCCAAATACAAAGGCATAGTGCATCTTAGCTTGCTTGCCACACAAACATTTGCCAAGACAAACATTTAAGTGAAAGTAGTTTATTGCAGGAGGAGTGAGGAAGGGGATATGAAGCAAAGCAGGGAAAGGAAAGTGCTGGATCACGTGGGAAACCATGTACCCAGACACAGGAGAGGGGCTAGGGTGTTCGTGTTCCAGTTCCCGTCTGTCCCTCAGAAGGGTCTCCCTGGCACATCTGGCTGGTCCTGCTCATGGGCGGGGAAGTGGTCAGTGGCTGAAGTCAACCCACATACACCCAGAGCTGGGTGCTTGCAGCATCTTCTGGAATGGTGCAGGAAAGAATGCCAGTGCAAGTGATATGTAAACCTGTGCAGGTGTCATGGTGGAAATGAAGTCTGAAAGAAAAGAGAAACACATTCCTGTAAAGACTGGAAGGCCCTAGGCATGGGGGGTGTTTGCAGTTGATCCCGTGAATATTGGGAAGCCAGCAGGGAAATGGATCAGGGACCCACACTGACCTCCTTTTCAATGGAATTCTGCCATGCCAAGTGTGGAGAACTAGAAAGAATGTGAGAAAACCTGCTGGTGGGAGCAGGGCAGGGCCAAGCGGATGTGGTGGGTGTGCTGCAGAGGACAGCAGCTCAGACCGTGCAGGAGAACAGCTGGTACAAAAGCAAGCTCATTTCATACAGGAGAGATGCTGCCAGGATGTGGCAGGTGGAGGAGTGGGTGAGGCCGCTGAAGGAGGGAGCCCCGGGCCTGCAGCTGAGTCAGTGCTGGGGCGGGAGGAACACAAGAGGAGGTTGGTGTTGCCACCGTGCTACCATGGGCTGTGCCGCTGCCCATTATGTGAGTTGGGCCAGACCCTCCCACCATCTGGGCCCATCTGGAAGATAAGGGAACAGAAAACCTGACTACTAATTTGGTCTAGTATCCTGTGTGCTTAATACACAGTCAAAATCATTTCTCTTATTAAGATTCTCTTATGAAGGTTCGGATATTTTAAGAACACCTGAAAGTCATGTGAATTTTGATGTTGACTTCATCTAACTGGGTCTTCCTTCTGTACTGTCTTCTCTGACTCCTCAGCCCGAAGCAACCACTCCAAATTCCCTTGTAGCTAAGATGTGTAGGTATCTATGTCAATTATTTTTGACTTTGTACAGGAGTTTTCACACTTTGTAATCATAGCAACTGAGCTTTTTGCTGAATTCTGCTAATATATACCTGTAGAATTGAATTCTTGTAGCTCATGTGTTTTAAATATAGTAACTGGGTTAGCATAAGACTTTTCACTCCTCCGCCCCATCTTTGGAAGGCCATTTGAGTTTGTTGCAGATTTTTTTGAAAAAAAAAAAGATATTTATTTGTACTTGAAAGAAAATGTTATATACAGAGAAGGAGGGACACAGAGTAATATTTAATTCACTGGATCACTTCCCAAATGGTCTCAATGGCCAGAGCTGGGCTGGTTCAAAGCCAAGAGCCAGGAGCTTCCTCCAGGTCCCCTTCCCGTGTAGGTACAGGCACCCATGCAGTTCACTCATCTTCTGTTGCTTTCCCAAGCTGTTAGCAAGGACCTGGATCGAAAGTGGAGCAGCTTGGATTTGAACTAGTGCCCATATTGGATGCCAGTGCCATAGGCAGAGACTCAATCCGCTAACACCACTGCCCAGCCCTTTGTTCCAGATTTTTGCCATTGTAACTAGTACTAAACATGATTACAAATGAGCATCCTGATAGATGATGGCTGCAAGGTGTTCATGGGGATGTGGGTGCTGTGGCGCAGCAAGTGAAGCTGTCCCTTGGATGCTGCATCTCATGTTGGAGTGCCTGGATTGCATCCTTGCTCACCTCGTCTTTGTGATCCAGCTTAAGCAGCAAGTGATGCCCCAAGTGCTCTGGGTCCTGCCATCCGCACTGCATCCTTCCATGAGGTTTTAGGCTCCTGGCTGCTGGGGACACAGGGGAGTGATCCAGTGGATGGAACATTTCTCCCTGTCTCTGTCTCTCCAATTTTCAAAGAAATAAATATATCTTTCAGGGAAAAAACATTTATGGGAAATTAGCATTGCTTTTGTTTAAAAAAAAGATTTATTTTTATTGCAAAGTCATATACAGAAAGGAGGAGAGACAGAGAGGAAGATCTTCTGTCCGATGATTCACTCCCCAAGTGACCACAACGGCTGATGCTATGCCGATCCGAAGCTGGGAACCAGGAACCTCTTCCGGGTCTCCCATGCGGGTGCAGGATCCCAAGGTTTTGAGCTGTCTTCAACTGCTTTCCCAGGCTACAAGCAGGGAGCAGGATGAGAAGTGAAGCTGCTGGGATTAGAACCGGCACACATATGGGATCCCGGCCCATTAAAAGGTGAGGACTTTAGCTGCTAGGCCACTGGGCCAGGCCCAGCATTGCTTTTTAATTCAATTTTTCATAGATGTTTGAAGTACCCTGTGTACGAGTATGCACAACTTCTATTAAGATGTGGAAATTGGAATTGCTGAGTCAGAACACTTCTAGCCTTTTCTATTGTGAAACGCCCATTTCCACTTATTGCCATTTTTTCCTTTAGGTGTTGGTGTTTTTCCTACAGAAACCGTCAACCTGCTTCCTGCCTGGGAATGCTGGTGCTTGTCATTTCACATTTCACATCCTGAAAAAACCAGTCTGACTAGATCTAGACAGGTGCCACTTTCCACGCTGCAACATGCTCAACTTTTTCTACAATGTCAGCTCTCTCTCTCTGTAGATGCAACTTTCATTTTTGGACATCAGCTTTTATGAGACCTGTCTCTTTTCCATGAGATGTTTTCTGTAACTAACAGGAGAGCCCAGGTCTTAGCAAAGGCAGTGACAGCTGTGCCCTGGGTTTGGACTTGGCCTCCAGCAGGAGTGTTGATGGCCGTACCTTTGCTTGGCTGTGCCCTAGGACTGTGTCCCTTGTTGAGAATATTTTACAAAGGGCTCAGGTGGGAAGTGAGAGGCCTTCGTGCTTCTGGACTTTCTGTTTCCTCTTTGGATTCTGCTTACCAGTGAGCTTGTTCATTGTTGGAGGACTTTATGCAACGTAGCAAAGAACAGCTGATTCATACCAATAACATTTTGTCTTAAATCCTCTTCTCCCAAAGCCACGAGTTCAGGAAGTTTAATTTTTGCCTCTGAGTTCTACTACTCTGTAGTTTTTAAAAAGATTTATTTATTTATTTTTGTTAGAAAGGCAGATATACAGAGAGGAGAGACAGAGTGGAAGATCTTCTGTTGTTTGATTCACTCTGAAAGTGGCCACAACAGCCGGAGCTGTGCTGATCCGAAGCCAGGAGCCCAGCACCTCTTCTGGGTCTCCCATGCGGATGCAGAGTCTCAAGGCCGTGGGCCATCCTGGACTGCTTTCCTGGGCCATAAGCAGGGAGCAGGATGGCAAGCAGGATCACTGGGATTAGAACCAGTACCCATATGGGATCTCAGCTGGTACGAGGTGAAGACTTTAGCCATTAGGCTATCACAGTGGGCTCTATGTGGCAGTTTTACCAAATTTTTTCTGTTTGTGCTACACAAATGGCCATTTTTAGCCTCCTTATGTTGATTTCCATGCCAATTTGAAGTTGGGATCTAGAAACTCAGTCTGAGCCTCCAATGTGAAATGGCAAGAAGGTAGCTACGCTGAGCCATCGTCACCAGCTGCCTCCCAGGATCCACAGAGCAGGAAGCTGTGTGAGGAAGCTGGGTGACACTCACCTCCAAGGACTCTGAGCTCAAAGTGGACATTCCAACCAGCATTCAGATACCCACCCTGACATGAACGTGTTTCTGACATATGCGTAATATTGACCCTGTTGGTGTAGGTATAGCAATGTACTCTCTAATTTGTTCTTTGTTTTCTAGTTGTCTTTTTTTGAGAAACAAAACTCAAAATTTATATTATTTTACAGTCAAGATTTTTACATCTTATGTAAGAAACAAGGTTCAAGGGCAGGTGCCATGGTGTAGTGTGCCAAGTCTCTGCCTATGGTGCTGGAATCCTCTATGGGCACTGGTTCTAGCCCCAGCTGCTCTGCTTTCCATCCAGCTCCCTACTTCTGGCCTGAGAAATCAGTAGAGGATGGCTTAAATCCTTGGGCCCCTGAACCCACATGGGAGACCCTAAAGAAACTCCTGGCTCCTGGTTCCTAGCTTTGGATTAGTTCAGCTCTGGCCACTGTGGCCATTTAAGGAGTGGACCAGCAGATGGAAGATCTCGCGCTCTCTCTGCATATCTCTACCTTTCCAATGAAAAATAAGAAAAAGAAGAAACAAGGTTCAAAGTATTTTTCTATAAGGTATAAAAATATTTCTATTAAGATCTCTTAAAAATTGTGAACACTGGGACGGGCATCTTTGGCATAGTAGGTAAATCTGCCATTAGTCACTCTAGCATCCCATATGGGTACCAGTTCAATCCAACTGCTTGCTAATGGCCTGAGCAAAGCAGCCAAGGATGGCCCAGGAGCCTGGGCTCCTGCCACCATGAGGAAGACCCAGAAGAAACTCCAGGTTCTGGCCTGGTTGTTGCAGTCATCTGGAGAGTGAACTAGCCCATAGAAGCTTTTTTTCTTTTTCCCCTAACTTTCTCTGTAACTCTGACTTACAAATAATAAATAAGTGAATACTTATTTTAACATTTAGCCATCTGGAGTTGATTTCTATCTATCATATGATGTAAAGAATCTAACTTCATCTTCTTGCTTGCATAAATTGCTCTCTTTCAGGCCAAATGCTTGAAGAGCCCCACCGATGTGCTGTGGAAACCTTATCACACACCATCGTGGTGGTTTCATTTCATTGGTTGACTTGTCTATCACCGCAGTGGCTTGGAGCACATAACCAGTCATAGTACCTGGTGACATAAATAACATCTTAGTGGGTTTTTTGGTTTCCATTTTTAACCAGAAATGTCCTGGCTATTTTCACCCTCTACTTTGGAAATTTTTAAGCCATCTCAAGTTCCAAGAAAAAAAAATGCTGGGCGCCCCCAAACCATGCTCTTCAGCCTTGCTAGTTTATTGAACTTTCACATCACCCAGTGGGGATGGGTATCATCCTCCCCATACCACAGATGAGGAAAACTGAGATGCACAGGAATGAATGGTCAGCCCACAGCCACACTCACGCAGGACCGACTTCAGACACCCTGTGGCAGCCACCTCCCACAGTCCAGGTTGGCCCCAGCCCAGCTAGGAGGTGCTGAGTCAAGGACTGAGTCAACGTTGTCAAAGGACTCATCAAACACTTACCATGTCCTCTCCATCCTCCACGTGTCTCCCAGTGCCCAGCCCTGCCACGCAGCGCCCTGGACCACAAAGCCTGATCCGTACGCAGAGTCACCTGCAGTGCCTGCTGTCGCTGGCTTGAGCATTCCTGAGGATAGCAGAAGCCACGCTGGCTATGTCTGATTGGCTTGTTCTCACTGATTCAGACAAACAGAAGCACAGGCCTGATGTCTGGTGATGGCTCACACACAAAAAGAAGTCAGTTGGTCTCCATGACAGAAATCGCCCTCTCCTTCTGCCCCTCTCTCTGCCTCTGTACAAAAGGACACACATTCCATTGGCCAGTGTCACCAGAATCTGAATCCAGTTTGTCCATTTTACAACCGTTTAATTCCTCTAAGAAAAGAAGATAATTTCCCTGTCCCTAAGAAAAGAAAGGAGCATTCGGGGTATTTCATTTGCAAGGTTATTGTGTCCACGGAGGTGCAGGACTGGCTCCCAGCACTGAGTCAGCCTGGGAACGTGTTCAAGACACACATTCTTGGGCTCTGCTGAGGGATGGGCCCTGTGGTCTCTGCGTGAACAGACCACAGGAGACGCTGAGGCCCCTACAGTCTGAGAACCACTAATATACAATCCACTTCAGCTCCCAAAGTGCAAATTCCCAATGCACAGTAAGTACTTTCAGCCAAAAACCACAGAGCTGGGTCGGGACTTGGCCTCTGGCCCTGTGGATTCGAGACAATTTTTCCCACTGAGTGTCACCTTAGCAGCAAAAGGAAGATTCTTATTTCTATAAAGATCCACCCTGGGGTCAGACACTGGTGCGAATGAGATTACCTGGATATATTCCGTTTCAGGACTTAGAAGAACTGAGCTAAGCTTCGGCCCCCATGAAGCACAGTGGCCACTGTGTAGTTTGCCATTCAGCTTCCTGCAGGTCGAGTCTGGGGAGACTTGCAAAATCAAATGTATACCCTACAATTGTATTTGTGCATGTCTGTGTATATAGTCCTTCATACCTAATGTTTAAATTTTCATTTTATTTGAAAGAGAGAGAGAAAAAAAGAAAAAAGAAAAACATAGTTCCTCCATTCACTGATTTACTTCCCCGTTGGCCTGCAGTAGCCAGGGCTGAATCAGGTCAAAACCAGGAGGTAGAAAACTCCAGCAGAAACTCAACTGCCTGAGCCGCCACGGCTGTCTCCCTGCCAGGGTTGGAGCCTGGGCACTGGACACTCCACAACACGCACAAGCAATGTTTCAATGGATGAACCAAACATAATTCCTTCTCCTAGCTGAGTCTCCATGACCCACAAATGGTGGTGCTGGATTATTTCCTCAAAAAATGTATACTAGGGCGCAGCGCGATAGCCTAGCAGCTAAGGTCTTGCCTTGCATGTTCCAGGATCTCATATATGGGCACTGGTTCTAACCCCAGTGACCCTGCTTCCCATCCACCTCCCTGCTTGTGGCCTGGGAAAGCAGTCATAGACGGCCCAAAGCCTTGGGACCCTGCACCCACGTGAAAGACCCAGAAGAGGCTCCAGGCCCCTGGCTTCAGATCGGCGCAGCTCCGGCTATTGTGACCACTTGGGGAGTGAATCATTGGAAGGAAGATCTTCTCTGTCTCTCTTCCTCTTTGTATATCTAACTTTGCAATAAAAATAAATCTTTTTTTTTTTTAAAACAAAAACCTGATACTGAATTGTTTCTAATCATGGGAGAGGCACACGGGCAGCCAGGACAAATGGACAGAAGTTTCACTGGCTGATTTCCTCCCCAGATGACCACAACGACCAAGGCCGGATCAAGTCAAAGACTCAATCTGATTCTCCCATCTGAATGCAAAGACCCAACTGCTCTATCTGTCACATGCATTGTCAAGAAGCTGGAAGCAGGTCCAGGGTGGGGTGTGGGTGTCCTAACCTGCTTCACTGCTGGTGGAAGCACCACCCTTGGTGTGGGCGTTGATCGTTAACTGGGCAGGGCTGTGAGCCAGGGTGTTCAAGGGCTGATGAGGTGGTTGAAAGGCACGCAGGTACCTCTTGCGTCAGAGCTTGCAGCTTTGATGGGAGCCGCCCTTGGCAGCGGCCTTTTCCACGCATGCTCATCCCTCCTTGGTGTTTCTGTCAAGGGTGTGGTGCTGCCTGAGGCCTCCACGAGACCGGGCCACCTGAACATGGCCTTAACGGCCTCCATGGCCATGAACTAACTGAACCTGTGAATTCTGTCAGTTTCCCAGCCTCAGGGACCCTCAGCAGAAGGCAGGGCAGCGCTGGGCTCAGAGCCGACGGCAGCCACACAGCTGCCTCAGATCCCACTTGCCTTCTGTATTCCAGTTTTTTGAATTGAAGAGTATCATGATTACAGCATCAAGGCAAATGCAAGAAAACAGACCGACAGCAGTCCTGTCTCCCTCGGGAGCTCTTTGTTTCTCACTTTCCAGTATTCAGCTCTTGGTAAATAAATCTTTGTATTGTCCCAATAGCAGCAATAGCATCAAACTTGGTGCCTTTCCTTTCATTATCATTTTCAAGCCTGAGCACTTTTCAGGGACGCTCCTGAGTTCTCATAATTGCCATCGTGATGACTGGAAACTCTGTCGTCAAACCGAGGTGATAGGATTCAATTACAGGTATTGAGTCGGTTATTTCCAAATCACAGAGTTATGACTACTTCTCTCTAAATCACATTTCTGGGGACAATTTTATTTGGATTCACTTCCTGTAAGTGGAATTATAGGAAAAGAGAGCCTGAGCACACTTCCAAAAGAAGTGTAACAGCTGTCTCTATCAGCGGCGGAGCAGATGATCCTGATCCCCAAATGCGCCTCAGCATCGTGTGCTGTGACCCCCTTTCCTTTTCAACAACGTAATAAGAATGGAGTTATATCCTGCTATTGTTTTATTTTCCCTTTTATGAATCCAAGATTTCTTCTTTTTCCTAGCACCAGAGCTCGTCAAACTAGTCTTCTAAGAGATTTTATTTTTAATTTTTTGTAAAGATTTATTTTTATTGGACAGTCAGATATACAGAGAGGAGGATGGACAGAGAGGAAGATCTTCCATCCGATGATTCACTCCCCAAGCGGCTGCAATGGCTGGAGCTTAGCCAATCTGAAGCCAGGAGCCTGGAGACTATTCTGGGTCTCCCACGCGGGTGCAGGATCCCAAGGCTTTGGGCCTTTCTCAACTGCTTTCCCAGGCCACAAGCAGGGAGCTGGATGGGAAGCGGGTCCGCTGGGATTAGAATCAGTGCCCATATAGGATCCCAGCGCATGTGAGGTGAGAACTTTAGCCATTAGGCTATCGAGCCTGACCCACAGATTTTATTTTAATTGATACATATCTATAGGCATATAGGTGTGGGGAGCCGTGCAGTTGGGTCAGATGGCATGGGTGTGTGATGAGCACCGCTCCTCTGTTAGCAAGACTACGAGGAGTTTCTGACTGCATGGCAAGGCCCGGCAGAATGTTCCAGTCACCTTATTGCGACCTCTCCCCATTGTATGGACACTCAATCGCCTCTCTGATGTTTCATAGAATTCTCCTGAGGGTGTTGTTGTTTTTCTGCTAATGTGAAGTGATTCCTGTAACTGGTATGACACCTCAAATTGATCAATCATGTCATGATAAAAACACCTTTAGTAACGTAAGACTATGACACACAGCTAAAAGTATACAATAGTACAACTGAGCCCACTATGTTTCTAAACATCTTGTTATGTGCCCACTTTTGTCCTGAAGTTTGCCCTAATATAATTAATGTTTTAGTTAATTAATGGCTTGATAATATCTTGGAACAGATGGCAATCATGGAGGTACAAAGAGTTTGTTCACCATGTACCTCAAACTGTTACAACACATGATATGATGCATTTTAGTTTCTTACCACAGAAAGCAAGTATATGGGGCATCTTTTATAAGGAAATAGATGTGAACCCCCTCAAAATGGCTTAAAATCTCAATCTTATATTGGCACTTATATTTAGGAAAAGAAAACAGTTCATAAAGATAAGAGGAAGTTTCTTATAAAAGCCCTCTGTTTATAGATTGGCTGAGTTGCCTTGATCCCTTTCACTGCCCTTTAACAAAAGAACAAAAAACAATTGAATCAGCACTAGGTGATGGTGATTAATGCATGATTTGATTATAACATTTAGCAAAGAATCTATGTTATATGCTTTTATAAAATCCTTTCATTTATGATCTTTTAATTCTGTACTCTTCATATTTCAAGCAATATTAGTTAGTTTGTGTTTAGTAAAAATTGATTTTGAGTATAAGTAAACCACTTGTCATTATGTAACCACATGTGCTGTCAACTGTGGAGTTCCTGGCTTCAGCCAGATGTCTGCAGGTTTAATAAGTAATGGTTTGTTGAAAATATTTTCCTTAGGATTGTTTTTTGTATTCTCTTAACCATGAAGTAAAAATGAAACAATTGGATATCGTGCAAAAGCTTGTGATGATTTGTGTATAAATAAAGACGGCAACTTTTCTGAGTTGTCCATTATGAGCATCATGCCATAGTTGTCTGCGTCTTAACTCTTCTTCCTATCGTCTCGCCGATCCATGCATCCTTTGCAAGCTCTCAGTCAGCTGGAGCTGGTCTCCGGCATATAGGAATACACATGTGTGTGTCTACAAAGACGCTTCCAAAAGTTCATGTCAAATACATAAGATAAGAAAATTGCACAAGGATTTCAAAAACTTGGGGCACAAAATAAAGTTACTGTGTATTCTTCCACAGATATTTGGAAATCTTCTCACGTCTTGATACATGTACCTAGGTATTGGACCATCTCTCTGTCTGGGTACCTGTTCCCGTGTGTGTCTCCAAGAGAACCCAGGTTGCGGGTGGGTTTACCTGAAATTGTGCTATGGCTGCTGTTTGTAAACACTCATAGGCCGGAACATACTCCCATGTGCATGACTGTGTGTGTCTGGTGAGCCTGGGAAGCAGCAAGACTGATGGAATCAAGTGCTGAAATGGGACTTGGAGCTTGGTTGGAAATTAAACTGAGGTATAATGCAATTTTAGAGAGTTTGATGCAGGAAGATGCAATCCATACAGTGGGAAACAGCAAAAGAGGCTTGGTGTTCTCATGACCAAGTGCCAGAGGCAAGTATAGAAGGGGAAAACAGGGGAGTGAAAGTGTTAGAAGCATTTGATTGATCGTAGCTATAAAATTGCCCTTTTAAAATTACCTTATTGATAGAATCCCTCCTTGCATAATCATGTGTTAACTGGCTTCCTGTGACTGGCTGAAGTTGCATCTTGCTTCTGTCAAATATGGGCATTTAAGAGAAGTGGCACAAGTTAAGTTTCATTTAGTGTCCACAAATCTAGCGAGGCTGAGGTGTTTTAGGAGGCTTACCTGGTCTGCACTTGAGTTTACTTTAATAATTCCTCCTCAACAGACATCTGTACCTTCTCATGTACCATACAGCTCCTCTAACACGAAGAACAAGTTAGTAACAGCCAGGCATTCAGAGGAGCTGGGGCGCTTCCACTAGGATGCACAGCAGACCAGTCACTACATAAAGGAGACTGAATCTTCTCTCCACACAGGCAAGAAACCCTCAGGGAGCTGTGCCCCTGGAATCCCCTGGTTGGGGAGTGGAGTTGGGCAGACCGCCTCCTTCCTGCTGGCTATGCGCTGTGAGTTTCAACAGGGATTCAATGGAAGTATGAAATGAGAAAGTGTGAAATGAGAGGACTCCCAGACCCAGTGCCTTGGTTCAACAGCCAAATCCTCACCTTGCAAGTGCCAGGATCCCATTGAATACCAGTTCATGTCCATCAGGACTGCTCCACTCCCCTTCCAGCACTCTGCCTGTGGCCTGGGGAAGCATTAGAGGATGGACCAAAGCCTGGAGAACCTGTACCTGCGTGGAAGACCTGAAAGAAGCTTCTGGCTTTGTTGTGGCCATACAGGGAATGAAACAATGGATGAAGATTTTTCTTTCTGATTCCCCCAGCCCACAGAAGTACCTAGGAGACACAGTCCCCTCTAGGAAGGGGGTTCTCCTGAGACCCTCACAAATGCAGTGAATGTTTCTAATCTTCAGGCCTGCAAAAGTCTCTCCAGAACCTAGCCTCAGCCAGCACTGAAGCCTCCCATGCTACGGCTAAGAGCATGTACTGCATGGGTAGCCAGACCTCTTCAAACCCTGGGCTCCACGTGGAAAATACAGACAGGAACTCCTCATGGGGCGTGAGTGGAAGGTGGGACTCTCTGGGACAAATGTGAGTATTTCTGAAACTTTATGCACTCAGCAGAACTGCTCTCTTCCAAACATCTTTATCCAAACAACTGTGCAGCCTTCCAGCTCTGATAACTGAATGGCATCTTCTGAAAGTTCCTCTTGTTCCAGTCATGTACCTGGTAGGGCTCATCTTGGGCAACAGAAGAAGTTGCTTTGTCTGTTCTGCTTTGCTTTTAAGTAAGTCAGGGGAGTGGTCCTCCATTATCACCATCCTCCTATCCGAGATCCTCTGTGGCAAGGGAGAAAGGATGGAGGCCAGAGATGGCACTTATCCAAGTGAGTCCCATTGATGGTAACAGTACTCTCGGCTACTGGGGGCGTGTGACAGGCCACGGTGGGGATGGAGACTGCATCTGATAGGGCACTTTACAGCTTTACCTTGTTTCACAGTCACGGGCCTCCAGGTTGTGACTCCCATTTCTCAGAGGACAAGAATGACGCAGAGAGATAATTTGCTCTTGATGCCCCAGCTCAGAAGTGGCCCAAGCTGGATTTGAACCCAGCACTCTGAGGTGTTCCATCACACTACGTTTGACCTGGTGGCCTTGGTGAGTGGTGGGTCCCTGCTCTCCTTCAGCCTCCCTCTCAGCTCTCAGAATCTCTTCTTGGCTCTTCCTGTGAGGGTCCGCCTCAGCCCTTGTAACCCATCCAGCCCTGCTGAGCCCCCATGGGCCTCTCCTGCTGGCCAGTGGGGGGATGAACTATCTAGATCAAGTGTGCCACCCAGGCCTCCAAGTAGCTGAGAAGCCCAGCCCAGGGCCACCGGTGGACTCCGTGCATTTCAGAGTATCAATTCTGAGAAGCCCTTAGGCCCCTGCAGCCTCCCTCATCCTCCCTCCCACACACAGCACCCTCTTTCATCTCTGGGAAACCCCAGGGCAACTTTGGGGCTCAAAGTGGGTACTTAGGGGCCAAATTCCCACCCTCCAACACTGAGTGGGTGTGGAGGCATTGGGGTTCTGCTGGCTGTGAGGACCCCTGTACATCCCTACCTCTGCTTTAGGCCCTAACTCACATAACAGGTGTATTTGAGAGCCTGAGATCTGCTGTCAGCCAGTGAGTTTAGGTTCTTGCTGATTAGGTGTTTGAGGGGAAATTCCTTAACTTCTCTGAATCCCTGAAAGAAGGTAATTACTACCAATCATGATCACAGAGTGGTGTGAGGCTTGGGTACAATAACACATGGAAAATGCTGAGAGTTGAATGTGGACCAGAGCAAGTGTACTGAGGGAACCTAGACTGGAGCCTGGCCCTGCCTGCTTCAGAAGCTTTGGACAACTGGCAAAGGAGGAGACAGATGATTGGAGGGGCCCAGCGGGCAGCTTACCTGAGTGAGGACAGGATGGAGTTCATGGGACTGGAGAGTGAGTCAGTGGGAGGCCGTGAAAGGATGGTGACACAGGAAGACGTGCCCATTCACATCTTATCCACTGAAAGCAGGTAAGAGTTTAGGCAGAAGGGTCCTTCTTGGTGGGCACCCATGGGTACTGTACCAGGGAGGCAGTGGGTACAGGGTCTGGGATCTGGAGAGGAGCCTGTGTGACGCTAGCAAAGGACCCTTGACTTCAACCCAAGACCCTACCCTCATGGTCCGAGGTTTGGAAAGAGAAGGAGGAAATTCAGATGAACTTAGTGCCCAAGGCCAGGCTGTAACAAGCTTTGCTTCTGCATGGTCCTCTGCTGACAAATGCCCCAGCAGTCCAGGGACTTGCAGCCCCACTGTTTTGTGGAGAAGGCTGCTGGGAGAGATCTGGCACAGGGAGAATGGCCAGGATGAAGATTCAAACCGAGAGGGCGGCATGCTTAGCTTCAGGCGGGTGGAGCATGGCACTGCAGCCCTGCACTGTCAGTCACCTTGAATGAGCGCCCTGTCTCTCTGGGCCTCAGTTTCTTGTAAACCAATCCTTAGATGGGAGTGAAGCCAACAGGTGAGAGCCTCGCATCACCAATGGCAGCGCTGAGCTTTGGCTCTGCTCTGGATTCTGCTTCTGGCTGAGGCACACCCAGGGATGCTACAGCTGATGGCTCAAATATCTGGGTCTTTCCACACATGTAGGAGACTGAGTTCCCAGTTCCTGGCTTTGACTTGGCCCAGGCTCAATGGTTGTGGATGTCAGCAGAGTAAATCAACAGCTACTGTGAGGACAGAAGGAGCTAGGACCAAGCTGCCACAGCGCCAATTCTCAGCATATGCCACCTGTGGAGCTTGTGTTACTCTAAGAAAAGCCAATCCTGGGGACAGCGAAAGAAAGCAAGGCCATTCGTGCCCTTCCTGCCCAGGCCTAAACACCCTGGGTGGCCTCCTCTTGGGTCCCCACGGCCTCATCAACACTTAGAGCCTTGGTATCCTCCCTCTCCCAGCCTCTCTTCTGCACCTGCTCCAGCTCATCAAGCCTCCTGCTTCCCTGGTGAGCCAGAAAGGCCACATGGAAATGAACCTGGTCCTACTGGGCTGGGAAGCGAGGAGTCTGAGCTCTCATTCCGACTTAGCTCATTTCTCACTCTTTGACCTTCACCTAATTATACCTTATCTCTGTGCCAGGAGAGACACTTGTGCATTTTATATCCGAAAAGATCAAAGTGAAAATAAAAGGAAAACAATCCAAAAATTATCCTAGAGATAGAACTGTACCTAGGTCTGTGAATATGCATCTTGTCAGTTAAGCACTCAAGAAAAGTTTGGCAAAATCCTGGAAACACCCCAAATCTTCACCCCCGGGGACCTAGCTGTGCAGCACTGTGTCATGGACACTCAACAATGGTTAAGATCATGGCCACTTCATGTGTGTGCTTATACAGAGGCACGTTTATTGCAGAGAGCAGAAGTTAGAATGCCATGTACAGGCAATACCCTTCGGGTGAGATTTTTGGTTTCTTGACCAGACTTTAATTGTGGCCATAGAGAAGCAAGACACTAAGTGGAAGAACTAGCGGAGGTGCCACCTGGCTCAGTGGTCACTGTTCCACCAGAGCCCATGACCTCTGCCCTCTGAGATGACTTTCATAGGAAGATCTGGCCATGCCGAGACAGAGCAAACATTGAAAGAATGAGGCTCCAGGACTTGTTAAGTGGGTTTCTGCCTCCTAGGGACCCATTGGCCATTCGTCTTGTGGATGAAGATTGGTCAAGTGCTCCCTGAACTGAGCTAGCCCAAGCCCCTGCTGTGACTGATCAGATCACATCACCACCTATCCTGGCTCCATCTGGCAGCTGGCTCAAGGGAAGGCACAGAACTGGATGTGGGGATGCAGGAGCAGTGGCCTCACATCCCTCAGATATGTCTGCTTGTGGGATCTGCCCTCCTTTCTGTGGTCCCCACGTTGCCCTTTACTCCAGGAGTTCTGCAAAGAAAGGAGCTAGAGATTCCTCCCTTACCAGGAAGCACCAGGACTGACTGGAATTGGCCTGGCAGGAGTCACCACCTGCCTGGCCACTGCCAGGGCAAGAGTACATCCCCCAGAGTCACGTCCTCTGGTAAGTCCTCCCAAACACTCCCGATTCTGCCCTCACTGCTCTGGCGTCTCTCCATCACAGCAGTTATACAAATGCCCTGCTCCGTGCGTCTGCCCAGTGGTCTGGTCAGCATCTGTCTCCCCTCTAAATCTGCCCCCTCCCCCCCCCCCGCACCCACAGCACTTAGCCTGGACTGTGGCACACGGTTTAGGAGAGGGTAGAAATAGTGAGCTCAAATGCGTAGCAGCAGAGAGGATGACGCAGCTGCTCAGACGCCTGGCGACATTTCCCTACAAACTGTTGCAATTTTTTATTTCTCCCAAGAAAACAAGGAAAGCCCCTGAAAGCCCTTTGACCATGTTTACACACACTGTCCACCCTCTCCAGCCAGATTCGGTCCTGGTCCCAGTCATCTATTCAACAAGTGCAAACTAACTGGGTATCACTCTGTACCTGATGCTGGTCTGGGCTTTGGGATGCAGCATTGAGAAAGATAGAGACGGTCTCTGCCCTGTTAGGGGATTTGGAGGAGAGAAGAAATGAATATGAGAAGTCTGGAGAGTGGACTACAGCTTTGAGATGGGTGGTTGGGGAGGGTCACATGGCAAGATGACATTTCAGCAAGCCCTTAAGGGAGATACCTGCAGCCAGCCAGCGGAAGGATGTTCTAGGCAGGAAAGCTAGCCAGTGTAAAGGCTTTGGGGCAGAGGCACCTCTAGAAGAACCACAGGGAGGCCAAGGTGCCTGGAGCCTAGGGGAGCAAAAGGCCCTGGAAGAAACAACCAGAGCTCCAGAGAGACCGAGAGGCCATTGTAAAGATTCCAACTTTCAGTCAAAGTCAGTAAGCCTCTAGAGGGGCTTTTGAGGAGATTGACATGATCTAAACTGTGTTTTCACAGGAATTGCCTGGCTGCATCAGGGAGAAAGGGCAGAAGCAAGGAGACCAGCGAGGAGGCAATTGCATAAGCCAGGTGAGAGAGAATAAAGCCTTGAGCCTCCCGGAATTGAAGACAGTGCGGTCAGGGTTGGATATATTATGAAGTTGAAGTCAGATGGATTTTAAGATGGATTGGACATTGAAACAAGAAACACAGAAGAATCAAGCATAACTGAGGGTTTTTCTTAGCTGAACAACTCCAAGCACGGAGCTGCCATTACCTGGAACGAACAAGGAGAGCAGGTTTGATGTAGGGGTTGGGGGAAACCAGAGGAACAGAAAGAGCTGCCACAGCTAGGCTTGCCATACCCTTGAGACATTGAAGAGAAGCCATAAAGCCAAATGGGCAGGTGAATGGCAGTGATCTGGAATTTATGGAAGGCAACGTCTGGGAGCCAGGAGGCTTAAGCTAATCAAAATGTGGATATTCAACCATTCTGACTCACAGAATTTCTCATGGCACAACCCGTGGGTAATTAATTATTCAAGCCACAACACTGGATGAGATTACTAAGCACTAGATGTAGGTGAGGAGGACCTTGGGCCCAGTGACCAATGAGATACCTCATTGTTTAGAGGTCGGGAGGAGGTGAGGAGAGACCAGCAAAGGACACCGAGGAAGCCAGATAAGTGAGGGAGGGTGACAGGCCAACCGGAAGAGCGTGGCTTTCCAAAAGTCAAAGAAGGAACGACCAATGGAACCAAACGCCTTGGACAGGTCAAGAAGGAGAACTGAGAGTTGATTACTGGGTTTAGCATTAGTCACGGGGGCCTTCGTAGGAGCTTTTAGAAGGGAAATTAAGAAAGAAAAGGGAAGAAAGAGATCAGGAATAGAGTGTGGGTGATGGTTTAGTTATTTGGTTAACCTTTTCCTTAATGCCTGTGTGAGCTGCTCTATGCGTCTTTGAGGCAGCAGCAGAAGGGCTGAATCCAAAGCTACAATCATACTATGTGTTGGATAAGATTCTGATCATTAACTTCCAGGTCTGCCTCTCCACAATTAATGAAGCCTTTGGCTGAGGACAGTTCTTCCCCGTGCCAATCCTTTTAGTATTAGTTCTCAGTCTCTCCAGGTATAACAGCAAAACTCTACCAATGAAGCAGAGTCCCCAACCCCTGGGTTGCTGTTTGCTCCAGGAACCCGGCAGAATGCCTGCCTATAGTGCTGTCCATTGGAAAGCCCCATCTCGGCCTGCTTCTCTCCCAGGAGTTTGTTGTTGACACCTATTTGCAGACCCAGGTCTTCAGACCTCGAGTACCACGGCCTTTCCGCTGTGCTGGACTTAGTCGAATTGAGCCCTTAGGTAAGCACCTGGAATGGAATTAATGTTTTCCTATAGATTCCTCCAGCCCTGCCTCTTCTTCAGAGGCAACAGACAAACCACAGCAGCTAGAAGGTCAAATGGAAGTTTTGCAACCCCACAGGAAATGACAGTCTTATACACCAACTTGTCTTGGAAGAAGCCAGGGCTGGGTCACCCTAACAGACCTCATGCATCCCATGAGGTTTTTTTTTTTTTTCTTTTTACAAAATACTGACCATTTGAGCTGATAAACTCATTCCATTGGCAATGGAATGTCCAGGCTGATAAGGAACATATGTCATTAGTACCACGGCTGTTTGTTTGCTTGGGTTTTTTCAAAGGTCATTGTTTAAAGGGTAGACCCCTATGGGAAAAAATGTGTGAGAATCCTGTTGAATTGTTTAAGCCTCTGACATTTAGGCATTAAATGATATTTGAAAGCTCAGTCTTTCTGCCTCTATCTCTATCTTTGCCTCTTTCCTTCTCTCTCTCTTTCTGCTTCCTCCAGATTCCTTATAGTGAAAAGAGAGGATTTGACTAGTAGGATCTTTAATTATACAAAATATTAAACTTTTAAAATATTCAATAAACTTCAGATTTTTTTTTAAAAAAAGAAAGCAGTTTGCAGTTGTCCTTGAAGGTTTGTTGCTTTTTGATCCATTTTTAGGGATGGACCCAACTCAGCTCTTTTACACCAGGGAAGGTTTGTCTTCCTCCCTGGAGAGCTGCCAGGGCCTCTGCTCCACTTGTGCCAACTCCCTCCCCGTACCACATCCCCTGTGCCAAGCTGGGACAAAGATGGTGGGGAGATAGTATGTATTCGTTACTGAGATTCTGTCAGCAAGCTGAGAGGCACAACATCCCTCTGTGGCCTCTAAAATGAGACCAAATCCTGGAGCCTTGATGATAAGTTAAAGATCAATGACTTCTGGAAAGATGGCACCACTGCCATGGAAGTCTAAGAGTGTCAGTGTCTCCTGGAACACAGTCCAGGTTTCGCCTCAGCGGGGCTGCAGCACGCCTTCACCAGGCCAATATTCCGCCACAAGGACATCCTGTGTGTTCCCCAGGGCAGTGTTTCCCAAAGGTCTCTGGCAGGAATGATAGCCAAAATTACCATGTCCTGGACAACAAGAAGGCACCTATGGCTGACCACTTGCCTAACTCATGGCATGAACCAATATACCCTTCACTTCTAGAAAGTACGACTGCTAGGAGCCTAAGCAGATAATGTGTTAGGCAGAACGTTTTGGTGTTAGCCACAAGGAAGCCACTGTGCATCTACTAACATGAATAGCAAAGACGCAAACAGCTTTGCATGTGTCCTTGCCACCATCATTTAATTTATCATCCTCGCATCCAACATTCACTCGGTGCTAACTCTGTATAAAGCTCAGTGTTTATCCACATTGTCTCATTGAACCCCATGACAAACACACATAGCAGTTGTATTTGTAATTCTTCTCTTTTTTCTTAGGACAATAAGGTTCAGAAATTAAGTTAATCAAAGCCCTCTGCCCAGACAATGGCAAAGTGAAGGTCTGAGCTGATCTCTGTTGTTCCACATGTCCATTTGCATAATCAGTGTGCAATGCTGCCTTCAATTTTTAGAAAAGATTTATGTTTTAATTTTCATTGGAAAGGCAGACTTACAGAGAGAAGGAGAGACAAAGATCTATCTTCTGTCCGCTGGCTTGCTTCCCAAATCGTTGCAACAACCATAACTGAACTGATTCAAAGCCAGGAGCCAAGAGCCACTGCTGGATCTCCCACACAGTTGCAGGGTCCCAAGGCTTTGCTACATCCTCTACTGCCTTCCCAGACCATAAGCAGGGAGTTGGATGAGAAGCAACCAATTCACCAACTGGTGCTCATTTGCAGGTGGAAGATTGAGCCATCGCACTGACCCCTGCTACCTTGAATGTTAACAGTAATATCACAGTCCTCTGTCTTACCCCAGGGGAGGAGAGGGGGGTTTCTAATGCCTCTCCTTTTGACTAACACCCTGTATGCTTCTACCTCCTGATTCTGTTGAGCCATTATTTGCCTAAAGCAGGCAGGGCAGTGGCCAGAGCTCAGAGAAGGATACTATTCCCAGCTCCACTCTTTATCTTTTCATTCTTTTGGTAAAAATGTAAGAACTCTCCCCTCTTGTATGAGTCGGGAGTGCTACTTTTGCTTATTAAATAGGAAAAACCCAGCCACATGATCTAGAAAGGAAGAAGTAGATGGACTTCTAAAACCAAACCCTAGCCTTAAGGTGGGAACTCAGGGTGACAGAGCGAACCCTTGCTTGGGAAAGGGACCCAGGTGTGATCACAGAAGGATTGTACCCTGGCATCCTATTGCATTCAGAAAGAATCACAAGTCAAGATTGCTATATGAACCCCAGGGAGTGCCTTGGTAACCCCAGGGAGCGACTGACTTGCATGCAATGATGGTCATGAAACCCTCAAAGTGTATTTGTACGATGACATTGGACATTTACGCACACAGACGCATCTGTGAAATGGATGAATGCAAGTACAGCACAGAGGGTAGCCCATGAGGCAACTGTAGAAGCATGTGTCTACAAGGATGCAGAAACAAAGATAGGAAGGTACAGTGTACTGGTGTGCAAGGAATGTGAGTAATTTTTTGAAAATGTCCTTAGAGCTATAGTACTCTTAACAGACATGCAAAATATTAAGAATTAGAACTATGTTATACATACATGCAAAAAGTCACAGCAAGGCAAAACATGCTGGTATTTTCCAGAAAATTTATTTAAAACATGTGTATGTATACAGTTATATCAATGTTTACACAAAAAGCAAAAGTCTCCTATATACAAATGCACACTCACAGAACCTTGCAGAAAGGTAAGCGGACACACAACCATCCCAGCTATGGGAAGCTGTTGTTGATTAGGAACCCTGAAGCGATTAGCAGGGACAGGCAAGGGGACCAAAGATGAGCCCATTTCCTATAGGAATCCTCATGTTTTCCCTGCTGTGTAGGGAAGGGGCTCAGAGAGTAGGGGTTCCTGGGCACCGCCCAGCTTATGGGTTGGGCTCCCATCCCACACACACTGATCAGCAGCTCTACCAGCCACCAGCATGAATCTGAAGGTTTGGTCTCTTGGACCCAACGCCTCCTCTTTCCAGGGCTGTGACTCCCACCTGCTTCCTGCCCTTCCTGGGCTGGAGCCTACAGTTTCCTGTGGTTGCCTCCAAGGGGTTGGCACCAGCCTCAGCAGAGGGAGACACTTAGGACAAGATGGACAGAAAGACAAGGGTGTTCAAGCCTCCTCTGATGGCTCCCCATGACGTGGAGACCCTGTGTGCCCTCCACAACTCTGCAGTCATGCCCCTGTGGGTTTTAGTGATGAAAATGTCATTCTAACCACAGGATCTGTCATTTGTGATTGATAACTGATGACTGATGGGAGTGGAAACGTTAAATGCAGGAACCAGAGCATACCAGAGAAGAGATTAGAAAAATTAACGTGGCCAATGGAATCTCTTTGGGAACGAGCTCTTGGCTCTGCCAGGGTCAGGAATAGAGTTGTCAAATTGAGCACAGAATAAATATTTGTTAGAGGGATGAATGGATGATAATTATCCTGTGAATTCACACAAATTTGGCTTGATTGAGTGGGTTACGCCACCTCCTGTAGCTCCAGCATCCTGTAACAGCATCAATTTGAGTCCTGGCTGCTATATGCCCCATCCAGCTCCCTGAGCAGAAGGGCCCCTGCCAACTGTGAGGGAGACCTGGACCAAGTTACAGGCTCCTAGTTTTGGTCTGGCCTAGCACTGGGCTACTGCAGGCATTTGGGAAGATGGAAGTCTCCCCGTCTCTATTGCTCTGCCTTTCAAATAAACAAATAAACAAACCTTTGTAAATCTTGGGCTTGGGAATGCCACAGTGGATTCCAAATCAGTGTGTTTTATGGGGCCTATTGCAGTAGCCTGGTGGCTAAAGTCCTTCCCTTACATGCACCAGGATCCCATATGGGCACCAGTTCATATCTGGCTGCTCCACTTTCCTTCCAGCTCCCTGCTTGTGACCTGGAAAAGCAGTCAAGGACAGCCTGGAAGAAGCTGCTGGCTCATGGCTTTGGATTGGCTCAGTTTTGGCCATTGAGGTCACTTGGAGAGTGTACCAGCAGGCAGAAGATCTTTCTCTCTGTACATTTGTCTTTCCAATATGAATAAATAAATAAACAAATAAATAAGCCTTTTCAAAAAGTTATTTATATCTCATATACAGCTTAAGTGCATAATCCAATGGTAATTTTATTTTGAAGATTTATTTATTCAGTATTGTTTATTATGTTATTTATTATTTATTGTCTTCCTCTATCTCTCTCTCTGTTTTTCTCTCTGCCTTTCAAGTTATTAAAAATAAAGACACGCTTTTTTGAGGAAAGGGCTGGCAGGGGGCATGCTCTGGGCATATCCAAGTAGCCCAGGTGTGCCAGAATAAAACTTGTTCTCTACCCTGCTTGTGACTGGGACCCCGTATTCTGTCAAGGACCTTTAATCCACCACACGTGGGCTTTGGAGGAGGAGTTTGGGGTGTGGGTACATGCAACCTTTAGTTTCCATTGTCATTTTGAATGTTGCAAGTTGCCTCCTTGTACGTCTGAAATAAAGCATGTCTCTGCAAATGATTATTGAAATGGAGATTTGTTTCTACAATGTCCTGTGACCTATTCTTGGTCTCCAGAACTAGAATAACCTTCATCACCACCATTTAGCATCTGTGGCTGCTGTGCACACTGCAAGGCACCTTACACATCAACACATGGGTTGCCTGATTGGGGCATAGGTTGGTCACTGTCTTGCCTACAGATCCCACTATGCTGTCAGCTCCATGTAGCAGGCTCAGCGTCAGCACAACTGAGAGACAAGGAGCCCCAGGAGCTAAGCCAACACAGTGCTTGGCACATAGCAGACATTCTGTACTTATTCAGGAAAAGATAAAGGATGGATGGCTGAGCATCAGGAGACTGTGTGGTAAATACCACGACACGATCTGAAGGCAAATCTGTGACTCCAGGGTCCATATCCCTCCTGCTAGAATGTTTTTCTCTCTTGCCATTGTATTTTGTTTCCTTGGTGTCTTTTCCTTCCACCATACTCTTGAAAATCCGTGTGTGCCATTGCTTGGTCTGGTTCTATTGTTTTTTAGTGGGAAGGAGAGTTGCATTTTCCAAATTTATGTGTTTGTTTTTAAGTGCAAAGGGCCTTCCTTCACTTTGTGCTTCAGCTGGAAGTTCATCAAGACAAGGAGATGTGGGTGAGGCTGGAGGCCAGTCCCTGGGCTTCACTGCCATCCTCCGTGCCCTATTCGCTATGTTTGATGATGTCTTCCTTCTGCGCAGTCTGCAGTGTGCGTTCTCCCTCTGCCTGGCCCAGGAGCTAATCAGTAGGACCTGAGAATTCTGGATAATACCATCTCTACCCTTGAACATCTGCTGGTGAGTGTTCCAAATGCACCTGTCATCTAAATGTGTCCCGTCAATTCTTACAAACACCAATGTCACTTCTGTGGCTTAGGATGTGTTTCATAGTTGTCCAATGCATGGGTCACCTAGGTCAAATAACTGCATTTGGTACCCATCTCCATATCTGTCAGGCTGCATGACTAGATTTAATCTTGGGGTCCAGGAAGGGATGCTGAAGTAAGGAAGGTGAGACTATGAGTTGGGATCAACCTGTACTGCACCAGGGCCCAGGACCCTCACTGTCACCAAGGCACTGCTGGCAATGACTATCATCTCCAGGTTCTTACCACTCTACTTGGAAGGATGACCCGGTAGGTGGTGATATTGACAGCCTACGCCTGGAGAGGGAGGAATTGAATAAAACTGGATTAACTAGGCTTCCTAGTGGGTGTGAAATAGGACTCATGCTCTGGCCAGCTTACACATGCGGGGAGAATAACACATGTCTCCCCTCCACTTCTCTCTCTCTCTGGGGACTTCAACCTCCTCTCTCTGAAGGGCAGCTTTGTCCTCTTTTCCATTCCACAGAGTGGAAAGTAAGGCATCAAAGAGCACCTTGTTTCTCAGATAAGAATCCAGACCATGAGTGAGAGGCTTTGACAGACTTTTACATTTTTAAAGATTTGCCTGTTTTTATTGTAAAGACAGAGCTGAAAGGAGACACAGAGAAAGCAATCTTCCATCCACTAGTTCACTCCCCAAATGGCTTCAATGGCCAGAGCTGAGCCAATCTGAAGCCAGGAGCCAGGATCTTCCTCCTGCTCTCCCAAGCAGGTGCTGGGTCCCAGGGATTTGGGCCATCCTCCACTGCTTCTCCAGGCCACAAGCAGGGAGCTGGATGGGAAGCAGAGTAGTCAGGACACAATCCAGTGCCCATAGGGGATACCAGTGAGATAATCCTTGATGTATCACCATGCCAACCCCACACTTCTTGATTCCAAATCTAATAGTTCTAGAGGAAAGACGTATTGGTCCAACCAGGGTCAAGTGTGCAAACAGTTGCACCCAGAAATCCCTTATAACCAAACCAGGCCCACCACATGGAGAAAAGGATTAGGACCACCACAGGTAGTGTGGACCCAGGGCCCTTCAAGTCTCACCGGAGATAGTACAGGCAGTTCCTAAAACCAGAAAATAAAAGGTGGACGGTCCTGGCCAAATGACAATCAGGAGGGGCATTTGTCAGAGATGCAGACTCCTGGGCCTACACCCCAGCAAGGCTGGGTGCTGGCCTGGGAGCCTACAGGACCCACAGCGCTCTAGCTAATCCCAAGGCAGTACTGGGCTTGAGAGGCACCCGTTACTTTGGGTATCAAGTTGAATTTTATGTCTCTGTTTTATTCATTTCTGCTTTTGGGTTTATGACTCCACTTCCTCTCACTTGGTAATTTGTAACCCCTCTTGATTGTGGAGGTAGAAACTTAATTCCCGGTTTTTCTCTGCTCTCACTAATAGAGGCTGTCATGAGCAATACTTTTCCCTCTAAGTGCCAGCATGGCAGGAGCCCATAAATTTATATGATATGCAGTGTTGATGTCTTTGTTCTTTAAATACTCTGCTCCGAATTTCTTCCCTTCCCATGGCTTTATTCTAGATTGCTTTTCCCTTCTATGTGCCTGAATAACCCTTTCTTGTTTGGGAAATTTATTTCTAACATTATTGAGCTATAGTATTAGAATATTCATAAGTAACATGTTTCTGTCTTATCTTATTGTTTTATATTCCAGGAAGGCTAACAAACCAAGTTCAAGATTGGAGTGTTGCTGCCTTGTCCTCCCTCGCTCCTCCCAGAAATCACCCTTGATGGGTAGAAGACATCAATTAGTGGTGGAGAGAGCAGGTTCTTGGAGTTGAATCTAATCAGATCTGTGGGACCTCAGACAGATGTTTTCCCTGCTCTGAGTCCGTTCCCTGGCTTGCGCAAATCACAGGTGAAGACAGGCACACCCTTGACACTTGGTCTAAGTTGCACCCATTTTCCAGGATTTGCCCTGGAGCGCCAGCTGGGCTACTGGGCTAAGTGAAGACGTTGTGGCGAGAGGTGTGATCTAGAGCCACAGTGTCCAGCACCCTAGGTATGCATCCTATTCTTTCAATGGAAGGCAGTTGACTGGAGTTGAATCCATTGTCCCTGGAAGCAGACACTGGGGTTAAGTCTATTTAGCCACTATTTGCAAGTAGTCAAACAAGACCATTGATGCATTAGCATGTTTACTCTCCTTCTTTCCTTGTCTGACTCTTCCTTATTCTTAAGAATTGAACTCAGAGGGCCCGGTGCTGTGGCCTAGCAGCTAAAGTCCTTGCCTTGAACTGGGATCCCATATGGGTACCGGTTCTAATCCCGGTAGCTCCACTGGGAATTCAGCTCCCTGCTTGTGGCCTGGGAAAGCAGTCGAGGATGGCTCAAAGCCTTGGGACCCTACACCTGTATGGAAGACCTGGAAGAGCTCCTGGATCCTGGTTTTGGATCGGCCAGCACTGGCTGTTGTTGTCACTTGGAGAGTGAATCATCAGATGGAAGATCTTTCTCTCTGTCTCTCCTCCTCACTGCATATTTGGCTTTCCAATAAAAATAAATCTTAAAAAAAAAAGAATTGAACTCAAAGTCAGTTCCCTTAGGACCTATCTGCTCATGCTTTGCCCAGCCTCGTCTTACACCACTGACTCCTGGACACGCAGAACACCTTGTGTATTCCCAATGTCATAGCCTGCTGCCTTAAACATCTCCCCAGCTACTCTCAGCTTCTTATTGACAAGGACTGGGAGTTGTTTAAAACAGAGTGAATAAAACAGAGGACAGGACATCTGATGTCCAGCACCAGGTGCTGGGTACAGCGATTCACTGGAGTGTACGGAGAGACTGCACCTGCTGTCCCAAGGGTGTGGGATAAGACATCTTTCCGCCAGCTGCTTGTGAAGCACCCACTATGTGAACATAGAGGAGTGAACAAAGCGGTCACCATACCTCAGGGAAGGGGAGACTATGAGCTTCTAAACAGACTAGAGGGAAGGAGAAGCTAGGGTGATCAAAGATCCAGGCAATTCTGCCCAAGCTGGCTGGCTTTTAATACAAGCTTCCAAAGGACCACTCCCGGCAGAGGGAAGGGCAGCTGAGATCCCCAGGGAATGGAGTGAGAGCAAAGTGTGGTGCAGCCAGATGTCAGAGGGGTGAGGATGGGGTGGGAAGAGAAATGAACAGCTTCAGAGCAATTGGAGACTTCTGAGCCACGCTAAGGGGATGAGGAGGGTGGGGTGCAGGGTGGAATGAACTTCCAGAGCAAGGGCAACCCACTGAAGAGCTAGGGGGCCAACCTAGATGAGAGACAAAAGTGGCCGGAGTGAGAGGTGGGGTGGGGTTGAGGGGAGGCTGAAGTAAGATGTTGAGGAGATCGGCACGTGGCCTTGCGAACTCACCAGTCACAGGGTAAGGAGAGAACAGGACGGACGGGTTGTTCTGGGACTTGAGTGTTGTTACCCCCTAGGGAAAGGGACCTCATAGGGAGGTGTCAGTTTCGGGCTTGGGTGGAGAAGACCACACGTAGGATTTGGGCAAGTGACAATTTACTTGTTCTTGGGACAGCTGTAGGAGATGCTGTTCAGCAGACAGTTGGTAGAGCAGCAATGATGACATTAATGGTGAGTAGAGCCCAACCTAGTCCTCACAGTAACCACAGAGGCAAGGACCCTGAGGGCCAGAGGAGCCAAGGGGCACACTCCAGGTCACAGAGCCACCCTACAGCAGAGCTGAACAAAACACAGATGTTTGGGCAGCAGGGCTCCTATCCAGAGCTCTGCAGCTCAGGAGGTGGCTGCTCTGTACCGGGAGATGAAAGTGGAGAACCAGCTACTGTGGACAGAGAACATAGGTGGCTGCCAGGGGCATCAAGGGCATTGGTTGAACCTAGAGAAAGGTCCTCATTGTCCGGGGGCAGGGGGCTGGACTGAGAAAGAGAAGCTGTCGGAGGAAACTAAAGAGGACTGGGCAGAGTGTATGAGGGAGGGTGAGGAGGGAGAGGGCTCGCCTAGCCACAGGCCATCATCCGGTAAGGAGAGGAGGGGGCAGCAGAGCCGTCTCAGGCATGACCTGGAAACCAAGAACTTGGAAAGGACTGCTGCACTTAGCAGTAAGGAAGCCCTGGATGACATTGCTAGGAACATTTCCACGGTATGGTTGGGGCAAAACCCTTCAAGGAGTGAGCTCAAAGTGACAGCCAGGGAAGAAAGGGGAGGAGAGGGGAAAGACCCTGGAAGCCTCTGCAGGGTTACAATAGAGCTGGTGCTAATGCAAAGAAGAGGGAGAAGATGAGGCTGAGGACTTCTGGATTTAGGCTCAGCCCCAGTCAGTGGGTGGGTCTTCCTCCTGGAGCTCCCAGCTGCCCGCTAGCTGAGGAAATGGTGTATGGAGTTGGACTGACCCAAATCTGGAGCTATTCCAAGAGAACAGGGTAACAAGACAGTGGACAGAGGAACTGGGCATATCGGTAGTGCAGCGATGGGCAAGGGTCCTGTTCTGTGGACTTCAGACTGACCACAGGACCTGGGAATCCTGTCTAGTCAGCTCAGCCCACCAACACCATAAGCATGGGACTTGGAATGTGGAGGATTCCCACTTGCTCTATGGATACCAGCATACGGTGAACGAGGGTGGGGCTTGGGTAAAGTAACAGGACCTGGAAAGATCTTCCCTGGGGACACCTCATGGCAACTCTCCTTCTTTTGAAGTTTCTTTATTTGTATTTATTTGAAAATGAGGAGGGGGTAACAGGAAGAAATTTCCCTTTTGCTGGTTCACTCCTCAAATCCTCAAAAGCCTGCAATAGTCAGGGCTGGAAAAGGCTAATATCAAGAGCCAGGAACTCCACCAGGTCTTTCACATGTCTGGAAGGGACCCAAGTACCTGAGCCATCACCTGCTGCCTCCCGGGCACATTAGTAAGAAGCTGGATCAGAACTCAAGCACATGGACATCTAAACAGAAGCTTGACCTGTGGGCTGCACCACAACAGCCTCCCCAGGCAAGGCCCATCTGATGAAAACTTGAGGCTTCCCTGTGTGTAAAGTCCTGAGGTCTTTAGAGAGCTTTCTGGATGTCTAATTGTAATCCCTAAGTACATAGGCTGTGTCCCAGAGTCAATATATGGAGTTAATGCAATACCGATGTAAATCCCCCTAAGTCCTCTAATAGATTTTGACAGCACTGAGAACAGACACTTATTCTTTCAGGTAAAGAATTATCAAAGGATTTGTCTTCTAATGGCAGTGATGGCTGATCCCTTCTGAGCGATTAAGACGTGACTTGTCAATCACGCAAACCGTCTGGGGTGGAATTCAAAAAGAAATAGCAAAGGTCGCTGGAAGAGAGATTTGTGAAATGGATTTGAACTCTGGATAAGCCAATGTTAGATCAGCAAAGAAGCACACTGGGGGCAGAATGAGATGGATATTTAATAAACATCCATGGGGACGTGGAAGACCAGGCCAGGGGGGAGTTTGTTTAAATTCCTAGCACATTCCCGTCAAGTTCCGCTGTATCATACTGTTGATCAGTGACAAACCTGCCGACAAGGAGCTGGCATTGTTATCCCCACTGCTGATGAGGAGATAAATCTCCAGCTATTGAAGACACAGATAGCATCAGGGCTCTGACGGATAAGGTGCAAATATATAAGAATGAAAATTTTTGCACCAGGATGTAATAAAAATAAGTATCAAAAGGAAAGCAGTGACATCTGCTATGTCTGTCACTCCTCCCCAGGTCTGTTCACTGCCCCAAGCAGATAACACACAGCTGCCTTCTGATTCTCCACAGAAGTGGTCAGAGGAGAAGGACAAAATCACAGGAGGAAATGGGACTGGTAAATCACCACGTGGAAACAGGTGCAGCCTTGCCAGCTAGGAAAGGAAATTTAGATCCAGGTCTCATTACACATTACATGCTTTTGAAAGCCACACAATTAAATATGATAAAATCCTACACAGGTAGTGGGCAAAAGCAAGTCTCCTGCTTTGCTTTCTGGAAGGACTGGGCTGATTTCCACAAACAGGCCATGTGGGCAAAAGCTGTGTGCTGGGGATACTGGTCCCATAAGTCCTTCATTGGTGAAGGAAAAAAGTAAAAGCCCCAATCTGGCCGAATTAACCTAGAAAAGAAAAAGCTTGCCTGCTACAGCATCCTGCCTGTAATAACTAGAAATTGCCAGTGACCCACCGGCCAAACAAGAGGGCGCTGACCGAGCAGAGTGAAATGTGTTAACCTAGTAGAATAACATGGCGCCATCATAAATGACTAATGTGAGGCTTGCCAGGCTCTGGAAGCACAGCCATGAAATATGCATGTTCATCGCTGGCGAGCACACGAACATCTTCCTGGGTATTGATAAAGAGAGACCTTGGATGGGCTCTAACTCAACTGGATTAGAATGTTCATTAAGATTTTATGATAAGTTGCTTACTAATTTCAGTCGTTCATTCAACATTTATCAAGTATTGACCACATGGCGATGTGAAGGGCATTAAGATGAGGAAAGGAAGGCTTCCTACTCGCCAGGTCTTACAGTGAAAACAGCAGAGGGACAGACAGAGGGACAGACACTGTGTTGAAGTGTGGGAGATGTGAGGGTCCAGGAGGGACACAGAGAGGGTGCTGTGGGGAAGGGGGAAGGGCCTGGTTGGCATCACAGACATTCACATGCAGGACAAATGCCAGGAATGGCTGGGGTGGACGTGGAGGAGGGCAGAGGGGAGAGGGGCAGCGACCACACAGATCTGGCTGTGTGCCTGTGTGTGTGTGTGTGTGTGTGTGTGTGTGTGTATGTGTGTGTGTGTTCGCATGCTTGTGCGCTTTGTCACAACAGATCTGAAGGGTCCAAGTGTGGGGAACTCTTTCCTTTTGGCTGCCTTCCCAGGGCCAACTCGTGCTACCACTCCCTGTTACTACCCATCACCCACAAATCACCCAGACCCCTCCCTCCATTCAGGCAGCTCTTCCATCATCCCTGAGAGCTCTAATGTCCCTGAATCGTGGTGCCCCTGTGGTGCTGTATGCTGTGAGAACAGAGGAATTCCAAAGGCCAGTGTGAGAAGACAGGAGCCAGATGCCCACTGCACATGCAATGCTGGGTTACACTCCCATCATGTCTCGTGGCGGCTGGTTTTGTGTCTCCTGCGAGGATTGGATGTAGCATCAGTTGGAACATGGGGGTGCAAGTGCGGGGGTGCGAGCGCCCAACTCACATCCACAGCCACAAGTGGGTTCTCTGGGCAACAAGTGCTGAGAACATGTGGCCACACGCTGCACTTACCTGCTAACATGCAAGAAGCTGCAAATGTCACTGTGATTCAACATACGTGTAGCCTAGCACTTAGAACCTGGTGCATGTGAAAGAGACAGAGAAAGAAAAAGCCCAGAGCTTTGAAAAAGAAATGATGATGTCATTTTGGAGGTTCTCACATAAAAGGAACAAAAGGGGGTTCCTGAACTTGTCCATCACCAACACAGCAGTGGGAACTCCCAGCCTTGTGATGAAAATATACCCACCATTTTGGGGGTAGAGGGGGATCAGATGCCCTTAGCTGGGGAAGGTGCTGCAGTGCCTGGAACCTGGAAGAAAGGACATGCTGGAAGAGGCATCTCATTTCACTCTCACCAACCAGGGGACCTGAAAGGTGAGGCTGTTCCAGAAGGAGCTTCCAGAATCTAGTCTGGAACAGCTCTTGGCTAGAGCACGTAGGACCTGGGGAGCAGCTGCCTCTGGCTGCAGCAAGTTGGACTTGGCCGTGCACCCTGGGCACTAATGATCACGCTGGGCAGGCCTCGAGCCTGTGAGAGCCCTTGGAGGCTGCCCCATCCTTGGAGAGTGAGCCTGCACGAGAAGTGAGCAGGCTGAGCAGCAGCTGCTGAAGTGCTGTTGACAAGACACCACATCTGGAGCACACTGCACCACCGGGGACCATCCTGGAGCTTCTGGCCACCACAGGGCTGCAGCCCTCGGTGTCTGCAGCCCGGGAGGCCTGATACCACCCTGAAAGCACTCAGGCCTCCCTCCGAGAGCAGTCTGGATGAAGTCGTTGTGAAATTTGTGCAGGTGATTGTTGCAAACTTGTAAGCTGTGATAGCGTTTGTCACATCCCCCTGGGAATGGTTGGGGGCTGCCAGGGACCGTCCCTGGTCCCCAGGCTTGAGGGATAGCTGAAGAAGCTCCCTGGGGAAATACAGCAGGGATGGTCCCTGCCTCTCCTCCCCTGAAGGACATTCACATTTCCCTTGCGTCCTCAGCTGAGGGTCCCATCACACAGAGACTTGCAATATAGATGGGGACTGTTCCCGCCATCCGTTTTCCTCCCTGTCACAGGCCAAGGCTGGGAGGTGTCCCCTAGGCTCTCTGGCCGTAACCTGCGGCCCTGGGCTTCAGTTCTGTGCTGACCTTTGGAAATGAGCTGGAACCTCCACAGCTTCCAGGACTGCCCCATTGCCCTCCGGCCTCAGGGCGCTCAGAGACAGGGTGAGGCCCCAGTCCCATGTCTACTCCTGTACCTGGGCCGAGCAGTCTGTGCCTAAGGTGCTGGGTGTCACAGCAGCACAGAAACTTGACTCACTGAGACAGTGAGCAGAGGTGATGGTGTGATCTCCCATCATGACTCCGAATGGAGCCATGGGTGATGGCGCCCATACCCACCCTCACTTGTAACCACCAGAGATGTGATGCTAAGTGTGGCTAACACTTCACTCATTCATCAATCATTCGTTCATCTATTGAAGGAAAACTTGGCCAATCAAAGGCTGCAGAGCCACTAACAGGAAGATCCATCCCCATGCACCCTGGCCTGTGCCGTGCTGGATTCTATGACAAGCTGTGGATGTCAGGCAAGCCAAGGAGCTGAACCCATGGGACAGGGCAGAAGTGGCCCTTCCAGCTGCAGCTGGCCTGTGGATACAGCTGTGTGGTCTGGACGGTGGTAAGCTCCATGTCTCTAGAAGTGTTCAGGCAGACCGCCAATGCTGCCTTCTTATAGAGCTCGTCCCAAGGGCCCTGCTCATCCACCATAGTGGGAGAGGACTCCTTGGCTCTGGGACGGTGGTGAGATTGGGAAATCAACACAAGCTCCAAAGACGCCATGGGAGGAACTGGGGGGCGACCTGTCGGGGACCCCTCATGCTGGGCTAGCCGTGGGAGAGCCACCCAATCACAGCCCCTCGTGCACATCATAAGCATCGTTCCACATTCCAGGCCAAAAGAACAGCCCCAGCATGCAAACCCATCTTCCAGGAAGTTGCCCTTGGCAACATGTGTGACAGCAAGAGACTGCGAGCGGCCGCTGTATTCCACAAGCAGGAGCTGCTGCAGTGTGCCACTGTCTTGGGAATGGTCTTGATGTTGAGTGTGTATGTGTAACTACGTGAAAAAACCTCATGACAGTGTGGTGAGGTCAGGGCATGAAGCTGTAGGGAACTGTCAAGCACGCATGAATGGAGGAATGAAGAATCACAGGCCAAAAAACCAAGGGAGCAACCATCTCCGAGAGCTAATGCTTGGGTGGTGGGACAGTTTTTTCTCTGTGCTTTGCTTTTCCTTCCTTGGAGCCGGGCAGAGCTGCATTCACAAAGTGAGACTGGTGGAATGGGGGACCAAGCGCTCTGCCCCTCTGCCCTGCTGAGGGTGGAAGCCTCTGACTAGGCTGCCACCTCTGGCCCCAGGCCTTGTGTTGGGCAGCCAGAGGACCTGTGGCAAGCTCAAAGGTCTCCCTGAACCTCAGCGTTTTCCTCAGTCGAGGAAAGGGCCCCAGGAGAGAAGTCCCAGAAACAGTCCCTCGCATGTGCCAGCATGCCTGGGCTCTGCAACCACAGATCAGCCTCACGCTGGCTTGACAAGGTCACCTCCTTCCAAACCCACCGGGGACAGTGCATGCTTGGCTCTGCCAAGGGGACGGGCTTGCAAAGCTGTTATGGCCCCATGTGCCTGGGGGTTGCCTTGTGAAGCAGCCCCCTGCTCCTCGTCCCCTGCTGCTGTTGCTCTGTGGCCTTCTCTCTGATGGTCTGGGCTATGCCCTGCCTGCTTATTTTGGGCCAGTGCCTGTGTACCCAGCGCTGGGCAGAAGACAGCCTGGAGCAGCTCCAGCAGTCCTGGGCCACAGCAGACACATTGTGGGGAGACCTCAGCGGTGGCTTCCAGCTCTCAGGGGCCGCAGCAGTGAGGCCTTGGTGAAATGTAACCTGAAGGGCAGTGAATGAAGAAAATTGCTCTCTCTTCATTGAGTGCCCTGGTCCTGGGATGGGCGTGTGGCCCCTAACTGCCAATCACTGCTGTCTTGCCAGTGGGTGCAGAACCCACTTTTGGTGGGAATAGGTTGCGGGCTGGGTGAGCACAGAAGAGGTGAGAACCGAGAAGGTCCTCGAAAATGTCTGATGCACCTGCTCCTGACACAGGTACAGAAAACAACATCACAGCAGGCAGCTGGCCAGCTTAGCATTCAGGCCCAACCCCAATGCCCCGAGCCCAAGCAGCACCCACGTCTGGAAGGATGGGAGGCCCCTGAAGCACCTCTCCAGAGCTCTGCGCCTTTTCTCAACCCTGCCTGGACCCTTGGCTCTCTTGTCTGCAGCCGGAGCCTGTGACTCTCAGTGACTCTGTTCTCACTGCTGCCTCTTCACCCCGGGGTCATTGTATCCATTTCCACTCTGGTCAGCCCAAGGCAAGTCCCATGCTGGTAGCCACTCGTACTAAAGCCAGCCCCTTACCCTGTAAGGCCCTCAGGACTCAGCTCCCATCACCCACCTCTTCTCCTGCCCCTTCCAGTCACACTGAATGTGCAGAGCCTGGTGAAGCTGGCAAGCCTATCATGTAAACATGGACACATAGAGCTGAGGGATGGATGGACAGTGAAGAGGGCTCCCTGGTTTGTAAGCTGGGGCTGCCCGAGGCGTGTCTGGACACATTCCTGGCCTTCCTCTTCCTGCTTACTCATGCCAAGTTGAGACTGCACAGCCTCTGAAAATGAACCTCACCTCCCAACACGGGTTTAATTGCCATCTTCCATTACAGCACCTGGCACCTGGACTGAACTCCAGCCCCTCTTCCCCCAACTCCAGCACCTGCTGATACAGGGCATGAATGTTCCCTGCAATCCAGACCCCTTGGCAGTGACACCAGCCTCTTCCTCCCGAAGCCAGTCTCAATGTACCCTTACTGCAACTTGCACTGAAGGGCTGGGACAAAGCCACACTCAGCTGAGAGCTGATATCTTTGTGCTATGTTTGTGCATCTGTGCTTCCATCATGTGGTGGCTGCCTGGAGAGATAAATGTAACCTCCCTTGCACAAATCACTATCCGGCACATAGTGGGTATTTAGTGGAAATTCCACTGAATGAGTGAAATGACCAAGAGCAGAACAAAAAGGTTGCCGGAATGGGTGCATTTCCTGGCATCACCATTAGAGGGCAGAAAAGGCCCGCAAAAGTCAGAGCCGGGCCAGAGAAGCGAATGGCGAAACGCCCAAGGCAGACCCCTGACCCCTGGCTACTCTGCCTACACTTTGCTCTGGAGTTGCACCTCCCCCAGGCTGGCTGGGTGGCTGGGAGTCCCCTGGGTAGGCTCTGCTTAGACCAGGCTTTAAGAGCCTGGTTAGGGCCCGGTGCGATAGCGTAGTGGTTAAGGTCTTCTCCTTGCAAGCGCAGGGATCCCATATGGGCGCTGGTTCTAATCCCAGCAGCCCTGCTTCCCATCCAGCTCCCTGCTTGTGGCCTGGGAAAGTATTTGAGGACAACCTGAAGCCTTGGGACCCTGCACCCGCGTGGGAGCCCCGGAAGAGCTCCTGGCTCCTGGCTTCGGATTGGCTCAGCTCCAGCTGTTGCGACTTGGGGAGTGAACCATTGGACGGAAGATCTTCCTCTCTGTCTCTGCTCCTCTCTGTATATCCATATTTACAATAAAAATAATTTTTTTTTTTTTAAGGGAGAGAGCCTGGTTCAATGCTGACTCTTCTGCCTGCAGGCCAGCTCCCTGCCAGGAACCCTGGATGGTTCAAGACTTTGGGCCCCTACCACCCAAAACGGGAGACCAGGCTGGAGCTCCAGGCTCCTGGCTTCTGCCTGGCTGTTGTGGCGAACTAGGGGTGAATTTCTTTCTTTTAATATATTTTTATTTTGAATTTTTGAATTATATGGTACAATTACATATAGACTGGAAAGGGGTGAATTCCTTTCTCTACCTTTCAAATAAATGCAAATACATAAACAAAGTTCTAAACATGGCTTCTTCCGTGCCCCAGGAGTTTCCACTGGCGATCCTAGTGTCCTGCTCACACACCAAGAGTTGGGCCTGTCTCCCAGCCAGGCACCTCTAGCTCTCACTGGGCTCTGTGCAGGACCCGGCCGAGCTCCTCAGCAGCCCTGCGTTTGAGCCAACCCACACTCCCTTCATGGCCTTGCATCCACGCTGGCAACCCCTCCCCACAAGCTAAACCTGCAGCTGCCCAAGTTCTACTCGGCGAGCTCATGGGAATGCAGGCTGAGGAACCCTGTGCCTGAGAAACCCAAGTTCCTCTCCCGGGAGGCCCCAGCCCGGCTGGCCACAGCTGGAAGCATCTGGGTGGGCGAGAGGTGGGAGGCAAGGCGGGGGACAGAAGCATAAACTGACCCAGGCCAGAACAGTCCATTGGCAACACTACAGCTGACAGGACCCAGAGACATCAACCTGCCAGCTAAAACGCCCCATGAATATTTAACAGCCGTCAATATTTAATTAGTGCAGACAGATTAACTCTGAAATCATGCTCTGGGGCTGAGCTCCACCCCCCCCCCTCCTGAATGGGGGTATTAGAAAGAGACGGACTTTCTTGAGGGGGAGGCTGTGATTATTGCTGGTCAGCCCAAAGTCTGTTCACCTGCCCCTCCCTGCCACTCCCCATCCCTCCCTGGCCATAGAGGCCGGAGGAAGGGCATTGTGGGCAGGCAGCGGCAAGGCCATGCCTGCTCAGTGCCAGGGGGAGGTGGCCCAGGGCCCTTGGCACCTGTATCTCCAGCAGCTCGGCTCCAGGCACTGGCCTCCCAGAGCCCAACGCAGCTCCAGGAGCAGGTGTCCGGTGTAATTACCTCTGCGCCTTTGGCATTCCTGGATTATGCTGTTTATTGCATCAGCAGGATGCCGGGAGTCTTTTATCCCTGTGAGTTTCTCTGCGTTTTATCACATCTTGTGCCGGGGTTTCATTCAATGGAATGTCCCTAGACTTCATCCTCTGGAAATAAATTGCCGCAATTGATGCTGCTTTTTTTTTTTCTCAAACATTTGGTCAGGGACTTGGAAGGTGACAGAGCTGGGCCTGGACTCTGTCTGCTGCCCCGCCCTGGGGTTTGCATTCCAACACCAGGTGGGACATGGGCTCCACAAATACATCTCCCTGCTTTATCACCTCGTGCCTTTGGGTGTGTGGTACGTGCAACTCGCCTGTTTATTTATTACATTTACTTGAAGGCTCAGAGACAGAGCACCCATCTGTAGGTTCACACCTCAGGTGCTCATGGCAGCTGGGGCGAAGCCAGGAGTCAGGAGCTCGATCCAGGGTTCCCACAGGGGTGGCAGGAATCCATGCCCTCCCTGGATGTGTATCAGCAGTGGGGTCTCAGACCCGGGTGCTCTGGGAGGGTCTTCAGGCGTCCTGAATGATAGCTCACCCGCAACAGCACATGCCACCTCTATGGGTTGTGCTTTCTGTTTCTCCTCCCTAAAGATTTATTTATTTTTATTTGAGAGGCAAAGTTGCAGAGAGAGCGGGATCTTCTACCACGGGTACACTCCCCAAATGGCAACAATAGCCAGAGCTGAGACAATCTGAAGCCAGGAGCCAGAAGTTTCTTTCATGGTCTCTCATACAGGTGCAGGATCCCAAGGACTTGAGCTGTGCTCTACTGCTTACCCAGGCCACAAACAGAGAGTTGGACCCGAAGTGGAGCAGCTGAGAAATGAACTGGTGACCAAAGAGGATGCTGGCACTGGAGGTGGAAGCTTAGCCTACCAGCCACACGCCGGCCCTGAGGGCTTTGCTCTTCCCCCCCTCCCAGAAGTGACTTAGTTCTTTTTCCTCCTGGGAGCTTTCCTTGCTGTCCTACTTTGCCACCATCTGTTGACCTCCCTTTCTCCCCCAGGCTGAGCTCCTTGTAGGGAAGCCAAATTTTCCAACACAAGACGCCGAGTGATTCATGTTTCATATAATAAATGGAAGGAACGAGTTTCCAGTGGTAACTGGAGGGCAGTCCAAGCACACCTCGTAGATGACTGGTGTGCCAATGGGTTACAGGTGCACAAAAGCCAGCAACGCCGTCCCACGGACACGTGTCAGTGGGTGTCAGTGCTCAAGGCTTGCAGGACGGCTGAGGTTGGCTGACCCAGGGCCAGCCAGGCAATTCTGCTTCAAGTCACAGCAGCTGGGGTGCCTGGGTTCAAATCCCACCTTCAGCTCCTAGCTCCTGGCCATTGAGGCCATCAAGACAGAGAGAGAGAGAGAGAGAGAGAGAGAGAGAGAAAGAGAGAGAGAGAGAGAGAGAGAGAGAGAGAGAGAGAGAGAGAGAGAGAGAGAGATCTTTCTCTGCTTTTCAAGCATCAATCAGTCAGTCAGATTTAAAGATAAATGAGACGGCCTTTCTGTGTGGTCAGACTCCCCAGGCTTGAGGACAAAGAAGCCTCGCTGGAAACAAGACATCGGCAGGTGTCTGACAGGAGCAATCTGCTAGTAAGAGAACACGCCACTGGCAGATAAAAGGATCTGCTTTGGGATCCAGACATCATGGACTCAAGCTCTGGCTCCCTGACACACAGATGGGACCATCTTGGAGAGTGTCGGGCGCATCTGAGCCTTCTGTTCCTCACCTGACCACAGGTGCTCACGGCAGTGTGGCAGCGAGTGTGGCAGGACCAACGGTAAGACAGGTGAGAAGCTTGCGTGCCAGCCACCCCAGGACATGTCCACACTCACCACTTCCTGTCCCTCTCTGTCCCGAGCCCTTGTCTACTCGCTGATTCTGCCTTTCACCCCGCAACAATGTCTATACAATTGCAGAACCTGCCAAGGGCGTCATCATTTCATCAGCTAATTTCCCTTTGGACACCCAGGCTCACATCCGGGCGTCATGATTTGGACCGGGTAGGTATTGCCCAATTTTTCTAAGTATTCTCTCGCCTACCTTCCATCAACTACATTGACAAGGCTTCTGCCCCTTCTAATTGCCATCCCTGGGATTTTTTTTTTCTTTTCCTTGTTAAAGACCAATTTTACAAAGCACTTCAGCAGCTCAGACATTTTTATCATCATCATTAATTTTATTTCCCTCCTCATTTATTAATGGGCCAGGCAGCTTCCAAGTATCTCTTTTCCCTGATACATTTGTAAAACGCCCTGCTCCTTCCCTGGGGGCAGCCTCAGGACTCTCAGCAGCTTTTATTTCTTCCCCTGTTTCTCTGAGGCCTTTGCTGACTCCAGATCTTCCTGCGGCAGCCCCTACTCCCTGCGGAGGCGCAGTCCCAGGCCTGGTCTGCCCGCTAGTCTGCTGATGGAGCCCAGTGGACTCTCCAACCCTACTGCCGCTCTGTGGGCAGACAGGTGCTTGACTGAGTGTTGGCAGTCAAGAGGAAGAGGCTAGAAAGGCCCAGGTCCTCCTCTTGCCCCGTCCTAGGAATTCCTAATGAAAGAATCTATGCCTAAAGGACATCTGTGAGTTCATTTAAAAAGACAGCACCACTGAGGTGCAATTGACTTGACATATTGACGAGCCTGGTCATGAGATTCAAACAGTTTTGGTCAACTGATCAGATTGTGCAACCGCCACCCATGATCTGGCTTCAGACCGTGTTTTCACCCCTGCGGGACTCTTGTTTGCTGTTCACCCTACTTCCCACCCATCCCTGGGCAATGACCACACAGCTTCGCGCTCTCTGCAGTCTCTCTCTCTCTCTCTCTCTCTCTCTCTCTCTCTCTCTCTCTCTCTCTTCTCTCTCTGGATGTTTCCCCCCAGTGGAATCTTGCAGCCTGTAACCTCCTGTGTCCAAGTGCTTTGGGGATGGAGCTGTGGGCAAAGGTCTTCCATGTTGGAGGATGCATCAGGAGTCGGCCTTTGGGGTCCAGGCCCACCCACCAGGCGGGGCTCCAGTCCTTGTATAAAATGACATGATGTTTGCATGTGCTCCATGCACATCCTCTCCAATGTTTCACCTCATCGCTGGGTTATCCGCCATCACATCATGCAGAGTTGCTGTTCTGGCTCAGACCAGGGTGGAGAGACAGGGATGGAGGGAAATGTTCAAATTCCCGAGTGACCTCAGGTGTTTACCAGAGTCCCTGGGAGAATGGTCTTGTCATTCACAGAGAACGTAACAATGGCAGGAAAAGCAAGTCTGGAAAGACAAGGGCAGAAGTGCAGCTGGAGCTGTGTGGTTTCGGGGTCGGCTGTGGGCTCCTCAGAGAGCCAGAGACAAGTAGGTGTTCTCATCAAGCACAGGTGGAGAGGCAAAGGACTAACTGTTGACCTTGAACCCCTGAGACCCAAGCAGGTTTGGGGGCAAAGGACTGTTGAGCGGCCAGCTGAGGCAAGGCTCCGGGGCCCCCAGGGCAGAGGTTCCTGGAGAGTGGCTGGAGGCCTGACCAGGGTCTCGGTCCTTTCCCCTGAATCTGAAATGTGCTGACTCACCCACCCAGGATGGGGTACAGAGGATGAGGCCAGGCCCTCCTCTTTGGGCCCTGGTTTGTCTGTTTCCTATTCCGTGGGGAACTCACACAGGGGCCTGTGTGGTGTGAACCCAGGGCTGCCCCCACCCACATTGCTTGCCTGAAGCCCCAACCTGGCTACATTTGGGAGAAGGAGACAACTGAGGCTAAGCAAGTCACAAGGACAAGATCCTGCTGATATAGGATTCTCGGCTCTATAGGAGAAAACACCAGTGAGACTATGCACTCTCTCTCTTTCCTTCTCTTTCCTTCTCTTTCCTTCTCACACATGCACACACACTCCCAGCCCTCCTTCACCTATGTGAGCACAGCTGGAAGGCTGCCATCTGCAAGCCCACATCAAGCTGAATCAGCTGGCAACTACATCTTCAATGCTCCAGCCCCAGGCTGTGGTTGAAGCCTCCCTGTCCAAGGTATGCTGCAAGGACAGCCTGGGATGACCAAGACAAGGACACAGCAAGTATGAGGAACAAGGGCTGGGGGCGTGGGGGGTGCCACACCTGCGCAGAGGATTGCTTCCCAATTTTCATTTCCCAGTATTTGATCTGTCACATTTCAACTTCTCTGCCCTTACAGGGGACAAGAGGAGGGAGGAAAGGAAAGAAAAGGAAACACAGGAAGATGTTCAGCAGCTAGTCTCTCAACAGGCAGCAAGCCCATAACCAACAGTAGCCAAGAATGAATGACTTTTCTCCCGCCTCTTGTTCTGTCTGCCTCAGTAGCATCACTGATGCCCAGACATCCACATTTCCAAACATGCATATCCACCAGGTAGTGCATCAAACTCCAGCCCCAACTGTTGGTCATGGTGGGTGGGGACTCCTAGCACCCCTCAACCCCAACACGTTTCTCTATCTCAAGATCTCATTTCTGATCTTTCCAACAAATCCTCCCCACCTAGTCCTTTGAACTTGACTCGACATTGCCCTCCGGGGTCTGAGAGATGGGTAGCCTCTGATCTGTAACTTTAGATTTCAATTTAACTGAGCTGTGTCAGCATAGCCCAGAGCTTTACTTTCTGTCCTTCCTACTCCCATGGGTGGAAGGCTCACGTCCCTTGAATATTTGCACGAGGATGTTGGAGGTGGGGCTGTCCGGAGGTTTCTACATGGAGAGGGTGGAGCCATCCCAAATGGGTTTAGTGCTCTGATAAGATAGGGCAAGGGGTCTGGTAGCACTCCTTGCAATCACAAGAGGACACAGCAAGAAAGAGATGCTCTGAAATAGGGAAGGGGACCCTTGCCAAGAGCCCACCCTTCCAGCACCCTGACCTGGGAATTCCAGTCCTGCGTGGTGTTCAAGCCACCCAGGCTGTGTGACTAAGACACCCTCTCTCCCCTCAGCTCCACCACTTCCTTCCTGCCTGCGGGACCATGGAAGGGACAGCATGCCTCACAGCAGCTCAGAGCAACCGATGCAGAAGAGCAGAAACTCCGTCTTGGAAAAAAATCGCTCCCTCTCCCAGTTTTGTATGTATGTGGACTCCCAAGACCACTACTCCTAAAATAGAAAAAGAGGTTCTGAAATCAAAGTACAGAACAGAGGGGTTTGAATTTCAGAGAGTATGCTAAACAAAAAAGCAGATTGCCCTGCAGCACAGAGGAGTTAATCCAAACTGACATAGGACAGCTCAGGAGTCTTCAGACTTGGGAATTTTGTAGTTCAGCAAAAATTGGAAGGGGAAGACTAGAGGATTCTTGTAGAGTTGCAGCTTTATGCTCTGCCAAGTACAGATACTCAAGAAATTAACTCGGCCTACAATCACCGTCTTTTCACAGGGAACAGGCTATTTCCATAGCTACGAAGAGACAACCCCTGGAAAAAAAAAAAAAAGGACAGTTCCATTGAAAAGGACTACATTTGGCTTTATGAGAAATGCTCTCATGTTTTACTCATTTCTCTACAAGCTGATGAAAACTTTGGCATGGAGCACTGGAATGCCTGAGTTAAACACAGATTAATTTCCACAAAATATGCACGGTGCTAAGTATTCCACCCTCACCCAGACGCCGCGCTGCCTTGGAGGATCTGCGTGCATGCAAGATGGGAAGGTCCTGTGAGGAAAAGAAGGAGGATGGGGCCCCACGTTCATCCACTGGGTCCTCTTGTCCTTGACAGCTGCCTCCTCTGTCCTTTTTAGGTGTCTCCATCCCTGCCTTCCCAAGTGGCCAGCAAGCTTCTGGTCTATTTCCCATCATGATTTTCCTACACAGCTTTCCGAGAAGCTCAACAACACAGTCTAAGTCACTGGTTGCTAGGTTTCCAAGAATGTAAGTTCTTGGTAAACCGTTAGTCAAGTGCAGGATCAAGGTTAGGGCTTGCTTCCTGTGGCTTTCTGTAGGCATCTCCTGGGCAGTCACAAACTCCTGGCCTTCCCTTTCTGACCACAGTTCTTGTCAATCAGCTGTGTTTTTCATGCTACTAAGAAGCAGGGTTGCTGAACTTCCCTGGAAAAGAGAACCAAGTGGGAGCCAGGAGGCGGGGAACCTTGCTGTAGCATCTACGGGAAGCAGGAAAGCCGTCTGCCTCAGAGGAGGAGCATTCCTGAGTCAGAAGGGACATGAAAGACTGCAGGTGCCTGCAGGTGCTACCGGTACCTGCACCTGCCAGGAGAGAAACATGAGCAGTGTGTTCTGGAACGGTTGGCATCTGTGTGTCCTACGGGTCACATGACAGTGGGCAAGTCATTCAGCTCCAGCAATCTCCATGCTGTCACCTCAAACCCAGAACAGCGTGAGGATCAAAAGAGCCTACAACACCAGTCCTGGCTGAAGTGCCCCCTCCCTTTCCCTGGTGCTAGGGGAGGGTCTCCAGGCAGAGCAAAGTTGGAGAAGAGAGGCTTGTCCGAGGTTCAAGGGCAGGGTTGAGCGTTCCAATTCCATCCCACACTGCTCAGACTTGGATCTGGCAGCTCCTGCAATGCTGCCCAGCAGCTCCCTGTTGGCAGCACACACCTGCCTTGTACAGGGGTCTTCTTCCTGGGAGGGGGACAAAGGGTTCTCAGCCTCTGTGTTCTTGTACTGGCACTGTACTGAAGACCTGGGGATGCAGGTAGCATCATCAAGCACTTTGTGCACTGAGGTGCCTGCAATTTGCCTAGATTTTCTATCTGGCATGGCTAGGGGGCCAGGGGGAAGTTCCTTGCTCAAACCTGGGCATGCTGATGTGCCATGCACCCCTAGGGAGGAGGAATCTCCTTGAGAGAAAAGAGCTGATCTAACCTGGAGAGAAATCCCTCTCCCCTAAGTCAAGGGGGGTGCTTCTGAGTCTCCTGATGTGTGTCCCAAGGGCACTATAAAGATGGGCAGGGCACCACCCAGCAAGGACACTAGGCACAGTATCTGCTGTGTAAGAGAAGGGGAAACATCAGGGAAAAGTTAGGCTCTCGTCTCCACTCCTCATGCTCGCCTCTCCTCCCACCTCTGACCCTTCCTCTCCTTTCTCCCCTGGAAGCAGCTGGTAGCACCTCCTCTGCTCCCCGCTCTCTGCTAGAGCATCTCCCTGAGACACAGTCTTAGGCCAGGCAGCCCTGAGCAAGTTTCTCAAAAGCATACCTTCTTGATGTCTCACTGGCCTTGTTTCTCTGTGATTCTGATCGAAGCCACACCTCTTGTCCTCCACCGACCCACAATTTGTCCATCAGTCATCTCTGAATACCAGAGTTTTGTCTGACACTCTCTGGAGCACCTTACACTAGGATGAAGGCAATCTTCTCAGTCATTGGGATGCTCAAGATGGTACGTGATCTGCCAATGGCCACAAAACAAGTACAGAGAACCATTCAAGGGACAAAGGCCCTCACGTCACTGCTGAGGCATGGAGATGCAACCACCAGATTCTTGGTTATCAGCCTGGGAAGGGAGGGATTCCTTGGTGCTGTACTCAACAGAGGAGTTGCAGAGGCAGGTGGAGCCCCCAGTAGGAAATCACAGCTCTTGGAGGCCAGGTGAGAGCTGGAACTGCCACTGGTTTGGAGCCTGAATGTCTCTTCCCTAAGCTGCACTTGCTCAGGGCAGCCCTTTCGGTCAGCAGGAGACCCATGGGTTAGCATCCTATAGGAAGAAGTGACCCCCTGTAGATTGCTACCTGGAGTGTGACCCAATGGAGAGTCATGGGCTGGGGTAGAAAGTACAGTGGGCGGGCCAGGACCGAGGTGGAGACAGGTTGGGATGGTAACACTGGACAGGTGATGCTGGGACTATACACACATCTTGGGGAGCCTGAGCTAAGCCCACCCCCAGCACCCTGCCAGGCTGGGCTGTTAGTACCCCACTGGAGAGGGGACACAATTGTTTCACTCCCAACCCCACCTGTGTACCTAGCCAAGTCAGAGTTCAGTCCAGGTCTGGCTGAGTGGAGCATCCAAGCTCTTAACCGCTCTGCCAGCAAATAATGTGGCGCTATTACAGCCCATTACACATGTCAGAGTGCTCTTAGATCCATTATCTCGGGTCACTCTCTCTGCAACCTGCGAAGTGGAGAGGGCAGGTGTGATGATGCCCAGTTTCTGACCAAGCAAATGGGGCCCAGAGATGTTAAGTGACCCACCCAAGGGCGCCCAGCTGATTCTGGGGACAGCTGGCTCGGGCACCTCTGGGCTCTGCATCCTTCCTGTCACTCACATGCTATTCAAGGTCCTGAGTGCCAGGATCGGGGAGAGCTGGAATCGGAGCAGAAAGAGCCACAGACTTCCAGGTTGAAGAATTGAATCCCCAGGCAGGCCACCCAAGCCCTTTTCCCATGCAAGGACGAAGGGTTGCAGGCGGTCATGGCCATCAGTGCTGGGCACCCCGCCATCTCGGGTTCTGGGCGCTATTAAACACAGACAAGAAATCATTGGTGAACAAATTAGCAACAGGTAAAAGCAATCAAGCCATCTGCTGCCTCCCACCCACTGACACTGCCTAATCCCCTCTCTCAGCAGTGTCCCCAGCTCCATGCTCAAACACAAATTAATATACTGGCCTTTGCATATGTATTGTGGCTTCAGGTGGGGAGGGAGCCACAGGAGCAGGTGTACAGAAGGCAGTGTGGAGATGCCTTGCTCATGTAAATGTCCCGAGCCAGGAGGGAAGTCTGCTGAAGGGCAAAGGGGACGGATGGTGCGAAAGCTGGGTAAAGAAGACGGGCCATGGGAGTGGGGCCTGCTGGAGGGTGCTTGCTTCCATGGCTGCAGATCTGCCAGTTATGGTAGATTCTTCTGCTGACCACCTGGGACCAGCAAAAGGTATACGTGGGGACAGCAGAGGCCCGCCTGCCTGAAGTAGCTTTTGGAGTCCGCCTTTGCTCATTCTAAGTCTCCCAGTCTGCAGGTGGCAGCAGGTCCAGCTGGGGTTTAGCAGGACTTCTGTCAGCGGTGGCCAGCATTTCCCAACTCAGTAACCCCAAGAAGTAGATACTCTTGTGCCTGCTTTACAAAGCAAGAAACTGGTGTCCCTTCAGGGTCAACTTCAAGCATCGTCAATGCATAGGCACTCAGTGGTTTAACCTGGACCCAGGTTCCAGGGGACACTTGGGATGCACAGAGGAGCAGGAAGGAGCTGTTCCTTACAGGTGGACAGCAACCACAGTGCTGCATGGCGAACCATGGGAGGGTGACAGAATGGCAGGCGATGAGAAGGAAGAAGCCCATACAGCATCCCAGGAAGAGGGGTGCTCACACTTCCTTCCCTGGGCAGAGCTGACTGCCTGGGGCTGGGGTGAGGCTGTAGCAGGCGGGGCCCAGTGGCTCTGTGGGAAGCTCAGGGCTTCTTCCTCGGTGTACCTGTTACTACTCAAGGTCACCCAGACAGGCTTCCTCCCCCATCCATGCTGCCCTGTAGGAATGACCAGAAACTGGGGTCACTCCCCTGAAAAGCCTTGCCATGGCCCCTGTGTGGGCCAGTGTGAGGTCCCCAGAGGCTCCCCATCTGGGATCTTCTCACACAGGGACTGGTCCGAGCTGGACCAAGGTCCTTCTCACTTTCAAGTGCCTGAATTTGACCCAGTAGGTGACTCCAGTTTCAGGCACAAGAGGATCTACTTCTTGGGATCACTGAGTTAGTGGCAGAAAGAGAAATCCTGGTCACGGCCTGAGCCTCACTGTGCCCAGGCTGGGCACAGCTCAGGAGGAAGGGTGTCCCCTCACCAGGGGGACCAGCACAGCCCCAGGATGTGTGTCTGTCACTTCAGGGATGTGTGGGGAAGGCAGAACTTGAAGTTTGGAGTCTCACAGTGGGACAGGCTCATGCATCCTCCCCCTCACTATGTGACCAACCTCTCCATGCCTTCTTTGTCACCCTCCTACAAGAGCAAGGAAGGCATGATAGCCGTCAAGCACATGGTCGTGTGGCACATGAGTGGGAGCTCAGCAAGTGCTAGGCGTCGTCACCACCATCCTCTGCATGTCAGCCCTGCCCCATTGTCCCAGCACTCAGCTGCAGCTGAAGTTTCAAATCCCTTGTTCTGAACCAAGTAGCAAGACCAGAGGCAAGGGGAGGCAGGGGAGGAGAGAGAGGGAAGCAAGGAGCTTTCTGCACCTACAGCCAGACCTCTACTGCTGCTTGTGGTCAGGGACGGCCCAGCCTTCAGCTTCTCTCCGTCAATCAAAGCACAGCCAAGGAATCCGCTGCCAAAGGCGGGGCTCTCTGAGGGTGGGAGGTCAGTATGGAAGCTCTGGTCTTCCTCAGCTCACAGTGGGGTCCGGGCTGCTGAGGAGCTGGGAACCCGGGAGGTGCTGCTGCCACAGTGACGAGGCAGACACAGGCAGAACATGGGAATGATTTACAAAAATGAATATCTTCATCAGATGAGGACACAGCCCAGAAGGCAGAGCAGTAGTGACTCCTGGAGTTGCTACTTGGTCAGTGCCCCTGCTGTCTGGGCTCAGGCCCATCCCAGGGCAGCTCGAGGCAGTACTCCCCGATGCCACCCGCACGCACGGGGCTATGAAGTCCCATGGCCCTATGCTGAGCAGGTCGTTGGAGGAGTACCAGGAGCAGCAATCCAGAAAGCTCTAGTTTCCAGCCAAGAAAGGAGAGGAGAACTGGGATACCCATGCCCCATGTGCACAGGCCTGGGTCTGGACACTGGCTGGACGCTCTGTCCTGACCTGCTGTGCTGGGTGAGTTCTCCTCGCTGCCCATCTCAGCAGAGGCTGGGTGCTCCGGTCTTGGTTGAGGCACCTTCTCATGCGACCAGGGACATTTCTGCCCATTAAACCAACTTGCTGACCACTACTATCTTTGTCATGTCTGAATTCTTTCTTACACAAAGACTGCAGATGGGAAGAAGGGAGGAGAGTTGAGGTGAGCCTTGATGGTGCTGCTCTGTGAAATGGGTGTCAACAAGCAGCAGCCTGGCAGATCTGTGGGAGGATGGCTGGAGAATGTGTGACTTCTGTGCCCTCTATGTGGCACACAGCAGAGCTCTGAGAGTGAAAGAAGCCGAGTCTGCTGGCTCCCTTGCTCCTCCCATTCTGCTGGACTCCAGGTTCCCTGCTGTCCCTCCCTCCCTTCTGACCGCTGTACCTGCTTCAGTGCCTGTCTGCTGAGCTGTCCCAGCCTCCAGAGGGGCCAGGCTGCCCGCAGCCTGTAGCCGCCCCCTGGGTGCCCTGAGCAGGCAGCAGCTGCAGATTCAGTTCTCTGCAGCCCAGATCTCTTTGCCTAGGGCTTCTGCAGCCAAGCCTAAGTTCAAGGCCAGCCCGGGTCATCCTCTCTCCCTCAAAGCCCTTTTCCCCGAACCTATCCTGCCTCTTTGTATCACTGGGGGCAAAAAACTCAAGCAGCCTTTAAGTTCAAGTGCTCTCTTCTTCCAGAATGTTCTGGAATGTTTTCTCCCTCATAAGGCACAGAATTTGTATTCTTTATCACAGTGCTCATCAGAGTCTTAGAATAGGGTTATTTGCATAGATGGGTGATTTTCTAAGTGTGCATTTTAGTGCAGTTGTACATTCATGCACAAGAGGTTGTCGGCTTTGCTGTGAGGACAGCCAAGCCTGAACCGGTGTGTGTGGGCCTGGGATCCTCGGGGCAGCGTGGGCCCGGGTGCTGGGAGTCAGGTGTGTGGTGATGTGGAGGGCAGGAGCAGCTGTGTGGGTGCATGTGTCCCAGCCTGCCCATGTGGGACTCTTCTGCATGCAGAACTCTGGTGCCAGAAAACACTCACAGGCCTTATCTCCTCTCTCTCTCTCTCTCTCTCTCTCTCTCTCTCTCTCTCTCTTTCTCTCTTCCCCCCCCACCATGTTTAGCACACAGACGTTCTGTGCATTTCACCATCAAGCCTGGCGATCATCACAAGTTAATCTATAAATACTGGAAGGAGGAGGCCGTAGCCTCCCAGCCTCCATCCCCTGGCTCCAAGCACACAGCCAAGGCCAGGAAAGCCAGGTGCTGGCACCTCCCTGGTGCTGTGTGCCAACGCCCTCGACTTCCTCCAAACCCTGGCTGGGGCTTCTGCCTCCCCTACAACCCTGAAGGCTGGAGCTGGGGAAGGCTCACAGGGGATTTAGCCTTGTGGATCTATGACTCCTTCTCTGAGACAAGAACCTGCAATGGACAACTGAAGTTGAGCACTCGCATTCCCCTCCGGGATCAGCTCAGACACGGCATCTTGCAAGAACTTTCCTGAAAGCCTCCCAGCACACCCAGGCTCCCACAGCTCCTGCAGCGTCCATGGCTCCCAGGCGTGGCAGATAGCCTAATGTCCTGTTTGCCTTGGAGCCTTCACAATAGGACAGGATGGTTCACTTCCCTGTCCAGGGTCTGGCTGCATTCCTGGCACATTCAATGTATTTCACAAACCCTCAATGAGCCTGTGAATGAATGAATGATCGATCAAACAGCCCAGGACACTGCTCAGCCACATCAGCAGATGCAAGGCCAGCACCTGTGAGAATGGGAGGAGAGGGCAGGAGGAAGAATCTGGGTGCTGCTCCGTCCTTGCCACCTCTGCAAGAGGGCAGACCAGTTTTCTATTGAACAAAGTAGGCAGGGAGCCCGTCTGTGCTCGGGGGAGCCCAGCCCTGGAAGCTAAAGCCAGCATCTCTGCAGGCACTGCAGGTGTCCTAGCTGAAACCCCACTGGGTTTCCCCTCAACTCAACCTCTCCCTGCAGGGGTTGGGAGAGAACCATGCGTAGCCCTGCCCTGGCAGACTTGCAAACCCTAGCAAGGCTCCCAGTGCTGCCCATCTGCCCAGGAGCCGGAAGTGCACAAGCTCATTAGCATTCATGCTATTCATCTGCCTCAAATTCCTTGCTCACACTTACAAAGCACTTTCAGACCCATCATCATCTTGGCTATCCCCAGCACTGGCCCAGGGAGGTTAGCGGGCCAGCGAGTGCCTTGCCCATCTTCTCCGGTAAGGAGTTAGGTCCACAGGGAGACAGGGCATCTGCTAGGGTGTGACAGCAGGTGGCTCTGGGGCAGCAGGCGGAGCGGGGAATGCCCAGACAGCAGCTACTCCATCTCGCCAGTGCCCTCCTTTTCCTCCTTTGCCTTGTCAATGTCATCACAAGCATCACCTCCTCCTGGCGCAGGTGATCCATTCTCAGTCAGTAGAAAGACAGGCTTAAAATAAGTCAGAGAGGCAAGCTTTTACCATCAGTTACAACAGATAATACCACCTGTGGGGCCATCTGCTGGGTGTCCTCGACCAGGCATGTCCCTCTCTGGACCTCCAGGGACCTGCCATGTCCTCCTGCTGTGATGTTCTGAAACCCAAGCCACACTCCTGAGCTCCATTGACCAGGACTGGCAGCAGTCATGCCCCAGGACCCCTCTTAAGGACCTGGAGTGGAAGAAACAGATGCTCTGAGCCTAGGGTGGCCCAGGGAAGCAGCAGTTCTCAGAGGAGTCCCAGGACCAACCCTTCCTGGGACAGGATGGAGCCCATTAGAGCCACTGCACTGTAGCCACTGAGACAAGTACTTTACACATATTGTCTCTGGATCTCAAAATAGCCCTAACAGATGGCAATTGCTTTCGTTCTAAGAACGTCAGCCTGGAGCCCAGAGAGGTTAGGAGACTTGCCCTAAGTCACACAGCAAACAATAGAGGCAAGTTGCAAACCTAGATCTGGTCTGATTTCTCAACCCTAAACACTAAAGGACCCAGAAGTGGAATGGAGGGATGCAGGTGGATCCCCCTAAACCCATCCTTTCTCTACTGCCCTATCTTCCCCCTGTTCCCTCCCACATCACCTCTTCCTCATGCCCCTCCTGAAGCTGTCCTGGCCCAGATCTCCTGGGCAGATCTCCCACTTGCCCTGTCTTCTCAACCCAGGAAGAGAATTATTGGATCTCGCTTCAAGGGTTTTTCCGTAATAATAATATTTATAATCATTTTAGAAATTAAGAGCTGAGGATGCAAAGCATTTTAATTAAAATAATCCGCTCTTGATAATTATAGGACTGTCTGTTGCAGCCATTGCCTTCAATCTGGCATTGTCCCCAAGGAAGGCTGGAGAGCGCAGAGAGCAGTGAGTCCCAGACCCTGTGAGATGCAAGGGCTCAGGGGAACCCCAGAGGCTTCCACTGCAGGAAGCAGGCTTGGGGATTGATGGGTTGAGTGCTGAGCTGGGTAGGTTCCCCACAGGAGCAGGATAAGCCCTTTCGGGAGCACTTGCCCCTAGCACCTAGTCTTGCACAGGCTAGTCTCGGGGCTCAGAGACTTGAGGTCCAAGATATGCAAGGTCATGGAAAGGCTGCTGCCCTCCTGCCCATGCCCCAGCCCCACCCTTTCCCCACCCCAGGCACTGTGCTGCCCTCTGACATCAGGAGGGAGCGGTGAAGGCCACCAAATGTGGACACTGTTCCTGAAGATGGCCTTGTGGGATGGTCGGACTTAAAGAACAGCCTGGGCTGGCTGGGGTAGAGACAGGGGAGAACTATGACACCCTGGACCCACTCTAAGACTCCATGCTTAACCTTGGCCGCACCCTGGGAAACAGTATGTCTGTCTTCCCCTTAGGAGCTCATGAGTCAAGAGAGAGGAGAAATACATGGGCCCTAGATGATGCTTAGCAGAGAGAGAGTCTCAGAAGTTGGCAGGTCTGTGCCTGAGGCCATCAGGGAAGGCTTCGTGGGGAAGGCAGCACCTTGACAGGGCTTTGAAGAGTGAGGAGGAGCTTGCTGTTGGCCAACAAGCAGAACCTATAGGATTTTCTCCCTATTCTTTGTGCATAGTATACTGGTTTGTTGTACCAGCTCACCCAGGTTGCACAGCGAGCCTAGGTCAATTTGATTCTCAGCAGCCCTGGTCTTGTTTTCTAGACAGTCAGGCTGGGAGAGGCTGCCCCATGTGCTGAGGTCACCGAGGAGTGTCCCAGGTAGACCTTGAACCCCAACCCATCAAAGCTGACTCCTGTGTCGAGCAGGTGAGATCTGGGGCCTTGCCCAGTAACACACTCCTAGGATGGGCAGCCTAGTGCAGAGGGAATGGGAGCAAGGACTGCAGGCCCCCAGGCAGGTAAGGCAGAGGCCGGCAGAGACCTTGCCCCGCCTGCCTGGTGTCAGTTAACCTGCCCTGATTGACTGGCCCTCTCTGGACTCTATAGACACTTCCAGCCCAGAGGGTCTTCAGCGTCCCGAGTCCACTGTGGCATCTCATGCTGTAGGCAGAGTGTCCGTCCCCGCCCCCAGTGCTCTGCCCTTGGAAGGAGGATGGGACACAGACAGGATGCAGCCCACCAGGGCTCCACTCCAAATCCATTTACAGCAAAACATGCTGGGGTAGAGGTTCTGAGAATGGCCTTAGAGTGGTCCCACCTGGGTTTATTAGCACTACCACCGTTCCCTCCTGGGGACCATGAAGGTAGCGGGGCAGGGAGGCAGGCAGGGGAAGGTGCAGGATCATCCCCAAATGCAGTGGGCGCTGGCCTGTGAGGCTGGGCCTGACAGCCTAGGCAGCTCCCCTCCCCATTGCCACCAGAGTCTTTCTAAGCAAGGGCAGGACCGAAGAGGATTACTCAGACTCACTCATGGGTAAAATTGGTTCTGGCTCTGAGGACCTGCAAGGAGGGACTTCTTGGTGGGCCCCAGGGTTCCCACTTTGGCAGCAAGGTGTATGGTGCCCCACCAGCACTACCAATTCATCTCAGTGTTGCAGTTCTGTGGGTCCCTACCCTGCACCTTCCCAAGGGCAGTCATCAGCTGGAATTGTGGAACGAACTTGGCCCACACAGAGCTTCTGGGGAGCTGTGTGCCAGGGTGAAGGACAGGACAGAGCATGTGAGGGCTGGGAGGGAGGGAGGGACACAGTAGGCCCACCTTAGCACTTAACTGCCAGTGGAGCGGCTTCTCCAGGTGCCACTTGATCTCTCCCTCCCCCTGCAACCAAGAGCCCCAAGAGGCCCGAGGGAGTTTCAGAGGAAGAATTTTACTGCAGCCGAGGACATTGGAGCAGCTGCCTCCCACTTCCTGTTCCCTGCAGCAAGGAGCATCCCAATGGGGCGGGGGCAGTCAATTCAGAGGAGCCAGAAACATTGAATATGAGTATGACTATAAATAACTGTGTCAATAAAAAACCAATAACAAGGAAGCAAGCCAGTCAGTGACAGGTCAAGATTCAATATGCCAGGGCCAGAGACCCTGCTGGGGGAAGGCAAGAGGATGGAAATGGGTGGGGGCTATTATAAAGGTAAGTAGCCCTAAGTCATGGTCAGCATCTTTGCTTCTACCTTAGGAGCTGGGTGTAAGGGTACTTACTACGACCTTATTAACACGCCTAAGTAGATGCATCAAAAGACAAGAGGAGCACGTACCAATGACTGCCACTACTCAAATTTCATACTTCGGAGTTTCCAAAAGCTGGGAAGAGCATAAGAGGGAAATGTGAATTCTAATTTTTCCAGGCAATCTTGAGGCCCCAGATTAGTTGGAACATTTCCTCTTAAAGTGAAACTGAACCCTTACAATGTGAAAGCAGGACTCAGCCTCTTGTCCGTCTCCCTGCACATCCTTGCCCATCCTTATCTCAAGAAATTCACCAACCTGAGGGAGTGATACAGCTGATTCCACAAGGTTCTCACCTCTGAGCTCAAGGGGCCATTTACTTCTCCAGCATTTAAGAACCTTGGTGGCCAGTGTCGTCCTGGGACGGCTTGTATAGGGAAATTCTAGGTCCTGGCAGAAGATCACTACCACCTTCACATAACCCCCAGACCAACTGGAGCCCACCCGGCCATTGTAAATTCCCTAAGGAGCACAGCATCACTGACCAGTCAAAGGAAGGTCACGAGGGCCACTGACCAACCTGAACTTGGACACTGATCAGTGGAACTTGGAGTTGATCGGGCCCCTGTCTGTGCCAGTTTCATTCTAGAAGAGGAGCCTTCACTCCTTATCCCTGAGGGCTCAGGGATGATCCTGCGGCTGCCCGGCTCTCTGCTCCACACTTTACAACAGGCACTTAACTTTCTTTCACCACCTCATATCAGTGATTGGCTTTCTACTTGCTGGGCCAGCAAACCCAGTGTGGGAGTTTTATAAGCAGCGCCTCAACCAGTGTGCAGTGTTGTTAGGAAATAAAAGCAGAATCCAGCCTGGTGATGAGGTGTCCTGAGCATCACAAGGGGGGATGTCCTCCAGATTTCAAAAAAATTATTCTAAAGTGCTGCAGGCCAGATGGTGTTTGGAAGCCCAGCAACCTCCCTGCCAGAGACAGAGCTATGCTGAGCAGGTGCCATGCCATCTGAGAATGGGGAGAGGAGCTGCTCCTCTTGTCCCCACTTGCTGTGTCACTGCCCTGAGGTCCTTGATCCTACTGGGTTGCAGATGTGCTCCCTGTCCTGACCACTGCTCCCCCTGCCAGGATCGGGACCTAAGGAGTCCAGCCTCTCCTCTACCCTTGGCGTTCTCTTGCCTCTGCACCCCTCACTGCCACCCAGCTTGCCCTGAGGAAGGTCATCCTTGGCTTTGAGCACCAGGGCGGCGCTCCTGAGGGCTTCCTCTGCTTACCAAAGGAGCAGGGAGGCAGGCTCACCCTGTCCACTCTAGCCTTAAAGCCCCCTAGGAAGACAGATATGGGGGAATTTTGTCTTACTTTCGGCATCCCAGCAGATGTAGGGAGATTTCGTCTCCTCAGCATCCCAGCCAGTGGATGTTGAGGTTTTACTTGCTAAGTGCTTGCATCTGCAGGAAGTGCTGTGGAGCAGCTGAGGAGGCCTCCCACACTGCAGCTGTCCACTGGGGTTACACTACAGTGGGGAGAGCAAAGAAGAGCACAGAAGCCTGCCCTGGGGAGAGGAGGCAGCCCAGGACAGAACAGCATTTGAGACTTCGCTGCAGCTTAAGAAAGTGCCTGGCAAAGAGACTCAAGGACAGAGGCAGCAGAGAGGCCACGGGGTAGAATTGTAGCCTGGGCACCGCCCTGCTCTAGGTTTCAGAGTTTCCTGACATAGGAGATAATATTGCCCACAGACTCCACTGTGTTATGGGATGTGTCGAGCAGAGTCTCCTTCTCAACCTGGACCATTCAGTGCTAAGGGCTTGGGTCTTGGTTCAGCAGAGGGAAAAGATGGCTCGTGTAGAGGGAGGTCCTGGGCAGTGGAAATGCTCAGCCCAGGCCACTTGGCCTCTCCAGGACAGGAGCCTGTGCCATGTGCCAGGTGCTTGGTGCCAGGGATAGAGTTGTTAACGTATCAGTCTGGTCCCTGACTTTTCTTGGACTCTCGTCCAGCACCTCTCAGCCATGAGTGCACCTGCCGTCCTCTGAAAGAGATGGCTAAACTGTCCATGCTCAAACCCCATCCCAGACCAATGATTCTGAAGCTTTGTTTTGTTTCTTCAAAGATTTCAGGCAATTCTCATAGGCAGCCGGGGTGAAACAAGCAAACAAGCTTTTGCAGCGCATTCTCATCTTCGATCTGCTCCAGAGAGCACAGGGAGAACCCTGCAGATTTTGGTGCTGATGGTGGTGGGAAGAAGATCGGGCAAAGCTTTCCAGAAGCAATGGCAAATGAACCTATATCTGACAAGTCTGGGAGCCGAAAGCAGTTCTGAACTGACTCAAGGCAAGGTGACATGAGGTGGGGCTGGAAGAGGCAGTCAAGGATCAGAGGGTACAGGACACATTTATCCTATTAGGGAGTTTGCCCAGACCCCAGAAACCATGAAGAACATTGACAAGACTGAAGCAAACGAATGACGTGATCAGACACCTGCTCTCCTCCAGAGAATTTATGTTCTCCCTGTGGATGGCAAAGGGCTCCCAGAGGGTCAGAATCAGGCCCCTCTCCACTGATCCCCCTGGGGGCATCTGTGGAGGTTAAGGCTCTCCCCAGGGCCTCTGGGCACTTCCAGATTAATCTGAGTTCCGAGGAGCATCAGCTTGGGCTCCCTGGGCCAGCTAGGTCCCTGGCACTAATTGGCCGCGAGGTGGGATCAATGACAACAGCATTGATCTGGCCTTTCTCCGGCTCCTTAAAGAGCTTATTGACCAGACAACTGCAGGCGGCTGGGGTGCACCTCAGGAACTCATCCAAATACAGGAGGAGGAGGGAGGCAGGAGCTGCAAGGAGAGGGCTCCTCCTGGGCTCCAGTCTCACACCCATCCTGGCTGTGGACCCCACCCTCCCCCAAGAGGCAGTCAAGGCTTCAGCCTTGCATCTTGCTGCTCGCTGCTCCCCTCTGCATGCTCTAGCCACTCAGGGATGTCTCCCAACTCTTTTGCCTGTGCATATGCTACTGTGTCTGCCAAGAGGGTGACCATTCCCTGGTTAGTGGGTCCAGCTTACTGATATTTCCTCTTTGACTTCATGCCCATGAGTCATGCCCACAGCCCCTGGTTGGTACCTGTGCGTGCCACACCTTTTATAACCATTAATGGTTATCTCCCCTTTCAGGATGGAAGTTCCTCAGAGATGGTGACCCTGTCATTCATCTTAGTGTCACCAGCATGGGACCCAGCACAGAGCAAATCTCCACGCAATGTTGTCAAGTGAAGGAGTGAATGAAGCTTTACAACATCCTACCATCTCCTTATAGGCCCTTCTTCCAGCACAGAATCTGAAGCCACTGGAACTAGTTCAATCTATACTGCTGTGGTAGGACCATAGTTCCTGGGAGAGGAACTGGAATGCTACTTGCAATGCTCCTGGTCACAGGCATGAGGGTCACTGATTTCCTGAAATGGCCTGTGTTCCTTTGTGTGGGTCTGATCAGTCAGATCCCTGGATCTGGATCATAGGAAGAAAGATCCCAGAAGACCAACATTCTTTCTCACCCTCCTGCACCATGTGAACCAAGGAAGCATTCTTTCCATCAATGAGCCCCAGTTTCCCAGTCATCATGGTGGTGGAAAGCATTTTCCACTGTCTCATCTTAGAGAAGCCCACTCCTTGAGCGAGGCCCACCATGCTCAGAAGACTGCCTTCATGAGGTCAGTTTGTCTGCTGCAAGAGAGCCAGGAGCCCAAGAGGTCAAGGTGGGTACCAGAACCCATTACTACTTAGCCTGTGGCTGAAAGCAGCATGCTCTCAGCCCAGTGCAGTTTTCCCAGTCTGAGTCGGGTGCAGAAACAACACCTAGCGCCTGCCCAACCTCCAGAGCATCTGCCCAAACTCACTGTGCTGGCTTCAGCTTCCATAGATGAACTTGCCTCTTTTTGCACCTAATACATGTGGGTGCTTACAGCAGGCACTGCTTTGTGGAGGCCATCTTTTACACAACATTGGGCTTCTTGTGTCATCCATGATGTTGTGTGTCATTTGCAGGGGTTACATTGTATTCCCATTGTTTACATTGGGTAAACATTCCATAATTTATGAACCCATTCTGCTGTTGATAGACATTTGGGTGGCTTCTAGATGGGGCCGTTACAGATAAATTTGTGTGCTTAGTGGACACTTGGCAGGTGGATATCAAAGTAACTGGGTTTGATAGTTGTTCTGGCTCCTGATTCTATAGGACCTGGGAAGCAGCAACGATGTTTAGCTGATGGGGTTCCCTGCCACCATGGGGGAGACCGGGACTGAATTCCTTGCTCTTGGCTACAACGCATCTCCCCCAGCCTCTGCCCATTACAGGCATTTGGAGAACAGAATGAGTCTCTCTCTCTCTGTCTTAAAAAATGAAGTAAGAATAATGCATTTGTTTGTCAGTTCCACAGTCTGGATCGTTCTGTGGGCAATCTCACTTGTTTCCTATGGATCCAATGCGCCTCTGTTTTCATTACTTTGGGGATCATTTCCTCCATATTGTAAATGATACTTTTACAGAGACTTTGCATTCTGAACGTTATAAAGATCAAGGAGAATATTTTATTTGCTTATTTGTGAAATTAAGCAGTTAACTTGACTGAACTGCCTGCAAGCTGTCTTCCCTTGAAGAGGGCAACTGAATCCAACTCTGTTTGCCCACACGGTTCCCGTTGTGTTCACACATTGGTTCAGGGATTAGTCAGATACTGGGCTGGCACACAGGATCTAGGGTGTCCCCTCTCAGGGTCCACTCCCTTATTGCTCAAAATGTATCTTTTCTATCCAGTTTAACTGTAGATTTCTAGCCCAATGTGGCCCATGCAGCTAAGCAAGTACTGGGGTTTGCCCTTAGGTAAAACTTGTGCCAATGAGAAATGCATCCAATGCCCTTGCCTTCATGCAGCTTCCATGGGGTCTGCCTGCTGGAGCTGCTCTGCTCTGGAGAATGACTTTACAATGTTCTGGGCAGAGTTCACAGTGAGGGTATCTGCAAGAGGGCGGGACTGTGATGAGCCGGCTAGGGCTGGGATCAGAACAGAGAGACCTGTAGCACCTTCCAAGAAGCGTGTGAGAGAGGGCTGCCGCAACTCATCGCAGAAGCTCAGCAAAGGCCACCTCCAGCCCTTCCGATGCTGTGCCCGAAGTAAATCAGCCTTCTGCAAATGCAAAGGCCTTGCAGTCAAATCAACCAACTCTCACAGCTTCCCAGGGTGGTGGCCCTGAAGACATTCTTTCTCCTCTCCATAGGCCCCAAATCCCTAAATTTCAGAGAATACATGAGACTTGCCCAAGCTCCCTGGCAGAGACCCAGTGGATCTCTTTGCTAATGACTTCCTTCACTCATGTCCGTGGGTCACAAGGCTGCGTTGTGAGCACACCCAGGCTTGAGTCCCACTTGCCCCAGGAGTCACAAAGAGTATTCTGGGTTGGGGTACAGATTATGCCTCCTTGGGTCTGTGCCCCACCCCTGAATTGGACCTCCCACTGGCTGTGGGCTCTGATCTGCATAGGAAGCATCGCCTTTGCCCTGAGCCTGAGCTTGGAGCCATGTGTAGTCTTGGCATCAACCCCTCCACCCAGACTCCAAGCAGCTGTGCATCTTGGAGTCTAAAACTTAATTTCCCAAACTGTTCAATGGCAAGAATATCTATCTGGCCAGCTTTACAAGACACAATGTATAGAATAAATGAGTACTTTGTAAAGCAAGCCGCGTGTGCAGGACACTTAGGTCCCCAGCCACTCAGAGAGATTCAGGGCCCTCCCTGTCTGCAGCACAGTGCCTGTGGGAGCCCTGTGAGCTTGGAGCAATCTGTTCGGCTTCAGATCTCTGCTGCTCTGCCTCCTAACAGTGTGTTTTGGGGCGGGTTGCTTCTCATCTTGGAACCTCAGTTTCCCCATCTGAAAAATGAGAGTAATAACCATCACAGTGGGGATGGTAAATAAATCATAAGATTATTACGGAGATGAAGTGTGATTATGTGTGTTAAGTGCTTTGCGTGGTGGCTGGCATATGGTGAATATTCCATAAATAATAGTGAGCAGTAAGACGGCAAATGCTACCAGTGGGTGCCCTTTCCCCAGGGGCTCAGCGCATGCTGCCTGTTGGCATGGGAAGCCCCAGCAGCACTCTGGAAGCTGCCAGTGTGGGCTGTGCAGCCTCTGGGCATCAGGTCCTCACCTCAGCCAGGAGGATTCTGTGCCCTGAGCAATACATTCAGAGTGGACCCTAGGCTGCCCTGGGCGGGGTGAGGAGTAGGGTAGGGGGTGCAAGGAGGGGGATTGGCTCAAGAATCAGCTCCAAGCAGAGGCCTGCAGGAACTGGAGGGCTACCAGACAATGCCAAGCCCAGGAAATGCAGCCCCAGTGGTATGTGCTGTAAGGCAATCCCAGTGGGAGGATGGATTTCTCACATGCCACAGGGAGAGACCACCACTGAAGGCACATGAGGTCACCCTAGCCAGGATGAAACAGCAGGGGACCTTACAGCAGAAGCTAGAATTTCATCCACAAATCAAAGCTGCTCATGCCCCCCTCACTGTCACCACTCCCAAGTTGCCCCGCTGTTTCTAGTGGGAATGGGTTTTGATTCCTTGCAGAAGTGAGCTCATTCCTGGGCCCGGCCCAGCCAGACATTGCTGATCCGTTCTGTCCCATGCCCTCCCTCCAGCTCCACATTCCTCCTCGCAGAGAGCTCAAGCCCCACCTCTGCTACTCACTGCTCTGTGACCACCTTGGGACTCTAGACCTCAGCTTCCATGGCTGTGGGTCAGAATCATGCTCCTGAGTCATGAGACAAAATGGTGCACGGAGAAGCAGGCAGGGAGGGAGACCTGAGAATGCCACTGTCACACAACTCCCTGCAGGCCCCGAGGATGTGTTCATTTGCCTAATACACAGTGAATGGCCTCTGCTAGGGCCAGGCTCCCAGTGATGCTGAAGCTGCGACTATGGAGTGCACTCAGCAAGGCTGTGTGAGGATCCCCTTCTGAGCAAACTGAGCTCCCATCTTCACGCATTAGAATCCAGTATGAGACCCGGGAAGGAACTCTACACTCCTTGATTGATGGTGTCACTCTCATGGCAATATTACAGGAACAGGCCATCTCTAATGGAGCCAGAGAAGACCCTCCCAGGACCCCACAGGGCCTGCTACTCACTGAATAAAGGCTGCAACTGAGACTAAAGAAGGAGCAGGACTGAGGACAGAAAGACCTGCAGAACATGCACCACCAGGACAGCCCTGAGACCCCCTGGGAGACCCTGGCTGCTTCAGTGGCTACTTATGCTGCATGCCTGCAGCCTCTGAACTGGGCAAACAGGTGCAGCTGTTCTCTGCTGGTTAGAATTCCCTGCTTGGGACCCACGTTGCAGCACAGTGAGCAAAGCCACTGCCTGCAATGCTGGCATTCCGTATAGATTACTAATTTAAGTCCCAACTGCTCCACTTCTGTGCCAGCTCTCTGCTAATGTACCTAGGGAAGCAGCAAATGAAAGCCCATGTACTTGGAGTCTGGTCACCCGTGCATGAAGGTCTTGATGGGGTTCTGGGCTCCTGCATGCAGCCTGGCCCACCCTGGCCATTGTGGACATCTGGGGAGTGCATCAGTGTATGAAGATTTCTGTATCTCTCAACTCTGGTTTTCAAATAAATAAATCTTTAAAAAAGGAGTTAACCTCTAGAGAGTTCCCGTTCCCAGGGTTGCAGTCAGTGTAGAGGGGCTGGGTTCGAGTCCCGCCTCTGCTTGTACCTTGTTGCATTGCCTGCAGGGACCACAGGGTTGAGCTCCTTAGACCTTCAGACCTCGAGCCTGGTGAAAACACTGCTCTTGTCCTTCTGCACAAACTGTGCTCTTCTTGACCTCCAGCCCAGCTCTGTTAGTCCCATGACCTTTCAGAAGGGCTGTGGTCTCTCTCCTGCACCAGAGGCAGTCCAGGCAGTGAGGGGTGGAAGTCAGGTGACTCCTGGATGCCTGGTCCTGCCACTTTGTGGTCTCACCATGCTGAGTAAGTTCTCAGAGTCTCTGAGCCTCAGTTTTCCCATCTGTGCAATGGGGACCTGATTTCTGTGTCCTTCAGTGGTGGTTGTGGGCATAAATAAAGAGCATGGGGTAAATTAGACTAATGTGCAAAACGGTTACATCCTTCTTTAGGACCCTCTGGGCTTGAAGCCCCTAACCCTACTCTGGCACCCTCTAACAGGCAGTTAGCTTAGCGCACCCTCACCCCACCCCCTACCACTCCACTTTGCTTCCCACACATTCTATTCTACAATGGCAAGAACTTCGAGGGCTCTCTGTCCAAATCCCTGCTCTGGGTGCCCTTTGACGATTCACCTTTTCCTCCCACGCTTCTGTCTGCCACATGTGAACTTCAAATGTCCCGTTATGTGATAACTGTAAGAGTGACATGAGATGACACCTACAAAACCCTGGCGCCCTGGAGACGTGTGGCAACCTTCTCTCCTGGTTAAAAATAAGGAGACCTCTTCTCTCCTTCACAAAACTCAGCATGGCAAGGATTAAATCCACTCGAAGCAACAAGTGCCTACTCTCCCATGCCACCCTCTCCCATCTCTTGCCAAGGAACGCACTCCGCTCCCTCCCACACTCAACCACTGGGTTGCTGTGTAGTCTGTCAGCAGGTGGTCAGTGATTCCTTCCTCACCCATATGAGCAAGGCAGAGTGCGGTGTATGACAGATAGCATGGATGGGCGGTGTGCTCAAGGCATTGAAAATTGACACACAAGAAGCTGAACTAGTGACCCAAGAGTCACCACCACCACCCCAGGATCTTGTGGGTGGCAGTGGGTAGCAGGTGCAAGATTGGGGCAGGGGATGCTTTAGGTAACAGAATAGAATGTCCTGAGAGCTGGAGAAAGTCACCAGCCAGGGGATAGGAGAGTCCTCACAGGGTGAGTGCAAATGAGGCTGGTGGAGGCAACTTCCTGGAGGTGCAGGGATGAGACTGGAGTCCTGGATGCTCGTGGTTGCCAGGAACACCCCTTAGCTCCCGCTGTCTGCAATCCCAAGTCAGAGGGACAAATGGGTGTCAAACTATAAAGAGAAGTTTGGACAGAGGCAGGCAGAAGTGGTTTGAAGTCCCAACCCCACACCATCTATGAAGTCTCTCCAAGCTTGGTTGTCCTTCCGGGCCGAGGGAGCACTTCCTGTGTGCCCGCCGGGCCACTGGAGCTCAGGGGCCATGGAATGAAGGGACATGGGGACTCCTACAGGAGCTGGGGAAGGGATAAGGGTGTTTCAGAAGGAGGCTGCATGCAACTCCCTCTGCCATGGCCCCAGACTTCAGGACAACAGGGGATGACAGGGCCCAAGCTGGACAAGTCCAACACAAGTCAGGGTTTCCTGCTCCTAGGATGCCAGTCCTACCAGGGGAAAGACAAATGCCAATTAAAAACCCTACTGGCTGGGGTGAAGAGGTTTTGTGTCCAGGCACCTGCCAGTCCCTTACTATCTCTCCCTTTCTGCATTAACCCTCCTTCCCCATCCTGAGCCCGTTTCACCTCCCCAGAAGCTGAGCTCCTCTTCCAGTCCCTGGACAGTCACAACCTGCCACCCTCCTCTCCCACAGAGAACCTCCAGAGTAAGGAGGCTCCACCCTGAAGCTTCTGCTGCTTTGCTGCTCCCTCTCCTCCCCGCCTTCCCAACACCTGTCACGGGATGCTCAGAGCTTCCTCGTCTGGACGCCTGATAATTAAACGTCCTCAGTCTCCTTCCTAATCTATTCATTGTGAACCATTAGTGGATAATTGGACAGAACTGAAGAATCTCGACAGCGCCAAGCTGGGCCCCACGCTGGACTCGGAGGCTCTCCTTCCCTGCGGCTGCCAGCCCAGGCGTCAGCCACGTCGTTCTGTCTCCTCCTGCTCAGGTCAGTGTTGACAGCTACATCGCTCCTGCCACCTCCCCTCCTGCACGGCAAGGCTACAGGCAAGGGCTCCACATTCCCCACCTCTGTCCCCAGCTCCCCACTTTACTCAAGGAGTCTATGAATGAATGGATGAACTCATTCACAGGTAAACACATCCAAGTGCTCCTGAGAGTTTTCAGTGAAAGTGTTTTCTGGCATCTATGACCAGTCAGAAAGCGGGAAAGTCAAAATATTTAACAGTGTGGTGGGTTAAGGCACCACCTGGGATATCTGGCCCAAATCAGAGTGCACCCCACATGGGTCCCAGTTCTTGTCCTGACTGCTCCACTTCTGATCCAGCAGAAGGGATTCTTGTGGCCTGGGAAAGCAATGGAGGATGACCCAAAGCCTTGGGACCCTGCATCCACAAAGGCACGGAAGAGGTTCCTGGCTCCTGACTTTGGATTGGCTCACCTATGGCCATTGTGGCCGTTTGGGGAGTGAACCAGTGGATGGAGGATTTTTTTTTTTTTTGGTCTCTCCTCTCTGGACATCTGTCTTCCCAATAAAAATAAAATAAATATTTAAAATAGATGTCTTTTAAATAAATAAATATAAATATTTTAACAGCCAGTGCTGGAGCAGAGCTGCTGAAGTCCCTGCTGCAGGAAGGTCTTTTGCCCCCAGGGGCACTCACTGCCCCCTGAGGAGGCACTAGTTAGCAACTGAGGTGGGGGGTTCGGGAGTCTCCAGGATTTTAGAAGGAGGAGCATCAGGACTACAGGGCAACAAGTGCCTCCCTGCTGGCTGTCATCTTGCCCTACCTGTCCTTGTCACTCCCCCACCCCTATGCCTCTCTATTCTCCCATCATGGGCAAGGGAAAAACACATTGAGGAAAACGCCAGAAGGCAGAGCTCCCCGGGTGGTCTGCAGGTAGGCTCAGGAGAGGGGCGGCCCCTGCAGCAGGTGCAGCACCAATCTGAGCTTCTGCACAACCTGTGCCCGGTGCACAGTTTAGGAACCCACGTGGCTGGAACAGCATGCACAGCTTCTTTGCCCTTGGCCTTAGGAGGCAGGGAGTGGAAGCTGGCCCCAGCCTGACTCTGATACCTGCTCTGTAGACATTGGTTTTGCCAAACGGAACATGGGTTCTTGGCTGGATCTCCAAAAAGCACCCACATTAATGAGCCTAATGCCAAGAGATGACTCCTGGGCTTGGTTGCCCAGGGGAACCAGGGATATCTGTACCATAGGCACAGGACATGCATTCTGGCATTCACCCTGCAGTCCAGGGCAGCAGCTCTCTGCTTTTCCGAATGCTGCCCTTGCTTTTTGCGTTAGAACAGGACACAGACAGGGAACAAATGGTTACAGAAACTATGTTGCTGACATCAACCTCAGGGCTGTGAGGGCACCCCAAAGATTTTATGCTATGAATCCAAGTTGGCCTGACTCCTCCCAAATGGCAGAGGTTTGCCATCTATCTTAACTTTCCATCCTTTTCCACCCCTGCCACACTTCTTACTATTCCCATTCTCACAGAGCTTAACTGGGTGCCCCTGATGGGCTCTGGGTTCATGGGGCACAGGTGGAGCTGGCTCCCTCTTTCAAAGCAGCCCTTGGGACTGAGGAGTCCAGCTGGGGCCAGTGCAGCCAAGATGGAGAAGAAGCTGTGGAGCCTCCAATGCAGAGTCAGATGCTCTTGGCCCAGAATTAGCATAAACCTGCTGAGCCCTCCTGAGGTCTGCCTCAGGCTTCCTGGATCTCTGTGTTGAGTGGGCAGTGCCAATTGAAAGGCCTTGGAAAGATCAGGGGACACAGAGAGGAGCTGGAACCACCAGAGGCAGAATCTGCTGGCTGTGTGGTCCAACCTACTTCCCTCTCTTTCTCACAGTCACCAGATGGGAGCCAGGGCTGCAGAGACATGAGCAGAGAAGAGGCCCGATTCCTCCGCCATCCCCTGTCCAGGGTTTAGAACAAAAATGCTCTGAGTCTATGACCAGGGGAAGCCCAGGGAACCGGGTCAGGGAAGCCAGGCATGCCACTGGGAGGGTCAGGTTAGTCCCAGAAGTGAGGGGTTAAGGAATGCCAGGTGGTCCCCTGTTCCAACGGCCACTCTGCCAGGAGTCACCCAGGACATGGAGTCTTTGAATCACTTGGAAGGGAAGGAGGTTCTGAGCCTGCAACTGAGCTTCACAGTTGGGGGTGCAGCCCAGGGAATATCAAGCTGGGGAGTGGTCTCCACTGGAAGAGCGTGGAGGAGCCGTGGAGAGCGGAGCAGCAGGTAGGCTCGGGGCTACACAGGTTTTACACGTGCCTCATAGCAGCTCTGCACAGCGGGAATCACTTCTCTCACTCTCACTTCCAGAGAGATGAAGTTTAGAAAGGCCAGCCACTTCGGAAGGTCGTAGTCCAATAAAGAGCCGGTTGTCTTTCACATGAACCTGAAAGAGGTTTCTGGTGTGGAATCTGTTGCACACAAGACCCCTCCTTGAAGATTTATTTTTCTTCCTATCTTTTCTAGCCTGCCCCATACCTAATTCAACATCAATTTTTGTAGCTGACTTCCCGAATGCATTAAATTAATTACCATAGAAACATAACTTTTCTGCACTCATCTTTAATTGGTTTATGTTACACTGATTAAATTACCTATTTACAGTGACAAGTGCAACTGACATAAACGGGCCTGGGAGTGCACGGACCGTGAATGTGTGACATGGGCCAGCTCCAAGAGGCCTGACAGCCAGAGGGACCGAGTTCACAGGCTGTTCAATAAGCACATCATGTAAGTGAGGGTCGCTGAGAGAGTCTCCCTGGGGCAGGATTTAAAAGCCCAGTCTGACGCCAGAGTTCTCGCTGTCTCCACTGCACAAACACATGGTGCCAACTCTACACTCTCACCCAGGCCGGTGGGATGGCTCTATGAACTCTCAACAGCTTTGTACTCAGGCACAGGCAGGTGGTTTGGCCCAGCCCCAGCACCCCTTGTCTCTATGCCATAAGCTCTCTAGAGGCCTCTCCCAAAAAGACAGTGATCACTGGGAAGGGAGCTGCCACTGGCAGAGCTGGTCTGCCACTAAGCCTTCATCTCCTGCCCAAGCAGAGTTGACTCAAATGGTCCCTGCCCCTTGGAACCATCTCATCATTCCCAGGTCTGCTTGGCTGGTGGAGAACCAACACACAAGGCAGCCCCAGGTCTCCTTGGCTGGAGCCTAATGGTGGCACAGTGCTGGGACACACAGGGACAGGCATCTTCTGCCTTCTTCCCTCTACCCCCCAGCTTCCTTTAGCGTAGCAGGTACCTGGATTGTAAGACTGGGAGGGAATCTTGGAGAACATGTAGTCTAATATTTTCCAGATTGGGAGGAGACTACAAGACGTTTATGAAAAATGGAATAAAAATTGATTTGGGAGGGGTCCAGCATTGTGGCATAGTGAGTTAAGCTGCTACCTGTAACATCTGCATCCTAAATGAGCAGTAGTTTGAGTCTCAGTTGTGCCACTTCCAGCACAGCTCCCTACTAATGCTGCTGAGTAAACATAGGAAGATGGTCCAGTGCTTGGACCCCTCCCATACACATGGGAGACCTGGACAGAGTTTTAGGCTCCTGGCTTCTACCTGGCACCAAATTAGATATTGTAGCCATATGGGGAGTGACCCAGAGGATGGAAAATCCCTCTCTGTGTCTTTTAATACTTAATATTAGTCAAAAGGCTGAAAAAGGTAGCTCTTTCAGATAAATCAATCTTTTGCTTCAAGGAAGCCCTGACCCCAGGTCAAGGGTCATCTGTGCCCAAGCCCTCTCCATCAAAGCCTTTGCTACATTATTGGCATTGCAGGTTCTTCTTTGTACACTGTTACCCCACCTCACCCCTACCCCAACTGTCCCTGGCTAAAACCTCCAGAGAGGAGGCGAGCTTTCCTTACGCTCTGTCCCCTGCACAATGCAAGAGAGCCATGACACAGGGGCCGGGTATCCCACATGCTGTTACGGTTTGAACATCTTGATCAGACAGGTGCCTGTCTTTCCTTGAGTAACCTTACGGACAGCTGGGAAGGGTAAAAATAATCTCCCCGAAGGGCACAGAGGATGAAAGAGGCCTGGCAGGCCGAGGGGGCACAACGCCGGCTAGACGAGCTGCTCCGAGACTCGGAAACTCAATGTTCCGGTTCACTTTGGCAACCTCTGGCTGCTTGTCGTGCCAGGGAAGTTATTGACATTGAAATTGAAATTGAAATTGAGTTAGGAGAGGGGAGGGAGGCCTGCGGGAACCATGCAAATCAGGGTGAGGGAGATGGAGACACTCCTATTCTGGGAAGCCTTCCTTGCCCGCGCTCCCAGCTCCTGTTTATTCATAACCTGTGGCGGGGAGTTGCCCTTTCATCTTGCCCAGCTCAGAGGCTGCAGGAATGGCCTTCAGGCGGCTCAGCCCGCCCTCCCCACTCATCACGGCTGCCTGGGTGCACCTACCATGCCCCAGGAACCATGCAGATTATGTGGATTAAGGGCAGATACCATCATCTTTCTTTGTTGAGATATTTTTTTTTTTTACTTTCATTTGAAAGGCAGAGTAACACACACAGAGAAATTTTTTCCATCAACTGGCTCGCTCCCCAAATGGCTGAAACCTCTAGGGTTGGGCCAGGCTAAGGCCAGGAGACTGGAATTCCATCTGGGCTTCCCCATATGAGTGGGAGGGGCCCAAGCAATTAGACTAGCATCTGTTGCTTTCCCCAGGCATGTTAGCAGGGAGCTGGAGAAGAAATGGAACGCTCAGAACGGGAATGCTGGCATTGCAAGCAGCAGCATAACTCACTGTGCCATGTTGGCCCCAAAGGCATCCTCTTCGATGGTGACCCATCTTGACCTCCACTGTCTCACTTTCCAGAGGCGGAAAATTGTCCACCCAGAGCACCCCTCGCAGGTGGGTGGCTAGCCCCTCACTGAACAACTTTAGTGGCAGGCGGATCATTACCTCACTAAGAGCTCATTTGGTTTATTGGACAGTTCCATTGTTACAAAGCTTCTTCCTGAACCAAAATGTACCTCTCCATCTGTTGCCATGGGTACTGTCCCTCCTCCTGCTGCTGCAGCCTTCAGGGGGAACACCTCTGTCTGTGTCAGCAGTGCAGACAGACGATGCTCCAGGCACCCCTCTGCGGTTGAGTTGTGGAGTGACCAAGGGGACAACCCAACTGTCACCTCTCAGTGTGCACACATGTTCCTTCCCAATATATGTGCTCCGTCTGTCACTCCGATTTAGTCTCATTTGCCATCTCTGTCACTCACACATCATCCAGTGGAGCCCAGGTGCGAGAGTCTGTGGCAGTCAAGGCAGTGGAAGGCAGATCCCCACAGACCCACTGCCAGGCAGGTTTCTCCAGAAATCTGACAGCAGGCAGGGAGCAAGTCTCAGTCTTTGCCCCTAGCACAGATGGACGGGCAGCAGGGGCTGAGCCAGGTCTCCACAGCCAAGGCTTCAGGCACACCCACAGCCAGGTGAGATACCTGCATGTGTAACGGGCCCTATGAGAGATAGCTAGCTTTGTTACCTGCAAGCCAGTTTCCCCAGAGAATAACCTCAATTGCCTTCCTCCTGCCTCCCTACCCTCTATCTCAGCAAACTCGCACCACAAGGACAAGCCAGGAGCTAGAAAGGGAGTCTCCTCTCCTTCTGGAAGCATCTTCTCTAAGACAACTCAAACAAAAGGACATGGGAGATTGGTGTGGAGGATTGGCCCATTTGAGGGACTGGAATGTCGAGGACCAAAAGGACTCCCTCAAAACCCTCCAGCAAATGAGGGGGCAGAGCTGAGATTTGAACTCTGTTCCCAAGGACTTCAGGATCCACACCACTTCCTCGATACTCCCACTGCCATCCCCTCATGTGGCTCCATGCACAGGCATACCAGGAGTCCCTTTGCATCCCCAGAGGGTAAGACAGCTGTGGGAAGCCTGGGTGATTTATGTCCTGAGGAGTTCCCGCTGGAGGAAGCTGGGAATTAGCCCAGAAATAGCAGATGACATCAGCCAGGGCATCCCCCTCCCCAGGCCCTTGGCATCATCTTCAGGGGGCCGTCACCAGAATTGATGCACCAACAATTACAGAGATTGGATTTGCTCTTCCCTGGCTGGACCTACCCAAACGTCATCTCTGGTGTGCAGGGAATACCTACCTGGCTGTGCCCAGCTGGCTCCTCATCACGGACACCATCCCCCTTCCCCAGCCTGGGAGTGACAGGAGGCCATCTTGCATTCTGGCCACGTCAGGCCTTCCCTCGGTCACTCAGCATGCCCTGGTCCTCCTTCCTCATGCATCACATTTCCAGGCCTGCTTCTGGTTGGCCTCATCCCCAGGCTTGCGTTGTCGCTCACAGCCTGACCTCTGGCTCAGATCCAATGCTAGGTACTCCAGCCCTTTCTTGTCCTGCCTGCCTTTGACTCTGACTCTTCCCCTGGCTGGGCTGTCATTGTGTGGAGGGTAAATGTAGTTCTATGCTGGTGCCAACCCCGCCCAACTCATAGAGCCAACTGCACACAGCTCTTTCTATCTCTAGGCTCTGGTTTCACAGTGGTGGGTGGAAATGATTCACAGTGGGGGTGTTTACACCAGGGAAATCGGCAGACACTATGGAGAACCTCTGTCTAGCCTCCACCAGTGCATATCTGGATAAAGGGACCACGTGCCCAAATCCGCCCACAGCTGTGCATGCTGCAGCACAATCCCACTTCCTGCCCAAAGCCCCCAGACAGGGATCTAGCAAGGCAGACTATCTTGACTTGACACAGGGAAAAACTGAAGCTAAAAGAGGGTCCTTCCCCTCAAGGCTGCTTAGTGGTTCAAGGGCAGGCTCAGGTGTGAGGTTCTGTGGCCTAGGACCTTCATGTTACTGACAAAGGCTTTTCACCCCTCTGCCAGCTGCCTTCAGAGCAGGCAAGGGGCATGTCCCAGGTCTCATAGGTGGATGCACCCATGTGGCTGACCAAGTGGGAGATCTTGGTTGAAGTGTATGGGGCAAGCATTGCCGGGGTGGCGAGGGGTCCTCTTCCATCTTGCTTGCAACAATAAGAAGCAGAAGCAACAACCAGGAAAGAATGGCATAGCCCTCCCAGCCTTGCTTGCTGTGCTATAAGTTTCCCATCTTGAACCCTGGTTTCCAGTGGGAAAGGCTGGGTGTTTCCTTCTCTCTTCTCTCCTATTCCTGGGAGGTCTAGGTGCCCCTGTCCGGGAAGCTTTGCCCTGTGCCAGCAGGATCTGAGGAGGCCTGCCAGTCACAGGCTGCCTGGGAGCCATCCTCATGCCTGGGGAGGGATGAGTGTGTCTCTGACGATTGCTATGCTCTTGTGTCCAGCATCTGAATGAGTAGTCACTAGTGGATCCGGGAAAGTCTGCCTCCTCAGACCCCAAATCCCTGCAGAGATGCCTGGAAAGCATTAGAACCTTCCTCCTCATGCCTACTTTCACAAGAGAGAGGACTGCAGTGTGCAAGGGGTCCTCTCCTCCCAGCCCCTGCCTGCTCCTGGGATGCCTCAGGGACGGGGGCTCTTGGACACAGGTGGATGCTGTGAGGTATAAAAAGCATGCTGTCTCAGCTCTACCCGCAGATGTCACAGCAGGCTCCAGCATCCTGTGGAACAGGCCTCTGGCCATGTGAGTGAGAAATGGTCCCATGTGTCCACCCAGACATGGACTCCAATTCTTCCCTTTCTCTGAACTCTGACCCCTTGGCCATTGGAACAGCCCTGTGACAGGAGCTCGGCCTCTGCCCGCCTCCCCCTGCCTCACCTCAGCTCCTGCCCTACCTCCTGCACTTATTCCTGTCATCAGCTTGGCTCCATTCCTAAGTCACTGCTAGCCCTCCAGGGAGCCTGGGGTGTGAACTGAGGCTGCCTTGGGCCCAGCCTCTGTCCCTCCTGTGGTGCTTCTCTCACTGCTTCACAGCTGAGTGCTATGGCCACTGAACAAGGTCTCCAGCATACAGGCTGGCCCAGACAGTCTCAGTGATCCCCCCACCAGAGGGTGGGTCCTTCTCAGTGGCCCCACCTCCAGAGGGCAGGCCCTGCTGGGAGTACCCACCCTGTTCGGCATGGATGAACAGAGCAAGTATCTGCACAGCCCACATTCAGGGGCTCTGCTAGAAGCGAGATTCATAATGCCTAATGTGTTTCCTTCATCTGCTAATTTAATAATTTTGCTAAAAAATGAGCTCGTTTGGTCCACAATTTGCTTCCCAGAGGCCTATCGTCTCCTATTGCTCGGGACTTCATTAGCCAGCGACGCACACGGCCTCCGCCCTCCCTCGTTTTTAAGAAAGCAAAGCTGGGTGTGATGGATGGTAATGGCCCTGCTCCTCCTGCTGCCCTCCCCTCCATGCTGGATCTCCGAGTTATGAGGCAGCACATACACCCTGCCTCTGGCTTTGCCTTGCCGCTGCACACCATCTGAGGAAATGAGCCTCATTCCCTGCACCCTGGACCACAGCCTTGCATTGCAAGTACCAGTGGGCTGCAGGTACAAGGATGCAGGGTCCAGGAAGTGGCACAGGGAGGGCCCCAACGCTATGTTTTCCTGTGACAAATCAAAATGCTACCCAGACTTGGTGCCATGGGGACTCCAGACACAGGGTCTCAGCCCATACCTGCTGCCAGGACAGATTTACAAAGAACGGAATAGTATGGCTTACGAATGTGCAAGAGGCCAAGTGCAAGATCTTGAAGATTCCACATTTGTTTCCAAGATGGCACTAAGCTGCTGCATCCAGGTGGACCAAAGCTATGTCCTCCCCTGCCAGAGGGACAGAAGGGTCCAGTGTGTCCTCCTTCAGTCCTTTTCCAAGGTAGCTGACAGTCACACTCATGACTAAATCATCCCTAAGATCCCCACGTCTGAATGGCATCGTTTGTGGCTTAAGTTTCAGCATGAAAGCTGTAGAGAGACACACACCTCCAAGCCTCCACAGATGAAATGGACACATATGAACAGCACACTCTCTTCCCAAAGCTTCCAGTTTGCGGAAGTATGGATCTGCCCCCATCTGCTCGCCTGGCCGCCTTTCTCTAGCACTCACCACGTTCTTGGCTTCAGGCTTGGTGGCCTTAAACATTGGAAATGTTAACCCTATGTCCACAGACCCCTAGAGGACTAGACAAGGAGCCGCTGATCTCCCTCTTGAAGTGGAATAGAGAATGTTCTATGTATGTGCATGTATTCAGTGTCTCCCCCCCTTTATCCCTCCGACCCAAGTTGGTCTTGATTCTTGATTCTGAGGCAGCAGGAGCCATAAAGGGACTTGGCCCACTCTTTCATTCATGACATTATGGTTCCCCTTCTTTTCTTCTTCTGACACTATCACATTTGGTATTCATTCAAGTTGTAATAGTCTACGCTATTTGATTTTCTTAATTCAAGCCAAATTGCACAAAGCCAAAATGTGATGAGGGAGGAATTCCCCCCCAGATGATTGAAAGGGAGCCCATCTTGCCCAGACAAAGGCACCATGCCCAGCTCTCCCTCCAGTCCCGCCTCCTCTGTTTCATTGGACTAGGAAGATGAGAACCAGGTTAGCACAGTACCATGAGGGAAGTGTCTGTAGGGACGCAGTCAGAATAGAGCCATCCCTTCACTAAAGGAGCATGGCTTGTGGAGCCAACGTTAATATACTTTTGAGACCTGGGGTTCAGCCAGTGGTCCTCGTCAGGAAGAGCCCTGCTCATAAAGGTAGCAGCGCACACAAATGGGAGGGGTGTGGGTTGAGGCAGAGGTGGGACCAGAAACCCCATAACTGATCTCGCCTGGCCCCAAAGTGGTGCTCAACCTTATGTGCAACTTGACTTTTCTCAGTGAATTCCTGAGTCCGGATGATGAGTCTGATTTTTAAAATAAGATTTAATTTTATAAGGATGTATTTATTTATTTGAAAGTCAGAATTAGAGAAAGGAGAGACTGACACAGATATTTTCCATCTACTGGCTTACTCCTCAAAGGGCCTGATGAAAGCCAGCAGCCTAGAGCTTCATCCCAGTCTCCCAAACACTTGGGCCATCTTCTGCTGCTTTCATAGACCCTTAGCTATATTGAAAATGGAGCATTTGGGACTCAGACCATTGCCCATACGAATTTCAGTGCTGTCGGTGGCAGCTTAACTCACTGTGCTACAGTGCAGGCCTGATCCTATGATCTTGAAGGAGACAATTCAAAGGCTTGATCAAAAACTATGAGTCTGTGAAGCTCCAGTGTTCCCATTCTCCTCAGGCTCCCCAAGGCTAATTCCTGGCTCATTTGTGCTGTGCACCAAGTTTTCCCATCTCAGTCTCGCAGGTACCTAGAGGTTTTGTACTTCCTGTTCCTCTCTGTGTGTTGGGAGTGTCACGTGACACAATCTGGCCAATGGACTGTGAGTAAAAGTAACCATATGATCAGTCTTGACCAATGGGGTCTCAGTGAAATGTCACTTCTGACTACCTCACTGCTGGTTTAAGATCCTCAAAGTTCTCTTCTCTCAGACACCGGCTGGCAAAGATGGAGATAGGAGCTGCTCCCATGACAAAGGGAAGTTCCCCTGTCTGTCCCCACTGACAGGCAGCTTGAGCAACACAGGAACTTCAGGTGCTGTGGCCACTGATCCCTGGGCGTGTACATTGCTGCTGTGTGACTGCTATGTCATTTCCCTTTGTTCCTCTATTTCCTTCTGAGGTCAGTCCTCTGTGTCTAGAAAGAAAAAAAACAAAAAAAGAAATAAAAAGGGAGCATTTGTTTTATTTAAATGAAAAAGCTGAGTTACAGGGAGAGGGGGAGAGGCCGAGATCTTCCATCTGCTCATTTATTCCCCAAATGGCTGCAAACAGGGCTGGGCTAGGCCAAGGGCATGAAACGGCACTCATATGGGATGCCAGTGTCTCAGGCGGCAGCTTAACCCACCGCAGCTCAGTGCCAGCCCCAGTCATCCATGTCTTCTGCAAACACTCCCTGAGCGTCTGTTGAGAAACAGAATGCGGTGAACTGGGAAGACAGACCAGACTTGCCCCGGAGCCCTCACAGTCTGGTGCTCCTTGCCCCAGCCTAGGCAAGCTCTGCATTCCCACAAGAGTGAGTGTCCATTTCTGACACTGCGATGCACCCCTCCTGGGCCATCTGGCTTGTCCTTGGACGTGGGGGTTGGAAGCTGCATCCTCCTCAACCATACCCGCTATATCACTGCCAAGATCCTTGATGGTCTCTGAGTTCCCCATGGGTGGCCTTGGGGCCTGGGTCTCCGACGAGAGCCCTGCAGTGCATGGAGCCCAGGTGCCTGCAAACCCTTCCTGTCATCCATAAAGGAAGCAGAACGGAGAGAGCGCAGGGTCCCACAGCATCAGGGTCACAGTCCAGGAGCGGAATCTGAGACAGTGCCTCTGAAAGGCAAAATTCCTGCCTTGCACACAACCGTACTGGGCATAGGGAGAGAAGTGCCCAGGTGTGGCAAGAACCCTGAAGGAGTCGATGAGAGCTGTGTGAGTGTTGGGGGAGAATGGCCTGTGGAGGGGGAAGCAAGCATAATCTCACCCCGGGAGGGGATGGGGACTAGAAGGAAGGGACAAGCTCTTGGCCCACCTGAGCCACTCCACTACCTCCATGCAGGCGGGCTTCTTTGCCTCCAGGCCATGCTCAGCTCTGAGAAAGACTCTCCTGGGTCAGAAACAAGCTTCATACATTCCAAGCAGCTGTCTGGGCTGCCCGATGAGGGGCTTTTCCCAAGATCCTCCACCCCTTAGATGAGTCCTTTGGGCCTCTACCTCACAGATGCAGGCAGACAGAGGTATCCCTCCTTGTGGTGGCCCAGGACGGGTTCCAGGAACCCCTTCGCTTGCTCCCAGGGCCCCTGGTTGCCCCCAACTTTCTTTCGCTGGTCCAGTCAGGGGTACCACTCTCTGGCAAGGTGACCCTGGCTCTCAGTTCTGAGACAGGAGGGGAAATGGAGAAGAAGCAATTAACACACAGTCGGGAGTCGTGGTACCCAGGGAAATTTCCCACTGAAGCAGAGCCTGGCAGAAGGGAAGGCTCAGCAGGCAGCGAGACCAGTAGAACGCTGGGCAAGAGAGCCACGAGCGGCCTCCACTGCACATGGCTGCTGCTGCAGCATCTCCGGGAGGTAGCCAGGGCAGTGAGGGCAGCAAGCAGAGGGAAGAGTGCTAGACAGAGCAGGGATCTGGCCCAGGCCAGGGCACAGCATCCCTGCCCCCTCCCAACACACCAAGCTCCTCCACCGGGAGGGACAATCACTTGGGGTCCTTGGATTTCCAGGAAGCCGGGTACTGGGCCTCTTGATGGCTTGCAAGGCTCAAGTGGCCTCTGAAGTCACAGAACACAGGTGACACGCACACTTGACATAGCAAACACATACAGGAAACAGAGCAGTCCACTTCCTGGAAGCTGCAGTGAGTGGCCAAGCCTCCCTCCATGGGGAGGCCAGTGCACTGCCTACCCCTGTAGCTCTCTGACTGAGACCCTAAGCAAGTCATGGCGTTTGCGTTATTTCCCCTTCAGCCCCGTGGCATCACAGATGACAGTAAAGACAGAAGCTACTCAGGAAGTTGCACTGAGGTGTACCAGTGGTGGCACTCAGTAAGTTTTACACCATGTACGAATGGGAGCTAGAGGTTTGACTCTAGAGTCCTCTGCTTAGGTACACACAGGTCTTGCAGAAGAAGCTTCTGCCAGGTCCACCTTCACAGGCCAGCCAACCAGACCTGGTCCTTTCCACCCCCCAGCCTCAATGCAAACACTCATGGCCAGAGGGAATTTTGCTCATTTACTCACTTGTTCCATCATTGCAGGGTATGTGAAACAAGATGCTATGCATGAAGTAAAACCAGGTGCAGCTTGTGGTGTAGCCCAGCAAGCTCAACCCTTATGGTCTGCTGGAGGACAAGGCCCGGGATGCTCTTACAGTCCCAACACCAGGACCCCATTCTCCGAGTCAACAGCCAACTGACCTGGAGTGGACTCATCCATTCAGGTGTTCTGAAAGCTTCCTCTGCCCTCGCCACAGCCAAATGATTCCACAGTGCAGTCAGCACTAAGACCCAGCCATGTTCTAAAGAAATGACACACATCCACTCAAAGCAGGTGGGACATTGTCACAGTAAACTCACCCCCACCCCCATAATTGCCAACTTCTGTCAAATAACATGTGTGTGTTCTCAGCGCTGTGCCAACTTCTGCAGTAGTGTGTTGGTCTTCCCAAAAGCCCAGGCAAGCAGGTCCTGCACTGCCCATTTTACAGATGAATAAATGGAGCCCCAGAGATCAAAATCTCTGAAAGGGTTTCATTTGTGCTGAAGCTGCTAAGATGATAGCTCCTTGCCCTGGAGAGTTAGAAATGAAAGGATGAGTGTGTTCCCCCAGCTGCCTGTTAGAATCTGTAGCCCAGGGAAGCTTTTAAAGTGTGTGGGGGTGTAGGTTAGGGGAGCAGCCAGCTTGGCTGACAGGGACCCTGGCATCCTAAAGGGAACTCATGGGAGCTTAGGTCACAAAGCCTGTCAGGGGCCAAATGATGGGAAAAGAACATTTTAGGACAAATCAAAGGTAGAGCTACTTTACTCAGCAGGTAGCAATTACGTGCCCCTGTGATTATCCCCAGAGGTGGCAGGGATGAAAATAGCAAGTCAAGAAAAAGTCGGAGAAAGTTAGAGCCCAAAGGAGCTTGGGGTGGGGGAGGAAGCCGAGACTTGAACTTTTTAGAGAATAATGAACCAGAAATCAGCTGCCATACCACTATTCTTTAATCACGCCGCATGGAAGGGAATGCTTTGGCAGGGTAGGGGCTGTCCTCAGACCAAATTCCAGGCACTTTTGTCAGTGCAGGCTAAGGGCAGGAGTGGCTGAGACTCAGTTGTCATCATACTGAGCTCCCCCAAGCCAAGGGCTCCAAGGGCAGCTGGTAGGGGACGATGGCTGGGATTCTCTAGGCTGCTCCCTTTGCCCACCCAGTATGCTTAGCTCTCCTTTGCATTCATGTCCCTGGCTGTCAGGGAAAATTTTTGGGACTCAGAGCTTCTGTAGCTGCAACATGTAGTTCGTACATGTGGCTGTGACTTCCAGATAAAGATGGCTTTATCTCCTGTGTCCCCTAGAACTCCGTCTGTGATAGCGAGCTCCTCGAGGGGCTCCGGCCCTGAAGTCACCAGACACAGCGAGGCGACAGTGACATGTGGAGCCAGAAACTGTGGGATTAAGTGGCAGTTTGCCCAGAAATCAGTAGGTGCCCAGGTCTTCATCAGTCACAGAGCTTTGCACTGCCAACTGTTCTTGGGGGTTGCGGGGAGCAATTGTTCTGAGCACATGAAGGCAGGCTGAAGTTGCTATGTTGACCTTCCTTTGCAAGAGCAGGCATGCTTGACATCCAAGTCCACCTTCTACAGACTACCACTCAACACCAAACGGCCCACTGGTTTTTCCATCCTGTGCATGCACATGAGAGGAGATTTTGGCATGGAAAAGAAACAGCTATGTCTTCGCACCTGAGGGGAGCTCCAGCTGCCTCCCCTGCTGTGACTTATCTCCCAAGGCCTCTCTGAAACAGGCTGCTATTCTTTGAGAGGCAACTGGAGGCAGGAAGGGGCCAAGCCCCAGGGAGGTCCTAGGGTTAGGAGGTCCTGATGAGCTGCAGACCTTGGGAGCATCCACATCCACCTGCCAGATCTCGTTCTGTTTGCTGTGTCACCAAGATAGACATCAAGCATAGCAGAGGCCAGGAGAGGACCCAAGGGAGAAAGACATCATGCAAAAAAAAAAAAAAAAAAAAGTTTAACTTTACAAAAAAACTCTTGGTAAATATTTTTTTAAAAGAACAATATTACATCAAGAAAACAGGAACAGGATGCCATGGGGGGGGTGGTGGTGGGAAGTAATGAGTAAGAAGGGGCTCTAGGAAACTAAAAATAGGGGCAAGTATTGTAGTGTAGCATATTTGGGATTCCAGCATCTCATATCTGAGCCCAAGTCCTGGTGACTTTGCCTCTGATCCAGCTTCCTGCTTATGTCCCTGGGAAGCAGCAGGGGATGGCTGCGCTTGGGCTTCTGCACCCACCGGTGGGAAGCCAGGAAGGAGTTCCATTCTCCATATACCTGCCCCATCAGTCTGCCTTCCAAATAAATTAAATCAATGAATAACTATTTAGATAGAAAACTAAAAATACACAATAAATACTATTTTTAGTGTCAAACAAATTTTCTCAGAAGCTGATCAAAGGCAAATACGTGGAAAAATAAGTAAAATATGATACATAAGATTGTGGTAAATTGCACAGCTTGCCACAATCTGTCGCTTAGACAATATCCAAGCCTTTTGCACAATTGCCTTGTAGCTCCTCCCAGTAGAGAGACGGTAGGTATAGTATTTTGTGGACTAAAGATTTGGAAAGTTAACCCTGCAGGGCTCTTCACTGAGTAGGCTACCAGAGGTTTTGCTCCAGCAAGAGAGAGAAGTAAGCCAGAGATGGGCACAGGATGGAAGCTTTGCAGCAGGAATAAAAAGTGACCCTGGGGAGAAAAGGAAGGAATTAATAATAGGATCTAATGTTTAAAAATGCTTATGAAAAAAAAACCACTTATAATTATAGTATGGTGTAACAGGTAAAGCCCCCACCTGCAATGCCAGAATCCATATGGATATGGTTCAAGTCCTGGCTGTTCTGCTTCTAATACAGCTCCCTGCTAATGTGCCTAAGAAAACACTGGAGAGTGGCCCACATGCCTGGGCCTCTGCACCCAGATGCGAGGCCAGGAGGAAACTTCTGGTTCCTGGCTCCTGACTTCAGACCAATCCAGCTCCCGCCATTATAGCCATTTAGGGAATGAACTAGCAGACACAAGATCTCTCTTTTTATCCCTCTCTCTGTAACTCTGCCTTTCAAATAAAATAAATAAATTTTGTGCTTGTTTGTTTTAAAGATGCAATTGAAAATGTAGGGCAATGAGTAGCTCTGAGCCTATGCATCAGGGTAGTGAATGCTAGATATCAGGAGAAATAATAAACATTTCTTTAAGGAGGTAGTGCACAACATGATACCCCTGACCCTTGCCTGGTCTCCTCATGAGAGAAGGAAGCGATGAGAGAGTCCCACAGGCTTTGAACAGCCTTCGGCAAAAAGAGACGGTTCTAGTCTCACGGTCTCAGCCTTACTGGAACAGAAGTTGAGAAATGCAAGAGAACAGATGGATATTTGATGAATACCAACTGTCTTTGCCACATCAGAGGAAGAAAAATAGAATCATAGTCCGTTGCTTGACTCTAAGCTATGTTCACAAGTTCATAATAAAGTTGTGGGTTGGACTGAGCACTGCAGTATGACAACTTAAGGGGCACAGGGACGTATGGGGGTGAGGACCAGAGCAAAACTCTCATCTACTAAGACAGTAAGCAGGTGCCTGATATCTAAAACTGACAGAGCAACGAATGGCAGAAAGACATTCAGAAACATGAATGCCAGTGATCAGAGTGAACTGTCCCAGAGAGCAAGAGTAGCAACAACAGGCACGGGAAGCAGTGTGTTTCTTAATGTTAAGCTTTTCAGCATCTTTGGACTTGTTTTCAGTTTTGTGCATGTCTTATTTGAACAATGTTTAAGGCAGAAAATTAATGCAAAAGAGAAACAACCCTGCATTTGTGGATCATTTGAAACCATTCAGCTCTGACCTTCTAAGGTTCTTGAATGAATTCTGAGCATCCAGGGGGAGGAAGCTGTGTCCCAACAGATTCATCTGAATACAGACTGCCACGGGCTCAGCACACAGGTCCCGTGCAAGCATGACGGGTCCTGGTGAGCACTTCTTCTAGCCTCAGGTGGCAGCCAGCAGGGCCAGGTGCATGCAAGCCCTGCTCCCTGTGTAGCCACAACCTTCTGAATCCCCCAGGGACCATGCCAGACCAGGTTCCAGCCTCCTGAGGGCTCTCTAAGAGACATCACAGCCAGTTCCGCCCCCACAGTTCCCTGGCAGGTACTGTGGGCATCAAGCGTAATGAGAAGCGACAAGCACAATTGCTGGGGAACATCCCAGCTTACAGCCCAAGCTGCCCAGAGCAGCTGGGGGGCTTCTCAAGCTGTCAGGAGGGCCCCCAAATGTTCAGATGCTGCCACCAATCTGGTCTTCAGCATTAGTAACTTATTAGCATAGGCTGGGTCCTGGTCCACAGCCCAGCCTTGGGTAAAAGGAGGGGAAGCCAGAGCCCAGGCAGGCAGAGTGTAAAAGCCCATCCTGCACTGCTACCATGCCCTGCAGAGGCCTGAGCACACATGTCTTTCATTATCCTCCCCAGCATACTCCACTGTATGGCAGTGGAATAAACCAAAGCCCTTGGGTGCCAGGGACCTCACCTAAGGCCACTACTGGCTCCCAATTCCAATGACACCAGACACCCATCAGTGGTGGCCCAGCAGAACCCTTCCCCAACACCCCCTCCAGCCTTGTAGTTCCCTCTCCCATGTCTCTGAGTTCTCAGTTCAGAGTACGATGCTTTGTGTGTTGTCTGGATTGTTCTTTCCCCATCTCTCCAACACCTAAGATGAGTTTCTTGCACCTGCAGTTCTGCCTTTCTGCCTATCCCAAGCCACCTGAGTTTAATCAGATCACACTAGTTTCTGAACCACAGGGGACAATGAGAATGACAGACTTGCCAAGCTGGGGTCAGGCTTGGTGACTGTAGCAGCAAGTCCCAGCCATGCCTTCCTTACCAGCTCTGCATGTCCCTGCCAGCAGGAATGGCAGGGAGGGAGCTCTGGACACCAAATGTCACCAGACCGTTCTCCCCAAGGCCCTGTCTCTGTCCAGGGAAGGAGGCTGAAGGATGGATTAGCCAGCACAAAGTGGTGGTTATCTGAGGAAGCCCCCACTTAGCTGGGAGCAGAAGCCCTGGGTTCCAAACAGGCCCTGGGGCTGTTGGGTAGTCCTGCTCTGTCTCCAACCTCAGTCTCCTTGACCATAGAGGGGCAAAGATAGGGGTGGAGGGACCAGCCAGCTGTGACAGCCTGTGATACCAGGCTTCCTCTGGACACCTGTTTCTGCAGAAACTGAGAAACCTGGATCTAGGACATCACCGGCTCCATCCACCTGGTTCCTTAGCAAAACAGTCCCTGGGAGATTCCAGAGAGCTGCCCAGCACCCCAGCGGCAGGTGGCACCCAGGGAAAGGCGTCCCGGATACCTCCCACTGCCCACGTCCCTCCATAGCACACCCTAGCAAGCAGCTCCTTGCCGAGCACCAGGCACCGGATGGATGAGATAGTCATAAATCCACAAACAGCAACAAGATAAAATTATCGTTATGTGAAGTTAAATTATTAATTAGCACCTCCAAAAAAAGACCAGCAGCACCACCTGGTCTTGAATCTTGGAAGCTGCGTTCCTGAAAGCAACAAAAATATCAAAATAGCTTATCAGCGGTCCCGTGGCATGGGCCCAGAAGCCTGGGGACTGGCTGCCCCCACCCCACTGCCTTCTAGCTGCTGCACCAGGAGGGACTTATCGGAAGGGGACGGTGACCAGGGAAAGGGCAGCAACGCACAGAATCCATCCTGGTAACTGGAGAAGCTGAGGTAAAGCCCCAGGCAGCAGGGTCACTGAGGTTGGTTTGGGGCAGGTTGAGGGATTGGAGGCTGTGCTGGAAGGGTTAGGTCCCAAGATCACATGACTATGGGGGGATGACAGGCTCCAGGCTGCTCTGAGCCCTTGAGAAGCCCAGTGACAGAAGGACTCACCAGGTGGGTCAACCAGGTCATCTCTACCGTAGGGGTCTGCCCTTTCCCTTCACAGCTGCTCTTGCCATCTTCCTCCTCAGTTCCATCATTCACTGCCACCACCAGCTGCTGTGGCCCACACTTACTGAATCTGGGAATCATGGCAGCCTAATGAGGCAGGAGCAAGCTTAGGAGCATCTTTCCTACCAGGGCATCGATCTCGCAGAGGAGAGGCGGGCGAACGTGATCCTGGGGGCACTCCCCACAGTAACGAGCTGACTCACAGCCTCATCTGTCAACTCCCAGCGTCTGAGGGGACTGCCTCCTCACTTCTGCCTGTGTGCCTTCAGCCAGCAAGCACTTCCTGTGCACCTGCTAGGAGCCACCTCAGCACTGGTTCTTGAAGATAACAAGAAAAATATAACCCAACACCTCCTTGGGCCAGCTAGCAGGGTGATGGGAAAGGGCAGCACAGACCTGGCCCTTTCTACCTGTGTGTGCCAGCAGGGGGTGGGGTACAGGCTCACTCTGCATAGCAACCCTGGGTGGTAATGAGGGGACATGCTCAAAGTCCCTCAGCTGCAAAGAAGGGCCAGCAGAGACCCCTAAGCCATATGACCCCAGGGCTGTGTTTTCAGTCCTGCCCATAGAGCGTGTCATCACCCTGTTGTGGGCCTTGTCAATGAAGCTGCAGCTTGGAGCTCTGCTGGGGTGCTGTCACAGTCACTGAGCTCTCAACCCGGGGCACTGTCACCAGGCACACTCCTTTCCCCAGGCTCACAACTGGCAGGTGACTCTGGATCCAACAGGTTTCAGCACGGATGGAGCTGGAAAAAGGACTATTCTGTCTCTCACGTGTTACTGCCATGTGCCATTCTGATGGGACAGATCGTATGGTCCAGTCTCTCCTCCAGCCCCAATATCCGCCCTGGCTCTGGCCAAATGTGTCCTGAATAATTCATGGCCAGTGCACACGGCCCGGTGCTAGAGCAGCTTTCTGGTGGCCAATTGGAGAGAAGGGTGGGGGCTGGGGCAGCTGGACCTGGGTGGGGGCTGTGGAGGGCCACTAACAGCCAGGAAAGGAAGAGTAAACAAGGCCCAATGAATTATTCAGTCAGACAGCTGCTGATGCAGCCTGGGGGGAGCAACAGCATGACAATGTGACAAGTCTGACGTCACTGCTCACCAGGGGCAGCCTGTGAGCCCAGGGGGACCAAACTCTGATCAGAAAGAGCCCTCCCCCCAGATTAGAGAAGGTATAGCCACAGCCCTTTCCTGGGAGGGGGTTAAGACCCAGACAGCGGCCAGAGGCAGGCAGAACCTGGGTCTCGGTCCTGGTGTGCTGGAAGATACTTGGCTCCTGGTGGAGCTGAGCCCCCAGCATCCTCCAAACAGTGTGTCCTCAGGAACGAGCTGTTTAACTTCACCCAGCCTCAGGTTTCCCAACCAAAAAGTACACATTGTGGGCTGAGGCAGGACACAGCCCCAGATGCTCCCAGTTGCCTAGGATCCTCCCTCTACCATGATCTGACCTCCCCAGCTCCAGGCTCAGCAGGAGTGGCAGGTTGTCACTCAACCATTGGGTTCTCTGGGTAAGTTCTCCTGATGTCTGCCCATCCCACTTTGCCTCCTGAGTCTCTTGGGAGAAGAGTGCATGCCGGGAGTAGGGGTGTACACTGTAGAGTCCCCACCCCATGGACCCACAGTCCAAGCACAGCCAAGACCCACACTCCTCCACTGATTACTGTGTGATTCCAGGTCCAAGCCCTTCTCCTCTCTGGGCCTCAAGGGACTCAATAAGAAGGCCCCTGTGGCTCCTCTGGTTCTGACCTTAGTGACAATAACAGAGTGGCTCCTGGGGCTGAAGGTGGGGGACACTGGACGTTCCTGGCATCCACAGGGGAGGGGCTGGGGTTTTTTGCGTTAAGGGCCAGCTCTTCTGTTCCAAGTGTGACCACGCTCTGAAGGTAACTGCAGAACAGCGCCCCCCTCCCCCCGGAAGGGCTCGTTGGACCCACACCCTCATCATGCACAGCTCACTATGTCACAAGGCAGGGTCAGCAGCTTAGTCACAGGTCCTAGAGCGGAGATGCAGCAACTCAGCTCAGGGATGCTCAGTGCCTGGCCTAGGATCCAGGAGAGACAGAGGTGCTCCCTGAGCCACAGACCTTGCCATTCATGAGCCAAATCCAGAGCTGAATCCTCCAGCACAGTTCCCTGTGACTGTGAGGCTGTGTGGGGACTCAGCCATCATTTGATGAACTTGGCTGGACTCCTGGCTCTGCCAGCTGTATGCCCCCCAAGCTCAGCTCTCCCCCTCCGGGAAGGAAAGTGTCCTTGCCTGTAGTGTTGAGGTACTAAGGACAACCCCAGCCCCACCTACTGCTGTGACAAGAGCGGGACCTGAACATGGGGACAAAGAGGCAGAAGCCCAGAGCATCTGCCTAAGTGCCCAGTGACTAATGAGTGATGGGCCCACCACCTGCTGCTTCCCCATGCTGCCAGCCAGGAGGAAGGGGGCACATGACAGAGAACCGGCTGCCTTCCTTGTGGTCTCTCACACATATTGTACTTCGCACATCCTGAATGGTCTCCATGGGGATGGGGATCTCCACCCAGGGCTGCAGGGTGAAGGCACCTCAGGCAGCTCTTCCTGTTGGTTCCCGAACGTGTGAACTCCAGAGGAGAGTTCGGAGAGCAAAGGACACCACAGACTTTCCCAGTCATAGTGAAGAGGGACGGAGAAGGTAAGGGGTCTCTTTCTGGAAAGCTCGGACGCCTGGCTCTCACCCCTCTCTTAGCGGTGCTCCTTGGCCCCAGGGCCTCAGTTTACCTACATCTAGAACAGAAGGAAGTCTGTGTCCTGGGAAGCCACCTACTTCTCCTGCAGAGGGCGCTGGTAAACCAAGCTCCCACAGAGAAGGAAGAACAGGGCTTTGAGGGCTACTGTAGACCAGCAGTGCAAGAAGGTAAACCGAGGCAGATGAGGAGAGCATGATGCAGACCATGCAGTGCTGGGCTCACAGACAAAGCAGGCCTAAGGCTTGGCATGGGGCCTGTCACATGCTAGCCTCCATGTGTCTAACAGCTATGTGACCTCCAAGAGGTGTCCGGCTCCTGTATCTCTGATTATTGTCATGGACAGCATTGTCCCACCCCACTGCGTGGAGCTCAGGCATCCACTGAGAACCCCAGACACAGGGTACTGGCCTCTGTAGCTCTCCCACTTCCCTGTCCACACTAGGACTGTGTGGGTTCATGGCCACACTAGGACTGTGTGGGTTCTGGTGGCTCCTCACAGAGTTTACCAGCAGCTGTTCCACCTGAGCCTACAGTTCCAGTGCTGGGTGACCCAAGTGAATAGAAAGCAGGACCTCCAACAGACCACATCAGACCTGGGCTCTCTGGAGGACAAGGCAGTTCAAGTGCCTGTCCACAGATGAATGGGCAAATACTCAGCCTGCAGTAGAGTATTATTCAGCCCGAAAAAGGAAGGGAAGCCTGAACCTCAAAAACATTATACTGAGTAAAATAAGGCAGCAAGAAAAATACAAATACCACATGACCCCATCCACGGCTGGCAGGTGCCCCCAGAAGCCAACATCATAAACAGGAAGACAAGATGTTATGAGGGGCTGGAAGAAGGGCAATGAGGAGTTGCACAGTTTCCATTCTTCCACTTGAACATAGAGACTCAGAAATATGTTCCCAACACAATGAACACATGTAACACCACTAAAACGTATACGTGGGGTGGCTTTCAAGGTAACTTTCATTTTCTATTTATTCTCCCACAATTAAAATGGAAGGGGCTGCAAACAAGCGTCTGGTACAGCAGTAGGCCACATGGGGAATAGCCATGCCCCAGCTCCACTCTCTGTTAGAAACACCCTGGAGGCAGTAGGTAATGCTTAAGTACTTGAGTCTCTGCTACCCATGATGGAGACCCTGACTGACTGCTGGGCTCTGGGCTTCAGTTTGATGCAGCTCCGGCTGTTATAAGCATCTGATGAGTGAAGCAGCAGAGGTAAGATCCCTATCTATCTATCATCTATCATCTATCTATCATCTATTTATCTATTGCCCCTCTCTCTGCCTTCCCAAAACAGCCTATAGCTAGGAGCTCAGTGCAGAGGTATGCCACACCTTGCATAGCAGTTGTGTTTCCTTTAAGAATGTTGTAGAAATACCAAAGAGACCTGTCATCTAAGGGGAACCACTGCACAGCCATTTGTGGCACAGGGACAGCTGCCCTCAGCCAGAAGCTCCGTGTCAGCTGCAGATGATCAGGTTTTGCAGAACCAGACACATTTCTCTCACAATGCAACATGCATCGAGCCAGCGCTCTGCCTCCTGGCGTGAGACTGGCACATCAAACGCTGCTGCCCCAGGAGTAGAAGCCCCAGTCCTTGGGGTGTCATTCAATGCCTGCCAAGGTCTGGAATGAGGAAAACTGCGCAGATCTTACCCTCTCTACACACCCAATGGCTCCCCACCCCAGGAGACCTCTCTTTTCCCTGGCCCAGGCTTGCACAAGGTTGCCCTAAGCCCAGCAGAGCCAGCCTCTTGGTGCCTCCTGTTCCATCCAGCCTCTGCCCCCCGCTGGTTTCTTGCTCAGTCCTTACAGTTTTCACATCCTCACCAACCAGACACTGAGCGCTGGGAAGAGCTGTGTCCAGTGCAAGCACCCCTTGCCCTGTGGCAGCACCAGCCTTCTGTGTGATGCACGTAAATTCCTGAAACACGCAGAGGGCAAACAGCCCTGCAACAAACCCCCGAGCTAATTGCACAACTGGAAGATCAAGTCCCAAGGGCTCCGCAGTGCCCATGTTGCACTGCTTTGATCAGGGGAATCCTGTCCATCATCTGGCCCAGCAAGTGCTCCCTGCTGGCCAGACACTGGCTAGGTACTCTCCATACTAATCATCTTGTCTTATTTGGAGGTATTTATTTTCTTGAAAGTCAAAGAAACAGAGACATTCCTTCTGCCAGCTTACTCTTCAAATATCTGCAACAGCCAGGGTTGGGCCAGGCAGAAGCCAGAAGCTGGAAGTGCAGTCTAGGTTTCCCTCATGCATGGCAGAGACCCAACTACCTGCCCAGGCAGTAAGCAGGAAACTGGAATTGGAAGTAGAGCCAAGACTCCAACGGGGCTGCATATGGGCTGTGGGAGTCCCAAGCCCTGTCTTAACAGACACCTGTTCCTAATCTTTTTACATTTTCCCAGGAACCTTGTGAAGCACGCACTGCTGTTGGCACAGATGCTGGAGTCAAGGATGAGAGAGGCTAAAGAACTTGCCCAAGATCCCCCAGCTGCTGCATGGTCAGCTGGAATTTGAGCCCAAAGTACCTGTGTCCCTGTGCTCCTGTCATGCCCTCTGTGAGCCAAGTTACCTCTCTGTGCATTAGGGGTCCCTGCCACCCAGGCCGCCCGGCCAAGCTGCCAGTGGAGTCCCACTAGACTAGAGGTGCCACCCCGAGTTCAGCAGGCCAGATGTGGGCCAGGCTTCCTTCCCCGGGTTAGCACGCTGATGGCTGAGTGACAGGCTGCGTGGTGCAACAACTGCCACTGCTGTTGCCTCGGCAATCCTCTGGATTAGCTGTGCAGCTCACTGAAATGTTGGAATAGCAAGCAAAGACTGCAGACAAGTAGGGAAACTCTCTCTGCAGCTGCCATGCCCCAGACTGGAGGGGGCAGTCTGGGGAAGGACTGGGTCCAGGGGAAGTCAGAGGCAGGAAGGGTCCTGGGGTGTTACCAATGTCCCTCCCCCATTAGGAGGCCACACTACAGCCTTCTGAACTGATGCTGTCTGTGCCTCCCTGGGAGCATGACAGGGAGCCAGGTCTGAGGGTAAGCTCTCTGCAGGGGTACAAGCCCAGGCTAGGGTCCCTGCCCCTCAAGGGGATGAAGCCAGTACGGTGACTGACATCCAAGATGGAAGGAGAAGGATCGAGGCCTGCATGGGCCGGGCTTGAGCACGTCCATGGTGGAGCCACTGGTCACCTGTCCTGAGCTAGAACAGACCCTGCTTCCTATGCCCTTACTCAGGGATGGATGCCACAACAGGAACAAAGCAGGTGTCATTTCATCACATTTTGGGTGGGGTATGATCCAGTGTCTCCATACCACCTGTAAAAAAAACCCCAAGCACAGAAAGGGCAGGTGGCTTGCCAAGGCCAAGGGGATCTTGCATGGATCAAATGGGCTTTGAACTCAGGGAGTCTGACTCCATAATCCAGGCATACCATCATCCTGCTCTGGTTAGGCGGTGACAGGAAATGTTAAATTCAGGGAGCCAGGGAGAGAAAGAGAGTTTTGATTCACTTCCCAAATGGCTGCAACAAGCAGGGACTACACAAGGCTGAAGCCAGGAGCCTGAAATTCCATTCAGGTCTCCAGCATGGATGGTGGGAGACCAAGCACTTGTGCCATCATCCTCTGCTGCTTTCCCAGGTGCATTAGCAGGGAGCTAGGTCAGAAGCAGCATGTCTTGGAGTTTAAATGGCTCCAGTAAAGGTTAGCGGCAGGGTCTCGAGCAATGGCTTAGCCCCCCGGACCCTCATGCTGCCCCTCTGATGTTTCTTAATCATCACAGTGCTAGTTCCTTGGCAGGTATTCTACTTAAAACCACAAAGAAGCAGGCTGACGCCACTCGGGCAGTAAAAGGTAGGGGCAGGAGTTGGACCGAGGACTAGCTGACTCCAGTGTAAGCCCATGCTGAAACCTGACATGATTCTGCCCATGTTTCCAATGGGGTCACCGAGGCTCCAGGTGGCATTGCACCCTGCAGTCAAGCAGCAGAGGTAGGGCTGGTGCCTAAAGTAGATTCGATTTCCAATCCAAGAAACGCACAAGTTCATAGAAGGGAGAAAAACTCCATGACATGAATAAATCAGGAAAGGCTTTCTGGAGGAGGCAGTGCTGCAGACAAGCCTTAGGATGGTGGCCAGCCGAGCAAAGGCACAGCTGCTGGGAGGAGGGAAGCAGTGAGCACTCCCATTGGGATGATGGGCAAGATGCATGCAGAGGGATGGGAGGAGGGAAGAAGAGATGGGCAAGCTTGAAACCTTTGCCATTTGCCAGCCACAAGCCCTTCAGCAAGTCTACTACTACTGCACGTCTCAATTTCCTCATCTGGAAAAGGGGGATATGATAGCACATGTCTGGGACAGACACTTGGGGTAACAGTGAAGGCACTGCTTAAGATGCCTGCATCCTGCATCCTATGCCTAGTTGGAATCCCAGCTCCTCTGCTTCCAGCCCGGCTTTCTGGGAATGCTTGGGTCTTGCCACATGGATGATCTGAATGAAGCCCTTGGCCCCTGGCTTTGGCCTAGCTCAGCCCAAGCTATTGCTGGCATTTAACAAGTGAATTAGTTGATAGAAGAGTTCTCTCTTTCAAATAAAATGAAAACAAACAAACAAGCAAACAAACTGATACTTCATATAGGTCTGGGAAAGGTGAAACATGGAGAAAGTGCTGAAGCACCTGCTGGTCCCTGATCAGAGGTTAACACAACATCACTCATTCACACAACATCAAAGGCAAGTATGATGAGCCAAAGTTCAGACAAGGAAACAGAGACTCTAAGCGACTAAGCAGAAAACGAACTTCTCACTGCAGGAAACACCAGAGATGGGCCTTCAACTCTTGTTCAACTCAGGAGAGGCTTGACTGACACATCGGGGAGTGTGGGCCTCCCAACACAGAGCTACTTGGCAGTGGGAAGTCCTTGAAGGCTTGGGGACTGGGGTGTGTGGCCGTCAGCAGTCACGGCTCTTGCAGCTAAGCATAGAGGCCTCTCAAGCACCTGCTGCCCTTCCTCACTTGCCACTCCTCATTTCTGCACAGGGGACACTTGACCCCATCCTGAGGCTAAGCAAATAAAAACAGAAATGTGCCTTAATTAAGATCGTAGAAAGCAGGTGCTGTGTCCTGCCAGTAGAGAGAAAATGGGTGTAATCAGATCAAAATAGAGGCAGATGTTCAGACCTGGTACAGATGCCCTCCCAAAAGCCAGTCCCCAGCTGCCATTCCTCACCTGCCTGCCTGAGAGTCTGGGATACAGGTGAGGAGTGGTCCAGTCAGGGAAGGGGTCTGGCCCTGGGGTGACCCTGCCTGGTGACAAAACCCTCTTGGGAGCTGCTGGCATCCTCGGCTGTAAGGGGCAGTGGACAGTACATTGTAGCTACCTCTGCAGTCCCTGGTGCCACCCTTCTCGGGTTTGAATTCTTGTAGCTTGCCACCTTAGGCAAGTAGCTTCCTTCTCTACCTGTTTCCTTGTCTGGAAAACCAAGCTGCTCATAATATGTGCCTCGAAGGGGTTGGGGAGGATGAGATAGAGTGAGTGCTGCTACTTGGGACAGCGTCTCATCAAGTTGGGACTGTGCGCTTCAGCTTGGCTGTGATCACTGTTACTCAGGGGCAGGTGATCCTCCCCGAGCAGAAGCCTCCGTCTTGGGGCAGATGCTGGGGCACAGTAGGTTAAGTCATTGCTTGGGATGCCTACACCCCCTATTATAGTGCCTGGGATTCAGTCCCATCTCACCTTCCAACTCAGCATACCCAGGGAGGCAGCAGGGGATAGCTCAAGGACTCATCCCTGCCACCCATGTGGGAGACCTGGGCTGAGCTGCAAAATCTTGGCTTCAGCCTGGCACAGTCTCAGCTGTTTACAAGCAACAAAAGGAGGAACTCCCTGCCCCCAGCCCTGTCTCCCCTCCTCAGCTTGCCACTTTGGTTTCAAATACATGAAAATGAACTTGGGGGGGGGGGTGGAATTTCCAGGTTCTCTAATGTGGACCACATCCACTTTTCCAGGTCATTTGTACACCAGCTTTCTGCTTCCTCATGCTGGACACAACCTACACTCAAGATGCCCAGCCCTGCTCCCCAAGAGCTGCCTCAGGACACTCTTGGGCATCCTGCTCCAGCTGTCGCTCTCCTCCTGTGTCAGGAAGGAACTTTCTCACTTCCCAGCTTCAGCAGATAGTCTCCTGCACCCGCTGTAGCCAGTGCCACTCCATGCAGAAGCCCAGCCCCTGTGTGACCTGCAATATTGGCATCTGCCCTACCTCCCCAGGCTGTGCCCTGTTCTATGCTTATGGACTCCCTCTGCCTAAGGAGTTGCTAGAGTGAGAGCTGTGCCAGCCTTTATGGTCTCATGGCACAACCAGTTGCCTGGGAACTCAACACATCCTAGAGGGTGGGAAGGAAGAGTTGGGGGAAGGAAGTGAGGGAGGGAAAAAGGCAAAGCTACCACTGTAGTGTCCTATTCTGTGCCTGACTATCTTGGGGTTCAGAGGGAGAAAGGAGGCTATTGTTAGTGGGGAGCTCTGGGCCTCCCTACTACAGCTGTAACCAGAGGTCTCTGCAAAGTTCAGAGCAGATAGACCTGAGTCATTAAGCCCTACGTACCCCTTTCACAGGTGAGAAAACTGAGGCCCCAAGAAGGGCAGCCACTCACTCAGGTCCTTCAGGGAATTCATGTCAGAACTTGGACCAGAACTCAGGTCTCTGAAGCAATTTTCACCATGTCTTACAGCCATTCCTGCTCTGCAGGCCCCATGCTTGCTGGCCCCACTCAGTCACCGGCAGGCTTTGTCGTGAGTGTGGGGTGATCATGAGTCAGCAATAGAGTGTGCAGGGAATACCAAGTCAAAGGCCAGACCTTCAGAGCTAGCAAGGCTTCAGGCAAGGTGGGAAGCGGGGACACAGAGGGGGTCCACTGCTATAGCAGCTGAATCATCCAGATTCCCTGGCCTCGTGGCCTCCTTTCAGAGCAGGGACAATCCTTCTCCAAATCCTAGGCCTTGAGTCTTGGAACAAGAGCAGAGCCAGCCAGCCAGCCAGCCCAGCTGTTCCTGCCTTTGGCGGCCATAACCCCAGAACCACTGCCTGGGCTTAAGAAGGTCAGCACTCAACACTTGCTTGTTCTACTTTCTCCTTGATGGACAGTCCTGCCTATTGTCCTCACCTGCCCAAGGCAGGGTCTGATGCGCTATGCTGCGGGAGTGACAGCATGTCACCCCCTGTGGGAATCCACCTGCAATACTGGGAAAGAATCTAGGGGGTCAGCCTGCCCTAATTCAGATCCACTTCCAGCTGTGTGACTATGAGCAAGTCACTTAACCTCTCTGAACTTCAGTCCCCACCCCTACCCCATTCCTGCCAGTCCCCTGGGGGAGGTAAGAGGATTAGATGAGATAAAGCAACCAGTGCAATTGCCTGGCCCACAGGGGGAGCCCAGCAAATACAACCCAATGCAGGTCTCCACCTCCCAATCAATCCTGTTTCTCTGCCTCCCTGCATGATGTCACTCTGCGTGCCCTGTGGGAAACAGAACCGAGCAAAGTCCCTTCCCCTGGCAGGTCTCCGCCCTCGGTCTCCAAGGGTCAGGGCAGCCACACATGACTGGGGACAGCTGCCGCTTCCATTAGCAGCCGGAGAAAGGAGCAGAGATACACCTTCCCCCAAGAGCCAGACTGTTTCCCACTTCGCCTGCTGATAATGGAAGCTGAGCGAACCTGGGGCAGCGGAGAAGGGACGGCTGGGATGAGGCCCTGCTAATAGGGCAGGGGGATCAACAATTCCCGTTCCATCCCCAGACCCAGCCAGTGATTTCCAGCCCTGCTCGAGCCCTTTGGGTACTCTGCCAGTCCCCTTCTTTGACTCCTAGGAAGAGCTCCAGCTACCAGCCAGCCACCAGAGTGGCCAGAGCTCCAGGCGACCCTCTGAGCTTCTGAGCTTGGGTCCACACCTCCCTACTTGTTCTGCCAGGGTCACAGAGTGGCAGCGGAGCCCAAGAATTCCTGGGGTTGTAACTTGACTCCGCTGGATCTGGGGAAGGGACCTGAGGGCAAACTGTGCTGGTTGCAGTTAGAGAGCAAGCAGCCTGGGGGCTCCTGGTAGGAGCAGGTGAAATGCAGAGGTGTCAGCAGGTGAGGCTGGGCCAGTGTGGCAGTGGGGAGGTGTTGGGGTGGGGACAACCACAAGGCCAGTCCCCTCTTCTAGAAAAACTCCAGAGAGCTTCACTCCCTAGGCAAAGCAACAAGGCTGACCCTCTATCACAAAAGCACCAAGTGACAATGTCGATGGCTCAAATCTTCCAAATCCCCCTCCCAGGGGCAGAACTGGGCCTGTCCTGAGCCTGGCTGAGGCCACAGAAAGAAGTCAAAGACTCTTCCAGGTGATCCAGGACAAGGGCAGACAGCTAGACCAGGGGCCCAGTGCTCAGGGGATGCAGCGGTAAGGGTCTGCACAGGAACTCACAGTGCTCCTGGAGTGTGCTCAGCACTGGACCAGGGCCGCTGCAGCCAGGCAGGCTGGGTAAGAAGTGCTGACCATAGGGGCCAGGAGTGGGTCTCCTAGGAGCTGAGAGGGCAGGAATCTGATCCAGAGAGCCCAGAGGATCCTCAAAGAGCAAAGCAGGGAGGCAGCGCTGAGGCGGGGGAACCAGCCTGCAGCTAGAAAAAGAGCATGAGAGGCCTGATTCTCCCAGGGCCCTTAGAGTGGAAATGCTCAGCCAAGGCGCTGATTTCATATTCCTGAAACAAATGAATACAAGAACAAGTGAAAGATGGAAGGATGCACATGCGTTGGCAGAGCACTTGGTGCTGGGCCCAAGGGCCCAGCCTTGCTAGAGGCCGTGGGTATGCTCCTTGTGCCCAGTGCTGAACTCTGCAGCCACTGGCAACCTGCTGTTATGGAGGGAGCATTGGAAAGGGAGTCCTACGCCTTGAGTTCGCCTCCTGCCTCCATTTCAGACTAACGTGAAGCCACAGGCAGGTCCTCACAGGGACCTCAGGTCCTTCATTTGTTTTTTTGTTTGGTTTGTTTTGTTAGGATTTATTTATTTGTTTGTTGGAAAGTCAGATCAGATTTATAGACAGAAAGAGAGAAGGATCTTCCATCTGTTGCTTTTTTCTCTAAGTGGCTGCAACAGCCAGAGCTGATCTAATCTGTCCTGAAGCCAGGAGTTAGGAGCCTCCTCCAGGTCTCCCAAATGCTTGCAGGGTCCCAAGGCTTTGGGCCATCTTCGATTGCTTTTCCAGGCCACAAGCAGAGAACTGGATGGAAAATGGAGCAGCCAGGACATGAACCAGCACCCATATGGGATCCTGGTGCTTGCAAAGTGAGGATTTAGCCACTGAGTCATTGCACCCAGCCCAGGCCCTTCCCTTGGATTTATACAATTTGAAGAGAAACCAGACTATAGCTCCTTCCCTTGGACGTGAAAGGTTCTGCATGGTTCTTCCAGGGCCCGTAGTGTGTGAACGCCCTTGGATTCTGGAACCCACGGAGGCACTGGTCTGTGCTGTACTGTCCTTGGCATTTTTGTTTTTGCATTCACCTCCTGCCTATAGGATCTGTGCTTTACATTCCTGTGTACCCCCAGCGATGCCCATGCATAATAGGTAACACACTCATAATCTTTATAGCTGTAATGGCCAAAGCCAGCAATAGCTGATTCCTCAGAACAAGTGTGTGTTAAGTGCCTACTGTATGGCACACACCAGGCCAGGCACTCAGAAATCAGGGGCACAGAACGGAATCTGTAAAGAAAGCTCTGAGCTCCTTCCCACCTCTGCTCCCCTTTTGTTACACTGAGAGGATACCAATGTCCACATGGGCACTGATGCCCCCATGGTGGTGAGGCCCTGGCTACTTTTGTACAAGAGGACCCACTGGGCCATTTCTGAGCTTCTCTGAGCCAGCCTGCATGACCGTGAATCCTCTTAAGCAGAGCCCAGCTTCCTGGCAGGTGCTGGGAGGGAAGCGTTAGAGGGCTGGTTTCTCTGCAGGCACTGCATGGTACTCTCCCTGCCCTAGCCACCAGCATTACTGCTCCTTCAGCTGTGCATACTGCCATGTATACTGCCCTCCTCGGTCAGAAGTGGCCTTGACTGCAGTTGGAGGCTACTGGCATCACCAGAGGACAGCCAAGGTAAGGGGAAAAGGAACTCTCCTTTCCCAAGAAGCATTTGTTCTCAATTCCAAAACTGCTCTCAAAAATACCAGGGAGAGAGGAGCTGGGTCTGGCCTCTGCTCTGAGATGAAATCCTCCTTGCTCTGTCTCTAGGCTCCATTAAGCATTCAGGAAGAGATGGGAAGTGATTATGGAGAGAGAGCGAGAGAGAGAGCAAGCTCGCAGGAGGCAAAGAAGAGGAAGGAAAGACAGGAGGACCAGTGAGCTATTCCCCTCTCCCCCAACACAGTGATCCCCTTATCTGATTAAGAATCCAAGAGAAGTCAAAAAGCTTCTGGAAAATTAAAATGACCCATCAGATTGGCCGGCAAGAAGCAAGAAGTACAAGCATATTAGGAAAGCCAAGTCGAGTGGGGATTTCCTTCGTTCGAGTGAGTCTTCTGGGCTCTGCTCCTTAGGTCAGAAGGCAGCCAGTCAGCCAGAGAGCAGCCGCCCAGGGCGGGCTGGCTGCCGCCGGCTTCCGTCCCTGGCCGCAGCAGAGCCTCGGGCTGTGTCCAGTTCTCTGCAAAGACACGGAGGCCTGAAAGACTCACGCAGGCTGTGTCTTCCTTCCGCCCCAATTTCTAGTTCCAGACTTTTCCAAAAATGCAATGACTTAGGGGATGGAAACAGTGCCTTCCCTAACTACTGGCTGTGGAGTAGAAGGTCCAGGATTGCTGCAGCTAATTTTGATTGGGTCATCTGCCATCACCTTGCACCCACAGCTTTAGGCAAGTGCCTTGTCTCTCTGGACCTCAACTGTGTCTGCTGTTAAACAGGCACAGGACCCACAGCTCCACAGAGGCCCCTTTTAGCTCTGGCGTTCAGAAATTTTAGAATAGCTTCTTCCTCTGTGGGGAGCTAGTCCTGCTGAGCTGGCACATCCCTGCCTCTTGCTCCCACTGTGGCAGGAAGGGTGAGCTGCATCACTTGAGGAGCCATCAGCCCAGACCTGGGTGAATAAGGGGGAAAAAAAGTCACAGGCAACCTCAGCTTAAAGTGAGAACAGCCTCACAGGCACACCAGCCAAGCTGTTTGCTAAGCTGTATCCTGTATTTGCAAACATCCCAGAATACGTGCGTTAGGAAGCTAACAAGTTGCCTGGCATTGCAAATGTATTATACACAGCATCAAATATACTTAATATGCACCCGTAACAGCTCTTGTTTTTTTCTGCTTGCGGCGGCATATTTTCCTTATTTCCTTGCTTCTCTAAAGAGTTTGTTTCCCACAATGCTACCACTAGCCAGAGCTGTTCCTTCAGCACCATGAGCATCCCTGGAGCAGTGCTGTGCAAATCCTCAGTGCTCAATGTGTGCTCATGGGACCATGGAACCCCCAGCAGGACTGGCTTTGGGTTCCATGGTCGCCTGAAGCCAGCAAAGACTGTGACTGCCCTTGGAGGAGGCAGTGAGAACCATGGCTTTTACGAGCTCTGGAAGCATGACCTCATCGGCTCAGGAAACTTCTTGTTCCTTGGCGAGCTGCTGCTGGAGCTGTCCTGGTCCAGCCTTTGCATCTCTGAAATCCTGAGAGACAGGAAGGCTGCAGGTCCCGGCTCTGGCCTTGTTAGCAGCTGGAAGCTGTGAGTCTCACCGGCTGGGGCTGTGGAAGGAAGGTGTTAATGAACTTCTCTGGGGCTGCAGGGAGGATTTCATAGTGGACAGGAAGGGGCCTTGTGGTTCCTGACTTACAGACACACACCTTCCCCCCAGGGAACACTAGCTGGATTCCTGGGTGCCTGCTGCACATGGAGCTGGGCCATGGGATGCTGTCTGGCTCTGGCTCTTGAACACAGTGTGTTGGCATAAGGGACAAAAAAAAAAAAAAAAACCACAAATGAAAGATAGCTCTGCATTGTCAAAGCTATCTGGTAAAGATCTGGACCCTTCTTCACCTCCACTCCGTGGAAGCTCAAAGACCTTGAGCTAACTGCTTAACCCCTCCAGGCCTCGGTTGCTCACCTGCAAAATGGAGAGAGAATGAGCAGCCTTCCTAGAGTTGTCTTGAGGTCTGAAACGACAAAAGCATACCACAGCACAGTACCTGCTGAAAACAAAGGTCTACTGCATTAGTAAAGGGGCTGTACTGGAGTGCTGGCTCTCATCCCAGCTTCTTTGCTTCCAATCCAGCTTTCTGATTATTCACCTGGAAATCAGCTGCAGATGACCCATAAGGAAAAGTTCCTGGCTCCAAGCTATGGCCTGGTCCTGCTTGGCTGTTGCTCTGGCAACTTGGGGAGTAAACCAGCAGATGAAAGCTCATTTTTTTCTTCCTTCCTGCCTTCCTGCCTTCTCTTATTTCTCCCTCTCCCCTTTATACCTAGAATGATTCCTGGTGACAGGAGAAGAGTCAACAATATTCACTGAAGGACTGAAAGAAGCTAGAGAAGCAGAGTACTGCACAGTTCCTGTTGAAATCGGCAGCCAGGGGGTCTCGGGGGGGCTTTGCTGGACAGTGTTTGGTGGGGACAGAAGCCCTGCTATAGCGGGGTGGGTGAGGAGGAACCAGGGAGCGGAGTAGGGCAAGAAACAGAAAGGGGTGGGGCATAGGAGAGGAGCAGAGCTGAGTATGCATGTCTCAGGGATGCAGGGGACCAGCACGTTCTTAGGTGGAGGAGAAGGCGCTGAGGAAGACAGCAAGGTCTAAGACGCAGCAAGGAGAGGAAGTGTAATTAATGAGCCAACATTCTGGAAGATGCAGAAACTACTATAAATTGCTGAGAACATAAAATGGATGTTTGTTTCCCTCTGTGTACCCTTCACATGGTGGGCAGAGTGAAGCATCCCCAGGCAGACAGAATCAGATTGAAGTTGGGCTTCAGCTACCCCAGTCCTCACTGGCCCAGAGCCCTGCACAGCCCTCGAGCCTTCCTGAGCTACGGGGATGATCACCTCTGTTTCTGATATTGCTGGCAGGTTCAGTGAAATAATTTGTTTGCAATGCATGCAACACTTGGCTATTACTCAGCAAATACCAGTGACCTTTCACTTTCTATCACCATCTGTGTGGTCAAGGAGAAAATCTGACAACTCCTTCCTGGTAAAATTGGTCTTCAGCAGGGCATCCTGTCCTCAAATGTACCGTTATTTAGTGGAACTGGTCGCTCGGCCTCTCTACCAACCACGCTGCAGCAGGAACAGCACCAACCACTACTTGCACCCCATGAGTTCCTCAAGTCAAGGCAGTGACTACAAGGGAGCAAGGCTGGCCTGACCAAGGGGGTCTCAAGAGACTGAAGGGGGTACTGAATATGATCCCCTCTCGCCACTGACCCCAAGGTGCCCACAGTCACAGTCTAGATCCCTGACCCGAGAGATAGTGAAGAAGCTTTAATGGCTCTGGTACCACTCCCCCAGCTCTGCCCTGAGTCAATGGGCATCCTAGACAAGTCACTCACCACTCCCAGAGCTTCCTCAAAATCCTGCAGAACAGATTCTGCATATCCACTTACCATGTAGAAATTGAGACTCAAAGAGATAAAGTCACACACTCAAGGCCCCAGCAGGAAGCCAGTGGCAGACGGAAATAGAAATAGGCTGTGGAAAGTTTAATAAAAGGTTCATTTGCAAAGGCACAGACAGAGCGTAGGGAAACTACGGTGATGTGGATGTACCCATGAACATGCAGCTACAGAAGACTTCACTGGAAAGGAAGAATTCCAGAACCCAGGAGCACAACAAACAGCTGTGTGGAGAGTAACACCTGTCTACAGCTGTGGATTTCACTGAAGAACCCCTAGGGAGACAGGTGAATAACATATTCTAACCTTACTCTCACCCCTTCTTGGGTTCCCCCAGGGATAACCCCAACCACGCACTTTCCCCACTCTCTTTAGTGTAGTCTGTGCAGATCAATCTGCTTACACAGGCAAGGGGGAGTGGAGGACAAGGGGAAAATGCCTTGTACACATGGTTACCTCTAAAGTAGCACCTCTAAAGAAATGTGGATTTGGGCCAGGGTCATCAGATCTCTTCTATTCCCTGCCATTTCTGGTAAACCTTCATTAATACTCACCAAATGGTTGAAAGGAAGGAAGGAGGGAAAGAGGGAAGGGAGGAAAAGAAGAAGGGAGGGAAGGAAAGAAGGAAGGAAAGAAAAAAGGAAAGAAGGAAGGAAGGAAAGGAGGGAGGGAGGAAGGGAGGGAGGGAGGAAGGAAGGAAGGAAGGAAGGAAGGAAGGAAGGAAGGAAGGAAGGAAGGAAGGAAGGAAGGAAGGAAGGGTAGATGGAGAGATGGATGAGTGAATGGGTGGATGGAGGAGTGGATGGATTGATGGATGAATAGATAGAGGGGATGTAATTAACTCCTGCAGACTTTACTCATGTGGCTTTGATTAATCTTGTCACCTGATTAGAAATACAAGACCTACTAATAGGATTTATTTTGGAGCCATATATGACTTAGAAGAATAGCCTTCTTCTGATCTCCTAAGTTCCCATAAGAGTTTCATGTCCCTCTTTTGCCTCTGGCTCATTTTTCCCACTGCTGTTATTGCTGCTGCTGGTGCCACTTTCCCCTCCAAGACTGGAACCTTGAACCAGGCCTATAAAGGAAGTGAAGAGAGGGCAGAGGTCAGAGGGGGCAGCTGTCTCTGCTCCCTGGGGCTGGAGTGTGAGGCTGAAGCAGCCCAGCTCTCTGTGAGGGGAGGAGCTGTAGAGGAGGAGGGAAGAGGAAGTAGGAGGCAAGTTGTTCACTGTAATTATTTTCATTGATTTGTCTACTCGATCCCAAGTGCTGCAAAGCTGTTGTGACATTTAATAAAAATAATTCAAGGTAAAAATACCTCTTCCCCTTGCTCCCTCCTCCCTCTTCATCAACAGCACCCCAGCTTCCTCCACCCCAGGCAGCATCAGACCTCTGCCTCTACCCATGGCGTCCTGAGCTGACTACAGAAGGCAGCAGGCTAAAGCGGGGCTCCACTTGGGGAGAAAAGACAGGACCCTGGAGCTTGGAGCCTGGCACCCTGACCCGGAGGCTGCACAGGCGCTGGCTGCTGGTGACCCCTGGCAGGATGCTGTTCCTCTCTGAATTCTGGCTGTACAGTTAGGAGACAGGCAATGCACGAAAGATCCTAATGAGGTCTCCCAGAACCCCTTCCTTACAGACCTCACTCCTGCCTTCTGAGTTCATTTCTGATCTCTAGAAGGCCCTCTCACAGCCATTTCTGGATGGTTTCCACGCCATGCTAGGTTCCCCTTCTCTGTCCTCTCTTCAGGAGAAAATAAATAATATTCAGCCCATTATACAGAGAGGATAAAGTGAAGTACAAGATAGTAATTAGGGCTGCTTTGTCTTGCTCACTAACTATGTGCCTACAGCTTTAAATAGTGGACTTGAGCCCAGACAGCTCTTTGCTGTAGGGATACTTAAAGGAACAAAGCTTGGAGAGGCTCAGTTTGCTGCCCAGAGAGACACAGCCAGAAAGCAGGAAAGGAGGCTCTGCCTTCAGCCACCCCAGCTCCAGAACAAACCACTCGCCGCTGGCTCTCACCGCCTCTCGGTCCTGTGTCCAAGACAGGGCCTCCACCCAGCCTCCTGCCTCCTGAGACACAGCCTGATTCAGCAGAGGAAGCAGCAGGCATTCCTCCTATTTCAGGAAGTCCTCTGAGTGCAGCCCCACCATCCCCAGGCTGTCAGGGCGATTTGTAATCACAGTGACCTCATATGTTTCACGGATTCATTAAAGCGTATGTTCTGGGGTAAATGATTGCTTTCCCCCAGTCCTGCTGAAAAGAAAATCGATTGTCTCCTTGTAGATTTGGCGTGGGACAGTGGGCAATTAGAACACACCTCCCCAGGCAGGCACTGCAGAGGGGGTCTTGTTCCATGTCCATTTCATTCCATCAGGGACGCCCGGACTGGGCCTGCCAGCCTACATGCAGTCAGTTGGAGGAGTCCTGGACTGGGTCAGGGATATGGCTGAGAGCTTATTCAGGGCCTCCAGGCTCCTAGCTACATATCTGCTGCCGAGGCTTCATTTGGGCCTTTGCACTCTTTTCCCAACTGCCCCCACCTCCATTCTTGCCCCTGCTGGCTAATGGATTTTTCTCTGTACAGGGAGATTTACTAAACAACTGAGCTAGGACGCATTAAGTCTGTGGTTTTGGAGGTTTGTTTTAGAGCAATTCTAGCCCGGAGAACTGGCCGCTGAAATTAAGATGCGTTCTTCTCAGCAAATATTGATTTCAACTGGAAGCAAATCCGAGAAGCTGCTCACCAGATTTAAGCTCTGGCAGCTGCAGTTGGGACGAAAGGAGGGGTTACCTGGGTGCTCCTCAGAGCAATGAGATGCACCCCAGGTTTCCAGAGCTGGAAACTCACTGCCGAGAGAAGCCAAATAAAAGCTCTCCTTAGCCTCGCAGGTGCTTTGGTGCTGCCAAACAGGGAGGATGACCAGGGTCCCAGGCACTCACACCTGCTATGAGCTCAGCCACGGTATCAAACACAGGGCCTTCATGCTTCCCTTCCAAATTGGACCTCCAAGTGCTGCTCCTCCAGGGAGCTCAGCTTGACTAACTTCACTTTTCTTCTCCATTTCCTCTAAGAATTCCAACAGCCCAGGAGCAACCAGCCCTGGGTATCTTCTTCAAATTCTCCTGCATCTCTTCTTTTTTGCCCCAAAACTTCTCAGTACTTGGGACCTTGCATGTCTTCAGTATCTTACACAGCACATGAAATGTATGATAGCACAAGCTTAGGACCTAAAGAAATGAAATTAGTCTGCATTCTTCTCCTTTTAAAAGATTTGTTTTATTCTAGTTGAAAAGCAGAGAGAGACACAGGAGGAGAGAGAGAAAGATTTTCCTTCCACAGCTTCCTGTCTCCAGATGCCTGCAACAGCCAAGGCTGGGCCAGGCCAAGACCAAGTGGCAGGGGTAGAAGAAACCCATGGACTTGGACCATCATCTGCTCCCTCCCAGGCACATTAGCAGGAAGATGGATAAAAACAAGTCCAAACGGTGGAGTGACCAGGACTTGACATTCCAATTTTGTGCAGTGCGGGCATCCCAAGGAACAGATTGGCCTGCTGGGCCGCAACCCCGCCCCCACCCAAGCTCTAGATCCAATTTAGTTACCTTCTCACTTCAGGATCTCGGGCAAAATCTTCCTCTCTCTGCGCTTCTGTTTCCTTATTTCCAAAAGGCAGAGAATTCTTTGCTAAAGAGCAAGGGATTGGATTGGACCAGACAATCTTGAAGAATTACCTCTACTACTAAAATGGAGCATGTGGCTGGAGTTTCTGGAACTAAAGAAAACACACACCTCTACGTGTGTCCTCAAGGCTCAGCAGTGCTTGCTAACAGCACAGCCTCACAGAAGGGCCCGCCTCCAAACCCAAGGCAAGGGGGCGAAGTTCCCAGGACACATGACATTTTGATACAAATACAAATATGAGACCCATTTGAGTTAAGGAACCCTTAACTCTGTCACCTAAGAAGATGCAGGCTTAAAAAACATGCTTCCTCATCAGTGATTGGATGTCACCTTATACCCACTGAAATGGCTTTGGAAAATGTAATGCCATTAGGAAGCATTGGTGAGGATGGAAGTTCCTAGATCATAAATGGGGAGTATAATATCCATCCACTCCAGAAAACTACTTGGCAAGTGTCTAAGTTAAACATAAACTTATCACATAACCCAGGGATTCTACTCCTAGGTGTTTACCGAGAAAAAGAAAATGGATGTTGATGCTAAAACCTGCACAAGCATGCTCATGGCAGCTTTATCCTAATTGTCCCAAACTGGAAGCCATTCAGGTGACCCCTCATGGGGGAGTGGATAACCTATGACAGCCTACCCATCTAATGGAAAACTACTCAGAAATCAAAAGGGTTGAACTGTGACACATGCCACAGCATCAGAGTCTCTGATGCACTTTGCTACCCATCATAGGTTTTTGCTTAGCTGATTTGCTGGGGGAAAGCAACGCTAGATGAATGAGTGAGAGGGCAATGCTCAGCTGACAGAGGCCTCAGAGGGCAGCACAAGCAACAGTGGGGAATGCCAAAGCACCCAGACTGTGGAAAGAATACATGACACCACGTTCTTGTCAAAATCTTCATAAGCGTGTCCTACAGACTACACTTTTTTAGATGTACACCTGAGTTTAAATATTCACAAGATTAAAACAATCCACAAGAAAAAAAACAAAGAGCCCAGGGCCTGGCACGGTAGCCTAATAGATAAAGTCCTTGCCTTGCATGTGCCAGGATCCTATATGGCGCTGGCTTATGTCCCAGCTGCCCTACTTCCCACCCAGCTCCCTGAAAAAGCAGTCAAGGATGGACCAAAGCCTTGGGATCCTTCACCCATTAGTGGACCCAGAAGCTCCTGGTTCCTGGCTTCAGATTGACACAGCTTCAGCTGTTGCTATAATCAGTAGATGGAAAATATTTCTCTCCCTCCTTCTCTCTGTAAATCTGCCTTTCTTATGAAAATAGCTAAATCTTAAAAAAAAAAAAAAAAAAGCAAAGAGTCTAAAACAAGGTTACCATGGTAGCCAGGGGTGGCATCCCACTACAGTGGTGACCCCATGCCACAGCTCAGCTCCTGGGAATGCAAGAGGACACTTTCAGGATGAGGTAAGTAGTGACCAAACCCTTCATGTCCCTTTCATGTCGCATGTCAGTGAAGCTGTGGAGATGGAGAGTCCCAAGCAGGGACGTAGCATACACAGGGCAGGCCATCCAGCACCAAGGCTGGGGCCACCTCCAGTTGCCTTCTGCTTTGTCTTGTCAACTATACCGGGACAGACAGAATCCCAGGTGAGTGTGGGTCCTGCTGAGAAGAAGAAATATATTTTTAAGATTTATTTATTTCAAAGTCAGAGTTATACAGAAAGAGGGAGAGATAGAGATGTCTTTCATCTACTTGTTCACTCCCCAGATGTCTGCAACAGCCAGCGCTGGGCCAGGCTGAAGCCAGAAGCCCAGACAAGCATGAGAGTACAGGGACCCAAGGACTTGAACCATCTTCTGCTGCTTTCCCAAGCCTTTAGCAGGGAGCTTGGTTGGAAGTAAAGCAACTGGGACTCAAACTGGAGACCAGTATTGCAGGTAGGTCTTACCCACTATACCACAATGCCAACCTCAGAAGAAATTTCTTCTCAAAATGCTGTGGTAAGCAGCAGGGAAGGAGAGAAGAGGGCAGTGCATACATTCTCAGCCCAGGTGCCCACTTGTCAGTGGAACCACCAATCCATCTTCTCACCTACTTGCTGTGCCGTCTTAAGCAGGATGCTGATCAAAGCAAGTAATAGCTTGGCCTCGGCTTTTTCACCTGTAAAACTGGAAAAATAATGACACTTATTCCAAGGGTTATTGAGATGATTCCATGAGTTCGTATTCATTCATTCGCTCAGCGCATATTGATCGATCATCTGTTGTGTGCCTGTCATTGTCTTGTGTGCTTGGGATACAGATAACCATTCCTGCTGCCGTGGAGTTTACCCTGGAGGGAGCAGGAGGAAGACAAGAGCAATTGATAGCAACACAGAAGCACACACACAAGACAGCAGGTGGTGGGCCCGCTGTGAAATCAGGAGGTTTGAAGATGGTGGGAGGCTGCTTCACACAAAATGTTTCAGGGAAGTCACTTTGAGGAGGTGAGCTTTGAGCAGAGATCTGCAGGAGTGGAGGGAGAGAGTGGGGATGTCCCCATGCCTGCAGAGAAGACAGCAGAAGAGCAGACACCCCGAGGCAGGGGCCTCTGTCACAGAGTAGAGGAATCCCTGGAGACCAGGTGGCTAATGTGGTGGAGTGGAATGACAAGAAAATCAGAGAAATCCTGAGAACGGGAGGAGGAAGGGCATGCACACCGCCAGGACTTGTTCAGAGTAAGGTGCCATGGAAGCCTTTGGTGTGATCTAACTCGGACCCTCTGGGAAGAATTTGCCGTCAAGTAGCGGAGAGGAGGTCAGGGAATCCAGCCTTGAGGAGCCATGGCACAGTGTAGGAGAGAGAGGATAGAGGCTGGCACAAGCAGAATTCCCTCCATGATACTTAAACAAAGCCCCTCGGCATTGTCTGTAGGTACAGACATCAAGTTTACTACCATTACCTTCTAGGGTACAAGGGCAGGAAAAGCCCAGTCCAGCCTATATCCCTAGTGGGAACTAACACACGAGATCTTCAAAATATTTGTGGAAAATGAGTATCATGGGGGGAAAAAAAGTATGTACAGAATTCAAATTTTTGTATCCAGATAAACATATCAGTCAAGCCCGCATACCGCGAACTTGTGCAAGAACCCTTAGGTTCTGCCCTGCTCAAGTCCACCTGGCCTTTGTGGGCCTAGGGACCCCCACATGGAAACTCAGAGGCTCTGAGCAGAAGTTTCACCCACTGCCTTCTCAGTCCCCTTGGAGAAATGCCACATAGCTTAGTTTGGGGAAAGAACCAGAGGGAAACATTCTAGGGGCAGTTAAGCTCCAGGAAGAATAGGGTAAGTGAAAGAAAGGGGTCCCAGGACAAGCAGCTTGAGTTGCCACTGCTCCCATAGTCATCTTATCTCTTCTGCCTAGGTTTCTGAGAAAGCTGGGCCATCTCCACCATTGAATGAGGAAAGCAGGTTCAAGAAAGTCTCGCTGCCCAGGTGCTAGAAACAGGTACAGGATTCAGGTGCAGGTATGGTAGGACTTCCAAGCATCTCCACTCTCAGGTTAAGACTCAACTACCCACCCAATCCTGTACATTTGGTGACCTAGCCCAAGGGACCTTAATAAGTCCTGAAACTCAAATCTAACTCTTGCATGCCCCCACTATCTGTGGCTTCCAAATCCATGGAGCCCACCAGCTCTAAAATCACATGTGTCCTGGCTCCTTGTTTACAAAGAGCCTATCTTCCTGGTAGAAGACAGCAGTTTCCCAAGAAATGACATCTCTCTTGGCCATTGCTTTTTGCAAATGCAATAATGATTTGCTCTGACCTGGTCAAAATTTCCAAATATATTTCAGGGAAAGCCACATCTCTATGCCAAGCAACTTGACCTCTGGGAACAACTCTGGCCTTTCTGTTCTAATGGAAAAGTCTATCAAAGCTTTTTTTAAATTCATCGTTAATCTATGAAACATCAAGCATAACTATGTCAAAAGAGAACAAGCATCCCTGCAGAAAAGGCTAATTCTACAACCAGAACAAGAAAAAATACAAACTAAGCCAGAATATCTTAAAGCCAGAAAAATGAAGTCATCAAAACTACTCAGGTTTGGGTTGAAAGGTCAAGGAAGCCAGCAGGAGCAGATTCTCATTGGTCAAAGACATTACTAGTTAAGCAACAGCAAGAACAAAGATGCCTGGATTAAAGCACAACTAAATGTTTACATCCATCCATCCATCATGATGCTCAGAACACAAGACAAACTTCATGGGTCATCTCTGGAGGAGGCCAGGGAACCAATCAATTGTTTTAAAACCAGTGAAGTAAAGGGAAACAGTAAAGTATGCATTATTTATTTATTTATTCTATTTATCTGAAAGACAGAGAAAGAGTGAGAGAGAGACAGAGAGATGTATATGCTAGTTCTCCAGTAAATTCCTTCAACAGCCAGGACTGGGTCATGCAGAAGCCCAGGACCAGAAACTGCATGTGGATCTCCCACACGGGCGGCAGGAGCCCAACCTACTACTGGGGCCATTGCCGTCTGTTCTCGGCAGTGTGCATTGGAAGGAATCCAGAGTCAAGAGCAGAGCACAAACCAACCCCAGCCATCCTCCTGGGAAATGGGCACACCCCATGCAGCACCTCAACCACTGCGTCACACACCCACTCCAGAGCCAACACTCTCCTCCCTTTACCATGCAAACAGTACTGCTGATAAACCAATGCTTTCAGAGAAGAATTTTCTATGGAAGCCCAACAGTTCTAATAAATGATCACCAAATAATACTGATAAATGAAGTATGAATAACTGTTGTAGTGTTGTGTAACAACTGATGGATTAGAAGATATAGGAAAAACAGCAGTAGCCATGAGGGTCTTGGAGGAGTGCAAGCTGAGACCTACTAATCGGCCATGAACTTGGGAGTGCCTTCAGTCTTCAGAAAGTCCTGGAGACAAGCGCCTGAAGGTGGATAAATACTATGAAGAAAGCTTGCAACTAACTTTTTGCCTTGCAGTCCCAATCTTTCTTTCTTTTTGTCCTGTATTTCATGACTCTTTTAATAGAACAGTGCTCCAGCATCCCAGGTCCCAAGATCCAAAGAGATCCACAGATACTGACTCCTCATTATGGAGGAGCACAGCACCTCACATGTATTGGCCTTGCAATGACAAATCAAGGTCCAATCTAATCAAACCTCCAGCCCTATCTGAATGCTCATCCACAGGAAATTCAAGGCCGGGGGGAAATAGTAAGCAGTACCATAGTATACAGTAAAGTTAGCTTGTGGGAAAATCTATAGGACAAGGACCCAGAGGAAAAAATGTAACGATCTCAAGTGGAAACTATAGATTAGAAGAAGCTTAAGAGACTTATCTATCAATCAAAATTGATCAACATGATTGGATTCTGATAGGAACACACAGCAGTCAAAAGGAAACTGAAGTCTTTGAGGCAAGCCGAAAGATTCCAACACGGAGTAGGGATCTGATGAAATGAAAGACTCACTGTGCATCTTGTGATGTGTGCATTGGTTAGGAGCCACAAGCATCCTTGGTGCGGACTGGGAGCTCCAGGCAAGGGTAGGCGTATGGTGTGGTCCCAGGCCTTGAGGAGCTCATGGCCAAGTGAGGGACATGGGGAGCAGAGAGACACCCCACCACACACAGGACAGTAAGGGATGGGATCGGGAAGCAGCGATGCTGTGGATTAATGGGGCCAGGAAGCAGGCAGGTGTGGAAGAAGAGTCAGAAGATTTGGTGTAGGCATTGGAACTGAATGAGGAAATACAAGTTCAGCCTCAGTCAGAGGACCAGAACCCAAGAAAAAAGTAACAGTCATGAGCAGGGGTCAAGCACCTGGAGGAAGAGGGAAGTTCAGTGTCAGGAACATACAGGTACAACACCACAGAGATGTGCCTCGTTGTGCCTACTGGGGGCCCTCCCGGCATGTGATGAACTTGAAGGAAATACAGGTCAGGATAAGGTTTGCTAGTCGTGTAGCAAAGCAGGAAAGACTAGGCTCCTTGAGAGCATCCTGCAGGACTTCATGGAGGAGAAATCTTTTTGTGGTGCTTTGAAGAGATGAGTCTTCCTGCTCTTTATCTCCTAATCATTCATGCATCATTGCGGAGTGAGACCAAGGCAGTGAGCTATACAGCAGCACAAGATACTGTCTGCTCTCTGCTTACTCATTGTAGAGTTAGCTTGACCCCAAGTTAGACTCACCTGGATCCCACACTGGAAGGCAGCTCTGGTGTAACCCAGTGGAGGCACGGGAGTTCAGAGAGGACCTGTGACTAGCACAAGGTCACACACAGAAACTGTGATGGTTCCCTCTGCTATTGAATGAGGCCTGGGGCTGATTCCTCGCTCCCTCCACCCACCAGCCCTGTTTGCACCACCCTCAGCCCCGGACCTCCCAATCTCTGTTGAAGAAGAGACAAAGACTTCCCTGATGCTTGTTTGTGCACACGTGCAGTGCATCCTTCTCCAGCCTGGAAGGCAGCAATCGCAGGTTGCTGGGACCACTCTGGCTCTTCCAGAGTGTCCATAACTGGGAGACAAGCTGCTGTTCTCACCAGTAAATGGCTGGGACTGTGTTTTAGGACAGGGACCTCCCTGCAAGGGCAAAGCCCTAGGGCCCTCCCAGAGTCAGAAGGATGGCGCAGTCCACACTGCATTCATCTGATTTTCAGGTAAGTAGTCATTTCTTTGTGTGAATATATCCCACGTCATGCAAGAAATGTGCTTATACAAAAACCAATGTGTTTGCTGCTTATTTGAAATTCCAGTGGACTGGTCACCATGTATTTTTATGTGGCAAATCTGAGCAGCTCCAGCAGAGGCAGAGAGCCAATGCAGACTCCAATCCCGAGCACCTGGATGTCCCTCCTCCTGCCCCGCCCTCCTGCACCTTGTTGCTTAGGTCCGGCCTCCACGGGGTCCTCCCTTTGAGGAGGCTGGGAGTGGAGAAGGAGATGGAGGGGTCTCAGGGCAAGGGCATGAGTGAGCAGAGCGAAAATATGATGGGGAGACAGACAGAACTGAAATCTGAATCAGAGCAGGGAGGCCTCTCTGGAGGTTGCCTGCTCCTGCTGCCTGGGGCGCCAGGCTGGAGGGATGCACCGCGGGCAGCAAGCTGAGGCTGCGGACACCTGTGTTCCAGCCCTTCAGACAGTGGCGGGAGCCAGAAAGCCTCTTAGAGGTAAATTATCTCCCTGTGAGGCAGCCCGGACCCCAGCAGAGAGCGAGCCAAGCAGGAGCCGATTACCGCTGACAACGAGTTGTTTTTAAACCTCTCTCTTTCTCACTCTCTTAAAGACCCATTCCTGCCACCAGACACCTTTGAAAGAATACCTCAGGATTCCCAGACACCCATGATAATAGGCTTGCTTTTGCTCCAGCTGGGCCTGGGCACCGTGGCCTCCAGGCTCCAACTGAGCCCTACAGTGGAGACCTTACAGAGGGCACCATGGGCATCATCTCCTTTCCCACCCTCCACCCAGACCCACCCCGCTGCCTCTCCAGATCATAGCACCCCTGACCAATCCCCTCGCTCAAACCCAGGGCCTCTTCCAGTCCAGCTGCACCAGGCCTGGGGCATGTTCTAGAATTGTCTTCAAGCACACAGATGGCAGGCAGTGAGGGGCTCCCAGCAGGTCTGAGATGAGCAAGACTCCAACCCTCAGTCCTTGGGTATAGCCCAGCCTGCAGGGAGCTTTCGATCCCTGGGAAGTGACAAAAACATGGGCTCACCCAACCCCTGATGTTCCCCCACCCCCGTGTACAAAGGGCCTCCTGGAAAGAAGAGATGGGGAAGGCTGGAAGAGGGTGGAACCAAAGGGACCTCAACTCCCATGTGCCTGGGGAGGAGACTGTGGGAGTGTGTGTGTGTGTGTGTGGGGGGTCATCCAGGATTGTCTCAGACCACAGTTTCACAGGTCTCAGTTCTCCCTTTGTCTCCTGCCATCCACTGGTCCTGCTTCCAGCCCAAGGGGCTTCTTAGGGCAAGTTTCTGGTATTCCCACTGTGTGACAATAGGGCCTCTCCTTTCCCCACCCCGTCCATGCCCCAGCTGGCTCAGGGAGCAAACTCTACACTGCACATCTTCAAGTTTGCCAAAGTCCATCTCAGCGTTCAGTGTCTGGGGCTGGAACCCGTCCTGGAGTGGATTATTGCCTCCCTACGTCTGCACACTTTACCTCTGTGCATGCTGCTTTAAGATGCTGTTACTTTCCAATCAAAAGCTATGGGGAGCCCCGGTCACAGAGGAGGGAAGAACCCCACCACCCAGAAGTCAGCTATGGAGGAGAGAGTAGTTCCTCCTTTCTGTTCCCCCAGTTTCCTATCTGATGTCTGTCCTGCAGCCTTTCCTGTTGGCTTCCCCCTGTTTTGCCCCTCTTCTCATGCAAGGTCAAATAGCTGCTTGACCTTGGGCTAGTCTCCTCATCTTCCCCAGCCCTCCTCTCCATCCTTATCTGAAAACCTGTAGGACAATCACTGGACTGCCTGCCTCCAGCCTCGCTGGGCAGTGCAGGACTCCACTGAGATAATGAGCGGGCGCGGAAGCACTTTGAAAGCTGTTCAGCCCCACACAGATGAAGGCACCGTCTGTGTTCTCAAGTTTATTCATCTTGCACATGACACTGTGCTGAGAGAGGCACAAAAGGAGAGAAATAAGCAGAGTCCATGACTGCGTGGAGCTGAGGTTCTGGCAGGCCACTGGAGCTGGCAGGATATAAGGAGGCTGCAAGCACAGTCTTTCATTGACTTGGTGGGGAAACTGAGGCTTGGAGAACAGGATTTGCCAGTGTCTGTTAAGCTCTGGTCCCCCACCATGCTCGGGCAGCACACAGCCTGTCTTGCAGATCAGGAATATAGGAGGGTGGTTCCCAAGGGACAGCCCGATGGCAGGAGTCACTTGCTTTGCCTCGTGTCAAAGTTGTGCCCCCATTCACACTCTGACCTTGGCTGCCCCCAGCCTGAGTTGAGCCTGCAGCCCACCTTTATGGCTCACCAGTTGCCATGGGCCCCACTTACCTCTGAGAGATGCTGGGACCATGATAAAGGTATATGCAAAGCACTTCTCAATGTGTGTCTGGTACACAGATAGCCGGCCCCTCCTTGTTTCTCCATCCATCTGTCTTTACAAGATCTGCTACCCTGCAAGGCTACACCAACACCCACCTCTTAGGGAAGATGTAAAACCTAGATGGTGGCTGCTAGGCACATGGCACTATAGAGTGACACCTAGTGTATGTTTGGCTCTTAGAAGGATCCTCAATCCATGTGGGTCCCCCACTTCCCTGCCTGCTTGCTCGGGGTGGAGTTCTGTTTATTCAGAACAAGATCTGACACATAAGTGTTGGTTGAATGATTCAAAGTATATGTGCAGACCCATTGTGAAGATGGGAAAACTGTAGCATGTATGGTAAGTTTCTAGACTTACTTTTGGTGAGTGAATAGACAACACCACAGGGGCCGCCTGTGAGTGTCTGGCCATTTAGAGCCCGCCATGGGCAACCTGCTGTCTTCCCATAGACTGAACAGGACATTACAGTTGCCTGGGCACCAAGCAGACCTAAGGCCCTTCTCTCCTGACCAAGTGATTGACAGCCAGATGGGCAGGAGGACAAAGGAGTCCAGCCAGGAGAGAGGTCTAGATCTCCACCTCCTGCGTGGGGGCTGCGACAGCAGCTGCTCAGGACCTGGGAGGGCCCACTCCCAGCAGATAAGCAGGCCCATACATCTCCTCGGGAGACTCCCACTCAAGGACAGTATCATAAATCCCCAGGTGGGAGCACACAAGCGCAGCAGTCTTTCCTCCCGGGAAAGACTACTGCTGGCATGCACAGGAACCCATGCCCAGAACTGAGCCGCAGTTTTGCATCTGATCTGCCATGGGCCCCTCGGGAGCAGCCTCCTTCCCAGCCTGCGCTGATGGAGACTACTGCCAACTTATCTCCCCGGAAGCCAGGAGTTTAATGGTCGCTCCCAGAGCATGACTCCTGTGTCTTTTGGGATCACTTCTGTGGCTGCCTGCAGTAGCCAGCTGAGGCAACTCTTCCCAGGCTGGGCTACCCAGGAGAGGGAGGAGTCCGCATGGCTGGAGGCCCAGAACCACGAACTCTTTAGTCAGCAGGCTGCTTTAGCCTCAGTATTCTCATCTGCACAGTGGATCTCCATGATTTCATTCCTTCATCAAGTATTTACAGGCCAGGCCTAGTTCTAATGCCATGTCCAACAATGAACAGACAAGCTGGAGACCAACCATGTTCAAGTGAACTGCGGGGGGAGACACGATTGTTTCAGATAACAGTGATGCATAACCTGAAGGGGTCCTGGAAGAGCACATGGCTGCGGCACGGACACCATGGAAACCAAGACTTCAGAAGCAAGCAACAGCTGAGCACAGCCATCCATGACAAAGAGGAGTAGGCCAGCAAGGAGAGGAGGGTGGGCAGGTAAGTGCTGGGACAGGAAGAAGCAGAAGGCTTGTCTAGGAAATGGTGAAAGAGGCAGAGGCCATGCAGCCAGTGTTGTGGTGTAAAAGGTTAAGCTGCCACCTGTCATCTGGGCACTGGCTCAAGTTCTGCCTGCTCCACTTCTGATCCAAGCTCCCTGCTAATGGCCTGGGCAAAAGCAGTGAAGGATGACCCATGGAGGTCTGCTCTAGCCCAGGGGTTCTGACCATCTGGGGAGGAAACCAGCAGACGGAATATCAATCTCTCTCTCTATTTCTCTGTAACTTGACTTTCAAATAATTAAATATTTTTTTAAAAAAGGTAGAGGCCAGACCACAAAGTATAGGTCTTGCTCCTAGTGGGAAGCTTCTGAGTGTGGGCCATGACCTGATTTCATGTTGACGTAGCTCCTCCAGCTGCTGTGCAGACAATGATGCCAGGGGCAAGTAGCTGGGACGCTCTTCTCCCACTTGTGGTCTACAGAGCAATAAACACGGATATAGCACCTTCTAAACCCTGGCACTCCCCGGGGAATGAATGTCCTTTCCCAGTTCTCAGAGAGGGCCCAGGCTAGCTACAGGCAAGGAGACAAGTGGGTCCAGGTTCCTGAGATTCACCCCGGGGATTTGGGACCCAGGGATGGGCCCTACCCAAATAAATCAGGGAGGACTTACCAGGGAAAGTGACTGTCAGTCAGCATGTATAGGAAAAGAGGGGTGGGAAAGTCCCAGACACACTTAGATTTGCGGCCAGGCTGAAGGACCAAGGCCTGGGCACAGGACAGCCCAGCCAGATACCAGCCGCCACTAGCTCTTATGGAGAGCAACAGATGGACAGCACCAACGTGAGGTAGATTCTCCCTGAGCAGAGTCCCCTCCCCGTCATGCCCAATACGTGGGGACGTCATGAACAGTGGTTTGATTCCATTCTGCTTTGGGAGGGCAAAGTGAGCAGCTCAGGAGAGGATGGGAAAAGACTCAGAGGGTGCCCAAAGGTAGGGAGGGAAAGGGGCAGGCAGTCGGGAATCAGGTGGCAGGGGGAATTAGGAATCTAGGTTAGGGGGACATGGGGAGTGGAGTGTTATGGGGCAGTGGAGAAAGCTTCCCCTTTCATTGCCTTATCTCCTATCCGAGTCTCTGGGTTCCAGCCTAGCCTCTGCTTCCCACACAGCTGCCTGATAAAGCACTTGGGAGGCAGGTGATGGACCAAGTACATGAGTTCTTGCCACTCATCTGGGAGACCTAGATGGAATTCCTCATTCCTGCCATCATCCTGGCCAGAGGTCGGCCCTTGTGGACTTTTCGGGAATGAAACAACAGATAGAAGATCCCTCTCTACCTACCTATCTCTATCATCTCTGTCACTTTGTCTTTCAAATAAATAAATCCTAAAAAATAAATAAATAAAAAGAATCTGAGCTAGGAAATTAAAACGGGGAAAGAGGAAGAAACTGGGGGTGGGGGGGATGGGGCGGCAGGGCAGTAAGGATCTGAGTCCCAGAGGCCAAGGTCAGAAGAGTTCTAGCATCAGGACAGGGAACCCGTCGAACCTCTGCCTCGACTCCCCTGTTTATACACTGGGAAGATGCCCTCCAACCCTTGCCACCTTCCCAGGGAACAAAGAGCAAGCAGTGCTGAGTGTTCCCAAGGTCTGGGCCCAGGACAGGCACTCCAGATTCCACTACTTAGGCAGGGGCACCTGTATCGCACCTGTATCAAGAGAGGAGAGTGGGCAGTGGAAGAGGTTTTGAGGGAGCAGGGAAAGGCTGGCGTCAATATCCATGATGTCAGCCTTTCTGGGAGAGACCCATAGGGTAAGTGAAAAAGGAAGCTGTGGGGGACAGGATGACAAGCCACAGGCCCCAATGGCTGCAGCCCATGCCTGCCCTCTAAGGACTGGACCTCACAGGGGTAGGAGCAGGAAGCCCACCCCAAACCCTACTCTGCCTCCTGCTCCCCACTGCCTGAAGGCCTGGATAGTGCTGGGAGGTACTTGCAGGTGGCTCACACCTGTGCCCAGCTCTGCCTCCTCCCTCTGCCTTGAAGCCTGGGAGCTTGGATCTGGGTCCCACGCATGCAACTCTGCCAGGCTTACAGATGAAGAAACTGAAGCACAGAGAAATAGAATCTAACGTGCAGAGTTCTCCTGGAACAGGGATTGGGGCAGGAGGAGAGCCTCTGGAGTGGGGCTCAAGGCTCCACCTGTGCCTGCTGGGGATGCTGTGGTCTGGGGTACGGAAGTGGGTGGGCAGCAGACAGTGGAGTCTGACCTGGGCTGAGGGTAGATAGAGACAGTTAACCTCTTCATGGCAGCTGCAGTTTCTTGAGAATTCACCACATGCCAGGGTCTGCCCTGAGAGAACTCACGTGAGTGCCCCCTGCACAGAGGACATCTTATCCCTGGCAGACAGATAGGTTCTGTGACTTGTCTCTGGTCATGCAAAAAGAACTCTGATTCAAACAAAGCTGTGTTTACCTCCAACACCACGCCTTTTAGATGTGCCAACCACCAGGGAAAGAACACACCAGCCATGTATAGAAAAGAATTTAGATGGCCTTTATTCCAGGGAACCACGGTCATGGGCTATGCTTTCCCCATGGTTTATCTATCTGTTGAAGGGGCTCTAGGGTGGAAGACTGGGAGGCCATGGAGGATCTGATGCCCACTGCCAGGGGAGGCCAGCAGGTGCCAATGCTCCAAGGCTTCTGGGAACAAAAGCATGTGGCTGGGGAAACTCATATGGTTGCCCTGTCCAGCAGTCAATCATCAAACATCTCCAGGCCTCTGACCTCTCCACAATTCGCAATGCCCGGCAGCACTGGCTTGGATTCAGATATTAATTTTTTGATCTGATAAAAGCTGCTTGTCTCCTGGCAGCTTCTCTTCCCTGCAGGAGAAAGGCCCAGGCTGAATCCTAACCCTCAGGGTGGGACGAAGGGGGCGCAAATAGTGATTTAAAAAAAAAGAACCCCCAGCCTTAGCCTTCAAATGGGCACAGGGTGGCGCTCACCATTGACTCTGAGCCCCCAAGCTGCGTTTCAGGGTCCCCACAGTGGCTCCAGCTCCACACAGGATGGCTGACATCAGTCAGGTTTTTGCTGGTCCTGTCTGCTGACACAGCCAAGCCATCCCCAAGCCCTGCCCTTCTGGGGACCTTGGCATGTTTCTGCTGCAAACTGGCCGTGTTGTCTCCATTATCGTGCCTGCTGTACCAGCTTCTCTCACTCTGCACTTTGCTCACTTGACAGCCACCAGGGCCTCCTGGGTGCCAGCCCTACCCACCAGAGTGAGAGCGAGGGTCTGAGGTTGTCTTCCTCCTCTCAGTGGGCTGGAGCCAGTCACACTACCCCCACACCCCCACCTAGTCCAGACCGCAATATCCCCATCAGTCACCGGAGCAGAGCCCTACAAACAGTAGCAAGACCCACAGGGGTTGCCCGCCACCCCATGCCCAGGGTTTAACAAGGCACCTGTAACATGCAGCCACTTCAAGTCCGGCCTTTCCCATTGGAACAGAAGCTCTGGGCTGGGCGTGCACCCGGGTGGCACAGGTGAGGACAGCAGGTACTGCCACAGCCACAGCCCTTCAGTTCTCAGAACACTAACAAGTAAGAGTCAGAGACAGCTCCATGCCAATTCTTGCAGAAACTACCAGGTGGGATACTAGCTCTGTCACGTGTGTGTTTTCAAGAAGCCACTGTCACAGTGCTGAGGGAGGGGACACACACTGGGGATACTCTCACAGCTCCCTGGAGGCGCCAACAGGCTGAACGGATTGATGCTTTCAGGGACGCAAGATCATCAGGCAAAATTCCCTGTGTAAATCGGACTCCCTGATGGATTCACAGTGGCGGGGGAGATGTCGACCGACTGACTATTTAACAAAGCAGCGTAAAGAGGAATCATGTGGGGATCATGTTTTATGTATTAGCTGTGAAAAAAAAATCTCTTTACAATTTGTTTCCACTGTCTGAAAGCTAGAGTTCCAATAAAACATCGTTTCAGATGTATGTCTTACAAAGACACATACACACACATCCTGTATGTACACACACGCACGCATCACACACTGCACACCACACAGAACACACATACATGCATATACCACACCACAAATATGCACACACTGCACATATCACATACTATACTTAGCATACTGAGCAAACACATTGCACCTACACACACATGCACATACCACACACACATCCAGCCCTCCCTTTACCTCCCTGCCTCTGTTCTCCCTGCAAGTCCTGCAGAGCCTAAGGTTCACCCAGTCCCATCCTCCACGTGTTCCAAAGCGAGTAGGACAGCATCACTGCACATGTGAATGTGAATAATTCAAACTTCACAATATGTCTTCAAACTGGATCAGCTTCCTAGGCCGATGAAGAGGCCGGGAGCAGGGGGTGGGGGTGCCAAACATGCACTGAAGGAAAATCCCTTTCATTAGCTTATTTTCAACGTGGCCCAGAGACCTCATGCGATTGGCAGGGCATCATTGCAATCCCAACCTTCGCTCCATGTTGATCAGCTGACCAACTGCACTGCGGTAGAGACAGAACGTTCTGTGTTCTTGTTACTCCTCTCCAGCAGGTTTTCTGCGAGGCCCAGGCCTTGTTTTCTGTGGTTTGAGGGTGGCAAAGGGCAGTCTGGCTTGGAGATCAAGGCAGTCTGGCAAAGGTCGTGAAACAAAGAGAAGCAGGAGTTAGAGTGAAAGCTCAGAACTCCCCGTGTGATTCCAGCCAGGCTCCCCATGCTAGCCTGAGCTTCTTCATGGGGGGAAGAGGGACCCTCATGACCTCCTGGTCATAGGGAGGTTCCAAGGAGAGAGCGAAGGTGAAGGACCTGGCACACTGGAATGCTCAGTGAGGGTGCTGACTATGAGCCTCCTCCCAAGCCCTAGCCTGTCTCCAGCCCTGAAATTAAACCCTCCCTGGGGCCTTCCCCAGGGGGAGGGGAAACCACCATGCCCTGTTACAGGAAGCCAGCACCACAGCATTGTCATCCAATCCAGAATTATCTTGCTGCCAGTATATATGGAGACCTCCTGACCGGCTGCTATGGGTGAGCTCTGATGCACCAAGGGTGGGTCAGACCTGCAGGTCTGCATTTCTGACAGACCCCTGGCTATGGCCAGCCCACAGATAACTGTGCCTGAGTCAGCCCTGGGAGGCTGAGGGCAGGCAGGGTCCCTAGTTGCTCCTCTTCCTTCACTCCTGCTTCCCTCTCCCCTCTTCCCTTTCGCTCCTCTTTGCTCTCTCCTCCTTGCCTCCCCTCCGCTCTGCATCCTATCCCTAGCTTCTCTTCTACTTCCACCTCCCTCTCACTGCCCTGTGCTGTCCACTTCTGCCTTAATCTTAGGAGTCCTTTGCCTTTCCAGGTTGGGTCTCCCCTGTGCAAACAGTGGAAAGCTAAACCAGACACTCCCATCCTTCAATTAAACCCTCCTCTGCCATCTCTCAGTGAGCAGCAAGTGGGAACACGTTATGCACTGTGCGCTGCTCACAGAAAGAAGGGCCAAAAGGTAAAAGTCCTTCCTGAAATTGAGAGCCGGGGAAAGGTGTCTGCAGGCCTCTGGGGCAGATTAGTATGCTGTGTCTTCTGGAAACTCATGGCCATCGAGAAGGTCAAAGCCACAGCATAGGTCACAGGGGTACCGTGTCCACCTGATGGAGAGGTCAGGGTGCAGCCTGATTCCTGGAACAATGTGGGACCAGGGCTGGAGGAGCGTCATCATAGCACTGACCCCGACAGGGCTGTCTGGGGCTCAGCCCCTGCTCTGCACATGCTTGCCAGGAGAGAGGGGTGACAGGAGCTTCCTGACAAGAATGGACATGCAGGGGTGCGGGGAGGGGCAAGTGCCCACCCTGAATTCCAAGCCGCAGAGTCAGCCATGTCCTTCTCTCGGGGCTGTGGGCTACCTTCCCGACGGAGGGAGCTGGCGATGCAGGCTGTAAGTGACAGGCAGGCAGGCCACTCTGACTCCCAGGGGGTCAGTTCTCCTGTTTGTTTACTTCCCAATGCAAACCTTTTCACTCAATAATTCAATTCAGCAAGCTCTGCTTAAGCTTTGCCTCATTCAGCAGGCCAAGCAGAGCACGGCAGGGGCTGGGGAAGTAGAGTTCTGCCAGTGAGGAAGCTGGACAGCCTGGCAGAGCACCACTCCCCCAGATCTGAGGGTCAGAGTCAGGGAAACAGAAATGACCTTCAACCATCCCGAATGTGTGGAACCAGCTGTGATGCCTCCACACTCCAACTCAATTCTAGTTGGCTCTGCAGCCAAGTTAGAATTCCCCGGGTGTTTATCAAGGAAGAAAATAAAAGCACAAACTCGGGATAGTGTTTGAGCAAAAGGCCAAGGCATCCAAGAGCCCTGGACATGCTTCCTGCCATTCCCCTTCACCAGTCTTTCATATCCGTCCACTTCCTAACTCTGAGGTCCCTGCAAAGCAAGACTCAAGCTGCCTGTCGGGCAGCAGCGGAAACCCACAGTGGTGGCAGCCATCGTCTCCTTCAATACATGAACGTCCTGGGCTGCCACACAGGCGGCAGACACTGAACACCAAGCTCTCTTCTTCTGGATCGTCTGACACAGAGCTCCTGTGGAATAAGCCTGCGTCCCTGGCTCTGTCTAGCTCCAGGCTGGGTTCTCCCGGAAGGCAGAACCTGTATGTTTTCGCAATGGGGATCTTGGGTGTCCAGGGACTGGTGTGCAGATTGCTTTTCAAATCTAAAACAAGTCACAGTAGACCCAGTGCATTGTGCGTCGGTGAATGTCCAATAAAAGAGACGGGTGAAGATGAAGAGAGGGAAGAAGGAGGGAAGAAAGGTTGGAGAATTGAAGGGACATGCTCTCCTTTCCCCCGGGAGGAGCTGTTCCCTGCAGGAGCTGGGAGCTGCTTGTCCGTTTATGACCACGGTAATGAAGCCCGGCTTATTCTAGCAGAGCTGCAAACCTTTTCCTTTCCCCTCTGCTCCAGGGCTCCTCCCAGGTGAGAATGAACAGACTCATGATAGAGATGGGTCTGTATGCATCCCCAGAAAAGGCCTCTGGGGACAGCTGGGGATCTGCAAGCACACCCAAGAACTGTGGTGCTTGGAAATTTGTGGAGCTGGAAGTCTAGCCCCCAAGCAAGGAGCTTGATGGTAGACCGAGTACAGCGTCCTCCATGCATGCCAGCATAATCGTAGTCCCCTGCTCCTGTTCGAACTTGGGTTTCCCATCTGCAAAATAAGCAGTAGAGATGCCATCAAGGGCTACCAACTCTGCTCTCTGCAGCTTGAAGAGTTCCAGGAGGTGGATTAAGAGCAGGGGCATGCAAGTGGGCAGCCCCAGCCCACCCCCACCAGAACAGCTCAGCTTTTATCTATACATAGACTAGGCCTCTGCATAGCACTCCCCTTTGAGGTTAAAAATAAACTGAGAATTACTGAACGGGATGTCCTCTGAGGTTTCTTTCAGCTTGGACGCTCCGCTTCCCGTCCTGAAATCTTGTTCTTGAACTTCTGCAAGGCAGGGGCAACGCTGATGGAGCTAGCCCCTGTGCTCAGCTCTCAGCCCCACACAGTCCCAGGATAGAAGGCTGCAGGCAGTCGATCTGCGGCAATCTTACAGGCACAGCCAGCTCTGAGAGCCCTCCCTCCACCCCAGGAAAGTTGTTCCTCAAGCCACTCCCACCCAGGCAAGCTGGTGCCCAAAGCACTGTTAAGAAATAACACACAGGAGCCCCTCTTCCTGAGGAGGAGGCACTGGAGTTGCAGAAGCCCACCTCTTCACCCACAGGGATCCAAACCCCACCCAGAAGGACCCAAGGACTTGGTAGCCCTCCAACCCATGGGCTCTGCACCAAGTCTTTCTGCTGCTATAATCTGAGCATTCTGTCCCCCTTGGGCAGATGAGAGAATGGAGGCTGGCAACAGTGCAGGTACTTGCTCCAGCTCATGCAACAAGACCATCTCCTCTTGGCCCCTGTTTCCCACACTGCCAGATACAACCTGCACAACTTCTGTCAAGATCATCTAGTCTCGACTTTGCTTCACCATGGGGTTATAAAAGTGAAGTGCCGTTTATCCAGGATGGGACCAGCATCCTCCCCCTAAGGCCAGTAAGGTGGAAGCATAAGAGACTAAACAAGGAAGTTTTGTTTTCCCTATCAGCCCTGCTCCCCATTGGCCCCCTCGGTCCTATGTGACACGTGGAAGGAGAGTCTGGCATCCAGACACATGGTACACCTGACAGACAGTAGGTTAGCAAGAGGATGTCTGTCACTCCACAGATCACCAGGGCTAACAGGACTGGTCTGGCTGGCTGAAGCCAACCTCATCTATCCACACCTGTGCCAAAGCCCCCAAGGACAGTGGCCTCTGAAAAGTACTGATGCTTCTTGGACTTGGCTGCCCATTTAGAGATCAAACTGACATCAGTTCGACTCCTGGCTCCCCCGCTAACTTGTAATCTGACCTTGAGTAAATTATTTATCCTTCTGAATCTTGGCTTTTTCCTCCATTAGAAACAGAAAAACAGTAATACAGTAGAAGGCTGTTCTCTTGTTTCAAGATGAGTGGGTGATTTCTAATTTAATTTTGTTTTATTTTATGCTATATATACACTCATCGTGAAAGAGTCAAACCATTACGCAACACTTTGAAAAACAGCTGCCCCATTTCCACTTCCCATTTCTTGCTTCTCCAAAGCAAACATTTTCAATGTTAACAGCTTTATTGAGATATAATCCACATAGCATACAATTCACCCACTTAGTGTGTGCTTCAATGGCTTTTAGTACTTGCATACTCACAGAATCGTGCATTCACCACCACCATCATTTTTAGAATGTTCTCATTCATCGTCCCCAAAATATCACACCCCTTAGCCATCCTCTCCTAGTCTCCCCATCCCCTCCTCCATCTCCAGTCTCTGGCAATCACTAATCTACCTTTCATCCCTATAGATTGCCTGCTCTGGACTTCCATGGAGATCAGACATTGGTCCTACAGAATGTGATCTTCTGTGACTGGTTCCTTTCATGCAGCAAAGTATTTCCCAAGTGCTTCTGGTGTCGCAAATACCAGCGCCCATTTCTTTGATTATCCTGGTATGGATATCCTGTATTTAATGTGCCCCTTATCAGTTGGTGGCAGTCCAGGAGCTCTCAACAACATCGTAGGAGTGAGCTTGTTCCCCCAGAATGACAGGGGGCCAGCTCTTGGCTTTGCTACATTGCTGACCACTGTGTAAACTGTGCATACTCTCAACTCTGGATAACCACATTGTGCAGAGCACACAGAAGCTGAATATCAGAACAGACTGATTTTCTAGTGCTAAAATCATAGCTCAGATCATGTGCCTCTTGCCTGGCATACAGGATCTGTAGATAAGCTCCTCTGAACAAAGCTGGAAGAAAATTCTAGGTGTAGAATTCCTGCCCTGGCACTCTAAGTCCCTCTCAGACACAATAGGTGGCTGTAAAGTGCAATAAGATGAAAATGCGTGCAGGATGCAAGAAATCAATACAAGCAGGAGAAGCATGGAATGGGAAATTCACTCTAAGGCAGCCTCGGCCTGACTCTGGAGCCCTGCTCCTCTAGCTGGATGCTCTCTGCACCTTACCCCGCCTTGCTCAGAATCGTGGCTTGCTGTTAGCCAGGTGCCTCATGGCTGAGAGCTGTAAAAACCCAACTCAGGAGAGCTGAGGCTAAAAGAGGGCATTATTGGCTCGCTTAATGGAGTAGTCTGGGTGGAGGGAAGGGAAGCTCTTAAGTGTCCTCTCTCCACGTAAATGTGTGCCTCCGGCTATGGCAGGTTGCTGCCAGAGACTGTGGGGTGAGGGGGGCATAGGGTATCATGGGTGCCAAGCTCCAGGCATTTCTAGGCTTCAATAAATCTAGTTTAGGAATCTCAAGGGATGGGATCTGGATATAAAACTCAAGAAGTAGGGCTCTGATGGGCTGAGTTTGGGCTGTGTGCCCACCCGGACTGATTCCTCATCTTGGGCTGGATGGTCTCACCCCATGGCTGAGACAGGGAGTTATTGCTGCAGGAAGGAGGAATAAACAAACACAGCAAGACTTCTACATATAACCCTGCAGGCTCCCCCATTGAACACTCAGGTGTCCTGGTGTCTAGGTCATACCCTGTCTCCTGTACCTGCCTGCGCCTGTCTTGGGCTTCCCTGACCCCTACAATAATACTCTAGCATCCCATTCCACAGACAAAAAACCGAGGCACACAGAGGTAAAGCCAGTTATCCATAATCACAAAGCTGAGACTCCAGCCCTGAATCCAAACCGTGTGTTTTCCCTGCTCCCTGCCTCCCCTGGGTGGAAATACCACTGCCAGCCACAGCCCCCGCGCTGCCTGCCGGCACAGGTGTGTTCTCGTAGCTTCCTGACAGTGACTGAAGGCTTTTAAAAGCAGCTCCTCTGCCTCTCTCAGTTACCATCATCCTCGGGCAGGCTGGTCCCTATCCGAGGAGGCTGGGATATTCATTACAAGGCTAACAAGCATGTGCACCTGTCAGTCACAGTGCCTGACGGAGCTCTCACACAGGGGCTGACTCCTTCCGAGCAGTGATGGCAGGAGATGTTCCAACGACGTGGCTACATGTTGCTGGTGTGGCAACAGCCACGCCCTAAGAGATGGCCTCATTCCAGGGTTTGCGGCAACTGAGGACTGTGTCCTCAGACATTGTGCTTGCTGGATGACAGCCCAGGTCTCAGCAGGTGGTAGAACAGCAGAGTACGGGGTTGGAGGGAGGGGGAGGTACTTTGGCCTGCCCCTAAGGAGCAGCTACTCTCTACAGTGATGGTTCTTGGTTCCTTCTGCCTTCGCAAGAGACATTTGGCAATGTCTGGAGATGCTTCTGGTTGCCACAGCCATGAGGATTGTCAGAACTAGAGGATAGAGGCCAGACATGTCGCTAGGCACCCCACAAGGCACAGGGCAGTCTCAGAACCACATCAGAAGCAAAGAGGCTGAGGAGCCCCACTCTGCACACTGCTGCTGGGACTGTGACAGATTCAGCCATACCTGTGAGCTTTCTTCACAGGCCTCCTGGGTGGAAAGTCGTACCTGAGGGCAGGTGTTTGGCACAGTTAAGTGGTGGTTAAGGCATCACTTGATGCCTTAACATCCCACAGTGGGATGCCCCAGTTAGAATCCTTGGCTTTGCTGCTGATTCTAGTTCCTGCTGGGGAGGCAGCAGGTAACAGTTCACATACCTGGGTCCCTGCCTCCAACATGGGAAGCCTGGATGGAGTTCCTGCCTCCTGCCGTGCTTCACCCTGGCCCAACCCTATTGTAGTCATTTGGGAAATGAATCAGTGGATAGAAGATCAATTTCTCTCTTCTCTCTATCTCCATTTCAAATTAAAAATAGATGAATTTTTAAAAAGATTCTGTGCATCTATTAAACTTTTAAAACCATAGTTTTTTTTTTTAAAAAAAAATCCATTGACAATACACGGATGAATCTATATAGACTACAAAGGGAACCATTAACTACCCAGACACCAAATGCAAGGGATTTGGGTATGGGAAAGCACAAGATGAAAGAGATCAACAGTGGAAGGAAGGATGGGTTGATGAAACTGAGACTTGTTGCACACCTAACCTATGCCAGGCTAGGTCCTTTTCATAAATTATCTCATTTATCCCTAAACAGTCCTGGACAGTCACTAGCACTTCTCAGTGCTACTGATATTTAGACAGACCAAATATGGAAACAGTATATTCAACCTTGGGCTCCTGTTAAGATAAACTACAAACATGGCAGGACCTCACTCTCCACACCCTGTTCCCGCTACCATCTAACCTGGAGAACACGGTCTTGTAGAATACCCGCGTGGGAGGCCTTACTGTTGGCATCTGGTGTTAGCTTCTAATGTGTTCCTCCACTAGAGCTGTGTCATTTTCGTATGAGCAAAGAATGTAGTTTTCTCCTTCGTTTCCTCTTAACAGATCAATAAACATCTTGTTTTGCCTTTAATAAAAGTTGTGTGCCTTCTCTGTAAGTGGTATTTATTTCCTTTTATTAAGAGGATGTTCTAAGGTCAACAATGAAGTTCAGTGATGTTGGGTTTTATGATCCAAAAACTTGGTAACCTCATCAAAGGGAAGAATAATAGTATCCACCACTTATTATTCACCTATTGCTTGTGGCGTGCTTTGTGTCAGCACCATCCCATCACTACATTCGGCTTTCCACCTCTCCTGCTCTCCTGCAGCCACAGCCCGCTCACCCTGCCTCCAGTCCCAAGTTACCTCTGGCTCAGAAGACACAACACAGTGTTCAGCTGTATCAGAGGGACAGAGCACTTCCTCTGAGAATGGCAAGACAGCAAGCGCCTGGAACTCTGTGAAGTGGAGTTCAGGGAGCTGTTGGCTGACTGGAGTTGGCTGCAGGCTGAACTGAACAGTCTCTGGCCCATGGGACGACCAGGGTGTCTGCACTCCTGGCATTCTTCCTTTTAGTGAGAAACAGTCCCGTTACAGGTGGAAAAATGGTAGTTTAAGGGCCTTCTCAGCTCCATGACAGATTTGGCTGAGCCCAAGGAGCGCCCTGGGTTTTAATGATGCTGTAAAACACACCAGAGGCAGCAGCCAGGTAATGAACCGCAAGCTTTGCTCTCTGGCTCTAGATTCTCCTTCCAATTGTCAATCCCCCTGCATCTATCCTTCCACATTTACCTTTGGTTTCTGCAATATTTCACAGCCAATCCTGACATCCCATTGTTTTACCATAAATACTTCAGTATGTCTCTCGAGCAGGTAAAGACTTAAAAATAATAATAAAAATAAAGCCACAAACCTGCTATCCCACTACCAAAATGATACCCCCTGCTAGTGTCTAGTAACTCATACATATTTAACTTCCTCTAATTGTTTCCAAAATTGCCTTTTTACCGCTAGTTGGTCTGAATAAGGATCCAAATCAGATCTCACATTGTATTCACACAGAGCTTTACGTGTTTGAATTAGTTGTCAACATGTGAAAACCTGCATTTCACATCAACAGCGGGCTCCAGCTCCTTTCAACAATCACCTGGAAGATGAGGCAAGCTGGCAGCCTCCTACCCTGGCAGCAGCAACAGCCAAAGCAGCATGGAGCAGCTAGAGCACACTGCAGACCAAAACCCGTGTTCTCCTGTCCCCTCTGCAGCGCCCAGAGGCCTTTCCTGCACCAGAATCTCGAAGACTTTGGTGTTCACCATTCCTGCTCTTGACATTCTGCCTTCTTTAACTGACTGAACCCCTAAGTCATTTGGGTCATTCCCTAGCCCTTTCTTCCACCATCATGAAACCGTCCCTTTGTTACCCTTTCCCTCCCTTGAAGCAAAACTTCAGAGCCCACCTGATCTCAGGAGGAATTTTGTAGTGAAGAAAGGCTGATCCAATACCATCACTAGCCCTTCAGAGCACAGGGACAAGCATACCAGACTCCCATACCTTCCCTGATGCTCACTGGGCCCAGAGCCCTCCCTCCTCACACAGAGAGAGTACCAGCCTGCTTTGAATCCTCTGTGTGCCTTTGAAGAAAGATTTTTCCTTCCCTGGGCCTCTGTCACCCCTCTGCATTAGTGGGGGAGAGAATGAGCAGACCAAATTCCTGAATAACCTCCAGCCGGCCACCTGTGGTCCTGGGAGCACAGTGCCCCACACAGCCACACACAGCCTATCCACCCCATCACCAAGGTGGACAACGCTCAGGACCACAGCCAGGCAAGGCACCACCCCAGGATGGAGCACATGGAGGAAATACCACACAGCTCTACTTCCCCTCTCCATCCTCCCCAGAGGCAGTCTTTTTGCAGGAATTTGGTTCTCTTCCACTGGAGATTGACTGATCTTCTCTGCCCAAGTCCCAACATGGCACAAAGGGTACCCACATGGGCAGGGAACATGCTGAGAGATGCCAAGGCTGATAACAGGCTTGCATGAACTGTGGGATGCGTGGATCTGTGCAAGGCAGATTTGGGAATGATGGCAGGACCAGGATGCGAAGTATGTGAGTGTTCAGTCATGCAAAGGAGGCCAGCTACGGGGTACCAGGTGGCCTCCGACAGGTGTGAACAAGGAAACAAGCAATGACAACAAACTGAATAAATTATGCTCCTACCTTGCTCAAAAAAAAAAAAAGAAAAAGAAAAGATTGAAATGGCTATCAAGGCTCAGCACAGAGGCAAAGTGAATATTAAGTTAACAAGGGATGGGAAATGATGTTGAAAGAACAAAGGCTGGAATCTTTTGTCCAACATAAAAAAGGTCAGATGGGCCAGCCACAAAACCAGAGCACACATCAGAAGCCTCTCTCTCCTCTGCCACACACCCTCCTCACCTGGGTCTTGTGGCACCTTTCCTGGCACTGCCAGGGCCATTAGGTGGTGTGAGGACTCAAGGTCCAGAAGAGGACTTCCCTGCTTGATGTGCATCTGCCGCTGTCATGACTCTGAATAAGGTTGCTGAACAAGTGAGCTTCATGACCAGCACCTTGTGATAATCAAATAACTGAATAAAAGCAAATACCAATAACGGTGAGAGTACATGACTTTTGCCACCTAGCCCTGCATAAAGCCAGTGTGGCATATGCAGCCCTGGAACATTCTTCAGCCTACAGAATAAGGGAGATCCTGCCATGTGCTTCAGCATGGATGGACAATGAAGCATTCCACCACGGGAAGAACCCTGTGGTCCTACTTTTTATAAAATACTTAGAACAGTCAAGTTCCCAGAGAAATAATGTGGAACCATATTTATCAGGACTGAGGAAGGAAAGATGGGAAGAGTGGGGACAGAGTCAGTTGGGGGGTGGTGAAAACGTTTGGGAGATGGATGTGGTAGTTGGCTGCACAACAATGGGAAAGTAACTAAAGAAGCTAGACCATGCGCTGAACCATGACTCAGATGGTGGATGTGATGCGATGTATATTTTAACAACATGAAACAAATTCCTTACAGTAAAACGAGGCTAGGAAATTAACAGTGAACTTCAGAGTCAGGCGGTCTGGGCATGAATCTCAGATGGCAGAGAGGTCTTTGGCAAATACAACCTTGACCTCTTTGAGTTGCCACTTTGTCAAGAGGAGATTGGGGACAAAACTAATATCCTGGAGTGGGCATGAAGGTAGACATTCTCCCAGCATCCACACAGGTTTCTCCCCCAACCCTAAGAAAGAGAAGGGCAGTAAAGAGAAAATTGAGAAGCTGGAGTTTGGCACAGTGGTTAAGGCGCCACTTGGGATGCGCTCATTGCATCTTGGAGTGCCCGAGTTTGAGTCCCAGCTCTGTTCCCCATTTTAACATTCTTATACTCACCCCAGAAAGCAGGCGATGACGATTTGTGAGTAGTAAGTTGGGTCCTGCCATCCACATGGGTGAGTTGAGTTCCAAGCTTCTGGCTTCTGCTTGGCCCGGTCTCAGCTGTTGCAGACATTGGGGAGTGAATCAGCACATACGACTTCTCTCCCTCTCTCTCTCAATAATGTTGTTGTTTTTTTTTTAATTTGAGTATAAAAGTTGGGTCTGTGTTCTGTGCACTGTGACCCTGCAGATATCCCTTGAAGCAAGGACAGAATTTCATTGTGGATTTGGAAACTTGCAGGGCACAAACCCAGATGTCCCATGTCAGGACCACTCATCAGCTTCAGATACAAAACAGATTGTCTTTGAGGCCATTACCAGCATTTCTCAGTTTATGGGGCTCTTTTTTATTTACAAGTCCTATGAATGTTGAATTGAAATAGACCAGGAAAATGTGTTTCTAGAACTTACGTGCTTGGAAACTAAAGCAGAAAGCTTTGGTGGAGGGAGAAATTGTTCCAAAAACTGAGGTAGAAACAATGGGGACCAAGCTGAAGTTTCAGTCCTGAGTCAAAATCCAGTCCATGGAGAATCAGACAAGGTGACAGGCGTTTTGGTCAAGAGAAGCCAATAGAACTTCGACAGGGAAAAGCTGACCCAATAATGCTGGCAGAGGCCCCAAATCAGAGTTCTCAGATCCACCTGCTGGAAGCTGGAGGAGCTCCACGATGCCAGGGGCTGCCAATCACATGTCCAGGAACACAAGCACCACCCCCTAAAGTTGTGCAGAAGATCAAACATGGGCAGACAGGAAGGCTGGAGAAGAAAGATGTTTTCATTTCTCAGAACTTGCGGACCAGCTTGTGGGGAGAAGGGAACACAGCCTCAGTGTGTTCATTTTGCCTCCTCCATGTTGGGCCTTCTGGGTCTGTCCCACTTCATCCTTAGCATGACTTCTCCTATGATAAGAAAAGAAGTTCAGAGAGGCCTGGGACTTTCCAATGGCTACACAGCTGGTTCCAGGAGAATCCGAAATCACGACTAAACACCTGCTGGGAGGATCCTGAACATGGATGGATCCAGGTTGAACTGGGCTGAAAGAGCCATGTGGAGATGATGGAAGTTACAGGGAGGCAACCAGAGCAACCTGGTGGGCAATTAGGAAGTCGGAGGAGAGACCCAATTCCTCTATATTTTAGGCTTCAGCAACAAGACTAGTTAATGGCCTCAGTGGATAACCACAGCCTGGGTCATCCTGGGGTGACACTGCTGCCTTCTCTGCCCTTCCAGGGACATCTGCATATCCTGAAGATGGTACTGCTGGGCAGGTTGAGGGTAAGGGGGTTGTGCAGAAAACCTGTCCCAGGTTTTCAGGCCCAGGGATAGCTGTGACCTCAGCAAAGACAGAGTGGGGAAGGGTCTGAATTCCAGCCCTTTCTTGGCCTCTTTGAACCTGACATCAGTTACCTCTGCTCCTGCAACGCGTATGTTAATCCCTGTGGCCCGGATCCTGTCTCTAAGCTTTTCCAGGCTCTGGCATGCCCAGTTTTAGAATGTGCTCCTGTGCCTCCACTCCTCCCAGCAGGTCCCCACCTGTCTGGGGTGAGGGCTGCCTTGTTCTGCAGGCCCCTTGGGTTGGGCAGCTGGGCCTGGTGCTGCCCTCCCCTCACCCGCACCACAGGCCACACAGACAGGCTGGCAAAGGCAGAGCAGCTTGTTTCCCTCTTTCCCATCACCTCCGTACCTTTCTGAATTTTTAAAAATGCCTTTACTCAGAATTCATCAAAGATTCATCAGGCTTGGGTTGGGCCCCAGTGTTGGCAGGAGGAGCCAAGGGAAGGTGCAGAAGGGGAGGAGCCTGGGGGAGTCTGGAGGCTGTGTGGAGGCTCTGTTGCCCTGGGTCTGCTGACCCTGAGTGCTGGGCAGACAGGGTTGGGGGAAGAGAGGTAAGGGTGAGCTAGAGGAGGGGAGGCACCCTAGGGAGGCTGTCCCTCCACCAGAGATCTTAGTCTTGCAATTTGGGCTTCACTTTTCCCCTGGTGGAAGTCAGAGCCCTTGTTCTCTCTGGCAGAGAGCTGCAGAGGGTCTCTATACAGTGGGAGTTTAACCCTAAAGGCAGGGGACTGGCTGGCGTCATGATTGACATTAAAGCCAGGCATCAGGGGAGTGTGGGGCGGGGGGCTTCCAGCCTGGGCAATGGGGTAGCAGCTCCAGGGAGACTCAGCACTCAGTTCTGGGCTTCCAAGCAGCTCCTTCCCTCATCTGTCTTCTGTCTTTGGCTCCTGAAGGAGCTTCTGCTTTAAAGAAAAGAGCACTGGTATTTGTAAAAAGTCTGCAAATCATCAGACAGCTTGCCTCGTCAGTTCACAGAGGACTAGAGTGAGCCTAGAGTGGCAAAGCTGTTTGTCCACGGCCATCCCAATGGTCAGTGGCAGAGCTGGGCCTGCACCTGGGCCTCTAGCATCCTGGCCAGCAGCCTGTCCTCCTCTCCCCTGGCTTGCTCTGACCAGCACCTTTGCCTGCATGTGCCTTTGGTCTTCTAAGCCAAGGTCAGCTTGCTGGGCTGCAGGCAGAACACATTTCACGTCAGTGGAACTAGGCTGAGTGGATCTCCATTGGATGCCCATGATGAAATATTCTGTTCTCTGTGTGTCTGGCAGTTGCCCCTGGCTTGAGTCCCTCTGTAGAGCACACGGAACACAATGAAGTCCTTCCAGTCCAACAGGTAGCTGGTCCCAGCCCTCAGAGCACTGGTCACCTTGTCAGATTCACCCATTCCAGAGGAAGAAACAGAACCCAAGGCAGCCGAACTAGCACTCAGTCCAATGGAGACCAAGTTGGTGTACTTTCTGCCCAGTCACTGTACCTGCCCAGCCTCTCCTGCTTGTTCAGCCTCTCTTCCCTCATGACTGTCTCCTCCCTTGGATAGTGACAAGTGTGACAAGGCCCAGGAAAGGGACAGACCCTCTTTTTCTTGGCGGGAGGCCGGGGGGGTCTTCAGTCCCATTACTGTATCAGAGAAGCTGGGCCAGCTCTCAGCACCAGAACACCCACTGAGGACCAAGCGGAACAATAAACCGTGATAATCATGTTCTTAATAATCGCCTGGAGTTTGTTTAACATACAGTCACGGCCGGCAATAAATCCAAATTAAAAGCCCAATCGGGAGGCCTAAGCTAAGCTGACTTGTTGGAGAAGGAAGGAGGAGGAAGAGGGAGGGTGGAGCCTAAAGTCGGGGAGTAGAGCATCTCTAGGAGGGGTAGACAGGGACCCTTTGAGGCACTGGGTGTCTCCTAGCCTGGCCCCAGCTCTGATTCCAACCCTAGCTCAAGCTTTGCTTTCTTAACACAAAAGCATCTCTGAATGGCTTGATCAGAGATGAAGCCCCAAGTCCTGAACCCTCTGAGCTGCAAAGCACACGCTCACTCCCCAATGGGACAATCTCTGCCAACCCATGGACCCTTCAGTTCCATGCTCTCAGCTGCCTAGTCAGCAAATGTCTGCTGGATGAAAGCATGAATGAATGAATGAATGAATGAATCAAAGGGATCTGTTTTCCCCCTTTCAACTATTGATGATGCACATGCAGGACCTGAGGAGATAGAGCCAAACAAGGTTCCTGCTAGTGAAGAGTGATGTCCAAGGGCACAGGTGAGCAGATGACTCCAGGCTGTCTGATGCGTGCTAGGATCTTGTGATTAGCATGGGCTTCCAGGAGGAGGCTTTTGAAAGCTGAGCTCAGAGGGGCAATTAGGTCAGAGCTAGGCTGATAGGAGCCCGGACTTTGGGTGTTGTGGGTGACCCTGATCATGCATAGTGCTCTAGACACAAGCAGGCAGTGCCAAAGGAGAGGACAAGGTACTCAGAGAGGTCAGTGAGGCTGGAGAACCAAATCAGGGATGGACGGCAAGGAGGGAGAAAGAGCAGGTGCACAGCTGGCAGGGGCAGAGCACGAAGGGCCGCATGATCCATGCTAAAGAGTCTGGATTTTATCCCGAGGGCAGAGAGAACTTATTGCTGGGTTTTAAGCCGGAGGACGACATGACCAGAATTGCAGTCTAGAAAGATCACTCTGGCTGCAGTGTGGAGAACTGATCTGAGGTGAGGGTGCCTGGGGCAGGGCAGAAAAGCTGGGAGGCAGCTTCACTGGCAGGCAGCAGTGAGATAGGGACAGGGACACATTGTCTGAGAAGGGCCCAGGCACCACAGGGACTGAATGTGAGAGTGAAATAGAGAGGGCATCTGTGACTCCCAGGGGTCAAGAACCAAAGGACAGAGGGCAGCGCTGCTGGGGCTAGAAATTGAAGTGTGACTGACAGAGACACTGGGCCTGCTGCACAGGCCTCTTAGAAGATCTTGGCCACATGCCTGGATCCCTCCAAGGCCTGTGGTAGACCTCCCCTGCAAGGCACTTCTGTGAATCCACACTTCAGCGGGCCCAAGAGAAGCATCTAGATCAACTTTCCTCACTTGACTATGATATGGGAGTGGAGGAGCTTGGGAATGCAGAGACTCCCCCTAGATCACCCAACCGATCAGTGGCAGAGCTGAGAAGAGTGCCCAGGTGATCTCACTGCGGGCAAAGAGGCTTCAGTGCCTACAGATGCAGAGGGCTTGGAGCAGCCCCTTGTGCACACACACAGTGTGCCTTTTACCAGTCCTGGGCTTGTGCAGCCTCTGGCCCCACTAGGGGACAGAAAATACTGAAGTGCCCTACTCAGAGGCCACATTGTCCTACACACTCAAACCTGAGGGGAGAAAAGAGAACGGGGCAGAAAGGAGAAAGGAGAAGCCAATCTGGGCAGACTCTTGCCTCTGCCACAGGCCCAGGAAAGCCACTCCTCATCCTCTCCAAGCCTCAGTTTCCTCAGCTATAGAAAGGGACTCAACTGAGTTGGAGGAGTACAGTCAATAATGACCTTTGTGTAAAAGATGCTTAGAGCTAGAATCACTACAACCTGGAAGGAGCTCCTTTTGGTCACTGATATTCCTTTAACAAATACCCGGTCTGGGCCTGCAGCACACAAGGTCAGGTCATGGTGGGCAATGTGGAGATGACGAGGCACTGTCAGTGGGAGCTTTCCCCTTCTCCCCCAGCCTGGCTGCAGGTGAACCAGGACTAGGAGGCTGGCACACATTGGCCAGCGACCCCTTACTGCCCACTCTCACACCTTCTCCTCCACTCTGTAGTCCTGCTTGGAGCTGCTCACTCAGGTACATTTCAGTGTGTGCCAAGTACCATGGTCCCTGACTATGGGAATCTTAATCAGCTAAGACACCAAACTTGTACACAAGGTCATCTGTAAACTGCTCAAAGCCCTCCCCTCACACTTTGGATAAATGTCTCACCCAGCCCCCTGCCTCAGACCTCATAATAACATGCTGACCTAGTGTTAGAGCAGACCTGGTGTTACAGCACCCCAGCCCCATGTCCCCCACACACCCTTACGCTTGTGTGCCTGCCACAGCCTCAGTCGGAAATGCTCCTGTGCACATACCACGTGGTTTGCTCCTCCAGGTCACTCAAGCCTACAGCAATGTCCCCTCCTGCAGGAACTTTCCCAGTCCCTCTCCTCCCACCCCACTCTCCCTGCCTCTCCTCAAAGCGCTCATCATGACCTTTCTTTTACATTATGGAGATTAGGTTACATTCTGTTTGCTTACTGTCTGTTTTTCTTTTTTCATTGCAATATACACAGCAGAAGATCAGATGCTTGGTTTTGCCCACCGCTTCCATTCAGTGCTATCACGGAACTCTATAAAGATAGATTGATTGACTGATAAATGACTGATTCCAATCCTTGTGGCTTTTGTGCCAGGAGAGCCCACCCCTCCCTGGCTCAGAGCTGGGCTTTTCCACAGCATGGGCTGCTCTCTGAAATGAAGACACACACAGAGGCAGAGTTGCTTTCCCCCAAAGCTATTATTCAATCGATGTGCAGCTCACAATCGATGGTGTTCTACAACGAAGATGCACAAGAACCTGCAGGGATGTGGGGTTTGTCCTCCCCAAGGAGACTTGAGGAAGCTCTGGGGTAGAGAGCAGTGCTCGGAGCCTCAAGGAATAAATGCCTGTTCTCTGCCATGAGAGCCTTCAGGCAGAGGAAATGGCCTATGGGAGGGCACTGAGGCCTGGGGTGGTTGTGCTGCCCATCACAGGAAAAGATTGAGTCTGGGGCGAGTGGAGGGGCTGATGCCATGGCTGAAGATGAGGTGGGAGGTTGGTCTCACCTCTGCTTTCGTCCCACTCTACAGGGCCCAAGGGGCCGCCCCTTCTTCTAGGGTAGAGACTGGTCCCATCACACAGTCTGCCACACAATGGAGCTTCAAACACAGTGATCAGAGGTGTGAATGAAGGAAGAACGGTGCCATCCTAACAGAGAGCGGGGTCCCAGTGGAGGGGGCAAAGGTGGAATCAGCCAGGAAAGGCAGCTCCCTTCACCCAAGTGCTTGTTAGCTCAGGGCAAGGGGTTGTGGGGTGGGGTAGAGCGCAGCGTGCATGGTACTGGGCAAAGGAAAAATGAGGCACCTCTGCACTGATGAGGCATATTTAAATGTTAAGAAAAACAGGTCTTTTTACTTAAAAGTCAGAGTTACAGAGGAAGAGAAAGGGATAGATATGAGATCTTCCAGTTGCTGGCTCACTCCTTAAATGGCCACAATGGCCAGAATTGAGCCCATCCAAAGCCAAGAGCCAGAAGCTTCTTCTAGGTCTCCTGCATGGGTGCAGTTGTCCAAGGTCTTGGGCCATCTTCTGCTGCTTTCTCAGGTGCACCGGCAGGGAGCTAGATGGGAAGTAGAGCAGCTAGGACACAAACTGGCACTTATATGTGATGCTGCAACTGAGATGGAGAATTAGCCTGATAAACCATGGCACCGGCCCCCATTTTTGTAATTAAGTTTTTAAATGTTTTTCCTGTGTTTAAAAGGCAGAAATAGAGATGCTCCTTCCAGCAGTCATTCCCCAAACATTTTCAACAGCCACAGCTGGGCCAGGCTGAAGTCCAGGGTTCAGAAGTCAATTCAAATCTCCTACATAGGTAGCAAGGACCTGATTCCGTGAGCCATTTCCCTGGGCACCCCCAGCAAGCACATCAGCAGGAAACTGGAACTGGGAGGAGAGCTGGGCCTGGAACCCGGCAGTCCCAGATGAGATGCAAGTGTCCCAAGTGGTGTCATAATGACCGTATCAAATGCCTGCTACCCGGGAGGTAGCTTTAAGCAGGACTTGACTTTGGAGGAGCAAGAGGGAAGAGACAGCCAGATCAGCATGTCCTGGAAGCAGCCATACCTCAGACGCAAAGATGGGGACACTGGTGTAACAGATGGAGCCCAACATCCATCCACAGCCCTGCACCAAGTGCCAGCAGAACAGAAGGAATCTTGGAATTTGCAGTTAATTTGTGCTTTTAACAGACCCAACTCATTATCAGTCATTAACACGGACTTTCCTCATTTGCTGCTGGTGTCCAAGAGGCAGCTGCTTTCCTGGCCCTTCTACCTTCGCAAGGGGGCACATACGTGTTCAGGTGTTGGGGCGTGAAAGCTGCTCATTTGCCAACATTCCAACTAGCTTAGGGGCACTTGGACCCTACACACACACATACACACACACACGGAAAGTTAAACTAGAATTAAATTAGAGCCTCACATCCAAATCACAACCGTGAACCCCAGCCATGCCTCACAAATAAGATGATGGGACTCCGGGATGTCTACATTCAAGAAAACATGAAACTGGAAAGATCCAGGGAGATCACCAAGTCCAATCCCCTCTGGGAAATCACAGAGAAGAAAAGCAACTTTCCTAAGCACCCTGATATCCAAGTGGGCTCGGAACCCAGGACTCCCCACACACAGTCTCAGCGGATGGCAAACCAGCCTCTCAGAGCCAGGCTCCCCAACAGCCGCCCAGGGGCTCCCTTCTTGGGCATTTTCTGCTCCACCAGTCTTCTCCTAAACATAAACCTACATGGGGCATCACAGCTTAGCTCACCAGTTCCACTTCCTGTCGTGTGCATAGCACTTTACAGTTTACAAACTGTCGTACCTCATTAACTCCCAGTCGCAGAGGTGGGCAGAGCTGGTATTATTTTAATCTCCCTTCTCCAGATAAGGAAGGCAAGGTTCAGAAACAGGAAGGGATTTGCCCAAGCTCACAGCTTGCACAGATAAGGCCAAGATTCAAAGCCAGGCCTCCCAAATCCAAATCCCAGCTGCCCTCAGCGCTGCCCTGCAGTTGCTGGGTTCAGAGAGCCTCGATCTTCTTCTGCCATTGCACTGGCTTGGAACAGGAAGATGCAGACACACACACACATGCGCCCCTGCGTCTGCACAAATGAGCAAGACTGCAATGTGTCCCCATACAGACGGCCTCCCCCGACTCACATCCTCCCTCCCCGACCCAGCCAAGGCTGGCCCAAATCTGCCTACACTCCAGGCACTTAATAAGCAAAAACATCAAGTCACTCAATCAATAAACTCAGCTGTCGACAACAAGCGAGGCTGAGCACTCCTAAGAGCTAATAATGCTTGGAGCTATAAACATGGCCATTAGCTGGGCTCCCACCCTGCCAGGCGGGCTCTGCCACTTTGGGCAGGGCACCTGCAGCCAGAGGCCGCGGCATTTCACAGTTGGCTGAACCTGCGGAGCCTGCTCTGGTTGAGCTGTTGCTATCATCTCACTTCCCCTGTCATCTTTGGCTCCCCTGCCAGGGACCTGAGGTGAGGCTCCCAGGCTGAGAAGGTCCCAGCTGGATCCTTCCAGAACATGTGACAACCCTTGAGAGGCTAACTGACTTTGAAATCTTCACAGCCACAGAGGGCTCTCCCTGTGGAGCTGCCTGGGGTTGATGCTACCCACCCAGCAATCTCTCTGTCCATAAGAAGTACCTCTGCTATGTCTGCTGTGGGGCCTTGGGCAAGTTTCTTAACTTCTCTGTGCCTCAGTTACCTTGTCTGTCAGATGTGAATACCCATCATTCCCAAGGGGATTATGAGGCTGCAGTGTGGTTTCTGTGCTCAGAGAACTCAGCATGTAAAATACGCCTGAGAATCAGAGCAGGAGGTGTGTATCCCACAAAACTACCCATGTGGGCGGGTGGGAGAAGCCAGCAGGCATGCAAGAGAAAAGGAACATGAGCCAAGCAGATTTTATCTCCACCCTCCTGTCGCCTACACACATGGGCAGGCAGTGAGCAGAGGGCCTACTTGCTTCCAGTTGCTTCCTCCAGATGATCTTCACCCGTAGAAATTCTACCCAGTCTGGGCAGGTGGGGGAGGTGAGGGATTAGCAGGCCTGGAAGGCACCAGGAGACAGTGATCTGCCAGGATGCCAACCCGGATTAGGGTGGGATTGGGGCCTCATCCTGGATGCTAAATCCAGTTACAAGATTATACGGCCAGGCTCTCCTTTTAAAGGAACTTCAGCCTTGGCTGGGAGGCACCACAGCCCAGTGCTGGCCTTGCTAGTTGCTGCTCCAGCTTTTAGGACCAGGAGCATCTATGTTCCCAGTTTCCCAGAGGGGATTAGGAAAAACAGGCCTCCTCTGGCAGTTATTCGAAAGGGAAGTCAAGGAAAAAGTCATTGTGTTCCTCTGAAGCCTCTCCATATTTTTAAGAGTCTTCTATTGTGTGTTTGAGAGAGAGAGAGTGTGTGTGTGTGTGTGTGTGTGTGTGTGTACAAGCACCTGCAGACTAGCCTCTCCTGACTCTTTTTGCCCAGTCTAGAATTCCTGAACAGTTTTGGGTCAAGTTCATCACCAATGCCCCAAGGCTCAGCAGAGGGTAAGCCAGGTAGGATAGTTCAGGACCACGGACAGAGTTCCACAGGGGAGACCACCTGGTGGAGAGACCTCCATTCCTAAAAGAAAGGGAGCTGGATAGAGGGTCCTGGATAGAGTAGGTAGGGATGAGAGCAGCCGAGGAGACAAGCATGGGTGAACCGGCACAGCTGAAAGCAGAGCATAATGTGAAGGCTGGTGGCTGGGGGGGTGGGGTGGGATAGGGAAGGGATGACTGTGGAGCACAGGGAGGCTCAGAGCAACTGAGTCTAAAAGTGAGTTGAGAAAGTGTGAAGGGCTGCGAGCATGGAAGGAGATGTGCCTGCATGCACATGGAGTGCATGTGAAGGCAGCTATGAGGGAGGTAAGAGTGAGTACTGATCAAGATTAGAGCTAGGTGAGCTTCGGGCTTCTGGGAGGCCAGCAGGAATCCCAGGGGGCAGTGGGAGGCCAGCAAAGCTGGGTACCAGGGGAGGCAGGAGAGCTGAGTGCATACCCCAGGGGCTCCTTGAGCGCAGGGGAAGCAGGACCGGAAAGCAGGATTATTCCCCAGGATGCCAGGTCAATATTTAGAGGACTGTTTCCATGTGTATAAAAACTCAGTGTGTCTGCGAGGCAGTGTTTGCAGTGGCTGAGAGGGAGAGCTGGACCCAGGCCAGCCACAAAGCCTGTTTAAACTTCCATCTCCCCCAGTCCACTCTGCTGGCCCCAAGAGGGAGATACACACACACACACACACACAGGGCCCCCAGCCCAGGGCACACATGCTCACACACTAGCATTGTGCATTCAGGGACACAGCTTCACACACACACACAAACACAGAACATTGGTTCCTGCATAAATGCACCCATGAGCGCACATCCCCAGAGTCATAAACTAAGGTCCAAACAAACGCAGAGTGCATACACACATACACACAGTAGCATGATAGATCACAAACTCAACCAGAATGGATAGTTCATATATGATTACTTCCACAGTGACCCACATGATAACAAACACATGCACTTGGTCCATATGGCATCACACCCACATATACACACATGACTCATATATAAACACACAGAATCTAATAATTACAGAAGAAATAACATTACCGGTGGACCAACACAGAGACAAATGGTACACAACATCTCACACGGGAACAAAATAGCGTGTCACTCCTCCATATACTGGTGCACACACAGTCATTCAACATCTGTGAACTCACATTGCCCCCACATCATCACAAAGCACAGTTTATTTACCAAGGCCCCGGATGCAGCCCACAGCACCACATGCAATTCTGCACACACCATCTGCCCTCACCTGGCAGGCTCCAAGCTCTAAGTAGAAAGTTTACAGAGTAGTGGCTAGGAGGCTTACTCAGGAGTCAGACAGCCTGGGTTAAAATCCCAATGCTGCTATTTACGGGCTGACCTTGGAGGAAATCGTGAGGTTCAGTGAGATAATGAACTCAGTGTGGTAGCAAGTGCGTGCTAAGCACTGCATAAGCTCTATCCAGAGTCATCACGTAGTTTATAGCACTTACAGATTAAAGAGATTGAGTGGAAGGGATTGCCCAAGCCCAGGAACAATGCTAAGATGGAGGTGGTGAGGAGGAGGAAGAGGAGGGGGAGGCCCTGTAACAGCAGACATTTGCTCAGCACGTACAAGAGCCCTGGACTGTTCTAAGTGTTTTCATAAAGAATGCCATTTAGTCCCCGCAGCAGCTGTAGGACGCCAGCACTGTCATTTCTCCCCTTCGCAGCTGAGCAGACTGAGCCACACAGTTGTCAAGGCACTTTGGCATCAGACCAGTGCAATGGCAGTGATGTTACCTCCACTGATCACCTCCACAGAGACTCCAGGACACCCTCCAATGAGGCTCAGGGCTCCCGCCTGGCACTCCTGCTGTGCTTCTCTTACGGGGGCCCTTTCTCACCTCTCCTCTGGCCTGCATGCTAGGAATCCAGGCCTTCTCCATGGCTCAAGGTGTGGAGACCTGCAGGAAACCAGAGGCAAGAACCCTGGATTCTGCCCCGCAGTTCCATGATTCAAAGAACTGCCTGGGGCTGGCCACATCCCATCACTTCTCTGGCTCTTACCCTGCCTGTCTGTGGAATAGGATTGACTGATGAACGCTCCCTCCCTTGCCAGGGGTTGTTGCCAGAGCCAGGCATCTCGGTGACCATGAGAGGTCTCTCTCAGTCTGAAATCCTCTAAGGACACAGACGGCATCAGGAGGCTGGACCACTCATAGAAACCCGCTTCTCTGGTCTTAAGACTGAAAACTCCACAATCCCAAAGACGTCTTGCTCACCTCCGATTCCATCCCAAGTCTGTCTCAGCTCTCAGGGAGTGGGGAGCCCTGGCCACAGCTCCCAGAGAACTAGGGTCCCACTTCCTCCACATTATAACTTTCTGGAGTTTCTGTGTCAAGGCCAAACAGCCAGGTGGAAGGGAGACAGAAATCCATAGGAAGATCCCTCATTGCCTTCCTGGGGCTGAGCAGAAACATGCGGAGTCCATGGTTTCAACACAGAGAAACACACACACACAGAGGCAACATAGGCCATCCAACATTCCCAAGGCTGCTCTCTGCCCAGTTCCCTGCCAGTTTTCCCTCTACAAGTCAGAACTGGGAGTCTGATGAGCACACACAGATCCTCCAGGTCTGGGTCCAGCTCAGAGCTTCTCCTTGCTCTCTTGGGCTTTCACCCATGGAGTCTGCTCTGTGCCACTGGCCCTGTTGTTGTCTTCATTTCTCTCCGTATCTTTGTGGATCTTAATGAGACTTGCATCTCAGTCTTCCTCAGTCTTGCTGGGCTGCTGCCCTGTCTCCATGTGTCAATGTGTCCTTCTATCTCTTCCTGTTCCTTCCTCTGTTCTTGTGCCTCTTCTCCTGTGGTCCCATCAAGCTCAAATAAGCAAATGGAGGCCCAGCAAAAAAAGCAGGAGCTCAACCAGGAACAGAAATAGAGCCTCTTGCTGCTACGGATGCTACGGGTGGACCCTGCTTCGTTTCCTCAAAGCCAGACTCCTCCTTTGTCAATTGGTGCCACACAACAGAACAGGAGGAAGGCTGCAGTGAGCCTCCAGAGCTCAGTGTAGCAGACAGAGCCCCTGACCAGGGAACGAGAGCCCAGCTTTACCAACTGCTTGTCCCAGGACATGCCCCTGAGCACAGCACTCCCCATCTTGGGGCCTCAGTCTATTCTTCTGTGAGATGGAGAGAACTAGAGCAGCCTTGCATGCTTCACAAGCTTCAGATTGGGGAAAGGACCTGGAAGTGCTTTTGAACAAAGCATCCAGCAGGCATGGAGGGAAGGACAGGGCAATGATGCCAGGGGACCACATGACCCTGATGGTTTAATTGTGGTGGTGGTGAGAGCTATGATGACAGTAATGCAGTGTAAGTGCTGATGAGGGTGACAGCGATGCTGGAGGTGATGAGAGCTGAGATGAAGGTGATGATGTTCACAAGAACGAAATCAGTGCCCTTCCCAGACCCAGATGTGAAGCAGTGGGTATGCTTCGGTGACAGCAGCGCCCCCTGCGTGTCACACCTAGGAACATTCCCCTTCCCAGCACCAGCCCTCAGCCTTCCCATCAGGTCCCTTCCCCGCAGGTGCCACTTTGGCCCAGCCCATGTGTCTCCTCCGCTGGTCACGTCCTCAACCTGTCCTTACTTCCATGGGACTTCTCTGTTAAAGTGAGGAGAGTAGCTCCACTTGCTGCAACCATTTACACCCAGGGACACCTGTCGTTTCCCTGCCTCGTCTTCCTTCAGCACAGCGCCACCTGCCCCGCAGCCAGCCATCTGCAGAGAGGGGCAGGTGGCCAGGGCCCCACCTGCCGGCCACAGCCAGCCCTCCCTGCACCTCCCCACCGACAGGGCCAGTGCAGGACAGGAGAGGGCTGATCACGAGAGAGCAGTAAGTCCAGCCCTCTGTCTTAGTGTCCCCCCTCTCTGGAGCCTGAGAAGTATTTCATGCCAGGGAGAAAAGCTGCAGTGTGGACAATGGAGCACCCACTCCTGCTCCCTAGAAAAGGGGGTGGGGAACAGGAGCAGTTGAGGATCAGAAGGGATTAATAGCAGGAGGCAAACAGAGCTGTCAGGCAGAACTGAAGGCTGAGGTCTGGAGCACCAGCATCTCCATCATGTCCACTGTGCCTCAGTTTCCCATTTGCAGGAGGCATGACCGTAGGCAGATGCAGAAGTTATTGGGTATCCTCATGCAGAGGCTGACAGGGGCTAGCAGGTGCCCAGGATCCCACCCAAGCCCGTTGCCCACATGCCCCTGCTGAGGCGGCATCATGGAGGAGCCCTCAGGCATTCATCACTCCCAGCAGAGCTGGGCCCCGGCCCCTGACATTCCAATTAAACACTTGGCTCTGACCTTGGTTGCATCATCTGGAGCTTGGAATAATGTCATCCATCTTCCCCGGACAGATGGAGACCAGGGCCGGGCAGGGGCACCAGCAGCCACCCAGCCCCAGAGCAGGCCCCATCCCCACAGGGACGTGTTTCAATCAAGAGGGACCACCGCACTCCCAGGGACGGCATTCATCTCCGCGGCGCGAGCAACAACCTTGATTCCTGCAGAGCGGAGCCCATGCTCTTCCCGCTGCCCTTCTCATCCATCACCCATCACTGGCCAACTCAGGATTCCCAGGTGGCAGGCAGAGAAAGGGAGTCCAAGGACAGGGTCTGATGGTGCAGTGTGGGGGACAGCGGCCGGGAGGTGAGCTCCAGCCTTCCTGAGGCAACCCCAACCTGAGAATGGAGAGAGGCCCAGATCTGGGACTTCCTCCACACTAGTAGGAAGGAATATTCCAGACTGAGTGAGAAGCCTCACCCCTTTTGGGAGACCCCTTTTGTGATAGGAAGACACAGCCCTGCCTTAAGGAGAGCCCCATCTGGGAAACACAGGAAGAATGCAGCCACGCCCCTGGACTCTGAGGACAAGGGCCAAGCACCTGCCTCCAGAAGCTCCACTGCAAGGGGTAGGGCCATGCACAGCTTCTGGTAGGGCTGGCTGTGAGCTTAGACCTGACCTCAAATTCCACTTCCGTGCACTCTTTCCTGTGTATCCTTGCCCCATGACTCAACCTCTTAGAGCCTCTTCATCTGCAAAATGGGATCTGCCTTCTGGAGAGAAGTGAGGCCAGTGTGGAGCACACTGAGCAGAGTGTACAGCCCTCAGCGGAGGTGGGATGAGGGGGCGCAGGCTCAGGGTCAGGCCAACTCCAAGGACCCAGCACAGGGGTGGTGACAGGACCAGCTCCGGGGCTTTAGTTCTTGAGAGAAGAGAACAGCACTGGTTGCACAGAAAAGAAACGAAGCCAGTGTCGGGGCCCAGGACAAGGCCCCAGCCTACCACAGCACCCCTGGGGCCAAGAGAGGATGGGAGAGGGGCCGGGTGCCTGGGAGAGACTCTGAAGATGATGCTGAGACCTCTAGTGTGAGGGAAGAGTTCATCCCCCAAGCCATGCCAAAGACAGTAGGAAAACCTATTACCCCGGTTTCCCCAGACGCCCCCACCTCCCTCTCACAGCTTCTGAGCTGGCACAGCTTCCTTGAGGGCTATTTTTAGTTTGTTTTCCCAGTGATGATTCTTCTGGGTGCATCCCGGGGTTGTAGCTGTGTGCTCTCTGGGAGGCAGGAATGGTATCCAGACCAAAAAAAAAAAAAAAAAAAGTGAGGTTGTTATTCATAGTAATTCAACAGAGTGATTGTGAAGCATGTGTCACCACCAAAGTCACTTCGACTCAGCTTTGCTTGGAGCTGTGCATGCTCATTCTCCAGGGAGGCTCAGAGTGTTTGGTGGGGCAGGGGGCAGGGGATCCAGGAACCCCCAAGAGAGGCAAATAGAGGCAGAGAAGACCCACCCTCCGGAGCCGTGGCTCAGAGGGGACGACTCTGAGAGCAGGGAGCTTCCCACAGAGCTGCTCAACAGGACTTTTCAACACTGCACATTTCCTACAACCAGTATCCCCATTTCACCAAAGAGGAACAGATAGGCAAGTTGGCCAAAGTCACATGGTTAGCACAGCTGGGATTTGAACTCTGCCTATCTGGTTCCAGCACTTGGGCTCATAACTACCCATGAGCTGCTCCAGGAACTGCCTCAAAGGATCTGGGAGACGGACGGCGAGGCACACACAAGGACAGGGGCTCTGAGAGAGCAAAGTTCATCTCTGCTCTACTCTGCAAGCCTAGAACGTGGCTTCACTTGGCCCAGGGAGGGAGAAGTTTCCAAGGGAAGAAAACACTTGCAGATACCCCAGGCTCCCTGAATGTCCCCTGCTAATGGGTTTTGAGGTTCACAGGCAAAGTCCTAGGAAGATGAGCCTCAGAGGGCACTGAGCACTGGATGTGCCAGGAATAGGCCAAACGAACACAGGATTTTTGAGCAGATAAATGTGAGATCCAACCTCAGCTAGGTCACTTTCTCACTGTGCAATCTTGAGCAAATTCCTTCACTTCTCTGAGCCTTTGCTTCCTCCTCTCCAAATCAAGAGAGCATTTACATCCCCCCTCAGAATTACAGTAATGATTCAGAGACAACAAGGCACTTGAGACCAAGCGAGACATAGGCGTCCAAGCCACTCATTCATTCTGTAAGCATTACACCACAGATCACACTGTAGGGGGCCTAATGATGAACCACATTCCATCTGGGATGATTGAACAGCCTCACTCAATTCTCCAGGCAGAAAGGGAAAACGAGGAACAGGTATTCCAGCCAAAAACAAACAAACGAACAAAAAATAGCATGGTAAAAGGGCATGGTAATGAAGACAAGGCTGGTGAAACAGACAGGGCCTGCAAACACCTGTGCCAAGCCCTAAAGGATGAATCCAGTTGGCAGTGGGAGCCATAGATGTTCTGTTGCCAGAGTAAGACATGGGAAGTTGAGCCACATATTTGGGAGCTGGGCTGAGAACCTAAAGCAAGGATTCCATTCTTGAGGACCTAAGTTGGATTTTTTTCTCTGAAAGGAATTGCCAGTATATCAGCCCAAGCATGCAGTGCTCTGAGCCTCATGTCCATCCTCTTACACTCAGGGACTGCCCATATGATCTCTGGCAGCCCCTCTGGTCATATGCGCCCATGATAAGAGGAATTCTCTTATGCACAGCAGCTCTGCGGCCTCCCCAGCCTCAGCATGCCTGGCTCCCTCCCTCACCTTCTCCAGCAGCCACACTGGCACTCTGTACTCAGTGCAAGAGTCCCAGGCAATGTCAACCCCAAGGGTCAGGCAAAGTTGGTTCTGCAACTCTGTCAGATTCCAGGCAGCAGCTCAGGAGGCTCTGGGATGCGGCTGGGCCCTGGTTCTTCCACCTGCCCCTCCAACCCCCCGCCCCGGCCACCAAATTGGCTAATGAAAGAGAAGCCATGCAGGTTAAGGCAGAGGAGGATCCCACCACTGGGCAGCTGGGTTTGCTCCCTCTCGCAATCACCTCTCTCTGGCTCTTCTCTCTTTCTCTGCTTTGTGTTGGGTGAGAGCTTTGCCCTGGAATTAAGTGAAGCGGTGTGGGGGTTGGGAAGGAAGGAAGAGAAAAGCAGTTGGCCCAAGGCCAAATCCCTGCCTTGGCTAGGTGCCCAGGGTGGTCCTAGCTTACTGTCCATGTGTGTCAGAGGGAGGAAGGGAAAGTGGACAGACAGCCAAAGTCCAGGCTGGGTGTCGGGGACAGCGGGGGCGAGAGGGAATTGAAGAGAGTATTTGGAGAAAAAAATGAAAGGGTGGAGAGTTCAGGGTGGCAATGAGAGTACAAAAGTCCTATTACAGGGCCCGGCAGCTTGGCCTAGCAGCTAAAGTCTTCGCCTTGAACATGCTGGGTGTCGGTTCTAATTCCGGCAGCTCCACTTCCCATCCAGCTCCCTTCTTGTGGCCTGGGAAAGCAGTCGAGGATGGCCCAAGGCTTTGGGACCCTGCACCCATGTGAGAGACCTGGAGGAGGTTCCTGGCTCCTGGCTTTGGATCGGCGCAGCACCAGCCATCACGCTCACTTGGGGAGTGAATTATCCGATCTTTCTCTCTGTGTCTCCTCCTCTCTGTATATCTGACTTTGTAATTAAAAATAAATAAATCTTTTAAAAAATAAGTCCTATAACAAACACGCAGAGTTGTGTGTGTGAGAGTGTGTGTGTGTGGCTAGCACACAGGCATGTGCTGAACAAATGCATTAGCAGTAGCTTTGTGAAGCTGTATGTGACTGAATAGAATAACCGTGAGTGTGCAGGGCGGGGCTCACTGTGCCTGCTACTATCCCAGCCTCCTTTCCCAGCTTCACCCCAGCTCTCAAAGGCTCCAGCCACACGCTGAACCACAGTTTCCTATTCAGGCCGGATCTTCCCTGCTTCCAGGCTGTCAAAAGCTGCTCTCTGTTCCTGCAACACCCTCTTCTCTTCCTCTTCTCCCCATTCCCTTGGTCTACTCCAGCTTGCCCTTCTTTCATCTCACCAGCCAACCTTCCTTCTCCTGCATCACTCCTGGCCTTCTGATACCCCTAGATACACAGCAGTGGGTGAGTGACTCGTTTCCTCAACAGCCATTAGCTGCACAGATGTCAGGAAAGGGAGAAATGTTGGGAGAACAACCCAGACAGCACCTGCCTTCCTGGGTCAGTTCTCTTTGGGACGAGACAGGAATTCTACAATCTGACAGCCACTCCCATACGAGTAGCACAGAACCCTACTGGTGCACAGACTAGGGATGGGGCTATGAGCAGAATTCTGGAAGAAGGTGCAAGGTGAGGCCAACTGAATGGATGAATGAGTGAAGGAGTACAGCTGCAGGAACCGGAGTCTAAGGCCACATCGTATTAGGGCTGAGCCTCATCCCCCAGCAGAGAAATTGGTGCTCGCATCTGCAGTGGCGATGGCCACTTGGGGCAGGGAGTAGGTCCATCCCCATACAAGGTCATATTCCCATCTGGGCAGTAGCCGAGTACATGGACTTGGCCCATCACTGGCTCTCTCTGGGCCTGGAGTGACGAGAAATGTGGTTGGAACCATCCTGCAGGACTGGATGGCAGGAAGCAAAGGGGGAGATCAGGGTTCTCAAATATCAGCCCAAGGCCCATCAGGCAAGGAGAGGCTGGTTGGGCAGGTGTAGAAACTCTGTCTACTGCAGGGAATGAGGCACAGGAGGAGGCAGGTCAGCCAAGACATGTATCGGGGGTGAAGGCAGCCTGGGTGGAGAATGTTAAGGAAGTGACATCATTGCAGCCTGATAAAAGGACTGAAGGAACAGGCCTCTGTTTTTGCAGTTATAAAAGCTGGACAGCCAGCTTAGGGAGTCTCTGAGCCTGCTTCTGGCTGGAGAGGATAACCCCACAGACACACTTCAGTAACGCTCCATGCACTGGGCCTGTCCCAGCTCCAATAGGCAGGCATCCTGAAAAGTAGGGGCATCCTCAAGGGCAGTGGGGAGGTGAGCCAGTGAACAAAGTTATCTGCTCCAGGCCATGCAGGGTGCTGAGGTTCTGAGTCCTATTTGCTGCCTGGCCACGTGGCAAGAGACTAAGCTGCTCTAGGCATCATTCAGGAGCTTACAACAGACACCTCAACCTCTGGTAGTCATCTGCCTAGAAACACATGCAGTGTCCAACGGAGTGGGAAGACAACGGGGCTTAGGGGGACAGAGGGCTACACACCTGCAAGGTCCCCAGACTGGCTGCTCCACTGACCATGATCCAGCTAGGTACCAGCAGCACTGTTTAGGACTCATGGGTAAGACCAGAGGCAGATGTTGATGTGACAAGAAAGGCTGAGGGAGTAGGTGGCCACTTTTTCAGACAGGTGGCACATGGAGTCAGAACAAGTACACTGGTGGCTCTGCCTTCTTCCTGCTATTGCTTTCTCCTGAGTCCTAGAATTTGCACTGGACAGAGGAGCAGGTCCACAGGGCCCAGGAGAGGGAGTCAGACCTATTTCCTATGCTGAGCAGCAACAGCTTTGGTGTCTCTGAGGCAGGGAGAAGGAAGAGGTTGTATCTGGAGATCAGAGGAAGATCAGATAGGCTGCCTGGACAGACGGTTCCTGGTTCATGAAGAGTAGGTTCAGAGAGGAGGTCCAGGAAGGACAGGACCCTCTAAAGATAGCTGTGGCTGCATCCTTCCTGACCACAGGCGAGTGGGCATGATGCCACACAGCATCACCGCTGTAACCCATGTAAGCCCGGTGTTGCCTTGCTTCTAGAACCCAAGCACAGAAGATTGCCCACTGCTGTGACTGTGACGTTTCAGATACTCTTGTAAAAGGGAGAAGACTGCAGAGAGGAGAAGGCGAGCAGAGCCTCCTTTCTTGTCACCTGAGAACAGAGGGGCACAGAGAAGACCCGGATCTGTGTCCTGGGTTCAGTTTCCCAAAGGTGATCAGAGTGCAGGCTGACTTGGCTGTGCCCTCAGATCCTAGGGTCAGCCGCAGACCCATACAAGAGGGACACTGCATCCCCAAGAGGGACTCTCGTCTCTTTCCTCTGGCCTTCCTCAGATCTGGGTCCCGCCAGTGGGCTGGTGGGCAGAGCAGAAGGACTCCCTGTCTCTTTCCTGGAACCTGCCATGTGTCAGAAGCTGGCCTTCCCTCCACCACTCCCACTTCGCCCCCCAGCCTCATGACTGGTCTGCCTCAGCAGTGAGAGGGTGAATAAGCCCTGGGTGACACTAATTGCCATCAAACATAGGGACCTAATGAGAACTCATCTTCTCTGAACTACTATAGCAACTTCCATCCTCAGGGCCTCCAGGAGCTCCGAGACAGACGTGGGGGAGGGGCTCCCCTGGCCCCAGAATCAAGCTGAGGCCACTGTCAGCCAGTCAGCCAGCATCCAGGGAATAGGAAGGCTTCCAGCAACAACATCCAAAAACAAAGTCACTCTTCTGGATGAAAAGGAAAGTCAGAGTCAAAAGGGCTAAGAATCAGTCAGGCACATGATTGAGGGGAGCAGAGACCAGGCCCCAGTGGACCTTGCGCTGACCTGCCTGGCCCCACATTCTCTACCTGGTTAGGTGCAGAGGTATGGCGAGAGACGACCCTCAAACAGCTCTCTTGCACAAGGGTATTAAACCTGCGGTGTTAAAGACCCTGTCCCTCTGGAGTAGGATTGCACTCAGACCTGGTCTCTAAGGGCTGGGGCGTGACACCCAATCACTGCCATTGATCCAGGGTCTGATTGACGGTTGACTTGCAGGGTCTGATCTAGAGTGTGCCCTAATGGACCTGGCCTGATGGTGGGAAGGAGCGCCACCAGCCCAGCCTCTTCTTCAGCAGGTGACTGGGTGAGTGTGCCAGGGGGTAATTCCCCAACCCCTACTCAGGCCCCCCCCTCCAAGAGATCTGCAAAACAACCTGTAGGAGGACCCGGTCCTTCCTCTCCATCTCCTCTCCCGCCCCCCCACCCCCGCCCAGGAGAGTACTCGGTCTCTCCCCAGCTGCGCCCTCCACCCCATCCCCGCAGAAGCCAAGCCCTAGAGCTCCCACGCTGCCCGCAAGAGCCGAGCGCGGCAGCTAGGCTGATTCCCACCCGGAAACCCTCACGCTGACTTTGGGGATGGGGGCTAGGGTGCCCCCTACCCGCGCCTCTGGCAGAACGGTTGCAAAACACCTCCGGCGCCCGGAGGGAAGCTTACAGCCTCTGAAAAGGGACCTTGGCTACTGCAGCAGCGGCGGCGGCTGATGCAGCTACCGGGGAGCGGCACAGCCGCCGCAGCCGCCAGGCCCTACTCCGGTCCCAACGCCAGTCCGCGTCGGAGAGGGAAAAATAAAACCTCAACCCCCGGAGAACGGAATCGCAACGTCGGCCCCTGCCCGAGTCTCATTAAGCAGCGGCGCGCGCCCCCAAGGCTGGGAATGCGGAATGGACACGTGGACGGCGGAGGGGGCGGCGGGGAGGGGGCTCTCCGTGGCGCGCGAGCCGTGGGCCGCGCGCTCGGGACCCACGTGACCACGGGGACCCTGCGAGGGGAGGGGAGCGAGCGCGCCCAGCGCGGCGCCCGCCACTGCCCGGGTGGGCGCTGAATCCCGGTCGGGGAAGGAGGGCGGGCGAGCGCGAGTGTGTGTCTCTTTCGAGTCATTTACGGCGGAACAGCCGGCGCGAGCGCCGAGGAGGCGGCGGCGGCGGCTTCGTGCAACTGTGGCTACCCGCCGCCTCCTCTTCCCTTTTGCTCCCGATTCTTCTCACCTCAGCCCCACACAGGTCCACGGGGAGCCGGCCCCCCTGCCGGCACCTCCTCTCCGCTCGGCCTTCCCAGCCGTGGGCTGCGCGGGTGCCGGGTGCCCCGGTCCCTGGCGCCGCGCACGCGTCTCGCCTCCTGCAGCCCGGACTGGCGCGGCGATCCGCTCGCCCAAACTGACTCGAAGAGAGCGGGCACCGCCGATGCCCGGCTGCACCACCACAGCGGGCGAACGGGCGTCCGGGGGCAAGGCGGGGGAGGAGGGGAGACGGAGGCGGCGTCGGAGACTCTGAACCCCGGAAAAGTTCAAGGTTCGTGCAGGTCTCCCCCCACGAGCACCCCAGGAAGACGAGGAGCGCGGCGAGGCAGCGCGCCCCTCAGCTTCAGGTGGCGAGCCCTGCGAAGGAGAGGGGCGGCCTGGAGCGGGCGGGCCGAGCCCCTGCCCATCCTGTGTCGTTTGTGAGCGGCAGGCTGCGGTCGACGCCCTGGATAGGAGGGACTCGCGGCAGGGCGCATTAGCCGGCTTTCCAGCTCCCTCGCTCCTCCAAGCTCCTCTGGCCACCAGGCACCCCATTTCGGCCACGCCACCCTCACCCCGGCCGCCGATCCGCTGCCCGGGGCGGGCCGCCACGTTGAGCCTGGCCTGCGTCGAGCCCGAGCCCTGATCGAGGCTGGAGAGAGAGAGAGCGCGCGCTGGAGCCCAAGCGCGAGCCGAGCGAGGGGACAGACAACTGGCCGCCCGCCTCGGGCGTTCCGTCTGGGCGTCGGCGGTCTCAGCGCTGCACGGAAACTTTTCCTTCTCCGAGTGGATTAAAGTTGCCGGGATTTTTCTCTTTCTTTGCGAAAGAAACCGTTCCTTGGCACCTGACCTGGGATTTTTATGCTGAAGCTGCTGCAGGGCGCTCGGAGGAAGAAAGCCGCGCTATCCATGTGGGGTTACTTCCGAAACCGAGGGGACTGGGGTCGGCGCTGGAGAGCTGCACCCTCGTGCCACTTGGGATTGGAGCTGGGCCGCGGGCCCGGGGCACTCGGGACTGGGCTCTGAGCGGCCCCCGGCCCCGGGACCGCACGTGCGGCTCCCGGCTGGCTCCGCGGATCCTGCAGGGGGCACCAGCCTGGGGGCGGCCGAGGCTCCTCCCGCCCGGAGCTGCGCCCCCACCACTTCCGAGGGTGTAGCCGGTGGCGCCTGGGACGCCCCCTCCCCGCAAAGTGTCCCCGAATTGCACTTGCTTGCCCCCTCCCCCCTACCACACGCCTCAGCAGACAGCCGGGCGCACCGGCCATCCCGAGTTGGATGTGACCGAGCCCATCCCGGGGCCAAGTCGTCGTCGGCTGTTGCCCCCTCAGCCCCTCCCGCCCCCGCCTCGGCCATGGCCCCGGGGATGTCGGGCCGCGGCGGCGCCGCCCTGCTCTGCCTCTCCGCGCTGCTCGCCCACGGTAAGTGTCGCGGCGCAGACTCGCGGGTGAAGATGCGGCGGGAGCCGCTGGAGGGGGCGCCGGGAGGATTGAAGAAAGGAGGACCCCCCGCCAGCTCCACTCCCAACCCCCACCCCAACTCGCAGTCGCCGCTCCCAGCTTGGCGTCTCGGGCAGCAGCTCGAGTGACCGCTGGTTCCTATGCCCTCCCTCCCTCCGGAGGGAGCAGAGGCTGAGAACCGGACCGAGGTGGAAACGAGGAGCGAAGGGGGTCCCTCCAAGCCTCCCCGGGTTAGGAAGAAGGGTCCAAGCCCGAGAGTCTGGGGGCGTGTCTGCCCACGGGAAACCAGAGGAGAGCCCGGGGATCCGCTACCTCTCCCCCCGGCCGCCGCCCCTATCACCCGCATCCTCCCGCTGCAAACGGCCGGGCTGGGAACTGTCGGGATCGCGGGGGCTCTAGTGTACCCCTGGCCCTGGCGCGCAGGCCGGTGCGGCGCCGCACGGCCCGCCGCGTCGCTTCCTGCGGCTGTCCTCGCGAAGGAAGTGGACCGGCAGGGGCCCGGGAGCCGCTGCCACTCGCCCGCCCGCGGGCCTGTGAGCTGCATCTAAATGGCCGGCCTAGCCGAGCCCGGAGGGCGGGGGTCCGGGCAGCCGGCCGGGCCCGCGGACCGAGCGCGGAGGGAGCGGGCTCGGCGCTCCTGAGCTCTGCAATCTGTTGCGTCTGCTCCCCAGGCTCGCCCGGGGCTCCGCGGTGCAGGGAGAGTGGAAGAGGGACGGGCCCAGGGTGGCGCGCTTTGCTTCTGGGACGGCGGTGAAGCGGGTGGGGTGCTGGGGTCTCTGAACAGTCTCCCCCGACCCCACCCCTAGGGGGAACTCGGACCCGGCTTCCTGAGGCTGCAGCTGGCCTTCCGCAAGCTGGAGACGCTCCAGGAGGCGAGGGGCGCTGACCGAGGAGAGGGAGAGAACTCTGGGGAAGAGAATGGAGGCCCTGTACCCGCTCCCCCAGCATTTAACCGCAGACCTGGGACAGGTTTCCCTCTGCCTAGGGCGGGGGTGGAAGAAGGGCTTCCTGCCCCGTGGTGCGTGGGGGTTTCAATGGAGCAAGCAGAGTAGCTGCTCGCATTTGCTTGGAGCCGGCCCAGATCTGCCCACTGCCCAAGAGCCTGCCATAGCTGGCCAGGAAGACCCCAAAGATCCCAAACCAGCCGCCTTGGACCCTGAGTCAGATGCTTTGGTTTTCCAGGTTGAAAGAAAAGAAAAAGGGGATGGGGCCCGGCTGGGTCCTGAGACAAGAGGGGAACCTGGAGCAGGCTGACCTCCCCAGAGGGTGGCATCCTTGTTCCTGGCTGCTGGGTGACTCCCTGCAGCTCACTGGGGACAATTAGCCTTCGTTGTTCTTCCTGGGGTTGGAATCAGGCAGGGCAGCGAGCCAACCAACGGTGCTGGGCAAGGGGAGTGGGAGTGAGTGGGGAACCAGAAACCTCTGCTCTGCGCCAGAAGGGGGTGGGCAGGAGGACTTGCCTGTTTGTCTGCTGGAGGCTCCTGGGCAAGCACTCCTGACCCTGCCCTGGCCGAGTGCAAGTATCCAGCCGAAGGAAGCCAGAGAGGGTCTAGGTGTGGTTCTGACTGCCCCTTTACACCTTGCTGGGCTGCCCTCTCTATGCCAGCCATGGTCTGTCTCTGGGCATCCCCCTCCACTCGCCTTCCTGATCAAAGCCTGGCCTGATCAATCCTTTCCCCTCCATTCCCTCCCAGGACCCTGCCTGCTTCCTTCCTGTGCTGTCTTCCCTGGCTATTTAATCACTCTCATTCTTGCTACTAAGCACCAGTGTCTTCCTTCTCTGTGCCATGGGGTGCTGGAGCTGTGGCCTTCTTGTCTGTCTACACAGCCATTGCCCAGTGCGTGACACAGAGCTAGCTCAGCCAGGGGCCCAGTGCTTGAACATATGGTCAGAAAGAAAGGATCAGAGGAGACTGAGGCTGAGGGTAGAAGGGGTCCTCCTTCCAAGCAACTCCCCCTGGCCCTAAAGTCTCCCCTTCTTGGGGAAGGATGCCAGCGGGTGCTTGAAGCTGAGGGACTCCCTCCTGATAGATAAGGTCAGATACACAGAATCCATCTCTCCTCCTCCAGGGCTGCCAGACACCAGTGGTCCAGCCAACTCTTTACTCTCAAAGGAAGAGGCTCCTTGGACTTGATCTCACTTGGAGCCTGTGCTGGGTTGGGCATGGAGTGACGGTTATGGTTTTCTGTGCCTGGCAGGCTACTGAGGCCGCAGGGTTCTGACCACACAGCCAGAAGGGGAGCCAAGTGGCCTGGGTGTCTGCCTGCCTCTGGCGCCATCAGGCAGTGACCTTGGGCTGCCTCTCTCATCTTGGGCTGTGCTCCCCGTTTTCCACAAGCCAAGTGGTCTCTGGCCATCCCTTTCCCTCTAACTTTGTGCCAGGACTGCTGGACAGTGACCGTGTGTGGTGGAGGAGGCTCAGCCCTGGGCCGGGCTTAGAGGGGCATCCAGACACCCCCTGTCCTGTCACCAGGCCAACTGCCAGGGAACATTGGCCAAGGCTGCTTTCTTTGGTCAGGGGTCTTTGGGTGCGGGGGAAGAATCTGTTCTATTAGTTTGAATAGAAGTGTGAATGGTGGTTCGATCTGTCACAGAGCGGATACTTCCAGCCCGCTGCCCATTTATGGGCTCCACGAGTGTCCTAGGACCTTCATGCACTTGTCTGCATCTTCTGTGGTCACTTCCATGGTCTTACCCTCTCATACCCCTCCATGCACCCTGTGAGGTTTCCTCTTTTCTCACTTGCTTCCCTTTATGCCTTTGCACCTGCCAGCCCCTCTGTGTGGAACACACTGCTCCTAGAAAACCTTCCCCAACCTTCAAAGTCACGTACCACCTCCTCCAGGCAGTCTTCTCGCAGCAACTCCTCACTCTCCAGCAGAAGCAACCCAGACCTTCCTAGTGCTGCCCTGGCACTTTTCCCTGCCCTCTTAAGCCCTCTAGTGAACTGTACATGGGCATGTTGACCTGGGCAACCCTCCAGATCCTCCCAAATCTGCATCAAGGGTAGATGCCTCATCTTCTGTGCTTCTGCCTCATTCTGTAGTAGTTCTTAGAATGAACAAACAGGGTAAGAGGAACACTGTGTGTTGAGGGACCCTCCCAGTTGCCAGGGGAGCTCCAGAATGTGGGGCAAAAGAGGGGCATGGGAGGACACGGGCAGAGGCAACAGGGAAAGCACGAAGGGATGGAGTGGGCACAGGGCACCTAACCTTGCAGGGTGCAGAAGTGGTGCCCCATGACACTCTGAGTGTGTGGTTTCGGTGCGTGTGGGAAACACCCCTGCAGCTTCAAGTCTCTCAAGCGGTTTGTCCACACCCTCACCCATGCCCTGGCTCACCAGGCTCTGGATCCCATTGGAGATGGGGGTGGATGGGGAGAGGTGGGAAGACGGGAGTTCCTTGGGAGGCCCATTACTGGAAGGCTGCCTACCTCCCCATTCCCACAGCCTCTTCTCCCTTCTGGCTACATGGAGCTTGGTGCTGCCACTCAGCCCTGTTAATGTTTTAGACCAGTAGGTGGGGATGTGTTATAAACTTGGTGGCAGAAAATGAGCTTTATTGGAATCCATTCTGAAGACTGCTGGGTGTTTGGCTGCGGGAGGAGGCAAGGCCACTGTGGAACAGCAGGGTGGACCCTGGGTACACGCTGGGCTCTGCACCGCAGACCTATTGGCAGCCTGCTGACCCCAGGCCGAGATGGGTAATGAGTGAGGAACTGCGGAAATGAAGAAGTGACAGGCCCAAGCTCCGACCACCTGGTGCAGCCCTCCCACCTGGGTCAGGGTCTCCCTTGATAGCTCAATGTATAGCCAACATCCACCCCACTGAAGCGATGGCCAAACCACCAGGTCTCACTCCTTCACTCCTCATGTGGATGAGCAAGTGGCCACACGGTGGAAGGGACTGGCCAGGAACCCAGTGTGAGGCCAGTGTGCATCAGGACCCATTCCAGGGCCCAGATGGGGATTCTGGATGCTGCCTGGCAGCTTCCGCTGCCTCTGGCACCTGCTCAGGGCACCTTGTCCAGGCAGGCTAGGCTGGGGCCCTATGGCAAGCAGTCCCACCCCTCCAGCAGCCGGGGAAGATAAACCTCAGCTCACACACAAGAGCAACAGGGAGGGGCTCTGCACCGTGTCCACTAGGGTGCTCCAGCACCAGACAAGGAGGTGAGGAAAGACCTGACTCTTCACATTTAAACCAGAGCTGGCAGGACTAAGGACACCTGGGTTCAACTCCCCCCACCTCCCACCCCCGTGTCAGCAGTTTGCTGCATAGCTGCAAACAGTTCACCTCCCCTTACCAGTCTTCTCCTCCTCGACCGAGTGAGAGGGACAGTGCCAGGCAGCCCCTGCCTGCAGTGAACAAGCACTTCCCCCAGCCGGCTCTCTCTCTGTCCCCCACCCCTGCAGCCCTGCATGGCCTCCGACAGCAGAGCTAGCCAGTGGACAGGTTCTCCTCCTCTGCCTCCTCCCCAGAATCAGCCTTACTTCTTTCTTGCCTGTGCTCAACACAGAATATTAATAAGAAATTAATGAACCAGTTGTGTGTGTGCATTTTTTTTTAAAGAAAATAAATGTCTTTTTCTATTCTCCTCCTCTGTCTTTTTAAATGCAAGGGGGAAAAAAGTGGACTCCTTTAGTACCAGTTCAGCTGGTTGGACCCTACTTCCAGAGGTCCTCTAAGATGGTACAGTGTCGGGGGGAGTCCCAATCCACCACTAGCTAATATGACACCAGTATCTGGGCAATGAGGGGCAAGCAGGGTGGGGAGGGGGATACTGGGAGCAGGGAAGCCTGGACGGTGCCAGCAAAGGGCAGGCCAGGCAACAGAGTGACCTGGGCCCCCACACGCTGAATCCAGATGTCATTATCTCCTTTCTGCTGTTTGGCTTTTGTCCCTTTCAGTGCCCCCTCCCTCCCACCTGCACTCCACACACCTCCATCCCAGGCCTCACTGGCCAGCAGACAGCAGTAGGATGAAGTGGGAAATGGAGGCAATTACCTAGATAATTCAGTGCTTGTGGTGAGAATGAATGAATCCAAGAATGAATAATTCAGTGCAAAAAAAGGGGGGTGGGAAAGATAATTGAAGAAAACGCCTTTTTGACTAAATTATCTAGATAATTATCCGCAGTTGGAAAGTCCTGTTTTGGATCAAACTTGAATCCTTTTTGCAGCATCCCCACCCTCCCCTCTTTGACCTAAGAGAGGGGCAGCTGGCTTCTCTCCTCCCTGGAATTGCTTTTCATGGCCGCCTCACACTGGCAGGCGGCAGGCAGGATGTGTGCTTGCTGGCAGCTTTGCTCAGCTTACCTGGGCTCTCCTCCCAGTGTCCTTGGAGCTGTGAGAGAGATGCACTCTGGATCACCAGACGTGACCCCAGGCCCGAGACTGGTAGTAAGTTGAGGAACTGCAGAAATGGAGAGGCCTCTGAATGGCCTTCCCGTGAGGAATCCAGGACTACAAGTGGATGTAGCAGGGAAGGTTCCTGACCTCCCGTGAGAACAAGCAGCCACAGACACACCAAGTCTGTTACTTTTAAAATGCTTATGTGTTTCCTTGACCTGTTTTTATTTTTCCAATGCTTGTTTATTTTCATCTTGGATTGTGACATGATAGAGCAATCTTCCATTTGTAGGTTTACTCCACAAACGCCTGTAACAGCCAGGGTTGAGCTAGGCCCAAGCCATAGGCCAGAAACTCCATCCAGGTCGCCCATGTGGGTGACAGGGACCCAAGCCCTTGAGCCTTTGTTCATGCTGTCACCTCTGAACAGGATGCTCTGCCTGACCTGCCTTCACTTCCTGCTAGCAGGCTACCCTGATGGTCGGGATGACCAAGTCCCTGATCATGCAGTATGTTGTCGAGGGACCACGCCTCACCTGTGTCCTGCTGGTTTTGTATTCACCTGCATCTGCAGTGTGTGCTCTGTCCCCATCCCTGTGTGCCTGTGACCTGACAGGGACGAAATACCTGACATGCTCTTTACATTGAGCAAGTGAACATACACACACACAACCCTCACCGGCACTCAGGAAGCATTCAGCTGGTGTTCACTGCACCCGGGCCAGGCCCTGTCCTCAGCTTCTGACTGTAATTGCATGCTTAACAAACCCCCTGCAGCCTGGAGGCTAGGTTCTCAAGAGGGGAAATAAGTGAGAAGCACAGGAAATAAGCACATTAGGTATGCTAGGAGGCAGCAAGGGCCATGCGCAGATGCAGGCAACTGGGGTGCTGAGGGTGTGGACAGGAGGTGTGCCATGTTCCTTACCAGCTGGTAAACCTGTTCACTTGGAGGGGGTGTGGGAGCCTGAGGGCCTTGAAGGCAGAGGGACTGGCGACAGCCAGTGTGGGAGCTCCATGGGGAACAGGCTTGGCATTCAGGGAACAACACAAGAAAGGAGGACAGGAGCAGAGCACAGGGAGAGTTGGGTAGAGCAGGGCCTCACGGGCCCCTGTAAGAACATGATCTTATGGACTGAGCCGGATGGGAGGTATGTCCACCTCCGCGGGGTGTTTGGGACTCCGAGCACCCTTCCATTTCTTTTTTTACAGACCCTGACTTTGTAAATCGTTTCTACCTTACCAACACATGAGCTCCTCGGGGTAGCAGGGCCACCTCATGACTACCCCAGCCAAGCCTCTTCACGGAGAGGGCACCTGGCCCGGGGCAGCCCACACACTTCTCCCTTGCTCTGTCCCTCCTGGGGAGAGATGGGCTTATGGGGCGTCTGTCCAATGGGAGGGAGCTCTTGGATTGGAAATAGGAAAAATTGCCATTTTCCCAGATGCCAACACAGTAGAGAAATGATCTCAATTTTCTGTAGCTGTTCTCGGTGGGAGAAAAACTGTCAGAAGCCAGCCAGCCAGCCCTGTGCCCAGAGCTGTTGGAAATGTGGGAGGGGTGGAGGTGGGGAGAAGAGACTGGAGCAGCAGAGAGGAGCTGTGCTGAGTGTGCCTTGTCTCTGAAGGGCAATGACTTTCAGCACCCCTGCCTGGAACATTGTCCCTTATTCCCTTCTTCCCAGCTCCACTGGCCATCTACCTGAGTCTGAGCTCGTTGAAGTGGCCAGTTACCTTGATGGTCCTTATTAATCGAACACCTGGTATGTGCTGAACACCAGGGATGGCCCCGTGGAGTGGTGGAGGCCTCCACTGTGCTTCAACTTGCCCTTGCCCTTCATAGCTTCCCTCCTCCACCCTCACCATTCCTTTACACTGGGCTTGGGAACCAGACCACCGACTTCATCACTTCCTGTTGATTTAGAGCAAACCACAGAGCCACTCTGTTTCCTCCTCTGCAATTGATCATAAAAGGACCTGACATGGAAAGCAGCGCAACGATTCACCATGTTATTCCATGTCCGGTATTTAGAATCCTACCTGGCAGATAATAAGTGTGCAAAACTGACAGCTGTCAGTCATGCCGTCGTTAATAGTATTGGCAGATGTCAGGTACTGTGTGCAGAGTATAAAAAGAAAAAAAAAAAAAGATTAGGGAAACATGGCACCTGCCCCATACAGAGTTTGTCATGGGCCTTAGGGGTGCTCCTGTCTGCGCCAACAATGATGATATTCAGAGTTGTGGATCTGTTAAAAGAGATCCTGAGTGGTTGTGGTTGGGAAGGGAGAAATCTCATAACAGATGCATCAGGGGAGGCTTCTTAGAGGAGGCGCTGTTAGGATCCCTTCCCCAGGTCCCAGAATTCTGCTTCTGGAATAACCAGTCAGCAGATACTCTGCAGTCTGGCACCCCAAGGCACAGAATACAGAATGGGCAGAGATGGCTGCTGGCCTAGGAGCTCTCAGATCCGGGTTGGAGCGAGCTAAGGCCAGCCATGAAGGAAGGTAGGACATGAGACTAGATGCAGCGAACATGGCTAGAGGCAGGTCTCTACCTGGATGTTTCCTGGGGGCCTTTCAGAACTTTGGCCCTATGTTCCCTGGGGCACTAGAGAGCCACTGAGAGTTATGGAGTGAGGGTTTGCAACACTCACTTTGCCTGGGGGTGCTGGGCAGATTGTTGCAATGTTGAAGGAAGTAATGGCAACAGCTGCCCTGAGGTGGGAGCCTGGCCCCTGGAGTGTGCTCCTCCCCCAAGGTAGAGCCCTGAAGGGAGTGGCCAAGTAGGAGGGAAGGGAGACCCAGAACCTCTCATGCTACTTTTAACACTGGCCCAGTTTCCGTCCTCATTTCTTACCCACAGTCAACCGGAGACTGAAGGGTAAGGTGTGCCAGGTGTCGGGACCCGTGTGGACCCCCATGCAATTCCCAGGAGCCAGCCAGGTTGGAGGCAGGTGGTAGATTTCTGAATTAACTAAGGGTAGCTACCAGTCCATGCCCTGATGTAGTATGGCCAGGTGGTCCAGAGCACACCCTTATCTGACATGGCTCAGCTTACCCACCTGCCAAATGGGAGTGACGGCCTCAGCTCTCAGACTGGGCTCCTGCTTGGAGGAGGTCACATGGTACAAGTGCCCAGGGACATGCCGCATGCCTGTGGAAAGGCCTGAGTGGGTGTGGGTTTTCCTTGTCTGCCTGCTTGGAGCCAGCCTGGCTGCTTTGGAAGCGTGTTAAGGTCAGAGCAAAGACTTGGCAAAGACCTCTTTTCTGGTGGTTGCAGTTTCTTATGCTTTCTTTGGGGTTTTCGTCCTTCTCTCTTCTGCTCCCTCCACCTTGCTCCTTATCTTTGATGCCTCCTAATAACACCTTGCTGATTTTAAGAATAGCAGTGGCCAGCTGCTGGCCCTCCCCTCCCATCCTCTCTCTCAGGAAAGCAGTCACTGGCCTTACCCTGCACTCCACATGCCAACGGTGGCTGACAGGGACAGAGAAGGTAGTCCCAGCTCTGGCTCTGGCAGCCAGGTCCCACTTTAGGGGGACAGAACGGGTCTGACATGGGACTCTCCAGCCCTATAGCCTGAAAAACACATGGAAACAGACCAAAACCAAGGGGTAGGCCCTGAGGATTCTGGCCCCACAACCTCTGCCTGACCCTGCAAGAGGTGACCAGGTGGCCAGGAGCAGGTCAGTCTTGGGTTCCATTTCCTTTGTAAGCAGCAGGAAGAAGTCTTCCCCTTCTGGTGGCTTAGTAGGTCACACTCATGGCCCAGCACCATCAGTGCCATCAGTGACCTACAATGGCTCTCCATAGGGTCATCTCACCCCCCGTCCACCCAGAGGACCCCCAGATCCTACCCTGCTGCCACACTCTCCATCCTTGCTCTTCCAGCTAACTGCGTGCACAAGCTCTGGCTCCTAGGAGAGCTCAGTCCAGGTTTTTTGTATTTTTTTTAAGATTTGTTTATTTGGAAGATAGAGAGAGAGGGAGAGATTTTCCATCTGTGGGTCACTCCCCAAATATCACAATGGTGTGGGCTGGGCAGACTGAAGATGAACTTCATCTGGAGTCCCACATGGATGCAGGGGCCCAAGCACTTGAGCCATCTTTTGCTACTTTTGCAGACTTATTAGCAGGGAATTGGATCAGAGTTGGAGAAGCTGGGTCTCTGGTACACTGATATGGAATGCCAATGTTTCAAGCATGGCAACTTTATCCACTGTGCCTCAGCACCAGCTCCTCTCTGCCGTTGGCATAGGGGTCGCTGAGCTGCACCCCCACAGTCCCATAGGAGTGCACCAGGAGCCCCCAGTCTGCTGGAATTTGTCTCAGTGTCATGAGAGAAAGCCAAAGAAACAGCTGGAATTAATGTTACAGCATTTTCACACCATCGATCTCAAAGATCACCGCTTCAACGTGCAATCAGTAGAAACGATTATGAAGGAGCTATTTTGCATTGTTTTTTGTGCAGGCAGCCTCAGAGCTCTCTTGGGTGTTTGGCATTTGCCAATGGCACACTTTCATACCAGCCAACCAACCAATTAGCTAGCCAGCTAGTCAGCTGCAGCGCCCCACAGCCACCTGAACAGGACCGCCAACACCCAAGGTCTCTGCTGGGAGGTGTTTGGGGACCACTAAGGCGGTGCTTTGAGGGTGGCTCCCCTTTTTGCAGTCTTTCTTGGAAATGTTGTGTCCTCTTGTAGCTTGCCCAGCCCCTGCGTGATTCATGCTGGCCATGGAGCCGCCCACTCTTTCACTGCCTGGACACCCTGTATGCTATAGTCTAACAATATCTAATCCTTCATCCACTGATTCATTTATCTGCCTCATCCCAGCTGTGTGGTCCTGGGGTGGCAGGGAGGAAGCTGCTTAACTCCTCTGGCTTGGTTTCCACCTGTCTGCAGTGGGATGATACAAGGAGCTTCCTCATATGAAGTTGTCAGAATGAATGGATGAGTTAGTGCGCTGCAGCGGTGGGAGCCGTGTCCACCAGAGAGCTCTTTGTCCTGTCTGGGGTAGGGGCAGGAGGCATGGATATTTGAGGATCAGGTTCTCATCTCTGAGGGTCCCTACCATGACCAAGGTGTACGGAGCCCATGGCAGTTGAATTGTGACCACACATGCCCTGTCCCATGGAGGTCTCACATCCTCACCTGTGAAATTGTTCGTCACAACCCTCACTTCACAGACAAGGACGCTGAGGCGTGGAGTAGCCAACTTCCCTCCTCCTCTCAGTCCTGTCCCACAAACACTCCCACTGGTTCCTTTGTCCTTGGTTGTCCCCTAACCCCCAGAGGACCCCAGCCTTGTGGGGAGCTGGGGCAGGGACAGAGCCTGCCGCTCCCCTCCCCCAGCCACACCCTTGTGAACCCCATGTCCATGCCAAGCTGATTTACATAAAACCATCCCCAGGCCCTGCCTCTAAAAGTCTTCATCTTTCCTCTTCTCCCTAAACGGCCTCTAAATGATTTCTGTAAATTGCTCTAAGTAGCTAAAAAAAAAAAAAAAGAAAAAAGAAAAGAAAGAAAGAAATAATAATAACTCAGCAACTGGCTGCCTGACCAGAATGTCGATGACTCCCCTCCTGCCTGGCCACAGATCTCAGCTCCTGCCCGCCAGCCCAGGGGCTATTCCCACTATGCCAGGGCACCACAGTGCCCCTCATCAGACAGGGAGCCCATCCGGGCAGCTACACCTTCCTCCCTTCTGCCTAACCCCCGTGCCTCCCTCATCAGGCAGGGGGTGTTCCCATGAAGGGGTTTCCCATGGGCAGAGGTGGGGGCCCTGGGAAAGAAGCCCCTGGGACTCTGAATGTCCCTCGTTCTGCAGCCAGTTCCACCATGACACCTCATTTGTCCCACCCCATCTTAGAAATCTAGATGCTGGTGTCATTGGTTCCATCACACATTCATTCATTCATTCTAGAATGCTTTCCTGAACACCTGGGCTGGAGCATCCATGACCAAGGCCCCAGGCACATCCTGGATTCTCCTGGGGACAGAGCATCCTGCCCAGGGCCCACGGAGGCAGTGTCTTCTCGGGGGCTGCCCCACCCTGGCCCCAGCCACCAGCATTACCTTCATGGCACTGACCTCTTTTCACTGTGGGCCAAGGAGGGGTCTCCCTGAGGCAACAGACCACTCTCCTCCAACCCACCCTTGGCCAGCTATAGGAAGGGTAGTGTCTCCTCTGCCACTATTCAGGACTGGCCATGTGTAGGTTCCCCCATTGTCCCCTGCACTCTTCTGCCCATGGAGCTCCAGGCCTAGGGACCTCAGTGCTCACAGCCCAGGTTCTACACTAATGGTGTGGCCCTGAACAAGTCCCTTGCCCTATTCTGAGATGAGACAAAGATTGGGTGAAATTCATGGAAAATAGCAGTGTCTCCTCTGCCACTATTCAGGACTGGCCATGTGTAGGTTCCCCCATTGTCCCCTGCACTCTTCTGCCCATGGAGCTCCAGGCCTAGGGACCTCAGTGCTCACAGCCCAGGTTCTACACTAATGGTGTGGCCCTGAACAAGTCCCTTGCCCTATTCTGAGATGAGACAAAGATTGGGTGAAATTCATGGAAAATAGCAGTGTATTCACTATGCAATACAGTGTCTAGAATAACAACGTGTATTATGTGGAATACACACACTGCCTAAGCTGTGGATCAGAATGGTTGGATCAAAACCAAGTTGCTGGTTGGAAGAATACTTGGGGTGGGGTAGGGTTCCTCATCTGTGCCTGCTTCCACTGTCACCCCTTGGCAGTCCTTGAAATGCCTGCATGGGGCCCAGCTGGCAAGTCCTGGGTTCCCTAGTCCCTTCCTAAGGCCACTTCCTCTGTGCCACTGGGGACCTGGCAATGCTGGGGGTGGGGGCACTCCCACCACCTGTCCAGTTCCTGATTCCCAGGAGCCTGGCTCTGTTTGTAGCTGGTTAGGGTGAAGCCCAGGAGAAAACCTGGCTCTTGCTGGGGCCCCAAGAGCCTCTGGGATCCTGCCGCGGGTGTAGCCCCTGGTGAGAAACCAGCAGGATCCACCTTGAGACAGCTGTGCCTGCCTTTGCAGAGGGCAGGGTTGTTCCAGATGAGACCAAACCCATTTGTCATCCTTCTGCACCCACTTTGATATGCACATGAGGAAGGAGGAGAACAGACACAGCCCTCTGCTTCCTCTCCCATTTAATTGGAACCCAATTAAGTGAGTAATTGTTACAAATGTGAAATTACCTTCCACCAGCTTGAGGGTGAGAGCTGGCATCTTGCAGTGAGCCTTCAGGACCTCTAGTGGGCCCTGCCAAGGCCCGCCAGCTTGGGGTTTCCCCAGAGCGAGGGCAGGTGGGCCTCTGGGAGTCTTGACCCTTCCTCTGAAAAAGTTGTGGTGGAAAGGGGTTCCATGTGGCTCTGGCTGCACAACCTGGCTGCCAGAGGCCTGTAGCTTCCAGCCCCCGCTGTTCGCATACAGCCTGGCTCCCTGGGCTGGGACAGAGCTTCCCATCCCAGAACTCAGGCTTGCTTGCTCATAGGGGCTGCTCTGAGGCCAGCAGATGCGAGTCAGTGGTCCCGTGGAGGGGTGGACATGGGGTCCAAGGAGAAGCAGGGAGTGAGGGACATAAGTAGGACACAGCTACCTCAGGCCACTTTAGTTCATCCACACACCCAGACACCTGCTGCCAAAGCTAGGCCAGGAGAGCTTAGGCAGTGTGTGTATTCTACATAATACACATTGTTATTCCAGACACTGTATTACCTTGGAAGATGGACAACAGCAGGTTCTTGGGGCTTCCTGTAGTGGGTCTCTCTGGAGGAAGCAGGAATGGGGGTGCATGCGGAATTAGAGCGCGGAAGATGAATGATCCACATTAGGGAGTGTCCCAGAAAGCTGCCTCAGAAACATCCCTCCACACACAGAGTTCCTAGCCCCCCATCGTCCACCTCTGAGTGCATGCTGTCCTGACCTTCGGAGCCAGTTTGCCCCAGAGTGGCCTCTATGCAGGGACTCTAAGGGTGTGAACTGCTGATATGCACAAAGGCTGCTGTGCAGTGGGGGCAGGAATGCACTCCAGCAATGTGTATGCAGGTTCATGGTAAGGGGAGTGTCTGTGAGAATGGGCACTCTGCAGGCGGCGGTTCTCAGCCTTGGCTGCGCATCCAAGAGAACTGTTGTAAAGCTCGTGTGCCTGGGTCCCAGCCTGCAAGAATCCACAAGGCTGTGGCTCCCCAGATCTCATGCCTGATCCATGGGCAAAGGCTTCCAAAGCTGCAGGGGAACATGGAGGCCCAGGGTGGTAGGGAGAAGAGGGGAGGCCACTGCGACAGGAGGGATGTGAAGAAGGCATTGAGGACGAGTCTGTCCTAAGTGCCAGTGAGCAGGGACACTGTTTTGTGTTTCTTGCCCACCCTCTCTCTCACCGAACTCCCAGTCCTAGAACCCAGAACTCCAGCTTCCCTTGGGAACACTGCTCAGTCCTTTTATGCACGTAATAGGTATTCAGTCCATATTTGCAAGGTGAGTTATGGGCAGGGTCTGGAGGACTAGCCTGGGAACCTAACTGCTGGTGACTACTGCTCCAGAACCTGTGCTAATGACTCCTAATGGTTCTGTCTCTAGGGAAACAGGCGGAAATGCGTCTCTAAGCTTGGCAGCCTATTTCCCATGGAATCTTGATAAGCAGCTTGTTAATAACTTGGAGCACGCCCTGATGTGTGCCTGTGTTTGTGCAAGTGTGCATGCAATTGTGCGTGAGTGTGCCTGTGAGTGAGAGAGGGAGACAGAGATTCTGCTCTGAATGAACATAGCAGGGACTCCACCTCTCTCCCCCCCACCCACAGGATCTGTCCTGAGCCTGACCTCAGTGGTGTGTTGATGGCAAAGGCAAAGTAGAGAATGGTCAGAGGGAGGAGGGCCCACAGTCCAGGGCAAGCAGAAGAACTGGACTTGAGATGTGGCCCCGACTGAGCTAGGGCCTGGATGTATATACCTCCTGCCCTCACCCCACCCCCGGCACACACTGAGCCTCCTGCAGGAACCTTCAAAACAAATGAGAGCAGCCCACTGGGTGACAGATTCCAGGCAGGGCAAAGGCAGAGGCAGCTGCAAGAGGGAGCACAAAGCAGAGACTCTGAGGCCATGGGGACCCACAGTCCACCAAGGCACAGCTCCCTATGGGGCCTTTGTGGATGCTGACTAGGACTGAGAGGGGAGAGACTGGCCTACAGAGCCCTGGGATAAGGAGTTTGAGCCACCAGGAGACCTTGAAAAGCTCTGGCTTGCAGCCTTCCAGGGGGATTGTCAGGAGCCCGGGTAAGGAAAGCAAAGAGAGGCTGTGAGTGCCTGCCGGGGCAAAGGCTTCCTCTTTGCCAGGAAGTAGTCTCTGCAGGATTTCTCTGGTCAGCTGGGGCTGGGCAGGCAGGGAGGGTAGGGTAGGGGGGACCTGCCACACTTGCACTACCCCATCCCAGGCCTGGCTGTTTTTGTCCCCAGAGTCCCAGTCCTGCCTCTAGGGGCTGGAGAACTCCCAAGAGGCAACCGTTTATGGGGGAGATGACCCCGATGGCCTTGGAGGCGGAGGGCTGTCCCTGGCCACACAGAGTGACAGTGATTAAGTGCACGAGCAGCTGGGCCATTGGGGCCTCCCTGCTGCTAATGTGGGTCAATTAAGCCAATTTATCTTTGTTGACTAGAGGTCCCTCCTTGGTAATGGCTCTAGCTCCTCTGGGACCACCGAGGGAAGAGGCAGCCACTGGTCACACCTGCCTGCCCCTTGTGACCCCTCACCCCACCCAAGGGCCTCTCCCTGTCCCCCTGTCAGCCCTGCAACTGCCCACAGGGGAATCTCACTACACAGGTACACAGTTAGGAGTTCTCAGACAGGGAATGGCTCCAAGCTCATGTGAAAACAGGGATCAGAACCCACACAGCCGGATGTGTCACCCAGCTCTCCCCTGCTCATCATGCTGACCTCTGCAGTCCATGGCCGGCCTCAAAAGCTCTCTGCTGCCCTGACACCCTTGAGGGGCTCCAGAGGACGTGGTTTGAAAACCACTGCCCCTGCCCATCAGGCTGCACTTCCCATGAACACCAGGGACAAGGAGTTACTTGTGTCTATAGATAGAAGCCAGCTGCCCATGCTTGATCTCCTAGCTGAGGCAGGGACAGAATGTTCTGGAAGGAGTAGTAGTTCTTGCACTCTCCTTGTTACTCTGCCAGCAGCACGTTCCTTGGCAGAGTTCCATCATCCCTCATTCTGTGTGCCCTCAACATCACCTTCAGCCCTTGTGGGTCTGGCCCCATGAGATCTCTGCAAGCTCTGCCTGGTATACAGTAGGCCCATGACAAGCTTAGCTAAGACTAGAATGCCCCAAGCCTAGAGAGAAAGTGCTGTGTTGTCAGTGGCAGTTGCTCACTTTCATTACTGAGCACCTACTGTGTGCCCAGCACTGCTTGAGGCACAGGACACATCCTTACCACAAACCCAGGAGGGCTTGGTTCTTCTATCAGCACCTTAGGGGACAGGAGGTGGGCACTCACTAGGGGTCATTCAGTTCCCTCAAGCTGCTGGGGTTCTGAAGCCAGGTCTGCTGGTACTTGCTACCTACCACCCAGAACCCGGCTGCTTGGAGCTGTCCAAGGTATCAGGATGCACAAAGAGGGCTGTGTCTACCTTCTGCTGCCCACAGAATGGATGACGTTTCCTTTTGTAATCATCCATGAAGCCCTAAGCAAGCAGACTCAGATCCCCTGTCCTCAGATGTCACACAGGACCGAGCACACACGCTGGGAGCAGGAAGAGCAGGTCAACTTCAGAGCTTCATCGCATTTTGGACCCCAGCAAGGCTGGCTTCTTCTGGACTAAGGGGGTCAAGTGTACACTCAGCATCCTCACCTTGGTGAGTAGGGTCAGGGAGGACAGGGGCAGCCCCTCTGAGGAATGCCTTCCCTGGCCAGTATGAGCAACCCCTCCCCACAAGCCAACCAGCTCATGCCTCCCTTCCTGGCAGCCATACCTATCAGACGGAGGGCTGAGATGATCCCTCTTTGGCACCACGGCTCACACTGGGCCAGAAGGTTCCTTAGTAGCTGTTGCTGTGATAATGGCACATAACAAACAAGCAGGATCTCATTGGGCCAAAGCTTCTCAGGCACCCCTTTCTCTGCGGAGCAGCTCTGAGCCCAAGGAGCCAGTCACTCATGTTCAATCCTGAGTCGGCCTCCCATGAAATTCCATCTATCCTGGATTTCAGGAGAACCTACTGTATGTCTGCTGGGACTGGGGCTGCAGGGCTGGGTGTCCCTGGCTACCTCCTCGGGGACTCACACAGGCTACAGGGGAAGCAACAGGGTAGCAGGGGACAGGTGCTCCTGGAGGGGAGCATAGGGTGATGTATGATGAAATCAGGAAGGACCCTGACCATCACAGGGCCTCGCTCTGTTCTGTAAGAACCCTGTTCTTGTAGTCACACACACACACACACACACACACACACACACACACACACACACACACACACAGTGAGCAGCCTGTAGCTCCATTTGGTTCTGGCACCAACGCCTGCAGTTAGCACAGACCCCACATGTTCAGGGCTCAGCGCTTCTGCTCCCCACTTCAGACGCCAGCTGCAAGTGTTGGGGACTGCTGTTTCTGTTCAGCTGGGTTTCCAGCTGGAACTCCCAGAAACCCTGCCCAGCATCTAGAGTTTGCTACAATGGCTTGTGGAACTTGGGGAAACCCTTCACTTACCATTACCTGCTAAGCAGAAAGGGTGCGACCATGGACACAGATGAAGGCATGGGTGAGGGCCTGGGGGGAGGTCTGGGAGGGTCCCGAATGCAGATGCTGAGCACCACCCTCCTGGTACTTGGGTGTGCTCACCATGCCTGGGATTCTAGTCTCCCCGTGTGTTTAATGGACAACATCACTGTCTGTTAGGGATTAACTCAACTCTAGCCCCTGCCCATTCCGCAGAGGTCACAGGGTGGTCCTAAACATGGTAACTCTAATCTCACATTCTCTTGGTGACCTGCACATCTTCCTAACTACCTCACTAGGGATAAGATGTTGAGGTAGAGTCCCTCTTCCCCAGCACACCCAACAGGTGCTTTATGATCACAGCTCTCTTGGCTATGATCTTGGCCATGGCTAAGCTTCTACACAAAGTAGAGACAAAGCTTCTATCCAATGATGAGAGACCGGGCAGTGGAATCCATAAAGCTGAGGCCTAGTGCCTGGGACTGTAGTCTTGATAGGAGTGGTAAAGTGTGCACCCCCAATAGAATGAGCTATGAGCACAACTACACACAGACTGTGACCTCACATTGACCGCCCTTCCCCCCCCCCACATTGGGGGCTGCAAAGAACTACTGGGAATGTGACCCTGGTCCCCACTTGTCTCTTCCTCTCAAAAATGAGAAACAGAGGGACAGTGTTTGGCGTAGTGGTCAAGTTGCTGCTTAGGATGTCCATGTTCCATATTAGAATGTCCAGTCCAAGTCCTGGTCCTCTGCTTCTGATCCAGCTTCCTGCTGATGCAGCCTCTGGGAGACAGGAGGTGATGTTGGCCCAACTACTTGGGTCCCCTTCACCCATGTGGGGACCCCAGATTGAGTTCTGGGCTCCTGGCTTTGACCTCCTGGCCAAGCTGTGACTGTTTGGGAAATGAACTAGTAGACAGAATCTCTCTCTGTCTTCTCTCTCTCTCTCTCTCTCTCTCTCTCTCTCTCTCTCCCTTTATTCTTTCCAAATAAAATCAAAATTTATTTTTAGAAAGAAAAATCTAATTCAAAACATGAGGACAAGATACACTTGGCAGTTTGACCCAGCTGTGGGCATTTGAGACCACATAAGTGCTTTCTCCCCAGCAGGGCAGACCAGGAGATAGATGGCCACGGCCTTAAAGAGGGTGTCACCTGCTCTGGTGTGGCTTCTTCCGGAGCCAGAGGGCTGTAGGGGACCTCAGAAATGTTACGTTCTGTCCCTGATATGATGTTTGGGGTCGGTGGGGGGAAGCATGAGAGACCACAATGGAAGCCTCTAGCCCGTGCCTGCACTCACAGCAGACAGCATTCATCAGTTATGTTTCTGTTCCTCCCCTGCCCCCCAAATGTTGAACTTTTCTCAAGTCAGACTCCTTGGCGTGAGCAAGAAAAGTCTCCTTCCTAGCCTGAGCCTGAGGCAGTCAGGGCAGGCTCTCTGGAAGAGGTGGGATTTCAGTCTTTTCATCCTGTGGAGTTGAAAATTATTAAGCAGCTGTGAGAAAAGTCCGCTATGGTGGTGAAACTAGGACTGCATTTGTTTCGCACATGGCCTAAAGGTGAACACTGCCTGTGTGCTCTGCTTGGGTCAGGACTGTGAGAATGGATGGAGCAGTGGCGGGCAGGGGTGGGCTGGTGTGGAGCTTCCTGAGTTTGGGAGAGCGGAATGTAGCAACATGTCTATGAACAGAAGGGTGCTATCAAATGGGGGTGCCTGCCCTTCATCCGTGGATGCCAGGGACCAGAAGCCTTTTCCTCCCTAGCACATCCAGCCGTACCGGCTTGTTGACGCTATAGCGTAAGCATCAGCAGTTGATTCTAGCACCTGCTTACATCTGTCCCTGGGAGCCCCCCTCTGCTCTGTCTTTGTATGGGGGGAGCGGGGAAGCAGGAGCCCAAGGCCAAGTGCTACTCTGTGCACCAACATTTCTCTGCTCCAGAACCCCAGTGCCTCTGCATCCTCCCACCCTGGCCTTCCTACAGGCTGGTAAAGGTGCAGGCAGGATCCATGTGCAGTAGCCCATGTGAACACCCTTGACAACCAAAGCTGCCCCAGGGCTCCCTGGAAGCCAGTTTCGGAGTCCCAGGGTGAAACGTGCAGACTCCTCCTGGCAGCAAAACCGCATGCCCTCCTGGTGCCAGTCAGTCTGTGGCCCAGAATCTTGGTCCAAATTTGCCTTTTATCCTTGGCCCCATGTTGCCACCCTGCTCCTGGCCCCTCCAGACCTTGCCACAGCCAACCTGCTGTTGTATTTGCACCTCTTACTGGGCCCACGGGTAAGGGCTGCGTGGGCAGCTGGCTGTGCCTGGGGCTCCCAGGCAGCTCCACCGTGCTTCTTCACAGCCTGCGGTGCATCCTACCTTTTAGCTCAGTTATTTATGTACTTGTCTCCCTGTTAGCCAGCAAATCCCTCAAGGGCAGAGACTCTCTTTTTAATCTCTGTCTCCCTGCCAGTTCCCAGCAGGGTCTTGTGAGAGAAGGGGCCATATAAATATTTATTTGCTGAATATCTGTATCGAACGTCAGGCTCAAAGCCCTTAGTTCTGTCCTGGGCGGTCAGGCTGGGTTGGTGCAGGATCCCTGCCCTCAGCAAGGCGTATATCTAAGAGAAAGAGGGATGTGTAAACGATGGCCCCTGACCGTTGCAATGACAAGAAGCAAGAGGTCTGTGTCTAGTCAAGCTTTGGGGAGTGATCAAAGATGCCTTCACAGAGGAGGTGACATCTGGGAGAAAAGAAAGGAAAAGTGACACCTTTCAGAAGGAATGTGGGAGCAGGATAACAAAGATGGGGGCGCAGTGTATGCAACGGCCCAGAGAGGATGCTGCTGGAGAGGCCCAGCCCCAGGGGTGTGGGCAAAGACTCAAGAGCAGATAGTGCATATCCTGTGGCACTGTGGGATGAAGGACACACTTCTTGGGGATGTGGGTCTGGGAAGAGGAGTGGGGTGCAGGGAGGAGGGAGTGGCGCAGAGTTTGGCCATCCTTGGCTTTCCTAGTCTGTCCCGTGGGTGCTTTGGAGGCTCCTTCTCAAGCCCTGAGTTAGAAGTGCTGCAGAAACGTCAATCCATCAGCATGGTGCCAGGAGGAACAAGACCCATTAGGGCCCAGGCTTTGAGGGGTGCCTAGGGCATGACAGAACCAAACAGCAAGGGCTCCATAGGGGGGTGTCATGTGGGAGCCAGAGCCTGTGAGAAAGGATCCCCACATGGATCTCAGCCCAACTGCAGGTGGGGAAGTCTTGTCCCATTTTGGAGACAAGAGGTCTAGACTCAGTGATCTTCAGATTGTCCCCACTCCATAGGCCTCAACCCCAGAGCCCCTGTGGAAGAAGCCAGCTTAGTCATGCTTGCCTACTCTTGCTCCAGGCCTGCCCACCCCAGGGAAAGGACCATCACCTCAATCTTCAAACAAGGACTGTTGCTGGAGACGGTGCTGGGCTAAGCAAGACAATTTGGTTAGCCTCTGCAGTCTACTCCTCAGATACACACAGTCAGGGTGAACTCCTTGTCAACTGCCCTGTTCTCAGAGCTGCCTCTGACCTGGCTGGCACTGGGGACTGCAGAGGACACTGCCAACGCAGGCAGCTCCTAGGAGGAAGCTGATGAGAGCAGGTTCCTCCAGGTGCAGGTGCCCACACAAGCTGAAAGCTCTGTGCTACCCTTTCCTCCCCACCCTCAGCTTATGTACACAGGGCAGGAGTCTGAGTTCCAAACCCCTCGTTGCCTCTAAGCCTCAGGAACCTGCAACAGGTGCCTTCTCCCTAGGTTCAGTTAGAACGGGGATGGGTGGATTGGGCTGTCAGCAGGGGTGTGTGTGTGTGTGTGTGTGTGTGTATGTGTGTGTGTGTGTGTGGCTTGCTTCTCCCGAACAGTGTGCAAACATCAGCAGTTAGTCCCATTCAAGCCACTGCCATCCCACCTCCAGCTCAGATCTAGGAATATGTTTAGGACATCAGTACAGGTTATCCCCAGTGTCTAGGCTCTGAAAAAATGAGCCAGAGAAATTAGCAGAGGGACGGGCATGGGCTCTAACCCCAGCTCTATGTCCTTCAGAGGATTCTTCATCATTCCAGTGCTTCCATAGACAAAGAAGATAAAAACGATGCAATTTCCAGAGCTCCTGTGAGGCTGAGTAGCACACAATAGCCTGGCACCCAGGACAGTCTTGGAGCATGAGCTGGACCCCACTTACTGCACTCTGCAACTCCGGGGTGCTGCTTTTTCCTGTAGCTTTGCTGCTACGTAGGGCTGCACAGGCTGGGGGGTAGGGGGAAGATCCCTGACTCCTACCAAGCCTGGTTCTAACCACCCCCATCTACAGACAGGCCTGTGCAGGATCTCTCTCTCTCACGCACACACACTTTCTTTTTCCGTTGTTTGCGGTTAATTGTTTATTAGGAGATGCAGGCAGCGGCACCAGTGGGAAGGCTCAGCTTGCTCCGCTATAATTAGGATAATGCACATTAGTCATTTAGTGGAACTCTGAGCACGGCCCCTCCCCCGCACTCCCCTCACCCACACGCCTGCTGCCACTCAGCTCCCAGGCCACAACCATGAAGGCTTGTCCCACGGCCTCAGTGATCCCCTTCTTGTATGGAGATGGCCACCCCAGGATGGCGTTGCCTCCCTCTGACCTCCTCCCTCTCCCCCAGTGCACCTGCTCTGTCCTTTTCCACTGACCCCATTCTTTGCCTCTTTTCTGCTGCCTTTCTCCTGATTCCAGCTTCCCTGGCTTCCTTCCAGTGGCTGCCTGCAGCCGCCTGGTCCTTGCCCTGCTTCTCTTCTCTCCCCTACCCCTCAAGGCTGCAGCAGAGAGGCAGAGGTAGGTCTGGGTGTGTGAGCAGGGCAAAGCCTTTGTGGGGAGGGCAGTGTTGGTAGTGGTCGGTATGCCTGGGGGCCTTGGTAGTAGCATCCATAGCACACCACCTCCCCTCCTCAACCCACTCCTCACCCCCAGCTTTGGCTGAGCAGGGGCCTAGCCAGACAGGACATTGTTCCCAAAAGGCCAGAGCCTATCAGTGTGGCCTCATGGCCCCATTTCTTCTTGGTTCACTTTTGGTTGTCCTAAGACCTAGGCAGAGGCCGGATGGGTTGAGAAGGTGAAGACAAGCACCCTGCAGTGCTGGCAGGAGCCAGGCCTCCATTCTGTGTGGCCTGGGGTTGGGCAGGGGCTAGCCAGGTGGGGGGGAGTACCCAAGAGTCCACAAGGAACAGTTTTGTTTTCTGCCTAGCTTCATGCCTATTGGCCAGTGTCAGACCTGGAGACAAGTGAACCCCCGACCCCTGGTGCTTCATCCCTGATCTCTCCACCCAGTTCTTCCCATCACAAAAGGGACCTCACATCAGAGCTCCTAGCTGCCCCAGAGGTCGCTGCTGGGGCAGGGGGAGGATGGAGCCCCACTGGATTTTCCGGAAGTGCAAGGGCTGTTCCAGGGCCTGGGAGCACAAAGACTTCTTGTCTTCCCTGGCCTGTGGGAGCGGTCCCCATCCTGAGGTCACAGAGGCAACCCCCCCCCTCCCCGAGCAGACAGGTCACAGGGTAAGCCTTAGCACAGGTCACAGGGTAAGCCTGGGGTGGCCAGGCTCACTGTGCACTTAGAAGGCACAGCGAGGCTGCAGGGGCAGTGGGAAGGTACCCCAGGACTAGCAGGCAGCAGATGCTAAGTTTGGTCTTGGCCTCTTGCATTCCTTGCTGGGAACTTTGAGCAAGTGCTCCCTCCTTAGGGGCCTCAGTCTCCCCAGGAACAGGACAGTATGTGGGGGCTGTCCTGACAGCAGCTTCTGGGGGATCCCCTGGCTACCTGTCCTCCTGGTACTCAGCCCTCCTTTGGGCTTCAGAGAGCAACTACAGCTGAGCTGGGTTCAGTCTTGGTTTCTGCTGATGTGGAAGGTCCTCCCCTCCCCCACTCCTGTTAGGATCTCTGCTCCTTCCTGACTCAGCAGAGAGCACCACTGTCAGGCGGATAGGGGGTGGGGAGGAGCATTCACAAAGAGGGGACAAAGGGAGTGGCCCACAGGGGCTAGGGATCCCAGAACAGGGATGTGGTTGGGGGGCTGTAAGGGAAAGACTAGTAGATGTGTGTGTGTGTATGTGTGTATACAAGATTGTTAGCAAGCATCACCTCGCAGAACCACATCACTCACTCATTCATTCATTCATTTGCTCTACAACCCTCAATTGTATGGGCAAGTCAACAGCCATTGGAGTCCTAGATGGGTTCATGGACAGTGACGGGGAGTCAGTTGCTGGGTGAGGGTGAGTGGGCCCTGACTCAGGAGACCCTGGAGGATTCCACTGAATGGCGATACCAACGCTGCAGTAACAGCAGACAATTTGGGGTTAAATAAATGCATGCCAGGCATGAGGGACCTATTTTGCAGCTCCCTTTAGAGCACAGGAATTCTGTTTTCCCAGCAGCCCCAATGACAGGAGTGCAGCTTTCAGCCTGGTTCACACTTTAGGACCTTAGACTGGGAGGGGGGCCAGACCTTGGTAGGTCCCACAGTGAGTGATGGGCAGAGCCAGCCTCCCTCTCCCTGCAGTATCCTCTGAAAAAAAACATCTGGGAGCTTAGAGATGGCTGTAAACTAGCACAGACAGGAGGCCTGCTGGGAGGGGATTTAGGGCAGAGTGGGACAGGTGCTGTCCCCTCCCCCAGCCTAATCCAGCCAGCAAGGGCTGGGGAGCTGGAGTGCTGGGAAGTGGCCTCTCCTGGAAGCCTTGGTGCAGGGTTCCGGGTTCGTCTCCTCTGCCTTCCAGCCCAGGGTGGTTTGCTGCCACTCCAGCCATGGGAGGCACTGATCTCTGTGGCATTTTCGTGCGGCTTAAAAAAAAACCCAGGAACAGCGCCACAGTGGACTGCAGGTCTGGAGAGTAGAGCCGGGTTGGGTCTGAGCCCGTGCTGCTCCCTGAGTGGGCTGGAGACCAGATGTCAGGGTGTAGGGAGGGGGTGGGCAGCATTCAGGGCCCGGGGAACCCTGCTGTCACTTCCCGTTTATCCACTTGACCCTTGCCTAAGTCAGAATGTCCCAGGACTCTCTAGGGACACAACCTTTACCCGCCCTCAATCATCGTGTGATGTACGCGGCAGGGACGGGCCTCTGGTCCCAGATGAGGAAACAGGTCCAGGGAGGAGAGGCCAGTGTCCCAGGTCACATAACAGACCCGCAGCCCAGCTCCCTGGTCTAGATTCTGGGGCCACCAAACGGTAGTGCTCCTTCCAGCCTCAGTGCCTCCTCCAAAGGTCCTTGGGCCACTGCTCCAGGCACCTGTCATGTCTGTACTTGTCCTGCTTAGCTGAGCAGATATTGACAGGGCACCTGCCATTCCTGCCTCTCAGAACTGAGCAACCAGTGAGCGTTGAATGAGACTGAGTACTAGCTGAGCTGCACCCAGCAAATGTGTACTAGTTGCATCACAGCCCCTCAGTGGGACAGGGTCTGTGGTCCTCTTTACAGGTGTGACCGCTGAGGCTCAGCGAGGTGAGGTAGCCGCCTCAAGGTCATGCAGCTAGGACGTATCTGAATGGAGACTGGAATGTGAATTTTAGTAAGTCCAGGGACCCAAGTTCATTAGTTTTTTTTTCTTTAAAAAAAAATCCTTGGAACAGGTTCAAATACTTTGATTTTTATAATGGCGTTTATTGTTTGCTCCCTAATTTTACAAGCAATCCATGTACATTGCAGACAACCAGAACATACATAAGTGCGTGAAGGAGAAACAACGCTCTCTCGTACTCCCGCCCCCTCAGAGGTAACCGCCATTAGCATTTGGATGTGTTCCTTCCCATTGTCTACATGCTGTTACATAAAATCAGTCTCGCACAGTAGAGCCGCTGCTGCACCCTGTCTTGTCCGTGCACACCATCTGACTAGTGAGCGTGTTTCTGGTTGAGCAGAGGTTTTTGTTTTTGTTGTTGTTGTTTTGTTTTTTTGAGACCTTGGTCTATACCAGCAGCACAGGATCTTGTAATTTGTCTAAGTTTTCACTAACAAGCCTAATGCTGTAGTGGCCTTCTTTGTCCATCACTTGTAGAGCAGATATCTGCTTCTGGAGTATGGCTGGTCTACCTAGGTGTCCCTTTCTGGCCCCTTGCCCACTGTCCCCTCCACTGCTGGGACAGCCAAGGGCTTGCGTCTCTGAACCCTGCTAGCACTAGGTAGCACTCTTTTTTATATAAAATCAAAACTCTTCCTCAAGGTTCAGGCATTGACACTCTGTTGTGCAAAAACTGTGTGATATCATGGTGAATGAGCCTCTGACCTTCCTGAGAGGACCTAGTGCATCCCCCACCACCCCCAAAGCCTAGGGCATGCTGGATCAGACCCAGGCAGAACTCAGGCCTCCTGCTCCACCTTCCATCACACCTCCACGTGGTCCTTGGGGCCTGAAGCAGACAGTGGTCACCAGACACTAGATGGCCCCTAAGCCCCTCCCCGCCGCATTCCTCACTGTTCTTGCTTCACTTCATTCATTCATTCATTCATTCATTCATTCATTCATTCATCTGTTCATGGATTTGATAACAAGACTCAGCGTAGGCCAGGCACTGTCCTGGACTCTGGATGCCTGTCATCACTGCCTGCTAGCATTGCTCAGGCCACCTCAGGCCAGTCATGGGTCTTTGGCATCGTCAGCAACCCTTCCCCTTGGGCTCTGTTTTCCGGACTAGTGTTGTGATGGTGGTAGTGCCTGGAAGGCTCGAGCAACAGGAGCCACAAGGCCTGTCCTGCTGCTCCTGATCGCGTCTGCCTGGTCATCCTGGGCTTTGCTGCCTGCTGTCCTGTGTGCTTTTGTTACGTGAGAGGGAAAGAGCATTCACCTGCTGGTTCACTCCTCAAACGCTGGAAATGGAACTCCCATCCCTGCCCCTGCTTGTAGAGGCTGAAACCAAAAGCTGAGAAAGCAATCCAGGCCTCCCATCCCAGGCCAGGGAACTTAGTCACTGGAGCCATTTACTGCTCCCAGGGTACACATAGGCACGCAGGAAGCCAGAGTCAGGAGTCAGAGCCAGGTATTGAACCCAGATCCTGAAGCAGTATGGCACAGGGGTGCTCAGATCACTGGCCTCCATGCCCACCTCCAGCTGATTTCCTGTACACATGAAGGTTATGTGCTAAAGGAGCCATGGACACTGACATGTGGCATGGCAAGAGCATGTGCACACACACACACATACGCACACACGTATGTGTGGGCTGGCGTAGCCCAGAGCCCTTGGGCCCTGCTGGCATACCCTGCTGTGCCCTTGGGCTATAAACTCACCAAAGCCAATGACTTTTTTCCCCCTGATTTACATGTGAACAATTTGTGAGCATTTAGAGGTACATACTGAGGCATCTGATTGTGATTAGAAGCAAGGAGATGGCCAGGGCTCCCTGCCCCCAGTCTACCAGGCCTGCATGCTTCTCACTCAACAATTCATGTGTGTGCAGTATAGTAGAGGCTAGCTCTACATCGAGAGAGGGAGGAGTGGCCAGGGCTCCCTAGCATGATGACATGTGAGGGAGTCTGTTGCCCTCTGCTTCTAAGCCCATGCCCCTAGTGCCATCAACAGGTCAGTGGGGATTTCAGAAGCACCTACTGTGTGCTATGCCTTGCACTACGCAAAGCTGGTCAAACCCAGAGTTTCCCCATATCCTGTATGGCTGGAAAGGCCTCCTAGTGGTTTGAGAGAGTTCTGCATGGCAAGTTCATGTGTGGGGCCAGCACCGACACAACAGGTTGAGCCACAGACTATCAGCATCCCAGATGGGTACACATTCAAGTTCCAGCTGCCTCACTTCTCATCCAGCTGTCTGCTAATTCACCAATGAAGGCAGTGGAGGATGGCCCAAGCCTTGGGTCCTTGCACTCACATGCAAAACCATGATAGAGTTCCAGCTCCTGGTTTTGGTCCCACCCCTCCCTGGTTGTTGCAACCATTTGGGGGATGAACCATCAGATGAAGGGCCTCTCTCTCTCTCTCTCTCTCTCTCTCTGCCCTTTACCTCCCTCTTAGTCTTTTTCCAAAAAAGTTGGGAGGGGGCGGTGCATAAGAACCAGAATCCCCCAGCTCCATAGGAATGACTGATGGTTTGCCCCTAACACACCTGGGCCAAGCCTGATCCATTAGAACTAGAGCTGGACAAAGTAAAGTAGTAACAGACAGATGGAGGTATTCTTAGGTGGTCTCGGGGAAGGCTTCAAGGAGGAGGGGGTGTGTGAGCTCACCATGGAAGGATGTGGGGATCCCTGCCCCTCTCTCATGTATGTGAGTCTGTTCCGAGATCTTGGTGGGACTGATGGCCTCCTCGGGAGCCAACTGAGCCTCTGTCCACTCCTTTGGTGGGAGAAAGAGTCCCATGCATGGGGAAAGGGAGGCTGACTACGCAAAGTCCGTAAAGGTCAGGCCTTCTAGGGCCAAACAGGCACAGAGGGCACACTTGGAGTTCAGGTTCAATACTGTGCCCTCAGCAGTACTGCTGTGGGCAGCCAGTCTGCTGGGCACTGAGGCAGGGCCAGCCAGCATGTGTATTGTGTGCATGTATGTATGTGTGAACTATGTGTGTGTATGTGTGCTGTGTGTGTGCATGTGTGTACGGAGGCTTCTAGATCTAGCTGGAGGATGTGCACCTTTTTGGTATTGGATGTGCTCATGACAGGCCCAAGCTGTTACTTCCTCCCCAGTCTCAGTTTTGAAGCTCCATCTGCTGCCCACTGTTGGAGCGACCTGACTGCCACATCTGTGTTGGACTCCAAGTCCTTACCCCACTTCTGTCTCCCTTCCTGGAATCTCCCAGCAGCTTTCCTCCTCCCACTCCAGGCAGGGTACATGATATCTGGGGGTCAGGGCTCTAGACTGTGACTCAGGCCAGCATGTTAGTGCATGCTGAGACACACACACACACACACACACACACACACACACACACACACACGTGTGCTCATGCACTGCTGTGAACCCTCCACCAACCACATGATGTTGATTCCACCAGCCTCACCTCCCCACTCTCCCACCGCAGCACCACTTCCCAGGGGAAACTGAGGCCCGGTGAGGTCAAGCAGCTTCCTTCAGGCATTAGAGTAAGTGAGGGGGAGAACAGAATCATGCCAGGGGCTTGGGGGCCCCATCAACTGTGCCCACAGGGGAGCCCTAGGGCCACAGAAGCAGATTCCTTCCTAGTAGAGAGGGGAGGTATGTGTGGCCAAGTGAGAAGCAGGAGAGCTGCAGCCCCATGGCATTGTCTGCCTGGCCTCTATTGGATGCCAATTGCTTCCTTATCTGCAGGGATGCTAACGAAGGTCGAGTGCTTGGGCCCTGTGCCAGGAGCCCTTGGATGCCTGACGAGGCTGTCATCACCCTTACATCTCTGCAGTCAGTGCTGGGTAGCTCATTCAGAGAACTGCATTCTCGTAATGGAAATCCATGGAGGGTCTACAGTGTGCCAGGCCTATCATGTGCCAGGGAGCAAGCAACATCCATGTACCAGGGAGCTGAATTCCAGCTGGAAGTCGCCACAGGCAGGTGCATGGGAAGTACTGTCAGGTGCTGAGAAGTGCTATACAAGCAAACGAAACAGGAAGGGGAGGGACAGATATAGGGAAGGTGGAGGGCCTGAGTGAAGACTGGGGAGAAGCATCTTTGCCCCTCTGGGAGGGGGCGTTCCAAGCAGTAGCAGGAAAAGCACGTGCAGAAGCCCTCACTGAAACAACAGCACAGGATCTTGCTTTTTTGCCAGGCTAGCTCCCTGCCCCCCTCTAGGGGGTTGGAGAAGGGCACATGGACCCAGTTCCCTAGTCCTTCCCCTCAAGCCCCACCGCCATCCCATGTCAGGTGCCCTTCTGGTGGCCTCTGTCCCCCACCCCCGTGACTCCAAAGGCTCTGGATAGCCAGCCATGAAGTCAGGATGGTGAGGGACAGATGGAACCAAGTGGCACTTAGCTACTCTTGGGTCTCTGGAGATGGTTAGTAGGGAGGAGGACAGTGGTATGACCTCCTGCACACTCCAGCTGATGTAGACAGTGAGCACAAGAGCTCCTGAGTCCTGGGGCCCTTTTCCAGCCCAGGGGCCCATGCATGGTGGTCCCTCCAAGGCTCAGCCTTGGGATGCATAGATCCCGGCTGTCCCTTTGGCAGCTTTGCAGGTCACAGAGGGAAGAAGCGGTTATGGGTCCTCAGCCTCAGTTCCAGTGTGTCTGGAGGTAGTGGGGTTCATGTCATCATGAAAATCTGAGAGCAGAACACTCAGATGCAGAATGGGAAGCAACTTGATCAGTGAGTCTGTATTAGAAACCTGCTACTTCTCAAGCAGATGGTTGGCAGCTGTATCCTGACCCCAGGTGTTAGCCTGGATTCTGTGGGCCTGGGGCCAGTCTCGCCCTTGGACTTGGGGGACACAGAGACCCCAGAGGTGACTGTGGAGTAGGCAGGAATGCCAGGTGCCAGTCAGGAAGGCTCCTCCTGACTCTGCAGACATCTTCCTGTCCTCCCTTGGATCTCTGCTGCCAGGTTCACCCTAGTCCCGCAGCCAGCACTTCCTGCCGGGACAGTTGAGTGTCAGGGAGGAGTTGCCTGGGGGGTGAGTTCTCCTAGGAATGATGGCCAAAGCCTGGGCTGCCCACAGGGACCAGGAGGCCACTGCTTTAGGGTTCCTGGAGGCTCCAAATGCCATTCCTACAATTGACCCTGAGGGCTTTTGCCAGGGTCCAGATCAGTTGCCTCCAATGAAAGGCTGAGCCACTGGACCCTTGCGGGTGAAGAACCAAGTGTGAATGGTTGTGGTCGAGGGGTTACAGACAGTGGGGCAGCAACAAAGGGACACCAGTTGCCTGCAGGGCCAAGGACCAGAGCAATTCCTCTGCCAGAGGCCTCTGCAAATTACTTATTTCAGGTTGCTCATGAGGCTTTCAAGGCTGCCTGGAGGGTGGACTCCCCCACACAAGACTGGATGAGAGAGATAGCCACGGAAAATAAACCAAAGCTTCCCAAGAGTGGAGCCCGAAGGGCTTCCTGGGTGAGGTGGCATTGGAACACAATTCAGATTTGCTTGTGCATGGATAGAGAGGACACAACTTGAGCAGAAGAGGGGAGAAGCAGTGGTGGCTGTGAGCCCTCACAACAGCGAGTTGTCAGGTCATGCTGCCAGCTGGGTCTTGGGAAGAGGGATCTTAGGGGACAGGGCAGTTCGGAATCACACCTAAGAGATCCTGCATATCACACTCGAAAGCGGGTTAGGTTTGGGTTTGTAAGTACCTGGAAGAGATCCTTTAATACTTGCACACTTGTGCCTTGAGTGGCATGACAGATGGAGTTTTCTTCTTTGAGTCTCAAAATCAAACCAAATGTCACGGCTTCCTGAGAGCCCAGCACTGTCTTTGCTCTGACTTCCATGTTGAAGACTGGGACTCAGAGAAGGGTCCCCAGGAAAGAGAGGAGAGGATCCAGAACCTCCACCCTCCATCATGGAGCCTCCCTGGCACCTACCCGTGTCCAGCAGGTGTTGTGTGGGCATGAGAGGATAACACAGTCTGATTGGTGCGCAGGAGACAAGAGCACTCCCCTGCCATGCTGGAGAGGGGACTGGCAGCAGGGAGGTGAGCTGGGGAGAAGGGAGACCCAGAGAGGCAGTTTGGTGTCATCATGGTGACAATAATGAGGCCAGAGTAGTGAAGGGCCTGAGGATGGAGGATGGCGCATGGATGAAGCAAGAGGTAGAAGTTGGATAGTGCTGAGTGCAGTGGTTTAGGGGCCTCTGGAGAGTCCTCACCTCTCAGAGAACGTGGTTCAAGTCCTGGCTGTTTCCAATTCCAGCTTGCTGCTACACGTTTACCCCTGCCACCAACCCAGGCTGAGTTCCAGGCTCCTGGCTTTAGCCTGGCTCAGCCAAGGCTGTTGCAGGCATTTGGGGAATGAACCAGTAGATGGAAGTCCCTGTCTTGTTGCCTTTCAGATATTTTTTTTTAAGGTGACATTTTGAAACTAATTGGTTTCCTGGGTAGGTGGGGAGAAGACCAACAGGAGGCCCATATACAGATGTTGGGAGCCTGTTGGTAAAGCCCTGGGGCCCTTCACCTCTGGGACGACTGGTGCTGTTGAGGCTGGGTCTGAGAGTGAGCAGGCTGCAGGATGGATTCCCATGGCTGGCCCTGCTGGCCAGCTCCCTGTGCCTGGAGTGAATTCCTGGCTCCAGTCCCTCATCTCCCCTTAATCTGAAAGGTGTAAGAAGTTACTGAGGTCAGACTGCCTGGCTCCAAGGGCCCCCAGTAAGGCCTACTTGAAGGCCTGAGTGCAGGATCAGTCCAGCTGAGGCTTGTGCCCAGCCCTGGATGCCCAAGACTTTGCAAAGTCAGCCCTCCCTGAGGCACTTTGGAGCAGAATGCAGATGCACGGGGGCAGGGAGACAACATGGCTACAGCTGCCTAGGGCTCAGACCCCTCTACCTCCATGCTGCATATAAGTAAGCATGGGGGAGAGAGGAGTGTGACACACCAGCAGAGGCTCTGCCAGGCCCAGGGCCCGTGGGAAGCAGGCAATGCCTGCCCAGGTCAGAGAGCCCAGGGCCAATGCCGCGGCAGAGCCCGAGGATCTGTGTACAGCCTCTTCCCTCACCCCTCTGGGCTTCTTTCCTCTGTTCCCAGCCTCCAGCCGCTCACACCCGGCCAGCCCCAGCCCGCCAGGGCCGCAAGCTAGCCCAGTGCTGCCGGTCAGCTACCGCCTGTCGCACACGCGGCTGGCCTTCTTCCTGCGGGAGGCCCGGCCACCACCACTACCACCCTCCGAAGCCAATGGCTCCCTACAGCGCTCCGAGCCCTTCGTGGTGTTCCAGACCAAGGAGCTGCCGGTGCTCAACGTGTCTCTGGGGCCCTTCAGCACAAGCCAGGTGGTGGCACGGGAGCTCCTGCAGCCCTCCAGCACGCTGGACATCCCCGAGCGCCTGACGGTCAACTGGAAGGTGCGGGCCTTCATTGTGCGCTCCCGCGTGCCTGCCTCACAGCCCGTGGCGCAGGTGCTTTTCTACGTGGCCGGCCGAGACTGGGACGACTTCGGTGTCACTGAGCGCCTGCCCTGCGTCCGCCTGCACGCCTTCCGCGATGCCCGCGAAGTCAAGAGCTCCTGCCGCCTCGCCGGGGGGCTGGCCACGTGTCTCGTGCGGGCCGAGCTGCCCTTAGCGTGGTTCGGACCCCCAGCACCCGCCTCTCCACCCTCTGCACGCCGCAAGGCTCCGGATGGGCTGGAGGCCGAGGCGGCCGGGGAGAGCCAGCAGGCAGAGCTCTATTATACCCTGCATGCTCCCGATGCCACCGGCGGCTGTGGTGGGGCCCGGCGCGGGCCGGTGCCCGGGGTTGGAGCGCGCTCTGAGAGCCCCACGCAGCACCCGCTACTGCGCATCGGGAGCATCAGCCTGTTCCGGCCGCCGCCCCGCAGGGCCCTGCAGGAGCACAGACTGGACAGCAACCTGATGATCCGCCTGCCCGACCGGCCCCTCAAGCCTGGGGAGGTGCTCAGCGTCCTGCTCTACCTGGCTCCCAACGCCTCTTCGGCCTCCAGCCCCAGCGTGGAGCATTTCACACTCAGGTATGGGGACTGTGGAGGGTGTGCAAGGCCAAATGGGCACCTGACTTGGTGGTGGTGGTGGTGGTGGGGTGATCAGCTACACCACTGGCTGTGTCTGGATCCCAGCTCTTCCACAGGTGGCTTGAGCAACCTCAGAAAGACACTTCACTGACAGGGGGATCTCAGGGTTCCCGTTTGTAATAGCAACCCAGGGAAGTAGAGTCCTGATAAAGGGGCCGGGGGGTTTACAAGTGTGGCTGTCCAGAATGATAGAGTCAGGGTTGGAAGGACCTTAGGACATAAGCAGGCGCATTTCTCCCATTCTGCAGATGTGGAGTCTGAGACCAAAAAAAAAAAAGAGGCATGAAAATAAAAACATAATTGCTTCTGGGCTGATGGCCAAAAGATGAATGGCAGTGTACGCCCACATGGACCTTGGACCTGATTCTGGAGTTAGAGGGACAGTTTCAGGCCTCTCCACTGTCTCTATACCTTGAGGGCACGGTTCATGAATTCAAGAAAGTGTTAGATCACAACACCCCAGGACACAGTGATGCCTCCTATAGGGGTCCATGCCCTGAGCCATGCTGAGTAACTCCTAGGATGTGAGGAAGTCCCCAAAACGTGCCTCTCCTGCCTCCCAGCACTGTAAGACGTGGAAGACCACGATGGACCTTGCGTCAAGAGTGGCCCTAACTCCTCACACCCCAACTGTTCCTGGAGTGGGTCAGGCCTAATCCAGGGCTCGGAGGCTGAGTGGCAGATAAGTGGCACCAATCTTCTGAGCTTGGGCTACACTCATGCGCTTGGAGCATGTGGGCTTGGGGGGGCTGGTCCTCTGCTTGCCCTGGTGTTCACTGGAGCCCAGCTGGCTCTGTGCCTTCAACAAGGACAATGCACCTGGTGTGCTGATAGCATCTAGAGTGGTAACTAGCCAGCAAGTGCCACAAAACTGCAGCCACAGCGTCTCCTGGAGGAACTGGAGAGTGGAAAGCATGGGAGGGGGCTCTAGCTAGCTAGAAAATTAGCCGTTAGCATGGGAGAGGTCGGAAGTGCTACCTCCGCTCTAGCAGAGGCCCTGCCTGGCTAGAGTGCCTTCTCATTCCTGTGGACCTTCAGCAAGATGCGTACAGAAGCCATGTCACTAAAGCAAGCCAGTGGGGAAGGGGCAGACCAGGCAGCGGGCTCTAAAAGGTGATGCTGTTTGCATTCAGCACACCTGCCTCTCCTCCCCTTGTCCCACAGCCTAGGGCTGGCGGCCAGGTATGTGGTCCTGGAGCCATTGCCTGACTCCATCTTTGTCATTTCCCCCAATCCTTTGTCCCAGGGTGAAGGCCAAGAAGGGTGTGACCCTTCTAGGCACCAAGTCACGGAGTGGCCAGTGGCATGTGACCTCAGAGCTACTGACGGGAGCAAAGCACTCAACAGCCACTGTGGATGTGGCCTGGGCTCAGGGCACACCCCTGCCTCCCTGGTGAGCATGAAGTGGTGCATCTGCAGGGGTGATGGAAGAGGCCTGGCCTGGGGGCAGGAGGGTGGCAGCTGGGACTTGCCTATTGGTCTGGGCTGCTGGGCAGTGTTCTGGGCAGGGTTCAGGGATCTAGGGGCACCTCAGGAAGACTGGATCCCACAGAAGGTGTCAGAGCCCTTGGCCTCCTCCCAGCCCATCTTCCTCTTCTACCTTCCAAAACCTGGCAGGGAAGGCCAGGGACCCCTGGAGATCCTGCAGCTGGACTTTGAAATGGAGAACTTCACCAGCCAGTCAGTCAAGCGGAGGATTATGTGGCACATTGACTACCGTGGCCACGGCGCTTTGCCTGAGCTGGAGAGGGCAGTCACAGAGCTCACGGTCATCCAGCGGGATGTACAAGCCATCCTGCCTCTGGCCATGGTGAGCGAGCCTGTGTGTGGGCTGCGGGGTGGGGTGGGCATGCCTGGCTGAGCATGTGCACAGATGCACAGATGTGTGTGTGTTTATGAGTGAGAGAGACTGCCTCCTATATCCAGATGTGTCTGATGGCAAAGTGCCTGCCTACACTCTCGGGAGGCAGGCACTGCTTGATGCCAACTAGTATAGACAGCAGGTGCCAGGGTGGACAGAAGTGGGGGAAGTTACCACGATGATTTCTGGAGGATGTGGCTCTGCAGGGGTGCCTTGAAGGTCATATGGAGGAAGTGTGGGACCTTCAGAAGTGACAGGGTAGGCAGGGCTCATCTGTGCCCAAATGCTATGCTGGGAAATGTGAGGGTTACCCCATGGAAGGTCATTTGGGCCCAGTCTCGGACACCATGGTGAGCGTGGGGGATATGCCCACTGGGGAGGTGTTGGGGACAAAGTGGCAGGCATCAGGGAAGGGCAGAGTGAGGTCTGCCTGAAGCTCCAGCAAAGTGTAAGAGAACAGACCCCAGTAAAGGCACTTGGGACCAGGCAGACACCTGTCCCTGCCTGTCACCCTGTCAGAGCGATGTGCTCCAAACCATGGGAGTAGCCAGGAACCAGGGCTTAGTGGGTGCGTTCCAAGAGACAAGACCACAAGCAGGGGCCCTCCCCTTCCCCTTCCTGCAGGACACAGAGATCATCAACACAGCCATCCTGACTGGCCGCACTGTGGCCATCCCTGTCAAGGTCATCGCCATTGAAGTGACCGGCATCGTGCTGGATGTTTCTGCTCTGGTGGAATGCGAGTCTGACAATGAGGATATCATCAAGGTGGGCTTCCTGGAGGCAGGGCCCCCTGCAGAGTCCAGGTTGCTCCCTCTCACTCATCCTTTTATTCTGATCTCACACCTCCCTTGCTCCCCTTATCCCAGGCGCCACCACAGCTTTGTGAGAGGGTGGGTTCCCAGAACCACTCCCTCACCCCAACCCGGGGTACTGCTCTGGTCAATCCTGGAGGGCTTCCTGTAGAATGGCCCAGCATTCTGGATTTGTTCCTTGCCAGAGCTTTACCCAGTGGGCAGAGGCAGGAGGGGGAAGAAGGCAGAATTTGAGTGTGTGGGGCTGGGGGTGGACAGCAAAGTGAGAGGTGACTAGCTCTGGCAACCATGGCCTGCAGTCAGCAGGTTTGACACGGAAGTGGTGCTGCTTGGAGGTGAGCAGGAGAGTGTGGGTGCAGGGACCCACTCTGCCTCCCTCTCTATCTGTTCTGCCTCTGGGTCCCTTGGGATCCAGGGAACCTGGGGAAGAACCTCCCACAGAGGAGCAGGGGCTCCATGCTGCACCCCATCACCTGCCTACGCCCTCACCCCGCCCCTCCTCTGCCACCCTGACTACCCCTCCCTAGGGCTGCCTTAGAGACCCTGGGAGGGTTTTAATGGAGTGTGTTCTGGATCTCAGTAAACCACACCTGGGTCTCTGTGGCATTGCCAGACTGCGGGTACACTCCTCTGCCTTCTCACATGGGAAATAAGCACTCCTGGTGGGCCCACACATCCCACCTACGCCTCTCCTCTGAGATGACAGAAGGGGCTGGCAGAGGCTCGGATGGCCCTGGGACTGCAACACACTCCCTGCCCACCTACCCACACCCACCCCTGCAGAGCCCACCCGCTGCATGAGAGACCTCCTGCTAAGCTCAAGGCGCCCACAGGTGAAGTGCTGGGACACACTTTGAGCATACATTTCCCTCTGGGTTGGCCCTGCAGCACTGGCAGCAGCCCCTGTCTGAGTGGGCACCACCATCTACCACCGAGACGTGTTCAACAGACCTGTGGTTTCTATGCCCAGAACCCCTAGCAACACAGTGTTGCAGTCCAGGTGGGCTGGCACACCCATCGGTGGCAGCCTCCCGCCTGTCCGCCTCAGATCCCCTGGCCAGGTTTCTTCTCTCCTATTTTCTCTCTTCTCCAGCCCTCTCTGCAGCAGCTTCTGACCCTGACATTAGCCACTGCGCATGCTGCTGGGGCAGTCACAACCAGGGAGGTGCAGGCCTACCCTTCCCCCAGCCTGGGATCCCCTTCTTCCTTAAAGGGGACCCAGCCACCTGGCTCCAGAGGCGTCGTTGTGAATGGGGGAGGGACCAGCCCCAGAGGAGAGTGGGTCCAGGGCTCTAAGCCTCCCACAGAGGCCGGAGGAGTGAAACAGGCAAGGAGGCCCTCTGCCCTTCCAAACACCTCCCCTCCTCCACTCTGGACACGTCTCCCTCCAACAGCCTCCCTGACCTAACTGTGGGACCCAACCCCCTGTCCCACCTGGTCGGGGAAGACCTATGGGACAGGATGTGCCGCCCTGCCTCTCCCCAGGTGTCCAGCAGCTGCGACTACGTATTTGTGAGTGGAAAAGAGTCTCGAGGGTCTATGAACGCCAGAGTCACCTTCCGCTATGATGTGCTCCAAGCCCCCTTGGAAATAACCGTCTGGGTACCCAAGCTGCCGCTACACATCGAGCTCTCAGACGCCCGCCTCAGCCAAGTGAAGGGCTGGAGGGTGCCCATCCTCCCCGACCGGAGGTACAGTGCGCATGTGCTGGGGACACTCACAGGGGACACAGCCTCGGCGCACATGTGCGAGTGACCCTGGGTAGGCAGGTTGGGCATCAGCAGCTGCCAATGTCCTGGGCAGCTGCCATGTGCCAGGCACTGGCAGGTGTTACGGCTGTGGGGCAGGTGTGGCTGCTGCCTGCTCCAACCCACTGCTGAGTGTCAGTGCTGTGCACATGGTGAACAAGACCAGCCCAGCACGGTGCTGCTGCACAGGTAGCCCTACCATGATAAGTCAAGACAGGTTTCTTGGAAGAATTGGTTGGCCCAGGAATCAGGGTGAGAGCTGTGAGGCAGCTAAAATGCAGCAAGCCTGTCAGCGCAGAATCAGACATATGCCAGGCCCCCATGCCCGAGCCTGGTTACAGCGAGGGCAAACTTCCAAGCACTAGAGTCCCTGCCCAGACTCCTTGCTGGGTGCAGGCTTACCCACCTGTGGGACATATATGTGAGCCAGCCTATTCAACCCCTCCACTCATGCCCTCCGAGCTGCTGGAGAGAAGAACCCAGCAGGGGCACGCAGGGAATGAAGGCAAACAGCTCTGAGCAGTAGCACGTGGGACTGGCAGGAGAAGCAGGTGGTAAGCAAAGCAGGTGGCCAAGGGAAAACCGAGCAGAGCTCCATTCAGTGGGGATCTGGGAAAGCTCGGGGGTGTGGACCAGAGCCCATTGAGCATCAGCGTGCATGGGAATTCTCTGTGGTCCTGTTAGACCGTGGCTTCCAGTCAGCAGGATGGGGCGAGTATGCCTTTGCCCAGCTCCCAGGTGATGGTCACGTGAGCACTATAGTCTGCCAGCCAGGTTAAATTCTGGCTCTGTGATTGGCTAGCTGCTGTATGGCAGTGACCCACTTATATAGCCTTTCTGTGCCTCAGTTTCCTCATCTGTGAAATCGGCAAGAGGCCCATGATAAGGGTTCAGTCGGTAGGTGACACAGATGCACAATCAATTTTGTGGGAATGATGTTACTGGCAGGTTGAACCTTCCAAAGCCCTAACAAAGCATTAGCCACAGAGAGAAAGCTTTCCCAGGTGTGCCTTCCTCCCACTGGGTTTCCTGCTTGGAGCATATTCTCTAAGCTGCACAGCCTGATAGCTTCCCAAATCATCAGCTCCAGGGGCCCTCTGGCTTGACAATCAGTACAGTTGCCCCCCTCGTGTCACAGTGTACAAATGGCAGCAAGAGAAGACCAGGCGGCACCTTGCTTGGCAATGTCCTCGGTAAAGTGTCCAGGTCACCTCCCCGCCAGCATGCTCTGCTCTTCACATAACCATAAGCACATTCAGCTGAGCTTGTTGGCATTCCCCATGGCCAAGATCGTCTTTGCTACAGTTTAGAGTTTAGCAGTGTGCCAGGCATACACTCAGGGCTGAAACAGGCAGTCACCGTTGGGGTTTGACGTCAGCTATTCCCAGATGTGGAGGAAGCCAAGCAGACCGGGGGAGGAGTAAGAGAGGATTCAAAATGGGTTTTTCTAGAAGCAAAAAGGCTGGGACACCTGGCTGAATGTTTACCACATGGAAAACGTGAACCAGGAGGAGACTTTCCACCCAAGGGAGCTGGAGAGATGCCACCCGGTCAAGGGCAAGGGTAGAGACTGGTATAGGTCAGCCCAGGGTCAGGAGCTCTTGGCCCGGCCAGCCCAGACTCTGTCATGCCTCTGTACCAGGTCAGCCCGGGAGAGTGAGGACGAGGATGAGGAGGAAGAGGAGCGGCGGCAGAGCGTGAGCCGGGGCTGTACCTTGCAGTACCAGCATGCCACCCTGCAGGTCTTCACCCAGTTCCACACCACCTCAGCAGAGGGCACTGACCAGGTGGTCACCATGCTGGGCTCGGACTGGCTGGTGGAGGTCACTGACCTGGTCAGTGACTTCATGCGGGTAGGTGACCCCCGAGTGGCACATTTGGTGGACAGCAGCACGCTGGCAGGCCTGGAGCCAGGCACCACCGCCTTCAAGGTAGGCATGAGCTCTGTCCTAGCACACGGGCAATGTAGAGTGCCTTGGTGACTGGGGAGGGGAGGGAAGATATCCCCAGAGCTTGAGCCAGTCCCCAGCAGGCGCTTCCTGCCAGGAACTTCACCACCCATGGTCAGGCTTTTCCGGCATCCCTTTGCTGAAGGCTCCCACCCCTTACCTGATCAGCTTTGTAGATTCCGGCAGAGCCCTCCAGCAGTTAGAGCTAGCGGCGGGAGAGCAGGTGTGAGCCAGCAAGAAGGCAGACTCTGGCCCTGGGAGCACAGTGGTGACTGTCACCTCTCACAGTGGAAGCTATCCACCTAGCGGACTACAAAGGGGCACCTGGAGGTGGGGATTTGTGTTCTGTTGAGGAAGTAACTGATCCAATGTGTAACAGTTGGGATGCTCTTCATTGAACAACAACAAAGAAAGACCAGACTGCTGGTATAACCCTGGACATGAATTCCCACCTGGCAATATTTAGCCCATATATTGGTGCCCCTTTTTGGGGTGCATGCCTTCACCCCTTTGCCACAGTCCTCACCATTCCCTTTTGCCTCCCTGACTGTGGCACTGGGCAGCCATTGCTGCTTACCACTGTGCAGGCATCATTTTCTCCTTAAACTCCCCTGTATCATATGTGTGGCTGGCTGGCTCCTAGGAGCCTCTGACTCTCTGGGGACCCATGGACCCTGGATCCCCACTGTAGACCCGAGTCACAGCCAGCAGTCCCACCTTCCTGCCTGCCTTGTCCCCTGGGCCCCTCCTCCAGCAGCACCAGGATTTCCCCCTGATACAGGGACCCTGGGTCGGGGGCTCTCCCAGGCCTTCCCACTGCCCACCCCTCTCTGCCTCAGGTGGTGTCCCCACTGACGGAGGCCGTGCTAGGGGAGACGCTGCTGACAGTGACGGAGGAAAAGGTCAGCATCACACAGCTGCAAGCCCAGGTGGTGGCCAGCCTGGCCCTGTCCCTGCGGCCGAGCCCCGGGAGCAGCCACACCATCCTGGCCACCACGGCCGCTCAGCAGACCCTCAGCTTCCTTAAGCAGGTAACGAGCCACCTGGGCCTCCTCCCACCCCAAACTGGAGCCTCTGGGGTGCAGAAAGAGGACTCACCTGTCCCACTCCATCTCCCTGCCCTCTGCTTGGGCTGCCTGGGCAAGGTCTCACCTGCTGGCTTTGCCACCCTGAGCAGTGTCCACTGGTCCTCAGAGGGTGGTCACTCTTGCCCCATGAGCGGCCAGTATCCCTACCTGACCCTGGAACTCTAAGCACACACATAGCACAACCCTGCCACGGGCCATGGGGTCAGGTGCCGAGCCGGGAGTCAGGACTTGGGCCATCTGATCTTGCCAGGCTCTAGTTTCTCAGCAGTAAAGGGGGACTCTCAGGAGGTTGGGGCCAGTGGAGGAGGTATGTGTGTGTGTGTGCATTCTCCAAAGTCAGCTGTCTAAGGAAGGTGAATCCAAGGTCAGGCGTGGATGTGGGGCTAACCTGCAGCACCTAGAGACTTGAGTTAGACCCAAGGCAGAACCTATCTTCCATTCATCAAAGGGATTTCGGTGAAATTGGTTAAGAAGCCTTGGGCAAAAAAAAAAAAAAAAAAGCAGCAGCAGCCTTGGGCAGTTCAAAATCTGGAGGTTGTAACCTGTGAGCAGGACTCACTGCAACAACAGTTCCTGAGGGCTTGCCGCCAGCCAGTCAAGGGCCAGAGACCCTTGAGGGTCTCAGCTTCTTAACAGGGCAGCCCAAGGAATAAGCACCTAACTCCTGTCCCTTTTCCCCTCCTCCAGGAAGGCCTCCTGAGCCTCTGGCTCTCCTACAGTGACGGCACCACAGCGCCACTCTCTCTCTACAGCCCCCGTGACTACGGGCTGCTGGTGAGCAGCCTGGACGAGCATGTGGTCACCGTGACCCAGGATCGCACCTTCCCACTGGTGGTGGCCCAGGCTGAGGGAGCCGGGGAGCTGCTCCGGGCGGAGCTCAGCATCTCTGAGAGCTGTCAGAAAACCAAGCGCAAGAGCGTGCTGGCCACTACCCCCGTAGGCCTGCGGGTGCACTTCGGGAGGGACGAGGAAGACCCCACTTATGACTACCCTGGCCCCAGCCAGCCGGGACCCGGTGGGGGCGAGGATGAGGCCCAAGGAGGCGGCCAGTCAGGCACTGCACACCCCGCTCCAGGGGCCTCAGGCCAGGGAACCAGCAGCCCCATGGCACCGCCCACTGAGGACTTCCTGCCACTGCCCACGGGCTTCCTGCAGATGCCCCGAGGGCTGACCGACCTGGAGATTGGCATGTATGCCTTGCTGGGTGTCTTCTGCCTTGCCATCCTTGTCTTCCTCATCAATTGCATCGTTTTTGTGCTGCGCTACCGGCACAAGCGCATCCCGCCTGAGGGCCAAACCAGCATGGACCACTCTCACCACTGGGTGTTTCTGGGCAACGGGCAGCCACTGCGTGTGCAAGGGGAGCTCTCACCACCTGCTGGCAATCCGCTAGAGACGGTGCCCGCCTGCTGCCATGGTGACCACCACAGCAGCGGCAGCTCACAGACCAGCGTCCAGAGCCAAGTGCACGGCCGAGGTGATGGCTCCTCTGGCGGCTCCGCCCGGGACCAGAACGAGGACCCTGCCAGCTCACCCACCTCCAAACGAAAGCGGGTCAAGTTCACCACCTTCACCACTCTGCCCTCTGAGGAGCTGGCCTATGACTCGGTGCCTGCCGGAGAAGAAGATGAGGAGGATGAAGAGGACCTGGGTTGGGGCTGCTCAGAGGTGGTCGGCTCCACGAGGCCCACAGCACCCCCAGACCTGCACAATTATATGCGCAGAATCAAAGAGATCGCATAGGCGCTGGGGAGTGGGTTGAGGGAGGGGTGCAGTAACTGCTCCAACCCCCAGACCCCGGCTCACCCAGGGCAGGCAGCTGGATGGATTTATACTTCCTGCCCCTGCAGCTTTGCCCAGCCCTGCTCACAGCTACCCTCTTCTGCCCTCTGCAGGTGGAGGGCCCTCCCTCCTGTGGCTCGCAGGGAGGAGGGCCACCCTAATCTGCCTTGGTGTGGTCCTTCCCAGGCTGCTGCCCTCAAGAGGGAGGGCAGGTGGCCCCACCTGGGGCAAAAGGGTTGGGGCCCACACTGTGCTCAAGCCCTCACCTTCCCTCCCTCCCACCCTACCCCTGTGAAGGGGGCTTTGGGGAAGTCTTGAGGCACACACTGCACCAAGATTTTTCTCAAACCAATATTCAGGGATTTCCGTCCTGCAGGGTGGGAGGTGCAGCTGCCTGCCCTGCTGAGGATCTTGATGTGGACAGGACTTGGGGCAAGGAGGCGGGCATGGTGGTTGGTTGTAGCATCTGCTGGCTTCTGAGTGTCTCCTAGGCTGCCCCTGGGAGCTGATTCTACAAAGGGAGCTAGTGCCACATCAGGCACCTCCCTGAGTTCTCACCCTGCTCTGAGGGCTGTGGGCAGGGACCCTAAAGGGAAGGTTTCTGGGTCCCTCTCCAGCCAAGCCGCACCCCAGAGCGCCTAGGTCCACAAAGGGCCTCCGATGTCCCACCCCACCCCCCAGCAGGGTCAACACTATTGCGCCTTAGCCATCTCCAATCTGCTGACCCGTCCCTTCCGCAGCGGCAGGGCGGGCAGCACCCACCCCTCACAGGACAGAGGCTGGGGATGGGGCAGGAAAGGTGCAGGCACACTGCGAGGGACCTTGGGGTGGGCACCTGCCCAGGGGAGCTGACAACTCCCCTTCCTCACCCCACAGCCTCTTTCCCTTCGGGTTCTACCCACCACTGTGTCAGATATTTCTTAAATAAACGGGGCCGTCAGACTTGGGGTGGGGGCGGCAGCTCCCAAGAAACAGAGAGCACCTGGTGGCTGGCTCGGACTCTTTCTTGTATGCCTGGGCAGCATGCGTGGACACACACGCACTGGTTGTGCTGTGGGAGGCCAGTCTGAGTCCTGTTCTTTGCCCCTACCTGCAGGCCTCTGTCTATAGGGGGATACTATATATACGGGGGATACATCACCTGATACTATAGCGGATGCCCACCTCAAGTGGTGACGCATCTGGTGACCTTACAATGTGCCCTAAGAAGAGGGCTCCGCTAGGAGTTGGTCATGATTGACTCCAGGGAGGGAGTGAACGAGGTGCAGACCTTAGGCCTTGCAGGGACAAGGCTGTGGCCCAGAGGGCACAGGAAGAGGAGGAAGGGGAAGTGTTTGCTGACTGGGTTGACTCAGTCTCCCTCGCTGCCTCTGCTCACCTCTCCTCATCATAATTCACAGGAAAACCTTCCTTTCCTCCCCACAGGGTGGATGGGGAAACTCAGGGGGCTTTTGATTACAACAGGTGTACCCACCCACCAACAGGCTGGCAGCCTTGACCTTGGAGTGTGCTTCTGGTCTCCCATGGCCTCTCATGGCCAATCCCCAACACAGGGCAGCAGCCCAGGGACACGAAGGAGCTCCAGATCTGAAAGGGGGACCTTGTGTGGTGCCCGTGGACAAGTGGCTACTGTAAATGTAGAGAAACGGGAATGAACAGAAGCCAGCTTCTGTCCTGGAAGTAGCTGGTAGCATTGCAGGCTGCACAAGCAACTAACTGCCCAAACAGATATGCAAGAAAGGAAGCCTGACCTGCCATGGTCACCCACTCAACTGATAGGGGCCACCATGGGAGTGGCACGCTCTGCCTGGTCCCAGGCGGCAGGTACACATCTAGCCCAGGCCTGGAGGGTCTCAGTGAAGGAGTTTGCCACAGCTGGGTAAGGTGTAGGGACAAGGGTAGGGCTGTTGGAGAGCCGTGTCCAGGTCACAACCACAAGGTCCTCCCAGGAGGGCTGTCCTTGAGTTTGCAGAACACTATTCATGGCTATTGGCATCTGCCATGACAAGCTCCTAGAAGGTCAGGGTTAGGGTCATCTTAGTCATTCTGCTTAACCCCCAGATGCTGGCTGGCTGAAATCTAGGTGTTGAGTATAAGTGGTATGCACGTGATCTCACTTCAGGGCCTGCCTGTGCTCTGCCATCTTGTGATCTCTCTGCTACAGGAGTGAGATGTAAGCCAGGGAGGGCTGCTAGGGGTGGGGGTATGCAGGGGGCAGCTTGGTGTTGAAGTTGGAACATGGAGCCACTGGTTTATTTAACACATGAAGCTCCTACATGCACAGAGTCTGGGGAACAGTCTTGAGCCAGAACCACAGACGGGGAGGATAGGTCAGACGTGCATCCTGCTGTGCCCTGGGTTGGGGGAAGAAGTGAGGCTCCCCCATACCGCTGTGGCAGCTTGGGAAGGACAGCCAGGGAAGCTCAGGAAGCAGAGGCCCAGGGTTGCTACGGCGCCCACCACACCTGCTTTGGCAGCCGGGTCCCCGCACTTGCTCTCCTGCAGATGGAGTAGCAGTTCCTGATGAGGAGAAGCACACATGAGGAAGATGCAGTGGCCGGAGTGGGGCAGACTCAGTGTGGGCCTGGGAAGCAAGCTCAGACTCAAGGTCCTGCTATTTCCCTTTGTGGGGAAGGACACAGCACAGGGACAGTCAGAAGAGAGGGCTGAGGTAGAGGATAGGTGGCTGCAGGCTTCATCCCCATGCCTGATGCCATGCCAAGGATAGTGGGAATGAGACGCACTGCACCTCCGGGTGAAATCAGGAAGGACCTGTGAGCAGGCACTTGCAGGACAGAGGATGGATGCTCAGGTAAAACACACCTTTGGCTGCAGGAAATGGGCCCAGAGAGGAGCAGCCGTAGGTCAAAGACACACAGCAAAGCTTGGAGCAGAGCCGAGCTGCGCCACCCTCCTTGTAATTTGTGTCGCTTTCTCTCGATCCCTCACTCACCCATCCAAATGGGAAAACCAGAAGCAATCACAGGCGACAGCAGCACCTGACCCCGGTGGAGTTCAAGTGGGCCCGGGCTCGGCAAGAACGAGGTGGGACATTAAGTTAACAGCCTCTCTGGAATGGCCCTGGCTCTCAGCGCCTCTTTGAAAATTTGTCTTCAACCCTGGAAACGAATCGAGGGACTGTGGAAAGAATCGTTATTGGCGGGGAGCTGCTCGGGGGCACCGGGGAGCCAGGCCCATGAATCAGCTCACCAGCAAAATGAGATTTCTCAGACGAGCAGGATGAGAGCAGGCAGGGAAGAAGCCACTGCAGAATGACGGGGGTTGCCTCCACCAGCTCCACCCTCCCTCCACGCCAGCCCCGGACACTCCTCCCTGCCAGCCCTTACCCACACTGACCTAGTGCCCACTGTTTGGGGTGCCGTGTTGCCCTTAAGGCTCTGGGGGCAGAGGGAGAGGCTTGGAAACCAGGGAACTGCAAGTACCGAACTAGTCTAGAGGACTGACTTCTAAGACAAGCCCTGCCAAGATGACTGAGGGCTAGCTGCATCTAGCCACTACATCACCAGTTCTAAGACCTTGCCACCTCATAAAGGACAGCACAGACATCACCATCAACCCTAGGCATCATCTGCCACCTCCCTGAAGTGGCCCCACTTGGATTCCTACCATGAGTTTTGGGAATTACGGGCCAGACAGCACCTGTGGTGCCCTCCATCCTCACAGCTGGTAGCTCGCAAGGGGTGAAGCCTTGGTCTCACTTGGCTCTCGCAGATCACACTGGCCTTGCCCCAACATTCCTAGAGGGAAAGCTGCTGTGGGGAGGGAGTTAGGGTTGGTCTCCTAAGCTTCACTGTGTTTCCACTTGATGCTGCCTGTGTTAGAGGGTTTGCTATGTTGGGTTCAGACAGTCATGGGTCAGGGACAGAGATCGCCATTATCCCTCACTATACGTGCCAGGCAGGCTGGATGAGCATCTTAATGCTGAGATAGAGCATCCTCAGGCATGGCAGTCTAAAGGGAGAGGACCAGGCCATGTCCTCCAAGGGCTTCCAGTCTGGAGCAGATATTCTCTGGGGACTCCCACTTCTACAACTGAACCTCTGCACCCTAGTCAAGAGCCAACTGTGCCACCCTATTCAGAGGGCCTTCTAGCCCAGGAGTCGCACGACCCCGCTTGGGTGCTGGACCAGGCTGCAATCCTTCCTGCTACATCCATGTGGCTGCAGGAGCCCCAGCTCTATCAGTCTTCCTGGGCAACCATGGGCACAGCCCCAGCCCTCCTTGGGCCCCACTATGGGGCTAGGAAGGCCCTTTCCCTCCCTGGGCATTCCTGGTACATCCCAGCAAGGTGGGCGCTGCCAGCCAGGGATGAACAGGCACAGAGGGTAAGTGAGCCCTCCAACAGCAGTGGCATGGCCCCAGCCCAGCCTGAGCTTCATTTCCACCGTCGACTTAGAGGCTGAGGTTCTGCTCCAGGTTCTAGTGTACCCATGAGCTCTCTGCAGAAAGGACTCTTGTCCACTTGCGACAATGACCTTCAGGGTCCTTGTTTTGGAGCTTGTTGAGGGGAGGGGACCTGGGAGCTTGTTGATCCCATACTTGAAATGACAGTCACCCAGCCCTCAGAAGAATGCCCATTTACATGCAAGCCAACTCTGAGTTAATTACAAAGATTCTTATCTGTTCATTAAAGCAGTCCAGTGGCCTCTATTTGGAAACACATTGCAGTTGAAAGGGCTGTGTCATTAGAGCTAATGGCATGAGTTATCTGGGGCCCGTGCCTGGTCATGGATAACTTGGGGCCTGAAGCCTAGATTCTCAGGACAGGGACTCTCTGCCTGGGAAGAAAGGGACAGAAATCCAGGAGTGACAATCAAAAACCCTCTCTGGTGGGAAGCAAAGCCCTCCCTGACTGGGAGCAGGCCATCTGAAGCAGCTGGAAGGAATGGGCCACCTGGGGATTCCGGCCCACCTGACCCAGACACCAAAAGCAGCAGGACTGACATCCTACAGGTTTGGTCCCATGTCTATGAAAGGGGAATAAGACAGTGCCTGCCTCATAGTGTTGCTGTGAAGATTCGATGAGTAACTGTGTGAGAATAGCAGAAAATACCTGTTCCACAGCTCCCTTCAGTAAATGCAAGCTATTATTCTATCATTTTCCAAAGAAAGATGAGTTTCCCAAAGTAACATGGCGTGCAGAGCTGGGCTGAGCCTGTCTAATTCTCTGGGATTTTATTTTTCTCTTGTTGGTGGCAGGAGGTAAGATAAGTGAGTCTCCCTTCCTGATCCATCTCTCAGCGGGGTGGGAGGACCTCAACAAGTTTGTGGCCAGTCTTGAGGTCCCCCAGAGGCAGATACTGGCATTTTGCTAATGTCGGGCAGGAGCATTCAAGCAATTGATTTGACAAGTCCAAAAAGAGTGGATTTTGAGATGGTGTCAGGGGTGGCTCCCTTTAAAGTTTTCTTCCAGGCATATGCCTCCCTGATCATCCCTATTCCCTAGAGTTGGCCACCAATCCAGGACCTTGTTATGATGCAGCAAATTAAGCCAGTGCCTACAATAGCAGTATCCTGTATGAGCACCAGCTCTGCTGCTGGTCTAGCACCGTGCTAATGCTCCTGGGAATACAGCAGCAGACAGCCTGAGTATGTGGGCCCTACGAGAGACTTGGATGACCCAGCAGGTGGAAAATCCACTTTTCCCTCTCTGCTTTTCTCTCTCTCTGTTACTCTGCCTTTCTTGCCTTCAGCCTGTCTCTGGGTTTGCACACACTCTGGTGAGGACACAGCCATCAGGGCCTGGCCAGCTGCCACATCTTCTCTGCCCCTTCTTTCATGCATTCCTCCCTTGTGCCTGCATCTTGAGGTCCTGAGGGACCTATGCCAGGAACAGGGACTTCCAGCCTAGACCCTGGCACAGGGAGGAGTTTCTGAGGCAGGAGCGGAGGGGCTGGGACAAGAGAAGAGAAAGGAGCCCGTGGTGTCTGCCAGGAAGAGAACCCATCTGCAGGTGCGTGCCTTGTACGCAAAAACTGTCTCCTTGGCAGGAGCCTCCTGTTGGGCTGTAATCCTGAGAGCATCCTCCACTTATCCAGGGAAACATAGCTTTATCACAGGCCCCACATCCTCAGGGAAGCCATCTTCTCCCCTCCCAGGCCCAGAGAGCACCATTGGCCCCACGCAAACCCAGCTTGTAAACATCTGCTCCAATCTCAGGTGGGAAGTCACTGATCTGAGCTCTGCCCTCACCTACGGGGGCCTCCCCTAGACCCTGTGCCCAAACGGCAAACTTGGGCCCTCAACCCCTCCAGGCAGCTGCAATACACCTCGCTGTCTACCGCCTATCCTTGTATTGAGCTGCTGCTCTGGTGGCTGCCCAGCCGATGGGGGTTCCTGGACGACATGGGGCCTTGCTTCACTCATGCAGAGAGAAAGGGGTGCTCTGATGAGCCTCTGTCTCAAGTGTTTGTGCCCTGTTGATCATGGAGCATCTCCCATGCAGAGGAGACAAGGAGTCCAGCCCTGCCATACCCTGGGGCCCACATGGCCTTCTGCCAGCCTCTCAGCTGCACCTGGAGTAATCTTGAAGCTCTGTGGGTGAAAAATAGGGCACTCCCAGGCAGAACAGGACCTGCTCCCCATACCCCCAGCTTCCCCAAGGAGTAGGAGCCCAACAGCCGGGAGCAAGGGAAAGACACATGCGATACGCAACTCCTACTTCTGTGGTGAGCACTGGCAGGGTAGGTATGACTGAGCAGCAATGCACCATGATGGGCTCTGAATTCAAGCCAGAGTGCAGAGCTGGTGACCCATGGTTTGCAGAGGGTATGAAAGCATGCAGCTCCACACAGCTTTTCCTGGATTTCATCAGCCTTTCATAGGGGCCTTCACTTTAAAAAGAAGGAAAGCTTGAAGTTTGGGAGAGTACTTCTGGCCCTTTCAGCTCCTCTACCACCTCCAGGGACAGAGCACACCCAGGTCCCACCTGCAAGAGGTCCCTGATACCAGTCAATGAAGCCACTCCCTCGCTTCAGCAGGGACTGAAGCCACAACCAAAAATAAAATAAAATCTCCAGCCCCAACTAGCCCATAATGCATTTGCAGGTAAAGTGGATATGAATTGGGGCCCAGTGTTTCTATTTGGGAAACTATATTCCCAGTCCTTCTGCTAGAAGGGCATAGATGCATCACAACTTGATTTCTTCCCCACTGAGGGCCCCTGGAGCCTGGGAGGCAGCTCCTGCTAGCGTCTAGCTGGCCTAGTGATGACTCCTGCACTTCCTGGACCACCCATCTGGCCCACAGTGCAGGCACAGGGGCAGTGGGACTCTAAGAACCAGATTAGCAGAACAAAAAGCCTCAACCATCTTGCTTACACCAGACAGGAACCAAGTCCAGTGGCTGAAGAGCTAGGGGAGGTATCGAGCAAGATTCAAAACCTTCATCTATGCAACATAGAAAAACCATGCAAGGGAGAGAGCCCAGAACCCAGTGCAGTCCCAGAGTCAAGACAGAGCCCAGTTACAAACTGCCAAGGACTCCCTGACCACTCCCTGACTGCACCAGGAGAGCATCCCAAGAAGGGCAGGCAGGCAAGGCAGTCCCACAGATTTTGACCAGTGTGCACCACAATAGACTTGCAAATACAGAGTGACCCAAGCGGCTAAGGCCTGAGGGTTAGGAAAGAGGACCCCAATGCAAACAGGAGACAGGACAAGGGTGTGTTCAGAAGGAAGATATGCCAGGTGGTCAGTGAGTTCAGGAATGGAAATGCCTTCCCAGATAGTTCCTTGAACTTGCCAAGTCCCTTGCTTCAATGTTTATTGCTCCGTGAGATCCCCTAAGGCCCAGGCCCCCATGACTGACTATGGCCTAGGAGGTAATCACATCCTTTAGCCTGAAGAAAGGATTTGGGAGTTTAATAGGATTGGGTCTGAGTCTTGATGCTATCCCTCTCAGTTTCCTGGTCTGTGAATTGGGGCTGCATTTAGTTTTTCCCAAAGGTGGTCACTGCGATCAGGAATCTTGCCCCTGCAGCCTGAAACGCAGCGGGCACTCAGTGATGAACACGGGCATCCCAGCTTCAAATGCCCAGCATGAGCTCATTAGTCTGGAATCATCAACCCCACACCTCTTCAGTCTGGGAAGAAATGAGATCCAGAGCAGTGGACACCATGGCTAGCGTCTTGGAATGTCCACGACTCAGGAGCTGGGATTCCGAGCCAGGCCTCCTGGCCACAGTGTCTGCATCCAGCCTCCCAGCTGCCTCACTCCCAGGCAAACCCGGCCTCCATGGACATCTCAAGGAAGTGAGTGCTGTCGATTGGTGAGGCTCCAGGGACAGTAATCACCTTCTTCTTGCCCTTCCCCCCACCACAGCCTCCTCCTCTTCCCCCTCAGAGCGCCCCTTCTCAACTGCCATCAGGCCCCAGGCCTGCAACTGAGAAGCTGCAGCCGGGAAGGGAAAGATGCTAAATGCCTCTCTTGTCGTCACTCTGTCCCTTGGGTCCCCTCCGCTGCTGAGGGATGGACCTGTGCTCTGGCAGAGGCCCGGGTCCACGATGGATGTGGAACCTGGTAGGATGGTGTCGGCAGCACTTGGCGAAATTCATTTTCCTGCTGCTGGGGGAGAAAAATGGGGCCTCCGTGTCATCCATCTGCTCTGCAGCGGAGTGGCAAACAGGCGAGCTGTGCAGAAAGTGATCTGGAGGTGAGCCCAGCTCAGCAGCCTTTCCGCGGGCTGGGGAGGTAGGGAGGGACACGGGGCTTCCCTGCCCAGTGCACCCATGGCTGGCGGGACCCCTCAGGTGGCCTCCTCCACTTCAGCAGTCACATGGATCCTGATTGGTATCGAAACTGTTCCTTGGGCATGACACCAGGGGATATAACGGTTCCTGAAGTCCCCTCCACCAGACCGGGCTGCTGCTCTCCACCTCACTCTTGGACTCCTACCCAGGAGCCTCACACTCAGATGCTTCCTCCAAGGAGCCCTCCCTGATCCTCCTGCCTATATCCCAGAGTGAGATCTTACCACCAGGTTGCACATTCACGTAGGTCCTCCTCCTGTCCCCTGTGGCCACATCATTTCCCAGCCTCCTTCCTCTCGACTCCCCCGGTGGGAATTCTAGTATCATGAGACTGGGCTGGACCGGAGAAAAACCAAAGCCCACCTTTCCCTCCCCCAAATCAGTACTTCCTCTGGAAGGGCTGTGTCAAATGTTCTTAGCACATGCCCTGTGCTTCCAGGGAAGCAGCCATGGGGGGACACCTCCAGACACGCTTCTTTTGGAGAGCTTAATTGGCTTTAAAAACCTGATTTAATTATTCGAAAGGCAGAGAGAAAAGAGACTTTGCATCCACTGGTTCACCTCCCCCCCCCCCGCCCCAAATGCCTGCAACAGGCAGGACCAGGCCAGCCCAACACAGGAACCCCAGAACTTCGTCTAGGTTGACCCTGTGGGTGGCAGGAGCCCAAGGACTTGAAGGATCACCTGCTGTCTCTCAGGGTGTGCACTAGCAGCAAGCAGGTGGAGCCGGGACTGGAACCAGGCTCTGGGACCTAGGATAGAGGCGTCCCAAACAGCAGTTTAACCCCTTGCACTCCCATTATCATCCTGACCAAGAATGGAGCAGCCCTCAGCATCACAACAGGTTCAAATTCTCCAGGAGGTCAGGTCATACTCAGTGAAGTGTGGAGATACAAGCGAGGCCTCACGTTGAACTAGCGTGGCGCCTGACTTACTGTGATCATTTGGCCCCCGACAGCTGAGTCAAGAAAGCTGTATGCTGTAACCGACTGAAACCCAGCCATCTGATCTGTGTGTGCGCTCTGAGATTAATTCATTTCATTTAGCATGGATGACTCCGCCGCGGCTTGGGCTGCTGAGCCCAGGGTAGGAGCCTTGTGCAAATCAGCAGCTTCCCACAATTTTATTTAACAGACTCCTCCTCCCCAGCCTTGCCTCCCCTCCCCCAGCATTCTTTCTTCCCATGTAGCCCCTCTCTGATCTTCAGCAACACCCCTTCCTTCACAAGCTTCAATGTGCTTTTATGCCCACCCTCTTGACCTCAAGCCCTCTCTGTTAAGGAGAGTTGCTCTGATGGTGGCTTCCCATCTAACAGACAGGGAAACCAAGGCTAAGATGGGAATGGGACCCTCACTGTGCTGTCCTGGTGTCTTTTCTGACCAGGACAGTTGCAGCACCCTCCTGCCTGACTTCCTGCCTGGCTCTGCCCTCCCCACCTCTGCACTGCCACCACTGTAACATCAGAGATGCCTTTCTGATCTCTGTCAGATCCTGTCACCCCTTGCACCTCCCCGCCTTCCCTATGGGTGTAGAGATAAGGCTGAAGAAGCCAAGCCAGAACAAGGGACCCTGCCAGCTCTTCGAGTTGCATCCTCCTTGCCCCTTCCTAACCATCCCAAGGAGGAGAGAAAGTCCACACGCATGCCCACCCTCACCTTCAGCTCTTACCCAGGCTCACAGGGCATGTTGGGAACATTCAGAAGCCCTAAGTGCAAGCCCCAGGCGATCAAATTCTCTCACAACCCAGCCCCACCCCCGGGTCTACTCCCACCCGCTTGGGAAGCTGGAGCAGCCCCTTCCTTGCCTCGTCTGTTAAGCAAGAGGGATGAATCCAGGAGACCTGAGCATGGGCACGTGGTTGGCTCTGTGGAAGTATGGGTGAGGCCCAGGTACCCTCTTCCACACCCCCACCCCAACCAACCCAGCACACACTGCTTTCTGTTAAAATTTGGACTCAGAATTTCATGGTGCTATTCAGTGAGGGGAGGTTGACACCCCCTACCAGAGGCCCCTACCCCGGCCACCCAAAGCTCCATGCAGACCAGCATCTCTCTGTTCTGTGTCCCAGTTAGTTGGCCCCAGGCCAGGCCAGGTGAAGGGGCCTGCCTCTTGCCATCCCCTCCTACATGTTAGAGGGGCCAGCATAGCCATTACTCACCGAGCCCATCTCTTGCTCTGACATCAGCTAGCCCCACCCTCTACTCCAGAGAAGAAAATTAAAAAAGATTTGTCCTCCAGTAGCGACAGCTCATCTCTCTGAGTGAGGCCACAGCCCCTCCGGTCTCTGTAGGGGCTGTTGGCTGGGAGGAGGGTGGCTGTGCAGAAATCCCAGGAACCTCTTGCTCTCAGTAGGCTCTGCCTGTCCCACGCCCTCTGCTCAGCCCCCTCCTCCTGTCTCACATTCAGCCCAGCCAGAAACCCCTAGGCAGATTCAGTGTAAAGCCTGAGAGGCAATCCTTCCCTTCTGGCCCCACACCAGGCTCATCGGCTCACACTACCACTCAATAGGTGGTTCGATTTGTCATCTAAGTTGCCTGATCCCAGCAAGCTACATTGTGGCACCCAGCTTGGAGAGCTCAGTGAGAGCTGCTCCAAGGCGGCAGGAGGTTGGGGGGTGGGTGGGAGGGAGGTTGGGTTTTCTCCTCACCCCTGTACTGAGAGACCCTGCCTAGCACAGACCTTGTAGATCCATTTCTGTAAGCCCTGCCTGGGTCTGGCATCCAGCACGGGCCAAAGGCATCCACGCCATGCTGAGCCCTGCATCAGGACAAAGGGAATGACCCCACACACCTAGAGAAAAAGCCAATATGGCAGCAAATGCCACTGCACCATCCGCTTCAAGAAGTCAGGGCCCCGTACTCTTCTTCTGGCCCCACCCTGGCTACACCCTCTAGAGCCCAGTCAGCCTCACCTGCTACTTGGGACAGACAAGGGGCCCAGTTCCAGACCCCTGAACCAGTATATGGGGGTCAGGAGAGAGAGACAGAGAGAGAGCCTCCATCCTCTGGTTCACCCCTCAAATGTTTGCAATGATCAGGGCTAGGCCAGTCCAAAACCAGAATCCAGGGGCTTCCTTTGTGGGTGGAAGGGACCCAAAAACTTGGCCCAAGCAGAAGTTTAAGCTACTGTACCACAACATCCTTCCCAATACAACTTTATTTACAGAAACAAGCAGCTCTGCTGGAACTAACACACACGCACACATACACACAGCTCTCCTGCCATCAAGATTGCTGTTCCCAACCCCATGACAGTATAGCCTAACCCCGTAAGCACGGACTCCCACGATCAAGAGTCAGATACCAGCAAAGTGCTTCTCCTATCTTTTCTAGAAGTGAGAATGCCACAGGGGCTTCCGGGTGGGCCTAGCAACTGGTGGCATCATGCCCTGCTTTGGAATGTCGAGAAGGTAGGAGCTGCAGAAGCCTGGGGTAAGACAGAATATGGATTGGGGAGCTTTTCAAATCCTTGCTCACTGATAGCATGAATGCGATGGATCCTTGAGAAGCGAAGTACCACTCGCGCGTAGTGCCAAGTGTCCATTGCTAGCAGTCACCCTCTTCGAATGAACGCTTCTGGAAGTGCTCAGGTGTTATCAGGCATTGTTAGTAGCACTTGCTACTGTCGACGTGGCAGCTGAGGAAACTTCTGCTGCATTAGCAATTAATGGTATTATACATGCAGGTCCTGTTGTAAAGAAAAAGATGCCGCTGGTTCAGTACATTGCAACAACCGGGGCTTTGAAAGCTAGAGTTGAAACCTGTTTAAACATCCTCAAATATTTAATAATGTTTAAATATCTTTGCACAAATTAGGTAAAATTCAGCTATATTTAAGTTACTTTTATTTTCAGCTTTTTTATATTCATTCATTGGAATGTGAATTACATCTTGTAATTTTAATAGATCACATCACAGGCTTTTTTGAGAACATAGGAGATGTGTAATTTTTCAGTTTTTTACGATTGCTTGAGTTTAACAGTTTAATGTGAATACAGTCAAATTTTGGACACTGTGAATAAAACTTCATTTTATTTTCTAACTTTTTTTTTTCGTTTAAGTGGCCCAATCTAGAGTCCAGTATCTACATGCAGTTACCTACACCTGAATGCTTTAACCCATACAATACAGGAGTCCAGAGACCTAGTAGAAAACAAGGGACCTCAAATACCATGCAAGAACTTTTTAAAGATTTTTTATTTGAAGGGTTGAGTGACAGACAGAGGGCAAGGATAAAGAGCTCCATCTTGAATCTGCTGACTCACTCCCCAAATGGATACAACATCTGGAACTGTGCGCAAGTGAAACCAGGAGCCCAGAATTCAATCCCACTTTCCCACATGGGTTGCAGGGATCCAACTACTGCAGCTATTCGTTGCTGGCTCCCTTGGTGTGGGTTAGCAGGGAGCTGGAACCAGGCATCAAGCTGGGACTCACTCAGACACCCTGACAGGCACTATAGGTATGCTGAGAGTCACCTGGGCCACTGCGCCAAATCCTGACGTTACCAGCAAGGCTTGAGATTTTGCTAACATAATGGTAAGTACATTTTATGGAGTAAGTATATAATAATTTGAGCACTAGGCACATGCACTTTTGTGCAATTTTAAACACTGCTTTGTCTTCTGATGTCACTGTGGTTTTGCTGCTGTTTTTGAAGTGTAATTCACACACATTTTGAGGGGACAGCTTGGCAAGTTTGAATTCTTGTATCTTCTCATTCTACCAACACCCCAGGTTTGATGCTGGTTAACCCCTCCATCCCAGAAATATCCCCAGACTATTGTGCAGACAAATCCACCTCCCAGCAACAACGCTTTGCCAGTTTCTATCTCTGTCAATTCAATTGCCAATTGTTGACCAGCATCTAAACAACATCTTTGACTCTCTGTGCTCTTGAGTCTGCATCTTTATTCCTCCTCTGGACATCAGCAGCCCACCGACAGGACACCAGCATGTGTGCTGTAGGGATTCAAGTGGCCATCACTGTAGCTCTGTGTATGCTTCACAGCCTTGCCACACTGAAGGCCCACTTGGCAAGACAGGAGAGAGGGGCCCACTGTGAGATAAACAAATGACTTCCAGGGATTGAGATATGCACGGCCCTCCCTGTCGCACTCCTGCCCTGGACCTGACAGGTGGTGGGCAGGCAAGCATCAGCTAGCCCTGGAGGTCGGGAGAGTGCTACAGAATCTCTAACTTCCTCTCTGGGAGCTGGCCCAGCATCCCCAGATGGCTGAAAAAGCCCTACTCCCAGGAGACAAGGTATGCAGAGCACACAAGGCCTGACGTCCACGGGGGCAGCGACAGAGGATGGGGTCCTGAGCTGCTCACTGAAGCAGGCACCACCCTTTGGCCAATAAATATGTACTGAGCACTTAGTGTCAACCCACAGAGTGATTAAAGAGATTAAAAATGTCTACACATGTGAAGTCAGACACAAATCCAGAAAACAAGATGCAGGGGAGACTTTCCACTGATCTGAATTCCCCTCAGCATTCCCAGAAAGGGGGAAGGGCAGGAACCCCTGAGGAGCTGCTGGGAGTGGAGGCAGAGGACAAGATTAGTCACAAAAACCTGGGCACCCAGTTTGCTGTGTTTACCTTGGCATGGTGAAAGGACACACAGGCAGCACAGTGCTCCTGGACCCATGGCTTGAAGATCCAGGAGCCTCTACCTGAGGCACAAGAAGCAAGGAGGTAGGCCAGGACACTGGGAAGAAGCAGGGATGGATGGATGGATGGATGGATGGATGGATGGATGGATGGATGGATGACTGGTGGATGGATGGATAATTGGATGGATGAATGGACGATGGGTGGATAGATGGATATTAGGTTGATAGATAATGAGTAGATGGACAGATGGGAAGAGATAGATCTTCCTAGGAAACCTTTGCTCTCGCTTTGCCCCAGGTAGTTCTGGGAGAGATGAAGAGCAAGGAGGCATCTTTGATTATAATCAAGACATATTGTCATTTTTTAAAGATTTATTTCTTTTTATTGGAAAGGCAGATATACAAAGAGGAGGAGAGACACAGAGGAAGATCTTCCATCCAATGGTTCACTCCCCAAGTGACCGCAATGGCTGGAGCTGAGCCAATTCGAAGCCAGGAGCCAGGAGCTTCTTCCGGGTATCCCACACTGGTGAGGACTTGTCTGGAGTAGGCCTTAGTAGCTGTGATGCCAGGAGCACCCTGCTGCTCCCCTTAGAGCCCTGTTCACCCCTCCTGGACCTCCACCACCTGCTCTCATGCTATCGTGCTGTGTGACTGTGCAGCCCGGCCTGGCAGGTTCTATTGCTCCAGGCAGTGTCCTTGCAGAGGGTGCATGATGTCAGGGTAGCACCCAGCCAGCACAGGCTGCCTGGCCCTGGGCTCTCAAGAGCTGCCCCCCTCCATCCTCACCCCTGCCAGCTGCCTCCAACATGCACCCAAGGTAGCTGGGGGATGAGGGAACACCAGAGAGGAATGGACCCCGGAAACTTGGAGATGGAGACTGGCAGAGACAGGACCAGAGAAAAGGGCATGGAAACAGTTGCAGGGACAGAGAACGAAACCTGTGGGTACAAGTAGGCCTGGTGGGTGGGGTGAGAAGACCCAGAATGCGAGAAGAGTTGGGGCATGCGGCTAAGCCAGGGGAGCTGACTTCTGAGAGACGCAAGAGGCAGAGCACAAAGGCACGGGCTGCAGGGAGCTGGAGCACAGGCCCCCAGCCCCCAGCCCCATGCACCTGCGGCATCCGGCACACGGCTCCTGACTTCCTACAGGCACACGAACGATAACCATTAATCTCTATAAATAATTGTATCCACTGAGCCTCCTAAATGGGTTCTCTGTGTCTAGGAAAGCTTTTAAAACCCATTTGCTTGGTAAACATGCAAGTGCAAACAAAGGGCTCTCCCAAGCAGCGGGAGGGGAGGCGGGAGACCAGTTAGGCCAGGAATAATTAAAAGGAAGCGCCTGTGCCCACTCCATCCAGGGCCAGAGTCAGCTGAACCTGCTGGGGTCTGAGCGGGGCCAGTGGCCCCCACAACGCAGCCCACCTCCACTGTCCCTTTTCCTCTCCCCTGGAGTTTCCAGCCACTGCCCTGCTCAGCAGTGCACACCCCCAGGACCTTCTGGCAGAGCCCTTTTTCCATAGGCACCTGCCTTTGGAAGGAATCGATATGTGGGTTAGTGTCCTGCCTCCTCCCCTGTGTTTCCAGAATCCTCATTGTCACAGCGACAGAGGGGCAAGCTGGGTGGGTCTGGTTTCTGGGCACAGAAAGAGATTGCCTCAGGTGCACAGGGGCTTGCCCAGGGGCTCCTCACTGCCTTCTGGTTGACCTCTTTCCAGCCCAGACTCCTCCTTTGGACAATACCCCAACCTGCTCTCCCTCAGGCCCCACCCAAGATCCACTGCAGCTTGAGCTCAAACAGAGTGCCCACGGCAGGCAGGAATGGAGTGACAGGGCAGAATTAGGGTTGTCTGTCCCCTAGGCTGCCCTCAGCCAGGTCTTCCCGGCTGACCCTGAGGCCATGTCTGCCCCACAGACTCTGGCAAACCCAGAAAGTCTCCAGCCCAATGATGGATGGCCACTCGCGGTGCTGGCTCAGGGGACCACCACACCTTCTGTTTTGAGGCCTTCCTAAGGCAGGGCCTCCCCTCTGAGGTCAGCCTGTGAGCATGAATGTGCCATCACTGTTGCCCACTGCTGCCCAGTTACAGGGTCTGGAGCCCCTGGCCTCAAGCCAAGCTTCCTTGTGAGGCTCCAGAGGTGACGGCAGCCCCGCCTGTTGTATGCACCACCTGCTGCCCACGTGTCTGGGCTCACTGTCACAACACCCTCTTGGACCCTTCAGCCTCCCTTTTCCTTCCTTAGGGGCTTTTCTGGATAAGAGCAAATATTCTATCTTAAGGGTAGCTGATGAACCAACTGAATTCCACCTGCAGCCTCCTTGTGTTTAGCTGGATAATGGAGCAAATCCACAGCCCTGGGGATTAGACACAGGCACTGTGCTGCCTTACACAGCCTGCATGGGAGCCTGGGAACCAGGAACACAGCTTCACCAGGTGAAGGGAGGTGCACCCTCCCTTCATGCGAGCGTGGTCTTTAGCAGGTGTTCTTGCCTCTCTCTGCTCAGTTCTTTGATTTGTTCAACAACTCCATCTACAAAACCCATTATATGCCAAGCATAGGACTAAAGCAAGCGGCTCTTCCTTCCATGGACATTACATCCTAGTAGTGTGTAGAGGGGAGGGGTTGATTGCATCAACATAGAAAATATCAGATGGTGGGATAATGGGAAGGCAGGCAAGCCTTAGGAAAAGTCATCAAAATAGGCATTAAGATAGGCTTCTCTGAAGAGGTTCCATTGGCGCCAAAAAAGCAAACAGATCAAGTCTGAACACCTAAGGGGAGGATGTTCCTGGTGCACAAAGGAACCTGAGACAGAAGCTCCCCTGGAGGGTTTGCAGAGCAAGAGGGAGAAGGCACAGAAAGGCAGTCAGCCGTCAGCACAGGCTCAGAGGGCAGCAGCAGCCAGTCCAACAAGGGCTTCACTAGCTCCACCGGGTGGACTTTGGGTTTCATACCCAACAACTTGGTCAAGTTGAGAATACTAACCTTTCAGGAATTCATGTGTAAAACTACCCAATGCAAGGCCTGATGGGCAACACAAATCCTGACATGCTTGCACCCCTCCACGTGGCTCCAGGACAGAGGCACGGCTCAGTCCAGCTGGGATGTGGTGAGGTGGGGCTGTGTCCTCTTTCCTCCTAGGGACACAGCCACTGCACCCTAGGCCACAGTGCACCTCCCACCCGACCCCAGCCTGCTGTCCCCTGTTTGCCTTGCATTTCCCTGCAGCCCCTGTGGTTATGTTGGTTTTCACTGCTCCTTTATTAATTGGCTTTTCTGTCCTTAGGATTATTTGATTTCCACTTAATTGCTTGATGACAGCAGGTTTATTTTTGTTCTTTTCTTCCCCAGAAAAGGGTTGGGAGCTGGAACATGGGCCAGGCTGGCTACACAGGCCTGTTTTGCTTCCCCACCATCCTTGCCATGCACCACCATGCACCCTTCCACCCTGCCCTGGATCTCCCCGCCAACAACATGCACCTGAACCTTACAGTGTTGGGGGTAGGAGCCCAGAGGCTGCAGTCCCAATGAAAGCCCCCATCTGTGGAGCTTGCAACTGAGCCTGCGGGTGGGGCCTCAAACACACACCATCACTCACCCACAGCCACCCCTAAGTGAGAGCCATTGATATTCAACCAGGGAACTGGCCTGTAGCCGTGGAGCCAGCATGGGGCTCCATGAGAAGCCAGATCCATCAGATGCAGCAGACAGCGCCTTCTCTGAGCCTGGGCTCTGCCTGTCAGCAACTCCCCTGTAGAGCAGTGACAGACAGGTAAGCCAACAGCCAACACGGCTGCTAGAAGCAGGCAGTGACCATGCCCCTGGGCTGTGGGGTGATCCCCTGTGGGTTAAATGCACACTGTCTATGCTCACAGAGAGAAAGGTTCAGTCCTTCAACCATTGCCTCCTTTAAGGTTTATTTCTTTGAAAGGCAGAGTGACAGACACAGAGGGAGAGAAAGAGAATCGTCTATCTATTGGCCTGCAGCAGCCAGGGCTGGGCCGGAACAAAGCAAGCCCTGGGATGAGCCTCTCAGCTGAACCCTCCTGGCTGCCTCCAAGCCCAAGAGGCACCCTCTCTTCAGAGTTAGGTCCTTTGCACTTGAGCTCCCAAGGTTTCTTGGGAATTTAATGGCTCAGCCCAGCCCCACTTTTTAAAAATTTTTATTACAAAGTCAGATATACAGAGAGGAGGAGAGATAGAGAAGAAGATCTGTCCGATGTTTCACTCCCCAAGTGAGCCGATCCAAAGCCAGGAGCCAGGAACCTCCTCCAAGTCTCCCACATGGGTGCAGGATCCCAAAGCTTTGGGCCGTCCTCGACTGTTTTCCCAGGCCACAAAAAGGAGCTGGATGGAAAGCAGAGCTGCCAGAATTAGAACCAGGATCCCAGCGCATGCAAGGCAAGGACTTAGCCACTAAGCTACCACTCTGGGCCCCTATACCCACTTCTATAAACTTATATTTGCTCTCGCACCCTAGCACAGAAATCCAACCCCGATCTGGCCCCAACCTCCTAGGTTCATTCAGAAACACCTGGCACCTCCCTAGCACACAGGCTCCACTCTGCAGTAATCCAGGATCTTAGCCCAGGAGCCTTAGGTGCCAGCAATAAAACCAGGCCACGCTAACATTAAGGCCAACAGGACACCTTGTGTGGAGTCCCCACATCTCCACCTGCCTCCCATTCCCGCACCCTGCTCCTCACTGCTCCTCACTGCACACCAGCTCCCTCTGCTTACACTGGGTCTGGCAGGTGCTTTTGCCTTATCTGGCACCACATCTCACTGTGCTTCCTGGCAGCTCACTTGCTCCTCACCATCCATCTCACAAGTCTTCTGGGTTCAAATCCGAAATTTCAAGTTACTGATTGGGTCAGCACAGGTCAAGGGTCTACCCTAGTCCAGCCAGCTCTGCCTTCAAGGGATGCAGCCCCTTGACCAAAAACTGCCCTGCCCTTTCTTTTTTTTTCCTGATTTTGTTATTATAATTTATTTATTTTCACTTTTTGAGAGGCAGAGCAAAAGAGAGTGGCAGACATGCAGAGATCTTGCATCCATGTGTCACTCCCTCAAATGCCTCCAAAAGCCAAAACTGAGCCAGGAATCCATAATTCAGTCTGTGTGTCCCACGTGGGTGGCAGGGAGCCAAGTCCTGGGCCATCACCTGCTACCTCCCGGGGTGTACCTTTGTAGGAAGCTGGATCCAAAGTGGAATAGCCAGAACTCCAACCAGGCACTGTGATATGGATGTGTGTGAACAAACAATGGCACTGAGCGCCTGCCTCTGTACTGCCCTCCTGAAGGGCCCTGGGTCTCCAGGAGGGGGCAGGAGGACTGGGAGCAGTGATTGACATGGGACACTTTCTGCTCTTCAAGCAGACTTCCACGTACCAGCTCCACGTCCCCTCCAGCTGTCACACCCTGCCCATAAACCCCTATCCTTCATAGTCCAGACAAAACTGGGCTTGGTGGGTTAAGCGGGCTAAAGCACACTGGGTGTGCATTAACAGCTGGGTGGCAGCTCTTCTGCCACACACCTCTCCTCCTAAATGATGCATCCAGGTCTGCCCCTCCACCCCTGCCACACACACACACACACACACACACACACACACACACACACACACACTCTGGCTTGGTTTTGGTCCAGCCCAGCTCCAGTCAGCACTGGTACAACACACTTCCCTCCTTGTCTGACACTTGCTACCCCACCCCAATGCCCAGCACTGATGTTCAAATCAATAGAACGGCAGAAGCACAAATGCAAACACTCTCTCTGTCTCTTTGGGAAAAGTCATTTGCTAAGATCTTCCCCAGCAGAGCCGATTCCCTCCCCAGATTTAAAACATTCCCTTCTCACTACCCTCCAGCCCAGCCTCCAAGACAACCTCCAACCTCAAACCCGATAACTTGGCCAGATTCTCCCAGCTGTCCCTCTACCCTGCCTGAGTCCCTGCTCAGGAGCCACCTCCTCCTATTTCTGACATTGCATCTAAACCACAAGAATCTTTTAAATTGCTTCTTAGTTTTAAAATGTAGCAGTTTAAAAAATAGTTTGTCACATTCACTCCATATATGGACATTATATACATACATACATATACTATTTATTCTGGAAAAGACATATTAATAGCTCACAGAAAAGGGTTCAGGGCAATGATCATAATTGGTGGAAAGAACAATATATTGGCATGTGTATGGTGTGGTCAAAGAAATAGTGTATGTAACTAAACCCTGAATAGCATGACACTCACACAATTTTTATACTCTGTATATATTAATTTTCACACATAGGAGAAAATGTGATATCTGTCCTTTGAGGTCTGACCTCTCACTTGACATAATAATCTCCAGTTGTGTGCCCTTGTTGCAAATGTCAGGATTTCATTTTTTCTTATGACTGGGCAATATTCCACAGGGAATAGAGATTACATTTCTTTCTCTGGTGGGTCTCCAGGACAAGCCAGGACCCTTGCTGTTGTGCAGTGAGCTGCTATGAACATGGCACTGCAGGTGCCTCTCTCACATGCTGACTTCACTTACTCATGGGTCATATGGCAAGTCTGGTTTGCGCTTTCTAAGGAGTCGCCATACTGTTTTCCATAATGGTTGTACCAGTTTGCATCACACCCTTTCCCCCTACTGCATCAGTATTTGTTGTTGTTTGATTCTCAGATGATCACCATGGTAAGAGGCATGTAGCCAGATCTTTCAATCAGAGATGACAGAATCCAGTGCTCAGACACAGAGGATCTGAAGAGCGCCCCACCTCACATGTCCCTCCCTTCCTCCACCCCTGTCCCCAGCCTGGGTTCCAAGGACAGCACCTGGCTCAGGCTTCCTGTCCTCAACTCCATAATTTTTTTGCCCTCTTCTCTTCTAAACACAAGATAATTAAAGCTCTCTTTTTACTCTTAAGAAGCTTCCAACTTTGCCCCCAGAACCATGTTTTTCCATATGCTTTGGATCCATGGGATAGATATTTTTTCCCAGCCAAAGGGACCCCCCTGTCTCAGTCCTCTGGGCCAGGCTCAGGGCACATAGGACTAGAGTCCAGGTTCCTGCCTCCTCTCTTCTGGACTTCCCTCAATGCTATTCATGGTTGCTTCTTAACCCACACAGAAGTGATGCACTTCAAGAGAGAAACAAGGAGCAACTGGACTGGTCAGTGTCACCTTAGAGCAGCCTGACCCTGGACAAGTTCCTGACAGCTGGCACATCTGGGACGACAGTCCCTCTGTGACCCAAACAGCGAGGGGGATGGGGCTGGCACTGGACAGAATCAAGGGCCTCTGCTTCCCCGATGCATCATTCTAGCTGCTGCTACAAGACACCCTGCTTCCCTAAGGGCCCTCTAAGTGACAGGCCCTGGGCACACACATCACATCCAGGAGCAAGTACCAGTGCCACCCTACGCACTCCACAGATGAGGAAACTGAAGCTTAAAGAACTCAGAAACCAATGCAAGAGCACCCAGCAACTGTGAGGTAGCTCTAGAGCGGCAAGCTGGCTGTACAGCCTCAGAGCCTAAACACTGCCCAGCACTGTCTTCTGAGGCCAGTCTTTTACACTGAAAGGCTGAGAAGGAACCAAGTGGAGAGGGGTCGGGAGGGAATGAGAGATCATAATATGCACAAAAATGAAACTCTGTGCCATCGGGGTCGGGTTGGGAAAGCCAGCAGATGGCTGACCTAACACCAGCAAGTAGCAGTGCTAGGGGATCAGACAGTGCCCTGGATCAGCCCTCTCCTCGCTTCCACCTGCCCTTGTGGAAAAGTCCTCCGAAGAGAAGGTGTGACCCTGGCCCACATGTGCAATCAAGGTAAAACTAGGAGGAAGCAAACAGTGCAAAACCAAGCAGAAGCACAGCTCTCTCCCCACCAACATAGTGGTGGATGAATGGGATGGGGGAGGAGGCAGCAGGAAAGGAAGCTACTGGCTCTCCGGAGCTTGGGCCTCCGAAGGATTCCCTGTGGGATTGTGCTCACCCAGAAGAAAAGCCAAAGCTCTTGGCAGTGGCTGCCAGGACCCTGCAGGATGCAGGTGCCCTCCTTTCTTGCCTCTGTCTACAATGTCCTCTTTCCCAGGTGCATCAGTGGCTCTGCTGCCCCTCCAGTGGGCAGACACAGTCCCAGCCTCTGCAGGGACATTGCCCTCTCTGCCCAGCACATCAATAACCGCACTTAATATTGCACAAGGGCCCCATCACAGAGCCCTCACCGTACTCACCGTGGCTTTTTCTCTATTCTACATCTAGCTTCCTTCCCAATTCTCTTATGTCCTACTGTGTGTGTGTGTGTGTGTGTGTGTGTGTGTGTGTGTGAGAGAGAGAGAGAGAGAGAGAGAGAGAGAGAGACTCACAGAGGCTACACGAGAGCAGAGATCCTGCCTGTTCTGCTCACTGCTGCCTTCCAAGGCTCTGACTGTGCCTGATGCATCTGTGCATCATCCATGAACGAGGTCCTTAGCTTCCCAAAGGCAGGAGCCAGCACCACCTGGGCCACAGTCTGGGTAGGTGCTTGGAAGCAGCTAGAAAATGTCACAGCCAGGCACCTGTAAAATCATCCAACTGTGAATGTGTGTGAGTGAGGCCGGTGAGAGCCAGCATGCCAGGCCAGGCCGGGAGGAAATTTCCACTGAGTAGCCTCACTGATGACAGTAATTAGAGCCACACATTTTTCTCCATTATAGCATATGCTGCTATTCAATCAGGAGACTGTAGGCTAACACCAGGGGCGTGTGTGTGTGTGTATGTGTGTGTGTCATGAAAGAAAAACCTGAAAAATATATTTGGAGACAGCAGTCATCCAGCAACAAGATGAGAAGACAGGAGAGGGGCTGTGAGGGGAGCTTGGACTGCCTGGAATAGTTGGCTGAGCTTTTGGGGACCCTGCTGTGCTCCCTTACTGTCTTGCTTTCTGCAATGCAAGCTCCTTGGGAGAAGGGACACCATCACCCTTGCTCTGACCCACCCACCCCATGGGTCCCTCTGGGTGCTGGGTGCACAGTGCATCTGCCATAACCCGACTTGCTTTGGCCAACACGTACCTGGCTGAGCCAAAGGCACAGGTGTGTTTGCAGTCATGCCTTGCCCAGGAGCCTCTAGTGGGTGTGTCCCTGCTCTGTCCTTGGTATTGCTGGAAACTCTGTTGGCCTGCTTCAGCACTCACAGAGGGGCCTGTGAGACAAAGGGCTGCATGGAACCATCTTGTGCAAGGTCTCTGATGCTGCTGTTCGCTGGACCTATGGGAGTTTTAGTTCTAATTCCATGAGCCACTTCCAGAATGGGAGCACCTACTCCTCCACTCAAGGGAAAACAGGTAGCACCTGACTGGCTGCAGTATGCTTTGCCCTAGAGTTCAGCCCTCACCCCCATTTTCCTGGTGTGTCAGTTTCCTAGTGTGTCTGGGGTCCCCCTGTATCATATGTGGAGGTCTTCTCCCTCCACATGTCTCTGCTCAGAGCCACAAGTGATTCAAGCCTCCTTTGCCTGTTGTACAGCTTCCTAGCACCGCGCTCCACCCCCATCACCTCCTCCAGAGACCTTATTAAAGCTCAGCTCTGACCAGCTCTCTCCTGTAGCTGCCATGACCTGCAACAAGCCCTGTCTCTCACTTGGCATTCTACAACATGACACAAACCACCTTTCCCCAACTCCAGCTCCCTTTCTGGTCCTCCCATCTGAGCACCATGCCTCCCTACCCCATCCCTTCCAGTCCCAGAAGGCTCCTCTCATCCTCCAGCAAGGGCCACAGTCCCTGCCTCCTCCTCAACCCTCCAAATGGCCAGACTGCCTGCCCAGCTCAGCCCCTTGCCCTTGGTCTGTATTTGCCATGGGTTCCAGGGAGGGCATGTCAGGGACTGCCTGTAACTGACCTTGCACCCTTCCTAAGCAAGTTAGTGGCACCCGAGGTGCTCTGTGTGCTGGGCAGAATGGGGCATCAGGCATCCTGGTGCAAGGGAGAAAGAACCACCAATGTGAACTTTCCCAGGCACTGTTCTGGCTCCTTGGTATAAGAAGCAGATTGTTCCTTGTCCCTGGTTTCTCAACCAGGGTTCCCAAGAACTTGGGGATTTCCTGGGAACCCTAAGTTATTTGTAAGGAGCCCCTTCCAGAAACACCTGAGTTGATACTAACACAGAGGTTACTGGTGGTCCCCAGAGAGCTGCAGGCAAGGCTGGAAGCCGGAGGAGCCCACCACATCATTGGAGGCTTTGGTTCTGCAGCCCTGGAAGGAGAGGGCGGGGCAGAAAGTGAGTTAGCAGTCAAGGCCACCCTCCTGCCTTTGCAATTAATCTACCTTAAAAAGCCTCAAGTTCCAGGGTTCCAGGAAGGTCCTTGCTAGCAAGCACCTCTGCAGGAGGAGGGGACGTCTCCACCTTCCTGGGTATGGAGCTCCTGCTCCCAGGACTCCCCGCTGCAGGTCTCTTTAACTACCTGTTCACTTGTGTCCCTTAGGACAAACTGCAGCTGTCAACCCAGGATTTTCTAGAGGCCTGAAAATCACTTTAGCCAGTGGTCAACCTCGGGAAGGATGATTGTGGGAGTTTATAGTCAAGTTGGACAGAAATGTGGGTAAGCTGAGGGCCCAGCACTTGGATCTGGACCTGCAGTGACAGCAGTTGTGGGATGAGCACTGAAACCTCACGTCGAATTGCAGGATACAGGTAGGGTCAGAGAGTCAGAGAAATCTTGAACGGAGGAAAAATCTCAGCCACTCAGCATGTGTCAACCCATGCCCTCCCACAGCAGTCCTACCAGGTAGACACTGTCCCCAGCCCTACAATCCCGAGGCTGATACGTGAAGGGAATGGGCCAGCAGGACAACTGCCTTCTCCCTTCTACTAGGGCTTGTGGGGCACCAAGTTGACAAAGAGGATTCCAGGAAGGAGAAATCAAGGACCCTGGAGGCTAGCATCCCACATCGGGAGAAGTGAAGACTCTTCCTTGCCAGGCTGCTCTATTTCCATCTCTGCGCAAAAAGTGCTAGGCATCTAAAAACATCTGGGTGGAGGCGGGGTGGGGGAAGGCTGACTCTGCTTTTCATCCAGATGTGCAGCTTTAGGTAGAGTTTGCCTGAAAGTGGTTGCCGTAGAGACAGCTGCAGATGGGGGAGCTGGAAGTTCAAGCTGAGAAGACTCAGGGATGGTGAAGGGGAGGGCAGGGCTCCCATCCTGTGGCAGCTTCTGTTTCCTGGCTCATTCTAGCCACCCTTCAGGGCTGTGCTACCCCACAGGGAAGGTTTTCTCTGCCCCCACCCCCTCACACAGCCCCCAGATCACGGGTAGCTGACAGACACGGGCAAGTGCACAGCTTCCACACACAGTCAGCCAACCAGGTACAGAATTAGCTGGCATCTTCCTGCTCCTGGATTATGCAGGCAGCAACTCTGATCGAATCTGGCAAGCAGATTTATGAATCAGTCGATAGTTATTGCAGGGAACAATCCATCAACAATGCCCGGTCTTTGCACACAGAGCCCTGTTCTGGGCACCCTGGGGGGCTTGGTGCTAAACGCTGAAAAGCTCCCAGGGAGCAGATCAGAGGGAAGGGGCTCTGGAGTGGGATCAGATGCCCATCAGCCAGGAGACATGATAGGAGCTGGAGAAATGTCTGGGGAAAGTGGCACAGCCACCATTTCCATCCCAGGTTTGTTTGGTCTGCCTTTCTCACAGCGTCTCCCATGCCCCTCACTATGACACCAGCATAATGCACTGCAAAGAGAACAGAAAGTGTGATGCTGTTTCCTTCTCTGCATCTGCCCTTTCATTCCTGCCCACCGGTCCCTTAAAGCAGATAACCGTGCCTGAGCACAGGCTTGTCTTAATGGGCCAGTCACAATGTAGAGGCTGCAATTCTGCTGATGAGTGGCCAGAGAAGATGCCACTCTGAGGGATCTCATTTGCATACCTGCGCTGATTGACTGAATCACTATACTTTGTGGTCCAAAGCAGGATTCTCATTAAGGGAGAGCAAGCCCAGGAATCCATCTACCCAATGGCAGTCAGTCTGCTTTCTGGCTATCGAACAGAGAACAAACTATCCTGAGCTTGTCAAACTAGTCTAATTGGAGAGCAAGAGTTTCCGATGGGTGGAAAGGCAGGAGAGAAAAGTAGATCTCCCAAAAGAGACCCCCTGATATCCCTTCTCAGCTCCAACTGCTTCCTGCCCCGGAGGAGCTGACAGATAACACCACTTCCCCCACCTTCACCCTAAGGGCCATGGTCTGGGTACTGAGCTGGTTTTGTCAAATGTACTTATGTATTTACTTATTCATTGGTGAGACAGAACACATATGCACTGGTTCAGGCCTCTAAAGCCCACACCAACCAGGACTGGGCCAAGTGGAACTTGGCAACTAGGAACTCCATCTAGGCCTCTCATCTAAACGGCAAAGAGCCAAGTGCCTGAGCCATCACCTGCTGATGTGTGTTTAGTAAAAGGCTGAAATCATCAGCAGAGCTGAGATTTAAACGTGGCCACTTGATATTATGGCATGTGAGAGTCTTAACTGCCTGGTTAAACCCCCTCCTCCCCTTACCTCAGACACTTGGGCTCTCAGGAGCCCTGGATCTTGGGTCCATTACTGCCCTCTCTAATCCCATGAATGGAGGGAAACAGCACAACTCTTACGAAACCGTGAGTCTTTGGGTATGACTTCAAGGGCAGAGCTACAGTGGAAGACACAGGAGTTGTGGAGGAGCTTTCTGTATCCAAAGTATCTACAATGGAAGCGATTAAGACAGTATAGGACCCTCAGGGGCACGTGTTGGATCTGGCAGTTAAGACATGCTGCTTGTATCCCACATCAGACTGCTTGAGTTAGAGTTCCATCTCCCCTTTTGATGTCAGCTTCCTGCTAATGTTCATCCGGAGATGAACATCTGATGGCTCAGATATGGGCTCCCTGCCACCCACATGGGAGGCCTGGGTTGAGTCCAAGCTTCCTAGTCTTCGGGCTGGTCTAGCACAGGCTGCTGTGGCCTTTGGGAAATAAGCCAGTGCACAGAAGACCTCTCTCTCTTCTCTCTCTCTTCTTCTCTCTCTCTCAAATAAAAACATGAAAACAAGTGCATAAGAGAATAAGAGAGTGACCTCTGTGTCCCTGGAAGCTTTCAAGCACACTTGGATGACCATCTGCTTTGGAACATTGTTTCTGGACACCTTCCCACACTAGATGGGAATTTAAGTATAGAGTGTTGGCTGCCTCTGAATCTTTATGATCCTATGACTCATTCAACAAATTTGTGTCAGTTACCCACGAGACCCAGCTCTTATAGAATTCCCTAAACCAGTTGGAGGTGCTGCTTATGGGATCCCCAAACCCAGGCCTCCTGGCTTGATGTGCAGGAAGCCCATTAATTGGAGTAAAAAAGATAGTGTACACTGCAAGGTGCGAACTGAAGAGCTGGGTATTTGTTAACTCCCTGAGGAGTTAGAGATGAAGCTGGGATGGGCAGAGGCACTGTTGGCTCATGTCCAGCCTCCTGGTAGTTCAGTGGTGTGCGTGACCTTCCTTTGAGTGGTCATGATGCTATGTCCTTTAGGGAATTTATGACAACTAAGCGGGCTCCACTTGATCAGAGGAGTTACATGTAGCTAGTAGTTCCTTTCTGCCCCATCCTTGGAATTTCCCTGCCTGCACCTGGAGTTCCCTTAAACAAACTCCTCTGGACAATGCTGGTCATCAAGGTTTTATCTGTTGGAGAAGTAAATAACCTCTTGCATCATTTACATTTTTGGAAACTCATAAGGCCAGCTGTATCACTCCTTGGATTCAGTGACTCCTTTTGATAGAGGTCAGGCAAGGGCACCTTGACTGAGTCACGAGAGAGATCAAGCTCACTCTGAAGCTAATGTGCAGTTGGATGATCAGAACCTTTTCCCTTACAGGAAAAGCAGCCACTGGGTCAATGGACCTCCAAAACTCTTCCAGCTCGGCTCACTTGCCTGACTTGTTCAAAATGATTGGGATCAGAAAGAAGCACGTTGGGCTCTCCCCATCCACTTCTCCCTAATCCCCCCTCCTTTCTCTACTTTTTCCTGTACCACCCATAACTTAGCAGAGCTGGGCCGGAATGAACTTCTGCTGGCCTGGGATGCTCGGTGAAACAGATGGCCCTGTTGTCATGGAAACCAAGGAGTCTCTTGTCCTGGGGGGCTGGGGATTGAGTCAGGGGTGAAAGCAAACAGGATGATTTACTCCAGCAAGGCCCCAGCTGGGAATCTACATGAATGTTAAGCAGGGGTGGCTCCAGGCAATCACTCAGCCAGACAGATCAAAAACCAATTAAGATAAAAGACCCAGAACACTTGAGCGTCTCTTCCCAGGGATGCCTGTAACTTCCCAGCTCCCCACCCCCACTGCGTAACCTTGGGCAGGTTAGTGCCCTGTCTGGCTCCCAGGGGATTGGATTCAATTGTTGCTTAGGCTAAGCTGGATTCCTTCGGGCAGGCTCTGCTGGCAGCTCTGGGGATGTCTTGTGGCTGAGGACCCAGGGAGGGGGGATGCTGACCTTTCAGGAAAGAGTCTTGTTGGCCAAGCACAAGCAGGCTGCCTCTCGGGGAGGTGAGCCCCTTGCCCTGGAAGCATCCAAGATGGACCAGGAACATCCTCTGTCAGAGCTCGATGAGCAGTTCTCCCCATCCAGTAGATGGGGCCCCGGGGACGTGTGAGGGTGGTTCCTCCAGCTCTGTGCTGTTGGGAAGGCAGAGGCAGTGAAGCACCATGTTGCTGAGGGTGTCCTCTGCAGCCAGACAGACCCAGCTCAGTTGCCAGCTGTGTTTTACCTGCTGCATGGCCTGGATCAAGGTAACTTCCTCAGGGTCTCTGCTTCCCCACTGGTGAAATGTGACTCACAGTACTAGCTTTTTACAGATTAAAAAAAAAGAAAGATTAAAATGATATAATGTATCTCAAGTGCTTAGCATAGGAACATGTATATATTGCTTCTCAGCCTTTTGGCTAAAATCAAGTGTAGAAACATGTATATATTAAATACTCAGGAAACTGTAATTATGACTCTGTAATTACTAAACCTATCCTGGAATGGGCACTCTGCAAGTTGAGCCCAGATAGCCATTTATTCTGTAACCTTGACAAGTTTCTGGATCTCTCTGTGCCTCTGTTTGTTTCCTCTTCTTCAAAATGGGGCTAATAATAGTGCTTATGTCATAGGATTATAATGAGGATTGAATCCTGTAATCCTCACAATCTAATCCTATCTTACATTTAGAACAGAACCTAGCATCCAATGGTAGTGTGCTGGTGCAATTAACTATCTGTGGTCCTCCAACATTCATACCTTGACATCCCAAGTCCCGTGTGTCAGAAAGGGCACTAAGCCTAGTGGCTAAGAGTGACAAGTAAATATTTGGTTCATGTTCAAAGTGAGGAGCATCACAGCTAGGTTACACGCACTTGAGAGTTCGTAGACAAACCAAAGGTAAGTGGTTCAAACAGCTGAAGCAAATGCCAGAAAGACTAACCCAGTAGTTACTCAGTCAACGAGGATCCAGGGAAGGACCTATGATGTGCTAGGAAATATCATGCTGTGGACCACCCTGGGTGTGCTGACCCCTCCAGGCACCCAGCCATGCAGGATCATTCATGAAGTCTCACTTCCACTGTGCTTCCTGAGTTCCGAGTCCCTCCTCTGAGGCTGTTTCTCGCACTGAGACACCCACCTTTCTCATCAGAGTAGAGGAGTTTGATTTCCAGCTCAGGCTCATGATTCCCCAGCAAAGCAACAGGTGATAGCTCAGATAATTGTGTTCCTGCCACCAGTGTGGGAAACCTAGACTGAGTTTCTAGTTCCAGTCTCCAGCTTGGGCCTAGCTTCAGCCATTGTAGGCATCTTGCAGAGTGAACCAGTAGAAAAAACATGCTCTTTCTCTCTTTTTTGTCTGTCTCTGCACTGCCACCCTCCACCGTCAAATAAATATATTTTTAAAAAATGAAAGAGAACCCCTAAGTCTTAGTGTGATGTTATTGGTGTGATGCACCTTTGAAGGGGGCTCAGGCCCTGATGGTAACACCTTCATGAATGGGAGTAGTGTCCTGAGAAAGGACCTCCCTCCCCCCGCCCACCCAGTGTGGTCTCTCACCCTCTTTCTTCTACATGAGGATGCAAAAGTCAGCAGCCAACAACCAGGAGAGGACCCTTGTCAGAAACTGGCCATGCTGGCATCATAATCTTCAACCTCCAGTGTCCAAAACTGTGGGAAGTGAATGTCAGTTTCTAAGTCACCAGTGTGTAATGCTTTGTCATAGCAGTCAGAACTGGTAAAGAAAACCATCACCAGCACTATCATTGCAATCACCATTACCATGAACATCTTCATCCACATCTCTGTATTACCTGCCCAATGCTTGGCACTCATCAAGATTTATTGAAAGATCAAGTGAATGAGTGAGCCAAAGATATGTGCCTAGGAATGCACCTTCACAATAAATATTTGTGAAGATCTGCAGTGTTTGTTGTCCTGTGTTGGCCGAGGATGGTCAAGAGGGAACCTGTAATCGCAGAGAGTGTTACACACAGCAGTGAATTTCATGGAGCATCAAATAAAAGCCATCAGGTCTGGTGTGGTAGCCTAGAGGCTAAAGTCTTCACCTTGCATGCAACAGGATCCTATACGAGCACCAGTTCATGTCCCAGCGGCCCCACTTCCCATACAACTCCCTGCTTGTGACCTGGAAAAGCAGTGGAGGCTGGCCTTGAGCCTTGGAACCCTGCATTCATGTGGGAGACCTGGAAGATGCTCCTGGTTCCTGGCTTCAGTTGAGCTCAGCTCCGGCTATTGTGGCCACTTGGGGAATGAACCAGTGGATGGAAAATCTTACTCTCTGTCTCTCTTCCTCTCTGCATATTGACTTTCCAATAAAAATAAATAGATCTTTAAAAAAATAAATGAAATCCATCATATTCCTTATGGTACAACCACACAGGCTTCCTGGGAGAGGTGAGAGATGCATATGCTTTGAATGGGGACAGAATGGCAAGTATCCAGACCCAATGGGTAGGTAACATCCAGGGTATATTGGTAGTGTCCCAGGTAGGAGGAAAGAGCATGATCTTTCTCTAAGACAGTGATGGACCCATAGAAATGGGTTTCAGAGTTCTATCTGGAATATCTGTGCCTGAAAATGGAGTGGAAAGGGAGTTAGGAGACATGGCTTCAGCAAATATCTGCATTCTACTTCCACCTAGTGGTTAGGTGGTCTCCAGCAAGTTTCTTCGTGTTTTCATAGCCTCTGTTTCCTTATCTTAACCAAGAGGGAGTGACTGCCCTCTCTCCTCCCCCAGGAGTTAATATTTATGCAGGATCTGGCAGGTAGTGGATACCCAACAGATGACAACTGCCGCTTATCCTGTGAATAATGAAGAGCCAAGAGAAACACATTCCTTGGTCATTTCAGGGCAACTGATCAATGAATGGGAGGAAGGACAGCCTGGTGTGAGATAGAGCCTTTTTAGAGATGATGAGTCATGAGTGAAGCAGTGCCTCTTTGGGATTCAGTGGGAGCAACACACATGGAATGGAGGAGAATGAAGAGGCAGCACCGGGAAGACCCAGCAGAAGTGGGTATCATTAGAGAATAGTCCTAGGAAAAGTAGGAAGACAGTAGAACAAGAATCGTAGAACAGGGACTCACAGGCAACATGTTTGGTGGTTCCACAAGGAAACCCTGATCTGAACAAAATACAAACACTTCATGTTCAGTCAACAAGTGTTTCCTGAGCACCTAAGTACATCAGGCACTAAGGATATAAATCTGTCCTCAAGGATTTTGTGGAATCATTGGGAGAAAAAGACTGCAATAAATGCATGTGGTAAAGACCAGTAGATGTTTTTGCCCACAACATCCGTCTAAGTAGATAACAGAGCAAGGCAATGGTTGATTTTCAATTTATTCAGTAGGTGATCTCCAGGCATCTGTGAAGGGGCACGCATCCTCATGGAAAGGATGAACCAATGAGCCAAAGCTCATTGACATGTTCTAGATATGTAGACCACATGGACATTTAGGGTAGCAAAACCATGACTGGGGTTGGAGATGCCTAATGGGACCATGGCATGAACAGCCATGGAGGCCATAATGAAAAAAGGGAGGTTTCTGTGCTGTGCTGGGAGTGCTGGGATCACAAAGGGAAGGCAGATCTGAGTTGAGAACATGGGTTTAGAGTCACACATGTGGGAAGAGTTCATCCACTTTTGCTTTAAGGTAGGAAGGCATTTCAAAGAAAGGAGTGGGGAGCTGAGACCTCAGAGGTCTATCCTTATATTTGCAAAAATGCCACAGGTGGGGACATGAATTAAAACAAACAAACAAACAAACAAACGAGGTCAGGGTCCAGCTAGATTGAGCAAGGAGAAAAGAGAATGCAACTAACTGAATCTGCAGGAATTGTAGCAACAGGCACGCTTTCGTTTCTGATTCAGTTAGGATCATAAGAGGACATTATGGACAACAGGGATCAATTCCTTGAAAACTACAATAATAGAGGTTACTAGAACTGACACAAGATAAAATACAAAGTCTAAGTAGCTCTGTATCTATTTAACAAAATTAATTTGTTACCCGAAGTTTTCCTACAAAGCTTCAGAAATAGATGGCTTCACTCTGAATTTCATAAAATTCAGAAAACAGAGAACAACAATTCCCATCTTGTTTTTACAACAGCAGATTAACCCTGATATAAGATTAATCCTACTGTCATATTAACCCTGGTTAACCAGACACTACACAAAAGAAGAAACAAAAGGTGAAAAATGACCACTGTTATTCACAAAAGAAGAACAAAATTCCTAGGAAATGATTAGTAAATCAAATCCAGCAACATATAATAACAATAATAATAAATCATGGCCACATAGATTTACCCCAGATATATAAGATTGTTTGAACACTTAAGACATTATTAATATAATTCATTGTATCAACAGAGAAGGAAATCCATAAGATTATTTCCGTAAACTTCAACACCTGTTTATCATGTAAAAGAAACTCAGCAGGTTAGAAGTTTCTTCACTCTGATAAAAAAAAAATAAATGAAACGCTACAGTTAAAATTATATTTAATGATGAATTATTATACATATTCTCCCTAAGATGAGAAACAAAGATAAAGTCTGTTCTTGCTACATATTTTTAACTTTTAATTATAATTTTGAGCTAGGGTAATAAGAAAAGAAAAAGAATAATACACAACAATTAGAAAGGAAGAAATCAGGAAGTCTGTGCATAGATGCCAAGTCTTGTTTATGTGAAAAAAAAAACTCAAGAAATCTACAAAATAGAAATTGGAACTAATAAGAGAACTTAAAGTAATAAAATACAGGGGTACTATTTATACATCGGTGAGACTTCTATATGCTAGTAATCGACTATTGAAAAACTATTTGTTTCATGTTATTTTCATTTTATTAGAGATACAGAGATCTTTCATCCACTGGTTTACTCCTCAAATGCCAACAACAGGTTGAATTCAGAAGCTTGAAATGCAATTTGCATCTCCCACTTGGGTTGCAGCCCTCCAAGCGCTAGAGCCACCATCTGCTGCTTGCCAGGGTGCACATCAGCATCAAGCTGGAGGCGGGAGGGAGGCTGAGACTCAACATAGATACTCAAATAGGGGGTGCTGGGCTCCCAAGCAATGCTCTAATCACTTCTCCAAACATTTGCTCCCAGAAAATGAAACTGCTTAAATTCCACTCAAAATTTTTTTAATTAGGAATAAATTTAATAATAGATATAGAAGATTTATACACTAAAACCTATTTTTAAATTACTGAAATAAATTAAGGAAGACTAAGTAAATGCTCCAGTATTGGAAGACCTAAGTGTTGTTTCAATGATCACTTTTTCCAATCAATAACTTTTGTTAGTTCTACAGATTCAACACAATCCCAATCCTGATTTCTAGTGAATGTTTATTTATAGAAATTGGTAGGCTAACCCCCAAATTTACATGAAGATGCAAAGAACCTAGAACTTACAAGGCAATATTACCAAAGAAAAACCAAGTTGGAGAACAACCCCACCATCTAACTGGGAAGCTTACAGTAAAGCTAATACACTGTCATTGTGACAGGAAGGGCTATAGAGATACAATTCAATGGGAGAGGTGAGGGCCCAGGAATCAGCTCATATTTATGGTCATTTGACTTTCAGTAGATATCTACCAAGCCAAAACTATAGGGCTCTAGAATGCAACATAGAAAAACATCTTCATGACCAGCAGAGAGGCAAAGAACTTTAGGGGGAAGGCAAAACACCATACTAGAAAAGAAAAGTGGTAATTTAGACTTCGTAAAAACAGAGTCTTGACTGGATGAACTATTTGCAGAACATATTTGTTGAAGGACGGGTGTTGAAAAGAATGTCTGCCACACGATAATAAACATATAACCCAAGAAAGAAAAGGGTAGCGTTTTCTACAAACACTTTATAATAAGTTATGTATCCTAAATGTATATCTACCCTATGGCCCAGTAATTTCATTTCTAGATATTTACTCAACAGAAATTCAAACATATGTCCACTGCAAGACTTGTATGACAATATTCCCAGCTGCTTCATTCACAGTAGCCCCTAACTGGAAGCAACCCAAAACAAATTTCTGTGAACAACAGAATGGATGAGCAAATTGTGACCACTGCTCAGTGACAGGAAAGGAAGACCAGACTGTTGCATGTTATAATCTCTAAAAATACACTATGCAATACATAACATTATATGTAAGGTATACCATTTCAGCCCATTTGTGTGAAATTGTCTTTGCAAAATGAGAGCAATGATTGGTTGGGAAAGGACATGAGCAGACTTCCTGGATGACAGAAATGTTCAGTCCCTCAAAGGGTCTGAGAGACGAACGTGCAATCTTTCCTAACATCTCCTCAGAGGAAGCACTTAGAGGGGGCAGTGTTCAGTTTAGCGATAAAGAGGTCACCTCACGTGCATCCCATACTGAAGTGTCCTGCTAATGCAGTCCACAAAGAGCAGTGCTGACGGTCAAATGGTTGGGTCCTTAAGTATATATATATATATATATATATATATATAACTTATATATGTAATATATTACTTATACTTACTTACTTATATATATATAATATATAATATATTATATATTACTTACTTATTACTTATATTACTTAAATATATATATATATATATTTGAAAGGCAGAGTTACAGACAGGTCCTACATTTGTTGGTTCACTCCCTAAATGACCACAATGACCAGGGCTGGGACCAGGACAAAGTCAGGAGCCAGGAGCCTCCCTTGGATCTTCCACATGAGTGCAAGGGTCCAAGAACTTGGGCCATCCTCCACTGCTTCCCCAGAAAGATGGATAGAAAGTGAACAGCTGGGACTGCAGCCAACACCCATTTGGGATGTCGGTGGTGCAAGTGCTGGCTTAACTTGCTATGCCACGGGTGCTGCCCTAAGAGGTTCTTGCCAACCACATGGGAGATCTAAATTGATTGCCAGCTTTCAGGGCATGTGAGGTGTGAATCACCAGATGGGAAAGCGTTTCTCTCTCTCTCTCTTATTCTCCATTCCTCTCTCTGTCCCTCCCCTCCTTTCCTTCTTCCCTCTCACTCTCCCAAGTGAAAATATTTTTTCAATTTTTCCAAAAGGAGGCATTAATGATTTGTGCATTTCACCATCCCACTGATACAAATTTAACACCCACCCACATGCAAACACACACACATACACACAGAACTGCAAGCAAATGCTAAAAACTACTTGATGAAGTGCATGCTGGAGCATTTGGGGGAAAGAATACAGATGGCTTGCATCTTATTTTTAAACACACCAGAAAGAAAACTGAAGGATACACAGACACAGGTGTCTGATGAAGGAGATACAGTCAAATGTTGACAAGTGTAGAAGCTAGGTGCTAGATATGTAAGTACTTAGGGTTCTTCCAATTGTTCTTTGTCCTTAGAATTTTCAGAATAGATTGTCGGGAAAAGAAGCATCAGGAGAGGGGTTGCAGGGCTGGTCAAGAATAGGTAAAGCTCCAGATGGCCTTACGGGAAGGCAGGAGGCCAGATCAGGATTTCCCAATCAGGAGTGTGTGCCTGTCTGCCACAACACTTAAATGTAAGAAAACTATTTAGCCTATTCCCAGAGGTTGGCTGGTCAATGGCCACCCCCTCATTCAGTAGGACATCTGGCATCTGGGCACCAGATAGTTCTATCACACTCTGTCTCCACCACAGAGGAATTTATCAGGCTGGAGAGAGGAACTACTTCTCTTCCATCAAACGAAGTGTTTAATTGTAGGGAGGGCCTAGGTGCTTCTAATCACACCTGCCGCTTCCTTAGGATACAGGCCGTGCTTCTTCCATCAGCTTGGGAGGTCCCTGGGGCTGAGGACCAACCCTGTACCAGAAATCCCCTCAGCAGGTGTCTGCCCTCTGCTTCTCAGGGAACTGACTGTAGTTGTTCTGCACTCCCACAACTCTCACCAGGGATCTTCAAGCTGAGTCGACTCTGCAGAGGGTGAGGGAGGAGTGACTGACAGTATCCAAACAGGAATGCTCTGACACTCACTCACATGGGCAGGGGGGAAAAAAACCCAAGCATTAATTCACTGTAGTGATTGAGGTTTCACACGCCCTAAGTGAACCTTTTTTTAGCTTGAGTTTCACCCAGTAACTGTAGCTGGCAACACACCCCCAGGCTTTAGCAGGAGGTCACTGCTCTCAACAGCTCATGGGGCAGGTGGAGGAGACACATTGCTTTTGTGGGGTGTACCCAGAGATGATGGGGAGACCCCAAAGACAATGACAATCACTACCATTCTCCAAGAGTGGTATGCCTCTCCTCATGTCTCTCCACTCTGCCCGCTACTCCATGAGACACTGCACACAGTTTCCAGTATGACTCACGTTTACAAGGGGAAGTTCCCTAGCAACTGCAGGAACTTCCAGCGTACTACATGATCGTACACCTAATGACACCTGGCTGCAAAATGCAATGAACTTGGTCGTGCCAAGGGTCATGAGATACATTTTTCTCCCACCCATCTAGTCTGTTTCCCCAAAGCTTCTTCTTCTCCCTGGACTACTGTATGCTTCCCGTTCTCCCGTCAAGATTCTCTTCTTGACTCAATTTCTAGTACATTATTCTGGGTAAGGTGGAGAGGGAGTCATCAAGGTAGACCATGAAAACTGATCTCCCATTTTCTCTATTAGAGCTTTTTAAAGTGTCATCTTATGCTGACAGGTTGAAGACTAGTGTCACACAATAGCAGACTAGATTACCTAAAAACAACTAGTTTCTGTTAAAAGAGACTTAGCGACATTTCTGGGATAAATGTAAGAGAAATATATTATACTTTCACACAATATATCCAAAATCCACTGAAAGTAGGTCAAGGAGTGTTGAGCATCAAGGAGGCTCAAAATGAAAGCATTGCAACAAAACAAAGACAGGTACTTTCCCCACAGTTGTTCAGCATTTTACTACTAGAGCAATCAGACAAGAAAACAAATAAATGACATGCACGTTGGAAAACATCAAGTGAAGCTGTCCGCATACACAGATCGTGTGACCATATATTATGTAAAAACCGCAAAGAACCTGGAAGAAATCTACCACAACTAATTTTAAAGATAAATCAACATTGCAGGATAGAAGATCTACACTGTAAATCAGGAGTGTTTCTGTACCTCTGCAATGAAAAAAGGAAACGTAAAGCAGCTCCATTCACAATAGCATTTAAAAGAATAAATGCCTGGAAGTTATTCTCACCATGGAGCTGAAAAATGGCACATTGAAAAAAATCACAAAATATTGCTAAAATTAAAAATCTCCATCAATAAAAGGCATTTCATGTTCATGGATGGAACGACAATATTATTGAGTTGTTTATACTATCCAAAGTGATCTGTAGATTCAATGCAATCCCTATGAAAATTAATATAACCGTTTTTTTTACTTGCAGAAATGGAAAACCCAATTCTGAAGCTCATATGGAATCACAAGGGACTTTGCACAGCCAAAATAACCTTGACAAAAAACAAAGTAGGAAGACCACACTTCCAAATTCCATGACTCACCACAAAGTTTCAGGGATGAAAGAACATGGTACTGGTATAAGGATACCCATATATACCAACAGAGTAGAACTGGAAGTTCAGGAAAAAAAAATTCCTACATTTTTGTATGTGTAAGAAAGCCAAGTCTTTTCAACAGGTAAAGAAGAGTCTCCAACAATTGGTACAGTGACAAATGGATTTCCACATCAAAAGAATCAAGTTGGACTCCATCTCACAGCAAGTACAAAAATAAGCTCAAGGTGAATCAGTGACTCAAATGTAAGAACTAAAAGTATAAAACTCTTAGGAGGAAATACAGGGGAAAATGTTAATGATCTTGGACTCAGAAATGGATTTATAAGTGTTAACTCCAAAATCCAAAGCAACAAAAGAAAATCTAGATTCAATGGACTTCGTCAAAAAAATGTTTGTGCAGCAAAAGATCTTGAGCAAGAAAGACAGCCTAAATAAAGGGAGAAAGTATTCAAAAATCCTTTGATAGCCCTCTTCCCTGTTGGGCCAGCCTACCCCCTAGGGTCATTCCTAGATGCAGCCCCCAGGCCACCCCACAGGGCTAACTCACCCAGGCCTGGGATGCAGGCTTGCAGGGTGTGGGAGGCTGGGGGATAATGGGGGTGGGGGCAGGTGGAGGCATGAGGGCACCTGGGGACTCACGTCCAAACAGGTGGAGAGAGCTTGGGGATTTCCCCACATGCTTGGTCCCAAACAGGGTAGAGGGAGGTCGGGGAGGGCCCTTGGCTGTCAGACAGATCTGGTGTGCTGGTGGACCAGGCTTGGGGAACTCGGGATGGGCCTGGATTTTGGAAGGCTGGAGGTGTAGGGTTCCGGGTTGGAGTGCATATGCCAGGAGCTTGAGACCCTGGTGGGCAGGTGGAGTTCCAGGCCAGCGCACCACCCCTCCACCACCATATCCACTCATCCTCGCTCACCCCCCAGCCCTGCCCTGAACTGGGCTCTGGAATGCAGGGCTGGAGAACTCATGTGCTCTCAGGTGCAGGGACAACAGATTAATTAGAGTAAGGGGCAGGGGGATGTGTAGGAGGGAGAACCACTGAGGGAACATGAGGCAGGTAAAGAATGACCTCAGGGACTTCCATCAACAGGGCCACTTTACCTGCAGAACCAGGCCTCCTTAATGGCTTAGAGCAGTGCATGGCACACCCAGATGCACATGAAGGATGTGGCAGTCCATTGGGGCCTGCAGAGAACATCTGGTGCCATGGCGGAGGATGGGAGTAGAACAAATTGGTCAGCTACCCCAACCAAGTGTTGACAGGTGAATGGAAACTCTAAGGTGGACTATGTCAACCAATGAACCTTTGAAGGATTTCCTCATCCTTGGAGTAGAGAGATCAACAGTATTTCAGAACTATGAAAACCACTTGAGCAGAATCTTCGGAACATGCTCCACATGAGTGACCATGGGATGACATCAGATGGCTGTTCCTCATCCCTGGGTACTGAGGCAGTTGGGAGGCTGGATGTGGCAACCCCCCTTGTCTCCCCATTTCCCTCAGATGCAGGAAGAGAAAGGAGAGAGTTTGGAAACAATGGTGCCAGCCACTTTGCTCCAGTCCTTGGCCCTTCCCACCCTAATCAACTATGTGAACATCATCAAAAAAAAAAAAAACCTTCTTTGATAATAGCATAATATCCAAAACACATAATTTCTACACCCAACAATAAAAAGACAAATGACCCAACTAAAAAAGGGACAAAATGCTTGACTAAACATTTCCTCCAGAGAATATGTACAAATAGGCAATTAGCACATGAAAAGAGGCTCAATGTGCTTAGACATTAGGAAATATAACCCAAACCCTGTTACACCTATCTGGATTGCAGTTATGATAATAATGTAAGATCACAAGCTTTGGTGAGGTTGTGGAAGATTGTTGTTGGTATGACCATAAAATGGTAATAGACTCTGTTGGCTCCTCAAAAAGCTAGGGCCCAGCATGGTAACCTAGTGACTAAGGCCCTCACCTTGCATGCGCTGGGATCCCATATGGGCGCTATTCATGTCCCAGCTCTCCCACTTCTCACTCAGCTCCCTGCTTGTGATCTGGGAAAGCAATCAAGGACGGCCTTGAGACCCTGCACCCATGTGGGAGACCTGGAAAAAGCTCCTGGCTCCTAGATTCAGATCAGCTCAACCCTGGCCATTGCGGCTCCTTGGGGAGTGAATCAGCAGATGGAAGATCTTTCCCTCTGTCTCTCCTTCTGTATAAATCTGACTTTCCAATAAAAATAAATAAATCTTTTAAAAAAAAAAAAGCTAAACATGGAATTACCCAATGCCTCCAGAAACTCCACTGCCTAGAAAAATACCCAAAAGAACTGAGAGCAGGTAGTCAAATAGTCACATGCAACTTTTTTCTAATTTTTAAATTTTTTACATTTTTGATGATGATTACATGGTTGATCAGGGTGGGAAGGATTGATGGTGAGAGAAGCATGGATGAAATCATTATTTCCAAATTCCCTGTTTCTTCTTGTCTCTGGGGAAGAGGAGAGATAAAGGGGGAAGCCACACCCAGCTTCCCAAATGTCCCAGTAGCCAGGGATGGGGGTCCACCACCCAATATAAGCCCAGGGTCCCACTGTAGTGTATGTTCTGATGGTTCTGCCCAAGTGGTTTGGATAGTTCTAAAATGCTATCAATTTCGCTGACCCAAGGGTGAGGCAACCCTCCCGATCCATTGGCTGACATAGTTAACCTCAAGTCCCTATTCATCCAGATTTTTGCTGTCCTTGTTTGCTGTTCTTCTTTGCTGTCCAAATTGCTCTGTTCTTCTGCTGCAACAGTACCAAATGGGCTGCCATATTCTCCACGTGCAAATCAAACCATGTGTCCACTGCTCCGCCTTTTTCACTCATGGGTAGGTCCAAGGATCAGGGCCAGGTGACCTAAGCTCTGCCAGATCCCCTGCCTTTGGGACTCACAAACCCAACACCCACCTCTCAGGCAGGCCAAGAGACCAGGGCCAGGCGACCTGAGTCCCACAGGACCCTCCACCCCTGGGGCTCACAAAACTAGCATCCACCTTGCAGGCAGGTGGCTAGACGTAGGACACAGCAACATAGGAGGCAAGAAGTAGGCAGATTATAAACATGGCTTGTAAAGAAAGCCAATAAGGATTGAAATAAGAGTGGCAGAAATTAAACTTGAGCAAAAGATAACTGGAGTTGACCTTCACGGAGAGGGAGAAGACAGTGGGAGGAGGATATCTGGAACAGAGCAGGAATACCAAGAGTTTCCTTGGGGTCCTGTTAAGTTTGATTTGCCTTCAGCTGTCTAAGGGAAGATGCTGAGCAGGCAATGGGGTGCGACTGGTGTGAAACGTATGTCAGAGATGAGGAAATCAATAGCTTCAGGACTACTACGACCCTCGACCAAGGCACACAGCTGGTAAGTGAAAGGACTTCACCCAAGAGTGTCTGGTCCCAATGTCTGGGTTTGAAACCTGTGTTATTCTGCTCTACTAGACTCCCAACATGAACCATGACTTGGGTTTGGAAGAGACAGAACAGAACACAGTGGAAGTGTTCAGGCTGACTGGCCCAGTCTTGACAGCTGTAACTCTTGTCCCATCCCAAGCTGTTTCCAGGTTAGGAAACCACCTGCACTCCTCCTCAGCAAACACCACACGCCTTTCGGAGAAATCGATTCCCAGGAATGGGAACTCAGTGTCTCTGTGCATGTGAATAGGGTGGGAGGATGGGGAACTTGTGCAGGGTTTTTTTGTTTTTTTTTTTTTTTAACTGTCCAGGGGATGTAGTGTTGCTTGCTGCTGGTGGCAGCAACTGCTACAATCAGAGCTATTTCGAAGCAAAGAACTAATTTACTGCATGAATGACTTTAGCTCAAAAGAAGAAATAAGGACGATCAGGAGTCCTAAGGGAGCAGAATAATAGGGTAATTTACACGGGGAGATGAGGAAGACGAGAGAAACACACAGGGCAACTTTTCCACACAATCTTTATATTTTTGCCCTTTCTTCCTGCGCCTCCTCAGAGCAAAGCCTTGACTCAGAGACGCCTCTGGTCATCCTCAGGATTTACACCGGGAAACCATGAAAGGGCAAGGCAGATGGGGCCGCTGCAACTGGGGAAGAGAAGGCAGGAGATAGTTTGGTAGATGTTTGCAGAAGCCAACTGCTGTTCATCGGACAGTGTGTGAGAGTCCCTGTGGAGGAGAGGGACAGCAGGGGACAGTGTCTCATGTCCTCTGAGTGTTGCTTGCAGAGAGGCCATTGTCTGCATTACCCATTGCTTGGGATGACCCCAAAGTAAGAACTCATCCAGATTCTTAATTTTCTCAGCACAGATAGGATCTGGTCTGGCAAACCTCTTGGAGAGAATATTTAGTCCAAGACCTACATATTTTGAGGCAAGGAGAGCACCGAGGCCTGGGTTCTGGTCATACTCCAGCACATGTCAGCCATGGGACCTTGGGCAGATCCCAAAGCCCTGGATTTTCCCATGTGTAAAATCCAGACCACCCTCTTCCTCAAGGAGGGTCACAAGAAACAAATGAGAAGATGTGTGACGACCTTCTTTATAAACTTCAAGCACTAAACAAATGTGTTATTGTTACCTGTCAGTGAAGGAAACTAGGTCCCTGCATAAGGCAGAATGAAGAATGGAGCCTGAATCTCCAGTGTCTTTTCCACAGAAGAGGCTGTGTAGGATGGTGGTGAAGAGGAAGCATGTCTCAACATTACTAAAGAAACTTACTCATGATACTTGTTAAAATCATCAGGCAAGGGCAGGCACTTGGCACAGTTCAGGCTGACTGGAACAGTGGTTAAGCTGTGGAACACCGGAACCCATACTGAAGTTCCTGTGTTCAAATCTCAGCTCTGTCACCAGTTCCAACTCCAGTGCCATTGCAAGGATGGCTCAAGCGATTGGGTCTCTGCCACCAAGTGTGACACCAAAATTGAGTTCCCTATTTCCAGTTTGGACCTTACCCATTTGGGAAGCAGAACTAGAAGATGGGAGGTCTCTCTCTCCCAGCTCAGGAACACAGGACCAAGGAGCAGGGACAATGGATGGAAAATTGCTAAGAGAAATCATCAAAGGGAGATTATAGCTAAACTATACTAATATGACTATTGGTGAAGGCCAACTCAATAAATCACCCGGGAGTTGATGGAGGATGAAAATTTGGATCAAATAGTGAGGGGTGGAAGATTATAGCTAAACCAACTTGGCAAAACTTGCTTCAATTTGGACAAGCCAAGATGGACACAGAAGACCAAAAGTCAAAGCCTTATAGAGAACTGGGTTCAGAGGAGAATGACTAAAATCTGATCAGAGAGACACTTTCAGAGCCAGGCTACTTGGTCTGCCACTTGCCAGCTGTGGGACATTCAGAAAGTGAATTCATGCCTGTGCTTCTACTTCCCCATCAGTGAAGTGTGGCAATCATAGTCATTGTTTATATGTATTAACAAACATGTATGTACTTATACCTGTACACTGTGAGTTATATGGGACACATGTGCACTTTATATATGTTTTTCTATTGTCCACCATTTGGAACAATGCTTGCACATGGTGTTTTAGAAAAGCTTGATAGTGCTGCTGTTCAGGAAACATGGACTAAACACAGGAGACTTGGATCCTCCCTTGTGGATCCTCTGAAAGGCCAAGAAAAGAAACACACATTATGTGCCACACTTGGAATCCAGGCTGTCTTTGGTAGTCAGAGTTTCAAAAACCAGTAAAGCCTAAGGGTCTTGCCTTGGAGTCAGGAGACAGGAGTTCTTGTTCCAGCACTGCCATCTCAGGGCAGACCTCTGGGCATGTCACCCTGCCCAAGTCAAACAATTTATCTATAATATAAAATAATAATCCTCTCCCAACCAGTCCATACTGTAGGGCTTTGGGAGATCCGAATAAATGGAAAACGTCAAAAGCTAAAAAGTTCTGTCAACATATTAAGAATCTTCCTGGCAGTGTGAATTGCTGAAATACATTTTGCAAGGCAAGGTTCTGGGAAAGGGATGACAATTCTTGCTCCTTGGAAAATAGGAACAAGAGCCAGCTTCCATAGTCAGCTTCTCTGACAGTGGAAGGCTACTCAGGGTCTTATGACCCAAATCTTACCAGGAATCTCCCCAGGATGGACATGAGGGAGGTAGTGCAGAGTGGACCAGTTACAGACTGCACAGCAGCTCCATGCCTGCCACATCCCTACAGGTGGCAAATGGACTTGGATTCTGAATAACTGTAACCATGACTCATTAACTCAAGATTTTGGGGGACTTAGGGAAATACAACTCAAAGAATGCCACAAAACATCATGCCTCCCATATCCCAAAGCAAACATCAACCAATGTGACCCAGGCACCAGGTTCAGCCTTCTTGGAGACAGAAACATGGGCAAATGGACTTGCTTACTTGGTCATGCAATGCAACCTCAGCCAGTTTTCGGTACACTGACCTTCTATATCCCAGACCTCTTTGTCCATACACCACAATTAAGCAGCCACAAAAATGCCATAAAGAGCCAGTTATGGCCACAATACAAGATCAGGAGTTACTCTCTGCTACCTGTATATAAATGCTCCTACTTAATGTGTAACAGCATCTAGTCTATGATTGAATGGACCCTAGGTTTATAGTTGTAGCTGTTGAGTTGCTGTAGCCTGTGGTTTTATGGCCCTAATTTCATAATAAACCTCAGTTTTAATTTTTCTCCTCCTACCCTGCAGCAAGAGTCTCCTGGATATGGGGGAAGGGAGTGGAGTTCCTGCCCAATCACAGCAAGTCACCTGTCACAGCAAACCAGAAAAAAAAAAAAGCCCTTGCTAGAGCCAAAGCAACCCACCTGCTCCTCCATGAAAGAAGAAGGTCACCTACCCTGTGGGGAGGAGGCCGGAGCAGCCCAGATGCCCTCCATGTCGGAAGCCTGAGCTTTGAAAGCAGCAAGTTCATCCTGTAAATGTACCAGGGCAGTGCCAGCTGTTCATGGCCCCAGGAGATGCCCAAACCAGGGTAGAGGGAAGACAGGGGTCAGATAAACAGGTCAGGAGAAGGAGGCCTGCCAGTTAGAGGACCTGCCCCTGGCCATGGGCAGAGCATCAGCAAACAGAAGAAACAGAATGGGGTGGGGAGTTAAGTTCGGCCACTGTCCATGGTGCTGACTCACACTTGCAAACTGCTTCTTCTAGCCTCAGGATTGTAGTGATTCCTCTCCAACCTGCCTTCGCGTTTACCTCTTCTCTTGATGAGGAATCAATGCAGAATACACAGGATCATGGCTTGCATCTCCACAAATGATGAAATTGGTTTCTAATAATGTTGGCAATTGTATCACATTTACAACATTTACAACATTTACATTTCCTTAGGTATATTGGGCATGCTCCTCCCCCAACACATCATTGCTATTCCTATAATCGCTACTCACCTTGCAGAGAGTGGAGAAAGGGTGGGTTCAGTTGGAGCTATGCGATGAGTAGAGTTGGTCCCAGCAGGATTCTCCCCACCTGCAGATGCACTGTCCTAGGGAGCCATTAAATGACTCTTTGGAGTTAGCACATCATTTAACATTTCCAATTTTGTAAAATCACATAGAGTGATTAAAAAAAACCTTCCCAAGAGGCATATTTAAAATATAGAGGGCAAGGATAAGAAGGGAGAAGGTCCAATTCCCTCTACATTCTTAAGAAACAAAAAAGATGGACTCAGCCTGAGAGATAATCTGATATTTTACCTGCTGCCTGTAAGACAGGGACTGAATATGGGGAAAGATGGACAATCAAAACTCACTAAGATATTCTTTAAAGCTCATCCTGTTCTTACCCTTGGACCTGATTTCTTTTTGGAGTGGAAGAAGTATGGTTTCTGGACTGGTAATTATGATCCAGCACTTGCTAGCTGATAAGTTCATCTCTCTGCTTCCACTTGCATAGGACTTGTGTAACAACAATGGTTCCTCATCATGAAACACCACCTCCCAAAATCTGTGTGTTGGATGTAATCCCAACACAACCATGCTGGAGAGCGAGGCTCTGCCCTTGTGAGTGGATTAAACCCTTATAAAAGGCTTAATGAGAGATCTTCCCCATGATGTTCCCCACCACCACCACCATTTGAGCAGAGTGCTCCTCCCCTCTGGATGCCTCAGCACCCAAGGATCTATCTTGGAAGCACAGGCCAGACCCTCACCAGAGAACAAACCTGCCAGTGGCTTGACCTTGGATTTCTCACTCTCTGCAACTTGGAAATATTTTTATATATAAATTATCTAGACTGTGGCATTTTTCTATAGTGAAACAGACAATATCATTCTTCTTCATGGGACTCTTAGGACAAAACAATAAATGTAAAATATTCAAAGCATGATGAGGACTCAATGAGAGAGGGATTCTCCCTAACCTCCCTTCTGTGCTTTACTCTTCCCAGACAGACAGTGAGACCATGAACACCTCCGTAGACAACCAGAAGAGCAAAGGCCACGTGCTCTCCAAGTCACTGAAGCTAATGCCTTGCAATAAATAAATCTGTAAAAAAAAAAATTGGGGGGCAGATCTCATGAATGTTACATCTTATCAAATAAAGCAGAAAACAAACAAAACAATCTAATTTAAAAGAATTGGGAGGAATCTTAAGGTCACAGAGCTGAGTTGCTGGCCAGAGAGCCATCACCTTCCCCCATACACACACACACACACACACACACACACACACACACACACACACACACAGAATCTCTCTCACACACACAGAATCACACCCACACTCACCAGGCAGGCAGAGATGAATGAGTCTTGCCAAGAAGCCCTAAGGGTGAAAGCTAGTGGAGAAAGATGAGTGGTAGAAAACAAAACAAACAAAAGTCAGGGGACAGAAGACAAGAGAGTGCCTGCACCCAAGTAGCCTCTCACAGGCAGGGAGACAGAGGCCGGGAGCAGGAGGACGCTTCTGAAGTCACAAAGTGACCAGATGGGCTCTTACGACTTCTGGTTCACTTTCTTGTAACTCACAACTTCAGCTCAGTAGAACACAACATGTTATTTATATGTTTGTTCCCAATTTAGCTTCTCTGCACCAAATGACAAGGAATGGGACAAGAGAGCCTTTTTCTCTGTTTTCTTGATACTCTGAAGAATATATATAGAAAGTAAGAGTTCCCTGTACCTTAGGATCTCTCTTTCTCTCTCTCTCTCTCACACACACACAGCCCTTCCTTGCTTGACATCTTTCATCCATCCCTCAGTCATCTCTCTACATCTGAACTCTACTTCCCCCCCTTAAATTCCTCTACCTCCTCTGTCTAGACCATCCTTGACTCCATAGCTAACAAAGACCAGGATAGTATTAACCCACCGGCCTGAGGAATCCCACAATAGGTTAAAATATGGTGTTACTTGGGTAGGCCTCCTCTGAAAGCTTGCCTTCCTCTCTGAGGTCATACTTCCTGTTAGATGAGCATCTGGCCTCTTTCTGGCACTCCACAGTACCCAGGATGTCAGTCCAGAGGAATGGAGCCACTCTAAGAAAATCATACTCGGGCCAAGATTCCTTCAGGGAAAAACTGGACACCTTCCTAAAATCAAGAAGCAAATCCAGAGTCTAAACTAAATATTGCCACATTTTTTAAAGTTTTTTTTTTCTTGACAGGCAGAGTAACAGGGTAGGGGTGGGAATTGGAAGAGAGAATCTTAAATCCCCTGATTCACTCCCCAAATGGCTTCAACACTTAGGGCTGGTCCAGACTGAAGCCAAGCTCCAGGAATTCCATGTGGATCTCCCAAGCACTTAGGCTATCTTCCACTGCATTCCCAGGGACATTAGAAGGAGATTGGATTAGAAACGGACTAATCAGGACTAGAACCAGTGCTCTGATATGGGATGTCAACACGGAGAGTGGCAGCTTAACTTGCTGCACCGCAATGTTGGTGCCATCTCAATGTATCTTTACAGGTTCACATTCTATATCGCCCCCATCCCAGCTCCCTAACCCACCACTTCTTATCCCAACTCTGGGAATATCTCCACTGTTCTGTGTTCCCCAGGGGCAGGAGTATGTCTGGGAACTTTGGTGGGAAGCTGCTCATTGCCATCCGTAGCTTGGAGGGTGTGAAGAAAGAGGAACTGTGCTGCCCCGGAAGACTTGTTTGGGTCTCCTTGCCTGCTGGGGTCCTGATCTGAGCTGTCTCTTGCCCTCAGCTTGTAGCTATACAGTGTCATGGCTGACAGTTGGAACAGCACCTGGTGATGCCAGGGAAGGTAGGAGATGACAGAGTTCCATGGAGGCTTTGCAACTTTGGATGAGGATACTCCTCAACCCCAAACTCTCTCTTAAGTACTAAAAGGGACCTAGGAAATCACTGTATCAACCTTCTAATTTTTTCTAGATAAGTAAAAAAAAAGCCCAGGGGGATTCAGAAGGCATCTCTGAGAGTCATAACCTGCAGCTCCTGGCCAAGAGAGAGAGGCAGCAGGGCTAACCCAGGGCTGGGGCTGGAATTCTGATTCTGCCAACTGGACTGCTCTGTGCTTTTTTGGCCAAGTCACTTATCCTCCCCAGGTCTGTTGCCTTGGTGCTTAAAATGGGGGTGAGGAGAGATTGTTGTGAGGACTCCATGAGATGACAGACACAGGTGTCACATGGGCAAGAGGATCCAGGGAGCCAGCTCCTCCCCAGCCTGCTCTGTACTAGCATCCATCCTCCTCCCCAGCCTAGATGGCTTCAACCCCCACTTCTGCTGCATTCTTTCTAGCCTGTGTCAAGGAAGCAGAGGTGGTGACAAGGGTTCTTGAGGTCCATCTGAGGGTGCTGCCTCTCCACCTCAACCCTTGGGATCTTTAATACTGCCTTGGATGGGTAGCAAAGCCCTCACAAAGCCAAGCAGAGCCAGGGCACAGAGCAGAGAGACAGGAAGAAACAAGACTGGGTCGGCACAAACTGGTTTCTTTGTTCCTGGAAAATGAGTGCAATTTCCATTCCTTTCCACGAGAAACTAAGTCCAGCCAGCAAGTGGGTGGCAGCGGCTGAGGTGTTGCCGTGGTGAGTAATGGCCCTGGCAATGATGGCTCTGCCCTCAGCTTGCACCTTCTGCCCCAAAGATGAACTTAAGGCAGTGAGTCAGGGCAATTGACAGATTCAGCTCAGCCCAGACCCCCACTCCAGACCCCTAGCATCCTCCATTCTGTTTCAACTCCAGGGTGTCCAACTAACCTGACCTCTGACCAAGTTTCAGGGCTGCACCCGCAGGGGAGGAGGAACCCCAGGGTGGAGAAAAGGTGCTCTCCAGCACAGAGCCGTGGGCTTGCTCACACATTCCTGGGCCCTGACTGCAGCCCACACTGACCTACAGAGGGAAGATTAAAAATCAGACACACTTGGATTTGAATGTCAGCTTACTAGCTATGTGACCTCGGGTAGATTACCTGACCTTAATGTTCCTGTCTGTAAAAACACTAATGCTCCTGTCTCAGATGGCTAACGGATTCAGCAAGTCAGGGTGTAATAGCACAGCAGGTGCTCCACATGCATGAATCCCTCCCTTGGGCCCCATCACAGGTTGCTGGCTTTTGCCCCTTCCCATCTGGTTCTCCAAACAATGCCCATCTCGATCCTGAGCATCCCTGGGTGGGGGCAGAGGCAAGGTAAGCTGTGCGAACTCTATCCCTGGTCACTCCACTTTCAGAGGGGCTGTTGAGCTCCGGGTGTTAAGGCAAACTGCAGGGGCCTGGGTGGAATGAATGATGGATTTGCAGACAGGGAATGTAGCTAAGAGCAGGGCAGAGGCCCCTGTGGGATCCAGAGGGAGCCCTTTATGCCTCTCTGACCACATTCATACAGACACATGTGCACCCCTGGTGGAAGGCACCTGTGAGTTGATGGGCGCTGCTTGCAGGTAAGTGGTGGGTCTGAGCAGGCAGGCCTCCCAACCTAGGCCTGGTGCTTCCCAGGAGCTGTTGTGCATTTCAGCTGAGTCTTAGTCTCACACAGGGTCAACCTCCAGAGGCCCAGGCCTCATCCTCAAGCATCTCAGCAGATGGCAGACAGGAAAAGGCTCAGAGTAGGAAACCGGCCTGCCAATGTCACCGAGGCTGGCAGTGCCAGAAGTGAAGCTTGAAACCACGTCTTGGGACTCCAAATACAACTCTGATTCTACTGAAGTGCAGCAGGCCCAGACCACACACACGTGCATCACGCATACTCACTGTCAGGGCACTCTTAGCATTCCTGTGATCAGACCGTATTATGAGGGTTTTCCTTGTAGTCCATTGGGTGGAACTTTGCCAACACCTGTAGGGGTGTCATTATAATTCAGGTACAGAAACTGAGACACAGAGAAGTAACTTGTCCAAGGACACGCAGCAAGAGCAGTGGGTCACCTTGCAACTGCCCAGTTATCTGCCATAGGACTGGCTGCATCTCTGTGTGCAAATTCATACACACAGACGTGTGCATACACACACTGATCTCAGGTGATCTGGGGCTAACCACACCCACCCATGGATGCAGTGATGTTGCCCACACAGAGAGCAGGAGCTGGCTCAGGCCCAAGAGCAGATCCCTGCTTGGAGACAAAGCAGAAGCACCTTTCCCTGCAGTCTCCCCTCCCTTGCCCTGCCCTGAGCTCCTGCATGGGAGCAAAGAGCCCCCCACCAGGCTCCTTCCTAGGTGCAGCCCCCTCCCACCATAGCCCACGTAACTCCCATCACTGTGGGTCCCTGAGGCCTCTGCCTGTATTGCAAAGACATCCTGGCAGTAGGGCGCCAAGAACAAAATGAAATATATGTAACATCTTATTAATAAAGGACAGCTAAGCCTCTAATTAAAATTTGCCTAATGACCCAACTTCTCTGTCATTTTTGCTCTTAGAGACATTAATTTAAGGTGACAGGTACTTAGACTAGGGAAAATTAATTTTTCCTTTAAAAAATTAAAGGAGGGAAGAGTGACCTGCTCCCTTATTTGTCTTTAAAATTTTTATTTATTTTTCGTATCTCCCCCCACTCTCACCCAATAAGCCCTGACGTTGGAGCATAGCTGAATGAAGGGATAGGGATATGTGGTGCAGGTGTGCTGTGGTATCCCATTCCCCACCCAAGACAGGTGCCTAGGACACCCCGCAGGCTCATGGAGAGGTTGGCTGGCCCACTTCTGGGGAACCTGCTTCCATCCAGGCTGTTCAACTTGGCTCAGCTGACAGTACCTGCTTCTTCCTGGAACAGATGGTGGGTATCTCTCCCTTAACACCAGGCTGCAGCCCAGCCTTCTGCCTTGGCTCTCCTTCCCCAAGCAACAGGCTGCAGCCTTGAGCACAACCCCATCCCACCCCCAGGCAGGAACCAGGGCCGAAATTCAAGGGATGCAGCTGGGGTCCACTTTGGCAACCCTCTCAGTTCTTTGGCCTCAGACATCCCAGGTCTAATGATGGAGGAGGGCTCTTAGCAGCAGTGGGGCCATCCCGGTGGGGAGACAGGGGCATGGCTGGATGATGTTCCAATCCTAGGTCCAGATTCTGCACAACCCTTTTGGGGATGACTCTAAAGGTTGTAGAGAGGCAGGTGCTGTGGCACAGACACTTGGGACAGCCACATCCCATGTCTGAGTGCCAGGCCTCCAGCCCCACCTCTGCTTCCCATCCAGCTTCCTGCTGATGTTTCCTGGGCCCAGTGGTTCCTCCTCAACATCCTCCATCCTCCATCCCTGTCTGTTCCCACTCTGTCCCCAGGAGCTCTCACCCAGCCAGCCCCGTCTGCTCTCCAAGCGCTGTCTGCTGCTGTGCACTGGGATGCAGGCTCCCTGATAGATGAAGGGAGTAGGTCAGGGGCAGGGGCAAGAGAAGAGGAAAATGTCCTCCGTCCTGGAGCCCTCGGGGCCTGTTACTAACCCATCTTATGCACTCCAATACCCATCCAGGGCCATGACTGCAGTGAGCAAGTCTATCCAGGGAGCTAAGGAAGGCTTTTCTGGCTAGGAGGCCACGGCTCTGACACAGGCACACCTCAGTCCTCTGGCCCTGTGGGGCGGGGATGGGAGTACTCAGTGCTATTCTCCCCAGAAGGCCTGGGTCGCACTCAAAGGGCCTTTACTCATAGATCCAGCTCACCTTGCTGGGCACCTAACCTCAAGACCCCATTGCATGAGGGTCTAACAGGGACACTAGTGGAGAGGCCAAGGACAGGAGCAGGCTTTGTGCAAGGTGGGGGAGGCAAATGGGATTTGAACTCAAGGGGTCTCTTGCTGGAGCACACCACTCACCTGAGCCCCTCAGCCTCCAGAGTAGAAAAGGGCCAGCCACAGTGAGAGACACTGAGAAGAACTGTGAAATGTACTCAGGAACGTGACCAAGGACCTCCTCCCGCACGCCTGCTGCCACCCCCACCCATTGCCCGCTGGCTGGGGAGAGAGCTGCAATTCCTCTAATGCATGGAGGAAAAAAAGTGGTGAGCTTTAAAGACGCCTGTTCATCTTGCTTTGCATACATTTGCATATTGAGTTCAAGAGGCTCGTCCTAATTCCGAGGATGGAAAATAAAATAAATTAACGAATGGGAGATTAGCAAATGCAACTCCCACAACGATTGTCTTCCTTGCCGTTCTGGGCTTGATACCCTGGAGACAAAAAAAATGCTCTCCAGGCCATCAGCTTGTCAGCATCTCTGGGTATGGGCCCCTGACCCAGCAACCTCCTCAGAGGGCAGTGCCCTGTGGGGACCTGAAGGGTGCTTGTACAGCTGAGGGCGGGGGCCAGATTCTGGGGCAGGGAGTGACTCTTGATGTGTTTTATAAACTTACAGGGTGGTGGGGCACAGGGTGGGCAGGGGCCATACCTTCAGCACTCAATCCTATCCTGCCATGGCCAGCTGTATGATCTGGAGCAAGTTGCCCAGTCTTTCTGCTCTTGAGTGCCCCCATGAATCAAACGGGAACCCAATGCATAAGGTCAGCATGGCGAACAGGCAGCTGTGTTGGGCCAGGCCAGCAGGTGTGCCTGCTTGTTTGCTAAGTGTTGACCAATACGAGCACCTTCATCACCATCACCATCTTCACTGTTCCAGGACACAGATGCCTACAGGAGCCTAAGCCTTGGCTTTTACCCTAACCCTCTCCTTTGTCCACTGGGTAGTTCTTGGTACTCCAAAGGGGCCATGACAACAGATCAGACAGGTCAGATGTCAGCCTGCTTCAAGAAAGCCTAAGGACATTGTCAAGTGCAACACACGGTCACACAAGTATAGCATGATTATCACACATGTGTAGTATGCAAGTCACACATGTGCAACATGCAAATCACGCATGTTGAGATTGCCCTCTAGCTTACAGAGGAAGGACCCTTGGAGTCACCCCAAGCAGAATGCAGGAGCAGGAACCCAGCTGTGGATACACTTGGCAGGAGCAAGAGAAGAGGCTCCCACCACCAGTTCAGCTGTCTAGTTTGCACCAGGACCTTCAGGAAAAGCTCAGCCACTTTACCCAGCCCTGCCCACACCCTGGCTGGCAACCATGACCTGTTCCCCTCCCCATCACGCCTACCTTCAGAGGCCACACTCAGCCAGAGGCCCATTAAGTTGATGAAGAGGCACATTCCGGAAAGAAGGAAGCATATTTCAGCCCCTCGCAGACCCTCCACCCTCCTCCATCCCCTTTCCTCCCCACTCTAATGCTCTGCTCCCTCTACTTCTCCCTCCCTCTATGGCCTCACCTCTCACCCCCAGATTCCAGAATAGGGCAAGGTGGGACAGGCCAAAAGCGGCTGACATTGAAACTCAAGCAGAGAGAGGGTGCCTCTGTGTATCCATCAGACCACCCAGTCCTCAGCACAGCCCTTCCAGGGTGTCACTCCCTCAGCCCTTAGAGCAGAGTTTCAGCCACTAGCCCAAGGTCACCTCAGCAAGTCTGGAAAAGAAACGCCAGCCGTTCTGAAGGCAAGCCTCACTCAGCGCCTCCTCCAAGCCGCTGCCACTGACCGGCTTCTCCCGCACGAGCCCAGCTGGAGAGGAAATACGCCCAAGTGCAACCCCAATGCCAGAGTCCTTTCTCAGGCTTTCTAGGCCTGGGCTGGGTCTGAAAGCCTATGTTTTTCAACACCTTCTTCCCATGGTTTAGACTCACACACGGGCTTGGAAGTCACTTTGTTCCCCCAAATCTTTCATTCTCCAGTTGTGAAAATGAAGGCCAAGGGAGAGTATGTGACTGGTCCAGGTTAAAAAGCCCAAAGGACTAGGATCCCAGCTTACCTGCCTGTCTATCAGCAGTTGGCACCAGCCCTCACTTCCCACCTGATGGTTCCAGGCACAAGTGTGGGTGGGGCATTCCTCAGAGAAGCTGTAGCCAGCCTGACTCCCACTTGCCCCTTTCCTCTGGGGCCAGTCATGAATATGCTAGCTGGAAAGGTCATGGCTTCTCTGGGCCTTGTTTCTCGTGACTGCAACTTGGGACTCTGCTTCCTGGAGAGGAGCCAAGATTCCAGTGAGGATGGAAGCACGACCCATGCAAGGAGCCACTCCGCCTGGCTCCCTTGCCCATGTTGGGGACAGGCCCACCAGAACGATGCCAGTGCACTCCCACATAGACCTTAACGTCCCTGCTCACAGCACTGAGGGGCCCTAGCTGCAGGGCAGCCAGACAGCACACTTTCCTCCTGGCTCCTTTTCTCCATGCAGGGAGGAGACGCCCAGGCCCAGTGGCAACAAGAGGACACCAGCCACTCCGGGGTTTGCCTGGGCCAGCGCCAGCTTCAGCAGCAAAACTTCTACATTCCAGAAACTGCCCCATTTCAGACAGCTCCGCCTGGCAGCTTCTCGGAGTAGGAAGCAGCAAACCCAAGGTCACAGCCTGGGGCCTGATGAGCATGAACCTCTGCCTCCTTCCGCACGCCTTTCCTTTTCTCTGGTAAAGAATATGTAGCAGTGCCCAGGCCTATGAAGCACTTAACAGCAATAACAACAGTATAATGCTTCCTTCAATTCTCAGATGCCACTGATTTTAACTTAAAGTCAAGGTAACAGGGCAGGCATTGTGACACAACACCAGAATGCCTGGGCTTGAGTTCCACCTCCACATCTAATTCAACTGGGAAGCAACAGCAGGAGACTCGAATGCTTAGACTGCTTGTTCTCCCTCCCCCCACGCCGCCAGATTAAGAAGCAGAACCCAACATCTCATAGGGGCACTCTTTCATGTCTCAGATGCTCCACTTCCCATCCAGCTCCCTGCTTGTGGCCTGGGAGAGAAGTGGAGGATGGTCCAAAGCCTTGGAACCCTGCACCCTCATGGGAGACTCAAATGGGATTCCTGGCTTCTGGCTTCCACCTGGTCCAGTCCCAGCCATTGAGAGTATTTGGGGAATGTACCAGCAGAGGGAAGATCTCTCTGTCCTTTCATCACTCTGTTTCAAATAAATAAATAAAAATTTTTTTTTTAAAGATTTATTTTTATTATGTTTTTGTTGGAAAGGCAGATATACAGAGAGGAGGAGAGACAGAGAGGAAGATCTTCCATCCGATGATTCACTCCCCAAGTGAGCGCAACGGGCCGATACTATGCCGATCCGAAGCCAGGAGCCTCTTCCAGGTCTCCCACACGGGTGCAGGGTCCCAAAGCTTTGGGCCGTCCTCTGCTGCTTTCCCAGGCCACAGGCAGGGAGCTGGAAGGGAAGCGGGGCTGCCGGGATTAGAACCGGCGCCCATATGGGATCCCGGGCGTGCTAGGTGAGGACCTTAACCACTTGCGCCACCGCGCCGGGCCCGATAAAAATTTTTAAAGAGAAAAGAAACACAGAATAGAAAAAAAAAATGGACTCTTAAAAAATCGAATTAGCAGCTTTTCAGGAGCAAAATGGGAGCTACATTCCTTTCCATGAAAATACTTCAAGATACCAGAACTGATGTATCAGATAGAGAAACAACAGGATCTCCACATTAAGGAAACACTGCACTGACGGTAACCAAGCACCACCCAGGGCAGCAGGCGGTGCCAATACTTCCACAGGGAGGAAACCCAGGCTCCCAGGGGTCCCAGCCACACTGGGGCAGGGGTCTGTCTGTCTCACAGGCCCCAGCTAGTCCTCATGCTCTGAGGGGACTTGGCAGCATCACCTCCAGCTGGGCAGCACTCTAACGGCCTCAGAAATTATATCACAGTTTCCAGTACTTCCCTTCTTTAAAGGCTTGCTCGGGACATTTCCATTGTGTGGCTCTGATTGCACAAGGAGAGGACAGAGGGACTGGCAGGGAGGTAAGGGGCTTCCCAGGCCTCCTCTGTGCTAGGAGCCAAAGAACTTGCCCATGTGGAGTGAGGGAACCCCACAGGCTCAAAGGGTGCTGGTCAAGGAGGAAGTCCTGGTCTTGCCCCAGCAACCCTGCCATCTCCCCGTCTGACCCTGTGCTTCATTCTCTGCATCTGTAAATGTGGGAAGAATCAGGTGTCCCCAGGACTACTCTAAGAAGTAAATAGGATCATGGCAGGGCCCCCTCGGCTCACTGCAGTTTTACTAAGTGCTGTTGCTTCCCTGCCTAACTCAGATTCTCAGTCATCCCCTCCTCCGGGGAGCCGCCAGGATTGCCCCCACACCAGGCCTCCTCTATCTCTGCTTTAGTATACATTAATGCTTGCCAGCATGGAACAGCACCAGGACATATTGTGAGGTTTTAAAAAGCAACATGCATTTCAAAATAGCTAAGAGAGTAAATTTCAAATATCATTCCACAAAAAAAAAAATGATAAGTGAGGTGACAGATGTTAACCAGCTTGAATGAACAATTTCACTTTATGTATGTGTGTATGTGTGTGTACATGTCACTCTATACCCCATACATGTACATAACTATCATACATTTAATATGATATCAATAAAGATGGACTGGCACTGTAGTGTAGCAGGTAAAGCCATGGCCTACACTTCCAGCATCCCATATGGGTGTTGATCTGAGTCCTGGCTGCCCCACCTCTGATACAGCTCCCTGCTAATGTGCCCTGAGAAGCAACAGAAGATGGCCCAAGTGCTTGGGTCCTTGCTTCCATGTGCAAGACCACAAAAAGTTCCAGGCTCTTGGACTGGGGCTGGCCCACCTCCGGGCATTTGGGGAATGGATCAGTGGATGAAAATTTCTGTAACTCCTCCTTTCAAGTAAACAAATAATTTTTATTTTATTTTAACTTAAAAATATGAATAAAAAAGAAAAAGCAAGATAGAAATGAATTTGTAGAATACAACTCCTATTTTCCTATTTAACATAATTATATATGTATAATATCTAGAGATATATCATGTTTAAGTGTAGAAAAGACAATGAGTGATGCCCAGCGCAGTAGCCTAACAGCTAAAGTCCTGACCTTACACACACCAGGATCCCATATGGGCACCGATTCTAACCTCAGCAGTCCCGCTTCCCATCCAGCTCCATGCTTGTGGCCTGGGAAAGCAGTTGAGCATGGCCCAAAGCCTTGGGACCCTGCACCCGTGTGGGAGACCTAGAAGAGGTTGCTGGCTCTTGGCTTTGTATTGGCGCAGTGCCGGCCATTGCAGCTGCTTGGGGAGTGAACCATTGGATGAAAGATCTTCCTCTCTGTCTCTCCTCTTCCCTGTATATCTGCCTTTCCAATAAAAAGAAAGAAATATTAAAAAAAAAAAAGACAGTGAATAGATGGCACAAACTGTGAGTTTCTATGACATTTTAACAAATACTTGTGTATTTGAAAGCAGAGACGGATATATTCCATCCTCTGGTTCACTCCCCAAGTGCCCATAACAGCCAGGGAAAGCCAGCCATAGAGTCAGCAGCCAGGAGCCAGGATCTCAATCCGTGTCTCCCACGTGGGTGGCAGGGACCCACCTGCTGCCTCCCAGCGTGCACATCAGCAGGAAGTCGGAATTGGAAGTGGAGCTGATACAGGACACAGGTGTCTCAAGCAGTGTCTTAACCCTTGCAATGAACAACTACCCCACATGTAGTTTTAACCTCTGAGGCTAGTTGTTGGTAGTGGGCAGGGAACTTTTGAATTTATTATTATATCATTTGTAGTAGTAGAATTAGAGATGTTTATACATAGGGGTGAATATTTTTTCTTTTTAAAGAGAAGAAAGGAAAAGAAAAAAATGGACTACTCCCCTGGAAAGGATAAGGTCCCCTTGTCCCCACTTTGGAGGAGATGCAGTGATCAGGTTTGAGGCTACGGACACTTCAAAGCCAGACATTTGGAGGGATATTCACTGCACTGTGAGAACCAGGCCCTGGACCCTATTCCCTTCCTCTCACTCCAGTCACAGACCCTAGCCCTGCCCAAGAACTGACCTGTTCTGCCTGGCACGTCAGAGGTCCTGTCAGTCACCATCCCTCCCCCATCTCTGCCGGAGGAAGACTCAGGGCCAGTTAGGAACTGGAGCCTCGTTCACCCTGTCGGAGATGCACCTGTAGCCACTATGGTTGCCATGGCAACACAGCCGCACCAGGGGGCGCTGCCCAGGAAACAGGTTGCTTGGAAACGGGGCTGAGGATGGGCAGGGTTTGACCAAGAAGAGATCCCCTCCCTTCTTTCTGAGAGCGAGAAGTGGAGGTGGGGAGGCCCAGTGAGTCCCTCCGCAACCTTCCCCTTCCGGCTTCCTGCTGGGTGAGACAACAACACAGAAATAGTCCTGAGCCCGAGCCCTGGGGAGCCGGGGTTCTGGAGCAGGCAGCCTCCAATGAGGACTGTGGGGTGCACCCTGCACCTCAGCTTTCTCGTGTATGTGACATGGGGACATTGCAGCACCTGACTCTGGCAGTGCCCATGATAAGGGGGCAATGCTACCTGCAGAGCAGAAGCCTTCCTTGTGTGCTAGCTGCCAGACGCCAGAGCATCTGGGACTTCCAGAGCGTGCCTTCCAGACTTCCAGAGCGTGCGGGATTGTTATTCCTTCTCCCTCGGCCCAGCAGCAACTGTGAAGCACCCACACTAGACCAAGCTTTGCTCTAGGGCCCAAGGATGATACCCCTCTGTATGTTCTTCCTATGTGGGACTCACAGTCTGGAGTGAGGGGACTGAAGCCCACTGATAGCAGATGATGACCTCATGTGACCTGAAGAGTGAGAGCAGACCTGGGAGGAGAGACAGGGGAGATCCGCCTGTGGCAGTCACACTTGAGCTCAAGTGTGGACAGTCCCGGGAGAGGGGGACAGAAGCGCAGCTGGGACAGCCATAAATGGCCCCATGTGGGTAGAGCCCTGGTGATGAGGAGGCCCAGGGGGAAGCCTGGAGAGGGCACGGGAGAAAGCAAGGAGAGCAGGAAGGGCATTGGGGCCACAGGGACCCCAGAGACAGTGCTGTACAAGCTCTGTTGCCCCTGTTGCATTGTTATCAGGGTGTGATGGGAAGAAACTGCCAAGTGCAGAGGCTGATTCAATGCTTGTGCCAGTTCCTCTTGAGTCTCCTTGTGGTCCTCATGGCTGGGCCCCCAAGAAAACCTGCCAGACAAAGTAGAGACAGGGTCACAGGAATGAGCATTGTGCCTCCCAAGAGTATGAGCACTGTGAGCAACAAAAGCAAGGATGTATGCAGCCAAGTCCACCTCTTCCGAAAATCTCCATGCACACGGTTGCACCATCATGCCTCGGAGTCAGTAGTGGCTTGGCTGCAGCACAGGATTCAGAGCTCCTGCTGTCTGGCTCTGGGAAACCCTCCAAGTCCTCCAGGAGGGTCATCCCAGTTTCCCCAGACCCTTTCTTGAGAGCCAAGAGGACCAGAGCTCTCCTAGAAGAGGGATTGGCAGAGGTTCCCAGAGGCGGGAGCCAGTGGCATCCTCCTCCCCTGGTTTGATTGAGAAGGAAACAGACATGACTGGGAGGGACTTGCACAAGACTGAGCAGTGGGCAGCTTCACCAGCCAGTGTCCCCCGCCTTCTATAGCTAGTTGTCATGTATTTTATTTGGAAGGCAGAAAGAGATAGAGCAAGAGATTACCTACCTGCTGTTTCACTCCCCAAATGCCCCAAACAGCCAGATGTCCCATGTGGGTGGAAGGGACTCAAATACCTGGCCATCACCTGCTATTTTTTAAGGTGTGCACCAGCAGGAAACTAGAATTAGGGGCAGAGCTGGGACTTGTATGAACCCCAGCAGTCCAGGATGGGACATCTCAAAGCTGTCCTAACCCCTGTGCCAAATGCCTGTCTTGAACACCCACCCCCAGCTTTCCTAAGAGCCAAGGGGCACTGCCTGCCACACAAGTCACCACCAAAGACTGCAGGGAAGGCCAGCCCTGTTCCCAAGCTCCCGCTCTCTCAAACACACACACACACTTCCTGTTTCTGTTTCTGTGTAAATCTTTTGGCTTTCTGCCTCACCTTGAGCTCCACTTGGCTGGTAGAAACAATAAGGTAAGGTTCTGAATGGCAGAGGAACAGGGTTCAAGCTCAGAGCTGAGTGCAGGGCCTGGCCCTGGCTGCTTCTCCATGGGCCCAGCATTACCCGTCAGCTGCAATGAGGGTTGGTTTGGGACAATGCCCAAGAGAAGGTCATCCCTGGGCTGGGAAGCTGGGAGCAGTCCAGGGCTAGGACTGAGACTGGGCCCTGGGGACCACTGACTAAGCAATAGCATCTTCTCACAAACAACAGCCAGCTTGAGCCCTGCTGAGCTTCTGGTCCCACCTGAAGCCTCGAATAAAGTAGCAAGGGAGGGAGGAAGAGAAAGGCAGCGCCTGCCCTGGGCTGCGAGATCCTGAAGGTCTGACCTGAGTCATACTCACTGCAAGGGCCTCAGTGCTGACGTAACAAACTACATTGTGCCCAAGTGCATAAAGCAAGCAGTGTGTACGTAGCACCTGCCATGAGCCAGCCCGCCTGCTAAAAGAAGCCCCGCTCTAACCTCAAATGCACTTCACCATGCTCAGACAATCTTCATTGTCCTCACCGGGCAGGTGAGGACCCTGAGTTTCAGGGAAATGAATGTGACACCTCCAGGGAGCAGCAGAACTAAAATTTGTACTCGGAATCCTGGCCCTGCAGCCTGCTATTAAAAAAAAAAAAAAAAAACTGATTTTTGTGTATTTGAAAGTCAACATGAGAGAAACAGACAGATCTTCAATCCAGTGATTCATACTCCAAACGGCTACAAGAGTCAGGGCCAGGCCAGGTTGAAGCCAGCAGCTGGGAGCTTCATCTGGGTCTCCAATATGAGTCCAAGCACTTGGACCGTCTTGTGCTGCTGCTTTCCAGGGAGCACTAGCAGGAAACTGGACTGGAACTGGAGCAGCCAGGAGTGGAACAAACACCCATACAGATGTAACATCAGAAGCGGCAGCCTAGCCCACTGTGCCACACAATATTCTCCTTCAGCCTATATCGGTGCTGCTCACCTTGCCACTGGTGACACTGGGGGAGCTGCGAGGGAGAGGGTGCTGAGTGCTGACAGCCAGCCCCTCCTGGAGCAGCCCTGAGGCTGGATGCTTCTCTGTGCTCTGCCAACACAGCCCCAGATTCCGCTCCAGCCTGGTTCCCAGAACAGGGCTCTGAGTCAGTGCCTCCTTCCCCGTGTTTGCAAATAACGTTGTCAAGAAATAGAAATTGCCCCAAATGACTTCTCCAAACCTGACCTTTAAGGCCAACTTCTAAAGGGTGCCTCATCTCAGGTGTCTGTAGTGGCAGAGGCACTGCCTTAGAGGGATGGCGTGGGAAGGGGGGGTTGCTGGGAGCGAGGGATCGGGGGATCAAGGGATAGCCAAGGAGCTGCCTCAGCCTCCTGCCACGCTGCGCTGCGGGTCAGGCTGTAGGCACCTGAGAGATCGGAAGGTGGGGCATCTCACAGCTCCTGCTGAGGAACAACCAGGTGCCAACCCCTTGTATCACCTTTCACATCTGGGAGGGCATTTTGTCCTCTCTGAGCCCCGTGAGAGAGGAAGACACCGTGCCCATACTTTATGGAGTGCAAACCGAGTCTGGGGTAGCAGAATTGTGACTTGTCCCTGGTGAGCTGGCCCCAAGCCTGCCAAGGGTTCCATGTCCCTACTCCAATGTGCTCCAACTAAAGGGACCACAGCTGTGGTCACAGAAGAGATGGGTGGAAAATGGGCATGGTCTCCTGACAATAGCCCAGGGGGTTGGGCCCCAGAAAGTGACCACCAGCCCCTGCTGCTTCTGGGACCCCTCCTTCCTGGCATGGAGTCTGAGTGATGGGGAGACAGAAGTTCTTCTTGCTTGTCACCCGGGAGCCCCGGGGGGCCAGGAAGGAACCCAGGAAGTCTGCATCTGACTGATCATTAGGAATCGTCCTGGGCCTGACATGATGATTCAGTGGCTAAATCCTCACCTTGCAAGTGCCAGGATCCCATATGGGCACCACGGGAAGTGAACCAGTGGATGGAAGATATCTCTCTCTGTCTCTCCTTCTCTCTGTAAATCTGCCTTTCCAATAAAAATGAATACATCATTAAAAAAAAAAAAGATTCCTCTTGAGCAGCCCTCCCTGCACTTGGCAGGTGGAAAAGCTGAGTGCAGACAAGAGCAGGCATGGCCAAGCACTCCAGCCCATGGAAACTGAAGGAAAAGCTACCACCCCCTGTCAGGTGCTGTGCCCACCAGCACTACGGCAGTGTAAGAGCTCTTGATCCAGTATCAGCTAGGGGTTGTCTAGACCAAGTACAGGCATCTCAGGGTTGGTGGGGGAGTCAGATGACAGCCCATTAGAAGGAGTTAGTCCACAAGGGACTTACTAGATTCATCCACATGAGAAAGAACACAAGATGTGATAGACATTTTAAAGTCATTTCAGACCATCCTCTGCTAAATGAAAAGATAGGGGCAGGCATTGTGGTGCAGTGCGTTAGGCTGCCACTTGGGACATCTACATCCCATTTAGAACACCGGTTCATATCCCTGCTAATGCACTTCTGACTTAGCTCCCTGCTAATGCACCTGGGAAGGCAACAAAGGATAGCCCAAGCGCTTGAGTCCCTGCTACCCCCACGGGAGATCCTGATGAAGATCCTGGCTCCTGGCTTTAGCCAGGCCCAGCCTTGGCTGTTGCATGCATTTCAAGGGTAAATCAGCAAATTGAAAAGTCTTTTCCTCTCTCTGCCTTTCAAGTAGATGAAAATAAACGTTTTTGAAATAAGAAGGCAGAGTGGCCATCAATATCATATCCCCAGTTGTGACACTAATGCCACATAGCCAGGGCCAGGCTCCATATTTCCCATGCCAGGGCCAGGCATTTGTCATCACTTGAGACACCTAAATCTTATATGAGAATGCCTGCTTCAAGTACTGGCTCTTCTACTTCCAATCCAGCTTCTTGCTAATGAATAGCCTGGGAGACAGCAAGTGATGGCTCAAAAGCTTAAGTCCCTCCCACCCACATGGAAAACCTAGGTTGAGTTCTGTGCTCCTGGCTTTGGCCTGGCTCAGTCCTGGCTATTTTATACATTTAAAGAGTGAATCATAAAAGCAAGATTTTTTTCTCTCTCTCTCTCCTTTACTCCCTCTTTCTCTCTCCCTGCCTTTCAAATAAAATGAAAATAAATAATCTATAAAACATTTCCCATGCCAGGGGCCCCAGTGCCCCCTCCACTGATGATCCCTCCTGCTGCTTCCTTCCACCCCCCTCTCCACCAAGGTTGTCGAGGCCAAAGCATATCTCCCCACCCCCAACAAAGCAGGTGCCTCCGCATGCCTGGAATCAGGCTGGGAGATGGAGCTGTCAGCTTCCCCTCTGCGTGGGCTTGATGCCTGCTTCAAGCTTCCGCTCCCATTCAGGGTGGTGATGGAAGGCACCGGAGGGGAACCGTGTCTTCCAGGATTATGGTGATTATTTGCTGGATAATGACTCTGTGTCTATTCTTAAGCAGGGCTGGTACCAGGTGCTCTTGCCTATGTGACCTTGGCTCCCCAGCAAGGCCTGCTACTCGTGAGTGCCCTTCCAACTCATGGGAAACTTCTGCTTAGGCCCAGGGGGTGCACAGCTGACAGCAGGACGACAGGACTCTGGGGTAGGGGTAGCCCTTGGTTGGAGAGCTACCCGGAAGCATCCAGCCAGCCTAGGCACCTCTGTATGCATTCACTCAAGAAAGGTAGGGATCTCTTTCCTGAGTTCAGCATGTAGTGGAAAGATCATTTACTCAAGGTAAAGGGACCCCCATTCCATTCTCTGCTCCCTCCCATTACCACACTAGGTCACTTGACAAGGCAAGGGGGTGCCTGCCCATCCCTGGACCAGAAGAGAGTGTCAATATCTACTTCAAAACTAGACATCTCATCTCACTGTTCAAACTACACAAGAGCCAGTTAGCCCTTAAGCTAGTCTTGGTCTCTGGGCTTACATCACAAAACAGTGAAGAAAGTATAAGTCTTGGGGCCAAGTCTTGACTGCTGCTACTGCTGCTGTTACAGTGCTATGGGAAAGAATCTCCTCTCCTTCCCCATACAAAGCTACACCTTTCCCACCAAAGTGGGGGCTGCCCAGGTCTGCGGCTGTGTCTCCAACCACACACAAGGATTCCATGTCCCACAGCAGCTGCTCCTCTGTTCTCAGACTCCCTCCATCACCCTCGCCAGAATTGGACTCACTGGGACACCAGCCTAGGTGGGATCTTCTAACAGTCTCCTCATGCTCAGTGGCCGTGTTTGAGCTGGGCACATGGAAAGGGGCAAGGGAGGCATGGGGACCCTAGAAGAAAGCACCTACATCTCCACATCCTCAGATCATGCTGGGTAACCAGGGAAGGGGCCTAATCACCCAATCACTGATCTGCTACCATCAGAGAAACTGCTAATCTGCAGTGGCCCAGCAACCCCCACATACCTGCCTTCCTGTGGCAAGGAAGATTGCTTGCTTCCAGAGCAAGATTTGTCCCTCCAGAGACTTAAAGGGATGGCATCAAGTGAGGGGGTTGGGTTGGGCAGAGGTGTCCTCCTGGGTCTCTTACAAAGTCTAAGGTGAACTTTCAGGTTCCCATCTGTCCTAGTAGGAGCTGAGCCCCAAACTCCAGTTTCCATTGCCCAGTGAATGTGCTGGGGCCACACAGCTGACTCCAGATCAATAATGTGGATACTGTCTTTACACTTCACATGAGTTATAGAAATGGGTGTGAAGGCAAGTGAGTGATAGGCTCCATGGAGGCTAAAACCACTGCTGAAGGTCTTGGAATGCAGACCCTTTCTCAGCTTCCTAGGAGGAATGTAGTGGGTCTAGTTTGGAAAAGAAAACCTGGATGAATGCTGAGCGACTAGACAAAAGAGGCGAGCCCAACCTCAGGGCACTGTGGGAGCAGGTCTGCAGAAGCAAAGTTTGCTACTGGGCGTGCAAGTCTGTTTATTTCTTCACAGGAACATAAGTCTCCCTAGCTTCAAAGCAAAGAGGCGCTAAAATGCTTGGGTACCAAGAAGCAGACATCAAAAACTGCCTGCCACACACCTTAAGTGTTAATGAAGCTGATATGGGCAGATTCAATCTTGTGGAAATGCACCTGCCAACCTGGAACGAGAAGACAAGAGTAAAAGGCCCCCCATGGTCTATGACATCTGCTCTCCTCCCAAGGGCCCAATCCCATGGCTGTCCCAGCCTCCCCACATCTCCCTGAATCTCAATTTCCTCATCCTCGGGTGTGCTTCTGACTCTCCCAAGCTCTAGGAAAAGGGAGGAGACAGCTTCACGGGAGAGGGCTGGAGTTGAAGGCAGAGGGATGGAGAGAATTGCCCAGCTGGAATCTCAGCCATAGAGAGGGCGTTGGGTGTGCTCTGTCCCTCTCTGGGAATGATGGAGCTTCCAGGAAGAAATTTAAAAGCAGGACACAGCTCCTGCCCCAGCCTAGGGACACCTAACTTGGTGGGAAGGACCTCGTGCCCATCTCAGGGACCTTCAGTCTGATGTGGAAGACACAGCTTCATGGGGGAAAAGAGGATCCCACGCAGAAAGAAGCAGACAGAGCTCCTGCTACTTGGCAGCTCCTGGTCTGATGGCAGACACGCAGCCTTCCTACAGAGGAGCATCCAATCTGATGGCAGAGATAGCTCTGCTGGAAACACCTCATCTGATGGTCAGTGGGCTTTTCCAACAACTAATAATCAGAGCCACATCATGCTTACAGAGGTTCAGGATGAGCCTTTGCCAGATCTGCCATAAGTAAAAACACTTCCTGCCTACACCCAGGATCTAAGACCCGTTCCCCTCCATCAGCACCCTCAATTACCATGTACATCCTCAGAAGCCTGGTTCTCGAGGCAGAAAGACTTGAGCATGTTGGTCAGACCATTAATAGCTGAGAGTCAGCACCAGCTCATCCTAAGCACTGGGAGGGCACAGCCCAGGGGAACAGGCCCTGTTCCCCCTGCAGTGGTGTGGGGTTCAGAGTTTCTACCCTAGACCAAGGGTTTGTGACCCTGGGCCTGGAAAGAATGAGCGAATATTTGCCAGATGGGGAAGGACTGAACATCTCAGCCAAGGGAGGGGAAGGCAAAGGCTCCAGGGTGGCCAGAGCTGTGGGGCTGTGGGAGAAAGGTTGCCTAGCAAGCAATTCTCTGACTTCAGCCTGCATCCCCAGGAGGACGGGGCAGGACATGGATAACAAGGCCACAACCCCTTGCACAAGTCCTGGGGCAGGGACGAGGAAAGACTATGGCCACTTTGCAGGTCACTGACGACCTCTGCAAACCAGGCTTCCAAAGGTGGTAGCTAATTGGGTAAATGCTCCCCAATTTCCAGTTCTTTCTAGTAATGGAACTGTAGTCAGTTGTCCCCGTGTGTGCCCTGCCTTCTGCTATCAGAGGAGCATTTAGTGGGGTGCCCACTGTTGCCTGTCAGCCAGTGGAACACAGTGGATTTGACACAAGACAACTTTAAATATCCCTCCCTGGTTTAGCTGAGCCTCTGACACTTCTGCCCTCCACTATCAGAAAAGCATGTCTTGCGGAGCTGCTAGTATGAGGACAGCTACATCACAGACTGAACCCCTCCAACAGCTTGCAACAGAGGTGCCCCAGGCCACCTGCAGACACATGTGCGGGAAAGATGAGGGTTTGTGGTCGTAAGCCATTGAGATGTGGGATTACCAACATATGACACTACCATGGCAGAAAGCCATGGCTACCAGGGCTCCAAATGACATGCTAAGAATCGGAGGGGCTGTTAGGTGGGAGAAGAAAGGCAGGAAGTGAAGGAAGGAGGCCAAGAAAGAGGCTGTGTCAACACACAGAGCTGGGAGAGAAGGGCTAGGAAGGAATGGAAGTCTGGAACCTAGGCAAAGTCACTGGCCAAGGAGACTAGGGCACGGAGAGAAGCCTACAAGAATGGGCACATGTACAGCCTGCACACTGGAGAAAAGGCAGGGGCTTTGTGTTCTTTGATGGCCCAGGTAGGCCCACCCTGGCATGAAAGCCAACAGGTATGATCTGCCCCACCCCTCCCTTCGCAGGCCCTGGTCAGGCGCACAGTTGAGCAAGCTGGGAACCCATAAGGCAGCATCTAAGAGCAGGGGAGGGGACACTCACCTATTGAGGAACCACGGCACGGCACATGGGTTGTTTTTCTCCAACCCATTGGGTTCTAAGTCAGCTGTAGCCTAGCTTCACCCACAGCAGTCATCTTTTAATTTAATTGTGTGCTGCTGGGGTATTTCTTTCCCTAGCAGATACATCAAACTTGTCACACTGTAAACAAACAGTTCTCTTCCCCAACTCAGCATCCCCTCTGCATGCACTGCCCCCTGCTACGCACACACACACACACACACACACACACACACAGCTGCAACCGATGTTGCATGGATTCTTCCAGGAAAGCCAGGGGCTCCTGGAGGGAAGCGAGATGCTCTGCAAAATGGGCTCTCCTACAGGCCTCGTCAGCCACAGATGCCAAGCAGCACACTGGGTCGTTGGGGTCCTACGTGGCCTCTCTGTGCCTCAGTTCCCTTCCATCTGAAATGAGTCTTATTGTGAATTAAATGAAGGTTAAGCTACTAGCTGAATTGCCGCAATCCATATGAGCACCAGTTTGAGTCCCAGCTGCTCCATTTCCAATCCAGCTCCAAGATAACGTGTCTGAGAAAGTAGTGTGAGATAGATCAAGTGCTTGGGCCCCAGCTGCCCATGTGAAGCTTCAGGATCCTGGTTTTGGACTGGCCCATTTCCAGCCATTTGTGGTCAGTTGGGGAGCGAAAGAGCAGATGGAAGATCAATCTCCTTTGCTTCCTTCCTCTCTCTGCCACATGTATAATAAATATTTAATAAATAAACAAATAAGCCACAGCTTTCACAGAACCAGTGAAATGCAGTATCTGACTATCAAGCAGAGTGTTTGCTGAGCTGGATATCATATAGCACTTGCAGGTTCAGCCCTCAACTTTTTCGTGGCTCCCTCCCTCACTGCACTCCAGGGCAAGTTACTTAACCTCTCTGCACACTGTTCCCTTCTTTGTAGAAGAGGACTTGTAAGCATGTCCAAGTCATGGCATGATTAGAAGACACGCCTGAGGTGTGTGTGAAGGACCCAGAACACAGTATCACGTGGGAAGGGTCTGGCAGGTGCAAGCTGTTCATGTCGGATCCAGCAGGAGACTCTGGCCTCCAGGTTACTTGGCTGCCTGACTGCCAGGCTGGATACTATAAAGATTGAGAAGCAAAGATAACAGCAGGTTCAGGAAACCATGGTGAGAATTCTTTTTAGCTGAGTTCTCCCTTGACAACCAGACCTCACTGTGAAGCGTGTCACCCCAGCCCCACCAACACACACAGAGAGAAAGTGAGCAAAAGAAAGTGATGCTGCCAGCAGGTACCTCACCATGGAGCCAGGGGGTAGGGGCTTACATACCCAGAGGATATGCCACCCCCACATTTCACAGGGCAAGACAGAGTATAAGTTCCTCCGGCAGGCTTGTAGGGGGTGGGTGGCCCACATAAGCATGGAACATAAGCTCATTCACTCCATGTGGAAGCAGACCTGTGTCCTTCCTTGCTGCAAATGTTTATAGAGATAGAGAACCCTAAACTCCAGCACAAAGTCCCATCTTGTCACTTGCACATTTTGTATCTTTGTCATTCCCTGTCTCTCCCCACCACCACACTGACTCCTGCCTTGCAGTGTGGATGTGAGATCCAGTGGTGGCTGTCTACCTACCAGGGACTCCACGAATGCCTGTCTTCTGCCCTGCACTCTCTTGGTTGTGCCAGCTTGGCCCTCCTACTGCCCTGTCCTCCTCTTTCCCATTCCACTCATGGGAGGACATGTATGAGATCCTCCTGACCATGAGAAGGAGGGTAGCACCAGAAGGAATGGTGGATCAGCCACACCAGCAGTCACCACAGGATGGCCAGCTATTCATGACCAGCCTGCAAGCATAAGAAAGAGAACCTCTGAGCTTATTGAAGTGACTGTTACTTCAAGTCGGTGGTGAAACTATACCTCAGCCACAGCTGCCTGGGATGCAGAAACCAGCCACTGCAGCTCAATTGGAAAAGCCATAAGGGACATAAGGCAGAAGATCTTGTGTGTGACAGAATGGTGTGCACATGACAGTTGTCCTGACCACTTGGGAGGTGTGTACCTGATGGCAGTGAGTGAAAGAATGGCCTGATGGCTAGAGATCAGCTGGATGAGGACAATGAAGACAGAAGACAACAGATTGGGCAACAAGCCAGTCTGCCAGAGGAAAGGTGACAAGCTCAGGGTGGGACACGTGGCATTGAACTTCAAGCATGACCTGCAGGTGGAGATGTCCATGGGGCAGGGGTCGACTTAGGGGCCATCTCTAGGAGCTGAAACACAGTTCTACTGTGACAGTGAACAAAATACTTGGAAGGAAAATGGATGGTCAATAAATGATTGAATAAATACAAGCATGATTGCACTAAGGAAAGGAATAAGGTGGTAGCTCTGAAGGGTCAGGAAACACTTCCATGAGTTCATGATGTTTGAATTAAGACCTTGATTATGCAAAGGATTTGCAAGTGTTATCTATGATGCAACAGCAATGAAGACAAGCAGAGAAACTAGCATGAGCAAAGGCCCTTTGGCCGGGAAGATTTCAATATGTGTGATGGCAGGTGCGATGGAAATGTGTCATCTTCTTTGGCTGTCTGACATCCAAATTCCCTTAGCAGAGGAACCCCCCACTCCTTGCAACAGAGCCAGTTTCCCATTAGAAAAATCACAGTTGTGAGCCTTTCCAGCCTCCCTTGCAGCTAGGACACAGATCACAGCAAACGTGCTGCACCCTGCTCAGCCATGCAGGATCCTGCCTTATTACACAAAGTCAAGTGCATTGCTGCGGAGATCTCTGCTTTGCCTAGAAGTCAGTGGACAAAGCACCCTTTGGCCAGCTGGGAACCCGCTCTTGTCCTTGAACCCAAGTCCCTGCCATGGTTCCTCAAAACCCTGCCCCTGCTCTTCCCTGACACAGCTAGCTGCCTATTCTCCGAGATGGCTCCACTCAGTTCTACAGAAGCCCACTCCACTTCACAGAACTCCACTCTCAACTTTTCAAGTTGGACTCTAACCCCGAATGTCTTTTATTCCACACAGCCCAGTTTGTTACATAGAAACTCATCCAGCCATACAGAATCCCACTTTTTTCTTCAAAATCATGCCTGGTTGTGCTGAACCCTCAGTGAGTTTAGAGAAACTTGAATTCACAGAATCCTACTTCGTTATGAAGAAACCTGCTGGGCTGCAGCAGGCCTGGCCCATTAAAAGAAAGTCAGCATCCTTTCACTGGCATTGTTTACTCTGCTCTCTGCTCCGGGGCTCCAGACCCTGCTGGGGGACTGACAACCTTGTTATTCCACAGAACCTGCTCTGGCTGCATGGAGCATTCTGGAGCTGGGGGCCTCGATTCTCCCACAGATTCCCAGCACGGGTACAAGGAAGCCTGGTGGGTTACACCAAACCCATCTTTGCTTGATAGGATGCCAGCCTAGTACATGGATTCCCACCTCCTTTGAACCTACCCACTATGTTTTCTCTAAGAACTTGTTCCTACAGGAGTTCTGTGAGCCAAGCAATGGGAAAACATAGCGGATAAGTCCTCATCATACCACCTCCACTGGAGCCCCCAAATTTGGGGAACAGAACCCCAAAGGCCCTGGCCCTCTTTACTCTGCATTGCCACCTGCCAGGGAGGACTGAGGGGTGAGCTCTGAAGCACAAGGGGGCAGGCCAAGCCTAGCCCAGGCTTTAGGGGGAGAACAGGCACTCACTGACTTCTCCTCAGGGCCGGCCTTAGTCTCCTGGGTGCAAATCTACTTGGACAGAAATAATCAAGCAAATTAATTTAACTTTAAACAGCCACACTGAGAATGTTCCCACCAAATTTCCTCTGGGCAGAGCTAAGCAGAATTAACGATGGTACAATATCTGGGAGAAATGTTATTCATGAAGGTCTGATCGTTTCAGGGAGGGGCAGGTTGTCAGGACCAAGAGGAAATTGGTAGGGCCGGCCCAGCCTAGCCGTGCTCCGTCCTAAGCCCAGGAGGATCCTAGGAGGCTCTGACCCAGGATGCCTCTCAGGTCAGGTTCCAGCAAGCACTGGGCTCCTTCCTGCAGGAGCAGGCTTCCTGGTACTCCAGGGTGAGCTGGGCCTCTCCATTCCAACCCCTCTCGCACTGAAGTTTACAAAGGGAACCCACATCCAAAACTGCACTAGGTCCCATCCAGAAACCAAGTCTGTCTCCCCCACCCTGCCCCCTGCTTCTGCTCCTTAAACCTTCTTCGTTCATATGGGGAGGGAGAGGAAGAAGGGACTAAACTGATTTCTCTTCCTATCAGAACACTAAGCCCAACAGGCTAGGACCTACACTTAAGACATCATTTCATCTTTGTGACCTCTTTTAAGACCGGACTTCCATATGGAACCGCAGTGGGACTTAGGGTGAAGAGACTTGTCCCCAGGCCTCACACTGGCCTTGGACTCCCTAGCTCGACTCTCATCCCCTAACGTGTTGATGCATGGGAAGGGGATCCAGGTGTGTCAAACCAGGTGTGCTCTATTCAATCCCTGCTGTGGGGCGCACAGCCTTCTGGGAACAGGTTGCCAGGACGGCCCACCAACCATGGCCTGCCAAACTCCACTTATGTGGGGACTTCTCCGAAACCTAAAATGAACTGCAAATGAAGAACTTCCCCCATCTTGCCCGATTGCGTGTTCATTTTCTTCCTCAATTAGCCTTGAGCATTTCTGTGTCCTAGATCTTCTCCCTACCCTGTTCATGCCCAGGTCTTTCCTGTCTGCTCTGTGGCCTCACCTGCCCCTCTGCCCTCCAAATCTGGAGGTCATGTGTCACTTACCCCCTCCACCACACACCTGTGCACGCTCCCACCTAGGTGTAGAGGTGTGCACTCCCATCCTGCCCATATCAGCACCTGTGCTCTTGCCTGGCAGGTGCTGATTCACCCTTCGTTCAATCACAGCTCCTGATCCCCTTAGGAGAAGGATTGGTGGGTTGACAGGGTACTACTCCCAGGTACCAACCAATGGGCCACCCTAAGACTAGACCCAGTCCATCCAACCCACACCTCTGACTGCAACGATTGGTTTGGAGATGGACATGTGACCTCATCTAAGCAGACATAAGCCAGATCCTGGGTCTGGGGACACTTGAAGGGCTGTGGGCTGTGTGTCTCCACTGGAGCAGTAAGTTGGAGTCGCTGATGACCAATTCCCCATCAAAAATACAGACCCTTTGGAAATGGAGGCTGAGAGATGGAGAGGGAGTGGGCATAGGTGTCTGCTGGCTTTTGTAAGTAATAACTGACCACCCCCATCAGCAGAAGTCCTCAATGCACTTCCATTCCCTTTTATTGAAGAAGCAGAGAAAGCCCTCCTGGCAGTTGGGAGGGCTGCCCAGAAGGCACTGTCCTGCAAATCTGCCTGGCTCAAGATTCTCGCATTTCTTAAGGAGGGGCTTTAAGGACTCTGATTGGTCAAGGAATATGCTAATTAGGTATCCCATGAGAGCCAATCAGGGGACTGACACTGGAGTAGCCTGTTTTGCTCAGAAGTTTGCATGGTTTTTAATCAGATCCCTTGGGCAGACACAACAACATCTTAAGACTACATTACATGTTTCTCCTGTCTCCCCCTCCCTCAGCATTCCTGGCGGGTCCCCCGCCCCAACACCCCACACCTATTAGCATTCTTTGAGCACTGAATCCAGCTGAGCCTGAGCCTGATTCCTCAATAGAATCCAATTGATCTCCCTTCCCCAGTTTTGCTGGACTTAGAGGGAGGACCATGGTAAAAGCAAAGGGAGGAGCCCCAGGGCACATGGGCACCTGCTGTGTGAACAGCATCGCACTAGAGACCTTAATCCCTACTCAGCTGGAACCCTGAACTTGCAGCCAGGGACATCTCCAGTTTACACAAGACATGAAATCAAAGGGTCATGTAACTTGTCCAGCATCTCACAGGGAGGAAACAGCCAAGGGGCAGGCCTGAGAACCTGGGTGCTGTGCCTGAGATTTAAATGCACACTTCCTACACTTGGTCACTGTGACCCTGCACCCTGGATGTTGGTGGCACAGCCCCCGTGCCCATGATCCTCTTGGCAAACTCCCCCAATAGCAGTTAACACTATCCAGCCTTCCAGGGTGCCAGCTGCTGTGCTGAGCTACATACACACACATGTTAGCTAGATTCTCCCTATAGACGCCCTAGACATGGATACCAGGACCGCCTCATTTTACAGATAGGAAATGGAGCTTCAAAAAGCTTGGAGAACTCCCAGCCAGTAAGTGGGGTCCAGAATCCCACCATCCTCTCTGGCAACAGAGCCTGGCTTTGTGACTCCTGTTTAAGCCGAAGAGTCCTTGAATCCCTACAGGGGTTGGGGGATGGGGGTAGGTAGAGACGTCATGCCTCGACCACACTACACCTTCTCAGGAGAGCAGTGCCCCCCAAGCTGCTCCAGGCCTCACTGGTTCTTGGTCTCCCCTGGGTGCCATGCGCCAGCCCTCTATCTGGCTGTACACATGATAAATGGCTCCAATTATCCCCCCAGGGCTTGGCTTAATGCAGTGTTTTATTAATGACAACTATCAGAAGCAAGCAAAGAGCCCACTACGTGTACCGACTGCCTACCTATGAACCAAAGCTTACTGCTCTGGGTGCAGAAATGAAAGGGCAGGAGGCAAGAGGCTCCACCCCATTCCCCAGTTCTAGCAGCCAGAAAATTGCTCAGACCTCAAGCCAAATGAAGGATGCTGAGGTGGTTTTTTTGTTTGTTGTTTGTTTCTTTGCCTGCCTCACTCCCCACACTGCTAACGCTTTACTGCTTCCTTGACTGACAAATTAGGGGTTTGGACAAACAAGGGGATAGAAGGGGTGAATATGGCAGCCGCCCGCCCTGCAATTAAGAGGGGTAAGAGAAGAGGGGGCCTGCCCTACAAACATGCCCTCAGCTCTGGCTGAGATTTGGAGAGCAGATGAGAGCGGCTCCTTAACCTCTGGCAAGTTCCACTTAGAGCCTGCCCTGGGGGTCTTCCTGCTGGTCCCAGCCTACACATCCTACAAGATTCTATCCAGGCAGGCTTCATCCACCCAGCTGGATAGGTGGGAAACAGGCTCCCAGACCAGCCATGTATCATCCTGTGCCAGGCCGAGCATTCTAGGCCCCTGATTTGTATGAGCTCCTCCTACATGAGGCCACTCTCGGCAGTGCAGAGAGCTCCTGGTGAGGCAGAGGCCTGGGTGTCAGCTCCCTACAGCCAAGCACTTAATAGTAGGGTGCACTTAGAGAGAGTACATGTACCCATACGTGTATATGTCAGAGATGTGTGTGATTCTGTGAGTTCTGCCTCATCCTAAATAAGGTAGCAGAAAAAAAGGGTCACCAAGTGCTACTTCTCCAGTGACAGATATTTGAATGAGTGCTTTCTACAGGTATATACTGAGGAAATAATGAGGACTTCCTTTTTTTATTATACTCATTCCAAAAGTATAGCTGGAAATAAGGTAAGTGCAAGGGGCCCTGGTTGCCCAGAAGGCTTGGTGGTTTGAGAATAACCAGATCTTCCAGGAGGTGATGATGCCTAGGGTGACTACTGAAAGAACAGGAGTGAACCAAGCAAGAGTGGGTGGGGCTCAGGAGTCCCCAATCAGAAGGAAGGTGAGAAGGAGCCCATGGGTTGGCAACGGGACCGGGGATCCCCAGCATCCTGCCCCTCCCCTGGGCCCCAGCATGGCTATCAGCAGAGAAGCAAGGTCTGCACTTCGTTTGGAAAGAGCACCCAATGTTGTGTGGAAGGAGCTGGGAGTGACTGTCATGTGATCCAGATGGTGGATAGGGTCAGGGCAGGTGCAGTGGACCAACAGGAACGGGATGGGAAAGAATACTTCAGAGGTTAACCTGGTTTTGACGTGGACATGGGCAGCTGCAGCAGCTAAAGAGTCTGGTAGAAGTTGAGACAGAGTCCTGTGGGGTTGAGGTGGTGTCAGACAAAGCAGGGTTTCCCAAGGCCCTACAGTGATCATCAAAAGGGAGATGGTCTTCCTCTTGTACAAAATCCCAGAGCTCAGGGCAGGCCTCTGGGATGGGACTTCCTGGGGGAGGCATGGCTGGGCCTGGATCTCCCCTCCCTCTGCACATCGGGAGCCTCCTGCATACTGGCCTGCTTGGCCTTGCAAGTGTAAATCAATCTCTCTCTCTCTCTCAATCTCTCTCTCTCTCTCTCTCTCTCTCTCTCTCTCTCTCTCTCCCTCCCTCTCTCTCTCTCTGTGTCTCCCCTACACACCGTTTTCTGAGTCCTACAGCCAGCTAGGTTCATGTGCCTACCACTACAGACAGGTGTATCACCCCAAAATATTGATTGTGCTGTTCATTTATAGTGGAACTCCACCTGGCTCCTCTCCCAGCAACTGCTAACTCCATCCTTAATCCATCAACCCTTAACTTCAAGACTTTGAGTTTAAGCATCTGCATGAGTTTGGGGAGCAAGTTCTGCTCAGTCCATAGCAGCACCCTTTGTTCTACCATGAAAAATGTGAAAAAGACTGCACGGATGCAGTTAAATTCTCAGGACCCTCAGTTCTTTAGAAATAGATGATCCCTAAATGGCTGGTATCATTGTTTGCAAAATTGCCTTGGACTTGATGAAGTTCATATTGAGAAATAAACTGTACATTTTTAAATTTTCTATTTTAATTTAGTTTCCATAAATATTTTGAAGTCCTCTTATACAATAAAATATCAGATATTACCTACTTTGCCTTCAACTGTATAACATAATTTAAAGAAACCTAATTTAAACCTACAAAAATTTAAAGAAGCATAGTTTAAAGAGACAGGCTGGTGCCATGGCTCTACAGGCTAATTCTCCACCTGCAGCCACTGGCATCTCATACGGTTCTAGTCCTAGAAGCTCCACTTCCCATCTAGCTCCCTGCTTGTGGCCTGGGAAAGCTGTAGAGTGTTAGATTCGCCGACCAGCAGGGAAAGAATAACTCAGCCAAATATGTGAAAAGAGTTTAGATGGCCTTTATTTCAGGAACCACGGTCACAGGCTGCCCTTCCCCATGCAGCAGACAGACGTGAAGGAGTGGGCTGCAGAGGAAGAAGAGCATGGAAGAGATGGGGAAGAGGCTTGACATGGAAACCAAGATGGGGTCGCCTCGGCCCTTATGGGTGGGGGGATATGGGTCTGTGCCTCATTGGTGCAGCGGTGGTCTCACAGCCTGAGGGCCCCACCAGAATTCCGCCATCCATTCTGGGTTTGGTTGGAGGCAAACTCCACCCTTCTCCGGCCACAGTGGTGGCCATCATTAAGGACGGCTCAAAGCCTTGGGACCTTGTACCTGCATGGAAAATCCAGAAGAAGCTCCTGGATTCTGGCTTCAAATCAGCTGTTGTGGCCATTCAGGGAGTCAATCAGCGGATGGAAGATTCTATGTCTCTCCTTTCTGTAAATCTTCCTTTCAAAGTTAAATGAACAAATCTTTTTTAAAAAAGAAAAGGAAAGAAAGGAGAAGAGAAAGAAAGGAAAAGAGAAGAGAGGAAAGGAGAGGAGAGGTGAGGAGAGGAGGGGGAGGGGAGGAAGGAGAGGAGAGGAGAGGAGAGGAGAGGAGAGGAGAGGAGAGGAGAGGAGAGGAGAGGAGAGGGTTGGGTTGGGTTGGGTTGGTGTCCTGAGGCTTTGTGGGAAGGTGAACTTAGAGGCAGTAGGCTAGTTTGCTTGGCAGATATCTTAGGGCATGGGTGTGATTGGATTTTGTCAACAAGTCTTACAGTGAGAATCAGGAGCAAAAGGAAGCCCAGCAGAAAGATATGGAAAGCTCACAGCCTGGTCCAGGAAAAAAAGAAAAGTCTTGCTGGGGCCAGGGAAGCAAAGTAGAACAACCACTCACTAAAGAGATTAGCTCAGTTCAAGGGGAGCCACATGCCAGTGGGTAGGAGTGAGCAGAAAGATCCTAAGACACCATCCCACAGAGAGGTTTAGAAGTGCTAACATGCTCCCTGATCTCCCAGGGGAGCATCCTTGCAAGAAACAGCCCAAAGGAATCCTGCTTGCCCAGGACCAGCTTCAGGCCAGCGCCTGCTGGCACAGACCCTAGTGTTGTCCACGAATGCTGATTGTACAAGAGTAACAGGTTGTGGCAGTCTCGGTTAAGACTTCAAAGGAAAGTCTGGGAGGCTCTGCAGAGCTGGAGTCACTGGATGGAACATGAGTGACAAAGGGACAATAGTGACACTATAGAGGAAACCCCAGAAAAACAGGGGTGCAAATAACATGAGGCATCCATTAGGATGTATGCAAGCCATTAGCCAGGCCGGTCTGGGAGAGCTGCAGACATCAGCATGCAGCCTTCGAAAACAGCCATGTGGTAGAGACCAACAGAGCTGCTGGAACAGGGTGTTCCCTACCTGTGTGTTTCCAACAAACAGGGGTGCAGATGGATATCGGTCATGGGCGTAGAAGTCTGCCCAGGGTCTTCACTAGGACCACAACAGAGAGATGGAGCAGTGGTGTTTCAGATACTCTGCCATGCCTAAGGGAGCTGGGAAGATCCCACCCAGCCTTGGAAAACCCCAGCACTGGCTGTGAGTGGCATAGCCAGAGAGGCAGGCTTGCCCCCACCACAGTGCACTCATGAGGTAACACATGAGCCTTCAGGGCTAACAGTAGGCCCTGCTGGATTTGGATCTAGCTCTGGCCTGGTTAATCCTCTCACTTTGCCTGTCTTCCCTACTTGGGATGGACAGGTGTACTTTGTCCTATCCAGTCATTGTATCTGGTAAGTGGGCACAGCAGTTCCTGGCTATGGCCTTCGGACTTCTGAATTGATGCTGAGCTGAGTTCAGTCCTTGGGATTCTGCAGAGGGATGGAATGTTTTTGAGTATGAGAGGGGCATGAGTTTTGGGCAGCCAGAGGCAGAATGTCATGGTCTGAAGAGGACTTGGTTTCCCAAACTCATACAGATGCTTAAACCTCTGATGCTAAGCGTCTACTGTGTTAGCAGTTAACAGATTGCTGTTAATTGCTGATGGATTCAGTGTGAGACTTAATCCAATTATGGCATCTTATCCAGAAGACAGACCTAGAGATGGGCAGTGTTTAAGCCCCTGGGGGCTTGTTCTGAGAACTTAGTCTCTTTACAGAGCCCAGAGCATCCTGGCTCTCCCTGAGACAGTTCCTCCACCATACTCCAGCCTCACCAGGCGTCCACACGATGGGGTCACCTGATCATAGACTGTGAAGCTCCGAAGCCATGAGCAGGAGCCAACCCACTTCCTTCCTAAGTAGTTCCTCTTGGGAAGTTGACCAACACTCACCCTCACAGCATCCCAGGGGCAACAATATTGCTCTCATGATTGCCTGTGGCTCAGAAGGGCTGACAGTCTTCACCTGGATCACACAGCAGTCCCAAAGGAGGTGCCAAGGCAGCCTGGATCAAAACCAACAGCAAGACTCCTCCCAAGGGTGTGCCAGCTCCTCCTGAAAGCAATTAGGCCCGGCATAGTAGCCTAGTGGCTTAAAGTCTTCATGTTGCATACATCAGGATCCCATACAGGCTCTGGTTCATGTTCCAGCTGCTCCACTTCCATCCAGCTCCCTGCTTGTGGCCTGGGAAAGCAGTCGAGGACAGCCCAAAGCCTTGGGAAACTGCACCTGCATGGGAGACCTGGAAGAGGCTCCTGACTCGTGGCTTCAGATCAGCTGAGCTCAGTCATTGCAGCCACTTGAGGGGTGAACCAATGGATGGAAGATCTTTATCTCTCCTGCTCTTGTAGATCTGCCTTTGCAGTAGAAATAAATAAATCTTAAAAAGAAAAAATAAAAAAAGGGAACTGAAAGCAATTCCAGAAGTCGTGGACATGGCCCCATCCCAGTAAGAATGTAAAGTGACAAGTTCCTAAACTCTGGGTCCCCAGCTGATATGAAGGCTGTCTCCCTCCTCACTGCCCGGAGTCCAGGGTCAAGGGATGAGAGCACCCTTAACTCTTGGGGTGCTTTTGTGCAAGTAAGGGTGAAAATTAACCTTCTTCCTGGGGGAAATGAGGCCCTGTGCCAGGATGCAGGCTCTGCCCTCTCACCTCCCATTGGCACTCTTAACTGACAGGCCTGGCACCGTGTACAACATTCCCAACAGTTCAGGGCAGTCTGCTCTGGTGGTCACACCTTCGCCAGTCAATAGTTCTGCCACTTTCAACAAAACCTAAAAGGTCTTTGCTGACTGAATGAGGCACCTCCAGCCATGAAAGGGATGCTCAGAAGCTGCCTGGCACCTCAACCTTGCTGGCTGGCTCGGGTCCTCCTCTTGCTTCTTTGGCTGACCTTCCCCTCCCCCCACCCCATTCTGCTGATGGAGACAGAGCATCTCTCACCAGTGATCCTTCTGTGCAGTTGAAATCGACAGGTCCTCGGGCAAAGGGACCAGCCCCTCCTCTGACAGCAAACGAGTTCCAGATAAATGAGTATTGGTTTTGTTCTGTTTGTTTTCCATTTGTAGCTACCCTTTGATTTTTTCCCCCCTGCATAATTGGTTAAGCAATGATAGTGTGGGTCTGGCTCCACAGCCACATTGATTGGGCTGCTCCAGGGCTCTGGGTGTTCTGTCTTGTTGGGTCTTCCACCCCACCCTCTGCTCGGCTGCCTCCCCTCATTCTGTGGAAAGGCAGGGAGGAAAGCAACAGAGGTAAGGCATGTCTGTTGGTGCCAAGCCTTGTGTGGGTGATATATGCCACCTGTCTCATTCTAGCTTAAAAAAAAACACACACACAGGCCAATGTGGTAGGCAGTATAGGTCATGCTGGGCTCATGAAGAGAATAGGGCTCAGAGACCTGCTCAAGGCTGTACAGCCAGAAACCAGCATTGCTGGGCAGCCAGCCCACAGCTTCATAGCTAGCCATTGGCTAGCTGTCTTCTCAGACACTAGTGGAGAGACACCCATGGGCACCTAGGCCAACTACATGAATTCTGGAGGGTGGGGAAGAGGGGAGGGAAGTGGGTGTCTGCCAAGCTAGGACAAACTTGGAGCTCATCTGAGGATGGGCGGAGGGCAAAGGAGCATGATGAGTACGGCGGGAAAGAGGAGGTGATGGCAGTGGAGAACCAGAAGGGTCAAGGCCAGCAGAAAGTGCTCAGTGGGGGGACCAGGGTGTGCTGGCTCCGGGGCACCAACAACTGTCAGCCAAGGTCTGACTGTTCCAGTGGCCAGGACCTGCAGAAGCCACCTCCAGGAAGACCTCAAGCACTCACTGCAGGCAGGGCCCCTGTGGCCTGGAGGAGCTCTTTTTCACACAGGTGACTTGGCCCTCAGCACATCTACAATTCCTGGGCTGGACAGCAAGCCCTCTGCCTGTCACCAGAGCTTGAGCACGACTCAGCCATAGCCAGTGGTCAGTAGGAGGGGGTGTGCTTTGTGGGAAGCAGCCACAGGTTGCCAGGGAAAGGTCACTGGTAGTTCAGCACCAACCCCCCCAACTCCCCATCTCCCACCTTCTTAGCTGTGAACGTGGATGAGTCATTCACATCTCCCAACCTTGAAAATAGCAAAAAGATAGTGCGTGTATTTGACACAATGACTAAGTGACCATGTGGGACACCCACATCTCATATCCTAGTGCCTCATTTGAATCCTGGCTCCTCGGCTCCCTAGCCAGCTTCCTATTAATGCACACCATAGGAAGTAGCAGGTGTCTGCTCAAGGGACTAGGGTCCCTCCAGCCACACAGGAGTCCCAGATTGTGTTCCAGGTCCTTGAATTTAGCCTGGCCCAACCATAGCTGTTGTGGACGTTTAGGGAGTGATCCAGCAGATGGGAGATCTTTGTGTGTGTGTGCCCCTTTCAAATAAAATGGAAATAAATAAAGTTTTAAATAACCATATGGTAATATTGAAATATTTTCCATCGTGAAGCTCAGATGGAAACTCTTTGCAAGTATTAACTCATTTAATCCTCATTCAGCCCCAAGCAAGAATTATCCTTATTTTGTATTTATCACAGCAAAGATCAAGGAGGTAAGGACAGGGGAGCCTTGGTTTGTAAAGTGCATGGTGGAGGGGGGTTGTTATTGGGGAGCTGGCCCTTGGCAGACCTACCAGAGAGGAGCAGCTCACCCAGCATTGGCCACCCCCTCAAGGGGAGCCTGACAACCTCAGCGTCCCTTAGTCGGGCCGGCTTTAGCCCCACCACCATCTGTCCACCCATCATTCCAGGACAGGTCAAGGGCCCGGCATTTGTTCTAGGAGCTAGAGCACTCCTGCCTCAGTGGAGCTTACATGGGCCCTGGCAGCTCAGCCCACCATGTAGCAGATGCAGGATCCGTAGCAGGACCTCCTTCAGGGCAAACACAGCTGGACCGGAAAATAGCAGTCAAGGCTTCCACAGCGTGGCAGGGAAACTCAGCTGAGAAGCCAATGTCTCAGCAGGTGAAGGGAGGCAGGCCTGGCGGCAGGGACAGAGGCTCCGAGGTGAACACAACCCCAGCAGACCAAGGACAGCAGTGGAGGACAGCTCATGAGGGAGAGACTAGGTTGGGCAGGGGGACGTTATGCCAGGGTACATGCATGGTTTAGAGCAAGCAGTAGCCATCAGCTGACGGTGAGCACAAGACAAGTGCACACCTGTCAGCTGGTCTTTCTGAGACCCTCATCGAGTCATTTCCTCCACCCCAACCCCTTCCTAAAACCCTTCAGGGACTCACTGTGCTCAGAATGGAGACCAGGCTTCCTGTCCCCCACCCCGCCCATCCCAACTCTCCCCAAGCCTCAGCCACATCTGTAGGTGTGAGCCTCTCTTCCTTTATCTTCTGAACTTGCCCCCCCACACACACACCTGCTACCCACACTGCATCTGCATAATCACCCTGGGAACTCTTTCTAGGCTGCCCTGCCCACAGCAGGGGAGGGACCCGCGCTTGGCTCTCATAGCTCCTGTCGGCCACCATTAGACCACGGGTCACATGGAATAGAGGTTATCTGCTCCCTTGTGGGTCTCAGTCAGGCCCTGCAAGTTCCTACAGGCTACAATGCAAGCCACCTGTCAGTGCAGCCCGGACCCAGCAATGTACCAGGTACAATGGAATGACCAATGGAGGTGTCTCAGTTCTCTCTTCCATCCCGACTCCATGTGGCTTCCCAGTTCCCAGGCCTCAGTAACATGTTGGGAGCCCTGGCAAGAGCCCCCTTTTCCTTCCCCAGGGAGAGACAGAGCAGGCTGAGCCAGGCAAGCTCCGAGGGGAACAGCAAGGAGCCATGCTGGCTAAATCCCCGTTACATGTATAGTCATGTTCTTATTAAGCAGCAGGTGAGGGGACACGAATCCTGGGCCCCCCTCCCACCACAGTCATTAGAGAGAGAGCCCATCCATGGGCCTGGCCTTAAATCTCAGAGGCTCACAGAAGCCACAAGTGTTCAGGGCCAGTCCTGTGTCACCAGGGACACAGATCAGCATGCTGCAACTCAGACTGAGCCCGCCCTGCACCCCAACCAGCGGGGTCCAGCCCTAGGGCAGATGGGGACTCCTGAGAGGTCCTGGAACAGGGTTTCAATTCAGATCTGCACCAAATGCTGTGTGACCTTGAGAAGGCCAGAAGTCCTCTCTGGGCCTCTTGGTGACACACCCTCCATGCACAGCACCCAAGTGTTTCTGGGAAGCTCTTTTTTTCCCTCCTCCCTCACTCATCCCATATCACAGAATAGAAAAGCAGAACCTGTTGGAAGCTCTGGGCACCAGACACCCCACCCCAGTGACCATTGCGCATGATCCAATGGACTAGTGAATTAGACATGGCCTTGGACATAGGGCCAGAGGGGTCGCATTTCCAACCCCTCACCCAAGCTGGGATCCAGGAGCCGCTGCTTGCGTCCTTTCTGCTACAGAGCCTGGGTCCTTGGTAGCAGAGAGTGAGGACGACCGTCTGCCTTGCGCCATAGGCTGCCCCCCAGGACAGGGCCACCCTCATACACAATGCCTCTTTCCCTTTTATTTTTTTTTTCTGTGTGTGTAATTGATTTCAGTGAGATTTATTGGGGGAGTTTTAAACCTTTTTTTTATTGTGAAATATAACACAAATTCCAAAAATTGAACAACTCATAAATGCAGCGCTTAATGAGTTATAAAATGTGAATACCCAGGAAACCACCTCCTGGCCCCACCTCCAGATGGTGCCAAAGTGGCCCACACCATCACCAGGGCCCCTTCCCAGGCAGCTCAACACAGAATGGGATGCAGGAATTCCAGCTGACCCCTTTTGTGAAGTAGAGGATCAGACCCTACCAACCCAAACAACCTGGAATCCCAAACCAGCAGGGAGAAAAGATGTGACAGAGCCCACTGGGATCCCAGAGCACTTCTGTCCTCCTCCCCTACCCCTAACCACCCCTGCCCCTGCCCCAGGGGAGCTGGACTCTGGAGTCCCCTGCCTGGTGTTCTCTGCTTATCCCCACCCCCAACAGAAGGCTGCCTCCAATTTTGAGTATTTATTCCCATGGAAGCCAAGCTCCCTTCCTGGTGCCATACTTTCAGCAGCCTACCCCACCAATCCTGGGCCAGCTGCACCAGGGCCTTGGGTAGCGAATAGAGAAGAGAGGAGGAGACAGCAGACGGGGAAGCCAGATTTCCCAAGGCAGACTGTGTGCCAGGCACTGCACAGGCACTTGGCACTCAGGGACCATTTTCGCCAGCTTCCTCCTGTGTCCAAAAATTGTACTAACACCTACATTTTCTCCAGGAGGATGAGGGACTCACAGCCAAACAACCTGCCAAGAATCCCCAGCTGGGGGTCCGGCACAGTAGCCTAGAGGCTCAAGTCCTTGCCTTGCACATGCAGGGATCCCATGTGGGTGCCAGTTCATGTCTCGGCGACCCTGCTGCCCATCCAGCTCCCTGCTTGTGGTCTGGGAAGGTCCAGAGCCTTGGGATCCTGCACCCATGTGGGAAACCCAGAGGAGGCTCTCGGCTCCTGGCTGCAGATCGGCTCAGCTTCAGCTGTTGTAGCCGCTTGGAGAGTGACTTCACAGATGGAAAATATTCCTCTCTGTCTCTCCTCCTCTCTGTATATCTGACATTCCAATGAAAATAAAATAAATCTTTTTTTAAAAAAGAGTCCCCAGCTAGCAAGTGCAGAGCAGGCTGCCTGCCCACCTCCAGAGCTCTTTCTCTCACTCCGTGCCCAGCTCGGCATCACAAAATGCAGTCAGTCTCTTCCTGAGAACTTGCTCCCTCCCACCCTGGCTGCAAGTGCAGCAGCTGACAGACGGGTGAATTATTCCAGGAAGCAGGTGGCAAGGGAAGGTAAAATTTGGTGGAAGGAAGCAGGAGATTTGGGGTGGGAGGCAGGAGGCAGTGAGATTTCTGAGAACTGGCAGCAGTTTCCAGCTGGGGAAACCAGGGAGAGGGAGAGACTAAAATTTAAGACAGAACAGAGCAGTCTTGACGGGGAGGAGCTGGAGTTTGAAGACTTGGGGCATCTTGTTCACCTTTTCATTCCCTGTGAAAAGCCTGCTGTGGAGCGTGAACTCCATTAACATCCCATGGATGGATGGATGGACAGATGGACGGATGGACGGGTAGATGGATGAACAGATGCATGGGTAGGTGGGCAGGTGGATGGGTCAAAGAAGGAGGAGTGAATGGAGTAAACACGTTTATGACTAAAAACACACCGGGTTCTCATCACAATCCAGTGGGAGTGGAGAGAAAAACAGATTGCAGTAGGTGTCCTACACATAAGCCACCACCCCAGTAATGCTTAACTGAGGCCTGGCAGACAGTGTTCCCAGCCCAGCCCTCCCCCACCTGCTCCCTCCTGCCTTCCCACCTTCTATCCTTATTTTCTCCTCTGTTTCCATCGCCTGCTGCCCTTCAGCCCTCCAGAAGAGAACATACTCCTCTGCATTCCTCACACCAGCAACTCCAGCCTGGCAGAGCTGGGTTCAGAGAATCCTGCAGCCCCAGCTAAAGATGCAAAGGCCTGGCACCAACATGGGCCAGACTGCCTGGCTTTCCAGCGCCTGGGCTCACTGCTGGGCCCACACCCAAGGAGGAGAGCCCAGCGAGCCTGTGTTTTCCACCTCTGGCATGTGCTGAGACAAACCCAGCTCGTAGCCGCACGGGGCTCCCGCTGCCCTGCTTTCGTTAAGGCCATGGCTTCCCAGCAGCAAGCCTTGGTTGCTCGCCTTGTCTTTCCTGCTGAGTGATTTCAGTTGAATAATTTTGCATGATCTCAGCACAGCATGAAGACAGCACCAAGCTGAGGCCAAGGGGCTTATTCCAAGGAGGAGGGGGTGGGAATGGAGCCAAAGGAGCTCCCTCTGCACAGACTCAATGGGGTTTCTGGGGTTTCCTGCCTCAGCGGCTACAGGTCACTGTGAATTCCAGCAACCCTTCCTCCTAGGGTCCCTTGAGTGGCTTCTGGCCTTGCGTGGGCATGGGTGGGTCTGGTGTCCATGGCTGCCCTGGGATGGCACTGCCCCCACGTTCTCTCACTGAGCCTCCACCACTCCTCCCACACACAGCCAGCAAGTAGATGTTGCCTTCCCAGGCAGATAATAGGCACAGACCTGCCTGGTAGTGCCCGACCCCAAGGTCAAGTCCAGACCCATAGACCTCCAACTGCTGTGTACATGGTTCCACCCAGAGGACTCACACCTACCTACACTAAGGTCCTAAGGGAGGGGCCGAGGCTGAAGGAAAAAGCCAGGGGGATTCTCTGTAGAAGGAGGAGCTGGGGAAGCAGGAATGTTAGAACATCTGGAACAAACTCACCAGCACAGGTAGGAGCTGCCAGGCCCCCAAGGAGGGCTCATCCCCAGAGAAGCTAAACAGCTTGGCCAAGGTCACACAGCAGCACAGCTGTGACCAGAGTCAAATGCTCCCAACCCTCAGGATCCCACATGAGCCTGTGCCTCCCCCTGTCCCTAGGACAGCCCAATTTCAACAGTGTCAGGTCAGGTTGGGGGCCAGAGCGGGGAAGGGAGCTCCCAGGCCAGCCACAGGCAGAGAGGGTGATCTCTCCTTCTGGGCCACCCCCACTCGTTACTATTCCTAGCATCACCCCCCCACACACACACACACACTCCCGCACCCTGTGGAAACCCAGTGATGCCGAGAGCTGAAATTTGGACGTTTTCCCAGCATTTGGACTGTTAATTAAAACTAATAAATCTGTCACTTGGAGTTGGGTTGAAAAGGAGAACGAGAGAGGTAGGAGAAAGAGAGGAGACTCAGGCGTGGAATTCCCTTCCCTCCCCACCCTCCTGTGAGGGTCCTTGCCTTTCAATCCTGCCTCTTGAATTATTTTCTCCACTGGCCACTTACTCATTCCACACTTCATTCTCCCAGCCATCAGCAGGCCCCAAACTCTGTCTAAGCAAACTCAGGGTGGCTATCAAGAGGAGTAGAGGATTTGCTTTCTTACTTCTATGAAATTTAATCCTTTATTTAAAAGGTAGAGTGACAGAAAGAGAAAGGGAGACACAGAGAGGGGTCTTTCATCTGGTGGTTCACTCTCCAAATGCCATCCACAGCCAGGTCGAGGCCAGAAAGAATCACAAGCCCACAACTGCATCTGCATCTCCCATTTGGGTGACAAGAGCCCAAGTATTCAGGCCATCTTCCACTGCTTTCCCAGGTGCATCAATAGGGGGTTGGATCAGAAACGGGGCAACCAGGACTGAAACTGACAGTCATTATGGGATGTTCCAAGAGGTGGCTTAACCCGTTGTGCAGTCACCGTGACACTGGCCCCGTGGTGGAGGCATTTCCAAGACAAGGACTCACTGAGCACTCCCTGCCAGCCATGAGCCTGGGCAACAAAGTATGAGCCCTGGCTAGGGCCAAGCTGGGCATTGTCACTTTCCTCTCGGGGATCTGCCCTGCCCTTGCCCCAGGTACCTCCTCCATCCCCTCAAACACATGCATTACAATCCTTGCTTGGCAAGGTTCTCATGCAGGGGACGTGAGAAGATGTGCCAAATGTTGCCCACTACTCCACGAGCTCCCTCCAAGATCCCCTGTTGTGATATCCATTCCTTCTGTCCTATCCCATCTTTCTCCTCCCCTCAGTCCCAGAGATCCCCACCACACAGGAACACTGGAAGAGTGAGCCAGGCAGCCACACCAGCCCAGGGCTGCAGAACCCCCTTGCTGCCCTCTGGAGTGCTGAGTCAGGAGCCAGACCAGGGCAGCGTTGCATGCAGCCCTACTGGCTCGGCAGTCAACACAGAAGATCTCAAAGTGCCCCCACATGTGGGGGGCACAGGTCTGCCCATACTCAGTCCCTCTCACCCACTAACAGCTCCTTTCCTCAGGGCCCGCTACCCCCTTCCTGCTGCACAGGTGGTCCTGTGAACATACTGGCCCAATGGGACCCTGCCCCAGAAGTTTTCTCCCTGTAGGTGGCCAGGAGCCCTGCTCTCTGTTGATTTGTGAGGCCGGAGGGTGGGCAGAGCTGCTCATGGGCATGGCTTTAGCCTTTCTCACTGACAAAGATAAGGTCAGATGTACAGAGGACCTGAGGATGAAAAACTATGACCTTCCCACCTCTGGGTTGAGAAAGCCTATGGAATCCCCTTTTCTTCTTTAATCAAGCTGGGATTCAGCCATTCATGGGTCATCTCTCACTCAACGCAAGCAGACAGGCGAGAGGCCAAGGCCACCTCCCAGAATGACCCTGGAGGAGAGTTTGGCTCCTGGCGTCTTTCCCTCCCTCATCCATGCTCAGTCCCAAGCCTGACACAGCCCTCCTGCTTCGGAGATGCAGTACTGAGGAGCAAATGCCACCAGCACCCAGTTAGCAGCAGTTTTCAGCTCTGCTGTGCTTAGTTCTCCCACTAGCCCTGCTGCTTCTGAGCAGGGGTGAGGGCTACTTCCAAGCCTGCAACCTCAGCCAAGCCAGGGACCACTGGGGCCCGGTACTTGCTCAGTGTGGGCCTGCCCCAGGACCCTGGGCTTTCTTAGCTCCTGTGGGACCAGGCAAACTGGGTCTGCTGCTTTTGGAAGTCCCTCCCCTGCAGGCAAATCCTGTACCTAGCTGCCAATAGCTCTACTGTAAAACACCATTATTGGCCATGGATACCAGCTCTCACCAGACTGAGAGGCCTCTCCCCATCCAATAGAACAAGACTTGGGGACAATGCCCTTCAGAGCTCGCCAACCAGTCTTCAGAACATGGCCCAACCTTAAGCAGCTGTAGGAGCCCCCCTCATCCTTCATTCATGCACAGAGTCCCTCACTTGTGAAGGGGGAACCCTGGCCACTTTGTGTCCTAAAAAGTCCCTCTGAGAATACCCTCTGGGGAACAGGGCAGGCTAGCTGTTCCCCTCCCCCTCTGAACAATGATGAAGATGATAGCCCACGTGGGTGAGGTCTTCTGGCCCAGTCCCCAATACACCTGAATCACCTCATTTAGCTCCTTGGTAAAGATGCCTGCAAGTGGTTGGCCCAGGGTTAAGGAGCCAGGTTGTGGCAAAGCAGGGACGCAAACCCCGGCAGTGTGGCTCCAGGGCCAGTGCCCTCGACCTTCCCTGGTTCCAAACATAGCTTCAGTGATGGGTGTGTGGACACTGCCCTGAATGTTTGGAGTTGATATATGGGGATAATACTGGATCTAAGCACTTGGCAGTCTCAGGACAAGCAAACAGAGCATGGCTGTGGGGCACCCCATAAAATACCAAGAACTGAACAATGTTATCTGGCCATGGTCCCTGGGGCTTGGGTGATTGACAGCATCAAACGGGTTGATGGGGTGGGTGGAAGGCTATGACAGGCAAATAGAACCAGGGAAGCAGTGTGGAGAGAGGAGCTTCTTATACTTGGAAAGTGGAGTGCCCATGGATGCAGAAGGAAGCCACCTGATCTCAGAATGACCATGAGACTGTCGTTGGCCTCCATCCTCCTCATCCCCTAAAGGTTAAAAGGATGGAGCTTGGGAGAGATGCAAACGGGGTGGCCAGCCTGCTCAGCCTCAGGCTCCCCATCTGTAAAGGAGGGTGCAGTTGACTACTCTCGCAGCTGTCCGAGTAGCCTTTAGAGGAGGCCGGTTCATCTAATTCTATGGGGACACAAGTTGGGAGCCAGAGGGAGCAGAGCAAACTTACACCCTCCTGGGAGAGGGCCTCTCAGATAGACAGGAGGTAGGTATGATGTGACTGCTGAGATCAGGGTCAAGTAGTGGCCTTGAAGTCTTCACGAAAATTCTGGGACTGGAGGACAGAAAGGCTACCTTCTCCAGGGAGACTCCTATGGTGGCTCTGCATCCTGACCTCTTGACCCCTGGCCACCCCTTCCTCTCCCTGTGGGTCCTCTCCCAACTGGGTGCTGCCCTGGTACAAACCCAAGCATCCTACAGACTGCCCACATACTATCCCCAGACTGCCCCCTGACCTCACCCAAGGTCCCCAGAAGTCATCCTCACTTCCCTGCACTGCCACCATGTCGCTGCCACTCCTGCAAATGCCTGCAAGCTTCCCGGTTCAGGGCAGCAATACCCTCGGCAAGAAAAAATACTCATCATTAAGGAGAATCTGGCAAACGACCACAGATGCTGCTCCCTTGTCCATTCTGAAACTCTGATCAACCTCCAAGAAAGACTCTGTGGCCACAGGGTCCCTGGAAGGACCCCACAACCTCCATTGTGCACAGTTGCCCATGTGTTAAAACAATGGCAGTGTTGTCAAACTTGGGTTGCAAAACTTCTGGTGCTATATTACATCCTAACGTGAAGCAATTTAATGCTTTAACACAAAAATTACAATGTAATATAATTGCTCTATTAACAAGATAATTGTGGGTTTCTTTTTAATTAATTCATAATCTACTACAGATGGTATGGTCTGGTCACAGCATCATGTTTAACGTTACCGCATGAGCCATTTCTTAGGACCCAACAACATGGCTCTGAGAGAGGAGCAACAGGTGCATCTGGAAAGGCAGGAGTGGCCCCTGAGAATGTGACTCCCCAGCTCAGCCAGGCTCTTGTGTGACAAGCTCCACTCCTGTCATGCCATACCCCCGAGATCCCTGACAATGAAGAGCAGGGAGGAAATTTCTAAAGAAACCACCCACCCTCTTTCATTGGCCAGACGGACAATGAAGTGTCTGTTTTCAACCCCACCTCTTTCACATACCCCTTATGAGGCCTCAGAGAAGCCAGTCCCCCAGCCCACCCCTTCCCCCATGAGCCTCAGTCTGCTAGGTTAGGAAACAAGGGGTTCAATCACACACACACCCAGGGATGTGGCTCCTGTCCTGCTGAGCTAGGGTTGGTGTTATGGGGTCAGCAGCAGAGCAGACACTAACTCAGGTGGGTAATCTGTGCAGCAACTCCTCTCTCCTGTTCCTCAACTGAGCAGGACAGGACAGAATACAGAAAAGCCCCTAACTCTTGCCTCCTCAATGTGCCAGTCACCCTACAGCCTCAAACCAGGGAGAGAGCCTGAGGTCATGGAAGAACTTACCAGCTGAAGGTTGTGGGGCCTGTGCACACACATGCCTGCCACAGTCCCAGGTAACAAAGCCCTGGGCCCCTGGAGGCCTCCAGGGGCCTCCATCTGTGCAAGAGAGAAACTGAATCAGGTGTGCTGGCTCCAGCCCTGGAGATTGAGACATGGAGGGTGGGCTGGGGCTAGAGCAGAAGGTACCTCCAGCAAGCCGAACTCTGCTGTCCAGCAGGACAAGACACCTGATGCTTCCAAACCATCTCCCACGATTGCTCCTCAGCCATCCGAAAGTTGTTGTAGAGGATCCCAGAGTGTATAGCCCTCCACTGGGAGCAGGGGAGAAAACAATGAACAAGACCCTGGGCCAGGACAGGAGTTCCTGGGAAAGGGCAGGTGGAGCACCCAGAGGCAAGGTGAAGCTCCATCCCCAGCCACCTGTCTACCAAGATGGACGTCTCATATCAATATCACCAAGGGCCCACCTTGCCTGAACCTACCAGGGCAGGCATTTATCTGGCACAGTGGTTAAGACCCTGGTCAAGTCCCAGCTCTGTTCCAGATTCCAGTTAATGCACATGGGAAGTGGGAGGTAGCAGCGGAGGGTTCAAGTTAGAGTTAGATGATTCAAGTTAGAGACCCCTGTCAGCCAGGTGGGAGACTCACATGGGGTTCCTGACTCCTGGCTTCAGCCTGGCGTAGCTCTGACTGTTATGGGTATTTGGGGGAATGAACCAGCAAATGAAAGATCTCGCTTGCACTCTCTCTCTTTCCCATTCAAATAAAAATTAATAAAATTCACTATCCAGTGTTTAAAAATGGATCATGAACATAATAACAACATGAAATGCCTTCCCCTTCATTCCCCCTTGCCACTGTGACTGGCCACTTGGTCCCCCAAGCCACTGTCCCTCCTGCTTCCTTGGCACACACTTGCTCTATCTGGCCCTGCATCTTGGTGTGTGGGGGGGGTTGGGTGGTAGGGTAGAGCAGCAGTTCTGCCCTCTCCAGGGGATCTCATCCGCTCACTGGACTCCACGTGCCCTCAGTTCACTGAGCAGCTTCAGATGCAGATCTGCAGCCACTGCCATTCCCATGCTGGCTTGTCCTCCTCTATTCCACATCTGACCCAAGCCCAAGAGGCATCTGAACCCCTCTGCCTCTAAGCCTTCCCAGCCTCACACAGCAGTCCCACCCCCGAACACCTGCAGGCCCTGGACCCCCTAAGCTATTCTCTCCCCTGCACCCTAGAGAGTCCTATGGTGCTAAACACACCCTGAACAGGTTTCTCAGGGAGATGTGGGGGCAGAAAGGAAGGCTGTGGGACCGGGACAGGGGAGGTGGGAGGGTAAGCAACACCCAAAGGAAGCAGTGAGCCCACAGGAGCCCTGGGGTAGGGAAGCCCATGAAGGTAGTCCCAGGCAATGGGACAGGCTTTACAGCCCTGCACCAACCCATCAGGAGCACACATGCCTGCCTGTCAGGACAGGTTGGGACCCTCTACTCCCTCTGGCCTCGCCAATTCTTAGAAAGCAGCAGGGGAGCCGGGGAGTGTAGCCATGACAGTGTCCCCCACACAAGAGCAGTGTGACCTTCCTCACGCCCCACCACATACCAGCATCCAGGCACACCAGCCTGCCCTTGGGCCCCCGAAACACACCAGACACAACGACTCTGTCCTTGTTGCTTCTGCTGCTGCTCAGATTCCCCATCTGTAAAACCTGCTGGCCTTTTGGGGTGATAGAGAGAGTGCAGCTAGATACTTTCCACAGACAGCAGCCAGGGCCACATGGTGGCATCACACAAGCCCATGGTGGGATGCTGAAGACTGGCACAGGAAAAAAATCTCAGCCCCCAGATGTGGCACCCTCTCCTCTCTCACCATTCATGTGTCATCTCTTTCGCCGCCTCCTCATCATCTGGGCCTGAGGCACTGGCCACCCCATCCTCTACTTCATCCTCTACATGGCACTTCCCAATGTCCAGGATGACCTATTCTTTGCTTAGTTACGGTGGTAGTTCTCAGCCAGGGACAAGGCACATTGGCAACAAGGGAGACATTTTGTCACCATGGGGCAGGAGACACGCTGCTGTTCCACAGGGGGTAAGAAGCCAGGGATGATGCTGAAATACACAGCAGCCCCTACGACAGGATATGATCTGGCCCCAGCATCACCAGTACCACCAGCAGGTGTTCATACTACCGATACCTTGTAGATGCTCAGTCAATATCTGCTGACTAGCGGTGCCTGGAAAAGCACTGCATTCGTATCAGATGGCACAATCCAATGGCTGAGAGAGGGTGCCAAAAGCCTGTGACTTGCTACCAAACTCTGAACTTGGTGAGTGCTTGAACCTCCCTGAGCTTGTTTGTGAAACAGCATCAATATTCATACCTGCAGCCAACACTTAGCAAGTTCTCGCTGCATTCCGGCTCTAGCCTTCCGGAGAACAACTGGAAGATGACAGGAGCTCCGTGATTCATCTTTGAGGCCTGCTCACCTCCCCTTGGAAGCCTCCCCTGATGGCCCCCAGCAGTCCCCCCATCACCACGCAGGGCCTCTCCCCCTCCAGGAGACTGCAGTCCCTTGTTCACCCCCACGCGCTAGTGCTGCTGGCTTGACATGCACGTGCACGGCTCAGCCCCTTGGCGTCCCTCTCCCTTTTATAACAGTCTGTAATGGCTCCTTTAAATCCCCAAATGAAATTCACTGAGAGTATAACCCACCTAGACACCATCGCCGGCAAATAAATCAACATAATGCCCTAACTGCAATAGGGAAGAAAAGTAAAAATGAAGATAATTTGTAAGATGATATGCCTTTCTGTACATAAATGCTCAGGTCCCATTGCCCTGGGAGACAGAAGGAAGAAACCGGAGGCTTTTACACCCACGTGTTAGACCGCCACGAGGGCCACAGCCTCCAGTGCAGCCCAACACTCAGGGGCCATGTCTGGGACTCAAGTGCCACAAACAGCATTGCAATCAGAAATGTGATTTTTTTTTCCCAAAATGATGCATAACTCTTAGTAATGTATCCAACAGAACAAAATACAATCTTCCTTCAATTTGCCTGGCCATTGTACTTCTGGAAAATCCAGTGCGTATTAAATCCGTGACACAAATACTTTATGCTTGACTCTAAAATCAAGTTCAGTTCCAGGCTTAAAAAAAAATTATGATAAGCAAGTTTTTCACATACTTGGATGTCGCCTGGGATATGCGAGAGTCCCATGGGATGTGCAGTGGTCCCTCCCCATCCCCTGGAATGAGGACTGTGTCTGCAGGTGTGGCCCCACTCCTACAGGCCAGGAACATCCCCTACGTGACTGCAGGCATCACATGGGCTCCCCTGGGGCAGAAGTAACTCTGGTTAAGACTCCTACATCCCTTCATGGAGCTTCTGAGTTCTAGTCCCAGCTCAGCTCTCAATCCCAGCTTCCCATTAACACACATGCTGGGAGGCAGCAGGTGATGTATCAAGGATTCAGGCCCTGCCACCCACATGGAGTCCTGCATGGAGCTCCTGGCTCCTGGCTTCAGCCTGGTCCAGCCCTGGCTGCTGCAGACATTTGGGGATTGAATCAGCAAAGAGAAGATCTTTCTTTCTCTCCCCTCCTCATTGCCTTTAACTTTTCAGAACCTACAAGGGTCTAGACCTACGGTGAGCGTGCAGTAAGTCCTGGCTGGCTGAAGCATACACAGTCCCTGAGCTCACCCAAGGTCACCTGCAGATGTCACACTAATGCCCTCCCACACTCAGGGAAGGAGGGTGGACTGGCCACCAAGTGAAGATCAAGAAAACCAGGGAGCAGAGAGCCCACTACCCAGTGACATGCGTAAGAGCCTCTGGATAGCCCCCCACCCCTTCAGCTCTCCAGAAGGCTGAGCTCCACTGCTCACAGGGACCACCTCCATTATCCCCTCCCGCCTCTCCCTTCTTCCCCCTAACCCTCACCCTCCAAGTGCTCCCTGGGGCTCTGTCCCAAACACACTTGCTAAACTGCTGTGTGTCTCAGGCGCAGCACCAGTGCTTCCTGCTCCTGATCAGCTTAGATGGGCTCTCACTCTGGGCTTCCCCTATCCCTGCAGCTGGACTGCAGTCTCAGGGCAGAGCCCCAGGTGGGCCCAGGGCGAAGCCTTAGCGATGATGAGCTCAGGCTCAGGTGGTAGACAGCACCTCCCTGCTGCCCCCTACAGGTCAAGGGGAGTCACAGGCCAGCCCAGGCTTCCCCCCCATGGGCAAATAGGAGAAACCTCTGCATGAAGCATATAAGTAAGGATGGGAAGGGGTTTTGACCATGCAGCCCCCTTGCACTTGGGTTCTGGTTTGGAGAGGGGCCACTGCAAATATCAATCAGCAGAATCCAGCACTGAACCAGGCAGATGAAGGTGTGGCAGCCACACAGACCTGGAAGATGGGAAACGTATGACTCAGGCCCTGGGGCTGGCTGGGGCTGGTAGTCCCCAGACATGTGGGCTGGGCGGTTGTCGGGACCTTCTTAGCCTTTCTAGTTCTGCTGCCGAACTTGTATTTTTCCACAAGACTGCATAATTCACCAAAGATACAATTACTTAAGGCAGAACATAAACAAAGTGTGCCACAAGCTCATGGGGTCTGTAACTCAGACATTCTCTCAGGGTCATTAAAACATCCTCCTTCAATCAGAAAGCCTTGAAGGACCCCTGCACCTGTGTGCCCCTGACTCTTGCCAAGCTGGGCAGCAGGATGAGTTGAGCATGGGGGAGGGAGGGACAGGCAGCCAGGAGCAGCAATCCTTGGAGAATTCCAAGAAACTTGGCTCAGAGGAGGTAGACCCTGCATGGCAGCAGATGAAAACAGGGCAGACCAGAAAGAACATCTCATAATGCCAGGGGTCATTGAAGAGCCACCACAGGACTGACTCCTTTGTCCTGGTATGGTCAGGAGAGGCAGCAGCAGCCCGACGGGGACCCAGGCAGGATCTGGACAAGAGGGACCACTTGGCTGCGGTCCATGTCCGAGGGACAGCGACATCAAGGAGATGGAGTATCTCTGCATAAGGAAGAGGAGGGAGCCACTTGAAGGTGCCATGCTGAGCACAGTGGCAGGCAATTCATACCCATTCTTGTGCACTCTGTACCCATTATATAGATATGAAAACTGAGCCTTGGGGAAGGGTATCCCCAAGAACATAGAGCTGCAGCCTGGCCATTCAGGGACCCAGGTCTTTGGGCTTAACAGGCAAAGTAAGGCCTACAGACGGCAGGAAGAGGATGCTCTGCTAGGGGAAGAAGCACCTTGCAAAGGCATGAGGGCGCTGGTCACAGAACAGAGCCATACCCTTCTGTGTTCATCGCTCAAAGCCAGAGCCAGGCCAGAGAACGAGCATTACCAGGAGACAGATTTCATCGGATGTGAGGAAAAGCTTCCTAACAGGGCAGGACTGTACCCCTCAGGAAGGAACAAACTGTCCGACAGCTAGTGAGTTCCTCATCCTGGGAGGTATGCAAGCACAGGCTGCATGCCCCAGCAGAACTTGTGTAGAAAGCTTAGTCCTGGGGACTTTGCAAGTTCTTGAGCCTCCAGGTTCCCCCTGGGAGGGGCTGAGGTGTCATGAGAGGTGCCACATCGACGGGGGAGACCCAGTGACTGACAGAGAGCCTCCTTGTTTTCCTGGCTGCTCGGCAGGCAGAGGTCCTGGCTGGTGGAAGGGAGGGCTCAGGCGTGCCCCACCGGCAGCGTGCGAAAAGACAGCAAGTTGACCCACTAACCATTAATCAAAGGCTGTGAGCAGGAGACTGGATGGATGCTGCCTCTCCTCCAATTGCTCTGCAGGCAGGAGCAGGAGTTGAAGATGGCTGAGATGGCCACAGCTTTGGCCAGAGCTGGAGGTGGAGGCAGTGGGGAGCAGGGGTGGCCTCTCCCTCTGGGCCCCACCACCAGTCCCTTGTACTCCAACCTGAACTCATAGTGCCATTCAGCCACCTTGAGTCCCTCAGCTGGGCTGGGGAGGCCAGTGCTAGGGGAGGGAGAGGCAAATAGGAGGCCATCAGATACCAAGTCTCTGTGGTCCTGGCAAAGTGGGTTTGAGAGCTGGGAATGATGATGTTGCCATGCATCCCTGCCAGGCTCCAGGCTGTATGTGGAGCCAAGGGGCCCCCTGAAGATCCCCTCTGTACCACAGCCCACCCAATCATGTCATCTTGAAGCCCCTCTGGAACCAGTCAACCCTCAGGAGCAGAGCAAAGGCAGCGCCACATCCTATCCCCAAGACCTTTCCCCGTTCCAGAACTGAAGCAGGATGGATGGCTGCATAGAGAGAGGAGTCCCTGGACAGGGTGCTCTGGGAGCCCGCTCCCTTCCTTCCTGTACCCACTCGCTTTTTCCTCAGCCCATTCTGAAACATGTAGGACCAGAGAAGGGTTCTGAGCCCCAAAACCTACACACTGAAAAGTGTGGGAGGTTCCCACCCAAGAAGCAGGCACTGCTGTCCCTGGAATCTGATGGGGGAAGCACACCCCTGCCTTGGAGGAGCTCCCAGTCTGATGGCAGAGATGGAGGTCTGCAGTCCAGCACCCAGGGCTGAGGGAGGGTTAGGACGCATCGACACAGGCTCGCTCACACACCACTCAGTGCTAAGGAGTCTGGCAAAAACCGCAGGAGGAGCCACAGGGAGGCCCCTAAGGAGAATGGGGTCTTCTGAGGGGCCTCCCTGCCTCGGAAGGTGCCTCCCGCAGTCTGGGCACAGCGCCACACAGTACTGGGAGCTGAAGGAGAGCCGCTTATTAATTTAATCTCTAAACAAATTTGCAAAACTGTCAGTGGATTTGCAGGAAGCCAAGGAAAGTGGCTTCCTGGGAGCTGGTGGAGGCTGCCAGCGATGGGGACTTGCCTAGCTGTGGGGGTCATGGAGAGAAGGGAGGCTACCCCTTCAAGCCCCTACCCCACACATCCTGTGTCTCCTAGCAGGGCTCCTGACTCCCCACTGTTTTTCATGGTCTGTTCTCTTTAGCTGGGAGCAAAGCAGCCAAGGTGCCCACCATTCACTTACCGCATCAGCACAGACCAAGGCCATACTCTTATCATCCTCACTTAGCAGGTGCATGGCAAGGCTAAGTGCCCTCCGTGCATGAGGCTCTACAGCATGCAGGGGCCAGAGGCAGGACCCAAGATACTCTACAACCTCCCAGTCACCCCACAGCCCACAGGAGTTCAGGGCCAACCACCCCCCATACTATCCCCGGCGGAAGCTCCAGGCATGATTCCAGCCATGCCCCAGCCTCCAGGCACCTCCTGCGTCTGCACCCTGTCCTGCCCTCTCCCACGTGTCTCATCCATCCCCCTGGGAACTGGTGGTTGCAGTCTTTTGTGGTCTGAGTCTCACCCACGGTCCATTCCTGATCCTGCATAAGGCACAACCTCCCCATGGCTCCCAGATGACTATCCTGCTTGCTCAGTAAGGCCTGGGCCAGTTGCTTTCTGCTCTGCCGTGAAGACAGCGCCAAGCCCAAGCCCGAGCCACCTGCACCTGCTGATTGCGCTTCTGGTCCCACGGAGGCTCATGCCAGTTAACCTGTGTGCAAGAGGTCACACGTTGAGTGCCCGTGAAGAATTAGAAGAGCCCTGACCAGCAGGCGACCCTGTGCTGGGCCACAGTCCCTGGTCCGGCTCCAGGCCTCCAGCCAACACATCCCTTATTAGCATCTTAATGTGAGCAGCATATGCAATGAGGCAGCAGAGAAAATCCCCAGCATTTCAATTCATTAACCATCGAGGGAAGTCTTCAGTGCCTGTGAGGTGGAATTTTCGCTAAACTGCTTTTAACTTAACAGCTGTGCACTAAAGGGCCGGCTGAGGAGACCAGCGTCAGGGTTTGGGGGAGGGCGGAGGAGTGGAGGGGTGCTGCTGTCTCCAGGCTTGAGCCCAGGGACATCGGAGGCTTCTGGCTGAAGGGCTGTACTTCCTAGATTCTGCTCAACACCCTAATGATGAGTGAAAAATTCAATCACCCAGCTGACTCGTCCACTTAGAAGCAAACGGCCGCCTGGACTGATATTGATGTGACTGTGTGTTCCGGGTTAAGTTTCATGACCCTGCTTCTCCCTGCATGAGTCATGAATGATGGAAGAGGCATCTCTCCTCTTTCAGGAGCAGCCTCCCTCTGCCTAGCCAGGCTCCTGCACTTTCTCACACCCTCCTTTGTGCCCTGCCTGGGCTCTGCCCACCCCATCCAGCCCCCTGTCCCAGCACACAGCCCACAGTGCTGCAACCACACTGTCGTCTCCTCTGTGTGCCCAAGAAGCCAGGAAGGCAGCCCTGGGCCTGGCTGAGCCCCAGAGGGCAGGGGGACCCCAGCATAACCTCAAGGAAGATTCCACGGAGTTCTCTCATGGATGGATTGAGCACTGCTCTTTGCCTGCTGTGTCTATCACAGTACCTGGCTCACTGTAATTTTTCTCAACAAATATTTGCTGAATAAACGTTAAATGACAACAGAGCAGTGGCGGCAGGCATGGGGGGGGGAGGTAGGTGAAAGCAGGTGAGAATTCTAGAATTCCAAGGTTTATTCAACAAATACTAATTATGTAATCAGAAAGTGGTTAATATTTGTTTTGGGTTTATAGGTTACAAAGCACATGTTAACTCATTTACTATTCATTAACAACCCTGGGAGAACGATTCTAACCTTAGAACACAGATGTAAAAACTGAGTCCCTTAGGTCACTGAGCCCAGGCCAGTGCCGGGCACATCAGCAGAGACTTGAAGCCTCAGCGTTCAGCTATAGGACATTCCTTGGCAGTGGGAACAAAGTGTTAACCACGTGCAGACTTCGAAGGCTTCCAGAAAGCTTATACTACAAGATAAAAACAAATAGGTGAGGGCCCGGCGTGGTGGCCTAGCAGTTAAAGTCCTCGCTTTAAATGCACCAGGATCCCATATGGGCGTCGGTTCTAATCCTGGCAGCTCCTCTTTCCATCCAGCTCCCTGCTTGTGGCCTGGGAAAGCAGTCGAGGATGGCCCAAAGCCTTGGAACCCTGCACCTGCATGGGAGACCCAGAGGAAGCTCCTGCCTCCTGGCTCCCGGCTTCGGATTGGCATAGCGCCAGCCATTGCTGGTCACTTGAGGAGTGAATCACTGGACAAAAGATCTTCCTCTCTGTCTCTCCTCCTCTCTGTATGTCTGACTTTGCAATAAAAATAATAAATAAATCCTTAAAAAATAAAAACAAATAAATAGGTGAGATCAGGCATTTTATCTAACCCCATGTATCCAAAATATTAGCATTCCACATGTAACCAACATTTCAAAAGTAGGAGCACTTTCACAGTCCCTTTTTCACACTAAGCTTTGAGAATCTGCAGCATCAAAGGTGACAGGTGGTGTGTGGCTTCAGCACTGGACAGAGCTAAGCCAAGGTCTGAACTCGTAGCCACCATGCACCCCCACCTCCCACCTCCCTGTGTCTGGCGTGGTACCAGACACTAAGGACACGCAGGTGAACCAGCCACAGCCTGTTGGGGGTAACACACAGATGTGGTGACATACTGTACTCCCTGGAGGTGACCTGAGACATGATGACAGCATGAGAACATGGTGCCTCCTGCTGTAGAAGGAAAGGCTGAAGGCTACAGGAGGGAGTGGCATGCCTTCAGCATGAGACACAAGGACAGGTGCACACATGCCTTCAGGGGCACACGGCAGCACCTGTGGGTCCTGCAGACCCACCTTACTGCTCAGGCTCACGATCAGCCTGACACACACACGTGCACGTGTACACACATGTACACACAGGTGCAGTTGAGGGATCTGGGTGCAGGAGGCTTGGCAGTCCTCCAGGTGGCTGGGCTTAGAGAATGAGCGCACTTATCCAGGAGGTTCAGCCCAACATCGGGTCCACAGGGCAGCTCCCCCCCAACAGGATGGCAGGATACTTGGGGTCTCTGGGCTTCAGAGAGCGAGGGCAGCCGCTGCCTGGAATTCGCACCAGCTGTTCCTGGCTCAGTGACCATGAGCCCCAAAATTCCTGCCTGGGGCAGATCCTTGTAGCCTACAAAGCAGTAGCAGGCAGGACACAACATTCTCAGGAGTCCAGCAAAGGCAGGATCTGGGGAAAGAGAGCTGATCAGGAAAGACTTCCAGGCCGCCGCTGGAAGGCCTGCCTGGGCTGTGAGGCCCCACCGAAAGGGGTCCTTCTGACCCGACGCAGGGCTACGTGCAGTCCATCACACACCCGAAAAGCAACATGAGATTATAGTCATCATCCACAGACCAGCGAGGAAATCCTTCTGACTCCACACGCTGTCCATCCCTAAACACATATGCACACATACACACCTGCACACACATTCCTGCACCTCCCAGTGCACCCAGCTCCCTGCTCTCTGAGGTCTGACAGGCACTTGAGTGCTCAGAGATTGAAAACAGATAAACAACAGGGCTGTAAGCCTCCCCCTCCCCATGCCACCCAGAGCCATCTCCTCAGGGCCACACTGCTGCTGCTACAGCCATCAGCCAATTAGCTGAGGGGTAATGAGGGCCCAGCGCTCTCAGAGGCAGGCACTGCCGTTCTGGGACATTAGCTTGCTATTAGGAGCCAGTTTCCACCACAAAAATAAACACAGCCTGGAGCAGGACTGGCAGGGGCAGGGTTGGCCTGGGTGGGAGAGGAAGCAACAGGCTACAAAAACCTGGATTAGCTCTCTGGCACCAATTCACTCCGGGTGCTGTGGGGAGCCAGAAAGGGAAGATGTGTAAGAGAAAATCCTGTGCCAGAGAAAAGAGAGTGCAGGAAGAATGCCTAGATTATCCAAATGGGGAAACTGAGGCCCCCCACCCACCACCCCACTCTCCAGAAACCCACATGGGGTAGGGGCAGCCTCTCCGGTCTGAACAGAAGTCCTGCTGATCCTTACTGAGTTGGCTAAAGGGCTTACTCTGGGAGGCAGGCCAGGTGTGCAGGAAGTGGCCTGGGGAAGGGTGGGACAGGCAGAGCGTCGGGAGGCCATGAAACAGGTGTCTCCTACTATAGAAGGAATGCTTCCCTCTTGCTTGAAAGGTTGAAGGCTACCAGGAGGGAGTGACACAGGGAGAGGTGGACACATGTTTTCAGAGGCACACGGCAGCACGTGTGGGCTGTGCAGCCCCACCCTTACTGCTCAGACTCGCACTTGGCCTGACGCACAGGTGCACGTGTACATATATGTACGCGTACACAAGTGTACACATGTGTAGCAGTGAGGAGGTGGAGCACCAACATGCCCCTCTCCTATATCCCCTAGAGCTGTGACCCACACCCTGCCCCTGCCCAAGCCAGGACAAGGCCCTGCCTGGTACTTCTCACGCCAGAATGAGCAATATTCTATCAGTGCCCTGTGATATGAAATTCACTTACATAACAGACAGCCTGCCACCCTCAGTAAGGCTATACCAACCCACAGGAGAGAAAAGGTGCCACCCGGAATGTGAAATTCAGGCTGTGAATCCCTGGGCAGGAGGCGGCACAGGCTCACACCTGTATCCTGCAGGCCGCACCCACCAAGGCTGTGGTCCTTGGAGGGCAGAGGCACTGTGCCCAGCTGTGCCCTCCTGTGTGGTTTTCCAGCCAAGAATCAAGTGTAAGCAAAGCGGGGACCAAACAAAACTGATTATTGTCTCTACTCACAGGGGATCCCATTCCCGGAGAACGCAGCATCTATTAAATCCTGCCCCGAACAGTGAGCGCCAGCAGTAGAGCTAGGCTCTAGCCTCAAACCAATTTCCGCAGGTGCTCACCTCCCTGAAAGACACTGGATGCACAATGCTAACAACCCTGTTTACCAAGAGCCTGGGGCACCGTGATGCTCCAAAATGCCCCCTAAAATGTGGTACTGCCAGAGACCAGCCCTGTAGGCTGCGGTGAAGGACACAGGGACAGGGGTGGAAGCTGGGGCACACTGGAGAGCCCACTTCCCAGGGCAGGGGAGGTTTCACCCCACAGTGAATGTCGGCACCCCAGCCTGTGCACTGAATAGGCCCAAAGGGCACTTGACACACATCATCTAGGACACAGGGCCCATGGGTCTCTGTACCAAGCGGGAGTGGAGGCTCCAGGCGGTGAAGTAACTGCAGTCCAAATTCTGGGCCTAAAGTCCTTACTCTAAGAACTTGCATTTCCTCAAACAAGGCTCCAGAGAGGAGAGGGCAATGCAGCAACAATTCTGCTTTTCAAGATGAAGGGCAGAGTCTGCCTGAGAGAAGAGGCATGTGAGTGGGGAAACTGTGAGCCAAGGCTGGGTGGTTCTCAGGGGCATCGACCACAAGTAGCTGTGATGAGTGTTGAGGCTACACAGAGGGGTCTAGGCCAGATGAGGGATGGCCTTGAAGTCCACGGTCAGAGTTTCAACCTGCTAGGAACCCGGGAATCCCTGAAAGATCTTGAGCAGCAAGGTGAGGTGTACAGATCTGCCCTCTCGCATTCTCCTGCATTAGGCTCCACAGCGCCCAAGCCAGGCTCCCCTCAGAGCCTGCTCCACAGGCAGGCCTCTTCCTGGAGCTGGAGCTGGCTGTCGAGGAATCCCCCCCACCCTTCTCCAGCACTTTTCAAGCCATAATTAATTGCACAGTAACGAGGCTCTAATTGCCTTCCCCTGCCAGCACCCCAGAGATGATGGGCTGTACCTGGAAGAAGGTGTGTTCAGAAAAACAAGTTAATTAACACCCTGAACAAAGAGGCTGCTAATTGCATCGTTGCCAGGAATGGGAGTCAGCTGCCATGGGCTCATTCAGAAAGACCACTAGGCTCTGGGGCTCAGGTGAAGAGGCCCAGCCTCCTCCACTTACCCCTAGAAAGAACCACAACAATTGTCAAATTGACTGCTTTTTCTAAGAATATTAAGGACCTAAGGACCTTCTTGCTTCCATATTACAGATGGACAAACTGAGACCAAAGACACACAATGGTTCAGCCACCTGGCCCCATAGATTCTTTCCCACACTGTTCATGTTTATCAGAAACCTGATCAGGAGAGAGGAGAGACCAGGGCAGTCTCACCCCAAAAAGGTTGGCTGTGTAGCAAAGGAGGAAGTGTGTGTGCAATGACATGGGGAAAGACCTATCCCTGGGCTCCAGGGAAGAAGAGGGAAGACCCAGTGGGGTGAGGTGGGGGTACTGACAGGGCAAGGCTTCTGCAGAAACATGTAGGTGGTGGGGAGTGGCCCAGGGCAGGCCCAACCAGCTGGCCGCAGGAGCTGGCAGGAAGAAGGGGTGAGGCTCAGGGGCGGAGGCCCAGGATTCTCCAGGAGCTAGAGATGGTCCTGAGGGCTCCCAGTTCCAAAGGCCCGTATGAGCAGTGCACAGACCGAGGGCTGGTGTCTGAGCCAGACCCGGCAGAGGCTTCAGCACAGTCCCCTACCACTGGGGCTGGAGCCCGTTACCTCCAACCGCCCCGCAGTTGGGACAGGCAGGAGGCAGGGCACAGGGAAGTGATCAGGCTGGGGCACAGACTGGGCAGGGCTGGGCTGAGCCTCCTCCGGCACTTGAGAGGAGTTAGCTGTGACTACAGTCCTGAGCAATGGCTGATGCAGCTTCACTCCAGACTGTGGAGGTCACGGCCTCTCCATCCTTGAGTGAGTAGACACTGCCAGCGATTCCATGGGCATCATCTCGAGTGACATTTGCAGCAACCTTATAAGCCGGAATTCCTTTATTAACCAGAGAGACAGACTGACATGCCAAGTTCTCATCCGCTAGTTCACTCCCAAAATGCACATGATGGCCAGAGCTTGGCTAAGCCGAAGCCAGACATGCAGAACTCAATCCAGGTCTCTCACATTAGATGGCAGGGATTCAGCTACCTGCCTCAGCTGCTGCCTCCCAGGGCGTGCAGGAGGAGGAAGCTGGAATTGGGAGCAGAGTTAGGCTTCCATCAAGATGCTTCCATGTGGGATGTGGGCATCTGCTGGTTTCTTAATCACTGTGCCAGATACCTGTCCCATAAAGTGAGATTTTATGGGACATAAAATCAACTGACATTCTCTACAAGGTTAAGACATCTTCTGAAACCTCACAACACCAACAGGTGGCAAGACTGGATTCGAACCCTGTTCTGCTGGCCTCCTAAACCTCCCCCATCTATTCAGAGATAAGATTTAAAACACAGCCTCAAACAGTCAAGTAGGAGAGAGACCAGCTATCAACAAGAACAGCGGGCTATCCCAGCACCAGCCCCAACCCCACAAATACACACAGCACAGGGTACTGGGAGTAGAACAGACCATCTGGCATCTTCCTTGTTGATGAGAGAAGCAACTCAATTCCCAGGGAATCCATGACACCAGGGGCTAACACTCAGCAATTGAAGTGGAAGAGACCTTATTAGAGCATCTTGCCCCACTCCCTCCCTTAGCAGACAAGAACCCCCAGGCCCAGAGAGTGTCACACAGCAGCTTGGTGAAGATCCTCATGCCAAAAAGCCTCAATGCCCTCCCCACTGTTGGACCCCCTCCTTGTGCATGAAGCCAGATGCTGCTCCTCGATTCTGTCCCGGCAAAAAGCAATCTGGCCACATGGAGCAGGAACTGCCAAACTGCCCATTCCCTCTGACCTGGTAATTCTCCTTTTGGGAATTAAGCTGTGGGAAATAATCCAAAGGGGGGAGGGGGAAGAGGGGAAGTAATTTGACTAAGATGTCTGTGGCAGCACTATTTGCAAGATTGAAAATTTGGCCACGGCCCAAATACCCAACAATAGCAGGAAGCTAAGAGTGGTCACATGAATGTGCTGCAGTTATTAAAAGTGACAGTTCTGTAGACTAAGTGGACACAATAGGAGCACCCATGTAAAGGACTGTTAAGTGGGAAAAGCCGAAAATGTCTTTGCATGTTGTTAGAACCAGGAAGAACAACTGTATGTAGCAACAAAGACTGGAGTGGAGAAGAAAGGAGCTTATCATTCAGTTGGAGAATTTTTTTTCCATGGAAAGCGGTTTATTGTCAAATATCTTTAAAGATCTCCAAGACATCCCACAGCAAGGCAGGAGAACTAGTGATGGGAGAGCAACATGGCACACCAAGTCCTCCAGGCAGAACCCTGACTGCACTTGGTCCCCCTCCCCCGCCCTGGGCTCCACAGCTCCCCCAGAGACCTACACAGGGAGCAACAGTGTTCAACAGACTCCCCTGGTCACCTGCCATGGCAGGAAGGTCCTGTCGAGGTCTGGGTGTCTCCTGAGATGTCTGTAAAAAAAAAAAAGGCAAGGCCTCTGGAGGCATCTTGGCCGAAAGTAAAGGGAAAAGTAGAGAAATGCAGGGAAATGAAGAGAAAGGGAGGAGGAGGCACCAGCTTCCTGCAAGCACCCTTGGGGAAAATTAGATGCAGGATTTGTTCCAGGTCCCGGAGGAATTGGTGTGAGCAGATATGGACCTGCAGAGAGGCCAGCAGAGGGAGAGCCCATGCAGCAGATGGGGAAAACCTAACTGCTGGCAGGCATGTAGCTATGCTGTGAAGAACATGGCTAAAGGACCAGGGGAAGGGATCAGGGAATTTCTCAGGGAGAGAGCAAGCATCTCCTTCCACTGCCTTCAACTCCCTCTCTCCAACTGACTCATGCTGACCCACGGCTGGAAGCCAGGTGCAGTCATGTCACCCAAGGTCTTGTGGTCACATCACTGTATCAAGCCAATGAGGAGAATGTCCTCAAGCCCAAGACAGAACCATCATTCCCTGAATAACACAGCAGGCTACTCCACTGTGACTGATGGTAGCAGGCTTGTGGTCCCCATTCTACAGCTAGAGAGACAGACTCAAGAAGGTGATGTAACCTATGTGAGGTCATACCGGGAAACAGTGAAACCAGAATTTAAACTCACCATTTGCTGATTCCAAGGGATTTGTCTTCCAACAGAGAAATTCCAGGACCACCAGAGATTAGCAAGGTCCTTGGAAAGCCTCACTCTGTCCCACCACTTTAGCTCTTGTATCCACTGTATCAGAATAAGAACCCAGAGATGCATCGGGTTTCTACAAGGTACAGGGCAGGAGGCTTTCATGGGGATGGCTGGCCATCTGGAGTAGCCTCTAATTATAACTTGGGTCATCGTCAACCTTAGAAACAGGATGCATTCCACTGAGGGTGTGTGTGGTTGTGGGATGCTGTGTGATCAGGGTATGTAGATCTGGGACACAAAGTGATCTCAGACAAGCTGAGGCACACAGCACCACATTTACTGCTCACTGTCCTGTGGGTGGCTTATGCCATGCGACCACGGCACAGCCTGCTAGATCAGGCCTGGGCTCCTCATGGGTGGCCTACCGGGGACAACTCTGCACTGAAAAGGATGGGCTATGTTAGTCAGAGTCTCTCTTTGCGAAACCTGAATTGGGGGGGTCAGCATTGCGATGTGGGAAGTTGAGCCACCAATCATGACGCTAGCATCCTATATGGGAGCATTGGTTTCAGTCCCAGCTGCTCCAGTTCCCATCCAGCTGCCTGAAAGGGAGCCTGGGAAAGCAGCAAAGATGACCAAGTGCTTGGGCTCCTACCACTCACTTGGGAGACCAAAGATGGAGTTCCAGGCTCCTGGTGGAACTCCCAACCTTGGCCAGTGAGGCCATTTGCAGAGTCCTCTTCCTCTCTCCCTTCCCTTCCTCCTTCCTTTCTTTCTTCCCTTTCAAATAAGTAAAACAAATCATTAAAAAAAAAAAAAGAACCTGAATTGGAAAATAAAAAGAAGTCAGGAAGTCCAAGCCAGGGGTTACAAGAACCAGGAGCGACTTGAAGTTCCAAGTGGAAATGAGGAGGCTAGCATTGTGAAAAGGAAGAGGAGAAAGCCACTGATAACAGAAGCAGCTAGACCCAGAGAAAAGGCCCCACGAGGGGCACCGTTGAGCTGTGCTGGTGATGTCTTAATGGAGGGATGCCCTCAGCAACGCTCCCTGATGCTGGCGGGACAGGAAAACAATCTGAGAATTATCTTGGATCCTGATTTTTTTCCCCTTGAACCCAATGACTGTGGTTCTGCTATAAGCATCTGCTATGTTCCATGGTTTCCTGTCTACTTGACATTGCAGACTTACAGTAAGTAGTTGCATATTAAAGAGGAAGCCCAAGAGCAAAGCTAACCACCACACTCTCCAAGTCACGCAATGCCAGAGCCTGAGTCACCTGTGCTGTGTTTCCCCTGGGGCACAGCTGGAGCCCCAGGGGAAATAGTTTTTCACCTACTGGGAGGTCTCACACTTGGCACAGGATTGAACTCCTGTTGCCTTCTTAGTGAGTGAAAATGAAGAAATGCCCCAACACCCCTTTACTCCTGTTTCTGGCTGTCATTACGGGCATTCTGTCCCTTGTTCATGTGATGGTGTCTGTAACACTCAGAAAATCTTTCACTGGTGCTTCATTTCTCTCAGATTCATTAAAATAATAACAGAAGAACCAGCATCTGTGGTCATCTTCTCTGTGCAATACACTATTCGAAGCTCTGCCTCTTAACTGCCTCGACCCTCACAGAAACTGTCATTATTAGGTGGATGCTACTATATTCCTATTTCACAGGTGAGAAAAAATGAGGCCCCAAGAGGGCAAACAACACACTCCAGAGCACAGCCCCTAAGGACAGAGCAGGGATTCAACTTTCCCAGGGATTTGGCCCCCCAAAGCCTGTACTCTTTTTGCAAAACTCCTTTTTGCACCAAGCTGGCTGCTGCCCACTCTGCAGTCCATGTCTTTGCCACTCGTGCCAGGCAGTCTCCTGAGCACACACATGAGTCCTCCTACTGGCCCCAGGACATACAGCTTTGCTGGTGGCAGCCCTGAGCATCTTTCCCGGGCTCCTCCTCAGTGAGACCGCTGCGGTCCTCAGGGGGTTGCTATGCAAAGTGTGCTTTCTCCACAGCTGAGCTGCCCCCAGGCACCATCAGCTCCTCTTTGCTTCAGCCTCCCCAGGCCATGCAGGGGTGTCCCTGTTCAGCTGGTGATCAGCCAGGGATGCTTTGTGAAAGGCTGGGGCTGCTGCTTTGAGTACCTGGAGTCTTTTCCCAGCACCTGCTGCTAACCCAGCCTTCTCTCCAACACCTGCCACGCTCTTGAGAACACTCTTTTGACTGCTCACATCTTGCTCCCTCTAGGCAGGCTCTGTGCAGTCTCCCAACTTGTATTTCTAGGGATAGCTTTGGCCACACCCACTCCCTTAACTACATCACCCAGATTATAGATACACCACAGGGGCCTTCTTGTGTCCCTATTGTGAGAGGCAGGTAGGATCCCAGGAGCTCCCATGCCCTCCCTTGGTCCTGCTCAAGGGCTACCTGTCCGCAGCACAAGGCTAATGATCCTTCTACCCCACACTTCGATCTCAGCCCACTCCCAGCCATTAATATCAGCCGCACCATCGAGTGGTTCATCACTCAGCAATTTGCAATCATTAATTAGTGGAAATTGCAGATTGGGACTGTGCAGGAGGATGGCATGATTAAGCTCATTTGGAAATCAAGTTAATGGACTGATGGGGAGGGATGGCTGCTGGGTCCAGAACAAGAGCCCCTCCTGCACCTGCTGAGCCAGCCAGCCTCTGGCTCGCAACTGGGGAGAATCAGCAAGGTGACGCCTGGTGATCAGAAGTCTCCAAGAAGATGGACGGTGGGAGAGTCCTGAAAGACTAGGCTGGACACCATGGCTGCTCACCAAATTGAGCTCTGTTCCAACTTGATGCTCCTTCTAATCCCTGTGGTCTTCCCAGCTCCCCTCTGTCCTCTTAATCCCAAGAATTCTTGCCCAGTCAATCACTTTCAAATTACTCCAAAATCCTTAGGCCCAAGTGGGCATTGATTTTTTTTCAGAGGTTGTTTCTAGGGAGCAGGTTAAACACCCTCTCCACCACAGCACACTCCAGAGAAGGACATTGAGTGGATATCACTTTTCTAGGCTGTGCGACCCATATTTCTTCCCCAGGGGACACATTTATTCCCCACTGCCCCTGCAACATGGTGGCCAGGGACTCTCTGCATCTAAGAGTTGCCACTTCATCTCTAGGAAGTATCTCAATGAGGAAGATAAAATACAAAAAGCCTGGAAAATCCTGAATGGACTGCAAGTCCCTGCCACCAGCCTACTCTAGGCCAGCCTTGAAGGTCCTTCCAGGGTAAGGGTAGGATAAGGACCCAAACACGCTGCTGCCTCCACCTGAACTCACCGCATCCCTTGCCTCCTGTTGTAGACACAAGGAGCATTCCAGCGTTTTGCCCTTCCTCCAGGCCTTCACCCAGGCTGAATTCCCTGTATGGAATGCCATTTCATACCCTAGACATCTGTCCCATCCACAGCACTAAGTAGCTACTGATAACACTGCGGATAAAACGCTGGACAAGATGTGATGACGAAGTCCCTGCCTAACAGAACAGCAAACCTAGGCCTCACCAAAAAGTAATGCGAATGTGGCTTGATTAGGGCTACGGTCAAGAGTCAGAGGTACCTGCAATAGAGAGCTGGGTTCTGAGGCATGAACAGAACTTTAGCAGCTATAATAAGAAGCCAATGGAATGACATGTGCAATGGTGCAGTCATAAAAACAAACAAACAAACTAACAAACTCATGTTTGGAGCCTTATAGCAGTGAGTGATTACATGGGAGAGGCCATGAAATCTGGATTCTCAGGGTGCTTGGACCTTGCACCAACAACGAGGCACAAACACTCACTCTGGTTGCTGAACAAAGGCTGATGATCGGAGGGCTTAAGAACACTGAACGGGTGGTAAGAAGCCTCTGTGGTCATCCAAGGGTCAAGGGCCGGCACCCAGGGAGGAATAATGAGCATGACAAGGTGGGGCATGTATGTGTGTGGCGTCAGTCCCTCACAGAGTTTAACTTGTTGTCTCCCTCACTGGCAGGATGGGCAAAATTCTGGAGAGGAACAGAGACTCAGCAGAAGGCCAGTCCATTGAACATGGTGGATAACTTGGAGGACTCAGATGCAAAGACCCATTCACGCATTTCACAAATGCTTATTGAACTTCATACCAAGCCTGGAGAGCTGGGAATGGATCAGACCAAGGCTCACTGCATGTCAGTCATTGCCTGGGAAACCCTCTACACCACCAGCCCTCATGCTTCTGTCTCTCAGAATTTTGTCCAATCAGATCTGAATTTGGTAGGTCTAAGTTTGTGCCTGAGATCTCGAACTTGTCACAAACTTGGAGAAGATAGATAGGTTTTTTTTTTTTTTTAGCTACTGCCTAAGGGGGTTGAGAGTTCATCTATAGACAAGGAAACTTAGGACTGAAGAAGGTACAGAAGCAAAGACTGGAGTCCTGAGCTTCCAGGTAGTACACAGCTTCCCTTCAGGGGGACCCAAATCCTACCAGAGGGATACAGGACCCAGTTAAGTGATGGGGATAAGGCTCTGTGCCAGGAGGGGGCAAGTCTTTGGGAGAAGATACAGACTTAGCATCACAGGAGCCCAGTATGTTGATGAAAGCCTTCCCTTTGGGATCTGCCAGAGATCCACGGAGAGGGGAGGAGGCCCAGGGTCAGGGCCCCAGGGCAGAGATCGGAAAGAGATGTAGGAGATCTACTGTTCATGGGGAACCCTTCTCTCAAGCCACCCCAAAAGCTAGCCCTGAGGCACTGAGCTCACAGCCCCAGCCCGAAGCTGAAGGATGGCTCCCAAGCTTGGGTGGGCCAGGCTATTTAACACTGTAAACACCACACTTTACCGCGGTCATTAGGCCGGTAACGGCGGCCCATCCATCCTCACCCTGGCCCTGTGACACCAGCACTGATGGTGCAATTAGGCGGCAAAGAGCAAGTCGTAAATTGCTGCTGCAGCCATCTCTCCCACCGGCACGGTGAGGAACCCCACCTGTGCCTCCTGAATCCTAGCTCCACTGGAGAGGAATGGAGGGCCTCCTGCCTGCACAGACACGACCTGCTGAGGCTGAGCCCTAAGCACCACAATATCTTCTGCCCACCAGTATCACGGGAAGCTGCAGAGTTTTGAGCAGTTCCACCTCACTGTTTGAAGACAGAAGTTTCTGGGATGCTTGTTTTGTGCTTCCTTAAAGCATAAACCTCTGCCATCACTACGTTGTGTTCTCACAGAGCTGGATGGACACACCCTTGAGGCCACCAGCTCTCCCAGGCTGGGACCACATCTTCTGAATGCATCTTTGTGTCCACTGAGCCCAGCACATAGTAAACCAACCAGGCTAGAGAATTTGTATTCTGGCCCTTTACCTGCCCACTCCCTAACTCCTGATCGAGGCGTCTCCCACCTACCAAACAAGGGATGGATGCCACACAAGGCTGCCAATTGGAGACCCACTTTTGTATGGCTCAAAAGAAGGGGTAGGTTTTATCATTACTCAGTTATTTGAAGATCTGTATACAATAGAACTGTTCCCTATAAATCTAACATTCCAATGCCTCTTTAAAAATTGGAAACTTGAGGCTGACATTATGTACAGTGGATTAAACTGTTATCCAAGACAGCAATGTCCCATATTGGAGTGCCAGTTCAAGTCTCAGCTACTCTATTTCTCATCCAGCTCCTTGCTAATGCACCTGCAAAAGCAACAGAGTATAACTCAAGTTTCTGGCACACATGTGGGAGACCCAGAGTTCCAGACTCCTGACTTGGGCCCAAACCAGCCCCAGCCACTATAGTTAGGGTGTGAGCCAGTGGCAAGCTGGCAAACTGGTCCCACATCCCTTTACAGCATCAGTCACCTGGTGCTCAGAACCATAGGGCATGTCCTCTGCATACAAGGGACAGATCCCAGACCTCACTCCTCCCTAAAGCATTCCTTATTTCCTTACCCAATGTGTGTCTTTCACTTCTCTAATCTGCCTGTGGACCTTTAGGTTTCTGTATCATAACCCACCTTCTTAGGGCAGGGAAGAGATGACTTTATAAAACATTCAGAACCATGGGACAATGAAGAGTCACACTGCAGAGGTAAGAGTAAGACAAAGCCCACTGCACACTTACTCTGAAGCCACAATCCTCCCAGTCTCCCCCCTCACTTGTCCAAGGTCCACTTCACTCTGGCTTTGCACATTTCCCGGGTCAGCACCAGAGACAGCTCCACTGATGGCCCAGGAGCCTCCGTTCCAGGCATCCCCAACATCACCATTCCCAGCCTGGTGAGCTTTGTGTCCATTTTGCAAACACACCAAGCTCTTCCCTTTCCTGGATCACTTCTGGGTCTGTCCCCAGAAAGTTTCTCCTCTGCTGATCATGGCTAAAACCTATTCCACATCACTTCCTCAGGGTGGCTGCCCCAAACTGACGGTCCAATTAAATCTCCATGCAAAGCCCTCTTATAGCATCTCGCCCCTTTCCTTCACAGCATAGATCAGTGAGGGGTGGAGGTGGGAATGACACAGACAGCATGCCATCCTTAGTGAAAGGCCCCTTCCACACCACGATGTGCCTAAGGCCTGACACCAGATCCATTTCCACTGTTTTTCAATGAATAAATTGCTGATATCCCTGTGCTAAAATCCACTCTTTTCCTGGAATAACTCAAGAGTTCATTGGCTAAACTCCAGTTTAGCTAGAGCTCAAAATAAGTCAACCCCCCTTCCATTATCATACAAAAATTAACAAAACAAAGTTGAGTGAAGATTCTGCAGCACAAACCATTCTGAGATTGGGTGACAGGACTCAACCGGAAGTCATCTTTCCTGCTTCTCAATCTAGTTTGGTCTGCTGTGACCTCCCCCAACCTGAGGTTCTGTTATTTTATCTCTCTGTTAATGGTCATGTCTGAACCCTCCATACCCCATTCCATTATCGCACCAGCCCTGCTTGGGGTCTCTATTGCTGGCATTTAGCCCCCTGGGGACTCTGTTTGCTCTGCGCCTACCCCACTGCAGCTTTCCCCAGGAGTCTGTCCGGGCCTCCTCATAGCTGAGTGTGGCCGAGCAGGATTGCTGCTTTGGTCTTTGTCTCTGCAAAGCAAACCCTTCCCCTGCTGGGAAACTCATCATCACCAAGCATCAAGCTCAAGCTGAGTTCCACTTAGCTGTTTGCAAATGGCAGTGGGCAAGAGGGGGCGGGGGAGGATCAGTAAATGGCTTAAAGCCCAGGGAGGGGACAGAGGCTGTGTGTGAGGAAGGCTGGCTGGCTGTGGGTGATGAATGCACCCAAGGTACTGGTCTGCCTCGCCCACGATCCCCTCCCTCTGGTGACCAGCCCCTCCTCCTGAGCATCGGCACTGCTCAGCACAGTCTTCGGCACAATGCCCAGGGTATATCCACGGAGCTCTCAGTCCTCCACATGTGGATTGATCATCTTGCAAGCCGAAAGCTCTCAAGAATTCATCTGGCCTCAGTGGGCCTCACTTTGCCCATCCTGAGATTGGGAGGGCTGGCAAAGTGGCTGTGAATGTGCACAGCCATCGACACTCTCAGCAAGGGTTGCATCACAGGATGGCAACACAGGTACGCTCCTCCCCGAAGCCAGTGTCGCTGGTTCCCTGCTTACTAACACTGAGATTCACTCACATCCAGAGGGGCCAGCTGGGAGGTTCAAAGGAGATGGGATGGGTCATGGCTGTGCTAGCACTCCATGTCCTCATCTAATTCCTGCACCTGTGATCACCCCACGCCTCCACTCCTGGTTTGTCCCTTACGCCAGGGATTCTCTGAATTGCAGGCAGAGTAATTTATTCCGCGGTCTGAGTGCCTTCTGCTCCCCGCTGCTGCTGTCTCTGTCTTAGTACCCCCTCTCCTGCTTGCCATGAACATGAAGACAAAATGCCCATAGACGACTTGAAAAGAATGGAGAAAAAAGGACAGAACAGAAGAAAGGGGACAGAATCCTGCCAGCGTCGCAGCCTCCCTAATTGAATGACTCTGCTACCTGACACTCCTGTCGGCTGCCGTGTTCCTTCATTCCCTCTGACGGCCCTGAAATCATCTCCCCATCTCATCAAGTCCCTCTCCCTTCCTCCCTGCTTGTTCTCTAAGCTGCAGATTACTTTTTCATACAATTCAATTTCTAGCCATTCTCATTACTTACTCACTTAATGCAGCTGTTTGGGGGGAGGGGGCACAGCACTTACCCAGCCTGGTTACCGAGGCCCCTTGCTGGGGTGTATTAGAGTCTGATATGACCAGATAATGGACTTCTGTCCCCACGCAGGGAGCCGGCACCGGTATGCTCAGGATCCTGCCGAGGCAGGACTCCTCTCTCGGGGGAGGGGGATGGCGCTGGGCTAAGTATTTAACAAATATTTTCCGAGATCCTTTCACTGACGTGACACAGCAGCTGGTGTGCTGCTAGCAGAGGTCCCCAGGTCTGGAGGGAGAGGGAAGAGGAATGGGTGTCAGAGAAGAATTCAGGAGGAAGTGCCATGGATGAACATCTGGACAGGTATTAAACAGTCTCAAAGAAGGTATCTCATTCTAGCAGTCCTCAAAAATGAGCCGGGGGTGGGGGACAGACATTCGGCACAGCAGTCAAGACACCACTTGGGACACCCACACCCCAAATCCACATGCCTGGTTCCAATGCTGGCTCCTCTGGTACTGAGCTTGCTTCCTGGTAACACACACCCCAGGAGGCAGCAGGTGATGGCTCCACTACTTGGGTCCCTGCCACCCACATGAGAATCCCAGATGGCATGCCACCTGGCCCAGGCCTGGCTGTCAGCGGGTATTTAGGGAGTAAAGTAGCAGACAGGAGATTTTTCTTTGTCCATCTGTTTGACTTTAAAATATATATATATATATATATACATTTTATGAATTATAAATGGGCCTGCCTTAAAGGTAAATAATTTGCCTGGAAGATGATCCCGGGAATCAAGCAAGCAAGAAGGAAGAATGAGGCAGGGAAGAGAAAAAGCAAGTAAAAGGCGATTACTGAGCCAGTTGTTCCTTATAGAAAACTCAGGAGCGGGGCCAGTGCCGCCTGCAGCACCAGCATCCCATATGAGCGCTGGCTCAAGTCCTGGCTGCTCTGTGTCAGATCCAGCTACCTGTTGATGTGCTTGGGAAAACAGCAAAAGATGGCTCACATGCAAGACCAGGATGGAGTTCCAGACTCCTGAGTTTGGCCTTGCCCAGCTCCAGGAGCTCTCTTTCTCTGTCTCTCCCTCTAACTCTGACTCCAAATAAAACAAACTTTAGAAAGAAAATTTCCTTCTTATAAACAAAGCTCAGGAATGTCTAACCACCCACGTAGAGTGAACTCCTTGGAGTAAGAGGCCCTTGGCATCTGTCCCCACTGCTGGAGGGTTACCCACCCTCCCACCCCCAACTGAGACAATCCTGCATTTCCTGGCTACACACAAGCAGACTGGCAGCGCTTCTCTGAATTCAGAGGAAGTCCTGAGTCAGGAAAGCAGAGGAGTCACCACTTGAGTTCTCAGGCTGAGTTACTGGCAGTGTGCCTGGGAATATCTACAGCAATGCACCACAATCAGATTCGCTAGAGGAACAGGACATGGGACCCAGGAAGTGACTGCTGTAGCCCACCCCCATAGAACTCAGATGGCTTAGGTCTCAAAAGAAATCCACACTGCCAATAAAACTTACAAGGAATAATAGATCTCAATCTCTATTTTCAAAATATTTCTGGGGTGGGCATTTGGCACAGTGGTTAAGACATCACCTACAACTCATTTTGGCCTGCCAGCATTGGAGTCCTGGATCTGTTCCTAATTCTAGATTCCTGCTAATGTGCGGCAGGTACTGGTTCAAGTACTTGGTTCCCTGCTACCCACATGGAAGACCTAGACTGGGTTCCCAGCTCCCGGCTTTGGCTTGATCCAGCCCTGTCTGCTGAGAACATTTGACAAACACACTAGCAGATGCAAAATCTGTGTCCTTGCAAAGTGCTGTTAGAGTTGGGGTCCCCCTGGAAGCAGAAAGTGAAACAAGGTGTCAGGTGCTGATGGCCTCACTTGGGAGACAAAAGTAAGAAACAAGAGTGAAGAATCAGAAATGAGACACAGAAGGAGCAAAACCCATAAAAGGCCAAATATTGAGCTGGATATTCTGTGGGGAAGCGCTACTGCGGGCTGTCTCAAGAATGCATCTCTAGGGGGAGCAGAAGCATTTGTTTCCTGATTCCTGCCTCCACTAGTGCCCCCAATGGCAGAAACTAGCCTTCCTTCCAGATCATTCCTGTGCACGGGCTCAGTGACTTTTCATGGCTTTGGAAAAACCCTGTCAGAGTAATAGGAAGATGACATAGCCCATGTTTGAGTGGGGCGGAAAGGTACTGACACGACGGCCATGCTCAAATGAGACAGACTGTAAAGGGTGGGTCGTGAGACACAGACAGCATCTGCTGAGCATGTTCCTCGCAGCAGCAGGTGCAGGCGCAAAAGGCGGATGGTGAGAGAAAGGATGGTTGGAGCACAAGGGCAGTCTACCCATAAACAATCTTGCAGACCATGTTAGGACTTTGAACTTTGCCTTGAGATAATTTGAAAGCCGTTAAAGAGTTTTACGCAGGGGCATGAGATGAAGATTTTATCAAAGAGTTTTGCTGCAGAGGCCACACTGACTGTCACCCAATAGCACCCCTCCCCTTCTTCCTCCGTGCTGTTGGTCTTTCATTGGGCGTAGACTCCAGCCCAAGTCTCTCTTGCACCCCCTTGTGGCAGGCACTGTGATTCATCATCAGAAGCCGTGATGCACTCTGCAGGTAATGTCCTTGTAGATGTTTCCTCCTTTCGGGAGACCCAATTTGTTGCTTAGTGTTGTGGGAGGAGAGAGGGTGAGAGACGAAAGTGTCTGGAGATGTCCCAGTTCCAGGCAAGAACAAAGGTATAGCACTGGACCTCAACTGGGTGCATCAATCAGGAGGGCACACACCCTGTTCCTTTGCAGTCCTTTGTTAGACTAACAAGCCTAGAACTAAGCCGCCCAGTCCATCTGCTCCCACAGACCCTGACCCTAAAAATGATCCAACTGTTCTATGCTCTTGGGACACCCAGCATCCCTTGTTTAGGTTGTAGGAAGAGCTCAGCTATTTCATTGAATACCAACTCTGACCTGGGGGGAGAGTCAACTCAGGCTGCATGCTAGACCCCATGGGCAAAAATAAAAATCCAAGTGCTTCCACCCTCAGTCCACAGCTGAGAAGGTAGGATAGTAAACAAGTGTCACCAGTGTCACAGGCATCCCGCCAACCGCGGTCTATGTTGTCCCTTCACTCCCTTTGCTGTTCTTAGCCAGCTGTTCCCCATCTGCCCCAACTCCCTGCCAACTTCCTTCCTGTTGGCTGGTACCCAAAAACCTACTGTCCAACAAGCAGGCCAGTGTTGGGGTCACTTACTATAAGGCAAAACCCAGGCCCTTCCTCATTTATCCCAGAGATGCTCCTCTCACTGCTGTGGGTCACCCAGCAGCCACTCAGATGACCAGCTCACGCCTGGGCCTCACTCTTTACCTCGGTGTTCCTAGGTGCATGGGCAGGCTAGCAAGCAATCAGCAGACCTGTAATAGAGGAGAGCTCCCAATCATTCACTCCAACTCCCTCCGGGACACCAGCCAGCTCTCTCTGGAGGTAATGGCACCCCTCTTTGGCTTCGTGTCCCTGGTCCCCACACAATCTCCCCCTGCATCCAGGATATGTTCACCTGAACAGAGAAGGATGAAGGCTCAATCACCAGGGCACAGAGTACCAGCACCAGGCTTCTTGTGGAACACACACTTCTCCTGGCCTAAACTCTCAGAGGGGAAGACCTCATGCTGGTCCCACAGACCCGAGGAGCTCCCAGCTGTTGAGGTGGGGTACCTTTCTATGCCCTGATTCCACTAAACTCCAGCAATCCCTCCCAGCAGCGAGGGACCTGGGTCTAAAGCTCCATCATATCAGGGTTTCTTAAGGGGCATGGCTCTGATTCCAAGTTAACCATATGTGCCCTGAACCCCACCCCACCCCCAGCCCTAGGACAGTCTATTAAGGAACTGGTGCCTTGCCAAAGAGGTCGCTCAGCAGTACACCTGGAGGCAGTGGGTGTCCTCCCCTGTGTCAGGCGCCCACAGGAAGGATTGTACTGTGAATCAGGCAAGGGGAGGAGAGCTCCAGGAAAGTGCACAAAGGCAGGAAGCCACTCACAGGTAGGGGCACCCTTAGCAGGATGATTCTCCCAGTGCCATGGGGTACGTTACACTATCAAAAGGCAGAGTGCCCAATGAAGAAGGGAGACAGATAAAGAGAAATCTTCTATTTACTGATTCATTCCCCCAGATGACCACTACTGCCAGGGCTGGGTCAGGCCAAAGCTAGCAATCTAGATAGAACTCCATGAGTGTCATCTACATGGGTGGAATGGACTAAGCATTTGGCCATCTTCTACTACTTTCCTAGGCACATCAACAGGGAGCTGGATTGAAAGCAGAGCAGCCAGGACTTGAACCCATGCTCTGATAAGGAATGTCAGCATTCCAGGCAGCATTTTTAAGACTTTTTAAAAATTTTTTTGAAAGTCAAATATACAGAGATATGGAGAGACAGAGTGGAAGATCTTCCATCCGCTGGTTCATTCCCCAAGTAGCAGCTTCTTCTGGGTCTCCACGTGGGTGCGTGGGTCCCAAGGTTTTGGGCCATCCTCTACTGCTTTCCAATCCACAAGCAGGGAGATGGGAAGCAGGACCATCAGGACACAAACCGGTGAACATATGGGATCTTGGTGCATGCAAAGTGAGGAGGACTTCAGCCACTAGGCTAGGCCCTCCAGGCAGCATCTTAATTGCTTTGCCACAGCAAAGCAATTGAAGTGCCTCCAAGACAAGGTCTTGAAGATTCTGCCATGTTATGAGCTATTATTGCAACAAGAACATGGCTTCCTCTATTAGTCCAGGATCTCCCCAGGCTGGACCCTAGCACTCCAAGCAAGAACCATAGCTTCCCTGCAGAATCTGTCCCTGCCTCCTTCTGGCTTTAAGGTCGTTGAGGGCACTGTGTTCAAATGCAGGGACCAGACCCCATGTGTGGCAAACAGCTGGTTACTGTAGGAGGCATTCCCTACATTCCCTAGCCAGACAGGGAGGAAATGGAATGGAGGCTCAGTGAGGGGGACTGACTGACTGATGGAGTGACCCAAGCTGGAAGGGAGGATAGTCAGCTGCTCCCTGGACTTCCGCGAAGGCAGGAGGCCTCAGGGCCTTGGACCGGGATGAAGACGAGCAGGGATCTCAGTAGCAGATTCTTACCAGGGATGCCCTGGCTCTTCTCTCGGGGCTTTGTGATGTATCTGGACCATCTTCCAGCAACACACCTGCAAACACACACACAGGCACCTGTCTGCCTTGGTCCTGAGAGTCTGCTTTCTCCTTGAACATGTCCCAGAGCTACATTCCCCAACAGGCCCTTAGATTTCCAGGAAATCTGGAGACTAGGGTAACAGGAGTGGCAGGAGAAGTGGGAGAGGAAAAGGCCTGGGGGCATGGCTCCTCGGTGAAACAGATGAAATCCTGCTACAGCTTCCTCCTCCCCACTTTCCACCTCACCTCCGCTCAGGCCTGCCCATTGCCACGTACACCACATTAGGCCCAAATTGAATTAGAATAATTAACTTTTGGTCACACTTTTAATTTGGTGCAGGAAATAAGAGAGCTAATGGAGATTAAACAAGGCTCTCACTCCAGAGGCCAGTCTGGAGCCTGCAGAAAGAGGCTCTGGCTCTGGATGGGAAGAAAGCAAAGGGTTAGGAACCAGTGGAACATAGACGTGTCTGTGTGTTAAGCACACATTTATGCTATGTATTATGTGAGCTCTGATTCTACAGAAACATGCTTGTGTCACACAAACATGTTCTTGTGTGTATGTGGACACACGTGCCTAAAGGTCTGCACCCACATGTTCATACGTTGGTCTCACTGCCAGGCAAGAACAGCTGTCTGGCTCTTATGGACTCCTGGCCATGCTGACTTGAAAGGCATTTTCATGCATATCTTCAAACCCAGCTCCCTCCTGCCTGCTGTTAGCATCACATCTGCAGCACCTGGCCACACTCCCCCAAGTACAGGGCATTCTGATGGCCTGAAAGTACTTCTTCCCTTCAACATGCATGTCTTGGTCCCAGACCTGCCTGCAGGGTCACCCAGTGACTCTGCTACATATGAAGTTTAACTTCACCATGGCTGGAGAAGATGATCCCCATGGGCCCTCTGTCATTACAGTTGTCCCAGCCCAACTCTTTGTGCTTTTGGCCTCTATATGGTCAATGCCATGGGTCAGGGATAATTGTCATGGGAAACCCTACAGGAGACTTGGGGAGAGGGGGCTAGACCCAAGATACACTTTGCTGGGCATATAGAGACCACTCATTTTCCATTGTTATCTTAAGTAGCAAGGGGGCTCGGCAACAAAGGGTTGCAAACAGGCTCTCAGGGGATGCAGCACACCTGGAAACACCTTAACCACTGGACCAGAGTCTCTCCTCCAACATTTTTAAACTATTTTGAAAGGCAGAAAGGAAGAGGAAGAAAGAGAGATTGAGAGAGAATTCCATCTGTCGGGTCACTCCTCAAATGCCTGCAATGGTCAGAGCTTGGCTTGGCCTGGCCAAAGGTAAGAGTCTGAATTCCATCCAGGTATTAAACACCATTGGCAGGTGCCCAAGCACTTGAGTCATCACCACAGCCTCCCCAGATGTGGATCAGCAGGAATGCTGGAGTTAAGAGCCACAGCTGGGAGCCAAACAGAGGCACTCCAGTATAGAATGAAGATGTCCATCCACTAAGTCTCTCCCCAAATTCCCACGAAAGCCAGAGCTGGGCCAGATGAAAACCAGGAGCCTGGAACTCCACTGGGGTTGCCCACACAGGTTGGCGGTAGCAAGGGCCCGAGCACTTGGACCATCACCTGCTGCCTCCCAAGGTGCAATAGCAGAAGCTTGATTGGAAACAGAGCGACCAAGACTCAAACATACACACAACATGCATGAGGTCCATCCAAGAAGCAGGTGTCTCTGGGACAAATGCCCACTCCTCTGGATGGCTTTAAACCAAGAAGAGACAGGGCAGAGCTGCTGCTTTCATGGCCTCCTGTGGCTGCAGCTGGCAGCAGGAACCCGTTAGGGGCAACGACAGTGATCCTCAACCGGGCCCTTCCTGTTCAGACCCTGGTTGGAAGGAGATGAAGAGGCCTGGGGGAAGCAGCATGCTGCAGGCTTAGGAGGCATCTCAGGCCCCCTGGAGGGGCCAATGGGAGGGTTCTTAGATGCAGCAATGAGGCCCAGGGACCCAAGGAGGCACCAGGCATGGAGCATCCCCAGAATGGCAGACTGGACACAGAAGCTCCCAGTTTATATAGAAGCTCAATCAAGCTCCTTAATTACTGTGAGCCTCAGACCCTTGTTTACAAAAGTGAAAAAAGTGAAAAAAAAAATCCCTCATTGGCTGGTGCGATGATTTAAATTAAACTATTTGTACGAACCACACTCAGCACCTAATATGTACTTTACAAAATTGCTTTTCTTGCCCTCCTGCCTGTGTCCAACTCAGAAACTTGTTTGGTAAGTGTGTTTCTTTCCTCCAGAACACACAGGGTGAAGGTGAGGGCCACTTGTCTCCATGACCGCCCCCTCCATACACAGGCACCCAGCTGTTTCACCTGAGACCGCCCCTGGCAACCTTGTCAAAGCAAAACTCTTGGTATCCTGCCTTGGCTCCAACCAGCCATCAGAACCACACTATTGAAACATGAGGCCACAGCCCTGCTTGGCTCCAAACCCTCCAACAAGTAAAAGCCAGCACTGTGGCCGCGGCCCACGGGCCCCACCTGCCCCACTGTCAGCCCCTGGCCCGTCACCTTCCACCTTCCTGGCTTCCTTACTCCTTTGTCAGGGCCTTGGCCCTCACCCTCTGCTGTTCACCTACACGTTGCCTGCCAAACAAAACCTGCCCCAGTATCACCTTCAGATTGCACAGCAAACAACCCAATCATTTTCCTTCGCAGCACGTATCATTGATAACACCATTTAAGAACACTCAGAAGAGTTAAGGGAACGTGTGTTTGGTAAAAAAAAAAAAAACTAAGCACGAGTCTCCTGAACTTTTTTGCACCAAAGCAAACTTTTCCCAAAAGCTTTTAAAAACTCTTCATATATATAGTATGCCTTCATCTTCCCCTCCCCACAACTCTACAATGTCAATTTCTTAGGACAGAAATCTTTATCGATTATGCTCCTTGCTGTATTCCTCGATACCTAGAATGCTGCCCGGCGCAGACTGAACAATTGAAAAACAAGTGAGAGAAGGCTGCAGAGAGGGGAAGAGGATGCTCCTTCTCAAAATCCCCAGCCACCACCTAAGGCAGTGGCTTCTTCCAGGGCAGGGCAAGCGTCAGGTCGTGGTAGGGCTTTGAGATGAATGAGGGTTCATCCTGGGCACTGAAAGCTCAAAGCCAATCACAGGGAGCATGAGAACCCACAAAAGCTGCAAGGCAAGTGTCCAGCCAGGAGCAGATCCTTGCCAAAGGCAGGTAGAAGTCCTGCACCCCTGTCCCTCTCTGACTCCCCACCATCAAAAGGCAGCAGGAAGCAGCCCCTGTGCAGCCTCAGGGCCTCGACAAAACTCCAGTGTGTGTCCACGCAGTGTGGTCCTCAAGCTCAAGATGGCCTCTGCCCAAGCCGTGTCCCTGTCCATCATCCTGTGTGTTCATTCAGCTTCTCTCTCTAATTCAGCCTCCACTTGCATGTGTTGTGCGCATGCCCCCATGCACTCCCCCTCCCCTCTCCTTGTCTCTCGGTCTGTTTGCGTCTCTGTCTCTCTCTGTCCCCAACGCACTTTCTGTCTCTCTAAATCTGGGTGTGTATCTCAGCTCTTCTCTGCCTCCCTCCCCCGTGTCCCCCATCTAATTGCTTCTTGTCTCTGCAGATCGCCATGAGGATTTATGCATCACGCGGACCGCACCGGCAGTGGCCAATTTGAAAGGCTGCTGGCAGGCATAAGAACTTGATGCAACACCAGGCTTTGGGGAAATGCAGTGTGATCTTTCCTGGGGTTCCTGGGCTTCTCGGCAGCCTGGGCCTCTCCTTCTCCTGAAAAGGGGAGAGGCTGAGCTCAGGCAGGCCCCTAAGTACCAGCTGTGTTCAGAAACCTTGGTATGACCTTGAGAGAGGTGGGAGGTTCCCAGAGATGAAAAGCCTTAGTTGGGTTCCAGTCTGACTAATAGAGGTGAGACCAGGCCAGGCCTGTGATCAGGATGCCTGGGTCCTCTCCCCCATGTTGGGGAGGCTTTGGGTAGAGCGAGCCTATATCACCCCCAGGAAGTTGGAGGGCCAGCAGAGGGGTGCTGGAGAAACACGGGCAGGAGAGCAGGTGCTGAGAGTAACTCAGTGCCCAGGGAGTAGAAAGAGGTGGGCAGAAGTGTTGGGTACAGCCATGCCTCCTTGTGCTGCGGCCTGGGCTCCCCTGGCACTTGCTGCCTGTGTGTAACACCCATGCCAGGCCCGTGCAGCTGAGCAGAGCAGGGCTGGAGCGGGGTGGAAGTATAGGAGGCTTCAGGACCTGGGCAGGCCGGATGCAGGCAGCTCCCGGAGGAAGCAGGGGAGAAGTCAGCATTTCCTGAACACCTGCCCTGTGCTTTGCTCTGTGCAAAGCCAGTGCTGAGCCTTGCCAGGATCTTGGCTGAGCTGGAGCCTATGTCTCCTTCAGCCACAAGCATGGAGTATGGGTTGAGAGCAGTGAGTTTGTGTAGTCTACAAAAGAGAATCTGGAAAGCCTTTCAGAGAAGAGTCCAATATCTCTTTGGGTGCTTGAAGGGTTAACATCAGAAAGATGTCACCTATCCAGAAGGCCTTCCTGACTATCAAAGAGCTGCCACAGGCACACACCTACACATTCACCCTGGATAGCTGCTTGGATGAAAGGGGTGGGGAGAGGCTGTCCGCTGGAAGCCCTTAGGGAGGTGCTAACTTGTGGCCTGGCCACCTGTTAGAGGCTGCTACAATTCCTGAGGTCAGTAGGAGCAGATAATTACATCAGAACCACACATGCACACAGAGGCTTGCGTACCAGGCTTCTCCCCCAGGAGGCTCCTCTGGCCACCTACACTTGCCCTGCATGGTAAGGACAGTAAAGGGAGGGGCCCTGGGTGGGCTGCTGAGTAGCAGGGTCCCATAGACAGGCAGGAAGCTGGAGCAGACATCACTATCTCCCCATCGCTCCAGGCAGCCACCTCTGAGCCCTCTGCCTTTCAGGAAGCCGAGCCAGGAAATTAACTGGGAGCTGAGATGGTGCCAGACACCTGCCCAAAAATTCAAACCTGAGGCAAGTGGAGGCTGGCTTGTAGGCCAGCAGGGAGCAGGATGGGAGGGGCTGGGTGGCACAGACAACCGAGCTGGGCTGCCTGGGATGACATGCTAAGGGCCGTGGCCAGCTAGCTCTGGTGTGTACCCCCACCCAACAGCAGATGGCCCCTGGGGACAGTACCTTGGGGAACTGTTCTGAAGCTCCTCCACCTGAAATCCTCCAGGGAATTTGACCAAGGGGATAAAATGATGCCAGGGCCTCTCCTTAGAACCATAAGCTGAACAAAGCCTGCACAAACCTGGACTCACACCCACATTTTGTCACTAGTACTATGACCCTGGGACTCCACTGTCTCATCGTGAAATGGACATGATAAGAGCCCCCTGACTTAGTCTAGACAATAGGACAGCATTCCATCCAGGAATTCCCAATGTCTCAGGGGCTTAGCACTGTCCAGACTTAGTTCTTGCTTGCAGCCCAGCATGGAGGGGCAGGGAGCTGTGCTCCATTCACAGTCACTCAACGGCTTAGGCACTTCTGTTCTGCCTCTACCCAGGACCTTGGACCCACCACTCACGGCCAGTTTCTCCACCTCAGCACTTGATACTTGAGGGATAGGGGTGTCCTGTGCATTACAGGATGTGCGCACTAGACCTCAGGGCCACTGTCCCAAGTCACATCAATGAAAATAGTTACAGCCAATGCCAACTGCCTACCCCAGGCTGGGGACTGCTGCTCCAGAAGCCCTGACACAAGCAGAAGGGAGGAAGGCAGGAAAGAAGGAGGGAGCCTGACAGCTGCAGTCTGCATTGCACCTGCCTACTTTCCATGGCACATGGCTTTCCTGCAGGGGATGCTGGGAGATGTAGTCCACTCTGCAGCCAGGAGGAGGAGGACATGGGTGCAGGGAGTGCAGTCACTCCTCTGACATGTCACCTCGCAGGCTTCTAGTATATGATCTGATGAGCTGAGGATTTTACATAAATAAATGCACACTGTATGGGAGGCTCTCATCCAGCGCTGACGACCAACATCCCCAGGGGAGTCTGGCAGGCACACACTTTGAATGCATTATCATTTCAGATGCCCATCTGCTGAGGAGGAAATTGAGATGCAAGGAAAGAAGGAAGTGGCCCACATAAGGTCACCGTGTTGCTGGCTCTGTGATACAGGTCCTAGCACCCTCACTGGGACCTCTATGTGCCTGAAACCCTCACTGGTACCGGCATGTGCAGCCTGGCCACTCTGCACTCCACAGGCTTGTCACGCTATGAAATACCTGAGGCCAGTTGCTTGTGCAGGTGCTTGGACTTTCATAGCACAAGGCAGGTAGGCCTCCTTAGTGGAACCGTTTAGTGAGGCTGGAGGGTGGCAATGCTGAGATATGGGCAGAGGAGGGAACACATGGTTCTGAGAGACAGAGCTTTTGCAACCAACTGTGTAGCAAGAACTATCACTACACCCCACAGACCTCCCATGAGTCCCACTTCCTAAATACCATAGCAGGATCCTCGGTACCATAAACCTTTGACCTCAGGAATCCAATGCATCGGTACATTTGGGAGCCACATCCTGTTCAAACAGTAGCACTCAGAAAACACTTGCTCCATTCTGAGGAGAACACTAGGACCCCAAGTAGACACGAGTGCCCAGGCCAAAAGGAGCAGAAACCTGATCCAGGGGCTGGAGGTGCAGGGCCCTTTCTGGGACATAGCCACTTCTGTCCTCCTGCCATGGCTTAACTACTGGCAGAAAGGCCACCTCATCATCCCCCCCACACACCAATAACGTCCCTCACACACGGGCTAAGAGATAGCATTAGTTACCTGAGGACCATAGAACTCACCCATGCATGCCAAGATGGTGGTCATCCTATAGCACTGAGCTTGGGGCGCTCATTGCCCAGCAACTATGCTCCCAACTATTCCCCCTGTTACAGGGGAGATCACTGAGGCAACTCGCATGGGGTGCTGAAGCTAGCAAGAAGCCTGTGTTGAGGAAAGCTGGTGAAATAAACCTCAAAGGGAAGCTGCTGCAGAGGGCTGGGAGAGGTCGTGACCCTAGAGCTGAGCCCGAGCCTGCCTGTGTCTCCATCACACCCCCACAGAGCTCTCAGCGCTGTCCGGCTGACCCCCAGGCCCTTGCCCCACCCAAACATCTGACTCATTATCTAGTAAAATTGATAATTTTCTGCACGGTCAGCTCCCTGTGCCCCAGCAGTCAGCTGACAGCTTCATTAAAAACAGACGTGGTGGCGCCTCTTGGTCCTGCAGAGGCACGGGCGTGTGTCCTCACTGCCCCCACCAGCACTGGCTCACAGGACCGCCCAGCTGAGAGCTGGCTACGAGCCGCCAGTCACACCCCAGGGGCCCTCCAGGACAGGCCTGGGCATCAAGAGGCAGTCTGCAGCTTCCAAATCATCTGATCCAACCTCGGCAGCTTCCCAGCAGAGCAGAGACCAAAGACTGGCATGTGCAGAGCTGGGGTGCAGGGAGGGGAGAGGCTCCAAGCCAGGGACATCATCTGGCATCACCCCTTTCTTGCCTGACTTCCAACTCCAGGACAATGGAGACAACTGCTCAGTGGCAGAACTTTCAGGACTGCTCAGGCCCTATGGGGCTGCTTCATGGAAAATGGGACTTCTTGTTCAATCCTAGTGTCCCTTGCAGGCCACTGGCCCCCCACTCAGCTGCTCCTTCTTCATGGGCTCGTGGTGCATCCCAAACAAGAGGTCAATCCTGGGCTGGAGGCGGTGGGCCATGATGCCATGGCCAGCCAGCGAGGCTGATGATGTAGCAGTGCAGTGGCAGGACTGACCCAAGAACAAAGGCTTGTTGGTGTTTTTCACATCCTCCCACTCTCCCACATGCTTCACCTGCCTGAATTTGTGGCTTCACCTCAGCAGCTCTGTTGCTATTTCCATTTGGCACATGAGGAAGCAGAAGCACAGAAGGCCCAACTAACCTGGGCAAGCAAGCTCTCCCAGCAGGTGGAGGAGGCAGGAGCTGAGTTCAGAGCCACTGGATCCAAAGTCCTGGAACACAGTGTCACACCCAAGATGACATGCAGAAGTGGCCAAGAACTCTCAGCTCCCTTCCTATAGTGGGGGCCAAAGAGTAGAAAGAACACGGGGACCAGAGGGTGGGTCCCCAGGCCCCCTCAAGTGCAGTGGCTTTGTTGAGTTCCTGTGCTGCCCAGATCCGGCTGGGAAAGAATGATGAAGGTGAGCAGGCCATCTGCTCTGTGGCTTGTCCCTTTGTCCTTCGGCCCACATGAGAAAAGGATCCATGAGTTATTTATGGCAAAGCTTCCACTGGGATGTTCTCACCCTCACTGTATATCCTTTAAAGGGGGAATAAAAACATCCAAAGGGGAAAAACGGCATTTTATTCACATCGTAAAACCCGTTGGCAGGTGCCTCCCTGGAAGGGGAAACACAGAAGGAAAGTCTGTAGTGACATTGTCCCGGGTCGCACCTTCACTGCCAGCTCTGATAGGAGGGCATAGAGTGTAACTGGACGCGGGGCTACTCGCAGGGCATCCTACACACAGCTTCAGGCTCCCCAAATCCTACTGTATCCCTGGAGCCCATCGCCAGTCAGCACAGAGTGGGAGCTTTAGTGGGCAAAGCTGGTTAGGTTTAAAGTGGACCTAAAGCCTGGACTGGATGGGCCCCGTGGGAAGCCAGGGTAGCACCCAATCCCAGTGGATCTCCGTCTCCCTCTCTCCTCCCGACCCCCACAACTTGACATACCTCTTCCTGCCCCTGAAGAGGTCTTCATCCAGACCCCAGCCTTCATTGGCCCATCCACCCTGGTGTCTCAAGTCCCCTCTTGTGGCCTTGGCTGCTAAGGGACCACCACCTCCTCCTTTGTCTGGGCCAGGGCCCCTTCCCTCCCAGTGTCTGTGTCCCCATCTCACCCGTCTCAGGTTGGAGGCCCTGCCAGGAAACGCTCAACACTTCTGAGCTGAATGAACAAATGAATGAATGAATGAGCCTCACATCACCCCGGACGCTTCTAGGACCTTGCTCCATAGGCAGCCCTGGCAGCTTTCGCAGCCCTGGCCATGTGCCGGCCACCTCAACATGGGGTTGCACGTGGAAAACAGAACAGGGAAAAAGCAAGAGAGAGTAACCTGAACGTTTGTGACCCATTCAAGCACTGGAACCCTCACCCCACCACCAAGTGAGGATATAGGGTCATGGTGTAGGCTCTGGCCTCACAAGTGTGACTGCTGCCCCGGGACCAAGGGAAGCTAGATCACCCCTTCAGTCCTTGAACACCCAACAGGAACCAGTTGTTAAACCCATTAGCACCTTCATCTCGGACATTTCAGCCTCCAGAAAGAGAGAGAGAGAGAGAGTGTGTGTGAGAGAGAGAGAGAGACAGAGAGAGAGAAAGTGTCTTTTAGATAACCCAGCCTGGGACAACAGCCCAGACAGATGGAGACAATGGACGTCTCCCTTTGGGTCCGATCCAAATCCTTGCCTTTCTCACGGCACCAAAGTGAAACACACTGCTCTGCACACAGACACTGAAGGATGCATACACACACTCAGGCATGTGTGTGGTCACAGAGTTGCATGTATACACATGCAGGTGTGTGCAAATGCAAGCATGTCAGCACACGCATGTGCTTGATGGGCCAGAAGGGAAAATGGGAGTTTAGAAAAGAGGCAGGCATCCCAAAGGCCTCTCCCAACGCCAGCCTTCCCTCATCAGGCTTTGCCTTTGATTTCCCACTTTTAATTTTCACATCATCAATTACTTACATCAAAGCGGTCTGACAGCAGGTGCCCTGGATCCAGACTGTGGCTAGCAGCCCTGATTCCAAGTTCTCCTTCCCACTGGGCCCTTCGTTTCCAATGGCATTTCACTTCTTGTTAAATTTTACATGGGGAGTTCAGGGACAGCAGAGGCGACAGTGGTGAAGCACCCCTCATCTCGGCTTCCAACTCTCAACTACTTCTATCTAAACATAGAGCAGCTCCAGGAGTCTGCTTGGGATCTCTAGTTAAACACTCTCGTCCCATGCCTGGCCGCTGGGCTGTGGTGGAGACACACAGGACAGATGTGAGTGAGCCACACACATTTGGAGGATGTCCCACCTCCTCCCACCCCAACACTGCCCCATTGGATGAGAAAGGGCTTACTAAGCTGTAAACCCTTGAGACAGAGAGAACAGGCAGGGAGGCATCCACCGCAACGTTCCCTGCTGGGGCAGGCAGGCACCGGGCAAAGGGCCCAGGTACCCCTTGGGATGCCCAAATCCCATATCAGACTGTTTGAGTGTTTCCATATCAGGAAAGTTTGAGTCCCAGGGCTACACTCCTGAGCTCCCTGCTAAATGTGTGCCCTTGGAGACAACAAGGGATGACTCAAGACCCTGGGCCTCTGGCACCCACACAGGAGACCCGGATGGGGTTTCTCACTCCTGGTTGCAGCCTGGCCCACCCCTGGTTGGTATAGCCATTTAGAAAGTGAACCAATAGACAAACGATCTCTCTTTCCTTCTACCTTTCCAATAAATGAAAAAAAGTTGAAAAGTGTTTATATATTTGATACCTAGAAATGGATAACATAAGTGGCCAGAAATCAGAGAAGTCTAGGACCAAAGCCAGTCACAGAGGAAGCTCAGGAACAGGCTGGTACCAAGGGCAGAGCCCAAGAGGGCACAAGTGCTGGTGACACAGCAGCCAAGTGGGGCCCGCATGAAAGCTGCAGGCGAGAGCTTCCATTGTATGTCTGCATGTGAAGCAGCAACTCCCAGAGACACCGCCCCACGCCCCAGCCCGAGAGAGGAGAAACAACTGTGGGACTTCACAGTCCAGGACACAGAGCCAGGCTGGCTGAGGGCAAGGCGCTGAACGGAAGCCAGAGGCACTAAATCTAAGGCCTAGTCTATGGGCCTCCTGCCTCCTGATGCACTTGCTGAGTGTCCTAGCAGCCTCTCTCACCCACACAGAAAGTGGGGGTTGCCTCTCTGATGAAACAGGACAGTTAAGGACAGACCAAGAGACTCAGGCTGCCAGAATGGCATCCTCCACCCCAACCCACCACCCACTAGCCCCACATGCCCAGAGCTATGAAAGATGGAGACAAAAAAAGTAAAGAAAAAGTAGGCGAAAGGGAACTCAGATTAAACAGAAGCCATGCAGGAAGGAGCAGGCTACTGCAAAACGCTACAACCACCCCTGGAGAAATACAGGGTGCTTTGTGCATAGGTTCTTAGCTTAAAAAAAAAAATCAAAGGAACACACTTTTTAAACTCTTGGAGTTAAAAAAAAAAAAAAAGAACAATTCTCCCAGAGGATTTGGAGACAAGATGGAGGAAATCTCCTAGAACATGAAGCAAAAAAAAAAAGAAAAACAGGAGGGCCTGGCACGGTAGCTTAGCAGCTAAAGTTCTCACCTTGCACTTGCTAGGATCCCACAAGGATGCCAGTTCTAATCCATGCAGTCCCACTTCCCATCCAGCTCCCTGCTTGTGGCCTGGGAAAGCAGCCAAGGATGGCCCAAAGCCTTGGGACCCTGCACCTGCATGGGAGACCTGGAAAAGGTTCCTGACTCCTGGCTTCAGATTGGCTTCGGATGGAGCCATGGGACTGAAATCCCGTTGCGGCCACTTGGGAAGTAAATCAGATGATGGAAGAAAGAGAGAGAGAGAGAGAGAGAGAGAGAGAGGGAGAGAGAGGGAGAGAGAGAGGAGAAAAGAATTAGAAACTCAGAAAGTCAGCCCAGGAGATCCAACATCTGAGGAGCAGGCAGGATTTGAGATCCAGATGTCTCAGGACCGGGGGCAGGATCCCCTAGAAGAGTGGGAAACTTCAGAACAGTGAGGGTGCAGCGAGAAAAACAGTGCCACAAGAGAGAGCAACGTGGCCATCGGGGAAGTATCTGGAAGTTGAGTGGCACTCATCTCAGAAACTGTGTTCCACACTCTACCACCAAAAGGTCAAGGAAAAGGAGGGGTACTTGGAATCAGCAAATACAACATCCACAGAGGAGTTTCTGGGGTGGCAAAGAAGACCCCCTGCCCAGGACCACAGCTATGCAGGGGAGAGGGTGGAGGGCTCCCTGAGGGACGTTTCCGGCACAGGCAAGCCACGATCCTCTGGATGCTGGCAGGTGTGTCATTATACCAACTGTCCATCTGGGGACTCCTGGCTCACAAAAGGGCTCTGAGGGGGCTTCCCACCAGAGACGCTGCATTTCCTCCCTCCCACACCACCCCCTACCTAGAGGCAGTTTGCAGCTTATCTCAAATCTCAGCTGGTTGCCATGGAAATGATAGTAGGCATAAACAGAACAAATACCTCGGGCACCCATTGCTTTCCAAAACTGGGCAGGAAACTGGGCAGGCAAGGGCAGGCGGAGCTAGGGGAGGTATTGTTCACCTGGCTGAGATGGAGGAAGATGTTATATCAGGGTTCAGAGAAGATGCTGATGTATTCATTCCAGAGCGTTCATTTCAGAGCGGATGGGGTGAAGACTGTGCAAGAAGTTCAGGTGTGGAACTTTACTCTCGGCGAAAGAAAGACTGAGATTTCTGATGTTAGAGCACCTTCTCTCCCTGCCCTCTTTTCATGGAGAAAGGATTTCAACCATGATCATCCAAAAAGCCTGGGTTCTGAGAACAGGTGGAAATGAGAAATTACGGAGGACAAGTCCTTCACGGTACAGAGAGAGAGCTCCCCAGGGTCTCACGACAGGTGAGCACAAGAGTCAGGACTAGAATTCCTCTGGAACTCAACTCTGCTTGATAAATGCTTCCAGAATCTTCTTCGTGACCAGCTAGCTCTCATTCAAGTTTTCCACAAAGAAGAAAACCAAGCTCTGTGACAGACTCTATGGGTACTTAGATCAAAAGATCCAGGCTAGTGATTAGGAAGCAGGTAAACGGGCACAGGTGAGATAACGGGGTAGAGGGTCCAAGCAGGTATGGGCAGATGCAGTGCAAAGGGAATGCCACAAGGGCCTGCAGGGGTCAGGGAAGATTTCACTCAATTGGCCTGGAAAGGGCCAGGAAGTTCCAGGGATGATGGGAATTGAAGGAGTAGTAAAATGTCCCTCCAAAAGAGGGACACAGCCAGTGCCAAGGCAGGACCAAGAGTTCTGATTGGCTGGGATAGAAGGGTAAGAGGGGCACATCAGGGAAAGATTGGCAAGGGGCGGGGCCTGAGCCTGGGTGTACCTGAAGAGGGGAGTGAAGGAGAAGCTAGAGGGTCTGACCAAGTAAGGGTTTGTTGGACTCTTTCACCCGCAGGTCTCCATTCCCTTCTGTCTTAACGCCCCCACCTCTCCCTCACCCCACTCCCAACTACCGGGTCCCAGCCCACAAGGTAATTATAAAGAAGTTAAACCAAATTACGCACGCAGGGTTTATTTTGTGTTTTTCTGCCGCTGCTGCTGCCAATTACAGTGCAATTAGACTGCCTTCATTAGCAAATGAGATTAGAATTAACATTGTTAATTACCCGTTCTGTTAGATGGGGAAGTGGGTGTGGGGAGGTCTGGGGTTGGGGAGGGGGGATGCACAGAAGGGGTGGATCCTTCCCCACCTCCACTCTGCAGGGCTCCTATGTCTCAGGAACAGAGGAGGGTGGGTGAGGCAGGAGGGCACAAGTGCATCCCAAGCAGCGTCTTCCCACTTTGACAACCCTCACCACCATTCGCTGGGGACTCACTCCGGCTGTGTCTACAGCTTTAACTGCCTCAGTCACTGGCCTCCACCCTTGCAGATGCAGTCTAGGTGGAGGAGAATGAGGCTCAGAGAAGCTGAATGATTTTGCTAAGGTTACACAGCCACAGCAACAGACAGAAGCCAACCTTTCTGTCCTCAGGGGGCGCCAAGACTTTGGGTTGTCATGGCAACCAGGCAGGTTACACTTTTGCAGGTAAGGAAGCAGAGGAAGTTTAGTCAGGGGCTGGTACACCAGGGCCTGCAGGCTGAGCCCCAGCTGCCACTTGTTTCTGGAATTATGGCTTAACTGGAACACAGACACAAAGGGTTATGGATGGGCTATAACTAAGTAATGTTTGCTTATGCTTGTGTTCTATGTTGCACCTTGCTCTAAAACTACAATAAAGGCATTGAGTTGTAACAATGACCTATAATCCATATAATTAGTCACCTGAAAAGTAAGTAGGATTATTACATTTGGCTTAGATAAGTCAGCATCCATCCCTGGGACCAGGAGTCCAAACTCCCCTGAAACAAACACCTGTCAGGATCCATGATTGAAGCAAGAATGAGTAAGTGAGAGGGACGTGGGGAAGGCAAAGAAACCTTGGGATCTCTACAACACTCACTAGCTGGCCTTTTGCAGGCCAAGTTTGCCGATCCTTCCAAAGTTAAATATTAACATAAGAGACTGGCGTGGTGATTCAACAGACTGATCCTCCACCCTTCAGTGTCGAGATCCCATATGGGCACTGGTTCGTGTCCTGGCTGCTCCACTTCTGATTCAACTTCCTGCTTATGACCTGGGAAAATAGCAGAGGATGGCTTAAGTCTTTGCCCTGTGCTCATGTGGAAGACCAGGAAGCAGCTCCTGGCTCCTGGCTCCTGGCTCCTGGCTCTTGACTTCAGATCAACTCAGCTCTGCCAATTGCAACCACTTGGGGAATGAATCAGCAGATGGAAGGCTTTCTGTCTCTAACATTTGCTTTTCAAATAAAAATAAATAAATCTTAAATGACATATTAGTCCAAAGGCATGCATGCATGGAGTATGGGAGCCCAGTGCTGCTGGCCCCCAATCAGACCCTGCAGACAGCAGCTCTAGCCCGAAGGAAAAGGGAGCAGCTCTGGTGAGACCAGGCTTCTGAGCTCCAGAAACTCCACCGCCCCTGGAGAGAACCATCCAGAAACATCATCCTGGCCACAGAGGTGCTGTCAGACTGGATGCTTTCAAGAAAGCCCAATGATGAGAGGTTTTAAAAGTAAGGTGTCAAAGGGGAGGGTGCCTGGTACAGCGGCTCAGTCACCACGTGGGACACCCATGTCCTGTACTGGCTCCTCCCCTTACTCTCCAGCTTCCTGCTGCTGTATACCCTGGGAGGCAGTGGTGATGGCTGAAGTAGTTGGGTCTCTGCCACCCTCAAGGGTGGCACCCACCAGATGGAGTTCCTAGATTTTGTGGGCATTTGGGGAGTGAACTGACAAATGTTAGGTTAAATGAAAATAAATAGGAAATGTTTTAGCTTCATAAAATAAGGGGTTGACTATTTCTTATACCCAGGTTAGGTAATTCCTAATTTAGTTAATTCAACAGGGTGGTCCTGGGATCCAGGATTTTTCCCAACTCTTTAATCTCTATCCCCTTCTTGATCACGGTGTGGCTCTCAATGCTCTGGGTGTCACATCCTCACCCACAGAAGCCAAAGGTGGTGGACAGGGACAGGAGCAGGGCTTCCTCTAGGAAGTCACTTCCTCACCAACATTCCCCTCAGCTGCCACTGGCCAGACTCGCACGTTACGCTCAATGTGATCAATCAGCAGCCAAGATGTGGCACTGCGCTGAGAAGATTTAAGATTCACTCCTAGAGCAGAGAGGCTCCCAGCCATCCCTGAAATACATGGTTTCCAGTGCCCAACAGCAGGAGACAGGTGTGTGGCTGGAAGGTAACAGAAACTTCTAGATCCCTGGCCACCTTATGGTGTGGAGAGTCCCATGGAGAGTCCTAACCCTCAAGGTCCAGGAAGGTCCTCACGCCACGCTTGATGCCCTGTGGCTTCTCTGGCTGCAGAGGCCGGAGGAGCTGAGGGGGTAGGCGTATTTCCAGCAGCTAACTTGCAGCACAGGCACAGGCCCCTCCGCGAGGTCCTGGGCTGCTATCTTCCTTCCCCAGAAGGACCTAGGCTTCCCAGCATCTTCCCCAAGCCTTGTCCTTGGCTCTTGTTCCCTGGCTGTGATGTTCTGTGAATTCGCAGGTCCTTAGCTATGTGCGCTAAGGAGCAGCAGGCTGAGAAGCCCCATGTGGTGGGCTGCACTGACCAGTCAGTCCATCGCTTCTCAGATGACTGGCCCCACCTGCTACTCAGCCCACTTGCACCAAATGCCAGCACCAAAGTGGCAGTATAACCGGCCTTGGCTGGGCTCCTCAGAGCATGTCATGGGATGTGGGTCTCTCCCTTCCATTGATCGTTGCCCAGACCAGCAATTCACACCCTCTGCCAGATTCCCACCAGACTCTCCCTCTGACATAAACACACACATGCATGTCAACCTGCACACACAACACACCCTGCTTCTTCTAGATACTGGGCATCTGGTTCATTTACCATGCCAGGACTTCTTTTCCGACATCTGAACAGGATTTATGAATCAGACAGGTTACCCAGGTATTTAAAAATGGTTCTGGAAGTAGTGTAGGTGCCATCTGGGTGCCACCTGCCATGCAGGGCTCAGGGACACATTGCCACAGGCCCCAGGCCTGTTGTGAAGAAGAGAGATAGAGGGGGCTGGTGGGAAGGGCTGGTAAAGGAAGGCTGAGTCTCTCTTGGCACTGTCTCATGGTCATCTGTTGGCAGCCAGCACAGTTATACAGAACTTGAGTGCTTTAGAGGCGCTCAGTCTCAGGGAGATCTCCTCCATGCAAGAGGTGAAAGACACGACCCCTCCCATCGTAGGCGACCCTTACTCCGCAGTGCGAGCCCTGCATTAACTGTACAGGCACATGTGCGTGCACCCACGTACATGCCCGCACACACTACCTGCGCAACACTTGCTGGAAGCACCAATATCTCTGCCTCCAGCCACTCCCTCTGGCTGCTGGGCTGGGCTCTGAAGGTCTGGGCTTCCTCCCCAATGTACCATCCCATCCCTGTCAAAAAGCCTCGACAGGGAGAGGGGTTTCTGAAGGATTAAGCTGCCCCAGCTGCTACTGAGGGGCATGGGGCTCCGGCTCGTTGAACTCCAGGCCATGTGAGACTTACATTTCTGGAAAGATGCTCCAATGCGCCCTGAACCAAGGTTCCCGGCAGATGGCCACCGCCAACAGAAGCTCTGACCCCTAGGGAAAGTGCTGGCCTGTGCTCTGCACAGAAACATGGCAGAACCTAATAAACAGAATTGAGGCTATAGTGACCTTTCCAGTCCAGATGACAGAATCCAGCTCCCCTGAAGAACAGGTACACTTCCCGAGTCTTCAGGGTCAAGGGTAGACAGTTATACAGGAATTGGACTGCTGGAAGGTGACACTGGACTCCTCTTTCCCCCAAAGGTGGCTGCTCTCAAGCTCAGCTTCCCGAAGGCCTGTGACTTCTCAGTCCACCTCTGATCTGCAATTTCTCATGACCCCAAGGACCCCAACTGCTCAGATCAACTCTTGCCAGACCTAGGCAGCGTAGAGCTGAGCATTCTCTCCCCTAGCAAAAGGCACAGGAGCCTGGGGTAGGGGCAGTGCCCCTCTCTGCAGGTGCAAACTCTGCCCTGTGTACTCACGTGGGCCCCGAGACTCAGGCTACCCCATCGCTAGCTTTGGAAGTCTCTCTTTTGCCAGCTGGAGCTTATCCCCAGTGCCGGTGGTGATTAGGGTTCCCAAGCTGGCAGGCCTGGTGCAAGACAGGCAGCCACCCTGCTGAGGCTCTGTCAGACCCAGCAGGTGGGTGGAGAAACAGGAAGAACAGGAGACAGGAAGTGCACCAGCACTGGTGCCTTCTGGGGAGGCCCAGGGCGAAGGGGTCAGGAGTCTGGCAGCCCAAGGACTTGCCCATCTGAAGTGAGATGGAAAAACAATGAAAGGATGAAAAGGCTACAATGGTGGTGCTCCAGGTTAAGAGTGACATTAAGATGGGTAGTTTTCAGGGAGAAACCAGCTCCTGGCACAAATGAACGTAATAGGCAGCCCAATGCCGGGTCGGGGGCTCTGGACTTGTCTGATAGGAAACAGGAAACCACAGAAGGCTTCTGAGCCAGAGTGACCCTAGCAAAAACGCAAGGATGGCCCATTGAAGGGAATGTTGAAAACAGCCAATGGTTTGTTCCCTGTGATCTTGCTGAAGAGGCCCAAACAAATGAGCTTAAAAGACTGAAGGCATTCCAAGGCATGAGCAAGGGTCAGGGAGCTGGGGCCAGGAGATGTGGTGTCTCCGGACCGCTGACAAACGGGTCTCCCACAGGTTGCCAGAGTGAAATGTCAGCTCCAGGCCAGATCCCATCCACCTGACATTCCTGTTAATAACAAAGCCTAATTAGCATGGCTTTTAAGCATCCATTACATTAATTTAATGCGAAAATCTAATGGAGCTTTATTGGAATTTTTTTCCCTGGCAAAATTAACCCTGCGGGTTTCTTACACATGTTTTCATTAGGAGCTGTGAGCAGTGGAGATAGAGAATGAGAATCAGCCCTTGCGGTTGTCACGGCAGCGTGCAGTGCCTTGGCCCCCAGCCCTGGAGTCTGGAGGTCTTTGTCTAGCCCAACTTGTGCCTGCACCCAAGTCATTCTCATAAAGGACCATGATGGCTACAGATCTGGGGCGCTACACAGTCTAGGATCCCTGGACAGGGAAGAAGGCGTCCACCCTCAGGCAGCTGGGTCTGACCCCATTCTGTACCTCAGATCTCCGGACTGTCGTCCAGCAGGAGTAGCCACTCCTGACCCACAGCAAGTGTGCAGAACCCTATGGGTTTCCTGATCACGAAGACAACAGGAACTATAAGGATGTCCTCTGCCCATCCACTCAACCCTCTTCTCCCTGTCTGGAATTGGGTGTAAGTCACGGGACAGGGCCCAGCTTAGTAGCCTAGTGGCTAAATCCTTGCCTTGCATGCACTGTGATCCTATTTGGGTGCTGATTCATGTGCTGGCAGCTCCGCTTCCCATCCAGCTCCTGCCTGTGGCCTGGGAAAGCAGTCGAGGATGGCCCAAGGCCTTGGGACCCTGCACCTGCCTAGGAGACCTGGAGGAAGTTTCTGCTTCCAGCCTTTGCAGCCACTTGGGAAGTGAACCAGTGGATGGAGGATCTTTCTGCCCCTCCTTTTCTCTGTGAATCTGAACTTCCAATAGAAATAAATAAATCTTAAAAAAAAAAAAAAAAGATACAGGACAGCAACATCCATCTTTTTGACTCAGGCCAAGGACAAAACAGGAACACAGGAAAGACCTCCTGCCAACCATGCATCCTCGAGCTGCCCAGGTGGCAAACAGGCCTCAGTCCATGCCTGGCCTTCTGGTCATATGCAACAAAGTCTTTTTTTTTTTAAAGAGGTATTCACTTTTCTTATTGGAAAGGCGGATATACAGAGAGGAGGAGAGACAGAGAGGAAGATCTTCCATCCATTGGTTCACTCCCTAAGTGGCCACAACGGCTAGAGCCAAGCCAATCCGAAACCAGGAACTTCTTCTGGGTCTCCCATGTGGGTGCAGGGTCCCAGGACTTTGGGCCATCTTCAACTGCCCTCCCAGGCCACAAACAGGGAACTGGATGGGAAGCAGGGCACCAGGTCCTGAAACGGCAACTACATGGAATCCCAGGGCGTGCAAGGCAAGGACTTCAACCACTACGCTATTGCGCCGGACCCACAACAAAGTCTTCACTTGCTAAAGCCACCATTAACCTGGACATATAAGATGCTGGACTTTATGCTAGGTATATGCTTGCAATGAAGGAATCTCAACTGAACTTAAACTGTGGTTATGCAGCAAGGTGGAGGAATCCACTATGGGGGGGAGGGGTGTGGGAGGGGTGAGGGGAATCCCCAGTGCCTATAAAATTGTATCACATAATACAATGTTAATAACAATAAAAAAAAAAAAACCTAGCATGCGCATATTCTTGCAGCCAAACCCAGTCCTAGCTTGTACCTCTGGATTTGGTGCTGAATATTCTACAATCAAGGAGGGAAGAATAGAACAAGCCAACCCAGCAAGACAGAGTCAGGCCTAACACTGGTCCAGGGTGGGCCTTGAAAAGCAGGTGGTAAGAACAAGTGGTGGAGGGAAGGAGCAACGGGGTGGGTCCCTTAGATCATCTAAATAAAGAAGGTGCATATTATATGCAAATGACATCCTCCTCCACGAGAATCTGATTGGGTGATGACTCCTCTCCTTGGAGAAGGCCCCCATCTCTGCAGCCTTCAGTTTCACCAGCAGGCCTGGCCTTGGCTCTTCCAACACTGGGTCTGGATGGAAGCCAGTCCTCCCAAAGCCGAAGCCAGCCTCTCATCCAACGTCTGTCTCTCCCCTATACCCCCTCACACACTTTGCAGGTAGAAAGAGTGAGACCCAGAGCTAAGCAACTTGCTTGGTGGGCTCATGCATGGGCAGTAGCCTGGGTTTCCAGTATTCACTACAGCTGGAAGCCAAAGTTGTGAGGAGGCAGAGCCACAAGACAAGCCTCTGCTGTCAGGCCAACTTACACAAAGCCCTTTGAAGGACCAAGCAGCCAGAGCTCTTGCTCCCCACTCAGTGCCAGTGCAGGTCTTGAGCCTGGTCCCCTGCAGAAAGCCTGCTCCTTACCAGCTCCTCCAAGGTTCGGACCAGGCCAACAACAGCAGGGGGCAGGCTCTGCCAGGATGGCAGAACACAACTCAGGCCTGGCTCCCAGAGCTGTCCCTGCCACACCCTGGCTGTGTGAGCTCTCCTTCTGGCCATCAGGCTCCTAGAGACACAAATCCCAGCACCCCAGGAGCACACACGAGGTCAGCTGATGACACTGACCCAGCCTTGGAGATCCGTCTATTGTCTGATGGGAAGGCCCCTCTCAGGTACCTGGCATAGTATTTTCCTAGCACTGGCAGACTTATGTTTCCCCCTCTTTTCATTTAATTGAGATTAAGGTCTACTCAAGCCCAGATCAAAAGGAGTTTGGCTCTCTTAGCTCATAATGGAGAATAATTTAGCAGAAAGATATGGCCAAAAATAAAGACTTGGGGATGATGGAGTCAAACTGACAGGTGATAGGCCCTTTCCAGCCCCCCCCCCTTGAGGCAGCACGGGAAGGGAAAGGGTTGGCGAAAAGAGAAATCAGGGTGGACGTTGGGTGCAGTGGCCAAGACACCAGGTCTCAGTGGGGAGAATCTGGGGTCAAGCTTCAGCCCCACTCCCAAATCCAACTCCTGCTGATTAATGCACACCCTGGGAGGCAGTGGTAACGATTCCAGGACTTGGGTCCCTGCCACCCCCACGTAGGGGACCTGGAGGAGTTCCTGGCTCAGGCCCAGCTGTTGCCAGCCCTTGGGGAGACAATCAGTAAACAGAAGATCTCTCTCTCTTTCTTTCACATAAGTAAAATTAAACAAGTGGGGGGAAATGGTTTTGAGGTTAGCAATGAGAAAAGGGCAGTTGATGAGGACATGTTACAGCTTGCACAGCCTCCACGATTTCCAAGACTAAGAAGGAGACGCAGGCCAGACTGGAGAACACCAAGGCCTCCAACAGGCCCATGCCCCAGTCTCACTCTGGTTTGACCTTTTCTGGATTCCCAAGGGAGAACAGGCACCCAGCACATACCCCTCCCTGCACACAAGCTTCTCAGCTCTTAGCTAAGCCCCAGGCTCCTCGCAGGTCTCCACTCCTGCAGCCACGGGCTCACCCCCTTCCCATCAGGCCTCCAGTCCCACAGACACCACAGCTTCACATGCCCTAGCCCCTTAGTCCCCTGACAGACACCACAGCCCCAGGCAGGACAGTCCCTTCTCCCCAGGCACACTCCCTCTATTTCCCGGTAGGACTTGGGAGAAGACCATCTTACCCACCCTAGGGTCTTTATCACAGACATCCCCACAAAACTGTTGTGTTACCTTAATGAATATCAAATGTGGCTTTGGGCAATTCCCTCAGTGCTCCCTGGGACTCAGTTACTCACTTCCAACCTGGGAATCATCCTCCTCACCCTCCTCCCATCGTGCTCCTCTTCTGCCTCCTACCCTGTCTGGCTGCTTGGGGAGACATGGGTGGGCCGTGCAAAGTGTGAAGAGTGGCGCCTCACTCCCTCCACGTGGCTGCTGTCTCCCCTGCCCCATGTCAGGAAACCTTCCCTACCTCACGGTAAGCAGTCACCCACAGGAAAGTGAACCCCTCTAGCTCTGACCCTCCCCACCTCCTTGCAGTGACTCTCTCCTCCAGCCTTCCACCAATTTCCTCCATAGCCTGCTGGGGCCCCTCCAGCTGAGGAGCCCTCCCATCCCTTTCTCCCTTCCCTCTCTCTTTGTACACCAAACTTGAGAAATGGTAAACATTTTTCTCCCCATTATTCAAATAGCATGGAAATTACCTACTTGGCATTCCTCTTTGACATGGAGCCTTTAATTAGCCCCCCCCCAGCTATAGTTCCTGTGTTCTAGTGTTCTCTGGGTTCTGAGGCTCCCCCCTTTCTTCCCTGCCCTCCCTCCATTAGCATCCTAATCAGGGACACCCAGGCTTCCAGGGAGAAAAGTGGAAAAGGGCCCTGGATTCCAGGAGAGCTCATCCTTGGCTGGAGGGACAAGACTGGGTTCCAGTCTCCATTGATCTTGGGTCACCCGCACTGGGGGGAGGGCTGCACTCAAGTCAAGGTTGACCCCCTCACCTGCAAGGCTGGGTCATCAACCCCACTTCTTAGGGCTGGGACAAGGCAGGATTAAATACAGGTAGAAGCACAGCCAGTCTTAATCTGCTTTCCCAGGACAAAGCTCAATGAGTCAGCAAGAGCTGGCAGCAGCCACATCTTCCAGACACTAACAGTTATCTGGGATTCACTTATTCAGGAGCAGGTGACACATGAAGGGACATAAACTTGCTTGATGGCTTAATGGCTAAATCCTCACCTTGCAAGCACCAGGAATGCCAAGTAGGTAATTTCCATGTGGGCACCAATTCATGTCTCCACTGCTCCACTTCCCATCCAGCTCCCTGCTTGTGGCTTGGGAAAGCAAGGGAAGAGAGCCCAAAGCCTTGAGACCCTACACCCACTTGGGAGGCCACAGAAGAAGCTCCTAGCTCCTGGCTTCGCATCAGCTCAGCTGTGGCCTTTGCAGCCATTTGGGAAGTGAACCAGTGAATGGAAGATCTTTCTTTCTCTCTACCTCTCCTGTTCTCTGTAAATCTGATCTACTTTTCCAATAAAAACACGAACCCAGCAAGGTGGGTTGGGTTTGAGGGCACTATGACCACATGCCCAGCACTGCTCGCCCCTAGAGGGGACCACATCCTCTCCTGCACTTCCCAGGGCAGAGTCTGACTTCCTACCCTCTGAGTAACAACAGTGAGAAGGAGGCCCAGTGAGGTCAGTGATCCTGGGGACGGATGGGACTAGGGAACACTTCAGAGTGGGGGATCCTGGCTGAGGACTCTGAGGCCACTTCTGTTGCCCTTAGCAAGGAGTCCAAGGCCATAATTCCCTCCTCTATGACACAGGAGAGACCACACGCCCTCCACAGGCCCTCCAGCCTGACCCTTCAGCAATGGGAGAAGGGGATCCTGTGCCCTTTGGCACCGATACCCTCTGCCTTTAGGACTCAGTCTAGCGGCTGAGATATTCCCTACTGGAGGTTCTGGGAGCCATGTCATGTCACCTCTAATCTAACCCTCTTATTTGGATCGCTGACACTCACATGGGAGATCCTTATAGAATTATTGGTTCCTGGCTTTGGCCTCGCCCAACTCTGGCTGTTGCATCCATGTCGGTAGTGAACCAGGGAATAGAAAATGTCACTTTCTCTCTTTCTCTTTCTCTTTCTCTCTCTCTGCATGTGTGTATGTGTGTGTGTGTGTGTGTGTGTGTGTGTGTGTGTGTGTGAGAGAGAGAGAGAGAGAGAGAGAGAGAGACTATGCCTTTCAAACACATCAATGAAACTTATAAAATATTAAAAAAAAAAAAAAAAAAACTACCTGCTCAGGACCATTGCATGTGGAAGTGACAAGAACCCTAAGCCCAGTTCCGTTTTCGGTGTCCATTGCTGGCAAGCAAATACAGCTGGCCAAAGACAGCAGCAGAGAAGCCCAGAGACAGGAACGAGTCATAGCAGCTAACTGGAGTAATGTCCATCAGCACAGGAAGTACAATCAGCAGAGTCGATTCAATTCCAAGGTCCTTGTGACTATCAAAGCTTCACATGTCTCCTTTCCCAATTTCTCTGTTGGTTACAACTGCCAGCGTCCATCACAGTTGCCCCGTGAAGCTGTGTTGGCTGCATCTAAAGCAGCAGTTAAGGCACATAATGGTGTGTGCCAATTGGCCATCGTGCCCAGGATGAATGGAGTCAGGTGGTGAAGCTGGCCAAGGCCTGGTCCTAACCACTGCGCTGAATGGCCTGTGCCTCTCCCCACTCTCTTCTCCCAAACTGCCCCACAGGACAGGCCATGGACAAAAGCTAAGTGTAGAGGTGCTGAAATGGGAGCCTCTGGGGGCCCTGGCTGGGGCCGGGCTAGCTGTAATATGCTGTGCGACCATGTGTTGACCACTGAGCCTCTCTGGGCTGTGAACAGGAAGAGGAAGGTCTGGCTGCTTTTCAGATCCTTCTTCCTCCCACCTGCTGGGCTTGGGCTATTCTAAGGCAGCTTCCCCTTTATGTCCCAGCCTGCCTGCAGGTGACGGAGGGCAGAGGGAATTTACAGAAGCAGCCACGCTCCCCAAAGACAGTGCTGGAGGTCCCATACCTTTAACCTCCCTGCATCAGTCAAGGTCCTGTGACTGGCTCTGGCCAATGGGCTATAGGCATAAGTGACAAAAGTCATACCCAGGGTGAAGTACAAATGAGCCTTCAACAGGTAACTGCCATCCTCTATCTGCCCACATTACCACGATGGCACAGTGGGTTAGCCCTGAGTTGGAGCAACCCAGGTGACTAAATCTCCACCTGGAAGACACACCTTAGCAAACTTCCCAGAGGTGAGATGTGAGTACCATGCTGAAGACTTTCAGGCTGCTACACCATGGCATAACCTGGCCTATCTGTATAATACAGGTATTTTCCCAAAACAACCCATATAATGTGATTTTCTAAAGATTTGTTCATTTGAAAGGTGGAGAGGGAAGAAGAAGAGAGAGAGAGAGAGAGAGAGAGAGAGAGAGATCTTCTACTCACTGGTTCACTCTCTGAATGCTGCATCAACCAGGGGTGGGTAGGGCTAAATCCAAAAACTGGGAACCCATGTGGGTGGTAGAAACCCAAATACTAGGACTATCATCCACTGTCTCCCAGTTGCATTAGCAAGAAGCTGAATTGGTGGCAGGTTAGCCGGGACTCAAACTGGCACTCCCATAAGAGACATGGGCATCCCAAACAGCAGCTTAACATACTGCACCCCAATGCCTACCCAGTACATGCTGGGTTTTCAGGTGAATGATCTAGAGAACAGTGGCTCCCCAGTGCTAAGAGGTCAAGAAAACAGGCACTGGGCTTCTACCACTGAGCTGGTTCAGCCAGTAGATGTGTATCCCCAGGGACCCCGCCGTGCTCCCCTCAGCTCTTCACCCAGGTGGGGAGCTGACAATCAGCCAGAACGAACCAGAAGTGAGAGCAAGACCCTGGACCTCCTCAGGCAGCCAGAAGCGTGCTCACCAAGCAGGTTTCAGGGTGGGGAAGGAAATGCTAGAGGCTCAGCTTGACTCTGCGGTGCTCGCCATTTCACCCCGAGTACATACTCTGCTGGCTCTCCTCCCTGACACCAACCAGCTGTCACCTACGGGCCTTCTCAGTGGGTGCATCATCCCCTAACCCTACATCAAAGGAAACAGAGCCACAGGACAGACCCCAGAAGAACCCACCCTCACCCCTGTTCCGACCCTGCCCTAGTGATGTCCCCTCCCAGCTGGGAGGCCACCTGCTCCATGGGCTTCAGGGGATGCCCAAACCCCATAACACACTTGTGTGTGTAAGCTCTCCCTGTGCAGCAAATAAAGAAAGAGCATGACTTTGCACTTGAAGGACAAATGCCAAGTTCCTTCCCTGGGGTCCCCTTGCAGCCTCCATATATCACCTCCACATGACCAGGCTGTCACACCTGCCACCCCAGCTCTGCTAGGCTGTGATAAACACCGAAGACGATACCGGCTCCTCTCCCATCAGACCCCACAGTGTGGGTGGGGGTGAGCAGCCACTGCCGGATTTATGTTAGAAGCGGCTTTCCTTTGTTAGGGGAGAACAGCGGCAGATGTTCCTAAAGGTGAACTTGTAAATCACTACAGCTTCGGTGGGCTGGGCCCTCCCTCCAGCTGCCAGGCAATTGGGCTTCTGCACGGGCTCCTGGCCAACCAGCTCCCTGCATCCTCTCAGCACCTCACCTTGCACTGAAGCACAGCCCCAGCTCCACCTCCGGGAAATCTCCCCAAATCTACTCACCTATTTCCAAGCCCTTCAGCTCCAGCTCTTTAGACCATTCAATAATCCTGTCTCTTGGGCCTGTAAACTCCTACAGGGGGCGCTGATCACCTGCCCCTCTCCACTGGGACACACCCTCCCAACAAAGCAGACACTCCTGGGAGGCAAAGAAAACCTGCTGCCTCAGCTCTTGCCCTGCTTGCAGAAGCCAGGCTAGGGCAGGCGAGGAGAAGAGCAACGGGCACTTGGTCTGGTGGATAAGACGGACCCAAGCTTTGTACTGATGTGCAATGCCCAGTCCTGGCTCCTGACTCAAGGTTCCTGTTCATGTAAACCTTAAGAGTCAACGATGATGGCTTGAATAATGGATTTCTTGCCACCCACACAGGGCACCTGGATTGTGGTCCTGTCGCCCAACTTCAGTTTTGGCCATTGTGGACAGCTGCAAAGTGAAACGGCAGATGGGCATTCTGTCTCTACTTTTTCCTCCCTCACAAATAAATAAAATTTGCTAGAAAATATTTAAGGGGCCCGGTGCAATAGCATAGCAGTTAAAATCCTTGCCTTGAATGTGCTAGGATCCCATATGGGCACCAGTTCTAATCCCGGCAACCCTGCTTCCCATCCAGCTACCTGTTTGTGGCCTGGGAAAGCAGTCAAGGATGGCCCAAAGCTTTGGGACCCTGCACCCACGTGGGAGACCCAAAAGAAGCTTCTGGCTCCTGGCTTCGGATTGGCTTGGCTCCAGCCACTGCGGATCATCAGACAGAAGATCTTCCTCTCTGTCTCTCCTCCTCTCTGTGTATCTGCCTTTCCAATAAAAATGTTTAAATCTTAAAAAAAAAAAAGTAGGATGACAACATGATTACTTTCTAAAGCAGGAGAGCCAGAGACCCCTGTGGAGTGTGAGCGTCCATGAAAAGTGTTTGTGCACGCTTGTGGTTTTCTGGAAAGAGGATCAGCTTCCAAGTGGATGTGCTGAGAGCCAGCGAGACCTCTGGAAGCACTGTGAACACTGGGTCCTGCCCCACCTGCCGCACCATACACGTTACTCAAACTAAAACTAGCACAGTGGCTGGGCTACTGCTTAGTTTACCTGAGTCCCATATTGGAGCTCCTGGGTTCGAGTCCCAGCTCCACTTCTGATTCCTGCTTCCTGCTAATGTGCACCCTAGGAAGCAGCAGAGAATAGCTTATCACATGGAAGACCTGGGTGGAGTTCTAGGGTCCTGACTTCAGCCTGGGCCAGCCCTGACTGCTGCCAGTATTCAGGGAGGGAGTCAGTGGAAGGGAGCTATCACTCTACCTGTCAAAGAAAAATAAATTCTTAATGAAAAAAAATTTAAATGACACTGAGCTCTGGAATACCAAGCTTTCCTAAAAGGAAGCTCATCAGAACTAAGCCTCTAGGAGCTTCTAGGATCAATTCCTACATGGGGATGCACTATGGGTCAAGGGGAGGTTGAAGGCAAGTGAGGGGCAGGCTTTTGAAAGCATGGCTGGGAACACCTGCATGCCAGGTCAGAGCACCGGTCCAAGTCCCCGTTACTCAACTTGGGATTCACCTTTCTGTTACTGCTCCTAGGAGGCAAGAGAGGATGGGCTAAGTGCTCAATTCTCCATCAGCCACTTGGGACAGCCAGATTGAGTTCTGCAATCCTGGTGTCTGCCTGCCTCAATCCTGGCTGTTGCAGGCATTGGAGAGTAAACCTATAGATGGAAGATACACTTTGCATCATCCCCCTTTCTGTCACTCTGATTTCTAAACAAGCAAACCCTGGAAGGAAGAAAACAATGTGGGAGAGTAGGCAGAGTCCTATTCCAGGGCCTACCTCCCACCTAGAGAAGTGTTCGAAGTAGAGGCACAGATAAGGTGCACAAATCCATGAAGTTTATTTAAAAGAAAAAGCACACATACATGCATAGTTGAAAAACAGAGTGGGCCAGAGTGAAGGGGGTGGGGCCAGGAAAGCAGAGAGCAGGTGAACACCTCCTCGGTCTTGGTCTCCTTTGGAAGAGAGAGCAAGCACCCACCAGCAACTCCTTTTAGGAGGTGATGTATCACCTAGGGGAGAGGGGTAGGACACCTCCATGAAATTCCACATGGAGCTTAATATGCATATTTACATGACAACTTTTCCCTAGGGGGAAAAGAAGGCATTCTGGGAGAATGACATGGGGCAGGGCCTTGTGGTTTGTGACCTCCAGCTCAGCAAGCTACCTTATCCTGTAGCAAAAAGAAGGAAAGAAGAGAGACATAAACAAAGAAAGAGAGGGAGACGGGCTGGGAAGGAACACAAAGCATCCTCCCAGCCTTGGCTGCAATCAGCAGGTGGGGTGGGACGATATGTTGGAAACCATTGCTTGCCAGCCTGCGCAGGAGCTGGAGATGGGAGAGGCAAGGCCCTCCCCGTGCCTCTGAGCTGGAATGAGACACAGAGAAGGAACCTGCAATACCAGCCAGTGCAGCTGGGCATGGGAAACACGGGCACCTTCCTCCAGGCACCCACACCGGCCCCTTCCCAGACTCTCTCACCGACCTTCCCAGGGCGACACAGAAGATGCTGGGCAATGACCAGACTGCAGGGTGGACCTGGATCCAGTTCTCAGCTCTCCAGTCCAATCCTCCTTGCCTCCCTCTCCTCCTACAAAAGCAAAGGGATGGGCCATCTGGGCGCTGACCTGGCCTTCCAGGCTAGGGCCTACCCCCAGGGAGGGCCTGGAAAGACCTTTATGGCTTACTGTTGACCAGAGGGCATTACTCTAGTCTTTCCAGCCCTCCCTGCCACCCCAGCTCCATGCTGGACTCCTCACCCCTTGGCTGCCCGACTCAGGACCATCCTTCACAATGAAGCCATCAGTGACCAAGTGACCACCCTCAGCTGCCACGAGACAGGTGCAGAGGTAGAGGATGGGGCATGCTGGACTTTGTATTTGCTAAGGACCAGGTGCTCAGGACAGATTAGAAGTTCGTGGTCCAGGGAGATAAGGATGCTAGCTAGGGTAGGGGCACGACCTTCTCAGAAGGAGCCCTCGTGACTGGATCCCTCAGTCTGAATATTCTTACATAGCTCTGCACACAGCATTCTCTCATCTGTGGAAAGGAAGGGTCTGACTGTGCAGAACCAGGGATGCAAGGAGGCAGAAAATTCAGCAGAAAGGGCAGCGACTCCAAAGACAGGGTCCTGGGCTTGAGGGCAGTAGCCTCCAGAGGCTCATTATGGGTCCCTCATAAGCCACGGCTCCTCTCCAGGCCTCAGCTTCCAGGATTGTGCTCAAAATCAATCAATGAATGACTCATTTATGCAACCAACCATGGCTGCTAACAGATGCCTGACCCTGTGCTGGGACCTAGCAGTGGGGAGCACAGGTGGGTACCAAGACATCTATGGTAGGCACAAACTCAGATTAAATTGCAGCCTGTGGCACCTGCATCCCATGTTTGCATCATTTGGCACCCTGGCTGCTCCACTTCTGATCCAGCTCCCTGCTAATGCACTTGGGAAAGCAGCGGAAGATGTCCCAAGTGCTTGGGTCCCTGCACTCACATGAGACCCACACAGAGTTCCAGGCTCCTGGTTTGGGCTGGGCCCAAACCTAGCCTCTATGGCCACTTGGGAAGTGAACCAGCAGATGAAAGATCTAACTCTGTCTTTCAGATAAACAAGATAAATACATTTAAAGATATATATTTTTTTAAAGATTTATTTTATTTTTATTGGAAAGGCGGATATACAGAAAGGAGAGACAGAGAAGAAGATCTTCCGTCCCATGATTCACTCCCCAAGTGAGCGCAACAGCCGATGCTATGCCAATCTGAAGCCAGGAGCTTCTTCCGGGTCTCCCACACGGATGCAGAGTCCCAAAGCTTTGGGCCATCCTCAACTGCTTTCCCGGGCCACAGGCAGGGAGCTGGATGGGAAGCGGGGTCACCAGGATTAGAACCGGCGCCCATATGGGATCCTGGGCGTGCAAGGTGAGGACCTTAACCACTGCACCACTGCACCGGGCCCTAAAGATATATTTTTAAAAGAAGAATGGGTAGCCAAATAAGACAGAGGAGGTTGGACAAACAGACACAAATCTGCAAGCAAGCTCTGACTGAGCTTCTAGAAATGGAGCAAGAGAAAAGTCAGGAGGCTGCAGGACAATTGCCAATGCAGCAAGAAGGAGGGTAGACAGGTCACACACGGAGGAAGGGAGGGCACTCCTACACCGAGGATGGGAGTCTCTTGGCTGTTCCACTCCCATCCAGCTCCCTGCTTATGGCCTGGGAAGGCAATGAATGATGGCTCAAAGTCTTGGGACCCTGCACTTGTATTGGAGACCCAGAAGAAGCTCCTGACTTCTGGCTTCAGATTGGTTCAGCTCTGGACATTGCAGCTGCTTGAGGAATAAACCAACATATGGAAGATCTTTCTCTCTGTTTCTCCTTCTATCTATAGATCTCCTTTCCAATAAAAATAAACAAATGTTTTTTGAAAAAGAAAGAACCAAAAAGAAAGGAGGGTTCAACATCAAAGGCAGCTCCGAGCATGCCCACCCTACCCCTCCTTCTAGCCTCATGTGCAGGAGAACAGTCTTTGGATCCCTGACTAGGAAGAAGGCACTTGGCAGGGGTGAGTACTTCGAGGATTCTGGGTCTGGGAGGAAGTGCCTTAACCTTTGCACCCACCTGCTGGGCTAGCAGTGGGGTCTCTGGTTGACTTTGCTGAGTGTGCATGCAGGTGGAGGGTCGAGGAGCACAGGTGCAGCTGCAGAGGAAGCAGAAGCCATGCAGCTCCACCTCACAAGGCCACCGGGAACGCTGCATCTTGAAATACAGGATGTGTTCTAGTCATTCCTCGGTGACTGTGTCATGGGGAGAGCAGGCACCTTCCTGAGGACTCAGCAACACGTAGCATTCATGCGCACATCCCCGCTGCTGGGGCTCAGGCCAGGGGAGACAGGAGGAGAGAGGATACAACGCCTTGCAGAGGTCACACGAGGCCAACAATCACTCTAACCGCAGCCACTATGGCTCAACCGTTTACCCTCACGTGCAGCCAGCTGACCGCTGCCTGTGTTAAGTGGAGAGTCTGGGGAAACAGCTGGATGTGCGCTCAGCAAGAATTGTCTGGGAATCGGGATGCCCAACAGTAGGGCCTCCCTTATGTGTGACAGAGACCCGGTCCCTTCTGCTCACCTCCCAGAGCCATGGCTGGTCCTCGGTCTGGGGTCTAGCAATGAGGAGCCAGAGAAGGAACTGCAACAGTGCTCCTCTAAGCAGCCTGTGCCCCACAGCCCTGCCACCTCTGGCTTCTGGCTGCTGGTTCCTTCTTTTACTCAGCCCCTCAGACCTGTCTCTGACCCTGGATACTGCACTTCCCCAGGGCAGCCTCTTAACACTCTGCCCACGCTTTGATCAATTGCTGCTTTACTTAAAACCCTCCTGGAATTACCCTAATGTACACGCGCCATCTGGTTCCTGCTGAGATTCTGACTGATACACCAGGACTCCTCATCAGACAACCAAATCCAGCGCTGTGCCTGCTGTACGCAAAAGATGGCAGTTCTAGGGACTGGGAACATTTCGCTCCGTTACAGTCCTGAACTTGATGTCACCCATGGAATCAGTCATGGCTCATGACCTGCAATCTCCAAACCCATGGGTCCCCTTGCCAGCTTGTGCTACAGATGGGGAAACTGAGTCCTAGGACCTCACCAAAGATCACAATCAACTGCAGGAGGCCAGGAACTCAGGGTCACTAGCCAGGTGGCTTTCCCAAGCAGAGCATCTGGGGGTCCTGCCAGCCTCCCTGCCACCCTCCCTGCCCCTGGACACGCTGAGGCAGCTACCCCGTCCCTCCCCAGCCACGGTGGGAGAGGCCCTTGGGGAGAATGATGAGGTTTTTATAGCATTCTGTGGTAAGTACTTAATAACTCCCCAGGCTGTAGATCTGTGCTTCGCCTGGGCTGGGGATAATTCACAGTAAAATATGACTTTTCATTTATCACACTGACGCGTAATAAATACTTCTCAGTGAAGCCTGGGCACACAGAAGGGTGGGGTGGGCAGCCAGCAGATGAGGCTGCACAGCGGGGTTCAGTCCTTGGCAGGTACACCCACAGGCAGAACAAAGCTGAGACTTGGGGGAACAGGATCCCGAGCCAGAGCACTCACACCGTGGTGGGAACGCCCATCGTCAGCCCGCACCTTACCTCATCTCCCCCACATTTCAAGGAAATTAAGTCCCTCCCTCTTGGAGACAAACTTCTCCAAGCGACATCAGGGCCTGGCCCTCCTCTCCCCTCATACCCACCCTCTCTCACTGGCCTGGAAAGACAGTTGGGCTCTGTTGCATTCTCCACAAGGAACAGAATAGCTTACATTCAGGAGCATTGCCTGAGCCAGCCATAGTGTGATCACCAATATCTGCCCCCAGAGGAGGGGCTGACACTCAGAGGGACCTGTCCCAGATCTTAAGTGATAATGTGATGGCATCAGATCGCAGCCCAAAGCTGTCCAGCCCCAACCTTTTTTTTTTTTAAGATGTAATTATTTTTATTGCAAAGTCAGATATATAGAGAGCAGGAGAGACAGAGAGGAAGATCTTCTGTCCAATGATTCACTCCCCAAGTGAGCACAATGGCTGCTGCTCAGCCAATCCAAAGTCAGGAGCCAAGAGCTTCCTCCGGGTCTCCCACACGTAGGTGCAGAATTCCAAGGCCTTGGGCCATCCTCGACTGCTTTTGCAGGTTACAATTAGGGAGCTGGATGGGAAGTAGGGCAATGGGATTAGAACCAGTGCCCATATGGAATTCTGACACTTTAAGGGGAGGACCTTAGCCACCAGGCCATCACGCTGGGCCCCAACCCCAAGATCTTAATATCCATGTGTCTTAGGTAAGGTTCCCCAGCAGGAGATTCTGAGACAGGATAAGTGCAGGGGGTCCACTTAGGAACCGCCCCCCCCAACTCCACAGAAACATTGGAAGAAGAGGTGCTGCACGAGAAGGAGGGAAACTCGGGGCAGACACACAGGAGCTCAAGGTAACTCCAGGCAAATGAGAAGGAGCTGGGGTATCATGCATCACCTCCCATCAGCAGCTAGTGAGGGCCCAAGCAGGTCCCCAGAGCCAGAGAAAGCCTGATACAGAGTTTTGGGTTTCCAGCTGGCAGCCACGGGTCTGATGCGTAGACATGGCAGAGCACCAACAGCATCTACCTTCCTCCCTGAGCCCCAAGTTGACTCCAGTGATCACCGCCTGGACAAGCAATCATCTCCTAACTGGCCTCCCTGCCATGGTCCCACCTTATCCCACTCCAGACAAGGTGTGCCACATAGGGCAGGCATTCTGGGCAGCAGTAAGTCACTGCTGAGGACACGTACATTGGAATGGCTCTAGCTGCAGCTCTGGCCCCAGCTCCTCCACTCCTGATCCAGATTCCTGCCGATGTGCACCCAGGGAGGCAGTAGATAATGTACTTGGGTTCCTGCCATCCACGTAGGGGACCTGGATGGAGCTCCAAGTAACTGGCTTTGGCTTGTCCCAGCTCTGACTCTTATGGGCATTTCAGGAGCGAGTTAACAGATGGAAGATTGAGCTATCTCTGCCTTTCATGATAAAAAAAATAATACTTTTTAAAACTAAGAAAAATACATTTCACCGTAGTCCATAGAACATAGTCCAGAGAACAGATGGAGAAAGTACCACTTTGATGACCAGAAAGGACACCTGCCACGGACTGGGGGACATATTCCTGCCCTGTCCACACCGAGGTAGGGACCACCAGGCCTGGACAATCTCCACAGCCCCTGGGCTGCACAGCTCAGCGAGTCTGGCTATGATGCAAATAAACCTCCCAGTTCAGCTTGGATTATGAGAGGGAAACAGCCCAATTTGTGGCCCAGGTTTCCAGTACAGGGTTGTTGGGGTCCAGTTCTCCCCACCCCACCCCAAAACTGAGCCTTGCCCTGAGAGTCCCTCAGTGTCTAGTGGCACTCTCTAGAGTAGTACAGAGGACATGGCTGGTCGATCATGTCAAATAGAAGAGCTGAGTGGAGGGGGACGATGGCCACAGAGCAGACCCAGTATTCTGGAAGCCGGGAGGCTGCTGCAAGGGTCCCCCCAGCACCTTCCAATGAGAGCTCCAGGGTGAGCCTCATGTCCTGGATGAAGGACATTGCTTGTGGCGGGTGGTAGGGAGAGTGCCATCCCCACAGCCCCACTCGCCTTCAGCTTGGGCTTCACAGCCACTCGGTCCGGATCCTCTCTGCTCACACCCTCTGTTCAAGATCTATATGTTCCCAAGTCACTTGGCGACTCAGAGACAGCGTCCTTAGATAATTTCATCCCCCGTGCTCATAGAGTAGATGAACACAAACCGAAACACACAAAGTGGCACAATCTTGTGAGATCATTGTCTTGTGCACAACCTGTCATTGATCAAAACTTCATTATGTGGCACATGACTGAGAATTCAAAGAAACCAAATAATGGCCTTACCCACTTTCCTGTAACCCTTGACTCTTTGTGCCCTAATCTACTATGTAAAAATCGTAAAAATTTTTTCAAAAAAGGAATTCAGAGAAACCCATATATTATAACAATCCTTGAGGCAGCCTATATGACATTGGGCTCCTCCCTCTAGGGAGGCTTCCCTAGTAGCCCCGTCCAGCACTGCCAGTGCAGAGCAGTGGGCCATGCCCTGCTCAGTCATCTTGCTCTGTGCTAGAGCCGCTTCCCCTAGCAGGACTGGGTTTGAGCCATGCCTGTGGGCACACACACACACAGGTTCACTACACGGCGATCCGACACTTGCCTGTGGGCTGATGGATGAATGAAGTCCTGACATCAATGTGAGAAATTGGACCCTCAACCACACAAGGTTACTTAACAAGAGTAGCTGTGCTAGGCTAAGCCAAGAGCAAACTCCTGCAGTATAGACGCTGACCCATTTCTCTCTCCCCTTCCTCTGCCAGGCCTGGACACTTCGCAGCTACCTCCTCATTCTCTTTCCAAGGGCCCCGCATAGAGATGGGGCAGACCTCCCAAGGGCCAACAGCAGGAGAAAGCTGGGTGGGTGGCGATTCGCCCCTAGAGATGGGTGTCCAAGAACCTGCTTCCCTACGAGCGAGACATGAGCTGTCTCTGCCATCCTCTTGCTGCTCCTTTATGTAACTGAGCCCCACCCTGTTCAGGCTCTAGGTCAGAAAACATACTGGACAAGGCCCCCTCGCTACATGATTCAGAAATTTCCAGGTCCCGGTAGCCAGTCACAGTTAGCTATGCCTAAGTGACAGGGTACATGTGAGTCCATTTCTCAGGAGGAAAAGCTGACTCTTTGAGCAGGACAAGAGCATCCCAAGAGCCACACAGCACATTTCTGGGAGAAGTGCCCCTGGATCTTGGGGCTCCCTCCTCCTGCCCCTGACCCAAGGCCTGCTGACCCTGCAAGTCAGAGGAAGCACGAGCAGCCATGCTCGGGTGTGAGTGGACATTCACCCTCAGCTCTGCCGCCCACTCCAGATGGGAAGCCAAGAGCAGTAAACAATTCGTAGCTTCCTTGCCTGTTACAGTAGTTTCTTGCCTGCAGAGGATATATGGATTTCTGAATAATTAAGTAGGACACTCAGCTTCCAGTGTCCAAGACTCCAAAAGACACAAGAAGCTGAGGCAGAAAATTTCCATCTGCAGCCAAGCCAGAGAAAGGCCAAGAGATGAGCTCCTCCCACCTGAGAACCCAGTGAGAGCTCCAGGTGGGAACAGAAGTTGGGCCCCAAAGGCCTGCAGAGATGACCGGGGTCCAGTACCTCATTGCCAGGCAAGAGGGCCAACGGCCCATGAGGAGTCTCACACAGGGTCACCCACAGCCTGCAGCACTGGGAGAAGAGGAGGAGTTTGAATCTACTTCTTTCTGGCTAAGTCACCCTAAGCAGGTGGCTCTACCTCTCTGAGACTTCACTTATTGCCTACGATCAAGTGCAAATAATTAAACCTTGCACGTGTTGATAACTCTATTCTACAGATGGGGAAGCAAACATGATGAAAAGTCAAAGTTATTGTTGATTCTGGACACATACACAACTGTGTGCTTGAGAACAAGGCAACTGCCCCAGCATCCTCTCTCTCCCTTCCTCCTCCTCCTCCTTTGCTACCTCCAAGAAAGGGCTGAAGGACACAATCAGGCAGCAGCCAGGAAATAAGGTCAAACGAGAAAGCAAGAGCCAGCTCAAGAGGAGTATCCGAACCCACAGAGAGGCAGCTGGCCACACAGTGCAGCGGAAGCAGCCCCAGGTGAGAGATCAACAGACAGGAAGGCCCCGTGAAGGAATAAACATCATCGTCAGCTCTAATTGACAGCTTCCGCCGTGCCAGCACCCGCTGAGCCCTGCCACATTCGGTACCTGTGACAGCCTGCCAGAGGAGGTGCCTCATCCTAGTTTTATATGAGAACACTGAGGCTCAGAGAAGTTAAGTAACTTGACCATGCCTTCACAGCCAAGTACAAACCCAGAACTAAGTGCTCTGATCCTTAGCCTCCTTACAGCATGCAGGAGACCAATGAGAACCCCAGGGCTCTGTGCAGCTCAGATTGCTAGGCGACCTGTGCTGGCAACCAAGAGAAGACCACAGTAGAGAAAACCCCTGCCAACCTAGACACTGAATGGGACAGAGAAGAAAGCAGTTGAATCAGTGTGCATCCCCTGCTGGGGATGGTACATGCAGCGGCAGCCACACCCATGGCCAGGGCACTGTCCTCAAAAAGCAGAAGGCTGGGCCCACGTTCACCACCCCACAATAAGGCCCCTGCTGGAGCCCAGCACCACCTCCTCCCCAGGAAGCTTCCTCCTCTCCCTACACATGCTTGACAGACCCTCCCAGCCAGACAACAAATGGAAGTGAGTTAGGGTCCAGGCCTGGAACCCACCAGGGCAGCTGCCCCCAGCCTCTGCTCCCATCCCCTCAGGTGACACGGGCAGTATCTGAGGCTGCACAAGGGCCTCCTGAGGTTAAGGAATTCTCACACAGAGCAGCCAGATGGCAGTGACCCTAGCAGCGTCCTCATCCAATGACCCATTGCATGCCCAGAGAAGCCAAGGCAGGAGGGAAAGCCGTCAGGGCTCATGGAGCACATTCACAGCAAAGCTAGAGAACAGAGAATAGCACCTCCTGGCTCTCGCACCCCCTCTCCCCAGCTGTGGCTGGGAGCCATGGGACAGGTGAAGGGGCAGAAGCCAGAAGGAGCCAAGCCAGAATAACGTTAGAAGATGACAAGCAGGTGGCAGGGATGTGTGGGCCCTCTGAAATTTTATAATCAGATTTGTGTGTGTATGTGAATACGCAGTGTGTAAGGGGAAGAAAGTCTGCCTACCACCCCGAGGTAGGAGCGCAAATGCAGTCAGCCTTCCCAGTTCACAGACGAGGAGACTGAGGTCCGGGCCGTGGCAGGGACTCCCCAAGCCCATGTGGCTGTCCTACAGAAGTTAATGTGAACTCCCAGACCTCGGGACCTTCAGGGCAGCCCACCCCCTGCTACCCTGCACAGGCTGGCAGCTCACCCTTGTGATGGAACTTTTTGCTAATGAAGCCGTGGTGTCTCGGAACGACGTTTAATTATTTTGCGGGAGAATCACTTGAATGGACCATGTGAAATGAAAGGGATTTCTAATAAAATCCTGCAAGCTCTGGGGGCTTCAGGCCCCCGCTGCCGTTCCTCCTGATCCCATGAAGCTGCAGCATTTGTCACTGTTTCATTAGGAGCCACCGAGGCCCGTGTTATGGATGAGCCTGCTATTTATTGAAAATTGTATTTTTGAGGGGGAAGAGGGGAGGGAGATGAAGTTTATCACAGAGAAGCTCTGGCAAGAAAATTCATGACATTTCAAAGATCTCAAATCCCCACTCCTGGAAAGCCAGATGCGTTAAGCCCCAGATATCAAAGCAGGAATCGAAGTCTGGTCCCAGGTGGGGACTGCCTGGGCCTCCTGGAGGCAAGACTGTCCCCAGGGAAGGACTGGAGTGTTCGCAGTCGCCTTAACAACAGAATCAGTCTTGTCTGCCTTGCAAAAAGAACTTTTCACTCGAAGCAGCACACACACAACAAAACACAGCATTGTGCCCAACCACTACTGCTCCCATTCTGTGCCTATTTAGCAGCTGCATCTGACTTTTTAGAACATCTCCTCTTATATTTGCCTTCATTTTTCTAAATAATATGCTTCTACAGAAATGTCTTGCTCCATCCATTTTAAACAGCATCTATTGACTTACTGCTCTAATAGACAAGGATTTATCTCACTCACACCACTTCCACCCCACCTGCCATCTCTCTTACTTTCAGATCTTTTGGGGGCACTTTCATGCATTTTGTAAAAAGAAGCCAGGAACCCCCCCTTCCTCGCTTTGCCTGGCCTCTCCCACTTCTACCTCCAAATCTCTGCGGTCTGTACTTCTGTTGTGTTGTAAAAACGGACAATATTTCCATTTATTCTGCAACCATCACAGGTCTTTCGACTGATTCTCAGAGTTGAAAATCACTGAAAAAAAATATTTCCCTCGTTGTGCCTAGGCAAAGACCCCTCACTGCAGAGCTCAGAGTGTACTGTGACAGTAGCGTTCCTTCAGGTATAATATGTGTGTGAGTGTACCCACACGTGTGTAAGTGCTCAGAGCTTTTTAACCAAAGCATCTGGCAGAATGACAGAGAGGGAAAGAGAGAGAGAGAGACAAAGAGATCTTCCTTCTGCTGGTTCACTTCCCAAATGGCTGCAACAACCAGACCTTGGCCAGGCCGAAGCCAGAAGCTTGAAATTCCATCTCCCGCGTGCGTGGTAGGAGCACAAGCACCTGGGCCATTCTCCATTGCCTTCCCAAGCACATTAGCAGGGAGCTGGATCAGAGCCGGAACAGTGGCACTCAAACACATTCCAATATGGATGCCACTGTTAGAAGGTGATGGCTTAACATGCTGTGCCAAAATGCTTGCTCCAAGTTGACTTTCTTTGTTTGCCTTCATGATCTATCAGCTTCCCAGTTCTTTTTAACAGCTTTTATAAAGCACATGTGTCCAGCCCCCTTTTCATGAAGAGCCACCTCCACAGCCACACGCACACACACACATGCACACACGCACACACACACACACTCACTGTGCCCTCATCCTGCACCTCCCCCCTGGGCAGCCTGTTGCTCGACCTCTGCACAACTCTTCCCTGAAACTCACCCCATTCCTCGGAGTTCTACCCACAGCTATTCTTCTCCTGGTTTTCTTTTTCCTGGCTTACTTGCTCACTTATTGCAACACATCCTCAAGTTGCTTCCTTAAAAAGGATTTATGGGAGATACATGCTACGAGCCCTTGCAACTTGAATCATGGGTTGGCTGAATATAGACATTCCTGACTGAAAATCATTTCTTTCAGGATTTTGAAGGTAGCTGATGGGGCTGTTGTGAGCTGATTTTCCTCTTGGAAATCTTCAGAATCTTCTTTTCTGCTGTTGCTTTGCTGACTCACAATGATGTACAAATTGGCGGGGACCGTTTCTTCCTCACATTGGAACTTAGACATTCTAAATTACATTCACGTACGCCAAGACATACACATTTACAACACCCCCATGAGTCCCTTCACGCCTTCCAGTTATTAACTTTCCGCTGTTCTGACCTCTGTCACCGGAGTTTGGGCCTCTTACACAGCAAGCACTTTTGATGTTGGCTGTTTTTGCCTGGCATTATTTCTCTGACACCCACCCATATCGGTCCATGTAGAGGTAGTTGCTTCTTTTTTATTGCTTTATAGTATTTTTGCTGCACGTAATTGCCACAATTTATTTAAACTACTTACTGACAGACATTTGGAAATGTCCACAGCTTTGAGCACTTATGGACAATACTTCTAGAATGCTCTTTTGGTTGAAATAAGTACAAACTTCCTTCGAGCGTGTATGTGCAGGCAGAATCCCCGGATCACAGATAGCGGAGTTAGCCTTTATCCATGATGTCCAGTGCGGTCATGCAGATTTCAGTCATCACCACGATGTGTGGGAGTTCGCTGGCTCTCGGCTCTTGCCAGTTCTTTCAAACCCCTTATTTTTGTGATTCTAGAGTAGAGTGAGATTTTATTGTGATTTAATTAACACTTCCCTGATGCCTCATAATATTGAACACCTTTTAATATGCGTATTGACCACATTTGTGCCTCTTTGATTGACTTGTTTTGCAAAGGGCTATTCAACTCTTTTGCTCCTTCTCAGAAGTCAAAGCGGCTCCCCGTGGACACTTTGTAGGATTTCTTTACGTTGTCTAGAAACAGCCCTCTTGCTGGATGGACGCAGTGCAAGTGTTCCCCCGGGCCGCTGGCTAGGCTGATCGCTCAGTCATGTTATCTCGTACTGAGGAGGGTTTTTCATCCAGATAGTGTCGTATGTAGTAAAACTTTATGATAAGGTGGTTTGAATCCTGTTTAAGACATCTTTGCTGATCCCGGAAACATCCCCGCCCCTCGCAGAAGCTATACTGTTCACTTCTTCTATCTAGGACTTATTCTGAAAATGGTATGTGATGTGGGACCAGGGTTGAGGGTCTCGTGGCTAGCCAATGGTCCTGTGTTGATAGGGTCTTCCCTTGTGTAGACCCCGACTGGTGGATTTCAGGGAAGTGTTTTACATTGGACATCTGCACCTGCTGTTGGGAATTCCCATCCGCCAGTGTTACACCTCCTAGACATTCCTCTTTTGTCATCATTTTCCTCTCATTCTTTTCTGCTTTTGTTTTACCCTTGGAGCAATTTCTTCAACTTCTCTTTATAATCCTTGTGTTGGACTTTTTATATAGTTTTTTTTAAAGAAAAAAATTTATTTTATTTGAAAGGCAGAGTTACAGAGAAAAAGAGGATGAGATCTTCCATCTGCTGGTTCACTCTCCCAAATGGCTGCAACAACTGGGACTGAGCCAGGCCAAAGGCAGGAGCCGGGGGCTTCTTCCAGCTCTCCCATGTGGATGCAGGGATCCAAGGACTTGGGCCATTCTCTGCTGCTTTCCCAGGCACATTAGCAGGGAAATGGATCAGAAATGGAGCAACTAGATCTCAAGCCAATGTTCACATGAGATTCTGGCACTGCAGGAAGCAACTTAATGTGTTATGCCACAGCATCAAAGGCAAAGCAACAGGGAGAGAGAAAGAGAGAGAGAGTAGAGAGAGAGAGATCAATTTCCATCCTCTGGTCCTCCCCTCCAAACACAATAGCCGGGGCTGGATCAGGCAAAACCAGGAGCCAGGAATTCTGAATTGCCCACGTGGGTGTCAGGAACCCAAAAACTAGCGAGAAGCTGGATTGGAAGGGGAGCAGCCAGCACTCCAAGAGGACATGCCAGCGTCACAAGTGCCTTAACCTACTGCTTGCAGCACAACTCTGGCCCCTGGATTTTCTTTCAACAGTATTTTTTAAAAAGCACTTATTTATGTATTTGAAAGAGTTACATAAAGAGGGAGGGACAGAAAGAGAGAGAGAGAAAATCTTCCATCTACTGGTTTATTCCCCATTTTTTACCAGGAGGGGGCCCAGATGGAAGTCAGGAACTTCATGCCACTTGGGGGCCCAAGTATTTGGGCCGTTTGTGCTGCTCTTCCCAGGCTGTTAACAGGAAGCCAGACTGGAAGTCGAGCAGTTAGGACACAAACCCTCACCCATACGGGATGCTGATGTCACAGGTAGGGAAGCTTAACATGCTGTGCCATAATTCTGGTCCCTCAACAGTATTTTTTATTTTTGCCTATTTTACTTCCTAATTGTTCTTGGTACACAGCTCTGCCTTCCTTCTGCGTGGTGATGGCTAACTCCTCTTTCGTGTCACTCAGTGCATCATGCTCTTTCTCTATGGAGCCTTCTGCACTGTAGGGAGACGGGGAGACTCTCAGTTTCAGAGCGACACCCCTGTCTATAGGGGGGTCTCCTACCTTCCCTCCATTGCACCTGCTGTCCTGGCTTTTTTTCTTCTCCTGCTCTTTCTCATTGCCTAATACTGGTGTTCCTGGGCAAACAGATTCAAGTGCGGGAAACTATGGGCCCAGAGGAAAGGGCATAGCAGGTGGGCAGGGGAAGGGATGGGTCACAAGACACAGCTGCAGCAAAGACTCCAGCTCAGCCCAGAGACAGCTCTGGAGCTGGGTGGCTCTCCCAACACACCCACACCTATCACTTGGAGTCCAAAAGCGGGATGGAGAAGAGAAAGAGTGGCAGAAAGGGAAGGTAAATTACAGGAAGGACAGGCCAAAGGCTGTGTCAGGGACCAGAAGTGGGAGATAGAATTAAAACCATGAAAACGAGCACCTGTACACCCAAGCCCCACACCCCAACCACCAGCTCAGTCCCACGTCTTCCCTGTGCCTCCCAGGAGCAAAGTAATGTAAAATATCCTTCCAAGGAGCTCATCTGCACTACAAAGAGAAGTTGGAGGGAGAGACCAGGGCTACAGGGAAAGATTCAAATTGAAAATGCTCAGGGGTCCCCATTAATAAAGACAACAATTCAGCTCCTTACAGAGCACTCCCAGAACAAAGAGAATAAATCGCTGAGTCCCTCACCTGAGTGGGGAAGAGCAACAGGGAGAGCTGAAACAGGGGCCGGCTGTCCAGGGAGACATACAGGGTCTGCAATTTTAAATCTCTGCATTGAGGCCCAAGCCAACCTCTCTCCCCATTGCTTTCCAGAACAAGTCTTCCACATGCAAGTGTCAAGATTGTCCCCCCCACCCCCAGGGTGACCCAATCTGTCTTGGTTTGGTGGGAGTTTCCCTGTGCACCCCAGAAGTAGCCATCTCCACAAAAAAAAAAAAAGGTGATCCTGAACACTGCAGTCGCCAATTGTGTGTGGGGAGAGCTCAACTCTGTCCCTTGTCTCTCTTAAAAGCCCCGGCAGCCCAGTGCTAATGTGATTAATAAGTTAATGAGCATGTCCTGAGAGCTCATTTTGTGCTAGATGCTGTGCTTTCTCTCGCTGTCCCTTGCAAGGAAACTGAGAGACAGAAACTGTTAAGAACCCCATTTGTCTTTGGTAACAGCTTTGTTGAGATATAATTCCCCTACTAGACAAATCGTCCATCCAAGCACACAGGTGCTTAATTTTTAGTATATTCACAAAGTCGTGAATATACTAGACGTTTTCATCAGCCCAAAAAGAGAGCATATTCCCTTGAGTTATTAACCTTTCCCCACCCCATCCTAGAGAAGCACTAATCTACTTTCTGTCTCTGAAGATTTGCCTATTCTGGGCGGTTGCTGTAAGTGGAATCGTACAACATGTGCTCTTTTATGACTGGCTTTCTTTCACTGAGCATTACGACGTTTTGGGGTTCACTCACATTGTAAGCAGCTAGCAGTACTTCCTGTGGTCATGTGTGCACCGCTCCTGAACCCCGGCAGATCTACCGTGATCCGTGACCACAGGGGTCAAGAAAGGCCCTGACATGAGACCTGGATGCTGCCCTTGAGTCATGCTCCTCAAGGCTTCCAAAGGGCCTCAAGGCACTAAAGAGAAACGGTCCCTTCTAGAAACTTCCATTCAATATGTTCTGGAGTGGTGGCAGGATAAAGGGACTCTCCCAACCTGTGGCCCATCTACCTAGCAGAGCCAAAAGCTTACCCAGTGATTTTAAAAACAGTTTCATAAGTCCTTCATGCTCTGGGTTAGTATTTTCCATATACCACTTTTTTTTCTCAAGAAATATTCATAACTTCAGCAAATCTATATTAGGGATCCATTCAATGTATATCCCTAAGATGAGAAACTCTGGAAGATAAAGTCATTTTCTCTTTCAATCATCCTGGAAAGGGAGAGAGAATATGTCTCTACCCCAAGCCTGAGGATATTAGAGGCACCAGAAGATTTCATGGTGCTGAACAAGGTGATGGAGCCGGAATCATGTGTCTGGGCCCTTGACTCAGGGTTTGTCTACACCATGAGGAACATCCAGTCTGCCATGGGGTCAACACAAGGTGATCTCTGCCTCTAGATTCCCATAGAAGAATGGGACTCAGCCTAGAGAAATATAGCCGAGTGCAGGACACAAAGACGAATGCACGTGGCTCTCCCCGTGATCTCCGTGCTGCGGTCCTGGGAGACCATGTGGTAACTGCCCAGACTGTTGCTGACTTAGCAGTCCAGCTTCCTGCCCAGGAAGAACAGAGCCAAGCCTATCTTCTGATTATTATTATTTCACGACTGATTTTCAGGCAAATCTATTATTTGTTAAAACTCTGAGCAGCCTTGAGCACATTCTTCTTGTCTTTGAATTTTATCTCTCTTTTTAATTAAAAAAAAAGTTCCACTCACATAAGGAGACACAAATTAGGTCACCATCAAAGGCTTCTTCCCAAACAGTCATTTTATAGATATTAACCCAAGTACTGCCGCTGACTTGTGCTGACTCTCATAGTCATCTCAGCTCTCTAAGCTCCGTTTTGTTCTCTCTCTCTATGGTAAGTGGCTTAGGTCCCACTGTCCCGAAAGCCCCTCTGGCATGAGTCACAAGAATGCTGGTCTATCTGCCCAGAATGTTGCGCAATGACCTCAAATACGAAGCAAGGGCACACTCCACCTGCTCCTGAGGATGACAGGCCCATTTGTTGAGTACCTGTTGTGTGTCAGAAACCTCATCTTTAATCTTCCATCACCACTGTAAGGGAGCTGCCCGAGGAACTCTCTTAAAACCAAAGTCAGATTCCATCATTTCTCTGCCCATAGTCCTTCAAGGCTGCCTTTGCACTTGGTTAGCAAAACCAAAATGCTAACAGTGATCTGCCTGGTCCTGCTCAGTCGGCCACCTCTACCTACCTGCCTTCCCCGCTGGCCCCAGTGCCATCCTCCCCAGCCTCTCCTGGACTCCTTGTTCTTCTGTAGCTACACCAATTGCACTCTCGCCTCTGGGCTTCCCTCTTGCTGTTCTCTCTGCAAACATGCTCTCCCCCTAGGCCAACAGTTCCCAGCGGTGACCACATTGTCCCAGGGGAACACTGGCTGTCTCTGCGGGGGAGAGGGGAGGATGCTCCCAGTAGCTAGTCGGTAGAGAACAGAGTACTGGTACATATCTTACAGTTCTCAGGACAGCAGTGCCCAAGAGGAAGAATCGTCCGACCTTGAATATCCAAGGGAGCCGGGAGACCACCGTACATAGGTCTCCCAGCTCCCTTGCTCTTGTTCTTGGCTTCTGCTCTGTGCTCTTCCTAGGAAACGGAAAGCTGCTGCCTCGGCAGCCCTGTCTCCTTATGGCTTCATTTTTCTCCCCAGAGTGTAGCACCCTCTTTCTTCTGTCATCCTTCTTCTCGGCTTAAGGCATGAGCTCCCGGGGGATAGAGTTTTGTTTTATCTGCTGCCATGTTCTCTGGCACCTGGAATGTGTGGACAGATCTGAGGGAAGACCCAAACCCATCAATCAGTTGTCTCCACCCCACTATTGGAAGCAGAGGCGTGGAAAGTGGCTTGCTCAGGGCGCCTGCAGTGGCTGTTGTGGTAGGCTGTCCAGGAGCACTTTGGGGCCTGCAATGTAGCTCTCCAAAAGGCCCAGAGGGTTGACCACAAAGATCCTCTTCATGCAATTGCCCTCAGCCAAGAGCCACCTCACCCATACTGACACCCCTATCCCAGGAAAACCCACCTCCAAAGACAGGTCAGGGAGAGATTCAAGGTCCTGCCCAACTTGAGACAGTTCCCAAGGATCTGTGCAGGCCAGAGCTTCCTATGGGACCAGCTGAGGCCTCTGTTGCTGTGGTCCCCACATTCCCCTTCTCCCTGGACCCCATCCAGAAGCCTGGAGATGCCTTTCTCCTGAGTGCACACTGAATGAACCCTGGCTTGCAAGTTTAGCTCAGAGATCTCTTTCTGGAGAAAACTGGAAAAGCCCCGTAAGAGCCTTGTTTGCCTGGAAAGGGGCTGAGGTTACTCTCTTGTGAAGAACTCGTCCCTCACCCACCCCCAGCCTCTCCAGGGGCTTGCTCGGACCTGTCCCACCTTTATCACACCTGTAGCTTCTGTACGTTCTCCTGCACCTCACCCTGTTCCTGGGAGTGTCCTAGTCCCCCAGCACACCCTGCGCCGTGTGATTCCATCGTGCAGTCCTTCTCCCAGCCCGGCTGGCAGCCACCAGCTCAGAGACTCACCGGGGTCCAGAGGAGGGCAAGAGAAAAAGAAATGAGGAAGAGGAGATGAAGGGAAGGAAGAGCAGTTAATGAGGGAAATGGGAAAAAGAAAGAAAAAAAAGCCCCAAGCACAAACTCGCAATAGGAACAGCCTGTGATCTCTGTTTTAACAGCTTAGTCCTCCAAAGCAGCACCTAGGGACTTTACAACAATCTGATCTTCCAAGACTGGGCCCTCTTCTCCCCATCTGAGAGCTGGAAACGCTAAGGCACATGAAGAAAAGAGAAAGCTTTCCTGCACATGCAATGGCCAAACACTGAGCTCTGGCCATCCCACTCACCTGGCAATGCTGAGCCCTTTGATATGAAACGCTGGGGTCAGACTCCACCCTGGTAGGACAAAGGGGAACAGAGCCAGCACAGGCATCCCTAAAACCACTTGCCCGCCTCAGGTAAGGGCCTCTGTGGGTCCAGAGACAGACAACCAAGCAAGGCTACTTTCCCCTTGGCAAAATGTCTCTCTATGAAAACATGCTGGAGGCAGGTGTTTGGCCTGATGCTCAGGATAGCTGCATTGCATGTCAGAGCACCTGCGTTCCTGTCCCAGCTCCATTCTCCAGCCCAGCTTCCTCCTAATTTGTACCCTGAAAGGCTGCAGGGGATGGCTCACATCCTTGAGTCACTGCTGCCCATGGAGGACACCTGGATTGAGTTCTGGGTTCCTGGCTGGCAGGCATTGAAGAGTGAGCTTGTGCCTTCTCTCACAGTTGCTCTCTTTAAATAAATTTTAAAAATGTAAAGGAATAATTTTTTTAAGGCATGCAGAAGAAAATCATTTGTTCCGATTGTTTCCCACCCACAGAACCCCACCAAGGAGACACAGCTCAGCGGTGGCCACAGCCACAAGTTGACCGCAGTGCGCTCTGCCTATCCACTCCCCACCTCCACCTGGAGCCTGGGAGCCTGCCATGTTCACACATTCCCTTCAAGCCGAATGTTGGCACACAGGCACCACAAGCCAGATGTTTGAATTTTGTTAAGAGCAGCTTAAATAAAGCTTTTAAAACAATAATTCTCAGCCATCAAAGAGAAATTTTCTTCTGGCTTCTTCTCTCTGACACACACAAGAGAATTTTGAAAAAAAGAAATAGGGGAGGGGAGAAAAAACAACCCCTCTAGGAAGCAAGAACATTTTTAAAAAGCACACAGATTTTACCATTCTGCGCCGGCCTTTCTGATATCTCCAACAAAAAAAGAAAAGCAACTTTGAGGAACAGCCAATTTTCCCTATCCCTTGGCATACACCTGTAACTCCAGAAGGTATGTGGAAAAACTTGAACAGGTGGTGTCCATCTGAAAATCCCTGAAAGGCAAAGGTCACACAGCCATCCACATGAAGGACATCAGTGAGGTGGGTGAGTCTGCTGCCACCTCCCTCTGACACTGCTGCTCCCAATCCAGATTGTGCCAAGAGTGTGCTGGCACAGCGACAGAACTCACTCTTCCACTGGCACACACGTGGGAAGGGAACTGAGACTGGATGCCCTTGCTGTCTAAAGCTCTCCTAAGAATGCTGGTGTCAAAGGGAACAGAAACGGGCAGCAACTCCTCCCAGAAGGTTGTCGTGGACACAACAACGTGGCACTTTCCAGAGTTGGTTACAACGTATCATTGTCTTGGTATGAATACCTATAATTACTAGTTGAAGATCAGAGTCCTGGAGACAGCAGGAACTGATACAGCTTTGCAAACAGACTGCCCAGTCAGACTCATGCGAGGAACCAGCTGCTAAAAAGTGGTGCAAGGCTCTCAATAATGGTCCTGTAGCTGCGTCAGACCTGTCCTCCCACAAATAACAACTCCCAACTCTAGATAAAAAATTTTAACGCTACATGAAACCATTGGTAAAACAAACAAAAAGAATAGGCAGGACTCAGAGGGGAGTTGACACTTGGAAGGAAGGCTGTGAGTGTATTTCATGCTTTTACAGCTTTTCTCCTATGGGCAGATGTCACACAAAGCAGCTAAATTTGTAAGAAACCTACAGTCTTAGGCTTGAAAGTTCACAGAAAATATGGTTGAGTGTCTCAGCTGGAAAATGTAGTAGAAATCCCATTAAGGAGAAAGCCACAGAGGGTGGGCTGCAACTTCTATAGGCACCCTCTGCCCAAATTTTTGATCCTTCAGTATATATTCACAGACTCCAAATAGTGCAGCTAATATTAAAAGTGAACCAAGACTTTGCTGCCTGCCAAATGGAGGATGAAGCTTAAATTCAGCCAAATTCAAAACATAAAAAGCAATACTCTTCAGAGGAATATAATAGAATCCAGAGTCTCTCCAATGTATCAGTCATGATGTTCAGGATATAACCCAAAGTTACTAGACATACAAAGAATTAGGCATCTGAGACCATCTTGAAGGGAATGGATACCAGTGGTTTGATAACGCTACAGCCTTAATTAACACAAACTTGGGCCTGTAATAAGAACTTACTATGTAGAGGAAGCTCTAACTCTGGATGAGGTAAGTCTGGACTCATGTCCCAGATTCACTCACATCTCTGTTACCTCAGACAGCTCTTTCACTTCCTGAGTCTCAACTTTCAAAACTACTAAAAAGTAGTAATGCTGTCATCGTTGCATGGTTATTTATGAACCCAATTAAATATAAAAACACTTCAGGGGCTTACACGATATCTCAATTGACTAATCCTCCTCCCGCAAACACCAGCATCCCTTATGGATGCTGTTTTGTGTCCCAGCTGCTCCACTTCCATCCAGCTTCCTGCTTATGGAATGGAAAATAAGCAGCAGATAGCCCAAAACTTTGGGAGACCCAGAAGAGCTCCTGGCTCCTGGTTCTGGATTGGCTCAGTTCCAACTGTTGCAACCATTTGGGGAGTGAACAGCAGGTGGGAGATCTTTCTGTCTCTCCTCTCTATAAATCTGCCTTTCCAATAAAAACAAATAAATCTTTTTTTAAGAAAACTTCCAAAAATTCATGGAAAATGAAATTAAAAGATACTTCTTCTTGGATACAAAACAGTTTGAAATACATACAAGGGGTCTTCAAAAAGTTTCTGAAAAAATGTATGCAATAAAAAAAATAATGGATTTCAAAAAAGGTTTGAACCCAAATAAACTTATTTTTCAATTCCATTTTTCCATGAACTTCATTAAGTATTTTTGTAAATATGAGAGTGGTTAGAACAGCATTTGTTATATGATAAAGGCTCGATAAGTATTTGTAGATGCTAAGTGATGGTTTGCAAGTCAACAGGTACAGCCCCATCACCAGTCAACAGTCTTTAAGCCTGACATTCCATCACCTTCAGTTTTGCTCAAATGAGCTAAGAAAATAACTCAAATGCATTCCAAGAGACAGCCCTACCTCTCTGTATCCATCCATTAGAATGCACACATCCAGGCAAAATTTCAGTAGGGCCCTAGAAGAGAAAACATCATGGGCCCCCTAGGACACACAAAGTAAAATAGTTTCCTCATCCATTGCAAGGTTCCTAGCTGACACTCCTGTAACAAATGACAGATTCACAAGAGAAAAGTATTATCAATGTATTTAATAAAAGCTTACATGACAGCAGCCAAGTCTCAGGAGAAATCACGCGTTTTTATGGACCATCGTGCACAAGCATGGTTGAAGGACAGAGTATGATCCAGTGCTAATAAATGGGGATGACTTTATAATAAGGCCTATTTGCTAGCATCTTGTTGGCCTCCGGTGTAGGACATGGTGTCTGCAAAATGAGGGCCATGAGATCTAGTTTCAGGGGAGGTAAGGCCGTGAACTCCCTGGCAACTGCATTTCAGGGAAGAAAGGCAGGGGAGGTCTGAGAATCTCCTTGCTGCTGTGGTTTTCTCAATTCCTTCATTTAAAATACTCATTACAACATGTTGTCATTTGTTGGAATATTACATCCTGAGCCCTAATGTCTTCTACCTAAAGGGCATTTTTGTTCAATGGCCATGTCAATGAAGTTCTGCTTCTCTATTTTCTGGTCCCGGAAACCTCACCCCCAACAGGGAAGGTGTGGACCAGCAACTGAAATGCCACCATGGTTATAGGATCTGATGTTGTTCAGATGAAAGGAGAGGAAGATTAATTCAGCCTAATCTTTTCAGACCCAGAACATCTGAAGTCCAGGAAAGAGTGGTTATTGGGGGCAGATTCTCATCGAAGACTGGAAAAAGAATCCATCACCTTGACACACCCTAGAGGATGCCAAGCACCTATCCACTTACAATTCCATCTCATTCATACTCCAGCCTTATGAGCTACTTGGAGGGCCAACTAAGAGAATGCTACTTCTGTTTTCCAGAGACCCTCAGAGGCAGCATGATTTGTCCCATGCTTCCTGAGAGGCAACATCTACTTGGAGCTGATCCCAGGTCTCTCAATCCCTGATCCTCAGACAAAGCCATTTTTTTCCAGACTGCACCTGAGGCTGTTCTTGTAGTACACTCCCGGGAGGGAAACATACCAAAGTTGAGACTATCTCAGCAGGATCCTTATTGTGGACAAACCCCATCAGATTCCCATCCATTCCTGCTGGGCCTTTAATTTTCAGGTTCTTGACCGCGGAGATGGCCCCAAAGGTAGATTTTTTTTTTAATTGGAAAGGCAGATCAGATTTAAAGAGAGAAGGAGACACAGAGAGAAAGATCTTCCATCTGCTGATTTACTCCAGTTCAGCCGGAGCTGAGCTGATCTGAAACCAGGAGCAAGGAGGTTCTTCCAGATCTCTCACTTGGGTGCAGGGTCCCAAGGCTTTGGGCCATCCTCGACTGCTTTCCCAGGCCACGAGCAGGGAGCTGGATGGGAAGTGGAGCAGCCAGGACATGAATGGCACCCATATGGGATCTTGGTGCTTGCAAGATGCACCAGCCTCCCCACCTCAGAGTTAGATTTATACAGAGTAAATTAACATTCCAGCCCCTCCTAGAACTGGAAAAGACTCAGACTTCTTGGGGGAGGGCTCCAGTGGCACAGCAGGCTAATCATTCACTGCCTGAGTCCCATGTGGGTGCCAGTTCCAGTCCCAGCTGCTCCAGCTCTCTGCTTATGGGCTGGGAAGGCAGCAGAGGATGGATAATGGCCTTGGGCCCCTGTAGCTACATGTGATATCTGAGAGAAGCTCTTGATTACCAGCTTCACATGGGTCCAGCTATGGACATTGTGGCCATTTGGGGAGTGAACCAACAAATGGAAGATCTGTCTCTTCTTCTCTCTTACTCTATAATTCTTTCAAGTTAAAATCAATACATCTTTTAAAAATCAATATCCATTAATCAAAAAAAAAAAAAAGCTTGTGGATAACAGTAGCTCTGTGTCTCTATGTGTCACAGAAGACCCTATTTGTCTTTTCGTGATGTGCCTTTTAACTCTGGCCCAGTGGCCTGCAAAGCTGGGAAATGCGCCCCACTTCCTCTGTCCTCATACACCCACCGAGGGAGGAGAGCCCAGGCAGGGCAGGGCAGGGCAGGGGGTGGCACAGAGCAGGATTTGCAGGCATAAGATGTTCTTGATCCCTCATGGACACCACCTGCTATGTCTGACCAGGGCACAGACACCCTCCACAAAGCCATGGTCTGCACACTAAGGCCCAGGACCCTCCAGACGGGCTCCCACCTCCACCTCCCCCACCAGCCCCTCAGACCAGTCCTCTGCCCCCACCCCGCCCAAACTCCGTGCTACTACTCTAAGCTACTCATAAATTGCCAAGTTTGACTCATTTTTCTTCATAAATGCAGAGCTTCCAGCCTCCCACTTGATTTGTGTTCCTGAATTATCCATGAAATTTTCAATGGCTCAGTGAATAGGCAGGCAGAGGTCCCCCTTTCTTTCCCTTCCCCCCAAATCCCCAGCTCCTGTAAGAAGCCTCAAGAGGCTAGAACGAGTGATGCGAGAGACACAGAATGCACCCTGGAGCAAGAATAGCCATCAGGGCCATACAGGAAACCTCTGGAAAACACTGAGAGGAGCCACCTGGCCAGATCAGGAGTCGCACAGCCCCGCAGGAGGCGGAGGAGAGGAGGCAGGGAACTGGGCTCTGTCTCCAGGATCATTCATCCATACAGCACTAAGGCAGGAAGGATTCAGCTCCCGCTGACTCTTCACAGGATTTTATGTCTAAAAGTTACATTCCAAAAACTCACGGTTATAATCACTTTCATTGCATAACTTGGGGCGGCAGCACCTTCCACTGACAGCTCAGGTGCAGAAAGGCAAGAGGATGCACCAGCTCAACCCTCCAAGGCCAGCTTCCGGGTTGCTCACAGGACTGGCGAGTGCAGTGAGGGATTTTCACCCCTTCACATCTACCCCAGGCCACACACACTCTTGGGAGCCTCTGTGAAGGTGAACCATGGTCCCCAGTTGCACCTGAGCCAGCCATCACAGGGTGGTCCCCCAGCAGATTTATTGAAACCACTTTGGCTTAAACACAGCACCAATGGCTGCTCCCACAGCTGCTCATGAAGCCGCGCCGGGGTGTCTTGCTTTTTTTAATCAAAAACATCCATGGACACAGAGCAGATCAGAAACCTACTGCTTCTACAGCCACCCCCATCTCCACCACCTGTACCTAGTGGCCCCAAGATACTAGCACAGGAGGGGGACATAATAAAGTACAATACCTCCCCCCAACACACAGACACGCATGTCAAGTGCACCATAGACGCCAGAGGGTGTCTCGTCACCTTGCAAAATCACTTCTCCACAATAGCCACCACACCTTCTCTCTACTCTGGCCACGTGGCTTAGGTGGGAATGTTTGTTCCTATAATGAGCCCTCATTCTCTGAATAATTCATGGGGAAAGGCTGAGTCAGGCAGGGAGGTTTGGGATGAGATGGAGAAGCCAGAGGAAATGCTGAGGCTGACAGAGAGCCCACCGGCGGGCAGCAATGGCTGACAGCCAAGAAGGTTCAAGAGTGGGAAGAAGGCATCTCCCATGCCTCCCGACCTGGCTACACCCCCATCCCCTGCACCCAGGAAACAACTGAGCCTGGGAAGACATAAGAGCTAAGGATACATCTTTCTGCTGTTTCGAGATCCTGCGTGCGAGCCAGTGCTCCTCTCTCCCTCCAGAGTCTGCTCTGAGCGGCCAGCCTCAGTCCCACCACCTGTGAGAAGACCCTTCCCATTGCCACCAAAGTTGGCACCTGTGGTGCAACAGCCTCCACCATCAAACTGGCAGGCTCCATGGCCTCACTCCTTCCAGCTAGTTCACAGCACCTCACCAGGCCTCAGTCGTCTTCATGTGAAGAGTCAGGTCAGTAATGCTCGCTCCTTGGTAAGATTGCTCTGTAGATAAGGCATCAGAAAGGCTGGGATTATTTATTTTCTTTTTTTTCATTTTTTAAAACAATTTATTTTTAATATTGTTTACATAGTTGAGGGATGCACACCCGTGTGGGTCTCCAATTAAGGTGGGGAGGAACCAAGGAAGATGGGTGGGACAAATGTTTCAATTTTCTTTTTTCTCCTGCATCCATAGCAGGGAAGAAGAGGGAGCCACTTGTTGCTGTCAAACTACATTGGCACCCGGGGATAGAGGCATTTGATGATGCCTTAGAGACCCCAGTGTTGGAAAGAGTGTTCCAAGGGTGATTTGAGTGGTTTTGATAACTCTGAGATGTCTTCAGCTTTGCTGTATAGGATTAACAAAATTTTTCAGGGGTCTATTGGGTGACCAAGTCCACCTTAGTGTATCCACAGGCCCGGGAACATTTTGTAAGCCTTGGCCAGGAGAATTGTCTGACCTGTTCTGCTTCCCATTCTCTGACAAGGCACTTGACATCTCTGTTGACCCAGATGAGCTGGCTGTCATGTTCTCTGTGTGATCTGGGCATGCTGTCCACTGCACAGGCATCAGCAATTGAGGAGGCCCAGTCCCAATACATAAACTCCAAGGTCAGATCACACATCCTGTGATTTTTGCCTGTGACTGAGGTGTGACTCCAGTGATCTCTTTGAGGAGTCACCTGGGGTGACCTCAGACTTTTGTGTGCCCCAGCAAGTGCATAGTCAGTTTCAGTCCTTCACCTGCACCAGCCAATGTACATACCAGTGGATACAGCTCCCTGTTCGGTTCTACCCCCAGCCCCATCTCAATCACACTGATGGGTGGGTGCTGCTGCCTAGCCCAGCCCAGCCAAAAATGTACCACCTGTCTCTGCATTCTGCTTTCTATAAACCTACACTCTCTCCATCCTGTTCCCCCTTCATTTTACCCTCAAAAAACAGCCAGTATGCTTGGCCACGGTCTCCCCTCCTGTTTGGAGGTCAGAGGCACCCCAGCTCACTGCAAGAATCCATTGAACTGGCCACTGAACTCACTCCTAAGGCACCAACCTCATCATCTGATGCCCTTGGGCTCTTGTGTCTATCTGCCCCAGTTGTTGTTTGTGAGCAGGAAGCCATGCAGCTGCGCCCCAAGTCAGGATCAGACTTTGTGAGTTGTAATCAAATGAAACTTACAACAAAGCTAATCAACTACACATGGGCGCTGTGCGTGATGCTGATTCTGCCACTTGGAGATAAGCTTTTGAATGCGAGCAGCCGCTCAGGCGGGAAGTGTCTGTGCTTTGCTCCTTTGTCGGCGCTTCTGAATCTATAAATGGTGGCAGTAGCAGCGGCAGGGATTGAATCCGTGTCTACCATGTCACAGATGCCTATGCTGACATTCAGTCTCAATAAGTTCCCCAGAATCTGGACCCACCAGCTGGGATTCCCTGATGTCCCTGTCCATCCAACCACTCCTAGCTTAAGGTTCCCTGGGCTACACTGGGTTCTTCCATTCCTCCCTTGCAAGAATGTCTGGAGAGTCAGTTTGTCCACATGTGCAGGAGAAAGAATATGGACCTCTTCTTGTCTTCTTCTTCCTTTTTTCTTTAAAAGTTATTTATTCACTTAAAAAAAAATTATAAAGAAGGAAAAGGAGAGACAGCAAGAGAAGTCTTCAACCCCATGGTCCACTCTCCAAATGGCTGCTATAGCCAGAGCTAGGATGGTCCTAAGCTGGAAGCCAGGAGCTTCTTCCATGTCTCCCAAGTGAGTGCAGAGTCCCAAGGCTTTGAGCCATGCTCCACTGCATTCCCAGGCCACAAGCAGGGAGCTGGATGGGAAGTGGAGCAGCTAGGCCGTGAGCTAGCACCCATATGGGATCCTGGCATTGCCAGCAGAAAATTAGCCTGACAGGCCACTGCATGAGCACTTTTTTTTTTAATTAGAGAATGTGTTTCCATTCACTGTTTCACTGCCCAGACACATGGAATTCAATTGCTTGATCCATCACCACTGCCTCCCAGGGTCCACATTAACAGGAAGCTGGAGTCAGAGCCTGGAATTGAACCCAGGTGTTCCAACGTGGGCTATAGGTATCCCAGCTGGCCTCTTGACACTGGACCAAAAGCCTACCCCAGAATGCAGACTTCCAAGAGGACCTGCCATCCAAATTCTAGCTCTGTCACTTCCTGGCTACATCATCTGGAGCAAATCACTTATCTTTGCAAAGCTTGGATTTCCACATCTGCCCATGGGATTGGCGTAAGGATAAATGAAAGAGCATATATGAAGGCTCTCCAAAAAGTTCATGAAAAATGTATATTAGGAAAACACAAGTCTTTCAAAAATTTTTCCGCCAAAAAAATTTACTTTCTAGCTGTATTTTCCATCAACTTTTCCATGTTTGCTTACGTTTTTCAGTGTCTGCTATGGCATCAGGCTGCTTGAATTCAAATCTCTACTCCACTGTTTGCAGTGTGTGTGATCTTGGGCAACTTGTTTGATGCCTCTGAGCATTCATCTTCTTGTCTTTAAAATCAGAAGGAAAGAGCATCTATTGTACAGGGCTGCCATAGTGGTTACTGGCGATGTCATACACAGTGCTGGGGGGCATGCGTGGTGTGGTGTGGGGGAGGGCTTTCGCAGCAGCATTGGTGATGCTGCTTGGGGTACTCAAATTCCATACTGGAAAACCTTGATTGAGTTCCATTTCTGCTCCCAATTCCAGCTTCCTATTAATACACCCACTGGGAAACAGCAGGTGGTAGCTCAAGTGCTGGGGATCCTGCCACCCACGTGGGAGACTCAGATTGAATCCTGGGCTCCTAACTTCAGCCTGCTCCAGCCCTGGCTGCTATGAGCATTTGTAAAGTGAACCAGTGGACAAAAGATCTCTCTTCAGCTCTCTATGAGAACCCCCACCCCCCATTTTTTACATAACATGAAAAATATATGTATTAATTTTTTTAAATGCCTGAAATGCAGCAAGCATAAAACGAACCGCAATAGGGCTACCAGCACTACTGCCTGTGCTGGACATGCTTTTCAAACCAGCAGGTGCCCTGCTACTACCTGCAATGGATCATCCCCTGGGGACCCAAAACCATGGCTGTGCGGCTAGACACTGGCAACACTGGTACTGCTTCACCCAGGACTCATCTGGGGTTTGCCCAGAGCTGGGGTTCAAATCCAGACAGCGCAAGGTCAGGGAAGACACCAGAGTGGCAGGAGGCGATGTATGGGCAGGGGTGGCTGCAGAACTGAGGGCTGTGGCTTGGAGGAGCTGGCTGCACCCAAGAAAACGGCGGGACTTTGCCCTTGGCAAATCTGAGAAGAGGAGCCCGCGGCCCTGACTTTGAAATGTGTTCCACTCAGCTGAGAATGAATAATTCACCGTCTTTGATCTTGCTCTGCTGTGCAGAAGGAGAGGGAGAAGCCCACGAGGACACTGGGCACCAGACAAGCAGACAATGGGCAAGCAGGGGAGTACATAACTTGCCCTTCGCTGGCCCACCTGCACTCTCAGATCTCCACCAGGGAGACAGGGCTGTTCCATTATGCCAGATCTGGGGAAGGGATGCCTGCTTCCCTAGGGCCCCGTGTGCACCCCAGGTGGCAAGAGGCATAGGCGGACGCTCGCTCATGCTTGCTCAGCTGGTGCTTCAGGAAGAGCAACAGGAAATAAGGACCTGTGAAGAAGTGAGTGACAGGTGTAGCCTTTTCATCAGGACCACTCACCGCCATCGAAGGCATCTCACCTGTTGACCCATTGCTCCACCTTCCTTAAGTGAACACACGGTCAGCCCTGTTCTCAGGAGCAGAGGGGGTGTGAACAGTGCCAACCGCACACAGTGATCTGATTCCCGAGCCCTACCTCATACCTTAAAGTCACCATACATTGCAAACATCCTACCTGTTTCTGAGAGCCCCAGATGGGAATCCCTCCTGGCCAGGGCTTGGTTTCCGTTCACTAGATAGCTGGACAAGCACCTTTGTGCTCTCTGGAACTCCACAAATCAGTCATGACAAAAAGCCTTCACTAAGTGAGCTTTAAAAAAAGTTATTTGAAAGGCAAAGGTGACAGAGAAAAAAAAATCTTCTGTCCATTGGTTTACTCCCCACATGGGCAGATCTGGGCCAGACTGAAGCCAGAAGCCAAGAACTTACTCCATCTAGATCACGCACAAGTGTGGCAGGAACCCCACATTGAGGCATCATCTACTACTCACAGGTGCATTAGCATGAAGCTGGATCAGAAGTAGAGACAGAATTTGCTCCCAGAAACTCTGTTATGGGATCTTACAGGCATTTGTAACAGCTAAACCATCCTCACCATAGCACCTCTCTCCTCTAAAGGATATTTGAAAACATATCATTTATTCAAGTGTTTTTGAGGGGCAAGCAGGCATGAGAGAGACATAGTGTCCATCTGCTTGTTCACTCCCTAAATGCCCATGACAGTCAGGGTTGGGCTAAGGCTGAAGTCAGGAGCTGGGGAACTCAATCCAGGACTCCCCATGGGGATGGCAGGGACCCAGTGACCTGAGCCATTACCACTGCCTCCAAGGTCTGCACCAGTAGGGAGCTAGAGTTAGGAGCAAGAGCTAGGAATCAAACCTGCACCTTCCTGTTTGGGATGCAGGTGTCAACTGCAGGTTCAATGCCCACCCCTCCCTTTTGTTTTGGCTTATTTTGTTTTCTTTTGAGTGGATCTCCTCCTCCAGACACAAGAGCCATCTCCCAGTCTCCCCCCTCCTGTTGCCAGTCCTGTCAAACCCAGCCTCCTCTTGTCGCCTCTTCCTCGGAGCCCGCCCAGCTCTGCATCCTCCTAGCTGGGAAGTGTGCCTTGCCAAAGCTGGGGCTGCTTTAGGGTGTTCTTAGACACCAGCAAGCGACCAGGCCTCCCCTCCAGACCTCATCATTTCAAGGAATCCCCTGGCAGCTCTGTCTCAGGGCTCAGAGCAGGTATCACCTCCCCAGAGCAGCCATCCAGTCCCTCCTGGGGTTCATCATTCCCCACCCCATCCCCTTGTCCCTTCACCCAGCCGTGATCAGCCCCAGGAGTTAACACAGAGTCTGACTTGGGCCGGCACACAGCAGGTGCTTGCTCAGCTGAGGGGAGAGGTGGCTTGCCCTCTCCTTGTGGTGCGAGGAGGACTCTCAAATCTCTGCAAGCTTCATGCAGTCTCAGGGCCAAGGGCACTGGAGCTGGGCACTGCATGCTGCACATTTACCAGGAAGCCAGTGCTTCATCTGGCACTTAGAAGGGCACTAGGTGCTATGCTTGGCACTTTACACTCATTATGCTATTGACTCCACAGCAGCCACCGGGACACAGTCACATTAGCCCCATTGTCAGATGGGGAAATGGAAGACCAGAGGGTTAATGGAGCTGACCAAGGTGAAACAGCTAGTACAGTGTGGATCTGGGGGCATTACGACACCCCACCCTGCACACCTGGCCCTGGCCCCAGCCAACACCACTCTACCACCAAGCACCCCAGGTATTTGGTTTGAGCTAAACAGAAACACAAGAGTCAGCTCAAACTAACAGTGCCCCCACCTGTACCCCGAGGGCCAAGTTCAGGATGTCCAGGGACACCAGCAAAGGTAAAACACCCTGCTTAATTACAGAGGCAGTCCCGCAGTTGAGGAGTCTTCACCTGTCAGATGAGAAGCAACGCCCCCCCCATAGTGCCCCAGCCATCTGCAAATGCTATTAAAGGGAGCCCCCCAACCTCTTGCTCCAGCTGCTCTGCCCTGCCCCACCCCCAGGCTGCTTCCTGAAGATCCTGCAAGCTTGAATCTGCCTACTGGATAACACCAAACCTCCATGCCTGGACTGGCCCTGCCCCTCCTACTCCCCACTGGACAAACTGGAGAAAAAGGAGCCCTCCTCACTGGTCCAGGCCTGGGCCTGCTCAGGACTCAGGGCCTCATGTGCTTCAGGTGCTGGACTAGAGGCCAGCATGCACTCAGGACCGTGCACAGGCTGCAACGAACCTGAGGGTTGTCTTTAAAGAAGAAAAAAAAAAAGATTTATGTATTTATAAGTCAGGGGTACAGAGAGAGAGAGAGAGAGAGAGAGAGAGAGAGATCTTCCATTCTCTGGTTCATCCCCTAAGTGGTCATAATGGCCAGAGTGGGACTGATCCAAAGCCAGGAGGCAGGAGCTTCTTCCAGGTGTTCCATGTGGGTGCAGGGTCCCAAGGACTTGGGCCGTCCTTCATTGCTTCTCCAGGTCATAAGCAGAGAGCTGGATCGGAAGTGAGCAACCAGGACAAGGACCAATACCCATATGGGGTACTGGTGCTGCAGGCGGAAGCTTAGCTTACTATACCACAGAGACAGCCCTGGCCCAAAGTTTGCTTTTAAAAGGCGGGGTATTCCTGAGCAGATCCCTCTACCTCCTGAGCCTCTGTGTGCTAACCTGCACGGTGGGTCTGACTCCTGTGTCAGAGGCTGCTGGGGCCTTTGTCAGGAGCCTAAGGCTGTGCAAACACAGGAGTCCACATGCCTACAAAGCACTTAGGTCTCAAGGCTTTGTGCGTGTTAACTCGTTTATTATCCTGTCTCCCCTTTCCCGCACACCACGGGAACTCTCAGGACCCCGCTGCTGTACAGAGAAAAGTGAGCACGGGGGATTGAGCAACCTGCTCCAGCAGGCAGGGCTGGGTGTGCTGAGCTGGGTTTGTGATGCCCAGCAGTCTGGTCCTGGTAGCACTGAGCAGTGGGCCTTGTGTCACTCTACAGGGACAGGAAGGAACTGAGGCCCCTCTCTCTGGACCAAGGGCAGCATCTGTGTGTAGGCACTCTCACGGGGAAGCCCACGATCTCCTGACTGGCCTGGATTTGTGCCTCCCCCACACATGTTCATGTGCCCACTGCCTTGCTGGACCCTGAAGTGACCTGAGGGTAGCAGGGGTCACAATGGTCTTGCACTTCCTGACCAGATGCCAGGGTTTCTGCATCCCCTCCCCACTACCACACCCACAGGACCTGCCCAGGATCGTGTTGGAGCTAGGGGCCTGGTATTGTCACAGCCTGGCCTTAAACATCTCCTAAATGAGGCATGGTCCAACCCCCTGGGTCAGCCTGAAGTGGGCTCAGCACCTCCCAGTGCCCATGAGCACCCACAGCACCCTAGTGGCTCAGAGGATGGGGAGCCTTTGTCCCTCCTCTCCCCCACCAACCCTTAGAGCAAGTGGCTGCACAGGCCTCCAAGAGGGTACGTGGGGCAAGGCTGCCCCCAACAGGCAACCAGGGCCCACGTTGCTCAGCTCTGAAAATCTAAAAGCTGTCCCTTGGCCAGGCTGCAGCCTAAGGGCTGCCAAGTGTAATAATCTTTGTAGGATTCTGTTCGGGGACGCTGAGACTGAGAAAAATCCACTGACAGGATATCCGGAGCTGATGCTAAAGAGGGCAGGGGTCCAGGCCGAGCAGATGAATGTGGAATTCAGGGGAGAGAGAGCAGCTCTTCTAGTGCAGGCCAGCCAGCACATGCCCCGCCTCCCACAGCACCCAGCAGTCTGGAAGTGCCTCCCACCCTCTGACTGACTAGAATCCTTCTTGCTGCAGCCAAAGCCCTGGTCTACATGCTGAAGTCCTGGTGGGTCCAGGGCTGCAGCTAGGTGAGGAGGCAGCATTCAAGGTGTGGCCCAGGAGCTAGTGGGGCAAGGGGGCTCCAAGCCAAGAGAGTGGAGCTTCCCCTTCAAATGTGTACTGCATGCAACCCAAGTCCTGATTCCATAAAAACCTTATACTTGCTGCTCTCTGCCTTATTTGTTGGAGTCTGTCTATAGCAGAGCTCTGGTCCCCACCCGACAGCCCCATCCTTGCCCAGGCAGTTTCTTGCTAGCCAGAGCCTGGGTTTGCATTACAGCTCTGCTTCTCCCTCCCCAGGGTTCCTGCACTCTTGTGCAGGTTGGAGGACACTGCTGGCCTCTGTGGGTACCCCAAGAGACCCCACTGATATCGCTTCTTCAACTCAAACACAAAAGCCAGGCACTGCCTTAGGCTCCATCTGTGTTTGACAGCCTGTCCTTCCAGAGCTGGGTCTGACTGGGTTCTAGTCCCATCTGGCAGCTCACCCAGCGATCCTTGGATCATGTTCACACCTCCAGGCTGGCACTGGGCACCAAGCTTAGGATGCTCCGTGGGACACCCACATTCCAAGTGGGATTGCCTGCTTTCCAGTTCTGGCTTCAGCCTGACCCAGTCCCCCAGCTATCGCTGGCATTTAGGAGTAAATCAATAGATGGAAGATCTCTCCCCACCCTTTCTACTAAATAAAATACTTGATAAAATTTCTAAAAATAGCTCTTTGGACTGGCATTGTGGTACAGCAGGTTAAGCCACCAGCTGTGACACTGGCATCTCACATTAGAGTTTGATACACAGAGTGAAGCAGTGCATGGAAGATTCTCTCTCTCTCTCTCTTTCTCACTTGAACTTTCAGAGAAATAAATCCTTAAATAAGTAAGTAAATGAATACAAACAGCTCCTGTTGAAGTCGTTGCTGAGTCAGAATTGTGGATAAACAGAAACCCCCAACAAGTAGTTGGCCAGAGCAGGGAACCCCAAAATCTCTAGAATAATCCTGGCATTAGCTCATAGACTGCCTTCTGTTTGTGCTCAAGCTGAGAATCCCCAACCCCAGCACACTTGCCAGGCTTCAGGGTCCTAGATTCTACCATCTGAGTCCCTCACCCCTCCTTGGGAAAAGTAGCAGGACAAACCCAGTGCAATGACAGTGGGGACCCCTGGCTCCCACAGGCAGGGGCAGGCAAGTAAGTCAGCAAGCCCTGCCCTGGAGGCCCCAGAATCCCCTCCTCTGGTTCCATCTGCCTGACCCCACCCCCTACATGAAGAGAGGAGCCACCAACTTCATCCTGGCTCTGAGGGGTCATCCTGGGACTCTGTTCTGGGGATACCAGAGCCTGACCATGGCTAATGAGGTACTTCAGAGCCAACAGATCTGCTGTACTTGCTGGCCAGGGGAGAACCATAGGAAATAGCTGGACAGAACTCACAGGTCTGCGCAGGCACCCCCAGGAAGGTTGGCAGGGCGGCTAGCCTAGGGTTGGACACCAGGCCTGGGCCTGCTGAAGCCAAGGCTAGGGTGCTTCCCGTGCACCCACCTTTCTTGGAATCTGGACATGATTTCAGCAAACCAGGGAACCCCTGCCTCCATAGAGAGGTGCTGAGTTCAAATCCTGGCTCTCATGCTTCCTGCCTGAGACAGCTTCCACCAGCTCATGTGAGCTCTTGGAGCTTGCATATTTAACCTTAAAAGTGGGGACATCGTTTCCTATCTCCTGGGGTGGCAGTAGCAAGGATTCAGGGAGAGGCAGGCAGTGTGTGGCCATGCCCCTGTGGGCTGTCTTCTTACATTACACCAGACACACACACATGCCTGCATGCACATGAATACACACAGCCATGCTCACTCCCCCCCCACACACACACACACTACAAATATTAATGAAAAGAAAGAAAACCACAAGCCAGCAACCTGGGACTCTGTCCTATCCACCCCTACAACGGCAATGGCTGAGGGCAGACAGGAAATAGGAAAGCTGAATGGAACCCAAGAGGGGCCGGAATGCAACCAGAAGCCAACAAGACAGGGACTGGGTTTTCCATGCATTCCTGCTTCACCTCTCCGAACGGGCCCCTGCTGGTCACCTAGCAACAAGCATCTCTCTTGAAACCTTCCTAAATCACCAAGAGCCCTCCCTTCCACAGGGCCTTCACCATCCCCATCTCCACTCCAAGCACCAGCTGCCCTGGCTACTTCCTCCCCCAGGGCCAGGAGGACCAGAGGACACAGGAGCCATGATGACAGGGTACTCTGGTGACACAAGTCTGGGATTCCCTGTAGAGAAAAGGGGCAGTGACTTGAGCTGGGTGAGACCAAGGTGTGTGTGGCCAGGGTAGAACGGAGGCTGCCCTGAGCCATTCTAGTTGGATCCAGAGGTGTCTGGGTCTTTTCAGAAGACATGGCTCTAAAACCCAGAGCGAGGGGCCAGTTCTGCAATACAGCCATCGCCTGCAACGCAGGCATCCCATGTGAGTGCAGGTTCTAGTCTTTGCTGTTCCACTTCCAGTCCAGCTCCCTTCTAGTGCACCCAGGAAAGCAACAGTAGTAAGGGGCCCAAGTGTGTGAGCCCCAGATGGATCGCCAGCCTCCTGCCTTTTGCCTGGCCCAGCCCTGGCCATTGGGAAGAAACCAGCAAATGGAAAGATTCTCTCTCTTCCCCCTCTCCCCCTCCTCCTCCCTCCCTCCTTCTCTCTTTCTCTCTCTTTCCCGCTGCAGTTGTCACTAATTCCAGGGTGACGGGGAAGCAGATCAGGAGACTAAGTCTACACAAACCCCACAGGTCACTGCTCCGGGAAGCCTCCACACTGAATCAGATGGACCCTCACCGTCACCTTTCCAGCACACGGTCCCTCCCACTCCTGGGAGGGTCTGCCTTGGATTGACCTCACCCACAGAACTTTGGAACAGAACAAATCCACAGCTAAGGGTTCCTGCACTGACTTCCTGCGTGATCTCAGGCCAGTCACTTACCTTCTCTGTGCCTTGGATCCCCAAGCTATCAAGCATGGATAGAACAGCTATGCTGCTCGAATGAAGCAATGGGTGTGAGGCCATGGGAGGCTATGAAGGCTGCTCTGGGGTGCTCCTTCCTCCTCTTTCCCACCAGTCAGAAGAGCTTAGTTGCAGCCACTAGGAGCCTCACCAGTCTGATGTGGCACCTGAGCTGAGGGTGGTGTCAGAACCCCTGACTCTGAGCCTGCTGTCCCCCATACAGCACCCCCACCCCCACCCCGGGGTCCCACAGCCAGACCCTGGCAGGGAGGAGTAGCCCTGCCGTGGGCCTGCAAGGACCAGGAGTCTTTGAAATAACAGCTCTCCTGCCCACTTCCATCTCCATTTCCCCTTGACCAAGGCCAGGTTCCATCCCCTCTGCTCCCCCTCCCCTCCCCTTAAACAGACGGGAGCATCAAAGCGCAAAAAACATTGAAATTGCCAAACGCAATTTCTCTCCGGAGACGACAAATTTGCTGCAATTTGTATTTCCGAACAGGAGCCACAGCTCCTGAGCAGCAGCGGGCGGCCTTCCCGCCCCCACGGAGCAGCTCTACTGGGGCCGCACCCCTCCCTGCCTTCCCCTCTGCCTACCCCACCCGCGCTCTCTCAGGACGGGGAGCTGGGGGATAGAGAAGACAAGATGGGGCACCTGCAAGAGATCCACCTGCCGTGCTCAGAGCAGTACACAGGTCCTTGAGTTGACTTCCAAAAGCCAGCTGTGCCTGTGACGATGGGCACTGACGATGACAGCCCACTGCCTAGATGCCCTGAGACCCCATGATCTTCTCATCTTTCGGCCTGAGGGGCACAGCTGCGAGAGCACTGCAGGGCTGGCCCAGCGTGGCACCGTCAGTCAGAAAGGCTTGAACAGGAACCTCACTCTTCCCGGCTACCGACAGGCCCAGGGCTCAGTTCCCCTCCGCACCTGCCAGGGTGAGAGGCAGACATTGGGCAATGTATTTTAAGCTTTTCTCTCGCATGTTTTTTTTTTCTTTGAACTATGGCCCTTACACGGGGTGAGATGGTTATATGTATGATTGAGCCATGGGGTGCTCAGCTAGGGGGCACACATCACCCTGGGGGTGACCGCAGGCCAATGATCATTTAAACCAGCCCACTGAGCGGAGTGGGAGTGGGCCTTATCCCACCCAAAAGGCCCAAATGCGACAACAAGGCTGAGGAAGGCAGGGCTCCTCCTGCCTGCAGCTGGGACACAGCTTTTCCCTACTTCTGGACTTCAGCCAGGGACCGTCCCCAGTAGGGGGGGTTCACCACCAGCTCTCCTGGGTCTCTAGACTTCAGATTTGAACGGGAGCTGCCACACCGTCAGATCCCTGGGTCTCCAGGCTTGGGACTTGTTCTGCAGCTCTATTATCACATGAGCCAGTCCATGTCATCAATTTGCATGTATAAGACATGTATGACTGTGTCTACATATTCTATTGGTCTGTTCCTACACTCGGGGCCGCATTACACCCCCACACCCCTTCTTGTCATCTGTGTGATGAAAAACATATAGGTGAAGGCCAACAGCAGGTAAAGCCATCACCTGCAGTGCAGGCATCCCATATGGACACTGGTTCAAATCCTAGCTATTCTAAACCACTCCTTGCTAATTTACCTGGAAAAGCAGTACAGGGTGGCCCAGGGGTTGGATTCTTACACCCACAAGAGCTACAGAGAAAGAGAGAGGGAGGGAGAGAGAGAAAGGGAGAGAGAGAGAGAGAGAGAGAGAGAGAGATCTTCCATCCTCTGGTTCATTCCCCAAATGGTCACCTCAGCTAGAACTGAGCCCATCCAAACCTAAAAGCAAGAAGCCTCTTCAGGGTCTCCCACAGGGGTTCTGGGTCCCAAGGCTTTGGACTGTCCTCTACTGCTTTCCTAGGCTGCAAGCAGGGAGCTGGATGGGAAGCGGAGCAGCCATGATATGAATTGATGCCCATTTGGTATCCTGGCACATGCAAGGCAAGGAGTTTGGCCACCAGGCTACCACGCTGGGCCCTCACATCATTCTTTAAAATTTATTTTTATTTTGTTCATTTGAAAGGGAGAGAAAAAGAGAGAAAGCACTTACAATGCATGGGCTTACCTTCCAAATACTCAAAATATTGGGACTGGGCCAGAACAATGCCAGGAGCCAGGAACTCCCATGGGTCTCCCATGTGGGTGACAGGGACTGAAGAACTTAAGCCAACACCACTGCCTCCCAGGGTACAGTAACTGTTGCAGGAAACTTTAACTGTGAGTGCAAACAGGACTCAAAAACCCAGGGTGTGCATTACGGGGTGTGGGCCAACGCTCCACCCCCTTCCTATCATTGTTAGGATTAATCTCTTTGCCATCGGTGGGATCCAAGCCAGAGTGTGAGGAATTTGGGCAATCTCCTGGTCACCTGGCATCCTCCCTCCACTATCCCGCTGGACACTGTCCAGTGTGTGATGTTGGAGAGCTGTGGCTTCCCTAGCGGCACATCCTAACAGCACTCACCCCAGCTCATCCCGGATAGACAAGACCAAGGAGATGCAACCCTTTGTTCCTCCTTTCTCAGAAAACGGGTGCCGTGATTGTGCAATCCCTGCTTAATTAAGACCCTGCTTGGTGGCGAGAGATCATATTCACTGAAGCATACTGTGACTTAACATGTTCTTAACACCTTCATCTATGACAGCTCATTGTTGCCCACAGTCCCCCTGTTGGGTGGGTTGAATTCTCCTTCCCCTTCCACAGAGGAGAAGACTACAATACTAAGTGACAGGGCTTTGCCCACCAGGGAAACCCAGCCAGCCCATGTGAGCCAGCAGTCTTGTCTTTTTCCCTGTGTTTGGAACTAAAAGAGGCACAGGTGACCTGCCAAGCAATAGCACAACCCGGGTGGGGGTGGGGCACTGAGATGAGGCTCATGCAGAAAGGAGCAGGGGTCCCTCCAACCCCTACAGCAACCAGAGGTTCCCAAACTAAATCCAAATCCCATTCAAGGCCATGGAGCCTCCCACCCAAGGGCAGAGTATGGGGGCTGCCAGCTGGTCCAGCTGATTATCCCTCTAGGAAAGACAGACAGGGTCTGGAGGAGGGGCGGGCAGGCAGTGCCTGCCCGGAATCCTGGAATCCTCCCAGCCGCTTTAGCACAAGACAAATTGTTGCCTCTGATTCAATTTCTGTCTCCCTCACCCCAGCCCCCTCTCGGTTTCCTAAAGCAATAAGAAAACACATTTCTCATTGTTGCTTTTAACCCTTCAAGCAGGGAACAGGAGCCACTCACTGGCTCAGAGCAGGACTAGGGTGCAGCCTGCTCTACTCTGTGCTTTTGGCACCTGCTGGGGCAGGCCCCATTGTAAGTCTGGAGTGGATAGAAAGCAGGCAGAGAGCACCTGGCTGGTCCTGCATCGGGGAAACTATTGACAAGATTCCCAGGTGACACCCACTCTGACAGCATGTGCAGGCTTCCGAGGCAGCCCGGTTCTGGAAAGGCTTTGCAGTAGGCAGGGCTTCTGAGCCACCCCTGGGGAGTTACCCAGCCAGGTGACCAAAAGAAGGCAAGCATCCTTCTCATGCTGGGCCTCTGCTCCTGCAATGGCCCTGACCATGGTGAGGGTGCAGGGTTGACAGCCTACCAAGTGCTGATGCATGCCTCATGTTCACTCCACGCTGTCCCTGGGAAGCAGGCAGGACTATTCTGCATGCCTATTTTGCAGAGAGGGAAGCAAGGCCCCAAAGGCTGGAACAGCTTGCCCAGGTCTCCACAGCCAACCCAGTACTGACAGAGCAGGAATTCATCTCCAGCTCTGCTGACTCGAAGACCTGGGCTCTTTCTACATGCTTTATGGTGCCACATTGTCCTCCCACCACCATCAACAGAAGGAACGCTGCAGGTGGGAGGTATAGCAAGGGTAGAAAGGGCTCCAGTTGGGGTTAGGGAGGGCTGGTGGACAAATGGACTTTGCTCCCTGGAGCCAGCCAGCACTTGTCTCCAGAGGCCCAGTCCCAGGAGAGCCGCTTCTTTCGAGCTGACATGCTTACTCCTCCAGACAGCCCTGGTGGACAGTGCACGAGGTTAGGTTTCTCTTCTTTCTTTCCTTTAAGAAAAGGTTGTGTGGTCTGTTGGCTTGGGTTTGCTCCTGCCTTGCGATGATGGGATGATGATGGCATGTAAAGTGTGTGTGATAGACAGCAAGAGATCTGCTATTTGGGAAATGGACTAGAGGCACAAGAGCACACCTTTGCAGCACTTTTCATGTGCCAAGTGCTGTGCTGTTCACCTCAGGGATTCTGCAACCTCCCCAGGGAACTCCCCATTATACAGATAGGGGGAGTGAGCGTATCCTGACACAGAACTGATGTTCATCCCTCTGTGCCATAAACATGAGAAAAGGAGCTTCCAGAGGCTTGGTGGTCCCAGGAACCTGCAGAGCACCTCCCTCAGCTTCCCTGTCGGTTGTTGTTAAGCATCTGCCAGAGCCAGCGCCACAAGCTTAAACCAAACTGTACCAGAGAAGCTTGAAGTCTAAGGGATGTCCTTGAGGAGTCTGGGAAGCATGACTGAGACACAGAAAACATTGAACCAGGGCTGGTCTAGCCCCTCCAAGTCCAAGGGCTTGGGCACCTGGAGACAGAAGGGTATGGCAATCTCTCAACAAAATCCAGCCACAAGCTAGAGAGGTCTGGGAGGTGTGATGCTGGGACTTGAACCTGATGGAGCATCCGAGACCCAGCTCCATGTGCTCCATCCACACCAGCCTTGAGACTCAGGCAGCACCATGGATGACAATTCAAATTGTTAGGCCACCTCAGCCATCTGAAAGGGTGAATCCCCACCCCATCCCTAATTCCTGGACAAGAGAAAATTATCTGCTTAATGGCCACAGTGCTTTCTTCCTCCCTGTAGAAATGTGATGGCGAGCCTGCAGGATAAATGGTTTTAGATGTTAAAGGAGCCAGGCAGGTTTGGTACCAGAATTACTTGTAAGGTTTGAGAACCCAGCGTGCTGAGCACACAGGTCAGACCTGAATTCCACCCTGTGCTGTAACTCATCACAGTGAGAGAGGTTTGCAATTTGAAGTTCAGGAAGGCCGTACAAGATTCACACACCTACAAGGTGCTCTTCAATGGGGGAGAATTGCTTTGTTCCTTGGGAATGGGTGTCACTCAGGTAGTGAAGTATAATACTTAAAAGTGAAATGTACTGGGCCCAAAGAATGGCTCAATGGCTAAATACTTTTCTTGCACACAACAGAATCCCATATGGTCACCCGGTTCTTATCCCGGGAGCTCCACTTCCCATCCAGCTCCCTGCTTGTGGCCTAGGAAAGTAGTCGAGGTTGGCCCAAAGCCTTGGGACTTTGCACTTACATGGGAGACCTCAAAGAAGCTCCTGGCTTCAGATCAGCTCAGCTCCGGCCATTGTGGCCTCTTGAGCAGTGAAACAGTGTATGGAAGATCTTTCTCTCTGTCTCCCCTTCTCTTTGCACATCTTCCAATAAAAATAAATATATCTTTTTTAAAAAATTTATCAAAAAAAAAACATTTAAAATACAAGAAAGCATTTGGTTACATTGATATGTGGAACAAACATCACCCAAAAGCCCTTTAATACAACTGCCAAAATTTCATAAACTTCTAAGTAGAGGAATGAGAATTACAAGCAAAATTATAAAATATATATTGAAGAGTCAGATTTTTGTGCAGCTTGTTACTTTAACAAATTAAATTCATTTCAAAATGAGAAGTATTGGGAGTTGAGCGGTTAGCCCAACAGTTAAAACAACCGTGATTCCCATCAGAACTCAGTCCCCAGCTCCTCCCACAGCTTGTTTGTTTATGTCTGTTTATGGAGGCGACAGTGAGAGCTCACGTCACTGGGGTCCTGTCCATCGCAGCGGAGAGCTGGGGCGAGTCCTGGTCTTCGCAGGCATCTGGGTAGTGAAGTAGCAGTTGAGAACTGAATCTTTCTGTCCGTTTGTTTCTGTGCGCCTGTCTCCCTCGCAAATAAATAAGCTCTTTTAAAAGATTTATCTATTTTTATCTGAAAGGTAGATTTAGAAATACAAGAAGACAGAGAAAGAGATCTTCCATGTGATGGTTTACTCCCCAAATGACTATGACAGCTAGAGCTACTCAAGTCCAAAGCCAAGAGCTTCTTCCAAGTCAGCCACACGGGTACAGGAGCTCAAGCACTTGAACCATCTCCACTGCTTTCCCAGGCACTGTAGCAGGGAGCTGGATCAGAAGTGGAACAGCCAAGACACAAACGCATCCATATGGGATACAGGTACTGCAGACAGAGGCTTAACCTATTATGCCACAGCATTGGCTCCTATAAACTTTGTGAATATTTTATATATTTTTAACTGACTTTGAGCACTGAAAACACTGTGCATCTACACAGAACACTTCCTACACACTGTGAGCTAACACTTGAAATGAATGTCATCTCATCCTCACAGTAACTCTAGGGCACTGGCACCATTGCCATCCATCCTTCAGACACTACATGCTGGAGCTGGAATTCTAAATGGACACATCCAAAATTTCAGGGCTGATTGTCTCTGACCCACAAGCTTCCCCATAGAGAGCTGGAAACAACACTGTTGAAACATCCTGTCGGCTGGCCTCCTCCCAGAGGGCTCTTTGACACTTGGGGCCCAGCTGCTTCTGTCCCCCATCTCTGGACTTAGCTGTGCAGCCTTGCTACTGCTGAGTGATCTGAGCACTTGGCACACTGGATGTCCCCCAGGAGCTTGTTAGCAATGTAGTCTTGGGCCCTCCCCAGCCCTTCCAAATTACAACGTGCCCAGGGGGATGTGGCTGTCCCTCCACCCAGAGATCCAGAAGTCTTGCTTTGCAGTGTTAGTGCGAATGTGTCAGTCTCGCCCTTCCCAGCAAAACAAGTTTCTGCGGCAGGCAGAGTGCTGAGAGGTGGCAAAGTCACCTGAACCAGCTAATGCCAGGCTCCGCCACAACTTGAGCTTCTTCCAAAAATGGCTGCAGAAAGGTAAATTTTGTTGAACTGCCCAAGGCCACGCTAATCTTTAATTATCCTGTTATTGTCTGTCTTCCCCCTAGGTAGTCGTTACACCTGCAGTTGCCAGGATGGCCTGGCATTAAACAGCTTGCAGAGTTCCTGCAGTATTTAAGGTTTTGCAAATTGATTTGGGGAGATTAGGTGGCAGAGGACGTGAAGCCCATTTGAAGCAGCTCGGATCACCTCATCCTTGACACAAGGAAAGAGCAGCAGGCAGGAGATGCAGGTTCCAGGCCTGGCTCTCCCGAACAGGCTTGGTGGGACCTCGTGCCGGCTGCTGCTCGGGACAGGTGGTCCTGAGGCACCATATGCCCTGCGTTTGGAGGCTGGCAGGCTGGCTGATCGGCCAAGGCTCTGACCTCCCACCCTTCTCCTTTCTCTCATTTCCACCACCGAGGACGAGCCTAGAGGAGTCTCTGCAGTAGGTGCTGGGCCCAGAGACGTGAACTAGCTGCTCTGCTGGCAATGCAGTCACAGTTAGGGAAACCAAAGGCAAGCAGGACCCCACAGACAGGGCCACCCTGCCTTCCCAGATTCAGAATACACTGGGCCAGCCTTCGCCATGCCCTCTGTTCCAATAAGACGCAGAGGAGGGAGAAGCAGAAGGAGCTGTACAGAGAGGGATGGGGAAAAAAAAGTTGGTCTTGGTGCCAGGGGCCTGGGAGCATGCCCCAGCTCTGGCTCAAGTCTCGTGTCTATGTGTCAGGTTTCTTCTTGGGAAAATGTGGAAATGGAGTCCTTCCTGTTCTGCCTACTTAAGAGCAGCTGAGAATCAACCTGTGAGCCCTGGAGGCTTGTTGTATATGGATGGCAGAGGAGAAGCACCATCTTCCCAGTAGACTGTCCCCAGCGTAGGGGGACATAGGAACCAAGATGGAGCCAGGAGTCTGCCTTGCTTCCCACAGAGGGTCCTCACCTGCAGGTGCATCACCATCCCTACAGGTGCCTGGCCCTCAACTGGTTGCTGAAAACCAAGGCTCTCGTGTGCCCTCTGTATCCCAGGCAGGGAGAGTGAAGAAGCTGGGGAAGTGACCATGCCTTCACACCCAGGAGGACCGAGTTAGGACTCAGACTTCCCAGCAGCACTGCTACCCCGAATTGTCATCCTGCAGATTGGGCTGCGTCTACATCCCAGCCCCAGACTCTCTGGCCACCAGCCTCAGGCACCTCTGTCTTCACCCCAGCAGGACAGCTATGCTCATCCTTCACGGGACCATGGGCTCCGCAGGCTTGCCCTTGCTACCGTCCCTGCCTGCCTGCCACCAGCAGTGAAAGGGGTTTCTGAGTCTTGGTTTTCTTCTAAAAGTAAGTTTTCAGTGCAAGTTGAGAAGTATGAGACTGCTGTGGCCTCGGGCAGGCAGCCCCTCTTGGAGGCTTCCTCAGACAGATGGTTTGTGGCATTTTTAATTAATGAGAGATGGGCCAGATGGGGCCCCTTCATAGCCTGCAGCTGAGTGGAAGCCCCAGGGTGGGGGAACGGGGTAGGAGAGGAGGGGGTAGCCCTGGGCAGGCTCCAGACCAGCTGCTTATCCCTGGACCTGGCACCTGGCCCCTGCCCTGCAGCCCTGTGCCCTCCACAGCACCCCTGGCACACAACACTTGGGTCAGCCATGGACAGGCCCAAGAATGAGGATGCCATGCAGTGGGCTGCTCTGTCCTGTTGCGGCAAGCAGGAGAGGAGGAAACTGAAGGACAAGGCACTTTAGAACAACCCTCGTTTCTCTCTCCCCACACCTCGACCTTGAGTATGCCGTATGTCTCTGAGTCTTAGTATCCTCCTGGGGAAGATAAGGACTAGAGCCTTGTAAACCTGCAGGCCTGGACAGATCAGAAAGTGCGTGCAATTCAGCTGCTGGGACTTGCACACTGCTAGGGCCCTCCTGATCGGTGGGGCCAGGCACCCCACCACCTCGCAGAGTCATACCCAAGCTGGCTTTACCTGAGGTCAACTCTGTTAGATGGCTTGAGGCCAGAGGAGTAAACCTCTGATAATGATGCTGGCATCCATAATCAGAGCACAGGTTCAAATCCTGGGCACCCTACTTCCAGTCCAGCTCCCTACTAGTGCATCTGGGAAAGTAGTAGAAGATGGCCTGTGCCCTTGGAACCCTGTGCCCACATGGGAGACCTGGATGCAGTTCTAGGCTCTGGCTTCAGCCCGGCCCAGTCCCAGCCATTTAAGAAGAACCAACAGATGAAACCTATCTCTTTCCCTCTCTGTCACTGTGATGTAACTAGGCAGGCAATCAAAGTTTAGGTGAGCTGGAATTCCTGTGCTCCTACAAGGTAGTGTTTGTCTCTTTAACTGTCAACTTCCCAGGATGCACTTGTCACATCCGGGACCAGGGGGCTCACTGATACTTCCTGTGGCTGGCTGTGGGATTTGCGTCCCCTCATAAGCAGAGGCTGGCGACACAGCAAGCTCTTCTGCGCCCTGGACCCAGAGGTGAGGCTCCCGTTCCCTGCCTCTCTCACGGGCTGTCCCCTGGCCCACTCATGCCCGCTTTTATCTGTGTGGGGTGGCGGCCATACTTGTGTGTTTATTCCCTCACAGTCGAATAATCCTGCTCCTGTTTAACACATTGCTAATCTCTACTTCAAATATTTTTTTAAGATTGATTTTTTTTTAAGATTTATTTTATTTTTATTGGAAAGGCGGATATACAGAGAGGAAGATCTTCCGTCCCATGATTCACTCCCCAAGTGAGCGCAACGGCCGATACTATGCCGATCCGAAGCCAGGAGCCTCCTCCGGGTCTCCCACACGGGTGCAGGTTTCCAAAGCTTTGGGCCGTCCTCGACTGCTTTCCCGGGCCACAGGCAGGGAGCTGGATGGGAAGCGGGGCTGCCGGGATAGAACTGGCACCCATATGGGATCCCGGGCGTGCAAGGCAAGGACCACTGCACCATCGCGCTAGGCCCTAAGATTGATTTTTTTAAGATTTATTTTTATTTTTTTTATCGCAAAGTCAGATATACAGAGAGGAGAGGCAGAGAGGAAGATTCTCCGTCCAACGATTCACTCCCCAAGTGACCACAACGGCCAGTGCTGTGCCAATCCGGAGCCAGGAGCCAGGAACCTCTTCCAGGTCTCCCACGCGGGTGCAGGGTCCCAAGGCTTTGGGCCATCCTCAACCACCTTCCCAGGCCACAAGCAGGGAGCTGGATGGGAAGTGGATAAGCCGGGATTAGAACCGTTGCCCTTATGGGATCCCGGCGCGTTCAAGGCGAGGACTTTAGCCGCCAGGCCACCATGCTGGACCCTAAAGATTGATGGATTTATTTTGAAAGGCAGAGTGCTAGAGGGAGAGAGAAATATCTTCCGACTGCTGGTCACTTCACAAATGGCTGCAGCCACCAGAGCTGGACAGGGCTGGAGCTCCATCCACATCTCCCGAGTGGGTGTCAGGACCCAGATACCTGGGCCACCATCTGCTGCCTTCGCAGGTTCCTTAGCAGGGAGTTGAATCAAAGTGGGGCAGCCAGGACTGGATCAGGTGCCCACAAGGGATGCTGGTTCCACAGTGTTTGCTTAACCTGCTGTGCCACGACACGGGCGTCTCTACTTAGAATTCTCATCTCTGTGACAGGCTCATGGCCGCATCAACTCTGCCAAAAAAAATTTTTTTTTTTTAATTTCTAGAGCAGACATCTTTGGGGGAAAGGGGAGGCGGAGAAGAATGCAGCGGTCAGCCAAGATAGGTCCCCACAGAGCACTCCAGTGGTCACAGCCAGCTTTGCCACCTCTAGGGGTCTGCTTATCTCGGGTCAGTATGAACCACATGTAAGAGCCTGTGGAACCCTGCTGTGAGCCAGTGCCTGTTCTAGGCAGGGCAGATTCCTCTGGGAGTAGAAAGCATCTTCCATCCAGCTTTAGTGGAGGGGAGTAAGCAGTAGGCAAACTCTGCAGTTTATTTCATATCTGGTAGCAAAGAATGGCTCCAAGACAAACAGAGCTGCAGGTACGCAGAGCTGTGTTTATAAAAAGGCGTGTGATTATGGGGAGATACCCCAGTGGCAGCATGATGGACTTGCGAAAATTCTCAAAAGACATCCCTTGTAAGACTGGATAGGGAGAACAGAGGGGAGGAGAGGGAACTCGGGCGAGGGGGAAGAGAGACCCCAGCACCAACTAAACTGTATCAAAAAGCAAGTAATAAAAAAGAAAAAAGGCATGTGAGAGAGAAAGCCACACTGGGACCCTGGCTGGAAGCAGAGCCAGGACAGCAGCCCCCAAGACAGAAACAAGCTGGGCAGTGGGGAGGCCAGTGCAGCTGGAGACAGGGAGCAGGGGGTAGGGGCAGGAGGCTGGAGAGGCAGATGTGGCAGCTGGAGAGACAGGGGCCCTTTCTGGCAGGGGCCTTTCTCCTTCCCACCACCCACCCCTAACACCAGGGCCCACAGCCCCAGATCTGGGTGTCCCAGAACGGGATGCAGAGGGAGGGCTCATGGGGCAGTTAATGGGGTGGCTCTGGGGGCAGAGGAGGTTGTGCCGCCTGGCGGAGGAAAGACAGGAGGAAGTCTCAGCATGCGGGGAGAGCATGCGATGCAGCCAGGCTAGGTAGGCAGATGTGAGGAACACGACAGGTAGTAATGATAGTAGTCTCCAAAGCTGCGTGTCACTGTTCTGATGCCCACTTTGGAGATAAGGAAATCGTCATGGTGCAGGGAAGAAACTGACCCAAAGGGTCAGCCCGGCCAAGTGGCAGAGCTGGCATCTGAAGCAGGCAGCTTGCTTCTGCACCCGCCCATACTTGTGGTTGTGGGCAGGAGCCTAGACAAAGATGGCCCCTGGAGGAAGACTCTGGGAAACAGGTACTGATTTTGGAAACTTAAGAGGTTATGTAATCTTACTAAGCTGGTTCTCAAGCTGGAAGCCAAGAGCTTCTTTTGGTCTCCCAGGTGGATACAAGGGCCTAACAGCTTGGGTCATCCTCCAATGCTTTCCCAGTCTATTAGCAGGGAACTGGATAGGAATTAAAGCCGCTGGGACTTGAACTGGTGCTCATATGGGATGCTGGTGCCACGGGAGGAAGCTTAGTTTGCAATACTATGGTGTGGCCCCCTCTGGGAAGTTTAATTTGGAGTGACAAGAAAGAGTTCCCAGTTCATGTCACATAGTGTCTTGGCAAAAGTACTTTCCAAAAATTTCTTTCCAGGGCTTGTGACCCTTCAGCCACACTAGACCCTACAAAACAATGTGAGCTTTTTCGGTTCCATTTCTAGGACGGAGACTGAAAGAATGCCAAAGGGGGAAACAGGAAAGCAAACACGTGTTTGGCACAATCCTCTGGCATGCTCCTCCACCTCCCTGGGCAGGCATGCACCTGGCCCCACAGCTGAGACAGTGCTGGTGCTTCTCCAGCGCCAGAGTCAGGGGCCCACAGGGTGTTGTCACAGTGGATTTTACTCCATTCACTTTGCACATCACATGTCCAACCCTCCTCTAATGTGTCCAGCTGAGAATAATGAGAGACAATGGCTAAGCACATAGTACTACCAAACACAATATGAAGCAATTTACACCATATATGATCCTTTTTTTAAGATGGGTGCAGTATCATCCCTCTTCAACAGATGAAAAACTGAGGTCACACAGCTGATGAAGGGCAATGATGGAGTGCAGCTGCAGAGCCAGCGTTCCCCACAGCAGCACACAGCCCTGCTCCACAAAGATCCATTCCCAGCTCTGTCCTCCCCATAGGACAGCCCATCTCATCCTCAGGTGCCAGGTAGAAAGGAGAGCTTTTCAGACTGAAGTCTGTGAATGCAGAGAACCAAACAACGGCTCAGGCAGTCAAGTACAATGAATGATGCCAGCCAGGTATCAACAGCACCCCACTTGCAAGCATTGCACAGCCTCCTAGCCCTTGTCCACAGATCCCAGGCTATAGGGAAGGTACATCTCCTTTCTTCTTCAAAGATTAGTTTGGAGAGGCAGAGAGAGAGGCAGAGAGAGAGAGAGAAAGAGAAACAGGGAGAGAGAGAAAGAGAGAGTGCACTCTGTCTTCCATCAGTTGGTTTACTCCCAAAATGCTGGGGCTGGTCTGGGCTAAAGCCAGAGGCCTGGAACTCCATCCAGGTCTCCCACCTGTGTGGCAGAGATGCATGCATTTGAGCCATCCTCTATTCCTTCCCCATTGCATCAGCAAGGAGCCGGATCAGAAGTAGAGTAGCTGGGACTGGAGTTGGCTCTCCAGTGTGTGGTGCCAGGGTCACCAGCCGCAGCTCAAGCCCTGTGTCCAGTTCCAGGAAAGCTCCTTCTAAGCTATTTCTAAAGCCCTTCATCATGCATCTCAAGCTTTTGTGAAACACCTGCCAGGGAAGCATATGGTCCAAACCTTTCCCCCAGGTCTGCATCTAGATTTATGTCCAAGATGTGGGCAGGAGCCAGATGCAAGCCCAGAGGACGCTTGACTCCATCCCGGCCCGGGCAGCAAGCAGACACCATGCAGTGCCAGCCAATTCCTGGATAAGGAGTTGGGAAGTACTGAGGAAATCTCGGAGGGAATGAGGCTGCCGCTCATGGTGACGTCATCAGCTCAGTTCTGGACTGTCAAGGACGCTGTGCACATAGGAAGGTGGCAGCTCAGGCCCACGGGCAAACCATTTTTCCCATCTCTGGGCTCCCAGAAACCCAGCACCTTGGTGCTTCCACTCGCTCTCTGTTCCCAGAATGTCCCCCAGCAAGGGCCCAACTCAGATTGCAACTCTCTTCGTTAAAGATAGGCTAATGTATATGATATTAGCCACAATCAGGTCTGTGCTGACAATCTTTTTATATGTATTTTCTATACATTTTTAATATTTTATATACTTGAAAGGCAGAGAGATAGACAGAGGAAGAGAGGGAGAAAAAGAGAAAGACAGAGAGAACTTCCATCTGCTGGTTCACTCTCCTAAGTGGCCACGATTGTCAGAGCTAGACCAATCTGAAACCAGGAGCTTATTCCAGGTCTCCCATGTGGATGCAGAGACCCAAGCATTTGGGCCATTTTCTGCTGCTTTTCCAGATTACTAGCAGGGAGCATTATCAGAAGTGGAATAGTCAGGACATTAACCTGTGTCCATATAGGATGCCTGCATTGTAGGGCAGCAGCTTTGCTTGCTATGCCACAAACTTTATAAACCACTTTGTAGCCTAAGTTTGCTTTTCACTAAAGATAACAAAAACATCCATCTTCTTGTTTCCTATCTCTATCCCTTCCTATGTAACACATGCTTCTTGATTTATAATCACACTACAGCCTGGTAATTCCATCATAAGTATTGAGGGTCAAAAATACACTTAATAGGGCCCAGCACAGTAGCCTATTGGCTCGGGTCCTCACCTTGAATACACTGGCATCCCAGGTGGATGCTGGTATGTGTCCCGGCTGCTCCACTTGCCTTCCAGCTCCCTGCCTGTGGCCTGGGAAAGCAGTCAAGGACGGGCCAGAGCCTTGGGACCTGAACTCACATGGGAGACCCAGAGGAGGCTCCCATCTTCAGATCAGTTCAGCTGATGGAAGCTTTTTCTCTCTGCCTCTCCTTCTTTGTAAACCTTACTTTCCAATAAACAAATAAATCTTACTTTTAAATATACTTAATACACTGAAACCATTTTTTGTTTTGTTTTTCTTAATTTTTACTTATTTATTGAGATGCAGAAACAGAGAAAGAGCTTCCATATGCTGTTTCTCTTCCAAATGCTTGGTCCAACACCTAGGTCTGGAGCAGGTCCAGGCCAGAAGCCAGGAGCACAATCCCGGTTCCTCGCAGGGCGGCAGGAATCTGACCACTGGTGCCATCACTTGTGTCTGGCAGAGCCTGCCGTAGTGGGAGGCCAGTCAGGAGCCGGAGCTAAGGATCCACCAGGTACTAACTAGGAGACTAAGCATCTTCCCATGGCAGTGCTGAACACCTGCCCCACCTCTCCCTAAACAGCATAGCCAGGTGTGTGTTCTCAGGCTCTCGTGATTCCTCCTGCTGCCCAGCCGCACAAGAGGATCTTACTGCACGTCTCTAGCTTGGAGAAAAATCAAAACTCAGAGTGTGTGACCCCTACAGACACCTATTACTTTTCTGCCAATGGCAATGATAATAGTAATAATAAATTGGACTTTCCTGAGTTGGGGACATCTAATCTGTATAGCCCACATATCTGGCCAGGAAATGTATGACCGGAGATCAAATCCAGTCCATGAGGCACTTGACTTCCTCACTGATCTTAAAGGCATCAATTTAGAGCAGCATAAGGAAAGCGAGACTATTTACAGCGTCACCAGGGATGTCTTTAACGGTGGTACCTGTTCCCCAGATATCTTTGACAATTATATAGGCAGCTGTAAAGCAAGAGTGAATAGATTGTTACAAAACCCTAACACCTTGAAATACTAAACTGAATTACGTTCAAGAGCCTAGTCCCTGGGATGGCAGTGGTGTCGTGGGAGGCTGGGAGGGCAGTAATGGATGACAACAAGACAGGAACAAAACATAAAGCAACATGATAGCACCAATAAAATGCTCACAAAGAAACAGTTATGGACATGAAACGGACTGTTAAAAAAAGACAGGTAAGAAGCAAACGAGAATGGCAGAGAAGGGAGTGATTCTTGACTCATGATACTTTAAGTGAAACCAGGAGATTTATGAAACAATATTAGGATAAAATCCTTTTAAGGGAACTGTCGTGAATTTTTGACATGCTTACAAGTTGGAGACACTCCAAAGGTAGAAAAATTAGCTAGAGTTTGCATTAAAAATAGCTAAGTCTATAGGAGCAGGCATTTGGCCTAACGTGTAAGACATCTCCTGGGGGGCCCAGCACAATAGCCTAATGGGCAAAGCCTCACCTTGCCTGGCATGGGGGGATCCCACATGGGCTCTCTGCATTTCCTTCTCTCTACAAAACTCCCTTTCCAATAGAAATAAATACTTAAAAAAAAAAAGCAAATATGATAGAGATGACCACTATCATTGCACTAAATGTCTTAACACTAAACTTAGGACGCTAAAGGTCTTAACCAGATCAGTAAAATAGGAAATAGTATAAAATAAGTTCTAAACCCCAAAAATTCATTACTTGGTTGTAATCCTAGAGACACTCCGAAATATGTTCCCAAGGAGACATATACATCAAAATTCTTCACTATCATGTTTAAAATGATACAAAATTAGAAACCACCAAAAGGCCCACCAACAGATAAATGCATTATAGTAGAGACGCACTAGAATACTCAAAAATTATCAAGATGGATACATGGCTAAATCTCAAAACCATCAAGGAAGTGGAAAACAAAAGCAGCTAGAGTGTCCACATAAGGTACCATTTGCATACTTTGTTTGGAAAAAAAAAATGTTATTTGAAAGTCACAGAGAGGAGGAGAAACTAAGAGACTTCTTTGGCCTGATTGTATAGACCGCTGCAGCAGCCAAGGCTGGCCAGGCTAACCAGGAGCCTGGAACTCCGCTCTGGCCTGCCACGGGCGGGGCAGCGACCTTCCAGTGCTTTTCCCAGAGCGCTGACAAGGAGCTAGATCAGAGGTGGAGCGACTACAACATGAAGCAGCACCCATGCAGAATGCCAGTGTCACTTTACCCCTTTATGCCGTAACACCAGACCACATTTCTAAATTCCAAAAAGAATATTTTACATCGTAACAGATACCTGCAAATATAGAAAAAGGTGCCCAGAGGGCAGAGATTACCTCTAGGGACAAATGAAAAAAAAAAAAAAGCATTTAGGGAAAGCATTTAATGGGGAGTAGAGGTATGGTACTTTAACAGCACCTATACTTATTTCTTTGAGGAAAATGTAAAGCAAAAATTACAAAATGTTTATTTTGATAAGCTATGTAGAGGATATAAAGGTGTCTATTATATTATTTATATTATTTGCTATCCTTTGTATATATTAAATATATGTCATAATTTAAACATTTCTATAGAAAAGGTCAAGCTGCATGGTGTATCTGTTTTAAAGGCCTATACCTTAAAATAAGGCATAAGAAAGTACTCATCTATAATGACAAAAAATTAAAAACAAGATTAGTAAAATAAAATGTTGTATAGTTATAGAATGAACTGGCATACAATCATAAATAAGTGACTGTTCAAAGTATGGTTATTGATTTGGAAAGATGCTGATGAAACATTAAGTGGGAAAAAAAACAAGCTTTCAACAAATGCATCAAATGGTTAACACAAACTTCTCCTGTAAGCACAAACAGGCCAAAGTTCCATTAATGCACCTGTCATATTTTAATCTCTTATCAACTTGGATCCACAAAAACAAGTTAGCTATAAGGAGGCTAATCATAGCAATGAATGCAATACATTAATTCTGGAGTTTTGAACAGGAAAGATAGTGCTATAAATACTTATGCAGAGCAGTTGCATTTGAAGCCAAAAACAATTATTTCCCAGACTTGGTGCCAACAATGCCCACTTTTCCCGATGAGCCCTGCTCTGTACTTTACCATCAAGTCAGAAAGCTGCCAGAGCTAGAACAGTAATTTTGGTTGTTGATCTAACTAAAAGGAGCCAGGCAGAACATAAGCAGCTACTTACAAAATAAACTAAGCCAGGTTTGGAAATCAACACAACTCAAAGTTGTACTCACAAAGCCAGGCCATATTTACAAGGGGAAAAAAAGTGACTACAAGGTGTTACCGAAAGAATTTTGAAGGAGAATAAAGTATTTGTGCCCTCTGACAAATTGAAAATTGGATGTGTGCTCTAAGACCTGTATTCCATATTTTGTTAATTTAAAGTTGCCCCCAAAGATCTAAGAATCACAACAGGTTCTATTTTATGAAACTGTAATATCATACAATAAGGGATGGGGAAATGAGAGTGTTAGAGAAAGTATTTCTGTTATCATTCCTTTATTGTGAAAAGATCTGGGTGTTCTTTACGATGCAGTACTGCTAAGACGGAAAGTTATAAACTTCACTATTATGTTAAAATTAGGCCTGGCCCAAGCCATACAGTAGCAATTTGGATATAAGGTGTATTAAATCACATCTTCCAGAAGAGCTGATTCTGAATTCAATTACCCTTTGAGAGAAGACATCCCAGCTCGCATAATTTCATCAACCAGGAGAATGTTGGTAGCAATCATTGTGCTAAGAAGGAAGATGAGAGACTGAGTCGAGCCTGCTAAGCCATCCTCACCTTCTCCTCCCCTGCCCCAAATAATCTTCAGCAATGAAGGCAATTACTTCTAAAAATACATATATTTTTATTTTAATTAAAGATTTGCACAGAGCAATGCAAACATCACTTCTTGTATTATAATTTCACTTCCTTTGCTGATAAGGTAGAAGACTGGCTTAAATTCCAGCAAAACTGAATTTGTTTTTAAGCATGTCATCTGATTTTTCTGCACTATACGCATGGTGCTATTTCAGAAAACATTCCTCTTCCCCTGTCCTCTCAAATAAACAATAAAACTAATCTTCCTATAATTCACACCTATTAGAATTAAATATAAAGAGGATAAGAAAATGACAGAAGTTAATTTTTTTAGCTGGATAGAAAAATTTTAATGGTATCAATTATATCCTCCAAATCTTTCTCTTCATGGTACTAAAAACTTACCAAGAATGAAGAAGTTGTTTTTTCACACAATAATTATCCCAGACTCTTGCATCTGCTGCTACCATTGGTTCACCTGCAAAATACAAACCATTTAAATACTGCAATCTTGATAGACTGTATTAACATGGATTATATATTCTAATAATAATTTTAACATAATCCCAAAGCTACTTTTGCCCAAGGTCCTCAATGACCTCCACACTGTTAAATCCAATGATCAATTGGCAGGTCTCACCCATGAGTAGCCCTTAACACCACCCATCACACCCTCTGACCACTGCTTCCTCACTTGTCTGCCACGACCCCACACTCCCAGGGCCCATTTGTGCTAGTGGCTCCTCTTCTCCCTTGAACTCTTGATGGTTTTCAGTCCTAGATTTTCTATATATACTTATTCTCCCGACATAATCTCATCCTGACATCTGAATTTAAATTATATATATATATTATATGTATATATATATTATACGTATATATAATATATATATAGTGTATATATATATATATATATATAGTGTGTATATATATATATATAGTGTGTGTGTGTGTATACATACATACCCAGGCAACTCTCAAGGTTGGATCTCCACCCCAGACCTCTTTCTTCAACTCTAGACACAACTTTATTACTTGGATGACTATGGACATTTCAAACTTGACTTCACTGACAACTGTAAGTTCCTCTTACGCACAACCTGGTCTACCAACAGTCGTTTTCATGTTTCAACCTTCTGTTTGTTCAGCTGACTCTTCTCCATGAGGTGTAGGATAGCCAGAGTGAACCTGTTAGACCATGTCACCCCTCAGTCCCAACAGCTTACTGTTCCTCTACAGCACACATGCCTCCATGTGACCCTCAGTCACTGCTCTTGCTCCTCGCCTCCTAGGAAGCATCACACAGCGGCTGCCCCGCTGGCTGCTCCCTGTACCCATGACACCAGTCCCGTTCCCAGTGCTCGCCTCCTCCCTCTTCCTTTGCCAGCACTGGTCCTCCCAGTGAGGCTGGCTCTGACCAACCCCCTCCCCACCCTCCTACCCATGATCACCTTCACACTATTTTAATTTTTCATAAAATCTGTTACTTTCTCAAATCTCAGAATAACTTATTAAGGTTATTACTTATCGCCTATCTTCCCCCACTATAACATAAGCTCCCAAGGGCAGATATTTCTGTCTCTTTTGTTCTGTGTGAATCCCAAGTAGCAAACTGTAACCACTCTGTAACTGTTTCCTAAAGGAATGGATATATTTTTAAGATTTATTTATTTTTATTGGAAAGTCAGACATGCAGAGAGGAGGAGAGACAGAGAAGAAGATCTTCCATCCGACAATTCACTCCCCAAGTGACCGCAACGGCCGGTGCTGCGCTAATCAGAAGCCAGGAGCCAGGAACTTCCTCCAGGTCTCCCATGTGGGTGCAGGGTCCCAAGGCATTGGGCCGTCCTTGAGTGTTTTCCCAGGCCACAAGCAGGGAGCTGGATGGAAAGTGGAGCTGCCGGGATTAGAACCGGCGTCCATATGGGATCCTGGTGCATTCAAGGCGAGAACTTTAGCCACTTGGCCACCACACCGGGCCCAGGAATGGATATTTTTAACAAGGTTAAAAGTAAAGGCACCCAGGGCCCAATGCAAAGTGTAGTGGCTAAAGTCCTTGTTTTGAATGCACCTGGATCCCATACGGGTGCTGGTTCTAATCCTGGAGGTCCTGTGGAGTAAACCATCGGATGGAAGATCTTCCTCTCTGTCACCCCTCCTCTGTATATATAGGCCTTTCCAATAAAAATAGATAACTCTTTACCAAAAAAAAAAAAGAAAAGGTACCCAAAATTTAAATAATAACAATGATAAGGCTACCCAAACCTTCAGCCCCTCACTGTAAGAAATGGATCACTAAAGAGTAGCCTGTTTATTAATCACATCATTTGTCTTAACTTACCAGTATTCAAATCTATGCCAACAAGTTGTTTGGATCCTACGTGCTCAGCCTGAACTTTTACCAGTGTTTCCTGCATGTCATAACCAGAATTCTGAGCAAGAACCTTCATGAATAAAAATAATAATATATATATGTATGAAATATCCTCACATACATATTTTAACATCAACATAAAAATAAGGCATTATTCTTTTGTCTTGTGAAAATACAACTTTAGTGTAGTTGTCATCTTTTGAAGAATTCCATTGTTAATCTATATCAAATTATCATCTATCTAGTATTCCTGTAGATGCTTAAACCTACTTAAACAAATACTATGAATATCACACCGAATTCTGAGGACATCAGAGCTCCTGACTACATCAATCTCCCTTCTACCTTTTTTTTTTTTTCTGTGTATGTCATGTGGTTTTTGCTAGCCTACTTTTTCCTAGGCCCCTATTGAAGGACACTGCCATGCTGGCAGCCTTCTGTGTCCTTCACCTTCAGGGAATAATGACCTTTGGCAACAGGGATGGAGAAACGTGCACCCAGCCAGGCTCATTTGCACATGTCCCCCAAACCACCCTCTGAGGAGAAAGAGGTACCACCAGTGCACATCCACACCGGGCTCCCAGCTCATGGGGAGAGAGGAACTAGATATCTGATTCACAATGGGTCCACAAACTGAGTACTTTTAATTGAATTAGCTTTTTTCTAAAAGATTTATTTTTCTTTTTACTTGAAAGATAGCATCACAGAGAGAGAAAGAAATCTTCCATCTGCTGGTTCACTCCCCCAAATGGCTGCAATAACTGCAGCTGAGCCTGCGCAGAGCCAGGGACTTCTGGGTGACCCACGTGGGCACAGGGGTCCAAGGACTCGGGTACTCTTCCTCTGCCATTAGCAGTGAGCTGGGTCAGAAGCAGAGCCACCAGAACTCAAACTGGCACCCAGATAGGATGCTGGTGCCTCAGGCAGAGGCTTAGCCTGCAATGCAATAGCGCCAGCCCTAACTGTGATTATCAGAGACTTGGCTGGCTTCGTTAGTACTGTTTTAATGCATGGTAATAACATATTAGAAATTTGGGGGGTGGGGCAGCGTGATAGCCTAAGGGCTAAAGTCCTCACCTTGCATGCACCGGAATCCCATTCGGGTACCGGTTTGTATCCTGGCCGCTCCACTCCCCATCTAGCTCCCTGCTTGAGGCCTAGGAAAGTAGTCCAGGATGGCTCAGAGCCTTGGGATTTTACACATGTGGGAGAGACCCAGAAGAAGCCTCTGGCTCCTGGTTTCAGATCAGCTCAGCTCCGGCTGTTGTGACCACTTAGGGAGCGAGCCAGCAGATGGAAGATCTTTCTCTCCTCTCTCTGACTTTCCAATAAAAATAAATAAATCTTTTAAGAATACATAAAAAATGGTTTTTGTGTTTCTAAGAGAAAAATAGTAGTTTTCTATCATCAAATGAAAAAAAAAATCTGATTTCTCTCCTTTTCTATGAATTATAATGACAATGACAACTGCAAACTGGCAGTATTTGAAATGTTAAACAGCCCGAAGTCCTCCCTTTTCACAACTTAAAGTGACTACATTTTGGATACTATCAACAAGATGAAAATCTATCCTAAAATCTAATTAAATTTTAAGTCTTAAACATTTCAAACTCAGAAAAGGACCCAAGGGGGTGCTTTGGCTGTTTCATAAAACTCCTGATAGGATTCTGGGCTGTTCTATCAAGAATTTCCCTGGTACAGTTGTAAAATATCTAAAAAAAAGTAAAGAAAATTATGCAAGGAAATGTGAATACATGCCCATCTTTCTACTCTGCTGCTGCATAATACAAACCATGTGTAATTAAATGCCTTTATGCCTAAGCATTTCTTCAGCATTAGCATAGTTCTACCTTGGGAATAATGAGTAAGGCGTCCGCAAAAGCCTGCACTCCAAGACGAGCTCTTCCTTCTATTTTGTGTTTATATTTAACAAGGGCTTCGGCCAGTGCTACTTCAACTGCACCTGCCCCTGGAACTACACAGCCTGTTGAAAAAAAAAATGACTAGCAAGACATGCATACAAGGAAAGGAGTTGTGGTGGTGGGCAGGTGGGGACAATTAGCTCTTCAAGCGTGTTCTGCTATCAAGCCTCATTGTAGAATGCATTGAAATATATGCAGAATCAGATCGGTGGCCCAGCTCAGTAACTACCCAGTTGTCCCGTGAAGCCCAGGAAGCTTCCTGAAGTTAAACCACGAAGCAGGTGCAGGTAACTAACTGTAATCGGCTTATTACGTTGGCAAATAGGACTGGACGTTTCTTTCATCGTACTTTATCTTATTCTTACATGACTACATTTACAAAGTAGTTATTTATAATTCATAGTGGCACGTGACTGCTTGCAATACTGATATGAAAACCTTTAAGACTGTAAGAATTTAGCAGGACCCAGCTCAATGGCGCAGTGGTTAAGGTCCTCGCCTTGCACACCCGGGATCCCATATGAGCGCCGGTTCTAATCCCGCGACCCCGCTTCCCATCCAGCTCCCTGCCTGTGGCCTGGGAAAGCAGTCGAGGACGGCCCAAAGCTTTGGGAACCTGCACCTGCGCGTGGGAGACCAGGAAGAGGCTCCTGGCTTCGGATCGGCATAGTATCGGCCCGTTGCGCTCACTTGGGGAGTGAATCATCGGACGGAAGATCTTCCTCTCTGTCTCTCCTCTCTGTATATCTGCCTTTTCAATAAAAATAAAATAAATCTTTAAAAAAAAAAAAGAATTTAGCCACTGCTTTCGGTATGGAATATTTGAGACTCAACAGCATTGTTTTCTGTACTGGAGCAGAATGTGGGTGGTCATATCATTATAAGGTCAGAGTTTTATTTAAACCCATTATTTTTCACAACAGGGCACAAACTTTTATATCTGCTAGCATGTTTTATACAGCATATGACACTTCTTTGAGTCATTGTGAACATGCTCTGAAATCATCTATTTTTAAAACAAAATCACTTAAAAGTAATCACTCTCTTTAGCATATCACGTTTTACTTATTTCCCCTTCCCGACCTCACTTCACGGCAAAATTGTTGAAACTGTTGTTTACCCACAATATGATGATATGATTATGTCCTATTTGCAGTGTTTAAGTCTCTTGTTGGGGCCAGTGTTTCACACAAGCACTCAGGCACTGCTTTAGGAGCCCGCATTCCTTGTTAGACTGCCTGGGTTCAAGTCCTGGCTCTGCTCTCCATTCCAGCTTCCTAGGAATGCACCCCCAGGAGGCAAATGCCAGCCTATCCATTGCAGCACACCAGTGGTCAGTAGGGAGATTCCTTGGACAGCTAAAGACACATCTACCATCAGACCCAGCCATCTCACTCCTGGGAATATAGTCAGATGAAATGAAACCTGCATGCAAGAGAGGCACTGCAAGCCCAGGTTATTAGTAGTACAATTCAGAATAGCTAAGACGTGGAAACAACCCACATACCCATCAACAGATAGGGTCCAGTGTAGTAGCCTAGTGGCTAAAATCCTCCTTGCATGTGCCAGGATCCCATATGGGCGCTGGTTCTAATCCCGGCAGCTCCACTTCCCATCCAACTCCCTGCTTGTGGCCTGGGAAAGCAGTCGAGCACGGCCCAAAGTCTTGGGACCCTGCACCCGTGTGGGAGACCTAGAAGAAGCTCCTGGCTCCTGGCTTCAGATTGGCTCAGTGTTGGCCACTTGGAGAGTGAATCAATGGGTGGAAGATCTTCCTCTCTGTCTTCCTCTCTGTATTAACTAATTTTCAAATAAAAACAAATACAAATCTTTAAATAAATGGATAAATAAATCTTTAAAAATTAAAGAGAGAAAATGTGATACATTTACTCCATGGAATACTGCTCAGCCTTTTGCTACATTTGTAATGTCATGATTCACTTATATATCTCTCTGCTTCCCCAGACACAAGACGAAACAAAGAGAATGTGAAAGTAATGATCTCACCCACCTTCCTGTAGCCCTTGACCCTTATCACCCTAATTAACACTGCAAAAATCATCAAAATAAATTAATTTTAAAAAGAAAGAAAGTTAAGCCTCGTAACAGTAAAATGAAGATTATGCCATTGTAACAACTTGGAGACAAGTTATAAGAGGAGATGCTGGGGAGGAGGAGAGGGAGGGAAGAGGAGGGACAATCCCCATGCATATAAATACATACATATATAATATACACACTGGAAAACAGCTGAATGCTTTCTTTCTTTCTTTTTTTAAGATTTATTTTTATTATTTTTTCATTGGAAAGGCGGATATACAGAGAGGAGAGACAGAGAGGAAGATCTTCCGTCCGATGATTCACTCCCCAAGTGAGCACAACAGCCGATACTATGCCGATCCGAAGCCAGGAGCCTCTTCCGGGTCTCCCACGCGGGTGCAGGGTCCTAAAGCTTTGGGCCGTCCTCGACTGCTTTCCCAGGCCACAGGCAGGGAGCTGGATGGGAAGCGGGGCTGCTGGGATTAGAACCGGCGCCCATATGGGATCCCGGGCATGCTAGGCGAGGACCTTTAACCACTTGCGCCACCGCGCCGGGCCCAGAATGCTTTCTTTCTAAGATCAAGAGTAAAGAATGGATTCCACCCTCATTACTTTTATACAACACTGTATTGGAGCTTCTCGCCCATGAAAGGAGAAAATAGAAATTAAAAAATTCATATTTGAATAAAAGTAAAACTACATCAGTATACAACATGTTCACTTATATAGAAAAGTCAATGAAATTTAGTTGGCAGAGCAAGAAATCAATAAAATGTACTTGGCAGAGCTAGTAGAACTAGTAAGTATAGCAAGGCTGCAGAATTTAAGATCAAGACAAAAAAATCAGCTATATTTCCAAAACATTACAAAATTAAGGAGCCAACATAATGGTTCATTCACAACCTGCACACACCAGGATCCCATGTGGGCACCAGTTCATGTCCCAGCTGCTCCACTTCCCATCCAGCTCCCTGCTTGTGGCCTGGGAAAGCAGTTAAGGACGGCCCAAAGCTTTGGGACCCTGCACCCACATGGGAGACCTGGAGGAAGCTCCTGGCTCCTGGCTTTGGATTGGCGCAGCACCGGCCGTTGCAGTCACTTGGGGAGTGAATCAAAGGATGGAGGATCTTCCTCTCTGTCTCTCCTCCTCTCTGTATATCTGAATTTCCAATAAAAATAAACCTTTTTTTTTTAAAAAAAAAAAAAACCAATAAGAATATCTGTGCTGGATAGCAAAAAGGCAGTGGCTACACATGCAAAAAAAAAAAAAGTGAAAACTCATTTATAGTGACAGAAAAATAGGGCAACATGAGGAATGTCAAGAAGAAAGGATTGCCAAGGCACTGAGCAAACATTTGGGGGCACTGGGTATGTCCATTATCGTGACTGAACTTCTGGTCAGGGATATTGAAATGAGCTCATTATATATCAGTTAGTTTTGATGACACCAAAGTGGCTGCAGTGACTTTAAGTAATCTGTTCATTCTTCTATAGATTCTAAATTCTTTTGTAGAAACAAATCGTTGCCTTCTTTCATTTTATTTGGAAGGCAGAGAGAGAGAGAGAGAGAGAGAGATTTTTCACCCAGTAATTCACTCCCCCAATGGCTGTAATAGCCACAGCTGGGCTGAGTCAAAGCCCAGAGCCTCATCCAGGGCCCCAACTCCTTGGCCATCCCCCTGCTGTACCCGCAGGTACACCTCAGCAGGATGCTGGCTCATGAGCAGAGGAGTCAGCGCCTGAACCAGGCCCCGCATGTGAACGCCAGAATTTGCAAGAGCATCTTCACCACTGCACCAGATGCCCACTCCCAGCTCTTAGAACCATTAGTAATAATTTATTTATTCTATTGCCAGAGAGAAAAAGCCAGATTGACAACGAGCCTTCCGAACTTGATCAGGCTGAAGCCAGGAGCCTGGAACTCATCAACCTGCGTCTCCTCCATGGGCAGCAAGAAGCCAGTTACTCGGCCCATCGTCTGCTGCCTTCCAGGATTTGCAAAAGCAGGAAGCTGCAATCAAAAACATGAGCTGTGCATCAAACCCAGGCACTCTGACACAGGATGTGAGTATCTTGCCACCAGGCTAAAAGCCTACCCCCAGCTTTGTATTACAGACATTCTAGAGGTCTGAAATGGTGTCCTTTGTTGTTGTTATTCTAAAAAATTATAGAGCGAGGGAGAAAGAGAGACCTTCCATCCACTGGATTAATCCCCAAATGATCCCAGTGGCGGGAGCTGGTTCAGACTGCAGCCAGGATCCTAGAGTTCCATCCAAATTTCTCATATGGGTGCAGTGCAGGTGTCCAAGGATCTGCCTGATCTTTCATTACTTTCTCAGGCACATTAGCAGAAAACTGACATCAGTAAGAGATGCTGGTGTTGGACCCAGTGCAATAGCCTAGTGGCTAAATCCTCACTTTGCATCACCAGGATCTCATGTGGGTGCTGATTTGTATCCCAGCTGTTCCACTTCCTATCCAGCTCCTGCTTGTGGCCTGGGATAGCAGTGGAGCATGGCCCAGAGCCTTGGGGCTCTGCACCCACATAGGAGACCCAGAGGAAGCTCCTGCCTCCTGGCTTCGGATCAGCTCAGCTCTGGCTATTTCAAGAGTCTTCATTTGGGGAGTGAACCTGCAGAAAGGAAATCTTACTCTCTGTATCTACTTCTTTCTGTGCACTTTCCTTTCCAATAAAATAAATAAATCCTGAAGAAAAAGAGAGAGAAAGAGCGAGCGAGAGAGAGATGCTGGTGTTACCAGTGGTGGCTCAGTGCGCTGCGCCACAATGCTGACCCCGAAATACTATTTTATTGTAGTTTTGATTTTCATTTCCCTAATGACTAATGATGTAGGGCATCTTTTCATGTGCCTATTATTCTTTTAAAAATAGGCATGGTTTTTATTGGCTTATCCTAAATGTTTATAGAAGGAAGTTGGCTATGAACTCCCAACAAAGTTCTTATTCTTTTCTAATCTTTCTACAAATCATACTATATCTGAGGTAATAGAATTTTAATAAAGCCTTTCAAAGGTTTAAAAACAAACTTCTAAAAGTAAAAGAAACCACACATCATCATTAAGTTAGCTGTGTTTTCATTTCATGAATACAAATTAACTTAAAAGGCACACCATAATAAGAACATTTCAAAGGAAAAAATTTATAATCCAAACTATAAATTGTCTAAAATAAAGAGAAAATGCTAATTACTTGTTTTTTTAAAACCATTTAAAAACATTATGACAGACTTACTGCTTCAAAAGGATTTTGTGGCGAACGTTTTGATGCAGCAGGTTAAGCCACCACTTGGGACATCCACACTCCATGTTGGAGTGCCTGGGATCAAGTCCTGGCTCCTCCTTTTATGAACCAACTTCCTGTTAATATACTTGGAACGCAGCTCAGGACAGACCAGAATTCCTGCTATGAACCAGGAAGACCCAGATGCAGTTCCTGCCTCCTGTCCTTGGCCTAGTCCAGCCCCAACTATTGTGTTTGTGGAGTAAGTCAATGAATTGAAGACCTTTTTACCTCTGTCTCTTCTGTCACTCTGCCTATTTAAACAAGCATATAAGCACATATTTTTAAATGTTTGTAAATATTTGAGATTCAAAGCCGTCACAACAAAAGGGCTTACCATCCTCAATGGCGTTTTTGATGGCACGAAGTCCATCTCTTATGGCGTCCTTGGTTTGTGTTAGCGTATGCTTATTAGGTCCTTTGACCAACAGGGTAACAGAGCGAGGGTTAATACAGTTCTCAATAAAAGTAAACTTTTCTTCACCCTAAATATAATACAAGAAATATGCTTATCTTCAGTTTTGTTAAAAATCAAGAACATATTGGAATACGATTTTCATGTGAAGAGCACTTGTTATCAAATATGACTAAAAGTATGTCTAAAACTAGAAAATATGTACCCGAAATGTTAACTAACATTTAGGCAAATAAATTATAAATGTTTTCCAATGGGATTAGTCAGATCTCAAAATGCAACGCATGAATTAAAAGCTTAATGAGATCTGTGGGGTTTTTTCCTCAAAAAGAAGCCTAGGGTACATTCACAGAAATACTCACTAATGTATGCTCGTACACAAGACCAGCATAGCCCAGGCACTCCACACTGAGATCTTCCAGAGAATTCACAGCCATTCCACCACAAGCAAGAGAGAGTCTGAAATTACATGTCGCCATAAATTCTGATTATAGAAAACATAAAGGCTAATGAAGAAGATATTTAACACAAAGGACTGCATTGTGACTCTTTTATGTTCGTATTGCTTGGGCAAAGCTTTTTAATTTTTTAGTTAACAAACTATATGTTTATCATGTTTAATATGATATTTTAAAATATACGTACAGGTTGTGAAAAACTAGATCAAGCTAATTAACATGCATTACCTCAGCATTATAGTGGTCAGAACACATAAAATCTATTCTGCATTTTTTAAGAATATATTCATTATGGTGATCATATTGTACATGTTTTGAACTTATTCCTCCTACCTGGAATTTCATATCAATTAACCAACATCTCCCCAATGCTTCAACCCCTATCACGGTTAGTCACCTTTCTCCTACCTACTTCTGAGCTCAATGTTAAGATCATGTGGTATCGTCTTGCTTTAAAAATCTCTTTTAGGGGCCAGGGTTGTAGCACAGCATGCTAAGCCACTATTTATAACTTGGCATCATATGTTGGAGTGCCAGTTCAACAATTCTCTGCTGCTCCTCTTCTGATCCAGCTCCTTGCTAATGTACCTGGGAGAGCAGCAAGGGGTGGCCTGAAAACGTGTGACTCTGCCACCCATGTTGGAGACCTGGATGAAACACCTGCCTTCTGGTTGCAGCTTAGTTTAGCCCCAGCCATCACAGACATTTCAGAAATGAACCAGTGGATGGAAGATATCTCTTTCTCTAGCTTTCACTCTTTCTCTCTCTCTCAAACTGCTTTTCAAATACATAATTTTAAAATTTTTTTATATAGTTGACTAGGGCTCAAAGGATCAAGGGCTACAGGAAAGTGGGTTAGACCTTTATTTCCACATTCTCTTTTTTCCTTCCTGAATTTGGGGGAAGGGGAGAGATAAAGGGAGAAGCCACAACTACCTTCCCAACCGTCCCAGAGTCCCAATGTGGGGCATGTTCCAAGGGCACTGCTCAAGTGGTTTCAGTAGTTCAGCAGTTCTGTATTGCTGCCAGTATTGCCACTCCAATCATGATGAAATCTCTTCAGAATCCACCAACTGACATAGTCCACCTTAGAATCTCTGTTTGCCCAGGTATTCACTGCCAACACATGGCTGGGACAGTTAATTGATTATCCTCTGTCCTCTGTTCCGGTACCAGGGGTCTCATGCAGGCTCCAATGTACTGCCATATCTATCCTCCATGTGCACCTGGATATGCTGTCCACTGCTCCATCTGAGCCACTGAGGAGGCTCAGCTTTGATACATGCACTCCATGGTCAGAAAATGGAACCTGCAATTATCTTCATGGTTGGGTTTCTGAGTCCAGCAGTACAATTGGGGGCTGGGGGGAGACTCCCCAAAGAAACTTTGTCTGAGGTGATCCCCAACCAGATGCTTGGGTGTGCTTGCCAGGACAGAGTCTGGCACAGTCTTTCGCCCAAATCATGTTATGCATATGCTGGTGGTTGCAATTGTTGGGTCAGTTCTGCCTCCAACTTTGTCTTCTACACAAACCAATGGGTGTTGCAGCCAATCCCAATCCTGCCCACTACACACTTGGCCACATAAACCAGTGGGAGCTGCAGCCTAGTTGGGGCGACTCCCCATAACCCCCACCAGGCCCATTCCCTGCCTGGTTCCCATGCTTGCCAGTATGTACAGCAGACTGGTCCAGTATGTCCCACATCCCATTCAGCTCACATATATGAGAATGGGCATTGAATCCTAGTTCAACCCAACCAGCCCCACTATTAAGTCCACACACCTGCTGATGGGTACCACTCTCTGACTAGCCATGCCTGCCCCAGTCCTGGTTCTCATGCACACAGATGGAGTGGCAACCCAGGAGGGAGGTGCCCAATGGTTCCCTACTGGGCCCACTTCCACTCCCAGATCATGCACTCTCCAAGTGGTTCCGCAGTTTGGCTTGACAGAATTAGCACCCCATGCCAGCATCTGCCTGCTGATGCTGTGGCAGAACTCAAACAACCCACAGCCACTCTGGCTTATGCATGCACTAGTAGGAACAATCAACACAGCCTGGCTTTTTCCTGGTCCAGCTCACATGAGGCCAACAGGTGTTGTAGCTCTGCCTGGTCTGTCTGGTCTTCCCCCATCCCAACTCATGCTCTCTAGTTCCCCAAAAGTCTGCACCTAACTGGGCTAGATCAAGGTGTGGACAGGAGCCAGGAACGCAATCCAGTTCTGCCACTTGGATGGCAGGAGCCATCATTGCTGCCTTCAAGTCATTATTGATGGGAAGATAGAATTAGGAGCCAGAACTAAGAATCTCACCAAGCACTCTGACGTGGAACATGGATATCTTGAACACGATGCCAAATGCCTATTCCTACAATTCTGATTTTCAGCAGTTCAATATTTACTGCAATTAAGAACTAAACTTGGGATATGTATACTACTAGTTTATTCTGTGGTGCTTACATATAAGCTAAAAGGACTAGATTATATGGGATAATTTTAATTTAATCTGATAAAAATATGAAAATACCTACTTATATGAAAGTTTACCTTTCCATATTTCTTCTTTTTGCTCTGCGAAGAGCTACAATTCCATGTTTTGCCAGAGTTTCTAAGGAAAATGGATCAATTCCCTGTAATCGAATTAACATGAAAGTTACAGGCATTTGAAAAACATATTGTTTGGTCTTGTTTTAGTTTTTTTAAGTTGACTTATTTACTGGAAAGGCGAGTGACACACAGAGAAAGAGAGCGGGAGAGAGATTTTGCAATGGCTGGTTCACTCTACATATGCCACTGAGAGCGAGAGCAAGGCCAGGAACCTAGAACTCCATCTAGGCCTCTCACATGGGTGGCAGAGAACCAAGCACTTTTACCATTATCTGCTGCCTCTCCGGGTGCACATCAGAGAAAGCTGGAGGAAGCAGCCGTGACACTTCATCACAGGCACTTTGAGATAGAATGCAGACATCCCAAATAGCACTTTAACCCACCTTTCCATAAAATCTGCCCCTATAAACATGCTTCAAATTAGTATTCCTCACTTGTAAATTACCACACAGCTTTAAAAATTCTTAAGTACTCATGAGCTTTTTGTTTATATAAGTTGTATCTATACTTTTTATCATGTTAAAATATTCATTAACCTACTATAAATAATGAACCCATTTTATGTTCAGAATGCTAACATCTACAAAAGAAAATTTAGTATACTTTCCAAAACAAGAATGCATATAGTGAGAGTGGCATCATTATTTTATGTTTGTAAACCTCTTTAATACCCATCATAATAGAAAACAAGTAGAATTTCCTATCAGTATTTGCATTCATTGTGGTGTGATAAATTATCTTGTTTCATGTATATTAAGAAAATGCATCCCCACACAGATATCTACTGAAAAGGAAGGAATATTTTAATAATCTAGTTTGGATAACTGTAGATAATCTTCTTCCATATTACATTTTTACAAAATGAAACAACTAGTCATTCTTAAATAATTAGTTTCAACATGGAACTGCATAAATGAACTTCTTGCTATTTTCTCATTTTAAAATCTGGTCCATTTTACATTTCATTTTTAAACTTATTTTTTAAAAAGATTTATTTTTATTTGAAAGGCAGATTTTACAGAGACAGAAAGAGAGGTCTGGTTCACCGGTCCATTCACCAAATGGCCACAATAGCCAGAACTAAGCTGACCCAAAGCTGGGAACCAGGAGCTTCTTCTGAGTCCCCCACAAGGGTACAGGAGTCAAGGACTTGGTCCACCATCCGGTGCTTTCCCAGGCCAAATGAAGAGAGCTGGATCAGAACTGGAGCAGCCAGGACATGAACTGGCCACGCATTTGGGTTGCTGGTACTAACTACTAGCCACCATGTCAGCTCCTTTAGTGTTTATTTTCTTCTGTTTGAAAGGCAGAGTGAGAGAGAGACAGACAAACAATATTTTTCATCTGCTAGTTTACTTACCAAATTCCCAGTTAGGACTAGGCTAGGTTGAAGCTAGGAACCTGGGAGTTCATGTGCGTCTCCCACATACGTATCAAGGGCCCAAGCACTTGAGTTATGATCTGTTGCTTCCCAAGACATTAACAGGAAACTGGACTGGATTTGGGGACCTGGGACTCAAACTGATACTCCAATATGGGATGCCAGTGTTGCAAAAGGCAGTTTGATCCACAGTCCCCTATTTTGCATTTTAGCCTTGCACAATTTTGTTAAAATAGCTAGTCAGGCTCAGCACAATGGCTCAATGCCTAAATCCTCACCTTGCAAGTGCTGGAATCCCATATGAGTATCACTTCGTGTCTCAGCTGCTCTGCTTCCCATCCAGCTCCCTGCTTGTGGCCTGGGAAAACAGTCAAGGACAGCCCAAAGCTTTGGGACCCTGCACTCTGTGGGAGACCTGGAAAAAGCTCCTGGCTCCTGGCTTCAGATCAGCTCAGCTCCAGTCATTACAGCCATTCAGGAAGTGATCCAGAAGATGGACGATCTTTCTGTATTTCCTTCCCTCTATAAATTACTTTTTCAATAAAAATAATAAATCTTTGTTTAAAAAAATAGCTAGTCTAGCCACTTCTTTGATATTTAGAAAATACTGGCTCATCAAGTTAAGCAACACTTCCAAATGTTAATGTATTTCATAGTTGTACAATATTTAGAAAACCCAGATTTGCTAATATTATCACTATCAGAAAAGTAGTAAGTACTGGGAAGCAGTCAAGCCCACAGTAGCAGATGTGAAATTTCTGAAATTGTAATTTTTGTTTGAAAGCCAAAATGTTGCCATACGGATAGTATTTGTTGCAGTGACAGAATTACCTCACTCATTTTTGAGAAAATATACCAGATATCAAAATCTAAATCACTACATTTTGTCTGTCAGTCATTCTTTCAAGTAAAAAAAAGTCTTTCCATGAAAAAAAAAAGTGGAGAGTTTAGCTCACAACTCAAGTACATGAGACATTGTCTTATTTTGGCATTTGGTAGAAATGCATTGTGTGTGCTTCATTTTTTATGACACAAAATTTTTAAGGGCAATATGTTTAAGGCCCAAATTTTAATGAAAGAGTTGGTTTTACTGCTTCATCAAGACATGCTGAAAACTGTATCTCTGCAATTTCTTTACTTTTTCATTCTTTCTTTCTTTCTTTTAACTGTAAGAGTGAGATGGTATGGCAATAAAGAATGTGAGAGACAGACCGAGGCAGACATTTGGGTTAAGATTCATCCTGGGGCACTTGCATCCTATATTGAAATGCCTGTCCGGGCTCCCAGCTCCTCTTCCGGCTAACGCCCAACCTTGGGAGGTAGCAGATGATGGTTCAAGTACACGGGTCCCTGCCACCTGCACAGAACACGAAGATTGAGTTCTAGCTTTAGCCTGGTGCAACAATGGCTGTTACTGCCACTTGGGAAGTGAACCAGTAGATGGAAGATCTTTCCTTGTCTGCCTCTCTCTGTGTTTTTCAAAGGAAAACAAATAAATAAAAATACTTTTGAAAGAATATGGTGACTAGTGGTATAGTTTGCTGCTGCTGCTTTGAACACACTGAGGTGTCAACTGTTTTACCTCTCATTGCCTTTGTGCCATTACTGTAAATGGCAACGCACACAAAAGGCTTGATGATGGTGATGAAGAAAACAGTTTTGACCTCAGGCTCCCCAAAAGGATCTTAGAAACTCTTGGGAGCCAAAGACTACCTTTTCAGAAATGCTAAAAAAAAAAATAAGTTTACAAATAACTTAAACCTACAGTTTGTTTCTCACCTTTTGATTAATAACAACAAATCCTTTATGGGACTTATCGCAAACTTTGTTTTTCAAGTCTATGATCTTTTGTACTCTGTCCTCAATAAATTTCCTTTCAGCTTTTACTAATTTTTCTCTTTCTTCTGCAGTCTTATAAAAGAAGCCAGAGTTCACCTCTCTGAAAGGTTAATTTAAAAAAAATCAGTAAAGGTATAGGGAGAGGGAGGAGAAAACCAAGAAGGACTCTACGCTAATCAACGTTTGTGAACAAAGAAAAAGATTACAAAACATTTTCAAAAATTCTGAGAATAAATTGACACATACGTTTTTTCATATTCTAGTGATACATTGCAAGTAAAAATAAATGCATCTTCTACTAGTTTCTTCATATCTGGATGACGGGCACCATGATCCAAAACCAATCCTTTGATTAACCTATTAACACATAATGTGTCTTAATCAGAATAGACACTCTAAAATTTGGTATACAATTAGAATCATACTCTTTAAAATTAGAACAAAATTGCCAGGGCACACAATGTTTCCTTGCACCAACTTGAAATCTAACTTATAATTAGTAGAATTAGGAAGAAGAATCTACTTCAACTGGAAAGTCACAATGAAAAGTCAAACCAAAATTATTCTCTGAGTTATCCGGCTCAAAAACAGGATGTAGCTAACTAGGAAAAGAAAAGCTGGATCATGTCAGTTTCTTAGGAACATGTGTTCAAAATTTAATTATGTGAAAAAAAAAACTGCTAACCTAAATGCCCAACAAAAGAGAATTCTTTAGCAAATAATGACCTAACCATTTTATAGTCATGAAAACTATGTAATAACACAGAAAAAAACAATTACAGGATAATAGTTACATGGTAGAGGTTATGGAATGGGTTCGGTTTCCCAAATATCCTTGCAAAAGTATATTTTTTATTACTTTATAAAGTTCATTTATAACATTAGAGGATGACATTTCTAGTAATGAATCTTTTTAAACTAATATTTGTTAGACATTAAATAATTATTTTAAGTAGTACAATAAAATAAAATTTTTTAGTTTTTAAAAAAGATTCATTTGTTTTTATGGAAAAGGCATATTTTACAGAGAAGGAGAGGGACAGAGAGAGAGAGGGAAATGGTGTAATGGTTGGAGCTGAGCTGGTCCAAAGGCAGGAATCAGGAACACTTTCCAGTCTCTCATATAGGTGCAGGGTCCCAAGCCTTTGATTCATCCTGTGCTGCTTTCCCAGGCTACAGGCAGGAGCCAGATGGGAACTGGAGCAGCCACAAATTGAAACCCATATGGGATGTCATTTCTTGTAGGTAAAAGATTAGCCAATTGAACCATCGCACCAGCCCCAGGAATTTTTCAATTTTCAAGATAACCAGGGGGCTGGGATAGTGGTATAGCATGATAATCCTCTACCTGTGGTACTGGCATCCCATATGGACACTGGCACGTATCTCAGTTGCTCTACTTCCAATCCAGTTCCCTGCTAACGACCTGAGAGTACAGCAGAGGACAGACCAAAGCCTTGGGCCCATGTGGCACACCCCAAGAAGCTCCTGGCTCTCAGCTTCAGACTGGTCTAGTTATGGCCATGGCAACCATTTGGGGAATGAAGCATCAGATGCAAGATCTCCCTCTCTGTCCTTTCCTCTCTCTTTCCTTGTATTTTTGCCTTTCAAGTAAAAATAAACAAAATCCTTTAAAAAAAAAAAAAAGACAACCAGATTACTTCCCTTTGAAGATATTCAAGGACAAGAAAACTGTACTGTCATATTCTTTTTAAGCCCCCCTCATTCTCACTAAGTGACCTTGCTTTGAGAACGCAGGATGGTTGCTCCTTCACTACCCCTACCAATCCACAGGCACTTGACCTAGAGCCTCCTACTGCTGTGAATGAGCTGCTCATGCTCTTTTTTGGCATTCTTTCTTCTCTCGGCTGCTGGGACACTACTCTCCCGGCTCTCCTACTTTGCTGACCTGCCTTTTCAGTCTCCTTTGCTGAACCGTCTCTGACCTAACACTGGAGCTCCCCATGCTCAATCTTTATAGTCATAGGAATTTCACACTCATTTCCCACCTGATCTCAGTAGTTCTTACCATGTTCAGTTCTAGACATGATGACTCACAATATTTAACAGTCCAGATCCCTATTCTGTACTCCACAAACATCTCTCCTACTCCTCGACATTTCCATGAGGATGTCTAACAGACATCTCAAACATGATATTCTACAAGTTCAATTCTTGGTTTACTTCCTTGTTCTTCCTTTCTTCTCCATTCCAACAAATGATACCGGCACTTTTCTAGTTGATCATGCAAAATTCCCAAAACACCCTTGACTCCTCTATTTGTCATGTTTCTCATTGAATGATTGCTTCCCTTCCTTCTAAATAGACCCTGATCTAAACCATTTTCATTTCTCACCTGGACTATAACAAAAACTTCCTAATCAGTCTCCTGTTGCTTCCTTTTCCCACTCTTCCACCTCCCAACATGTTCTATGGGGTGTTTGCCATGCATCGCATATAGTCTTCTAAAATATAAAACAACCTGTCACTATTGTATAAGTTAATGTGGACCAAAACTACTACCCAAATTAACTGAACATGCTGGATTAAAAACAACAACAACAACAAAAAATGTTGGAGAGCTATAAAATATCAAAGACTCATTAGACAAAATTTGAAAATACTATAAGAACTCCAAAAAGGGAAACTGAGGTACTTTTCTGTTTGCCTGGTTATTTGACAAAACCAGGCAAATCTGAACTTGAATTTCAATGAATTCATGATGAGATTGGGAAAAAATTAAAACCCCAGGACTCATCCAAAGTGGAGACTCTGATGAGCTGCTCTCCACATTAAGCTCAAACCACAAAGGATTACATATTCAGGGTCATCCAGAAGGATGAACTAGAAATTACCATCCTTCACATGGTCTTGAAATCATAATTCTTACTGAAAAACTGTTTTAAAGAAAACCTCAAGCTCTAAGTTTAATTTAAAGTGGTCCCTGGGCTCCTGAAACCTTAATGCAGATAGGTACCTTCATCCCAAGATCTCAACTACTTCGACAAACACTTTTCCCAAGCACAATGAATCGTGCAGATGAGTACAAACTAGAAAAATACAATAAACACCAGAAACAGACAAGCTGGGGCCAGTGTGGTGGCTCACAGGCTGGTCCTCTAACTGCAGTGCTGGGATCCCATATGCGTGCCAATTCTAGTCCTGGCTGCTCCACTTCTGATCCAGTTCCATTCTTATGGCCTGAGAAGGCCGCAGAGGATGGCCCAAGTCCTTGAGCCCCTGCATCCAGGTGGGAGGCCTGGAGGAAGCTCCTGCTTTTTGACTGGCTCAGCTCAAGCCATTATGGCCCCTTGGGAGGTGAGTCAGTAAATGGAAGATCTCTCTCTGTCTCTCCTCTCTATAATTCTGTCTTTCAAATAAAAATAAATAAATAAATTTTAAAATCATAAAAAAGAAATGTAAGATTGAAAAAAAGAAATGCAAGATTATTGAACGATAAATTATTTTTGCTTACCTAGAGCAGTGACATGCTCAGTTAATTGATATATGTCAAATAAATAAATTAATGTTAAATAAAAGAAACTAATGGAATTAATCCAAGTGTATCTTAACAAAACCACATATCCTCAAATAATGACTTTTTTTAAAAAAAAGGAAAGCACATATTCTAATGTCTCCGTATTGTCAAAGTGTATGTCATTTACTTTGTATCTGTCTCTGATTTATGCTTCATCTCCATGATTTCTATCATGAAGAGATCAATTGGGTGACCTGGTCTTCTAACAGCCAAAACAGAATCCACCACAGCCTGAAAGAGAAGTGAACAAGAAGGGTGTGTTATTTGAACTGCGAGAAGAAGCTATTGACTCAAGTAATCTATCATCACCAGACAAAATATGTTAAGGGATTCAGGCTTCAAAACACAGGATGAGACCAAGAGATACCAATCTGCTATGGTCACTAACAATAACCAATGCCTTTAGAATCCAAAGGCACTCAGAGTGCATCAGATCTAAACCCACTATTTTACAGGAAAGGACTCTGAGATAGCTTAAGAAGCCACAGTCTTGAAGAGGGTGTTTGGCATTGTGGATAAGTCAGTGGTTGGGATGCTTGCATATCAGGGTGCCTGGCTGCAGTCCCATTCCTCTGCTTCTGATCCAGCTTCCTAGTAGCGCATGCCCTGGGAAGTCACAGTTGATACCACACACATAGGAAGCCAGATGGAATTCCTGGCTCCTGGCTTAGGCCTGGCCTGGCCCCAGCTGTTACAGGCATTTGAGGAGCAAACCAGTACACGGAGGATCTCTGTCTGTCTGTCTTTTGAATCAGATGAAAGTAATTTTTAATTCATTAACAAATCTAAGATCTAATGGCCAATGGTAAATACCAGGATTCAGATTAATTTTTTATAATATTTATTAATTTTTATGTATTTGAGAGGCAGAGGAGAAAAGAGAGAAGTAGGCAAATAGAGTTCCATGCACTGGTTCACCCCCTAAATGCTAACAATGGCTGGGGCTGGGCCAGAATGAAGTCAGGAGTAAAGAATTCAACCCAGTTCTCCCATGTAGATGACAGGGAGCCAACCACCTGAGCCTTCCCATGGTGTGCACCAGCAGGGATATGGAATTAGGAGTAGAGCTAGACTTAAATCTCAGACACTCTGATATGGAATGCAGGCCTCCTAACCAGAATCTTCACCAGGCAAATACTACACTACATTCAAGTCTTTTTAAGTGCTAAGCTACAAATATTTTAAATTATTTGTTTAAAGATTTATTTACTTACTTAATGTAAAGTTATAGAGTGAACCTGCTGATTCCTTCACTCAAATGCTTCAACAGCCAGGGTTGGACCAAGGCAAAGCCAAGAGCTTGGAATTCCATCCCGGTCCTCCACATGGTGGCAACAGCCCAGGCACTTGGGGCATCATCCACTGCCTTCCCAGGCGCACTAGCAGGAGCAAGATGGGAAGCAGAGCAGCCAGGACTGGAAGTGGTGCTCACATGGCATGCAGGCAATGCACTGCACACAATGCAGATCCTTGTGCATGTTTTTTTCAATGGGAAAATAATGCTTTCCCCAAAAATTGGCATTCCAGAAATATTTGTCTCATTTATTCTATCACATCTCCCCAAGAATATATAAAATTTAAGAAGTAGAGCACAGGATGCCCACATCCTATATCGGGGTCCCTAGGTTCAAATCACTGCTTCTGGTCCAGCAGCCTGCTCGTGCCCGTCCTGGGAGGCAGCAGGCCACAGCTGCACTGGAAGACTCTTCACTTCAACCTGGCTGCTGTGGGCGAAGCAGCGAATGAATCTGACTCTTTCCATCTCTGCCTTTCAAATAAATAAATTTTTTTTAAAGATTTGTTTTTATTAGAAAGGCAGATACACAGAGAGAAGGAGAGACAGAGAGGAAGATCTTCCATCCAATGATTCACTCCCCAAGTGACTGCAATGGCCAGTGCTGCGCTGATCTGAAGCCAGAAGCCAGGAGCTCTTCCGAATCTCCCATGCGGGTGCAGGGTCCCAAAGCTTTGGGCCGTCCTCGACTGCTTTCCCAGGCCACAGGCAGGGAGCTGGATGGGAAGCTGGGCCGCCAGGATTAGAAACGGCGCCCATATGGGATCCCGGAGCGTGCAAGGCGAAGACTTTACCCACTATGCTATCATGCTAGGCCCCAAATAAATAAATTTATCAGAAGAAACATTTACCAAAAAAAAAAAGAAAGAAAAAAAAAAAAGGCAGACCACAACATCTCTTAGTGCTTAGCTCAGAAAAAATAAAATGAAAAAACTCACTATGTAAATTTTAAAAAGGGCCTGGTGGCGTGCCTAGTGGCTAAAGTCCTCACCTTGAACATGCCCAGGATCCCATATGGGCACTGGTTCTAATCCTGGTAGCTCCACTTCCCATCCAGCTCCCTGCCTGTGGCCTGGGAAAGCAGTCGAGGACGGCACAAAGCCTTGGGACCCTGCACCCACATGGGAGACCTGGAGGAGGTTCCTGGCTCCCGGCTTCGGATCAGCGCAGCTCCGACGTTGCGGTCACTTGGGGAGTGATTCTCGGGAGAACGATCTTCCTCTCTGTCTCTCCTCCTCTCTGTATATCTGACTTTGTAATAAAAATAAATAAATAAATCTTTTTTAAAAAGTTTAAAAAATAAACACTATGTCTTAGACAAGTTTACCTGAGGTAGCGTACACTCAATTTCAGAGCCTAATAGAGAATAAGACAAAGTCCGTTGGATAGTAGAATATCAGTATTTCTCTAGTTCTGAAACAGAATGGCTGGTTTAGCCACAGAGGTGTAAAATGGTCCATCTCCCATTTTGAAGCTCCCAGGTTCCACATATGTCTCCAGCTCCTGATTCGAGCCTTCTGCTAAAACAGACCCTGGAGACACGGCTACAGCTCGAGGGGCTGGGTTCCTGGCACGCATGTGGGAGAACTGGATTGAGGTTCTGGCTTCTGTCCCGCCCAGTCGCAGGCATGCAGGGAGTGAGCCAAGAGATGGGAACTCTTTCTCTGTCTTTCAAATAGCTAAATTAAAATTTTAAAATATAATGAAATATAAAATTTTAAATATATAATGAAATATACTCTAAAAGAAACAGTATAATACCCACAGGCTTCCACAGGAAATGATCCACAGGCAGCCACGCTTCTCTCAAATTTCAAGTTATGTAAAAGAAGGTTTAAAAACACTTTTGAAGAATTACGAATACTAGCGTGGCCTAACAAATCTTGCTTATAGGTAAGCCATGGCATTTGTCTTCTCTGTTTCCTCTCATGTTGGCGTATGTAATACTTGGTTATCTTAAAAAATAACTTCACCACGTGTTAGGTTCTATTCATTGTAAGAGTTTAATCACATACCTTTGTTAACACATCAGCCAATTCAGCATGAACTTTAGTTTGTAAAGATGTTCTAGCCACATCTAAAAGAATTTCTCTTTTCATCTCCTTTTCTACTTTTATTTTCTCCAAAACTTCCAGGGCTTTTATCTTTGCAGTTTCAAAGCCTTCAGCTATTATTCTAGGGTGTAGACCCTGTTGTATGCAAAAAAATAAAGTCACCCAGAGTGAAATAATTGATAAGTAGTCTAAAAACATTATCTATATTAATGTCACTAAATATGAGCTACATATAAAATTTATAAAAGTCTTTTTTTTTCCCCAGGGCTTCAACTCTGAAACAATCTCAAATATACAGGAAATTGTCACATCTAGCACAAAGATATTACTTCCAAAACTTTTTGTGTCCTTCTGAATGGGCACAAAAGAAGATTTCTTAGAGGGCCTGGTACAATAGCCTGGTAGCTAAACCCTCAGCTTACATCCGCCGAGATCCCATTTGGGCATCAGGTTCATGTCCTGGCTGCTCCACTTCCTACCTAGCTCCTTACTTGTGGCCTGGGAAAGCAGTTGAGGATAGCCCAATACCTTGGGACCTGAACACATTTGGGAGATCCAAAGAAAGCTCCTGGTTCCTGGCTTCAAATCAGATCAAGTCAGGTCTGGCCACTGAAGCCATTTGGGGAGTTAACCAGAGGAGCAATGATCTTTCTCTCTGTCTCTCCTTCTCTTTGTAGATCTGCCTTTCCAATAAAGATCAGGAAAAAAATGTTTAAAAAGATTTCTTAGAATTAAAAACAAAAATCAGTGATTCAGCACTGATTTAGAGATGAGAGAAACCACGTCACCAAGTGATTAAAGTTTATCTCCCAAGTCCTGGGACAGACAGATGCCACCTGCTCCTGACACGATGCTATGACATTCCTGCAAAACTAAACACCTGAATTGAATTGTGAGGAGACAGACAAACCCAAACGGAGGGATTGGTGCTGAATGACTGAAGCGTACTCCTTAGTGTGGTAATATCATGAGGCACAAAAAGGCAACTAAGGAACGATTCTAACTAAAGGGATGTGACAACCGAATCCATGGCCCTACATTTTCTTCTATAAAGAACACCATCGGGACATATGATAAATAAAATCTGAAGATCATGTAGTAGTGCTGTATGAATCTGTCAGTGTTGATATTCTGCTTTACGTACTTACTATATTGTGGTAACGTAAGAGAATTCTAACAAAAAATACACATTGGGGCCTGGTGCAGTGGCCTAGCAGCTAAAGTCCTTTCTTCAAAGGCACTAGGATCCCATATGAGCACCAGTTCTAATCCTGGCAGCTCCACTTCCCATCTAACTCCCTGCTTGTGGCCTGGGAAAGCAGTCGAGGACAGCTTTCCTCTCTTATTGGTTTTTTGTTTTGTTTTGTTATTTATTTATTTATTTCTATTGCAAAGTCAGATATACAGAGAGGAGGAGAGACAGAGAGGAAGATCTTCCATCCAATGATTCACTCCCCAAGTGAGCACAACGTCTGGAGCTGAGCCAATCTGAAGCCAGGAGCCAGAAGCTTCTTCCGGGTCTCCCATGCGGGTGCAGGGTCCCAAAGCTTTGGGTGTGCTCAAATGCTTTTCCAGGCCACAAGCAGGGAGCTGGATGGGAAGTGGAGCTGCCAGGATTAGAACCAGCACCCATATGGGATCCTGGATGTGCCAGGTGAGGACCTTAACCACTACGGTATTGTGCCGGGCCCCTCTCCTGCTCTTGTAAATCTGTCTTTGCAATAAAAATAAGATAAATCTTAAAACAAAAAAAAAAAAAAAAGAAAGAAAGAAAAGGAAAGAAATACACACTGAGTTGGTACTGTCGGCAGCACATTAAGCTACTGCTTGCCATGCTGGTAACCAATTAGGATTGTTGGTTGAAGTCACATTGCTTGACTGCTCTACTTCCAATCAGGGTTCCTGCTAATACATCTGGGAAGGCAGAAATAGATGCCCAAATATTTGAACACCTGACCACATGTGGAAGAAGAGGATGGAGTTCCTGACTTCTGGCTTCAGGGCAAGCCGGCCTTGACTGTTGTGGCCATTTCGGGGTACAGTGATGTAACTACAAAGAATAACAACAGATGGAAATCCTCCCTGGGGCTGACACTGTGTTGGAGCTGGTTGAACAGCCACTTGCGACACCAGCATCCTGTATTAGCACCTGTTCATGTCTCAACTGTTCTGCTTCTGAACCACCTCCCTGCTGAAGGCCTGGGAAAGCAGCAAAGACAACTCAAGAGCTTGGAGCCCTGCTACTCACATGGGAGACCCAGAAGAAGCTCCTAGCTTCAGCCTGGCCCCACCCCATCGCTTGAAGCCATTGGGGAGTAAACCAGCAGACGGGATGGAATCAATCTCTCTCTCTCCCTTCCTCTCTCTCTGCCTTTCAAATAGGTAAATATTTTTTTTTTTAAATTCTGTGTGTGTCTATCCCTATTTGTGTTGTTCTGACTTCCAAATATAAATATATATATTTTTAAATTTTAAATAATATTATTTTATTTGAAAGGCCGAGTTAACAGAGAAAAGCAGGACAGAGGTCTTCCATCCACTGCTTCACTCCCCATATGGCTACACTGGCCACAGCTGAGCTTGTCTGAAGCCAGGAGCCAGGAATTTCCGTGGGTGCAGGGACACAACCACCACTTGGGCGGCCCTCCACTTCTGTCCCAGGCCGTTAGCAGAGAGCTCCGGGAGCAGTGGAGCAAACAGGAAGTGAACGCTGTTCTGCAGGTGGCAGCTTAAGCCTCTCATCCTTTCATCTGGCTCACTTCAGCCCAAAGACTTAACCCTGGCCTTACCTCATCCTGAGTGCTTCCTTACTGCTGGCTACGTTAGCAATTTCGCCCCCTCCCATAGTTTAGCCTGGTTTTATTACTATGCAGCCAGTTTCATAATTAGGAACATATTTGTCAGCATCCCACCCTGCCTGAACTTCTTTCTTCCTAATCCAACTCTCAACATGTTAGCCTGTCCCTTTTCTACCCACTGTGCCCAGGAAGAGACCCGACCCAAAGCTCAAGAAGTAGATCCAAATTGGTCTGTCAGCCGCCCTAAAACTGTTACTGGTTGGACATAAGACTAAAGTTGATCCAGTCATACTAAATGAGGGATTCATATTCCATGCCTTTCTCTTGCCCCATCCTGCTGATTATTAGTAAGGTGGGCAAGCAGCCCTAGTTTCCTCCAAAGGTTTTGCATTCAAGATGGCAATTAGTCTTAGGGGGAAAACAGAAATAAGAAGGAAAGAGCTAGAAGACAAAGGCACTTGATGACTGATTGAACTTTTTCATCAACCAACTCTGGAGTCAGCCTTATCTCTCCATGTTCTATTATAGGAGATAATAATTTCCTGGTTGTTTAAGTGACTTTTCATCAAGTTTTTACAAAGGCATCCTAACTGAGATAAATTGCAGGTACTTAATTAATAGACAATTCCCAATACTAGACGAAATACAAAGAAGTAATAATTTTAGCAGTTCTACCACATTATACTTCACTGAAATGACCCCGGAATGTGAAGAAAAAAATTCAGATACTTAATTAGAAAAAAAGCGATAAGTAATGCCAGGAGAAGAAAAAGGCACAAAGGCAAACATGTGCAGGATGACTTTGGAGGCTGCAGACGTGCAGGGGACTGAGTGCGGCGGGCAGTGCGGAGGGACATGCAACTAGGAAAGTAGCTACTTTCACAACGTGGAAAACCTTCATGAATTCTTCACCTGATCTTAGCCAAAAAGCCAAGAAGCAATCATTAATTTTTCTCCAGTTATTTTTTTAAGGTACATAAATTGGTATCAATGTTACCAGTGGTGTTTTCTTCCATAGGCCATTACTCATGGGTAATAATCCATTTTTTCTAAGAGGCACATCATTCCAAACAGGAATTATTTTGGCAAAAGCTTCATTCTCATTTCTTTTATTTAATTGTCCAAGAATATCTTGATGGCAATTAATGTTTACCCTCTAAAATTAAACCACTGAAACTTTCCATTCAAAATAAAACATACATTTGTGAAATTCTAATACCTCAGAGATGTAAAGATCAGCTTGCTTTAGTAACTCTCCAATAATTAGAACGTTGGAAGTGGTACCATCTCCGGTGATATCGTCCTGGGCTGTTGCTACTTTGGCTATTAACGAAGCTGCTGGGTGTTGAATTTGCTGGAAAAAAAAGTTAAAGTAACCAATGCATTAAAAAATAAAAAATAATTAGCCCATGAAACACAAGATAACCTAGGGGTCATTAATAAAACCAAAACACAAAAGCAGCTTCGTTTTACAGGTTTGTAAGTTTTACATTATAAATACTTAACAAATGTCAAGCCTAGGATTTAAAAACTGAGAACTAATGAGCTTTGAACACTATATACAAGTCTGTGATTCATAACGCAGTGACATTTCCAAAAGAAAATTAAATCCTTCAGTCTCAAAGATTAAAACATTTAAGATAACTGCAAAGGATTTTTAATTTTCCTATTACGAAGACTAGAGAGCTATGCCTTTTAAAAGGTGTTATAAATCTGCAAGCATTCCTAAGTTAATGCTTGAACTACACAGACTTGAATATAGAAAACTTCTCATTGAAGTTTAATACAACAAGCACATCTCAAGACAGCGGCTCTTACCTGACAACCTTGGCCTTAAGATAAACAAGTTGCACTATATTTTTAATTAAATCTTACTAAAGTCAGCAGCAGCAGGGACTCACCATCTCACGGAGCAGCACGTTACCATCTTTGGTGAGCTTGATGTCACCTGCACCAGAAACGAGCCTGTTCAGAGAACACTGACGTTATTTGCTTGGCAAATGCTGAGCAGGACACTCCCAGTACTTGGTACTCTGGTATCTCTTTAAGATGTATTTATTTTTCTTATTGGAAAGGCATAATTACAGAGAGGAAGATTTTCCATTCAGTGATTCACTCCCCAAGCGACCACAACAGCCAGAGCTGAGCTGATCTGAAACCAGGAACCTGGAGCCTCTTCTAGGTCTCCCACGCAGGTGCAGGGTCCCAAGGCTTCAGGTTGCCCTCGACTGCTTTCCCAGGCCACAGGCAGGAAGCTGGATAGGAAGCTGTGCCACTGGGACACAAACTGGCACCCATATGGGATCCCAGTGTATGCAAGGCAAGGACTTCAGTAGCTGCTAGGCTACCGCACCAGGCCCACTCCAGTATCTTTAATACAGATACAAAGGCTTGCAAAACTTCACTTGTTCCACAGGGAGATACCACAGTAATTACCACCACTCACAGCTCACAGAATTCTTTTATTCCAAGTGGTTATATGTGGTTATATGTCTACAAGACACAAATCTGAAACTTTCATTGCATATTTTTAATTTTGGTGACTACTATTACTCCCTTCAGTAGATGACCAAGTCCTGTCGATTCTGGAACCTGAGCATCATTTGACACTTCTCCCTTTGCTCTCCTTTTCTACTACCATCGTCAACCCTGCTGCGGGCTGCTTAGCATCCTGATTCGAATGTGAATCTACCCTCCACACTACATTTATCACTCGAAAAGTCAGTGTGACTCAGTCATTTCCCTGACCCAAAATTCTGCAATGATTCTTATGTTCCCCATCACATTCAGCCCAATGAGACACACAGGGAATGTATTTCATCTTTCCTAACCTGGCCTACGTCTATCTCCCCCGCCTCATCTACCCCCTTCCAACAAGCTTGTGGGAAGGTCTTGTTTCTGTTGTGTTTGCATCACTGGGATTTCTTATTCATGAAATTACTCTAACCAGGAGCCTTTATTCCTTCCTCCAATTCCTGCTTTCAAGACTCTGATGAGGGATAGAGATCTGGCCCATTGGTTAAGATGCCACTAGGAATGCCGCTGGCATCTCCTAGTGGAGCACCCGGGTTGGAGTTCTGCAGTGCTGGCTCTGGCCTTGCTTCCAGCATGCCTGCTAAGGCGTGTCCTGGAGGCAGCAGGAGCCGGCTCCTCGACTTGGATTCCTGTCACCCTCACATAGCACATCCAGACTGAATCCCTGGTTTCTGACTTTGGCCTGGCTCAGTCCCAACTGTTGTAAGCTCAATTTGCAGATGGAAGATTTCTCTCTCTGCCTTTAAACAAATTAAACAACTTCAAAGACTTATCAAACATCATCTGTTCAGAGGCTTCTGTCATCAGTAATTGGCCCCTTTGCTTGCTATAATCATATGCATCTATATATAATTAGCACATCTGTCTCTACCAGATCTCCGTAAGAACTGTATCTTGATTATCCGGTGTTCTGGCATTCACTGGTTCATCGTTAATATTATCTTGCTTATGGGCCTGACGGCATGGCCTAGCGGCTAAAGTCCTCGCCTTGAATGCACCAGGAAACCATATGAGCACCGGTTCTAATCCGGGCAGCTCCACTTCCCATCTAGCTCCCTGCTTGTGGCTTGGGAAAGCAGTCGAGCACACCCAAAGCTTTGGGATCCTGCACCCGTGTGGGAGACCTGGAGGAGACTCCTGGCTCCTGACTTTGGATTGGCACAGCGCCGGCCGTTGCGCTCACTTGGGGACAGAAGATTTTCCTCTCTATCTCTCCTCCTCTCTGTATATCTGACTTTGTAATAAATATACACATATATTATCTTGCTTATTCTGGTAAGGATGTTATTGCTCCTCTACACCCTCTGGCCCTTATCAGTCTTTCCCTCACTCTGGTCTCAATACAATTGGCACTAAATAAATCCATGTCGAATGAACAAATATATACGAAGAATCTGCCCAAGTACCCACGAGTAGATTATGGCCTCGAACCCGTGTCTGCCTGGCTCCGTGCATTCTTCTACAACGTACCACCACACAAAACCAGAACAGCTGACACATTTATAAGCAAAGGTCACTGTCGTCTTTGCAAAATCCCACGAGACACTAATGGACCTGATTTCTGAAATTTCATCAACTTTTAACAACGAAGGGGGTGGGGGGTTGACAGCACCGAGCTCCAGAATGCTGGGCGGGAATGGGGCTCGGGGACACAGCCTGCTGATGCACCCTCATCGCTCAGAGAGGCTTTTGTGAGACTTGTGTCTCGTAGGGCGCCCTAACCGCCGCTCCAACCGCCGCCTCACATTTTCATGGTGCCCTTAGGACCCAAGTTGGTCCGCAGCACATCCTGCAGCCCTCGCGCAGCGCATATGTTCACAGCCAGAGCCGCCCGGGCCCGAGCCACCTCCGCCTTGGTGTTCACGGACTTTATCGAAGCCATGGCAAGCCGACCGACAGCAGAAAAAAAATTTACAAATTCCTCTCGCGTTTGAAGTGGGAGCCTTGGAGCCACGCCCATCTCTCCGGAATTTCGACCAATCACTGTCCTGGAAGGAAGTGACGTTCTCAGGCCTCGCCGAGACGGAAGCCACAAAGTCGCCTTGGCGTCTGGTCGCCAACATGGCGTCCTCCGCCCCCGGCCGGGCTCCGGCGGGCAAGCGAGTGGTCAACCAGGACGAGCTGCGGCGGCTGATGAAGGAGAAACAGCGTCAGAGCACTAACCGGAAGCGGATAGAGTCTCCTTTCGCCAAGTATAACCGTTTGGGGCAGCTGAGCTGTGCCCTGTGCAACACTCCGGTCAAGAGCGAGCTCCTGTGGCAGACTCACGTCCTGGGCAAGCAGCACCGAGAGAGAGTGGCCAAGCTGAAAGGCGCCAAGGAGGCCACGCAGAGCCCGTCTGCCAAGAGGAAGGCGCCGGACGCGGACAGCCCCGACGTCAAGAGGGCGAGGGCGACATCGGGACCCCAGGTACAGCCCTCCACCTCGGCTCTGCCTGACAGTGAGACCGCGGGAGGGCCTCCCAAAAGGCTTTCGGGGCTCGGTTTACTCCCCGATTACGAGGACGAGGAGGAAGAGGAGGAGGAGGACGGAGTACCAGAAGGAAAGGGGAGGGACCCTAGCAAGCAGACCCCCGACGCGCAGGGTCTAGAACCTTCCTCGCGAGAGGCAGCGAGTAGTGTGCGGCCAAAGGATGCCTTTCATGCGAATCCTCCTAAGACCCCCTTAGTTCCTCACTCGGGGTCCATCGAGAAAGCAGAAATACAGGAGAAAGTGGTGGAAAGGCGAGAGAACACCGCCGAAGCGTTACCGGAAGGTTTCTTTGACGACCCAGAGGTCGATGCCAAAGTACGAAAAGTGGACGCCCCGAAGGACCAGATGGACAAAGAGTGGGACGAATTCCAAAAAGCCATGCGGCAGGTCAACACGATCTCCGAGGCCATCGTGGCCGAAGAGGATGAGGAGGGACGGTTGGACCGCCAGATCGGGGAGATCGATGAGCAAATCGAGTGTTACCGTCGGGTGGAAAAGCTGCGGAATCGCCAGGATGAAATCAAAAATAAGCTTAAAGAAGTTCTGACCATCAAAGAACTGCAGAAAAAGGAAGAGGAGAACGCTGACAGCGATGATGAGGGGGAGTTGCAAGACCTGTTGTCTCAGGATTGGCGGGTGAAGGGGGCTTTGTTGTAAGGCTCAGGAAGGATGCAAGCAAGACGGCGGCGAGAGCAGTGGCATGAAGAGCTGCACCTGTTACTTACCTGCAGCCTGGAGATTCTGACACCCAACCGGGTTACTGAGATAAACTGAGCCAGTGAACGGCAGCATTTTGGGAAAGGTGTGAAATAGTTTAGAAGACAAGTTGTTTTTTGTTACATTTTTAAAGTTTATATACCAAAATGCCAATTTTTTTTCACACATTTCCTATTTAACTGTATACTTTGGAGTTGTATATCTGTAAGTTGTACATAGTTAAATATATATTTACTTAAGTAATTTGTTTTGAAATTTATAAATTAGTAGAGGTCAGAACAAGAGGCGAGCATTTACACGGATACTCAGTGCATTTAGTATGTATTTCTTCTCTGACCCCTAAATCAGACTCAGACAGTTGGTGCTCTCTGTTTTGTTTTTGCAATACGATTCATAAACATAAGTCATTCTAGGTTGGTCATTTCTCTAGCTGAGTTTTCTGCTTTCTAGACATGCTTTAGATTACAGAAGTGAAGAATGTTTTTACTGTGAAGGGCTATTTGAATATTTATATCGTTGACAGACCATATCGAATTAACAGTTTAAAAAGATGAGTCTGCTAGGGCCTGGCACGGTAGCCTAGTGGCTGAGGTCCTTGCCTTGCATGTCCAGATCCCATATGGGTCCCAATTCTAATCCCGGTAGACTATACCCATCCAGCTCCCTGCTTGTGGCCTAGAAAAGCAGATGAAGACAGCCCAGGGCCTTGGGATCCTGCACCCGTATGGGAGACACAGAGGAGGCTCCTGGTTTCAGATCTGCTCAGCTCCAGCCGTTGCGGCAGCTTGGGGATTGAACCAGCAAATGGAAGATCTTAAAAAAAAAAAAAAGACTGCTAAAAAAAAAATAGAATTTTCAAGTCTCACCTGTGGTTGCCCTGACAGGACCAAACCAAATGATTTCCTCAGCCTTGCATGGCTTGTGAGTCAGACATCTTCCACCCCTGCTTTAACAGAATCCCCAGAAAAATATATGCCAGACAGGTCTAACCACCTTAAAGCTTCCCTTGACTAGACCAATAGACTGGATTAAGAGGGATTGTCTTAAACTCAGAACCCACACATCTTTTGGAGGGCTTTGGATTTTTATTCCATGATAAATGAATGCTCATGGTTACAGATTGTGTCAGTTGTAAGACAGGATGTTTAAGTTGTTTTCCCAGTAGAAACAGTTGCCACGTGATGCTGGTGCATAGTTTATCACTCCCCCCTTTGGAAATGGTGATATTCAAATAGGAAAATGGGGCTGTGGTGTTACAGCTACAGATGACATATTCTAATAGAGGTGGCATCCCTTATGGGTGCTGGCTGAAGTCCTGGCTGCCCCATTTTGGATGCAGCTCCCTACTAATGCACCTGGGAACACAGCAAAAGCTGGCATGAGTACTTGGGCCCCTGCCACCCACGTGGGAAACCTGAAGCAGCCCCTGGCTCCTGGCTTTGGCTGGGGCCAGCCCCACCCTTTGTGGTCATTAGGAAAGTGAACCAGCGGACAAAAGCTCTGTCTCCCTAACTGCCTGTTAAGTAAATAAAATACCAAAAATTAGCAGGTAGAGTGGGTGAGAAGATACCCTCATAGCAATTATGACAATTTTATACTGTGATGTTGGCTGAATTACAGGGCTAAAAAAAGCGGGGGGAAAGAAGGCCATAGGACCAGTTCTTAAAATGTGGAAACAACGGTGGCATTCACCAATGCCAAAACAAATATGACTCAGCTCAAAGAACATATAAAGGAGCTCTTACAGAATAGAGGGTCAGGAAGGAGCCACTAAGCCCTCTAGTTACAGACCCTGACCTCTACCTCCATGGGCACGGTCATGGTCAGGGCTGCCTCTAATGCTCTGTGATAGAGAACAGCGGGTGAGATCTTGTAACCCTCCTGAAACCTGAATGAAGCTTCAGATTAGTAATTGCACACACATGACACTCCTTAAGTCTCTTTATTTTTTTACACTCTTTAAGGGTAAATTCTTAACTTAGGTACCAATACAGCAGAGAGTCACATTGCTCAAATCTTTCTTCCCAATCCTAACTCTGTTAGCAGAATTAGCTTTTTACTTCAATTGGCCTGTGTGCTTACTACCTCCTGGGCATGTTTTATTTTTCTCTTTAAATCTTGCTGACCTTTTTGGTAGTCAGTAGTCCCATATGGCTATTAAGCACTTGAAGCGTGGCCAATCTAAACTGAGGTGTGTGATATATTGATTTCAAAATGTAGCACCCAAAATAATATAAAATGTCTTGGTAATTGGGACTCGCACAGTGACACAGAGGGAAAAGCTGCTCCTTGCGATGCTGGCTTCCCATATGGGCACTGGTTTCAGTCCTGGCTGTTCCATTCCCAGTTCAGCTCCCTGCTAACTGGGAAAAGCAGCAAAGGATGAGCCAAGTCTTTGGCCTCCTGCCACCCACGTGGGAGACCCAGAGTAGACTCCTGGCTTTGCCATGGCCCAGCCCCAGCTGAGATTTACTTATTCTTATTGGAAAGACCACTATACAGAGAAAAGGAGAAACCGAGAGGAAGAACTTCCATTCAGTGGTTCACTCCCCAAGCTGCCGCAACAGCTGGAATTGAGCCCATCCAAAGTCAGGAGCCAGGAACTTCTTCCAGGTCTCTCATGTGGGTGTAGGGTCCCAAGACTTAGGGCTGTCCTTGACTACTTTCCCAGGCCACAAGCAAGGATTTGGATGGGAAGCAGGGCTGCTGGGATTAGAACCAGTGCCCATATGGGATCCCGGAACATTCAAGGCGAAGACGAGCAACTAGGCTACCATGCTGGGCTTGAAATGCTATTATTTTGTACATATTAAAATTAATTTTATTTTAAACTTCATTCCCTATGAGAAAATTCTCTTTCTTTTTAAGATCTATTTTTATTGGAAAGGCACATCAAATTTACTGAGATGAGAAAGATCTTGCATCTTCTGGTTAACTCCCCATATGGCCTCAATGGCTGGAGCTGAGCCAATTCAAAGCTAGAAACCAGGAGCTTCTTCCCAATCTCCCATGTGGGTGCAGGGGCACAAGGTCTTGGGACACCCTCCACTGTTTCCCAGACCACAATCGGGGAAGCGAAGCAGCTGGGACACAAACCAGACACAAATAGAAAAATAAGGAATCCCAGTGCTTTCAAGGTGAGGATTTAGCCACTAAAAAAGTGCAGTGCTGGGTCCTCCACTATTTTTTTTTTCAAGTTTATTTAAAATGCAGAATTAAGAGGCACAGAATTTTTCATTTGCTGGTTACTCCCCAAATGGCCAGGCATCTAGACCTCCATCCGTGTGGATGGGACCCACAGACTCGGGCCATCTTCTGTTACTTACCCAGCTGCATTAGCAGGGAGCTAGAGAGGAGGTATAGAAGGCAAGCCTTGAACTGGGGCTCATGTGGGATGCTGGCATCGCAAGTGGCAGCTTAACCCATCACATAACACCAGCCCCCGGAACTTGTTATATGCTGAAGTAATAGCAATGAATGAGAGAATTCTGTGTGGGTTACATATGTCTGTCTATATATGGAGGGAGACTATGTGTATAGGATGTATACCAAACTTGTCTTTTCCTCTAAGCTTTAGTTCACCTACCTACGTAATACTCTATTTAAATGTTTATCCTAAGTTTATGAATCTCAGGCAGCTTTTTCTTCCTGAAATTTGCCCACCTTGTTTCAGTAAATGGTACCACCTCCCACCTACGAGTATAAAGCAAATGCTGGGAGTCATCTTTCCTTTCCTTTAGGTCCTGTTGCCCTACCTCTTTTTTTTTCAAGATTTATTTTTATTTATTTTTATTGCAGAGGCAGATATACAGAGGAGGAGACAGAGAGGAAGATCTTCTGTCCAATGATTCTTTCCCTAAGAGACTGCAATGGCTGGTGCAGCGCTGATCCGAAGCCAGGAGCTAGGAGCTCTTCCAGGTCTCCCACACGGGTGCAGGGTCCCAAGGCTTTTTGGGTCATCCTTGACTGCTTTCCCAGGCCGCAAGCAGGGAGCTGGATGGGAAGTGGAGCTGCCGGGATTAGAACCGGTGCTCATATGCTTTCCTGGTGCGTTCGCGGTGAGGACTTTAGCTGCTAGGCCACCGCGCCAGGTCCCTGCTCTACCTCTTTAGTGTCCCGGAACCTATCCACTTCTCCACTGGCCACATCTCACTGCTACTTATCCCTCAACTGTAGGTCAACAAAGTAGTCAGAATGAACTTTAAAACATTTAGATCAAGTGTTTGTCACTTAGAGCCCTTCATTATGTACTTCTGTCACACCGAGATAAAAATACAAGTGCTTATTAAGTCTACATGGTGCTCAGCGTGGCTAATTCAAATGCCTACCATGTATGAACTGACGACACAGCCCCATCAAGGGCGATGGAAGGAAACAGGAGATCCTAAGTGCTCTGTGTTGGAGGCAGTTGGGAATCACGCCCTGGCATGGAGGCATGACCAGGCTTTGCTCACTTTGGAAGAACAATGCAAGTTAAGGTCGTTGAATGTTACCCACAGGCGCCCACATGGAGAGTGACCTAACTGCATCTGCTGGCTAGGTTCCTCCTGTTCTCTGGGTCTCCGACTTTGGCTTCCTTTTGTTCCCTGGATTCTGACTTCAGGTATCACAGCAGTCTTCCTCATTCAGTCCTAATGTTCCCTCCTCAAGTGATTCTCCTTGGAGTGAAGGATGGAGCAGCCATCCTCCACTTCTGTCACTTATGAAAACATTAAACTTACCATTAGCTACAGTTGGCTTGTTCTTGTCTTTTTAAGTTATAGAGAGAAGGTGAAGCAGAGATTTTCTGTGTGTTGGTTCATTCCCCAAATGGCTGCAACAGCCAGAGCTGAGCTAATCTGACGCCAGAAACCAGGTCTAGGAGCCTCTGAGCCGGATCAGAAGTGGCGCAACTGGGACCCTGATCGGCATTCATGCAAGGTGTTAGCGCTGAAGGCAGAAGCTTAGCCGGCTGCGTAATGCCAGGGCTTGTCTGTACTGAGTTAAGGTCCCTTTCCATCAGAAAGTGGGCCCCATGAGGGAGGAACTTATCTTTTTTTTTTTTTAAGATTTATTTTATTTTTATTGGAAAGTCAGATATACAGAGAGCAGAGACAGAGAGGAACATCTTCCATCTGCTGATTCACTCCCCAAGTGGCTGCAATGGTTGGAACTGAGCCAATCCGAAGACAGCAGCCTCTTTCCTCCCACATGGTACAGGGTCTCAGGACTTTGGGCCGTCCTCGACTGCTTTCCACAAGCAGGGAGCTGGATGGGAAATGGAACAGCAGGATGTGAACTGATGCCCTAATGGGATCCTGGTGCATGCAAGGCAGGGACTCCAGCCACTAGGCTACTGCATCAGACCCGGAATTTATCTTAATCACAACCTAAAATAATGCCAGTCCCATCACAGGGCTCCACAGGGCTCTGTTGGATAATACCTACATAACTGAAGCTGGCTTCTCAAGGTAGTGAAAACAGCAGGCTGCCCTTGGTGGGATAAAAGTGGCTGGCACAAAGGGCTGAGCATCTTTCTTTTGTGTCTTCCTTTCTCGGCTAGCATGCCAAGCCCTCAAGCTTTTCAGGGCACACAGGGCAGGAGGGATACACAACAACCTCTCTAGTGCATCGCTGCATCTAGCAGCTAACAAGAAGCCAGGAACCACACAAATCAAGTGACATCTCTATGTCAGCGGGAGCCCCTGGGCAGTTCTGATTGCCCATCACCCAGAGGCCGCTCACGTGGAGAAGAGGAAGAAAGTGATTCAAGAGCAGAGTGAGATCAAAGAGCCAGCAAGTTCACACAACCTCCCAGCTGCAGGGCCGGCACCCTTTCATTCGGTTTGCTCTGCCTGTCACTTAGCAGTTAAAGCCATGGCCAAGTGCATCTTTGCAGTCAGCCATCCCTTGCTGAAAGCACTCCCAAGCTCTCAGCGGAGAAAGGGATTTCCATCTGGCTGCACCTCCATTGTGCTAACAGTATTTGGCAGGCTTCATGCACACCTGGGAGCCAGCAGTCACCTCTCAGAGAATGGCAGGGGAAACCCAGAGGGTGGTTGATGACCATCATGGTTGTTTGCGTTCTGTATGTTGCCGTCTGCCTATCTTGCCAAGTGTGTTTATAGCGTGCATCAAGCTGGGTAGTCCACGTGTCTGCATGATGTTAGGGCTCGGCAGGTACCACCTCTAGTCCTATGAAGTACAGGTAAGGAAACAGGTTCACAAGTAAGGCAACTTTCCAAGGCCAAAATCCTAAAGCCCCCGTTCTTCCCACTATTCCTGTTATTATTTAATATGAATGGATATTTGCATGTGGAGACTATTTTTGTTCTCACTGGTCATCACGTACCTTTTCTCCAACTGTCAACACCACGGGAGAGGTGAACTGACACCATTTTAGATGCCTAAGGATTGGTCCAAGGTCACTCAGGAAGTTAGTTGCTAAAACAAGACTAGTTGTGACTTAATTCCTATCCCAATATTCTTTCTATATTTAATAATGGAATGCAGGAAATGGGAGGGTATTACCCAAAATGGCAGGAATTAAGATTAGGGAAGTTTGTGGTCAAAGTTAAAGGAACAAGTGCTCTGCAGAAATTTTGGCTGGACTGGGCAGCCCTGCCTGAATTCTGCATTTTGTTATCTGATTCTCTTCACACTCCACATGTTCCAGATTCATCCCATCTCACTGATAGTTTTACTCCTTAGTGGTCTCTGATGGAAGGAGCACATCGTTTCCCAGACAATCCAGCTGCGAAACACAGTGTCTGTGGTGCTCCACTTTTTAGTAAGATAACCTTGGGCAAGCTACTGACCCTTAGTTTTCTGAGCTACAAAATTGGGAAAGTTAACAGTTCCTTATATGCCAAGATTAAATAAAACAAGTGCATGTGAATGCTTTAGTACAGCATATGGCAAATACAGTACACACTAGGCATAAGCTATTTTTAAAAAAGGGTTTATTTTTACTTGGAAGACAGAGTTATGGAGGGAAGGAGAGATAGAATTGTTTCATTCACCATTCACTCCACACATGGTCACATGGCTGGAGCTGCGCCGATCCGAAGCCAGGAACCAGGAGCTTCTCCTTGGTCTACCAGGTGAGTGCAGGATCCCAAGGACTTGGGCCAACCTTGGCTGCTTTCCCAGGCCATAGGCAGGGAGCTAGATCAGAAGTGGAGCAGCCAGAACTCAACGCAGACACTGCAGTCTAAAGGCTAAACTGGCTATGCCAAAACACCTTGTCTCATCTGATTTTCTTTTTTTCCCCTTTTCTTGGAAGGTAGAGTTAAAGAGACAGGGGCCCAGAGTTCTAGCGTGAGGAGTAAACTGCTGCCTGTGACTCCAGAATCCCATAAGGGTGCCATTTTGAGTCCAAGCTGTTCTACTTCTAATCCAGCCCCCTGCAGATGCACCTAGAAACACAGTGCAAGACTGCCCAAGCACTTGGGTTCCTGCACCCACACGGGACACCTGGAAGAAGCCTCCTGGATCTTGGCTTTTGACCAGCCCAGCTTTGGCTGTTGCAGCCATTTGGAGAGTAAACCAGTGAAAGATCTGTGCCTCTCCCTTTCTAACTGTGCCTTTCAAATAAATAATACAAATAAATCGTCTCAGGAACAAGCCTTCAGAAACGCTGTGTGATGAAAGTTCATCTTCCTGTGCTCGCTTCAGCAGCACATGAACCATAACTGGAACAAAAGTTCACCATCCTTTAAAAAAAAAATCAATTAATCTTTAAAAAAAAAAGCAATAATAAAAAAAAAAAATTTAAATAAGCAAATGCAGTTGTAGTGGTATGCTCAGAGGAACTCCACTCCTAGAATCCGAGCTTCCCCTGAGCTTCCAGTCCTGAGGCCTTGCTCACTCCGCTGCCCTTAGAGAAAGCACAGGGAGGGGTCAGCTGACCATGTGGTCCAGGGGAGCTATGGCTGAGGATGCCTGCATTCCATAGCCGGCTCCCAGCAATGCTTCTGATTGAGCTTCTTACCAATGCGCGCTCCAGGAAGGCCAGAGGGGACGGCTCCAGGTTCCCTGCCATCCACATGGGAGATCTGGATTCAGTCGCTGGCTCTGGGCTTCACCCTGGCCCAGAGGTTTGTAGGTATTTGGGGGCTGAACCAAGTAGATGGATGGTCCTTCTCAGTGTGTGTTTCAAATTAAAAATGAATTTAAAAAATTTAAATTACAACAGAGGCTTTACCCCACTTAAAATAATGGTGTCAGGGTTGTTTGATGGAGATCAAACATTACATCCTAAATAAAAACTCTCCTTTTTACTCCAATACCTCTTCCTCCCATACTTTCTATTTTGAATGGTAGCATTAACGGCTTACTCTGAACAGTGTGATCCAAGAACCCAGGGGGAAGACTACCCTGCCTGGGTCTCGGTCTCAACTCTCCTGGCAGGAATGGGGCAATCTTTCTTCTGACAAGGGCCATTTGGATATTGACAACATTCAGGTGCCATCACAAAAACATCATCTTGAAAATCGACCTGTTGGGCCCTGGCAGGATGGTTTCAAAAGCTACCTGTTCACCTTGCAAGCGCCAGGATCCCCTAAGGGTATCAGTTCTGGTCCCAGCTGCTCCACTTCCCATCCAGCTCCCTGCCTGTGGCCTGGGAAAGCAGTCGAGGACGGCCCAAAGCCTTGGGACCCTGCACCCGCATGGGAGACCTGGAGGAAGCTCCTGGGTTTGGATCAGCTCAGTTCTGGCCTTTGCAGCCACTTAGGGAGTGAACCAACGAACTGAAGGTCTTTGTTTCTCCTCTCCGTAAATCTTTCCTGCATTTCCCATAAAAAAATAAATCTTAAAAAGGAGAGAGAGAGAGAGAAAAAAAGGATATCCAGCTGCTATCCGTTTATTGAGCCTGGGTAAAGCCACCAGTGCTACAAAAGAAGAACCGAAGTCTTCCTCACGGAGCTCACAGTTCAGAAGGGTCTGCACCTGCCAGGGCCGTCCCAGTTGTAATCCGGCGGCCTGCGCTCCAGAACCCGCCTTACTGCCCTTTCACTTCCTTCACCCACTACCCCTTTTCAACTCAAAAGACGTGCAGGCACCCTGCGACACCTCAGCAGGAAACACGGACCAACGGGCCATCTTTGCCTTCCCCAAGCTCACCATAAACCAGTTTCTCAACCAACGTTTTTAAAAGACTAGATAACCCGCTAGCAGCAGGAAGGCAAACCTGGCGCTCCGGGGCCCGAAGCCACCTGGGCCCCATCAGGCCCCGGAACCGAGCGCCGCGCACGTGGCCGCGAGGGGGCGGAGATCGCTGGAGCGCGCGGACCGCGGCCTGTGTGCGCCTGCGCACCGCCTCCGGCCTGAGGACCCGGATTTAAAGAGACAGGCCCTCCAACCGTCGCGGGGAGCTCGCGGCCTGCAGGCGCCCGGTCCGAGGCCTGCGGCGGGCGCCGGAGCCGGGGAGGCAGGTGAGGGGCGGCGCGGCGCCGGGTGGGCAGGGGCCGGGGCCCGAGCTCGGCGCGGCCCTGGGGGCCAGCCCGCGGCTCCTCCCCCGCCCGCCCGCCCGCCGAGCCTGGGGGCACACCCTCCGTGACGTGGCGGGGAGACTCGCGGCTCCCGGGACACCCACCGCCCTTGACGGGGCCGCTCCGGGGGAGGACCCGTCCTCCTCCGAGGCCTGCGGGAGCGGCCATGGCGCGCTGCAGGGCCGAGCTGGGCAGGCCGTGTCGCCCCCCGACCTGCGGCCCGCGGGAGCCGCGCTCACTCGCGACCCCAGCCCACTTCCCCCCGGCGCCGCGGCGGCCGTTGGGAGCGGGAGACCCGCGGTGTCCTCGTCGCCCTGGGGGTTTCGGGGGCCGCGGAGGAAGCCGTGTAAGGGGAGGGGGGCGACCCAGCCGGCACTGAGCTCCTGAGCCTCCTCACCCCCATCCTGTCCCCGACTTTGGGGTGTCTGGGGAGTCAGGAAGCTCTCATCTTTGTATAGGTTGGCAAGGGTTTCAGAACCCGCCGCCGCCGGCAGCCCGTCCTGGGCTTCTCCCCAGCCTGCCCAGCAGGTAGCAGTGAGGGGTGAGCGGGTCTCCCCGGAGCTGGTCTAGAGTGGAAAGCAGCTGTGCTTTTACAGCCACCGTCGGGGAGGGTGCAGAGGGGGTTGCTGTTTGCCTTGGGATCGGTCTGTCAGTGTCCCCCCCAACCCCCCATTGCTGGATTCGGAGCAAGTTCACCGACCAAGGAGTTCTCCCTGTGTGAGAGGCGGCTCTGTGCTGACGGCTCCTGCCCTGCCGTGTAGTGCTGTGATTGGCCACATTTTACAGCTGAGAAACGGAGGCAAAGCATAAATAACGCACCAACTCAATGCAGCTATTAAAGTGGCTGAGCTAGGATTTGAACTCTGGACAGGCAGCTTCCAGGCTCTGCTTCCTTGCCTTTCAGGGTAGAGCTATAATTAAAGCTTCTGAGGGTGGTGCGTATGTGCTACTTAACAGGAAAAATGTTTTAAATGTAGTGTGTTTTCCTTAGTAACTAGAAAAACTTCAGGCTCTGGTAATATTTAAAGGGCATCATCCGTTATTGTCACGATTTGCTGATGGCTTGGAAAAGAAAACTTGCAGGTTGTTTGAATTCTCTTGGTTGTGACTCACTAAATATGCGAGTGTACATTAGATAATTGAACACCCCTTGGGAACTGGATTTTCCTGAATTAGAGCTCTTTCTTCTGTAGGCAGTACATCTGTAGTACTTGGGAAAGTGTTTGATCAGTCAGCACGGCTTGTGTGAGAGCCTGGCAGTGGACAGATCGGCAGGATGGTCGCCCATTTCTCTCTCTCTTTTTTGGTCTTTTCCTAGCAGCTGCATGACTTTGGCTCTCAAGATCCTCTTCCCACAAAGGCTCCGTGCCCTTGTCCGCGAAGAGCTGTGCCTGTTCCGAGACCAACGCCACCGGCCCCACATCAGACAGTTCAGCTGCTGGTTGGAAGCAGGTCTTCATGGGCACCGCCTCCTCCAGGGAAGCAGGCCTGTTCTGTCCTTTGGGGGAGGCCCTCTAAGACCACGTGCCACCTGCCTGGTTTTCCCGTCTGGGTCGCATGTGGGACTGTGCAGTGGCCCCTGGGAGATGGCTGAGCAACGGTTCTGCGTGGACTACGCCAAGCGTGGCACAGCTGGCTGCAAAAAATGCAAGGAAAAGATCGTGAAGGGCGTTTGCCGAATTGGCAAAGTGGTCCCCAATCCCTTCTCAGAATCCGGAGGGGAGATGAAAGAGTGGTACCACATTAAATGCATGTTTGAGAAGCTGGAGCGCGCCCGGGCCACGACCAAAAAAATCGAGGACCTCACAGAGCTGGAAGGCTGGGAAGAGCTGGAAGACAACGAGAAGGAGCAGATAGCCCAGCACATCGCAGGTAGGATGAGAACGGGGCTGAGGAGAGGAATGAGAACGTTAGGGTAGAGGCCAGTTTTTTTTGTTTTGATTTGTATTTTAGCTTTATCTTACTTTATTTTTTATTGGAAGGGTAGGTATACAGAGAGGAGATACAGACAGGTTCACTCCCCACTGGCTGCAGTGGCCAGAGCTGAGCCGATGCAAAGCCAGGAGCACGGAGCTTCTTCCAGGTCTCCCACACCGGTGCAGGGTCCCAAGGCTTTGGGCTGTCCTTGACTACTTTCCCAGGCCACAAGCAGGGAGCTGGATGGGAAGTGGAGCAGCTGGGGTATGAACCAGTGCCCATATGAGATCCTGGCAAGTGCAAGGCAAGGACTTTAGCCACTAGGCTACTGCGGCAGGCCCCAGGCATTTTTTTTTTTCCAGACTTATTTATCTGAAAAGCAGAATTGGAAGGAAATCGGAGGGACATAGAGATCTTCCATCCATTGGTTCACTCCCCAAATGATGGTAAGAGATAGGACTGGGCCAGGCTAAAGCCAGGAGCCTAGAACTCCATCAGGATCATCCGCGCAGGAGCTGGGGTCCAGCTCTCTGGGCCAGCCAATGCCACCCTCCCAGGTGCGGCAGCAGGAGCTGACTGGAAGCAGAGCGGCTGGGGCTGTTACAGGCCATCAGCCTAACTCAGTCTGTCACAATGCTAAGCCCCGGCCCAGACTTTCACTTTTTTTCTTTTTATTTGAAAATAGTTTCACCCTCACAGCGGTTTTAAGAATAATTGAAAGTAATGATTGATTATGAAGAATAGCCCAATTCTTATAGCTTATTAGTCCTATTCCTGTAGCTTGGCAACATTGCACTCTGGTTTGTCTCCATGTACTGGTGTACTGTCCTTCCCCACACCGAGACACACCTTGTTCTGAGTCACGTGGGAGTACACCGCATGCACCTTCTAAGGACTCGGGGTGCTTACTTGGGCAATAATAGTATTCTCTCACCTAACCGTAACACAGCTGTCAATTTCAGTAAATCTATCCTTGATAAAATGCTTTATTCCATGCCATTTAATCTAGTGAGTGAATAATATTTAATAACTTTTAAAAAAGATTTACTTATTTTTATTGGAAAGGCAAGTTATATAGCAAGACCTTCCACGCACTAGTTCACTTTCCAGATGGCCACAACAGCTGGAGCTGGGCTGAGCCAAAGCCAGGAACCAGGAGCTTCCTCCAGGTCTTACGCGCAGGTGCAGGGTCCCAAGGCTTCAGGCCATCCTTGACTGCTTTCCCAGGCCACAAGCAGGGAGAGCAGGGAGCTGGATGGGAAGTGGAGCTGCCGGGATTAGAACCAGCACTCAGATGGGATTCCGGCGCATTCAAGGTGAGGACTGTAGTCACTAGGCCACCACGCCGGGCCCTTAAATCTTTTTTAAAAAAATTAAGTAGCATGATGGCTTTTCCCTGGTTAAGGATACTTGTGCCACCAGCCTTCAGGTTGAGGAATAAAACATGACAGCTCCCAGCCTTACTCAGGATCCACCTGCACTCTTGCCCCTTCTGAATGAATGTGCTTTCTCTGACTTCTGTTCAAGACTGTGTAGCATCAGGCTGTGCTTTGTTAATTACAGTGGATGAATTCACAGCTTGTGCTTCAGTTGAACAGTTAGGCCCAGCTATGGACAATGCTGCTATGAGCACACTGCTTGATTTTGGTGAATATAGCTGTGTCTTCCTGTTGAGTCCAAACCCAGGAGTAAAATTGCTGGGTGGGTTTTGGTTGAATGAAGTTTTTTTCCAAAGTCTGTTCACCAGTCTACACTCTGACCAGCACATGAGCATGCTGATTGCCCCCTCCAAAATCTGACCAGATATTATTAGTATTTTTAAAGCATTATTCTCATATTTATTGTATGTTTGTAAAAATTATTTTTGTTTGAAAAGCAGAGGTAAAGAGATACCATTTAGGACGCATACATGTGGTATGAGCATGCCTGCGGTCAGTTCTGTCTCAGCTCCCGTCCAGCTTCCTGCTAACGAGCAGCCTGGGAGCAGCAGAGATGGCCCAAGTACTTGGGTGACCCGGATGGAGTTGCTGGTTCTCGGCTTTGAGCTGACCTAGCATTTATAGGCATTTGAGGAACTAATCAGAGGATGGGCAGTCTCTTTCTCTTACCTTTCTGTGTTACTATTTCAGAGATTTTTAAAATCTCATTCTGGATATAAGTCCTTTTTCAAATAATGTGTTATAAGTATTTTCTTTCTTTTTTTTAATCTATATTTCATTTTATTGCAAAGGCACATCTACAGAGAGGAGGAGACACAGAAAGATCTTTCATCCACTGATTTTCTCCCCAGGTGGCCACAATGGCTGGAGCTGAGCCGATCTGAAGCTAGGAGCCAGGAGCTTCCTCTGGGTCTCCCATACAGGTGCAGAGTCCCAAGGCTTTGGGCCGTCCTCCACTGCCCACCCAAACCACAAGTAGGGAGCTGGATGGGAAGTAGAGCAACATGAACCAGCGCTCACATGGGATCCTGGCACATTGCACATTCAAGGCATTGATTTAGCCACTAGGCTAGCACACTGGGCCCTGTGTTATAAATATTTTCTTGGCATCTGTCAAAAGGCTTCAAAAGTTCATTACAGTATGGGGTTAAAAAATAAAAGTTAAAATATTTCAGAAAATTTTATTTGAAAGGTGGGGTGGCAGATTCTTTGTTTACTGGTTCACTTCCATTTTAAATGACCACAGCAGCTGGGGCTGAGTTAGGCTCAACCCAGCACCCTGGCGCTTCAGCTGGTCTCCACATGCATTATGGGAACTCAGATATGCATAAGCTCAGAGCTGGATCAGAAGCAGTGTAGCCAGAACGGAAGCTGCTATCCAGTATGGGGTGTGGGCATCCTAAGCCACAGCTTAACTCACTGTGTCTCACAATACCTGCCCCACCAATGGAAATTTTATTGCTCGCATTTTAAGCTCATCTGGTTGAAGGTTGAAGACACAAGCATTGGTAGCAGCTGCTGAGTCCACCCCTGAAGAACTCAGGGGTCCCGACATTATTAGCTAAAGGAAAATGACTGCCCTTTAAAGATTTTTTTTTTAATAAGTAAGGAGAAAAATAGAAGGGGCCACAGCGGACCTATAAGGTCATTGCCTGATGATTCCCATTAGTACTCACTCAGATTTGATCTTGTTTGATCATGTTGGAGAACTTTGGTGAAGCCTCCTCAGGCGTTTTTGTCTCCAAGCATTGGTCATGTGGCTGGTATTAGTGGTTTAAGCCTGCAGCAACCACATCCCCTATAGGCATAGGTTTGAATCCCAGCTGCTGTACTTTGCCAGGGCCCATCCAGCTCCTGCTGATGTGCTTGGGAGAGAAGCAACAGAGGATGGTCCATGTGCAACGAGGATGGAGTACAGGCTTCTGACTCCGCCTGGCCAGGCCCTGGCTGTGCAGGCATCTGGGGTCTCTGTTCTTCCCTTTCTAACTGCCTTTCAAATAAATTTAAAAATCTTTAAACATAAAGTTGTAATTTTTGATTTTCCCCAAATCCTGCTGATTCTGAAGATTACTGTGTGTGAGGTAAGAAGAGAGAACGTTGAGAATTCACTCCTTTAAACAAAAAGGAAAAGATTTATTTGAATGAGTTCGAGGCAAAGACAGTGAGTGATGTTCTCTTGGCTGCCTGACTCAAGTGCCAGCAACAAAGCCGGGAGCTTCTTGCAGGTCTCCCATGTGGGTGCAAGGGCCCAGGTTTGTGGACCATTTTCCGGTGCTTTCCCAGGCCATTAGCAAGGAGCCACATGGGAAGTGAAGCAGCCAGGACATGAACTGGCACCCATTTGGGATACACATCACAGACAGCAGCTTTACCTGCTGCACCATAGCACAGACCCCAATGCTCTTAATGTAGATAAGTGGTAACAGGTTGGGTGGGCCTTTTTGTCCCCAGACACCTTGCCTCCCTTCCATGCAGTGCCTGCTGTATTCACAGCCTGGCCAGGTGTGCTACAGCAGCACTTAGCTAGCAAGGATGAGTTGGTACATTGGGCGTTGGCTGAGAAATCTCTCACGAAGATATTTTGCCTTTTGGGTTTCTGCAGATCTGTCTTCCAAGGCAACAGGCACACCAAAGAAGAAAGCTGTTGTCCAGGCTACGTTGACATCCACTGGCCAGGTGTCGTCCCCTGTCAAAGGCACCTCTTTTGCAACCAACACCAATCCCCGGAAATTTTCTGGCTTTTCAGGTAAGTTAAACTAGCGATACTGTAGTTGTTATGGTGTAATGGCCTTTGATTTGGGGATCTTGCTTACTGACAGTTCTGTGCTATCTGGTCTTCAGTAATTGGCTCCTGTGTCAGAATAGATAGGAATGACTGATTCTCAGCATCCCACTTGTATGGCATTCTTTGGTATACTTTACCCTCATAACAAAAAAAAAAAATGTTTGCTGTATCAGACTCTTTGCCCTAGAGGTAGGCCCAACTCGGTGGTTAAAACATCATCGGAATAAAAAAAATTAAAACAAAACAAAAAAACCCAAACAACATTGGAGTGCCTAAGCTTGAAGCCAGCTCCAGTTGGATTTCAGCTTCTTGCTCATAGCACTCTGGCAGCCTGCAGGTGACAGCCAAGGACTTTGGTCCCTGCTATCCACATGGGAGACCTGGATTAGGTTTCAGGTTCCTTGTTCCTTCTGACCCAGCCGTGGCTGTTTGGACATCTGTGGAGTGAGCCAACAAATGAAAGATCTCTCTCTGCCTCTGCCTTTCTGATAAATAAGAACAAAACTTAGATGTGTTTGTTTTAAGAACTTGTGCCCTTGAAGTCATTTCCTGGGCCAGGCTGAAATTTTGTTTTAGAAGTTTTCTTTATTTATATGTCTACTTAGTTAATATATGGCAGAATAAGAGAGAGACAGAGAAAGATGATACAACAGCCGGTCCTGGGCCAGGCTGAAGCCAGAACTCAGTCTCTGTAGGTGTGTGGCAGGGACTCAGAGACTTGAACCATCTCCTCCTGCTGGCCTGCCAAGGTACACATTAGAACGGGCCAGAATTATAAGCCAGGCCAGGACCGAAACCTGGGCGCTCCAGTGTTGAGGTGCGGGGTGAGGATGTGAAGATATCCCAAGGGAGGTCATCTGGTTGAGCCAAGTGTTCTCCCCTATTCTTTTCTTGAAGATTTATTTATTTTATTGGAAAATCAGATTTATGGAGAGAAGGAGAGACAACAGAAAGATCTTCCATCCGCTGGCTCATTCCCCAACTGGCTGCAATGACTGTTGTTGAGCTGATCCCAAGCCAGGAGCCCAGAGCCTCTTCCGTATCTCCCATGTGGGTGCAGGGTCCCAAGGCTTTGGGCTGTTCTCAGTTGCTTTCCCAGGCCACAAGGAGGGAGCTGGATGGGAAGTGGAGCTATCGGGATTAGAACTGGTGCGCGTCTGAGATCCTGGCACATGGAAGACGAGGACTTTAGCTGCTAGGCTTCTGCACCTGGCCCTACTCTTATCTTCTTGTCAGAATAGATAACAGGAACAGTTACGTTTTTTTCCTATGGATGCAAACATTTATACATATACATATATGTTTTATGTATATAGAAATATATAAAAAAGAATGCTGATACAAGACCCAGCTACTCTGTTTCTAGACCGGCTTCCTGCTGATGTGTCTGTGAAGGCAGCATATTGTGGCCCAAAAGTTTTGAGCCCCTGCCACCTATGTGAGAGACTTGTGTGAAGTTCCTGGCTTTGACTTCAGCCTGGCCCGGCCCTGGCTCTTGAAGCTGTTTGAGAAGTGAACCTGTAGATGGAAGTCTTTCAGATAAATAACTGAATCTTTTAAAAAAAAAATTTAAAAGATCGGGCCTGGCGGCATGGCCTAGTGGCTAAAGTCCTCACCTTGAACGTGCCAGGGTCCCATATGGGCGCCGGTTCTAATCCCGGTAGCTCTACTTCCCATCCAGCTCCCTGCTTGTGACCTGGGAAAGCACTCGAGGACGGCCCAAAGCCTTGGGACCCTGCACCTGTGTGAGAGACCTGGAAGAGGCTCCTGGCTCTGGATCGGCACAGCACCAGCTGTTGCTGTCACTTGGGGAGTGAATCATTGGACAGAAGATCTTCCTCTCTGTCTCTCCTCCTCTCTGTATATCTGACTTTGTAGTAAAAATAAGTAAATCTTAAAAAAAATTTAAAAGCTAAGGATAATTTTGCTGATCTTATGTCACAGGAAGCAGTGGGCTAGGGAATTGATTTGTTCTTCAGTTAACCCTTGGTCTTGTCTGAGCCCCATTTTATGCATGGGAAGTTGAAATTCAGGTTTATTGTGGAGTCAGTATTTTGACTGAAATCTGTTTGACATAAGTATTCTTCTTTTGCCTTATATTCTGCTGCTTTTATTGTCTAAGGCAATTAAGTTTGACTCCATTGACAAAAATTGTAAGCTGAACTGCTTGGAAGGGATTGAAAGAGGCTTTCGGGATGTTGCGGTACAGCAGTTAAGCTTCTGCCTGCAACAATGGCATTCCATATAAGCACCACTTTGAGTTCTGGCTGTTCAGCTTCTAATCCAGCCCCCTGCTAATGCACCTGGGAAAGCAGCAGTGTTTGTGCCTGTCATCCACGTGTGAGACCTGGATGAAGGCCTATGACTGGGCTGGGCCATTGCCAGTTTGGGGGAGTAAATCAGTGGATGGAAGCTCTCAGCCATGCTTCATCTGTTTCCCTCTCTGTAATGTGTCTCACACAAATAAGTAAATCTTTGAAAAGGGGACGGGATGGGCAGTGTTTATGTAAGTGAAAGAGGGTTATTTAAGCTCTGGGCACATCTTCTGTCCTGACTCCAAGGATATGTGTGTGAATCAGAAGTGGCAATACTTGTCTGGTATACCCCAATGTTCTTGTGAGGACCACAGGAGATAGCATTGTGGAAATCTAGTACTTGACTCTAGATCTTTATTCAAAAATTCTGAGGTTGCTTGGTTCTTGGTCTGATGATCCAAGAGAGAGATGCTGAGGCCGTGGTGAGGATGATAGCAGGTTCTGGAAGGGACCTGCTTGGGGATGTGTGGGGAATTTCTGAGGAGCTGAGAGGGGGTTTTGGTTCTTGCAGCCTGAATGAACACTGCTGCGTTGGAAGTTTTGTTCTCTGAAATCCTGTTTAGGTTGCAGGTCAGAAATGAGGAATATGTATAATTTATGAAATTAGACAAGAAGCTAGCAGTGGCAGCCAGCTTACTATTGGCTCCATTACAAGCTGGCAGAATGAAATTTACTTTCTTTGTGGTCACCACAAGGTGAGCAATGATCACCAAAGAGTTGTATGTAATTATTTGTAGGGGATTGTTGGCTGTGTTGCAGGATGGGCAAGTTGAAATTACCCCAGTGGAATCTGACTTTGGTTGTGGTATCTTGTCCCAGCCCTGCCATTGCACAAGTGTGTGGTCCTGGAAGTCCTCTCGGTCAGGGTTCCCCATCAGTGAGCGAGCATCGCAGCAGATATCACTAAGGACTCTTGAGTTCTGGCAATAATGATTTCACATCCTTTGATTTTTTTACCTCTTCTCTCATCCCAGCCTTCCTGGAGTGGGCTTTACCTTGTTCTGAGTCCTTGTTGATCATGCTCAGCCCCAGACAGCATTTGTGCTGTGAAGGGCTCTCCTACAGAGCCCCCCGTCAGTCTGGTGTTCTGCTTCTGGTTGAAGGGTCTTCACCATGGCTAATTCTGTGGGACAGGCATTTGCCCTAGTTGTTAGGATGCCGGGATCTCAGTGCCTGGATTTGATAACCAGTTCTGGCTCCTGCCCATGGAGACCCTGGGAGGCAGCTCAAGTGCTTGTGATCCTGCTACCCCCAGGGAAGACCTCGCTGAGTTTTGGTTCTTTCCTCTAGGGCCCAGGGCCAGTGCAGCCAGAGAAGGACTGGACCAGTGGGTGGAGCACACTCTTGCACACACTCATGCATTTTCATGTCTCTCAAATAAATACAAATTAAAAAATAAAAAACAAAACAGGGCCTGGCACGGTAGCTTAGCGACTAAAGTCCTCGCATTGCACGTGCCAGAATCCCATATAGGCGCCAGTTCTAATCCCGGTAGCCCCGCTTCCCATCCAGCTCCCTGCTTGTGGCCTGGGAAAGCAGTTGAGCATGGCCCAAAGCTTTGGGACCCTGTACCCGCGTGGGAGACCTGAAAGAAGCTCCTGGCTTTGGCTTGGCTCAGCTCCACCATTACTGCCACCTGGGGAGTGAATTATCAGACGGAAGATCTTCCTCTCTCTATCTCCACCTCTCTGTATATTTGCCTTTCCAATAAAAATAAAATAAATCATAAAACAAAACAGAACAGGGCCAGCCAGCATTATTACACAAAGGGTTAGGTTCTGCCTGTGTACCAGCATCCCAGGTGAGCTTTTTCAAGTCTCAGTTGCTCCACTTCTAATCCAGTTTCCTGGTAATGCACTTGGGAAGGAAGCAGAAGATGGCCCAGAGCTTGGGCCCTGTACCCACATGGAAGACCTGGCTGAAGCTCCTAGCTTCTGGCATTGGCCTGGCCCAGTCCTGGCTTACATAGCCACTGGGGGAGTGAGCCAGTGGATGGAAGATCGCTGTGTCTCTGTCTCTCTGTAACTCCTCTTTTAAAATGAAAAATTGAGGGATTTGAGTATGTGTATTAGAACTAGCACTTGATACCTCCTACTTTTGTAGAAGTATATGTATGTGTAATTTTTAAATATAAGTATATAATTGTCTTTTTTTTTTTTAAGATTTATTTTTATTACAAAGTCAGATATACAGAGAGGAGGAGAGACAGAGAGGAAGATCTTCTGTCCGATGATTCACTCCCCAAGTGATCACAGCAGCTGGTGCTGTGCCGATCCAGAGCCAGGAGCCAGGAACTTCCTCCCCGTCTCCCACATGGGTGCATGATCCCAAGGCTTTGGGCCATCCTCGAGTGCTTTCCCAGGTCACAAGCAGGGAGCTGGATGGGAAGTAGAGCTACCGGGATTAGAACCAGCGCCCATATGGGACCCTGGTGCGTTCAAGACAAGGGACTTTAGCCACTAGGCCACACTGCCGGGCCCTATAATTGTCTTTTCCACTCCTTTTGCTAAGTGATACTTCATATGTGTTTAAGCTAATAATGGGCCTCGTAGTCTTTTGATGAATAATGAATATGTACAAAAAAATGGAAAAAAGTAAAAAATGAAAAAGCTCTGTGTAACTGTCTTGCAAATAAAAAATTTTTTCAAGATTTATTTATTTTTACTGGCAGATACGATTTACAGAGAAGGAGAGACAGAGAGAAAGATCTTCTATCTGCTGGTTCAACCCCCAAATGACCACAGTAGCCAGAGCTGAGCTGATCTGAAGCAGGAGCCTGGAGCTTCTTCCTAGTTTCTCACTCAGGTGCAGAGTTACAGAGAGAAGAAAAGGTTTTCCAACTGTTGGTTCACTCTCCAAGTAGCCACAGTGGCCAGAGCTGGGCCAGTCTGGACCCAGGAGATTCTTCCTGGTCTCCCATTTGGACACAGGGTCAAGGACTTGGGGTATCCTCCACTGCTTTCCCAGGCGCATTAACAGGATGCTGGATCCAAAATAGAGCAGCTGGGACTTTCTTGCCCATAGGGGATGGCAGCTACACTGCACCACTGTGCTGGCTCCCTTGACCTCCATTTCTTTACCTGTGATGGTGCCTGCCCCCAGGCTTTTAAAGGTAAGTGAAGCTGCATAGAAAGCACTAGCAAAACACCTGCTCCTTCTCAGAATGACCAGAGGAATGATGCCTGCTGTTTCTCTGTCCAACAGCTAAACCCAACAGTTCTGGGCCTCAAAGCTCCTCCAGCCCTTCCCTTAAGGCAAGTCTCTCCTCAAGCAAATGTGACCCCAAGCACAAGGATTGTCTGCTGAGGGAGTTTCGGAAGTTGTGTGCCACAGTCGCTGAAAACCCCAGCTACAATTCCAAGACCCAGATCATCCAGGACTTTCTGCGGAAAGGCTCGACAGGAGGTGGGCCCTGAGTATCCTGAATTGGTTGAAGTTTACAGGAGCCTACGGGGCTAGGCATGCAGCCTTCCAGCTCTTCCTCTCATTTGTGTAACATTTGTGTCGCTGAGTCTGTAGTGTGCTTAACACAGGAGGCCTGAAGTGTAGGTCATGGCTCTGTCCAGTGGGAGATCAGCCCTGGGCTAAAGGGAAGGCCGGCCCGTGAGCTACCGAACGCTGCCTCTCATTGTCATAGTGATAGGCACAGGGAGGCGTGGGAACAAGGGCAGCAGTACCTAGATTTCCTTTGGTCTCTATTTCCTGAGGTTTATGCATTTATTCATTGAAGCTGCATTTCTCAAGAAGGATTCTTTTTTTGGTCTCCAGGTGGTTTCCATGGTGACACGTATCTGACAGTGAAGCTCCTGCTGCCGGGTGTCATTAAGAGTGTTTACAACTTAAACGATAAGCAGATTGTGAAGCTCTTCAGCCGCATTTTTAACTGTAACCCGGATGATATGGCACGGGACCTAGAGCAGGTCAGAGGAAGGGAGAGTAGACTCCATTCTAGGGGGCTCTGCCAGCCAGGCACCTGCAGCCCCTTTGCTCTGGGTGGGGCATTTTCTGTTTCAGGAAGTGGAACAAGCTTCCATTCGGAGAGGATTGATTATGAGGCCACAGCTGTTCAGTTCAGGAGTTTCCAAAGATTGAAACTCTACCCCCTCTGAACATTCCCTCCCCGACCTGGGAGTCTCACTCTGGACTTTATTGCTTGCTTTTCTTCCCTTAGAACTTGGGTCCTGCCATTCAGCTTTGGTTAGTTGGTGATACCAGCTGGCACCATAGAAAGTTTCCAACCAAGTGCCACGTTATGTGATAACCATTGCTGTCTCAGCTCAAATTCTTAAACAGGAACCAAATTGGTACCACTCTGGATTTGTTCCTGCATCTTCTCTTAGCCAAAGCAGATGGATGGGCAGGTCATGCGCAGATTACTGTGCCCTTCCTGGGAACTGTGGTTGGGATATAGTCTCAGAAGTAAGGTAAAATGAGGGGACTTCAAAAGGTTAGTGGAAAAGTGAAATTACCAGACAGTTCAGCTTTCCATGAACTTTCTGGAGCTCCCGTGTACGTGGAGTTGTGGACAGGCATTATGATTGCAATCTTGTAGTTCCTCTTTCGCCCTGAGGTCTTGGGGGATATGCCTGGCCACCCTGGGGTTGTAGCAGTGGCATTTTGGTTTTTGGAGACAGGGTGACGTGTCAGAGACGATCAGAGTCTTCTTTGAGCAGAGCAAGTCTTTCCCCCCAGCTTCCAAGAGCCTCCTTACCATCCAGGAAGTGGATGAATTCCTCTTGCGACTCTCCAAGCTCACCAAAGAGGATGAGCAACAACAGGCCCTCCAGGACATCGCCTCCAGGTGGGAGGTTGCCCCAACGAGCCACACCTAATGGGGATGGGCTCAGGAGGCTGCAGTCATGGCGAGGAGTGGTTTGGGCACCCAGAGCACTCCAAAGATGAGTTGACTGTGCTTCGTCCCTGTAGGTGTACAGCCAATGACCTGAAGTGCATCATCAGGTTGATCAAACATGACCTGAAAATGAACGCAGGTGCCAAGCATGTGTAAGTACCAGCTCCTCCAGCAGCTTGAGCCTTTGTTCTCAGCTGGGGTTAGAACTTTGGAATCTTGAACTGGGTTCGAATCCTCATTCCATTTTGTTCCTGCAGACTAATGACCCTAACTCTGCCTTCATTTTCTTAGATGTAAAGCAGAGCAAGCAGTTCCTTCCTCACAGCATTGTAAGAATTGAGTATGGAATATACTAATGTAGTTTGCCCATCCCAGGCCCCTCCTTTGTTGAGCTAGCATTCACATGGGTCCTCAAACAACTGAACTTTTCTCTTCCTGTGGAAGTGTTTGGACAAAAAAGCACAACCCCTTCCCTCTAGGTTGGGACCTCTTGCAACCAGAACTGTCTGGTCAAAGGCATGGTTTTGTTTTCTTGCCCCTGTCTCCACTTACAGGTTAGATGCTCTTGACCCCAATGCCTACGAAGCCTTCAAAGCCTCACGCAACCTGCAGGACGTAGTGGAGCGGGTCCTGCACAACGAGCAGGAGGTGGAGAAGGAGCCAGGCCGCAAACGGGCTCTGAGCGTGCAGGCCTCGCTGATGACGCCTGTGCAGCCCATGCTGGTGAGCAACACTGCCCTGCCCCTGCCGCCCACACCCCTTGCTCCGAGACCCGCCTGGCTTGTCTGCAGAAGTTGGGGGAAGAAGAGTGCAGGTGCAAGGGAACATTTCTTGCTGGGACATGAAGGCGAAGGGGAAGACAGGTGATCTTGTGGGAAGAACTGACTCCAGTCCCAGCTAGGCCGCCACCAAGTTATGGACTGTTAGATGAGCTGTGTAGCTTCCTTGGTCTTCAGGTTTCTTGTGTGAAGGGCATTTATGAAACTGTCTTAACATTACAGTAAAGCTGTCCAGTGTAAGGCTCTGTGTTTGGGGCAGGGAAGTGTTCTCTGTCTGCATTGAGATTATGGGATAGCTGGCACCTGAATTAGATTAGTGAGATCCCCCTACCGAGAACCATTGCAAGAATTCTTTCTGGAGCCAGCTCTGTGGCCTGATGGTTGAAGCACTAGCCTGGACCCTATAGCTCAGTGGTTAACCACACGGGCCTGGAAGTTGGCCTTCATTCAGATATCACTCCTGCTGCTTAGTAGCAGTAGTAAGAACTTTTAGTTCTTAACCTCTTTGACATTGAGTTTTTCTTCCATAAAATGAAAACAGTATTTGTCATTTAAGGTACCACATCACGTGAGAAGTGAGATATGTATGTGACCTGGGCAGTGTACCCCGGGGCAGCTACTGCTGCTTCACACAGCTGCCGTCCTGTATCCGAATGCCTCAGCCCAGGGCTTCCTGACCGCTGCTCCTCACCACTTCCTTTCACCTTCCCTCTGCTTCCCTCTCGGGGCGGGGGTAACTGACGGCTCTAATAACAAGCCAGAGGCTATCAAGATCCTAAATTGTTGAGAAAATTATTTAGGCCAGTTGCTGTGGAATTTTGTTCTATAATGAATGACATTCAGATTTCTTAAAATGCAAACTCCATGTCGACTCTGGGGAGGATTTTATATTCCAAATACAGCATGGCTCAGCCACTTAGGCTCCCGTCAGCTCAGCCACCTGCCTGAGTGGATGCTGGGGCACTTGGGTCCAGGATCCGAAGAGCCAAACCCAGTGCTCTTTGGCTGAGCTTGCTGAGCAGCCCCTTGTGGAAGGTTTTGAGCCCTTGCTCTCCCTGCCCAAGGCTGAGGCCTGCAAGTCCATTGAGTACGCGATGAAGAAGTGCCCCAATGGCATGTTCTCCGAGATCAAGTATGACGGCGAGCGGGTGCAGGTGCATAAGAATGGTGACCACTTCAGCTACTTCAGCCGCAGTCTGAAGCCCGTCCTGCCTCACAAGGTATTGGTACTGTCCTCTGCCAGAACTCCTTTCCTCCTGCCTTTGAGAGTCTCAGGGCGAGTTTGAAACATTCCAGCTCTGGCCCATGGTAGGGTTTGTTCATTGAGTGGATTCATCTTTGGAGCTGAGCTGTTCAGGGTGGAGCACCGGAGCCCAGGCTTGAGTTTGTCTGGAGAGCTCACTTGCCTTTGGAGGCATTGGAACAGTGAGCCCAGCTGGTGAAGGGTTGTGCCTGTCTTGCCTTTCCAAGTCCTGTGTACTGTCCTTGGGCTAGATTGAAGATAGTGTATCAGGAGCTGTCACTGATTTGTTAAACAGGTACTTATCAGATGCTTATGTGCTGTATAACTAGTGGGCATGTAGCACTGGAGAAAATGGGCAGGAGCTGAACCCTCATGAAGTGTGTTCTAATAGAAGCACATACTGTGGAGAACAGGGAGCTTGGAGTGGTGCCCTGCCGGTGGTGGTAGTGGAGGAATGGGAGTCTCCTTGCTTCACCCTTCCCAGCTCAGCTTCTGAGTGGATCGAATTCCTGACTGTGCTGTCCCCTTCTCTCCCAGCTGCAGGTCAGTCCTTCAGACTCCTTGGGGTGGGCAGGAGGAACCATGTGGTCCAGGCACTTCCTTCCAGGCAGCTGTTCAGACCTACACCTGGGGTGCTAGGCAGTGGCCTCCAAGGGGACTTCATTGTCCAAGGGACACTGCAGCTGTTCAGGAGCCTCTCTGGGGAGCTTGGTGTTCCACAGGCGCCTCCCACACCCCTTTGTAAGGAAGTTGATGGAGCCCAACTTTGTTGAATTTATGCTTTCCTCCTGTCCCTTACCGAGATGCACATTGCTTGTATGTATTGGCTTGTTACAGGCTGGGCTGGGCAGCTCTTTCTGGCAGTGACAGCCTGCCTGCTCTGCCCAGGTCTGAAATCAAGACTATACCCTACTGCTGTTAACTTGGCAGGCACTGCCTGGGTTTCCCTGGGTGGGACTGCTCCTGTCTGAAGCTGTCAGAAATTAGGGCTGTGCCTTTGTCAGGAAAAATCCAGTTCCAGATTGTCTCTCTCTTTTTGAAAGATTTTTATTGGAAAAGCAGATTTACAGAGAAGGAGAGATGGAAGATGTTCATCTGCTGGTTCACTCCCCAAGTGGCTGCAGTGGCTGGAGCTGAGCTGATCGGGAGCAGAAGCCACGAGCTTCTTCGTGGTCTCCCACGCGGTGTAGGGTCGTAAAGCTGTCCCTTACTCATTCTTGAGATGCTGTGTATTTGGAGTTCCCACTCACAGATCCTGTTCTGTTCATGGGGTGTTCATTTCTTTTGTTCTTCCAGTTTGTGCTCCCTGTCCCATTTCTCGGCCTGAGATCTGCCCTTCTTCTGCAATGAGCACTCATCTCTGCCTGCCCCTCCTCCCTCATCCCTCTCTGTGCATACTCCCAGTCCTTTAGGGTTTTTCTGCAAAACCCTGCCTGCTTTCCAACCCATACACTGACTCCACATGGGCTCGCCTTTTCCTAAGTCTGGACAGGACTCAGTGACTTGTCCCCTTGTCTAGGTGCCTGGCAAGGTCCAGCCAAATGTTGCACATCAGCTGGGCTCCACTGTGTTGTTGTGTATTCCTTTGGGCCCTGGACTTTCCTCTCCGGCTTGGCTCTGGTCTCTATTACTGCCTGTCCATCCCTCACCAGGAGTGCTGTTCCGTTTGCAGGTGGCCCACTTTAAGGACTACATCCCAAAGGCCTTTCCTGGGGGCCACAGCATGATACTAGACTCGGAGGTGCTCCTGATTGACAACAATACAGGAAAACCACTGCCCTTTGGGACTCTGGGAGTGCACAAGGTATTGGCTCAGGACCCTATGTGTAGACTATGTGTGTGCACGTGGGCGTGCTGTCACTCTGAAAAGGGAATAGGTCACTTTGGGTGGAGTTTAGTGTTGGTTTTTGAACTATTTCTGAATTTAGCCTTGCACTTAGATTCTTTTTATTGGAAAGGACCTAACTCACAGCTGGGCTGGTTCCCACTGAGCACCATAGAGACCCTGGGGTAGAGCACAAGTCAGGCTTTTTCTGTGGTCCCTCAGAGGACCACACGAGGGAACTGGTATACTCCAGTTTTCTTGCCCCAACTTCTGTCAGTCACATGCCTACCTCATTTCTGTTTACAGAAAGCCGCCTTCCAAGATGCTAATGTCTGCCTATTTGTGTTTGACTGTATCTACTTCAATGATGTCAGTTTGATGGATCGGTGAGTTGGCCAGCTGCTTTGAATTGTGAACTGTTGGACACTATCTTCAGCTCCAAGCGGGGTGTGAAAGCTTCAGAGCCAAGGTAGCAGTTAACACGGTCAGCTCCTGACTCCATGTAAGGAAGAACCACTATGGCCACGCCATCCCGTCTGGAAGCTAGAGTCACACAGCAAACCCAACCACCCAAAGAAGTTTTCTTTTTTTAAGAGATTATTTTATTTATTTGAAACGCAGCGTGATAGAGAATGAGTGGGAAGGAGGAGTATCTTCCACCTGCTGGTTCCCTCTCCAGATAATGCAACAACCAGGCCAAAGCCAGCAGCCTTAACTCCATCTAGGTCTCCCGGGCAGGACAGAGGCCCAAGCTGTTGTGTCATTTTCCACTGCTTTACCAGGCAAGCTAAGAGAGGTTCCATCAACAACACAGCCAGGACTCAAAGCAGCCACTCTGATGTGAAGCGCCTGCTTTGCATGCTGCAGTTTAACCCACTGCATCGTAGTGCCAGCCCCAAGGAAAAGTTTCCTTATGGCCAGAATGGTCTGTTGCAGAGATCAAGTGAGAGCACAGCAGAGTTTATCTTCAGGAATACTCATGAGGTGTGAGGCAGATGATTTCAGAAGTTTTGATGCCTGACAACAGGAAATTCTCAGAGGCAGTCATGGATGGGAACACTTTGGAGAGAACTGGCAGTTCTGACTTAGCTTCTTCCACATATGTGGGCCTGGATGCTATCCCCTGGCCTCCCACCCCCAGAGCTCCTGCAGCCTCCACGTTCCCGATTGGGAAATGAAGCCAAGAGAACTGGTGGTGTGGGCCCTGGGGTTTCAGTCCTGCAGTCTGACTCGAGGCCCAGCCAGCTTTGGGGGGGAACAAGGAACCAGGGAGAAAAATTCAGAATTGAAGTCATTTTTTAAGTAGGATGAAAAATTGTACAATCTGAGCTAGAGTCCAGTTCTTCCTAGGCTTGATAAAGCAGCCACGGGAACTACAGTCAGTTCAGAGTTGTCTACCTGCAGTCAAGTGAAGCCTCTGCAACTTTTTAAAACATATTTATTATAAAGAGTATGAGTTATAAAGGGAAGGGGGAGGAGTGTGGAGAGATCTTCTATCCAATGATCCACTCCCTAAGTGATTGCATTGCCTTGACTGAACCAGGCTGGAGCCAGCAGCTTTATCTAGGTCTTTAACATGGCTGCAGGGGTGCAGGGACTTCGGCCATTTTCCACTGCTTTTCCAGGCATGTTAGCAAGGAGCTGGATCAGAAGTAGAGCAGCCAGGACTTGAACCAGCATGCCAGCATCGCAGGTGGCTGTTTAATATGCTGCTTAATGTTTCTCTGCACCATCTCAGCCATTCACTGTAGGCCTCTCACAGAGCTTTCCTATATGGCAGGCCTCCTGTGAAGCAGTTTAGTCATCATGCCCCTTCCCTCTGAACTCCTGACAGTCGAGTTCTCATCTCAGCTCTCTTGTCCCCCCTTAGACCTCTGTGTGAGCGTCGGAAGTTTCTTCATGACAACATGGTTGAAATTCCCAACAGGATCATGTTCTCAGAAATGAAACAAGTCACAGTAAGTAAAGGGCTTTCCCTAGGCAGAGTCCTAGTGGTCTGAAAGCAAGACAGAGGAGGGCTAGGGTCAAGTGGGAGAGGGAGCACCTTCTCTCGGGGCTGCTGGCCTAGCATCCCCCCGGGAGGGCGGGGCATGAGAGAGGCCATGCCCTGGAGCCGCAGCTGCTGGGATTCCAGTGTGTACTGTACTGAGAGGCAAAAGCAACCACTACTCCTCACTCCCATGCTGCCCTCACCTCTCTCCATCTGTTCCCCAGAAAGCTTCAGACCTGGCCGACATGATCAACCGAGTGATCCGGGAGGGCTTGGAAGGGCTGGTGCTGAAGGATGTGAAGGTGAGGTGGTGGCAGCCTTTACCAGAAGCCCTTGTCCTGAACCCTTCCATCCCTGGCCAGGAGCTGGAGCAGCAGCCAAGGGCTGGTTGGGGTGCTGAGCAGGGGACAGCTGGGGGACACAAATGATGTGGGATAATGTACCCTTGGGGACTGCTCTAGCTTGCGGTCACTCTTGCCTCTCCTCAGGGTACATACGAGCCTGGGAAGCGGCACTGGCTGAAAGTGAAGAAGGACTATCTGAATGAGGGTGCCATGGCTGACACGGCTGACCTCGTCGTCCTGGGGGCCTTCTATGGGCAGGGAAGCAAAGGTCAGCTGGGGTGGTACTTGCTTTTAAAAAGCCTCTATTTGACCTTCAGACTGGCGTAAACTGGCTTGATCTGCCAGCGCAGCCAGTCAGGACCCGAAAGTGCTAGGATCTGAGGCCCCACCTGGCCCGAGTCTCCTTCAGTGAGGATGGCTGAGACTTGGGCAGAGAGAGATGGGCAAGAACACCCTGTGTTAGTATGGCATAAGGAAGCTCACCCCAACAGTGGCTTCAAGACCTGACAGCTTTCTTCCAAGGAAAAGCCGTCCTGCCATAAGAGGAAGCTGGGTCTGAGGTGGTGGCACTTCAGGCTGTGCACCAGGTATTGTTCCACTGCCCAGAGCCCCACAAACTGGGTTTGATTATCCCAAGTTATGAAGGTGACATAGGAGCTCTCACAGTTGTGGCAGTTCATAGAGGTTACAGGGATACAGCTTGAGAGAGGCAGAGCCAAGAGGTAAATTTGGGAACTCGATGCCCTTGGACTCCAGTCCTGGGCCCGTTCCTCACTGCCAGGCTCGCGGAGCTGGCCGACATGGTTCCTTCCCATCCACACTCAGCCGTTCTCCCCTCCCAGGTGGCATGATGTCAATCTTCCTCATGGGCTGCTATGATCCCGGCAGCCAGAAGTGGTGCACAGTCACTAAGTGTGCAGGAGGCCATGATGATGCGACTCTTGCCCGCCTGCAGAAAGAACTGGATATGGTAAAGATAAGCAAGGTAAAGATGGAACCTGGCTGATCCTGCTGTCACTACAGAGGCAGGGCTGTACCTGTCTTCTCTCCCCTGCGAAAGGAAAGCTGCTTGGCTGCAGGGGCAGGGTGGGCCTAACACCCATGAGTGCCTCCCTCGTGGGAACTGGCCTGTGAGCCTCCTGGGCCGCACACCTCTGGACAGGGACAGTCACAGGGGCTGAGGGTGAGCCTTGCTAACGACATCCGTCTTCCCACAATCCCATTACCAAGAGAAGCACTGAAACCTCATTCCAGCTTGGCAGCAGCCCAGAACAGCATCTCTTCTCCTCCAGGATCCCAGCAAAATACCCAGCTGGCTGAAGATCAACAAGATCTACTACCCTGATTTCATTGTCCCAGACCCAAAGGTATCGTCCTGCTCCCAGAAATAACTTGCAGTTCCTCAGGGGCTCCAGAGCACCACCTTGGTGGCACTCAGTTCACCTAGACTATCTGGGGCCTAGATAGTTCAGCCAGTGGCAGGCAAAGGGAGGACCAGTCACTCGCAAGGATTCTTCCTCAACAGAGGGAGGAATACCTAGCCACCACTTCTCAGTGTGTTCTCAAAGCAAGGGAAGCAGATCCAGAGGAGGCAGGACTCCTCAAAGCCCAGTATCCCAGCCGTCAGGCTTGGTTGGTTTCAATGCTCTGTTACCTCTGGCTGCTTGGGAAAGGATCTCTTCCTAACTAGCGCTTGCCCATCTGCCTTAATCCTGACAGAAAGCTGCGGTGTGGGAGATCACAGGGGCTGAATTCTCCAAGTCTGAAGCTCACACAGCTGATGGGATCTCCATCAGATTCCCTCGCTGCACACGAATCCGCGATGATAAGGACTGGAAATCTGCCACGAACCTCCTTCAACTCAAGGTGCCAGCACTTGGACCCCATGAGTGCCCGCACCTCACTGTCCCAGCCTTGGGGCCTCGGGCATCAGGGCTGTTCACCTGTCCTCTTGTCTTCTCCTTTCCTTTTTGCAGTGTAATAGACTGGGGAGACAGAGAGGGACACCCAGCCAGCCCAGGTCAGGTCAGAAATAGCAGATGAGGCTTTCTGCTGGCTCCAAGTAGAGAGCCTGGCATTGTTCACAGGGTTCCTGCTATGTCCATGGGAACAGGGGCACAGACAACAGCGGTTGGCATCCTGCGCACCCCAGGTTACAGGCTATATATAAGAACCAGGGTATCTGAACCAGGGAATCTGTGCCTAACACAGGCCGCTGCTCATAACACCTAAGGCTGGTGTCTAGAGGAGGGAATGTGGTTCTCTCCCACCCCAGGAGCTGTATCAGTTGTCCAAGGAGAAAGCCGACTTCACCGTAGTGGCTGGAGATGAAGGGCATTCCACTACAGGGGGCAGTAATGGCGAGAATGGTGACACCTCAGGGCCTGCTGTGTCCCGCAAACCCTCTACCAGTGCCAAGAAGACTGGAGGGAAGCAGAGTGATGCCAACAGCAAAGGTGGTAAGGATGGGGGGATGGTGCTGTGGGGGGCAGAGGCCCAGGTGAGATCAGGTGGTGATCTCGGTCCACTGAAGCTGAGTGACCTTGATGGCATTCCTGGTGTTATCGAGCCATGTTCTGCCAGACTCTACTCAGTAAACTTAGACACCACGCTGGGGAAACCAATCTGGGCAGGGGATGAGCCACTGTAAACTCAAGGGCTTAGCTGGTTATTCTTTCCCCTTCTCTACTCCGCAGAGGAAGGTTCTGGCCCTTCCTTTGGCTGCCTGGAGACCAGCAGTCCTCACCCTAGAACTTCTTATCCTAAACTCTGTTTACAGGTAACATGACGGCCACAAAGCATTCTCCTGTGAAAACGGCAGAGAAGCCAGCCAGGAAGTCTTCCCCAGTGAAAGTAGGACAGAAGCGGAAAGCTCCTGAGGAGACCCCATGCCAAGCGAAGGTGAGGCTAGTATAGAAACCAGTGGGGACAAGGAGTTTTGTGCTCCCAGCCCTCTGCCCATCAACTTTGCAGAAACCTGGGCTGACACCCTTGCCCTCCTGCATCTGCTACCTGGAGATGTGGTGCTGCGGCTCCACCCTGTGCCCTCTTGTTGCGTTGCAGAGGCAGAGGCGGCCGGCCAAACGGCAGAGAGGAAGCAGAGCTGTGCGAGCAGGCAGCAGATAGAGCCCACAGAGGCCCACCCAGCTGCTGGTCCCATGTTACCTCTGACATTAAAGGGGAGGAAGCCCAGTCTGGTCATGGAAGCCTAGTGGTGTGTGAGTTTGTGATCAGGGCGGGAGCAGGTCCAGCCAGCCAGGAGCCCAGAGATACTGGGTCACTTGGGTGACTTGTCCAAGCGAAGGAACCTTTTCCCATACACAGTTGTCAGGCTTTGGTTTGGCATTATCTGTTGAGCACCTACTGAAGCCAGAAACTAGTGCCAGCTCAGCCCCCACCTTCCTGCCTCCATCCAAAGGAAGCATGTTGTCTGATAAGTCAGGGCCAGAACCCAAACTGGTAGAAACAGTTCCTGTCCCTCCCCTGCTAAAGCCCTGCCTTGGGGTCCATGCATGGTAATGAATGGGGTTCCTGGACTCCCTCTTTCCCCTGGTCATTAGTGACAGAGTGGCTGCTTGATCTTTGCGGGACATCAGCACGTCTGGGCACTGAGCTTATGAAAGCCACTGGCTGACCTTTGGAGACAAGACTCCACTCCATGTGTTTCCCAGGCAGGGAGGAAAGACCTGTCAGTCCTGTGTGAGGATGAGGGGAAGTGATGCCGGTGCCTTTTCTCTTGAAAACTGCCTAAGCTCTGAGCTCGCTCCATGTCCTGGTGTTCTCACCTCTCTCCACTGCCCTGAACATGTCTGGTGAAGCCCATGCGCACCCCTCCCCTGACCCCTCTGCCTTTGCAGGTGCTGTTGCTGGACATCTTCACTGGGGTGCGGCTCTACCTGCCTCCCTCCACGCCAGACTTCAGCCGTCTCAGACGCTACTTTGTGGCATTCAACGGAGACTTGGTACAAGAATTTGACATAGCTTCAGCCACACACGTGTTGGATAGCAGGGACAAGAATGCTGAGGCCCAGCTTGTCTCCCCAGAGTGGATTTGGGCGTGTATCCGGAAACGGAGACTGGTACCTCCCTGCTAGGGCTGTGCTCAGGCACAAGGCAGGGAGACAGAGGAACAGAGAAGGGGATGGGCTTTCTTCTGCAAGTAGTGTGTCTTCCAAAACCCACCAACAGACTATTCGTGGTCATTGCTGAACCAAGAATTAGCTGCTGTGGGTACCTCAGGCGCAGTCAGCTTCTCTGGCTGGCTTCAGTAGATCTTTCAGATCTGGGTGCTGGCTTTGTCATCTTTTTGTTTTCTTTAAAAAGATGCTTAGTTATTTTTTATAAATAAAATACTCTGCAGAATTACTGTCCCCATCCCCTGTAACATTCCTAGCCATTAAGGAGTGACGGCAAGGTACGGAAGCTCTGTCCACCAGTCTCCTTGCCTCCTGTTTTACTTCCAGGCTCATTTTAAAGTTCTGTTTCAAAGACTGCCCTCAGAAATGCTGCTACTGATTTGGCAAAACTTGTATTCAGCCTGGCCTGTTTGTTTGTTTGTTTTTGCCAGGAACAAGCCCTCATTTTAAAGAAAACAAAATGAAATTTGATGACTTTATTCTTTGTGTTCCATTATAAGGTCCCACTGTGAGAAGGGACAGGACTAAGAGCAGATAGAAAAATGAGGCCTGTATGTACAAAGGGGAGGTTACTAAGGCCACCACAGAGAAGGGTACACAGGAAGACTGCTGAAACCAAGGCTGCTTTTTAAAACTAAAATCCTCACTCCTCTCAGGAACAGGTCTGTATCATCTGCCTACACAGAGGGGCTCCTGTGCCACCTGTGGCTGATTGATCGGAAGACGATTTAGCATAAACAGTGTGCTTTTCGCTACAACATGATACAGCCTTGAAAATACCCTGTGACCACTGCACTGGCTGGGTTGGCCACAGATGATTGCTGAGCGCATGATATATGCTGGTGCAACTGCCGAAGTGCAGGCATACAACACAGGGTTACTCTAGGTGGCTCAGATACAGCCTATGTAGCCCTTGGTGCACTCTGTAAAATGCTGGGGACTGAGGAGTAAATACAATCTGTTTTTAAATAGGCACCGTTCAGTATAGCTTTGGTATTGGATGTAAGACGTTCTTTTTATTCCATCCTCTGTGGAAACAAAAAAACTGTTCCTTTGAGCACTGACCTACATAGATTCCCAGCCAAGGCCACAGAATAGGGCTCTCTTGCCATCTGCCTGGGTGCCAACAGAGGAAGCTTAATGGCACAGGGACTCTGCCAGTCCCAGACCATCACCTCAGTCCTGAGCTCAGCCCTCTGCTTGGTCCCTTGCTGCCTGGGAGAGCCAGTTCACTGTCAACAGTGTTGCTGGTGTGTTTCCTGCCTGTCTGATGCATGCCTGCCTTTGCTGCCCAGACTGGACTGCACTTTTGTAGTCTCATGTATTTCCTCAGCAGCAACATCTTAACCACCCCAGCTGCCCTCCTTTGAGCCTTTCCATCAGTGCTGCTAGGTGCTTAACAGGTCAGCCACCCAGAGCACTGAGGGTGATATCCTTTCCTCTTCCTCAGGGGCAGGGTGCAAAGGCCTCAGGCATAGGCTCACTCAGTGAGACCTGAGTCCCACTCCTAACACAGCTGTATCCAAAAGCTACCATGTCTCTCCCAAGCAGCCTGAACTGAACATATTAGTTGTCCTCAGACTCCTTTCTACCCAGATTTTTAGACTCACCTCTACTAGATGTGACTGGTACCACCTGCCATTTGGTCTTCCTACCAGCTCCCACTTGCCAGGCTGTCACATGGCCTCTCCCACATACTGCTTACTGAGATCTTGGGCAAGTAAGTCAGCCAGAATAAGTAAGTACCTCTTGACCAAGTCTACATAGCTAAGCATCTCCAAAGGCAGTACATCTTCTCCAGAACATGCGCACGTATGCACAGCCTGGAATTGCCCGATATATCATTCTTTTGTCAATCTCGGTCAGCAGACTTCCTGGCATCACCCCCACACCAGATTGGACCGGCATGTATGTTGACACTTTATTACAAAATTATAAAGCCGAGCTCTGTAACAAAAAAAAAAAAAAATACACATTTGGGTTTGCCTTAATACCCAAGTCAATCTGAGAATCTTAATATAAGCCACTTGAAGTAACACATTCACATCCAAGAAATTTCAACAAATTTGTACAATATATATGGAGCGTACTAATTTCTGTACAGCTTACTTTTAATAATTTGGGATTCAACTAGTCTAATGTATTATGACTCAGTCAAGTCTCAAATCTCAGAGCAGTCACAGCAAAAGCCATGGAATTATTGAAGAATTAGGTATTTCCATAATAAGATCAAGGTCTATGAGGGGCAGGATCAAAGATTCAAGGATTTAAAAAATCAGTTTTCTATCTGGGTTGGGTATTAACTGGCATGGGATCTTGAAAACTCCCAACTTTTATTTGGTATAATAAAGACAATACAAAAAGAAAAAACCCAACAGAGTTGACACCTTTTTTTTTTTTCCTAAATGAGACCCTTCACCAGAACAGGATAAAAGATCTAAAGGCATATTCTACACAATGAGTAAATGACCTAGGGCTGACAAGTTACTAACCAGCCATCAGTACTCATCCTACTCCATGTGTGAAAAGGAAGTGGGAGGTAAAGGGCTGTAAGGCCTCAGCAGGGGAAGCAAGTTATAAGGGAGAGAACCAGCTTTTGCCTTCGTTATTGCTAGATACTGACTGAGTTGCACATAAAAAGACAAGACCTGTTTCACAGTGGAATCAAGGAGTGGCTGAATGAATGACCCTTTGCTAAACTACCTGGTAGGCCTTGTAAACTACAATAGTCACTGTCCAGCATAAAAAGGAAGGTGATACCTTCATGGGGAAATGTGCAAGGCTGTGGCCTAGTCAAATAATCCAGGACTCTGTATAATGTTGAAGTTAAGTGGCCCAGTGTTCAGCAAACAACCACCTTATGAAATTATTTCATTCCCACAAAGGGGTTAGTGGTTGATGACGGAAGGAAAGAATGAATGTGTACCAGTGTAGTGGGTGCCCTTAGCGGTGTCCCACTGCCTTCTACTGTGAGATGACTAACTCTGACAGTCTCACACTCAGCTGCATGCACACAGTGTATACCGTGCATGGTAGAGGGCTGCTGAGACCCTCGGCTATTCACATTGCATTCCCATCCACTGCTAATGGCACAAATGGCTCTTGTCAGCATGTGCATTATTGGGTTTTGCTGAACTTTACTCTAACAAACTGAAGTCCTTCGTCAGCTTCAGGGATGTGAAGAATTTAAGGGCCCGTCTATTCATATGACCCTTGCAGATCTGCCCCCGAGATCAACAGGCTAAAGAAGATGGTGAAAGCAGGGACTTCATACCAATCAGAGGGATTGAGACTTCCAGTTGTCTGCTTACAGGCAGGGTTCAGCTTCATTCGGTACCTTCCAGTGTGACCAAGACGCACTTTCACGTCTGATCTCCAGGAATTTTGTTGAGAACTGTGGCTAGAGAAGAACAAGGCTCTGCCTAAAGCTCTAAGCTTCAACAAAACCAACTTTAAAAACTTCATGGGAAAGAGAGGAACTGCATTCAAGTAGTTCAAGATTCCTGCCTGTTGGAAGAGGAGGATCAGAAGTTAAGCAAAAAGCCATTGCCCCTCTTTCCTCAGAACCTGAAGTGATGGATGATACAAAGTGAGGCCACAAGAAGAGTGGCACCATCCCTTACACACTGGGATTGATCAGAAGATTGCAAGTCAGATGCTTTGATTCCCAGGGTCAGGTAAGGAAACGGCTTCCAATCAAATCCAGCACTTAAGCACACAGCAACCCTTGAAAAACTGCAATTTCCTAGAACATTTGTGCTTCATTTCTCATCCGAGGTAAGTTTAGGTGTCCAATTATGTCCTGAGGACGGTTATTGGTCTGGTAAACTTAACAGGTTTTGGTCCAAAGAAACAAATGGAGTTTAGGCAATGTAGCAAGAGACTAGAGCAAAGAGGTTAAAGCACAGAAAGCCAGAGGCTAGAAATCTAAACCCAAATAGGCTGGGAAGGAAGGGAACCATTCCTAGTAGGACTTCTGACTGGTGAAACAAAGGCAAGCATTTCCAGAAGAGAATACAGGAGTACAGGTGCAACCAGGATCTTGGAGAAGGGAAGAAGATATGGTCCAAGTTCTGGGAAGTCCTCTGTTCATCAGTTACCATCACCACCACCAGATGGCTCAATCAGGGACTCACCATGTCATTTGTACCAGTTCCCGCTGGTCTTGGGCTCTACCAGCCATGAGGTACACCCTTTGTGATAAGACAAGCATGCCCAGGGTGACACTGCACCTTTGCCTGCCCTGGTCTTGGGAACACTGTAGATTTTCTTCTGTTAGCCTGCTCCTCTGTGAGCTGGCCAACCTTGAACCCAGATGTCCTAGGTTGTGTCCCTGTAAGGCACTGAAGAAGCTGACGCAAACCCTCAGGAGCGGAAGACGTGCACAGCTCGGATCACATACTGCCGGCATATGGGGCATTCATTCATGCGCTTGCCACACTTTGTACAGGTTACCATGTGGCCACACTCCAGCAAAACACAGTCAATGGGTGAGTCCATGCAGATCTTACACAGGTTCTCCTCCAGAGCCGATGGTACTGCTCCCCCTGTAAAAATACACAGCAGAAAGGCAGAAAAATGAAGAGATTGTCCTAGTGAGGTGGGTTGAGGCGAGGGCGGACATGGGAAAGAACAGCACACTGTAACCCAACTCCCAAATCCACGTGCATCCCTGCAGGAAAATTTCTCCAAGAAAACTACCTCCCTAATTAACTCCAGCTGCCTCCTCCCGAAGTGCCACAGGGCAAGTCCAATCTTGTGGAACAGACACATCCCAGAACAAAAACTAAGGCAGAGTCCTCAAATTTGAAAGAAACAATCTTTATAGACAGTTGAGGCTATTTTACAAACTCATTACTCATGAGGCAGAACATGCTCAGGAGATAAAATTGGTTCAAGGAAGTTTAGACAGAAATGGGACCATAATGGAGAGTGCTGTAAGCCTCATCCATGTGTTAACTCATGGCCAAGTTAACAGCCATAGCTGAAGGAGCCTCATGCACTATCCCGCCAACTCCTGGGCTTGCTCTGAAGAGAGCTGGGGGAGGAATCTCACAGATGCTCTCAGGAATCTCACAGAATCTCTCTCTGCTATTCCCACAGAACCTTAATAGCCCCAGGACTGCCCATTTGCCTGCTTATGTCCCTTAGTAGGCTATGTGCACCTTAATTCAAGATATCCCATCAGTTTCCACAATCATGTGCATGCTTTTTCTTGTTTCCATGTCACTTATTCACCTCTGAATCCCCAAAACACCAGTCACATGGCAGTTCTCTGAATGTCTTATAAGTGAACATCTCCCTAGGGACGCCCACTGTAAGCTTGTCATGTACCCTTTGGAGCACTAAGTTCTGCATGTACTAACTCATGCAATACTCCCAAAAATTATGAAGCAGGTACTCTTGCTACTCATTTTAATAATGAGGTAATGGGCCAGCGAGCAAAGTGGCTTGGTCACAGGTATGAACCAGGATCTCTACAGCAGTACTGCTATCTAAGCGCCCTGGGGGTAGAGACTACTGAGTCGGTATTAGCTATCCAGCACCGAGTTACCAAGAAATGCTAACTGCCTTGTGCTGCTCATGGGATACAGTGGGCATAACCTGTGTCTTAGTTAAGCCACAAAAGACAAAAATCTTTATATTCAAAAGCCCAGCCATATGCAAAATGTCTTCAATTGTAGCCTGCACTAGGTAGCCACACACAGACCTCCTAGAGACAAATTTTTCCTTACTCTTAATTCTATACTTTCTTCTTTCCTGGACTTCAAAAAAAATCCACAGACACAAGGAGGTTGGCTAGCTGTGGAAGGGAATGAAAGCCAAAGTAGCTATCTGCCTACTTTGAGAAGCTGTTGGCCCTAATAGGGAAGGCTTGGAGGGCATACAAATACCTTAGAAGAGCGTGAACCATCTGCAGCATGTCAGCTATTTATTACTCCTCTTAGGAGGGCAACACACACACCAACTCTGCCATCAGCATTCCACAGGGAATCAGAAAAAGCAAGGCCCTGTGTGGTCTGGCTTGACCATGGTCCTTATGAGTGAACTTTGAATTCCAAATGGTGTGGGGAACTGAGAAAAACCCAATACTCTCAAGTCTGATGAGAAAACTTCATCTTGAGCAAAAGGCCATTTTACTAACAGACATGAGAGGTCTTGGTAGAGAAGCTGGAAGGTGCTCTACAGGTTCCTACATGGCTCCGCAAATGTTCTCACTGAGCACCATGCTCACCCCCACACAGCCTGGAGGTGTCCTACGGGCCCTTCAGGTTGCTTCCCCAGCAGGCCAGGCCTGTCCTGAGTGCTAGAATCCCCGAAGGCGCAGGCATGGCCTTAAACATGGAGTAAGGTGCACGGTAGGTGAGGTGGGAAATGCAGCACCACATGTGACCTTCTTGACCTACCTCTGGGACGGCTCTAACCACCACCCAGCCCACAGCAACAGGGCTCCCTCGGCCACCACCTTTTGGCTGGTCTCATAGGTGATTTCCCAGAAGACAGACAGCGCCCTTCTGGCTTCCGGTCAGACCAGAACTAAGTGAAAACATCAGAGTTTTAAAAAAAAATGAACTGAGTGTGACAGAAGCCACCACTCTGTTAAGTATTTTGCAAAGGTTGGCTTCTAAGCTCGGCCAACCAGACACGCCCAGAGTCAGCCTCCGGGTGTGCTGCTGCTTCCTTCACAGGAGAGCAGGAACTTCCACAGAGGCCGAGGACCCCTGCTTCTCAGGGACCTTCCCACTCACCCTCTCTGGAAAGACAAAGGTCGTGCATCTCAGACTGCTAGCAGGGGTCAGGGCTGCAGGAGAGAAGAGGCTAGGCCAACTCCCACACACAAACAACCACTTACCATTTTGGTCTTCAGCACCACATACTGAAAAGGAAAGAGAAAGGTGTCTGAACACATGATGGTGAGATGGCCCAAGGAAGTCTCCCACCACCCTGCCATCAAGTCTGAATGCCAACGACCTCCCTGCTGGGCACTGGGGTTGCTAGGACCCTAGACACCCTGCCTCTTTCCTTATTCTACAGGCTGACAATGTGCTTAAAGCTTCTGTGTGTACCAGATCCACAAAAACAAAACCACCATATAGAAGGATATCCTATGTGCACAATACCCTTTTCAACTACTATTGAAGCCAGGACTAAAAGAATAAGAAACATGACTTTTTCAGTCAGCCATGGGATCTGGGTAAAAAAAAAATTTTTTTCTCAGATTTTTTTTTAAATGCAAAGTCAGATATACAGAGAGGAGGAGAGACAGAGAAGATCTTCCCTCAGCTGACTCACTCCCCAAGTGACCGCAACAGCTGGTGCTTCCTCGATCCAAAGCCAGGAGCCAGGAATCCCCTCAAGGTCTCCCACATGGGTGCAGGGTCCCAAGGCCTCAACCGCCCTCCCAGGCCACAAACTGGGAGCTGGATGGGAAGTGAGACAGCAGGGATTAGAATCGGCGCCCATATGGGATCCCAGCACACTCAAGGCGAGGACTTTAGCCGCCAGGACACGGCACTGGGCCCTGGGTAAAATTTCCATGTGAAGTCCTATGTTCTATTCCCCCAGAGCCTCACAAATCCAGGGAGACTCTTGAGACAAGCCCAAAGGGAAGGCTAGGTGGGGATCTGCCTGGTCTCAGTCAGGTAAGTAGATGTATATCCTCCAGCTCTGACAAAACTGAGCCCCTGAAGGAGAGAAGCATGAAGTCTGGCTTTAACCACTGTTATGCCAGGAATCAAAATGCTGCTCTGCAGGAACCACAACAGGGATGGGAGGGAAGGTGAGCGTTCTGTGGGGAAATGATTGCAGGAAATGCTGGGGTCAAAGGCACCTGGCACAGCAAGTAGGATGTCTGCTTCCCATATTGAAGCGCCTAGGTTGATTCATGGCTCTGCTTCCTGGGAGACCTGGCCTGAGTTCTGGACTGCTGGATTGTCTAGTCCAGCTCTGGCTGCTGCAGGCATTTAAGAGTGAATCAACAGATGGAAGATTTCTCTCTTTCTTTTTCTCTCTCTCTCTCTCTCTATGTATCTATGTATGTAGGTATATACATACATATGTGTGTTTGTGTATATGTGTATATCTTTGTCTGCCTTTCAGGTAAGACAGAAAAATCTAGCATTCAATAATGGAAACAAAGTATAATGTCTGGCAACTCACTAACTACAGGCCCAGATATTTATCTGACAGCTCCAGAAAATGTTGTCATGTTGGGAGATGGACAAAAGGAAAAGCCCATGTGCAGGCAGGACAGATGTGAGAACTTCAAACAGTGCACGGTGGTGCAGCGCGCTAAGAAACAGCTCATGATGCTGATATCCCAGAGCACAGTGCGGATCAAGCCCCAGCTCCCAGCTGCTCTGCTAACCTTCCTGGGGGGCAGTGTAGGTTGGCCCAAGTACCTGAGCCCCTACCAACCATTAGGGAATCTAGGATGAAGCAGCCCCAACTGTTGCAGTCATTTGGGAAGTAAACCAGCAGACAGAAGATCTCTGTCTCTCCCTCTCTGTTGCTCCACCTTTCAGACAAAGAAATCTGTTTAAAATAACAAAAACAAACCTATGGAAAAATGGAATAAGTTTATTTTGGAGCAAAAAAAAAAAAAATTGAAATCAATGTATGGTTTTCATGCTATACATTTTCCATGCCCTCATGTATTCTCCATATGTGCAAAGATTTGCTTTCTCTTGTCCCAGCTGTTTATGGAGTAAGCACTGTGGAAGGAGCAGGCAAGTATGGAGGGATGGCAGACACAGGGAAGGCCACAGATGTACATCAAAACATCCTCAGCTCGTGTCTGAGCTGCACAAAGCTAGTTCATAGGCTGCGGAGGATTCAGAACAGTCTTAGCATTCAACCACAAATGACAGCCACGCAGATGGCATGAACATGTAAACTAGCTAACTATGTGGCTGGAGGTGTGGAAACAGCCCGATGCCATCATGCTTCTGAGTAAACACTCCGGAGCTCTGAGCACCCGCCACCCAGACAGCCCCTCACCCAGGTGCTGCAGTCCTTTCTGGTCTTTGTACAGCCGTGTCACTCTCTCCATCAGCTCCCACTTCTCACAACAGCCTTTGTAGTTGACGAAGTTGCGAGCCAGGATCTCTTTCAGCTGCCGCACGGTCAGGCCTTCAATGTCCTCTAGGTGGGTCAAGTCAGACAGAGAGGCCCTCCGGCCTGGGACAAAGCTGTCCTCTGAGTCAAGAGACTGCAAGGGCAAGACAAGATTGGTTTCATCTCTCCAGGCGAGAGCTCTGTTAACCTTCCCAGAGCACTGTTAACACCACACTTAGAGACAGGACAAGGCTGACAGGGTGCTTGGCATTGCAAAATGAACTCTAGTCACTTCCTGGCCCAGAAGTCTACACTCGGGCTCAGGCAACCATCAACCAACCAGCCAAAAGAAGGGACAAGGCATAAACAGCACTTGTTTGAGTCAGAAAGACTTGACTTGAAAACTGACTCCTCCACTGAGTATTTCTAAATAATATCTGGCAAGTGGCTTACATCTGAGACTGTTTGCTCCGCTATAAGGGAGAGATAGCAGTTCTACCACACAATTCCCAGGAAAATTCTGTGTGGCAGCATGTGAACCTATTAAGAAAGTAGTTGGCCATTCTCTCTTGGAAGAGGACCATCTGTCTGGCAAAACTTCTCTACACACAGCCTCGACGGCCCTAACGGGTGTGCTCTTTGGACTGGCTCCCTGCCTGACGGAGATCTGTACTCCTAATTATCTGACCTCCTTCCCCTAACAATAGCCACAGTGTGCTAGAAGTAGGAGCAAAGAACAAGATTTTCATAGCAGCACCAGGATCCTGCCCTCTGGAAGCTCTCAGAAAATCAGAAGACTGGAAACATAAAAGGCCATCAGGCTCTGCAGTCCACACTGTGACCTCACACCCCGTATGAACACACAGAGAGCCTCCAGGTTAGTTTAGAACATGGCCACTAAACTTTACTCTGACCACAGAATAGCTACCGTCCCAGACAGAATCTTCTGTCTTCACTTCTGAGTCTGACAGGTGGCTCCGAAAAACACCAGAGAAAGAGCAGAGGCGAAGGCACAGATCCAAGCAGAGTCCTACCTGGGTCTCCTCCTCAACAGGTGCTGTGGCTGTGCTCTCCAGGCAGACGGGTTCCTCTTGGTCCTGAGACACATGGCCATTGGCCTGTGGGAAAAGAAAGGTGCCATCACATCCAGAGACATCCCAGGAGCTGCATAGCACAGGCCTCCTGCCAGCTCGCACAATGTCCAAAATGCACCCCATCTCCCCGAGAAACCTGGAGTTCCCAACAACAGTATACACAAACGCCTGTTCTCTAATATTTTGTTAGGGAGATAAACCATACAAACTGGCTTCAACAGATATACAAGTGCCCTCCAGAAAGAGTGTATTAATTCTATCCAAGGCCAGGGTGACACTAACCTTCACTGAGCTTAAAGCCTGAATGATCCCTGTTTCCAGTCCAGTGCTAGACTTCTTCACTGCTGTTTTTCTCTTGACACTGATCCAATGTGCCCTCCTTTAAAACTTCCAGCTACTGTCCTCGGTTCTGTCCCTAGACCAATGCCTGTTATTAATTCCAAACTGTTTACAAAGTAGCTTCCACTCCTCCATGCTACATTTCCCTGGCTTCCTCATCTATCCTCTCCCTCACCACCTGCGTCCCTCTCGTCTCTCCAATCATTTCTCTCACATTCTAGACACGTGCTCTAGCCTGGGGGCACAGAGTGACTGATAGCTGCCTCAAAACCTGGCCAAACATTATTTCAGTTACATATAAGGATCTACTGTGTGAGCCTAAAGACAGTTGCCTGTGTTTGGGAAGTTTCATTCCAAATGAAACCTGTAGTCTTTTATAGGGCTTCCCGCTGGGTACCCTGTAATGAGGAGGTTTTATGACTGAGTAGCAAAACTGTGCACCTCCTAACTCTATCACCCATCAAACTAACCCACAAACCTTTAAACCTCGACCCTCTCTGCTCCCTGCAAAGGGGCTGGGCTGAGCCTGGATCTAAGAGGTGTCTCACCTCACGGGTTTTTCGAAAAGACACTGGCAGTGCCAATAAAGGCACAGTGTGGGACACCAAAGTCACCTACTTGTCCCAATTACCCATCCCAGCTTAGGATGTGAACTTAGGGAACTAATCAAGAGGAGGCAAATCACCACAAAGAAAAGCAGAAACAGCCACAACAAAATGCCAAATAATGACAAGCCTGTCTATTTGCGGCCATGTATGGGGATGCGTCCTAAGAAACAGCTTGGTCCACACCTGTGCTTCTCTCTAGCTCTGTGCAGATGCGGTGCCCTCTGGCCTCACATGTGGCATCACTTGGGAGCTTCCAGTTTTCAGAGTTGAACCTCTCCCTCTCACTCCCCTCCTCCTTTGTTTTCTAAGAAGAGGAACTGCATCTGCTGAGCCAAGCATGCTCCTGGCTTTCTGGTTTGCCGCTGATCAAACCAAGACCTACAATGGTGTCTGTCCAGGATTGTGTTTATTGTACTCATTTCCTTCTCTTGAAATTACTGCTAGGGCAATCAAGGCAGAAGGACTCTGGTAGAGCATACATCACAAGGGGATTCGCACTATGCTACAGCTCACTCGAGAACTCTTCAGACGCCTCACACAAGTCACCTGACTTGACCAAATCCTTTTTCCTGCATGCAAAACGCAGATCTCACCAAAACAAGGGCTGTAAGCACACACAAGCCCTCTGAAACCCTCGAAGAAAAAGTTTTCGCCAGGATCAGGTAGGTGGTATGACTTACACATACCATCCATAAATCTGTTACTGACAAGCAGGTTACAATATTTCATTGAAGGGCTGGCACCATGACGCAGTAGGCTAATCCTCTACCTTCAAGCGCTGGCATCCCTCATGCGTAGAATGTGTGCCAGCGACTCCACTTCCAATCTAGCTCCCTGCTGATATGACCTAGAAAAGCAGTGGAGGATGACCAAGTATTTGGACTGCTGCACCCACATGGGAGACGCAGAAGAAGTTCCTGGCTCTGGGCTTCAGACTGGCTTGACTTTGGCTGTTGCGACCATTTGGGGAATGAACCAGTAGATGGGAGACCTCTCTCCTTGTCCTTCTCTCTGCAAATCTGATTTTCCAATAAAAATAAATACATCTTTAAAAAAACAAAACAAAACAAACAAACAAACACAAAACAGTATTTCATTGAAAAGCCTACCCTGAAGCCTCTTTAGGGAAAAATAATTCCTCAAGTTTTTCTCCTGATTCCACATAAACAAAGAGGATTGTTCTTAAACTAGTGAAGGAAAGAAATGTGCAGAGGAGAGAAAAGCAGCCCAGGAGACTAAGAGCCACAGCTTAAGAAAGAGTTAATGTCCAGCTGCAGAGAAAAACAAGCTCAAGTCAACAAGGGTGTTAAATGATTCGCCCGTGGCTAAATTATGCGATCACATTGGCCTTTATGCCTCAGTGCCTGTCTAGAGCTGAATCAGGGGACCCAGCTCTGGCAAAGGAGGGGACCATAAGAGGCAGCAGCCACCCACACCATGGTAGGGACTGATACCCCTAGCATGACAGCAGCCCTACGTGGCTCAGAGCTCTTTAGACATGCAATTGTGGTATTTCTAGCTTCCAGTGTCCTGTGCAATCAAAAGTGGTTTGGGTAGGCCCAGCACAGCACAGCAGGCTAATCCTCTGCTCTGTGGTGCTGGAATCCCATATGAGTGTCAGCTTGTGTCCAGGCTGCTCCATTTCCTATTCAACTCCCTGCTTATGGCCTGGGAGAATCATATAGGATGATCTGAGGCCTTGGGATCCTGCACCCGCGTGGGAGGCTGGGAAGAGGCCCCGGGCTCTCAGCTTTGGATCAGCTCAGCTCTGGCCATTGCAGACATTTGGGGAGTGAACCAGTGAATGGAAGATCTCTCTCTTACCTCTCCACCTCTCTCTGTAAAATCTGCCTCTCAAATAAAATAGATAAATCTTTTTTTTTTTTTAAAGGTTCAAAGTCCGCTCTAGCTGAACAGAGTCAGTGACAAAAGTAGATGGGGAAATCAGGTCTTCCAGGTCAGCATATCCCCACTTCTACAAAGTCCCATCTGACATCAGGGTCACCAAGGCACCCATATAAAACTTATGACACCACAAGGCATGCCTGCTGGCCTCATACCATCTCAGAAGTTGGCCTACTTGTCCTTGTCCCCTCTTGCAGGTGCTGTTTGTGAATAAAAGCTGTGCCTTTTCCAGATGTGTCCTCTTCAGGCCGGACCAGGCTCACATGCCAGTAAATGAGCTGCTCCCAGCCCCGCTGGCAGAATGATAAAGCAGCTGCAGGCAGGGGCATGCCAGGCACACCCGCTCCCAGATTGGACCAGCAAGGGAGGGAGGCAGTGAATAAGCCATCAGTGGCTCCCCGCTCTATCCCCCTCCACAGAGGCTTGATTTTCCCACATGCCACGTTGTTTTTTAAGAAACCAACTTTTGGGGCCCGGCGGTGTGGTCTAGTGGCTAAAGTCCTCACCTTGAGGTCCTTGCACCGGGATCCCATATGGGCACCGGTTCTAATCCCGGCAGCTCCACTTCCCATCCAGCTCCCTGCTTGTGGCCGGGGAAAGCAGTCGAGCACGGCCCAAAGCCTTGGGACCCTGCACCCGTGTGGGAGACCCAGAAGAAGTTCCTGGATCCTGACTTCAGATCGGCATAGCATCGGCTGTTGCACTCACTTGGGGAGTGAATCATCAGAAGAAAAATCTTCCTCTCTGCCTCTCCTCCTCTCTGTATATCTGACTTTCCAATAAATAAATAAATCTTTAAAAAAACAAAACAAACAAACAAAAAAAACCAACTTTTCAACCTAGCTAAGGAAGACCACAACAAAGGTAAGCCAGAGGGTAAATTTGAACAGAACTTTGGAAAGTTAATGATGAGTTTTCTCAAAATATTTCTGGAACAACATTTTTTTGTTTTTTCCCCAAAATGCCTAACTGTATGTATGAGATACTGTATGTTTTACAAACAAACAAAAACCATTTTATATATATATATAAATATATATATAATATAATAATACTGAGCATATCATCTCTGGAGGAAGCCAGAGCACGAGCCTGGCATCCAGAAAACATCACCTCAAACATCAGGAGGCAGAATGGCTTCTACCTCACACCGCACTCCCACCAGCAGGCAGGAGACGAAAACGGGCCCTCATGCTGCTGCACAGGGGCAGAGACGGCAAAGAGCCCCTACCTGCTGGCGTTCCTGCGCCTGGGCTGGGGGAACAGAGGTGGCCTGTGCAGGGGAAGGTGGGAGGCTGGCCGAGGTAGGAGGTATTGTGCTGGCATGCGGCTGGCTCAGGAAGGCCTGCTGCTCGGGCGAGTCCGGGGACAAGGCACGAGTCCTGCCCTCCTGTGGGACTGCAGGCTGCTGGCCAAGCACCAAAAACACCAGCTCTTCCTTCTCCCGGCACATCTCCGTGGAAATGTCATGGAGGCTGAGATAGTCCCTCAGGTCCTTCACCTTCATCTTCATGAGCTCCTCACGCTGAAAGGCTGTGGCTCGGAACCGTTGGCAGAGCAGGCAGAGGCGGGGCCCATTCCCCACCTGGTTCGAACAGGTCAGGCAGAAATTCTTCTTACAGTCCAAGCAGGTCTGCTGCTTAGGGCAAGAGGCAGAGGAAAGCATGTCAGATGTGCAGGACAAGACAGAAAGCGAGATGGGAGCCATCAGAGCTGGCGAACCTAGCCGATCTCCAGTCACTCTTGGTGCTAAGCTGCCTCCCAGGCAGGTATATGAGGGTTCAAACTGCCCTGCCACTTTCAGATGAAGAGCAGACTTCCCGAAGTGGCTGTGCACAGGATTCTACTGGACTCACCTCATTTAGGGCTCACTTTATTCATTTTGTTAACAGAGGACTTAAGGCTATCTTAGCTTACTAGAACCAAAAAGCTCTATCTTCTTAGCAACTCCCCTCACCCCATTTTTTTGGCAGGCCATAACTCAACATCTCTGGCAGAGTCTCCTCATCTATAAAATGGGGTAAGAACTGGATCTGCTGCCCAAGGCTGTTGGGAAGACCAGGAGGCTGGTAGTCAGGTTTCCTGCTCAGAGGGCTGGGAACTGAGTGGTACACGCGACCTTGTCCAAGACAAATAGTTAGATGAGCCTGGAGGCACTCAGGACATCAGGGTGCTCCTGCTTGAAAGGACAGAGTGTCTCAGTCAGGCAACAAGAACGCCTGCCCGGCAGCCTGGTACTGCCAGGCAGGCGCCCCTCCCACAGGCAAAGACATAAGGTGAAGCTTGCTCAACGCATAGGGTGTGAATCCTCAGCCACTCAGCCTGCAGCTTGGGCAAGTGACATCTGGCTGAGCTCCGATTCTGGAAGGGCAGCTCCTACTCTTATGAGCAAGGCAATCCCCAAGCACGCCAGACTCATTCTTGGGGCACCCTCACTAATCCTCTAAGTAAGTTAGAAACTTTTCATCCTGTGGTGACTTAAGGATTAACCTAAATATTTCTGCTCTATCCTTTCTAAATATAGAAGGCTGTTGAAGCTAAAAGTGAATGCCCCAGAGACTCAGATTCTGCATCAGGATCACACACTTTGCTGTGCAGGGCTGAACCGAGTTGGCGCAGCTCAGAGAGCTGTATTTTACTTTAAGAGTCATCATACAATAAAGGGACAAGGGCACACCATGCACCTCCAGGGTGGGTTGTAAAGGCCTGGAAAGCACTGCGAAGGGACACCTCCAGAGCCCCTTCCTTCCCTCCCCACAGAGTTCACACAATACAATGGAGACCGACTCATAAGGATGAACAGCTGTGCTAACTTCATGGTTCTGGGACCAGGAGGAAAACGAGCAGGTGGAAAACGGACGTTTTGGAGTACCCAGGGGGCTTGTTCCTATCTAAAGCTTTTCTGTGGGGAAACTAAATGTGTGTAGGATGACTGACAGTGACAAGGAGGGGCTTCCCTGACAAGAAGCTGTGGTCCAGACAAAGGATGCCAATCAAGTACCTGTCACAATTAGAAAACCTGTGTTGCTCAGACAGCCAGATCCACACAACTCCCAGTTCCTTCTTCAAATGTGTGCATCTTGCTGGATGCAAGGTCAGAATGCAAGAATGGCAGCCAGAGCCTGTAGCCCCTGCTCACCCGGACCCTGGAGCAATCTGGCATTTCCAGATTTCCAGTCCACAGTGGCAGGAGATAGCAAAAGGTGACAAAGGGCAGAAGGAACCAATGGGCAGATTAGGTATAAAGTACAGCCAATGGCTCAACCCAACTACATAGCCAGGCAAGTATAGCGATGAATTCATGGGGGCAAGGTGCTGGTAGAAACTCTCAGAGTAGACTTAGGCACCCCACAGGGAGATCTGGGGGCAGCCCCAAGGCAGGCATGCCCTGCTGGCACACCATGTAGGGTGTCTGAGTTGCTTCCCTTCACCACTCTGCCCCTGTGGCTCCACTCCTACCTTGCCCATATCCCTGGCACTAGTCAGGCCCACCTTCTCATTCCACCAATGGAAGGAACAGTAGGACTCTGGCATGAGATAAAGGATTACAAACCCTTAGCATACAGTGAATACTCACCAAAAATTTACACAGTGGCCCTTTATTCCCATATCCTTTTGTCTGAACTTTGCCAATAATAACCACTCCTGTCTTTCTGCACTCATATGAGAGTCAAATCCATATCTCAAAGCACAATTTGCACTCCGCCACCCCCAGCTAGGCCAACTCGAGAGGTTGGATGCCAAACTTGCTGCTAAACCACAGGGGAAGAAACCAAACGGCTTGGGGCAAAAGTATAGTTTACAGGGCCCGGGGGTGTGGCCTAGCGGCTAAAGTCCTCACCTTGAACATGCCGGGATCCCATATGGGCACCGGTTCTAATACCAGCGGCCCTGCTTCTCATTCAGCTCCCTGCTTGTGGCCTGGGAAAGCAGTCGAGGACAGCCCAAAGCTTTGGGACCCTGCACCCATGTGGGAGACCCAGCAGAGGTTCCTGGTTCCCGGCTTTGGATCAGCACACTACCATAGGGAGTGAATCATCGGACGGAAGATCTTCCTCTCTATCTCTCCTCCGCTCGGTATATCTGACTTTGTAATAAAAATAAATAAATCGGGCCCAACACGATGGCGCAGTGGTTAAGGTCCTCGACTTGCATGCCCGGGATCCCATATGGGCGCCAGTTCTAATACCAGCAAGCCCCACTTCCCATCCAGCTCCTTACTTGCGGCTTGGGAAAGCAGTCGAGGACAGCCCAAAGCTTTGGGATCCTACACCCGCGTGGGAGACCTGGAAGAGGCTCCTGGCTTTGGATTGGCTCAGCTCCAGCCATTGCGGCTGCCTGGGGAGTGAATCATCGGATGGAAGATCTTCCTCTCTGTCTCTCCTCTCTGTATATCCGCCTTTTCAATAAAGATAAAATAAATGTTTAAACAATAAATAAAAATAAAAATAAATAAATCTTGAAAAAAAAAGTATAGCTCACCATTTCTCTCCAAGCCCGGAGAGTAAAGGAAAGCAGGGCACTATTTCACTTATGTTCTCTCTACAAAGTCCTTAATGTTATTAGTGGTTTACACTTAATGAACATTCAGAAAATACTGACTGTAATGAAAAACAGACAGACAGTAGGATCATGCAATTGTTTCAATTCAATTACTTCCAGAAAGGACACTTTAAAAGCCTCTGGCTGTTAAATGTTAAATGCCAAACCCTTAAGATAAGGCGGCTGATCCACTTGAGCATGAAATTACAAATGAAAAATCCTCCTATGAGAAAACATCCTTAGCATTCACAAAATTTATTGCAGAATGCTCAAAAGTAATTCATACTTTTGTAACAAGGAAATACTGCACCAATAACTATCTTTCACTGTTCAAACTGTAACCTCCCCCCACCCTGCCAAGCTCTTCTTCCTATGCTTTTTTCTCACTGGATGGTATGTACTGCCTCAGTTTCCCTGTCCCACTACAAGCTCCCTATTAGACATTTCCGTTCCCTGGCCAGTGCCTGACATACAGCAGACAGGGCAGGGAGTCATTTATTTTCCAATGGGGAGGAGGGTGGGAGGGCACTGAAAACTCCTCATTTTGATCACTGCCATGCTCCTGGGTACCTGAGGCCTAGAATCTGTCGTCTGCAGTGATGTGCTATCCTCCAAGAGGAAGTTAGGAACCTGAGTTTGAACTCCACATCTGCTATTCAGTATCTGGGAGATCCTGAAGCTCTATTGAAGGTAAAAAGAATCAAGATTTTGGGCACCACATGGTGGCCTAGAGGCTCAAGTCCTCATCCTGCATGTGCCAGGATACCAAATGGGCAACAGTGCTAATCCCGGCAGCCCCGCTTCCCATGCAGCTCCCTGCCTGAGCTCTGGGAAAGCAGTCAAGGAAGGCCCAACGCCTTGGGACCCTGCACCCGTGTGGGAGACCTAGACCTGGCTCCTGGCTAGGATCTGCTCAGCTCTGGCCATTGCAGTCACTTGGGGAATGAATCATTGGACAGACAATCTTCCTCTCTGTATATCTGACTTTGCAATAAAAATACACAAATCTTAAAAAAAAAAAAAAAAAACAGCTTTTATTATTTTCTATTCTATTTGTCATAAACTTGACACCACCAGCTTCTCTAAATTTTTATAATCTTTTTTTCCTGTTAAGGAACATTTGAATATATATAACACAATCTGTGGCCCATACAAAATTATCAGTTTAAAAAATTTGGATACTATAGATTTACTGAATTTTGAGTCCTGACTGTGAATGCCATGTCACGGTCAGAGCAAATTATTTCAAAGGCTTTATACACATAGTCCACAGGCCACATGCTCCCCATTTCCACTCAATCTCCCATAGGGAAAAATGTGATTTGAAGAACTCCTTTTATTAAAGATTTATTTATTTGAAAGGGCGACACAGAGGATGACTGAGAAAAAGATCTTCCACCTTCTGGTTCAGTCTCCAAATGGCCACAACAGCCTGGGCTTGACCAGACCAGTTAGGGAGATAGAAATTTCACACAGGTCTCCCACAAAGGGGACGGGGTCCCAAGCATTTGGGCCATCATCCACTGATTCCTAGACATATTTAGAGGGAGGTGGATAGGAAGCAGAGCAGCCAGGAATCAAGCTGACCTGACCCCGTGCTCTAATATAAGATGCCAGTGTTGACAACTTAACCTGTTGCATCATACATAACACACTGTGCCATTCTGCTGACTCTCCCCACATTCCGGAGGCAGAGGAAACGGACAGAGAGCTCCCACCTGCTGGTTCACTTCCCACGTGCTTGCAACAGCTGGAGTGGGCTCAAAGCTGGAGCAGAGAACTCAATCTGGGACTCCCATCTGACAGGAACCAAGTACTTGAGCCACTACCTCACCTCCCAGGGTCCACAGTACCAGGAAGCTGGAATCAGAAGCAAGAGCTGGGAGCCAAATCCTGGTGCTCTAATATGGGATATGGAAGTTCTAGCCAGCATATTTTTCTTTTTGGATTTATTTTTATTTGGAAGGCACCATACCAGTTCCCTATCCAGCATCTTAGCTAGGAGGCTAAATGTCTGCTCTTGAGGTATCCTGAAACCTACTGATGAAATTAAAATGAAATTAAATTAAAAATCTAAACTCAAGGCTAGTGTTGTAGCACAAGTTAAGGTGACTGCTGCAAGGCCAGCATCCCATATCAGAGCACCAATTCAAGTCCTGGCTGCTCAGCTTCTTCTCCAGCTCCGTGATGCTTCTAAAACAGCAGAACATAACCCAAGTACCCTGGTACCCACATGGGATACCAGGATACATCTTCTGGCTCCTGGTTTTGTGGCTGTTTTGGGAGTAAACCAATGAATAAAAGATTTCGCTGGAGCTGGAGCCGTGACAAAGTAGGGAAAGTCACTGGCTGAAGAATCAGCATCCCTTTTTGGGACCTAATCAAGTCTTAGCAACTCCACTTCTGATCCAGTGCCCTGCTAATGAGCTCAGGATAGCAGAAGATGACCCAGATACTTGGGACCCCTGCCATCCATTAGAAAAACTGTAAGAGGCTCCTGGCTCCTGCAACCAGATTGGCCCAGTTCTGGCCATTGCACTCATCTAAAGTGGTCAACCAGCACTAGCAGATGGAAGATGGCTTGTTTGCTTGTGCTCTCTCCTGCCCTCTTTCTCTCTATAACTCTGCCTTGCAAATGAATAAATAAATTTTAATTTCCTCTCATCTTTCAAATTAATAAAAAAAAATTCTTTTTAATACTTAAATTTCTGAAAATAATCCCGTCCATACAGCAGATGGTTTAAAAAGCATTATTTTCTCTTCAATGTCCAATCCTATCATCTGTTCTGGGCTACAAATCTCTTACTCTGCAAAGAATGCAGACTGCAAGGGCTCCCTTACACAGGCCAAGTCTACCTTCTGCCCCAACTGTGCTTCCCCATGTAGAACTTGCTGCCGCTGGGCATCATCTTACTTCCTGCTCACTAACAGGGGGAAGCATAATGTCCATGCATTTAAAATGAATTCACTAAACAAGCTCTAGTCTTTAGGGTCCTAATGCACCTGGAGTACCCTAAGCTCTGCTTTCCATAAAGAGAACAAGGTAACCTACAGTCAGACCTTTCATAATGGCAGCTAACAGAGGCAGTAACAGAGAGCTTGCAATCTTCCTCCAAGTCTGGTGCTGGGCACCCTTCCTGGCTGCTCTGGCTTCACCCTCCCTCTAACTGAGAGGCAGCTACCATCTCATCTCTGTTGTTATTGACTGGGAAACCAAACCTCAAAGTAACTGAAGCCATCCAGCTAGTGAGTGACAAAGCCATCATCTGAATTCAAGTCTACTGTCACGAAAATTACACTGTGATACTTTCCTTTCTCTGGGTGGCTTTTCTCGAACATTTTTAAGAAGGCTAGGCCTGTATCACTAGGATGCCACAGGCAGCAAAGCAAGTGCCAGGCATCCAGAGGGAGGTCAGTGGACCTGCCAGAAGTCGTGGGGCGACAAGGGCAGAGCAAGCTGAGTCGGCACCCACCTTCCTGGCCATGTTGGTGAAGTGGGCCCCGCAGGACTTGCAGCTTGGTTCTGAGCCCGTCGGTGAAGGGAAGGAACTGTACCCAGGGTTGGAATAGGCTTGTGTCCTGGCCCCCTGGGATGCTGGCACCTCCTCAGGCTGTCCATCCAGGCAGAACCAGTTGCAGCAGGTTGCCCACATGATAAAACCTGGTGCAAGAGAGGAAAGAGGAAAAGGTCAGAGTGCAGACACACCTCTGCTGCTCCAGTACGAAAAGACACACTGCATACTTACAGAACTGAGGGGAAGAGACGAGCTATGGGGCCACCGTCTTCTGGCTACCTCGTCTAAGAGCAGGTGCTGCTATGCACAGGTGGTGATGACAGACACCTGATCTGCCAGGACAAGAGCAGCTGCCAAGTGGGCATATTACCTTTGAAAGGTTGCTGATCTGTGACTGGCTCTAATCTAGATCTAACTTCAAATAAAATCTGTTCTTACCTTAGCAATTACAACTATCTTAACAACTTTACTCAAGAATATGGCGTCATCCCTACAGCTCAGAAAGACTGAGCTTTATCAGACTTTATCAGTCACACACACATACTCTCTCCTACACACATACTGACTGCAAGGAGGATTAATTCTTTTACGCAGCTCATATAGTTATATGTAGAGAAGGCAGCCAATACATGCAAAGTGGTTTCAAGAAGTTCATGGAAAATTAAATTAATAAATAACTTTACACTGATAAAAAAAAAAATTGACATCCTCGTACAAGAGGCACCTTAAAAAAAAGGTCACAAAAAAAATCTATATTGAGCACAACAGGATAGCCTAGTGGCTAAAGTCTACGCCTGGCATACACTGGGATCCCATATGCCTGCCAGTTCATACCTCAACTGCTCCAAAGCCTTTCTAGCTCCCTGCTTATTGCCTGGGAAAGCAGTCCAGGACAGACCAAAGCCTTAGGACCCTGCACCCACTTGGGAGGCCAGGAGGAAGTTCCTGCCTCCAGGCTTCAGATTGGCTCAGCTTTGGCCACTGTGGCCACTTGGGGAGTGAACCAGAGGATCAAACATCTTTCTCTGTCTCTCCTCTCTGTAAATCTGATTTTCCAATAAAAATTTTAAAATCTTTAAAAAAAAAAAAAAGGCATGGGGCTTGACACCATAGCCTGGCAGATAAAGTTCTCACCTTGCACGCACCAGGATACCATACAGGCACCAGTTCTAACCCCAGCAGCCGTGCTTCATATCCAGCTCTCTGCTTGTGGCCTGGGAAAGCAGTTGAGGACAGCTCAAAGTCCTGGGACCCTGCACCCATGTGGGAGACCTGGAAGAGGCTCCAGGCCCCTGCTTCAGATCAGCTCAACTCTGGACACTGTAGTCATTTGGGAAGTGAAGCATAGGAGGGAAGATCTTTCTCTCTGTCTCTACTCCTCTCTATATATGTGTCTTTCCAATAAAAATAAATAAATCTTAAATTTTTTTTAAATTTAAAAATCCATGTTACAAAAAAATGAACAAGTATAAATTTTTTTTTTTGCACTAAAGTAAACTGTAGTTTTAATTTAACATTTATGCATTTGAAAGGCAGAACAGGGCCAGTTGTGGTATCCTAGTGGCTAAAATCCTTGCCTGAACACACCAGGATCCCATATGGGCACCAGTTCTAATCCCGGCGGCCCTGCTTCCCATCCAGCTCCCTGCTTGTGGCCTGGGAAAGCAGTCGAGGACAATCCAAAGTCTTGGGACCTTGCACCCATGTGGGAGACGGGGAGGAGTTCCTGGATCCTGGCTTCGGATCGGGAGACCTGGAGGAGCTCCAGCCATTGCTGTCACTTGGGGGGTGAATCATAGGACAGAAAATCTTACTCTCTGTCTCTCCTCATCTCTATCTATCTATCTGACTTTGCAATAAAAATTAATTAATCTTAAAAAAAAAAAAAAAAAGAAAGGCAGAGTAACAGGGACAGTGTAGGGTAGAGAGATCCAACACGCATCTGTGATTCACTCTCCCAATGGCCACCACAGCCAAGTTTGGCCAGCACTGCATCCTTGCCTCCTGCACGGCCGAGACTTCTGCTGCTCTTCCCACGTGCATTAGCAGGGAGTGAGATGGGAAGCAGAGCAACCAGGACCCAAACCGATGCTTGACATGGAATGTTGGCATCACAAGCACCAGCTTAATTTACTTTGCTACAGCAGTTCCTAAAATAAACCATTTCCATAAACTTTCTGAAACACACACATGAAGAGTTGAGATTCTGGCTCTTATGGTTCCAAACCTAACACTTTTTTATTTTGACCCCTCTCCCCAGACAAAAGAACTAGTCTTCCGTCAGTATCTTTGGCCCCAGATAAACTTGGATCACAGCATCTATAATAGTTTCTTGTACAGATATGTTTACCCTTCCTTTTTAATCACTAAAGCCATAAATTCCTTTAGGACAGGTACTGACACTCACGTGTGCTCTGAACCTTGTACACACAGCAGATGTACAACAAATGTTTGCTTCCTTGCAGCTTAAGTGTTTCTACGGGTTTATTAGGAAGTTTGGGATTGTTATCCTCATTTTACACATCAAACATACAGGCACTGGGGACAAGGGAGTTGATGACTTGTGATCACAGAGCAAAGATCAGAATAACCTAAAGACTGCAAGAGGGGCCGGTAAAACGCTCTACATTGCTGCAGGAGATGAGGTGAGTTTTTTCCAGTAGGCAAGGCAGCCAGTTTGGACTTTCTGAGCCTGAACTCTTTGTTTGAGATAACAAGTGCAACATTTAGTGTTATCACTTGATAATCACTTTCCACAAAAGAATGGTACTTTCTGCTCTGTCTTCTAATTCTCTGTTTTAACAAAAGCATTTTCATAGTTCAAATACATGGGAAGTTAGAAGGAACAAAGAAGTTATCTGGTCCAGCCTGAATCACTTTATAGAGGCCTGGCAGGGGAGATAACATCCTGGGTCATACAGGTTACAAGTGTAGGTCTTTAGACTTTTCTAGGGCCTTACTACCTTCCTAAAGCCATCTCCAATGCACAAATGGAATCATTCATTCTCTTCCAGGGGGAACCTCTGATATTAATACCTATCTTCCCCACCTGCCTGTGTACCCGATGGAGAAAAACATGACAGTCTTACAGTGCCCAATTAGCTAGGTGGCTCAACAATGAAGCACATGCAACACTTAAAACCTTGGGCCCGGCGTGGTGGCGCAGTGGTTAAGGTCCTCGCCTTGCACGCCCAGGATCCCATATGGGCGCCGGTTCTATCCCGGCAGCCCTGCTTCCCTTCCAGCTCCCTGCCTGTGGCCCGGGAAAGCAGTAGAGACGGCCCAAAGCTTTGGGACCCTGCACCCGCGTGGGAGACCCGGAAGAGGCTCCTGGCTTCAGATCGGCATAGCATCGGCCGTTGTGCTCACTTGGGGAGTGAATCATCGGACAGAAGATCTTCCTCTCTGTCTCTCCTCTCTGTATATCCGCCTTTCTAATAAAAAAATAATAAAAATAAATCTTTTAAAAAAAAAACCTAACTAACCATATATTTGCAAATTCCAACATGGCAAAAATATTTTCCTTTGACTCAATAATTGTTCTTGTCTGAAGAGAATCTAAATTCCCCAAAGACTTGATCTGCTGTACTTGCTATTAACATTTCACATGGAATAATGAATTCTGAAGAGTTCTTCTTTGTGTGTGTATGTGTTTGTAAGAGAAACAGAAAAATAAATGAGCTCTTTGTTGGTAGAAGAATGGGGAAAAGAAAGGAATGGTAGCTTCTGAAAAAAGAACTTTGTAGTTCTTTACATGCTGACCAACGCATCTGAGACAGGGTGTAGCAATAAAAAGAACACAGGCTCTGGAACCAGAAGGCCTGAGCTACAAGTCCTGCTCTACTGCTTACGCTTTATAATTTACACCTAACAAGCCAGACCCTTCCTGTACTTCTTTCTCCTGTGGACATTATGCAGGTCATAAAGCAAGGAGTAGGCGTTAGTTGCTGTTATCAACACGGTAACAATGCCCGTAACTCCAAAGGCAAGCAAAGGCAGAGGGCAGACCAGCACATTTCACCACAATCACCACTTGGCTTTCTGGGCTGTTAGGGCTGACCAACTCCAGCTCAAACTTGCAATCCTTCCTGACACTGACGCCAGGCCGCCGGCTTCAGTGCTGCCTAAAGCACCCACCTGCAAGGAGCTCATGCTCCAGTTGGGGATCTAGGGAAGGCAAACCAAGACTTAGGATTTCTGTGTGTTTAGTGCTGTCATGTTGGCTTACACAATACACAGGGGGAGGTAAACTACCAACAGGGAAATGACATGCTCCACATGGGCGCAGGCAGGACCAGAGGCTTCAAAGGAGGTGCTACTAAGCCCTACTTTGAAACAGGAATCAGTGGACATTCACTACAAAGAGAAGAAATTTTTTTAAAAGTGCACCATTAGAAACTAACAAATGGGACCTGGCGCAATGGTGTAGTGGTTAAGGTCCTCGCCTTGCACGCCCCGGGATCCCATATGGGCACCAGTTCTAATCCCGGCAGCCCCGCTTCACATCTAGCTCCCTGCCTGTGGCCCGGGAAAGCAGTTGAGGACGGCCCAAAGCTTTGGGACCCTGCACCCGCGTGGGAGACCCGGAAGAGGCTCCTGACTTTGGATTGGCTCAGCTCCAGCCGTTGCGGCCGCCTGGAGAGTGAATCATCGGATGGAACATCTTCCTCTCTGTCTCTCCTCTCTGTATATCCAACTTTCCAACAAAAATAAAATAAATCTTAAAAAAAAAAAAAAAGAAACGAAACTAACAAATGCTTCACTGGAAGATTGGAAGAGAAGCAGAGCTGGGGCAAATGAGGATTCAAGTGAACAAGTAATCATGAGAAACAATGAATTCCATCATAAAAATCTGAACCTTATCTTGTATATAAAGGGACAAAAGCAGGAGGTTTTTGTTTTGGCAAAATTTGTTTTATGCAAATTTTATGATCTTGTTTGCATGTGGGAGTGGACACTTAGGGCAATGAGCAGGGTAGAGAGTGGACCTCAAAAGGCAGGTTAGCAGCAGGCAGTGGATACACACCTAAGTGAAAGGGACAGACAATTCTGTCAATGAACTGAAGGCAGAGAGCGCCTAGGACAACACTGGACACTGACTTTACACAGCAAGCTAAGCTGCTGTGCTGGGCCCTTAATTCTGCTTTTCAAAAACAAAAACGATAAAAAAAAAAAAAAGGAAAGATGCCAGGTTGAGCTGTGCAGTCAGCATGACAGGCTAATACATGTGTACAGCCATATTCAGTCAGTCATTCATTCTGTGCTATCCTCACCTGCAGAGCATCCAAGGGAGAATATGAGCATTTACAGAGCCTTTTCTGTCACTGTCTCCCAAACAAGACAGTGCTAACCACTGTTTACAAAGCATTTACATCATTTCAAGCATTATAAGTAATACAGTGATGTTTATTTAAAGCATATGGTAGGATGTACTAGGTTAGATGTGGATAGTGAATCCTTTCATATAAGGGATTTGGGACCTGTGAAGTCTAGTATGTGGGACAGAAAATTCCCACAGCCAGTCTCTCAGATACCAAAGCACAGCTAACTGTCCACGTCTGGAAGGCAGATGGAGGTCCTGCAGTCCCTGGGCTGGATGAGATGGTCTGGGCTAAGCCCTGCAAGCACCGCAGCCCAAGGAAAAGAAGAGCAAAGCTCCTGAGAACAGGTGTCCTAAGAAGGACAAGTGCGTTTTGAGTTTCAAAAAGAAGAGATCAACGTCATCTGATGACTCAGGGCCCAGACTGCCTCGCGAGGTGAGAAACACCAAAGGGCCGGCTTCTAGGAAAATGTGAGCGCACTCTTTGCCTGAGTAGTTTGGGAAAAAATAAGCCAACTAATAAACCCAGGCGGAAACTGAACGAGAAGTGAGAATGTACAAACCAAGGTCAAGCTATTCATACACGAAACTTCTTCCCAGCATAAATGTAGACATAGTCACAGACTGCAGAGGAAACCCCCAAAGACGGAGGGACTGGGAGGTGAAGGACTCTCACAACAAAGGATGAGAATAAAGGCCAGTGAGGTACTCGTAGGCAGGAGAAAGGTCACCGCTTCTACCAGGATGGAGGGGAGGTAGAGGTCAGCCAACCAAGTTTATAGCATTAGCAGTAGAAAGCAAAAGAAATTAAATGGAAAAGGGCTAAATAAAATCTCAAGAAGTAAACTGACTTTCCTTCCACAGAAAGTAACTTTTTTCAGAAACTTTTCCTGAGATGTAAGGATGTTGCCATAAAATCAGCAGACCCCACTTGGTAAGGCACAATCAGTAGAAGTAAGACTGCAAAGCTGTACACTGTTATCTTAATCATGGAAACACCAACTAGATCTTTGGCCTAAAGGCAATGCAGTTAAACAAAGCCGTTTGGTTTTTGTTTTTGTTTTTTTTTTTTTATGATTTGCTTGAAAGTATGAGAGAAAGAATTAGATCTTCCATAACTGATTCCTTCTTGAAATGCCCAAAACAGTCAGGGATAGGTCAGATGAAAGCCCAAAAATAATCAGAGTAACCCTCACGGGGTGACAGACACTCAAGCACTTGAGCCATCACTGGCCAATGCACATTAGCAGAGAACTCCGATGTGGGCATCAGACCAGCAGCTTAGCTCACTGTGTGGTAATGCCTGAGCCATCCTGGTATAAAACCTGAGAAAGCTTCTCCTTGGTTCAGAGTACACAGAATCCATCTTCTTCCACACTACTTTCATTGTCACTAACCTTAAGTGCCTCATCTGGATAGCTCACAATGAAGAGCCATCACTCAAATATTTGGCTACTATAAAAAGGAAGAAATGGTTCTGTGAAAAGACCTAAAACATGCCATCATGTTTCAGTGAAAAAAGAATTCCTCTCCTTGAGTCGGCATGGTGGCCTAGTGGCTAAAGTCCTCACCTTGAATGCTCTGGGGTCCCATATGGGTACCGTTTCTAATCCTAGTGGCCCCTCTTCCCATCCAGCTCCCTGCTTCTGACCTGGGAGGGCAGTTGAGGCCTTGGGACCCTGCACCCGTGTGGGAGCCCTGGAGGAAATTCCTAGCTCCTGGCTTTGGATCAGCTCAGCTCTGGCCACTGCGGTCACTTGGGGAGTGAATCATCGGATGGAAGACCTTCCTCTGTCTGTCTCTCCTCCTCTCTGTATATCTGACTTTGCAATAAAAAATAAAATAAATCTTAAAAAAAAATTCCTCTCCTGGGCACCAGTAGCTTAGTAAGCTAAGCTTCCACTTACAACACTAGCATCCCATGTGGGCTTCTGCTCATGAATCACCTGCTCCACTTCCAATCCAGCGTACTGCATGTGGCCTGGGAAAGCAGCAGAAGATGGCTCAAGTCCTTAGATCCCTGTACCCACACAGGAGACCCAAAAGAGGCTCCAAGCTCCTGGCTTCAGATAACAACTTGACTCCAGCCATTTGTGGCCATTTATGGAATGAACCAATAGATGAAGATCTTTGTCTCCTTCTCCATCTTATAACTCTGCCTTTAAAATTAAAATATGTCTTAAAATAAATATATAAATAAACAAAAATAATTCTTAACCCAGGAGAAATGAAAGCGAGAGAGGGTGTTATCATGGAAGTTGGAAGAGGTGGCAGGGTTCCCTTGCTAATCTACCTCAAGACTACTCAGTTCAATAGGACAGGTTTACCAAAGTCAGTGGACTAAACTTTTACTCTTTCTGATAGATACACCAAAAAGAAGCACTTCCTAATATGATCAGTTTTCTAAAATGAAAAGTTATCTCTTGCCAAACTTCCTTCACTCTATACAACTATATTCAGCATTTACACTTCATGAGGTAGAAGGCAAAAGGTTGCAATATTAACAATACCATACAAGTCAAATACTTCTCCCTTTCAAATGCTTTATCACACTTTTTCACACTTCAGCCCTAAAGAGATGCACAGAGCATCCGATGAGGTCACCAAAGGCCTCAAAGCAGGAATGCTTGTGTAGTGAACACTTCTCCCTAGGATGGAAACCTGGAAGAATTCCACCTCTGAGCTACAACCCTCCTTCCAGTCTTGGAAAAAAAAAAAATCACATCTTCACAATAAGGGTTTACAAATTCCTTCTGAAACTCCTCTCCCTCTCTTTTGAAAATAGAATTTGGTGATTTAATATTTGAAAACAACCTCTGACTGTTCTCCTACTGAGCTTATTTGACACCCATCAGGTTCTCCTTTTCCTCTGCCTAAAGGACAGTTTACGATAGAAGACATTAAGAGTTTAAGATGGCAACGATTCAGAAAACCGCCTGTGAGTGAGCCCTGCAGAATGAGGAATGCGGCAAAAAGCCCAGCTGGGCCACAAGATTTAGCCCATTTGACAGGTATGCAGCTAGTTCTTGAGAAACTTTGCAAAATACAGGGCTACTAACAATGTCTGATAAATAATCTACTTTAGAACTGGGTACGATCATGTGGTTTCTCCTATCAAGCCCTACATTCCTAAGTCATTTTAAAACTCTCCATTTGTTCACCCGCCTAAGGCAAGTAATTTAAAAAGCTGATCAATGGCCTTTCCCAGGAGGGGAACAGAAGGGCCACGCAGACTTGCAATGTAATTCCAAAACCACCTTGCTAACCATCAAAAACTAACGCAGGAAAGTCCCCAAGGTTCTCACCAAATCTGTTTTCATTTTAATTAATTGCTTTATGCACCAACTCAGCAATTCTGTATAACTCTGCAACCACAGGCTTTACATGGATGCCACAGCTACAACCTACAAAAAACCTTTAAAGATGCTTCGTTTAAATGCCCCAAACCTCAGAAAAAAAAGTACCTGTCTGACCATAGTTTTGGCTGGATGGTAAGTTTTACAGTGATCTCTGGCTCACAGAGGGTGGTACGGCTGCTGTCTCCAATGCATTCTGAACAGCTAAAAAAGCATCTGTACTCTAAGTGCACGAAGACGAAGTTACTCTGTGTTGTGTGGATCATTAATCCAGAAATGGGCTTAGCTTCATCTTACTTATTATTCGCAGAAAGCAATTACAGTGCAGTTGCAATGGCTTTGAAAGGAAAGGCTGTGAAAAGGCTATCAACATGGCTTAGCTAAACCTCTCTGAAATTATTGATAATTACCTATTCTGATAAGAAGAAAGCAACCATTGTCTCCAGGAAGGCTGCTTCTCATCCACTGAGTGATGAGCTACATGCTTAGAGTGAGTGTCAGCTGACGGTGTCTCTCCGTTCCCAAAAGGCAGGGTACTTTTTCTCACTTTCAGGGAGAACACCAAGATTCAGAGAAGTAAGTAGCTAAAGCTCTCAACTAGAAAGCAGAAAAGCCAGGACTGTAATGGGTCACTTAAGACTTTGAAGCTCTACAGACTACCAGAGAACTACTTCTGCTTTTAAGCAAAAACAGTCCCTGCAACCTCCCCCCAATGCGGGACTTGCATTCGCTATCTCTATTAGAACTTTCCTATCAGCACAGTCATGTTCTAGGGTCTCTCCTGCATATCATGAGGGAAATGAAATTACAATCACCCACCGTCATCATCAAACACACACTAGAATGGCTTGAGTGGCTAACATGGAGATTCTGGTTAGGTGCTTGGTAAGAATATAGAGCAACTGACATGGTCACATCACTGGTGAAAGCTACATTAGTACCAGGCGTCACCTAAACACATTCATTTCCATGACTCTGCGATTCCACTTTTGAGTATAATCCTAATGAGAACTACATTTACCAAAAGAAGTCTATAAGAACATTTAGGGAAGCACTGCTGCAATAGCCACAAGCTGGAAACAATCCGTCTACCAACAACAGAATGAAGTAAATGATGTTATGTTCACACAGCAATGAGTAAACTGCTTACACATGAAACAGAACAGATAAATCTTACAATGTCAAGTGGAAGAAGCAGACGCAAGTGCATATATATGTGTGTACATATATACATATACATATATGTATATATATAACTTTTATTGGAAAGTCAGATATACAGAGAGAAGGAGAGACAGAGGGGAAGATCTACCCACAATGAGCAGCTGTAATGGCAGGAGCTGAGCTGATCCAAAGCCAGGAGGCCGGAGCCTCTTCTGGGTCTCCCATGCGTTTACAGGGTCCCAAGGCTTTGGGCTGTTCTCAGTTGCTTTCCCAGGCCACAAGCAGGGAGCTGGATGGGAAGAGGGACTGATGAGACTAGAACTGACACCCATATGGAATCATAGTACGTGCAAGACAAGGACTTTAGCCACTAGGCTACCTCGCTGGGCCCACAAATGAATATATAATAAATGATTCCATTTATACAAAATTCAAAAACAAGCAAACTACTCTATGGTGCTATACATCAGAATGGCAAGTTGTCCTTGGGTTAGAGCAACGGAAGAAAGGGAATACAAGCAGGCTTTTGCTACCATTCTGCTTCTTACTCTGAGTGTTGATTATGTAGAGAGGTTTATTTTGTGGAAATGCACCAAATTGTGCTGTTACAATATATGTGCTTCTATAATTATGTTCACATAATATCAAGTACCTAAAAGTTATAACTCAACACATTACAAAAAGTATTTTATCTCCAAAGTCACGTCTCAGAAAAGCTCTTTGTTCCCCTGTCAAAGCTTATTTGACTAGAATTCCTTAAACTCTAATTCACCCTTTATCCTTTTCCAATTTAGTTTGACCCAAGAAGTCCACCTTACCCCCTTTCAAAAGTCACCAAGGATTTCTAAATGGCCAGATCTAATGGACTAATGGGCACTTTTCTATCTTCATATTTCTCAAAGCTCTGCAGTGCTGGAGACAAGCAAACAACCCTCTTCTCTTCTCTTCCTTTCCTCACCACCACAGCTTCCAGAGCTTCATCGGTGGTTTTCTTTTCACTTCAAAGCCTCTGCTGGTGCATGCTTCTCCTAGCTCCCACAATTTTAAATATTGGGCCGCCTTCTCCAGCCACAGGTCAGCTGGCGCTAAACACTTTTCTTAAGCAAAACAATCACAAATTCCAGTCTCTAACTTTTTAAATATATGCAACATTGTGATGTAGTAGGAGAAACAGCTGCCTACAATGCCAGCATCCCAAAAGGGCTCTGGTTCATGGCCTGATATTGTTTTACTTTTGATCCAGCTCCACACCAATGGCCTGGGGAAAGCAGCAAAAGATGGCTCAAGTGTTTGGGTCCCTGCCACCTACGAGGGAGACCAGGATGGAAATAAAGGCTCCCAGCTTCTGCTTGACCTAGATCTGGCTGTTGCAGCCACCTGGGCAATGAACCAGTAAAACAGAATATCTCTCTTCTCTTCCTGACATTCACATAAGTAAACAAGTAGTTTATCTTTGGTTTTTGTTTTGTTTTTTAATTTGAAAGGTAAGAGTGACAGAGAGGACACAAAGAGTTCAATCTACCATCCATTAGTTAGTTCACTCCCCAAATGGGCCACAACATCCACGTATGGACCTGGCCAAAGTCAGGAGTCAGGAATTCCAGTCTGGTCACCTACTTACGTGTCAGGTGTCAAGTTCTTGGGATATTACCTACAGCCTTTCAGACACATTAGCAAAAGGCTGGATCAGAAGCAGAGTAGCTAGGACTTAAACTGATACTCTGATACGGGATGTTGCTGTCTCAAGCAGCAGCTAAAATCTACTGTGCCACAGCTGCAGCCCCTCTCCCCCTCTCCTGCACCCAACAGGAGGCTAAGCCATCACCTCTCACTTACTATCATTTCTTTGCGTAGGTCCTCTGGATTTGCTGTCTATTCCTTCTGTCTGGACTCCTTTCACAAAGCTTCATGCACTTGGCTCCTTTCTATCATCCAACATTCAGCTGCAGTGTCACTTTCTAACCATATAAACACTTGGTACTGGCTGATTTGCTGACTTGTGAACTGCTTCCCCTGACTACACATTCGAAAGCCTGGAAAAGCAGGGACTTGTGCTTTCAGAATGGATTACTGGAAAAGGAGTCCTCAGTGTATTTTTATTTTTCCTTATTTGTTTTAAGAAAAAAAAGGTTTATTAATTTCATTGGAAAAGATCAGATTCACAAAGAGAAAGAGAAACAGAAAGATCTTCCATCCACTGGTTCACTCCCCATTTGGCCACAACAGCTACAACTGAGCTGGTCTGAGGCCAGGAATAGAAACCAGGAGCCACAGTTTACCAACTCAGGTGCAAGGTCCCAAGGCTCTGGGCCATTCTCCACTGCCTTCCCAAGTCACAAGCAGGGAGCCAGAAGGGAACTGGAGCAGCTGGAACAGGAACCAGTGCACATGTAAGATTTCAGCACATGCAAAGTGAGGATTTAGCCACTGAGTTATCACACTGCCCCCATCCTTTTTTTTTTTTTTCTTTAAGACTTACTTATTTTAACTGAAAAGGAAATTCCATAGAAAGAAGGAGAGTCAGAAAGGAAGATCTTCCATTTGTGGGTTCACTCCCCAAAAGCCTGCAACAGCTGGAGCTAAGCTAATACAAAGACAGGAACCAGGAGTTTCTTCTAGGTTTCCTACCCATGTAGGGTCTTCAAGGCTTTGGGCCATACTCCACTGCTTTTCCAGGGCAAAAGTAGGGAGCTAGCTGGAGAATGGAGTATCCGGGACACCAACTGGAGCCCATATGGGATCCCAATGCTTGCAAAGGATAGATTTAGCCAACTCAGCCATTGCGCCAGCCCCAAGAGCCTTCAATTTTTACTGCTCTAATTCCTTCTCCACAAGGCATTTGTGATTCCCTTACTCTCCCGAATATGCACATTAAAAGCTCCTAATGGACTGCATTATAGAATAAAATATCCTCACTGGGAAAGGTACTTTTCCCTACTAGTTGAAATTCCTACTAAGGTGCCCACATTCCATACCAAGTACATGGGTTTAAATGCCAGCTCCATTCCCAATCCCAGCTTCCTCCCAACACATACCCTGGGAGGCAGCAGGTGTTGGCTCAAGCCCCTGGGTTCCTGTCACCCATCTGGGAGATCTAGACTGAGCTCTCAGTTCCTGGTTTCAGTCTGACCTAACCCTGGTGAAGGCTGTGGTAAGTAAACTAGCAGACAGAATTGGTTGCTGTCTCTCAGATGAATTTTACATTATTTGAAATTTTCAAAAAATCATTCTTTACACAGTTGACTTCTGAAATGATTTATGCAGATAAATTTATTAAAATTAATTCACTTATTAAATACCATTTACTTAAAAAGCATATTTATTTTTAATGAAGCAATCAAAATAAAATAAATTAATGAAAATAAATTTAGTTCATGTTGCACTCCTTATCTGAGCTTCAAGCCACGGTGACATGCAGCTCCCCAAGCACCCCAGTCTCCTGCCTGCCTCAGAGTCCCGCTCTTGTTCCCTCTGTACCTACTGTGTCTGCCAATCCCCTAGGTCTCAACTCAAACATCACCTCTCTAGAGGAGTCTTTCCTAGTCACATAATTTGCTGCCTGCTGGTTCCTTCATGAAAACTATCCTCAGCTGTAATTAAAACTGCTGATTTACAGGCCATCTCCAAGGGCAGAAAGCTCACGGGTCTTTTTTTATTCATGGGATCCAGCATAATGCCCCCTCACAGAAGGTATCCAAATTTATGGAATGAACAGAGGTCAGAGAACATTCAACATTTTATCAGTATAACTGACACAACTGTGGCTTTCCCGGGCCACAGGCAGGGAGCTGGAAGGGAAGCAGGGTCGCCGGGATAGAACCGGCGCCCATATGGGATCCCGGGTGTGCAAGGCGAGGACCTTAACCACTGCGCCATCACGCCGGGCCCTAAATAAATCTTTAAAAATAAAAGGGCACTGTGTGGTAACCTAAGTGGTTGAAGTCCTTGCCTTAAACTCAACAGGATCCCATTTGGGCTCCAGTTCATATCTCAGCGGCCCCACTTCTGATCCAGGTCCCTGCTTGTGGCCTGGGAAAGCAGTCGAGGACGGCCCAAAGCCTTGGGATCATGCACCCATGTGGGAGACCTGGAGGAAGTTCCTGGCTCCTGGCTTTGGATCGGCACAGCTTCAACTGTTGCGGCCGCTTGGTGAGTGAACCATCAGACGGAAGCTCTTCCTCTCTGTATATCTGACTTTACAATAAAAAATAAAATTAAAATCATATAAAAAAAGGAATCATCTGCCTCTTAAGAGCTCACCTGAAACTTGAAATCATTTCACTAGGTTAGCTGCCTTCTATCAGAAACAAGTTGGTCTGGCTAAAGGTTTCACTTCCTTAAAACATTTTTAATTTCAAATAGAATCTCAGAGCAGCAACTGCATCTATCCAGCAAACCTGAGGTATCCACTCTGATATTGGAGGATTCAAAATGCTGGTGACAACACACAATGAGCATGAAGTGCCAGCACTGCTGGCATGTGTAACCAAAGAGCCTGCCGAGCAAACTGTGGTCTCACTGGCGGGGGATGTGGCTACTGGCTACATGCAAGACAAAGCAGCACATTCTGTATAATACTGAGATTTTTCTCCAAGACATTTCAGAAGAGAATTCAGAAAACCTAAGTCACAGAGGAGACAAATAAATGATGGAAAATTAGAACCCAGGACTGTCTCTCTAAACCACCTCCCAGAGCCACTACTCAGATGAAACCAACACTAGGAAGTAAAAGACTCTCCTCCATTCCCCAAGGTCTTTTTTCTTTTTTTAATTTGTTATTTTATTTATCAGAAAGTCAAATTTACAGAGAGAGGAGAGACAGAGACAAAGATCTTCCATTCATTGGTTCACTCCCCAATTGGCTGCAATAACCAGAACTGAGCCCATCTGAAGCCCGGAGCCAGGAGCTTCCTCCAGGTCTTCTACGTGGGTGCAAAGTCCCAAGGCTTTTTGCTGTCTTTGACTGCTTCCCCAGGCCACAAGAAAGAAGCTGGATGGGAAGTGGAGCATCCAGGATTAGGACCAGTGGCTATATGGGATCCCAGCACACACAAGGCAAGGACTTCAGCCACTGGAGGCTACCACACCAGGCTCCCAAGTTCTATTTCATAAAAAGGATGGAAGCTTTAGAAGCAGGATAATCTCTTGTGTTGTAATTAGTCAAGAGACAAGGGAAAAGACACTGGAGGCAGTTTTTCAGACTCTGGGTTCCTGAAGTTCATTCTCAGATGATTCTAGAAACTGTTTTTAATTTTTAAGGTCAGGGCCCAGCGCGGTGGCGCAAGTGGTTAAAGGTCCTCGCCTTGCACGCCCGGGATCCCATATGGGCGCCGGTTCTAATCCCGGCAGCCCTGCTTCCCTTCCAGCTCCCTGCCTGTGGCCTGGGAAAGCAGTCGAGGACGGCCCAAAGCTTTGGGACCCTGCGCCCGCGTGGGAGACCCGGAAGAGGCTCCTGGCTTCGGATCGGCATAGTATCAGCCCGTTGCGCTCACTTGGGGAGTGAATCATCGGACGGAAGATCTTCCTCTCTGTCTCTCCTCTCTGTATATCCGCCTTTCCAATAAAAAAATAATAAAAATAAATCTTTAAAAAAAAAAAATTGTAAGGTCAAAACAAAAACAAGTAACACATGCCAAGTAAAATATGTCTACACCATTGGTCTCATTTAATGCAACACTCTATGAGAATCAGAATTAAAACACTCACTTTATGAATTAAAAGCCTGGCTCAGGGCTGGCACAATAGTTCAACAAGCTATTCTTTCACCTGCAAGTGTCAGCATCCCATATGGGCACTGGGTCATGTCCCAGCTACTCCTCTTCCCACAAAGCTCCCCGCCTGTGGCCTGGGAAAGCAGCAAAGAATGGCCCAACCCACATGGGAGACCCACAAGAAACTCCTGGTTCTGGCTTCGGATCGGCTCAGCTCCAGCCAGTGTGGCCATTTGAGGAGTGAGCCAGCAGATGAAAGATCTTTCTCTCCTCCAATGAAAATAAGTAAATCTTAAAGAGAGAGAGAGAGAGAGAGAGAGAGAGAGAGAAAGAGAGAAAGAGAAAGAGAGAAAGAGAGAAAGAGAGAAAGAGAGAAAGAGAGAAATAGAGAAAGAAAGAAAAGAAAAGAAAAGAAAAGAAAAGAAAAGAAAAGAAAAGAAAAGAAAAGAAAAGAAAAGAAAAGAAAGAAAGAAAAGGAAAGGCTGACCAGAGGGTTTGATAACTGGACCAGGGGATACCCAGCTAGAGGCTGACAGAGAGGAAACAGTAATGATCACCACTCTGTTCTAGAACATCAACTTGCCAAGGTAACTTTTCAACACTTGAACACATTGTTAAAAAAAAAAAAAGAGAGAGAGAGAAGCCACTCCTGGGAATCTGAAACTCATTAATACATCCAGTAAGTCATCTATATTTTATTTCCTATTTTGTACAACTGCCGTGTGCTGGCAATTCAGATTCCCTGACTTTAAGTCTCTAAGAAAATACCTTGGTATCTCCAATGCATCTCTGCTTCTCTTCCTGCCCACTTTGTTCCAGTTGAGGAGAGGCTTCTGACTTAATTGTCTCAATTGCAACTAACACTCCCTTCCTCTTAAGTGTTTTCCCTGGGTAACCATTAAATAACAGGGAAAGTCAATCCTTACTTAGCATTCAGGGTCTTAGCTCCCTGCTGTTAGCTTGAGCTACCCTGTTATTCTTCCAGTCTCTTAAATGCCAAGCCCCTCTGACTTTCAGAATCTACCTCAAGCTACTCTCTGCCTGGACCACAGGTCCATAAAACTTCCCCTCCTTTACATATCTTAGTTTTCGCAAGGAAATCTTCCTGCCTCTGTGCTTTCACAGCAGCTTAGACATCTTCCTGCAATTCCAGTTCAGCACATTAGGATGGTATTTGGCAAGGTTCTCTGTTAGTTCCCCAGGGGATGCCAAGAAAAAGACATGGTCCCTGCATTGCATGTTGGATACATTCTGGGGAAAAAGCATCCCAAAAGTACATCTACTCCAATGGCTAGCAATTGGCATTCTTCTTTTCAATCCTTATCTGAGAGATCGCCCATGCGCTAGTTCACTCCCCCAAATGCCTGTAGCAGCCAAGGTTGGGCTAGACAGAGGCCAGGCACAAGGATCCCAATCCAGGTGATAGTAACCCACATACTGAAGCCATCACTTGCTTTCCTTCCAAGTCTGCACCAGCAGGAAGCGGGATTCTAAATGCAGCTGGGACTTCCATCCAGGTGCTCTGAGAAGAAATGCAGAAATAAAAAGCACTATGCCAAATTATCACCAATATAATTGTCTTAAAAGTGAATAAATAATTTTGGTGGCCAGCATGATAGCCTAGTGGCTAAAGTCCTCACACTGAATGTGCTGGAATCCCAGAGAATGAAAAATCTGTCTCTCCTTTTCTGTAAATCTGACTTTCCAATAAAGATAAATAAATCTTGGGCCTTAGCGTGGTGGTCTAGCGACTAAAGTCCTTGCCTTGAATATGCTGGGATCTCATAGGGGCACCGGTTCTAATCCCATCAGCTTCACTTCCCATCCAGCTCCCTGCTTGTGGCCTGGGAAAGCAGTCGAGGACGGCCCAAAGCCTTGGGACCTGCACCCGTTGTGGGAGACCTGGAGGAAGTTCCTGTCTCCTGGCTTCAGATCAGCACAGCACTGGTCGTTGTGGTCACTTGGGGAGTGAATCAGACAGAAAATCTTCCTCTTTTTCTCTCCTCCTCTCTGTATATCTGCCTTCCCAATAAATAAAAAAAATAAATCTTTAAAAATAAATAAACAAATCTTAATTAAAATTTAAAAAAAAAGTACACTATTTCCCAGAATCTATGGGAATTGGTTCCAAGACATCCTTCACCCCACCCCCGCCCCACTAACAAAATATGAATGCTCAGTCCCTTATATCAAATGATGCATGTTGGTTAGGGCATAATAGTAGAAAACAAGCCTCTACACATTCAGTAAAGATGCAGTTCCCTCCCGTCTTCCCGCAAGCACTTTCAACCTGCTATTGGGCTGGATTCAGATGCAGAATCCATGGATAGGGAGAGCCAGCTGTATTTTTCGCACAATAAATGTGTGGAAAGTGAAAGAGGAGACAAGAATACATTTATTTCACACATTTATTGTCACTCTTAGTTATTTGTTGAATTTTTAGCTTATGATAACAGTAACAGAACTTTTTTCTGAGAGGACAAATTCTTGAAAACCCCCTGATATGGTTCCTGGTTGATCAGCAGCATAAGGGTGTTAAATTCACATCATGAGAGCAGCATCGTTAATGAAAAACCTAAGAGTTGCATCAGGTGCACTGAAGACATTCAAGGAGTCAACTAAGTAAGGTTACTGGAAAAGCAAGAGGAAGAATGGCAACAGACTGACCTTTTAAGAAGCAATGGAAATATGTTAAATTGGCCATCAGCAATAAAAATCCAGGGAGGAAGAGCCCAAGCAGAGGGCTAACCTTCTCCCCCTTCTCCCTGCACGAGAAGGCACCGTGCCTGCCAGACAACTGCAAAAACAGATAAACGAGAAAAACACAAATACAAGGAAAAAACGATACACTAGAAATCAAGACAAGAGCCTCTACCAGGTACACCCAGATCAGGGCAGAGCTTTGCCCACTGTTCCTCACCGCAGCAAAACACAAATGGAGGATCTTGGAGCGTAACATGTTAAAGTGACAACAGGAATACAGAGAAAGGAGAGTGATTTTGCTTCCCTCTAGCAGTGAGTGACTTCCTGAAGTGCTAAATGTTCTAAGCAACTGAAAAACATACATAATAATCACAGGTTATAAATGTTCTTGGAAACTCCCTGGTTTCAACTAGCCTATGACAAATGCATGCAGAGGGATCTCAGCATCTGCTATGAAGTTCAGGGAAAAGTAATTTTAACAGTGGAGCTGTGCCAAAATATCACCCGGGGGGTCTGACCAATTAAATGGTTGTTGCTTAGTGTGGCATTGAGGGGAGATGACAGATTGCACACTGCAGCAGAGAAACCTTCGTTTCATTTCAAACCCAGGCATTCTGCCCCAAAGGGCAAGTCAATTAGGAAAGAAGGCAGTTTGGAGTATAGTCTTCTCACAAGGCTGAAAACAGTCAGTGGATCTGCAGTTTAATTACTGCAGGATCCTTCTTTCATCAAAACTGATGACAAAGCTCATCAAGAATAAAGAGACTCTGATTCCCCTACCCTGTTACTTCCGGGCAAGTAATAGGATTTACCAGATAAGCCTTTCTAGACCTTCTGCCTGAAGAAGCTGCTTTCCCAAAGTATTATTATTACTGCCAACTCTGCTCGAAACCAAGTTTTCAGTGCTCCAATACCCTGGAAAAAGGCTGTACTGACAGCCAGGAGCTCTGTCCAGGACCAAAATTATGCAATTTGCCGTACAAGGTGGATTGCCTAAATCACTGGAGACTACTCTGTTATGGTCTGGATTCTGGTGTAATCCCTTTCTATGTTAATTTCCTCAAAACAACAGAACCTTCAGTATAGGGATAAACAAGCAGGATTAAAAATAGTGCCTCCCTAGATGGGGTTCCAAGCTCCGGGCTCCCAGCCAGCCCAGCACTGGCTAACGGAGCGATTCAAGTCAACCAATAGATGGAAAACCTCTCCTTCTCCTACACTTTGTGACACTGAATTTCAAGTAAATAAATCAATCTTGAAAGGTAAAATAATTCATGCCAAGCTGCTACCCCAGAGCCTGGCACACAATGGGCATTCAATAGAAGTTGGCTAAAACAGGAATCGAGATGGTGACACAGGGTGTAGACATGTTCTGGATGACAGAGAATCATCAGACAGGTAAAGCACAGGGAGATTACAGGAAAAGACAGGGGTCAGGCACTCAACAGGGGGGTACCTGGAGATGCCCTGGACACAGGAAAGAGGCAACCAGAGCAGACTGATGTTAAAGGGAACAGAAAACCCACCAGATGCTGGTGAACAGCAACAACCAGGGATCCAGCAGCGGCTACAGATCAGCTCTTGCGGCAGCCAGGTGGGGGATTGCATTCACACAGGGAGCTCAGGAGGCAAAGGCAGGCTGGAACTGACCACTCCTGCCAAATAGTTTGGCCCAGCAATGAATGGAATGGGAACAGCAGACTCTGCAGGGTAGACTGGTGATGGGTCAGAGCTCACAGCACAGGGATCAAATGCCAGAGTGGGTGCATTCCCAGCTAGTCACACCGGGATGATTGCACATGGAGGACAACATCAGCTTCACACCCTGCAGGATCTGTATGGTCCCCGGATTAGGGGGCAAACAGTCCCGGTTCTCCGGCAGTGCCCCATGGGGCGCCAACATGTGTGTCTAGACAGGATCGGTGCCACGGACATGCTAGCTATCTGGGACAGCTGGTGTCATGCTAATCCAGGACACTGATTGAACATAAAAACTGACTTGTAGGGCCCGGTGACGTGGCCTAGTGGCTAAAGTCCTCACCTTGAATGCCCCGGGATCCTATATGGGTGCCGGTTTTAATCCCAGTAGCTCCACTTCCCATCCAGCTCCCTGCTTGTGGCCTGGGAAAGCAGTCGAGGACAGCTCAAAGCCTTGGGTTCCTGCACCCGCGTGGGAGACCTGGAAGAGGCTCCTGGCTTCGGATCAGCGTAGCACCAGCTGTTGTGGTCACTTGGGGAGTGAATCATCGGACAGAAGATCTTCCTCTTTGTCTCTCTTTGTATATCTGACTTTGTAATAAAAAAAAAAATCGACTTGTAGACCTGTAGGTAATACATCTTAGAAATCTGCAATTAAGAGAAGAATCCACCAAACAGGACTGCAATGTCAAAAGCTAAAAGAAGATACAGAGGCACAATGAACCTTACTGAAGATGCCCTGGTAAAGGAGCAAAAGCTTTTACCACACTCAGATATAACTGAGGAAGACACTGAGAAAATGAGGGACAGAGAATTCACAAAATTCATAATAAAGCTTCTGACCAACAATGAGAAGCACATAATACAAGAGTTCAAAGAATTTAAAGAATTTATTACACAGGAAATGAATCAAATGAAAGCTGACATTTCAGAAGTTAAGAATACAGTGGAGCAAATTAAAAGTACAGTGGAGAGTCTCAAAAATGGAATGAATGAAGCAGAAAAAAAGAATATCAGAATTGGAAGATATTGCCTATCACCAGAGGGAAACAAACAAAAAGCTCAAAGCAGGGCTAGACCAAGCTAAAAAAAGTATCCAAGAATTAAAATATCCGATTAAAAGGCCCAACATAAGAATCATGGGAGTTCCAGAGGGTGCAGAAAGAGAACTGCGATTAAAGGTTGATTCAAAGAAATAATAAATGAAAACCTCCCTAATATGGAGAAAGAATTGGAAAACACTATACAGGAGGATCACAGAACTCCCGACAGAGTTAATCAAAATGAAGTGCACAACGACACATGATAATCAAGCTCTCCAGTTGAACATAAAGAAAAAATCCTTAAAAGTGCACGTGAGAAAAATCAAGTGACCTATAGAGAGACCCCAATCAAACTCACAGCTGGCCTCTCAGAGGAAGTACACTGCAGGCCAGGAGAGGGAGTGACATATTCCAGACCATAAAAGAGAACAATTTTCAGCCCAGAATAACATTCTGCAAAGCTCTTCTTTGTCTTTGAAAATGAAATAAGGGCCCCATGCGGTAGCCTAGCGGCTAAAGTCCTCTCCTTGAATGCGCCCGGATCCCAAGGCCTTGGAACACTGCATCCACATGGGAGACCTGGAGGAAGTTCCTGGCTCCTGGCTTTGGATCCGCACAGCACTGGCTGTTGCAGTCACGTGGGAAGTGAACCATCGGCTGGCAGACCTTCCTCTCTGTCTTTCCTCCTCTCTCTATGTATCTGACATTGCAATAAAAATAAATCTTAAAAAAATAAAATAAAATGAAATAAAATTCTTCCATAATAAAGAAACTCCAAGAATTCACCTCCTCTAAACCTGTCCTACAAATAATACTTAAAGATGTTCTAGTGAAAAAGGAAGGAAATAACAGCTACTGGGCCCCAGGGCGGTGGCTTAGCAGCTAAAGTCCTCGCCTTGAATGCACCAGGATCCCATATGGGTGCCAGTTCTAATCCCAGCTGCTCCACTTCCCTCCCACCCAGCTCCTTGCCTGTGGCCTGGGAAACCACTGGAGGACGGCTCTAAGCCTTGGGACCCACACCTACATGGGAGACCTGCAAGAAGCTCCAGACTCCTGGCTTCGGATCAGCTCAGCGCCAGCCATTGCAACCGCTTGGGGAGTGAATCAGCTGACAGAAGACCTTCCTCTCTGTCTCTCCTATTCTGTGTATGTTTGCCTTTCCAATACAAATTAATAAATCTTTTTTAAATGTAATTCTACCATTTGCACCTAGATGCTCCCAACTAGACCCATTATGCTCAGTGAAATAAGTCAATCCCAAAAAGACAAATACCATATGTTCTCTCTAATATATAGAAACCATCATGCAGATTGGAATGTATAGTGATGGAATAATGGAGACGACCATATCCAGATGTAAAGACACAATGCAACATGCCTCCCTACTTCCAAATAAAAGATGAACTCCCCCACCCACCTAAAAAACCCTGAAAACAGCTAGGATTTAAACCTTCAATACCTGATGCAGACATCCTTGATGGTAGCTTAACCTTGGTGAAAAGCACACACCCCAGCAACCCTGTCTTTGCTTTTGCCTGAGGTAAGTGATACATAAAGGCCCATTAGAAAAAAGAAGTTGGCTAAAACAAAGTTTTTCTTGTTGTTGTTCTCAGAAGACACAAATTTATCTGCTCTATCCCCATTTACTTCACAACAGCCAATCAGGGTCAGTCTCATTTTGAAGCCACACCTCCAGAACTGACTCCAGGCCCCTCCCATCAGCCCTTTCTTATTTGTATAACTCCCTGAAAGAAACCCTGTGCAAGTCAGGCGAGCTTTATTCTTGCAGCCCTCTGCTGTATGATTTCTTCCCAATCTACTGCTAATGTGTTAGTCACCCTCTCTCTTGCAGGACAACCAATTTGGGATTTTCTGCAGTCAAAAGAACCTTCTTTCCAAATTCAAATGCAGGAACATGCATATCATTGGCCCCAGCCTGTTATACCATGACTGCTTACACTGAGCTAGAGTAAGGTGAGATTTTGTGATAAAGCTAGGATGAATTCAGACTCAACAATTCCTTCCCCCAGGGACCTTTACATTGGTTTGACATTTGATCTCAACGTGAAAATTGGGCTAATTGGGCCCAGCTCGATGGCTCAGTAGTTAAGGTCCTTGCTTTGCATGCCCGCGATCCCATATGGGCTCCGGTTCTAATCCCAGCGGCCCCGCTTCCCTTCCAGCTCCCTGCCTGTGGCCCGGGAAAGCAGCCGAGGACGGCCCAAAGCTCTGGGACCCTGCACCCGCGTGGGAGACCCGGAAGAGGCTCCTGGCTTCGGATCAGCATAGCATCGACCCTTGCGCTCACTTGGGGAGTGAATCATCGGACGGAAGATCTTCCTCTCTGTCTCTCCTCTCTGTATATCCGCCTTTCCAATAAAAAAAAATAATAATAAAAATAAATCTTAAAAAAATAAATCTTTACAAAAAAAAGGAAAACTGGGCTAATTTTCTCAAATGTGCCAGTATGTGATATGTCCAGTATCAATCCCTAGAAACAGAAATTAATGGAGAGTTTTGGTTGTCTTACTGCAATAACAAAACAAAACAAAAATAATAACTTTGCATTCTGCCCATATTCCTCCTCACAAAGAACATTTGTGCTTAATTTGGTCTCTGGGTTTTACTCCCTGCCTCTAGCCCACAACTCAGTGCAGAATGCCTCATGCTCCCCACTACTTTACAAACTTAAGAAAAAACACACCTGGGCCCGGCACCATAGCCTAGCAGCTCTCTGTATAGCTGGCTTTCCAATAAAAAATAAAATAAAATAAATCTTAAAAAAAAAAAAAAGGAAAAAGACACCTGTATTAGTGTCAAGTCAGCATGCTGGTCTCAGTGCTTATTCACATGCAGTTACTAGACCCCTTCAGCCCCAGGTTGAGGTGTATTATTTTACCCACTTGCTGAATTAGAGCAGAAGGATAAATAGTCTTCTTAACACCTGCAATATACAAACACACAAACAATTCCAAGACCTTTCCCCGATGATCTGTACTATGGCAGAAGAGGAGTTATGTATTATGACATAACTCAGGCCATTGTAATAATCCACAAAGTTCCTCAAATGACTCCCTGCAGGTGGCTTCCCATAGCCAATTAATTCCCTAAAGAACATAATAAGGTCAATTTCACAGCAGGAGCAATGGTTAATACGAGGGGCAAGGGTGAGGATCAGAAAAGGTAAGTGAGACTGTTGACCAGTTGAGTGACCCCAGCAAATTACTTATCCAATCTGTTTTCCAGAGTCTTGCCTGGAGCTGAACTAATTCAGCAGCTTGCACTAACTCAAGGGCATTTTCAAGAACTCACAACTAAAAGAAAAAATTCAGAAGGGTCCTGGAGTAATTTGTAAACCACCACGCTCAAAAGATGTGTTAGAAATCTTGAAACCTAACAAAAGGAACCTATTACTTAAAAAGCTCCATGGATTATAAGCTACTATTGCTTTAAAAAAAAAAAGTAAGCACAGACTGAATCCCATCTCTACTAAAAGGAACACATCAGCAGTTGATTTGGTTGGTTTCATTTTACAAACCATATGGTTGCAATATAGTGCAAGCTCGGAGAAATAACCATGCCCCAGAAAGAATGACCTGATCCCAGAAGGTCTGAGCACAAGAGCAAGGACAGTAAAGGACATGTTATGTTAGCTTCTTTTCAAACTTCAAATGGGGATTTCTTCAACCAACTCACATAGTAGAAATCCAGACCTTTTTAACCACACTAAGTTTCAAAATACAGGCACACAAGGTAGAGTGAAGACAAGCACATCCTGTTTGCACTTAACTTCCTGTTGGGTGCTGCTCCATCTCCCTACACAGCAGCCCCCAAGGCCAAGAGCAGTAGTCAGACCTTTGGCCAACAAGCCACCCTCCGCACCAACCAACCACTGTTCAGAGAACAGTTTCTGGAACAGTAACATGCATGACTATGAATTCAATCAAAGACTCAGCTCACATGCACCACACAGCAAGCATGAGTTTCTCAGCCACTCACCCAACATTTGACTACATACTGTAGTTTGCAATGAAAATCTAACAGAGTGCTGAGATGAGGAAATACAGCTTGAAACAAAACTTGGAATGGACAGGAAAATGAGCAAAAAAACTAAAAATATTTTTCAATGGTGGCACCTTCTCAAATGCACCAGTATCTGTTTCCAGTCCAAGAGGAGATTCTTGGAAGGCTGTTTAATGGGGCCTTTGCGGTGATCAAGGTCTCAATTCCAACCTGCTACCAACCCAACCCAGTCTGTTATGCAGCACTGCAAAAGCCTCAAGCAGTTTCAGACGGAAAGCCTGCCCTCCTGACATAACTCCCAGCGCTTTCAAAGAGCAGATGGCTCCCCAAGCTGCACTGTGGAGCAAATGCTGGACAACAAATACCCACGTTTATGGACAAATCATTTAGCCTCTCTGGGTCTGTTTTCTCGTCTGGAAAACAGCAGGTTGGACTAATTTCTAATGTTTCTTCCAGCTGCAGGAAAAGTTCAAGGACACAATATTAACCATCAGCACAAGTTTCTGTGGTTTCCTGCATTATTTCTTTGGTTACAGTAGATGCCTGTGATATAGCACATTTCACAGAGGGAATAAATGCCTTGATCTGTTTCCCAAGTATCAAGGATCTTTTTCACTTTTCCCTTGAAATGTGGATCAGAATATTTCCCACTTGAAAGAAACACACACTGATAAACCTTAAGAACTGTTATTCAGCTACACTTTTTTTTTTAAAGATTTATTTGTTTTTATTATTTTTTTATTGGAAAGGCGGATATACAGAGAGGAGAGACAGAGAGGAAGATCTTCCATCCGATGATTCACTCCCCAAGTGAGCGCAAAGGCCGATGCTATGCCGATCCGAAGCCAGGAGCCTCTTCCGGGTCTCCCACGCGGGTGCAGGGTCCCAAGGCTTTGGGCCGTCCTCGACTGCTTTCCCGGGCCACAGGCAGGGAGCTGGAAGGGAAGCAGGGCCGCTGGGATCCTGGGCGTGCAAGGCGAGGACCTTAACCACTGCGCCACCGCGCTGGGCCCTGGCTACACTTTTTTCATCAAGATCATAGTGCAGGGCCCAGCGCAATAGTGTCATGGTTGAAGTCCTTGCCTTGCACGCACCAGGATTCCATATGTTTGCCGGTTCTAATCCCGGTGGCCCTAATTCCCATCCATCTTCCTGCTTGTGGCCTGGGAAAGTAGTCGAGGACAGCCCAAATCCTTGGAACCCTGCACCTGTGTGGGAGACCTGAAAGAAGCTTCTGGCTCCTGGCTTCAGATTGGCTCAGCTCCACCATTGCGGTCACTTGGGGTGAACCATCGGGCAGAAGATCTTCCTTTCCGTCTCTCCTCCTCTCTGTATATCTAACTTTGCAATAAAAATAAATAAATTAAAAAAAAAAAAGATCATAGTGCAACTGGAGCCGGCACTGTAGTGAAGTATGCTAAGCCTTTGACTGAAGTGCCAGTATCCCGTATGGGCGCCAGTTGAGTCCTACCTGCTTCAGTTCCTATTTAGCTCCCTGACAGTGTACCTGGGAAAGCAATAAAATACAATCCAAGTCCTTGGGCCCCTTCACCCTCGTGGGAGAGTTGGAAAAAGGTCCAGGTTCCCGGCTTAGCACTGGCCCAGCTCCAGCTGTTATGGTCATTTAGGGAATGAACCAGTGAATGGAAGATCTCTGCCTTTCAAACACAAATAAATAAATCTTTTTTAAAAATGACCACATGATTACCTCACTAATCACATGATTCATGATGAAGACAAAGTCACAAGAGGATGGAGAAATCTGACCAGCAGCATGTGGCACACCCACATAGTAATGGCTGAAGGGGAAAAGAATGAGGCAAATGCAGGATAAGAAAAGGGAGAGGTGAGGTTTGGTGAGTCAGTACATAGCAAAACACACCAAATTTAACAGAAAAGGAAAGAAAAGCAGGAGAGGGAATGGGGAAGGAAGATCAAGAAAGCAAGGAAAAACCAGCAGCCAATGGACAGCAACTTAAGCCTGAAACTCTGTCGATCCATTCATTCATTCATCTGACAGATATCAAATGCCTACTATGTACAGGGAGCTAAGCCAGGGAAAACAAACAGCAACCACACAGATCCACTCAGTGAGGTCACAGTCGGGACAAAGGTCTGTACACAGACACAACCGAACTCCAGGGCACAAAGAGCACATAAAAGAGAACCCTCGGCCATGAGAATCAAAGGAGGAAGGGATTACTCCCAGTGAGGGACCAAACACAGGCAGCCTCCCTGGAAGAAATGACATTCCAAGCAGAAAGAACAGCAGAAACAAGAGCACCTGAGCACGAAATCTACAGCAAGGAAGTGGGTTTGATTTGGGACACAGGCAAACATGAAGGGAGAGATGGTATTAACGGTAATAGCTACCAATACACAGAGCCCTGGCTAAACTGGAGACTGAAGCCAGACTGAGCTTTCAGAAATCAGCTGTAAAATCTAAATTTAAGTCCAGCACATGAGGAAGAGGACAAGGGAAACTGACAAACTAGAAAACAGAGGAAATTGGAAAGGCTGACCCACAAAAGATAATAAAATAAAGACAAAATCATATGTGCAGATTCACTAAGATTGTCTTTTAAACCAAAAGAACGCAACAAGAAAGAAGGCAAAAGAGACCAGGAAGATGGTATTAATACAATTAAACAAACAGGACCATATCACAAAAAAACTCGGAAAAATCCAGAAAAACCGGAGTATTTTGACTCCAGAACAGCATAAAGCAAAGAAATACTGAGCTAGACATCATAGCCTTCTCCGGTTCAGGAACATGGTTCTCACTGAAACAGCACACTGTAGCAACCAGGAGTACAGGCTCTCAGACTCCAATCTCAGCCCAGCTTCTTAACAGCTCCAACAGAGCCTTAGCTTCCCCATTTACAATATGTGGACAACTGGGGCCAGTACAGTGACACAGCAAACTAATCCTTCATATAGGTGCCAGTTTGTGTCCCAGTTGCTCTGCTTCCCATCCAGCTCCCTGTTTAGGGCTGGGAAAGCAGATGAGAATGGCTCAAAGCCTTGAGACTTTGTACCCACATAGGAGACCTAGAAGAAGCTCCTGGCTCCTGGCTTCAGATCTGCTCAGCTCCAGCTATTGCAGCCAGTTAGGGAGTGAACCAGCGGACAGAAGAACTTCTCTATTCTTCTCAGTCTGTAAAATCTCCCTTTCAAATAATAAATATTTAAAATAATAATATAAAAAGATTGAGAAGGCAATGCCTACACTTCCTTCCTAAAGGAGGAACACTTTAGGAATCCAATACCGTATTATATGCAAAGTAGTTAACCAAATGTTCAGTAGATAGTAATCAATAATCAGCTTTGTTGTAACTATACTCTCTACCACAAACTACTGTATCTTATTGTTCCATGATCATCAAGCAAGCTTGATATTACTAAATTTGATTTCCCAGATCCCTGGATATTGAAAAGCAATATCCTAGCAAAATCCTGTCTATAGAAAGGAATCCTTCACTTTGAAAGCAATGAATCAGCATTCCATTCCAAGTTCAATCACTCAAGGTTGAATACAATTCTGTCTCTGAAAGACTATTTCCAGATACTCTGCAAAATACATTTTGTGATGCAGACAAAGCATGATGAAAACTGTGGGTGCTCTCCTGAGCAGACAGACTGGCACCCCCTCACAAGTCCCACTGCTGAGCACCCTCACTCAATCCACCCTTGCCTTACCCTTCGTCGATCAATGTACCATGGTGAGGCACATCTCCCTCTATAATTTTCTAACAGGCAAAATATCTCATCTTACTCATTTTTGCATCTCTTTTCTCCATTATGGCAATATATCCTGCCTCAAATTGAGCCATAATGAATATTCAATGCAAGCATAAATTTCAAACACAAGTTTCCTTAACAGTACAATCCACGGCAGTCCACCATTCCCCTACCTCAGGCCCTTTTGATTTATTCTCTTCAAGTTACAGACAACTCTCTTTTCATCTCTTCTCCACACTTCCTTTTTCTACCTCCTACTCTTGAGCATCCAAATACTACAGAAAACTCAGAAGACTTCACTTAACTGGGTTTCCAACAAATCTGTATAACTGGGGTCAAGCCGTCACCCACTGTGAAAATCTTTCATTCATCTTTCATTCATCTCCAGCTTAAGTGATGTCACATAGCAATTTCCCAAGAAGCAGTACTATGCAGAGTTTAAGAGCTGAGGCATGGAGTTAGAATTCATGGTTTTTCTCTTGTGTGACTCAGACAAGGTGATCAACTTTCTATAGTTTCATTTTCCTTTATAAAATGTAGTACCTAAATGAAGCCATTCATGCAAAAATTTTTTTCAAAGACTTCACTATTTGAAAGCCAGAGGTAGAGAGATGGGGAAAGACAGAGGGAGACAATCTTCCATCTGCTGGGTCACTCCCTCATATAGCTACAACTGGAGCCATGTCAGTTCGAAGCCAGGAGCTTCAATCCGGGTCTCCCACGTGGGTACAGAGAACAAGACTTAAGAGATGTTCTCTGTACCCATGTGGAAGACCCCAAGAAGGCTTCTGGCTCTTGGCTTTGGCCTGGGTCAGCTCCTGGCTTTTGGCCTGGGTCAGCCCTAGCCATTGTGACTATGTGGGGAGTAAACCACCAGATTGAAAAGCTCTTTTTCTCTATATATATGTATGTATGTGTGTGTGTATGTATGTATATAAAACTTTTTCAAATGAATAAATCTTAACAAACAAACAAACAAACAAAACACAAAGCAGGGCCTGGCACAAAAGCTCAACTGGCTAATCCCAGGTGCCAGAATCCCAACATGGGCGCCAATCTAGCTGCTCAACTTCCCATTCAGCTCCCTGCCTGTGTCCTGGGAAAGGAGTAGAGGATGGCCCAAAGCCTTGAGACTCTGCACTCACATGGAAGACCCAGAGGAAGCTCCTGGCTCCTGACTTTGGACTGGTGCAGCTCCAGGCATTGCAGCTACTTGGGGAATGAACCAGTGGATAGAGTTATCTTTTTCTCATATCTCCTTCTTTCCATAAATCACTTTCCAACAAAAATTTTTAAAAATTAAATTAAATTAAATTAAAATGCAGCTTTTTTTCTCCAAAATTATCAATAGTTTCCTAACTATTCAATCACCATTAACCCCAGAAGCCCCATATTCTTCCTTCAGTCTCAAGATATCTTCTTCCCCACTGGCTCCCACCAAAACAGCAGGGCTTGAGTCTTCTAGACTAACATGACTAATTTCCCCTCCTCCCTGAATACTCCTATCATTCCTTAAAGTTACCAAGGACTCTCTTCTCGTAACTTTTTGTTTCCTTCCCTAGTGGCTTTTGCTGGGTATACTTTTCTTTTTTTTTTTCTTTAGAAACTGGTGTTATTTTCTGTCAACTTCACTCCACATCTGCTTCAAAGACTGCAGATCACTTAAGACCACTCGGCGGTGGTTTCTATCCATTCAGTGGCCTGAGCTGTGGGGGCTGCAGACCAGTCTTCAGTGGCAGGCAGGGCGCTCCAGTTTTCTGTGGGGAACTGCTGGATGGGCATAAAAGGCATCTGCACACCCTGAGACCAGTCTGCAACCTCAGGCTAGAAAGCCGTGAACTCAGGAGTGGGGGCGGTCCACTCACTCTGGAACTCCTGCTAGGACACAGCCTTTTCAGCCACAGCCTGCTCTTCCTTTTCAATCTCTTCAGGACCGCGGAGGAGGAGAGATCAGGTATGACTTCCCACAGGTGTTCACCGGAAATGGTGCCACGCATGCGCAGAACCTCCCGGGCCAGCATCCACATCAAACCCACAGAGTTGGCTCCCTTGTTGTTGCACAGGGTGGAAATGTCCATGTAGCGCAGAGGAGCGTCCGTGTTGCACAGAGCGATGGTGGGCAGGTCCACATATGATGCCTCCATGAGGGGCTGGTGGTCAGCCCTGGGATCTGTCACCACCAGGAGCTGCGGCTACTGGAAGGTGGCCTGGATCTGGTGAAGGTGCCAGGAGTGAAGCGGCCAGCGATGGGAGTAGCTCCAGTGGCAGCAGCCAACTTCAGCACAGTCCTCTGGCCAGTGTTCCGGGAGGAGATCACACTGACGTCCGCAGGGTTTTCGAAGGCCACAACGGCCCGTGCTGCCAGCAGGAGCTTCTCCCAGGTCCTCTTGAGCTTGATGATGTAGATGCCATCACTTTTCCTTTTGTAGATGTGCTGCTTCATCTGGAACTCGAGGTTGGTGCCTCCCAGGTGGGTTCCTGCAGCCAGGAACTTGAGGACATCCTCCTCCTTCATCTGCAGGAGATGCTCCGGACATTGTGACAGCTTCCCTGTATAGTTACGCCAGGAATCAAAAACAATGCCATATCCCTACCTTCAAACCAGGGATGGTCTCCCCAAGAAGCCACTGAACTTATCTGGACAATAAGATGCTGACTCTATGCTTAGTATATGCTCACAATGAAGGAATCTCAACTGAACTTGACTGTGGTTACACAACAAGGTGGAGGTATCCACCACAGGGGGAGGGTTAGGGGAGAGATGGGGGGAATCCCAGTACCTATAGGACAATGTCTCATAATATAATGTAATCAATAAAGAAAAAAAAAATGCCATATCGAGCCCTCACCGGAGTGCAGAAAGCTTCAGATGTACACAGAGAAGGAGAGACAGAGGAAATATTCCATCTGCTGATTCACTCCGCAAACAGACGCCAATGGATAGAGCTGAGTTGAGCTGAGCTGAGCTGAAGCCAAGAGCCAGGAGCTTCTTCCAGGACACCCATGCAGGTGCAGGGTGCCAAAGCTTTGGGCCATCCTCAACTGCTTTCTGTTGTGGACTAAGGAGTTGATTAGCACTTGCTGGGCTGGGCAGGAACTGGGTTTGTGGTTAAAAACACCTAGGCTAATTGTACTTATCTGTATCCAATTTCCTGGTTAAATTAGGACTTGGGGGAAAGAGTATATAAGGAGGTAAAGGAACAATAAAGAGACTTCTACCATCACTGGTCTCTTGTCAGTGCTTCATCCCCAGACCCTCTCCCTGTCCACATTACTGGCTCTGCTGGTCAGAGCAGCTTTCCCAGGCCACAAGCAGGGAGCTTGTTGGGATTAGAACTGTCGCCCCTATAGGATCCCAACAAGTGCAAGGTGAGACCTTTAGCTACTATGCTACCACACCAGGCCCAATGGTGTACTTTTCAAATATATTCCACAACTACCCCACCCTCATTATGCCCACAGCCACACTCTACTGTATCTGCCATGACCTTTTCCAAGAAATGGGGCAACACTTCCTTCCTGGTCCCTTATTTGCCTCTCTCTAATGCTGTATAGTAGAACAGCCAGCCTAAACTTTTATTCAAATAATTAAATCTCTGCTTGTTACTTCTGTTTCAAAACTGTCTAGACTCCCCAGATGGCCCATACAGGCCTCGAGTGGGCATGCTCTGACTAGCTCTGCACTTGACCTCATGCCATTCTTGCTCTTGTACACCTAGCTCTGGTCCTCAGATGCCTCCTTTCAATTTTCAAAGATAACAACTGGTAACTGCGCCACTGTCTGCATACCTGGAGTTTCTTTATTGTCTGGAACATTCTCCCCGCTGGCTCCATATCAGGCCCATTTCAGTTCACCTTGTGTACAAGGCAGTTGTCTAACGCACAGCGGGAGTGGCACTGGGAACACGTGGAAGCGATGAATTGAGCTTCAGTCAGGCAGGTCACAAGTCTCAGCATCTGGCCTCACTCTCACTCTGTAGTACCTCATTTATGAATGGGTACTTAACAGTCACACCCAAAACCAAACCAAACAGCTTCTTCCAAAACACTTACTCTACTCTGAAACTATACAAGCAATAGGATCTACACTTTCCTCTTAGGAACAATGCAGTTCCATTCATTTGCTCCACCTGTCCACAGTTCTAAATACCCTTTGAAGCTGAATTTAAATGTTACTTCATTCATGCATGCATTCAATCAACCACATATTCATTTAACAAATACTGAGTGCTTTTTATGAAGCTTTTTATGATATTGGAAAGCAAAGTAGACATTTTTCTATCATGTATCAAATAATCACACAAATATTTAATTACAAACTATAATGCTATAAAGGAAAGTGATAAAAACTGAGAAAAAAAAAATAGTGAGGTATCAAGAAGTCTGTTCTGATGATGTGGTGACTGAATAGGACACGGATGATACAGACTGGGGGGAAGTACACGCCAGGCTGAGGGTTCACTCAGGCTTGGAAGCAGGAGCCGAGCAGACCTGGAGCATCTACCATTCTGCCCTGTAAATTATACCTACCTGAACCAGTTCTCTACCTCCATACTCCTTTTACTGATAGCTAACTGAGAGAAGGAACAGGGACTATCCACTTCTGTGCTAACACCTCCAGGAAATGGTGAGTCACATGTCTGGTACCCAGCAGTCTATGCTTATAAGAAAAACTCCCAGGAGATTAAATGCAGCCACATTTGTTTATTATATGCCCAAACTAACCATCCCATAAACATGTATTAATTATTCTCTCCAAAACTGGCTGCCATAACCCCAGCCATACTGCGTGCCACATGTGATGGATCCTCTACCCTTCAGGAGATGAAGTCCACATCCCCTCCTTTCAAATCTAGGCTATTTGGTGATATACACCGACCAAAGAACGGGGCAACACAGTGAGATCTCTCAGGCCCAGGGCTTCAGTGTCCCTGTACTTTCCATGACAGCCTGGCCATCATGTAAATGGAGCCAAATTTAAAGTAAAAAACAAGAGATAAAAGAGACGTAAAGAACTGAGTCCTGGCTACACCAAGACCATCAACTTGTGGGTAAAAAACCACATTCGGTCCTCCAACTCAATCAGTAACACAGAAATGCAACATGTCTTTACTAACCCACAGAAACATGAGCAATATTAAGAGGGTCACTTTGTGCTGCCAAAAGTTTTAGAGTAATTTGCTACACAGTAATACATAATGAAAGAGTCAGAAATTCAACAATCTCTTTGGCCATGTAAATGTTTCCCAACTTCAGTGATTAAAAAGTCTTCATCATATTCATCAAAGTCACTCCTTTTTCAATTTATGCTCATTTATTCTGGAATCTTTGAAGCTCCCGAAGAGCAATTAATCAAACCCCCCTGGCAACTATTCTTACACTTGAAGATAGTAATCAGGCTATCCCTCAGCATTTTCTTCTGTAGGCAAAACTCTTTCCTTTAAAAAAAATGATAGGACTTATTTTTCAACCTTTTAATTGTGTCCGATTATTCTTTCAAGTGTAAGGGGACAAAAAAAATGAATGTCATGAGCATCTAACAGATTACTTCCAAGCCTTGTTTATCTTTCTATCATCAAATTTTGCAGTCTGAATTATGTCATTCTAGCACTCTAAAAGTTGTGAAGTGCTTTCCACATTTAATTACTTACTTGAATTACTACGAGACCTTTTCCATTCTGAACACTCAGCTCCATTTTGCGCCATCTCCCTTTACTCATCAACCTGGTCTGACACTACACTGTGGCGGGAGGTTTTCAAATTCCAGACACTTGAAGTACAATAGAGAAGTCTGGGAGTGGTTAGAGCGGGGGCACCATTAATGTCAATCAGTCTCTGAACATTCGTCAGGGCCTTCTGTAGGCCAGGGAGGCCTCCAAAAATGACAAAGAGGCCTCCGAACAGGAAAGGTCTTTAGTACTTGCTTTGAGCAAATGCACCACAGGACCCAGATGGAGTACATGTAATCTTTGTAAAGAAACAAGCCAGATGCTTCTTCATCCAGTAGAACATGTTTTCTGAGACTCACCTGAATGTGTCTCAACAGCAGAACTGGTTTTTCATCCACTGGTAAGATAAAGACTTTTTTACATACGAACTAAGTTCTTTGGGAGATGAGTACTTTGCCACTCAGAGAGAGAAGGGGAGGCTGTTAGGGAAAGGTCCAGAGACCTGAAAGGACACATGTAGGGAATGGGAAAATGAGAGCAGTTCAGCGAGGTTGGAGAGGAAATGAGGAATAACAACAGGTAGAACAGAATTAAATCTGAATGGCTTTACAAATCAAAATAAGAAACAGGGAACCAATGGTTCCCTGAAAATCCAAGAAGGAAAGATCAGATTTGGCTTTTGCAAAGATAACTACAGCAATAAATGGAGAAGACAGGAAGAGAGAAAGGCTTTTGGGAAGTGGCAAAAGTTCATTTGATAACGGTCTAAAACCAGAAGCAGGAACACAAGTTCCTGGAGCAAAGTGGGTAACATGTGAAGATTTGGTAGATAAAACTAGCAGACTACAAAAATACCACAAAACAAGCAGATGGAACAGCAGGTAAAATGAGTTCAGTCACGTATATGTTGGATTTGTCTTTCAAATATCCCAGTAGATGTGTCCAATTGGGAATCAGGATCTGATATTTGGGGTGACTGCTGAGTTAGTAATATATGAGAGTAACTGAACTTATGGACATATTTATGACTCTTGAGTGGAATCAAGGTGGCAGTGAGAGGTAGCAAAGCTTTGGAGCATCTCACCAAAGGTGGGATACTTACAAGAGGAAAAGAACAAAAAGCCTTGTAGAATCTCAGGAGATTAAAATAACCAGGGCTGCTGGGAGACAAATGGTTCAAAAACTGCTAAATGTTAGGCAGAAGATGGAGACTGAACCAGACTGGATTTGGTAATTAGGAGTTTACCAGTGATTTTCAGAAAAGCTTGAGTATGGTGACAGGGTAAAACATAAAATGGCAGAGCTGATAAAATATTAAAGCTGAGAAAGTCTTAAAAAAAAAAAAAAAAAGAGGGGGCCTGGCGCCTTGGTGGCCTAGCAACTAAAGTCCTCGCCTTGAACACACAAGGATCCCATATGGGCGCCGGTTCTAATCCCAGCAGCTCCATATCCCATCCAGCTCCCTGCTTGTGGCCTGGGGAAGCAGTGGAGGTCAGCTCAAAGCCTTGGGACCTGCACCCGCGTGGGAGACCTGGAGGAAGTTCCTGGCTCCTGGCTTTGGATCGGCGCAGCACTGGCCATTGCAGTCACTTGGGGAGTGAATCATCGGACGGAAGATATTTCTGTCTCACTCCTCTCTCTATATATATATATATATGTCTCACTTCGTAATTAAAATAAATAAATCTTAGAAAAAGGAGAGAAAGTGCTATGCAGGCTCATCTACATCCTACCATCCCCAAGAATCTACTATGTGCCAAGTACCACGCATACAATTACAACGAAACACACTCCAGAGACAGGAGTTTGACGGCCATTAAGCTGCTCCTTGGAACATTTATATCCCATATAGAAGTTCCTGGGTTCAAGTCTCAGTTCAGCTTCCACCCAGCTTTCTGCTAATGCAAACCCTAGCTGCAGACAGCAGCTCAAACACTGGGTCCATGCCACAACCCTAGGAGAACTGCACTGAGTTCCACGCTCTGCCTTAGCCCCAGCTCCAACTGCAGCGGTGTTAAGGGAGCGAACCAGCAAACAGAAGACAGCTCTGTATCTGTTACTCTCAAACAACACATAAAAGTGGAGACTCGACCCCAATTCCCAATATCTCCTAGATTAGACAAAATACAGGGTTCTCCTGAGTACTCATCTAGTCTTGGTAAATGAGCAGCTTTGCAAAACGAGTGAATTCTAGCTCAAAATCAGTTGGCCAAGTTGGGGGAAATGTTTCAGAGAACACCCACATGCGCAAAGGCCTGATGTGAAAGACATGTGGCCCATGGGATAACTCTAAGCGGTGGGGAACTCCCTAGAGATGTGATAGTCTGACTGTCGCTGAAGAGCTGCAGAGTTTAATAACAGGGAGGAGGAGGAGGAAGACAGAGCAGGAGCCTGAATCAGATTAGGGATGAAAGGCTCTCCATAAAACCGCCTACAAACTCCCTCGTAAGGCTCTATGCTCTGCAAATCAGAATCCACAACATTCACCTCTTCCTCTATGCTTGCTTAGTTTGAGGAAACTTTCTCATCAGACACAAAGAATGGAAAATTTAGGAGCAAAAGACAACTTAAAGCTGTAAACTTAATCATGTTTATGTAGTCAATGGTCTAACTACATCTAGTCACCTCCAGATCCCAAATGAAACGAAACTTCCCCACTTAAGTACTGATTCAGAGAACTGAAGGACTGACATTAAAATCCCAAATTGATAAGGTGTAGACTCATTTCTAAAAGCTAAGGATTATTCTCACTTTCTACCCCAACTTAGTCTAGCTACTGATTCTAAGAAAATAGTCAGGGCGTTACCTGATTTTTGCCTGTCTCAAAACACTGCCACAGCAGAAAGCAAGCTGCCCCCAGTTCCTGAGGCTGAGCTCGTTGGAGCCATGTTCAGATGAGATCATTTCAGCAACCAACAGCAGCGGCTTTCAGGCAGAGTGAATGGTGCCGCCTGGGGACGTATCTTTGGTAAGCAAGATTGCAACAGAGCCGACAGTTTACCCAGGGCAGTGCTGACTCACGCTAGGCAAAACAACTCAGTCTGAGCCAACCGCAATCAACTGCAACCCAGAATAGAAGAGGCGCCCCACTGATTGTTTCAAATCAGGTGATTGCTGGGGCAGGTAAACCTCATTCCTCTACTCCTGGAAACTGGCCAGGTGCAGAGCACTTAGCCGAGAAAGCTCCAGTGCCCAGTTTATGAAATTTCATCGGAGGAACAGCCTGGTGCTTGGGGGTTCACAACTCCGGCACATTTCCCCAGGAAGCTGGTAGAGAAGCTACACTGCATTTGCAGGTCAGAGTGCTCAGCAACTTGTCCTGTCATCACTAGCCCATCAGATCCTTAGGGTAAATTTCTGTCGGCTCTAACCAGCCTCAACAGTTGTCTTTTCCCATTAGGCATTCTCAGATCTTTCTACCACCTTGAACAATTCAATTTCTCACACTAAGGCAGTTTGGTTTGTTTGTTTGTTTGTTTGGATTTTTTTTTTTGCTTTGCTGCTGTCATTGTTGTTATCAACTGCCATACTCCCTCTATGCCAAAGCCATGCCATCCACCATCACCCCTATCGGATGCACAAGGAACACAGAAGCCTGTGAAAATCATCTTAGAGCTTGCTCTTTGAACAAAATTCCCTTAATTTATGTCAATTCTTATTAGCCTGCTTATTGAAAGATCAATTCCAAAATGATTAGCTTATCAACAGCTATTCATTATTATGGAATTTGCCCAGAAAAGCTAAAATTGGCTTTGGTGTTTTATAGTCATATATATACATACACATATATATATATATATAGCAAGCTGTTGCTTTCTATGTGCTTTAATTTCATGAAAGAGAAACTGAAGCTTCTATCAGATCCTACAGTTCCTTGTTTGTGCAGGTTCCCCATGGCCATCAGCTGTTTCAAGGCCACCACACCTAACCTCCACCCTCAATCCAAGGCATGAAACCCGGAGGGAGCTGCCTACACAATTTGTCACTCAGTATTGGTTTAATTAAAATGTACACTTAAGGGCCTGGCATGGTGGCCTAGCAACCAAAGTCCTCGCCTTGAACGCACCAGGGTTCCCATATGGACGCCAGTTCTAATCTTAGCAGCTCCATTTCCCATCCAGCTCCCTGCTTGTGGCCTGGGAAAGGATGGCCCTAAGCCTTGGGACCCTGCACCCGCGTGGGAGACCGGGAGGTTCCTGGTTCCTGGCTTTGGACTGGCGCAGCACCAGCCATTACAGTCACTTGGGGAATGAATCATCGGATGGAAGATCTTCCTCTCTCTCTCCTCCTCCTCTCTGTAGATATGACTTTGTAATAAAAATAAATTTTTTTTTTAAAAAGTACAGTTAAGAGAGAATTTAGGCTTAACAAAAAGTATGCTACTCTTTTTTAAGGGGCTACTTCAAAAAAAGGTTGTTTTTCCAAGTCATTTGGTTCTCAAATTACATTATTCTGGTGGGATAGCCACACTGAGTTTTTAAAATGTCCCTGTTTTATTCCTCTCTACTATTTTCCTCTCAGAAAACGGCTGTGATTAAGGAAGTTCTCTGTAGTTTGTGTTAACTGGTCTTTTCCAAATGATAAAAGCACCTTAATGGCAGCTGACAACCAACCATTATCTCATGCACCACATTTGTAAAAATATTTCTGTAGCTGATGATAAGTCACAACTACCTTATGAAGCAACGTTCAAGGTACAAAAATGAAAGCTTTCTGTTTCTCTCTAACACACACACATTAGAAAAGCTTCCTGCCCACTCTACACTATTAAACTTACCTAAGGAAAAGAAAACCCACATGGTATGCATCCTGGAAGCAGCAGTGAATTCTATGAACAGTAACATGGGAGACCAAAGCACCAGGCGGCCAGTGAGGGACCAGGAGACGCCCTGAGCCAAGGGAGGGCACCTGACACAGCTCACAGCCCTCTTAGTTTCAACCAGCTTCCCTAAAATTCAGACATACTCCACCCATATTTCTTCTTTTAGACTGGACAGGTTGAGAATTATACATTTAGCACTTATAAAAGATGCTAAATTTGAACTAATGCTATACAAAATGAGAGAAATAAGAAAAGTACAAGTTGTTCTGTGGTTAAGTTCTTTCAATGTACGACTCAAGTTTACCACCCAGATATTCATAGGCTTTATGTTTTAAGGGGTGGTCACAACAGAGGTTTACCCACTGTCATACCTAAACAGAAAAACATGATATTTATAGCCCACAATTTTTTTTTCTGCAACAGATCTTAACATCATAAACAAAGAAAAAGTGTCAAAAAAAAAAGTAGAACTAATTCTCAGGATTCTGTATGTACTCTAAAACACACACAAACAGGCAGGAACTGCAGTGGGAGCAAGGTTCAAGAAACACTCTCAGGGCCCAGAGCAGTAGCCTAGCAGCTAAGGTCCTCGCCTTGCACGTGTCAGGATCCCATACAGGCACCAGTTTCAATCCTGGAAACCCATCCATCTGCCTGCTTGTGGCCTGGAAAAGCAGTTGAGGACAGCCCAAGTCCTAGGGACACTGCACCCACATGGTGACCCAGAGGAGGCTCCTGGCTCCTGGCTTTGGCTCAGCGCAACTCTGGTCATTATGGTCACATGGAAAGTGAATCATTGGACAGAAGATCTTCCTCTGTGTCTCTCCTCCTCTGTATATTGCAATTTTCAATAAAAAAAATAAATCCATGAAAAAATCCCAGCTTTGTCATTATTTCTTTTTTTTTTTTAAAGATTTATTTATTTTTATTGGAGGAGAGGAGGAGAGACAGAGGAAGATCTTCCATCTGAAGCTTCACTCCCCAGGCGGCCACAACGGCTGGAGCTGTCCCAATCCAAAGCCAGGAGCCAGGAACTTCCTCTGGGTCTCCCACGCGGGTGCAGGGTCCCAAGGCTCTGGCCTGTCCTCAACTGCCCTCCCAGGCCACAAGCAGGGAGCTGCATGGGAAGTGGAGCTGCTGGGATTAGAACCAGTGCCCATAAGGGATCCTGGCGCGTTCAAGGCGAGGACCTTATGCACTATGCTATCGTACCCGGCCCAACTATTTCATTTTTTTAACAAAAAGGAAATATGCAAATAATGTTAACAGATTTAACTGCCAAAATTGTTTTTAAAAATATAAACTCATTTAATAATCTTTTCCCTTTTATCTACTTTCCTACCCCATTGTCCTAAGTGATACTAAGTAATTCTTTTTTACCAAATTAATCCTGTTTATGTCCACATCTTTTTTCTGAGTCAATTGATAAATTTCCAGTAACCAGTCTCATCCATCATTAAAAAATTGCTACACCCTAACCAGCCATTTTCGGAAATCTCAAAACTTTATTATTTTTTTAAATATTTATGTACTTGAAAGGCAAATGACAGAAAGAGAGTCAGAGAAAGATCTTTCATCCATCTGTTGGTTCTCTTTCCAAATGAACACAATGGCCAGGACGGGGCCAAAGTCAGTAGCCAGGATTAAGCCAAATCTCTCTTGTTGGGTGGGGTGGCAGGGAACCCAGTACTTGAACCATCACATGCTGCCTTTTAGATAGAGCACGCAGTAGTAGCCGTCAGAAGGAGAATGGAGTGGGCCCAGTGCTTTGGCTCACTGCTCACCTTACAAGCACCAGGATCTCATTTGGGGATGGATTCATATTTCAGTAGCTCCACTTCCCATTCAATTTTTTGCTTGTGCTTGGGAAAGCAGCAGAGACCAACCCAAAGCCTTGGGATCCTGCACCAATATGGGAGACCCAAAAGAAGCTCCCAGCTTTGGAACAGCTCAGCTGCGGCCGTTGTGGCCATTTGGAAATTGAACTAGGGAAGGAATATCTTTCTCTCTGTATCTGCTTCTCTCTGTAAGTCTGTCTTTATAATAAAAATAAATAATTATTAACAACAAAAAAGAATGGAGTCAAAACTGGAAGCTAAGCCCTCTCACACGGGGTACAGGTGTCCCAAGCAGACTCTTTCCAGTTACATTAAACACCTGCCCTGCAATCTCTTTTTTTTGCAAAAACTAGAATACACACCATTTAAGAAACAGGATATGGATGCCAAACATCTATCATCTAATGACACAGAAATTAACAAAGAAAATCGAAATCAACTTTAGGATACGCAAGAATCAACTCCAGGGGTACCTGAGAATCAGCAGGGTGCTGACTGAAAATGATCATTTCTCATCCCAGTCCCTTACTTGCAATTGCCCAAGTGGAGGGAATCCCCAGAATCCCAAACTGTAATACACATTGCCCTCCCTTGAGCAATCTAAAGCAGATTTGGCCAGGTTTTATTTTACTTTTATTAATCTTAAGAATGCAGTGACTCACATTATTTTAAGATATTTCAAAATTTTTATTGGAAAGTTAGATATACAGAGAGAAGGAGAGACAGAGAGGAAGATCTTCCATCCACTGATTCATTCCCCAAGTGGCCACAATGGCCAAGACTGTGCAAAGCCAAAATCAGGAGCCGGGAGCTTCTTCCGGGTTTCCCACGTGGGTGCAGGGTCCCAAGGCTTTGGGCCATCCTCGACTGCTTTCCCAGGCCACAAGCAGGGAGCTGGATGGGAAGTGGGACTGCCAGGATTAAAGAGTCCTGTCACACTTGTATGCCCTGAGCACCGTTTAGAATAAAAGCTTTTTTTTTCCCCCAAAGACCACCAAATTACCCCAGGAGTCACCCCCAAGCAAGTGCCACACGTCACATGCCTCATTACATGTCACTTGCCTCACCTCAAGAACCACAACAAACCAAACTGTATGTATTTTGCTGCCAGAATCATTATTTTCTTCAAGTCTCCAAAGACAATTATCCTAACTACTATTAAGGATTATAGCTGTCACCCACAGTCTTGTTATACTGAGACATTTTCACACCTGGGATGCAATGCAAAGGCCTTAATGAAATTTTTATGGCTGTGAAAATTAAAGTTCACTTGACTCAACAGAACAGTCCAATAAAATAAAGAACAAAACCTCCCCTCCAAAAGGACAGGTTGAAAGTAGAGGCTTTTGACTTCCTGATGAGGTACTTTCACTCAGAAATTCAAACCATGAGATGCTGTATCACTCATATGTCTTGAGAGCGCCCAGATGTCAACTTATCGCCACAGCATCAGCCGGCACAGACTTACTGGAACATTTGGAAGCACAGATCTGCTGTATAAAATGGCCTCTCCTGGGAAACAACGGCTGTCGCCATGGCAGAGATCACTGCATCTTGGGGCCAGAAGGACCAGGCAGTCTTTTAATCTTTAACAAGCCACTTTCATGTTCAGATACAGGAACTGGCACTGCTGAGGCTCAACCAGCTGCACGGCAGTTTGCTACAAAACAGCTCCTGGGCTGCACAAGAGCACGTCAACCTAGGCCGTCACTGTAGCAGCAGCGGCCAGAATCTGTTCTATAATATCCCCATGTGGGCACTGTGTTAGACACTACTGTACTATCCTTCCTAGCTCTGGACGGCTATCCAAATCAAACGTCCAGCCACTGCCTAGCTCAGGCAGCAAAGACCAGGCTGTGGTGCGGCAGGACCTGAAAGCGCAGTGAGCACGCAGAAGGGAGAGGCCGACGCCGTCAAGCCCAGGCCGAGGACCTGATGATGAGATTGAGGAAAAGGAAGTGTGCAATGTGATCAAACTGCTACCTTGAGCAGCTCATCTCAGAAACCTGTCAACAGAAGACTTGGGACCATTTGAGGAGTGTAATTTTCTATATAAGACTGTTCTTATTTTTCTCTCCCTGGGGCTGCTAATAATACAGAAGACAGGCAGGGAAAGGGCCCCAGCCATGAAACTCCATCAAGAAAACCACTGTAATAGCTTGATCACAAAGTGACTGTGGGCTCAAGTCCCCTTACTTCACCTCACTTAACAAAGATACTACCAATCAATTCAAGGTCTCTTGAATTCATGCCTTCTGTATCTCAGGATTTCTGCTCCCCAAGCACAAATAAACTCACAGAGGTCCCTCACGCACCAGCCCTGCCTCCAACGAATTGAGTTTATTTAACTTTCACCCTAAAAATGCCACAGGATTAAGTTATCTTTGTTCATATCTGCTAGTCCATGGGACCTTAGTCAACACATTTCATCATGAAGGGGGGTTTCTAGCCAAGCACATTACCTCTTCATCCAAAGCTGATTCAAACTGGCATCAGTAGGCTATGGAAATACAAGGATGCCACAGCACAGCTAGGATGTCCCATCAAAATAACCAAAGTAATGGGAGAGGAGTCAGAATGAAGACCGCACTATGCATTTCAGCGGCAATTACAAAAACACTCCCTCTGACTAGTGTGGCCCAAAAGCAGACAAATAACCAAAGAACAGTGTGCATTCACTAAAGATTAATGTGCTGGGACCACCACATTGGTTCAACTGGCGAATCCTCCACTTCCAAGCGCAGTATCCCATATGGGTGCCAGTTCATGTCCTGGCTGCCCAACTTCTCATCCAGCTCCCTGCCTGTGGCCTAGGAAAGCAGCAGAGGATGGTCCAAGGCCTTGGGACCCAAGACCTGGGGAGAACCGGAAGAAGCTCCCATATCCTTGCTTCAGATCATCTCAGCTCCAGCCGTTATGGCCAATTAGAGAGTGAGCCAGCAGATGGAAGACCTTTTTCTTTCTCTCCTTTATAAATCTGCCTTTCCAATAAAAGTCATAAAACAAAACAAAAAAGATCATGTCACAATGCTCACTTACCAAGGGAGAGGTCCCAGCATGAATTCAAACCTGCATTAATTGTATTGAAATGGGTAGACACAGCCTTAGCACCCAGTACTCTACTAAAGTACTTGAAAATAAAACTACAAATTTATTTCAACTGAAATTTATGTAATACAAATAAATCTTATTTCCTTAGGTCTTTCAAAAGTATCCATTCATTGCATAACACACAAGAGTTAGACAAAGGGCCTGATGAGGTGGCATAGAGGCTGAAGTCCTCTCCTTGAACGCATCGGGATCCCATATGGGCGCTGGTTCTAATCCCAGCAGCTCCGCTTTCCATCCAGCTCCCTGCTTGTAGCCTGGGAAAGCAACAAATGACAGTACAAGTTCTTGGAACCCTGAACCCACAGGGGAGACCCAGAAGATCCTGGCTTTGGGCTGGCTCAGCCCTGACTGTTGCAACCACTTAGGGAGTGAACCAGCAGATGGAAGATCTTTCTCTCCTTATCTCCCTTTCTCTGTAGATCTGCCTTCCCAATGAAAATAAACAAATCTTAAAAAAAAAAAAAACTACACACATACATACATGGGTACTTCAAAAGTACATGGAAACACTTATTTTTAAATTTTTATTATTATTTTACAGGAAAGGCAGATATACAGAGAGAAGGAGATACAGACAGAGCTGTCTGCTGGTTCACCTGCCAAGTGGCTGCAATGGCCACATCTAAACCAAGCTGAAGCCAGGAGCCTCTTCTGAGTCTCCCATGCGGGTGCAGGTTCCCAAGGCTTTGGGCCGTCCTCTACTGCCCTCCCAGCCCATAGGCAGGGAGCTGGATGGGAAATGGAGCAGCCAGGACACAAACTGGTGCCCACAGGGCATCCCAACTCATGCAAAGCAAGGACTTTAGCCACTAGGCTACTGCACTGGGTCCAGAAACGTGTACTTTGAAAAAATGCTGCATAGATTCCAAAACTCTTAATTTCCTTTTACATTAACTCTTTGAAGCACGCTCAGTACAAAAACACAAAACATGCATATATTAGGATGTCTACAATCATTTTAACACTAAGTACTGGGCCTAGCGCAATAGCCTAGTGGCTAAAGTCCTCCCTTTGCACATGCCAGGATCCCATATGGGCGTCGGTTCATGTTCTAGTGACCCCACTTTCCTTCCAGCTCCCTGTTTGTATCCTGGAAAACCAGTTGAGGATAACCTATGGCCTTGGGACCTTATAAAAAATTTATAAAAAAAGAACTGCTTCTTGGCCTTTTGCCTAAGATCAAATGTAAAAAAAGAGTTCCCACCTGCAAAAGTCACACCCAGTCATGATTACATTTCCATAACATTTCTGAAATAGGGGCGGAGAAGAGACAGCTGCCTACCAGGAATTAGGGATGGGCTGGGGGAAGAAACGAGTTTAACAACAAACGGGTAGCACAGCGGAGATCTTCGTGGGAACAGAACAGCTTTGTGTCTTGACTGCAGTGGCATTTACACGAATCTCTGATCAAATGTCAGAGAAGTGTACACACACACTCGCACACACAGCCGTGTCCGTCTCCTAGCTTTCATACTGTACTGTAGTTAAAACGTTACTAGAGGGGGAAATGAGGTGAAAGGCACATGGGACTGAGCACTATTTCTGCAGCATTAAGCAACATTATTTCAAAATAAGAAGTTAACAAAAAAAGTACAATTATTCGGCCAACTGTTCAGCCACTGTGGGGAATTTAAAAAGGTGAAAAAATATAAAATGGAGCACAGCAGGGGCCAATGCAGTGGGTCAACTGGCTAATCCTCCACCCAGAGCAGAGCATTCCATTCCGGCTCCAGTTCATGTCCCGGCTGTTCCACTCCCCATCACAGCTCCCTGCCTGTGGCCTGGGAAAGCAATGGAGGATGGCCTAAAGCCTTGAGACCCTGCACCCATGTGGGAGACCAGGAAGAAGCTTTAAAAAAAAAAAAGATTTATTGTATTTTTATTGGAAAGTCAGATATACAGGGAGGAGGAGAGACAGAGAGGAAGATCTTCCGTCCAATAATTCACTCCACAAATGACCGCAAAGGCCGGAGCTGTGCCCATCCAAAGCCGGGAACCAGGAACTTCCTTCCAGGTCTCCCACGCAGGTGCAGGGTCCCAAGGCTTTGTGCTGTCCTCAACTGCCATCCCAGGACACAAGCAGGGAGCTGGATGGGAAGCACAGCCACCGGGATTACAACCAGTACCCATATGGGATCCTTGTGTGCTCAAGGCAAGGACTCTAGCCACTAGACCACACCGCAGGGCCCTAGGAAGAAGCTTTTGGCTCCTGGCTCCTGACTGATTTAGTTCTGGCCACTGTGGCCATTTGGGGAGTTAACCAGAGGATGGAAGACCTCTCTTTCTTTCTCTCTCCCCTTGTCTCTGTAAATCTGCGCTTCAAATAAAATAAAACCTTAACAACATATATATAGCACAGCATTCTTCACACTACTTTGCAACCTCTGCTTTCAAGCACGTATCAGTGCAGGCCCAACTGGCTGGCATATGCTCAAGCGTTTTCTATGTCCTGTCCCTATCCCTGGCACTTCTACTTGAGCTCAAGGTATCAGAAGGCAGAAGCCACAACCATGTAAAATTTTCACTGTAACTTCTCCTGGGTAGGCAGTTACAAGTACAGTACTTGGCAAAACAAACACCTGAAAACCACAACAAGCAGATGCGCAAACTGTGACTGATGTGGTTGGAGGTTAGGCACACCTCACCAGGCCAGGCTCCTTACCGCAACAGGTCTTAGAAAAGTCTCAGTGGCAGTCTCCAAAATCTGACGTTGCTGGTGAAAATATTAAAGTGATGCCTCCTCTTTGGCTGAGCCCGTCCTCAGTATTTCACACAGTGAACTGCGGTTCACTCTGTGCACTCAGCAGGGCCTCTCAAGAGTTCATCACCATTTACTCGACTAACACGAACTATACTGCACAATAATGTATGTATCTAATGTAGAAGTCCATTTGTTGGAAAAGACAAACAGGAAGATCTAAAAAAAAAAAATAGAAACTGAAATATTGCCAACAGAAGCCATCAAAAACAACCCACGCAAAACTCTACAACTCCAGCTCAGCAGGCAGTCAAAAGTGCAGTGCTGAACAAAAACACCTGCAGTAACAGTCTCAGAATCACAAATCCTTCTCCAACTTGCTGCTTTAGCCATTTGGCCAAACGTGCTTTCAAGAGTGACTGACATACATCCAATATACTTAGAACTTGTGATAAACTATAAACTAATCCTTCAATGGTAACAGAAATAACAAATACTGCTAATATTTTTTAAACTGCTTTCCACACGGGGTGGGGGGTGCGGTCCTCTGGGTAAAAGGATCGGTTTAAGCCTGCATTCTAAAATGGCCCTTATTTGGAAAGACTAATTCTTCAGACGGGATTACTGGATGAGCCGATGGCGGGAGGCATCTAAGCAGTTGAGCACACACCCTCTCCAGCCCAACACCTTGGGTTCCGTGGCTGAGTGGCATGAGATCCTCTCTGGAACCTGTGCAGCATGTCCACGTATACGCAACACGGATGACAGTACCTGCACACCTCCCGGGAAGGATTAAATGAGCTAACAGAATGGAAAGGCTCCAGCACACAGAGAGCACACAGTACACAGGTTACCCAGGGCTCACGACATTATAGGTCCACCGTGGCACAGAGCAGCATTACACAGCAAAACAAGGGCAGGTTTTTGATCAGTCTTCACATCAAATTTTCTCAGACACATAAACAATAGTAAGTCTTCCTCTAACTCTTACCCAAGAAAGCAGACAGCTTCATTCAGAGCAAAGTGTCATCTTACACAATGGAATGAGTAAAACAAACCCTGCAGAGCACGCCCCTGTGGTAAACATGACTTCAATTCGAAACCAGAATGTAAGGATAGTTTTGTGACATCCACCACCAAATGAAACATTCAAAGTGACCACGCAGCACCTTCTTGCAACAGCCTTTCCTGTGCTCCACTCCTCTCCTAATCCAGGTTGCCATAACCAAAGCCCTCTGCAGACGGATTTCATGCTACCTCCTAGTCACTAACCAGGAAAGGACAGAGGGTCCACAGCAGCCCTATAAACAGCACCTCCTTAGTTAATAGGATGCAGTTTGTCCCAAAGATGCTTAAAGAGAAAAGGCCTAGGAGTCCACACAGTGGCAGAGCAGTTAAACCCCTGCTTGGGACACCAGCACCTTACGCATCATACTGGTGTGCCTGGGACCAAGCATTGGCTTCTCCGCTTCCGATCTGGCTCCCTGCCATATGCACAGACAGAGGGGACAGACTTCCTGACTCCCTGCCTCCAGGCTTCGGCTGGCCCAGCCTAGGATGTTGCGGCCACTTGGGGAGTGAGAACTGATCGAGATCTCTCTGCTCCCATTTCCTATGTGCGTGCATGTGTGTGTGTGTGTCCCTTGCTCTGTCATTCTGCCTTTCAAATAAACTACAAAAAAAAAAAAAAAGTGGAGCCGGGGAGATGCAGAGCAAGGAGAGTCTCTGCTTAAACAACCTAGACAACTGCAATACCTTTCTTCCATTTCTAGTTATCTGAACCATTCAGGGAACAACCATAGACTAAAATCAGACACACAAATTGATTCCAGAAGTGTTCATGCTACTCTAAAGGCCCTGATACAGCCTGTGATATAGCCAGTTGCCTGAGCAATAGGGGCTGCACTTCCTCACCAGGGCTGCTTCAGAACAATTGAAACCTTCTGGGTGCAAAGTCCAGACACAGGAAGTTGTGTTCCCTGCAAACATCCAAACAATTTCATTATTGTTTAACTACCAAAAGAACAGCTCCAATAATCTATCAAGTTTGACATTTCATCCAACTAAGCAACTAAGCTAGGACAAAAAGCATGCATGAAGGGCCCTTCAAATTAACGCTACTTCCTATACTATAGCCACGCAAATATTGCTTCTTGCTAGACAACTTCTAAAAGGCTTCAAAAGCAACAGACACAAACAGGTGCATTAAATAAACTGCACAGCACTAAGCTGAATTTTCTGTTTCTCATCTTTTAACATCTTTATTGTTTGTGAGTTAAGCTATCAAGACAAGAAGTTGGAAACAACTTTCCAGTGAATTGTCAAAAGAGGTGAATATACTGGACCTGGCACCATGGCTGAGCAGGTAGTCTTCATCTTCAACACACCAAGATCCCATAAAGGCACCAGTTCTAACCCCGGCAGCCCCGCTTCCCATCCAGCTCCCTGCTTGTGGCCTGGGAAGGCAGTCGAGGACGGTCCAAAGCCTTGGGACCCTGCACCCGTGTGGGACACTCAGAAGAGGATCTGAGCTCCTGGCTTCAGATTGGCACAGCACTGGCCATTACGGTCACTTGGGAGTGAATCATCAGATGGAATATCTTCCTCTCTTTCTCTCCTCCTCTCTGTATATCTGACTTTGCAAAGAAAATAAATAAATAAACAAATAAATAAATAGGGGCAGACATGACTGCTCTCTGTTTCTGATCCAGCTCCCTGCCTGTGGCCTGGGAAAGTAGTAAAGGATGACACAAATGCTTGGGTCCCTGCACCCACATGGGAGACCAATAAAAAGTTCCTGGCTTAGATCAGCTCAGTTCTATTTGTTGTGGTTATTTGGGGAGTGAACTAGCAGATGGAAGATCTTTCCCTCTGTCTCTCTTTCTCTCTGTAAATCTGCCTTTCCAAGAGAAATAAATAAAACCTCTCAAATAAATAAAACTGAGGTCCTGACCCAGGACATCATCAGCTAATGGAACTTCTTCTCTAGGTAGAAATAGGAGTTCTCAGCTGGTTGCTTCTCCTATAGGCGCCATGGGAAAGAAGTTCTCAAGGAACCCTGATAACAAGTTTCCAAGATGTTCTCAAAATCCCAGAAAAATATTATTCAACAGTGTGTGTCAGACCACTGGAGGACTACGTCAAGATAAACACAGCATCACAGAACATACTTTGAAACTTCCATAGCACTTTGATGTTGCTGTCACATTAAAAAAACACACACAATGCTTTTTTCTTATGCTTTACTAAAGTATTGGTTGATAACAGAATGGAGATGAAAACAAACATTAAGAGAGCTGATCCTTTACTTACCTTTCACGCTAAAAGGGTTTATTCAATCATTCTTGTCAAGACAAATCAAACCTCCTTTCCTACACTATCAACCTGGCCTACAGACTATTCATTACAAAAATCCTGGTGGCACTAAGGTGTATGTCTTCAAAAGCCAAGTAGCTCACCAGCAACCCTAGGTGGCCTAGGTGACCTGTGCCTGGAACCCCTTCCTATAAACAAGGAACAAACTAACCTCTGTATTTCTCAGCCCTTTGTTTAAAAAAAATCATTTATTCTTATTGAAAAGTCAGATTTACAGAAATAATGAGACAGAGAAAAAAATCTTCCATCAACTGGTTCACTCCCCAAATGGCTGAATTGGCCAGGGCTGAGCTGTTCCGAAGCCAGGAGCCAGGAGCTTCTTCTGGGTCTCCCCCACAGGTGTAGGGTGCTAAGGCTTTGGGCCGTCCTCAACTGCTTTCCAGCCCCATAGGCAGGGAGCTGGATGGGAAGTGGAGCAGCTGGGACAAAAACCAGTGGAATAGAATCCCAACATGTGCAAGCAGAGGACGTCCAGCCTTGGGGAGTGAACCAGCAGATGGAAGATCCTTCTCCCTCTCTCCTTGTCTCTGTAAATCTGCCTTTTCAATAAAAATAATTTTTTAAAATGATTTATTTTATTGGGAGAGAGAGAGAAAAAAGGTATCTGCTAGTTCACTCTCCCTATGGCCATAATAGCAGCGGCTGGACAAAGCCCCAGTCGGAAGCTTCCCCTGGGTCTCCCATGTGGGCGGTGCAGGAGCACATGCACTTAGGCCATATCCTTCTGCTTTTACAGGATTGGAAGTGGAACAACCAGAACTTGAACCGGAGCCCATATGGGATGCCAACACTGCAGATGGCAGCTTAACACATAATAATAAAATAAAAAACACTGGTCTCTGGGAATCAAAAAAAAAAAAAAACACCACAATGTGTAATATCTAATGTAAAAATTATTTTAAGTAAAATAAAAAAATATTTTACAGGGGCTAATGCTGTGGCATGGCAGCTAAAGCCACGCCACCTGCAGTGCAAGCAACTCATATACATGTCAGTTTGAGTCCTGGTCACTCTCTCCCAATGAGCTCCCTGATACTGAGCCTCGGAAAACAGTGAAGGATAAGACTTGGACCCTTGCACCCATGTGAAAGGCCCCAAAGAAGTTCCTGGCTTCCTCCTGGTTTAAGGTCAGCTCAGCTCTGGCTACTGTGCCCATTCGGGAGGTAAACCAGAAGAAGGAAGAATTATGTCTCTAACTATGCCTTTGAAATAAATAAATTGTTTTAAAAATGTTTTAAAAACATGAACATTTTACCAGCAGTAAATGCTTTGACACGATGTTCATGACACTTGAATTCTGACTGTCTCAAACAAAACTAGATGCTTCTTTTTCTGTGATTTCTTTAAAAACACGAGACAAGGAGATAGATTTGAGACTGTAATTTTTAAATATTTCCACAAGTAACAATATTAAATGCCTGCACATCAAATAAGACCAAATTAGATATAATTGTCACCATATTTTCATTTCTAATATTAATTTTGGTTGCACAAGATACTTCTTGGGGCCCAGTGCAATGGTTCAGTGTAAATCCTCTCCTTGCAAGAGCTAAGATCCCATATGGGCACCAGTTCCTATCCCAGCTGCTCCACTTGCCATTTAGCTCCCTACTTCTGCCATGGAAGAGCAGTGGAGTAAGCCCCAAAGCCTTGGGACTCTGCATCCATGTGGGAGATCCAAGAGAAGCTCCAGCCTTCAGATCCGGTCAGCTCCGGCGATTATGGTCACTTTGGGGGATCAACCAATGGATGGAAAATTTTTCTGTCTCTCCTTCTATCAATTTGATCTGCCTTTCCAAAAAGAAAAAGGAAATCTTAAAAAAAAATGGGGGGGGGGGAGTGCAGTAGCCTAGCAACTTAAGTCTTCTCTTTGAACACGCTGGGATCCCACAGTGGCACCAGTTCTAATCCCAGTGGTCCCACATCCCATCCAGCTCCCTGCTTGTGGCCTGGGAATGCAGTCAAGGACGCCCAAAGCCTTGGAACCCTGCACCTGCGTGGGAGACCCAGAGAAGGTTCCTGTCTCCTGGCTTTGGATTGTCTCAGCTCTGGCCATTGCGGCCACTTGGGGAGTCAAACAACGGACGCAGGATCTTCCTCTCTTTCTCTCCTCCTCTCTGTATATCGGACTTTGCAATAAAAGTAAACAAAAATTTTTTAGATTTTTGTCATGTAAATTCAACTTAGGCATCTGACAAAAAAACCACCTGGAGGTGAAGCTGCGGGACCACTATCATTTTTCTGTCCCCCATTAATTGGTGAATTCACAGCTACACCTCCTCAAGCAGCTGGTATACAACTGTGTCCACAGTCCAGAGGGCCAAAACACACTCAACTGACTCAATGGGCACAGGATCATGGGCAGAGTCATTTGGAATGCTCCTCCCAGGCCCACGCCAAGGGCAAAGCAGGAAGGCGAGTGCCCTTGGTCAAGCTCTCCAGGGACACTAACACCCTCTCCTCACCCACTCGGTAAACAGTGCCTAAGGTATCCCTTCAGCTTTGACAGAATGATTTTGCAAATTCTTTCCTTGACTACCACTGAACAGCCAAAAATGATCTCAATCTCTCCCCTTTTTAAAAAAAAAGATTTATTCATTTTTTATTGGAAAATCAGATATACAGAGAGGAGGAGAGGCAGAGGGGAAGATCCTCCAGCCAATCATTCACTCCCCAAGTGACCACAACGGCCAGTACTGTGCCTATCCGAAGCCCGGAACCAGGACCTCTTCTGGGTCTCCACATGGGTGCAAGGTCCTAAGGCTTTGGGCCATCCTTGACTGCTTTCCCAGGCCATGGCGCCGGGCCTGATACCTCAATCTCATACCCGAAAAGTAGAAATCAAAGTAGAGAAAGCAGAGAGCTTGAGGGACTATAGACTGGGTAAATCCTCGTCCTTCAAAAGTACTCCTCCTTGGGCCAACTCAGTGGCCTAGCGGCTAAAGTCCTCGCCTTGAATGCATCAGGATCCCATATGGGTGCTGGTTCTAATTCCAGTTGCTCCACTTCCCATTCAGCTCCCTGCTTGTGGCCTGGGAAAAGGAGTCAAAGACGGCCCAAATCCTGGAACCCTGCACCCGCGTGGGAAACTCGGAAGAGGATCTGGGCTCCTGGCTTTGGATCAGCGCAGCACCAGCCATTGCAGTCACTTGGGGAGTGAATCATCGGACAGATGATCTTTCTCTCTGTACATCTGCCTTTGCAATAATAATAAATAAGTCTTAAAAAAAAAAAAAAGTACTCCTTCCTGATACCTAGCTTCAGCCCCAGACTGCTCCTCTCCAACTGCAGAACCCAAATTGTCTCAACAGCTGTTGATCTCTTTCCTTCTTCTGAGAGCCATTCCTGATTACATGGCTCTCTAACTGAACTTGAGCCCACCCTGCAAAGCCCTCCAAAACATTTTACCCTCTTTCACCAAAGTAGAACACTCCTCTGTCTCCCATTTTGAGATAAAGACTTTTCATATCCTGGTTAATCTTCCACACCCCGTAAAACTATAATCTGGCAAGGTTAAGAGAGGGTACAATTCAACCAAATTGAAACTGGCTATAGACCCAAGTTAAGACCCAGAAAAGGACTGGAAGTCAACACAGATGAAGCTTGCTTATTTCTCAAGCAAGTATTTTAAGAATCATGAAAGTAAAAAAGCAGAAGATCTGCTGAAAATTAGAAGGAAAATACTTTTTCCTATATATTTTAAGATAAAACACATTTGATTCACGTGCCACTAAGTCCGGACATGTGTGATCAGCCCCTTGACTGGAAAGATTTTCCAAAGCAAATGAAAAGAGAAAAGCAAAAGGGTGGGGGTGGGAGAAGGCTCCATTTAAGAAAGGCATTTTTTCCCCTTTCAAATTTTTAAACACAATCCAACAGTTGCAAATAAACAATGGTGCTGATTACTAATAAATGGCACTGAACTTGGAGGCCAGCGGGGAGCCTCCAGTTGGTCTAACTTCCTGTAAATTTCAGGATGACACAGCAACATTTCTTTAAAGAGGATCCTGACAATTACAAGGTTTGTTTCAGCAACTCTCACTGGCTCTAAGTAGTTCAAATCCAGATGGGTTCCCCCACTTTTTTTTTTTAAAGATTTATTTTTTATTATTATTATTTTTTTTTAATTGGAAAGGCGGATATACAGAGAGGAGAGACAGAGAGGAAGATCTTCCGTCCGATGATTCACTCCCCAAGTGAGCGCAACGGGCCGATACTATGCCAATCCGAAGCCAGGAGCCTCTTCCGGGTCTCCCACGCGGGTGCAGGTTCCCAAAGCTTTGGGCCGTCCTCTGCTGCTTTCCCAGGCCACAGGCAGGGAGCTGGAAGGGAAGCGGGGCTGCCGGGATTGGAACCGGCGCACATATGGGACCCCATACGGGCGTGCAAGGCGAGGACCTTTAACCACTTGCGCCACCGCGCTGGGCCCGGTTCCCCCACTTTTAAACAAGCCTCCTGGAAAATAAATGGCTGACCCTGGGAGCCTGAGCACTCCATAACCCAGAGATAATGAAGTCTCAGCTTTATACGTAATTTTAGAAAAGGCAGCTGAATGCTATGCTGGTAGACATAGGCTTAACCTGTAGCACTGGAGACAGGCAGCTTAAAAAAAAAAAAATCAAGCATCAACATACTCAAAATTCAAATCTATTAGAATCTAGGACAAGTCTAGGCTACCTGATGTGGTAGCCTAGTGGCTAAAGTCCTCTCTTTGCATGCACCAGGATTACATGTGGGCACTGGTCCCTGTCCTGGCTACTCCACTTCTCATCCAGCTCCCTGCCTGTGGCCTGGGAAAGCAGTTGAGGATGGCCCAAAGCCTTGGGACCCTGCACCCGCGTGGGAGACCCAGAAGAAGCTCCTGGCTCCTAGCTCCAGACTGGCTCAGCTGAGCTCTGGCTGTTGCGACCACTATGGGAATGGATCAGCAAAGATCTTTCTGGAGTGAATCTTTTTTAAAAAACAAATCTAGTACATGGGGACAATAGCTGGAAAAAGTTGTTAGTGTAATGAGGTTTAGCTCTTTTTTTTTTTTTTTTTGGCTGTATGTTTTTAGAGATGACAATGGGGAAACTACCAGAACAAGGTCACTTTTCATTTAAAAATTTTAAAAAGGGTTAGGAAGATTTAATAGATATGGAAATGCACAACTCCATGATGTCAGCAACCTGGTGAGAATCCTGCAGGAAATTAAGGCAATATTACAGTAATGAAATGTCACGTCTCCTGGAGAGCTACTTGCAGTTCCTAGAAGACCAAAGTCGATTCTGTGAAACCTATCATAGAAAGATTGTGAGGAGGATTTGCCAGGCATCACAACCTTAGTTTCGCATCAGACCTGCAAACACTATGATCTAAAAAAGAACAGGACGATTTGGGAATTAAATAGTACTGCTTATCACAGAAAGCCACTCCATTTCCCAGTCTTTGCAAAAGGCCATATGCTCATGTAACTATAATAGACTTAGGAGGTTCTGAAAATTACATATATTTCCTCAAAAGAGATGTAGCAAAAAGTATAATCACAGGATAAAAGGCCAAGCACCATCTCTTCTGAATGCCTAAATAGCCCATGATGTGTCTTAATATATTAATTCTTTAGAGACAGACAGACTTTTAAGGGAAAGTTGAATAAGACATCTTTAAAAATGTACCCTAGGGCCTAAATCCATTCAACTGGCAGTAAAATCACCCCTCAGAAAAGCAGTTATATTCAATATCTAGTGTTTTAATTTTCCACCTGCCAACAGAAATATATAAAAGAGCAGAAGTTAAACTAATTATGTCAGCAACACAGTGAACAAAACTTTAATTGTATTACACAGTAGTGAGACATTTACTGAACAACACAAAGCCTGCAAGGGTAGAAACTTTTTTAGAATATCAATTATTCCCAATCAATATGACAGAGATTAGTCTGTTTAGGCAATAAGCAGACTCCTGGTTCAGATATAAAAACTCATCTGACATAATGATATAAAAATATGTAAGAAATTAGTTACTAAAAGGGCTTTAAACCACTCCTTGATTTGCATACACTCTATCATTAATACACCCTTTAAGCCAGTATTGTACTAATCAGCTTCGTTAACATCCCGCCCACAAAAGAGCCTATTCATTCAGCTGGGAGACAGGTGTTAGCAACCAGCAGCCTCCTCCAGCCTACAGTTTCAGGGGCCCGGCTTGAAATTACAAGGACATGATTGGCAAATCCAAAGAAAGGGCAGCTTGCAAAAGGGCCAAGAAGAAGGAAAGGAAAACAAAGGGAGATGCCAAAAGAAAGAAGAAAACAGATGTCAGATGTTTCTAACCAGGCCGCCCTCAACGCCACCAAGCCTTATCAAGCTACAGGCTCAGGTCTAAATACACACAGAATTTGTATGTTATGAATTTTTCCCTGCAGACAGTAATTCTGGGGAGGTGCCAACACTCCAGTCATTCTGAAAAAATAATTGTAAAGTAGTACTAATTTTCCTATGACTCATCCTTCTTGCCCATAGGCTCATCCTGAACTTTAGTCCTCAGCCTTCCCCTCACTTTCTGAGAACTGCTAGCTAAGTAGATGTTCCCGGAAGGAGATACTATAAGGCAGGATTTAGATATCCTAAGCCTACTGAATACAAGTACTACGAGAAACTGGAAGAAAGGATATTTATTGATTTGAGTACAATGTATAAAGAACATATTTTCTCTTTTAATACTCACATGTCGCCTATAAAACTGTACTACATAATATAATGTAAGCAACAATAAAAAAAAAATACTCACATGTAGATTTCCCCTATTTTAATCCACATTAGTAATCCTACCACAGTGCCAGGCACCATGGCCTAGCAACCAAAGTCCTCACCTTGAACTCTCCGGGATCCTATCTGGCCACCAGTTCTAATCCCGGCAGCTCCACTTCCCATCCAGCTCCCTGCTCGTGGCCTGGGAAAGCACTCGAGGATGGCCCAAAGCTTTTGGATCCTGCACCCACGTGGGAGACCAGAAAGAGGTTCCTGGATCCTGGCTTCAGATCGCAGCACCGGCCGTTGCGCTCACTTGGGGAGTGAATTATCAGACGGAAGATCTTCCTTCCTCTCTGTCTCTCCTCCTCTCTGTATATCTGACTTTGTAATAAAAATAAATAAATCTTTAAAAAAAAAAAAAAAGAATCCTACCAGACACTGTTTTCATCTTGCAGCAGAAGAAAATGCAGCACACAGAAGTAACTTGCCTAAGGTAGCGTTAAGAGACACACACAGAAAGCGGACACCTCGGTTCAAAACTGACTGTCTATTCTCAAAGGACCAGGCTTTTCCTAAATTAATCTTCTAACATACCAAGTGCCCACTTCTGTTTTAACTCAGCTGGTTCTGCATTCCAGTTTTCCTTCCTTCTATGAATTCAGTAAAGGGTTGGTGATTAATGTAATGGAGCATTTATTAAGCACCTGCTATTTTCTATAAGGGCCTCAGATGTGTAGAAATGAAACTGACAAGCTGGATTTACTTTCAAATCCTACAAAGATTCCTAGGCATCACTAGCCAACGCAGATCATAACCACAGCCCACTACCTTTCCAAAGCTCCAGTTGGTTCCACATTATCATTGATTCGTCCACTCAGGAGGTAATGGAAGCCACTTTCACCAAAAAACCTCCCTCATGACCCCGAATTGATAATACAGCTGAGGCAGACCTCAATGTAAAAGCAATTTACATGCAAGTTATAAAAGCTCTTTGTTATGTCATGACTAAGAAATGGGCTATTTTAGCAAATCAAACATCCTGGGTGGTATAATGATGCTGTCAGAGGGCTTACCAATTTATAAAGAATTTCAAGGCATACATAAAGTTTGTTTTTTGAGGTTTTAAAAAGGAGAAGAGAAGCAGACCTCAACTTTTAAAGTTCCTTAAGACCTGACGTCCAGCAGATAAACATGTATGCATGAACCGACGCAGAAAAACCACGGTTCACAAAGTCGATTGTCTATCCAAAGCACTTGGTGACTGTTTTGGCAGTAAAAGCCAGAGGGGCTTTTCCAAACGCGAAATCCCAATCCCTCACTTACCCAAAGGGTTACAACCTCCAGGAGGTGGGGCTGGGCAATCTGCATTTTCAAAGCCTGTCCAGGTGACTCATCACAAACCACCCAGGACTGAATTTTTCTGGGAGCGACTGGCCATTAGGAACTCCAAGCAATACAATAGCTTAACAGCAATACACTGGAACCTTCCTTTAATGATTCAGGAGACTAAAAGAATTCCCCACGTTACTGGGTCATCATTCACTAGCACTCACAGTCCTGGCGAAATCAGAAAGGAAGGTTTAACACAGACTGCCCATTGGTGGAAAGCTGGAAACGCCACCAGCTCTGTTTTACTCTCAAAGAGCCAGTTCTCTCTGCCCGAGGTAACACAGATTTTATAGAAAGGAAAATGTTTAAAAACATGCAAGACTTTTAACCAACTGCTTAGCTCCACTTCAGAACGTCAACAGGCCCAAATGCATCAATAATGTAGAGCATTCAGCCAAACAAGCGAAGCGCAAGAGGAACCTGGTGAAAGGCTAACAGGATCAAACTGGTGCGACGAGGTTAGATATGAACAGAGTCCTGACACCACAACCCCCAAGTCCTGCAAATAGGCAGTGCTGAGCACACTGCAGCCAGAGGTGGCTTTTATGTGAAACAGAAGAGGATTTCCCATTAAGAACCTGACTACTCTTGGGATTTTAAAACGCCACTAAATCACAAAACTTTAAGGAAGCGACCAGACTGTTTCCCTACGAAACAAATGGGAAATCTACGTCTTTACACTTGACCATGGTTCTTTATAACTGCAAAATCTTCCATAAACACAAAGTGTGGCTAACCACTACACAAACAAAAGTAACTAATAACCATAACCAGTTAGTAATACTGAATGAACTCCTCCGAGACTTCACCACAACTTAAACTTGGATATCCCCACTAAACTCTAAATTACAGCTTAACTCTTTTGTAGGAATTATGATAGTCTAAAGTCTGGATGTTAAATCCTCTCAAAACAAACACTACGCCCAAAACACTTCAAGTTTGGTTAATCTATTACTAAAACAATGGCAGTATTAAATACTCTACTACAAGAATAAAAGTCAAGGTGGAATTAAATCTTGCTAACGTTCTTCAAGGATATGCAGGTGCTTTCATGGCCCAGCTGCAACATATACATCATCAGGAAAGTTGCACAGGCCCGGCAGGAAGGTAGAGTAGGCTAGGCCTCCGACTATGGTGCCAGTATCCTGTATGGGCACCAGTTCAAGTCCTGGCCACTCCACTTGTGATCCAGCTCCCTGCTAATGGCGTGGGAAAGCAGCAGAGGCCGGTCCTAGTGCCTGGGCCCAGGCACCCTGAGGAGAGATGCAGAAGCAGCCCCAGACTCCTGGCTTCAGCCTGGCCCAGCAGTGGCTGATGCAGCCATTTGGGGAGTGAACCAGCGAATCACTTGTCAGTAGAAGAAACTGTCTTCTTCAAAGATGTTCAGTGGAAAACGCCTTTTCCACTATTTCAATGGCCCTTGAGAAGCCGCTCCTATCAGAGAGAACTAAGCCAAGCTGTGTAAACTACCCAGGTAAAAAGTTTCAAAACTAACTGCAGTTTTCTGAGGGCAGCTTTCTCTTGTACGTCTTATTTTAGCAGTTAATGGAAAGACTTTATCCTCGAACTCCCTGATCAACAAGGATGCTTTCAGCGGGTGGCCCGTCCTAGATGCACCGAGCACCCAAACATCCTTAAATGACACACACAGGCAAGTGATCAGTTAACCCTGTCATTTCTCTGCACTTACACATTATAACCAAACCTCTTTAGACTTCAATTACACCTTAAAAGAAACTGTCATTTATGAATTGCACTCAAGTCTAGGGAGTATGTTAGTTTCAGAAAAAAACGTCATCACCTAGCTCCCTAAATGTAAAATATCAGGCAATCAGGGGAACAGAATAAAAAAAAAAAAAGTCATCCAAAAAACAAGTTCCAGCTCCCAGTCCTGGAACTCTGTCTACAAGCTCGCAGCCCAGCACGGCGGTGCTGGCTCCCATTCCTAGAAAAGCGATGCAAGGAAGGGCCAGCCTCACCCACTTGTCAGTAAATGCAACTGTCACTGGGAGACCCACAAGAATTCAAACAGTTGTACCAACAGTGGGGACATGAAGTCTCTGTCCCACAAACCACCGCTCACAGGGATACAGAGGAACTTACTGGTTTCTTAGAAGGCCACTGGTAAGCAGGGATGTTTGATCATCCGTCACCCCAGCCTTGAACGCAAAGCGACAGTTGTAGGTAAAGCCGTTTCCAAACTGACCACAGTCCTTCCCCTGGCAGGCTGGGCGGGGCGTGGGACACTCACTCTTCCTTCATGACACCAGCACTTTTTTCCCTTCCCAGAACAAATGACTGATCAAGAAGCAGAAAAGTGCACGGCTGTGGGTCACACCGGGCAAGCCTGAAATCAAGCTGGAGAAAGATGCCAGCGAGCCTGTCGCCTGCCCTGTGCTAGCCAGACTGCCCCGTGCCCGGTCAAATGTCTCCTGGGCAGCCAGCTGCAGTGAGGCCCCAGTGCCCTCTCCGCGGCTTAGTCACCGCCGCCCAGGGCGACCTCACACCGTCCTCGCAGAGGACGACTCCCAGGAGAGGGACGCCGCAATCCCAAACTTGATGCAACCTCCCAACTCCAAACCTCCCTCCTGCAGGCAGCCACCCGGGCTCTTCCACCAGCCGAAGCGGGCCAGCAGGCTGCCGCGGACCTGCCTCAGTGGCCACGGGCCGTAGGGAGAAGCACCCTTCCCTCCCGGCAGCCGACCGCACACCCGCGGGGCTGAGGGCGCTGGGGAAGAGGCGGAGAACCGCGGCCCCGGTCACCGCCCCCACAGGTGAGACGCCTCCTCTCCAAAGGACTCCTCCCGAGACAGGTGTGTGCGGGCTGCCCGGAATGCCGGCGCTTCCGGTGAGGAAGGGGCTTCAGCCCACCCGCGGCGGCCGTGGGGAGAGCCGGGCGCCCCGCCGCCCAGGCGCCCACACCGCAGCCCCTGCAGGGCGGCGGAGGCCGAGCCGCTGCCCCCCGCCCCCCATGCTCCCGCCGCACCCCACCTCCTCACCTGCCGCGGCCGCCGGCCCAGCCCGCACCTGGGAGGGATCCCGGGCGGCCGACGCCTCAGGCGGGGGGCCCACGGGCTTCGCCGCGCCGGCCGGTCCAGCGCTGAGGGGCGCCCGGGGCCGGTGGCGACATCCTCTCGGGCGGCCCCAGGAAGTCGGCCCCCACCACCACCCAGCCCCCCGGCGGCCCGGCCGCCCCGCCCCTCGCGCGGCCCCGCCCCCTCGGGGAGAGCGCGCGTCCGCTCCCGCGGCGCCGAGCCACCATAGAGAGGAGCGGGCGCGCGGCGGGCTAGAGCGCGGCCTCTGCGCGCGCGCCCCCTGGCGGCGGGGACGAGGCTCTCGGCAGCGGTGCGCCCCTGGTCGCAGCGCGGGCCTCGGCTGCTCTCCTAGGTCGGGCGGTGCGCTGCAGGCGGCCTCAGCGTGCAGGTAACAGGTCTCTGCGGAGCTAGCGTTCAGCTTGGTCACCTCGATCGAGTCTCACCATCGCTGGACTTGAACGTTGCCTTGATGCTCAAATCCCGTAAGTCCCGGCTGCTCCACTTGCAGTCCGGCTCTCGGACGATGATGGCTTAGGTGCTTGGGCCTCTGCAAAAAATACGTGGGAGACCCAGGGAAGCTCCTGCCGTTGGCTTTTGTGACCATCTGGGGAGTGAAGGAATGAACCAGCAGATCGAAGTTCTGTTACTCTTAGAAATAAATAAAACGTAAACACACGCACACAAACACACGGGCCCAGCGCGGTAGCCTAGTGGCTTAAGTTATCGCTTTGAGCGCGCCGGGATCGCTATGTGTACTAGTTCTAAACCCAGTGACCCCATTTCCCATCCAGCTCCCTGCTTGTGGCCTGGGAAAGCAGTTGAGGATGGCCCAAAGCCTTGTAACCCTGCACCCTCGTGGAAGACCTGGAGGAGGTTCCTGGCTCCTGGCTTTGGATCAGTGCAGCACTGGCCATTGCAATCACTTGGGGAGTGAACCATCAGACGAAAGATCATCCTGTCTGTATATTTGACTTTCAAATAAAAATAAATAAATCTTTAAGCACACACACACACAGAAGTTTGCCTCTTTTTCATCTCTTTGTTTCTTAGCAATGCTATGAGCAAGCGATGGTTCACGAGTTCACGCATGAGGAATTTAGCGTTTAGGTTACCTTACCAAGGTCACGGGCATTGGAAGCCAGGACAGGACAGCAGAACTCAGGCTCCGCAGACATTTGGAGCAATGCTTTACATCTTAACTCTTGGATCAGTAAGGGCCTAGGTTCAAGTCCTGGAGGGCTCCTAATTGCAAGCCTCCTGGAACCAGCTGGGATTGCTCAAGTGTGATCCTTGCCAGCACCTGGGAGACCCGGGCTCCAGGCTCCCAGCCCCTGCTAGCGCTGGCATCGGGGCAGGACCGGCAGATGAAGATCTCAGCCTTTCTCTTTCACATAAAATAAATATTAAGTAAATGCTTTTGAAATCTGCCTTTTTTAAGATTTATTTTTATTGGAAAAGCAATATACAGAGAGGAAGATCTACCTTCCGTTGATTTACTCCCCAAGTAGTTGCAACAGCTGAAGCTGAGCCAATCCGAAGCCAGGAGCCAGGAACTTCCTCCAGGTCTCCCACGTGGGTGCTGGGTTCCAAGGCTTTGGGCCGTCCTCAACTGCCTTCCCAGGCCATAAGCAGAGAGTTCGATGGTAAACAGGGCCAACGGGATTAGAACCGGCACCCAAATGGGATCCAGGGGCGTGCAAAGCAAGGACTCCAGCCGCTAGGCCACTGCATCTGACTTTATCCCACTCCCTTTATAACACATCCCTCCTCTAGCAGATCCTAATTTAAACCCCCGGGATTCTTGTCTCATTCTCTGTCTCTCTGTATTTCTACCTTTCAAAAGTGTTTTGTTTTAAGATTTATTTGAAAGAGCTACGAACAAAAAGACAAAGCTGTTCCATCTGCTGGCTCGCTCTGCAATGGCCGAGCAAGGCCAGGCTGACGCCAGGAGCCAGGATTTCCTTCCATGTCTTTCAGTTGGATGCCAGCGTCCAAGCACTTGGCTTATTTTCTGTTGTGTTCCTAGGCCGTTGGCAAGGAGCTAGATGGTAAATGGAGCAGCCAGGTGCCTATACAAGATACTGGCTCTGCAGGCAGCAGCTCAACTGGTGTGGTACAGCACCAGACCCTCAAATAAAGCTTTAAAAATAAATAATGTGGGACCTGGCAGCCGTGGCCTAGTGGCTAAAGTCCTCACCTTGAACACGCCAGGATCCCACAGGGGCGCCGGTTCTAATCCTGGCAGCTCCACTTCCCATCCAGCTCCCTGCTTGTGGCCCTGGGAAAGCAGTCCAGGACAGCCCAATACTTTGGGACCCTGCACCTGTATGGGAGACCCGGAAGAGGTTCCTGGATCCTGGCTTCGGGCTGGCATAGCATCGGCCGTTGTGCTCACTTGGGGAGTGAATCATCAGACGGAAGATCTTCCTCTCTTTCTCTCCTCCTCTCTGTATATCTGACTTTGCAACAAATAAATAAATCTTTTTAATAAATAAATAATGTGGGAAACACTTCAATAACAGCATGATAGACTTATGACTGTTCATGGTGGAAGTCTCCCCCTCAAGTCTCTCCAAGGCCTCCCTCTAGTGTCTCCTCTCTTGACCTTTCACCTACTTCTTGTTGACTCTTTACCCCACACCTGCTTTAGTGCATGTTGGGTACAGCTGAGACCAGGTGCTTCTAACCGCAAGCCCACTGCCTGTAGTGCTAGTCAACTCCTTAGCCCACAACACATAAAGACACTGGGTGATATCCTGGCTATTCCATTTCCAATCCAGCTCCCTGCTTGTGGTTTGGGAAAGCAGTGGAGGATGGTCCAAATCCTGCACCCGGGTCAGAGACCTGGAAGAAACTTCAGGCTCCTGGCTTTGGATCAACTCAGCTCCGGCCATTGCAGCCATTTGGGGAGTAAACCAGCAAATGGAAGATCTTTCTATCTCTCCTTTTCTCTGTACATCTGACTTTCCCATAAAAATAAATATATCTTTTCTTAAAGTTGTCACTATGTATTGCTACTTCCAACCTCCACCACCACCCAGCAAACTGAGTAGTGTTATTCTCATGGTCTCCATGTAACCCAGACCTTAAGTCACTTTACCCAAAGCCACAGTTGGAAAAGAGCTGGAATGTGAAACTATTTCTTTCCACTGCCTGGGCAGCCTGGAAAGACCAGCCTTTAGTCGTGCACCTGACTGAAACGCCTATACTCTTTCCTACTTGGCTATTTTGGTAACTGCCTGATGTGTCTCCCAGCCTTTTTTTGCTTCTTGCCCAGGCCAATCTCTTCTTTCCCACAGGCTGTGATGAAGGCACAGCGTGCTCCGCCCTCTCTCCTTCTCCCAGTAGGAACGCTAGCCACAGGAAGTTACCCAACCCAGCCGGTAAGGGCGGTAAGGGCGGGCTGGGGGATGGACTGTACAACCCAGACCTGCCTTTCTGTGAACTTGACAGGAAGCGTACTTACTTTCCCCCTGGACCCAATCATCGGTGTCTGGATTCATGGCATCTCATGAAAATAACTGTTCCCAGGCCCTCTGGTTGAGATTACAATTCATCATCGCAGTGCTGTCAAAGGATGTTCCTATCGCTGGAGCCAGGAGGCCTCAGCGCTACATGAACCCACACTCCTCCACCTTCCCCGTTATCACCATCCCCATTTTTCATCTTTATCATGCCCCTCTGCAGAGGCACTCAATAATGTGCCCATTGTGCCCGTGATCCGAAATGCTTTCCAGCAAGCAGAGATACTTAGTCACAATAAAACACTAATGTGTCTACGCAGTGACATATTTATAGGAGCTGTTTACTTTGACGTATTTTTATTATTTCTACTCATTTGCTAAGTACTTTCCAATACATATTTATGAAGCACATGCCTTTCCCCAAACAGTAGTGAAAAAATAAATCAAATTATTTCCTCTGTCACAGGCAGTAGGTCTTGTCAGTACCTGTGCCCTGGTTTTTGCTTGTTTTTGGCAAATCAGAAAGATTGATGGTGGCTGGGCACCTACTGTGTGCCAGACCTTCTGTGAAAGACATGTCACATAAACTGTGTTTAATTCCTCTGAGATGCACATCTTCCCAAGAAGCAAAATACAATTCCTGTCATCCAGACACCCCACCTTAAAGTGGTACAGCCACAAAGGACCCAGCAGGATTTTGAACCTGCATTTTTTTCCTGTGTACAAAATCCCGATTTGTCCTCATTCCACTTCATGAATCTATCATAACTGACCTGGCCCCAGTGATTTCTGTAAAATGCAGTGTTCTTTTTCTCAGAGTGATTGCTGAGGTCACCTTAGTAAGTAAGCATTTACAGGATGGTAACCCTAATTTTCCTATGGGAACTTATTCTCTCAAGGGAGTTACTCCCCCAGAGGTCAGGAGGCTTCCCAGAGAGAGGAACCAGTACTAGAGCCCGACTGGCTCCTGGAGACAGAACTGGCTGCATAATTTGTGGGCACAGCGCAAAAGGTGGGTCCCTTGGTCAAGACTTCAGAACTTCAAGACGGCAACAGCAGAACGTTAAACTAAAACCTGTGAGGCAGCACCAGTCACACCATGAAGCCAGCCCTGCCTACTGGGGAGGCTGGCATGAGCATCTCCAGGCATGGTAAGCCTCCTTCCCAGCGATACGTGACTATACCTAAAATAAATATGAGACACAGTCCACGAAGGTCGGGAATAAGACAAGCACGTTGGCTACCGTTTCTTTTCTACAGAGCACTGAAGGTAATGCAGCTGACGCAATACAACAAGAAAAAAAAAAGATGAAGAGCATTCAAAGTGACTAATTAATCACACACGTAGTTTTAATTTAAACAGTGTGTGCCCCACAGAACCTTCTCTGATGCTCGTCCTCAACAAACAGCTGGCGCACTACCCAGACAGCTCCATGCTTGAACACAGATACGTACGCAATCCCTTGTCTCCTTGGGGCGCACGTCTTAGGAATAAACAGACACTGATGTCTCCTAATCAGCTTTATTGATTTTCACCTAACCCTCCAGCTCTCTTTCATTCTAGCCATACCTGCCTTCCCTGAGTATCTGCCAATTCTCTTAACTTCCCTGAGGGAAATGAGAAAGAGTTGATGAAGTAAGCTCGTATCCAAGCTGAAGAGAGGTAGGTGGGGCTGTGCAGCCCGCCTGCTATTGGGGAGCAGTGTAAAAAAGACTCTTGCTGGGACACACAGTTACAGCTGTAGGGAACACAAGGGTGGGAAGGGGTGGACTTGGCACCAGGCAGACTGGAGTCTGGGTTCCCATCCTCCCACTCACTGAGCTCCTGTGTCTGTACAGAATAGTGTCCTGTGCCACAAGGCTGTGCCAAGGCCACAATGAGGCATATAAGGTCCTGAGCACACATGTGAGTCCCAACACAACCAACTTCAGGACCGTGCAGGGTAACAGAGGCCTACCCAGTCGCTGCCCAATACACTCGCACGCGCATACACACACACACACACACACACACACACACACACACACACACACAGAGGCCTACCCAATCACTGCCCAACACACACACACACACACACACAGGCCTACCCAATCACTGCCCAACACACGCACACACACACACACAGGCCTACCCAATCACTGCCCAACACACGCACACACACACACACACAGGCCTACCCAATCACTGCCCAACACACACACACCCTATCATCCACTGCATTACAGTCCGTCCCAGCTGGTGTTCCAGAGCTGTTTCCAGGTGGGTCTGAGCCCATCACAGTTATCCCATTTGTCTTGCCAGTTACTAAACGAGACAGGGGTCCATGAAGACATTTTGACTCAGAGACATGAAGTCTGCTTTGCTTGGAAGGAAGGTCTGAGTGTTCCTTTATTTTCTTTTTTTATTTTTCATCCTATTTGAAAGGTACAGAGTCAGAAAGATATCTGTCATCTGCTGGTTCCCTCCCCATATGCCCTCAGCAGCCAGGGCTGGGCCAGGCCAAGCTGAGACAGGAACTCCAGGTCTTCCACGTGGCGGGGAGGGACCCAACTATTTGAACACATTAGGAGGAGCTGGATTGGAAGCAGAGGTGGGACTTGAACCCAAGCACGTCAGTGTGAGCTTTAATCTGCTGTGCCTGCTCCCACCACCTGCTTTGTTCTGAAAAGGTCACAAGCAGATTCCTTTCTTGCCCATAGATATCGTCACACCCGACTTGATGCTTCGACTGGCTGCAGCCAGACTCTGATCAGAGCACTGCACGTGAGAACATAGCTGACACCAAAAACAACACGGGAGGAGGCTGGAAAGGCCCTGGGTCTATTGACTGAGCCACTAAATTAACCAATGTGGACTACATGTTATTAAAGATTAGAACTGGTCTTACTGTTCAGGCTTCTGCATGCCACATTTTGTTTCTTGCAGGGGAAAGCAGCCTCCATCTACAAAGGCACTTTAACCTCAACCTCCAGGAGTTTAAATGGCTGCTTGAAGGCCATTGAGTGCTACCACATCATAGGGAGTCAATATTAATTTTGCCCAATTTCTTTTTTTAAAAAAAGATTTTATTCTTTATTGGAAAGTCAGATATACAGATAGGAGAAGAGACAGAGAGGAAGATCTTCTGTCCATTGATTCAGCCCCCAAGTGGCTGCAATAGCTAGAGCTGAGCTGATCCAAAACCAGGAGCCCGGAGCCTCTTCCAGGTCTCCCGTATGGGTGCAGGACCTCCGGAAATAGAACCGGCGCCCTTATGGAATCCCAGCACATACAAATGAGGACTTTTAGCTGCTACACTACCACGCTGGCCCCAATTTTGCCTAATTTCAGATGAAGGACATTCAATAGTCTTTTGTGGAAAAATGTGGGGGTAAAAAAGGCTCTGGAGATTCAGGAGAAAAACATTCCTGCATTCTTCTTATGTCATCTTTGTTACCACACTAATGGGCAGTTGTTTAGCCTAGAGGATAAGTCACAGGTTTAAATGCCCTTGTGCCTTTGCACGTTTGGGAAATGACCCGGTAGATGGAAGCTGTCTCACCTGCTTGCTCCTTCTATGACTCTACCTTTCAAATAAATAAATGTTTTTCAAAAGAATTAAATGAACTGTAGTTGGGGCTAGCATGTGGCACAGCAGGTTAGACCATGACTTGGAATGCCCACATTTCATATTACAGGGCCAGTTCAAGTCCCACTCCCTGCTAGTGGGTCCTGCGAGGCATTCTGGGTGACGGCTCAAGTATCTCTTACATGAGAGACCCAAACAGAGTTCCAGGTTCCTGACCTCAGCCTGGCCCAGCCCTGGCTGTCGTAGGCATGTGGGGAGTTGGCCAGCAGATGGAAGACATCTCTTCATCTCTGTTTCTCAAGTAAGTGAAAAAAATAAACATTAAAAAAAAATGTGGTCAGGGAAAAATCAGCATAGCCATCAGGACACTGCTAGGGACACCTGTGCGCATGACCACACACCTGGGTTTGAGCCCCCACTTGGGACACCTGTACCCCATGACCACATGCCTGGGTTTGAGCCCCCACTTGCTCCACTCCTGCTCCTAGCTTCCTGCTGTGGCAGATCATGGGAAGCAGCGGGTGATGGCTCATGTGGCTGGGTCCCTGCCACCCATGTGAGGTTCCTGCAATGGATTCACAGTTCGAGCTTCAGTCTGGCCCAACCATAGCTATTGTGGACAATTAGGGGGTGAATCAGGGATCGAAACTCTGTCCAAAAAAAAAAAAAAGAGTAAAATATATGGGCAGTAAGCAACTCCAACTATTTGTTTACTTTGTCTTTTATTCTGCACTCCCCTCCCAGATGGGGTAATCACTGCTGGACAGATGGCCACAGTGCTGATAACAGGAGGCTGGTTTCACACACTGGGGCATGAGGCTGTGGGATAGCTGGCAGGAAAAGGTGCAGCTATATTGCATCTCAGAGCCACCAGCAATGAGCTTCTACATAACGGACTAGGTTTGCCATGTATGATTGATGCCAGCATCAATCTTCCCAGCTGGCTTGACTGAGCATTCCCCTCCGTTTGCGGGCCAGGCCACGGTCCAGCACCTTTGCTTACTCCATCCTGTGGAAGGGCCCCATGGGGCACCATGCATATTAAACACAAGGCTGGATTCACGGGGAGTTCACAGCTTCCCTCCCTGTTAACTTATATCCCTGGGACTGCTGCAAGCTCACATTCCCACCCGGTCATGGGGACACTTGCAGGTATGTGAAACCAAACCAGTAAAAAGAGAAGAGGAATAACCATTCTTTGTAACCTTGCGGAAAAACCACCTTTTAGGGACATCAGCTCAGTGAAGTTCCTTTTTCTATTTTCGAGAGCAGGACACAGACAAGTTTTGCACTTAGGAGGTTATTTCCCCAGTAACTAAGGGAACACAAAGGGAGCCCGACTTACTGATCCAAACACAGAGTCCCCCCCTAACTGCACTCTCCAGGCTCATTCCCCACTTCCCCCAAAAAAATAACAGTGAGACGGAATCAAGGTTGGCAAGCCGCAGGCCTCCTGGCTGGGTCACTGCGCTACAACGCAGTGTAGGGTCAGACGGAGACACTCAGGCTGATCCAGCCAGTCATTAATGTGCCTTTCCAGAGATGCTCCGAATTGCTCACGGGGCTTCTCTGGGACCAGGGAGGGAGTCTGATCCTCGGGCCTCGCAGAGCAGCCGCCACTGCGGCCTGTAGCCCTGGAGAGACAGTGTTCTCTGCTCTGGCCAGCCTGAGAACGCAACAGTCCCAAGGGATGAGTAAACAGCACGTACTATGAGGGGTTCCATGTGCACCCCTACGTCCCAGTCCACAGCCACTGTCATGTCTGCTCCTCCTGTAATGCTGGCCCCAGCTCCGCAGGCCCCCAGGAACCAATGTCCACAATCTCCTGGATACCTGTCGGCTGGAGAGGGAGAAGTTGAGCTATTCAGCGCCAACAAAGTAGTCCCTTTTTGTTGCAGGGTCTCAGTGTCTAGAATTCTACAAGACACTGTGGGCAGGGGAACTACCCTGCAGCGTCCCAGAGGCCAGCTCACCTGACGAGAGGATTTGGTCAGACACACTGTGCGCCGCCTGCTGCCTGCTGCTCCTGCTCCCTCAGGGATGCCCAGGAGTACCCGGGTGTTTGGCACAAAGCTCCAGGAGCGTCCGAGAGCAGGTTTAACCTTCCCACTCTCCCTGTCTTGGGTCACGTGGTTGGTCACCTGCAGCACAAAGAAACACCCAGGGGTCAGTGCCATGGCACAGTGAGTTAAGCCAATGCCTGTGGTGCTGGCATTCCATATCGGCATCAGTTCAAGTCCCGGCTGCTTCACTTCCATTCCAGCTCCCTGCTAATGTGCCTGGGAAAATTAGGAAGGGTAGCTCAAGTTCTTGGGTCCCTGTTAGGCTCTTGGTTCAGCCTGACCTAGCCCCAGCTGTTGGCAGCATTTGAGGAGTAATCAGTAGATGGAAGATCTCTCTCTCTGCCTTTCAAATTAAAAAAAAATTATATATATAATTTATATGTAATATATAAATATATAAATGACATATAACTTATATATTTAATTGTATACATAATTTATTTATATATATGGTGACTATTAGCCACTAGGCTACCACATAGGTTCTAATCCTGCTAACCCTGCTTCCCATCCAGCTCCCTGCTATGGTCTGGGAAAGCAGTCGAGCATGGCACAAAGTCTTGGGACCCTGCACCCGCGTGGGAGACCTGGAAGAAGCTCCTGGCTCCTGGCTTTGGATCAGTGCAGCTCTGGCCATTGATACCGCTTGGGGAGTGAATCAGTGGGAAGAAGATCTTCCTCTCTGTCTCTCCTCCTCTCTGTATATCTGACTTTCCAATAAAAGATAAATAAAATAAATCTTAAAGAAAAAAACAAGGCCAGGGCCTGGCACGGTAGCCTAGTGGCTAAAGTCCTAGCCTTGCATGTGCTGGGATCCCATATCAGTGCAGCTCCAGCTGTTGTGGTCGTTTGGGGAGTGAATCGTTGGACAGATGATCTTTTGTCTCTCCTTTTTTGAGGTTCAGAAATTGCCATTCACAGGAAATAAAGGGAAATCTGACTAAAAATGAAGCTCATCGCCCAAGTCCGTTTGCTCACCACCACTGCCATGCCGAGATCCCGGGCCAGGGTCTTCAGCTCTCGGGCCAGCTGCATCATCAACGCCAAGCCTGGGAGAAAAGCAGAGAGCGAAGAAAGCCAGAGGCCAGGGACTGGGTGGGCCACACAGCGGACTCCACATCCCTCATCCCAGGCTTGGTGACACCACTTACCTTCCCTCTGCTGCCCTCCCAGAAGTGGGGAGACTACAGCGGTGACCGAGTCCACGACTACTACCTTCATCGTCCCTGAAGCACCAGACACCTGCAGGGATCGGAGAAGCAGGTGCCATGAGCCAGTGGTCTCGGGGGGCACCCAGTGTCAGACAAGCTGGCTTCTCCATCAGAAAATGATGTAACTTCCCCAGCCCCAAATATGGCGGCAGAAGGTGTCAGGGAACGTCAACAAGCCCGCACTGACACACCTGACAGACTCTACTGAAAGCTCAGGAAGAGAGAGTGTTTGGATTTCAGGAAAAGCATCTCATGTCGGAGTGCCAGCGGAAGTCCCCGCTCAGCTTCCCATCCAATTAGTTCCTGCTGATGGGCACCACTGGAAGCAACACGTGACAGCTCAAGGACTCGGGTCTCTGCCATCCACACGGGAGATTAGGATGGGGTCCCTGATTCCCAGCTTTGCTCGGACCCAGTCCTGGCTGTGGTGAACACTGAGGGAGTGACAGGGTTGAAGATCTTTCTTTCCTGCTTGCCTTTCAACTAAATAAAAATTAATAAAAATGAACCAGTATTTGATGTACCACTTGGGACACCTACATCCTACAACAGAAGCTCAGATCTCGGTTCTGGATCTTTCGGGCTTCCTGCTGATATACACCCTGGGGTCCGTGTTCATGAGGGAGATCTACATGGAGTTCCTAACTCCTAGCCTCGCTGTGGCCCAGCCCAGCCCAGCCGTTATGGGCACTGGGAGAATAAACAAGCATCTGGGAGATCCTCTGTTGTTCTGCCTTTGAAATATTTCAATAACAAACACAAAGATGAGAATATGTGGGATGGATGCAGTACTGCATCTTGTGTCAATGCTGCTTGGGATGCCTGCAACTTAATCCAGGTCCTACATAGGTGGCAGGAAGCCAAAGCTATCATCTGCTACCTCTCAGAGGCATCGGCGGAAGCCACGTCAGAAGCAGTGGTGGCTCCTCAGACCCCAGGCACTCCAGTCACTCCATCCAGCTCCTGGCTCCTGGCCTGGGAAAGACGTTGAGGATGGCCCAAAATCTTGGGACCCACACCCACATGAGAGAACCAGAAAAAGCTCCTGGCTCCTGGCTTCGGATCAGCTCAACTCCAGCCATTGCAGCCACTTGCAGAGTGAACCAGCAGATGGAAGACCTTTCTCTCAGTATGTCAGTCTCTGTACATCTGCCTTTCCAATAAAATAAATCTCTCTTTTTTTAAAATAGATATAGCATTTCATTTTTGTCCAACTAAATGTACGGAGGATAAAAAGAAGTTTCCCAGTGTGAACACGAGATTTTGTTTCCTCATAAAAAGCAAAGTACAGAAAAGAGCCATCTCTCTCTCAACTGCTCTGAATATGGATGTGGCTGTGTGAAGATAAGACGCTTCAAGCTGAAGCAGCCACAATCATGAAGAGAGAGGCAAGAGAATCAGACACAAAAATCTAGTGCTCTGATATGAGGTATATGCCAGTCCCCAGGCTCACATGAAATCATTAAATGTCCTTGAAGTTCACTCTCTGTCAGCCTCTCTTACTTGCAGCTTAAGGTATTCCTCACGATCTGATGGGGAATGCAGACACAAGCGGAAGAAATCTTGTTCAAGAGGCTTTCTATTACTGGCAAGCACTTCGGTGCTCCTGGAGCCTGCAGGAGGATACAATACCTGCCAGCGCCTGGCCAACAGGAAGAGCGGGGAGTGGCACAACAGCGGTCTCACCTGCTGGGCTATGGTGCCTCGGATGTCCTGCAGCACACTCAGCATCTGGAAGATGTCAAATGCATGTGCCACCTGGATCCGCTGCAGAGCTGCTGCCTGTAGCAGGGCGGGAGACCCCAGGAAGCAAGGACTTTGAATAAGAGGGTGCCGGGGTCAAGGATGGCAAGGGTGGGGAAGGGGTGGGGAATCACAAAGTGAGAAGGGAAAGAGACAATTGGATCCGAGGAGGTCCAGGATGGCAAATGGGCTTTGTCTCTAATGGGCCAGTTCTTACAGCTTGGGTACTGAGTCATGGAAAAGTGTGATACAATTGACTAGCAATGCCTGCCACAGGCAAGACATGGGCTGGAAACAAAAATGTTGGGTTTCTGCCAGCCCAAATATGCTGGGAAAGTTTCCTGGAAGGGAGGGCGTGGGTGGCATCCAAGCTGGGATGGTGATGTTAACAGGAGAGGCTTATGGTCTACGGGGAAGTGTTTCCAGAAAAACAAGTGTTAAAAGCAAGAAATGGTTATTCACCCAAACAGCCTGAAGCCTCGAAAAGGAGGGGATCACAGGGTCTTCCCTTGTCAGAAGCCCAAGGAAACCCAGCTGTCCCACCTCTCACCTGTTCCTCCTCATCGTGGGTTCTAGCCTGGAGCAGCTGGAGGAGGCGTGAGGCTGTCAGCCCTCCATTGGAATCAATGTACAAGACGTTCTGCTGTAGGCTGTGGGCCACAGATGCAGCCACACACAGACACACCTGAGTGGAGGCCAGGGGGCCAGGGGAACGTGAGCCCTCCCAGGGGGTGCAGGATGGGAGCTCCCCACCACATCTTGCCCGGATTCCAGTGACATAGAAGGGCCAAGTGCAAGCTTCCTCGTTCACCTTACCTTTTTGAACTCTAAACCCACAGTGGCAGAACCGTCAGGGAGCCAGGGTTTGACACCCACCCTTGTCAGTCCTCCTGGCTGCAGGCCTCACACATACCTGAGTTTTGCCACTACCCGGGGCTCCCACAATTTCAGTTACTTCTCCAGTATAAAGACCAGCATCAAGAAGTTTATCCAGGCTAATGGCAGAAGAGAGAAAAGAAATGAGAGAAAAGAAAATCAAGGAGAAAAAAAGAGTGAAGAAGAAATGCAAAAATATTCTTTCCAAGGGTCCTGGCACGATGGTTCAATTAGCTAATCCTCCTCTGCAAGTGCCAGGATCCCATATGGGTGCTGGTTTATGTTCTGGTAGCCCTGCTCCCCATCCAGCTCCCTGCTTGCAGCCTGGGAAAGCAGTCGAGGATGGTCCAAAGCCTTGGGACCCTGCACCCACGTGGGAAACCAGAAAAAAAAGCTCTTGGCTCCGGATCAGCTCAGCTCTGGTCATTGTTACCATTTGGAGAATGAACCAGTGAATGGAAGATATTTCTGTCTCTCCTACTCTATGTAAATTTATCTTTCCAATAAAATGAAAATGAATAATAGTAATAACAAAATTACAAAAAAAAACCCTACTTTTTTTTAAGATTTATTGTATTTTTATTGGAAAGTCAGATATACAGAGAGGAGGAGAGACAGAGAGGAAGATCTTCCACCTGATGATTCACTCCCCAAGCGGTATCAATGACCAGAGCTGCACCCATCTGAAGCCAGGAACCAGGAACTTGCTCCACACGGGTGCAGGGTCCCAAGGCTTTGGCCCATCCTCAACTGTTTTCCCAGGCCACAAGCAGGGAGATGGATGGGAAGCAGTGCTGCACCCCTCTACTCCACCACCTGTCACCCCACTTGAACTATGGCCTCCCACGGCAGATGAGGTGAAGCAGCTCCCTACTGTGTGTTACCATCTCTCCAGGGCATTTCCTCCATCAGTCACTCTCCCATGCCCACGGGACACTCGTCTCCGTAAGGCCTCGCAAGTATGTTGTCTTTAAGTACCTGGCAGGCATTGAGTGTGGCTTGCTCAGTACCAGGAGGCAGGCACTCAGCCAGGGCCTGACAGATCACAAACCTGGACCCCCAGCAGCAGGGGCAGGCACCATGCTACACGAACCATGCCAAGAGAGTATTACAGAGATAACAAAGGCTAAAGCAAGCCACTTTGTTGCAGCAGCCCTTTGCAGCAAATTCTGCACCAACAGGCCAGGAAAGAGGTGGGACTCGCTTGGCCACAAAATGCCTATTGTCTTCCAACTCTTTTCCCTCCCCACCCCAACCCAGCAGAAGGCAGCTGCTCCTTCATGCGCCCTTTCGTTCCCTACCTGCTGCAGCCAGTGGTGAAGGAACCAAGCTCTGGTTACACAGCCGTGGGCTTGGGCCTCCCCTCTGCTACTCACCCCTCTGAGGGCAACCTCAAGTGAAGGTCAGGATCTCTATTCACGGGGTCACTGATGAAGATTAACAACCTAAGCTAGGGCGGCGTGGTAGCCTAGCAGCTGAAGTCCTCGCCTTGAATGCACTGAGGTCCCATATGGGCACCAGTTCGTGTCCCGGTGGCCCCCGCTTCCCATCCAGCTCCCTGCTTGTGGCCTGGGAAAGAAGCTGAGGACAGCCCAAAGCCTTGGAACCCTGACCCACGTGGGAGACCCAGAAGAGGCTCCTGGCTCCTGGCTTTAGATGGGCTTAACTCCAGCTGTTGTAGTGGTTTGTGGAATGACTCATCGGACAGAAGATATCCCTCTCTGTTTCTACTACTCTGTGTATATCTGACTTTCCAATAATAATAATAATAAAATCTTTAAAAAAGGGGGGGCCTGGTGCAATAGCATAGTGGTTAAGGTCCTCGCCTTGCACGTGCCAGGATCCCATATGGGCACCAGTTCTAATCCTGCTGGCCCTGCTTCCCATCCAGCTCCCTGCTTGTGGCCTGGGAAAGCAGCCGAGGATGGCCCAAAGCCTTGGGACCCTGCACCCATGTAGGAGACCCAGTGGAGCTCCTGGCTCTTGGCTTCGGATTGTCTCAGCTCAAGCCATTACCGTCACTTGGGGAATGAATCATCGGATGGGAGATCTTCCTCTTTCTCTCTCCTCCTTCTGTATATCCACCTTTCCAATAAAAATAAATCTTAAAAAAAAAAAAACCACTACAGCCAATGGCTGTGAGTGGAGACACCCCCTCCAGGTTAATGGGGGTTGGGGTCGGACAAGAGCCGAGCCAGTGTGCCTACGATGCTAACATCTGGGAGATCTCAGTCAGGAGCGAGGGAGAGTGTTGAGGCAAGAGCCCAGAGGTGCTGCTCCGCACCCCAAAGTGCTCAGCACAGCCTACCCCCCAAATGCTTCCACCAGTGCTCCCCAAAACCACGCAGCCAGGGCTCGGCTGAGAGGCTGCCACCCCCGCCCATCTGCTTCCCACGTTCACATACTGACCCGCCGATGCCTGTGGACAGGATGGCAGTGGAGGTCTTCAGTTCCTCATAGAGGTCAGCGCCGTTGATGGGGAAAGCTGAGAACTGGGCCAGCAGCACCCGCCTCAGGGCAACCAGGGCCTGCCAAAGGGCCGGACACCAGGCTCCACAGCAGCCCAGCTGGCAAGGAGCCCTCCAGGGGGACGGGCCGGACTGCCCTCACTCCACCGCCTCCTTCGCTCCGTCTCAATCCCAGGGTGAAGCTCACCTTATAGGACAGGCCAGACTTCTGGGCCACCTCCTCCAGGTCTGCGGAGGCCAGGTCCACCACTGAAAACAAAACACCTGGAGCTGACTGCCCGAGGGGGGCTTCCAGGCCAGGGGTCCCCGCCTCCCTCCATAGGATGGGGAACCCTTGCTTCCCCAGGGCATGGAGCTCTAAGAGGCTGGGGTGCTGAGCCACAGGCTCCTGCCCTTCCCGGCCTCATTTCCCGGGGACTCCCTGGAAAGCTGTGTGGCTGACTGCCCAGGCCGGTCACCTGTCCTGATCCCACAGCTCCTCAGAAGCTCGATCATCTCCTGGCTGAGCCCAGGGCACAGCCCGACCCTGAGCACACCCATACTCCCGGCGGGCCCGGGACGGGGCGTCACGTGGACATCCGCAGAGCCCCCTCAGGACGCCCCTCGCGCGCCTCTCTGGAGAGGCGGCCCTCTGGAGAGGGGCCTGGCGCGCGGGCTGCGGGAGGAAGGAGCGCGTGGAGGGCGCAGGAGGAGGACACGGCGCCCACACGCCCGCCGCTTCCGGGTTCCAGGCGGGCGCGCGCGGCGTGGGCCGAGCCCGCAGCGCCGCCTGCTGGCCACCCCGGGCGAGCCGCCGCGCGCCCTCCCTGCCCCGCAGCCCCAGCTCCCCGCGTGGCCCAGCGCCCGCGCGCCCACCCCGCACCCACGGCTGCCCTCGGCCTCCACGTCCTTCCCCGACTCTTGTGTGCCAGCTCGCATTACAAAAGCTGGTAACGAAAATGCTGAACTCTTGGAAGCTCGTCTACCCTCAAGGAGCTAATGAGGTGGAGAGGACAGGCGGTGAAAAGGAATCAAATCTATCCAGAGCTATGCTGATTAGATGATGAGCGCAACACAGTGTGTGTCCCCCATTCACAGGTATGGGGATTTCTGGAGCTCAGCAGGTTCAGGGGTGGTCGACAGTCAGCACAGGGCTGGGCATCTCCATGGCTAAAGGCGAAGCTTCAGCCCCCTCTGCCGGTCCCTTCAGCCGCGAATGTGCCTCCCGCCACCGAGGGCAGAGCTCTCGGTGGTGCGGCCCATTTCTATCGCTCACTCCACACACCCAACAGAGCCGTGAGGGGAGGTGCGTTTGGAATTCCACCTCGGGCTTCCCTGTTTCAACACCCTTGCCCCCACCCCAGCCATCAGGTGGCTTCCTTTCCCTGCCCAGTGGGGTTTGCTGCCTGCAGCTTCAGGAGGGAGAATGCCAGCTCTGTAGCCAGAGTGGACCATCCCTACAGACCCTGGCCAGGCCCGCCTGTGCCCTGGGCCTCCCACCACGCCCAGGCACCTTTTCCCTCATCCTTTTGTTTCCAGGGCAGCTCCTTGGGCATTCCCGGAGGTCCTCACAGATGGGCTGTACTGTGAGAGGCAGGGCTCTGGGCAGGCTGCAGATGACAGTTTAGGTGACCCGAGCCCAACTCACGAGATAGATCCAGGCTGAGTTCTGAGCTCCTGGCCCAGCCCTGGCGGCTGTGGGCATTTGGAGAGTAAACCAGCAGAGAGGAGAGCTGTCCATCTATGTCTCTCTCCACACCACCTTGTCTTTCCAAGAAAAGATTTAGAAAGAGCAGGGTGGGGCTGCTGTAACCTTGACCCCAGAAGGGCCTGGAAAGGTGCTGCGGTTTGTTTGTTGTCCGGCCCTCCTGTGGCCCCACGGGAGCCTGTGGCCCAAGGCCCTGATTGTTACATTGTGTGTGAATTGTGAAGTCAGCCCATTGCACCCCCAGCCTGCCCCAGCTAAGGGCAGGTCTGCTGGGCCCATTTCTCTCTGCTTCCTGTGTCCTGCATGGCGGTGGCTGTGGTCCGTCACAGACCAGATGGCAGCGGAAGCACTCTGTAAAGTGGGAGATGGGGAAGAGGCCCTGCTGAAGAAGGAGAACCTCAATCTTATGAGTGCACTGGAACAGCTGCCAAAGCACTTTGTGAACCCCAAGTCTATGAACCGCACTGTCACCACCAAAGGACTCCCACTTACCTCAAGAGGCAGTTTGGCTAACTTCTTGGAGGAAGAAACCACCAATTTCGGGTAAGAGACTCAGTTCTGGTACTTCCCTCTGTCCACGGGCTGGGGGACGGGGACAAAGCCTAGGAGAAGCCGCACTGCCTCGTCTGGCACAACCAAGTCCCAGGGTCCCCCGGGAAACCCCATGTTTGCAGGTTGCACTCCTAAGCCCTGGATCAGTGATTGGAGTATAAGGCTCTTCTTCCTCCAGGAAGCCTTCCTGGATTAGACGGAGCTCTGCTGTTGCTCATCCTACTCTGTCTGGCCACTGACCTAGCCACCACCAGTGCTGCGCCCCTCTCCCTCGGTCCTCTCCTTTATCTGCCCCCACATCCGATTTGGTCTTAGCTAATTTTCCTCCATGAAGATTGGTGAGCCTCACTCCCCAAGTCCTGGACCCGCTACTGTTCATTCCTGGCCCTGGGTTAAACCCTGGGACTGCAGCAGAAGAGAAAGCATGGTGGTTTTCCCTTAAGAGCGCCCAGGCTGCGGCATGGGAGGTTGGGGCAGGGGTGTGGTCGGCAGCCATGGGGACAGCCCAGCTTGCTAAGGACTGTGCTGGGCGCCTGGAGGAGCCGGAGGGGCCTCAGGAGGCTTGTGTGAAGTCGGGAGAGGCTCCAGCGGGAGGCAGCTTCTCAGATGAAACAGGAGTTGAATCACCAGGCAAGGGAAGGCATGAGCCAGGAGAGAGTGGAGCTGCCGGGCGAGGCGGGCAGAGGGAATGAAGATGCAGACAGCTTCAGGATGTGTGACCCGTGCAGCCACAGCCACCTCGTGCTCTCAAGGGGACTGCACTGAGCGGAAGGCTCCACTGTCACCGACTCAAAAGACTTAATCCCTTCTCGACACGTGGCTCAGTACTTCCCCGTGCACCGGACCCCATAGACTACGTGGCTGGCACTTACTCCAAATGTCCACCCAGGGCTGGCAGAGGGCGCCTGCGTCAGGAGAGAGGAACAGGAGGGCCCTGGAGATCAGGGAGGAAGATCTGGGTCCATCAGTCCACCCTGTGAGGGAGGAGGGGAGGTACACGCTGTGGATTGTAACCCATGCAGTGGGTCAGGAGACCCTCTCGGTTACTGCAGTACATTAAAGACGAACAGGATCAGAAAGTATTGGTCCCTGAAATGTTTAGTTATAGGTATACATTGTTAAGCCACGTTGCCATATTACATGTTTATTACATATATTTTACACACATACTTATATTTAAATATATATTTCTTACTCTTTAAAAAAGATTTATTTATTTTTTATTACAAAGTCAGATATACAGAGAGGAGGGGAGACACAGGGGAAGATCTTCCCCCCGATGATTCACTCCTCAAGTGACCACAGGGGACAGTGCTGTGCCCATCTGAAGCCAGGAGTCCAGATCTTCTTCTGGGTCTCCCACACGGGTGTAGGATCCCAAGACTTTGGGCCATCCTCAACTGCTTTCCCAGGCCACAAGCAGGGAGCTGGATTGGAAGTGGAGCTGCTGGAACTTGAACCAGCACCCATATGGGATGCTTGCACCTCAGGTGGAGGCTTAATCTACCATGCCATGGCACTGGCCCCCAATTTTTTAAAAAAGTTATTGTACTTATTTGAAAGAGTGATGAGAGAGAAGGAGTGACAAAGATTTTCCACCTGCTGGTTGATCTCCCAGATGGCTGCAAGGGCCCTCATTGGACAGGCTAGGAGCCAGGAGCCCAGACCTCCATCTGGGTGTTCCCACATGGGTGCAGGGTCCCATGTGCTTGAGCCATCTTCTGCTGTCCCAGGTACCTTAGCAGGGAGCTGGATTGGAAGCAGAACAGCTAGGACTCAAAGCGTCTGCTCTGATACGGAATGCTGATGTCATATGTGGTGCTTTAACCTGCCGTGCCAACCCTGTAACTTTATAGATGATATATTAATAAATATTTTTTAACATGGAAATCACTACTAGTGATGGCATTAAATAGTACATCATAGTATGTAGATAGTAGTGTAGCTTAATTTATAGTTTTCCTTTTGGAGGGCTTATGTTTTCCCCACATCCGTTCCCTGGGGTATCTATGCCCTACTGCATAGGGAGGACTTAACGTGCTAGCAGTACTTGTCAAATTGTAGTTCCCAGCACTCCTGCTCGAGTCCTCTACAGCTCTTATTGGAGATGCAGCTTCTGCAGTTCCATCCCCACGGGAGTCCAGGGACTAAGCAGAGACTGCTCTTTTCTGAGTCTCTAGGGCAGCTGTGATGTCCTCCTGCAGAGCAGTGGGGCTGGATGGGCTGGGGGCCTCCCTCCCCTGAGTCCCCCGTCTCTCCTCCCACTTCAGGAAATCAATGCTGACGGAAGATTCTGAGTTCAGCTCCGATGACACCAGCATCACGCCCATGTCGTCCAGCCTGATGAACCCTGTCAAACTGGCCGTGAGTCAGCCCAACAGCAGCTTCTTTGCAGGCATGCTCGAGGGCGAGCTGAACAAACTCAGTTTTCCCTCCCGGGCCAAGAAAACAGACAAGGATGACCTGGCCCTCTGCCCATGCCCGTCTAAGTCCCAAATGACCCCCGGGGGGCTGGTGGACCTCGACAACCCTGCGCTGGACACAGACACCTCCTCCACGCACTCCGAATCCTCCGTGGTCGTGGATGTGCCCGAGGCCCCATTCATCTGTGAGCACACCGTCAGCGACTCCACGGCTGTGGTGCGTTTCCCTTGTCGGTACAGTTCTGCAAAGACGTCCATGCCAGGTCCCATGCCAGGCCCCAAGCCGAGCCTCGTGGGGCGTGTGTAGGCAGCCCTCATGGTTCAGGAAGGGAGAGAAAGCATGGTTCTAAAGAACTCCCAGGGCAAGATAGGAAGGGTACGATGCTATAGGAAAAATTCCATCCAGTTCTATCAAGAATCCACAAGGAAACATTCTTTCTGGCTACAGCCTCAGCTTGCTGGCTTCTGGCACCTTCTATGCTGGACCCCAGAAGTAGGCTTTAAGCACCTGGAGATGGAAGAGTGTCCGCTGGAGAAGCCAGCCCTAGCAAAGGCTTACCGGTGGGGCAGATCAAGAGGACATGCCCCCTGGCCCCAATCCATGCTCATCCTCCTAAGGTCACCTGTCAGCTTGTGAAAATCCAGATTCCTGGGCCTCTCCATGGAGGGTCGGAGTGAGGTCCGAGAACATTCATCACCCTGATTGCCAGGTGATGTGATGCTGCCGCTGGGAGGACCACGCGCAGGTGCACAGCCCTAGAGGATGGGCAGAGGGGCACAGAGGGAGGGACCGTTTCTCAGAGGGCCCCACAGCTTGGTGCAAGCCTGGCCTTCCGTCAGGCACAGGTGTACCTGAGCTGCCTTTGCGGCAGATGACTCTGGAAGCCTCGTGTCCACTGGCCCGGAGCCATGTTTCAAAGGGAGATTTCCAAGGGGAGAGTGGGAGCACCAGCATCACAGTCATCAGCAATTTATTTATTTATTTATTAAAAAAAATGTTTTTACTTACTTGAAAGGCAGAGTTAGAGAGAAAATCTTCCATCCTCTGCTTTACTCCCCAAATGGCCACAATGGCTGGCTGGGCCAGGCAAACACCAGGAGCTATGAGCTTCTTCCAATTTTGCACATGGCTGCAGGTCCCATGCACTGCTTTCCAGGCAAATTAGCAAGGAGCTGGATTGGAAGTGGAGCAGCTAGGATTCGCACCAATGCCCATATAGGATGCTAGTGTTACAGGTGGTAGTGGCTTTGCCTGATATACCACAGTGCTGGTCCCGAGAACTTTTTTTTTAAGATTTATTTTGTTTTTATTAGAAAGTCAGATTTATAGAGAGGAGAGAAGAGACAGATTTTCCATCTGCTGATTTACTCCCCAAGTGGCCACAACAGCTGGAGCTGAGCTCCAATCCACAGCCAGGAGCCAGGAGCTTCTTCCGGGTCTCCCATGCAGTTGCAAGGTCCCAAGGCTTTGGGCCATCCTCCATTACTTTCTCAGACCACAAGCAGGGAGCTGGATCAGAAGTGGAGCAGCTGGGACACGAACTGGTGCCCATATGGGGTCCTGGTGCATGCAAGGCAAGGACCTTTGCTACTAGGCTACCACACCAGGCCCGAAATTTAAATTCTTAACCTGATAAATCAGCAACTGTAAGGGTGTGGCTGGCCATGTAAATTCTAACAAGGCTACCATGGTATTTTGACGCCAACTAAACACTGAGAATTCTTGGCTGGAACGCAGAGACTAGAGACAGATCAGACATGGGCCGGCAGAAGTGTGCTGTGCCGTAAGAACTCCCCAGGACAGTTAGGCAGCGTGTGGGCCCTGGAGACTGGGGCGGGGACCTTGGCTCTCCAGCTTAAGTACTGTGACTGTGGTCCCACTTTCAAGGAGTGAACAAGATGATTCTTAGGGTCCCTCTCGAAAGGAAACATGGGGGTGCTAGCTGTGTAGCTCCTGCTTTGGGGCAGGTGGTTCCCCAGCCAGGGATGGAGTGCCTTGTCCCTCCCATCAGGCCTGACTGGGTCTCAGCAGGAGCAAGGGAGAGGGATGCGTCCTGTGACCCATATTGTGGGGGTGGCGGGTAGGACTAGAAAGGATGGGCCAGGTCTGTGGAAGCCTCGGGCTCTCTCTCTCGCCCTAGATCTCCTGGACCTATTCCCTGGGCAAGCAGCAGGTCAGTTTCTACCAGGTGCTGTTGCAAGAAGTGGCCAAGAAAACGGAGGATGCTGACTCGCCCAAGGCAAACAACCGCCCATGGATCTTCAACAAGATCTTGGGCACCACGGTCAAGTTGATGGAGCTGAAGCCCAACACCAGCTACTGCCTCACCGTCCGTGCTGCCAATGCAGCTGGGGTGGGGAAGTGGTGCAAGCCCTACAAAGTAAGCCCGGGAGAAGAGGGGCCCGGGGCCTGGGGTCTGATGCCTGAAGCCAGGAAAGCAGCTTTGTGTCCCAGCCAGGAGGCTTCAAGTCAGACCACTTGATGCCTCCCTTCCAAAGCCATTGGTTTTGGATTCCTCTATTTCACACAAATTTGTGTGTGCCAGGCAGTCTAGGCAAACGGGGATGGCAAGAGGCTAAAGTGGGGGAAGTCATGGGCACCCTGAGAACGGGCAGGGGCACTGAGAAGGGGCCAAGGACACTCAGCCCTTTGCTTGGAATTGTCACGTGAGTGGAGAGGTGCAGGTGTGAGTCCTGCCTTGTTGGACCTGTCTCCATATCCAGGATCTCATCTGGAAAAAAAAAAAAAGGTGGGGAGGGTTGGAGGAACAGGGATGGGCAGCCAGGCTCCGATGTGATAGGAAGGGGACATCTTGAGGAGTTTCCTTGTTCCGTTCTAGTTTGCGACCGTGGCCACTGACTACAACAGCTTTCCCGAGAACAATCCCATTCAGATTACCGTGCAGCGCCGGGAGCCCCAGCGGAAAACCGTGGCCATCACGGTGGAGGAGATGCGGAGGGTTGAAGACCTGGAACACTTATTTCCCTATTGAGGGGAGGCCACGGGATGCCCCCATCCTCCACCAGCTTCAGTCCAGGCCCGCAGGAACATACTGCACTGTACCACCAGCACCATGCCAGAGAACCTGATGATCCTGACGGCCCAGGGTCCAGGGCCCGTGGCACTGGTACCCCACCCTGGGCTGCAGCTGAGGCTAGACAGGGGCCCCACTTGCCTAGACACATCTCAGGCCAGGCTCAACCACTGCCTACTGCTGTTACGCTCCCTCCTTCCCCAGATCTGGGCTGGGTCCAGGTTCCTCATTAAAGAACTGCAGGTCACCCAGCCTTTGGAAAGTCTGCTTCAGGCTGGCTCCCCCAGCCCCTCTCCCCAGGGCCTAGCTTCTGACAGGACCAAGAGTTCCAGAGTAGAGGTGGCTGGGTGATGGGACAGTGCCATCACCTGCTGCCTGCCTCTGCCATTGCCCCTTCCCTTGTGGGAGGAACAGACACCTGCACCAGGAAAGTAGCTGGACAGATGTGTGGCAGCACAGAGACTTGGTGCTGGAGGCCAGCACTGGAAGGACATGGTGCTAAGTGTACAAGCTTCATGGCAGGTTTGGTGGAATCCTGGTCCTTCCTCTTGCTGCGTGAGAAGACAGGGGCAGGTCACAGATGCCCCCAACCTCAGTTGCTCATCAACACCATGAAGATGTGGTGCTCTTCCAGGCACGGGTGTAGGCTGTGAAGGAGGGCTCGGCAGGTGGCACACAGCCACATAGCAGACACACAAGGTGGGAGTCGAGCCACAGCTCTCTGGGCTGTGTGGGAGGGCAGGAGAGGAATGGATACAAGCCCTGTGGCCCTCAGTAAGGTTCCAGGTTAGCAGCAGATGCAGGGCTCCAGTGGTGGCTGGGCATGCCCAGACAGCAGCCAGGTGGGGATTGCTCTCCTCACTACAGAGTCCCAGGACCAAGAACCATCCCAACCACATCACTTGTCTTCCCTATGTCCCCAGTACAGCACTTGTGGCCAGCAGAGCCTCAGAAAACGGTTTATATATAAAATCCTTTATTTGCGCCTGGTGAAGTAGCCTGGCAGCTAGGGTCCTCACCTTGCACACGCCAGGATCCCTTATGGGCACTGGTTCTAATCAGTTCCCATCTAGCTCTTTGCTTGTGGCCTGTGAAAGCCTTTGGACCTTGCACCTGGTGAGGGGAGTGAATCAGAGGCTGGATCTTCCTCTTTGTATATCTGACTTTCCAATAAAAATAAATAAATCTTAAAGAAAAAATGCTTTATTTATTTCCAACTTGAAAGAGTGTGAAATCTCATACCTACTAACTCACCCCCTCCCAGACGCTCACAAGCTGGGCCCGAGCCAGGCAGCAGCCAGGAGCCCAGAACCCCACCCAGCTCTCTCATCTGGGCCGTGGGACCTGAGTACTTGAGCCATCAACCATCTGCTGCCTCCTGGGGGGCACAGTAGTGCTGAGACTTGAACCCTCCCTCAAGCTATGGAAGGCAGGTGCCCTAGTGGCATCTTGACTGCTTTGCCAAGCACATGCCCTGCAAGACATTCTCTTGCTGTGCAGAGCTGGAGCCTCCAGCTGGCAGGACCAAGGGCCCGAGGATCCTCTCCATGCTGAATTCTGGTTCACGTAAACGGCATGCGTGGCCAGTGCCTTCTGTACCGGACAGTACAGCCCTAGCAAATCCTCCGGCCACAACGGCACTAACCTTTCTGACAGACAGTAGGATAAGGGAGGGAAGGCAACTTCCTGGACATTTTTTGGGTTTTGGCCTCATGTGATGCAGGGGGCAGGCCAGACAAATGGGTTTAGCATAGTCGCTGATTGAACCCTGAGCTTCTACAAGAAGACACAGCCCAAACACAAAATATAAGTTATTTATTTCATAGTCATACAACCTGTGGTTTGCCCCTGAACGGAGCTGACTCTTGGAAAAGAATACAGGGGCAGCATCGGAGGCTGGTCAGCCAGTCAAGAGTGAGCCCTGACTTGGGACAACCTCTTGTTTTTGGCCTTGGATGGTGCCACAGGGAAGGCACCCACAGAGACCGAGCAGGGTGCATGGGCATCCTCAGGTCACCACCGGAGAGGGGCTGTGCAAGGCCACCCAATTCTGCTCCTGCAGGGCAGGCAGCCGGCCAGGACCCCGTCCAGGAAGGGTTGAGAGAAGCATGGGGCTCCTCATCTCCTCCATCTGTGAAGAAGGGAAGTGAGACGGTAAGAAGGCTGCCATACAATCCCGGTCCACTGTCGGGGAGCCTGGCTGCGCCCTGCTCTGGCCACTCACACAGCAGGTGCCCCTGCCTTCCCAGCTAGGCACTCGGCGGCGAGCATCCTTGTCAAGGACCGCACTTTAGGTCTCAGAGTGTGCTCCCTTTAACCCCAAGAAAGCAGTTCACCAAGTCTCTGCGACCACACCACACAAGGCAGAACCAGGAGGGGCACTCCAGGCGCAGGGCCTGAAGCCCAGGCTATAACAACCACCACGCACTGCCTGATGCTGGGCAGGCACCGGATGTATCCCTAGGTAGGGGCCCAAGGACTGTCAGGCTCCCCTCAATCCTGCAGCTCCAGGTGCCCCTTTGCCCACTGAGACCTCTGTCTTCCTATCTCCTCAGGACTGTCAGCCTCTGGGGGCACCCGCCTGAGCACCCTGACCTCCCTACATGCCACTCACATCCGCAGGCACTTGTCCTTCCCGCCGCTGGCGACTCTCTGGCCATCCGGGCTCCAGTCGACAGCATACACCTGCCCAGGGAAGACGAGTGAGGTGGTGTGGGGAGAGCTGGGCTGCAGTCTCAGTCCCCTCTACCCAGGCTGTACTCCACCTCATCGGCGTGGCCTGGTAGGTCTGTGGCCAGCTTCTGGGCCTTCACATCCCACACCTTCAGCGTGCTGTCACTGCTGCCGCTCACCAGCAGCCGGCTGTCAGCGGACCACGCAATCTGGTACACTGCGGCCACATGGCCACGCAGGGAGGCCAGGTACCTGGGCAGGGACGAGGCTGGGTGTGAGATCGTTATCCTGCCTGAAGGGTCCCTGAGGGCCCCCAGCAGTGGCTCCTAAGCCCGGCTACCAGCTAGAACTTCCCAGGACCTTTTATAGACTCTCCCCACCTGGCACCTGCTCCAGACCATTTAGATCATTACCAGTCGTAACTGTTTTGCAAAACTCCTCCAAATGGGCTGATTCGAGGGTGCCTCTTGCCAGGCCTCCATATCGGCACCACTCTGCATGCCTTAAGATCCAACATCGCCACCTGCTTAGTCCATCTGCCCCACGCCCCTCCTACACAACAGCTGCTTGCTGGCAGGTGGCCGCAGCAGCAGCCAGACAGGCCCACCTGAAACCTGGTGGTTAACACAGTCCAACTGGGACTCCAGCCAGGATTTTAAGCCTTTCGGGGACTCAGTTCCAGGCAACCAGGTCCCTTTACTGCTTTTCTCTGCTGGTCCATATCCTGGCCTCTGGCCTCCCCTCCAGCCTAATTAGTCCTGAGAACACTGCCTGCGACTCACACCGGGTGACCTCATCAACGTGTCTGATCAGAAAAAGGCTGCTGATCTGTGAACCACACTCTGGGGATGGACTACACTGGGGGGGGGGGGGCACTGAGGATGGTACGCGCACTGTCCCAAACCTACTTCCCACTTCCCTGGCACCTTGGCTACTTCTAAGGTCACTTCCCTCTTAATATAGGAGATGAACCCACACTGGTGTGACACACTTACTTGGCACAGTGAGGACGGGGCACACAGAACTCTTCCCACCTCTCCCTCCGTGCAGAGAAAGGTCCCTGCCCCACTCACTTGCCAGTCCTGCCGTCCCACAGCTTGATGGATTTGTCGAAGGAGGCACTGGCCACGATGCGTGCGTCAGGGGAGAAAAGCACCTGATTGATGAGGGCCTGATGTCCCGTCATCCGTGCCAGGGGCTTCTTGTCCTCTGCTGGGGACCACAGGAACAGGGTGAAGTCATCTGAGCCAGACACCAGCCTCTCCGGGCCCTGGCCCTAGGGCAGGCAGAAGGCACACCACGTCAGACTCGGACTGCACTGACTCCCCGACACCAAGAACAGAGGCCAGGGTAATATGAGAGAATGGGCAAGTCCCTTTACTCATAAGGAAAAGGCAAGACTGTGCTCCTGGCATGACTTCTAAGCTGTATGTTCACAGGCCAAAGCAATTACATGGCACAGTGAGGGGACATGAACACGTGTTATACATGTGGATGCTTGTACATAAGACATGTATATACACGATGCTGGTAACACTGGATGGCTCTCATGAATGCATGGCTGTCCAACATAGAAGGGAGTAGTGGTAGCGAACTTTCTGGATTCTTTGATCGTTAGATGTGAATGTGTCTGCCATCACACTAAATCAAATAGAAGTGCCTTACTTATTTCACGATGGACAAACAAAACCAATGAGCGCCCTCTAGCACGTTCAGGTTTCCAGATTCAGGCTGGCCAGGAAGGACCCTCCAGAATAGGCAGCCGGAAGGCAGGGGACCCCACAGGCCTGGGGACGCACTGCTGCACTCACCCGCACGAGGTTGTAGCGACTCAGTGCCTTCTCTTTCCACTCCTGCACTGTGTCAGGCACCGCGGGGGGAGAAGGTGAGGAACGAGGCTGATTAGAAAACCCGACACCAACAGCCAACGCTCCCATCCGTGGGACAGAGCCAGCTTCTTTCAGAGCTGCCTTCCCCCTTGCTCCTGTTTAACTCACAGGACCCCTGCAGGTCTTGGGCATTCACTGTGGCCTCGGCTGGCTCGAAGGCCCCTGTGCGCAGGGCGTAGTCAGTACTGAGTGCCATGGTGTTTACCCAGTGGCCATGGCCTTGCAGAGTCCGGCACAGCACACCCTAGGGAGGAGAGAGATGGGTCTAACTCTCACACACTTGGGCCTTTGGAAGACCAGCCTCAGGAGAACTTGGGTGGCCTGGGACTAAGTATCAGGACCCCAAGGCTTCAACGCTGTCACCATGACTGTAATCTAACCCTCCTTCTGGGCTCAAGTCTCTCCTTGCATATGAGATGAGGGCACTGGACCAAGTCACTGTTTCTGAAGACAAGTTCATGAAAGTGGACTTTAGAATAAAGGGGCTCTAGTCTAGTAAGTCTGGGACGTGGCAGGCTTGATAAAGAGCTCAGCTCTGCTAATGGGGATGCTGGAACCTACACTGTGGTTCCAGACGAATACACCCTGGTCCCCAAAACACTGCCCCTACTGTCCCTGACACCCCGGTTGCTCCTGGTGCCTGCATCCTGTGACCTGAGATTGGTTTCTGAACCCTCCCAGCTCTTACGTCGTGAGCCCTCCAGACTTTGATGGTACGGTCCTGGGAAGCAGAGTAGAGCAGCCCGTCTCCTCCCCAGCGGAGACAGGTGACTGACTGTGTGTGCCCCGTAAGGATGCGCTCACAGCGGCCTGCCGTTGTGTCCCACACCCGCACGCTGCCGTCCTTGGAGCTGCTGGCCACGTAGCGGCACTCGGGGTTCCTGGCAAAGGGGAGGGAGATATGACCTCATTTCTCTCTCTGCAAACATCTGCCAACCATTCCCCCAAAGCTAGGAGAAGCTTGACGGCCTCCTGACCCCAGGAGGTGGTACCCAGGCCCTGAGATGAGCAGCGCTCCCGCCACCTGCCAGGCGCCCATCCCATTCCTTTGCATAAGGTTTCTCCAGAGGGAACCAGATGGAGGGACAGCTACGCACGCCAGGGGTCCTGATTCAGTCAGCATCACTTACACGTGCAGGGGCTCCCAGCTCAGCCCCGTGATCCACTTGCTGTGGCCGGCAAGGGTCCTGCCCACCTGCTTCCCCGTGCTGGGGTCCCATAGGAGAATCTGAAAGATAGCAGCTCACCAAGTAACTGTCCCTGAACATTCCAGAACCAGATTCTAAACATTCCCCCAGGGAGGAAGCCCCTAACCCTTCCTAATTTAGCCAGACCACCACCTACCTGGCCATTCTTGCAGCCCGAGGCCAGCTTCTTGCCATCTGGCGACCATGCTATGCTAAGGACCCAGTGTCTGTGTCCTAAAGAAGGAGGAAGAGCCCAATCCGTCTTTACTAAGGCTGAGCACTGAGTCTGGTGCACCACCATGACTCCTCCGCCACTTACTGAACACAAGCACGACAGGACAAAAGGGTGTGGTGGCGGGTGGAGGCAAGCACAGCCTGCAGGCTGAAGTTGGGCAGCCTCTTGTTGATGGCCACACTCATCATTCCTGCCATGACACATACATGTACCTGTGCGCACACACACGCACGCACGCACACACACACACACACACGCACGCACACACACACACACACACAGCATCCACTGCAACTGTTGCTAAGGTCTGGAGCCAACTGGAGTTTGCTGAGCCCTGAGCACGCCAGCTGCCCGCTGGCATCATTGCATCCAGCTCCCCGAAAAGGGCCGCGCACACTGACCCTTGCACGTGAAATGCGGTGTCTCGGTGCTGAGGTCCCAGAAGCGCACGGTGGTGTCTCCAGAGCCACTGGCTAGGTACCTGGAGGGGAAGGGGTACACTGACGGATGGCTGGAGCAGAGGCTGGAGGCGAGGCCTGCCCTTGACCCCATGGGCACTTCCACTCCCCACTCAATCGCCTTCTGTGGACAGAACCTGGGACCCCCTTCCCTGTCAGATGCTGTTGGGGGGGAGGGGTCCACCTGTGGCCACGGTACTGCTAAAGCTCGTCTGACCCTCTTTAGGAAAACAGGAGCTGCACCCATCCCTCTCCCCTGAGAAACACTAGGACGCTGAGGCCACTTGGACAAGGCTCCAGCAGGCCGTTTCCCCCGCCTTCTCTGGAGCGCCCACAGCTCTGACCAGCACTTCAAATCGCTCATTATTCTGAGCCTCACTAGGCAAAGAAAGGGAAGTCACACAGGGGGCAGGGCTGTACACACAGCTCCAATCTCCCCAAATCAGGGGCAGGCAGGCAACTTTGGGCTTCCAGGATGACCTCACTAAAGAAATCCCCTATTTCGCAACCCGGGGACCCTCCCCACCCTGGTCAGAGGCCTCTCGCACACACCCTGCCCCACAGGAGCCGTCCTCACTTTCCCGTGGGGCTGAAGGCCACAGAGATGACGGCCTCACTGTGTCCCTCCAAGGAGCTGGTGCAGCGGGTCACGGCACGGACCCTGAAGATGGCCTGTGGCTGGTAGACGATGTCCAGGACCTGCTCCGTCTCCACCGCCTGGGACTCGAGCGTCTTCCCCAGCGAGGACACGATCTCTGCATCGTGCACGTAGAAGGCCAGCGGCAGGGGCTCCTCCTGCAGGGCGAGGTGAAGGCCAAGGTTCCATGGGAGGACACAGGGTACGGGGCCGTGCAGAGGTGAGGCCCCCAGCAACTGCGGCACACACTGTTCCACATCCTCCCCCTTGGATCTCACTAACACGGGAGGGGAGGCAGACACTAACATTCCCTCTTGATAAACACATCCATTCAACGTCTTGCTGTTCATGACCAGCCCAGGTCTTTCCGCGTTAGCCAAATACCACACTGACGCCATGAAGGCTCAGCGTGAGACAGGATCTTCCAAGCCTCCGCACCCTGCAGTATCCACATAAGAAACATCCAAAGAGCTAGTGAAGGAGACCGATGGTAGCATCACACTCACCTTCAGACCCCATCCCTGAGAGAGGGGCGGGGTTCTCAGGGCTCCAATTCCAGTGTCCACTATGGGACACCCCGTAAAGCGGAGACATGCCTGCGTCCCACACTGAAGGACTAGGTTGAGTGGCCACAGCGCTCCCTGCCCCGGTGCTCCGCCTCCCACCCTGGGACCCTCACCTGGGCCAGCAGCGCGTTGCACACGAGCTGCAGCCGGTCGGGCGTGATGTCCACGGGCACGTCGAACGGGGAGCCCAGCAGCTGCCCGCTCTCATCCTGGAACTGCACTAGCAGCCGCTGCACGTCGCGTGCCGCCTCGTCCTGCGCCAAGAAGTCGGGCGGCTGTCAGCCTCGTCGCTCGGCCTCGCCCAGCGCGCCCCGGGCCAGTGACACCCCGCACCCCACCGGCCCGGTCCGCGACCCCGCGCCCCACGCCCGCACACCCACCGACACCGCGCACCCCGCGCCCGCACACCCATCGACACTCCGCACCCCACCGACCCGGTCCGCGCCCCACACCCACCCGCACACACCGACACCGCGCACCCCACGCCCGCACCCTACCGATCCGGTCCGCGACCCCGCACCCCACGCCCGCACCCCCACCGACCCCGCGCCCACACACCCACCGACACCGCGCACCCCACGCCCGCACCCCCACCGACCCTGTCCGCGACCCCGCACCCCACGCCCGCACACCCACCGACACCGCGCACCCCACGCCCGCACCCTACCGATCCGGTCCGCGACCCCGCACCCCACGCCCGCACCCCCACCGACCCCGTCCGCGACCCCACACCCACCGACACCCCACACCCGCACCCCCACCGACACCGCGCACCCCACGCCCGCACACACCGGCCCGGCCGCCGTCGCCGCCATCCTGCGGCCCCACGTGGAGGAGACCGACCTCCGCGGGCCAGAGCGCCGCCGCCGGCACGTCGCCCCCTGGTGTTGCGGAGGGAGAAGCGCCGCGAGGAGGTGGCGGTGGCGCCCCCTGGCGTCCTCCCCGCGCTCCGCAGTGGCCGTCGCTTGTGGACAAGGACGGAGTGGGCGGGGCTCCAGGCAAGAGCAGCTTAGGAAGCCGGAAACGATCTTCTGGGTTGAAGGCGAGAATAACCACTCTGTTTTCTTTTAAAAGGGGTCAAGTCAGTTGATAACGTCGGACGAGCCGGATGTCTTGTCAGTTCTGTGAAGCAGCCACGACGACGAGGAAGCCACGCTGTGTTCTAGGCGCGAGCCGCGTGAGCCTCACGCTGTCTTCTCGGCTCTCACAGACGCGACCGGGACCCAGGGCCGGTCCTCGGGCCTGGCCGGCTTGCGGGGTCTGCACCCTAAAGCTGCGAGCTGCTCCCATCCCAGCAGGGGACACCAGGCACCTTGCCGCCGGTCTCCCTGTCCTTTAGACCAAAACCCTCCTGGTTTTTCCTGAGCAAGGCGTAGCAGTTTGCACAAGGAGTTTCTCCACCTGGGCCGATTATATAACCAGTTTTGTTCTCATCCTCACCCCCAGCGCTGACATGCAAGGAGAAGGGGCTAGACCTGTGTCTGTCCAATAAACATAAATAAATCTTTTTTTAAAAAAATCAGATATACAGAGAGGAGGAAAGACAGAGAGGAAGATCTTCCGTCCGATGATTCACTCCCCAAGTGAGCGCAACGGCCAATGCTATGCGGAGCCGAAGCCGGGATCCAGGAACTTTTTCCAGGTCTCCCACATGGGTACAGGATCCCAAAGCATTGGGCCAGGCCACAAGCAGGGAGCTGGATGGGCAGTGGAGCTGCCAGGATTAGAACCAGCGCCCATATGGGATCCCGGTGCGTTCAAGGGTTCAAGGCGAGAACTTTAGCCGCTAGGCCACGCCGCCGGGAGTCCCCAGCATAAATAAATCTTAAAAAAAAAAGTCTTGGCGGGGGGTGGGGGGGCTCTTGGGCCTGAAGTCACAGAACTAGCATGGCAGGATTCCTTATCCGACATTCCATAAAGGGGCCAGGGGCTGGGAGGTCATGCAGGCTGGGCATTTCCCCAGGCATTCATTCAAGTCCCAGCACGAGGCTGGGAGTGTGCAGCAGCGAGGCAGCACCCACTCAAGGTCACACAGCTGTGAGTCTGAGGTCACCCGGCTGGGGACAGTCCAGAGCTGGTGCTCCTGCCTGGAGTTTTCGGTCTGTGTCATTCCCAGGCCCCACCAGGGGAGGCCAGGCGGGGAGGGGAGGCAGATGCCCCCCACGTGTGCATTCATGCACTTGGGGCACCTGCCCAATGGGCTTTGCCGGGCTCTGCGCGGGACACAGGGCAGAGCCGAGCGTAAAGATCTTGCCCTCATCCTCTATGGCTCCTGCCCCAGGCCTGGTGAGTCTGAGAGGTGGCAAGAGTTCAAAGTCCAAAATGGGTGAGCAGGAGCAGTCGCCCCTTGCTACTGGTGATGAGGGATCCCCAGTTCCTGGCACAGGAAGAACCCCTGCCCCCAGAGAGCAACAAGTTGAGGGTGAGGGGGAGATCTTAGTCTCAGGGAGCCCCAGAGGGACCCCACCCTGTTCTCGGGGAGGTCAGTGTGCTGGGTGCTGCGTACAGCCCACCCTCTGCGAGCCCCCAGCTGCACCCATTTGCTCACTGTGGGGCGGGAGGGGGCCACTGTGTAGCACCCCTCTTCTGGGGGCACCCTACTCTGTTCCCCTCCCCTCCCCCAGGGAGGCATTTCTGGAAGCCTCCAGTTGCTCCAGGAGCTGGGCAACTGCTCTGTCCCTCAGCTGTCACTCTGCACCCAAAATAGAAGCAGCTGGGGGCAGGGCCAAGAGGTTGTTGATCTGGGGTGGAGTGGAGAAGGGGCTTTAGGGCGGTGCCTGGGTGCAGGAGGGGGAGTCCAATGGGAAGGCAGTATCCTGTCCCTTCTGGATCTTTCCTTCTTTCTTGGGGTGTGAGGGTGTGGCCACCCCCCCCCTCCTCAGGACCACCCCTGAGCTGTGCTCAGGAACCACTGGGTCATCAGCCCCTCCATGTGGTCTTTGCTGTTCAGTGTGGAGTGGGGGAGGGCCCTGAGGATCAGTGACACACTCCAGGAGCACCTGCCCCTGTGGACAAATATGGTGTGGAGTCAGGGCAGGCGTGATAAAGCCTCCTGAGTGAGGGCTGCAGTGGCAGACTGGGCCTGGCCGGCTAGAGGTGCCAGCAGCCTCGCAGGCAGGGGCAACCGCAGACAAGGTGAGCTGGGCCAGGGGTGGGTGGGCCTGGAGTGAGAGCGCCAGCCCCAACCAAGAGGCTCAGAGGGACCTGGGCACCCGAAGATCCTCTGGGCTTGGGCCAAGTTCTGAGCACACATCTCGGTATTTTTCTGGGTGAGAATTTGGGCGTGCAGAGAGAGGATGCCTTTTGGGCAGAATTCCGCCTGCCCCCCAGGTGGGGCAGGACCTGGGAGTTTGGACCTCAGGTCAAAATCCCGGCCCTGGGTCTGGAGTGGGGGGCTGGCCCAAAGGAGCTGCCTGTGTCCCGGCAGATGGCAGAGACAGAGGCCGTGAAGCTGAAGGAGGAAGGCAACCAGCACTTCCAGCTCCAGGACTACAAAGCAGCCGCCAAGAGCTACAGCCAGGCCCTGAAGCTGACCAAGGACAAGGCCCTGCTGGCCACGCTCTACCGGAACCGGGCAGCCTGTGGCCTGAAAACGGTCTGGAGCTGGGTGGGCAGTGGGGGGCAGGGTGGGCCGGCTGTGGGGCAGAAGGCCATGGGGAGGGAGGCAGCCCCTTAATCTGGCCACCATCCCAGCTGTCCCCCATTGGATCCCGTCAGTAGAAACTCATCACGCTGTGTCCCTGGAGAGACAGAAACCCATGCAGGTCTGCCTGAGGTTTGGCAGGTGCTTCCCATGGGTGTCTTAGGGACTGCTGTAGGGACCCACATGCTGCAGACAAGCACTCAAGCCCAGAGGGTTTAACTCACCTGCCCGAGCTCTCCGAGGGGGTAGCAGAGGACCTGGGTCTCTGTATGGCCAGAGGCTGTCCACACTGCACATCCAGGAACAGGTGCTTCTTGGGCCTCTGCTGGCCTGTGGCTTCTCCGGCCCCAACCCCAGCATCCTCTAGCTGCACCAGGCCTACACTGACTGATCCTCTGCCTCCTTCCTGCATTGCAGGAGAGCTACGTCCAGGCAGCCGCAGATGCCTCAAGAGGTGAGCAGCCTTACCCTTGCCTCACACCTTTGCCTCTGCATGCTCTATCTTGGGCTTGGATTTTTTTTGGGGGGGGGATGGGAGCAGGGGGAGTGGGTAGGGATGTGGAATGGGGTGGAGAGGATGGGGGTACAGGGGAAACAACTGAATTCAAAGGGGGAGGTAATCAGATGGAGAAGGTTCTGGAAACATATCCTGTGGTTAGTGGTTGAGGGAAACAGCAATTTTTTTTTTTTTAGCTCAGAGGAAGCAACCCCCAGGTGGGCTGCAGCGAGGCCTGCATACCCCAGCCAGACTGCCCCAAGGAAGGCAGGTTGGAGTTCATCCCGGGGCTTCCAGGGCTGGGCGTGGAATAAAAGGCCCAGAAGCAGATAGGAAGGGGCAGAGGCTTCTGACCAGGGTGGCCTGATGCTCACCTAATGGGTGAGCCCCTGGCTGGGATCCTGGAGCGGGGGTTAGAGCAGGTGTCCCTGGTAAAGGCGGGGTTAGCCAGAGAGTTGGCCTGGAGGGCTGCCCTCCTGGCAGGAGCATTACCCCTTGCAGTGGCCAGGTTGGGAAGGGCTGCAGCCTGGTACTCTGAAGCCCTGCCCATCTGTCCCTCGTAGCCATCGACATCAACTCCTCAGACATCAAGGCTCTGTACCGGCGATGCCAGGCGCTGGAGCACCTGGGGAAGCTGGACCAGGCCTTCAAGGACGTGCAACGCTGTGCCACCCTCGAGCCGCGGAACCAGAACTTCCAGGAGACACTGAGGCGGCTCAATGGCAGCATTCAGGAGAAGGTGAGCCCAGCACCTTCCCCAGGAATCCCGGGTATCTTCCTCCAGACCCCTGGCTGTTTGCATTTCCAGCCCTAGTGAGGATGGTGAGGGTAGCGGGCCATCGGGGTGGAGGCACAGGAAGGCCATGGCTGTAACTTGGGTCTTTTCACCTGCAGGTGGAGGCTTTGTAGAAAAAAAAAAATCACTCTTCGTATATCCATAATTCCATCCTCCTCTATCCTGTCAGATGTTGCCTCAGAATTAAGGGATATTGATGAGGGACAGAGACAAAAGAAAGAGAAACTCTGTTTCTATTTCTCTGTTTTAAAAAGTTTATTGGGCCTGGCACAATAGCTTAGTGGTTAAAGTCTTTGCCTTGAACGCACCGGGATCCCATATGGATGCTGGTTCTAATTCCAGTCAGCCCTGCTTCCCTTCCAGCTCCCTGCTTTTGGCCTGGGAAAGCGGTCGAGGACGGCCCAAAGCTTTGGGACCCTGCACCCGTGTGGGAGACCAGGAAGAGGTGGCTTTGGATTGGCTCCAGCCATTGTGGCCACTTAGGGAGTGAATCATTGGATGGAGGATCTTCCTCTCTGTCTCTCCTCCTCGCTGTATATCTGCCTTTCAAGTAAAAATAAATAAAACTTTAAAAAATAGTTTAAAAAAGTTTATTGTATGTATTTTAAAGGCAAAGTTACAGTGGAAGAGAGAGAGAAATCTTGTCCCAGTTGGTTCACTCATGTAGCTGCAATGACTGGAGCTGAGCCAATCTGAAGTTAGGCGCCAGGAGCTTCTTCTGGATTTCCCATGTGGGTACAGGGGCCTAATCACTCGTGCTGTCCTCCACTGCTTTCTCCGGGCCACAAGCAGTGAGCTGGATGGGAAGTGGAACAGCTGGCACTTGAGCTGGTGCCCACAGGGGGTGCTGGTGCCACAGTGGGCTTTACCCATTACATGACAGTGCTGGCCTCAAGATAAACTTTCTTCTAGGAAATGGAGGGGTGAGGGAATGGGGAGATGCTGGACCAGGGGTGAGGAGCTCAGAACCTTCTTCCTGGCCCAGCTTGTAACTCTCTGAGGAACCCCTTGGAAGAGTAGGAGCGACCTCAGTCAGTAAGGCCTCTGCTTTGGTGCAGCCCCAAGGCAGGACCATGGCTCACTGTGCAGGGCACAGACTGGGGGGCTGAGGACATGCAGCTGAAAGGGAGATGGGTGGGGGTGGGTGGGTGCAGGAAAGACCTCTGCTCACCCCCATGGGAGTGTGGAGCAGTGCAGCAAAGCAGAGGGCGGGCGGGGAAGGAGCTGGCAGGTGCAGACCGTGAGTGTCTAGGACATTTGATGGAAGATGCAGCCCGGTGGGGCTGAGGAGGGGAGCATGCAGTCCCTGACCCCCAAACAAGATGATGGGTTCTGTTTACTCCAACCTGTGCTTGGGAGCTGCCCTGGGTTCCTGACTCACTTTGTCCGAATGTCTAATCTCTAGTTGTCCACACAGTTCTCAAACTGGGCTGCTGACGGGCAGCCCGGAGTGCCAATGGCTCTTTTACAATATGTTTTAGTGGTAAGATACAGAGCTGATCCATTCTCTGGCCCACTTCCCAAATGCCTGTGGCTGGGCCAGGCTGAAGCCAGGAGCCAGGAATGCCATTCAGACCGCCCACCTGAGTGGCAGGAACCCAAGTGCTTAGCCGTTCCTGCTGCCTGCCATGGTCTGCACTGGCAGGAAGCGGAGTGGGTCTCTGACCCGCCCATCTTAGGGCATGGGAGCGGCACCCTGCTCACCACTCTGTCCCAGCAACCGTCATTTCAGCCACCGTGTGCTGGGATTGAGTTGCCCTCCTGAATATTGCAGAGGTGGACTTTATGTGGAACGGACCACAGTTGTGCGAGCTGACTCCTGCTCCGCTTCTCTCTCCACAGCTCCGCGTGCAGTTCTCCACAGACTCCAGGGTACAGACCATGTTTGAGATCCTCTTGGATGAGAACAGCGAGGTGGATAAGCGGGAAAAGGTGAGTGTGCAGTGCCCGCCAGCAGAGGGCGCGCTGCGCCCATCGGGTGGGGTCTCACCAATGCCACTGGCCTTGGAGGACAGAGCCTGAGCTACTGGGAACCAGGTCACCATGATCCCAGGGTGCAGGGTCCCAAGGTATTGGGCCGTCCTCGACTGCTTTCTTAGGCCACAAGCAGGGAGCTGGATGGGAAGTAGAGCAACTTGGACACAAACTGGCACCCATATGGGATCCCAGTGTCTGCAAGGGGCAGATTAACCAATTTAGCCATGGTGCTGGACCTTACTTGCCCATCAAGTCCTGGGCAGCCGAGCCATCTCAGTGACCATATTGCCTCTTCCCTCCTTTAGGCTGCCAACAACCTCATTGTCTTGGGCCGCGAGGAAGCAGGGGCTGAGAGGATCTTCCAGAACAATGGAGTAGCCCTGCTGCTGCAGCTTCTGGACACCAAGAAGCCGGAGCTGGTGCTGGCTGCAGTGCGCACCCTGTCGGGCATGTGCAGTGGCCACCGAGCTCGGGTGAGAGCTGCGGGATGCTTGGCAGTACTCACCGGGGCTGGCAGTCCAGAGAGCCCCCTCCTTGCTCCCCAGCCACAGCCTTGGTTGTGTGGTCCCTAGCTGAGTGGAGCAGACTCCAGTCTTTGGAAATGAATGTGGCTAAGCGAGGATACGGTCAGTGAAAGTGGTTTTGCGAGGAAGAACTGACTGCAAGCTTATCGCTTTTCATATTGGGTCTTTGAAGTCCAGTGCATATGAGGGAACTTCAAGACAATTCGTGGATAGTAGAATTATGAGTCTGTTTTGGTGCAAAAAACTGTCAAAAATCCATGCATACAAGAAGATCTTCAAAAATTCAATAGAATATGTATAGTATAAGAAGTTTATGAATGGGCTTTGAAATATTCTGCACCAACATGCACTTGTCTTGTAATTCTATTTTCAAAAGCTTTTTAAAGTGCTCTCCTGTTTCTTATTTCACCGCATGCAGATGTGGGCTGGCCAGTGCTCAGTGACCCTGTGGGGAGTGGCTCCTGTGTGAGATGGCCCAGCTCTGCATCTCTGGAAAGGGGCATGGCTTGGGTCATTCCCACCTACAGGGGGTGGAGCAGGGGTGGCTGTCACCCCCTCCACTTGCATGGCACTGACAGGGAAGGGCAGAGGCACTGATGGTGACTTCTGTGGGGGTCCAGGCCACAGCAATTTTGCACGCAGTCCGCATAGACCGAATCTGCAGCCTCATGTCCGTGGAGAACGAGGAGATGTCCCTGGCCGTCTGCAACTTGCTCCAGGCCATCATTGACGCCCTTTCCGGGGAGGACAAGCGGGAGCACCGAGGGAAGGAGGAGGCCCTGGTTCTAGGTAGGGGACGCCTTACAGCATTGGTTCCCCCTCCCCCGCCAGTGTCAGACTGTGCGATCCCTGTCCGTGGAGGTGGGGTGGTTTTATTATTGTCTTTTGATTACGAGATGTGGCAGCAGTACTCACTATGGCCAAAAGGTGGCAGCAATACAACTGTTCACCCATCACTGAGTACACAACGTGTGGCCCTTAAAAAGAAACTAGAAAGAAACGGGGTTTATTGGATTCAAAGTTTGTTATGCTGGGAAGAGTCCTGTGGTTGCAGGACTCTGAGAACATACTTAATGTCACTGTACACTGGAAAATGGTTACAGTGGCAAAATTTTATGTTACTTCTGTTTTACTACAACTTGGAAACAGTCATGGAGACTTCTTGGAGAAACTAGAAAAACGCAGACCTATTTTAAGATGGAACAAAATCTGTGCTCACTCATTTAGATGCAGGTAACCTTCATGCTCGCTTTCTCTGTCCATAAAAGTATCTTTAAACAAAACTGGAGTGTGATAAGCATAATTTTTTGCTTTTTTCTTTCCCCACTGAAGATTATCTTAACATTGCATTGCAGTTTAATGTTCCTCCAAAGTATTCTTGTAATTTTAAACATGATTAACATCACATTTGTATCCTGTATACACATGTGTCCAGGTCCTCATGAACTTAGAGGCACCTGCAGTGGTTGGGAGCTCATGGAGGCTGGCCCACTCAGGAAAGTTTATTTTAAATAATCCCCAAAATATTTCTTTGTATACAGGTATGATAATTTATCAGCTAGTTTTGCATTATTGGAGATTTAGATGGATCCCAATGTGCATGTTTATAAAAAAATTCAGTATCCGTTATTTGCATACTATGTTCACAGTTGTGACTGTTTCCTTGGAACAAATCCTAGAAACAGGGCAAAGCTGTAGTCAAAGGCTGTGAGAGCTCAGTTCCTCCTGCACATCCCTTCCACTGCTATCTGAGAGGGCTCATCCACTTGTATCCTCACCCAGAGACAATGGCAGCCCCCTTTCCTAATGGATTCTCAGCACATTCAGATACTGTCATCCCTAAAGAGACAGAGAGGAAGATCTTCTGTCTGATGATTCACTCCCCAAGTGAGCGCAACGGCTGGTACTGTGCCGATCCGAAGCGGGGAACCAGGAACCTCTTCCAGGTCTCCCACACAGGTGCAGGGTCCCAAGGCTTTGGGCCGTCCTCGACTGCTTTCCCAGGCCACAAACAGGGAGCTGGATGGGAAGTGGGGCTGGCAGGATTAGAACCGGCACCCAGATGGGATCCCGATGCGTTCAAGGTGAGGACTTTAGCCGCTAGGTCATGCCGTCGGGCCCGCCAATTACGTTTTAAACATTATTTTTAAAAGGCTAGTGAGGTTGACTGAGTTTCTTTGTGTTCATGCGTGTTAGCTGTTTGAGTTTAAATGATTTCATGCTGTTACCTGTGTTTCTTGCTGGGATGCCAACCTTGTCCCTGTTGGTTTCTAAGAGCTGTTTATGAATAATACGAGCCTTCTGGAGTCCTGTGTTCTCCATGTGGCTCTGCCTTTACTGTTGTAGTGGTCAGCAAATCCCCCTTTTCTTTCTGAGCTAGAATTCTTGGAAGGTCCAAGGTGGTCTCCTTTGGATGGCTGCTGGCTCACTGGAGATATTCACAGGAAATCTTGCATTTTTTCCCTCTTGTGGCCTCTCTGGAAACCAGCTTGAATTTCTGCATAATAGAGTGACTGGATTCTAAATGTGTAATCCCCACAGTGTGGGAGGGGTGACCAGACCACTGCCAGCATGGGAGGGGGCATGGAAAACAGGAAACCCAAAGGTGTGTCTTGCGTGGGGGTCACGGGACATAAGTTCCTACAGTTTCCTTAGGAAGCGGTCAGTTCTTGGACATTTCTGCTACAAAATTCTGCCATACTTTGACTTCAAGCCCATCTTCTGGTGGTTTCTACCCAGTCCTCTCCCGGAGCCTTTCAGGCTGAGGCTGGGGTCTCGCCCCATGAGAACAAGCCACCATGGCCACCGTCTTCCCTTTTCCAGGTCCAGATGGGCGGCCACATTCTTTGACCAGGTATTCCTTTGACACGGTTGGATGATCTCCTTTCTGCCTGGCTGCCTTCGAGCTCCATCCTAGAGTGGGAACAAACACTTCTGAACGGGGAGGTTAGACAGGGCAAAGTTGGGAGAAAGCATTTGTCTCCTTGTGGAACCCGTCAGCAGGCAGGGAAGTCCTGCTGTTAGAGGCAAGCTTGCATTCATCCTCCCAGCATGCCTGGGTGTGTGTGTGTGTGTGAGAGAGAGAGAGAGAGCGAGAGAGCGAGAGAGAGATTGAGAATACACGAGAGAGCAAGAGAAGGCGAGAGAGTTTTGTGACCAGTGTACATTTTCTTTCCAGAAACTATTGTATCAGATCCGTTTATTAAAAACTGCAGAAAGCATTTCTGGATCTCTGCCAGTCGTGCCTGGGAATGAGGAGCTTTCTAAGAACTGGAGCCATCCAAGCGTGGCATGGGATGTTGGAGAATCCTGCTTGGGACAGCCCAGGCTGCCTTTGAGGACGTTGTTTAGGCATTTCCCTCCTTTTTAAGAGGGTGGGATGGGCAAGGCAAGGCTGTAATTTCCTGGGAAATTCACATGCCCAGGAAGTTCCAAAGTCCTTCTGGAAGTTTCCTCCTTCCTGTATATCTGAGACTTTCTATTCCTATCTGTTGATCGCTGTCCTCTTGATCCTCAGACACCAAGAAGGACCTGAAGCAGATCACCAGCCACCTGCTGGACATGCTGGTTAGTAAGAAGGTATCCGGCCAGGGCAGAGACCAGGCACTGAACCTGCTCAATAAGAACGTCCCCAGGAAGGACCTGGCCATTCATGACAATTCGCGCACCATCTATGTGGTGGACAATGGTGAGCAGGTGGTGGGGTTCCCCAAAACCTTTCAGGTAGGCACCATGCAGGGCCCCATTCCTGGACTCTTGCCCTCTGGGTAAACCCAGGGCTGCCAGTCCATAGGGCCAGTGAGGCTGGTGATGGGGGCATACGTGGGAGGGCAGGGCCCACTGGATTCTCATCTTTCTTCCCCTGTCTGTCCCGCAGGCCTTAGGAAGATTCTGAAGGTTGTGGGGCAAGTTCCAGACCTGCCGTCCTGCCTGCCCCTGACCGAGAACACCCGCATGCTGGCCTCTATCCTCATTAACAAACTGTACGACGACCTGCGCTGCGACCCGGAGCGGGATCACTTCCGCAAGATCTGCGAGGAGTACATCACGTGAGTCCTGGAGGCCTGGCGGCCGGGCTGTTACCGGCAGTGGAACTGCAAGCAATGGTGACTTACTGTGGTGCAACTAAGGGGGACTGGGGCGTGGCTGGATCCGGTGTTTGCCATGAAGCTACAGTCATAGGTTAGGGTCAAGACTAGGGTCAGGTCTAGGGCCGCAGCCACCTCTGAAGGCTTGGCTGGAACTGGGAGAAGTTTCCAAGATGGCACTCTCCCATGGCCAGCATATGGGTGCTGGCTCCCACTGGGAGGGCTTGGTTCCACAGGCCACTGGATGTCCTTCCAGTGTGCTCCCTCGGTTTCCCCTAGAGCGAGGGGCAGTATTTCTTGTACCAAGTTCTAGAACCCAGCCTCAGAAGCTCCATACCGCTATTCTACCGCAGTCTATTCAGAAGCAAACTCTCAGGTCTAACCTTAAGAAGAATTAGCTCCCACCATAAGAAGGGAGGTGCGTCAGCAGTTCTGGATTTTTAAAAAATTGTACTTATTTGAAAGGCAGTTATTTAAAGAGAGAGAGAGAGAGAAACAGGAAGATCTTCCATCCATTGGTTCACTCCTCAAACGCCTATAGTGGCCAGGGAAGGAGCCATCAACTACTTCTGGGTCTCCCACAGGGTGCGGGGATACAGTCTCTTAACCCGTCTTCCACTGCTTTCCCAGGCACACAGGCAGGAAGCTGGACTGGAAGTGGAGTAGCCTGGACTAGAACTGGCATCCATATGTGTCAAAGATAAAGGTTTAGCCTACTACATCATGGCACCAGGCCCCAGATCTTAGACTTTTTCTGCTCCCTTGGGCCAGTACTCTTCCCAACCCTTGCTCTCTGTTTCAGGGGCAAGTTTGATCCCCAGGACATGGACAAGAACGTGAATGCCATTCAGACAGTGTCTGGGATCCTGCAGGGCCCCTTTGACCTGGGCAACCAGCTGCTGGGCCTGAAAGGTGTGATGGAGATGATGGTGGCGCTGTGTGGCTCGGAGCGCGAGGCGGATCAGCTGGTGGCAGTGGAGGCCCTTATCCACGCTTCCACCAAGCTCAGCCGCGCCACCTTCATCATCACCAACGGCGTGACACTGCTCAAAGAGATTTATAAGACCACCAAAAACGAGAAGATCAAGATCCGCACTCTAGTGGTGGGTACACCTGCCACATCCCCACCCACCCAGGCCAGGCACCCAGGAGGCTGAGGTCTGTGAGGCGTGGTCTCCACCCTAAAGGAGACCACACTTCAAGGGACTCCTGACCGTCCACAGGCTCTACTGGGGCAGTGAGGATCTGTGAACTGGCTGCAAAAAGTTTATGGAAAATGAGTATTAGGAAACAACTGTGGGTGGATTTCAGATGTTTTCCTGCAGAGTTTCCAAACGAGCCCTTTTAATTGCTCTTTCCATGAACTTTTCGGAGCAGCTTTGCGTTTCAGAGCCTGCTGCTTCGCCCTGAGGCATTCAGCTCCGTGCTCACAAATCATGCAAATCCTGGTGGTGTTTCGTACAGAAAGTAGTTTCAGACTGAGCACCCAAACACCATTTTTTAAAAAAGGATTTATTTATCCAAAAACCAGAGAGCAACAACAGAAAGATAGGAGAGAGATCTTCATTTTGCTCTTTCACTCCCAAAGGGTGAACAATTTGGCCACTGCTGGGTCAGGCCAAAGCCAGGAGCCAGGAACTCCATCCGGGTCTTTCCCCTGGACAGCAGGGTCCTCAGTAGTTGGGTTACTGTCTGCTGCTTTCTCAGGCACATTAGCAGGGAGCTGTGTGGCAGTGGTGCCACCAGAACTCAAAATGCTTCTCCGCTACGAGATGCCAGCCTCACAGTGGCAGCTGTTTCTCCTTTGTACACAGGTGGCAGCGGCTTACTTCACAGCACCGCAATGTTGGTCCCAGTTTGATTTCTTAATCCATTTCTCTACAACATTATCATACCTCTTTGCTCTATCCATTCCCATCCTGCTGAAATGATTTTCACTAGTATCTTCTTTTTCTTGTGAACAATTATAGCAAAGATTTGAGCCATTGATCTCATTTTATGTTCATTTGAATCTTTTTAAAAGCTAATATTATCTTCTGCTATACGTTTTCTTTCTGTGGAAGGCAAATTTTTCTCCTTACTAGAGTCCAGTTTTTTTCTGGATAAGATCTTATGCGTCTGGTTGTGTAACCTGCAGGGTAGGTTTTCTCTGTAGATTTGTGTGCTGTGACAAGGTTTGCCACCGCAGTGTCAGATATTGGCAATCGCTTACACTGATTTCTCAACACCCATGAGGTCAAAATGGCAAGGAAATGAGGGCAGGGAAAAGCCCACCGCTTCACGAGCTGGAGACACTGGGAAGGCAGCCGAGACAAGGTCACACCAGCAGGGCTGTGCAGTATGAGGACAAGGGGTGAAGCCTTCCTGCCACAGGAAACAGTTTGAGGAGGGGGTTCGGGCTCATACCTGGAGTCTCTGATACTGCACGTGTCTCCCTCCCGCGCAGGGGCTGTGCAAGCTGGGCTCTGCAGGTGGCACTGACTATGGCCTCCGGCAGTTTGCAGAAGGGTCCACGGAGAAGCTGGCCAAGCAGTGTCGCAAGTAAGGGGCTGATTTCCTCCCAGGGACCCACCACTCCTCCGCTTGGGATTTCATGCGGGGGGGTCCCTAGGGTGGGCTCCAGTGGACGCTGGCTAGCCAGAGACCCCTCGGCTGTTGGCTGCTACCCTGGAACCCACCTGAACCTGGGCACCTTCCCTTCCTCTTTCCAGGTGGCTGTGCAACGCCTCCATAGATACACGCACGCGGCGCTGGGCCGTCGAGGGCCTGGCTTACCTCACCCTGGACGCTGATGTGAAGGACGACTTTGTGCAGGACATCCCGGCCCTGCAGGCCATGTTTGAGCTGGCCAAGGCAAGTATGGACCTGACCTCCGGGAGGAGGATCCAGGCCCACAGGGATTGGATTCCCATGTCCTCACCCAGGCACTGTCCTCTGCCCCTCATGCAAATGAGCTCCATTTCTTTCCTGGAGTGGTGGTTCCCCTCCTCCTGACCCTCATCTTAACATGCCTATAAAACAGACATAGGACTCTTCGTGCCTTTTAGGTTGTTGGTATGGCCAGCCCTTGGCATCAGCAGTTCTGACCAAGCACAGATAGAAAATTGTTATATTTAGTGTGTCTGTGCTACACATGGACAGACTGTTCATCCTTGCATCCATTTGCATTGTGCTGGGCATTGTAGGTGGTCAGAAGGTGATTTCAAGTTTGCAGGAAGATACATCCAAGTTACATGCAAACACTATGCTATTTTATATAATGGACTTGACTAGGAGCTGATTTAGAGCTCATCTCCATAGATGCTGCAGTGTGTTCCTGGGGTCTTAAGGGTTGTAACACAGTCCCACCCCCCTGGGTCCCTCCCCTTCTTCCCAGTCCCTCCTAAATGCTTTTCTTCTCTTGCTGGGCCAGCTCCCTGGCTCTTTTGGATAATTTTTATTTCAGAGAGGTTGAGAAGGGCAGTTATAGAGAAGGAAAGAGAGAAAGCTCACGTTTACTGATCCACTTCTTCAAATGCCTGAGATGTCCGGGACTGCAGCTGGACTGGACAAAGCTGGTCACTCAAGCTAGAGCTCGCGTGTGGGTGGCAGGGACCCAAGTATTTGAGCCATCACCTGCTGCCTCCCTCGGTGTGCATTAGCAGGAAGCTGGAATTGAAAGCAGAGGTGGGACTTGAACCCAGGCACTCTGATATGGATATGGGCGTCCTGGCCACCATCCTAGATGGCTGTGCCACACACTTGCCCCTCCCTGGCTATTTTACACCAGGAAAGGAGGGACTGTGGGAAACATTTCCACCAGGGCCAGCTAGCAGGTTGTGTAGGTGCTGTTCTATTTGGTTGGGCTCCATTTCTTCCCATATTTCTTGCGCAAGGTCGGGTTCCCCTCCAGAGTTGATTGCTTTTTCTCCAAGAAGAACCCTGCCAGCCTCTCTGTTCCCAAAGCCACGGGCTTTCTCTCGAGTGGCCTTCTCCCCGCTCTGTGCCCCAGACCAGTGACAAGACCATCCTGTACTCGGTGGCCACCACCCTGGTGAATTGCACCAACAGCTACGATGTCAAGGAAGTCATCCCGGAGCTTGTGCAGCTGGCTAAGTTCTCCAAGCAACACGTGCCTGAGGAGCACCCCAAGGTGGGCATGGGAGAGGGCAGGGACAGATGCCTGTGCCTCCTTCAGAAGAGGTGGGGTGGAAAAAATAGTGACCCTGGTTATGGTATGGGTGCCTTGGGGGTGATGTAGAAGAACATACATATTCTTTGAAGACCATCATGGCAAGCTTCCCCGCCAGGGGGTGCTAGTGTCTTGTTTTGCTTTATTTATTTTTACTTTTTAAAAGTTTTGTTTCGTTTAAATTTAAAAGGTAGAATTAGAGAGGGGGAGGAGGGAGACAGAGAAAGAGAAAAATCTTCCATTCTCTGGAAGTGGCTCAGCCAGACCAAAATCAGGAGTTAGGCTCTTCTTCTGGTTTCCCACATGATTGTAGCGGCCCAAGGATTTGAGCCATCTCCTGCTGCCTTTCCAGGTACCTTAGCTGGGGGCTGAATTGGAATAGGAGCACCCAGGATTTGAACTGGCACCCATATGGGATGCTGGCATTATAGGTGGCAGCTTTATCAGCTATGCCACAACACCACCCTGATGCTTATTTTATCTTGCTCTGGGTGGGCTAGGGAACCAATGTTTTCATAGTTGGAGAAAACAAATAAAACCAGGATATTGGTTTCATGGACATAACACAGCTTTATTTAATGTTTCTAATACATACAGACTTGATTTCCTGAAAAATCTGGGTTTGAGGACATGGGTGCTAGGTAGGAATAATGAGAGAAGGAAGGGGCCGGTGCTATGGCTCAACTGGCTAATCCTATACCTACAAGTGTCAGGATCTCATATGGGCACTGGTTCATGTCCTGGTTGTTCTACTTCCCATCCAGCTCTGTTTCTGTGGCTTGGGAAAGAGGTAGAGGATAGACCAAAGCCTTGGGACCCTGCACCCGTGTGGGAGACCTGGAGGAAGCTCCTGGTTCCTAGCTTTGGATTGGCTCAGCTCTGGCTGTTGCTGTCTTTTGGGGAGTAAATCAATGGGTGGAAGATCTTTCTCTTTTTCTCTTTCTCTCTATAAATCTGTCTTTCCAATAAAAATAAACTTTTAAAAATAGAAATAATGGGCCCAGCGCTGTGGCCTAGCACCTAAAAGTCCTCCTCACCTTAAATGTGTCAGGATCCCATATGGGTGCCAGTTCCAGTCCTGGCAGTTCCACTTCCCATCCAGCTCCCTGCTCGTGGCCTGGGAAAGCAGTCGAGGACAGCCCAAGGCCTTGCAACCCTGCACCTGCATGAGGGAGAGGAGGTTCCTGGCTCCTAGCTTTGGATCAGCTCAGCTCTGGCTGTTGTGGTCACTTGGGGAGTGAATCATCGGATGGAAGATCTTCCTCTCTGTCTGTCCTCCTCTCTGTATATATATATCTGAATTTGCAATAAAAATAAAATAAATCTTTTTTAAAATTAGAAATAAAATGTGAGGAGGAAGTAGAGAGGTCAGCATCAGCCCCATGACACTGATTTTCCCTTGGAGCCCTTCTGCCTGATTCCCTGCAAGTACAGATATGGCTTGTAAGTGATTTGCATATGAATCTATGCAGAATCCCCACAGTTAGCAGAATTATTTAGGTTCTTCTTCTTTTTTTAATAAAAGGATCAAAGTAATAGAACTATATTGCAGTACAGACAAAAAGGAAAGAAACACTTTCAATTCCGTCAGCACAGCAGGCATTTCATGTGCGGGCCCACCTACCGGAAGCTTTTATTTTCTTCTTCTTTTTAATTTTTTCTTTTTTTTGTTACAGTCAGTGTGTGGTGTCCCTTTGCGTCTGCTTTTGGAAGACCACTTAGTGTGTCTTTTACATCTCAGTCTCTGAGAGATGTTTTACCCAGGTGGGAGTGGATGGAGTGTTCGGTTGCCGCTCCGAGGTTCCAGCGTGGCTCTGAGATGGTCCCGGTTTGCCATCCTCTTCCTAAGATCTATCAGTGCGCATTATTGGGCGTGACCTTGCTCCCTGGGGCTGACTTTGAATTTCTGGCAAAGCCTCATTTCTCACTGAGTCAGCTCCATCTGCTTCCCCTCTCGCCCCTGCCTGTACCACTCCTGTGCCGACCTTCTATGAGAAAAGCAATACATAGATCATCTGGTGTTCTCTGTGGTTGCTTATTCATTTTTTGGGAGGATTTTATTTATTTGCTTGAAAGAGAGAGGTTCCATCTGCTGCTTCATGCTCCACATGCTTACAAAAGCTGAACTAGGAGCCAGGAACTCCATAGGTGGCAGGGACTCAAGAACTTGTGAGCCATCACCTGCTGCTTCAAAGGCACACTGGAACCTGGGTGGCAAATGGAGAAGCCAGGACTCGCCCAAGCACTCTAATATCAGATGTGGCTGTCCCCAAGTAGCAGTTTAACTTCTCACGTCACAGTACTCACCCTGGCTGACTTTTCTCTGATTTCACTCCTCTGTGAGTGACTCTTTGGGATTGAGTTTCCTGTGGGACCAGCCCCTTGGGCTTGGTACTAGGAGAAGGGACGGCAAGCAGGAGAAGGCTTCTGCTGTTCCCGGCAGCGGGCGGGTCCTGCCATTCCCTTCCCAGGCAGCTGCTCACACGTTCACATGTGTGAGTTTCTGGTTGTTGTTGGCATATCTTGCCACAGGGGTGATCCTAAAACAACATGAGTGTTTTCACTCAGAACTCTGGAGTGCAATTGTCCTCCAAGCAGTGTCACTGGAGGGCACCTCTGCTCCTCGCTTGTGATCTTGGATCAAGCCAACTTTTTTTTTTTTTTTTTTTTTAGATTTATTTATTTTAAAGGCAGAATGACACACACGAGAGAAAGACAAAGAGAGAGATTCGATCTGGTGGTTCCATCCTCAAATGGCCGCAGTGACCAGAGCTAAGCCAAGCTAATTCCAGGAGTCCATCCAGGTTTCCCACATGGGTGGCAGGGGCCCAAACACTTGAGTTACCTCCTGTTGTTGTCCCAAGCACATCAGCAGAGAGCTGGATTGGAATAAAACAGCTGGGACTCAAACCAGAGCTCATGTGCAGTCCCAGTGTTGCAGGTGGCAGTGTGACCTGCCCACACCAGTGCCAGATGTCCCTTTTATAAAGACCCTAATGATTCTCCTGGGCCCACCCAGATAAGACAGGGTTCTGTCCTGCTTTTCTTCTGTGAAGTCCCTTTGAACATGTAGCGTCTTACATTCTTGGGCTCCACGAAACATCCTTGGGGACTGTTCTTCAACCTGCAGATTGTGCCAACTTTATTCCCTATACAGATGGACCCGGTGCCCTAGCCCCTTCTCCACTGCCACTTTTTTGTCTCCCCAGGACAAGAAGGACTTCATAGATATGCGGGTGAAGCGTCTCCTGAAGGCAGGTGTCATCTCCGCTCTGGCCTGCATGGTGAAGGCTGACAGTGCCATCCTCACTGACCAGACCAAGGAATTGCTAGCCAGGTGCACCCGAAGGCCTGGGCCTGGGGCTGAGGCTAGGGGTGGAGGCGGAGGGAGAAGAGGAAGCTGGGTATGGGAATTGTAATGGTAGGGGATAGTTGTGGGGATCAGCCACTGGGGCCCCTAGAGAAGGGATTGGAGGGGATGGACCCAGAAATGTGACTTGCCATGGCAGATCATTTATATCAGCAGGCAAGAGATTGTTACATTCTACTTATTATTCTCAGTGTTTGAAGGCACGGTGTGTGTGCCTAGTAGGAGAGGGGAACAAGGGTACCATCATAGTGTGATGTTGGAGTGCCACCTTGGGGGAAACACAGAGTTGGGGAGCACGGGCATGGGAATCCCATTGGCTGGACTGGAGGTGACAGTTCAACAGAGCCTTCCAGAAGGAAAAGGAGCCACACAAGTGCAGAGAAAGGAAAGGTTCCAGGCAGGGGAACAGCATCGGAGAAGATAGGCAGCCTGTAGGGAACATGAGGGACCTGGAGTTGTCCTGCAGCATGTGTGGAGTGGGAAGTACACTGAGAGGGTGGTGATGAGAGCAGAGAGGCCAGGGCACACAGGTGAGGGTGGACAGCGAGGAGCCTTCTGATGTCTCTCAACAGGTAGGGGATGGCTCTGGCCTTGCCTCTCCACAGCCACCTACTCCGTGGCTGTGTCTCTCCCAGACTGCTCATTCTGGGACAAGGCTATGCAGGGGAGGGTTGCTCTGGCTCCTACTAGGGGGCTTGTTGATGCCTGGGAGGGAGTGCTAGTGCATCCCATGTTCTCCTGGCCCCCGTAGGGTATTCTTGGCACTGTGTGACAACCCGAAGGACCGCGGGACCATTGTGGCTCAAGGTGGTGGCAAGGTAATAGTGGGCAGGGACATTATCCTTGCCATTCCAGCAGGGGCTGTGCTGTTGGAGGAACACTTGTATGTGTGTGTGTGTGCACGTGTGAGTGTATGTGTGTGTGAATTATGAGTACATGTGCCTCCACACTCCTTGTCTGGCCCCCACCCCATTCCAACCTCCTGGAAATCGTCTCCCATTTGTCTGTATTGTCTGTGCCATGGCCCCAGATCAATTTCTGCTTGGTTTTTAGGGTGTTCTGTGGGATTTCTTTTGAATCTTGTTTATCTTCCTTGCCACTGGAAAGAAGTTGATGCAGATGTACAGACTGTGGGCCTTTCTGCCAAAGACTTGTTGGCGCTTTCCCCTTTGAGATGTGTAACCTTAGGAACATTACTTCATTTCCCCGAGTGACTAGCTTCCTCTCCTATAGATCAGGGAGGGGAAAAATCACACACTCATCTTGTGGAATCTCCCAAGGACTGAAGGAAATACACGGATATATTTTTCAAAAGTATGTTTTCATCTACTCAAAAGAGAAAGCGATATCTTTTACGAGCTGATTCACTCTTCAAATGCCTGAAATAACTAGGGCTGGACCAGGCCAAAGCCAGGTGCCAGAAGCTCCATCCAGGTCTCCCATGGGTGACGGGTACTTGTGTACTTGAGCCATCACCTGCTGTCTGCCAGATGCAGCAGCAGGGAGCTGGATCAGAAGTGGGATACCTGGGACTTGAACTGGTGTTCTGACATGGAATGTGGATATCCCAAGCAGTGGCTTACCCTGCTACACAACAACCCCGTCCTTCCTCTCTATTCACTCAGAGTAGGAGCTCAGTAAATGGCTGCTGCCATGATTTGTTTTGGGCAGCAGGCGAAAGCTCAGTTTACAGATGATCTTTCCAGAGATTGAAGGGGCATGTGGATGGAGGTGGCAGTATGAGTAAAGACCTTTGTGTCCTGGAAACCAGGGGAGTGTCTGTGATGAACTGTTGCATGGTTTCCTATGAGATCCAGGGCTGACGGTGCTGCAGTCCTCCTGGCCCTCTGATAGCCCCAGGAGTCTGCCCAGAGAGTGCTGGGGGTCTGTGGCTAGGTGCTGAGGTTGCTCTTTTTGCAGGCCCTGATCCCCCTGGCTCTGGAGGGCACCGATGTGGGCAAGGTGAAGGCAGCCCATGCACTGGCCAAGATCGCCGCTGTCTCCAATCCAGATATTGCCTTTCCTGGAGAGCGGGTGAGTGTTGGGTGAATGGGGTGGGGCAGTGAGATGAGTCCTGGGGGTATTTTCCTCATCACCCAGCCTGGGAGAAGGCAATGGAATGTGAGTGAATTGGAGGCACCTGAATTATAACCAGGTGACAAACAGGACTGTCCTTCCAGAATCCCCATTCTATTATGTACACAGTGAAGGAGATAATCCTGCCTCTTAGGATCAAATCAGATCGCATTCGGGGTGGGTGGTGCAGCAGTTAAGTTATCCTTTGGGATGCCCGTATCCCTGTTGAAATGCCTGGTTTATGTCCTGGTTACTCCACCTCTGAACTCGCTTCCTGCTAGTGCACAGCCTGAGAGGCAGCAGGGGATGCCTCACCTACCTGTGTTGTGCAGTGCAAGTGAGATCACACCAGCCAAGTCCAGGGTGTATTAAGGAACGTTATTAACCAAGCTTGGTGATAACAGGGCCCACTAGAAATTAGCAAATAACAAGTCCATATGGCAATCCAGTCTGAATTGAAACCTGGAGAGGAACAATGGTCATTACCCTGAAATCCATCCATTAAACCAAAGACCTATGTCCCAGTTTCCCCAGCAATAAGAGTTATCCTAAGAGGCATACAGTGAACAGTCTGGGCACACTTCCAAAGCTGCAGACATTCACTTTTCCCTGGCTTCTCTGCCCACATTCCATTATTGCTAGGTCTCACCCCTCCTGGAACTCTTGAAAGTGCACAAACTAGAAATACAAACCATCTTAGCATTAACATCTATACTGTCACGTCCAAGCAGTGAGTAGAAGGTGAGGAATACAGACACACAGGGACTATGCTCAGGGGATACCTGTCCTTGGGAAGCCAGAGAGCAAGCAGGTACTGGGGAGGCCAAGAGTCAGAGTGCCAGAGTGGTGGAAGCACATGACCAAGAGGGAGAGCCCCTCCCTACCTTGGGACATTATGGAGGGCTTGGAAGGCATGTAATTATGCAACATTGCAACACAGCCCCTCTCAGGTTCCATAGGTGATGCTGGGGGAGTGGCTTCCAACCTCGTGACCCTTAACTAGCTGTCTACCCCACAACACTTGGGAGATCCAGATGGAATTCCTGGCTCCTGGTTTCAGTCTGACCCAGCCATGGCTGTTGCTACTCTAGTTCTCTCTGTGTGCATGTATGTGTTTTTCATTAAATAATAATAATAATAATAATAATAAAAACAAGGAAAATAAAGAAAGCTGGACATCTCTAGACGCAAGGGAATTGGGGGACATTGGGGGACATGTCCTCACGTGACCCACTCCTGGTACTGCCTGCCCCCCTCCCCAGGTGTATGAGGTGGTGCGGCCCCTCGTGAGCCTCCTGGACACGCAGAGGGATGGCCTTCAGAACTACGAGGCCCTGCTGGGCCTCACCAACCTCTCTGGGCGGAGCGACAAGCTGCGGTGAGTGGGCTGGGTTCTAGGGGAGCCGCGGGGCAGAGAGGCATCCCGTGGGGGTTTTGCGGGGGAAATTCCACACACTTGGTGTGCTGAAGCTGCTGCCCCTGGAGGACAGTGGTGGGACAACAGGGCGAGGGATGTGGCTGACCCCAATCCAAAGTCCAAAGCCCAAGACACAGCTTCCTATGATGGTTTACAAAAGTGCCCAGGGGCTGAGTAGGGATAGCGGGGTCGTGGCCCTTGGGTGGCCCCCAATACGAATGCTCACCACAAAGGACTCAGGCACTGTCTTTCTCCTCTCCTCCCACCTCAGGCAGAAGATCTTTAAGGAGAAGGCCATGGCAGACATCGAGAACTACATGTTTGAAAATCATGACCAGTTGAGGCAGGCGGCCACTGAGTGCATGTGTAACATGGTGGTCCACAAGGAGGTGAGGGCAGGGACTCGGGTGGGGAGCGGACAGCTCAGGGCATGGGTGGGTCAGGTGAAAGAAAGTCCTGGGGTAAGACTGAGTGGTTTTTGTTTTTAAAGTTGTTTGTTTCTTTTCATTTGAGAGGTAAACACACACATAGATAAGGAGAGAAAGGACTCTCCCACTGACTTTTTAACTCCCTCTTGCTGAAATTCCTCCCATAGTTAAGACTGGACAGGGCCACAGCCTGCAGCTGGAAGCTCAACTGGGGGTCTTCCATATGAGTGCCAGGGACCCAAGTCCTTGAGCCATTTGCTGCCGCTTCCCTGGGTGCACGTGAGCTGGAAGCTGGGACTGAGAGTAGGGCCAGGACTGCAGCACAGGCTCTCCAATATGGAGTGCAGACATCCCAAGTAGCACCTTAAGAACTAAGCCCAGTACCCACGCTAAGGTACTGTTTTGACCGGAGAACTCAGAGTACCCCGAATCTTTCCTAGATTGTAGCTCCCTCTCTGTCAGGGCCCTGGAAGAAATATGTGCATGAAGGACCAAATGCCAAGTAATTTCCTGAGCTGGGGCCTTGACCTCCAAGTTTGGACAGGATGGGATGGGAGAGACTTAGCCTGAATAACCTGATAGCAGAGTGATGAGACCAGGGCCACTCAGAGGGCATGTGGGTGGTGGACCACTGGGGTTTACAGAGGCTCCACATACTGAGAAGATGAAAAAACACTAAAGCGCAATTTTAGGGTATTTTTAGTGCTAACATGTAATGAATGATTCTTATTTCCATAGAAATTACAATGCAACATGACCATGATCATGATAAGGTTCATAAAAGCAAAATGCTCCGAACATGCTATATACCTCATGGTCAATAGCAGGACAAATTTCTGTTATCCGATGGATGCCTTCTTCCTGACTCTAATCAGAGACCAAGCCAGATCTGAGTCCCTAGATGCACCTAAAAGCCAGACCAGAGGTGCTCCCGGGCCCTCGTATGAGAGGTGCTGGAGTGAGACACTGCCTGTGGCCTCTCAGTACTGAAACCTGGGTGCTGCTCCCTGAAAGGGACAGGTTAAAGTCACGGGAGCTGGGATGGCGCTGAACACGGCCACCCTGCTGTCGCTCAGATGGCTGGTGCTCTCCCTGGTGGAGGTGGGAAAGCAATTCTAACTCAATAACCCAGGGTGCCGCATTGCCCTGGGCACCTGTGCCTTCAGAGCCCACAGTCGTTTTATGATGAATCTTAACGCCCTGTCTATCATGTGAGAAACAGCCCGGTTTCTCCTTCTGGATGTCAGGCTGGCTTCTTTCCCTTGGCATGGATAATTAAAGGCAAGATGTGGTGGAACACACGGTGTGGAGGGGTCCGTATTATTATTATTGTTATTTGCCTTTTACCTGTAGGCATTTGTAGCCCTTTCACCTTCACCAATCCAAGAAGGCTTCCTGGGTCCGAGAATATCATTAGCATTTTGTCTTCTTCAGTTAGGGCAGGTTGGGGGATGGGCATTTTTTTTTTTTTCTCCAAGAAGATGCACTTGCTTCCTATAGGTTCAGGAGAGGTTCCTGGCAGATGGGAACGACCGGTTAAAGCTGGTGGTGCTGCTCTGTGGGGAGGATGATGACAAAGTGCAGAACGCAGCAGCGGGGGCCCTGGCCATGCTGACAGCGGCCCATAAGAAACTGTGCATCAAGATGACCCAAGTGGTAAGAGCGGGCTCTGGGGATGGGGAGTGGATGGGTGGACTCTGGGAGCCTGCCCCTGTAGAAGTGCTGCCACCCCTGAGGATCTCTTCTTACCACCCAAAGAGAGGGAAGTCTGTACCTCCTGGTTCCTTAGGCTCATTAGCTGGACATTTTAAAAAAAGATTTAAACATTTTTATTGAAAAGTCAGATATACAGAGAGGAGGAGAGACAGAGAAGAAGATCTTCTATTTGCTGACTCAAGTGGCCGCATGGCTGGAGCTGAGCCAATCTGAAGCCAGGAGCCAGGAGATTCATCCAGGTCTCCTATGCAGGTGCAGGATCCCAAGGCTTTAGGCCATCCTTGACTGCTTTCCAAGGTGACAAGCAGAGAGCTGGATGGGAAGTGGGCTGCCAGGCTTAGAACCGGCACTTTAGCCACTAGGCTACCATGCTGGGCCCTGAACATTACTTTTTAAAATGATGTAGTTTATTTGAGACATGGAGACACAAGAAAAGGAGGAAGAGCAGATAAAACTGCTCACTGACTTACGCCCTCCCCCCAAATTCCCATAACAGTGCCTGGTAATGGCTACTGCTGGAAGCCAGGTCTCCCATGTGGGTGGCGTGGATCCAATGACTTGAGCCATCACAGCAACTTGACCCTTCCAGGGTCAGCGTTAGCAGGAAGCTGGAATAAGGAGCAGGGCCACTTCTCAAGCCAGGCTGTCTGATTTGGGCCCAGGACATCTTAACCCCTAGGCTGCGTGCCAACCTCCTTCCTGGACATTCTGACTCAGTTGTTTGGCACTGAGATCCTTCTGGTCTGGAGGCGACACTCTGAAGCCACTGCAGGAATTGTCTCTGCAGTAGGATCCATGATCAGATAACTAACTCCCAAGAACAGGTCTGCACAGCTCAAACTCTTGGTCTGGGTTTTGTCCGTCATTCTGTCATTCTGTCTCCCCTTCCCTTGAGCCTCCAAGGATTCATCCCAGCAATGATGTGCCCATCACCAGTCACCTCTCAGCAGTGGAAACTTTCCCAGGATCCTACCATAACCAACTGGACTTTAGTTTCCTTTCCTTGGGGCAGGGGGCAAAGTCTGCTTTAGGAGCTCAGAAGCCAAGAATGTGCCTTTTCTGCCCTGTGTCTGGATCCCCATCTGAGAGCGTGCAGGAAGCAGACTCTGCTGATAGCTGAGGACTAAGGGGAGGGTAACAAGGACCAGGAAGCCCTAGAGGAAAATCCCATGTCAGTGTCCTGAGCCATCACTCTTGTCCACATCCACTTGCTGGGTGCCACTGTGCTCCCTTGCTAAGCTGGGTGCCATCTATGGCTCCTCTCATGAACTCATCAGTGTAGAGGCCAGACTAGAAGGTGATGCTTGAGGCTCCTGGTGCGTAGAGGGTCAACAGCCTGGCTGAAATCATCGGTCAGCAGGTGGCTGAGCTGGGCCTGAACACAGGTCTCTCTGATTCCAAAACCCAGGCCAATGGCTGTTTCTCGCTGCTGCCCCGTGTGTGTCCATTAAAGGAAATGGGAGTCAGCTTCTTGGTGCCATTCTGGCTTCCTGTCTGCTTCCTAGGTGTGATCAGAGTGGCCTATATACAGCCCTGCCTTCCCATGCATAGTATTGGGCAGCCTCACAAGAGGGTGTGGAGGAGATGGGAGGGGTGGGGGAGAGGACCACCCCCGACTTCTGGGCTGATTGCGGTTAGAGTGAAGGCTGGCAGAGAGCTTGCCTGAGTGCGTGAGTTACTGGCGGAAAGCCATCTGGGTAGGCAGAGGCAAACGTTACCCTGTGCCCAGGGTGATACTCCTCTTTTGTGAACAATCTGCTCCCCAATTCTTCTCAGGCCTGTCCCTTAGCTTTTCAAGCTGCTTGAATAATAACTAAATGATCTGCTATTTCTGGATGTGTGGCCGTACTTACGTTACTTAGCTAAGGGTCTGGATGATGACTGCTCTTTGTCTTGTCCCTGGCTCTTCCCTCACTGTATCTCTCCACTGACTCCTCTAAGCCTCCACACTGTTTCCCCTCCGCAGACCACCCAGTGGTTGGAGATCCTACAGCGGCTTTGCCTGCATGACCAGCTGTCAGTCCAACACCGGGGCCTGGTCATCGCCTACAACCTGCTGGCGGCCGACGCGGAGCTGGCCAAGAAGCTGGTGGAGAGTGAGCTGCTGGAGATCCTGACCGTGGTTGGCAAACAGGAGCCAGATGAGAAGAAGGCAGTAGTGGTCCAGATGGCACGGGAATGTCTCATCAAGTGCATGGATTATGGCTTCATTAAGCCAGTGTCTTAGGGCCCGCAGAGGGCGCTGCTGCTGTACTGAGCTGGCTGCCTGAGCAGTTTAGTTCCCTTAGAGGTGGTAGACAAGGCAGTGAAGTCTCAATAAAGATCGTTCTCTGGGTTGTGAATCTTCCTCTCTGTCCTAGGAAAGTTTGGGTGTTTCACCAATTCTCTAGCTCTGTGTGTGTGTGCACTTTGCCATGTTCCAGCAATTCCCAGAATATCTGACCTGTGATTAGAATTCTTTCTGTGCCATTTCTAAGGCCAGGACAATGGGCTGAAGTCCTCTGTGTTTTGGGAAATGGATGTGCAGCTGGAGGTGTGTGGCTGCACAGGTTAGTGCTGTTATATTTGGATGCTGATCTGTGCTGGCTTGCATGTCTGTGCTCTTCCAGACTGTTAGAATCCTACTGTGCAAACCTGCACTTTTATGTGGTATGCTGTGGCAGCCTCATGTCCATCTCTAGCACTCAGCAATGATGGAAATACAGTTTATGTTCAGCAGTGTGACATGATCTTTGCTTGAGAAAGTTTTCTATACGAGGTAGTCATGGCAAACAGGAATAAAACCAACTTGAAGCATTTGAAGCAAAAGGTAAACAATTTACCAGCTTATTTGCTTTGCCCAGCTGGGAAGAGGTCTGAGGTTGCAAGACCCGGGATTTAAATTTGGGAGCAGAGAGAAAGAGAGCGTGAGTGCTTACCTTCTAACCTACCCCTTAAATACCCACAAGAGCCTGGAACTCAGTCCGGGTGTTGTCTGTGGGTAGTAAGGACCCAGCTCCCTGGGCTGCCACCTGCGTTAGGAGGAAGCAGGAATCTCCAGCTGGAGCCAGGAATCAACCCAAGCACTTTGACGTGGGACGTGGATGGGCTGAAGACCCACTTCTCTGCATTTTTTTTTCCAGAAAAGGAAACACAGGACTGTGTGGGAATTAGCTTGCTCTTTCATTTAAAAAAAATTATTAATGTTTATTGGAAAGGCACATTTACAGAGAAGGAGACATAGATATTCCATTCCATGGTTCACTCCCCAAATGGCTGCAATGACCAGAGCTGAGTCAATCCAGGAGCTTCTTCTGGGCTGCCCACGTGGGTGCAGGGTCCCAAGGACTTGGATCGTCCTCTACTGCTTTTACGAGCACATCGGCAGAGAGGGATAAGAAGCAGAACAGTCAGGACATGAATGGGCGCCCATATGGGATGCTGGTGCCACGGGGAGGAAGATCAGCCTGTTGAGCCACCATGCCAGCCCTGTGGCTGCATTTTTTTTTTTATTAATAAAATTTATTTTGATATTCTTTACATACTTAGTTAGAGTAAAAAGGCTCAAGGGCTACAGGAAAGTGGATAATACTAGTATGTTTTCCATATTGTTACCTTCATGTTTAAAAGGGGGGTATTAAGGGAGAAGGCCAACCCAATTTCCCACCCTCCCCAAGTCCCGGGTGTAGGGCATGCTCTGAGGTTCTTGCTCGAGTGGTTTTGATATTGCCACAGTTATGAATCGCTGTCAATCTTGCCACTCCAAGCACTATGAGGTCTTTGAAAAATCCACTGATTGACATAGTCCATCATAGCTGAGATGGTTGGTTGACCCGTTCTGTCTTCTCTCTTTTCTTCGTTAGGGTTCTGAGTCCAGCATTTAGATTGGGAAGATCTCCAAAGAAACTTCTTGTATGTGCTAACAAGTACAGGGCCAGGCACCGTCCATCGCTCCAATCAGCTGGTGGTTGTAATTGCTGGGTTGGTTCTGTTTTCACTCCCGACTTCCACTGGAACCAATGGGTGTTGCGGTCCAGCCTGGTTCTGCCCCGCACATATTTGGCCCTCACCTAAACCAGTGGGAGCTGCAGCCTAGTTGGAGCGACCCACCATAACCCCCACCAGGCCCGCCCCTACCCTTGTTTGCCAGTAAGTGTAGCAGTAATCCAGTCTGTCCCACACCCCATTCCACCCCAGCTGTGGCTGCATTTTTAATAGATACAACCCCACAGAGACTGCATTGCATAGGAAAGGTAGACTTTTTCTTCAGTGGGCTGAGGAGGACATGTGGCTCATTTTTATTAGTTATTAATTTGAGTTTCAAATTATATTTTTAAGATAATATTTATTTTTATTAGAAATTCAAGTTTACAGAGAGAAGGAGACAGAAAGATCTTGTATCCACTGCTTCACTCCCCAAGTGGCTGTGATGGCCAGAGCTGAGCCGATCCAAAGCCTGGAGCCAGGAACCTCTTCCAGGTCTCCCACACGGGTGCAGGAACCCAAGGCTTTGGGCCGTCCTCCATTGCTTTCCCAGGCGACCAGCAGGGAGCTGGATGGGAGGCGGGGCTGCTGGGATTAGAACTGTTGCCTGTATGGGATCCTGGCATGTACAAGGCGAGGGCTTTAACCACTAGGCTAGAATGTCAGGCCCTCTCAGACCTTTCAATTCTCTTTTTGTGTTGGTTGTATCATGCAGTTGCTTAATGCGTATCATGAGTTGGAGAGTCAGCCTGTTCAAGCTGAACTCAGAGGCCAGGGAGTCTGATGCTCTCCGAACTGATGGTTGTGAGCTCTCAGAGGGAATTCTAAATGTAGATCCTCTTCTAATCCAGGAAAATCTGCTTCATTAAATGCACAGAACTAATTTGTGCCCTCGTCTTCCTAAGTGGCATCGTTTCAAGCATGATGTGGGTCTTTAATAGCCACTCCAGGGAATATTTGAGTTGAACAAAATTGTTCATTTGAGAAGCACTTCAGAAATAAATGGAACAAGATTTCACAAGAGTAATTGGGCAGTAGTTTTTGATTGGTGTACAGAGCCCTCCAAGTGAAATTCTGAGTAAAAACTGCTTCATTAAGAGATTCTCTGCCCAGAGCTAAGGAGCAATTTGACACACTTAAGTGACAAGAAACCAGACTCATTTCTTAGTAAATCCTCCTTGTTCTGCCTTGCGTTCTCGCTCTCTTTTCCCACTTACCCTGTTGGTCTCTCTCCTGTGCTAACTCCTCGTTTCCCTTATCCTTGCGCTTGCCCTGGCGTCCTGTCTGTACCTGACAGCTCCCCTAAAGCTCTGACGTGCCAGAATCCTTTCAAGGGCCATCCTCCCCGTCAGCCAGCTCTCAGCCCAGGCAGCTCTGCTCCAACCAGCATCCTGCTAACGCAGCTGGGGAAGCAGAGTTTGAGGCGGAGCTAAATGAAGAGCTGCACTTAGAGATCTCCCTAAACCTCGACAAGACCAGCACATACACTGAGATGGATTTAAAGGTCCTTTGGCTGTGTATGTTCCACGGTTACCTAACCTACATCAGCTTATGGAAGAAAAACCACGAAGTAACAACCTTCGGTTCAGATTAAAAACCCATAGTGATTTAATTACAAATGTGGATGTTTAATTTCATCAGGTGCTCCTTTTTCTGAATGAGCATAAAACCCTGCCAAATCTCTTTAGGTGAACAAATCAATCAATGGTAGGTATTTCAAATAAGGTATTCGGCTAGGCTAGCTCCTAGTCCTTGATATTAATAACACTTGGGGCCTTTGCCTGGATTTACTTATGTTGGACACTGTCTTTTTGTAGAAGGTAATTGAGGGCAGCCTGAGGCTTTAGGACCTTGCACCTGCATGGGAAACCTTAAAGAGGCTCTTAGCTCCTGGCTTTGGATCAGCACAACTCTGACCATTGTGGCCACTTGGGGAGTGAGCCAGTACACGAAAAACCTTTCTGTTGCTCCTTTTCTCTCTGTATATTTGCCTTTCCAATTAAAATACATAAATCTCGCACCCAGCAGGGTGGCCTAGCGGCTCAACTACTCACCTTAGATGTTCCAGGATCCCATATGGGCGCCAGTTCTAATCCTGGCAGCTCCAGCTCTCTGCTTGTGACCTGGCAAAGCAGTCGAGGACGGCCCAAAGCTTTGGGAGCCTGCACCCATGTGGGAGACCAGGAAAGAAGTTTCTGGCTCCTGGCTTTGGATTGGCACAGCACTGGCCGTTGTGCTCACTTGGGGAGTGAATCATTGGACGAAAGATCTTCCTCTCTGTCTCTCCTCCTCTCTGTATATCTGACTTTGCAATAAAAATAAATAAATCTTTGAAAAAACTAAATATTTAAGAAAAATACCTTTAAAAACATCACAGTAACTCCAAAGTCCGGAGATTTTATATGATGTGTTTATTAGGTACCAACATTTATAAAGGAAAGCTTTTTCCGTGCCAAGTTTTATGTGATTTAATATACTCAGAAAGGAAAAGGGAACATTTGCTTCCTAGTTTTGCAGATACATCATATGTTGTTGAACTTAAAGCTAATATCTAGCTGGATGCTAGAGTCCTAGGAATAAACATAGTTACTAGAAAAACATTTAGAGAACCTCAAAGTCTATGATATATGGTGGAGGCAGGGAGGGGGATCAGCAAAACAGGATTACGAAAACATACAATATAATCCATGTGAAAGCACTGATTCTTGTTACTTACACAAATATATTACTATTAGCATTTAGATTAGTAGTATTATAGTGTGTTTTGTGTATGCTAAAAGCAAGGAAGTGCATTAGTGCAGTTTTTAATAAAGCGTATACAGGTGTATTAGTGATCCTGGGCAATAATGAAAAAATACCAGATTGGGTGGCTTAAACAGCAGACATGTGACTCTCACAGTTCTGGAGACTGTGACGCTCTAAGACGCAGGTGCTCGTGGGTGAGTTTGCTTCTGAAGCCTCTTCTCCTGGCTTGGAGGTGACCGTCCCCGCTCTGTGCCCACAGGACATTCACTTGCATGCATAGGGACAGAAGGAGCAAACTGTGTGGCATCTTGTTTTACCAAGACACCAACCCTATCAGATAATTTCTTCACAGGGTTTTTTTTTTTTCTGTCTCTGTATTTCTGAAGATCTTTGTAAATCCTGGATTTTAGTCCCCTATCAGTTGCGTTGTGTGCAACAGTTTTCTCCCATTTCAATGGTTGCTTCTTCACTTTGTTAATTGTTGCCTTTGCCGTACAGAAGCTTTTTAGTTTGACGTAGTTCCATTTGCTTATTTTGGTGTCTTTTCCCATTCCTCTATGTTGGAGAGTGCTTCCTATGTTGTCCTCTATTAGTGATAATTTCTGGGTGCGGGTTTAGGTCCTTAACCCTGTTAGAGCTGATTTTTGTATAAGGTGACAGGTAGGGGTCTTACTTCTTACCTCTACAGGCTGTTATCCAATTGTCCCATCAGCATTTCTTGAAGAGCCCAGACTTTTTCCCTGGATTGTTTTCAGGTTGTTTTATTGTTTTCAGGTTTTCCATTGATCTTTTTCTCCGTGTCTGTACCAGTACCAGACTGTTTTGATGACCACTGCTCTGTAATATGTCTTGAGGAATTGCGATTTCTCTAGCTTGATTTTTATTGAAATAAGTCAATCCCAAAAGGACAAATATCATATGTTCTCTCTGATATAAGGCAACCTTCATGCAAATTGTAAGATCAATAACGCTTTCAATATTGTTTTTGCTGCAAACCCTGGGTTTTGATATTTTTGTTTCATTTTCATTTCTTCAAAATAGTTTCTTTTCTCTGATTAAACTCTTCACTGACTCATACTTCACACAGTAGTATCATCTTCCCCAGGAAGCTTTTGTGTTTCCTTTTTCATTTCTTCATTAACACATTGGTTATGCAGTAACATGTTACTTAACTCCATGGTGCTGTAAGAATTTTGTTCTAACTTTATTCCTGTTGTTGACTTTGTTTCATGGCTTCTCATTTAAGGGAAAGTACAGTAACAGCATAATAGAGACTGTCACATCCAGATGTGACGATGCAATGCAGCATGCATCTCCACTTGCAAACCGAAGATGAACTCTTGACAATAGGATGCTGGACTCTCTGCCATTATCTGTACCAGCAATGTCAGGACACACTGAAATAACAGAATGACGGACTTATGACTGCTTTCGAAGGGCTATGCTATTGTAATAATATGGGGGAAATCAGTTGGAGGAGGGAGTTTGGGGAGAGGCTAGGGAGATCGCACAGCCTACAGGATTGCATCATAAAATCAAAAATAAAATTTAAAAAATACATCATTTCAAAAATTCAAAAATTAAGAAAAAAAGAGAAAAAGCTCTTGCAGGTATCAATCAGAATTTCTCTGACATTACCATAGGAATCATCTCCTGTTTTTGATTGTGATTCTTCCTAATACTAATGAGGCCATAGTATATAGAGCTGCTGTCTGGCTCTGGAAGCCAGACAGGCCAGAAAATTGTTTAAGATGGTGTCATCAGCTGTCTTTGGGTGGATTCCAAACACGATGTTCCTCTCCAGGCCCGAGAACCTCCGCACGCTGTCCAGCACAATGCTATTCCCTGAGGTATCATCTGCAGTCTTAATCGTCACCCACATTTTCTTCCTCATTTTTCTTGAGATATTTTGCTCATAACAATTCACTTCATCGTGGGTGCTCACAAGCATAGCAACATCTTTGGGAGAGTAGCCCTTTGCAAATAGAGTGTTGCAGGTGTCTGCCACGTAGGTCACTGTTTCATCCACAGTCAAGTTTTTCTTGATTATCAAAGTTCCTTGAACACCTGGAACCCATTCAACTGCAGGAAGGAGCTCTAGGTACTCTGTGGGGAAGTTACATGGAGGATTTCCTTCGATGTGCTGCATTAGTTTCTGGAGGTACTTGGCTATTTCATCCGCATTACGCACCACTCGAGTGAGTTCTTCTTTTGGATATTGCCGATAGAAAGGGGGAAGCCCAGTTGTGCTCAAGTGGCTGATCTGAAAATAGTCCAGAAAGATCCATAGAATTCCAGGGTGACCATTTTTTGTCTGAGTGATGGCTTTTGCCTTCTCATACCAGGGTCCATCTTCAGTGCGGAAGTTCTGAGCTTCATCAATGATGATATGTTGAATATTTTTAAAGTCCTCTTTCATGAATGTTTTCCGTGTCACTGCCTTGCAGATCTTTTTCCCCCTGTAAAAAGTAAAATGACAGAGCAGGTGTTTGGCCTGGAAGTTTAACTACTAGTTAAGTAACTGGATCCCTCCCACCCCCATGGAGACCTGGATGGAATTCTCAGTTTCTCAGGCATTTGGAGAAATAATCAGAGAATGTGAGCTTTCTCTCTGTGTCTGTCTGTCTTGCTTACTCTGTGTGTGTCCCAAATAAATTTTAAGAAGTTAAAATGACAAGTTTTCTTTAAATAAAAAAAAAAATTTACTCCCTCCTGCTTCCCTGAATGAAATAATTTTGTCACAGATCATGTTATTGTCTTATTCCCAAGCAACAAGGTGACTTAGCAGAACAAAAATAAACCCATATAAAATTGCATGCACAGACCTAAGATCTAGCTGCTTACCCGATAAAATCCCTCAGAGGCTGGTTCTCACAAACATAGAGAATTCTGTCTGTCTCGCAATGAAACATATTCCTGAGCTTCTCCATGATCATCACAGCCATGACCGTCTTCCCTGTGCCAGGCAAGCCGTGCACAAACAATTTTCTGCTCTTGCGCAGGTTTTTCGAGAGTATCTCATACTGTTGGGTGGTGAGCAGATGTAGAATCTCACAGCCTAGCTGATCGCTTAGGAAAGATCTGAAGCCGAGGAGGACCACCACGAGGGCCTGCAGCAGGGCTTCCATGTCCTGGGAGTCTGTAAGACTGTAGGACAGCGGGTGTTCTATCGGAGGGCATGACCCCTGCAGCAACTCGCCCTGGTTCTGAGGACACAGGCAAAGGACCTTGGTCATGACGCACACCTTCCCGGTGTAGCCCCCCATGTTCACCAGCTGCTGCTTCAAAGTCAAGGCGGTGTGGGTGCAGTACTCCTGCCCTTTTGCATCCTGCTCTTTGAGAATGGTATGCAGAACTGGGGGGCTGTTCTGTGCTATCAGCAGAGCATCACAGATGACGTTTGAGTTGGCAGGTAAGTGCAGGTCCACCGCCCAGCTTCTAGAAAGGATCAGAATTCCTCGGGAGAAAGGGCGCATTTGCTCACGTATTAGCTCCTTCAGTTCTTTATGCTCTGAGGACAGGTCATTCCAGAGGGAGCGGGGAGAATATTCCAAGCGTCCTTCTGGCACTAGACATGAAAAAATAAGGATTGAAGAAGCATGTTGGTATTACTTTGTATGAATCACATATAACATTTAGCAGAGAAAGTAAGACCCCACAATAATGGTATACAAGCTTTGGGAAAAACTCCATTTCACCTGGAGCCTGAAGGTCTGGTTAAATTGAGTGATGTCGCCCCTCAAGAAATTAGAATGTGCCAACCAAAATAAGACATGTTATCCTTAGAAAGTGAGAATCACATATTCATTTATGCTTGTTTCTCAGAGTGTTATTATGGAGTTTAAAAAATATTTTTTTTAAAGATTTTATTTATTTTTATTGCAAAGTCAGATATACAGAGAGGAGGAGAGACAGAAAGGAAGATCTTCCATCTGATGGTTCACTTCCTAAGCGACCACAACGGCTGGAGCTGAGCTAATCCGAAGTCAGGAGCCAGGAGCTCCTCTGAGTCTCCCATGCTGGTGCAGGGTCCCAAGGCCTTGGGCCATCCTCAACTGCTTTCCCAGGCCACAAGCAGGGAGCTGAATGGGAAGCAGGGCCGCTGGGATTAGAACTGGTGCCCACATGGGATCCCAGCGCATGCGAGGCGATGATTTTAACCACTACACTATTGCGCCGGGACCTAAAATGGTTTCTTATGAGCTAATGACTGCAAGGATTTTGGGTAAGTAAAGAAGCTCTCTGAAAATGAATCTTTGGTCTAATTTATTAGTTACTTGGTCCTTAATAAAAGTTTAGACATATAGGGGGCTTGCATATTGTAGTCTGTAGTTAGAGCTCATAATGAATGTGTTCAGTGTGTGAAGTCAAATAAACCATATCCCTGGGCTTGGTGCGAAAACCCTAGTAGCTAAATCCTTGCCTTGCATGCACCAGGAACCCATATAAGCACCAGTTCATGTCCCATCTGCTCTACTTCCTATCCAGCTCCCTGTTTGTAGCCTGAGAAAACAGTTAAGGATGGCCCAAAACCTTGGGACCCTGCACCCATGTGGGAGACCCAGAAGAAGCTCCTAGCTGTTGGGTCTGCTTGGCTCTGGCCATTGCAGCCACTTAGCGAGTGAATCCTCAGACAGAAGATCTTTTTCTTTACCTCATCTCTTCTCTGTATGGTGACTTTCCAATTAAAATAAATAAATTTTTTAGATCTCCACTAGAAATCTATATTTCCTTTTCTCTAGTGTAGGAACTTCTTTATAAAACCTGGCAAAAAATAAAAATTTGGATAGTGGGGAGCAGGGTTGACGAGCATCGTCTGAAGTCTTGAATTATTGTTTTCTGCTATCCCAGGAACACTCCTGACTTATCTTTTTAGCCTCTTCCAGGAGAAATTGCTCATGATTTTCACTGTGTTTTCATGTTCTACCAGGTAAATCTGTGTATTCCTTTTACAGATGGAATTCCTTCACTCGTGAAAAGGCTGGCTGAGGGTGTGGCACTCCCTACCCCACCTAACATTTTGCTTGCAGTTATAATCAATTGGTGGTTTCCACTCGAAGGGCATCAGAACCAGGTGGAAGCCTGCTCAGGTGCGTGTGCCGAGGCCTCATCCTGTTTACGTGGTCTTGTTGGGGACCTTCACAGCTGCATGTTTAACCCCCCCACTGGGTTGTGATAATGAGCCAGATTTGGCAAATGCTAAGCCAATGATTTTTCTAAGGCCACCTGAAACTCACGCCCAAGAGCCTTGCAGCAGTGGGATTTTTATCATACTTGGATTTACTGCACTGAAATCTTGTGGATTTGTGTCAGTCAGATGTATTTGATAATCCCCCTTTCTCCAAATGCAAAGACCGGCAGTCAGTACCTGGAAATAAATTTCGTTGGAGATCTTCTTTGTGTTCCAGACCTTTCTTAGAATACACTGGCCTGCAGAGTGGAGGCCCATGGGACACACTCAGCTGGGATTCAAAAGCTTCGCTCAGCTCTAGGGGAAAAAACAACAGATCTGTATTATTTTATTATTCCTCACCATTGGATTAGGCTTTACAAATCAGTGACTAAATTTTATCTGACACAATGCAATTTAGATAAGGAAGTCACATTGCTTTGCCAGGATTTTCAAAGCTTTACCATTAAAGAGCACTTCTTTCGAATTAAAAACACCCCCCTCCTCCGCCACTAACCAAAAACAGAAAACAAACAAACAAACAAAATCCCTTTTATTTGAAGGAACAACAGAACAAAGAGAGTGGAAGGGGTAGAGAGATTTTCCATGCAGTGATTCACTTTCCAAAACCCTGCTGCAGGGCTCGGCACGACAGCAGAGTGGTTAAGGTCCTCTCCTTGAATGTGCCAGGATCCCATATAGGCGGCAGTTCTAATCCCGGCAGCTCCGCTTCCCATCCAGCTCCCTGCTTGTGGCCTGGGAAAGCAGTTGAGGATGGCCCAATTGGGACTCTGCACCCGCAGGGGAGAGACCAGGAAACAAGTTCCTGGCTCCTGGCTTAGGATCGGTGCAGCACCGGCCGTTGCAGCCACTTTGGGAGTGAATCATCGGGATTAGAACCGGCGCTCATATGGGATCCCACTGTGCTGGGCCCACATCTGCCTTTCCAATTAAAAAAAAAATAAATCTTAAACAAAACAAAAACCCTGCTGCAGCCAGACCTGGACCAACTTGAAGTCAGTCATCACCTGGGTGACTGTAGTATTTAAGCCATCATCTGTCACCTCCCAAAGAGCTTAGACTGGAAACTGAGGAGGCAAGACTCAAACCAGCACTCAGAGATGGAATGTGGTTAACTGCCTGCTTAACTTGCTGCACCCCAATGCCTACCCATTACTTCTGCATCTTGAGTCAAAGTTTATCCAACCAGCATAATGCTCTCTCTTGGAGCCAACACATTGGCTCAACCAGCTAATCCTCCACCTCCAAGTTCTGGGACCAGCTAATCCTCCACCTCCAAGTTCTGGGACCCCTTATGGGTACTGGTTCATGTTCTGGCTGTTCCACTTCCCATTTAGCTCCCTGCTTATGACCTGGAAAAGCCCTGAAACCCTGCATCTGCTTGGGAGACCGTGAAGAAACTACAGGCTTCACATCTGCTCAGCTCTGACTGCTGTGACCATCTGAGGAGTGAACCAGCAGATGGAAGATCTTTCTGTCTCTCCTTTTCCCTGTAAATCTACCTTTCCAATGAATAATAATAATATTACATCTGAATAGCTTTTCCCTTGTATTAAAGTGAAACAAATACTCCACTAAGCATCTAATCACTGGCCTGACTAGATACCCTAGTAGCTAAATCCTTGCCTCACATCCACCAGGATCTCATATAGGCACTGGTTCATATCCTGGTTGCTCCACTTCCCATCTATCCTCCTGCTTGTGACCTGGGAAAGCAATAGAGGATAGCTCAAATCCTTGGGACCATGTACGCATGAGGGAGACTTGAAGACGCCCTTGGTTCCTGTCTTCAGATTGACTCAGCTCCGGCCATTGCAGCCACTCAGGGAGTGAACCAGTGGACAGAAGATCTTTCTTTCCATCTTTCCTTCTCTCTGTAAATATGGCTTTCCAAATAAATAAATAAAATCTTTCTTTTTAAAGATTATAGTCACCATGTGTTTTGTATCTCTGCACCTTCATAACCCCACCTTAAGCCTCACCCAACACTGGCTCTTGTCTCCTAGGGTTGATCTTATACTAAATTAAGATACAGAATAATGGTTATTTTGAAGCTCAAGCAAATCTTTATGGAAGGATTATCAATAATACATAGTTAAACTAGGACTATATTTTATTTTATTTTAAAAAAATTATTATTTCTTTTAGATTTTATTTTTATTGGAAAGGCGGATATACAGAGAGGAGAGACAGAGAGGAAGATCTTCCGTCCAATGATTCACTCCCCAAGTGAGGCGCAGTGGCTGATGCTATGCCGATCCGAAGCCAGGAACTTCTTCTGGGTCTCCCACATGGGTGCAGGGTCCCAAAGCTTTGGGCCGTCCTCGACTGCTTTCCCAGGCCACAGGCAGGGAGCTGGATAGGAAGTACAGCAGCTGGGACATGAACTGGTGCTTATATGGGTTCCCGGGCGCGTGCAAGGCGAGGACCTTAACCACTGCGCCATTGCGTCGGGCCCTAGGACTATATTTTAAATTTTGTTTTTATTTGTTGTGTGGGAAATAACTATTTGCAAAATATGTTCTTTTTTTTTAAATTTTTATTTATTTTTATTACAAAGTCAGATATACAGAGAGAAGGAGAGACAGAGAAGATCTTCTGTCCAATGATTCACTCACCAAGTGAGCACAATGGCCGGTGCTGTGACGATCCGGAGCCAGGAGCCAGGAACTTCCTCCAGGTCTCCCACATGAGTGCAGGATCCCAAAGCTTTGGGCTGTCCTCAACTACTTTCCCAGGCCCCAAGTAGAGAGCTGGATAGGAAGTGGAGCTGCCAGGATTAGAACCGGCGCCCATATGGGATCCCAGGCCGTTCAAGGCGAGACTTAAGCCGCTAGGCCACGCTGCAGGGCCCGCAAAATATGTTCTTAGCTTTTTTTTTTTCACCAGCAATATTTTTTCAGGCCCAGCGCCATTGTCTAGTGGCTAAAGTCCTCGCCTTGAACGCCCCAGAATCCCATATGGGCGCCAGTTCTAATCCCGGAAGCTCCACTTCCCATCCAGCTATCTGCTTGTGGCCTGGGAAAGCAGTCGAGGACGGCCCAAAGCTTTGGGACCCTGCACCCATGTGGGAGACCTGGAAAGAAGTTCCTGGTTCCCGGCTTGGGATTGGCGCAGCACCAGCTGTTGCGCTCACTTGGGGAGTGAATCATTGGACAGAACATCTTCCTCTCTGTCTCTCCTCCTCTTTGTTTATCTGACTTTGTAATAAAAATGAATAATAAATAAATCTTAAAAAAAAAGAGAGAAAAAATTTTCTCATATATGATAGAGATCAAAGAAAGCAACTTTCTTGAGGGCCCAACATGGTGCTTCAACAGGCCAATCCTTAGCCATTTTTTTAAAAAAGATTTGTTTTATTTTATTTTATTTTCAAAGATCTTCCTCTTCCTTTCAACACTGGCATCCCATATGTGCATTTGCTCATATCCCGGTTGCTCTATTTTCAATCCAGCTCCCTGTCTATGGCCTAGGAAAGCAGCAGGTGATGGCTCAGGTCCTTGGTACCTTGCATCCACATAGGAGACCCAGAAGCAGCTCTTAGCTCCCAACTTTGGACTAGCTCAGCTCCAGCTATTGCAGTCATTTGGGGAGTGGACCAGTAGATGAAAGATCTCTCGTTCTCTCTTTTTCTCTCTCTCCTTTTCCATAAATCTGCCTTTCAAATAATTATAATAAAAACTACTTAAAGTAAGCAAATTTTCAGATGATGGGAACTCAAATTCACAGGCAGAAAGAACAGAGAGGGAGGGGTTTGCACTCTCTTACCTGTTATTGGGTCTGGGCCCACCATCATGCGCACCCACTCCTCAGCAGTCAGCCTGGACACCTTTGTCTCTTTCACCTGCCACGACCTGGGTGCTGTGGAGAACACTGCACAGCAGAATGGTTCCACTTTGATTGCACATAAGTAACCATACAATTCTCCGTTGCGAATCACATTTATGAATTTGGAACTATAGCTCACTGTTGCTTGGGAAGAGCAGAAATGGACAATGGGCAAATTGGTAAATGCTGTGGATATAACATTTTTTAGAGAGTCAGAGTCAACCTTTTCTTTTTCACATCCAATGACTTTGTTAGTTTTATCTTGCACTCCAATGAAAAGATAGCCCCCTTCACTGTTCGCAAACGCAGAGACGTACTTTGGAATGGTGTCTTTCACATATTTTTTGATGCAATCTGTGCTGAATTGTTTGAACTCTACAAACTGGGACTCAGAAAAAGGCAAGATTTCACCATATTCAAGACTGCTGCTTTGGAAAATGTGGGAAGCGGGATCAGAGGCAGGGCTGCTGTGCCATTCAACTTTGGGTGTTTTACAAGGTGGACCCCCTTCATGAACTGGATGACGCTGCACACTTTGTTGTTTCTTGGACTTCAGGAACCTGAAGGCCTGTGTTGAGCTCATGGTTGACACGGAGGTGCCAGATCTACAGTACAGATAAGTTTCCAGGCTGCAGAGGCGGGGGTTGGGGGAGCTGTCTCCAGGGAAAGGTTTCTGGCTCCACGATTTTACAAAAATGTGAAAGTACTTCCCCTGTTGCTTGGTCTCAAAGAAAGTCTGCAAATCTGGAGACTGAATAAGGTCTCTCCAAGACTCTTGAAAATCCTGTCTCAGTTCCCCAGGCTGGCCATGCTTGTCATCCATCTCCACGCGAATCACTCCTCCTCCTGAGTTTAATAAAGCACATGCAGCCTGGGCAACGTTGTTTTTTTCTTCCTGCTTCTGCGTTTTAGGTATTTGGCTGCAATTTTGACTAATGGTCATCTTTCCAACATTGATGACCAAGTCTGGGTAAAATGATTCTCTCACCATAGATGAACCAGGATTCTGCATGTCCATGCTGCAATTGAAAGCATCAGAACAGGTATCTTAAATTTATGGTTAAGTAGATTACATAGTACACGCTACATACATTCAGCACTTTATTCGAAAATGTTTATTAAGGAGTGGGTAGGTGGCACAGAAATCAAGCCACACTTTGAGATCCTATATTCTACATCTGAGATCCTGTGCTTGAGTGCCATTGAGGCTTCCTGCTGATGAGCACCTGGGAGGCAGCGAGTAATGGATCCAGTACTAGAGTCCCACATTGAGTTCCTAGCTCCTGGCTTTGGCCTGGCTGAGCTCAGGTTGTTGGAAGGTGAACAGTGGATGAGAGAATTTTATCTGTGCATCTTACATAAGTATTAGCAAAACTTGAAAATACATTTATTACATTCCTCCTAGGTGCTGGGGACTGGAGAGTCAGTAGAAAATTAAGGATGGGCATACACTTGCCTCCCAGAGTTTACAGAGTGAAAAGAAACACGGTTGAATGAGACAATGGTTGGGCGCTAGTTCTAGTTCTGGCCACTCTACTTGTGATCCAGCTGCCTTTTAATGTACCTGGGAAAGCAGTGCAGGGTGACCCCAGCACTTGAGCCTGTGCACCCACATGGGAGACCCAGAAGAAGCTCCTAGCTCCTGATTTTGGCCCTGCCTAAGTTGGGCTTTTGTGGCCATCTGGGGAGTAAGCAGAAGGTTGAAGATCTTTTTCTGGTTGTTGTTTTTTTGGGGGGGGGTCCTGTCTTTCCCCCTTTCTTTCTCTCTTTTACTCTGTTTTTCAAACAAAGAGATACATCTTTTAAAAACCATCAAATAATTGCAATAATGTGTGGCCCTGAGAGAAGCATCTAATATCAACAGTTAAGCTGCTATGAATTCGGTAGGCATTCTGGAGGAAAGAACATGTGTGCCAAGGTGCAAACTGACAACGGAAAGGAGCCAGAGGTTCTGAGAAGGAATAGCAGCACTTCAACCCAGAGTGATGATGTGTGGCAGAAGCTCAGGTTAAGCAGGGAAATAATGTCACAAAAGAGAGGGTTGCTGCATCTGCCCAGAATTTAAGCTTGATGGGGCACGGGAGGCATGAAGAGAAATGGTGCGAGAGAAGTCTAGATGCTAGCAAGGGGTCACTGCCTTCAATGGTGGAAAGCCAAAGGATTTTTAAGAGTTAGTTAATTTTACTGGAGAGACAGCAAGAGAGACACATAAAGACCTGCCATCTCCTGGCTCTCTCCCCAAGTTCCCAGGGCAATCAGGGCTGTGTTGGCTGTAAGCCAGGAATCAAGAATTCCATCTGAATCTTCCATGTGGGTGTCAGGGAGCGGCGTGCTGGAGCCATCCCTTGCTGCCTCCCACAGTGCACACCAACAGGAAGCTGGATTGGGAAGCAGAGCTGGGACTCAAACCCAGGTATTCTGAGAAGAAATCCCCAGGCAGCATCTGAAGCACTGTACCAAATGCCAGCCCTTCTCACCCCTGGAAAGGGTGACATCTATAAAAGACACAGGACTGGCTTCTGTGCAGTAGCCTAGTGGCTAAAGTCCTTGCCTTGCACTCACCAAGATCCCTTAGGGATGTGGGTTCTAATGCCAGCCACCATGCTTCCCATCCAGCTTCCTGCTTGTGGCCTGGGAAAGCAGTCAAGGACGGCCCAAAGCCTTGGGACCCTGCCCCTGCATGGGAGACTCGGAAAGAAGTTCCTGGCTCCTGGCTTCAGATTGGCGCAGCACCGGCCATTGCAGCCACTTGAGGAGTGAATCAATGGATAGAAGATCTTTCTCTCTGTTTCTCCTCCTCTCTGTACATCTGTCTTTCCAAAAAAATAAATAAATCTTTAAAAATGTTTTGGGTCCCTGTGGCGTGGCCTAGCGGCTAAAGTCCTCTGCTTGAATGCCCTGGGATCCCATATGGTAGCTGGTTCTAATCCTGGCAGCTCTGCTTCCCTTCCAGCTCCCTGCTTGTGGCCTGGGAAGGCAGTCGAGGATGGCCCAAAGCTTTGGGACCCTGCACCCGCGTGGGGGACCCGGAAGAGGCTCCTGGCTTCTGATCAGCATGGTATCGGCCGTTGTGCTCACTTGGGGAGTGAATCATCAGATGGAAGATCTTCCTCTCTCTCTCCTCTCTGTATATCTGCCTTTCCAATTAAAAAAAAAAAAGAATAGTAGCTACAGAAAATTTTCTTAATTTGAGGAAGTCAAATACAGCCTTCTGACACAGGTCTCTTACACATTTTATATACCCGGCCGCTGGTACCACACACACTACATGCACATCTCACACACATGTGCACTCACACACACTTGTCGCTAACACACGGGGTGCCTCCTGACGCGAATGCCCTCCCGCGCTGGGTCTACACTTCCTGGCTCGGCTCCCCCTTTTCTCATTCCCTCGCTGCAGCGTCAATGAGAACTTCCAGACTTCCTTTCTGTCCAAGTCTCTAGCCTTCACCCCGTCCCCTCTGAAGGTTGTTCTTCAGCGATCCGGTTACTCCTGCGTGTCTCCCCCCTCCCCAGCCCCCGTCCCCCAAGCACCTCAGTATTCAGCCAGGACCCCGGCATTCTGCACCCCTGGCCTCATCCAGAAGGCCGGCTTGCTCCCACAGCATCTCTCTGGAAGACTGTAGCAGCTGGGTGGATTTGCATTTGAGAGTTCTGCAATCGCTTTGATTTGAGATCATCCTTTCAATTTAATAGGTCTGCTGTGGCTCTCTGCAAACAAACAGACTTACCTTGGGATTCAGTGATTCCACAGGACTGGATGCTGAAGAGAAGAGAGATTCAATGGGCAGCCTGGCTGAGAGTGGTGTGCGCCTTTGGGGAGAAGAAAACCGGCTCCACTCTGAGCTCTGCGCAGGAACGCAATCCCAGCAAGCAGAAAGTTCTAGCGCGACTGAAAATGAAACTAAAATCTTGGCGCCTTTTTCCAAGTTTCGTTTTCTCAGTAAGCTAAGAACTCCTTTATATGTCTTCCCCCTCTGACCTCAATTTTATAAAAAAGCTGTTTCCTGTTTATCAGTACAAATGATCACTTCACTTATTTTTTGTTGTTCATCAGAAGAAACACTTTAAAAAGTCTTATAAAACTTTTTCAGATATAATATAGGGTGCTCTTAGAGATTACCCTGTGGGGAGGGGAATTGGGATAGAAGATGGAGAGAGTGGGGGTACAGTTTACTTTCTGTGTAATAAGCACCTGTGTACTCAAGAATGATTTTGCAGACACCAAAGCCAAGTAGGGTGGAGGGAGCAAAGCTAGAGTCAGACAGGGGTCACGGACTTTCTCAGTTACTTTAACCCTTTGGGGTCTGTGTTTGCTTTTACATTCAGATTCTTTTGGGTGTCCAGACTTATAAATTGCAAGAATTACTACAGCCTGAATTTAGTCATCATTTTTAGCTTTGAGAAACAGGCTGTTGGTGAAGGCGGGGGATGGGAGGAGGGGAGAAAGAGCGTTGGATGAGGGAGTTCCAAATCTTGGCTGATTTTTGAGAACATTTTGGTGTGTTTTTCAAAATCACAGTTTCTAGGGACCCTTCCCAGAGGCTCTCAAAGTTGAAGTAGTTCATTTGATTTGGCTCTCAAAAGTTGTCTGGCATTTATGGTGAAAGTAACAAAATGTATACTATGAGTATGCTGATTTATACTTTAAAAAATAGCCAGAATATATGTGGCATATTGGGGGGATGCCTGCCTTTAGTAACATAGTTGTATTCTATATTGTTAGAAAACTATCACATAGACACAACACACATACATTAGGTGTCAACACAGAGGCACAGAGATCTTGTAGTTTTCATTTTAAGTGTTAGTCATAAAGTAATCTAACACAAATATAAAACTCAATAATGGATTCTTAGTTTTTCCTTACTATTTTCATGTTAGTCTGATCTTCCCATGGTAAAAATAGGATATTTGCTTAGGATGAGAGCTCTCCCAAAGTTCATTTTGGAATCAGAAGTTCACATCTTCAAAGGTGTGTCTATGTTCATCGGTACACAAAAGCAACAAGCATTTTTTAGTTCCACCATGAAGGTTCTAAAGGGCTGCCATATCCTCTGTGGATATGGGCCTGCCATCCACTACTCTATCTTTACCACTGAGGAAGACCATTTTTGCAGGGGCTGAAGGACCCGGGCACGGTGACATGGGCCCTGCTGGACTCCTTATTCCCGGGGCTCACAGACATGGCACCCATCATGCATGCAGGCCCAAGGACCCGGGCAGGGACACCTGCACCCTGCTGGACCACTGTGCCAAGGCTCATGGACTTGGCACCCCTCAACCCCAGAGTAGGATGGCTCACCTCACCATCAACTAGTGGGTGCTTCAGGGTAGATCAGTTCAGCCTGTCCCCAGTTCCAGCTCCTGCTGGTTTAGCACCCAGTGATTTACATGGAAAACTGGGGGAGCTGATCGGCCAAGTCAGGATGGACCCAGGTGAGGTTTCTTGGAAGACTCTCGACCGGACCACCGAACTCAGACCCAGGCCTCAGGGAGAACCCGAGAATGGGCAGCTAGATCTTGTAGTGCATGTGTCAGGACTGAGCCTCTTCAACTGCTGGTGCCTGTGCTAGTTACCTTAACCCAGAAGCTCAGAGGAAGAACTTGGCGAGAATTATGAGTACAGCATGAAATACATTACCTGAACATGTTGTAGAAAGAAAACCAAATCCTTCTCCACCACCCTCAATCACGCTGCCTTCAGAAGGTACATACATACACACATTTTTAAAGTTCTATTTTATTTCTTTGAAAGGCAGGGTTATGGGGTACTAGGTTGGAGGCAGAGAATCTTCCATCTGCTAGTTAATTCCTGAAAGGGCCACAAGAGCTGAGGCTGGTTAGGCCAAAGCCAGGAAATTCATCTGGGGCTCCCATGTGAATGCAGGGTCCCAGGGTCTTAGGACGTCTTCCACTGTTTCCCTAGCAAGAAACTAGATTGGAAATGGAGTGCCTGGGACTCAAACGGGCACCCAGATAGATCAAGCACTGCAGGTGCTTCACTTGTTACACTGCAATACCAGCCCCATAAGTCTTTATTTAAAAAGCACCTTTGGGGCTTTTCTCTTTGTTTCTCCCTTGACCTGAGATACAGGGGAAAAAATGACAATATTAGTGTGGAAATAATGGTATTACCCACTTTCATCCTGTAACTCTTGATCCTTTGTACCTTAATCAACTAAGTAAGATTATTAAAAAAAATAAATCTAAAAAAAAAGCATCTTGCTACAACTGGCTACTCTATGCTCAATGCTTCATTATCCTCTTCTTACAGCTTGTAAAACTGAAAAACGGAGTCTATGAAGTTCTCACAATCCATGTCTGGTAAGTGGCTGTTCCAGTTAAACATAAATTCATTCTAAAAAGTGTATTTAGTTTTGTTGGAAAGGTAGATACAATTTATGGAGGAGAGGGCCCAGCGTGGTGACCTAGCGACTAAAGTCCTAGCCTTGAACAAGCCAAAATCCCATATGGGTGCCAGTTCTAACCTTGGCAACCCTGCTTCCCATCCAGCTCCCTGCTTGTGGCCTGGCAAAGCAGTCAAGGATGGCCCAAAGCCTTGGGACCCTGAACCCGCGTGGGAGACCTGGAGGAGGTTGCTGGCTCCCAGCTTCAGATCGGCCATTGCAGCACCAGCCATTGCAGTCACTTGGGGAATGAATCATTGAATGGAAGACCTTCCTCTCTGTGTATCTGACTTTGCAATAAAAATAAATAAGTCTTTAAAAAAAGAGAAAGATTTACTGAGAGGAGAGACAGAGAGAAAAAATTTCTGTCTGTTCATTCATTCCCCAAGTGGCTGCAATGGCTGAAACTGAGCTGATCCGAAGCCAGGAGCCTCTTCCAGGTCTTTCACACCGGTGCAGGGTGACCATATGAGAGAAATGTCGGCCCAGGCTATACAGCATTGGCCTTTTCTACATCTCAGGCACAGGTGTTGAAGGCCTGTCCCCCACAAAAGCCAACCCACCAAATCTCAAACGTTCCTGCTGAGATTGCGGGTCACCTTTTTGACAAAGCGTGCCTGGGGAGGTGTGAGACGTCTTCATTACCATCTTCCTCTTCCTGTTGTGGCCTGAACATATCTGAGTACAAAGTTCTGTTAGATTCCTTTTCTAGTTAGATCTTTTTTTTTTTTTAAACCGTTGTTGATTCCTGTAACTCATGTTTGCTCCTATGGTGGCTCAGAGCCTGGTGATTGTTCCCCTAATCCCTTGTGATCTATTACAAGCAGCTTGTATGCTATTGTTAACTAGTAACTTTTGCCAGCCTGCTTGCTTTGCAAAAAAATTGGTATAAATTGCCCCAGAAAAATTCAGTGAAGTGTGCATTGGTTCATCTCACCTTTGCGTTCCCTGCGTCACAAATTTCTTCTCTGCGCGTACATCACACTTCGCATCCTGGTCCCCACTAGAGGGACCCCCAAGACACAGGGGATGGGAGAAGGCTGCAGCTCCTTGGTTTGCACCTGTGAGTCCCCTGTGTGGTGGGCTGAGACAGGGTCCTCCTGTTGGGCATTCCAGACGTTCCTGAGGAGATAAGACTTGGAGTCCATCTTGGAATCATTCTCACTCTGCCTCAAGGCCAGGATTGTGTTCCAACACAGCTCAACCTAATAGCCGTGCCTGAAGAGCAAAATAAATGCTGCATTACGCCTGTTATGGAGAAAGCATTCCAGAAATTTGGCCCTCATTATCTCTTACAAGGGGAAAGTTGCAACTTAACAGATGAATAATTTACCCAGGAGCAGAACCCAAGTCTGTCTGACTCCAAAGAGCATGCTCACTTCTACGTTTTTTTGCCTCCTCACGTATTAGTATGAAAGGCAGCTGTCCTTATGTTGACAGTGAGACGAAGATTGGAAACCCTTAGAATATTTATGAGATTAATCAAATTGGTTATTCTTAGCCTAAAATTTTTCTACAAATCAATATGATCACTCAAATGATTTACCTAAGAAGAAATGTTCAGAGAAAAGCATTTTCTACACTAAGAAAATTTAACAATAGGGTCTTTCGCTCAAGGTCTATGTAATGATACTATACAAGATCTGTATAATGACATCTCAATTAAAAAATTCAGGAACACAAATGAAAACTCATCTCTCTTGGCTTCGGATCAGCTCAGCTCCAGCTGTTACGACCATTTAGGGAGTGGATCAGCAGATGGAAGATCTTCCTCTCTGTCTACTCTTCCTCTTTGTATATCTGACTCTCCAATAAAAATAAATAAATCTTAAAAAGAAAAAGAAAACTCATCCCTGTTCTTACCACCACAGCACAGGCTTGTTTCTGTTCTTGCTTGTTCATTTCCAGTGCTGGTTCATTGGCAGATGAATTTTAGCAGAGTTGTAATCACAGTGTGCACTGCAGTTTGCATCCTGTTTGGCTTGAGTGTTCTCGTGGCCCTGCCCTACTCAGCAGCCTCCGGTAAAGCAGCCTAGGGCAGAGTGGTTCCCTGTGGGAGAAATGACCCTCGCATATTCCCAATGGTTTCCTGGTGCACTCTGAACTCATGCCTGTAGAGAGGAAGAGGGTGATGGGCAAGCACAAGACAAAAATGTCTTCATCAAGATTCATGAAAGAAGATGGGGCACAGGGCTTGGTGCAAAGGTCTAGTGGCTAGATTCTCGCCTTATAGCTACAAGGGTCCATGTGGGTGCTTGTCCATGTCCGGGCTGTTCTACTTCCGCCCAGCTCCCTGGCTCATACTCCAAATGCCCAGAATGCTCAAAATGACCAGGGTTGGGCTAAACCAAAGGTAAGAGTCAGCAGTGCAACTCAGGTCATCCACATGGGTGGCAAGACTTCAGCCACTCAAGCCCTCACCTGTTGCCTCTGAATTTGCAGGAAGCTCCAGTAGAATCTGGAGCTGGGAGTCAAATATAGCAGATTGCTATGGGATGTGGATGTCCTAACCACTGGATTAATTGAGGTTTCATCTTTAGGTTTTCATTTTGTGTGTGTTGGGTTGTGGGGAGGTTTTCATATATCTCTTCAAATTGGCTCAGCCGTGGTTGTTGTGGCCATTTGGGGAGTAAACCAGCAGGTAGAAGATCTTTCTCTGTCTCTCCTCTCTGTAAATCTAATTTGCCTTTCAAATAAAAGTAAATAAAGCATTGTAAAAAGATATATTTATTTTTATTACAAAGTTAGATGTACAGAGAGGAGGAGAGACAGAGAGGAAGATCTTCTGTCTAATGATTCACTCCCCAAGCTGCCACAATGGCCAGAGGTGCACTGATCTGAAACCAGGAGCCAAATTCTCTTCTGGGTCTCCCACATGGGTGCAGAGTCCCAAGGCTTTGGGTCATCCTCCATTGCTTTTCCAGGCCACAAGCAGGGAGCTGGATGGGAGGCGGGGCTGCCAGGATTAGTACCAGCGCTCATATGGGATTCTGGCACATTCAAGATGAGAACTTTAGCCACTAGGCCACCACATCGAGCCCAATGGATCATTAAAAAAAAGAAAGAAAGAAAGAAAAAAGAATAGTGAGGCTCTTGAAGTAAGCTAGTGGCTCAACTCCTTGCCCTGCATGCACTCGGATCCCATGTGGGTACTGGTTCATGTTCTTTCTGGCTGCTCCACTTCCCTTCCAGCTCCCTGCTTGTGGCTTGGGGATGGTGGTAGGGAACAAGCTCCTAGATCCTGGCTTCGGATCAGCTCAGCTCTGGTCATTGTCACCACTTGGGAAGTGAACCAGTGGATGCAGACTCTCTCTGTCTCTCCTTTCTGTGGATCTGATTTTCCAAGAAAAATGAATAAGTAAATCTTTTAAAACATTGATTATTGATAATGTTTACATAATTGATCAGGCTGGGAAGGGTCAAGGATCAAGTGATAATGGGAGAGATCATTGTTTACATGTTTTCTTCTTTTTGCTGTATATGAGGGAGAGGGAGATACAAGAGGAGAAACCATACCCAGCTTCCCAACAGCAGTGTTACTGGAGGATTGGGAAACTGCCACTTGATGTCAACCCCAGTTCCCCACGTGTAACATTTTGAGAGGGTTCTGTTCATGTGTTTTCAATAGTTCTGAGATGTCTCTGCTATTGCTACTCCAAGGATGAGGAAATCTTGGTTGATTGGTTGTCATAGTCTACCTCTGAGTCTTCATTGGCCCAGAAATATGCCGTAAGTTTCACTGCCTTCCATCCTCAGCAAACCATTGTGTGCTGTGGCCCAGTCCTGCCCTGCCCAACACATGCTTGGCTCATACATGTATTGGGGGTGCTACATCCCAGTCAGAACGACCCCCAATAAGCCCCATTGGACTGGCCACCTAGCTCTGGTTCCTGTGTCTGCCAGCATGTGCAATGGACTGGTCCTGTCTGTCCATTATCCTGCTTAATTCTCATATACCTCATTGGATGTTGAAAGCCAACTCAATCCAACTGACTCCACCCTCCAGCCCATACTTGTGCCATTGGGCGCCATCGCCTGTACAGACAGGACTGTTCCCAGTCCTGATTCTTATGCTCACCAAAGCAGCTCATAACCTCCTCACTGACCCATTCCCTGCCCTGGATCTCACACTCTCCAGGTGGTTCTAGCTCGACAGGACTTGCCCCCAGTCCCAGTACTTGCCAGCTGATACTGCTGTGGTAAAGCCCAACCTGCGTGCCCTTATTCTGACTCATATCTGTACCAGTGGTTACAATTGGCTATGCCAGCCTGGCTCTCTCCCTAACCCAGTTCACACGTAGGCGAACAGGTGTTGTAGCCCTGCCCAGCCTAGTCTGCCCCCAGTTCCAGCTCTGAAGCTCTCAAGTCTCTCCTCTCTGTGTTACTGACTTCCAAGATAAATAAATAAATAAATAAATAAATAAATAAATAAATAAATAAATAAATAGGGTGTTACATTATTTAAGGTAGCAGATCTCTAGCCAATCAGGTACAGTTGGGATTTTCTATGTATTTTCCCTCAGAACAAGGTGATTGCTTTATCCCATGTTTTTTTTGACCTGGTAATCCTATTTCTGGGGACTTTCCAATATATAAGGACAAAAAAAGGGTTGTGTACATGAACATATGCCTGCTCAATATTAATGACATAGCATAAAAAAACCAGCTTATTTAATTTTTATATAATCTGCCTAAAACGTTGTACAACTGTTAAAATCGAGAATTTTGAAGACCAGATTAGATCATGGAATAAATGCCTGCATTAGATGGCTGTTGCTATAAAGCAAACAATTTTGACAGCTCAGTCATAACATAGTAGCATTTGTTTCTCATTCATGCATTTTCAGGTCAGCCAGGTTTTAGTTGACCTAGTTGGAACTGGTTAAACTTGACTCCAGGGCAGGGTTTGCATTCAAGTTGACTTCAGATGGCTCTCACTTCTCAGTCTCTGATGAGCCACCCAGGACATGTCCTCATAGGGCAATGGTAGAAATCTAAACTAAAAGTAACAACTACTAACGTTGCACCGGCCAGATCCTGACATATTGCCAAACTGTGAAAAATATCTCTAGCTCTAACCTAGGAACTGCAAAGGGTATAAGGACTGGGAAGGAAGCAGCATTTGGAATAGTAATACAATTTACAACACTTCCCAAAATCATTAAATGCAAAAAGTGTACATACAAGATGGAAAGTTGACTTCTTCTCTTGCTCATAACTATGCAGACTTTTCTAAAAAGATGTTTATTAATTTTTTATTTGAAAGACAGATTTACAGAGAGAAAAGGAGAGACAGAGATCTTCCATCTGCTGATTCACTCCCCAAATGGCCACAACAGCTAGAGCTGTCCTGGTCTAAAGCCAGGAGCCTGGAGCTTCTTCCAGGTCTCCCACGTGGATACTGAGCTATCTTTAGTGGGGAGCTGTATTGGAAGTGGAGGAGCCAGGATTTGAAACAGCTTCCAAATGGGATCCTGGCACCAGAGGTATAGACTGAATTTACAATGCCATGGCATAGGTACCCCCAACTGTATCACTGCAATAATATGTTTTGTATAACAAAGGATGAAAATGAATAAGCAAGAAAACTTTTAAAGCTTTATTTTGGACAAGAGCTTTTTATTTTGCTTTTTCTTCATTTAAACTTAACACAATGACATATTGCCTTATTTTTATTTTTAGAAATGATTTATTGATTTGATTTGATTTGAAAGGCAGAGAAATAGACCCATAAAGAGACAGATGGAGAGAGATGTTCCACCAGCTAGAGTTCACTCCCCAAATGCTTTCAGTAGCTGGGGTGGACCAAACCAAAGTCGGAGACTAAAACTCAATCCTGGTCTCTCACATGAGTGTCAGGTGCCCAAGAACTTGAGCCATCATTTGCTGGCCTCCCAGCATGCACATTAGCAGGAAGCTGGTTTGGAAGCAGAGTAGCTAGGACTTAAAGCAAGAAGTCCAAGTTATGAGATGTGGACATCCCAGGAGGTAACTTAATCTGCTATGCCACATGCTGGCCTCCACCTTTTTTTTTTTTTTTTTTTTTTTAAGGAAATTTGGGAAGCTATCACAGCAAGCAATTCTTACCTTGGTTATTTCATTAAACAAGTTGTTAAGGCTTTATAATCTTAGCACTTTGAGTACAACCAAGTAAGTCAGAATACTTAGACTACAAAGTCTAAGAATACTTAGACTCTACAAATTACAAATTTCAAATTCAAATATAATTAACAATCCTCATGAATGTTTGACCTTGCTTGTTGTCTAAAACCAATGTAATCGGGCCCGGCGCGGTGGCGCAAGTGGTTAAAGGTCCTCGCCTTGCACCCCCGGGATCCCATATGGGCGCCGGTTCTAATCCCGGCAGCCCCGCTTCCCTTCCAGCTCCCTGCTTGTGGCCTGGGAAAGCAGTCGAGGACGGCCCAAAGCTTTGGGAACCTGCACCCGCGTGGGAGACCCGGAAGAGGCTCCTGGCTTCGGATCGGCATAGTATCGGCCCGTTGCGCTCACTTGGGGAGTGAATCATCGGACGGAAGATCTTCCTCTCTGTCTCTCCTCTCTGTATATCCGCCTTTCCAATGAAAAAATAATAAAAATAAATCTTTAAAAAAAAAATAAAACCAATGTAATCATCTTTATCATCTTATTCCTCATAAATATAGTGTATAGTACAGGTGCAGGTCCCAGGGCTTTGATCTGTTCTCTACTGCTTTTCCAGGCCATGAGCAGAGAGCTGGAACATACATGGAGCAGTTGGGGCACAAACTGGTTACCACGGGGATGCTGGCATTGGGAGGCAGAAGATTAGCCAGTTGAGTCTTCATGCCAGCTCAATTTTTTTTGAGATTTATTTATTTTCATTGGAAAGACATCTTTAAAGAGAGAAGAAGAGACAGACAAAGACATCTTTCTAAATTTGCTTTGGCTCATAAACCTGATCTGTCTAATCCTTGTAGTGGAAATATTTTACAGATGATAACAATCTTATTTTAGTCCACGATTTTGCAATAGTCTCATGTAACATGAAGACGTCTTATATTTGAATTAACTCCTCTAGCTGCAAGACTATGCTCATGGAATTGACTTCCTGCAGTACGGTTGCACGCACTGATTTGTTGAAGTACCTGGCCCACTTGCTAGTGCAGTCCTGACTACAAATCAACAGTGGCGTTTTCATTCATGCCCTAATCTTTTGTGATCTTGCTTAGCATAAAATCTTCCCCAAGAAACTGGTCTATATTTGGCCCAGAGAAGATACCAAGTTCTGGACTCATCATGTCCAGTTCCAAAGTGCCAGTCAGGATGCTGCCACTGAGACAACAAAGTAAGTAGCCTGAAGGACACCCTACGACCAGCCAAAGAGTGAGTCAATGAGGCATCCAGAAGCAGCAGGAAATGAGGAATGATAGCAGATGTGGTGAGGCACGGGACACCATCGGAAGCCTTGAACGTGGGTGCTGAAGCACTGTGGACTCACCGACAGTATATAAGCAGGAGATTTCAGAAAATCAGTTTTCTTGCAGGTAGGATGAAAGCCGTAGTGGGCTGGGCAGGAATTGGAAGCCAGGTCCAATGTCAGGTGTGTTGCACTGGTATACGGAGGAGATAAAGTACACAAGGAGAAAGGAGGCAGCCCCCACAAATAGAGTCAACCCCAAAGGATGTGTCTGCAGCTCCAGGCATTGTCCTATTAAAAAGCAGGAATTGGTCACTTGTTTGGGAGAAGGGGCTCTGCTCTTCCTGGCCTCCTGGATTACCTACATCAATTCTCTGAAAACTACCCTCTCTCGTAGAGCAGATAGAGGTGCTGAATGGCTCTTGAGGCAAGGCAGAGCTTGTGGAATCCCTCTGACCGGCGTGATTCTGGACTAAGCCCAAACACAATATTCCTGTGCAAGCCTGAAAACTGCTGAACACTGTCTAAAATGATGTTGTCCTGCATACCAGCAGCCCGGCTGAACACCATCTCTGTTGATCCATGGGTCCCAGGGAATTCCATCGCTCTTTGCAGTGCAAGCTCATAGCGTCCTCTGTCTTCATCCCTCGTGCACAGAACTGCTATGTCTTTGGGAAGATAGCCGCTCTGGAGCAAGCTATGGCATCTTTCTGCCACATACCTTGCCATTTGTTCCATGGTCAGGTCAGTCTCCATCTCACACACCCCAGGCAGTGCCTGAGCACACATGGCTTCAGCACAGGCAGCCTCCCTGAACAATGCCAGTGAGTGCAGGGATGTAGCAGAGCAAGAATTTATGATTTGGCTCATTTCATTTTTCATGAACTCTGCTATTTCCCGAGCACAGTGGATCTCGTTGGTGATTGTTTTTCGAGGAAACTGAGCCGATGGTGGGGGTAGGCCATTGACATCTAGATGACGGACTTGGAAAGGGTCCAGAAATAGCCAGAGAATACCATGCTGAAGGTCTTCTCTTGCAGCGCCCTTCACTCTGGGGTGGGTGATCTTCCAGGCCTTTGAGTACCAGTCTCCATATTGACTGCAGAAATTCTCAATCTCATCCATCACTATGTGCTTAACGTTTGGAAAGTCTACTTGCATGAAGGTTTTCCGGGTCACAACTTGGCAGGTGTTTTGGTGTCTGTCAAAATGAAAAAGAGAAGAGGATTGCAGGTGTAAGCACAAGAGGACACCAGCACTGTCTGCATGAGATTCAGGAGCGGATTCTCACAGCTAATTTATCAATTCAGTGGTTTTCGTGCCAAATGCATTGCCCTACTTCTAGGTGATCTTACAGGTGGAATGCATTTTACATCATATTCTTTGAGGTATGCTAGTTAAATTTGCACTTGACAATTTCTACATGAACCTCATAGGAGATTTTATTTTTTCTGTTACTAGTCCATTACAGCTGCTTGACAATCCTTGAAAACAAGGATTTATATATCTGCCATTATCTTTTTTTTTTTAATTTGTGTCCCTCTTATAACCAGAAAGCAATCACCTAGAGGCATATTGCAACTTTTACATCGGAAAGGTGAAAGTGCTAATTTCAAGACCCTCTAAGGCAAATTCTATTTTTCTACATCCTTTGGCAGAAATGAGAAACTTCTTTAGGTTTTGGTAAAGAGAACATCAAATGGTTACTGAATTCCATGACATGGCAAGTAGGGTGACAAATCTGTAGGGCTCTGCCTGTCTTAGTTCAATTTTGCACTATACTGCATGAACGTTCTTTCTCTCTCTCTTTCCTCACACACACCCACACACACACACATTTAAAAAAAAATAAATCTGGTTGTTGCTTGCCTTCTGTAATTTGGATCCAAGCACTGTCACTCATGCCCACAGATCCTCTGCTTTCCTATGCATTATTTCTGGGTCTTCAGTCTATGTCTTGAATTGTAACTATTTATGTTTTTCTCTTTGGGTAGTGTGTTTTCTTGGGGGAAAGCACTGATTCTATCCCTCTCACTCTGGTAGTTCAACAGTTACTTGAGAGTTAGCCTTTGACCCGTGATGCGTACTAAAAAGCACAGATCTGAGCCTGGCTCATAGGATCCTTCAGAACCTGGCACCTGCCTCCTTTTTGATATCACCAGCCCACTCTAGCTGTTCGTCCTCCTTTCTTTAGTCACATCTATAATTCTGATTCTCTCCTGGCTCTGTGCCTTTGAACTTGCTGTGTCCTTTGCCTAAAACAAACCTTCTTTGCATGATGCACTTCTCCTACTGATTTAAAAAGAAAACATTATCTATTGGTTTGGTAGGTAGAATTATAGGCAGAGCGGCAGAGAAATCTTCCATCTGTCGATTCACTCCCCAAATGGGCTGCAATGGCCAGAGCTGGGTTGGTCCAAAGCCAGGAGTCAGGTTCTTCTTCCAGGTTTCCAAATGGATGGCAGGGACACAAGGATTTGGATCATTCTGCTGTTTTCCCAGGTGCATTATCAGGGATCTGGATCAGAAGTGAAGCAGCTGGGACTCATAACAGCACCCATATTAGATGCCAACTCTGCAGACAGTAGCTCCACCTGCTATGCCACTACATTGGCTCCACTCTCCTAGTGACATCTTCAGAGTGTGCCCAACAGGCCCCTTCCCCAGAGAATATGAGCACCATCCAGCTTCATTTGAAATGAATGTGTCTCTGTTACTGTACTACTTACACAGCATTCATGCTTATTTTTAGGCAAGGCCTTCAATATGTTCTCCCCGATACCACACATAGCACAGTGTCTAGAAGATAAATGATGCTGGAAAAGATCTGAATAAGTAAACAGCTGAAACCAAAAGTCAAGATGCATTTGTCCTCATTTGCTGAATTAACAACCTATTAATCTTACTGAATTGACAACTAGAGATTTAAGCCAGAACTATCTTGACATGTTTTCTAAAATCATTGATGCAGAACAAGTTAAACAAATGAAAATACTTTATATATACAAAATTAAATTGTACTTAGATTTAAGTTCCTGCTGAGTACTGTTAAATGAACTGAAACAGCCTCCTACTTTAACACATTAAGTGTCCAGCAAAAAGTACATCTAAAGTACAGTATGTTCATTCATTCCTGATGTTCTTAAATGTAAGATTACAGATTGTGGGGAAAATGTTTCTTGTTTGACAAAGTTCAGGTTTTGTCCACTTGGTTAATTTTTTTTAAAGACTTTCTAATTTATTTTTATTGGAAAGTCAGATATGCGGAGAGGGGTAGAGACAGAGAGGAAGATCTTCTGTCCACTGATTCACTCCTCAAGCAGCCGCAACAGCCAGAGCTGAGCTGATCTGAAGCCAGGAGCCCGGAGCCTCTCCTGGGTCTCCCACACGGGTACAGGGTCCCAAGGCTTTGGGGCATCCTCAACTGCTTTCCCAGGCCACAAGCAGAGAGTTAGAAGGGAAGTGGGGCAGCTGGGATTAGAATCAGCACCCATACGGGATCCCAGCACATGCAAGGAGAGGACTTTGGCTGCTAGGCTACTGCATCAGGCCCTGCTTGGTTGATTTCTAACAAGATGTTTAAGCATGACCATTGTGGAAACCTATTTGGATCTCAATTCCATGATCATTTGGAAACACAGATATAGTTTCGGCTCTGGCATTTATGAAGCTAAAGCATCACAAAATCCTAAGGTGAAAAACACAAATGAGTCTTGCCATAACGAGGAACAAAGTGCATACATTTTGTGTGTGTATGTGTTTAACTGATAAAACTCTTACTTCACGAAGTCTCTGAGGGCGACACTTTCGCAAACATACAGGATTTCTTTTGGTTCACAACAGAACAGACTCTTAATTTCCTCCACGGTCTTTATGGCTAACGCTGTCTTCCTGATTCCCGGAGAGCAGTAGATGAACAATTCCCGGGTCTCCTGAAGGCTCTGGGAAAGCACCTTCCCCTGCTCGGCTATCAGCAGGTTGAAAAACTCAGAGCCCAGCTGGTCACCCAGGAGAGATCTGGAACACAGCGAGACCACCACAAGGGCCTGCAACAGGTCTTCCATGGCCTGCACATCAGCAAGCCTGTAGGCCTGGGGGTAGGGCACAACATCATCACCGGGCGCATCGCAATCACTGGCAGGGTGAATCAGCCTTGGAATGATGCCCACTTTCCCTTGGTAGCTGGCAACGCTTTGCAGTTTCTGCTTTAACTGAAGAGCCACGTTCCGGGCATATTCATGTCCTCCGTCCCAGCTGGGGTCTGCCAGGATTGTGTAGAGAACCAGGGGACTGTTAACTGCTATTAGCAAAGCATCGCACAGGACCTTCTCCTCTTTCCTCAAGCCAACATCACCAGCCCAACTCCTAGAAAACACCACCGTCCCTTGAGAACAAGGATGTATCTGTGTCTTCATTAGGTCTTCCAGCCCTTTGTGATCTGAGAAGAGCTTCTTACAGAAGGATTCTGGTTTAAACTGCAGTGTTTTCTGTGTCACTGGAAATTCAAGGAATACAGTTAAGTTATGGGAAATTCATGTGTAGGATGGAGATTCTTGCAGTACTTCAGGGAGAGCCGATTCCATCCCCCAATTACAGGACTGTGGTCAGAAGCTGCTACAAAGCAGGGAACCCTTGTCAGAGAGGGGCTTCACAGCCCCCTCATTTCACTCCAAAAGGGATTTTTGGTGAACCTGATGCTTCTGTGAAACTAAAAGATTTCCTTTAGACTCATGGTTCTTAACAGTTGTGTTCCCTTCACGTTGTTGGTTGACAATTTAAGAGGTGTCACTGGCATTGTGTGGGTAGAGGCCAGGAATGCTCTTAACTCACAGAGCTCCCTTATTGGAACACAGAGTTGTCTGCCCGAATGTCACCAACAACTAGGTTAAAGACCCCTGCAGGAGGTAACCCCATGGCTCCCACCGCAGTGAAAGCTAGTGTGGAAACCTAAGGAATTCTCAGCACTCTTTAAGAGCCCAAGAACTTTATGTGAGTGGAAGCCCCAAACACATGGAGTCAGGTGGGATTTGGTGATGAGGAAGCAAGAGACAGACATGTATCATTTCAGGGCCACCATGCCTGAGAGGTCCTTCATTTGACCTCTGATTGAAGGAGACAGACTTGGCCCAATTCTTTGCTATCAATTCCTCTCAGTTTAATATTAGAAAACGAAACAGCTTCTGTAGCTGCAATCAAGACGGAATACCTGGAAACACACTTTGCTGTAGAACCCCCTTAAATTGCAGGACTTTGGTAGGACACACTGGCCTTCTGAGTGCAGACAAAGCTGGCCACATCATCGGGTGAGTATTGTTGGAAGGAGCTACAAAATTACAGAGAAAGTAGTTAGAGACAAAGGAAAAGTAGAAAGAACTCTTTCCCTGCTCTTCCTACTGGTTATACGTGATGTAGATGGTGCCTGAGCTGCTGTCACACCTGTTGGAACACAGTTTGGCTGTGTTAAGAAATGGAGCAGAGGGAACTTGTGCAGAAGTCATGTGTATTCTGACTCACTGCATCCTTTCCCCTCCCAATGCAAGGGGGAGGCAGTGCACCCTAGGGTCCCTTCCATCTCAAATATAATCATTTTAGATCATCTCGAAGAAGAAAAGAGCTGAGGGATCAGAAAGATCAAGCACACTATTCTTTTTTTCTTTTTCAAAATACATTTGGGGACCCAACACGATATGGTTCAATTGGCTAAATTCTCACCTTGTAAATGCTAGGATCCCATATGGGTACCAGTTCATGTCCCGGCTCCTCCACTTTCCATTCGACACCCTACTTGTATCCTAGGAAAGCAGTAGAGCATGACCCAAAACCTTGGGACCCTGCAACCACATGGGAGACCTAGAAGAAGCTCTTGGCTCCCGGCTTTGGATTACCGTTGCAGCCACTTGGAAAGTGAACCAGCAAATGAAATATCTTTCTATCTTTCCTTCTCTCTGTAAATCATATCTGTCTTTTCCATAAAAATAAATAAATCTTTAAAAAAAACTTTAAGAAATGTATCTGGGAGGCAAATAAAATATATTTAGGAGTGAAAGGATAATATGATAAAATTCTATAGCTACTAAAGTCTTAATCCAGTCTTCTTGTATCCATTTGGAACATATTGGTCATGAAGGTCCTTTATGGATCGATCAGAAATCCACAAGCTGATTTTAAGCAAAGCTGGGAAGACGGTGAGAACACTAGCTATCCTCCCTTTCCTTGCCCTAGTAACTCTATTCATGTCATCCACCCAACGCCCTGTCACCACCTGGTGTTGTCCCACGCTGTCAGCTTCCTTCCTTTTTTTTTCTTTTTAAGATTTATTCATATTGGGCCTGGCATGGTAGCCTAGTGGTTAAAGTCCTCGCCTTGCAAGTTTCGGAATCCTATATGAGCACCAATTTTTTTTTTTTAAAATTAATTTACTTTTATTGGAAAGGCAGATATACAGAGGAGGAGAGACAGAGAGGAAGATCTTCCATCCAATGACTCTCTCCCAAGTGAGCGCAACAGCTGGAGCTGAGCCAGTCTGAAGCCAGGAGCCCCAAGTTCTTCTGGGTTTCCCATGTGGGTGCAGGGTCCCAGAGCCCTGGGCCGTCCTCAACTGCTTTCCCAGGCCACAAGCAGGGAGCTGGATGGGAAGTGGAGCTGCCGGGATTAGAACCGGTGCCCATATGGGATCCTGGTGTGTTCAAGGCAAGGACTTCAGCTGCTAGGCCACGTGTGCCCCTGGAGGGTTTTCTTAAACCAAGCTTCTTTGAGGTATTTTCTGTAGATAAAAGTATTCCTATGCAGACTGGAAGTATCAGCCTGCACAAGTTTTTGTTTTTTTTTTTTTTTAAAGAAGTTTTCACAATGCATAAAAGGATTTTTTAAAACTATTTCATGGCTAATGCCATGCTGTAACTTTCCAAAAACAGGTTGAAATCTAAGCATTTAGAAGGATTCCATAGTAAAACATAAGCAGAACCAGATTTTCATTTTTATCTAAAATATATGCACATTATTCTGAGAGACGGCAGATGGTGCTCAAGTGCTTGGACCCCTACGACCCACAGGGCTATCTGCATGGAGCTCCCGGCTCCAGGGTTCACCCTGGCCCAGCCTAGCTATTGAGGTCATCTGGGGAGTGAAGGAGATGAAGGAATCTCTCTCTCTCTCCTTTTCCCTCCCTCCCTGTCTTTCCCCAGTCTTCTGCTTTGACATAAAATGGAATTAAACAAACAGAACTTTCAACGATATGTGCAAATACTCACAAACAGCGGAAGGACAGAGAAGAGGTTTCTCCCTGTCCCCCCGGGCACTGGCTGGCTCCCGTGTTACCTGGTGGGATATCCAGCATCAGGAGCACCCAGTGTTCAGCTGTTAGCCTGGTGACTGAGTTGTCCTTCAAGACCCAGGAGTCCGGGGCCTCTGCAAACACTGCACAACAGAAAGGCTCCACGTGAACCACACACACATAGCCATAGAGCTCATCTTTCTCGTGCACATTCAGGATTTTGGTGGTGAAGTTCACCCTTGGCTTCTCATCACAGAAGTGGAAAGTAGGCAGTTTCTCTATGCAGGCTTCTATTTCTTTTTCTAACACCTTGGGGTTCACTTTTTCTTTCTTACACCCAAACACTTCTTTGCTTTTATTATCAACCCCAATAATGAGGTATCCTCCTTGAGTGTTGGCAAATGCAGAAACATAATGAGGCAGCATTTCTTTAATTCGAGGCACAACCTTTTTGGTGGTGAACCTTTTAAACTCAACATGTGTTGACTCAGTAAAGTGGAGCTTCTCCTTATACGTGAGCCTATCCTTTTCAAAAAATTCTGAAGCCAGTATCTTCATGTCTTCCTCTTCCTGGAGGTTCCTGTGGAGAGCCCTTTGACGCAGCCTCCATCTTTCTCTTTGTGCTCCACGCTGCTTCTCTCGCAGAAGTTCCAGGGCACTGCTGGCACTCAAGTTGATAGTACAAGTCACATCTCTCTGATACAAATTGGAGCGCAAACTGCAAATCCTTGGTTGGAGGAGGCTGGAAATCTCTGGGTTCCACGGCTTCACAAAAATCAAGAGCTTGTTCTCCTGCTGCATGTAGTCAAGGTACTTCTGTGATCCTGAAGGAAGGAGCTTTTGGAAAGAGGTTTCCAAGTCATGTCCCAGCCCGTCGCATCTGTAACTGTAGCTTGTGTCAGCAGTCTCGGCTTTGATCACACCCCCACCAGAGTTCAACAGGGCACAGGCAGCCTGGATGATATTCAGATTCTCAGTTCGTTTCAAATGGCCATTGGTCATCTTCTTCCTGTTCTCTTCTCCAAAAGTAACTCTTCCTACTTCCAGTATGTTCTCAGCATACAATGTTGTTTGCTGAGAATCATCAGCCATGGGACCCTCCATCTTAGCAGCCCCTCCTGTTGGTTCCTGTAAGCATCAGGACAGAAAGTGCTATTGGACTTCATAATGTTTTAGTCAAGATACTGGGGATCATAAATATATTTTAACATTGGAAATTGCCAAGGATGCTTCCCCTTTTCAGTAAGGACAGACAAAGATAAAAGTGAACACTGTTATGGAAAAGTGAGATTGCAGAAACTTTTGGCTATTTTCCATTTGAAATCAGAAAACACCGACAGCGAGCCTAGATGTGAAGGGAAGGGGGTGGCACGGTCTTAGTGAATATATAGAGTTAGAAACTGAAGTTGGAAGATGTTCCTGTTTGTAATTCAAGGTAAAGAAATAAAGGAAGGCAGCAGAGAACTGAGAAAGTGCAGTTTGGAGTGTATGTGCTATAAAATATTTTGCTATAGAAAAGAAAAAATGGTATTTTGTGTGCTATTTACTACATTTTGATAGATTGATTCTATTCATGAAGGAAAATCAGTTGGTATCAAATTTAGAAATCTTTATAGCTCTCCACATATTCTACAAAATTCCAAAAGTACATGTCTTCACATACAAGGATATTCCAAAAAGTTTGTGGAAAAACTGGTTTAAAGAATAAGTTAATTTGGGGGAAAACTTGCTTTTAAATGCACTGGTTGTGTTTCCAGAATATGCATTTCCCATGGCCTTTTGGAAGGTCCTGTCAGCATGAGTGTAATGTAGGAGGTTTCCCTGCTCCTGCCCTGGGCTGCAGGAACCTCTAAAACTTAGATGAGGACATGTGTTCTTGGGGCCCGACATGAAACTGTGCTCTATCTTCCTTTTGCTTGGTAGGCCACAGAATAGCCGCCTCACTGATATTAGCGGTCTGAAGCAAGTATTTCCATAAGAACTGGACTAACTGTAAAGCAAGCGAGTTACTCACTTCAACTGCAGTTCTCTGTGGAGAGAGCCCCTCTCCTCTGCAAGGTTGTGCAGCACAGGGCCCTGGGTGCGTTGTTCATATGGTGAGGGAGAGCAGAGGCATCCGGCAGGATGCAGGTTCTCTGCCCTTGGCTGCCTCTGTAGTACCTGCAGGCATGTCAGCATCGATCACAGGAATGGTGTCCCAGTTTGTAAGCCTCCCCGACAGCTACATGTAAATGTGATATTTTATGGTTCCTTAGATAAATGTTTAATTTTTTAAAGTATATACCTATGTATACACACACATATTTACTTGAAAGGTAAAGTTACAGAGAGAAAAGGAGAGACAGAGGAAGATCATTCATCTGCTGGTTCACTCCCCAAATGGCCAGAGCTTGGGCTGGTCTGAAGCTGGAAGTCAGGAGCTTCTTCTGGGGCTCTCACATAGGTACAGGTGACCAAGGACTTGGGTCATCCTTTACCGCCTTTCCAGGTGCATTAGCAAGGAGCTGGATTTAGAAGTGGAGCAATCAGAACTCCAATCGGTGCCCTTATGGGATGCCAACACCACAGGCAGAGGCTTAGCTTACTGTACCAAAGCACCAGCCCCAAGAAGTTTTTCATAACATTTTATTAGTATTATAGAATCACAGACATGTTAAAAGGGACTTAAAGGCTATCCAGTCCGGGACTGGCTTGATACCTGGCTGCTCTGCTTCTAATACAGCTCCCTGCTAATGTGCTTGGGAAAGCAGGGGAACATGGCATAAGTTCTTGCACTTTTGCATTCAGGCGGAAGATACAGAAGCTCCAGACTCCTGATCTCAGCCAGGTCCAGGTGGGCCATTGAAGCCATCTGGGGACCCAACCAGCAGATGGAAGTTTCTCTCTGTGTCTTTCTCTCTCTGTGTATCTTTTTAAAATAAATACATAATTAAAGAAATATTTACTTATTTTATTTGAAAGGCATATATAGAGGAGAGATGGAGAGAAAGGTCTTCCATCTGCTAGTTCACTCCCCAAAAGGCCACAACAGCCAGATCTGAGCCAATACAAAGCCAGGAGTCAGGAGCTTCTTTTGGATCTCTTAAGTGGGTGCAGGAATTGAAGGACTTGGGCCATCCTCTGCTATTTTCCCAGGCCATAAGCAGGCAGCTGGATTGGAAATGGAATAGCCAGGATTAGAACTGGCACCCATATGAGATGCTGGCACTGCAAGGCAGAAGACAGACTGTTCAGCCACCACCCTGGCCCTAATAAGTAAATTTCTTTTAAAAAGATCTTCCAGTCTAACACCTATCTGAATACTAAATTTCTTCCTTAATATTCTCTATTTCCAACACATTCAACAACAGTTTGAGCATCTCTAAATGACAAGACATTTTATCTCCCCTGGGTGCAGCCTCTTTTATTTTCCTCTGGCTCTGCTACAAATGACTTCCTTATTGACTCCCCATAACTTGCACGGAGGGAACCCATGGATCAAACATCACTGATTCGGCCCTAACACATCCTCCAGTCCCTTCCCTCCTGATGCTCCCTGGTGTTGCTAGGATGCCAATAGCTCTGATTTTTTTTTTTAAGTTTTCTTGCAAGTCTAGCTCCATATTACTTTTCCCACATTTTCTAAAACTTCTCACTTTCCTTAAAACATTTTTCTTAGCCCTTTGTGTTCTCAAACACAAGCTGCTCCTAAAATAAAATGAGATTTAAAAAAAATATGCTTTACCTGATGTTCTTGTGTTTCTTCTGGTGCTGCAGGTTGACTTTTGGCTTTGGTCTGAGTGTTTGCCTTCTCTAACAGCCCATGTGGACCTTTGATATCAGCCTGGAAGAAACAGGAACTCTGCCAGACTCCCCCAGTCTTCATAACATTGACCGCCTGGGGAAGGCTGATAAAGACTCAGAAGAGACTGTGGCAGGGCAGATTGGCAGGCCAGGGTCTAACCTCGGGGAGTGAATGAGGGCATTACCACTGGAAAATTCAGGACTTTTCAAGGGAGAAGCTGTAGAGAGAACGAGCATCAGGACAATTCTTGGCGAATTTTATTTGCAGAACTATACTTTCAATTTTTAAAAGAATGTTTTATTTTTATTGGAAAGACACCTACAGAGAGGGAGACAGAAAGATCTTCCATCTGTTGATTCACTCCCAAAATAATCGCAGTGGCTGGAGCTGAGTAAATCTGAAGCCAGGAGCCAGGAGCTTTTTGGGGGTCTCTCACGGGTACAGGATCCCAACGCTTTGGGCCATCCTCGACTGCTTTCCCAGGCCACAAGCAGGGAGCTGGATGAGAAATGGAGCAGCCAGGACATGAACCAGCAGCAGGTTTAGCCAATGAGCCATCATGCTGAGCCCCTCAATAAAATATTTTAAAAGAGTAATTAATAGTAAAAACAGATAAGAATTAGTTATAGCAGTGGCCTCTTTAAGCTGGCTCAAGTTTCTTGTCATGAACTAAACATGGGCTACCTGTTATCAGTATAGTAAACCTAGAAATGTTATTTGATATGGGAGAACAGCCTTTGCAGATGTGATTAAGCAAGGTCTTGAGACGGGGCGATGGAGAATAGCCTAGATTAGTTGGAGTGTCTTAAACACAACCACACGTATTCTACTAAAGGGCAATTACAAACACAGGTCCAGAGGAGCAGTGTGGTCCAGGAGGCAGAGCAGCAGCTGGAAGATAGCAGGAGTGCTGGTAGGGAGCGTGGTCCCACCAAGCCTGCGTTCAGTTTGGTGATACTCATGTTGATCATGTGGTTGTCAGAGAACTGTGAAGAATTAATTGATATTTTGAGTCACCAAGTCTGTGCTGATGTATTCCAGGCTCTCTTACATATCTACCCACCCCCCCAAAATCAAACCAGGCAACAGTTGTGTGCTTGTATTTCCATTTGTTCATGACTTTCATATCTAGATCTCAATGTCATTTCTCTCATTAATGTTTTACAAAGACTAATTTTTTTTTATTTGAAAGGCAGAGTCAGAGAGAGAGAGAGACAAAGATCTTCCATCTGCTGCTTCAGTCCCCAAATGGCTGCAAGGGCTAGAGCTGAGCTGATTTGAAGCCAGGAGTCCAGGAGCTTCTTCGGGTCTCCCATGTAGGTGCAGAGTCCCTAAAGTACAAAGGAGATCCTGAATGGTGGTTCACAAGAGGTTTTGCTTTCCTCCCTTCTTCCCTTGTATTTCTTCACATCCTTCTACTTCTCCCTAATGACACTCAGCACAATTCCCATTTGCCTTGCAGATGCCACCTCCCCATTTCCCCTGCCAGTCTAGTGTACAGGTGGACTTCCTAAGGTGCACCTGGGCCTGCCCAACAGTTTCTCTTGTTTCACTCTCTGAACATTGTTGCAGTTTTCTAAAGAGTGGCTCAGACCACAGAACTCATTCTTGGAAATCTTTCATTCTCCCCCTTTCTCCAGAGTGCCCTGAACCCCCAGCCAGCCAGCTATCATCCTCTGCTGGGTTCTAACTTGTCCTCCTAATCGACCACTCCCTTACTTCAATTACTAGTGGGGCATTCATTTGTATACACATGCCTGGCTCCAACCCTGGAACACCTCATTCAGCCCATCTGGGTTGGGGTCCCAGCCTCAGTGGGTCTTTGATGTTTGCTTTTTATGTCAGAAGATATTTCTCTTGTTAGATTCCTCTGGGTGTTTCCAAGACACAGATTAAAAAAAAAATTTTTTTTTTTAATGGAAAGGCAGATATACAGATAGGAGGAGATACAGAAACACCTTCCGTCCACTAGTTCACTCCTCAAATGGTTGAAATGGCCACAGCTGAGAGGAACGAAAGCCAGGAGCTTCTTTTGGGTCTCCCACGCAGGTGCAGGGTCCCATGGCTTTGGAATAGATTCTCTACTGTTTTCCCAGGTCACAGGCAGGCTGGAAGGAAAGTGGAGCAGCCGGGACACGAACCGGCCTCCATATGCGATGCCAGCCGAGCAAGGCGAAGTTTTAGTCAATTGAGCAACCGTGACGGCCCTGGAAATACTGTGGGACGACAGAAATTATCCATCCCTCGCCAGCACACTGCGATCCGCCCAGATGCCTTTCCCAAACCGTGAAACGACAAGGCACTGGCAAAAATCTTCCGCCTAGAACCGAAGCGGAAGTCCGAGAGAGCAGGCCGTAGTGCCTGGGGAACATGGCGTGGAGCGTGGACCCCGACACGCGAGGTTCAGTGTAGAGTGGGCATCGCCAGCAGGCGTCAGCGGCTGCGACCCCGTCCGCCCACCCTGACGCTAGCTCGGCCTCTGATTGGCTGGTCTGCCGGCCGGTCTGTATACGTCACTCCAAGGGATCCCCCTGCCGCCTTCGGATTGGCTCTCCGGCGAGCGCCGCGCTGGACGCTGGGACGCCGGTGATGCGCGTAGAGAACCGGAACGCGCAGGCGGGGAGCTGCTTATCCTGCACCCTCGCCTCTTGAGGAAGTCGGCCCCGTAGGGATTTTAGAAAGTTGAGGAGCGGGCGGTGGGGCTCTGCTTCCATGTTTAATTTGAGCCCTGGCTCAGTATTACTTTTGTTTCGCCGCTAGCACGCTTCCGTCTTGGAAGTCGGTAGGATCCGGGCTTATTCTTTTATTTAAGGGTCTGCTGCATCTAGGCATTGGTTGTCTTTCGCAGGGATCTGTGCGGAGCCCCGTGAGGTAGAGGTGGCGGGGGCGGTAGGTGAGGGCTTGGAGATGCCCGCGTGAGGCGTTGGAGGTAAGTCGCTGTTTTTGTAGGCTGTGTGGATCCTTCTGTAATGCGGGAGCCTGGGGCGTAGTACGGAGGGTCGCCCTTTACGAACCACTTGCATGTGGCCTGCCCCGTTTGTGTGCGGTGGCTGCCAAAGTTCTGGTGCTTTGGGCACTCCCTTGTGAGGAGGCGGTGGGAGATGGCAGAAGTGGGAACCCGGGAGTCACTGGCGCTTGCGGTGCTTGCAGCAATGGAAGAGGGTGCCCAAGGGGGCTGGTTGGGGACGGTGGGGTCACTGAACAGAGGAGGTGACTTGTGAGCTCAGGTTAAAACTGCAACTGGTCAATCTCGTCATTGGAAGAAGCAGGGGAAGGCGTTCCAGGACTAGTGCAGTGCATGGCTAGGGCCTGTGGCTAGGTTCCTCAGCGGCCGAAGATGAAGTCCCTAAGTACATAGAGGTTTAACTTTGTAAGATCTTAAAGAATTACCGTTAGAGTGTGTACTGTGCACCACAGAATTGATAAGATACATTTCCATCGTCAGGAAAGACAGGTGGTTGGATGGATGCAACAGGGCTTCAGAGCAGAAGGTCCCAGGCTGCAGAGGAGGATTGCAGTACAAGGAAGGGAGGAAGGATCTTCTAGCTGGAGGACTCAGGGTCAGATGGAACAGGGGAGCACTAAAGGTTTAGTCTGGTTTGGTTAGGGCCAGGGCTGGTAGGTCGGTTTTGAAACATTTCGAATGCTAAACAAATCGCTCTGTTTGTATTTTCTGGCCCATGGGAGCCATTGAATGCTGGTAGTGACCCGGCCACATTTCCAAATGGGTTAGTATGTGTATTATTCCAAGAGTCTTGGATTGGGGTGACCCATTGAGACAACGTTACTGTCTGATTGAAGGACTGGTGGGTTTGAACACCACACGTCCATTGGTCCAAGACTTTAGGTAGAGTCGCTCATGTTCACATTAGTCTCAGTGTATGTTTCCTCGATTCTAATGGTGCTTGCCTCACCTGAGGAGGAAGATGGTCAAACGTAGCCCTTAGCTAGCAGGCACTCCCTAAGTTTCCATCTCCTTAGAAAGCTCAGTTGCTGAGTGGTGGATGCAGCCCGGCAGTTGTCGGGGTTATCTGTCCCTTGATCTTCCTAAGAGGTATTCGCAGAGTTGTTATTTATGTATAGATATAGGGTCATGTGGTTGGGCTGCATGGGGTGACTTTGATCTTGGTGCTCATGTCATGACAGCAAACCACTAAAAGATGTCATTTGGAATAAGTCAGCTTTATTTGCCAGGTTCAGAATTTCCTGGGGTTTTCCTTGCTTGCTTTACCTAGCTCATGGCCTCTCTTCTTTCCATTAGTAAGGGTAGGAGTATGGAGAGTATGAATTCAAACCTTGTATTTAACTGGTAGAAAAATGTAAATGTGGTCATCAGACCTCAGTTTTTTTCTAGCTCTGCTGTTAGTTTGTGAAGGACCTGTGGCAAATCGTGGTCTCTCTGAGTCTTGTTATGGCTGTTTTTAATCTTTGATGGCAGCAGAATTAGAAGTTGAAATGTATGTGAAAGGAACTGTCACGGCGTGTGCACATGTTCAAAGGAACAGACCTACCTGGTGCAGGCCTGCAGAGAAATGCTTTGTTCAAAGCCCGGAGGGTCATTCAGGCTGGAATGAATGGCCCAGACAACACAGGGCTAGCTTTTTATGATCTCAAGTACTTGGAACAGCTGTTCCTGCATCCGTGCAGGGAGAGGCTGACAAGGGTTTATTATATGGCTCATTGTTTGTCAGGAATTTTCAGGATGATACACATCCTTAATATCTGCCCGATGTTCCATAGTTTTCTGGGAACTTATCCTGGCTAGTGTTTTTGCAAGCTCAGATGTAAGGCTTTCATGTCCAGACGTGCACTCCACGTCTCAAGAATTCGTCTCACTGGACTTTCGAGGATTTAGAAGAAAATCTCTTCTAAGTTGTTAACATTAGAATCATTACCTTCATAAACATTGCTGGGATTTTACATTGCATGGTGTTCGGGCTCCTAAAATTTTTGGACAATAAATGCTTCTTACTCTCTGGTGCTTCGAAAGTGAAAAACTAAAACTGGTTGAAGTTTGCATTTGTATAGAATGCAGTTGCTTAAAGCAAAGCATAGAAAATAAAATATTGAAAATTTATAATTAGAACTTAAATCAAAAAAAGAACTGCCCACACCCTGCCTTTTTTTTTCCCCTTTAAGTAAGCCTGAATTTTCTTGGATGTAAAAACAGGGAGTTGGGTTGCTGCTAGGTAACAGAGAAGTGAAACGCAATGATGCGATGATGAGTGAAGTATAGTCTGACCTGGTATTGCCAGTGTTCAAAGTTGGCTTTGACCAGGGTATGACCCCTTAATCTTCTCTCTGAGCTGATTCTGATTGTGTGGACACACAGCTGTGTTCCAACCTGTTTGGATACTGATTTTGTTACGCAGTAAGATTGTTTCTTTGACATTCCTTTGAATTACTGACACTGTCATGTTTTCTTCCTCAGGTTGTGGTGAAAAATCTGCCTCTAAAAAAATCTTCGTGGAGAAAACATCATTTCAGTCCTGAATCTGATTCAATTCTCCTGTTGACTTATGACTGTATTAAAAATGTATTGCTAAATTAATTGTGGTATTTGTTTTGGTAAAATCTTTGAGATTTGGGGCTGGTGTTGTAGTCTAGCAAGTTAAGCTGCCACCTGACACCAGCATCCCATGTAGCACTGGTTCCTGCCCCATGCCCCACTTCTGAGCCACAGCGTATCTCATTTCAAAATTTGGCTTTATTGATTTCTGCTATCAGAGAATGACTTCAGAATTGCAAAAATGAATTAGAAAAAAATATCATAGCAAAATCTCAAATTACTTTAATTGTCCTCTTAAGGCTTTCTTTTTTTTTTTTTTTTTTAAGATTACTTTTCTAATTGGAAAGGTAGATCGAAGGAAAAGGAAAGATAGATCTTATGTCCACTGGTTCATTTCCTAAATGACCACAACAGCTGGAGCTGAGCCAATCCAAAATCAGGAGCCTGGAGTTTCCTCTGGGTGTCCCACACAGGTGCAGGGTCCCAAGCCTTTGGGCTATCCTCTACTGCTTTCCCAGGCCACGAGCAGGGAGTTGGATGAGAAGTGGAACAGCCAGGCCATGGACTGGCGCCCATAGGGGATTGCATGCAAGGTGAGGGTTTAGCTAGTAGATTATCATTCCAGACTGTATTAAGGGTTTTCTTGTGTGTTTTTTAAAGATTTATTTGAAAGGCAGAGCTGGGGAGGAGAGACAGAGTAAGACAGAGATCCTTTATTTGCTGGTTTATTCCCAAATGGCCACAACAGCCAGTGCAGAGCCAGACCAAAGCCAAGAGCCAGGAGCCTCTTCTTGGTCTCCCATGTTGGTATAGGGGCCCAAACACCTGGGCCTCCATCTGCTGCTTTCCCAGGCCATTAACCAGAAGTTGGAATTGGAAATAGAGCAGCCAGGAGATGGACTGGGCATCCATATGCAATGTTAGAGCTATTGTGTCTATTATTTTTAACCCATGTTTCCAGCAAATTTTCTTACACAACCAACTTGTTTCTGATGTTATTTCAGACAAGGCTCAATTTTTACCATTGCCTTTTTTTATTTGAAAAACGAAGAGACACAGAATTCTTTGTCCAATGATTCTCACCAGATGTCCACAACAGCATGCACTGGGCCCAGGAGAAGCCAGAAGCCCCAAACTCAACACACAGGGGGCAGAGCCCCAGCTAATGGAGCCATCTTCTGCAGTTTCCTAGGGTGCACATTAGCAGGAAGCTGGGACTCAAACCAGGCACTCTGATGTAGGACCAAGCATCCTAAGTGACGTCTTAGCTGCTGCACACAGCGCTTACCTTCTAGCAGAGGATCCTTGTCTCAGTTATTGGTTTAGCAAAAAAACAAAATTGTGAATCAGTATACAGATACCCCCCAAAACCAAAGGTGGTCTGAGTGAAAATTTAAACATCTCAAGTAAATCTTAAGTTCCTGCATGATTATGCCAACATAAAATTTGTCAGAAACATTCTTAAAAATTGACTTTAAATGTTTCTTTAATAGTAGACAGAATATTCATGCCAGTTTAGCAAACTTAACAGCAAGCAGGAAAAGCTTATTAAAAGGGCCTTTATTTGTATATAGCTGGCTAAATATTCTACTTTTTTTGTTAGCTTTGCTCTCACATTGAGATCTTCCTGTACATTCAACCTCTGTTCTTTTTAACTGGTTTCCCAGAAAAGATATTTATGGCTCATAAAGTAATCTTAAAAAATTTGATAAACTACAGCACTTGTCATGGGTCACAGTGTATAGTAGGAACTGTTCTAAAGTGTTTTGTAAGTATTTCCATGAAGAGTACGTTCACATTTTCATATTTGGAAATTGATAAAGCCAGCACTTTGTTGAATACTTTATTTTCTCACCACCCACTTCATAAAGTCTAGCCTGGCTTTTTTTCCTGAGAACTTGTATAACTGTTCATTTAGAAATGAATGGATAAACCATCCACTACTTCTCTCCACCTCTGCTGCCCTTCAAATCCCCTGCTGATTTCGAGGCTCCACAGCACAGTTTGGTCAGTTGTAAGTAGCGAGTCTAGAGAGCCAATAAAAGGTTAGGATCAAATGGGTCTATAAGCACTTAGTTACTTATAGTTCCCAGAGGAGGCTGAGAGAATGCCACGTCACACTGAGCTCTAGGGTTCAGGACAGCAGGTGCTTACTGCTTTCAGTTCTCAGGGGAGTACAGCTTAATCAGGTGTTGTACTTCTGTGGGATAGCCTGTGATGGGACAAGCTTGGTGACTCCTCACATAGTTAAACACACAGCGGTAACAAAACACATAGCCAGATGTGGCAAGGACGGTATCGTTCACTCGGGTTTTACGACACAGTGGGCACGCAGTCTTCAGTTTGGGTAAGAGAGGAGAATCCGAGTTGTAGTCGAGATGGACAGGTGGTGGGGGGGTAGGCAGCGCAGTCAATGATTTGACGGTTTCTTGATTTTCAGATGAGTACCACCAGTCTAGGAACTGTAGGAAGAATACACCTACGGAAAGGCCGGTGGAGAGGGACAGGGCAACTCCCCCTACTGCTTTCTTCAGAGCTGAAATAATCTGCTCCCTGAAGCTGTTGGGAGAAAAACATGGAGGCAAAGAGACAAACCTTCAGTATAACCACAGAACGACTGACAAGTGCATTTCCTATACTGGCCATTTGTTAGCCTGGTACTAATCCTTAAGGATCTATTCTAAATTCCTTTCTGATTTGAAATGTTTTAGGAGTACAGGGGTTAAGCTTCATTTTAAATATTAGGGTTCTGAGAAAGAAGTGAAGTTTTAATGGAAGATAGTGCTTCTGGAAGAAGGAACTTACAACAAACTTAGCATTGAGCTAAGTATATTTATAAGCGCAGAAAGCAGGCGCTAGCTAGCTGAGGCACGGCAGCAGCAAGCATGGTCTAATCTGACCTCGGCTGAGTGGCTTTGACGAAGCACCCAGCCAGCTGGGCTGAGTTTCCCCGGCTGTCCTGGATTGTGATGAGGACTGAGCTCACTACAGTGTACCTTGAATGCTACAGAAGGTGACTCAGAGCCAACATAGCTTTCCTGGAAATCTCAACGTCTTACCTCCTGGCCGGTTGCGGCATCATGCCAGCTTTGTGCTCCAGAGCCTGAATGTCCTGAGCCGTCAGTCGACCCAGCCGAACCCCAGCCAGCTTCAGCAGGGGCGAGTGGTGCTGAGCTTTCCCTAAGATGTACTGAAGCTGCTGGACGAGAAACCAGCCTTCCCATGCCATGTTGACAAATGGGTAGGCTGCCAGGAAGGCTCTGTAAAAGCGTCTCCAGCGAGAAGAAGGAGGATGGATGGAGTACTCCTCCTCCTCCCGCAGGCTAGAGACCAACTTCTCCAGCTTCACCCTGAGGTAGGGAAGGAGGACCAGGAGCAGGATGGATTTCCAGAGCTGCTGCCGGGGCAGGCCGGCGCTGGCCAGCCGCTGGATGCCGTGTGTGTCACGCATGACGATCCTCTTCAAGCCGTAGAAGTTCTCTGAGAAGGAGGCGCTGGTTTTAGCCAGATAATGCTGCTGAAGCAGAAGGTCCAGCAGCGTGAAGATTTCGTCAAACCATCTCCACAGGAAGCCATAGGAGGCAGGATTGGATTCCGCAAGAACCTGAGTGAAAATAAAGTGAAAAATTGCATTCCACACCTACGAAGTATTTTACTATTATTTCCCCCCTCTAAATTCTACACACTTTCCACTTAAACAAGCATTTCTTGTGGGTTCTCCCCTAACCTTCCTGAAAGTGCTTAGGGGTCCTGTATGGGGGTTTGCCTAGAGCAGTGAGTCAATAACCTCTCAGATGTGGGGCTGGGGATTGCGTGCCGAGGGTTGTCTTTAGAAACCTTTCTGAGAACGCCTTACCTTGACCACATGCCGAAGTGCAGGTCTCACTGCTGTCATTAGACTGTCCTGCGCCACCACCTCAAAAATGGAAGGTTGGTCATCGGCCACTGATGCAGTTGTGATGTGCGCCCCATGCTCGGCCATGGTCTCCCCAGCGACTCTTGAGTTAGCATCAAATCTTTTTTAGGTACCAAAGAAATGCTCGATCTTAAAGGTAATCTTTCTGTGTAATACTCAACTCCAATTTTACAGACGATTAGATTTGAAGAGGTGGAGAGGGGGCAAGAAGGGAGGGGTCTCAAACTGAGGTTAGGAAGGCAATTAACTGGGGCTTGGTTTGTGGAAGGGGGGCATGTCGGGGAGAAGGCGACTTGTCAAATGCTGCACCCCGCAGGGTTGAGCATGAGTTTAGGGGTCAGGTGCTGCGGGGCGAAGGAGCTCTGTCTGCGAGTTGGGTCCTGCAGCCACGCACCAGGGAACCTCGATTGCGAAGGCTCCAAATCTAGCCGGGCTCCGAAGAGTTCGAAGAGACAGGGCAGACCGTGGACAAGACAGCCGGCTGCTGCTGCCGGCTGGGACGCACCCTCGCCCACTGCTGTCCTTGGGCACTGACCCCCGGCGAGGCACAGAGGACCCACGACGCCACGTTTGTACGAGGTCTCCGCTTTATGACAGAAGCCGCACCCGGAAATGGAAAGCTCCGGAGCCTGGCGGACGCCTGGCGGAAGAGGGGCACTCTAGTCCCGGAGGAGGCCTTGGCGCCGGAAGTGGAGCGCTCTATGACCCTCCCGCCTCCGCCGGGCTGACTCGAGAGGCGGGACCGGCAGGGTGTTTGGGGTCGGTAGCTTCTTCGCCGATTTGTTCCCTTTTCCGTTCAGGGTCAGCTTCATAGCTGCAGTGTAAAGCCGCGCCGGACCCCTCTTTGAGGTCCTCTTGCCGAGGTGTTTGGTTGCCCGCGCGGGTGGCGGGGCTCTGGCAGCCGAGGAGGGAAGGCCTCTCAAGGATTTGGGGTGACGCCATGGTCGATACCAACCATAAACGGGGAAGGGCTGGTCCTCCCGGCCCGGCTGCGTGGCTGTCCTCCGGGCGCCTGTTCCAGGCAGGCCCGGCTCTGGCCGCCCGAGCGGAGGCGCCTGACGGATCCTCATCCACCACAGATGCTTTTATTTTTCGCTGTTGTGCACCTCGGCTTGCAGCTTCTTCCCCACCATCCCTTAGTAATTACATACTAATGATGCATGATGTGCCATGAGGTGTTTAGATCTGATTACTTCCTGCAGAACGGAGTTTTAACATGTTCACACTTTTGGATTCTGGTGGGCAAATATATAGGGAAAAAAAATCCAGCCCTCACTCTTTCCCTCTCATCAACCTCAGGGAGTTCCCGTCTCGTTGACAGCCAATCTCACAGGCCCTGGTCTTCCAGTTCTAGGTCTTGGTACCGACAGAAGCTTCCTTTGTGTTATGCTGAGCACATTCCGTTCTTACTTCGTTTTAAGCGCTCCAAGACTATATAACACCAAGGTTATTACTTTCTTAGACACACCAGGCAGGGACTCGAACTCACTGCCATCTCCATCGCTTTTCCTTGTGCCACTGCCTTTGAGTTCTGTGCTGGATGGCTGTTGCCTTTTCTGAACCACCTGCCAGGGTAACTAGCCATTTTTCATTGTTTTTTAATGGAAGGGAACAGGCTATTTTAAAGTTTTTCAGAGAATTCCTTGCGAGGAAACAAATGCAGCGAATATCAGCTTGTTGAAGCCTCAAACTGTCGTTTGAGGCCCAGGGCCCGGCCCAAGGAAAACGGGGTGGGAGAGGAGCGGCTTTTCGTCTCCAAGGCAACGGGTAGCTGCCTTTCTGGTTCTCCCGCGCATCCGGACGACGTCACGCGGCGAGGTTCTCTGACGTCGGGACTTCCGGCCCACCATCTTTGTCGCTGGCAAAGTGGGTTTTGCGCAGTGGCTTAGATCTAGAGAAAGAATCGTGACGGGCAGGAAACCATTACAACACCACCGGGGCTGTGCTGTCCGGCTGCTCCCGCCACCCCCGCCCTTGCCTCTGGTGAGTTCGAGGCGGCGGACTTTGGGGTGTGGCCCTAATTAATGGGGTGGAGGGTAAAAGTGAGGAGAACCTCAGGCTGGGTAGAAGGCGAACGGAGCCGAGGAAATCCTACGAGCGCGACCGTTGAGGGTGGAGGCAGCGGTCGGGTGTGACCGTTGCGAGGAAAAGGTTTCGAGGAGAGGTGTCTGCCGCGGTGGCCGTGGTGGCCTGAGGGAATCCTCGAGTGTAGCAGCAGGTAGTTGGGGTCCTGGGGGACAGTGTGCTTCGAAGTCGGGGTTCAGGGAGGGCCAGCGGCCAGGGGTGTGGCCGGAGGCCGAGGGGCGAGAACCTTCCTTCTTCGCCCTGCTGGGCGACGTTCCGAGGGGAGCCTGGGACGTGTCCAGCAGCCAGAGGGAAAAGGGATTCCCTCCAAGCTGTGTCCGTTAACGGGCAAACCTCCGTACCTCGGGGTTGTGGGGTGCCTCTCCTGGGCACAGAAAACGGGGGCGGGCAAGAGGCTGCAGGGAGGAAGCGCTAAATTTTAGCTCGAGTTTGTGTATTTTTCCTGGGTTTGGTTGGAACAGGCTGGTTTGTGGGGAAGGCTTTAGATTTGAGGCAGAAGTTGAGAAACTGGAACTTCCTGTTATTTCCATACTCTCTGCATCCAGAGTTTAACCCTGCTGGTTGTGTTTAGAGAGGTCTCTTCGCAGGGACGAGGGAGGGTGGCCTTTTATTGCACTATTGCTGGGCTGCTTCATTGGGAAGTGTGAATAGTTCATGAAACTTAACTTTTCAAAAAAAAAAAAGCCACAGATTTTTTTTTTTTACCCGTCAAATGCAATTGCCACATAATATTGTGGTTTAAAAGCAAGAGTAAAGAAATCAGCTTCGAGAGAGACCAGATGACTAAGAAAGAAGGAACTAAGTAATGAGGACCAATTTGTTAGTGGCCTTGCTAGTGTAGTTCTAGTGCTTAGCCTCGGGGTATACCTACGAAGTAATAATAGAAAGTGGCAGCTGGCTGAGCTGCGTGCCAGGGGTGACTAAGCCTGGTGGTGAGGTGAGGAGCCTTTGCAGGTAGCTCGGGGTTGAAAGTCCCAGGGGAGCAGAGAGGCGCCCCTGGTCTGCACACTGCCTTTCCTGTGGTAACAAGCTAACCTGCCATCGGAGTGTCAGGAACCTGCAGCTCTTTGCTGCTTGTTTCATGGGTAAAAGGGCGGTGTTTTAGACGAGTCTGTTGGAGGGCTGCAACATGTTATTTAGCATGTTCTTCTGCTTTCCTTCTTCCGCAGGCTGCTGTTTTCCAGGGTTTATGATATTTTCAGTTATGGATCGGAGCTAGAACTATTTTTTTTTCATTTTATGATGCAGTTTCATAGGTTTTGGGATTTCCCTAAGCCCTCCTCCCATATTGAATTCCTCCATATGGTTACAGTGGTACAGTTCATAACCAGTTGTGATTCCTTCATTGTGGGCATGGATCATGCGGAGAGTCCAGCATCTTATTGCCCAGATAAATTCAAGAGTTTCATTGGGAGACCATCCTTGGTCTGAAAGTAAAGCAGAGCTAGAACTTTTTTAGAGCTTTGTTTCTGTGTATTGCTTGGTATCTTCAGTTTGTTGTATTTAACTAGAAGTCACAGATGATGAAGCTTTCAAGGCTCTGGTTACATCTTACAAACTAAGTGACAGTTTACTATTTTTTGTCTGTTCACTGTAATTGACTAATTAGAAATTGAATTAGCATCTCTTCCTTTTGTTTTTATTAAAAAAAAAAAGCTGGTTGACATGACTGTTGCACTTCATGGTTCTGTTAATTTTGGTCAGGTTTCCACTCTTAACTGTAGTGTAAGGTTTTCCACCTTAACTGTGGTGTAAATTTTCCACCTTAACTGTGTGAGTCTCAAATTTGTGTTTGTAAAGAAAAGGACTTAGTTCATCAATTCTGATTTGGCCACCATTTCCCAGAGAGCCTCTTAAAATTGAGATCCTATTAATTTTTTTCTGTCCTTATTCTACCCAAGGTATTAATCTTACGTCAGTGTTTCTCTTTTGGGGAACTGGAGGGAGGGAGGGTGGAACAGGAGAGGAACTTTGACAACCTATATCTGGCTGGCAGAAACTGGGTTGTGTGAGATGGAGATCTGTAGTGCTGCGCGGGAAGGCCTTCCGCCAGGCAGCGGCGTAATGCTGGGGGCTAGGACCACCCTGAGGAGTAGCAATGTCCCAGGCCATGCCGTCAGTCCTCACAGTGGCCAGGAACTCGCCTGGCTTTGCTCATTTCTGGGGCTCTGCTGAGAAATGAGTATGTCTTTTGTGGGAGGAATTTGAGTTTTAAGACACTTCGGCAAAGATTTTTTTTCTTTTCTTCTGGAACTCCATCTTGTGTACTTTTCTGTGACCTCAGTTTTCACAGTACTGTATTTTCAAGAATTTTGGCTGTGTCCACATCTGGCAAGCCATTAGGTATACCTCATCTAAAAAAATGTAAGTGAAATTTACATGTTATAAAATCAAGCATTTTCTAGTGAACAGTGACATTTTTGTTCTATTCATGGTGCTGTGCAGTCACCACCTCTTCCTGTTTGTTCTTGTTTAGATTTTTAAAAATTTTTCTTGGAGTTTGCTTTGCCTTAAGACAGGGACCATTTGGTACAGCTTATCTACCAGAATGGGTGAGAGAGTCTATCTCTAAGATTGTTTATGTGTCAGTTAAGAGAATGTTTCTCTCTTTAAAGCAGGGAGGGATTCTTAATTTAGGATTTGTGTTACAACCTTCTAAAGACTCTTGAACTTCCTTTCACTGGAATGTTGAGGGTAGATGCAGTGATCTGAAGCTTAGAAATGCTCACAGTGTACAGGAGAGACATACATGACCTCACCTGGAGATTTCTTTCTTTTTTTTTTAAGATTTATTTTATTTTTATTACAAAGTCAGATATGCAGAGAGGAGGTGAGATAGAGAGGAAGATCTTCTGTCCGATGGTTCACTCCCCAAGTGACCGCAACGGTCGGTGCCGTGCTGATCTGAAGCCAGGAGTCAGGAACTTTTTCTAGGTCTCCCACGTGGGTACAGGATCAAAAGGTTTTGGGCCGTCCTTGGCTGCTTTCCCAGGCCACAAGCAGGAAGCTGGATGGGAAGCAGGGCAGCTGGGATATGAACTGGCGATCATATGGGATCCCAGCACATTCAAGGCGAGGACTTTAGTCGCTAAGTTACCACGCCAGGCCCTGTTTTGTTTTTTATTTTTTTAAATTTGTATTATATTGAGAGACAGAAAAAGCGTGAGGATTTAGCTAGTAGGCCATCATGTTGGGCCGAGAAATAGATTAAGTTAATGTTTAGCAGAATGAGGTGAAAATCTCTGTTAAGAATTTAGTTATGTAGATATGTGAGAATTTTAGAAAACAGAACACTTTTGTGTATTTTTTTAAGAAACTGGTTGAAAATTTCCAAGCAAATTGTTTTTAATTCTTAAGCAAGTTTTATGTTTTGATAATCGTATCACTTTGAATAGCATCATAATATCCTAGACAGACCACGGGTGGCCTGCACTGTGAAGAGCCCTCTTGTTGGACTTCTGTGTTTTTCTCTCTATTGATTTCTCTGTCTGTGGATGTGAATTTGTAGATAACACCTTGGGAGGGGTATATTCAAGGGCTGAGGTGAAGGATGCCTTCCTTTGCTCACCTACATCTAGTGTGTGTTGTGAGAACATTAAGTATTCTTTGAATTTTTACTGGAAAGGGATTACAAAAACAAGTTAGGCGAGCCTGTGTAACAGTTTGATCTTTGGTTATTAAAATGAATTTCTGTATTGAGTAATGATATTTGATAGTTCCAGGGCACTAATTACTTTTTTAAAAATTATTTATTTTTATTGGAAAGGCAGATATACAGAGAGAGAGACACACACACATGCAGATCTTCCTTCTATTGATTCACTCTCTAAATGGCCACAGTGGCCGGAGCTGAACTGATCCGGAGCCCGGAGCCAGGAGCCAGGAGCCTCTTCCAGGTCTCCAACACCAGTGCAGAGTCCCAAAGCTTTGGGTAGCCCTCCCCTGCTTTCCCAGGCCACAAGCAGGGAGCAGCTGGGATACAAACTGGCACACATACAGGATTCCAGTGCATACAAGGTGAGGACATAGGCACTAGGGTACCGCCCTGGGCCCTAGGGCACTATTTTTAAACAAGGTAATTAATTCATTGAAATTCTAGTATGATGCCAGGAACTGTTGTCTTAGGATCAGGAGTAAAGACAGTAAGGAATTGGTTGGAAAGATAGCAGTTGAGTCTGATTTCGATGAACACATTTTAGGGATCAGAATTGGGTCAGACTTCTTTCCATTATTTCAGGTTTATTTGACTTTTCCCTCTTCCTTTTTTAAGTATATTGATTTACTTAGTGCTTAGGTCTTTTGTCCGAAATCGGCCCCAGTTTGCCAAATATGTTTTTGCTCATCTTTGTCAAATGCATCATCATGCACATTGTGTTGACTTCATAACAGATACTAGAATATCTTGTCTTGAAATTGATAGTAAGTTTTGTTAGTTTTAGCTGTGTGGAAGAAGATAGCCATTTTTGAGTGCAGAAGGAATATTACTTAACAAGAAACTTTATTAATATATCTAAATAACTCAAATATATTGGAAAAAGTTCTAGAATTTCTCAACTCAGAAAACATTCTCACTATTTTGGGAAAAATGTAAGTGATTTGTGCCATTTTTGTTTTATGAGAGTTCTTTAAAAACTTTGTCTAAAATATAATTTAAAATAAGTTTGTTTCAGTGCATGCAAATGTTGAAAAATTTGTATTAGGAAATTACTTTTTTTTTTCCCATTATTGCTGCAAAGTAAATTGTCCAACTGTTTTCCCACCCTTAGGGAACTGCATTCCTAGAAGTGGTGTCGTATATTGCTGGATTAACTCTCCAGGAATTGGGGCAGAAAAGTTAAGGCTGAGGCTGAAATCCATGCTCTTTGAAGGGTTAGCCCCAGTTCTGATTCCCTTTTATATTAAGTATGACTGAGCAAAGATCTCAGTCTTTTGCCTTATTTTTAAGCTTAAAAATCAATGTGTAGGGCGTGTTTGCCTCTCCTAGAAGTTTGTTGTGAAAAAAGTGTTATCCTGCTAAGTGGAATGTTTTTCGCCTGCAAGACATTCCTTCCTTGGAAAGGAAGTGAGGGCGGTAATGAGATTTCTGAGTGGACAGTAATGGTGAAAGCTTTTCCTTACTTTAAATGTTGGAAAGACTGATTGAAAATGTGTTTACAAAAATGGTCTCATTTTAGCTCTTGAAGGCTCTAAGGAGCTCTTGGTGGATGAAATGATAAGACTATCATAGTAGGTTATCAGTCCATGCCAGGGGGCTTTTAGATTGCCTCTAGTAGCAAGTTGAAGCAAATTCCATTCAGTTTAGTCTGTAGCCCTTGAATCAGCAGTGTTGGTTGGAGGGAAGAAGATGCTTGTTGAGTGTAGAAGCTCTTAAATGCTGAAGTTCTTACTATGTTAGATACGTATAACCTGGGTAAAGGAATATTTTTCTTTTGCAATAGGTGCACATTGAAGATCCAGAATCATGACTGACTCTAAGTACTTTACAACTAATAAAAAAGGTAAGTAGAGAATCTGATGAAATCTTTGACGTTTTCAAAAGTTGCAGCGTAAGACTGGCCGAAGTAGAATGTTCATGACCTCTTCAGGCATACATGTTGTGGACAGTCTCATTGAGAACTTACTTTTACAGATAAATATATGTAGGTAATTTATATTTTATTAAAAGTATGAGGGCTGGGTCCTCAAATACATCTTTAAAAAAATTATTTACTTCAAAGACAGAGATGCAAAATGAGAATCAAAGACAGATCTTCCATCTGCTGGTTCACTCTCCAGATAATCACACAAGCAGGCTGAAGTTAGGGGCCAGGAACTTCACCCAGGTCTCCTGTGTGTGTAGCCAGGGTCCAGACACTTCATTCATCTTCCACTGCCTTTCCCGGGCCATTAGCACATTGGAAGTGAAGCACCTGGGATGTGAACCAGTGTCCATGTGGCATGTGGGCATGGCACTCTGCAACTCGATAGTCTGTGCCACAACACTTGCCTTCAATTTCTTTTCCTTCCTTTTTTTCCTCCTAAGATTTGTCTGTTTTTATTGGAAAAGCAGATTCACAGAGAAACAAAGAGACAGAAAGAAAGATCTATTTGTAGGTTCACTCCCCAAGTGGCTGCAGTAGCTAGAGCTGAGCCAATCCAATGCCAGGATCCAGGAGTTTCTTCCAGGCTTCCTACATGGGTTCAGGGTCCCAAGGCCTTGCGGCATCCTCAACTGCTTTCCCAAGCCACAAGCAGGGAAGTGGAGCAGCTGGGACGTGACCTGGCCCCCATATAGGATCTCAGGTGTGCAAGGTGAGAATTTAGCCACTGAGCCATGGTGCAAGGTCCTCAAATAAATAATCTTTTAAAAAACGTTTTGCAGATAGAGATGTGATGCACATCACTTTGATTTGAAGGTTTTTTTTTTGTTTTTTTTTTAAGATTTATTTATTTTTATTGCAAAGTCAGAGATACAGAGAGGAGGAGAGACAGAGAAAATCTTCATCTGATGATTCACTCCCCAAGTGACTGCAACAGCTGGTGCTGTGCTGATCTTAAGCCAGGAGCCAGGAACTTCTTTCCTGGTCTCTCATGTGGGTGCAGGGTCCCAAATCTTTGGGCCATCCTCGACTGCTTTCCCAGGCCACAAGCAGAGAGCTGAAGGGAAGCTGGATGGGAAGCAGTGCTGTCAGGATTAGAACCGGCACCCATGTGGGATCCTGGCATGTTCAAGGCGAGAATTTTAGCCACTAGGCCACAGCGCCGGGCCTTGAAGGTTCTGTTTTAATGAAATAATTCTTTGTTTTGTAAAGAGTGTTTTCAGTGTTTTCAGCACTGATCCAGAAAACTGACATCTGAGGAGGGCAAAAGAGTCAGATACAAGTTTATTATTTTCATTTTTACTTAGAAATAAGTTATATAGCAGTACAGATAGATATAACTGACAGTTCTCCCTGTCCCTGTCCCTGCTCCTGAGGGGAGCGCATTTTGTATTCCCATTTTTTTCCATGTGTGTAAATGCATCTGCTTTGTTTGATATGTCTGAATTGTTTGATAAAAAAGATAATGTAAAACAGCAATAGAAATAATGCGAATGTTATTGCCCTCTTCTTGCACCTGTAATTTAGCACTGTTTTTACATCAGAGCGTGGGCCTTACACCAACTGCCATTGTTCCTTTCCTCTCTTCTCTGCCAGTTCTCTGGCTTTTTGAATGTGCCGTGTCTCCTCTTGTCTAGTGGCTGAAGTATGACAACCTCCCTGCTCCCAGATTTTTCTTTCTTGTTTCCCTTATAATATTTAGTGACCTAATTATCTTCAGATGAAACTGAATTGGGCCTTTCTACTTTTGTATTTGTGAGACAGAGCAACAGATTGGATGGAGTATTCCCCTGGTGAGATTCCCTCCCAGATGTTCACAGTGGCTGGGGATGAGTTGGTGTCGAAGGTGGCAGCCAGGCATGCAATGCAGGTCTTCCCCGTGGGTGGCAGGAGCTGGAGTTAGAAACTCTGGTTGAGAATTGAGCCCGGGTACTCTGATGTGAACGAACGGTAGACATGTTTACCACAATCCTGACCACCTGCTCTGTTGAGTTTGGTGTTGAAGAGCACTGCGCAGTCTTTGTAATAATTTATTTAGTAAGTATTTACTGATTGCTATGTGCAAGTCATTTTTTTCTGTATATGTTAATAATAGTGGTGGAGTTTCTAATTAAATATCCTCATTTCCTGCAAGTCAGAGTCAGTGCAAAGGATGCCTGTCAGCCAACTTTCAGCTTCTAGTTTTTACTAAAGATACCATAATGATTTGGAGTAACAGCTGATTTCAGGACAGGGTAAGGGAACATACAAAATGAACATGAATATCTTATGCCAGAAGGGAAGTGCTCAAAAAATGATGGGACATGTCAAGGAGTACCAAAGCTTCAAGGGACTTTGGCCAAATTTGGGATAATTTGAGTAACAAAAGTTAAGAATAATAGATTATGACTCATCGAAGAAAGTGTATGTGAATGTGTTTATATAGGCATAAATCATATGGCAAATGCATATTGTGAAAAAAACTGCATGCACTTAAAAAATGATTGCATTCGATTTTACCTTTTAATTCTGTTTTCTGAATGAGACAGAGATAGAGACGTTCTATCTGCTGGCTCACTTCACAAATGCTCACAGCCACTGGTGATGGGTCAGGCTGAAGCCAGGAACTCCATCTGGGCCTCACATGAGTGCCAGAGGCCCAAGTATTTGGGCCATCATTGACTTCACTCCCAGACACATTAGCAGGAAGCTAGATAGGAGTTTGAAGTTAAACCTGTGGTCCAGTATGAGATGTGGGCGATGTAGGCAGTGACAGTACCCATGTATTCAGGACTCAGTAAGTGATGTGTACAGCCTAGTGCTAAACGGCATAGGAAAAGAGGAACATGAGTGTGTAGAGAGAACGGTAAAGTGAATGTGGCAGATGGTGACAAGTTTAAGCTTGTAACTTTTAGTTTGAATTACTTTAAAAAACCAAACCAAAAACTTACGAGACTATACCGTAGTAATCTGAAGTAAACAAGGATGTACCACAATATTTTTTAGCATTTTTCATAAAGCAAAAAGCAGTCTACCTCACTGTGTTGTTTCGAGTTAGATTTTGGTAAATCAATTCTAGTAAAATCCAGAAAACTCCAGAGTGAGTTTCTTAATTGCATCAACTACTAGTCTTTGATTTTCGACCTTGGCTACATGTTGGGATTACCCAGGGAACTTTTTTTATTTTTTATTTTAATGTGTCTCATAGTTATGCCTTACTAAAACAAAGATAGTGTCAGTAAGAACTTTGTTTACCATCTTTAGAAGTTGACCACAGCTCAGATGTGTTACTTCTTAATCCTCAAGTAACTGCAGTCATTCTGTTATAACGGGAAATGGTATAGCAATGATCTAATGTTAGCCATTTCCTCAACTTAAATCTTGATATGTAACAGAATAAAATTTTAGGCATTGGGGTATAATCATACACATATAGGCATTTTACAATGCTCTAATCATACTCTTCAGACAGTTGAAGATGCCAACCATTCCTCTGAATAAATGAACCATTTATTCAACCATTGGCTGGATAAATGAAGTTGCAGGTTGTGGCAGGGACTTTGTTGCTGAACAGTGTGTGAGATGGGCATGAGTCCTTTTATTGATGACATTCTTGAAGTAAATGTCAGTGATACCCTAAAAAGGACTTTCCTTTTCAAACCTGAGATTGGGCTCCCCAGACACAAGGAGGGTACCACACTGTATGCACGTCTTGGTACACATTGGTTACAGGGCATTCACATCCCCAAAACATTTGCTTTCATCAGAAAGCAAATGCCAATCACCAGTCGTCAGTGCTTGAAGGTTGACTTTAACCAAGTGAGACTGCTGTGAACCTTCAGGAAAAAAGTCACAGCAGCAAGAAGGTGAGCTGAAGCTAACTTCAATAGAGTCTTCATGATACTAGATCCTGGATTACCCAGGGAACTTTTAAAAAATGTGTTGATGCCTGGGTCTCCAACCCCAGATAACCTGATTTTAATGGATATGATCTGGGTGTGGGTTTTAGAAGTTCCCCATGTGTGGACATTTGGCTCAGGATTAGGTCACTACTTGGGCTGTCGTACCCCATAGTACCCCATACCATAGTGTAAATCCCAGTTCTTTCACTGCTGATCCAGATTCCTGCTGAGCTTGAATTTCACTTTGCTGGCTTCAGCCTGGACCATTTATGGTAGTTTTGGGCATTTGGAAAATGAGCCAGTGAATGAAGAGCTCTCTTTGTCTCTTTTGCTTTCGCATAAAGTGGGAAAAAAAATCCAAAGACTTAAAAAAAAAAACCAGTAATCCAGCTTCCCAGATTATTAAATGTGTAGGCAAGATTGAAAACCATCACAAGGTGTTAGCAATGCCTGGTGAATTTGGCTTTGGGAAGAAGGAGATTAAAAAAGATAAGAATTTATTAGAAGTTGTAGTGAATAGTTGCATATGTGTAGCTCGGTTTGTTCTGGTATCCTTTTTTGACTTCACCAAACTTTTTGTTTTAATTGAAAGAGTTAAAAAGAGAGGGAGAGACAGAGATCTTGCATCCATTGCTTCACTCTCCAAATGACCTCAACAGCTAGGTTAAAGGGAGGAGCTTTTCTCAGGTCTTCTCTGTGGGTACAGGGTCCCAAACACTTGGGCCATCCTGTGCTCCGTGGTCAGGCTCATGAGCAGGGAGTTGTATTGGAAATGGAGCAGCCAGGACACCAACTGGCACTCACTTGGAATGCCAGTGCTACATATGACAGCTTAACGTGCTGTGCCACAACATGAACCACATCCACCCAGCATCTGCCTCCCTGCCTGTTATTTATGCCTTAGAAAGTCTTAGCCCCTTGTCATTCATTTTCAACTTTTTCTGATTCTCTTGTCTATTAGAAATACATTTATTTTTTTCTTTTGTAACAATCGATGCTTTTTTTTTTTAAAGATTTATTTATTTTTATCACAAAGTCAGATATGCATAGAGGAGGAGAGATAGAGAGGAAGATCTTCCATCCAATAATTCACTCCCCAAGTGACCGCAATGGTTGGTGCTACGCCGATCCAAAGCCAGGAGCCTGGAACCTCCTCCAGGTCTCCCACGCAGGTGCAGGGTCCCAAGGCTTTGGGCCGTCCTCGACTGCTTTCCCAGGCCACAAGCAGGAAGCTGGATGGGAAGCAGAGCTGCCAGAATTAGAACCGGCGCCCATATGAGATCCCGGCACATTCAAGGCGAGGACTTTAGTTGCTAGGCCACGCTGCCAGTTCCAGTTGGTGTGTTTTTATGACCAACAGCTTGTCTAATGACATAAAGGAATATAATTTTAAAACAGTTATTCAAATTTTTCCTTGTAAGGTAGCTTTTTTATTTGGTCACTTATGAAAGTTTGAGAATCAACCTGAGTCACTGTGGGATAAATGCCACATTTTAAAAATAAATGGATAGATTGTGTTCCTTTTGCTTCCTGCACCACCCACAACAGCTGCCTCTGGAGAACATAGCTTTAAATGTATGCTTTGGAAATTGGAAGAACTTGAGTTACATCCTGTTTTGATTCTGTACCTCCTGCTGCTGTTCACAATTCAGACTTTCTGAAACCCTGCTGTTCATGCTTTGCTGCACCAGAAGCGCTGATGAGAAGAACCCTAAGAGCTAGATTTGGCAGTATAGGCTCGTAGCAGAGAACCCCTTTTAAAGGGGTCAGCTTTTCTGGTTATGCTGGTTTTTTTGCAGCTGGAGCTTAAATAAAATAGTGATTTTGTAACAGTTTGTCTTGATCAAACAAAATATTTTTAGTGCCCAACTTCTGTGTCTTCTCAATTTGGTCTTTCTCATATAGGGACTTCAGGTGAATGGGGTATAAGCACTGTATCCACTATTTCCACTTTAGAGAACAAATGAGGTTTGTTTAAAAGGAAAGGTATGAACAGTTTTGAGGTCAGTATTGTGGTGTAATACCGTGATACCTGCATCCCTTTGGTACCAATTTGAGTCCTTGCTTCTCTATTTCTGATTCGGCTCCCTGCTAATGCACCTGGGAAAGCAGCCACAAGGGTGGCCCAAGAACTTGGGTCCCTGAACCACATGGGAGACCCAGCAGATGCTCCTGACTCCTGGCTTTGGGCTGGTTCAGCTCTGGTTGTTGCAACCATTTTTGGGAGTGAATGAGCAGATGGAAGTTGGTTTACTCTCTCTGAAACAGCCAGGACTTGAACCATGCCCATATGGGATGTAGGTGCTGTAGGTGGTGGCTTAACTTGCTGTGCCACAGTGGCAGCCCCATATATTCTTGAAGCTTTAGTGTTCTTGATGGATTAATTTAGCAGAATGAGCCTTAGACCTATTAGCTTATCAGAATTAAGAGTGGAGTAGTAACTTCAAATCCTGTTTGTACATTTAGATCACTTGAGGAAGCTTCTAAAAATATTCATGTGATCATGCTTGGCATTGCATGTATTTGGTCCAAAGTGCAGTTTGAGCATTGTTTTAATAATACCAGGAACATCTGCATTTAAGAGTCAGGTAGCTGACCTTGTCTCTATCTCATGTTGGCCTTTGAACCGCGTTTCTTTATCTGTAAAATTGCAAGTGGGTCTGTGAGATGATAAGTGAGGTTTTATTTCTTTTTTGAAATAACTGATTTTAAAAAATTTATTTATTTTTAAATTTGAAAGGCAGAGTTGTAGAGATAGGGAAAGAGAGGGAGAGACAGAAGAGAAATGTTCCATCTCCTGGTTCACTCCCCAGGTGGCTGCATTGGCCATCACTTAGCCAGGCTGAAGCCAGGAACTTCATCCAGGTCCCTTACGTGGCACAGGGGTGCAAACACTCTTGATCAACCTCTGCTGCTGTTCCTGTGCCATTAAGCGGAGAGCTAGATCAGAAGTGGAGCAGCCGGGTCACAAACTGATGGCCATGTGGGATATTGCAAATGGTGGTTTCACCAGTTACTCCACAATGCTATTTCCTGATATTACTAATTTCCTAGACTGTTCAAAACCTACATTTTTCTTCTCAGCACTTAAAATCCTGATTGGGGATTATCTCTCGTATGTTGTTCTGTACCCCTGAAGTTAGATATTGTGGGATTTGCCTTTCTATTTAGGGTTTGGATTGTACATTTCTCTCTACCATGATTTTAAAGGTTTTAAAATTGGGCCTGGTGCGATAGCTTAGTGGCTAAATCCTTGTCTTGTATCTATCAGAGTCCTTTATGGGTGCCAGTTCATATCCCAGGTATTCTATTTCCCATCCAGCTCCCTGCTTGTGGCCTGGGAAAACAGTGGAGGATGGCCCAAAGCCTTGGGAGCCTGTACCCAAATGGGAGACCTGGAGGAGTCTCCTGGTTCCTGGCTTCAGATCAGCAAAGCAGCTCTGGCCATTGCAGCCACTTGGGGAGTGAATCAGCAGATAATCTTTCTCTTTGTATATATATCTGCCTTTCCAATAAAAAAAAAAAGGTTTTAAAATGTACTGGTATTGTCATTATCAGTAAGTCAGTTGATATTCTGGGGCTTTGACTTTTCCGTATCCTATAAGTTTTAAGTGATTTGGTTTTAATTGCCGTCTTATTTTTCTGTGTTATTCAGTAGTGCAGTCTCCTGCTTTAGTTCTCTGGTTTGTAGACCATACTCATTTGTTCCTATTTTTGTAGGAGAAATCTTCGAATTAAAAGCTGAGCTCAACAATGAGAAGAAAGAAAAGAGGAAAGAGGCTGTGAAAAAAGTGATTGCTGCTATGACCGTGGGGAAGGATGTTAGGTAAGGGTCACTTCATGGCCGTCCCACTTTTTATGACCTTTACTGCTTCTTATGTCACAGAGCCTAAAAGAAATAATTTATTCCACTGAAAAGATACTCCAGAATTTTAAATTATTAAACATATGGAGAGATAATTTGCTTGCCTCTGCTCGTTCACTCTCCCAATGTCCCCAACGATTGGTGTTAGGCCAGAGTGAACCTGGGAGACAGGAACACAGTGCAGGTCTGTCACATGGAGGAAGGGACCCAGGTACTTAGCCAGCCATCACCACTACGTCCCAGGGTGCACGTCAGGAGGAGGCTGGAGTCAGAAGTGGAGCCGGGAATCAAACCGAGGCACTCTGATCTGAGGTGCAGGCAGCTGACTGGTAGATGGTGCATCTGTCCATGAATTGCTCTCTTACTATTTCTCTGACTTAAGTGTTGCTTCTTTGGTTTTTAGAGGAGTAAAACAAGTTTAGTTTTGTTGTATTCATGTTTAGGGCAAAACCTTCTGCAAGCTGGCCAGTTATCAATCTGCTGGTTGAGATAGTGTCAGAAGATGATACCGATGAACTGAGACACCAAAGCTCGCTCTGTAATTGACACAAGCCATTGCCCTGCAGTTTACAACCCTGCTTTCAGCTGCTGAATTCTTGATGGAAATCAATATTAAAATGCATTTGTTCCTGTTTTTTGTTACTTTAATGTAGCAAGACTACTTGAAAGGAGTGAGGGTTGACTTCAGGCTCCGGAGAATTGGCAGGACACTTTTGGAGGTCTGTTAGGTCAAAGCTGTTTTTGTAATGACATTAAGTTACTGTCTTTTTTTCACCGTTTTGATGTTGGCATTGGTGTTGCAAAGTGTAGTAGTAGGTAAAATTCCTGGGAGGTTAACATGAATCAGGGTAGCGAAGCTGGTCTGAACAGTGGAATTGTATTTTATACCCCTACATACAAGAAAAGGAGCATTTTACTTAGGCTATCCTTCGTGAAGAATTCATCTGGTTTTTTAAAAACTTAGACTTTGAGAACAGATCTTTTTGATGTTCTGTGTGCTAAAATAAGAATTGCACATAAAGCTCTTTTGCATTGCAAGATGTGATGGTTGATTTGAGAATCGCAAGCACTATTTTTATAAGAAAGTGATTGACAGACTATATTTAATCAGACTTTGGCATTTGGGGGACTTTGTATCAAAAAGGAACAAAGTGAACCTGCCATTACAAGAAGAAAAAAATTGATTGTAGGTAAAATTTGAGCTTTATAACTTGCCAGTATTTAAAGATTTGTTTTGAGATTGTTGATAAGATAAAATAGTGATCGTGGTTGCTTCTGTTAACGATGCCTAACTCAGCAATAATTTTCAAATGACCAATGCATGTATCACAAAATTACGCATGGGTAAAGTATATGAGACATGGACAAAAGCTTATTCATATGGTTTCAAATACCACATTTCAATTACTTTTGAAGAAACTGTTGTTTGTGGCAGGTGGATATTTCGTACAACAGTTAAGCTGCTACCTGGGTTACCTGCATTGCCTGTTGAAGTGTCTGTTTGAGTTCCTGACTCTGCATCTGTTTCCAGCTTCTTGTAGTGCATATCTTAGGGGCAGCAGATCGTGGCTCAAGTGGTTGGTTTCCTACCACTCCGGTGAGAGGCCTGGAGTGAGTTCTGGGCTCTAGGCTCTTGGCTTAGGCCTGGGCCAGCCCCCACTTTCACTGGCGTTTGGAGAGTGAACTAGCAGATAGATATCAGTCTGTTTCTCTGCCTCCAAATAAAATGAAAAAACAAAAAACAAAACAAGAAAAACCACAACCCTCCAAAAAAACCCACCACGTTTGAACTATTTTTAGTGCAGTATCAAAAAGGTAGTTTTGTTTTATATTTCATCTAAAACGTTTACAGTAGGTTGAATGTAGGAACATGTGAGAATCCACCTGTCTTTGTTTAAACTGGATATTAAGTCATTTGCATTAATTAAAAAAATTGTCTTCTCAGCAATTTAAAAATAGAATTTTTATCTTAAAATATGTTGTAAAATGGATTTATTATTTTAGACAAATCAAGATTTAAAAATTTTAAAGGAGATCTTAAGATCAAAAAAGTAAGAGCAGCTATCATAACTAGGCAAGGAGACCAAAGAGAAATGGCATCATGGAGGGGGGGTGGTGAGTTTTGGGCATAGCACTTTTTTTTAAAATTTTTTTAAAAGATTTATTTTTATTATTTTTTTAATTGGAAAGGCGGGTATACAGAGAGGAGAGACAGAGAGGAAGATACTTCATCCGATGATTCACTCCCCAAGTGACCACAGGGGCCGGTGCTATGACGATCCGAAGCCAGGAGACTCTTCCAGGTCTCCCACACGGGTGCAGGGTCCCAAAGCCCTGGGCCGTCCTCGTCTGCTTTCCTGGGCCACAGGCAGGGAGCTGGAAGGGAAGCGGGGCTGCCGGGATAGAACCGGTGTCCATATGGGATCCCGGGTGTGCAAGGCGAGGACCGCCACCGCACTGGGCCCACTTTTTTTTTTTTTTAAAAAGATAAGATGTGTTTATTTTTGTTGGAAAGGCAGATCAGATTTACAGAGAGAAGGAGAGACAGGGGAAAAGATCTTCCACCTGCTGGTTCACTCCCCAAATGGCTACAGTGGCCAGAGCTAAGTTGATCTGAAGCCATAGCCAGGAGCCTCTTCTGGGTCTCCCATGTGGGTCCAGGGTCCCAAGTCTTTGGACCATCTTCAACTTCCTTCCCATTCCAGGAGCAGGAAGCTGGATCAAAAGTGGAGCAGCTAGACCTGCTAACATGAATGTGGATGGGAGGATAGAGTTGGTTGGGATGAGTTAGGCTTCAAGGCCCAGTTATGTATATGAGTGCTGAATGGGAGGTGGAATAGACCAGACCAGTCCACTGCACATGCTGGCAGATACAGAAACCAGGGCTAGGGGCCAGCCCAGTGGGGGTTATGGGGATCACTCTGACTGCGCTGCAGCTCCCAATGGTGTACATGAGGGCCAACTGTGTGGAGGGCAGGGGAGGCTGGGCCACAGCACCTATTGGTTTGTGTAAAAAATGGGACTGGAGATAGATCTGATCCTAGCAGTTATAACCAATAGTGTGGAAGTAGGCTAATATGGGTGACAGAATGAACTGGACCCTGTCTAATTGGGTGTACTCACAAGGGATAGGTCTGAGATCACTTTGGACGAGGTTTCTTCGAGGGTCCCTCCAACTAAACCTCTGAATTCATAACTCCAACAATGGTGAGAATGGCAGGACCTGTGGTCTGATATTGGACTGCATCTGTTAAAACTGGACCTCCTCAGTGGCTTTGATGGAGCATTGGATGGCATGCCCAGAGGCACATATGTTGACCGTTGGAGCCTGCAGAGGATACCTGGTACCATCGCAGAGGAAGGAGGGCAGAACAAATTGATCAGCTACCCCAGTGAAGTGTGACAGCAAATATCTGAGCAGAGACTCAGAGGCAGAGTATGTCAACCAGTGGACCTCGGGAGGATATCCTCATCCTTGCATCTGCAAGATCAACAGCATTTCAACTATCAAAACCACTTGAGGCATACAACACATCAGGGACTTTAAGATGACATTAGGTGACCATTTCCCATCCCTGGTGCTGAGGTGAGGCAGTTGGGAGGCTGGGCTGGGTATGGCTTCTCCCCTTGTCTCTTCCTTTCACCCAGATACAGGAAAAAGGAAAAGAAAATGTGGACATGGGCCCGGCACGATAGCGTAGCAGTTTAAGTTCTTGCCTTGCACGTGCTGGGTTCCTATATGGGTGCTAGTTCTAATCCCGGCAGCCCTGCTTCCTCTTTGGGATCCTGCACTCACATGGGAGACCCGGAGGAGGCTCCAGGATCCTGGCTTTAGATAGCTCAATTCTGGCTATTGTGGCCGCTTGGGGAGTGAATCAATGGACAGAAGATCTTCCTTTCTGTCTGTCTTCCTCTCTGTATATCTGACTTTCCAATAAAAATAAAATTTAAAAAGTTTTTTTTTAAAGAAAGCTCTATTTGAGTAGAAGTAGTTAAGAATTCTTGGAGGAACTGAGATACAAAGATATTTCGAGGAAACAAGAAGTAAGAGGTTGGTTACTTGTAGATGATCAAGCTTCAGTCTACTTAGTAAGTAACCTCAAGTTCAGTGCTATTCAGTAAATCTACAAAACAAGCAACAGGAGTAATGTATTTTTTTCTCTTTTTTAAATTTTATTTTTGATGATTTTTACATAGTTGATTAAGGTACAAAGGGTCAAGGGCTAGAGGAACAGAGGGTGAGACCATTATTTCCACATTCTCTTTTCTTTCCTATATGTGGAGGAAGGGGGCAGATTAGGAGAGAAGCCACACCCAGCCTCCCAAATGCCACTGTACCCTGGGAGGGAGGACATCCACCTGATGCCATCCCAGGGTCTCCAATGTGGGGCATACTCCAAGGGTGTCCTGCTCGAATGGTTTTGATAGTTCAACAGTTCTGAATTGCTGTCGATCTTGCCACTCGAAGCACGATTAAATTTCTAGAATCCACTGGCTGACATAGTCTCCATTTGCCTGGATATTCACTGCTAGTGCTTGGCTGGGGTAGTTATCAATTTGTTCTGTCCTCCCGCCTCTGTTGTGATACCAGGTGTCCTCTGCAGGCTCCAATGTACTGCAAATCCTCCATGTGTATCTGGATATGCTGTCCACTGCTTCATCTAAGCCACTGAGAAGGCCCAGCTTCGACACATGCACTCCATGGTCAGACCATGGGACCTTTAATTCTCTCCATAGTTGGAGTTCTGACGCCATTGATTCAGTTTGGGGGAATCCCCAAGGAAACCTCATCTGAGGTGATCGCAGGCCTGATTCTTGTGTGTGCTTGCCAATACAGGGTGCAATACAGTCCATCACCCAAATCAGCCTATGCACATGCTAGTAATTGCAATTGCTGAGTCAGTTCTGTCTTTAACCCTGTCTTCTGCACAAACCAGTGGGTGCTGCAGCCCAGCATGATCCTGCCCACCACACACTTGGCCTTCATTTAAACCAGTGAGAGCTGCAGCCTAGTTTGAGTGACCTGAAATAAGCCTCACCTGGCCCACCCCTGCTCTGGTTCCCATGCTTGCCAGTATGTACAGCCAACTGGTCCAGTCTGTCCCATATCCCATTCTGCTCTCATACATGTCAATGGGCATTGAAGCCCCACTATCCACTCTACACTGATACTGGTGGGTGCCACTCTCTGTCTAGCCGTTTTTGCTCCTAGTCCTGAATCTCATGCTCACCAGTTTGCGTGGCAACCCAAAAGGAAGGTACCTACTGTTTCCCTAATGGGACTACTCCCACTACTGGATCTTGCATTCTCCAGGTGATTCTGCAGATTAGCTTGACAGAACCTGCCCCCAGTGCCTGCATCTGTCAGCTGATGCTGTGGCAAGGCCCAGCCAACCCACACCCACTCTGGTGTATGCATGCACCAGTAGATACAGTCAGCCCATCCTGGCTTTCCTCTGATCCAGCTCACATGCAGGCCAACAGATGTTGTAGCCCTGCCTGGCCTGATCTGCCCCAATACCAGCTCTCACGCTCACCAGTGAGTGACCTAGCAGAGGAGCCTCCCATAACCCCTCTGCCAGGTTTGCTTCCTTCTTGGCTGGGTCTCACGTGTATTGGTTGGGCGTTGTGGCCAGTCTGGCATGGCCTGCCTCACTTTGACATTTGCCAGTGGATGCTATAACCTGACCCAGCCTGGCCCACCCAGTTCCAGCTTACACTGTTGGGAGCTACAGCCTAACCCAGCCCAGCCAGCCTCCGTCCTGACCCTCATGTTAACTAGCTTATGTTGTGGCCCAACCCGGCATGATCCACACACCATTCTGGTACTTGGATCTGCCAGTAGGTGATATGAATTAGGTTTGGTTTGCCCCAAACCTGAGCCAAATGTGGAGGACCCAGAATACGAACCAGTACCCATATGGGATCCTGGCCATGCAAGGTGAGGATTTAGCCACTAGGCTGCCATACCGGGACCGAAATACCCCGAAATATTTTCCTAGTGGAAAATATTTTCAAAAACTCTTTAGGGGCACGGCAGCATGGCCTAGCAGCTAAAGTCCTCGCCTTGAACGCCCCGGGATCCTGTATGGGTGTCAGTTCTAATCCCAGCAGCTCCACTTCCCTGCTTGTGGCCTGGGAAAGCAGTCAAGGACGGCCCAAAGCTTTGGGACCCTGCACCCGTGTGGGATACCTGGAAGAAGTTCCTGGATCCTGGCTTAGGATCGTCATAGCACCGGCCCCTGTGGTCACTTGGGGAGTGAATCATCGGACGGGGTATCTTGCTCTCTGTCTTTCCTCATCTCTGTATATCTGACTTTCCAATAAATACATAAATCTTTAAAAAAAAAAACAACTCTTTAAAGAGCTTGGCAACTGTGCTTCAACTTTTGACTAATTCATTTCCATGGTAGTAATGACCAGAATGGGGATGTTTGTTATGGATCTAATAATTCTGTAATATAGAACCATGTCACTGTATTCTCTCCTACAGGTTGGTAGTCACATACACTTACTCTTCCTTTTTGCTTCCCTCTGTTCAGCTCTCTCTTTCCAGATGTAGTGAACTGTATGCAGACTGACAACTTGGAACTAAAGAAGCTTGTGTATCTGTATTTGATGAACTACGCCAAGAGTCAGCCAGACATGGCCATCATGGCTGTCAACAGCTTTGTGAAGGTAACTTCTCCCAGGAACTCAAGAGCATTCATTTGCATCTCTAATAATTTTTTTGAATGTGACTGTAGGTGTAGTTAGGTTCCATGTTGCAAATAAGCAACTGTTGTTCTGAAGGAAGATCTCTAGGGAAGTACTGGCAGTGACTAGAAATGTGCTTGTTTTAAGCAACCTATTTGCCAGAGTGTTGTGTCATTCTGGGAAATTTAAACCATGTGGTAAGCCTTCTCTTAGCGGGGCTTGGTGTATTCCTGCCAGATGGGTAGAGGAGAGCCAGGTGAAACTGCGGTGTTTTATTTTCCTGTGCTGACAAAGACTGGCCATACCACTGTATGTTATTGTAGTCCTAGTAACCTGGGGGTCTCCCTGTTGTGGCTTTGTAGAAATAATGCTTATGAATCGGATAGAGTGGGAGCCATAGGAGGCACTTTCTGTATGCTTTGTTTAATCTTAACAACATTTGAGTCTTTCTTTATATTATAGAAGACTTTAAACACATTCAAGTAGAGGGAATGGTAATAAATACCTAAACCCACCTATGTTGGAGTTTTCACAGTTAATAACACATGGCCACTGTTGTTGGATTTATACTCCCTGGGCTCTCCTGACTTCAATTTTCTGTCGAATTTGTAAAAAATTATTTGAAAGGTAGAGAGTAGGGAAAGAACAGACAGGCAAACAGAGACCTCCCAAAACTTGTTCACTTGCCAAATGTCCACCAGCAATTGAAAATCCAACCTGGGTCTGCCATATGGATGGCAGGTAGCCAATTTCTTGATCCATTACCTGCAGCTCTTGGAGGATGTGTTAGCCAGAAGCTGGAATCTGGAACAGAGCCAGGACTTGGGCTCAGCCTCTCCCAGGTAGGATATAGGCATCCCAAGTGGAGTCTTTACTACAATGCCAAACTCCTGACTCTTGACTCCTGGATAATTTTATTTTAAGTTTCTATATTTTTATTTGGAAGGACTCAATCTGGCACTCTGATATGGGGTGGCAGTATTATGAGTGATGGTTTAGCCCACTGTGCAAAACACTTAACTCCATAGTTCATATTTTTTCTTTCTTTCTTTCATTAAGGTTTACTTATTTTTTATTTGAAAGGCAGAGTTAAAAAGAGAGATCATCCATCCACTGGTTCACTCCCTAAATGGCTGCAGTGGCAGGAACTGGGAGCTTCTTACAGGTCTCCCACATGGGTGCAGGGGCTCAAGGACTTGGGCCATCTTTTACTGCCTTCCCAGGGACATTTGCAGGAAGCTGCGTCAGAAATGGAACAGTGTCCATAAATTGAACCAGTGTCCATAAGGGATGCTGGTACAGCAGGCATAGGCTTAATATACTACACCGCAGTGCTAGTTCCTATAGTATTTCTTATTACTAAGTTAGATGATCATAATCATGGGGTTGTTCCTTTTTTTCCTTCAATCAGCATTTGTTTTTCTTTTTTTTTTTTTTTTTTAAATAAGATTACTTCTTTGAAAGTCAGTCACAGAGAGAAACAAGGAGAGACATACAGGCAATGAGAGAGATCTTTTATCTCTGGGGTCACTCCACAAATGGCCGCAATTGCCAGGGCAGGGCCAACCTGAAAGCAGCAGCCAGGAGCTCCTTTGGAGTTTCCCATTTGGGTGGCATGGATTCAAGCACCTGAGCCATTCTCTGCTTCTTTCCTAGGCCACCAACAGGGAACTGGTAGTGGAATGGCCAGAATTCAAATAGATATCCATGTGGGATGCCAGTGTTACAGGCAGCAGCTTTACTGCTTTGCCAAATGCTGGTTCCCCAAATCAACCTTCTAAAATTAACTGATATTTAAATTGTCCTGGAAGATAACCAGTATGCTTTATTATGTCTTATGTCTTATGGATGTTTTCTTCTTTTCCTATCTCATTATATTGTTCAGAGAGAACAGTTCATTCTCCCTGACTGGTGATTCATAGATGCAATATATCATGTCACAGACTGCCCTGGAGAGCTGTCCTAGCCTGAATAGATGATGAAGTCTGAATAGATGATGAAGACTTATACTTATGGGAGATGAGGTTTTGATGTGGGATATAACTGGATGCTTGGATTAATGAATCCATGTTTTGTGATTCTTATAAGCTGGAATGTTACTTTTAGCCACCAGGTACACTTAGAATTCGTGACTGTTGTTTGTAGGACTGTGAAGATCCCAATCCTCTGATTCGGGCATTGGCAGTGAGAACCATGGGGTGCATCCGAGTAGACAAGATCACAGAGTATCTCTGTGAGCCTCTCCGCAAGTGCTTGAAGGATGAGGATCCCTACGTGCGAAAGACAGCAGCAGTCTGCGTGGCGAAACTCCATGACATCAATGCCCAGATGGTGGAAGATCAAGGATTTCTGGATTCCCTCCGGGATCTCATAGCAGATTCAAATCCAATGGTAAATAGACTTCTGTTTTTACAAAGAGAGCCATATTTATTTTATTATTGTTGTTATTTTTAATAAAAAATTCATTTTAGTTTTAATGATGTTTACATAGTTCAGAAGATGCCCCTGTGGACCACTGATTAGGGTAGGGAGGGTCAAGGAATGGGGGAAAATGGATGAAACAACTACCTCCAATCTCCTTTTTTTTCCTGTATCTGGTAAAAATGGGGAGAGGAGAGGAGAGGGCTACTCCCAGCAGTCCAACCTCATTAGTACCTGGAAATGGGGGATCGCCACATGATCTCATCCCAGGGTACCCGAGATGCTGTTGATATCATTGCTCCAAGATTGAGGAACTCCTTCCAAGGTTTGACTGACATAGTCCACCTTAAGTCTCTGTTTCCCCAAATACTCATTGTTACAGCTTTCCCTGGAGCGCTGTCCAGTTTGTTCTGCCTTGCATGGAACTAGACATCCTCCGCAGGCCTCAATGAACTGGTTGTCATGTCCCCCATTTGCATCTGGGCATGCCATCTGAGTGTGTGGTATTTAACATGGGCCCTTTTCAAGGCTTTTGGATGTTGGAACACAGGGTAGCTGTGGGAAACAGGACTTAATTGTGTCTTATAGATAGTATATCTCATACCTGAGGGGTTTTGAAGTGTCAATCAGGCATTCAAGGGTTTTAAAGGAAACTTTTGTATTGCACCTACTCTTGTATTTGCTCAGAAAAAAAATCTGTCTTTACAACATTTTCTTTAGATATTTACTTTAATTTTTACATGTGTATTTTTACTTTGATGTTTGTGGAAAAATACAATTAAAATGTACTTTTCTTTTAGTATCAAAAGGAAAATTAAATCCATGCATATATGAGCAGATTTTTTTTTTTTTAAGATTTCTTTATTTGCAAGGCAGAGTGACAAAAACGGGGAGCAAGACAGAGAAGGAGATCTCTCTAAATGGCTGCAACAGCCAGGCCAAAGCCAGGAGCCAGGAGCTCTGTCTCATTCTCCCACATGGGTGATGGGTTCCCAAGCACTTGAGTCATCTTCCACTGTCTTCCAAGAGCATTTGCAGGGAGGTGGATCTCAAGTGGAGTAGCCAGGGCTCAAACTGGCACTCCTCTGGGATGCTGGCAGGTGTCAGGATGATAAAGGAATTAGCTGGCCAGCCAGTGTAGCTGTAACCTGGGTGCCAGCATCCCTTAGTCTCTGGTGCTCCACTTTTGATTCAGCTCCTTGCTGATAGACCTGGGGATGCTACAGGAGATGATACAAGTGCTAGAGCCCATGCCACTCACAAGGGGAGGCATGAATGAAATTCCAGGCTCCTGGTTTAGGTCTGGCCCAGCCCCAACGGTTTTGGCTGCTTGAAGAGTGTATCAGCAGATGAAAGATTTTTTTCTCTCTCTTTCCCCCCCACCCCTTTCAAACCAGTAAAGAAATCTTTGAAAAAATTAATCAGTGGATAATCTGTATATATATTTTTGCTGAGATTTTTGAATAATTAACATTTGCCTAGAGCATCTTACTTGAAAGTTACCTGTTCAGATCTCTGCTTTGCCATCTCATTTGGTGCACTTGGTTCTATTTATTTATTTATAATTATTATTTATTTTATTTATTATCCTTCAAGATTAGTATTAAGGTGATAGAATGAAGCAAACCACTTTTTGAAAAAGATTTATTTATTTTTATTTCAAAGGCAAAGTTACAGAAAGAAGGAAAGGCAAATGGCCACAGTGGTCAAAGCTGAGCTGATATGAAGCCAGAAGCTTTACCTGTTACTCCAAAACGCCAGCCCCAAGTCCACTTTTTTTTTTTTAAATTTAAGAATTTTGAAATTCTTAAAGATTTATTTCTTTTTATTGGAAAGTCAAAATAACAGAGAAAGAGAGACAGAGAGAAAAATGTTCTATCCACTGGTTCACTCCCCAAGTGGCCACAGTGGCCAGAGCTGAGCCAATTCAAAGCCAGGAGCCTGGAGCTTCTTCTGGGTTCTCCCTTGTGGGTGCAGCGTTCCAAGTCTTTGGGCCACCCTCTACTGCTTTCCCTGGCTACAAATGGAACTGGACAGGAAGAGGAGCAGCCAGGATACGAACCAGCACCCATATGGGATCTCGGCACATTCTAGGCAAGGACTTAAGCCACTCGGCTGCTCTATTGGGCTCCCAAGTCCATCTTTTAAAGGTGCTTCGATGCTGACTACCATCAGCCGTCTTCCAGTCATCTCGCAGCCTTGGGTGCGGAAGTACTGAAATCATGATTCCTGACAGAAAGTTATCCCCAGTGTTAAAAGAGTTAGCCTTGCTTTTTCTCTGTCAAGCAACATGATGTGGCATGTTCAACAAAAAAAAACTTCATTGAGAAATAAGTTAATAAAGCAGAAGATGTACTTTATAGAATGGTTAACTAGTGCCAATTTAGGTTTCTGGCTTTACTTTTAAATTCTTGTTACTTGGAGCAGCTGTCTTTGAAATTCTCTACTTGAGGACAGTTGAGGAAATGACAAGTATTTGAGCTCCAAGCAGATAAGCAGAATATCATGTACCCTGTGGAAACTTATTAAAATTCAGACATTCCAAGGTTAGATGAAGGTGAGAATTTAATTCCTGTAGACAACTCAGATTTTGAGTTGGGGGAAAAGGTATTTTTTATAATGATATCACTTCTCCCATGTCTGGCCTAGGAAGTTAGATGGTTAGGAATAAAAACGTTCTGAGGTTTTGGTAGTAAAGATGTTTGTTTTTTTCCTGAGCAGCGCTGAGTTCTCAATCCTGCGGATGTGAGAAGAGATTGTGAGACCGGGCTGCAGGAGGAGGGCTGGTCTTCAGCCGTTTCATAGTACTAATCCAAGATATGCATGCATTTAGTTATTTACTCACTCACTTATGCTGTTTTACTGTGTGAATCTTCAAACATATTTGGAGCTGAAGAATGACTAAATAAGTGAGCTAATCTACCCTGATTGAATTCTTGTCAGTTCATACCAATCTTGTTTTATTTCTTTCCATGTCCTCTAACTTTCTGTAATTTAAATAGGTAACATGTGAATGGATTTCTGTTTTAATATATTCTAATGTATTAAGCTGTAACATGCTATTAATAATTCTTAACCCATTTGTTGCTAAAGCATAAGGTGTTTGGGGAGACTTTCAGAGAAAGTTCAAGATTACTTGGTTGGTCTGTGAGACACTGTTTTGCGATTGCCTTTTGTCTCTTCAATGCAGGTTTTCTTAGCACTGGCTGTCAGCGTTAGATCTCTAAAGATCTCTCTCCATTCTTGTTGGTTTCTCACTAGCAGAATGTTTCACTGATATTGTTTGATGAATTGTTGTTGAGCTACTCAGAATGTAAACTTAAGGAGGCCCCCAATTTTCCTGGCTAGGTCTGTGTCTGCACAAGCCTGAAAACAGGGTGTCTCCTTCAGTTTTGAGTCTGGGGTCCCTCTCTTGCCTCATTCTTGTTTTGATTTTGTTACACTTTCAACATAGAGGTCTTTTTTTTTTTTAATGTTCACATGCCCAATTAGAATTTTCATTTTCTCAATAGGTATAATTTCTTTTTAACATAACTGATTAATCCTAATCCTCTCCCTACAAGTGCTGCATCCCGTATGGATGCCAGTTTGTGTTCTGGTTGCCCTACTTCCCATCCAGCTCCCTGCTTGTGGCCTGGGAAAGCAGCAGAGGATGGCCCAAAGCCTTGGAACCCTGCACCTGTGTGGGAAACCCAAATAAGCACCTGGCACCTGGTTTTGGATCAGGTTGGCTCTGGCCATTGTGGCCATTTGGGGAGTGAACTATTGGATGGAAGATCTTTCTCTTTGTGTCTCCTTTGTATCTGCCTTTCCAATAAAAATAAAATAGTCTTAAAAAAAAAAGGAAACAAAGTGAAAACTTTGAGCACTTTTATGTGGAAATCTTTTCAGTCCTGTTTCTGTGCTAATGAATATGAGTTGTCACTGCTCTGGAGCAGTGATTTTGTTCTACTTTTTCAAAGGCTCTCCACACGGTGGCAGCACTACACCAGCAAATGTAGACTTTTATGAAGGATATGAATGTGTCCTGGGTGGTTGCTTGTAGACCAATGTCCTAGGTCCTTAAACACCAGAGTATCTGCAGAGATGTTTTGAAATCTAGTGAAGTAAAATGCTGGTCAGGTGCTGAAAACACTTGGTGTTAAGGTGAGGTACAGTCTGATTCCCAGTTGTAGCGTGCCTTGCATAAAATGGTACAGCTTCATTATATTTTCTTGTCTGTATATCACCCACACCTTATATTTTGTAGTAATTTTATCGTGTAAATTTATTTGTGGTTTATTTATTTATTTTTAAAGATTTATTTTATTTTTATCACAAGGTCAGATATACAGAGAGGAGGAGAGAAAGAGAGGAAGATCTTCTGTCCCATAATTCACTCCCCAAGTGAGCGTAACAGCCGGTGCTATGCCGATCCATAGCCAGGATCCAAGAACTTCCTCCCATGCGGGTGCAGGGTCCCAAAGCTTTGGGCCATCCTTGACTGCTTTCCAAGGCCACAAGCAGGGAGCTGGAAGGGAAGTGGAGCTGCCGGGATTAGAACCGGTGTCCATATGGGATCTTGGCTCATTCAGGGCAAGGACTTTAGCTGCTAGGCCATGCCGCCGGGCCCCATTTGTGGTTTATTAAAGTTGACTTTCCTGAAATACTTGAGAGAAGAGATGGATTTGAATTTATTTTCAAGTTTGTTTATTTTCATTTATTGTATGGTAGAAATATCAGAGTGAGGAACAGAGTGAGGCAAGATCTACTTTCCATCCATGGGATTCAGTTCCCAAATGCCTGCAATAACCAGGCTTGGACCAGCTGAAGCCAAGAGTTGGAACTCCATCTGATCTCCCACATGGGTTGCAGGGACTCAAGTACTTGAGCCATTATCTGCTGCCTTCTCAGGTGTATCAGCAGGAAGCTGTGTTGGAAACTGTGGAGCACTTGAGTCGTCAGCTCTGCTTTACCAGGCACACTAGTGAGGAGACGTATTGGAAATGGGGCCTCAAACTGGTGTCTGTACGGGATGCCAACACAGAGTGCCCCTCATCCACTGGTTGGTTCCACGAATGATCACAGTGAAGAGGATTGGCCAAGGCTGAACCCAGAAGCTTGGAACTCTGTTTAGGTCCCAGAGGAGAAGCAGGGGCCTAAGCATTTAGGCCATCTTCTGGTGCTTTTCCAGGGACATTAGGAGGGAGCCAGAGTGGAAGTGGAGCAACCAGGATTCAAACCAATGCTCATATAGGATTCTTACGTAGCAGGTGGCAGCTTAAACCAGCTGTGCCAGAACGCCAGTGCCAAACTTTATCTTGAAACACTTAAAATAGTGAACTCTGTAAATTGTATATCTTCTTTCCATGTAATCAAGCTTTCTTGGCAGAATGAGATCTGTTGTCTCAACTGGGTAGTTTTAGATGTCATTTCAGTGAGGAAGATGGGCGGCAGAGGGGAGGGGAGAAGCAGGGGATGGAATATTATAGGACGTAATGTGGCAAAATATTATCCAGTTGACACTTGAAGCAGTGTTTTGAATTCAGTTCTAAACTAAGTTTTACTTGTTTGAGAGGGAACAGAAATTTAGTTAGTACTGCATGCCATTCATGATCTCCTCGAGGAGGTGGTGATGACTGAAGTGCTTACAGCAAACACGTACACTCCTGTTCTTTACCTGTCTGTTGAGCTAGCCCAATATCGGAGATGGGAATATTATAGACTATTTGTGACTTTTAGAAGAGGATTAAAAATATGTAAGCTGCCTTCATTTTTCTTCAGAATTGAGTTTTTTGTTTTGTTTTTTATTTATTGTTTTATGACACTATTTTTTAGGCCCTAGAATTTCCCTGGCCCCTCTGCAGTCCCCCCCCCCGCCCCTTGTCTCCCCTCCAGTGTTACAATGGGTATTTTTCGTGAGTTTTTACAAATCCATCATGCTGCCTCTGAGAGATCTCCCAACAGTGTAGGAGATGATTAGCCATATCGCTGTGAGTCCATCCTTGTACTGCATGCATGAGGACACACTGATCTCTGTTTCCACCTATGAACATACTAATTTCTGCTACACTTCCATTATGCATCCCCTTAAGTACAGTCTGCCACAGGGAGAAAAAAGAAAAAAAGAAAAGAAAATTAGTGAGCCTTCATCCACATGAATTTGACAAACGTATAACCAAGGTATCAGTGTGACGCAAGGGTGATGAAAACGAGTCTTCAGCATCTTCTTGTAGGAATAAATGCTAGCTGTGCCTTGTGTGGCACTAATGAGAGTACAGTAAGGACTAGATCATCGTTACTTATGGGCCCGTAGCAGTAACAGTGATAAAAGGGACATTGACGGGCCCGGCCCGGTGGCCTTGCAGCTAAAGTCCTCGCCTTGAATGCGCTGGAATCCCATATGGGAGCCGGTTCTAATCCCCGCAGCCCCACTTCCCATCCAGCTCCCTGCTTGTGGCCTTGGAAAGCGGTTGAGGACTGCCCAAAGTCTTGGGACCCTGCACCCACGTGGGAGACGCAGAAAGAAGTTCCTGGCTCCTGGCTTCAGATCAGCTCAGCTCTGGCTGTTGAGGCCACTTGGGGAGTGAATCATCAAATGGAAGATCTTCTTCTCTGTCTCTCCTCCTCTGTATTTATCTGACTTTCCAATAAAAATAGAGTTTTTTTAAAAGAGGGGGGATATCGACAATCTCAGGTGATCACAAGCAATCTCTTATGGATGATTGATTAATGAATTATATTGCAGGGTCTTATTGAGAAAGGTACAAATAATTAGAAAGTACAACATGGTAGAATTCACAGGTAAAAATCCTTAGATTTGACATTTATATTATGAAGCAAGATTTTTATTTGTTTTGATTTGAAAGGCAGATTTTGCAGAGAAGGAGAGAGAGAGATTTTCATCCCCTTCCTTCTCCAGATGGCTTCAGTGGCCAGAGCTGAGTTGATCCAAAGCAGGAACTTTTTCTGAATCTCCCATGTTGTTGTTGTTCCTAAATACTTGAACCATGTTCTGCTGCCCTCTCAGGCTGTAAGCAGAGAACTGGATTGGAAGTGGAGTAGCCAGGATTCAAACTGGCACCCACATGGGATCCCAACCCCACAGGTTGGAAGATTAGTTTGCTGCACCATTGTGCCATCCCTCTTCATACCTGCTTGGTCTGTTATTCCACAATCTTTAATGTAATCACATCTTCAGGGTCAGGAGCCAAGAAAATTGCAAATTGAACAGAAAAACTGAAGCATAAATTTGCTCACTGTATACGACCTTGAAGGTCATTGCTGGAAATCAAAGGCCTCCAGATAGTAATTTAGTTAATAGGAGGAAGTCAGTGTGCTGGAAAGTGGTAAATTCCTTGGGTTCTGAGGCTGTGTGAGTGAGTAAAATTATAGAGTGCAGGGTGAGAAGCATTTCAAGGGTCAGGAAAATTTAGAGTCTCAGAGAGAAACGCTTCTCTGCGATAGTCCATTCTCGGCCCGTGTCTAGGTTTCCTTCTCGAGTCCTGTCTTATGGGATCGTTTTCATTGTGAACATACCCTACTCCTGCAATTTACTGCTTTTTAAAAGATGGGGTCAAATTCATGTCCTCAGAATTGCTACATACCGGGTAGATATAGCTTATAAATCAGATTTTATAGCTAGACAGTAAATCATAGCTGTAAAGTGCTGCCAGAATATGATTTTCTCTGAAATATATGAAATAGAAATTTGCATTTTCCCCTGTATTAATCTCTGTGTTGGCTCTGCCTGAAGGGAGCGTTGACGTATGTTTCTGTCCCCCGCTCTGCCCTTGCTCTCCCTTGCCCCTGGCTGACATTTTCAGGCCTGGCCAACTTCGCCTTCGGGTTAGCCCCTGTCTCCTTCTGCCCGTGCTATTGCTGAGCAGCCCTGCACTTCTCTAGGTCTGTTTCCTTACCTGGAATTTTAAAAAATACATTTTTTTTTGTAGGGCCTGGCACAATGGTTCAGTGGCTAAATCGTCACCTGGCAAGTGCCAGGATCCCATAGGGTGCCAGTTCTTTTACTGGCTGCTCCAAAGCAAGGAGCCTGGAGCTTCACATGAGTAGCAGGGGCCCAAACATTGGGCAACCCTCCACTGCTTTTTTTTGGGCCATTATTAGACAGGTTACTAGAAATGAAGCAGCCAAGACACAAATGGCACCCATATTGTGTGCCAGTGTTGCAAGTGACATTTTTACCTGCTGTACCACAGAAATGGCCCTTAAACATTCTTTTAAAATTTGTTTTTACTCATTTGAAAGCAGAGAGAGACATACATGATGATGTTCTGTTCTCTGGTCCATCCCCCCAAATATCTGCAACAGCCTAATTTGTGCCAGGCTCAAATCCAGGAAGCTAGAACTCCATTCACGTTTCTCATGTGCATGGCAGAGACCCAAGTCCTTGACTCATACCTGCTGCCTTCTGGAGTGTGCGTTATAAGAAACCTGAATGGGAAGCAGAGAGCCAAGTTGAACCTGACATGCCTATGTGGCAACTTAACTGGCATGCTAAATGCCTGCACCAAGATGCTGATGTTTAAGAGAAAATGTCAATTTTCCAAGGGGAGAAATGCAACACATAGTTGACTGAACAGTTCCAAATCACAATAATATTGCAAGTTGAAAATGCATGCCTTTGCTTAATACAAGAAAGTCAGTTGCTGCAATGGTTGCATTTTTTTTTTTTTTGATGTATTATTTGGGAAAGGCTGTCTTAGAATAAGTGAATTCTAAATTTCCATCTATTGACATTTGTTTTCAAAAGTAAACAGTATATGTAGGTAGTACAAAATCTCAAAGAAATACATTATTGGTAATGACAAGGGAATGATCATGTATACCTTAACAACCAAGTTGCTATCTTGAAGTTAGTCTTCATCTATTTTAAATTCTGTGTTTCTGGCTCATTTTCGTTTTCATTAAAAGAATAAGAGAAACAGGGCTTGCTGACCAGGAGAATTGGAGATACTCCCTAACGCGTCTGCCATTTCTGCAGGTGTAGTAGTCAGAATGTGAAAATTGGGAGATGAAAGTGAAGAGGTAAAATGGAAGGAATTTAGAAGGATTTCAGAGTTTTGATATTTGGAGTGGGAGAGCAACTCCTGGGCAGTGTAACGTGAGGCAGTGACATCTTCTCTGTGCAGGCTTGGCCAAACGTCTTCTGTGGATCTGATCTTTCTGCATGTCTTAATTAGACTTAATCCACTCTATTTCCTTTTCTGTTTTAATGTAATGGTAAGTGGAAATTGCCTATTTTAAAAACCAGAACTTATTAGCTACATTATGCACTTGGTTTAATTTCCAGTTGCTTATGAAGATAGCAGAAGAATTCTTGGAGCTCATCTGTTGAGCATTCTGTTCTCTCTGTCTTCTTCATCGTCCTGTTTAATTTTCCCATATCTCATTTTTTTTTTTTTTTGCATCCTGTTATCAGACCTTACTATAGCTTTTTTTATGTATTAAGAGTTTGACTGATAGAAGTGCAAAATTATGGTTGGAGATTACTGTGGACAACTGGTAACCAAGATTGGTCATGTGTTGGCAATAAATTAGCCAGACATTTGGGTCTTTCTTGTAATCTTGTATACTGTGATTTCATTGAAACATGTTACATGTAGGAAATCTGATTGCCTGCCTCTGATGTGTGTGGAAAGAACTTTTTTCTTCCCTGGGCCTTTGAATTAAATTCCTTGCTTGCTGATAGTAAGGAAACAGGAAGTTAAACATGAAAGATTCTTGTGAAATGTGCAGCATCCGGGTCCTGGCGTAGTGGCCTTGACGCAATGGCCTCATGGCTAAAGTCCTCACCTTGAACATGCCAAGATCCCATATGAACACTGGTCCTAATCCTGGCAGCCCCACTTCCTGTCCAGCTCCCTGCTTGTGGCCTGGGAAAGCAGTCAAGAACAGGCCAAAGCCTTGGGACCCTGCACCACTTGGGAGACTTCGGCGGAAGTTCCTAACTCCTGGCTTTGGATTGGCTCAACTCTGGCTGTTTTGGCCACTTAGGGAATGAATCATTGGATGGAAGATCTTCCTCTCTATATATCTGACTTTCCAATTAAACAAACAAAAACATAATTTTGAATTCATTTTTATGGGGCTGTACTGTAGTGTTTTTTTGTATTCTTCAGTTTTCAAATGAAAGTGTTATTGGTTGTAGATTCGTTATGTTAGAAGTAATCTAATTTGACAGGGTGTCGGCTTTTCCTCTTGCAACTACATGGATTCCTAGATCTGTGAAGCAGGGTACAAGTGTGCTTTATTGTCTGAAATAGTGGTTTTTCATTTATATACTCTCTGAGAAAAGGGTATTTTTAAAATAAATTATTTAGTTGAGTCTACAATGTCAATGATTATAAGATGTGTTATACTATTCTTTATACTGGGGAAAACGCTTCCTGTTAAACTTACAGACCATTTGATTGCAAAAGGCATAGCCAGTTTCAAAAGACGTTAATGTGAACCACTGTGCAACTTACATACTTAATGAATTATGGTAATATAACTTACCTGAAATTTTCATAAGACTTTTTAGAAAGCACTTACACACATGCCACCTCATTTTTTGCCTTCAAACTAAAACTAACCTGTGAGTGAATTGAATAAGCCCATTTCCAGATGAGGAAACTGAATTACATATTCTCTGATTATATGTGCTCTGGACACTGTAGACTAGTAAGCTCAGATCTCAAGCCTACATATTCTTGCTCTAAGACATATAATATAAATGATAGTGTCCAATGTTCCTCCAGCATCTACACACCTATAAAATTATTTAAGTCAGATTTTTTTCTCTGCTGATTAATATATGTCTTTCTTATTTAAACTTAACCATTTGTTAAAAGGTTTGTTTGTTTGTTTGTTTGTTTAGGAGACAGAGTTAAACAGAGAAAAAGAGAGGGAGAAACAAATTTTCAATCCAGTGGTTCACTCCCCAAATGGCTGCAACATTTGAGGCTTGGCTAGTCCAAAGCTAGGAACTTCTGGGTCTTCCATGTAGCTACAGGTGTCCAAGGGCTTAGGCCATCCTTCACTATTTTGTGCCTGGAATCACAAGTGGCGCAAGCCAGGACTCAAACTGTGGTCTTTAGAGGATGCAGGCACTACAGGTAGCAACTTTACCCACTATGGCATAGCATGGACCTACGAATTTAATCATATTTATAGTTTTTGTGTTGACTTGATATTGCTATCAAGTATTATTAAAATGATAATGCATATTTTAACACCAAATTGGCATGACTTTGTAAATATATTACTTGTTATAATTCTTAGTTGCCTGACTGCTAGGATACCGTATATGTCATCATTGAAGTTTTAAAACATGTTTTGAAAACAGTTTTGTTTCTGTTGGACTCAGTAAAATGTTCAGGAATGACTGAGTTGAGATCTGTGAAGTGACCTGCAGAAGGTTGATTCGGTGTTTGTAGTTGTACTGTCGTAGTAAATCCAGTTTTTATACATGTCTTTCCCAGGTGGTGGCTAATGCTGTAGCAGCTTTATCTGAAATCAGTGAGTCTCACCCAAACAGCAACTTACTGGATCTGAACCCTCAGAACATTAATAAACTCCTGACAGCCCTGAATGAGTGCACCGAATGGGGCCAGATCTTCATCTTGGACTGCCTGTCTAATTACAACCCCAAAGATGACCGGGAGGCTCAGAGGTCAGTCTGTTTCCTGTGCGGTGTCTTGTAGTCTTGCCTAATTCAATAATTTCTACTATTCTGCTGTTAAAGTCAGAGTCTGTTAGGTTGAAGAAGGTCAGTGTCTTGTAGGGTAGAAATTGCTATCTCCAGGGTATTTTCTCATTGGATTTAGGAACATTTTAGATGCTAGAGTATATCAGGCCAGAACAACGGTTCCTAAGAAGGATACTTTTAATTTACTATTTGAACAATGTAATTACCTCAGCTGATATATCCCTCATCATTGTCTCATGTCTCCCAGTGTCTGGGTGTGTGACAAACAAAGGCTATTCAATAGTTCTGTATATACAGAGCTTTCATTCTGTTAGATGCATAGTAAGTGACTTCATTCTGGTTGCTGAGTGGAATGCCACCTATAATTCAGTACTAAAAAAAGGTATGAAAAAATCAGAAAAATATTTGTTACCTTTCCCTGTGTGTAGAAATGATATCAATCTGAATTGGAGAAGATTTGGCAGACACATCTACCTTGTTCTGTTCTGCCCTCTACTACCTCAGCCATGCGAACTTTCACTATCAGAAATTGACACTAAATATCATCTACAGCTATACACACTTCAGTTGTAAAATTGGGATTCACCACCAGTTTTTTATTGGGCAAAGTAGTTTGTAAAAATGTTGGATCTTCATTAAAGTTGACATATTTTAATTATGGTAGATAAGAACCTTCCTTCCTGGCTGAAGCTGATTTCCAGGCTCCTGGAATGTAAGTGCTCTTCACTTGTCTGGGAAACGATTCCCTCTGGACTTAGCTAAAGCTCACCCTGAGAGTTTCTTTCCATTTATTCAAAGTGTAAATATACTCTGGAAAGAACTTTGTATAATTTTATTTTGGGTTGGTCATTGACATCACATTCATTCACTCAGCAAATGTTAATTAAGCCCATGCTGTGTGCCAGGCACTGTGTAGGCCCTGAGGGTACAGCAATGAGCAGATAAAAATCATGACCCTCCGGGAGCACGTACTGTGATGGAGGGTGAGGGTAGAAGTATGTGTATTATGTATATCTGATGCAGTATATGAAATGTCAGGTGGTGATCAATGCTAAGAAGAAAGATGAAATAGCAAAGCAATTGAAGCAATGCTAAGCATTTGAGAATGAGGTATTCCTTTTTTGAAAACTTGTATTTTCTTTTTTTTTTTTTTCTGAAATAGTTTCATTTATTTGAAAGGCAGAGTGATGGATCTTTTATCTGTTGATTCAATCCCCAAATGCCCACAGTAGCTACAGATAGGGCAGGCCAATGTTAGGAGCCTAGAAGTCCATCTGGGTTTCCTGTGTGGGTGGCTGGGACCCAAGTGCTTTACCGTTCATCTGCTGCCTCCCAGGATGCGCAGTAGTAGGAGGCCATGCTGGAAATGGAGTAGTCAGGACTCTAACTTGGCTCTGTGAATTGGGCTGCAGGAGTCTCACATGCCTGCTATTAATCTTCATTTTTTATTTGAATGACTGAAAGATCTTCCATCTCTTAGGTCACCCCCCAAATGCCCACATCCAGCCAAGGTTGGGAAAGGCTAAAGCCAGGAGCCTGGAACTCAGTCCAGGTGTCCCGTATGGGTGGCAGGGATCCAATTGAGCTGTTATATGTTCCCAGAGTGCACGTTAGCGGCAAGCTGGATCAAAAGTAGAGGAGCTAGGACTCTGACAAATGTATGGGCATCTCAAGTGGCATGTTAACTACTGTACCAAATGCCTGCCCCAGGGATTTTATTTTTACAGATGAATAATCGGGGAAGGCCTTGCTGAGAAGGTGATGTTTACATAAATATCTGAAGGAAACCAGAAATCAACTGAGTAGATACAGGAAAGGAAACACAGTTATGTTGCCAAAATGCTGTCAAAATGAGCTTAAGTTGTGAAGAACACTTGTAATAATTAACTATTCCAAGATGTTGTGAGGCATCTAAGCATAGGTGGCAGGGGTTAGGAGATTCAGAATAAGTGTGAGATCTTGCATTGGTGTTTAAAAACCAGCCCATTTCTGAGATTGCTATATTATCATGAAAGCAGGAGGTTGGGCAGTTTTCTTTGCCAGTCCACTTTCTTCTGTATCCTACTGTGAAGCCTTCTGTCACTAGTGGGTTGATAATCTCTCACTATGAAATAACTCTCAGAATGCCTACTTTGACTTCCTATAGGTTGAGTAGAAGTGGGCTATAAGGCAGGGAGCCCCAACATATAATGGGGAGACAAAGAGGACTGTAAAACAAGAAGGTAAATGGTGTGAGCTCAAGTGTTTTGGATAGTGCTGGTTTCTTTACAGCTTGAATATTCCTATTGCTGGTTCTCTGAGGTTCTTGCTCTGTCTGGATTTGTTGGGAATGAGGCATCTGCACTGTTAGATCCTAATTTTACCTAAGCATGGAACATTGACTTTTCTCACTAATTCTTTAATTTCTTGATACTTGGGTGATGGAACTCTGACACATTACCTTATGAGTGAATTGAGCAAAGAAATGATAATTAAAGGCACTAATTTTCCTTTTCTGCCTTCAGCATTTGTGAGCGGGTAACTCCTCGGCTGTCCCATGCCAACTCAGCTGTGGTGCTTTCAGCGGTAAAAGTCCTTATGAAATTTCTAGAGTTATTACCCAAGGACTCTGACTACTACAATATGCTGCTGAAGAAATTAGCTCCTCCACTTGTCACTTTACTGTCTGGAGAGCCAGAAGTGCAGTATGTCGCCTTGAGAAACATCAACCTCATTGTCCAGAAAAGGTTGGAAAATAGTAAAGTGCTGATGAGAATGTTTCTAACTTTGAACTAAACTTGGTACTAGTATCATGTGACTCAACCAGTGTTGAATCTCTTTTTAGTGCATGAAGATGCATGTGTCAGATAAACTTTCCTAGGATCTGTAGGTTAGCTGTTGATGTCATTGTGTTCCTACAGTAAATGGTTGCTTCATGTCTCACTCTTAGGCCCAGTTTGTTTTCTGAAGGAGCCAATATACCCCCTTATACGTCTCCTATTGCCTTCATTATACAGTTCAGGCTGCAGTTTATTTACTGGTTTATTTATTTTTAGTTTTAAAATTATTTACAGAGAGAAAGCTATCCTATTTGCTGGTTTACTCCCCAAGTGGCTACCACAGCCAGAATTGGACCAGTCTGAAGTCCTGCCAGGAACTTCTGGGTCTCCAATGTGGGTGCAGGGGCCAAGGACCTAGGCCATCTTGGTCTGCTTTCCTAGACACTTGACAATTTGTTTGTTTGTTTGTTTAATTGGAGAGGCAAATTTACAGAGTGAAGGAGAGACAGAGAGTAAGATCTTCCATCTACTGGTGTGCTCTGCAAGTGGCTCCAACAGCCAGAGCTAAGCTGATCTGAAGCCAGGAGTCAGGAACTTCCTCCGGGTCTCCCATGTGGGTGCAGGGTCCCAAGGCTTTGCTTTTTTTTTAATTTATTTTTTATTGATTACATTGCATTATGTGACACAGTTTTCTAGGCTCTGGGATTCCCCTCTTCCCTCCCCAAAACCCGCCCCCCCCCCCATGGTGGATTCTTGTTGCATTACTACAGTTCAGATTCACTTGAGATTCTTTCCTTGCAAGCATCTACAAAGCATAGAGTCCAGCATCATATTATCCAGATAAGTTCAACAGTTTCTTGGGGAGATTGTCTCTGGTCTGAAGGTAGAGTCGACAGAGTATCATCCCAATCAATTAAAAACTCTGACATTACATCAGTAACAATTTATAACGTAATGGAATAAGTTGACATGGTATTGTGTAACCAGCATTTTAAAAGAGAAAGAGAGAAAAAAAGAGTGCAAGTTCTGAACCACATCCTATGACTTCTACATTGACATATACAATTATATATTATTTATATACAACTGGGTTCTATACACCTTAAAATGGCTATAGATTACTATTCAGCTGTCTCATGTCTATTTTAATTTTAGTATTTAGCAGTTCATAGCATTGAAGCATGATTTTGCAGAACCTGGCTGTTTTTCAGGTAGTCTAATTCTATAACAAGACATATGTCAACAGTTTAGGTGAACAGTTTTAGGAGGGGTATGCAGAGAAATCTTCAATACCCCAGTGAGGAGTAACTAATCTTTGTGTCCCACCCAGTGAGTTATAAGTGCATCCTCACTGCCCGTTTCCTGTTTCTAAGCTTTCCTTGTTATTCTCTATTCTAGAGGTTTTTTTGTGTTTGTTTATTTGTTTATTCGTTAGTTTGTTTTGGGGGTTTCTGGAGCGATCCTGATGGTCATTACGAGAGAGGGTGGGGACCCAAAGTCGGAACCAGGCAAGAACCAGAGAAAGCTCCTCCCCCTAGTTCCGAAGGAAGTTTACTGCTTTGTTTCTGCGGACCACTCAGTGCTTCTGGTTGTCGATCCGATGTGCAGGGTCCCAAGGCTTTGGCCCATCCTCTACTGCTTACCCAGGCCACAAGCAAGGAGCTGAATCTGCAGTAGAGCAGTTGGGGTGTAAACTGGCATTCACATGGAATGCTGATGCTTCTGCAGCAACTTTACCTGCTATGCCACAGTATTGGCCGCATGCTCAAGTTTTAGAACTTGCCTGTGACACAGTCAGACAACGTATTTTCTGATGTCTAATAAGGGAAAAACTGATTTTAAGTAAAACTGATGAGAATTGAAGGATATAGTATTTTCTTCTGGAGTAGGGAGAGGACAGGGCAGCACCAATTAGATAATATAACTCAGAAGAATCTCACCATAAGCCTTCACCTTCCTTTCTGTTTCTGTATACCACAGGCCTGAAATCTTGAAGCAAGAAATCAAAGTCTTTTTTGTGAAATACAATGATCCCATCTATGTTAAACTAGAGAAGCTGGACATCATGATTCGTTTGGCATCCCAAGCCAATATTGCTCAGGTCAGACTTTTAAGTGCGCTTGGTTTTACCATGACTTAGATCTTAAGGTGTAATCTCCAGAAGAAGTGAGGCCACAAGGTTGTTGTCTGAGAATCCATAATGATTTTCTGTTTCCTGGATTTTGCCAGGTTCTGGCAGAACTGAAAGAGTATGCCACCGAGGTGGATGTTGACTTTGTCCGAAAAGCTGTGCGGGCCATCGGGCGGTGTGCCATCAAGGTGGAAGTGAGTGTTAAATAGCGGCTGGGAGCACTTCGTGGCTCTCTGGGTGCTTTCCTGATGCCTTTCTCTAATAAAGTTTCTCAATAATTTTTAGAAAGTTAAGATCTTAAAGAATTTTTAATGAAAAAAATGTTGTGCTTGATCGACTCTTCCCCACCTCTTTCCTTTCCCTTGGAGATATAATTTTCATTCTATTTTTGTGTTATTCTTTAGATTACTTCCATATTTCTTAAGTGATATTATTTATTATTTTACAAATTACAGGCTTTTTCTATTAACTTTGTTGTACAAAAAGGTTAGTTCATATACTATGCCATTCACATTTCTCTCTTGTGTCCCAGGGTAGTTTTATCATGAGATTTGCTGCTGTGTCAGCTATATTGGTATATATTACCTTTGTATAGTCCATATTGTCTTGCAAAGCTTACACATACTATGACTTTGTGGAAACATAGTACCAAGACTATATGAAGTGACTGTATTTTCATGTAGAGTCGTTTGAATGTTTTGGAGCTGCTATAATTGCTTCCTTCCCTTGGATTGTGAGTGTTGTTCTGGCTCTTGAAGTGTAACATTAAAACCTATAAGTCTTTTGCTTTAAATCCTTTTCTACTCTCTGTTTATTGCTGCAGTCTGAATGATTACCTTAGTGGGCTCTGCCCCTTGCCACACACCCCCACACCCCTCATTTCATACGGCCTCACCTGATTGCTACTTTTTGTTACTGGCACTTTTTTCATAACATTCCTTTTGAGGGGAAGTGGGTTGTACTGGCTTCTTTATTCTCTGAAGACACCAATTTGTAGTTTTTTGTTTTATTTCTGCAGTTTGAATTTGACTTTATGATTAGTGCATTCTGTATAAAATCTGTTTGTCAGGCAGAGTTTGAGGAAGAAAGGCATTCCACCCACTGGTTCACTCCCCAAATGGCCTCATCTTCATGGAATGGAGCAGGCTGAAACCTGGAGCCTAGAGCTTCTTCCAGGGTGCAGCAGCCCAAAGCCTTGGAACATACTCTGCTGCTTCCCGAGGCCATCAACAGCAGGCTGAATTGGAAGTGGAGCAGCCGGAACTAGATTAGGCTCCCATATGGGATGCTGGCGCTGCGCTGCAGGAGACATAGACTACTGTCCACAGCGCTGACACCAGTGCGTTTGATTTGTTACTGTATTCTCTCTTATTCTCAGTAATAAAAGATTAATAATTTATATGCCATTGTATGGGTTAGTTGTAAACCATGAAAATTTATAATTTAAAGCTGGAAAAAAATTTAATTTACATAGCTCAGAAGACGGTAAATTGTCTAGAAGTTCTTAGAGGTTTTTATGTTTAATTTTTTCGTTTGCAAGAAGAGAGAGGAAGAGATTTTTAAGGTCATGGATAGCTGTGGAAAACAAAATGAAAGCTCTGGGCCTTCTCCTTAGAAGATATTCCTATATGCTTGTACATGATTTGGCAATTTCATTTTGAGAGGTGTGAAGACATCCTCTGCTGTCTACTCACCCATGAACTCTGGTTAAAGATATCCTGCTTTGGCTTAATTTTGAATTCTTACTCTTTCTTCTTCATCTTGGCTTATTCTTTGTTGTCATTGTTGTTTGAATATCCCAGAAACTTTTTCCCCCAAGAGATTGAATTGATTCATCTCTTGTAATTTTGTAATGACCAAAATTTGAGGTATATTTAAAACTTACGTAGATTTATGCAAAATAACCCAGCATCAAATTAAGGTCCTCTGTTTTCTTTAACTAATGCATGTGTGTGTTTCAGAGGTTCTTTATGTTGAAGTAGTGCTACTGGATAGATTATCTGACTTATTTTTTATGTTCCTCTTCCAGCAATCAGCAGAGCGTTGTGTAAGCACATTGCTTGATTTAATCCAGACCAAGGTAAATTATGTGGTGCAAGAAGCGATTGTTGTCATCAGGGACATCTTCCGCAAATACCCCAACAAGTACGTCCAAATACCAACCCCTTTTCCTCAAACAGGAAGAGGTTAAGTGAAGTTTGCTTTGAAATTGACTAGTTAGGAAGTATCCTTTTGAGCCCAGCACAATAGCCTAGTGACTAAATCCTTGGCTTGCACACGCCAGGATTCCTACATTGGCACTGGTTTGTGTCCCAGCTGTTCCACTTCCCATCCAGCTTCTTGCTTGTGGCCTGGGGAAAGCATCGAGGATGGCCCAAAGCCTTGGTACTTGCACCTGCATGGGAGAACTTCAAGATGCTCCTGGCTTCTGATTGGTTCAGTTCCAGTCATTGTAGCCATTTGGGGAGTGAATCAGCGGGTGGCAAGATTTTTCTGTTTCTTCTCTATGTAGATCTGCCTTTCCAATAAAAATAAATAAGTCTTTTAAAAATATATATATCTTTTTTAGTGTAACTTGTCATAATAGGATATTATATCATAAATCAGGAATATAGTTGTTAGGACAAGAACTAAGACTTGAATTTTTGCTTAATTTTATTACTTCAGAAGAAATGACAGCCTGCCTGAATAGACATGGTTTATTGGCACATATTAAGGTTAACATAGCTAGATTATTTTTTTAACATATACTTTTATTGCATTTTTATTGTAAATTTAGTTGTAAAACCGAGAGAGATCCCAATACCAAGTTCCTAGAACATCTGAGGTTGGAGCAGGGCTGGATCTCAATCCGGGTCTCCCAAATGTGTGGCAGGGACTCAGGCACTGGAGCCATCACTTGCTGCTTCTCAGGTAGATGTGTATTGGCAAGTAGCTAGAATTCAGAACAGAACTGACAATTGGAACTCGCTCATGCCAACTACATCATATCCCTAGAACCTGCCTAACTTGCACTGTACCTCCTCTTTGATAGTGAAGTCCTTTTAATAGAATACCTAGGGGAGGCTGTTACAGCACAGCAGGGTAGTTGCAACTTGGGAAACCTGCATCTGGTGTTAACGTGCCTGAGGTCCAGTCTTGTCTCCCCTAATACTTCCAGCATTCTGCCAGTTTGTACCCTAATAGCTCATATATTTCCCTGTCATCCATAGGAGAGACTGGGTAATATTCCTGGCTCCTGGCTTTGACTTGGCCTAGTCTTGCTTGTTGTCGGCATTTAGAGAATGAATCAGCAGATGCTAGGTCTTTCTCTCTCTCTAGTTCTGCCTTTCAAATCAATAAAAATTAATTAATTAAAAATAGACCAAATCCAGGACCTGGGAATGTAAAACAGGTCTCCCGTGTGGATTTCATGAACTGAACTACTGAAGCCGTCACCTGTTGCCTTGCAGGGTGTGTTAGCAGGAAGCTGGTAGAACTGAATGAAGCTGGGACTCAAACTCAGGTACTCTGCTATGTCATAGTGTCTCAAGTGGCTGAGTCAGATGCCAACTTCTAAATTTGTTTGTGAAAGCAACCGTGAGTCTGCAGCAGTGTAATAAAAGCAGGCCTTAAAGTATCTTTAATGTTATTTTGCCTTATAATTATAGAGATAGCAAACTTTAAAAAAAATAATAAAACACAAAGAAACAATTATAGAGATAGATTTCCTGAAACTGATGATTAATCTTTACAGGTAATTTTTAAAGACTTTTTATTGGAAAGGCAGATTTACAGAGAGAAGGAGAGACAGAAAAGGATCATCCATTCACTAATTCACTCCCTAAATATCTGTAATGGCCAGAATTGAGCTGATCAGAAGCCAGGAAGCAGGAGCTTAATATTCTGACCTAATATTTATATATTCTTTTTGTAGCAAAGCTTTCCCAGTTTGGTTCTTTGGTTTAGGGTCCCCTGTCGGTGGTGTGCTTTTAACCATGTTAACTGTAGTCTGTTAACTTTTGCCCTCCTGCCGGGTCAGGTATGAAAGCATCATTGCCACCCTGTGTGAGAACTTGGACTCCCTGGATGAGCCAGATGCTCGAGCAGCCATGATTTGGATCGTAGGCGAGTATGCTGAAAGGATTGACAATGCAGATGAGTTGCTGGAGAGCTTCCTCGAGGGTTTTCACGATGAGAGCACTCAGGTAAGTTTCCAGCTGCCCCATGCCTTACCTCTTTGGTAAGAGCTCTGAGAAAGTAAAGATTCCTTTTCTTTTTTCTTTTCTTTCCTTATATTTATTTATTTATTTAATATTTATTTATTTTTGTTGGAAAGGCAAATTTACCAGAGAGAAAAAGAGGCAGAAATAGAAAGATCTTTCGTCTATTAGTTCACTCCACAAATGGCTTCAGTGGCCAGAGTTGAGCCAATACGAAGCTAGGAGCTTCTTCTCAGTCTCCCACACAGGTACAGATTCCCAAGGCTTTGGGCCATCTTACACTGCCTTCCCAGGCCATAAACAGAGGCTTGGATGGGAAGCTGAGCAGCCAGGACAAGAACTGGTGTCTTATAGGATCCTGGTGCTAGAAAGGGGAGGATTAGCCAGTTGTCATTGTATCAGCCCTGAAACTAAAGCTTTCTTGTCTGTTTATATTAATTTGTACACCCATGTTGAGTGTCCTTTGTCCCACATCCTTGAAATGATTCAGATTTTGAGTTTTTCAAATTTTGAAATAGTTCTTTGTATATGAGTAGATATTTGTCTTGAAGCTGAATCCCAAAGCTAAGCATGATTCTTATTTATATCTCACACATACCTTATGCGCATAGCTTATTTTATACAGTTTTTTAGTGTATATGCATTCTGACTGCAATCCATTATGTAAGATAGGTGTGGAATTTTCCATTGTCAGATCTTTAAAGGTTTTGGAATTAGAGCATTTCAGATTAGGTATGTTTGTCTGTAGCATGTTAATTTTTGTCCAAAAAGGATGATCCTTTTGAGTTGTATACTGATTTCTTTTTTATAAGGTTTATTTTTATTTCAGAGGCAGAATTAGAGAGAGAGAAATATCCTCCATCTGCTGATTTCACTCCCCAAATGTTTGTCATGGCCAGAGCTGAGCTGATCCAAAGCCAGTAGCCAAGAGCTTCCTTCTGGTCTCCCATGTGTGTACAGGGGCTCAGACTTGGTCTATTCACTGCTTCTTTCCCAAGTCATAAGTAGGTAGCTGGATCAGAGGTGGAGCAGCTAGGACTCCAATTAGCATCCATGTGGGACGCCAGCATCCCTGCCCTCCCACACACGCACGGTTAGAGGCTTAGTGTACTATGCCACAGCACTAGCCCCTGTATATTGATTTCTGATGTAACATTTACATCACTGGTTGTGAAACTTAACCCCCCCTACATGCTGGTTGGAGAGGCTAGTGCAGAGACCTCTGTCATCTACTCATGTGTGGACTCAAGACTGAGATGAGCCCAAGTGTCTACAATGAAAAGGTCTTGGTCAAGCATCACACTTTTAGAATCACTGGTTTATGGGCCTGACGCAGTAACCTAGCAGCCAAAGCTCTTGCCTTGAATGTGCTGGGATCCCATATGGGCACCAGTTCTAATCCCAGCAACCCTACTTTCCATCCAGTTCCCTGCTTGTGGCCTAGGAAAGCAGTTGAGAATGGTCCAAAGCCTTGGGCCCCTCACCTGTGTGGTAGACCCAGAAGAGGCTCCTGGCTCTTGGCTTTGGATCAGCGCAGCTCTGGCCATTTCGGCTGTTTGGGGAGTGAATTGATGGACAGAAGATCTTCCTCTCTCTGTATTTCTATAAATCCTTAAGAAAACAAAAACAAAAACAAACTCTACTCTGTATATCTGACTTTCCAATAAAAATAAAGCAAATCTTTAGGAAAAAAAAGAGTCACTGATTTACAACCTAAGTTACCACTTTTCTTATTTTCTGTCACCTAGAGATGATGTCACGTGTCTGTTAGTAGTGACTGGCTCAGAGCAGCAGGGATTTTTGCCTGGAACTGCAATGAGGTTTGACGAGATTCTCAGTGAGTGGTTAGACTTCTTCCCGCCTTCCATCGCTCACTCCTGCCACAGCAGCAGCCACGAGCCCGGGAGAGCAGACACATTAGTTAGCTGCTGGGCATTTATACTCACAGCAAATAGAAGCTCGTGTATATGATCCACTGTAGTAATTTTAAGAGACCTAAAACAAGAAGTACATATATAAACTAGTAATTTTGTGATTCAGTAGCTGTGATCTGGCATAATTGTGCTGTCTTAGCTGTTGCTCTAGTATGACAGATGATTCTGTAATTGCCTCAAAATTGTAGCTTTCATAAAGTAGCAAGTAAGAGTTAGCCAGGAGTCAGTTTTATGGCCATCAGTTTGTTAGCATGATTTTTGTTTGTTTGTTTTTGTTTTCTTAAGGATTTATTTATTTGTTTTAAAGGCAAAGTCAGAGGGGGTCTTCTGTTCATTGGTTCACTTCCTGAATGTCTGCCAACAGCTGGAGATGGGCAAAGCCAAAGCCAGGTGTCACATGTGGTTGACAGGGACTGAAGTGCTTAGTCATTATGTTTGTCCTCCCAGGCCTGCTAAATAGGGAGCTAGATCAGAAGTGAAATAGTCAGGATTTGAATTGGCTCTCAGAAAATTCTGGTATGAGGGCATCCCAACTGACTGGTTAATCTGCAGTGCCAACCCCCCAGTTAACGTGCTTCTTAGGAAATGCAAGTAATTATCTGGCTCAAAAGTAGACAAGCAGTTTTTGCTGCCCACAGTATGATTTGCAGAGGGGAGGCTAGTGAGTTTGCAGTTGAACGCCCTTGCATTTGAGATGAATATCGTTGACTACTGTTGTTGAATGGGCTGTTTCAACTTTTTGCTTCTTAACCAAAATTAGAAAGACTTCTTGGTGATTTATAGTAGGGAAAATTCTGCTTTGGAGATGATGTCAAGGACTAAAAGCATATTTTAATTTATCAAATTTTCTCTCTTTAGGTACAGCTCACTCTGCTTACTGCGATAGTGAAACTGTTTCTTAAGAAACCATCAGAAACACAAGAGCTGGTCCAGCAGGTTTTGAGTTTGGCAACACAGGTAAGAAATCTGGAAAAAGCATGAGTAAATACAGAATGTTTAAATTCTTGGGTTCATATGAGGAAGTTTATTTGAGAGATGGAGATAAACTTCCCATTCTGGTTTTTTTTTTCCAAATATCTGGGACCTAGAAGCTCAGTTCTGATCTCTCACATGGGTCGTGAAAACTCAACTACTTAAACAGTCAGTTGCAGCTTCCAAGGGTGCACATTAGCAGGAAACTGGATTTGGAATCTGTGCTGCAGTTCTACCTTAGGCACCCAGACATGGTATGCAGGCATCCCCAACCAGTATCTTAATTGCCACACTAAATATCCACCCCCACTTGGGGAAGTTATAATGGAAAGAAATGTAGGTTTTTGTTTGTTTGTTTGTTTGTTTAAGGTATAAGGCATATCAGACAGGAGCTGGATTGGAAGCAGAGCAACCAGGACTCAAAACAGTGCTCATCATATGGGATGCTGACATTGTAGTCAGCAGTTCAATCACAATGCCTGCCCCAAGATGTTTCCTTTAGTTCCTGTTAAAATTCTGAAAATGCTATCCCTTGGGGCAGGCATTGGCACTGCACTGAAGACACCATTTGATGTTGAGAATCTCTGCCTTTTATTTTGTGTGTATCTTGAAAGGGAGAGTTAAAGAGAGAAGACAGATTTTTCATCTGCTAGTTCACTCCCCTAATGGACACAATGGCTGGAGTTGGACTGGTTCCAAAGCCTGTATCCAGGAGGTTCTTCTGAGTCTTCCACATGGGTGCAAGGACCCAAGTGCTTTGTCCATCTTCCACTGCTTTCCCAGACCATAGGCAGGGAGCTGGATTGGAATGAAGCAGTGAGAAACTGACATCCATGTATAAAGTCCACGCCACAGGCAATGGCTTATTCAGTCCTGTGTATCTGCCTTTGAAGTAAAGAAACAAATATTTTTAAAATTGCCACAGATTTGTAGTTGGTTGTATGGCTTTCAAATGGATTGGCTGGTGGTTCAACCTGATTGCTATCTTGGCTCCTGAGTCCAACTTCCTACTGATGTATATCTTGGGAGGCAGTCTTGATGGCTCAAGTATTCAGGTTTCTTCCACTTACCTGGATTCCTCTTGAGGTCCTGACTCTGAGCTTTGGCCATGGGGGCATTTGGGGAAGCTCTGCATCCCAAACGAAATAAATAAGTGAAACTATTTGAATGGCTCCAGCTTTTATAATAATTCATGAAAACTGAACTTAGATTCTTTACAGTTTTTCAGGGATGTACTTATATGAAAATGACATTGAGTTTGATAGCACATTATCCTGGGTGACTTTGCTTTACCTTTCAAATGGAAGTATCCTGTGGAGATGGTAGATGCCTCAACAAGGTTTCAAATGGTGCTACCTTATGTAGTGGTTGCCTTTTTCTTGGGAGATCATTTTTAAAGCACTCAAGCTGCTCCCTGGAATTATTTGATATTTTTGGCCTTTCTTGGAACTACATGTTATTTTTAGTTAGAAGAAAAGAGGTTCAGATAGATTCTGATTTTAGGAATGTGACGCCTGGCCTTAAAGAGCAGGTCACTATTTTAGATCTACAAGAAAGCAAAATTCTTGTAGTGTAACTAGTGTAATGATTGTTGGTTCATCATGACTTAATAATATTCTTAATTAAATTCTGGAACATGCTGACTTTACCATACTCACAGAGTTAAGATGTGTATCTGCACATGAAATCTAGTTCAGATACTCATGTATCATTTATATTTTTTTCATCCCTTTATATGCTATCAAAATTCAAAACCTTATCACAGGACTGTGCCTAGTTCTGAATTTTCATATTTGCTATTATTGATTTTACATGTTTTTGTAAGAGTTCTTTGAGACTCTTACAAGGAAAGATGCCTGGTACTTAGCAATGTCCATAACTGGCAAGGCAGTTGTTATTTCATATTCTCTGCTGAATTTAGCAGACCCTCTATTAGCAACCCTTGGAGAATTTGTATCTCTTTGAAGATAAACTGAAAACAGTGCAAAATGCTTTTAAACTCTTACGTGATCATACAACATTCCAGCAGCTCATGTCCCGTCTACATTTCTGGTGAGGATTTTGGCTTTGTTTTCTCTCACTCACCTCTAAATACTCAAGCAAGTTTTTTGAACATGTCCTCTATTTCCACAAGTTGTCAACATTGTCTCCATCTCCATTGTTTATTATTTTTTCAATTTATTTTTAACTTATGAATATTCTTCATATTTATAGAAGTTAAAGAGAAACATTTTTATATCCCAAGGCCATCTTAGTTAACTTTTACTAGATTAAACTAACTCATCTCAATTTAAATTCTTTTGGGGTTGGTGTGATGGTTAATTCTCCACCTATGAGTGTCAGTATCCCTGTATGGATGCTCGCTCATGTCCCACCTACTGCACTTCTGATCCAGCTCCTTCTTTATGGCCTGGCAAAGCAACAGAGGATGGTCAACATCTTTGGAACGCTGTACCCATTTGGAGGCCTAGAAGAAGCTCCTGGTTCCTGGCTTTGGATCATCTCAGCTCCAGACATTTGAGGGGTGAAGCAGCAAATGGAAAATCTTTGTCTTTCTGTAAATCTGCCTTTCCAGTAAAAACAAGTCTCTTTAAAAAATTTAGATTCTTTGAAATGTTAGGGATTACAGGATAATAACTATTGAAACCATATTGAATCTAAATGAGATACCTTAGTATGCCAGTTTTCATAAATCACTACAGTATTGCCTTGATAATGAGTTTGGTAGTTTAAATTTCTGCATGGAGGGCCCGGCGCGGTGGCGCAAGTGGTTAAAGGTCCTCACCTTGCCGCCCGGGATCCCATATGGGCGCCGGTTCTAATCCCGGCAGCCCCGCTTCCCTTCCAGCTCCCTGCCTGTGGCCTGGGAAAGCAGCAGAGGACGGCCCAAAGCTTTGGGAACCTGCACCCGCGTGGGAGACCCGGAAGAGGCTCCTGGCTTCGGATCGGCATAGTATCGGCCCGTTGCGCTCACTTGGGGAGTGAATCATCGGACGGAAGATCTTCCTCTCTGTCTCTCCTCTCTGTATATCTGCCTTTCCAATGAAAAAATAATAAAAATAAATCTTTAAATTTCTGCATGGAGAACAGATCCATCCAAATCTTCTTGCTTTTGTCTTTTTGTTAGGATTCTGATAATCCTGACCTTCGAGACCGGGGCTATATTTATTGGCGTCTTCTTTCAACTGACCCTGTTACAGCCAAAGAAGTGGTCTTGTCTGAAAAACCATTGATCTCTGAGGAGACAGACCTTATTGAGCCAACTCTGCTGGATGAGCTAATCTGCCACATTGGTTCTTTGGCCTCTGTGTACCATAAGCCTCCCAATGCTTTTGTGGAAGGAAGTCATGGTATCCATCGTAAACACTTGCCAATTCACCATGGGAGGTAAGCAGGTGAACTGAGTTTAAATGAGAAATGACTGTTTACATAGAGTGGGTCTATTTTCTTATGTAGCCTTTGACAGAACTTGATACGCATTTTGTGGACCTGTTCCTTTACCTCCCCTGGGAGTGCCATGTGGACACTAGTGACCACCTGTTTGTCCTAATCTAAGAGTATGCAAATGTGAATTTAGAAGTTTGTGTGCTGATAAAGTCTGAAAGTTGTTTACATTTCTGGTAAAACAAAGCTAGAAATATTTCCAGAGTGGAAAACTTGAAGATTCTATATGGTTGTAGGTTTTCAATTACTGTTTGTGTGTGTGTGTGTGTGTGTGTGTGTGTGTGTGTTTTTAGTAAGTTAAACTGATGCTATCAGTGAATAGATTTTGTTATGAACATGCTTTCTAAAAATATGTGACCTAAATTTTTAGTTAGGGAGGAGACGTACTCTGATAACTGTTTATAATGGTACCTCAGAATCTTTTCAAAATTTTATTCCTTCAGCAGTCATAATAAACCTTAAGTCTCGATAAAGTTTGGTCCCAGAGTAGTTAGAATAGTTAGGTATCACCAAGAAGTTTCTCCTGTCGTTGTTTAATGTATATTGCTATTTAAATAGTTTCTGAGTGGCCAGAGCATAGTATTTATTGCTTTGTAAAATAGTGTAGGCAAGCATTTTGAGTATTTAAACTGTTAGGTAAGCTGAAAGAAAATTATTCTAAGAAAATCACTGTTAGCCTTTTATGACTTTTGGTTGAGTTGAATCTTTAGTTTTAGGATAGGAGGATAGGGTCTGGAGTCTAACCCAAAAGGAAATGTGTAGCTTTATAAGGATTAGGTCTTGAACTGAGTTGGGGTGTTTTCCTTACAGGCAAGCATTGTTAGCATTCTCCAGCAGATTATTTAACTTTTAAATCTGTGCTCCAAGTTTTGGTAGTTACAGTGTTTTGTTACTTGCCCACATAACCCTGTTTATATGTCATTTGATCTACCCTGCTCCTGATAGTCACATTGGAAGTGGAAAACCAAGCTCAGCCAACAGAAGCAATCCCTTTTGGAATGCAAGGAAAGAACTAGTATTTCAACTAAACAGAAACACAGCCTCCTACATAAACGCTTTATCTGACCAACAGTCTTTTCTGTTTCCGTCACAATACCTTATATGGTTTCTCCTTTTATAACCTTTTTGTTGGTTTCTGTGACTTTTATTTTTAAGTAACATACAGATACAGGAACAAAATATCTTTTAATATAAATAAGGATGATATACTGTTGCAAGTGATGTGTCTATAATAATAGTGAAATTACCTTTATTCTCTAGCTAAATGATACATTAAAGCCTTCTGGGGCTAGCATTGTGGCACAGCAGGTTAAACCACTTGAAACCTTGGCACCACATGTGAGTGTTTGTCTCTTGTAGCGATTAGAAAGTATTTTTTACTTATTATTTACTCTGCTGTCAGCTGTTGTATAAGGGTGAAGTGGTAGTTTATCTTTTAGAAAAACTTCACCTTTTAAAAATATACTTGGCAGTTACTTCAGTGACTTATGGGGTATTTGCCATAAGTTTATAATGGGAAACATTTTCAGATTAATTTTGAAGATAACATATACATTTAGAAAGGATATATTCTTTGAAGATTTATTTATATTTATTGGAAAAGCAAATGTACAGGGAGAAGGAGAGACAGAAAGATCTCCTGTCCACTGTTCACTCCCCAAGCAGCTGCAGCAGCTGGAGCTAAGCCTATCCAAAGCCAGGAGCTTCTTGCAGTTCTCCCATATGGGTGCAGGGTCCCAAGTTTTTTGGCCATCTTCTACTGCTTTCCCAGGCCACAAACAGGGCTGGGAAACAGAGCAGCTGGGACATGAGCCAGCACCCACATGGGATCCCAGTGCTTGGAGGTGCAGAAGTAACTGATTGAGCTATTGCATCAGCCCCAACAATGTATTCTTTAGAATCTACAGGATCACCTACTTTTCATGTGGCTCATTTTATTCTCTTGTGTTACTCTGAGCTTTACATTATGATAAAGAAAATTATATGCATTGATACCTATTCGAGCTTTCATTTAAGAATATTCATAAATCCATGTGTTCTCAAGTACTTCCTGGATGGCACAGATCGTGATAGAATTTCTTGGTGGAGAAATCTTTCAGATATATGTTTCTTGCTAAGTGTATATGAAATTACTTCTCCTTTTGATTTATTTCTTAGTATTTGGACCTTCTCATCTTTCTTGACATTTTTCTCCTAAGTAGATGGTTTTTGTCTCTAATTTTGCAGTTGCATATATACTTGTTTCCTCATTAGTCTTGGTTGTGTCAAGGGCTCAGGCTGAATCCTCTGTTTCTGTGTCTCTCGTTTATTTCCTTAGGACACTTCCTTTCTAACCTTTTCTTTCTTTTAAAGTTTACTAATTTATGGGAAAAGCAGAGTGCTGGGGAATGATGGGAGATGAGATAGGTGGGGGGCTGGAGGGAGAGGGAGAGGAAGAGAAAGAGAGAAGAATTTTCCATTTGTTGGTTGACTACCAAAATGGATGGAAAATGGCTGGGCCAAAACCAGCAGTCTGAAACTCCATCCAAATCTCCCGTGTAAACTCTGGGCCCCTAGTATTTGGCCATCTGCTGCTGTCCCAGGTACGTTAGCAGAGAGCTGTAGCAGAAGTGGAATAACTGGCAGCCATACTGGCACTGGTGTGGGATGCCAGTGTCACAGGAGGCAGCTTAACCTGTGGTGCTATAAAACTGGCTCCTGCTAGCCTTTTTTTCCACTGATACTATAATATTTAATCATTTGGCTTTGTTTTCATTTTGCTCTTTTTATAATAAGAGCCCAGTGCTTGAATGATATTTTAAGGAGATAGAACAGTTAACAGGCAGTTAGGAGGGAACCTGTGGAAATAAGAAACAAGGTGTTCCTTATATTGCTATCTGCAAAAGATATTACTCCAGAAAATGAAAAGATTGATAGGAAATACAGTAAGTCCAATGCCATAGGTAACTATATCATAAATTAGGCTGTAACACCATACTAAAATACCCACAAAGCAGCATCTCTTAAATGCATAGCAATTGGAGCCAACATGGTGGTATAGCAAGTTAAGTCTCTGCCTGTAGCCCCGGCATTCCGTATGGGCCCTGGTTTATGTCCTGGCTGCTCCACTTCTGGTTCTTATTCCTATTATGTTCTGGGAAAGCAATGTAGGATAGCTCAAGTCCTTGGACCCTGCACCGATGTGCTCAGAAGAAGCTCCTGGCTCATATCTTCAGACTGGCCCAGGTCTGACCATTGTGACCCTTTGGGGAGTGAACCAGCTGATGGACTTTCTTTCTCTGTTTTTCTCTAATAATTCTGACTTCCAAGTGAAAAATAAGTAAGTCCTTTTTTTTTCTCCCAACAGCAATCAGGGTTTATTGTTGGTCAGATTAAAGAGCACAGAACAGCACAGGTCTCATGAATGGAGGGCTTGACCCTTGTCCAAGGGACCTCGGTTAGGATGTATTTGACCCCACAGCCATCAGGGATGAACCGCTTCTCAGCCACCATGTCTTCAAATTCATCCACATTGAATTTAGTAAAACCCCACTTCTTTGATTTGTGGATCTTCTGGTGACCGGGGAAGTTGAATTTGGCGCTGTGTAGGGCCTCTGTCACTTGTTCCTTGTTCTGCAGCCTGGTGCAGTTGGACATGATGACTTGGCCAATGTGAGCCCTGGCAATTGTGCCTTGGGGCTTTCCAAAAGCACCCCGCATGCCTGTCTGCAGCCTAGTTGAGGAACAGCACAAGGTCAGAGGCAGGAATGGCCACTTTAAAGGACTATCTCCGAAGTTCCTGAGGGCAACCCATACAAGCAACAGGTTGCATACACTACCAGGGAGGCTGCTGTTTGCAGCCATTGCATACCAGGCACCCATGAAATAAGGGAGCTAGTCAGCTTAATTAGAGTAAATCCTTTAAAAAAATGAATAATCGCTTCTCGGCCTTTTGGCTAAGATCAAGTGTAAAAAAATGAATAGTAACTGATCAGTTAGGTGTTAACCTGCTTCACTTAGGTCAGCATGATTTCTCAACTGTCGTATTTCATATCTCCAAGTGGTGGACATGGTACTGTCTGTTAACCAGATAAGAGATACAGGAAAAACACAAGCAGAACCTGCAATCCCTGTGTCATAATTGTAAGAATTAAGCAGTTGATATGCACTCCCTGTACGAGCTGACCCTCCTTTGAGAATCCCTCTTGGCAAGCAGGAATTTGTGTTTCTCAATAAAATCTACTTTCGGGCCTGGCGCCGTGGCCTAGTGGCTAAGGTCGTCGCCTTGAATGTGCCGGGATCCCATATGGTCACCTCCACTTCTTCTCTATCTCTTCTCCTCTCTGTGTACCTGACTTTGTAATAAAAATAAAATCTGACAAAAAAATCTGCTTTCACTTGCTTTGCCCACTTGCCCCTGTTTTTTGTCCATGCTGTAATTCAGTTTATTACTATGAGATGAAGAACCGAAAGAACCTGCTCAACTCTTGTAGCAATGTGGCCATTTTATGAATGAGAAAACTTTGTCGTAGAGAAGTTGTCACTTGCTCATAATCATACTTGCAGTGATTAGTGGAGCCAGCACTTGATCCTAGGCTTCTGATTGTAGTTCCTCTGCCCAGCACATCTGTCCTTTCTCTTCCCTTGATGATGTCACCTGCTATATTTGAGTATATGAATTGCTTCCCAAGTTTATTTCTTTAGTTTTCCTTGCCAGTTCCTTTAATTGCCTGTTGAACATTCCTGTTTCTCTTATTTGAGACTTTAGAGAGGCATAAGGATCTTATTATTCTTGTCATCCCTCTCCATAGATTCCACAGTGATTGTTTTAAAAAAGATTTACATATATATTTTTTTAAATTTGGAAAGTCAGATATACAGAAAGAAGGAAATACAGAAAGATCTCTGTCTACTGGTTCACTCCCCAAGGGGCTGAAATGGCTGTAGTTGAGCTGAGCCGAAGCCAGGAGCTTCTTCCAGGTCCCCCATGTGGGTGCAGGGTCTCAGGGAGTTGGGCCATCTTCCACTGCTTTTCCAAGCCACAGGCAGGGAGCTAGATGGAAAGTGCAGCAGCTAGGATACAAACCAGTACACATATGGGATCCCGGTGCCTGCAAGGCAAGGACTCTAACCACTAGGCTACTACACCAGGCCCCCCAGTGATTTTTTTTCTTTATTTTAAGATTTGGTTATGTTTATTGTACAGTCAGATTTACAGAGAGGAGAGACAGAAAGAGGGATCTTCTGTCTGCTAGTTCACTCCCCAACTAGCTGCAGTGGCCATAACTGAGTTGATCCAAAGCCGGGAACCAGGAGTTTATTCTTAGTCTCCCACATGCTGCAGGGTCCCAAAGCTTTGGCCCTTCATCTACTGCTTTCCCAGGTCACAAGCAGGGAGCTGGATGGGAAGTAAAGCAGCTGGGATATGAATTGGTGCCCATATAGGATCCCGGCACATGTAAGGCAAGGAATTTCAGCCACTAAGCTAATGCGCCACTCTCTGCAGCGCCCCAATGATTTTTTTAAACAATTAATTGATTTATTTAAAAGGTAAAGTTACAGGGAGTGACTGACAGGAAAAGATCTTCCATCTGCTGGTTCCTGCCTGAAATAGTTCCCATGGCCAGGGCTGGACCAGGGCTGGGCCAAGTCAAAGTCTGGTGCTGGGAGCTCTGTCTGGATCTCCCAGGTGCGTTACCTGGAAGCTGGATCAGATGCTGAGCTGGGTCTTGAACTGGCTTGAAGGTGACATCAGCATCACCACAGGTGGCAGCTTACCCACTGCACCACAGCAACACCATGACAGTCCCTCCACCAGCAATTTTTGTAATCTAAATTTAATTTTTACTTAGAGAGAGATACACATACCAAGATAGACAGAAATCTTCCATTTGTTGGTTAATGCCTGCAGCTGCCAAGGCTGGACCAGCGTGAAGCTTGACCCTCAGTCCCGGTCTCCCACGTGGGTGGCAGAGATGCAGTTATTTGATCTAGCGCTTGCTGCCTCCCACAGTGCACATTAGCAGGAAGCTGGAATAAGAAGCAGAGCTGGGACTTGAACCCAGACACTCTACTGTGGAATGCCGGTGTCCCAAGCAGTTTCCTCTATATTCATGTCTTGTCAAACCTATGTAATTTTAAGAACACATTTGTTGTTAATTGAATTTTTATAGTATCTTATTGTTATATTTCTGATTTTTATCTGTTGTCATATTGGTGTGTCTTACGTGAAATTGGCTTTTTTTTTTCTCCTGTTTGTGTGTGACTGCAGCACTGATGCAGGTGACAGCCCTGTTGGCACCACCACTGCGACCAACCTGGAACAGCCTCAGGTTATCCCCTCCCAGGGTGACCTTCTGGGAGATCTTTTAAACCTTGACCTTGGTCCCCCGGTCAATGTGCCCCAAGTGTCCTCCATGCAGATGGGAGCTGTGGACCTCTTGGGAGGAGGACTAGATAGTCTGGTAAGCATCATTCTTCCCCATTTCTATTGGTTATTTTTAGTACTTCATATGCCAGAGAATTTTAAATTATTCAGCTTTTTAGAACTAGATCTTTCCTTGATGAGCAGTAATGTCCTTTGAGAAAGGACAGGATTCTTTGTCTTTAGAGAGTTGATATAATACTGATCATCATACAGGGTATGTCTGCAAGTATATCAGATTATTTTGTCGTCTTGCCTCTAAATAGAACTTTTGATATTTAACCAAGCTATTGTTCAGCAATGTTAATATTTAATATTCTTTCCAAATTTTATTATTGCTCCTGCTTAGCTCTGGATACCCCACTGTAAGTTGTCCTTTTGACCTAAACCGCATTAAAGTGACTTAATATATATCATCCCTATTTCAAGACTTTTCAATCTCTGCCTTTGTTATGTTTTATTGGTTTTATACCTAGTGTACTTCTAATAGGTTTTGAGGCAGGCATTTGAGCCATTTTGCATTTAAAAAGTACCATTATTGCAGTTGGAAAGGATTCTACCATCTCTACGCTGTTATACTTCCAATTTAATTAGCTTCCAGGATTCTAATACTAAAAGGCTCCAATGACCAGAAATATCTGTGATTATATGTTACCAGTGAGAACCAAAATTATTTTTGATTTCTGTATAGATAAATGAGAAATACTTTAATCTGTAGAGGGAAGGCCAGAAAAATGACAGATCTCCTCACATGGCTCTACACAGTTAATACTTAGCTCCGGTGGAATTAGAGAGCCTGTTTTAGCCAGACACTTCCAAATGAGCTGCTTGTCAACCTGATGATTGTAAAGATGCACAACAAATTGATTTTATTCCCAGCATCTTTGGGAGGCAGATAACCATTAAAACAAAGATATGTGTTCTCAGAGATTACATAAACAAAGCAGCCTCCGTCTCTGCTGCCTCCACTGGCATCTTTCCTTTTACTTTATGAGTAGTATTTGTCTGGGATTTATGGCAGACAGTACAGAGATGTTTGTTTTTCATCTGACAAAGAGTCTAAGGAAATAATAGCCTTACAGTCATAGCTCTGTAGGTTTTGCATTTTGCTGATGGAAAGTCACTGCTTCCAGAATCTCCTCACTGACCAGGCTGTGGACTTTTGCTTATATTGATATAAATGAGCACTCCTGTTGTCTTCCTTGAGAATATGACTGCTTGCTTTTTATATTCATATGTTTAATAGGCAGGATTGGTTGCTGACATAAGCCAGTGCTTTCCTAGTGTGATCATTCTATGTTGCTGTATAGCCTCCTCACAAAAAACAGGGAACTGACAAATGAAGATTTATTTTGAGAGGCGCCTGAGAATCTCTTATAAAAGTAAAATATAAAATAGCTCTTTGTGTTCTGTTGATACATCAGCCACAACTCAAGTATTGCTTCCCCATGATGTTTATACCTTTCGCCTCTGGGAGCTTTCCAGAGGGTAGACTCTGACAAATAGGTATTTGATGACAAAGAAGTTTGCAGGACAGGAGGATTTTGATGTTGCCAGACTTACTCTTTTTTTTTTTTTTGGACCCACTTTAACTTAGAAAGAGGTACATACTATTTCTGTTTGACTTTGTATTAGCCCTTGTGAACTCCCCAAACCAGTGAGTTTTCTAGCAGTTTACGTAGCTTTCTAATCATCTGTAGACATTCCCACAAGTATTGCTTCAGATAAAAAGAAGCTGTTAGACTTGCTTGGGTGTAGAGGTAGCCATTGTCACATAGGGATCTTTTTCTTTTTTGTCTTTTAGCCAAAAAAATATCCTTAAAGATTGTGCTATTTCTCGAATGCATCATTGTCTTAACAGCCATGCCTCTCAAAACATTCTTTAGGGGCTAAGCATTTTTTTGGAGAGATTGGGATATCTGCATCGCACCCAGGAATGCTCTCGTTGAGAAATGGCTCCACTTCCACATCCAGCTGATGTGAACTTTGAGAGGCAGTAGATAATGGCTCAAGTAGTTGAATCCAAGCCACTAATGTGTGAGACCTGGATTAAGTTCTTAGCATTCATCTCCACCTTGCCTGTTGTAAGCTGTTGCAGAGGCATTTGGGGGAAGATCCAGCAGATGGGAGCTCTGTTTTATCTGTTTATCTACATCTTAAGTAAATAATTAAAAACCACAAAAGCTATCTGTGCTTGAGTTCAAGAGAAATTTAAACTTGTGGGACCTAGACATTGCTGTTCTTCTTCTTTTTTAAAGATTATTTTTATTGGAAAGGCAGATTTACAGAGAGGAGAGACACAGGAAAATTTTCTGTTTGCTGGTTGACTCCCCACGTGACTGTAATAGCCAGAGCTAAGCCTGTCTGAAGCCAGGAACCTCTTCTAGGCTCCCCACATGAATGCAGGGTCCCAAGGCCGTGGGCCATCCTCTATCACTTTCCCAGATCATAAGCAGGGACTGGATGGGAAGTGCACATATTCTTATGATGAGAGAATTAGCCAGTTGAACCATTTTGCTAGGCCTAACATTGCTATTCTTAAGTTATCCAGATTATTTTAGTTTTGCAGCCAGAATTGTGAATATGAGTTGAAAAAAATAACAAATGGAAAGTTAGAAAAGTTCAAAGTTGATCTCTCTGAGCTGGTGTTGTGGTGTAGTGAATTAAGCTGCCACTTGCAATGCCAGTATCCCATATGGTGCCAGTTTGTGTATTGATGGCTGTTCTTTCAATCCAGCTCCCTGTTTGGGAAAGCAGCAAAGGATGACCCAAGTGGTTGGTCCCATGCCCCCAACATCAGAGACCAGGAAAACGGACTTGGCCCTGGCCCAGCCCAGATCTGGTCTGTGTAACCATTTGGGGAGTATCTCTCCCTCTCTCTGTAAACTCTGCCTTTCAAATCAATATTTTTGAAAAAAGAAAAGTTGATCTCTTAAGTGAAGACACTAACGTCCACAAAATGTTATATTATTGAGTTATTTTTCCATTCTTATTTCCTACTAGGGGAATCCAGGCTTTCAGAAATCAGTAGTAAGTTGAATTTAACCAGTTTCAATAGAGTTCCTCAGTTCCAGTGTCCTTTTACCCTTGTTTACTTGACATAATGGAGATAGAAAATTGAGAATTTTGTATTGTCTACCAATTTTTATTCTTCTGTCTTCACACTTTATATTCATTAGAAGATAATCTTTGTGTATTTAAGTGATCTTCCCATTACATCTTGTACTTCTCACCTTCTTTCATTGTCACACTTGTGACCTTTTCCCAGAACTGTCATAATAAGAAATACGACACTAAATAATCATCAATTAAATACTGCTTGACACAAGAAACCTGTATGCCTAGCCATCAATAACACTAAGAGACAACATCTGTGATTCTTAAACCAAAGGAGAGTAGAATGACATATGGCTGTAATGTAGACAAAACCCACTTTCCATGACTCCCAGATGGTTGGTTCTTGTATGCTGTTTTTAAAGGTGGCTATCACCTTCAAAAATCACTGCTTTAGACAGAGTCTTTTTGGAAAGCCTTTTCAGCTCATAACTTGAATCAAAATGGATTTCCTCCATGTTCTCATCACCTCCTTATTGGAACGTGCCCATCCTTATTTTGCACTTGCCCTTCAGCATGTTTTTCTTGTGCTCTACAGATAGCTTCTGCCCTTTCTCTTAGCATAAGCATAACTGCACCTGGATGTGGAGTGAACTTAAGTAGTGCAACTTAAGTGCTTTATCTGTCCTACACAAAAAGCATGATAATGTGGTAATACTTTTAAAAACTGTAGATATGGGTGGTTTCATTTTGTTTGTTCTGAGTGGCTATCCTATGTAATGTATTAAACAGCCAATACCGAGTGGTATGATATTTCTCACAGTTAAAATCCTGGTTTGCTCTGCTTTTGGAGGTTATGTAGCTTTAGCATTATGTCTTGAGTCTGGCATCTGTGAGGATCGCTGAAGTAATCGAGACTCAGTTATTTGTTGCCTTTACTTTCAATATTTATTTTCAGATTTAGCTCTAGCTAAATTTCATCCTTTTTCTACCTCAGCTGTTCTGCATTACTGTATTGAGATAAATGGTGCTGTTAGGCATCTGCAGTTGGAAAGAACCATGATACAGAGCATCCATTCCGTGCTTACAGAGGAGTTCATTCTAAGAAAATGTGCTTTCTGGGCCTAGTGCAGTGGTTCAATGGTTGAATATCCACCTTGCAAGCACCGGAACCGCATATGAGCAGCTGCTCCACTTCCCATCCAGCTCCCTGCTTGTGGCCTGGGAAAGCAGTCTAGGATGGGCCAAAGCCTTGAAACCCTGCACCCATGTGGGAGACCCGGAAGAAGCTCCTGGCTTTGGATCGGCTCAGCTCCAGCCATTGTGGCCGTCTGGGGAGTGAACCAGTTGGTGGAAGTTCTTTCTGTGTCCCTCCTTCACTCCATAAAATCTCATCTGCTTTTCCAATAAAAATAAATAAATCTTTCTAAAAAAAAGAGAGGAAGAAAGAGAAAGAAGAAATTAATGTGCTCTCTGTGTCCCCCACTGAAGTGGAGTGGAACAAAAGAAAGTCATTTCTTCACATTTCTCTCCCCACTCCCTTTATTACAGGTCTTTACCTTTCAGATTTTTGAGCTATTTTATTGTTTGAAATTGCTGAAGGAATCTATTACGCCTGGTAGTTTTGCATGCAGTGACATAACAGCTTGGTTTTTATGTTTGTGTTGTATGGAGAGATCTTTTAAGTTATTGCCAAAATTATCAGCAAATTTTCCTGTGTGGCTTCTATAACCTACCTTTTTTTCTTGTATATTGTTTAGTCAAGTTTGGCACTGAACACTTTACAGATCATTACCAACTACTGAAAGTTGGATGCCATGCTAGACAGATTTCTAACCCCAAGACGAACCCAACAAGGTACTTGATCATGGGAGCCATTTTACAGGAAACTGAGTATCACATAGTAAGTCTCAGAGTTAGGATTTGAACTCAAAATTTCTTCAGAGCTTCAACATTTATACTCATCCCACTCTCCTGTGATTTCTTCATTACATTTGTTATTGCCTCCTTCTAGAATAGAGTCCTGTTTCACCTCCCTTTGGTCCTTCTCAGACTGGGGTGAGTGCACAGCAGACTATAGGCTGCCTTGATGGTGAAGGGTAAACGTGGGTAATGTTACTGCTCTGTTTTTTTTTTTTTTTTCTTAAGATTTAATTGTTTTTATTGGAAAGGTGGATATACAGAGAGGAGGAGAGACAGAGAGGAAGATCTTCCATCCAATGGTTCACTCCCCAAGCGGCCGCAACGGCTGGAGCTGAGCCATTCCGAAGCCAGGAGCCAGGAGCTTCTTCCATTTCTCCCACACGGGTGCAGGGTCCCAACGCTTTGGGCCATCCTTGACTGCCTTTCCAGGCCACAAGCAGGGAGCTGAATGGGAAGCAGGGCCGCCTGGATAAGAACCTGTGCCCATATGGAATCCCAGGTCGTTCAAGGCGAGGGCTTTAAACCATAGCGCTATTGCTCTGGGCCTACTCTGTCAGTCTTACTTGATGGTAAGTAATCAGAATGAACATGAATGTGCTGCAGCTTAGAAGACTAAGATAAAATGTAAGACATACTTACCTTGTGATTTGTCATGTTTTATCTCACTGGGCATATTGTACTAGGATTAGTAAGTTATTAGGAGATATATGAAAGTTTGAGAAGGACTGTAGAAATATATTTCTTTGGGAAAGTAGAGAGATACCTTTCTCGAAGCAAAAGTAGGACAGTTTTTCATATTAACCTCTTTTAAGTAGAACCATGAAAATTCATCTTCCTGTTTGACAGTAAACTGTGGTAAAGTACTAGTGTTTCCAGTGCAGTTAAATGACATACATCCCTGTGCTAATGCCACACTTCCTCTTGAAACAGCTTTGGCCTGTGGAAGGTTCTTTTTTCCTGCCCCATTCATTCTTTTTGTATATTTTGGCAGTGTTAGTGCAGATCCTGTGCTCTAGATCAGTTGGTTAACAGTTCTTGCAGATTTCTTTCCTTTTTGTGATAGTTTTCTAAAGTCACTTCAAAATTGTCTCCCAAGAAATACTGCCAGTAGCCCTATTTAACTGGTTACTAAAACATTCATTGGTTTGCTAAGTAATTATTTAATTATTCAGTATACATCAAGCTCTGTTCCGTATACTAGAAATATGGTTGTTACCAAAATACATTCTGTTACATTCTGTTGAGCCAAGATAACTGGTATACATGTTTGTTTAGTGAGTAGTAAGTACCGTTAAGAGTGCCTGGAGTCACTCTAGGGAGATTCTGTCTCTTATCGGGAAGTTAACTGTTCTGTCTCCCTACTGTTCTGATGGAAGACTTTTTACTTATTTTTGTGTGATCCTAACTCTTGTATGCTTTCATATTGTTTCTACTTTAAGAGCTTTTACGGCTACAGGATCTTTTCAGCAATTCCTTTAGTTATTTTAATGATGCTTTTCTGAACAGCTCTTTGTAGATGAAATTTAAGTTTGCTCCCAGTAATTAAAAATCATGCCTTCATGTAATAGATGCCCTGTACCTTCTAAAATCCAAACCATGATTAACAAAAAACAAAGATACCTTCAGGAAAATTCTGTTCAATTTTCATCATTCAAAATACTTTTCCTGAAGTTTGCACTCTGCCACCTTCTTTTTTAAACCTTAATTGTACTGGCTTATTTAGATAGCCCTGGGAACAATAGTAAGTGGATAACTGTAAGAAATTTAAGACATAGTGTTTAGGGCCCAGCACAATAACCTAGTGGCTAAATTATTGCCTTGTATGCACCAGAATCTTATATGGATGCCAGTTCATGTCCTAGCTGCTCCACTTCCCTCCCTGCTTATGACCTGGGAAAGTAGTAGAAGATGGCCCCCAAAGCCTTGGGACCCTGAACCTACGTGGGAGACCCAGAAGAAGCTCTTGGCTCCTAACTTTGGATGAACTCCACTCCAGCCTTTGTGGCCACCTGGGCAGTAAACCAGTGGACAGAAGATCTTTCTCTCTTTCTCCATCTCTCTGTAAATCTGCCTTTCCAAGGAAAACAAATAAATCTTAAATAATAATAATAATAATTAGGCATCTAGGATTGAAATTAAACTTATGCCCTGCATAATTATTCCTTTTCATTACTGGCTCCTATTAGCTCACCAGATAACAAAAATTGCTCCGAATTTTACAAGTTTTGAAATGTTTGGTTGATTCTGTATTCTACCTGCTAAGTGTAGGCTTGGAATATTGCCAAACTGATGAAACAAACTTTAAATAATACCAGCATCTGAACTGTAATGGTCGAGGCTAGTTCAGCCTTATATACAACAACTTTCCCAGTTATTTGTTCAGTTTTCGTTTTGTTCTTACTTAATGAGTGCTTCATCCTGCTTATCATAATTGAGAGGCGAGGCCACTCAGTGGGAAGTTGACTTCCATCCTCAATGACCTCTGTTTATTGTCAGTCCCTCCCAACAGTGTGCTGTCACTATGCCACAAACTCAGAGAAAGTTCCCTTGGTAGCTTTACAGTGAAGAGAGAAGATACAGAATGGTCTGAATAAGTTATTGTCTTGCTAGTTCGAAAGCATTGAAATTGGTGCCACTGCTGTGGCATAGTAGGTTAAGCTACTGACTACAGTGCCAGAATCCCATATGGGCCCCAGTTCAAGTCCTGGCTGCTCCACATCCAATCCAGCATTCATACTAATGTACAAAGTGCTTTGGCCCCTGCATCCTTGTGGAAACCTGGAAGAAGTTCCTAACTTCGTACTGGCCCAACTCTGGCTATTTTGGTCGTTTGGGACGGAACCAGCAGATGGAAGACCTTTCCCTGTCTCTCTTTGCAACTCTACTTTTTGGATAAATAAAGTAAATTAAAAACAAAAAACACCAAGCATTGACTGCAAATATCTGGGCAAATGCAGACTCTTAAGGTGGACTATGTCAGCCAATGGATTTTGGAAAGATTTCCTTATCCTTAGAGTGACGAGATTGACAGCATTTCAGAACTATTGAAACTACTTGAGCAGAGTCTTAGAGCATGCTCTGTATCAGGGACCCTGGCATGACAGCGGGTGGCCGTTCCTGTCCCTAGATAGTAAGGCGGTTGGGAGGCTGGCTGCAGCTTCTCCTCTTATCTCCCTGTTTTGCCAGTGTACAGGAAGGAGGAAAAGAAAATTTGGAAAACCCACTTTTCCCTAATCCTTGACCCTTCCCACCCTAATCAACTATATATGCATCATCAAAGCAATTTTTTTTTAATCAGCACAATTAGATGAAGTTTTTATTGTGGGCTACATGAGTCTATTACACCTTATCTGTGTCAGACCAGAGTTCTTGATTCTAGCCGAGTTGTACCTGATACACTTAATGGAAAAGGGGATATCAGGATTACTTTTGAGTTTCTCTGTAGTTTTGAATAAATCAGTAAGCATCATAAAGGGAGACAGTAGGCAGTTCTTGTCCAACTAAGATAATAATCAAAATAAAAACAATGAAATGCCAAGAAGTGAAAGCAATAAAGGGGTTTTATTTCCTTTGGTTTAAACATCATCAGTGGATACCTTTATTCTGTGCTTTTTATTATTCTTAGACTGTTTTGTGAAACTATGATTTCCTTTCGTGGTTTGAGAGAGAGAGTGAGTAAGTATGTGTTTTGTCTTCCCATTGAGGGCTAACCAGTTCCATAAAGAATTTTGTCTGTCTCTTTCTCTTTTGGGAGGGGAGGGATATTTAATTATTTTATTTAGAAAAGCAAATTTAAAGAGAGAAGCATGAAGAGAGAGAGAGATCTCCCAAATGCTTGTGCACTACCCAAATGACTTCAATGGCTGGAGTTGAGCCTTTCTGAAGCTAGAAGCCAGGAACTTCTTCCAGGTTCCTATGTGGGTACAGGGTCCCAAGGACATAGGCCATCCTCCATTATTTTTGCAGGCCACAAGCAGGAAGCTGGATTGGAAGCGTAGCAGCTGAGCCTAGAACTGGCACCCATATGGGTGTCAGCATTTGTAGGTGGGGGATTTGCTTGCTGAGCCATTATGCTGGCACCAGAAACCTCAAAGGTTTTATGAAAGGGAAATTAAAGGCTGCCATATCACACTGCGTTTGCAAATTTCTTTGGCACAGCTTAAAACAGACACATATACCCACCCTTTGTTCCTTTCTTGACTGCTTTTTCCTGATCATGCATTTGTTGACATTTTCAGTCTGTTCAGACTGTGTGAAAAATGCCTCCCATTGTAACCCCACACTATTTCCCCCGGAAGCTTCTCTGTATTAACCCTCAACTGAAGGAGGTTCTTTGCTTCAGAATCTCATACCTTGTGAAATTTCACGTTATGTTGTGTTTCTCCTGCCAGGTTGCAAAAGTCTGGTTCTTGGTTATCTGTGTCATCCTCTCATTGCTTTTCTTTACCTCTTCCTAATACCTTTCATCCATTAAATGTCATATGAATGTTTGTTTGAATAAAAGGAATTTCATGCTTCTCCAATGTAACGCTGCAGATGTGCTGTTCTAGAATTAGAGAGGAAACAGTTGTGTGATATCTTTTCTGCTTTCTGTTTGCTTTCACACTTTTCCAGGTTTTCAGATTCTTGCTTAGGATGACCTTTTTATTTATTTTGAGCATATCAAACATTGGGTAATCTTCAGGAGCCATATTCTGGAATGTTGGTTTGCAGTGCTCTGTAGTTTAGTGCAGAGAATGCTTGCCAACACCAGTTACGAAACACCTGCCACCTGCTAGGATTATTTTTCTGTCATGTTTGAAATGAAAGTTTGTTGTAAGCTTCACTATTTTTGAATGTAGATTGAATTTCAGATTTTGCCAATGCTGTTTTACATACTACTGTCTATTCATAGAGACGATAGATAATCCTGTTCCCTAAATCCTGAAATGTAATACGGTTTTGTTATTTTGGCATAGCCACAGCACAGTGATTTCCAAATTCCCTCAGACAGTAAAGGAAAATATTTAAACTTTTTTCCCAACAAGTCCTTAAGTCATTTGATGATCCAGAGAGATGTTTTAAGATGCACGGTGAAAACTTGGGATGAAGCTAATGTGCAACTATAGGAAAAATAAGGCAGTTTGTGCTTTTTAACAGTGTCATTGGTTGTATATATGTGTGTTTTACATTTCTTGCATGCCATCTGTTTTCAGCTGTAGTTCTTTAATGTTTTTGTCATGGGAAACTGACTTCAGGGTAAAATATATTTATCAGAGTCCAAAGAAAATAGAGAGAAGACGACCATGGGGGATTATTTTCCTGGCAGCTAGCTAATTCTGTTAGTCTAGTTCTGTGTGATGCTTAGCATCCTTGAAAATTATTGACCCAAATAAATCCAAGCGCTTTTCCTTAGTAACATTGACTGTGGATGAAATTTGAAACATTGCATGCCTCTTCCCACCTTCCCCACCCCCAACCCCTGGTAGGATGTCTTCCTATCCCAGCTATTTTCTTTGCTAAGAACATTCTCAATTTTAAAACCATTTTTGCTCCACCTGTAATTTTTGAAGCTTGAAATACTGGATTGGTTACCACCTTCTCAGTGGGGCAGCAAGTTTTAGAGATCAAAGCACATTTTAGTTTTTCTTTGCTTTTCCTTTTTTCCCCTCCTTAAATTTCCTTTTAAAAATTTTTTCAAAACTTTGTTGCTTGGGGACAGAGCTTCTTGGAATATATAAACTCTTTAAATCCTGTTTGAGTTTGTGTCTATGTTACCCTGGTGGAAAGTTTGGATCTGAAACATCCCTGAGATGTCCCAGCTCCATCTCCTTTCCAAGTGTTCTCAGAACTCCCCCACACAATTGCTACCACCACTTAGTTCCCCAAAGACATTTTTCTTTATAGTCTGAAATTTCTTTAGGCTTGGGGAGACAAGTTGAGTGGCATGTATACCCAGCAACTTGGTAGAGCAATTTGTAGATTCTATATGGGCATCTAGTACTTAGCTAAATGAACTCTACCTTTCTCTCCTCTCTCTCCTTTCTCTCTTTCAGCTTGGCAGTGACCTTGGCGGGGGCATTGGAGGAAGTCCGGCAGTAAGTGCCATCTGTTTGTTTCACCATGGGAAGCACTGCCCCTTGTTTGATGCCTTTCCTATGCCCACATTATCAGACCAGCCATTGCTGCTCTCTAGCTCTGCACACCAGAACCTCTGGCAGGTTGTGAGGAGTAGCAAGCAGGGTAGGGCTACTTGGACTCTGCTGGGGTCAGGAACTGCACATGGTGTAGGAACATCGTAAGGGACTGGTGCTCTGCTACCTAAAGAGATCTTTCTTTCTGACATTAAGGATCTAAAGGCAAGGGAACCTTCCATCTTGAGCATGCTTTCACACCCTGGTATCTTCAAGGAAGAGCTTGAGTCAATTGATTCAAAGTGGAAGTCTCCTCGTTGTGAGTTAGTTTGGGGGTGTGTGGATATCATCTCCCCAAGAAAAGCCTCCCACTAAATATTTTTACCTAAATGGGAACTTGCCTGAAACCCCTTGGAAATGGAGCTGCTTAAGGTGGAAGCTTCTCCCTCCTAGAGAAACAAACTTCCCATTTGCCAAGGTATCTCTACGCCTTTTTGCACAGAATCATGGAAGCTAAAATTGGAAACAAATAGGCAAAGTCTTGATTCATTGTGTTCCTGTGTCCTCCTAAGTAGTCTCCTGAGAAGGCCTCTGAGGTGTATGTATATCTTATCATTGATGAAGAAATAATTATGCTGATTAAAAGAGAAGATTCTAATTCAGCTCCTCTGACTATTCTAATTATGGTGTTTTCATGTTGCCTTATTGCTAGTTAAACCGTATCACATGATTTTGAGGACTATTTAATCTATTCTTCCTGATGTTCCCCTCCCCTTTCTCCTGTAGGTGGGACAATCCTTCATCCCCTCCTCAGTGCCTGCAACCTTTGCTCCTTCACCCACTCCTGCCGTGGTCAGCAGTGGTCTGAATGACCTGTTTGAACTCTCCACAGGGATAGGCATGGCGCCTGGTGGATATGTGGCTCCCAAAGCTGTAAGTAGAGTAACGTGGCAAAACTGTGTTAGTGGATGCTGTGCAGATTTCTTCATTTCAAACATTTATGTGGGAAAAAAATGATTGTTTATTATTCCAGCGATAATAGGTCTAGGTTTTAGGCCCTTGTTCTGAAGGATTTAAGAGGAAGATGAAAACTGTGGCTCCAAACTCAGCAATAAGAAGCACTGTTAACATCCTTGTTAAATATTTTTACAATTAAACTTTAAGAAAACTAGGAGAATTTGACTTTCACTCTCACGTTTAGAAACATTGTTTAGATTGTCAACCTTGCAGTCGGTCTGGTGGGGCCTGCTGTCCGTCCTCCCTCGGGGAGACTGCAGGGCAGGTCAGGCTGCATCTTGAGTTTCTCCCTTCTGCTCCTCTTTGCCGTTACATCACATGTGCATTCTTGAGTGCCACTGCTACAGTTTGGTTTTCATGATTTTAGTGTATCTTTTCAGAGTTCTGATTTAGGTTTGTGTTGCTGGGATTCTTCCAGTCTCAACCTCGCTTAAAATACAAAAGGAGAACCTCACAGTTAGTGAATCTGACCTAAAACCTTGGGAATAGTGTCATGCCAGCTAGGCTGGGTTTCACTTCATATACTGTTGGCCTTTCTGAGGAGCACCTGAATTCTGTACCTATTCATCTGACTTCTTGTATGCAATTCCTGCTGTAAAGCAGTTGTACACTTTAAGAGTCATAACTTAATGTATAGGGTAATCAGAAATGTGATTCAAAACTAAGCCATGGAGTTTTGGTGCAACTCCGTAGTTTCGTCATAGGCTTTACTATGTTGGATATTATCCCTGCAGCCATTACATTATTAACTATCAGGTTATCTGATGTACTCATTTGCTAACATAAAACTAACACATACAGGTGGCCAATTTAAATATATAGAAATACAACATGGGAAATTAAATTGTCCCCGCTCCTTCTTCTCCATATATAGTCATTGTTAACTTTCTCATATGCTCTTTAAAAAGTATATTAAAAAAATTGTTTATGTGAAAGAAGAGGGAGATTTCAGTCTAGTGTCTCACTCCCCAATGGCAGCAATAGGCAAGGCTGGGCGAGCCTGGTGCTATGAGCTTCAAACAGGTTTCCCATGTGGGTGACCCAAGCACTCGGGCCATCTTTTGCCACTTTTGCTCCATGCATTAGCAGGAAGCTGGGCTGGAAGACAAATAGCCAGGACTCTCATTGGCACCATGGAGGATACTGGTACTGCAGGCAGTGCCTTTACACAACACTGGACCCAAAAAAGTATTTTGTGATTGTTTGATTTATTTTGTTTGTTTGCTTAGCGTGGCTGAGTATGATTACTCAACACCCACAAGTTTCTTTGGTATCTTCTGTTATATGGTGAGAATCATGCATAATTTTCCTGATTTTAAAAAACTATATTTTGGGCCCAGCGGCGTGGTCTGGCGGCTGAAGTCCTTACCTTGAATGTGCCGGGATCCCATATGAGCGCTGGTTCTGATCCCGGCAGCTCCAATTCCCAACCAGCTCCTTGCTTGTGGCCTGGGGAGGCAGTCGAGGATGGCCCAAAGCTTTGGGACCTTGCACCCGCATGGGAGACCTGGAAGAGGTTCCTGGCTCCTGGCTTCGGATCGGCACATCATCGGCTGTTGCACTCACTTGGGTAGTGAATCATCGGACGGAGGATCTTCCTCTCTGTCTCTCCTCCTCTCTGTATGTCTGACTTTCCAATAAATAAATCTTAAAAAAAAAAAACCAACTATATTTTGCAATTGTGTGAACTGGGACAGGCTAACATGGTCATGGATCTGATGTCAGGGGTAGGAAATGATTCAGTTACAGTGAATGTTAAGCAGCACCTAAATATTTACCAGGAATTGTAGCAAGAGTTAGAGACATGGGCCTTGCCCTAAAAGAAATTACTGATAATGGATTTAATTAAGATGAAAATCTTTAAAAACTATAAGAATACCATTTTTATTGTTTCTTCCCTGTAAAACTCCTTTGGAGAGAGGAGGCAGCTGGCATGATAGCTCAGTCCCCTGCAAGTGCAGGGATACCAAATGGACACCAGTTCATGTCCCAGCTGCTCCACTTCCCACTCAGCTCCCTGCTTGTGACTGGGAAGGCAGTAAAGGATGGACCAGAGCCTTGCGACCCAGCACCCTTGTGGGAGACCCAGAAGAGGCCTCTGGGTCCTAGCTTTGGATTGGCTCAGCTCTGGCCATTTTGGCTCCTTGGGGAGTGAACCAGTAGATCTTGCTCTGTAAATCTGCCTTTCCAATACGAATAAATAAATATTTTACAAAAAACATTGGAGAGTGGGGGATGGCACTATGGTTGTGACTAATCCTCTGCCTACAGCACCAGCGTCCCATAGGCGTCCAGTTCATGTCTTCATTGCTCCACTTCTGATCCAGTTCCCTGCTAATGTGCCTGGGAGGGCAGCAGAGGATGACTCAAATACTTGGGCTCTTGCACCCACATAAGAGACCCAGAAGAAGCTCCTGGCCCCCCAGCTTTGTACTGGCCCAGCTGTGACTGCTGTGGCTGTTGGGAGAATGAACTAGCAAGTGAAAGATTTGTCTTTTCCTCTCACTCTGTAACCCTTTCAAATAAAATTTATCTAAGAGAGTTACATGGTGGGGGGAATGTAGCAGATCTCTTTACTGGTTCATTCTCCAGGTATCCACAGTGGCTGGGGCTGGGCCAACCTGAAGCCATTAGCTTCTTCTGGGTCTCCCGCATGGGTGCAGGGGCATAAGTACTTGAGCCATATTTCATTGCTTTTCCAGGTATATTAGCAGGCAGCTGGATTGGAAGTGGAACAGCCAGAACTCTTAACAGCGCTCAAATGGGGTGGTGTGTATCTCAGTAAAAAGCTTTACTCACTGTATCATATTACTGCCCGGCCCCCAACAAACCTTCTGTAAAGCTAATAAAGACATTGTATTTACTGAGATTTATTTCCTTATATATATATTCTTGGTGGCAGTACTCAAAAGCAATAAAATGACAGAATTGAATCAAAGCCAGAGATTTTTTTCATAAATTATGTAAATAATTGAAAATGACCTCAAAATTTGTTAAAATGCAACTTTATCCTTAGCCTTGGCATAGAATTTATACATCTATAAAAATCACCATGGGACCCAGCACAGAGGCCTAGGGCTAAAGTTCTTGCCTTGCATGCACTAGGATCCCATATGGGCACCAATTTGTATCCTAGCTGCTCAATTTCCCTTCTAGCTCCCTGTTTGTGGCCTAGGAAAGCAGTAGAAGATAGCACAAAGACTTGAGATCCTGCAGCTACATGGGAGGCCCAGAAGAAGCTCTGGGCTTCTGACTTCAGATCAGCTTAGCTCTGGCCATTGCAGTAGATGGAAAATCTTTCTCTATGTCTCTGCTTTTCTCTGTAAACCTGACTTTCCAGTAAAAAAAAAAATTGAATGGGCCATTTGGTGAGTGAACCAGCAGATAGAAGATGTGTCTTTCACTCTCTGGCTCTCCTTCTCTCTGCCTTTCAACTAACAATAAAATAAATCTTTTTTTAAAAAATAGTTTTATTAGGAGAATCAAGATGGCGGAATAGGGTAAGGACACATTTAAACAGATGGAGCATCATAAGCCAGGGTAAAGCAGAGAGGACACATTCCAGGAGCTAGAAGACAGCTGAAGGCTGAGGGGCTCCTGGAATCTGAAGCATATGGGAAAGTAGCGGTGACAAAGGTGAAGTGTTGCAATGATCAGATACTCCAGCGGCAGTCAGCAAGAAATGATCTGAGCTCGACTGGTGGCTGGAGCCCCACCACCAGCCAGATGGGAAGGGGAGTTTACCAGGAGTTCAAGGAGGTTAGCTCGGGCAAATACTTGCCTGTCCTGGGCCCAGAGTGGTAGCCTAGCAGCTAAAATCCTCACCTTAACATGTGCCAGGATCCCATATTGGTGCTGGTTCTAACCCTGGCAGCCCTGCTTCCCATCCAGCTCCCTGCTTGTGGCTTAGGAAAGTAGATGAGGACAGCCCAAAGCCTTGGGACCCTGCACCGGCACAGGAGACCCTGAAGAGGTTCCTGGTTCCTTGCTTTGGATTGGTGCAGCTCTGGCTGCTTTGGCAGCAAAGCTTTCCTTAGTCTTTGAAAATGAAATAAAATTCTTCCACAGTAAAGAAAATCTCCAAGAATACTCCTCTTCCAAACCTGCCTTACAAATGATACTTTTTAAAGCACCCTTCAAAACCAAAGGCAGATGTAAGCAACATCCCAGTAAAATAACAACAGATGTCTAAAATGACATGACTAAATTAACACCTATTCATAATAACCCTGAGTATAAATGGCTTAAACCCATCGATCGAACATCATAAATTAATAGACTGAATCAAAAAACAAAACATATCAAACAAAGATCCATGGAAACTATATTGTGGATGTTGATGGTTTTGCTCTTTTCATTTCTTCAAAACATTTTTTTTCATATTAAATTGCTGACTGACTCATAGGTCATACAGTAACATCATTTGCTTCAAGAAGGTTCTTGACTTTCTTTTTCATTTCTTCAGCAACACATCAGTCATTCAGTAGCATGTTATTTAACTTAATGATGTTGTAAATTTCTGTTTTTCCTCCTTTTGCTGATTTTGTTTTGTAGCTTTTGATTTCAATACATAATAAGTATGTATTGAAGACCATCATATCCAGAGGTTAGGATGCAATGCATTCTGTATCTCTGCCTCGAGATCACAGATCGACTCCCAATGAAACTAAAAATTAAAAGCAAAAAGCCTAAGAGGAAAAAAACTTTTATTAAAATTTATTCTAAAAATAAGTAAATAAAATGTGTTTTATAAAATATAACTGGTAAAGAAGTAAGATATTAATTTTATCTTTAGGTCTTACTTGGTTTTACTGTCTTTCAGGTCTGGCTACCTGCAGTAAAGGCTAAAGGACTGGAAATTTCAGGAACATTCACTCACCGTCAAGGGCACATCTATATGGAAATGAACTTCACCAATAAAGCTCTACAGCATATGACAGACTTTGCAATCCAGTTTAACAAGAATAGGTAAGTAATCTGAGTCACTAGCTTGATACACAGAGCACAGCACACCTTGTGTCCATTAAAGAATGTTCAATTTAGTAGTGCACAAAAACTCAGATGTTGGGACATGCTGAGTATGTGGGGATCCCTGGTTCTTCCAAGTCTGCTCAGTTGTGCTCAACTCTGGAAGCCCTTGAGATTTGCGAGGAAGGGAACTTTTCCACATGGAAGGAGGCAAAACATTACTGTTGTCTTTTTTTTTTCTTTTTAAGATTCATTTATTTAATTAGCCACATTTACAGAGAGAAAAACTCACTATCCACTGCAGTAGCCAGAGCTGAGCTGATCTGAAGCTGGAAATCAGGAGCCTCCCCTGAGTCTTCCACATGGTACAGGGTCCCAAGACTTTGGGCTGTTTTCCACCACCTTCCCAGGCCACAAGCAGGTAGCTGGGTGAGAAATAGAGCAGCCAGGACACAAACTGGTACCCGTATGGCATCCTAGCACTTGTGAGGCGAGGATCAAGCCACTGAGCCATGATGCTAGGCCCTACTATTGTCTTCTTATAAATCTTGACTAGAATTCTACTTGAGAATCAAAGACAGAGTTGCTCCTGTGCACTGGCACCCCTATGGAGTGCCAGCTTATAGGCAGCACCTTACTCACACCACTGTTTCGGCCCCTCAAATAAATTATTTTATTTTTTTAAGAATTAATTTTTTTTTTATTGGAAAGGCAGGTTTACAGAAAGGAGAGACAGAGGGAAATATCTTCTCTCTACTGATTCAGTCCCAAATGGCTGCAGTGGCTGGAGCTGAGCCAATCTGAAGCCTAGAGCCAGGAGCTTCTTTCTTGTCCTTCATGCTGGTGCAGAGTCCCAAGGCTTTGGGCCGTCCTTGACTGCTTTCCCTGGCCACAAGCAGAAAGCTGGATGGGAAGAGGAACATTTGGAACATAAACCAGTACCCAGAGGGGATTCCGGCAGCTGCATGGCAAAGGCTTGGCCACTAGGCCATCATGCCAGACCCCTAAACTTTAAAAATAAAATACACTTAAGGGGCCAGCTCCGTGGCATTGTAGGCTAAATCTCTGCCTATTTTACCAGAAGCATCCCATATGCACACCAGTTCATGTCCCAGCTGCTACATTTCCAGTCTAGCTCCCTGCATATGGTCTGGGAAAGCAGTGGAGGACGGCCCAAAGCCTTGGGTCCCTGCACCCGCATGGGAGACCCAGGGGACACTCTGAGCTCCTGGCTTTGGATTAGCTTAGCTCAGGTCATTGTGGCTCACTTGGGGAGTGAATCATCGGATGGAAGATCTTCCTCTCTGTCTCTCTTCCTCTCTGTATATTGGACTTTCCAATAGAAATAAATAAATCTTTAAAAAATGAAAAACAGCCAATATTTATACATTAATTAAACAATCACATATAGGCTAGCATTCTGCTTTTAGCTGTGAATTTTCAGCCTTAACAAGAAAGAGAGCACTAAGTTGTAAACTGTTTATATCTTTTGTAAACATCAATGGTTTTTATTAAATTTTATTGGTCAGGAAACTGGCTGCTAGACTATTTAATGGAAGGTCCATTCATTTGTACATAGAAGATAGTTAGTCTTGCTTGTGACAAAGTAGTAATTGGACCTTTAAAGCAGATTCAATAAGATTGGTCAGTGACAGTTTGCATCAATCACTAATTTATTTTTAGTCATTTGGCAAAGCTTTTATACCCTGAATTTGAGTTTGGCACATTAGAAATCATTTAAATAATTAGAAAATCTATGTTTATTTTAATAACTAGTTATATTTCTAGCCATTTAGGGAGATCTAGCTCTATTAATGGCTAAAGCTGTTGAGAAAAAAGTACAAAAAAAAAATCCAGGGCCTGACGCAATAGCCTAGTGGCTGAAGTGCTTGCCTTACATCTGTCAGGATCTCATATGACAGCTCCACTTCCCATCCAGCTCCCTGCTTGTGGCCTGGGAAAGCAGTAGAAGCTGACCCAAAACCTCGGGACCCTGAACCCACGTGGGAGACCCAGAAGAGGTTCCTGGCTCCTGATTTCAAATTTCCTTAGCTCTTGCTTCTGTGACTACTTAAGGAGTGAACCAGTGGATAAAAGATCTTTCTCTCTGTGTATCTGCCTTTCCAGTTATAATAAATAAATCTTTAAAACAAAAAGGCCAAGTTATTAGGGAAAATTGTTGTAATAAAGGAAAGCTGCATAGTTACATTCATCTCTATCCGCCTTTGTTTTTTTTTCTAAGACAAGTTTATATATTCTTTCAATAATTGTATTACTTTTTTTATAAAATAAGATTAATCTTTGCTTTCTATCAATAGTCTATTGTTTGTGGGGTTTTTTTTTTTTTTTTAATATTTATATATTTGTTTGAAAGGCAGACTTACAGAGAAAAAGGGAGAGAGAGGTTTGCCATCTGTTGGGTCACTGTCCAAATGGTAGCAATGTACAGCCTGTGTCAAGCCAAAGCCGGAATCCAGGACTTCTTCCAGGGTCCCACATGGGTGGCAGAAGCCCAGGTAACTGGGCCACCTTCTGCTGTTTTCCCGGTAAATTAGCTGAGAGATGGATCAGAAATGGAGCAGCTGGGCCTCATACTGGTTTTCATATGGGATGGCACCACAGGGAATACCGCTCTAATATTCTGTAGTTTTCTACTCTAACTCACATCATCTTTCTCTCTGCCATTACGTAACTCAGTATTATAACTGTTCCTTGGGTTCTGTGTAGAAATGGTTCCAACATAGGTTATGGATAGCAATCCCTTGACTGTGCTGAAGACGCGTATGTAAAATAGCACGTATGAGCTGTGCACATCTTCTTAGATACATTACATCTTTTGTAGATTACTTAAAGTGCAGGAAGAAGATGTGAGGTGAGCAGTGTTCAAGCAGGAATGCTGTGGAGGGATGAGGGCTTTGGAAATCGTTGGAGGTGACAGAGTGTGCTTACACATATTACGTCAGTTATGTGGCTTCAGGGCTCTGTGTGATAAATTCAAATTTTTTAAAAATTATCAGTTATTAAACATCAAAAGTTTGCAGCAGTGGTTGCTGTATACAAAATACAGTTATCTATATAGTTTCCTGTTTTGAGCTTACAGTCTAAAAAGAAATGTAAGAATGCTCAAAGCCTGCCTCAAAATATCCTTAGCTTAGAAATTGCTATTTTGGAAAATAGGTGAGCCAAAATGACCTATTATTTTAGGTACAGTGTTAATAGGCTTTGAACATGATCCAAAGAATATTTTACCTGTCCCATTTTTTTTTCCCAGTTACATGAGGCTGACTAAGAAAAAGAGCACTTAGAAATTTAGAAATTTGATAAGAACAAGCTTGTCTTCTAATTCCACTTAAAGCTGAAAAACAGATTTTTTTTTAATTTATTTGAAAGACAGAAGGATGAGGCAGAGATTTCCTGTCCTGATTCACTACCCCAATGTCTACAGTAGCTAGATCTGAGCCAGGAGCCATGAACTCAGTCCAGGTCTTCCACTGGTGGCAGGTTCCCAGGTATATATTAGGAGGGGCCAGAGTCAGAAGTGGTGCCAGGACTTGATCCCCAGGAACTCCAGTGTGGGTCTGCTGTGTTACTGTCAGTACCCAAGCTGTCATCTCCCTCCTCTTGGTGCTCACCAGCAAAAAGCAGAATTGGGGGAGGTTGGACTCAAACCTGGACACTCAGATAAATGAGTTGCAGACATCCCAAGTGGTGATCTAATCCACTGCCCCACAGCGCTTGCCCCGTTAACTCGAAAAGGATACCAAAAATAACTGATTATGAATTACCTGAAGAGTGAGCATGGCGTGATGACTCAGTGACTAAATCCTTGCCTTGCAAGCACCGAGATTCCATGTGGGAGCCCATTTGTGTCCTGGCTGCTCCACTTCCCATCCAGCCCCATGGTTGTGGCCTGGGAAAGCAGTCGAGGATAGCCCAAAGCCGTGGGACTCTGTACCCATGTGGGAGACCCAAAAGAAGCTCCAGGCTCCTGGCTTCGGATCAGCTCAGCTCTGGCTGTTGGCAGCCACTTGGGGAGTGAACCAACAGATGTAAGGTATTTCCCTCTGTAGCTCCTTCTCTCTGTAAATCTGCCTTTCCAATAAAAATAAAATGAAATCCTTAAAACAAACATGAAATTATCTGAAAAATAAGAGTTGACTCCATAAAGTGTTGTACAAAATGTTCTGTTCTTTTTTTAAGATTTTTAATGTTATTGGAAAGTCAGATTTATACAGAGAAGGAGAGACATCTTTCTGCTCCAGCCATGTCTTTCTCTTGACCCTTTTCTTTCTATTTTTTGTAATTGTTCCATTTCTACATTTCATTTCACCTTTGCCTCATCTTGTTTTGTGTGGGATTTATACTAACTACCTGTCCTTGAATTAAGCTTTCGCTGTCATGTTTTTTTTTCCTGTTTTTAACAAGAAATATTCCCTTGAAAGATTTATTTGTTTTTATTTGAATGACAGATTTTACAGAGATCTCCCATCTACTGGTTCACTCTTCAAATGGTTGCAAAGGCCAGAGCTGAGCTGACCCGAAGCCAGAAGCCTGGAGCTTCTTTTGGGTCTCCCACATGGATGCAGGCTCCCAAGGCTTAGGCCATCCTACACTTCTTTCCCAAGCCATAAGCAGGGAACTGGATCCAAATAGAGCAACCAGGACAAGAGCCAACCCCCATATAGGATGTAGGCACCCACAGGGTTGAAGATTACTGCCACCGCACCAATTCTATTTATCATTTCTTTCTTAGGTGTCCTCTGACAGTCTCTTAAAAGGGACTCAGGTAAACAATATTCCTTGAGTCTTCTTACATTGTCAAAACTCTGACCTTTATATTTGAAAATTCACAAATTCTTGAAGTATTTTTTCCCAATGTCTTTTATCATTTGATATTACTTCGGAAAAGTCAGTTGTTAGCCCAATTTTCCCTCTTGTAAGTTTTTTGTCTGGCTGCCCACAGTTGTAACGTCCAGTAATTTTGCCAGGATATTCTTAGTGTTGGCCAGTTAAGATCAGCTTTTCCTTGAGTAAGATGCGTCCTTCAATATGTGCTTTGGAATCTTAACTAAAGAAAATTTTCAGGGGCCTGGTACAATAGCCTAGTAGTTGAAATCCTCACCTCGCATGCATCGTCGGGATCCCATATGGGTGCCAGTTTGTATCCCAGCTGCTCCACTTCCCATCCAGCTCCCTGCCTGTGGCCTGGGAAAGCAGTCGAGGATGGCCCAAGGACTTGGGACCCTGCTCCTGCATGAGAGACCTGGAAGAAGTTCCTGGCTCTTGGCTTTGAATCAGCTCAACTCCAACTGTTTCGGCCAAGTGGGGAGTGAACCAGTGGATAGAAGATCTTTCTGTCTCTCCTTCTCTCTATAAATCTGAATTTCCAATGAAAATAAATAAATCTAAAATATATATATGACAAGAAAAATTTCAAAGTTAAATGTATTTAAACTTACAATTTATTCTGTTGATTTTCTTTTTTGTTATTTCTGATTATGAATTTATCTGATTTTTATAAAAGCTACTTTTCTCTGTTTCTTTTTGGATATAGTCAGATTCTTTTCTAGCAGTAAATATCATCAGTTTTCAGATTTTTGCATAAGGTTTCTGTTCAGTATAGTTGGTTAAGTGTCTTAAGTGTATTTAACCTGTTAGTCTCTTTCCTTTCTCTCTTTTAAGGGAAATTGTGGATTTGTGAGGATTTTTTCCCCCTTTCTCTGTTTCCTATACATTATTTCTAAGAAAATCAGCAACAAGAGAGCAAGCTATGCTATTTCCATGGTTCTAACGCAACACTGACCTGTGATGGAGATTTGCTGACCATGAGAAAAAGATCAAAAGAGCAAAATGAGGTTTTGACCTATCAGTGGTACTCTGGAATGGGAGATATGAATTCTCAGAATCTTGCTACTCTAAGAAAGCTGGGTGGTTTTTTGTGGGTTTTTTTTTTTCTATTCTGATTCTTCAAAAAGAGATACTTTTTATTTAAACTCTTTATAAGAATCATAGTTCCATCTTCTATTTAGAACATACATTTTTAATGTTAATTTGTACCATGTATTTGTTTTTGCTCCTCAGCTCATTTTTCCTTATTTCTATTCTTTTTTCTTTTAAGATTTTCTTTATTATTTTTATTAGAAAGATATATTTACAGGGAGAAGGGGAGAGAGAGAAAGATCTTCCATCCACTGATTCATTCCCCAAATGGTCACAATGGCTGGAGCTGACCAAATCTGAAGCCAGAAGTTAGGAGCCTCCTCTGTGTCTCCCATGTGGGTGAAGGGTCCTGAGGGCCTGAGCCGTCCTCAGCTACCTTGCCAGATAACAAGCAAGGAGCTGGATTGGAAGTAGAGCAGCTGGGACTTGAACCGGTACCCATATGGGATGCCAGCACTGGAAAGTGGAGAATTACTTTGAGACACGATGATCCCCCAGTTTTACTGTAATTCTCAGATTGTTAACCCTCCCACATGCTTTTTATTTTTCTGTCGTTAACTTCAAACTCGGGCTGAGTTTCTCATTTTTCATCATTCTCATACAGTCTTTCATTGAGAAGTTAAACTGGTGCATATTCCCTGCCTGCCTTAGGTTTAGAAAGTGGCTATATTTGGGTCTGCAAATTACCCTAATCATTTGGAATGCATAAACCAATCAATTCTTGTTTGCCAGGACTAGCTTTTTTCTTTCCAGGGATTGTGACACATGTAAATGAACTGAACAGAAAGAAAACGGAAGTTATGAATTAATAATCCTCTGGATGGATTAGACAGGTTATCAAGTTAATGAAATAAATATCAGTTTATTGTACTTTTTTTGTGAAGTGAAACTTCCTAAGTCTTTTTTTTTCCAAGGATTATCTAAAGATTTATTTGTAAGATACTCAATAAACATGTTCCTCTAGTAACAAAATAAATAAATAAATAAAAGAAGCTTTCAGAATGATAGCATTAGCAAAAGCAGTCCGTGCTTAGGAATGTTTCCTGCCTCTTCAAATCCATTCAGTAGAAAACAGAGGTCATTGTATAACTTAGAGTTTATGACCTTTTCTTTTAAATACAAAGTCTGAGCTGTTCCAGTGTCCAGAGTCATCTTTCTCACTAATCATATAGCTTACATTATTGTTGGAATGGAACACCTTGATTGCTGATAATCTTTCAGGTTAACTGTGTTTATGCTTCGTATAAAGAAAGGGAAGAGCCTGTGGCTCAGTCCTGTCTCTGACTTCGGTGTTTCCTCCTCTGTCGCAGCTTTGGCGTCATCCCCAGCACTCCCCTGGCCATTCATACACCACTGATGCCAAACCAGAGCATTGATGTCTCCCTGCCTCTCAACACTTTGGGCCCTGTCATGAAGATGGAGCCGCTGAATAACCTGCAGGTCGGAGTTACATTTCAGTTGGGTGGTATTTGTTGATACTGGGCCAGTTTTTTATTTTCCATTGCTGTGACACAGTATTTGAGACATGTTCTTCAAGCTCATAGTTTTGGAAGTTCAGCAGCATTGTGATATGTTCCCCTGTACGGAGGGCTCTCTTGGCTGCATCACATGACAGGTAGTATTGTGGAAGGAGCATTTGTCAGAAGAGAGATCACATGGCAAGACAGAAAGAGTGAGGAGGGACCAGTCCTAAGCAATGAACAAAGGCTCATGCGACCTACCTTAATCTCTTATGAAGGTAATACCCTCAATCATCTAACTGCTGCCACACTAAGTATCAAGAATGAAACACATGAAACCTTGGGAGACAAATCACGTTCATATCATGGCCTCTATTCTCCTGCTGAACTTTACAGTTGGTCATGGGAAGGGGACCATGAGTATAGTGCCTTGCAGAGGAGCTAAGGACCACTTTGTCAGGTCTTCAAGAGCCTCTTGATCTTAAAAATACTGATTTTTTTTTTCTAATTTTGTATACTAATTGGGAATTTTGTTCAATTTTTATCTATTTTGAATTTCTTTTTGAATGTAAATTGTCTGGGGTTCAAGCAACGTGAAAGCAGACTGGAAAGCTCATAACCTGAACCTGTAGCAAACCCAATGGATTATTAGTTCAGATGGAGTCCTAGAGGATGTAGTTTAATGCTCACAAAGACAGAATTGACAGCCTTGGGCCAGCCGAAGATACGGAGATCTAACTGATCCCTGCAATTTCTTCAGTGATAAAGGAACTAGGGAACTATCCCTGCTATCCCAGAAAAGTGACAAGAAAGTTTCTTAATACTGTATGACCTCTCGTGGAAACCCAAGGCCCGATCTGTGCCTTGCCTGAAGATGTAGTCCCAGCTATCTCTACAGATGCAGTAACTGCAATCTCTTAACTCAGGAAATTGAGGACTGGTGAAGCCTAGGGTACCCCTGACCAACAAAGGCAGAGCAGCTCTTTAGCATCCACTGTAAACTTTAAGGACTCTATAAACAATAGAAACTCTTTAGTGAAAATGAGCCTACAATTTACCCAGACCTAAAAAAGAAGGAAAAATTGTACCACAAAGGGCCATCAGAAGACAGCAGAGAGGACAATGGTGCGCCTCGGTTCCCCACAAAACTTGGATGACAACCCGGTTCAGATGTGACTGTGAAAAAGGTGTAACATCACAACAGGAAAATAACAGTTTTCTGCTTTCCAGTCAAGACAGGTGGTATCCTATTATTCTTCTAGAAATATCAGTAAGGGGTACTAGTGCTGATGAGTGAAACATCAACAGTAAAGTAACTTAGAGATAAAAAAAAACTAAACAATTTTCAGTTCTTTAAATACCAAGCCTGTTTGCCAGTTTGCTTAACTGCCCTGTTGCCACGACATTTGACTACTTCTCTTCTCTTTTCAGCATAGGGAGTAAGGATTTAGAGTGTAAATGAGTGAGTCACAATGTAACTTGGCTCAGACTTAAAGAATAAAACAAGAATCACTATGCAGATGGAATTGGCTCTTACTATGATGAAAGTAATATACTAAGGGGCTTTTCCAGCACAGACTTCTAAACTAGCCAGATCTACATCTGTTTCCTTTTCATTGAAGTTTAACCTCCCATTGGTCCATTGAGCCTGAAGCCCAATATTTGAGGACAGTCAGCATGCATGAAGGAATGCTTGGCTGCAGAAGTAGCAAAAGGAATTTGGGTCACAGAAACCAGGACACATTTTCTGCTCTTAAAGAGAAACAGCAAGCAATTGAATGTCCATTTGTTTTCCTGTTCATACTGCCATTTTGCTAGATCCCAAATAGGAACTGTCATAAGCAAAGTTGTTCTGAGCTCATTCCTGTCTCTGAAAATTGTTGGTAGGATATTAGGACCAGCAAGTTTTAATTTTCACAAGCCCGATGTTAAAAATTTTACATCTGTAGTCGATTACTAGTTCTCCCAAGTTTTTCCCCATGTATTCTTGTCTTTCAGGTATGTCATAATTATGGCTATTTTCTCATTAAGTCCCAATGGAAAAGATAAGCAAAAACTTACAAAGAGAAAAGCTTTTTCCCTCTGAGCAGCACTATCTCATGTCTGCCTGTGGAAATTGAAATCAATGGCTAGTTTAAAATGGATGTGTGTGTGTGTTTTTTTTTCCTTTATGCATTTCTATGCTGAGGCCAGCTGCAGGTGGCAGGCCTGCAAATGGATAGGTTATTTTAGATCTTAGTTTTTGACTGCCTTTGTCTCCATATGAAAAAGAAGAAGAATCAAAAGTCCAGTAAACTTGGGCAGTGTAGATTCAGATAAATCTGGGCAAAGATTGATCTAGCATTTAAACGTTACCTTTGTAAGGGGCATATATTCAGCTTAGCTGTTGAGACACCACACAGGATGCCCACATTCCATATTTGAATCCCTGGGTCCTAGTCCCAGCTTCACTTCAGACTTCCGCTTCCTCCTCATACACACATTGGGGGCAGCAGGTGGTGACTCAGTATTTGGGTCCCTTACCGCCCATGTGAGGGACATGGATTGGGTTGTCAGTTCCTGACTTCAGCTGACCTGGTGCTGGCTATTGGAGGGAATACAGTATTTGAATAATGTTTAGGTTGAAGACCCTGAATATGAAAATTAGTGCTTTTCCAGTACTCTAGACTATAAAGCAGATTTTTACAAATTATTAGTAGAGAAAATGACATTGTAAATGTTCTGTGAGGTTTTTATTATATTGGCTAATTTGAAATCAGTGTGTAGAACAGATATATCAAGCCGAGCTGCCAAAATTATAAACTTACTTGAAAAAACTGTAAGATACTCACTTAAACTACTTACTGTCTTCTACTCTGTGTGAAGACTATAAAGGTTATATCTGTTTAGAAATTTTTAAGATACCATTCCATCTTAAAATGTAAAATCATGAAAATAAAAATAAAAAATGTGTGCATCAGAGAAACATATTAAATAGTTAGCAGAATTTTGAGCCTAAGGAAATTCTTCTGTTCTGATGTTGGTTGTAAAAGCTTTTGTGAATCCAGCTTGTAAATATTATATAAAGTTAAATTTGCCTCCATTGGGAACCTCCCCTGAGTTTACTTAAAGCATATAACTGTTTTCCTAAAAAAGAGATTTCCCCCAGAACAAAGTTTTTAGCAAATGTCTGTAAGTTTTTTTTTTTCTACATAAGTTTAAATGACTCTAATTAGTTGCTTAGAAACATTTTCCCAGGCCTAGCGCAGTAGCCTAGCACCTGAAGTCCTCTCCTTGCGTGTGCCAGGATCCCATATTGGCATCAGTTCGAATCCCGGCAGCCCCACTTCCCATTCAGCTCCTTGCCTGTGGCCTGGGAAAGCAGTCACGGACGGCCCAAAGCCTTGGGACCTTGCACTCGAGTTAGAGACCAGGAAGAGGCTCCAGGTTTTGGATTGGCTCAGCTCTGGCTGTTATGACTGCTTGGGGAGTGAACCTTTGGACAGAAGATCTTCCTCTCTGTCTCTCCTCCTCTCTGTATATCTGACTTCGCAATAAAAATAAAATAAATCTTAAAAAATATATTTTTTTCCTGATATACTTCCTCCAACTTGGCGTCTGGCAAGAGAGTGTTTCTTTCAGTCAGTGTCTGCAGTGGAGTTGGGACCTTGCGTGTGTTCATCTGGATGAACTAGATGAAGCTCCTAATATTTGCATTGGAGCTGTAGAATTTGCACAGCTGCTTTTTCACAGAGATGTATGTGCTTTAGGAAATCATATTATCTCAAAATAGATTCTCATATATTCATTCTTTCATGTTTTAATTTTTTTCAGGGTTATAAAGGCATGATTTAAAGAGTCACCTAGTGTTGCACTTTAGAAAACCCAGTCCCCAGCCTTTACACTCCCAACACAGAGGCTGACCCCAATTTCTTATTCCACAGAGGCAATCTCTTTTGCCTCATTTAGATCAGTGTTTTGATATGAACTTCCCTTAGCTCTAGGTTCTCTGAATTTTTAATACTATTTTATCCTCACTCTGCCATTCACCTGTGTGCATATAACCCATGCTCCCATTTTGTTGACACATAGCTGTCTTGAGATTTGCGTCAGTTGCTATCAGCATTTACAGTATAACTGTATGTTTTTCAAAGCTGAGCCATATAGTAATATGTGATTTTATTTTTTTGTTTTTTTTTTTTTTACAAAGATTTATATTTATTGGAAAGGCAAATATACAGAGAGAAGGAGATACAGAAAGATCTTCTGTCTACTGGTTCACTCCCCAGTTGGCTGCAAACAGCCAGAGCGGAGCCAATCCAAAGTCAAGAGCTAGGTTACGGGTCTCCCATGCGGGTGCAGAGTCCCAAAGCTTTGGGCCGTCCTTGACTGCTTTCCCAGGCCACAAGCAGGGAGCTGGATGGGAAGTGGAGCAGCTAGGGTATGAACTGGTGCCCATATGGGATCCTGACATATGCAAGGAAAGAATTTATCCATTATGCTAAATTTTTTTTCTTTTCTTCTTCTTCTTCTTTTTTTTTTTTTTTTTTTTTTTTGTAACTAATTGAGAGTTAATACAGGTTGGTCATCCCTAGTCTGGATGTCTAAAATACTCCAAAATCTGAAAATTCTTTGTTTTGTTTTGTTTTGGTTTGGTTTTTTTTTGAGAGACTGAGTGTGTGCATGTTTGTGCTCATTGGTTCATTCCTCATATACTTCCACATCCAAGGCCGGAACGAGGCTGAAACCAGGAGGTAGGGACACAATCTAGGTGTCGCAGGTGGGTTACAAGACTCCTCCAATTGAGTCATCATTACTGTCTCTTAAATTCTGGATTGGCAGGAAGCTGCACTCAGGAGCCAGATCTGAGGACTCCAACCCAAGCCCTCCTGTGTGGGACAATGGCTTCCCAGTTGCTAGACTAAGCACTTGCTCCTAACTTTGTTCCCGTTTAATGACACTGCAAGTTGGAAATCGCATCCGTGTGCTCATTGCCAGATCACAGTCAGAACATGAGTTTACTAAAATTATCGCATAGAATTACTTTCAGGCTCTGTGTTTAAGATACCTGTGAAAGAAATTAACTTTATATTTGGGCTTGAGTTCCATCTGTAAGATATTTCGTTATATATATCTAAATATTCCAATATCTGAAATCTGAAATTCTTCTGGTCTCAGGCATTTCATGTGAGGAGTATTTGGCCTGTATCTGTTTCTTTAATTTGTCCTTGTTTTTACCTATAACTCAATTTCAAAATCTGTTGTGAACAGGCGCTTCAAAGTATTGTCCAAGAGAGTCTTTGTGTTTGTAAGACTGAATTGTGTTTTTGAACATGCTGGTATTTTCCGCTCATCACCCTGCTAGGGATCCGTTCCCTGCATTTCACTGCTATGTTAAGTTTCTTTTTTTTTTTTTCCCCCTTACTTCTAAGGCATCTTTTTCTTTTAAAGATTCATTTTATTTTTATTGGAAAGTCAGATATACAGAGGCAAGGAAAGACAGAGAGGAAGATATTCTGTCTTCTGATTCACTTCCCAAGTGACCTCAACAGCTGAAGTTGAGTCAGTTTAAAACCAGCAGCCCAGAGCCTCTTCCGGGTCTCCCATGTCGGTGCAGGGTCCCAAGGCTTTGGGCCATCCTTGACTGCTTTCCCAGGCCACAAGCAGGGAGCTGGATGGGAAGTGGAGCAGCTGGGATTAGAACTGGCGCCCATATGGGATCCTGACGGGTACAAGGCAATGACTTTAGCCACTAGGCTACTGCACCGGGCCCCTCTCTTACGTTTCTTATTGTACTTTTCCTGGTTTACTCTCTCTCATTTTGATGTGACACATCCTCTAGTAGCTTCCTGAGCCTAGATATGTAGAAAGTAGTTTTTGAGGCTTCACCTGTTTTTAAGTATCTCCTTTATTTTGTCTCCACACTTGTTTGATGGTTTCTATAGGAAATTCTAAGTTGGAAACCATTTTTGTCCAATCTAAAGGCATTCTGGTTCTTTATCCGTTTCTGTATGCCCTGCCCTGTGTCAGTGAAAGCTTTTTACAGTCCGTACTTTATCCCCAGTGTCAGGCAGGTGCAGCGTTTTGTGCTTTGCCTTCAGTCTCCTTTCATCCATTGTACTAGATACAGACTCGGCTTTTTCAAATTGGGAGCTTGTGTCCTCTTATTCTGAGATTTTTTTAATACTTGACACTTCACTTTCTCTGTATCTCTTGTTGGAAGTCTGGTTATTATTTGAGTGTTGATTTTTCCAAAATAATTCCTTTTCGCTTTGATTTTTCCCTTTCTCCTCTTGTTACTTCCAAAAAACCTTTTGTGGAAAATTTTTAACTTAACACACCTAGCAAAAGATTATCCAGTGTACCGAATCACTCAGCTTCGATAGTTACTGATCCGCAGTTACTGTCATTTCATCGATGTCCCTACTCCACGTTATTCTGGAGTGAATCCTGGGCATAGCTTTTATCTATAAATATTATGTGTTTAAAACATAGAGTCTGTAAAACAGCAACTTACTCTGATAGTGAAAATTACCATGTATTCCTTAGCATCAGATATCCAGTCTGTCTTGATATTTCTCAGTTTCGAAGTCTCATGTTTTTTGTTTTATTATTACTATTTATTTGAGTCACTGAAGTTCATATGCCGTGAAGATTTATACCTTTTAAACGTCTTCAGCCACATTGTTTAATATGGTAGCTGTTCGCTCTGCTACTGTATAAATTGACATTATTTTAAATTAAATTAAGAATCTGTTCCCTCTGTTGCATTAGCTACATTTCACATGCCAGTGTATCTCTAATTGTTTCTAGTTTGGATGGTAAGAACGGTGAGAACGTAAAACATTGGCATTTTTGTGTCAGCTCTGTGATGCCAATCTTCATCAATTTCTTCTATCTTTGATTTTCAACAGTTTGACTATTATATACCTAGGCGCTTTTTTTTCTATCTACCTTGAATCTTATTTAGCTATTATGTGTAAGTTGTTTTTCAGATATTTAGGAAGTTTTACCATTCTTTAAATTGTTTTGTTTCGTGGTAGACCCTCTCTGCTCCTAGAATCTGAATCACATGTGTGTTAGGTCACACAATGCCATTCTTCATGTAAGGGAAGCTGTTTTGTTTTATTGTGGTTTGAGCCATTTTTCCTCTGCTCTTCCGGTTGGTGTTGTCCATTCTTCTAACTGCAGGTGCATTGACTCCTGCAGAGGCAACAATCCTCATGTTTGACCTGTGGTTTTTTTCAGGGGGTAGAGAATAAGGGAGCTGTCCAGCTGTGCAGAGCAGGGGATGGAACCACGAGTCTTGAGGGCATTTGGGGGTGACCCTCTTTATTTTAACATCACTTTTTCTCCTCTCCATTCAGTTCCAGGGTTGCTAATGGTCCTACACCTTTGAGAATTCAAAGTGGTGTTATTGCTAGTCCATCTTGTTTTCTAGCTACCAAGATTTTAAATGCTTTGTCTTTTTCCTTCCTGTCTTTTTGAATTTATGCCTTTTAAGTTTCTTATTTTCCTTTAATTGTGGCAGAATTTTTTTTCTAGAAGAAAGGTAATTTAAATAGTGATTTTCCATCTCTTTTCCTGGAAGTCTGATGACGCCATGTTAAACATTCCCTGGGGTGTGTATCACAGTAGTTATGTGATATTTGGAATACCTGCCTATCACAGTGCCTACTTTTAATCCAGTTTCTTAATATCCTAGCAGGCAACAAATGATGGCTCAAGTACCTGGATCTCTGCCGCCTATGTGGGAGACCCAGATTGGCCTAGCTGAACCCATGTAACGTGTGGAGTGAACCTTTGGATAGACAGTCTCCTCCCATGTCTCTCTGTTTCTTTCAAATAAAAATTAAAATTAAAAAATGTAAATCCTCTCCTTCTAAGGTACTTATTAATTAGCACCCTTAAAAGTAACTGGTGGATGAGAAGTTGGCCCTTTCCTAAATACAATTTTTGTTTATGTATTAATGATCTTTAAACCTCAGAAGCATTTTTAAACATGAGACTGAATATTATTCAAGGGAAAACAAATAGACATAATGTCACTACTTTTCCTTTGAGTTATCTCTTCTGAAATACAGCAGAGTTCATCAGTTCTGCTCATTTAGCCTTTGAATAATTAGGGCAGAAAGTACTAGAGACAATAACTTGAAAGGGCTCTAGCTTCCTGTTCTGTGTTTATTGATGGCATTAAGATCTTTGTCAGCCCAAAGGGGTTTTTGCTATTGTGCGGCCCTGAGGAAATTCTGCCCTTCATTCCTCCTACATTGCAGTCTCAGTCTGTGAGACGGTCTGTTGCAGATGGTGCCTGTTCCTGATTATTTCATGTCTTGCATATGTCCGTTCACACTTAGAAAGCCCACAGCTGTAGCAATTGTACCAGAAAAGCTGGTAAACACTTCCAACAGGAAGACCTTTTCACCAGCTTCCATCGAGTGAAGCAAACTCGCCTGGCATTTGCTGGCTTCTCTTGACTACTGTGCAAGCCAAGCAGGTTCAGTGTTAAAGCCTTCCTTTGGTCGGCCAGCATCCACACTTGAACACCGCAACATTCTGATTGCTTTTTGGAGACCATGATGTTACTTGTATATGTACTGAGTGAGTCCTTGAAGGCAGTGATTGTTGTGAGCTAAGCAGGGATTTCCAAGTCAAATAGAGACACAATGTTGCAAATTTATATATCTGTCTATCTATCTATAACATTAGGAAATAGAGCCATAATTATGAAAGATAAAAATATTTTTCTGCCAAATAAAAGGAAGTATGAAATTATTTTCTGTGATTGCTACTTTAGATTTAGTGTATTTCTTGTGTCCTGTCCAGCCTGCAAACATATCCTTTAACCTCTTGAGAAATTCAGTTTCTGCTGTATTGAATATTCCTTTTAGGAGATTATCCTTATCCTTTTTGTGAAGATAACCAAAGTTTTACCAACTTTTTTTATTTTTTGTTTGTTTGATTGATGAATTTAAGCTTTTTATATTCAGGGTTAATACAAATAAAACAGTAACAGGCACTTCTGTTAGGATGCTGAACAAAGGGTAATGAATTCACAGAGTAACTCCAGAGCATTACAGGCAGTAATTTGTGGGCTTTTTTTTTTTTTTAAAGATTTATTTTATTTTTATTGGAAAGGCGGATATACAGAGAGGAGAGACAGAGAGGAAGATCTTCCGTCTGATGATTCATTCCCCAAGTGAGCGTAACAGCCAGTGCTACGCCGATCCAAAGCCAGAAGACTCTTCCGGGTCTCCCACATGGATGCAGGGTCCCAAGGCTTTGGGCTGTCCTTGACTGCTTTCCCAGGACACAAGCAGGGATCTGGATGGGAAGCGGAGCTGCTGGGATTAGAACTGGCGCCCATATGGGATCCTGGCATGTTCAAGGCGAGGACTTTAGATGCTAGGCCACGGTGCTGGGCCCTGTGTAATCATTCTTAGAAGTGTGTAAATGAAGAATAGTCCTAGGCTTGTTTGCAAGTATTCATTTCCAAAAACCATTGAAAGATTTGTAAGACAAGTACTCAGTCTGAAAGCACAAAACCTCAATTCCCTTATGATGCTGTGCTCCTGACAACAATCTCTGTCCTTTTCTACATATGACCTGAATTCCTAATGCAACTACCCACGGTCAGCACCTGTGCTCAGTGACCTGCCCATCTGTCCAGGCATCTTGACAACTCCATGTCCTGCTTTTATCCATGTAAGATTGGCTATTACCCTGAACACGACAGACACAGCCATCTGATGTCCACCTTGCAGCTAACTAATCCTAGGCTGTATCTTCACACCCAGAACTCAGGGGAGGCTTTGTATCAGCTTTGCCTCAGGATTTAAGAATGAACAATATTGGGCCTGGCGCGATGGCGCAGTGGTTAAGGACCTAGCCTTGCACGCCCGGGATCCCATATGGGCTCCAATTCTAATCCCGGCAGCCCCGCTTCGCATCCAGCTCCCAGCCTGTGGCCCGGGAAAGCAGTCGAGGACGGCCCAAAGCTTTGGGACCCTTCACCCTCATGGGAGACCCGGAAGAGGCTCCTCGCTTCAGATTGGCATAGCATCGGCCGTTGCGCTAACTTGGGGAGTGAATCATCGGACGGAAGATCTTCCTCTCTGTCTCTCCTCTCTGTATATCCGCCTTTCCAATAAAAATAAAATAAATCTTTAAAAAAAAAAGAATAAACAATATTGAAGTAAATGGCTGGCATGTTGGTTTTACAACACCTGGGTTCCAGTCCCTCCTCCACTCTGGATTCCTGTTGACCCTGAAGGTGGCTGGAATGGCAAAAGTACCTGGGGTCCCTGCCATCCACATGGGAGACCACTGGCATGGCCCCAGCTGTTTCGGGTTTCTGCAAAGTGAACCAGCAGGTTTTTCTCTTGTGTCTGTCTCTCTGCCTTTCAGATAAATAATAACGGATAAATAGAATTTTTTAAAGAAGTAAATGCTCATTCATTCCTGTTAATATGCTCTGTTCTCCTAAGTTTCCATAGATCTTTAGCCTGCAACATATTAGACTGGAGTATAGAACATCTATAGTCACTTGAACTGATTAATATTTTCCTGGTCCTGCCTTCACTGTGTTGTGATTACATATAGTATGTATTAAGTGTGTTTTGTAAGTTTGATAATAAGCTGTACACAATAAACAACAGTTTGTGAGTTCTCCCTGGCCCACCCCAAAACACACATACTGTTAACATAAAGAGTGGCCTGAAGTGATAGAGCTGCAGTCAAAGGTCTTTCAGCCAGTCTCAGCAAGATATACATGGCTGTCATTAGGGAAGAGAGATTAGTACCTTTAGGTGCACAGTTTTGTTTTGCTGCTTTGTTTCCTGAGGTTTTGTTCTTCAGTTCTTAAATTCATCTTGCAGATTCTGTTATGGCAAGATGTTAGAATCTTGGAACTCATTAGGCAAGCTGAAAAGGCTTAATGCTGGATTTTTTTTCTGGCATCTGAAACTATGAAGAATAATTCTGTTGCATACTACCAAAGGAAGAGACTAGCTTGTAGTAAAGGTTTCTGGATAGTAACACGATTGGCCAGTATATAAACTGATATGTTGTATACTCAAACTAGCAGTAAGAGGTCAGATACACATTTGCTGTATATTGCTGATATATTTTGCTTAACATATAAAACTTCAAAGACTGAGAAGCAACCCGCAGCAAGACCAGGGACCACTTATCTTAGCATTGTTTACCTTAACCAGTGGTTCTTGTGAGCCACACAGCTGACAGTGACATAGGTGCGGTTATGACAAGTTTATTCTGTTGTTCTGTTATGTCCCTCACCCTTATGTCATTGCCTGGGTGCTCTGCTTCTTCCTTATGGTGCTATAGCCAGGCTGGCTGCCTCCACAAGGGCTTGGAACTGCCTGTTTTCATTTTCCATGTCTACATGGCTTCCTTACCTCTTTCCTTAGGTCTTTACTAAAGTAATACTTTTTTTTTTTTTTTTTAAGATTTATTTATTGGGAAGTCAGATATACAGAGAGGAGGAGAGACAGAGAGGAAGATCTTCCGTCCGATGATTCACTCCCCAAGTGAGCGCAATGGCCAGTGCTGGGCCGATCCAAAGCCAGGAGCCAGGAATTTCTTTCCGGGTCTCCCACGCGGGTGCAGAGTCCCAAGGCTTTGGGCCGTCCTTGACTGCTTTCGCAGGCCACAAGCAGGGAGCTGGATGGGAAGTGGAGCAGCCGGGATTAGAACCGGTGCCCATATGGGATCCCGGCGCATTCAAGGTGAGACCTTTAGCCACTAGGCCACGCCGCCGGGCCCTAAAGTAATACTTTTAAAATAGTGCCTTCTCACTCCATTCCTTAATTTCCCTTACCTTTGCTTTTTTCACATATCACTTTGATATTTTAAATCCTATTCAGGGGGTTACATTGTGGCATAATTGGTTAAGTTGCCACTTAGCACTGTCTAATAATGGGGTGCTGGTTGGAATCTCAGCTGCTTCACTTCTGTTGCAGAACTAACGGTCCTGCGGGGCAGCAGGTGGTGGCCCAGCAGTGGAGACCAGGATGAAGCTCCTGGCTTTTGCCTTTGGTTTGGCCCATCCCTAACATTGTAGTGATCTGGGGAGTAAGCCAGCTGGTTGAAGATCTCACTGTTTCTCACTATTTCTCTCTCTGTTGTTCTGGTTTTCAAATAAGTAATCTTTTTTGAAATAAAAATAACTATACATTTAATCACCTATCAGCCTCTGTTGTCTCCTCCAGCTAAAGGGCAAATTCTAAAAGGGCAGTGGGTTTTGTGTGTTTTTCCCCCTAATTACATGTCTCCAAATGCTTTGAACAATGCCAGGCAGACAACAATAGGATCTTTTTTTTTTTTTAAGATTATTATTTTTATTGCAAAGTCAGATATACAGAGAGGAGAGACAGAGAGGAAGATCTGTCCGATGATTCACTCCCCAAGTGACCACAGTGACCGGAGCCAAAAGCCAAGAACCTGGAGCTTTTTCTGGGTCTCCCACATGGGTGCAGGGTCCCAAGGCTTTCTGGAATCTTCCAGTGCTTTCTCAGGCCACAAGCAGAGAGCTGGATGGGAATTGAAGTAGCCAAGATACGAACCAGCTCCAATATTTGATCCTAGGCACACAAGGCAAGGACGTTAGCCAGTAGGCAACAGCCAGGCCCTCCCCTGAGTCATATCCATACTACATAGACGAATATGGTCCTAGTCCCAATTTCAATGTTAGGACTACAGTCACAAACACTTTCTCTCAAGTATGTTGAACAAACATTAGAAATCATTTCTATCTTTGCTCAGTTCAATATTAACAAAGATGAGCTCACAGTACTGTAATAGATGTTGTTTCCAAGAATGGTGGTAAGAAGGAAAATGGACTTCCTGCTTTTCTAACATTTCAGCAACTTTTTCTTTTGCTAACCTATACTGATGTTGATGGTGTTTGTTTTGTATTGCTTTGTTTTGCTTTAAATAAGAGCAAATGCCACCGCAAAACTATTAAGCTGCTATCCTAAACCCTATTTTGGATAATATTCTTAGAGTAAACTTGGAAGGTCTAAGTTCAATGTAAGAGTTCAAAGATATAAATGAGTGGGCCTGTTCTGTAGCCTAGTGATTGAAGTCCTCGCCTTACATGCATACAGATGCCAGTTTCTATCCCAGCTGCTCCACTTCCCATCCAGCTCCCTGCTTGTGGTCTGGGAAAGCAGTCGAGGATGGCCCAAAGCTTTGGGACCCTGTACCTGCGTGAGAGACCTGGAAGAGGTTCCTGGCTCTTGGCTTTGAATCAGTTCAATTCCAGCTCTTTCAGCCACTTGGGGAGTGAACCAGTGGGTGGAAGAGCTTTCTCTCAATCTCTCCTGTCTGTAAATCTGACTTTTCAATAAAAGTAAAAAAATCTTCCAAAAAAAAGTCATTTGCTGCCTTACAGGAAATGGAGCCGAGCAAGCTCTTTTTGCTTTGAGACTAGAAGAAGGCTTCTTGATCATAATCCTGATAGACACAGAGATGCAAGAGGATGAACTTTAAAAAGAAAAACCTAAGGAATGGCTTTTGCCAATAGATATTCATTGTATTTGTTTTATAGCTTAAATTTTTTGCTTTGGGAGAAGTTTTTAACTATTCGAATGTATCCCTTTAAAATGAAAAGAAAAATAATAATCAATTCTGTTTTTCTTTCCTTGCTATAAAAGAAAGGTCACTGCTGGAGAAATAAATGTGATTGCTTAGTAAGAGTCAAGGAATGAGAAAGTTGAGGGGCCGATACAGTGCAATAGCAGGCTGATCTGTGATTGTGGCATCAGCATCTCACATGGGAACTGGTTTGTGTCCAAGAGGCTTCTCCCATGCAGCTCCCTGCGTGTGGCCTGGGAAGTCAACAGAGAATGGCCCAAGTTCTTGAGCCCCTGTACCCTCATGGGAGGCCTGGAAAAACTCCTGGCTCTGGCTTCAGGTCATCTCCACTCTGGCTGTTGAGGCCATTTAGGGAGTGAGTGAGCAGAGAATGGAAGCTATCTCTGTGTCCCTTTCCTCTGCCTCTCCTTTTCTTCTATCTGTAATTGTTTCAAGTACAAAAATAAATTAAAAAAAACAAAAACCTTGAGACCACCCCCTAAGCTTGTGCGTGCCTTGGGACTGAGCTGTGGCCTAGCCGACTGTCGACACATTGGGGATGTTGCTGAGACTTTGAAGATGTGAGTTAACTTGACCATCACAGCTCAGATGGCTTCAGGGATGGCTGCTTGGACTTCCCACCATGGGGATAGTCTAAGATTTATTTATTTTTATTGGAAATTCAGAGTATAGAGAGCAGCAGAGACAGAAATCTTTTGTCTGTTGATTCACTGCCCATTTGGTCGCATGACCAGAGCTGAGCTGATCCGAAGCCAGGAGCCTCTTCCACGTCTCCCGTGTTGGTGCAGGGTCCCAATGCTTTTTGCCATCCTAGACTGCTTCCTTAGCCCATAAGCAGGGAGCTGGATGGGAGGCAGGGCCATCAGAATGAGAACTGGCACCCATATGGGATCCTGGTGCATACAAGGCAAGGATTTTAGCCACTAGGCTACTGTACCAGGCCCCAAAGTCAGGGTTTTGACTGTTTCATCCAAGAATCCATTAAACGAAGCTCTGTCCAAATCATTTACAATCTTACTATTATCTTTTTGTCTACCTGTATTCTAATTTATAGTTGACAATTATTGAGAATTTTTTTGAGAACAAGATTAAGTAGATGATACAACAGAGAATACAAGAAAAATTAGTGTATTTCAGTTTAATATCTCTTGGTTACTGTTCATCTCCTTTCAAGCAAGGCCTGCTAAAAGGGATTTGCTCTCAGGATGTCATTGCCTTTATAAAGCTCAGTAATTCTGGTGCTGGTGTGATGGCTGAACTGGCTAATCCTCCACCTGAAAGCGCCAACATCCCATGTGGGTGCCAGTTTGAGTCCCAGCTGCTTCACTTCCCACCCAGCTCCCTACATATGTGAAAGCAGAGGAGCATGACCCAAGGTCTTTGGCCCCTGCATCATGTGAGAGACCTGGAAAAAGCTCCTGGCTTTGGGTCAGCTCAGTTCCTGCCATTGTAGCCATTTAGGGAGTGAATCAATGGATGGAAGATCTTTCTGTGTTCTCCTCTCTGTAAATCTGCCTTTCCAATCAAAAGAAATACATCTTTTAAAAAAAGTTCAATAATTCTTTGTGTTAGAGGATTTACAGTTTTAGTGATCATCTAGGGGTCTGTTCAAAACTTGTTATTTCTTTTCTTTGAAAGGTGGAGAGAAAAACCCATCCTTCCATTCACCTGTCACATTTCAGCAATAGCAGGGCTGACCCAGGCTAAGACCAGGAACCTAGAATTCAATCCACGTCTCCCACACATATGCCAGGGACACACAGAGCCAGGTTTGAAACCAAGTACCCTGATATGAGACACAGATGTCTGAACTACACCAGATGCTTGCTCCTACACACTGATAACAGTGAATAATATCCTAACATCTAAGAATGAATACATATGATTTTTAGCTAGAATGAACAGCAGGTGGATCTTTTGGGGCCTCCTCAGCTCCTATGTAATCTGTCCGAACAGTAGGGGTATAGGAGTAAGGTTCTTAGCCTTGGGATGTAATAAAGATACACTGTTCAGATTAAGTTCTTTTCTTTCTTTTTTTTTTTTTTTTTTATTGGACAGTTAGATATGCAGAGAGGAAGATCTTCCGTCCAGTGATTACTCCCCAAGCAGCTACAGTGGCCAGAGTCGAGCCAGTCTGAAGCCAGGAGCCTGGAATCTGTTCCAGGTCTCCCACACGGGTGCAGGGTCCCAAGGTTTTGGACCATCCTCAACTGCTTTCCCAGGCCACAAGCAGGGAGCTGGATGGGAAGTGGGGCTGCCAGGATTAGAACCTGTGCCTGTATTAGATCCCTGTATGAGTAAGGTGAGGACTTTAACTGCTACACTAGGTTACCGTGCCAGACCCCAGGTTAAGATTTCATTGACAACGGGAAGAAAGTAAATGGACATTTTCAGTAGGAGGTTTTATGACTATTTCTGCTGTATTTTTCACTGTACTCAGATATTTTCAAATAACGCACATAAACTCCTCTGTTTTGTCAGGATACTACTAAGAATTCCCAGATAATGTGTTGGTCAGTGTAGTTTTGCATGGAAGGTAATATTTAAACTTAAAGTGGTAGATACTTTCTGATATTGACTGGGAAGGCAAAGCCACAGGATGATTTAACACCAGCCACTAGCAGAAAGGGCCACTTCTGCCTGAGTCTCGTATGCTATAAATCACGCAGTTGGAGTCAGTGCCATTAAAAACCTGTCACTCCAAGCTGGTCCCCTGGGATCTGCTGGCTAGATTGTGTGGTGCTTAAAAAACATGTCTGAATCATCATTCCTCAGAGAACTAGAGATGCTTGGCGTCACTGCCTGGTCCTAACTTGGACCAGCCTGCAAATAATCTTTCCAAAAGCTAAGTGGAGAGGAGAAATAAAAGAAAGAATTTTCTTCAGAGATTTAAAGGTCACCAGTGACGTCATGAAAGAGCAGACGATAGGGCTCAGAGGTGTACCCAGTACTACTCGGTTGGTTTTTCCTCTGGCCATACTTTCACTGGCTACCTGTGGTGAGAGGTGTGGTACGGAGCCTCATTTGCTAGAGTTCAGGCTGAGTTCATCTCGTACCTTTTTATAGTATTTTTGAGTACCCAGGAACAAGGTTAGAATATTAATTTAGCCTGCTCTCCAGCTGTGCTAGCAAACCAGAAGCTATAGCTGCAGCAGCAGGCTTCCTATACTATAGAAGGAAGCTAATTGCTGGTTACGAGCTCAGTCTGACAGGCTGTTCTTTCCCCGGCAGCCACTGCAAGGAGCTCTTAAAAATCATTATTATTATTAAGTATTTAGAGCCCACTTCAGTGTTTTAAAAGTGTGTTTTAATCATTTCTGTCTGTTTTTCCCGTGATGTCCCTGAGAGGTGAGTTGCTATTGTTAGGGCCTCATGTTGCACATGACATACTCCAGGCCAGAGATGCAGCCAGTCAGTCCTGGGTGCCATCTCTGATCAGCGTTGGGCCTCTTTAGAGCAGAAGCTAAGGTACTTGTCTTTCTCCTTTGCTCCTTTGCTCCTTTGCTCAGCACTACTTGCTTTAGGTTTGGTGTGTGTACATTGTGGCTTTTTGCTTTCTTGGCTGCCACTTACAGAAGGAAGCCTATTTTACATAGTGTGCACATACACCCAGTGCATACATAAAACTGAAACAGTTTCAGGAAACATTACTGACACTGCTTCCTATTCTCTATTATTTTATGCCAATTTCAACCCACTCAGTTATTTTTATGAACCACCAGTTAGTCATGACCACCATGCTAGGGGAATCTTACAGCTAGAGAATCCACAATGGAGCATCAGTTTTACTCAGAGGAGCAGAAAGAAACGCATTTTCACGATATAACATATATGGATGCACTATCGAATTTAACGTGGACCTGGGAAAGCATTTTGTTCTTAGGATAGGCTACTTCATATTAATCCCTAATCCAGGCCTTCCCTCTACCTGGTCCCCAGAGTGCATTCATCCTTTTCTGTTAATGGAAGTATGCTAGGAAGAATTGAGAAGTAGTATCTGGAACGTTTAAAATCAGTGTACATATTATCTCAACTCAAATAGTATGTAGTCTATTTTATTGTCATTACTCCTGTTAAGCAGTTAATCTGTGACAACCCTACTGTTCTAGAAACTGCGAATATTATTGCTAACAAAGGACAAAAAGTCCTTCCTTCATGCACTTCGCCTCTGACCAAAGGTGGAGTCTGTGGCGTGGTGATAGAAAATAAACCAACTACTAATGTCAGAACAAGAGTTTGACACAATATTAAGACGATACTTGATCATGCTTGTCCCATGTTAGTGTCTGGGTGTAAGTGCCTAGGTGTAAGTCCCAGCTCCACTTCAGTCCTGGCCTCCTGCTAATGTACCCTAGAAGGCAGCAGGTGGTGCTTTAAGTACTGCAGTTCCTGCCATCCACATAGGAGATCAGATTAAGTTCTGGACTCCCAGCTTCTCTGGCCTGGTCCAGCCCTTGTTGTTGCATGCATTTGGGAAGTAAAGCAGTAGGTAGATAATATAGGTCTGTCTCTGTTTATCTCAAATGAGTGAATAAATAAATAATAAAGTAATTTATTGGGTGACAGTAAGCGAAGTAGAAAAAGACAGAATTAAGTTATAGAGTCCTGGGGTTGGAGGCTCGGTAGTAGTGCAGTTTTATATACTGCTTATGGTAGACTTACCTAATTTAAAACAAAAACCTATTAAGAGGCAGAAAATGAGCTTTGTGAATTTCTGGAGGAAGAAATTTTCAGGTAGAAGAAAAAACATCACATGAACAAAAGCATGAAGTTTGTGTGCCACAAACTAGAGCAGCCTCCAGTGTATATAGAAGAGCTAGCAAGAAGAATAGTAGATATGACTTCAGAGAGGTGATAGGGGTCGGATTATGGATGATTATAACTTTGGATTTTATTCTGTATGAGATAAGTGTTTATTAGGTGAACTACATTTTAAAATCACTCTGGAAGATTATTATAAGATGACTCTGGTTGCTGTGTTGAGAACAGACTGGGCAAGATAGTTGTGGGAAGGAAGAGGCATGGGGTTTGAGTGGGAGCATAGAAGGGACACCTGGAAAAGGCTCCGTCATATTCTACTTACTGAGATTGGAAGGTTCTATTGTGGATAAGTAGTGGAGATGCAGAGTTTGGGTTTAGAAGCAGGTGTTGGGTACACCTTGGGACACCAGTGTCCCGTACCAGAGTACCTGGTTCAAGTCCTGACTCCACTTCAAATTCAAGCTTCTTGGTAAAGCATATGATGGAGGCAACAGCTGATGACTCATGTATGTAAGCTCCTGCTGCCCATGTAGGAGATCAGCTTGACTTTGGCCTGGCTCAGTCCTGGCTGTTAAACACATATGGCATGTAATTCACCAAGTGGAAGACATCTAAAGTCTCTCTGCAATTCAAATAACAATAAGTAAATAATTTTAAGAGTTTGGTTTTAAACAGGTTCATTTGTAATTAGGCAGCTAGATGGGTGATTACTGATTTCCCATAGACAAAATAGGCATGAGTTAAAGCTCTTGGAAATAGTTTTCACTTCTGGATAGTGTCTTCCTGTTCTGGCATTGATGTGATAGTAAATTTTAAAAAGAAGAAAAGAAGTTCCTTTCCTTTTTCCCCCTTCACCTTCCCTCCCAGAGCAATCAGTGTCATGTTCATTCAGGCTTACTCAGTTCTAAGAGTAGTCAGCAGAACTGGCATTACGCTCTTTCCCCACACCCTTGGTGATTTTTTGCCTGCAATTCTTTGGATTGCACTCCACCACCTGTGTTATTCTTCCTTATTGTACAGGTACTATTTTAGCTCCATGATTTTAAAATTCTTATTGGAGAGGTAGTTGTATAAACAGAAGGAAAAGACAGAGAAAGATCTTCTGACGACTGGTTCATTCCCTAATGGGCCGCAATGGCTGGAGCTGAGCTGATCTGAAGCCAGGAGCTCATGCGGGTGCAGGGTCCCAAGGCTTTAGGCTGTCCTCGACTGCTTTCTGAAGCCACAAGTAGGGAGCTGGAAGGAAAGGAGTGTCCATGTGGGAGCCCATCAATTGCAAGGCAAGGATTTAGTCATTAGGCTTACCATACTTTGCCGTTAGCTCCATGATTTGAAATAAACAAAATCTGCACATCATCCACCCATTCCTGCTTCAGTGAGAGTAAATTAGCCTGTTGAGAATGCCTGACAAGAGGCTGATGGGACTATGTGTGCTTTGAGGTGTTGTGAAGATGAAAAATCAAAAAAGGTATTTTGTTCTGTTTATTCAGCATCTGCCCCTTGGCTTCATGTCATGATATTCTTGAGACAATGAGCACCAGCTGATGTAGTCCAGGAACACATTGTGTGTGTTGGGAGCGAACCAAATAGTAATTTTATGCTGTAAGAGAAGTGTGTACAGTCAGTGTAGTGGGGAAAAATGGTTAGAGTTCTCAGTGGAGTTTCAACCTTGAACTGAATTATAAGATTAAATCCCTATTTGTGAGAAGTCAAGGCCTAAGGAGAAGAGTTTACTAAGAACAGCATGTAAAAAGGCACAAAGCTGTGAGTTTTAGTTTGGGGAACAAGAATCAATTTTGATGTGGTTGAAGTTAAGGAAGTCAACTGGAGAGACAAGTGCCAGACCCAAAAGAGTCCTATTTTTTTTTTTTATTAACTCAGTTATAAACAAAACAGAAAGTCTGAGAGCTGCAAAATACCCTTTTTTAAAGAAGGGGTTGTATTTTTTAAAGAGTGACAAAGAGGGAGAGGCACAGTGAGAAAGAGAGATCGAGAGATCAATCTTTGTTATTTAGCTAGTAGCCAGGAACTTGATCTGGATCTCCCATGAGTGGCAGGAGCCCAGGTACTTGGGGCAACTTCCCCTGCCTTCTCCCAGTACATTGTCAGGAAGCTGGACCAGAAGCAGAGTAGCCAGAATTTGAACCCACATGCCAGTATAGGATTCACCTTCTGTACCACAGGGCTGGCTCTCAAAATAGAGATTTTTGAAAGCTGAATTAAAGAAATATTTTAATAAGGTACAGTAGCAGTAAGAACCATTGAGATATAATATTTTGTTAATAAATCTCTTTTAAATTGTCTGCAGGTCTCTTTTTACCTTAATTATAGAAACTTTGGTAGAAAATTTCAAATAAACATAAAGTCATTATCTTTACTTATGAAAAACATTGAATGAAAAGGTTAGGCAGGAGCTGGTAAAAGCAGAGAGTTAGTAGCCTGTGGGCGCTGCTTTGTGTACCGGCAGCCCCGCTTCCCATCCAGCTCCCTGCCTGTGGCCTGGGAAAGCAGTCGAGGACAGCCCAAAGCCTTGGGACCCTGTACCCGTGTGGGAGACCTGGAAGAGGTTCAAGGCTCCTGACTTTGGATCGGCGCTCCTCCAGCTGTTGCAGCTGCTTGGGGAGTGAACCAGTGGAAGGTCTTCCTCTCTGTATATATGACTTTCCGATAAAAATAAACAAATCTGTATTTTAAAAAAAAAACGGGATGCACGTCCACTTTGCAATGGCAGGGTCCACAGCTTCCATCTGTCAGAATGTTCGTACCAGGCAGAATGGTTGAGCGGCACTGCCGTAGAAGGGTGTGTCATGTATATACTGGTAAAGGGCTACGGTAGGAACAGTGGTCTCCCCAGAAGACAAGATGTTTACAAGCTCGTTCAGATAACATTGCTCTGAATGAATTACCTATACCTCATTGATGTTCCCAAGTATTTTAAAGATTCCTACTTACACTAGGAGCCAGATTTATGGGCTACTCTTTACTATAGGGAGTAGCCCTGATATCTGTCTGGGAAACTTCTCCAGATGATTTTTGGTAAATGTCTTTGGTTAAAAACCACTGGCATTATTCCCTGGGGATAAGGATTTTTTGTATCTTATATCGCAAATGCTTTTATCAAATAGTTGATTCTATACCAAATAGTGGGATAGGACTAGTTTATTTAAAAGGTGATGGTATTGAATGATCATTTATATTTTGAGACTTTTATGTGACTCACCAGTAATGTACCCTCATCATTCCAGTTTTCACTTCTTTTTTGTTTGCTTTGGTTTTTCAGGTTCACTTACTGATTTGGAAGGTAGCATTATAGAGAGAAGGAGAGGTGAAGATACACAGGTGCTCTGTCACGCGCGCGCACGCACACACACACACACACACACACACACACACACACACACTATTTTGATGCCTTTGTTTGAAATCATAGTTCTTCATTTTTAAAATTTTTTTAAGGATTTTATTTATTTTTATTGGGAAGTCAGATTTGCAGAGAGGAAACTCTTTCATCCAGCTATTCATTCCCCAACGGCCGGAGCTGAACCGATCTGAAGCCAGGAGCCTGGAGCTTCTTCTGGATCTCCCACACAGGTGCAGGGTCGCAAGCCCTTGCACCATCCTCTATTGCCTTCCCAGGCCACAAGCAGGGAGCTGGGTGGGAAGTGGGACAGCCAGGACTGAACTGGTACCCACATAGGATCTGGCATGTGCAAGGCAAGGACTTCATCCACTAGGCTACCACCTCGGGCCCCAGAAGAGTTCTTTCTGATTTTCTGCTTCATGTCAAATGAATTCAGTAAATACCTTTTCCCCAGATGCCCATAGCTGGAATAAATCTTTAAGTAGTGTTTTTAATTAACATATATTAAAGAATGCCTTATGCCCCTTCTTGCTGGCATCAGTTGCTCCAATTGAATCAGCAGACTCAGTCTTTTCAAGAATCCTGCCTGCTCAGCATTTTGGATTTTGAGAACCCTGTTGGCTCAGAATTTTTCATGTCCTGCTTTGTGATGGGTTAGAGACTTAGGCTTGGGGGTTGGAGGTTAAAACACAGGATACAAGGAAAGTAACTGGGATAGCGTGAACAGACAAAGCAAGTGTAGAGGAGGAAATAAGAACGCAGTTTAAAATCAGTATGATGGGGCTGACACTGAGATTAACAGGTTAAGACTGCCTGCGATGCCAGCTCAAGTCCTGGCTGAACTACTTCTAATCCAGTTCCCTGCTTATGTACCTGGAAAAGAGTCAGAAGATGGCCTAGTCCATGGGCATCTACACCCACGAGGGAGATTGAGATGAAGCTCCTGGCTTCAGCTTGGCCCAGAGCTGGCTGTTGTGACCATTTGAGGAGTGTACCAAGGATATTTGGATCTCGTAGTTGAAGTTTTGAAGAACAAGTGGCTATATTTTTGATATGTAGGCGTTTGCAGTAAAGAGAGGGTGAGGGAGAGAATGGTGGTAGCAGACTATCACTGTTTTTCCTTTTTCTTTTCAGAGCAAAATGAGAGGGATACAGGCATGGTGACTGATCACAGAATTTGCCCAGAGAAATGTTCTCCTGCAGTGCCAAGAGCATAGATGGGAAAGGCACTAGTGACAGAAACCAGTGGGAGGTGGTGGTTTAGAGCAGTTCTCTTCCTACTCTGATTTCACTGTATATTAGTCTTATAATCTGCTGCAGTAGATTTTGCTTATTCCTGACTGTAGGCACCAGTGTTGCCCCAAATAAAGCATTTATTGTAGCTTCCCAAAAAACAGCATGCTCTGAGTTGAGCAGATCTGATAGAAAAATCACAGCCTACGAGTTTACAGTATGAGAAAACTCAGTTCTTGCTTCAGGGCTGTTCCTTCTCTAATGGTCAGGCTCACCAGGGTTTGACCCAATGAGCTTGTCACAGTCATAGGCCCCAGGAGAGAGTATCTGAAAAAGATAAAGAGGTGGTAGGTACTAGATATGGAGGAGGAAAGAATCAAGTTTAGAGGGAGGCATAGCTGAGCTTCAATACTGGTTCTTTTTGTACTAGTGATGTGGTGAGTGTTACCTGATCTTTCTGAGTGCCAGTTTCCTCATCTGTTATACAAGAAGAGACTGATGTCCATCGTGTTTGAGATGGCTCTAATGAGAATTAGGAATATTCTGAACTGGCACTTAGTGAGCAGTATCTGCTATTGTAAATAATCACAGAGGTGGGAAGTAACTGAACAGATTATTCTATGTGTAGAAGTTGTGCCATGAAGACAGCCCTGCTGGAGAGGCTGAGGCAGTGACAGTGGAGTAAGCAGGGCAGAGAGACTAGTGTGTCTTGATTTTGGGGGACCTGCTCTAACTGAGAGGAGCACAGCAGGGAGGTGTGTTGCTAGACACCTAACTGCTCTTCCTCCCACCTGGTTTCCTTTGTCGCCCTCATTTTTCCCTTGTTGCTTTCCTGGTAGGTGGCTGTGAAAAACAATATTGATGTTTTCTACTTCAGCTGCCTCATCCCACTCAATGTGCTTTTTGTAGAAGATGGCAAAATGGGTAAGTCTGTTCATACAACCCTCTGCCCTTCTTCTCGATGTCGGGCAGGGTGTAGCCCCAGAAGTACAAGCTATTTTGAAGTCTTAAGAAACAAACAAAGAAAAAAAGGTAAGGATAGTCTAAAGCTCTGATAATGGTCCAGTATTTATCCATCTGGCAGTTATTCCTTCTCTGCCACTGGTCTCTAAAAGCACAGTGCCCGTTATTCTGAATGGTCACCTGCTCTACATACAGGCTGCAGATTCTTAGGGTTTGGAGACAGATGAATGTGGGTTAGAATTTTAACCTTGCCATTTCTTGAAAATATTTGTTTATTTGAAAGGCCAAGTTACAGAGTTTGGGGGCATGGGGTTGCACAGTGAGGGAAGATAATGATAGAGACATGTTCCATCTGCCAGTTTACTTCCTAAAAGGGCCAAAACCAGGGGCCAGAAATTCCACCTGAGCATCTGACACGGGTGACGGGGCTCAAACACTCCAGTTAACTCCCACTGCTTTCGCAAGTGCATTAGTAGGAAACCAGATCAAAAGTGGAGCAACTGGGCCTTGAGCTAGTGGTTCTGTGGCTAGTCACAGGCAGCAGCTTAATGTGCTGTGCTGTAGCACCCAGACACATAATGGCGAGAACCCAACTGCTTAAGCTGTCATTTGCTTCCTCCTAGGGTCTGTTAGCACAAGATGGGAACTCAACTTTGGCACCCCAGCTTGGGACTTGAGTGTGTTAACTGCCAAGTTAAATGCCTGCCCTAGAATTCAGTAATTTGAATAAATCATTAGTACTCCCTGGGAGATTATTGACATTGCTCTCTTCGCTTTCTTGTGAAACCACCATCTGAGAAAACTAGCTTATATTGGTACATATTAAATTATATTAACACTTAATTGATTTGATTCTCACAGTGGCTGTTTGGATAGGCAGGACAGATACTCAGAGGCACCCAAATAGGAAAGCAGAAGAGCTACAGCCACGCTTTAGAATAAGCTCTTTTCTAACTTATCAGTGCTTTTGATGAATGATTAGTTGGCTGGGTGTATAGGACTTCTGTATCACTAAGAATAGCTGCAGGCCCAATTTGCAGCCAGCTGTATTACTAGAGCCAGCATGATGAAGAAGAAATGATAAGGGCATGAGAAACAAGAATACTAACACTCTATATACATCTGTTCTTCCCCTCTGCTTCCCCGTACAGAACGCCAGGTCTTCCTTGCAACATGGAAGGATATTCCCAATGAAAATGAACTTCAGTTTCAGATTAAGGAATGTCATTTAAATGCTGGTAAGTAATATCTCCAAATTCCACTTCATTTTAGCCAAAATAAATACTTGAAATGCAAGTTTTTAAAACCTCATCTTTCCACATCTCACCAGTGTGTTTTTAATGAGTATATGTGAATACTTGGAATATACTGATGTATATGATACTAGATTACTTATGAGCTAACACATTTAGGAAAAATAACTAGAATGCAACTGTCTGCCCAGTTCCTGAGTAGGTGAAAGATGTGTTGATCATATTATTGTTCATCCTAAACGTTAAGTAATTGAAGTGGCATTTGAAATATGCAGTTTTATAAGAGTTGAAAGGGCCTTCTCTTCTTCTCTGTCAGTCTTTGCTATTGGAGGAAAGGTGACCAAGTCTGTATATAGAATCTTATATTTATAATTAGACAGTGTGTCATGTTGATTAAAGCCTGATGTCTTGTGTCAATTTCCATATGATGATTCTAACTTTAAATCATTGTTTAAAAGTCCCAGATTGTTTTGTCATGATTTTATCACTGTGTTAGTAATACCAAAGGAGTAACTCCAAAGAACAGCTGCTCTCAGCCTCTGGAGCTTTGTAACCTGCAGCGTTCTGAGGAGTGCCAGGGGACCTAAGCTGTTCTGTCCTACTGACTGAGTTTCGTGTGTGTGTGTGTGTTCATCTGTCCATCCATCCATCCGTCCCCTAGGCAATTAGGACAGGGCTTTGGGAGTTGGGTGAAAGTGAGCTGTGGTGCTTGGGCAGTACCTCTTCTTTCCTTCTCCATCATTTCCTCCTCCCTGTAAGTACGTTAGTGGTTCTCAGCAGGATTTTCAGTACACTGCCATCCTCTCATTGCAGCTGGAGTCGGCCACTAGGGGAGGGCAGCAGTAAGGCAGTAGAGAAGGTAGAAGAAATCTACCTTATCTCGATTTTTCCATTTTAAATTGGGGGCGGGGAGGAGGGCCTCTGTGTTCTATCTGTCTTCTGTATCCAGGAGGATTTCTCCATATACAGCCTTTGATGAACCCCAGCTGGAAATAGTGATCAGACTCTTTGTAAGTGGGATGAATCCTGTAGAAGCTCTCAGACTTCCAGGAACCTGATGTGCTGCCTAAATCCCTCAGAAATCAGAGACAGATCAGCATCTTTGACTGTAGAAACTTCCAGCCAAAATTAGTTTCTGATAATGGTTAATATCTTTTGAGCCCTTAGTTGCTTCTATGATTTACCTAGAAACAAGTAATTTGTTGATTTTCTTCATGTTGTTCCACGCTTATAAGTGGAAGGCAGTGTCACTGGTTCCTATCTTTGAGGCTCACTACTCAGTTACCATGAACTCACATTTTTTTGAGTTCATGATGTTGGGCAACTTTCCACAGTAGCTGTTTTTCTTCAAGAAGCCCTTGGATGCAGAATCCACAGTGGCTAAAGGCGAGAACCAAAGTGAATCCTATTAAAGCAGCCTCTATACACAGCCTGGAAGAGACCACCCCCTGGGTATAGTTGCCCTCACTGTTGTGAGATGGCAGCATTTCAAATGATGCATTCCAGAGAATACTTGGCCTTCAAGAAAAAGGGTGTGGGGGCTCTGGTCTCTTGAAGTTGAAAAATGTACCTCTCTTGGAAGTTGTCTTTACAGGTTAACACACTAAAACTGTAAGAAACCTGTTTAGTTCAGTATTAATGGAATTTGATTTTAAAAACACAAAGCACTTATTTTTAAATTTTTGGGTATTAAAAAATATTTACTTATTTATTTATTTAAGAGAACCCTCATCTTCTGATTCATTCCCAAATGCCTGCAACTGTTTGGGCTAGGCCTTGGACCAGGAGCTGGAAGTTTAATCCAGATCTCCCACATGGATGACCAGAGCTCATTTACTTGAGTTATCACTGCTGCATTAACCAGAAGCAAAATTGGGAGCTGGAACCAGGAATTGAACCCAGATACTTAGATATGGACCAAAGGAGTTTTAATCAGCATCTTAAGGTGCTTGGCCAAACCACTATGTACTAGTTTATAACATCTTTTGGAGCACCAGCGTTCCTTGAACATCGTCTGGGAAACTGGCCAATAGAGAAAGGCCAGAGTTACTAGAAAGTAGGATTGGTTTCTCTGGTTTTGTATGAAAACTTTATGCTTTCCCGTAAAAGAAAATGGAAGTTTGAGTAACAGGTCTCTAGTCTGGCCTGCCAGAATAATACTAAGGAAAGATCCCTCTGCCAGGCTGAAGTTCTGAACCTTTGCTGTATCTTGGTGTATGTGTTTGTGATCTTGCCAAGGAAGAAATGCCTGGCCTTTATCCCAGTGGGGTGTGTTTGATCAGTGTAATCATGGCCTGGTGCCAGTCCCTTCTGCCCTAAGTATTCCAGATACCAACGAATCTATCTTCTACTGATACACTGCTCTGCAACAGTGTAGCACAGGAGCCCAAGGCCACCATCTTCCCGCGCTGAATCACTGCTAATCTTGCTAAGACCACTTCCTGTAATTAATCCTTTCTAGTTTTTCCTTTGACCCCAGTCCCAAGTCTGTAGTGGCCTGGCCTTTGCATTTCCTTCCAGCCTGAGGACTCTATTAACATGAGCATTTTCCGGTTTAGTGCCTTCTGATTCAACACCCTGGGTCTAGCTGAGAGCTAAAAATACCATCCTTTCCAGCTGATCTGCTCTAATCACAATAGCACCAGCACTTTAAATAGCTTTTCTGTGCTAGCATAGACATTCGACAGATGGAACGAATGCTCAGGGCTACAAGAAGTCACGGGCTTAAGGACTTAGCAACCACAGATAGAGCTTTTACTTCTGCTCTTTCATCTCTTTGTAGAGAAGAAAAAAAATCTTCCAAAGTCTTAATAATTGATTAGCTCTTAATAGAAAGGTGCATGTGTTGGGATGTTTGTGATCCCATTAGTTGTTTAACTGCTAGGAAATGCTGGGTCAGAAAGTACAAATCAATAGGACCTCCTGCTTCCTACCGTGGTTATTTCTGTCTATGTCAGAGGACCTATGTGAATTTGGTTTGCATCTGTCCGTTAAAGGTGCATGTGTGTTAGTTTGTATCTGGGATCACTACCTTAAGTACACAAGAAGTAGGTACATCTTTAGCCATGACCAGAAATAAATCTTTGTGACAAAAGCATTTGTACAAACCTGATGGACTTTCAAAACTTTTTATTTACTTGTTTAATTTAATTTGAATGGCTTAAAGAGATTTCCTATCCTCTGGTTCACTGTCCAAATGATCACAGTAGCTGGGACTGGTCCAACCTAAAGCTTGAAGCCAGGAACTCAATCCGGATCTCCCAGGTGGGTGGCAAGGACCCAACTACTGAGCATCACCTGCTGTCAGTCTCCCAGAGTGCACATTAGGAGGAACCTGATGAAGTCAGGAATAGAACAGGCATTCAAACCCAGACACTCTAATACGGGATGCAGGTGCCACAAGCAAAACCTTATTCACTAGGCCAGATGCCTGCCCACAAACCTGTTTTCAGTTATTATTTTGATGTTGGTTTTTACTCTAAAAAGCAGAGACGTCTTTACAAATAGGCACTCAAGTAAGATGTAGCTATGTCTTCTAGCATAGTGACTAGCTAAGAATGAGGTCTGTTTCTTTGCTTGTGGTTGCCCATCCTTTGGGCCATCCCAAAATGTAAAGGCTGGATCTGGCATGTGGTACGGGAAGTTAAGCCACCACCTGCAATACTGGCATCCTATGTGAGTGTCAACTGTAGTCCTGGCTGTTGTGCTTCTTATACAGCTTCCCTCTAATGCATCTAGAAAAGCAGTAGAAAATAGTCCAAATACTTGAGCCCCTGCCACCCGTGGAGGAACCTGGTTAAAACTCCTGGTTTCATCTTGGCCCAGCACTGGCCATTGTGATCTTTAAATAAAAGTAAACTCTTTGTTTTTCAACAGGAATAGTCATTTTGGACTTGCTAATACATACCACAGCAAAGCCCCCAAATACAGATTCCCCCCATTGCCAATCTGTAGTCCCAGTGCCCTCTTCCCCCTCAGTGCTGCTGGAAGAGGTATGGCCTAAGCTAAGGGAGAAAGATACAAGGAAGACCACATCCATAGCCCTTAAGAGTTCAGGCTCCAGATTGCAAGAACCAAATGGGCAGAAGGAGACAAATGAACCAGACAGAAGTCACATCTTGAAGCAAATGTAACCATATTTAGTCATCTTTTTTTGATCTGTGCTTTGTGGGAAGATCTCAGTGTCTTCTAACTCAGATGATATCATCAGCACACACTGAAACAATTAGCATCACATTCTCCTCTCAGAGTCTCATAACCAAGCTTCCATGGAGGGGAAAAACAGCCAAATGAAAAATGTGTTACCTTCTGAGTGAGTCCAGCCCAGTCTCTCTGGAATGACTTGTTACATCTGGCTCTCATGCCACTCTTTATCTCTTGTTTTGTTTTGTTTTGTTTTGTTTTAATCTGCTGCCTCCCCAGATCCCAGAAGCAACTCCCTAACTTGGCCCAAACTGAGAACTCAATCCAGGTCTCACACATGGGTGGTAGAGACCTCACTGCTTGAGCCATCACCTGTTGCCTTTCAGGAAGCTCTGCTCCCAGATGTGGGCATCCCAAATGAAGTCTTTTTTTTTTTTTTAAGATTTGTTTATTTTTATTACAAAGTCAGATATACAGAAGGGAGGAGGGACAGAGAGGAAGATCTTCCATCCACCGATTCACCCCACAAGCTGCCACAACAGCTGGAGCTGAGCCAGTCTGAAGCCAGAAGCCAGGAGCTCCTCCAGGTCTCCCACACAGGTGCAGAGTCCCAGAGCCCTGGGCCGTCCTTGACTGCTTTCCCAAGCCACAAGCAGGGAACTCGAAGAGGGGAAGCAGGGCTGCCGGGATTAGAACTGGCACGCATATGGGATCCCAGGCGTGCAAGACGAGGACCTCAACCACTGCACTATCACTCTGGGCCCCCAGATGAAGTCTTAACCATTATGCAAAATATCTGTCCCCACACCATTCCCAATCAGTACACTTAACAGAACCTGATTGTCCCATAGTCTCTAAATCCTCAAACTCAAACCTGCCTTGTAAAATGTATAGAAATTGGCTCATACTTGCACATGTTATAGAGTCTTTCCTCCAATTAGTCTTCTAGTAGAAATTATTTGACAGGAGCAGTTTCTGGTCAAAATGTTTCCAAATAAAATTGTAGCCATTTCATTTGTATGCTGCCTGGCTGGTTTTTGTTCTTGTTGTTTTGGTTTAATTAGATTTAGCTTTTGTTGCTGTTGTTGTTGTTTCTCTAATTCGTCGAGGACAGAGATAGTTCTTTTCTTAGTTTGTCTTCTCTTACAGAAGTGGTCATCCTCTGAGTGTTGGAATGTGGGCCTGTTTGTCTAGTCTACAATATGTTTGTGCTACAGGGTTGCTGTTCAACAGAGGCTCCTACTCCATGTGGGTGCTGTTGTGTGTAGTTGTAGGATATGGACAAGAGCCATGAAAGCTAGCAGTGACTTTTACAACCAAAAGCAAGCCCCTACATGATAAAGACGACGCTTTCAAAAGTCATCCAGCTCCAGCTGGTGACGTTACCTAGCAACCTAACAGCTGGAAGAGCCTTCCACTGTGGAAACCAGATAGGAACCAGAACCACCTGACCACCCCAGGCACATTGAGGCCCGTCCCTCCTGTAGTGCTGCATGTAATGACCTTAAGAAAGTGTCTTTGGTTCTTCAAATAAAGCCAATTCTCAAGCAGTAACTACTCTACATTTTGAGTTGGTGACTGTGATGACTTCATTACTGCCAGCAGCAACATTTGCCATTTCATAATAGTGATCACCTTTGCATAACTTCAGTCTTTTGTGGATACTGTTTACTAATTTGGAGTTGCAGTATTCCCTAAAGGATTAAGAAATCATTTCCTGGCTTTTGAAAACAAAAATCGTTGTTGCCTACAGATAGATGAATTTGGGCCAGCAGGATTTCTGTGCCTCTGTGCGGGTGCCTGACCCTGCTGGCTGAGGCTCAGGGGCTCAGGAGGTAGTGGGTGGCTCAGAGCTCATTAGACCCACCTGTTTCGGGGTCTCTCACGGTAACCCCTGCAACTGGCATGGTTGCACCTTTTTCTGTTTTCTACCTGGAAACCGATCAGGTACTTCATGAGCCTGTTCTTTACCTTTGCTGGTGTGTGGGAGAAGTACTTTGTGAAATATGTGAGTGTGCACATTCCTTAGAGCGACTCAAGCACACTTGACTGAATAGGATGTCAGCAGAGAGGTGGTGTGATTTCTTTGAAATGTTAACTGAAGGCATTGGGCTTTGACTCTGTCCTTCTAGACACTGTCTCCAGCAAGTTGCAGAACAACAATGTTTATACGATTGCCAAGAGGAATGTGGAAGGGCAGGACATGCTGTACCAATCCCTGAAGCTCACCAATGGCATTTGGATTTTGGCTGAACTCCGTATCCAACCAGGAAACCCCAATTACACGGTAAGGCCTTTCTTGGCATGAGTGACTGGATTAGAGCAGGGGAGGAAGAACTTTTTTTTTCTTTTCTTCTTAGCACCTTGGAAGAACTTCTAGAAGAGCTCAGTCCTGAAATGCCTGAAACAAGCCATCACTAGAGAAGCCCCACATTGCTCCAGCAGAAGATCTTTCTGCAGTGTCTGCCCCATCCAGCAGTCACCATGCCCCTGGCAGCAGAGCTCTTACTGCTCATGGTGTTTAAGAGTTGCCCATAAAAACTTGGCATCTTCGCCTTCAGTATCGTTAGTACTTAGCTGTGCATGTGATACTATAATCAACAACTAGAGAAAGTGTTCATGTAGCTAAGTACAAAACATCCCTGCTCTTGTAGCTGGTGACATAAGAATATCAGTCATGAAGAGGAGTCTTTTTGTGGCCTGAAATACTTGTCAGGAAAGCTGAGGCAGAATGAAACAAGCCTTTAGCTTCCTGGAAGAGGCCTTTGGTTTTGGTAACTTTCTTTAGTACTGCGCTGAACTGGAATAAAAAAGTCTGTCAGTACTCACAGGGCGGTGGCAGTTACTTTGTTATACAGCAGACTGATACTGCAAGCACTGTTTGTTTGCTGTTGTACAGTGTGGTCTTATAATAGGATGCTGCTTGGAATGTGCATTTTGAAAAGAAAAGGAAAACTCTTTGGCCTGGAGGAAAATAGGTTTGCTAAAAATTACCTAACTTGCAAAGTAGAGAGACAGACAGAGAGGAAGCTGTCAATCTTGCATCTGCTAGTTTACTCTCCCAACTGCCTGAACTGGTGAGGCTGGACCAGGCTGAAGCCAGGAGCCTGAAACTAAACCCAGGTCTCCATTGTGAATGTCGGACTCCAGTACTTACTGTCTCCCAGGGTACCTTGGCAGGAAGCTGGATTGCCCTAAATATTGTCCCAGACACCTTCCCTTAAGGGAGAAATGCCTGATTCCTCTGTTGTGTTTGAGACTTTTTTTGGAGCAGAGAGGAAAGTGACAAAGAAGTAAGTTTCAATATTGGAAAATTTTGTGTGCAGGCATTAAATTAAGGTGCAGGCATTTGGCAAGCAGTGAAGACACTGCTTGATACACCCATATCCTATATCAGTGTGCCTGGGTATGGGCCAGGCTTCACTTCCTTTTTTACGTATATACATTTTTTATTTTTATTTTTCATGCTATTCACATTGTTGATCAGGGTGGGAAGGATTGAGAGTTAGGGAAAAGTGGGTGTGATCTTTGCTTCCAAATTTTCTGTTTCTTCTTCATTTGTCTGGGAGAAGGGGTGAGATAAGAGAAGCCGTATCCAGCCTCCAAACTGCCCCAGTCCCCGGAGGTCCCGACGTGGTGCACCCTCCAAGAGTTCCACTCAGGTAGTTTCCGTAGTTCTGAAATGCTGTTGATCTCGCTGATTGAAGGATGAGGGAACTCTTCCAATGTCCATTGACTGACACAGTCAACCATAGAGTTTCCATTTGCCCCGATTTTTGCTGTCACTATTTGGCTGGGGTAATTGTCCACTTTACTCTCTTCTCCTTCCTCTGCTATGGTACCAGATGCCTTCTGCAGGTTCAAATAGACTGCCTTATCCTCCATGTGTATCCAGGCCCACCGTCCACTACTCCACCTTTTCCACTGGGGAGGACGAGTTTTGCAGGCAGGCCCAAGGACCTGGCCAGGCAACCCAGCCCCCCAAACTTAAAATTTAAGTTTGCTACTAACAGACACCCAAGGAAGAAGTAGTGATGTCTCAAGTACTAAAATCTATAATTACTTGGAAAACCTGAGCTGAATTCCATGCTTTAGCCAGGCCCAGCTCCAAACCCAGCTTATTGGGGACGTTGGGGGAGTGAACTAATGAATAGAAGATAAATATTATCTGTTGTAAATAGATAAATAGATGAATTGTTATTAAATTGAATTTATTTTTTAAAAGGGAGGAAGATGGATTTAAAAGATTTTTTTAGAAGATTTATTTATTTTTGGGCCCGGTGGCGTGGTCTAGCGGCTAAAGTCCTCACCTTGAATGCACTGGGATCCCATATGGGCACTGGATCTAATCCCAGCAGCTCCACTTCCCGTCCAGCTCCCTGCTTGTGGCCTGGGAAAGCAGTCGAGAAAGGCCCAAAACCTTGGGATCCTGTACCCCCATGGGAGACCTGGAAGAGGTTCCTGGTTCCCTGCTTCAGGTCAGCGCAGCACTGGTCATTGTACTCACTTGGGGAGAGAATCATCAGACAGAAGATCTTCCTCTCTGTCTCTCCTCCTCTCTGTATATCTGATTTTGCAAATAAAATAACTTTCCAATAAAATAAATAAAAAATTTTTAAGATTTTTTTTTAAAGACTTATTTATTTTTATTACAAAGTCAGATATACAGAGAGGACAGAGAGAGGAAGATCTTCTGTCCAATGATTCATTCCCCAAATGACCTCAATGGCCAGAGATGAGCCGATATGAAGCCAAGAGCCAGGAACTTCCTCCTGGTCTCCCACATGGGTGCAGGGTCCCAAGACTTTGAGCCATCCTCCACTGCTTTCCCAGACCACTAGCAGGAAGCTGGATGGGAAGTGGAGCTGCCGGATTAGAACCAGCGCCTATATGGGATCCCGGAGCGCACAAGGCGAGGACTTTAGCCACTAGGCCACGCCGCTGGGCCCACTTTAAAAGATTAACTCAATATGAGAAATTTTGAAGTTCATACACATGAGTAAGGTCTTCAAAAAAATTCATGAAGAGAGTCTCCCATATGGGTGTAGAGGCCCAAAAAATTGAGCCCTTTTCTGCTGTTTTCCCTGGCACAATACTAGGGAACTGAATGGAAAGTTGAGCAGCCAGGACTCAAATAAGTACCTATATGAGATGCCATTATTGCAGGTGTCAGCTTAGCCTGTTTTGTCACAATGCCAGCCTCTGGCCTAGGTCTTTAATTCTTTGCCTGTAACACCTACATCCCATATTAGAATGCCTGGTCTGAGCCCTGGCTACTCTGTGTCTGATCTATCGTCCCACTGACGTGTACTCTGGGAGGCAGACACTAGGTGATCGAGTCCCTGCCATGCATGCCAGAGACCAGGAATGAATTTCAAGCTGCTGGCGTTGGGCTGTGACAGGCACTTGGAAGATCTTTGTTTGACTTTGTTTCTTTTTTCTCTCTGCCTTAAAAAAATCAGAAACTGAGTATTATGAGGCATTGTGCAGCAGTGGGTTAACCTGTTGCTTATAATACAGAGCACCAGTTTGTGCTATTTCCAGTCAGGCTCCCTTCTAGTGCACCTGGGCAGGCAATGAAAGGTGGTCCACTGTACTTACAGCCCTTCTACTTGTCTGGGAGGCCAGCATGGAGTTCCTGGCTTTGGCCTGGCCCATACATGGTTGTTGTGGCCAGTGGAGGAATAAATCATTAAATGGAAGATGTCTTTATATCTCTGTCTTGTTGCTCTTTCAAATAAACAATCTTAAAAATAAATGAAGATTGTGGACAAAGCTATGCATTAGCCAAAATATTTATCTTTTAGTTCTGTTGTTTCACAGACTTTCTGAAGTAGTCTCATGTATCAAGGGACTAGTACCCAGGACTGAAGAGTTGTAGTGTTTTCTCCGGCAGCCCCCTGTTGTGAACTCAGCTGGCAGAGTGTGCGTGTGTGTGAGCTGCTGAATCCTGTCTCCTGAGAAATTCCCAAGTGCTTGTGAGGTGGGAAACTCTGGGCCTCTACCTTTATCTGCAGGTCCTTTATCTTGTTTGAAGACTCGTCTCCGTCATTGACCCAGAAGTCCCTGAGAACAGAAAGCTCTTCTTTGCTGTTTGCAGGGGACCGGGTCTATTGCTGCAAAATCAAGGCCTTGTGAAGTCTTTACATTGACCTTGACTTTTGTCTAAGTTATTCACTTTCTACCTTTTCTATGACAGAATGGTAGTCTGCCTCAGGCGTGCCATTTACTGAAGGACATTTCCTCCCTTGTTTGTTAAAAACATTAAAAAAATTTTTTTCAGATCATTGTAGATGCGCATGCAGTAGGATGAAATAATGCAGTGACTTGTTCCCTTCAGCATCCCAAGGTATTCTCCGAAAATGATCTCTATCCATGTGACTTAGGAAAGTATACAAAATCATGTAGGTCAAGAAGTTCTTACCTCTGCTTTAGGACACCTGCGGAGCTGCCTGGCTAGTCTTCAAGGAGTTGCCACCCGAAAGGCTGCCGTGCCCCTGCATTGTCACTCTACAGAAGCCTGGGTGCCAATCTGCATACCATGATGGAGTTGGGAGGTGTGCCAGGCAAAACAGAGAGCTGGAAATAGGGTTAGAGCCTAAAAAGAAGGCTGAATTTTTGATGTACCTAAAAATGCAGATAGTGATGCTGACCTTGGAGTTGAAATGCTGTCCTGGAGGACTTGCAGAGTTCATAGTCAGATGGGCCTTTCCACAAGCCGCCCTGCCATGCTGTGCAGGGAAGTGAGTGTACAGCAGGGCAGGAGAAAAAGCCTCCAGAGAGGAATGGAAGACTCTGTAACACGTCTTCCAGAGAAGGGAGTCAGACTTTGTTAAGGAAGCAGTGTTGTCTTAAGGGTCATGAACAACAAAAGGAATCTCCAAATGGTAGAACTTCAAGCATTGTTAAAAAAAGAAGTGACAACTGCAGAGCCATTTCAAAAGAGAGAAGCTCCTGAAGCGAGCAGAAGACTGAAGAGACTGCTCTGTCATCTGGAGTTAGTGCCCGTGACCTTGCCTTCCCCTCCCGCTTTGCTGAGCCCACATGTTCCCCAGTAGAATTTTCTACCACCTTGGCAAAGCAGAAGCTGAAGAGGAGGAAAATGAACAGGAGTTGCCTAAATAGGGAGGTTGAGAGTCCAGGAAATGCCCAAAGCTGCAACTTGGATCAAAGTAGAGAGCTATTTTCTATATATATATTTATATTCTTTCTTAAAAAGATTTTATTTCAAATGTAAAGAGATTGAAAAATCTTCCATTGCTAGTTCACTCCTCAAACACCTGTATTAGTGGGGGATGGGCCAACCAAAGCCAAGAACCAAGAATTCCTTCAAGGTTTCCCACATGGTGGCAGGGGCTCATTTTCTTCAAGTATCATCTGCTACCTCCCAACACAGTCTAGGGAGCTGGATTGCAGAGTCAGTACTGCATCCCAGAGCTCTGAGATTTTCCCAACACCCACTCCTGTATTTTCTTAAATTGAATGTTGTTTAATGTTGTTTGTGATATTTTTTGTTTATCCAAATTGTACCTCTGACAAGCAAATAAGTTTTGAAAATGGTTTGGAGATAATATTACAACTATAACTGAACAACATCTTAGGACTTTTTTGGGGGGGTTAACCACTGTCTTTCTGACTTTTCTTCCAAAGATATTGTCACTTTCTATAGTATTTAAAATTGTACAGAGTCTCTGTAGAGAGAATACAGAGGTAAAAATATTTTAAAATGTCATAGTGTAGCTGGCATTATAGCATATTATATTAAGCTGCTGCCTTTGATGCCAACATCCCACATGGGTGCTAGTTCACGTCCCAGTTGTTCCACTTCTGATTGCCTCCTCATGGCCTGGGAAAATGGCCCAATTGCTTGGACCACTACCACCAACATGGGGGCCTAGATGAAGCTCCTGGCTTTGTCCTGGCTCAAACATGGCTATTGGCAGGCACACGGGCAATGAGCCAAAGAATGGAAGATCTCTGTGACTGTCCCTCTCACTCTGTAACTCTGCCTTTTAAAATAAGAAAATTAAATGAGTTGAATGCAAATCATATATATATATATATGATTAAAGACAACTTTTGCTGATATCCACCAATACATTAGCAATGATTTCGGTAATAGGAAAAAAAAGTGATTAAGTTTCTGTTTCTAGAATATATTTTGTGTAACTCTCTGTTATATTTTATAATTTTAACCTAATATAATTAAGGGATCCAAATCTGGAAGTTAAATTTTGTCTTTATTGATATAAAAAGTGAAATTCTCAATATTGAACATTGAAATCTAATGTTGATGTTTAATTTGGCAGTCATTGAGACTGAAAGCTCAGTCTTGTCTTTTTTTATTTAAGATTAATTTATTTTATTGGAAAGGTAGATTTACAGAGGGAAAGAGCTGAGCCGATCCAAAACAGGAGTCAAGAGCTTCTTCTGGATCTCCTACATGGATGCAGGGTCCCAAAGCTTTGGGCCATCCTCGACTGCTTTCCCAGGCCACAAGCAGGGAGCTGGATGGGAAGTGGAATAGCTGAGACATGAACCTGCGCTCACATGGGATCTGAGTGCTTGGAGGTGGAAGATTAGCCAATTGAGCCATCGCACCTGGCCCTTGTTTTCTTAGAGTACTGTCCAGTACAGTATGGAATATAGTAAGCACGATGAGATGGCTTGCTCCTTGCCTCACACATGCGGGGATCCCATATGGGTACCAGGTCATGTCCCATCTGTTCTACTTCCCATTCAGCTCCCTGCCTGCTGTGGCCTGGGAAAACAGTTGAGTATGGCCCAAAGCCTTGAGACCCTACACCCATGTGGGAGACAGAAAGAAGCTCTTAACTCTTAGCTCCTAGCTTCAGATTGGCTCAGCTCTGGCCTTTGGCAGCCACTTGGGGAGTGACCAGCTGATGGAAGATCTTTATCTCTGTTAACTCCTCTCTGTATATCTGCATTTCAATAAAAATAAGTATATCTTAAATATGTTTATATTTTTATTGTATATACATATATATGATATATGAAGTGTGTATATATACATATATATATTACATATATATGTATATCAAGACTAGCGCTTTGGAAGTATGTAACTCATGCCTTTGGTTTGCTTTGCGCATCCTCCTGAAATTGGCATTGAGATGGCTGTCCTCTAGAGAAACAGACGGCTGACCCAGCCACCCATCACTTGAGGGTTTGGTCATCTTTTAGATAACTCTTTATATAGCATTAGAACAATTGTCTGCCTAACAGTAGACTTTAATGCTGTGAGTATAGATAGTTTTCTAATCTCATAGAACCACACAGAATGTAGAGGTACAGTCCCTGGAAACACCGTGTCTTCAGCCACTCTGCTGATTAAGGACTTTGTGGGTGAAGTTTTCTTGACCAGAGTGCTCGGATACCTTGGGAGTTAACCATCCTGTGTTTCTCCTCACAGCTGTCACTGAAGTGCAGAGCTCCTGAAGTTTCTCAGTACATCTATCAGGTCTACGACAGCATTTTGAAAAACTAATAAACTGGTCCAGCAACCACAGTCACCACCTCATCGGTACAAGCCAAGAACACGTAACTGGAAGAAATTTTGTTGCCGTGTAGAATCTGAACCCAGACACATTGAGGCCACCCACCAAGGTAGTGACTAGTCTGTGCTAACCTTAGGGCACAACCTGTTGGATAGTTTTAGCTTCCTGTGACCATTTGTAACCACTGCTTCTATCGCTTCCCTCCTCTGCCACCTGCTGCTGCTGTCTGTCCTGATGGGCTTCTCCATGTTGTAGCAATGGCTGGCTTTTTCTACACGCTCTTTTGAGTGTAGTTGGGTATTTTGTCATCAAGAGCTCATTTCAAAAGCAGAAAATGACAACAATCATTAAAGCAAGGAAAAGCGTCACTGAAAAATAAGCTGCACTTTATTGTTTTATATTTTTTTACATGTGAGGATTTGAGGGAGTTGTTTAAGGAGCAGAAAGTATTAAGCCAGCTGGCCGTCATTGACCACACAGCCCTGGACAGACAGTCCCCACCACATCCTGGGAGCATTTGTGCCAGTGGCAACCTTGTACTCTGCACTTTGATGTTTTTCTCCTTTCTTTTCTGTAGCCATACCTTCGTGCTTCCCCCTGGGTTGTCATCTCATTCAGCTGGTGCATGGCTGGTGAGGATGTTCTTCCTTGATTGCTGTTTGAGGGTGCAGGAAAATCGGGGCCTTGGCAGGCAGGCAGAAGAGAGGAAGTGGCAGTTCCCACCTTCCTTTCCCCTGAGCAGGCGCATTCAGGGTGCAGCTGAAGGAACACGAGATGGGAAGCCCGAGCCAGAAACCAGCCCTTTCCAGACCCCCAGGGTCTCTTGGGACCCATTCAGTTCCCAGTTTCATAGTTGAAGCAGGCTGTAGGTAATGACTTCCCCAACCCTGTTGTCTACACAGAGATTGAAGGCCAAGAGAGCCATCCATTCCTGCCAGGCCTGGGGGCTGATCAGGAGCTGCGTCCCGCCCCCTTGGGTTCTCCTGCCTCCAGCTGGTGTTCTTTTCCACCCGCTTTCTCCTGCCTTTGTGTGCTTGCTTTGTGGCTCTTCATCTGCTCCAAGCTGACTCTGGTGCCTCATCCATTGGCATCAGGTGGTGATGGAGTGTTTTGTCAGTTACTTGAAGGTAAACCCAGATGTCAGAGTGAAGGAGGCACTGATGCTGGAAGCTGGCAGGCTGCATTCTGCGATGAAGTGAGCTTAGAGAGGTCATAGGTTCTCTGTCCCTTCAGCCCCCTCTTCTTTTCTCACATTCCTCAGGCCCCACGGTGGCCTTGGGACCTCCCAGAAGTCAGGCAGTTCTCAGCATCTGTGGAAAGATGAAGAGGACACGAGATCCCCTTCTTCACACCTGGGTACAGCTTGTTCAGGAATTCGTTATTAGCATGGGCCCAGATGCTAGCCTGTCACATTACACACCCTTCTCTTTGTGGGTGTTTGCTGTGTGACCCTGCTGCAGCATTCAGTCCCCACAACAAAGATTGCTCTCAGCTGCCCCTGCTCGCGCCATGGTCCAGAGGCCATGATGTTCTTCGGGAAGAATTGTGGAAAGCAAGTGCAGGCAGCCCCACCGGGTCAGGCATAACCAGATATCATCAAGTAGTTGCAGAGGTTGGGGGAGTGGCTGCCTCAAAGCCACTTCCTAACCTTGAGAATTCTAAGAGCCCCTGTGGTGGGGGGGTGCGGCAGGAAATGTGTCCCTCATTCCCACCCATCATGCATGTGGGAGTAAGAAGCGGCACAGAGCTCTGTGAGGGAGGTGGGTAGGCTGGCAGTGTAGGGGATAGAAAGCAGGTTGGTGATTGAAACTCATTCCTGGAGGCGCTGGCCTCAAGTAGTGATGCAGATTCATACTCCAGATGCAGTGTTCTCAGCTCAGACCAGACATAGCACCAGACAAAAGCGCAAGCGCCAGGGCGAGCCGACGGAAGGCAGTTTTGTACCAGGACATGCCCTTAGCCCCAGAAATGAGGGTGTCCTGGCTCCCCACCCAAGCCCACCAGTGGTGAACTGACCTGAGCCAGTCCTTGAACTCATCACTCCTGGGGAGCGACCTCCAGCCCCACCGAGCAGAGCAAGGGAAGCTTCCCTTCGGGCCGCAGGGTTGGCCAGACTAGGGGAGCGAGATGGCAGGTGCCCTTTCCCTCTGCCTCAGTGTGTCTTTGTGATGTCAGCTAGTGTCGTGCAGAGGACACGGGAAGCACACACACACACCCAGAACTCTTGCTGGTCAGAGATTCCCTGAGTGTCCCCACCCAAGCGTGCCCGTGTACCTGTGTTGTGAAGCGTGGGACTCTGTGGAGAAATCGGGAAGGAGACAGGTATATATGGCCCTGAGAATGCCTGTCATCCTTGTTCTTGTTGGGGTCTGTTCTTGGGGAGGGTGGGAATGGGAGTGCTTGACCTTGTGTCTTCATCAATAAACTCTCATTTACACAAATTGAAGCTTGTGTTGTGGAGTCTGTTCCCAACTGGCCAGGCAAGGAAAGCAGCATTCATATCTACTTTGGCAGAGCTGTTTTTACTTCCCTGGCCCTCCCGGGGGCTCAGCCAGATGAAATTAAGATGGACTTGAAGAAGAACCCTGTGCCTCAGGGAGGCTCCTGCAGGCCAGGTCCCAAACCAACACTGCAGGCAGCGCATGCCCATGGAGCCTGTCCAGCTCCCCTGGCAGACATTCCCAGGGGCACTAGCCAGAGCAGTAGCAGCTTTGTGCTGACTTGTAGGCAGCCAGGCAGCAGGGCCCTGGGGCAGGAGTATGGCAGAGGCTCCCATCAGTTCCTGTTACCCTAGATGTCCCACACATCTTTTTCAACTTCGGAAAGCCTCCCTACCCAGACCCAGAAGTTACATGTTTCCAAGCAGAAGGAACTGAGGCTGCATTAAGCAGGCTTCTTGGGAAGTTTAAATCTACTTGCCTGGGTTTGTGTTGCTGGCCTTATTCGGTAACTGACTGCCGAGGGCAAGGGACCCAGCACCAAGATGCCTTTGCACAAGCCCTGCACCTTCCCAATAAAGTGCCTGACACAGTACCGGGCACTTAGTAGTTGCTTAGAAATGGTAGCTGCTTGTATTACCTAGGGTTCAGACACCACAGACAAACTGGAAGCTTGGGATTTCTGTTACTAGGGACAGCTCGACTGTCTGTCCTGCTGGGCTGTGCTTAGTCTAACTACCAGGAGTGTCAGCTGGGGAGCAGTGGGATCCTCGTCTTCATGGAGGATCCAGTGAGGGATCCAGAGAGACTGTTGCGGGATCTTGCTGGGCTCAGCAGTTGAGAATGCTGTTGGTGTGGGCCAGGGTCTCATGGAGAGGCCTTCACCTCCTGGGCACACAGTATTGCTGAAGCGCCTGCATGGCCTATTGCTGGTTCTTTTGAACCAGACAGGGCCAGGGTTTGGGGCAGGAACCTCCCTTAGGAGACTTTGAAAGGCACAGAGAGAATTCTCATCTACTGGTTCCCTCCCCAAACGTCCACACTCAGCCAGGCTGGACCCAGGGTCAGGGGTCTCCTACATGGGTGGCCACGGACCCAAGTTCTTGAGCCATCTGCCTCTGAGGGTACCCACAGCAGGAAGCTGGACAGGAAGCCATGACCTGAGCTGGACATTGTAATGTGAGATGTGGGTGTCCCAGAGCCTTCTCCACTAGACCTCATGCCCTCTGCAAATCTGCACATTTGCAGAGCTCCTCAGGGGTGTACACTGTACTCTAAGGGTGAAGGCTCCCTATGAGGAGAGAGAGGTTGTGGCACAGAGTAGAGAAGCACTTGAGACCTGCTCCTACCCTGAGGCTTTCAGCTCATGTTCGTCAGGTTAGAGGCGGCAGAACCACACATGGCTTGGGACCCTGTCGGCCTTGCCTGCCCACACCCTCCTCCCACCACCCTCAGCCACGCCAGGTCTTGCCAGGGTCTTGGGGTTTCATCCAGGTTGTCCTAGCCCTCTCTGCCCCTGCATGGGCACCTGGGAACTACTGTGAGCTCAAAGATGCTGTTCCCAAGCCCAGAGAACAGCTGAGAGGCCCCAGGTTGGAGCCTTTTCTACTCCCACTTGATGTATTAGTTCTTTTTCTAATTTCTCTTGGACCCAGATTTCTTTTCCGTGCCACCCCCAGCTCCAGGAGGCAGGAGCCTGTTTATTTTAATACCTGGTGTGGCACTTGGGAAGCATGGCACTCCCCCGTCACTCCCCACTTCTATCTTCTGAACACTAATCCTAGAATCTCCAGCAGCCTCCAGATATGTTATTAGCAACAAGGATGTTTCTTGAAAAGTCCGAATTGGCTCCAAACTTGCCATCTTTGGTTTCTTGTTTAGCTTTTGCCCTGCTGTTGCTGACACTGACTTGGGGGTGGTCAGACCCAGATTCTCGGCTTGGGGAAGTGGCTTGCAAAGGCTCCAGCAGCAGGTGCACTAGTCCAGGACACGCCTGCCATCTCCAGGGGTCACTCCTGTGGACAACTCCTGGCACAAGCTGAGAGAAGGTTACTTAACCCCATCTCTCCCACTGTGGAGGAGTTGGGGGAGGAGGCCAAGTCTAGTTTCTGGCTTGCCCTCTCTTGATTCATTCATTCTTTGTTTAGGATTAGAGGCCCTAGAATCTGGCCAAAGAGCCCCAGGAAGCCAGAGCAGGCGAGCGAGCGTTTGGGGTCTGGGTCCAGTCTGTCCTGCCTCCTGCACTGCAGGTGGGCCCAGGTGTCCACTCCCTGGGTGCCCAAGTATGAACTTCAGCCATCAGGCCCCCTCAGGTCAGGGCCTCTGGCAACCTTTCACCAAAGGAGTCCTAGAAAGCGGAAGTGAGCAGACCCCAAGGGGCTTGTGTATTAGCCGGAAGTGACTTCCCAACAAACCAGAATGACCTAACTGTGCCTTCAGGTCAGAGCAATTCAATGCAGTTTCCATTGAAATAAAACTGTAATAACCAGAAGCTATTAGGAGGCCTTGGGCCTAGTGCCCCTTAATAGAGCTGAGCCGACACAGATCCTATTGCCAGATGGAATGGAGGGATGCACAGTGCCCTAGGTGTGACCCCATTGTCATTCCATGAGATCAGCAAGATTGGATTTCTTCCCCCATAAAAGTAGCGTTCCAGGATGAAGGGGTCTAGCTGTGCCTGTCTCCAGCTGTGGCCTGTCCCCACCCCCACCCATGACCTGGTGCTCTAAATAGACGAAAAAAAAAATATTACAGACCCTTCCCCCTCCCCCTTAAGAGGGACGTGGTATTAGGGATCAGTACCTGCCTGGGACAGCCAGTCCCGGCTGCTGACTGAGGAAATGCCTTCAGGCACATCAGGGACAGTGGCAGGGCCAGGATTTAAAGGGGGAGTAGCAGAGCCCACAGGAGTAGACAATCCCCATGCAGGGCCCAGGACCCAGATAGAACTCGCCCCCTCCCTTCTCCTCCTCAGCCTGCAGGCTCTAATCAGGGGGCCCGCAGGGATGCCAGGGCTCCAAGTTCCGCCGCGCACCTGCCCTCCCGGAACCGGGACCCGTGCCAGGCCCCTCTGCGGTTCCCCCTGAGCCACTCACAATACTTGGAGGGCACATTTTGCATTAGGCAAGGGAAGTTATTCAGCCTCTGTCAGTTTCAGCTGTTTCATCAATACATATAGGGAAAACCATCTACCTTTTAGAATTGTCGGGATCAAATTGTAGGATACAGGCAGAGCCCGCGGACACTGTCCGGCAAGGGTACATGTGAGCTGCTGCTGATGTACTGATGATGACTGCTTCGGAATAAATGCATGAGCGATTTTGCCCACAACCCTCGCAAATGCTGGCGTCTTCCCAATGGGCACCAGAAGGGACCAGAAGTTTTTGGGGGGAGATCGGGATTGCTGGGGGATGCACGCCGGCCGGTTCTGCCTCTCCCGGCCCTCCTCTCCCTTCTCCAGAAGGGCAAAGGGGACCACCCTCCACTCCGTCCTCCGGGGCTGGTGAGGAACAGCCTCGTTGTTTCCCCGCACACTGCCACGCAGGGCGCACGGCGGACGGGAAAGCAAAGTGGCAAAGGCAGAACTGCGGCCGGGAGTGTATTGCGGAGCCGGAGTCGGGATGAGGCCAAAGGTTGCAGGCGCCTGCCCGTCCCACTCCCGGACTCCTCCACGCCGGAGCTCGGTTCTGCAAGGGGGAGTCTGCAGGGGGTGAAGGTCGAGGCTAGCAGGGGGTGGAGGGGGCGTGCTACGGAGGACGCAGTCCTGGCTGCCCAGCCAACCCGTCGGGCTCAGGGACCCAGCGGAAGGCGCGCCAGCCGCCCGCCCCCCTCCGCTGCCGCGGCTGCCGGCGCCGAGCGGGCGGCGCGCTCCGCAGGGCGAGCAGGGGCTGGCGCTGCGACCCCTGGGCGCGCCGCTCCTGCCCCGCTGCTCGGCCGGGGCGCCCCTTCTCTCCCCCTGGGCGGGGCAGCCCAGGGGGCAGCGCCGCCGGCCGGCCAGGGCAGGGGCCCCGCGAGGACGGCCCCGGTAAGCGGCGGGAGCAGGGCCGGGGTCTGCGGGGGTGGGCTTGGCGGGGGAGACCGGCCCGGTCGGGGCGAGCGGGGAGGAGGGGGCCGGCGGGGAAGTGGCGCGGGGCGGCCACGTGAGAGCTGGCGCTGGGGGCGGGGGTGCCTGCGCTGCGCTGGAGGCGGAGAGCGAGCTGGGCGCTTGCACTCCCCCCCACCACCCGACCCCAAACTCTCGCCGAGCGGGGAGCCCCCGCGTCGACCCCCCCAATGCGAGCGCGCAAGCTGGGAACCGCGGACGGACTCGTGACCCCGGGCAAAGCGCCGGCCCGCAGCGTGGGGCAGGGACCCAGGTGTCCGGGAGGAAGGGGGATGCGAGAGGAGCGGGCTCCGGCCCCTGTGCGGTTCCAGGTCTCAATCCGGGCCGGCTGCAGACTCACTGCAGAGCACAGGCTTTGGAGAGGGAGCACCCAGGGGCGTTCAGACCCAGAACCTGCATCTGGGAGGAAGGAGGGGGCATTGGCTGCTGGCCTCTGAGTTGGGAACCGGTGGCACGTGGGCCTAGTAAGTTCCGGGAAGGTGGCCCTGCCACCTCCCTCTTGCACACCCTTCCTGAAGCTGTGCCCTGCTTTCCATTTCCATTCCCCGCCCTCCTCCCCACCCCACCCCCGTCCCCTAGAAAAGGCTAGCTCCTGGCAGGAAAGTGCGGTGTCCAGGGGCGGTGTCCAGGAGTGGCCTTGTGCAGCCAGTGTCTCCCAGCAGTCCCTGAGCTGCCACACCCAGACGAAGGCCAGGACTCTGTCAGGGTCCTTGCCCCATCCCTCCCCACCTGTGGACCTGCTTATGTAATGAACCCAGCTGAGGCTCTCAGCCCAGCTGGCAGGGTCCAAGAATGCCCGGAGGAGGGTGAGTCCAGAGGCTGAGTAAGTGCAGAAGCGCCTGTGGGGGCAAGCCTCCTTAAAATGCAGGGAACACCCCCCATCACACACACACACACACACACACACACACTCTCCACATGTATGTGAGCCTACACAACAGTTCAACTGTGGCTAACGTCCCCTCCCAGGATCACTAGGGGATCCCGTTAAGATCATGGGAAAACGCCATTTCCAGAACGCCAGCTGTGTGCCAGTCCTGTGGCTTTCCATGTCACCTCTTCTTTAACACCCTGTGAGGTGTCCTGCCGGAGGTCACTCTGCAGGTGAATGGCAGAGCTAGGAGTCAAGGCCTGCTTCTTACTCCGCGTCCTGCCTTTTATTTCCTATGCTCTATGCACACGTAACCTGTGCCCTGTGTCTTCAGAACTGGGGCCAGCCTGAGGGATACTCTCCTGTGAGCTGTGTGTGTGTGTAGGGGGGACATGCAGCCACAGAGAGACCCAGCTCACTGGTCACCATGCCTAGCAGAAGGAGAAAATTGCTCTCCGCCTGGCTAAGATAATGGATTGGATTCTCCAGATGCCTGACTCTTTTGGCCTAAGTAGGGAGTGGGGCTGGAAAACCCCGGGTCCTACCCTGAGCAAGCCAGGAAGTTAACAGTCCCTGTCAAGGTTCCAGCTCCTCCCAGCATCCCTCTTTCTGGGCAACCTGCTGTGTGTCAGCATCTGAGCGCCAGGTGGTACCAGCAGGTTAGACCCAGCCCTTGGCGTGTAAACATTGACCGGTTAGAATCCCTGAACTTGAAAGTTGGACTGCTGTCACAGTTGTAAAATGGGAGCTGCCATTCCTAGCTGTGTAACTTTGGGCACCCAGCCTTCTCTCTAAGGTGGTAGTGACCATGCCTGGGCCTTACGGACAGGGTGTTGACCTTGGGTAACCGTGTGGGCTTGTGTAGTCAGTGTCACACAGCTTGGCCAGTGCTCTTGCCACTAGTTCCTGCAGCCTGCCTTGGCCGAGCTGGTGAGAGAGCTGGGAGACCTGGTGAGACGTGAGGTCATAGTTAAGTCTAGGAATATTGATTCCACCAGTGGGTCTGCAGGGAGAAATGGAAGAGGAGACTATTGGGGCTTTGCACAGGTGGACACAGGGGTTCTGGAAAAAGGAAGGCATGGCATGGGGTCAGGCCCAGGCTCCGCACACTAAGCCCACCTCTCGTCCCCACAGCCCATCCAGGTGACGGCCGCCGAGGGCCCAGGGCAAGCAGAGGCAGTGATGGTTGATTCTGACGGTGGCTGAGCCCCCAGCCCCTGGAATATGCAGCCCTGGGGAGCCCCAGGCAGCGGCAAGGACGCGGTGGCGGAGTGGGGCGGGAGGCATGGTCTCCACCTACCGGGTGGCTGTGCTGGGGGCGCGAGGCGTGGGCAAGAGTGCCATCGTGCGCCAGTTCCTATACAACGAGTTCAGCGAGGTCTGCGTGCCCACCACCGCCCGCCGCCTCTACCTGCCTGCTGTCGTCATGAACGGCCACGTGCACGACCTCCAGATCCTCGACTTCCCGCCCATCAGCGCCTTCCCTGTCAACACGCTGCAGGTAGCTGGTGGGGGTCCACAGGTGGCAGCGGGTGGGGGGCAGAGGTCTGCTCAGTGTCATGGGCTACTGGGCCCGTGCCTAGAGCCCGGCCAGCAGGAGTCTGTTTGTGTGCGCATTTATTCAACAAATATTTGCTGACCATTATATGTGGGCCAGGTCTTGCCATGGGCACCAGGGCAGAAGAGCAAGCAGGAATTCAGAGTGGGGAAACAAGCTGTCGGCGCTGCCACCTTGTCCCAGAGCTGTGACTGCAGGCTCAAGCTCCCACGAATGGGAGTGGGGTGGGGTCTAGCTGGGGTCGCAGGAGGCCATGGCTCCACCGAGGCAGTTTCAGGGAAGGAGGGGTAGGGGAGAGAAGGACCGGGGACGCTGGCTGCCTCTTTGTGTCCAGATTTGCCCACTTGGGCTATGGTGAGTTTTCAGGGCCTTAGGCCAGGCCCATGGGACACTCTGTCCCCTCCCCTCACCACCTGCCTGCTGGGCACCCTTCCTGCAGGGGCTAAATTTGAAGGTCCCAGTGCCTTTGTTCACAATGCTCCACACCCTGGCCTGCTGGCCCCAGACCCCGCGCCGTGTGGCTCCTCTCTGCCTGCACTGGTAGAGGGGGCAGAGGGCAGGGGGTCTGGGTAGGAGGCCTTAGGCTGAACGAGTTTGCAGGACAGGATGGGCTCTGTGGCAGAGACCAGGGAGGAGGGGGGTGATGCGGGGCTACTTGTCGCTGAACACAGATGGCCTTTCCCCTGCAGCTCCCCCAGCTGTGGCTGGGTACTCGGTGTTCACCAGCACCAGGCTGGGCGCTTGGGCCCAGCCACAAGCACCTGTATCCCCCTCCCAGGCACGTGGGGTTTTCACCAAAAACAAAGCCACATCTGAGCTTCTGTCCCAGGCATAATGAGGTTGGGTGGACCTAGCAGTGCATCTGGGGTTAGGGCCTGTAGCTTCTCCACAGACAGCGGCCTAAGTGGGTACACAGATCTGAGCCTGCATCCCAAGCTTTGTTTACCATGTACTTCATTATGTATTCATTTTTAGAACTTTTTAAATTTGAAAGGCTGAGTAACAAAGATAGATGGAGGAATTCAAAGAGAAAGATCTTCCATCTGCTGATTTACTGTCCTGATGGCCACAAGGTTGGAACTGGGGCATTTGGCCAAAGCCAGCAGTTTTTTCCCCATCTCTCATGTGAGTAGCAGGGACCATCCTCTGCTGTTTTCCCAGGCACATTAGCAGGGAGCTGGATCACAAGTGGGGCAACCAGGACTCTAATCTGCTCTCATATTGTAATCTGTGTTGTAGCTTAATCCACTGAGCCACAGCAGCAACCCTGATTTTTAATTTAATTTTAATTTTGACATAGGAAAGATGCAATTTAAAAGCTCAGAATTTGACCGAGAGAAGTCTCAGCCCACCCACTACCCCTCTGTAATAGCTTTCATTGTTTCTTTACTCAAGTAAGAAAAATGTTCTCATTGTGCCCCTTCTAACATAAACACCACCCTGCAGACTCCAGACTGTTCTGTCCTTGTCGGCACAGGAAGCAGAACAGTTTCCCATGCCAGCATCCACAGGACTTGTCACCGTGCCGCTCCTGGTAGCCCTGGACTCCACCGAAGCAGCGTACCCTCTTAATGGAGGTATCCCCTCACATCCCAGCGAGAGACTCGAGACACTTAGTGTATCTGTGGGCTGGCTCCTAGAAATGGCATTGCTGGCTCAAGGGGCAGCCTGGGTCTGCATCACGTCACCAGAGGCCCCCAGAAAAAAGCGGGGGACAGGGACTCCCTGGGTGATGCACCCAGAACTGTTTTCCCTGAAGCCTGGCCGGCATACCACTGTCCATTGACTGGATCAGGTTTCTGGCAGTCTGCTAAACGTGGTGTAGCGTTTGTAGTCTCTAGTATGCTGTTCCTTTGCATCTCTGATTCTGAGTGGGGTTGGCACCTTTTAGCAGGCGTTTGTGGGAACTTTCAAATTCTTTGCCCATGTTTCTTTCCATGAGGTTCTTGACCATTGTCTTCTTAATTGACCTGGATGGGGGACTCTGGGATAACCAAGATCTCACTCCTGGCACACAGGCAAGGGATGCTGGGTAGAACAATGCTGGTAAGAGGCCCTAGAGACCCCAAAATGCCCAAGCTCCCTGGTGCCACTTTCTGAAAATGAATTAGTGCCTTCTTCCCAGACTAAGGGGATTTGGCCTGGGAGAGCTGGACTCCCTGGGTCTGCGCGTCAGGACTCCCTTCCACAGCTGCCTGCTGCTATCAGAGAAAGAAGCCGCGGTTACAGGACACATGCAGTCTACCAGAGGAAGGGTCAGGCACCCCCCCATGGGGACCCCATGTCCCTGGAACTGGACTCGGTTTCTACTGCCACTCTGACTTGACATAGCTCCACGGCAGTCTTTTTGAGGCCTTAGCAGAAGCCTGCAGAAAGCAAGCTATAAGGAAAGCTGAATTTCCTTGCTTCTGCCTTGCTTCTTCCAAGGGGTGAAGGAAGAGACAGCCCAGTCATTGCTCTTGAGGGGCCCTGGGCTGGAGCAGTTTGGCACGGGGCAGCCTGGAGGTCCCCGCAAAGGGGCAGCAGCACGTTGTGGGGGAGGTACTCACCAGAGAGGTTGGGAACCCCTCCCACCCGTGCACTCTCCCCAACTCCCAATCTCCACTCCCAATCCCAATCGGGGGATGCGATTGGAGTGGGGAGCGGATGCTGCCAGGTGCAGGTGTATGTCCCCGAGGTCCCTGTGCAGTACACAGTGCCATCTTGCCATGCTTCCCCATGCTCTGAGATTTGTCTTGAGTGCTCTCCCTCTGCAGCGAAACTTAACCCCTCAGCACAGGGAAAGATACCACATCATCTTTCTGGAGAGTTCACTGCAGCATGTCCAGAGCCTCGCCAGCACCACTGCAACCCAGGTCTTGTCCCTTGCATTCTCTCTGGGAGCTGGATAATCTGCCATTTTCCTCCTTCAGCTCAGCTCAGCAGTGGGGACACCAGACATCCACCCGTTCTCCAAGGCTTTCATCTGGGTCCTACCAGGAAAAAGTCCTGGCCCACCTCAGGGACCCCCTTCTTCCCGCAGACTAGCTGCCTGTAAGTGCTCTTGCAATTCACATCTGTTGGCAGGTTAATTAGCTAATTAATCTCTGAGTGAAGCTGCTCTTTAGCACACTCAGCCTTGTTCTGCGGCCCCTCCCCGAGCATTTGCCATGAGTACGCAGGATGTTCCAGCTCTTTGGAGCTGCCCCGGAGTGCTGCTCCTGACACCTGTGCCTGCCTTCTGCACACATCCAGTCACCATCATTTTGTGCGGCATGGAGCATGCAGAAGCTGTGCATCAGGCAAGGGCAGCAACAGAGCAGGATCGGTGCCGACTGGGGCTGGGTGCCGTTCAGGACCATGGAGAGCTCGCAAGCCCAGCAGGGCAAGGCTGGGAGGAGGGGCTGGCTCTGGCCCTGTCAGGAACTCGGAGCAGAGACAGAATAGCTCTAACAAAGGTAGAATCAAAGGATAGTTAGAACATAGGAGAGGAGGAGAGGGAGGGTGGGCCATCAGGAAAGCTCCTGGGAGGAGGAGGCACTTCAGCAGATGGAGAGGATTTGGACAGGTTCAACAGCTGACTCCGGGCTGGGTTCTTGTAGGCACCTAACGTACATCCAAGGCCTGACTGCCTGGCTGGCTGGGGGGCACAATGGCACGAGACAGATCTAACTTCCAAGGGTTCACACACACTGTGAGCAGTGCCCTCCTGTCCTGGCTTGTGGGCGGGGAGGGTGTGCACCAAGCCGTCCGGGCCTGGCCTGCTGGGGGAGGGGCCATGGCAGGTGGCAGCTGGGGGGCTGCTCTGACCCGGGACCTGGCTGGGTTGTTGCAGGAGTGGGCGGACACCTGCTGCAGGGGCCTCCGGAGCGTGCACGCCTACATCCTGGTCTACGACATCTGCTGCTTTGACAGCTTTGAGTACGTCAAGACCATCCGCCAGCAGATCCTGGAGACGAGGTGAGGGGCTGCGATCCAGTCTGTCACTACCTATGGATGTGCCAGGGTTGGCCCAGTGAGGGGGGGGACATACAAGTGAAGTGTCTTCCCACATATACACACACCTGCATTTTGCTGTCCCACCCCTGTTAACTCATTTAGGAACCCTGACAGTGGTTGAGAGCCAGGAATGGGCCACATGGCGCTAGGCTAGTTAACAGCTTCCCCCCCACACACACACACCCCTGAAAATTGGGGACTGGAAATAGTAGTCAATTGTGCAGAGTGGAGACTTAAAGGGCATAGGGCTTTGCTGGGACCAGACCCAGGGAGTGGTGGAGATCCCATGGCTGTGAGCCTGGGCTGGATCTGAGATGCCCGGCCTCGCCCCACAGGGTAATCGGCACCTCGGAGACGCCCATCATCATCGTGGGCAACAAGCGGGACCTGCAGCGTGGACGCGTGATCCCACGCTGGAACGTGTCGCACCTGGTGCGCAAGACCTGGAAGTGCGGCTACGTGGAGTGCTCGGCCAAGTACAACTGGCACATCCTGCTGCTCTTTAGCGAGCTGCTCAAGAGTGTCGGCTGCGCCCGCTGCAAACACGTGCACGCCGCCCTGCGTTTCCAGGGCGCGCTGCGCCGCAACCGCTGCGCCATCATGTGAGGCTGGTGCGCGCCTGCCACTGCACCGGGCCGAGCAAGAGCAGCGCCCTGCGGGGCTGCACCTGCAGCCGTGCCACCTCCTGGGGAGAGGTCCCAACGCACACGCAGCCCTCTCCCGCCAGGCCCGCGGTCTTCCTGGGACAGCCGCCTCCCGTGCTGTAGTGGTCACAGTTCCCCTCCCAATCCCAAGGGGCTGCCTCAGCCGGGCACCACCCTTTTTCTCCGGAGTTTGTGTGTGTATATGTCAGGACCCCTTGTCGTCCCTTCCCGCGTCTGTCCGCTCGAGCGTCTGTTGGTCCTAGCCGGTCCCCGCCACCCCCAGCTCCGCTCTGTATAGGGCTTTCATTGCCTCCATCCCCGGGTTGCAGATCCTGGCAGCTGGGCCTTCGGGTACCAGCGCCACCGGCACAGGGCAGAGAGATGCAGCTGGGCCCAACCCAAGGAGTCAGGGGTAGAGCTCCAGGACCAGTTACGGGGAGAGGGCTGAGCCCTCCCCAGCCCAGCAGCCCCCAGAGACACAGCCACCTACCTCCCAGCCTTAACTCGATGGTCCGTCCCTGCTGGGTGCCCCTGAAACCAGAGGACCTCCTGGGTTAAAACTTATTAATTTTAATTTTTTTTGTTGTTAAATTTTTGGACACAGTGTGGGAAGGGACTCCCCAGAAAGATGGCTCCCTTTCTGTGATGCCAAGTTCAAGTCCTCCCTCCCCTCCTGCCCTGGGGGAGGTGGAGTTGGGTGGGGGGAAGGAGTGGCTGGCCATGGGGGTGGGAGGAGGCAGGATGTGTGGTGAAGATGGTCTCCCTAACCCACCAGCCAAGCTGCCCCCAGACCCTGCCTGCCTCCCCTCCTGGGGTTACCCTGGTTACTCGGAGGAGAGAGTTCTTGGGGCGCCTGGGCCTGGAGAGCTGCACCTGCATCCCCAGCCTTGAGTGGGGGCCCCCTGGTTCTAACCCACCTCCCCCACCCCTGGCCCTGTGCCCTCACACTCCACCCCATCTTCTCCGGCTGCCTGGCCGGGTTTCTACCTCTCGTCACCGGAGCTGATCACTGTCAGTTTTGTACCAATTTAGAAATAACAATGTGAGTGGGGTTTCTAGGAATGGCCTGAGGGGACTCTGGGGTGCGTGGAGGGAGGGAGAACTGGTGCCGGGTGCCTGCCCCTACCCCCTCGAGTCAAGTGGGGCAGATGGAACAACTCAGTCATGGTCAGCCTAGCTGAGGCTGCAGTGCAGGTTCATGGTCCCAGGGTGGGGACGGGGGGACAGGGGCACAGGTTTGGGGATTGTCATTGCAATCCAGGGTGGGACGGAATCTGCTTCCCCAACCCATCCCCACACCATCCACTCTGCAGTGACCACTCTGACCTCGGGCCGTGCGGCATGCAATGGGTTCTAGCCCGAGCTGTGCTGTGCTTTGCCACACTGGGCAAGTGGCCTGCCCTCTCTGAGCCTCCCTCTGCAACAGAGGTGGTGGCTCCGCTTCCCCACGCTCGGCGTGGCTGGGAGAGTGAGGAAGAGGGCCTGCTGCCCCCTCTTGGTGCCTGCACTCCCATCCCCCAGTTCACCAGGGGGACAAGCTGAGGGTGGCAGCATCTCACATGCCATGTGCCCCTCAACTCAGGCACCTGCGGGAGAGGTGGGGGTCCAGGCCTGTGGCTGCCCCCCCTTGTGGGAGCAGTCATAGTCTCCCCCTGATGCAGACTCCCCTAGCCCCTCCACTCTACCCCAGGTCCGACTTCAGGGCCCTGCTCCCCCATTTGAGTCTGTCCTCCCCTCTCCACCCCCCCAGGGTTTCCCACCACAGGGTCTGGAAGTGTGTGTGTATGTGTGTGACACCCATTGAGCTGTTACTGGAAGTCAGAATTAAAATTCAGGGAGTGTTTTCCCTCGTTTCTGTACCCAGGTACCTGCTGCATTCCTCGTGGAGGTAGGAGGGAGCAGGGGGAGTCTGTGGTGTGATCACCCTGTGGTCATGTCCTGGGTGCTGGCCCTGACCCACCTGCGAGGCCTTGGTACTCTGTGGCATGGCTGCGTGGGAGGGGTCACTTCTTGGTGCCTCTTCTCTCCTCCAGTGGGAAGACAGCTGGAGCTACACCTCCCTGCCCCTACATAACTACAGGGAAGACATTAAGAACCAGCTCGCCTGCCGGCAACATCTGGGAACTGTACCCACAGGCTGGTGTTTTGGAAGGGCAGGAAGATGCTGGTGGCCCTGCCGCCCAAGGTGGACCTAGTGAGGGGCCGCTCCTGAGCACTGCAGTTACCTGTGCCCCAGCCCTTCCCGGCCACAGACTGGTCACACCCAGGATTCTTCCTCCAGTGGGAGTGGGGTTGGCTGAGGCTGCAGAGGCCCCGGGCCCTTGGAAAGTTGGGGTCCACCCTGCTTCTCTTCCTCTCCCTTGTGTTCACCTGCCAAAGCTCCACCCACCAGGGACACCTGCTCTCCCTTATTGCCCGGAGCAGCCCTCAGCAACCTGTCCCTGTGTGGCAGCCTGGCTGGGCTGGAGGACAGGTGAGCCAGGGGCTTGGGGATTCGCGAGGGCCGCTTCCCAGGTCTGTGGTCTCTCCGGGGCCGGATCCTGGGCTTTAGCTTCAGCTTGTAGATGGACGGCACCCTCTGGGGTTTCCGGAGTGTTCTCCTGCCCTTGACCGGGTGTGCTTTGGTTGTGCCAGAACCCAAGTCCAAAGGTGAAGGCATCGTGGCTTCCGGACTGGCGGACACCATGGGGGCTGAACGGTCCTGTCCTCCGGCAGGTGGGCCCTTCCACATGCTTGTACTCTTGACACTGACACTTGTTGGTCCACTTTGTCTGGCTCCCAGCTTCTCTTCAGAACCTCCTGGGCCTGCGGGAACAGCTGGTTTGGGGGAGCTGGTAGGGGCTGCCTTCCAGGCCTCCAAGTCTACTTTCAGGAGTGCTGGGGGACCCTGAGCCAGCTCTTGAATGACTTTGTCATAAAGACCACCAGGCTCAGGCCATCGTGGACCCAGGCTGGGGACATAGACTCCACTGCGAGGGATGCCCTGAGGCCCTGCGCTCCCCACTGCTAGTAGCTTCATGTTGGCCACGATGTCTTGGTTGAGATCATGGTGGATGGTGAGCGGCTCCTCGGACCCGTCCTCCTGGGGGTCCCCAGCGTTTGCTGTGACATGGGTGTGTGGTTTCTGCTCCCCTATTGAGCAGTCCCCATGACTGGTTCCAGAAGGGTCTCCCACAGCGGCCCTTAATAGGAAAGGGCCTCTCCCTGGCTCTGTAGTGGGACCTCCACCTGCACTGCCTGTTGTCAGGGGGTGGGTTGCAGGCAGCTGGCCAGGGGTCTTGATGAGTTCTTTGACAGGAGATGGCTTCCTGGGGGGCAGGGAAGGACCCCTGGTCTTTCCCTCCAGGGGCGGCTTGAATCTCTCGAGGGACTGGGCTGAGCTTGAGGCACGAAGCAGGGGAGAAGGTCCTTTTGCTGACGTCCCCTTGGCAGTGGCCTGAGGGACACAGAGTGTCTGGGGCATGGGTGCCCTGGCATGAGCTCCCCCGCTGGATGTCTCCTCAGGAATCCAAGGGGTGGGAGCCCATCCTCTGGGGAGTGCGGGCGAGCGGTGCTCTGTCCTCCCGAGCAAGGTGTACGGGGGGGCAGAAGCCAGCTGGGTACTTGGGGGGCTATTCTCAACCTGCAGCAGCCTCCGGGACGGGATGTCTGCTGTCTCCTGGGACCTGCAAGAGAGAAGCGCAAGGCTGGATCAGCAGACAAGCCAGGCCCGCGGGAGCCCCTCTCTCTAAGGCAGGGCTGGCTGCAGGAAGGGGTGGCCGGTGGTCAGGGGGCTGGGCCTCCTGGGAATGAAATCCTGGCTCCTCTATGCCCCAGGGTCCTCCACTTCTACCCCCAATTCCCCATGCAGCGGATTCAAGGAGCCTGGTCCAGGCGTGGTACCTCAGACCCCTGCAAGATGCTGCCAGACCAGAGGTCTGTCCACCAGAGGGCGCAGTCTGTCCACCAGAGGGCACGGTCTACCCTGGAATGGCACAAGGCCCTTGGGTGAGTCTGTTCCCTTTCTGAGCCTCAGTCTCCTTGTCTGTGAAACAGGTGGGTTGATGGAGTCACCAGAAAATCCCAAGCTTTTTGGTTCGGCCCCTGCCCCTCCCCCATACCTCAGGAAGGGCACCATCTCTCTGAAGACCCCCACTACTGCTCCTTGTTCACGATGGGGCCTGGGGGAGGAGGATGCTGGGGGTCTCAGCTTCCGGCCTGCAGCTGTGTACGTCTTCCAGTCCACAGCGGGCAGTGGGCTCTGAGAGCGGCTGATGGTCATCGTGGGCTGGGGCTGTGAGGGGCCATCCAACACCTTCACCTCATGTTGAACCGGGGGCGTGGGGGGCTTCAAGGAGCTGCCCGGCTTGTGTGCTACCAGCACCGTCCACCGGAGAAAGAAGAAAAGGGAGGGCTCAGTCACTGCACGCCAGCCCCCTCTTCCCATACCCAGCTCCCTGCGTAGACGGGAACCCTACGGTGGCAGCACCAGTGTCCTCGTAGGAGATGGGGGACAATGTGTGTGCAGGCCCACAGCTGTCACTTAGATGCTGTGCTCATTTGGGGCTGACTTGAAGGGATCGTGGAGATCACGGGAATACCAAAAGACCTTCCAGGTTATACTTGGACCAGCTCGCAGACCCCAGGACCAGCACCGTGGGCACCAGACTGAACAAATGCTGATTCTGTGTGGCGTGTGCGCCCTCTGCTGGCTATCCTTAGCTCTGCACCATGACTGCTGGATCCTTCCCTCCCTCCCACCTACATTCTCCTTCCAGCCTCCCAGCCCAGCCGCACTCACAGAGGGAGGTACAACGGCAGGGGTCATGCTTGTCCAGGTAATGGCCGAGTGTGTCCCAGCCGCCCCCGACACGCACCATCACGTGGTCCCGCAGGATCTGAGGGTGCGAAGGTGAGGCTGAGAGCCAGCAGAGGGCAGCCCACGGCCCTCCAGTGCTCACCTGAAGATGCTGGTCCTACGCTCATGCCATAATGAACACCCTCTTAGATGCACACACCTCTTGGGTGTGCTTGGAGCGTGCATATTTGCTGTGTGGGTCTCCCCAGGCCCGTGTTGGGGAAGGGACAAGCTAGGACACAGGGAGTGACCCCCACAGCTGGATGAGTAATCCCCCCACATCCTGGTGCTAGCAGGCCCTGGGGTACCCCCTCCTCTCCCTTGGCTGGCCAGGTGCTAGCCCAGTACACACTCATCTGGCTGCCTTTGACTCTGCCCCTGAGGTGTGTGCACTGCAGTCCACAGCAGTCCCAACTGCACCTGTCTCTGCACTAGCCTTTTACCTCAGCTGAAAAATGGGGCCACCGTCCCCAGCCCTGCCCGCCTCTCAGCACTGCTGCCTTGGCAGGGTCTGTGTGAGGGCTCCCCCCAGGCTCGCTCCACTTTTCAGGTGGCTTGTGCTCACACCAAGGGCTCGGCTGAACTTCCAGAGCTGCTGGCCGCATCCCTGCATATAAGCCACCTGCAGCCAGGTACAGTGGGAGGCCCATCTCGGATCCCTACTCCTATGCACATGGCAGCAAGTGCTGACCTGGGTCCATTGGGCGTGGGCAACAGGGTCCGTGCACTAGTACAGACATGCTGCTCTCACTGCACCTGTGCGTGGGTGTGATAGGAAAGTGGGGCTTCCAGGAATGGATAAGGCTGTAACGCGGACAGGATCACCAGTGTTGCCACATGTCGCCTAGAATTCTCAGGGGGCCAGGAAAGCCCCCGAGACCTGGTAGCTTCTGTGCTTGCCTTCAGGCCCCATGGGAAGATAGCCTCGCAGCCCCTCTGCCCCCAGGGGGGACTTACACGGATGAAAATGACGGTGTTGGAGTCCCCCACTTGGTACTTGCCCTCCGACACCTTGACCATGGAGAACTGCACTGGGCATGTGCAGCGGCTCACGAGGCTCTGCACCTGTGGGCGGGGCAGTGCACTCAGCCTTCCCCTCTGCGCAGGCAAGTAAGGGCTCTGCCTGCCCCCACAACCACCCCCAAGTTTTCTACTGAGGTCAGGGCTGAGGGCTGTGGGGAAGCCCTCAGCCCTGAGGGCTTTCCAGAAAAGACTGGAATGATCCAGTGAGGACAAGACCTGGAGCAGTCACCTACAGCCCCAGGCTTCGGGGTCAGTGCACGAAGGTGCTGGACGAAGGAGGTGGCCCAGGACTTGGGACAGGCTCCTCACTTGGAAGCCTTGGGTTAAAAGACCTCCCTGAGCTCCAGGTTCCTCGCTGGTAGAAATGGGGTTTGTCACAGTTAGGATCCTTGGCAAGGAAAGCCCCCAGCATTTGGCATGCCCCGGTGTGGGCATTCTTCCAACCAGACCCAGGCTATCCCGAGCCCCTGCTTACAGAATCGTTCACCTTTACATCAAAACTCCTGGGAAAGCACCCTGAGGTGTAGACCTGGGGAGACCCGGATGCTCGGGTTTGTCTGAAGCCATAGCCACACGGCCCCTGGGGGCTGCACAGGCACCTCGGGTGCCAGGGACAGGACCCAGTGAGCAGTCCTCATGAGAAGCAGACGACAGGGGTCACGGGCACATTCCAACAGCTGCACTTGTGAGAAAGGAGCAGAGTAAGGAATGCAAGCATGGCAAGCACCAACGCCCACCAGATGCCCCTTCGTGCAGACCCTGTCCCAAGTCCCTGGCAGGGGCTGGCACCTGTGGCAGTCACAGAAAGGCAGTGCTGGGACCGGACGCCCAGCACAGTGGCTGCATCTGTGGCCGGAGAAGCAGTGAAACTCCAAGTTGAACCAAGGTGTCAGGGCTGTTTCAACAACCATCCCACAGAGGCTTGAGTGATGATTGGGGTAGCTGCAGGCACCAGTGGCTAACGTGACTGCAGGCCACGGCACAGCGCCTGGGTGCAAGGCCTAACTCCACTTCCCATTCCAACTTCTTGCTGATGAGCAGCGGGACTTGGGTCCCTGCAACCCACAAGGGAGACCCCAGGTGGAGCTCCTGGCTTCCTCCTGGCCCAGCCCTGGCTGTTGCTGGCATCTGAGGGGTGAACAGCCCATGGAGGGCTGGTTCCCTGTCTCCCTCTCCCACCGTTTTTCAGATAAAAGATACACATGCGAATCGGTGCCAGAGTGCGGGAACTGGAGCTAGCAGAGGGTGGCTAGGGGGTGGCTGCGGGCACTCGGGGCTGTGGGTGCTGCTCACCACGTGGTCCAGGTTGCGGAAGTGGCAGGGCCGGCGCGTGGGGGGCGCGGGCGGCGGGTGGGCCGTGGCCAGAGCTCGCTCTCGCCGCAGCTCCTCGTCGATCTCGGCCTCCAGTTGCACCAGGGCGGGCGCAGCCACGCCAAAGCGCCAGGCGCGGCGGCCCAGCTCCAGCAGGCACAGCACCACGCTCTTGACGTTCTTGCGCAGCACCAGGTCTTCGGTCTCAAACATCAGCACCTCTGGGTGGGCAGGGGAGAGAGGGCGTATGGGTGGCATGCATCTTCTGCAGACCCAGACCAGGCCGGCTCCAGCGTCCCTCCTCGGAGCAGTGCTGGCTGAATTCACCCGGGGTCTGGGCAGACTGCATTCATGGCAATGACTGGAAGCTTGGCCCCGCCCCGGGTCGGGAAGCAATTTGCTCCGAGCCCTGTGTCTTTAGTATCCACCAGGCCTTGCAACCCAGCTCTGTAGGGGCTAAAAAGGCTCAGCCCAGAGTCCTTGCTCTCTCCCACCCAGCTCTGTGACCCTGTGCTAGTCTGGACTAGACTCTGAGCCTCCTCTTGTCCATCTGAGACATGGGGTGACCATCAGTACTGGGGCGCCAATGGTTCTTCATCCTCCAGACCTGCTCCTCACTACCCTGCACGGGCCCTGCTTCACCCCTACCTACTTTGGCCAGAAAGGCTGAGTGACATTTGCCCCCTTCTCACCCATAGGCTGGGAACCAGTGGGATGGGGGTCCTGACATGCCAGGCTCTGGGCTCAGGGTGCAGCCCACCTATAGCTTTCCTGGGTTTCTTCCTGTGCTGGCTCTGTGCACCCCGCACCTCCGTGTGGGGAGCACTCTCCACATATAGCCCCCTTCTGAGGTTTCCTCACTTCCACTGCTAGTCTGGGACCACCTATCTGAGCTGCTGCTTCTGGCTCACAGGGTCACACGCCAGGTGCACGTGTACACACACACACACACCCTAACAGACACATGTACATACACACACACACACCCCCAACAGGTGCCCATGTACACACGCACACCCAACCACCTGGGGCTGTGACTTGTGTCCACCGCCAGAGGTCACCTTCCTTGGGCGCTGAGGTAACCTGTCTCAGACATGTCAATTTGCTGGGATTTCTCTGAGCTGGGGGGCTCTGAGGCATGAAAAGAGAGGTACTAGCTCAAGGCCGCTCTGGAAGGAAGATGCAGGCTCCTGACCCCCGCCTCCTTCCCCCTGCCCTCCCGGAGCTCCAGCCTAAACCTGAGAACAGGGCCAGATGCCCCCGAGGTTTGGGTGGGACCCGTGTAAGGTTACCTTGGATTCCCATCTCCTTGCGACACCACTGGATGAAGTTGGAGATGTTGTCCCTGGCCTGGAAGGTGCCTGGCTGGGCAGCCCCGTTACAGGCAACACCGGCCTGGGGTACAGAAAGTCTGTGGGCCTCGCCAGGAGCCCGAGCCACAAAGGCCAGCGCAGCCTCGGTGATGGCATTGGCGTGCTGGCATAGCACCAGGCCCGTCTCTAGCACTTGCAGGAAGTTGGCTGCGTCGATGTCCAGCCCATACAGATCCCGAAGCCACTCGGCCAAGTCTTCCTTCATGGCCTCCAGGTAGTGCTCGCTGGACTTGAAGGACCGGATGCTGCGCACAGGAGGCTGCAGGGTCCCAGGCCGCTTCCTGTGATCCTCGGGCTGGGACATGGCTGGAAGCCTCTCCTCTCCCGCCACCTGGTGTGTATTGGCCCAGGGTCTGCTCCCAAAAAGAACTGGGACTCCCAGCTCTGCTCCTTGCCGCTAGCTTCAGCCTCCAGGCCTGCCGGGCCCAACCTCCACCCCCCACATTCCTCAGGCCTAGCCAGAACTTTCCTTGCTTGAGGGCCCTGTGGAGACCTCACCCAGCTGGTGTCCAGGTAAGTCCCAGCGGGCTCCTCTGTCTCTGCCCCAGGCCTGGACAGGTTAAGTGGGCCACCTGCCTCCGTCTGCCAGCGCCAGAGCACAGCTAGCCGGCAGCCTCTTGGTCTGCTTCCCTCTCCTCTCCTTGGAGACTGCTACAAACACTCCTTCCCGCAGGCAGCCCTGCAGGGCGGCCTGCAGCCAGCCACCAGGGAGCAGGGGGGTGGGGTAAAGCAGGGCCTGGGGAAAGCAGTGGGAGAAACCCCAGAGGGAAGGCACAGATGGCAGAGGACCATGGAGCCCCTGAGTAGCCATCCTGCTGCCAGCCGCTCCAGGCCTGGGTCCTCCAGCTGCAGGATGGGAACAGCCATGCCCCTGTGTCTGGGTTGTGTGAGGGTTAATGCACCTGGCCGTGGGCACGTGCAGGCTCCTGCTCCCAGAGGTCCCCGCTCGGGCAGTCTCTGGGCCCTTCTCTCACCATGTGGATCTTCTGCAGCAGGCTGTCCGGCCCAGGCACTGCGGCACGGCGATGCCTTCACCCCTCTGGGTGGGCACTGTGCTGCAGTGGGTGAAGCTGCTGCCTGCGATGGCTGTATCCTGTACAGGTTCAAGTCCTGCCTCCCCGTGCTTCCTATCCAGCTCCTTGCCAATGTGCATGTGTGAGGGAGGGCAGCAGATGGTGGCCCAAAGTGCCCAGTCCCTGCCATCCACGTAGGAGACTAAGATGGAGTTCTAGGCTCCCGGCTCCAGCCTGGCCCAGCTGTTACTAGCATGTGGAAAATGTCTCTCTCGTATGTGTCTCTCTCTGTTACTCTGAAATAAAATAAATGCCTTTTTAATGCTTTTAAGCACTTATTTTTATTGGAAAGACAGTTATAGAGAGAGGAGACAGACATTTCACCCCCTGGTTCACTACCCAGAGGGCCACAATGGCTAGACCTGGAGCCAGAGCCAAGAGCTTCTTCCAGGTCTCCAACATGAGTGCAGGGGACCAAGGACTTGAGCCAGCCTCTGCTGCTTCCCAGGCCACCAGCAGGGAAATATATGTATATATGTAGTATTACTATAATATATATTATTATAATATTACATAATGTATATTATATTACATATAATATGTATCTAACATTTATTTTTATTGGGAAAGCAGATATACAGAGAGGAGACAAAGAGAGAAGGATCTTCCATTTGCTGGTTCACTCCCCAAATGGCTGCAATAGCTGGAACTGAGCTGAGTTGACCCAAAGCCAGGAGCCCTACCGTGTGAAGACCGAGAAAGGATCATTTTCTCTTAAAGCTCTGACTTTTCCTCCCTCCACATCCCACTGCTCTACGGGACTTGCCTCTTGCCCAGGCCCAGCTTTCCCCTGGACCTGGCGCCATCATTCCCTTCTGCTTCTTGGAATGAGACCAAGGAAGTGGCAAGGACCAAGTGGGGAGTATGGGATGAGGAAGGGATGATAGGACAGAAGCTGACACGATGCTCGGAGTGCGTGCTGCAGGCCAGGTGCAGCGCCCTGTGAGACAGAGGAAGTGAGCAAGGGTCCGAGAGAGAGTGCTGGCCGTCAGAAGGCCGCTCACGGACAGGGTGGAGCTGCAACAGCCCCAGGGGCCGCAGCTGCCCTGGTTCCCTTCAGCATCTTTTGGGGGTGAGGGTGGGGGGACAAAAGTAGATTCCTGGGTGCTATTGGAGACTTCCTGGGCAGAACCCTGGGGGCGGGTGACATTCTAGTCCCACCCACTGTGACCCGACAGGGGCTCTAGGGACTAGAACAAGCTCTTGGGGCCTTGATCAGAGGAAGTAGGCAGTGCAGCTGTGGGAAGAATGGAGAAGCACAGTGAGTGGGACCGGGGGCAGGGTGGGGCCAGGCCGGAAGCTTGGGGCTCTAGATCCCAGCCTGGAAGTGTCAGCCGGCTCATCACCCGAGTGAGCCCCCGGGGGAAGTCACACCCTTTCTGGTTACCCATCCATACTCTCTGGAAACCCTCTGCCTTCTCCCTTCTGGTGACTTCTGTCCACTCCTCTCAGCCCTGTACCTGTTCCTGTGCTGGCCCTTGGAGTCTCTGGTCTGGACCATCCTATAGACTCATAAGGGTTAAGACAGAAGAAAAAGCGATTTTCCAACAACTGGTTCAACCTCAAATGGTACAACAGATGGGACTGGGCCAGGCCACAGCTAGGAGCCTGGAGCAATATCTTGGTCTCCCACATATGTGCAGGGACCCAAGCACTTGGGCCATCTTTCACTGCTTTCCCAAGCACAGCAGCGGAGAGCTGGATGGGACTCTGAGCAGCCAGGGCCTGGAGTCAGGCAGCTCCTGCTCCAGTGCTACTATGCCAGTGCCAAGGGGTCCCTCTTCTAGCCACACTGCCAGGTGTTGGGTGTCAGTCATCTGGCCACAGGTGGTGCCCAGTCGCGTTCAAGCAGACCCACTTTGAGGAGGGAATTGTCTATATAGGAAACAAAAGGCCAACAATCACCTGTTAACTCAGAGCAATCTGTTTATTGGCAACTCACCCAGCCAGGGAGCAGCTCCCCTCTCCAGAGCCAGTTAGAAGACAGGTGGTGGACCTTGGGCAGTCATGCTCCTTGCTAGCATTTGTTTGGTCGTTTCTAACTCCCCAAGCCCGAGGCTGGATGTGGTGCAGACACTTTCTCATGTCAACCTCTGCCTTTTCGGGGGGTCAGGGAATGGGCAACAGAGACCCCTCTTCCCTGGGGACAGACAGCGGCCTGTCTGTCCGCAGGCGCCACGACCCCCTTGTGGAAGAAGGAGCTGGAAGAGCCCGGGGCCGCGGAGACGGAGCAGGAGGACGCGCAGGAAGGCTCGGAGGAAGAGGACGAGGAGAGGCGGCCAGAGGAGCCGGCCGAGGGCGAGAAGGAGCAGCGGGAGGCGCAGGAGGCCGAGGGTCCCGAGCGCGGCTCCGTGTCCTACTGTCCGCTGCGCCAGGAGCCCAGCACCCAGCAAGTGGCGCTGGTGCGACGCGCCGACAGCGGCTTTTGGAGCTGGTTCAGCCCCTTGGCGCTGCTGGGCGGCCTGGCAGCTCCAGCCGACAGGTGAGGACGCGCCTGGGGGGGCCGGGAAGGCGCCGGGCACCGCGGGGTGCTGAGCGCTCGGTCCCTGGCCCGCAGGAAGCGGAGTGTCCCGGAGGAACGGTGCGTGCTGGAGACGCGGCGGCGACCCCCGCGCCCCGGGTGCTGTGCGCACTGCGAGATCCTGTTTTGTAAGAAATGCGGGCTCCTGCACAGCTCCCCAGCCTACGTGGCGCACTGCGTCCTGGAACACGCGGAGCTGGGTAAAGGCGGGGGCCGCCAGGGAGGGGGGGATGCCCCCTTGGGTGGGAAGACCTACGGTTGACGCAGGGTCCCCTCATCTGCCATCCAGCGCCCGCCAGCACGGAGTCCGGCGTCACCTAGAGCGCGTGGAGGGACCCTCAGCCCCAGGCAGAGTTCACACGTACCTCACTCCGCACCATGTACTAACAGCCCCACGTGCAGGCCCGTCCCAGATGGGCAGAGGAAATCACCTCTGGGCTTCCCTCTCTCCTCTAGGGGGACAAACCCTGCCCCACTTTCTCCTGAATCATCCAATAAAGCCTCAATGGAAGTGTCAGCGCCTGGAGGCAGTGAAGTGAAACAGGCAGCGCGAGGCTTTGCCCTGAAGGGCAGTCCTGGCTGTCCTAACCCCCTGCCGAGAAGGAACGGAAGGCTGGAGGCTAGGACCCCCCCCCCCCCCCCCCCCCCACTGCCGGCACCCAGCCCCCAGCCGACGCCCTGCTCTGCTCCCAGGCCCTGACAGGTGTGGGATAGGCGGGGCACCTGAAGAAGCTGATATTGTCGTACATGGCAGCCGCTGCTGAGGCACAAGCTGGGAGCTGGTTGCTTCAGCAGGCATGCCCCTATTCTTGCCAGACAGCAGGTGCCTGGGGAATGGGGGTAGGGGGAGGGAGGTAATGGTGGTGCTGCTGCTGTTGCCTGGAGAATAGGGCCACTGTGAGCAGAGGTCTCCCCTAACCTGCAAGTGCCTGCAGCAGCGAGCTGGCCTGGAAGGTTGGAGGACAGTTTGTCCCTTAAGGCGAGGTGGGCCCTGTCCTCCATCACTATCGCACGCACAGCTGGCTTCCCTTCCCCCCCCCCCCTTGCCTGGCTGGGCTGGACAAGCAGGGGCGCCCCGCTTCCTGCAGCTGCACACACTGGCTGCACCTGCACGGGACTCAGAAGCTGTCCCTCGGGAGGCTGCTTCCCGCCTCCAGGCCCAGCAGCCAGGGGTATCTCTACATTCCAGCTGCCCAGGAAAGGACAAAACGCCAGGGGGTCACACCAGCCTCCCTCCTGCTGTGACCCCGTGCCCCAGAGGTCCGGTGAGGTAGAAGACCCTTGACTTTCACGTTCCCAGCTCCTTGGAGGGGAGGCCTCTGATGAGCCGAGCCAGGAGGATGTTTAGCTGTGTTATGCGGCCTCCCGGACTGGGCCCGGCGCTGCCATCTCGCAGGTGGACTGCACCATTAGCAGAAGCAGCAAAATCCCTGAGGCGTGGGGAGCAGCAAGGTCAGGGGACAGGAGTAGCCAATGGGACCTGGGGCCTCTGCTTGCTTCTCAGTGGAGTAGGCCCACCTGCTGATGCATGGTGGCAACAACGCAGACACATCACTGCCAGGCCTTGGCCGGGGAGGCTTGGGAAATGCCAAGCCAGGTCGTACTAGGGGACAGGAGAAATGACTGGGCCCTGAGGGGTCCAGGAGTTCCTGTGCCTTCAGAACAGGGTGCCCCCCGAGTTGGCATGCCAACACCCCATCCAGGGCAGCTCCGTGGCCCAGCGGCCTGAGGTGGTGACCCGCAGTCTGGCCTGGTCCAGGCTCCAGTAGCGATCGTCTCTGAAGAAGAGAATGGAACCATCGGGCCTCGGCAGGGCGCCGCTGATCTCCTTGGGGACACCGCCCCAGTCCCGCAAGCTTCGCGGGTAGTAGGGCTCCGCGCGCGGTTGCCCTGGGGCCAGCACGTAGTAGCGGGTACCCTTGAAGAGGACCAGGCGACGCAGAGGTGGGAAGAAGAGGGCAGCGTCGGGGTGGCGGGGCAGACCCCCTGCTCGGCACAGCTGCGGTGAACCCCACACTGGCTCAGGGCCCCGGAATCTCCAGCACCGACTGCCTTGGGGTAGCGGGAGAGAGAGAGGGTGAGCGCTCCACCGCACCTCTGCCAGTCAAAGGAGAGGTGGTAGGGGAGGTGCAGACTGTCATGCTTTACACTTCCAGCAGGCGTCAGCAGAGGGCAGGCAGCAGGGAGCAGAGCCTGTCCGGGGTGCTTGGGCGAGGGATGAAAAGCCGGCAGGGCCCGCTGTCTACACTACCGTTACCCCAGGTTCATCCTATCGGGCTCGGGACGGTTTTGTTCCCGGCTGTGTCCCCCCGAGAAGGCACAGGCACCGTATCAGTTGAATGTGCACTGTTTACTGAGGTATTACCATGCATCCGGCAACATGCTGCGTGCTCTAAGCTCAATCTTTTCAATCCTCTTTCCCCACGTGTGTTTTTCCCCATTGAAGAAATGCAAGCTCCAAAAGTTAGGGGAGATCTCCCAAGACCTCACAGCCAGGAGTCCAAGGAAGGTATGGTGCCTGGCTGCAATGCAGTCCCCTGCCTTCTTCTAGACTGCTCCGGAACACTCCGGGGGAAAGCTGCTCATCTGTTGCTTCCCAGGCACCTGTGGGCAGAGCCGCCTCACCTCCCTTCATGTGGGACTTACCACGGACCCCTCCCTGCTCTGTGTCCCCTTCTGTCCTCGGGCAGGACACCTCCCTTCTCTCTCTGCTGTTTCAGCCACCCCCGGGGGTTGGTACCTTTGAAGAAGTAGAAGTCTCCATCCTCCAGCGACACTGCGGCCGCCTCAATGTTGGGGGGCAGCCCAGTCCACCTGTCCTGAAGTGGACGCGGCTCTGAAACGTTTCCATCCGCTGTCACCTCCCAGAAGTAGCCCCCTTTAAAAACGTACAGCTGCTGCTGCCCGTCTGTCCAGAGACAAGAGAGCATGGAGGACCATCAGCCTCGGAGGGAAGGTGGCCCACCTCTGCAGGCAGGTAAGGATGTGGTGGACTCAGCGGGGGGCAGACGGGAACGTGTGCGCGAGAAAGCATGGCTCCCCAACCCCCAAACGTGGTGTGGCTTGGTGTGTCTGCGTTTGGTAACCCCCTCTCACTCCCCTCAGCCCAGGGTCTGGTGGGGAGGAGGCAGAAGGAAGCGAGGAGTGGGTAGGGCCTTCTTACCGACAGTGATGGCATCGAAGGGAGAGTGGCAGTACTTGGGACTCTGGGTTTCAGATCGCCTGTCCTGGGGGCCATGGGGGTCCCAGGCTTCAAAGTCTGTGAACAGTTTCCCGGGGAGCTGGGCGGCCACGGAGCGCCCCAGGGGCTTCCCTTTATGGGGGCGGGGAGAAGAGGGAGAGAACACGTGGGGGGGTGTGCTGAGAACTCAGGGCCGCCCGCCGCTTCAGGATGACCTAGGGGGCGGGGGCAGGGAGGAAAGTGGGAGCTGGGGCTTGAGTTGCCCCTCACCCCAGGCGTCTCCCCTTCTACCGGAGAGCCTGGGGCCAAGCAACGGTTAGGAACTAAGAAGGGAAGGGCGTCTTGGTGCCCCCAGCCCCCGGGCAGCACAGGCGGCACGAGGGCGGGGATGCGCACTCCCAGCACACACGCTCTGTGTGGTAACTGCAGCAATTACAGCAGTAGCCCCACGGCTATCCCTGGCTTGGGGGAGGATTGAGGCGCCAGCGGGGCAGGCCTGCTCCCGACTTCTCTCCCGCAGCTGCGTGTGAAGGTGCTGGGAGCAGAGGAAGTGCCTGGCCGGGACAGACGCTCGCGGACAGCAGGTGCTGATCCTGCCTGGGCTACAAAGCACGCTCACAGCCCCGCGAGGGAAGCCGGTTTTCAGCTGGTACCCTTTTCACAGCAGGTGAAGCTGAGCGCAACCGCTGACCCGAGGTGAGTGGGAGCAGGTGTGCGGTGGGGAGGGGGTACCGCTGCAGGTTGTCTGAAGTAGCTGGCGCTAGGGGCTGAGGAGATACTTGGGGGTCGGGGAAAGGACTTTGGGGGGAGATGAGGGGCGGGACGCTGGTGATGTTGGAGTCAGCGACTTGGGAGAGATCAGTTGAGTAGAGCCAGGGCTTTAGGGACGCGGGGCGGGGACCCTGTGGAAGGAGCCGGGGGTCAAGGCCGGGGCGGGACCGGGGCTCACCATAGAGCCGCTGCACGGCCAGCACGTCGTCCCAGCTGAGCAGCGCGTCACGGCCCAGCCTCTTGTAGTAAGGCGCCATGAGGGCGCGCGGCGCGGGCGAGTGGGTAAGGCCCAGCGTGTGGCCGATCTCGTGCGCCAGCACCACGAACAGGTTGCGCCCGCGGCGGCTCAGGGACCAGCGCTCGTCCTGGTCGAAGTGCGCCTCACCCCTGCGGGGCAGGAAGGCATGCGCCAGAGCTCCCCCTGCACGCGGTGGAGAGGGTTAGGGGGCAGCCTAGACCAGGTCATGCAGCCCCTCCCCAGTCCCCAAAGCAGATGGTGTCGTGGCGGGCTGTGGTCTGCAGATGATGTTGTGGCGTGGACTGTGGTCTGGGACAGATAAAGCATGGAGCCCAGTTGCCCTAGTTCCCACCCTACTTTTTGTCATTTGCCAGCAGTGTGACCTTAGGCAGCCGGTCTTACCTCTCTGCGTCCTAGCCCTCTGATTTGGGAATGGGCACAGTGATACTGAGCTTGCCTAATGATGGGGCCTAACGTCCTGCTTCTGGTTGTGGGTGCTGGATGCGCTGGGTGTGGAAGGCTCCTGCCTGTAAACTTAGGAGATGGTGTACTTTCCCCTGTGTGTGTGTGTGTAGGCCCATGCCCATGTTCTCCTGCCGTCCTTTCTGCCAGGGTTCCACTGGAGGGGAGCATAACCCTCTGCTTGTCACTGGAGTGAGCAGAGGGAGTTGGGCTGGACCTGTGATTCTCAGGGTGGAGCTTATTCCAAGGGCAGTGTCCAGCACCCCGCCCCTCACAGCAGGGACAGTGACCCTGGCACGGGAGGTGGGAGGCTGGCAGCCTGGAGGCTTGGCGAGGGTCCCCTGTGTGGGGACTGACAGAGGCCAGGAGGCTGGCATTCAAAAGATGCTTGAGGAAGGTGTCTGGCATGGGGCTGAGATGCCATGCCTGCATCCCATATCTGGGCACTGGGGTTCAAGGCCTGGGTCCCTTCCTGTTCACAAGCACCCTGAGCAGCAGCAGGTGGAAGTTTGGGTGTGTGGGTCCCTGCCACCCATGGGAGGCCAGGACTAAGTTCCTGAAACCAGGTTTCAGCCTGGCCAGTGCCACCTGCAGGCAGAGAATCTCGCGCGCTCTCTGCCTTTCAAATAAGAACAAGTACTTCATCTTTCAAAAAAAGAGGAAAGGCTCATGGGGCATGAAGAGTAGGCCACAGTGGGAGGGGTCCCAGTCCCAAATCGGGGGTCTGCTGGGGGAGTGCCCTGTGCTGACCCCAGCTCTTCTGGGTGCGGATGTCAGCATGCTGTGTGGGATGCTGAGAGCAGTGAGCTACACGAGTGTGCTCCTGGGAGATTCCTGCAAACCTAGCTTTCCCCCGTCCTAACCCAGGTCAGAGCACAGGCCTGGAAGCAGGATAGTGCCAGGGAGGTGGGGGCTCCAAGTCCCCTGTTTGAAGAGGTCTGATCAGGCTTCCCGTCTTCCTTTGGAAACAGGAGATGCCCAGGTCGCTCCTGGTTCACTTCTGAAGGTCAGAGATGGGCAAAGGGGCCGAAGGGGACAGTTAAACAGCAGCCAGAAGCCTGCAGGTCAGGGAAACAGAACTCTCTGTCTGTGGGTACACTTAGGTGTGTGAGCACTTCTGTGGCTGTGGGGGCTCTGTGGCAGGTGGCGAGCAGGGCCGTGAGGAGGGCTTAGAGATCTTTTAAGGCTCGGGTCTGGAGAACTCCACTCCTAGAGATCGAGAGGCCACGAGCTTAGCTGGGCCGGGGTTGGATGACGAGGTCTGGGGAGATTCTTCCCAGAGGAATTGAGACTCTCTGGAGTTTGCCAAGCACATCCCATGGAGCACCTCATATGATGTGTGGTACATACCAGGGCAGGAAACACTCTTCCTGCGTGCTTGGAACTTCCCAGGAAGGGGGTGTGGCTTGGTCAAAGCCACAGGGTGCATGACTATACCAGAGCCACCCAGGACTGGGTCCCCTTCTGCCACATGGAGAGAGGTTTTGTGCCAGCACCTGGGCCGTCGAAGGCATTGCCCAGCCCGTCGTTGTGGTCCCCTTGGAAGAAGGTAAGGCGGATGTCGGCAGGGACTGTGGCTGGAGCCTCCCAGAACTCCAGGGCTGAGACGTTGCTCCACAGCTGGAAGGCAGCATGCACAGCACCCCGCACTGCGGACTCGGGCAGGCGTTCAGGCCAGTTCACCAGGCGGTAGGAGAGGTGCTGCTTGTACCACCTATTGCCTGCCACCAGAAAGATGGTATCAGCCACATAGGTGCTCGGTCCCCAGGGATCCAGTATGGTAGGAGCAACACCATAACCCTTACCCTGGGCAGTCCCTGCTGACTAGGGGTACACTGTCCCCAGTGCAGGGGGTCTCCTGCAGTGTTCCCCGTCTAGTGGCTTAACCTATGGAGCTCCTCTTCTCACAAGGAGGTCCCCCCACAGCCTGGGATGAGCCTGAAACGAGCTCGGAGCCCCTTGCTCGGTGCAGTGCCTGCCCAGAGGGGCAGGGGGAAGGTGGGGCCCCACCCCCTCCAGGAGGCCCTCTTGGGGCCTTCCAGCGCCCCAGCCTGCAGCTGGCCTGCTACCAGGACATCATTTATGTGAGCCCTGCCCTGCCCCCTCACCCTCCCTATTCTGCGAGGACTCTGGTTGGCTCTGAGGTAAAAGACAAACAAGAACAAAGGCTGTGTTTTGTCACTCCCCCAGAGATATTTTTCCATCTCTGCTTTTCTCCCTTTGCCCCAAACAGCAACTCCTCCCTGAGGGCTAAGCTTCTGGCCTCTCGCCCCAGGCTGGGGTCAGCTGTGGCTGGGCCCTTTGTGCAGTTCACCATGCCCCTGGGGCCCGGAGTCAGGGGGCTGAAAGGACCTGCACCAGTTTGTCACCCCTGAGCCCTGTGATCTCAGAAGCTGAGCTGGAGGTGTCCAGCACATAACACACAGCTCGGAAGCTGCCCTTCTGAGCCCGTGGTGCTTGCCCGTTGGGGGAGGGGCCCGCCCGTCACAGGGCTCCTTTCACTGATCTGCAGTTGCTAACTGTGGTCCCTAACAGGGGTCCGAATGTCACTGCCTCAGGTCACGGCACAGCAGGGGTTCAAAACAGGGAGTAGAGGAGCTGGGCTCCCTGGCCTTCCCGCTAAGCAGTGGGGGAGGGGTGACCCTTCTCCCACCACGAGCCAGCCAGCCCAGCTCCAACAGAAGTAAGGCTGCAGCCCAAGCCTGTTTGGCCTGGCAGCCACCCAACCTCCTCCCAGCCAGTGACCAGCCCTGGGCTGGGGAAGAGAGCACACGAACATGGGAAGGCCTGGGGTCCAGAGGCACACCAGCTGGGCTTCCTTCTGCACAGGGGACCCTTCTACTGGTCACACCGTGAGCCCCGCCGTGCAGCACTGGCTGGTGCTGAGCCGGCGCACACCCCGCCGTGGGTGTCTAACTCCCACACTCTCTTCTCCTCCAAACCCTCCTCTTCAGCCAAGTGTAAGGCGGTTGCTTCTGCCTTTTTCAGTTGGAGGGTCCGCCTTCCAGGGGCGAACAGGAGGGCGGGCTATTCTCCATGACAGCCAGTCAAGTGCCAGGTTTCAGGGGAAAAGTCCTCCCCTCTGGGAACTGTAGATGTGGATATGCATGTGCATGCCTTGTGTGTGTGTGCACATATATGTGCACACACGTATGTGCATGTGTGTATATATGTACATATGCGGGGTGGGGGAGAAGAGGGAGATGAATAGGAACTGGAATTTAGACAAGATGACTGTTCTTGGGCAGAGGGTCACTTGAGTGCCTCTCCAAACTCCCATGGGGCCGAGTCCCAGGGGCACCTGGCGCAGCAGCCTGGCCCCACCCATCACCTTGCTCCAACATCCGAAGGGGAAGAGGGAAGGAGAAGGAGCTGGGAAAAGGTGGAGGCACAAGAGGCTTTGGGAGTCCTGAGTCCCAGTAAAAAAAAAAAAGGGGGGCCAGCATGCCAGTCCCTCCACCTGCAGACTGGCCTAACTGTGGAACCGCTCCAAACCTCTGTTTCCTTATGTGCAAGGTGGGGTCAGTGAGACTTGCACCCAAGTCAGGCATGAGGCTCAACCTCTCTGTATTGTGGAGCTGCCTAGTGTGTGGTGAGGGCTCAGTAACTATCCATAACCTTCTCCTGCTTCCCCACTCCAGATACAGCTGTGCCCCCTCCAGCTGTGCGAAGCACACTGGGGCTAAACATCAGACTGCCCGCACTGAGAGGAGTCTGGATGAGGGTGCTGGGGTAGCACATAAAACACCCAGCACGCAGGACAGCCGCATGGCACAGCAGGAGACATGCTGCATTTCCATTTTAGGCTTCCTGTTAATGTACAATGGGGAGGCAGGGGGTGATGGCTTGGGCTGTGTCCCTGCTCCTCACCCCATCTCCTTGGCTCCCAGCTTCTGCCTGGCTGGTGCAGGCATCTAGGGAAGTGAACCAGCAAGTGGGATACTTAAAAAATACCCACAATACCCGGTTACATGTGACCATTTGTCTGAAATCCAAATGGGACTGATTAGCCTATATTTTGTGTGGTAATTGGTTTGCCACTGTCTTCTGTCCAGAAGGGATGCTCCCAACTGGGACTCCATGAGTGTTTTCTCTGGGCCATGGGAACGTGAGATGAACCAGGTAGCCCTGAGTTCGGACCCCAGGGCAGCAGCTAACCAGTGCATTTTCCCAACAAGCTCTCTACTGGGTAGCCAGGGACCATTCCTCCTTTTTTAGTGGGAAAGGGCCTGAGTCTTGGATAAGGGGGAAAAACTGCAGGGATGCAGCCGAGGGGTGTGGCCACACCACTGAGACCTGAACCAGCCTCTCTGCTTGTTTTCTCTTCTTTATTTGAAAGGCAGAGAGCGAAGGGAGACCTCTTCCATCCTCTGGTTCACTCCCCAAATGGTAACAAAAGATGAGGTCGGGATCACAGAACATCACGTGCACTTCCTGCATGGGCAGCAGAGACCCAAGTACACGAGCTATTGCAATACCTGCTGCTTCACAGAGCATCAGTGGGAAGCTGGCAGTGAACACTGAGCAGGGACTCAAAGCCAGCCATCCTGATTGGAGGATGCAGGTGTCCCAAGGGGCATCTTGACTGATACGCCAAACTCCCCCCATGTTATCTCAATTCTGCCAGCACCTCCCGAGGTTGTGCCTCCCTATCTCCTACATCATCCTCCCCTCTGTGGCCAGAAGCTGGAAGACAGAATGTGCTGACTGCTCCACCAGGCCTGTAGTCAGCACGGGACCCCAGAATGGCTCAATGTATAGATGCCATGGAATGGACTGGCAGATGCCTGGAAAGTCACCCTCCCAACAGCAGAGGGAAACTGCCCATGGATCAGCTAAGAAATGGGAATACACGGTATGCCTTCTGTCCTGTCCAGAATAAATGCAGCTAAACTCCAAAAGTACTTAACACAGATTGCAACTGGCAATAGCCTAAAGTCCTCATTGTAAAATTAATTAAAAGTGAAAGCCTGATGAAAAAGTTAGAAATCCAAACTGAAAAACTGATAGGAAAAACTGATAGGAAAAAAATTATACTTAAAGCAATGCGGATGTTAAAATTACAATCAAACTTGTGTGCAAAACATGGGCCAGAAAAATCAGATTTTCTTCATAAATCTTAGATTGGTAATTTGACCCTGAAACATGGGATTTGGCAGAAGAGGGAAGTAGGGGAGGGAATAACGTGATGAAAGGCAGAATCGCGATGGCAGAAACCCTCGTGGGTCAGACATGCTGTGATGAAACGTTCAGAGCAGGCAAAACCGCAGACACAGAAAGGAGATTAGTGGTTGCTAGGAGGGCTGGGAAACGGGGTATGGAGTGATTGCAAATGGGCATGGGGTTTCCTTTCGGGGTGATGAAATGGCTTGGAATTAGATTGTGGTCATGATTGCACAATTTCACAAATATACCTGAAACCACTGAGTTGTACGCTATAGTGGGCAAACTGCACGGTACAAGAATTCTATCCCTTCAAAACTGTTTATCAAGATGCTATGACTGAAATCAAGTCAATTGAGGATTCCATTTTGGTCTGTCATGGAGAAGAATCAATTCTGACAGCAATAACCTCTGTAAGATATACATGGAAAATATTGGCCGCAGTTTAACTGCATTGCATAGCAAATGCATCCAGGAAATCAGTGGCCTGAGAAGGGTTTGACCCGGAAAACACTTGTACAATTCATACTTGAACAAATGTATCCATGAAGGTACAAATGTGATTTGAATGCCTTCATTCACAATTCTGGTCCTCGGGTCAAGAGCTGCTGTTTCCCCTCCATCCCCTTCCTAGGGAAGAGCGAGCACAGAACCAAGTCCGTTTTTGTAGCCATGGCATTTTCACAGTGCTCACCTTGCCTTGCAAAGCGTTTCTTACGTCTCATTTTGGCTGCACGTCCAGCAAACAGGGCACCGATCCTCTCAGCCCAGGAGGCCTGACTGTCAGTGTCTGCGACCCCACAGCGGGGACGCATCATCTGGTGCAGGGTGGCCCGGTCCAGCACACCACTGACCGGCAGCTGGGACAGCCACTGGAACTCTCTGTCAAGAGGAACTGAGATAAAGGACCACAAAGGGCAGGCAGGTGTAGGGATGAGGGCAGGGCTAGCGTGATGATGCTGGCCTCCCAGGAGGGAGGGGAGGGTTGGAGCCCTAGCACCCCCAAGCCCTCCACACCCCACCACCCTACCTGATGGCATTGCTGAATTGTGTAGAGGTGGGAGCTTTGGAGACTTGTCCATCTAGGTATCCATACTTCTCCAGGAAGGCCTAAGGGAGAGACAGACTGCTGTTTTTTCCTACCACGCTGCATTCTTGCCCCCTCCCGTGTTGCTGAGGGTCCATGGTGCATGCATCCTGCCCAATCTTCTCTCATGTTCCAACAGGGCATGTGAACCAAAGAAGAAAGAGTCCTGGGATTCAAATCAGACTGGACTCCATTGCCTGCCCAGCTAGAGGCTCTCAGGCAAGTACGCGACCAAACATTTCTGCATGCTAACTTTCTTCTCCTGACATTGTAGGAAATCTAGCAGGACAGTGCCAGACAACAGAGCTATGGGCTCAGGGGTCAGGCCTGCCTGGGTTGGAAATCAGCTGGCAGGTCACTTCTCGGCTACATGGGGGCTTGGTAATAGGATGCAGCACGGGACTTTGTCTGATGACCCATCACAATGGTGTTTATAACACTTAATACAGGGCCTGTCACATAGGAATAACCCCACACCAAGCAGCTTTTACAGTATGTACTAACTAAAAGACCCTGTTCGTGTGTATCTAATTTGCTCCTGGGCATCTAACTTCTCCAGAATCATCCCATATGGAACAGGAGCTGGTCAAGGGCTGGTTGTGCAATACCCAAAGTCATACTCTGGTTTTATCCTAAGCAATTCTCTTTCCTTAAAATGCAGATACAGCTAAGGCCCTATAAACAATAAATACACTTACCCTCATCTTTGCAAATGATATAAAAAGCTGACCTTTTAGAGATGTACTGTGTATTTGGGAGGTGGTGGATGGGGGACAGTACGCAAGTAATGCTATTCGGTGTTTCATTTCCCAAATGCCCAGAAGTTGGGAACTCAACCCAGGTCTCCCACATGGATGGCAGGGACCCACTATTGAAGCCGTTAATAAGAATGCACATTAATAAGAAGCTGGATTGGAAGTGAAGTCAGCACTCAGACTCAAACACTCTGATATGGAACATGGTTTTACATCTTAAGTATTGTACCAAATGCCTGCCCCTAGAAAGGTGTAGTTAGACACCTGGGCCCGGCACGATAGCCTAGCAGCTAAAGTCCTTGCACTGAATGTGCCAGGATCCCATATGGGCACGAGTTTTTGTCCTGGCAGCCCCACTTTCCATCCAGCTCTCTGCTTGTGGCCTGAGAAAGCAACTGAGGTTGACCCAAAGACTTGGGACCCTGCCTTTGTGTGGGAGACGTGGAAGAGGCTCTGGGGTCCTGGCTTTGGATTGGCTCAGCTCTGGCCATTGCAGTCAATTGGGGAGTGAACCATCAGACAGAAGACCCATCTCTCTTTGTCTTTCCTGCTCTGTATGTCTGCCTTTCCAATAAACAATAAATACATATTTTTAAAAATGATAAAAAGTAAAATTAGACACCTGCAACTTCCCTCTTTCATTATTTATTCTTTTTTTTTTTTGCCATGTACTGGGCAGTCTGCTACGTGCAGTGGTTGACAGACAGACATCCCTAAAGGAGCTTCTTTACCTGCACATGGACAGAGCACAGGGACAGTGAGGGAGGTGAGTGGGTGCTGTGAAGACAGATGGGATGCGATGATGGATGAGTAGGAAGGGGGAGCCAGGGAGGAACCCCCTAAGGGGCTGATATTTGGCCTGACTCCTAAAGACACAGGCGCAGCCAGCCCTGTGATGGACTTCAAGAGGGAAACAGAACTCGCTGAAGTGCCCAGCTAGAACGCTGTTGGCATGTGTAAAGAACAGAGGACCCACCAAGCCCAGCCGGCATGCAGAAGCAAAGGTCAGAGAGAGTGGGGCAGGGCTGCCAGCCAGCGCAAGAAGCACAGATTTATTTTAGTTTCACTGTTGGATTAACTGTGAGAGGTGGAAGAAAGCAAGGAGTCCGGATGGCTCTGGAGGTTTTGGTTTGGAAGGCAGCATTGTTTACTCTCTGGGGAAGCTGGGGGGGCAGCACGGGGGTGGGGGGCACGGAATAAGATTAATGCAGTGACGTCAAAGTAGCTCAGGCTGTGTGAGCCTAGGGTTCAGACAAGCAGCTGAAACCTTTAAGTTTGTAGACCATGCAAGATCACAGGCCTGGATGAGGCACACGGGGAAATAAGGAGCCTTTGGCACGCTGCCTGTCATATTCCTGGATGAGGCAAGCGGGGAGGGATGCCTGCTTCTCCAATGAGCAACGTTGCTTTTTTTTTAAGGATTTATTTTATTTATTCAGAAAGGCAGAATTAGAGAGGGAGAGAAAGACTTCCATATCTGATTCACACCATGAATGGCTGTAATAGTCAGGGCTGAGCTAGACCAAAGCCAGGAGCCTCCCACAGGTAGGCAAGTTCCCAAGCTTGGGCCATCTTCTGCTCTTTTCCCAGGCATGTAGCAGGGAGCTGGATCAGAAGTGGAGCAGTCAGGACTCGAAGTGTCACTCAGATAGGATGCCAGGCATCATAGACATCAGCTTCACCCACTGTGCCACAATGCTAACTCCCCCGGTGACCAAATTCTTTGAGGTCACTGAAGAGAGGGGCCTCCTTCATCCCGACTCCTACCCTTTGGAGAGACGATGCACTTGGCTCCTTGCTTGTCTACCTCACTGATAAAGCACTTGATGTCACCTTACATCAAAAATTGTCACTTCGCTCAATGCTAATTTTGAAAGATGGGAGGGAGAGAGAGAGATCTCCTGCCCATTGGTTCATTCGCCTGAACACCTGCAACAGCCAGGGCTGGCCCAGGTCCCAGCTAGGAGCCGTGAACTCTGTCTGGGTCCCTCTCGTGGGTGACAGGAATCCAAGGAGTTGAGCACTGCCTGCTGTCTCCTAGGGGTCCCAGGATGCACCTTTGCAGGAAGCTGGATTGGAAGCAGAGGAGCCAAGGCTCAAACCAGCCCCTCTGGTACGGAATGCAGGTGTCCCAGGAGGACTTCAGCACGCGGGAACTCTGCATGTCCCTGCTGCATCACTGCACAAGGGGCATCCCTTCATCTTTATCCCTCCTGGTCATATTGCTATAAAAAGTAATCTTCCCATCCTTAGTCTATCACCTCTGCTTCTCTTTTCTGTATTTCTTAAAGTACTTTTAATTGTTTCTGCTGCCTCAAGAAGAAGACCTAACTTGGGACTGAAGCTAAGTTGGTCCAGGAGCAGCAGGCCCCTAAATCTTCAGGGTTTCATCTGCCTTTAGTGATCGCCACATACTCTTCCTATCCCTCCCCTTCAGGAACCCTCACTCCAGTAAACAGAATGTTCTCAAGTCCGTTTTATTGTTTTTCAGCACTATTGTTTTCTTTTTCCCTTAAAAAAACAAAAAACCAAAAAAACCCACAACACTACATCACTGGGGCTGGTATGATGGCAAAGCAAGCTAATCTTCCACCTGAAGTGCCAGCATCTCATGTGGGAGTTGGTTTGTATACTGGCTGCTCCATTTTAGAGCCATTTCCTTGCTTGCATCCTGGGAAAGCAGTATAGGATGACCCAAAACCTTGGGACTCTGCACCTACATGGGAGAACCAGGAAAATCTCCTGGCTTCGGATTGGCTTAGCTCCAGCCATTGTGGAGTCATTTGGGGTGTAAACTAGCAGATGTAAGATCTTTCTGTCTCTCATTCTCTCTGTAAATACACCTTTTCAATATATATTTTTAAAACCCCTCTTTACAAAATCTACATTATTTTTGGTGTGGGCATTCAGGACTAGTGGCTAGCTGCAACTCGGGACTCCTGCATCCCATCTTGGAGTGCCTGGGTTCACGTCCTGGTCCTACCGCTATTTCAGCTTCCTGCTGGTGTGCACATCAGAAGGCAGCAGAAGGCAGCGCAAGCACTTGGGTCCCTGCCACCCACACGGGAAGCCTTGCTGGAGTTCCTGGCTCCCGGCTTTGGCCCGACTTGACTCTTGAAGACATCTGAAGAGTGAACCAACAGATAGAAGAGCTCTCTGTCTCTGCCTTTCAGATAAATGTAAATGTATTTTAAAAAGAGATTTACTTATTTTTATTGGAAAGGCAGATCAGATTTATGGAGAGAAGGAGAGACAGGGAGAAAGATCTTCTGTCTGCTGATTTACTCCCCAACCGGCTGCAATGGCCAGAGCTGATCTGATCTGAAGCCAGGAGCCCAGGAGCTTCTTCCAGGTCTCCCACACATGTGCAGGGTTCCAAAGCTCTGGGCCGTCCCAGGCCACAAGCAGGGAGCTGGATGGAAAGTGGGGCCACAAGGACACCAACCAGTACCCATATGGGATCCTGGCATGTGTAAGGTGAGGACTGGGCCCAAGAATGTTTTTCTAAAAAGTATACTTTTTACTCTGGCCATTGTGGCCTGAGCCAGTAAACTTCTCTCTGTAACTCTGCCTTTCCAATAAAAATCAATCTTTTTTTTAAAAAAAGTATACTTTTTAAAGTTTCACATGTATAATCAAGGGGTTCTAATGGCCTAAGAAAAGTTGTTTTGTTTTTTTTTTACAGGCTATATACCGAAAAAAAAAAAAAATTTAACTAAATTTATTTGAAAGAGAGAGATCTTCTATCCAGTGGTTCACTTTCCAATGCCTGCGACAGCCAGGGCTGGACCAGGGCAAAGCCTGGAACCCCCATTAAGGTCTTCCAAAGGGTGGTGGAGGCTCAAGTATTTGGGACATTCCAGCTACCTCCTGTGGTGGGCATCAGAAGCTTAGCTATCACTCCAACCTAAGAACTCTGATGTGAAAAGCAGGTGTCCCTAGCAGCATCTGAACTGCTGCACCAGTTCAAGGGCATCAGGTTAAAATGTACCAGTAAAAGGGCACCAGTGTGGCATCATGGAATAGCCACCAGGCTTGAGATAGAGGCTCTGCTGCCAACCCTGACTTTGCTGGGTGACTGTGGAACAGTCATTTACTCTCTGAGCATAAAGCAACTCCTGTCTAGCATAGCACCTGGTACAAAATAACTGCCCAGAGTCTGGCACAGTAGTCTAGCAGTTAAAGTCCTCACCTTGCATGTACCAGGATCCCATATGGGTACCAGTTTATGTCTTGGCTGTTCTACTTCCCATCCAGCTCCCTGCTTATGGCCTGAGAAAGCAGACGAGGATGGCCCAAAGCCTTGGGATCCTGCACTCATGTGGGATACCAGGAAGAAGCTCCTAGCTTTGGATCAGCTCAGCTCTGGCCATTGCAGCCAGTTGGGGAGTGAATCAGCAGATGGAAGGTTTTTCTCTGTGTCTCTCTTTCTCTCCATAAATCTGATCTATCTTTCCAATAAAATAAACAATTTTTAAAAAGCAACTCCAAAAATCAGTGCCCACTCAGTTGTTAACCTAGTTGGTTAACCTTAGAGGGAACATTTGTAGCTGACTTTGGGCCCCAAACCCTGCACAGGATGAGAACTGCTTTGGACGAGGCAGTTGCACCTCATCCAGGGGCTTCCTTCTGGGACATGCCTCACTCCAGCCAGGTGCTATCTCCCTGGCCCCTGAGGAAGCTGCGACTTCCTGCCTCCTCAGAGGTGCCTTTGCTGGGTGAGTGCCTGGCAGAGACCTGGTCACAGGTCGTCCTGGTTGGCACTCCCTTGTGCCTCGCCCCACACCTGCCTAGCCCTTATAAGGGAGTTGGCTCTGCTTCTGGAACTCTGAAGCCTTGGAGGGGGTGCTGGGGGGAAGGGAGAGGAAACGGGCCAGCGGCGTCTCCGGTTTCCTGGCTGGGCAGCCAAGCCTTGGACTCTGGCGGGCAAGGTTGGGGGAGGCCCTTTTCTGGGGCTGATCAGAAGTGAAGTTCTAGGCCTTTCTCCCTGACTTGACTTGGGGCCCTGTAGTTTACCAGGGAGGGTTCAGTTCCCAGCCAGCATGTGCTCAGGGCACCAGTCAAGCAGGGCACCCAAAGGAGAAGAAAACGGAATTTCTGTTCCCAAAGAGCACTGAAGTTACTACAACGGGGATTATCAGCATGTATGGACTCCCTCATACCCAGTTTATACCTAGTAGGTATAATATATTTTGAGTTTTCAAATTCCCACCAGGAAGAGGTCCCTGACTGAAATCCTGGGGTGGAGGCAACTTCAGTTCCCCGAGAGAGGGGCTCCTTCTGAGGCTGTCCCTCATCCTCTGCTCCTGGTGAGTCCCTTAGCCCTGCCTCAGTTTCCCTAGAGAGCAGAGAAATGCCCCACACTCTATGGAAGACAAGGAGCAAGACTGTGGGGGTGGGGAGGGGAGGCTGCGGGCAGATCCTCAGAGAAGATTCTAGATGGGAAGGTAGAACTCCAGTTCTCATCCCTGCTCGCCCACTAGTCCCCTGAGCGAGGCATCTTGAGTCTGGGTCCCCAATGCTTAGTGGTTTGTCTTGTGTTCTCTTCAGAACCTCTGAGTGTGACCTGGGGTCCCCTCTGCTCCCACTCCACAGAGGCAGTGCCTGGTCCAGCCTTCGAGTTCAAGCACCCAGCTTTCTCTCTTCCCTGTTCTCCTGTGGTCCTCTCTCCTGGGGAACCCATGACTCAGGCAAAAGGTAGGGGAAGCTGGTGGACTGTGCCCCCCTGAGGGAACCCCTCCTCCTGCTCTGGCTTAACCACCATGCTGACTTGATTCAGTTGCTCTGCTAAGGTGGGGATCACTTTCCTGAGGGAGTCACCTCTTAAGTTCTGGGCTGTCACTGTGGTAAAATGCACATGGTCCTCCCAGGAGCCATCTGGTTGGGTGGAAGGCCAGCTCTGGGTGCTAGTCCTGCACCTGCCCTGACTTGTCCAGAGGGTGTGTAGGACCCAGCCCATTTAGCGCCGCAGGGAAAGGGAACTTCTGGTCATGACTGGTTGGGGAAAGATTAGTAAAGTGGTACAGCAAGATGAATCCTAGGCCAGAATAAAAAACCCTGTGTCCCTGGAGTAGCAGGGCAAGGACAAGCTGCCCCAAGTCCTGAATTTTATTCCCAGTAGTGCTGGCAAGGCTGTGTCTTCTTAGACAAGTCCTGTGTCTCTCTGGGTCTCAATTTTCTCTTCTGTAAAATGTGGGTCTGGATTAGAACCCTGAGATACATTCCACTTCTACTATTTATTCTTAAGGTTTATTTATTTGAAAAGCAGAGACAGAGATCTTCCATCTGCTGGTTCACTTTCCAAATCATAGCAATAACTAGGTGTGTACCAGGTGGAAATCACAAGCCAGGAGCTCCATCCTGGTCTCCCCTGTGTGTAGCAGGGGCCCAAATAGCTAGGCCATCACAGCTGCCTTCTGATGTGCATCAGCAAGGAGCTGCGTGGGCAATGAAGCAGCAGGATCCCAACTGGTGCTCTGAAATGGGATGCGGTGTTAGTAACACAACAGATGAACCGGAGCAACAACACTGCCCAGTTCTGTTACTGCGTCTTTGCTTCTGCAGCTGACTGTGTGAACTTTGCCAAAATTACTTAGCTTCTCTGGGTCCCCAAGGATAAGATGAGGGGAAGACACTGCCCTGCTACTTTCATGGGAGCATCCTAAGAATCCACTGTGAAGCTGCCTTGGGAAAGCTTTCTGGGCCATCTTCAGAGGGTCATTTTGACTCCTAGGGCTTTACTGCTGGAAGAATAAAGGACTTTTGATAGATGAGGCTGCCTTCCCAGATGGCCTCCACAGCAAAGAATTTCAGCTGCAGGAATGAGACCAAGAGTTGAGGGGTGGGCATTTAATGCAGCAGTCAAGCCCCTGCTGGGGGCACCCATGTTCCACACCAGAAGCCTAGGTTTGGGTTCTGGCTCCCCTTGTAATTTTGGCTTCCTGCTGATGTACACCCTAAGGGCACCAGGTAAAGGCTCAAGGCCCTGCCAGCCACATGGGAGACCTGGATGGAGTTCCTGGCTTCTGGCTTCTGCCTAGCCCGGTCCCAGCTGATGCAGGGCCTTGGGGAGTGTGCCATAGGATGGAAGATTTGCCCTCCTTCTGTCTCTCTCTCGACTGCTACTGCTCTGCCTTTAAAATAAATAAACTTATTTAAAAGCTAAATAAAATCTAAAAATTGCTTTGCCTATGATACAGACTGGCTCATATTTCATCTTGATTTTAGCTCTTCCATGGTGGCTGTGACATTGTGCTTGTCATTCAAGGATATCGTTAGCATTATTAGTCAAGATGTGAAGGATGACAGCTGGCATTCTGCCTTGCCCTATTTTTACCTAAAAATCTTTCCTGGAAACCAGGAGCACAATAAGCCCCTCACATTTGCAGGAGGTTTTTACAGGTCTGATACCAGGAACTTTATCCAGAAGAATGGCAGAGTTCCAAGCATTTGGGCCATCTTCCGCCTCTGTCCCAGATATGTTAGAGGACCTGTATTAGAAATGGAGCAACTAGAAATGGTTGAATGGAATGCTGGCACCACAGGTTGAAGCTTAGGCTACTATGCTATAATGATGCCTCCCCTTTTTAAATTCCCCCCGCCAAAGGTTTATTTATCTTGAAGAGAGAGGGGTAGAAGAGGGGTTAGTGAAAAAGACAGAAAGAGATCTGTCTATCTGCTGATTCACTCTCCAAATGGCAGCAACAGCCAGGGCTGGCCCAGACCAAAGCCAGGAGCCTGCAGGTTGTTAAGGGTCTTCCACATGGGTGCAGAAGCCCAAGGACTTGCGCCATCCTCTGCTGCCTTACCAGGCCATTAAAGGCAGCTGGCTTGGAAATGAAGCAGTTAGGACTCAAACTGGCATCCAAACAGGATGCTGCGCTGCAGGTGGAGGCTTAGCCTGCTATGTCACAGTGCTGGTCCCTTGAGTGAACTCGTGATTCCAATAAAGCTTGTGGGGGCTGAGTGAAGGACACAGAACACTGCCCTAACCAAAGCTTGGGTTGAGGCCAGCTGTCTCCCTGCTTGTTCTTGCTTTTGCTACCCATTGAGGCTTCTTCAATTTCAAACTGGCTTGACAAAAGCCTTTCCAGCGCTTGTGTTCCTCTGGGACCCTTCTGAGTCTCTTCTGCACTTCTCTTCACCAAGGAGCCTTGAGTCACAAAGCTGAGTTCTTGGGAGTGGCTCCCACACCTGGCTTCTGTGTTTCTGACTCACAACAGTCAGTCAAATTGAATGGGTCTGGGACATGAGAAACAGACATTGCATCTAGGGGTGGATACTGCACGGAAGTCCGAGTGTCTGCCTGGAGAAGCAATTGCCCAGCCGTTGGTTACACCGGCACGCTGGGAGCAGCTGTGCAGGAAGGGATGGGAAGTAGGCCTGTTCTGGCTCTGAGCAGCTCTATTTTCCCTAAGTAGGCAACAATGAACTTGTTCATAATACAGCTCTGTAAGCAGTATGTCTCCTCCCAGGCAAAGGTTACACTGAAAAGCTTTTGACTTTTTTTACTTGGTGTGCACACAGGGGACATGCAAGCCATGTCCACAGGGGACAGGGACACACATACACATCCAGTTGCACAAAGACACACAAGTCTATGATATGCATATATACCAAGCCCTTTTGCCCTACCCCCAACCACATAAAGGCACAGGTGTACAAATGTACTACAGTCAAATTATGTTACAGTTAGGGAGAATCTCATAAGTCATTTAAGAAATTTAGGGGCTGGCATTGTGGCATAGCAGATAAAGCTATTGCCTACAATGTCAGTATCTTACATGGATATGGGTTTGTGTTCCAGTTGCTGCACTGATTAAGCTCCCTGCTGATGGCCTGGGAGAAGCAGCAGAAGACAGCCCAGGTACTTGGGCCCCTGCCGTCCTCATGGGAGACCCACATGAGGCTCCTGGCTTCTGGCTTCAGTCTGACCCTGCCCTGGTTGTTGTAGTTATCTGGGGAGTAAACTAGCGAGTGCAAGATTTCTCTCCCTCTTCCTCCTCTCCTTCCTGTAATTCTTTCAAGTAAACAAATCAAAATAAAGTTAGCTGGCCTTATTTTACAGAGGAAAAATTGCAGCTCAGAGAAGTGAATGGCCCAGCTACAATCCCCCTGATTTTTTTTTTTTTTAAAAAAAACTATTTCTGTCTCTCCATGCCCTCTGGGTGTTATCTGTTATCTGTTCATTTCTAGCCTCTTACAGTGGAATCTTAGATCACTGCTCTAAAACATTTCTTCTTTTTCACCATAGGCACTTAAAGCTAAAATAGTGCTTACACTAAGCACTGCTTTAGCTGCACCCCACCAGCGTTGACATGGAAGTGTAATGTTTTTACTATGATTCAATTTAAAATATTTTCTATTTTCACTCATGTTTTAGTTTAATCATGGTTAATTCAGAAATGTCTAATTTAATACTAAAATATTTGGGGTTTGATACATAACTTATTGTCACTGAGCTCTAAGTTCTGTTTTGATCGGAAAACAGAATCGCTAAGACCTTAGTTTTGAAATTTTCATTGAGATTTATTTTATGATCCAGAATATAGTCTATTTTGACAAACATTTTATAAGCACTTAGAAAAAAATGCACATTTGGGGTTCTCCAATGTTGTTGTCTACCAGTCGGAATCAGGCAAAGCTGGTTAGAGTGTCCCTGCGGTCCTCTCTGCCCTCGCTGATTCCTCCTCTTCCCTGAAGGAAGTGATGACAGTGAGAGCCATAGATCAGGTTTCCACACTTCCAAGCTTTATTATAGGAGACACCTCTGTCCTGGTCTTCACTGCCAAATCAGGGCGTCACTGCTGGTTCACATGGGTGCCTGGGGTGGTAGACTCCAACATCTGGAGTCTTTCTCTGATCTCGGCCACATAACAGCTGCTCTCTCACTGTGTCAACCTACAATTGCTTGCATAGTCCTCAGGCAGGACGTTGTAGGAATCCCCGTCAATGTGGCTTCCTCCTCTGGGATGCCCCACTCCCCGGGACCCTGCTGCCCCACCAGCCTTGCAGGAGCCCTGAACTCTAGTCTTGACCCTCAGCTGAACAAGCGCGCTGTGCTCTACTGGATGCTGACGGGGCTCGTGCCTGGCTCTCCTGTCTCCGTCTCTCTGTCTACAGTGACCTCCCCAGTGTCCATGCTCTTCTTACAAGGTGACTCCAACCTTCTTCCCACTCTGAGCCCCCATTCCCTCCCCTGGAACCTGGGTAGGGCTTGTGACTACTCTAGCCCACGGAGTACTGAGCCAAGACAATACGACACAACTTCCAAGTCTAAGTGATAGAAAGGCACAACTTTGTTTCCTTTCATCCTCAGGACCTAGCTACCACGCTGTGAGGGGCACATACCATCCTGCAGAGAGAGATTTATGGGCAGGACTAGAACCGAGGACCCCAGCTGACGCCAGCACCAAATGCCAGGCATGTGAATAAACGGCCTTCTGATGATGCCTGTCCCCATCACTGTCATGCCACACACAAGCGACCCTACTGTGCCCTGTGTGGGATTCTGACCCACAGTCTCTGTGGCCTTAGAAAATAGTTACTTTACTTGACTAAATTTTCAGGCAATTTGTAACGTAGTCATAGTAACTGCAACACCGTCTACTGGGAATTGCAGTTTTGTGCTGTTTGCTGTCCAATGCTGAAAATAGTTGCCTTACATACTTTGTCCTGTGTTATTGTTTTGGGAGAGCTGGTCTCTGAGCCAAGACTTTAGTCTGTAGCTCTGTTCTCTAAAGTAACAGTAAAGAGAATCCTAACGCCTGGTGCTGAGCACTTAGCCTAGCAGTTAGGATGCCTGCATACCAGTTTGGGGTGCCTGGGCTCAAGTCCCCCTCTACCCCTGATTCCAGCTTCCTGGTAAAACTCATCCTGGGAGACAGCAGTACTGGAGAGGCCTGAGCTGAGTCCCTCCCTGACTGTGGCCTCAGCTCAGCCCTCCATTGTCATGGACATTTGGGAGGGACCAGTGGATCGGTCCCTCGGGCTTTCTACCTGTTACTATCTCTGTCTCAAATAAAATCACCAAGTAAAAAAAATCTTTAAAAATCAATAACTTCAACAACAACATTGAAATCAATTTCCATTTGCAATCTGCTTTCAATGTGCCAAGTATGCATTTTATCTCCATGAGACCTCACAAAAATGTGAAACAGACGTTATTAACCACCCCCCCACACACACACTGCACAGAGAAAAAAGTGAGACTCATAGAGGGTGAATGATTTACCTGCGGCTTTGCAAGCAGGTGTGGCACCTGCCTGATTGCCACATAGCTGTGTGCCTACACATATAGATGTGTTTGCACAGACTCGCAGAAACCACATTCATTACCAATTTCGAGTTTGTATGTATGGTTTAAAAGCACTTCTTGTTTTGACAGCTAAAAATTCCCTCCCCTAGCTTCTGTTCCAGAAACCAAAAGAGCCTCAATCTGCTAGATATCAAATTTCCCCAGCACACCCCACATTGAATTTCTCTCCATCCGGGGCCACTGCAGGCAGGGGCAGCAGAGATAACTGTCTCTGTTCCCTTTCCAAGGCTCGCCCTGGACCTGAACTTGAGAGGAGGCGAGGTGGGACTCTTAGCAAGACTTGGCCTGGTACACACAGCCTTCCCCTGGGGTCTGGAGTACTCAGAGCTTGATTTTGTAAGAGTCTAAGAGATTCCCTGAATAGACGCAAGCAGGCAGCACAGAACCCTTGAAGTGGAGCTGGAGAAAGGATTCCCTGGTGAGCCAGGGTCACTGCCAAATCCTCCACCCGGCAGAGGGCAGGAGGCGCCATTCAGAAGGGGAGGGTGCCGCATTCTGCAGGTTTCCCGAACTCAGCTGGACAAAGCAAGGAGGGAAATACTGGCACTTGTCACACCCTCAGAGGGACCTGGCAGAGTGCTGCGCAGGTAACTGATTCATGTCCCCTGGCAAAATAGTGAAGGCGGTCCTAACTAAGGAAACGGCGCCCTAGGCGATGGCTGCAGCTTTGAGGGAAACCGAAACGCTGGGGCCGGGTTAGGGCAGTCCACATTCCCTAGAAAACAATTCCCCCACGTGGAACGCACACCCCTTCTGCGCAGCTGAATCCAAAGTTGGAGAAAAAAACGTGAGCACTTTGATTCACCTCTACTTCTCTATCCCCTTGTCTCAGCCCCGTTTAAATGAGAGTATAGCACTCAACTTGTTTTCTAGATGACAAAATGGGTTCTTAGCAGTTTACAAGGCTTGCAGGCAGCCCCAGGTGGAGCGGGGAGGTGGGTGCTGCCTGAGCACCCCCGCCAGCAGCGCCCGCCCGCTATCCCAGGAGTGAAGGGTAAGTCATTGGTGCCTGGCAGCTAGGCAGGGGGACCCAGTGCCACCAAGGGTGGAGTTTTCTCTCAGCTCTGCGAGTTGGTCCAGTCTGGCTGCCCCCTTCACCGGACCCCTTGCCCCTGGCTGTCTTTTCGCACCTCCCGCTGGTGTGGTTCCATCCCTGGCTTAGGGCCCATGCTGCCCCGGTTAGGTGCCATGTAGGGAAGGTAGCCTGAATGGTCACCTCCGACGGCACGGCCATGGGGCCAACTGCAAAATGCCGGGGTGGCTCCAGCCCCAGGCTCCTGCCCGCAAGCCCCAACCCCAGTCCCAGCCCCAGCCCTGTACCTCCGCCTCCTGGCGCAGCTCCCGGCCGGCGCGCCCCACGGGCTCGGCAGCCAGGCCACCCCACAGCAGCAGTGGCAGGGCGTGCAGCAGGAGGAGATTCATGCGTGTCTGCATCTCGCGCAGGATCCCCGGCATGCCCCCGGGATGCGACAGGTCCGGGCCGCCTGGGCGCGCGCAAAGAGAGGTGGGCGCGCGCAAAGAGGTGGTCCAGCAGCTCGTTGCCGGCAGCCGGAGTTACGTCGTCCAGTCCCTGCACTGGCCGCCCACAGGCCTGAGGACCCGAGAGGGAGGGAGGGAGGCGGGGAGCGACGGAGGAGGGGCCGGGAGCCGGGCACTGCGCCCCACCCCGCGCCTGGAGCTGCTTCCGCAGCCTCGCCCTGCGCCCGCCCGCCGCGCCCCATTCTCTGGGCTTTTGTTGATCCTAATCTCTCCAGGGAGGTCCAGGAGGAAATATCTTCTCGCACTTGCAGTTGCCTAAGACTTTGAAGAAGAGGGGTCTTGACCTTCCTGAGGGCCTTCAGTTGTTTCTGTCAGGCGGGGAGGCAGCCTCTGGGGTTGTGAGAGAAGGAGCCCTAGGCTGGGGTCAGAGGAACTTTTGAGTTCAGGATCTGCATCTGATAGTGAATCGGTCCATCCTCAACCACCTGCTGGCTGTGTGGTTCTGAGTCAATCTGATCTTTTCTCTGTGTCTCATTTATTCGAAAGGCAGAGTTAAACTCTTCCATCCGTTGGTTCGTTGCCTCACTGCCCAAATGACTACAAGGCCGAGCTTGAGCCAAAGCCAGGAGCTTTCTCCCGGTCTCCGTGGTGGATGACAGGAGTCCGGGCACTTGGCCCATCTTCCCCGGCTTTCCCAGGAACTTGAATAGCAAACTGAATTGGAAGTGACGCGCCCCTATGGGATGCCGGTGGCATTGCAAGCAGCCACTACGCTTTAAACCGCCTCGGCACCCCTCTGACCAACCTGATGAGCAACATGTTGGGAGATTTTCTGCGAAAGGATGGCACCTTGCCTGGCGTGGAGCCATAGGGGCTTCCCAACAGGGTTGCAGTGGAGTGCAAGGAGTGTCCAAGGAAAGGACAGATGTTGCGAGCAGACTGACAATGACGACGGTGACAGCACAGGAGTGTGGAGGGCCTGGGATCAGGGGTCTTGGCTGGAGACCTGCTTGGAGTAGGTTTCCTGCAGGTACTTCTTAAAAGCTGTGGGGTTCTTCCAGAGCTCAGCGGCGTGTGTGTTCAGAGGGCTTTCGATGTTGGGCTCTCCTAGCAGGCTCTGGATGGACAGCAGAATGGTTCTGACGTCATAGAGCGCAGACCACTTGTCCTTCAGGATGTCCAGGCAGATGTTGCCCTGGGTGTCCACGTTGGGGTGGTAGCAGGGTGTGAGAAACTTGACCGTGGGGGCGTTGTAAGGGTAGCCACTGGGGAACTCCAGGGAGAGCTTATATCTGAGGTCTTCGTACACTGTGCCAGCTGCCCCGTGGATGGTCCCGATCCATTTGAAGAGGTTGTCTGACTCAGGGAAGGCAGAAATACCCTTGTCACCGGACATCTGTGGGAGACAGCACTGGCTGGGTTGCACAGTTCCCCTCTGGGCAGGGCAAAGCCCCTCCCTGATCTCATCACACTGGGGCTAAGGGAGAGGCTGGCTAGAGGGCACACGGCAGGCTGAGGGAGCGCTGGTGCCCGTTAGGAATTCAGGTATCCAGTGTGGGCTTGGACGGGCTCGCTGGAGTGCTAGTGTCTTCATCGATTCCCAGGATTGAAAAGAGAAAATGAGTGTCCAGCGTCTTATCTGTCCCTTAAAGTCATTATAAGAATAGAAAGCAGAGATGTAGGTGGAAGCCTTAGCCAAATGCAGATGCTTTCATGGCTGACGTTGGGCTGTCACCCCATACCCTCATTTGCAAAGTGCAAGAGGAACATAGATAAGAAGCTGCTGGGGTCCTTGTGGGATCCCTGGCTACATTAAAGTGTGTAAAAATAATTGGCAAATCTATAAATAGTGCTGAACAAAGAAACAAAGAGGCAGTGTTGGGACCCTGAGGCCACAGAGAGCAGTGTTTTGTTCTGTTTAGAGAAAGACCCCCCTTGGGTGGGGACATTGGAGAACTCAGTCTTTGAATAGACATTTTAGAATAGGCATTCTTTTGGTGAAACTAATTGGAAACAGGCCCTCTCTTCTCCTTTCAACTCACCAACGAAAAAGGGGCACATATTCTGGGGGACCAATTAGGAACAGGCACGCTGGTGGGCAGACCAATGAAGACCAAGTCACCCTTCCACCCGCAAATACCCCGTTAGGGATTCACTGGAGACACCCCGCAAGCCCAGATTGTTTTTGACCATCCGTGCCCCCTTCCCTGAGGGTCCCCTTGTGCAACTTGGTAAGGGGCATCCCTGCCTGGCCCTCACAGAGCTTCCAATCCTCCAGATCAGCTACAGTGCAGGTTCTTGGTTAAGGAAAGACCAGGCAGAGACAAAGCTGTTTGTTCAAGCAATACCCTGCCATGAGCTTGGGGCAGGGAGATTCTGAAGTAGAGTGGGAGAGAGTTACCACATTTAGCAAATAAAAAATACAGGACCTTCTTTTAGACTTGTATATCAGGTCAATGTGTGCAATACATGGAGAATTCAGATACTAAAAATATATATATCATTGTTAACCTGAAATTCAAGTTGAGCTGTGCACCTCTATTTTATCTGTCAACTGTGCAGTTTGAATGTATGTATGTATGTATTCTGTGTGTGTGTGGTATTTGTGTGAAGGTTGTAGATATGACAAGGCATACTGTGGCCTTGACCGGTAGGTGGACAGTCTGCTTTGGGGGCGGGAGCTCTGAGGGATGTCAAGCATTAGGGACACTGTGGGCCAAGGAGGAGTCAAAGCTAGGCTTGCCAATTCCTTCCCTATAGACAGAGCATCTCCACCCCTGTCTCCCAGCACATTCTACAAAGTCTCCCTTCCAGCTACTGTGAAGATGGAAGGCAGGGCTCTTTGGAGAGCTGAGTGGCTGGCAGGAGATGGGTTTGGCCACTGGAAAACTGATCCTGTATCTTGTGCATCTCAGCTAGTACCCCTGTATGTTTGAAAATTGACTGTCTCTGCCTTCCTATTGTGTCCTGGGTTGATTTCTGATATCCAGTGCTTGCCACCCTCTATCCCATGTTTGCCTGCAACCATCTCTAGGCATCATGTAGACTTGGAAGTCCTTACAAAACAGGGCGGCCTGCACCCACACAGTGCCATTGGCTTCAATGGAGCCTTAGCATAGCATGGCCCCATTTCCTGGGGAAGAGAGCCTATTTCTGTGGTTAGAACTTAGGTAGCAAGAGCCTCTGGCTCGCTTCTATTCTGAAGATTGTTCTTTCATCCCAGAGTACAAATTCTGTGATCTTCAAAATCCAGGTGACTACAAAGCCTCACTATGCAGTGTGCTTTCACTTTGCGGGACACACTGAACCAGAATGCTTTAGATGGTCGTGGGGCGGGTGGGTAGCAGCAGGGCGACAAGGACTGCTTGCCCTGTGTGCACTGGGAGGTTCGGAGAGAGATCTAAGGAGGAAAGGAAGATGAGAAAGGCAGGGCAGTTCATTAGAAAGAGGCTCAGCCCACAGTGAGGAATCAGGAGAGGTATCCCACACAGGGGCAGAGTCCCAAGGGCTTGGGCTGTCCACCATTGCCTTTCTAGTCCATAACCAGGTAGTTGGATGGGAAATGGAGCAGCGGAGACTAGAACCAGCACCCATTTGGGATGCTGACGCCCCTGTTGGAGGATTAGTTTGCTATGCCATCACACTGCCCCCTAAATAAATCTTAAAAAAAAAAAAAGAAAGAAAAGAAAAAGAGAAGAAATGCAGAAAATCCATTTTTAAAAATCGGATTCCCATGCTGTACTCCAGACTGCCTAAGGCATTAACTCATCAATACCAGCGTGCAAGAGGGTGGCTCTGGGTTTTCCCTCTGTCTCACGGTCTTCCCTCCCTCTGCTGGGCAGTTTCTGACCCATTTAGGCTAATGTTTCTTTCTAGTCCTCTTCAAAAAGAGCTGCTTCCTGTTCCTAGCTCTGTCTGCACCGGTGCTTGGCTCAGGTCATCAGTGCCTCCAGCCTTCCCAGAGCAGACAGGACCCAGGCCCAATGTCAAGGCCTGGACATGATGCCTGCCCAGGGGCAGTCCAGGCACTGCCTGTCCTGGACCCATCCTCTTTCTCTAAGAAAAAGTAACAGCAAGAGCCTTAAATCAGGCAGGATGTGTGAGTCTGAATAAGGGTCGCCTGGGCCTCAGTTTCTCTCTCATTATGAGGAACAATCCCCTTTGTCTCTGCCCCTTCTTCCTCCCCAGGAAATGTGCAAAGCACAAAGTAGATTTTTATCAAGGAATTCTGAGCTGTGTAGAAAAGAATCCATGCTCACAAGACAATTAACGACAACAACAAAAAATATTTAAATGACTAAGTAAAGTCACAGCAGAAGAATTAATGAGGATGTGAGCTTAGTTAAAGAGGAGATTTTCCCCAGAGCTGTGAGGACTTGAGCATCATCGTTTCCATCTGTTACTGACAGTAGCCTCTGCATCTTTAGCTATGATTCAAGTCTAGAAATCCTGACTTTCCAGCAATCATCCCTGCCTCTTCAAGTGAAACTTTCTTCAGCAAACACAGGTATGTCTCCTCAGCCTGGGCCACACTCATTGCTACACATCCCATCCTCCTCTCTCTGTGTACCCACGTACACACTGACCTGGAGTCAGATGGGAGTCAAATCTTGCCTTTTTAACACTGTATGGCCTTTGCAAGCTAACTTAGCCTGAGTTTGGCCAACTTAAAATGGGAGAGAGTGCCTTTTATTTTTTTTAAGATTTATTTATTTGCATTTGAAAGACGGATTTTAAGAAAAGATTGATTTGGTTTTGTTGGAAAGTCAGATTTACAGAGAGAGGGAAGACAAAGATCTTTCTTGTGCTGGTTTACTCCCCAAGTAGTCACAATGGCTGGAACTCAGCTGATCCAAAGCCGACCTGAAGCCAGGAGCTTCTTCCAGTCTCCCTTATGGGTAGAGGGTCCCAAGGCTTTGGGCCATCCTCAACTGCTTTCCCAGGCTACAAGCAGGGAACTGGATAGGAAGTGGGGAGCCGGAATATGAACAGGCACTCATATGGTATCCCAGATGTACAAAGTGAGGACTTTAGCCACTAGACTACTACATTGGGTCCTAAAGGCAGATTTTTTAAAAAGATTTATTTTTATTGGAAAGGCAGATATACAGAGAGAAAGAGAGACAGAGAGAAATATCTTCTATCCACTGGTTCACTCAAAATGGCTGCAATGACTGGAACTGAGCTGATCCAAAAACAGAAGCCAGGCGCTTCTACTGAATCTCCCATGTGGGTGCGGGGTCCAAGGCTTTAAGCCATCCTCTACTGCTTTCCCAGGCCACATGCAAGGAGCTGGATGGGAAGTGGAGCAGCCGCAACACAAACATGTGCCCATATGGGATCCCAGTATGTGCAAGGCAAGGATTTAGCCACTGAGCCATCATTCTGGGCCCTGAAAGGCAAATTTTACAGAGAGCAGACAGAGAGAGTCTTCCATCTGCTGGTCACTCTTACATGGCCACAATGGAGCTGAGCCGATCCAAAGCTAGGAACCGGGGGAGGCGGGGAGCTTCTTCCGTGTCCCCCATAGGGATGCAGGGGTCCAAGGAGCTGAGCCTTCCTCTGCTGCTTTCCCGGCCATAAGCAGAGAGTTGGATTGGAAGTGGAGCAGCTGGGACTAGAACTGACACCCATTTGGGATGCTGGTGCTAGCAGATAGATAATTAGTCCTTTGAGCCACTGCACCAGCCCTTCTTGCTTTTTCTATTACTCTGTGTGCTACGGGGAGAGAGCTAGAACATTTATGTCTTGAACCCTGTGAGGTGCTGGACATCAGACACATGTGCTAGCTTCCACTCACATTCTCTGTACAGGTTCGTAATGAGTATGCTCACACGCAGACAACACCTCCAAGCCTGCCCCAGGACAGCTGCACCTCCACCTCCTCACCAGGTAATGTTCTCAGGCTCAGCTTCCATCCCGCTCAGCATTCATCACAGTTTAGAAAAGCACCAACCTCTTTTAGTTTGTTTTCTACTCACACCAGGGCCCAGGGGACTTGCAAGGAGCACAATAAAAGCCTGGCTAGTCTGGCACTGTGCCTCACTTCCCTTGTACATAAAGGCTGTCTAATTACCGGGCATCTGGCCTACAAGGCTGGGCCAAGACCTGTTCTGCAGCTGCTGCTTTGCTTAAAAGACCTGCTCACAGGAAAGTGTCTGCTTCCTTTCCACCCCAAACAGGAAGCGCCTGACACTGTCTGGAGAACAGGGATAGCCTGGTTATTTGCAGGGAGCCCTCCGCTGTGGCGCTGCAGCCTTGGAATGATCGTCCTGGGAAGGCTGCTCTCTAGGAAGGCCGCGGGAACAGGGTGCCAGAGACACCTCCCTTGGGGAGGGGATGGAGCGGTGACACGGCTACAACTGCCTGTGGCACTTGGCACAAAGCGGCTGTCATTGCAGCTGTCATTCTTTCAACAAACACTCACCAAACACTCTGTGCCTCCAGGGAGACACAGGAAAGTCCTAGATAAAGTCTTTGAGCTTAGGAAGTTTACAGGCAAGCCAGAAAGACTGCACCAAACTTCTCATTTATTTATTCACATGTAAAATCATGACATACAATTTTTTTTCCTTTGGTTTTTGTTTTTGTTTTAGATGCGTGTGTTTGGGACACTAAGTTAGGCACTGGCGTTTCAGAGAGGAATTCTGCAACCCATTCAGAGAACCATTCAGCAAGGTATACAAGCCTGAAACTATTTGGTATAACACTGAGTTCCATGGGATTTCAAGGGGCTGGTGTTGTCGTGTGCAGGTCAAGCTGCTGCTTTGTGGTGCTGGCGTCCCAAATCAGAGTATCCATCTGAGTCCCTGCTCATCACTTCTGATCCAGCTCGCTAATCCACCTGGGAAGGCAGCGGCAGGTGCTTGACATCCACATGGGAGACCATGATGGAATTCCTGGATCCTGGCTTCAGCTGTCCCACCAAGTCTTGGCTCTTGTGGGCAACTGGGGAGCAAACAGCAAATGAAAAATTCATTTCTCTTTCTCTCCCCACTTCTCCCTTACTCTGTTTTTCAAATGAATAAATAAATGAATCTTAAAAAAAAAAAAGACGTGGACCTGGAGCAGTGGCCTAATGGCTAAAGTTTTCGCCTTGCACGCGCCAGGATCCCATATGGGTGCCGGTTCATGTCCTAGCACCCTGCTTCCCATCCAGCTCCCTGCTAGTGGCCTGGGAAAGCAGTTGAGGATGGCCCAAAGTCTTGGGACCCTGCACCCGTGTGTGAGACCTGGAATAGGCTCCTGGCTCCTGGCTTTGAATTGGCTCAGCACTGGTCATTGCAATCGTTTAGGGAGTGAATCAGTGGACAGATCTTCCTCTCTGTGTCTCTTCCTCTCTGTATATGTGCTTTTCCAATAAAAATAAATAAATCTTAAAAAAAAAAAAGCTACTATCAGCCAGATTTTATTCTGATCTGAGTGCTAATTTCTCCCAGTACCCTACTGCATCCTGTGAGCCACTGTATTCACAAAGCAGCCACCTGAGTTGTCCTAGCAGAACCGGTCAGGTCCTGTTAAGCCTGTCTGCTCAGATGGCTCCCTCTATTGGCTTCCCTTCTCACTGGAAGTGTGTTCACACCCTACACCATTGGCAGAGGAATACTGCTGAACTCTCCCTTTCTTTCTCTCTTTCTTCTCCTACCAGATCTCCCATGGGCCCATTGTAGCTGGAAGTTACCACTTGAAGTGGAAACAGCGGCAAGAGTCAGTGCCCTTTGACCAGGGGAATGGGTCAAGGGCACACAGGCCTAACACCAAGGCCTTCGCATGTGCTGTAACTCATGGGTCAGTTGCAGACTGCGCAGACTGTGGCCAGGATGGTGGACACCACAGGGAGGGAGGATCTCAACAGTCTGAAGAACCATCAGGTGAAGATTTAAGTTTGTAAAATCTCTAGGCAAAAGCCTGGTAGACAGGAGAGCACAGATGATGTGTGATAGACATGGCCCCAGGCAAAGAGGCCAGAGAGTGTGAGCTGCAGACCTGGGGAGAGTTCTCTGTTGCAAGTGGGAGACCAGGGCCACTGTGAACGAACGGTGCGTTTGGTCTAAGAGGTCTGTGTTCTGGTTGTGTGTCTAATTGGCTGTGTGAACCTGGTGAACAATTTCACCTTCCTGAGCTTCCATGTCCCCATCTGACAGGAGAGACACCATCGCATAGGCCTGCCGGAATGCTTCACAGTCCCCCGCTGCTTTCATTTCATGTCCAGACCCCACACAGGCTCACGGAGGCTCCTCAGGATGTGGCTTCTGCCTTCTTTCACTACACTTCTCACTGTTACCCCTGCAACTGCACAGGCCAACTGGACTGAACCACCTTTGATTCCTAAAACTGTGTTCTCTCTCAGTCTTAGCAAAGACAGTGGACGTGCTAGTTCCGGGATGCCCCCACAGGTAACTGCTGTCCTCATTTCAGAGTTCAGTTTAAGAGGCACGACCTGCAGAAAACCCTCCTTCTTCCTCGGTGTTTCCTTTTTTTTTTTTTTTTTTTTTTTTTAAGATTTATTTATTTTTATTGCAAAGTCAGATATACAGAGAGGAGAGACAGAGAGGAAGATCTACCATCCGATGATTCACTCCCCAAGTGACTGCAACGGCCAGTGCTGCACCGATCCGAAGCCAGGAGCCAGGAGCCAGGAGCCAGGAACCTCTTCCAGGTCTCCCACACGGGTGCAGGGTCTCAAGGCTTTAGGCCATCCTTCACTGCCTTCCTAGGCCACAAGCAGGGAACAGGATGGGAAATGGAGCTGTCAGGATTAGAATTGGCGCCCTGTGGAATCTCAGCACGTTCAAGGTGAGGACTTTAGCCACTAGGCCACAGCGCTGGGCCCTGTTTTGGGTATTTACAGAGTGGATCAGCAGTTGGAAGATCTCTCCCTCTGAGTGTGTGTGTGTATGTGTGTGTGTGTGTGTGTGTGTGTGTGTGTGTGTGTGTGTGTATGTCTGTCTGCTTTTCAAATAAATAAATCCTAAGGAGAGGGGCATGGAAGAAGAGCCTATAAGATCCCCTTACCCCGCTCTAGCCCAAATCTGTCCTGCCATTGCCATGCGCCTCGTCTCCCCCAGGCTGCCTTCCCCAGTAAATACATGCTTGATGGATAAATGCTTTTTAGTCATGGTAAACTTTTATTCCTTTGTTCTTGCTTGTTTGAACTTGTCTAGAGGTGTCTATGACCCTCTCCGACTAGAATTGAGCACACAGTTAATGAGGTAATGAGGAAAAAGGACTTCATGTCTTTTTTTCTGACCTGAAGGCGTTAATTCTGAGCTTACCCCTCTACGCATGTCTGAGTCGGCTCCTCCTTGTTTCCTGTGAATAACATCACCTTTTGGCCATTTGGACAAGCAAAGAACACAGCAGCAGGCTCCTTCCCTGTGCTGGTCACTCCCATCAAATTAATCACCAGCTCTTGTCCCACCTGCTCCCAAGGTGGCTCTGGGATCCCTTCATTCACCTTCATCTGCACAGCTATCCAAACCCAGGGCACTGTGATCGCTCAGCAGAATTCTTTGCACTGGTCACCTCATTGGTCTCCCTGCTTTTAGGCATCCCTTGTCTCTTAAGTACTCTTTATCCTGCAGCTGAAAAATACAAATGTGACCTTCTTCTTCTTGTTTCTTTTACATTATTTATTTGAAAGGCAGAGCAATAAAGAGGTGGGGAGAGAGAAAGAAGGAAGTCTTCCATTTGCTGGTTCAGTCCCCAAATGGCTACAGCAGCTTACCGTGGGCCAGGCTAAAGCCAGGAGCTGGGAAACCCCATTCAGGTTTCCCATGTGGGTGGCAGGAACACAAACACTAGAACCAGCATCTGTGGCTTCCTACGCACATTAGCAGAAAGCTGGATTGGAAATGGAGGAATCAGGATTTCAGTTGGCACTCAGAAGGAACTATGGACATCCCAAGCCAATCTGCTATACCTCCTCTGCCCTTAAACCCCTCTGCTTAAAAAGTTTCTTGGGCCCAGTGCAGTGGCCTAGTGACTAATGTCCTCCCCTTGCATGTGTTAGTATCCCATATGGGTGCCAGTCTTGTCCCAGCTGCTCCACTTCCCATACAGCTCCCTGCTTGTGGCCTGGGAAAGCAGTCAAGGACGGCCCAAAGCCTTGGGACCCTGCACACATGGGAGACCTGGAAGAGGCTCCTGGCTTCAGGCCGGCTCAGCTCTGGCCCCTGTGGCACTTTGGGGAATGAATCAGTGAATGGAAGATCATTCTCTCTGTATATCTGACCTTCCAACAAAAACAAAAACAAAAGCCGGAATGAGTGGGAAATTGGGTGGGGCTTCTCCCTCAATATCCCACTTTACCTCAGATACATGAAGGAAACAATGTGGAAATAATAGTTTTACCCACTTTCCTATAGCTCTTGAACCTTTTTACCCTAATTAACTATGTAAAGATTGTAAAAAATATAAACAAAAACAAAAGCCAGTACCAAGGGGCTGGTGCTGTGGTTTAACAGGCTAATCCTTCACTCGCCTGTGCAGGTATCCCATGAGGGCTTCTCCACTTTTGATCTAGCTCCTTGTTTATGGATGGGAAAGCCATGGAGGATGGCTCAAGTGTTTGGGCTCCTGCATCCATGTGGGAGTCCTGGAAGAAGCTCCTGGCTCCCAGCTTTGCATCAGTTTGTCTCCAGCCCAGCTCTGGCCATTGTGGCCATTTGGGTAGTTAACTAGCAGATGGAAGATCTCTCTCTGTAAATCTGTCTTTCAAATAAAAAAAAAATCTTAAAAAAAAAGTGGTGAGTACTTCCCACTGTTTTCATGATAAATCCTAAATTCAACATTCTTTGCAAGCTTTCAAGGATTTTTCTCATGCTTTTCTGGCATCATGCCCTGTTACTCTTCCTTTGAGGGTGTAGATATTGACATTGAATTACTTGTTCTATAACCAGTGTGGAAAGCTCACCTTTAAGAAAAAAAAAAGATTTGTTTATTTTTATTGGCAAAGTAGTTTTATAGAGAGAAAGAGAGACAAAGAGAAGGATCTTCCATCCACTGGTCCACTCCAAGTGGCTGCAATGGCTAGAGCTGGACTGATCCGAAGCCAGAAGCCAAGAGCTTCTTCCAGGTCTCCTATGTGGGTGCGGGTTCCCAAGGCTTTGGGTCATCCTATACTACTTTCCCAGGAAGCTCTGATGGGAAGCGGAGCAGCTAGGATATGAACTGGCACCCATATGGGATCCAGGTGCATGCAAGGTGAGGATTTAGCCACAGAAGCATTGTGCCAAGGAAGCCTACTTGTTTTTTTTTCTGTTTTTTTTCTTTTTTCTTTTTTTTTTTTTTTTAAGATAGACATTTATTTGAAAAGCAATGATGGTGGCAGAGTGGGGGTCTCTAGCCACAGGTTCATTCCCCAACAGCTACAATGTTTGCCAGTCACTTTTTAAAAAAATATTTATTTATCTTTTTATTGCAAAGTTAGATATACAGAGAGAAGGAGAGATAGAGAGAAGGATCTTCCATCCGATGATCTTCCATCCCCAAGTGAGCGCATGGCCGATGCTATGCCGATCCGAAGCCAGGAACTTCTTCCGGGTCTCCCACGCGGGTGCAGGGTCCCAAGGCTTTGGGGCCGTCCTTGACTGCTTTCCCAGGTCACAAGCTGGGAGCTGGATGGGAAGTGGAGCAGCCAGGATTAGAACCAGCGCCCATGTGGGATCCCGGGGCATTCAAGGCGAGTACTTTAGCCGCTAGGCCATGCCGCTGGGCCCTGTCACTCGCTTTTTAAAATTTTATTGCTGATGATGTTTACATAGGGTTGAGGATTAGGGGAAAGTGGGTAAGACCATTGTTTGCACACCTTCTTTTTTCTTCTTCTTGTATCTGGAGGAAGTGGGGGGGGGGAGATAAGGGGAGAAGCTTCACCTAGCCTCCCAGCAACCTTAGTCCCTGGGGATGGGGAATGGTCACCTGCTGTCATCCCAGGGTCCCTGATATGGAGCATGTTCTGAGGATTCTGCTCAAGTGGTTTTGATACTTCTGAAAAGTTATGGATCTTGTCACTCCAAGGATGAGGAAATCCTTCTAAGGTCCATTGGCTGACATAATCCATCTTAGAGTCTCAATTCAGCCAGATATTTACTGTAAATGCTTGGCTGGGGTAGTTGATGAATTTGTTCTGCCCTCCTTCCTCTGCTATGGTACTAGATGTCCTATGCATGTTCCAGTAGACTGCCATATACTCCTGTGTATCTGGGAATGCCAACCACTGCTCCATCTAAGCCACTGAGAAGGCCCAGCTCTGATACACACACTCCATGGTCAGACCACAGATCCTGCGATGCTCCCCATGGTTGGAGTTCTGAGTCCAGCGATTCAGTTGGGGAGATCCCTAAAGAAACCTCCTTTGAAGTGATCCCAGACCTGATTCTTGTGTGCGCTTCCCAGAATAAGGATAGACTGTCACCCACATCAGCCTATGCACAAACTAATGGTTGTAATTTCTGGGTCAGTTTTGTGTCCAGCCCCATCTCTCATTTTAAACCAATGGATGCTGTGGCTCAGCATGACCTTGCTTACCACACACTTGGCCCTCACATTCAACAGTGGAATACGCAGCCTAGTTGGAGTGATCCTCACTAACTCCCCGCCCACCACCACCGAGGCCGGCCCCCATTCCCTGTTCCTGTGCTTGCAAGCATGTACAGCAGATTGGTCCAGTCTGTCTCACATCCCATTCAGCTCTCAAACACGTCAATGTGCATTGAAGCCCAGCTCAACCCAACTGACTCTACTATCCAGCCCACATTCATGCTGGTGGGTGCCACTCTGTCTAGCCAGGCCTTCCCCAAGCCCTGGTTCTCATATTCACCAGTGAAAGCTGCAATCCATCAGAGAGGTGCCCACAGTTTTCCTACTGAGTCTGCTCCCAGTCCCGGATCTTGCACTCTGCAGGTGTTTCTGCATGTCTAGCTTGACAGAATTTGCCTGCAGTCCCAGCACTTGCCAGCCAATGCTGTGGTAAAGCCCAATCAGCCCATACCCATTCTGCACCAGTGGGTACAGTCAGTTAGCTCAGCTTGGCAAGCCTACACCCCCAGCCCCCCAGCTGCCACCAGCCTGCTGTCCGCATTCCCGCAATGGGGCCAGGGCTCACCTCGGGAATCTCTGCTCATTTCTTCACTTGGTGATTTTTGTTCTCTAGGGCTAGGCTAGAATGTATTGCCCTCTGGGAAAATGTTCTTACCAGTCAACTGAGATTTCCCTTGGCTTTCTCCTGTAATAGAGCTAAGGCCCCTTCAGGCCACGCTACATTATGGCTGAACCTACATAAAATAGTGTTGATTTACTAGGGTTCAAATTCCATCCCGACCGTTAGCAAGCTCCAGGACCCTCAAGCAAGTGAATTTGGCCTTCTTCTTGGCAATGTGAGGAAAATATTTCATCAGTCTGGTTTAAGAATTAAATGAGATGATGTAAGGTGCCTTACAATTACGGTTAGCCCCTATGATAGTAATGGAAATCAGAGTGCGATTCCCCCACTCCATCCCTTGCTCAGGGTCAGGTTTGTGTGTGATTTCGTTTTCGTGCACATCTCTGCTTCTGGTGCCGCTTTGTTTTCTACTCCGCAAGGTAGTAATAATAAACCATGAGGTGATCAGGTACCAGCGCTCGTCACGACTTTCTGTCCCAGAGCTCCAGCTCGTCCACTCCGAACGCCCCCAGGTGGCCTGAGCTCTCCGCAGCAGAACCGGAGAGAACCAGGGCAAACCATTCGACATTTTAGACGAAGAGAGGCTTTTTCTAACCAAACGGTCTGAGTTTATGGGGCAGTTCCTCTTCTGCCTCATAACTTCGAATTCTGTCATAACAAGCAAGATGAGGAATCCCACGGCGACTAGGACGGCGTGAGTACGTTCAGCCTCCTCCCCCGTACTGTCGGTGGCATTTGGTACTTTCTCTTCTCAGTTCCCTCTCAATAATGGTACAGCCCACGGAGGGGGGATCAGAGAGGAGGTTAGGGCTCTGAGTCCGGCTGTGGTGCACGATCACCCCTCCGCCCTCGGAGGATGGTGCGGCCCGTCGCCCGCTGATTGGCTGCCGAGGCCCCGCAGTCGGCCTCAGCGCGCCGCGCCGCCCTCAGAACAGCTCCGGCCGCCGCGCCGCCTGGCTGTGGTAGTCCTTGTTCTCGGCGGGCTGTGGGGGCTCCGCGCCGCGGCCGTTAGTCATGTCGGGTAGGTGACTCCGTCAGCGAGCAGCGGCAGCGACGAGAAGGGGCCGGCGGGGTTGGCTCGCCTTCCCGCCCATCGGAGGGCCCGGGGGGAGAACCTTCGGCCCTGAGGGAGGCTTGGGGTGGGGGGGCGGGCGCGCCGCCGCCATGTTGGGCTGGAAGCACTCACGCTCCCAACGCTCTCTGGTTGCAAATCACGGCGGGAGCGGCACGGGTCCCCTGTCTTTTTGGCCGTGTCCTTGGAACCGGAGGAGACTTGTCGCTCCCGGGGAGGGTGTGTGTTGTGTGTGAGTTTGGGGGGCGGAGGCCTTGTACGCCATCCTAGGGGGCGGGAGGGGAGCCGAGATGAGAGCATTCGACTGAGAGGATCGGCGCTTCAGGTCCTCACGTCTTTCAGCGAGGCCTCGGGCCGCTCATCTCGTGCCTCAGTTTCCCCATCCGTGAAGTGGAGCTGGGCCTTCCTACCTCACCCGCCTGTCCGTCAGGTGGGGGGCCTGGACGCCCTGGGAAACCTTGCAGAGGACGTTGTCTCGCACGCCGCCTTCCTCGCCGCGAGGCCACCGGGGGTCTTGGCCTATCAGACCGCTTCCTTCTCGACGTGCTCCAGTTGTTTGCCCCCCGAAAGAGCTCGAAGGGAGCCCTGTGTCCTAGTGACAAGGTGCCTGGTGGTGCCCCGTCAAGCATGCAGGCCACATGCGTCCCCCGTTGTGTGGAGGAAGGAAGCCTTAGTGGTTCAGGACGGCCAGTTTGGATCCTGCTAAAGCAGAATTAAAAAGCCAAGAACGTGCAGGTCCTCTGGGTTTAGCCAACCAAGCCGGTGACACCAAGGGCTCCTCTTACTGGGAACCTGTTCCTTTTTTGTGGTTCAAAAGCAGCACATTGTCCCAAAACCATATGGTTGGGGTGCAGTATGCCTTCTGGCAAAGGCTGTGACCTTTTGGTTTAGGGTCAACCTATTGGTATCGAAGAAACAAACACAAAACCCTAGTGCTTCAGTCTTGTCGAAGATGAAGAGGTGTGACCGAAGTGAAGATTATGGTCTGAGAGGAATCTGAGTTAGCAAGACAGATTGGACAGGAAAGTAGTGTTTTTCTTAGGTTAATGTTGATATTTATTTATTTTATTTTTTTAAAGATTTATTTATTCATTGGAAAGTCAGATATACAAAGAGGAGGAGAGACAGAGATCTTCCGTCAGATGATTCTCTCCCCAAGTGACCACAATGGCCGATGCTATGCCAATCCAGAGCCGGGAACCAGGAACTTCTTCCGGGTCTCCCACACGGGTGCAGGGTCCCAAGGCTTTGGGCCGTCCTTGACTGCTTTCCCAGGCCACAAGCAGGGAGCTGGATGGGAAGTGGAGCAGCCGGGATTAGAACCGGCGCCCATGTGGGATCCTGGTGCGTTCAAGGCGAGGTCTTAAGCCCCTAGGCCACGCCGCTGGGCCCTAATGTTGATATTTAAAGGCTATAAACCACTTGCTTTTAATCTCTGTTTATTCCTCAGCAATGAGGAACTTCCTAAGTAGTCACCGATATCCCTTTCATCAGCTGCATAATTTGGGAGGAAGGCTGATAGAGCTCTCCAGGAACCCCAGGAGGATATAGAACCTTCCAGTAGTTTAAGAAGATGGACAGTTCTGCCCTCTTGAAGAAGTTGAAAGTGGATGTGTTGTTTGTTAACAACCTTAGCCTGTTCTGATTTTTTAGCACAAATAGTAGAAACAGTGGCTTGTTTTGCAGTACTAGGTGGTTTTAGGAGTTTGCCATTTATGAGATTCAGGCTCTGCATGTATTATAGAACGGATTCACTCATTTACCAATCTTTGACCTATGCCAGGTTTTTAATTGCTGCTTTGTAATTTGAGTTTTTTTGAAACAGGACATTGAACTTAATTTTCATGTATGAAATGAAGTATTTAGTGGATAATTGTTTCTAAACATTCAGTTAAAACTAGAATCTTAAGTAATGTGTTTATATAAAAATACCTTGACTTGCTCTTTGATGAATGCTTAATAAATTAACAGATTAAACCACCCCTAAACAATTAATGCCATCAATAAGTTACATCTTTTAAACATTCCAGGTTACATTTATACATTTATCAGTTTGACTCAACCATTCTGAATGTGTGTCAGGGAAGACTTATAAACCTAGTCAAATATAAGCATTTAAATTGTTGACAAATCAAAACCATAAATCTTACAAATCAGTCTGGCATTCAAATACAGTCTACAAAAGTGAATTATCTGATACCATATTACAATCACTGTAATAATGTGAATTTTAGATACTAAAAATTATAAAGTGAAGATTATTCTCATTTTGATCTGTTCACAAACTCCCAGGCACCTCCGTTCTTCCAATAACACCCTCCCCCCACCTCAAAAAAGGGCAAGCCCCTCCTGGCAACAAAGAAGTAGAAGTGTGCATAGTAGGCATGGCACTGAGCTTGTGGCTGTGCTGGAGAGGAGAGAGTCTCACCATGCAGAGGCTTGGATGTTCTGTCCATGTAACCATGGAAGGATGGAAGAGTCCTTGGCATTGAACCCTGGAGAGCCAAGGGATGGGAATGGAGAGACCCTAATAGCAACCCTGCACTTGAGAATTTGCAGTTTGTAGGACTGCTATCTCCGGGAAGGAATGAACTAGGAAAACGTCCTTGGAAGCCTGGAGGCGGAATGAAAGGAAAACTTAGCTGAGAATTTGTAACTTGGACAAGTGCTTCACGCAGTTCTGGTATTCATTTAGCCTCCAGGAAGCCTTAGGGCACATTGACATAAAAATTGTCTGTGCTATCCGGGTTCTTGGTAAAAAATAACCTTTTCTGGAGGGAATTTTACAGCCTAGACCACAAGTAGTATTAGAAAAAAGAAGCCTGATAAAAGCACTCACAGTGGAAAAAAACGCAGGACTTTGGGGAGCATTTCTCCTAAGTAAGTGTTAATGATAAACAGGATTAAGATCCTGGATGTGAGTTACATGTTTCCAGTGATTAGAAGTATGAAAGGTGGAAGCAACTGCAAGACCAAGATGTTACAAATAAGGACCACAAAGATTTTAGAACCAAGCGTAACTGTCAGAATTGGAAAAGGTGGCTAAGTTGAACAGCAATCCTAGCAGAGGAAATAATTATGGATAGGGTAGATGTGGACATGGTGTGTCTTCTAGAATCCAGTTAAATGGATAAACAGGTGAAAGTGAAAGCTTAAGAAGCATGGGCAATAGAGTGAGAAAGCCTAGCGCATCTAGTAGGTTGAGGAGAAAGTTGGGAATAATCAGTGGTTAATTCTCCAAAATGAACCTTTTGAATTAAGCACTTAGGTGCAAACATGAGGCTGACATGAAACTTCAGATTATGGAATACCAATAACCTAACAAAAAATAGGGAGCAATTTAAGATTGGTAGCAGTTCTGGAAAATGGAAAGCAATGAAATGATCCTCAGAATTTAGAAGAGTAGTTAACCTTGAATTTTCCACAAAGGTTGTCAGTTGGCAATGTGTCTTAAAAATACTGTGAATATCACTTGTAGGCCTTTGTTGAAAGAATAAAGGAAATTAGATCCAGTAGAGAAAAATGGTATGCAAAAAATTAGTTAGGAGACATGGTAAATGAAAAGCAAAGACTATAATATTGTAATAATTAGAGATTAAGAAATGAAATAAGATTATGGGTGAAGCTATTATTGGAATTGAAGTATTAAAGCTTTTAAATTCCAGTCGAGGGTAAAGATTTATTAAACTTTTAAAAATCTTATGTATGTATTTGAAGGGAAAAGACAGAAAAATCTTCCATCTGCAGATTTACTCTCCAAATATTCTCAAATGTCCAGAACTGTTAGGAGCCAAACCAGGAGCTTGAATTTCATTCCCGATTACCACATGGTTTCAGGACCCAAGCATTTGTGCTGCTTCCCAGGCAAGTTAGCAGGAAGTTGGATTGAAAGTGGAACAGTGAGGGATATGGGGTTCAGACATTGCAGTTTGCAGTGTAACTTCCTGTGCTACAGTGCTGGCAGCCGAAGATAATTTTTAACTTTTTGACCAAGACATGTTAAAAACTGAATATACTCAGGAAGAAAATTGAGTGTATGATAATTTAATAGAATAAACATTTTTGACTAAATTTTTTTTCAAAAATATTTACTTTTTAAAAAAATTACTTAAAAGAATTAGGGAGAGAGAGATCTTCTGTTCACTGGTTCAGTCCCCAAAATGGCTGCAACATCCCTAGGTGGGCTTGCTCCATTCCATTATGGGATACCAGTGTGCTGGGTGGGGAATTAGCTTGCTGTGGCATGGTACCAGCCCCAACTATAATTTCTTTTTTTTCTATAATTTAGAGTTTATTTATTTTTAAAGACTTTATTACAAAGTCAGATATACAGAGAGGAAAGAGAGACAGGAAGATCTTCCGTCTGATAATTCACTCCCCAAGTGACTGCAACGGCTGGTGCTGCACCGATCCAGAGCTGGGAGCCAGGAATCTCCTCCGGGTCTCCCACACGGGTGCAGGGTCCCAAGACTTTGAGCCATCCTCCACTGCTTTCCCAGGTCACTAGCAGGGAGCTGGATGGGAAGTGGAGCTGCTGGGATTAGAACCGGCACCCATATGGGGTCCTGGCGCGTGCAAGGCGAGGACTTTAGCCATTAGGCCACAGCGCCGGGCCCCCCAACTATAATTTCTAAAACGGGAGAAAAATGGAAAGAGACTAATAGAAAATTAAAAGGAAAATCATAGTAAAGATAGTAAAGAGTTTAAAAGTAAGAGGTTAGAGATAAATAAAATTCAATGGTAGCATTATAAAATACTGACTAAAAAATAGATTTTCACTTTGGGAAAATTGATCTAGATATATAGCTGTTCAAAAATAATACATCAGTCATAAGAACAAGAAATGTTGAAAGATGGAAAAATTACACACCAATGTTCCGATAATTATATAGTTACATTACCAACCAAAATAAACCTTGAACATTTTTAGTGTTTATGTGATGTTGAAGAGAAGTCATGAAGCTCTGTCTACTTCTATGTGCCTAAGAATGTAGCTGTAAAGTACAGAAGACAAAGCAATTTGTTTTAAACATTTGAGCCATTGTACCAGTCTTGAAAACGGCAGTTTAAGAAACTGCCAAATCTATAATCAAATGGGAAACTTAGAAACATACATTTGTAATTAGTAGATCAAACAACTAGTATAGATCTGAACAAACATTAGGAAGAATAGACTGTGCAGCCCAAGCTGTAAGGTTGTAGGCTGAACTTGAACCTGTGACACTGGCATCTCATCTGGCACCAGTTCAAGTCTGGCACTCTGCTTCTCATGCAGCTCCTTGCTTAGGATGTGGGTAAGCAGTGGAGAATGGCTTAAGTCCTTTGGCCCCTGCACCCACTGGCTTCAGTTTGCCCGGCTCTGGCTGTTGAGGCCATTTGGGGAGTGAACCAGCAGATGGAAGATCCTATATAATTCTGGCTTTCAAATTAAAATAACAAACAAGCCAGATAGACTGATGGTTAACAGTCCTACAATGAATGAGCATAATGTTAGGGAATTTGCTCAAAATTTAGAAAATATGTAATTCTTTTCAAGCAAATGGTGTATAGTACTAGGGAGAAAAACAAAACAAATCCTAACTGAGAGTGATAATAGAAAATACTTTTCTTGGCTTCAGTGGATTGTTGTTAGGACAAATTAAAAACCCAAAGTATATATACTTGGAATTTTGAAAAGCACTTTTGAGTAATCTGTGGGTCCAGGCACAAGGTTCACATATCCAACTGATTATCGAAACAGTTTGAAATATCTTAACATCTACAAGCTGGTTTTCTCTCATTACAAAATATTTGTGCATGTGCTAGTTTTCTAGGGACCAGATTTGCTAGTTCATATGCTTACTGGTGCTTTGGAGTTGGAAAGCCAGCAAAGGAAATCAAGTTTACAATTTCAAAAGGCTGAACTGACTGGTTGAAAGTTAGAAATTTTAGTATTTTTATATTCGAGATTCAGTGGCATAATCTATGGTGTTACCTAGATAACATCCAAAGTTTTGCTTATGGATAAAAGGAAGGAAACTGGGATAGGCTTCACTGTCACTGGAGAGCATGTGTTTGTTCCTGGGGATATGCATTATGAGATGTTTTATACTTAGCATCCCCCTAATCTTTTTCAGTTTCTTATTTGCTGTTTGATAGATGTATCTAGTTAGAGTCTATATCCTCTCCCCATTTTTTTATTTGGTTGTTAATTACAATGCTGTTCCTTTTATTATCATAGGCATGGCAATGATGTATAATTCCTTTTCCATTTTCAAGTTGTTGCATGCCCATCGTATTCATAGGAGTAGGTTGTGTCTCGTTTAATATATATTTTATATATTTTTAAAGACTTAATTATTTTTATCGGAAAGGCAGATTTACAGAGACAAGAGACAGAATCATCTTCCGTCTACTGTTTCACTCTCCAGGTGGCCAGAGCTGAGCTGATCAGAAGTCAGGAGTCTGGAGCTTCCTTTGGGTCTTCCACAAGGGTGCAGGGTCCCAAGGCTTTGTGCTGTTCTCTGCTGCTTTCCCAGGCCGCAGACAGGGAGCTGTAAGGAAAGTAGAGCAGCCAGGACATGAGCTGGCGCCCATATGGGATCCTGATGTGTGCTAGGTGAGAATTTAGCCACCGAGCCATAACACTGGACCCTCTTTTTTTTTTTTTTAAGATTTATTTTTATTACACAGTCAGATATACAGAGGGGAAGAGAGACAGAGAAGATCTTGTGTCCAATGATTCACTCCCCAAGTGAGCACAACGGCTGGTGCTGCGCCGATCCAAAGCTGGGAACCAGGAATCTCTTCCGGGTCTCCCATGAGGGTGCAGGGTCCCAAGGCCTTGGGCCATCCTCAACTACTTTCCCAGGCTACAAGCAGGGAGCTGGATGGGAAGTGGAGCAGCCAGGATTAGAACCGGCGCCCATAAGGGATCCCGGCGTGTTCAAAGTGAGGACTTTAGCTGCTAGGCCACCGCACCAGGCCCTGGGTTCTCTTTTAATACATTTAAAGTCAGGGATTTTTTTTTCTTTAAAATACTTATTTTTATATGAAAAGCAGATTTAAAGAGAGAAGGAAAGGTCTTCCATCCTCTGGTTCACTCCCCAAATGGTCACAACAGCTGGAGCTGAGCCAATCCGAAGCCAGAGCTTCTTCCTGGTCTCCCACATGGGTGCCAGGGCCCAGAAGTACTTGGGTCATCCTCCACTGCTTTCCCAGGATGCAAACCAGTGCCAGTATGGGATGCTGGTGCTTGTAGGTGATTAGCCAGTTGAGTTATCACTCTGGTCCCCTTAAAGAAAAAAAATGTGTCCAATCTGATTAGACATCATTACTGTAGGAAAGTGGTGTTTTTGATGTTACCCATTTATACAACCAGTGGTAATGTTTTCATACTGTAGATTTGTATAGATTGAGAAAGTTACCGATTTCATTTGATTTTTGGTGAGTGAGAAATGTTAGCAGCCAGCAGTGATTTTATTTCATATTGGGTGAAGTTGGGCCTAATGGTCAGCAATTTGAGACTTGGCTATATTTTATAATTTCATATGAAGTTGCTTTTATCACAGGCAAACTTAGGTCATAGGCTTGACTCGAGTAGAAGCTCAAGAGAGCCGCCTCAGATTTTTCTGAAGTGACTGATGTTTTGAAATACTGAAGGAAACTCATAGTTGAAATTTTTTTTTCATGTTTTAATTCGTGTTTTCACTGGTTTTTATTGCTAAGATAAAAGATCGAAGCAGGTACAATTGCTGCTGTAGCAGTTGGCCGAGTCTCTGAAAGCTTGGTAAAGTCAGAGTTGAACAACTAACTGCACTGCCTTTAGGAAGACTTAAAACTTAGTGTTGATGCTGACACCTGTAGCATAAAAATATAGAGGAGTAGTAATAAGGGGTCTTCAAAAAGTTAAAGAAAATGTGTTTGGTGGAAATGAAGCATGGATTTGAATTTTTTTTAAACATCAGAATAAACTTACATTTTAAATCCATCTTGCCATGAATTTTAAAATAGATTTGTAGAAAATGGGTTTGGCATGATATATAACCAAACATAGTCATGGGAATTTTTCTTGCCGTTTTTCCTGCTTTTTTCACTTGCTTTTTTTTTTTTGGAGATATTTTTATTGTAAAGGTTGTTTTATATTTATAGTAAGAAAGGCAGAAAGATTTTCCATCAACAGGTTCACCCACCAAGTGTCTGCAACAACTGGAGCTGAGCTGATTGAAGCCACGAGCTTCTTCCTGGACTTCCACAGGGGGTTGCAGTGTTCAGGGCTTTGAGCCGTCCTCGACTGCTTTCCCCGGCCACAACCAAGGAGCTGATGGAAGTGTAGCAGCTGGGATATCAACCAGTGCTCATGTGATCACGGTGGTTGCAAAGTGAGGATTTCGGCACTAGGCTATTGCACCAGGACCTAGTTTTGTTTGTTTTGTTTTTGTTTATTTGTTTTTTAAAGATTTATTTATTTTTATTGGAAAGGTGGATATAGAGAGAGGAGGAAAGATAAGAGAGGAAGATGTTCCTTCTAATGGTTCATTCCCGAAGTGACTGCAATGGCTAGAGCTGAGCCAGTCTGAAGCCAGGAGTTTCTTCCAGGCCTGCCACGCAGGTGCCGGGTCCCAAAGCTTTGGGCTGTCCTCCACTGCATTTTCAGGCCACAAGCAGGGAGCTGGAAGGGAAGCGGGGCTGCTGGGATTAGAACCAGTGCCCATATGGGATCCCGGTGCGTTCAAGGCGAGAACTTTAGCCTCTGTGCTATCGTGCTGGGTCCTGTTTTTGTTTTTTACAGATTCATTTTTATTGGAAAGACAGATCATATTTATGGAGAGGACAGACAGGAAAAAAGATCTTTCATTTGCTGGTTCACTCCCCCATTTGCCACAGTGACCAGAACTGAGCCTATCTGAAGCCAGGAACCAGGAGGTTTTTATGTCTCTTAGGCAGCTGCAGGGTCCCAAGGTTTTGGGCCATTCTTGCCTGCATTCCCATGCCGCAGGCAGGGAGCTGGAGGGGAAGTGAAGCAGTTGGGACAGGAACAGGCACACATGGGATCCTGGCCGATGCAAGGTGAGGATGGAGCCACTAGGCTAGACTATCGTGCTAGTGCCATTAGCACACATTTGTAAGTAGTTTTCAAAGATGTAGTTTTTGTAAAAAGCAAATACAATTTGTACAGACTTCTCCTTGCATAGTGTTTATCTTCCAGTTTTTCTGACTGCAGTTAGTTTTTGAGATTTCTTGTTGCATTTTATCTATAAAACCTGAAGTCAATCTTTAAAGCAAGTATAATTTTAAATAAGATTTAAAATTCTTTTTATGTGTTTTAGATTCTGGAAGTTACGGTCAGTCTGGGGGTGAGCAGCAAAGGTAAAGTATACATTTTAATAACATGGGAAGATGACAAAAGTAACGAGAAAAAGATGAATTTAGTCAGGGTTATCTCTTGAGACTTGGGGTTAGGTGCCATAAAATCATTACATACTGGCTTCTCACAGGGTGAAGAGAGTCAGCCTGTGTAAATGTGTGTTTAAAACATTTTCTTGTTTAAAAGTCAGTCTGCCATTAAATACAAAATCTTAGAGATGGAAATAAATCTACATATTGTAAATATTTCTTTAGGCAGTTTCTTAATAAATTTAAAGATAATTAAATGATTACAGGTTCTATCAGAAAAAAAACTTTCTGCTGGTATACCTTATGTTAATATTTTTTCATGGCAGATTTTCCTTTTTTTTTTTTAAGGAGAGTGTGTATTTTTTAAAGATTTATTTATTTATTGGAAAGTCAGATATACAGAGAGGAGGAGTGACAGAGAGGAAGGTCTTCCGTCTGATGATTCATTCCCCAAGTGAGCACAATGGCCGATGCTATGCCGATCTGAAGCCAGGAGCCAGGAACTTCTTCCAAGTCTCCCACACAGGTGCAGGGTCCCAAGGCTTTGGGCCGTCCTTGACTGCTTTCCCAGGCCACAAGCAGAGAGCTGGATGGGAAGTGGAGCAGCTGGGATTAGAAATGGCGCCCATGTGGGATCCTGGTGCGTTCAAGGCGAGGACTTTAGCCACTAGGCCACGCCGCTGGGCCCGGCAGATTTTCTTGAAACACCATAATAGAAATGTTTAAAATTTTTTCTTTTTTTTTTTGTGTGTGTGTGTTTAACATTTTTTAGAGGTTTTTTTCCATGCTCACAACAGAAAGTTTATTATTGTGAGTGCATGCATGCAGGAGATGTCTTTACTGGAATTAGAACCTTCATATCATAAATGTTTGTGACTCAGATTAGCATCTCAAGTACCTTGTCATCAAATTTAGGCTCCTGAAAATAAAAAGATTGTAATATACTAGTTTATATCTTGTATTGTTTTTTCCAGTGGAATTTTTTTTTTAAGGTAAGAGGTTAGCACTTGACAGCTCTGAAGAAATAAAAAAATTTTGTGAATTTTTTTAAGATATTGGAAATACATATAGTCAGTGTTTTGTTAGTGTTTACATGCTATAAAATCAAGCTCAAGCAATAGGAAGGTGATAAAAGTGTTTACTTAGAAAGTCAATTTACTTTTATTTTTATTTTTATTTTTATTTTCATTTTATTGGAAATTAGATATACAGAGAGGAGGAGGGATAGAGAGGAAGCTCTTCCATCCGCTGATTCACTCCCCAAGTGGCTGCAATGGCCAGAGATGAACCAATGCAAAGCCAGGAGCCAGGAGCCTTCTCTGGGTTTCCCACGTGGGCATAGGGTCCCAAGGCTTTGGGCCATCCTCGCCTGAGAAAGTCAATTTTTATAAAAGGTTTATTTATTTTTATTTGAAAGTCAGGTTTACAGAGAAGAAGAGACAGAAAGATTTTGCATTTGCTCGCTTATTCCCCAAATGGCCGCAAAGGTCAGAGTTGAGCCAATCTGAAGCCAGGACCTTCTTCTCCGTCTCCTTTGTAGGTGTAGGGTCCCAAGGCTTTGACCATCCTTGACTGTTTTCTCCGGCCACAAGCTTGGAGCTAGAAGGAAAGTGGAGCAGCTGGGGACCAGCACATGCAAGGCAAGGACTTAAGCCATGCTGCTGTGCTGGCCCAGGGTATTGTTGAGATTTGCTGCTTGTAAAGCCCTAATTGGCTGTGAAGGAATGTACTTGATGTAAATGTTGAAAAATTGGATCTTGGCTTTATACTTGATTAAATAAATAGTTGTGGAATAAAACTAGTATGTTCTTTTAAATAAAAAAGATTTATTTAAAAAGGGAGAGAGGCAGAAAGAGGTATCTTTTGTCTGGTGGTTTATTTCTCAAATGTGCACTGGTCTGGGGTGGTCCTGGTGGTACTAGTAACAGTGGTCAAAGCCTGGAGCTTTATCTAGATCTCCTAAGTGGGCATGGGGGCCCAATACTTGGGCATCCTGTGCTGCTCCCAGGAATATCTGCAGGGATCTGGAGAGAGGTTAATCTGGGATTTGAACCAGCAGCCGTAATGGGATGCTGATGCTTCAGGCCACAACTTTTAATCCATTGCGCCACAGTGCCAGCCGTGGTATCTTTTTAAATTCCCATTTTATTATTCTAAAGTATAACTTTGTTGGATTTTTTTTCTAATTTTTTTTTAAGGTTTATTTATTTGAAAAGCAGAGTTTACAGGAAGGTGGGCAGGGGATGTTGACAAGGGCAGGCTGCTATTTTACCTGCGATGCCAGCATCCTAAGTGAGTTTAGTTTTAGTTCCAGCTGCTCCACTTCCTGCCCATCTTCATGCTGATTTACTTGGGAAAGCAGCCAATGATGATTCAACTGCTTGGGCTCTTGCACCCACATGGGAGAATCAGAAGAAGCTCCTGGCTCCCAGCTCAGGACTGGCTCTACTCTGGCCATAGTAGCCATTTGGGGAGTCAACCAACAGGTGAAATATTTTTTTCTCCTTCTTTCTCTCTGTAACTCTTTCAAGTAAAATAAACAATAAAGTAACTTTTTGAGAGAGAAAAGAGAGCATGAGCTGTTGTGCAGTGGCCAGTGGCCAGAGCTGGCTGACCCACATCAGGGAATCAGGAGCGGCCAGAGCTGGGCTGACCCACAGCAGAGAATCGAGAGCTTCTTCTGGGTCTCCCACAGGTCTCCCACATGAGTGCAGGGATGCAAGAAGCTGGGCCATCACCTGCTGCTTTCCCAGGCATGTATCAGGGAGCTGGATCAGGTGTAGAGCGCCTGACACCTGAGCTGCTGCTATGGGATGCTGGTATCACAGAAGGAGCTTTACCCACTATGCCACAATGCTTGCCCTATTTTGGATGTTTTGGGTTTTCTAACTGTTGCAGTTTTGTTGGTGGGAGACAGTCAACGCCAACCAGGTGGTTATTTGTTTGACATTCAAGGTATCTGAGAGTAACTTAGTCTTTTTTTTTTTTTTGAATGTTTATTTGAAAGGCAGAGTTACAGCGAAGGGAGACAGACGTGGGGAGAGAGAAATGGAGAGAAATTGAGATTAAGAACTAAGTAGCTACAATGACTAGTTCAGGCAAAACCAGGAGCCTGGAATTCCATCTGGGTCTCCTATGTGGGTTTAAAGACCCAAGTACTTGGGCCATCTTCCACTGCTTTCCCAGCAAATTAACAGAGAGCTGGGCTGAAAGTGTAATAGCTGGCATTTGAATTTGCTCACATGGGATGGATGCCAGCATCACAGGTGGTGGCGTGATTCTCTCTGCCATGATGCTGATCCCTATTTATGTCTTTAACAATTTTGGTTATCATCTTTCAGTTTAAACTCTTAAGAGAGAGGCAGGCTGACAGTTGCTCAGAAAAGAAGCTTATATTTGAGATTAAAAAGTTGAAAATAAAGACTATTTTTCATATAAGCTTTTAAGTTCTAGCACATCTCTTTCAAGTGTTATGTTTTTCTTTTACAGTTATTCTTCCTATGGAAATCAAAGCAACCAGGGCTATGGACAAACACCACAAGTAGGTTGAAATGTAAATTGTCTGTTCTTCATAGTTATTTTTATCTTAAATAAATGATGAAGCATGAATATTTATGTAATTTTCAGAGCTATTCTGGCTATGGTCAAACAACTGACTCCTCATATGGACAAAGCTATGGCGGTTACTCCAGTTACGGACAAAGCCAATCAGGTTGGATCGGTTTGTTAAATTTGCTATTTTAAAAATTTAAAAGTCAGAGCATTCACTAAATGGTTTACTCATCCAATCTTTAGGTTATTCACAGTCCTACGGTGGTTATGAGAATCAAAAGCAGAGCTCATATGGCCAACAGTCATATAATAATCAGGGACAACAAAACACGGAATCATCAGGAGGGTAAGGAAATAGTAAAGGTAATGAGATTTTTGTGGGCAGTGGAAGTGACACTGCAAATTAAGCAGATTTGTTACCCAAACCTTAGACCTAAACATCTGTTTAGGAAAATTTTAATAGAGGCTAGATTTCACAATTTTGTGTTGTAGAGAATGTGGAAATAGTATTAGCATTTAGTTCTTAGAGTGTTATCCATTAAAAATGTTGTTTAGCTATACTCTGTATGAGTTAATCTAAGAAAAACTTGGACCTCTGCTTTATCTCTTAGGTGAAATAAAACTGACCTATGCAGTGAGATTGCTTGATGTTATTTTTTTTCTAAATATGTATAAGTATATATATTTATTTATTTTAAAGAATGCTGTCAAGTGTTTTCAACTATTCTAGAATCACTCAAGTCAACTGTGGGGTTTTTCTTTTTTTTTTTTTTTTTTTGAATGATTTTACTGTTTATTTATATTGGAAAGGCTGATTTACAGAGAGGAGAAAGATATTTTTTCCATTGGTTCACTTCCCAAATGGCCACAATGGCCTGAGCTGAGCCGATCCAAAGCCAGAAGCCTCTTCCAGGTCTCCCCCATAGGTGCAGGATCCCAAGGCTTTGGGCTGTCCTCCATTGGTTTCCCAGGCCACAAGCAGGGAGCTGGGTGGAGAGTGGAGCGGTTGAGAAATGAAATGGTGCCCATGTGGGATGCTGTTGCTTGAAGGTGGAGGGTTAGCTTGTTGAGCCAAGGTGCCACCGTCTATCTTTTTATTTATATCTACATTTTTAGAATTTTAATTTGCATTTTTAAAATGCTTTTGCATTCCTTAATTGAGAATCAGCCAGCATGAGAATGTATTAGTGATTATCCCTGTTTTATAGTGGTAAAGAAAAGGCTCAGATTATGTAGCCTGTGAAGTTACACAGTTAAAAAATTGAGGCAGAACCTGAGGTCTCTAGTAGTCCGCCTTTGAGGTGAAGTAAGTTATTCTGAATGAAGTTCATTTAAAAGAATTGGAAATATTTGAGGTCAAATTATCGATTTAACAGTTTGAATATGCTTTGAAAAGTGGAATTTAATGTAAGGAATAACAACTAGAAGTAATGTTACATTAGAGGAATAACCTTTCAACACCTCTTGTTGGTTTTAGATTTGATGAGAATCCTTTAATGCTAGTTTTGGGATCATGAGATTTTAATATAGTCCAAAGAGAAAAGTTAGGTTTCTTTTGATAATCCATTTTATTTTTGTGTGTGTACATTTTCAGGACAGTAACAGATGGACAGGCAGATCAACCTTCCATTCTCTGGTTCAGGAGGGATAGGTCTGGCCAAAGCTGAGAACCTGTGATTCCCACCCTGGTCTCCAGTGAGCTTGGCAAGAACTCATGTACTTGGGCCTTCATGTGCCACCTTCCCAGGCACATTAACAGGACGCTGGATCAGAAGTAGAGTAGCAGGGACTTGAACCAGGACTCTGATATGAATGCTCGTATCCTAACCAGATTTTTTTTTTTAAGATTTATTTATTTTTATTCAAAACACATACTTACATGGAGGAGAAAGACAGAAGGAAAGATCTTCCATTCCCTGGTGAACTCTCCAATTGGCTGTAACAAAGCTGAACTGAACTAATCTGAGGCTAGGAGCCTGGAGATTCTTCCAGGTCTCATGCAGGTGCAGGGTCCCAAGACCTTTGGTCATCCTTGACTTTTTTAATTTGAAAGATAGATTTTTACAGAGAAGGAGAAACAGAGGTCTTTGATCAACTGATTCACTCCCTAAATGGCTGCAGTAACCAGGACTGAGCTGATCTGATCCGAAGCCGTGAGCCAGGAGTTTCTTCCCAGTCTCCGATGTGGGTGTAGGGACCTAAGGATTTGAGCCATCTGTTGTTTTCTCAAGCCATAAGCAGGTAGCTTTATGCCTGGAATTGAAGCAGCCAGGCATGAACCAGTGCCCATATGGGATGCTGGTTCTTGTACACAGAGCATTAACAGGCTATGCCAGTGTGCTGGCCCCATAATACTTTTTAAGAATGATCCTGCTTTCAAAAGTAAGTAATACAGAGCTTTTCAGTGTTAACTGTCAAAAGACTTCATCACTCCTGGCATGTTTGTTAAAGAATCAATTTCTGTACTATGTGACTTGTTTTTTTTTTTAAGATTTTATTTCTTTTTATTTTTTATTGGAAAGGCAGATATGCAGAGAGAAGGAAATACAGAGAGAAAGATTTTCGTCCACTGGTTCACTCCCCCAAGTGGCTGCAGTGGCCAGAACTGAGCTGATCAGGAGCCAGGAGCTTCTTCTGGGTTTCTCATGCAGGTGCAGTGTCCCAAGGCCTTGGGTCATCCTTGAGTCTTTCTCCAGGCCACAAGCAGGGAGCTGGATTGGAAGTGGAGCAGCTGGAACATGAATGAATCCTGGCAGATGTAGGGCGAGGATTTAGCTACTAGGTTATCACACCAGGCCCACTATATTACCTTTTTAAGTAGATGTTAAAGATCATAGTTCTTTAGTAGTTTATTTTTCAATTTTAATCTGAAATTTTTAAAGATTTATTTAATTTTATTTGGAAAGACAGATTTACAGAGAGGAAAGACAGAGTGACAGATCATTTGCTGGGTCACTCCCCAAATGGCTGCAACAGCCAAAGCTGTGCCAGTTTGGCTTAAGGAGTTTCTCCCACGTCTCCCATGTGGGTGCAGGGTCCCCAGTTTTGGGTCAACCTTCATTGCTTTCCTAGACCATGAGCAGGGAGCTGGATGGGAACTGATTCCCATATGGGATCCTGCCTGAGTTTTGTTGTTTTAAAAATAAATTATTACTGTGAGAAAAGTGTGAAACGTGACAGGTTTGACTGATGAGTCCTCTTACCATTTCTTGTCAATTTTCTACAATATTCATAATCCTCCTGTCCAGTTTCTGAAGTTTTTGATTTCCATTTAGCCAAGGTGGAAGAGCGCCTTCATATGACCAGTCAGACTATGGTCAGCAAGATTCCTATGACCAGCAGTCAGGCTATGATCAGCACCAAGGCTCGTATGACGAGCAGTCAAATTATGATCAACAGCATGATTCCTATAATCAAAACCAGCAATCCTATCATTCACAAAGGGAAAATTACGGCCATCACACACAAGGTAAGATGCATTGATCTCTATTGTTTTTCTTTTTTCTCTCTCACAGAATTATTTACATATTGAGTTGGATTAGAAGACCCACAGGTTTTAAAAACTTGGGATGACCTTGAACAAATGTTCTGATGACTGTCAAACTGGTTTATTAGATTTCTCTCTCAGCTTCTTTTGGAGACTCCAGAATAGTCAACATGGTCTTTGGTAACACCTGCATGAGTTTCTTTTATTGTTTAAGTTAACTCTGATGATTTGACAGTGTTGTGCTACAAGTTCTTTTGGTGATTATGGTGCAATTAATTGGAGGAAATTGCCCTATAAACCGTCTCTGACTACTTCTAAGGATCACCAATCATCATTTCCTTTTGTTTCTATTAGCATGGTGTATATATCGTTGATGCTTAGGAATCTGTTTGTGCCTTGCTATTGAATGAATATTTTAAGGGTAAGGATCTTGTCTTTCTTTTGTACTTCTAGTTCTTAATAGGGCTTGTTTCTCGGTATAAGTGTGCAATAGACTAAGAGAACAAGTGAAAGTTCACTCACTAACATATGTTCCCTCAATTTTGAATCCCATTTTTGTCTGTATGATTCACCTTTAAGAGTTTGTAGGGTGAAGAAAACAACTTTTATGATTAGGATTGTGTTTTTCATCTAAGTTATTAAGGGTTCTTGCACTTACTATATTTGAACTCCACCTATGCCTCATCACCATTTTGGTGTTTGATTTTATAAAAGAATGGAATTTGGCATGCACACAAGTCTTAAACTCCACAGGGTTTTAAGATGGCTTGCTCTGGAAGCCTGTTCATACATGCTGTTTCCAGAGGGCATCAAGTGTGATCTGAAGTGTTTAAGATTATGTGAAGCCTTTGTCAAGTTACAGTAGTTATTTATTTATGTATATGATATTTTTGTTTTTGTAGATGACCGTCGTGATGTGAGTAGGTATGGAGAAGATAATAGAGGATATGGCGGGTCACAGGGAGGAGGTAGAGGGCGTGGGGGATATGACAAGGATGGAAGAGGTCCTATGACGGGATCAAGGTAAGTGTTTGGATGCAGATGCCGACATTCCTTTCTCTCTGTATTTTATTTATTTATTTGGATTCTTGTTATGCTATGATCTGATTCCAGTACCTTAGTAGGGAGCTTATGTTGCATAAAAGAGGCGCAAAATAAAAAATTGATTTTGAATCATAAGATTTAATGTAATGTTATCTTGTAGTAGGCCATATTGCCAGTCAGTTTATGTGGTTTATGTTAAATGCCAGTAAAGAAGATTCCCTTCCTCTGGTTATGGTTAAACCACTTGACTTTTTTCCTGCAAGAGCTAGAATCTAAACTGTAAAAGATGACTCTAGAAAATTCAAGTGTTGCCTAAGAAAATTGAAGGTAAGATAATCCTAGATTGGAGGGCACAAAGGTTATGCCTCAATTTTGAATTTGTTTTGGAAGAGAAAATGTTAGGAAGCAATAACAAAAGAAAGGCAAGATTGGCATAGGAAAAAGATATTTACAGTAACTAAATTTAAGAAAATAATTCTTGAAAAATTTAGATGAACGTCATAAACTTTTAAAGCTGTGTAACGGAATAGCTTTCTAAGTTAGCTTTTTCTCACTGTTGATATTATTATTGGGTTTGGTACTTAAACTGTAATGCTTGTTATAAAAGCTGGTATTAAAATTGTTTTGAAATAGCTCTTAATTTAGCACTTGGTTCTGAGAATGAAAAGATTAGTGATACCTGTTTTCAAATGAAATTAATAGGTTGCAAATTTGTTTGGATTAAAAACAATTTAGGATGAAAAACAAAATCAAATTAAAGATAGCTTATGTTTCTTGGGAATTGTCCCGATGTTTCTGAAACTTAATGTGTCAGTACTTGTTGACTCTTAATTCTTAGGACTGACTGTCGCCTCAGGTGACCTGAGAGACAAAAACCAGTACACACCTTAGTGAGCTAGGTTTATTTCATTGACTTATTTGTCTATTTTAGTGTGTGGTGCTTTAATGATAAGGAAAGCCAAAGTTAAACATACTTTAAGAAAATTTTATAAGAGTTGGGCATTAAATTTTCTTTGCATTGGCCAGAGTAAGTTTACGTAGAACAATGTATACCTCTTCACTGTCAAAACGAGTGGCCTGCCATCTGTGTGTATGTAAATGAAAAATACAAAGTGAGATGGTACTTAACTTTACCTAATAGCCTTGCCTAACCTTTCTACCTAAAATAAAATCTCTAAGAAGTTAATCAGTAGGTATATTTAATTTTTACTTATTTAGTTATTTGACTGCCTTGGGATGCTGTAGATATTATGGTCCCTCACAGTTTTAAGTTTCTTCATAAGTGTATTCTCATAGATTATTAAGCTGTGACAGTGTGAGACTGAAAATGGTGCAATTGTCCTTTAGATGAAGAAGAGGGTAGGGAATGGCAAGGGAAATCCTTATATTGTCATCTGTGAGTGATGACTCATCTTCAAATGATCCTTCTGATAAAGGAGGGAAGGAATAGAATACTTTAACTCATCTAATTTTAAAGCAACGTAGCCTTCTTGGTAGTACATCTCAGTTTAATTTGTTACCCAAAACTGATTCATGAACAAAATTTTTGATCATTAAACCTTTGTTTATCCTTCGAAATCTTATACAAAATGTCATGCAGAAGTATACTATGTATTTGTCACAGTGATGATGATCTTGTTCAAGTAGGGGTAAAACTGGGTGAGGGAGGCATTTATAGTCTTTCCTCTGGAAATCCAAATGGTTGGGATGTTCACAGAGGCCTTTTCTAGAAACCCCAATGGATGATGATGACTGTGAGGCGGGCACACTTAATTTGAAAGGCCAGGTAGGAAATGTTCCAGGCTTTGCAGACCACATGATGTATGTTGTAGCTCTTCAGCCCTGCCCTTGGCACCTTAAGCAGCCATAAACACATAAATGAATGAATGTGGTTATGCTCCAAGATTTCATTTGTGGATACAGAAATTGGGAATTAATATTGTTTTCATGTGTGACAGCATCTTGTTTTAAGATATGTATATTATTTATTGGAAATTGATTGTAAATGTCTGAACTCAAAAATTTTTTTGCATGCTTAGTTTGCATTTCAGTACACAAAGCACCAAACTGTTTTTATTAGTTTTCATCAACATTCCCGTTTGTGTTTCTAATAATTTTAAAAATAGGTAGTTGAAAATACCTTTTGAGGGCTTTGAAGACTATTTTTCATTTGTTGAGTTTATGTTGGAAGAATTAAAGATGCAGTTTTGGGGGTGAGGGTTGAATGTGTAGTAAAGGATGGGATATTCTTAGACTTATAAACTGTAATTGTTTGGCTGGAGGAAGATTCAGCTGTCAGATTTATAGCTACAGAAGACAGACATTAAGATATTTGGGAATATAGAAAACATTTTTTTTTGAAAAATTGTTTCTTATTATCAACCATAATTGACATCTTAGTGGACTAGATGCAAAGACCATGGGTTTTCCCAGTGTTTTTAATTTTAACATCATGATTAATGTCTTTCCGAATTACCAGACCTTCATAGATAATTGTTGCCAACTACTCAGTCCTAAGATTAGCCAGAATTCTTTCTCTCAAAGATTTACTGTATTTCTTTGAAAGCCAGCGTTATAAGGAGAGAGGGGCAGAACAGAGATCTTCTATTCACTGCTTTGCTACTTAGATGGCTGCAAACACTGGGACTTGGGCAGGGTCTCCCATGTGGGTGCAGAGGCCAGGGCACTTGGGCTGTCTGCCGCTGCATTCCCAGGCACACTAGCAGGTAGCTACATCAGAAGTGAAACAGCTGGGACTTGAACCAGCACCCATGTAGAATGCCAGCACTGCAGGTGCCAATTTTTTTTTTAAAAGATTTATTTTTATTGGAAAGGCGGATACACAGGAGAGGAGAGACAGAGAGGAAGATCTTCTGTCCGATGATTCACTCCCTACGTGACCGCAACAACTGGAGCTGAGCCAATCCGAAGCCAGGAGCCTCTTCCAGGTCTCCCTTGGGTTCAGGGTCCCAAGGCTTTGGGCCGTCCTCCACTGCTTTCCCAGGCCACAGGCAGGGAGCTGGATGGGAAGCGGGGCTGCCAGGATTAGAACCGGCACCCATGTGGGATCCCGGGCGTGCAAGGCGAGGACCTTAACCACTGCGCCATCGCACTGGGCCCTGCAGGTGCCAATTTAACCTGTTATGTCAAGCATCACCCTAAAGTTCTCATACTGAAACTTTACTTTTATAGACATTTGTTTTATATTTTACATTTTGAGCACATCTCAGTTTAGCCACAGCTAGTGGATACTGTCTCTATTGGCTAGTACAGCTCTGGCATGATAGATTCTTGTTCTTTTGAAATGTAGATAAATAATGAATTTAGAAAGCCACTTGGATAAGATATGGGAGAAATTAAAATGTAAATATAGCTGTATTTAATACAGTGAGTCATTTATACTTGGAAGTGATAATGGCTTTCCCCATCATTTTTTTTTTTAAGATTTATTTATTTTTATTGGAATGGAGGATACACAGAGAGAAGGAGAGACAGAAAGGAAGATCTTCTGTCTGATGGTTCACTCCCCAAGTGGCCACAATGGCCGGAGCTGAACCTATCTGGAGCCAGGAGCTCTTCCACATCTCCCAAGCAGGTGCAGGGTCCCAAGGCCTTGGGCTGTCCTCGACTGCTTTCCCAGGCCAAGGGCAGGAAGCTGAATGGGAAGCAGGGACTAGAACCAGCGCTCATATGGGATCCCGGCACATGCAAGGCGAGGACTTTAACCACTACACTGTCGTGCTGGGCCTTCCCCATCATTCTTAAATAAAATTGTATTCGGGATTTGCTGCTGGTGTGAAAACCTCGAGCACAGTTATGAGTTTTTAAACTAATTTTCCCAGTTTTTAGCTGTTCTTTTTTTTGGGGGGGGGGTGGGGTTTGGGGGAGGTGGATATTGAATTTTTTAGGAATAATTCTTTACTTCTTGACAGTTTAAGTCTTTGAGTAAATAGAGTTTTGTTTTTAAAGATTGAAAAGGGATTTGTCAAACAGCTTCCTTTTTTGGTAACACTTGAAATTGTCTTCTCAAACACATGATTCTGTCACAGTGACAAAACCCTCAGAATCTACCCTAGGGTAGATTGCTCTTTGTGGTTTTAAATTTGGGAAAACCAAATCATGTAAGTCAAGAATCACAGCTGGGGAACTCAGCAGGTAAAATTGAGTATGTCTCTTTTAAATTCTGTTGCATTTGAAGTGTCCTAACTCGGAAATTTTATTTTTTCTTCTTTTAAGATTTATTTTGTTTAACTGGAAAGAGAGAGAGAGAGACAGAGCAAAGGGTCTTCCATCTGCTGGTTCCCTACCTTAATGGCTGGAGTTGTCCCAGTCCTAAGCCAGAAACTAGGAGCTTCTTCAGGGTTTCCCATGTGGGTGCAGGGACCCACATACTTGGGCCATCCTCTGCTGCTTTCGCAGGTGCATTAGCAGGGAGCTGGATTGGGAATGGAGCTTCTGGGACTTGAACCATAATACCCATATGTGATGCTGGCACTGCAGGTGTCTGATTTACACTCTATGCCACAGTGCCAGCCCAAGTAATTTGTTTTGAAAGATATTACAGAACTAGAGATCTTCCGTCTGCTGGCTCAGTCTCCGAATGGCTGTAATGGCTTGAGTTTAGCCAACCTGTAGCCAGGCACCAGCATCCACATGGAATGCCAGTGCTAGCATGTAGTAGGTTAGCACACTATACCACCGCACTGGCCCCAAAAGTCTTAATATGTGTAAGAATTTCACTTGTGGAAGTGAAGAATTTGTTTTAAGGAACTGTTTATCCTAATTTGCTAATGAGACCTTATTAATATGTGGGAATAAGTAAATGTAGGTTTGGTGAAAGATTCTTAACCACAGACACATTCTCTGTTACTGTTTAATAGTATTACATTTGAACTTGAAAGAAAGCATCTTATAGGGCCAGCGCAGTAGCCTGGTGGCTAAATCCTCGCCTTGCAATCGCCAGGATACCAAATGGACGCTGGTTTGTGTCCTGGCTGCTCCACTTCCTTTCCAGCTCCCTACTTGTGGCCTGGGAAAGCAGTAGAGGGCAGGCCAAGGTCTTGGGAACCTGCACCTGTGTGGGAGATCCAGAAGCGGCTCCAGGCTTCAGCTCAGCTTCAGCTGTTGCTGCCACTAGGGCAGTGAACCGGCAGATGGAATATTTTTTTTTTCCTCTCATTTTGTTAATAGTCTTCAGATGGAAGATCTTGCTGTCTCTCTCTCTCTCTCTCTCTCTCTCTCTCTCTCTCTCTCTCTGTATATCTGATTTTGCAATAAAATGAAAAAGAAAGCATAAAATTGTAACTCATCTAGACTAGTGCTTCTCAGAACCTAATTGATGTATGAGTTACTCTGGGATGTTAGTAAAATAAAGATTCGTATTCAGTAGATCTGGATAATGCCTGAAATCTTGCTTTTCTTAGAAGCTTTCAGGCTCTGGATTTGTTGATGCTTACATTTCTATTAAAAAAAAAGTTTTCATTCGTGGAAAGGACATTATGTTGAAAACAATAAAATGTTTCCCTTCTGTGTCAAAAAAAAAAAAGTTTATTTTATTTGAGAAGCGTAAAGATGAAGATACACAATTGAAGAGCTGCTTTCCCCTGGTTCACTCTTCAGATGCCCTCAACAGCTGTGACTAGGCCAGGCAATAGCTGGGAGCTGGGAACTGAATCCAGGTCTATCACTTGAGTGCAGGGAGCAAAATACACGAGCCGTCGCTGCTCCAAGGGTGCACTGTGGCAGGGAGCTGAAGTGGGGGGCCAAGTGGAAACTCCGACTCAGGCTAACACTAGGTCAGATGCCTACCCTATTACCATTTGAGTTGTAGAAACATAGATTGTAAAGGAGAGAACTGAAGTAACTTAAAGAATTTTTTATGAAGCAATGGTGTATCATAAATCTTTCAAATGAGATTTGTTTTTATAAAGGCATTTTTTAAATTCTTCAAAATTATGTTGATAGCTAGAGTGGAAATTTTAGGAGCTCACTGCAATATGAATTTTTCTATATTCATTTTGATCAAATAAACTTTGTGTTTATTTATATTCTTTTTAAAATATATTTTTATTTTGACTTTTGAATTATGTGGTGCAATTTTATATAGGAAGTATTAAGAGATAGCACTTCCAGCATTTACTTGTGATCACAGTGATTTCAATTTCCTGTTTTTAAAGTCTGTTTTATTCTGGGGACTTGAACATCCTAAGATGTTCACATTAGAATGTGAACACAGGTTTTTGTCTCATTGCTTTTTGGAGTTCTAAACATCATTGAAGGAACCATGATTTCCAGCAGTTTGATAGAACTCTGTTGATTTCTCTTCCTTAAAGGGTTGAGCTGTAATATCTTACTTAGGAGTGACAAGAAGGTTTGAGCACCCTTGTAGAATAAAGGTCTTTGGAAAATGACAAACCGCGTGTGTCTGAAGGACTTGAGTTTCAGATTGTCTACCTAACCTTTAAATAGGCTTATTCTCCTGCTTCAAATGGCTTCCTGAAAATTCTATGAAATTTATGAGCAACTTAAAAATACATATGGCTGTAGTTAGGTTGATTGCAATGGGAAGTACGTCCAAATTAAGGTGATATATTTATCATAAATGGAGAATGCCTTCTTGTTTAGTGATTTTTCTCATGGTGATTCTAAAAAGCCTTTTAAAACTTAGGGTAATCACTAAAGCAGATTTTTTTTTTTCTAAGTAGGAAGGTGGACATTATTGTATTCGATTGGTTTACCTTTTTGAGTTATTGAGTAAGATTGATATATGTAAACTTAGTATATCCGTATTGGCATGATACTTTTAGAGTAGAATATAATTCATTCAAGAGAAATAAGCTTTTATTGCATGAATACTTAATGGTTTTCTTGATGAGAGCTTAGACTTTTTTTTATGTAAAGCTGTGCACACAAGGAACATGAACTTGGAAAATTGCCAAATATAGTTGTTGCGTGAACAACTGCAGTACTGGAGTGTGTTGTGTTCTTTGTGCTGCTGACTGAAGTATAGAGCATTTGGCTGCATGAACCTCAGTAGCTCTGATGTGAAAAATACTAGTTGGTATGAAAAAGGGGAATTTTAAGTTATGGTGTTTTTTTTTTCCCCCCATTTTATCAGATTCTGAATGATTTGAGTTTTTGACTATTTTCATTTAGACTCACTTGCGTATATTTGTACCTTGGTTTTTTAAAATTCATCTCATAAAACCAACTGTGGTTTCTCAACAGAACCTTAATTTCCAAGTTTTTACCTCTGCTGTTATAAACATCTTAACCTTGTATATTTTTGTAGCCTATTTTTTTTTGTGCATATTTTAAAATATCTTTTTGGGAAGTATGCTTGTTCTAGTTTAGCATTCTTCTTGCTGTGTCTCCAGCTTTACTTTAACAGTGTGAATAATACCCTTTGATTTGGGGTTGGGAACATTTAAAAATAAGCGTATATTTGATATGTTAGCAATAAGCTTGAAAAGGCACCTTGTGGAAATAGATCCCTGGGAAATCACCTAGGTGGAAACAACATATTGAGGTCTGTCAGATAAAATTTACTGGAAAGTTAGTGGTACAACTGTTTTCCTAGGTGCTCTACTTGTGACAGTTAAGTGTAGATTGAGCCCAGGGCTCAGCACATTAGAGACTTAAGGAAGAAATCATTTCTTCAATTTTTCCTCTGCAGTGGTGGTGACCGCGGTGGCTTCAAAAATTTTGGTGGTAAGTGCTGAGTATCCCAAAATGTTTCAGTGGAAATGCTATATAAATCTAAAAGCCACCAATATCCCGCAGACGCAATCTAAGCCCTTTCTTACTCTGTTGAGGCTGGTGTGTGTTGTGTGTTTTAAAAAATAATTATGTATGTATACACATATATACCTCAAAGTAAACATTAAAAAGCCAAAGCTCATCTCAGACAGTCCCATGGGTTTCTTCTACACAGTGAATTTGCATGAGAGTCTGTGGTGACCAATGAATGAGACCTTCACTGGATTTTGACAATATGTTTTTTTTATGAAGGTAGTTGATGTGATATTTTTAAATTATTAGGGTCTTTCAATCAGCCTTCACAACCAGAGCTTAATAAAAGTGATAATAGCATAATGCCAAGTGGCAGGTGCCATGTAGGACAAGTTTAAGGAAATGTTGACATTCATATTGATTTCTTAAACTTCTAGTAAAACTTAATAGATAGTAGTTACTTTGTAAATCTTTGATGGTTGACTTTCAAGGATTTGGAAGTATTGACTTTTCATGCCTTCTTTATTTATTGCTAGTATTTTTTTAATGATTTGAGACGATTTGCCTTGAATAGCTTTGCTTTCTTTTCTTTTCCCTTAGGTCACAGGGATTATGGGCCCAGACCAGATGCTGGTAAGATTTTTGGTAGTTTATAATTTTTCAATGATAAACTGTTAGTTTTCAGTTTTTTTGATGAGAAAACTGTATATTTGGAGAGGCTGGTACAGAAGAAGCTTGAATGTGATAATGCAGCCAGAACTGGAGGAGTTCCATTTTCTTTGTAAAAGATATTTACTTGGAAGAGTTACAGAGAGGGAGAGACAGAACTCTTCCATCTTGGGTTCATTCCCCACATGGTTGCAGTGGTTAGAGCTGAGCTGATCTGAAGCCAGGAGCCAGAAGTTTCTTCCAGGTTTCCCACATGGGTGCAAGGTCCCAAGGATTTGGGCTTCCCTCCATTGCTTTCCCAGGCCATAAGATGAGCAGGGAGCTGGATGGGAAGTGGAGCAGCCAGGACATGAGCCTATATAGAATGTTAATACTACAGGCAAAGGACTAGCTTGAGATGCCTCTGTGCTGGCCCTAAGAACATTTCTAAAGACACGCTTTAAGGAAAAATCCAAAAGGATTGCTGTGAAAGTTTCCTGGGGGAAAATTCTGTTTGTGTTTTTTTTTTTTTCATGTTGTACTTTTTTGGCTTTGAAGAAATACTAAAACTTTTACTGCTAATGGGCATCAGTAGTTTAATTTTTTTTAAAGCCAAATTTAATGAAAGAATTTATAAAATGTGGGGAAATCAAAGAAGCTCTACTTGAAAATTATACATTGGAGTGATTGCTTGCTTAATGGATCTAAGAAACCTGAGTTCTTACATGGGAGAACTGTCTTATTCCAGGAAAAGGTCACTAGTTTTATATCCTTTGTTTATTTTTAAATGAAATTCAAGGCTGCTGATTATTCCTGGAGCCTTTTGAAAGTTTTTAGCTTAAATCCATCAGAGCCAAGACATTTTAAAATCTATTGAAATGAGAACTTTTGTTATTATTAAAAGATGCCAAAATATTCTATTCGGATGGCAGTTCCTGAATTATCCCTAGTTGGACTAAATTTTAGTACATCTTACTTTGTTGTACTTACCCAAAAGTGTATGTGTATGGTAAGGTGTATGTACCAAGTGCCCCTATTACTCTCTGGTATATAGAAAGCTTATTGCAGTGAATTGGAAGCCAGCAGTCCTGCTTGGCTTGACTAGAAGTTCGAAGTGACACTGAAGTTCGAAGTGACATTGATTGGTCAAAAGGAATTAGAATTTTCTAGGGAAAGGAAAGATGGTTTAAATGAACTCTCCAGTTCTTTATGTGGCAGTATTTGAAGAATGAGATTTTTGGGAAGATTTCCCCTAATTGGTCCATATGGCCTTGATGCACTTTATCTCAAGTTGTTCTAAGAATTGTTTTGCTACTAAATAAATATTGTGAACACTTGGGTGTTTATGTAAGATTCTTGTATACGTCCTTTTCCTTTTCATCATAGAACAGTGGAATATTGGACAAAAAATTATTGCTCTTAGTTACTGAGCAGGATGTCGTAACCTAAAGAATGAATAAAAATAACTAACTTTTTTCTCCTTTAGATTCAGAATCTGACAACTCAGATAACAATACCATCTTTGTGCAAGGACTCGGGGAGGGTGTATCTACAGATCAAGTGGGGGAGTTCTTTAAGCAAATAGGAATTATCAAGGTAAGTAAAGCTTATGTTGAAAGTATCATATAATTATTAATACATCCTAGTTTATCTACATAGATTACAAAAGAATCCAGCAATACCCATGCAAGTTATTTTAAAAATAATTTGGTGTATGTGCTTACCTGTGTCTGTAAGCCTTTGCTATGAATGCTAAGTATTAGGTAAATTTTCCTCTGTGCCTCCTGTGTTTACCTTTTTTGCAGGGTAAGGGTACCTGTGCTTATCTTCAACCCTAGGGCTCTAAAAGTAGTGTCTGCCTAACTCCAAAAATTGTCAGAACATTTTATGGGTTGTGAAATAGCAATAATACACATATTCAAGTTGCTACTAAATTTTTTTTTTTTTTTTTGGGTATTTAATGTCTGTACTATATATAGTAGCCCAATATAAAACATGTTGCTTTGTAATTGTTTATTTGTCTTTTGCACTTTTTGTTTTATGCATATAGTTTTTTTTCATGTGGAAAGCAGCCTTTAGAATGATCTTGAATAGATAATAGCACTTTCTTGAAATCAGTTTGCATTGTTTTTGTGTCTGTGAACTGTTTGCTTTTTTCCTTGTTGGAGAATTAAAATTTTTTAAGAAATTAATTACACATGAAATAGGTTTTTTAAAAAAAATCACAGCTTTGATAAACATTATCCATTGCCTTTTATCCCTATCCCAGCCAAATTCCAGCATACTTCTTAGAGGCAATCGATTGATTTATTTAATGAACATGACCAATGGCTTTTAAGTGTTTTGCAGGGTATATATATTTTTAAGAAGCAGTGTCTATGTTTTTTGGATTTCGATAAATTATACATAAATAAAACAGTCATGTTTACAGCTTGGTTCTCACTTACTGTAGCCAGGGAAGTTTTCCTGATTCAAACCTTTATTATTTTTTAAAGATATGTTTTCTTTATTTGAAAGAGCAACAGGGAGAGACAGAGAACAAGATCTTCCATTTGCTATGATTAAACTCCCGGAATGGATTCAACGACCAGGACTGGGCCTGGTGAAAATCTAGATCTGCCTTATGAGGAAGGCCTTAAGTACTTGGACTACTTTTCTGTTGCTTTCCCAAGAACATTAGCAGGGGTCTGAGTTAATTGTAGTAAACGGCTCCTGTATGAATTTCACAAGTGATAGCTTAACCCATTGTACCACAATGCTGGCTACTTCATTTTTCTGTTGAAACATAGTATTTTGTAAACTAGATGTGTGAATTTCTTTAAAAAAAGAGTGCTTAATAAGGGGTGGGCATGTGGTATAATGAGTTACCTGCTGCTTAGACTACTCACAGCCAATAACAGAGTGCTGGTTTCTAGCTGCTCTGTTTTCACTTCAGCTCTGCTTACACGCCTGGGAGGCAGCACATGATGGCTCAAGTGACTGAGTCCCTGCCACTTACATGGAGGGTCCGGATGGTGGTCTTGGCTCCTTTCCCAGCCATTTGGGGAGTGGCCTGGTAGATGGAAGATTCTCTCTCTCATGCTGTGTCACTCTGTCATTTAAATAAATAAATCAACAAATCTTTAGCAATTAAAAAAAAAGTATGTGGTCACTCTTAAAACGCTAACGCCAAATTTTTCTTCAGACAAATAAGAAGACTGGGAAACCAATGATAAATCTTTACACAGACAAGGATACCGGCAAGCCAAAAGGGGAGGCGACGGTGTCGTTTGATGACCCTCCTTCTGCTAAGGCAGCTATTGACTGGTTTGATGGTATGCTCATTCATAAAATTTTTCTACATGAATTTTGGGTAGATGTTTCGTAGTGCATAAGTCAAAACGTAGCATAAGAGACAGTGGTCTATTTATATTTTACTTTTGAAGAAATCATTAACATGTGTACCTTTATAAATGAGGTGAGCTCCATCGTTGTTTGTCTAGAATATTTTCTTATATTATGCCTTTTCTCATGAGCCCACCCTTATCGGTATAGTGTTAGTCTGTTTGACTGTATTTTAATATTTTGTTTAACTTTTTCACTCCCAATATAAAGTTAATACAAGAGAGAGGGACATTTTCTTCCCACTAAAAATAGGAAAATATGGATAAACTGAAGAACTTAGTAAAATTTTTTTAAAATTTATTTTTATTTATTTATTTTTAAAATAATTATTACAAAGATAAGTGGATTATAGACCCACATGAACCTTTCATTTCAGTTAGAATGGAGTTGGAGAAGGTGGGGTGAGGTAAATGTTTCAGTTTCCCCTCCTGTGTCCCAGGTAGGAGGCAGGGAGAGGAAGACAGCAGAGTGTTCCACTCCTTGCTGTCACATTACATCAGTGCCTAGGTAGGAGATGATTGAGACTGTAATGTGGGGAAAAGTGTTAAATCAGAGGTGGAGAAATTCTTTCTAAGGCCTGTTGGGTGTCCTCCTTCACCTCCGTGTGCCCACAGACCTGGATGCTTGTAGGGCCTGGCCTGGAGTGTTTGTTCAGACTGTCCTTTTTTTTTTTTTTTTTTTAAATAATCTTAGTTTATTAGGGTACAAAGGGTCAAGGGCTACAGGGTGAAAGTGGGCAATATCATTGTTTCCACACTAATGTAATCATTTTGCCCTGTAGACTGTCCTTTTTGAAGTCTTCTTTGGCTTAGAGGATTTGGCTATCTTGTCTTTCATGCTCATCAGGGTATGCTCTCTGGGAAGCCCCCTAAGAAACTTTACCGGCTGTTGCTCTTATGCATACCAGTTGTTGACCTTGTTTCATGGCTTCTCTATTATGGAAATGTATGGTGATGGAGTACTGGGGTCTACCATATCCAGATGTTGGGGTATAATGCAACATGCATCTCTGCTTCCAGACGAAAGATGAATTCCCAAGGAAACTGTTGGATATGTATAGACAAGGGATATTGGACTGTCTGACATTGTCTGTACCAACAATGTTTGGGTACACTTAAATAAGAGACTGATAGAATTATGATTCCTTATGAATGACTACACCTTTGTAAAATGGGGAAAATCTGTTGGGGGTGGGGGAGTTGGTGGGAATCCCAGTCTCTATGAAATTGCACCACATAATTCAAAAAGTCAAAATTAAAAAGTATATATATAAAAGTATATATATATATATACTTTTAAAAAGTGTGTGTGTGTGTATATATATATATAAACACCTTACCTGGGAAGTCTTGAGACCTTGGTCTTATGTGATGCAGGGTCAGGCTCAATCTGTTCCCTGTACCAACCAACATGTACATCAATGAGTGCTGCTGCCTGGTCAGTCCCATTCCAGTCCTGGCTGTCACACAAACTGGTGGGTGCTGCAGTCTAGCCCAGTCTAGCTTGCGTGCGCTGGTAGGTGCTGTGGCCTAGTTGGAACCCCAAGCTGGCCTGCCTCCAGCTTTGGTTTTCACATGTGCCGGTGGGTACTGTGGCCTAGGCGAACCCATTCTGCTCCCAGCTCCAGTTCTCACACACATCAGTAGGTGCTGAGGCGTAGCCCGGCCCAACCTGTCCCCAGCCCCAGTTTTGTGCACACCAGCAGGTGCTACTTCTTAATTGAGGTGACCCTTATAAGCTCCTATTATGCCCACCCTCAGCCTTGGTTCTCATACATGTCGGCGTGCTGTGACCCAGCCCAGCCTGCTCTGATCCCAGCTTTCATATGCACTGGTGGGTGCTGTGACCTAGTGGGATGTTCCCAAAGATTCCGTACCAGGCCCACCCCAGCTCTAGTTCTCATATATTCCAGCAGATGCTGTGGTCCAGTCTAGAGTAGCCTGCCTTCAGCCCTAGCACTCTTTAATCAATGGGGTAGCCTAGTGGGGGTGACCCAAAAAACCTCTACCAGACCAACCCCCAAACATGACTCTAGCGAGTGCCAACGAATGCTGTGACCTAGCCTGGTCTGGTCCACTCCCATCCCAGCTCTTGTATGGATGGTTGGGTGCTTTGGCCTGACCCAGAGAGGACCTATGAATCCCTTCTTGTGATCTAACCCATCTCAGCTCCCTTAATTACCTGCAGGGGCAATGGCCTGGTCTGTGGAAGCCCCCAGAAATCATTTTATATGTGTCAAACAAGCCCTCAGTGGCTGCCGTCTGACCCATCTCCAGTACCCCAGCCCCTAATGATACATGACCCCACCATGCACTTGGGGTGGCAGTGATGACAGTGGGGTGGCTCTGGCTGGCAGGTGCCTCTGGTGGCATGAGTTGTGCTCCACCCGCTACCTTAAGATCTTAAAATAAAAGAGTTAGGCAACTGTGCTGGTACACTGGTACAGTTAACAGAGTTGGCATTAACTAGGCTCACAGTGCCCACCAGATATTTCTCTCAGCAGTGTTAACACTTTCTTGGTATAAGGCAACCTTATAGCTAGGGAGGAAAGTTTCTACAGTTAGTTCTGGACTCAGGAATAACCACTGATAATCTTTCAGTTCTATTTTTAGTAGACTGAATATGATATATGCTTGTGCATACACATACATTCCCTTTAAAAAATGGTTTGGTATACTTGTTGCTTATAATTGCTTATAGTTTTCTCGTCATGTAAAAATGTTATTTGTTTTAATATTTAGTAAGGAGTTACTCTTTCAGTTACAGACCAACTCTTTCATAGATTGTGTTGTGTTTCTTAACTGTGGAACAGTAGCATGTTTGAATTTCTGCAGGGATGTGTCAGTTACTCTTCTGAAACTAAAAATTTCTAAGATATTTTTATGTGTGGAGTGCCATTTCTTCAAAACAATTTTCTTTTTATTAGGAAAAGAATTCCATGGCAACATCATTAAAGTGTCCTTTGCCACCAGAAGACCTGAATTTATGAGAGGCGGTGGAAGTGGGGGTGGGCGGCGAGGTAAGACACTGGCTGTGAAGGCCTACATGGTGTACAGAGGTGCGACTTGGAGCCCAGGTTCTGCTCCTACTTTGGTGAACTTGTGCCTGCCCCTTTCCTTCTATCTGAAAAGGGGACTGAGAAGGGGCTGCATTTAGCCTGCTAGATGTGTATGTGCCACATCAGAGAACCTGAATTTGATACTCAGTTATGGTTCTTACTCTGGCTACCTGCTAATGTAAACTCTGGTGGTTAATATGATGATGGCTGCTGTTGCTACCTGCATGGGAGACCTAGTTTGAGTTTCTTGCTTTCAGCTTTGGCCTGGCTCAATATCATTGTTAACGGCACTTGAGGAGTGAACAGTGGATGGGAGCCCTCTGTCTCTCTGCCCCTAAAATAAATAAATAAGTAACAAAGAAATACGTTTAGTCTTTTGATCCACTCCCCAAACAGCAACAACGGCCAGAGCTGAGCAGATCTGAAGCCAGGATTTCGGAGCCTCTTCGGGGTTTCCCATGCAGTGCAGGCTCCCAAGGCTTTGGGTAGTCCTCGACTGCTTTCCCAGGCCACAAGCAGGGAGCTGGATGGGAAGCGGAGCAGCGGGATTAGAACTGATGCCCATATGGGATCTCGGTGCGTGCAAGATGAGGACTTTGGCTGCTAGGCTAATGTGCTAGGCCCACCAATTATGTTTTAAAAATTAGGATGGGTACTAAACAACTAAGAAGGTTGTGGGGAGAAGTCTGTAGAAATCTCTTATCAAAGCTATGTAGGAGTTTATTGTTTTGGAAAATCAGGAGGCAGGTGTTGACATGATATCTAATTAGATAGCCAGTCTGGGTTCTTAAGCACTCTCCTAGCTATTGTCATATTCTTTTTCTTTGAGTCCATTTCTTTAAATTTGTTTATCTTCTCACTTCAGATTATTACTGAGATTATCTTGAACTAAATAGGGTGTTATGGAAAGTTAACTGAACTTTTTTAGTGTATTATTAGCTGCCTATGACCTTTTCTATCTTCCGTTAAGTAAAGCCTCCACTTGAAGTATGAAGTCATGCTCTAAGGGGTTAATGGTTATGGTGTGCTGCCTAGGTACTGATGATTTAAGAGACACTTGTTCTTATTTTGTTTGTTACTTTTAACTTCTGTTCACTTTTCTTCCCCACTCTCCCATTATCCCCCAGGTCGTGGAGGATATAGAGGCAGAGGAGGCTTTCAAGGGCGAGGTGGAGATCCCAAAAGTGGAGATTGGGTTTGTCCGAATCCGTAAGTATCTCATTTGGTTAAAGTAGAGTTTAGGATTAGAGTTGGAGGATGGAGAAGTAGTTCTGAATCTACTGGAAATTATTCAGACACATTTCTTTTTGTCCTATTTCAGGTCATGTGGAAATATGAATTTTGCACGAAGAAATTCTTGTAATCAGTGCAATGAGCCAAGACCAGAGGACTCTCGTCCCTCAGGAGGGGGTAAGTCAGCCCTTTGGGTCAGTGCTTTAATGGCTTCTGTGTAATGCTTATCTTCTGACTATCGTTAGACACCTTTACATTATTTTGCTGGCCTCACTGATATTTATTTCTGTCTTGCAGATTTCCGGGGGAGAGGCTACGGCGGAGAGAGGGGCTACAGAGGTCGTGGGGGCAGAGGTGGAGACCGAGGCGGCTATGGTGGAGACAGAAGTGGGGGCGGCTATGGTGGAGACCGGAGTGGAGGTGGCTATGGTGGAGATAGAAGTGGGGGTGGCTATGGTGGGGACAGAAGTGGGGGTGGTTATGGCGGGGACAGAGGAGGTGGCTATGGTGGTGACAGAGGAGGCGGCTATGGTGGAGACCGAGGAAGCAGCTATGGTGGAGACCGAGGAGGTGGCTATGGCGGAGACCGAGGAGGTGGCTATGGAGGAGAACGAGGAGGTGGCTATGGCGGAGACCGAGGTGGCTATGGAGGAGACCGAGGAGGTGGCTATGGAGGAGACCGAGGAGGTTATGGAGGAGACCGAGGGAGCTATGGAGGAGACCGTGGAGGGTATGGAGGAGACCGAAGTAGGGGGGGCTATGGAGGAGACCGTGGTGGTGGCAGTGGTGGCTATGGCGGAGACAGGAGTGGAGGATATGGCGGAGACAGGAGTGGCGGCGGCTATGGAGGAGACCGAAGCGGGGGCTATGGAGGAGATCGAGGTGGCTATGGAGGCAAAATGGGAGGAAGGTGAGTATTAGAATTTACTTGTTAAAGGTTCACCCCATTGACCCTAGATTTTAGGATTTGAACCCTTTTTATCACAGCTTATTTAACTTTATGAACTTGAATTCCCTTGGATACTTACTCCAGATCTATTTAGTTCCTTACTTATCTTGCTTTGAAATTTCTCATTCATAATCTATAGTCAGGTGTGTGTGTGTATTATTTTTACTCATAGCTAAAGGCAGTTGAGTTTGAGAAATAATAACTTGAAGCTGTTTGAATCAAGAGTTCTTAATCTAATTGAGGAAGAGCATGTCTTGGAGGTAGTTTTTTCAAATCTTGTGCTACCCTGTAACTCTTTATTTGAAGATTCTGATTTCCTTTTCCAGACGAATGTGTTGTACACATAGGTAGTATGGAAGCAGAAAAATTTGAAGATCTATAGTATAAAATAATTGAAGTTATTACAATAAGGATCTTTATTCCAGAGGCAGTATTAGGGCAGTGAGAATTAATATAGCATTTAATTAACGAACATGAAGTTGGAAGACAGTATGGGTTTGCATTCTGGCTCTACTGCATGTCTGTGTGATGTTGGGTAACTGACTTAATACTTTATTAGTGTCAGTACTCTCATCTGTAGAGAGCATAGAGGGCTGCTAATAGCATTTTAGAGCTTTTTTTTTAAAAAGATTATTTGAAAGGCAGACTGACAGGAAGCAGCAGAGAGAGCTCTTTTGTCTGATACAGCCTTTGGTGTTCTGTAGTGAACATTATGTAATTGTTGGTTGTTAGTAATTAAAAAGCATAATTGCCATGTATTAAACACTTTTTCTGTGTGGCAAACACTAAAATTCTGTTTCAGTTCTAGTTCTTCCGTTAACTAACATTTTGCAGGTTAGAAACATATAATGACTTCCAAGTCACGTTGAAAGTGAAAGATCCAGAATTCATATGTGAAAGTGCTTGCTTGTTCCACTGTGTCACTCTTCTGTTTAGAATGTTGGAATTGACATAATTTATAACTTCATGAAATTTTAAATGTTTTGATCATTGTAGATGGAAAAATTTTAACTATGATAGTAAAACTTATACTAGGAACTTTGAGACTTCATGCTGATAAATTAGAAAGTTATGTCATCCTTACACAAATTGTCTAGCTGATGCGACATCAGTAGCACCCTAAAGAAGCGTTTGATGCTGCCTTGGTAGAAAATTAGAATTTAGTCTGGGTCTTTATTTTTTATTTCTAGAAATGACTACAGAAACGATCAGCGCAACCGACCATACTGATGACTCTTTTGAATGTTCCTTTGTCTCTGACACGATCCATGGTGAATTTGCCAGAGTCGTGCCTGCTGCTTTCCTCGTGGCCTCTTCTTGGGTAGTGAAATTAAGTGACGTTTGGATTTTTATTTGGGTGGGAGGGCAGGGACAATTTTTCTTTTAGCAATGTCCGTTGAAATTTCCCCTTTTAGTTTCCAACCTTCTCTTCCTCAACCCTTGAAGCTAAATGCGTTGTAAAATATTGCCAAAATGAGAAGTGTTTTGTAATACTGCAATAAAAGCTGCTTGTTTTTGTGGACTTTGTATAATTAGTACATTGTTCTGACATGCTCAAGACTGAACCCCCTAGCAGATTCTAACCCTAAGGAATTAGGAACTAAATTCCAGTTGAGTTAAGCTGATACTTCCAATAATATTCATTGAACCTTAAATTTTCCAATAGAATGCCAAATATGTTGCTGATAAAATGAATAGTAGAGTGTAATAAGTGCTACAATAAGGATAAAATTTTTTTTTAAAAAAAGTTCATTTCTATTTGAAAAGCAGAGAGAGAACATTCCAATCCTCTGTTTCACTCGCTAAGTGCTCAAAAACAGCTGTGCTTGGTCCAGTTCAAACCCAGGAGTCTAGAATTCAATTCAGGTCTCTCACCTGAGTGATGGAGATGAAGATCCTTGAGTCCGCATCTGCTGCCTCTCAGGGAGGTGCACATTAGTGGGAAGCTGGATTGGAAGCAGAGTAACTGAAACCTGAACCAGGAACCTGATAAGGGTATCTGGGTGTTCCAAGCACCTTTGACACTGTACCTGTACCTACCCCCAGTGTAAGGTACTTTTGAGTACTAAAGACACTCTGGAATTGGTGTGTGATATAGTGGGTTAAGCTACTATCTCTGGTACTGGCATTCCAAATGATCTCTGGCTTGAGTCTTTACTCTCCCAATCCAGTTACCTCCAGTGGAAGATAGCTCAGGTATTTGGACCCCGGTATCCATAAGAGAGACCCTGATGGAGTTCTGGGTTTCCCTGGACTAACAACCCTGGCCATTGAATCTGTCTGGGAAGTGAACCAGTCATTCTCCCTTTAAAATAAATAAATATTTTTTGAAAGGGGCACTTTAGCCAGCTATGTGAAAGCACTGAAGAATTGGTGAGTATGGAGAGGAGCACAGGAATTGACCAAGTGCAGAGGTTGGGATGAGGGTATAATTGTGGCAGGAAGCTATAATGGCATAACCAAGTCAAGATGTAGGAGACAGTCTGTTTTAAAATTGTATGTGGTTCTGTGTGAGTGGAGGGGGGGAAGAGTTCCAGAGTGGGCATACAAAAGTAAAGACTGGGGAGGTAAACAAACTGTAATTAGGTACTTGAGTTTTCATTTTTCAGCTAGGGATTCATTAAAAGATTATAAACAGGAGTGGCATCCTCTGATTCAAGTGACATCAACTGAAAGATGATTGTGGCTGCTTTACAGAAAAGCTGGAGTGGAGACAGAATGGTAAGTCAAATGGTCTGAGCTCGGCGATTGGCCAGGTAAGGAGATAACGGATTTAAGAGGCTGGAAATTAGGATTTGAGTATCAATAGTAGTTCAAAAGCCAGAGTCAGGTTTCTGGCCTGGCCTGTTGGTAGATGCGCTTTTCACTGAAATAGGAAACGTTAAGAAAGGAGCAGTTTTGTAGGCAGGCTGGCCATGAATTCTTTTGAGATCTGTTGAGTTACAGATCCTCATAAAACTTCCCAATAGAGGTATCCAGTGGGCCAGCTGAATGTGCACATTGGCATGGATGCTCCCTGGATGCCTGCACGGAGCTGGGAAGCCAATCCAAGTTTCCCATATGAGTGACAGGAATCCAGTTACTGAGGCTGTCACTTCTGCCATCTAAGGTCTGCATTGGCAGGAAACTGAAATCAGTAGCTAGAACAAGTTCCTAAAGCCAGGCACTCAGCATGGCGTGTAACTAGTTTCAGTGCTAAGTGAGATGGATGCCTGCCTTGGATCTCTGCCACTTCCATTTCTTCTTTGTTTTACTAATATCAGTTAAGTGTCTTCGGATCAGATCAAATAAAAAACTTAGAACTTGTCCTTGATTTCTGTTTTTTGTTTGTCTTATACCAACTTATTTAAATTTTTAACTTTAAAATATATCCTGTGGGCTAACGTGACTGTCTGATGGATGAAGCCAGCATGTACATGCCAGTTCAAGTCTTGGGTTCCCCACTTGTGATCCAGCTACCTGCTAACATGCCTGGGAAAGCAATGACCAAAGTGCTTAGACCTCTGCACCCACATGGAAAACTTGGAGGAAGCTCCTTGATCCTGGCTTCTCACTAGTCCAGCTCCAGGAGTTACATATCTGGATATTTGAATAGCTGACTCATCGAAGTGTCTACAGTCTTATCCTCTAAGTTGTATTTTTTTATTTAGCAGTCAAATCATAGGGTCAAGCATATTTTAAATCTTTGCAGTGACTATATTTTGGTTATAAATTCTTTCATCTGGCTAAAAAACCTTGTAAGATCTGGCCTTTGTCTACCTCTTCCATCTCATTTTTGTTACACTTCTATGCTAACAATGCTGTAACTGCAGAGTCATAGCCCCAGATACAATTCTGCTTTAGTTTCCTTTCTTTTGTTTTTCTCTTCTCTTCTAGATTTATTTATTGAAAGGCAGAGTTGCAGAGAGAAAGAAAGATCTATTTGCTGGTTCACTCCCCACATAATTGTAGCTGCTGGAGCTGGGCTGGTCAGGAGCAAAGATGAGGGTGCAGGGGCCCAAGAACTTGAGCCATCCTCTGCTGCTTTCACAGGTAGGGATCTGGATCAGAGCAGAAGTGGAGCAGCTGCGACTTGACCCGGTGCTCATGTGGGATACCAGTACTGCAGGCTGGGGCTTAGGTTGCTATGCTACAGTTCTGGTCCCTTTTTTCACTTCTGGTGATCACAGGCTAAAGGGGAGTGATGAATTCATGTTTGAGTGTTTACTGTGTAATTATGTAATAGTACGCACTGTTGGGCTTTGTGTTAATCGCACCGGAACTCTTAACTGGCATCATCTCTTCATTTTGTACGGGAGGAAACGGAATCAGGCTGAGTAACCTGTCTAAAGTAACAAACCACATAAATGATGAACTTTGGGATTAGATTTCATGTTCATCTGATCCCCCAGTTTGGATTTTTTTTTTTTAGTAATAAAAAGTATATTATGTTTTATAGATGGGATAAGCGTATTTTAAAATGTTGCTGTCTTAAATTTCTGGGTATTGTATGCAGGTTGTATTTTTTTTAACTAATTATCACTTTGATAATCTTTACATAGTTGATTAGGGCACAAAGGGTCGAGGGCTACAGGAAAGTGGGTAAGGCCATTGTTTCCACATTTTTTTTCTGTATCTGGGGTAAGGGGGAAGATAGACAGGATGGGGATTGTAGGCTGTTGAGATTGGTGTGGGAGGTCCTACTGGTAAAGGAAACAGTGCTCTGTAGAGGTAAGAAAGGAAGCTCATTTTGTTTTTTTGTTTTTTTTTTTTAAAGATTTAGTTTTATTATTTTTTTATTGGAAAGGCGGATATACAGAGAGGAGAGACAGAGAGGAAGATCTTCCGTCCAATGATTCACTCCCCAAGTGAGCGCAATGGGTCGATACTATGCCGATCCGAAGACAGGAGCCTCTTCCGGGTCTCCCACGCGGGTGCAGGGTCCCAAAGCCTTGGGCAGTCCTCAACTGCCTTCCCGGGCCACAGGCAGGGAGCTGGAAGGGAAGCGGGGCTGCCGGGATTAGAACCGGCGCCCATATGGGATCCCGGGTGTGCAAGGCGAGGACCTTTAACCACTTGCGCCACCGCGCCGGGCCCAAGGAAGCTCATTTTATAGAGTAATGATCTCGAAGGGAATGGCCCTGAGGGAGGTAGAGAGCCAGCAGCTGGGAGAAACATTGGTCAGCCTGAAGCTTAGCTGTCCCCTGGCCGCTGAAGGAAAGGTGAGGATGTGGGGACAGTAAGGGAGAATGGCCCAAGCCTCCCAGCAGTTTCTGCTGATTGTCTAAGCAGCCTCTAGGCAGAGTCTCAGCTCTATAGCTATGCCATTAAATACTAGATACAGAGGAACGTTAGTTATGGCAGTTGGCTGGCCATCCAGAGGTTCTGGTACTTTGCTGCTGTCCCCCTGTCATTTCTCTGAATGAAAAGTCGGTGTGAGGAGACCTGTCACTCAGGGATACCTTGGGAAGGAAACAGCACTGTAGCAATGATCCAGACAGATCTGTGGGATAGTGACACCTGTTTATTCAGAGATCATTATGGGTTGTTTTCTCAGGAAAGCTTGAGAAGTATCCTCAGGGAGAGGGGGTATGCCCAGAGGGCTGACATTTGAAAGTACCAGAAAGACTGCAGGTCTTGTTTCTAATCTTTGATTGCCAGTTTCCCAAAGGCTGCATCTGGGGTTCCTGATGGAAACAGGACAGGAAGACAGGCATCCTTTTCTTTTTGTCCCTTTTGGTGCAGGACCTTGTGATGAACAAGGGATTTAGCTGAACAAGGTGGAAGTCTTGGATATTTAACTTTTCTGGGGTCTCAGGCTTCTCACGGAATCTTATCGGTGCTTCCTCCACACTGATCTTAGGTGCCTCATATACAAAGAATATCTTGTCCTTCAGCTTGCTTTGGATCCAAGGATCAGTTGAGGACCAAAGGATGAGGGTTTCTTGTAGCTGCATAGAAACAAAGGCCCTAGAGCTGGCTCACATCTAGCTCAGGCTGGGAGGGGCAGGGGTATCCAAGGGAAAGAATGTTCTTGCCAGAGGCCATCAAGACTAGGGACAATGTCCAAGGAACAAGTGGTGAAATTTTCAGAGGACATGGAAGGTGGGGTAAAGAAAAGGAAGAGGTGACTGGAATGCCTTACACTTTTCTTCACAGCCTGGTTCTCTTCTACGTCTAGCATGTCCAGGAGCAGGTGGAATACTTGCGTGCTGCGGACCCCTAGAACACCCTAGCAGAAGTAAACAGAGATTGCTGGAGGAGTTAGCCTGAGAAGATGCACTGTACTCTTTTTTTTTTTTTTTCTGTTTTGCCCTTTTGTGATGACTTGGGAAACAGGATTTTTGTAGCTAAGGTATCCCCTTCTGACATATTGAGGCTACTGCACATGGTTCCAGGGACCATAATTGAGGAGGAAGAGTCTGGATGATTTCATGTATCTATGCAGTGCCTTTCACACCTGTCTGTGTCCCTTATCCCCCCGACCCCAATCCTGAAGAAAAGGCAACTGTGGGCTCAAGTGGGATGGAATTCTAAAATAAACAACTTCTCTAAACTTGACAGCCCTGTCTTTCCCTCAGTGATCCTGGCATTTACACATGTCAGGAATCAGGTCAGAGAAGCATAGCCCACCTTACCAAAGAGGTGATGGCTTCCTGGCGTGCAGTTGCATTAGGGCTCATCAGTTGCCTGTGTAGAAAGGAATGAGGATATTGTCCAGTTAAAGGGGAGGGAGAGAGGGACTGCTTGCTTTTCCAGCCCACCACAGTGGGTTGGACATAATGCTGAGAAGTGACGAATTCATTGCTTTTTTTTTTTTTTTTTTCCTTCGGTTAGGAAAGGGGCTGGGAGAGAGGGAAGCAGTTATTAGTCAGGGGGCACTAAATGTTTACCACTCCACAACTTTGCCTTTCATTCCTTCATGACATTGAGGTTTACAGCAACCCTCAGTGATGGGTGTTGCTAGCTTCTTTTTGCAGTACACACACACACACACACACACACACACACGGTTCTTTGCTGACCCTCTGCTGCCTTTCCATGGCCTAGGATTTGGCTCTGGAAGCTCCCAGCCAACCCTCAGTGATGGGTGTTGCTAGCTTCTTTTTGCAGTACACACACACACACACACACACACACACACACACACACACACACACACACAGTGATGGGTGTTGCTAGCTTCTTTTTGCAGTACACACACACACACACACACACACACACACACACACACACACACACACACACACACACACACACACACGGTTCTTTGCTGACCCTCTGCTGCCTTTCCATGGCCTAGGATTTGGCTCTGGAAGCTCCCAGCCCAGACCACTCACTCTTCCACTACTTCCATCATCATAGGCTTCATCCTGAGCTCCTCCACAATTCTCACCACAGCCTGCCTCATAGCCTGTAGAGGGATCAGTGGGAAAACAGAATGCTGGAGTGTGCATCCAAGTGCTTCAAAACATTTACCAAACATGTTGTGCTGCAGAGCCTGGAAGAGTTCATGAAAGTAAAAAAACAATTCCGGTGCTGATTGGAGCATACATAAGATGCTCTCCTGAGTTCTTGTGTACGGGGTAGATTCCATGGAGTTGGCAATGCCTCAGGTGAAGTTTGAGGTGTGAGTGGAAATTAACCAGGTAGAGAAAACCATGGACCAAAACTTGGAGGGGAAGTACAAAAAGAATGGGTAGCTGGAGGGAGCTTAATTTAGTGAGCTGACAAGGTGGGGCTCCTCAGAGAGGTGGAGAAGTAAAGAGATAAAGGTAAGAGGATGATCCAGGCCTGATATGGTCAAGCAATATTTGCTCTCCTGAGGGCATTGGGAACCTCTGAAAATGTTTATACTGAGGTGAGGCTTCCAATTTACATTATAGGAAAGTGTGGGAGCACTGTGGCTGGTTTTGTGAGGAACTCCATCTGCATCTTTCACATGGGGGGCCATGAGCTCATTTTCTTGGACTGTCATCTGATGCCTCCAAGGCACATTAGCAGGAAGCTGAGTCAAACAGAATCCAAGACAAACCAGCACTAGGTTATGGGACAGAGGCATCCCAAGAAGTGGCTTAACAACCTGCTGTGCCGCAACACTGGTCCCTGAAGAAAAGGGAAAATAAAAAGGCAAAACAGATTCTGATTGCTGCTCTGGGAAAACTTCCTGGGGGAGTTATTATTATTTGGGCTTGAAGGGTCAATAGTATTTCAATAGGAGGTTCCTTATCACTCAGTGAATAAGAGGCAAGTTTTACCTTCTAGATTGGGGAAGGATGACTTAGGTATTTTTAGTTGAGAAAATAGCCTGAGCAGAGGCATAGTGGCTTGACATCAGGCTGCACTAAGGGAACAAGGAGTAGAGAGGAGGAGGTGGTGTTTTGATAAGTGTTGTTGAAAACCAAGCCAGGGAGCATTGCCAGAGAAGAGAATGACTGGCTGTGTGGGCTTTGGAATATTTGTCTCACAAGAAAGGGTTCGTTATGTGTCTTCTTCCTGAGAAGGTCAAAGGTGAGCTCCTCTAGACCCTGTGCCTGGATCTGTTCCAGCCCAATGGTCCGGAGCATCTGGATGGCTTCATAGCGGTCCTGTGGGCAGAGGTAAGGAAGGCATGAGACAGACTCCCGTTCTCATCCCCCAGCCTTGTCCTAGAGCTATGGAGCAAAGGTGCGAGATGTCCCGGCGCTTACATCAAGGACATGGGAAGAGCACAGTTGGTCTAGAATGGACCTGATGACTGCAGCTGAATGAACATGCATCTTCTTGACCAGCATCCTAAGTGCCTGTGAAGGACAAGGTGAAGCAGGTATACAGGTATATGCCTAGAGATGGGGGCTTGAGGGTTGGTCTTAGAACGCTCGGGGGCCAGATCAGGTTCTTTTTCTTGCCTCATGGCCTTCTCAAGGGAGAACGCAAGTGCATTTGAGTACGTGTGTGTACATATATAAATGCACATCCCATATCCACACAGATACCTGCATATCTGTATGACCCTCTTTTGCATATACCTGCTTAACACACAGGGGGTTCCTGCTGCGCTCTGAACAAGATCCCGGCCCCACTGGCCTGTTTTCCCCAGTGCTTCCGCAGATCCCAGCCTCCTGCCCTTCACACCTTCATCTGCTGTGTCTTGGGCCCTTGGCACAGGCACTTCAGCAAGAACTCTTGTGCCAGGTTGCTGCAGGGTCTCAGGAAACCCAAGCACAAGGCTGCCTCCAGGGCTGCTTCATTTAACAACTTCTTTATCAGTGTCTGCAGCACAAGCACCAGTTTTTCTTCATCTCCAACTTTGGTCCTCTAAGAGGAAGACAGGAAGCAAAAGGGAAGGTCTGCAGCTAGGCTTCATGCTTTGTAAGAGGGTGATTATTTACTGCTTCCAGACTGTCCTGTCTCCTAGAATGAGTGCCATATCGTCAGATGACTTCATATACTTCACCCTACTTTTGCTATCACTCCCAGGTTCTATTTTCATCTTTCTATTACTTTAAAAAAATTGTTTTTATTGGAAAGACAGATTTACAGATTGGATAGACATCTTCCATCTAGTGGTTCACTCCCCAAACAACTGCACTGGCCGGAGCTCAGCTGATCCAAAGCCAGGAGCTAGGAACTTCTTCTGGGTCTCCCATTCGGGTAGACTCCCAAGGCCTTGGGCATCTTTTTACTACTTTTCCAGGCCAAAGCAGGGGGCTGGATGGAAGTAGAGCAACCAGGACGTGAATTGGTGCCCATAGAGGATCCCAGTGCTTGGCAATGGAGGATTAGTCAATTGAGTCATCACACCAGTGCTGACCTATTTTTAAGAAAAAATTTTAATAGGCCAGTTCCTGTTATCCATTCTTTTTTCAAGTTTTTGTTAAAAGATTTATTTTTATTGAAAAGGTGTATTTGCAAATAGAAGGAGAGACAGATCTGTCTGCGGGTTCTCTCCCTAAGTGGCTTGCAGTGGCTGGAACTGAACTGATTGAAAGCCAGGAGCCCTTTCTGGGTCTCCCACATAGGTACAGGGTCCCAAGGTTTTGAGCCATTCCCCACTGCTTTCCCAGGCAGTGGGAAGGAAGGAGCTGGATGGGAAGTAGAGCAGCTGGGACAAGAACTGGCTAATCTTGCAGCTGGAGAATTAGCTAGTTCAGCCATGGTGCTAGCCCCTATTCAGTTTCATTTCAGTTTATTTGAAAGATAGAGAAAGGAGAGATCTTCCATCTCCTGGTTCACTCCCTGAATATCCGCAGTTCTCAGGAATGGGCCAGGCCAAGGTCAGAAGCTTGAAACTTGATCTAAATCTGCCACATGGCTGTCTAGGACCAAGTACTGGAATCATCACCTGCTGCCTTCCAAAGGAAGCAAAGCCAGGATTCAAACCAGGCGTTCTATAGGCATCCCAAGCAATGTCTTTTTAAAAATTATTTCATTTTTGATGATGTTTACATAGTCGAGATGGATGTATGCCCATGTGGACAATTGCTTAGGGTGGGAAGGTCGGGAAATGGGGAAGAGTGGATGAGACAACTGCTTCCAATTTTTTTTTTCTTCCTGCATTGGGGCAAGGGAGGAGAGAAGGGGAGAGGGCTGCTCCCAGAAGCCTAAAAACATCAGTACCAGGGGATGTAGGGTTGGCATTCCATGTCATCCTGGACCCCTTGATGTGGAGCATGTTCTGAGGGTACTGCCAAGTGTCGTCTTAACGTCTGCACCAGACATCTGTGATTCTTGTGGCTAGATCACTGTACTCTGTTGCTTCTACTGTCTTAAATTCTGGAACTTAGAAAAAGATTTCCTTCCAAACCTCTTCTAATAACCTCACCACAAATCCCACAGAAAGACATAATCATGACTCATAACTTCATAATATCTACTTTACATATCTCAAGCTGACCATTCCTTCCTCATTTGCAGCTCACTTGCCAGGGTCAACAGCATTTGGCTATGAAAGATTAATAACTCAGTAACCAGTCTGCCACTTTGTTGCTATTTTTCATACTTGACCCAGCTTAAATTCCATGTCCTGCTATAATCCGCGATGTCACTCCAGCTCCTTTATGCCCACTATATTGTACTTCCTTGACAGAACTATAACTTTGGTTTAGTCCAACTCACCTGGAGAAAAAGTTAACGATGATTGATCTTGCACTCGAACCACGCAGACACTTAATGCTGCCTAATAATCATAGCTGTTTTTTCTAGGCCACTCTTGTCTTTTAAAGCCTGTCTTTTCCCCTGGATCCTTTGATGTTTCTTGATTCTCAGTTGATGACCCTGCTTTCTACTTCACTGAGAAAATAAAGCAGCTAGATAAAAAGTCCCAAAGGCACATCCTACCTCCTCTGTCCCACTTCAACACCTGTCCCTGGACCCAGAGCGGTAGCCTAGCAGCTAAAGTCCTCATCTTGGCACGTGCTGGGATCCCATGTGGGCACTGATTCTTTTTTTCATTTTTTAAATTATATTTTTGACAATCTTTACATAGTTAATTAGGGTAAAGAGGTTCAAGGGCTGCAGGAAAATGGGTAAGACTATTAGTTTCATATATAAAGGGGAATTTTAAGTGTTTTAAGGGAGAAGACCCACCCAGTCTCCCACCCACCCCAGGTCCCTGATGGGGGGCATGCTCTTGAGGGTCTTGCTCAAGTGGTTTTGATAGTTCAACAGCTATGAATTGCTGCCAGTCTCGCCACTCCAAGCACAATGAGGTCATTGAAGAATCCAATGATTGACCTAGTCCATCATAGTCTCCGTTTGATGGGCACTGATTCTAATCCCGGCAGCCCTGCTTCCCATCCAGCTCCCTGCTTGTGCCCTGGGAAAGCAGTCAGCCCAGGGCTTTGGGACCCTGTGCCCATTATTGTCCTGGAAGAGACTCTGGGCTCCTGGCTTTGGATCGACTGAGCTCCCGCCATTGCGGCCACTTGGGGAGTGAATTAAATGGACAGAAGATCTTTCTGTCTCTTCTCCTCTCTGTATATCTGACTTTGCAATAAAAAAAAAAAAAACCTGTTAAACAAAAAACAAAAAAGACACCTTTCCCCAACCACATATTCTTCCTTTCCATCTGTTGTTATGGGCTGTAAGCGTCACTGGCTTACGCTAGTGTGTTAAAGCCCATTCCCTGATACCCAGTTGTGGACACTGATATTGCAACTGTAACCACTCTTTAAAAAACATCACTTTTGGGTCCGGAGGCATGTCCTAGCGGCTAAAGTCCTTGCCTTGAATGTACTGGGATCCCATATGGGCGCCGGTTCTAATCCCAGCAGCTTCACTTCCCCTCCAGCTCCCTGCTTGTGGCCTGGGAAAGCAGTTGAGGACGGCCCAAAGCTTTGGGACCCTGCACCTGTGTGGGAGACCCGGAAGAAGTTGCTGGATCCTGGCTTCGGATCGGCATAGCATCGGCCGTTGCGCTCACTTGGGGAGTGAATCATCGGACGGAAGATCTTCCTCTCTGTCTCTCCTCTCTGTATGTCTTGACTTTCCAATAAATAAATCTTTAACAAAAAGAAAAAACATCACTTTTGAGACCAGTATTGTGGAACAGTGGATTAAGCCACCACTTTTATGGTTGTTTTTGATAACTTTTTCCTTTTTTTTTTCTAACCTTTAGTTCTGGTGCCAATATTTGCCCTTCCTAGCAAAATTTAAAGGTCGTCCATGCTTCCCTGTTTCTATTGTCTTCTCCCAGCCTTTTTTTTTTTTTTTTTTACCCATTCCCATGAGTTCCTTCCACACAAACCTAACAAGATGACAGTTAAGATAGCAATGACTCCCACATCTTTAAATCCATGTATCAGTTCACTGCATATTGCTTCATATAGTTGGTTTCTCTTCCCTCTGATATAGTGTACTTCAAAAATTGAAAATGCATTATGTAAAAAGTAATTTGGAAAGGGTTTTTCCGTTTTTGCATTAAAATAACCTTTTATTTTTAAGTTCCATTTCTCACAACCTTTTTTTTTTTTTAAAGATTTATTTTTATTGGAAAGGCAGATATACAGAGAGGAAGATCTTCCATCTGATGATTCACTCCCCAAGTGACCAAAACACCTGGGACTGAGCCAATCCAAAACCAGGAGCCTCTTCCGGGTTTCCCACGTGGGTGCAGGGCCCCAAGTATTTGGGCCGTCCTGTCTTCCCAGGCCACAAGCAGGGTGCTGGATGGAAAGCAGGGCCTCTGGGATTAGAACTGGCTCCCATATGGGATCCTGGGGCTTGCAAGGTGAGGACCTTGACCACTATGCTATCGCGCCGGGCTTTCTCACAAGCTTTTTAAAAATACATTTGCATGTTTCTCACTAGATTTTTAGTTTGTGTTGCCTTTCTACCTCATTAGCTGACTGCTTAGGGAATACTGGTTTCTTTTATGATTTCTTAACACTGGGGGGCCCCAAAGTACAATTTTTAGCTTTTAGTGATCTCATCCAGTTTCTTAACTGTGGTTTGTTGATAACTTCTGAATTTCTTTTTCTAGTTCATACCTCTCGAACTCCAGATTGTGTTATTCAATCATTGACTTGCCATTTCCCTTGTAGTTCCAGTGGACATTTTAAACATGTTCAAAACCATGCTTCTGATGTTACCTCTCGCCTCAAAACCTGTTCCATCTGGAACTCTCTTGATTCAAATTAATAATAGCTTCATCCTTTGTATTGCCAGACTAAGACATTGGTTTTGTCCCTGTTTCCTCACTGTCTTATAGCTCCCATTCCACTAGTTAGTTTTGCTTTGTAACTCTGTGACCACCACAGTCCAAAGCCACAACTAGTTCTCATCAGGATTGTTTTAGTAGCCTTTAATTGGCATCCCTATTTCCAAAATAGTAGTCAGAGCAAACCTTTGGAAATGTAGGCCAGATCATGCTCTGTTCTAAAACCTCTAATGGAAAGCAGGTGCTGCATAGCAGGATAACTGATGCTTCCCCCATCCTGTATCGGTTCAAGTCCCTGCAACTGCTTCTGATCTGGCTCCTACTAATACCTGAGAAAGCTGAAGATTGCACAAGTACTTGAGTTCCTGCCACCCAGATGGGAGACTTGGATCGAGTCCCAGGCTCCTGGCTTTGGCTTGGCCCAACTTTGGCTGTTATGGGCATTGGAGAGTGAACGAACCAATAGGTGGGAGATCTCTGTATTTCAAATAGGTAATTAAGTAAACAAGCAAACAAGTCATTAAAAAAACAAGACCAATCAAGCCTCCAGTGGTTCTTTATTTTTTATTTACACTGAGAGTAAAGGCCTAATTAGAACAGCGTAGAAGACCACATACAATTTAATCTCTTGTTTGTCTTTGACCAGACCTTCCTTTCCTTTGACTGTGTTTATACTTATCCCATTTGAGCCATACTGGCCTTCCTGTGGTCCTTGACTATATCGGGCATGCTCCTGCCTTTGCATTGACCAATTCTGTATCTGCAAGGCTCACTGCCTCCATCCTCGTCATGTTTTGTTGAAATGTACCTTCTAAACAAGGCCTTTCCTCTCTACCCTGTTTAAGATTGCAGCTCATACCTATTCTCACCTGGCACTCCTGATTACCTTCACCCTGCCTACATAATTTCCCTCATTGTATTTTAATGTATTATGTAATTTTTTGATTAAATGTGTTGGATTTTGTATTCTCCCCACTGTAATATAAGCTCCACCACTGCAGGCATCTTTGCCTGTTCAGCTCACTGATGAGTCTTTAAAGGCCCACAGCAGTGTCAGCATGTGGTAGCTGTTTATTGTGTGCTTTCTGGGTAATTAGGTGGATGATTGATTCTCTTTCACAAGGGGGTAGTGATGGGGTCAAAGTAAGATCACCTTGAAGGGGAGAAAGCTGAGAGTAGTGTCAGAGGACCTTTCTTGGTCCACACATGCTCTTGCTGAAAGTCCTACTTTAGTAGGATGTTTTAGGGATGATAATAAAAGGGATGCTTATCACTCAAGGAGCACAGACATTGTGCTGTGAAACAATTACTCTCAGAGATGAGTAGACTGCATGTATCTCAGCTGGCTTACAAAGGTTGTCTGGGTATTAAGTGGTTAAGCATACACTATTGTTCAACTCCAGGCACTGTCTCCCCCAGTCAGAGCTGAGAGCTGGAATGCCTTTGTGTTGACCTAACCTCTTAACCAAGCCCTTCAACAGCTTTGTCTTGTTTTGCCCCAGTTACAGGCTGCCCTCCTAATCACCTTGTCTTCAGGAACAGCAGCCCAGGAGTTCAGAGCCACTCGCAGCCCAGTAAGAGTCTCCATCCTTCTACCCTTATCTTGCCCCTTAAGGTGTTTAATGAGGGCACAGATTACGTGCTTATTCAGGCAACCTGGAAAGGGAGGTTCCTCTGGTCAGAGCAGAGCCTTGGGACCATTCTTCTCTGCAAGGACCCAATGAACCTTCACAATAGTTCCAGGTACTGGGAACCAAGGACCCCAGAGCAGCTGGCTGAACATGGACACAGTGCCAGGAGCCCTTCTTTTCACCCCCCACTTCTCTCTACCCAACAGTACTTGGGTACAGGGTGGTTCCAGACCCTGCCAGAGGCTGGGCTGGCATGGGTATGAACTCTGCTCCCTTCCGTCCTTGTCCACAGGAGGAAGTGGCTGCACTTTCGCATCTCCTATACCTCCCCCACCAAGGAAAGGGTGTACTCACCCAAGATGGCCAGGGTTCGGTAGGCCTCATACTTCACTTTCTCCGAACCAGTTTGGGCCTGAATTAAGAGTCAAGTGGTGGAAATACACCAAAAGGTAATGGGATATCAGAGCTCGAGGGATTGTTGCAGGAGCCTCCTTCACTTTACAGAAAAAGGAACCGGAAGCCTAGAGAGTAACTTCCCTTTAATCCATCACTGCACGATATAACTAGAGTGCAGTGGAAGTAACACTGAACTTGTGAATTACACTTTGTACTAAATTTCTAGTAGTCCCTGGGCCTTGGGCAAGCACTTGTCTTCACAGATCTAATGTTTTGACATTAGAAAAACATTGAGAGTAATAGATCTTTCTGGTGTTGATAATTGAAATGCAATTATGGATAATGTGTGCTCTGGCTTGTAACCTGTCATACAGGCAGGGAGCACTGCTTCAGCTAAAGTAGAGGAGAAACGCAGTCCCCATTCTTTCCTCCCCTTTTAGTCGAGCGAAGGGAGATCTTCAGATTCTTCCTTGCTCGACCCTGTTTCCCTCAGGTTGCTCTTGAAAGAGGCCAAGGGCATGCTACTCACTGGTGGTTCCCTGCTTACTGCCTCTGACCCATCTTCTGGCACCCTGGGGGCACCTTACCTGTCACACGTCCAAATTCTCCAAACCCCAAACCCCGTTTGCTCAGGTGAGCTCAATGCAGCTGCAAACTCACCACCTGCCACAGTGCGTCCATGATGAACTTGTCACTGTTGCCCAGGTACCCTAGAGCCTGTAGGAAGAGTAGGTGGACACTGTCTCCAGGAATTCCCATCCTCTGGACACAGTCTGAAGCTTGTACTTGGAACACAAGCCCTGCCCTGCCACCCACCTCAAGCAGCCTTTGACTTTCAAGCCCAGCTGCTATAGCCATCCTCCTTGGCCCTTGCTGCTTCTCACCTGTGCTGCATACACCTGCTCATCCTCCTGGGGAGATTTCAGGCTTTTTGAGAGTTCCTGCTCATCCCAGGCCGCCATTGGAAAGGAAGAAAGGAAAACAGTTGCAGAGCTTCTGACTGAAAGCAGCTCGTCCAATCCTAGCCCCTTTCCTCCACCTCCACTTGACAGGCAGAGGCTGGAGGTGGAAGCATGCTATGAGCTCAAGGTAAGGACACCAATAGGGTGGGTGGAGGAGGTAGGGCTGAGGGAGGCTTCCTGTATCCTCCCTGGCTAGCATTCGAACCTTTAGTCTTTGCCACTTCAGAGAGTTGCTGGCAGGCTCTAAAAGCCTGGGTGCCATCCGAGGTTTTGCAGTCAGCTTGCTCATGGGGAGATAGAAGTCTTGGATGTGAGTGTCCTTTTGGGGGTACCTAGGTAAGAAATCACACTGCCCTCCTGGGTCTCCTGCTCAGGTTGCAACCTCTGTCTGGGGACATCAGCCCAGCTCAGAGAAGAGACCTGAGAGAGGCAAGTGGGGACTCTGATAACCCACCTGAGGGTTTTCCCTGGGACCTGCAGGCTGACTTGCCCCACTCCTTGGCCCACCCCTTGTCTTTCCTCCCTTGCCTGGAATCTGTGGGAGGTGTGGTGAGTACTGACATGGGCAGAACACAGACACTCTTTCGCCGCTCTTTCATTTTCCGTAGCATCCTTTGGGTCTCCCCTTTCTCTTTCTCGTCATGCAGCATGTTCCAGAACATGGCAGTCTCTGGTGTCTCAGAGTAGCAGTAAGGGAGCACATTCAAGGTCTTGCAGTACTGTCTCCAGCACTCTGGACTTGGGGGATACACTTCCTTTGACACCTGGGGTGGGGATGCAAGTAGTAGAGCAGTCAGAGTGTCTCACAGGCTCTTGTGAGCATTTGGGGGGAGGAGGGAGGAGGAAAGGAGGGCAGAGTTGCTGAGGAGAGAGATGCTCTTAAGCCTACCATCTGGCCTGGAGTCACAGCTCCTACCCAACCCACTGTGTGACTTGGGCAAGCCACCAAGGCCCAAGACTGACAATGCTAATAATCCTTGCTCTGTTTTCCCAAAGTGGTTGCAAACATGAAGATATTCAGATTGTGAAGCCGTTGGCAGTCTGTACATGGAGCTGAGAACCAATTTACTTACTTGGACATCTCCCAACACTTTGGAAAATTGATTTGTTCAGGAAGACGTGGAGTCAAATTAGGGAGAGGACAAACTGGTACACAATGAGATGCTCACAAGGCCCCTGCTGTGTGCTGGGGACACATTGATTTCTCCTGTCTTCAGGAACCTCACAGTATAGCTGGGGAAAGACATTCTTCGAACAATCTAACAACTGTATGGTTGTACCTCTGACTGTAAGAGATGGTTAGGGTGGGTCAGAGCCTTCTCATAGGCTTTGGCTGGGACACCTGTCTCTTCTCACTGACCCCCAACTCCCACTACTTCACAACTGATCTCTGGGAAGAAGGAAGAGGGGCTGGAGATGCCTGATTTGGTGGCTGGAAAACTCAAAATAAGGGTTTTTCAAGTGATTGTCATGATTTCAGAAAATGGGTCTGAATCACAGCAGGTTGGTTTCCAGATTTAGCACAAAAAGTGCAAACAGCCAAGCAGACTGTCAAGCCAAATCTGGATTTCAGGTAGTGAACAAAATTGTTCTGAGACATGCTTATGCTAAAAAGCCATTCCTTTATCTGACACCCAAACATAGTTGGACATCCTGTATGTAACCTGCAACCATTACTGTGAGGATGCCCATGACACTGATCAAAGCAACTCCTTAGCACTCCCTGCCTAGCTCTAGCCTCATCTAATCTGTCTCATTGCAGCTCTGTGGGGCAGGCAGGCAGGGTTGGAGCAGGAGCAGTGACTCGTCCAAGATGACCCAGTAAGCCGCAGCCTGGGGAGAAGAGCAGACTTCCGTGTGCTGGCCCCAGAAGAGACTGTTTGCTGCCCCTCCCATTTGGACACAGCTCTTGCAGTAGCAAAGGTGAGAGGTCTTACTTACCTGGTGGCAGGACAAGGGCAGGTGGACAGGAGCCACGGCTTTTCGGAATTCTGACAAGAGGGGTAAGAGTACAGTTTGGTACAAATGAGATCACGAGGACTAAGGTGGCTGCAGGAGTCATTCATTTGGCATTTTGTGAGTTCTTGCACGAGGTATCTCACCATGACTCAGGGCAGTGAGTAAGGCATGAGGAGCCCACAGTCTCCTGGTACATTGCTATTTAGGACATGGCTTGGGAGCATCTCAAAAAGGCAAAAACTCAGGCCCTTCTCCAGGCCTATGGAGTTTAGAGCTTTAACCTAATGAGATGCCCCAGGTGTCTGACAAACACTGGCCAAGCAGGCTGTTGTCAACCTTTGCTGCTTATTGCAATTGTTTGGGCATTAGGAGGGGGATTCGAGCATGCCTAGCCTCTACCTCATACTAATTGAATCCTACCTAAGGATGGGGTAAGGCATTTTAGAGCACAAAGCCTCAGAAGATTCTGAAGTGCAGCTGAGGCTGAAACCCACTGGTCTCCTTTAGTTTCTCATTAGAATCACCTGGGATTCATCCCCATAAAGGTCTGATTGCTGGAATCTGGGGTGAGGTCTGAGAATTTGCACTGCAAAAAACATACTGATGCTGCTGCTCATGGGACTGAGTTTTGAGAACTGCTGGTCTGGTGGTAAGATGAAAATGGTTCTTTGTCACCAATGGGTGTGTGTGTAAGGGGGGGTGGGAGCGATGTGAAGGCATGCAGGCACAGGTAGTCCAACTGGAAGTGATAGAACTGATGGTTTCCAGAGGAGGTTACACACAAGTTGAGTCTTCAGGCTTACCCAGACAGGTAAAAAGGGAGAAGCATAGGGAAAGTCTTATGCGTAAACCTTGGATTGTGAAGCTGGGATAGAGAACAGGTTGCAGGTAGGAAGGAAACTGGGGACACTCGAGTTTAGGGGGTGCATCTTAGAGGGTGCAGTGGACCCTGTAAGGGCTAGCAATTTACCTTTAGATCCTTGGGAGCCATTGAAGTTTCTACATCCTGACCTTTTTTTCTGGGGGGTTGCCAGTCTCTTTGCCTGGGATTGCAAGCTACATAGCTTTTCAGGGACACTGCTTTTGGCCCCTTCCTATGCATTCTGGCCTCACCTTTGGTCCTGTTCCGATAGTCCAGCCATGGGTACTTGAGTGTTAACCTGGAGACGTCAAAGATATCGGTTAACCTTTCGTGGGGCATCCTCTTCTAGTGGGGACAAAGGGCACTTAAGCAGGGGCAGTTCAGGACTGTTGAAGGAGTAGGGACACAGCTGGAGACCCGTTCTCCATGGGAACAAGGTGGACCAATGAAGTATTCTGACTTCTGGAGGAAGAAGCTTCCAAGTGCTGAGCAACCAGATTGCCTTGGTAAACAGAACACTCAGGTTCCGTGCTTGAGCTGGCCTCTCCTGGCTTGTGGACTTGAGCTGGTCATGGCACCTCTGTGTTCCGGGCCCTCATCTAATAAAGTGGGAAAATTATGCCTGTCTGGCCAAGAGGAGCTGTGGTAAAACATAAATTAAAAAAAAAAATCATAGGGTTGGGTGAATATTAAGTTCACTTAGCACATGCTGGGCCAGGCTTTTTCGTTGTTAATTAATTAAACATTTTTGTTTTAAAGTGTATTACAAAAGTGAGGGGGTTGCAGACCCATGTGACCTCTGATTAGGATGGAGAGGGTAGGGTTAGGGGAGAAAGTGGGTGAGATAATTGTTTTCTCTGCTATCTCCATGGGTTGAGAGGCAAAGGAAGGGGGGAGAAAATGTGCCCCTTCCTACTGTCACACATCAGCATCCTCGGATAGAGACAGTCGTATGATGCTGCCTTTGAGGCCCAGGTGTGGGGAAGAATGTTCTGAGGGTGTGAGTGATCTTGATTGTTTTGAGAGGTTGTTGGCTCTATTACTCCAGAGCTGAGAAATTCTAAGGCTGTTGGCTGTCCTTGCCCGCACCAGTGGGCCCATAGACCTAGATGCTTCTTGTAGAACATGGCCTGAAATGTAATTCAATCTGTCTTTATTTCCATCTTTTGATAAGGTACTTTGAGTCTTTTGTTGGCTTGGATGAGCTGATTGACTTGTCTCTTTTGCTTTTTGGGTATGTTCTCCATTTTTGCATGAGGGTCAGGCAATGAGGTGGCCCAGTCCTGCAACACATACTCCAGGGTCGGACCACATATCTGTATGGTTTTCCCTGAGCTTAAGGATCAAGTGCAGTGGTCTAGCTGGGAGCCCCTTAAGAAAACTCACCCAGGAGGTCCTCAGATTTGATCTCATGTATATTAGCTGCTAATAGGGTGAAGCTCCCCACAGGTGCGTGCTGTGGCCTAGGTAGGGTGATTGTTTTTAACTTGTGCTAGGCCTTTCCCCAGCCTCGTTCTCACATGTGCTGACAAGTACTGTGCCTAGCCAGGCCGAGCTTATTCTTAGACACAGCTGGACACGTGATTGATTATCAGCAAACGGCAGGGTTGGCCCAGCTCTTTTGATATACACACATCTCCCTCTTTGGCGAGCTGCCTTTCATACATCCCACTTTTGCATCTGCTGTTTCCTCTTCATGTCAGGGCTTTCCTGTCTTTGCTTCTTACATCATTGCTCAAATTTTTTAGACACCATTCCAGTGTTATCTGATCTCTGAAATCTCTTCTTTCCCTACCTCACTCACTGATGTCACCTTATTCTACCCCACTGCAATGTGCCCGCAGCCTTTTATGTAAGTGTTTATTGTGTACTTTATCTGTCTCCCTTCCTGAATTGTGAGCTGCCTGCAGGTAAAGACTGTGACTTGGTCACCTCTCCATTCTGCTCTGCCTCAGTGCCTGGCAGAGTACCTGGCATGTACCGGGAACCGTGCTGTGGCAGTGAACTGACATCACACGATTTGATGGATGGGATGCTAGGGGAAGTGTTGACAATACTAATATGGTAAATTCACCAAAAATACCAAATCCCAATCTAAAGATGAAGCAGTAGTCAAGGCAACTCCAAATGTAAAACCATTCTACAAAAATTTGAACTTCTAAAAAAAATGAGAATATCCTTAAAGACAAGAATCATGTCTAAGGATGCTAAAAGGACAGGGTAGCTAAGTTCAGTGTGTGTACCTAATAGGATCCTGAATTTTAAAGGATATTTTTGGGACAGTGAGGGGACTTTGTGGATTATATGTCAGAAAATAATATTGTGAAGTTTTCCTTGTAGCTGTGTAAATATCTTTGTTCCCATTAGACACATTGAAATTTTTAGGGGATTAAGTGATATCACGTCTGCAACTTTCAAATGGTTCAGCAAAAACTGTATTTACTCACCTATACATTGGTAAAGCAAATGTGGGTACTCGCTTCAGCAGAGTATATACTAAAATTGGAATGATAAAGCAAATGTGGGAAAATGCTAGCATTTGAATGTGAAGTGGATATAGTTGTTTTACTGCTTATTTCAGTAGGGTTGAAATTTCTCAAAGTGTTGGTGATGGGGATAAAAAGCTTGAGCTTTGATATTGGATTTGGTGGGTTGAAATCTTAATTTTGAATGTCCTCCCTGATTGTTACTACTGTTTTTTTTTTGTTTGTTTGTTTTTGCCAAGAGTTTCCTGAATTGTCAACAGTGTCAATAATAGTACCTACTCCATAGGGTTATCAGGATGAAAAGGTGATTGCCGGGGCTGTACCAATACCTAGCACATAGTGGGTGCTCAATCAATATTAACTGTGATTTGGACTGTGAGTTGTCAACATATGTTTACATGAAGGGATGCATGAGTGGGAAGGTGGGAGTGCTACAACTGTAAAAGCACCAGTGTAGTTGTAGAAAGCTCTAAAAGGCCCAGGGACCTTTGGGATTTCTATAAATGCTGTTCTGAAGGCAAATGTGGGGTTAAGCCCACTGGGGCTAAAGTTTAGGATAGGCAAGAGTGCAAGGACTCACCAGGGCCTCAGGGAACAAGGCAGCACCATGTCAGGGGGTGAGATAAATTCTGGGTGGCTTGGGTGTGATCATGCAGTGGCTGTGGAAGTCTCCAGCCCAAAGCATGTAAGCCACCAGTTTACCTGGTCTTCTTGCCCATGCCCTCACCTTTATATTCCAGTCCTACTGGAATCCAAATCCAGGGCCAACAGCAAATATGCATAAGCCTTGACTCCTGTGAGTTTAATGCTCTCGGAGTGTAAAGAGGCCCCAGGAGAAAAGGAAATGAGAAGCCAACTTCTTAGTTGTGCAGAGAATTTTAATGGAAAGCTGATTTTTCTGTTTGCCAGAGGGGCTGAGATGGGGGCTCTAGCCTTGGGATATCCTGTAGGAACCCAGTCTTCTCTTTGCCTCTGGAGGCATGCTGACTTCTTGGTTGCAGAGCTGTGACCTGAAACTTAGCACCTAGAGGTTTCTTGTTGCCAAGGCAGAGTCTCAGTAGCTCTCTGAGGCTTTAGCTGAAGGCTTTTATACCTGCTGCTGTGTGGTAGCACCTGTGCCCTCCAAGGAAGAGATGGGAGAAAACCTCCCAAGCTGGCTGGGACAAGAGCAAACAGCACTGGGAGAGTTTGCTGAAGTTCATGTTCAAGATGCCCTCCATCCTAGCTCATCTCCAGAGAGTTGATGTACTCCTTAACCCATTTCTTTTCTGGATTGGCACACACCTGGCGGTTTTTTCTGGTGACAAAGCTGTGAGAGAGAAGAGAAGAGCTTGTGAGTCCTGGGGCATCCAGTTTTAGGGATGAGGTGGATTGAGTCCTAAAGGAAAATGACTGGGAAAGAGCGTTTTGGGAGCTCTGTATTATTTTATTCATAGTAAAGTTTGGAGAGACATTTCTTTTTTTCCTGGGCCAAAAGGTTGCAAGCCTGAATCAAATCTGGGTGCATCTTGACCCTCCCCACGAGCATACACATAGACTGGAATGCTAAGAGGATATGGAGTCCCCAGAAGTCTTTACTCAGCATTTGCTGTGTTCCAGGCCCTGTGCCCGGCGGTCAAAATGCAGAGAGAAAATGAGAGTGCCTAGAGCTGAGCAGTGCTGAAAAGAAGCATGTCGTTTGCCTGTAGACAGCACGGTGCCTGGCTCAGAGGTGAACACAGGAGTACATCTGTGCATACATGGATCAGTGAAGGAGGGACATGCACCTAAGTGTTGGTTTCATCTCTTGCTTGTTGGATTACCATAGACAAATCACTGAGGGCCTCTAACATGCTGAGAGAGATAATTCTTACTTTTCATAATTGTTGTGAAGCTCATATGAGATAGCGTGTCTGAAGGAGTTTTGGGAAGTACCATAGGTTGTTGGTGGTGTTATTAGGATGCTGTGGGCCTTTGCTTTAGGGTAGTTCAGAGCAATGTGAAATCCTGGTTATGGACACTGTTAATGAGGTTATGGGTCCCAAAATACTGATAGTGCCCATGTATTTCCACCATCGAACCAGGCAGCATGTGGGGACCATGAGAATCACAGTCCTAATCTCTACAGGTGCTGATGGAAGTGTACTGGAAATGTGCAAGTTGAGGTCTCAAGGGTCAGTCAGGCTGCCTGCCTTCCCTGTCTGTTGTGAGACTGACTCTGTCATGAGGGGAACTGCTGCCAATCAACAAGTTCCTTCTGGATCACCCTGGCCTGCTTGACACATTCTTATTTTGGCTTCACCTTCGGGATGTTTTCCTGGACATTATTGCTGCTTTTAAAAAATATGATTATGGATTTTCACTTAGAATAACAAACCATTTTAGAAATTCTCACAGAAAGTAAATTAACCTTCTTGTCCTGAGGTCTTTTTTCTTTTTTTCTCTAAGTCTTACTTAGCCACACACTATGCCATATTACTCTACAGCAAAACAAAGGAGAAGGAATTCTATATGTCCTAAAAAGCACCACAAATTCATGATTCTGCTATTGATTTTATAATTACTGTTATATTTTGAAAGTGTAAGTGCATTCCCTTTGCTGAAATGTTATGCTCACTTATGTTCTAATGTCCTACGCATCTGCCACTTTTTGGCTTAATATTTTTATAAAAAGATTATTTATTCAAAAGGCAGAGTAACAGAGAGATTCTTCTCTCCGCTGATTCACTTCTCAAATGGCCACAGCATCGGTTGGGGGGTGGGGTGGGGTGGGGCGGGGCAAGGTTGGAGTCAGGAGCCAGGAACTCCATCTGTTTCCTACATGAGTGGCAGGGACTCAAGTACTTGGGCCATCTTTTACTGATTTCCCAGGTGCATCAGTAGGGAGCTGTATTGGAAACAGAGCAGCTGAGACTCACACTGGAGATTTGATATGGGATGCTATTGTCATGAATGGCAACATGACTCACAACACCATAGCACTAGTCCCAGTATTTTATTGAAGATGTTATGTTTGACCAAGTCACTAGGCTTGTCCTGGTTTCTGCATCTACCAGCATGTTTCATGTCTTGGATGGTGTACTCTGTTAGCTTTCTGCTAATGTACATCCTGGGAGATGGAAGATTGTGGCCCAAATACTTGGGCCTGTGCCACCCATGTGAAGTTCTGGATTTGTAGGCTTTGGGGAGTGAACCAGTAGATGGAAGATCTATCTTTGTCCCTGTGTGTCTCTCCTTCTGTGTTCCTAACTTTCAGGTAGATGAAAAATAAACATTTAAAATTTAAAAAATACTGTGGTATAATACATGTAAGGGATTCTCAAAGTTTGTGGAAAATGCACATTATGAAAAGACTACACATGAATTTCAATAAATTTTACATCAAAATAAAAAACTTCTAAGTTCATTTTCTACAAAGTTTTTGAATTCCCCTTGTATACGTATTTTTTTAAAGATTTGTTTTTATTACAAAGTCAAATATATAGAGAGGAGGAGAGACAGAGAGGAAGATCTTCCGTCTGATAATTCACTCCCCAAGTGAGTGCAATGGCTGGTGCTGTGCCGATCTGGAGCCAGGAGCCAGAAATAAAGTTAGTGGGGCAGGCATTTGGCACACTGGGTGAGTCACTGAGACTCCTGTACCCTGCTTTGGAGTGCCTGCGTTTGAGTCTCTACTCCTGATCCTGGCTTTCTCTGGAAGGCAGCTGGTGCTGGCCCCAATGATTGGGTGCCTGTCACCTGGTTCCTGGCTTTAGCCTGGCCCAGTCCCAAATGTTGTACTACTTGAGGCATGAACTAGTAGTTGGAAAATCTTTCTCTCTTTCTCTGCCTTACCAAGAAACAAATAACAAATGTTTTAAAGAAATAAAGTTGGGCCCAGCACGATAGCGTAGTGGTTAAGGTCCTTGCCTTGCAAGCGCTGGGATCCCATATGGTTGCCGGTTCTAATCCCAGCAGCCCCGCTTCCCATCCAGCTCCCTGCTTGTGGCTGGGAAAGCAGTCAAGGACGGCCCAAAGGCTTGGGACCCTGCACCTGCAAGGTTGACATGATAGAGCTCCTGGCTCCTGGCTTTGGATTGGCGCATAACCGGCCGTTGCAGTCACTTGGGGAATGAATCATCAGACGGAAGATCTTCCTCTCTGTCTCTCCTCCTCTCTGCATATCCACCTTTCCAATAAAAATAATAAAAACATCTTAAAAAAAAAAGAAAGTTAACTGTGTGAAATATTGCCACTGTAGTTTGAAAAATTCATCAGAACTAAATTCTGTCTTTGAATACTCATACTTTTGCCAGTGTCATGAGAGTTTGGATTAAAAAAACTTTACTCTCATGTAGAAAGTTTCATCTTGCTACTTTTAATTTACTTAAGTCTCTGTCATCTTATGTGTCTTAAACAACTTAAGAGCTTGCTATACTAAAAACAGGAGGCTCCAGAGACAGGCTCCCTCCCTTTTTCTCTCCTTGTGCAGACTTGGTAAACAGACAAAAACTCCCCCAATAGGATTACAAACCCCTGTCAGGGATGGTGTGTGAGATGTAGAGGTAATGTAATAGCACATTTGAAACCTAGTGTGGGGGTTCGTCTTGTCCTCCTGCCACTATGGCAGAGGACTAGGGTCTTTTTTACTTTTCCTTCTGCTACTATGGTAGGCGGTAAGGGTCCATTCTATCTCAGAGCCCCCTCCTGTCACTAGGAGGGGAGCCTCTCTTCTCAACTTTTCTAATAAATTTTACTTTAAAACTAAAAAAAAAAAAAAAACCCCTAGTGTGTACTTCCTTTGTGGTAGGGATATTATATTTAAAGGTAAGGCTCATTTCATGATTTCTTCTCTAGTGGATAATAGTAATTATTATTTTTGTTCATTTTTCACTTGGTTGTAATTAGATCCTTAACGTCTGACCTCTGCTGTCTAATTCCTCTATGGTTTATTTAGGTGGGTTTGGTTTGTTGTAGTGTGGGAAGTGGAGTGATGGAGCATTCTCAGCTGGAAAGCCTCTGCACACAGGGGCGTTACAGAACCTGTCAGATAAGAGCCAAATCTTAAGACTGCATTCCTGGAACCTGGCCCATTGTGGAGGGGAAGGGGTAGAGCCTTCCAGAGCACCTGTTTAGGCCTTTTACACTGTGTGGAGACTGAGGGGCTGGCCACCCTCACCCCCCGCCCCAGAGGTCTCCACAGGGCTGAGACTCACACAACTGCCGGGTTGGAGCACTTGCCACTGGTGTAGAAATACTCCTTGATATGGGCTCGGGGCAGTGAGCGGGCAATGTAGGCAAAGCAGCAGGGCGTGGTGTCAGAGGCATCTGGAAGAAGAAAGAAGGAAGACCCTTGTGTTCACTCCCAGTGCACACTGGGGCTTGTGCTGGGTACCACATATGCTTTATCCTGAAAAGGACTGACCACCTCGGCAGAAACCGAGATGTGGAAAGGACAAATCAGCTGACCATAGACACACAACAATGAAGTGAGGATTCCGACAAGAACTGAAACAATCTCCCCAGCATTTCACCTAATCCCCTTGCCTTCGGACTGTAGCCCTTACCTTTGGGTATTCCTTGGATTTCTAAATTTCTTCCTGGTCTGTCTTGGGCCCTCTGGTATATTCTTTCTCCCTAGGATCCCAGCAGAAGGTCTGTTTTGTTTGAGACCTAGTTGTGTGTGGTTCAGGCCTCTTGGCTCACACAGGATCCCAAAGCAACCCTTGAGATGCATGGGGGCATCCTGCAGCCCCTGGCAGAGCTGCAGTGAGAGACATTCTGACCCACAAACCTCTGGCTGGTCAGTTCAGGAAAATACTGGGAAGCATGTTGTAGCCATTTCCTAGAAGATCAGTAATGAGTCTCTTCCCAGAGGGAAGGAAACCAGCCTAGCTTCAGGAACAGATTCAGAGTTGGGAAGATCCTCTGAGTCCTTCCTGGAATCCCCCCCACCACTGTGTGTCCATAGTCCCGTGACTTCCGTCTCTGCACCTCAGATAGCATGGGGTTTGAATATCACTTCCCTACTTCCTAGCTGTGTGCCCTTAGTAGCTGTGAGTATTCAGTAAGTGTAATGCCTGTAGAGTATTAAGTAAGATAATGCCAGTAGATATTTAGCTAGTTTTTATTAAACTTGACGTATTTAGTTATTTTAGAGACAGTTCGACCTGTGTCAGGCCAAAAGCAGGAGTTGGGAACTTAATGCAGATCTTTCACATCAGTGACAGGGATCCAGTCACTTGAGCCATTACTTCCTGTCTCTCAAGGTGTGCATGGTTAGGAAGCCAGAATAGGGAGCTGAGCCAAGTCTTGGCCCAGGCTCTCCTATGCGGGAGTGAGTGTCCTAAGTGTCTTAACCATCTCTGATCCTATTTTCCTTTTAAAGGCTCTGTTTTGTTTTTCCATCTATGAAATAAGACAATTTGATTGAATTGGGGTATTGGTTAAGTGCTAGAAATTTGTTAGAGATGCCGCTGGCAGCAGGCATGAGTCAGTCATGTCTCAAGGTCAGCTAGACCATATGTCAAGGTTTACTAATATCACCAACAATAGTCCATACTCTTGTGAGCACCTACTGGCCTCATGAAGCAGCTCAAAGATCCATCAAAATAACAGAACAGCTGGGCAAAACAACAAGCAGGCAAATAACAGATTCAGACTGTACGTAAATTCCAGTTGCGAGGAGAACCAGCTCTAGGACAGTGTATGAGGTGGCTAGGGCATTCAAGGCAGAGGGTCTGACTCTGGTCCCTGGCAGTCAGTTGGAACCTGGACTTACATGGGGAGGCAGATGCAGGAGCACAGAGAGCAGCAGTGGTGAGGAGGACCACGAGGGTGGCTGCGGGGACCTTCATGGTGGCAGCAGGCAGAGCTGTGGAGATGCACGAGCTGTGTCTCAGGAGTGTCTGCAGGGATCCTCAGAAACTCAGGTTCCTCCTTTTATAGAGGCCAGGGCTGACAGAAGGGGTGTTCCCACAAGGGAAATTTGCAAAGCAGCAGCCAAGCATTGGCTGATATCATAAGTAACACTATACAAAACACAAAAGGAAACTGAAATAGCCTCCAGAATTTTTTCTTAAAGATTTATTTTATTTTTATTGGAAAGGCAGACATACAGAGAGGAGAGACAGAGAGGAAGATCTTCCGTCCGATGATTCACTCCCCAGGCGGCTGCAACGGCTGGAGCTGAGCCAATCCGAAGCCAGGAGCCTCTTGCGGGTCTCCCACACGGGTGCAGGGTCCCAAAGCTCTGGCGTGCAGTGCGAGGCGAGTACCTTAACCACTGCGCCATCGCGCTGGGCCCACCTCCAGAAATTTTTGAGTCAGTCTGTCTCACCCTCTTTCCTTCCCTCCCTTCTGACCTGCCTTTCTTCCTCCCTTTTCTTCCCCTCCCTCTCTCTCCTGTCCCCCTATCCCACCCTAAGCTAGAATAAGCTCATCAGTTCCTCCTTTGCCCTAGTACAGGTAGAGGAAGCCTCTTCCTCTGTTGGCATCCATGGCTTCACTCTCCAGGGCAGTGTTCTCCCCTGGGGGCAGGAAGTCCCTGTTCTGGGGGCAAAGAGGGACAGGATCAGTAGCCACTGGGTCTTGATTTGGTTGCTTTCAGAATTCTTGCTCATGTAGCTTTTAAAAAATTTTTTTTTTGTTAAGAAATTTTAATTTTGCTGATGTTTATGTAGCTGAGAGGGATGTATGCCCATGTGGACCTCTGATCAGGGTGAGAGCTCATGTAATTTTGTCTTCTCTTTGAAAAGGGTTCTCTTCACATGTGAATATAGTCCCCAAAGAATGTGGCAGCACCCACATTCTGAGTGTTGGGGACCTTCATACAAGATATGAGTTGGGGGTTATTTATCTTGAATTTCTTGCTTTTCTTGTGGCCACAGATTCACCCCAATTTCCTTACTTTGCTGCATGGTCTTTGGGGAAATTGCTTACCATCTTGGAGCTCTATGATTTTGCTTACAAAGTGGGATGACTGATTATGGGCTTGTATACACTGCTCTGGTTCGTGTCTGTTTGCTAAGGTCTGCACTGTACCAGGTAATGGTCTGTGTGCTTAGCCTGCGTCGGCTCCTTCACAACCATCAGCTCCATTGCACAGATGAGAAATTCCTGTAAATGCTGGGATCCCATCTCCCCAAAGCCTGCTTCAGCACACAAGTTACAGACTACAGCAGATGCAAAGGCCTTTACGGATGATTTTTTTGCCCTCTGCTCTTCAGTTGTAGAGGAGGAAAGCAAGACTTACGCAGTAAGAGTGACTTGCTGGGAACACACAACAGATGCATGCCAGGGTTGGGATCAGAAACCAGTGGCTGTGGTTTCTCCTTGAGTGCTTAGTCAGGAGTACTGCTCATTATTCAAAGGCTCCTGGCTGGTGCTGTCCTCAAAACCGAGTCCCTGCAGAAGTCCTTACTGCTTCATCAATTACTGTTTGGATAGTTCAGAATCAGTGGCAGTGTGGTCTGGGCTGGATTGAAATTGGCTTCTGAGTTATCTAAGAGAAGAGTGTTTAATGACAGTGACAAAATCAATCATACTAAAAACAAATGTAACCACATAATGGGGTCATTTTCTGTTAGCTGCTGTACATATGCAACTTGGTGGTTGAGGTGCTAAGTCGCCCAGAATAGGAATAGAATGGCCTGGTAACGTATCTGCCTCACAGTGCCTTAGGCAGAGATGGTGGTTAGAGTCATTTAGCGGAAGAGGAAACTGAGCCGCAGAGGATTCTTTCTTTTTTTTTGGTAAAAATTTATTTCATTTATTTTTTATTGGAAAGGCAGACATACAGAGAAGAGGAGAGACAGAGAGGAAGATCTTCTGTCCATTGGTTCCCTCCCCAAGCAGCCACAACAACCAGAGCTCAGCCAACCCGAACCCAGGAGCTTCATGTAGGTGTCCCATGTGGGTGTAGGGGGCCTATGGACTTAAACATCCTTCACTGTTTCCCAGGCCATAGGCAGGGAGCTGAATCAAAAGTGGAGCAGTTGGGACTGGAACCAGTGCCCATGTGGGATGCTGGCAATACAGGGGATTAGCTTGCTAAGCTACCTTGCTGACTCCCTACCCTGCCAAAAAATCTTTTTATTTATAGGAAAAGTCCTTTTTAAACAGATGGGTCAGCTGAGGCTTAATGACTCGAGGCCATCTCCTACACTGGGAGAACTCAACCTCGAACCTGTGTCTATCTGGTTTGTGGGTTTCCCCCTATGCTTCATGTTTATGCAGAAATCCTGAAACTCTTTCCAAGGCTTAGTTTTCCACCATGAACTCTATTTCCTGTATCTGGTCTCAGTTTCACTCTTTAAGAAAGAAAAGGTGCCGGTGTTGTGATGTATCACACATGAACGCCAGTTTAAATCCTCCCTCTCTGCTTCTGGTCCAGTTCCCTGTTAATTCACCTGGGAAAGCAGTGGAAGAGGACCCCACTGCTTTTACCCCTGTACCCAAGTGGGAAGCCCTGATGGAGTTCCAGGATCCTGGCTTCAGACTGGCCTAGCCCAGGCTGTTGAAGCCCTTGGGGATAGATCTGCTCTGTCTCTTTTTGTAACTCTTAAAAATAAGTAAATATATTTTTAAAAAGAAACAAAATAAGGAGAATATATTCCTGGATACCAGGTGGGAATGTTCTGAGTTGGGACCCCTGCTGAGGTCAGAGGTGAGAACACCCACACATGTGGCTAGTATGCTTTGCATATGTAAATCTTGGGGACCCTTTCAGTGGTGTGCAGCTGTGTTGGGATGTTTGTGCATAAGTGCTGTCAGGGTTTGGGGGTGGGTGGGATAGTGGGGTTGCTGAGAAAGAACAGGTCAGTGAGAGCACCAGGAATATAGTCTTCCTTTCTGATCATCACAGTGGGCTGTAGGTAGCAGAGGGGAGAGAAGAATCTACAGATTTATTCATTTTCATTGGAAAGGAAGATTTACAGAGAAAGAGACAGAAAGATTTTCTGTTGATTGGTTCACTTCCCAAATGACCACAACAGCTGTAGCTGAGCTGGGCTGAAGCCAGGAGCCTGGAACTTCCTCTGGGTCTCCTATGCGGGTGCAGGGTCCCAAGGCTTTGGGCCGTCCTTGACTGCTTTCCCAGGCCACAAGCAGGAAGGTGGAAGGGAAGTAGAGAAGCCAGGACATGAACTGGCATCCATATGGGATCCTGGGTGTGCAAGGTAAAGAGGTAGCCACTGAGCTGTCATACTGGGTCAAAATCTACAGTTTTTAAGAAGTTACTTATTGGGTCTGGCATGATGGCCTAGCGGCTAAAGTGTCACTGGTTCTAGTCCTGTCAGCCCCAATTCTCATCCAGCTCCCTACTTGGGGCCTTGGGACTCTGCACCCCTATGGGAGACCTGGAGGAGGCTCCTGGCTCTTGGCTTCAGATTGGCTCAGTTATAGCTGCTGCAGCCACCTGGGGAGTGAATCAATGGATGAAAGATCTTCCTCTCTGTCTCTCCTCTCTGTATATCTGACTTTGCAATAAAATTAAAATAAATCTTTTTAAAAAGTTACCTATTGCCTTTTTATTTGAAAGGCACAGAGACAGATGGAGATCTTCTATTTGCCTATTCACGCCCCCAGATGCCTATGACAGCTAGTACTAGGCCAGGCCAAAATCAGCAGCCTAGAACTCAGTTCAGGTTTCTGACGTGAACTATCACTTGCAGCCTCCTATGGTGTGCAGGAGCAGGAAGCTGACATTGTCAGTGGAGTCAGAAGTTGAACCAAGCACTCTGATGTCATATTGGAATATCGCCAGCCACATCTTAACCACTGCAGCAAACCTCTCTAGCACAGTGTTTCGAACATTATTAATTGGCATCCTCAGGTTGTATTGTACATCGAACCTCTAGACTTACTCATGCTAGCTTTGTAGCATTTGACCAATATCTCCCTCCACCTTCTGACCCCTGACGCTGGTCACTGCAGATCTCTTTGCTTCCACATTTTAAAAAAATTTTTCGGATTCTACATACAAATGACAGCATGCCATATTTGTCTGTTTATGTGTCTGGGTCGCTATTCCCTGTTAGTAAGGACCTTAAGCAAGTTGCTCAGTTCTTGGCCTCAGTTTAAAGTGTGGCAGTGGGTCCAAGCACTAGGCAATCTGATGAAAGCTGTGACCAGCTTCCACCAACACATGGAGATCTACAAAGAAGCACACACATGTCATTTGGCATAGAAGGGGTTCTGAGGTTGGCCCTTCTAGGCTGGAAGGCAATGCTCATCAGCTTTTGTACCTCCAGCACCTCATTTCTTACTGAAGCCAGGCACACATCCTTCCCTCTTTTCTGGCTTGGTTGTGATGTTCCCTGTGTCACTCACTCCTTGCCTAAGCTCACATGGCTGCTGGCAAAGTCTCACTGTGTGATGTAGGAAAACCAATACAGACATGGAAAGTGAAACTCAGTTCCCTCTGATTCCAAAGCTTTCATTAGATGTGGAAATTCCCACATATCTGTGGAGAGCAGCTTTGACTATTCTGGCTGCTGTGTCAAAAACAAAACAAAACAAAAGCCGACGAAACCAAACCAAAAACCCCAGGCCCCCAAACAGCCTGACCTTCAGCCAGCAAAGTGCAGCTTGTCCCTGGGAACAACAGTCCCAGAGAAGCCTGAGGCAGAGTCGTTTCTCCATCTGCAAGTTGGAGAGTTTTTTCCTGGTTGCTCTCTTCCTTTTCTGCCTTGGTTGGTTTACCACACTTAGTAATTCATTCCCCAGCTGTGAGCTGCACATTTCGGCAGGGCCCTGCTCATAGTAGCTGCTCTGCTGCTGCCTGGCAGCTCTGCAGGAGGCAGCAGGGCAGAGGCATAAGCTGAGGCCTCCCTCCCTGCAGGCTCAGGGGTCTTGCCTAGGTGGAGGCAGGATTCAAACCCTAAATAAGACCCCTTCTTGTACGTCCCGTCTTTCCATTTGGTCCAGCTCTGGTTTGATCTCCATGTTTTTCTATTCTGTCCCCTGCCTTTCTTCCCTCCTTAATACCTTATGTGTGTCACTCTGCTAGGGACAATAACTGACAGTGGCTTTCAGAGCTGCGACCACACGCAGGCGGGAGGCTACAGTGTGGCATCGTCCTCTCTTCTCACCTTCACCACATGGGACAGGGGTTGTGCACACCTCCTTGTTTCTGCAGCAGAGGCCACATATGGCTGGCTGCTGAGAGGAGCAACCAGCTTGGCTTCCTGGAGGAGCCCGTCACAAGGCACCTTGGGGGCAGGGTAACTGTGGGAGTGGGGCATGGAGAAAGCACTAGTTTTTCCTAAATTGTTGAGGGGACAGATGATTTCAGGCCTATTGCCCATGATCCTTTGCTAGTCTCTTTTTTCCTGTACACCCCTTCATGGCAGCCCTTAGTCCTTCTCTTCAGCAGAGCTCTTGGCACCAGAGCCCTGCCCCATGCCCTATCATACTGATCCCAACCTCTGGGAAAAAGCCTGGTGAAGCAGGATGGACTTGAACTTGAAATCAGATATCACTGGCTCTGTCCTCATCTCTGAACAGATGTCTGCTACTCAATGTCTAGTTTGCTTTTTGGAAATAGGGGCTAAGACTGCCTTGTTCCTGGGGCACTGCAGAGAGGTCAGTGATGCCGACAGCAAAGTTCCTGTCATCTTTCTGCACAAAGTACATGCTCAGAAAGCCCAGCAGCACTCCTTCCCATCTTGTAAATGTCCAGGCTCTGGCATTGCTTCTCGATAAAGATTTTGGCTTCAGCTGGCTGAGGAGGCCTAGGGTGGCCATGGGGGAGTTGATGGTGGTTTCCCACTTGCTGTCAGAACCATACAGGCTGCTGCAGGTCTGGGGAGAAACCCAGAGGTCCCAGTGGTGACTCAGACATGCTCCAGCAACCCTAACCCAATGGGCAGCAGATCCCATTCACTCTGTTCTTCCTTATGTCTGTCTGTCTCTGGGCCTGACCATGTAATGCCTTGCCACTTCTTCCTTCCTGGCCATCCCCACAGGCCAGTACACAACCTCTTTCTCGATGAGTGTCACAGATAGGTTTCTGGGCAGTGACAAAAGTCTCGGAATAGTACAGGTTGTGGTGTGAATTCTGTCCTTTTCTGAGCTGGCCCCGGGAGCCCCCTGGCTTCTTGCCCACTGTTTCCATTCCCTTGTCTTTGGCTTCTCTTGCCCTCTTAGACCTGCAGAGTGTCTAGGCAACAGTTAGGGACCCTGGAACCTTCCTATGCTTTTCCAAGGATCTCCAGCTGGGTGAGGAAATGGGATTCCCTGGGGGAATTTTCTTATGTTGGGATTTGGACATTTTGCACCTTAGTCAGCCACTCCTTGCACAGCCAGCTTTGAGCAGGGACTAGAGCAAGGGAGTCGAAAGATTCAGCTCCAAGCCTGGTTGTAAGACTTTGGCCAACGTCTTGCCCCCAGTTTCTTCATCTGGGAAATGAAAATCTGTCAGTATTATTTTGGAGATCCTGTCCTTCTTAGTGAAATGGCATAGAATAAAAGATTTCTAGTAGAATTGGGTTAGGTGTCCTGCCACCTCATGTATCAGTTCCTGTTTCTCAGGTGGCTGAGGGCTGCCATTGTGTCTGAGGTCTGAGACATCACTCACCACTTAGCTCTTGACCCGCTTCTGTGGGCAGTACTGCACCCTTTCATTGACGCATGCAGTGCCCTCCGTCCCGCCACTCACTCCCTCCAGTTCTCCACCTGCCCATGTTGTGTCTACTGATTTTTTCCTGCACTTTACATCAGTTAAAATTATTTATTCACAAGCTGAGAAAAGAATGTTAGCTGACTGAATGCAGAGAGTCATGTCTTGGGTGTGATGTTGGGTAGTATTGGCAGACACCAGGATCCATTCACTGGGGTGTTGCCGAATAATCAATCTCATGCAGGAGTTGCTCAAAGGAAAGCTTTATTTACTTGTAACAAGTGAAGGAGATAGTGGGAAAGTCACGTTTCCACACAAACTGCCTCCCTAAGAAGGAGTAGGGTTAGGGAAAATCCAGGATGTAGAAAGAGGGAGCAAGAGGGCCTTTCCCATTAAAACAGTGCACATCTTCATACCCTGAGTGCTAAAACTCGATTCAGACTGACTTCTTGCAGTCTTGGTTGGTTGACTGATGGTTCTAAGTTTCAGGTTTGCAAGATCTGCCTTGCTAGGACATCCTTTGAAGGATAGGCTCTGGGGAATGAACTGTGTCTGATTCTGTCTCTGTCCTGTGCCCCCCTATTGCCTAAACCTTGTGTTCTTGCTTATGGTACTTTATAGGATAGATGGGCAACTGAGAGACTTGGTTTGTCAGAAAGAGTGAGTGTTTGGGCAACAGGGACTACTTGATAACAAGGCCAGATTTCACGCCCTCCTCTCTCCTGAGAGGTGGTGGGATCTCCTGAGCTGGCTCATTTGCTTACTTCTTTGTTGGGAGAAGGCAGAGCACTTGATTCAGTAACACTGAGACTGTGGGTCCTGGGTGGGAGGAGTCATTCTTCAAAAGGACTTAAAGGTGGGATTTGGAATGGAACATGGTGGGCATGTACAAAACCAAAACCAACCAGTTACCAAACCAAGCATCTCAAGTATCTCAAGCATCTTTTGAAGTATCAAGAGATCACTCAGTATGTAACAGGACAGAATTTCACCAGGATTTACCACCAGAAGACTTGGGCCTACCTCTGGTTTCTGTTCTTCTCTAGCAATGGGCCAGACTTACCTTCTTTTCTTTTTTATTTTTTAAAGATTTATTTATTTATTTTTAAAAGATTTATTTTTATTGGAAAGGCGGATATACAGAGAGGAGAGACAGAGAGGAAGATCTTCCGTCTGATGACTCACTCCCCAAGTGAGCGCAACGGGCCGATGCTATGCCGGTCCGAAGCCAGGAGCCTCTTTTGGGTCTCCCGTGTGGGTGCAGGGTCCCAAAGCTTTGGGCCGTCCCCAACTGCTTTCCCGGGGCAACAGGCAGGGAGCTGGATGGGAAGCAGGGCCGCCGGGATTAGAACCTGTACCCATATGGGATCCCGGGCGTGCAAGGTGAGGACCTTAACCACTTGCGCCACCGCGCCGGGCCCAGATTTGTTTATTTTTATTACAAGGTCAGATATACAGAGAGGAAGATCTTCTGTCCTATGATTCACTCCCCAAGTGACCGCAACAGCTGGTGCTATGCCGAACTGAAGCCAGGAGCCAGGAACTTCCTTCAGGTCTCCCACGTGGGTGCAAGGTCCCAAGGCTCTGGGCCGTCCTCGACTGCTTTCCCAGGTCACAGGCAGGGAGCTGGAAAGGAAGTGGAGCAGCCAGGATTAGAACCGGCGCCCATATGGGATCCTGGCACTTTCAAGGCGAGGACTTTAACCGCTAGGCCACCACACTGAGCCCACCTTCTTTTCTTTATAAAATGAGGACAATTGGGGCCAGTACAGTGAGTAGCCCTCCACCTGTGGCACGAGCATCCATGAAGACCCTTGTTTGTGTTCTGGCTGCTTCACTTTCAAATCAGCTCCCTGCTGATGAGCCTGAGAAATTAACAGAGCTTCCAGCTTTGGACCAACCTAACTCTGGCCAAAGTAGCCATTTGGTCAGTGAACCAGCAGATGAATGACCTCTCCCTCTGTTTTCTCTGTAACTCTGCCTTTCAAATAAAATGCTTATATACATCCATCCATCATTGGATGTATATGACAGTGTATGAATAATGTCTGCCTTGTTCAATTCAAAGAAGTGTTGTGGGGATGTGATGAATTAGTAGGTATAATGACATTTTTCAAGTACTAGGAAAGAGGATTGTTTTCACCGTAGCTACTTCTGTTTTCAGGGTGGCTGATGAGAACCCCCTTGGCTTGTGGGCCGCTCTGAGTTCTGTTGCACTCTCCCTACTCTCCGTGTGGTGGTAACCATGAGAGGAGCTGTTGAGTGTTTCAGTTTCTCAAGCTGTTGGATGACTGTCCAGGGTAATCTCTGTCCCCATTTTAGAGTCACAGATGACCAAGGCTGTATGGGCTGCAAGTAGGCTAAATACAAAAGTGGATGAGTGTGAAGTGTGGGTTGGGGCCTACTTTCTTATGGGTAGGTGTGAAATGACAAGAGAGAAGCTCTGATCACGAGAGTGGCCTAGTTATTTTCAACTCACAATAGGGAGGATCTATGTTCTGCAAGTTGTAGACAAGTCAGCATTGGAGACCAGAATGAGGTCAGAGGACAGAGCACAGGTATAGTGTTAAGAAGCAACTTGGCATATATTTGTCCCATGCTGGAGTATTTGGGTTTGAGTCCTGGCTCTGCTTCTGATTCCAGCACTGTGCTCATGTGCACTCTGGAAGGCAGCAGGTCATGGCTCAAGTATCTGTGTCCAATACTGCCTACGTGGGAAACCCATCTCCGGCCCATCTCTGAGTGTTGCAGGCATTTGTGGTGTGAACCAGTGAATGGGAGGGCTCAGTCTCTTCTCTTTGTTTCTGTCTCGTTCTCTCTTTCACTCCTCTCTTTCCCTTTCAGATGAATAAAGACAGAAAATGTTTAAAGACAGAGCAAAGGAGACCAAATGGTTTATATTCCTACAACATGTAGGAATGTACATGTAACACATATATGCACCATGTACTTGTGGGAAATAAAAGATCCCTGTCTGTGCCTATAAATGCTTGGGCTCTTTTTTTGAGGGGTTGCATGAGAAATCAGCAATAAATATCTTCCTGTTAGGAAGGATATCAGGGAGGAGGTCACTTTTCTTTGTGTAGTATTTCGTGTCTTTAGAATTTGGTCTCAAGTGTATGTCTCATTCAGTTCTCACAATTCATCAGGCATGGGGTGCCCAGGTGTTGTGGGGAGAATGCCTACAGAGCTCTAAACCCAGCCCCAGCCTCAGGGTTCCTCTCTCCTTAGCCTGGCAAAAGACACCGGTTCCTCACAACAGGAGTCTTCTGAGGCCACCGGACCAGGGCAGAGGCCCCTTCCTGCCCAGCATAGCACTCACCCCACCCTTCACCGTATCGAGGAAGTGGACTTCTAGAATTACCTTTTGACACCAAAACACAACCTTACATGCCTCCCCCTAAAAGGAAAAGGGTGACATTTAATGCGGGGGAGATCAGGGGTTCCTCCCACAGAGGACAGCGTGTCACAGAGGCAGTAGTGGAGTTGTGCCAATGTTGGGTCAGGCTCCAGCCTCTGCAGCTGAGACAGGAGGCATAAGACATGGCCATGCTCCAGCTGTGCTGACTGCGCCTCTGTCAAAGGGACTGGCTTTCTAGGGAGCTCAGGTGATGAGATCAGCTCTGCTTGCTGGAGCCCGTTATCAACAAGGAAAGGAGAAGCAGTAGTGGTCGGAACCTGACCCGGATCAGCTGAGGCTGATGGCCTGCTCTGGCCTTGACCCCTTGTCCAGAAGTCAAGAGGTGAAGAAGAAAGCACAGTGCCTGCCTGCCAAGGAGGCACTGGTCAGAATGACCTGGAAGAACCTGCAGTTTGCAGCTACCTCTCTGCAACTCTGCGGTTTAGAGACAGTGTGCTGAGCCCCCAAGGTATCTGTTCATGCAGGGAAGACATGGCATTGGGGTGTCAGTGAGGAAATAGGCTGGCATGGGAAGGAGCAGGTCCTGGAGACTACTCCATGAGGATGGGGCATCTGACTAGTAGGAGCATGACATCTGTCTCCTGATCTGACCTTTCCCCAGAGCACCCTACGATTCCTGGGCCTTGCCTGCCACGTGGGAGTTGGTTCTGAGCAGGGCGGCTGTCTGCCAGCCACAGACACACAGCTCTTTCTCTCAAGATGAGAGGATGTGGGCTTTTGAAGTGGACCTGGTTTGAGTTCTAACTTTCTTTTTTAAAACTTATTTATTTTTATTTCATTTGGTAGGCATAGAAACAGAAAGAAAATCTATCCACTGGCTTACCCCTCAAATGCCTGCAACAGCCAGAGCTGGGCCAACTCAAAGCCAGGTGGGTGGCAGGGCCCCAAGTACTTGAATCCTCACCTGCTGTCTTCCAGAGAACGTGCTAGCAGGAAGCTGATTGGAAGTGGAGCAGCCAGGACTTGAACCAGGCACTCCAAAAAGTGAATGTAGCTATCCCAAGCTGTGTCATAACAGCTGGGCCAAGTGCTCACCTCCTTGCTGGGCTATTAATTTACTTGGTGACTATGCTATGTCAGTTCTCTGAGCCTTGATTTCCTTGTCTGTGAAATGGGGATGGTAATGCTACTGAGGTATCACCAACGTGTTTTTGCAGCCTTACAAAACGAGGCATTAGCAAAGTATATTAGTAGGGCTGGCTAAAGTTGAGCTGGTCCACGTGAAAGGAGAGTGAGAACCTCAGGCTTAGGGGAGAATACGATAATGGGTATATTTAATGATCCCTTCCTGCCTCTACATGCGTTGCCTACAGTGGGCTCCAGTGTTCTACTTGGGAAAAGGGAGAGTAGAAGACATCCATGGTCAGTGTGAGAGATGGATGGGAAAGAGGGTGGTGAGAGAAGAACCTACAAGTGTGGGATCCTATAGCACTAGGGCTGGGTCCTGGAAAACAAGTCAGACCTGGGAGAGATTTATTTCTTCCACCAGGAAAGGCCAATGGATTTTTTTTATTTTAAATTTAAAAGGCGGAGTACAGGGGTCAGTGCTGTGGTACAATGGTTAAAGCCACTGCTTATAGTGTCAGTGTCCCATATAGGCACCAATTCGAGTCTTGGCTGTTCTACTTTCGATCAGGCTCCCTGCTGTTGTGCCTAGGAAAGCAGTGGGAGATGGCCCAAATGCTTGGGCCCCTCAACCCTGGATTTGTTTGGGTGTTGTGGTCATGTGGGAAGTTAAACAGCAGATGGAGAATCTTCTTTCTGTCCCTCTCTCTGTGTAACTCTGACTTTTAAAGAAAAGTATATAAATCTTAAAAAAAAAAAAAAAAAAGCAACGAGGGTGGAGGCCATACTGTGCCCCTAAAGCCAGAGCAGCAAGTGAGGGGTCATGGGGTTCTGGCTGCACCACTGCTTCCTCCACAGCGGTTAGGAAGGTCCAGAGGAAGAGTGAATGAGACACACCTCAGTGTCACATCAACTGGAGGCAGCATGGGGAGAGCCAGGGTCCCCAGCCTCAGCCAGGGCCGGGAGGCTGCCTAAACACCCGATGCATCCTGAGCCAACCTGGGAGGGAGAGACACTCCTGACTGGAGGGAGCCTGCTTTGTGTCAGAGCCCTGCTGGCCTCCTGGGTTGCCTTTGCCAAGTAGCTGCTCCACTGTTGCTGGGAACAGGATGCTGCCGTGGGAGCTTGGTTCTTGACACTAAAGAAAGCAACGTTTTGGGAGCACAAGCAAGCTGTAGTGTATGAATTGTAATACTGCCACGTGATGTACCACCCCTATGGTCACCTGGACAACACTCCTCTAGCCACAAAAGCCACCTGCCCATGCTGCAGAGTCACAGGCTGCTTTCCTAGCTTCATCACTACGGTCACTCTGCTCACCCACTCTTTCTTCAAAGCCCTCTGAGCATTTCTACAAATACGAGGGAGCTTCTGACAACTAGGAGCTGCGCTTTCGTGTCCCACAGCTGTACTTGGATTGCTTCCATCCCTTAAAAAGGCTTCATTCCTCAGCCCCAGAGACGATTCAGGAACTGCTCAGCAACAGGGATGTGGAACTGTTCTATTAAAGAGATAAGAAAGAAACCATTGAGGCTGAGTCCCAGTGGGACAGGGCTGGACTCGCACACACGGAGTGTCCTGCTGGCTGACTGGGCCTTCTCTTCATGGGTCTGTAGACCTTTTCCCTTTCCCCTCTCTGCTAACAGGAGCATGATCTTTGCCAGTGCTTCTTTCGAGCCTTGATGGGAAGACTGAGATGGTGGAAAATATTTCAGTGCCTGGCACATTGTGAACATGCAGCAGGAAATAGCTGTATCAGTTGTTCTCCCTCAGCTTCTGTACTTAGTCTCTCTCTCTCTGCCCTTGCTCCATCACCTCCATTCTCGCCATCAGAGAAAAGGTGGATGATAGAATCCCTGAGAATCTGTCCTGTGAGACTGGCACATAGAATCAGGGACTGATACAGCCCCACATTTTAAGCAGCCATGTCAAAGTGATGTGGACTTCCTGCCTCCCACCTCTCCTGCCCCTGGGCCACTGATCAGCTCATCTGAACCTGTGTTCCAGCATGTGGGCAGATGCTCAACAAACATAACTGCTTATGCAGAAATGCCAAAGCTTGACAGTTCAGGTCAGCAACCTGGGACTCATTGTGGACTTTCATACCTTCTTGAGGCTGGGCTCCCCTCTAGCAGGTGCAGGGATGAGGGTGAATGGATGTGGCCTAAAGGGCTCCAGAGAAAGGAGGCACTAGGGAAGGCCCCACTGCAGGGCTTCATGGTGAGCAGGTTGCGATTGTGACAGGGCAGCCTGGGCTTTGGGAGATATGTGTGTAGAGCAAGTCTCAGGGTGGGGAGCAAGTTACTTACCCATCGGAGCTTGGCTGGTACTAATCAAGGGCAACTTTTAGGGACAGTTCCTCAGTATTTCCATCTTGTGAGTGTGGGTGATGCTGTATCCAGGCAAGATCTTTAGTTAGAGTTATAAGTACAGTAGAGGGACTTGAATAGGGCACTTGCCACATCTGCTTTAATGTGTACACTAGGGAGTCCTGACTATTCTACCTCAAATTGATTCTGAATTCAGAGACTTCTTGTCATCTGCATAGCTACTATCTGATCACTTTAAAGAAGTTATTAATTTGGGCCCGGCGCGGTGGCGCAAGTGGTTAAAGGTCCTCGCCTTGCACACCCGGGATCCCATATGGGCGCCGGTTCTAATCCCGGCAGCCCCGCTTCCCTTCCAGCTCCCTGCCTGTGGCCTGGGAAAGCAGTCGAGGACGGCCCAAAGCTTTGGGACCCTGAACCCGTGTGGGAGACCCGGAAGAGGCTCCTGGCTTCGGATAGGCATAGTATCGGCCCGTTGCGCTCACTTGGGGAGTGAATCATCGGACGGAAGATCTTCCTCTCTGTCTCTCCTCTCTGTATATCCGCCTTTCCAATAAAAAAAAATAATAAAAAATAAATCTTTAAAAAAAAGTTATTGATTTGAGAGGCAGAGGGACATACACACACGTGTACACACACACACGTGTACACACACGTGTACATACACACGTGTACACACACACGTGTACACACACGTGTACGTACACACACACACACACACACACACACACACACACACACACACACACACACACACCAAGCTCCCATCTGCTAAATGGTTCTCCAGGTGCCCCACAAGCTCCAGCTGGAGTGAAGTTGGGAACCAGGGGTGCAATGCAGCTCTCCCATGGGAATTGTGGGAACGAGTCATCTGTCATCATAGTGGCTTCCTACGTTCTGTGTTAGCAGGCAGCTGGAGTCACAGCAGAGCTGGATTCTGAACCTGACATGTTGATATGGAATTAGAATGTGTGTATTCTAACTTTCCCCACATAGGTCTAACAAGCTCCTACCTGGTTTCTTTGCTTCCAGCTCATCCCAAAGTCCGTTTCCACCAAGTAAAAGGGCTCATGTAAACAAGTAAGCCAATCATGTTATTCTGCTATTTAAACCCTCCATGATTGGGGCCAGTGTTGCAGCACAACAGACTAAGCAAAGCCACCACCTGCAGTGCTGACATCCGTGGGAGCTCTGGCTCAAGTCTCAGCCACGTCCAGTTCAGCTCCATGTCAATGGACCTGGAAAAGCAGTGGAGGGTGACCCAAGTATTTGAGCCCTTGCCACCCAGGCTCCTGTCTTCAGCCTGGTCCCACCTAGACTGTGGCAGCTATGACGGAATAGATCAACAGATGGAAGATCTCTCTCTCCCTTTCTCCCTCTCTCTCTCTGTAGCTTCGCCTTTCAAATAAATAAACAAATCATTAAAAAAAAAAAGCCCTTCATTGCCTGTTTGCAAACCTAAGCTGCTACCAGGTCGCATGCAACTCCGTGCTTCTTAACTCAGGTGGTTTTGCCCCTCCAGGGGGGCATTCAATATCTGGAGACATTTTTGATTGGGACAGTTTTGGGGAGGCTACTGGCTCTGAGTGAATAGAGTTCAAGGGTGCTGGTAAGCCCTCAGTGCACGGGACAGCCCCAACAAGAAGCAATCATCTGGCCCAAGATATCAGCTGCCCTGAGGCTGACAATGTTACATCACATGCGGCCTTGTCTCCTGCGACCCTGTACTTCCATGGCTCCCTTGGTTCCCTTGTCTTCCTACTAACACTTCACTCATGGCCTTCGCACATGCCACAGCCTCCCCTGGGAAAGGGCACTTCTCAGGCCTGTCCACGACTTATCCTGTCATCACATCGCAGCCTCTGCATCCATGTCACCACCTCAGAGAGGAAATTGCTGGACACTCATGATGTAAACCCCTCCCCTTCCATCCACTCTGCTTCCTGTTTCTTTGTAGCCCTTACTATTGGCTGAAACTGTATTCTTGATTTTTAACATTTGTTTATTTGAAAAGCAGAGTGAGAGAGAGATTTTCCACAGGCTGGTTTATTCTCCAGATATCTGCAACAGCCAGGAGTTAGGGCAAAACCAGCAACCTAGAACTCCACTTGGGTCTCCCAAGCATTCATTGCTTCTCAGGCATGTTAACAAGTAGCTGAGCTAAACAGCCCTTAACGCTCTACACCACAGCGCCCTCCCCTGTTTGCTCCTTTTCTCTGTCTCCCTCACTAGAGCATATACTCTGTGCAGGACTTGTCCGCTGTGCTCCGCACTTGGTACTTAGCAGTGTCTGACACACGCTAGATGTGAAGAATATGTATCTGTTGAATACAGATAGAGGTATGGCAGCATTTTAGACAGTGACTTGCAGGGTGGGAGGGATAATTTGGTACCTTCTGAGTCCTTGAGTTCACTGATGAAGCTGACTCAGGCAGGAATGTCTTTGGGAATCCGTGTTGGGAACTGGTTTGGAATACAGTTGACCAGGACCTGTGTCTCACCTCAACCACTCCCCCTCTTTCTGCTGTGCACTGGTTTTGTTGACTGCTGCCTGACTCATTAGCATGATCTTCTGAGGAAATCTGTCCCCAGCCACAGCCTCCCCAGCAGCATCAGTGTGGCCCATCTCCCAGTACCAGCTGATTGAACCAGAGTGTTGCCCAAATGTCCAGGAATTGTGTGGCCTGGATTAAAGAAGACAAGCTGCTGAACCAGTACAAGTCCATTGTTGGCACCAGGGAGACTTGGAAACAGCCTAGGTAGAGGGCAGGGAACTCTTTCCAGCTAGGACCTCCGGAAGTTGAACCAGCAGTGTAGACTCTGGAAAGGTGGCCCACAGGGACTATGGAAAAGGTTGGTTCAGGCACTGGTGGGTCCTGTAGTGGGGCCTTGGGGTCAGATGCTTTTTTCTAAGCCTATTGTAAGTTTATTTAATTGAGAGGCTTTAAGATCGGAGAGAGAGAACTACACCACACAGGCGGAGCTCCCATCTGTTGGTTCACTCCCTAGATTTCCACAAACAGCCACAGTTGGGCCTAGGGCTGCAGCTGACAGCTAGGAACCCAATCCAGATCTCCAATGTGGGTGGTGGGGACCCAACTTCTTGAACCATTTGCTGCTGCCTCTTGGGGTGTGCATCAGCAGGAAGCTGGAATCAGGAGCTGGGAATTGGATGCAGGAACTCCAATCACTGCTAGGTCCAATTCCTACCCCCAGACAGATTTGAATCCTGGCTCAGTCACTTAGCGGTTGTGTGGGTTGGAGCAAGTTGTTTAAACTACTCATCCTTGGCATTCTCTTGTTCTATGGCTATCACCCCTGCCCTGACGGTACTTCTTAGAAAGTGATGAGACAGTGAGAAAGAAGAGCTCCCCCACCAGAAAAGAGGAAGCAGAGACGCTTCTATGACTCAGAAGTTCCACTTTAGGGTCCCTGGAAAGGACTGAGAGGATAGTTTCCTGCCGTTGTGAAATGTGTGTAATGAGACTCAGCAAGCCTATCCTCTGGGAGGATTTCTGGAGCTTGACTGGAGAGGAAAAGGCCCCACGAGTCTAGCAGGGACTCTGTTTTGTGATAAGACCAGAGGGGAGACAAGCAGACCCCTTGCTAGTTTTGCATCCAGCAGCCGCAGGCTCTCTGTGGGCCCAGGAGGGAGCCAGGGTGCGCTCCTGCTTTGGTGGAGCCTCAGGAATGGATTGTGAAGTCTGTGATCAGATCCGGGTCACAGGGAAGCCACAGCAGGAACACTGACGACTGTCTGCTTTGTGGGTCTGTGTCTGGGGGCATGTGATCACAGCAAATGGATGAAAATTATGCAAGGAAAGTGCAAAAATATGCAACTGAAATGAAAGTGATTCAAGTTATTGTAAGAGATTCCAATGATGCAAGCACTATGTAGAATGCAAGTTTAGGTGGACGGGAAGCAAAACTTGGCTCCTGTAACTTAACTTGATATACATTTCTAAAAAAAATTTTCTTTTTTTAAAAAAAGATTATTTTTCTTGAAGAGTTTTTTAAGTTTTACTAGAAATACAGATTTACAGAGAGAAGAAGAGACAGAGACATCTTTCATCTGCTAGTTCACTCCCTAAGTAGCCACAATGGCCAGAGCTGAGCTGATCTGAAGCCAGGAGCTAGGAGCTTCTTTTAGGTTTGTCATGTGGGTACAGAGTCCAAAGGCTTCGGGCCATCCTCAACTGCTTTCTCAGGGTACAAGTAGGGAGCTGGATTGGAAGTGGAGCAGCTGAGACAGGAACAGGCACCCATACGGGATCTTGGCACTTACAAGACAAGGATTTAGCCACTAGGCTATCACGTTGGTCCCTTGATGTACGTTTTCATCTTGACATTTTGTTGACCCAAGAGGAAAGTTTAACCTCACACCTAATTGAGGTATGTTGAAGTATTTGGGGAATCCATACAATTAATTATCTGTGCCCACAATTTATTGCTGACTTTCAACCCACATGCCTCCAACCTAAAGATCTGCTTTTTGGCCAACAGGTGACATGCTGCTGATGCACCCGAGTGCAGATCAGGCCTTGCTTGCTGATGACAGGGTTAGTATATTTCTCAAGGTCCTGATGCACCACAAATGCAATTTAAAGATGATACCCGGGAAGGTCCTGTTGTTAGGCTTTGTGTGACTCTGCAGAGCTGTGACTCAAGGCCAGATTTAAGGTGTGGTATGAGGGCCAACCAGACTCCCTTCTCCCGCTCCTCATAGGTCTCACTGTAATTGCCACAATATCTGGGGTTGGACCAGAGTGAAGTTGGGACCCGGGAACTCCATCCCGTGTTTGTCTCAGAGATTTGCCACCTTCTGTTTTCCTAGGAGCTGGGCCAGAAGCAGAGCGTGCAGGACTGGAACAGCACTGTGATATGGGATTCTGATATATTAAGCAGGGACTTAGCTATTGCACCACAACATTGGCCCCTGTTCTGGAGTCTTACTGTTTCTGTTTTAGTTGGCTATTAACTTTCCTGCCAGCAGTGGACAGCAACTCAGATCCTGTTCTTTCATTATCTTGTTTCTCCCCAAGCATGTAGATTTCAGGGCTCAACTAGAAATGTGGACTCAATTTACTTGAAGAATTTGAGATTTCTCTTTGCCTATTTCCTCTTTTTAGAGGTTGCTCGTCACTTCCCAGTGGTCAGGGTTGCCTCAGGCAGCTCTCCCTTGAGTTCACCAGGCCAGACGAGCACAGACTTTGTAATAGGGTTTTGGTCAACCCTGTGGTATCTGTCCTCCACAGCAAATGCAATTGACCCCAGGCCAGAGTCATAAAACATAGGACTCAATCCCTAATTTTCAGTCCACCTTCAAAGTCTTGCTGCTTTTGTACAGTCTCTTGAGTTCTCAGTTGCATTTATAATTTTTTTTGTTTCTGGTCCAGAGTTGATCATTTTTGCTTGCAGAGTGACTTATTTGGTACTTAGTTCTCCAGGTAGGATATGGAATCTAGGGTGATGAGTTTAAGAACTTTAATAAGATTCTTACTAAAAATGACTCTAGAGCATGTGGATTAAGTCACCTCTTAGAATGCCTGCATCCCATATTCCAGTGCTGGTTTGAGTTATGGCTGCTCTATTTCCCATCCAGTTTCCCATTACTGAGCACCCTGAGCAACAGCAGGTGATGCCTCAAATACTTGGGTCTGTGGGAGATCTGAATTGAATTCTAGGCTCCTGGCTTTGGCCTGACCCAGCTTTGGTATTGCAACCAGTGGATGGAAGAGCTGTTTATTTTTATTTTTTAAGATTTAAGAAAAATTTTGAAAGACAGACATATATAGAGAAAGAAAGGTCGCATCTGCTGGTTGACTTCTGAATGGCTGCAATGGCTGGAGCTGAACTAATCCAAAGTCAGGAGCCAAGAGCTACCTCTGGGTCTCCCACATAGCTACAGGGGCCCAAGGACTTGACCTATCCTCTGCTGTCTTCCCAGGCCAAAAGCAGGGAGCTGGGTAGGAAGAGAAGCAGTTGGGACATGAAATGGTACCCATAAGGGATGCTGGTGCTGTAGGTGGAGGGCTAAGCCTGCTATGCCACATCACTGGCTTCTGTGTCTCTCTTTGAAATAAATAAACAAATACACAATTATCCCATTCTTACCAGCTTTGTTACAGAAACTCATGTCCTGTGTATTTGTGATTAGTGTCTCTCTCCAATAAAGAACTGTATTGGAGCAAAGGCTTTGGCTGCTGAATCCACAGTGTGGACTGAAAACCCAGGTTCTCTGCAAAAGGGATGAAAGCAGGCGCTGGGAGGGGCCAACCTTAGCAGCTGGGCCTAGGTGTAAGCTGATCTTCAACACCAGTCAGTCCTTGATTCTATGGACACTAGTCATTATGGATTTTCACCACTGGGTGGCACTGCTCATAGGTTTTTCTAAGATTGATGCTGTGCATAATAATTTAGCCACTTTATCCTCCAGGACCCGCTTAAAATGCCATCTCTGTTGTGCAGTTCCTCTAGCTGACTATATGTGCATGCATGCTTACTTATGCATTTATTGATTTTGTATTTTGCATGAAGTTTGCCTTATATCAGAGAAATATGTAATATTTGTAATAAGTATTGACTTATTTCACTGAACATAATGGTGTCTAGTTGGGATTATTTGGCTGCAAATGGTAGAATTTCATTCTTATTAATGGCTAAGTGGTAATCCACTAAGTAGATGTACTAGTTTCTTTATCCACTTCTCTTTTGATGGGTAGGTTGTTTCCATGTCTTTGCTATTGTAGATTGTGTTGCTGTAAATATAGGATTACAGTTCCCTTTCTCCTATGTAGACTTCATTTCCCTTGGATATATTCCTAGGAGTGGGATAGCTGGGTCATATGACAGATCAATTTTCAGTTCTCTTAGCATTCTTCATACTGACTTCCATAGTGGTTGTACTAGACTACACTCCAACAATGCAACTCTACTTCCAAATCAAAGCTGGACTCCCAATGAAATTGTTAAATATGTCTTGACAATAGGATGCTGGACTCTGCCATTCTCCATTCCTATAATGCCAGAATATACTTGAATAGCAGAATGATGGACTTAATGACTGTTTCTGAAGGATTACGTTAATCCTATATTAATAAAATAGGGGAAATTAGTAGGGGGAAGGAGAAATCCCAGAACCTTTGGAACTGTATCATAAAATAAACAAATGCTATCTCTGTGGTGACACGTCCCTACCCTGATGCTCTGACTTGCGGCCAGAAGGGGTTCAACACATTGTGGTTTTTAATTTATATATTTGAAAGGCAGTGTTAGAGAGAAATCTTCCATCAGCTAGTTCACTCCCAAAATGGCTACAATGGTTAGGGCTTGATCAGGCCAAAGCCAGGAGCTAGAAACTTCATCCAGGTATCCCATGTGCAAAGGCTTAAGTATTTGGACCATCTCATGTTTGTTTCTCTTTTGCATTAGCTGGGAACTGGATTGGAAGTAGAGTTGCTGGAATGTTAACTAGTGGGATACCAGGATCACGTGTAGTGGTTTAGCCTACTACACTGTAATGCCTGTGCCTGTCACACTGGCTTCTTCCTACAACCCCAACCTAGTCTTGATGTGAATTTCATGAATAGGCATGTAGTGTGCAGCCTGCCCAGTGTGAAGGGTCCTGCAGGAGCAGAATATATAGCAGTCACTCTTGGACTATCTGGCCCCAGTCCCTGTGGTGTGCAAGATGCTATGTAGAGGGGGCCTGTGCCCAGCCCCTGTGGCTCCCAACAAAATGCTTTCTGTGTCAGCCAGAGCTGCTTCCTGAGGTTCTTCCCTTTTGTACTGATGGCTGCCTCATGTTGCTGTGGGTGGCTCTCACCGACCTGGAGCTGCCCCTCTCCGAGAGTGAACCCCTGTTACAGCCCAACCTCTCCACTCCTTCCCACGTACTGGCCATCCTGTCCCACAGGGTTGACACTCTCATCAGCTGTTTGGGAGTGGGTTTATATGATGAGGCCTGCCCTTCAGGGTAATTGGTGTGGGCTGAGACAGAGATCTTCCATCTACTGGTCAGAATGAGGAAGTGTGTGTGTGTGTGTGTGTGTGCGCAGGCTTACGTGCTTGGACCTCTGGATCCACATAGGAGATACAGGTGCTGCTCCTGACTTTGGTTGGCCCAACTCTGGCTGCTATAGCCATCTTGGGGGTGGTGTTAGTGTTTCAAGATGTCTCCTTCTCTTCCCTTTTCCACCCTATAACTCAGACTTTCAAATAAATGAATAAATGTGTAAGTAAATATTATAAAACAAAACAATTGAATACGCAGGAAGACCCTTGTCTTTTCCATCTTATCAATTCAGTATTTCTAGTAAGCTTTGTGTTAGCTGGGTGTGGGTCTGACCTTGCATCTGTAGATTCCCAGTTAAACACATTTTAGATTAATGTTTAAGTCCTGAACTCCTCTGATGAACAGGAAAAAAAAAAAAAAGACAAAATGATGTTCCTGTCCCAAGTTGCTGGAACCCTGGCCCCATGCTTCCTGTTTTCCATCCCTGACTATCCTGTCTGCTAGAACTTTGAACGCTGGCTCACTGACTTTTAGCCCAGTGATGACTAAGGGCTATGAAACTGCCTGCTGCCTTGGGGTACACGTGGATGTTGTTCTAGCCCTCGTGTCCACTCTGGCCTCTGCAAGCAAAAGCCCAGGCTTGGTACAGTGTTAGTGATTCTGTCATTGCTCAGCCAGCCATGAACCCTTGGAGAGAAGGGCCCCATGATAATTAGCTGTTGACAGTAGGAAGGGCAGAGAGACATTCCTGGATCCGGGAGGAACTCACGGACCATGGAGGGATGAAAGCAGGTAGCCCAGGACCCCTATGTGGGTCAAGGTCAACCAGCACATAGGACAGAGTGCTTGCCTAGCCAACATGACAGCTGCTGGCTTACTGCACAAGTTAAGTGTCATTTGTGTAAGTTAACGGAAGCTGAGTGTCCATCAGTGGTTGGATGAGCAACATAATGTGGGAGATAAAATGCCACAGACTCTGACTCAGTTTTGTGAGGGAATGAAGGTCAGCCACAGGCTGCCACAGGGGTGAACCTGGAAGGAGCCAGGTTCTGAAAAATTCAGACAGTCTTAGAAGGACTGACACTTGTATGAGGTATTGGAGTTGTCAGATTCACTGAGATGGAAGTAGGATCCTGGTTACTGAAGTTTGAGGGGGTGGCTAATGTTTAGTGGTTACAGAGCTTCAGTTTGGGATGATTCTAGAGAAGAGGAATGGATGTATGGATGTGATGGCTGCACAACAATGGGCATGTACTAAATTAAGCACTTAAAAATGGTTAAGATGGTGACTTTTTTCTGTCTATGTAGATGGACTTGGGCCATGGGATCACATGTTCCTGTGTGTCTCATGTAGCCACTGAGGGAAGTTATGGACACTTCCTAGAATCCAGTTCATGTGCAGTCTTTGCAAGGATGGCTTCATCAAGTGTTTTTGTTCCACTTTGTTATCTAGCATTATTGCCTGGCTTTTGTGTTGCCTTCCCCGCAGCATGTTGGGAGAATGCTGAATTTCATCTGAGTCTGCTTCCAGCTGTTGAGTAGAGCAGCAGGCAGGTGGTTATATGTGTGTGTGTGTGGGAAGGCATCTGCAATGATTATACGTTTCCTTCACCTTCACAAGAAACAAAGTTAAGAATCAAGTTGGCAAATAAAAGGGTTTGATTTATGGCAAGTTTGTGATTTGGACTAATGGCATTGGCTGGGGAAAGACTCAGTGTCTTTCTTGCGATGTTTTACATGATAGCTGGAGAATGGAGTCTCTTCCTTAGTTCTCAGTCCTCTGCCAGCCAAGGGGAGAGGCAATAATGTGAGTATTCCCACCCTGGCCTTCAAGAAACAGCTAAGATGGAAAAAAAAAAGAAGAAGAAAATTACATCCAGAAGAGGAATGAGGATGGGCAGCAAAAATCAGGATGTCCGTAGGACTTACCTGGGTAAGACTCCTAGGCCAGAGCAGATCGTTCCTTAGAATGGCCATTGTGCTGGCATGTGCTGAAAGATGAAGACAGAGCAAAGAGGAGGTGTGAAAGATGATTTGGGTGTTAAGAATGGGGGCTGCATTGTGGTGAAGTGGGTTAAGCTGGTATCCTATATCTGAGTGCCAGTTTGAGTCCTGATCCGAGCCAGCTCCCTGCTACTGTCCCTAGGAAGGCAGCAAAAATACGGTTCAAGTACTTGAGCCCTTGACACCCCTGTGGGAGATCTGGCTGGAGATCCTGGCTTTGGCCTGGGCTAGCCCTGAATATTGCTGCCATTTGGGGAGTGAGCTGATGAAAAAAATCTCTCTCCCTCTCTTTCCCCCTCTTTGTGTTGTGCTGTCTTTCAAATAAATACATCTTTAAGAAAATAGAAAATATTTAAAATGCTTTTATTTTGACCACTGGCCTGTTTCAATGTGATTGTGTTGCCTCTGTGAGGCTGCTTGTGTTGGTGCAGGTTTACCCCTTTCCATCTCCAAACCCAAGGCTGAGCCTCCCAGGGGAGGAGGGGCTGGGCCAGAGCTGGGGCTGGTTGCTTTTTGGTCAGATGGTTTTAACTCCACGCCAGGGTACTGGGAGGCAGCAGAGGCAGGTCGGGATCCTGGAGGTACTCTTTGACCAAGTTGTCTTCAAAGTTGGTGCAGACCTCACGGTTCTTTATGGTGACAAAATTGTGGGGGCAGAGTTAGCCATCATGGCTGCAGGCTGGGCTGAAGTCCAATTCATAGGTCCTTTGAGGCTGCCTTGTGTTCTTTATAGATGCTCACCCCCGCCCCCCCCATGCCACTCCTGGCCTCCAGACCTCACCAGCCTGTCCCTACTCAGTCTGGACTCTCATGCGTACGTCACCACTTACTGGGCCACCCAGCCGCGAGTGGCAAAATCAAGAACCAAACCCAGGTCTTTGGGAGAGTAATATAAAGTGGGATTAGAGGACATAGACTGAGCCAGGGTGGGGTTCAGTAACCCCTGAGAAGGATGACCCCCTTTCCCTAGCTCAAGGCCTCCTGTTTGAGCTCACATATTCTTCTCAGGTTATGCTAATAATACTCTTTCTTGCTGAGGTGCTTGGATAATTTGCTGGTGTTGCATTTGGACCTGGACTCAACACCCCGAAGCACAGGTCTATCTAAACCTGCTGCAACGGCCAACCCTGACCAGGAGAGAGCGCTCCTTCTGCATGTCTCACCATCTGCCTCTGTAGTCTTTAGTGCCAGCGTCTGCCCTCTGTCCCAGGCTCCTGCTGGATCTACCCCATAGGGCCTGGTTCAGGTTGAAGGCAGCATTCAAGGAAGAGATGGAGGAGCACAGGCTTTGGACTTGGTGGGCTGTGAACTTTACTGATATAGAGGAAGTTTTAGTAGTTGAGAGCAGAGTGGGGTAGGGGAAGAGTAGGAAACACGCAGGTGCTCTGGGCTGGCTGCTTGGTGTGACTTCACCACCACAAGCAGATAAATGTGTAATGCAGCTAGTGCTGGTTAAGGCATCACTTTTTGTGAGACTATGGCGGGGACAGCTGTGTGCACCTCCTTGGCCTCTGCTAGTTGAAGGTAAGTCAGGCAGAGTTTTGGTGATTCCTTTAGCACACAGTCTCTCTTGACCCTTGCTGTGGCCTCAACAATGGAAGGCTGAAGGCCAGGAAAGGGTGGTCACAGTTCCCACGTTGGATATGCCCTTACTCAAGCACACAGAACTCTTCGCAGAGGCTAGCTGATGGTTTCCAGGGCCTATTCTTGGAGCAGATGCCTGTTCTTTATTCCTGTATTCTCTCTCCTCTCTCTCTCCCTTCTATCCATCCTTCCATCCTTCCATCCTTCCATCCATGTGGTATGGGCCAGGCTTTCTGCTAGGCCTTGGCCTGGGGGGGGCGGGCACATTATTGTGCAAAACATTATAGTCCAGCCTGGTATATGTACGTGAAGGAGAAAGGATTGGGTCGAATGTTTCCCTGAGTGATTCCTACCTTAGCAGTGAAAAATGTTGGGGAAAGCATAGACAAGAGGATTGTGGAGCTTGAATGCCATGCAGAGCTGAAGAACGTAGGCATTTTCTGCCTTTTGTGATTCTGCCTTAATGGCTTGGCTGGGGGTTGTGTGAACTTCAGGCCTGATAGTCTGATAGTCTACGTGACACCTGGCAGGTCACGTAGGCAGACCACTCCTCAGGAAGCAGGTACCTGGTATTTGATAAGATTCTCAGCCCAATAGCTCATCGATTTGTAATTTTTGAAAGTTGCTTGTTTCAAACCCACCAATAGAAGCCTGCTAAATCATGACTGTATACTTAATATCCTGAAATGTATAAGAACTGGGGGGCTTGGGCTCGCTCGCTCTCTCTCTGGCTCCTGCTGATCCTGCAGCAGCCTCGGCTGCGGCTGCCCCTCCCCTGCCCAGCCATGCTGGGCTGGGGGAGGTGGCTGGGATACCTAGATTAACCTGAATAAACCACCTTTATGCCTTAGCACTGACTTCAGACTTGATGATTATCTGGGGATTTCAAAATCTGGCACAACAGAGCTTTTATGAAGATTTATCTGTAAAGGCAGGTGGTGGTTCTTAGCTTTTACACTTGTGCAGTTTAAACAAGATAAGGCCCATGGATTACTTAGCAGAATGAATGAAAGGTCAGCAGCACTGAAGAAAATGGGATTTGTCATCTGGTTGCTAAGCAAATGGCCTTTACATAGAATTTCCTCAGTTTTCTCAGTTTTGGCTAAGCTTCCCAAGGTTTCCATCACAGGCCAACCTTGTTTTTCACACTAGGCTCTGGCAAAACCTGGCAAAGCAGGGCTTGATGCTCAGGGTACCATACCTAAGCTGGGCTCACAGCCATCCTCAGTCCACTGCCAGTGAGTAAACTCAATGAGGTGCACAAGGGCAAGAAGGACATGCATAGTCTTTAATTCAAGGCAGAGCAATTCCTGGCATAGGGCTGCAGCAGGGAGGGGGAGATGGGCTACAGAGGGGTCTCTGAGCTGTGCCTTCTCCACACACTGGATCACTCACTTCTCCTCCAGGTCCTTGATGTAGTCCTGTACCCAGCCATCCCGGGGGTTGGCACAGATGGGGTAGCCTTTTTTGGTGATGAAGCTGAGAAATGAGAAGGAAAATGATTACTTATTGAGGGCCAGCATCTGGCAAGAGAGTTCGTCCTTGCTCCCTCCCAAACCACACCTGGCAGTCTTCCCTGGCTTAGTCACAAGTGCCTTGCTGAGATGTGCTTTCAAACCCCTAGGATCCCTGGACTTGCCATGGCTCCCTAATTTTTCCTGCATATTCTTGCCTTTGTTTCCCACCCTGTGACACCTCCCCAGCTGTGTGGCCAGCTTCTGAGTGCTCCCTGCATGCCCTTGCCCTGATGTTCCCTCCTCTTCCAGTGCAATGTGTGGGTGCTACCTACACAACTCCAGGCTTGGAGCATTCACTGCTGGTCTCATAGTAATCCACGATCCGGTGATGGGGGACGGCATGGGTGATGTAGGAGAAGCAGCACTCAGCAGGGTGATAGGGGCCTCCTGTAGAGCAAGCGTGTGGGACACTGAGGCGGGGACCCTGGTGAAAGGCATGATTGCTGGCTGCTTCTGTAACCCTAGAGTGCCTCAGAGAGGAGAGACAATGGGAGACCTGCCCCAGAGAGGTGTTAGAGGAACCGAGTCCTCCCTTCTCTCTCGCTCTGTAGTTTTGCTTAATCGGTAATTACCCATGGAAAATAAGAGCAGCCCTCAGTGAGCATGTGGCATCCTGGGGCGGGGAGGGACAACTTACTCAGGAGGCTACCAACAGGCTCAAAGTCACGCAACCTGTACTGTTTGCTTGGAATTCCAGGAGAGACATGGGTACTTGGGCATGCACATCCAGCCACTCCCAGTCCCCTAACCTGCCTGTGTCCCTGGGGCACCCACAGTAGCCAGGAGGAGGGATGGATCCTTGCCTCCACCAGCCTCCACCCCAGGCGATGGCCATGAAGTCAGGGCATCCAAGTTCTAAGGTGACCTTACCCTCACAGGTTGTGACTGATTCAGTTTTTTTTTTTTTTCACTTTTTTGTTTTGCCTTCTCTGTCCTCTACAAATGAGGGCCTTGGGATTAGGTCAGTGGTTTCCATACCAAGCTCCCTGGGACCCTGGGGGCATTAGGGGATGGCCCTGAGATCCTACTTCCTTTAAGAGCTAGTCCCTGGGGATCTGCATCTCATTCACGCCTTTTTCCTGTTTTGGGTATCCAGTTTCTGTGGAAGATTTTGCTCAAAAAAACAAAACAAAACAAAACAAAAACCTGTGGCCTTAGATGTGATGTCAGGTTAGATGATTTTCCAGCTGTTTCCTATGACATTTTGTGACCTTTTCAGGGATACAAGAGAGACAGTGGTGTCACTTGTGCTTGGATGGCAGAGGGAGCAGGAGAGGCCATCGCAGGCCAAGTGCCTTGTATAGATGTGCCGCCTATGTGTCCAAGCTGGACAAAAGTATGGATATGTGTTGTTATGGCTGTGAGGGTGGCCTTGGCTTGCAAGGGCAAAGATGGTTGTGTTATCCAACACTGTCCTCACCATCCAAAGATGGGATCCAGAGACCCCCTGGACATTCCTGGTTCACTCCTCTGAGCTGACCAACAATGCACTAGAGAGACAAATCAGATCTCTAGTAACTTTAGACTAAGATACTATTCTCACGATTCTCTGGACAGGAAGTGGGATGAAGTGGAAGGGAGAGGCAGTGTATTCTCAAAAGCACTTGGAAGAAGACTGCCCAGGCAAGGTCCTGGGGTAGTTACCCTCCCAGGGTGCTGGTAGTTCCAGGGACCACAGGCTGGGCCCACATCTTAGGAGGCCTAGAGGCCAGGTCCTGAGATTCTACAAGCACTGCTCCTCTCCCCACCTCACCTTAAAGAGAGAGAGAGACAGAGAGAGAGAGATGCATGGAACTGGGAAGCTAGCCGACCCTGCTGCACGGCCTTGTGGGGAAGGGACGCCATTCCTGGGGAGGGTGGGGATGTAACTCATTTCAGAAGCCAGACCTACCCCTGGAGCCTCCTCTCTTGTTCCTCAGCCACCCCACTCCTGTTTGTCTCCCCATGGAGATGAGGCTAGAAGGAGACAGGGCATCACACTCACGTGCAGAGATCTCAGCCTTGTTGCCGAGGGCATTGGGGGTGATGATGAGGAGGAGGAAGAGGGAGATGGCAGCTATGGAGTCCTTCATCCTGTAGGAGCTTCTGCTGGACAGCTGGCTTGCCCCGGGGCTTGTGAGGCTCCCTGGGTAAGGATGTGCTGAGGTCATTGAGATCAAAGTCATGTTTTTTAATTAAAAAAAAAAAAGGAACTGTGATTTTGAAGGAAGTGGACAGCTCAGCAATTTCATGTCCTGCACACTTGTTGAAATGGCACAAAGGAAGCATGGGAAGCCAGGACTGCAGGGAGGACGCCGGCACCCATCTTGATCTCCGGGCAAACCAGTTTAACTGCTTTACTGGCAGCTCTTCTTGGGGTGCAGTCCACGCTGATGAGGGGAGTTGGCAGACACTGGCTCAGACTAGTAAAAGCACTCAAGGCAGGGCCTCAGAGCAAGGCTGTGAGGGCTGTGGAGGTTTGGGGTTTGCTAATCCTGAAGCCAGAGAGCCTTTTTGATGAAGGGAAGAGCTCCAGAGTTCCTCTAGTCAGCTCCCATCAGTTAGGGTCAGGGAATCTTCCCTGAAACTCTCAGGCAGAACCCACAGCTCCCAACCTCACCCCCCAACTCCTTATTTCCACACCCTGGGCATGGTGGTGGTGAGGAAGTGCTGTGATTCACAAACTCAGGGGTTTTGTGAAATAAAAAAGGAAACATTTATTCTGCTAAGGGACATGTGGATATTTCCAGCATCACTCACAGGCCGTACAGAATGATCAGCTTAAGCATTAGCCTGTTAGAGAGAGGTATTGAGTTTTGAGTCTTGCCTATGATTTTTGGACCAGACCTACTGATAATTATATGTAAAATTAAGGTGTGTGAGCCAGGTGTTCCAACTGCTGTTCTAAGTGCTGTCTGAATGTTACTAGACTATCTCGTCTTACAACTGCAGGTGAGGAAGCAGAGGTTAGGAAGCAAAGCCCACACTGTGACAGCAGACTTGTCATGTTCATGGAGAGATGGAGTTCAAGCTCAAGTGGTGTGGCTTCCCACTTTGTGCTCTTCATGCATCTTATGCTGTAAAGGAACATGGGAGTGCCCAGCTACGCTCTCTGGCTGGCGTGGGCGCTTAAGGCCGTCTGTAGAGTTGTCTCTTTCTGAGTTCAGGTCGGGAATGTTTTGGGGACCCTCTCTTGCTTTCTGATTTGTGTCCCAGAGAAGCCTGCTGGGAATCGGGGGCCAACTAGTAGGCTTTGCTGACTAGGGCTGGCGTGGAGCTCATCCATGAGGGAAGCCATTCCGAGGCCTCATCAAACACGTAGCAAGATGGAGCCCTGATGGATGTGCACTGTGCACATCTTGTATACAGTGCATAGGAGTGTGGTGTTTGTGGGGGAGGGCCTGTCCATGCATGCATTCAGGAACCACAGCTTTTATCTTTTGGCACCTCCAGTTTTAGTGCAAGGCCTTCCTTCATCTTAGCAGACAACTTCATCTGTCAAAAAGTCTTTTCTTTTGAAGATAACACTCATTCAGAGTTTAGTAGTTCAGTTTTCTTTTCCTGTTAGAATTCAAGTAAATGATGTTCTTTAGATATTTATTAGATATGTTACTTTAAAGCAGAATAAAGAACAATTAATTTTTTTAAAGATTTATTTTTATTATTTTTTCATTGGAAAGGCGGATATACAGAGAGGAGAGACAGAGAGGAAGATCTTCCGTCCGATGATTCACTCCCCAAGTGAGCGCAACGGGCCGATACTATGCCGGTCCGAAGCCAGGAGCCTCCTCCGGGTCTCCCACATGGGTGCAGGGTCCCAAAGCTTTGGGCCGTCCTCGACTGCTTTCCCGGGCCACAGGGAGCTGGAAGGGAAGCGGGGCTGCCGGGATTAGAACCGGCGCCCATATGGGATCCCGGGCGTGCAAGGTGAGGACCTTAACCACTTGTGCCACCGCGCCGGGCCCGAACAATTAATTTTTAAAAAGAGTAATCTGGATCCCTCAGGAAATGAGAGAGTCAGAGTGTGTATCCGCACTGTTCCTTAAGCAAGTGCCATTGCTCCCTGGTTTTCACCTAGCACTTCAGGTTTGTCGTGTACTCCTGAACTCTCTTGTTGCTGTGGTCAGCACATTCTTGTTGTCCGCTCTTGGTGAGGAAGCTGGTGAAAGGAGGGACAGTTTACAAACTTGGATGAGTGCAGCCTGAAGGAGCACCTGTCAGGATATTGATGGTGGAACTTGCATTTACACCCACCCACCCACCAGGTGCTCCCCTCAGTCTCCCAATTCTCCAGTACGTAGTGGGTGAGCTTGGCACTTACATGACAGCTGCCAGGGAGCACTGACTGCTGGTTTCAAAAGTAATCTCTGATGTTGATGCACTGGATGCTTTGTGTGAAGTAGAAGCATCATTCAGTAGGATGGTGAAAGCCTACAGGTGGGTAAAGTGCCACTTAGTGGCCGAGTCTGTATCTCAAGAAGCCTCTCCAGGTGACTGTTCAGATTATGTCCTTATCCTATGTGTGCATTTGCTGGGCTTTCCTTGCTTCTGACCTATCCCAGCTCAGGACTTGAGACATTTTCCCAAAAGGGAAGTGTACAGACCATAGAGCTATTCACCCTTCCCTCTTACAGGCATCTGGAATAGTGGTAGCCTTCATGATCCTCCCTGGATGTGATATGTTCCCTCTGGGCCAGCCTGTCGTCCCTGTTCTATATGTAGGGTGAATGGAGCCAGAGTGCAGATCTGCACCCCCCACTACCACCATCACTTACTGTGGATTCTGGTCCCAAAAGACCCGTGCATCTCCATGGTTTGCTCTCTTGCCTCTGCATTTGGAAGAAAGAGACAGGATTTGAGGAGAACTTGGTGAGAGGCAGCAATGTCTCAGTCTGCATTCACCTCACCCCCAGCCTGAGGACAAGAGGCTCTGGACCTGTGGTTCCTATACCTTCTTCCAAGCCCTTTTCTTCCACATCCTTTTGTGCTGCTAGGGATCTGAGAGTCTTCAGGGACCTTTGGATCATGTTTGTGAGATGAAAGCCTTGTGTTGGCCCTGAAATGTAAGATGCAGACTGTAAATCATACAGGAATATGCTATTGGATGGAATATACAGGGATGTCAGCTGTATGTCGTGTAGTTCAGGGTTTTATGCATAGATAAGGGTTTTGACAACACAGTGTCATCAGTAAATGTCACCCAAAGAGAAGTGAGGTTGTTTTCTGTCTTTCTTTATTCCAGATCCTGTGAAGCTTTGCTCCTGTTTGCTGTAGGAATATTACTTTGTTGGACTAAAATGTGCTTCCAGGACCCAGTCAAGGATGAGTATTATCGAGGTATATATGACCTTTGTTTAAAAACTATGTTTTGATGTTATAGAGAAAATACGTAACAAATAATTTTCTATTTTAATCATTTGCAAATATACAGTTCTGGAATATTCAATACATTTAAATGTCTGTGTAACTATTCCATTCAAAGAACTTTTTTCACCTTGCAATGTTGAAACTGCCAGTAGTGCCAGTAACTGTCTGTCCTTTTCCTTCCTGTTGGTCTTAGCACTATGTATCCTGTCTCTGAATTGGCTACTCTGTGTCACTCAGGTGAGTGGGATCATTCAGTTGTCTTCTTCTGTGAGTGGCTTCTCTCACTTAGTGTGATGTGCTCAGTGTTCATCTGTCTTGTGTCTTGTACTGGCTGTCCTTGCTCTTAGGCTGAGTGTGAGCCCATTGCATGTGTGCCTCACATGTTGCTTGTCTGTGCATCTGTTGGGACATTTGAGTTGCTTTAGTCTTTCACAAATCATGCTACTGTGAACATGGATGCACAGAAAAATCTCATGTACTTTTACACTTGATCTTAGCCAAAAGGTCGAGAAGCAATAAATCTTATCTACTTTTGATTCATTTTTTTGAAACAGTACCTCTAAAAATTTATTACTTCTATTTAGTCGAATGTCACAGAAATGTAGAGGCATAGAAAGTTGTGTATCTGCTGAATCTTTCCCACGATGCATATAAAACAATTTAGAACCAACTAGACCAAAAGCAGGAGCCTTAAATTTAATCCAGGTTTCCAAATGCATGGGGACCCAAGTACTTGATCTGTCACCTGCTGCTTCCCACAGTATGCATTATCAGGAATGTTAATAATTGGAAGTAGCGCTAGGACTTGAACCCAGGCACTTGGTAGGTCATTCAGCAATCCTAAGTGACATCTGGATGTCAGCACTGACCCACTGTGGTGCAATTTCAATTCTCTTGATTATAATCGAGATGTGGAATTTCTGGATTATATCATATTAACTTTTTGAAACCTAAAAAATTCTGCATTTTAACATTCATCTGGAATCAAAATGCATCATAAGGTTTGTGTAAAGTATGGAAATCCTGCATATTAACATAATATTAATTCATTCTTCAGGAATAGCCATTGGGTGACAGCCAGGACTCCAAGGCCAGGGCACAGGTAATTACCTGCTAATCAGTAATACGTTCCTACTACATTTCTATTTCTACAACTTATCTATCACTTAATGAAAAAACAGGTCACAAGGGAAAAGACATAAAGAACCAAGACAAAAGTTTCAAATATTAAATCTCTCCACAGCTATAGGCTCTACAACCCCATAAAAACCAAACAATAATTAAAAGCATATTTCTATATTATTAATAAAAGCATCCTTTAATTCCTCTAGCCAAAAATTATGAAAGTGGCTAAAACATATTTTCTGCACTCCAAAGAAATTGCAATGACAGGTTAGCCTTTGAGGTCACAGTCACAGTGATTATATTTATTGCCATAGTAGTTTCAGCTCACACTCCCGTAACTTTCACTAATTTTTAGGATACTTATGAAACCCTTTCCCAGAAGACATGCTACATGTCTGGGCCAGATTCCTGGGCAATAGTTAGGCACAAAATAAGGTGTCCAGAAATGACATGGGCTTAATTGTAGTCCTGTGTGCATTAATTTTCATAAACTGTTAAAGGCCCATTCACCAAGACATTATCAGTAGCATTAACTCCCAAACTCACATCAGTTGCAAAAACCATCTCACAAGGGCAAACAACAATGCCTCAGTAGATTACAGAATTCTTTAATGGGGTGGTGGATTGTTCATGCAAAGGGAGTGAAACTGCATTAAGGTGGTTGGAGAGACATCCACTAGGCCTTGCCATATGCTGGAAGCTCTTCATGGCCTTACCAACATGAGATTTGTCCTCTTTATACCTCAGTATCATCCACACCTACTGCATGGATCACAGAACCACCGGATGGTAGGATCCTGAGGGGGTAATACAAGGACTTTTAAAGTTCAGATTGAAGCATCAGCCCTTATGGAATAACAGAGCTGGGGTAGTTAGTATTGATTAACGCTAAATACCACTCACAGGTGCACATTAAAGCAAGGGCTGGTGGCTTTCCTGCCAGGGCTAGATCACAGTACTCACCAAAGAGAGTCAAAACGGAATGGGTAATGTTAGGCTGGGCCATGGCACTAACCAGCACACAAGAGAACTGGGTCTGGTGGCAGATTCTGTGGGGGATGTGTGGGCCTCCCCTGTGGTCTGCATTTTAGCTGATTTGTTTGGAGTTGGGGGTGGTGACAGGCTAGGCTAGGAATGACCATGGTACCCTAAAATACTCATGGGCCCTGGAGTAGGGTACAGGCTGTGTGGGGCAGGCTGACCCACAGTGTGCCTAAGATGGGGTTGCCGTGAGATAACTGGCATGAATCTGCAAGTGCAAAAGCAGGAGGATAGGAAGTGAACTTCGGTTTTCTTGTTTAGTAAATAGAAGCAGAATCTAAAAGGACAAAATTATGAGAAAGCAAGACTGCACGATATCTGGATGGTTCCCGTAGTAGGTGAACTAAAACCTGGTGTGACACAAGCTAATGAAATAGGAAAAAGAACTCTTTTCTGAAATGATAATTGAGGCTTCAATCTTAACTGCTTCAGTAGAACAGATGGATTTGTATCTAAGCTCTTTAAAGTTCAACTGTCTCTTCAGTGTTTTCAGTTTATTCCTTTTAACACCTAAGCAGAGTGAAACTGAAAATTCTTCATTACATGCCTTAATGTCATAACTAAAACAGCAGTACATTTGAAAAGTTATTTTTACTTCACAAACAAATTGGCAGAGACAGAAGGAGAGTCAGATACAGAGATAAGTTCTATCTGCTGGTTTACTCCCAAGATAGCTGCATTGGCCTGAGCTGACCAACATGTCTGAGGCCAGGAGGCTTTTCCAGGTCTCCAGTCTAGATGCACAAGTCCAAGGGCTTGGCAGATGCTCTGCTGCCACCCAGGCCATTATTAGGCAGCTGGATTGTAAATGGAGCACTCAGGATAGAAACCAGTGCCCATATGGGATCCCATTGCCAGGAATGGAGAAATAACTTGCTAAACCACCAACCTGTGCCCAGCAATATTTAAAATATATTAATTCAAGGTATAAAATTCATAGGATGTGTGGGGCAAGAGTGTGTTAGGAACTCCCATCTTCTCAATTAAATGTCTCGGTCCCTATGTCTTTGGATAGTGGATTGTGCCTCAGTTGTTTGTTTAAAAATATTTATTTATTTATTTGAAAGGCAGAGTTACAGGAGATAGGGATAGAGAGAGAAATCTTCCGATTCACTGCCCAAATGGCTGCAGGCTTTGGTGCTGCTGGACCAGGGTAAAGCTGGGTTCCAGGGGCTTATGGGGCTTATTCTGGGTTCTCCATGGGGATGTAAGGGTCCAGGAATGGTGAGCATCCTCTGTTGGTTTCTCAGCCATGTTAGCAGTTGGTATTGAAGTGATGCACATCTGTGTTCCAGCCTTGCAGTTGCCGGTTTATCCAGATACCACAGTGTTCCCCTGGTTCTTCAGTTTCATCACACAATCTTGAACTTCACTATTTGAAGGATTGGTGCAGACCCACTGTCCCTCTTTCGTGCGAAATCTGAGGAAAGGATATGAGAAACGGTTGTGTGCACAAATGCAGCGGGAGCCCCATTCTCTTGGCATTCCAGAGTCCCCACTCAGCACATCCTGCTCTTCTTTCCCTCTCTGACTCTTTGATAAGTGCCTTGAGATTTGTGAAAGTTCAATGGGCAGCTTTCTGCCTGCTGTGCAGCACCTCCCTCCTCCTGGCCCCTGCTCTCTGTTGGGAGTGTCTCTTCCTAGATGGCCATGGTATTTTGTTAGGACAGCAGGTAACCCTCACCTAGTAAGGTGTTGAAGGAATCATCAGGATAGCCACCAATTAGGTGCTCTACAGAGACTCTGCAGGCTAGTTCCTCTCAGCATGGGGTGAGTGAACTTAACACTTACATGACAGCAGACAGGGTGCACTCACTGCTGGTTTCAAAATAATCTTTCATGTTGCTGCACTGGATGCGTCGTGGGGTGTGGGAGAAACAGCAGTCAGGGGGAAAAGATGGTAATAATTGTTCGCCCTCATTAAATTCTGCATTTGGAAATAAGAGTCATGGTGAGAAAAGAACTTGCTGGGAGGCAGCCATATCTCAGGCTGTTCTCACCCCCTCTGAGCAAAGGGGCTGTGGACCAGAACCCTAAATCATATCTTGGTCCTGTACCTGCCTCCATGCCCTTTTGTCCCACAAGAGGCCTGAGAGTTTTCAGGGACCTTTGGAGGAGCCTGTTTGCAAGATGAAAGTCTTCTGCTGTCTCTGAAATGTTAGACACAGACTGCGACTCTTACATGGATATGCTATTGGGTCGTCTAGAGCATGTGATGCTGTGCACAGGTGTTAATATAGATATCTGGAATCTACAGGTCTCTGGAAGCAAGATTTTTTTGTCAACACAGTGTACTCAGGAGCATTCAATACCTTCAAATGTCTGTACAACTACTACTACTGTGCATTCACAAATTGTTTTTTTGCCTTACAAGTTTGAAACTCTACCTGTATTAAATGTTAACTGCCTGTTCTCTCCCAGCTGGCCTCAGCACCTTGTTACCTCTGTCTCTGAACTGGCTACTCTGTGTCACTCAGGTGAGTGGGATCATTCAGTTGTGTTCATCTGTGAGTGGCTTCTCTCACTTAGTGTGATGTGCTCAGTGTTCATCTGTCTTGTGTCTTGTACTGGCTGTCCTTGCTCTTAGGCTGAGTGTGAGCCCACTGCATGTGTGCCTCACATGTTGCTTGTCTGTGCATCCATTGGGACATTTGAGTTGCTTTAGTCTTTCACAAGTCATGCTACTGTGAACATGGATGCATAGCAAAATCTTCACACATTTGTGCTTTCAGTTTTATTTTTGTTTTGAAACAATTTGTTTCATAATGTATTGCTTCTTTTTATTTGAAAGGCACAGAGTGTTACAGAGTCAGAGTCAGAGAGTGATTACCTGTGTGCTGGTTTCTTCCCCAGATGCCTACAACAGGTGGAATGGAGCTAGGCTGAAGGGAGGAACCTTGAACTAAATCCAGCTCTCCACATGGGTAAGCACCCAGGTTCCTGACCCTCACCTGCTGCCTCTCATGGTGTGCACTAGCAGGGGTGGTATAACTGTAAGTGGAGCCAGGACTTGATCTGAGACACTCGGTCAGTGATGGACGTGTCCCAAGTGGCATCTGAACATCCACCAAGAGCCCACAGTGATCCAGTTTCAATGTTCTTAATGATAAGTGAGACGTGGGATTGTGGGATTATATCATGCTAACTTTTGAAAGCTAAATACTTCTGCATCTCAGTGTTCATCAGGACTGAAAATTCATTCAATGTTTTGGGTAAGATACAGCAGACCAAATATTCATATTAACAACAATTAATATTGTTAATTACTTAAGTACACTAAACATTTAGCTTGTCTTCCTACCTTCCTGCTTTCCTTCAGCTTTCTTGCTTTGCAATCTTCTTTCAGAGTAAGCTCTTTTCAAAATTGACTACATTCCTATATAGAGCAAGCTTGAAATGGATAAATTTCATATTGAAACATAAATCGGATTGTGGCATTTAGAGTTCATGTGCCAATGTATTCTCTCCTTTGAGTTCTCATATTTCTGGCTCATTTGTAATGTGTAACATCTTACATAATTACATGTGAATTTCACATGATGAGGCTCCTGTCTATGTTTTGATAGGAGTGTGATCAATTTAATCCAAGAATGTTTGTACAAAGAAATCAGAAATGACTTCTGTTTTCATAATCTTGGCCTAGTTTTAAAACACCATATTGATTTCTTAAAATGTTTTATTTGTTAACTTTACTTTAAAAGCAAAGCAAGATAGAGGGAGAGAAAGAGAGAGAAAGAGAATGAGAAAAAGAGAGAATGGGTGTGCCTGAGAGAAGGAAGGAGAGAGAAAGACAACTTGCATCTACTCTTTCAGGTCCACTTATGATTACAGTAGCCAGTGCTGGGTCAGTTTGAAACCAGGACCAAGCAAATTTACTCTTGGTGTCCCATATGAGCAGCTGGACTTATGTGCTTGGGCCTTCCCTCTGTGCCCTTCTAGGAGCCTTAACAAAGAGCTGGATCTGAAATGGAAATATCAGGACTTCCTGTGCACTCTCCCCTTCAATGACTTTCTGCCTGGCTCACATTCTACTTCTGCCATGTACTAACTGTGAGATGTTAAACAAGCTATCTCTGATTAGCTTTTTCATTTGTAAAATGAAATTGATAATACTATACAGACCTATATAACATTACAGATGTCTTTTAATAAATGGCATCTAAAACACATCCTGCATGCTTCTAGGAAGAAATCATCTGTAAGGCACATGAACCAATATAAGGCTCACAATTTTAGATAAAAAACAGAATGATTGAGTGCACATCATGGTGCAGTGGGTTTATCCTCTGCCTGTGGTGTGAGCCACCCCCATGCAGCACCAGGTTGAGTCCAGCTGCTGTGCTTCTGATTGGGCTCTCTGCTAATGCTGGTGGGAAGGCAGCAGAAGAGGGCCCAGGTGCTAGAGACCCTGCCACCACATGGGAGAACTTGCTTAGGCCATGTGTGACCCAGACTGGGGCAACAATCTGAGGAGTGAACCAGTGATCAGAAGATGTCACTGTCACTCTGCATTTCATGTAAACAAATAAATCAATCATTGGAAAACCACTTGTGGATGTTTAGTTGATTTAGGTGGATACCCTTTCCAGTTAGTCAGTCACATTTTTGCATTAAATGATAATTTCACTCTAATTACTAGAAATGCCATATTTCTTATAGCTACTTTTTTGTTGAAAATGTCATTTTCATTATTAGAAATGATTTACTTATTGGTTTTACTTTAAATGCTGAACTATAGAGATGGAGTAAGCAGGGGAGAGATCTGGAGGAGGAAGTGCTATGCTGTGCCAGTGCCAAAAACTGGGGACTCAACCTGCAGTGGCAGGTGCTCTTTCATGGGTCAGAGCCAGGTGTGCAACACAGGCACTCTGATATGAGGTGACATCTTGACTGGTTCTTACCTAGTTGGGCACCCGTTTTCCACAAGTGATCTTGTCTAGTGTTGAGAAACATGTCTCGATGTGCTAAGGGGACAAGAACAGCATCAATCAATGAAAGATTGAAATGCACAGAAATACATGCTCTACCACGGTTTCCCAGCTGGCCTGACCTGTTGGTAACCGGCAGTTCCTGAACTATTCACCCAAAACTAGAGCATTTGGGTGGAGTCCTCTCAAGTTCTGCATTTTTCCAACAAATGCACCAGGCTCAAAAGTCTGCAAAGAGGAATCAGAAGGCCCAGCCTGGGCATGATATGCCTCACCTGGCTGCAGAGGTTCGGGGGAGTGCTTCAGTCATCTGGAGAGAAGGCATGGGAGAGCTGTGGGATGGGGCGTGATATGCTGGGCCAAAACGAAATGAGGAACTGAGTCCAGATCTCTCACTTGGGTGGAAGGACTCAACTACTGGAGCTGTCACCTGCTGCCTCCCAGAGCCTGCAGTGGCAGGTGCTCATTCAGGAGACAGAGCCAGGTGGCCAACACAGGCAATCTATTAGGTGGTAACATCTTGTCTGGTCTTACCTGGTAGCTTAGAAAATTGCATTGGACGTTGTATCCTTCTGACAAAGTATTTCGAAAGTCCTAAGGGGAAAAGAACATCTCTGAAAGACAGAAATACAGAAAGACACTGTTTCTCTATCAGAGCTTCCCAGCTGGCCTGCCTGTTGGTAAACCAGCAGTTCCTACAGTAACATGGCTCAGCAAGGGTCTAGGCCCACCTGCACATGAATGGCCTGGAATGCATGTTTACATTGCTCCAAGGAGGGCTTCACCCTCCTTGTGAGGGCTGGGCATTGGACCCACTGGTTCAGATGCCTGTGTCCCATGTTGGAGTGTCAATGTTTGAGTCTCAGGTTTACTTTCTGATTCCAGCTTTCTGTTTTGGTGGACTCTGGGAGGTAGCAGGTGAGGACCAAAATATTAGGTCCTTGCCACTCATTTGTGAGACATGGATTGAGTTGCTGGTCCTGAGTCTAGACCCAGGCAGCTCCAGTAGCTGCTGACATGAGTGGTGTGAACCAGCACATGGGCACATTCTCTCCCTTCTACAAAATGACAGATTGAGAGCCAGCAGGGTAATGAAAAAGACACCATAGCCATGCTTTGACAGAACATCTGAATTCAAAGGCCACCAGCAAAATTCTCACAACTGCCAGAAGGTCTGTTGCAGGAATGTTTGCTTCTTTACTCAAGGAAGATAAGAAATGAACAGCTTCTACAATACAGCATTGTATGAAATGTGGGCAGAGTAGAGAGAATGCTCTATGAAGTGATGAGCAAAGGATGTGAATGTGGGCATTCAGTTTCAACTGAGGTTTTGCTTTTCATGGTTGAAGAAAAAACTTTTAATTCATTGGATTCCCAGAAGCTCATTATTTTTATTGACTGTTGTTCTTATTGGAAAGCACTAGAAACTGACTTGGATGAATTTTAGTAGACAAAACAAAGCAAAACAAAACAAAAAACCCAACAAGCAAAAAACTAAAAATTTCTTACAAAGATTTTGAGTAGTATCACAATCAATATCCTGCTAACAGAGCTACCTGGTTTTATTCTGCCATTTCTGCTGGTCACTGCAACTAGCAGTGCTGACAGGGAACCCTGGTCACAGGAATCAAGCACCACCACTTCATCACAACCATGCTCACCAGTGTGCTATTCTGTCTTCCCCTCTGCAAGCATGGAGATGGAAGGAAGCGGGTCTCAGGGACATGACGCAACACAAATATGGAATCCCTGTGTGTGCAAGGTTATGGATTTAGCCACTAGGCTAAGTTTCAGGATGTTAATTTTACTTTTATTCAACAAATGCCCTAGGCTCAAAATCTGAAAGGAGGAATCAGATTAGCTAAGCCTGGGTTTGATGTGTCTGCCCTTGCTCCAGGTTCAGGGAAGTAAGTGTCTCAGTCATGCACTGCAGTAGAAAGCAGTTCAGGGTATGCAGTAATGTGAAGAATGAGTCCAAAGACAAGGGAGCTCCTTCAGTGAACCAGACATGTGATGGGAAGAAACCCTAATGTGACTGCTGCTGGCTGTTCTGAAAATCTTCCTCTAAAGCATGTCCTTCAAGAGTGTGTCTAAGATGGAGTTGCTAAGAGACATCTGGCATGAGCCTGCAAGTGCAAACACAAGAGGATAGGAAGTAAGCATTGGTTTTCTTGTTTGGTAAATAGAAGGAGATTCGAACAGGACACGTTATAAAAAAGCTAGAATATGCATCATATCATGCTGGTGAACTAAAGCATGGTGTGACTTGAGCAAATGAGACAGGAGAAGAAACTGTTTTCTTAAATAGCAGATGAGGTTTCAATCTTAACTGCTTCAGCAGAACAGGGGAAACATGGAATACACATTTCTGAGAAGAAATTTACAGAGACAGAGATAGAGTCAGACAGAGAGATATATTCCATCTGTTGGTTCGTTCCCCAAATGATTGTAGTGGCCAGAGTTGAGCTGATCTGAAGCCAGGAGCCTCTTCCCACAACTTCCATGTGGATATGGAAGACCAAGGACTTGGGCCATGCTCTGTTTCCTTTCCAGACCATTAGCAGACATCTGAATTTTAAATGGAGCATCCAATATACAACCCATTGCCCAGATGAATCCATTGCTAGGGGCAAAGGATTAGCTTGCTAAGCCAGCAGGATGGCCCTAGCAAAACATGAGACTACAACAAAAACATTTCAAAGCATGAAACTCATAGGAGGTTTGGGGTAAGAGCATTGCACCAGGGCTGTTGTGAACACCCATCTTCTCAAGGAAATGTCTCTGTTTTGGGAGCTTGGGTATTGGGTTTTTTTTTTTTAAGTTGCATTTTGTTGAAAGGCAATGTGATAGAGAGAGGGAGAGAATAGAAGAGAACTCTTGCATCTGTTGGTTCACTTGCCATTGATTACAGCCCTTGGAGCTGGACCAGGGTGAAGGTAGTGCTAGAGGCTTTTGGGACTTATTTTGGGTCCTCTTTGAGGATGCATGGCCCAAGGACTGTCCTCTGCTGCTTCCCAGGCATGTTATCTGTTAAATATTGGAGTGATAGACATGTGTGTTCCAGCGTGCAGGTGGCAGTTTACCTGGATGTACTTTAAGATCCGGATCTTGAAGTGTGGGAACTCTGAGTGGCAGCCTTAATGTTGACAGTTTGTCTTGAGATAGCACATTGTTGGCCTGTTTCTTCAGTTTTATCACACAGTCTTGAACTTGACTGTCTGTGGAGTTGGTGCAGAGCCACTCTCTGTTTTTAGTGTGGAAGCTGAGGAAAAGGAGAAGATTGGAGCCTGGGTTGTATGCAGCAAATGTGGAGGGGAAGCCCCGTCCTTCCTGCCCCTCAGAGTCCCTACCTAGCCAAGCCTGCACTTTTCCCCTTTCTGAGACCCTCCCATCTCAGCCTGAGACTCCCTGGTGACCCATCAAGGCCCCATGGACCATCTTCTGCCTGCCCCTTCTGCCCATAGCCCCGCTCCCTTGGCCCCTGCTCTCTGTTGGGGTCATCTGTTCCAGGATGTTCTGGTTATTCCTGGGAAGGAGAGCAGGTGCCCCTCACCTGGCAGCATGTTGAGGGTGGGACTTGTGTGGACGCCTCAGCCACCCATCAGGTGCTCTCTGAGATGCTGCAGGCTCCCCACACCCCGCAGCCACCTGCCGATGGCAGGTGAATTTGGCACTTACATGACAGCTGGCAGGGAGCACTCACTGCTGGTTTCAAAATAATCTTCCATGTTGTTGCACTGGATGATTTGTGATGTGTAGGAGAAGCAGCAGAAGGTGTTTGGTTGAAAAGTTTTGTGGATACTATTCTTAGCCTGTGTGTCTAGAAGAAGGAGAGAAGTTGATGGGAGGCAGCAGTGTCTCAGTCTGCATTCATCCTCAGCCCGAGGCCAAGAGGCTCTAGGCCACAGCCCCTCAGCCCCTGTGGGTCCTACACTTGCTTCCATGCCTTTTGTCCTGTTAGGCATCTGGGGGTATTAGGAAGCTTTGGATCATGTTTGTGAGATGGAAGCCTTCTGTTGAGCCTGAAATGTAAGCTGTGCACTGCCAATCCATCACAGATAATCTACTGGGACATCTAGAGCATGTGATGTCTGTGCACATGTAGGGATTCGGAGGACCCTGGAATCAAGGTGTTGTCAGCACAGTGTCATCAGCACGGTGTCACCCTGAGAGAAGTGAGGCTGTTTCAGTCTTTATTCAATTTCCTGTAAATGTGCACAGCATGCTGTAGAATACTACTGAGGTTGATTAGCATAGGCTTTCCAAACCCCATGAGAGATGTGAGATGATGTCCAGTTAAGTATTAGTAGTTTCAAAGCAAGACAATTTTGAATTGTAAAGCCATTCTCAATGCAGAGTTCTAGCAGGGACCTGTATTATGGCATGCAAGTAGATTTTTATTTTCTCTTGAAATTTATGTATGAATTATATTTAATAAGGCACTGCAGGGCTGGTGTAATAACCTAGTATTTAAATCCTTGCCCTGCATTTTCCAGGATCTCATACGTTCATCAGTTTTGCTCTTATCCTGACCAAATACCTTTCACCTCCCTGCTTGTGGCCTGGGAGAGCAGTCAAGGATGGGCCAAAGTCTTCGACCTGCACCCACATGGGAGACCTGGGAGAAACTCCTGGTTCTTGGCTTTAGATCAGCTTACCTCTGGCCTTATTGACCGGTTGAAGTTTAAGTAGCAAATGAATGATTTTCTCTCTGTATCCACCTTTCTATCTAAATCTATTTTTTTCAACAACAAAAACAACAACAAAATAATCCTTAAAAAGAAAATATATGTAGCACTTGAGTACTATTTTTGTTTATTTCTAAGGCAGAGATTCAGAGTGAGAGGGAATGATGGAATTTGTATCTGCTGCTTTACTCTCCAAATGGCCAAATAGCAGGGATGGGACCAGAGTGAATGCAGGAGCCAGGAACTTCATCTGGGTCTACCAAGTGGATGACAGGACCAAAATCTCGGGCCATCTTTTGCAGCTTTCAAGGTACATTTTCAGGGAAGTGGAAGGGAATGGAAGCAGCTGGGACTCAGATGGAGTGCTGGTGTCATTGAAGGTAGCAGCTGAACTGGATATGCCACCTTGCTGGCCCCACCGTGCTAAACTGGTGACCCCATTTGAGTACTTTTGCACAGATTGCTAAGATGGGAGTTTGCTTGCAAAGTTGAAAAAGAAGAGATCTGAAATGACCTGTCTTTCCATTTGTAATGAAATGCAAAGAAGAATATATCAAACTAGAGACAATTGCTGATGTGTAACTATTACCTGTCTGTCTTCCCTTCCTTCAATCTTTGCCCCTCTTTCCTTTCTCCCTGTTTCCCTCCCTCTTTCCATTCCTCCCTTCCTAACTGCTTTTGCTTGCTTCCTTCCTTTTTCTTTTTTCTCTCATTCTTTCTTTTATTCCTTTCTCTTTGTTTCTTTCTTTCTTTATCACTCTTTCTATTTCTCTTTATTTTTTATCCAAGTAGAATGGCACATTTATATTTTTCTACATAGTAACTGCCTACAGTGTTAGGAGGGATCAAGGTGCTGGTGTTCATTATGTCACTTGGCATGGTTGCTTCCTGGTACATGAGAGAACCTGAATGTGTATTTGTGTAATCCAACAATACAGTGGTCTTGTGCTTGTTGTAATCCTGAATTTTTCTCTGCATCTAATGATGTTTTAGGTCTGGCACGGTAGCCTTATAGCTAAAATTCTCATCTTACACTCACTGGGATTCTAATGGATGACAGTGCTAAAGCTGGTAGCCCTGCTTCTCATCCAGCTCCCTATTTGTATCCTGGGAAAGCAGTTGAGGAAGGCCCAAAAAGTGTTTCGACCCTGCACCTGATGAGAGACCCAAAAGAAGCTGCTTGCTGCTGGCTTCAGATAAGTGTGACTCTGACCCTTGTAGTCACTTAGGGAGTGGATCATCAGAGAAAAGAGTTTTCACTTTTTTTTTCCTCCTCTCTGTGTATTTGACTGTCTGCGAACAATAAATAAGTCTTAAAATATATTGACAAGCTAAGTAAGCTCATCCCTGCCATGATTGCCAATTCTCTTACAGAGTATAGGATTTATACCCATCAACCTTGAGCCCCTATGTCCTGCTGCCATCTTCAAGTGCCCTTCAGCTCCACACTTGTAATTCCTCTGCTCATACCAACCATGATCCCATGATCCCCCAGCACACTGGACTTGCATCATTCCATCCTAACTACTTCTGGTCCTTTGTCTTTCTGTTCAGAGACTCCAATGAAGCCTCTGGTGCAGGGGTTCCACTCTCCTGCCTGCTTCTTAACCAACCCCCAGTGCTGTCCCATGGCTTGTGGCATTGTGTGTCAGCTTCCTTGGAAGGAGCTGGGCATCCTTTTTTGTAGTGGAATTCTCTCTGTATTAAGACCCTGTCACCAACATAAGCTAAAATCCCCAGAAACCCATAGGACAGTGTCTTCAGATGTGTGACTCATGTGGCTTGTCCTGTTCCCTCTGAAAATGGTGATTGCATTGGATATGTAGAAGAGTTTTCACATCATACAATTTTTATATTTTTTTCCAAAAGTTTATGTTTAAGCATCTTATAATCCAGCCAAAAGGTTAGCTAGGAGAAAGCAACAAATAATTCTGGCCATGGTCACAGTGAGCTCTGATGAGTCCCATCATGTGTGTCCAGTTTTTCCCCAGCATCACACTCCACTGCTTGGTCTTGAGTAAGCTCTATAATCACCCTGGAGAAGAGTGTGGCCCCTGAAAACCACACAACTCTCCAGACCCAGTCACCATGCGGTTGGCCACCAGTAAGAAGGCTGGTGGGACTCACCATGTGAGGCAGCATCCAGGACTCCAAGACTAGCAGCCAGGATGAGGAAGGAGAGTGCAGCCATGAAGAGTGTCATCATCCCAGTGGACAGGCAGAGCTGGGCTGCAGGCTCAGGACCTGCTGGACTCCCCTGGGTATTTATAAAAAGAGGAGGATCAGGAAGTCACAGTGTAGGGGTCACAGTGCTGTTCATTGCCTTGTACTAGTTAATATTCTTTTTTTTCTTTTTTTTTAAAAAAGGGAACAAGGCAGAGAACGCAGCACAGGAAGTAGGGAGTATGGACAACATGGGATTTTCCTAGGTTCTGGTAGAAATGGGCATAGAATGCTTGTTTCCTACGTGAGGAGAGTCAGAAGGAAGACTGAATTATCTAAATCTGACCCTGGGATGTGGGTTGTGGCTCAGCATTGGGGTGTGGTGAACACTGTCCTTACTCCTTTTCATGTGTAAGCCTTGAATTACAATGGGATGCCAGTGAACCAGTGAGAGTCATTCTAGCTGATCTCAGGAAATGAAGCTGGTGTTTTCCAATTGAGCATGGGCCATTTGTCCAGCACTGGTTATTTCAAAGGGTATGTATTTCATCCTGGACCTCAAATACCCACAATATAATGAGGAACTATTCTCACGTGTGAATTTGGCCGTGAGATCTGTCACACAGAATCTTCCAGTGTCTTGTTCTGGGCTTTAGGTCAGCTGCAAAGTCTGTGCCCCACCTAAGTGCTTTTCCAGCACTAGCCCTTCTATTTATTGTAGCACTGGTCAGATTCCTTTATATTTGTTTAATTTTTTTGGAAGTACAATTTTATTGAGAGAATGACAGAGAAAGAGAGAGAAAGAGAGAGAGAGAGAGAAATGGAGAGAGAGAGAGAGAGAAATACAGAGCTCCTTTTCCTGAATGTTCATTCCTCACAGAGTCTGCAATGATGCACTTACTGGAACCAGGCTTTACTGAAGCCAGGAACAAGAATTTTGATTCTGGGCCTGGCATGGTGGCCTAGTGGCTAAAGTCCTTGGCTTGAACGTGTTGGGATCCCATATGAGCACTGGTTTTAATTCCGGCAGCTCCATTTCCCTTCCAGCTCCCTGCTTGTGGCCTGGGAAGGCAGTCGAGAATAGCCCAAAGTCTTGGGTTCCTGCACCTGCATGGGAGACCCAGAGGAAATCCCAGGCCCCTGTCTTCAGATTGGTGCATAACCAGCTCTTGCAGTTATTTGAGGAGTGAATCACGGTAGGGAAGATCTTCCTTTCTGTTTCTCCTCATCTCTGTATATCTGACACTGCAATAGAAATAAAAATAAACCTTTAAAGGAAAAATAGATTCTTGATTCCGATCTTCTCCATTAGGTGTCATGGGCCAAATGTCCAGAGCCGTCAAAGCCACATATCAGATTATTTTCATAGGAAACTGTGATTGGGAACCAGAAGAGGGACACAAGAGCAAGCATACAGATATCCTAACTGACCTCTAACAGACTTGTTTTCAATATTTGTTTGCCCAATGCCTTCCCTGGACTCAACCCCCATTTCTGAATCAGGATGAGGTGTGTGTGCGTGTTTGGTTAAATAAACATATATAATGAGATCTACCCTCTTAGTAACCTTTAAAATGTGCAGTTGGCAGGTTTTGTGTGAGGAGTCAGACTGAATAGTAAGCAGTTAGGGTGTTATGGGTCCCCGAGTCATTTTTCTGAAATATAAGATGGTATTTTCTCCACCATGTCTTAAATTCACCAGAGCAGGTGAAGTTTGTTACAGTACAATTAGGGTTAGAATTTATGAAGAACAAAGGCAACAGAATGTTACAGGGTATGAGATCATGCCAGACATGTCTAAGGTTTATTATTAAGGAGTCTTTATTAACCAAGCTTTGTGATAACAGGGCTCACTAGGAAAAGCAAATCACAAGTCCATATAGCAATCCAATCAATCATAACCACAAGAGGAACAAATGGTCATTACCCTGAAGCCCATCCGCCAAGCTGAAGACCCAGGTCCCAGCTTCCCCAACAATAAAAATCATCCTAAGAGACATGCAACGAATAACCTGGACCCACTTAGATATTCACTTTTCCCGGCCCCCCAACCCCCCTTCTCACACTCCACCATGCTAGGCCTCACCTCTCCTGAGACTCCTGACAGCACACAAATGAGCAATACAAAGCTTCTTAGTGTTGCTATCTTCATCGTTCTCCCCAAGCAGCAGAGGGTGAGGAATACAGACACACAGGGACCATGCTCAGGGGATACCTGTCCTGGGAGTCAGAGTGCAGCGCAATGGGATCACACTACCAAAAGAGAGCTAGCCCCTCCCTATCAAGGGCCATTATCAGGGCCAGTAATAATCAGGGGAGTGGTTACACAACAATGTAATACCAGCCGCTCTCAGATGATAGGTGAGAGTCACAGGTGGGCAGAAGGGAACACCTAAGTGGTGGAGAGGAGTGGCTGAGGGCTTAGGGTGGGGAACACAGTCACATTCCATTTGCCCACTGTCAAGGAGTGCTGGCTATCACTGGCTGTGTACCCCATAACAAGAATACATGAAGATTCCCTAAGTTGCACAAAAATGTAACTTAGATCAGTTAGAATGGCACAGAAACAATGAAGACTAACATTAACATCAGGCTGTAAGTCCATCATATTGGACAGTTAAATACAGATTTAACTTCAAAGTTTCTATGGAATTACATCTTAATTATCATTGACAGTTCTGAATTAAGAAAAGTTACTTGGCAGAGAATATATAGGACCTTAACCCATGATAATATGAACTTGCTTAAACTATGAAAAGTCTAACACTATTTAAAAAATTTGTTTATTGGAAGGTCAGATATACAGAAAGGAAGAGAAACGGAGAGTAAGATCTTTCATCTACTGATATACTCCCCAACTGACTGGCCTCATCTGAGTCAATCAGAAACTAGGAGTCAGGAGCCTCCTCCAGGTCTTTCACACAGGTGCAGGGTCCTAAGACCTTGGGCTGTCCTTGACTGCTTTCCCAGGCCACAAGCAGGGAGCTGGATGGGAAGCAGGGCTGCGTCGGGATTAGACTAGCACCCATAATGAGAGAGGAGTTAGACTTGGTAGTAGGCAGTTTGGGTATTCTGGGTGCCCGACTTACCATTTTTTTCTCAAATATAAAAGAATTTTTTTTCCCCAGCATGTCATGGATTCACCAGAGCATGTTTCTCCCAAGATAAGTGCATATTTTAACATATCAAGAACATGCTTCCCCAAGAGACAAGGGCGACCTTAACATACCAATTCCCCACCTAAAGCCTCAGCCTAATTGCACCTTGGGCTATTGCCAAGGGGGTAGTTTCAGACTGGCCTCTTTATCACTAAAAAGGGACTCCAGCACGATGGCATAGTGGTTAGAGTCCTTGCCTTGCATGCACCAGGATCTCATATGGGCACCGGTTCTAATCCTGAGAGCTCTACTTCCTATCCAGCTCCCTGCTTGTGGCCTGGGAAAGCAGTTGAGGACGACCCAAGGCCTTGGGACCCTGCACTGACCTGGAAGTGGCTCCTGACTCCTGGTTTCAGATTGGCTCAGCTCTGGCTGTTGCGGTCACGTAGGGAGTGAATCATCAAACAAAAGATCTTCCTATATGTCTCTCCTCCACTCTCTCTCTCTCTATATATATATATCTATATATATCTATATATCTATATATCTGAGTTTGCAATAAAAATAAATAAATGTTTTTAAAAAATTATACTTTGCAAACTAGAATGTGTTCATAAGAAATTTCTTCTTTCCTGTGAGACGAGAAATGAAATTGCTGCCACTTCTTGTGTCAAAAAGTCCTATAACACTAAGGACAGAAAAAGTGGCTCTCCTGTGTTCATATGGAAATTTCTAGAATTTCTTTTAACTCTGAGAACCACCATGGGCTGATTTGATGTGTCAGCACACCCTGTGAGGAAGGTCCTGGGCTGCTTCAGTCTCATGTGGAAAATCCAATAAGAAATGACTGGCCCTGGAGTTCTTGGCCTTCGACGAGAGCAGTCAAACTTTCAATGCTCTTCTTGGATGTTGGGGCATGGTCCTCGGTGTCCTTTCTGACAGTCCTTGGTGAAGTGTCCATTGCTTCTGTGGTAAAAGCACTTGGGAAGCCACCAGGGTCTCGCAGGGACCAGGGATACAGTGGTTGTGTCCTCCTGCTCTGCTATGGGATCCCTTCCTGCTCTGTGATAAAAGACTACATGACCACCATTAAAAAGTGTCAGGGTGCTCTCAGGTTCCATTGTAAGTCTATAGCTTTTCCTAATTCTCTCAGTGGTTAAGAATCTGTTACCTATACATCACCTGTTACAATCTTTTTTTTTTTTAAGATTTATTTTTATTATTTTTTCATTGGAAAGGCGGATATACAGAGAGGAGAGACAGAGAGGAAGATCTTCCGTCCAATGATTCACTCCCCAAGTGAGCACAACGGGCTGATACTATGCCGATCCAAAGCCAGGAGCCTCTTCTGGGTCTCCCACGCGGGCGCAGGTTCCCAAAGCTTTGGACCGTCCTCGACTGCTTTCCCAGGCCACAGGCAGGGAGCTGGAAGGGAAGCGGGAGCTGGAAGGGAAGCGGGGCTGCTGGGATTAGAACCGGCGCCCATATGGGATCCCGGGCGTGCAAGGCGAGGACCTTTAACCACTTGCGCCACCGCGCCGGGGCCCACCTGTTACAATCTTAATGGATTATGGTTATAGTCTTCCTCAAACATTCTCAGAAAGTGGGGGATTTCTCTGTGCCCCTGAACTGTGGTGGAACAAAAGGAATGTTAGTTGAACAATCCTCATTTATGAGTATTGCTATGTGTAAGTCAAGTTCTTCCATTCTTTGAGTAAGTTCCACTGGGGATTCCATTTTCTCCAGGGGTGGGGTTGTATTCAAGGCAACTGCTGTACTTCCGAGGCCAGATGAGCCATAGGAGAAACCTTTAGCTTTTCAGAGGATCCATCAGGAAATTCTAAAGAGACAAGAGCATAACCTTTGCCACAGGTTGCTAGTGTTGCAGAATAGGAATTATTCATTTGTTTCACACGAACTGAGATTTGTAAGGCCTTATTGGAGAGTGTAGATATAGCCAAATGTGTGTCAGCAGGAGTATTAAAGTCTCCTTGAGGCAAATTTTAAAGTTCAGTGCTAAAAATGTCTAGAGATCCAGGGGAAGCTCTTGGCACAAGCCTGGCTATTGTGGCATTTGGGAAGTGAATAATCAGATGGGTGATTCTTTCTCTCTGTTTCTTTCTCTTCTTGCTCTGCCATTCAGTTATATAAATAAGCCTTAATATATATATATATATATATATATATATATATATGTATATATATGTATAGAAACAACCCTACTGTTTCTAAACTTCTGACAAAACTTAAAAATATTAACTCCCTTAGTGAATTTGAAATAGTATGAATTTTTTGTGCTCCATTTTTGATGATATTACAATTCTCAGATTTCATCAGATCAGGAGTATTTTTGTTTTCCAAATATGATTCCTCATTTAAAAATTTGTTTTGTTATCATAAGGTCTTCTGTTGACTTGTTAAGCACATCACCCCTAAACTAGCCATAGTTTTAAAATGTCATTTCCAAATTAAAAATATTCTGTTGTTTAGAATTCATGGCTCTGGTTCACCAAGGTTTGATTTTTTTAGGGTGAAATATATCTATATTTCACATTATACACTCACATACACAAAAACAGGGCACAGTATGATAGACAGCCTGGTGACTTAGTCTTCAACTTGCATGCTCTGGGATCCTATATGGGCTCTGAATCATGTCCTGGCTGCCCCACTTTCCATCCACCTCCCTGCTTCTGGCCTGGGAAAGCAGTAGAAAATGGCCCAAAACCAGGCCTCTTTGAGTTTATAAGGGAAGAGGCCTTTTGATTGATGTCCTAGTGGGTAGGATCAAGTACCAGCCTCTGTGAACTGATACGTGCACTTGAAATCTTGCCCTTCACAAAAATGGGCCATTTCTAGCATTAGCTAGATGATCCCAGAAGTTCCCGATTGTGTTCTGCCCTATACACAGGTTATGCATGTGCCTTCTACTTTGGTCACCTCATTTCTGAGTGTCACCCTAATAACTCCAACAACCTCGGTTCCCCTAGGGAGCTGCAGAACATTGTTCTCCCTAATGTCTTAAAAAGACGTATTTGATAACTGTGATTTTAGCTTTTTAAAAATGCTGTTATGCTGTGGCAATATCAAGACCACTTGAGCAAGAACCTCAGAGCATGTCCTATATCCGGGACCTGGGGAGGGTGGGAAATTGGGTGGGCTTCTCCCTTAAATACCCCCCTTTGAATATGAAGCTAACAATATGGAAAACATACTAGTATTATCCACTTTCCTGTAGCCCTTGAACCTTCTTACCCTAATTAACTATGTAAAGAATGTCAAAATAAAATTTATTAATAAGAAAAAAAAATGCTGTTATGAAGTCTCTTAATTTGGAGGACAACACTCATGCAAAGTTTAGTAATTCCTTCAGTTTCCTTTTCTTATTGGAGTTCTTGTAAGTGATACTCTTTACTAGATGTGTTGCTTTAAGGCCAGAATAGAGGAGTATGTATTTTTTAAAGAGTTTAAATCAGACACCTCCCAGGGTGTGAGAGAGTTACAGCCTGTGTTCCCACTGCCCCTCAAGCAAGTGCCATTGTTGCCTGGTTCTTGTTCACCCAACACGATTTCAGTTTGTCATGCATTCCAGAAATCTTGTCACTGGAGTTAAATGTGCTATTAGAGTGTGGGTAAAGGGTTAGAATGCTAGAATGGAATGTTATTGTTGGGCAGTGTGAAGTTCCCTTGTGGTGATGGTGCCATCACCATCTTTGTTGAATAGAGAGAAAGCTTCCTTGAACTCGGCAGTTTGCTCTTGGGTCAGTTGATCAGTCATGGTGCGAGCAAAGGGAGGACTATCTGAGGGAGTGAGGGTGACTGCAGCTGCACAGGGGCTGTGACGGCAGGGGTGCCTCTGCTGCTGCTGCTGCTAAGTTGCCATGTGTGCTCTGTGCCATGCCGTTGCTGCTGCTGCCTTCAGCACTCCACTGCGAGTAATGGCACCGCATCCACGAGCCACTTAGCACCACTGTCCAGGGCCTCCAAATGTTAGGGTCCTGGCTCGAGCCCCCTGTGCGATAGGGTGCGAGCTAGTCAACCCCTAGAAAATGACCAAGAGTCTCACTGGTAATGCAAAAATCAAACAGAGTTTATTGTGCCAGCATGCTGGGGCCAGACTGTACTTGGGGCACACAGGCCAGCCAAGTGGAGGTCGGACCTCGAACTAGGAAAAGACAGGAGATTAAATACACCCTTTTTGGCTGAGACATACATCCAAAGTAACAACCTTAGACGTGTTAATTTTTATGGCCTTCAGGTGCAAGCAGTCTGCTCAGTTCTCATACTCATTATCTTTATGGCTCATCCCATTCTCACACCCTTATCTTCCTCCTGTTGCTGGGACCAGAGAAGAATTGCACCTCTGCCCTCCTGTGCCTGGGTTAGTTGATAGAACACAAGGTTGCAGGGCAGCAAGGAACAGCTTTATTGCTAGAGTGGATTCTTCCCTGAGTTCAGGTGCCTCCTGTCCTAGTAGTGTAGCAGTTTCTCAGCACAAAGGAACCTCACACTGCCCAACAATAGCATTGCATTGAAGCATTCTAACATTTGACCCACACTCTAACAGTGCTCTGGTGAATCCAAGACATGGTGGGGAAAATACCCTTTTATATTTGAGGGAAAAAATGATGACTTAGGGACCCAGAATACCCTAACTGCCTACTACCCAGTCTAACTCCTCTCTCACGTTGTTACCAGGAATGCCCAGTGGGTTTTTTCCTCAGCTTATTGCAAAAATAAAAGCCGGGAATCTGTTGCATACAGAAAAGTTTACTTGTGAAAGGATCAGGTGAGTAGGAATGGGAGAGGGAAGGAGAAATCACTTTCTGAGAGAAAGCCAGGAGGTGGAGTGCCTCTCTACGGCTGGAGGGAGAGACACCAAAAGTTTGAGGAAGGTTCTTGGGATTTTAAGTGTTCCCTGACCCCTCCTTGTTGGGTAGGAACCTACAGGTATAAGGTTCCCCATTGGTGGTCTCTTAACCAATTAGGAAATGGGTGGGCAATAATTGTGCCACCCAAATGAAGGTGTGTCCAAGAACTCAGCAGGCCTTGATGGTTTCATCCATGGTATCTCATGGTCCTCCCTGGAGGTCGTTTGTTCCCTGTGGGCCAGCCCATTGTCCCTGTCCTATATGTGGGGTGGATGCAAGCAGAGTGCAAACTTCACCCATATGCTGTCATCACTTACGCTTGGACTCTGATCCCATCAGACACATGATGTCCAGTGGTGAGCTCTCTTATCTCTTCATCTACAAGTAAAGGTCAGTGTTGGGGGAGAACTTGGTGGGAGGCAGCAGTGTCTCAGTCTCTTCTCACTACATGCCTGTCCCTCAGCCTGAGGACAAGAGGCTCTGGACTGGAGCCTGTGAGCCCTCTCTGGAGCCAATACCTGTCTCCATGCTTTTTTGTCCTGCCAGGCATCTGAGAGTCTTCAGGGACTTACTTTAGGATCATGTTTGTGAGATGAAAATGTTAGTTATTTAAAAAGAGTTAGAGTTCTAGTTTTAGTTCATATGATATTATATTTTATGCGTAGCTAATTGCTGCAACCTATTTCTTTACCGTGAGCTGAAAACACCAGAGGCTACTAGGTATCTTAAGAGGTTTATTCCAGAATGGCAGGAACAGTGTTGGGGTGGTGGAGATCAGAAAAAGGGGAAAGGGATCGGGAGGTGGGAAAGTCAGGCTGGAAGGAGGAGAGAGAAGAGAAAGAGCAAAAGAAGAGAGAGCTGCACCTGGGGGGGCCTTTTTGTCTGCCAGGTGTTGGGGGTAGGTTTGGGAGTGATTAAGGGCAGGCCCCAGGGGATTGGCAACTGCAGGTGAATGCCTAGGGAAGATTGGTGAGTTGGCAGGTTTGCTGAAGTGGCTGGAAGATTGGGGGTGGGATTCTTAGGTGGAATGCCAGGTTACATCTGATTGGTGGATGGCTGGACTGACACGAATTTCGTGAGTTGTGAGGAAGAAGGAATGGCACCGGGTCCAGGGTGAGATATTCCCGTAACCACTGCAGGCTTTGGCGCTGCTGGACCAGGGTGAAGTTGGGTTCCAGGGGCTTATGGGGCTTATTCTGGGATCCCCATGGGGATGTAAGGGTCCAGGAATGGTGAGCATCCTCTGTTGGTTTCTCAGCCATGTTAGCAGTTGGTATTAAAGTGATGCATATCTGTGTTCCAGCCTTGCAGTTGCCGGTTTATCCAGATACCACAGTGTTCCCCTGGTTCTTCAGTTTCATCACACAATCTTGAACTTCACTATTTGAAGGATTGGTGCAGACCCGCTGTCCCCCTTTCGTGTGGAATCTGAGAAAGGAAATAAAATTGGAGACTGGGTTGTGTGCACAAATGCAGTGGGAGCCCCATTCTCTTGGAATTTCGGAGTCCCCACTCAGTACTGCTCTTCTTTCCCTCTCTGACTCTTTGATAAGTGCCTTGTGATTTGTGGAAGTTCAATGGGCAGCTTTCTGCCTGCTGTGCAGCACCTCCCTCCTCCTGGCCCCTGCTCTCTGTGAGAGTGACTCTTTCTGGCCTTTGGTCAGAACAGCAGGTGCCTTTCAACTAACCGGATGTTGAGGTGGGAACCATCAGGACAGCCACACATCAAGTGCTCTCCAGAGACTCTATAGGCTCTTGTCTCCAGCATGGGGTGAGTGAGATTAGTACTTACATGACAGCTGGCATGGGACATTGACCGCTGGTTTCAAAATAATCTTTCATGTTGCTGCACTGGATGCGTCGTGTGGTGTAGGAGTAACAGCAGTCACAGAGAGATGGTGAAGTACAAGGAAGGATAGAAACTTTTGTGATCTCTACATCTGGAAGAAAGAGACATACATGGTAGGGAAAGAACTTGCTGGGAGGCAGCCATATCTCAGTCTGTTCTCACCCCCTCTGAGCTACGAGGATGTGGACCAGAACCCTAAGTCCTGTCTTGGTCCTGTAACTGCCTCCATGCCCTTTTGTCCCACAAGAGGCCTGAGAGTTTTCAGGGACCTTTGGAGGAGCCTGTTTGCAAGATGAAAGTCTTCTGCTGTCTCTGAAATGTTAGACACAGACTGCGACTCTTACATGGATATGCTATTGGGTCGTCTAGAGCATGTGATGCTGTGCACAGATGTTAATATAGATATCTGGAATCCACAGGTCTCTGGAAGCAAGATTTTTTTGTCAACACAGTGTACTCAGGAGCATTCAATACCTTCAAATGTCTGTACAACTACTACTACTGTGCATTCACAAATTGTTTTTTTGCCTTACAAGTTTGAAACTCTACCTGTATTAAATGCTAACTGCCTGTTCTCCTCCCAGCTGGCCTCAGCACCTTGTTACCTCTGTCTCTGAACTGGCTACTCTGTGTCACTCAGGTGAGTGGGATCATTCAGTTGTGTTCATCTATGAGTGGCTTCTCTCACTTAGTGTGATGTGCTCAGTGTTCATCTGTCTTGTGTCTTGTACTGGCTGTCCTTGCTCTTAGGCTGAGTGTGAGCCCACTGCATGTGTGCCTCACATGTTGCTTGTCTGTGCATCCATTGGGACCTTTGGGTTGCTTTAGTCTTTCACAAGTCATGCTACTGTGAACATGGATGCATAGCAAAATCTTCACACATTTGTACTTTCAGTTTTATTTTTGTTTTGAAACAATTTGTTTCATAATGTATTGCTTCTTTTTATTTGAAAGGCACAGAGTGTTACAGAGTCAGAGTCAGAGAGTGATTACCTGTGTGCTGGTTTCTTCCCCAGATGCCTACAACAGGTGGAATGGAGCTAGGCTGAAGGGAGGAACCTTGAACTAAATCCAGCTCTCCACATGGGTAAGCACCCAGGTTCCTGACCCTCACCTGCTGCCTCTCATGGTGTGCACTAGCAGGGGTGGTATAACTGTAAGTGGAGCCAGGACTTGATCTGAGACACTCGGTCAGTGATGGACGTGTCCCAAGTGGCATCTGAACATCCACCAAGAGCCCACAGTGATCCAGTTTCAATGTTCTTAATGATAAGTGAGACATGGGATTGTGGGATTATATCATGCTAACTTTTGAAAGCTAAATACTTCTGCATCTCAGTGTTCATCAGGACTGAAAATTCATTTAATGTTTTGGGTAAGATACAGCAGACCAAATATTCATATTAACAACAATTAATATTGTTAATTACTTAAGTACACTAAACATTTAGCTTGTCTTCCTACCTTCCTGCTTTCCTTCAGCTTTCTTGCTTTGCAATCTTCTTTCAGAGTAAGCTCTTTCCAAAATTCACTACATTGTCGCATAAAGTGAGCTTGAAATACATAATTCCATATTGAAACATAAATTGGACTGTGACATTAATATTTCATGTGGCAATTTACTCTCACCAATGTGCCATTGATGGCTTGCTCATTTGTAATGTGTAACATCTTACATAATTACATGTGAATTTCACATGATGAGGCTCCTGTCTATGTTTTGATAGGAGTGTGATCAATTTAATCCAAGAATGTTTGTACAAAGAAATCAGAAATGCCTTCTCTTTTCATAATCTTGGCCTAGTTTTAAAACACCATATTGATTTCTTAAAATGTTTTATTTGTTAATTTTACTTTAAAGGTAAAGCAACAGAGAGAGAGAGAGAGGGAGAGAAAAGGTGAGTATGAGAGAAGGAAGGAGAAATAAAGAACTTGAATCCGCTATGTCAGTTCCCTAATGGTTATAGTAGCCAGTGCTGGGTCGGTTTGACATCAGGAGCTATGAGCTCTTTCCTAGCCTCCCAGATGGGCAGCTATCAGTTCTGTCCTAGTCTCCCATACTTGGCCCTTCCCTCTGTGCCCTTCCAGGAGCCTTAACAAAGAGCTGAATCTGAAGTGGAGCCATCAGGAATATCTGTGCCACAGCACTGTTTCCTCTCAATGACTTTCTACCAGGCTCACATCCTACTTCTACCATGTACTAACTGTTAAATGTTAAAATTGGTATCAGAAGTGTCTATGATTAGCTTTTTCACTTGTAAAATGAAATTAATAATACTTACATTACAGATATCTTTTAATAAATAGCATCTAAAACACATCCTGCATGCTTCTAGGAAGAAATCATCTGTAAGGCACATGAACCAATATAAGGCTCACAATTTTAGATAAAAAACAGAATGATTGAGTGCACATCATGGTGCAGTGGGTTTATCCTCTGCCTGTGGTGTGAGCCACCCCCATGCAGCACCAGGTTGAGTCCAGCTGCTGTGCTTCTGATTGGGCTCTCTGCTAATGCTGGTGGGAAGGCAGCAGAAGAGGGCCCAGGTGCTAGAGACCCTGCCACCACATGGGAGAACTTGCTTAGGCCATGTGTGACCCAGACTGGGGCAATGATCTGAGGAGTGAACCAGTGAGCAGAAGATGTCACTGCCACTCTGCATTTCATGTAAACAAATAAATCAATCATTGGAAAACCACTTGTGGATGTTTAGTTGGTTTGGGTGTTGTTATGTTGGATACTACACTAACTTCTTCCCCAAAATGATAGTTTCATTTACATACCAGAGTTGGCTTTGTCATTTTATAACTACTTTCTCTGATATAAATGCCATTTTGCTATAGCAAGAGTTTTACTTACTGATTTTACTGTAAGGTCAGAACATTGAAAGTGGGCATGGAGAGATATGGGTAAGGGTGTGCTGTGCTGGGCCAATGCCATAAACAGGGAACTGAGTCAGACTTTCATATTGGCACAGTGATTGACTACTGAAGCTGTCACCTACTGCCTCCCAGAGCCTGCAGTGGTAGGTGCTCACATATCTTTGATATGTGGTGACATCTTGTGTGTCTCTTACCTGGTAGGGTAACCACCTCTGCTGGACGTTGTATCCTTCTGGGAAAGTATTTCCAAAGTCCTAAGGGGAAAAGAACATCATCTCTGAAAGACAGAAATACAGAAAGACACTCTTCCTCTATCAGAGCTTCCCAGCTGGCCTGCCTGTTGGTAAACCAGCAGACCCTACAGTAACATGGCTCAGCAAGGGTCTAGGCCCACCTGCGCATGAATGGCCTGGAATGCATGTTTACATTGCTCCAAGGAGGGCTTCACCCTCCTTGTGAGGGCTGGGCATTGGACCCACTGGTTCAGATGCCTGTGTCCCATGTTGGAGTGTCAATGTTTGAGTCTCAGGTCTACTTTCTGATTCCAGCTTTCTGTTTTGGTGGACTCTGGGAGGTAGCAGGTGAGGACCAAAAGATTAGGTCCTTGCCACCCATTTGTGAGACATGGATTGAGTTCCTGGTCCTGAGTCTAGACCCAGGCAGCTCCAGTAGCTGCTGACATGAGAGGTGTGAACCAGCATTTGAGCATGTTTTCTCTCTTCTACAAAATGACAGATTGAGAGCCAGCAGGGTAATGAAAAAGACACCATAGCCATGCTTTGACAGAACATCTGAATTCAAAGGCCACCAGCAAAATTCTCACAACTGCCAGAAGGTCTGTTGCAGGAATGTTTGCTTCTTTACTCAAGGAAGATAAGAAATGAACAGCTTCTACAATACAGCATTGTATGAAATGTGGGCAGAGTAGAGAGAATGCTCCATGATGTGATGAGCAAAGGATGTGAATGTGGGCATTCAGTTTCAACTGAGGTTTTGCCTTTCATGGTTGAAGAAAAAACTTTTATTTCATTGGATTCCCAGAATACTCATATTTTTATGAACTACTATCGTTTATCAGAAAGCACTAGACACTGACTTGTATGAATTTTAGTAAACAAAATTATACCAAAGAAATAAAAAGCAAAAGAGTTCTTTTCGATGATTTTGGCTAGTGCCACCATATCCTGCTACCAGAGCCAGACAGTGTTGATGCTAACGCCTCTGCTGGTCACTGCAACTAGCAGTGCTGGCAGGGAATCTTGGTCAAGGAGGTGAGTGTCGCCACTCCATCATAGCCAGGGTCACCTGTGTGGAATCGTCTCTTGTTTTACTTTTTAAAATTTTTCATTTATTTTATTGGAGAGTCAGGTATAGAGAGTGCAGGTAAATAGAATAAAAGTTCTTCCATCTACTGATTTATTGCCCAAATGACCAAAATGACTGGAGATGAATCTATCCAAAGCTAGGGGCCAGGAGCTTTCTTTGAGTCTCCCATGCAGGTACAGGGTCCCAAGGCCTTGGGCTGTCCTCCACTGCTTTCCTAGGCTGCAAGCAGGCAGCTGAAGTGGAAGCGAGTCTCAGGGACATGACTCAATAGCTATAGGAGATCACTGCAGGCAAGGTTATGGCTTTAGCCACTAGGCTTCTGTACTGGGTCCCTAATTTTACTTTTATTCAACAAATGACCCAGACGTAGGTCTGCAAGGAGGAATCAGATTAGCCAAGCCTGGGTTTGATGTGTCTGCATTTGTTCCAGGTTCAGGGAAGTGTCTCAGTCATGCACTGCAGTAGAAAGCAGTTCATAGAGTCTAGAGCAAAGAAAAGAATGAGTCCAAATACAAGGAAACAATTCAGTGAACCAGGCATGTGATGGGAAGAAAACCTAATGTGAGTGCTGCTCGTTGTTCTGAAAATCTTTTTGTAACCTGAAACAGGAACTCAGCATGTCCTTGAAGAGTGTGTCTAAGATGGAGTGTCCGTGAGACATCTGGCTTGAGTCTGCAAGTGCAAAACACAAGAGGATAGGAAGTAAGCATTGGTTTTCTTGTTTGGTAAATAGAAGGAGATTCGAACAGGACACGTTATAAAAAAGCTAGAATATGCATCATATCATGATGGTTCCCATAGTAGGTGAACTAAAGCATAGTGTGACTTGAGCAAATAAGAGACAGGAGAAGAAACTGTTTTCTTAAATAGCAGGTTTCAATAGAGGTTTCAATCTTAACTGCTTCAGCAGAACCGAGGAAACATGGAATACACATTTCTGAGAAGAAATTTACAGAGACAAAGATAGAGTCAGACAGAGAGATATATTCTGTCTGTTGGTTCGTTCCCCAAATGATTGTAGTGGCCAGAGTTGAGCTGATCTGAAGCCAGGAGCCTCTTCCCACAACTTCCATGTGGATATGGAAGACCAAGGACTTGGGCCATGCTCTGTTTCCTTTCCAGACCATTAGCAGACATCTGAATTTTAAATGGAGCATCCAATATACAACCCATTGCCCAGATTGGATCCCTTGCCAGGGGCAGAGGATTAGCTTGCTAAGCCAGCAGGATGGCCCTAGCAAAACATGAGACTACAACAAAAACATTTCAAAGCATGAAACTCATAGGAGGTTTGGGGCAAGAGCATTGCACCAGGGCTGTTGTGAACACCCATCTTCTCAAGGAAATGTCTCTGTTTTGGGAGCTTGGGTATTGGTTTTTTTTTTTTTTAAGTTGCATTTTGTTGAAAGGCAATGTGATAGAGAGAGGGAGAGAATAGAAGAGAACTCTTGCATCTGTTGGTTCACTTGCCATTGATTACAGCCCTTGGAGCTGGACCAGGGTGAAGGTAGTGCTAGAGGCTTTTGGGACTTATTTTGGGTCCTCTTTGAGGATGCATGGCCCAAGGACTGTCCTCTGCTGCTTCCCAGGCATGTTATCTGTTAGATATTGGAGTGATAGACATGTGTGTTCCAGCATGCAGGTGGCAGTTTACCTGGATGCGGATCTTGAAGTGTGGGAACTCTGAGTGGCAGCCTTAATGTTGACAGTTTGTCTTGAGATAGCACATTGTTGGCCTGTTTCTTCAGTTTTATCACACAGTCTTGAACTTGACTGTCTGTGGAGTTGGTGCAGAGCCACTCTCTGTTTTTAGTGTGGAAGCTGAGGAAAAGGAGAAGATTGGAGCCTGGGTTGTGTGCAGCAAATGTGGAGGGGAAGCCCCATCCTCCCTGCCCCTCAGAGTCCCTACCTAGCCAAGCCTGCACTTTTCTCCTTTCTGAGATCCTCCTTCAGCCTGAGACTCCCTGGTGACCCATCAAGGCCCCATGGACCATCTTCTGCCTGCCCCTTCTGCCCATAGCCCCGCTCCCTTGGCCCCTGCTCTCTGTTGGGGTCATCTGTTCCAGGATGTTCTGGTTATTCCTGGGAAGGAGAGCAGGTGCCCCTCACCTGACAGCATGTTGAGGGTGGGACTTGTGTGGACTTGTGTGGATGCCTCAGCCACCCATCAGGTGCTCTCTGAGACGCTGCAGGCTCCCCACAGCCACCTGCTGATGGCAGGTGAATTTGGCACTTACATGACAGCTGGCAGGGAGCACTCACTGCTGGTTTCAAAATAATCTTCCATGTTGTTGCACTGGATGATTTGTGATGTGTAGGAGAAGCAGCAGAAGGTGTTTGGTTGAAAAGTTTTGTGGATACTATTCTTAGCCTGTGTGTCTAGAAGAAGGAGAGAAGTTGATGGGAGGCAGCAGTGTCTCAGTCTGCATTCATCCTCAGCCCGAGGCCAAGAGGCTCTAGGCCACAGCCCCTCAGCCCCTGTGGGTCCTACACTTGCTTCCATGCCTTTTGTCCTGTTAGGCATCTGGGGGTATTAGGAAGCTTTGGATCATGTTTGTGAGATGGAAGCCTTCTGTTGAGCCTGAAATGTAAGCTGTGCACTGCCAATCCATCACAGATAATCTACTGGGACATCTAGAGCATGTGATGTCTGTGCACATGTAGGGATTCGGAGGACCCTGGAATCAAGGTGTTGTCAGCACAGTGTCATCAGCACGGTGTCACCCTGAGAGAAGTGAGGCTGTTTCAGTCTTTATTCAATTTCCTGTAAATGTGCACAGCGTGCTGTAGAATACTACTGAGGTTGATTAGCATAGGCTTTCCAAACCCCATGAGAGATGTGAGATGATGTCCAGTTAAGTATTAGTAGTTTCAAAGCAAGACAATTTTGAATTGCAGAGCGTTTCTAACTTCGTATTTCTAGTAAGGGACCTACATTGTGCTCATTAGGCATGCAATTTCATTTTTGAAATCTCTTTTTTTCTTTTTTCTTTTTTTTTTCTTTTTTTTTTTTACAATCTTTACATAGTTAATTAGTACAAAAAGTTGAAGGGCTACAGGAAAGTGGGTAGATTATTGCCACATTTTTTTCATGTATCTGGGGAGTGCATTTGCAATAACAATAAATAAATATTTACAGAAAATTAACATCTGAAGCTTGTCCTTGCCTGACTTGCCAATTCTGAACAGTATTGGTTTAATACCAACCAATCTTGAGCCTCTATGTCCTGCTGCCATCTTCAAGTCCCCCTAAGCTCCAAACTTCTAATTCCTCTGCTCAAACCAACCATGTAGCTAGATTCCATCCCATGATACCCAAGCACATTGGATTTACATCAGTTCATCCTAACTACTTCTGGTCCTTTTTCTTGTCTGGTCAGAGACTCCAATGAAGCCTCTGGTGCAGGGGTTCCTCCCTCCTGCCTGCTTCTTAACCAACCCCCAGTGCTGTCTCATGGCTTGTGGCGTTGTGAGTCAGCTTCCTTGGAAAACATGAGCTGGGCATCCTTTTTTGTAGTGGTATTCTCTCTGTGTTAAGACCCTGTCACCAACATATAGGCCCCGGTTTGCCAAGGGTTAACTCCACAGCTTAGCTTGTTTCTCAAGGTGTAACAGGATTGGGCAATCTTGGCCTGATACATCTAGCCCCTGGCTTGACTGCAAGTTCCCTCTTCCCTGATTCCCCTTTTGAAGATGCCCTCAGGGGCAGGGGCAAGCTTAGGAGTTGCTTGAGCATAGGGAAAGCACTGAGAGGAGCTAAGTAGATTATAAAAATGGGGACCAACTTTGAATGAATGACATTCTCTTTACAAGAATAACCCACTGTGTGTTGTAACCCGAGTCCCTCTGCTTGGCTTGGGGTTCACGGCCTGGGGTACGCGTGATGTGGGTGTTAAGACCCTGTCACCAACATAAGCTAAAATCCCCAGAAACCCATAGGACAATGTCTTCAGATGTGTGACTCATGTGGCTGGTCCGTTCCCTCTGAAAATGGTGGTTGCATTGGATATGTAGAAGAGTTTTCACATCATACAATTTCTATACTTTTTTCCAAAAGTTTATATTTAAGCATCTTATGATCCAGCTAAAATGTTAGTTAAGAGAAAACAGCAAATAATTCTGGCCATGGTCACACAATGAGCTAAGATGAGTCCAGTCATGTGTGTCCAGTTTTTCCCCAGCATCACACTCCACTGCTTGGTCTTGAGTAAGCTCTATAATCACCCTGGAGAAGAGTGTGGCCCCTGAAAACCACACAACTCTCCAGACCCAGTCACCATGCGGTTGGCCACCAGTAAGAAGGCTGGTGGGACTCACCATGTGAGGCAGCATCCAGGACTCCAAGACTAGCAGCCAGGATGAGGAAGGAGAGTGCAGCCATGAAGAGTGTCATCCTCCCAGTGGACAGGCAGAGCTGGGCTGCAGGCTCAGGACCTGCTGGACTCCCCTGGGTATTTATAAAAAGAGGAGGATCAGGAAGTCACAGTGTAGGGGTCACAGTGCTGTTCATTGCCTTGTACTAGTTAATATTCTTTTTTTTTTTTTAAAGGGAACAAGGCAGAGAACGCAGCACAGGAAGTAGGGAGTATGGACAACATGGGATTTTCCTAGGTTCCGGTAGAAATGGGCATAGAATGCTTGTTTCCTAGGTGAGGAGAGTCAGAAGAAAGACTGAATTATCTAAATCTGACCCTGGGATGTGGGTTGTGGCTCAGCATTGGGGTGTGGTGAACACTGTCCTTGCTCCTTTTCATGTGTAAGCCTTGAATTACAATGGGATGCCAGTGAACCAGTGAGAGTCATTCTAGCTGATCTCAGGAAATGAAGCTGGTGTTTTCCAATTGAGCATGGGCCATTTGTCCAGCACTGGTTATTTCAAAGGGTATGTATTCCATCCTGGACCTCAGGTATGCAAAGTCTAGAGTGAGGGATGACACCCAGAGGTGCTGTTCTCATGTGTGAACTTGGCCGTGAGATCCCTCACACAGAATCTTCCAGTGTCTTGTTCTGGGCTTTAGGTCAGCTGCAAAGTCTATGCCCCTCCTTAATGCTTCTTTAACGTCTAATCCCTTCTATTTATTGTGGCACTGGTCAGACTCCTTTTTATTTGTTTAATATTTTTGAAAGTACTGAAGAACCTAGATGTTTTTGCCTTTTGTTATTCCTGCCTTAATGGCTTGGCTGGGGGATGTGTGAACTCCAGGCCTGATTGTCTATGTGACACCCGGCAGGACACCTGGCAGGCCCCATAGGCAGACCACTCCTCAGGAACTAGGTACCTGGTGTTTGATAAGATCCACCGCTCTATAGCTCATCAATTTGTACTTTTAAAAGTTGCTTTCTTCAAACCCACCAATAGAAGCCTGCTAAATCATGACTGTGTAATTAATAGCCTAAAATGTGTAAGAACCCCTGTGCTGTTCAAGTGGGGACTCACTCTCTCTCTCCCTCTCTTTTGTCCTCCCTTTGTATCCTGCAGGAGCCTCAGCTGCGGCTGCACCTGCCCCTCCCTTTGCCAGCCCTACTTGAATGGGGATGTGGCTGGGAGACCTAGGTTAACCTGTATAAACCACCTTTATGCCTTAGCACCGACTTCAGACTTGATGATTTTCTAGGGATATCAAAAATCTGGCACTACAGTAAAATCTTATCAAGAGAGAGACAGAGACACAGATATACAGGAAGAGTGAGAGAGCAAGTTCCTCTTGACAGAGAGAGAGGGTTAGAGAGAGAGAAATACAACAGGCTTCCTCTCCCTGTTTCATTCCCCTCAAAGTCTGCAATGATGCAATGGCTGAAGCCAGGCTATACTGAAGTCAGGTGCAAGTGTCTGGATTGAGATCTTTGTTGGGTGGCAAGGGCCCAACTTCCAGAGCCACCACTGCTGTCTCCTGGGCTACATGCATAGGAAGCTCTATTTGGAAACTAGAAGAGCAAGAATACAGGTAATTAATTGATCTGTAATATACTTGTTTTCGATATTTGTTACCTGATGCTATCCCTTGAGCCTACACCCATTCCTGAATCAGGGTAAAGTTTGTGTGTGTGTGCTTGGTTAAATAAACACACATAATGAGATCTACCCTGTTAGTAAACTTTCAAATGTGCAGTTACCAGGTTTGAGGAATGGAGGTGAATACCATGCTCTAGGTTGTGTGTGTACAAATACAAAATTGAATGTTACCACCAAAATGAAGACATATCATCATTTCAGCTAACAAAAAAAGTTTAGTGTTTTACAATAACCTATATGTTTTGGAGAAGAAGAATCTGACTGAGATTCTCTGAGGTCACATATTCAGTAGTCAAAATGGTTTATAACCTTTGAACAAATAGTGCTAAAACACTGTTTGGTGATTGGCCCTACCTGTGACTTGACCATCCTTGTTTTTGTGATGTTGGTACCTGTTTGAATTCCAGTTGATCTATTCGCCGTCTTGCAGTAATAGTACTTGGTACATGGAGCCAATAATGGTTCAATAGTGGAAGTTTATTAGTAGCAAAGATCTTTTTAAAGATGTGATGCTCTGGGCTCTGCGCAGTGGCCTAGTAGCTAAAGTCCTCACCTTGAACGTGCTGGAATCCCATATGGACACTGGTTCTAATCCCGGCAGTTCCACTTCCCATCCAGCTCTCTGCTTGTGGCCTGGGAAAGCAGTTGAGAATGGCCCAAAGCCTTGAGTTCCTGCACCTGGGAGAGAGACTTGGAAGAGAGTCTGGTCTCCTGGCTTTGGATCAGTGCAGCATCGACCGTTGCGGTCACTTAGGGAGTGATCATTGGATGGAAGATCTTCTTCTCTGTCTCTCCTCCTCACTGCATATCTGACTTTCCAATAAAAAGAAGATAAATCTTAAAAAAAAAACATGTGGTGGTCATGTAGACATCTGGGAAGAGGGTTTGAGGATTTATATTTCAATAGCAAGAGGAGTCTCCTTTCCTTATTCTTTTAGTTTCTGTTCCCCTGCTTGCAAGAGGTGGGGGTGGTGGTCAGCACCTCTTTTTATCTTTTATCTGAAGCTGAGGACTGGGGAGTTCTGTGACCTGTGCACTTTATATCAAACCAGGATTACAGCTAGCCATGGCTCGGCACCAGCAAGGCTTCTCAATGTTCTGTCACTCAATTATCTTCCTATATATGTAATCAATTATCCTCCTACAGATCCCCTTCTCTGTTTTGGTAAACTAGGTCTGAGGGATGTAGCTAGGGAGAACATGCTCTTGGAAGGGCAGAAAATGGGGAGGAGCAATAGAGCTCTTATCCTCTTGTTCTGCTATGGGATCCCCTCCTACTCTGTGATGAAAGACTATGTGACCACCATTAAAAAGTGTCAGGGTGCTCTCAGGTCCCTATAGCATTTCCTAGTTCTCTCAGAGGTTAAGAATCTGTTACCTATACATCACCTGTTACAATCTTAATGGATTATAGTCTTCCTCAAACATTCTCAGAAAGTGGGGGATTTCTCTGTGCCCCTGAACTGTGGTGGAACAAAACGAATGTTAGTTGAACAATCCTCATTTATGAGTATTGCTATGTGTAAGTCACGTTCTTCCATTCTTTGAGTAAGTTCCACTGGGGATTCCATTTTCTCCAGGGGTGGGGTTGTATTCAAGGCAACTGCTGTACTTCCGAGGCCAGATGAGCCATAGGAGAAACCTTTCGCTTTTCAGAGGATCCATCAGGAAATTCTAGAGACAAGAGCATAACCTTTGCCACAGGTTGCTAGTGTTGCAGCATAGGAATTATTCATTTGTTTCACACGAACTGAGATTTGTAAGGCCTTATTGGAGAGTGTAGATATAGCCAAATGTTTGTCAGCAGGAGTATTAAAGTCTCCTTGAGGCAAATTTTAAAGTTCAGTGTTAAAAAAATGTCTAGAGATAATGTGTCTCTGAGTGACTAACACCCGCCCTTTATTTTTTAACAGTTGGCTAACTAGGGTTGTGTCATGCAGATTGAACAAGTCTGAGCCACCAGGTTGCATTCTCTTAGGAACAATATCAAGTGAAAACTTCAAGTAACACTATTAGAAGACATTTACCCAAAAGTCTAACACCTGTTACAAGTTCGAGAAAAGGGTGCAGGTTAGCAATTAATACTAAATTTTATGTTAGAGAAAGCAATGAGAATTAAACTTGAGAACAACTGCATCAGTGACTTAAAATATTTCAAAAACACTCCATTAGAAATCTAAATTGTATGAAACAAAGACATATGTATTGGTTTAGCTATCTCAATCCAGGACAGAACAATGGATCAGTTTCAGCAATAATTTAAGATCTTTAGATGCATTTAAAAATTGTAAACATTGGGTCCAATGTGGTAGCCTAGAGGTTGGGTTCCTCGCATTGCACCCATGGGGATCCCCTATGGACATTGGTTCTAATCTTGGCAGCCCCACTTCCCTTCAGGCTCGCTGCTTGTGTCCTGGGAAAGCAGTCGAGGACTGCCCAAAGACTTGGCACCTACACCCACATGGAAGACCTGGAATAAGTTCCTGACTCCTGGCTTCAGATTAGTGCAGCTCTGGCCATTGTGGCCACTTGGGAAGTGAATTAGTGTACGGAAGATCATCCTCTGCCTCTTCTCCAAACTTTTTAATAAAATAAAATCCATCTTTTTAATACTTATAAAGCAAGTGTGTAACTCCTCTTAATGAGAACCTAGTGAAACAAAGTGAAAACAAAGATGACATTAATATACACCTGCACATAAGAATTAGCACATTGATTAAAAAAGGCTTCTAGGAAAAGTGATATGGTAATAACATCAATTTTCCACAATTGTTTAGAATTTTGTCCTCTAGGATTTATACTGTAAGGTGAGGAAAGCAGATGGGGCATTGAGACAAGAGCAAATCTTAAGTCTGTTACTCTTCTGCAGATACAAATTAAATAGGATATTGTTGTTCTGTAAACATCTGATTGTTTGGGCCTGGTTCTGGCCCTCCCAGGATTTTGCTGGTCATAGGCGTTGGCCATCTTGATCAAATTTAGATTTACATTTTTCCCCCTATTGTTAGCCACGCAGAAGATCCAGGAGAAGCTCTTGGCACAAGCCTGGCTGTTGAGGCATTTGGGAAGTGAATAATCAGATGGGTGATTCTCTCTCTCACTCTCTGTTTTTTTCTCCCTTGCCTCTGCCATTTAGTTATATAAATAAAACTAAAAAAACAAAAACAAACAAAAATGTACTGTTTTCTAAACTTCTGACAAAACTTAAAATATTAACTAGCTTAGTGGAATTGAGATAGTGTGAATTTGTGCTCAATTTTTGGAGATGTTATAATTCTCAAATTTCATCAGTATCAGGAATATTTTTGTTTCTTAAAAGTGATTCGTTGCTCAAAAGTTTATTAGGGGCCCGGCAGCATGGTCTAATGGCTAAAGTCCTTGCCTTGAACCTGCCGGGATCCCATGTGGGCACCGGTTCTAATCCCGGCAGCTCCACTTCCCATCCAGCTCCCTGCTTGTGGCCTGGGAAAGCAGTCGAGGATGGCCCAAAGCTTTGGGACCCTGCACCCGTGTGGGATACCCAGAAGAGGTTCCTGGCTCCTGGCTTTGGATCGGCCTAGCATTGGCTGTTGTGCTCACTTGGGTAGTAAATCATCGGACGGAAGATCTTCCTCTCTGTCTCTCCTCTCTGTATGTCTTGACTTTCCAATAAATAAATCTTAACCAAATAAACTTTTTTTTTTGTCATAAGGTTTTCTTCTGTTGGTTTCTTAAGTACATCAGCTCAAAACTAGACATAGGTTTGAAACTTCTTTTTTTTTTCTTTTACTTTTTTTTGATTTGAAAGTCAGATAAACAGAGGAGAGACAGACAGGAGGAAGATTTTCAGAGCATATTCATTGATTCACTTCTCAAGTGGTCGCAATGGCTGAAGCTGAGCCAATCCAAAGTCAGGTGCCTGGACTTTCATCTGGGTCTCCCACATAGGTGCGGAAACCCAAGAGTTCGGGCCATCTTCTACTGCTTTCACAGGCCGCAAGCAGGGAGCTGGATGGAGAGTGGAGCCACCATGATTAGAGCCATGGCACATATTGGATCCCAGCACATGCAAGGCGAGAACTAGGTCATCGTGTCAGGCCCTAAATGTTATTTTCAAATTTAAGGTATACTGTGATATACATACATACATACATATATATATTTCTCATTTTTTATATATATATGTATATATATATATATATATTTCTCATTACACGCAAACACATAATACATACCAACAGGGTACATTATGATAGCCTAGTGGCTTAGTGCTCAACTTACATGAACTGGGATCCTATATGGGCTCTGAATCATGTCCTGGCTGCCCCACTTTCCATCCACCTCCCTGCTTCTGGCCTGGGAAAGCAGTAGAAAATGGCCCAAAACCAGGCCTCTTTGAGTTTATAAGGGAAGAGGCCTTTTGATTGATGTCCTAGTGGGCAGGATCAAGTACCAGCCTCTGTGAACTGATTCGTGCACTTGAAATCTTGCCCTTCACACAAATGGGCCATTTCTAGCATTAGCTAGATGATCCCAGAAGTTCCCGATTGTGTCCTGCCCTATACACAGGTTATGCATGTGCCTTCTACTTTGGTCACCTCATTTCTGAGTGTCACCCTAATAACTCCAACAATCTCGGTTCCCCTAGGGAGCTGCAGAACATTGTTCTCCCTAATGTCTTAAAAAGACGTATTTGATAACTGTGATTTTAGCTTTTTAAAAATGCTGTTATGAAGTCTCTTAATTTGGAGGACAACACTCATGCAAAGTTTAGTAATTCCTTCAGTTTCCTTTTCTTATTGGAGTTCTTGTAAGTGATACTCTTTATTAGATGTGTTGCTTTAAGGCCAGAATAGAGGAGAATGTATTTTTTAAAGAGTTTAAATCAGACACCTCCCAGGGTGTGAGAGAGTTACAGCCTGTGTTCCCACTGCCCCTCAAGCAAGTGCCATTGTTGCCTGGTTCTTGTTCACCCAGCATGATTTCAGTTTGTCATGCATTCCAGAAATCTCATCACTGGGGTTGGTACAGACTCATTGTCTCTTCTTAGTGATGAAGCTGGGGAAAGTATAGATTTGTTACAGACTGGAATGAGCACAGCTCAAATGAGTATCTGTCAGGGTGGGACTTGTGTTGAAACCCTCCCATCAGGTTCTCCCAGCAGGCTCCCAGTTCCTCAGCCATGGTGGGAGAACATGGCACTCACATGGCAGCTGGCTGGAGCACTGACTGCTGGTTTCTAAGTATCCTATGATGTTAGTGCACTGGATGCTTCATGTAAAGTAGGAGAAGCTTTCTTCCATAGGATGGTGAAATCCTAGAGGTGGATGAAGTGCCACACAGAGGCCATGTCTGGTTCTCACGAGACTGTGGAAGCAGATGGGCTCAGCATTCAGGAGGGATATTTTGTCCTGCTCTTGCTGGGCTCTCCTTGCTGCAGACACCTGCCCCCAGCCCAAGACTGGGGGCATTGCTCTTGCAGGAAAGGCATCATAGACATGTGCATGCCACAGAGAGATTGTCCTTGCTATGGTGAAGCTCGTGGGAAACCTGCAGGGATAGAGTGGGCACCTGGAGAAGAGGTGTACATAGCATCTCCTGATCCTCCCTGGAGGTAGTCTGTTCCCTCTGGGCCAGCCCATTGTTCCTGTCCTGTGCGTGGGGTGGATGCAACCGGAGTGCAGACTTCACCTACATGCTGTCGTCACTTACTCTTTGTTTTTTTAAAGATTTATTTATTTATTTATTGGAAAGTCAGATATACAGAGAAGAGGAGAGACAGAGAGGAAGATCTTCCGTCCGATGATTCAAGTGAGCACAATGGCCAATGCTAGGCTGATCCGAAGACAGGAGCCAGGAACTTCTTCTAGGTCTCCCACACGGGTGCATGGTCCCAAAGCTTTGGGCGGTCCTCGACTGCTTTCCCAGGCCACAAGCAGGGAGCTGGATGGGAAGTGGAGCTGCTGGGATTAGAACCAGTGCCCATATGTGATCCCGGCAGGTTCAAGGTGAGGACTTTAGCTGCTAGGCCATGCCGCTGGGCCAATAGCTGTCTCCATGCTCTTTTGTCCTGCTAGGCATCTGAGAGTCTTCAGGGACTTACTTTAGAATCATGTTTGTGAGATGAAAGCCTTGTGTTGAGCCCAAAATGATAGACACAACCTGCAAATCTAACACTGATGTGCCATTGGGCCATCTACAGCACGTGATGCAGTCTGTGGTGTCTCTGCACTTGTTGTAATTCGCAGAACTGTGGAAATAAAGTTTTTGACAACATGGTGACATCAGCACAGTGTCACCCAGAGAGCGAACTGAGGCTGTTTTCTATGTGTCTTTATTCCAGGTCCCGTGAGGCTTTGCATGAGTTTGCTGTAGGAATATTGCTGAGTAGGACTAAAGTCTGGTTCCATGTCACCATCAAGGGTGAGTAATATCCAGATATATATGAATGACCTTTGTTGAAGCATTATGTTTACATGTTATAGAATAATGTATAATACAGAATTTTCTCTTTTAATCATATATACCTTTATAGTTCCCAAAGATTTGATACAATCAAATATCTGTATAACTATTACTATTGCCCATTCATGGAATTCTCCTCACCTTGCAATGTTGAATCTCTGCATGTTTTAAACCCTAAAAACCTGAAACAGGATAGGTATAAAAGGAATATTCTATCACACAATCAAACAACTGAATGAATGAAAACCTAATGCCAGAGTCATACGGATCAGGGAAAGAGTGGAAGATTTCTCATTAATATCTGGAACAAGACAAGGAGTCTGTTATTACCACTGCTATTTGACATTGGGCTTGAATTCCTCATTAGAGCTGTTATGCAAGAATAAGTAATTCAAATTGGAAAAGAGAAAGTAAAATGATCTATGTTTGTAGATTACATGATTCTATACATAGGAGAACCTTATGACTCAGTAACGAGACTATTAGAACCTGTAAGAGTTTGGGAAGGTGGCAGGATACAACATCAATGAATATAAGTCAATGGCTCTAGTGTTCACAAAAAAACTGCAGTGCTGGAAAACAACTAGCCAGAACAATCCCTTTAAAAAAGCAGGAAAGAATCTTATGTATATTGGAATAAACCTAATAAAAAAAGTGGAAGGCCTCTATGAGGAAAATTACAGAACATTGGAAAATAGAGAAGAAAACATTAATGATGGAAAAGGCTCAGAAAGCACTTCTATCATCTAGTATAGTAGGAAGCTTCTCAGGGTGTAGAGAGCAAAGTGAAGAGTGAGTTCAAGGACAAGGAAGCAAATTCCGTGAATCAGGCATGTGATGGGTGGAAACCCTAACGTAATTGCTGCTGGCTGAGCCAAAACTATTCCTCTAACCCACCACAGGAACTGAGCATGTTCTAGAAAAGTGTGTCTTGCTATGAGACTGCTGGCACCAGTCTGCAAGTGCAAACACAGGAGGATAGAAAGTGAGCATTGGTTTTATTGTTTGGCATATAGGAGAATTGAACATAATAAAATTATTAGAAACCCAAAATCTGCATGATGTCATCATGTGTCACCCAGTAGGTGAACCAAAACATGGTGTGACTTGAGCTAATCATAAAGGAAAAGCAACTGTTTTCTGAAACAGTAGTTAAGGCTTCAATCTTCACTGCTTCAGTAGAACAGAGGAGCAGAAGATGAACTTGTGTCTGATCTCTTTGAATTTTGACAATCCTTTCAGTTTTTTCAGTTTATTGCACTTAACACTGGAGTAAATTGAAGGTGAATATTCTTTATCAGATGTGTTGATGTCATAACCAAAACAAATCAGTACAGTTTGTAAAAGATACATTTATTTTTATGTGAGAAGCAGATTTACAAAGAGAAGGGGAGAGAAATACACACACACACATATATATATATGAAACAGAGAGATAATGAGGAAGATCTTCATCCACCAGTAACTCCACAAAGGATTGCAATAACCAGAGCTGAACTGACCCAAAGCCAGGCGTATCTTCAAGGTCTCCGACGTGGGTGCAGAGGCCCCAGGACTTGGGCCTTCCATGGCTGCCTTCCAAGGCTCTAGGAAGGGAATTGGATTAGATGTGGTTATCTAGCACTCAAGTTTTGCCCATATAGCATGCAGGTGCTATCAGCAGAGCATTAGCCTGTACCACCTTGACCCCCACAATACACTGCTGAAAAAACTAAATTCAGGCCATGAAACTGATAGGAGAAGGTTTAGAGCAAGAGAGTTGGAGCTGGGGTGATGGGAACTCCCATCTCGGCTTAAGGAAATATCTCTGTTTAAAGTCCTTGGATAGTGTCTTGTGCCACAGGTGACCTTTTAACATTATGTATTTACTTATTTAAAAAATGATTTACTTATTGAAAGTCAAAGTTCCAGAGAGCAGGAAGAAGGAAAAGAGATCTTCTACCCACTTGTTCACTCCCCAAGTGGCTGCAACTGTCGGGGCTGGACCAGTCTGAAGCCAGACACCAGAGGATTCTTCTGGATCTGCCTCTGAGATTTAGAGGCCCAAGGACTTGGGATATCCTCTGCTGCTTTTCCAGGCACTTTGTCAGGTGGATCTGGAAGCATTTCCCCTCTGAGTGCCAGCCCTGAAGATGGCAGTTTATCCAGATAGGACACGTTGTTGTTTCGGCTCTTCAGCTCTGCCATACATTCTTGAACTTCACTGTGTGCAGGGTTGGTGCAGACCACCTGTCCCCCCTTAGTGCGGAAGCTGAGAAAAGGAGGAGAAGATTGGAGACTGGGGTGTGTGCATCTCATGTGAAGAGGAGCCCCATCCTCCCTGCCCCTCTGAGTCCCCACCCAGCACAACCCAACCTGCTCTGCTTTCCCTCTCTGAGACCCTCCCTCAGCCCTGAGACTCGCTGGTGACTCACTGAGGTTCTGTGGACTGTCTTCTGCCTGATTTCCCCCTCCTACCGCCCCAGTTTTTCTGACCCCTCTCTCTGTTGTGAGCTTCTCATTCTGGATGTTCTGCTGTTGCCTTTAAGAATAGCAGGTGCAGGGTATCAGGGGTGGGCCTTGTCTGGACACCCCAACCACTTGTCATGTGCTCTCCCAAGACCCTGCAGGCTGCCTATCCCCAGCATGGGGTGGGTGGGCTTAGCACTTACATGACAGCTGCTAAGGAGCACTGACTGCTGGTTTCAAAGCCATCTATCATGTTGGCGCAGCGGATGATTTTGTCAGTGTAGGTGTAGCAGCAGTAATTAGCCGACTGAAGTGATGCCTCATAGACACCATTCATATGTGTTCTATCTGAAAGAAGGACAGAGTGGGAAGAGACCTCGGTGGGAGGCAGCAATGTCCCAGTCTGTACTCACCCTCAGCCCAAAGCAAAGAGGCTCTGTAATGGAATCCCAAGTCGCGTTGGGTCCCACACCTCCCTGTCTGCTTTTTTGTTCTGGTAGGTCTGTAAGATATAAGTGATTTTTGGAACTTGTTTGTCAGATGAAAGCATTCTGTTGACTCTGAAATGCTAGATGTGGACTGTAAATCTAACACAGATACGCTTGGGCGTCTACAATCACCTGATGCAGTCTACTGTGTCTCTATGGGTATCGGGATCTCTTGGATTCTAGAAAGAAAATGGTTTTTCATCAGCACAGTGTCATAGGTACAGTACTACTCAGTGAAAAAAAGAGGCTATATTCAATCTTTATTCAATTTTTTAAAATACTTTTACATTTACTATGAAAATACAGCTGAAGTTGATTAGCATATACTTTCTAAGCCCCATTATAGATGTGAGACAATGTCTTCTTAAGTAACGTTTCAAGAAAAAAAAAGACAGTTTTGAATTCCAAAGCTTTTCTAACTTCATGGGTCTAGCAAGGGGCTAAATTATGCTTATTAGGAAGGCAAGTGCATTTTTAAACTTTTCCCGAAAATAGCTCATCTAATAAGACAGTTGGGTACTTCTAAAAGTATTTACTTATTTATTTCATATGCATAGTAACAGAGAGAGCGGGAATGATGGAAATTGCATCTACTGGTTCATTCACTGATGGCCACAGCAGTGGATTCTAGGTCAGGCTGAAGCAGGAGCCTGGAAATCCATCCTGTCTCCCAAATGTGTGGCAAGGGAAGTGAAGGAGAGGGGGGAAGGGAAGGAAAGAAAGTCAAAGGAACAGATGGAAAGGGAAAGGAAATGAAGAGAGGGAAGGGGAGGGAATGGAAGGGAGAAGTAAGGAGGGGAGGAGAAAGGAGTAGAGAAGGGAGGAGCCTACTTCAACTGGCATTCATATGTAATGCAGGTATCGCAGCAGGCTTCAGCTGAACATGCTGTGTCACAGCACACAAGCCCAAATTGAGTGCTTTTTAAAATACTTCACTAAAAAGTGAAGATCTCAATTGGCCTGTCTTTTTATTTGTAACTGGCATATGAGCTATATTCTGTACCTACCACTTATTATGAGCAATTTATCTAAGATTCCTATGCCTTTGTGTTTTTATTTGTGAAATTAAAAAAAAAAAAGGATGTGCACAATTAGAGATAACTGCTGATATGCAACTGCTTTTTGGTTTTCTATCCAAGGAGAAGGGCAATTTTACATTTCTTCTACCTAATACTTAGCCACAGGTTAGAAGGGATCAAGCTGCTGATGACCATAAGGCACTTCAAAAAGTGGCCACTTAGTACATGAGAAGTCCTGGACAAGCATTTGTGTAATCCAACAATACAGTGAGCACGTGATTGTTTTAATCCTGGGGTTTATTCTCTGTCTCTTACAATATTTGACACCTTAAAAACTTTAACAACCTAAGAGGTCCCAACCATGCTGGATTTTCCAGTTCTCCCACAGAGTACAAGATTAAAACCAACAAATGCTGAGCCCTTGTGCCCTGCCACCACCTTCCTGTCCATCTCAGCACCAAGCTTCTATTTCCCTGGCCCAAATCAACCAGGTAGTTAGATTCCATCTCATGATCCCCAAGTCCACTAGAGTCATATCAGTCCATCTTAACTACCTTTGGTCCTTTGTCCTGCCTGCTCAGACTCCAGTGAAGGCTCTGGTGCAGGGACCTCCTCCCTCCTGTCCTGCTCCTGACCAAACCCTAGTGCTGCCACGTGACCTGTGGCAGGGTGTTCTGCCTTCCTTGGGAAATGTGAGCTGGGTGACCTGTTTGCAGTGACATTGACCTTTCTATGATACTACCCAGTTACCAACATAAATAAAATACACATGGGACAGTATCTTCAGAGGGTGACTTACCTGGATGGTACCATTACTTCTCAAAGTGGTTGTTTATGTTGGGTATACTGAAGCATTTCAACATGGAATTGCAACCTTCTTTTCACAATTTTGTAATCAGTCATCCTATGATCTAGCTAAATTATGAGCTAAGAGTAAGTGGAAAATAAATCTGCATCTGTGCGAGTTTTTTCCCAGGACCAAAGGCAGAGGCAGGTCAACATCCCACTGCTGTCTCGAATAAGTTCTTATTTGTGCCAGAGTTTATTTCCTGAAGCGCAAAAAAATGTCTTCCCCTGATCTTAGGTCACCACACACTTGGCCACCAGTAAGAATTCTGGCAGGACTTACCAAATGGGTTGCTGGCCTGGACTCCAAGGTTAGCAGCCAGAATGAGGAAGGAGAGGGCAGTCATGGAGAGTGTCATCCTCACAGCAGGCAGGCAGAGCTGGGCTGCGGGCTCCAGATCTCACTACTCCCTGACTCCCTAGGTATTTATAAAAAGAGGAAGATCAGGAAGTCTCAGTGAAGGGATCAATCACAGTGTTGTTCATTGCCTTGTAGTAGTCAATGCTCTTTTCTCTGAAAAAGGGGAACAAGGCAGAGAATGAAACAGGAAGTAGGGAATATGGATAACTTGGGATTTTCCTAGGGTTCCAGTAGAAATGGGCAGAGAAAGCATGTTTCATAGATGAGAAGAGTCTTCCCTCTAGAGATGCATTGAACCCCTGATTCAGACCTTGGGATGGGGGCTGTGGCTCAGCACTGGGCTGTAGTGGACACGGTACTTGACCATTTGCATCTTTATGTTATGAATCTCAACTGATGGGAATGAGCCGGTAACAATCAGTCTAGCCCACCATGAGGACACATCGCTATCTTTCCAATCAGTGGTCATATCAGTACCTACACATTCCGTTCTGGACCCTGATGTACCTCAAATCTAGAATCAGGGGTGTCCCCCAGAGGGGAGACTCTAACATGTAAACTTGGCTGTGAGATCCCTCACACAGAATCTTCCAGTGAAGACCCATCAGATTAGGGTTGTTCTTGCATTCATGGCTTCTCCATTTTCCATTGTGATGATAATTTATTACTTACTAATTTAATAGTCAGGAAGCATTTATTAAGTTAAACTTTGTTCTTTATTTCTCTTAGACTGTATCAATACATTTTCCCTGACTCCAGTAGTAATTCCTGGTGGATAAGTCACAGGTTTTGTGTTACACTCATTCCTATTTATCAAATTATGCAAGGAGTCTTCCTGGCACAATGTGGTGGGGTGGCAGGGACCCACCTTTTTAGGCCATCCTGCCTCTCCTGGGGTATGTGTTTAGGAGGAAGCTGGAATTGGGAGCTAGAAAAGGTATTCAAGTGTAATGACGGATATGGTCACTTGAGGTTTCCCTGAAGCCAACCACCACCTCTGAATCAAGACAAGGTGTGTGTAAGTGAACACAAATGGTGGGACACACTCTCTCGATAACCTTTTAGATGTGTGGTTGCTAGGTTTAAAAATGCCTCTATTGATGGGGTGGATACCACACTACGGGTGGTGTGAATGTGCAAGTACAGATGCTGGATGATGCCACCAAAATGAAGACAAATAGTCTTCCAGTTTACAAGTGAAATTTTAAGTTTTTAATAATCCAAAATTTAGGAAAATAAGAATCTGAGGTTATCAGAGATCAAATATTAAGTAGACAAAAATGATGTATTTCCTTTGAGCAAATACTGGCACTACCTGCAATGTGGGCATCCAAGCTGGGAGTCAGTTTGAGTCCCAACTGCTGTTCTTCAATCCAGCTCCCTTCTGATGATCTGGAAAGGCAGTAGAGGATTGCCCCAAATACTTGGGCTCTGCATTCACGTGGGTGACCTAAAAGAAGCTATTGTTGCAGCTCCAGCTGCTATGCCATTTAAGTAAAGCAATAGATGGAAAATAATCTCTGTGTCTCTGTTTCTCTCTCTTTTCTGTATGTGAGTAGGTGGGGGGCTCTGACCTTCATATTAATAAATTAACCTTTAAAAAAACACTGTTTTCTAAACTGCTGTCAAAACATAAATATTAGCCATTTTAATTAATGTGGTAAATTTCATTATTACCTCAGGAGTTTTTTTGTTTGTTTCTTAAGAGCAATTCATTGTTAGAAAGTTTTTGGTTAGTTATTAAAAGTTTTTCTTCTGTTGCTTTCTTAGACATATCACCCCAAACTAAGCATAGGTTTTAAACTTTATTTCTGAATTAAAAACTATCTTGTTTAGAATTCTGGGCTATGGTTTGACCAAGATGTACTAATGGCAAATACGTATGTATCAGCTTTAATGGAGATGTATGCAAATTTGATATCAAACCCTTTTTGAATTTATTTACTTGATGTTGTATTTTAGAGGAGAAATTTCTTCAGCATTTACCTCTAGGAAGAAATACACCTAAACCTTGGAAGTAGGTGAAAGGCTGATAACACACTTTCAATGGCACACAGGAATGTCATCCAACTGTCCCTGGTCAGGGCTCCTTGAGTTGTAGGGGAGTAACCTTTTAATCAATGTCGTAGTGGGTAGGAATCAGACCCCAGGTTTCAGAAGTTATATATAAACTTGAAGACACATCAGTCTAGCACCAAAGCAAGTGATTTCTTCTTCTTCTTTTTTTAAATTAAGATTTATTTATTGGGCCTGGCATGGTGGCACAGTGGTTAAGGTCCTCGCCTTGCACGCCTGGGATCCCATATGGGCGCCGGTTCTGGTCCCGGCAGCCCCGCTTCCCACCCAGCTCCCTGCTTGTGGCCCAGGAAAGCAGCCGAGGACAGCCCAAAGCTTTGGGACCCTGCACCCGCATGGGAGACCCAGAAGAATTTCCTGGATCCTGGCTTTGGATCAGCATAGCATCAGCCGTTGCGCTCACTTGGGGAGTGAATCATCGGACAGAAGATCTTCCTCTCTATCTGTCCTCTCTGTATATCCGCCTTTCCAATAAAAAAAAATAGTAATAAAAAATAAATCTTTTAAAAAAAGATTTATTTATTTATATTGGAAGGTTAGATACATAGAGAGGAAGAGAGAGAGAGGAAGATCTTCTGTCTGATGCTTCACTCCTCAAGTGGCCCCAATAGCTGGAGATCAGCCAATCCAAAGCTAGGAGCCAGAAGCTTCTTCCAGGTCTACCACCTGGGTACAGGGTCCTAAGGCTTTGACTGTCCTCTACTGCTTTCCCAGACCATAAGCAGGGAGCTGAATGGGAAGTGGAACTGTCAGGACATGAACCAGTGCCCATATGGGATCTCGGTACATGCAAGGTGAGGATTTTAGTCATTAGACTACCACGCTGGGCCCAAGGCAAGCGATTTCTAACCAGTAGCTAAATCATCTAAAGGTTCCAGGTTTTGTCTTGCCCTATACACAGGTTATTTATCTGCTTTCTACTTTGGTCAACTCATTTTTGAAAATTTATTTTATTTTTGGTGATTTTTACGTAGTTGAAAAGGATGGATGCCAATGTGGATCACTGATTTGGATGGTGAGAGTTGATCAGGGAATACAGATGAGATAAATGTTTCCAACTTTTTTTTTCTACCTGTGCATTGAGCAAGGTAGGAGAGAATGAGAAAGGGCTGCACCCAGCAACCCAAGAGCCTCAGTTCCCCGGGGATGTGGGATGGCTACTCAGTGTCATCCAGAGTTCCCAGTGTGGAGCATGTTCGGAGGGCACTGATCAAGTGGTTTCAATAATTCTGAGATGCTGTTGATTTTGTTGTTCCAAGGTTGAAGAAATCGTTCCAAGCTACATTGTCTGACATAGTCTATATCAGAGTCTCTACTTGCCCAGATAATTGCTGTCAACGCTGGAAGAGTCGTCTAATTTGTTCTGTCATCCATGGTACTAGATGGTTTCTCTAGGCCTCAATACGTATGTCCCCCATGCACATCTCGCCAGCTCATTTCTGGGTGTCATCCCAGTGAACTCCATCAGTCTCAGTTCCCCTAATGAGCTAAAAATGGTTCCCTCACTGATGCAGTCAACACAGGTTTAATAGATTTTCTACCCACATTAGAATGAGTTGTGATTTTAGCTTTTTTTTTTTTGCACACTTATTTATTTTTATTGGAAAGTCAGTTATGCAGAGAGGAGGTGAGACAGAGAGGAAGATCTTCCATCTGCTGATTTACTCCCCAAGTGGCTGCAACACTAGGGTGAAACTGATCCAAAGTCAAGAGCTTCTTCTGGGTCTCCCACATCGGTGCAGGGTCCCAAGGCTTTGGGTCATCCTTGACTTCTTTCCTAGGCCACAAACAGGGAGCTGGATGAGAAGCAGGGACACTGAGATTAGAATCGGCACCCGTATGGGATCCCGGTGCATGCAAGGCGAGAATTTTAGCTCCTAGTTTACTGCACCCGGCCCACCATTGTAGCTTTTCAAAAGGTTTATTTGTTCGTTTTACTTAATGACAGAGCAACAGGGAAAGAGGAAGAGAGGGAGAAAATAGGAGAGAAAGAGATACAGAGAGACAATTTCTCTCTGCTGATTAATTTCACTAAATGACTACAATAGCCAGTGCTGTGTCAATTTGAAACGAGGAGCTAGAAATTCAATCCTGGTGTCCCATATAGGCAGCTGGGACCACACACTTGGGCCAACCTCCCATCCCCTCCCACGTCCATTAACAGGGATATGGATCTGAAGTGAAAACATCAGGATTTCTTGGACCGTGACACTGGTGCCCCTCAATGATTTCCTACCTGACTCACATCTACCTCTACCACATACTGTGAGATGTTAAGAAAGTTATCTAAAGTATCTATGATTAGTTTTTTCATTTTGAAAATTAAGTTAATAATTGTACATAGACCTCTGTATAATTCCTGATGTTATGCCAAAAATGGATCTAACACTTAGTTCTGTAGGTTTGTTACAAGAAATCATCTTTAAGGCACTTAATAGTATAAGATCTGCACTTTTTAGCTTAAGAGAATGATGGAGGGCCTGGTATGATGGCTCTATTGGCTAACCCTCTCCTTGTAAGAGCCAGGATGCTATACAGGCTCTGGTTTGTGTCCCGGCTTCTCCACTTCCCAATTAGCTCCTTACTTGTGGCCTTGGAAAGCAGTGGAGAATGACCCAAAGCCTTGGGACCCTGCATCCATGTGGGAGACCGGGAAGAAACAACTGGCTCCTGGTTTAGGATTGACTCATATCTGGGAATTGTTGCCATTAGGGGAGTGAAACAGTGGATGGAAGATATTTCTCTCTGCCTCTCCTCCTCTGTGTAAATCTGCCTTTCCATTAAAAATAAATGAATCTTAAGAAAAAGAAATAGAATGATTGAGTGAGCATCACGGTTCAGTGGATTGAGCTGCTGTCTGCGATGTTAGTAACCCACATGGAGTTCCAGGTTAGTCCAGCTGCTGTACTTCTAATCCAGTTCTCTGCTGATGCTCCTGGGAAGGCAGCAGAAAAGGACACCAATAACACCCACATGGGACACATTGCTTAGGCCTGCACCAACCCTGACTATTGCAAAAATCAGGAAGTAAACCAGTGAATACAAAAGCTCTGTCTCACTGACACTCTGCATTTCAAATAAATAAGTTGATATATGTTAGGTAAAAAATTAAAAGTTTAGATGAGTTAGGTAGAGTCATTTGACAGGTGCCACACTTCCTTACCAAAATGACTGTTTTATTCTAAATACCAGAAATGGTCTTGTCTTTCTTTAACTTTTTCTCTGTTCAAAATGCCATATTTATTTTAATGAGGTTTTATCTATTACTTTTACTCTAAGGCAGGCAACACTTGTATGGGAGGAAATGATTGGGAAAGGAGCTGGGCTGGACAATGCCAGCCATGGGAAGCTGAGTTTGGATCTCTCACATGGGTGGCAAGGATTCAACTACTCTCAGAGTGCAGTGGCAGAAAGCTATGAATTCAGGAGGCAAGGCCACGTCTGGAACCCAGACTTTCTGATATGAAGTGACATCTTTTTGTTTTAAGATTTTATTTATTTTTATTGGAAAGTCAGATATACAGAGAGGAGGAGAGACAGAGAGGAAGCTCTCCCACCCATGGGTTGACTCCACAAGTGGCCTCAATGGCCAAGGCTGAGCTAATCTGAAGTCAGTAACCAAGCTTCAGAAGGAAGCCAGTAACCAGGAACCAGAAGCCAGTAGTTTCTTCCGGGTCTCACATGCAGATGCAGGGTCCCAAGGCTTTGTGCTGTCCTTGACTACTTTTGCAGGTCAAAGCAGGGGGTTGGGTGAGAAGCAGGGCCTCCAGGACATGAACTAGCACCCATATATGGGATCCCAGTGCGTGCAATGCAAAGACATTAGCCACTAGGCTGTCACGCAGGGCCCAGGGGATGACATCTTGACTGAATCTTACCTGCCAGACTAAACACTCCCCCCATCTTACCACTGAGGACATCTTACTCTGAGTTGTGCCAAGGTCCTAAGGGAAAAAGAACATCATCTCTGAAAGACAGAAACACAGAAAGACACTCTTCCTCTATCAGGATTTAGCAGCTGGCCTGCCTGTTGGTAAACCAGCAGACCCTTAAATATCATGGCTCAGCAAGGGCCTAGGCCCACCTGCACATGAATGGCCTGGAATGCATGTTTACATTGCTCTAAGGAGGGGTTCACCCTCCTTGTGAGGGCTGGGCATTGGACCCACTGGTTCAGATGCCTGTGTCCCATGTTGGAGTGTCTATGTTTGAGTCTCAGGTCTACTTTCTGATTCCAGCTTTCTGTTTTGGTGGACTCTGAGAAGCATCAGGTGAGGACCAAAAGATTAGGTCCTTGCCACCCATTTGTGAGACCATGGATTGAGTTCCTGGCCCTGATGCTAGACCCAGGCAGCTCCAGAAGTAGCTGACATGAGAGGTGTGAATCAGCAGATAGGCAAGTTCTATCTCCCCAAGAATGACAAATTCAGAACCTAACAAGGTAATGAAAAAGACACCTTTAGGCAGGTTCTGATAGAATATCTCAATTAAAAAGATGCCAAGAAAATCAAAACAAGTGCCAGAAAGTCTATTGCAAGATTGTTTGCTAACTTTCTCTCAAAGAAATAAGAAGTAAATTGGCTTTGAAATACTGTATTGCATGGAGTGCTGGAAGGATTATGAATGTGGCCATTTACATTTTTTAAAAAGATTTATTTTTATTATTTTTTTTAATTGGAAAGGCAGAAATACAGAGAGGAGAGACAGAGAGGAAGATCTTCCATCCGATGATTCACTCCCTAAGTGAGCGCAACGGCTGATGCTATGCCGATCCGAAGCCAGGAGCCTCTTCCGGGTCTCCCACGTGGATGCAGGGTCCCAAAGCCTTGGGCTGTCCTCAACTGCTTTCCCGGGCCACAGGCAGGGAGCTGGAAGGGAAGCGGGGCTGCCGGGATAGAACCGGCGCCCATATGGGATCCCAGGCGTGCAAGGCGAGGACCTTAACCACTGTGCCATCACGCCGGGCCCTGGCCATTTACATTTAGCTGAACTATTTGTTTTTCAACTTTAAAGATGGAAGTTTTTCTTTCTTTAGAGTCTCAGAAAGCTCATTATTTGTGTCCATGGGCTAGACTCAGTAAATTGACTCTGATGAATTTTAAAAAGATAAAATAATTCATTGCAATGATGTATGTAGAAACTTAAGAGAAAGCAGCACTTTTGCCACAGCCAATATCCTGCCCTGGAGCCAGCAGCATGGATGCTGCCAATTCTGCTGCTCAAACAAGTGCTAATTGTGAACTGTGGTCACAGGAAATGGGCCCTGCCACTGCCTCTCACCCAGTGTCATCTGGGTGGAGTACCCTCCACTTCTGCTTTTTTTTCAACAAATGCACCAGGCTCAAAAGTCAGCAAGGAGGAACCAGATTGGCTAAACCTGAGAACGATTGTGCCTGCCTGGTTCGAGGGTTTCAGGGGAGCGTCTCAGTCATCTGGTACAGTAGAAAGTGGTTCAGATTGTAGTGAGCATAGTGAAGAATGAGTTCAAGGACAAGGAAGCAAGTTTGGTGAACTAGCCATGTGATAGGTAGAAATCCTAACGTGAGTGCTGCTGGCTGTTCTGAAAATATTCCTGTAACCTGAAATAGGAACTCAGCATGTCCTTGAAGAGTATGTCTAAGATGGAGTTGCTGTGAGACAACTGACATGAATTTGCAAGTGCAAACACAGGAGGACAGGAAGTGAGCATTGGTTTTCTTGTTTGGTAAATAGAAGGAGAATCGAACAGGAAAAATTATTGGAAACCCCAAATCTGCATGATATCTTGATGGTTCTGAAGAACCAAGATGTTTTCTGCCTTTTGTAATTCCTGCCTTAATGGCTTGGATAGGGGCTGTGAACTCTAGCCCTGAGATCGGCAGGACACCTGGTAGGTCACGTAGACCGATTACTCCTCAGGAAGGTGGTACCTGGTATTTGATAAGATCCACTGCCCTATAGCTCATCAATTTGTGATTTTTGGAAGTTGCTTGCTTCAAACCCACCAATAGAAACCTGCTAAATCATGACTGTATAATTAATAGCCTGAAATATATGAAAACACTTGGCTGTTCAACCGGGGGGCTTTAGGGCTCACTCTCTCCTTTTTTCCCTGGGGTTCCTGCAGCAGCCTCGGCCGCAGCTGCCCTTCCCCTGCCCAGCCCTACTGGGCAGGGAAAGGTGGCTGGGAGAACTAGGCTAACCTGAATAAACCACTTTTATGCCTTAGCACCGACTTCAGACTTGATGATTTTCTGGGGATATAAAAGTCTGGCACAACAGTTCCCATAGTAGGTAAACTAAAACATGGTGTGACTTGAGTAAATGACAGATGAAAAGAAACTGTTTTTGAAACAGTAGCTGAGGCTGTCTATGGCAATACCACCCTGAACGTGCCTGATCTCAGCGGCTAAGCAGGGAGAATCCTGGTTAGTACTTGGATGGGAAACAGTAGCTGAGGCTTCATGTTTAAGTTTTTGAGTAAAAAAGACAGACATAAGATGAACTTGTGTCTTATCATTTCAGCTATACACTCAGGTTTTTTTTTTTTCAGTCTATTCCACTTAACATTGAAGTAAAATGAGGCTGGATATTCTTTATTAGATGCATTAATGTTATACCCAAAACAGAGCAATTCATTATTTTAAACAAATGTATTTACTTTTATCTGAGAAGCAGATTTAGAGAGAAGAGGAGAGGAAGAGAGAGATTTGTAGAGATATAAAGAGGAAGATCTTCATCCACCAGTAACTCCACAAAGGACTGCAATACCAGAGCTGAAGTGATCCAAAGCCAGGCGTATCTTCAAGGTCTCCCATGTGGGTGCAGAGGCCCTAGGACTTGGGCCTTCCATGGCTGCCTTCCAAGGCTCTAGGAAGGGAATTGGATTAGATGTGGTTGGTAATCTAGCACTCAAGTTTTGCCCATAGAGCATGCAGGTGCTATCAGCAGAGCATTAGCCTGTACCACCTTGACCCCCACAATACACTGCTGAAAAAACTAAATTCAGGCCATGAAACTGATAGGAGAAGGTTTAGAGCGAGAGAGTTGGAGCTGGGGTGATGGGAACTCCCATCTCAGCTTAAGGAAATATCTCTGTTTAAAGTCCTTGGATAGTGTCTTGTGCCACAGGTGACCTTTTAACATTATGTATTTACTTATTTTAAAAATGATTTACTTATTGAAAGTCAAAGTTCCAGAGAGCAGGAAGAAGGAAAAGAGATCTTCTACCCACTTGTTCACTCCCCAAGTGGCTGCAACTGTCAGGGCTGGGCCAGTCTGAAGCCAGACACCAGAGGATTCTTCTGAATCTGCCTCTGAGATTTAGAGGCCCAAGGACTTGGGATATCATCTGCTGCTTTTCCAGGCACTTTGTCAGGTGGATCTGGAAGCATTTCCCCTCTGAGTGCCAGCCCTGAAGATGGCAGTTTATCCAGATAGGACACGTTGTTGTTTCGGCTCTTCAGCTCTGCCATACATTCTTGAACTTCACTGTGTGCAGGGTTGGTGCAGACCACCTGTCCCCCCTTAGTGTGGAAGCTGAGAAAAGCAGGAGAAGATTGGAGACTGGGGTGTGTGCATCTCATGTGAAGAGGAGCCCCATCCTCCCTGCCCCTCTGAGTCCCCACCCAGCACAACCCAACCTGCTCTGCTTTCCCTCTCTGAGACCCTCCCTCAGCCCTGAGACTCGCTGGTGACTCACTGAGGTTCTGTGGACTGTCTTCTGCCTGATTCCCCGCCCCCCCCTCGTTTTTCTGACCCCTCTCTCTGTTGTGAGCTTCTCATTCTGGATGTTCTGCTGTTGCCTTTAAGAATAGCAGGCGCAGGGTATCAGGGGTGGGCCTTGTCTGGACACCCCAACCACTTGTCATGTGCTCTCCCAAGACCCTGCAGGCTGCCTATCCCCAGCATGGGGTGGGTGAGCTTAGCACTTACATGACAGCTGCTAAGGAGCACTGACTGCTGGTTTCAAAGCCATCTATCATGTTGGCGCAGCGGATGGTTCGTGGGGTGTAGGTGTAGCAGCAATATTTAGCAGACTGAAGTGAAGCTGTCTGGATACTTGGTTTATTCTCTGATCCTGAAAGAAGGACAGAGTGGGAAGAGACCTTGGTGGGAGTCAGCAATGTCCCAGTTTGTGCTCACCCCAAGCCTGAGGCCTGAGTTCCATCTGGGTCCCACACCTGCTCTCATGCCCTTTCATCCTGCTAGTTATCTGAGGGCTTTCAGAATCCTTTGGAAGCTGTTTGTGAGATGGATGTATTGTGTTGGCTCTGAATTTTAGCCATGGATCTCAGATCTCATATGGACATGTTACTGGGATGTCTAGAGCAAATGACAGTGTGGGGATTCACAGGACCCTGGAATCGCGGTGTTGTCAACACAGTGTCATCAGCACAGTGTCACCCTGAGAGAAGTGAAGCCATTTTTAACATTTATTCAATTTCTTTAAATATTTGTATATTTGCTCTAGAAATATTGCTTAAGTGGATTTTTATATGCTTTGCAAGCTCTGTCAGAGATGTGAGGCTATGTCTAACTATTACTATTTTTTAAAGCAAGACAGTTTTGAATTATAAAGCTTTTATAACCTCATAGGTTTAGTAAGGGGACTACATTAAGCTCTTTAATAGGGAACAGCATTTTTAGATCATTCCTTGAATAACATCTAGTAAGACACTTGGGAATTTTTAAAAATATTTGCTTACTTTTTTCAAAGGCAGAGTTATAAAGAGAGAATGGAAAAACCCTGGTCTACTGGTTTGTTCCCCAAATGGCCACAATAGAGGGGTCTGGGCCAGGCTGAAGATACTAGTCTGGAATTCCATCCTGTGTCCGTAGTGGGTGACAGGGGTCGTAATATTTGAACCATCCTTGTTGTTTTCCAAGGTGCATTATCAGGGAACTGTATAGGCATTGGAGCAGCTAGGGCTCCAACTGGCACATATACGGAATGCTGGCTTCACCACCAGCTGCAGCTGAACCTGCAGCTGAACCATAATTTGTGTTGCATTTTTCCCAAGGAGCAAAGACAGAGGCAGTCCACACTCCACTGCTGATCTAGAATAAGTTCCATAACCATCTTGAGGTACTGTCCCTAGAGAGTAACATATCCTCCCCTGATCCCACGTCACCACCCGCTTGGCCACCAGTAAGAATTCTGGCAGGACTTACCAAATGGGCTGCTGGCCTGGACTCCAAGGTTAGCAGCCAGAATGAGGAAGGAGAGGGCAGTCATGGAGAGTGTCATCCTCCCAGTGGGCAGAAGGGCTGCGGGCCTCACTGCTGCTACCTGAATCCCCAGGTATTTATAAGAAGAGAGCAAGCAGGAAGTCACAGCACAAAGGTCACATATGCTGTTCTTTGCTATCTAATAGTCATCTAATAATTAATGTTGTTTCTCTAAAAGAAAAAAAAAGGGGAAGAAGAAGAGAACGCAGCAGGAATTAGGGAGTAGAGATTACGTGGGATTTCCTAGGGTTTGAGTGGAAATGAGCAGAGACATTGAAGATTTCTCTGCATACCCTTCCTAAAACTCTTCTGCACCTCAGCTGTTGACATATGCCTTGTTAGAGTTATAAGCCAGTTTGGACTATCCTAAAATCTGCCAAGTTCAGTAAAAATTATGCTTCAACACTGTAAACTGCTAAATACTAAAATGAAAATATACATGAGGCAGCTGAATAGTAGTACCCTATATCCATTTTAAGGTGGATAGAAGTCAATTATATATAAACTAAAACTGAAATGTCAATCAAGTACAATCAAGTAGTCACAGGGTGTGGTTAAGAATCTGTATTTTTTAACATATTGGTTACTCAGTATCATGTCAGTTAACTCCATAATGTTGTAAATTGTTGTTGATGTTGTGTTGGGGCTTTAAATGGTTGGGATAATATCCTGCCAGCTTTGCCTTCAGATCAGAGATGGTCTCCCCAAGAAACTGTTGAATGTGTCTGGACAATAAGAGGCTGGACTCTATGCTTGGCACATGCCTGCAATGAAAGAATCTTGACTGGATTTGAGCTGTAATATTGCAACAAGGTGGAGGAATCCACCATGGGGGGAGGGACTAGGGGAAGGGTTAGGGGAATCCCGGAGCCTATGAAACTGTCACAAAACGAAATGAAATCATTGAAAAAAAAAAAGAAATGGGCAGAGAAAGCATGTCTCATAGATGAGAAGAGTCTTCCCTCTAGAGATGCACTGAACCCCTGATTCAGACCTTGGGATGGGGGCTGTGGCTCAGCACTGGGCTGTAGTGGACACGGTACTTGACCATTTGCATCTTTATGTTATGAATCTCAACTGATGGGAATGAGCCGGTAACAATCAGTCTAGCCCACCATGAGGACACATCGCTGGTGAACATGGGCTATCTTTCCAATCAGTGGTCATATCAGTACCTACACATTCCGTTCTGGGCCCTGATGTACCTCAAATCTAGAATCAGGGGTGTCCCCCAGAGGGGAGACTCTAACATGTAAACTTGGCTGTGAGATCCCTCACACTGAATCTCCCAGTGGTGTCTCCTCGGTTAGGGTTAGCTGCAAAGTCTGTGTTTCTAGAAGGCCCTTCAGAGTGGGGTTCTTCTTGCAGTCATGGATCCTCCAATTTCCATTGTGATGATAATTTATTACTTATTAATTCAACAGTTCAAAAAGCACTTATTAGACTTTTTATTTCTTAGAGTGAATATGTTTTTCAGGACTGCAATACTAATTCTTAGTGGGTAGATCCCTTCAATTTACTATAGCATCCATCAGATTCTCTTTCTCTAGCAATTGCATTTTAATCATATCAGAGACAAAGGTGACAAAGGTCTGCTGTCCACCGGTTCAGTCTCCAAATCCCAGGAATAACTGGGGCAGGGCCAGGCTGAAGCTGGCAGCCAGAATCTCAATCCAGAGATCTTCAATGTGGAGTGGCAGGGATTCAACTTTTTGAGCCATCACTGCCTCTCCTGAGGTATGTGATAGGAGGAAACTAGAATTGCAAGCTACAACAGAGACTGAATTCAAGGAGGGATGTGGGCATCTTAACGGACCTCTAGCATATTCTGTTTTCAATGGTTGTTTACCTGATGTCTCCCTGGACCAACCACCATCACTAAATCATGACAAGGTTTTGATGTGTGTGTGTTTAAAAAAGCACCTACCATGACATCCACCCTCTTAGTAAACTTTCAATCATGTTCGAAGAATGTCTAAAGATGCGGTGGATACGACACTATAGGTGGTGTGAATGTGCAAGTGCAGATGCAGAGTGATAACACTGAAATGAATACTGCCGAGAAAATTTTTTAACTTTTGCAATAATCCAAAATTTGGAAAGAAGATTCTGAGTGAGGTTATTGTTAGTCAAATATTCAGTAGACCAAAATGACATATGTTCTTGGAGCAAATGGTGGTTAAAAACACTGTTTTTAGGGTTGGTACTACCTGCAATGCTGACAACTCATGTGGGAACGTGATAGAAGCCCAGTTGTTCCACTTCCAATCCAGTTTCCTGCTAATAATTTGGGAAAGCTGTGCAGAAGGTCCCAGTGTTCTGCCCTGCAACCACATAGGAGACCTGGAGGTAGCTTAGGGCACAGCCCACAGCCCCGGCCCCAGCTAGCGTGGCCATTTGGGAAGTGACCTATTAGATGGAAGAGCCCACTTTCTCTCTTTCCTCCTTTCCTTCCTCCCTCTTTGTCTCTCTCTCTGATTCTCTGGCTCTGCCATTCAAGTAAATAATTAAACCTTAAAAGAAAAAAGCACTGTATTTTCTAAGCTTCTTTCAAAACTCCCCAAATTAGCTATTTTAATGAATGTGACAGTGTGGATTTGTGCTTAATCTCTTTGGGGATGTTATAACTGTGGATTTTTAAAAAATTATCTCAAGAGTTCTTTTTGTTTGTTTCCTGAGTATAATTTGTTGTTAGAAAGTTTCTTTGGTTGTCAAGTTCTCTTTGTTTCTTAGGCAGATCACACCAAAGTAAGCATAGGTTTTAAACTTCATTTCTAAATCAAAAGTATCCTGTAGTTTAGAAATCTGGGTTGTTGTTTGACCAAGATGTACTAATGGCAAATATATATGTGTCAGCTTTAATGAAGATGTGTGCAAATTTGATATTAACCCCATTTTGAATTGGTTTACTTGATGTATTTTAGAGGAGAAATCTCTTCAGCATTTACATCTAGGAAGAAAAACACCTAGACCTTGGAAATAGGTGAAAGGCTGACAGCACACTTCCAATGGCACACAGGAATGTCGTTGCGGGGTTCCAAGTTGCCTTCTGATCAAAGTGCTAGCGGGTAGGGTTCAGACCTCAGGTTTCAGAAACTACAAGTGAACTTGCAAACTTTTGTCTAGCACTGAGGTAAGTGATTTCTAACCATTAGCTAACTGATTTAAAGGTTCCAAGTTTCATCTTTCCCTGTACACAGGTTATGTATCTGCCTTCTGCTTTGGCCAACTCATTACTGAGTGTCTTCCCCAGTGAATTCCATCAGCCTCCATTCTCCCAATGATTATCTGAGTAGCCTCATCCCTGATAGGTTCAATACATATTTGATGTATTTCCCCCCTGATCTGAATGAGTCATGACTTTAGCTTTTAAGATATTGCTGTGGGGTCCAGCGCCGTGGCCTAGTGGCTTATGTCCTCACCTTGAATGCTCTGGGATCCCATATGAACGTTGGTTCTAATCCTGGTGGCCCCGCTTCCCATCCAGCTCCCTGCTTGTGGCCTAGGAAAGCAGTTGAGGACGGTCCAAAGCCTTGGGTTCCTGCACCCGCATTGGTGACCCAGAGGAAGTTTTTGGCCCCTGGCTTCAGATCCGCATAGCAACGGCTGTTGTACTCACTGGGAGAGTGAATCACTGGATGGAAGATCTTCCTCTCTTTCTCTCCTGCTCTCTCTGTATATCTGTTACAATAAAAATAAATAAATGGTTTTTTTTTTTTAAAAAAAGATATTGCTATGAAGTCTTGTTTGAAAACAACATGCATCCAGTGTTCAGTAATCCCTGTAGTTTCTTTTTCCTCTTGGAATTCAAGTAAATGATTCTCTTTATTAGATGTGTTATTTTAAGACTTAACAGAAGAATATATTTTTAAAGAGTTTATTCTGGAACCCTGAGGGCATGAGAGTGTTGGAGCCTAGGCTCTAGCAAGTGCAATAGTTTCCAAGTTCTTGTTCACCCAGTCCGGTTTCAGGTTTATCATGCATTCCTGAACTTTCTTGTTTCTGGGATCAGCACAGACTTGTTGTCCCCTCTTGGTGCGAAAGCTGTGGAAAGGAGGGAAAGATTACAGACTGGAATGAGTGCAGCCAAAAGGAGCACCTGTCGGGGTGCTTATGGTGAGACTTGTGTTGACACTAACCCACCAGGTGCTCCCTGCAGGCTCCCAGTTGCCCAGCCATGGCGGGAGAATGTGGCACTTACATGACAGCTGACCAGGAGCACTGACTGCTGGTTTCAAAGTAATCAATCATGTTGGAGCACCGGATGCTTCGTGTGATGTAGGAGAAGCAACATTCAGTCGGACGGTGAAAGCCTATGGGTGGATAAAGTGTCACTCGGTGGCCAAGTCTGTTTCTCAAGAGGCCTGTCCATTTCTTGGGTTAGATTTTAGGAGGAGGAATATTTCCTCCTGGGCCTGCACTTTCTGTTATTTCCTGTTTTTATTTTCTTCCAAGCTCAAGAACTAGGGTATTTTCTGGAATGGGAAAGGCATCACAGAAGCGTGTAGGCTGCAGAGACAAACTTGGGGAAGCTCTCGGGCCAGCCCCAGTGAGTTAGTAGGCACCTGGAGAAAATGTGCCCATGGCCCCTCAAGTTCTTCCCTAGAGGTGGTCTGCTATCTCATGGTTCCTCTCCTATACATAAGGTGGATGGAACCAGAGCGCAAATCTGTACCCACCCACTTCCATCACTTACTGAGGATTCTGTTCCTGTCAGGCCAAAGCACTTCCATAGCGAGCTCTCTTGTCTCTGCATCTGGAAGAAAGAGACAGGGTTTGGGGAGAACTTGCTAGGAGACAGCAGTGTCTCAGTCTATACTCACCCCCAGCCTGAGGCCGAGAGTCCCTGCAAAGGAACCCTAAGTCCCCTCTGGGTTCAATGTCTGTACTCATACCTTTTTGTCCTGCTAGGCATCTGAGAGTCTTCAGGGACTTTAGGAATGTTTGTGAGATGAAAGCATGTGTCGACCCTGAAATTCTCCAAAAACAGACTGCAGATCTAACACTGATGTGCCATTGGGCCATCTACAGCACGTGATGCAATCTACAGTGTCTCTACACATGTTGTTATTCACAGACGTATGAAAATAAAGGTTTTTGACCACACAGTGTCATCAGGATAGTGTCACCCAGAGAGAACTGAGGCTGTTTCTGTCTTTCTTTATTTCAGGTCCTGTGAAACTTTGCATATGTTTGCTGTAGGAATATTGCTGAGTTGGACTGAAATATGCTTCCACGACCTGAAAAGGATGAGTAACATCCAGGTACATATGACCTTTGTTGAAACATTATGTTTACATGTTATAGAAAAAAATATATAACATAGAATTCTCTCTTTTAATCTCTTACGTATTGACAGTTCAGGATCATTCAATACATTCATAAGTTTGTACAAGTATTACTAATGTACATTTGTGGAACTTTTGTTCACCTTGCAGAATTGAAACTCTGCATGTATTAAACACTAACTATCTGTCCTCCTCCTCACAGCTGGTCTCAACACCTTGTTAGCTCTGACCTTGAATTGGCTACTCCAATTCCGTCAATTGAATGGGATCATACAGTTTTGTCCATTTGTGATTGGCTTATTCTACTTAGCGTAATATCTTTGGTGTTCATCTGTATTGTAGCAAGTGTCAGGATGTCCTTCCTCTTAGGCTGAGTATGAGTTATTGAATGTGTGCCCCATGTGATGCTTGTCTGTCCATCCGTTGGAACATTTGAGTTGCTTCACCTTTTGGCTTTCATGAATCTTGCTGCTGTGAACATGGTTGCACAAAAATCTTCTCATATACTGACTTTCAATTCTTTTTTGAAACAATATGTTTTATTTAATCTGTTTCCAAATTGCCTCTAACAGCTGGGATGGCTAGACCAAAGGCAAGAGTGTTGAACTTAATCCAGGTCTCCAAATGCATAGGAACCCAAGGGCTGATTTATCACCTGCTGCCTGTCACAGTACACATCAAGAGGATGCTGCAATTGGAAGTGGAGCCAGGACTTGAATCCAGGCACTTGGTAGGTGATGCGCCTATCCTAAGTAACATCTAAATGTCACCAATGAGCCACTGTGGTTCAATTTTAATTCTTAGCTATAACTAAGCAGTGAATTGCTGGATTATGTCATATCAACTTTTTAAAACCTGAAAAATTCTACACTAGCCTCAGAGGTTTTGCATAAGGTATAACAGAATTTCAAATTAATATTAATGCTTAATATGAATTGATTAACTGTTAATTAGGCAAGTGTAACTTTCAGTTTGCTTGCCTTTCTTTCCTCCCTCCCTCTGTTTCCTTCCTTCAATCCTTCCCTCCTTTTTTCTCTCCCTCTTTCCCTTTCCCTTGCACTTTCGTTTTAAAAATAGCTATTTCCACAACTGACTACATATTGGGATAGCTTTTAAATTGACATTTTTATATTGAAGCATAAGTTGGATTGTGGCAATGAAGAGTTCAGATGCCAACTTCCTCTCATCATTGATTTCCATTATTGCTGATTCATTTCTGATGTGTAACTTCTTGCATAATTACATGTGAATTACCCTTAATGAGCCTCCTGGCAACCCTTTAATAAGGGTGTGCTTGATGTTATACAAGTGGAATTTGCAAATATATATGCATATATCTGAAATGGCCCTCTCTTTGTATAACTACTTTCTCTTTTTAAAAATGCCATTTTAATTCTTAAAAAAGGCTTATTTCTTAAAGACAGAGCAAGAGAGAGTGAGGGGAAGAGAACTTCCATCCACTGGTTCAGTTCCCCAAATGACTATAGTAGCCAGTGCTGTGTCAGTTTGAAACCAGGAGCTTGGAACTCTATCCTGCTGTCCCATGTGTGCAGCAGGGCCAACACACTTGGGCCATCTTCCCATGCCCTCCCACGTGCATTGACAGGGATCTGGATCTGAAGTGGAAACCCATCAGGACTCCCTGTGCTGTGACACAGCCCCTCATCAATAACTTTCTACCTGGCTCACATCCTACTTCTACTACATGTTAGCTGTGTGATGTTAAGTAAGTGATCTAAAGTATCTATGCAGCTTTTTTTTTGCATTTGTAAAAGGAAATTGATAATATGCACAAACCTAGATAAAAGTACTCATATCCTACAAAATTGCATCTAAAATAATCTATAAGGCTCTTAAAATAGTAGGAGATACACATTTGCTAGATAATGAATGGAATGACCAGGCAAGCATCACGATGTAGTTGAACCTCTGCCTGTGATGTTAGTCACTCAAGTGCATGCGTTTCTGCCTCTCACATCATAGACCTGGCTTAGGCTTGGCCTCACCCTGGCTATTGCTGCCATCTGGGGAGTGAACCAGTGGATAGAAGATCTCTCTGTTCCTCTACATTTTAGTGAAATAGATAAATCTTCGAAAAACAAACAGCATGTTTAAATGAGTTCTGTTGAGTCATTGCCAGGTGATCTCACTTCTCCCCCTAATGATAGTTTTGTAGTAAATTGTAACAGTTCTAACCTCACACAGTTCTATGAGCTTTTTTCTACACAATTACAGTTTTGCTATATTTATTTTGATCTGGCAATTAATAGGCTAGTGCCTGCTAAGTAAAATTTTTTGACCATGAACAGGGAACTAGTTGTCCCCAAATGGGGACCAATCATCTGTATCCAATTTTCCCAAGGATCAAAAGTCTTCAAACAAAGGCACCTACCCTTACCTTGCTTTTAAGTAAGTTTTCTGGTCTGGTAGGTTGGAGCACAGGTGCTGGGTTGCTGTCCCTGTGCGTCTCCTCCTCTATGTGCTGCCAGGAACCTCATGGGATAGAAGCCTCACGGACTTACCATGAATGACCCGGGCCTGTGCTCCAAGGGCAGTCGCAAGGATTAGGAGGGAGAGGGCAGTCATGGAGAGCTTCATCCTCCAATGGGCAGGGAGAGCTGGTCTGAGGACTGCTGGTCACCCTGATCCCTGACTCCCCAGGTCCCCAGCCCTGCCATTGCGTTTATAAGAAGAGGATCAGGAAGTCACAGAGCAGAAGTTAGAATGTTCTTTTGGGGCCATGTGGTAGTCAGCGCTCTATTTCTAAAAGAGGGAAGAAAGTAGAGAAAGCAACAGGAAGTTGAGGTTGAACACGGCTTTGGACCATCCCTGTGGGCTTCCTGTACTGCCCTGCTGAGCACAGCAGGGGTGTGTTAAGAAGGATGCCACCTCTGGGAGACTCACTGTTCTTCTGAATCTCAGGGGTCCTTTTCTTCAGCAATGAACTCCCTTCAAGTTTCTAGGTTTCTGTAGACTCCTTCACCTCTTACCACTCTCACAGCTTCATAACCAATATTACCTGAAGTCGGTGCAGAACCCATCATGGAGATGCTCAGTCCCACAAAACAGCTGGCCTCTGTCTGCAGCAGCTGCCGATCATAGGTGGTGGGTCTCCAACTAACTGTGACTTCAAGTTGACTTGGCTGTGTATCACAATCCTACACCCCTCTCCCATTGGGTTTGATCATTGGCTGGAATGGCTGACAGAATATGGGAAAGAGTTTACTAGCTACCTAACTGGTCATTATAATGGACACAACCCAGGAACAGCTGGGAAAGAGATGTAAAGGGCCAGGAAGGGGAAGAACTAATACTGGGAGCATCCAAGCAGTGTTCTAGCCTGCCCCATCTGCTCGGAGCCAAGCCCAGCCCTTGGACTCAGCTTCAGGGATCTAAGGAATCCGGATCCCAGGGACTCCTTCTCCATCCTGTGACTCCCACTTTACTCTGGTCTATGCCCTTCTGGGCCCTCAGCCTGAGTTTCTTCTTCTAGGTGTCTACAGGCCTTACCTCCTTACCTCCTTGGGCCTGGATTCAAGTGCCCAGTGAGCCTTTCCCTGGACATTCTATCTAAAGTTATCAACTCTCCCTGCCCAAATATCTTGTCTTTATTTTTGTCCTATGTGCTTAACATTATTTGCTGCATTTCATATATTATCTCTTAGCCATTTGCTGTATACCTCTCCTACCAGAACATCAGTTTCATGAGCATGGGGATTTCTGTGTCTGTTCACTATTGTTTTTCTAGAGGTTTGAATTTGGAAGGGTCTTATTTTCTTTCTTTTTTTAAAAAATTTTATTGGAAAGGCAGATATGCAGAGAGGAGGAGAGACGGGGGGAAGAGCTTCCATCCAATGGTTCATTCCCTAAGCAGCCACAAGGGCTGGAGCTGAGTCAATCTGAAGCCAGGAGCCCAGAGCCTCTCTCAGGTCTCCCACGTGGGTGCAGAGTCCCAAAGCTTTGGCCTGTCCTTGACTGCATTCCCAGGCCACAGGCAGGAAGTTGAATGGGAAGCGGGGCTGCCAGGATTAGAACGGGCACCCAATGGAATCTTGGTGCATTCAAGGAGAGGACTTTAACCACTATGCTATCACACCAGACCCAAGAAGGATCTTATTTTCATTCAGGTTCCATTTGAGTCAGAACATGAAAACTACTGGGTGCTGCTAGTTAGCTTGACACGGATCCTAGTGAGCCAGAGTGAAGGACAAAACCGGTTAGGAAACTTGAGGTTTGATTCTGCTTTTTTTTTTTTTTCTGGAAGAATGTTTTGAAATACATCTTGGGAGGATAAAGAGGAAACATTTTTTTTCCTGGCTACCATCTCCGCGGTACTTTAAAAATATGGCCACAAATTATTTGGCATGCTTCTCATTGGGCAAAAGAGTATTAGTGTTCTTCCCTTGAAACTGTGACTTCTGCTTGATCCAGCTGACAGAATAGGCCATGAGATCTCTGCAGCCAGATTGTGAGAAACTGTGGATTCAATTTTGACCACTGGACCTGACCTTGCATGTAAGAAGGCTGGCTGCCTGGAGGCTGCCATGCTGTGAGGAAGCCCAAACCACATGCACGTATTCTGGTAGACAGTTCCAAGTGAGTATAGCTTTCTCTGTCTTGGATTTGGCATTGTCCAGTAAGGCAACAACTATTGGCCATGTGTAGCTCCTGAGTGCTTTCAAAAGGCTAGTCTAAATTCAGATGTGCTGGGGCCAATTTGCGGAGCAACAAATTAAGCCACCATGCATGATGTTGCCATCTCATATCTGAGTGCCAATTCTAGTCCCAGGTGCTCCACTTTCCATCCAGCTTCTCATCAATATACCTGGGAAAGCAGCAAATGATGATCCAAGTGCTTGGGCTTCTGCTACCCAAGTGTGAGATCTGGAAGGAATTTTATGCTTCAGGTTTTACCTGGCTGTTGTGGCAATTTGGGGAGGGAGCCAGTAGATGGAAGATCTCTATCTCCCTTTCTCTTTCTGTAATTCTGTCTTCAAATACATACATACATATATATATATATAAAATTTAAAATAGATAAATATATTTATTATTTAAAAGATGGATTTTACAGAGAGAAGGAGAGATAGAGAGACATTGTCTATCCACTAGCTCCTTCCCCACATGGCCACAATGGCCAGAGCTAGGCTGGTCCAAAGCCATGAGCTTCTTCTGGGTCTCCTACATGGTGAAGGTGACCAAGAACTTGGGCAATCCTCCACTGCTTTCCCCAAAACACCAGCATGGAGGTAGAGCAGCCAGGACTTAAATTGGTGCCTGTTGGGATGCTAGTACTACAAGTGGAAGCTTAACCTACCATGCCACAGGACCGGCTCTAGAAATATAAATATTTAAAAAAATGAATTCAGATGTACAGAAAGTAGAAACTACATGCTAGATTTCAAAGCTCTAGTACCTGCCCTCCCAGTGTAAAATATTTTAATTTATGTTGATCACATACTGAAATGATCATAGTTTGAGTACATAGAATTAAATGTTAAAAAAATTTAACCTGTGTATTTTTCCTTAAAAAATTATTTAGTTGAAATTCAGAGCCACAGAGAGACAGGGAAAGACAGGAAGAGATAGATTTTTCATCTGCTGATTCACTCCCCAGATGACCACCAAGTCCCGGGCTAAGCCAGGCTGAAGCCAGGAGCCAGGACTTTTATCCGGGTCCCCCATGTGGGTGTGCAAGGCCTGAGCAGTGGTTTTATCTACTGTATCACAATACCGGCTCCTCTTTTTACTTTTTAAACGTAACAAATGTGGATTCAAAACTACCCATATGCCTTGCATTGTACTTCTCTTGGACAGCACTGGTCTAGATGCTTCCAGTCATCGGACTCATGTGATATTGTCTGTCTTCCTAGCTGGGGTCCAGGCATGCTGGAGCAGATACAGGTTATCCCTGTGTTGCCCCCAGGAACTGCTGACCCATAGCTTTGGTGAGTGTGACACAGATGTGGTTTGGTGTCCCTGAGCTTTGGGCAGTGACTAACAGGAACAACCTCTTATTGCTCAACAAGCTTCTGCATTGCTCATGTGTGTGTGTTAAAAATGTTCTTTGGGAGGGGGTATTTTTATTTGAAAGGCACATTTTACAGAGACAGAGATCTTCTATCCATTGATTCACTCTCCAAATGGCGACAACTAAACTAATCCAAAGCCAGGAGCCAGCAGCTTCTTCCAGGTCTCCCTCGTGGGTGCAAGGTCTCAAGCACTTGAGCCATCTTCTTCTGCTTTCCCAGGCCATAAGCAGGGGGATTGGATGGGAAGTGGAGCAGCTGTAACATAAACTAGTACCCAAAAGGGATGCCAGTGCCACAGAGTGGAGGATTATCATGCTGAGCCACTGCACCAGCCCGTAAATGTGTTCTTACAGGTGTCTTGGAGAATCCTCAACACAGGGTCATGAAGTATGGGCCTAAGGCAAGACTCTTGCCTGAGCCTTCATATGAGCCTCAGAAGACTAACAGCTAAAACACTGGCTGACGTAAGTGGTGGGGCCACAGGAAGAGATGTGGCATATGATGACAGTCTTGCCTCACTTTCCTTCTTCAATGTGTGTTCATTTATCATGCTTAATCCCTCCTTCCAAATGGTGGCTCTGGTTCTTCCTGACTTGGTGAAACCTGTACTATGCATCTGCAATGCTCCTCCCCTTCCTGGCAATCAAGACCTGTAACCCTGTTGCAGGGATGGGTACCACACAGAGATCATGGAGAATCCTGCAGTGTGGGGCTATTACTGCATTCATTCCCCAGTTACACCTGTACTAGTTACCAAAGACCTGGCATTGTGGTTGGCTTTGGGTTCAGAACAGGGATTGCCTCTTGAAGCTCAATTCCCAGCATATATCTGTTGACCACTCAGCTAAGTCGTTAGCACTCCTGTGTTGTTTTGGTCTGACTGCTTCTGAGTGATACAATGCATGATAGGACCAGTGGATCTCCTTGTTTGCCCTATAACTGAACCCTTGGAGACTTGGGAGACATGTGAAAATAGCACATTATCTGAGGACATATTCTCTAAGTCCTTGGATGATGGGATGGCAAAGGCAGCATGCATGTGGAGTAGTAGTGTTTCTGCTAAGGTTGGATTTTTTCCAATGCTGGGAATCTCAGGTCATCAACTGGTCTCCCTGTGGCTGCCTTTTCTACTTGGGGAAGTTGGTGGGTTCCATGTTCCAAGACTGGACACTTAATGGCCCTGGTTGGAAGCCACCCCAGAGCGTCCTTCTTTGCCCTCTGAACACAATGCTGTGGGGGCTGAGGTGGCTGGTATCCACCCACAGTCATCCTGCCATGTGCTTATGTCCCTCTCTTGCAGTGTCTACCCTGCATTGGCTTCCAAGCTCATTTGATGAAGAGCTCTCCTCTACTTCTCAGTTGCATGTGCTGCCACTCAAGCAGGTTGTACCTGTGTGAAGCTGGACAGAGCCTGGGCACATCTGGTTGCCACAGCAGCACAGCAGGAGATGGGGATGCTAGTAGCATGAAAGTGGGGTACAGAGGTGTCTGACTGACTTATTGGATAATATCTGTTAAGCAAAATGAAACATGAAGAAGCGAATGTCTGATTTCACAACATACTGGCATTTCTTGACCTCTCCCAAATAGGAAACAATTGGCTACTTCCTGAGTCTTTTTTGTGCACTCTTCCTTCCCTGAACTGACAAGATTCCATGGTGACACTTAGTGATCAGGTCACTTAGCTCAGCATAACCAAGGGAGGGCTTTGTGCCTTCACAGGGCTGCCCTCCTACCCCACACCAGCTAGTGTTTGCAGAGCACTTTGCACATTCCAGGAACTTGTCAACACCTTCTCACCACTCCTCATGAGGCATTTACTGCAAGTGTTTAGGGTGGCCTGACCTCTACCTCAACTGTATGTTCATGTCCCTGACTGGTCATAAAGCCTCGGAACTTGATGCTCTCTGGTTTTCAAAGCACCACAACTGATACCACTTTAAGATCAAGCAGTTGGAGAATCCTGCCCTTGGGCGCATTGCTTTAGAGGACTCTTCACATCCCAGATATACATGAGATGGATTTATCAGGAGCGCACAGGTGCCTGTGTCTCTTGGAAGTTGGCACCCAGAGCTGGCCTGCATGGTTCACAGCCCTGTCATTCACTCTTGGGAAGAACACTGTGTGTGCCTTGTGGAAGTTGTGTCTCCACCTCTCTGGCCTCATCTCCTTCACATGAGACACACCTGAGTCCACGTCCTGGGGAAGCTCTCTGGTGTTGCCACCACCACCCTGGGACACACACACTCCTTTGGGCTCCAAGGAGCATCTGAGCAGCAGAAGTGTCCAGCATCTAGGCAAAGCAAGTCAGTTAACTTGCTGAAATCTTTCCTCTCTGATAGTGTGAGCATAACACATTCTTGCAGTAAAAAGGGCTGCTCTACCATTCACTGCTCCTTTTCTCATTTCCTTTTCCTGTTCCATCTGTGCAGTGAAACTCACAAAACAGACTTGCACTCAGATATGCACTAGTTATACATGGTTGCTATTTGTACATCTCATTGTGCTTCTAAATGTGTTTTCAAGCTTTGTTTCTAGGTTTAAAATATTGGCATACCTGACATGGGTCTCCTTTTGGTCTCTTTCTGGGTGACTAGAGACAGTGTGGCTAATGAGAGTGGGGCGTCCCTGAGTTGTATCATCTTCAGCTTGCTTCTGCCATAAATATCTCTAATTGAAAATAATTTTCTGTGTCTTTTTCTCATGCATGATCTTAGATGGTTGACTATTGCATGAGAAAAATTTTCTTTTGAAATAATGAGGGAGAATAACAAAGCAGAATCTTCTTGCTTATACTGATATCTATAGGCTGGGCCAGACCTTCCTTAGAGAAACAAAACCAATCCAAGCAATAGCCCTTTAAAGAGGCATAGCTGGATCCAATACTGTAGCACAGCAGGCTCCAACTCTAATATCCCATATGAGCACCTGTTCTATTCCCTTTGATCCCATCCAGTTACCTGTTGATGTGTCTAGGAAAGGAACGAAAGACAGCCCAAGTGCTTGGGCCCCTGCCACTAGTATAGGTGATCTAGATGGAATTCCAGCCTCCTGCCTTTGGCCTGGTCTAACTCTAGCCACTGTGGCCATTTGGGGGAGTGAACCAGCAGATGGACAATCTCTGACACTCCCTCTCTTTGTAACTCTGTCTTTCAAATCAATAATTTTTTTTTTTTTAAAAAGGCCCCAGCTGAAGTCTATGTTGTGCCATGCAGTGGAAGCTGCTCTGGGGTTGATATGGATAAGGTTCCTCAGATGTCTTCTGATCATTCTTGCACTACCTGTGTCCTGTGCAGTTCCAAGTCAAAGAAAGATTTCAGATTTTTATTGAATGTTTGTCCAGACTGAAGGAACTCATGCATTTCTCCTAACTCAACCTGCCTATTTGAAATTAGGCCTTGGTTTAAATACTTAATTGAATATATATTGTTGACAAAGCTAACACAGTAGCTTGTTCTACCCAGCATGCATCCTCTTGGGAAGTCCCTTTTCATCCTGAGACTGGTACAAAAGGACTGGCCCCCTCTTGCCAATGAGTACCAAGTGGGTACTGCCAGGCATGCCCCTCTCAGGTCTCCTGAAGGCAGAGAAACTACATAGAGAGAGACGGGTTTCCAGATATTTCAGTTGGAAGGTCACACAGACCATTCTCTCCACTCTTAGACTTACTCAGTTTTTGAAGAATAATAGATGATTGTTGTGTGGGGCCATTGCACTTTGGGGTGATTTGTCATGCAAACAAATGTAAACTGACAGCTCTGGGTCACAAGGATGGAATCATCATCTATGCAAATTTCCTGAGAGCAAAGTAGTATTTCTCCAAGTAAAAAGAGGTTTGGTGATTTTTTTTTTAAGTCAGAAATCTAGTTTCCTTTTTTACTTGAAAGGCAGAGAAAGAGGAATAGAAAAAGAAAGGATAAAGGAAAGGGAAAAAGAGAAGGGAAGGAAGAAGAAGGGAGAGAGAGTTCTGTCCAATAGTTTATGCCCCAAATGCTCAGACATTTTTTAATTGGGCCAGGCCAAAGCCAGAAGGTTAGAACTGAATCTGGATCTCCTACATGGATCACAGGGACCCATGTGCATGAACCACCATTTACTACCTCCCAAGGGTTTGCATTAGCAGCAAACTGGATCAGAGGAGAGGGAGTCAGTACTTGAACCAGGTACTCTGATGTGGGATGTAGGCATCCCTGGTGATGATGTAACTAGTGCACCAAGCATCTGCCCTGGCTTGTTGCTTTAAAATCAACGAGTACTTGTTACATAAGAACAGCATAAATGTTAGTATGCTATATTCTAGTTAGGGTGGAAATAGAGGACTGGTTTTTTAAAAAAGTAAATTAATTTATTTGAAAGGCAAAATTACAGGGAGACTTTTCATCCATTGGCTTACTCCACGAATGGCTACCAAGACCAGGGCTGGGCTAGGCCATGGGTGACAGGGGACCAAGAACTTTGGCCATCCTCTGCTGTTTTCCCAGATACCTCAGCATGGAGCTGAATTGAAAGAGCAGTTGGGACTAGAACTGAGGCCCATTTAGGGTGCTGGTGTTGCAGAGGTAGTTTAACCTGCTATGCCACAATGCCAGCATCTTTGGTCCCGTTTTTCATATGTAAAGAAGTCTTCATTTCTCTGGAATAAATACTCAGGAATGCAGTTATCATGCAGCTTTCAGAGGAGGACAGATAAATCCTTTTGGATTGTGTTAAGCACTTGGGTCTGTTGGGTTAAGCCAGCTGTGCTAGGGTTCAAGGATAAATTCAGAGAATAGCATTTGATTTTGGCCTCAGAAATTGGAGGAAGACTCTATACTGATTTGAAATGCAAAGAAAGAAGGAGGGACATCCTTGTCAAATATAGCTGCAATAATAGAAATAATAGGTACAATGAGACTTGAACCACCTGGTGTTCTGTTATATATTTTTTAAAGATTTTATTTTTTGTTTGAAAGACAACCCATGGCGACTTCCCCTTCTCCTGCAAAACCCCCCTCCTCTAGAGAAACTGTTCCACTCATGCAGGTGGGGCGACTGCCAGGCAGGTGTCTGCTCCTTTGCCACAGGTGCACTCACACCCTAGGCAGATAGTTGTGGCCTTCCCAGGATTTTGGAGATCACAAGGAAGGAAAGAGCAGCTGCAGGACACATAAAACTCACAGCAGAGTCAGTTGCTTGCCCTGGGGCTCATTTCCTCTGAACTAGCCTATGCCGGGCTTGTGAGACATATGAACCAGTGAATAGGTTTTGATTTGGTGAGAGATTTCTGTTCTGAGAGACTGGGAGCAAAGGATTTTCCTCACTCCTGGACTCTCCCTTGCTCCCTGCTTGGGCTGCTGTCCACTCCTGTGGTGCTAAGATGCCGACGGTCAGAGGCCCCAGGGCCCTCAGGTTCCTGGCATGTCCAGCACAGCTTTCATGCAACACCTGTCTTCCCACCAAGGCTGATGCCACAGCTACCCAGGGGCCTAGATCCAGAAGGCTGAGAGCTGGTCATGGCTTGGGAAGAAAATGGCTTTCCACTTATGGAGTAGATCTCAGAGAAAGGGGCTGGGTTAATTCAGAGCAGGGCCTGGATGGGGGTGGTGGCACTGTCCTGTTCTCTGCTATTGCTGCTCCCCAAGCTAGAATGCCCCAGGGGCAATACGGTTACTGTGCTCTGAGCTCCAGCCAGGGCTAGTGGCCTAAGCATGAGTCACACAGGGGAGTCCCACAGGGTCCCACTCTGGGTTTCATGCTCTGCTGTGGGCGTCATGCTGAAATTCTTAGTAGCTTTGAAACCAAGGATTCCCAGTTTGGATTTTCCATGAGGTCCTATTCTGGGACAAAGTGCAGTCATGAACACAGGCTCTGTGAGGGTGGCATGGTTATCTGCCCTTTGGACCTGAAGCTGAGTGATAAAAGGCAGGGGATTGGGAGTTGAACCTTCATTCAGATTCCAGCCTTCCTGATGAAATTCTAGAAATTTCTGCCTTGGGGCAAGTCTCCCCCAGGGTCCCAGGAAGTCCTGCCTGAGTGGGCTCCAAGTCTTTCAGGGAGCCACCATAATTTCTTCCTTAGACTTGACCTTCTCTGCCCTTTGGACCCACTTCCCCTCTTCTCCCTGCAACCTCAGCCTAGTCCAAAAGGCACCCAACCTCCCAGTTTGAAAACCTGACAGGTGTTCTGAAGTATGCTTCTTCCATGGAAAGTACCCAGCCCTCCTGCTCCTGTCCAGGTCCTGCTCATTACTGACCACACCTGAGGCCACCTGAGATCACCTGACACTAACCCTCTGATTGTCCTCTGTATTTTGCTCATTTTCCTGGTTTGTTCTCAATATGATAGTACCTACCTTAGTAAGAGTTAGGACTTACTACTTGCTTACTGTGTGCAGGATGGGACCAGGGTGCATTAAGTGAGACACTGCCCTTGGGTACAAAACTCCAAGGGGATGGGGCTTGCAGCAGGTTAAGCTGCCACTTGAAACAGCACCCACATTCTGTATCAAAGTGCTGATTCCCTGTTCTGTTGTTATTTAGCTTCCTGCTGTTATTCCTGGGAAGGCAGCAGAAGATGGCCCTTTATACTTGAGCCCCTGCCACCCATGTGGGAGATCTGGATAGGGTTCCTGGTCCCTGGCTCTAGGCCGGCCCAGTCCTGGCTGCTGTGGCCACCTATAGGGAAGATCTTTCTTTGTGCCTTTTCTTCCTCTGCCATCCTGCCCTTCAGAACAAAATATGATTTAAGGGAGTACCAAAACACTTAGTAGTCAAGATGAATACTATTTCAACGAAATATTTTAAGAAAAAAAAATCCAAATTACTATCAGAAATCCACAATGCAAACATAAACTAAACTCAGAATTACAGCAGTGCCATGGCAAGCCAAATTGGGACCCAAAGTGAAAAGAAACACTGGGGTGAGGTGTTTAGTACAGCAGTAAAGAGGCCACTTGGGATACTACATTCTGTATCATTGTGCCTGTCATCCAGTTCCACTGGTAGCTACCTGCTGCTTCTCCAGCTCCTTGATGATGCACATCCTGGAAGGCAGTAGGTGATGGTTCAAACCTTTGGGTCCTTGCTTTCCAAATGGGAGACCCAGACTGAGTTCCAGGCTCCAAACTTTGACCTGGCTCTGCCCCACCTGTTGTAGGCGTTTGGGGAGTGAAGCCACAGAACAAAGATGTCTCACTCTCTCTCTTTCTCACTCTCTCTGCTTGTCAAATAAATGAAAAAAAAAAAGGAAAAATCAAAGGGAGCTTCCTGTTAGAATATCCATCTGTCTGTCCATCTACTCACCCATCTGTCTAATACAAATGACCAAGTATCTAGCATGTGCCAGTCATTCTGCTCAGCACCAAGAATAGCACACAGGGAGCCAAAAAGATTATGTGCCTTTTCTTCTTGTTGACAAACATGAGTTAATCATGTAACTTAAAAAAATGTATTTATACACTGTAAAAGGCAATGCCTCTTGCAGAAAGCTGTTTTTCAAGTAAGCATGCAATAAGCAGTGTTCACTAAGATGATACATGAGAAAAAGGGAAATACCAGGAGGGCAAAGGATTTGTGTCAAGGTTGTGAGGCAGGAAGTCCTAACACATGGCAGGAACTGGCTGGAATTGCCTGAGAACAACTGCGAATCACAATATTTGGTAAGTTCCACTCTCAACTGAAGTTATAGCAGGAGCAGAGGAAGATCAGCCCTCATAATTATAAACACATCAAGCAGGAGCCCCAGACTTAATACTGATTTGCTGTCTGAGCTGTGCTGGCTCAGCATATCAGTGACATGCACACAGAATGCTCTTATCTGTGTACATCACATGCCTTTCCCCCCACTCCCCCGAGTAGAGTGGGATGTTTTTCTGAAGCTCAGGGGTGGTCCCTATGGAGGCCTCCTTGAGGGTTTGTTCCTGGTTCTGCAGGGGACAGAGAAGCCCCTTTCAATGCCCCTGAGACCCTTCTTTGGGCTCATTTCACTGCAGGTGTTAGCATCACCTATAACAGCAGTGAACCTCAAGACCTTTTGATTTCCAACTGATCTTTTTTTTTAAAGATTTATTTATTTTTATTTGAAAGACAGATTTTACAGAGTGTGAAGGAGAAACAGAGAGAGGAAGAGAGAGATCTTTCCACTGGTTCATTCCCCAAATGGCCACAATGGCCAGAGCTGAATTAATCTGAAGCCAGGAGCTGGGAACTTCTTCCAGGATCCTAAGGCTTTGAGCTGTCCTCCACTACTTTCCCAGGCTACCAGCAGGAGTTGGTTGGGAAGTGGAGCAGCTAGCACACAAACTGGCACCTTTATGGGATCCCATCACTAGCAAGTGGAGGATTAGCTTCCTATGCCACTGCATCAGCCCCAACTGACCTTTTCTTTCTCCTTCTTTTGTCTTAGTATTTGCCAACATGCCTTCTGTGTTTGAACCTCTGTAGGTCCAAAGAGGAACAGAGTGGAGTCCTTGACTCACTGAGCCCACCCTGTCCTGCCCAGGAATTGGTCATCTCTGGTCCTGTGACAACTGGGTAGAGAGTAATAAACGTCTCCTGCTAGGAAGGTACATGGTTGAATTAGTGCTTCTGCTTTCCCCAAAGCCATAGACTTAAAGCCAAGCCTAGGGATCTGGGGCCAGAAGGGAGGGACAGGTCAACTTCTATGATCTGTACTTTCCCTTTGGCTACTAGGCAGGATATGGGGGAAGAGGACTCTTATGGAAAAGGAATGCCTCAAGTATGCTAGAAGGAAGTCAGTGACCACCAAGTGGCCAGGAGTTAGGGACCGCACAGCCTCTGCCCCAGTCTGACTTCAGCTAGGGACAAAAATCCACAAAGTGTGCCTGAGTCTCTGCCATACCAGGCCATGAGGGACAGATGACCAATGAGTGGCCCTTCCATCCCTCAGCACTCTTGCATCCATTGATAAGTTGGTTTTTTCTAAAGAATGTATTCATGGTCTGCCTGCTCTCCACTTTCATGGCTACCACCTCAGCTCATTCTTCTGCCGGGACTGTTGTAGTCTCCTTGCTTTCTCCAAATAGCTCCCCATCCTGAAACCAGGGTGCCCTTTCTAAACTCCCAGATTAGGCCTGTCTACTGACAAGCTTTGACCTATGAGGCTCTCAGGAATCTGGCACTGACCGTCCCCTCTGACCTTCCAGGCCACACTGGCTGTTCTGGACCAAGCTTAAAGATATGTACTAAATTGATTCACACAACAAACCTATGAGATAGGTGCTCAATATTGTCTTCATTTCTGGCAACCAAGGTGTAGCATGATTAACCAACTGGTCAACATCACATGTGAAATTAAACGATACCACTGCACTTTAAGAGTCTTATTTCCACACACCAAGCTCCCAGTTGTCCTTCCTAGAGTGCCTTTTGCCTTGTGTTCTCAAAGAGGAGCCGCCTTCGGGCTTGCCTCTCCTACTCCTGATGGTTTTGGGGGGTGCTGTTTTCTCAGATCATTTTGCTTCCCTGTCCTGTCTTTGGCACCCTCGTGTCTCCCTTTAGGGAGCATTTTGGAATTGTCCAATACTGAAGTGCAATTTGGTGACCCCACTCACTGGTTTGGAAAGTCATTATGAAGTCTCATTTACAGCAATGATGAGATTAGTAACTTTTTTCAGGATATGAACTTCTGTTTTTGTCTTTTCATTTCAAAACATTTTAACTTCATGTAGAAATTGCCAACAGAGCAGAGAAAGTTCCCGTGCCACCTTCTTGCAATGATACCACCTTACAAACCTTCAGTGCAGTCATCGCACCAGGAACCTGACCCCTGTACAGTGTGATGATCTGTATAGACCTTGTTGGGACTTTACCAGTCGTCACACGCATGCCATTATTTCCTGGTACATTATTCTATAGGTTATCACATGCACCGATTTTTTTCACTAGCTACCTTAGTTAGGATACATACCTTTTCCCAAGACTGCAAGACTATTTAAAGGAAGGAATCCCGTGGTATGTAACCTCTGCTATTGACTTTTATTCACTCCACATAAAGCCCGTGAGACCCATGCAGGTAATGTGTATTGATGCTTTGTTCTCTGTTAGGGCCAGCTGGCATGCTATGATATAGATGGACCAAAGTCCACTGAAGCTTTCATGTATTGAAGGACATTTGGAATGTTCTCAGTTCCGTACTATAACAAAATATAACTTCTGTTTGTGCACCATTTTCTTTGCTTTTTTTAAACAAGTTTTTTTTAAAGACTTATTTTATTTTCATTATAAAGTCACATATACAGAGAGGAAGATCTTCCATCTGATGATTCACTCCCCAAGTGAGCGCAACGGCCAGTGCTGTGCCGATCCAAAGCCAGGATCCAGGAAATTCTTTCTGGGTCTCCCATATGGGTGCAGGGTCCCAAAGCATTGGGCTGTCCTTGACTGCTTTCCCAGGCCACAAGCAGGGAGCTGGATGGAAAGCAGGTTGGCCGGGATTAGAACGATGACCATATGGGATCCCGGCGCGTTCAAGGCAAAGACCTTAGCCACTAGGCCACGGCACCGGGCCCATTCTTTGCTTTTTAAAACTAATTTTAGCTCCAGGAATTGACAATAAATCATTTGGCCTATAATTTCCCACAAAGAAAAAATCCATCAAAATATTAGGGAAATAGAATTTCCCCTTTCTTAAACTATCAACAATAAACACATCAAGTCCAATCTTTCAGAAAAGTATATAATCTCTTATGAATCAGCTATTAAATTTTTCATATGTGAATGTTGTAAGAATGAAAATCAAGGGCCCAGCGGCATGGCCTAGCGGCTAAAGTCCTCACCTTGAATGCCCCGGGATCCCATATGGACGCCCGTTCTAATCCCAGTAGCTCCACTTCCCATTCAGCTCCCTGCTTGTGGCCTGGGAAAGCAGTCGAGGATGGCCCAAAGGGACCCTGCACCTGTGTGGGAGATCTGGAAGAAGTTCCTGGCTCCTGGCTTCGGATCGGCATAGCATCGGCCGTTGCGCTCACTTGGGGAGTGTGTCATCAGACGGAAGATCTTCCTCTCTGTCTCTCCTCCTCTCTGAATATCTGACTTTCCAATAAATAAATCTTTAAAAAAAAAGAATGAAAATGGAATCACTTATCTCAATCCTAGCAAAATTAATGTAGGATATTATGTTATGAAAGAAGGGGTCTTACATATATGATTACCTTGCAGTAACTGCTGCAAAATACCCCTGCCAGAACCACAACATTGCAAAGGCCTCTACATAATATTATGTTAAAACATTTCTATAAGAACATTTGCCCAGCAACTATCAGTTCAATTCAGGCTGATGTCACCTTGTTATTTATCATTGTGACCAAATATTTTGCAAGATCTCTTGGGTAACCCTTCCCACCTCCTTTAAAAAAACATTATGTATTTTACTTGAAAGTCAGAGCTAGAAAGACAGGGAAAGGAGGGCCAAGTATGTGCTGGGCAGAACCAGGCTGGACTGTGGCACCTGTTGGTTCCAGTGGAAGACACGGATGGAAACAGAACCAACCCAGCAATTGCAACCAGCAGCTGATTGGGGCAATGGGCTGTGCCGGGCTCTGTGCTTGCTAGTACATGCAAGAATCTGGTCTGGGAACACCTCAGACAAAGTTTCTTTGGGGATCCCCCCAGTCGAGCTTTCAGACTCAGAACCCTAACCATGAAAAGACAGAGGACAGAAGTAGTCGATCAACCACTCAGCTATATGTTGACAGTGAAAAACTGGGCAAATGGAGACTCTATGATGGACTATGTCAATCAGTGGATTCTTCAATGACCTCATTGTGCTTGGAGTGCCAAGACTGGCAGCATTTCAGAACTGTTGAAATATCAAAACCACTTGAGGAAGACCCTCAGAGCATGCCCCACATCAGGAATCTGGGGTGGGTGGGAGACTGGGTGGGCCGTCTCCCTTAAAATCCCCTTTTATATCAGATATATTAAGGAAACAATACGGAACTAATTGTCTTGCCCATCTTCCTGTAGCGCTTGAACCTTTTTACCCTAATTATGTAAAGATTGTCCAAAAAAGCAAATAATTAAAAAAAAAAAGCAGGGGGGAGACGTCGAGAGATCTTCCATCTGCTGGTTTACAACCCAAATGGTCACAATGTATAGAGCTTGATTATTCTGAAGCTGGGAGTCAGGAGCCTCTTGCATGCCTCCCATATGTATGCAGGAGCCCAAGATCCCTGGCCATCTTCTGATGCTTTCCCAGACCATTAGCAGGGAGCTGGATAAGAAGTGGAACAGCTGGGATTTGAACCAGTGCTCATAATGGATGCTGGCTCCACAGGTGGAGAATTAGCCTGCTACACTCCCATGCCAACCCCAACTCTCCTCACGATTGCCTTGACTCAGCCTCTTTGAATGTGTCCATGATTTACTGTGGCATGCATATTCCAATTGCAATGCTTTTCCAAATATAATTCGATTTCTCTTCAATTTTAACCTCCTAGTACTCTCTGAGTAAAGACATCAGACAAAATGTACAGTGAAGCCCAAACTAAAAACCTCTTTTCCCCCCTCAAACCTATGACCCACAGATAACCTTGATAAATAGGTGCTGGGGTAGCACTCTATGAATTTATCATTAATTGGTGCTAGGTAACTACATTTTATGTAGCTGTTGAGTGTCCCTGAAGGTGTGAAGAGTATTGTTCCATTGCAGGCAGGACTGCAAGGAATTTCCCGCTGCATGGCAGGGCCCAGTGAATGTCTCTACAGCCACCTGAATGCAGCTCCACCTTCCTTTGCATGGACACCGGACCACCCTGCAGAAGAATTCTGCAATCCATTCAGGCATTGTTTGCTGCTGAAGAGTTGGCTTTTTACTATCAATGTGAGCTTGGAGGTTAATGTCAATAATAATATCTTGCAAAAGGGCCTTTTATTACTCATGCTGTCTTGGGTGTCCCCATCAACCTAATGCTAATCAAGGGACCTATGTTTAGGGTTTCATTCTTTCCTTGATCTTTAGGTTCTCCTTTTCTTTGTGATACATTTCATCCCTTAACTGATTCAAGATTGAGCTGTAGAATAAGAATTGCAGTAGGAACTTCTATTGAGTTTTCAGGTGAAACAAACAGCAGAATTATTATTGGATACATCCACTTGACCATGTGCCAGAGCTTGTGAGGGTTTCTGTACAAATAAAGGGGACAGCTTTCTTGCATTTGTCCATCATGATGCTGAAATTGTAGTGGTCCGTTTATTTTCTCTTACGCCTACTCCACGCACACTGCGCGAGTTCCAAACTCCGGCATGATCCAGCTCCCAATTTATGGCTTGGGAAAGCAGCAGAGGAGAGCCCAAATCCTTGGGACTCTGCACCCATGTAGGAGACCCAGAGGAAGCTCCTGGCTCCCAGTTTCAAACTAGCCCAGCTATGGCCATCATGGCCATTTGGGGAGTGAACCAGCAGAAGGAAGATCTCTCTTTCTCTCTCTCTCTCTGTCTCTCTCTCTGCCTTTTAAAGTAAGAATAAATAATTGTTTAAAAAAAAGAAGAAAGAAGGAAAAGAAACAACCACACACATAAATCTCAGGTCACAGACTGTGATATGTGAGGAAAAGAAGAAGGAAATGTGATAAAGGAAAAGCCAGGAAGGAAATGCGAAATTTTCATTGAAACTAGAATCTGCAGAGTGAAAATAAGCTGAGGATAAAGGAAGGGGAAAAGCCCTCCAAGAAAAATTTGAGAAAAAATGTGAAAAACTTTAAAATAAATCCTCCCAAATAGAAGCAGTGGAGATACCCTCCCTAGGATAGTTTTTGGATTATCTGATGCTATAGGAGCTGATACCTTTTACTGTCTTTGAATTAATTTAGGACCAGGAGGATTGTAGAACGCTTACTGCAATGCAAAGAATAAGTACATAATTGTGTGTGTATATTATATATATATATAGTTTTGAAAGAGGGGATAGAGACAGAGCACTCCTGTCAGCTAGTTCACTTCCCAAACACCTCCCTCAACCCCAATAACCTACTTCTGTGCCAAGGCCAAAGCCAAGAGCCAGAGACTCAATCCATTCCCCCACAAGGATGACAGGAATCCTATTTTTATTTGATCCATCGTCGCTGCCTCCCAGGGTCTGCTTTAGTGGGAAGCTGAAGTCACGAGCTAGAGCAGGGTGTCAGACCCAGATGCTCTGATATGCGATGTGGGCATCTTATTTGCTAGGGCAAATAATTCTTAGCTTTAGAGATGCAAGTGAATCTTTTCTAGTGGGATATGGTTGACTATTGCCTGTGGATATTGATCAAATTTGTCTCTATATATTTACTTCAGCTATCCTATTAGTCATTGAATGTGTTGTTTCAATTCTTCAATAAGTTAATCTTCTGTGTAGTATAAAGATGGGTTTAACTTCATTCTTTTGCATATGGCTATTCTGTTATTCCCTGTTAAATTGTATTGGCACCCTTGTTGAAAATCAATGAGCCATTTGTTTCTAGACTTTGAAGTCTGCCTTATTAAGCAGTGTTCTTAGCCTATGCCCTTACCACACGTCTAGATTACTGTAGCTTTGTAGTAAGTTGTGAAATCAGGAAACATGATAATTTTGTTCTTCTTTCTTAAAAAAATGTATATGTATAGATACATTTTTTATACATGTGGGATCTTTAGGATATTGATGGCAAGTAGCTTGTTCTGGGTCACTCTGATCATATTCCCATTTTATCTTCAAACTACAACTGAAAGCACAAGGGCAGTGCTAACAGAGACAGTGTCTCCCATTCTCCCCAACCTGGGTCTGTCTGACCTCCTAGAGCCTTGGACTGCATTGGCTGGGGACAGAGCCAAGGGCTGTGATCAGGGTGTCCCTTGGGAGTGGCTTCGCAGGAGCTCACCAGGTGCACTAACACAGAGAGTCCTCTCATCATTGCCTTTGGAGACAACTTCATAACTTCCTCTTTTGATGTTTTTTCACTTGATTTTAGGTGATGAGTCATATGAAAACAGATGCTCTTCTATGGGTCCTGGATGTTGACACCCAAGTTATAAAAGTCATCCCCTGGCAGGATCAGGGGCCAGGTGAGTGATCCAGCAGAGATGCCCTGCCATACTTCACAGAGCAACATGCATTGTCCTCCCAGAGCACCCGGCTTGTTGGACTGGCCTTATTTACCCCATTCAAAAGAGAAACGTGAGGTGGCAGGAGACTTGGGGAAGATAAGGGATCAAGTTTTCCTTTTTGTGGCAAAGGGTTTGCTTCACATTGGCACATACCACAATGGTATTGCCCACAGTAGGTTGTGTCTTCACTTCCTTATGTTGCTGTTTCCCTGGCTGAGCTGAGCCTGTACTTCTTTTGTTAATGCTGAAGTTCAGGCCCTCTGACTCCAGCTCTTTGCATCCCACCCTTCCCCCAGACATCCATTGCTACCCAGAGAAGGAAGTGGGATTGTTCCAACTTTGAATGACCCTAGCTCCACCCATACTGACTTGCAGGGACCGCTTCCTTTCTAATATGCCAGTGAACAGTTTCCTAATAAGTATTGTAAAGGCATGAAACTTCTCTCCCACGACAGAAGTGTGACCAAGTTCACAATCTAAGTCACAGAGTTTATTTACCTCCAGTTAAGAAAAACTTTTTATTGAGTCTAGATGAAGTAGACAACTGGAAGAAGCAAATTTTAATGTGATATGTGATGACCTGAAAGAAAGTGAGAACATCCTATACCTGATCTTACCTGTTTACCTGAAGATACTTTTCAAACTTACCTGAAACCATGTGAAATATTTAGAAGTCTGAGTTTAAAAAATTAACACAAGGAGCTGATGTGATTTAGTGGCAGGTAAAGCCACTGCTTGTGATGCTGGCATCACATATGGGCAAGGATTTGTGTCCTGGCTGACTCATCTTCCTCCTATGGCTTAGGAATAGCAGTAGAAGATAGTAGTCCAAGTATTTGGGCCCCCGCCATTCACGAGGGAGACTCAAACGAAACTTCTGGCTCTTGACTTCAACCTGAACCAGCACTGGTCATTGTGGCCATCTGGGGAGTGAATTGGCAAATGAAAAATTTCTTTCTCTCTCTTCCTCACCCCTCTTCTTTTTCTCCCTCCCTCTCTCCGTAACTCTGACTTTGAAAATAAGTATAAGTAGATCTTTTTAAAAAGCCAATACCAACCAACTTAGTAGCAGACACAGCCAATAGTTCTACAGGAGCATATGCGATAGGAATAGCCTGGAATGGAACCAGGAAAACACTGTCATGCCTAGGTTTATTTATCTAGACTGTCAACCAGTTGGTAGAGGGAAAAAGAATGTAGCTGGCATGTAAAAATTATACCCATTAGAGAATTAACTCTTCGGGCATAAGATTCATGTTCTAAATATTCATACAACAATCTTAGAAGTGTTTGTATATATGGTAAGTGGAGACAAGATCCCTAAATATAAGATGTATAGATATCATTTTGTAACTCCTGAAAATGAAAAGATTTACAAATGAATAGTTTCTACCTGGTCATAGATTAAGCAGACATGATGTTGCACATGGATTTGGAACCCCAGATAATGAAGATTTTATTAGAGGTGCATCCATATTGGCAGGCAATTTTGACAAGTGCAACCTGGCCACAGGCATTTATCAACTTCCACAGTCATTCTTGAGAAAGGCAATGATCATGTATGTTGGAGCCTTGGACCTAGTTGCTATAAATAAGGTGAAATGCAATCATTACCACTGAAAAAGAGAAATGACCGTATATTCAATTCTGTCTTTCAAGTAAAACAAATCATTTTTAAAAAGAAAATACTGCATATAGTATTTCTAAAAATGAGTTTGAAGCCATTTTGGGGGGGGGGGTTTGTTAACTCAATGTCCCAACCTAGTAACTTTTGCTTTTCTGATTTTATTTATTTTTATTGGAAAGGCAGGCTTGAAAAGAAAAGGAGAGACGAATGAAAAATCTTGCATCCTCTGGCTTACTCTCCAAATAGTCGTAATGGCTGAAGCTAAGCTAATCCAAAGCCAGGAGCCACGAGCTTCTTCCTGACTTCCCATGTGGATACAGGGTTCCAAAGCTTTAGGCCATCCTCTCTTGTAGTTTTGATCCCAACATAACCAGCTGTCTGACCTGGGGCAAGTTTTTTAACCCTTTGAAACTGTTTCCACATGTGCGAAATGATGATAACCAGAATATATGCCACATAGTCATGTTCCAAAGACTGGTCAGTCTTTGTTCTTAAGGAACTGTAATTTTTTGAAAATATATGAACATGTACAATAGAATGACGAATTTGATGTATGGTGAGGTGGTGATTTCCGTGGTGCCTATCAGGCTGTGTTTTTTTGTTAATTTACTTTTTTCCTGTTGTTGCTGGCGTAAAGCCTGTGCCACTGGAATGGCATCCTCTTCTTCCTCTCTTGCTTTTGTCTCCCACCTGGATTCCCTTTGTTATTCCTTCTTCCTCCCAGCCCAAGAAGTTGATTTTTCAGGAAGATTAAAGCAAAACAGTAGCCAGAAGTTCAAGGCTTACTTAACAACATCAAAAGAAATCTTTCCTATGCTGACATTTTTAACAGAGTAGGGGGCCCACATCTGGTCAGTGTCTGTCTACTAGAGGAAGGAACATGGTCATGGTCATTCACTGTCAGCTTGAACATGACTCAGTCACTGTATGGTTGACTGGGAAGGAGGTTAGGGATAAGAGGGCTTCATATTGGTAGGGGATCTATGTATCCTAATCTTTATTCTAGATTTCTGCTTCCACAGAGATAAAATTTCAGTACAGTACCCAAATGAGGGTAAGATTTTTTAGCTAGAGACATGTGAATGTTATAGGCCACCCCACCAAGAGATCCCTGTCATGAGTGAGATACAGAGCTGCCTAGGACAGGGAAAATGAAGGGATCAGAAAGAGTTCTTTAATTATGATTAAGAGCAAGGGGAAGGCTCCGGCCCCTCCCACATCCCCAACCTCTTTTATGAAATAGGGGTGGAGCCTAGGTGAAGTTTAGCTTCTGTGAGGTTTCCTGGGATTTTCATGGCACCTCCACATGGAGTTTAACTCCCATATGGCCATCATGGCATCTCCTCTTTAACATGAAGGAGATACAGGTGTGTCTGGAAAATTGGGCAATTGTATTGATAGGTAATGGGGAATGAATTATAAAGCAGGGCTGGCAGAAATTCCAGATTACCCATTCCTGTCTAGCCCCTGCCTGGTACCTCTATATCAATACAATTTTTTCTACTTTTTTAGATGTATTTATTTTTATTGGAAACACAGATTTACAGAGAGAAGGAGAAACAGAGACCTTCCATTTGCTGGTTCACTCCTTAAATGACTACAATGGTTGGAACTAAGCTGATCTGAAGACAGCAGCTACCTCCAGGTCTCCCACGTGAGTGCAGGGGCCTAGAACTTGGGCCATCTTCTGCTGCATTCCCAGACCAATAAGCAGGGAGCTGAATGGAAAATGGAACAGCCAGGACATGAACTGGCACCCATATGGATGCTGGTGCTGCAAAAATCCAGGAATTTCATCTTGGTCTCCACATGGATGGAAGAGACTCAAGTACTTGGGTCATCATCTACTGTCTAGATTAGAAATGGAGGCAGGACTTGATCCCAGACACTCCAACATGGGATGCAGACATCACAAGTGGAGGTTTAAGTTGCTAAGCCACAACACCTACCCCGTAAGAATGTTTTTGATGACCAGTGGCTCTTCATTTTACTTAAGAATCACACCCTAAATCGTAGAGGTTCCCAGGGCTTCCCTGAATGATTTATGGAATTCCCATTGCCACCTCTTTTCTGCTTCTCATTTTCATCTTACTTCCTGCCAGTTCTACACAGGATTTCCCTGGCTCCTTGCAGACCCCAGCCCATGTTAGGAAATAGTCTAGCAACCTCCCTTTGTGCTTCACACAGAGGATAGGCCCCATGATGACTCCTTATCTGCCAGCTGATGTACTTGGTGAGGCCTCTTACTGGCAGTCCCCACATTCACCTATGTCTCCCCTAGGAGGGCAGGAGGACTGCTACATGGCACTGTCCATGGATCACTTGTTGCTGGCCTTACTGTAGGCAACCACAGATTCATGGAGTATCTTCCAGTACATGTGGGGTAAGCAGCAGGTGCATGGGTTAATGCACCATATCTGAAATTTCTTACAACAGGTAAATTTGAGTCACAGAAACAATGAAGAGAAACAGCGTAACTAGGAGTTGATTTGATTGTTTGCAATTCTCTTCCTCATTAATTTCCATAGTCTCTGGTTTTAATCTCTCCAAAGAGGAATTATAAAAGAATCAGGTACCCTCGATAATCTGTTTTCTTCCCCTCACTCTCTTTGGAGAAAGTTTACCTAATGTCTTAAATCATAAGAGAGTTAAGAGAAGTATGGACAACCCTTCTAAGTCACCTGTTGGTTGAACTCTTGGAGGCCACCAAGGCAATTTCACCACCTACCAGCACCAATGGAACTAAGCAGGCCTAGACTCTGCCTTATGCTGATCATCTAGTAAATTAGATTGCAATAAACTCATATGAAAATAAGTCAAAACTTCTGTCAGTGTCTGTCCTTTAGGCTAGGTCAATGGCCTTCTTTTGGTCCCCACTGAGGAAAACAAATGTGTCATTCTGAAGCCGCAGCTGAAGGTCTGTAATTTTACATGAGGGTTCCCTGAACAGATCTCAGGAAAATGTAGTCTGACTTATGGCCAAGGAGCAATCATTAAAAAAAAAATGGATGACAGACTCACTTTCTGTTTAGAAGCAGAGGACTATGATCATGGTGCAGATGAGAACAAAAAGGGCAAAGGCAAGCTGGAAGGCAGGGGAGAATGGGTACTGGTGAGATTGGTCCTAGGAGCTCACTCTTTAAAATATAGATATATTTATTTATTTTTATTGTAAAGTCAGATATACAGAGAGGAGGAGAGACGGAGAGGAATCCGTCCGCTGATTCACTCCCCAAGCAGCCACAGTGGCCAGAGCTGAGCCAATCCAAAGCCAGGAACCCAGAGTCTCTTTCAGGTCTCCCATGTGGATGCAGGGTCCCAAGGATTTGGGCCATTCTCGGCCGTTTTCCCAGGCTACAGGCAGGGAGCTGGATGGGAAGCGGGGCTGCCGGGATTAGAATAGGATCTTAGTGCATGCAAGACAAGGACTTTAGCCGCTAGGCTACCTCATCAGGCCCAAAAGGGAGCTCACTCTTGCTGACCTCTTTTTAGGATCTGAAAAATCTCCCTTCCTTTTTCACAGTTGGCTCTGAGTCATGGAAACAGAAATTACAGAAGCCCAAGAAAGTTATTTTAGGTCTGGCAGTGTCCTGTGAGAGAGTTCAGGCTCGCCTGTAGTTACTGGAGAAGTTGAGGATTGAGTTGCTAATTTGATGAAGAGCTGTGATCTGGAGTCTACATTATTGGTAGCATACAAGTTACTAGTTTCTGGAAGGATGAGTCTACTTCTGCTATGAAGAAAGGACGGGGTTGAGAGAGTCTTGTGAGCAAGCAAGACTCGGGAGCTGAGGGCCTTGGATAGGAGCTGGTGCGAGGACAATTGTAGAGACCTGTGTGGTATTAAACCGGCAGAGAAGAGTGGGCAAAGCCAAGGCAGGTGAGGACTCACTGCTGCCTGCATGCTCCTGGGGTCCAAGCCGAGGCAAACCTAGATCTGAGGAGCTGGAAACTGGTTATGACCCAAAAGGGAAGATGTCAAGTGCATGGTACCATACCCTGACTCTGGGTACCATCGGCCCCACAGGGTTTTTGGGTATACAAAAACAACACAGTTGCTCACTTGATGGAGCTAGTAGAAAATGTTTTTGACAGCAAGTGGAGGTGAGAAATTAGTGTTAGAGCCATAAGTGGATTGAGAAACCCACAGATTAGCAATTCCCCTCTCCCCTCCAAGGAGCAGATCTCACCATTGCTGTGACCACATAGGGTGACCTTTATGGTAATGTCACAGCAATGTGGGCAGCACAAGTCACACTTAGATTACACCCTAGGTGAAAAGAACCATGACATCACAAAGATGAGCATGCTTCTAATAAATGGTTAACCAATGACGTAAATATCAGGAATGGTTACCAAGTGACCAAGCTCAGCTGGTACTTTCTACCAAGAACAGTTCCAGTAGTGATGATGTAATTTGCATTTTCACCTATGAGGCATATACATGTATAATATTCTCCACAGTTGTCTTGACTGGACAAATGTAACATAAATGATGATTCCTCTGAACTTTTTAAAATTTCATTTACTTACTTACTTGAGAGGTAGAGAGTGTTTCCTTCTGCTGGTTTACTCTCCACATGCCCCACAGTGACCGCTAATTGAGATAGAAGCCAGAAGCCAGGAATTCAAATCATGTGGTTGACAGCGCAATTTCTTGAGCTGTCTGTGGTACTTCCCAGGGTCTACACTAGCAGGAAGCTGGAGTTAGAGTGGTCAGCTCCCCCAAGGCATGTGATCTGATATCAGACATGGCATCTTAGCCAACATCTTATGTGCCATGCCAAACGCCCAGAATCTTAACTAGCCTGTTTGATTCAAACCCAAATGGACAGAATGGAATAGAGGAAGCAACGGTCACAGAAATGATAAGAATCTGTGACTTATCAAATAGTCACAGATCCTACAATACAGCATCACTGCTAGGTTCAACACTGGGTTATAGACTATAGATTGTAGGAAGCAGCGCTGAAACAAGCCCAGGAAAAGACTGCCCTCAAAAGAAAGCAAGGCAATAGTTAAAGGTTTGGCTAATGGAGTTTTTGCCTTTAAACAAAAACATTTGCTCCAGTTATACTTCAAGAGTCATGAAACTGCTAAAGAGGAGTAAGTGCTACAGAAAAACTGTCTCCCTCATTTGCCCTGCTGCCTACCTCTGGGTGCCAGCTGCTCCCAGATTCTGTCTCTTGTCACAGTCCCAGCTGGGTCTCCATTGTCTACCAAGCTGCCAGATACTGAATCAGTTCTACTGTTTTCTGCATGCAATACATTTTTACTATCATCATGTACAACTTTTGAGGGTAGTTGTTAGTTCACTTCTTACAGTGCATAAAAAGAAATCAAATTATATCACTAGCAATGTTGGGTTTTTTTTTTTTCTCTTCCTATGAGATCCTTCCATTGCTTGTGGACAAGATGGTAAAGATGGGGACCCTTGGATAGTACCAACATGTGACTGTGGAGTGATAAAGCCCCAAAGAGGCCCGACAGAGCCATGGGGAAAGAGAAGTTCTGTGTCCTTTTAACAGTCTTGTTATTTGGAAGGCAGAGAACCCACTGGTTCATTTCCAAATGCCTGCAACCATCGAGGTTGGGCCAGGCCAAAGTTAGGAGCCTAGAATTCAATCTGAGTCTTCTACATGGGAGGCAAGCATGCCAGTACTTGGACAATCACCTGTTACTTCAAAGATGCACATTAGCAGGAAGCCGGAATTGGAAACAGAGCCAGAACTGTCACTCAGGCACAGTGATATGGAATGCAGACATCCCCAGGGGGTGTCTTAACTCCTGTCCAAATGCAGACCCCAAGGTGTGTCCTTGATGGCATTGTTGAGTTGCCAAACAACAACAACAACAACAATAAAACACCTGAAAATACCCGCCTTTACAACAAGGAAGCAAGAAATGTCCCAGGATGGATTTCTTTTTATTGTTGGAAGCCTTTTTTTCTTTTCTTTCTTTTTTTTTTAAACTGGGGCTAGGCTGGGCCAAAGCCATGAACCAGGAACCAGGAACTTCTTCTGGGTCTTCTAGGTATCCCATGTGGGTGCAGGGGCCCAAACACTTGGACCATTTTCTGCTCCTTTCCCAGACCACTAGTAGGGAGCTGGATGGGAAGTAGAACAGCCAGGACTGGAAAGAACTCATGATATGCCGCTACCACAGGAGATGGCTTTACCTGCAACAATACTGCACTGACCTTAGGACTTCCTTTTTAAATGCCTTTATTTTCTTGGCTTTTAGATGTGTTTGCTTGTTTGTTTACTTACTTATTTGAGGTGTCTGTAAAGGTCAGAAAGTGATCAAAGAGTGACACCCAATTCAGGCTTGGCATTCATATCGGCTCCTCAATTAGCAGCTCACCCAGTGACTGGCATAGAGTAGGGTACAATCTATGTTTCTCAAGACTTTAGCATTGCCACTAGGGCACAGTGAGGCCACTGGGACAGCTGGACAGGGTACCAGATAACCAGTCCATGGGTGAGAAACCTATCTGCTGATCAATTCTCGTTAGAAGGCTTTGGCTCACACCACCATCTCACCTTCTCTCGCTGGGGAAACCAAGTGACATATTAAGCCGTCCTGGCGAGTGGCTGGACCCTTCTGGCAACCCAAAGCTCTGCTGTGTGTACAGTGTATGGCAGGACACCAACACCATGATGGTAACCTGCCCCCACCTTCCTCCCCCCAACCCCTGATGCCCAAGGCTGTCTATAAAGAGAAGAGACGGGGCAGACCCCAGGAGGAGGCAGCAGCTCTCCCTCGGCCATAGCCAGAGCACATACCCACCTATCCAGCTTCATGGAGATCTCCACAGCTGTCCTTGCTGTCCTGTTCCTCATGGGGACCCTCTGCTCCCAGACCTGCCCTGCCTATCGTGAGTGCTTCTCGTTCATGCGTCCCCACTCTCTGGCCTTGGGTAGGAGTACCTTAACCAGGTGCCTGAGACCCTCCAAGGAGAGAGCTCCAGAAGGCTCTCAGGGACTCCTCCATGAGAAGTTCTGAGGGGCACTGGCCACTTTATTCTTGCCTTCTAGGAGACGGGGCTAAGGGCAGAGTGGAGTTCAGTCCCATTTTAGGGATGAGAAAATGGAGACTCAGCTGGGATTTGGACAAGAGGTAGGATCTTGGTCCAAACAATTGTCAGTGGTATGACCTTGTCTCTCATGAAGTCTCCAAGGGGAGAGAGAGTAAGAAGTGGTCTATTGAGAAAACTGAATTCCCTATAGAGAGACCTAGAGGGTATATGCTTGCAATGAAGGAATCTCAACTGAACTTGAACTGTGGTTATGCAGCAAGGTGGAGGAATCCACTATGGGGGGAGGGGTGGGGGGAATCCCCAGTGCCTATAAAACTGTATCACATAATACAATGTTAATAACAATTAAAAAAAGAGAGACCTAGAGACCCCCAAACCCAAATAAACAAAAGAATAACTTACAAAAACAGCAAGGTGTGAGGAAAAGAAGAGGCCAGCTTACTCCCGGGCCTTTTGTCACCGTCCCCGCCCTGTCCCCACTGCGAGCGGTGTGAGGAAAAGAAGAGGCCAGCTTACTCCCGGGCCTTTTGTCACCGTCCCCGCCCTGTCCCCACTGCGAGCTCTCCTGTGCTGTTCTAGTTCTTCCTGACCCTCGACAGTGGGTAGCCGGAACTGCAGGACTGGCTTCTCTTCCCGACAGTGACCGGGAACCTTTCTGTCTTGCCTCTCCTAGGTGGTGCCAACACCCCGACTGCCTGCTGCTTCCTGTACGTCTCCCGGCAGATTCCACGCAAGCTTGTGAATGACTACTATGAGACTAGCAGCCAGTGCTCCAAGCCTGGCATCATGTAAGGGCCAGTTCCCTGGTCACCCCTGGGGAGGAGGCTGGACATTGTGAAAGGAGGCCCTTTCAGGGAAGTCAGCTCTCTGAGGTTTGCCAGGGTACAAGTCTCTGGGGGCAGAAGGGAAGGGGTGCTGGTAGTGCTTCCTGACGTGGTTTGGAGCCTGTAGAGAGTCTCTCAGGGCTTTTTGAGGGACTCCTCCCCCAGACACCCAGGGAACGTCTGTGGGCCCCAAGATCAAGAAGAAATGCAAGGAGCATGTAGCCCTTGGCCCTGAACCAGCTGGAGTGGAAAAGAACAGCAGGGCTGTGGGTCTACGCTGCTGGCTTCCTCTGTGTGTGATCTTTCTATCCTCCTCCACAGCTTCCAGACCAAGAGAGGCCGCCAGGTCTGTGCTGACCCCAGTGAGACCTGGGTCCAGGAGTACATCACAGAACTGGAGATGAATGCCTGAATGGCCAGAGCTGCTAGCAGGCTGGATCCTGTCCCCTCAGGCCCAACCATACCCTGGGGCTGTCCTGAAGTTTCAGTTTCTGTGCTGTATTTAGTGTTTTCACTCCTGGCCATTGCTGAATGGTGGTATGCAGGACAAGTGTTCTGTGGCGTCCCATGACATCCTCTGGCTTCTCCCTCCCTCCAACTCTTCTTGCTTTCACTATGTTCACTCTTCGCAGGAACTGTCCCAGGGACATCAAAGACAAATGCTTACTGGATGCTTTTGTCCAGCTCCAAGTCTAATTATTAAAGGTATGTGTACAAAAGACAAACCAGCATTTCATTTGTGATGTGTCTGTTAATTTTGTGTTCCTTAGTAATCAGAATCATAGATGGATAGGGAGAGTAAAAGGAAGGTAGGGAAATCTGAACAGAGGTAGAAACCACACAGTACTGTCTGGGAAATTGTTCTGGTTAAGTGAATGCCACGATGATGCCGACTTTTGTGCACAAGTTGGAGGGAGTTCTTCAGTGAAATCTTCCTCAGAATGGATGGCTTGTGGCTGTTGAGGGCTTTCCAAGGGCTGTCTGCGATGGGTGATAAGCCCCTTTTTATAAGGGATGTACACTCCCAGGTTGGACATCACATGCGTTCAGGGTACCCAATTAAACTTATGTTTTCAGCTATGCTGTGCCAACCTAGTGACACCCTAGCAGACGCCATCCACCTTCTAATAAGGACTCCCTGTGTGGCAGGTGGCTAAGAGCTTTACTCAGGTAGATCCTCTGTCATTCTCCACTCTGTTTTAGGGAAAATGTTCTCCATGGCCATCTTTAAGGTGAGGCTTAGGAGTTGAGTTACTGAATAAACACAGAGTAAATTTGTAGGGTGAGTATATCCCATGCAGTATTTGGAACATACTTATACAACAAATTACTCATTGGCTATCTGAAACCTGATATCCTTGGGTATCCCATGTTGCATCTGGAAGCTTTGCTTACCACGAGTGTCTCTTACGGAGGTGTTTATTTGCTGTCAGGGATGGAGCATCCAGTGAGCTGAGCTTTTCAACATCAAACTTACATCAGAATCATGTGGAGGAAGTTTTATAACTTCAGTGCCAGGGTTCTCCCTCGAAGATTTATTTATTTATTTATTTAGTAAAGTCAGATTACAGAGAGAAGGAGATACAGAGAGAAAGATCTTCTGTCCGCTGGTTCACTCTCCAAGCGGCCACAATGGCAAGAGCTGAGCTGAGGAGCCAGGAACTTCTTCCCTATCTCCCATGCAACTGCAGGGTCCAACTTTGGACCATCCTCTACTGCTTTCCCAGGCCACAGGAAGGGAGCTGGAGGGGAGGTGGGACAGCTGGTACAGAACCCAATGCCCATATGGAATCCTGGTGCATGCAAGGCAAGGACTTTAGCCACTAGGCTAGGTATGCCTATTTGAAAGAGAAGAGTTACAGAGAGAAGGAGAGATAAAGGGGGAGGTCTTCCATCTCATGGTTCACTCCACAGATGGCCACAATTGCTGGGGTTGAGCTGGCCTGAAGCCAGGAGCCAGAAGATCCTACATTGAAGCAAGGCCACAAGCACTATGGCCATCTTCTGCTGCTTTCCCAGACCATTAGCAGGGAGCTGGATCAGAAGCAGAACAGTCAAGACTGGGACCAATGCCCATGGCAGGAGCCAAGAGCTTCTTCCAGGTTTCCCATGTGGGGGAAAGGGCCTAAGGAATTGAGCCAGCCTCCACTGATTTCCCAGGCCATAAGTAAGGAGTTGGATGGCAAGTAGAGCAGCGAGGACATGAACTGGTGCCTATATGGGATGCCAGCACCACAGGTAGAAGCTAAGCTTACATGCCACAATGCTGCCCCTCCCCCCAAGTTACAAATTTAAAATTTTTCGAAGATTTACTTATTTTTATTGGAAATGAATATCAGATTTATGGAGAGAAGGAGAGACAGAGAGAAAGATCTTCCATTTGTTGGTTCCCTCCCCAAATGGCCATATAGACCAGAGCTTAGCTGATCTGAACCCAGGAGCTTCTTCCAGGTCTCCCACAGTGGTGCAGGGTCCCAAGACTTTGGGCCGTCCTCTACTACCTTCCCAGGCCACAAGCAGGGAGCTGGATGGGAAGTGGAGCAGCCAGGACACCAACAGTGCCCATACTGAGATTCTGACAATGCTTGCAAAGTGAGGATTTAACCACTGAACCATCACACTCTTCCCACTTCCCCCTCCACCAAGTTGAAAATTTAATTTGCCTTAGGTGCGGTCTAAGTTGTTGTAAAACAACTTAGTGGGCACCAATAGTTGTAAAAAGCCCCAGGTGATGCGAATGTGGTGTCAAGCATTGATCCCAACCACTGGCAGGTGTTTGGGGCCAGCTTTGGGAGTTAGGATCTTCAAAGGCTTCCCACCTAGTTGTTTTTTGTAAACTTCACTGGTTAATCCGAAGCACACATTCTGTCGACTGAGTTCTGGATTTCTCTACAACACAGTGTGGGGAGCTCTAATAATAATAATCCCTTGTACCACACACACTTCCACATTGCCCTCTGCTGGAAAATGATGTTAATACACTGGATATCCCCGTGAGGCTCACTGCCCCTGATGTGTCCCAGCTGCCCTCTCATACAGAACATGGTTGCTGAAGTGCAGTAGTTAATTTCTGCATCACTTGATCGGGTGAAGGCACGAACGGAGAGTAACAAAACATGATTCCTGTGTGTGGCTTTGCAGTGTTTCTGGAAGAGGCTACCCTTTGGGTCAGAAGATTGAGTCAAGAGCTGCCCTTGAGGCACAGGTGGACATGGTCGCACTCATGGAGCACTTGATTGGCCAAACAGGCAGAGGAAGGGCAAGCTCTGAGTGTGAGCAGGGACGGCCGTCTCCTGTCGTGCAACATCGGTGTTCCGGTGCTCAAGCCTGGGGATTCATGTGGGACCTGGACTGTCCCCCACCCACTCTCCACCTCACTTCCATTCTGGACTTACAATAAGGCTGACACCACCAGCCCCTCCGGTTTACAGGATTTTGAACTTTACTGGGTCTTTAGTTTGCAGATGGCAGATCCTGTAGCTTCTTGGCCTCCATAATTGGGTAAGTGAATTCCCTTGCTAACTCTGTGCATGTGTGAGAGATAGAACCCACAAGTTAGAGAGAGCAAGAGGCTATTGGTTCTCTCTCTGGAGACCCCTGAGTAAAGCCTTAATTTTAGCAACCAGACATGGAAAAGAAGGGGTCTGAGGACAGTGGTCAGGAGGCTTTTGAAGCACCTGAGTGCCCTGCCTGGTCACTTCCTTATTTGTGGTTGTACTCCCGTGAGTGTGAACTGGAGGACTCTGCCTTCCATCTCCTGCACACTCCACGTGACTGGACTGTGACTTGCAGGCAGGAAGTGGCCCTCATGGACCTTTGTTTCCCTCTTTTGCTATCAGATGAGTCACTTCTGCAGTAGTTCGCCTTTCTTGAAGGGCCTTACTGACTGACGCTTGACGATAACTCAGCAATATCCTGATTTCATTTTTTTTTTTTTTGTGAAACCTTGGTAGGAAATCTTCAGAATATTTAACAGATCATGATGGCAACCAGCATTTTACTAACCAGTGATGTCTCATGGCCTCAGCTCCTGCCCCCTGCAAATTCTACTTTTGGGGTCAATTGTAACACTACAATTTGTATTAGGAGTATTTTAGTCATAGGATCAGAAAAACTGACTCAGTCTGGTCTAAACCATAACAGGAACTTGTTAACTCATGTTACTGACACTTCATGAAGTAGCATCAGCTTCAGACAAGACTTGATCCAGTGGACCTAAAGTACCAGCAGTTTGAAAGTTTCATGATAGGATTTGTAGGCCGAGAACTTGTAAAGAAATATTGGATTGAGAAGAGAATAAGCCAGGAGCCTGGGGTTCACTGTTGCTGGAACAGCTTAGCTTAGGAACCAAACCCTTACCTCAGAAGTCAGCAAACAGCCTGTGCACCAAAAGTGACCTGCCTGTTTTTGTGAGGCCTTTAAACTACTAAGTGTATACATGTTGGAATGATTGAAAAGAAGAAAACTGCATGAAATTCCAACTTCAGTATCCATTAAAAAAAAAGTTTTACTGGAACAAAGGCAAGCTGTATTTAGTTAGTTGATGGCTCTTTTTACCCACAGTGGCCGAGGGATAAATTGTGGCAGACTCACCCACAAACCTACAACAGGTGCTACTTGAATCTTTACTGAGCAATTGGCCAAGCCCTGCCTTAAACCCACTTTTGAGAGTAGGGAAAAGAAGTCATTAATTGATTTGAATTAATGTCTTCAACAAGAAATGCCTGGTTTCAAAACCACAAACTGGGGCCCGGCGCGATGGCGCAGTGGTTAAGGTCCTTGCCTTGCACTCCCCGGGATCCCATATGGGCGCCGGTTCTATCCCGGCAACCCCGCTTCCCTTCCAGCTCCCTGCCTGTGGCCTGGGAAAGCAGTTGAGACGGCCCAAAGCTTTGGGACCCTGCACCCGCATGGGAGACCCGGAAGAGGCTTCTGGCTTCAGATAGGCATAGCATCGGCCGTTGCGCTCACTTGGGGAGTGAATCATTGGACGGAAGATCTTCCTCTCTGTTTCTCCTCTCTGTATATCTGCCTTTCCAATAAAAAAATAATAATAAAAATAAATCTTTAAAAATAAACAAAACCACAAACTGTCAGAGGGGACGTTTCTTCAAAGGATTGCTTAAGGACAAAAGGAAAAATCTGAAGGCCAAATAGTGTGTCTAACTTTTTTCTGTCCTTAAGTGTGAAGAGCCTAATGGCTTTTCTCTGGCTTGTATCACACTACATATTTCTACTCTGAACTGCAGGTTCAATGTAGAGTGATAAGAAGATACTTGTAAGTGCAAGTATCTTAGAGATTTTCCTTCTTCAAAATGCTACTACACTTAACAGGATGAAAACAGGCTTTTTTTCCATCTATATTTTCCTAGATTACTTTATTGGGTATAAAAGGATTTGGATTGGGATATGCTTTCTTGGCATACAAAGGCTACTTCCCAAATGTGAAGCTAAATTGCCATTAGGACTGCATATTCTAAACCAAGTCTCCAAAAGCTAAGACCGAATCATCCTTCTAGGACATTCTAGACCTAGAAATAGGAAGGAGTGTGGCCAGTCTGACGGTGTCCATCTTTGTGGGGGAGAGGTCATCCCTTTCAGTTCCTTCTGAAGTCCCATAAAGCAGTCTCACCATGGTGACCTATGAAAGTTGGAGTACTCACCAGCATGATTACTTACGTTCTGGTCAGATGGCTGTTTGCACGGTGCATGTGTTTCACCTGAGCCAAAGCGAAAAAGAGAAAACGGGAGGTAGTAAAGACAGAGTGAGTGCGGCTGAGCTTTCCCCTGGAAAGCTGGGGGAGGGAGCCGAGACTGAGCCTTCTTCCCAGGGTCACTCCACAAAGCTGGGAAGATTCCATGTCCCTCTTTGGGGAGGAAGCAGTGTACACTGATTGAACCGCAGTGATTATGGTTGTTAGGATCTTATTTGGAAGATAAACAGAGATCTTCTATTTGATGATTTACTCCTTACATGCCTGTAACATCCAGCGCTGAGCCAGTGTGAAAACAGGAATGGGGAACTCGGTGCAGGTGGCAGGGACTCAACTTTCTGATTCACCCTGCCTTTCCAGGGTGCTCATTAGCAGGAAACTGGAATCAGGAGTGGGGGCAGGGCTCAGAGCAGGCACTGTGCAATGGAGCCAGGTCCTGCAAGAGCTCGCCCTTCCTCCCATGCCTTCTCTCTCTCCATCACTCTTCCCCTCCCTCCCTCTCTCTCCTTCTCTGCTCTGCTTCTTCCACCCCATTCCCTCTTCCTGACTTTCAAATAAGTTAAACTGATCAGTTAATTTAAAAAGAAGGAGAGGTCTCAGAACCAAACTAAAACCTTGGTGCACTCCATCTCTCCTGAACTCATTCTAAGTAGGGGATAAGTCTTATCAAATCTGAGATTGGAACTGAAGATTGTAATAACTGAATGCCATCAGAAAGTGATGGCTCTACCCAAGACCTTAAAGTGGAACCAATGATAGGAGGAAAGTTAAGCATTTTCTGTTTATCAAGATCAGAATAAATGAGGATTAGACCCACATAACAAACCCTGAATGGATTAGCAAATTCTTTCCACTTGCATAAAATCTGGTGCCACATTTATCACATCAAAATCTTCTGTGGGCTTAAGTGAAGCTTTCTGAGCCCCACCCAGGAGTTGAGTCTATGGTTCTGGGTGGGACTCGGGCATCTGCTGTGTTAGTGAGCTCTCAGAGTATGTTGATGTTGCTACTGTTAGTGACACTTCCAGGAGAACTGGTCCCTGGGGTGGGGGTGGGAGGGAATTGAAATTAAGACTATTCCCCGTCTCATAGCTACAGTCGCTGGAATAAGAAAGAAGACAGAGAAGATATAATGCTTTCAACTGTTCCGGTTTGTTTCACATTTGCTTACAGTCTGTTAGCCAGAATTAGTTGCACGAACCCAACAAAACCACAAAATAAGGCAACATACAGACTATTCAGTGAGCACCACCATCTCTGCCACTTACCAACGGTTTACCAATGAAAGAGACCCAACCCAGGCAGGCAGACAGGCTTGTACTCAGATGCCTTTGCTTTGGCCTTCCCCTGCTTTCTGTTTGAGGTCAGTTTAGTGTTTAGTATTCATCTAACACATCTAGCAGTCGTGCACTGCTCAAGAGCTAAACCCTAGGTCTACTGGAAGCATTTTAAATATTGCTAGCCAATCGTGTGTAAGTCATCAGATGTCGGGGGTTCGTGGAAGAAAAAGAATGAGATTCTGGCTCTTAGTTGGGCTAGGGATATCTGACGATTCGCCTGTCTTGTCACAAGGGTTTTCTCACAGTGTTAGGAAGGGAGGGAATACCTCAGAATGGGGAGGTGTATACAATGGTGCATGGGGCAGCTCTGTGTTCAGATGTATGTGGGGGTGGCTGGATGGTGCAAAGGAGAGAATCATGCCCCTTGGGGGCTTTCTGCCTTAAGCTCTTGACACAGTGGGTCACAGGACAGCCATACACATTCCTAAGGTTCTCTGAGCCAGACTGAAATCTAGAGCACTTGAATGAGGTCCATCCTACTCATGAAGGGATCCAGGTCTTGAATAAGTAATTTCAAACTATGTGGAGGAGCACATTTTGTAATTGCAAGTGGGTTGTGGGAGGATAAGAGAACAAACAAAACCAACATGGAGACAGATTTGGAGTAAGCCTTCAACTCTTAATATCTTTTGAATTGAAATGCCAGATACTCACATGAAAGTCAATGGACAGAGTAGAACATCTAAAACGGAGACCTGCATGATTTAAAATTCCTATTTGCGGGGCCTGGTGCAATAGCCTAGTGGCTACAGTCCTTGCCTTGCTTGTGCCGAGATCCTATGTGGGCGCCTGTTCGCTTCCCAGCTGCCTTACTTCCCATCCAACTCCCTGCTTGTGGCCTGGGAGGGCAGTGGAGGATGGCCCAAAGCTTTGGGACCCTGCACCCATGCCTGAGAGACCCAGAGGAGCTGTCCTTGCTACGAATCTGCTCAGCTTGAGCTATTGCAGCCACTTGGAGTGAACCAGCAAATGGCAGATCTTTCTGTCTCTCCTGTTCTCTGTAAATCTGAGTTTTCAATACAAATAAATAAATCTTTTTTTAAAATTCCTGTTTGCCACAAGAAAGTGTGCTTAATAGGTTGGGGTACATCAAATTGCATTCCTGTGTTTATATAAATAGATACCTCTTTTACCAAAGCAAAATATTATTACATGCACTTTCATAATATGTGATCCTACAGATATTTGAGTGGCTAAGATACATGTATGTAACGTACACTTTAGGTACCTTTACATTAGTAACTTACAAACCTTTGTCTCAGTATATCTACATCTGCTTGATTCTTTACAGTCATTTCATATTTATTAGATGGCTATACTGTGATGTTCGAAATCTTTTTTTTTTTTTGGAATTCATTTATTTTTGTCAGAAAGGTGGATCTACAGTGAGAAGGAGAGATAGCAAGAATGATCTTCCACCACTGGTTCACTCTCTAAATGGCTGCAATAGCCAGAGTGGAGCTATTCCAAAGCCAGGAATCAGGAAGAAGCCTCTTCTGGGTCTCCCACACGGGTGCAGGGTCCCAAGGCTTTGGGCCGTCCTCTGCTGCTTCCCCAGGCCACAGGCAGGGAGCTGGATGGGAAGTGGAGCAGCCAGGACACGAACTGTGTCCATATGGGATCCTGGCACTTAGCCGATTGAACCATTGTTCTGGGCCCTAAAATGTTCTCTTAAAGAATTTATTTTTATTTATTTATTTATTTATTTGTAAACAGAGCTGCCAAGAGTAGCCGTGTGCCTGTACTTGTAAGTCTTTAGATATTGTTTTCTCAAAATAGTTTCCTGTAAGTAGATTGAAGAATGTGTAAATATACAAGTTTGCTAGAAACTATGGCTCTGCTTTCAAAAACTCCAACTACCAAAATTCTACTTTTTGATACTAAAAATATAGATTGCTTAAAACAAATAGAGCTTATCAAAGAATTAGTACATTTATTTCTTACAAGTATGTTCATTTCTCCATCTTGTATTCTACAACAGAATCCTGGCTCAGCCTAGCTTTTTTACGCTTAAAAGTTTAACATGGGTCAGGGATCAGTAGTCTTTTCCTGTGAAGGATGAGACAGCAAATATGTTTGGCTTTGTGAGGCACATAAGTTCTGTTGTCGTCATTCACTTCTACACAGTGGAAGACAAGGACATGGACAACATGGCAATGAAAGGGCTGGATTGTGTTTTTAATTAAGCTTTATTGACAAAAATAGGCAGTGTGTTGGCTAAGTTCTGAGGAACACAGCTTGCTACTCCTGATTTGGGTAATCAATCTGATAAGTTATTTGGCCACCACAACAGAAGTTTTGTTGCATAGACTGCCTGATTGTCTTTTTGTTCCCCAAATTGCTATTAATTTAGTGGAGCATGGATTCTGTAGAGATAATATGTAGATAAATATATCTATTATCATAAACATCTCATTTAAAGACAACAGTTATAGGGCTGTTGCTGTGGTACGGTGGTTTAAGTTACCACCTGCAGTGCCAGTATCCCATGGAGATATGAGTGAAAGTCCAGGATGCTCCACTTTTGGTACAGTTCCTTGTTAATGTGCCTGGGAAGCAGAGGATGGCCCAATCCTCTGCATTTGGGAGTCCTGATTGGAGCTTCAGGCTCCTGGCTTCAGCCTGGCCAAGCTCCCAGCTGCTGTGGCCGTTTAAGAAGTGTACCAGTAGATGGAAGAGCTGTCTCTTGCTCCTCTCTCTCCCTCTCTCTCTCCTCTCTCTATACCTTTAAAATATATAAATAAATCTTTTAAAGAAATGGTTATGCTGGCTTTATGGTACAGCAGATTGTAAACTGCCACTTGGCATGCTCATGTTCCATATCAGAGTGTCAGTCAAGGCACAGCTACTCCACTTCCAATCCAGCTTCCTGCTAATGTGAGTGAGAACCAGCAGGTGATACCAACATTCTTGGGCACCTGCTGCTCAAGTGGAAAGCCTGGATGGAGCTCCTGGCACTTTGCTTCCACTTAACCCATCCCTAGCTATTGCAGTGAACCAGCACGTAGAAGATGTTTGTCTCCCATCTGTGTCACTCTGCCTTTCCCATTAATAAGGTAAATAAATATTTTAAATTAAAAAGTGATTAAACCCTTATTGATAAAGTAGTTTTTAATCTTTAGGTGCATGTATATCACCTGGTAGATCTATAAAAAAAAATGTTAAATCCTGGATCCAAATTTAGTAAATTCTATTGTGAGCATTTTAAACAACTGCGCAGGTGGTTTTGGGGTGCTCAAGAAGCCCAGGCACTGGGTTGCATCTCAGTTACATACAGTTAGTTGCATGGCTGGGGGCGTGACCTCCTCCATCAAATGGGGATCTTTGTCGTACTTAAGCTCCTGTTGGAATTATTATGGTTTCTAAGGCAAGGACTAATTCCTTAGGAGGAAATATGTATACAGAATGAGTTTAGCTAGTACAGATACGCTTACACTAGGTGCCCAGTGTTTTTGAGGGCATCACGGTTGTATGAAATACCGCCTTCAGCTCTCAGGAGTATGTAGCCACAGGCATTATTGTCATCTCCTTCCTGTTGACTTGCCCTCTTCAGATTTTCCTATTCTTCCCCTAACCCCCCACCCCATCATTTTTCCAACCAGAGTTCTAAGCTTGTTACAAAATAAAGACAAGAGAATCACCAAAATTTTAAGACTGGCTTACTTTAGAAAAAAAAGCTTTCTCACTGTTTCATACAGCTGAGCACAGAAATGATAAATAACATTCTATAAATATTTTCTGGTTGGGCGGTTTTGAAACAACATCACCTAGCAAAGGCTTAGCAGAACCATTCACACTGAGTAGGTGTCAACCACTGTGTGATGGGAGAGGCTTAGGGCAGCGGGTGTAACTTGTGGTGGGATCCCTTCCAGCAAGTGGTCAAGAACACACAGTCTGTGTTCCAAAAATCAAGCATTCTAAGTCAATGCAAATTCATGTTAAGAAGAGTATTGGAATGTGATTCTTGCACCTAGACCATGGCACAGGGAAGCATGAACCTTCCTGGGGGCTCTGCTCCTTAATCTACCCACAGATATAATCAATTTCTTGATGCTTTAGGGTCATTCAGGGATTCAGTGATGTGTTTGGCACCAGAACATGGAGGGATTGGCACAGACCTGCTGGCTTTAGAAGCAGTGGAAAGACAGACTTACAAAAAGTAAGGAGTCAGCCATATACTTGGTCTCACACTACTCCCACTTCTACATCTTACGGTGCTGATGATCAGATCTATAGACTGGTCTAGGGGAGTATACCCTATGACCTCCTCTCTGTCCTCTGCCTGGGGCAGCTGCTCCCTGGCTGCCTGCAGCCCCCAGGCTGGAAGTCACTCATGTGTCCTGCCACCAGATACAATCTCCGGGCTCTGAGCTCCCTATCCACCTGCTGGTACCCTTGCAGGTTGCTGCCTGCTTTGAGTCCTGCCAGCTCTGTCCCTACACAGCTTACTTCTCCCCAGTGTGGGCAGGAGCACCAGCCCTTCCCTGTAATTGGCTAATGGTTTTATAAAAGTGATCTATTATGTTGCCATGCACTGCTGGGGGCAATAGGAAAAGCAGCAGATGCCTGGGGACAGCCCTGAGGGAGGGGGCAGCATGAGCAGAAGTCACTTTTCACTGGGATAAGTGAGCCAGCTCTCATGCCCAACAGTAATTAGAGGTAGCACCATCCGGGAGTCAGATAGAGGGTCGGAACAGGAAGGAGATAGGGAGTTCTCATAGCACCAGATTTTCTGCTCTGTATTTTCTGTGTTAATCTTAGCTTTGGTCTCTATTTCCCTCTGCAGGAATTGGCACTCCTTGAACAGTCTGCCTCCTGTTCCAGTGTTATTGGGTAAACTTAAAACAGTCCCAGAAGAGATTCTTGAGCAAGAGACCATCTCTGTAAATCACCTGGGAGGTGGAAATAAGGTTAGTTTATTACTCTGCTGACCACCCAGAAGCAGCTGTGACTGGAATCTGCCTATCATTGGAAACTTATTCACTTGTCACTTTTCTCAAATAGGACAAAGACTAGAAACCAAAAACTCTTTTAGAAGCAAAAGCCCATCATTGAGTGATAAATGCTTAGATTGTTTCTGATTCGTGGTTGCTGTGAGAGTGCTGCAGTGAACATGGGGTCCAGAAGTCTTCCTTGAGCATCTGGGAAACCTCCTGGGGAATTTTCTGTATCACCTGGGCATCTCTTCCCATCACCTCTAGTACAGGCAAGAGAGTTGGGGGAACCATGGCAGCAGGCAGCTGGAGGCCCAGGAACTTGGGGTCCTCACAGAGAGCAGAGAGGGTGCAAGAGTTGGGATGACAAGAGACCAGGCTTGGGCACTTGCTGTTGCCTGCTTCCTTCTGGGGTTGGAGTTAGCTCCCTTTCCCTTAGTAGATAACTCTTGTGCCACAGAGAGGTGGACATTTGGGATGGTGGAAGAGGAAAATCTTAAGCACTGTAGCATCTTGCTGATTTGTTGCAGGACAGGGGTCTCTTGGGTAACCGCAGGCATCAGGATGTTTGTAAGTTCAAGGGCTCTCTTGATTTGGGGCTGTGCACTGTGGTTTCCACAGTGAGAGGAGGTGAGGTAGTGGTGTCATCCCAGAACCACACTGAGCTGGGTTCATCTTATTAGAACTCTGTAGTCATAGTTTCCCCTGACAGAGCAGGAATTTCTATGCCATTCACGGTTGTCTCCACCACACAAATGTGCCTATGCAGTGATGCTGCAAGACTTGAACAGAGCAACCCACCTTAGAACACACACAGGTGGACAGAGCTGTGTGAAGGAGACCTGGACTCCAGAAGAGATTTGAAACATCTCATTCAAGGGCCCCAGGATGCAGCTGTCTTGGTGCCTTTGCTGTTGGTAATGACACAAGGCTACAATTTGAGTAGAAAGGAAAGAAAGTTACTTTGGCTCCTGATTTTTTTGTTCAGCAGTTGAAAAGCCATAACTGATGCCGGTCTCCTTCCTGGCAGACTCTGGGATAGTTCAGGGCCAAGAAAGGGAAGCTGTGTGTTCTGGTCACTCTCCCTGTCCTTACAAAGTCACTGGTGTTCGGCAATAAGGGCCACACCCAGATCACATCTAATCCTAACTACCCTACCCACAACTACCACAGCTCTGTCTTCTTAATAACACCTCCCAACAGAACCTTTGTGTTGATGAGGACACACAAGCCACATTATACACTTAGTAAAGGATGTGAAGATGTGTTTGATATGGGTGCCAATGTGCATAGGGGAGTGTTGTTAGCCCTTGATGGAGAAATTCCATGTTTGGGATTCTGCTTTACAAGTAAAGAAATCCAAAAATCAAAGAAAGGTTTATGCATAAGCATATTCAGTCTCCAGCATGTTTTTACAGCAATATAAAATTAAGCCTAAATTAAGTCATTTACAATATGGAAATGATCAGGACAGTTATGTTATTTTCACTTGATTGGCTATTAGGCTGCCTTCATAAACAATATAATGATGAGAAATGCTCATGCTATAATGATCAGTTTTTAAAAATCCGGTAGTGCAAACTGTGTTTGGCACAGTAGTTAAATTGCCACTTGAGACACCTGCATCCCATACCAGGATGAATGGTTGGAGTCTTGACACCTCCGCTTTCAATTCAGCTTCCTGTGAATGTGTGTGCTGGAAAACAGCAGAAACTTGAGCACCAGCCACCCATGTGAGAGACTTAGATAGAGTTCTAGATTCTTGGCTTCAGTGGACACTTGGGGAGTAACCAGTAGACGAGTGAGATAAATTCTCTCTCTGTCCTACCCCCCTGTTTTTCCCAAATCAAAAAAATAATAATAAAATATTTTTTTAAATAACAGCCTAAGATACCAATTGGCTTATTTTAATTTAGACTCATCCAGTTGTGGGGACAAGGTCAGTCCCACATTATCTGTTGTGTGGCTGCTGTTCTAAGGACAGAGAAAGAGAATTGGAGGAGCAAATGTGAAATATATCCTTGTCATCTACCCCTCTGCAAAAGTACCCTAGTGTTGTGTGCATTTATTCTATCTAAACCTCGGGCTGTCAACGTATAACCAACTGAGTCTTTCCCAGTAAGCCTATGGACAGAGTCCCTGCTCTACATAAAGACTGTTTTTATTTTCCTTCTCTTATAATCACCATTTATTTTGTGGAGCCTGGATTCTAGAGAAATAATGTGCAATATGCCTGCTACCACATACAGACAACAGTGGAGAATCCTATTGATTAATTTAGTGAATTTCAGCCATGAACATGCATGTCAAACATCTGATAGTGGTAAAAATATCAATACCAGGGTGGGCTTTAGGAGTAGTGATTAACCTAATAGTTAGGATGCCTGCATCCCCTATCAGAGTGCCTGAGTTCTAGTTAGCCCAGCTCTGCTCCCAAGTTCAGCCTCCTGCTAAGTTCAGCTCTTTGTCACCCTCTTGGGAGACCTGTGTTGGGTTCCAGGCTTCTGAATTTGGCCTGGACCAGCCCTGACTGTGGTGTGCATTTGGAGAGTGAACCAGTGAATGGAAGAGGTGTGTGTGTGTGTATGTGTGTGAAAGAGAGAGAGAGAGAGAGAGAGAGAGAGAGAGAGAGAGAGAGAGAGACATGCTATATCTCCCTCTGGCCTTTAAACAAACAAGGAAGCAAACATCCAAATCAATTTCTAGATCCATTTTAGAGATCCTGACATGAGTAGCCTAATCTGCCATTGCATGTGATTTGGTTATAGATGAATGAAGTTTGGGGAAAGAACTTGGTAGTAGTTAAAAGCAGCATCTACAGTTGAAACAAGTCTAGTCTTGCTTTCATGCTGTAGAATCCTTTTGTTTTACTTGCTGAGTCCTAGTTCACATTTCTACACTATTGCATACAGGATTAATTAGACAATGCATAAAAACGTACTCAGCCTATAAGCCTAAAAGATGTTAGCACTTGTTATTAAGAATGCTTGATTTATTGTAAATGAGCACCACAGAGCACTCTGCCAAATGGTATCCATTCAAGTGGTAAATTTCCCCAGAGCAGGTGCCTGACAATTTGACTCATGAAATATTCATGGTTTCCATGTTCCGCAACTACGCCTCCAGTGTAAAGTGGAGTGACTCTGTGGTCACCCTTTCCCCCATCGCTCCCAATTTGTCTCTGTCTTCCTTTTATTTATTTTTTTTCTGCCTGCTATTCTCTCTTTATTTTGAAGTTTATTTATTTTTATTTGAAAGGAAGAGTTACAGAAAAAGAGAGACAGAAAGATCTTCCTTCTACTGGTTCACTCCAAAATGGGCTGCAATAGCTAGGGCTGAGCCAATCCAAACCCAGGAGCCTGGCGCTTCTTCTGGGTCTCCCACATGGGGTTCAGGGTCCCAAGGACTTGAGCAATCTTTCATTACTTTCTCAGGCACATTAGCAGGGAGCTAGATCAGAAGTGGAGCTGCAAGACTCAAACCAGTGTCCATACTGGAGGATTAACCTATTACACCATGGCACCAACCCCACCTGTTATTCTTCTTAATCAGTAATTCTGATTTGCTAGCAAAACAAGAACAAACTCGACACAAGTTTACTTTTCAAAAGAGCAACTTTATTGCATTACTGGGCTGAACACAGTGGAGATCCAGAGGGTTGACCACCTACTGGCCAGTCTGGTGGCTGTTCAACTGTCACCAATCACAGTGTGAGCAAAGGGGAGGAAGCACAGACCCCAAAGATCCTGGGATCACATGGAGCTGGCAGTCGCAAGCAGTGTGACAAGAAAAATAAATTATAACATTAAATAGTATAAATACATTAATATTTAAATTAGGAGGGGTTCCCTGAGTGTGGCTGTTTGGTAACCACCAGCATGTAAGAGAGGTAGCTGTGGAGGTTGCAGGGCCATTTGTGAGACCTAGGCCACTCCAGGGTCACAGGACTCCCTGCAGCTTCTAGCCTCTCAGGCTTTCTGCTTCAGGTCAGCCATGTATTTCTGGACCCAAGCCTCGTTGGGGTCAGCACACACCTGCCGGCCTTTCTTGGTTAGGAAGCTGTGGAGAGAGAGCGAGGATGTCACACTGAGGGATCTAGCAGGGGGTGCAGGGGGTGCTGGGCGCCCAACCCTCTGTCCCAGCTTCTCTGGAATCCTTTATTATTTCTAGTCTAGACGGTGTCTTCTGCTCCCTCCTCTGTCCTGCCCCTTCATTGTGACTTCCTCACCCTCATTTTGCACCCTCATGCCCTGTGAGGCCATACCACCAGGCTTGGCCTTTCCGTGATTGCCCTGTGGTGCTTCTCTGCCCAGCCCAGCTTCCCCTCCTCCTTAGAGCTGGGCAGAATTGACACTTACATGACACCTGGCTTGGAGCACTGGCTGTTCGTTTCAAAGTAGTCAGTTATGAACTTGTAGTTGATCGGGTGGGAGACGTAGGAGAAGCAGCAGGAGCTTGGGGTGTCGGCACCCACTGTGGAGGAAGGGACAGAGAGGCTGAGTCACAAGAAAAGGCCTGCTGACCTCTGATCCATATAAGGGAGAGGGGGCTGGGAGCCTAGGCCACCAGCAGGCATTTTTACCTATGTCTTTATCTTCATGTTTGCCTGTATTCTCCCTCTGAGCCTTATAGCAATCTATTTACTTGTCTGAAGTTGGGTTTAAGAATACAAGCCTAAATCTTCTCACTCAAGATAGCCAGAGGGTACAACTGCTGGGACCCCTCTGCCTAGGGCTGGCTGATGAATGAATAACCCCACCAGGATGTAGCCAGATCAGGATTCTGTTGCTTGCACATTCCGTTTTCTGTCTGAGCTGAGGGCTGTGACCCATTTCATCCCACCCAGACCTGCAAACCTGGGGACAAGGCAAGCTAAGAAAAGGTCTTGAAGACAAAGACCACAACAGTTTGTGGCCCCTTGTAATAGTTTTCTTTCTCTAGGAGACCACAAAAGACAGATGTGATCTGCTGGTGGCCAGAGACACCACCAGTAAACGGACTCACGTGGTAGAGTGAAGACCTGGGTGCTGAGAGCCATGGCACACAGGATCACAGCGAGGGCAGCCATGGGGATCTTCATGGTGCTCGGCAGACAATGAGGTACAACAAGGTGTGCTCAGGGGTCGGCAGAATGCGGAGGGGATGAGGTGCTTGTGGCTGCCCGTGTCCTTCTGGCATCTGAAGCCATTCCCTCTTCTCTTTATAGGCAGGCCTGGCAGATGGGGAAATGGAATCTGGGGGTGTCGGGGAAATTCTTGAGCATTGCGATGTTGTCATGCCACAAAGTTGCACAACTCAGGGTCTCTGGTGCCCACAAAGGTTCAGGATATCCAAGAATAGCATTTCTGAGCTGTGAGTCTCAGCTCTCAGCTCGTGACTTGCCCTGGCTTCTTGGGGGAAACAGTTTTCCTGCAAGCAGGAGAGGGTTATTTGCCAACTCAGGGCTATTCGTAGCTGGCCGCTTCTCAGAAGAATTGAGCCATGAATGGACTAACTCTGGCATTCTCATTGCTTTCCCCAGAACAGAAATCTGGGTTTCCTCAGCCGTTGTAACCACAGACTCTCCTGTTCTGATGCGAGGACCCGAGGGAAGAAGTCCTGACTGGGAGGAAGCTGAGGTCACAGTCAGTCATCTGTCCATTCATCAAGCAGTCACAGAGTGACCAGGACACTAGGTTAAACACTTAGAGAAACTTTAGATGTAGGCGTTGATCTGTCAAGAACTTACAGATATTCTTAGATAAAGCATTTCTAGGAAAAAATTCAGCAGAAACAACCCAAATAGGGAGGCGTCTTCCAACATAAAGCTTTCTGACTCAGCTGCATTTAGAACTGAGATTTGGGGACCCAGACTGTCCTCTCTCAGGGCTTGTGAAGCCAATTAGATTATATACACTGGTTTGTTGCTTATTAATATCCTTCAAATAAATGAAGTGGCATGAACACACTCATAACTAGACAGTAACCAACAAGATCAAGTATACAGATTGTATGAGATGACTATACCTGCTCATGCATTGCTGAAGGACAGGAACATGCTCTAAAAAAAAAGTGTTGTTAGGCAAATTGGTCATTTGTGCTCACATCCTGGCATGTGCTGACACAAGCTGAAAGAACTCCCGTGTCACCAAACGATGAAGTCAGTGGGACCATCATCCATTTCATCATTGACAGAAACTGTTGTGCAGTAAATGATTCTATTTATACCAAATATGCTTTATAATCCAACCCTAGGCATGAAAAAGAAAAAAAAAAGCATTGGGAATAAATGCCCTAAGGACGTCATGGTGCTTATATTTGTGGGACAGGCTTATGGGTGCTTAATTTCCTTGTTTTATTCTTCCCCATGCTTTTTCTCTTTCTACTTAGACCATTAAAGATTTATTTATTTATTTAAAAGGCAGGGAAATTTCATCCTCTGCATCATTTTCCACTTCTTTCGTAGGCACATTAGCAGTAAGCTGGATTGGAAGTGGAACAGCTGGAAACTGAATCAGCACCCAACAGTGGTAGCTTTATAATCTATGTCACAATGCTGACCCAAGTGTCAAATTTCTCTGAATAATTCTAGCGATTCTATATAATAGTGAAGGCAATATTGCCAGACTTGGAGCTCTTCTTTTTATATTCATTGCAGTATATCTTTTCAGTGATGTCAGACAGAGTTTTTTTGTTTGTTTGCTTTTAATTTATTTATTTGCAAGGCAGGGTTTCAGAGAGAAGGAGAAAAAGAGAAAGACAGAGAATGATCTTTAATTTGCTGGTTCACTTCTCAAATGGCTACAATGGCTAGAACTGGGCCAATCTGAAGCCAGGAGCTTCTTCCAGGTCTCCCACATGGATGCAGGGGAACAAGAACTTGGACATCTTTTTAATTGCTCAGTTTATTAACTGTGAGCGATGAGAAGTAGTTGGCAGCAGGAAGATCAGGCTCCCACAATAACAATAGCAGCAGTAGCAGCAACAGCAGCAGAAAGGTGTAGGGGCATTCAGGAGGTAGGAATGTGGGCAGTATTGGGAGGACGCCTGGATGACTGGGGGCAAGGTGGGTCCTTTTGGTTGCAGCAGGGAAGATATGCCCTCTTCATCCACCACTTGCTCCCAGTAAGGCTCTCCCTCCTCTTGGTATGTGACCCACATAGCAGCTGCTTTTCCTGACCACCTTGAGGTCTAGTTTTGGATTCACTAGCAAGTTTTATTAGGAAGCAGGGAATTGTCTACAGCTCATATTGTGGCACTCCAGATGGGACCAGCAGGCAGGTCATCACTCAATGTTGAATCCTTCTTCCCATCATGGAGTATTTCTTTCTCTCTGGCACTGTCCCCAGAGCAGGTTGCAGCCGGCCAGTGTACAGCCAGGCATGTGACACCAGAAGCCTGGCCATCTTCTGTTGCTTTCCTGGGCATATTAGCAGGGAGCTGGATAGGAAGTGGAGCAACCGGAACTCGAACAGATACCCATATGGAATGCAATCCCTGCCCTCCCCAGGCACTGGCTTTACTGACTATACCACAACATTGGTCTCCAGACAGATTTTTTTTTTAAAGTGTTTTCTGTTTTTGTTATTTTGTGATTTCATCATTAATAAGCATCCACTACATTGTATAATGAGAAGCAGATTTAGTAGCCTCAGTGCCCCATATGCCCTTTGTTGGTAGAGCAAGTGTGGAACAAGTCACCCCAGCACTCCATGGACACTCCTATGGAAAAAATGATAAAGCTCAGAACACCAAGGAGGGAAACCTTGCCCCAGAGGCTTGAGGAAGACCTCAGGGAATAATAGGGCTTTGACTGAGTCTTGCAAACTGCATAGAGCTTAAACGTACATGGCTGGTGCAGGGAAGGATGGCAGTCTAGTGGATGCAGTCACAAGAGGGAAACTGTGGAGTTCAAGTAAGGAGGGAGGAGTCTGTGGAGCCATGGAGCCTTGAGGGTGTCCACTTGGATGGTGATGCTAGATTAAAGCCAAACCTGCAGTTGGTTGTGTTAGCTACTAGAGAGCATGGAAGACATGAAATGTGACTAAATAAGACACTATTGAAATTCTGTCCCTCCAAGGAGCCTGAAGAGAAGTTGATTCTTCTCAACCCTATGGGGTGGGCTTCCATGTTACCCTTATGATGGCTGATGCTGGCCCTGAAGGAGGCAAGCAAAGACAGGTCTGGGATTCCAAATAAGGGCATCTCTATTCTTTGTTTTGTTGAATACTCTGTGTTGTAGACAATGCCTCCTTTTCACTGCCTCCCACTTTACTGTCTCCCCACCCTCAATTGATACCAAATTTGATGTCCTTACTTCTTGGGGAACCCCCTTCACACTCGTGATTCCATTTTTGAGAGTTGGTTTCTATGAGCAGGGGAGAATGAAACAAGGAAATGGAAACTGCTGATTCAGCCACTGTTCTGCCAATGGACCACATGAAAATAGGGCTTGCCCAGTGTGTTTGGCTATCTATGTAATTTAATTATCTGTGTCAAATTTCTCTTTAAAGATGTGACCATATCCTGTTGATTTTCAAGCCAAACTCAGACCACATCCTGTGGGTTGAATGAAACCAAAGTCCTAGCACATGTTGAAATCTCTTAACATAGTCTTTATGTTCTTATAATCGTGTTTGTTCTAATAGAGGTAACTTGTGGAATATATAACTCTATCTTTGTGTTTATATATTTGTAAGAATTTTGGTATCAGTCTCCAAACCAGGAAACAGTCCTCTGCCGCATGTTTATACTTGAATTGGAAAATGAGCTGCTTGAGTTTGACATACTGAACAGATAACATAAGGGAGCCTTGGAATGGTTGAGTTGCAAGCGTCTTGGAAATGCGTTGGGTGGTAAATTCATGTTCTCAGGGGAATCACTTGTCTGGGGTCACTCAAATGGAATTTCTCAGTTTTGCATTTTACAGTCTGTGTTATTTACAGTATAGCTCCAGCAGGAACTACAATGCCTGATGGATGGTGAGGCTTGAAAAAATACCTTACACTTAGTGAATGAATGCATTGCTGATATGACTAACTATGTATCATGTGCCTCAAGTCTCACCATGGAGTTAGAATACCAATGGGAAGGGGAAGCCAGAAAGGCTCTGGTGTCTAGGTCCTGATTTTGAAGTGACCACCCAAGGTGTCAACAGTAATAGTAACAGAAATTGACCAGCAGTCAGTGTCCTGGCTCCTGCAACATGGAGGACTAGATATGTGTTTTAGCTTTTTGTGACCTCTCAGAAGCCCTGCCTCAATTTAGCACAGGATCCTGGCCACGGGAGCAGGGAAGCCTGGCTAAGGGTCATCTTCCCTCCACCACCGCCCTGGACTGCTCTGCTTACCGCTGCCACCTACTCTCATGCTTCTGACCTCCCAGGCTCTGGCCCCACGACATTGGTTTCCCTTCCAGTTTCTAACACTTGGGCTCTGCTCCCTAGGGTCAGCCTCACCTCTGTCCTTTGGCAAGAGAGGTCCCACGGAAGGGTTCTCAGTGAAGTGGCACCTACATCTGACCTAGGCTTAGCATCCTTTTCTCAGGTGAGAGCCAGGTGGCAGCAGGCAGGGCCCTGGCTTTTCCATGGTGGCAGGAGCCAAAGGCTGACATTTCCTGCAGGGATGAGATCTTTTGGGTACAGGCCTTCTGTCTGCAGCCTGCCCCATCTTTTCTATCTCAGGTTCTCCTGAGTCTGCATTGGCCATGTCTGTATGCAGTGGATTGAGAGGAACATCTGGTATTGGGGTTGATCCTTTCTCTGACACCTTGTTCTATTTGTGTGTTCTCTGCCCAGTGAAGAGGGCCCTTCCCATGGAGCTGCAATTCAGATGCCTGCATGTCACCACTGTCTCCATTCTTCATCTATACCTCCTTATTCAGCAACTCCAGTGCACATTAAAAGCCAAGTGCAGCAAGGCTCTGATCATTCCCATTGCTGCTACCCGAGGCTGGGCCCCCAGTGCGGCTCACCATGACCTCTGTGAACCTCTGGCCGCTGTGCTTTCCTTCTGTCTGGCCTCTCTCCATCTACCCTGCCGTGTAGCAGCCAGTGTAGTTCTGCAGAAGCTCACAAGAGTTGTGGTTCAGCATTCTTCAAACCACTGCCTTGTTGCATGAGCTAGAAGCCTCTTTGCCATGACCTGATCCTGGTGACCTCTTAGGCCTCAGGGTTTGCTGCATTTTGACTTTCTGGAAACCAAGACTGAGCCCCTCAGAGCCTCTTGTAGTTCCTTAAACATGTAAGCCTCTTTCCTGCTTTGAATGAATAAAGTGTGGACTGAGCAAAGCATAATTCCCGTTTTGTAAACCTCAAGGCAGAGCAAATACTCAAGTGTGGTCACAGCCGGTGACAGCTGCAAGGTTTAGTATTTACAACAGATACAGAAAGCCACTGTCACATTCCCTTCATTTATTACAGAAAGGAAATCCGTGGATTCTGTCATTGAGGGACACACAAAATGCATGCTGGCAGAAGCCTGCATGTCAAGCCTGTCACATATGTTTATAGTAAGACACATTTCTCTTTTCTGTTTTCATATCCACTGCAGCCATTTTTCCTTGGTTTCCTTTCCAAATCTGTGTGTAGCAGCTGTGTGTTCTTCAGTAGGTTCCCTCCCTCTCTGGGCTTCGGTTTCCTTGTTTGTCAAAGGAGATAAGAATGAAATACATTCACATCTGCCAAGGGCTCAGAATATCCCTGGCTCCTGTTATGTTAGGGGCTAGCATCTATTTATCAGTATTACCATTTTCTTTAAAGTTTCTTTGTCTTTCTATTTCTTAAATTATTTTTAAAATAGACACAAAATTGTGTATATTCACAGGAGAGTCTTGAATGATTCAATCTGTGTACACATTGAATGATGTTTAAGTCAGGGTAAGCCTATGCATTTCCTTCCTTGTCATTCCTTTTTAAAAAAGATATAGTTTATTTATTTGAAAGTCTGAGTAACAGCAAAAGAGAAAATTTCCATCTGCTCATTTACTCCTGAGATTCTGCAATGTCTCAGGGCTAGGCTAGGAGAAAACCAGCAGCCAGGAACTCCACTCCACCAGGTCTCCTATGTGGGTTATAGGGACCAAGGACTTAGGGCTATATTGTGTTGCTTTCCCAGGATCATTAGCACGAAGCTGGATCCAACATGGAACAGGTAGAACTCAAGCTGTTGCTTTAATCTGGGGCACCAGTGCTGCCACAGTGCCAGCCACCCTTTAATTTAGTGTAGGTCCAAGTGCCTTCACTTCCACTTTGCTTGTTTGCCTCACTAATCAGCCTTGAAGTTTCAGCTGACCTGGAAACCCAAATGGACTGAAGTAAATAGCTGAATGTAAAATACATATTTTGATATATCCATGTGATAAAATATGTATTTATTAATGGTATATTTGAATAATACTTGAGGCTTTATGCCAATAAAGTTAACATGGTAAGTACACTAGTTCAAGAGATAATATTAAATACCAACAGTAGAATATGAAATTAGATATAAAAGAGTGGGTAATTTTTTTTCTTGTCATGATTTCCTGTATTTTTAAAATTCAGTTCTGGAACCATGTATGTTTTCTATAAAGAAAAAAAACTAACAGATTTCTTTTTAAATTCAGCTCCTCACATTTTATGCAAGATTTTCTGGATGCTTCACTACCACTATCATGTACTCTCAGCATTGGACATGGTGCCTGTCACTCAGGGGGTCTCAGTGAGGCTTTACTGGGTTCTCTCTGAATTGTTTACTTGAAATGGGTTGGGGGAAGGGAAGGAAGGGACCTAGAGCCTCCATCTGCTAGTTCACAGCACAGGTACCTGCAACAGTTGGGCTGGGCCAGGTCAAATTTAGGAGACTAGAACTTAGTACAGGCCTTCCATGATGGTGACAGAGACGCAAGGACTTGAGCTGTCACCTGCTGTCCCCTGGGAAGCTGGATCAAAAGCAGAGCCAGGGTTTGAGCCTGGGCACTCTGATGTGCAGGGTGGGTATCCCAAGTGTCTACTGAACCACTGTGCCAACCCCTACCCCTGCCGAATGCTTTTCTCTTCATCCTGGGCGGCTCTCTGTGGGCTACTGGAGACAGCAATAAAGGCTCAGGTGGAAAGAAGATGCTTCACAAGGAATACTGAGAGGCTCTGAACTTGCCAGATCCTGGTGAGAGCTTACCTTTGCTCTGGGATTCAACACTCCCTAAATTTACTGCTGTCTACCCTTGACATCCCAAGGGTTGGCACTGACCAGTGACTAAGGCTCATTTCTGCCTTGAGCAGCATGGGGCTGCCTTGCTAAGGGTTGGGAGTATTGCAGGCAGTGAGGAGCCACCTCAGCCAGTTCCACGCAGCAGACTCTGTCTCTCATCCCCCATCCAGTCACTCCCCCATTTCCCCCAAGTCATTGGGAAGCCGTATTGACAAAACCACAGGCTTTGCAACTGCTTAGTTGACTGTGTTGGCAAAATGACTCATCCTGGCTTTCTAGTTTTAATATTTATCCTGGAGTACTTTTCTTGATCCAGGCCTTCTCATCCAAGGGGAAGGAGCTGTTGGTCCCAAGACTCAATGGTAGCCCTGACACTCATGAATCTGAGCACTCCCAGGAGCAGTCAGAATGCTCAAATGGACTGTCTCTATGTCTTTGGGAGTTTAGAGACAGTTCACATCAGATATCCCCTTCATGCCTACTAGGCCTCCAAAACTAAGAGTTAACCACTGGCAAAAGCAAAGCTTCCGTTGCAGGGCAGACTATTGGCTGTTTCTAACTGCCAATGTAAATGAGCCTCCCTTCTTCTCTGTGCTTAAGTTTCCCCACAAGTAGTGCAAAAGATGTGAGATGCATTCTGAGACTAGATCCAGTTCTGTTTTTCTAGCATTCTTTCTTGTTCTCTGAGGACTTTTGAGATTAAGACTCCTGCATTACAGGCTAATCCCCCATTCCCATTTGCCATCATTTCCCTGATGCCCCAGAACACGTCCCTTTATAACCTCACCACTGATCAAAGAGCCCACACGGCCTGTGGAGTCAGAGCACTGCCTCAGCACACAGGGGCTGAGACTTGATTTGGAACTGTTTGCCCACAGCTGGGGATGACTTTTTCCATCCCCTTGGGCAACCAATAACTAGCAGACTGGGTTGAAGGAACACACTGCATCAAAGGACATTTGTGTGGTTCCAGGGAACACAGAGGCATCATGTTTCCCTGAGGGCAAAATCTTCCATCCACTGGTTTTCTCCCCAGATCCCCTTGGCAGCTGGTGCTGGACTAGTTTGAAGTCAGGAGCTTCAGTCCAAGTCTCCCATGTGGGTGGCAGGAATCCAAGTACTTGAACCATCACTGCTGCTTCCCAGGTGTGTTAACAGGAAGCTAGCTTGGAGGTGGAGCTGCTGGGACTTAAACCAGGCACTCTGGTATGGGATGTGGATGTCCCAAGTAGTGGCTTAATCCACTGTACCACAGTGTTCCCCATTCCTACTGATTTGTTTCTCTTATTCTCTTCTGGTCCAAGTGAAGATCCTGAAATCTTTCATTCTTTTCCATTCCAGCCTTGTTCTAGAACACAGTAACCCAATCCGTCTCCTGAAGGGAGTCCTAATGCAATGCATCTCTGTGGTCAGTGTTCTGCGTTGTGCTCTCTTGGTCTCTCTGTTGATTGTGGAAACCATACCAGGGCAAGGGCATGGATTTCAGCAGCTGCTGGGTCTCAGTTCAGATGTTGGCACTGCAACTTGGCAGCCCCAGAGACCTGCTCTGGGACCCCTCACTGTCTTATCTCTATGATAGGACTCACCATACTCCCACTCAGGGTTAGGGAAGCATTAGACCGAGTGTATACGACAGCTTGTTCAACACCAGGAATATGATAAATGTTCAACAGGAAGTTCAAATGTACCTGAGGCACACTGCAGGGCCCCCTGTATGTCCAAGGCTAGACTGGTAATGGACAAAGGAACTGCGAGGCCTTATTGCCACTCAACCTAGAAGAAGGCATGGCAGACCTGGTTCCCCCTCCTTCTAGGGGCCAGACTTGAGGCCAAACTGGAAAGAATGACATTAAGCATGCAGTACATGGAAGGACCAACCACTTAGCAACCCACTTCTTGTCTACAAATCCTTGTAGAAGGTGTGAGCGTGTCACCCTCCGTCTCTGGCTGCATACACTCCTATTGGCAATCTGGCTGCTACCTTTGGTGTACCACTTCCCCCTGAAGTACAGCCCGCGTCTCCCCACCACCTCCCTCCTCTTCCTCCATGATGACATCTTGCTGGTGAAGAAGTGTTTCACTCAGCTAGTTCCAGTTTCCTCACTGGCACCATGACATCATCGCTACCATGGAAATTCCGCTCCGCCTCCTCCGCTAACACCTCTGTCCCAGACCTATAAAGAGGGACTCCCAGACCAGGGGCAGCACGGAACACAGCTAGCTTCTGCAGCTTCTGCACCCGGCATCCTTGAGAAAGCCTCACCTGCAGCCAGACCATGAAGTTCAGCATGATCACCCTCTCTCTTCTCTTGCTGGTGGCTGCCATCTGCCCTCCAGCTCTGTCGGCACCAAGTAAGTCTGCTCCTTCAGCTGCTTCTCCAGGGTTCAAGTGTAGGCAGAGTCCACTTTGATTGTAGGGGCTGGCCCAACAGTGGAGCTGGGGAGGGTCCCCAGAAGACTGCTATTGGGAGTAGTAGCATCTGATGGGCATTCGGCAATGTTCAGGTTCCTGCTTCCTTAAAAATGAGCAGCCAGAAGAGGAGCAGCATGGGCTGGAAGTGGTTTCTTGCCATGACCATCCTTACTACTTATTTCAGAGAGTCCATGACCTTCTCTGTGCCTGCTGCCCCTAAAATGTGAAGAGAGTGAGATGTGTTGGAGTCTCAGCACAGTTCAGTCATCTAGAACTCTTGTTCTTTATTCAGAATGAGACTCCCACTCAGGGTGGGTGGGAATGGATGTGGGGGTCATAGTTGGGGTTCTAGTGGCTCCAGGAGGACTTAGAACTAGAAGCTCCATCCTAGAACATGGATCTCACTCCAGCCTTTCCCTACAGTGGGCTCAGACCCCCCGACTGCCTGCTGCTTCTCCTACACCCTGAAGCAGATCCCTCGTCAATATGTGATGGATTACTTCGAGACAAGCAGCCTGTGCTCCCAGCCAGCTGTAGTGTAAGTATGAACCCCTGGTTTAGCCTACAAGACGAGGGCAGGGGGAACAGGATTGTGAAGTGGGAGCCTGCTTAGGGCAAGGCTGAAGTCCTCACAGGCAGCAGAGAGGATGTGGGCCATGAGGTTAGCCTGCAAGTCATGAGTGTGGCTGAGTGGGAGCTGAAAGAGATGAAGGGGCTTCTTGGGAAAGAAGTGATCCAGAACTCAGAAAACCAGTGAGTCCAGCTGGTCACATACCATGGGCCAATTTCTTAAACCACATATGGGAGAGCCATTGCTGGGGACAGTAGAAAATGGGGAGATACATCCATAATAATTCAACCCCATCAGTTAAAAGTGAACTCTGGGGTCAGGTGGATGTTCTATGGAGTTGGGTCCTAGCAGCCACCCAGGAGGCATGTCATGCCTTGGCGCTCCCAACAGGAACCATGGCCAGGCAGAGGGAGATGTCCATCACTAGACGAGGGCTAGAAGCAGGTATCCTCTAGCACCCCATCAGACTCTCATGTGAGAATCTTTTTTTCTGCAGATTCCAGACAAAAAGGGGAAAGCAAGTCTGTGCCAACCCCAGTGAGTCCTGGGTCCAGGAATATGTGGATCAGTTGGAGATGAGTTAAACTTAGCCACCCTGGACAGGAAGTCTTCAGGGAAGCTTGCCTGAGCCTGGATGCTTCTCTGTGAAACGCACCTGCTCCACAGGCATGACGTCTCTCAAGAATCCCCAACCCTCTTCTTAATTTAAGCTGCATTATGCATTGTACTATTATATCTATTATTTATGCCTGTTTTGTCCAAGGACATATGTCCCCTATGGGGATGGTCCACCACTAAACTTTCTCTGCTGTTGCGGATCTGTGGATAAGTAGATTCTGTGTATTCTCACAATAAAACCTCAAACAATATAGTTGGCTTCTTTGTGATTTTAATTTGGTCTGGGAAGAGGGGAATTGTCTGGTTTGATTCATAGAAGCATATCTCAAAACATTAAGAAGGAGCAATGGTGGGGGTGTTGCGGTATAGTAGATAAAGCTGCCTATATAGGTGCAAGTTCAAGTATTGGCTGTTCTGTTTCCAATCCAGCTTCCTGCTAATGGCCTGAAAAAAGCAGCAGAAGGTGGCCCAAGTGCTTGTGTGCCTGCTATGTGTGTGTGGGAGACCTGCATGAAACTCTTGGCTCCTAGTTTTCAGCTTGGTTTAGCCCTGGCTATTGCAGTTATCCGGGGAGTGAACTAGTGGATGAAAGATGTGAGGAGTGATTCGAACATGCCATCTTGGACCCGACGCCATTTCCTGCTTCCCCTTCCCTTCCTTCTCAGGAAATTCACACCATTCCATTCCAGTTATCCACCAATCAGATGTAACCTGGCGCCTTACCTGAGAATCCCACGCCCCAATCTCTGGCCCCTCCTGGTCTTCACTCACCTACCTGTGGCTCAGATCATCTCAGTCACAAGTTGAGAGGGGGGCCGCCAGCACACAGCTCCTCCCTTCTCGTTCCCCCTCTCTCTTCCCTTCCCTTCCTACCTAGCTCTTCCCTGTCCCCCTCCATCTTATCCCTTCCCCTGCCCTGGCAGCTCCCATCCTGCCACCATGGCAGGAGATGTGTCCCTTCCAGTTTTCTCCCCTTCAACCTCTGCTCCCATTCCTACCCTGCTGAAATAAAGGACCTACTAAGCACCTTGCTGTGTCTGGGATTTTGGCTTGGGGTAAACATCATGAATAGAGGACTTGGCTATGGGAATTAGCTGCGCGTAACAACATAAGAACTTTAAGTGCGTTCAAAACCTAACAAAAGATCTCTCTCTCTCTAACCTAACAAAAGATATCTCTCTCTCTGACTTCCAATAAATAAATACACTTTTGCAAAGGGGCAGTGATTAAGTTTTTTTTTTTTAATTAAAACTGCAAAGAGAAAGGGAAAGACATCAGCTATCCAGTGTCCACAATGGCCAGGGCTGGACCAGGCCAAAGCCAGAAGCCAGGAGCTTCGGTAGAACCTCCCACAGGGACCCAAGCACTTGGAACATCTTCCATTGTTTTGCTGGGTTCATTGGCAGGGAGCTGAATAAGAAGTGAAGCAGCCAGGACTCCAATTGCCGCTAACAGGATGCCACTGTTATAAACAGCAACTTAACCCACTGTGTCACAATGACAGCCCCCGTGACTGCATCCTTAATTTGTACTTCAGGCTAAATGCTCTCCATACGTGACCTCCCTTAACACTTCAACAAAGGTTTTAATGTCCAAAGGGCTGCGCTTGTATCTTCACAGGGTTGTCATGAGGATCAGGTTAGAGTAACTCAGCCCTCAGCAGCCTAAAGCCAGTGTGAAGGATGACCATAAGGACTGAGAATGCACTCTCACTTAGTCCTGGAGGGTTACAAGAGTAACCCCCAGCCATGCCTTGAACTGCCTGACACTCAGGACTTGCTCTATGTGTGCCAGAGAGAGCTTGGCGGGCATATAGTGAAACATGCCCAGGCGAAGCACAGCCTGCTAAAGCTAGGGACCCTTCTGCCCCCTGGTGCAATGCTTTCAGGTTAGGGAAATGGAGGGCCAGACATGAGAAGGTAGCTGACTGCTTGCTAACATGTGGCACAGCAGGAAGCCGCCCAGAACCACTGCCTGGGAGTGCCCCTGTGCTCTCCTGGAGGTGGCCATGGAGTAAGCAGGATAGAGAAGACCGCTTTGAAAATCCTGAAAATGTTCTTAGTTCTGGGCGAGGGTGGTGTTGAGACTCTCTTCTCTACGCCCAACAGACCCAGTTCCCTTCCTTGATCTGCCCTCAGTCACCTTCGTCATCCCCAGGACCCTTGTGGGAGCCATTTTTAGACTCTGCAGGAACAGAGAGAAGGAGGTGGGGCAGGTGGATGGAGATCCTGACTCTGGCTTCAGCCTGGCCCAGTCCCTGCTGTTGTGGGTGTTTGGACCTAGTAGATGGAAGATCTCTGTGTCTGTCTCTGACTTTCAAATAAGTTCTTAAAAGTAGCATGAGCTACAATGGTTAAGATGCTACTTGAAACACCTGCAACTTGTAGCCGACTGCTTGTGTTAGACTGTCAGCTCTACTTCTGGCCCAGCTTCCTACTAATTCCCTGGGAGGCAGCGCTGGTGGCTCAAGTTCTTGAGTCTCTGCCACCCACATGAGAAACCTGGGATAGGGTCCCCCCTCCTGTCTCCAGCCTGGCCCAGACACAGTTTCTGTAGGCATTTAGGGAGAGAACCAGCAGATGAAAGATCTCTCAGCTCTCACTCTGTCTCTGTGCCTTTCCAACATATATATGAAAAATAGGTGTGAGGAGGAGCCAGCAGCAAAGCACCAACCTGGTCTGAGCTTCTGGCTTCATCTACTGAAAGCTAAGCTATCTAAGGTGCTAGTCCCTAGTCACAGAGGCTACTTATAGTTAGGTAAAATTCAAAATGTAGTTCAGCAGGTTCACTGGTCACATTTTCAGTGTTCAATAACCACATGTGGCATGCTTGTGGCTACCCCAGGGGATAGCGCAGACAGAATTGTCCATCATCACAGCAAGCTTTTTATGGCATGGCACTGTTCTAGAATATTTTCAGGACCTAAAGAAAGTAAAGGAAGAGGAAGTGAAGTCTACAGCATGAAGAAAAGATAAAGTGAAGGTTGAGTTGTTGGTTTGCAGAAGGACAACCATCCTCTTGGGAGGGGAGGAGAAAGGAGATGAGAGGACAGGAAAGAGATTATTGCCAAGCCAGGGAAAAGACTAAAGAACACTGTGCCTCTGGACAGCAGCCCCCAAGATGTCCGCATCTTGGGCAGGTATTTGGAGCGTGGTCAGGGTGCAGTTTACATGTCCTATAGAGTACCTGCATCATGACTCTGCCCCTGTTTCCCGGTTCCTGCTGATCTGGACCCTGGGAGGCAGCCCTGGTGGCTCTAGTGGTTTGGGCTCTGTTGCCCACATAGGAGATTCCTTAGGATTCTGGACACTTGGTGTCAGCCTGGCTGCTGCAGACGTGAGAGGAAACCAGCAGTTGAAAGACCTCCCTCTGTCTCTGTGTCTTCAAACAAAAGAAATAAATGGATTACAATGAAAAAGAAATTGTCTATATCCTAATTCTTGGCACCCATGAGTGCTGCCTGCAGTGGGCAGAGGACCTTGTAGATATAATCATGTCAGGGGCCTGAGACAAGGCAGTGACCCTGGGCTAGCACTGTGCTCTGGATGCAGCCATGTGGATGAGCGAAGAAAGAGATGAGGTCACAGAAGAGCAGGCAGCCATGTGACCACCGAAGCCAGAGGCCAGGCTAGGAGTCCACAAGCCAAAGAAGGCAAGGATGCAGGTGTGGGAACTGGAAATGCATGAGACTGTTGTCAGACCTCTGTGCGCCAGAGCTGTAAGGGCACCACTGTGGGTGTTCAGGACAAGTTTGTGGTAATCCATCACAACAGCCACCGAAACTCACAGATCACTAACTCAGACATCATGCAAGAAGGAGTGGAACATTCTAGAGCCAAACTTGCCTGAAGCAGAAGCGCAGGGACAGGTGGCCCCACTGCAAGGAGCTGGAATCACAGGGGCAGGTGTCGCCAGGGGAGGTGCCCCGTCAGCAGCTCAGTGCGAGGGCTGGGGATTTGCCAGAGATGAGACCCTCAGGAAGTGGTCCCTCTCTCTCATTTCTCAGCCAAAGCCGACAGCAGAGCCCTGACCTGCCTATGGTTTCACTATCGGTAACAGGACAGGGTGCAGGGCTAGAATCTCACAATGGAGCCCCACTGCATCCCAAACTGCAAGAGCTGAGAGGCCAAGTGGGTACCTCCCACTTGTGGGGAAAGCTGCCGAAGGCCTGGACACATTTATGAACCAGTGCTGCACTTGGGGAATACCAAAGCCCATGTAGAGTCCTTATGGTGATGCAATGCGGGGTTTCACCTTTGCACAACTGAAACTGTTTTCTCTTGTCACACGACTTCCTCCCGCTACCCTGGGCCCACAAAGTTGGCCTCTGCTTTCTCAATTTTTTTGCAGCTGGGGCTCTCCAGATTTCAGGATGAAGACTGGAACTAAAAGAGGTGAAGCAGAATAAGAAAAGGGAACCATGATTTTAGGGATCAATTTCTGGAAGCCAGGGTGGTGCTCCCTCCTCTCCGGCATTGTCTGTTCCCCACTTCCCTGCCCCAAGTTAAGAGGGAGTCTTTTCCTCCTGCACTGGTGGGTACAAACTTCCAGTTCTCCTGCCTGTCCTCCAAGTCAAGAACCTTCTATAATGCTCCCATAGACACAGGCATTTTCTCCTAGGATGCCAGGAGCCGAGCAAGCTGAGAAAGGGGGCAAGGAATCAAACTGAGGAAGCTGAGGATAACAACAAAGCCACAGTTGTTCTGGTGGCTCTCACCAGTGGCTGCGGTGTAGTCCCAGGCTGCATTCTGCTCACCTGTCCCAGCCCCTGGGGACTGTCCCTCACTCTTTGCCACTGTTCTGCATTCTAAACCTCTCTCCTCCTGAGTCCCCCAGGGGTGGTCAGGAGGTCTGCTTGCCCCTCTTCTGCCTGACAAGTACAAAGCAGGCTTCCTCTTCATTCCCATCTCTCCCCGTCACTGTGTCTCTTTCTGTAAAACTGTTGTCACTGGAGTAAGGACGAGACCAGCCTCCCACTCGGGCCCTACAGGGCCTTCAGGATTTTCCTGCCACGTGGCTTGCTGCTCTGCTCATCCATGCAGTGTTCTCTCCAGGAACCACTCAGAGCTGAGCAGGGTTGGTCAGAGGCCACCAGCTGCCAGGATAGAGCCTACCCTCTTCACTGCCAGGGCCTTAGCCAGCTTTCAATCTTTGAACATTGGATCTTCCCTACCTACTATGGCCAAGGGATGCCCAGCATGCCAGTGACCTCAGCCCTAGGGCTGGTAAGTGGCTCCAGAGACACGCTCCCCTCTGTCCCAGAAGCGCTTTGATACTTTCCTAAATGGACTCCCTGGATACCCCAGATGGGTCCTGGCAGCCTACACTTGGCTTCTCCACTTTGGCTCTCACTCTGGGATTCAAAATTGCACAGGGACAGTTCTTCCTTAGGTCACCATTACTCAGGGCAACAGGAAAGCCAGGGTTGAGTTGTGAAGCAACAATAGTTGTCCTGTTGTTCTGTCTCTGTCCCCGTCTTACAAGGAAAGTGACTTCAGAATGATCAGTCCACTTCCTGATTTTGTTTCATCCATTTTGCAAGCCCTTCTCTATCTATAAGGCTGACTTCCTTCATTCAGAGCATCATCCTGTTTTATGAAGTTGGATTCTAAAATAGAAACAAAGCAACAAGGATGGTTTAAATGTAAAGGGCTCAGATGTCTCAGTTTTGACATTTGATTCTGCAATGAAGTGCTGGTTTAGAGAGAAAGCAACTGTGGGACAGCATACAAGCCCTGATCCCCTGGGGACACTCCTTGTGGGTAGACTTCTAGCTCTACCTGCTGGTGGCCCTGAGAATACTGACGGCTCCATGGGTGCAACACAGCAGACAGCAGCATGAAGACCAGCTCAAAGCTGGGGCTGGTCTGTGCTGAAACAGAGCTGGTGAACTGTCCCTGCTTTCTTGGGCCCCCTGCCTTTCCTGACCTTCTGATCAGATTGGGTTGGGTCTGAAGGAGCTGGGATCTGATAGATTGGGATATCTCCAGTTAGAGGTGTTACCTGTCTCCCAGTGACTATTCCAGGTTTAACAAATAACAATGACCAAAAAAAAAAAAAAAAAAAGACATGGAGCCTGCTCTGAGTACTGGGGGGAAGCTGTGGGATTGGTCATGAACAGGGTTCAGGAGATGATTTGTGTCGTAAGAGAATGAAATGCCACTGTGACAGCTGTGACCATGTTTGCAAATATGCAAGTCTCCTGTTTGGTCGACAAGTGCCTAGGGGGCTTTGCTGGGCACGACTGATGCTACTGTGGGCATGGCATGCAGACATCTGGATAACTTTGTTATTGTGCTTCTCCAGAAGAGGGTCCACTTGCCCCACCTGCAGCAAGTAAATAGCTGACCCCAAGGTAGTGGTTGTGCACAGCAAGGAGTTAGGCTGCTAGAGCTCCATTCTCAGACTCCTGAGGGATTAAGATAGTGAATCTTTTTTTTTCCCACTTTTATTATTATTAGTAGTAGTAGTATTATCATCATCATTTTATGATACATCTCCATAGGACCTGGGATTCCCCTTTCCCCTCCCTAATATCCCTCCCCCTCCCACTGATTTCCCCGATATTATTGTTATAGTATAGATCTTCATACACAGTCATATGTCCATCATTGTGGACACGGACAATGACAGAGAGTCCAACATTCCTATTGTCAAGATATAGTTAACAGTTTCATTGGGAGTCCATCTTTGATCTGGAAGTAGAGACGCATGCTGCATTGTATCCTCACATCTGGGTATAATAGTCTCCATAACACAGTTACTATACATCCCCTTAAATCAATACAAAATCAACAACAGGGAGAAAAATACAAATTTACAATGCTGTGAGGTTAAATAACATGCTACTGGATATGATAATCTCCATTACACAGTTACTGTACATCCTGTTAAAGGAAAAGCTACAAAACAGAATCAACAGCAGGAAGAAAAGAAGAAATTAAAAATGCTGTGAAATTAAGTAACATGCTACTGAATGACTAATGTGTAACTGAAGCAATGAAAAAGAAAATCAAGAACATGTTGAAGAAAATGATGCTACTGTATGAATGATCTATGAGTCATCGAACAATTTAATCAGAAGTGTTTTGAAGAGATGAAACTAACAAAAAAAATCACAATCCATGACACATAGTTTCCACTGATCTTTGTTGGTGAGATATGTCTCCTGTAGGCAACAAATAGATTTTTTTTTAATCCATGCTACTAATCTATGATGTTAGATTGATGAGCTTAAGCCATTTACATTCAGGGTTAATATGAATGGGTGGTAGTTTGGTCCTGTTATTTTAGTAATAGGTTGTTCATTGGTTTAGTCTTCTGTTGTTATTTTATTGGGATGTTCTTCACATTTGCCTTTGTTTTTGGTGGATGCTATTCCTGTTCTCTGTCAAGAGAACATCTTTAAGTATCCTTTGTAAGGCAGTGCAAGTCCTTAATTTAAGAGTTCATCTTTGGCAAGGAGTTGACTTGTAAGTTATCAAATGGAGGACAGCAGAACTGCTAACAGAGGCAGAGTTGTTGGAGTCCAGTCAGATCTTCATAAAAGGCATTAAGAGGTGAAGGATTAGCTTAGGTTTCAGGAGAAGGATCTGGAAACAAGTGTCAGAAGGACACCTGGCCATATTGTCCAATCCCTCCGCTAGAACAGAGAGAACTCTGTCCAAATACAACCCTTGGGGGCTTCAGTCAAACAAATGACCCTGACCCTAGGGTCACATGATCTTTATTAACCAAGATTTCTACCTTGCTCCTTCCCTTCACCAACAAAGATGACCTGATGTGAATAGGCAGGGAATCAGGTCTAGGTGAGCTGGAATTCTTGCCACTCCTGCAATGTAAAGTTACCTCTTTGCCTGAAACACTCACATTCCTAGGGTGCACCTTTCTAATGACTGTAGGGGAATTCAACTCCATGTGTGGAGGAGCCATGAAAATCCCAGAGGGTTACACGCAGGTTAAGCCCCACCCCACTTGTTTACCTCATTAAGGCACCAACTGGAAAGTACCAGCTCCTTCCTTGGGCTGCTGAGTGGTGAGGGTATACACCAGCACCTGCAGCCCTGTTCCGGTTAAGCACTGTTGTCTGGGAAGCACCACCATCTCTCCCGTGACCTTATCAACTGGCTGGGGTCCAAGTATGTCCAGGGTGGATTGTGTGAAATCCTTAGAATTGCTGGTTATTATGGAGGCCATCGGGCAAAAGGTCAGGGAATTCCAATTGGGAAGTACTTGATCTTCAAGACCTCTGCTCACATTGCCACCTTTCCACCTGATTCTGCCACATAACCCGCTGAGCTTCAGTTATCTGCTTGTCTCTAGCACAACATCACTATTGCTTCTCATGCCGCACCTCTCGTGGTCTGATGTTCCACGATAGGCCCATTCAATCGCTCAAGTCTTGAAGGTACCATTGAACTTGTACCCCTGTTTCCCTGGAGATGTCAGCTTTGGTGACTCATGATAACAGTTTAGGGAAAGGGCTAACACCTGTGTCCTTCATGGTGGTTTGGATGTAGGTTGAGACACGGCCTGGAATAGAGTGGTGTTGTAATCTGAGTATGTCTACTCCCAGTCTAAGAGCCCCTGCCCTCCAGCACATAACTGTCTCCCTAGAACCCCTCTGAGTCAGATCAGCAAGGCTTCACCCCAATAAACAGAACCAGAGGATGAGAGTTCATATTAAAGGAGACAGGAACTAGCCCAAGGCGACATGGCGAGCTGTCAGGAGGAGTAGGTCAGAGTTCTCCTTTGGGTTTTCTTCTCCATCAGGAACGCCTCAGCTCTGCTCTGGAACCTTCTCCATGGATTGATTCCATCCCACCCAGACTGTCTGGGATGACTGTCCTTCTTAGAGTCACTGACTGTGGACTTCAGCCAAAACACCTGCTTGGTAACATTTAGACTAGCATTTGAATAATCCGGGACTATAGCCTAGCCAGGTTGACACACAAAACTGATGATCACAATATCTCTGTCTCGGCCACGTCTCCACGCTTCAAATCAGTTATAGTTTGGGGTTGGGGAGTGGGCAGAAAAATCTCCAAGGGCAGCAGATCAGCCAGCCTGTGACAGCTCATAGTGACGTTATTCGTCACGCTCCTGCAGAACTAGCACCGCTGCCATGTTCCTGGGACAGTGTGAAGGGAAGCCTCAGTGTGACCAAAAGGCCTTCCTCTAGTCCAGCTCCGTATGCAGCTGCTGCTCTGCTGCTCCAGGCTGCAGTGCCGCCTCCCTCCTACACAGACACATGGGGACTTCTCCCCACGATTTCTCACCATCTTCACACCCACTGCTCAGGGCTCCAGGGGACACCCAAGGGTGGTGTGCATTAGCTCATGAGGAAGCAAACAGGATTGCTTTGTACATAGCTGGCCTCCCCTCTCAGGAGGAATGGCCACACTTGTGCTGGGTCCTAGGTTTCCAGGCTGAGGGAACACGTGATAGGACAACAGTCCTTTGTGTGTGAAGGAACAATGAGTATAACATCGTGGCCTCTCTCCTCTCCCTCCTGGCCTCTTCCCCTAGTTTGTATAATGGGGAAATCCTGTAGACCTCTTCCCTCCTTCCACATGGCAGGCAGCTGAACACAGGAACGCACCATCTATGGAACATCCTGAAGTTCCAGGGCTCCCCTGACCCCCTCTGGCCTGGCCAGGTGGCCATGAGTTTCTTTCACTTCAGCCCATGCACCTTTTTGAAAAGAAAATCAGCCAGCATAATGTTCCTTATCCTCTGGTTATTCGACTTGTTTCTTTGCAATGGCAAGCTCCTGAGCTCCCGCAAGCGGGAGTCACTGCTCTCTGGATCCTGTGCAGAGCACGCAGGGAGATGGAACCTTCTGGCTCACGTGGGTGGTTCCCCTGGCCTCTTGGCTCTCTTGGAAGGCCTTGACACCAGTGGTGGTGGGAGGATGTCAGCTGGAAAGCGACATTTCCCTCCATTTGTTTCCTTGATCCCAAATGGGTCCTTGATTTTCAGAGGCAATTTTCAAGCCCTCTTTTCTGGGTGGAAGAAGCCAGAGCTGTATCCTTCAGGAAGCTAGGGCTGCTCACTGCCAAGAGTCCAAGAAGAGAGAAAAGGGGCCCAGAGGACCAAGAACCAAACAAAACCAAAGAGGCCTTTATGTGTCACAGCTCTCCCCTGTTTATGCAGGAGATTCGCTTACAGGTTCTCTGCCCTCCATCACCACGTCATGACCCAGCTGAACCTCAGTGTGTGGGGCCTGGGTGCAGAGGAGAGGTTCAGACAGGCATGCAGGGATGGCGGGGCAGAGTGGAAGGTGAGGGCTAGAGGTGGGACTGGGCACACGTAGGTACAGCATCTCATTGAAAGCAACTTTTGCAGGGAAGTATACAGCCTGAAGCTCAGAGGGCTAAAGGGTTGGCAGGAAAGCCAGCACTTTCTTACTTTCCTCTGGATTCCACGGTCTTGTTTTTACATTTTCATTGACTTATTTGAAAAATAGACGCAGAGAAATCTTTCATCCACTGACTCACTCCCCGAATGCCTACACGGCTAGGATCGGGCCAGGCAGCAGCCAGGAGCCTGCAACTCCATCTTGCTCTCCTTGTGGGTGGCAGGGACAGGAGTACTTGAGCTGCTTTCTCCTTGGGTGCACATTCGCAGGAAGCTACAGAGGGAAGCCAAGCCAAGACTCAAGGCCAGGCTCTCAATATGAGATGTAGGTGTCTCAAGGGGCTCTTAACCACAGCACCAACAGCTTGCTCCTTTTGGCTGTTTTTAATACAATAACTACAAATAGCAATAATAACCTTCATGAATAATAATAAGATTATAATTATTTCTTGGGCCCAACATAGTAGCCTAGCAGCTAAAGTCCTGGCCTCATATATGCCAGAATTCCATATGGGCACTGGTTCTAATCCCAGTGGCCCACTTCCCATCCAGCTCCCTGCTTGTGGCCTGGGAGAGCAGTCGAGGACGGCCCAAAGCCTTGGGACCCTGCACCCGTGTGGGAGACCCAGAAGAAGCTCCAGGCTCCTGGCTTCAGATCAGCACAGCTCTGGCTGTTGTAGCTACTTAGGGAGTCAATCACTGGACACAAGATCTTCTCTGTCTCTCCTCTGTATATCTGACTTTCCAATAAGTAAATCTTTAAAGAAAAGATTATAATTATTTGTAATTTTACTGCTTATATAAATTTATTTATAGCAGTCAGTAACTTAGGTTTAGGGTTCTAAAATTTATATTATTTGTTTTTACATATTGATAATTATACTAATTTATATTTATGATCTAAAGAATCATACTAGCAATTATTGCCATTATTTGTGAAAGCCCAGGACCATCCACTCAAGCTTCTCAGCAAGTGATTTTCACCTTTGGTTATCCACAGGCTCTTTGGGGCCTTTGGACTCTCCCGTTAAATTAAGCTTCTAGAAAACATAAAAGTGGTTGTAGGTGAGCCTCTGTATCAAGACAACTGGTTGACCCAGCACTTCAGCACTAAGGTCACTGTGTGTCTTGTTGACTATCCCGATGGACATCTGGTGGACTTGGCATCTCGGAGCCAAATAGGCTGACACTGTGGTCTCACTCAGGATCCCTGATCCAAGGTTGGCCAAGGAGCAATCTCGGCAAGACCCAGGGGCTTCTGGGCTCTGGCCACAGGCAGACTGCCAGCTGCCAACACTTTACTTGAGCCAGGTTTTTCTTTGAAATGCTAGTTGCATTTCCTTTATCTATATGCCTGCTACCAAAAACGGTGAGTCATGTTGCAGTTCTCTGTTTAATGGTTGAAGAACCTCTGTGCATCTACAGTGTGCCAATCTACCCTGCCCCCAGTTGGGTGCCAGGGTTCATTCTTTCCACATCCCACCAGCTCTTGGTAGCTTGTGGTTTCGAAAAGAGCCATTCTATCTGAGTCAGGTAGTACCTCTTGTGACTTTGGTTTGTATTTCTCTAATGGTTGCTGATGTGTATTCACTTCAAAATCTGTTACCCACATGTTAGGGTTCTTAAAAAAAGAAATCTATTCAGATCTATTTCCCGTTTTATCCTTGAAATACGTGTTCCTATGTTACTGAGCTGAATTCCCCATATATTCTGGTTATAAACCCATTACCAGATGTGTAGTTGGCAAATATTTTCTCCTACTCTCTTGGTTATCTTTTCACACTGTTGATTGTTTTGTTTTCTGTACAGGGGATTTTAATTTGAAGAAATTCCATTTTTAAAAAAGACTTATTTTATTTTTATTGGAAAGGCAGATCAGACTTACACAGAAAAGGAGAGACAAATAGAGAAATATCTTCCCTCTGCTGGTTTACTCCCCAAGTGGCCACAAAAGCTGGAGTTGAGCTGCTACAAAGCCAGGAGCCAGGAGCCTCTTCCAGGTCTCCCACATGAGTACAAGGTCCCAAGACCTTGGGCCGGCCTCGACTGCTTTCTCAGGCCACAAGCAGGGAGCTAGAAGAGAAGTGTAGCTTCCAGGACACAAACCGGTGCCCATATGGGATCCCGGCACTTGCAAGGTGGAGGAATAGCCAACTGAACCATCACACTGGGCTCTCCTCCTTCACCCTCACCCCTTTCTCTGATAATTTGAGGTCATAAAAGTTGAGCTGTGAGTTTACCTGTGAGCTCAAGGTTCCCTGAAAGTCTTTGAGGCTTGGTGACTTATGACACCATCTCCACACTGAAAGACGAGGAATTGTTTCCTGTTCTTACAATCTGGCTATGGCCTTCCTTCCATGAATTCCAAATGAGTACTTAGTGCCTGAGCTTGCAGACACTCTGTTTAGCACTGGACTGCTGGAGCCCCTAGTCTCTGCTGCCAGTGAGCTATTGGCGAATCGTCATTGTTTCAGCACTAGAGGGCGCCTCACCCAGGCTTATCCCTACTCCCCAGGGCTGCAGCGCTGGACCCCACCAGAGCAGGTGTGGCACCCAGCTCCATGACAAAGTCCTGTACTGACCTTCCTCCCCTCCTCCCTTGTGGCTGGAGACTGGCTCTGCTGCCTGCCAGAGGTTGGGGAAGGGGTGCTGGATGCTGCCCCTTAGTCACCTGGTAAGACAGAGCCAAAGTTTCCATCCATCATCTGTGGGTACCTACCCACACCATATTTTTAGCTCATTAACTTAGAAAAAATACCTGCACACTGCTTGCTCTAGGGCAGGCACTTATTCCAGAGCTGGAGGAAGGAACTGTTATCCCTCCATTTTAAACTGTGGCTCAGGGAAGCTAAGACAGTTGGCAGACATCAAACAGAGAGTCACTGGCTTGTGAGTCAGAATCAGCAGAAGCTGCAGAAGGCTGTGCTGCCTTCCTGGTGGATTAAGGCTTTATCCTCAGAATCATCCAAACCCTGAAGAATGAATCTCATTTGATTCAAGTGCCAACTGAGATTTTTAAGGAGAAAGATATCTCATTAAACAGCTTGTGAAGACCCCTGGCTGCTCAAGGCCCCTTACCTTAAAGGATGAGTCCCAGAGTAAACAGAGCCCCAATATCTCTCCATGGCAACCGTTGTCCCCTAGTTGGTCCTCAGGAGCAGCGGGATTTGAAGCCAGCTTCACATCCAGCAAGGGTGGGGAATGTCTGACCAAGCAGCCTGCACTAAATGCAGAAAGTCGTGGAAGGCTGGCAGGAGACCGCTAGTAGTTTAAATTAGAGAATTAGACAAAAATTGCCTATCAATGGGCACAGCTCCACAAGAGCTCAGCTTGGCACAGGAAGCACCATTATCCTATTCAGATGAAGTGTTCCTCCCTGGGTGGAGGCTGTAAAGCAGCCTGCAGGAATGAAGCTGCAGGTGAATTGCTGCCCCCCTCGTGCTATCCCCCAACATACTCGTGCAGTAGTTGACCTATGAAACCAGACCTGGCCCCTGGTCAGAGGCGACACGACGGCTAAGTCTTGCACCTGTGCTTTCATTTCCCATCACAGCTTCACAGAATCATTGTGTTCTCATTCCACAGTGGAAATTGGGACTCAGTAAGTTAATATAATCTATTCATAAAACATGAAGCCAGTCTTTCATTAAAAATCAGCACTCTTCTGCCACATCACACGGCCTCCCTTTAGAAAATGGCATTGAAAATGACAGATGCCTGGGCCTGGTGGCGTGGCCTAGTGGCTAAGGATCCTCACCTTGAACGTGCCAGGATCCCATATGGTCGCCGGTTCTAATCCTGGCTGCTCCACTTCCTCTCTATCTCTCCTCCTCTCTATGTATCTGACTTTGTAATAACAATAAAATAAATCTTTAAAAAAAAAAAAGAAAAAGAAAATGACAGATGCCTGCTTCAGCATCTGTCTCCACTGAGTTTCTCAAATTGCAAAAACTTCAAGAACATGCAGCCTAGCAGGTGTGCATGTGTGACAGCAGTGACCACACAGCCTGGAGCTTATGGCCAAGCTGCACAAGCAGGGCCACTTCCTTTTGCCCTCAAGTTTCCTGCTCTCCCACAGAGTTCCCCTGGAGCAAATAAGTTCTTTTCTGTGGGATTTCCCCTGCTCCCTGGGAAGCTGTGGGGATTCCCCCTCCCCTGCCATGCCCCAGGGCCCGGCCCTGAGCAGCTGAGATGGGCGCTCCTGAGGACCTCTGATGGGGCAGCTTTTCCTGGGGGTATTGTCATTGTCCTGATTCAGGGGTGATCATGGCTGCTACTTCCACAGAGACTCACAGGTAGCAATTTCTTTTGGAAATCAGACCCTACGTCCACCTTTCCCTTCTATGCCTCTGGCTCATGCTGGCAGGCCTATACCTGCTGGAAGCTGGGATTGGCAGTGTCTTCTGCCTGAGGCTCCTATGACAAAGCAGGAAGGCCACAGAGGGCCACCACTCACATGGAAACCACGTGGCCCCATCTTCCTGTGTGGTGGAAGGAAGCCCTATCCCTGAAGACAGCTACCCTGGACAGCAGCCACAAGGCCTGGAGGCCCCCACATCTCACCCCTTTCTGGATTTTACCACCAAACATTAGTGGTGGCTACCTTTCTGTGTCCACTTAAATGTATCTCATCCTTTTTGGATTGTGCAATTACTAACAAGTAGATTTGCAGCAATTCAGGTCATCAATACCTTTTGGCCACCATTTTATTTGCTTGGCTTTTTTTGTTGTTATTGTATAGACTGCTATTGTGAACATGACTTTAATATTTTGTCTGCCAATGAACACGTTTTCTATAAAACAGATTCCTAAGACATGGGATTATAAGGTTAAGCATATGATCTTTCATTTTCATAAATTTAACCAGACAAATGTTTAGATCGTTGATGGTTTTCAGTTGCTGTGATGCCGTGAGGAAGCAATTTTGTGGAATTTATTTTCAGCACTTTGGCATATCAGGCACCAATCTAGGTGCTTTACAGAATTCATCTTTTCTCCACTGTTACTGTGACCCCGAGAGACACAGCCTTGTTAGCCCCATTCTACAGATGAGCACATTGAGAAGTCACTTGCCCAAGGCTATTCGTGTGCGAAGGGGCAGGGCTGTTTTCACATCCAGCCAGTCTGGCTCCCCCAAACCTGCATTTTAAGGGTTGTGTTATATAATAGCCCTGATCCCTTTGGAGCTTTGCTTCTACAATTACCCACTCCTCACAAATGAGCATTTCTTTTCAGGGAGTATCAACCTTAAACATATTCTTACAAAAGTTATACGCTAAGAGCTTTTTCCATTATGCCCATAGAAAGTTGACTGATCCTATCATCTCTTTTAAAAGACATTAAACTTGAGGCCCATGGTGGTTCATTTCACTTAATACAGTGATCCTGAGTTTCACTCATTTTGCTGCAAATATCAGGATTTCATTCTTTTTAAAGCATTGAATAATATTCACTACATTTCCATTATTCGTTCACCTGTCATAGACATCTGGGTTGATTCCGTGTCTTAGCCACGTGAATAGTGCCGTAGTGAACGTGGGAGCACCACCAGCTCTTCCACAGGCTGATTTCACTTCCTTCAGATACTCAGAAGAGGGCGAGCGGCCTCAAATGTTAGATCTATTTTTAGTTTTGAGGAACCCCCACACTGTTCTCCTATAGCGGCTAACCTAATTTGCATTTCTTCCAACCGAGTCTAATCATTTTCTCCAGGACATTTGCTAGTTTCTGTCTTTCCGATAATAGCTATTCCAGCTGGTGTGAGATGACGGCTCACTCTGGCTCTGATTTGCATTTCCCTAATGGCTACTGATGGACATCTCTGAGGTCACAGGATTCTGTTGCTGAGACTATTCTGCTGGCACAGGGAGAGAAGCTATAGAGCGATGGTAAGCAAGTGAGCATGATGGTTCCAGTAAATTCTCTCTTCCTAAGTCCCCAGACAGACTGTCCGCTTTGCACTGGATGAAAATTCCCATCACATCCTGCATCCCATCTGCACCATGACTCAGATCTACTTGGTCATTTGGCAATCTGGGAAGGGCTTTCTCTGTCCACAAAGCCTGTTGTCAAATTCAACTCAGTCCAAGCTGAAAGTCAGTGCTGAGCCTGGGTCCTTTGACTCAGGCAGTCCTGGGCCCTATTCCCAGAACCAGGGCTGCTGTAGCTTCCATGGACAGGAGCCAGGGCGCAGCTAGACACCCAGGGGAGTCAGGAATAACATCCTAAAACACCATCAGTTCCACTGTGTCATGTACACCACAAGCACATTGTACAGTTGTAGCCATGAACTTTTGAGGGTCTATGGTAGGCATTTTATAAGCACAGAATTCATCGCAGTAGCAAAATGCAGGTTTGACCCCTTAGGAAGGCCCCCATTCATTCTGTCTTACCTCCTTCCTGGGTCCTCTACCTACAACTTAAGAATTTGAATCTTCTCTATCAGCTGTATCTAAACAGCTCAAGAGGATGTGGTGGCCATGTCTGCTGTGCCACATCTGACACACGTAAGATCAGCAGCCCTGCCTGACTTCCCCAGCCATGACTAGGGGAATTAGTCCAGAGCTGTGCCCCAGGTCAGGAACAGGACACAAATCCTCATCATTCCTGGGGGCTCTCCCCCAATTCCTGCCCTCCTGGAAGGAAAATGGGTCAAGGGCCATGTGTCCAGCATTTCTTGAATAAAGACCCTCCATGCACCTTTCCTTGTCCTCCCATCTCAGTGTACAGGAATCAGAAGCCATAAACGAACACAAAATGTACAGTCATATACAAACACAAGTTTTAGCTGCCCAGAACATATTAACCTTTTGAGAGAGTTACCTAAGTTTTAATCAAGAAAGCCATCTTGTAAACACTTTTTTGTAACTTAAGTTTTGTCACCAACGCTTTTGCTGTCAATGTTTATTTAACATATTCTGTCATATGGGATGTGCCATGTTGAGTCAGTTAATCAGTCACTTTTGTGTGGGTGTTCTGGACAAGACTTTCCTAACCTAATCACTGACTCAATGATCATTCTTCAGATGAACATGGAGTGTCTTCTTATCATTCCCAAATGAAGAAGTTGAGGCTCCTTACATCTAAGTGACCTATGAATTACCCGTAAATTGCTCCTGACTTCAAAGCCAATGAGTGGCTAAGTCAGAATTCATCCCAGACCTGTGGTTGGCAGTGCAATACAAAAGGGGTGGACAAAAGAAGGTCAGACTGATTTGCCGAAAACAATGTGACCAATTAGAATTCATAGGGGTGAGTACCTCTGCTTTGGAAGCTTACACTCCTATGCTCTTATTCAGAGAGGGATTAGGTATCAGCTCTGCTTCTGACTCCAGCTTCCTACTAATGTTCACCCTAAGAGGAAGTAGTGATGATGGCTCCATTAGCTGGTTCCCTCTTGGTCCTTTGGCTTCAGCCTGCTCAACCATGCTATGGGTTGATCCAGGGGACGAAAGATTTATCTCATTCTCTCTCTTCCAAGTACATAAAAAAGTAAATAGATTTTTTAAATTTTAAGAAGAATTCACATTGCACTGATTGCCTGTACTAGGAAATAAACCCTCGCTTAACTCAGAAGTTTGTTCCTCTGTGGGAGAAACCCCAAACTTGCAGCTTCTCTCCAATTCAGAGGCCAGACTCCCACAGTGTTAGGGCCTTTACCGGCTTCAGCAACACCCGCTATCACTTGCTCACGAACTTGCAGCTTACAATCAGGAAAAGAAAATGGAGGACTAGGCAGGGAAGGAGGGGAGATAGTGGCCTCACCTGGCGGTGGGGTACCTCGCGTCTGCTCAGGTGCGCAGCCACAGCTAACCGCACAGCAAGCCGGGAGGTGCTTTCAAACGCCACGGACAGTGGCCAATGGGGTGGAGAGTGACTGGCTGTTTATGGAACTCAGCTATGAAGCAACCACAGAGCCTTTCTTGTAAAAGGCGTGTTCCTCTGTCCAGCTTTGGCAAAAGGAAAAGGAAATTTGTGCACAAAGACTGGATCAACATCTCTGACAACCATAAGAAGACAAGGATTAAGTGCCCTGTTCACACTGAAAAGAGGAATTAAAAAGTTAGAGTCAGTGGGGTCTCCGCTGGGACATGGGCAGGGGCTTGTTTGCTCAGAAGTGGCTGAGCATTTCAGGTGGTCTGACCAGTTCTTCAGAAAGGTGGGAGAGAAGTGGGCACCCAGCCCACTGCTAAGCCAAGCCCTGAGCCCTGAAGTGTGAACCTTCAGGTCTGAGATCTGATGAATATGAGTGTGTAAGGAGAAGGTAAGACAGAGTCCTACAAAGGAAAGGGCTTAGTATCCGGAACTAGAAGGCTTTAGGATGGTTTTCTACTTTTGAAGAAAGTAGATAGATAGATGAAAAGAGAAGTGTCCTGTTAGTTTACTCCTCCCCTCTCCAGGTTCCAGCAACCACCAGAACTGGGTGAGGTTGAAATGAAGAGCTAGAAACCCAGCCTGTGTGTGCCTCGGGGTCAGCAGGAACCCAACCACTGAGCCGTCACCTGCTGCCTCCCAGCGTGCATACAAACAGAAAGCTAGAATCTGGAGAATACCATGGACTTGAACCCAGAGACTCCAACACAGGATGTAGGCATCCTAAACACTGTGTGAAACACCCAGCCCACGATTTGGGTAATTGAAAAGCTGTATAGATCTAAGTATGTATTATGAGTAAAATAGAGATATCCCCTGAAAATGCCCTTGATTTTTAAAAGATACAGAGATGATGACACTGATGATGATGGTGATGGTAGTTGTGATGGGTATGTGTGTATGTGTGTGTGTTGGTAAAGTCTTGTACATATTTAGAATATGTCAGTCTCCTCCCTCCCTACCCCATTCCGAGTGACCACCATTCTTCAGTTAACTTCATTATTAGAAGCTATTTTCCATTATTAGAAGCTCTTGTTTGAAAATACTTCATTCCTCAGTGCCAAGCATGAGTCAGTGTAATTCAGAAAGGCCAGCTGTATAGCGAGGTTTTAGCTTCCAATAACTGTCTTTTTAAAAAAGATTTTATTAATTATTTGAAAGGCAGAGTTAGGAGAAAAAGAAAAAAGAGAGAGAGAGAGATTGTATCTTCTGGTTCACTCCCCAAATGGCTACACCAACCAGAGCTGTGTTGGTCTACAGCCAGGATCCAGGAGCTTCACCCAGGTGAGCCACGTCTCCCACATGGGGGCAAAGGCCCACGCAGTTGGGCCATCTTCTACTGCTTACCCAGGCACATTAGCAGGCAGCTGTACGCACTATGCCTCAGCACCAGCCCCACATATCTGTGCCTGACTTAGGATGCCCACAGCTTAGCAGGAACAAGGGTATTAAGTCTCAGTCCATTTCTGCCCCTGCATTGGCATCAAAGGAGACTTCACTCAGCAACATGATGCCAGGACTAAATCACTCATCCTCAGCCATACAGCTGCTAAGTTGAAGTCAAGATCAGAGCTCCTGTGGCACAGTTCCCATGCTCAGATTTTTAACCTGCCACGCAGCCAGTACAGATCTGGCAAAGGATGAAGAGGTGTAGGTGAGAGAACACATGTATGTCATTCTCACAGGGTTCTGATCTTATCCTGCATTCCCTGCTGCTGACCTCAGCCCTGGTCTCACGTTCTAGTTCTAGAGCATGGGCAGAGTGGGGAGCATTGGGGCTAGTCCAGGGAACAGCCTGAGACTCGCTGACAACATGCCCCTACCCTGCAAAGGCTGTCACTGGGAGCAGGGGCTGCTGGGTGGAGACAACCCCTCCCACACAAGGTGCTCTTTGCCATCTTGCAGAGAAATTATAGAAGACTCTAACTTTATTGAGCTTCCCTCCCTAACAATTGTTTCAGCTAAAATCTGTCACATGCTAAGCCCCTTGACCTCCATGTGAGAGCTGCTGTGCTGAGCTAATCAGAGTACAGCCATTGGAGTTCCTTCACCAGTCAGTTTATAATAAATAGCAGACTAAAGTAGGGACAGAGCAAAACATGCCTCCTTTTTTATCTTGTAATCTTTTTTAAAAATTAAAAATTATTTTTATTGGAAAAAAGGAGAGACAGAAAGATCGTCCATCCGCTTGTTCACACCCCAAGTGGTCACAGCTACCAGAGCTGAGTCGATCCAGAGCCAGGAGCTTCTTCTGGGTCTCCCATGCGGGGCAGGGTCCCAAGGCTTTGGGCTGTCCTCAACTGCTCTCCCAGGCCACAAGCAGGGAGCTGGATGGGAAGCAAAGGAGCCAGGACATGAACCAGTGCCCATATGGGATCCTGGCGCATGCAAGGTAAGGATTTAGACCCTAGGCTACCCCACCAGCTCATCAAAAACGACTTTCTCAGAACTAGACCTAGCTAGTTAGTGATGGGCACGGGTTAGACACCCAGGCCTGAGTTAATAATTCAAAGTTTTGTTGTAGGAACTGGATTGTGATTCTGCCACTTCACTAGGGAGACTTTGGGGCATGCTATCAACCTTTTACGGCTAAATTTCTTTGCCTATAAAAGGTGATGGTAAGGCCTGTCTGGGTTGGAAACGTGTGAGCTGTTTTCCTAATTCCAATGGCTTCCTAAATGCTCTCCTCCCTTGCTAGCCTTCCCTCCCCAGCATAGCATGCCAGGCCCTCGGCAACTCTGTTTGTATGACCAGTTATGGAGATGCTGGACTCAAACTGAGCCAATCAGATACTCTACTCCGACTTTCTGGTGTCACATTCCTCCCACAGTATCGTTTGAATAACAGAGGAATAGAGTCAGCAGAGAGTGGACGATGTGAACGTGCAGCAGAAATGACACAGGAATTCCCCCTTTTGGCAGTGAGAGTCCTAGCTCCCACTAGGTATGAGGAATGTTGAGCATAAAAATGTCTGCAAGGAGTCTAACCTAAAATGGAGCGAGTGTGCAGTAAGTGGCATTCAAAAATGGTCATTCCCCTTACTCTTGTGTGGGGTTGCTTCTATTTAGGCATGGATCTTGCTATTTCAATATGGCTGAAATGTCTCTCTCTCTCTCTCTCTCTCTCTCTCTCTCTCTTTTTTAAAGATTTATTTATTTTATTGGAAAGGCAAATGTACAGAGAGGAGGAGAGTCAGAGAGGAAGATCTTCCGTCCAAATATTCACTCCCCAAGTAGCCGGTGCTGCACCGATCCAAAGCCAGGAGCCAGGAACTTCTTTCTGGGTCTCCCACGAGAGTGCTGGGTCCCAAGGCTTTGGGTCAGGCTATTCGGGCCGTCCTCAACTGTTTTCCCAGGCCACAAGTAGGGAGCTGGATGGGAAGTGGAGCTGCCAGGATTAGATCCGGAACCCATATGGGATCCCGGGGCATTCAAGGTGAGCTCCTTAATCATTACCTTACCATGCCAGGCCCTGAAATATCTCTTTAGCTGGCAGCACAAAATAGCTGTACCCCAAGTTACATCCAGGGAGGACAAGCACATAGTAACCCCAGTGGAGCCCTTTGAGGGTTACTGATTCTTTGCTGGACAGGTAGGACTCCAGTCATTTGTGTAAAATCGTCCCTGTGCATCCTGGAGGAACCCAGGTGATACTCGGTTTCCACTTAAAGCTTGATTGTACGCACAGGACATTGTCTTTGTGTCTTACATCAACAAGGTTGCTGCAGAACATTTGTTTACCTCTACCCCCTTCCTAAGAGTAACTCCCATGCCTGCCTTGTTCATACAACGTTCTTGGTGTTCAGCTCAGGCCATAGTACACAGTAGGAAATCAGGATGCATTTTTCTCAGAAATCAAATGCAATTCTTTACTCACTGAGTGAACACTTGTTTGCTTGTAATTGTACCGATAGGAAGTGACCACAGGGAGGGATTCCAACAGAGGCTTATTCAGCCCCCAAGCTGCCGTCCTTTCATAGAACAACCACTGTGGCAACTTAGGGCCCACACTCTGAGTCCTGTTCAGACCGGTCTTCAAACTCATGCTCCAAAAATCTCCCTACTCTCACTCTTCTCTGCTATACCATTTGGTCAAAGCCTCCAATTATTTGTCTCTCTGTCTCCACCATCATGTTCAAGAGCAGTATGTAAGTGACCGAAGCACAGACTGCTTCGCCTGTCTAGGTGCCTGACACCAGAAAGAATTGGACCAAGCAGAGGGAGGCTGAAGTTGCTTCCTGTCATCAGCAGAAGCACCCTTGCCACTCTCTTACTACTTCTCTCCTACTGCTTCAGTTTGGGGTGCAGGTCCAGGAGGAAGGAGGGGATAAGTGAAAGGGCATGGTGAACCCTTGCTATCCAGCCCCTGGATCCTGCTGGTAATCTCTCTGAGGCTGTGGTCTCTTACTAGGGCACGCCTGGCCCAGAGCAGGCAGCTCACGGTTGTGATGATGTAAATGAACAAATGAATGCAAATACATAATAGAGGCGAGTGCTTACCTACCACTCACTCCACCCTAGCTTTTCCAGTTAACAAGTCTCAAGTTACCGGTCAGAGGAAGGTGTTCCCATGTCTCAAAGCCTGGCTTAGGTAACCTGGCATCACCCTACAAACGCAGGGTGTGAGTTCTGCAACAGTGTCAGTTTCTGGGCAGGGTTTTAGACTTCCACCATCCCAAGTTGCACCCTTGGCCTTGCATTCCAGCTCAGTGAGTAGAAGCATATAAATATCAGTGGCTCTCAGTCCCAAGACATCGTTGCTGAAGACTTGCATGGGCAGCATGAAGTTGGGAGGCTTCCTTGTCCTTGTGGCCCTCCTCACCCTCAGCATGGAGGTACAAGAGCTTCAGGCTGCGGTGAGACCATTGCAACTGCTGGGTGAGTCCTGGAAGAAGGTAGCTTCTTTGTTCTCGAGGTGGAGGGATCCAGTGTGTGCAGGGAGAGAAGGAAGAGAAGGGGAGATAGCCTCCTGGGAACCACTCAGCTCCAGGGGCAGAATCTCTCTTCTCCTTTCCAGGGCCATCCTCCATCACAGCATCTCCCTAAAGCCTTCACAGATTCCAGTCCCACCCCTATCACTCTTCTAAAGCTTTTCTTGCAGAGCCCATTGACAAATATCTTGCCTCTCCTTCACTGCCAAAGCTTTCACCTCTGCAGCACCCGACTCTTTGTCACTTAGCCCCACAAGTTGCTTCTTTTCTGCTTCTTTTATTGCATCTTCTTCTTCTCTCTGAATGTTACTGAATTCAAATTACGCCTTTCTTCACTCTCCTCCCTCTGCATTGCCAAACACTGTGTTCTTGAAACTGTTGTGTGTTTCTTCAACCCTCAATGCCATCCTGGCTTTCCAGCCCTGACTATGCTACACTTCTGCCATCACAGTGGTTTCCTGAGAGCTCTCCCTGCCACCTCGTGGAATGCTATGTGCTCACACTAATTCGTCTTCCCAAATGAACAGCAATCACATCTCTCTTGGCCTCTTAAAAGAAATCTAAACAGTTCATCCAGGGAGACCTGCTCACATGCTGTAACTTTGTCTCTGCTGAACAGCTGATTCCTAATGCTTACCCATCCCTCCACTTACCATCCCTCCTCTGTGTCTTACATGTCAAGGTGAGGACTGGGGTAGATGGGTTGTCTTCGGTGCAATATTGAAAGAAATGTTATTCCCAGGACTGGGAAGATGTCTCCTTAAATTTCCTGCCTTTCCCTCATAGCAACCATGTTGTAGTTTCCCCTCATGAACTTGAGCTGAAACTCACATTCCACAATACTCAACTTCCCCTGCTTCAATGTTGCCTTAAAGGATTCCTGCACTCTTTCATCTGATGAGAGGTGATGATGTCTGCCCTTCTCTGAGTCTCTTTAGGCCTGAAGAGCTATGTGTCTCAGCACACCTGTCGCACACTGTTATGCTTTTAGCATTTTAAATAGAAGTCTTGTCTCCATCACTCTAATGAGTGGATACTAATCAAATCAATGGATGGATATTTAGTGAGTGCGCTGACTGCTCTTGGTGTGGACAAGAGATCAATAGGCTTCTGACTACAACCCCTCAACAGCTGCTAGAAGCTTGGAGGCATCCTGCTGCCTTTCTCTGAGGCCCCTAAGTCTACAGCAGGTGACCCACCAGGCCTCCTGCTCTCCCTCGTCAGCACTCTGGAACCAGGGATGATTTGACTGAGCCCTCTCCGCATAGCTGCAGGGAGCTATTCCTACAGATAGGAATGGCTGTCGTATGTCCTGCTGGATTCAGGAGTCCTGTTTTACCTATGAACAAACACAGGTCCAAAGAGGTCCAGAGACAGAATCTGGTAGGGACATTGTTGATCACAGCTGAGTGAGCAGGCCAGCACACATTCACCTGCTGCCCTGCATGTGTTCTGCTAGAAGCTCCTGTGGTTAGTAATCCACACCATGGCCCCCTTTCTTGGGTTTTCAAGACAACCTTGAGGCTCTGGGAACCTGGAAATGTCCCGCTCAGGTCAGAAGTGACTCCTTGACATTCGGAGATGGGTTCTTTATGTCAGGGTCAATTTCACGATGTGGGGCGGCAGAAGGAGCTTGGGCCTAGGGGGCAGGTAGGCCTGGGTTGAATGCCACTTAAGTCACCTCCTTTAGTTCCATCTGCCACATCTACAAAATGGAGTGAGTAAAACTCGCTGCTCAGGGTGACTGCAAGATACCCCTGATGGACCTCAGGATCAGAGTCTGCCCTCTGCACTCTACCTCCTGCAGCATGGAGAAGGGAGGGCCCTGAAGTGGGTGTCTCCACACTTCCCCCCCACCGCAAACTCAAACATAGTTTCCGTATCCACATCTCTAAAATAGGCCTTCCTTTTCTGCAGCTTCTGTGAAAACATTGCTTTTAAGTGAAATATGGAAGATGTGAATGAATGTTACTCACCAGGAGTCCTTTATACATTCTATTGTGTACTGAGCTAGAAGGATAAAGTACCACTGGCCTTTTATTCAAGAGCTGTCTTCCCTGCAGGTCCCTGTGCCGAGCTCTGCAGAGGTGACTGGGACTGTGAGATAGGAGAGTCCTGTGTGAGCAACGGCTGTGGCCACATCTGTGAGCCCAAATGAGAACAGGTGAAGTCCTCAGATCCTCCCTACTTCCTCATGCTTCTCTCAGCCCAGGCAGGTGCGCCAGCGGCCCTGGTGTCTCTTCCACAGAAGTGGGTAGAACAAAGAAGCCTGCCTGTCTCCCCGTGGTCCCTCCCTCTTTCCCCACACTCCACAAGAGAAAAATGAAACCACTGGAGGATGATGGTCTTTGAGCCTTTAAAATGATCTTTTTACTTTGGAGAAAACTCAGATTATGCATTGAACAAAAAGAAGATAAGAATTACTCATAGTCCTCCACCCCAAATGCATCACAATGCATGTTTTCATGCATATACACACACGCATAATATTTATATAAAATGAGTTTAGTGTGGATCTATTTTTAACTCTTCATTGTTTCATTTAAAAATAGCTAGCAAACAATTTTCACATTCATGTGTCTGTACCACCATCTTTAATTAACCATCAAGTCCATTATTCCATGGGATTAAAAACATTCAAGGGAAAACAGAATTAATCATAATGAATGAGAGGGCCAGCACTGTGGAACGATGCATTAAAGTATTACTGGCAATGCTGACATCCCATATCAGGACCCTGGTCGCTCTGCTTATGAATCAGCTTTCTGCTTATACATCTGGGAAGGCAACAGAAAGTGGTCCAAGTTTTGGAGTCCCTGCCATCCATGTGGGAGACTCGCAGGGAGTTCCTGGCTCAGACCTGGCCACTGCAGCCATTTAAAGAGCGAAGCAGCAGGTGGAAGCTCTCTTTGTTGCTCCCTCACTCTGTTTTCCTGCTTTTCAAATAACAAACACAATGCATGGCATGGGAATTTGGCAGAACTGTTAAGATCCTGCTTTGGGTCACATCCCATGTAAACGTGGCTGGGCTTGAGTCCTGGCTCTGCTGCTTCGCACTTCCTGCTAATGTGCACCAGGAGACAGGATGGCTCGCGTAGCTGGGTCCCTGCTACCCACGTGGGAAACCTGGACGTGGCTCCTACCCAGCTCACAGCTTCAGTCCAACCCAGCCCTGGCTACTGCAGGTATTTAGGTAGATCTCTCTCTCTCTCTCTAGTGCTCTGCATTCCAAATAAAAAAGATACCACATATTTTCCACAAATGCTCATATACACAGCAACCTTCATTAATACACATTTAAGACACTCAAATTTCCTATTTTAGATATGATTAATAGAGTATAATGGGCACTAATTCAAACATGCTCATTCCTTGACATAAACTTCAAGAAGTGTAACTGACGACCAAAAAGTGTGCTAATTTTAATCATTTTGTGCAGGTTTCCATTCTCACCTATGAGGACCCCTTATAAAAATACTTCACAAACCTCACATGGTAGTTTATTTTTGTAGCTATCAATTTAAAAAACAATAATCAAAGCATAACTGGGATAAGTTTTGATGACAAATCACATTGTATTAAACACAACAGAATCTGTATTTTAAAAATAAACCATTTGTAGCCAGAACATGGATTTGACCAATTCCTCCTCGATTCTTGGGATACTTGTGATCCTTCCTGGTCCCTGCAGGTTCTATGTGTTTACAGAGGTGGGAACTGTTGCCTCCGCACTCTGCCCTGTGAACCCAAGTGCCCCAGACTGCAGGTCTCACGCTCACTTATTTTTGCTCTTTTCTCAGATGCAGAGCTCTCATAAGGGCCATTCTTCCCAAATGAGTGCTCACCTCTTCTTGGAGCTTCTACCTTCTACGCTATGATAGCTTGGAGCCTCTTACCCAGGAAGACAGATGAAAATGGCAGCCTGTGGATGCAGAGTAAAAGGGGCCTGGGGAAGGGAACAGGAGGTGTTTGTTGTAATAAATTAGCATTGTTAAAAGCATACCTACTGCACGAGTTATTTGGTTGGCATGGGTCAGGGGAAGAGAGGCGACAGCTGCTTAACAATTTCTGTGCAACAAAGCCCATGAAATTCTGCACAAGCATGATTTCTCCAATACCCATGCTATATGTAAGGACACTGAGATTTGGGGAAATTGAGAATCAGACTACAAAGCTTATGTAATACAGAACAGTGGTCGGGAGCTCCACCCCCGCTTGTGAAACCAAAGCTACCACACTGCTCTGTGGCTTCCCTCCAATGAGTTCTGCCTATTCTGTGGTTGTTCCTTCTCCTACACAACCATGTCAACCTCACAAAACTGGAGACCTATAAGAACGTGGTCCATGCAAAGCAAGTATTTAACATAGTTCTTCACTCATAGAAAGTATACAGGGAATCTTTATGAGGATGATGATGATGAAGAGGCGGCGGCTCACCAAACACAGGGAAGGAGGACTCTAGAATACAGCCCAAGGATGATCCAAATGCGTCCTGACAGCTTTCCCAAGGAAATTACAGAATAAGGTTCCAGATCATCTAATGCAGAATTTAAAAGGGGAATGGATGTGATCTCGTGAGCACCTTCAGAAGACACGAGATCGTTTCAGGATGGGGGAGATTCTCCTGGGAGACAGGTCCTGCGAAGCCGGGAGTTACCGCTATTTCAGGGTGGGTTGTGAGGATCAGGCATGCTATAGCCAAAACTCCTGAGAACTCGGTATGTTTCTTTCTATTGGTTGTCCCTCAGGAACACATTTCCTTGGAGGAACTACATTGCTAACCACAATGTAATATTCTGTCAGAACTCAACAGTTTAGACATTGGTATATTTTGAATACCTGGGCATCCCGCAACATTGTGGTAAAGCCCCCCACCCTTTCCAACAGTCTCTTCACACCCCTTCCCGGTGGAGACGGTGATGCCTGACATTCTTCTAGCGCAGCCCACTGGATATCGCTTAAGCATTGCTTCAAGTGTCCCTGAGCTTCAGCCATTGCTGCCTTGGCTAATTTATCTCAGCTAGCTTAGTACAGATGCAACTTGTCAGGGTCTTGCCCTCACCTGCAAGGACATAACCCCTCGGCCTCACCTCAAGGCGCCTATGTGAAAAGGGGCTCCTGTAGGATGCTGTTCAACACGGAAGCTCCAGGGAAGGAATTCCTGCTGGGGGGCGGGGCGGGGACGCAGCGGCTGTGGTTAGAGGACAAGTATCTGCCTCCCATCCCACCCCCTCCTTATTCACAGGCTGCTCAGAAACTCCTGAACAATCAACCCCTGCTCCCATACTAGCATTCTCCTTTCCCAGTGAATGCCTGAATAGATGTAGGATCTCTCTCTCTCTCTCACACGCACACACACACAGCAATAACATGCAAGCAAGCATCATGGAATTTAAATTCTAGCAAAAAGTAAGCACTCCCCCCAGAGAAGCAAGCTCTGCTAAGGCATAACACCAATGTTTAGGATGATCCGAAGTGTCTTCTTTCAGATATCAAATATGTAACTTCAGAAAACTTGGTTTCCCCTGGGATCCAGAGATGCAGGTTTGTTTTACATTGGCACAACTCATCAGGCTAGCCTGTTCACAAGTGCCTGTCAAGGCCCCATCTCTCTGATGACTGAAAGTTGGTCACAGCTTTTTAAATGACTCAATATTCCCAGCTGTTGAAGTTTTCAGCGACCGGTGGCATGCTCAACTTGAGGGAGGTTGCATTTTATGTTAATTCAGGTTGAACTCCGAACTTTCTGGCGTGGAGCGCTCTCTTGCATTCAGGGCCCAAAAGAGGGAGAAATAGGGGAACAGGCTGTGCAGCGAGCCGTCACAGGTATGGGAGAGCTGCCCTCCATTCCGCCGCTGGATTTCAGTCACTGACTGGAGCCAACTGGCGGGAAGACTGGGCAAGGCGGTGTTTCTTCAGGGTGATTCCGCGCCTGGATCACACACTGCGGGCGCAGGAGAATCTGAGGACCTGCCCCTCTCCAATTCCAGCCCCCAGCAGTTAGCCCTGCCAGGAACAGGCTGCCGCAGGGGCTCACGAGAGGCGGCCGGCCAAAACTCCTCACATTAATCTCCAGCAACATCAGCTGCTTTCAGCCCGACCGGTCCCGCAGCCCTAGGAACCTCCGCTTCTACTCCAAATAAGGCATATCCGGACCGAAGACGCGGGACCGCGGGATGCCCCGGAAGTTATTCCCTGCGAGCGAGCAAGATGGCGGCGATGCAGGTGGCGAGCTTGTTCCCTTGCTCGCAGCCGGAGACGGCCCCGGAGCCGCACGCCGGTTTCCGCCGCTTGTGCGCCAAGCTCTGCGCTCTGCGCCCGGATGAGAGCCCCTCCGCGCGCACCGAGATCCACCTGCTCTTTGACCAGCTCATCTCCGAGAACTACAGCGAGGGCGGCGGCGTGGCCCAGCAGGTAGGCGGCGAGCGAGCCCTCCGACCTCCAGGTCTGCGGCCGCGGTGCGGGCTGCCCGTCCCTGGCCCTCGCCCTACCCTGGCCGCTTCCCCTCTCTTTCCCTGCCAGTGCATCCGAAGCACTTAGCACACAATATCCCGTAACCCTTGACCCTGGCACCCGGCCATCCCCAGGGCTGCCTCTCCCTTCCACACGGGCTTCTGCTCCCAACTTGTTTTAACTCTCAGGTTTTTCGTTGCCGGTTTCTGAACCACTCCGCCCTCCCAACCCTTGAGCCAGCCAGTCGTGGACATGGCCTTGGGGTGCACCTGGTACCCCAGGCTTGACTGAACACATGATGTCAGCTCACATTCCCGCTCCCGACACACAGGTGTGCACAGCTCACGGAGAACACACATTCTTCATCCAGGTCCCCTCCAGTGCGTCTTCAGAGTCTCCCCTGCCCGTTGCCTGCGGACCCAACGTTGTTCCTCTGAACTGGTCCCCAGATTTCTGACCTCCAGTCCAGCCCTGCTTCCGTCTGTCCTTTGCTGCCCAAGTGAGCTTTTCTTGGGTAGAAGAAAAGGATACTCTGATTATAAGAGTAAAGAGTTTGGTTTCTGCCCTGCAGAGCACGAGCGTTTACTGTTTGCTGCTTGACTGGGTCTGGGGGCCGTAGGGGAGGGGTCTTTGCTTGGATGATGGGTGTGTTACCTTTTCTTTGTCTTTCTCCATCTTTTTGGGGCAGGATGTTGGTGCACTTCTGGTCCAAGCTTGCCGCCTGGTGCCTCTTAATCAGAATCATCTTGTCAACAAAGTGTCTCAGCTTATTCACCATTTACTTAACAGGTTACTGGTAAGCATGTGTGTGATGTTAAAATTCAGATCAGGCGGTTAGAGAATAAGTCGGTGCTTTTGCAATCCAACATCCGTGATGGGAATGCTGGATAGGCTGGTCTTGTAAGAAGCTGTGGAAAGGGCGAATGTCTAAATAAAAGTGTTACTGAAACAAATATAACTGGTTAAAAACAAAGAATTCTGTATAATTCTAGACATTTGTTGCAAGTACTGCTGTTTGAGTCAGTCCACCAGCATTACCTGCCCTGTCCCCAGCTCCCCCAGTCTGAGATTTTTCTCCTGGAAGAGGTAGTTGACCAAGGTGTATTTTAGAATAAATTCAGACTGTTCCTTCTTTCTTTTCCATTATGTTTTCTCCTTTCCCCAAGCTAACAGAAGTGGGGCAGAGGGACACCAGGACAGAAAGACCTTAGTTCTGTATTAAAGTCTGTACTTCAGGTCCTTTCTAGAACCTTTTCCAGTTTCCCAAAGAAATCAAGTAGCTTTTTTAGGCGTGGTGCAGAAATAAAGACTGTTAGTATCTGAAAATATGCCACATGAGAACATGAATGTAATTAAACCTGAAAAGTGGATCACCTAGAATTATGTCACATGCTTTTGGCTGTAGGAAACCAGGAAGGGTTTTGGGGGCCGTTAATAAGGCTCGTTGGCACCCTCTCTGCCACGTCAGTGTGGGGTTATCCTCAGCTGGCAGCTCTTTCAGTCATGTGGTAGCTACTTCCATTCCAGGTAAAAGAAATAACCCTCAGGAGAAGCAAAACAACTGCTGATTTTGTGTCTTTATTTTGAAGAAAGAAGAAACTTGTCCCATAAACGCTCTGGCCGACTCCTCTCATATCTCTCAGAAGAGACCTAAGTCATACAAGATGCAAGTTTGTGGGGAAAATGGAATTAGAAAATCAGTTTATTTTGGTGCAAAAAAAATTGCAAGCCATACGTAGTGTTTTCATGATACAGATCGTGAGCTTTTTTTTTTTAATGTTATGTTCTTATTTAATGTGTGTAAAGTAAGTACCCAGTCATTACTAAATTGAAATATGCCAATAGCTTTTGAGTGTAATATTTTTGGCTCTGAATCATACAAAGGTTTATGTGTTACAATAGAACATTAAGAATAATAGGAATGTTTCTAAACAGGTAACAATTTAGGTCCTTCTTTAAATTAATTGGAGTTGACATTGAAATTCCTGGAATTTTGTAGCTATGATGAAGAGCATTGAGATTCTTTAAACAAAAATAATAAAGTTTTTCCTAGTGAAAATGAAAATCTAATCTAAAAGTTTTCACTTTTTACTAATAGGATCATATTTTCTTTCCTTGAAAGTTTTACAGTTTTCTGAAACACCTTTGGCTTACGTACAAAAATTGTACCACATGATACTCAATACATGTAGACCTTGTGCGATGTTCAAGGTAGACTAAAGAGAATTGTTCCCTCAAATATTGATCATTTATCGTCCTGAGCTTTTGAATAGTGTAGATATTATTGTAAACCGCTGTCTGAGCAGGAGTGTGGTGTTGTCATGAGTGACTTAGCAGGGCTGTGCAGCTTGATTGTACGTCAGAATCAGTTGGAGGGTAGGGTCTCTGGGCGGCAGCCCTGTGTTGACGTGTTGCTTGCGGTAATTCTGTGTCATGAGAGGCTGTCCTGTGTGTTGTGGGATGTTCACAGCATCCTTGGTCTCCACCCACGGTCTGCTGTTAGCACCCGTGCAGTGTGACAGGCAGCCATGTCTGCAGACACCACCAAACGTTCCAAAGTGGCGGGGCGGGGGAACAACATTTCGCCTAGTTGAGAACCTCTATTTCAGATGAATCAAATGTGCTGCTGGGTTTCAGGTGGGAGGTGTGGGCAGCCCAGTGAAATCACGGCTTTCCCCACAAGGAAGGAGGCAGTGACTGCTAGGTGACCAGTGTGTGCTACGTGAACTCAAGTTCAGCTTTTTCAAGCTGATGGGTGGGGTAAAGGTTTGTAACATGGGCAGTTGAAAGAGCTTCTGATCCCCTGTGGCACTTAAAGCCCATGACCATCTTCCTTAGCATTTGAACAGCTTGTTTCAGTTGTCTGTAAATTGATATTTGGATTAATCTGTCTCAACAAGATTTTCAAATCTGTGAGGGGAGGGATGTGTTGTCTCTTCATGCTGTGCTTCTCACATCACGGAAAGACATAGTAGCTGGTTGGCAGATTTCTTTATTCACTATGTCCTTATTGAGTGTTTACTGCATATGAGGCAGCTTAATTGATTTATGTATTCCAGTGAATTGGGGTGTTTAAAATCACCAGCATCTGATGGGGTACAAGGGCTTTGCTGGGGTCTGCTTCCAGTGCTGGGGAGTGCTGGGAAATGCTACCAGTGCCCATGTGTGATCCCAGCACATTCAGGGCTAGATTTAGCTGCTAAGCTGTTGAGCCAGGCCCACAAACACGATTGCTAAAGCTCACCTCACGTGTGGTTTTGCTCTCTGGGTAGGTGATTGTTGATGAGCAGAGCTTGGATTTCCTCCTGGCGTACACGATTTCGGCCCTTCGGCAGTGCAGCTCCTGGACGCACATGGAGATTCTTCAAGCCCTGGCTGCCCTCGTCTACTTCAACGGTTCAAAATGTCAAAAGGTAGTTGACACTGTGTTCTGTGTTCCTTTTTTTTTAATTTTATTTTATTGGAAAATCAGATATACAAAGGAGGAGAGACAGAAAAGATCTTCCGTCCATTGATTCACTCCCCAAACAGCTGCAACGGCCAGACTGAGCCGATCCAAAGCCAGGAGCCTCTTCCAGGTCTCCCATGCATGTTCAGGGTCCCAAAGCTCAGGGTCCCATCATCTGCTGCTTTCCCAGGCCACAGCAGGGAGCTGATGGGAAACGGGGCTGCCGGGATTAGAACCGGCGCCCATTAGGCATCCTGGTATGTGCAAGGCGAGGACCCCTAGCCGCTAGGCTCCCATGCCGGGCTTTGTCTTCCCTTTTTAAAAAATTTATTCTCATTTGTTTAAAAAGCAGAGCAACAGAGAAGAAATGAGGGAGTGAATGATAAAGTTTTTATCCAAAATCCTGCAATAAATAGGGTTGGATTAGGCAAATCTCAGACTCTGAAATTCCATATACATCTCATGCACGTGGCAGGGATCCAAGCAACTGAGCCGGCAGTTGGCTCATGCCTCTCAGAATGCATCAGCAGGGAGCTGGAGTGAAAGTGGAGGAACCGGGACTTGAATCTGCATTCTGATTTGGGATGCAGGCATGCCACATGGCAGCTTAATGTGCTGTGCCACAATGCATGCCCCTGTCTTTCCTTCAGAAGGTCAAGAGCCCAGGTACTGGAGGCAGTAGTTGGGTCCTGCCACTTACGAGATGTGTAACTTTGAGCAATGCTTATTCAGCTACTCTGGGCCTTGTTGCCTCCTGAGTGAAACAGGTGCTTTGAGGATGAAGGGAGGTGATGTTGGACACTAGGGAAACATCATTATCTCCGTGAGGCTGGGAGGGAGGAACCTTACTGTTGTGGGCATATCTTCGCATCCTCACCTGCAAGGTTTGCCCAGCAGCTAGTTTGTAGGTACTTAACTGCCCTTTAGTTTAAAACATGAAATCTGTCAAAAGAGTCATTCTTTTTTTTTTTTTTTCTGGGAAGATTTTCTCAGACCAACATTGACTGTTGCTTGGTTTTTAGTACCTTCCAGACTTGCTAGGCAAGAACGGACTCTTAATGAAGTTGAGTGACCTGACTCAATCTGACCTTGAAGTTCGGAGGGCCGCAGTGCACTGTATGGCAAACTTATGTCTCAGGTATGTGGATCCAGCCGGGCCTCCTTGTAATGGTAAGATGGAACCTCTCGGGGACTCACTGAGGCTGGCTTTGTCTAGCTAAAGCCGGAGGCAACTGAGGAAAGTAACTTACTTTTATTTCCATTTTCCGTTTTCTTTGCTAAAAAGATCATCTTGTATTGCCTGTTTTTTAATTTTAATTTTGCTTGTAAAAATAAAGGTTATAAAGAAATGAGGGGAGAAATGGACTAGGATTATATTCCTAAAATATGAGAGAAGTGTTACATGGACAATACGTGAAGTCACTGTGTCCTGTGAGTATACACGCTAGTCGTGTTAACTGTTTTAGAAGGATGTATTCATTATGTAAATCTGGTGAGATTTAACTGTGATGGCCATATTCTTTCCAGGGAATGTAAATAAATTCCAGATGCATGCTCTAGATTCATGTAATGTAATGTGGAGAAACATACCTTCTTTTGTTTTGCTTCTTCTTCTCTCTCAAAGATTTATTTTTTATTGCAAAGGCAGATCTACAGGGAGAAGGAGAGACAGAAAGATATTCCATCTGCTGGTTCACTCCCCAAGTGGCCTCAACAGCCAGAGCTGAGCTGATCTGAAGCCAGGAACTTCCTTCAGGTCTCCCACGCAGGTGCAGGATCCCAAGGCTTTGGGTCATCCTCGACTGCTTTCCTAGGCCACAAACAGGGAGCTGGATGGGAAGTGGTACATCCAGGACACAAACTGGTGCCCATAGGAGATGTTGGTGCTTGCAGGTGGGAGAATTGCCAGTTGATCAATCACACTGGCCCCAAGATTTTACTTATTTGTTTATGTATTTATTTATTTGAAAGGGCGAGATAGGAAGGGATACATAGAGATCTTTCGCCCACTAGTGTACTTCCCAAATGGCTGTACCCAGAGACTAAAACCTGGAATAGCATCCGGGTCTCCTCGTGGGCGGCAGGGCCCACGTACTCGGAACATCTGCTGTTTTCCCAGGATCATTAGCAGAGAGCCACACAGGAAGCAGAGCAGCCGAGACTCGAATTGGAGCTCTAATATGAGATATCAGCACTCCAGGCTGCCAGTGAACCCACTGTGCCACAATGTGAGCCCAGCAGCACAAACTTGAACTTGTCTCTGTGTAGCACAGTGGTGTATAGTTCTTAGGCTCAGCTGCGCACTTCTGACATGACTGGACCTGTTTGCATTATTTTTCCCTCTTAGAATTGAAAATGATTTTCTTCTCCCATCCTTCTTCCAGACTTTGTAACTGCTTTCCATAGAAACTGCTGTTCTTTGTCTTCATCCCAACCATTGTGCCTGTCCCACAGCATTCGCTAAGTAACCAGTTTTCCACGGCATCTTTGTTGTTATTGCTGTTACTTTGTTAGTTTGCCAGTGGTCTTTGAAGAGAGACACTGGAGGTTGTTTTCTGTGTTCTAGTGCGCCAGGACAGCCAACCCTGGAGGAGCCCTACCAGAATGTCTGCTTCCAGGCCTTCCTGAAGACTTTACAATCTCCCAAATCACCTGATATGGATGATGTCACGTTCTGCATGGTAGGTCAACCATCACTGATCTTGGGAAGGTCAGAGTTGTCTAAAAGCAGGGTAGAACAGAGACCGTTAGCAAAGGGTTCGATTTGGCATCTGTGTTCCTTTTGTCTAGTAATATAAGCATAAATAGAGCTTACAAACTAAAATGATTGAAGTCATGCCTTTCTTTGGGCTGCAAGATTACAAGAAACTTATTTTTGTTTTTTTGTTTTTTTTTTTTGTTTCTTTGTTTTAATTATTTTCAGAGGGAGAGACAGACATAGGCATACAGTGTGTATACAGAGAGAGGGAGACCGCTCCATCCACTAGTCTGCTCCTCCGGTGCCCACGTCAGCTGCAGCAGGCTGAGCCACAGCTAGGAGCCGGGCGCTAAGTCTCTGCCTCCATGTGGGGACAGGAACACAGCTGTGCAAGCCGGAGTCAGAGACAGCAACCAGAGGGGGTGGGAGATGGCAGCTGTCTTAACCACTAAGCCGAATGCCCACGCCCTCCCACCCCACCCCACCCCACAAAAACCTTCACATTTTTCATATTTGTTTTGTTTTGCTTTTATTCTGAGATTCTAGCTTTTGAAAGATCGTTATATTCTTCTTTTTTCTCTCGGGTTTAAAATGTGTACCCAATGTAGTGGCTGTCATTGAGATAAAAAGGAAGAAAATAGATGGTAATAAAATCAGCAATATTGTATTTCTTTAAGGAAAGTTGATATAGACATGACAGCTTGCTAACATGTTCTGAAAAAAAGGTTTCTTTTTTTTTTTTATTGAAAAAGCAGAGTGACAGAGAAAAAATTCTTCCATCTGCTGACTCACTGCCTGAATGGCCATAGAAGCCGGGACTGGGCAAAGTGGAAGCCAGGGGCCTGGAACTTCGTTTGGGTCTCCCATGTGGTGCAGGGGCCCAAGCAGTCAAGCCATCTTCTGCTGCCTTCCCAGAGAGTTAGGTTGGAGGTGGAGCAGCCGGGACTCGAACTGGTGCTCTGATACGAAACGATAGCATTGCAAGCAGTTGCTTAGCTCACTGTGCACAGTGCCAGCCCCGAGGATTAGCTGATAGTCATTGTCACAATGATAGCTGATGGAATTTGAATTTTTTCCACATTTCACATCCTTTCTTGTGGAACATTTCTTAAGCACAGGGTCTCAGAAATGAGATTACAGTGTCCAGAAATCAGACTTAGGGAACCCTCTAGCATTTATCCTCTGCCCTTTGCCTGAAAGAGCCGCTGAGCTTCTGCATCACAGAGCTCTCCTTCTGACTTCCGTCACTTTTCAGCCTGTATGAGACTCCATCTCCTCTTCCTTCTTGCTGCCCACGTGTGCGTGCTGGTCTGTAACTGTACAGTAACATCGCTGAGGGAGAGTGCTCTTTTCTAGTGGCCCATCAGATCTAATCGCTGGATGTTCTTGTGTGCGCGTCTCTAGAGGGTTTTTCCTGTTGCCTGCAGACTTTTTCTTCTCTAACCTAAGCAGTGCTAAGAAGTGGGTCCCTGGACATGGAAATCTTACTCTGGCTTCTTGGTCTCTTTTCCTCCTAGTTGTTACAGAATGCATTAAAAGGTATACAGTCACTTCTCAATGGTGGCAAGATGAGACTGTCGCAGACGGATGAACTTGGAGCTCTTCTGGCTGTGCTGAAGGTGAGGCAAGTCTGCTTATCATCAGGGTTTTCCTACTCAGTCCCAGACACGAGGACCACCTTCCATCATCATTCTGAAGCTACATTTAAGATCTTGAAAGGTCTTAATATACTTAAAGAAAGCAAAACTAAGCGTTCACAATCAAGGACACTGTAAATAACTAGGAACAAAAAGCAACAAGTTTCCATTTAGCACCAAACTACCAGATGTCCCCATGACTCTTAGGACAGTCTCGCAAGTGTGACCTAGGGGTGCTCTACTTACAGGTGATCTTGAACCTGCTTGTTCTTGTAAGAAAAGCCAGGGCTTCACCTTGTCTTGCTCTGTAGAAGGCTGGCAGATCAAGGCGTGTCAGCAGGCCGCCATTGTCAGCTGTCCAGTAGTGGGACAAGTAGGCCCACCTCTCTGGAACCCAAAGGGGTTTCAGTTCAGCCAGGAGGCTCTGTCCTCAGGTCACTGCTGTGTGTAACACAGATCAAGAGGCTCATGCTTCCCTGTCCTGGATTTCCTTCTTTCAAACCAAATCAGGAAAGAAGGAGATAGGTAACTAAAGAAAATGACAAATTGATTGCAAAAAAAAAAAAAATCCTAGATAGATAAAATAATTGGGTAAAAAAATAAATATTTAAGTCAAATTTACAGAGAAAAGGAGAAATAGAAAGATACTGTGTCTGCTGGTTCATTCCCCAGGTGGCTGCAACGGCCAGAGCTGAGCTGATCTGATCTGCAGCCAGTAGCCAGGAGCTTCTTCTGGGTTTCCCATGTAGACACAGGCTCCCACGGCTTTGGGCTGTCCTCTACTGCTTTTCCAGGCCACAGGCAGGGAGCTGGAAGGGAAGTGGATTAGCTGGGACATGAATTGGCACCCATATGCATACAAGGCAAGGACTTTAGTCACTAAGCTGCTGTGCCAGGCCCTGGGTAAAAATTTTAGAAATGAAAAATAATGAGTAAACTAAAACCAACTTAAAGATCTGATCTGGCCAAACTGTATCCATCTGGGGATGAGAATAAGCTCTCCTTTAATCCCTAAATGGACTCTTTAATCATTTTTACTTGCTTAATAATTTTTAAACATTAATCTGTGTTCTGGCTCTGTCTTAGGGCTGACTATATTTTGTGTTTGATATTTCCTTACTCATCATCTTTAGAAATCCATGTTTCACGGACTCCCTGGACTAAGCCTGGAGATGCCCACAGTGTTGTACCCGACTCCACTGCCTCAGTATGACGGGCGGCCCCCCGTCCAGCCCCAGCAGCCAGAGTCCAGCGCTTCCCGACCGGCGGCGGTACGTCTCTGTCCATTGAGATGGTGGTTTGGAATTGTTTGAACCAACTTGACATGCGTCCATTGTGAGTTGCATGACTACTTCCCCCAAGGCCACCTTGAATTTGATTTCAGCTTTGGATTCCTAGTTGTTTAAATTCATCACACTGCTGAAAATATTAATTCAGATTATCTTTCACTTGTAAGGGTCTGGACAGCGAACAGTTCTAAAAACGAGCATTCATTTTATTTACAAAGCCAAGCGTTGTCATCCCCAAAATGCTCAAGGCTAGAAGTCAATAAACCTTGTGTGTAACAGGCTAGCAGATACTTTAGGCCTCTCACAGCCACCAGCCTGTAGTAACAATGCAACCCCAGGCGTCAGCACTGTGTAGGTGAGTAAGCATGGCTGTGTTCCAGTAAATCTCTGTTGTAGAGGGATTTGGTGTCTGGCCATACACTGCCTCTGTAGACCATTAAAAGCCCACCAGCTGATCTGCTCACTGCCTCCACCCCTACATCCACCAAGTCCCCCAGCCTTTCATTAGCTGACAACTCCCTCAAGCTTCGGTTGGAGAATTGAGCATACACATGTATGCCCCAGATTCCATTTTTTAAATTTATTTGTATTGGAAAGTCAGATATACATAGAGGAGGAGAGACCGAGAGGAACATCTTCCATCCGATGATTCACTCCCCAAGTGACCACAACGGTCAGTGCTGTGCTGATCTGAAGCCAGGAGCCAGGAACCTCCTCCGGGTCTCCCACACGGGTGCAGGGTCCCAAGGCTTTGGGCCGTCCTCGACTGCTTTCCCAGGCCACAAGCAGGGAGCTGGAAGGGAAGCAGAGCTGCCGGGATTAGAACTGGCGCCCATATGGGATCCCGGCGCTTTCAAGGCGGGGACTTTAGCTGCTAGGCCATGCCACTGGGCCCCCAGATTCCATTTTGAACATATGTTTCATTCCACTGTTCCATTCCTCAAATGGCTGTAACAGTCAGGCCTGGGCCTGGCCTAAGCCAGGAGCCTGGAACTCCATCTCAGACTCCCACATGGGTGACAGGGGCCCAAAAACTTGAGCCACACTCCCCTGCTTTCCCAGGTGTTTTAACAGGGAGCTGCATTAGAATTAGAGTAGCTGGCAAGTACAGTAAGCAGTGTTTACACCTGTACTCTGAGATGCCAGCATTGCAAGTGAAGGCTTGACTAATTGCTCTACAGTGCCAGCCCTGACCCAGGTTTGATACCAGGAAACATGGTACCTGATTAAACAAATAAAAACACTCAAAATTTGAAGCTCTTCCTGTCATTCACCTTTGGGTGCCGGACCTCTGCTGTATTGTCGGTGTTGTGCTGAGCGTTAAAGATCTGGCTCTAGCTGTTCTTTGAAGTTCAGAGAAGAAGACAGAGGTGCATAAACTCGAGCAGTGCAGTGTTCTGTCTCCAAAATACTCCCGGGGTGGAGGGACAGGAGGCGGGCAGGCGGGCAGGTGTTTGGTTTAGCAGTGAAGATGCTGCTTCAGGTTCCTACGGGTGCAGACCCTGTGAGGCAGTGATAAGGACCCGGGAGATGGGATCCCGGCCACCCACAGCAGAGACCTGGCATCAGCCTAAGGCTTTGGCCGACCCAGTGTTGTAGGGGAGTGAATCAGCAGGCGGGAGCACACGTTTTTTCTCTGTCATATACATACACGCTTACACACGTGCTTTCATTTCTCTCTCATGCACACACGCTGTAATACATAATCTCTCATTTTTGTCCAGCTGTCTAGCTGGCTGCCTCAGAAATTAATACATTTCTTTAAAACTAACAAAAAAGTACTGCTTTAAAAAACTGAAGAATAGTCATCTGGGTTCTCTGGGAACATGCTCAGGGCACACAATCCATGTAGAGCGAAGGACAAGGGTTTTTTTAGTCTTCCTGCTTAGCTGCGACTCCACTTGAACAGTGCTGCACAACAGGAGGGAAATGTTTCCTGCTGAAAGACAAGCTGCCTGAACAGAGGAGCTGAGGATGGGTTGATTAGTAGGGTGAAAGAAAAAAAAGAGCATTAGGGCAGCCCACCCATGAGATGCCAGGTCAGGGTGGTGGGCAGCCCTGGCCAAGCCGCAGGAAGCTGTACTCCAGTCCTGCTGCGCAGAGGAGTAGAGAGGCCAGCCTGATGGCTTCCCTGCTCCCAGGCAGACGGGGGTACTTCTCACTGGGTTACTGCACCTTACCAGGAAAGCCCCCATCATCCTTTGAACTTACGGCTGCACAGGAGCCCCAGCGAGGTGGGTGGGGGTCAGCTTCCTTCAGAGACGGCCAGGCTCAAGGTGGCCTCACTGTGGATCCCTGTCCCACAGCAAGCAAGTAAGAGGATGGGTCTTCGTCCGCAATGAGTGATTTAAGGTTGGAGTGAGGATTTTTCTTTGAGCCCTGAGAATTCAGAGAAAGGCACATATTTCAAATGATGCATAGACATATCCGAAAGAAGGAAATGAGAATAGACAAAGAAATTGGCTTTAATGTAGTATTTGCTTCTGTGTAGCACACAGTACGTGTGCTTTGCAGCAGCGTCTCCTGTGCCTGCGTCTCCAGTAGTACTGTGCAGAAGCACTGAGAAAGCAGGCACTCGGGCTGCTTCCTGTGCACTAACGCCCTTGTGAGTCCCAACTGAGAAGGCCAGGTGGCTGGCGCAGTCAGTGTGCGGGGTGGATGGCTTTGGCCTCAATCTTAAAGAAAAGGTCGGTTTAGAGAGGTTGTGTGATTTTTTTTTTTCCCCAGAGTCACAGAAGTAGAATTTAAATGCAGGCCACTTGTTGCTTTATCCTGTGTGTTTCGTAGCTTATCTCCTACCAGCCAGTAGGGTGTCTATGAGCATTTACCCTTAGCCTGGGTCCGTGTATTCAGGAAGTAAAGTTCTTTCTTTTCTCCTCTTTTTTCCTTCCTTCTTCAAGTTATGTGTTGGGAACTATTCAATTGCATTCAAACGAGGAATACCAGTGATTTAGTTGTATTTATCAGCTAATTACTTAATTATTCGAGAGACAGAGAGCTCCCTTCAGCTGGTTCAGTGCACAAATGCCTGGCAGTGGCTGGGGTTGGAGCATGCCAAGGCTGCGAGCTGGGCGTGCATGCCGGGGCTCCCGCGTTGATTGCAGGCCCCGGCAGCTCCAGCCTTCCCGCTGCTTTCCTGGAGGCTCGTTAGCAGGAAGCTGGAATTAGCAACACAGCTGCGGATGTGACTGTGCTAACCTCTCAGTCAGATGTTTCCCCTGAAAACTACTTGGGAATCTATCTCATATATATGTCTTTATTTGCTTGTAAAATTAGAACAAGAAGAAAAAATCCAAAGTAAAACCAAAGAAAACCCAGCAAGGCGAGGAGGAGGAGGATGACGACGAATCCGGTGGTGAAGCAGAAGCAAAGCCAGCCGGTGGCATGGGCAAAATGACCTGGCCTGGAGGGGCCCCGCGCTGTGCTGCCCCCCTGGGCCATGGGGGTCCCCCTCTAGATGGGGGCGGGGCTGCAGCAAAGGGTTGCACCTCCTCTTTCAACGCTTCCAGTTGGAAAAAGCTCAGCAGCAGTGAGTCGGACTATTCTGATGCCGAGGGAGGCGTGCAGAGTAAAATGAGGTAGTAGTATTTTGTTACACCTCCGCAGCTTGCGTGGAAGTGTGTGACTATCTGAAGACCCGGGGTGGGCGTTCTCTGCGGGGGCTCCCGCGTCCTCTGGAGGTGCTTTGTTCCCTTGGTGTGCCTGTGCGCATGATCCCCCTGGATCCTCCTTCACTTTCTGTTGTTTTCACCCTTTGTCTTTGGCACCCCTGTTTATCTTCAGCATGAGCTCAGAGGTCCTGCTTCCTGGGACCCCTGCTCTAACTGCACAGCTCCCCCTCGCTTAGGTTAAGTGCCCTGTGTGTTACAGTTCTGACTGTCCGTGGCTTGTCAAGGGCCTGGACATTGCTCGTGTCTGACAGCCTCGTGTAACGCCTGGCACGCGCCCGCGGCCTGGGGTGGGCGTGCAGGACGGGAGTGTCATCTGTGCTGTGACACATCCAGCACCTGTTGTCTAACATCCTGGTGCTGCCTCTTCCATGCGTGAAGCTGTGCTTTCTTGTGCTGTAATGTATCCCAACTGCCTTTGTGTGGGCAAGGATTTTTTTTTCTATCCCATTATTCAGAGTTGAATCACCTGCAGTCAATAGCATTTCTTGCTTGCATCTTAAAAAAGCTGCTTTAAAACTTTCTTTTCTTCCATCTCACTGTAAAAGGTCTTACCAAGCCAAAGTTCGCCAAGGAGCGTTAGCCTGTTTTCTTTCTACCATAAAATCAATAGAAAAAAAAGTTCTGTATGGCTACTGGTCAGCCTTCGTTCCTGACACGCCTGAGCTCGGAAGCCCGCAGTCTGTGTCCCTGATGACCCTTACGCTGAAGGACCCTTCCCCAAAGGTAAGAGCGCTTACTCGCCAAGGTGACCGGAAGAGCACTTCACAAGTCTCTGTTGTCGTCTCTGCCCTCTCTGCTCTCGGCTGAATGCCACTCTGATGAATAGCCACCCAAGCCCTGTTTGAGCATCACAGGCAGGCAAAGAATCGGACCAGGGTTTCTGCGAATGACCTGTCGGAGGAGATCCTATGGGGGTCACCTCCTGCCCTAGGCCTGCTGGGAGCCACAGCACCCCGAGTTACAGCCTGGTTGTGTGCTGTGAGTGGCACTGAAGCGGCTGTGCTCCAAGCCTGTCTTGAAAGTGTTGGCAGTCAGGACGTGCACACCAGCAAGAGTCAGTGGGAGACAGCCTCCGCAAGTCACTGCAGTGTCATGGCCCATACTGGGCAGGAAGTATGTATCTGACTTGGAAAAACAGTCATGTTTTAGGAAAGCACAGAATTTGAAATGGTATTTTTAGTAAAATCCCAACAGGGCGCTTTTTTTTTCACTTTTTCATATTTTTGAATTGCATGTAATAAACATTTACATGTATTGAAGAGAAAAAATGATCTTTTAGAAAGAAGCAAAATGACCTAGTAGTCATAGATAGCCACAGTATGGTACCCCAAGGCGGGTCAGATTTTTGCCTCTATTGGGGATCTTTCCAGAACTGAGTCTTGTAAGCAAGTAAGGAAAGGAGCTGTTGATTCCCTTGCTATAAGGAAGATGAGGAAGTCATGTGGACGACCATCTGGGTGTCCTCAGGTGGCCAGTTACCCACTCTGAATCACTGTAGTTAGCCAATAATATAGAATGCCTTTCCTTTATATATATATATATTATTTATTTATCTATCTATTTATTAATTTAAAAGGTAGAGTTAGAGAAGGAGAGAGAGAGAGAGAGCTCTTCCATTGGCTGGTTCATTCTTCAAATGACCGAAACTGCTGGGCCAAAGTGGACCAGGCTGAAGTCAGCATTCAGGAGCTTCTTCCAAATCTCCCATGTGGCAAGAGCCCATGGACTTGGGTCATGATCCACTGCTTTCCCAGGCACATTAGCAGGGAGCTAGGTCAGAAGTAGAGCAGTTGGGACTTGAACTGGCGCCCACATGTGATGCTGGCACTTAAGGCAGCAGTTTTACACACTATGCCACTGCACTGACTCCTTTTCTGTTTTTAAGATGTTCCCTTAAGTTGGGAAATGGGAGGGAGCTGAGTAATCCACGTGACATTGAAACACCCTTTGATCATCTCCTGGAAGAGCTGCTTATATCAGAAGACTTCTAGATGACCCTTCAAAAGCTTTTGCACGGTTGAGAAAAATAAGATCATTTCAGTTCTACATGGGAGGTGTTTGGTAGGTGTTAAGGAAAGTTTCAGAGGTGACATTTGCACCAAATCTTAAGAGCCAAGGATTTGGATGGGGAGGGAAAGAACAATGTAATTCCAAGATGAGGGACGGCCTGATGTTGTCAAGGTGCAGCTGCCAGAGTGCCTAGTATCCTAAATAGTTAAACCAAAAATTTTACAGGTGAACTGAATCAATAGTAAATGAGAACCCAGGAGAAAAATAAGCCTTCTGGAAATTTGCATGCAAAAATAGAAAGTACCAGTTCAGGGCTGGCACTGTGCAGTGCGTTAAGCCGCTACTTGCAATGGTAGTATCCCTTATCAGAGTGCCATTTTAAGCATCGGCTGCTCTGCTTCTGATCCAGCTTCCTGCAGTTATGCCTGGAAAGGCTGCAAAAGAAGGCCTTAAAAATACTTGTGCTAGGGGCTTAGCACAGTAGCCTAGCAGTTGAAGTCCTTACCGTGCATGCACCAGCATCCCAAATGGACGCTGGTTCTAATCCCAGTGGCCCACTTCCCATCTAGCTCCCTGCTTGTGGCCTGGGAAAGCAGTGGAGGATGGCCCAAAGCCTTGGGACCCTGTACCCACATGGGAGACCTAGAAGAAGCTCTTGGCTTTGGGTTGGCTCAGCTTGGCTCTGGTTGTTGCAGCCACTTGGGGGTGAGTCAGTAGATGGAGGATCTTCCTCTCTCTCTCTTCCTCTGTATATGTGACTTTCCAATTAAAAAGAAATCTTAAAAAAAAAATACTTTTGCTTCTGCCAGCTGGAATTGTTAGCTCCCTATTTCAGCCTGACCCAGACCTGTATGTTGGAGCCATTATGGAAATGTGCCATACGTGGAAGATTTATCTCTTTCCCTCTCTCTTCTTAATAAACCATCTTTTTTTTTTAGATTTATTTATTTTTATTGTAAAGGGAGATTCACAGGGAGAGATGAAGATCTGTTCCCTGGTTCACTGCAATGGCCAGAGCTGAGCCGATCCGGAGCCGCCTCCAGGTCTCCCACATGCATGCAGGGTCCCAAGGTTTTGAGCTGTCCTCTGCTCTTTCCCAGGCCACTAGCAGGGAGCTAGACGGGAAGTGGAGCAGCCGGGACATGCATGGTACCCATATGAGATCTTAGTGTCTGCAAGGCAAGGATTTAGGCACTGAGCCATGGTGCCAGGCCTTAAATAGTCTTTAAAACAAGTAAAAGCAGCGGATCCTGTGTTGGTTGGAGCAGCGTCTGGATTGATGAGAAATAATGAAAATGAGCAGCCGTGTGCACAAGGCCAAGGGTCATCGTCATTCAGGAGCTTGGTCTGCATGTAGAGCTGCCTGGCTGTGTTTCTCCCAGGCAGCCGAGACAGGTGATAGCGCAAGTCCTGGGTCCTTGCCATGAGAGAGGCTTGGACTGAGCTCCTGGCTTGAGGCTTTATTTAGCTTGGCCTACTTCCTGCTATGGCAGGCATTTGGGAGACTTCTCATTCTTTCTCTCAAGCAGGTTAAAGAAATGAACAAAAACTTTAAAAACCCAACACGACTAATGTAAGAATGTCATCTGTATGATTTTCCCATGTGTTCTTAAAGCATATCATCAGAGACACTCATCAAGACTTCAGCTCTGGGACATATTTCCCTCTTGGTATCTTGAGAATTATGTTGACTTTCAAGTTCCTTCATGAATATTCATTTTTCTTTTAGATAACTCTGAAAGATGGGAACAAATCTGAATCTAGAAAATAGCATAACTAGAAAAGAGAAAGAAAATATTGAGATTTTTAACAGCGATGGACTTGTAGGTAGCTAGGTCTTTTGTAAGAACAGATGGCCTTTGCTGCAGTGACCCAAATCCAGAGACTCTGACTTGATATTGGCATGCCTCCACATGAAAGCCAACTTCTCATGTGGATGGCAATCGGGGCTTGAACACAGCCCTGCATGGAGACTTCAGTGAGAGCATTCCTGGCAGGAACTTACAGAAATGTTGTGACACAAAATCGGGGGCCATGCAGGAAGCAACTGAGCTCCATCAGCAAACATTTCTGCTACATTCGTAACTAGCAGAGAAACAATAAGTGCTTTTCTGTTTATGTTATCTTTAAACAAGTCTTTAAGGAATGAAACTGCATGTGAGTGAAAAGCGCAGTGATGCTCATAGGGTCAAAGCATTTCATCATTGTAAGTGTGCGTGGGATAAGATCTTAGTGCACAAAATGAGCTCTGTGCAGAGCTGCACCTGTTAGGGTTAGCATGCACGTGCAGTAGTTCCTGCTGAAAGTGCTGGCTATTAAATATTGATGTAAAAATTAAGTGATCGGATACAGTATGGTAACAATTTTATAATAGCAAATAAAAGTAGACTTTTGTTTCCTATACCTGAAACTGTCTCTGAAAGTCAGATGTCTAATGATGAGTGCCAAATTGAAGGGACATTAAGATGCCTGATGTTTAACACAAAGCACTTAGGTGCCTGAGAGGATGATCCAAAACAGAATTTTCTCAGCAACTTTAAAATCAAACAGGTGCCAGATACTTATAGTTTTTCTAACCCATGATCAGTTTTTTGTTTAAGATTTATTTATTTATTTATTTATTTATTTATTTGGAAAGGCAGATTTACAGAGAGGAAAGACCGAGAGAAAGATCTTCCATCTGCTGTTTCCCTCCAGTCATGGCTGCAGTGCCAGAGGCTGAGCCAGTCCAGAACCAGCAGCCCCATCTGGAGCCCTTGTGTGGGTGCAGGGTTCAAAAGATTGGCACTGTCCTCCACTGCTTTCCCAGGCCATAAGCAAGGAGCTGGATAGGAAATGGAGCAGTCAGGACAGGAACTGGCGCCCATGTGGGTTCCCAGTGCGTGGAGGTGGAGGATTAGCAGGTTGAGCACCCCCCGCCAACCACTATGTTCCGTTTTGTTCTGTCTTCTCAGTTGGCCTGGTGTTTAAATGAACCAGGGCCCTGATTACGTGATTTTTGTGGTTAGGTTTCTGTGGGTTTGGTGCTGTGGGTTAGCTTAGGTATATTCCTTACTGCAAGGAAACTTAACAGCCATGTTATTGAGGATGGTTTGGTTAAGTGTGGGGTGGAAATGGCCTACTTCATGGCTGCCTTTAGTATTTGATAGGGCCTGGTACGATGCCTCAGTGGCTAAATCCTTACCTTGCAAACACCAAGATCCCATATGAGCACTGGTTCATGACCAGGCCGTTCCATTTCCCTCCCAGCTCCCAGTGGCCTGGGAAAGCAATAGAGAATGACCCTAAGCCTTGGGAGCCTGCACCCACATGGGAGACCCGGAAGAAGCTCCTGGCTTCAAATCAGCTGAGCTCTGTCCATTGCAGCCATTTGGGGAGTGAACCAGCGATGGAGGATCTTTCTGTCTCTCCTTCTCTATTAATCTGTCTTTCCAAAAAAAGAAAGAAAGAAATCTTTAAATAGATAATCCCATTGCCTTTATTCTTTTAATTAAATAGACACTTTGAATGCCAAATTCCAATTTTTAACTGAGCACTGTGAATCCTTCTGAACTTTCAGACACGGGCCTGTGCCCTCCAGGTTTTGTCTGCCATCTTGGAAGGCTCAAAACAGTTTCTCTCCGTTGCCGAAGATACCAGTGACCACAGAAGGGCCTTTACTCCGTTCTCTGTGATGGTCGCGTCCAGCGTCCGAGAGCTGCACAGGTGTCTGCTCCTGGCCCTCGTGGCAGAGTCCTCCTCTCAGACCCTCACTCAGATCATTAAGGTAAATGGGCCAGGCCCTCGGGGCTGTCCAGAGGGGGTTTCTTGATTTGTTTTGTGTAATGTTTTACATAACTCAAAAATAACTTGAGATTATAATATAAAGGAGCAATAATTTTGTGAAAGCTACGCTGTTTGGAAGTCTGTACCTTTCTGCCTGATTTACACATTCTCTGTCAAGCAAATGACTTTATCTGTTGTATTAAGTTGTCTCATAAAAATGCAAATGTTACTTAAAAAAGATGAAAAAGAACCTGTTTTCAAGTATATGTAAAGGCTCTTCTTTTCAATTATATGCTATACAGTTCTGTTTCTGTGCTATGGTTCAGGCAGGCGTATTGATGAGCCAATATTTTCTGGTTTACAGTGCCTTGCAAATCTGGTCTCAAACGCACCTTATAACCGTCTGAAGTTCAGCTTGCTGACTAAAGTCTGGAATCAGATAAAGCCTTACATCCGTCACAAAGGTTGGTAGTGGTTTAAAACTAATAGCTTCTCAGGCCCGGTGCGGTAGGTAGCCTAGTGGCTAAAGTCCTCACCTTGCCCACACCAGGATCCCAAATGGGCACTAGTTCATTTCCTGGCTGCTCCACTCCCCATCCAGCTCCCTACTTGTGGCCTGGGAAAGCAGTTGAGGATGGCCCAAAGCCTTGGGACCCTGCACCCACGTGGGAGCGCCAGAGGAAGCTCCTGGGTCCTGGCTTCGGCTCGGCTCCAGCCATTGCAGCCGTGTCTGGAATGAATCAGCGAATGGAAGGTCTTTGTGTCTCTCCTCTCTGGAAACCTTGACTTTCCAGAGAGAAGTCTTAGAAAAACAAAAATAGATTTTTTTTACAGAAATTTATTTACTGTGAAAGTGAGAGCTAGAGAGAGATATCTTGCGTCCTCTGGTTTACTCCATAGATGGCCACAGCATCCAGCATAGGGCCAGGCCAAAACCACGAGCTTTGTCTGGACCTTCCATGTGGGTGTCCGGGTCCACTTGTTTGGGCCATCTTCTGCTTTTTCCCCCAGGCCATTAGCAAGGAACCACATATGAAGTAGAACAGCTGAACACAAACTGGTGTCCATATGAGTTGCTGGCATTGCAAACAGTGGCTTGCTTACTGCACCACACAGCTGGCCCCTAAACTAGCATCTTTTTTAATTTGCAATGCAAAGTTACAAAGAGAAAGAGAAGCAGTGAAAGAGCTTCCATCTACTAGCTCACACCCCCAAAGGGCAAGCTGGAAAAGGCTGGAGCTGAGCCAGTCTGAAGTCAGGAGCCTCTCGGTCTCCCATGTAGGGGCAGGAGCCTAAGGACCTGAACCATTCTCCACTACTTTGCCAGGCCCTGAGCAGGGAGCTGCATCGGAAGTGGAGCAGCCACATGGGCTGCTGATGCTGCAGGCAAAGGCTTAAGTCTATTACATCACAGCATCTTTACTTCCTCTGAAGTTGAGATACAATCCAGAGCTTCAGGTCCACACTGATCAGAGTCCACTTATTATTCCTTTTAAACACTTTAGGATGTTTCTTGTTCCTTCACATACAGACTTTCAGATGAGACCGGATTTGGATGAGCCAAGTTTGCCTTTCAGAATTGTAGAGCAGAATGAAGTTCACGTGTTCTCTGGGACGCTGCGGCAGGTGCGCTGGACCTGGAGTTGGTCCAAGGGTCTGCAGCCTGCTCCCACTTTTTTTGCTATCTTGTAGTCATGGGCTCCTGAGCCCCAGTGTCCTGCTGACAGGAAGATTCTCCCTGCCTCCTGAGAGTGATGAGGCTCTCACGAGGTAATGAGGTATAAACTAAGACCAGCCTGCCTTAACACCTGTGTATGAAGTTGCACCCAGAAAGATAGAGCTTGCCTTCAAGTCTCATTACATCAGCGGCAGAAAGAAGATGACAATGGCCCAAGTGTCCAGACTCGGTCGGCCGCCTGTTCTGTTGCACCATTTACTTATGTCTTTGAGCAAAATATATCATGTCTTAAAATCATCTTTTTTTTTTTTTTTAAGATTTATTTTTACTGGCAAGGCAGGTTTACAGAGAAAAGGAAAGATCTTAATTGTTTCTAGAACAACTGTTAGATCGTTGCCGTGGCTGTTCCCGTGGTGATGGGCCCTTACTGTTTTCTTCAACAGACGTTAACGTGCGCGTGTCGAGTCTCACGCTCTTGGGAGCGATAGTGTCCGCTCATGCGCCCTTACCTGAAGTCCAGCTGCTTCTACAGCAGCCCTGTTCTTTTGGATTTAGTAACAGCAATTCGGCTGCTCCTCACCTCTGCACTCCTGATTGGTGGAAGAAAGCCCCGCCTGGAGCCCCCCTGGAGGAGGCGTCGCTGAGCTCCCCGAAGGGCCCCTCGGAGCCCTGCTGGCTCATCCGACTCTGCATTTCCACTGTTGTGCTGCCCAGGGAGGACGCGGGTGGCACTGCCAGCTCCACCGCGGGGAGCCTCTATGAGCCACTTCCCATGCGGCTGGAGGCCCTACAGGTAGGCTTCATTTCCTCAGCTCTGCAGTGGGAGGCGCCACCACTCCTTCCGGGGCGAGTTTGAGCACCAAGCATGAGGAAACAGTGTAAGCCAGCCCTGTGACAGTGGGGCTGCGGGGAGGGCTGCTTCAGGAGTGGGTGAGCGTTTTTGTTGGTGGTTGGAGAGGACGGAGTCCTTGATCTCAGAGTGTCCCGTCCGTTCCTCTTTGACCTTTGTCGCTGCTTTTATCACCTCAGATATTACCTGACATGTGCGTCTAATTGTGTAATAATTCTGAAGGAATACATTCAGTTAAACTGCGATTCCTTCAACTTAACGTTAAATGTTTCACTCTCTAAAAATTTCCTTATTAAAACTTCCTTATCGTTTTGTATCTGGTTAAAGAAACAAAATAATTGCTTTTTCATAGAAGGAAAACGCTCCTGGGGAGAAGTGTCTCCTTTCTTCTGTATCCAGGAGTGATCCAAGGTGGAGGCGTGTCCTAGCGTCCGCATAGCACCAAACAATCTTTAACTTTTAAACCACCTTTTGACTTTTAACCTTCCAATGGAAAAAATAATTAAGATTTCTTTATTTTTATTGGAAAGTCAGATTTATAGAGAGTAAAGGCGGAAAGATCTTCCTTCCACTGGTTCACGCCCCAAGTGGCTGCGATGGTCAGAGCTGAGCCAGTCTGAAGCCAGCAGCCAGGAGCTCTTCTGGGTCTCCTACGTGGGTACAGGGTCCCAAGGCTTTGGGCCATCCTCCACTGCCATCCCAGGCCAAAAAGAGGGAGCTAGATGGGAAGTAGAGCAGCCAGGATACAAACTGGCACCCGTATGGGATCCCGGCGCATGCAAGGAGAGGACTTGAGCTGCTAGGCTACCGCATCGGGCCCTCCAATGTCAAATTTAATATCTACCTTAGTCGGTTATTCTGAGAGACTTAAATGAGCTCACACTGATAGAAGATGATCATTAACTAAAATGCTATGAATCAGGTAAAGTAGAGGTCATGGTTGTTCTTCAGGTTGGGCAACATCATTTCCAGCCCCTTGTTAAATGTGATTTCTGAAATAATGCACCATTGTTCTGGCTCCCGCAGCCTGTGTTACATCTCGGGCAACCTCACTGCTTTCCCTGCAGGTTTTGGCTCACCTGGCAAGGGGCTACTTTTCCACGGCACAGGTCTATTTGATGGAGCTCGGAGAGGTGATTTGCAAGTGCATGGCAGAGGCTGACCCTCCTATTCAGCTTCATGGAGCAAAGGTAATTTCTGTGAGACCCACATGCCGCTGCCTTCACTTTGTAGTGCCCGCCCGCCCGCGGCCGTGGGTTCTGAGACTGGCTATGGGGCTCTCAGACATTCTCACAGCGTTTTCCCGTAAGCCCACATAATTGATTTAATAATAGATTAAGAATGGATAGCTGCTGGTTGTGGTTCTTTTTTTTTAAGATGTATTTTATTTATTGGAAAGTCAGATATACAGAGAGGAGGAGAGACAGAGAGGAAGATCTTCCGTCCGATAATTCACTCCACAAGTGACCACAACAGCTGGTGCTACGCTGATCCGAAGCCAGGAGCCAGGAACTTCTTCCAGGTCTCCCACACGGGTGCAGGGTCCCAAGGCTTTGGGCCGTCCTCGACTGCTTTCCCAGGCCACAAGCAGGGAGCTGGATGGGAAGCGGAGCTGCCGGGATTAGAACCGGTACCCACATGGGATCCCGGCACTTTCAAGGCGAGGACTTTAGCCACTAGGCCACGCCGCCGGGCCCTGGTTGTGTTTCTTGAAGAAGGCCTCTAGTATACAAGTTCTGAGAAGGAAAAGAAAATCAATTGGAAGCTTTTTTTCCCTCCTGAATGAGGTGATGTCCAGAGAGAAGCGGATTATACCCTCCATGGTCCTGATGATCTGCTCTGATAAATTGATTTTGGCAGCTTCTGGAAGAACTGGGTACAGGCTTAATTCAGCAGTATAAGCCAGATTCCACCGTAGAACCTCAGCAGCGAGTACCAGTCGCCTTGGTAAGTAAATGTCAATAAACAGTTCTTTATTTTTACATTTATTTATGTATGTATTTATTGAAAGTCAGAGTTACAGAGGGGGAGGGAAAGAGACAGAGCTTCCATCTTCTGGTTTGCTCCGCAGGTGGCTGCAGCAGCCGGGGTGCCCAAAGCCAGGAGCTTCCTCTGGCTCTCCCGCAGGGTGGCAGGGGCCCAGGCACTTGGGTCATTTTCAGTTGCTTTTCTCAGGTGCCTCAGAAGCAGTTTCATTTTGAGGCTCAGTGATAAAATGGAGTAGACGGTTTCTTCCAGTATCAAAAGTCATGGCTTATAGTCTAGGGTGAGTGAAGCCAGCTTGAATGGATTTTACTTGCATTTTATTATGCGTATAACCTGCAGTGATAAGTCAGTATTTCTTCAGTCCAAAATCTAGTTTGTTCAGCCCTCCCAGAAGCCAGCAGTAATGGTGGGAAGACCCTAAGAGAGTGACTCAGAATGCCTGGGACCCCTTACAGGACGCCTCCCCGACGGAGGTGTGGTTCTGAGTACTCTCCCCAGCTTGCAGAGGAATCCCTGACTCACAGGGCTGTTGGAGAATCAAATGGAATGATGCCAGCACGTAGCAGGTGCCCAGTGACTGCTTGCGCCCCTAACTCTCCCCAGTGCTGATTCCTCTGCCTTTGGATTGTTCCTGCATCTCCATCCTGTGCTGCTTCTCCCCACAAGGGGCACCAGCAAAGGGCCTGCCCAGTGCCACAGCCAAGGCCACTCGGTGTCAGCAATGGCTTCTCCCTGTGTCCCCCTCGCAGTGTCTCATCTTTTCATCATTTCTGTCATCCTTGTGAATTAAAAATGTCTGCCTCCAGTGCCTACACTAGGCCACCAGATAAAGCTTTCAATTTGGGGAAAACTGAGATGAACTTTGTTATCAATCAAAACTAAGTTTTTTATTTAAAAAATACAGTTAATTTATTTCAAAGGCGGAAGGTCAGGGGAAGAGAGAATCTTCCATCCGCTGCTTCACTCTCCAGATGCCCAGAACAACCAGGGCTGGGCACAACTGAAACCAGAAGCCAGGAATTCCCTCCCAGTCTCCAACATGCGTGTCAGGGGCCTGTGTACGCCAGCCGTTTGCTTGTCCCAATGCAGTTGGTAAAAGCTGAATCAGAAGCATCGAGGGCTCAAGGCAGCACTTGATACGGGTGTAGGCAAGCCCACTGAACTGTCCTTAAAGTGGGGTGTGAATCTAAGCTTCTCCCCTCCTGGACAAGTGACCGTAGGCGAGCCTCTTAGTTATTCACACTCAGAAGTTGTTGCAGTTGTAAAAAATGTTTACTTTCTGTAGTACTCATCTAAGTAAGACATTAACTCTACACATTGAGCAGCTTAAAAGAGTGTCCTCCTCTCACACATCTGCAGATCAAGAGTTGATGAGTGAGTGGGTGAGTGGGTCTGGCTCAGGCCTCGTGGGATTGATCATGGTGTCACCCAAGGACTGTTGTTTCCTGAAGTCGGTGTATGGGAGCTGGGGTCCTTTCTTGCAACATGTCCCACTCGGGCACCCATTGAGTCTGTGCTGGCTGTTGGCCAAGGGCCTCCCTCTGCTCCTCCCCAGGAGGCCCTCTCAGCCACCACCCCCACAGCCAGCAATCCAGAGAAGAAGCAAGGCCAACCCACGGTGACCTGGCCCCAGAGGATGCTCTCCATTGCACAGCATGCTTTTGGGCACCTGTGTGTTGGGGAAGAACCCAGAATGGAGTTCCCGGAGCTGAGGTAGAAGGTCCGAACTGGTGCTTAAAACATACCGTGAAGCCCAAGTCAGAGCAGCCGTTTAGCAGAGCAGTTGGGACGGGACTTGGACCCACAGCTGCGTGTCTGAAGTGCCTGGGTTGGAGTGCTGCCTCAGCTCCAGTTCCAGCTTCCTGCTAACGTGCTCCTTCGCAGGCAGTGGTGATGACTCAGATACTTTCGATTTCTGTTTCTTGCCACCTACTTGGAAGAGATCCAGATCGATTTCCTAGCTCCGTACTTTGGCTGCAACCTGTCTGTGTCTGTCTCTCTCTTGCTCACTGTCTTTCAGGAAAAAAAAAAAGACAAATCCAGGACTAAGTCTATGAAATGAAAGCTGGGATACAAAACCCGAGATTTGCAAACAGAAGTCTAATCCCCTGCTTCTCAGAAGCGTAGACAGGACACTGTTTGTTGTCGCGTCCTTTGAAGGGAGAACATTCTTCCGGGTCCCAAGTTAAGAGTGTCTGCTGTGTGTCTATCCTTGTGCTTGGAACTTCACGCACAGTGTCTTGTTTTGTTGTCACACATCCTCTGCAGGAAGTCCTGTTTCCTTTTCTGTTGAAAAGGAAGCGAGTTTAAGAAGCAAGGTTGCCAGTCAGGAAGCAGCAGCTAAAGGACCCATTCCCAGCTCTGCCTCTGGATCCTGTGCTCCTTGGAGTCAAGCACGCAGCTGCCAACTGCTCTGGGACCCGGATCCTTGCACCCATGGGGCACCCGCTTAGAAAAACACTAGCCAAGTATCAAGGACTGGATTCTCATTGACCCCTGCTGCCAGTCAGCTGGTTGTACTCGAGTTATCTTTGTTGTTCACTTCTTTGTGTGAAAATGGGAATAGCTTCATTTAGCTATGCCGAGGATTGAAATGCATTGATGATGACATAGGCATCTGACTCAGTGGTTAAGCCGCCAGTTAGAACACCTGCTTCCGTATCGGAGTGTTTGGGTTCAAGTCCCAGTTCTGGCTCTCTACTCCAGCCCCCTGCTAGTGCAGATCCTGGGAGCAGTGTGCCCACATGGGAGCCCTGGATTGTGTTCCTGGATCCCAATTGCTGCCTGACCTAGTCCCAGGCATTTGGGAATGAACCAGCAGATGGGAACTCTCAGACTCTGTGTCTTGGGGGGGCGGGGGCGGGGAGGAAGAAATTGAGTGAATTGATAAAGAACGTCAAGTGCTTAGGACAAGGTCTAGACTGTGATAAACTCTGAAAAACAGCTGCTACAACACCGTCATCATCCTCACCCTCACTATTGTTACTGTTGCTACTTTATCAATCTGTAGTTGTTTGCTGAAGTCCCTTTCTCACCATTGGAGGACAGTCAGGGAGGGTATTTACAGAAAGCCACTACTGCAAGCAGAATGTGTGGTTCCTGAGGTCCTTTCTGGGGCGCCTGACGTCACCTTGGCTCCCGTCTGAACTGTACCTCCATTGCAGGTGGTGATGTTCTGGACCATGATGCTCAATGGTCCTTTACCCAGAGCCCTCCAGAATTCAGAGCACCCCACACTACAGGCGAGCGCCTGCGATGCCCTGTCCTCCATCCTACCAGAGGCCTTCAGCAGTCTGTCGGTAACTTGAGGGGGGTTTTCTCACCCAAACTGATGGTCTTGAATCTGATTCTTCTTCATTTTGAACGCAGTTCAACAACATTCCTCAGGGAAACGTGTTTGGGGTTAAGGGCATTGGAAATCGGACTGTCTCAGAACAGCGTGTCTTACCTGGCTGTAGCAGGTGGATGGTAGAAGTGAGAGTGTCAGGGGCCCTGAAGGCAGAGGTGTTTCAGCCAGATGCCAGAGTTTACAAGACCTGGGCCTGAATCCTAGCTTTTTACAGCTTCTGCTCCCCGGCTTTCTTCTCTACAACTTCATAGCATCATCTGTGAGATGAGAAGTGGGTGAGACGTAACGTAAGATGTATGAGAACACTTGGGCTCGGTGCCCGCCCCATGTGGGGTTTATCTTAGGCTGCCTGGGCTGGATGGCCCCCCAACAGCAGGACCTTCTTTCATGTGGGCCTGGAGGCCGGGAAGGCCAGGCTCAGGGCACCGGCAGCTCTGGTGTGCAGCCAGGGGCTCTGGTTCCTGGTGGATGGGCAGGGCTGCCCTCTGGGCCCCTCATCTAGGGACACTAGTCCATCCCTGCAGGCTCTGCCCCAGTGACCTCGTTCCCTCATGTTGCATCCCTGTGCGGGCCGGGGGTTTCCGCATGGGAACCCAGTTGGGGGGAAACAAGCATTTCTGGCACAGCAGGCTCAGGGTTCCCCTTTGCTCCCGTCCTCGGGCACACTGGGCATCCACTCTTCTTGCCTATAGACTGTGACTTGGCTCACGTGGTGAAGGCTCCGTGTGATGGGAACCGTGTGCCTTGTGCAGAGCCGACCCTCGGGTCACTGCTGAACCATGGTTAAGCCTGCTCTTCTGCAAGACAGGCTGGCAGCCCCGAGTCCAGACTCCCACCGCATGTCCAGGGCCGTGTGGTGGACCTCAGCCTGTGACAGTGTCTCAGGCCCTCCTCGCCCTCTCATTGCAGAGCGACAGGCAAATGCTGTGCATCACCGTGCTGCTCGGGCTGAGTGACAGCAAGAACCGCCTTGTGAAAGCCTCCACCTCGCGGGCCCTGGGGGTCTACGTGCTGTTCCCCTGCCTCAGACAGGTCAGCCCAAGCCCCGGTGTGTGAGTGCAGAGCTCCTCTGAGGTGGGCCAGGAAAGCAAGCTGAATCGCCCCATGAGCTGGTTGTCTCTGAAACGTGTGTGGTGAGCGGGATGCTGGCCCAGGACCCGTGGATAAGTGCCACGGGCCAGGTGTCAAGGGGTTCACTAGCCAAATCCATGGGCTTCTCAGGCAGCCATATACACCACAGAATCGTGGGAGAGCTCCCCTGGGATATTACCCAGGGGCCGAATTGTAACATGAGAAGAATGGTGTACTGGCTGAGTAAATGAATTTTCATTTCCAAATTGGAATTTGTTGTCGAGGCTTCTAACCCGTATCTGAAAGTAAAATTGTGAATTTCAAAGGTGGTAGGGCGAGCCCCTGAAGTAACATGGTGTTTGGTTTTGCTTATCTTATAGGATGTCATCTTTGTTGCAGACACAGCAAACGCCATCCTGATGTCACTCCAAGACAAATCTGTGAATGTCCGAGCCAAAGCAGCCTGGTCCCTGGCCAACCTGACAGACACTCTGATCGTCAACCTGTAGGTGACTCGGCTCGGCCCTCGCGGGGGACCCCGGGGCCGGCGGACGGGGAACATACCTCGGAGGCCTGCGGTCACGGAATTAGCAGTGATCTTCCTGCATTTTGCAGAAAGTCTTTCTGCTTTGTTTTGGTTTAAAGTTCTTCAAGTAACAGGATCAATAAGCTACTAATTACACGTACATGTATACATAGAAGGAATAGATCTGAAGATGTGTATGTAGAAAAATCCTGTGTGCTGGGAGCAGTGAGATCACATTCTAGAAAACGTAAAGGTGGAAGTCCTAAACCTCGGGAACAGTTGCCCTCCCTTTGAATGTGTCCCTGTGTTTGCGAAGCACAGTGTTCACAGGTTAAACCAAGGTTGAAATAGTGCAGAGCAGTGTCCAAGGGGAGGCCCTTCTCTGCCCTTCCTCCGATTGCTTAGCTTCCTCCCCAGAGGTCACTGTGACTCGGACACAACAGTCCTGCTTTTTGTCACTTCTAGAAGTGACATGTATGAGTGGCATGTGTAGATATTCTCTAATTATTTGTTGTAAATCCTGATTATTACACGGTCATCAGTGTGCAGTTAGAATTTAACACTGCCCTGATACTACACATGTAGGCATTAAGTTTGTAGACATTTATGTACAATGAGCATCGCTTCTCGGCCTTTTGGCTAAGATCAAGTGTATGTACAGTGAGCACTTTGTTTATGAAATCTGCATTTTGTTCTGGAGTATATTAGATGTGGAACTGCTGAGTCAAAAGATATATCCTGCAAATTCTTACTATAATGTGAACAGATTTGTTACAGTTTTGCTGAAGTCTTTGTAGTTACTCTAAATGAATATATTTTCTTATTATTTATTTCATACGTCTGTATTTAAGTGGGTTTTACCTTTCCATGTGTTTTGCCCACTGGAACAGGGAAACATCAGATCCGAGTTTTCAGGAAGAGTTCTCCGGCCTCCTGCTCTTGAACATGCTGCGAGCAGCCACTGATGCGTGCAAGGACAGGGACAAGGTAGAGCCCCGCCAGGCGCGTCGTCCTCAGTGACACTGGTGTGCCGTCGCCAGCCCCGTCGTCCTTGGTGATGCTGTAGAACGCGGTGGAGGCTCAGCTGGGCGTGTAGTGTGCTCTGGCACTCTGGCCTGTCCTCAGGAGAATGACAGGATGCTGAGAGTAGAGCATTTCGCAGCTCATAGGAAAGGCAAGAAGTAGAATTGGCAGGTCAGAAAAATGAGCCGTCCCTGGCTTTAACAATCTGATCCTTACTACACTAACACAAGTACAAAGCCTCAGGCAGACATTGTGGTGCAGTGGGCTAAGTTACCACTTGGGGTACCTGTGTCCCATAGCGGAGTGCCAGTTTGAGTCTCAGTTATCCAGTGTATGATGGCCTAAGTACCCAGGCCCCTGCCACCCGTGTGAGAGACCTGGGTGGAGTCCCTGGCCCTGGCTATTGCAGCCATTTGGGGAATAAACCAGTGGATAGAAGACTTCTTTGTGTGTCTTCTCACTCTGTCACTGCCATTCAAATAAATAATCTTAGAAAGTCGTCATGGAGAGGAGCATTGTGGAGCTTCAGGTCTCCGATGGCGCAGACACACCTTGCAGTTCAAAGACCCGACGTGTATAGCAGGTCATGTGCTCTAAGGAATCCAAAGCTGACGCTGTGCTTTTTGAAATAGTTCTTTGGCAAAAGACATTACTGAGGTGTTTGTTTTTCTAGGTTAAAAGCAGCGCAGTCCGTGCCCTTGGAAATCTGCTTTATTTTCTGCAACCTTGTCATATAGAACAACCTAGGTTTGCTGAAATCATTGAGGAATCTATCCAGACCCTGATTTCCACCATTCTGATTGAGGCTGCCATGAAAGTCCGATGGAATGCCTGCTATGCGATGGGAAATATGTTCAAAAATCCCACCCTCCCACTCGGTAAGAAATCTCTCTATGAAAGTCTCTTTGGACAGCTTATGCCAACCCATATTGCTGTGAAAGATACTTGTCATAGCACTAGAAAAAAACTTACTGAAAACCCAAGTTTAGGGGAATGGTGAAATGAATTGTTGTGTGTATTTTAGTGGATATCATTAACAGGGATGGTGTTTGACAAATGTTTGAGTCGCCACTCGGGACACCTGCATCTCGTCTTGTAGTGCTTGGTGCAAGTTCTAGCTGCGCTGCTTCCGATCGATCCAGCCTGCAGCCGCACGTCCTGGGAGGTGGGAGGTGCTAGCCCAGGTGCTGGGGTGCCTGCCACCCGCCTGAGACCCACGCTGAGTTCCAGGCTCCTGGTTTCATTTTGGCCCAGACCCGGCTGTTGTGGGAAGTTGAAGAGTGCATCAGCAGGTGGAAGATCTTTCCATCAGTCTCTGAGATTCAAAATAAGTTAAATAAAGCAAAATACAAAATATTGTAAAAGGAAAGAAGTAAAATCATATATTTAGATAATTTGGAAAGGTAGCCCTCATGCTAAGCAAGCTGAGGCGGGATATTAAGTCCTTTCTGCAGAATAATCTCAGGAGATGGGCAGAAAACAGACAGAAAGGAAGTTGGCTTAATTATAAACAGTGGTTCTCTCTGGATGGAGTGGTAAGTGGGATGTTTCTCCTGCTTTCATTTTCTATAACTAGCATATATTGTTGTGATAATCAAAAATAAATCAAGGAAAACCTGAATGGAAAAGGAGGATGCAGATTGGCAGTCCCACATGAGCACTCGGTCCATCGTGGATGCTGGTGTAAGGAGAGCCTCTGGCCAGCTGCAGCACTGCTGTGTCTTTGATGTAGCTGCTCAGGTGTGGGAATCAGAGCCTCCTGAACACAGTCAATGTGCATGCTGGCATTGATCTTGTCTGTCCCCTGACAACGTTGGAAACCTAAGGGCTCATTTCTAGGGAGGAAAAGACCTGGAGCGTCAAGTATGGGGATTGGGCTCTGTGCCCAGCATGTCTAGGCAGGGCATGCAGCTTCAATGCTTCCCCCTCTGAGGAGGCAGCTGTCAGTACCACAAAGCAAAAAAGAGCCAGGAAACTGAGGACCCTGATGAGGCAGCGTGAGGACCTCGCGGAGTGGCCCTGGGGAAGTGCGTTATCCCCCACGGAGCGGAAAGGCCTGGGAGAGCTGGAGGAGCTGCACTGGGCAGTGGTAGCCTGGTGAGGAACAAAGCAGGAATGATGATGAGACAGCGAGCTGGGCATCTCATTCCTGAAGTGAGGACTCTTCTCTTTCATTGCAGTACAATGCATGACTTGCTTGGTCCACAGTAACGTGTGGATGTTCATCTGGGTGAGGATATAATTTTGAGAGCATGAGCAGCTCTGCTCCGTACGCTTGCGCAGGTTACACACCGTTCAGAGATGCCCTTCTGAAAGAATAGCTGGGGCTGCAGTGCAATCTGTGCCCTAGGGCAGAGCCTTCCAGGGAAGAAGGCTTTTTCTGGGTGGTCGAAGGTCCTTGTTGGGTGGCAGGGACCCCAGCACCCAGTAGCCGGCCTAGAGAGAGGGGAGATTTGGACATTGCTCCTCAGCCGCTTACGCAGGATCCCACACTTCCTTACAGGAGGATTGCATGAATGAAATGAGCAATTAGGGTGACTGTCTCGAGCACTGGAGTAGCTGCTTCCGTCTACCTCTCCTCTAAGCTCCCATTGTGTTCCTGACTGTGGGTTCTTCCTAGGGACAGCCCCCTGGACCGCCCAAGCCTACAACGCCCTGACATCTGTCGTTACGTCATGCAAGAACTTCAAAGTGCGCATTAGGTCCGCCACCGCCCTCTCCATCCCGAGTGAAAGAGCGCGCTACGGCTCTGTGGACCAGTATGTTCGCATCTGGAGCGCGTTGGTCACTGCCCTGCAGAAGAGCGAGGACACCACAGACTTCCTAGAGTTCAAGTACTGCGCCAGCCTGCGGACCCAAATCTGCCAGGCACTCATCCACCTCTTAAGCTTGGCCAGGGCCCCGGACCTGCCCTGCATCAAAGACACTCTTGACCTGAATGGAGATATGATCCAATCCTTTATCCTGCAGTTTTTGAAATCAGGAGCTCAGGGGGATGACACAGGAGCAGCTCCCAGCCCACAGGAGAGAGACCAGATGCTCCAAATGGCCCTGAGGCACATAGGCAGTATCCAGGCTGGGGCTGCAGACCCATCCCAGAGGGCTGTCGTGGGCTTCTTAGAAGATACCCTGAGTATTTACCTAGACTCGTCTAGATCCCAGGAAACTTTCCTAGAGTTCCAAACCAGTGAATTCTCACCGTAACTCCTGGAGTCAGTGTGGTAATTGGAAGACCCAAGCCTGGACGTGAGATGTGGGGTTGGATCTGGGGGACAGAAACAATCCACATGCTATTAGAAGGCATTCCAACCTGTTTCAATGTGTCACAGACAGCTCATCCACTAAAGAGTGGGTCCACGGCCTTGGCCATGGCAAGGGTTGCTGAATCTCCAAGAAATTAAGGCGTCAGGATTCAATGTGGGCTGGCAGACTAGGAGCTAGTGAGAGCTGTTTAGTCTAAACATTGTTTATTATGTCTTCAGAAATTATTTTTTCTATTATAATAAACCGAGCAAGTGTGCCACATCTCCTGTGTTTTACTCAGCAGGTCCTGGGTGCTGGTGCTGCTGCGTCAGCCACAAGGATGCCGTGACAGGTGCTCTTTGCCGGGGCCTGGCTGCTGCCCTGAGGCCCCGCGTTGGTCTCCCAGCGCCCTGCAGGGAAATGTGGCTGCACACATCAAACTCTTGGTTGTCTTGTCACCTTCTAATTTTGTGCCTTGACAGAAGGATTATTTGTTTCATTAGGATGGCTACAAAAATAAAAGAGGTCTTTAAATTACATTTTAATAACCAGCCAAGTAGTTATGAAAGTAATTTCTCACTGAATAATTCTTCACATTTAGATTTCGCGAGTTTTTAAATTGATTTCCGTCGGGAATGTAGGGCTGTGAGAATGAATTGACATTTTTGCACCTACAGCTGGTACGGGTGTACGAAAAGGATGGGTTGGGTGATGTGTTTGTTATTATTCAGTGTAAAATATGTACTTAAGGGTATGTGTCTCCCGCTTTTCTCCTTTGCCCCTTGGTTGCTCCTCCTCCATTATTGGTTGTTTAGAAACTAGACAGCGATGGAAGCCGAGTGCCGCACTGGAGCACGTGCTAGCTTTCTGTTGGCAGGATCCCAATCTCCAGAGAGCCTAGAGACACGGTGGAAGCACCCATGCAGAGCCTGCTTCATGCTTCCTTCTCGGAGGTGATGGCTGTCAGAGGGCCCAGGCAACCACCAAACCTGTCCCGCTCTTATGCTTGAGTCGTCTTGAGTCACAGCCGCTTTCACAGTTCTCAGCTCTCAGCACGCTTGCATGTGTGTTGAACCCGCAAGATGGCGTGTGCAGGTCATTGGCTCTGGTCCCTCGGGCGTCCCGTGCTAGCCTTCTAGTAAGGTATCTGTGAAACGATTTGTGCTGGTTTCATTGGTAGATTCACTCTTACTCTTTGCTTATTTGCAACAACATCTCATTCCTTCCTTTTTGAACCTTTAGCTTCTGTAAATGTGTCTAGGCGCCAGTAGAAACATTGGTGTTCATATTACAGGAGAGACCAAGGTTTAAGCACTTGGGCCGGGAGGAACCAACGAGTGTGGGGACCAGGTTTCCGCCTCGATGGGACAAGCAGCAGAGAGCAGGAATCCATCTCAGAGCACAGACACCAGGCCCGTGGAAGTCAGTGTGCTGGAAGCCAGGCTAGTTCAGAATGCCAAATTCTAAACTTTCTTTTCATATTTAAAGGAGAACTTTGGGGGAAGAATTCCCTGGATATAGTAGGACACAAGGAAAGATGGGCCTTGCACATGTTAAGCAAAAGAAAGCTGCAGTAGCTATGATAGTATCAGACGAAAGAGACTTCGGAGAAAGACCTGCCAGGGATAGCAAGGCACCTTACATAATAACAGCTGATTTGCACAAAGGACAAGGCACTCTTCCGTACCTATACTCAGCAACTGGACTTCAAAACCTCTTAGCACTGAAAGGAGAAATGACTCATCAATGCTCCGTCCCCGGTGACTGATAGAACAGATACAGAGATTCTGGGTCGTAAACTTAAACTCAGAAGAGCTGGTGCCACAGGAAGGATGACCTCTGGCTGCAATGAAGTAAAACCAGGGACCCTTAACTGGAAAACCACTGGATACTTGGGAACCAAGCAGCCTGCTTGTAAGTGATCAAAATTTCAAAGGAATGAGATCACTAGAAATTTAAAAATGCATAGTTGTAAGTAAAGCAGGACTTAGAAGTCTCAAACAGTTCATGTTTGTATTAGCAAAGAAAAGCTCGGGCCCCATGTCATAGCTCAGTGGCTAAAGCCTTGCTTTGCACACTCTGGGATCCCGTACAGGTGCCAGTTTGTGTCCATTTTCTAAACAGTTCCTTACTGGTGTCCTAGGTGGCCCAGAGCCTTGGGACGCTGCACCCACGTGGGAGACCCAGAAGAAGCCCCTGGCTCCTGGTTTGGATCAGCTCAGCTCAAGCTGTTGCAGCCCTTTGGGGAGTGAGCCAGCAGATGGAAGATCTGTTTCTCCTTTGGAAATCTGCCTTTACAATGAAAAAACATGAAAAGGAAAGGAAATTTCAAATTCATTCCAGCCTCCAATAGAAAAATAAGAGCAAAATCAACAAAAAGGCAAGGAGCTGTAGTGGAATGGAACAAGCCACTCTAAGGGTGCACACCGAGTCCTCTGACACACAGAAATCGGTACTGTGGGAAAGGGGACCAAGGTAACAGAGCCTTGAGGCAAGGTGCACCTTCAGGGAAGCCGAGGAGGTCACAGAGGTGGAATTTACAGAAAATCATTGGGGAACATTCTAAAGTCTGCTAGTGTCTGCACTATTGGACATCCATAGCCAACAGTGTGCCAGGTATCATAGAATAAATTTTTTTTTGCATGACTAGGCTTAATTATAACGGTAATAACTAATAAGTATTGACATTTTTTTTCCCATGAACAGCAAAAAAAAAAAAAAAAATTCTAGCTTTATTCCAAAGCATTTTAAACAGACTCACCCAATCATGTGCAAGAACAGAATATGTAGGTATTTTTATTACTTAAAATTTTCAGTCTTTTTTTGTTTGTTTTGATTCTTTTGGCAAACTCAGAATAAACAGCTAGCAGATAGCCAAGATGTAACAGTAAAGCATGGTGATGTGGGGGAATGGCCAGCAGAGGGAGACAGAGAACACAAGATCACTGGCTTTGGGAGCCTCTCTGGGATGGGTATCAGGTGGCTGCCATTGGAAGAGGGGGTTCTCAAACCAGGCTGATGCAGAAATCCCCTGGAGGATTTTCACCTGTCAGGGAGAAGCTGGGATGTGCCCAAGCTCCCGAGAGCTCTGAAGGCTGTCCCGGTGATTGTCATTAGTGCCCACCTGCAGATTGACTGCTCTGAACTGAGCAGCAGCTGCTGCTCAGCTACCTGTGGGCCCCTGAGAAGCACCCAGGGCACCGGCCACCTCCCTGGGCTCCTGAGGCCCCACGCTCAGTGACGTGAAGCCGCACTGGACGTGGATGCTAACGCATCAGAGCCATGGCAAACTCCGAATGGCTCAGAGAAGCGAGTAGAATGGAAAGCGTGAGAACACTGGAGGTGGAAGCGAGATCAGCAGGGCTGCAGTCTCCTCCGGACACGCCAGAGGCACAGGCTGCAGTCGGATCAGGTACTGGAAGTTTCTAAGGATGTCTTTGGTTGGGGGGGGGCGGGGCAGCTGCACCGTTTCTTTCTCAAGTCATTTGAGATTTTATAAGGGACATGGCTTTCTCATATCATGAAGGGGGCCAATCTGTATTATAGAGCATTTGAAACAACAAGAACCATGTGGAAGTGAAAGTGTTGTCTCCCTGACATAACCACTTGCATCATTTTGGTATCTTTCATTGACGAATCTTTCTTGTAACATGCACGCGTGTGCTGGGGCAGGCACTGTCTGTGTTTGTGCGTGCATGCCAACCCATATGTGTTGTGGGGAACCGAGCTCTTCAGTGTCTTGGACCGTCTGCCTTTTTGCTGCCTGCTCTGAGGAATAGTCATGAACAGCGACTGACTGTGTCTCGGAGACATGGCTCTAACGCCTAAAGAACCCAGCATCTTCGTGCCGATGGCCCAGCCAGCTCAGGGCTGTGGGGCCTTGTTCTCCAGCAGTGGGCTAAGTCCCGGGGAACACCGTCGAGGGTGTTGGACTCGTAGTGTGTGATCTGCGGCAGGCATGGCACTTCCCGACTCTAAGCCCTCAGCCAGCTCACTCCGTGCCACTGAGGGACTCGCAGGCCTTCGATGGCTCCCTACCCTCACATTTCTGCCATGCTGCGTGTGGCTTCCTGGTTTCACTGCGCTCCTTATCGCTGGTCCCCTACTCCTTTCAGTTTGTAGCACAAAGTTTTGCAATTAGACAGGCGCTGGATAGGCCGGGCCTACCCTGGTACTGGGGCCAGCAGTGGGAGCTGCAGCTGATGGTTATTGAGAGCTGATTGCTGGCTTCTAAACAGGCACTTTCTGTTCACGGGCGGGGTGAGGGGCTGTTTGTCGAGTCAGCCCCATTATACTTGCTAACTACAGCTGTCACAGGACGAAGGGGCCCAGAGGCCTGGCAGGGCCCAAGGCACACTGCCTTCCCACTGAGCCACCCCGGGCCTCTCGGAGTGCCTGGGTCTGGCTTTTGGCTCCACTCTGCAACTAAGTTACTTCTTACTTCTACCAGCCCCTCTCTTGTCATTTCTGTCCTTAGTCCTCTGTGATAATGAACTTTGAGTGACCATTGTCAGTGTCAGGCTCTACGCTGGGCGGCCTGTGTCCTCAAATTTGAGTCCTCCCCCAGCTGTGTTGTGAGGCTGTCATTGTAAGCGATGACCCTTGGTTACAGTGGGTGCTGCTGGAGCTGTCTCTGAGACAGTCCCATGCGAGCTGCTGGAGGGGAGGGCAACTGTGACCCCGTGCATGGGAGGGAGGGAGAAGTGGGGTCCCAGGGGGGGATCCACCTGGCGAGCAAGGCGGGGAGGGGTAAATGAGGAGGTACAGTGGAGGTGCTGAGAAGCTCGGAGGCCGCAGGGCTGAGCCAGGAAGTGGTCACAGCTATCCTGAAGGTGCTCTCTGCCTCCTGGAGACCCAGGCAGGAGGCGCTTGGGATCACCCACAGCCATGCTGGCTCCAGGAGGTCCTCTCACTGTCAGCTGCCCCTCCCCGCTCCATCCCCCTCCACCAGTGCTTCCTGGGGCTGACTGTGAGGACATTGTCCCTGCCGGCTGTGTAGGCTGTTTTTCTCCCCTCTGGTTGTGTCTGCCTGCCTGTGCGGCTAGAGGGAGAGCCCAGAGAACTAACAGTTGCCTTTATGGGGACCTTTGCTGCGGAGCACTGTCCTGGGAGGAAGTGATGTTCCAGGCTCAGGCAGCACATCTTCCTGGGTCAGCAGTTGCTGCCCGGCCAGGCCCAGCAAGAGACTGCATTTACCACTTCTCCCTCATTCCTCTCGATGTGATTATAAAAATAAGCCCCACTTTCTGGTGTCATGCCACCTGGGAGGTGGAAAGTGGCCCCGTGCTGATGACAGACAGGTGGGGCAGGGGCCAGGGGAGGCCTGAGCCTGGTCCCCAGGTAGCGCCCTGTCCATGCAGGGCTGCAGCTCCAGCGCTACCAGAATGGGATGAGCAGAGCCGACCACTGCATCTCCCCCCCCCCAGAAAGAGACCCCAGGGTCCAGGAAGGTTCCTGGCCTGAGATGAGGCAAGGAGAGGTAGGAGTTGGGAGCCAGGTGCCATCTTTGTCCCTTAGGTACGTGGGGTGAAGAATGTTCAGTAAACTCATGCAAGTGGCAACTTGTAAGGGAAGCGCCTCTGTTCTCACCACAAGGGATTCCTTGAACGGGGCAGTGTGCTGGGAGCCCCCAGCTCTGGATCTGGCTGTGCAGCTCTGGGTGAAGAACCCCTTCCAGCCTCCCCTGATGGCCGAGCACTGACGGGTGGTGAGGATCTCAAGCCATGTTCTGGGCTCTTCATTTGGATAATTTAAGTAAATCTCAACAAGGCTTTGAGATGCATTATCCCCATTTAAAAAAAAAAAGAAAGAAATATTGGGCCAGCGCCATGACATGGCAGGCCATCGCCTGCAATGCCAGCATCCCTTTCATGTCCCGGCTGCTCCATTTGCCTTTTAGCTCCTTGCTTGTGGCCTGGGAAAGCAGCAGAGGATGACCCAGGTCCTTGGGACCCTGCACCCATGTGGAAAACTGGGAAGAAGCTCCTGGCTCCTAACTTTGGATCAACTCACGTCTGGCCATTGTTGCCATTTGGGGAGTGAAGCAGTAGATAAAAGATCTCTTTTTCTTTCTCTGTAAAATCTGCCTTTCACATAAAAACAAGTCTTTTTAAAAAATATTTCTTTTTGGACCCATTGCGATGGCTTAGTGACTAAATGCTTACTTTGCAAGTGCTGGGATTCCACATGGCATTGGTCTGTGTCCCAGTTGCTCCACTTGCCAAGCAGCTCCCTGCTTGTGGCCTGGGAAAGCAACAGGGGACAGCCCAAAGCTGTGGGACCCAGCACCTGTGTGAGAGGCCTGGAAGAAGCTCCTGGTTCCTGCCTTTGATTTAGCTTAGCTCTGACTTGTTGAGGCCATTTGGGGAGTGAACCAAAGGATGGAAGATCTTTTTGTCTCTCCTTTTCTCTGTAAATCTGCCTTTCCAAATAATATAAATACATTTTTTTTAACTTTAAAAATATATTTATTTCCATTTTATTTGAAAGGCAGAGGAAGAAAAAGATTGAAACAGATCTTTCATCTGCTGGTTCGTTCCCCAAATGTCTGCAACAGCCAGGGCAGGGCCAGGCCTGCACCAGGAGCTAAGACTCAGCCTGGGTCTCCCACGCGGGTGGCAGGGACCCAAGCACCGCAGCGTCACCTGCTGCCTCCAAGGCTGCACATTCACAGGAAACTGGGTTGGGAGCAGAGGAGCTGAGATGCAGATGAGGGGTTGCGCGGGCAGGCCAGGCAAGGACAACCGCTGGGCAAGATGTCTGTGCCTGCTGTTCCCGCTCACCAGGAAGAAATTGGGGTCCCTGGGTCTATGGGCCCACCATTCATCCTCCAGCTAGTGCATGACAGACCCAGGACTGGAGATGATGTGGGTTGGCCTGCAAAACCTGAACTCTTCAGGCTCTCTGCCCCAGGACACTGATATCCTCTCTGTCTCATTGCAAGGGCTGGATCAGACTGGGGCAGGGTGTCCTTCCCAGCAAGTCCTCAGTGGGTATCTCATTAGACAGCTAGGAACACCGAGGCTTACAGAGTTCAGTTGCTTCATGCAGCTCCCTGCACCCTGCACCTTAGCCCTGAAGGCTCGCTCATTCTCATCCACGCAGGACACAGCACAGTCTCAGGACGCTTTGCAGTTAGTACAATCTCCCGCCCAGTGTGTTGGCAAAGGCAAGCTGGCTTCTGCACAGCGGGCACGTGTGAAACACCGTGGGGGCAGGGCCACGGGGAGGGAGCAGGATGTTTCAGGAAGCCCACAGAAGCTTGTAACAGAAAAGAGGCTTCTCCCATTTAACAAGTGTCCATAAAGTGCCCTCTTTCTAGAAGGCCAGAGAACTTCCTGCTCAGGACTAGCCACTGGCCATCTCTCTAAGGAAGACCTGGCAGGGATTATCCTCCTGCCGGCCCTGGCACCCCAGAAGCAGGCCTGCGTGTGGGGCTGCCTTTCCAGGAGGCCACATGTGCCACTGGCCATCCTTAGCCCCACAGCACCCACCACTGTGCAGACACAGGCACTCCATTCTTTCCTGAAATAAGGAGGGCCCTAGCTCATTGGTGTGGGTGCAGGTGCCTCGGCCCATCCCAGCCCAACTACAGCCGGCTGCAAGTTGCTGCTAGTTGGCCCCAAAGGGTTGCCCAACTCCTCAGAGGCTCCTTCAACCCTTCTAATGTCTCCCCTCCTCTAGGCCAGCGTGGGCCCCAGCTGGGAGAGGCCCATGTCTGGGCTCCTCTGGGCACTTCAGGCGCCCCCAGGAAGCCTTCCTTGAGCACCTATGGGACAGGATGTCTGCCAGGCTCAGCCTCAGCTTGTCACAGGAATAAGTGAAAAGATACGTGCCAGGCCCTTGCCCAGAGCTGGGACAGGATAGTGGTCAGCGTAGCAGTCCTGGTCCTTAATGGACACTAGCCACACCACGTGAGGATGCCCCATCTTCCTGGTTCTACCAACTAGCATGGGGACTCCTTGTGTCTTACCCCCTTCCCTGCCTGGCACCTGCTGCTGACTCAGCCGGAGGCCAGGGACTGATCCTGATCACACAGGGATGGGGCTGGAGCCTAAGCCTTGGAGACTCCTCCAGAACCGTTCCCCGCCGCGGCTGCATCGCTGCCTTCAGAGGCAGGAGCCACGCAGGAGGGCTCAAGGTGGAAGGCAGTGTTGGACTCCGACCCTCCCACACAGCTTTTCTGCTCAATTGGGACCTGAGGGAGGCCTGTCGGATGGAGTGCGCTGTTTCCCCTTGGGTCATCCCCCCTGCTCCACCCCAGCTCTCACTCCCCAGGAAACCAAGAACCCGAGAGAGGAAGTGGCCCACTTGGCAGGAAAGGCTCCCTTTCCAGTGCTCCTCTTCTGGGCAGGGTGGGGGCATCCGCAGGAGGATGGGGGCATCCGCAGGGGTCACCTGGGGTCACGTGCTCCCAGGACTCCCTGCGCAGATGGCCAAGCACTGTGGCCAGCAGCATCCCCTCCCCTCCTGCGCTGGGGGTGGGGAGAAGAAAACCCAGTAAGCACAGACACGGTGTCCTTGGCACACCCCTGCCCCCCCAGGCCCAGAGAGTTTATAGGCCATGTTCTTTATAGCTCTTCCAAGACAAGGGCAATTACCTCCCTGAGCTGGGGATTTATGGCCAAAGAAGGGACAAGGGACGTTCCACTGGACTCGGGCCCTTTGAATGGGGGTTTATTTGCATTGTTCCTGGACTGGGACACTGTGCCTTCGGCCTTACTATCCCACCCTGGCCTCCTTTTACTGCCAGCACCTGCTGGCAGCCAGGCCCGTGGCTGCAAAGATGAACCGAGTGAGGCTGAGAGGAGACAATGAGCAGAAACAAGTGGGGAACTGACTACTCCAGGTCCCCAGCAGTGAGCAGGGTCTGCTGCCAAGACTCGGCTCTGAGTGCAGCTGGGCCGTGGTGAGATGACCGCCCCGTCCTGGCTGCCCGTCTCCCCCTGGGGCCAGGGGCATCTGCTCACTCCTTCACTCAGCACCCTCCTCCCTGTGCAGATGTGGGAAAAAGAAAAAATTTAAAAAATCAACTACTGAGTGTCTGGCTGCGATGGACCAAGGGTCCTGAAATGAATAGCACAATGGCCCTGGTCCCAAGGAGCCTAGGACTAGAGGCCAGTGAGATGGCTGGGACAGGGCAGGCCTGGGGAGGACCAGGGCTGTGCAGGAGGGGCCCACCCAGTCCATGCGCAGAAAGCAGTCTGAGAAGACCTCCTGGCGAATGAAAAGGTAGGGAAAGGCTGTTCAGGATGAGGGAATGGAGGTATGGCCGTGCAGGCACATTTAGGAGTGAGCCTGGGACAGGTGACTTACTGTGGTTGACCTGTGTTGATGTAAGTCAGGGAGGGGAAGGAGGCCAGTGGAGCTCACGGCAGCTGTGTGTAGCCCTACAGAGGCCTTAGGGTGAGCCTACACAAGGCAGTGTCCTTGAGTCCGTAGGTGGGCACAGATTTGAAAGGAAGCAAAACTGGGCCTTGCCAGAGGCAGGACCATGGAGACAGGGAGGAGGACAAGGTACCCCAGGGCTGTCGGAAACCCCACAGACAAGTTGCATTCAGAGGTCAGTTGTTGTGGGTGTCATCCACTCACGATTCTTTCATAAGCCATACTTGGCATGGACTTGGCAGAGCCCACTCAGTGCTGCCACGTGGCCCAAGAACTCCACGCCCATGCACACACGAGACAGCTGAACATGTGTCCATGCCCGTGGCTGCTCACGGTGGCGGCTGGCCTAAGCACAAAACTAAAAGTGATACAGTTCCCTGCCTGCTGATGGACGAGGATGCAAAAGGTATGGATTTCTAGTCCATGGAATAACGGTTGGCTCTTTTAAAAAACAAAACAAAAGGCCCAGTGTGATAGGCCCCTGGCTAAATCCTCATCTTGCAACCACCGGGATCCCACATGGGTTGCCTGTTCGTGTCCCGGCTGTTCCACTTCCCATCCAGCTCCCTGCTTGTGGCCTGCGAAAGCAGTGGAGGCTGACCCAAGACCTTGAGACCCTGCACCTGGGAGAACCAGAGGAGGCTCCTTGTTCCTGGCTTCAGATTGGCTCAGCTCTGGTTGTGTGGCTGCTTATGGAGTAAACTAGTGGACAGAAGATCTTTCTGTCTCTCCTTTTGTCTGTGGATCTGCCTTTCCAATAGAAATAATATTTTTGGTTTTTTTATTTTATTTTTTACAATGTTTACATAGATGATCAGGGTGGGAAGGGTTGAGGATCGGGGATTAGTGGCTGAGACCATTATTTACACATTTTTTCTTGTATATGGGGGCGAGGGGGATACAGAGAAACTAAATGTGGACAGCGTGGGTGAGCTCGAAATTGTTATATACTGTCGGTCAGTCACAGACATGGTGAATTCTGCCACATGGAAGGTCCAGTGTAGGCAAACCAGGTGGTAGTTGCTAGGCCCTGGGGTGGGAAGAGGGATTGGAGAATGACGCTGAAGGGGTGGGGAGTTTCTTTATTAGAGTAGTGAAAACACTCTAAAATTGAGATGATGCTTGTATGATTGTGTGATAATACCAAAAGCCATGCATTTACATACTTTATTGTTTATTTTCATTTTGCTTGAAAGGCAAAGACAGGTGGAGAGCGATCTTCCATTGAACTGATTCACCACCCCCCCCCCCAAAATTCCTGTGACAGCTAGGGCTGGGCTAGGTCAAAGCCAAGAGCCCAGAACTCCACCCGGGCCTCCCCCATGGGGAACAAAGCCCCAAGTACTTGAACTGCTTCCTGGGGTGCACCTGCCAGGGTATGCTTAGCAGAAAACTGGAAGCAGGGGCAGAGGAGCCAGGATTCGAACCGGGTACTCCAGAAAGGGTGCAGGTGTTCAAATGGCAACAACAACCATGCCAGGTGCCCACCCCTCACCTCTGAATTGTGTAAGTGGATGAATGGCAAGTTGTGCCTCAGCAAAGCAGAGAGAAAATAGAAAGATAAAAACAAGTGCCTGGGTTGGGATTTTGCCTCAGGTATCAGCTAAATGGATGGCAGATCAGGGTAAGAGGAGTAACTGAGGCTGTGTCTTGATTTATTCAGCCATCCAGCAGAGGCCAGAGTTCTCTCCAAGCTCAGCCACAAGGAGGAAGAGAAAGGACAGACACACCCCCAGGCCTCCCTCCCACTACTGCCACCCCCCTTCCCAATATTACTCTCAAGGTCTCGCTCACAGTGACTGAGCTGGGGCTTGAGCATAGCCTATTGAACTCAAAGTTGATGCCAGCTTCTGGAAGTTTCTAGAAGGTAGAGGCTGAGGCCCTGGCCATAAGAGGGGTCCCAGCAGGGATGGCTGCCTGGGCGAGGCTTGCAGCAGGAACAAGGGGCCAGGATTTGGGCAGGGCGAGTTCATGGATGCCAGGGCTGCTCCAAGGTGTGGCTGCTGGCGGGGCAGGGGCTGGCCATGGAGGGAGCAACACCGAGAGGGTCCTGAACCCGTTTTCTGTCGGTCCTGCCTGGCTCTCAGCTTTGGGGGCACTCTCATCCTTGTGCTGCCTGCCAAGTGCCAGCTGCTCTCCACAAAGCAAGCCCAGGACTGTCAAGAGTGACTTCCAGGCTTGTCAATCAGATCCACAAACTCTGTTAATTCCCATAGATTCCTTCCCAGGTCTCAGTAGGTGACAAAGATCTTGCCCTCCCTGCCAGTCCTTGTCTCCCCAGGGAACTTTGAAAGTGAAGCAGAAATGTGACCGTCTCATATCCCGCCCTCTGGTCACTCCACAATGAGCTGCCACTGCTGGGGCAGATGGGCCAAGTACCTGTGGGGGCACTGCCTCTGCCCACTGACTGGCCTGGGTCTGCCCACTCCCCTCAGGTTGGCTGATGTCCCGTGCGTGGTGGGGACATCACCCATTGCGTGGAGGTGATGACCACTGTCAGTCCACCATGGGGCATGGCCAGGAGAGGAAGCACCAGCACAGGGCCTCCTGCATTTGTGCTTCACACAGTCACCGAGGGACAGTGCATGCTCTGATTGTGGGGGGCTGAGATGTAGGCCAAAATTTTGCCCCCTTCTCAGGGCTTCTAAGTGAGGCCGTTGCTGCTGGTCCAGCATGGGTTAGAACACACAGCCTCCTGCCAGCTGTGTGGCAGGCAGGTACTGAGGAGGTCACTGGCCCCTCTGCTCAGTCTGGCAGCTGGCACTGCACATGCAGAGAAGACCTCGATGGGCACTGAGGAAGTGCAGAGAACAGAGTCTGCCCCCATGCCTCCCAGGCAGAGTACCCACATGGAAAGGACTAGGCACTGGGTGATGTCCAGTGTCTGCTCTGCAGGCCCCCAGTTCCCTGCACTGGCCCTAAAGAGACCCTGCTGCCCTGCATTGTCTAAACATTCACCCCTAGGGATGCCAGCAGCGCAGGCTGAGAGAGCAGGAGGGCAAGGCAGTGTGCAGAGAGCAGGGCCAGACTCTTTTTTTTCTTGTGTTAAATAAAATCCTGGCACAGTGGCCTAGTGGTTAAAATTCTCACTTTGCATGCCCTGGGATCCCATATGGGTGCTGGTTCATGTCCCAGCTACTCTAATTCCCATGCAGCTCCCTGCTTATGGCCTGGGAAAGCGGGAGAGGGTCTTTCTCAAAGCCTCAGGACCCTGCACCTGTATGAGGGACCTGGAAAACGCTTCTGGCTCCTGGCTTCAGATTGGCTCCGCTCCAGCCATTGTGGCCACTTGGGGAGTGAATCAGCTGACAGAAGATCTTTGTCTCTTCCCTTTCTATAATCTGATCTTCCAATAAAAAAATAAATATTTAAAAATATATATTAAAAATTTTTTTAATTTATTGTGGCCCTGGTGTGGTAGCCTAGTGGCTAAAATCCTCTGCTTACACGTGCCAGGATCCCATATGGGCACCTGTACTAATCCTGTGGTCCCGCTTCCTGTCCTGCTCCCTGCCTGTGGCCTGGGAAAACAGTAGAGGATGATCCAAAGCCTTAGGACCCTGTATCCGCATGGGAGGCCAGGAAGAGGTTCCTGGCTCCTTGTTTCGGATCAGCTCAGTTCCTGCCATTGAGGCCACTTGGGGAGTCAATCATCAGATGGAAGATCTTCCTCTCTGTCTCTGCTCCTCTCGGTGTATCTGTCTTTCGAATTAAAATAAACAAATCTTTTTTTAATGAAGTAATTTTTTTTTATTATTGTGTGAAAGTCAAAGTTGGGAGAGATCTTCCATCCGCTGGTCGTTGGTTCACTCCCCAAGTGCCTGCAGAAGACAGAGGTAGACTGGGCCAAAGCCAGGAGCCTTTTCTGGGTCTTTCATATGGATGCAGGGGCCCAAGCATTTGGGTCATCCTCCATTACTTTCCCAGGTCCATAGCAGGACTCTGAACGGGAAATGAAACATCTTAAACCGGAACCTTCCCCCTAGGCATGCCAGCACTGCAGGCTTAGCCTGTTACACCACACTGCTGGCTCCAGGATTCGGTTGTAACTGGGTAACAGGCCTGTCTCCCTCGCCACCTCCGCATCCACACCTGTAAGTCTCACAGAAAAAGCACAGGTAGAATTTAAGCGTGTCTAGCTATGCCAGGCCTGGCATGGGCCACATGTGTGGCAAATGGCAACTCCCTTCTCTGCTCACAGGGCTATTGTGGGGACCAAAGAGCTAAGCCTCCCTGCCACCTCCCTTTTCCTGTCCCTGCCACCCTCCGTCCTTGTTGCCAATAACTGACACTTCACTCACCTGCCTGGTGTATGGTCCCTCCCCCACTGGGACATCTGAGTCCAGGAGGCAGGGCGTGCATGTCCAGATGGTTCTCGAACATTGACCATTTTGTGGAATGACACACTGGCAGGGCTTTGTATCGCATGCCATGGCATCCTTGGGGATACCAAAGGCTTTCCGAGAAGCAGCAGCAAAGCACGGGCGCTGAGCGGCTCCCAGCTCCTGGTGCATGTGGCCCCTGTGCCCGCAGGTGCACCTGCTTCCCTGCGCCTTCTCTAAAGCCTGGGATGTCAGGGGCTCAGAGCTCTCTTCCTCTTCCCGGCAGGCCACAGACGCTGGGATTTCTTCTTCCCACAGCAGGTCTCGAAACTAACCTTCCCCTATCTTTCTGTCTTGGGCCTGGCCCTAAAGAGATCCCTCCTGCCCTGAATTGTCTGACAGGACATGATCAGCCCGCTACGCGCACACAGAGGCCAAGCCGAGTGGGAGCAGATAGGTTTTGCTGGATTTCCTGACACTGTCTCTTGGCATTCTTCCTACACAAGTGCCTGGGTCTTGGTGCCCGTATGTGCAATGAGGTCCTCCCTAAGACCCAGAAGGGCAGGACTGGGAGGGTTCCAGAGGGTTAAGCACTAGCAGCTTCTAGAGGGCAGAGGGCACGGAAGCCCCGCCCCCCTCCTACCCACCTCACCCCACACCTCTCTTCACTGCTTTGCAGCATCCTCGACAAAAAGCCAGGACAGGGCTCCTCTGCGTCCTGGGCGCCACCCCAAGGAGGGGGTCTCAGGAGCCCTGCTTTCTCCCCGGGAGGTTAGATGCACAGGTGAAGCTGCCTGGGTCCCACAGCTGGCACCCGCGGGATCTTGTGCTCACTCAGGGCAGAGTCAGAACTGAGTAGGATTGGAGGGCATGCAGCTGGTGGTGGGCGTGGCAGGGCAGCCTGAGTGAGGAGGAGAGTCTGAGTTGGGGCTGAAGTTGGTTTTTGTTTTCCTATAGCATCTCAAAACCTTCCTACTCAGCTACCAAAAACAAAGCAACAAAACAAAAAACCATTTTACGCCTGGGAAAGTGGCAGAAGATGGCCAAAGTGCTTAGGCTCCTGTGCCCATGTGGGAGACTTGAATGGAGCAATTGGCTCGGGCCTGGCCCAGTCCTGGCCTCTGAGACCATCTAGGGCACGGACCCACGGAACAGTGACTGCCTGATCTCTCTCCTTCGTCCCTCCCCTTCTCTCCCTCCTCTTACTCCTTCCTCTCCCTCCCTATAATTCTGACTTTCAAATATTTTTTTTTATATAAAATGCTGTAGTAACAGGAAATTTTCCAGAAAATATTGATAGATCCCTTTATACGAAAGGGTAAGCTGTTTCTTTCACTTATGAAAGGCAAAAAACCAGAGCTCTCCCATCTGCTGGTTCACTCCCCAAATGCCTGCAGCATCTGGGTCTGGGCTGGGCAGAAGCCAGGAGCCTGGAACTTGGTCTGAGTCTCCCCCATTGGGGTGGCAGGGTCCCGGATGCATGTTAGCAGGGGACTCGGACACAGGCTTCCCGAGCAGCTGCCCTGCACTGTGCCTACTGTCTGTGTGTAAACGCTGAAATGGGAATGCGCGTGGGTCTCACGCTAGGAACTCTCACTACCGGGTTTTTGGGAAGTAACCGGTCAGATCTACACCAGCAGAGGCTGCTGAAGCTGCTGGGGTAACTTCCCCAAGCCTGCAGAGTCTGAGCTCTTCCTAGCAACAACCACACCCTGCACGCATGCGTAGAACATGGACTATCTCCTGGGTTCCGATCTGAGGACCTCCGCGTGCCATCCTTGTGAAAACTGTCAGACGATAGGCTTTCCAAAAGACTGAAAGAGCCTCTCCCTTCTGGAATCCCTGTAAGGAAATGTAGAGGGAAGATGCGCAATGATGCTCGTTACGGACCATGATGTACAGACGGGGGACAAATCCGCAGTCAAGGAAGCACTGACTGTCCAACAGGTGGGCGTAATCAAACTCATCAGGGAACTTCTGCTAATCACCCCACAGCCGTGCAGGGTCATCTTTATAAAAAGAGTTTCCAGCAATGCGGAACATTTGTACTCTAACACTAAGGAAATTCAAATGGCTACCATGATGAAATTCAAACTGCATACTAGCTGCTGCACTGGAACACAGCGAACAGTTCCCCCTTGTGGCGGGGTCCTGACGTCCTGGTGCTGGGACAAAGACTTTTCTTCCCATTCTATCCCGGTTGTTATCTTGTTTTCTTTTATTCTATGTGATGTTCTGCATTTCCAATTTGCATGCAGTAATGCTCATTGTGGAAGAAGAAAAATGCAGGAAGGGCCTGGGGTGCTGCCTGGCATATCTGTGTGGGTGGAGAGCTCCCTAGGGGCAGCTAGGCCGTGGGGAGGTGCCAGGCCCCAGGGCTTCCCAGGTCCCTCTGTTGCCATAGCAGTGAAGGGCCTATCCTCTCACTTGAACGGACATATCTTAAAAGGGTGTGTGGCACAGTGGATTGAGCTCCTGTCTGGGATGCCCACATCCCATGCTGGGAGACCAGGATGGAGTCCCTCTTCTGCTTTCCATCCCGAAGGTGATGATTCAGGTGCATGGGCCAAGTGGGAGGCCCAGATGGAGCTGCTGGCTCCTGGCTGTGGCCAAGCCCTACCCTGGCTCTTGGGGGGATCTTTGGAGGGGGGTCAGTGGATAGAAGATCTCTCTCGCTCTCCCCACAAACCCCCTGTTGCTCTGCCTTTCAAATGCATTAATGAATACTAAAACAGCAAACATGAATGGACAGTAACCACAAAAATACGTTTGATAAAATGAGGCAGTAATTCTCCAATTCTAAACTGGAGATACATCTTGCTTTCTGCCTGAGGATGGATAGGGGCTGTCGGTGGGGAAGTACAGAAGGGACAGACCCACAAGTGGGTCCTTGCCCAGCGACGGGTGCTTTAGAGGGTTGGGACAGACTGGAAGCGATGGACGTGACTCCCCTTAGTGAGTCGTGTTAGGGTAGCTCACATCCCGAGCGCCGGCATGCTCCACACTGCAGCCCCTTGCCCAGCTGGGCTGGATCTCTGGGGCAGGTGTTTCCAGCACAAACAGCTTCCCATCTCTTCAGTGACTCCAAAGTCCTGTTCTCGGTCCAGACGGTGGTGTCGAGTGTTTGCATGCAGTATAGGTAACGTCGTCATCATTTATTTGCAGAACATGTGCTGGGGGTTTGTAAAACCATAAATGTGACGGAGTCGGGCCAGTTCTGAGCCAGAACAGGCCGGACAGGTTGCAGAGCACATAGTGCCAGGAGGTAGCGGAAGCCAGAGAACTCTTCAGGAGCTTACATGCACCGTGCACAAAGCAGGGAGGCCAGGCCCGAAAGGAGGGAGTAACGAGCGGGACCAGAATCCAAGTCCCACAGTGCCAGGCCCATGTTGTATGCCCGCCACACCCGCTGAAGTCGGCTCAGAACAGAAGCTGACGTTTTGTTCTTCCTGTGAGAGCTTTGCTGTAAAGGAGTCTCCAGCAGCAGTAACAGAACCCGGGAGAGGGTGTGAGGGAGCTTCCTGCAAGGGCTTCGCTTTTTCTCTTTGGCTCCTCCCCTCCCTCCCTCCTGCACCCAGCTTAGGGAATCACAGGCCTGTGAACTCCACCGGGAAGGGGCCTGTTCCACTCCTTCAGCCAAGTTTCCAGAAACTTCCATGTCCCGGTGTTGCTGGCCTGGCTGCCTGGTTTGGCGGAGACATGTGACTTGCTGGGTCAGCGGCCCAGCTGGCGGAGAGCGGGGTCAGATGGCAATGCCATGTCTTCATGGGTACTGTTCCTTTCTTTGTTTATTTGTTTCTTTCTTTTGTCTTTCTTTCTTTTTCAAAGCACCAAATACAATTCATTCTAAAATCCCAGCAGTATTTATCAAATTACCTTCCTGTATACTTTCAATCCTCTGCGTCATCCTGCTTTGGCCAAAGCACAACCTCGCTTTGACCTCATTCCGCTTTCTGACCATCTGACCCCACATAATGGAACAGGCTTGGTGAAAACAACACAGCCATGCTGGCTGTTCTCACTGTAAACCCAATGACCTTGACAACAATGCCAGGCAAGCCCAGGCCACACATCCCTGGCCAGGCCACCTTGGCATAGCACACTCAGTCCTGAGGAAATGGAAGGATTGGACTTAGGGTCCCATGAATGCAATTGCTGTGTCTGTCCAACTTTGATCATGTCACACAGTGCATGTGGAAACCAGCTGGCTCTATACCCATCGAAGCGGAAGTAGCCAAGCTTGTCCTCTGCGTTTGGTCCCTATTTTGGTGCTGTTTGCCTGGGCTGGCTCAACCCCGTGGACAGTGAAGGGCGTCCTTGCCTGGCTCTCCTGACTGTTGGAGCTCCCCAGCTCAGACCTGCTTTCCTCCAGAAGGGACCTTGGGAAGTGAGTCTAGGGGATCAGTCCATAGCTCAGGAACTGGGACTCAACTTATAAAGCCATTTTACAGCGTGAAGGTAAATAGTTGGCTTCCTATTTGAGAGAGTTTCTATTTGTTCTCCGGGCAGCTTAGCAGGCTGGGCACCCCCGCCTGAGAGTCTGGAGAGGATGAACCTCCCCTCTGCTGACACTGTTTGCAAATAGCCAACAATGTGTGGCTTGCCAGCTGGGCCAGTCACGGGGTCCTGCAGCCAGGCCGCCTCCTCTCTTAGCCTCACTCTGTCCTTCCCCTGCCTCTCACGACACTTACCAAGAACCTGGCCTCCTTTCCGCTTATTGTAGGTGCTCATGCAGATGGCACGCATTACTTGTTTTTCATTGATGTCAGCAGGGGTAATGATTAAGCGGACACACCCCACCCCATTCAGACAGCTCCTTCCCAGCGGGTCCTGTCTGCATGCGCATCAAGAGCAAGGTGCCTCTGCTGTCATCTCTCTCTGAGCCTGTCCCCAAGTGCAAGTGAGGTGAAAACCCTTGGATCCAAATCCAGCACTTCTGGGGTTGTCCTCCTTCCTGCTTGGATGTTGAATGTCTTTGGAAAACCCCAGAATACATATCCCACGACCAAGAGGGACTCCAAACTGAAGTCGTAAATGAACTGGAAACCCACACACACTTACACACTGATGGAGGTGTAGGCTGTGTGTACTCTTCATGTACCTGGTGTGTAGCCCACCGGGCAAGCAGAATTCTTGGTCACCTTAGGAGTGTATGAGTTAGGGATCAAGCCAGAGCCAGGTAGTCTGGGGCCCACACTGTCAAGAAAACAGTGAGGAGGTAAAGAACGATGGCCAGTTGTTTCCAAAAAGAGCCATGAAAGGAAAATGCAATCACCCCTTGCTGCCCCCAGCCCCTAGCCTTGGCCTCCCATTCTCAATCCCAACAAGAGGTTTTATAAAAAGAAAAGCCCAGGAAATTCCAAGCCTGAGCACCTCCCCAGATGAGACAGAAATGCAAGAGACCCTGACTCTCTGGAGCAAGCGTTCTGATCTTCATGCTAACATGCAGTTAATCTCGGGACAGCGCGGAACAATTACACAGATGAGTTCCCTGTGTGCAATGGTCGCTGAGCCGGGAGAATGTCAGCACCAGGCCAGAGTCCAGCTCTGCAGGGGTCGGCCCTGAATCTGCTGAGTGAAGCACCCACCCGGGAGACCCCGTGCGCCCTGGGCCGTGACCCACCCTTCTCATTTTGTTCAGGGTTGCCTCAGAAAATGCAAATTGACTGTCCCAAGACGGGCCAGGTTTTGACGCGTGCACGTTACACTGAAAATATACAGAAAGCTCCTTGGACGCCTGCTTCCAGGAGACACTGGTGCCTGCTTCTAGAAGGCAATAGTGGCTGTCTGTAATCTGGTCCCCTTTGGATCAGCTGTGTTTCCACACAGAGGAAGCATGGCATAGTGAGTGGCCAACAGGGCTGACACCAGCACTGTCCCCTGACACCCCCAGAATCCTGGGGTTCTGCGGACCTCCACCTCCATGAATGGACAGACATCGTGGCCTCACTCTCCAGTACCGAAACTCCTGCTTGGGGCATTATGGGAATGCCTGCACGGTCAGGATTTGACTTAAAGCAAATAGAAACTGCCTTGATTACACCAAGCACAACTCAATAGCCCAACTCGAAGCCACACTCACGAACTCAGGCCCACACCTGCAAAGAACCCAACTCTACCTGTGACTGTGAAACCAAAAGACAATTGAGGGAGTGGGCATTGGTCCAGCAGTTATAACACCCACAGAATGCCAACATTTAAGTCACTGTTCTGTTACCAACTGGCTTCCCCCTAGTGAGCGCCCTGGTAGGCCTGCAAGTGATGCCTCAAGTCCTGGTCCCTGCCGCCCATGGGAGTGCCCAGCTCCCGGCTTTGGCCTGGGCGATCTCCGGCCACCACAGGCGTCTGCGGGAGGAAGGCTACAAATGGGAACTCTGCTCTTTCTCTCTTTCAAATTAAGCAAATAATATTTTTAAAGATTCTAAGTTCATCAAGTCCCACAACTAAGAGAATGTCCAAGATTTAGGGTTTACAAAGAACAGTATTCCTTAGAGGGGTCTTTGTGTACTTATAACCACAACATTCCCCCTCAGAGAGTCCTTAGATGCAGACAAGCTCGGGGAAATCAAGCAGCCGGCTGAAGATCACGTGGGCAGCAGGAGCAAGCCGAACTGGGGGGGCCAGGGAGCTGAAGGGCTGGAGGGCCGGGGGGTCGGGAGGCCGGGGGCAGGGGGTTGGGGGGTGGTCCCAGCTCCCAGGCCAGCTGGTGTACCAGAATAATGGAGTTCATCATCACTACTTTCCATTTAGCCCGCGCATCTGGTGGCGTGTGGAAATGCTGGCATTTGTTTCAAATTTCAAAGACATCCGTGCAGTAAGAGAAAGCCCACAACAGCTGCAGGACAGTTTTACAAAATGACCAAGAGGTGCAGGAAGGACTCCCTGGGTGGGGCCAGAGGACTCCCCCTGCAAAAAGCAGCCCAAGTGCTCTTCTCCGGGGTTGGAAAGTTGGAGCTGATTTGGGCGTTGGTGTCCCAAGGGGGTCCTGGCTGGCTGGTGGGCTAGGACCTCTAGAAAGGAGGATGGCCTTGGGGGATCAATGGCAAACCAACTGGGCATGGTCCTGGGTCACCCCTGACCCTGCAGCTCTGGGCCCCCATTCCTCACAGTCTCAGATCACCAATGGTGGCATGGTGCTGGCAGTATGGAACCCAGCTGCCCTGCCTACAAGTTGTGGGCTGTGAGGGGGGACCCCACCTCTGACTCTGAGAGCATTGCTGGGGGCACAGCAGGTGTTCACCTACCCTCCACAAGCTCTGCACAGAGAGATGCTTCCATGTGCTGAGCCCCGGTGAGCTCATCTCCCCTTCACGCCTCAGCATGTGTCACTCACAGAGGGATCCAGAACCGAAGGGGCAGGTGGCTTTAACACCTAGCCCTCCCTCTCCTGGCTCAGGAAGCAGTGATGAAGCCAGTGCAGCCTTGGCAAACTTTATCCCTAAGGCCAAGTATGCTGCCCTACCCTCTTCTGCCTTGCACAGTCTCCTCCTCCTGGTGCTGGCTCCTGAAGGGGCACATTGGCCTTGACCCCTCTTCACTGGGACAGGGGATGTCCTCTGTCTGACAGAGGGGCCACACTGAACTTGATGAGACACTGTGCCTTGTGGCCCACAATGTCCCCTGGTCACCATTCCTGTGCACACAGTCAGCCCTCGGGCACACAGCATCCTCAGAACACACCTGCTTGTATGGAGTCAGCCATCAGCAAGGTGTCAGCCTGGCTCTGTCACCCCCTGACAGTCCATTCTCTCTCATGGGCCACAGAGGCTCCCAGGGCTGCTCCTGCTCAGGCCCAGTGTGTGCCACCAGAAAATACCGCACTCTCCAGCGCCCACAGGTCACGAGGGACCCTCTTCTCCATCTCAAGATTTGGGATTATTCTTTAAGGAGGTCTCGCTTGAGCAGATTTTTAAGTCCCATTGCCACTCAGATGCCACCACTACCCTAGTGTCTGTGGCTAAAAGCAAATCAGATCAAAAAGCCATCCTGGGGCCTCAGCTAAATCCAATTCCTGCTTTGAACCTTCTGCCAAGTCTTGGGCTTATCGGCTGGAGCATGTGTGAATTACCATATGAAAGAATTTACTCTGACTGTGTGTTGTGTGTTTAAAAAAAAAATCATTTAGATAAGAAAAATACCCAGTCCTTCAGAAAATGTACAGATGGCTCTGTCACGCCCTCTCAGAGGTATGCCGTGTGGGAGATGTAATTGTCTCCAGGATAAAGGCATCCGCTTCCAGCTGCGGGGGGGCTCCAAGAAGCTAGACCATTCCGCTAGAGGAAACTGCAGCAGGACTGCCACAAGGGGTCGTCCGAGCTGTCGGCTGCTTGAGGGCGGGGGGGGCACGAGTGGGGGCCTTCCGACGCGCATCCAGTGCATCTGGAACACGCTGTTTCCCGGAAGTGCACACCGCAAGTGTGGCTTGCCCGGAAGCAGACGGGAAGGCTGGGAGGGGCGGCAGGGGAGGAATGCTCCTTGTGGAGGGGTTGACGCTTAGCCTGTCACCCAACTGGCTGGCCTCTCTCCTTGCCCATCTTCATGCTGTGGGACCCAGCTCAGCCAGCCTGCACCAGTCCTCATACAGGTTCTCCTGTCACACTCCGGTTTCGCTTTGCATGGAGTGGGAGGAGGACCACGCATGTGTGCCTGCCTTGCTTCCCCGTGCCCCCTCCTCCACTGGACGGGAGGCTGTGCCAGCCAAACCAGGTCTGGTTAGATTCTTGCACCCACTCCCAGGACCCAGCACAAAGCAGGTACTGTGAATGAACAGAAGAGTGTGGGCCTTGCCCTGCACGTCTTCAACCTGGGTGCCAGTCCTAGGGGCTGTCTGGGCACAGTGACACGCAGTCACCATGACCTAAGCTCTGTCCCCAAGTGCACAGGACCCTGCAAAGACATCAGTAGCTCTGACCTGGAGTCAGAACCCCGAGAGACCATGATTCAAGGATTAGGGGGTGGGGGACCAGCCTGTTCATCAGGACCAGGAACCCCACAGCTGCTGTTACACCAGACACATAGAAGCAAGGCTGCTGGGGGACCCAGGAGCAGGTGCCGTGGTCCAGTGCGGCTCCATGGCTGGCTTTCCAGTGGGCCCCGGGCCGCTGGCAGGTGTGGACAGTGGACACAGCAAGGGACATGGGGAAAAGAGAGAAGGGCATCCCCATAAGGAGTGACAGGAACCAGGGCAGAGAGCCAGGGTGCCACTGGCAGCACTGGGCAGGGGTATCAACTCCAAGCTCCAGGGGGCCAGGCTCTGGTGGAAAAGCAAGCCTAAGTCAGCTGGGGGACCCTTGCAGGTGGGAAGCCCACGGCAAGGTCCCTTTGGGCCCCTGCGTGTCTACAGGCCTCCTTCCTGTGATCTGTTTATTCGCTGTCTCCCTCTGGCTTCCTCTGGGTTTGAATGCGAGCCTTTGACACACAGTGGCTGCCAGGGCCCAGAGGTGCTGAGTATGGACAAGCAGCCTCATATTCACTGAAAAGGCCAGATGTCAAAGCAGGCACCGTGTCCAACGTTGCAGACAAGGACCCACCCATGGAAATCAACCCCCAGAGTGGAAGGATCAGGCCCTGGGCTCTGCACTGAATGTTTCACTTGTGCCTTTGGGGATCTGGGATGAGGAGGCAGATGGGGATGGGTTTCGGGGAGCAGATCCCAAGAGCCCTTTCAGAGGCCAAACAGGCTGGTCCAGGCTAGAGGGACAGTGTGCAGCCAGCTCCCACCCACCAGCTCTGGCTGGTGCAGGCCCTGGCTGCATGGCTTTCGTAGGGCAAGCAGATGTGCTGGGCAGAGGCCAGCAGTGCCCTGAGCACACAGCGCCTGCTTTTGGACCAGGTGGCCAGGAAGGAAACCACGAGGATCCCAAGTTCCCAGCCTCTTGCAACAAACTAGATGCAGGTGTCTCCGGCGCCGTGCCCTGCGCCACAGTTCAGTGCGACTCCGTGGAAGCCTGAGCTATCTTGTCTGCTGTCCAGTTACAAATTAATCCCTGCTTATCAGTGATTAACTTGTTCAAGCCACAGGAGCTGCTGAACCGAAACAGGCCCCTTGGGGTGAAGGAGTCTGGAGCATGGCGTGGTGCGTGGCTCCCGGCATCCTGCTGTGTCAGCACAGCCAGGACAAGGGTCCTGCTCTGAGGCCCATGGCCCTAGAACCCCCACTGTGTCCCTCCAGCTGCAAACCCATTCCATCAACAGCGAGAGTTTGTTTTGCTCTGTGTGTCTGTGAAGCAGATTTTGAAGAAGAAATAGCATGCAGTGGCAGGCACAGGGTGCAGATGCGGCTGAACCAGGGCTGATGGGGAGGAGAAGGAAGCCACGCTTTGGAACTCACAGGGAGTTACAGACCCTGTCTTAGAGCCTCACGGTGGGAGCAGGCCTCTGAGGTCCTCAGATCCAATATCCTAACTCCAGAGAGGCCAGGAGGAGAGGGCTTGACCTGCCCCACGTCACATAGGAGAGGGGAACAAGGAACCAGGTTGGAGGTGCTTCTGAGCCAGAGCAAGTCTTGCTTCTTCCCAGCAGGGCTGTCCTTGGGAAAAAAGACCAGAAGAGTCCTCCCAGATGCCACTGCTACCCCCCAGAAAACGTCAAAATAAAATTTCTCTGACTTCTCTGAGTGTTCCTGGCGGATTTAGCCTCACTGCTCAGTTCAAAATGCCTCATAGCAATTTGTAAATATGCCTTTTTTTCACCTCTGTGGGCATCCCTCATAAAGTCATATGCCCTTGTCTAACCCAGGGAGAGACCTCAGCCACCCCTGACCAGAGGCAGATGCTACAGAGAGCTTGACCAGAATGACTCAAACTCAAGGTCTCGACCAAGACCAGGGCAGGTGAGGGAGAGGAGGTGACCAAATAGCAGGGGGTGACCAAAGGAGTAGGGGCAGCAGGTTAGGCCTCTGCCGGGACTGCCCACATCAGGATGCTTGGGGTCAGATCTCACCTCCACATCTGGATTGGCTTCTTGCTCACGCTTAGCGCAGCAGGCAGCTGATGACAGCTCGAGTTCCTTGGGTCCCTGCCACCCACATGAGAGACAGATGTAATTCCTGACTACTGTACTCAGTCTGGCCCAGTCTCGGCTATTGCAGCCATTTGGGAATGAACCGGCAGATGGAGGATCTCTCTCTTTCCCTCTCTCTGTTTCTGTCTTTCAGATAAATAAGAAGCAAATTTAAAACAAAACTGTGGCATCCTAGATATAGCTGAGAGCAAGAAAAGGCCTTTTAGGGAAAAACTAGTGGAATCTGAATAAAGGGTGGAAGTTTGGTTTGATGGGTGTGTAATTATGACAGTCCTTGTTTGCAGGACTAAAGTGTAGCGATAGGGGATGCTGAGGAACGGGGCATGGAAACTCTGCTACCTGTGCAATTTTTCTGTAAAAATCTAAAGTATTTATTAAAATGGTTAGAAAAAAAGCCTCTTTCCATTTCTCCCAATCTGGAGCCTTTATTGAACGTCTCATTACAGAGTCTGTGATGTGGAAGATACAGAAAAAAATGAATATTTAGCCAGAGGAAAAGGAACAAGAGAGAGGGAGAGGAATGAAAAGGAAGAAGCGGAAGGAGTTCAGAACACAGAAGAGGTTGTGACCAGCCACTGCCGAGGACCAACACGCCGTGGGATGGCACACCGTGGGCACTGCTTCCTGCTGTGACCGTGGAAGACGTCAGACACGAGGGACCACGTGCCACAGCCGTGGTATATCCATGTGCAAGACCAACACATCCAAAGGCAAATCCGTGGGACACAAAGATGGAGGGTGAGGCAGTCTGGGGGATGGAGGATAGGGAGTGGCCCCCCATGGCTACAGGGCTTCTTTTTGGGGTGGTACAAACGTCCTGGAGTTAAGTCTCAGTGATGCTGTCCGCCATGTGGTCATGCGACTCATGCGGGGAGGGAGCACTTCAGGCTGGTTGAAGGCAAGCTCCTCCCCTCATGACTGCGCTCCCTTGTGGACAGGGCTCTTCTGCTCACCACCGCATCCCAGCACCCAGCCAGTGCCTGATGCCCAGGGGCTTTCCCAGCTCCACCAAAAGGCTAATTCTTGCCATCCTTGGTGCCTAAGCCAAGCCTTGCCAGGAGGCTCCTTCCCCGACTGCCCTCTCCATAGACTCTGCTACCACTTAGCTACCCACAGAAACATCAATTGGGTCTAGACCAGCTCTGCTTTGTCCTGGGCAGAGTCTGTGTCTGCAGCTCACCCCCAGGCCTGGCTGATGCACAGCCCTGAGAGTGGACAGGAGTGTCCTGAAGGTTGTGGGGGCCTAGAGCAGGCAGGTCATGGGCCCGGACCCCAGGAACGTCACAGAAGGCTTCCCGAAAGAGTGGACATCATTTCCGGCAGAGGAGCTTTGCAGAAGGGGGGTGGCTGACGTGGAGTGCAGGCTCTGGATTGCTGTAGCTTCCATATTTCTTCTCGTTCCTCCTTTCAGGGGAAGGTCCTTAGAGGTGGTTGATCATATCAGCACCAAGGCTCCCAAGGGACCTGCAGGTCACTCAAAGGTAAGACCCACCCCCTACCACAAAAAAAAAAAAAAAAAAGAGAAAATCCAATCTGGGTAGGCATTTGGTATAATGGCTAAGATGCTGGTTGGGACACCCATATTCCATATTGGAGTACCTGGGGTCAAGTCCTGGATCTGTGTCTAGCTTCTTGCCCCCCACACACTGGGAGGCAGAAGGCAATGGCCGAGTACTTGATCCCCTGACACCCACATGGGAGTCCCACACTGAGGTCCAGTGTCCTGGCTCTGGCCTGGCCTAGTTGTTGTAAGGCATTGGGGAACAAACCAGTGGATGGAGATCTTTGCCTGCCTGCCTCTGTTTTTAATCAAAACCACTTTTTGTTTGTTTTGTCTCTTGAGTCAGCCAAAGTGGCTTTTTAAAAAAATCTAGCTTGAAGACTGCAGGTAGCCATGGCTGGAAAGTGAGTGTCATTAACACGCCAGGGAGTCTGCAGAACAGTTTCCACCTACGGACACGAGCTCAGAGGGCAGAGATCTGCCGAGGCAGCCGTGGCAGTCCTGGCTGGTGGGAGAGCCAAGCCTGGAGGTCACGCACGCCTGGGTGTTAAACAGCCCTGCCATGCCAGCTGCCTTGTGTCTGGGCCTCAGTCTCTTTTAGCCCTGGTCCCACTGGGCCACTTGGGGAAGCAGCAGACCAGGCATGCCAAGCATCATCCCATTCGGTGTCTGGCTCAGGAGAGACACTCGGTAAAACACAGGTGTCATTTGTCGTTGTGATTATTACTAAAGACTCCTTGTCCATCCTGAGGGTGTTTGAAAATAAATCTTTATTTTTTAAAAAAAAAAACCCTTGCAAACAAAGCAAAACAAAACCTTGCATCCTTTGTACATTTTAAAAACTACGCAAAGAATGGCCTGAGTGCTAGAATTGCAGAGAAGGCTTCTATGCAATCTTGCAACAAGCGAGTTGCGATCGAATCAGAGAGCCGGGTACCGCGGCTCCTCTGCCTTTCAGCTTTGTCTGCAAAGTGAAAATAAAATAAAGCAAAGTTCCTCTTGACCCCCAGGAGACACTGAGTGGGAGAGGTTTGACCCCTGAAGACTTCAAGCTTCCAAGCGAAAGCTAATTTCAGTTCTCATTTCCTATCAGGTCTTCTGCTTTGCCTCATGCACTGCTTTCTCTGAAAGCAGAGAGTCACATGGAGTGGAAAGGAGGAGGGGGAGAAGAGGCAGCAGCTCTGGTGACCCCAGCAATAGAGGGCACGCCAGCTCATTTTCCTCAGCAGAGCTTGCCTCCCTGGGCTGCGAGCTGTGCTCAGAGGGCACCGTGTGGGCTCTGTCTTAGCCACAGGCCATGCAAGGGGGTCTCACTCATGGTTCTCACTGCATCTGGGGGGCATAGCAGGTGCATGAGTAAACATCATTCAGAAGAGTACAGCCTCTGAATCACCAACTGCAGCATCAACTGTGAACTTGATGCAAGGTCTCAGGACCAGGCTTACTGAGTCAGAAACTGGAGGTGGGCCCAGTAACCAGGATTTCACCAGCCCACTGGGTGAGTTGGGTGCACGCTGACATCTGACAGCGCCGTTACCAAGCCCTGGGATGCAGCCACTTAGAGCCTCGTGGCCAAAGAATCTTCACGACATTGGAACAGGGTCTTGATAAAACCATCTACATCAGGGGCAGAATCAGGGCAAAGCAATGTCAGTGCGGACAGCAGCAACCCTGAAAGGTTTTAAGAATGATTGCCAGAAAGGGGTCAGAGTGGCTCTCTAAGGGATGAAGTCAGTCCTGGTCTGTTTCTGTTGCTCCCCTATTATCTGTATGTCCCCCTTTCACGGATGGACGGAATGCTCCTTGTACAGAGGAGGGTTGTCATTCCGCAAGGCCCTGCCTCCTTCTTCCAGGCTGTTCCGCCTGGTCACATCTGAGCCTGGACAGCTGGCAGGACCCACAGGGCCCCACATGGCCCTGAGCCCACATTAAGGAACTCACATCATATCTGGGTTCTCCACTCCCGAGGTTAGGAATCTGCCCCTGCAGCCTCCTCTCTCCAGGGCAGCAGCCAGCGAGTCTGGGTGCCTACCTCATGCCCACCACACGCTAGACTCTCCGTGTTCGGCCACTTCATCTTGGGGTGTTAGATGATCCGCCTTCTGCAACCGAGAGAATGGAGACCTAGAGGAATGCAGTCACTTGTTCAAAAATCACACCTCTGCATGATGTGCTTTTCCTTTTTTTTTTTCTTAAGATTTATTAATTGCTGTTGGAAGGGCAGATTTACCGAGAAGAGGAAAGACAGAGAGAAAAATCTTCCGTCCGTTGGTTCACTCCCCAAATGGCCACAACGGCCAGAGCTGCACTGAACTGAAGCCAGGACCCAGGGCCCAGGACCCAGGAGCCTCTTCCAGGTCTCCCATGTGGGTGCAGGGTCCCAAGGCTTTGGGCCATGCTCAACTGCTTTCCCAGGCCACAAGCAGGGATGGGAAGTGGGAGCACTCAGAACTAGAACTGGCACCCGTGTGCGATGCCAGCACTTTGAGGTGCAGGATTAGCCCTGCAATCTCTGCATTTCAACCAATAGGGGTTGTCAACCCTGGTCTCATGAAAGAGTCTTGTGGCAATTGTTTATTAAAAACATGAAGGGAGGGAGGAGGGGGGAGGGTAGATGCAGCGCAAGCTGCAGAGCAACGAAGTCGAAGCGTAAAGGTAAGGTCTGGCTATTGGTCAACACCCAAGGGCCTCCAGGGACCACGGCAGGGGCGCCTTGCTCCAGTCCTCCCTAAGGCGAGGGACAGGAAGTGCCTGCTCTCCCTCCAGTCAGGCTTCAGCCCATGGCCCTAACCTGACATTTTTTGCGCTTGATTGACGTGGCTGGATCCCACGTGCTCACTGTAAAATATCACCAAGTTGCTCACGAAGGCTGCATCTGAGCAGTTAGGGCTTAGGAGAGGAGCGGGTGGGCAGGTGGGCAGCTCCTAGGGGACTTCAGACATGAGAAGAATTATTTTTAAAAAAAATCTATGGGCCCGGCGCGGTGGCGCAAGTGGTTAAAGGTCCTCGCCTTGCACGCCCGGGATCCCATATGGGCGCCGGTTCTAATCCCGGCAGCCCCGCTTCCCATCCAGCTCCCTGCCTGTGGCCCGGGAAAGCAGTCGAGGACGGCCCAAAGCTTTGGAACCCTGCACCCGCGTGGGAGACCCGGAAGAGGCTCCTGGCTTCGGATCGGCATAGCACCGGCTGTTGCGCTCACTTGGGGAGTGAATCATCAGATGAAAGATCTTCCTCTCTGTGTCTCCTCCTCTCTGTATATCCGCCTTTCCAATAAAAACAAAATAAATCTTAAAAAAAAATCCATGCTGTTTTTAATTATATGCATCTTCCACGAACTTTTAAAGGCCCTGTGTGGGTTTGTGTGTGTGTATAAAGGGTTTTTTTGTGTGCCAAAATACACTTACATTTTAGCTCCATTTTCCCCACAAACTTTCTAACTCTCCAGGTAGTTTCTGGACAATCTATGCCGTTGATCTGGCTACAAGAGGAATTTGTCAAATTCAAGCATGTTTTTCTTTCTTTTTTTGTCAGCCTCATCCACGGCTGTTTCCAGTTGCTTCTTCCGGACACCTCTTGGACCAAGTGGCCACTAGAGGGCGCACATGGCAAAACATTAACTGACCTGTGGCTGCACACAGCGAGAACTGAAAGACTGGAGTTGTCGGATTGAGTAAGCTAAAATGTCAAGATCCGGTTAAAATTGAATGCCAGGTGAGCAAAATTTACATGAGGCATAGTTATATAAATCAAAACCACTCATTGTCGATTTGAAATCTTAGTACTTTGGGTGTCCCGTGCTTTATCTAGCAAGTTTGATCTGAGGGTGCTCTGGAGAAGCGGATGACTCAATGAGCTCAGCTGTTTCAAGTACTAGAATTTGGGGAACACTGCTGGAAGGAATTAAAAGCAACATGAAACAAGCCAGCAGCCACCCCGACACCATCACAACTGTTGCGTGTCCCTGTCCCCCGGGGAACTTCCCGGAGCCTCCCAGTGGGGCACCCTCAGCTCCCTGACTGGCCCTGTGATCCCATTTCTTACATAAGCAAGGCAAAGTTCTCCAATGCTCCAGCAAACTCCCTTGCTTTCTTTGGCAAGGGCTTCATGGAACCTTAGCCTCTGCTTCCTAGCTCTTACGGTAAGCGGGGCCTCCAGTGCCTGGAAGCACACAGCCTCCACTGCAGCCGCCAAGCAGTAATACAGCAGTACTATCATTTCTAAGAAAGAAGTCCCGGGCCAGGTGCTATAGTTTAATTGGCTAAACCCTCCCCTTGAAAGCGCCAGGATCCCTATGGGTGCAAGTTTGTGTCCCATCCAGCTCCCGGCTCGTGGCCTGGGAAAGCAGTTGAGGACGGCCCGAAGCCTGGGGACTCTGCACCCGCGTGGGAGACCTGGAAGAAGCTCCTGGAGGCTGGTTTTGGACTGGCTCAGTTCCAGCCATTGTGGCCACTTGGAGAGTGAACCAGCAGATGGAAGATCTTTCTGCCACTCCTTCTTTCTGTAAATCGGCCTTTTTTAATAAAAATAAGTAAAACTTTAAAAAAAAAATGAGTCCTGCAGAGTGACCAGCATGTGCATGTAAAAGCTGGGCATCATATCTCTTGCCCAAAGCTTTGTCCACGTTCGGTCTCAGGCATAATGTTCCACAGAGAAGCAGCAGCAAAGCTGAAGCTCTCGCTGCAGCTCTGTGCTGTTCACTGCCGGCCTCCCTGCTTGGCTGCAGCCCGCTGCAAGAAGCCACTGTCTGTAACACATCTCAAATGGAGAAAAGCTAGAGCACAGCCAGTGTGTCCCCCCACGCACTTCCCAACCAAAAACTGTTTCCCCATTCCGCAACAAGATGTGTTCTGTGAGTCTGTGTAACAAGCTGCTGCCTAAGGATGGCCTGGGGGAGAAGACAGAAAGAGGAAGAGAACTGGAGAAGCATGGCTTGGACAAATTCCCCTTGACACATGCACGGACAGCCCAGGTTGATGTCTGCCCGCTGTCTGCTGAGACAGGGCAAGGGCAGGCACTCAGGGATCTTGGCCTCTGGTCTCCTATTCACATCTGGGAGACACTCTGGATTCCTAAGGTCAACATGTGAAAAGCGAAGAGCCTACATTTTCCAGATTTTTCTCACAACTCCTGAAGCATGACTGTCCTAGGGGAGACCTTGCATTCCTATCTGAGAAGGGAGGGGAGGCATTGCTGGGAGTCAGTTGAACTTCCTCCCCCTCTGCCTTCATGGATTCAGTCCATGCTGATGATTGGGCAAGGTGTATGTCAGGTGCTGCCAATGGGAAGCACATCCCTTGGCAAGCCAGAAAACAGGGGCTCCGGGAGTTGCCAAGAGACCAGGACAGGTGGTGCAGCCGAGATGTTCACGTACATAACTCTGATAGCGTAAGAGGCCAGAGACTAGCCATTCTAGAACCTTCAGCAGTGATGAGTACCGAGTCTCTGTGCTCCAGGAGACGTCAGTCAATTGAGAAGGGCAGGTGCGGCAGTTGTGATTACACGGAGGAGTCTGACTGGCCACCGAGATGAGGGATGCGAAGGTGCTGAGTCATGCAGGGGCAATCAGGTGGGAAAAGGACTCCTGAGAAGCCAAGTTTTGACAGAGCAGAAAAATCTCCTGGGATTGCAGGGGAGGAAGTACACAGCCTCACCTAAGGGGAAGTCTGAGAGGCTTTCAGAACTCTGTTATAAGACGCTGGGAGGAGGCACGGCTAAGGAGGGAGGACAGCACGGGTGGGAGCCGCAGGTTTTTATACACACACATATATATAGGCACATGTACAGAGAGAAAGATCTTTCATCTGCTGATTCACCCCACCCCCAAGTGACCACAATAGTGTGCTAATCTAAGGACAGGAGGCCAGGCACCTCCTTTAGGTCTCCCATATGGGTGCAGGGTCCTAAGGCCTTGGGCCATCCTCTTCTGCTTTCCCAGGCCACAAGCAGGGAGCTGGATGGGAAGTGGAGCAGCTGGAACTAGAACCGGCATCCATTTGGGATCTAGGTGCATGCAAGGCGAGGATTTAGCCACTAGGCTATTGTGCCGGGCCTGAACCATAGGCCTTTTACATCACGCAGAAAGTTAAGATTCTGTTCTGAAACCCATAGGGAGCCATGCAAGGATTTCCAACCAAGAAGGCTGGGTGATGTAAAAGGCTCCAATTTCATTTGAGTAGCAGTAGCAATGTGGAAATGGATGAGACAACAGGTGGTGGCGGTGGGAAGAGGAAGCTGAAACTATTCCAATAACTCTAAAGATCAAACAAGTCATTCCCCAGAGTGGCTGCTCTGCCTTCCCCTTAGCCTTTCCTGCCTCGTCTTCTGCCTTCCGCATGTTCTGCCCCGCCCTGCCTTCCTGCAGCATCTGCTGACTTCCTCATCCTGTCCTGGCCTCCTTGCAGTAGATTCCCAGACAAAAAACTTGGAGAAAATGTTGAGTTACAGATAGAATTTGAGTTTCTGTAAGTCTTCATTGCTTTTGCCCTCACTTTTTTTTTTTTTAATTGTAAGGCGTTGGGGTTATTTTAGTGGTTAGCTTATTTGTTTCATCTACTTAAAGATCATCCATCTGCTGGTTCACTCCCCACATGGCTGGCCAGGCAAACACTAGGCACCAGAAACTCTAAGCAGGTCTCCCATATAGGGAGCAGGGGGTCAAGTGCTTGGGCCATTGTCTGCTATCCTCAGGTGCATTAGTAAGATGCTAGGTTGGAAGAATGGTGTGGCTGGGACTCGAATTTGCACTGGGATATGTGATGCTGACATCGTAGTGGATTTACCTGTTGTACCGTAAAACACCTACCCTTGCCCTCACTCTTGATAGTTGAGTTGGGTATAAGATTCTAGGCTGAAAATTATCTTCCCTCAGATCTTTGCAAGCCACTGTCATCTGGTGGTATCAGAATGATTTGCTGTTCTTTGATCTCACATTCATAAGCAGAGTTAGAGAAATATCTTCCACCCACTTGTTCATTACCCAAATGGCTGAGAACCTTGGAACTCCATGCATATTTCCCCTAGGAGTCACAGGGGCCCAAGCTACTGGGTCATCTGCTGCTGCTTTCCCAAATACACCAGCAGGGAACTGGATCAGAAATGCAGCAGCGAAGCTCGGAATGGCTGGTCATATGGGATGTCTGTGTTGCAGGCTATGATGCCAGCCCCAGGACTTAGCTTTTCACAGGGGTGCTGGCTACATAGCTATATTCACTGTGCTTTTTAAAATGAGACTGCTTCAGAAAGCTTGTAGAAAAGTGAATTAGAACTATTTTGGTACAAAGTTTTTGAAGTCCACGTATAGTTTCATCATGATATCCATTCTCGACACATTTTTAAAAGGCTTCTCATTTGTATGGATTTTAAAATTCTATTGCATGAACCAAATTTGTCCTTTAATTCCATTTTACATAAACTTTTTGACATGTACTTGTTATCTGAAAATCATAAGTTTGTCCTTAAAAACGGACTCTTAAATATGACAAATATTAAAGAACGCAGTTCAGTACCTAGTGGATGGCATGCACCTACTAATTGTTAATTGTTAAATTTCTTGGTATGGTGACCATTGAAACGATGCACTGGTTTAGCACAAACTATAAAAACAGATTCACACCCATTTGGAAAACTTTTACTTGTTTTTCATCTTATTGTTGATAGATACGTGATTTTTACATAGACCTGGGACACAAAGTGGTGGTTCAATATATAGATGTGATGAGATAAAAGTACAGTGGATAGCCACCATTTGAAACATCCATCATTTCTCTGTGATCCCGTCTAGCTGTTTTGAAATAGAAAATAGTGATAAATGCAGCCACCCTACTGTGTTCTAGATAATGCCAGAACCTGACCCTTCGATCGGAATGGGACCTTGGATACATGACTAACCTCTGCCCATGACCCCGTGCCTCACCCCTTCCCACCCTGCTCTTCTCTCCACTTCCATGAGATCAGATATTTGCGATTCCATGTAAGATTCCTAAAACAGTTCCTTGCCTTGTTTATGGAGCCAGCATGTATCTCTTCACCTTGCAGTCCTATGTTCAGGTCTTGCTACTCCCATCCTGTCCGCCCCACAGGGCATCTTTCTTCTTACTGTGCTGTCCATGTTGGAGGGGCCTAGAAGTAGCCCCTTTGGACAGCTTGCTCATGCAGCTCCAGAGCCTGTGTCTGTGGGAGCACCGCCCTGAAGCAACAGCCATGGGCATTGTCCAGCAGCGGGTCTCACTACAGGGGCTATGGTCCTAAGGCCTGGACTTCACTGGCCCTTCCATCTCCCAAGCAGGAAGTCTCCCCCCATGCTGCTTGGAGCTGGGAGGGGGCAGCACAGGCAGCTCACTCCTTCCTGACTCTTCCATGCGTCTGGGTCATTATTACACTGAAACCAGGCTCTGTGGGCTCTCACCTGGTTCCCACTTGGGAGGGCAGACTGGGACGTGACCGGCGGTTCAAATCAGTGTCTCCACGGGGAGGTGATCGGCAGAAGGTTTTACTCAGCTCTGCCTCCACCATGATAGCGACGATGGTTTAAAATCCAGAAAATGCCAAGTGTTGGCAAGGCTGCTGAGAAACCGGGAAGCCATGTATTGCTGATGGGAAAGTAAAATGGTGCAGTCACTGTGCAAAACAGGAGAAAACCTCTCCTTAGTCCACATTCCTTGGCTCCAACAGGATTCCCAGGGCTTGGTATGTCATAAAGAAAGGAAGTTTACTTAGCTCCTGGTTTCAGTGCCACTGACAGCTGTTCAGCTTGGGTGTAAGGGACAGATTGGCTGTGTCATCTGGTGCGAGCGCTTGTGAGAGGGAGCGATCATTGAGAAGACAGGAAGTTGCTCCCGGATAACCACCCAAGCTTACCCTGCAAGAGTTTCCAAGACTCATCCCACACTCCCTGTACCCTCCATCTGGGTTCTCTCCAGCTCACGCTGGTCTGACGTCCATCACTGAGCTGCAGCACTGAGTCTGGGGGGAGGCAAGCCTCCACCTCTCCGCTCTGGAAGCATCTGAGTTTGTCTCATTGGCACTTCCTCTTTGGGACCGGAGTGCGGTCTCTCTGCTCTTAGCTTCGAGGTCGGCAGGTGCTTGACCAATTGGATGTTCCTGTCCTGCGACTGGGATCTTGAGCAGAGAGCAAATCTGTGGGGATGGGCGTCAGCACCATCCTGCCCTGGTCAGTGCTGACCACACAGCTCCTCCCAGGGAGCCTCTGCGAGGGCTCCCAGCCATGCTCTCCTGCCAGCTACCTGAGGCCTTGCTAACTTCCTAGTAAAGCTCTCTGTGGCTGAAGGATGCTTGAGTTGTAACTGCAGGATTCCTGACAGCATGACGCAGCATGCTGAGGGTAAACAGAGGCAACTGAGTAAAGGGAAAGGACTCACAGCTGAGCATTGAGTTGCTCTTCACCGTGTTGTAGTAAGCAGCTGTTAAACCATTGCCTGGCAAGACTCGATACGTAGACTGTGTGGCATTCACACTAAGGAATGTCACAGAGGAAGCCTGGTACCATGGAATGCGCCGACAGCCTCAGTAGACACGAGGTGAGGCAGAAACGGGCGTGTCCAAAAACAAGGGGCAGAAAGAAATTCAAGTTCGTTAACCGTTTCAGAAAAAGCTCAGATATGTGCCCCCAAATTAAAGTTAGTAGAAGAAACATGCGAACAAGGGAACCAAGCCAGAAACAGAGGTGACACCCAGCAGGAGCCCCTCCTGCAGCCTTGAGCATGCACGGCTTCCTTGAGCCTTGAGCGTGGATGTCCACACCCCATGGGAAGCTGTGGCAGGAAGCAGCCACGGCCAGAGCACCACAGCCACTCCACGTCCTGCCTCTTCAGCGCAGATGTCTCTTGCTCCGTGAGTGGTTTCTCCCAGGCTGTGGGTGCTGACAGCTCCTGTCGTGGGAGTCATGAATGTTAATTCAAGTGGGTTTTTTTTTTTTTACACTTGATGTTAGCCAAAAGGCTGAGAAGTGATTTTTTTTAAAAAAAGAATTATTTATTTTAATTTGAAAGGTGGAGTTACAGAGAGAGAAGAGACAGATCTTTCATCTGCTGGCTTACTCCCCAGATGGCCAGAACTTGGGTCAGTCCAGAGCTGCTTCTGGGTGCAGGGCCCCAGGGACTTGAGCCTTCCTTTGCCGGAAGCTGAGATCAGGTGGTGAGCATCCAGCCCAGGCTCTCTGGCAGGGGATGCAGGCGCCCCAGTCACTGTGCTGAACTCAATTCCCTTGATTCCACTGCACATCAAGTCTAGAGGAAGAGGGATTCCTGCCTCTCCCTCCATCACTCATCCAGTGGAAACTCATGGAAAGGGAACCTCTCTTGTCCTGGGTAGAAGCATGAGTCGTGTGGTCACTGCAGGTGTCTGTGTCCACAGAGATCTGGTGAGGCCAGGGAGTGAAACCAAGCAGATAGACACTACGGCAGATGGGGCAGGAGGGGCGTGGTGGGAGGTCCCAGCCACTCTGCTCACCTGAGCCGGGCATACCCCAGCCCTGCTCGGTTCCCAAAGTTTAAGGCTCCTCCACTGGTGGTTTAAGCTGATCTGTGTTAGGTTGTCTGCCATGTGTAGCTCAAGGACTTCTAGCAGGTGCATTGGTACAATTGGTGATGCTGCCTTTTCTGGATTAGAATCTGTTCTCTATCAAGAGCTTTCTGACCTCAGGCTATCAAGAGCTCAGAACCCTTGCACTCACAGATCTTGTTGGACCTCTTTTGTCCCTCTACAGGACAGGCAGAGGCAGCCTCATTGTGCCCCTGTGAGTAAGAGGACAACCCCAGGCTTGGGAACACCCTGCCTTGCCCAGCATAGGAGGGGTGCAGCTGTACCCCAGATCTGCTGACAACTCACTCTTCTCACATCTTGCAGGAAGGGCTGGCCAGGCCTGGCATAGAACACAACTCCTGTTCTAGGTTCAGCAGATAAACCATGCCAGGCAGGCCGCCCACCCATCCAATGTCATCTTTGCTCAGACTCTCCACAATGGGGCCCATGCTGCCCATCCTGAGCCTGACAGGTTGTTTTGGAGGGAGGCAAGAGGACCCTGTCTAGGATGTCTCAGAGGCAGTCATGCGGGAGGCCGTTCTCCCTTGTGGTTTGCTTGGGTTTATGATGGGGGAGTCTGTGATCTCACTCAGGAATATTTATGCTCTCAGGAGAGAGCCTTGGGTGGGTGTCATTGTGGCCTCTGCAGGCAGCTCACTCGCAGGGACCTTCTTAAAGCAACAACTCCTCCCCTGTAGGTGCTGCCCTTGGGCAGGGCCGGGCCGGGTGAGGGGACCACATGTTTGAGACCCACGTGGAGGAGCAAATTATGAGAGAAAACTCCTCCAGCCTGCCCTGTCCTGGCGGCGCTTCAAAGCTTCCTTAAAATCCCTCCCTGGGAAAGAGCCTGGCCTGGTGGGTCTCCCTGCTTCGCTCCCACAGCTTGGCTGCACACCTGTTGCCACAGTCTGCAGCTCTTTGGTCTCCATGCTCCTCCTACGCAGTGGGCCGTGCCCCTCTGCCCAAGGAGGCAACACGGGGGCCCAGCTTACAAACTCGCCAGGCTCAGAGGCCAGACTCGCCCTCAGATGCCCACTTGGGGTTCTCTCTGCCCCCATCGGATTGCAGTCCAGTTGGAATTTTCATCTGCTTACAAGCACAAGCTCCCAGAGAACAGAGTGTCTACAAAATTCATGGACACAGGCAAGAGTCCAGCCCAGCTGCTCAGGAACCCTTCAAACACCGAGACAAAAACCCTGGCATTGGTGCAGCTGTCTGACACTTCACAAAGCCCTCTTGCTTAGTCTGCCATTCAGCTCTGCCACTGGCAGGCTTGCACAGCCCTGGCCATCTTAGAAACAAGGGAGCTGGGCCCCAAGAGAAGTTGGGTGATTTGTCACACAACTGACAGGTCACAAAGAAGGGACTCCAGCCCTGATGTTTGGGTTCGGAGTCCAGGGGTATTTGCAACCCATCATCGCAAGGGAAATGTTTTTATCTGTCTTCTTGGGGGTCCCAGGGGCTGCTGGAGAAGGAAAAGATGAAGGTGAGGAAGAGGAGAGTTGCCCATTTCATGAGCACTTACTTTCCAGGTCCTATGCTATCCTTACCACTTTCCAGGGGGGGATGTTTACAGGGAAATTGAGGCCTTGAGGCCCTCCCCTATGTGGGACCCTCTGATCTCCTGATGAGGGGTATCACCAATTACCTGCACTGAAACCCTGAATTGTCCTGAGTCCATATATAGAAGAGACCAGGGGCAGCCATGATACAGATTAAACTGTTCTTTACAATGTCTGCATCCCCTTGAGAATGAATGGGATCGAGTCCCGCCTCCACTTCCCATCCAGCTTCCTGCTAACGCACCTAGGAGACAGCAGGCACTGAGCCACGTGTTTAGGTTCCTGTTATCCACATGGGAGACCCGGAGTTCTTGGCCCCTATTTTGGCCTGACCCAACCCTAGCTCTTGGGGACATTTAAGGAATGAACCAGCATATGAAAGATTTTTCTCTATCTTTCAAGTAAAAATTATTTTTTTAAAGAGACCCAGTGTAGGTTTCCCAAGGTTTGACATCACCAGTAAGCACACATAGAATGCTAGCAATGATACATTCTGAAGGGTTGGCTGCAGCTTGTCTGGGAGCTCAGACCCTGAGCCAGGTCTCAAGCACATCCCAGCAAGGAGCTCACCCCTACAGGGGCTGTTTGCCTACCATGTGCTAGGGCGGCAAGTACATGGGGAGGGGATGTGGACTCCCCAGCACCTGGCCAGGGCTCTTCACGTACCTGCGATAGTGAGCCCCACAGATGACTTGTCCATCCCAGGCAACTGCGTCTCTGGAAGGAGAAAAACAACGTCTAAGGATTAAATAAGTGTTTCTGGGTAGCCCGGTTGTGGCATGGAAGCTTGGGAGGCATGGCTGGGAGACTTCACTCAGTCTAGCAGATCAGCCCATGGGGTCAGCCAAGGAATCCAAGCTTTGAGGCCAAATGTCCACAGCTCTGGCCACTTACCCTCGCCCTCGCCCACAAGGTGCAGAACAAGCTGTGCCACATTCTCTGTGACCAGAAACTTGCTCTCTAGGCAACAGAGCCCAAAAGCGGTCAAAGATGCTTGGTCCAAGGCAAGGTGACACACTCCCAGGCTTGGGCTGAGCCTGGTTAGAGGGGGTACCCCTTTTGCGTAGAGCCAGATCACAGGGCCCTCTGTGGACATTCAGGCTCAGGGAAGCAAGGGCACGGGGCCCACGGTGTGCAGCCAGCGGAGGTTCGCCAAAAGGTCTGGAGCTTGATCAAAGTGAAGGGTTTTACGAGGCAGGTGCAGCAGGCAGGCTTGCAGACTTGTACAGGGCCCTGTTAGAAGCCTGTGGCACAGAGTCAGGCTTGGCAGCCCCGAGCACCACCGCGATGAAGTGCAGCCAGAGCTCAGCCCATTCACCAGCTACACGGCAGCTCCTCTGTCCACAAAGGAGTAGAAGTTCTTTTCCACTTAAACCAAAACCTCCCAATGCTCCCTTGCACTGACTATAAGGGAGCATTTAAAAAAAAATTGTGGAAAATGAAACTAAAAGATCCAGTTTGGAAATAAGCTTTAAAAAAATGTTATGGAGTTTATTTTTAATGTTTGTTTCAGAGGTGAGGGCACTGAAAACCCATGTGGGCCACTGATGGGGCTGGAGTGAGACAGATGGGTTGGGGAGGGGAGGCGCAAGGTGAGTGGAGAAAAGCCTCCGCCCTGCCTCCTGTGGCAGGGTTTGGAGGGAAATGGCATGGCGCTCTTTGCTGCCAGACCAGGGGACAGAGATGGTCTCCCAGTGCTGCCCCAGGGATCTCGATGTGGGGAAGACTGTCCTGAGGGTGTTACGTAATGGTCTCCACTGTGCTCAGACGTCGGTCATGTTGTCAGGTGAGAGGTTCCTTCTGATGCCTATTGGCTGTCTATCTCAGTATGTCAGTGGGCTTCTGTGGTTGCTACCTCCACCTCACCTCATTCATGCATGTCCCAGCAGGCGCGGCTGCCTGGTCCAGCTTTGGGGTATCTCTCTGTTGTGGCTGTTAAGCTGTGCTTGGAATGCCTGCATCCTGTCTCAGACCACCTGGGTTCAAGCCCAACTTCCTGCTAATGTGCCCTGGGAGGCAACAGACAAGGGGTCAAGTCCCTGTGTCTTTACCATCTGCCTAGAGGCTCCAGATGGAGTTTAGGGTCCCTGGCTTCATTCATCCTTGCCCACTTCAGCCTGTTCTAGGCATTTGGGGAATGAACCAAGGAATGGACAATCTCCTTGTTTCTCTCAGATAAAAAGTGAATTTTTAAATAAGCTTATTTGAGTGAAAAAATGCTTTGAAATCTATTATAAAGTACCTTCAAAATATTCATGAAAATGTATATTATGAAAAACAATGGGGTTCAAGGATTTTTTAAAACTTCTTTTTAAAGAAAGGGTTACTTTGTTTATTTGAAAGGCGGAGTTACAGAAAGAGAGAGATCTTCCACCTGCTGATGCATTCCACAAATGACCACAATGGCTAGGGCTGGGCCAGGCTGAAGCCAGGAGCCAGGAGTCAGGAGCTTCTTCCAGGTCTCTCATGTGGGTGTAGGAGCCCACACACTGGACCATTCTCTCCTGTTTTCCCAGGTGTGTTAGCAAAGAGCTGGATAAGAAGTGGAACAGCCAGGACTTAAACCAACACTGCAGGCAGCAGTTTTACCTGCAACATTACATTGATGGCCCTGAATCTTTTTAACTTCTAATTCTACTTGCTACATGTTCTTTGGAGAAACCTATACTTGATTTGGAATTGGCATTTAGGGTTTGTCTGGGATATTTAGGATATTTTTGTTTGTTTAGGACTTAAAGTTTTCCTAGGATAAAACCAGTCCTAGGGAAACAGGATGGCTGGTCATCCTACTGGCATTTAGATATGTGGAAAACCAGGTATTTGTTTATTTGAAAGGCAGAGTGATACAGAGAAGGGTAATTTAGAGATCTTCCACTCACTGGTTCACTCCTCGGTAGCTGGGGCTGGGCCAGGCTGAAACCAGGAACTCTGCCCAGGTCTCCCAAACAGATGGCCAGGACCCAAATACCTGGGCCATCTTCCCCACCTTCCCAGACACATTAACAGGGAGCTGGATTGTAAGCAGAACAGTTGGGACTTAATCCAGGACTCCTATTTGGGACACTGGAGTCACAGCGACACTGACCCTACCCTTGTGCGGTTTTTATCTTCAAATAGAAAGGTTTTTTATTTTATAAATTTTCTTTTTAAATAATGATTGCATGGTTGATCAGGGTGGGAAGGATGAAGGTTTAGGGGAAAATAGGTGTACTCATTGCTTCCAAATTTACTATTTCTTCTTGTTGTTCCTGGAGGAAGGGGAGAGATAAAAGGGGAAACCACTCATGACTTTCCCCACATCCCAGTTCCCAGGGATGAGGAACTGCCACCTCATATCAACCCAGAGTCTCAGTGTTACATGTTCCCAGGGTTCTGTCCAGGTGGTTTGGACAGTTCTGAAATGCTGTCGATTTCACCGACCCGAGGATGATGTCACCCTCCCAATGTCCATTGGCTCCATTCGCTGAGACTTTTTGCTGTCATTGTTTGGGGTAGTTGTCCAGTTAGTTCTGTTCTTCTGCTACAGCACCGAATGAGCTTCCATATTCTCCTTTTACAACAGGGCCTGTGTCCACTGCTCCACCTTTTTCATGAAGTAGGACATATAATGACAAGATTGATCGCTCATCTTCAGGAGAGCATATCTTAACAAGAGATAAAGCTCCTTGATTCTTGTTTCCTGAAGAAGGCCTAGAGGTCTTCCAGGGGCCGGGGGGAGGAAGGAGTTATTGGCCACACAGGAGTCCTGTCTGCCTTCCAGCATCACCCTCTTTGGTCCTGCTGATGGGCGATGAACCCTGGAGGGTAGGGCTTTTTCTAGCAAGACAAGCAAGGCGAGAGGTAGGTTGCTCAGCATGTAAACATTGCAAGAGAAGGCTGGCTCATTAACATGCTCCCGGGGTTACCTGGGGACACCCAGTTTGCACAGGCTTGTGTAGTTTTGCATAGGAGTATCAACCCACAAGATCAGCTGTGCAAGGAAAGTAAATGTTGTTTGCAAAGTTCCAAGCTTAATTTCTCTGGGGAGTCTCCATGGGGTCACAGTGGTGGAAGCTTGATCTTCGCCACTGTGAGTCCTCAGATTTTCTTCGAGGGTATTGTCTGAGTTTGGAAGGAATGTTGGGGGTGCATCATATCGTGTCAAGGTGCAGGATCTGGGTGAGGGCAATGTTAGCTAATAATACCAAGAGCCAACACTGTGTTACCAGAGGCGCGAGTTTCTCCCATTGTAACAACTCAGATTGGCACTTGTCTCTGCTATTTTTTTTTTAAGATTTATCTACATGTCACTTTATTTTTATTCATCTAAAAGGTAGAGAGACAGACAAAGCTGCTATTTGTTGATTTGTTCTACAATTGCTGGCAACAATCATGGCTGGACCAGGCCAAAACCAGGAGCCCCAGAACTTCATCAGAATTCCCACATGGGTGGAGGACCCAAGTCCTGAGCCATCACCACCTGCTGCTTTCCAAGGGGAGCCTCAGCAGGAAGCTGCAGCAGAAGCGGAGGCAGGGTTCAAATCCTGGCTGTCTCGGACAGGCTGCTGGGGTCCCAACTGGTACCTCAGTCGCTGTGCTAGCAGCTGCCTGCATCTGTACTGGTTGCAGCCCCACTTTACAGATGAGGAAGGATGCTGTGGCTGTAGGAGTGGAGCTGGGGCCGGTGAGGAAGTACAGCCAGTAAAGCTGCCATCTGTGATCCCACCAACCTGAGTGCCTGCCACTTTGAATCCCCACTGCTCTGCTTCTGATCCAGCTCCCTGCTAATGTGCCTGAGAACATAGCAGAAGACGGTCCAAGTGCTTGGCACCTTACCATCCGTGTGGGAGACTCAGATGGAGTCCCCTGCTCACCACCTAACCCAACCCCAGCTACTGTGGCCACAGGGGGCAGTAGGTAGAAGATCTCTATGTCTCTCTCTCTTTCATTCTGCCTTTCAAATAACTAAAAAAAACTAAATTAAAAAAAATTTTTTTTTTAAGTGAATACGACTGAGGTTTGAAACCAAAGACCTGATGCTAGTGGCAGCCCCACTGGTTTCCTTGATTACCCAAGCACTAGTCAGTGGCCTGTTTGCCACCAGGTACTGAAGGGGCAGGCACTGAGCTAAGCAGATCCAGGGCTGCCTTCCCCAGCTTTTTGGTCCTGGGACCTCATTTCCCTCCAGCTGTAGTTTTTCACTTTCCATTCCCAGGGCACCCTCATTTTCACAGCTCCTCCTCTCCCACGCCAACAGTCATTCACTGCCTGGCCTGCACTGTGCTGCTGGGTTAGGGGTGGGAGAGGAGAACTCTGCAAGCGCTTCTATGAGGCTGCTTCAAATGTGCACAGAGAAAGACAAAGCATAAATTTATTTTTGGTACAAAAAAACTGTGACAGCCTCACCAAATTCTTGGGCATGTGTAATACAGAAAAATTGTACATGGATTTCAGAATCTCTGGCAACAAAATAAATCTATCATTTAATTCTATTTTTCCATGCACTTAAAGATAACTTATTTGCTTGAAAGGTAAGAAGATGGGGACAGAAATCTTCCACCTGCTGTTTCACTCACAAGCTACTTACAATAGTCATGGCTGGTCCAGGCTGGCTCCAGGAGCCAGACACCCCATCCAGGACTTCCTACGTGAATGCGTCAGAGACAGCGATTCCTATAGTTGAGCCATCGCCTGCTGTCTTGGGGTGGAACTGGGAGCAGAACTAGGACTTGGATCAGGCACTCCCAGAAAAGCTGAGGACATCTTAACCATGCTCCCAAGCTCTCATCCCGCCAAGAACCTTGTTTTTTAAAAAATTTACTTATTTATTTGAAAGTCTGCATTAGAGAATATCTTCCACCTGGAGGTTTATTCTCCCAAAGGCTGCAATAACCAGGGCCAGACCAGATCAAATCCAGGCAGCTGGAACCACATCTGGGTCTCTCACATAGGAGCAGGAACACAAGTACTTGGGTCATCATCTGGGAGCTGGGTGGGACATACAGTAGCACCCGTAGGAGATGCTGATGTTCTAGGCGGCAGTTTTACCCACTGCACCAGAGCACCCATACCTACAAGAACTGCTTCCCCCCAAGAGCTCCCCATTCCCACCTCCCCTTTGGTCCCATCTGCATCACACTCGGCACTCTCTGGGGTAGGTCAGGAGGCAGGACTTGAACATACTCTGAAATGGAATGTGAGGAGCCCCAAGTGGAATCTAAGTGGCTGGACCAAATGCCTGCCCCTTCCTTGTATTTGAAACACTGAGAAATACGGTAAGGGGCACTAAGGTACCCCAGACTGAGACTTGACCCTTCCTAGAGGCAGAAAAGAGGCCTCCCCACGGAGAAGCTGCCCTCCTAGAAGACCCACATTCTTGCCCTTCAGCCCCACTGCCCATCCTCTCTCACCTCCAGCAGATCCAGGAGACGACTCCATCCCCGGCCGACTCCAGGTGATCTGAGGTCAGCCCTCCACACAGGATCATTTGAAGTCACAATTCTTTTTTTCTTTTTAAGGTTTTCTTTTTAGTTGGAAGTCAGACTGATAGAGAGAAGGAAAGACAGAAAGATCTTGTGTATGCTGGTTAAATCCCCAAGTGCCACATTGGCTGGAGCTGAGTCAATCTGAAGCCAGGAGCCATGAGTTTCTTCTGGGTCTCCCATGCAGGTGCAGGGTCCTAAGACTTTGGGCTGTCCTCTACTGCTTTCCCAGGCCACAAGTAGGGAGCTGGATGGGAAGTGGAGCAGCTGTGACATGAACCAGCACTTACATGGGAACCTGGTGCATGCAAGGTAAGGATTTAGCCATTAGGTTATCGCGTCGGGTCCCTTGCCAGTAATTCTTAAGCACCTCTGACTTTCTCTAACGCTGATCCAGCCTCGTGCTACAGACAGACCACTCAGTGCATGGAGTTTGGATCAGTCAGCAAGCACACCTCTGGTTTGTATTGGAGGGTGAGACTCTAGGAACCTCCAGCTGTCAGCAGGATCACAAACATATTTCCATAACCTCCCTAGGGGTCAGGAATGTACCCTTCTCCCATAACAGGCTGCATATAGAGGGAGTCACTGGAAAACTCCTGACCTTGTGCTGCTCGTTTCTGTTTGTGTGCAGGAGGGGGCACTGTTGGTACAAACTATCTCAGTAACATTGATGCCATTGGATTAAGTGCAGTCTAGCTGTGTTTACAGCCTGTGCACTTCGCCTTGGTTCCTAACACTGACCGGCCAAAGGTGTGTGGAGCAGAAAGAGCCTCACTCCGTTTGATGGATAACATTTTCCTGGTTAGCATTCAACTGAGTATCACTAGCATTTTTCCTATAAAATTCTTACTGACTGAGCTAATGCTTTTCATTAAAAAAAAAAGATTTATTTATTTTATTGGAAAGGCAGATGTACAGAGAGGAGGCAAGACAGAGAGGAAGATCTTGCATCCGATAATTCACTCCAAGTGAGTGCAACGGCTGGTGCTGCGCCAATCCGAAGCCAGGAGCCAGGGGCTTCTTTCCAGGTCTCCCATGCGGGTGCAGGGTCCCAAGGCTTTGGGCCGTCCTCGACTGCTTTCCCAGGCCACAAGCAGGGTACTGGATGCAAAGTAGAGCTGCCAGGATTAGAACCGGAGCCCATATGAGATCCCGACGCGTTCAAGGCGAGGACCTTAACCATTATGCTATCATGCTGGGCCCGCTAATGCTTTTTTTTTTTTTTTAATGTTTCCTGCATTTCCAATGCTCACTTTTCCCCTAGAGAGGTAATTTATGTGTGTCAGCCTCACGATTAATGTTTAGTGTCCTCAGAATCCCTGTGTTAGTGGAAGATTGAGCTGTGTGAAACCAGGCAGCTCCAGTCCCACCCACTGGCTAGAAGGAAAATAGTGAAGTGGGAACAAAACCAACCCTCCCAAGAAGTGGCCAGAGGGGATTGTTTGGAAAAGTGCACTTGGGTTTCCCCATCGTGGGGATGGGCGTGGAGAGGCCTTTAGAAGCCCCACATGCCTGGGAGTTACTGAATGCGGCTGGTACCGTGGTGCTTACCTGCTTAGTGGAGCTGCATTGAGATGAACCACAGATGCTTTGTGCCTTCAGCTCCTCACCCTCCATTATGCACCTGCCCCCCACCAACTCCCCGAACTGGTTCAGCTCCGCCAGGTCCTGCTTGGACCACCTTGGGATGCTCAGGTGCTTGTGATCAAGAACATACCGAGTTGGCTGGGGAGATGTAAGGTGCCCTGGCATCTAGAACCTTCCCTGTCCTCAACTAACTCGCTCCTTCTAGCACAGCAGGTCAGGGAATTCCCAAGAGATTCCAGACGCTCCTCAGGGCTCAAGGACAGAGAGGCTGGGGCTCCAGGCTGTCCAAGCCAGTGTGTGTGGGGAGGGAAGGGGGCTACAGCCCACAACCCCCTTGACCTGCTGCATAAGAGGGGCTGGGAAACAAAGGGGGCTTTCACTCAGAGCCAGCGAAGAGGCAACGTCGGCGCAGTCTGCAACCCCACACAGGCTGCCGTCCTGTGACTCTGAGCTCAAAAATGTGTGAAATTTCTTTTTGCTGGGTTTTCTACATCAAGCGGAACCTGTTCTCAGAGAAACATTCCATTTCACAGACCCTAATGGCTTTCCTCTGTGCCGCTGCATTAATGAGGCTCCGGCTCGTTCTAATCAGAAGGAAGCCATGCAGGTAATTGCCTGAATTTTTAATTCAGGGTTATGATAGGGAATCAAAGTCACACTGCAGTTGCTGAGGCCGCCTCCAGTTCCAGCCCATTGACTTTTGCAATTTTCTTTGATTTCCCCCTCTTGGGCTCTTTCTCCCCACTCCCACTTTTCTCTGTGTGCACTCTGTCTCTCTCAGCCTTGGTGGAAACTGACAGTTTCGGGGTGGGGTGGTGGGGTGGCGATGAGGGAGACCTGTGGGGGTCTCCTACACCATCTTTCTTCCTGCTTCCTTCTTCAAGCACATCCCGTCCCCCTGGCCCTGACCCAGTGGATCCTGCCGCACCTGTCGCGCTGGTTCTGGGAGAGTGCTCCGAACTCCCCTCCCCTCCCAGGGTCTCCGTGCCCATAAGCAAGACAGGAAATTTGCCGCAGGAGAGGATCTCCCTCGGCAGTTTATTTTCCATCTCATCTCGCTTTGAGGACAGGGAGAACAAGGAAAGCAGACAGGAGGACGACACAGAGCAGCCCTGGCACTTCAGAGTCCTGATTTCATGCAAAGGCCAGGGCCCCCTGTGTTTTTCTCCTGACAACTGCAGGATGCCAGGGGTCTGGAAGGAGGAGACTGACTCTGTGTTCTCTACCATTCATGTACAAGCAGGAAAGGAGCTAGAGCCTATTAGGGCAGGGGCTCCCACACAGGGGCCCAAGGCTGCAGTGTCCACAAGTGTCCAGGACCTCGAGGTGACACAGAATGTGCCAGGGGACAGCCCTTTGGGCTGAAGTCCAAGTTCATCAGTTGGTTATCTTTAAAACTTATTTTTATTGGAACGGTAGATTTACAGAGAGAGAGACAGAGATTCTATCTGCTGATTCATCCCCTAGATGGCCATAACAGCCAGAGCTGTGCCAATCCAAAGCCAGAAGGCAGGTGCTTCTTCTGAGTCTCCCACATGGATGGAGGACCCAAGATCTTGGATCATCCTCCACTGCTATCCCGGGCCACCAGCAGGGAGCTAGATCAGAAGTGGAATAGCTGGGACCCCAACCAGCACCGGTATGGGGTACTGCCACATCAGAGGATTAGCCGATAAGCCACCAGGTGCTTAAGCAGTTTCTTCCCTCAGCATTAGCTGCAGCATTAGTGCCAACATTAGCAGCCGCCACGGGCACATGTTGACTCCTGCAGCGGGCACTCAGAAAAGTGACTCTTTGCTCTCCTGACTGAGCTTGGAATTATGGGGCACCAGGCATGTGGATTCAAGGGCCAGAGTTTATGTCCCCATCTCTGGCTCTTTGTCACCTCTGGGTTCTCACTTAATGGCACAGACAAGACATCTGCAGTATGTGGGGCACCTCCTGCGAGAGGAGGACTTGGCGTAGCAGCACTACGTCCCACCCTGCGGCCCCTGGTGATGCATGAATGACCGTCCGCGGTGGGGTTCCCCAGAAAGCAACAGAACTCTCGCCACCACTTGTACCCTGCTTTCTGCCATGGGAGCCAGAACTAGCCGGAAAGACATTCACATGCGGGACTTAGTGACTGCGCTGTGGGCACACTTCCCCACAGCCGACGCAGTTCTCAAACACTGATGGCAGCTCTCCTTCCGGGCTGCTGCTGCCACCTGCCCACCATTGCTTGTACCGCCTCAATAAACGGTCAGGTCAAGCAGGCACCCCCTGCCAAGAAAACCCAAACAACCTTAGCCACACCCACAGTCATCTGAATGCTGAGGGATAAAGGCAGGAGGCAAGATTCCTGAAGAACTTTCCAGCTCTTTAGACAGGAGGCCTTGTCAAAGCCCTGTGACGTCATCTGACACTGCAGGCATCTCAAGAGATGCCTGGGAACCTCTGCTGAACCCTGAAAGCAAAATCCATTTCCATTTCTTGTAACTACAGAATGCAAGGCTAGACCCATGTTATGACACAGCAAGTTAAACCACTGCTGGCCATGTCAGCATCCTGAATAGGAATGCCACTTTGAGTCCTGGAGACACCACTTGCACCTTCCAGCTAACGTACCTGGAAATTTAGTGGATGATGGCCTAAGCTCTTGGGACCCTTACCCGCTTATGTGGGAAATCCAGATGGAATTCTGGCTCCCAGCCTCTGCCTGGCCCAGCCTCAGCTGTTGGCAGCCATTTGGGCAGTGACCCGGTGGCTAGAAGGGGTGTGTGTGTGTGTGTGTGTGTGTGTGTGTGAGAGAGAGAGAGAGAGAGAGAGAGAAAGAAAGAGAGAAAGAGAAAGAGAGAGGGAGAGGGAGAGGGAGAAACTTCTATTATCCAAGTAAATAAGTTTTTTTTTTTTTTTCCGTTGGGAAGGCAGATTTACAGAGAGAAGGAGAGACAAAGATCTTTCATCTATTGGTTCACTCCCCTAGTGGCTGCAATGGCTGGAGCTGAACTGATCTGAAGCTGGGAGTCAGGAGCCTCCTCCACATCTCCCACCCAGGCACAGAGTCCCAAGGCTTTGGGCCATCCTCTTCTGCTTTCCCAGGCCACAAGCAGAGAGCTGGATGGGAAGTGGAGGAGCCGAAACATGAGCTAGCACCCATATAGGGTGCTAGCACTTGTAAGTGTAGGTTTAGCCTATTGAGCCACCACAGTAGCCCCAAACTCTTTTTAAAAATAAATGGAAGATGTGTGCTTTGGCAGATTTAGGGTCTCTTACTCAGCAAGCAACATATAGCTGACAAGCTCCCACCCCGTGCCAGGCTGTGCCAGGCCCTGAGGTTGTGGCACTGAAGGGCACAGTGAAGTGAAGCAGGGATGGAGGGCTGAGCCAGGACCCACACATTGGGCTGTGAACACCAAGAGGAAATCCAGAGATGGAGCTAACAGGCTGCCAGGTGAACTTGGCCAAGTTCAGAGTGCCCGCAAGAGCCCTGGCTCCCCAGCCCAAGGTGTAGGTCCCTGCGGGCCTGGGGTGCCCACACAGAGCCATCTTTCTCTCTGCTCCCTGGAGACCCAGCCTTCTCCCCAGGTCCTGCACATTCCAGCTCTAGCCCTGTGAACTTGGAGTTAATGTTTAACTCGGGTGTCGGGCTACGGCTGGAGGCTGAGGCTTCCTTGGGGTGAGCTGGCCAGCTCAGCTCTGGAAACTGCCAGGCTCCTGGTCCTGCACCAGCCTGGGTTAGGCCAGAGGTAGGGCCAGCACCTACACCACTGGCAGGCAGCTCCTTTCCCCAAGGTGGCTAAGGCCTCAACAGCAGCGGGCCAAGGAGTGACTTCCTATACGCCTACGGCACTGTCAAAAGGGGGACATGACACAGGAGCTGGGGGCTCTGGTGGTGGGTCCCAGTTCTGCCACTGGTTAGCAGGGTGACCTTGGGGCAGCTTCCGGAAGGCAGAAGTTGTTTTGCCCTATTTCCATACCTCTTCCCCACCCCCAGGCAGAGCATGGTGCAAGGCAGCAGGTGTGTGCCTAGGATTTCCAGCTGTGGCCAATCAGAACCACCGTGGTGGGTGACATCTGTGAGCTTTCTACCATTTTCCTGTGCACTTTTAATTTTTCCTTATTTGTCTGGCATTCTGATGAATTCCCTTTTGGTGTGGAAGTTTTACAGTTTTACAGCGTTGACATGTTTAAAGATTTGGATCAATGAGAATAAATTTAATATCGTTAACGTTTTCCCCACAAAAGCACAAAAACCTTAAAAGACACTTGAACTTTTTTCCTTTTTCCATCCCTGTGTATCCTTGTACTTGCATTTCTGCTTTTTTTATGCTCACCAAAATTACTGGTTTTTTTTTAATTGTCAGAGAACACTTAGATGTAACAGTATGTTTTGCATTTTACTTTAGTTGTACTCATTTTTTTTTCTAAGAGCAATTCTCCATCCGCCCCCCCCCTCGTTTTTTTAAAAACTTCATTTACTTATTCAAAAGATAGAGTGAGAGAAAAGCAGGAAGAAACAGAGAGATCATCCAAGTCCAGTTGATTCACAGCAGCCACAGCTGGACCCGGTCAAAGCTGGGCCAGCAACTGCATGCAAGCCTCCCTGCTCGGGAACAGGGGCCCGAGCACTGGCGCCAGCATTGTTGCTTTCCCGGGGAGCTGCATGGGACGCGGAGCAGCCCCCAACTCAGCGTGAGGCAAGTGGCAGTGTCACCACACCCCAGGCTGCCCCACCCCCAGTCCCTGCCTCTGGAACTGTGTCCCACATCGCTGAGGGCTTGAGACGGGGTAAACTCTGTTTCGGCCTGACCGTGTCGTCATTTGCCTTCATGCCAGAGGGTGACCTTTATGGGGCACAGATTCTGTCGTGTTCCGGCAGCTCAGGCTGCTGGTGAGAGATCTGCTCAGGCTCAGCCCCTTCGGTGGTGTGCACCCAGCTCTGTGCTCTGACTTTTGCACTCAATGGTGCTTCAAATGACCGTGTTGCCCACCACGGCCCCCTGCAGCAAGATTCTCTAGGGAGACCCTCAATCTGAATTCTGCGCACTGAGCAGGGGGACTGGTCCCTAACATGTCAGAACAGGGGTCTTTGTGGCTTAGTCTTTGGGTTAGAGTTGGACGGAGTGGCTTGTGGTCGGAGACGCTTCAGGATGGGTTTCCGTGGGTCCTGTTTCTGTCCTGTCTCCATTTTCTGCAGACTGATGCTCAGGAACTGATCAATTGGTCTTCCGTATTTACTGCGTGGAAAGTGGGACTCCTGTAGCCAGGGGACTCCTGCCATTTTGGGGCTTTGTTTTCTGTCTTGTTTTGGGGGGGCTCAGACTTCTTCAGCCGTGTCTCTGTTTCCTCGAGGCTGCTCTAAGAACACCCATCTGAGATATATCAGACTTTTCCGCTGGGTCTCTCATGCCTTCCGGCCTCTCATTCGTGCTGTTGGCCTCTTTACTTCTCTGTGCTGCCTTCGTCTTGGGTGACCTGCCCAGATGCTGATTTCAAATTCCTAACTCCCCTGGCCTTTGTCACCACTCCATCCCCCGGGTCATCCATGCGGTCTCAACGATGCATCCTTCACCTTACAATTCCCACCTTTTGAGATGTGCTCATCCTTTCTTACCACCCCATTCCTGACCTTGCTTAGCTCCTCGGGAACTGCAAACACACATACGTCATGATCACTTCCAGAATGTTCTATGGTCTGCCTTTCTCTGAGCACCCCCTTTCATGGTGCTTCCTTCCTTAGGACCGTTGGTAACACTGAGTGTGGGCTCAGCTTTGGCCCTCTCACATGCCTCTTCAAGGGCCCTGTTGGTTTTCCTGGTTTAGAACTTGTTTCTGCTGCTCCACCTGGGTGTTATAATAAACCCAGACTCCATGTCTGCAAGTCAAAGACCTGGGTTTTGACATGTCTCGCGTGGTTGAGGAAGCATCAGATCTCTGTGCAGACTGCCTGGGCTGACCCCCATTCTCATGCAGGATAACTCTGAGAACCCAGCCGTATCCCTGCTGCTCCCTAAGCTTCAAGTTCCTTCCCTGGGTCTTTACTGAGTGTAAAACAGAGCCTGCAGCCCCTCTAGCATATGAGCCCGGTCGGCTGCAGCTGTCTTGGCCCCCACGCACCTGCTACTCTGTCTTTGAACTCTGCTCTTTTTTCTTACGAGCTCAGCAATGTATCTGAGGAATTTATTTTGCCTGAGAACTCCACGTTGTGTTCATGTGTATGTCAGAAACAAGCCCGTGTGAGCCATCTCGTTGACCAAAAGTTTCCAGAAGTTTCTTTTTGGTGAATGAATGGAAGTTTGCTCTAAGTTCTAAAGTTTGTGCTTTTACATGCACCCAAAGGAGAAGCTTAACATCAGAACTAGAAACCCAAGAACCCCGTCTCTCCTTTCCAGGCCTCTCTTTCTAGGGAATTAGGTGGAAGGTCCAACGATTGCGACAGATACACGTTAACTAGGAATAGCAAAAGGAACAAAAATGAAGGTTCTCTCCCCATTACATTAGACAATGGATGCAAACTATGCCAAGTTTTTTTTTAATTGTTTTCATTTTATCTGAAAGGCAGACAGAGAGAAATACAGGTCTTCATTCCACTGGTTCATTCCCCCAAGTGCCCACGACAGTCTGGGTTTGGTCAGGCAAAAGCCAGGAACCTGACTCCACTGGGGTCTCCCGTGCAGGTGGAGTCACCCATCTCCCTGGGCATGTGTGAGAAGGATGCTGGATCGGAAGCCAAGCAGCCAGGGCTTCAACCAGGAACCCTGACATGGAGTGTGGCTATCATCCCGTGGGTACCCACAAGAGTCACCAAACCATTATACCTAATGACCACCACTGCCATTCTATAGACAGACCCAGCTTATGCAGTATTGGAAAAATGACAAAAACTTCACAGATAAAATTGTGTGCTTGGTAATGGATTCCTAGTGCTGCTAATGATCTGACACACATGTTGGGGAGCTCCCCACTCAGCTCTTCTGCATGGGCACCAAAAGGCAGACAGGGTAAGTGGGTATTGTGTGGCAGTCTTGTCCATGTTACCTTAAACATTCCCCAGCAGGCCACCCTCCTATGTCCCCAGGGTATGCAGGTCCTGCCAGGGAGGACCATCTTGGCCTGGTTCAGACTGGAGACCCAAGCCAGGAGCCCAGCCCTGGGCCACTCCCTGAGGGCACCTAAAGGACCAAAAGAGGAGACTCTTGCCCCCAGGACCCTCAGTCTGGCTGACATTGAACATGGGCGTGAACAGAAAATGGCCTGTTCTGCTTCTGTTGGGCTCACCCGCTCCAAACCACTGCCATTCCTTCTCAGCATGCCTCCTCTGGACCACCCCAGGAGAACCTCCCCACACAGCCGCTCCTGGGGTGCCGGGCTGGAAATTCATTTTTCCTCTGCGGCCAGAGAAGGGTAGATGTTGGACTCAGCTGGAAGGAGCCACCCATTTGCTGAAGGCCTGGACAGAGTCTTAGTCCGTCTCTAGGGGCCACTGCACCCGTGACCCAGGGCTGCCACCACTGGTGGGCTTGTCTCCTTGCCGTTAAGGTAATCCAGCTGCCCCTGCTCCCCACCATCCTTCCAGGTTGGAACTCACACCTGGCTTCTCACCCACATGCTCTATCAACTCTGATGGCAAAATTTGCTTCATTTGAATTGACCCAGTCCAAAGGCCTCATTAAGCAGTGCTGAGTGAGCTCTGAAGGCTGCATATAGACCACGGCATAATACAGAGGGCCTTTTGCTCCCGCTGTGACCCTACCAACTCCAGTTCTCTGCCTCTGGGGGCCAGTCAGACATGAGCAGACCTCCGCCCACCCAGGGAGCCTTTGCAGTAGATGCGGGGCCCATGGTGCTGCAACGGCCACAAGCTCCCAGACGAGGCAGTGTGATGGTCCATGCACACCCCCCCCCCCGAAACCCCTGGGCCAGCACAAGTACAATGTGAACCTGACGCTGGGCGGCGCCCGCGGGCAGGAGGGCTGAAGGTAGCAAGCCAGGCCAGCGTTCAGAGGCCCGGGAAAGCACACACAGGAAGCATGGTGTGGTTGTGGTAAAGACCTGTGACTGTGCAAGCCGGCTGCAAGGTGCGTGGAAAAAGGAAGAGCAAATTCTTCCTCTCGCCACATGGCTGACGAGGAGAGCTGTGATGTCCACCCCCATGGGGACAGTCATCTCCTTCCCCAGGGTTTTTCTCTTTCTATGTCCTATGGCAGATATGTCCCAAGACAGCCTGTTTCGGTCATGCCCGCTTGTGGTCCCAAGATCCCACACCCCTCCTATGCCCACCAGGGTTTCTGGCTGTCCCTAGACTGGGTCTTTTAGTAGATGACCTTGACCAAGACTTCAGCCTACATGCTTTGGACATGAGAGTGGTGGTGGAGCAGTGAGACGTTGCCATGGCAATGGCTACCCATGCCCAGGAGCCCGCGGGTGTTATAAACTGAGAGCTCCTTCACCACATTGTTCAGACAACCCAGACGTGTGTGTGTGTGTGCTAGCAGTGATCTCGGCTGCATTTCATTGTATCGCCCTGGGCGTTTTTCTTTGGCTAGCAGCGAATGTGGCCTATAAACAGTGTCTGGGGCCTACAGCCAGAGTCACTTCCTGCAACAGAAATCGAATCAGGGTTCCTTGGGAACCCAGAGCTGCATGGGGCGCCTAGGGCCCACACCATCCCCTGCAAGTGTGGACACCCCAAATCACCTTGGCTGGTGGTCCACCTTGGCTGGTGGACACCTTGGCTCTTTGAAACAGAGGAGGAAAGAAAAGTAGAAGAAAAAGGAACATCTGCTAGGGGGTCACAGAAATGTGGTTGGGGTGAAGGGCCTGGCCCACCCACACTGAGCACTGGCTCCATTCTGTCCTAAGGACTGCAGGCGGGGTGCCACCAAAGCCACAGGCCCCAGCCTCAGTACAGGGTTGCAGGCCCAGTGGCGGTCAGTATAGGGGGGAAGGAGTGCCTTTTCTGCAAACATGATCAGACATTTCAAATGCATGTAGTAAAATATAGGGATGAGCCTGTACCATGGCTCAACAGGCTAATCCTCCACCTACAAATGCTGGCATCCCATAGGAGCACTGGTTTGCGTCTCAACTGTTCTGCTTCCCATCCAGCTCCCTGCTTATGCCCTGGAGAAACAGCAGAGGATAGTCCAAGACCTTGGGACCCTGCAACCATGTGGGAGCCCTGGCTCCTGGCTTCAGATCAGTTCAGGTCTGGCAGTTGTGGCCACTGGGGAGTAAACCAGCAGATGAAAGACCTTTCTCTCGTCTCTCTAAATCTAATAAAAATACTTTTCTTAGTGGGATGGCTTATCTTATTAAAATCTTGAAGTGCTGTTACAAGAAGATCAGAAGGAAGGGTATGGCAGCTCACACATTGCAAGGTGCCTGTCACTGGAAAATGCAGCCAGCACAGTGGGGTGTCACCATTTGCCCCCTAATGTCCCTGAGAAGCAATGAGTGAGCCAGCTCCTGAAGCCAGACCAAGCACTTCCCTGCCCACGGTGAAGGGCAAAGTGAAGATGGAGACGGTCTTGCCCAGAACCCGCGTGCCCAGCACGAGAGCGGCCCTGGTGTGCTGAGGTTTGCCGGCGGGCCAAGGGACGCTGAGCAACAAGTACAGCTCAAGGGCATGCACTGTAGTGATGGAGCCACAGCTCGGGAGGCTCACGGCCCAGAGAGTACCTGGGTTCAAGTCCCGGCTCTGCTTCTGACTCTAGCTTCCAGTGCTTGCACACCCCAGGAGGCAGCAGGGGAGGCTCCAGTCCTTGGGTTGCTGACCACCGGGTGGAAGGCCTGGGTAGAGTTCCAGTGTAGCTGTTGTGGGCATTTGGGGAGTGAATCAACAGATGTGAGAATTCTGTCAAAGGAAAGGAAATTTTTAAAACCTTTATGCAAACTAATGGTTTCAATGTATTATGAAAAATCAAGATCAGGTGAGTTGCTTTCTGCATTTTTGTTTTTTACTTGAGAGATGAGAGAAGGGGAAAACTCCCATCTCCTAGCTGCTGGGTCACTTCCCTATTGGCCTCAGTGGCCGGGGCTGGGCCTTGGTGGAAGCCGGGAGCCAGGAACTCAATCCAGGCCTCCAGCACAAGTGTGCAGGGCTCCTAGTCCGTGAGCCATCACTGCCGTGTCTCAGGGCCGGAGTCGGCAGGATCCAGAGCCGGGGTCAATCCGTGTTTAGCTAGGCTAGATGCCCGTTGGAAGGAACTTATTTTCAACAGCTCAGTCTATTCCCCAAGGAGGTGGGGAAGGGGCCTAGGGAGGCAGTGGTTAGAATGAGAGAGTTAATCATAAACACGGGACTGGAGCAGAAAATCCATTTTAGGTTTTAGACCAGAAATACATTTGGGAGAGTCATGTTTTCATAATAAATACTTGAGCTCAGCTGGAACACACACTGTGCAGACACTAGTAGGTCAACAGCTGCCTCTAGCTGGGCTGTCACGGTGGCCAGCCTCGTGTCACTCCCTCCACACTGTCCTGAGATTCCGTACATCTGATCTTGACTCAGAAACACCTCCCTACTGAGCTGTTGCTCACATAATCCTAGACCCACCCCTTTTTTTGCTGCTAACTTTAGATCCATTGCTAGTGACAGAGCCAATGACTCATGAATTTCTATCAGGTTTCTAGAAGGCAGATTGGCAACGCACATTGAAAACCACAGGAGGGTGTTGCGGGGCAGCACGTTAAGCTACTACTTGAGGTGCCCGCATACTCTGGGAGCACTGGGTCAGGTCCTGACAATTCTGCGTACTCACCAGCTTCCTGCTAATAGACCCCAGGTGGCAACAGGCTCCAGTGCATGGACCCCTACCACTCACCAGAGAGACCCGAGTGGAGTCCCAGGCTCCCGGCTTTGGCCTGGCCAGGCTCTCTGGCTGTTGTGGGCATGCATGCAGAGAGAAACACCAGATGCAAAATGCTTCTCTTTTTTGCTGTCAGAAAAGGGTTCAATCCACAGGAATGTCTATCTCCTTACACAAAATAATCTCCCCTTGGAAACGCTCCCCGAAAAGGGAAGTCAGAAGGAAAAGTTGGCAAAGATGTTCCCTGTGATGCTGCAAGCGTCTACCTGCAGTGGCCAGGGTAGCTGCCACTGCAGGAGAACTCCTCTGCCCCGAATGTGTGTGCTGGACCGCAGAGCCTCCCAGCAAAGCTGAGAGTCTAATACTCCATCTGGGTATCCCACACGGGCACACGAAGGGGCTCAGGCACTTAAGCCATCCTCCACTGCCTTGCCCGGCACACTAGCAGGAAGTTAGATCAGAAACAGAGCAGTCAGGACTTGAACCAGGACCTGTGTGAGATGCCAGCATTGCCGGTGGTAGCTTCATACGCTGCACCACAGCACCAGCCTCCAAGAGCCCTTAGCTTGATCCCGTAGTTGAATGAGACTGGTCGATGAACACTGCATGCGATCCTGAAGGAGTCACTTGGGTTGGCATTTCGGGGCTTGAGAATGTAACTCCTCAACATCTCAGTACAAACCTTCCCAAGGGGCTGGAGCTGCTTGAAAGCATTCGCCTTTCTCCCTTTCTCTCCTGCCTTGCAAAGATTCTCCACCTCACTGGTTCTTCTCTCTCGGTTTCATGATGCTTGCCCCTCAGTGATACCACAGCTTCCCCTGGGGACCACTCAGTGCCAGGAGGGAGTCAGCAGGGGGCCTTTCTCAGCGGGGTGGAGGGTGTTGGTGCAGTGACATCATTATTCAAATGGGCAGGGGAAGTGGGGGGGGCACCAAACAAACTCACATGCCAAGGAGAAAACCAGTGGTCTTTTACCGGCCTGTTTATGGGAAACATCGCCACTTGAAAAAGCAGGCATTGACGTGTCTGGTGGCACCGGAGCATGACATGAATCACAAAAATAGAACCTTATTAACAATTCATAGGCTCGCAAAACACCCACCAGCCCGTGGGGGTGCAGGGACCAGTGGCTGGGGTTTTGCCAGGTTCTGTCAAAATGCAAGCGCTGCAGCCACATCCTGACCGTCTAGCCCGTCCTCAGCAGCTCGCCTCCCCCCGCCCCACCGTCCTGGTGACAGACTGTGTGGAACACCCACACATGAAGCACCTATGGTGTACCTGCCCTCTGCAGAGCGCCTCCTGTATGCGCTGACGCAGTCCTCATGTGCAGTCCTATGATTGATACTGTGGGTTTACAGAGCAGAAAATTGGTTTATAAATCTCAAAAAAAAAATCGTCCAGCAGATCTGTGAGGGTAGGGAAGCGGGGATACAGCATCCCATGAGGTCTCAAAACCCAAAGCGTGGGTCCCTTCCAGCCCACACCCTGCGTGGTGCCACTGCAGCCTCCTTGACAAGGGCTTTGTACAAGGCAGAATCACAAGCTAAGTCAATCTCCATACTGAAAGATTTTGAAGTCCTTGCATCTAAGGGCTCTTATTTCATAGGAAACACATATTACAAAAAAAAAAAAAAATACATTCAAAATCTTTTTGCACCCAATATAAATTTACCCTTTGACTTTCACTTTTCCCAAAAACTCTTTTTTTTTTTTTTTTAAAGAGAGGGAGAGCAAGAGTTCCCATCTACTCTTTTACTCCCTGGAAACAGACCAAGGCCAAAGCCACGAGCTGGCAACTGAACCCAGGGCTCCCACGTGGGTAGCAGAAGCCCAGTCACTTGAGTGGTCATTGCTGCCTCCCAGGGTGCCCATGACCAGGAAGCTGGAGTTGGAAGGTGTGGAAGCTGGGTCTCCTGACCCAGGAGATTGGCCACCTGTTTCTCCATGTGGTGTGGACAGAGTCCATGGCCCCTTCACCCGCATGGCTGGTCCTGAGTGAAAGTTCACTGGGCTTCCTGCCCTGTCGGTGGAAAGAGGCGGTAGCTTGGCCTCTGCTGCAAAGAATGCAGCCTTTGGAACTTGATGCGACCAGCTCTCCATGCCCACAGTCAGTAACAGGCAAGTCACTGGATGCCCCTGTGCCCTCATGTTCCTGCGTGGGTATGGGGGGGCTGCAGCCGAGGGCCAGCCACAGGAGGGAGCATTTTCACTTGGCCATTGACTCATTTGTTTGTTCGCAGACCCTAAAGGAGGCTGCTAGGAGTTGCTGGCTGCCCCTCGGTGACCAGGCCCTGGTCATCCCAGGTCATACTCAGCCTGCGGCCAACCTTTGGTCACTTCCTATTCCCCACTGGTGCCACCCAAGCATGGCCTGGCCTGGCCACCAGCGGGCTCTCCCCTGCCTTTGTGGGGCGTTCTCCCATGCCCATCCCCCAGCCTCACAAACCATCACTGTCATGCTCACTGGTGCATTTGTTCAACCTGCTGCCCATCAGGCGCTGCATGACCTGTTGATGACTGTTCCATGTGGTTCTTTCTCTTTCTTTTTGAAATTAATTTTTTAATTGAAAACTAGATAAACACAGAGAAACCTCCATCTGCTGGTTTACTCCCCACATGGCCATAACGACCAGAGCTGGACTGCTCTGAAGCCAGGAGCCAGGAGCTCCCTCAGGGTCTCCCACGTGGATGCAGGGTCCCAAGCACTTCAGCCATTCTCTACTGCTTTCCCAGGCACATTAGCAGGGAGCTAGATCAGAAATGGAGAATCTGGGACTCAAACTGGTACCCATAAGCGATGCCAACACCACAGGCAGAGGTTAGCCTTGCAGCTCCTGCTGCCAACACACAGAAGGCTCCAGAAGGGTGCAAAGGCAGCTACAGTGTCTGCTCTCATTGCCTTCTTCTCTCCAGGCACAAGCACGACACCTAGCACATAGCAGGTCTCCACAGTGGGCGGCTGAGTGATGGGTAGACGAGTGAATGAGTGGCTTACGCAGTGAGTGCTCCTGAGCATCCAGCAGGGAGTGCTCTGTGTGTGTGTGTGGCGGGGGGTGAGATGCACAGGACAGCAGGACTCTGGGCGCCAGGGCGGTCCCGGGGACTCCGCAGCCTTTCTGTCACCTGCTTTCCAGACATGATTTCACTTCATCCTTCAAAGAATCCTATGCCTGCAGGAGGGAAACCCCAGGTCACAGATCAGACTGACTCACTGGCTCTTCTGGCTAGGTGGGTGTTCTACCCAACAGCATGGTGAAGGGCAGGCCCTTGACAGGCAGGCCGTGGAGTAAGTGCCTGGGCTCTGCTTGCAGGTGACTGGGAGTCACATCCCGACTCATCACTGCCCTTCCTGGCAGGGGGAGCTCTGAGAGCTCAGGGATCCCTATGGGTCTCTGTGATCTGACCTGTAAAATGGGGTCAGCAGTGTGCCCTTCTGCAAGTGGTTGTGACAACTAAATAAGGCCATGAGAGTCAAATTCCAGGAGGCAGCATTTCCTGAGTCTTTGGGGATGGCAGCAGCAAGAATCCAGGTAGCGAAGGTAGCAGTGAGTTTGACAGTGGTAAGGCTGGTGGTAACCAGCATCCCGGGGGTGCTGGTGATTAACAGCGCTCAGGAGTCCCAGAATGATTTTAATTACAGAGTATCCAGAAGCCGCTGGTGGTCATTTGTGGGGGCCAAGCGGGAATCTCAACATAATGTCCACCTGCTGGGGGAGTCTGAACAAGGGCGGGAGTCGGAGGAGAGATGGGGCAACTTTGGTCCTTCTATGCAGCGGAGCCGCAATCCCAGCTGCTGCCACAAGGTGGAGCAATGCTTCGATACTAGCAGTCTGACCTGCAGGGGAGGAACCAGGAGACCCCAGCACGTAAGAGCGAGTTGGCTCCCTGTGTTACTCGCGATTTTGCCCCTAACATTTACATGGATGTCAGAACAAGCAGAAAGGGGGATGCAAAGTGGGGAGGGAGCAGTAGGGAGAGACCCCACTCAGGGTTCCTCTGCTGTGTCCCCTTGATTGGCAGTGCAGGAACAGAGTACCCTTGTCCCCACACTCCTGGCCAGGGTGTGAGCAAATTGTCCACTGACCCTGAGCAACAATTCTCTTTCTCTTTTTTCTCTGCACCCCCTTTTTAAAAAGTGGCTGTTTGGGGACCTGGAATGTGGACCAGAATGTGACGGCCAGAGGGTGCAGACAATTGAAAAGCTGGAGTTGGATTGGTTGGCTTATTTTTGGAGATTTATTTGTTTCTTTGAAAGCCAGAGTTACAGAAAGAGAGGAAGAGATTTTGCACTTCCCAGATGGCCAGAAGGGGCCCAATGGGAGCCAGGAGCTTCATCTTGGTCTCTTACATGGGTAGCAGGGGCCAAGCACTTGGGTCATTCTCTATTGCTTTTCCCAAGCCATCAGTAGGAAGCTAGACACAGAGTAGTTGGAACACAATCTGAGGCCCACGTGGGATGCCGGGGTCACAGGCAGGAGCTTTACTAGTTATGCTACTGCCTGGAGGAGTTAGATTTAAAGCAACCAGGAAAAGGGGTGGGGTGGGGGGAGAGGGGGTGTTCCAACACAGTAGTATAGGAGGCTAAACAAGTTCCTGGGGAAATGCAATGAGAAGTTGAGCCCATTTTGGTGCAATGCAAGTTTGCAACCCATACATATTTTTTCATCGCCTGCATTATCCTACATTTGAACTTCAGGGCCAAGCCGGCAGGGTGAATGCATCAAATGCATGGGGCAATAGCTGTGAGGAGTTCAGCGCATGTCCTGTATAACTGCTCTCAGAAAAGCCGCTGTTACTAGTGCCTTCAGCATCACTACACGGGCATAGCCATGGAGAGAGACTGCTTTCTTCCATTTATTTTCATGAATGCAAAAGGTAAAGAGACAGAGCTAGACAGCCAGGAGTTCTATGAAATGGTTCATTCAACAACCACGGCTGGGCCAGACCAAAGCCAGGAGCCGGGAGTTCCATCTGGGGCTGCCATGCAGGTGTCCACAACTCAAGTCCTTGCAACATCACTTACCACTGCCCAGGGTTCATGTTAGCAGAAAGGTAGAATTAGAAGCAGAGCTGGGACTAGAACCCCTGGAGCTCCAGTATGGGATGCGGCTGTCCTAAGCGGCGTCTGCACCCCGGGGCCAAATGCTCACGCCAAGAGATTGCTTTTCCATCTGCTCTTGGCATTTCCATTGTGCTATGGAGTCATCTGTGGGAACCCCCTTGCATTTTGTTCAGTACGTGTCATGTGTAGTGGAACTGGCTTCCCAGTGGACTGTCAAAGCCTCCAAGAAGACTCAAAACAGCCCAAGGATCTCCTGATTTTCCCCAATTCCAAGTAGAACTCTGCACACAGAGTACCTGGGGGATCAGTGCGTTGTCCATTGGTCTGTTGCGAAGTTGATGTTTCACAGGTTGCCCAGATGCCACTGGATAGGGCAACTCAGGCATCACCTTGCTGAGCCCCTGCTGTCTGCCAGGGATGCTGGAATAGTGCCCTGTGGGAAGGGTTCCTAGGGGACTCTAATTGCTAAACCCTAGCTCTTGGGGGCACGCAGAGTCCCTTGTAACTCCCCTACTTGCCCCCACTTTGGGATATGAGCAACCTGCATGGGGCAGGACAATACCAGAATGCAACCTGTTCAGTAAATCTAAGCATCTGTGTGTCTGTGTCCACATGGCCAGAGTGACCAGACGACACTGACATGTAACTCACCTTGACACCAAAGGAGAGGAAGACGATGTGAACTGCATGTCCTTCTCACAGGAATCCAAAGGGAAGCCCGAGGGTGAAGGCTCTGGCCACGGCTGTGTCCCTGGCCTCACTGTGAGGTCTGTAGTTTGCGTCTGTATCCTCATTGGAAAGGAGGCTGAGAGACCAGCGAGTTGCCTTGAGCATGCTCCTTGGGGCAATCAAGGTGGGAGAACCAGCCCCTTCCCATCACCCACTCTCGTTGGGGCCATAGCCCTCTTCTTCTACAAGAGCTGCCAGGGTCATTCTGGGTGACCTCCAAGGACCACCTCAGCTGGCTGCTCAGTTCCCCATCCCTGGCCAAGTGCGGTTTGGGGCTGGAGCAGTGGGTTTCTGTCCACAGACATCTGGGACACTTCAAGGGGCACAGGTCTGTGTGCCACTCCCTGGATCCAGCTGTCCATCCCTGGGATGCTGTCCGCCTAGCAAAGTTAGCAGCCCCCTCCATACCTCTGATTCTGCCCTGGCAACCTGGGCGCATGCGCTTGCCTTGCAATCAGTGACATCACCTTTACAGCATTCTGTTGTTGGAGATCTCAAGCAGAAATACCAGTCTGGGACTCTGTTTCCAGTGCTCCTGCCTTGCCCGCAGGGGCACGTGGAATGAACAGGGCTTCCATTCTCATCTTGGCTCACCCACACGCCCTTGCTGGTGGAATGAGTAACGGGCAATGAGCTGGCTGTTGACCCTCAGCACCTGGTGGCTCCACCTGGGGGTGTCTTCTGTGAAGGCAAGGGGCCCATGGGAGGGGCAGGTTGAGGCTGGTGTCCATGCAAGCTTCCTCATGAGTTCATAGTACAGAAGGTTAGGTCAGAAGCAACTGCAACCACAGGGTACCTCCTGGCCACTTTGGGGAGCTGCTCAGTGCGGGGCTGGGCTTCAGAGAAGTGGCAGTGACGAGAGAGGCTACACGACTGAGAGATAACAGTCCACTTTGCAGGTCAGCAAGACGGGAGGCCCAGCAAGGGGACCAGGCCATCTCCATCGCTCATGCATGTGTGTCAAAGTCCTGAGAGCCACCAAGAGCCAGGCCAGGTCCCATGCTAGGAGTTCCATGCAGCAGTTCCAACAGCCCAGCCTGCTTGCCCTCCAGAGAGGCCCTGCCCTCATGGGGCTTACATTCTAGAAAACACAGGATGGTCATTGTCAGGTGGTGACAAATGCTTGAGAGAGGAAGGAAAAAATAAGTCAGGGTCTGAGGCAGGAGACCAGCATGTGGAAGAAGAGCTGTAACTCACTAAGGGTTTGGAGGGTGAAGCGGGGGCAGGGAAAACCTCACAGAGAATGTTAACAGAGCGAGCTGTCTGTGCAGGGCTTTGGAGCACGGTGCCGGAGCAGAGGGGCAGCAGGTGCAGGAGCCCTGGTGGGGGTGCGCGGTGTGTTCCGGGAGCTGCATGAAGGCCACAGAGTCCCAGGCTCCTGTGCAAGGCCATCGAAGCATTTATCAGCAGAGAGAGGCTGACCTGACCTCTGATTTCGGTGGATTTCTCTGGCTGCTGTATGGAGGGCATACAGCACAGGGTCCAGGGAAAGCAGAGGGGCCAGACAACAGGACTGCTGATAGGGAGAGCGTTGGTGAAGGGCCAAGAGGCATCAGGTCCTGGGGATCCCAAAGAGGGTTTAGACCCTGCCCAATGAGGAAACACATGAGCCCCATGTGGAGCCAGGAGATATTACAGAGGCCAGGTGGCAGAAGGAGGAAGCTATGTCTAGACAATGCTGCAAAGGAGTCAAGACTCTGGTATGGGAGGCTGTCTCTACTTGCAGCGTTAACATTCCATAGTGGTACCAGTTCGAGTCCCAGCTGCTGCACTTCCCATCCAGCTCCCTGTCTATGGCCCAGGAAACTAGCCTTGTGTCCTGGCACCCATGTGGGACACCCAGAAGAAGCTCCTGACTTCAGATTAAGCCAGCTGCAGCCTTTGCGGCCATCTGGGGAGAGAACCAGCAGGTGAAAAATCTCTGTGTCTTCTTCCATCCGCAACTCTGTTGTTCAAATACAAATCTTGAAACAGAACAAAAACACGCATGCTGCCCGAGCCACAGGCCACGGGTGGGTAAGCCCTGGGTTTGTGACCTAGAGCTCCCGCACATCCTGCACCCGCCTCTCTCACTGAAGGACATTTGGGCAACAGGGAGACTTCTCCCCACCCCCATCCACTCATCTTGCAAGTCTAGCTGTGTCTCTGTAAGGTACCGCACCCAAAGGCAAAGAAGCCGTGGCACAAAGTTGGGCTTCGCAGCAGGGCTTGGAGCTGCTCGCTAACTGCTGGGGTGGGTGAGCAAATCAGGCCCTCAGGCACCTGCTTTGGTCATGTGTCAAGCAGAGTTAAGGTTTTGAAGGCGTGCAGCAGTGGCCTTGATGCATAGTAGGAGCTCCCCATGTCATGCCCGTTATCCCATACAAGAAGGAGCTATTGTTGCACGTACGTTTACGCGTGCGTTGGCCTTTCAAGTGCATGGTTGGTCTCCTGTGCAACAACCCGGGGCAGCCACAAAACCCGGGGGCGCTGACGATATCATTTCAGTATGCATTGTAGTGTGATATCAATGAAGGATTTATGACATGTTTGCCCAGCCACCCTGTATATACACGGGCAGATAATGGGCTGCCCGGAAACTGCTAGGGGCTCAGAAATAACAAAAGGGTTTAAATGGTCCAGTCACATGTTCTCGGAACCTTCCATTGTGAGCCAGGTTCGATGACTTACCACAGACGAATGGAAGAGGATCAAAGAAACGGGCCTTACAGGGTGGTTCTGCTCAACCAAACAGAGCAAGCTAGAGTCTGAGAGGGCCAGGGACCTGTCAGGGTGACCGGGCAGTGGGTGGCGGACCTCGTGCTGAGTTAGGCTCTCTGGAGTCCCAGGCCAATGGCTTCCTGCCCACCCTCACGGAGAGGGCCAAGAATGAAGCCAGGTTCCTTCCTGGATGGACTGTGACCCCCATCTGATGGGCTCAGTCCCTGACCAAGATCCCCAGGGTTTCCTTGGGATGACAACAGGATCCATCAGGATTCTCCAAGGCTCCCTTGAGCTGCTTGGATTTCCCTGGGGCCTAAGGGTGTTTGCGCTGGTCTAGACATTTTCCATCAAACCTCCCGGCAAATATTTGAAGACTCGGATACAATGCCATACAAATAACCATATCTAAAGCTCTCACGGGTAAACAGCCTGTGGAGTCCTTGGGCTGACAGCAGCGGGATTCTGGGGCCTGGAGGACAGCACGACACCGAAGCATGCTTCCTGCAAAGTGGCTTGAGAAAGGAGAGCACAGATGCACCCTGCCGGGCGACACCTTTCCCTTGTGGTTGAAGCCACGGCTGTTATTTATACTGTTCGGAGGGGATGGTGTGTGTGTGTGTGTGTGTGTGTGTGTGTGTGTGTCTTTCTAGGATTCAGTGACAGTTTTAAAAATGCAACTTTTCAAATTTTTTTTTTTAAAAAGTGTTTTTCGGTCTATCCCAAGTGTCACAAAAATGATATTTGAATTTTAGGAAGGGGGATGGGAAAGCATCAGCATTCGATGGAACGGAAAGGAACATTTTGCTGCGGAGTTGTGAGGTGGTTCACCCCCTCTGGGTGCTGTGATTGGCAGAGGAGAGAGGACCCCTGTGAGCTCACCTGGCAGGAATGTGGGAGACTTGGAGAAGCGAAAAGAGGCAGGAGGGGACGTGAGATTCAGCAGCCTTAGTTAAAGCTTAGACCGAAGCAGTAGACGGTCACCGTGGGTCAGGAGTTCCAGAGTTCTGGCCTGGCGATGGCCCTGCGGCCCCCTGGACATGACACCCTGGGGTGGCCATGCCTGGGCCTCTGCCTTGTTTTATTTAATGTGCTTTTAATGTTCCTTTATAACATGGATTAGAATTATATCCATTATTTTTAGATTTATTGGAAAAACGGATCAGAACTATGGAGAGATACTCTGCTGGCTCACTCGCCAAGTGGCCACAACAACCAGAGCCAAGCTGATCCAAAGCCAGGAACCAGGAACTTCTTCTGGGTCTCACACGTGGGTACAGGGTCCCAAGGCTTTGGGCCGTCCTTGACTGCTTTTCCCAGACCATAAACAGGGAGCTGGATGGGAAGTGGAGCAGCTGGGATACAAACCGGCACCCATATGGGATCCCTGCACTTGAAAGTGGAGGATTAGCCCATAGAGTCATCACCCACTGCTCACCAGGGTCTCACTAATGGGAAGCCAGGGCAGGGAGTCCAGCAGGGGGAGTCAGGGGGTTTTCACACTGGAGGCTGAGCACCTGCTGTCTCCTTCCTCTTTAAGGCCGCATGATGTCCCATGTTGTACCTATGACACGTTTCCTGTATCTGTTTGTTCATCAGTAGGCGCTGGGCTCACTTACACATTTTTTTCTACTGCAAATGATGCTGTGACTGGGCATACATATAGCTCTTGATATTTGTTCTGTCATTTTAAAAAGAAATGTCTTTTTTTTTTTTTTTAAGGAAGTGCTCAGTAAGGTAGAAAAGCATTCACTAAAGAGACAGGTCCCTGCGGGTGTTAGGGTCTCTGGGAATGCCTGCTGGGCTGGGAGCCCCTGAGGGCACGGGCTAGCCCTGGAGCGGTGGACCCTGCCACCCCAGGCACCCAGCACCATGCCTATCTCTGCGTACCTGCCCAGTGTGTGTCACCCAACATCTGCGCTGGTGACACATTTTCTCAAAGGGGGTGGGGGAAGGACTGCAAGGGAGCAGGGGCCTGGTGACAGCTAAGAACCTGACTGCCAGCACACTCACCACAGCAAGCAGGGGCCCTGGACTTCAGCCTCCTTCATCCCACGAGATTTGACCAACCTAGCGGAGGATTCTTAAGATGATTCACCCTTTCAACCAACGTTCCCCATCTCCTTGGTTGAAATAAGATTCTTTTCTTTTCATGAACAATGGCTTATGTGTTCTTTTTCTGATTTTGTTTGATTTTCACTTTGTCCCTGTCCTTTCTTTGTAAACCAAAGCAAGGATCTAGGAAGAAAAGTGTGCCCGGGGGTTCTCCAAGGTCTTGGGATTTGGCTCCAGAAATCCGGTTACTTCTTGGGGTCTCCCTTGGTGGAGCTCGGGGAGACTGCCTGCGTGGTTCTGTTTCCTGAAACACTCACCAGGTTTTCTAGTCTGTCAGGGTCCTCCAACGGAGAGGAGGGGCTAATGAGGTGTGTTGGACCTGGGTGGGAAAGGTCAGGCTCTCCCCCATTCCCGATACCACCGCCATGCAGGCCCTGGAGGGGAACTGACTATAGGGTCAGAGACAGGGACCAGAAAGTGAGGCCCCCGTCATTAGCTGGGGCCCTAGATGTGTGCAAAGAGGCCAAGGTCCAGCCTATAGACCGTCACAGAACATTCCTACGGCCCCGAAGGGAGCAGGTGGCCGAGCAAAGGCCGCTGCATCCGGTGGAGGGAGGGGTGGGGCCGCTTCTTCACTCTCTCCTCCTGTCCTTTGACTTTATTATAACTTTGATAAAGCATCCTTATCATTTGTAGGATGCAATCTGAAATCATTTTCTCAAGCGTATTGAATTAGTCCTTGTCTGTCTATACGCCTACAGGGCTGGAATGAATCTGCTGTTTCTCTCCCCACTCCGAAATTCCTATTAGAAAAAAACCCTGTTTGCTATTTTCCATCATTCTACTTTAATCCTTGCAGATGATAAATGACAAAAATACCATATCATTTTCTTGCTGTCTTCTACCTGTGGTCTTTCCTTTGTCTTGCAGTTTTCTTTTTAACTTCATGTTTTATCTGTTCAGGATAACATAGTTTTGCATGCTCACCAAAGGCTCCCTGACTCTTCTAAATAAAAGGGCTCAACAAACAAAAAGTAAAAAGACCCCCACGCCAGCAGGAAAATAAGCAAGGGGCTACAAGCAATCAACAAATGGAAAGAAGCTCAGCTTCGATCATCTAAAGTGCATTTTATTATCTTTTCTTTAAAGATGCATTTATCTTTTTTTATTGGAAAGTCAGATATACAGAGAGGAAGAGCGATAGAAAGGAAGATCTTCCATCTGCTGATTCACTTCCCAAGTGGCAGCAACGGCCAGAGTTGAGCTGATCCGAAGCCAGGAGCCAGGAACCTCTTCCAGGTCTCCCACACGGTGCAGGGTCCCAAGGCTTTGGGCCGTCCGCGACTGCTTTTCCAGGCCACAAGCAGGGAGCTGGATGAGAAGCTGAGCCACTGAGATACAAATTGACACCCATATGGAATCCCGGCTGGCGCAAGGCAAAGACTTTAGCCACTAGGCTACTGTACCAGGCCCCTAAGGTAAATTTTAAAGCAGTTATAAAATCATTAAGACTATAGTTATATAGAATTTCTATAACTTTGCCAAATTTATTAAAGCGAAATTTGACAAAATATCATATTTGATGCAAATCTGATATACATGACATGTCTTTTTTAATATTTAACTCCCACATACAAGGGAGAACATATGTGATATTTACCTTTTGGCGTGTGACTTATTTCACTTAACATGATGTCTTCCAGTTGCAAACATTTAAAAAATGCTACAAATGATAGGATTCCATTTTTATAACTGAATAATATTCTACTGCATGTATAAATATATATGTACATGCACATATATATATCCGTGTGTGTGTGTGTGCGTGCATCGTGTTTTCTTTATCCGTCCATCTGATGAGGGGCTTCCGGCTGACTCCGTGCATTGGCTGCTCTCACCATGAGGTGCAGGTATCTCACTGATACAGTGAATTCACATCTTTTGGCTATACACCCAGCAGTGGAACTGATGATTCACCTGTTATTGTTCCTTCCTTTTAAACATTTGTACATATTTATTTGAAAGACAGAGACAGAGAGAGAGCAAGAGAGAGCTCTTTGATCCCCTGGTTCACTCTCCAAATGCCTACAGCAGCTAGGTCTGGATCAGGCTGAGGTCAGGAGCCAGGAGCTCCATCCGGGTCTCCCACGCCGAGAGCAGGAACTGAGGCAGCTGAGCCATGGCGCCTGCCTCGGGGGCACACAGGGGCAGGGAGCTGGCCAGAGCTCGGACCCCAGCTCTCCAATGGGCACTGCAAGCCTGCCACGCAGGGGCATAGCAACTGCGCCAGACACCTGCCCCCACTCCTTTCTCTTCCCATCCCCTTTTCACTTGCTTCTTTTTTTTTTCTTTTCAAAGCTTCTTCCCCTTATCTTTTTCTTATTTATTCCTTTTTTTTTTCTTTCTCTCATCCTGTACTTCCAGTAAATTTCCTATTATTTTTTCCTCAAAGCATAAAAATTTCTGGAGAGAAGCCACCGGTGACCTCCAGCACAGTCTCTGTTTACTCAAAAGCAGAATCTGGCCCTCCCCACGTGAAAGCAGAGGCTCCTGGGTGGGGGCGGCCAGTCCAGGATGACAGCTCTCAGGTCCTCTTTTCCCACTTCTGCTGGCTTCAGCCTTGTAATGCTGGCACTTTACTTAAGTGTGTAGAACTAGCACAGCATATTAACACAGCAGGCATGTGTCCTGGGAATGCAGTGCTCAAATGAGAGGGAAAAAATTGTTGCAGCCTTCTGAGTTAAGGAAAGCCCTTGAAAACTTAGTTACCCTTGCTTCAAACTGTTCCTGTCCACAGGCACAACTCAAAGGGGGATTTCTGGGGTCAGGTGGGGGCGGGGAGCCAGTTCTGGAAAGCGCAGAGGGCCGCGGCATCTGGACACGCCACAATGAGGCTAAACTCTGGCCACCTGTCTCTCTGAGAAGTCCCCTGTCTCAGGGCAGTGCCACCTGCTCTCCCTGCCACGTTCCTCATGGGACTACATGTCCTCTGTGCTTCTCTGGAGAGCAAGCCTGGTGAGGGTAGGGCCCAGGTGCCAGCAGCACCTGCGAGCAGCAGGTGTGGATGTGGGCTTAGGCTTGCAGAATGAGCAAGCCACGTGCTGCGCAGACCGGACCCGGAGCCCAGACAAGGCTTCAGAATTTATGATGCAATGGGGCCACTCTGTCTTCTTTCTTCCTGACCATTCATCATCGGAAGGCTAATCTCACAGCAGTGGGCTTGCTTAAGCCCACTGAGTGAAAACTTTTAACTCCCCAGCAGGTCTCAATTCCTTGAGAGCAGAAATGTTTGTCTTGAACATCTCTAGATCCCCAGCATTTCACATCAAGTCATTGCCTGATAGATGCTTGTTGGACGAATGAACGTTATCTGGACGTGCAGAATGGCGGGATCAAATAAGGCAGGCGAGTATTTATGGAATACCTGCTGCATGCAGCCAGTCACAGAGGAGATGGGTGAAGTTTGTTCCCTGTGCTTTATGGATCTCCAGTGTGTGTAGGGTTAATAAAGCACGCAGTCATATAATGCCTTAAGGATAGCTGCAGGTGGTGATACCATATGTAGGTTAAAGGATGACAGGGTGAGTCTAGCCAGTGCAAACCTACCATGTTCTGCCGCTGCCTCAGATCCTATCACTGCCAAGGTGAATCAACTCAGCCTCACTCTTGAGGAGTCTGAGGTCAGGATAGGTGATGAGGTCAGTCCCGAGGGCATTTGGCCTGGCTCAGTCCTTATGCTGCAGCCGTTTTGTGCATGGCAGGAGGTGTGGCAGCAGCGAGGCCTCTACATACCACACACCACTAGCAAGCCTCCATCCTAACAGCTAAAAATATCTCAGACATGAAGGACAACCACACAATCCATGAGGCCCAATGCAAAAAGAAAATAAGGGGGCCCCACACAGTAGCCTAACAGCTAAAGTCCTCACCTTCCATGTGCCATGATCCCATGTGGACGCTGGCTGGTATCCCAGCTGCTCCACTTCCCTTCCAGCTCCCTGCTTGTGGCTTGGGAAAGCAGTCAAGGACAGCCCAAAGGCTTGGGACCCTGCACTTTCATGGGAAACCTGGAAGAAGCTCTGGGCTCCTGGCTTCAGGCTTCTGATTCGTGCAGCTCTGGCCATTGCGGCCACTTGAGAAGTGAATCAGTAGACAGAAGATCTTCCTCTCTGTCTTTCCTCCTCTCTGTATATATAACTGCAAAAATAATAAATAAATCTGTTTTTAAAAAGAAGAAAAAAATGGGACCTTTTTTTTTTTCAGCAAGCAACAAAAAGTGCCACTCCCTCTCGGTATGAAATAGCAACATGTGTGTAGCCCTCATAGATATGTGGAGACCCACTCCACGAGTCAGCACACTCGTGCTCCGCCAGCTGGCCCTCTCTGAGCAGCCACCGCATCCTGCATTGTGCCAGCTCAGAACCAAGCTGAGCAGCTCCCCTTCCCTCCATGCTTTGTAGCCCCCGGCAGATGGGCGACCCGCCAGGGCATCAGGATGCTTTCGATTACAGAAGGACCCCAGGCTTGCCTTCTACAAGGTCGCTGCCTAATGCTCCATGGCACTGCCAGCTTCGGGCGAGGTTGGTCGTCATCATGCCCAACCAAGCTGGCATGGCACAAGCAGCATTTCCAGCTTCCCTAGGCCTGTGCACAGCTCCCCAAAGGCAGAGTGGAGTCAGGATGGGGGGACCTATCTGGGCCAAAGACAGCAGCAGGTAGGAGAGTTGAAGCCCAGGAGCCATTCCCCAAAGGCAGGGAAACAAAAGGGGTGGCATGGCCTGACCTGAGTATCCAAACCCTTGGCTCTACTCTCCCACCTCTCTTCATGTAGAAAACAGGACTTCAAAGAAATAAATTCATAATTCCAGCATGGTGCTGACAGATCCTTAAATCCCAGGCCTACCCAATGATGCTGACCCCACCAGAGGCTGGTGCCCACTCAGAGCCAAAACCATGGCCAGGTGGAAACCGCTGGTTAGTAGCTCAACATGGGACTGGCCGGGCTGTTCATAAAGGACTTGTTCTTAGTAGCTTCCAGAAGGTTACAGATGGAAAAAATATGTAGAGGGAGCAGAGCTCATTGGCAAAGGTCATGCATTTTAAAACAAGTTTTCAGGGAAGTGGCAGAATCTAATTGAACAGGAAGGGGCCCTCCTAGGTGGAAGAAATGGCAGGTAAACAGGTGCACCCATGGAAGTGAGCCAGGGGCCACAGGGGCCACGGGCGAGGGTGGATGAGTGGCTGGTGAGGGGAAAGGTATAAGGGTCTTGAAATCTTACTCAGATGATTTCTGGACTTTTCCATTTCTCTCTTTTGACTTCCAAGCTGTTGCAGAACCCCTGGGCCTCCTCTTGCATTGGGCTGTGCCTTCCCCTCCTGAGGTCCTAGACTGGGGGTTGCTGACGGGACCCCACCACGGAGACCCCTATCTGGTTCTGGTGGCACTTGTTCTGCACTGTCCTGCTGGGGACTGTCCCTTTGCTCCACCCACCTCCCTGGAGTGTCCCCATCACAGAGCCCACCCTCCCTCTTACTTAGGACCTATCTCTATCCCCATTGGAAAGGTGGGGACCCTGAGGCAGAGGGAGGTCTTAGTGAAATGCCCAGTGAGCAATGATCTCTACCCTGCCAGTGCTGACTCCACATAGAACCATTTCACTCCATTTTCTAAGATGCAGATAGCAAGAATAAACCCAGATGTTTTAAGCTCAAATGAGGCAATAGGATCGATCTTAGCTCTGTGGCATTAGCACGTCAGAAAATTGCTGCCACTGCTATTACTGTTGCAAGATTTTTTAAAAATTAATGCACACCCCACCCCAAAAATCTTCCAGAGATTCCTGCTAGCCCAGAAAGAACAGCTCATGTCACCAGGCCTGACGTGGGTTTTGTCCACCGTCGGCCCTGGCCGTGCCTTCTGATGGCACCTTCAGCAGGATGCCTCCACCGTGGGCCAGCCCTGTTCATCCTATGCACCCTTATCACTACTTCGTTCCACTTTAAAAAAAAAAAAAGTAGTAACAAAGATGGGTGGATGGAGTGCAGGGCGAGCTCCCCTGTGCTGGTTCATTCCCAAGATGGCTGCAGCAGCCTAGGTGGGAGCCAGGAGCCCGGGACTCCATTGAGTCTCCAATATCAGTGGTGTAGGGGGTGCGGGGAAGGGGTTAAGGGCCCAGGCACTCGATCCATCTTCTATTGCTTTCCCAGGTGCATTAGCAGGGAGCTGGATCAGAATTGGTTCTGCTAGGGATGCTGATGTTACAAGCGGTGGCTTAATGTGCTGTGCCATAGCACCAGCCCCCCTCAGCTAATCATTTCTTTCTGCAGTGCTCTCTGAAGTCATGTCCAAATCCTGCCCAGCTCTTAAGGGCCTGAGCCCTCATATAGCATGGGCAGTGGGCCTGGGATTAGCTTTTTTTTTTTAAAGATTTATTTTATTTTTATTGGAAAGGCGGATATACAGAGAGGAGAGACAGAGAGGAAGATCTTCCGTCCGATGAGTCACTCCCCAAGTGAGCACAACGGCCGATGCTATGCCAATCCGAAGCACTGGTGCTCATATGGGATCCTGGGGCGTGCAAGGCCCTTAACCACTGCCGGGCCCTGGGGTTAGCTTTAATGTGACCTCTCTCCATCAGACAGTCCAGGTGGCTGACACATAGTCTCTGTGCCTCTGGTTTCGATGCTGTGCTGTGTTCAGATGCAGAAACTGAGGGTCGCTGTGTCCACTTCCCCGCGCACGTCCTGGACAGCAGTAGAGACAGATGTCAGACTCCAGCTCCCTGAGCTTCACACTACTCCCCGGCAGGCAGCTGGCACAGCAATCATCTGCAGCCAGACAAGGCTATGTATGAATCTCAGCTGTGTCTGAGCAACCACAAGCTGGCAGCCATCCCAGCCCTCTGAACATGGACCGAGAGAAGTACAGATGAGAAGAATACTGACCCAAACACAAGTGGAGGAGCAAAGATCTTAATGTGAAGCTATCAGCATGGTGTTTGTTCTGAAACCTATTCCATCCTGCCCAGCAACTAAGACCAAGGTGTGTATGTCTGTCGCATGACCAGGAAGGGGTCTTCTTTAGACCACAGGGTCCAGCCTCAGTGGGTAAAGTTTGCAAGGCATCAAAACCACGGAAGTGAGGCAGGTGGTGAGATGGGGAGGACTTGAGTCCAAGTTGCAAGTTACACCCTTTCCTTATCCCAAACATTCGTAATCCTTGGGCCAATCCTGAACCTATCGGAGCTTCCATTTCCCCATCATTATAGAGGGGTAATATTGGCTCTATTCTTGGTTTGTAAGGAGTCGCCAGGCACCTGGCAATATTTACTGAGATGCTAATCTGAAAAGCAGTCTCCCGAAAATTTCAGTCAGGAGAATTACTTTCTTCCCTTAACTAGCACTGCCTAGCCCCTCTGGTTCCATCAGCATGTCTGGAACGCCTGCTCTGTGCTGGGCTCACTGTGGAGCTCTGGGCTCTGTGCTGGGCCCACTGTGGTCCTGCATTTGGGGTCAGGGGGCGCCACTGGAGCAGAAGAAGGCGACTCCTTCTGGGTGTAGTATTTGTTCATTTAATACCATACTAGGCCATTGGTGTTTCATTTAATCTTTTACAAATGACTGGGAACATCCTATTTCTAAAAATGACCCAGTGCAAGGAGGCAGGGTACCGAATCAAAATGAGAGAAATGGCGACCCCTAGGAGTATCCCTAGCAAAGGTAATCCATTATGAGCTGGTTTGGGGTGATGAAAGCTGAGCTGGCTGGGGTCTCTTGAGAGAGATGGGGTTTGTTATTTCCTCACCGTGCTCCACGGAGGACTTCAGAGTCCGTGCTCAATGGGATCTGTGAGTAAATGTGACCTAGAAGCTGTGCAGACAGGAGCCCTAAGCCACGAGCTGTGACCGAGCAGATGCTTGATTTGTGCCAACCCTGACACAAGCTGTTTTCTGTGTCACCTCATTTAATTCTTCCAACAACCCTGAGGCATAATTCTATTCTTAAGATTTACATATAATGATAATATAAAGGCTAAAAATAATTTAAGGACTGGCCCCAAATTATGTTCACACTCCACAAAGCAGCTGATCCACCCGGCTCCACCCCGCCCCCCCAATTCTGCTTCCTTTGCCCCAAGAGGATGAAGGGGAAGTGGGGTGACTTCCAAGGCCCCTTTCAGATCCGGGCAATGCTACCTGCGTAAGTGCTTATCTAGGAGCTGACTAACTATGACCCATGGGCCCAGCCCAGTTGCCCGCTGCTTTTACAAACAAGTCACGGTCACCCATATTTATGTGTGCATTGTCTACAAAGGGCAATTCGAGTAGCTGGCCCAGAGGTGGCATGGCCCACAGAGTGGAAAACATTTGCTCTCCAGCCCTCCACAGGAAACATTTGCAGACTGCTGGAAGACACCGGTCCGTAACTTTTATTCATGGCGAGTGGAAAAGAATACGAGTGCCACACAGCAACTGCGACCAGCCGAGGTGGGTGAAGAGATGTTGTCTGCTGCTTCCAGTCCACACTTTGGGATGGATTCTTTAGTACAGGTGGCACTGAGGTGCAACCTGAACACACACACACACACACACACACCCCTTGCGTAGATAGCCTGATGATGGCTCTGCCCTCCTCGTCACAACACAGAACCTGTCTAGGATCTCAGACATCTCCATCGCCAAGGACGAAGCTTCCCGCTTCTAAACTTAAACGTAGGTGGAATCACATTGTATGTATCCTTCCCTATCTGGAAAAGTAACTTTTAAACTAAAATTCCATTGTGGACAAATTGGAAAATCTGAGAGGTACAAATAAGGAAACAAAAATCATGCTTATCTCATCACCCAGAGATGATCGCTAGTTCATTTGTTCAGCAAGTACTTTATTGAGTATCTAGTCTGCATGGGGACCTCTCCAGGCCTTGAAGAGTAAGTAGCCAGCTCGTGACAAGCTTCCTGCCCCTTGTGGAGTCTCCAGTCTGTGCTGTGTGTTTTCATGGGTCAGTAAAAAATGTCACGGACACAACTATGCAGAGGTGTGACCTAAAAGTTCTTACCCCATGTGCCCAAAGGCCTGGGAATGGACATCCCAGTGAATTCAGTATGGTAGGAATTTATTTATTTACATTAGAAAGATATACAGAGAGGAGGTGAGACAGAGAGGAAGATTTTCCATCGGATGATTTACTCCCCAAGGAGCCAGGAGCTTCTTCCAGGTCTCCCACGCAGATGCAAGGTCCAAAAGCTTTGGGCCATCCTCAATTGCCTTCCCAGGCCACAAGCTGGAGCTGGATGGGAAGTGGGGCTGCTGGGAACCAGCATCCATAGTCCGACGCCCATTTGGGATCCCGGCACATGCAAGGTGAAAACTTTAGCCACTAGGCCACCATGCAGCGCTTAGGAATTTCAACTTATAGGAAAGGTGGGCAATTGAAATGGTCACCCAAACCAAGCAGCCATTTATCCAAAGCAGGATCAAAGACCTAGACAGTTGCCAGCCAAAGGCTTTGGGCAAGGGAACAGGTGTCTAGCAAGGGGCAGTATAGCCAGAACTAAGAGCTTGGGCTCTTGTCTGGACTGTTGTCTAGGCTGGCTGTTGTCTAGTGCTGCTGGCTGACAGGGAGACATCTCCCATGTTGCAGAGCAGGACAAAAGAGTACTTACATTCCACTCAAGAGATGATTTCAAGTGGAGCGTTCTGACACTGTGTTGAACCAGCAGGAAAGCCTTGGGAAGTGGAGCAACCGGAACAGGATGGCCAAGACCTCCCTTCTGGGAACAGATGGAACCATGGAAGGGGATGGGCAAGGAGGGGTAGACTGTGTGCACGGGACAGAAGAGACATAGAACATGGCTGATCCACTCTGTGGCACGGCCAGCATGGCACTCAGAAACCCTTCATGGATGGAAGAGCCAGTGGACTGTAACTTCTTTGGCACCAAGGACTGCATGGCTCAAAGCCTTGGGATTGGAACTGCACACTCATCACTCAGTGCAACAGTCTAATACAGTTCTCTTCAAATCCACTGGCTCTTCAAAACAAGCGGGGAGCACAAAGGCACAAGGCGCACAAGGCGCAAGACAATTAGCTATCTTGCTTCTCAGCAAGTTTGCATGCTGCACCTTTTCCCAAACATGCGGGAGTCTGCCCTACTGCAGGAATCTGCACAAAAGCAGATTCCTCTTTTAACCTGATCTTGCTCAAAGGTCCTGAGCCCAGATCACAGCCCTTCTCACCTACTCCCCCAGCAGCTGCAAACAACCTTTAGAACCTGCCCCATGTTACCTTACCTTCTCAACTTCCAACTGGGAGTCCTGTGTGAGTCCCTTGCCGCGAGTCCCGTGGGAAGCACACGGATGATTTTTAGTCTTGTATTTAGGAGACGCCTACATGAAGGGTTTCATGAGCAAACCCATTCCAATCCAGAGAGGCCATCTGTTGGGTACATTTCCGTATAGAGGAATTAAACCTATTCCCACATGCACATGTGGTTACACAGCGCTGAGTGGCACACACAAGTGGAGAAGGACTACAGGAAGTTACTGTGTAGGAATAACCAGAGCACCTGCAAGATACACCTGAACTGACGTTGCACTGTGCTGCGTGGGATGCCTCTTGGACCTTCCCATGGTCTGCTTGGCGGGAGGAAGAAAGAAGCTTGGGACTCAAATCAAAGTTTCCTACTTAAAGGGGAAGTGATTGCTGGTGTTTTGTTTTGTTTTGTAATGGGTTTTCCCAGCTTAAACCAGAAACTAGTTTCATTGCACTTGATGCTTTTAACAGGAGGTGGGGGCAGGAAGAGGGGCATGGCAAGAGTGGGTAGGGATATAAAAAGCCCGTTTTCCGGGGTCCTTGACGAGCGGAGCACCTCACCGACCCTTGGCTCAGCAGCAGCCTGAACCAAGCTGTCCGCACCTACCTAGGAACCTGTTGGGACAGAGTTGCTCAACTCTTCCCCCTTCACGCTGGAATCTCTCCCCCTCACCTGACCCCTGCTTCTGCCCCCCCACCCCATAACCTTGATAGGGAGGGGGGACCTCAGGCCTAGAGGCGCCTTGGCAAGATTCCTGCTGATTGTGAATTTTCCTTCCAACACTCTCCTCCCCACCCTCAACCCAGCACTTGATCTCTTTGATTCTAAGGTTCCAGTTGGGCTAGATTTGCCAGGGAAAGCTGGCCGCCTGACTCCCTAGCCAGGCCGGTGAACCCTGTGACCAGCTAGTAGGAGTTGCCAAAGGTGGTCTTGCCCAGAGTCTCCAACTACCCCCTGCTGTTACATCCCCATACAAGCCAGGCTCAGACCAGGCTAGGTCCTAAGAAGTCACTTCCCTTGTGTTCCATGCAGGTCAGGTTCCAGGCTTGCTAAGTTTGGGGGTGCCTCTTTATTTCTCTCTCGGAGAGACGCTTTGGAAAGGCCAAAACATACCTTGTGCACCCAGGCCCCAAGGCTGAGGGGAAGGAGACTTCACTTCAGCAGAGCTCATCCAAGTCGCTGACACCGTGGATGTCCGGGAACTAGGAACAAATCAGGAATGAGTGGGCCGGGAGGGAGCCGTGGCTCCAACTGCCACTGGGACGGCAGGCCCAGCTCTGTGCTCACTGCTTCAGGCCTGGAGGCCCTCCCAGAACTTTCTTGTTCCCAGAATCCGAGGCCCAGGTCCCAGGCTCCCCTGTGGCTCTCCCAGGTGCCACTCTGCTGCTGGGGGAGCTTAGCCTCACCGGGCTGCTCCCTCTGGTCCTGAACGAGTGGGGGGCTCCTTTCCAGGCCTCCTCACCTCTCACCTGCGCCCTCGGCCTGCCGGGAGGACCGAGAGGTTTGCGGAGCGGTGACCCTGCAGACAGCCCCTGGGATCCCCTCCCAGTCCCTCTCCCTCTGCCCATCGCCGCCCCCTCCCACCCTTAACCTTCAGTTTTCCCTGGCCTTGTGCACCCGGTACTGCCAGATCTCCACAACCCCTGATGGGTGTTTCCTCTTCGCCACCTTCCCTTCTTACAAGCGCACCCCAACTCTTTCCAGCTCTCACCTGGACCCGGATTTCTTCTCTCGGGGCTAAAAGCAGAGAATCCACAGCGCAGCAGGGATCGGAAAAGCCCCCGCGCCGGGGCTGCGAGACACTCGGCCAGCCGAGTCCTGAGCTCGGCCACATCTCGCCTGGGGAAAGCAGATCCTGGGCCCCAGCGTGGGAACAGCGCGCCCGGCGGCCCGGCTGCCCGGCCGGCTCTCCCGCTCGGCACGTCTGCCCCTTGGGCTCTCCCTCTCTCTCGGTTTTCCCCCTACCCCACCACCATTTGCATCGCACCCAGAACTAGGCCCCGCCCGCTCATTTGCATATCTTATATGGCCTAATGGTGGCGATCATGGCAAGTTAGAAGTTTCCTGACTCCTCTTGGAGGAGACTCCGGGACCCCGGGGAGTAACAAGTGTCTGGAGGTCCGAAGGGTGGAGGGGTTGTGGGATTCGGGGTTCGCTCGTGGGACTCCCCTCCACCCTCCTCTGGCGCACCCGCCCACCCCCGTACCCCCTTCTTTCCACGTCCTTGGAAAATGGTGTCCAAGCTGACGTCGTTGCAGCAAGAACTCCTGAGCGCCCTGCTGAGCTCCGGGGTCACCAAGGAGGTGCTGGTCCAGGCCTTGGAGGAGTTGCTGCCTTCCCCGAACTTCGGGGTGAAGCTGGAGACGCTGCCGCTGTCCCCCGGGAGCGGGGCTGAACCCGATACTAAGCCGGTCTTCCACACTCTCACCAACGGCCACTCCAAGGGCCGCTTGTCCGGGGACGAGGGCTCCGAGGACGGCGACGACTATGACACCCCTCCGATCCTCAAGGAACTGCAGGCACTCAATACCGAGGAGGCAGCCGAGCAGAGGGCCGAGGTGGATCGGATGCTCAGGTAAGCGCGAGGCAAGGTGGGGAGGACGCGCCCGATCCCGGGCACCGGGGCCCTGCGCCCACCACGCCAGGCTCCCCACGGAAGAAGTCCCCCGCGTGGCGCGCTGCCTCCGTCCTAACGTCTGGATCCGTCCGAGTCCCTCCCGCAGCCCGGCCGCCAGGGAGCCCTGCACCTTCCCTCTTTCTCGGTTCAGGCCAGCGTCCGGCTCCCAGGGGCCTTCCCTGTGGGGCTGGCACTCGGCCCCGGGGACACTGGGGTTGCGGGGCTCTTTGCTGGGAGCTTTGCCCACACGGCCGAAGGCGCGAGCGGGTGCGATGAGACCAGCTGAGGTTTCTCGGGAAGCGGGCCCGCTGGCCCACGCAACTTCCCCGGTGCTGCCCAAGGTTGGGGAAACCGCTGGCTGGCCTGGGGCGCAGCGACCTGCAGTTCTCCGCCGAGGAGCAGACCACACCGGGGGCGGGGATCTGCGAGGCGAACTCTCGGGTGGGCGCTCCCGTTTGCAGCACCCTTGGAAGCCCCCCGAATTCCCCCCCGAGTAGGGTTTCTATTTGCAAAGAGGGAATGTTTGCATGTCGGGTCACGGGGATGCGGTGTGGGGGGTGGTGGCTCCGGCGCCGAGAACGCTTGAACAAGCTGGGGTTGCTTGGGGCAGGTGTGGTTAAGACTCTGGCTCTTTAGAGGGATCCGGTCACGGAACAAGCGAAGGAGAGCGCTCCGGGCCGCACCCGGCTCTCCCAGGGTGGGGGATCCAGGTGGACCGGCCCTCGACGCCGGGCCCGGATCGCCTGCAGCAGGTCCTCGCGGCCGCCCCGCTTTGACAGCTGGTTACTGATTATCCAGGGAGCGAAGCGGTTCCCCGACATCGCTAGTCGCTTTCAGGGCCACCCTGCTTCGGGCCCGAGCCCCTTACTTGGCCCTCCGATTCGGAAGCAAGGCAACTTCAGCCGCCGGTGCCGGAGAATGAGCGGCCTCGCCCGCTGTCAGGCGGCTGTTGGGGCGGGAGGTGACCTTGCATTTGAATTTGCGCTTCGGGGACCTGGCGCCTCGCACTTTAGCCATTGGGAGCGCCTCTGGAGCTTTTAAAAATATATATACATATAAAGCGTTTTTCTGTAATTCACAGATGGGGTTCTTCTCCCACCGCTTCCCCGAGCAGAGGGAGAGTTTTTCCCCGGCCAGGAAGCCAGGGGTGCCTGGGCGGCCGGGAGGTGCACCTGGCCCGGCCGACTGGCCGGGAGACCCACAGGGAAGAGGCCCCAGCGTTCGGCTGCAGCCGCCGGCTCTGAACGCGGTTCTGGGAGGGTCTGGGAAGCCCCTCAGCACAATCCTCCTGGCGCCGGGCTGGCCGCAGCTGAGATGTAACAAAACCGCAGCACGTGGAGTCGGGTGTTATTAATTTATTTCTATAAATCATCAACAGAAAGATACACAAAGCACCGTGATTAGGTTGAAAAGAGAGGCGGGTTATTCATTGGTGAAGTTGTAAACGCGGCTTAGCGGGGGAAGGAACTCTAGACGCGGGCGCCGGGTTGCTCTCAGCGCACACGCTCCGCGCTGCGGGGCGCACCGGGCCGGGTCCCCGCGCCGCCCTGGCGCCCGACCCGGGCTGCCGGAGAGCTGCGGCCCGTCGCGGAGCTCCTGGGGCTGCTGACGCCGGCGGGCCCGGCCGGGGTTTCCCGAGGCCGTAGCCCTCTTCACTCCCCCAAACGGATCGGGGAGCCCCCCTCTCTTTCCCCGGGGGCTGGAGACCCTCGGGGAGGGTGGAGACGAGGGTGGAGACGAGAGACAAACCCGGAGGGTTTTCCTCCTCGCTCCCTCCTCTACCCCTGGGGACGTCGGGCTTTATTAAAGTGATTTTTCAAAAAAAAAAAAAAATTGCCAGTAGTTCCGGGGTCGCTGCACAGCGGGGCCCGAGCCTTTCTTTTTCTTTTTCTCTCCACCCTTCCCTCCCGCTCCACTCCCAAGGCGGATAACAAAGTCACTTTGCGGAGCGTCTGGACACTCTGTACTGGAAGGGCGAAGGGCAAGGAAGGCGGGCTGGGGACTGCCGGCCCGGGCCGGAGCTGGCGCGTGCCCGCTGGGAGGGGGGCGTTCGGAACCGCCACCAGCGCGACCTCCTAGACCGGGTGGGGCTGCAGCCGGGGGTCGGGGCCGGTGGGCGGCGAGGGCATTGTTCCCCCGCGGGCGCACAGGCCCCGGCACCCAACACCTGCGCACGGACACAAAGGTCCCGCGCGCGTCCCAGGCCCGCGTTATTTACGGGGGTTGGGGACCCCTGACCGTGAATGAGATTTTCAGGTAAAACCTCTTGCCGGCTCTCCCAGCCCTGCCCTGGGGGCGCAGATGAATACAGGGGCCAGAAAGCCTGAAAGTGCACCTGCGCCATCTTACCCCGACTGCTGTCCTTTCTATTCGGGCTGTAAGGTCTGGTCTTCCAGTGAAAGGTTTCCCTGGGCTTTTTTTTTTTTTCTTTCAAGTCTTAATTGTGGAGTTCATTCACCCTTTTCATCGACCCCTTCACACTTAAAACGTTGCGCTATTTCGCTAGGTTTCTTAGACACACAGGGCACACACAGGTAAACGCAGCAGAACAAAAGATCTGCTCACGCGTTGCCGTGAGAGCTTTAAACGCCGAACGCTGTTTTCTAACTTCTGAAGCTGTCGTTCATTTTGTTGAAAGTGTTTTTCCACGCTAAGACCAAAAAAAAAAAAAGTCTCTATGTGACATAACAATATTCGCCACAAATAAACTTTTGAAAGATTTACACAAATTTGTCTAAAACATTGGTGGCGTCGTTTTTCTTGGACTTCAGGTGAATTCAGGTTAGAAATGGCGATATATTTTCTCTTTTTCTTGTTGCTTCGTTAATTTATATTTCTTCGTTAAGTTCTTGAGAAATTTTCTGATTGGATTCTGTGTAATTGAACGAAGATTGCATTTGTCTCAGACATTGTTCTTTCAAAGTCTGTGTATCAAGGACTTGCTAAAATAATTAGAAGTATTCACATGCTTACCTAATATTGGTTTGGTTCCTAAACTTTATTCATGAAACAAAAATAGTTTTATTTGACATATTAAAGGCACCATTTAGAAATAAATTGACTATAACATTTGCAGCACTATAATCCAGGCTTTGCTCTGACAACTGTGGGTTTTTTTTTTATTGTTTCATTGGACACTAATTTCCATATTCTGACACACTTGCTAAAGTGATATTGTGTTTTTGTAATATGAATAAATAAGCTAGCAAAAAATAGCACATGTGAATGACTATTTTGCTTGTCTAGTATTTTTGTATTCTGCATTCATTTCTTAATTTCTTGGTTCACATTGAAGCTACCTTTTCAGATTGCAAGGAAAGAGATTGGCCATGATGGAAACATTTTAAATAGGCAAAATTCAGTGGCAGCAAGACAGGACTTTTTTGGCGTACCTGTGTTTACGAGGGATGAAAGCCAGAACCTGTTCTTAACTCCAGGTTCAGAAATGTGTGAGAAACATCCTCCCGGGTTCTCTTACCTTGCCGGGGGAGAGCTGTAAGAATACGGTAAAATGAGGCATTTCAGGTGGCTAGCCTCTGACTCTAGAATTCCTGCTCCCTATGAAGTTTCATTCAGGAGGCGGGGCTGTAGGCAGTGTTTTCACCTGCCCTGGCTGAGTGGCGTGATTCTGCAGCCCCAGGGAGGAGCAGCCTGGTTATTTCTGAAAACTTTTCTGAACTTCTGAGCGCTGCTGTCCGAGAAACCCTCGTTGGGTCTCAGGAGGGGAACATGTATGCTTCATCCCGGGCTGATAAAGAGACCCAGACACCCACTCAAAAGGAAAATCGTGTGGGGGAGGTTGAGGCTGAAACCGGTGTGGGTTTGGAAACTGATAGCAGCAGCCCCTGTGGGTGCAGAATCAGGCAGCCCAGCCTCAAGCTAATGTCACCGGCACGGCACTGGCCCGTGCGTGAGTCTCTGGCCTTTTAAGTCTCATACGTTCCAGGAATGTGGAGGAAAGCAAAATAAATCAAGAGCTGTTCTGTCGAGAGAGGAGAGAGACAGAAACAAAATAAGCAAGAGTTGTTCATACCTTCTCATTCAAGAGGGGGAAGCTATCCTCCGCCTCTGGTGATCCCAGAAGAAAAGGCTGGGGTGGCTAGCACTGGGTCTTCAGCACTGTGTGGGCTGTTTTGGTCACGCACCTACCCCAAGGTTGCAGCTTGGCCCAGTGGAGTATTAAGCCGGCACGAGCATTGTGCCCCAAGGCGCGTACACTCGCACCCTAACCCTGTGCTTCTCTGTCCAGCGAGGACCCTTGGAGAGCGGCCAAGATGATCAAGGGCTACATGCAGCAGCACAACATCCCGCAGAGGGAGGTGGTAGACGTCACGGGCCTGAACCAGTCCCATCTCTCCCAGCATCTCAACAAGGGTACCCCCATGAAGACGCAGAAGCGTGCCGCCCTGTACACCTGGTACGTCAGAAAGCAGCGGGAGATCCTCCGACGTAAGTGTTTCCATCCTGCCTCTGCCTCAACCTGCGTGACCTTGGCCCTGGCACCAACCCCTGTGGGCTGCCTCAGTTTCCAAGGACTCTGTGAGCACCAGGCACCTGGAAGGAAGCTGGCAGGTGGATTTGGCCTTTGCAGCCAGCCGCTGTTGCTACAAATTAGCTTATTTTCACTGACCGGTTGCTTTGAAGAGCCTTGATTGCATTCTACCTTGAACTTTGTGGTCCCTCTCCAGCGTCCTCCCCTTGGGAACCACTCAGGTGACAGAGGAGAACCTTTTCCCTTATGGAAACCAAACACCCTCTCTTGAGCCTTGAGCCAAGGCCCCAAGTCAGAGTCTCCAGTGTCAAAGGAGACATTGATTTTGCAACCGCTGTCACCCTCCTCCAGGCTGCTAATGGAGAGTGCTGGTGTAGATGGACCGGCTCAGAACCAGACCTGATTTAGCAATCTGGGAACGGGGACTGAGTTTTGGAGCACTTTAAGGTGCTAATTCAATTTTGCCAAACTCAGTAGAGTTTGGGGACACCCCCCCAGCCCCGCCCCACCCCACCCTGCCCCGCCGGTGATCCAAATGAAGGAACTCTTTCTGGCTGAGACAGGGCACAGTAAAAGTATCTACATTTCAAACTCAGTCCCATCAGTTCCTGTTCTTCCCATCCCCCTCCCAAAGATTTCATTTAATTCCCAGATTTTTCCCACCCAACATTACTGAGCTTTTTGTTTTGAAGCCTGGGGAGGTTTGGATTGTATTTGACTCATGGAGGTATGAGTAGCCTCCTTCTAGGAAGGAATCCTTCGACATGACCCTTGGTCCCTCTGGGTGCAGCCCTCTCCCTTGGAAAGCTGTTTATCTGTAGCCTGGCTCTTAGTGACCGCTCCTGCTGGAGCTGGGTTTGGGTCACTCGCACAGGATGTATACTGTCACACGCTGCTCTGCAGTCGTTGTTGTGGGCAGGTGTCCATGGTGGGCGGTTGCAATGGACAGTGGCTCCTTGTGGGGGAGGCACTCCGGGGGGTAGAGTGGAAGAAGCAGAGTGAGGACCACAAGGGGCTGACCCTCCACCGTAGTGACTGGCTCTGCAAGAATGTGTGTTCCTGACATGAAGCAACTTTCTGTAGTTCCTGGTAGGCTCAAGAAAGGTCTCAGGAGCCTCTGTTGGGGAAGGCCAGAGAAACCCTGGGATTGGCCAAACCCCAGCCTCTCTGTGTTCATTGGAAAGAAAAGGGGCTGGAACCTTCTAGAAATGATCAAAATATCCCAGGAAGTATCTCAAGAAGCTTGAGAAAGAACATTTTACAAAAACTTAGGGCAATCTCTTCAAGTCATGTGTTGTTGTGTTTGTTGTTATTGTTTCAAAGTCATATGAGGTGTGAAATCTAAGCAATATTTCTTCCTGTACTGTGTATGTACAAGCACCTGTTTGTGCCAAATAGCATAGTAGGCTGTGCTTAAACCGACCTTTTCTCCAGGGACTCCCAGTCAGATGAGAGAGTTGAGATTTGAGCAATTACAGCAGCCACTTTCTAATAGCTATTGTAAATGCATACTCCAGGGGCAGCAGAGGACATTAAACTGCCTGGAGATCACAAGGAAGGCTTCCCAGAGGAGGTGATATTTGAACCAAGCCTTGAAGGATAAGTGTAAGACACATAAGTATGGGACAGAAATGAGGAAGTGAGATAAATAAATGAGGGACACACATGAAATACAGTGAGTAGAGGAGAACCTTAAAAAGGTGACACATAATGAACTTAAAACTCTGAAAAATAAAAAGCGGTGATATTCATCTACCCAAATACATATACAGGATCTCCTCATCCAAGTTGATTTCCAAGTCTATAGTGTATCTGCTGAAGCCATCCCTCAGCATTAAATGTCACAGCAGTGCACCTGTTGTTCAGTTCATCAGGGCAGAGGTGACTCAAGGGATGGGGAATCTGTATTCTCCAATCATTCCAAGAGGCTGGAGACCAGCCCATGGGGTTTCTAGGACTTGGGTGTTTCCGAGCAACTGCACACAGATCCACTGTGCCAATGGAAGCCAGTGCTGGGTTCTACATGCCCTCCTCCAAAGCAAGCACCTCCTCCAGGTGGCAGTATGTCTCACTGCCCACCACCTGTAGAGCCGTAGGGGTCAGTTTCCTTACCTCCACCCCAGTAAGCTCGGTGGGTTTTGCGGTTCAGGTCTTGTTTTGAGCAAAGAGGGATGATCAGGCTGGTGGCTGGGAACCCAATGCCTGCCTGCCTGCCTGCAGGCTGGATTCACAACCTGGCTCCCTGCCCCAAGTCCCTGAGACATGGGGCATGTCTGACCCTCAGCCTCCTCACCTGTAAAATGGAGATAACAATGCATTTTACAAGGAGAGGGTGTGAAATCACACGGGGAGGGGGACTCAAGGGGAACGTGGCCTGGTGCTTCACCACAGAATGGCCGTATACACGGCAACGATGGGAACATTTGCTCCCTCTAAAGGGAGACTCACAGGTCCCTCCCTGGCTGTCAACACTTGGTGACCCCACGGATGTCACATAGAGCCCACCAGGAGAAGACAGAAAGAACAAACTCCTATGGGGCAGGGCATTGCTTCTCCTTTAGCTTCACTTATTTGAGAGGGAAAGGAGGGAGGGAGAAAAAGAAGGAGAGAAAGAAAGAGAGAGAGACAGAGAGGGAGAGGTAGAGAGAGAGAGACAGACCATGAGAGCTCTTGTCTACTGGAGCACTTCTCCAAATGCCCACAGCAGCTGTGGCTGGACCGGGCTGAAGCCAGCAGGCAGGAACTGTCCAGGACTCCCACATGGCTGGCAGGGACCTAAGCACATTAGCCAGGACATGTTGCCGTTCTGGGTACAAGAAGTTAGAATTGGGAACCAGAGTCAGGACTTGACCCCACGAACAGACCATAGGCCTCTCCACCCATGCCTTATTTTCTGTACCAAACCGTGCCGTAAGCATGCACCATCTTTGATGTCCTTCAAGTAACTGTGCATGGAGAGCAGCTGGGATGACCAGCTAATCTAAGAGGTGTGAGAACTCTGGAAAGTATGACATGAGCATTTGAGTCATCCTCATAGTCTGGGCTGGTTGAGTGGAGATGTTCTAGCAAGCTTTTAGCCAGTCCCATTCCACCAATGGGGAAGCTGAGTGACCCGGCAGGGTAGGGGGCAGGTGGGCGGATTAAACCACATGGCTGCAGCCCCACATTATCCCACAGGGCCTGTGACTTCCTGCTGATACATTTGACAGACACTAGCCCTGGTCTCTAAAGGGGATCTGAGAGCCATCCAAAGTGAGTGAGGGTCCAAACCAAAGGCCCCAGTGACCCCACAGCTCACACATCTGTCTGCTTAACAGCTGCTTCCGTGCAGGCCAGCACCACCTGCAGCTGGGCCCTGCATCTAGGCTGGTTAGCAGATCACTGTTCCCTTACAATGGACCAAATGGACCCTTAGTAGGAAGTTCCCAGCTGGAGGAAAAATACAGACTGGGTGACCCCTGGGGTGGGTGTTGTGGAGAGCATTTTAACATTCAGTACTGGCCTGACTTTTGAACCTTGAGGGTTGGAGATCCAGTTGGCCAGAGGACCAAGCAGGATGACTTTGGGAAATTCTGACGTGCCGGGACTCATGCTCCAGGAATCCTTGGGCCACTCTGAGACCTGTGGGAATGATTCCAGGAACCAAAGTCCAGGACCTGGAGGTCAGGAGCTGGGAAATGGATTTGTTACGTGTCCATGCTCTGCAGAGTGCCTGACCTCTGTTTATTCATCTGTAAAATGGAACGAATCATCCTCCTGAGTCCTGTTCCACGTAGATGTGAGCAAGAGGACAGACTTTCTCTTCTTTGGCAAAACCGGTCTCACCCTTAGGTGACACAGCACCTTGGCAGTGCAGTCTTTTTTTTTTTTTCCTATTCCCTCAACAAAAACTGAATATATATACATATATTTAAATGTGTATTTGCTGGGCAGAACAATGAAGACAGAGGGGATGGGGGGATCTCCCATCACTCCCCAAAAGGCCACAATAGTGAAATATGGATCAGGGCAAAGCCAAGAGCCAGGAACTCCATTCAGGTCCCCCACTAGGGTGGCAGGGGCCCAAGCACTTGGGCCACTTCTGTGGCCTTCCCAGGCGCGTTAGCAGGGAACTGAATTAGAAGCAGAACAGCCAAGATTCAAATTGGCCAATATGGGATGCCAGTGTTGAAGGTGGTAGTTTTTTTTTTTAATTTGTTTGTTTGTTTTGTTTTGCTTTGCTTTTAAATATTTATTTTTTTTAAAAAAAGATTTATTTTTATTATTTTTTCATTGGAAAGGCGGATATACAGAGAGGAGAGACAGAGAGGAAGATCTTCCGTCCAATGATTCACTCCCCAAGTGAGCGCAACGGGCCGATACTATGCCGATCTGAAGCCAGGAGCCTCTCCCGGGTCTCCCACGCGGGTGCAGGGTCCCAAAGCTTTGGGCCGTCCTGACTGCCTTCTCAGGCCACAGGCAGGGAGCTGGAAGGGAAGTGGGGCTGCCAGGATTAGAACCGGCGCCCATATGGGATCCCGGGCGTGCAAGGCGAGGACCTTTAACCACTTGCGCCACCGCGCCGGGCCCTATTATTATTTTTTTAATTGCAAAGTCAGTTATACAGAGAGGAGGAAAGACAGAGAGGAAGATCTTCTGTCCGGTGATTCTCTCCCCAACCAGCCACAATAGCCAAAGCTGTGCCAATTCAAAACCAGGACCCAGAGCCTCCTCCAGACTCCCACGCAGGTGCAGGATCCCAAGGCTTTGGGCTGTCCTTAACTGCTTTCCTAGGCTGCAAGCAGGGAGCTGGAGGGGAAGCAGGGCTGCCGGGATTAGAACCGGTGCCCATATGGGATCCTTGCACGTTCAAGGGAAGAACCTTTGCTGCTAAGCTTCTGCACTGGGCCCTAAAGGAGGTAGTTTAAAGCACTGCACCACAACATGAGCCCCACAAAAACATTTTGAAGGTTCCAAGAGGCCTGGGCTCTGGGACGTAGACAGTGCTTTTCCTGGGAAGGTGCTGTGTTTGTCGTCTCCTGCACTTACTCATTTTCAGGTTGGTGTGAAGCTCTGTCAGACTTTACCCTGTCTCATCTCATAAATGAACCCTTGGATACACACACACACACACACACACACACACACACACACACTTACACACACACACCCTAACTTTTAAATGATTGTGAATCTAAAGAGTGCGTTCTCTTCCCACCACAGGGCTCCATTTATATTTATTTCAGCATCTTATTCAAAGACTTTCAGGTTTCATGTTTTCCTGCCATTAAAACATTGAATCAGAAGCTGCATGGGGAGAGAGGAAGGGCAACGTTGTGTCTAGCAGAAATTGGGCCTCTGCCCTCCACTGACTTGGGGAAGCCCATCGCTCTAACAAAAGACAAGAGCTCAGCATCCAGAAACTTGCTTCATGTCAGAGAGCCACCGAGCCGGAGGAAAAGATGAGAATTTTCTGAACACCAAAGGGTGGAGCTCCCTTTACAAGAGAGGGGAGTGGGGAGGTGCTTTGCTGGAGCCACTGAGGGGGTGGGGAGCAGTCTTCAGTAGCCCCTCCCCCACCATCCCGAGGGATGACAGCAGGTGACCAAGCTCAGGGGCCAGGAGTCCAGGTGTCTTTGTCTGTCTGTCTGTCTGCTGAGCGAAGGCTACAGACCCTATCAACTCTACTCCTTTCTCTTTTCAGAATTCAACCAGACAGTCCAGAGTTCTGGAAATATGCCAGACAAAAGCAGTCAGGATCAGCTGCTGTTTCTCTTTCCAGAGTTCAGTCAGCAGAGCCAGGGGCCCGGGCAGTCCGAGGACGCCTGCTCCGAGCCCAGCAATAAGAAGATGCGCCGTAACCGCTTCAAGTGGGGGCCCGCATCCCAGCAAATCTTGTACCAGGCCTACGACCGGCAAAAGAATCCGAGCAAGGAGGAGAGGGAGGCCTTAGTGGAGGAGTGCAACAGGTAACACCTGGGAGGGGTGCCCACCGTCAGACAGCTGAGCACACGGACGCATCAGCCACTTCTCAGGCCTGGGCCATTGAGGCACTGACTTTCCAGCTAAGTGTGGCCCAAATGTGTTCCCCAGAGCCCCACTCTGGTGTCTGAGTGGGCATATCCAAGAGGCATCCAATGACCACATCGTCTAACGGGTCCCAGCAGAAATGGCTGGGTCAGACTCTGGGAAGCCATGCAGGGTAGAGCCCTGTTTAGCTGGATGGACCAGGGACTGTTAGCCAAGGGCTCAGCCCCATTCCCTGGGCCAGGAAGATGATGCAGTGCAGGTCAATGATGATGCAGTGACGTGAGATGCAGGTGTCCAACCTCCACTCAGGCCAGGATAAATCTCCTGGAGCTGTAGGCTCTGCTCTGGCCTCTGCTCCTTCTCCTAAGTGTACCCCCAGAAGGAAACAGCAAGAGAGCAAGGATTGGTCAGATGAGTTCAGTCCCCTCGCCCACAGGAGCTCATAAAGGTAGAGGGACAGAGAAAGAAGGAGAGAGCTAAGAGAGATCTTCTCTCTCATCTGTTGATCCAGTCTCCTAAATGCCAGCACCAGCCAGGGCTGAGCCAGACAAGGGCTAGGAGCCCACTGTTCTAACTTGGTCTCCTACATGACTGCAAAGACCCAAGCATTCAGACCATCTTCTCCTGCTCCCTCAGGTTCATCAGCAGGGAGCTGGGTCAAAAACAAAACAGCTGCAGCAGAGCAAGTGCTCTGATATGGGATGTCACAGCACCAGCCCCTACAAGGATTCTTTGTGTATTAGCAACTAGATGTAATTCAAAAACCAACAAAACTGTTGGAAATATGTTGGCTTGATTTCTAGCCTGTCTTCCCCACCTCCAGAATTGGCTTTTGACAAAAATCTTCCCTGTATTCTGGCCACGGCTTGGGCCCTTTCTCCAGCTCGGGGCTAGGTTGGCTTTGGCAGTAGACACATGTGGCCAGGGAGGTCAAGCCAAGAAGTGGAGAGTCAGAGGGATCTGTCAGCGCCTTTATGCTGTGTCCTGGCCCCTGCCCCAGTGGGACCCCGTGGTGGAATCGGCCTACATATCACACACCTGGGCCAGGTTGCGTCCATCCTGATCAAATGAAAGACAGCTGTGCATGGCTGGTCTTTCTGTCCAACCAATCAGCTGCTCGCAGAGGATTCTGGGTATGAATAGCGACTGTGGCTTTTCTTGGTGCCTTTTCTGGTGTCCAGGTCCTTGAGACCAGGAATTCCTTCCAAGACATGCTGCCAAGCCGGTGAAGGACCCTACCTTTAGGGTACAGGAATGAGAGAAAAGGCAGAATAAGAGATGGGGGGAGGGGAGAGGAGCAAGAGAAGCCAGCTGGGTCTTGCCTGCTCCTTTTCGGCTGCCTAGCTCCGCAGCCTGAGCCGCCAACTTCCAGGACCACAGAACTTACGAGGTATGGGGTCCAGGTCCCTAGCCGGCCCTCCTCACCTGGTGATTGTACAGGCTGCAGCTTCCTAGGGTTAAGCTTTCTCTCTGCTCCCCAATGGTAGTTAGGACCCCGCTAGGAGCCAGGACAATGGTGTTCACTCAGTCTCTCCCTGGCTCTGCGTTCCAGGGCGGAGTGCTTGCAACGAGGTGTGTCCCCCTCCAAGGCCCACGGCCTGGGCTCCAACTTGGTCACGGAGGTCCGCGTCTACAACTGGTTTGCAAACCGCAGGAAGGAGGAGGCCTTCCGGCAAAAGCTGGCCATGGACGCTTACAGCTCCAACCAGTCGCACAGCCTGAACCCCCTGCTGGCCCATGGCTCTCCCCATCACCAGCCCAGTGCCTCTCCTCCGAACAAGCTGTCAGGTAAGCAGCAGCCACTGCTTCTTCCCTGGAGCTCCTCTGGGGCGAGACTTCTCCAGTGGCTCCAATGCTTTGGGCTGGCCCTAGGACTGGTCTCCTCTCAGAGCTAGAATATTCTTGTGGGAACAGCTTGCCGCTGTGACCTGATTCCCTCTGACTCCTTGCTCAACCATCACAGTGCAAGTGACACAGCCTCCAGGAGCCCTCCGGGCCGTTCTCCTTCCCACTGGGTGGCGGCTGACTCAGCAGCTCAGGCCGGCCATAGGGTTATCCTCTGAGTAGGCTGCCTTGCTGGTTGTCTGGGGCCAAACAGGAGACAGAGCAGTTACAGTGGAGTTGCCTGTCATGGGGCTGCTGGGAGGAGGATCCGTCTGGGAGGAGGATTCTACTGCTGGCCATTTCCCAGCCCTGCACGCTGTCCACTTCCAGGGACCTTTGAAGAAGGGCCAGCCAACTGGCAGGCAGCCTGTATGGCTGGGATCTCAGTAGGGCGTGTTACCTGCTGCCTTTGCCATGATGTGTTGGCTGAAATGACCCAGGCCCTGCTGCGTGTCAGGCACTGGCTGGGTCAGCACATCTCTGCCCAAGGGGTAGGGATGGATTGGGGTGGGGCCATCCATGCTCACTGTGGCGACAGCAGCCCTTTGCTTGAGCATCCTGTTGGGCACAGGCTGGGGTTGAGCATGTCCCCTAGCGGTTGCCTGGAGCCAGTGTGCTCACTGGGGGTTCCTTGGTGCCCAGATGCTCAGAAGAGCTTTGTAGGATGACAGCTAAACATGGTTCCTAATTGAGAATTCTGCAGCCTGCTCTCCCCTCACCTGCCACTTGCCCTTTTGATGCACAGAAGTGACAGCTGGAAGCTAACACACATGATGGGGTGCCCAGTGCCCCCTGGATGAGCTTAGAGCCCCCATCCAACAAGCTGTATTAATGCATTCATATGTGTGTGGTCACTTAAAGGGTGTCGGAGAGCTTGGTGGTGTCTAGCATGGAGCCTGGGCTTTGGGCTGGAGGTTGCTCTGGGTCCCACTCCCATGGAAAGAAGAGCTCAGACACCCAGGGGGACCGTGGTAGAAAATCCCCTGGGGCAAATACTGGCCTGATTGCAAAGTTGAATAGTCCCTGGATGGAAGCTTGGAGCTCAGTGGTACCAACAGCATGTGGCTGCACCACCAAGCTCTGGAGACCTGACCAGCCCAGGCATCTATGGGACTGAATCTGGGAGCTGCAGGGGGCGTGGCTGGGGCAAGGGGCATTATTGAAAAGACAATGGCTATTGTGCTGAGACCTGTGATCTCCACACCAAAGTCAGGGAGCCTGCAAGCCAAACAAAGGCCCAGCAGCTTTCTGACAAGCTGGGGTTGCGCAGAGGTCATCTTAGGGTCATCAGCTTAGGGGCTCGGTTTCCTGGCGAGGGGACACTCTGGCTGGAGGGCCAGAGAGCAGGTATGAGAGACCAGGCAGAATGGGCAAATGCAGCCTGGTGACTAATCCCCGCCCCCACCCACCAGGAGGTGAACATTTTGTTTATTTATTTATTGCAAATCACAGAATAGGAGGGCTCACTGGCAGGAACTTTTGGAGAAACCCAGGCCCAGAAAGAGGTGGTGACTTGCCAGAGTTACCCAGAGCAATATTAGCAAAACAAAGGTCTGGAGCTTGTGTTTGCTGATGCTCATTGCACACCTTCCTGCAGCATAACCGTGAAGTGAGTGCTTACCAGGCACTGGCAAGGCATAGTGGTGGGTAGGCTGAGATGTGTCCCTGGAGGGATGGTGGCTGACTGCTGTGCAGCCCTCTGGATCAGCTGGGACTCAAGGTTATCCTGGGAGGCCATGTGGATCTTTCCGTGGAGGGCAAAGCCCTGTGGTATATCTGCAACAGCAATTATGGGATGAAGTCTGCTTTCAGAGGTTGTTCTTTCTTCCACCCAGGGGCTGGATTCTTGAGGTGTAGTCTTATTTTGAAAGTTAGCTCTAACCAGTGTACCAAGTTTTCAAAAGTCTGAGTTTCCTTCCTGTAAATGCAGGCCTTCCTACCTACCTCTGTGTGTGGGTTGAATGTATGAGTGGTTAGATAGTGCCTTTCCCAATAAGCCATATTATTATTATCATGGTTACTGCTGTTGTCAGTTCTCCAAATGGCTCTAATGGCCAGAGCTGAGCTGATCCAAAGACTCAGTCTTCTAGGTCTCCAGGCAGGTGCAGGGATCCAAGGAACCTGGGTTATTCTCCACTGCTTTCCTAGGCCCTAAGCAAGGAGCTAGATCATAAGCGGAGCAGTTGGGACACAAACTGGTGCCCCTGTGAGATGCCAGCACTTTGAGGTAGAGGATTAGCCAGTTGAGCCTATGCGCTAGCCCCCAGGAAGCTGTGTTCTTAAAGTCACATACTGGGGCGTGGTTCCTAAGAGGGATCGTAGGGAGTGGCCAGAGGCAGTCATAGCCTGGGGTTGTAGCCTTGTGTGCCTGTGCCAGGCTGCCTGGCTCTGGGGTGGGCTTTCTGGATAGTGTACAAGACCAGACAGACAGCAGATGGAGCCTGGCGCAAGGGATGGGCTTCAGTCTGCAGAGACTCACAGTGCCCATGGCCAAGGGACAGCATCTGAAATCCCAGGTGCAGCTGAGAAGCAGAACTGCAAAGGGGGCTGCATCACCAAGGAGGAAGCAGCATCTGGTACCAGCAGTGTCAGGCTGGGCTGGAATGCAGGAGTGGACACAGCCCCCATCCTCTAGTCTCCACCCCCTGTCCACTCCCACAGACGCCAGTCCCTGAACCAGAGGGGCTGGCCACAGTCGAGAAACAAGTCTTTGCTAGAAGCCTCTGCTGGGGAGGCAGAGCCTCAGTTCTCTCCTGGAGCCCCTTCCCTCCTGCCACACTCAGTGCCTAGTAGCCCGCTTGCCCACAATGACCAAGGCATGACCCTGGTCCGGAATGTCCGGCCCAGTAGGGGTAGCAGGAGGAGCACTGCGTCTCTGTCAGCAGCCGATTGGTTACAAGGTGCTCCACAAACACATTGTCAGCAGAATCAGCTGTTGGCCGGGTGGCCCCTCCTGGCTTTACAATCACACACCAGCATGCAGCCCTGGGTTGTCATGGCTTTGTCCCCCTTATGCATGCTTAATTGACAATTAAGTTGGGTCTTTGAACCAGCCTGGCTGCCGGCTGAGGAGCCTTCATCTCTCCAGTGTGTGTCACAGGGGCACCCTTTGTTGGCTCTTCTTGGGGGCCTGGCCATTACTAGAGCAGGCTGCAGGCAGCCGTTTGTCTTCGGCCTGGAAGGCCTTTATATGCCCTCTTTGCACTCCCAGCTTGCGCCAGCAGGAGCTGTCCCTGGTTATAGGCACCATGACAGCCCATTCTGAGGCCATTGAGTGGGTCCCGAGTGATGGCCTCTACCTCCATTCTGCAGCTGAATCCCAAGAAAGGCCCCTGAAAGGTCAGAGGGCAGGGCTATCATAGGAAAGGGGACTGGCTGGAGACTGGTGTGTGTATTGGTATTGATTGGCCCAAGGAGTAGGCTGGTGTGGGATAGAAGCTGGGTTTGCCTTACCCTGAGCCCTGGTGTTGGCTGCATGGTCAGTGCTGGCCTTGCTTGCTGTACTCTGTGCCCAGGCTGCAGCCGACTCACCTGGCTACTGGCTCGGGAGGGGCAGGTCTTCACCAGCCTCAGTTGTGCCATGCAGTCATCCTGCCCCTTGCATCCTCTTGTGAGAAGGAAATGGGGACGCTCTGCTGGGAAACAGCACAGAGATGTGAAGCTGCCTGTCAGGGCAACATTCAGGTCTCTTGTACCAAGTCTTTTTATGTCTATTCCCCACCCCCACCCCTCGTGGCTGTGCCTCCTCCCTCTGCAAGTCCAGTGGACTCAACTTCCGTGGCATTCCGTGAGAGCTGGGGACATGGAGAATCCTGTCTTCTGCCCCCGTCCCTGCTATGTGGCCGATCACATAGGGATCTAACCGTAGATCTTGGATCAAACACTAAGCCGCTGTGCCAGGGTGTATGCTACTGTTGTCATCGCTGCAGAGGCACAGCAGTACCCGGAGGCCGGGTTGTGCATTAGAAGAGTCAGAATAGGGAATGCTGACTGAGCACTTGCCAAGCCCTATGCATCACTGCCTGCCCCTGCACAGCCAGCTCCCGGGCTGGAAATGGACTGTATACTTAAGTTGCTTGCCCGAGTTCAGAATAGGACTTTGAGCAGCTGCACCTTGTCCATCTTGCTTTGACCCATACAGATGCTGAGAGCTGTCAGGGATGGCATGGGCTAGGCGCAGGGTCTCCTGACTGGCTGCCTGACTGCTTCCTCCCCAGCTGTTGTCCCTGGCCAAGGTGGATGCCTTGTCTCCCTATCCCCCTTCCCCATTTGTGTGGGGATTTGAACTGCCCTTGCATTGGGCCCTGTCTGGGACACTAAATGCCTTAACAACTTAATGGGGCTTCTGAGACCGGGCTGGCCTTTGACTCACCTAGGGGAGCTCCACCCCCTCCATGGGCAGCCAACTTAGGGGAGGAGGTTTATGACAGCAGTTGTAAAAATACTCTTGTGCGTTAGGGTTCATGTAAGAAACACCCCCTTACTGGCTGGGCTTGAGGGGTACAGGCTGGACCATCTTTCTAGACCCTTTATCTGCCTGTCTTATCTCTTGAATGTAAAGGTTATTTTTATCTTGTGGGTACCACCCCATTGGCTCCCACTAGATGGGACAGACAATCAGGATATAAATTACATTAAGAGGCCACGCCTTCAAAGCATTCCGCAGGGCCTCCCGCTGATAGGAGACCCACCTTGGTCTACATACAATAGCTGAGTCCTATCACCCAAGGGATCCCTACTGGCTGCGCCTAATCCCTGAAGGATGCTTAGAGAATTCAAGAGGTCCTTGCCGCCTGGTCAGCTCCGTGGGGGAAGGAAGCAGCCTGCAGCTTGGGACAGAGGGCTCTTGGGATCTGTTTGCAAAGGTTGGATGGGGAGCATCAGGAACTTGAGAAATCAGCACCAGGGCTACTGAGTGAGGGAGGAAGGGATCTTGACAAAGGCCTTTGATGCTCCCTGCTTAAGCAGCGGGTGCAAGGTCCAGGTGCAAATCTACATGCTTTGAAGAGGAAGTCAGAATACAGATAAGGAATAGGGGCCAAACAGACATGCATTAATGTGCATGCATGCACACACACACACTTAAGGGTGCTTAGCTAATTTGTGAAAAATGGAATTCAAAGATTAGCCTTTGGGACAAGTGCTATGGCATAGGAAACTAAGCTTCTCCCTATGGCACCTACATCCCAAATGAGCAACAGTTTGAGTCCTGACTGCTGCACTTCTGGGCCAGCTCCCTGCTTACAGCCTGGGAAAGCAGTGGCTGCTGGTTCAAGTGCTTCGGTCCCTGCACCCACATGGGGAGATCCAGAACAAGTCCTTGTTTCGGATCAGCTCAGCTCTGGCTCTTGCAGCCCTGTGGAGAGTGAACCAGCAAATGGAAGATCTCTGTCTTTCTGTCTCTCCTCCTCTCTGTAACTCTGCCTTTCAAGTAAAAATGTTAACAAGAGTAGCTTTTTTGTGCCCCCTCCCCCATCTTGAAATCCATGCATACAGGGGATCTTCCAAAGGTAAAAACAGGGAACAGATTTGTCGTGCGGAAGATTAGGCCACCGCTTGCAATGCTGGCATCCCATATTGGAGCACTGGTTTGAGTCCCAGCTACATGGCTTCTAATACAGCTTCCTGCTAACATACCAGGCAAGGCAGCAGAGGATGGCTCAAGTACTTGGACCCCTACCACACCAATATGAGACCAGGGTGGAGTTCCTTGCTCCTAGCTTCAGTTTGGTCCAGTCCTGGCTGGTATTTGATTCAGTAAATGGAGGATCTTTCTCTGTCTTACTCTCTCTGTCGGTTTCAAATAAACAAATCCTTTTAAGAAAGTGGCTGGAGGGGCTGGCACTGTGATTAAGCCACAGCCTGCAGCACCTACAATCCATAGGAGTACCAGTTCGAGTCCTGGCTGCTCCCCTTCTGATTCAGCTCCCTGCTCATCTGCCTGGGAAAGCAGCAGAAGATAGCTATAGTACTTGGGTCCTTGCACCCATGTGGGACACCATATGAAGCTCCTGGCTTTGACCTGACCCAGACCCAGCCATTGTGGCCATTTGGCGAGTGAACCAACAGATAGATAAAAGATCTCTTTCTCTCTCTCTCTCCTTCTCTGTAACTCTTTTTATATAAATAAATAAATCTTTGGAGCAAAGTGAATAGGAAGTGTATATTATGAAAAAGCAGTGTGCATTTCAATTTTTTTTCTCCCAAATTTATCTTTCCATTGCATATTCCCATGAACTTTATCAAGTTCCCCTTCATAAACAGGCCCATATAAAGACAAATGAAATGTTAGATCCTGGTTCTCATCCTAGCTGTTCTCCCGTGGTCTGGAATGGGAGTTCTGGAAGCTCTTTCTGTAAAAAGTCAGTCTGCAAACATGTCAGGCTTGGTGTTGTCCTAGTAACAGCTACAGAACTCTGGCCTTGTAGCACCACAGCAGCCCCAAACCGTGTGATGATTAATGAATGTAGCTGCCTCTTCCGTCCAACTTGGCTTTGATGAACTTTGAATTTCATATAGTTTTCCACACCACACTATGTTCTTTTGATTTTTTTTTCCCCCAGCCACTTCAAAATACATCACCCGATCTTTGCTCACGAGTCACCCCAGCAACAGGTTGTTATGACAAGCAGACTATAGTGTGCTGACCTGTACTATAGGATGACAGTTCTTCAGTTCTGCCACACTTTTAACGTACCTGCCAGGGAGCCACCACAAGGCCCAGCACCCAGGCTGCACCCCAGCCTGTTGAGTTGATATCCCTGGGGAGAGGGTTGTTGCTAAAACTTTGGGTAGCATCAGTGTGCAGCCATGTTTGAGAATGCCCTCTTAGATCCAGCTGCTCAAATGTTAGGCACCTGCTCATCACCTGGGAGACGCGATGCAGATTCTCTTAGTCTGTAGTTCTGGGAGGAGGCCAGGTAACAATTCCCAGGTGGCACTGGACAAGGTAACCCGGAGATCACACTTTATATCCTTGGGGTCTTGGAGCTACCCCGTTACTCATTCATTTCCCCTCATCTGACCATTGTCAACCTCAGCAGTAAATACATCTGAAAGGTCCTTAGGGGAAATGCTTTCATACGTCTCGTAGACATGGCAACAAAATCAGGAGCTGTGCTGACAGACCTGAATTCCAGCCTCAGCTAAACCACTTGTGGCTGTGCGATCCTGGGCAAGGCTCCGAATCTAGTCTGTCAGTGTGTGAAATGGGGACGTGTGCATGTAAGTGAGGCACACTGAGATAGCAGGCTCTCACAGATAGGAGCTGTTATCATTCCTCGTAGAAGTTTGTTCTGCCTGCCCCCGCCTGCCCAGCTCCATTTTCCTAACTTTCTTGAAGGTTTTGGCCAATGCTGACCTTTAGAGAATCTGTGTATTTCCAACTATTCATTCTGAAATTTTCAGCAGACTCGGGTTGACTTGTAGTAGTCCCTAGGGTGCATGGGGGTTGCCCACTCTTCCTTGAAGGACTGCTCTGTGACATCCACAGGTGTATCCAGAGTCACAAGCACTTAATACAAATCAAGAGCTCGGAGGCACCATAGGATTGACAGGACCAGGTTGGGGGTCCACGGAACAAGAGGTTGATGGGCCGGAGGTCAGGTTCGTAAGGTAATGGTTATATGTCCTACATCTAATGGGGCATTTTTTCCTTTAGAGGAGAGAGCCCCACTTGCTGGTCCTTAACACTGGGGATCTGTCCATAGCAGGTCCATGGCAGAGGTCACTTCTGAGAAACTTGCTAGCCTTGCTTCTCAACCAAGGAGCTCCCCAGGCTCCAGGCAAAGGTGTGGTAAGGCAGGGAGCGAGCTTCAACACCAGGGAAATCCCAGAGGCTGTCAAAGGCTGTTTTTTCTCAAAGCGACTTTTCTCACTCACATGTAAGTGTCTGCTTAAGATATCTCCCCTCTGATTTGACCTCAGCGCTCTCCACCTAAGCATACCTGTGTGTGAGTGCGTCTGCTGAAGCACCAGCCATCAGGGGAGAACTTGATGTCTCCAACGCTTTGTAGGGGGTGAGGGCTAAGTTTCTCAGGTCTGAGGGCTACGTTGGAGACTGTCTTTTGCACTTAGTGACTCTCCCTCCAGGACCCCAGGTGTGCTGTTACAGATGGTCCCTGCCGAGCACCAGACTCAGATGGGTGTGTCTGGGGAGCAAGGTATAGCACCACAGTCAGGCTTTACTTCATCTGTGGTTCTGACACCAGTTAGCAGTGCAGCCTCGAACCAGCTCCTAGAGACTGTTTCTTTGTCTGCACATGGGGCTTGTAGTGCTTGTCTCTTTAGAATTATTGGGAGGCTTCACTGTGCTGCACACCTCCAGTGCCAAGCACGGTGCCTGGTGAGGCACAAGGGTTGGCTGCCACTGCTGTGTGACTGGGTTGACTGAGGAATCTGCGGTGTGTCACATGGGAAGACAGTCTCTGCATCTCCCACGGTTACTGAGAAGGGTGTGGCTTTGCAGTTTCACCCTGGGAGGATTTCTCATTTGTGATTTGAGGCATCAGAAACAAGAAAACCAACTTATTGGCAACATCTATGGTTCTCAGATCACCTACAAGTGGTCATAAAAAGATGGGACACCTGTGGGCTCCAACCCATACCCACATGCTTGTAGGGTCAAATTGGAGATAGTTCAGGCCTGGGAGATGATTCAATCATTAGAGATTGAGACACATGTCCAGGCTGGATATCCCTCTGCTACATCGAGCACCACAGGGCTTGATGCTAATCCTGACGCACCTTGCTGAACCGGGAGTGGTAAGGAGTCCTGGACTAGGGTTCAGGGGCAAGCCGGGTGTCCCTGGATGAATCATTCAGCTTCTCGGGGATTGTGGCCAACAGCTCATCCGCTCCCAGGGACGGGGTTGGGTGAGGAAGGTTGCTGTCTGAGGACTGGGATTTACATGTGCTTTGGGGATAGAGGTTCTGCTGTTTGAGCTGCAGAGGGAGATTTGCCATGGTAGTATTTCATTGTGGAGCTCATCATCTGTCTCTCTGCCACCTTCTCTCACTCAGGCTCTCGCTCTTTTCCCATCTTAGAAATTACATGCTGTGAGCAGCTTTCCACATTTATTAGGGACTATTAGAGCTTTACAGCACCAGCAGATGGGGTGGGGCCAGTCACAATAAACAGATTTATAATGGGTATAAATGAGACACCTATCACTGCTAGAGGTTAACACTTTCGGGGCCTTTGAGTGGCAGCCTGCAGACCCACCCCGCATGGTCCTGTCCATTGCCGGTACCTCTTCCTGGTTGGACTCCATTGGATTAGTTTGGCAATGAAGCCCAAGTGGGTTCTTGCTCAGCAAGGATGGCAAACCTCTAAACCACATTTCCTATTTCCTATTTCCTATTCCTATTTCCTATTTTCTATCCGCATGGTAGGGGCAAAGGAAGCGCTTGGTTTGTTTCAAGGTGTTTCATGGATGGAGACATCAAGTGAGCAGCCTGCCCTCCTACTTGCTCAAGGTCCTACTGACAGGTGCAGCATAGTGTTTGCATCCCTGTCTTGTCAAACAGAAACAAGGTGAGCGTTTAGCCCAGCAGTTAAGCAGTCACTTGGGATACCTGCATCCCATACCTCTGCTCTCCATTCCAGCTTCCAATTGAAGCACACCCTCAGAGGCGGCAGATCACGGCTGCTGTAGTTGGGGCTCCTGCCTGCACTAAGTTGCTGACTTCAGCCTAACGCAGCCCTGACTGTGCCAGGCACTGGGGAGTGAACCTGCAGGTGGGAGATCTCTGTCTACACTCTCTCCTTCCCCTTCCCTTTCAAGTAAACTTAAAAAGGAAGAAATAAGCTGAGTAAAACTTATTCTTCCTAGGAATAAAGATCTCTTAGCAATCTCTAATCACCTCACTCACCAAGCATGTATTTTGAGTGGTGGAACTGTGGGCTATTTTCTGCATTTAAGCCCAGGCGGATGTTTGCCCAATGTGTAGACACCCCATCTGTTTATGGAATGAAGATCCTTACTGCAGAGAGCTGCCAGCCCAAAGGCACAGTGCTTTAAACCCCTGTTCTCCACATTGTTGTTCAGTGAACGTGGCATTCATTTCATTTCATTTTATATATTTGATGCACATATTATTATTTAAAATATACTTTAAACATATTCTCTTCTTGTAGACCCTGCATTCAGCTCTGCTCTTACTCTACACCACTTAATGAGAGTCTATCGTCTGCAAAATAAGGTCGACATTAAATGTAGCAATAACTTTTCAAAGAATCCATTATAATTCGCTCTCCCTAATGTTCCACCTCTTCAGTCTATTTATTTAGCTTAGTTCTTCAAGTTTGTGAGATGTTCTGCTAGTTTCATTCCTCTTATTATCAGAATTTCTTGAGCAGAAAGCAGTGAAAACTGCCCTTCCTGGGCTTCTACTAAGGGAACTGAAGTCTAGAAAAGGATGACATAAACTGGAGTCATCTGGAGAGACAGGAGCAAATGTGCTACATTCCGGGCAGCCGTGTCCCTGGCGCCCTGTCCTTGCCAGCGGAGTGCAAACCCTCCACCTTCCGAAGTCCCGGAGCCCGGGCCTGCTGGGTGATCAGTGGCTGTCTGTCATGATGATGATGATGATGATGATGGTGGTGGTGGTGGTGATGATGCTGATGGAGCTGCCCTCAGCAACGGTGATGAAGAGGCTGGGGTCTGGCCAGGCAGAGAGCCCTTCCCCCTCCCCAGTGAGGTAGCTCTGATACATAGCAAGCCTCAAAGGGATTTCCCCATGGTCTCACCTCCCAGTAGGGTCCTGCTCCTGAATAGGCCACAGTAGAAAACCTTCCTTTTCTGAGGCTACTTTATTAGCCCTTCAGACACAATGAAAGATGTCTATTTATAAGACCCTGCTTTTGTGTGGAAATCCAGTAGCTCCGTCTGCTGATGGCTTTACAACTCTCCCTGAGCCCAGGCCTGCCAGGAGTGTCACCATTCTCCTCATCAGCCAAGCCCAGGGCTTTTGTTGCAGACGGAACACCCCTGCCCGCAAGGGCAGACTCAGAAAAGACCAGCCCCCAGGGGCCAGGCTGCAGCAAGGCTGTCAGTCTCCCAGCGTTTAGACATCACAGTACCTGCCACTACCCTTTCTCAGGTTTTACCATATGCTTTTTTTTTTTTTAAGATTTATTTATTTTTATTCCAAAGTCAGATATACAGAGAGGAGGAGAGACAGAGAAAGATCTTCCATCCGATGATTCACTCCCCAAGTGAGCGCAACGGCTGGTGCTGTGCCAATCTGGAGCCAGGAGCCAGGAACTTCCAGGTCTCCCACATGGGTGCAGGGTCCCAAGGCTTTGGGCCGTCCTCGACTGCTTTCCCAGGCCACCAGCAGGGAGCTGGATGGGAAGTGGAGCTGTCGGGATTAGAACCAGCTCCCATATGGGATCCCGGTATGTTCAAGGCGAGGACTTTAGCTGCCAGGCCACCGTGCCGGGCCCACCACATGCTTTGAAAGAGTGTGGCACTTGGGTTACTCAGCCCCATGAACTGACCCTCCTTTTCACTCCCAGATTAACCTGGCAGGCCCCAAACCAGGGTCTAGCATGGTAAGTTTCAGTGTGGAATCCTCACCTACCACCTGAAAGCATTGGGAAGTAGTATTAGGCACGTCAGGTAAGCTGTTATGCTGGCACAGTAGCCCAATCCTCCACCTGCAAGGTCCAGCATCCCTTATGGATGCCCATTTTTGTCCAAGATGCTCCACTTTCAATCCAGCTCTCTGCTTATGGCCTGAGAAATCAGCAAAGGATAGGTCAAGTCCCTGGGCCCCTGCAGCCACATGGGAGGCCTAGAAGAAGCTCCTGTTTCCCAGGAGCTCAGCTCTGGCATTGTAGCCCATTTGGGCAGTGAACTAGTGGATGAAAGATGTCTCTGTAAAACTCTGCCTTTCAAATAAGAAGTCAGTAGAGACACCCACAGCCACAGCAGTGCCTGGGGTCCAGTCTCGCCTCTTCTCCCAGTTCTGGTGTCCCACTAATGCACACTCTGGCAGGCATCTGCTGATGGCTCAAGTAGTTGGATTCCTGTCACCCTTATGGGAGACCTGGATGGAGTTCCTGGCTCCCAGCTTCGGCCTGGCCCAGCCCCAGCTGTTGCAGACCCTTGGGGAGTGAGTGAGCATATAATATACATGCCATATTCTCCCCCCCCACACACACACCCTACTCTGTTACTCTCACTCTTCTTTTCCAGTAAACCCAATAAACTAAATAAAAAGAAACGATCCGCTTGTGCTGGTGGAGGGCCTATTCTCACTCCCCGCAGAACCCTGGATAACAGGTGTTATGTCTAGATTTGAAGGACAAGAGAACTGGGAGACAGCGTGGGCCATTTTTGCACAAGGCAAAGCCATGTCCAGGAGCTCAAAGGAGGAGGAAGTCCTGTTGCTTCATTCCTACAGCCCAGCTCACCTACCTCGTGCCTTTGACGTGAGGTCACCCAAGCCTGTCAGTTCCATTTCTTCAGTCTTGCTTGCCATTGGTTCTCTTTCTCCTTCCCTCTTACTCCCTCTTTTTCTTCCCTTAAGAACCCAGGAGACTTAAGAGGACTCCGCTTTTTTCCAGTGGTTTTCCTCTCACCTAACACAGGGATGAAAGGTGATAGAGTGTGAAGCCGTCCGAGCGGAGGTGTGGGTCACTTACCCATCATTCCCTTTGTCAACAAATGTTTATGAAGCACCTAGCACAGCCTGTGCTCCCACAAGGCACCGCGGGACAGTGAGGAAGATGAAGGCCTGCTCTGACACACTTGCCCTCCTATGAGGAGTGCAGCTGACATGCAAACCAACCCCCAACACCACAGTATCAGAAGGACCATGACAGGGAGCCCCAAATCACAATGGAGCTGATGGGGGAGCCTGAGATGGTTAGCTTTGAAGGAGGATTGACAGCTGGCAAGACCATGGCCCTTGTCAGCTTTCCAATCCATCCAAGGGGCATCTGACACTTTGAGTAGCAGACGGTACTCAAGCCCTCAAGTGCCGGGCCTATTCCTTTGACCTGCAGCAGCCGTCTCCGGACTGAAGTGCTCACTGCCATCCATGTGATGTTTGCTTGCAGCAGCCGGCTCCCTGGCGGGGCCGAGGCATGGTGGCCAAGGCAGAGCTGTGGGGAGCATGCTCAGGGTTTCCAGGTGGGCAGTCTTGCCAGGTGCACCATGCATATGAGCCAAGGTGCTTTGGATGGGACTGGAACTGGGTTGCTTTTTTTTTTTCTTCTTCTTCTTCTTTTTGATTATACTTGCTTTGATTTTTATAAGAAAACCAGTCTGTGGGCTTCCCTTAAGTATCACTCAGCTTTTACCCCTTGAGTCAAGAATGTTTGCCGTCCCCACAGGCCTGTCTGTGTTCCCCCTCTTAGGAGCTGGTCTCCTGACACAGCCACGATAGGTAGGAAGGGAATTGACACGGAAGCCTGCCTGATGTTTCCATGCCTTTCACCCTGTTTTGGCCTTTTCCCAAGAGGCTTTCAGAATTTTCATCTTTGATAAGCATTCATCTTTATCCTTAAGGAGGAGGACAGCTAAGACCTGGGTTACAAATGAGGAAACTGAGGCGGCAGTGCTTACTCATCCGAATGCCTTCATTTCTACAGTTCCCAGTTTCAAGTGTGGGAAATTGTTCACTTTTCTTCTGGGTGATGGGATGGTGCTGGGTTTGGGACGCAGTACTGGGCGATTGCAGTCGGCTTCAGCCCCACTGTGCTCCCCGCAGGAGGTGGACACAGCTCTGTCTGCTTGCTAGTAATTGACAGACACGGCTGCTTCCATTGGGAAGAACTTTTCCCTTGCACAGTCCCTCCGGCCTGAGTTTAAATTCCCGGTTTCCAGACACCGCAGGGTTGGGCTGCACTCTGCGTGAGGTTAGGAACACAGGGGAAGAATGTGTGTGACAGGGCCCAGGTGGTTGAGTAATGTTTACTCTGTTGGTGGCCGGGACGCACGCTCTCCGGGGTTGGCACGAGTCCACCGGCCAGAGGCACATTCCTGCATTATCAAGGATGGGAGGTTAGCTTTGAAACGTCCCAGGGAACCAGACATCCCACCAGGCTCTAGGTGTGATCAAGTCCAGGGATTCTTTGGACTGATTTGGGCATCACTCTAGCTTCTACCCATTTTATAGACCAAACAGGACTAGTCCCAGACTCACAAGAGTTAAGAAAAAGGAAGAAAGAGAAGGAGTTTGTGGCCCTTTCTGAGGCTTGGTCCTCTGTTGATTTCTTATTGTGGAACTGAGATCTCAACTGGTTTCCAAAACTCTCAGCAGGGGCAGACCCAGGGCCTCAACATGCACCTTTCTAAAAAAGTCTCTGCGGTTAATGACAACCTATTCAGTGTCTTATCTGCCCCAGCCCCACAACTACACAGCACCAACTACATACACAGTCGGTTCTGTGTAGCACAGCATAGGTGTTCTAAAAGTAATCACGCTTTGCTAAGTTATGCTATGAGAAACACCAGGCTTATGGGAGATACGGGGTGGAGGGCACAAGACTGAAACTGTACCAGTGGCACATTTTAAAAAGATGAAGAAGAGTCCAGTAAAAGATGGGCAGAGTTGTATTCCTGTTGAATGGTTGGAAAGCACATAAATGTTCTAACAATGCATTCGGTGGTTGAGAAAGTGCTGAAGTTTGCATGAGGCAGTGGGTGTGGGAAGTGTTACGGGTTGTGAGATCATGTGAGTGGTGGGCAGAGGGTGTGACTCCACACGTAGGTGGACAGGACAACTGCAGTGAACTGAGGTGGTGTGTGTGCAGGGAGCTTGTGCACATTCCTGTGTGACTCCAGTGGAAGGCAGGTGTCTGAATTTACCTGCTATTTTCCAGTGACAAACTTGGGGTACACTCAAGTGACACCTTGATCTGTCACTGTAAGTACAACAGAATCATAATTTTTTCAAGATATATGTATCTGAGGGAGAGAGGACATGAGATATTCTGCCTGTTCATTTTCCCTGGTGTGTTAACAGAGAGCTGGATCAGAAAGCAGAGTAGTGAACTTGAACTGATGCCCGTATGGGATGCGGGCACTACACCTGGTAGCTTAGCTTGCTGTACCATGATGCCAGCCCCTGGAATCACAATCTCCATGCCGTCATTACTACAGAACTGTCTTGTCTCCTTCTCCTAGAAGTGATGTTGTTGCTTGTCCCAGGGAGAAGTGTAGTCAAGCAGATAAAGTCTTGTTCCTCCCTTCAGTAGCTGTGCCCAGTGCCTGCCCTCTGCTAGGCAGTGCGTGTGAAAGCCAGCTCTTCCTTAAAGAGAAAGGGAGAGTTGAACTTACTGTCCCAGTCCAGGGGGGCTGGCTCCTCCCACCAGAGTCTCCAGTGCATGGAAACTACAAAGGATGGCCTGACTTAACTACCAGGTCGGTTCAAGGAGAGTGTCCCAGAGAAAGGGCCCATTACAGAGGAAGGAACCATGCATCCTGTTAAAGGACTTGACATCAAGACGGGAAGAGCATTTCAGGCTGAGGGACCAGCATGTACAAAGGCGCAGAGGCAAGAGTTGGCAGGCCCATCTGAGAAAGGGCAGGCACTGTGCATGGAGGTGGGGAAGACCAGCTGGCCCGATTCTGCCAGCCTCAGAGGTTGCAGCTCTTCGGGAAAGCAGTAAGGCGCTGTCACAGGTTTCCCAGCTGGGTGGTGACCTGGTACGATTTTTAGAAGGACTGTCATGGGAAGAGCACTGCTGGCGCAGGGAACAGGGAGGGGGCGCTGGTTTCTAGGAACTGTGTATTTCCTGTACAACTTCTGACGCTTCTGATGATCAGATAAAATAGACACCACATGATCTGCATATGTCCCGTAGGGTGTCCGGAATTTGACATAACCTCAGGGCCCAAGAAGATGAGGCTAGGAATGGGGACAGGAGATGACCTCCTGAGACGCCTTTTATGTCTGTTGTGTTTCTCAGGGCTGGTGACTTGGCCCTTGAGTGGTTTGGTCCCAGAAGTGAAGGGAGACATGGCTACCATCTACCATGGTCATTTCTCCCAGGGGTCCTCTGTGACTGTTAGCCTGGTGGCTTTGGCCAGTCGGCATGAAACTCTGTCATATATCTGTATTCAGAGGTTGTCAGGATGCAGGCAAAGGGGAGCTCTCAGTCTAGGTTTAACACAGGCTCGCCAGCCCTGTGCCTGGCACCTGCTAGGCACTCAGTGAGTTCTGTGCTCTCAGCCTTCTTTCCTGGATGCGTCTTTGAGACAAAGACAGTTCTGAAGTAGGAGGATGTTTTTGTTTTTAAGCAACTTAGATGTGCTAAGCATGGCCTGGGACGTTCATACCCATTAACTCATTCCATTTTCTCCCTGGTGACTTAGGGGTGGAGATTGTTAATGATAAGGAAGGGAAGCTCAGAGAGGCTAAACAACTTCCTCACAGTCACACAGCTCTTCGGTGGGGAGGCACGATTTAAATTCCGCTCCCCAGAGCCGTCACACACTCTGAACTCCACTTGCATTCTCCTTTCAAGGGCTCTTCTGAGTTTGAGAAATATACAAGGACTCAGTCTCTGCTTTCTCTAATGAGAGCACCTATTACAGTGCCACCTACAGACACCTTGAGACATACCCTCCACCCCACACCTTCCTGTAACACCAATGAGTGGCTGATCACAGCATTCCTCAGGGCCAGTAATGGCCCAGTCCCTGGGGAGGAAGACTCAGTGGCAAGGTCCTTGTCTGTAGTGGTCAGTTCTGTGGCTTAGAGAGGAGGAAGCTGGAGCTTACCCATTAAAGGGATGGCAAAGTTATGATCAATGCAGTCATCCTCTCATTTCCAGCTAGGTCTCTAGTCTGCAGCCGGAGATTTCAACTTAATTTTTAACATTTTATGTACTTATTTTCATCCTTAAGAAAGAAAAAGACAGGAACTCAATCCAGATTTTCCATGTGGGTGGCAGGGACTCAAGCAGTCGAGCCATGACCTGTTTCTTTCCATGGTTTGCATTAGCAGGAAGTGGCATTGAGGATGGCATAGGGACTTGAACCCAGGCACTCTGATAGGGAATACAGGCATCCCAAACTGCATCTTGTCCTCTGTGCCCAATGATGCTTGCAGCCAGAGGGTTTTTTTGTTTGTTTTGTTTTTAAGATTATTTATTTATTTGAAAGACAGAGCTACAGAGAGAGCATGGGAGAGACATTCCATCTTCTGGTCCACTCCCTAGATGATCACAATGACCAAGGCTGGTCCAGGCTAACACCAGGAGCCAAGAGCCTCCATCCAAGTTTCCCACATGGGTGGCAGGAGCCCAATCTCTTAGGCCACCCTCCCCTGCTTTCTTGGCCCATTGGCAGGAAGCTGGATCGGAAGCAGAGCAGCTGAGACATGAACCTGCACCCATATGGGATGCTGGTACTACAGACTCCAGGCTTCACCTACTGTACCACAGTACTGACCCCCAGCCAGAGGTTTTAAAAGGAATGTTCAAGGTCTAGGTCCATCTGTCTTTAAACAGGACAGGTCTGCTGTGGTTTTTGTTTTTTTTTTTTAATAATGATGAAGTTCTGTTAGGACCAAAAATCCAGTGTGAAAAACCACGGCAACCTTGGGCTCTGCTGCCTGGATCCTAACAAACACCTCTTGATGCTATCCTGCCAATAAAGAAGGCTTTTGTTTCCTGTGGATATCCTTGGTTAATTATTTTTAAATAAATAATTACGCAGCCCGTGGTAGGGGAGAAGCCTCCCTGTGACCTATATTTGATCATCAGAGGGCTGGCCCTTTTCTTCCAGCCAAATTAAATAGGCTAAATCCAGAGACTATTTGACTTGAGACGGAATCGATGGTGGGGACTAGCTGGGAGGTGACAACACACCTGACTCCCGGTGTTATCACCACTCTCCCAGGAGCAGAGCATCTTGGGGAGGCAAACAGCTGGTCAGAGGATCCGAACAAGCAGGAGACAAATGTGCGGAGGAGGGCAGGTGGTAGCCAGGCCTCTCCCCAAGGTTGCGTGCAGGGTGAAACATCAGGGATTCTGCCAGAGCAGGGCTCTGTGCAAACTGTTCACTACAGAAAGGAAATTCTAACCATTGCCGAGGGCTGGCCCTCAGTTTTCTAGAATCTGAGTATCTCAGGACACACACTCTGTGGTCCATCCTGTGACAACTCTCCCACCTCCATGCATCCCTGCCTGAAGTTGTCATTTCTTTGTCTTGATGCAAAGGGTCTGTATAGCTATTATATCTATCCTCCAAAGAGCCCCACAGAAGAAGTATTCTCCCCCATTTTATGATGATGAACCAAGGTGAGGGGAGGTGATTGTCCTGTGATTATGCACCTATGAAGAACAAAGTTGGGATTTGAACTCAAGTCTGTCTACTATCAGAGCCCACAGTCTTCCCCTTGTGCTTAGATTGTTAGGAAATTTTTCTGATCTTCCTTCCTCTTTGGCAGTGGTTCTTACTCTGCGTTTGGAGCTCACAGGCTCAAATCTCTTCTTTTACATCACAGCTCTTTGAACAATCAGAAGAGTCCTGCTGGAAGAAACAAGACTTGATTGATTCCAATGGATGAGGAGAGGGTGGTAACCAAGAGACAAAGGAATCACAGGCAGCTGCCGAGGAGGAAGGCCAGGGCAGGGCTATGGATTGGGTAACGTGGAATCCATTCCTTCTGTAACTTCATGGCTGTTGCTCTTGTCTCAAATTATAGTACCCTAGATCAGTAACTGACAGGTTCTGGCACTAACCCACTGCTAGTAGTACCAACCCTACCCAGAACCCCTTGAATCAAAAAGAATGGAGACAACCACCCATAGAAAAAGCCTGTGGACAAGCAGTGAACCACTTTGTGGTCAAACAAGGTGCTCTTGCAGTTTGAACCCTATGTTTGTGTTTGTTTGTTTTCACCCTGGTCCTCTTAAGCCCTGGGATCTATGGGCCTTGAGTCATGTCCCTGGGAAGATCCAGGAGAAGGTGGCTTGGCTTACTGGTAGACTCTAGCTTAGCAACTTAGAAGCTGTTGGTTCAGGCAGATGGCAGGCTCTGAGGAGCGGGCTGCCCTGGAAAGAGGCAAGGTGGGGTGAGGAGCAGAACTCAAGGTTAGTCCTTGAAAAACTGGGCTGAAGGAGAGGTGCGGCCAAAGAGTTATCCCAATTTCCAAGTGATTCTGTGATAAAAGTCTTTGCAGGATTGCATCCTCTTAACTTTTTGTCAATACCTTTCTAAGCTTGAGAATGACACCACCACCAAGTACCCCTGAACTTTTCCTTGGGTGTGTCATGGGCACATCAAGCAGGGTTTGCTTCTGCAAATGGGAGCCAGGGTCTTCCACCTTGACTTTCTTGCCCTTGCCTCATCTCTGCCCAGCACTTTCCTTCTACTGAGAACAGACCTCAGCTTTGGTTGCTGAGCCAGTAGGGAGACTTGGAAAGGAGAGGTCATAAACATGCTGGGTTCTCCCCTACTGCTCCCTCACACACAAAATTGCAGTGGCTCACTGAGTATTCATAGCCCACCCGTGTGCACTGCCCGCCTCACCCTGTGGCTGACAGGCCTTTTCCTGTGTCCAGGAAGTCAACCAAATGAGATCCCACCAAAGGAATGCGAGTTCCAGGGCCAGAGATTCCTGGCTAAAGCCCGCTTGTCTGTCCCCTGTCTTGCTCTGCCTGTATTTCGCCTAGCCTCTTAGGATTCGCCAAAAACATTGAACACTGCCACTGAGAAATGCACCATGGCTGTTACAGCAGTCCCCAGACAAGCACACCTTGTCTTTGTGAAATCAGTCACTTTATACTTTGCAGTCCCACATACCCGTCAGTTGTCGTCGGGAGCATACTCCTGGAAGTCAGCTGGAAGAATAAATCTTGTAACCAGGAAGAAGAGGTCAAGGTCAGCCTCTAAATCCTTAAATTGCATCAAAGCAACAGTTAGTGCATTCTACACATGATTATTGACTATCCTACCAAGTGCCAAGCAGGGCACCCAGGCATGCAGCAGCAAACCAAGTGGAACGGGCTGACACGGTCTGCCCACGTGGAGCTTCCATTCTAGCTAGACCTGATATCAGGTTGTAGTTGTGGTGTCTTCAACCTGGGGGACAGCTGTTCTTGTAGGTCGATTCATCCACCCTGGAAAACACTGGGGGAGCTGAGTCAGCCAGTGTTCCTGGGTCCTGGTGACACTAATGTTCCCTGTTGGGTCTGTGTTGTTGCAGGAGTGCGCTACAGCCAGCAAGGAAACAATGAGGTCACTTCCTCTTCAACAATCAGTCACCATGGCAACAGCGCCATGGTGACCAGCCAGTCGGTTTTACAGCAAGTCTCCCCAGCCAGCCTGGACCCCAGCCACAATCTCCTCTCACCTGATGGTAAAATGGTGAGTACACCTGGGCCATTGCAGCTCTGGCGCTGATAAGATAAGAGGCAAAACAAACACGACTTCTCACAAGGCCTGCCTCAAACAATGAACCATTGTAGCCCCTTTGGGGAAAATAGGGGCCTGCCGGAGTTGGAGCGGAAAGGCCGAGCTGGTGAGCCAGCCTCTGGCGGGTGGAAGAGGTGTTCGGTTTGAACCTAGCCAATAAATCTGACAGAGCCCTGCTCTCATTTTATTGATTGAATGCCTCATAAAGGAGCGAGCTGGGTGGGACAGTATTTGTTTTGGGGCTGCCAATGACATTTGTGTTGATAAAATGTTCATTCAGTCCCCTCTCCAAGGCCTCCAAAGTGAGTTTTTCAACCCAGAGGGCACCTCAGTTTGAGACAAGCCCCCCAGTTCCTCCCTAGCCAGCCCCTTGGTACCAGTGAACACAGTCAGGAGGAACCAGGAGCTAGTGGATGGTGGGAGACGGGGAGAAACTTCTCTGGCTGGAATTCTGGCCAGTGACCATCACAGCCCAGAACGGCAGGTGGAGTGGGAAGGCGCTTTCAGAATGGGACAAACCGACTTTGAAGTGACAGTGCCCTGCGGTCGGATCCCAGCCCGGCACTTAATAGCTGCATGGCCTTGGCCAGGGTACTAAAGTGCCTTAGGTCTCTTTTCCTCCTCTATAAAATGGGGGTAATAACAGTAGGGCTGTTGGGGGAATAAGCGTACTAGCACACGTGAGGTGCTGAGCACTGGGTATGTGCCATAAATGGCTGCATTGTTGTGTTAATATCAGTGCTGGTGTCACTAAATGACATTATCTTGTTCCTAGTCACAACCCAGCCTCCACATGTGCACATAACCCACCCGGGGAGGGAGGGCCAGTTCCAGTGGCCACACAAGCGCAGGGACATGCGTACATGTGAGAGCACAGGAGCATTGTGACACTAGCTCGGGCTGGAGATGGAAAACTTCATTCTTTGGGTCATGCTCTGGGTTTCAGGGGAGGGAGGAGCCGCAGGTTCCCGGCTTCCAGGCTCAAGGTGGAGCTGCACACGTTCCCCTTGAGGTGTCTGACCCAGAGGCTGGAGGGCACAGGGTGGGGGGAGGGGCGGAGGAGAGGGCAGCCGGGAGCAGTTGCCATTTTAGACCTTGACGTGCATGCTGTGTAGGCAACACAGGAACAGTGAGTCACAGGTGACCAAGTGCCTGGCTCCCTGGAGGAAAACAAACGTGTGGTTTCAGAGGAGAGAGCTGACCCGGCCAACTCTGGTTTCAGGGGCCCTGAGCTGCTGCCTCTGGAGTGGTCTCTGCAAGCAGGAATAAAAGGGAAGGGCCGCCTGTGGTCCAGGATTAAGACACCTGCTTCCTCTGCTAGAGTGTGGGCTCGATTCCCACCTCTGACTCCTGACTTAGGCCAAGGCAGACCACCGTGGGAGGTGGCAGTGATGGCTCAGGTGTTTGGGTTTCTGTCATCCACTGGAGGACCTGAATTGAGTTCCTGGTCCCCAGGTTTGTCCTTCAGCCCCTTCATTCTCTCCTTCGTCCCTAATCCCCTGACCTCACCCTCAGCTGGGGTGGGCACTTGGATAATGATCCAGTAAATGGCAGCTTTCTCTGCCTGTCTCTCAAATAAACAAATGATTAAATAACAGAGGGATTATAGAGACACACTTCCCAGGGAGGCATTTTGCTTCCCCTAGTCCTCCCTCCAAACCCTAACCAAGATTCTTCCTCTGGAAAAACAGCCCAGGTCCACTCTAGGTCAGTTTTGTGGTTTCTCCATGGTTCACGTTGAGACCCAAAAGCAGTCAGGCTTTCCCTGGGGAAGGGAGCCCTGTGAAACAGTTTTGGAATCCTCAGCTTTGCTGTCTGCAGGTCCTGGGGGTTCCCCATGGAGCTCTGCCGCTCTTCTGAGAGGCCAGCTGCCTCTCCCAGGCCGTGGGTGCTCCAGACCTAGCCTGAAGCCATGCTTTTTGCTTCCTGTTCTGCTCAGCACTGCCCAGCTTGAGCAGTATATTACTGGATTGATGATTGACCAGGCCAGCACACCTCAACGTTAGCAAACATCTGGAAGCTTGTTTGCTGGGTGCAGCTTTTCACCTGCCTCCAACACCCTGGCTCAGATGTTGTGACACTGTCGCTGGATGCCCAGATGCAAGAGTCTGTTCTCAGTTAATATGTAACACAGCCCCCTGCAGAGCCTGGTCCAACCAGGGAGAGCGGCGTGTGGTCGAAAAAGGACGAGGCAGCAAATGCCCTGTGCCGGGCACTTAGCACTGGTAGGGAGGGGAAATTGCTTTGTTTGGCTGTGAGGTAGGGATGCTGATGCCTGTGTTGTGGTCACTTCTGAGAACTACTTCTGGCTCAGGCATTCCTGGAGTGCCCATCTCACTGCCAACTCTCAGTAGCACACATCCTTGGAAATCTTCCCACAGGAAGTTTTGGAAATGAAGCCAGTCCATTTGAGCTCTCTGATGCACTCTCCCTGCCATGGTTTCCATACCCAAACAGTAAGCATTGATGTAAAAAAATGAAAACAAAATCTGTGGCCCGGTAAGATGGCCTAGCAGCTAAAGTCCTTGCCTTGAACGTGCCAAGATCCCATATAGGTGCCGGTTCTAATCCTGGCAGCCCTACTTCCTATCCAGCTTCCTGCTTGTGGCTTGGGAAAGTAGTTGAGGAAAAGCCTTGGGACCCTGCACCCATGTGGGAGACCCAGAAGCTCCTGACTCCTGGCTTCAGATTGGTTCAGCTCCGGCTATTACGGTCACTTGGGGGAGTGAGTCATCGGATGGAAGATCTTCCTCTCTGTCTCTTCTCCTCTCTGTATATCTGACTTTCCAATTAAAAAATAAATCTTAAACAAAACAAAACAAAAACTAGTTAGGCTGAGGTTGGTGGGGGGGTATTCTGTCTTTCTCTCTCCCTCTCTCCCTCTCTCTTTCTTATTTCTTTGAGAAAAAAAAAAAAACACATATTGGATACTTTCCCAGTATCACACAGTGTCACCTAAAGTCTCCGGACAGAGACTTTGTGGACAGAGAACCCCTCATCTACCGCTGATCACATTTCTTAACTTTTCTCAACTTCCATTTCCTTGTCTGCAAAGTAGGGGCAATGATTCGAAACCTCAAAAGCACATACAGCACTTACTGAGCACAGCGAAGGCACTGCACGTAGCTCGTAGACAGAATTTGGGTGTTTCAAACTATTCCAGCAACTTCCTAGTGCCCACGGACACTGGGAAACCTGCCTTCCTCGCTTACTCAACCTCAAGGGACGGGAAGGACAGTGTCTGCTCTTCAGAGGAGGAGCGCCGGTAGCCATGCCTGCCCTGTTGGTGGCATTCTCTGTTAAAGACAGTCAGTGAGCACACATGACAAGCTCCAAAGCCACACACCTACGTTGTTTTTATCATTGGCTCTGTTTTTCTTCCGATGAAATGGCAGAGATTACCAAAGGACACCATTACCCAAGAGATTCGGGTGGAAGGCTGGTTCCTGCCTTTTTTTTTTTTTTTTTTTTTTTATGGCTCTGACATTTTTGAAAAACAAGTCGGGCAAACAGGCTGGTTCTCTCTTGTTTGATGTGGTTGGAATTCTTTCTAGATCATGTGATCGCTCACTCATTTCTTGATGCTCATTTTAAAAAACACAAACAAACCTGCTTGGTTTTTTTCTTTCTTTCTTTCTTTCAAATTAACCTTGGAGGCTGTGGGGCTGAGGAGAGGGCAGGAGGCAGCGTCCTACCTGGGGACAGGCTTAAAACATCAGAGCTCTGGGCAGTGCCAGATGCGTGCAGGGAAGAGAGGCACTCAGGCAGCTGACGGGTCTTAGCCTAGAAGCACCCCTGAGGGACCCTGCTGCTCTCCCAAAGGTCAGGGCTTGCTTACAAGGCAAGCTGTTTCTTTCTTAATATTTTCCAAGTTACATGGGGCAAGCATGTGATGTGGTGATGAAGTCACCTCTTGAGATGCCCACAGTCCATGTGGGCGGGCCTGGTTTGAGTCCTGACTCCTCTGCTTCCCATCCAACTTCCTGCTAAGGCGCATCCTGAGAGGCATCCCTGGTGGCCTGAGTACTTGGACTCCTTCCACCCATGTGGGAAACCAGGCTGGAGTTCTTAGCTTCTGATTGTTGTGGGTATTTGGGGAGTGAGTCAACAGATGAGAGTAAATACATATTTGGGGGAGAGGGAGCTGGTGCAATGGTGTATCAGGCTAATCCTCCACCTGCTGTGCTGGCATCCCATATAGGAGCTGGGTCATATCCCAGCTTCTCTGCTTCCAGTCCAGATCCTTGCTTATGGACTGAGAAGGTAGTGGAGGATAGCTCAAGTCCTTGGGCCCATGCACCCATGTGGGAGACATGGGAGTAGCTCCTGGCTCCTGACTTCAGATTGGCTCAGCTCTAGCTGTTGAGGCCATTTGTGGGTGAACCAGCAGATGAAAGATCTTTCTGTCTGTAAATCTGGCTTCCCAATAAAAAAAATAAATAAATAAGAATCTCTAAAAAAGTAAATAGTTTTTAAAAATAAAAATAGAATTGTGCATATGGCACATCTGTGAAAAATAATGTGTATATAAAAGACAGCTCCTTTAGAAATTATGATTAGCCAGAAAGCATTAGAAACATTTCTGGTGATGTTGAACTCATAATAGGTACATCTATTGCCATTGTAATTGTTTATTACTATTTTTAAATTTTATTAATTTTTGTTGGAAAAGCAAACATACAGAGAGGAGGAGAAAGAGAAAGATCTGTGCATTGCTTCACTCCCCAAGTGGCTGCAATAGCAGGAGCTGAGCTGATCCAAAGCCAGAAGCCAGGACCCTCTTCCGGGTCTCCCACACGGGTGCAGGGTCCTAAGGCTTTGGGCCGTCCTCGACTGATTTCCCAGGCCACAAGCAGGGAGCTGGATGGGGAGCGAAGCAGCCAGGATACGAACCAGTGCCCATATGGGATCCTGGGTGTGCAATGCTAGTATTTAGCCACTAGGCCATCTCACTGGGCCCTGTTTACTACTACTTTAAAAGTTGTTGCCAGTGCACTCAGACATGTGGACCGATTACTAGCAAGGAGGACATCATGTTCTCCAATGCAAGTCATTTACTTTGGGGAAACAAGAATGAAGTGAAAGAGGAAAAGGCAGTGGGAGGAATAAATTAAAGGATCTATTGGAGTGGCCACATACAAAGTAAATACACAGAAATCAATAGCTTTGCTTCCTAACTATCTTATATGTAATGGTGAAACAAAGTGGGGTGTGTAGGGTTCAAGCCTCATTTAATAGCTTTGTCATTCCATATCAGTTTTTTGACCAACTAAACAGAAAGGGCTGGGGTAAGGCATTTGTCACGGAGTTTGGAGATCTGGAAAAGGTAGAGAAACCCAGTAATGGCCAGTGTCCACATTCTTTAAAAGTGCCTGTGGGGCAGTGGGAGAGATGAGTTCTGTGTAACAGATAGAAACTTGGATTCTCGGTCAGACAGGACAGGCACAGGTTTGGACAGAAGTGTACCATTTGTTACGGAACTTTAGGCAGCATATAGATCTAATTGAGCAAGGACACACGTATGCGTCTCTGCCCTCAGGACAGTGGACGCATCGTCTCCCACCAGGTTTATCTGCAGGGATTTTTACCAATCACACATCTCTAGCACCAACCATCTGGAAGGTAGGAAGCGAACGGAGGCAGAGAGCGAGGCGAGCAAGTGAACGCCTGATTTCCGAAGTGGGCAGATAACTCCAACACCTCCGCTGCCAGTGCCTGTTGGCCGGCCACCTTGAGTTCTGCCAGCTTCCCTAACGTGGTGTCTGTCACAATGGGTGCTCGCTCAGTGTTCCTGAGTCTTTCTCAGGAATGAAGCTGTGGACTAGCTGTGCCGTGCTGAGCAGTTGCTAAGTCTCGTGCTTGTAGGGAGCATTCTGGGTGGCTCTCACTCACTGAACTGCAATTGTTTTCTCTCCGCAGCAGATCTCGGTCTCAGGAGGAGGCCTGCCCCCTGTCAGCACCTTGACAAACATCCACAGCCTCTCCCACCATAACCCCCAGCAGTCTCAGAACCTCATCATGACCCCCCTGTCCGGAGTCATGGCCATTGCACAAAGTAAGTTCCCGGAGCAGTCGCCGGATGTGGGGGCGGGGCGGAGAACTTCAAGCCAGTGGGCCTAACAAGAGGCTCTATGGGAGGGTCCCCCTCAAACTCAACCCCTTGTGGAGGCTTCATTTAACTTCCTTGTTTTTTTTTTTCCCTCTCTTTCTCCTCAACAAGAAAATTATGGAATAGACTTAGAGTTTCAGTTGCTGTTCGCTTGTATGTGTGTCCTGTGTCACTCAATAAGCCTTTAGGCAGCCCAGTTTACTCATTGATAAAATGAATTGTTGTTGGTTTTGATGCTGCTTGGGATCCCCGAGTTCGGATCAGAGTGCTTGGGTTCAAGTCCCAGTTCCACTCCCCCACATTGCAACTTCCTGCTGATGGACACCCTGGGAGACAGCGGATGATGGCTCCAGGTAGCTAGGGCTTGCTGTTTCTCTGGGAAACCAGGATGGAGTTCCTGGCTTCTTTGTCAGCCTGGCCCAGCCCTGGCTGGCTGCAGCCACTGTGGGGAGTGAAAAAGCTGATAAGAAATCTGTCACTCTCCACATCTCTGTGCCTTGCAAATAGCTATTTAAAAAAAATGTTGAGGCAATCAAATGACTGTGAACGCATTCATGTATAAAGCGTTGTCTGCTTTTGTGTTCATTCTTGTCCCTAAATATGCAGTTCTATTTTCCAGAAGGTTCTTTGTGTTGATAAAGACAGAGCAAGATGTGCTGGCTTCCTCCTAAATGGGCGAGATGGTGGTGTAGTGTTGTGCTGGAGACTGCATAAGCAGGGCTGACCTCTCACTGCGGGGGCGTGTACCTGGGAGGGCTGTCGCAGTGATCTGAGCTTTGAAAACCTGAAGGAGAAGTAGGCTGCTTGCATGCATGGTTGCAGCTGGGGAGGCAGGCTAGGACCGCCTGGCTCCATGAAGCTCCTCTGCCCCTGTGCTCCAGCAAGCCCACACTCCATCACAGATGGGCTGTTTCAAGCTGTGGGGAGGCTGAAGCAGGCTGCAGCTGTTACTGTCTCTCTGGGAGTTTCTTTTGTGAATTGATTTTTTGAAAAGATTTTTTTTATTGGAAAGGCACATTTTACAGAGAAGGAGATATATTAGAGAAAGATATTCTGTCTGCTGGTTCATTCCTCAAGTGGCCACAACAGCCAGCGCTGAGCCAATCCAAAGCCAGGAACTTCTTCCAGTTCTTGTGGGTCTCCCACACAGGTGCAGGGTCCCAATGCTTTGGATCATGCTCTACTACTATCCCAGGCCACAAGCAGGGAGCTGGATGGGAACTGGAGCCGCTTGGACACACAGTGGTGCCCATATAGCATCTTGGTGTATATAAGGCAACAAATTAGTCAGTAGGCTATTGCGCCAGGCCATGAATTTATTTTTTTTAAATATCTGTTTATATATTTGAAAGACACAGAAACAGGGAGCAAAAGAGCTTCCCTCTGCAAATGCAGTCCTTAGAAGCCAGGACCCAGGCACTCCATCCAGGCATCCTCCATGGGTGGTGGGAACTTGGTGTCATCCACTGCTTCCCAGGTACATTGACAGGGAGCTGGATCAGAAGCTGAGCAGCTGGGACTCGAACCTGTACTCTGATGGTGGGATGTGGGTGTCCCTCCCAAGCTGCGGCTCAGTCTGGCATGCCAGGACGCCTGTCCCCTCACTGAGTTTTGACGTTGATAAGGGTTCAGTATATTTTCAACCACACTGCGACAGCTTAGGCCAGGTCATTGCTCCTGGAAGGCATTGTGGTGACCCTGGAAAACTGTCCTGAGTCCGCAGGGGAGAGCTCTCTGGAAGGCATGGGAGTCTTCTTACGTTCAGCCTCATGGTCCTCTGAGCCTCCCTTGCATCTTGTGCCCATGCCAACGATGTGTGTTTTCTTCCTTCTGCCATCCCTAAAGCAGCTCCAGTGGAGGTGTCCACTCTGATTGCTTCTGGAAAGAAGGACTTAGGTACCTTCCGAGGACAAGAGAGGGTGAGCCTGCCAGACTCACCAGGGTTTGCCAAAGGAGTGTGCTTGGCGCTCACCATGTCTCTAGATACTTGGAAACTGACACACTCTGCCTGTGGCTTTGCAGAAGGAGAATACAAATGGAGAAGCCTGCAGCAGACTCATAGAATAAAAAATGACTTGAAACGTATTGCCTTTTCCCTGAGCCCTCTGGTATACAGAATATCGTAGCCTTACTCTAGGGCCAGGATTTGCATTGAGATAGGATACCTACCTGAAAAGAACTTGCTTGACTTCTAGAAAAGTCGAGTAAAAAACTCGTGGATATAATACCCCACTTCCTTATTTCTACAACCAACACCATCCACAAATTGCCTAACTTGGCTTTTTGTTTCCCATACCAACCTTTGGCAGACATGCATAGTTCCCCATTCTTTCTTTTTCAGGCATTATCTGATTACAAATTTTCCCTGGGACTGGTCTCTAGTTTTCAGTTTTGTTGCTCCTCATTTCCCCCATCCCGATTTCCCTGCCTTCTCATAATACCCTTAATCTGCTTTAGCCAGGCAAGACCAGAATGTCTACTGACCTTAGAGGGGTCGGGGTAGTGGCTGGGTGGTGTTGCCCGTACAGTGAAGTCGGCAGAGAATGAATGAATAATGAGGCTTGGCTGAAACCCAAGGGTCCTACCTAGGAAAGGTAGGGATAAAGAGGCAGCTATAGGCAGCCTTATTTCAGTAACTCAAAATTTGTTGAGTTCAAGGGCTGCAGAATAAGTGATAGCAAATTATCTGGCAGGGCTGTGTCCATTCTACCTGTTTGCCTGTCAGACTGGATGGCATGTTCCCGAAGCAGGCACCCATACTCCAAAAATGTCGAGGCCAGCAGTCACACACTAGGGGAGCTAGAATGACATCAGGAACCCTCGATCCTGGAACTGAGGCACATCAGGATCACACACTGTGTTGAAAATGAGATTCCTGGGCCCCACCTCTGAAAGTTCTGACTCATTAGTTCTTGGGCGGGGCCCAGGAATGTCTGCTTGTTGCTGATCCCTCCGGATGATTCGGAGGCACAAACTCCAGGCCAGTGCTGTGGGGTAGCAGGTGTACGCTGCAGCCTGTGATCGTGGATCCCATACCAGGGCACTAGTTTGAGTTTGGGCTGCTCTGCATCCAATCCAGCTACCTGCTAATGCACCTGGGAAAGCAGCAGAGGACGGCTTAAGCACTTGGGCTCCTGTCACCCACGTGGGAAACTCAGATGGTATTGCTGGCTCTTGGCTTTGACCGGACCCTATTCCATCCTGTAGTGGCCATTTGGGAATTGAACAACAGATTGAAAATTCCATCTCCTCTTATGCTCTGCTTTTTTCAAGAAATAAAATAAACCTTAAAAAGCAAACGACAAAACAACTATATCTTCAAATGTCATCCGTTCTATACAGGATAATTTGTTCTCCCAGACAGAAATTTCCCAAACAGAGCAGCAGCCGTGCATGGTTCCCAGTAAAAGCAAATTGATGTGACCCCCCTAGGACAGTGAAATGATCAGTAGGAAGCAGGGAAGGGAAACAGGATGTCAAGGGGTTAGAAGATGCCAGCTGACGGAGAAGCTACAGCTTCTCCCAGGTGACTGTGGGCCACTTGGGTTGTTGCAGAGGGCGCTGTCCTGAGGGCAGTCACCCCCAGCCAGCAGGGCTGGCAGCAGAATTCCTCCATTTGTCTGTCCGGTGCTCCTGTCTTGTAGGTGTCTACTCACACCTTGCAGGTGTCTAAAGCTCGGAGTAGGTTGTTGAGTTCTCTGCCTTCTTTGCCAAGGACTTGCCCGGAATCTGGGAATGACTCCTGGCTCCATTTCAGAAAAGCCTTTTCAGGTGTCCCTCTGCATCTGCATAGGTCAGAGACCTTCCCTCGGGTGCTTTTCCACCTCCTCTTTTCCACCCCTCGCCCTGAAACAGGAACAAAAAGAACATACATTGTTCTTGTCCTCACTTCGACCCAAGCTCAGCCATCTTCTTCAAGGACTTACAGAACTGGGCAGGCATCTATAAAGGCCTCAAGGTGGAGACACAACACTACTGGTGGTTAGCCTCCTTCCCTCGGGTCAGATAGCAAGACTGCAACCTCCAAGGGCCAACCTTGAGTATACTACTTCTGCCATCTGAGACCTGGTCCCCTGGATGCTGCTAGATAAGATGCACCCAGTTCAAGGGCGGATGCTTGGTCCAGTGCTAGGATGCTACTCAGGATACCTGTATTCCATGTGGGAGTGCTTGGATTCCAGTCTCTGCTGTGCTCCTGATTCTGCTTCCGGCTAGTACCCTGGAGAGGTGGCAGGTGAAGGATGGCTCAAGTAGTTAGGTCCCAGCCTTCCATGATTGAGCTCCCAGCTCCTGGCTTCAACCTGCTCCACCCTGGCTGCTATAGGTGTTCAGGGATCTGAATTCTCATTCTGCGTGTATGCCTGCCTGCCTCTCTTTATCTTTCTCTCCAATAAACAAAGAGAAGAGAAAACAAAAGTTTCACTTTTTCAAAAAGATGTACCCATTTCACCCACCACTGAATCCTGTGTTTGTCCCCTCTCTGACCCCAACCTCTCCCAGAGTGTTTGTACAGCCTCCCAAGGCTGTGGGGTGGTTTTGCTGTCAATCACTTTGCAGGTCTCTGCACACTCCTGCCCTCTACTGGACAGATGGATGTGGGCCTGGAGTGCTTCAGCTTGGCCCAATAGGGGGCATGGGTGCAGTGGGACATTAGTTAATTTTCCAGGGTTGGGTTCGGGCAGTTACAGGATGACTTTGGGGGACTCACAGGCTTTGGCCAAATTCAAGTTCCCTGTAACATCCAGTAAGCGAATTAGCCTCTCCTCAGTGTGTCTGTCTATAAAGTCACTTCCCTTGGGGTCATGTCCTCAGGGGTCCAGCCCAGTGTGTGGCCCGCAGAACAGGGGACTCAGTGGGTCAGCGTCCCACACGCTCCCTGCACGAAGCTTTGCTGACTTCTCCCTCTCTCCCACAGGCCTCAACTCCTCGCAAGCCCAGAGCGTGCCTGTCATCAATAGCGTGGCCGGCAGCCTGGCGGCCCTGCAGCCCGTGCAGTTCTCCCAGCAGCTGCACAGCCCTCACCAGCAGCCCCTCATGCAGCAGAGCCCTAGCAGCCACATGGCCCAGCAGCCCTTCATGGCCGCTGTGACTCAGCTACAAAACTCACACAGTAAGGACACCAGGCAGGGCAGGGTGGGGGTAGGGCAGGGCAAGGCAGTGGGAGGGGCAGGGGACAGGGCAACCCCAGCTGCTTGTCTCTCTAGTTCCAAATTTCCTCAGAAAAGGGCCGGCTCAGTGCCTGCCCAGAACCAAACCAGCTGGTTTCTCAGGCATGACGCTTCCGTGTCGCTGTGCCTTTCCTGGTCCTCTTCCCTACTTCCTGAAACCCAAGGAAAGGTTTGACGTGGCCAGGAAGCATCTGCCCACCTGAAAAATGGCGGGAGGTAGTCCACACAGGTGGAGCACCTGCCAGTTTCCCATTCCCGCACCCAGGGAAAAGACAACTCCATCACCCATCACACCCTTTCCCAACTGGCCTCTTGAATTCTTTTGAGTCCAAAACTCAACCTCAAAATAAGCTAGTACCAAATAACCAAGGTGGACCTTTCATTTGCATCCTGGTTGCCTGTCTAAATCAAAAGACTTTGGAAAGAAACTCTGCCCTTCAATTTATACACCTAGCACATCTCTAGTCAAGAGCCCTGGGCACGGATGGAAACTGCCACCGATGTGTCACTGGGGCCAGGGCTAACGGGGTGACTGCCCCTGACGTAGGCTGCTCCCTAGTCATAGAGCATAGACCTACGCTAGCTCTGCCTATTTCTTGCTTCCATCCAGAGCCCCAGGCCTTTGATCTTCCAGCCACAGCCCTCTCCCCCAGCCTATGAGCCTGGGGAGGGCTCCTCAGTCTTAGGAACCCTAGGGAAGTGTGTAGGGTGGTGTTAGCACTGGGCCAGCCCGACCTGAATGCTGACCCCAGCCATTAGTAGTGTGTAGCCACTGGCCAGTAACCCACTCTGAGACTAAGATTCTTCAGGTGCGTATGGGGTCCCTTTGAAGGTGAAATAAGAACGGGCATGCACTGCACCCCACAAACAGAAGGAGTGATGATTGTTAGGGATCCCCTGGGCAAGGACGGCCATCTTGCCCTGGCTGCCTCGGCTGCCTCGGCTGGCACTGCAGCTCTGAGGCCTCGTGACTGACTTTACTCTTCGTCTGCATTCCTGGAGCTCAGTCCCTGTGCATGCCACGGAGTTGGTTTCCGAGCTCCATCCTACATTCTGGTTACATTTGTGCAACTTCTGCAATCTGCCACGACCTGCTTTTTCCTGCTACAGCCTGGCAATGTGCTTCCCAATTGTCCCCCGCCCTTCTACCATGCCCAGGCCTGTGTGGAATGGTCAGAAGAGCTGCCAGTCACCTGTGGCCTGTGGGGTATGAAGGCCGTGAAGGCAGAGCCCAGGGGGCCCTGGACCAGGGGGTGCTCATCCTACCTCACATGGGAAGGGTGAGGGGAGGCAGGCTCAAGACCTTTACTCCATTTGTTCCTTGCTGGTGGTCTCTGCATTCTGTGATCACCTAGGCCCTGCCTGACGGCCAAGTGCCCACATACACTTGTCATCTGGTCACAAGAATGGAATTTTCATGAGTCAAGAAGTTTTAGATTTGTGGAGAGGCACTAACAACAGCTGAAAACCAAGTCGTGTGCTCCTCGACTTTCTATCTGAAGCTCATCTCCTCCAATGTCATCTTACTGCAAACTGCATCTGCTCAGAATTATGCAACTAATTGCACCCATAGCTGACCGAGCTTGTCTCTCCATCCACAACTCCTAGCATGAGACCTGATGTTTCTGTGAGGTTCATGTCTGCCTGGAACTTCTTTAGACCTCAAATCTCAAATAAGCCATGGATGTCTACCGGTCACATTTTATTGAGAGTCGGAGGAGCTTAGGTGCTTCCCTAGACTACTGTGTGCTTGTGCTAGGCAAGGCTTTTATTTGCTTGCTGCAGAGTAACTCAAATCCTGCAACAAATATCATCCCATTTTATGGATGAGAAAACAGAGATTTAACCATGTTGTGTAGTCCTTCCAAAGATGACTTTCACCCTACTCTCATCTACCAGGGGGAAAGAGGAGCTATGTTGAGAGGTGGGGACCAGATTGGGGGGTCTTTAGCTGCATGTACACCTATGTATATATGTTGATTTTGTCCTCTCTCTGTCTCTGTAGTGTACGCGCACAAGCAGGAACCCCCCCAGTATTCCCACACCTCCAGGTTTCCATCTGCAATGGTGGTCACAGATACCAGCAGCATCAGTACGCTCACCAATATGTCTTCCAGCAAACAGGTAATGCCAGCAGGCCGGGGCCGGGGCGTGATGACTCCAAGCTATTAATGTGGCAGAGATGTAGCAAACATGTTGTTTTGGGTAATGTCCTCCAGAGTACTTTTAGTTACTTGCTGAAAGGCTCTTTGAGGCCACGGAACCAAGAGGATGGATCACATTATTGCTCCCCCAGCTTCCCCAGGAGGTATATTGAGTGAGCACTGATGTGTGACAGGTTGCTGGAGCCTACATGACCAGGAGCTGTTAGACCCTGGGACTGAGCACTTGCCAGTGGATGACTGTGGATCCCAGCAAAGGGTTTTGCAAGAAGGGCTCAGGGGGCTGAGTTTTATTGTAAGAATGATCCCTTAGGATCCACCAGGTGGTGAGCAGAGGAAGCGAGTAGTGAGTCCGTCCCAGAGCTGGTCCTCGGTGCCCAGGACCCGTGTTGGACCCAGGGCTCTGTCAGCTCCAGGCAGTGACCCAGTCCTTCTGCGCCCTGGGGACTCACAGGGAGCAACCTGGCCTTCCCAGGCTCTGCATTCACTGGGTCTTTTATCAAGAGATTCAGAACCAACTTCCTGGTGCACCGAAAGTGGGGAATCTAGAGGCTTAGTCATCATTGCAGTTGATGAGTAATACCCACCTCCTCATAGAGGATATAAAGCCATAAAGGTAGACGACCAGTCATGAGGCTCCTTGCTGGCTGCAGTGGGACACCGTGAGTTACAAAACAAGACAAGGTGTCTGAGCACGAGTCCCCAGCAACACAATAAGATCTTTTAACAGCTGGGGTCTGCACAACGTGGGAACTGTTTGGCCTTTATCGATTGCTAGATAAGTAGGCAGCAGCCTTGAACTTGCTATCAGAGGCTCTCGGCGGGATTTGGTCTTGTGGATGGTCTGTTTTCCATGTGGACCCTGCCAGCCCCTTCCCCTCCACCACCCAGGGTTTTGAGTAGGATCTTTCACGGGCTTGTTCTGCACTTCCTCCCGGGTCTAAGGCTTGATCGTGACGTTTTCTCAGTGGCCTTGGCCTCCTAGACACTTCATTTCTTCATCTGCAAAATGAGTGTTGTGCCATGTAAGTCTTGTGAGGGTTATCCAGGCCGCATGGATGAGAGGCCCGGCACGGGAACATACGCATGGCCTGGCACACTGGGCTCTGGAGTCGGGGGCAGAGTGAGAGGTGTGTGGGACCTGTTTGGCTCCTCTTCTCTCACCCAGTGGAAGATGAAAGGGCGACCCCCACAACGGCCCTGGCCTCCGCCTCCCATGTGAGTTCCCACTCTTTGTAGTGAGCAGGGAAAACATTTATCTGTGCTCACCAATCTCCATCCAGGGGGCAGCCAGGCGCAGCGGCCCTTGCTTGGGAATACTGCCGTCTCTGAAAGGTTTATCAATTCATCTGCCGCTCAGTCAGCCCCAGACAGCTCCGTGATAAATTATTCCTGTCTTTCCCAAGTGGACTTTGATGCTTGCTTGTTGAAACAAGTCCTCTGGATTCAGGAAATGGTTTCTTAATCAGCATACTTGAAGATGCTCCCCAAACCGCCACACCGCCCCCAGCTGGCTCCTCCCCTCCAGTGCGCAGCCCATCTGGGAGCTGAGGAACCGGGCCCTAGAACCACTAGCAGGGCTCCGATGTTGCAGGGATCTGGCAATAGACACCTCTCTATGATGTGGAGGATTATGATTGCTTAGGAGGGATTAAAGAAAACAACTCATATAACACTTCGCCGCTCATGCTTCTTGTGAGCGTTATCACATCATTTTTATTGCTACCTTCAAAGTACAAAAAAATAAACGGAAAACCCAGCGATAGAGTTTGACCTGTCCAAGGTCACACAGGTGATAAATCGGAGACCTAGACCTCCTGACTTTGGCCTTTGGCTCCAGATTGTCTCACTTAAATAACACCTGCCGGCGGCTAGAACCCATCTCTGAAATTCCCCTGGTGTCCACAGCTGCTCTCATTGCCACAGTGAGGGACAAGAGTGAACGTTAGGCCCACGCCCCGTACTCTGAGCAGGCTGCTTCTGAGACGACCGGAAATGAAAAGGTTACCAGGGCTCCTGGCAGCAGAGACTGCCCTCCTGGGGTTACTGAAGGGAGGCCCCAGTGGTGGGTTTTGGCAGTTGTGCTTTTTCTGTGTTGTTGAGTGCTGTTTTCCCCCAAAGGATCACAAGATCAGTGCTAGGCATCAGCGGGCATAGTGGGGGAGAGGAGAGAAGGATTCTTTGCTCAAGTGGGTTGGGGGAACTGCTGCTTTAAACAAAGTGGAACAGTGTTGTGCAAGGCTGCTTAGAATATGAACATGCAAATAGTGCATTGAGGCAGGCCGTCAGCGTGCGCCATGCTGGAGTCAAAGCGCCAGGACAAAACTGTCCCAGAGGCCTTGTTGCGCAGATAGAAAAAGCTGACAGACCTGAGCCCAGCCCAGCTCAGTCTCTCCCCGCTGGGTGACCTTGGGCAGTTGGGTGAGACTCCATTTCTTCATCTATAAGTGGGGAAAATCCCATCTCACAAAATATTTCAAGTGCCCAATGGAGTATCTGCTGCCTCCATCTTCCTTCTGCTGGAGATCCCTTAGGAAATAGCCCCCTCACCTCCCACCTGCTCCTTCGATAGTTAACTCTTGGCTGGGTCTACAGGTGGTCAGGACCCTTCACAAGCACACAGCACACGCCGCCTCCTGGGCCAGTGTGACAGGTTCCTGCTCCCATTCTCCTGCTGACAAACAGGTGCCCTCTTGCCTACTGCCCAAGATTAAAACAAACAGTTCAGGGGCCTCCCGAAGCATTTGAACCTCTTTTTGTCTTTTAGCCCAATGCCTGCGCTGCAGTAGATGTTCAGGATCTAGCAAATAAACGGATGGATGGCCCCAAGGGATGGATTCAGGACTGTGTTTTTAGACTAACTCCCTTTTTCCAGACAGCGCTGCACGTGCTTTTCTGTGTTACCTTTCCTGGCTAACTCTCCCAGTTCATCCTGCAAGGTAGACATGCTTATGCTGACTGAGAGAGAGAGCAGTAAACAGAGACTCAGAGACTGTTGGGGATGGCGGGGAGGTGTGGATCTGGCCAGGTTCACAGAGATGAAAACTTTTAGGCTTGTGCATGCAGATTTTAATCTTTTGAGTCCAAATCCATTAAGCAGCACTCACCTTCCAGTGTCTGTTTTTAGACACAATGAGCCAAGGTTTTACAGGCACAAGGCTGAAGCCAGGACTGGAATTTGTGTGACACCAGCACTTCCTGTTACCCACACAGACGTGCCTCAGGGGCATTGGGAATCAGGCTGGGTAATGGTTGCTGTCAGAAATCCTCCTTCCGCCTCTGTGACCTGTCTCTCTCAGGAGTGGGGCCGGCCTCTGCTCCGCAGCTCTGGGGTGTGAGTGGTTATTGTCAGAGTCAGGTTGTGCCTGAGTTCTTGCTAGCAACACCCTCCTGTCTGGGGAAGAGACCACAAGAGCACCGACTTTGGTTAGAACAAGTGTGGGCAGGCTGCAAGCCGACGCCTGTTTCCACAACTTTCTCTTCACTTCCTAGTTCATGCAGAGGCCAAGAGAGGACACTCCAACACACACACCGACCCCACATCCCAAGGTATTCCACTAGGTCAGAGTACGCAGCCTCCTAACAAATCCCCGGCAACCTCTCCTACACCTGCTCCCCAACTTTCGCTGGGCCATGAGGCAGGATTTGAGGGTCCTGAGCATCAGGCAGGTGTGGGTTCAAGAAAGAGACTATCAATTTATATATTTATTTAAATTCCTGTTGGAAGTCAATCTTATTTTGAATAAGATTTATTTATTTGAAAGAGTTGCAGAGAGAGGGAGAAAGATTTTCCATCAGCTGGTTTACTTCCCAACTGGCTTCAAGGGCCAGGGCTGGGCTAGTTGAGAGTCAGGAGCTTTATCCAGGTCTCCCACATGGGAGCAGGGATCCATATGCTTGGGTCATCGTCCAACACTTCCCCAGGTACATTAGCAGGGAGCTGACTTGGAAGTGGAATAGCCAGGACTTGAACCAGTGCCCACATAGGATGCTGTCCACCCTAGGCAGCTTTACCTGCTATGCTTCCTTGCAGACCTTGACTACCGTTGTCCACCTGTGTAGTGTCAGGAAGATATCCAAGATCAGTCTCATCACCTGCAAAAAAAAAAAACCACAACAAAACAAGAATGCCTCTTCTCTCTCCTCATTGGAGGGACTAGCTGCAGCAGGGCTTTGCTCAGGTTCTAGGCCAGAGGGAACACCCAGGCTGGGAAGCTGGCACCCACTTGCTGGTAGCCCTGGAAGGAGGTTTCTGTTTTGTTTTAAGATTTTATTTATTTGTATTGGAAAGACAGATCAGATTTACAGAGAGAAGGAGAGACAAAGAGAAAGATCTTCCATATGTTGGTTTACTCCCAAAATGACCACAATGGCTGGAGCTGAGCTGATCCAAAGCCAGGAGCCAGGAGCTTCTTTTGGGTCTCCCATGCAGGTTCAGGGTCCCAATGCTTTGTGCTGTCTTCTACTGCTTTTCTAGACTATAAGCAGGGAGCTGGGTGGGAAGTGGAGCAACTAAGACATGAACTGGCATCCATACCTGTTCCCAGTCCTTACAAGGTGAGGATTTAGCCATTGAGCTATGGCTGTGGGCCCTGGAGGTTTTTTAAGGAACAACAAAGAAGATGTGTTTCCTGGTGTTACCCCACCCAGAAGACAGACAGAGGTTGTTTCCTAGGGCATAGCAGCATGGGCTTTCCTAAGTCAACTACACTTCCTTACCTCTAAAATTGGAGATGCCCTTGGTACTTTTCAGGACAAGAGCTACTATTGTCTTCCCTAAGCTCACAGTCACGCAAGTCAGTTCTCTGTACTGGCTGTCCACACCCTCCGCCTTCTCTCTTGAGACCCCTGCTGATGGGTCATAGTCCTCACACTGCCCTGGGCCCATTCCCTGACCCCTCCACGTCACCTGCAGCCGCCTCCTGTCTGTCCTCAACACAGCCGCTCAGTCCCTGCTCTGGACCTTTGGATTGTAGGACACTGCCATTGCCGGTTCGCCCGTGGTGCCATGGGCCTCTGCACATCCCCTGAGCTCGCGCCTCAGCTTCCCAGCCCCAAGCAGTTGCATGGCTCTGGGTCTCCTGCTTGGGTCTCCTCCTACTTGCGCTCACTACTTGAAGAACGTGTGGAAAGGAACCACCTCCAATCCTCTGGCTCTGGATTAAGTACACACACTGATGACTTCAGTCATTCTGACCCCAGGATGGTCCTCTCCACCTAGTGCCCACACACAAGTCCAGTGCGTCTGTGACAGGGACACTTGTGTGCCCAGGACAGGACAACTTCAACATGTTTATGGGAAGTGAGTGTTTTCTCTCAATCCCATTTTCCACAGTGTGAAAATCCCTGGAGGATCTCATGAGCCTTTCAAAGCAGACACAGCTAGGACTGGAGTTCTTCCTTTTGCTCCAGTTCCTCTTCAGGAAGCACTTGTGCCTGCTGTTCACAAGCCTCTCGAGAACATTCTGGATGTTTTACACACTCCGGTGCTGGTAGATCCTGCTGACGGTGGGCCGGTGGTGGGAGAAGGGCAGCTTGGATCCGCAGGCCTGCACTGCCCACTCCTGGCAGACTGTCCTGGGCCAGGCGCAGAGCCCTCCTTGACTCACGTGTTCTTTAATGGTCCTGTACTTGGCCTCCTGCTTCTGCCCTTGCCGCTTCTCATCCCAGCAGCCAGAACCATTTCTTGAAAAGAGAAAGCAAGGATGAGTCTCTCCCAATAGCTCTCCATGTCATCCAACCTGAAGTAGAGCCCGGCCAGAGCTTGTGTAATCGGAACACTGCGGTGTCCCCACTCGCCACCTCCTGCCTGCCAGCCTGTGCCACTGCAACCTCTACCCAGAATGCTCTCTCCTGCACATCTCCACCTGCTTGCTTCAGCACCCCCACCTCCAGAAGGCCTGCCTGGATCACACTCCCTATGTTACACCACTTGGTCAAGTTCACTGACTGCCGGTTTTACTGTGAAACGCGTTCTTTGTGCACGCCTGCACTCTTCCTCATTTGTGCATTGTTCAAAACCCTTGCTAGAAAGCAGCTTCTTCCAGGTGGTTAGGCAGGGTCTTTCTGATATCTGAACCCCGGCCCCACAGTAATGCTATAACTCTCCCCTAGTCAGTGGAAGAATTAAAGAACAATAAATGACATGTGGGCAACCCTCAGTGTGGCTCCTGGCACACAGTAGGACTGCATATCACATGTTGTGGTCAGGGTTACTAAAACTCCTCCAAAGGATGGCTGCATAGTCCCTTAGGGATCCTCAGGGCCAGGCTGGACCCCTGGGGCGGGGGTGCTAGTGCTGGGCCTCTAGCTGCAGGGGACCTCGCTATACCCCTTATCAGATGTTTGTGTTTAGACTCTGAAGGAGGCAAATAGCTCTAGTCCCTTTGACAACATTGAGGGCTCTGCCACCATTTTATTATGTGAGCAAACATGTGATAGCCGGGAAGCCCATCCCTAATGACAGGTCATAGAATCTAGCTGGCGTCTCCTTATCTGCCCTCCTTGTTTGCTCTTCTATTGAAACCCACAAGGTCACAAGCCATTTTCTCTCTCCTCCACCTGAAATCTGAAAATTGGGAAAGGGCTGATAGTGGGAAGCAGAAGAACTGGAGAACGGGGGTAGGCGGAGGGAGGAAGAGGAGGCAAAGGCTATCAGAGGACCCTGACCAGGGCCTTAAGAATGCAGAAGGGTCAGGAAACTGGCCCCTTCTGCGGACATGCAGCTCAGGCGTGCCCTGGAGAGCAGTGTGGCCTGAGGCCCCTGTGCAGCCCCTGGCCAGGACTGTGCCCACCGTCCTCCCAGGCATGTCATGTGCCCACCACCTCCTCTAGCCCATAGCAGCCTCCACTTTATAGGTGGGGAAACTGAGGCTGGGGGGAGCAACTTGAGCAAAAGCAACAGGCTGAATAGCAGGTGCTTGTCTTCAGAGCACCACAGGGACATGGACCGGGAGGCTGCCATGGACTGGTGGGCTCTCTGGCCCCATAAGCTCCTCATTCTGGACTCTGGGACAATTCCCCAGGTTTCTCTGATCCCGATTTACCTCATCTGTAGAATGAACACATTGATACTTTCAAAGCTGGCAGCACTAATTAATGGAACAACAGTGGAGTCGTGGGTCTTTCGTAGTAGTACGAGAGTGTGTGTATGAAGGGAAGAGCCTGAGAGAAGCTACTGAGCTTAAAGTCTCAAAGGAAGAAACAGAGCAGGAAAAAAAAAAAACCCTAAGAAAGTGAGGATGAGGAGGAGCGTGGTGCTGTTCAGAGGAGCTGAGGAGAGGCTCTGGAAGAGGAGGCAGTCCCAGGGAGGTCTAAGAATTGCCCCCGGCCCTCAGGACGGCACGGCCTCAGAGGCTCACAGCCCTCCTTCATGGTTCCGACCGCTGACCAACAACTGAATCCTAAGCAGAAGGTCATGCTCTGACAGGCTCTCTGAGACTCATTTCAGTCTGGGAAGCAGCATTCTGGGGAACTGTGGCACCCCCACTTCCACAGGAAACAGGAGTTCTTAGGCAGCAGCCTTGACAGCTACACTGAGCACCCCATCTTTATCAGTGTCAAAGGCTGTGGGATCCAGCTCCAGGATTAAGCTCAGCGGTCACAACCCTCTCCTGGCTTCAGCTATCTCCTCTCCTCTCTTCCAAAGTGGCCGGGGAAGCCAGTTCCCTGGTGTCCCTAAAGGAAGTAGATGCTCCAGAGTCAACATTGCAAAACCGGGGCCAGCACCAGACCCCTCCCCATCCAGCAGCCTGGGAGAAGCCAGGCGGATACCCTGCAACTCTGCCACCCATGCACAGCTGAGCTCTCTCCCCTCTCTCTCTGCAGTGTCCCCTGCAAGCCTGGTGATGCCCACACACCGCTTACTTTGTGCCCAGCAACAAGGACCCTGGTTTCCACAGTCACCCCCTGGGCAGCTGTCATGGACAAGCCCCGTGACCTGACGAGCACGCGCGAGAGGTCCCCGCTTACCTGACGTCCAGCCAGCGCCTTGGACAACTGCCCTCAGGAGGCGCCGCCCGAAGCCCAGCTTCCCTACTATGCAGTATTGTCCTGATGCCTCTCCCGGGTGCCGAGTGCTCCGGTCTGCCCCGATGCAGGAGCCAGGAGCCACGGAAGAGGATGACAAAGTGGTCATGCCAACCTTGTGATCCTTCAGCGAACAAACTAATGCGAAAACTTGAATCTGTTACTGAAACGAGGGGAGGAGGACGCCCACTGTTGAACTGAGCCAGACACACTGTAAATAGCCACAGACACCCTGTCCTGCCCCCCATCCCAAGTGATCCTGAGATTTCTTTTAAAGAAGTAAATTTGTCCAATGGGTGTAAACTGTAAACTACTGGAATGAAGTGCAATTTCCCTCCTCGTTGCTCCCCTCTGCTCTGTATATAATACTAAAGTGTCTACTAGTTTTCTTTGTAAAGGTCAGAGTTGAAATTTCTAAAGTGATTGACACCCCTCCCACCTCCCTCTTTTCCACCTTCTCCCCTAAATCCCCAGAGAAAGACCCCAAGCAGAAAGTGAAGCCCCCTCGTGCCCTGCCTCAGCCCTGGACCCACATGGGGCAGACTGCCAGCTAATGCCAGTCTCCTTGTGTTAGGGTGGGGCTGAGCATGGTGTAATAGTACTCTCCTTGCTTCCTGTAGGGCTGGAGGCTTAGCCAGTACAACCCCCCAACACACACCCAAGGAACCCCAGTGTGGGCAAACAGGCTGGCTGAGAGCAGAAGAAAAATTTACCGACTCAGAGAGCAGCCCCATTAAAGCAATTTATTTTATCACTACCTTATGTCTTCTATTTCTATGTCTGACACTTGGCCACAATGGCACCAGGAACCCGACAGCCCTGGTCCTCATGGGGTTCTCCACTTATGCCCCTGGGGTCACAGGATGTTATTTTGGGTGTGAAGAAGGCGGTGGCCTTCACTCACTGCTGTGTCTTTGGCATCTTGGTGCCAGTTTTGCTGCTGTTCAAAAGAAGGGAGAGTTAACGTCACATAGCAAGAACATCTGGGACAGGGCAGGGGCCAGCACTGTGCATGGGGAGAGGCCAGACTCTCCAGAGCATGTTCCCAGCTGAGCTGCGTGTGGGATGACTCCTGCAGGGCCCCAGAAGGGAATGCAAACCTCAAGGCCTGGCCTTCCTCGGAGCCATGGATCAGGACTCAGGCTGTCTCGGGAATTCTGAGAACTTAGAAGGTCTGGTGTAGCCAGGAGGCCCTGTGAGCCACAGGAGGAGGGCTGGAAGGGAGGATGTGTGGCTCAGGGATGGTCTCTAGGGACTTTTTCTAGCCAAATCCTATCTGAACTAAAACATACAGAAAGGTGATGTTGAGGAAGTTCAACCCCTTCTCTCAATCAGGGACTTCCAACCTCAGCTCCAAGAGGGGCCAAATGACCCTTTACAAATGTGTCCAGGTAGCAATCAATGGCTCGCTACAGCTGGAAAGCCCCCCACCTTCCTCCCTACAGCTCAGGACCCTCTGTTTTCTCGCTTTGCACCAGAGCCCACGCTCACAGACGGGCGATTCTGTGTTTGCCGTCATGGTGATGTTCAGGGGAGTAGAGGGGAAGGCAGAACTCCTTGTAGCATCCATGGTTAGGAAAGGAGAGCAGTGCTATGGACCTGTCTTTAACCCTCACTGCATGTCCATCTCCCTCCTCTCATCCCATCCCCGTACAGCAGTTGGGAGGTTTTCCCTCCAAAGGTGAAGATACTGCAGTGTTAGCTGCGGAATTCGAGTGGATAAGAGTACAATGTGACCAGGCAGGGAAGCAGAGCTCCTCCCCACAGCTGGGGGCACATCTTTGATATTTTTGTTGGAGCGGAATGCCTTGATTAGGATCAACAGCTCCCAGCACGGAGGCTCTCTGATCCCAGGTCTGTGAGCTGGGCTGATGGCCATTGTGCCTATTTCACCAGGTGAGCTCTGGGGAATAGACCAGCTGGTGCCCCGTGAAGCATCTAAAACTGTGCCTGTCTGGCACACAGGGAGACCTGCACGCTAGTGGATCATTCCAGAGCATGTTCTCTCCTAGAGTCTTTTGGCCTTGATTGACATTTCCAGACAACCTCACCACTGACTGCATGCTTGGAAATGAAATCTGCCTAGCAGTGGTCAAGTGTACTGTTCCTGTTTAGGTACACTGAGGCTGAGACTGGGTAGGATCTTTGTCTTTCTTAGGGAAAGATCAAATGGGATGATCTCCATGGGTGCGAGGGTTGCAGGAGGGAGACTGGGGTACATGTGGCTTCTTGGTCTGAAATCAGGGGAGGGGATCCTAGAGGAAGGGTCAGGGAGCCAGGACAGGTGTAAATTGGTGGCTTATTTCTACTCAGGAGAACCAGATCCCAGAGTGCCCTTTGAGTCAGGATGTATGTATTAATCAGGACATGCTGACGTAAACAAATGCTGTTGGAGGACACTGCTCTGGGAAATAAGCAATTGTTGCTTTGGAGTATGAGCTAAGCATGTTTCCAAGTTCCAAGTGTGGCTCAACCACATCATACAGGCTGCATATTTGTGAAGAGTTGCAATCAGGTGAACTCAAAACCTCTGGGGTGCTCCCCCTCCCTCTGCTCTCTTCCCCCTCCCTCTCTTTCTCACCCAGTCCCTCCCCTCCTCATGGGTGCAAAGGTCATTCTGGCTAGACAAACACTGGATTGTCTGCTGAGATTTATAACGTGATTATTTCATAGATGAATCTTGGGGGTGTGCGAGACTCTGCATATGCCTGGATGCACATGTCTCTGCCTTGGCTGTATGCATGTGGAGGAAACACTTTCTGAGGGAGAATGAGCAAAGCAAACATGGAGGGCACACCATCTAAGCAGCTTCCACGCAGGCTGCGTGTATGTGTTCATGCCAACAGATCACACAACACAAGCGCAAAATGTCCCTTTGCCACGTATTCCACTTTCTCCCCAGAGAGAGACTTTTCTATTCCCAAAAGGAAGATTTATTTTCCCATACCCTGTTGTTCTGACAGCCTTACTATATTAACATACTAAATATCTAATAATTAATATTCTTATTCCTTAATTTTATTATCAATAATATTAGCACATTATTAATATATGAATTACTCCAAACTGAATGTAAAGAAGTGGATAAAGCTACCACCCCCCCAAAAAAAAGAACCAGCATGCTCGGTTCCCTGAGCCATTTATCTAATCAAAACTAATCTCCCTTCTTTGCTTCAAGAAATAGTTGCTGACAACTAGCTGCATGCCAGGATCATTGTTCTTTTCCTTCTTTTAAGCTTTCTTTATTTGAAAATTGGAATGACACAGAGAGAGATCTTCCATCCACAGGTTCACTCCCCAAATGGCTTCAGTAGTCCCCACTGGTCCAGGTCAAAGTCAGGAGCCTGGACCTCCACCTAGGACTCCTATAAGGATGTCAGGGACCCAAGTACATTTGTCCTCTTCCCCTGCCTTCCCAGGGACATTAGGGGAGAGGGGCATTGGAAGTGGAACAGGTAGGACTCAAAGGCTGCATTGGGATGCCAGCACTGCAGATGCTCCACAACACCAGACCCAGATCCATTGTGCTAAACCCTAGGGATACAACAGGGAACCAGAGAGATAAAAAGCCTTCCCATTGTGGAGCTGATATTGTGATCAGGGAAACATTTAAGTAAAGGGGTGGGTGTGGGTGTGCGCGCATGCATTTAGTGGCAAGTACAGCAGGCCAAGGGCACACCAGAGGTAGAAGCAGCCATTTGAGAGAGGACATCAAGAAGAGAGCGGCCAGCGGGAAAAGTACACCCCAGAGCCCTAAGGTTGCTGAGTGACCGTGAGGACACGTGGGAGGAGAATATTTGTGGAAGAGGGAGGGGCCAATGCAGAGCCGCTGATTGCAGTAAGTGGGGGGGAGGGGGATTGTCAGAGGGGCATGTGGAGACAACAGAGTGACACACAATATCCAGTCGCAGTCGAGGGACTGGTGGAAGCTGTCCGAAGAATGTTGGCTTTGACTCCACATGAGCCGCACACCTCCTGAGAATTCTGAGCAGGGCAGGGAGCAGATCACGTGCTTTCAAAGGCTCCTTCAGGTTGCTGAGCAGAAGTACAGAAGGGCTTCTCCAGGAGTGACAGCTGAGAGCAAAAAGAAGCTGTTACCATCATGCAGCAGGGCGTGGAGGGCCACCAGGAGAGGCCAGCAGTGTGGATTTTGCAGTGAGAGTCACAGGGAATGCCGAGGTTTCCTGGGACAGGACGTGTCAGGGAGCAGCGCATCACGTGTAATTTCAGAGTTCCAGACTCACATGAAATGCGGAGTAGAAATTGGTGTCCTAGGAAGAAAGACAGGGTTACTGAGCACAGACCCTGTCTTGATGATGATTTAAAGTGGTCCAGAGGAAGTGACTTCCACCTGGCTTTGTGTCATCCATCACACCGTGATGTGGGCTGTGACTGTACCCCTTCTGGGAAGTCCGTCTCTCCATCACCTGCTGTTCTTTCATTCACCAAAGCTTCCTAGGAGCTACCTTATCTAGACATGGGGAGAAGAGTGTGCTTTTGAAACGGGTCGCTTCCAGTAGTTGGCAAAGCCAACACATGTCACCCTGTTCTGGCTGCTGCTGTACTTCCTTTTTTTAGTTTTTTTTTTTTTTTAAGATTTATTTATTTTTGTTTGAGAGGCAGATTTTATGGAGAGAGGAGAGACAGGTCTTCTTTCTGCTGGTACACTGCCCAAATGGCTGTAACAGCTAGAGCTGAGCTGATCTAAAGCTGGGAACCAGGAGTTTCTTCTGGGTCTCACATAAACGTGCAGGGTTCCAAGGACTTGGGCCATCTTTCACTGCTTTCCTAGGCCATAAGCAGGGAGCTAGATGGAAAGTAGAGCAGCCAGGACATGAACTGGTACCCATATGGGATGCTGGCATTGCAAGTTGAGGATTAGGCAACAGGGCCTTCGTACCACCTCCTCCCACTCCCAGCTGCTGTACATCTGATCCAGTTCTCTAGTAAAGGCCTGGGAAAGCAGCAGAGGATGGGCCAAGTCCTTGGGCCCCTGCCAGCATGTGAGAGACCCAGATGAAACTGCTAGCTTCCATCTGGCCCAGCTTCAGCCATTGAAGCCATTTGAGGAGTGAACCAGTACATGAAACATCTGTGTGTGTGTGTGTGTGTGTGTGTGTGTGTGTGTGTGTGTGTGTGTGTGTGTGTGTGTGTGTGTGTACACGTGCGCTTCTCTCTGCCTTTCGTATAGGCACATTTGAAAAAAAAAAAAAAAGTAAAGTCCTTTCCCCTTTGCAGCTAAAAATCAACTTGGAGGAAATTTAAGAACCACTAAGCCTGTACTTAATATGCCCAAAAGGACTGGAAAGAAAAACAAAGAAGAGTAAAGAAGAGGGCAGGCAGAAGGAGGTAGATGCACTTTTGCATGGAGGTGTCTTTGCCCTTGCTTGCTCAGATAGAACATCGTCTGGGCATTCCAACTACAGACATCTGGCTGTGTATTTCTGAATCGTCTTGAACGGTGCCTGAAGATGTATTTCCCCTGCCACTTCCTCTTCTAGGAAATTCTGTTCTGCTCTTCCACTGCTACAACAAATGATCAAAAATGTAGTGGCTGAACCCAGCTCAAATGTGTTCTCCCCCAGTTCTGAAGGCCCAAGTTCAAAGTCAGAGTGGTGGCAGGGTTTCTCCAGAAGGTCCGAAGGAGACTCCTTGCTGGCTGCTTCCACCTGCCAGTGGCTGCCGGTGTTCCTTGGGTGTGGCCACATCCCTTCAGCCTCTGCCTATGTGGCTGCTCTCTCCTCTCTTCCATGGACACATGGGGTAGCATCTTGAACCCACCATATTCATCTTCCTTGATCCTATTTTCCTTTTAGGGTAATGGTAACAGGATTCAAGTTTACCATCAGGTGTCCTGGGAGTCTTTAACCTGATTCCCTGCAAACCCAGAAAAGCAAAGTGAAGGTGTTCGTTTCTTTTGTGTAACTCACTTCCACTGTCAGCACCATGATTTTAATAAAACAGTTGGTCTTGCCCAGGAAATACGATGCTAACCAGAAAGGTGCTTGCTTCTTAATCTTGGTAAAATCTACTTTCAAAAGCAATGCTTGAGGCAGCTTGAATCACCAAGTAAATGGAAAACTTAAACATGTTGCTCATGTTTATATATGGAGACAAAACAACAGGCTGCCACTGTTGTTAAGGTTAAACATTCATCTCCCCATTTATTCATCCAATAAATATTTACTTCTACCATGTAAAGTTTCATGAGCCAGAGTTCCTCTTAGGGAGCTACTCAAATCTGGGTTCATATCCTTGCTGTGACACCTATCCGTGAACTTGCAGAGGCTACTTACCCCCTCTGAAAATGGGGCTGTCTGGTGATTAAATGAGGTACAGGGTTCGTGTAGATTGTTGCTTGGTACAGAAGAAAGTGCTTAATGAATGCTGGTTATAGCATTCAACCCTGCTAGAAATCTATATGACGTTGGGCCCCGAACTCACATTAGTGAATATCTTCTCTACGTTCTATAAGGACAAGAATGTATGATGCTGGTTTGTCCCAGGATTTGGTGCCTGGCATATATTGGGTGCTCAGTAAAACTTTCTGAATGAATGAAGGTATGTGGTATATGTCACAGAGCTTTACTCAAAAACTAGACCCAGATACTAGAGGTCTGCAAAAAGCTTATAGAAAATGTATACTACAAAGAAACCTTTGTAGTTTTCAAAATAAATTTTGTACCAAATGCATCTTTTAATACTCCCTCCCCTACCTCCTTTTTTTGTTTTGCAAAGTTATTCAAGCCCTCACATTTAACCTGCCACTACCACCATTATCATCATTCTGGGGCTTCCCAAGGTTCCAAAAAAGGAGTAAGTCATTGATGTCATTGGTGTTACTTTTGGAGAAAGGAAAGAAAAATGTCATTTCCGAGTGGTGCTTTATGGCTATTGTAGTGCCATACTGAATTAGAACTGTGGCTGGTTTAGTACTTTCCTACAATTGATAGAATTGAGACAACAGAAGGAAAAACAGATCACCTACCAAATCCCTTAGCTTCTAAGCTGGCACTCCAAGAAGGAAAAAGAAGAGACACTTTCCCTCCCTAGGATGTCCCGTCTCTGTGCCCCACCTGCAGATGATTCTGCTGTTCACAGAAAGACGATCAAACAGCAGACTCCTAAAGGTCAGTATCTCATCTTCCCAGTCTAACCTAGGTCTTCGTTCCATTGACCATAGCTTAGTATTTGCATGTTGTCAACATGCACAGAAGCAAAGAGTGTTGAGGAGGTAGCACATGTTCAGTCAGTCAGTCTACAGTCCTTTTTCACACACTGACTTTGTGCCAGGCACTGTAATGGGAGCTGAGATCCCGAGATGCCCTGAAGGGGGAACAGGTGGCTTCAGCTTGGTGTATAGGTGATAGAAGGTGTGACAAGACCAAGGAGGAAATTCTTCCTGTGTGGAAATCAAAGATTCCTTGGTAAATACATGAACTGTATCATGGAGAAGGAGTGACAGTTCACCAGGTGGACAGGGATGAAGGGGTGGATGAAAGAGACATTCCATCCTAAAGAACCCCAAAAGGCAAACCAATTGTCCAAATTAGTGAGCTCCTGGTGTTGTCTCAGCGCAAGTCTTTTGTCCTCCTTGATGCCTCTTTCCATTCTGCATGTGTGGATCCCAAGCATGAACTTTTATTCTCCTGGCTCTGTTGATCATAACCTGTTCCAGTGAAATATGTTCTCCAGACTGCAGGGCCTGAGGTCAAGGTAACTGGTTACGAGCAAGCTGGTGCTTCTGTAGGGTGATCCAGGGTTCAGGAAGCACATCTGTGGGTTCCACATCTCGATGAGCCAAGGATCTGGGCCTGGGGTAAGGCATGTGATGTTTATGTCCAGAAATTGCAAAGCCACTAGCTTGCAAAGTGTCATTATGTCTGCAGGTGGAGGGTAATTTTCCTGTTACTCAAGTCCTGCTGGTCAGGCTCTGATTGGTTTAGGAGGAATTGTTTTATGACCCAGAGCTAGGCAGTGATCGATAGGAGATGTGGTTTGGTGGGCAGAAGTTTTCAAGGCAGGAAATTGGCTTCACTGGGCACAGTCATTCATAAGAAACACCTCTGACAAAGGGCGAATCAGGCTCCTGGTAGGTTCTGCCCCTGGCTGTCTGTTTACATCAGCAGCAGCCTGTGTTCCAGGTTACACAATGTGGCAGCGTCACTTTGAGTAGAGTATCTTTGGCCCTTGGGAGAGTAAACACATTCCACACTCACAATAGAGTTAGCAGACCTCAGAAACTTTTGAGTGACTCTCCTGGAGGCCTCATGTCAGAGGAAGGTGAGTCTGTGTGAGATTTGCGGTATTAGACTGACTTGCTCCCTATCTGAATGATTCTCTCTTATGGCAAGAAAGGCTCGGCTGAGGAGAGTCCCTGGGGAAGGATGGAAAAGGGACGATTCTCTGGCATGCACTTAAGCCACACCTGGCTTCTTAGGAGCAACCCAGTTACTGAGTTAGGGACAGTTTGTCATTCGCTGGGGGTGAAGGAACAGATTTGTGGGCTCTTTGGACATGTTCTATTGCTGTGTTCCCGTGGTCTCATTAGCTCGGCAATGCCTCAGTAGGTTTCAGAGTCAAGATTTTAGCCATCCATCATGCACACACCATGGGGAAGACAAGGTGTGCCTTCTCCAGTCCAGCACTGTTCAGGAGAATCAAGAGCCATGCCCTGGGCCCTGCTCCTCCATACTCCCCTTTGTAAGTCCCACCTTTGTAAGTCCCACCTCAGTCCCATCTTGGGAAGGTACACTCCAGCAGGTCACTTTACCTATGGCCTCTGGTTCCCACCCCCATCTGTGAAATGGAGAGAACCGGGGCGTTGGACTTCACTGCTGCAGTGTTAGAATGGAACAAAATGTGACTTTTTTCCTTCTCAAATCTGTGCACATAGGGTGTGGTGCATTAACTCTTGGACAGCTGGGCAGGTGGGAAGACTTAAGGGAGTTTTATTTTATCCTTTTTACTTTCCTCTGGGGACTCGTTGGCAATTCACTGATATCCCTGAACTAGTCTGGGACTTCTTGTTTGCATCCCTAGGCTACTGGGCAGATCATTTGAGACAGGAATAGTCAATAACCCAAACCGTGGGTTTGGCCTCATCTGAGGGTCTTATTGACTTTCCCAGAGATCATTTGTTTAATTCTGTCTCTCTCTTGCAAGTTCTAAGGGGGCCCAAACCAGACCATTCTTGTTTACCACTCTATTTTTGGTACCTCTAACAGTGCCTGTTGCATAGTGGGTTTCCTAGAAAGACTTGTCAAGTGAATAAAGCAGATACATGAATGAGTGCATGAATGAATAAATGGATGAGCTGCATTTCTTTGGAAACTGGGAAATTACAGTGAACCCATCACAAGCTACCATGGCACTGAATCACCTGACTTCTACAGCAACAGACAGGCAGGCCATCTGTTGAAGCAGTCACCTCAGCGAACACAAGATGGGCATGACTGGTGCAAAAGCTTGGCAGGGCCCCTACCAAGGCAACACCCAGCCCAGGAGACTTGAGATAATTGACTCTCTCAGTGTCTGCTTGAGTTGTTCCATGTCAGGAGCGGTGCTTCCTGCTGCCCCTGGCCTGCTTGCTCTTTTTGAAAAAGGGTTAGAGCCACTGCCCAGGGACATTTGAAGAGTCAGGTTTCAGCCGCCAGGTCTCCAAACCCTGCCAGAAGGACCAGGACAAAGCCCATGGGGAGAATGACCCTGTGGGATTATGTCAGAAAGGCATGGGGCCCGAGCAGCGTAAGACAAATCCAGGAGAATGTGTCAGAGTCAAGAGCGTAGTGTCTGAACCTGGTACCTGTGTCTGGGCCTGCTGTCCTACAAGGTATAGAGCAGTGAGCTGGGGCTGCAAGAAACTATGGGAAAAACAGTTCATCTTCCTGTGTGAGTTTCACACAAGGATAAGCCATTTTAACTATCTTTAAGATTTTATTTACTTTTTGTTTACTTATTTTTTTAAGATTTTTAATTTATTTATTGGAAAGGACACAAAAAGCCTGTGGAGGAAAGCTAGACATGCAGCCAGTGAGTGTGTTATTCTGCTGTACAACGTGGTGAGCTGAGCTGGGGACATCGGGCGATCACCAAGTTCCCTGGGGGCCAACTGTCTCAAGATCCCAGGCCTTGGGTTGTCTGGACATGGAGTCCACAGCTCTGGCTGCCTCTTTTTCAGATGAGGGCAGCTTCGCTGCATTTTCCTGAGCTGGTGCCTCATTTATCCTGGCACTCCTGCTGCATAGCAGGGTGGGTACACACGAGATGTCCTCAGGACGTGTTTGCTGACAATGAGATGTCAGCATCTGCCTTGTTGTTTATATGTATGTGCTGTGTAGTCAGCAGGGCCCAGGGATTCAGTGGTGAGTAAAAAGTATTTGCTTCCCCACAGGAAAGTGTTGAGAAGGTTATACAGAAAATGTGCTGTGACCCAGTGGATTAAGCTGCTGCCTGTGACACTAGCATCCTACATAGGTACCAGTTCAAGTCCTGTTTGCTCCATTTCCTCTCCATCTGCCTACTAATGTGCCTGGAAAAGCAGCAGAGGATGGCCGAAGTCCTTGGGAACCCTGTATCCGTGAGGGAGACCCAGGTGAAGTTCCTAGCTCCTGGCAACAGCCTGGCACAGCCCTGGCTGTCGCAGCCATTTGGGGAGTGATCCAGCAAATGGAAGATCTCTCTGTGTGTCTTCCTCTGTAACTCTGCCTTTCAAATAAATTAATAAATTCTTAAAGAAAATAAAATACTAAGTGCCAGGTAGTGTGAAGACCAGAATAGAGGTCTGCCCCAAATCAAGAAACAGTGCCAGGGGCTTCCTCCTGCTTGCTAGTTGCTGGATGCAGTAGCTAAAGTGAGGACTTTGAAAATTATTGACATGGACTAAGTCCAGAGGGCAGACAGGAGATTCAATGAAGGACAATCACATCTAAATGCGAGCTTCACAATCCTAGGAATGCCAGAGGCTGACCTCCCCATCACCCTGTAGGAAAGTGAGGCCTGGCTAATGCCTGCTGCAACAGGTGAACTCCCAGCTGCCCATTGTCCTGTGTTTGCAGAGGAGGAGCAGGGAGCCCCGGGAGTGAGAGGGGATGGGTCACAACCAGGTGAGCCTCCTCTCGGCACCACAAGCATTAGCTCAGAGATAGGGTGGCCGTCCTGGGCAAGATTTATAACTCCAGGTTTCAGGACTTTATCGCAAGCAAACTCTTTCTCAGTTGTGGAATGTTGGGTTAGGGGAGTAGACAGACAGGGCCAGACCATAGAGCAGTGTTAGGGTGGGAGTTAGAATCTCATAGCAATGTGCATGTTACGGTCTGTGTGTGTGTATGTGTGTGTGAGTGTGTGTGTGAGAGAGAGAGAGATTGATGGATTGATAGGACATTTTCATAGGACATTCACCCCCATTCAACTGTTCATAAGAATGCTTTTCTTCTTGTCCCATTGCCACAGACCAAGCTTGCAAGGCAAGCAAGCACACTTAGGAACACAGTCAAATCCTGAGCCAAGCCCAAAGAGCTAGCCTGGTGGGAGACTGGCTTTCCCAGACTTCTGTTCTCTAGAAGTTTCTCTCTGGACTCCAGCTTATCCCAGATTGTGAACAGCGGGCAGGTGGACAGTGTCTCTGGTTCTTACCAAAAGCTTGAGTCAGGATCACAGTGATGCTATCCTGGGGCACCTGCCCAGCCGTGCTGCTCTAGTGATAGAAGGGAGGAGGGGTGGGATATGGCACCAAAGTCAGGGAGGTAACTATGGGAGAGAGGAGGGAAGGAGGCTGTGAGTGGGAACCTCTGGACTTTGATCCCCAGGCTGCCCCCTGGATACCTCTCTCTTCCTTCATGTCTTCCGTGTCATTGTCACCTGAGGCCCACTAGACTAAGCCCACTCTGTCATTCACCTCAGCCACGTCCCTGCAAGCCTTGTTGGCAGGAGGCGGCCAGGGCGTAGGTCTGTCACCTGCCCTCTGGACTTGGGCCTGATCTACAGGCTCAGCAGGAGCTGAAAAATGTCCCTTGGAGGACCCAGAAAAGGAGCCTCCCTCCTCCTGCTTCGCTGAGACATCAAATAGCAGCCCAGGCAGGTGGGCGGAGTTAACAAACACAGCCAGGCTCGCGACAGGCAGGCTCAGGACCTTGCCTTCAGATCCCAGCGCCAGCGTGAGCAAATCCCCTTCAGGACTTCAAAGCCAGCAGCTTGTTTGCCTGGCCACGGGGCAGCAACAATGCTTTCCCTTTTGACCTAAGCATCCCTGGCATCGCTGCTAGACAAGAGGTAGCAGGAGATCTGACACATGAAACCTCGCTCAGGAGCACAGAGGTGGGCATTCCTGCCAGCCCACCCTGGCGGCCCAAGACCTGGGAGTCACAGGGGGCAGGCCTGGTCAGAACTGTGTCATCACACCTTTGGGGGGGAAAAAAAAGCGTGGCCCAGCAGGACTCCGGAGGGGAAGGGGAAGTGCAGGCTCGGCTTCTGCCCAGCAGCTTATCTGGCCACATCAGCACACCTGACTCATACTGGCTGCTCCCAGAGGACTCCCCTTGCCTGCAGAGTGCTTCCCGTTAGGGACACTGCCATGGATGTGCCTGATTGTGCCAGGTGTATGCATACCACTCGTGTGTGTGTGTGTGTGTACATGTGCATGCTCCAGGAATGTGCATAAGCCAGTGATCTCATCGACCCACATCCTGAAATTAGGTGATTCTGCTCCATCTGTGAGCAGTCACTTCATTCAGTCCAGCAGCTCAAGAGCCCAAGAAATGTGTCCTAGGCTAAGGGCCTTCCATGAGATACTCACCCCTCCCAGGACCTGCCCAGATTGCAGCACCTGGCACCCAGACAGACCTTTTTTTTTAAGATTTATATTTTTATTATAAAGGCAGATTTACAAAGAGAAAGAGAGACAGAAAAGATCCTCCATCTGCTGGTTCACTCCCCAAATGACCGCAACAGCCAAAGCTGAACTGATCCAAAGTCAGGAGCCAGGAACTTCTTTTGGGTCTCCCATTGGGTGCAGGGACCAAAGCACTTGGGCCATTGAACACTTCCTTCCCAGGGCATAAGCAAGGAGCTGGACTTGAAGTGGAGCAGCCAGGACACAAAGCTGGGATCATACAGGATCCCAGTGCTTGCAAGGGGAGGATCAGCCAATTGCACCATTGTATCAGGTCCAGCTATCAGCTTTTATTGCTGGCATTTAGCATTTTACTGGCTACCATAGCCAGTGCAATACGAAAAGGAAAAAATAGAAAACTTAAAGATGGCAAAGGGAAAAGTAAAATTGCTGTTTATAGACAATGTTGATTGCTTGCATGAAGAATAGAATTTATAGACAAATTATCAGAACTACTGAAAGAATTGTGCAAAGATACTGAATTTGGGGTCAACATACCAAAAAATATATCAAATACATCCCACATACCTACAAAACTAATTATAAATCCAATCTTTTAAAATTTTTTTGAAAATTAATTTATTTTTATTGGAAAGTCAGATATACAAATAGGAGGAGAGACAGAGAGGAAGGTCTTCTGTCTGCTGATTCACTCCCCAAGTGGCCACAATAGCCAGAGCTGAGCCAATCCAAAGCCAAAAGTTTCTTTTGGGTCTCTCATTGAATGCAGGAGCTAAGGACATGGGCCATATTCTACTGCTTTCCCGGGCCACAAGCAGGGAGCCGGATGGAAAGTAGAGCTGCTGGGACATGAGCCAGTGCCCATATGTGATCCTGGTGGACAATGGACAACAGTGACTGAAGTCAGGGGAGATTGTTGAAAAAGAACAAGAAGGACCTTTCTAGGGTGATAGAAAATATTCTCCGTCTCGTTCTGAGTCACACTAGTTACACTGGTTATATGAGACATCACGAGTCGAAACTCACTACTCTAAACAGTAAAGCCTGTCATTGAATTTATTGGCTTGAGAGGCAGAGAGACGGAGAGCGAGCATTCCCACCTGCTGGTACCCAATACACTCAACAACTAGGGAGGGACCAGGTCAAGGCCAGGAGTCGGGAACACAGAGCTTCCACATGTGGCAGGGTACCGAGCACTCGAAATACCCTGCTGCCTCCACGGGTCTGCACTGGCATGAAGCTGGACTTGGGAGCCAGAGGCAGGGAACGCACCTAGGCCTGCCACCAGGACCAATGACTGAACCCTGGCCTGCCATTGGTTCCCATGTCCATGTACTATAGTCATGAATGAATGAATGAATGAACAAATAAAGTAGGCGGGGAGGAAAGACAAAGGGAGCTTCAAATAATCTCCACTTTGTGACTCTGTAGCATCCATCAAATCCAAACCCCCTCCTAGGACAGTAGAGTTCATGTTCAGAGATGCTCGGACTGTGTCTCTTCTGTATTTTGCTCTCTTTCTCAGCTCCAGAATTCAAGTGTAGTGGCAACAGAGTAATGGTCTCCTTAGGACCCAAAGGAAAGACAGATCAACTGTTCCCATGAGACTACAAAGCAGTTGACAAGAAATGCACAGAACCCACCTTGTCTACCTCCAGCCAGCCCAGGAAAGTCTCCCTTAAACATTCCTGACACAGAGTAAGCTGGTCTTGTGATTGAAGCCTGAGTGACAGTAATCACAGTAGCAACAGCTGACTGGCTGCTGAGTGTGTCCTGGTCCTGTCTTGATTCTTTTGCATGTGTAGCCTTATCCAACATCAGTTCATTCAAAATGAGCTTTATACACACAGGACTCCAAACTTTCCTGCTTTTCCTCAGATCCATGAACTGAGAAAGAGGTTTTTCATCTCACATCAGAAAACCTGTGCAGATTCTAGAAGACTGGTGATTATTGTGTTACGTGTTCATCATCATGTTTATTGAAGCACTTCCACCCTATTTTTTAAATGTTTTAATCCACCCTATTTTGTGATATGTTGAAGTGCAGCAATCCTACTTTTTTTTTTTAAACAGGTGAACAAACTGACACATGACCAGTACACAGCATTGTAGTTCAGGCTGCTGCACATGAGGGCTAACCCTCCCCTGTTAGGCACACCAGTTTGCGCAAGTTGTCAAGGTTATCTTGTTTCTGTGAAGCTTATAGTGGAGAAAATCTCTTGAGTAGGAATGAGAAGCCCCGTGCTCTGCTGTTGCTTCTGCTGTATCCTCTGTGAACTTGAACACATGACTTCTCTTGTTTCCTTAAGTATGAAACAAGAGACGTGAACCGTGTGGCTTCAAAAGCCCCAAACTCTGAACATCTATTTCCAAACGAGAGGTGTCTGCCATAGACACCTTCCCCATCTGGAAGGCTTCTGGGGGCAGTCAACACGTGGAGGTGCTGATGATGGATGGAACCAAGAGGGAATGAATGCAGCAGGTAGAGGCCTTAATGTCATCCTTCTAGAAGGCTGCACCTGGCCAGATGTGAGAGGAGGAAAGAGGATTCTTGTCTCCCTTTTCTTTCAGGGGCTTCCCATCAGTCTGCCTCCAATCTCTGGGCACACATAAAGCCCGCTTCACCCCCAGGCCTTTCTCTCAAGGCCCAGCTGTAAGGGAGAAGCAGAAAGTGAATATGCAGAGTGGCCAATTAGTTCACTGCGTGCCCTCCTGACCTCTGACCCCTGCTGGGCCACCCCATCCATTAGCTGTCCTCTTCCCCCTCCACCCTGCTCTCTCTGTTTGAGCCGTTGTCCTGCCATTCTCTTTTGGCAAAGAAACATGCTCAGGCATTTGGCCAGCAGCTTCCACGTTCTGCTCTTTTGTCTCCCCTCTCTGTTGTCCTTATTGCTAACCTGGTCACCACTCCTTGACCCTACTGGGCTCACCCCTCCCGTGGCTGGGGAGCGGCAGAGCTTGTTTGGAGGAGGAAGCAAACTTTCCTTTTTCACTTGAATTTCATTTCCCAAGCAGGTTTTGAGCCCACTCTTTATGGCAAGAAATTCCTCATAATGCTTTGGCTGCGGTGATGAGTTCTTCAAGGTATGTCTACATAGATGAAGGCAGCATTATGTTCCTTTAAGATGTTGATTATTCCTTGATGAGGCTGAAAACTGTACATATTATACAAGGGGGGGTTCCAAACCTCTCCTAGAAAATATGTACTATGAAAAACTACATGTGGATTCCAAAAAAAAAAGCAAAATAAACTCATGTTTTAATCCCATTTTCCACAAACTTTGTGAAGCCCTCTCATAGATATTAAATTCTATTAATTGAGAAAAGCTCATTCAAAATTATGAGTGAGTAAGCCTGTGGTTATGAAAAATATATAGCAATCATCAAAAGAGGAATATTGACTCATGCATTTTATTACATCTGAATACAAGCCTTGCAGGGGTTGACAGCATCTGCTGACTATGGAATTCCAGCTCAGAGAGAAAAGGAGCTGAAGGAGGAGCTTCCCAGGATCAGGGCTGACCCCTGGGTTTGCTCCCTCGGTGACTAGGTAACTGGGTAAGAACAGTCGCTCCCATTTGCTCAGTGCATTATAGCAAGTACTTTACCCACACCGTCTCTTTCACCCTCACAGGAAGCAGTGTGGCAGATACTATTGTCAATTTTATCCCCAAAGTTAAAGAAATGAAGGTCCAAAGAAAGTGTAAAGTGGTAAGTGGTAGAAAAGGAAGGTGAAAAGGGAAATGTGCTTCAGAGTTCTTAAGTCCAGTGTTATCCTGCCTTCAGTTATAAAAAACTTAAGTCATTGAACCTTTATGAGCTTTGGTTTCCTCCCCCTGTAAAATGGTCATCTATTTATAAAGCACCTAATACCAGTGGCCAGCAGGGAGAACACTACAGCATGTTCTAAGCTGTTTTCTAGATGTGGATATGTCTTAAAGGAAAAATTTATCTATCTATCTATCTATCATCTAAAAGCCAGAGTTGTAGAGTTACAGAGAGAGGAAGGGAGAGATAGAGATCTTCCATCCACTGGTTCACTCCCCAGATGGCTGCCATGGCTGCAGTTGAGACAGGCCAAAGCCAAAGGCCAGATACTGCATACTCTCTCATGTGGGTGACAGGGGCCCAAACACTTAAGCTGTCTTTTGTTGCTTTTCCCATGGGAGCTAACAAGGAACTGAATCAGAAGTGGAGCAGCTAGACAGAAACTGATGCCCACATAGCAGATGCTGGTCCTGGCATACTTTATTTCATCTCTCAAAGCCCCCTGAAGTAGGAACTGTGATTCTCATCTTACAGAGAAAGAAACAGAGACTTAGGTGAGGTGAAGTGGTAACACTGAGTTCCTAAGCTGAGCCTGTTTGGCTCCCAGCTCCTGCTCTTTCCGCTCTACACCCCTTGGCGATTGCTCCAAAATGGCCTTGTAGGGAAGAGTCAGCTCAGACACACAGGGCAGCTGCAGGAATGAATTCTGGCTGAGGGTGACAGGGACAACTCCCTGGAGAGTGTGGACAGTCTCTTGATGGAAACTGATTTTCATGGCAGAAAGGCTCAGAAGCATATACCTTTTGTTTTTGCCACAAACAGGGCTCTCCTAAAGCAGGTGCAATGTCTTGCTCGTCTTAGTTCTCTTGCCCTTCACTTCCCCTCACCTTCGGCAGTAACACCCAGGATAGTGCCTTGCACATAGCAGGCCCTTAGCAGATACAACTATTTCCAAAATAAACCAGGGAGTGAGCAATACCTCACAAAGGACTGAGCGTGAGGGTCTTGCTGATCTGGAAATACCAAAGTCCCAAATCTCAAAGACCCTTTTCCCTCTCATGTTTCTGCCTGCAGTTCCCCTGACAAGCCCATGGGTTGAGTGAGAGGGGCCCAATGTACCAGAGATGATTTATGGTTCTTTGTTATACAAATCCTTTCACATTCCTCCCATCCTTCTTTCTGTAGCCAATTCATCATGATATTTAAAGTTGTGTTTGGCTGGTGCACCAGGGCTCACAGGGCACCTCCAGAGCTAGCAGGATTATTTTAGATCGCCTAGCTTTACCCAAAGACCCAGACAGATAGAGGTTTAATTCTGCTTTAGAGAATGCCAGGTGGTCAGCCTGAACCATGAAAAGGAAGGAGGTGAAGGCTGCGCACATGACGGGCGTAGAAGATGATGCTGCATAACGATCCATAGTTGCAATGACTGAAGCCTGAAGGAAGACATGAGCTCAGCATTCCAGTGTGGACTGCAAAAGAACTTCACAAATAGCCTTCAGAGGTGTTTTTCTCCATGTCTGGGAACCCTAGTGCACTTGGCTCTATCACCTGTCGAAACAGTGATGGCAAAATAGAAGTGAGACTTTCTTGGTGCTTGAGGGCATTAAGACAAACTACCTTTATAATAATAATCAAAGCAAACATTTTATCTTGGCTATTGCAGGGAAGCGTTGCCTTTTGTCAGTTCCAAAGTCTCTTTCAACAACATCGCTTGTGGGATGATGTGGATGCTGCCATTGTCCATGAAGCCAGTAGAACTGAGACCTGCGGTCTGCTGCAAAGATTGCCTATGCTAGCTCTAATACAAGACAGCATAGGATGGGACACTTGTATTTGTTTTCTTATTTTATTGCAAAAGACACAACAGCCACTAAATGCCACTCGTGCACTTCTTTAAAAAATAACTCAGGTGAGTAGATGATGCCTCCTGCTTTCCTGTGATGCTAAATGAACTCACTGCATCTCACTGAGCCTCCTTTTCCCTTTGCATACCATGAAGATTAATGAATCTTTTGCTTCTTATCCTCCCAAAACACAGAAAATTCAAAAGGCAACAAAGAACAAGTAAAATAATTTGTAAAGTAATGTAATCAAAAAGTTGAGCATACATCTCAATCTCACTGAGCCACATTATACTTTAAATGTACCAAGGAGGGGGCTGGAGTTATGACCTATCAGGTAAGCCACCACCTGCAATACTGGCATCCCATGTGGGTTCTGGTTCGAGTCCTGCTGCTCCACTTCCAATCCAACTCTGCTGATGAGTCTAGGAATGCAATAAGAGGTGGCCCAAGCAGTTGGGCCCCTGCACCCACCTGAGGTAACTGATGGAATTCCAGGCTCCTGGCTGTAGCCTGGGTCCAGTCCTGGCTATTGTCATTTAGGAAGAGAATCAGCAGATGGAAGATTTCTCTCTCTCTCTCTCTCTCTTTCTCTTTCTCTCCTCCACCCCTCTATGTAATTCTGCCTTTCATAGAAATTTTTTTTTATTTCAGCAAATAAATAAAAATAAACGTACCCAGAATAGCACGCAAAGTAGATTTGCTTAAACAAAGGTCTCAATTAAACTTGCAAAGGTCTTTTAGTTCACCCTAGGAACTTGATGGCATACTCTATTTTATGACATATATTATCAGCTGAGGCATTTATCATGTACTATTCCTGCTTCCCACTCCTTCAATGCCAGTATTTACCTTTGACCTATATGATGTTAGCATTTTATAGTTCATTCCAAATTACCCTCTTCTATTCTGCTGTCTGTAAATAATATGAATTCTCTACAATTTGCTAATATCCACATTTGTTATAGAATAATGTCACATATCATCATATGACCTGGAGTAAGCGTGTGGCATACCCAGTGAAGCTGTCCCTTGAGACACTAGCATTCCATGTCTGAGTCCCTGGGTTAGAGTCCCCACTTCCCTTCCAGTTCCTGCTTCCTGCCAAGGCACACTAAGAAGGCTGCAGATGATGTCTTAGGTGGATGGGTCCCTGCTACTCATAGGGGAGACAAGCAATGGGTTCCAGATCCCTACACCTGGTCCAGCCTGGTTGTTGTGGGATTTGGGGAATGAACTAGCAAGTAGAAGATCTCTTTGCCTCTGGGTTTCTCTGCCTTTCAAATAAAATTTAAAATAAACATAGTAATGTGATCATCTGATTTTACTCCAAGAATTCTGTCCCCCAGACTGAATAACAATTCTGTGGTCAAAACCTGGTTCTCGAACTGTGCCCCAAGGTACCCCCAGGATGACCCAGCAGCAGCAAGTTTGTAGGGCAACATAGAGTATTATAAATAGTCAAGGGCAGCACAGTGATATACAACATATGAATTACTTGAATGAGGTAGATCATGGTTTCCACATTAGACTGCTGCCCTTTTCTGATAAAGTCATCTTTTGCAGAGCTGGGTTTCCTATGGTTGCTGTGATGAAAAACAAACACTGTATGAATATTGATGAGAAGCAGGAAATGAATGCTGGGGGTGTCCCAGTGAGCCCAGGATTTGAGAGACCACACAGCATCCGACAAGCTAGCTCATTAGTAAGAACTACTGAGTTATTTCAAAATGGAATGAAATTATTTTTGTTTCAATTTACTATATATTGTTTTTTCAAATAGTTACTACGATGTGAAATAAATACATATTAGGAATATTTGAAAGTTACAATTTATAAATGGGATTATTACATATTTAATTTAGACTAAGTTGCTGCGGAAAAGAATTACTGAGATGCTGACAGTGCAATTAAGAATGTTAGGGTGTGGCTGGGCATTGTAAAACAGGATTAAGCTGATGCTTAAGATACTTGCATCGCACATCCGATATGGACTGTGTCCCAGCCACTCTCCTTCCAGGCCAGCTTCCTGCTGATGTTCAGTCTGGGAGATAGCAGGTCATGGCTCTGGTACTTGGGTCCCTTCCACTCCTGTGGGAAACCTGGGTTGAACTCTGGTCTCCCAGCTACTCTGACATTTTGGGAATGAACCAGTGGGGATGGAAGACGTCTGTTTCAACTAAAAGTGATGGAATAATTAAAACCAGGAGAAAAAAAATTAATATCTTCAAATAGTAGCAATTTATTATTTAACTAACGGAAAAGAAACTTTGGGAATCTTAGTGTTCTCAATTGTGAACCAAGACCGCTAGTATCTGCAACAAAGCAGTGAGAGTTAGTGAGTTCACATTCAAAAAGCATCTCCAATGGTGTCAGGCACCTTAACCTAGAAGGAGTACCAACAGGGGAAATTCTCTTCAACTCTTTGTTTTGTTTAAGATCTGTTTATTTTATTGGAAAGGCAGATTTATAGAAAAGGAGACAGAAAGATCTTCCATTTGCTGGTTCATTCCCCAACTATTGGCCACAACGACTGGAGCTGAATTAATCCAGAGCCAGAATCCAGGAGCTTCTTCTGGGTCTCTCACTTGGGTGCAGGGTCCCAAGGCCACCTTCCACTGCTTCCCCAGGCCACAAAGAGACAGCTGAATGGGAAGTGGAGCAGCTGTGATCCTGGAAGGGGAAAGATTAGCCAATTGAACCACCAGGCCCTCTTCAACTGTCTTATACTCATTTCTGGGTGACAGGAAACAAAAATGTTGTATCAGTGACATTAAAGCTTTATCACTGGCACCAGAATCAGAAGTTTGTGTTTAAATTTGCCATCTTGGAAGATAACTAAAATTCTCTTTATTTTTTTAATCTCTGATTTTTAGGACTTCTTGAATTGAAATTCCCATTCAATTTTTCAAAACAATTTTAATTATGAAGTTTGTCTCCAGTACATAATAGTAGATTTTTTTTCCCTTAGAAACAACAGATGAAAATGCTTTTGTTCCAGATTCACATCTTTTCAAAAATAATATAAATATACATACACATATTAAGTTGTGTTCAAGGAAACATCCCACAAGGTTTTTGCCATTCTCCTACTCCCCAGCCCTCATTCATGTCTTCTAAGCTGTTCTGCTATGGAGGTGAGTGGAATTAACTTGTTGTATGTCCATCATAGGCCTTGTCTTGCTGTAGCTTAGCAAGCTCCTCTGAAGGATCTTAGTGGTCTGTTAACACCGTGCTTCTAGAAGATCTGCACACCTAGTACAAGCATTCCTTATACCCATCACCCAATTTTTGCAACTATTGATATTTTCTACATGTGCTCATTTGGTTATTTTGTCACTGTGGTTCTGACAGATGTCTGCACTTTAAGCTTACCATTTTTCTCTTTATAATGAACAGGTTCCTGGTGGGGACAGATGCGTGAATATTCTGTTTTCCATCCAAAGTTCAGCCATCGGTTTTCCATGTTTCTAAGACAGCTGCCAAATCGTGATTCCTTCTACCTTTACTCGTAGATTTTCCTTCATAAAGATTCATTTTCCCTTCTTGTACATTTATTTATTTGATGCCTACATATCTTATTGACTTTCACTATAGCTATCCTTATTTAGTTGATGTTTAATTGCCCCAGATTTGACCACATGCAGGTCTTTTCAGTTGACTCAGCCATTTTGACATGTCCCATGTTTTACTTTTTGATTTTGTTGCTGTTGTTATTTTTGAGCACTTCCTTGGCAGTTTAATCAGATGTTCAGGGCACATCTTGTGCTTGCCCAATCATGGATGTGGGATTGTCCATTGAGATCTACTTCAGGTCAGTAACAAAATTTAGAAATGAACATGTGGGTGGCAACTGTGCTCATTACTCCTGGCATATCATTGCTCCTGGGATTCTCAGTAAACAAAATTAGGAAAACACACAAAGACACACACGTCCACAGTCACATTTACTGATATTAAAAAGCACAAGCTCATATTGGGACTATTATGTCCCATTCTAACGTGACACTACCACATTCGCTCTATTTTTCTCCCTTTCCAGATCTGGAACCCTCCTCTCTCTCAGTGAGGAAATTCAACCTCGCTGTCCATAGCGTTTTTACTACTTTGCTGGATCATAGAAAGCAGTTTAAGAATTTCAACCAGAAGCAATATGAAATAACAACGGAAGAACACCCTGCCACTGCAAACAAAACAACACAACATTCAAGATTTATTTACAGTTCATTGTTTTTCTTCAGATCTAGAGTATATGGGAAAAGACATTATCTAAAGTTACAAGGATTGAGTTAGCGCCCAACAGGCAACTACTTGTCATTATGATTCTGTCATTCACTTGAAACTGCTGAGTTGGTTTGTTTACAGCCCATTTCAGGATTTGCAGACCCGCCCCTTGCATTTATGGGTTGTGGGGGTGGGTATAGGGAGTGTGAAAAATGTGGTTCCAAAAGATAGCAACAAGACACCTGTGTATTTTCTCTCACTCCTTTTTTTTTTTTTTACACAAAAGGTAACATGCTATACTTGCTTTGAACTTCTTTTTTCCTGCTTAACAATAAAAAAAAAAGCAAGTCCCAGAAATCATTCCATATTGATTCACCAGCATCATCTTCACCCTTTTTCGTGGTTACATAGTTTTCTATTATGAGCTTATATGTTAGTTTATACAGCCATTCTTCTCCATGTGGGCATTCAAGTCATCATATTGGCATTCCCCATTATGTTTGCAAATAAATGATGCTCAATGAATAACCTTGTGCACATGTACTTTCATGTTGCTGAAGGTGTATTTCCAGGATGAACCTTTGAAAGAATTACTGGGCCTCAGTAGATACATTTGAGATTTTTTTTATAGACACCTAATAAGGCTTTTTTAAATATAAAGATTTAAAGTAGTTTTGTGATAATGTGCATAGCTATCCACATAGTTTTTATTTGATTTTAGATTTTTCATTACCTGCCTTGTGCACAGCACAGTTATGGCTTTATAAATGTGTTCTAGTGAAATGAGCCATTGAATGACAATATTCTTCCTACATAGTATTAGATTTTTGTATGCATTTGTTCACTAACACATTTAGCAATACTGTCCAGAAATATTGAGGGAGAAGATATCCCTCAGATCGAAAGCCAGCAGGCACCTGAGGCCAGGTCCCCTTGGCCAGTGGGAAAGGTGAGGAAGATGGTGGTTGTGCATCTCTAGGGAGGAGGTATCTCCTCCCAGCAGAGCTCCTGATCTGAAGTCACTGTTGCATAGTGAAGGGTGCTGGTGTGCTGCTGTAGCAAGGCTGGTTAATGACACTGTAAATTATGCAAACTCCAACACGGAGAACAAAAAGCTACTCCAAACATGTCTTCCTCTCACCAAAAAAACAACTCTGTAAAAAAAAAAAAAGTAGACAGATTGGTGATTATCTCAGGCTCAGAATGTACGAAATGCTGACCTTAGCCCTGGGAGATACAGAGGGACATCACAGCTTTGAAGCCCGTAAGGCATTTAGAAAATGCCCTCGGACTATCATCTGGCACTTCTTTTACTTTAGAGTCTGTAAAACTTACTTGAGGGTTAGAGTTCTATCCAAAGCTCGGAGCTGCAAACCCACCCCCTTCTGGGTGGGTGCTAGCAGGAAGCTGGCGTCAGGAGCCGGAGCCAGGGGTTGCACCCAGGCGGTCTGACAAGAGCTCTGGGCGTCTCAACTGCTGGGTCAAACATCCGCCTCCGATCGCTTTTGATTAAGGACAAATCAACTCCCACCCCCAGAATCTGTACTCACTCTGATAACATTATTCCAGAGTTTTAATTGTCTGTGTCTTTCTTTGGGGAGGCTTCCCTTGTACTGAGTCCGAGGCTCACCCATCATTCCTGGTACCTTAGAAAGGTAAATGTTTCATTGGGAATCTCCCATGAGATACAGTTTTCAAATCTGGAGCTCAAAGATAGCAATCAGCCCCTGGCTCCGCTGCTCAAGGATGGTATCAGCAAACTCCTCTGGTCCCTTTGTCTTTCCTGCTGTGAAGGAAAAGAATTCCTGCACCGAGCAGATACTGACATTTTACTGTGGCTTCTTCATCATTTATACCTTACTCATGTTGCTCACATGATGACAGGTTTTGCCACTGTAAATTGACTGTTTTTCTCTTTGTAACCAGCAAATACCCAGCAAGAGGTACTTTGTAAATACCCATTTCTTGGATGTGACCAAGTTTTATGAAGAGGGCTCAAGTTTAGAAAGGTCCTCACTAGATCTCAACACCGTATCATTTAAGCCACCTTATGTCAGTCCCCATCTAAAGAAAACCACAGTTCTTTGGTTATTGCTTTAATCTTGACATCAACAGTACAAGCAAACTTCCAAAAGTTTGTAGGAAAATGGAATAAAAATTTTTGACATGTGAAAAGTTGAAATCCATACATGTGAGAAGTCTTTAAAAGATTCGTGCAAAATGCATCTTACAAAGACAGCTCTGTATGATTTTCAAAATTTTTTGTAAATTCTTTGTAAAACAGAAAAGCATATCCTTCCCTTTGAATTCTTGCTAGAAAACTAAACCATGGGGTCTGTGGATGGTGAGTTAGGCCAACTGTTTGGTCCACTGTGGACTTCATTTAGAAAGTAAGGAAAGGACCGGGTGTGGTAGCCTAATGGCTAAAGTAATCTCCTTGAACACACCAGGATCCCATATGAACACTGGTTCTAATCCCAGTGGCTCCCACTTCCAATGCAAGCTCCCTGCTTGTGGCCTGGGAAACTAGTTGAGGATGACCCAAAGCCTTGGGACCCTGCATTCTTGTGGGAGAACTAGAAAAGTCTTCCAGCTCCTAGCCTTGGATTGACACAGCTCTGGCCCTTGCAGTCATTTGGGTAGTGAATCAAAAGATGGAAGATCTTCCTCTCCGTCCCTCATCTTCTCTGTTTATCTGCCTTTCCAAGAAAAATAAATAAGTCTTTAAAAAATAAAACAAAATTTAAAAAAAGAAAGCAAGGAAAGAGTGCAGAACTTTTCACTCTGCACGGCAAGTCAGGAGCGCCACCGTGAGGTTGACTTCGGTACTAGTGACATCTTCTAGACTTCTGATTGCAATATTTGAGTGTTATACTGAAAGGAAAGCCTAAAAAAAACTAATTTTTTAAATGTTTATCTTCATCTGAATGAAAGGCGAATAGAAAGACAGATAGTTAAATCCACAGGTTGACTGATCCTTCTCCCATCTGCTGGTTCATTCCTGAAGGCCCACCGGTCAGGGCTAGCCAGGAGCCTGGAACTCCACCCCGACCCCCATTTGTGTGGCAGGGACCCACTGACTTAAACCATCATCTTCAGCCTCCCAGAACATTACAGGAAGCTGGATTCGAGGTGGAGGGGCCGGGACGTGGTTCAACATGCTGATACAGGAGGTAGGTGACCAAGGTAACGACTTAAACCAACTGCACCACAATACCCACACCAGTCTGCTTACTTGATGGATTGGAAAAAAAAAAAGCAAGGTTTAAGAAGTGTTGAGAACTTGGATTTCTTAGGTACTTGATTTGGACTTGTAAAGTGTTAGAAAATGGGTAAATGTTTAGACATAAAAACAGCCTCAGGGTAAGACATGGTTGTCCCACTGTGTGAATGACTGTTGGGGTTGTGAGTGCCTCAATTTATGTTTTAGTTCAGATCCTGAAATTATGGTGTGGACTTTTCTAGTTCCCTTTGTAAATAAATCACTCCTTCACCCAAAATAATCACTTTAGAAACTCTAGTCTGGTGGCCCAAGAAAATTTCAAACCCAGTCTACCTGGAATTAAGCTTATTATTCCGTCCTTACATAGAGCTAGCCCCCTCTGAGTCCCCATCTCTGAGAAGATCACAGCACCCAGACAGCTCAGGTTGAGACCGGGGAAGTATCTTCTTGCTCTGTTTGAAGAGAGCTCTCTAACCTCAGTACACTAAGCTGGTTGAGAGCAAGCACCGTATAATTCACCCTGAGTCTCTAGACCCTGGTCCATGCTGGGCATGCTTGGAACAATGGCAACAGTAACAGCGAAGGTGATTGAATGGTCAGCAGGGAGTAAGGAAAGTTTTCCAAAACATGTTTTTTAAGGACACGGAGTGATCACTCTGTTCATGACAAATGATGCTAACTAGCTCCCACTGCAGTGTTACACAGGCTGTGTGTTCTGCCTTGCTACACTTGGGAAGCCATGTGAGTCTACCAGGCTGACCATCTGAGTTTTTGCAGAAATTCCAGTTAGACGAAACCATGCTTCAATTTCCTCACCTCCTTTATTGACGATACTTTTTAAATAGCTTTGTTTTGTTTCTTTTCCCCAGAGGAAATAGCCTCTTCATGAGTCACCTGGACATTGTCAAGCCAGAAGATGGTTTAAGTACAACAGCCCCCATTGGACTTCATTCATTCAGCCAATTCCAAGTGCATCACGAACCACCAAGTGACCAGAGGTGGGTGTGTGCAAGGGGCAGCAGGGAGGGGTAAAGGTTAGCTCATGGACAGTTCCACAGAGGAGCGAGGCATTCTAGATTTCCATGGCAAAGACAGACTGAGTGCTGGTAATGATAATGTGCTGTGTATTTCTCTTTAAAACTTTAGAAGAATGGTGGGTGTTTTCACCACAAAGAAATGTCCTATGTTGAAGGATACAGATGTGTTTACTCTAAGGGAACATTACACAGTGTATATACATATATACATATAAACGCCACATGGCACTCCACACATGTGTGAAAGTTTTGCCCGTCTGTTAAATTTTTTAAATAAAGATTTATGTACTTATTTTTATTGGAAAGGCAGATTTACAGAGAGAGAAGGAGAAACAGAGAGAAAGATCTTCAGTCTGCTGGCTCACTCCCCAAGTAGCTGCAACAGTCAGAGCTTAGCTGACCTGAAGCCAGGAGCCATCTGACCCAGATTCCTCCGGGTTTCCAGTGTGGGTGCAGGGACCCAAGGCTTTGAGCCATCTTCCCTGCTTTCCAAAGGCACCACCAGGGATCTGGAAGGGAAGTAGAGCAACCAGGATATGAACGAGCACCCATCTGGGATCCAAGGGCATGTAAGGCAAGGACTTAGCCACTAGGCTACAGCTTCAGGTTCATGTAAGTTAAAAAAAATTTTTTTTTTAATTTAAAGCACCAAGGAAAAGACACAGATCCATTCCTAAATTCATAAGGTAGAACATCTCAGGGATATCTGTCTGTTTCATTTCCTTTATTAATTCAACAAGATTTACTGGGCACTTAATATTTAGGCTGCTCCAAGCTTAACAAGCATATTATGAAAATAAATAACACACAGGCCCAGCCCTCAAAAAACTCAAAGTTTGTGATCAAATTTGGAAGATTAATAGGAAGAAAAGGCAAATGTTTGAGAAAAGGAGCCAAAATAGCAGGGCTTCAAAAGAGATATGAGAAGTCAGAGATGGATGCTGCCGAGGAGGGGACACTTGGAGCACACTTCACCGAGGAGAGGACAAGCCGCCGAGCTGTCTGAGGAGGAAAGGGATTTCCCAGAAGAAGAAAAAGGAAACTGTGCGAAGGCTGTGAGTTGGAAGGAGCAAAGCTAAAATGTGGTGAAAACATGGAGGCTCACTGAGAAGCAACTTGCCAGGAACTAACCAGCAGTAGGAGATAGGACTGAGGTTGAACTCATGCTGGGGCTATTCATGGGCGTGTGTCATATTTCCTGAGAGTGCTGGAGCAGGGGAAAAAAAAGTGGGCAATCACTGCTAAGGGTCTGTCCAACAAGTTCTAAGAGCTCAGACCAAATGGAAGATGAGGAAGCATTTCTTAAGCAGAGGAGCAACACACTTCCAGCTGTGACTCTCAACTGGGACTGCAATTAAAATCACTTGATAAGCTTTCAAAATCTGTGTTCAGGGAGCCACTCTAGAGCTGAATGTCTTGGGGATGGTACCCAGTTGTCTTTTGTTTTGTTTTTGAAGTTCTTCAGGGGACTTCAGTTTAGAATCAAGAATTACAGGGCTCAGTGCAGTGGACTAGCAGCTAAAGTCTTTGCCTTGAACACGCCGGGATCCCATAGGGGCGCTGGTTCTAATCCTGGCAGCTCCACTTTCCATCCAGCTCCCTGCCTGTGGCCTGGGAAAGCAGTCGAGGACGGCCCAAGGCCTTGGGACCCTGCACCCGTGTGGGAGACCTGGAGGAAGTTCCTGGCTCCTGGCTTTGGATTGGCACAGCACCGGCCGTTGCAGTTACTTGGGGAGTCATCGGATGGAAGATCTTCCTCTCTCTCTCTCCTCTTCTCTGTATTTCTGGCTTTGCAATAAAAATAAATACATCTTCAAAAAATATATATATCAAGAATTACATCTCTAAGGGATGACCCTTTAAAGGAAGTAATTTTTATTAGCCACCTACTGGGTTTAAATTTTCCCCAAATGTTTTAAAGTTTCTACAATCTATATCCTGTATTTTTATTGGAATTGTGTAAGTACCTAGAATCGTGATCCATTTTAAACAAACTTGCATGCTGTGTGGTAAATAATTGCATTACCGCCAGTATTCAGTATGTTACCACGCTATCATCTTTGTTTTACCAGAAAACTGCAGTACAGACTAGTGAAATAATCATCCAAGTTCAAACTATTCAGTGTCACAACTGAATTCAAATGTCTTTCTGCTCCCCTACAGCCATGCTCCCTCCATTGCACATCACTGACCAGCTCCTTCATCAGAAGTTATCACGATCCTTATTTTTAAAGATTTATTTATTTTTATTGGAAAGGTAGATATACAGAGAGGAGGAAAGACAGAGAGGAAGATCTTCTATCCACTGATTCACTCCCCAAGTGAGTGCAACGGCCAAAGCCAGGAGCCAGGAACTTCCTCCAGGTCTCCCACACGGTGCAGGATCCCAAGGCCTTGGGCCATCCTCGATTGCTTTCCCAGGCCACAGGCAGGGAGCTGGATGGAAAGTGGAGCTGCCAGGATTAGAACCAGTACCCATATGGGATCCTGGCACATGCAAGGTGAGGACTTTAGCTGCTATGCCACGCCGCCGGGCTGTTTTACTAATTTCTTAGCGTGTTCAGATTAAAAGTCCAGTTTCTAGTTAGAAGATCTGAGAGACTTGGGCTGCTTGTCCTCACTTTATCCATACAGTCACCAACGCTATTTTGGGGGCTTATCTGCTCATTGTTTTCTGTTTCCACCAAGAGGTACGTTTCCTCAGAAAAGGAACCTAGGGGGTGTTGTTCACTGCGTAGTACGCTTAAAGGTGCAAAACAGTGCCCGGCACAACAAAGTATTAATACACAGAGTTTAAAAGGTTACAAATAACCAGAAACTACGCCATGGCACACCACCTCAAGCGCCTCCCGGAGCCACTTCCGCTGCCAACTTCGCCGGAAGCCGCTGGGGGGGCGGGGCGGGCGACAGCAAGTCCCCTGCGCAGGCGCAGAGGCAGCGCGGCGCGTTCTGGGTAAACATGGATGCCCACGACCTCTTTCGCCGCCTCGGTGCGGGCGCCAAATTCGATGTGAGGCGCTTCTCGGCCGACGCGGCGCGGTTCCAGGTACTGTGTGCGGCGGGGCCGGGGATCGGGGGACACCGGGGATCAGGGGACACCCGGGGAGCGGCAGACACCCGGGGAGCGGCGGACACCGGGGAGCGGGGGACACCGGGGATCAGGGAACACCCGGGGAGCGGCAGACACCCGGGGAGCGGCGGACACCCGGGGAGCGGCTGGGAGCGGGGGACACCGGGGATCAGGGGACACCGGGGAGTGGGGGACACCCGGCGAGCGGCGGACACCCGGGGAGCGGGGGACACCGGGGATCAGGGGACACCGGGGAGCGGCGGACACCCGGGGATCGGGGGACACCGGGGAGCGGCGGACACCCGGGGAGCGGCGGGGCCCGGGGAACGGGGGACACCCGGCGAGCGGCAGACACCCGGGCTGGCACCCTCCGCGCCTCCCTCGGCTTTTCCCGCAGCGCCACCCGGCTCGGGGCCGCTGCAGGCACTGCTTTCCGAGCAGAAAACGCCGCGGAAACGCCCTGTTCTCGCTTCCTGGCTCAGCCACGGCCAAGCTGGAGTCTTTTTCTAAAGGAACTCTTGGCACCGAATGGAAAGGACTTAAAAACAGGAACACCTCAGGGTGGAGAAAAGCCATCCTTTCCCTTGGCCCGCGTGCGGCTGGGCTCAGCGTGGCGTGCACGTGGTTGCCCGCCCCGAGCGTGGGAGGAGCCGGTTAGAAGGAAGGGTCTTCTTACTGGAACTGTAGTGTGTTTTTCTCCTTTTCGAGCCAGATTATGTGGCTCTTGGTGACCAGTTTTGAGACCCTGGTCAGGTTACCGAACTGCCTGCTGCCCCGACGTTCCCGTTGCGCCATAGCCCTGTTGGCAGCATGAAGTGCGTGCACGTGTTTGCGCGTCGCTGTGACTGACAGCAGGCATCTACCTTGAAGAGCACTGTTGGTCTTTGAATTACGTTTGCTCAGACAGGCTTGTCATCCTGAAATGGGTTTGGTGAGAGGGCTTAAAGCAGGGGGAGTGCTGTCCCCAGCCCCGCCCTCCTTACCTGCCTGGGGTCAAACAGTGCTGTTGTGTCTGTAGGGTTAATTTTCAACTTTTCGGGTTTCCAGATAGGCAAAAGAAAGAACGGCTTGGATCCTTCAGAGGCGCTGCAGGGGCTGGACTTCTTTGGAAACAAAAAGTCGGCACCAGATGAGCGGGCAGCGTCACAGACCCCTGGGCAGCCGGGAAAGGATGAGGCAACGGAAGAAGCCCAAGCTGAAAGGCAGAGGAAGAAGAAGAGGCGGAAGATGGCTTCAGGTTAGCCTCTGACTTGTAGTTCTGTTTGCAAGTCAGGCCGTCTAGTGCGAGTCACATTTTAATGTCATTCAGATCGCTGCCAAACACTTGGTTGCACGTGTCACTGCAGGGAGGATCCCTGTGCGGGTGGCCCTTCCTCAGGAAAGCGTCCCCCAAACGACACTCCCTTGGCGAAAGGGCATGTGCACTTCCCTGTTTAAGGGGTTAACAACAAAATGACCTCCAAACTTTGTTGCTGCTGATATGATTAGTGTTAAACTTTTTGCCAGTCCAGTGAATAAAACTCTATTGATTGATGGTTGCTGGGGTTGAACAGCTGTTCGAACACTCTACTGAATATTTATGTAACCCCTTCTGTGTGTTATCTGTTCTTCCTCCTGACCGACTTGTGTCATGACTTGTGTATATAAGAATCTTTTTCTCTACTGTCATATATGGATAATTGCCTTTTTTTTTAATGATTAGTTATTTAGAAGGCAGCGTTAGAGAGACAGGGAGAGAGGAAGGGAGAGACAGATGTTCCGTCTCTGGCTCACCCCGTGGCTGTTCCCAGTAGACAGGGCTAGGGCCAGGCCAGAGCAAGGATCCAGAAACTATTCTCATCTTCCGTGTGGCTGGCAGGAGTTTCAGAACTTGGGCCATCTTCTGCTGTCTTCCCAAGCTGGAAACTCAGACTGGCAGTTTGACATGAGCAATGGCATTTGCAAGCAGTGGGTTGACTCACTGTCCCACAGTGCCAGACAGGATGTCTTAGAGATTGGAGCCAGTAGGAGGTAGAGTGCGTTACTCATTGTGACACTGCGAACTATCCCATCACACATTGTAGGAAGGCCCGTAATTAATTCAGCAGCTTCGGGTATGGTGGGCATCAACTTTGCTTCCATGCTTTTACTGTTCTGCAACAGTAACACTTTAATTCTCCTTCCCTGACTGCAAGAAAGTTTGGCAAACCCTTCTACAAAGATGGGTAAAAAGACATGCCACAAACTTTGGAAGAACATTCAACTGTTGGCCAACCAGGAATGCACAAATATATGCCGTAACTGTATGGCTGCTGGTGTGTGTAGACCAGAGCTGTGACACACAGGGGAGAGTCAGAAAGCTCAAGGATACGTTATTCTGAATCCCATCTTTCCATCTACTTTTGGAAACCATCTCATGCATAGATCAATATCTTTTCAATCGGAAAATTCATGATATTGTGAATTAATAATGACTTGAATTTGTTAGCAGAAACTCATAAAGGGAGCATATTTTTTAAGGTTTATTTTTTGTTGGAAAGGCAGATCAGATTTACTGAGAGGACAGACAGAAAAATCTTCCATCCAATGGTTCACTCCCCAAGTGGCCACGATGAATGGAGCTGAACTGATCTGAAACCAGGAGCCAGGAGCTTCCTCAGGGTCTCCCACATGGGTGCAGAGTCCCAAGGCTTTGGGTCATCCTCAACTGCTTTCCCAGGCCATAAGCAGAGAGTGGGATAGGAAGTCGGGTCGCCAGGACACAAACCGGCACCCACATGGGATGCCAGTGCTTGCAAGGTGAGGCTTTAGCCACTAAGGCTTTGCACTGTTTTTTCAAAGGTCACTGTGATGCCCATTGGCACCACAATGTGTTAAGACTAACTCAGAAAGTTTGTGAAAAAAAAAAATGGAATTGAAGGATAAGACTACATCAGTGAAATAAAACTTGGAATCCATTCCTATTTTTCCGTGACTTCCTTTTTTTTTCCATTTGAAGTCCAAAATTAATGGAGCCAGGGTGTTGGTGAGGCCGTCTGCTGTGTGCTGCTTCACTCCCCACATGGCCGCAAGTACCTGGGCTGGGAGGTCTGCCATATCGGTGCAGCAGCCCGAGTAGTTGGGCCATCTGCTGCTGCTTTTCCAGGCCATCAGTAGGAAGCTAGATCTCAAGTGGAGCAGCTAGGACTCAAGCCCGTGCCCGTAAGGAAAGCCTGCATTGCAGGTGCTAGCTTCACGCACTGTACCGTAAAACCGGCCCCTCCATGACCTTTCTGAAGACTCCTGGTATGAAAATTTTTTTCTTTCTATAAATTTGTTTACTTGTGTATTTTACATACTTTCTGTATCAGATTGTTCATCTGGTTTTTCACTTGGTAAACATCTCACATTATGAGGGAAATTGGCTCTGTTTCCAAATATTATGTTTTACAAGTGTTTCTAGTTTATCATGTTACTTACCTTTCTGTGGGAGTTGCTTTTTTGTTTTATTAAGATTCCTTGGAAAGACAATTTCCTTTGTGTCTTTATTTCCCGTGTGTATTCAGGCTTCTCTCTCAGCTCTTTCCCATTTCAAGATTGTATTCATATGCTAATATTAGCATGTTTTCATTACAGTGCATTATAATATGTAAAAAATAATCCAACAGCATGGAGAAGCATAGCATGTTTATTGACTAGACAGCTTTTTCTTCCCCTGTGTGATTTCAGAATCCATCAAAGCCAGTTGCAGTTCCAGCTGGGCTCTGTTTGATCAAGTCGCACCTGTGGTCGCCCTTTAGGGAGTGCACCCATGGGTGGGATGTCTCTCTGCCATTTAAGTAAACTTTAAACAGGAAAATACAAGCACTATCTTTAAAAAGTAAAGTTGTGCTAGTTCCAGATGGGAAAAGAGTGAACGTCGTTTTTCTTCCTTCATACCACAGCGTAAGCAGAAGTTATCTTGGATTGACTCAGACTGAAACATAAAATCTAAAATGACAAAGCTTTTAGAAGAAAACATAGTTTTTAAAAAGCCTCTGACTTTTGAAATATATGAATGCTGCTTTAAAAAGCTAAAAGCACAGATCATCAAAGATAAATTTGGTGTATTGGACTACATCAAATTAAAACTTTTTGTTCTTTTTGTTGTTTCTAAAGATGTATTTACTTTTTTTTCTTTAAAAGATTTTTTTTTTTATTGGAAAGGCACATGTACAGAGAGGAAGATCGTTTGTCCGATGGTTCACTCCCCAAGCAGCCGCAACAGCTGGAGCTGAGCCAGTCTGAAGCCAGAAGCCAGGAGCTCTTCTGGGTCTTCCACACGGGTGCAGGGTCCCAAGGCTTTGGGCCGTCCTTGACTGCTTTCCCAGGCCACAAGCAGGGAGCTGGATGGAAAGCGGGGCTGCCAGGGTTAGAACCAGCGCCCATATGGGATCCCAGTGTGTGCTAGGAGATGACTTTAACCACTACGCTATCGTGCTGGGCCCAACTTTTTTTTCTTAAATAGTATTAATGAAAAGGAATTACACAGGTAGGGAAAAAATCATAACAAAAAGTTCTGACTTTGTTAATAATCAAGTGGTACAACCACTTTGGAAACAATTTAGAAATTCTTTTTAAAGATTTATTTTGTTTTTATTGTAAAGTCAGATATACTGAGAGAAAGAGAGACAGAGAGGATCGTCAGTCCAATGATTCACTCCCCAAGCGGCTGCCATGGCCAGAGATGAGCCAGTCCGAAGCCAGGAACCTCGAGCCTGTTCAAGTTCTCCCATGCAGGTGCAGGATCCCAAGGCTGTGGACTGTCGTTGACTGCTTTCCTAGGTCACAAGCAGGAAGCTGGATGGGAAGCAGGGCCATCAGGATTAGAACTGGTGCCCATATGAGATCCCACTGCATGCAAGGCGAGGACTTTGACCACTAGGCTACCACACTGGGTCCTGAAATGCGTATTTTTTAAGATTTATTTATTTTCATTGCAAAGTCATACATACAGAGAGGAGGAGAGACAAATAGGAAGATTTTCCATTCAATGATTCACTTCCTAAGTGGCCTCAATGGCCAGAGCTGAGCCAGCCCAAAGCTAGGAGCTTCTTCCAGGTCTCCCACACAGGTACAGGGTCCCAACGCTTTAGGCCATCTTCAGTTACTGTCCAAGACCACAAGCAGGGAGCTGGATGGGAAGCAGAGCCACTGGGACATGAACTGGCACCCATATTGGATCCTGGGTGTGCAGATGAGGACTTTAGCCACCAGGCTACTGCACCAGGATCCCCTCCCCCCGCCCACCCCCCCACCCCCGCCTTTTAAGTTAACTATGCCTTATTATCCACCCATTTCCACCAAAAGGGGAAAAAAATTATCTTCAGGAAAATTTGTCAGAAACTCATAGCAAGTTTATTTGAGCTAAGTGTCCTTAAGTAGGTGATATTATATAGTAATGAAATGTAAACTTTTCAGGGCTGGGGGCTGTGGCCAGCTGTCACTGCCTGCAATGCTGGCATCCCATGTCAGTGCTGATGAGTCCCAGCTGCTCTGTTTCCCACCCGGCTTCTTGCTGCTGCACATGGGAAGGCAGTGAGAGATGAGCCAGCACCTCGGGCCTCTGCCGCTCGTCGGAGGGCCAGAATGGAATTGCAGGCGCCTGACTTTGGCCTGGCCAGAGCAGACTGTGGTAGCAGTTTGGGGAGCAAACCAGTGAATAAAAGATCTCTCTCTCTTCTTCTTTCTGTTCCTCTGCCTTTTGAGTAAATAAATTGTTTTTAATACTAATACATGCAGCAGCATGGATAAACCTCAAAATAACTATCGAGGCTGAAAGAAGCTAGGCTGAAATGAATCTGTACCCCCTGTTTCCATTGACATGAAATTCCAGAAAAGGCAAGCTAATCTATAGTAGAAAATTTGATTGGTTGTTACCTTGGGCTTTTATTTTCTTGTTTTATTTATTTTGGAAGCATGTGTCCCCGAACAGTACGTTGTTTCGTTTTGCACATTTTGACATTTTATAAATAGCTGCAGACTAGATGTCTTTCTCTCATTTGGTCTTCATGTTGACATTTGGTGATTTTTGCTGTTTTGTTTATATTAAGATATACATGTTACAAACTTACCATTTCGATGGCAGTAGTTCATTGGTCATAGGTGTATCCGGTCATGCTGTTGGTTAGCTGGAGACCCTCCGTCTCCAGAGCTGTTGTAAAGCTGTGGTTATGAACCCATGAACCCAGCGGGGGGACCCTTACCCTGCTGCTGACCCCCGTTAACGGCCGGGCGGACCTGCCGGGTCAACAGCCTGCTACATGGGTTCAGTTCTGAGCCCCACCTGTGGTTGCCTTGGCAGGTCTTAGACCACGTGATTTTGCAGGCCTTAACAATGCTTCTGCGTTCCTCAACAAATCCAGCCCCTGGCCACTGCCATTCTATTTCATGTCTATGGTTTTTGATTACTCTAAGAGGCCACAAAGAAATTTGAGGAGATAAACAGAAATAATCTTGAATGTGGATATAGAGATGTGTTATAACTTGTCAAACTATGTACCTTAAAATGTATGTGGTTTGTGGTATGCCACTTTTGCCTCACTGAAGTTGAAAAACTAGTCTTTTATCATTCAGAAGCTAGTTGTATATGTTTACTCTCTCTCACACAGACCTGAAAATCAGCTCTTCTAGTCACCAAAATAATATTGAATTCGTGGTCACAGAGCTAGGGTGAGTTGCTCTCTGTAACACTGAGTAGCCCCAGGACGGTCATGCACTCACTGCTGTTGCTAAGTGACATCATCCTTTCATTGTAATTATTTTCTAGTTGCTTATTCTTTGGTTATGGAGAAGCTGGCTACCTTGTTGAAATTTCCTTACCATTTAAGTAATTTTTCAGCTAAATGCCTGTTGTTTTCAAGCGTAGCCATGCGTGCGTGTGCTCTGGGGCCAGACAGCGGGAAGCCAGACGATGAGCTTCTATGACTGTTTGCTACACCTGAAACTGTTGCATTTCAAATCTTTTCCTAACTATTTTTAGAAATTACTTTGCAAGAAGACAGCACTATCCAGTGGACATCATCTGTGGAAGCAAAGATCGAAGATGAAAGAGCTAAAGGAGAACCTAAACTAACATCAGGAAAACTGGAGAATCTCAGAAAGGAGAAGGTGAGTAAAATCCTTAACTCTACAAGTACATTGCTCTGACTGGGTGACATTTTCATTGGACTCAGGCTTTGCTTTTGGTAAAGCAAACTTTTTATTTTTCAGGTAGAAGAGTAATTATTTGTTTAGATTTAACTTTAATGAAAGTAATGTGCTATGACCTGTAAATTTTTTTCCCTTGTATAAATTTTACTTTTGGTAATTTTTACATAGTTGATTAGGTGGAAGGGTCGAGGACTAGAGGAAAGTGGGTGAGACCAATGTTTCCACATTCTCTTCTTTGCTTCCTGCATAAGGGGGAAGGGGAGAGATGAGGAGAGAAGCCACACCATCTCAGTGTCCTCAATGTGGGGTTTGCTCTGAAGGTCCTGTTCAAGTGATTTTGATAGTTCAGCAGTTCTGTATTGTTGTATGGCTTGTAAATTTAAAATTAAAGTTACATGCACAGGTATGAGATTTATGACCTACTCAAGTTTCAAAATTAATGTATTTAGAATTTACAATTTCAGGTGCTAGTTCCATGGCATAGTAGGCTAAGCCTCTCAGGTGCTGGCATCCCATAGCGATGCAAGTTTGTTCCCCAGCTACTCCACTTTCTACCTGGTGCTCTGCTTGTGGCCTGTGAAGGCAACAGAAGATAGCTCAAGTGCTGGGGGTGGGGGGTCTGCATCCATGTGGGAGACCTGAATTTCTTAGAGGAAATTCTCCTAAACTCATGAGTTCAACATACAAGAGAAAGGAAGCCAAATTATGTTTACCAAATAAAACTTAAAAGTTTTAATTATTGTTATTATTTTATTTGGGAAGGCATACGTACAGAAAAAGGAGAAACACAGAGCTTTTCCGTTTGCTGGTTCATTCTCTCAGTGGCTGCAATGGCTGCAGCTAGGCTGGTCAGAAGTCAAGAGCCTAGAGCATTTTCCAGGTCTCCCACATGGGTACACAGTCCAAGAACTTTGGCCGTCTTTTGTTGCTTTCCCAGGTGTTAGCAGGGAGCTGGATCAGAAGTGGAGCAGCTGGGACTCGAATCAGCGACTATATGGGATGCTAACATTGCCAACAGAGACTGTCATGGTGCTGACCCCACGTTGAAGCCTGTTTTTATAACCTGAGAAAGAAAAGAATATCAGTTGTAGAAGAAACAGCAAGATGTATCTTTGTCATTTCTGTATGTGCCATATTGCTGGCCAGCATTTGGCTGTGTCTGGACCAAAGAATGGGGAAACAAACCAAGTATAGATAAACTCTGTACTTCATGTCTGGCACTTGTTCCTTGTTTTGCTTTTGTTTCTTAAAGGTTTATTTTATTGGAAAGGCGGATATATAGAGGGAAGGAGATAGAGAAAAGTCATCCATCCACTGGTTCGCTCCCCAGGTGGCCACAGTGGCCGGAGCTGAGATGATCCAGAGCCAGGAGCTTCAAGGCAAGGATTTAGCAAGGATTTAGCCCCTAGGCTACTGTGCCGGTCCCAGCACTTAGTTTTAATATGTAGAGTTTTAGGGTAAATTATGAAAAAGTATTGGTGCTTGTTGAAGAACCATGCAAAGGAAAGAGTGCAAGTGTTGCTTTCTTGAAGTCTCTGTACTGGTGTTACTTAGCACCATGCTAGTGATACATTTAAATAAAGAAAGCCAAAATAAAATTTGTTGTTAGAAAGCAATCAATTCAGCTGGGGCTGTAGCAGTGTGGGTTAAGACACTGCCTACAACTTTGGCATTCCATATGGATGCTGGTTCAAGCTCCAGCTGCTCCACTTCTGGTCAAGCTCTCTGCTAATGTGCCTGTGGAAGCAGCAGAGAACGTGGCCCAAGTTCTTGGACTCCCGTACCAATGTGGGAGTCCTGGATGAATCTCGTGCCTGGTGAATTGGCCTGGTCCGAGCTTTGCTATTGTGGTCAGCTGGGGAGTGAACCAACAGAAGATTTCTCTCTTCCCCCTTTCTCTGTAACTCTGCCATTCAGATACATAAAATTAATCATTTGGGGGTAGGGAGTGCTGGGAAGGAAGGTATGACTTGGCATGAAATGTACCTAATAGCTATGTAGCTGTGTTAGATCTAAGCACAAAGTTTCAAGTGTCACTAAAGCTTAGCCTGGAAATTGCTACAACTCTTCAGCATCTCAAAGTGTTTTTATTTGACCTTATTTATGGTGGCCCTTTTCTCTCACTTTTCAGGTAAACTTCTTCCGAAATAAACACAAAATTCATGTGCAAGGAACTGATCTTCCTGATCCAATTGCTACATTTCAGCAACTGGATCAGGAATATAAAATCAATTCTCGACTGCTTCAGAACATTCTAGATGCAGGCTTCCAAGTGCCTACACCAATCCAAATGCAAGCCATTCCAGTTATGCTACATGTGAGTACAAAGGACTACAATGCTTTATTTTTACTCTTTGCTGTGTGTGTGTTTGCCTTCTCTTGCATTTCTTCTAGAAATCCTCTTTTCAAACTTGCCTCTCCTGCTAAAATCTTTCACTTGCTTTTAGAGTCCGTTTCAAACACCTGTGCCCCCATAAAAGCCTGTCTTGATAAATACCCTTATGTGATTTTTTAAGTTTATCAACACCTTTTTCCTTGGATTTTTGTTTGTTTGGGGCAACACTTATTTTATTTTTACATAGCTGTATGTGTCTGTACCAACTATTGCTTCCTTTTTACTAGGATGTGAACCCTCTGAGGGTGAAAGACTTTTATTTTTACATTGTAGATTAGGCTTCTGTTTCAGAAATGCAGATGCCTTCTTGAGTTGTTGTACATAAATGGACTTATTTTGCACCTCTCTCCCCAACTTTTTATTCTTAAAGTATACTTTCCATATAATAAAATACATAGATTTTGTTTTGTTTTCAGATCTTTCTCTCTTTATTGGAAAGGCAGGTTTATGGGAGAGACAGAGCTACACAGAGAAAAATCTGTGATCATCTGATTCACTCCCCAAGTGTCTGCAATGACCAGTGCTGAGCTAATCCAAAGCCAGGAGCTTCTTCTAAGTCTCTCACATGGGTGCAGGGTCCCAAAGCTTTGGGCCGTCCTTTACTGCTTTCCCAGGCCACAAGCAGGGAGCTGATGGAAAGTGGAGCTGCTGGGACATGAACTGGCACCCATATAGGATGCTGGCGTATGCAAAGCAAAGATGCAGCTACTGAGCTGTGATGCTTGGCCCAAATGCATGGATTTTTACAATTTTTTGAACTTTACAATTCAGTGAGTTTCCACATTGTATTCCCTCTGTCACCAATACTCCTGAAGATGTAGAGTGTTTTTCTTGTCCTAGAAAACTCTCTCATGCCTTTAATGTGCAGTCTCCACCCTGTACCTTCCCATTGCAGTCACTGTTAGGATTTCTGTTTCCATTTATTTGTCTTGCCTCTTCTAGAATTTCCTCTCTTTGAATCGTGCATATTAATACTTTCACTTCTGGCCTCTTTCATTCGACATAGTGTTGTTGGGATTCATCCATATTGTATACATCAATGATTTGTTATGAAGTAGTATTTTTATTAAATGAATGTAAGTATATTGCAGTTTGTTCACCTGGTGGTAGAGGTACAGATTAATTTAGATTTTTGAAAATTAAGTTTTTAAAACGATTTGCTTATATACTTGGAAGAGTTACAGTGAGAAGGAAAGACACAGAATCTTCTGTCTGCTGGTTCACTGCCCAGATGGCCATATGGCCAGGACTAGGCTAGGCCTAAGCTGGGAGCCAGGAGGTTCCTAGCATAGCAGGAACCCAAATGCTTGGCTGTCTTCTGATGTTTTGCCTAGGCAATTAGCAGGAAGCTGGATTGGAAATAAAACAACCAGGACACAAACTTGTATCCTTATGAGATGTCTTTTATAGCCACAGGCTTCCCTCCAGCTGCATTGTCAAGGTGTCTTTGGTTCAGGTAGCCCAAGAGCTTGAGTTAGCTTTTCCCTCATGTCAGTCTTTTTCATTGTCTTTGATAACTAAGATGAGAACACATTCATGCATTTGATAACATGGTTGAGTCCAATCACAGCAAATTCGCTGTTAGTTTCCATGTAAGATTGTTTCTGTTCTGGATTTCAACTTAAAACTTTAAAAATCAGAATGCCCTTTGAAAGATTGTCACTCATAAATCACTCTCAAGTCTTATTTTCTTAACCTCAGCCATTCTGTTACTTAAGAAAAGCACCCCTGAAGATGAAGCATTATAAATACAAGGACAGAAAGTTGGCTTTATAATTTGCTTTGACCGAACAGCTTTGTGGCAGAGAAATGGATACACTGGCTGTAGTTGAGGGTTGTGAGTTATCTCTGGGTTTTAGTTGTCTGCATTCTCTGCCTGGTGAGGTGGACTTCAGGGGCAGTACTCAGAAACCCTGTTGGACTTGTGGTGGCCAAGATTGATGGTGTTATGAAAGCAAATGTGGAAAAAGTACTTACACTATGTGTTTGTAGGGTCGAGAACTTCTGGCATCTGCTCCTACAGGATCTGGGAAAACGTTGGCTTTCAGCATTCCTATTTTAATGCAGCTGAAACAACCCACAAATAAAGGCTTCCGGGCACTGATCATATCCCCAACACGAGAACTTGCCAGCCAGGTATGGCTTCCAGCTTTTGAACAAATGGATCGATTGTCCACCTCATTGATCTTTCTCATTGGAGGGCAGTGAAGTTTCAGAAAGATACGACTGCCTTCCGCCAGTGTCAGGTGTGCAGCACAGAGCTCACTTCTCTGTGGATTGCTGCATACATGCCAGCCTGAGGTTTTTTATGCTTTTGTAAAATATGGTTTTCATATTCATATATTAATAACTGCTCTAAGATCACTGAAGTTGAAAGGCTTCTGGGATAAAGTAGTTCCTCTAAAATTTATTTCTCTCTCGGAAAAATTAAGTATTATGTTTATTTATTTATTTTTTTTTTAAGATTTATTTTTATTATTTTTTTATTGGAAAGGCGGATATACAGAGAGGAGAGACAGAGAGGAAGATCTTCCGTCCGATGATTCACTCCCCAAGTGAGCGCAACGGGCCGATACTATGCCGATCCGAAGCCAGGAGCCTCCTCTGGGTCTCCCACGCGGGTGCAGGTTCCCAAAGCCTTGGGCCGTCCTCGACTGCCTTCCCAGGCCACAGGCAGGGAGCTGGAAGGGAAGCGGGGCTGCCGGGATTAGAACCGGCGCCCATATGGGATCCCGGGCGTGCAAGGCGAGGACCTTTAACCACTTGCGCCACCGCGCCGGGCCCATTATGTTTATTTTTAAGAAAGTCAAAATATACAGAGATTTCCACTCTCCCGTGGTACTTAACATGAAAAACCTGCCACGTGCAAAATAGTCTGATCGTAGTATTTTGTTCTAAAGTATATTAGTTTTATTTCTTGAAACTAATTTACTAGACATGAAGGTGCTACTAGGTTTTGATACGCTAAGGTCTCAGATACTGAGGTAACAAGTTAGTCTACAGTTTACTATAGGCTTAATTTCTGATACTCATGGGTTGATAATTATTTTATTCATGTAAGAAAAGACTGTACATTTACCCAAATATCTTAGGTTCTCATGTCTTTATCATTTTGTGTTTCAGATTCACCGAGAATTAACTAAAATCTCTGAGGGAACAGGATTCAGAATACACATGATTCACAAAGCAGCAGTGGCAGCCAAGAAATTTGGACCTAAGTCATCTAAGAAGTTTGGTAAGGAATGTATGCTTGGGATATAGCCCAAATCAGGGAGTTAGCAGTAATAAATATTTTGGCCATATAAGAGCCATGTATGAGAAATATTTATGGTATGTTTTGGTTTTTAGAGAAGTGAAGGGAAATTCCCTCCCCCGCCTTGCCCAGTAGCTTTAGAAATATATGCCAGAGGTTTTCAACTGGTGACAATTTTTCCTGCCTCTTTGCCTTAGGGAGATTAGCTAATATTTGGGGACAATTTTTAAGTGTTCACAACTGGACAGAAATAATCCAGGCTGTTAAGCATCTGACAGTACCCAAGACAGCCCCCTTTGAACAAAAGTTACCTGGCCCGAGTGATGGACAGTACCAAGGCTGGGAAAACATGCTCTCCGCCATTGACTTCAAATCTGCTGTGCAAATGTCCTTGAAGATAAGAATGGCTGACTTCCTTGCTTTCGTATCAGCCAGCAAACCTACTTTAAAGCTGGGTACTGGCGAGTGGTCTAGCCCATCAGCCATGTGAGGTCTGTGAAGACCTTTGCTCTGATCCTGCCAAAGCAATCATAGGCAAGACTCAAAGTACGTTAAAACTATAGTAAACTAACGTTTAAGTTGATAGCTCTGTATGGGTCATTAACATTGTTATAAGTAAAATGGCCCTTGGGTGAAAAATAGGTTCTGCACCCCTGATTTAAAGAGTTTTGTTGTGGAAAATAAGTGTGAAAATAGAATTGTGAGGTTATGTAGTAGTCTAGTGCTGAAGTTGAGAAAGGCTGCTGCAGTATAATAAAAACATGGTAGTGATATGGTTTGTGCTGTGACGGGTTAAGAAAACCTGTGTATTAGCTGAGTAAAAGGAAGCCGGCAACTTTTGTCTTATTTTCTGGTGAATATAATTCCTCCTTCCCTTCCTACTTGAAGTGATTAGCCAGAATTCAAGCTCAGGAGAGATGAATTGTGTTTCTAATCTCTACCATTTGTTCTTCCTATAGATATTCTTGTGACTACTCCAAATCGATTAATCTATTTGTTAAAGCAAGATCCACCAGGAATAGACTTAACAAGGTACAGATAATGATAATGTCTTGTGTGTGTGGGCTTTTCATTTGACCAATTATGATTGTCCTAGATTGCTTATTTTAACAACTTTTGAAGCTTGCCATTTCCCTAATTCTGTGAGTGTTGATGCTAAGAATGTTGTTTGCTCATTAAACTATCAGAAAAAAATAACTGATCTGGAAGAAAGTTGCACATTCTGAGAAGCAATGAGTACAGGATTCCCCCAGAGCTTTTTGCATCTTTTGAATTCCAAAGCTCTGTTGCTGCAGCAGCACCCCCATCTTTGAGTCTAGTAGAATTAGGTATATATTGAGCTCTCTTTCTTCCTTCCTTCCTTTGTTTTCTTCCACCTTTTTCCTGCTTATTTTTGGACGTTTTTGTGGCTTGATAACAGTGGATCTGAGAAGTGCCATCATGGTTTAACTGTATCCTGAGTCCCCACTGTTGAGTACAAAGTCTTAGATCTTTCAGTTCACTGTCTACGTGTGTTTTGTTAATTCTTAGTGTTGAGTGGCTGGTAGTAGATGAGTCAGACAAACTGTTTGAAGATGGCAAAACCGGATTTAGAGACCAGCTGGCTTCGATTTTCCTGGCCTGCACATCCCACAAGGTCAAAAGAGCTATGTTCAGTGCAACTTTTGCGTATGATGTTGAACAGTGGTGCAAACTCAACTTGGACAACGTCATCACTGTGTCCATTGGAGCAAGGTAAGTGATTGTCATCCTACATTGTCCCACTGGTTGTTTTTTAGAGCAAGTGATTTTTTTTTAAAGATTTCTTTATTTTTATTATAAAGTCAGATATACAGGGAGGAGAAATGGAAGCAGAAGTTGAGCTTTGCAAACTGAGATATATTTTCTTCTCAGGAACTCTGCAGTGGAGACTGTAGAACAAGAACTTCTCTTTGTGGGATCTGAGACTGGAAAACTTCTGGCCATGAGAGAACTCGTTAAGAAGGTATATTTGCACTACATTCTTACATTTTGGTAAACTTCAAGCCTCAGATTATTACCCACAAGAGGCTCAGAACTATATTGTCATTCTTCTGTATGAAGTTTAGTAATGTGGATGTGAACTGGTAAGAAGGTATTGTGCCAACCCTTGTTCCAAGGGAAGGAGGCTCACTTTTTAAATATGGTGCATCATCTAGCCCCAGCTGGTCCAAGAAAATCTTCCTGACACCCTGAAAATGTTATTCTTCCCTCCCTGTGTATATGTCTCCCTTCCCCTCCCCCCATACTTCTGCTGGTTTCTCATGGAAGAACGGGGCACTGTGGAATGAGTGGGACACAGAGTGAAGTTTTCTGTTTATCACTCTATTAAATAGTGAGTAGAAATAGTAGGTTATAAGCAGGGTCAGAAATGTTGGCAAGTACCTGGAGTTCTTGCCTCCTGGCTCCTACTTGACACAGCTCCAGTACTTGCTATCGTTTGTAAACCAGAGTGTGGTAGATCTCTTTTTGTCTTTTCCTCTAACTCTGCCTTTCAAATAAAAAATCTTCTAAAAAAGAAATTAAATTCTATGTCTACCCTTCTAACTTTGGGCAGCTTAGTGGAAATGGCTGCACAGTTTTCTCATCTGAAAAGCAGGATAATATCTACCTCATAAAGCTGTTTTAGTTATTAAGTTAATAAAAAATACTCTTAGCAGGTAGTAAATATGGCAATTGTTCATTTTGTTAATATGTTTATGGGTATTATTTAACACTAGGAAAGTTGAGGTCTTCACTGATGTTCATTTAGAAACTATATACCAATATTTGTTTTAGCCAAGTTTGAGGGCTATGAACCATCTCAAACTATTGACTTTGTGTGAATGAGTAGTTACCTGTTAGAAAGCACTATAACTTTCATTGGATTACAAAAGTAGTGTGTAAATTAAAATAAAAAGCCTAAAATGAACAGTTGAAAATACAGAAAGCTGGTATGAGAAAAGCAGGATTGGTTGGTGCAAATGTGAATATAATTTGCTCAAACCTAGAGTTGATTCTGAGGTTTGATTTAACTTAGGAAGAATAAGACTGTTGAGCTAACTGAATGCCAAGGAGCACCGTAATTGGATAAACAATGCAATAAAACAGGCAGTCCTGGGAACAGGCATTGTGATGCAGCCAATTAAGGATGCTCATATCCCATATTGAATATCTGGTGTCAGGTTCACTTCTGACCCAGCTTCCTGCTGACAGGAAATGTATCCTGAGTGACAGCAAATGATGGTTCAACAAGGTGGATCCCTGCCACTCTCATGGCAGACCCAGATTGAGTTCTGGGCTCCTGGCTTCCACCTTGTCCAGTTCTCACCCAGCACAACTGTTGTAGGCCTTTGGGGAGTGAACCAGCAAATCTATACAGTTCTTTGTGTCCCTGTGCTTTTCAAATTTAGATAAATATAACCTTTTTTGAGGAAAAAACTATTACTACAGGTTTTAGAAAAAAGTGGTCTATTATTATGGGAAAGTAAAGGAGATTGAGTGGAAAGAACATCTTGTAAAGAACGATGAGGAAGATGGAGGCAGATTTAGAGAGGAGGTATTAGAAACTGGAAATGGAAAGTATCCTCAATTGAATTAAGTTAGCCTATGAGCCTTCTTTGAGATATTGAGCATTTATTTTCCTGATTACTGGGTCTCTGTTAATTTTTGCTGTCTTTTCTTTTAGGGTTTCAATCCACCTGTTCTTGTTTTTGTTCAATCCATTGAAAGAGCTAAAGAACTTTTTCATGAACTCATATATGAAGGAATTAATGTGGATGTAATCCATGCAGAGAGAACCCAGCAACAGGTAAAGTCAAGCATATATGTTGACATTAAATTTATGAAGTACCCTTTTCCAGTCCCAGGACAGTACTAATGCATTGAACATGTATTGTGTTATCTAGAGAGACAACACAGTGCACAGCTTCAGAGCGGGGAAAATCTGGGTTCTCATCTGCACAGCCTTGCTGGCCAGAGGGATTGACTTTAAAGGCGTGAACTTGGTGATCAACTACGACTTCCCAACCAGCTCTGTGGAATATATCCACAGGATAGGTGAGTTACCTTTGTTTTTCTTCACCGCTGTCACGTACTCGTCTCTTTTAGCACCTCAACTATTCCTTCCAAGGTGGCTCATTTTTTAATGCTGTGAAAATCTAGTGACTTACTTATGGCTCTGAAGAGTCCCTTTTTAAACAAAACAAACAAAAAAAAATGCTTTTTAAAAAAATGGTTTGATCTTTCTTAGGTCGAACTGGAAGAGCAGGACATAAGGGGAAAGCTGTTACATTTTTCACAGAAGATGATAAACCGTTATTAAGAAGGTAAATTTTGGGGAAAAACCCTTCATATTAAGTAGACAAAATTATTTCTTAAGTATTTTTAGGTAACATAATTACAAGATGGCTGCATTTAAAAATCCGTAATGTTATTGTTAGCCAGTTTTTTTTTTTTTTTCTGAAGAAGTAAAAGGTTTTCATAACGAATTATCTAAAAAATTTCTCACTGGAATGAACTAAGATAGTACAGTAACATAAAATAGTTTAATAGCAGATACAGTAGCTTGGTTTACATAACTCTTATAAAAAATAAAAACAGATCCTTTGGGAACACTGAGTTTAGTGATAGTTAGCTCAACTTATGGAGCTGGGGTAGGCTGCCTTGAACTTGAGATGCATAAAGTAGCTGGGTGAGGAAGGCATGAAGAACATTGAAGTAGAGTGAACAGTGTGTCAGTGTTGTGCTCAAGTTCAAGTACTTAGAGCCTGTGAGGTTTGAATTCTCATTAATGAGTAATCCAGAAGAGGTACAGCCACTTCCATTCCAAAAGCCTCAACCGGGTAAGTCTGTCTTCACCTCTGTCTGGCTTGGTTCCCGAGAGGAAAAAGAAAAAAGGTGGAAGGAAATCCACTGAATTTTACCCACGAGGAAAGGGAAAATGAACAAAGGAACTTAGTTATGCCCTCATATAGTTGAAACTTGGAACTGTTCAAAAGTTTCAGGTTCATGAGACTTTTTTTTTAAGATTTGTTTATTTTTTAAAAAACAGAGTTACAAAGTGAAAAACAGAATGAGAGCTTGCATCTCCTGTTTACTCCCCATGGCTGCATTGGCTGAGACTGGGCCAGGCCAAAGCCAGGATCCTGGACCTCCTTCCTGGTCTCATGAGGATGGCTGAGATGCTTGGCCCGTCCTCTGCTGCTTTCCCCAGGCACATTCGCAGAAAGGTGCCTCGTAATTGGAGCAACCAGCACCCAAACTGGCACTCACCATGGCTTCACCAGCTGTGCCATAGCATTGGCCTTTTTAGTGACCCTGAGTAGATGTTGAATTAGTGAATAGTTTAAAATTAATCCCCAAGTCTGCCGTGCTCCATTAGTGTTCTGTCTTACAATGGTCTGCCCTTTCATTACCTTAGGAGCAGGTGAAGTTTTATATTTAGTTGAGGATCGCATGCCATATAGCAAAAAATATTTTCATATTATTCAACCCTAATATATTTAGTAATTGCTTTTTGCGGCCTGGATTACACATGATGACATTTAGATTCTTAATTTAGCCCATTGTCAGAAATTTAGAACAGAAGCCAAGGTTCCTGCATTTTGGATAATGACAGTTGATAGCATAATGTTTCACTTTTCTCACAAAAAATCACTTGTGGCCAAGGGCATTTGTGCATGTGTTTGTGTGTCAGTTCTGACAGAGGTTTCCGTTTGTACCTTCTGACCCTTGAGCAGCCTAGCGTGTGTACGTTTAATGTGGTGTGTTCCGACTGCCTCGGTCACTCACAGACCCAGCAACTGTGATGGCCACAAGATCGACCTAACTGCACATTAGTTTTCCATCTGTGAGATCACAGTAGCATTTATCAGCGCTGTTGTGAGAGTTAAAAAAAGTTGTTGCCTAGCATTACTGCAGGTTTGTCACCCCACAGTAAACAGTAAATTAAAGCTTGACTCTGGCTTCAGTCAGTGTTTCTTCCAGGATTGGATGTAGATAGCTTTTTAGGACTTGATAAATGCATCATTGCTACTTAAAGTTATTCATCAATGTATTAATTTCAATCTAATGGAATTTTCCCAATAATCCATTCCAAGCACCAATGGCATTGATTGCGTTAGCAGAACACTTCGCTCCATTGCTTTATATGTTTTTGATTTCTGATATGCTATGCTGATGTTTATATACTTAACATTGGGCTAACAAGATACCAGTTTATGTTTATGGTTCCTTTTTCAGTGTTGCCAATGTTATACAGCAGGCTGGATGTCCTGTGCCAGAATATATAAAAGGTTTCCAAAAATTATTAAGGTATGGTCTTGAATTTACCTGGAGATTCTCTCTTTCTGTGTGTTTGCATATACATTCTTGCTTTAGGGGTTTTTTTTGCTTGCTTTCTTGCCTTTATTTTATAGAATCTATGTATCCATCTATCTCCATCCATCCTTCCCTAAGCAGTAGTTTTTTTTGGCTGGTTTTTGATCTTTTATAAAGTAGTAGTATTCTTTACTTGCTTGCTATTTGTGCTCCACTTTTTTTTCAGTTTTCTTTTTGTTTAAATATCCTTTTAATTACAGCAAGATACATATAACATAAAATTGACCATGCTACCTTTTTTCTTTTTTTTAATTTGTAAAGAAAATAGATTGTTTTCTTAGAGTTGTAAAGGCTGGGAGAGCCTTCTTGCTGGCGGGGATCCCGTTGTGTGCAGAGACCCTGTGGCACACCACAGTGGAGAGCCTTCCTGACTGGGTCGCAGTGTGCAAGACAGTGGCTTCCGCCTGTTGGTAGTTCCATCTGCAGAACTTCCAGTCTTACAGATCTGTAACTCTATCCCTTCCTTCTGACCAGTCCCTCTCAGTCAAGCCAACTAACACTGTACTGTATGGTTTCCACTACTGCTGCTCCAGAGTGGAATCAGACAGTATTTTTCCTTCTGTGCCTGTGTTTCCTCTTGGAATTTTCTTTCTTGTTAAGGCTGAATAATGATCCATTTACTAATCCATTCATCTGTTGATGGACATTTGGGTGCTTTCCTATATTACCAGTTGAGAATATTGTTGCTGTAATATGAGTATACAAGTATGTGTTTGAGACTGCTTTCATATATTGTTTTAAACTCTCCTATAAATTGTAATTCCAAAAATAAGACCTTTACAGCAGTTTAGGACATACTTTTTTTTGTTTTTGTTTTTTTTTTATTGGAAAGTCAGATATACCGAGAGAAGGAGAGACAGAGAGGAAGATCTTCTGTCCGTTGATTGACTCCCATGCGGGTGCAGGGTCCCAAAGCTTTGGGCCATCCCTGACTGTGATCACAGGCCACAAGCAGGGAGTTGAATGGGAAATGGGGCTGCTGGGATTAGAACCAGCATCCATCTGGCATCCTGGTGCATGCAAGGCTAGGACTTTAGCCACTAGGCCACTGTGCCAGGCCCAATATGTACATTTTGCTTGAAAATGTTTGTAAATATTTGCCAGTTTTTTTGTTGAAATTTTAAGTTCAAATTTTAAAAAATTTGTTAGAATGAAATATACTTAGGATTATTTTAGTTTGTAAAACTGGAGAAAAACAGTTAGGTGATGAAAATCAAATTCTGAAGCTCCTTAAGTTAGGCTATAAGGTTGATGCAGGACATTTTAGTCAGTTTCTTGCGTTAAAACTGACTAGGTCAGGCCTGGCGCAATAGCGTAGTGGTTAAGGTCCTTGCCTTGAGCACTCCGGGATCCCATATGGGCGCCGGTTCTAATCCCTGCAGTTTCACTTCCCATCCAGCTCCCTGCCTGTGGCCTGGGAAAGCAGTGGAGGCTGGCCCATAGCTTTGGGACCCTGCACTCACATGGGAGACTCAGATAGAGGTTCCTAGCTCCTGGCTTCGGATCGGTGCAGTGCCAGCTATTGTAGCCACTTGGGGAGTGAATCATCGGACAGAAGATCCTCCTCTCTGTCTCTCCTCCTGTTTGTATATCCACCTTTCCACTAAAAATAAATAAATCTTAAAAATTATTCATTCATTTATTTATTTATTTAAATCTTAAAAAAACTGATTAGGTCAATCATCCCTCTGGCTCTCAGAGCTCTTAGGGAAAGACAATTTATTAAAGTAAATAAAACCCCACCTAAATTAGTAGGTGATTAAAACTTAATTTTATGATCTGAAAAGTCAAAATTAATTTTCGTTTTACCCCTTTTGAAAGAATTTGCACTTAATTTTTCTCCTGTCTTTCTCACTCAGCAAACAAAAGAAAAAGATGATTAAGAAGCCATTGGAAAGAGAAAGTATCAGTACAACTCCAAAATTTTTTTTAGAGCAAGCTAAGGCTAAACGGTAAGAAAAATTGCTGTTTGGCTCTTTCATCTATTTATGGTAGACATTAGCTTTCCTTAAAGTAAAATTGCTAGTCTAAGCATTATATAATGTGATAGAAGTGTGATGTATGATTTGGAGACTGGGATGATTTGATCTTAGAAAATTTCCATCTTTGTATGTTAGCAATCTAAGATTTTTCATCTTTGAAAATATAAATTCAGTTCACTCTGGTTTCTTTGTTTTTTGAAAATTTATCTTGTTTGAAAGGCAGAGTTATGGTGGGTAAGGGCAGGATCTTCCATCCATGGGTTTACTTCTCAAATGACCACAACAAAGCCAGGAGTCTGAAACTGCTTTTAGGTCCCCTGTGTGAGTGCAAGGGCCCAGATACCTGGGCCCTTTTCCCCTGCTTATCTAGGCACTGGATCAGAAGTGGAACAAGTAGAATTTGAGCCAGATCCTGAAGGGGAAGCGTGAACCACAGACAGTGACTTCATCTGCTCAACAGTGCTGGCACAGTTCACTCCTCCTGACTGTTGTGGTGCCCATCCTGCCCTCAGGACCTGCTGCTGAGCCTGACAGGATGACTGATTCTTGTTGCTCAGTGATGTTCCCTGTCCCTGGGATTCAGGATAATCCTGGGCTAAAGTGAATAGGCTCTGAGAAGTGGAGCATACATAGGGAGAAAGGGACATAGTGAGGTGAAGTGACATGCCCAAAGTCACATAGGAGAGTGGTGTTAAAACCAGTTCTTGGGGCCTACTGCAATGGTTTAAATATCTCATCCTCCCCTTGCAAGTGTCAGGACCCCATATGGGTGCCAGTTGTGTCCGTGTCACTCTACTTTGCATCCAGCTTCCTACTTGATGCCTGAGAAAGCAGTGAAGATGGCCCAAAGCCTTGAGACCTTGCACTCACATGAGAGACCCGAAAGAAACTGCTGGCTTCAGATTGGCTCAGCTCTGGCTGTTGCAGCTCTTTGGGGAGTGATCCAGTGGATGAAAAGTTTTTTTCTCTGCCTCTGTTTGTGTTTTTGGATCTGCCTTTCCAATGACAGTATATTAAGGAAAAAACGAAGAAAAAATTGAAGCATTTCTTCTGGTTCCAAATGCAGTTTTTCTCCTTTACACTGGGCTGTTTGTAGGGCCTGAAGTAAGGAGTATTAAATGAGTTAAATACACCTAAGAACTTTATCACTAAAATATAGAATGCAGACATTGATATTTTCTTGAAAACTTTACTTTTCCTTTGCTACCACCTTATGGGGGCATATACCATTCACCAGGCTCTAAAATCAGTCTGTCAGAGCTCTTAAAATTCGTGACTAATGTGTGATGACTGACAAGTATCAACTCTTTTCCTCATTTTCTTTGTAAAAGTGAGAATAGTATCTCACTCATTAGTCATTAAGATTACTTGAATTAGTACATGCAGAGTACTTATAATCATGTCCAGTGCTTAATAAGTACTGAACCCGTGTGCACCTCTTACTAGCTTAGGATTAGAATCTGTCACACAGCGTCGTATTGAGTGTGAGTGTATTGAGATGTCTGTCTTACGGTAATTATGGTTTTGTTAAAGGGAAGAGGTCATGTCTGATGTATCTGTGTTCCTAGTGCCTTGGCAATGTAACCAGGAGGTTTCAGTAAATGTTATTGAACTGATAGAATTACAGAATTATAGAAAGGAAATCTATCTAGAATTATTGAGACAACTTTCCTTTCTTTTACTTTTTTTTTTTTTCCTTTCTTTTTCACAGGAAAAAGTTTGCTGGTCAGAAAAGCAAGAAGAAAGTCGCTCCTGAAGATAAAAGTTAAAGACTTCAAATCCTCTTCCTAGAAAAATAATTTAATGATGCAGCACAAACGTAGCTGTCCTGGAGTACTTCAGCTCTGACGGTCACCAGTGCCAAAGGTCTGCAGTTGGCTGGTAGGCTGGTGAATCCTCACCCTGAACTGACGGGGTGGCACTTCAGCCTGCTGCTCATCCGTGACTTCAATGATGATACAAGGGCAGTGAGCACTCTCTGAACCTGGAGATAGACTTCTTATAGAAGAACAAAAGCATATGCTGAAAATGACACCCACGTGGGGTGGAATCTTGGGGATTGTTTCCTTTCTGCTGTGAAGGAAAGCAAGCTGTGTGTATGCTGCAGGCCCCTGGACCAGAGCTTCGGAATGGAGCCTTGAGGTTGCTGGCCCCATCACTTCTCCCATACTGACCCAGTTTGGATGGATATGAAGGAGGACAAGCCAGCTCCCGGGAAGAAGTTCTGCTCTTTATTTTAGTATTTCTTAATTTGTTGATGACCTTGCTGCTGTGACCTTACAACAAAAAGGACCCCACCCACTCGCCCCTGGGTTGCTGTTGTTCCCGTTCCCTAGGATTTTCAGTTTTTTGGCCCGTTCTTGGATCTCATTGGTGAGGTAGTTATCCTCAGCTCTGATAATGTTATAACTCTGAGATCATGATTGGCCTCTTCCTTTCTGACTTTGTTTTCCATCACTGACCCATGCTCTTTCCATTTAAGATGGCTTTACTTGAAAGCTGATAAACATTGTTATCTTGATAAGGAAGAATGTTCCTATTACTTGATCCACCACTAGCTTCATTCACTTACAGTTGATCTTTCCCAATGCTGGCTGGTCCTTCCCCTGCTTGATAAGCAGGTTTCTGCCTAAGGCAGAGAGTTAAGATCATGGGCCAGTGCCTTGGTTAGCAGCTTAAGCCTTGACCTGTGACACTGGCGTCCTCTAAGGCACTATCCTGCCCCGTTTCCAGTGCAGCTCCCAGCTAATGTACCTAGGGAAGCAGCAGAGGATGGCTCAAGTCCTTGGGTTCCTGCACCCATGTGGAATACCAAGAAGCTCCTGGCTTCGGATCAGCTCAGTGTGATCATTTGGGGAGTGAGCCGGTGGCTGAAAGTTCTCTCTGTAACTCTGCCTTGCAAATAAAAATAAATCTTTAAAAGATTAAGATTATAGGATAATGGGAACTTCTGTTATTGGATTCTTTTCAGTTGCTAGTTTCTACAATGCAATAAAAATTGGCTTCATACAAGCAGAGCCAGAGCCTTAGAGTAACATGATTGTGGTCAGAACTACTTGCTACACAAGTGTGATGCTCATGCACGTGGCTTGGTAGCATTGAATTAAATTTTCTTCCTTTATTCTTAGCCTTTTGTATCAGGACAGATAGGATATTTCAAATAGAACAAAAAATATTCATTTTCAGAATTTAAGTGGAAACTATTGGCTTCAGGTTTTAAAAACAAATACCTATGACTTCTTGTTTGTTCTCATAGGTTCTTAACTCCCGTGTATTCTAGAGGTAGGTTTACTGTTGCAACTCTTCAAAAGTCAGTTACTTAATTTTTTCAAGGCTTTGGCTTTTTCCATCTGTGAAATTGTGTATATCTGAAGATTGGAAGTACCTAGCACTTCACTACTAGTAAATTTCACAATAAATATTCGTTAAACAACCACAGATTTTACAAGGAATATAAGGATTGCTAATAGTTCTTAAGTCTAAAAGTGAAGGGACAAGTCCTGTGATAGAGTATTTGTTAAGAGGAAGGGCATGCTGCTGACCCAGACTGGACATGGTGGGGAAGGCTGATGTCCCTAATGGAGTTCTGTAGTCTCAGGAAGAACCAGCGGGGCTGGGCGCTATGGTTAACAGCAGCAGCGTGCCACACTAGCATCCCATACAAGCACTGGTTCTTGGCTGCTCCAATCCCATCCAGCTCCCTGCTAGTGGCTTGGAGAGTAGGGGAACCTGAATGGTGTTCCTGGTTCAGCCCTCAGTTGTGGCCATGTAGGGTGATAAGTCAGCAGAGGGACATCTCTGGGACTTTCCCTTAATTCACTTTCAAATCATTAAAATCTTTTTTTTAAAAAAAGGGCTGTTTTAGATACAAGAAATCTCATTTTCTGTGATCCTTCCTTAATAGACTCCCCTTTTTTAGTATTTTCTCATCCATTCATCCATCCATAATAAATATGGGGAATGTAGAATTTCACCTTCTCCCAAGGAAGGAGTTATAGTCAATTAGAGCAGAATACATAATTGGCACTAGTGATCTGGGTTTGAATGCTAATCCTGTGCTTACAGCTGTATGCTCTGGGCAAATTCAGCTTTGTAACATTGATTTCATCATTAAAATGTCAACTTCTACAAGACAACACTTTAAAAACACACAAAGATCCTGGCCATTTATTGTGCCTAGTAAATGATAATTTATTTTAAAAAAGAAACAGGCAAGAGTTGAAAGCTGGTAATTAGCCCATTTCTTGCTAGTAAAAGCAAACTCTCCTTAGGGCTTGGAGAAGGTTTATAATCCCTGTGTTGTATCTTGATTGGGAAAAACAAAGTGACAATGGCAAGAGTGCACCTGGAGGGTTTCTGCAGGTCTTCATACCCTGGGCTGCCTAAAGTAACTGTGAAAACCCCTCATCGTTCGAAGGGGATTCCCAGAGGAAACTCAGCAGAACTCTCGTTACATGTAATGAACAAGAGAACACTTGTGTATTCACTATCCACCACCACCTGGTTTTAAAAATAACCTACTCCTTCCTCTAAAGCGACCGTTAAGCCAACAACGCGTTGGCGCTCGGGCACTGGCTGATGTACAGCACCCTGCAGTTAGCCCCCTGCATTGACCCCATGCAGCGGTATCCTGCTGCAGCCAGCCCCCTGCCCCGGCCGACCCGCAGCCCCCTGCCCCGGCCGACCTGCAGCACCCTGCAGCCAACACCCTGCATTGACCCCATGCAGCGGTACCCTGCTGCAGCCAGCCTCCTGCCCCGGCCGACCTGCAGCACCCTGCAGCGGCACTGCCCGCCTCGCGCCCGCAGGTGCCCGAGGCCCGGGAGCGTCACGTGGGCGCGAGGCCCCGCCCCCTCGCCGGTCGGCGTCGAGGTGGGGCCTGGCGTTTGCCCCGGAAGTGGCTGTCTGCAGCTGACAGCTGCTGCTGAGGAGGCGGCGGGCCCGGAGCAAGATGGCGCTGCGGCCGGGCACGGGGGCTGGCGGCGGCGGGGCTGCGGGGGCTGGCGCGGGAGCCGCCGGGGCAGGCAGGTGGGTGTGAAGAGCCGGGTCGGAACCAGTGGGGTGCGGCTGACGGTGCCGCGGAGCGGAACCAGCCTCCGCCGCGGCTTTGAGGTGCTTGGCAGTTATGGCCGTTTTCGGCAGCTCCGGCTCTTTCCCTTAAGAGTTGAGCTGAGGGAGAAGGGTCGGCCTTGTGGGGGCTTAGGCGGAGAGGGGACGGCCGGGCTTCAGGCTCCGGGACGCCGGCTACCGGGGCTGGAGCGGCGAGCGCGCGCCGGTGCGGGCAGGGCAGCGGAGACGGGGAGGTCCCCTCGGCGGGGCTGGCCGGAGCCGGCACCCCGACGCCTCGGCGCGGGTCCTGCCGCCGGTCCTGCTGCCCGCGAGCCACCGGGGCTCCGCGGCCCTGCTTCGCCAGCCTGGCCGGGGGTGAGCAGGAAGGCTGTGCCCATCTGGTTCCCAAGCTGGAGGGGTGTCTGCGAAGTGTGAGTGTGAGTGTGTGTGTGCTGCTTCTGCCCCGCCCCACCCCCTCCTGAGAGTGTCCTGGCCCGTCCCCTTCTTTATCATCATTATTATTATTTTTCTTTGTTTAAACATACGACAGCAGGGAAACTTGGAGGCCTTTGAATTAATTGCCCAGCGCTAGGGCTGTTTCCTTAGAAGGCTTGCGGGTCTCCTTTCTAAAAAGGTGTTTAAGGGTGTTTAATGCCCCGTTGTTGCAGTTAGGAAGCGATGAGAACAAAGCCTCCGGAGTTGGACTTCTCAAACCTGACCCCTGTTACTTCAGCTAGAAACTGCCAGTGGTTCTTACACCCAGAGCCGTGAGCGAGAGGAAGTTTATCATCAGGTGAAGGAAATATTCTAGCAAGTTCTCACCTCGCTTCTATAGTGACACAGATGGAGTGTTCATTTAGAGCAAAGTCAGCTTTTTTTTTTTTTAATATTAAGTATCCTAAATTATCTTTGGAAAAGGAGGCTACTTATTTGACCACGGTTTGGTTTTGGAGTCAGGAGTGCTGAGAGGGTCAGGTCTTCAAGGTGGTCACCCTGGCAGCTGCCCTCGAATGCTAGGAGCATTCCCACCTGTGTGCCGCCCTGAGTTTCGTTGCCTCGTACGTGTTTGGCTTGAGATTTAAAAAACTTTGCTGTGTTGTGCTCTTTACTGTTTATTATAGTTTTTCGTGGGTGCTTGGAATCAGCTTCTAGCTGGAGGAAAGAAGCCTGGACTCTTTGTTTCTTGCCTGGGTATGCTGGCAATTTCTGAAGTGTTCCTGAATGGCATTAATTTGATCAATTTGATTAACTTGATGTAGTTCATAATAGCAGCAAGACCTGGAAAAATACAGCCGTAAACGAATTTGTTCATCTAAGCTCATATTTTCATTTATTAAAAATTACTGTTGTTGTCTTTTTTCCCTTGGCTAGGAGTACCTCAGTTGAGTGGATTATTCTTTTGGCTTTGTTTAATGTCACTGGTTCATGGACAGGTTTTCTGTAGAAACTGGAATGCTTGGTTTGAGATCTTTCCTTCTCTGAGTGTACCAGCATCTGCGTTCTAACGCACTGGAGAGTAAGTGGAAAACTGGTTGAACTGATCCTTGGTTTGAAAAAAAATAGAGTAAATATGTTAGATACATTTGACATTTTCAAAGCTAAGAAACTGTATGCTCAATAAAGATTATTGGGGATTTTAGGTAGCAGCGATTAAACAGTTAAAGGAATCCAAGATGGTAGCCTGTATGTATTTTAGGAAAAAGAAAAGCACCTGCTGAGTTTTTGATGAGGACAATGGATGCGCTGTAGCTAGCACATGACATCCTCAGCCTGAGTCTCCGCAAAAAGTAATGTCATTTTCAAACTTTGCTTCTATCTGATCAGTATCCTGGATGAATTGCTTTAGAATAAAAAGGAGACCTGCATAAGGGGCAAAATTTTCCTAAGCAATGAGCAGTTTAATTTCTTTTCAAATCCTGGAAGGCAGAAAAAAAGGGAGGTCTTAAGTGTGTGCTTGTGAAAGGCATCATTTTCTGGTGCTGTTGTGAATTCAGAAGCCACGCAGATGCGGCCCACCTCCTCGGAGAATATACAGAGCAGCTGTGGTGCGAAGGGAGCCGCATCCTTCTGGGTACTAAAGGGTGTGAGCTCATTGATTTTTTTTTTCCTCCTATTTCCCTAACACATTCTTGCACCAAGGAAACTTCCAGTAGATAGTTGTGGGTTCCAACTGAGTTGAAAAATAAAGGATTGGCATGTATGCTGGGCCTGTCAGAAAGAGGAAAGGGCCAAGAGATCGTGTCGGCCGGCCCAGTGAGCCCTCAGGGTCAGCACTCCTGTAGTGCCAGGTGCCCTGTGGCACTGAGTTGGGCCTGAACTGAATAGGGTCTTTAAGTTAAACTAAGGTAATTCATTGCACCGGGGGCGGGGGGGGGAGGGATCCTTAGGTGGTTTAACTGCAATTATGTGGAGTTACTGAATTAAGGTCATTTGGAAAGATGCAGCTCAGCTTGGCTGCATGCATTGGAGACCAGGGCTGGAGGTGGACAGGCCCAGGAGGCAAGGCTCATGGCAAAATTACAGCAAAGTGAAGAGGAAGGGTGAGTGAGATGGGCTATGACATGTGACTAACATACCAGCTGTCAAAATGTGACATTTGTCATACATGATGAGCAGTGACTTGAAATCAAACTATTGGTCCTCTGGCTGCCCAGTTTTTTTGTGAAACTTTTGCTGCTTTTCGAACCCATCTTAAGCATAGTTAAGGTGAGCTGTCTAATAAACATTTCAGAGAATCATACGAGTGCTGTCTGGGTCACAAAGCAGTTTTGAGTTGCTGAATGTTAAATAGGGTAACTCAGGCCAGTAGTGTTCTTTTTTTCCTTAAGATTTTATTTATTTTTATTGCAAAATCAGATATACAGAGAAAGAGAGACAAAGATTTTCCATCTGATGGTTCACTCCCCAAGTGACTGCAACAGCCAGTACTGTGCCAATCCAAAGCCAGGAGCCAGGAACTTCCTCCTGGTCTCCCATGCAGGTGACAGGGTCCCAAGGCTTTGGACCGTCCTCAACTGCTTTCCCAGGTCACACGCAGGGAAGCTGGATGGGAAATGGGGCTGCCAGGATTAGAACCGGCACCCATATGGGATCCTGGCATGTTTAAGGCGAGGACCTTAGCTGCTAGGCCACCACGCCGGGCCCCAGTAGTGTTCTTAATTTTTGCTTTCTTGGGTTTTCAGAGTATGTTTTAGACATCCACACATCTGTTCTTAGTTGGAACTCGACTCGTTTTCAGTTCTTTGTCCGTTTTGCAGGAGGTGAAACAAAAGGGAATTACATGGAGCTTCATGGCTAACCTTATGGCAAAGTAGGAATAAAGAAAAGGTAATTCAAGTTTCCAGGTTTTAGGGGGTTGTTTTGAGCTACTAAGCTAGACTGGTAAGCTTAGTCTTTGAGGTTGATTGTGACAAGTGTTAGCTCAAGCATTAAGCTTTTTCACTGTGAAGACTTCCCAAGGTGGTCCTTAGCAGTCTGCACGCCACCTCAAATGTTGCATCCTCTGTTGCTGCTGTCTTGCATTTACGTAAATGATCCTGGCTGCATTCATCCAGGTCTTGGTCCTGAGCTGGAGTTACTTTTCCACCTGCTGAAGACACGCGCCTCCTGTCTCTCTGGTGACTCTCTTGGTGCTGGGTTCCTGTTTGCCATGAACAGCGTTTCCATCCTTAGAGGTGCTCAGGCTCCAGGTCACGGCGTCCGCTCTTTGTGCTCTTTCATTTGATTACCCATCCTGGGCACTGCCACGTTCTATGAATTCCTCCCTCTTAAATATCTGTCCCGGCAGGCATTGGGTGCAGTAATGTAGACATTGCTTGGGATGCCTGCATTCTCAGAATGTCGGAGTTCAAGTTTCTGCTCTCCTCCTGCTTCCAGCTTCTAATGCATGTCCTCAGAGGCCAGGGTGATGGCTTAAGTGAATAGATTCCTATCACCCAGGAGGGAGACCTCAATAAAGTTCCTGGCTTGCTGGCTTTAGCCTGGCCCAGCCTCATCTGTTAAACACGTTGTGGGTTAAGCCGCCACCTTCTTTGCCAGAATCTCATAATGAGCACCAACTTGAGTCCCAATTACCCTGCTTCTGATCCAGCTCTCTGCTGAGTTGTCTGGGAAAGCAATGGAAAATGACCTGTGTGCTTGGGCCACTGCAGCTGTGTGGGAGATCCAGATGGGGTTCTAAACTTCTAGCTTCAGCAAGACCCAGCCCAGTTATTGCAGCCACTCAAGGAGTGGCTAGCAGGTGTATGTAAGATTCTCTGGGTCTCTGTCCCTCCCTCCTTTTCTGTATCCCTGTTTTTCCAATAAATAAATTTTTAAAAATCACTATACTTTATATGTATTACATATATATAAATCTGTCCTTCCCATTTCTTGTACATTCCAGTTATGACTCTTTTCATCTATTAGTAGAATTATTTTTTTTAAGATTTATTTATTTTATTGGAAAGGCAGATGTACAGAGAGGAGGAAGAGACAGAGAGGAAGATCTTCCATCCAATGATTCACTCTCCAAGTGAGCGCAATGGCCAGTGCTGTGCCAATCTGAAGCCAGGATTCAGGAATTTCTTTCCGGGTCTCCCATGCGGGTGCAGGGTCCCAAGGCTTTGAGTCATCCTTGACTGCTTTCCCAGGCCACAGGTAGGGAGATGGATGGGAAGTGGAGCTGTCGGGATTCAAATCAGCACCCATATGGGATCCCGGTGCGTTCAAGGCGAGGACCTTAACCATTACGCTATCGTGGCGGGCCCTGTTAGTAGAATTATTGTGTTTCTTAACTAGATATTTTGTCTTCATCTCTACTATATACCTCTACCAAATTAATACCCTAAAGCAAATTCAGGTCTTCTTCTTTTTTTTTTTTTTAAAGATTTATTTTTATTATTTTTTCATTGGAAAGGCGGATATACAGAGAGGAGAGACAGAGAGGAAGATCTTCCATCCGATGATTCACTCCCCAAGTGAGCGCAACGGGCCGATACTATGCCGATCCGAAGCCAGGAGCCTCTTCCAGGTCTCCCACGCGGGTGCAGGTTCCCAAAGCTTTGGGCTGTCCTCGACTGCTTTCCCAGGCCACAAGCAGGGAGCTGGAAGGGAAGCGGGGCTGCCGGGATTAGAACCGGCGCCCATATGGGATCCCGGGCGTGCAAGGCGAGGACCTTTAACCACTTGCGCCACCGCGCCGGGCCCAAATTCAGGTCTTCTTAAAAACCTCTGACTATGGAAGTGTGAATCTAAACTAAACAGATGCCACTTCATGCTCATTAGAGCGATTCATAACTGGTGAGCTGTTGAAACCACTTGAGCAAGTATCTCAGAGCATGCCCCACATCCGGAACCTGGGGTGGGTGGGAAATTGGGTGGGGCTTCTCTCTCAGTATCCCCCTTTACCTCAGATACATGAAGGAAACAATATGGAAATACTAGTCTTACCCACTTTCCTATAGCCCTTGAACCTTTTTACCCCAATTAACTATGTAAAGATTGTCAAAAATATAATTTTAAAAATGAAAAAATAAATAAAATAAAAAAGTAACATCGGGCCCAGCGCAGTAGCTTAGTGGCTAAAGTCCTCACCTTGAATGTGCTGTAATCCCATATGGGCACCGGTTCTAATTCCAGCGGCCCCACTTCCCATCCAGCTCCCCTGCGTGTGACCTGGGAAAGCAGTTGAGGACGGCCCAAAGGCTTGGGACCCTGCACCTGTGTGGGAGACTCGGAAGAGGCTCCTGGCTTCAGATTGGCTGCACTCCAGCCATTGCAGCCACCTGGGGAGTGAGTCAACGGATGGAAGATTTTGCTCTCTTTCCTCCTCTCTATATATCTGACTTTGCAATAAAAATATATATATTTTTAAAAAGTAACACCAAGTATTGGAGAGGGTGTGAAGAATTTAGAAACTTCATGGGCTGCTGGTGGGAGTGTAAAAACATTTTGGGCTTTTCTCTAAGTGAAGGTGGGCTACGTTGTGGTGCCACAGTAACAATGCCACTTTACAATATTGGAGGACTTGGGTTTGAGACCCTACTGTTTTCAAGCCAGCTTCCCGCTGATAGGCACTGCAGAAGTCAACGGATACCTGGGTCCCTGCCATCCACAGGGAGTGACCCAGAGAGAACCCTAGGCTCCTGGCTCCGGCCTTGTCAAGCCTAAGCCTTTGGGGAGGTGTGCTGTTTGTCCCCATGCTTCTCAAAGTTGCATCTTTTTTTTTTTGAGAACGGATGTTTTGCCTGGTGGTTAAGGTACTGCTTGAGATGCCCATGCATTGCATTAGAGTGCCTGGGTTGGAGTCCTAGTTCTGTGTCCAGTTCCAGCTTCCTGCCAGTTCACACCCTGGAGGAATGTAATGGCAGTAACAGCTGCCGTCAGTGGCTGGGTCCCTGCCACCTACCCACATGGGACACAGATTGAGTCCCCAGCTCATGGCCCTGGCCTTTGGGAAACAAATCAGCGGATGGGTGATCCCTCTGTCTGCCCCTCAAATAACAGAAGCAAAGAGAACCTGTGAGACAACCTGTGCCATGTACGTACAGTGGCTGATACTCAGACTTGAAAGAAAAGCAGGAAATTCTGACACAGGCTATAACATAGGTGGATCTTGAGAATGCTGCCCCCGAGGGAAGTAAGATAGGGGAGATGAGTACTGAATGAAGTTCATAGCACCGGCAGATTCACAGACGTGAAGCAGTGGCTTCCTGGAGCTGGGTGGAGGGGATCACGGGGCGCTGTTGTGTGACGGGTGCGGAGTTGGACTTGGGAAGATGAAAACTTCTGAAGATAGATAGTGGTGATTCTTACATAGAATTGTAAGTGCACGTAAATGATACACTTACACATGACAAGGGTAATAAAGTTTTATTTTTGCTGCCACTGCCACAAACCACAGTTTTAAAAAGCTGTGCCAACTTTACATAAACTTAAACATTTAAAGGCCCTCGAGATTCCGCTTGCTTTTCTTATCCCTTATATTCAACCTTGAGTAATTTTTCTGGACATGTATGCATCTCTCAGGGGCCTTTATCAAGGTTCAGCTCTCATTTGCCCCCACCAAACTTCCACAGATACAACAGCCCAAAACGTAATCGTTGTCTTCTCTATTAATATTTTGGACCTTGCTTATGATAATTTGCACATTTCTTCTGTAGTTACTTGCCTACATCTGTGTCTCCCAGGTTGCAAGCTGTTAGAATCCTTTTAACCCAGCTCTGATGTGATGGGTGGGGAAATGGGAATCCAGGGAGATAAGACAGAGCCAGAAATAATTTCAGAAATCCCCCTCTGCACTGACGTGCTGGCGGGCCTGCCCCCAGGAGTGCTCCCTCTGTGTTGGTGGTGGGCAGTTCATTGTTGCACTGCAGAACAAAACCAGGGCCCTGTCCATATGGTTCTTTCATTCTGTTAAAAAAGTGACGTTTGAAGTTTTTGTACATAAAAAGGTGGTCATAAATTTTTCTTCTGTTTTCAGCTTCATGTTTCCTGTTGCAAGTGGAATAAGACCCCCACAAGGTATGTGAAAAAGTGTAAGTTCTGGACTTAGGTTTTTCACTGTTTCTGAACTTGGGGGTGGGGGTAATTGGGTGAGCAGAAATTAAGTTCTATCGTTGCCAAATAGAGGAAATTGTCCTACAGTTTTAAACATATTTAACAAGTTACTACTTCCCATGATGTGACATTTGGAGGGTCAGGATTAGTCCTCATTTCTCCCACACTTACATAAACTCTGTTGACAGATTCTTATTTGTCCTCAAATGGAGACTTTAAAGCCAGTACTGTGAAATAAGATGACATGAGCTGGACTACTCGTGGTGACTTTTTTCTCCTCCTGTCTGTTCTGGTCCTAGATTGTCACTGCTAGAGGGCAGGGGTCTCCTCTGCTGCCGAGCAGTTGCTGGTGGACTCTAGGTTGAGTGATGGTTATTCTGCCTTGCCCTGTTTTCTGTGTATATAGTATGGCCTTTCTGCACGCACACACTCTGATTCCATTTTTTAAGCATTTCGCAGTTGTATTCCTGCAGGTTCTCGCTGGCATGCAGGGTTACCCCATCTCTCCTGGTTTTAGATGAAGATTCGCTAGCGTCCGTTCTGGCTTTGTCTTCAAGGAACCAGGAGGGAGGAGTGTTTTCTTGTCATGTGCTTTTGGGACACAAAGGTGAAAGATAAATGTAGCTTTTTCTTCTCATTTCTCCCTCACTGAGGTTCTCCATGCACGCACATTGCTTCCAAAAGCCGGCACTTCTCACCAAGTCAGCAGTGGGGGCTTATGGCAGCTTTTCTAGGGAGATGGAGACTCGGAGGTCAGTGGGAGAGATGAAGGGTAAGAGGCGCTCGGTAGCAGGTGCTTAGGTGCTCATTCTCACTTTGTCTGCTTTTACTCCATGGTGGAGTTGAATTTCAGGGTAACTTTTTCCAAGGATCGGTTGTATTCTTTTGTTGTGTTCACGTTTATGCATTATTGAAGCTACCTGTAATTAGATGTGTCCCAGATTTAGATCAAATGGTTTGGGATCTTTCTGTTCTTTAGAAAGTAATTCAACAAGATGCCAAAAACAAAACAAAAAAAAAAAAATGAAAGAAAGTAATTCAGAGTGTTGTGTTCATTATCATGGATAGTTTTATTGCATTTTTAAAAAGATTTATTTACTTTTATTACCAAGTCAGGTATACAGAAAGGAGGAGAGAGAGAGAGAGGAAGATCTTCAATCCACTGATTTACTCTCCAAGTGGCTGCAACAGTTGGAGCTGAGTTCATCCAAAGCCAGGAGCCAGAAGCTTCTTCCGGGTCTCACGCAGCCAGAATCCTAAGGCTTTGGGCCGTCCTTGACTGCTTTCCCAGGCCACAAGCGGGGAGCTGGATGGAAAGTGGGGCCACTGGGACAGACCCAGTGCCCATATGGGATCACGGCACATGCAAGGCAAGGAATTCAGCCACTAGGCCACTGTGCCAGACCCATTGTATTGCATTTGTATAAATTTTCATGTAAAAATTCATGTGTAGAGTCCAGAAACCAGGCAAGAGATCCCAAAAGTCTGTCGGAAGGTTTTTTTTTTTCAGCATTTGGAATTGTTTTGGAGATTTCATCTCTTCTGCTTCCTTTTTTTTTTTTTTTAACTGAGTATGCTAGAATAGTCTTGGATCTTTTTTGGTTACTTGAAACTTTTAAATTATGCCTGGTTTGTTGCCAAAAGCATATCAGCAGGGACAGCCCAACGATAATGGGAGGTAGGGAAGGAAGCAGACTTATTTTTCACTGTGTACCTCTGTATGTCTTTAAATCTTGTATCAAATACCTGTGTTATTCATTTCAAATTAATAATGGAAGAAAGCAAAACATTAGATGCAAAGAAAGAAGAGGAAACTTTACCACCACTGTGTTTAAGCCCATTCCTTCTCCAAGGCACCTCAGGCTCTTCACACTCAGTGTTTGTTCATCTGGAGTGTTCTTCACACACACCTGGCATGGCTTGCCTTCATTTCCTTGAGGTCGTCGCTCACATACTGTCCTGCTGGTGAACACTTTTCTGACTGTCCTCTATGTGACAGGATTCTCTGCTTCCCCACCTCTGCCTTTCCCTGTGTATTTTGGCCCCCCTCTCTTACCACCACCTGACATGTTCTTTTTAATTATCTTTCTCCTTCGATTACAAGTTCCGAGAGGGCAAAGATTGTGCTCACTGCTGACTACCTAAATTAGACCTGGCATGGAGAGGTCCTCAAAGCTCTTAAATAAATGAGGGAATGACTGACCATCAGGTACAAAGGTGAATGTCTGTATCTAAAGCTAAGCTGTATAGTAATGTAGAGAACGCAAAGCCACAAAGCATGGTATGTGAAACGTTGTTACAGTTTCTTGTAGTAGAAGCTGTAGGGAGGTAAGATGTGGTAAAGTGCAAAGGCAGGGTGAAATGTGTGCTTAGCCCATGCAAGTTTCTCTGGTAGCGTTTGCCCATTCTCTTGGTTTCAGATTTGTTTACCATTATTTACAAGTATATAGAACTGTGCCTAGCTTAGTAGGCCTTTAGTATTTACTGAATCTCCCAAGGGGCATATATTCATTATCTTCTGCTTTCGGAAGTGCTTCATTGGGGAAGTTTGGGAGATACTGTCCTGGGTCATACTTTGCACAATAGTTTGCTTGCACTGCATTACTGGATTTTGTTGTTTTGGTGATGGCTGTTTGTGATAAATGTTATATTAAACATTTATGTAAAGAAAGGGAAGGAGAGTGTTACTTCTTGAAGCATACAGTTTTATGGGGAAGAAACCCAGACACAGAGTACAGTTAAGCAAGAGGAGTCTGGGAGTAGTCTTGCATGGTCTGGCTCCAGCCCCTTCAGAAGAGTGCAGTAAAGGTGCCAGCCAGGGTGTCTGAAGGTTGGTGGAGCAGACAGATGTCTTTCCAAGATAACTCACTCACATGGAAAGAATGTCCATGCTGCTTTTGGCAGGTGCTTTGTTCCTTACCACGTTGCATTTTCCATGTGACCCCATGAGCTCTCTGATGGCATGCCATACCTTGACCTAGTCAGGTGCTTCAAGAAGGAATGAGGAAACTGCTGTGCCTCCCCCACCCCCCGTTTTAATTTAATTCTGTGAAAGTTAATTAAACAGGAGAGACAGGTAAGGAGGGAGAATGGAAGAGAAAACTTCTGTCTACTGGCTCACTCCCTGGACAGTCGCAAGGCCAGGAGCTTTATCTGGTTCTCCCATATGGGTACAAGAGCCCAAGCACTTGAGCCATCTTCCACTGCTTCTCTCAGGCACTTTAGTAGGGAACTGGGTTGGAAATGGAGCTGCTGGGACACAGACCAGTGCCTATATGAAACGCCAGTGTCACAGGTGACAGCTTTACCTACCACACCATAATGTGTGCCCCAATTTCCGTGTCTTATAAACCAGGGAATCAGAGACAGGCATTTGGTTAAGTATCTGTGCCCCAAATGAGAGTGCTTGGGTTTAATCTGCAGCTCTAGCTTCTGACTTCTTGCTAATGGGAATCAGCAGGGATAACTGAAAGAGTTGGATTCTTGTCGCCATAAGGGAGACTTAGATTGAGTTCCTGGCTTCAGCCCCCTGGCTCAACCTCAGCTGTGTGGGCATTTGGGGAGGAAACTAGCAGACAGAAGCATGTTCTATGTCTCTCTCCCTCTCGTTTTGCCCCTCAAAATGAAGCAGCATCAATAGTTTTGGACTGACATTTTCACAGTATCCTAACTTGGATCATGCTATGGGTCAAGCTGGTCAGTTGTGTTCATTATACAAGAGAATGACACAAATTTAGGAATACTAGAAGGCAAAGCTCGCAGGGGCCATCTTGAAGACCAGGTGCCACACTTAGGTTGTACTGTTTTTAAAATATGTGTTAAAATGTGTGTTGATGGGACCTACTTTGATTTTACAGAGTTTTGTAACTTGCCATGAAGCTGAGTAAAAAGTCGAGTTGGAATTCCTATTCAAGTCTGCCTCATTCTGAAACCTGTGCAGTGCCACCTCCCAAGTGTCAAGGGTTTTAAAATCAACCTGAATTCCTTTTTGTCTTCCAGCAGGCCTGATGCCAGTGCAGCAACAAGGATTTCCCATGGTGTCCGTCATGCAGTCCAACATGCAAGGCATGATGGGAATGAGCTACAGCTCGCAGATGTCCCAAGGCTCCATCGCCATGCAGGTACTTGTTTCTTCCATTGGTTGTTGACACTCCTGGCTTGTTGTGCTGTGTTACATACCAAGAGGATTGGGCGAAAAAAGAAAAACAGTTAGTAGTAAGTGTAGTCTGCCTCTTAATAGCTTCCGGTAAAACAATATATATGCGAGAGATAAGTAAGAGAAGTCAGTTATTAAAGAAAAGATGGTGAATTTTTTGACTCCTGGCTTGAAGAATTTTAGAGTGATACCCTGGGCCTGGTGCCATGACCTAGCATTGCTAGAAGCACTTTTGTTCTCACGAAAGAACAGTGGCATTGTTAGGAAGCTCCGTGAGTAGAAACAGTTGCCACCTGTACCTGTTCTGCTGGTCCGTCCATACGGTTGTTTAAAGAGCTGTTGTCTCTGTTCTGCTGGTGAGGAAATAAACTCTGTGAGGATGCTCACAGAGCGTTGCAAGTTAGGATTTGAACAAGGAGGTTTGCGTAAGTGGATTACATGTGCTGGACACTGATTTTTAAGTGCGTGAAGGAGCTATTGAACGGTTTGCAGCAGTGGGATGACGTGTACAGAACTGTATTTCACAGTGATCCTTTCTGACTGCTGATGGGAGAACAGTTGCAGATAGAGGAGAGAGCGAGCAAGCATGGATGTGGGTAGGATCATTAAGAGGGTTATGCAATAGAGTAAGTGACATGTTGGCTTCCATTAGGGTGCTAGCAGATGGATAGGGAGATGGAAGTTTCTGAGAACCAATTAGGAAATAAAATCAGTAGGACTGGCTTAGTGGTTAATAGTAGAAATTGGAGGACAAAGCAGTGTTAAGTTGACTTCCTATATTCTGTGCAAGCAACCAACTGACTGTGCCAGTTGGTCTTTACTTTCTAGATTTACTTGATTGTTTAAAAGGCAGAAAAATGGAGAGAGGAAAGGAGTAGAAAGATCTCCCATCTATTGATTCATTCCCCAAATGTACCAAACCAAAGCCAGGAACCAGAAACTCCTTTGTGGTCTCTCATGTGGGTGACAGGAACCCAAGTACTAGGTCGTCTTCCACTGCCATCCCAAGCACATTAGTAGAAAGCTGGAACAGAAGCAGAGCAAATGGGACTGAGACCAGGACTCTGATGCATGTTGCAGGCATCACAAGCAGCAGCTTGGCATGCTGTGCCACCATGCCAGCCAGAGTGGTGACATTTATTAATGAAACACTGGAAGAGATTGCTTGCTGATGTTGACCTTGAAGAAACCATGAGACATTATCAGTATCATGATTTAGTAATAAGTTCAGCTTTAAATTGACTGCTTTGAACTCCAGAATCCTGGTTTCAGCTTGGATCAGCCCTGGCCATTGAGGCCATTTAGGGATTCGCACTCTCTTTCTCTTTCTCTCTGTATAACTCTGACTTTCAGATAAATAAAATCTTTTTTAAAAAGATTTTAAAAAACCCTTCCATTCGGATTTCCATGTGTGTGTTATCTTTAGCAGTGGTGGGCACTCACCAAGTAACCTGAATCTAGGAGTCAGATCTTTGAGTGGCTGAATTCAAACTGTTACATTAACTTTCAAACAATTATATGTATTTCTTCACATTGATCTCAAATAATAAACAGCAGTATTTTTTCCTACCTATAAATATTCTAAATGTCACATATTTCATTTTTATTGAATAAATTTTCTATTTCTTTTGTGTTTTATCATTACACAGTAGTATAGTAGCATATTTATAAAATTTTTGAGTAAATGATATTGGGTTTTGCAATCAGAATTTTAAATTAAAAACGTTTTCAGGTGGAAGTCATTTCAATAAGTAAATCTGTGTTACATTGAGAGATGCAAGAAAGCTCTCAATGATTTTTTTCTTCCTTTGTAGTAGAAAGAGAAATGGGAATGAGTTGAGCTTCTGAAGGTTTTAAATCCATGTTAGTCAGCTTTATTAGGCTGTGGTGGAGAAATGTGACTTAGCAAACCATAGGTTACTGCTCTCTGAGGGACACACCCTTCGTGGCCTGGGTCTGAGTCTGCGTCAGGTTGCCTTTCCTTGGGACCCTTCCTGGGAACGTCTTACGCTCTTGGCAGTGGGGAGGGAGATAGTATAGTGTCTCTTAAGCTTCTGCTTAGAAATCACATTTACCAATCACTTCCATTCTCCAATGTTATGTCCAACTAAGGGCAGTGGGAGGAGGAGGCCAGCAGAGTACCACCATGTAGAGACAGGAGACTTTCAGAGCCAGGGCAGCTCAGGCTGGAGCCGTCCGCCACAGGAGGCACTGTGTTTACCATTCAGACTTGGTAAGCTTCCTGGCCTTTCTTAGTCAAAGCCATTTTTCAGTTTTCCTACTTTTAACATTGTTTTATGTCATGCGTAGTTGGTCTGAAAAATGTTTTCAGTGAGTTTGAAATAACCAAAAACCATCAGGAACTCTAAAATGCAGAGCATCAGAAGCCTGGGATTTGTTAGTGCCCAGGGATTTGGGCCATCTTCCACTGCTGCCCCAGGCACATATAGCAGAGAGCTAGCTAGATCAGCAACAGATCAGCTGAGACTCAAACCAGCACTTCAATACAGGATTGCAGGTAACAGCTTAACTCATTGCAGCAAGGCAAAACCAAAATACCATCTGGAGAATGTGCTGTCATGTTTGGCATCAAAATGTTCCTGCAGCTAACTTCACACACACAGTGTCAACACACAATTAACAGGGCACTGGAGGAAGCTTACACTAAGACAACAAATTCAAAGTTACCGAAGCAGGAGTTACAGAATTAGCAGGATAGACCATGAAGTTGCATTGTTAACAATTTAAAGAAGCCTGAAGTAGGGAATTTTGGTGCAGAACTTAAGATGGTTAAAACATGGCATAGCATATTTGAAAACAAAATTTTAGAATTGAAAAAAATACACTCACCAGAAGACCTCTACTAGCGAGTTAGTGAGCTAGGTCAGTGGAAACTGTTTGAAATGTAGACAAGAGGAAAAGTAGAAAACAAAAGATGTTCAAGATACAGTGTGATAGTCTAATAAGTGAGAGGGAGAGCCTCGATCTTAAATGATGACTGGGAAGTGGCCTGACCTGTAGCAGAGCATCAGCGCACAGGTCCAGAAGCCTGAAAAACCCAAGCAGCTGGTCACCTATTGTGGTGCAACAGATGAAACCTTTCCAGGTTGCTGGGGGCCGTATGTTGGGGAGTGGCTTGGAGTCTGTCGTGAGGGTGCATTCAGGGTGCTCTGTGCTTCCCAGATGGTGGATTCACCTGCTGCACCTGCTGCACCTGCCCTTAGTCCACGTTCTTCAGAGAATCCTGAGTTTCACATGAACTCTCTAGAGCAAGTGCTTCTAGAGAGGCAGAAAGAAGCTGCAGTATCCCGCCCCAGTCAGTCATTTTTATATGTGGAACTGTATGGAGACTACCACTCAATGATAAGTAAAAGGAAATTCTGACCTGCACACATACTGCAGAGAAATCAAGAGAGCGTACTGGGGAATTGACACATGAGGGAGTTATGAATGCTTATGATAAGTTGAGCTTTGATATCTAAGCTGAGCAAGAAGAGCAGTAGAGACATGATGAAGCTAGGTGGATAGTGGGAGAGGTAGAAGATTAATATATGGGGGGTATGAATGAAATAGTTACTGGTGAAGATGAACTGTAAGACTAGGGGATGGTGGTGGTCAGGTATTGGGATGATTAAAATATTTTTGTATTTGAGAGGTGAGATTTTAAGAGATGTGAGACAAAGATTGGTGATTCATGGAATGATCAAGAAGGGGAAGCTGGAATGGTATGGGCTTGACTGTGGTGGGCTTGACCTGGAAGGAGCCAGTTTTGGAGGAGCCATCCTCGTGGATTGTTGATGTCACCAAGAGCAGTGTAGTGATAGAGTGGACAAACTGAGGTCTTCATTTGAAGGGTGAGAAAGTTGGATATCTGTAAAGGTCATGAACAAGGTAGGAGGGCAGCATACGAAAAAGACTTAGAGCAAAAAATTAAACATGAGGATACTTACCAATAGTTTGTGGAAATCCAAAGTACATAAAGTGTGACACCTGGGTTTTTTTGCACCAAGATAAATTGTGTGTGTGTGTGTAAATTTTATTTTTGGTGATGTTTACAGAGTGGGAAGGATCAAAGGATATAGGAAAGTGGGTAAGACTATTGTCTCTGAATTTTCTTTTCCTTTCTCCTGTATCTGGGGAAATGGGAGAGACAAGTGGAGAAGCTGCACCCAGCCTCCCAACTGCCCCAACACCCAGTGGTGAGGAACGACCACCTGGTATCAACCCCGGGTCCCCAGTGTGGAGCATGCTCCAAGGGTTTTGCTTAAGTGGTTTTGATGGTTCTGAAATGCTGTTGATTTGTTGCTCCAAAAAATAAGGAAATCCTTCCAAGATCGATTGGCTGACATAGTTCACCTTATAGTCTCCGTTCGCCCAGATACTTGCTGTCATCATTTGGCTGGAATAGTTGTCCAATTTGTTCTGCCTTCCTTCCTCTGCTATGGTATCAGATGTCCTCTGTGGATGCCAGTGGTCTCCCATATCCTCCATGTGCATCTGGGTTTGCCATCCACTGCTGTCTTTTCCACTGAGGAGGCCCAGTTCTGACCCATGTGCTCTACTGTCAGTCCACCTATCCTGCAATTCTCACCGTGGTTGGAGTTTTGAGTCCAGCGTTTTCAGTTGGGGGATCCCCAAAGAGATCTCATCTGAGGTGATTTAAGACCTGACTCTTATGTGTGCTTGCCAGTACAGTGTCTGGCACAGTCTGTCAGCCACCTCAGCCTACACACACACTGTTTAGTTGCAATTGCTGGATCACTTCTGTCTCCAGCCCTATTCTTACACAAACCAATGGATGCTGTAGCCCAGACCAACCCAGCCCTCTACACACTCAGCCCTCATGTACACCGGTGGGAGCTGCAGCCCAGTCGGAGTGACTCCCAGTAATCCCCTCCAGACCCGCCCCCAGCCCTGGTTCCTGTGCTTGACAGTATGTGCAACAGACTGGTTCAGCCTGTCCCACACCCATTCAGTTCTCACACACATCAGTGGGCATTGAAGCCTAGCTCAACACAACCAACCCCACTTTCCAGCCCACACTGATGCCAACAGGTGCCACATCTTTCTAGCCAAGCCCTCCCCCAGCCTTAGTTCTCATGTTCACCAGTGCGAGCTGCAGCGCATCAGAGAGGTGCCCACAGTTTGCTATTGGGCCCACTTCCCTTCCTGGATCTTGCACTCTCCAGGTGGTTCTGCAGCCTAACTTGACAGAATCTGCCCCCTGTCCCAGCTCTTGCCAGCCAATGCTGTGGCAATGACCATCCAGCCTGCACTTACTCTGGCTCATGTCTGCACCAGTGAGCACACTTAGTTAGCCCAGCCTGGCTCTCTCCCTAACCCACAGGTGTTGTAGCCCTGCCCAACCTGATCTGCTCCCAGTCCCACTTCTCATGCTTGCCAGTTCTATCTTTTTTGTGGACTTTCTGAAGTCCCTTTAACTCAGAGTTTTTAAAGAAGAAAAGGTTTAGAAGCAGCAAGAAGGGGTATTCTCCAGTTACGTACAGGAGATGAAAAGCAGCAGCTGTCTGCGAAGACAGGGTCTCCAAGAATGGCTAGGTTTTAGTGAGGGACAGACAGGGAACTTTTCAGGGAAGGGGATGAGCAGTGAAACAGCTTTTCCTTTGAAAATTAACCATTTTTTCATAAGTTTGGATATCAAACCTCTGATAATGAACATCAAAACAACTACTGTCTTACACATATTGGAAAATGAGGTTCATCTGTGTTGAATGATTACTGCATGCTGTCCTATTGCTGACAGTACAGAGGTACAGTACCCCTTAAGGAGTGTGTAGACTGGTGAACTCTGCGGAAGTTGTGCGCATGTTTGTCCATACGTATATAGCCTGAAAGAGTTGGTGGACACACTCGCATCCCTACTTTTTCTGGTTAACAGTGGTCACCCTAAGAGCCTGAAGGGCTTGAAGAGGCAATATATTAAGGGTTTTTTGTTTTGTTTTGTTCTTTTTTTTTTTTTTTTTTTTACCATTTTTTATCCTCTGTTCTTTAAGTCTCTTATGAGAATGCGGTTATGTTGTTTATTAATAAGCTAAGAAATATATTAGAAATTCATGTTTTGCTTTGTGATAATACAAGAAAACACTGTGGGTTTTTTTTTTTTTTTAAGCCTTTGTCTATTTCCTCTAGGCAGGAATACCCATGGGACCAATGCCAGCAGCGGGAATGCCTTACCTGGGCCAAGCGCCATTCCTGGGCATGCGTCCTCCAGGCCCGCAGTACACTCCGGACATGCAGAAGCAGTTTGCTGAAGAGCAGCAGTAAGACTTCCAGGATCTATCTAGTCATGACTGTTTATCAAGATACTGTCAAATGTTCTGTGCAGATTTGAAATCAACACAGTCAAGTTGCCTTTTAAAATCTTTAAAACAACTCTTATCATTAGAAATTTCAAGCCAGAAAGGGTTTTAGAAATCCTGTAGTTCAGTTTTTACATCTGGAGAAAGTCTGGTTATACAGAGGTCAGAGACTTATCAGTGTAGGTTCCACAGATACAGACTTCCTGGCTCCCAGGGCATTGCTCTCCTCCTGTGTGATAGTCCGCAGCGAAGTTTTTTATATGCAGTGCAAAGAGTGTTTATAGATAGACTTCATCTGTCTCTGGTTTTTGTAATTATTGTGATATGCTAAAGTTGTTTCCTAGGGTGGGCATTATCCTAGGATGCTACTTGGGACACCCACACCGTGTGTCAGAGTGTGAGAGTTGGAGTTCAGACTCGATTTCCTATCCACCCTCCTGCTAATACAGCTGGGAGGCAGCAGGTGATGGCTCCAGTAACTAGATCCCTGCCACCCGAGTGAGATACCTGCTGGGGTTGATCTGGCCCCACACCATCCACTGTGTGCATCTGGGGAGTGAATCGGTGGGTGGAACATGTCTCTCTCCTTCCCTTTTTATCTAGCTGTTACACTGACTTCCAAATAAATTTTTAAAAATTTTAAGATTTTGAGGGGCTTGTCCAATGCAATAACCTAGGAGTTAAAGTCCTCACCTTACCCTCCTGGGATTCCTTCCATATGGGCACTGGTTCATGTCCCAGCTGCTCCATTTCCCATTCAGCTCCCTGCTTGTGGCCTGGGAGAGCATTTGAACAGGGCCCAAAGCCTTGGGACCCTGCACCCACATGGGAGACCCAGAAGAGACTCCTTGCTCCAGATTGGCTCAGCTCTGGCCATTGCAGCCACTTGCGGAGTAAACCAGCAGATGGACATGAGATCTTTCTGTCTGTCCTACTCTCTGTGTCTGCTTTTTCAAGAAAAATAAATAAATCTTTAAAAAAAGATTCTTTTTTTTTTTGCAAATTCAAGACAGATTCACCTATCTAAGTTAATAGTTTATTTTTAAGATCATTTTAAATATTTTGGAGTTACTATGGCAAGGAGGAAACTGGTCGAACAACGTTAGATGGAGTTTATACTTTGAGAAAGACAAAATGATGTTGACGAAACTGTTATTAGAGATCAAAATGTAGCACAGTTGATAATTCCTGAAGCTAGTTCTTCATTAACTCATTTTTCCTTCAGAAAGCGATTTGAACAGCAGCAAAAACTCTTAGAAGAAGAACGAAAAAGACGCCAGTTTGAAGAACAGAAGCAAAAGCTCAGACTGCTGAGTAGTGTGAAGCCCAAGGTAATGTGCTTCCTGCCACCTCGCCCCGACCCAAAACCAGCACCCTGGGTTTCCCTCTGGTCCCTCACTGTGGGTGTTGCCCCTGAGCCTCCAGGCTGAGTTGAGGTTGTGATCAGTTAGTTTCATGTTGCCTTACCTAGATGCTAAAATGGGGATTTGTTATTTACTGTAAAGGTGCTCTGTTGCTGATGGGAATAAGACATCAGTTGTCATTCTCTTGGCACCCGCTTTTTTTGTTTGTTTCCACGCAATATCTGTTGTTCTTTTCTTGGGAAGCAGTAATCCTAAAGGTGATGATAGGAAATGGGCTTCTCAGGACCCTCTCAGGACACCTGTCACCTAACAACTTTGTATTAAAGTTTTTATAAATGGGCCTTTTAAGATTTGTATATTCTGTTGGGTATCGTTTTATGCTGGCTTCATACACTTACGGAAGAATTGGAGAATTCACATTCAAAAGGATGTGGTAAAAATATTGGAAGTAGAATAATATGTGTGCTTTCAAGTTGGGTGGGTAGAACAAACTGATAGGTGAGTGAGAACTATAAATATATTTGTTATCTCTTAGACAGGAGAGAAGAGTAGAGATGATGCGTTGGAAGCCATAAAAGGGAATTTAGATGGGTTTTCCAGAGATGCTAAGATGCATCCTACTCCAGCGTCGCACCCCAAGAAACCAGGTAGTTTTCATGTTACAGGCACTGCAGTTTTCATTCTTGGCAGGTGATTTATACTGCCTGTATTGAAGTGACCATTACATGTGTGCTAATCTTTTCCTCCAAACTAAGTAGAGATTTGCATATTTTAAGATACACAGTGACTTAAGACTAGGGTGTGAAAATGATTCCGGAGGAGAAAACCTCCCTGTTGGCTATCTACAGTCTGTCTGACAACTCGTGGACCTTTTGTATATCGAAGTGCGTGTTAACGTTAGTAAAATCTGTTCACTCAGCAGATGTAATAAGAGTCATTACATTCTTGTTGCTTTAAAATTTTACCTTTTTGAGCTGGCACAGATCTTATTCTTAAGTGTGATTAAACTTAAAATTTTAAATGCCCCATTTAATAATTCATGATTTCAATAATACTTCTCATGAAATTTTAATTTTTAAAATATATTATCAGGTAAGCCAAATGTGCCTTCTAAGAACAGGATAGAGTTGGTTATGTTTTGTTCTTTTGAACATTTGGTAGCTAAAATGAGTCTTGTTTATACAGTTCTTACTACATCCCTTTTAAATTTTTGATATCCTCATCTTTTAATGCCTGACTTTAAAAACAAAAGACTACTAACAAGTGAATAGTTGTCACAAATTATTTGACCAACCAAGAAAGTGCTGTCTTCTGCTTGGAAATGTTCTGTTGTTCAATTTTATCCTGAATGTTTGTATCACAGTGCCTTTCTGTTGTTGTGTTTGGTTCCTTTACCTGCGAAGCAGAGAAACACACAGATGTGGACAGTAAGACAACACAGACAATTTTCATCTGTTGGTTCACTTTGTGGGCCTGTGCCCACAGTGGCCACGACTGGAAAGCCAAAGCTCAATGTAGGGTTCACATTCGCAGCAAGTTGAGTGTCAAATCCATGGACCCCGGTATGTGACACGGGCCTCTAAATGGCTAGGATGCACTCCCACTTCTCTAGTGTCTCTCAGGGTGCTGTCAGGAGAGAATTAAATGTCACAGTAGGACCGGGCACAGTGGCCTAGTGGCTAAAGTCCTCACCTGACACACACCAGGATCCCATATGGGTGCCAGTTCTAATCCCGGCAGCCCCACTTCCCACCCAGCTCCCTGCTTGTGGCCTGGGAAAGCAGTTGAGGACAGCCCAAAAGCTTTGGAACCCCTGCACCCATGTGGGAGACCTGGAGGAAGTTCCTGGCTCCTGACTTCAGATCAGCTCAGCTCTGGCTATTGTGATTACTTTGGAAGTGAATCATCAGATGGAAGATCTTTCTCTGTCTCTCCTCCTCTCTGTATAGCTGACTTTGCAATAAAAATAAGTCTTTTTTTTTTTAAAAAAAAGGAATTAAGGAATAGATACTTGCAGTTAATACTCAGCTGGGCCCAGTACAGAGCTCAGGAAAGGAGAAGGCAGAGAGGAGTGGTCATTAAATTTATTTATTTATTTTATTGCTAAGTCAGATTTGCAGAGAGGATAATCTTCCATCTACTGGTTCACTCTCCAAGTTGCCACAATGATTACGCCGAGCTGATCCAAAGCCAGGAAGTAGTAGCTTCCTCCAGGTCACCCACACGGATGTAGGTTCCCAAGGCTTTGGGCTGTCCCAGACTGCTTTCCCGGGCCACAAGCAGGGAACTGGAAGGGAGGTAGAGCAACCAGGATACAAACCAGTACCCATATGGGATCCCAGCTCATGCAGACAAGGACTTTAGCCACTAGGTTGCAGTGTTAGGCCCAATAAAAATCTTCTAAAACCTTTTCTAGTCTTTTCACCTTTTACCCCATAGATTGTCTTAATATATTTTTCACAAAGATTAATTTTATTGGAAAAGCAGATTTACAGAGAGGAGAAGCTGAAAACTCTTCCATTTGCTAGTTCACCCCTCAAATGGCCACAATGGCCATTAATGAGCAGATCTGAAGCCATTGGTTTCTTCTCTGCACAACTACATGGGTGCAGGGTTCCCCGGAGTTGGGCCAGCCTCTGTGGCTTTCCCAGGTGTGTTAGCAGAAATTGGATCAGATGTAGAACCGCCACAACCTAACTCTTCCTGACCCCTTACGGGATATCTGAGTAGCAGATAATGACTTCACCTGCTATGCCACAGTGCTGGCCCCACTGAATTTCTTAATAATTAAATTTAAACATCAAAATGTGTGTTAAGGACAATAAAAGGCAAAAACAGACTGCTAGAGCCTTCTGAGGGTGAAGTAGTGAATTTGGGTAAACAAGGGGACTTCAGGCTGTGGAAAAAATAAACAGTACATTTATTTTGGTGTAGAAAAGTCTTGAAGTACCTGTGTGTTTTTTCTAATGATACATCTCTCAGAAATTTCTGAAGATCACTGATAAGTAGGTTTTATGTTTTGATAGAATATCCATTTGGATTTAAAAATAATACTTTGATATGGGCCCGGCGCAGTGGCGCAGGTGGTTGGGGTCCTCGCCTTGCACGCCCGGGATCCCATATGGGCGCCGGTTCTAATCCCGGCAGCCCCGCTTCCCTTCCAGCTCCCTGCCTGTGGCCCGGGAAGGCAGTCGAGGACGGCCCGGGGCTTTGGGACCCTGCGCCCGCGTGGGGGACCCGGAGGAGGCTCCTGGCTTCGGATTGGCATAGTGCCGGCCATTGCGCTCACTTGGGGGGTGGGTCATCGGACGGAGGATCTTCCTCTCTGTATATCCGCCTTTCCAATGAAAAAATAATAAAAATAAATCTTTTAAAAAAATAATAATAATACTTTGATAGAAATTATGAGTGGTATTAGTTAAGAAAAATTAATGTCAACTTTATAAAAGGAAACTGTTTTTATTTTGTTTTGTTTTTGAAGCAAATACAAAGTAGCTTTAGAACCTCTTTCAAAAGACACAAAATTGTTTGTGGACATCCGAGGTTTTTGCAGGTGTTGTCTAGTTCCACTTGTTCACCTCCACTATTCACATTATAGTATTTTCTTTTGGAATTCTTTTGGAATTGTGCTGCATCTCAGTTTCTCTGTTCTCTGTTGGTTTTCATTTCTGTGTGTTTCATTGCCATTTTCCATTTTGCAGATTATCCCACATCATCTCATTCTACTAAAACTGTCTCCCCATCACCTGCCTTTCTTGATGAAGAAGAATTCAGTGACTTTATGCAGGGGCCTGTTGAGGTCCCCAGCCATGGGCCTTGTCCCACGGCCCAGCCCTTTCAGTCTTTCCACCCTACTACCCCACTTGGCCAGTTGCATGCCCAGAAGGCTGGCACACAGCCTCTCCCTGCCGGTCAGATGCCAGTGTCATTTGCCTTACATGGTGTCCCTGGGCAAATGCCTTACTCCTCCACTGCTTCAGCCTCACACAGTGTACAGAGAGCAGGTAACTCTTAGCATTGTTAATGAAAATATTCATGAAATAGTCTAGGGAAATTTCTCTGTTATATAAGTCGAATGAATAATGTAATAATGTTGGTAAAGAAACTTTTGCACAAATCTAACAGTATTGTTGAAATTCACCAGAGTCTATACATGCCAGAAACTTTGCTCCTAAATTGGGAGCAATTTAAACATCTTATTATTTGGAAAACACACTGGTTTCTAAAAAAAAGATGACTCTCCTGCTTAGAAATAATCACGAATATGGTTTTTTAAAGTCTGAAATGCTGAAGTGGTCTTTCAGGTTTGGCCACATAGTACTTGGGGCCAGAGTCCAGGCTGTTCATTTAGCACCAGTTTTTGTTTGTTTGTTTGTTTTTGCTTGTTTGATAAGTCTTTAAACAGTTCTGTTAGCTCAACCCTGTATGTCAAGACACACTTGAGCAATGCTGTGTGGGCGTTGGCAGATGTGCAGAGTTGACACTGATTTGGCAGACATGGAGAGCGCCCTGAGGTGGTGCTGCTGACAGCGGTCTGCTGAATAGCCACAGTGTTTGTACCTTCAAGTAGGGTACCTGCCTGCAAGGTGGTGCTCCTTCCACTAGTCTACCTGCCATTTCAGAGGATGCTTGAGAACCACCAGGGATTTTCAAGTTTTTAAACTTCTCAAGTGTGGAGTGACTGGATTATTTCAAATGATGGCAGAGCCTTCCCTCTAGAATATGGGATTGGAAATGAATGATTTACAAGATGAGAAATATGCAATTCTATACAAATAACCCTTCATGCTGTTTGTTTAGGGCCTTCTTTGGAGGAGAAGCTCCTAGTGTCTTGTGATATAAGTACATCTGGGCAGAAACAAATTAACTTAAATACTTCTGAAGTGGGGCACCAAGCCCTAGTCCAGGGTTCCAGTAAGAACCATCCCAGTTTAACGGCCAGTAACGGGGTTGCCATAGATGGATGTTTAAGTGGTACCACCACTGCAGAGGCAGAAAAGTCTTCAGACCAAAACCTGTCCATTGAAGAGAGTGGTGAGCTCATGAAACATTCAACAAAAAAAAATTTGTTTAACCGAATGTTGCTCGAATGCTAACACCTTAAGCATTAATCTTGCGAATGCTGCTTGATTTTGCTAATTGAAACTATGCTTAAAATATATTTAATGCATTCCTTTTTCCAGTTAACCCCCTGCAATTTTGCTCTGAATTCTCTCAAGACACTACTTCCTTTTCAAAAAAGATTTTGATGACCAGTTTCTTAATAAGAATTATTCCTAATTACAGATTTCTTTTCCTTTTGTCTTACAAAAGCACTCCCTTCTCTCTCTAACTTTCTATTCTTCCATAAAGGTTGAAAAGTTAAATGGTAAATGGAAAAGTCACCAATGAAAGTAGAGGTTTGCTATTTCTAAAATAAACCATAAGTACTGCTGCCTGAAAAATCCAAATTTTATTAACACACCCTGCAGAGTTGAGTTAGAGTGTGGCACTTTTAGAAGATACCTTACTATATTTGAAAACTTCAATTCCTTTGCATCTAAGGCAGCAGTGTATACTTGACTCAGTAAAGAAATAGTGTCAGACTTGCAAAGAAGCATTATTTTAAACTGTCAGCAAAGTTGAGGCAATTAAACTTTTTATATGGGATGGCTTTTGTAAAGCCATTTTGGTTTTTCCTTCAATTCCTAAGTTAAATGATGCAAGTCTTGTGTGATTCAGACTATTGATACATATTTGGATTTCCTTTAATTTATTCTTCGTGATATAATGTACAGGAGTTGTTAAGAAATGGAATGTTGTGGTTGTGTTGGTGACTTTTTTAAGCATCTCCAGCCAAAGCTCTTCTGTGTAAGTGAAAGTGAGGCAGTGCTTGCACATCTTCTCCGTGTGTTCAGTGATGCTCCCTGTTTTGCAGGTGTGGGAGTCTTCCCCTCGCAGGACCCTGTTCAGCCCCGAATGCCTCCATGGATTTACAATGAGAGTTTGGTTCCAGGTAAAACAAAACACAAAAGCTTGGTGCAGTTTTCATGTTGCATTGTTTACTTTTAATATTGTGGATTTAGTTGTAAATATTATTGTCATGGTTATAAAACACGTAAAAGGGATTGTTACCTTTCCCACTTTTTTCTGAGAGTGTAAAAGATAAATCTGATTTGTAAGACTGCCTGCTATATGGAATAGCTATGTCAACAAAGAACTGTTTTGCCTTGAGGCTTTGAATATTTTATTGACCACGATATATTTTATTTCTACATGCATTCTTTATTATGCCTTTGAAGATAGTATCGAATGTTTGTACAATTGTATTAATTATTGGATGCAGCTTTATCAGTTCTCAGTAATTGATTGATTTTTGTTAGTGTTTGTTTTTGACTTGTCATCGGACATGCAAAGTAGAGGACCAGGTGGTGTCCTTTCTTCACATTTAAAGTTGGTTTTTACCTTTCCTTAATGTGTTGTTATTGCTGAGCCAAAAAGATCCAGCAAAGTGCATTTTGTAGCAGTGCTCAGTTAATGTAAGGAAATAGATTGTTTCAGCCATAATTAGTATACATAGAAAGGACTATCACAGCAGTAGTTATTACTCTTCTAAAAAGTTTTGGAAGGGTTTTTAGTTGCTGGAGGAGGCAGCTGGCCTAGAGATTAGGATGCTCTCATCCTGCATCAGGAGCGCGTGAGCTCAGCTGCTGCTTCTCACTGCTCACTCCAACTCCCTGCCAGTGCACAGCCTCGGAGGTTTGTATTTTCCTGAGGATTTGGGATGTTGAGCTGATTTTCTTTTTTTTTTTTTTTTTTTTTTTTTTTACATATTCTTGCTCACCATTTGTACTATCTTCCTTTTGCAAAAACCTATGGCATTTTTCCCAATTGAGTTTTTGAAGTAACGTGCATGAATCTCCTGTCAGATGCATAATTTGCAGATATTCTGTTCCATTCTGCAGGTTGTTTCTTTGCCATGCAAAAGCTTCTAAGTTTGAAGTAACTGTATTTTTGATTTTCTGTATTTTGGGGATTTTATTTTAAAGAATCATTGCCTATACTGACATCTTGAAGTGTTGTTTCCCTTATGTTTTCTTGTAGTTTTCTAATTTTGGCTTTTATGTTTAGTTCTTTGATCCATTCTGAGTTGTTTTATAGATGGTGAAAGAATATGTTAGTATTTTATCACTTATTTACTGTACTTACATAACACCTTGAAAACTAAAAGTAATTTCTTTTAGATCTCCAGTTTCCTAGATTGGTCATGGATTACAGTTGTTTTGCACTTGGTTAGATAAAACTTATGAACTGATAATATCTATATTACAATCTTCAGTTTAGACTTCAGTTGTACATAGAACTTCCAGCTGCCCATCTTCTCTCTTACCTGTGTCCTCAAGCAAATAAGGTTTATTATTTTTTTGAGTTTTATCCATTTTATGCCAGTTTGTATTTAAAAGAAACTGAATATTTAAGAGGCAAAATACATGTTCTGATATCCAGCCTAATAACCTGAAATGTGTATTTTTAATCCTAGATGTAAAATTCTGTTGTAAGCATTTTTCCTCTATCTCCCTCTGATTTCCAACACTCCTAACTCAACTTGCCAGGTCTAGCATGTGAGCATCCAGACAAACAGCAAATACGATGAGCTTATCCCAGCCTTTATTTTATGTGGCAGCACTGTCTCTTAACAGCCTTCCATTCCAGCCCTTTGGATAAACTCGTCGCCGTGAGAGGAGCCAAGTCTTTCCCTTGAAGGCTCAGATTTCCAAAGTTCCTTTTCTCGGCACTTTTCCTCACAGCCGCTCTTGCTCCCCATTTCTGCTTTCAAACTGTTCCCAGCATCTTTACTCTCCACCTTTCTTCTCTTTTAAAGCACAGAGCATCTGCTTATACTGCCTTTCCTTTACTGAAGTTAAAATCTTCGGAACTAGAAAAGTTCATGTAACCTTCAAGTCGTCTTTAGGACCAACTTCTCCTAAGATCCAAGCCTTAATTGTCTGCTGATTATTTCTTAATTTTTTAAGTTATTTTTATTTAAAAGCCAAAATGACAGACACACATGCAGACAGAGACATACACATATACAAAGAAAGAGATCTTTTGTCTGCTGGTTCACTTCCCAAATGCCTGCAACAGTTGCAGCCAGGCTGGGCCTAAGCTAAGACTCTACCTGGGTCCCCTACATGGGTAGCAGGAACCCAAGCATTCAGCTGCCTCCTGTAGTGTGTATCAGCATGAAGCTGGACCCAAGCAGTGAAGCCTGAACTTGAACCTGGGTTCTCCAATATTGTCAGCATCCCAAGCAGCATCATAATGGCTGCATCCAGCACTGGTACCCCACTGCACACTTGAACATCTTCTTTACATCAGTTCCAACTTGATGTGCCTTTGGTTCTGTTAAATAGTGTGATTCAAAATTATTTTTGTATACCAACAATAACAACAAAAAGATCAATTGTTTGTAATGTTTACATTTGTAATTTGGATTTTTCTTTAATAGATGCCTATAAGAAAATTCTGGAAACCACAATGACTCCAACTGGAATAGATACTGCTAAGCTTTATCCTATTCTGATGTCGTCTGGACTTCCCAGGGAAACTCTTGGACAAATATGGGCCTTAGCGAATCGAACAACCCCTGGCAAGCTTACTAAGGAAGAACTTTATACGGTCCTTGCCATGATAGCGGTAACACAGGTACACAGCGTTTTCTATGTGGGAGCAAGTAACTGTGATGTAAATTGGAACAAACGTGAATATTTTCCTCCTGCAACATCATATACTCTTTATATATCAAGGTTTGGATTGTTTTCATGATACAGGACTTTAAAAAATATACAGGTTAAATAATATTCATCCTGGCACATTACTATTTAAAGACTGGCCTGATAGTATTGAAAAGTTATACCAAGTGAAATTGCTTTCAATCATTTAATGTCCTTTTAAAATTCCAGAGATATATTTTCAAACCGGTAGCAGTTTTTCTTGATTCAAGATCAGTTTAAATTACTTGGTTATTGAAAGTTGTGTTACTAGAGGGAGAGCATGTCGTAACTGATATGTGTTGGGCATTTTTAAGTATTAAGTTTATATCAACCTTGTGACTTTCTTCTTAAATTTGAGTGAAAATACAAAGTGCACAAATTGGAGTCTTCAAAGTTTCTCTCAGTGGTGTGTGTTTTGCAGTCCCCTGAAATGTTTCTGTTTCCTTCCTGTTCTGTATAGAGGGGTGTACCTGCCATGAGTCCGGATGCTTTAACCCAGTTCCCGACGGCACCTGTTCCGACGTTAAGTGGTTTTCCTATGACTTTGCCTACCCCGGTGAGTCAGCCAACCGTGATACCCTCCGGCCCGGCGGGCTCCATGCCCCTCAACCTTGCACAGCCCGTCTTGGGCATTAACCTTGTTGGACCAGTGGGTGGAGCTGCAGCCCAGGCTTCCAGTGGCTTCATGCCAACTTATCCTGCAAATCAGGTAAATGGAGAGGCAGCATATTGTAAATAATCCCACACAACTCTTTCAGATATACAAAGTGAAAATTACTAGATTTTGATGGACAATTGAGGTTAATATTGAACAGTGTTAAGACAAATCAGATTTTTCTTTTTCTTATTTTTTAAAATAGTTACATTTTATTTGAAAGGCAGTTTTGTTTTTAATTGGAAAGGCAGATTTAAAGAGAAAAGGAGATTCAGAGAGGTCTTCCATCCACTGGTTCACTCCCCAAGTGGCCGCAATGGATGGAGCTGAGCCATTCTGGAGCCAAGACCTTCCTCCAGATCTCCCACGCAGGTGACAGGGTCCCGAGGCTTTGGGCCGTCCTCCACTGCTTTCCCAGGCCACAAGCAGAGAATTAGATGGGAGGTGGAGCAACCAGGGCACAAACTGGCACCCACATAAGAACCTGGCTCGTGCAAGGCAAAGATTTAGCCATCAGTCCAGTGTACTGGGCCTAAATAAGATTTTTCATTATCTAAAAGACGTGAAGAAATTTCTCAATTGTTAAGATACATTGAACTCAGGATCCCTTGTTACCTCACTGAGTCACGCACCCCAGAGTTGCTTTTTCCCTTCAAAACAAATATTCCTGAGCATGTAAACAGGTAGTTAAAAATGTAAGGGCTGAAGTTTTACATACATATTTTAAACATCAGCTACAATAAGATTATTTCAATTTTTAGGTTATATATATTTTTAATATTTTTTTTATTTCTTTTGGAAAGTCAAATACACAGAGAGGAAGAGACAGGAAGATCTTCCATCTGATGATTCAGTTCCAAAATGATGACAATAGCTGGAGCTGAGCTGATCTGAAGCCAGGAGCCAGGAGCTTCTTCTGAGTCTCCCACATGGGTGCAGGGTCCCAAGGCTTTTGGGCTATCCTCAACTGCTTTCCCAGGCCACAGGCAAGGAGCTGGATGGGAAACAGGGCCACCGGGGTCAGAACTGGCACCCATATGGGATCCCGGCACGTGCAAGGCTAGGACTTTCGCCACTAGGCTGCCATGCCAGGCCCAGGTTATTTCTTTTGAACAAATCCTGTGAAACATGAAATTTAAAATAGTTCATTTTCATTAATATTAACAAAAAAATTTTTTTTTAAGATGTATTTTTATTTGAAAAGCAAAGTTACAGAGAGAAGGAAAGACGGATCTGCCATCTGCTGTTTCACTTCCCAAATAACTGCAGCAGCAGGATCTAGTCATTCTGGGTCTCCCGCATGGGTCCACAGGGGCCCACAGGGGTCCACAGGGGCCCAAGGACTCAGGCCATCCTCTGCTGTTCTCCCAGGTCATAGCAGGAAGCTGGATCAGAAGTCAAACAGCTGGGACACAAACCATGTGGCACCACAGGCCAAAGCTTAGTCTACTACACCACAGCACTTACTCCATAGGAATCTTTTGTTAAATGCATAATGTTCAGTGTCTGTGAGGATGTATCTACAGGAAAAGTGACTGTAGATTCCCTGGTGTACCTTATTTAAGATGATAAGTGACAGAAAGTATCAAAATTGATTTGTACCTTCTGAACTAGCAGTTGCACCATTAGAAATGTATCCCACTTGGGACCAATAGGATTATGTAGCGCACTGATCCTCCACGTACAGTGCCAATTTCCCATATGTGGGCTGGTTCTAGTCCTGGCTGCTCTACTTATAATGTAGCTCCGTGCTTATGGTGTGGGTAAGCACAGGGGGATGGTCCAAGGCCCTGCATCCACGTGGGAGACTGAGAACAAGATCCTGGCTCCCAGCTTTGGACCAGCCCATCTCTGGCTGTTGTGGCCATTTGGGGAGTGAACCAGAAAATGGGAGGGCTCTCCCTGTCTTTTTCTTTTTCAAGTAAACATAAATAAATCTTTAAAAAAAAATAGGAATGTATCCCACAGAAATAGTGACAAATTTGTAAAGGTATGCAAAGGTGTTTGTTGTAAATTTCAGAATAAGAAATTTGAAATAGCTATACAGCTATCAGAAGGAAGATGTTCAATAACTTTCATTTCATCTATGGCAATGGTAAACTAATCATTAAAATTCATGCACTAGTCGGCATGCACTACACGGAGAGATGTCCCTTAAGCACAGGACAGTATGTGGTGAGCTCGTTTTTCTAAAGTCACTGAGCCATTACCGGTTCTCACTTCCTGGGGTAGGATTAGGAATCGTTGATTACTGTCTGTGATTGGCTCTGTAGGCTTGTGTCACTTTGATAACTTACATATTTGTTGTAAAATAGTTTTGAATGATAGCAGACCCTTGGTTATGCAACAACTATGATTCAACTCTTTTTAAAATGTACAGATGCATTTTTTAACCCCATCTCTTATCATTTGTGCCAGGAAGCATCTAGGAATATAAGGTTCCTTTAGTTGATGTTATGTCCAACGAGTATTCTAAAGTTACCTGGTTGTACCTACAACTGAGAAATGGCAAGGCAGCCTTGGAGGTTGTCAGTTGATGTTCTCCTCCTGCTGTCCATTTGATGGGTTCTCCGAACATTCCCTCTGAACCTAGGTGGCAAAGCCAGAAGACGACGACTTCCAGGACTTTCAAGATGCTTCTAAGTCGGGATCCCTGGATGACTCGTTCAGTGATTTCCAGGAGCTGCCTGCTGCTTCAAAACCAGCTAATGCTCAGCATGGAAACAGGTAGAAGGTGTTCAGTGTTTTTAGCATTGCATTTCATGATTAAGAAAGAGAGACAATAAAAGTCTAAGCATAAGCAAGAGAAATTAAGGTTGCATGCTCGCAGTACGTGATTATTCCTTTGTTATTCATATTTCTACTCTTTGAACTTCTTTTTTGTCCATCATAAACTTGAACTCCTACCATTCTTTCCAGCTACGCATTTGCTTGTCATTATTTCTTTGCTTGTTACTGATTCTGTGGCACACCAGGTTAAGCTGCTGCAAGCAGTGCTTGCTTCCCATATCTGAGAGCTGCTTTGAGTTTGGGGTGCTGTGCTTCTGCTGCAGCTCCTCGCTAATTACCTGAAAAAGGAGCAGAGGGTGGTCCAGGTGCTAGGCCCTTGCATGAGCATAGGACACCTAGGCGGCTTCCAGCTTCTGCATTGGCCTGGCCCAGCTCAGGCTGTTGCAGCAATTTGAGGAATGAAACAGAGGGTGGAAGACCCCTCCCTGTCTATTACTCTGCCTTTTAAATAAATAAAACAAATCTTAGGGGAAAAAAAAACAGAGGAAAGAAATTGAAGACAATGACAGTGCTTAAGATGTTTTTACAATATATAATTTGCATAGTTTGTTTTTCTGTAATACTGTTGTTGATTTCCACAAAATTCATAATTCAGAACTCTGATTATTCATATCTTAGAACTTTAGATTCCTATTTGGTTTTCTATGTTTTTCTTAAATTACATAAACATTTCTGTAATCTTTGGGTACAGTGAAAGATTCAGTCAGTATGTTGTCAGTTAATTACTATCTAACTTATTTTTTAAGTTGTTTGAGTATAAGAAAGAGCAAGAGCAGGAGCGTGAGCTGGCTGGGCTGACTCGCCCCTGCTTGCCGGCAGCCAGGGGCAGGGCGGGTCTGCCCTGTGGGCGCCAAGAACCCTGCAGTCAGAGCAGGAGCTCAATGCCAAGTACTTAGTCCCCTAGGGCTGCAGGGGTCTTAACCAGCAGGCTGAATACCAGCTTCCTGTTTAATTATGCAGATTCTTGTATAGATTGGGCCACACTTTAAGCCATATGAATTTTTCCCGCTTTGGTTTACTCTTAGAACTTGTTTTTATTAGTCTGCATAACCCATTTCTCTGTTCCTGCTTGTGTTATCGTCTTAATCTCTTTTGAGTTTGAGCAGTTGATCTTTCACTCGGTACCTCCATGCATACATACGGTAATAGGAGTTGAGCGATGGAAATTTTTGAGAATTACAAATTAAAGAAAGAGATTATTCTTCTGATTGGAAGAACACATTGAACACATGTTTGTACACTGAGGAAATATGTGGAGGTCATGTGTCCTGGGTCTCGCAGACCACTGGGTTGGAGGCGCTGTTGACCTTACAGATATGTGACCGTGTTTCTGCCCCAGATCTCTTCCTTTGAACAAAATGCAGGTGCATTGCTACTGCCCGAGCGTCTCTGTCAGAATGGTATGAAAGAGAGAGATAGGGAGAAACAGCAAAGATCTTCATCTACTGGCTCACTTGCCAGATGACTGCAATGATCAGAGCTGTTCTGGCCCAAAGCCAGGAGCCAGGAGCTTCCTCTGTGTCCATCCATGTGGGTGCAGGGTCCCAAGGTCTTGGGCCATCTTGTGCGACTCTCCCAGGCATGTTAGCAAAGAGCTGGGTTATAACTGGAGCAGCCAGCACTCTAATCAGCACCCATATGGGAGGCAGGCATGCAGGCAGAGGCTTAACTTGCTATACCACAGCACCAGCCCTGACCCAGAATATCTTGACTTCACTGCATGAACTTGAATTTCTTATTTTCCTACTGAAATTCATTTTAAAAAAATAATAAATAAATCGCCATTTCCTTCCCCACCCACATCTAGTCACCTTATTAGAAGCATACTGGAGGAAGCTCCTGGCTCCTGGCTGTGGATCAGCACAGCACCGGTCATTGCGCTCACTTGGGGAGTGAATCATCAGACGGAAGATCTTCCTCTCTGTATATCTGACTTTGTAATAAAAATAAATCTTTAAAAAAAAAACTGTGAGGAAAGAGAGCAGCGTCTGTGCCCCATGTGTGTGAACCTTTTCCTCTCTCGTCCTCTCTCCTTAGCAATGAAGCACCTGTTTCCACAGCATTTATACTGTGTGTGTTTTTTCATTGCAAGTCGCATTTACTTGTATGTGGCATTGAATGACTCAGACTCCTAGTGGAATGTAGTCATTCATATGTAAAGGTTGTTCTGCAGGGAGCTGCCTGATAAGAGGAGGGGAGAAGAAAAGAACAGTGCTTTTCTATTGTGTGTGCAAGCTTTCCAAGGATTACCCACCCTGACTACGCACTGACTACTCTTCCAGGCAGCTGGAAATATGTAAGCAAGAGTATCTTCATTTATTTCAAAGTGATTGTTGTTTTGCTACAAAGATAACTTCTGGAACAGCCGATGTGATCCTTGTAACACTGCAAATTGTTGGGTTTTTTTTAAAGATTTATTTATTTATTATTGGAAAGGCAGATATACATAGAGGAGAGACAGAGGAAAGATCTTCCATCCAGTGGTTCACTCCCCAAGTGGCCGCAACGGCTGGAGCTGAGCCAATCTGAAGCCAGGAGCCTCTTCTGGGTCGGCCATATGGGTACAAGGTCCCAAGACTTAGGGCCGTCCTCAACTGCTTTCCCAGGCCACAAGCAGGGAGCTGGATGGAAAGTGGAGCTGCCAGGATTAGAACCGGCGCCCAAAGCTTTGGGACCTTGCACCTGCATGGGAGACTCGGAAGAGGTTCCTGGTTCCCGGCTTCTGATCAGCACAGCACCAGCCATTGTGGTCACTTGGGGAATGAATCATCGATCAGAGGATCTTCCTCTTCTGTCTCTTCTCCTTTCTGTACATCTGACTTTGTAATGAAAATAAAATAAATCTTAAAAAAAGAGAAATAGGTTATTGTTTTTACCCTATGCGTTGTGTGTACATATAATTTCTAAGATTCATTTTATTTTACTTGAAAGTCAGACTTACAGAGAAATGAGAGACAGGGGAATCTTTCATCCACTGAGTCACTCTCCAGAAGGCTGCCATGGCCAGAGCTGGGCTGGTCCAAAGTTAGGAGCCCACTTCTTCCTGTATCCTCCATGGGTTCAGGGGCCCGAGGATTTGGACCATCCTCCATTGCCTTCTCAGGCCATCAGCAGGGAGCTAGATGCCAAATGGAGCAAGCAGGACTTGAGCTGACACCCGTGTAGATGCTGGTGCTGCAGGTGGAAGAGTAGTCTCCTAGTTTTAACCTTTAAAGCATCATTTTAGTTCTTTGCTCTTATTGGATGAGAACAGAATTAGATTTTCTAGGCCATAAGAACATGTTTCTTTTTCCCTTTCAGTGCTCTTTCTTTGTTGATGCCACTCCCTGGGACTAAAGCAGCGACTTCAGTGGATAAATATGCTGTGTTTAAAGGAATTGCAGCTGACAAAGCCTTTGAAGCTACTGTTCCATTGGGAGGTAAACAGTTTGTAAATTCATAAACCTGTGAAAGTACATTTAATTAGATCGTACGGGTCCTTATTTCAAGTGGTGACATTTGAGCATGTTGGCTTAAGTTGATCTGCTTCCTCCCTGGATCCATGTGAGCACAGGGTCCCCTGCCTGTAACTAAGCTTCTGTGTTTCTATCCCAGAACCTGGTGACAAATACAGTGCTTTCAGAGAACTCGAGCAGACAGCCGAAAATAAGTCCCTAGGTAAGTCTGAATGTTTGTAGGAGAAAAACTGAATGAGTAAAACAATATAATATCAGAATGATTGCTACAGTATTCAAACTGCGAATGTTTTAATTCAGGAAACCTCAACGGGGACCATTGAGTGTACTAATTATTACGACAAATAAGCCGTGGAGATTATCTTGTGGAAGAAAGATACAACTTTTTTGTGGCTTTGGAATTTTTGAAAGGCAAATCTAGATCAGTTAATGAGAAGTATTTTCTAAAGTTTAGGGCAAATCCAGAATTAAGGCAATTTCCTCTGAAAAATATTACACTCCCTTCCTTTGAAAGTCCACAAGCCACGTTAGACTCCTGTCTCAAATGAAGACCTATGACTACTTTTAAGACATCAGCTGCTTTCCGTCCCTCAGTTCACAGATGGGGGTAGCATTGCAGCACAGCGAGAGCAGCCTTGCCTGCAGCACCACCATCCCATATGGGCTCCAGTTTGACTTCCAGCTCCTCCGCTCCCAGCAACTCCCTCCTAATGGCCTAGGAAAAGCAGCAGAGGGTAGCTCAGCTGCATGGGCCCCTGCTACCCACCTGGGAGACCTGCAAGAAACTCTTGGCTCCTAGCTTCTGCCTGGCCTTTGCAGCCATCTGGAGAGTGAGGCAACAAATAAAAATCTCTTTCTCCCTGCCTTTTTCTGCAAAAACTCTTTCAAACAAATGAAAGAAATCTTAAAAACAAAACAAAAAAAAAAACAAAAAGAAAAAAGATTATTTTTTTTGTATAAAAGGCATTCCCCAGTCATTCACATTTTCACATAAGATTTGGTGTTTTGGGCTTTTTTTCTACCCCCCTTTTACTGTTTGGTACCTGGCACCATTGTGTTTGCTTTTTGTTTTTTGTGGTTTTGGGTTTGCTTCCTTGCTTTTACAATTGCAATCATCATCTGAAAAGAAAAGGCAATAGAGTGACATTATTAAAAACAGCTCTTAGGGGTGGGCATGCATCTTAGCAAATAAGGCAATGTGTAACACAACCTCATCCCACATTGGAGTGCCTGGGTTCGAGTCCCAGCTCTGGTTCCTGATTCCAGCTTCTTGCTGGTGTAGACCCTGACAGACAGATAATGGCTCAATTAGGTGGGCACTTGCTGCACATGTAGGAGACTTGGGTTGCACATCCGTCTCCAGCCATTGACACAGGGGCATCTGAGGAGTAAACTATAATACAGAGCTTTTCTGTGTTTGTTTCTGAAATAAGTATATAAAAGTTTAAAACAGAGTCCGGTGTTGTGACATAGCACGTAAAGTCACTGCACCACATGTGGACACTAGTTCGCATCCTGACTGCTCCACTTGTGACCCAGCTCCCTTCAAATGTGCCTGGAAAAGCAGAAGATGCCCCCAAATGATTGGATCCCTGCACCCACATGGGAGACCCTGATGAAGCTTTAGGCTCCTGGCTTCAGTCTGGTCCTGTCTTCACTATTGGGACAGTTTTGGAGAGTGAACCAGTGGACAGATCTCTTCCCTCTCCCCTCCTCTGACTCCCTCTCTGTAGTGCTGCCTTAGTCATCTCCAGCAGAGGAGCCTAGAGGAGGGTGTAGCACCACTCTGAGACGGAAGGGAGCTACTCAGGCAGAAGTTCCTGCAGTCTCAGGGGCTTTATGCTCTTGACAAACACCAGCCACAAATGATTTGTAGGATAAAGTAGTAAGCTTGCACAAAGATGACTGCCTGGAGGCCAACAGTACTCATCCTGACTGTGTTTGACCAAATCTGTCGGTTTTGAATGCTGAGAGCTTCATGGGGATAAAAGATAGGTACTGGGGAGGGGGAGTGGTGCCGAGTAACGCCTCAGGGACCGGCCAGAACACAGCATCATTGCAGTGGGAGTGCGAACCACACGGTGCCCTCCTGGGTGTGTTCCTGATGCTGACGTCAGCAGCTGTTGTCCACTCGCTCAGGCAGGTGGAAGGAGAGGCGGGTACTGCACTATGGTTACTTGCAGCTCAGTGACCACCTCAGTGATGGCCAGGCTTGGCTAAGGTTAGTGAAAAGGACAATGCAGGGGCGTTGTGTGCGTGTCTGAGTGAAGGGCTTGTGCAGCAGAAGGGGAGTTAGCGCTGGAGAGCCATATATTTAACAATGCAAAGTTTGTCTTTCAGTTCTGTCAGCATGAGTTGTGGAGTTTAGATAATCCAGAGATCATATTATGTCCCATGAAAGTTTTGCCACGGTTTACACAGTGTATATGAGGATTTCCCTCTGAGAACAGAACCACCTTCTAGGTGTATGCTGATTACTTAAGCCACGGAACATTCTACACTTGATCTTAGCCAAAAGCAAGAAGTGATAAGCCACAGAACATTCTTTTTTTTTTTAATTTATTTTTATTGATTACATTGCATTATGTGACACAGTTCTATAGGCTCTGGAATTCCCCCCCTTCCCTCCCCAAAACCCCTCCTCCCCCATGGTGGATTCTTGTTGCATTACTACAGTTCAGATTCAGTTGAGATTCTTTCCTTGCAAGCATCTACAAAGCATGGAGTCCAGCATCTTATTGTCTAGATAAGTTCAGCAGTTTCTTGGGGAGACCATCTCTGGTCTGAAGGTAGAGCCAACAGAGTATCATCCCAATCAATTAAAAACCCCGACATTACATCAGTAACAATTTATAACATAATGGAATTAGTTGACATGGTGTTGCCACAGAACATTCTTACACAATTGTTTATTCCCACCATTCTACACAGAGTGGGGAATGTGTAAAAATATTCTTTTTTTAAAAGAGCTGATCTATAAGTACTTGCTTGTGTTTCATCCTGTGTCAGATATAATAGTTATATCTTCTCAGAGCTTCCAGCAGGCACTGGAAATACAGGGGTAAACGCTGGAGGAATTTATGTCTTGACAAGTTTTCATTTACTTCTGGCAGAGCTTTTATCAACTCTGTGCCAAGGCTAATTAGGGATAAAGAACATAGTCTAATATTAGGTTTCTTTGTGTAATTAATGATCATATGATGCATGTTATTTGTAAAATTCACAAAGGGGAAAGATAGCCATACCACTAAACCATTAGTCTTTAGCTTTAGTTCCTTAGTTGTCTTAGTATTTTTGTTCAGGTTTTTTGTTTGAAAAGTGGACAGAGGGAGAGAGAAGAGGGAGATTTTCCGTCTGCTGGTTTGTTCCTCTGATTGCCACAGTGACCTGGGCTGGACCAAACCAAAGCCAGGAGCTTGGAATTCCATCTGGGTCTCCACCATGGCTGCACAGGTCTCAACATGTGAGTCGTCTTCAGCTGCCTTCTCAAAAACATTGTCAGGGAGCTGGATTTGAACCTCAGATACAGGATTCCTGGTCACAAGTAGCAGCTTAATTCAAATGGGCAGCACTGGGAGAACAGGTGCTGTTCTCCTAAATGATGTGATAGATATTTTGTACTGTCACTATAATAATTACATTGGCTTGCCTTCATCCAAGAGTCCTGGAATTTATGAAGAATCTTGTGTTTAGACTTGAGTGTGTCTTAGATGCCTGAGTTTAATGCTTCCTGTTTCTATCTCTGCAGTTTAAAGCATAACTTAAAGTTGATGGAGAGAGCATTCTTTATGAAAAAGAAAAAGGAGTCTCTCAAGATTTTAGAGCCCAAAAAAATGACAGAGAAGGAAAGTTAGATGTGCTTACCTCACACTGCCATGAATGTGCCTAGTGTGCCCAGTAATATTGCAGAGCTACCCATTTTGACCTGCTTTTAACCCTTTCACCCAGCTTACCTTTCTGATGGGAGAATGTACAGTTCATCAGTAAGTTTAGTTTGCTGTGGTTATTTCTTTTGAAGTTACAAAGCAAAATGTGTCAATTTCACAGCTATTTTAAAGTTGCACATCAAAAATTCAGGCTGTGATAAAATTGGCTACTTAACTGCCTATTCATTTACAGGATTAATACAAATATAATTCGTGATTATGCTTGTCTAAGTCTGGGGGTGATTTTTTAAAAAGATTATCATCTGCTTCCATCAGTTTGTGAAATTGACTTTAATTTCTCTTATTGGCGTTATGTTTACAATCTGAATGTGTTCTCTGACATTTCCATAAAAGATAGATTTCTGTCTGAAGTTTTGCTGGTGTATTGGTTAAAATATCAGATTAGTATGAAAAATCAGCTTTTGTTTTCATTGCTCTTTTTCATCTGACATATTAAATATTATGTTACAGGGGCAACATGAAGTCTGCAGCCTTTCATATGCTGATTTTAAGAATTTAGAGTTCTGTTTTAAATGTATTTTATGATTTATTTGCTTATATCTCATTTTTAGGAGAAAACTGAATTTAGAAAGTAGATAAGGAAGTTGACTTGCAAACTTTCAAATGGTAATCAATTATTTTAACCAATTGGTATAGTTAATTTATATTTATTTTTGGTCTATTTCTGGCTTTCATTACCAAATAGGTATTTTTTTATTTTAAGATTTTTTTTTTGAAAGGCAGATTTAGGGAGAAAGGAGAGAGAGAGAAGTTCTTCCATCTGCTAGTTCACGTCCCAGATGGCCATAAAAGCCAAAAAGGAACTAATCTACAGCCAGGAGCCAATAGCTTCTTCTTGGTCTTCCATGTGGGTGCAAGAACCCGAGAAATTGAGCCATCCTTCACTGTTTTCCCAGGCCATAAGCAAAGAGGCTTGTTTCAAAGTGGAGAAGCCAGGACATGAATGGTACCCAAATGGGTTTCTGGTGCCACTGGGTGGAGGATTAGCTTGCTGTGCCACTGTCCTGGCCCCAGGCTTAGTGGGGTTTATGTTTACATTGTTTACATTGTAGCATCATGCCTAAGAATGGTAATATCGCTATGATAATAAAGAGTTAGAACCCTGTTAACAGTCATGGACCCAGATTTGTATCTGTGTCTTAAATGAGTTTGACTATCTTTGAGAAGTACATTAATCCCTATTTTCTCCAGCCAAAAATGAATGATTAATAAAAACCAAAGTTTGTGGCAGTAACTGCCTCCCCAGAAGGACACCATGTGAGTCCGAGTCTGCAGCATGGGCTCTGAAGCTGTGGGGACGGGTGGGCATTTCTTCCGATCCCTTTGCTCAGCAGCACAGTGAGGTGGCTGATTCTGAGAAAAGCTCCAGTGCTTCCAGGACTTCCTCTTCGAGCCAGCTTGTTTGGCAGAAAGAAGCTGCATCCTTCGCCAGAATGCTTTGTGAACAAGTGGATAGTTTTCCAGAAATGTTTCATCACAGTTGCATTCCAATGAAGGCCTCCCTATATACTTCAGGGACACCACACAGTGTCGAATGACATTAAAATGAGTGGTTGAGCACATTGTTGCAAATCTGAATCTTAGATGTAGGAGTTTCTAATAGTTCACTGGAGTCTCTGATATACGTTTTTAATCAAGTAGCATGTTTCATTTTTAAAGGGCTGCTGTTGTAATGGGCCTCTGTGATGAAGCTTCCAGCACCTCCTTGTGTCTCTTGCTAGGTTTGGCTAGCCGCCAGTCTTGACAGAGTGGCTGCTAGCCCACTGAAGGATGTGGCCCTGGTGGGGAGCTCGAGCTCTGGCAGCATGAGAGAAGGAAAATGATAGCTTGACAGGGTTCAAATCAATTAAGGAGTGCCAAGCCAGTTGTAAAAGTCTGTGAAAGAATTGTAATTGTGCTGTTAGTTGGTTTTCTGGTGGCCAGTCCTATTTACTCAGCTGGGTTTTTCTGTTTCAGGAGAAAGCTTTGCAGAATTCAAATCCTCAGGAACAGATGATGGGTTCACTGATTTCAAAACAGCCGACAACGTATCCCCACTAGAGCCGCCGACGAAAGACAAAGCTTTCCCAGCCTCCTTTCCCATGGGAAGTATGCAACAGAAGCAGCAAACACATGTGAAAACTCCTCTGAACTTAGCCGATCTTGATATGTTTTCCTCAGTTAATTGCAGTAGTGAGAAACCATTGTCTTTTTCAGCCACGTTTAGTGCATCAAAACCTGTTTCCACACGGCCACAGCCGACAGGTTCCACCACAACTACAACAGCACCAGCATCAACTAAGACTTCTAGCTTGGCTGATGACTTTGGAGAATTCAACCTTTTCGGAGAGTATTCTGGTCCGGCGTCTGGTGGGGAGCAGGATGACTTCGCAGACTTTATGGCTTTCGGCAACAGCTCTATTTCATCAGAGCCAAAGGCAGAGGACAGATACGATGCCCTGAAAGGGGAAACCAGTCCCATCCCTGCCTCCAGCAGCTCGGGCAGCACTGTCCAGGGCGCACAGAGCAACGCTGCTGCCCCCAGCAAGTACGACGTCTTCAGACAGCTTTCCCTGGAAGGGTCTGGGCTAGGTGTTGATGAACTGAAAGATAGCACTCCTTCAGGAAAAAGCGATGACGATTTTGCTGACTTCCACTCCAACAAGTTTTCTTCCCTGAACTCAGACAAGTCCCTGGGAGAGAAGGCAGTGGCTTTCAGGTACACCAAGGAGGACTCTGCTTCCGTGAAATCCTTGGATCTGCCCTCCATCGGCGGCAGCAGTGTTGGCAAGGAGGACTCGGAAGACGCGCTCTCTGTCCAGTTTGACATGAAACTGGCTGATGTAGGAGGAGATCTTAAGCATGTCATGTCTGATAGCTCTTTGGATTTGCCAACAGTTAGTGGCCAGCACCTTCCTGCTGCAGGTGAGGAACTGGTGAGATTGCTCTGGTGACGCTGGTGTAGATTTCAAAGGTGGTTCGGTGGGTGTTGCTGTGCAGAAGAGTGAGTCCCTGGCCTGTGGCCGTTGGGGATTTCTCATAATTGAGTAGTCTCTTTAGGCAATGGGAAATTAGATTTTGCAGTTGCTCCGATGTGGAGACACCTTGGCTGCTGTGAAATTTAGGTTGGATTTTCATTTTGAAAATCTCATACCAACTTGGTATTCAAGGCACGTGGGGACCCGCTGCCGAGTGCACCTCCCTTGCTGGACGCTGACAGGCTTTGCCGTGGTAGTGGCAGCGCTGCTGCATTCCTGTGAGTGAAGTCTGTTCCCCTCTCCTTTTCTCTTCTCACGGGGATATGCAGCACCCGCCAACAGGGCATTCTGTTTCAGAAACCAAGTCTGGTTATGCCAAGAAAGTGGAAAAGTATGACCCGTTGCCCCGCAGTTTGCCAATAGCTTCAAGAGCAGAAGCAGTTAAAAGCTGGTGTGTGGTGTGGCATGTGTCAGGACCTGGCAGGACCGAGCCCCAGGGCTGGCAGCAGAGCACAGGCATGTTCTCAGTGTTAACTCTTGCCAGAAGGATGAAGCTCTGTTGAAGCATCAAGTGTAGCCACAGCTGAGCTCTGCAGCTGCTAGGCCTGGGTGGCTCCTGACTTGCTGAGATGTTCGCCAGCCTCTTGGGACCCCCTCTTTAGATTCTGTGTGGTTTACATGTAGCGGTTTGTTCTCTAGTCTAGCTTCCTGCCCTAAAAAGTAGATTCCCAAGTGTCCTAGTTTTTGTTTTGTTTTTTGATACATATATAGAAAGATAACCTATTTTGTGGCCTTTCGTAATGGAGACTATCAGTATTACTGTATTCTGGAAAATGTATCATGCATATGAAGTTTTTGTTTTGTTTTTGTTTTTTAGCTGGAAAGGGACATATAAGACACTTTGAAGTTTACAGGTTCAGGCAGAAATTACAAAGTACTTTTGCATATTTCAGATTGATAAATCATAGGACAATTTCATGCATCCTTTATTTACTTGTTTAAGAGTTATTTGTTTAACAGGTGGTGGGGGCGGGCAGAGAGAAAGATACCTTCCATCTCCTCCCCAGACGCTTCATCCAGGGCTGGGCCAGGCCGAAGGCAAGAGCCTGAAACTACATCTGTGTCACCCACATAGGTTCAGGGGCCCAAGCGCTCATGCCATCTTCTGCTGCTTTTCCTAGATCGGAAGTGGAGTATCTGGGATCCAAACCAACATTCTTGTCTCAGGTGGCAGCTTAGTCTACTACGTCACAGCTCTAGGGAGCGTGCAGCCTATAGTGATTAGTAGGATTGTTAAACGGGCCACCGAGTCAGGAGCAGGGTGGCAGAGACGTCACGTGTTTGGGGCTGCTGCTTGCTAAGAGATTTTGTAAGTGCCAAGGGCTCTGTGAACCCTTATGTGCTTAGTATCTACTTTTTTATATTATTATTATTATTATGGCACTTTTCTTCAGAAACATTGCTATTTTAGGGATTGCTATTTATTCAATAGAGCAGTTTCATGTTTGTTCTGTACGGATTGCTTAAGCCTCCTCAGTTGGTTGCAGAGTACTCTGATTTTTGAACAACAGTATTCAGTTTTTATTTAAAAATCTCATGATGTGTATACTAGCCTTTTAGACTCTGAAGTTATTAGAAGCTATTTTTCTGAAAATGAATCTATATTCTTTCACAGTGCCAACCCAGGTGTCTTTATGAGATGAGTCTGGGGTGGGGAGGGGTGTCTTTTTGTTTTCCACTCTGTTTGGGGAGGGGAGGTTGGCTCTCTGACGGGTCTTGTTCCCATTGACTTGTTGAACAATCTCTGCTTGTGTTCTCTGCTGTATGTTTGCCGCACTCCCAGCTTGAAATCTGTAAGGTCTCAGCCAGCCCTCTTCAGCAGGAGGCTGTTGCTGGCAGCAGACCGTTGGCTCCTGGTGATCTGTAACCCTCCCGTCGGAAAGGGGCAGTATCCCCTTAGAGCGGTTGGTAAAGGGGTTGGCCTCGGACCTGTGAGCCCAACAGCCGTGTCTCAGACCCTGATGGTGTTAGAGATACCAGGTGGCCAGGACTTGTTCAACACTGCCTGGTTTTATTTTAGCCTCATGTTCCCCACAGTATTTCTTGCTCTCCTAGATTGAGGGTTAATATACTTCTCGTTGGAGAAATCAGAAATGGGCTGACGAAAAAAGAAGCCTGGCAGGTGGCTGGCCATCGACCTGAATCTACTTAGAAATCCTAACTTAACTCTAAAGGGGATACTGTCTCTTTTAACTCTTGCTGTAACGCTCTGTATGAAAGATAGATGATACTGGTTACATTGCCGGATTTCTCTGCATATTACATTTAACCCTTTGAGCTCTTGCTGCATATACTTTCTACCAGGCTGCTTTCCTCCCACCTCCTAAATTTTGTCTCCCCCTGGCACTGAGGTTTCTCCACGTGCAGTCATTGAAATCAACAGGTTTTGTTAGCAGCAAGAGCTCTCTCTGGCTTGTGACATCCATAAAGAGGTAGCGAGACTGCTGTAGCTTCCTCCTTACCTGTAAAGTAGCCCTTCTTTGACATTGGGAATATTTGTATTTGAATCAGCGCCTTTTGGGGGCTGCTTTTCTGATGTCTTTTTTTCAACTTGAACCTTTTCTGTGTGAGTGTGCCCTCTCAAACTGGCTCTCGTATATCCCTCTGCCAATACTGATCTGCATGCTCGCCTGATAACTCCCTTTCCACCTCTTCTGTACCACTCTTTTGTGATCTGTAAGTCCTGTGTTAATAAATAATTCCTTGGCATATTTTGAAAGTGTGGGGATGTGTGTACTTTGTGCTTTTTCAAGGTTAGACCAAAAGCCCAAAGAAATAACCTGGTTTCTCCCCGCTGGGCTTGTCTCCTTAAGCTCTTGTCTCCTAAGGATGTTTTGATGCAGTTTATTCTTTTCCCTTTGTAATGAATCCATCACTATGGTTTTAGTGTGGCATGGGATTAAAATATAACTAGATTTTACTTTGTTCATTTGAGAGGCAGAGAGCTCCCATCTGCCGATTCACGCCCCAGATGCCTCCGACAGCTGAGGCTGGGGCCAGGCTGAAACAGGGAACCAACAGCTTAAACCCCAGTCCCCGCTGGGTGACAGGGACTCAAGCCGTCATGCTGTCTCCCAAAGGGCACATTAGCAGGAAGCTAAACTCTGGTGCCAGGCCAGGACTCAGACCCCGATGCCCTGATAAGAGAGAGACAAGCACTGTCTTAACCAGCAAGCCAGATACTTGCCCTTAACCTTAAATGAATTTTTTCTTACATGTAAACCTTAATATGACCTTCCATAGCAAGATGACAGCGTAGAGGGTGGGTTTTATTACAGAGCTGTCTATACTAGGAGTTAAACTCTTCAGAAAAGGAGCGAAGTCAGAAAGAAGAGTGGGATGGAGAGAAATGAGGGACAGAGATACTTGGTAACCAGATAATTGCAAACTTGAAACCATCTGATGTGCTGAGATGGATTTGTGAGCCCAGGGAATGTGCAGTCATCTGTAATGGGAAGTGCTCAGTCTGTATGCCTGGATTGGACTGAGTTTGCCGTTAGAGGCTGATGCTTGAACTGCAGAGCATGCCACCCTGCCAGTGTCAGCTTATGTTAGGACGTGGCCTGTCATCCTTGTTCATTTGGGGGATGGAAAGTAAGGTTTTTTTCTTTTTTTAAAGATTTATTTATTTATTGGAAAGGCAGATTTACAAAGTAAAAGATCTTCCAGCCTCTGGTTCACCCCCCAAGTGGTCACGACAGCTGGAGCTGAGCCGATCCGAAACCAGGAGCCTCTTCCAGGTCTCCCAAGCAGGCAAAGGGTCCCTAGGCTTTGGGCTGCCCTCCACTGCCTTCCCAGGCCACAAGCAGGGAGCAGAGTGGAAAGTGCAGCAACCAGGAGGGGGGTTAGCCATTGTGCCATCACACTGGGTTCTTGTCTTGTTTGTATAAATTTACTGATTGAAAAGCAAAATTTAGAGGGAGAGGGAGATTGGGTTCAGTCTTCCACTGGTTCTCTCTCCACATGACTAAGATGGCCGTGATGGGGTCAAGGCTGAAGCCAGGAGCCTGGAACCCTATGCAGATCTGCCATGAAGGTGCCGGGGCCACTGCCTTGGGCCATCTTCTGCTGCTTTCTGCTTTTTCCAGGCCATTAACAGGAGATGGATGGGAAATGAATAATAGGGATTTGAACTGGCACCCATATCAGATGCTCATGTTACTGGCAGCAGTTTAACCCACTGTTCCACATTACCAGCCCCTGGATTCATTGTCTTAAGAAAATTTTAGGAGGGCTCAAAGAAGGTTAGTGGTAAGAATAAGCTAAACTTGGAAAATCCTTTCTTCATTTTAGAATATAGCAATAATGAAAGGCAGAGCAGGTGAGGCTGCCCTTGAAGCAGCCGCGTCCCTTCTCAGAGTGCCCGGCTTGGTCCTGGCTACCTGTCAGCTCAGGAGCCTGGAGGCAGCAAGTGGGGCTCCGCTGCTTAAGATCCTGCCGCCTGTAGGGGAGACCTGGCTGTTGCCAGACATTTAGAGAGTGAATCAGTAGGTAGCAGATGATTCATATTCCCTTTCTCTCTCCATCTCTCTCCATCTCTCTCCATCTCTCTCCATCTCTCTCTCTCTCTCTCTCTCTCTCTCTCTCCCCCTCTCCCTCCCTCCCCCCATCTCTCTCTCTCTCTCACTGTATGTATCAAACAAATACATGTTTTTCTTTGAGAACAGTACCAGTATAACCAAGCTTCATGGATAAGTCCAGGACAGAATCACAGGGCCTGGGTCAAAGAGAGACTGTAGTGTGCAAATAGTCCAAGTTTTTAGACATTAAAAGGTACTACGTGCCTAGTCCCATGAGCATTTGGATTGCTCTCTAAAACACTTGGGAATGGTAACATTTGCACACCTGTCTCCCCCCTCAACTGCAAACTCCTTCCTCAAAAAACGCCAGGAACCCCTCATCACCTGGACACACGCTCACAGCCTCAGAGCCATCGGTGGGAGCAGGTCTGGCTTTCTGGGTTTCTATGTGCCAAATCCATTCAAAAGGGAATTAAATAGAGGTTATGGAAGAGGCTGATAGAGTTACTTGCCAGCAAAAGCAAGGAATCTACCATGATGGAAAACAGACTGGATAGTTCATTCCTCTGGCCTTGGTAATAGGACATTCCTGGTTGCAAAAAAATATGTGTATTAAAGCTCACAGTTTGGCACATTATCTGTGTACAATTTCAGCTCTACCTGGCATAGCACACAGGTTCTCCAATAGAATTGGAAATAGGAGTGATTCTCCAGTCATTTTATTGCACTGATTTTTCATTCCTTTTTCCTTTACAATTTTCAGAATGCAGCTGACAAATTGAAAACCCATCTATAACAACTTCAGAGATTACAAAGTGAAATCTAGGTTATTCCACATCTTTTTTCAAGATAGAGCTTCTACCATTTATATTGTTCTTACGCAATCTGTAAGGTATTTAAGACTGCCACACAGTAAGACCCGAAACTGGGCTGCTTAGAAAAGCAGAGCTCCGACATAGGAGTGGAGTTTCTTGCTCTGATTTGCATTCAGTGAACCTCATATACTGCATTTTTCTTAGAAAGTGGTTTACAAATCAATGATGATTATGCCAGAAAATACCGTTCTACATTCATATTCTTTTTAAATGCTAAGCTTAGAGCCAAGTGTTAGGTAAAGAGTTGTAACTTACAGTCTGTCTGTAATAGCAATTTTTAAGTAGTTAGATGTTCAAGTGAATTATTTCTGTAGGCTACAGGAGCCAGTAAATAAGCAGGAATCAATTTAAAATGCAGTTTTGAGGCCTGGTTATATGAAATCTTCAGTGTTTACTGGGATTTTTTTTTTGGAAGTATAAAATATTTTAGCTTGTTAGTTTTTCACTTGGTCATTTCTGTGGATTGTTCCAAAAGGCAAAATATTTGATGCAAGAAAAAATGACATTTAATAAAGGCCTGCATAGTCAGAAAAATGCTTGGAACCTCCTCTGCCAAACTCATCCCTTGTTGCTCACAATGCGTTACACACGATGAGATTAGTTGGTTGTAGTTGCACGTGTCTTTCCAGTTACACAAGTGCACAAAAGGTCTATTATTACTATAGCAACTTGGTTCCCATGTTTAGACTGCAATTCTTTTCATTAAGTTTATCTTTGGTTTATGGAAAATTGCTACTTGTTACTAGATGAGATTCTGTAATTTCTCCAGGAGCCTTCTGGGAGAGTAACAGTATCTGTATTGTGAAACAGCCCTCTGCGTGCACTTTTTAACGGCAGGCCAGGTCTCCTGACTGTCGCCCCCTGCTCCCTAGAACCAGAGGGAGGAAAAAGACAGCAAGACGCTAGAGGAGCATCTCATCCAGAGGCTCAACTCCATGCGTCTAAACTGTACATTCTTCACTTGAATCTTTCCCCCACTACAGATTTTGAAATACACTATTATTCTGTCCAAGACACTTGTTTTTCACTGATTGACTTATTGTCCATCTAGTGTTTTCCACCCTTATTAATTTATAGTGCCCTTTTGCTAGTCAGTGTTAGAGAGAGACTTAGAGTTTTCTGTTACAAGAGCCATGGAAAGACTGACGGTGTGGCATAGTGCATTAAGCTGCCATCTGTGGCACCGGTATCCTGTGTATAGGTGCTGTTCCTAGACCCGGCTCCTCCACTTCCAATCAGGCTCCCTGCTTAATGATGGCCTGGGAAAGCCGCAGGGGATTGCCGAAGTCTGTTGAACCCGGTGTCCACATGGGAGCTGAATGAAGCTCCTGGCTTTGGCCTGGACCAGTTCTGGCCACTGTGGTCATTTGGAGGGTGAACCAGTAGCTGGAAGATATTTCTCTTTCACTGTAACGGTGCTTTTGAATAAATAAGTAAATCTGTACTTAAAAGGGGATGTGAAAGTACGTGAGCCTCTTATAAACCATGCAGTGTTGCTGCAATAACAAGGTGAAGACCCAGGGTGCTCCTTACCGACTTCATGTGGCAAACATAGGCCCCAGAAGCTGGGAGCATTTTCCTCCTAGCACATGTCTACAGTGTCTGAGGGAAGGGCTGCCACTGAGCCTTCTCGGCCCTCAGTCTGCCAGCCTCATGAAGCCTCAGTAGACTGCATTTTTTTAAAACAAGTAAGAAGCACTTTGCTGAGCAACATCACTGAGGAGTGTATTTTTTTTTTTTAAGATTTATTTTACCGTTATTGCAAAGTCAGATATACAGAGAGGAAGATCTTCTGTCTATTGATTGACTCCCCAAGCAGCCACAATGGCCGGAGCTGAGCCAATCCAGAGCCTTTTCCAGATCTCCCACACAGGTGCAGGGTCCCAAGGCTTTGGGCCGTCCTTAACTGCTTTTTCAAGCAGGGAGCTGAGAAGCGAGGCCGCCGGAATTAGAACCAGCTCCCATATGGGATCCTGGCACATGCAAGGCAAGGACCTTAGCCACTAGGCCACCACGCCGGGCCCAGAAGTGTGCTTTTGGTTTTCACCTTGAAGGAATCCCACCTCAGGGTCTGTGTCCAGTGAAGGTAGAGGCCGCCGCGCCATGCCAAGCCCCCACCAGCAGCTCCGGGTAGCTCGCCACCTTGGGTGCACCCATCACTATTGGCTGCGGGCGCATGGCCCCTCCAGTGCACAGTGTTTGCATTGCCCAGCTCAAGGTCAAGCCAGGTTCAGTCATGTGATGTTGAGAAGGTCACACAGACGGCGTGTGGCGGGAACGAGCTCGAGCGGGTCCATCCAAGTGAAGGAACCTGTGTGCACCTCTGAAATGACACCTGCAGGAAGGAGACACGTGAGGTGACTTTGCCCCGGCACTTGGTGTTCCCTAGTTGCTGCACCCCCTTTGAAAGCATGGGGTCGGGCACAGGGTGGCAGAGAAATGGGAGCCGTGCAAGTCACAGACCTCTGATGCTTTTTTTTTCTTTTGAGATTTATTTTATATTCATTACAAAGTCAGATACACAGAGAGGAGGAGAGACAGAGAGAAAGATCTTCCGTCCCATGATTCACTCCCCAAGTGAGCACAACGGCTGGTAGTGCGCCAATCCGAAGCCGGGAACCAGGAGCCTCTTCCAGGTCTCCCGCACGGGTGCAGGGTCCCAAAGCATTGGGCCGTCCTCGACTGCTTTCCCAGGCCACAGGCAGGGAGCTGGATGGGAAGTGGAGCTGCTGGGATTAGAACCAGCGCCCGGGGCGTGCAAGGCGAGGACTTTAGCCACTAGGCCATGGCCGCTGGGCCCCCTCTGGTGCTTTTTTAAGGCCCAAGGTAGAATAGATTTTTGTCTTTGCCCATATGCCATCACAGCAATGTGACATCCAAACTGACCGAAAAAAAAAAAAAAAAACTGGTAAGTATCTGCTTGATTCAAATCTCTTATTTCTCAGACAGAATTTTCTATTTTTGTACATGTGCTGCTGAAGCAAACACAAAAAAATTCCTAATAATTGGTGAAAACTTAGGAGACAGTACCACTTTAGTTTTGAGGGAACGTCACCCCTTATTTACGTTGTCGCACGTGTCTCGTTTGGCCAGGTGTTTGATGTAGAGAGGACAGATTTCACTGCCCCATGCGTAGCGGTCAGCCCGTAGTGACACTTCCTGGCCGCCCCCTCCTCTTGTTTCTTTTTTTCCCCTTTTAATTTTTGTGATAACATGCCTACCATCCACTTTATAGGCTTAATCCTCCACCAAAGGGTTTAAAAAGAAACATTTTCTAGTGAAATCAAAATGAAGACAGACACTTTTAGACAGGGATGTGCAAGCACATTTTGAATGATAAGAGAACAATTTATGAAATGACTCATAAAAAAGTGTGTATATATATTAGTAGAGAAATCACTCACTTTTTTGGGGGGGTATTATTTTCACATCCAAGGAAATTAATGCTTTGTGACTATATCCAAATGCCAACTCGAGGCTAATGCAAGTTGTTTTAAGATCAGATTTTTGCAGTCCAGCTCCCTTCATTGTTAGTGCAATGTTCTAAATGTAACTAACTCCACCATAGCCCTAGTCTAAATCAGATCTAAATCTAGATCTGCCAGGCATGTCGCTAGTGCGGAGTTTAGGGCACTGGGTCATGAGCCTGCCTCTAACTGCGGGGTCTTATTTCCCTTTCAGATATAGAGGACTTAAAATATGCTGCTTTTGGAAGCTACAGTAGCAATTTTGCAGTGAGCTCACTCACAAGCTGTGACTGGTCAGACAGGGAGGATGCATCCCAGGGCAGAAAACCCTCTCCATTTGTCCTCTCAGCAGGCAGCGGGTCCTCCTCGTCCCCCTCCGTCCTGCAAAAGCAAGAGACTTCCTTTGGCAGCTCTGAGAGTGTCGCCATGGCCTCGCTCTCCAAAGCCTCCACCTTTTCCAGTGAAGATGCGCTGCCCGACGGTGCCTTCCCCGCCTTCGCCAGTTTCCAAGACGCGATCCCGCCGGCCAGCGAGCCAAAGGAATATGAGAGCAGGGACTACAAAGAGTTCACGAGGCAGGACCTGCCCGCCGCCGAGCAAGGCCCGGAGAGCACGTGTCTCAGCCCAGCTTCCAGCAGTGCCTCCTATGAGACCCCCAAGGAATGCTCCGACGACTTCGGGGAGTTCCAAAGCGAAAAACCCAAAATCAGCAAATTCGACTTTCTGGTAGCCACATCACAAAGTAAGATGAAATCCAGTGAAGAGATGATCAAGAGCGAGCTGGCGACCTTTGACCTGTCTGTTCAAGGTGAGTCTCCCCGTGTTGGTGTTTCCCACTGGGGTGTCAGGCGTTCTCTCTGGAGAATAAAGCATTGTGCCCTAGCCAAATAGGCAGTGAAGTGTTCAGCCCCACAGATAGGCTGTACCGAAGTTTTCCTTAAGATTGAGCTGAGTTCAACCACTTGGAGGCTAATCACAGGCATGGAGTATGGCTCACTGGCTTGCTCACTTAGACGGGCACTCTTTCCAAAGCTCCCCGGGGGAACAGAAGTGATCCACTTGGGAACAGGTCCGCTGGGCTGCTGCTGGCTAGCCACAGCCAGAGTTGCTCAGCCCCAGGCCATGCTGTGGTGGCTGGCTATTGTTAGATTTGCCACTGGCTAAATGTTAGATTCGCAGACCACCAGGAAAAGAATAACTCAGCCAAATATATGAAAAGAGTTTAGATGGCCTTTATTACAGGAACCACAGTCACGGGCTGCCCTTCCCCGTGCAGCAGACAGACAGACACACGAAGGAGTGGGCTGCAGAGGAGGAAGAGTGCGGAAGAGATGGGGAAGGGGCTTTTTAAGCTCTGCTTGACACAGAAGATGAAACGGGGTTGCCTCGGCCCTTATGGGTGGGGGGATATGGATCTGTGCCTCATTGGTGCAGCGGTGGTCTCCCAGCCTGAGGGGCCTGCCACAATTCCACCATCCGTTCTGGGTTTGGTTGGAGGCAAACTCCACCCTTCCCCGGCCACCGTGGTGGCCATCAGCTGCACATCTGCCCTGCAGGACTGCTGGAATTGATGTACTTGCAAGTTTGGTTTTGTTTTGTCTTTTTGGGGTTTTTTTGTTTTTAAATGTGAAATAAAACTTGGATTCCATGGTCAGGTTTCTAGTTGATTTTGAAAAGCTGTAGTGCCCAGCAGCAGTAGACCTGCATTCCCACTTCTGGATGGTCAGAGGGAGTGGAGTAAGAACTGCCCAATAGCTAGACTGTCTTACAGAGGACCACGCTTCCTGTCTCCAGCTGACCTGCCTTAGTCACTGGCATTCAGTCACGGAAGTGTTTGAGTCCATCTTGTGTCAGTGGGGAGGGTTCATTTCAACAGGCCCGTTGAGGGGCCCAGCTGGACAGCCGTAGCTGAGGACTGGCTGGCACCATGGCGCCCACACCCTCCAGACGACTGTGCCAGGGTGGCGACAGCCCGGAGTCAAGTGGCTGAGGACACTGGGCAGGGAAGCCAGGCGAGAGAGGATGGCCAGGAGGACTCCAGCAGGAGCTTCCCCAGCTGCTACTGGAAGAAGGGGCTGTGCTGGCCCAGGGTGCTTGTGCTTGCCCCACGCCCAAATGGCAGTTCTGAGCTGTGCGTCCGTCCTCCTCCTCCAGGATCACATAAGAGGAGTCTGAGCCTCGGCGATAAGGAGCTCAGCCGCTCCTCCCCGGCCCCGGCCCTGGAACAGCCCTTCCGAGACCGCTCCAACACCCTGAGTGAGAAGCCTGCGCTGCCCGTCATCCGGGACAAGTACAAAGACCTCACAGGCGAGGTGGAGGTGAGCAGGCCGACCCGGAAAGGGGTGGGGGTATGGGGACTCCAAGGCAGGGGAAGCCTGGCCAGCGCTGGGAGCCCCAACAGGAAATACTGTGAGCTTCTCCACGGGCGAACAAGGGGCAGAAAGACACCAGGCAGTGGACAAGAGCGAGGTCTCTGGGATGGTAGCAGGGAGCCTTGGGGCAGAAGCACCCCAAGTGTGGTGTCAGCCTGGAGAAGGCAGTGGCCCCAAGTCTGCACTTGTGTTGGGGTTGAGAGAAGGGAGGTGCTGGGGGCTGCTCAGTGAACACCAGGACTTCTTGGTTTGGGGCATCGTTGGGCCCCTTGAAGGACAGGAGAGGGCAGCGTCATACAGTCTGGGCCCAGCACACATGCACACACATTGACAGACTGGAGGCGAGGCCGGGGGCCTCACAAGGCAGGCTTACACTGCTGCTGACACGGTGGGGGCAGCGACATGAGCAGGAAGAAGCTCCTGGCAGTCATCTCCCTCAGATACACAGGCCATGTGCTCAGGTGTTAGGGTTATTAATAACCAGAAGTAATTACTAGTGGGTTCAAACAGGCAAGCTGCTTGACCTCAGTGACCTGAATGGAAAGGAAAGTCTACCAAGCTCTGAATGGCCCAGTCTCCTAGAGAGGATTTCCAGGCTTGCCCGTTTAACCCAGATGTCTTTATGAACTCCACAGGAGAGTGAGAGATACGCATATGAGTGGCAGCGGTGCCTGGGCAGTGCCCTGGAGGTGAGTATGTCACTTCTCTGTGGGCCCTGCTGAGGTGTTCCGCTCTTGTTGAGTCGGAGTGGACAGCAGGTGCGCTTGCCTTGGGTGGCCTTGGGCCAAGTGCACCTCGGGGCAGTCATGCCCCTCAAGTGAGGCCGCCCACACTGCAAGCCATGGTGGTTTGCGTGTCAGCATCCCCTCCTCTCGCCATGCTGACAGTAGCACGTTGCTTGGAGGGCTCTGACTCGCCTGGAGAAGTGGAATGTTGCTTCTCTGAGGTTAGGCTGAATCCTCCGGGCTGTCTGAGCGGTTGCACAGGCAGGCCGGTCGGTCGGTCTTGCTCCCCACATGTCCCCACTCTGGCTGGGGTTCTGGGTCAGAGATAGATTGCAGGACTTTGCTCGGTTACCTAAGGTGATGTGATTTCTTGCAGGTCATCAAGAAGGCAAATGACACCTTGAACGGGATCAGTAGTAGTTCCGTGTGCGCAGAGGTCATTCAGTCAGCTCAAGGCATGGAGTATTTATTAGGTACGCTCTTTCGTTCTGAAACCTCGTACTGTGTGTGTGATTTTCCTTTTCTCTGTACATTAAAAAGGCAAAGCTCCATCTCACACACTACATAGGACTGAAGCACGTAGCACGTGCGTTTGTAGGTCAGACCCCATTTGTCTTGAGGTCTGTGGCGGTTTCATAGCCCAAGTTCTGTACATAACAGTAGCAATGCAGAATTACGCCTGTGTTCCTGGCTCAGGAAACACTGTCACTAGTAAGAGGGATATGAAATGGTTTCGTCTGCACCGGTGCCCCCCATGCCTGGGGTTGTTCCCCTCCACCCTCCGTGATTGCTTCCCTTCTTGGCTGCTCTCAGCTATAGCCCGTCCAGTCCAGCTGTGTCCTCTCCAGCTAAACTCGGGCCTCATCCAATGCAGAGCTACATTCTGCTCTCTAATCACGTCCGCATCCTCACTCTGACGTCACCTTCTGAATGAAGTCTGCCCTGAAACTCTTGCTCCAGTCATATCCCCTCTCGGTCCCCATCTCCTGAGTCCTGTCACGTCTAATGTCTTAGATATCTTACTTATTCTTGCGTTTACTACAAGAGTCAGGAGGCATGGTTTGGGGTCCGGCATGTTCACTGCTGTGCCCCCAACACCTGACCCAGGGCTTGGCACATTAGCAGGTGCTAAAAAAAATTAGGCCAGGAGAGTGGCTGGTGAGGGCCAGTTCTCTGCTCTCCACCTGCCATCTTGCGAAAGCTTTTGTTGCCCTGGCCGGATACAGTTCTACACAGGCAGGTGCTTTTCCCTGCCACCTACAGAAGACTCTTAGACAGCCCCTCGTTTGTCCTAGGAGACGTACCTCCCCAGGGAAGGAAGGGAAAGCCATCGTGCTGTGTCAGAGGCTGCAGGGGCCCTGCAGGAGTGAGAGGCCGGAGGTGCCCGTCTCTGGCTTGCGCATTACTCAGTTGGGGCTGCCCTTAGAATGTGAGGGCACCCGCTTGAAGGAGCCAGCCACCAGGACGGAGAGCCCTGCTGTGCTGTGTTCAGCATGGAGAGGGAGGGAGACGGCCCTGGGATGCAGAGCAGGGCAGGTGTTACTTTGTGATGCTGTTAACATTTGAGTATCTTGAACTTGTGCTGTTCCCATTTTCAGCCAGTTTATTGAGGTTTCCAGATTCAGATATAGGGACTTATAAAGAGAACTGAAAACAAAATTTTAAAAAGCTAATAAACTGTTTTGTGTCTTTTTAAATATTCAGCCATTTACTCTTCGCAGCCGTTGTTTGAAGTAGGCATTACTGTTATTGTCCCATTTTGCAGAAGAGGTATAAAGAGGTTCGATGATTTGCCATGGCTAGGAAGGAGCAGAGCTGATGGTGTGGCCCATTCAGCACGGCCCTGGGCTCTGAGCCCTGGCCAGTGAACACTGGTCCCAGGCGACAGCTCGTGGCCCTCCGTCCATGGATGCCAATCCAGCTGCATCTCCCTCACCCCTTCCTGCCCTCTCCCCCACCAGGTGTGGTTGAGGTGTACAGGGTCACCAAGCGCGTGGAGCTGGGAATCAAGGCCACCGCCGTGTGCAGTGAGAAGCTGCAGCAGCTGTTGAAGGACATCGACAGAGTGTGGAACAACCTCATCGGCTTCATGTCCCTCGCCACGCTCACGGTGAGCCCTTCCGGAAACTCAAGCTGTAAGGCAGGGTGTGTGTGGGAGGACGGGGCCAACCGCTGGGGCACAGGGTGGTGACAAGGGTGGCTAGTTGGACACTGGCCCACTGGCTTCTGGATCATTCTGGGGCCCATTTTACTCACGTAGGAGCACAGGAAAACAACTCAATGCAGCTGCTTCTTTCTTCACTGAGAAACGCAGATCAAAGCTGGGCACTGTTGTGCTTGTTGGAACTCTTGCACTTCCAGTAAAGTCCGTGAAGTCCTCACGTGCGTTATTTGAAAGTTACACACTAGGTCACGTTGGAAGCACATTGCTCATTTAACCTTTCTGATGGTTTTGGGTTATTTTTGTTTTTTCCCTCCTGTGAGCAGTTCTAATCTGAGTAAGGAAGGGACTGCTCTCCCCCTTTTGGGATACAGTGTCTTGGAGTGCACCTGCAAGGACGTGTAAGCCACCGTTGTCACCTTTGTTCCATAGCTGTTCTGGTGGCATGCGGCTGCCGACAGTGCTGCCAGCAGTGTGTGAATCCGCGTTTCTCTGCCTTGTGTTCTAGCTCTCCTCTCAGTTTCTTAGCACGTGTGCAGCGATTGCCTGGGGTTGCTCTTTGCACGTCTCTCATTACCTGGGAGGCTTTGCCGTGAGCCAGGTGCCGGTCTGCTCTGGGGTCTGTGTGTGAAGTGATCACCTCTTGGCTGTTCCAACATTGGAGCCAACAGAGCACGGTTGTACACCTGTAGTGCTTCATGTGTGCAATACATTTTATATATACCACCACCTAAAAATAGATTAGTAAAATCTTTTATTACCATCTCTTTTATATGTTACTGGGTAAACCTTTACTTTTAAATATTCACAGCTGTTGAGTTTGATGATGCCCTTGCTTTGGCGGTAGTTAGAAACCCAGTGATTCAGTATATCTTTTTTTTTTTTTTTTCCCATTTTGCTCTGAGCCCCGTCCACACGGCTTGTAGCTGGGTGACAGGTCTGATTGTTAAGGTTGTGTTCTTAGGGTTTAATTCCAAAATCTCTGTTCTGGCGCCTTAAGCTATTTTACAATAACCTAAAACTATACTGTTCAGGTTTTATCTTTTTACAAAAAAAATGCGCTTCTGGCCAATATACTAAAGAAATATAAATGTTTGAGAAGAAGAGATGAAAGTATATTTATCTTTTCCTGTGGTGATAAATTTTTGTAGAAAACTGGATTTAAGTGGTCTTCTTTTTTTTTTTAATCGGGAAGTCAGATTTACAGAGAAAAGGAGAGACAAAGATCTTCCATCTACTGGTTCACTCCCCAAGTGGCCACAACAGGCAGAGCTGAGCTGATCCACAGCCAGGAGCTTCTTCTGGATCTTCCATGCGGGTGCAGGGTCCCAAGGCTTTGGGCCGTCCTCAACTGCTTTCCCAGGTCACAAGCAGGGAGCTGGATGGAAAGAGGGGCCACTGGGATTAGAACCAACATCCATACAGAATGCCAGCACCATAGACAGAGGATGAACCTTGTTAGGCCCCCATGCTGCTCTGACCCTTCCAATTTTTAAAAAAACTAGACACCAGGGCCCAGTGCCGTAGCCTAGCAGCTGAAGTCCTTGCTTTGCATATGCCGGAATTTCATATAGGATCTCAGCAGTTCTAATCCCGGCAGCATCACGGGCAGCAGCTTTGTCCGCTCTGCCACAGCTCCAGCCCCTGGATTAAATTTTTTTAAACAGGGAAATGTATGAAAGAAGAGAAATAACAGGAAACGCAAAGTGAAGAAGGAAAGACCAAGTGAGGAATGAGGTTTTGTGTACGGGCAGTGTGTCCGTCCAGTGCTCGCGTTTGCCGGTGAGGCTCTTCAGCTGGCTGCACGCTTTCTCGGAGCTGCTGCAAGGCAGGCGCAGGCAGCCCCCTGCTCCGTGTGTCCGTGTGGCACCGTGTGGCACTGTGTGGCAGTGAGCTCAGCCTCAGGAGCCGCCAGCGTTCTGGTGTAGGGTCGTGGGGTCTCCCACCGAGAAAACCCACAGAGAACAACCTTGTCTTCAGCGGTGAGCCTTTCGACACAGTAACCAGCAAGCCAAGTAACCAGCAAGCCGTCCCATCTCTCCTCCCATCTCTCAGGCCGAAGGGCAGGGCTGCAGAGGAGGAGTTGGTGAGCCTCCCCCCCCCCCCCCCCGTGTGGGAAAAACGTGTGGCAGGGAGGGAGAGCCAGTGCCGCGGTGCCTGCAGGGCAGTGACAGCTCAGGCCCGTGTGTGTGAGCATCCTGGCGGCAGGACAGTGCCCGGCTAGAGGGCTGCCTCCCAGCGGTGAGCCCGAGCTCAGGGGCACAGGGACAGTTTCTGTGATTGTGTAAGAAAAGAAGCATCTTCGGTGGCCTTTGGCTTTTCGGCAGCAGCAGGTGCCCTTGTTTGGCAGGGTCAGGGTCCTCTCTTCTGCACCCTACCCCGCTCCAAGTCTGTGAGTTCCAGGGGGGTCCCCGCAAGCAACCATCTTGGGGGTGGGAGTTGGCAGCATGCATTGGCCTGGCAGGGGACACGGTATTACCCTCACAAGTAGCCGGTACCAGGGCCAAGGCCAAGTCCAGCCCCTGCAGCTGTAGGCCTGAGTCCAGGTGCAGGAGGCAGCAGGAATGGTCCTTGAGGATGGGTGGTCCCCAGTCGCCCAGAGCAGGCTGCCGCACCCCACCCCACCCCCGCCACCTCCCACAGCACATGCTCAGGCCTGCAGGTCTCTGAGCAACAGAACATCCTGTCACTGTAAGAGATGCCACGGTGACCCAGCAATGCAAGATCAGAGGCTGCCGAGGTCTGGGCCTTTGCCTGGAGAGCCTGACCCCCGCCCCCGCCCCCCAGCAGCTACGCTGACTGCAGCACAGACATATGCAGGCTGTCTGCGGTGAGGGGCCACCTGCCCAGGGCTTAGCGGGGAAGTGACCGTCTGGCCCCACAGATCGGGGGAGCAACAGCAAAGCTCAGGATCCAAGTTCACATCCTCCCAGCCCACCTTGTCCTCACTTCTGGCACAGAGAGCCAGGGCTGAGGCCAGCAGGAGGGCAGGGCAGCCTCCCAGGGCTGTGTTGAAGAGGTGCCCAGTCCCAGTGACCACGGCTGGACCTTATTCTCCCTGTGGCCACTCTACCCTCCCTAGCGAGGCCAGGCCTCCAGGGACCCCAGGAGATGAGAGGACTCGGTTCCGACTTTCTTTGCTGGACGGGGCTGCCCTGGGGCTGCTGGGCTCTCTGGTTACAGGCAGATCTGCAGGGCCTGGGCCTTATGCATGCACGCTTCTCTGCCTGGCCAGCATCACCCGGAGGCACTGGTTGCAGTCTCATAGTTGGGATGGTGAACCACACAGCCAGGTCCCTCCAGGCGGTTGAGGACCTGCCACCTGGGGAAGTCAGGAGTTCCTTTGCTTGTTGCTGACAGAACAGCCCTGGTCACTCCTGAAACCCCAGCAGAGGCTGACCTGCACTTTACTTAGTGGATGGTGGCTACTGCGTGGGAGGGTGGCAGGTACTGGTCAGCAGCTGCTGCTTAGCCTCCTGGAGACAGCAGCAGGTGTTGGTGGAAGAGCTAGAGGTCATAGGAGACTTCAACTTCACCAAGCCACCCTCTGGCCTCCCCCTCAGCATCCACTGGGCTGCCCAGGCACTCGGCAGCCGAGTGGTCAGGAGGAAGTCCTCAGGCCCATGCAGCTCTAAGTAAGCAGCTGCGAGTCCCCTGGGCACTGAGCTCCCATCCGGCAGGCGTCTCCACAGCATCTGGCTGGCTTGAGTAAGGGATCCCCTCCTTAATGGGTTGGCATTACACTGGCAAGTCAGCACTTCCCGTTGCTGGCAGTACTCTCTATCCATGGTCTTGGGCGCCCTCTGGTGGCAGAAGCATGTGTTCCTGAGGCATCCCTCTCCCACTAGTGAAGTGTGATGTGCTGGGATGATGGCTCCCGCGTGAATCGTTAGCTGTGATTTTCTTCTGTGGATGTGGGTTGAAGTTCAGTGGATTTGGAACAAAGGAAGCATTCAGATCTGGGAAACAAGACAGCAGTTTTGCCTTATAAAACTTTGGTTAAGAGAAAGGACAGTGTGGAAGCCTCACAGGCTATCGGCGTCATCCTCGGCGTAGTGCGCGCTTGTCCATAGCCTCCTGTGGGAAACGAGCAGTGGGCCTCGGGATGCTTAGCTCCTGTCGCTGTGAGATAACAGAATCGCTTATTCTTTTTTTTTTTTAAGACTTATTTATTTTTCATGCAAAGTCAGATATACAAAGAGGAGAGAGAGGAAGATCTGTCTATTGATTGACTCCCCAAGTGGCCACAACAGCCAGAGCTGAGCCAATCCAAAGCCAAGAGCCAGGAGCCTCTTTCAGGTCTCCCATGCGGCTGCAGAGTACCAAGGCTTTGGTTCTGTCCTTGACTGCTTTCCCAGGCCACAAGCAGGGAGCTGGATGGGAAGCAGAGTGGCCGGGATTAGAACCAGTGTCCATATGGGATCGCAGTGCATGTAAGGCGAGGACTTTAGCTACTAGGCTATCACATCAGGCTCCAGAATCATTTATTATGAATGATAGCTATTTTTAAAAATTTTATGTATTTGTCTGTTGGTCATTGGTACAACATTTTGGAGACAGAATAATGACCTTAAACACAGCCATCTCTGCGGGCTCTGGTGGTGCTGTCTACAAGCCAAGGCAGGTGGGTGCCCTGCTATTGCTAGGACTGCACGTGGCGACTCCAGACCTGCCACGGAAGGAGAATTCACCAGTGTTAGAACGTGGAGCTTGGTGGTGGGTTGCTTCATTATTTAGACTTGGGAACGTGACAGAGAAAACATGGATATGCAGATTTGAACTTAGAAGTGTGTAATGTCTGAAGCTTTAGTGTGTACTTGGTACAAAAGCGGGAGAGATGGTGCAGTTTTCAAGATCTGTGATCTGACTCCGCAGCGAAGGCACCAAAGCATGGGGCACACAGGCTAAGCTGTTCTAATCTTTACCATGGAAACAGCCAGCATTTATGCCAGAAGCAGACTCATGGTGAAAGCAACCATGGAATGACACCCCAGCAGGTCTTCTGAGAACTGGTTCCTGCTGGTTTAATCTGTGGCCCTTAGGAAAAGTCAGTTCTCAGTGGGAGAAGGCGTGACTTTGCCCTGGAGGAAGCGTGGACTCATGCTAACCATCTCGCAGTGCGGAAGCTGCTTCTGCGCAGAATCCCCAGCTGGAATGTCAGCGGTGCCCAAGTGGAGAGGTTTTGCTCTAGGACATATGTCCTCTAAGCCAAATAAACTGATCTAGCTATTTTTTTTTCTATTTTCAAGAAAAAAAAAATTTTTCTACTTCCATGTTTTTTTTTTTTAAATTATTGATTACATTGTATTATGAGACACAGTTCCATAGGTACTGGGATTTCCCCCAACCCTCCCCCCATGGTGGGCTCCTCCACCTTGTTGTGAGACCACAGTCCAAGTTCAGTTGAGACACCTTCATTGTAAGCATATACCAAGCATAGAGTCCAGCATCTTATTATCCAGATAAGTTCATCTGCTTCTTGGGGGAGACCTTCTCCGGTCTGAAGGTAGGGCCAAGAGAGCAAGATCCCAATCAATTAAAAGCCCCAGCAGCAACTATATATATCGTTATGGAATTAATTGACATAGTGTTGATCTAGCTATTTTAAAAAATTAAAAATTCAAATCTTGAGACCAGCACTGTGGTTCTGTGTGTTAAGCGACCAGCTGAGATGCCAGCATCCCAGTATGGGCACCAGTTCAAGTCTGGCTGCTCCACTTCCAGTTCTCCCTAGGTGAGCTGGGTAAGCAGCAGAGAGGCCTAGTCCATGTGCCTGTGCCCTGTCCCCCCCAGGCGGGAGGCCTGGGTGACACTCCTGACTGTGATCTGGCCCGGCCACGGCCATCGCAGCCATGTGGGCAGTGAACCAACCAAAAGCATGTCAGTTGATAGCTGTCTGCCTGTCTCTGCAACTCTGCCTTTCAAACAAATATTTAAAGAAAAAACAAAAAAACACACCCTTGGGATCTTTTCCTTTTTCTTACTTATATATTCTTTTATTATTTTTATTGGAAAGTCAGATTTACACACAAAGATCTTCCATCCACTACTTCAGCCACCAAGTGGTTGCAACAGCCAGTGCTGCACCAATCCAAAGCCAAGAGCGAGGATCTCTTCCGGGTCTCCCAGGCAGGTGCAGGGTCCCAAGGCTTTGAGCCGACCTTAACTGCTTTCCCAGGCCATAGACAGGGAGCTGGATGGGAAGTGGAGCAGCTAGAACACTAGCTCGCATCCATGTGGGATCCTAGTGCATGTAAAGTGAGGACTTTAGCCACTAGACTTCTGTGCTGGGCCCTACTCGGATTTTTCTTTTAAGATTTATTTATTTTTATTGCAAAGTCAGAGATATACAGAGAGGAGGAGAGACAGAAATATCTTCCGTCCAATGATTCACTCCTCAAGTGACTGCAACGGCCAAGATCCTCTTCTGGGTCTCCCACATGGATGGCCCAAAGCCTTGGGACCCTGCAGCCTCAACTGCTTTCCCAGGCCACAAGCAGGGAAAGTGGGAATTGCATGGGAAGTGGAGCTACCAGGATTACAACTGGGACCCATATGGAATCCCAGCACATTCAAGGTGAAGACTTTAACCACTAGGCTATCGCGCCATGCCCCCTGCTCAGATATTTTAAACTGAAGAGCAGCTTAGAGTGGGCTGCACAGACGCAAAGTGCTTTGATCAGCTCTGACAGATGCCACTCCATGCACGTGCCAGTCAGGGCCTGGGCTGCTTGTGTCGCTCCTCCGAGTCCCCCTGTGTCTCCCTCGTGAGTCCCAGGTTGATTTCAGGTGCCCACTCCCCTGCCTTCTCACCCCAGTTGCCTCTTTGTGCACTGTGTGTAACTGGGTTCTCGGTTATGGCCTCTCAGCATGAAGTCTCGAGAATTCCGTTGGAGTCCTTAGATTGCTACCTGATCTTCCATTGCATAAACTTACCACTATTTGCTCATCCATTTTCTTGCTGACAGGAACTTGTTCTGCTTCCGGGTTAGGCTTGGATGAATAATCCTAATATGAACGTTTTGTGTATGAGACCTTATTAACATGTCATTTCTCGAATGCTCTGGATTCTTCCCATGCCCCGTCTTGACTCAGAAGCCTATGCCTTGCTTCTCATTCTACATAGAATATCCCTCCCTCGAGAGAGAGGGGGCATCCTTCTGGTGTTAAAGTTTGTAGACTGTATTGAATCTGTTAGAAACTAATTAAAAATTAAAATGAAAAAACCAGGACAGGGACCTGCACTGCAGCGTAGCACAGCAGGATAAGCCTGTGCCTGCGATGCTGGCTGTGTGGATGCTCTAGCCCTAATCCAGCTCCCTGCTGATGTGCCTAGGAGAGTGGTGGAACTGGCCAGAGAGCTTGGGCCCCTGCACCCATGTAGAAAACTCAGATAAAGCGCCTGGCCTCGGCCTGGCCCAGCCCTGGCTGCTGCAGCCACTGGGAGATGAAGCAGTAGGGGGCATCCCTCTCTTTACATCTACCCCTGTCTGCCTCTTTCAAATAAAAAGAAATCTTTTAAAAAGTTTTTCTTGGGCCCAGCATGATAGCCTAGTGGCTGAAGTCCTACCCTTGTATACGCCAGGATCCCATATGGGCTCTGGTTCCCATCCAGCTCCCTGCTTGTGGCCTGGGAGAGTGGTGGGGGACAGCCCAAGGCCTTGGGATCCTGCACCCCTGTGGGAGACCCAGAGGTTCCTGGCTCCTGGCTTCAGGTCAGCTCAGCTCTGGCCATTGTAGTCACTTTGGGAGTGTATCAGCAGACTTTCCTCTCTCTCTCCTCTTTGTATATCTGAGTTGGCAATAAAAATAAATCAGAAAGAAGGAGAGGGAGGAAGGAAGGAAGGAAACAAGGAAGCCAACTCAATTTGGTTTTTAAAAAAGTTTTTCTTACAAATTCTCCCCTGCCCACCTTGCCAAGCCCAGCTGGAAGTGAGGGATGCCTTGTGAGGACTCCCCCTGAGAACTCAGCAGTGCCCCTTGGGTTGGCTCCCCCGCTTCCCCAAGGCCCACCCCTGGTTGCCCGGCTCCTGCCCTGGGCTCTGAGTTTTCCAAGGACAGGAGACAGTTTTGACTCGGGCTGGCATTCCTGGCACCTAGCACATAGCACGTGCTTGGAAAGCAGCTGAGAAATGAAGTTCTCTCTTACAGGGTGAGAGGCCCCGAGTTTGCTGCTGGGCTCCTGCCGACAGGGTCGGGGCGGGAAAGCACGGCATGCAGCCGGCTGGCCGCTGACTGTGTGTCTTACCTCCACAGCCGGATGAAAACTCACTGGATTTTTCCTCCTGCATGCTGCGGCCTGGGATCAAAAACGCCCAGGAGCTTGCCTGTGGGCTGTGCCTCCTGAACGTGGACTCCCGAAGCAAGGTGAGTCACACAGCCTCCTCCCAGGACCTGGGCCACAACCTTATCTTGCTGGAAAGATGACAGACCGGCCCACTGCTCCCCTGGGCAGCTGGGGGCGCTCCCTGCCGGCAGAGGCGGCCTGTAGGGGTCGGTGTGGGGCCAGAGGCCCGCTTCTGCCAATCCTGATGACCTTGTGGTTTCAACATTATTTCAGAGAGAAGAGAAGCCTGCAGAGGAACATCCTAAAAAAGTATGACCCACTTCCACGTTACCTTAGCGTCTCCATCTTAATTTTGAGTGTGGAAGGCGAGTCGGATGATTCCGTTGCCATCCTACACCGTTCCAATCACAAATTTGTCACTGAGTCATGTGTGTTTCCATAATGTCTGATTCAATCAACTAACACGGCTGTGTGGGTCTGCTTCTGTCTCACGTGCGTGCTTGTGTCTCCTTGGTGGCTTGTGGCGTTGCAGGCATTTTTTCCTGCAGTGAACAAGGTAGCAGAAAGAGCACTTTCTGCAAGAGCAGATGGCATCCTCACACAGAGCAGCAGCTGAGCAGTCAGCCGCGGGCAGCAGGGCTCCTGTGTGGCGTGCTGAGTCCTGTTTGCATGCAGGTAGTGCCTGGAGGACAGCCTCCAGGAAGGGGTCCAGGTTTGGGCCCCTCTGCCCTGGTGACTGTCGTTCACTTGCCGCTCACCTGGGAGTCATCCCCATGTGCCTGAAGTCCACTGAGTTTTCCCAAACTCCAACCTCTGGACTCGGTGAGCGATATGGGTTCAGGCCCCATGGCTGCGGCATCTAGCCCGGCCCTGTTACCTGCTCTTTCCCGAGCTCAGCATTGCGCTCACCACGGAGATGGAAGGAAGTGCTTGCTCCAGTCGGAACCCAGCCCCGGGACGAGGGCTTCCCTCAGCACAGGGAGAGGAGAGTCCCCTGTCCCCCACCGACACACACACACTGCCCCTGGCTGTCCCCGCGTCGGGCGCTCCCCTGTCCTCACAGGGAGAGAAGCCCCCACTTCCCCCACCAACTCACACACACTCTCCCTCTCCCCTTGGCTGTTCCCATGTTAGGGGCGCTCCTGTCCCCCTAGACCCTTCACAGCAGTGGAGGCTGATGGCAAGGCTGTTCCGGTAGCTCCCGCTCGGGCTGAATCCCGCAGCTGCCTGCCTGGCTTCTGTCCGTGTCGTTCTGGGCCCGCGCCTCTGACCTGGGGAGACGCCTGTGTCAGCGACGAGCAGCTCGGGGTGCAGGAGAGCCTGACGTGCCCCATGTTTCTCTCTCTGGCAGGCATTCAACTCGGAGACTGACAGCTTCAAGCTGGCATATGGAGGGCACCAGTATCACGCCAGCTGTGCCAACTTCTGGATCAATTGTGTTGAACCTAAACCTCCTGGCCTCATCCTGCCTGATTTGCTCTGAAGGACTCCTTTGTGGTGCACCAGCTGCGTGTGTGTGCGCGTGCGCACATGTGCATGTGCACCCATGGGATGCCCAGGAACCAATAAAATGTGAGTTCAGCAAAGTTCATCTCCACAAAGCCTTGACAGATCCCCCCAAGAGGTAAGCGGGGTGATGGCAGCACTCGCGGCCACCCCTCGGGGACTCCCTGGCCCCCGCTGGCCCGGCCCAGGCGTCGGGACTGCCGCACCCAGGCTGCACGTGGCACTGCCTGCTCAGCTCTAGTTCTCCTAAGTTATTTTAAAATGTGGACCACCGTTTTCTTTGAGGAACACTTTGAAACTGTGAAGAATGAACTCTTGAAGACAAACACGTTAGCATGGCAGGACTGGGACGAGCCAGACTGTTCCCAGCCCGTGCCGGAGTCTATGCGGAGCACGCCCGTGCAGTCAGAACGCACGCGTCGCTGCGGCTCGTTGGGAGCTGAGGGGAAGGAACGGGGCAGGTGCAGTTACCCCCGTGTGCTGTCCCCCTGCACTGAGCGGGGCCACTCTGCAGAGATCCCGCCCTGCCCACACCTGAGCTGGGTGCCCACACTCCGTGCCTCTCCTGCGCTCTCCCTGCTGTGCCTGCGCCGGGCCTGGAGCCACGTTCAAGGAAGGAGAAACAGCGTTTTGCCCACAGACTCCAAACATGGTGTTTTTTCAGGGAAGGTGTGGAAAGGCAGTGTGTGCAATCCCTTCACGGGGTTCTAAGGACCAGCGCAGGCCCACCCGGGTGGCCACTGGGAGGCCCAGGAAGTCACTGGCCTGGTCAGAAGGGAATGGGATGTGGTTGTGACCTAGAAGCCCCGGAGGGAAGCCGGTAAGACAGAGCGCCAAGGAATCGCTCGTGCTGATGTCAAGATCGTCTCTGCCACTGAAACCAAGTGCATTAAATCAGGAGTGAAAGCCAGCGGTCAAGGGCCATGTTGTTCCCAGGAAGAACAAGCTAGAACATAAGCTTCTCTGAATTTGGGTTGCATGTTTCATGAAGAGGTGTTGGGGCACACATGCTCCTCTGTGTGTCATAGTGTCTGACCCAGGTAACCTGCAAACTGCAGGCAGCCTTTGACTTCTGCTGACAGTTACCTGTGGGTTTTTCGCATCTCAGGACCAACACTGAGGGAGCCGTCCTGTCCCCATCTTATATCTTTCACACCTTCTCCCACGAGGGGCAGTGTTTATTGCGGGCACCTGCGGAGACTTCAGCTGGCCTGGCTGTGACCGGGAGGATGCAGGGAAGTGCTCACCGGCTTGGCTCACCTGCAGCAGCTGATGCTGCGTGTCTTGATAGGAGGGACCCAGGGGAGCCGTGGGCCAGGGACGATGCCCTGGTAGTGACTCCACTGGCAGCCAGCTGGGCACAGGCTGTGCCGGAGGCCCATGCACCCACCTTGGCAGTGCCCGAGTAGTCACAGCTGTCCTTCCTGGGGGTGGCACGGTTAGTACAGCCACAGGAGGGACAAAGGAAAGCTCTCAGATGGCAACAAAAGCCTCTGCTGCGAACAGGCCCCAAGGCTTTTCCTCTTTCAGGACCTGGGAGTGTGGCACCCCCCTGTGCTGGCTTTCTGAACCCACATTCATTCAAGTGAATCCCTGGCTGCTTTTGACTTCACCTAAGCTCTTCCCTTGTTAGCTGAGGGTGTCCTTGGAAACGGTAACCAAGGTTACGTATTTTCCACACTGTGTATCATGTCAGGCGGCCTCATTTCTGGACTTGAATGGTGATTAATAAGCACTTTTCTATGTTTGGTCTTTAAAACATTTTATGGGTTGATGTGTAACTTTTGTTTGGACATGCTTGAGATGAACAAGGTACAGATAGATCGGCATGGTGGTCACGTGACATTTTGGAGTTAGCATTTCCTATGGTTTGCATATTTTAAGGTATTTGAATATTTTGTGGAAGGTATGCTCCGAGCTGTGGAAGGATGTTCCTGCGTGCCCGTTTTCTTAGTGCTTTTCTAGCTTTGGAAAGCTGTGCCCCGCAGACACGTGAAGCGCCCACTCTGCTCGGGGCCTGCCGTCGGGGGGCCTCCGCCCTGCTAAGTCGGACAGCTGCCTTGCAGAGTACAGCAGTCAGGGTGCAGGGCGACTGGCGTGGAGCCTGTATGTGTACCAAGTAACAGCACTGGAAAGTTCTCCTGCAAACCTAAGGTGAGGAGATGAAGCTTAAGCCACGATGAAAGCAAAGCCCAGAGATGAAAAACACGCCTTTCTGAATGACAAACTTTGACTTGCCCGATTTCCCTTCTGTGTTGTCAGTTCATGCGCAGCAGCTCCGTGTTTAGTCATGGCCGCATGAACCAGTGGATGCGGGGGCCTTGTGTGCGGCTGTGCAACTTGGTCCAGTATTATAAGGCGGTGTGGCTTCTGACCTTTGCACGTAAATTTAGACCTTATAAAGCTTGCCCTGTAAAATATGTTCAGGGCCTTTCCTGAGGTAACCACTTGTTGAACTCTATTAGAAGTAAAAACAAATCGCACAAAAACGTCACGTGCACTTTCTCTTGTCCTAGCTGGTTCAGACTCGAGATGGACGTGAGTCACTAGGAGGAAGAGTGAGAGCGCTCGGACTGGGAAGGCGGGGACGCCAGGGCCAGGTTTCCTACAGGACGTCATGACGTCATCTTTCAGAACCAACAGCCTGAGGTTATCTTGTGTTTTTAAGCTTGGCTTCATAGGAAAGAAGTCCTCGGCTCTCCGGATCGTTCTGCTCATGTGTTGATGTCGCATTTGTTGGTCCCTCTGCTCTCTCATTTTATTGTTCCTACTTAGGCACTAGTGATGCATACTTCGAAAAGAGTGGGTACATGTTAGAGCCCTGGTGGGGAAACCCCTGCCACAGCCCAGGTAAGAGCTGGAAGATGCCAGCCTGTGTTAGTGTGGAGCTACTGGTGAGATCTGACTTTGTCCCAAAATAGACCAGGGAGCTGGACAATGAAGCCACAGATAGGCAATCTGGAACCATCTGACAGTGTTTGACACTGGCCTTGATTATCTGGACAGACTTCAGGAGACTGTCATACCCAAGGGAAAGGAGCAACCTGGTGCCCCCCTGAGGCTGCCCAGCAGCCTGGCAGGTCAAGTGTGGGCTTGGGCATTTGGGATGTGTTAATAGAGCACATCTTATATCAAAAACATTTCCTTAATGGAGGACTCACTACTTCAGTGCATCCCTTTGAGTGAGGGAGGAGTGAAGTTAGACCGTTGTTTCAGAGCGCATGCTCTGCCCCGTTACCCCACAATTGTAAATGCTTTTCAAGGATGTGGAGTGTTGGGGTATCTACTTGAAATTAGCGTTAATACTTGTCCCAAGAGCTATAACAGACTTGGCAGTTTTTGTTTCTTGAATACACATCAGTAAAACTAGTAAAAAAACAAAAAAAAAGTCTTATGCAGATATTTATTAAAAAATAATGCTAATGCCCTGGGGAACAAATTCAAAGGGTCTTTGTAACAGATTTCATTGTAATTACCTAATAGTAAAGGCTTATTTTAACTTACAGAGTCACTAAGTAGAGGTGAAGGTGTAGAAAACCACCCCCGTAGAGACTGCGGCTGGAACTCCTCTTCCCCAGGCACGTCTGGTCAGCAGCCCGGGGCGAAGCTGGTCTCCCCGGGCTTGATCAGGCCCGGCGGGCTTTCTGCACGGAGCGCCTCCGCACCTGCCATGGTGCTGAAAGGTGCCGCACGCAGAGCAAAACTGGGTGGTTAAACTGTTACAAATGAGCAAAAGCCCGTTGAAGTTTTTTTTTTTTTTTTTTTTGTAAATGCTATTCCAAAATGCTAGTTTTAAAAATGTCACTAGCAGCAAATGCATTCCCCTTAGTCCCGCCCCTCCCTGTTTCTTAAAGTAAACTTGAACACCTGCAGTGTAGAAAGACGTGAGGGTGAATCAAAAGTCAGCCATGGGACAGCTGCTCGCCCAGGCTGCGGGAGCGTTAGAGCCCCCAGTAAGGCATCAGGTGGCGGGACTCTTTCTCGTAAACATCTGGGACAATGCCGTAAGGGGTCTGCACCATCTTAACCGTGGACTTCCCGAAGAGCTGGCGCTCGTAGTCTATCAGCTGCCCCCAGAAGCCCACGTTGGGCCTGATGACGGGTCTCCGGGCCTTCACCCAGCGGTAGGCCTCCAGCAGGCACACGTGGTGGAATTTCATCAGGTAAGCAATGCACAGAGTGGCCGAGCGGCTCACCCCCGCAGCGCAGTGCACGAAGGTAGCCCCATGCTTCCTGCTCACGCTGTGGATCTTGTTGGCCACGGAGTCAAAGTACAGCCCAATGGGGGCGTGGGGCGTGTCAGCCAGAGGCACTTTAACGTACTCGAACTGAGGCCAGTTGAAATTGGGGATCTCGATGGTCGCATTCACGATGCACGTAATGCCCCGAGACTGCAGGAAGTCCCGGTTGGAGGCCACACTGCCCCTGCCCAGGAAGAGCGAGGAGGTGATCTGCGCGACGCCTCCCACGTCTCCCTCGGCAATCATCCGAGGAGCCGTGAGAGTCCGCGGGAGCGTGCTGTGACCTCGGGAGCCCATGAAGAAGCCAGCGGTCACACGCGCATGGTCGGCGGGCAAGACTGAGTGGTCCGCTCTCCTCCGCGCAGGACTCGGAACGGCAGCCTCCTTCCTGCAAAACCAGGTATCTGTCAGCACCCACTCGTCCCAGCCTGCTGCAGTGTGGGTCTGTAACAGTGTTCTAACAAGAAAAGCAGCCTAGGAAGCTAAGGCAAAATTTGGCTCTGGTGACTGGTGAAAACACAAGAGGAAGTTGTTGAAAAGTTCAGGCAAAAACTTGTCTACGGGGTCCTGCTCTTTCTCAAGGGGTGCTGGGCTTTAGTTAGAAGGAAATTTATTTGGGCTGGTGCTGTGGCAGAGTAAAATCCCATTTGGGTGTTAGTTGGATTCCCTGCTGCTCCACTTCCTATCCAGCTCCCTGCTAATGGAAAGCAGCAGGAGACGGCCCAAGTACTTGGGCCCCCACAGCCACACAGGAGACCCAGAAGCAGCTCCTGGCTTCAGATTGGGCCAGCATTGACTGTTAAAACCATTTGGGAAGTAAACCAGCAGATGGATGAGCTCTATTTTTCAATCAAAATCTTTAAATAGAAAAATCTGATACCCCTTAGAACTCTTTAAGTAAGCTCTCTGTGATCGTGTCACATTTGAGATGTGGAAAGAGATGACCTGTGCTGTGGCATTTCCAAAGTCTGGAAGCCAAAGGTTTTACCATTTCAGGCCTGGGTGTGTGCCTAAATGAGAACTCTGCCTTCTTCAGCTAATTCTGAATTCCTTACTGGCTCTAGGTGAGTGTCAGAATGTGTAGGTAGTTTATGAGCGGATGTAGATCTTTAGCTATGAATGTTAATTCTAACAATACTGGGCTCTGATATCTTGAGGCCTGTCTTCCCTCAGTACAGAATCCCAGTGGTCTGCACCGTGCCCACCTGGGGACCCCAGGGAAGCCAGGCCTCAGGGCCCCCGGATGCCCCTGACTGGTGGTACGGGTCGTACTCACTCGCTGAGGGCTCCGGGGCACACGTTAGGTAGCCCTTGGTCCGGGTGGAGAAGGTCCCGAGTGGGCTGCTTCCCGTGGACTCAGCCAGTGAGACCTGCAGAAGATGAGAAAGCACAGATGCAGCCGGTCAGGAAGTACGAGAGAAAGGATCCCTAAATCAGGCTGGCTGCAGCAAGTTCAGCAAACAGAAGATCAGCTAAATAGCTCTGATGTGCATCTAGACAACGAGCCAGCAAGAAATGTCACCTAAGCCTTAGCTTTTCATGAATGACATAAACCATGACATGACCAATGTTAAGCACAGTTTTGGCAATAACAAATTTTTTACAGGTGATAAATCAGAGCATAACATCACGATGAAAACCTAAGGCACTTCAAAATGCTCCCAATACCTGTAAGAGATGCAGCAGTGAGCTGGGGTCTCCCCCGTACCCACAGGTACCAGGCTGCGCTGCAGGGGGAGAGGAGGCCAGCAAATGCCACCAAGGCCTCAAGGCAGGCCTGCAGGAGACGGCGGGGGCGGGGAGGGCCTAGGAGGGTGACCAGGACAGCCCCGAGCACCACCCACAGGGGGCATCAGCGCCCAGAACCAGCTCACGTCTCCTGTCTTCCTGTTGGCCCCCTAACTCCTCAATGCAGGAGCACAAGCACCCTCTCCCAGCAAGTGCCCATCACACTTAGCAGTGCTGGAGGAAAGTAAAAGCCTGAGCTGAAAATGATGGATACAGGGCCCGGCGGCATGGCCTAGCGGCTAAAGTCCTCGCCTTCAACGCCCTGGGATCCCATATGGGCGCCGGTTCTAATCGCGGCAGCCCCGCTTCCCTTCCAGCTCCCTGCCTGTGGCCTGGGGAAGCAGTCGTGGACGGCCCTGGGCCCTGCACCTGTGTGGGAGACCTGGAAGGGGGTTCCTGGTTCCCGGCTTCGGATCAGCACAGCACCGGCCGTTGCGCTCACTTGGGGAGTCAATCATCGGACGGAAGATCTTTCTCACTGTCTCTCCTCCTCTATGTATATCTGGCTTTCCAATAAAAATAAATCTTAAAAATAAAAGAAAATGATGGATACAGAGCTTGGCCAAGTGTACAGCTTGACAAGTTCTGACATCTATAGTAGCCATCTTCAAAAAGCCCATGGGAGGGCCCAGCGCGATGGCGCAGTGGTTAAGGTCCTCGCCTTGCACACCCGGGATCCCATATGGGCGCCGGTTCTAATCCCGGCAGCCCTGCTTCCCATAGAGGATGGCCTGACACCTGGAAGAGGCTCCTGGCTTCGAACTGGCTCAGCTCCAGCCGTTGCGGCCACCTGCGGAGAAAATCATCAGACGGAAGATCTTCCTCTCTGTCTCTCCTCTCTGTATATCCGCCTTTCCAATGAAAAAATGTTTTAAAAAACAAGCCCGTGGGAATGCCTATCATGAAAAGTAAGGTTTTCAGAAGTTTGTTTTGCACCATCTTCCCATGAATTTCTGAGATAATCCCATCACTTTAAGAATTCTTAAATGTTCCTTAAAACCCACCCCTCTCAGGCCCGGCACTGTGGCCTAGTGGTTAAAGTGCTTGCCTTGAACGCGCTGGGCGCCGGTTCTAATCCCGGCAGCCCCACTTCCCATCCAGCTCCCTGCTTGTGGCCTGTGTGAAAGCAGTAGAGGACGGCCCAAAGCCTTGGGATGCTGCAACCATATGGGAAATGGGAAACCCAGGTTCCTGGCTTTGCAATAAATCCTTAAAAAACACTCCCTCTCACTGCTGCCCCCCGCCCATCTCCCCACCCCTTCCCCCCTCCCCCCCCCCCGCCCACTCCTTCCCCCCCTCGCCCCCCAAACCTCCCCTGCCCCTCCCCAGGGCAGCCCATACTCCATGACTGAGTAATACTGAGGGCTGAAGTCATAGCCAATCACCTACCAACACCTTTGACAAAAGCTGCATGTGAGCATTCTTTCTAGGTCTAACACCATTGAAACCCCTGAAACCTGTGCACCTCGTGACTCACAAGGGGACTTAGGAAGTAGTTACATAAAGAAGTGTGTGTGGATGTCAGACATTTTTTCAGATGTGTTAATAATAAACACTGGGGGCTTGCAAACTGTGTGGCTCTCCCATACAGAAAAAAAATTCTCCCATACAGAATTCTAAGTAGATTATTTTTGTTTAATGAACAGGCCTGAGCTGACCGGCAGTGGGGTCTTCAGGCCCGAGGCCGAGACACCAGCACGCCTGTGCTGAGCGTGCTGTCTGCTCCGTGGAGCCGGGGGAGTGGGTACTGGGTACACCATGCTGCTGGAGAGACAGATGGCAAGGCCTCAGGGCAGAAGCCAAGGGAGACAGGATGCTCCAGCCCGGCTGCCGCCTCGGCCTTGTGCCAACAAAGCTGCTTCAGCTGTCAGAGCTGGGCCAACATTTTATAAACACCTCCTGCCCTAACACCCACCCCTCATGACAGACACATACAGGCCCGGGAAGGGGCAGATTCCAGCTAAGTCAGAGAGGGATCCAAGGAGTTTTTGCTCAGGACCTCACTGCTGCTGTGAACGTGCAGAGCTGCCGCCTTCTGCCGCCCTGCCCCAACGGCACAGGGACGCCAACCACCCCACGATGTGCTTTAGACGCTACTTACAGACTCCCGGGTGTTCTCAGCCGCAGGTGCACCTGGTGCCACAGCCAAGGGGCTGCAGCAGACAGCCGTCCTGGAAGGGCGGTTGTAAATGTGGCCTAGGAAACGGTTACAGGCCAGCTGGGAACGTGTCTGAAGCATCAGAAAGCCTGGCACCGTGTGCAGACGAGACCAGCCAGGCAGCAGGTGGAGCAGGCCCCTGTCGCTGTCCATGGTATGCCACCCTCCTCCCAGGGAAAGCTGCTTGCCAGCCAGGGAGCAGGGACGAGGAGAGGGGATGGCAGGAAAAGACACTGCCCTAGACACGTCCCAGATTGGCAGTAGCTATCACCTGTGACAGCCCTGCGGTCAACGCCATGTCCAACGTCCTGAGACTGGACTCAGCCTGCCCCCCGCCCCGCTCTGTCGGTACACTGGGACACGCCACACCCGCAGACCCCGTCCATTTATTCTCAACATTTATTCTCATGTTGAACAAGCAGAAAACAGCTCAAAGGCGCTAGAGAGGACTCTGTAAGAGTATTTTTAGCATTAGGAATTTCAGGGGGTCAGAGTATACACTGCAGGCCTACAGTGTTGCTTTTTATACTAGGGAAGCTTATGTAATCACACTTTCTGCGTCTACTGAAGTAAATATCTTGAGGGGGAAAAAAGGACACCATAACGTCACTATTTGAATGAGAAGCTTGGGGCCAGTGCAGTAGCCTAGCAGCTAAATCCTTGCAATACAAGCACCAGATCCCATGAGTGCTGCTTCATGTTCCAGCTGCTCCACTTCCCATCCAGCTCCCTGCCTGTGGCCCGGGAAAGCAGTCGAGGACGGCCCAAAGCCTTGGGACCCTGCACCCATGTGGGAGACCCAGAAGATTGGCACAGCTTTGGCCATTGTGGCCACGTGGGGAGTGAGCCAGCAAATGAAGACATTTCCCTATGTCTGTGTATCTGCCTTTCCAAGAAAGATGAATAAATCTTTAAAACAAAGAGAAGCATTTTAGCCTACATTCATTCATTTTCATCATGAAGTCAGAAAAGTTCAAATAGTCACTCTTGCAAATAAAATCACAATATGGCAATGTTCCATTTAGGAGAAGTCACTGATATAACATCAATACAATCGGAACAAGCATTAACTTATATCACAGTAAAACAAAACTCACAAACTGTTCTCAGACATCTGCACAGCTTAGCGTCTGGCTGCCACGCTCACACCTTTCCCCCTGCACTCGGAGGTCAGGTCGCCTTTCCCGCTATGGCAGTTTGCCGACCGTGACGGCTTCTGGGAGCTGTGGGCAGGTGGACATAGAGCTCAAGGCCAAGGCCAGACACGCCCCCACCTGACACAGCTGTGGTGCAGCTGCCTCCCAGGTCTGAGCAGACAGATCACACTGGGACCACCAGCCACTGACAAGCACGACTAGCCCTGGCCAAAGCTTGCCACTGCCGCTGCTGGCCATGCAACGATGAACATAACAGCAGCTTGGCCAGGGCCAGCGTGGCAGCTCAACAGGCTGATCATCCACCTTGAAGCACCAGCATCCCGTACAGGCGCTAGTTCTGGTCCCGGCTGCTCCACTTGTGATCCCGCTCCCTGTTTATGGGAGGATGGCACAAGTCATGAGGATCCGAGCTCCTGACCAGCCCAGCTCCAAGCCACTGTGGCCATTCGGGGTGTAAGCTGACAGATGCAAGATATTACCTGTAACACTGCCATTAAAATAAAAATAAACCTCAAAGAAAAAATCATGTTGGGGGCCAGGTGTGGTAGCTAGTCCTCGCCTTGACCACGCCAGGATCCCATATGGGCACCAGTTCTGGCACTGGGTTCTAATCCCGGCAGTAGCTCCACTTCCCATGCAGCTCCCTGCTTGTGGCCTGGGAAAGCAGCCGAGGACGGCCCAAAGCCTTGGGACCCTGCACCCGTGTGGGAGACCTGGAGGAGGTTCCTGGCTCCTGGCTTTGGACCATTGCAGCCACTTGGGGAATCATCAGACAGAACTTCCTCTCTGTCTCTTCCTCCTCTCTGTATATCTGACTTTCCAATAAAAACAAATCTTTAAAAAAAAATGGGGGGGGGCCGGCGCGGTGGCGCAAGTGGTTAAGGTCCTCACCTTGCATGCCTGGGATGCCATATGGGCGCCGGTTCTAATCCCAGCAGCCCTTCCAGCTTCCCTTCCAGCTCCCTGCCTGTGGCCTGGGAAAGCAGTCGAGGACGGCCCAAGGCTTTGGGACCCTGCACCCGCGTGGGAGACCCGGAAGAGGCTCCTGGCTTCGGATTGGCATAGCATCGGCCGTTGCGCTCACTTGGGGAGTGAATCATCGGACGAAGATCTTCCTCTCTGTCTCTCCTCTCTGTATATCCGCCTTTCCAATAAAAAAATAAATAAAAATAAATCTTTAAAAAAAATGGGGGGGATATGTCATAAATTATAATATCGTGTTTCTATTGGCCATTCAATACGTGCAGCCGTGCTGTCCCAGGGACTTGCCTGGGAAGAAACGCCAGCGTCCGGCTGTGCCGCCGGAGCATGCGCACCCCTCACAGAGCGGTCATCTGGCTACCGCGGTTCCCAGATAGGGAATCCAGTCACGGAGATGAAGAGGCTCTCCCAGAATCCGTGCAGTAAATGAGTAAGCCCACTGGGACCAGAATCCTCCTTCCCCAAGCCGCCCTTGTGTTCATTTAGTCATACAATCTGACTGCAACAGGCCAACTGATCCAGAGACTACCAGAATGTACAATTCACTGGGGAAAAGAACAAACTACACAGAGAAAGACCGTGAGGATAACATCAGTCTGATTATGCCTTACCGATAATCTGGAAATTAATATCAAAATCTTGAGCTATCAGTGGTATTTGGGTATGAAAAATCTGATAAAATGAAACCAACGGGAGTCAATAATTGGGTGGCATTTAAGATGTCACCAAGGGGGCGCTGTGGCACAGCTAGCTAAGATCCCATCTGCAGTGCCAGCATCCCTTGTGGGCACCATCTCACAACCCGGCTGCTCCACTGCCAGCAGAGATGGGAGAGCAGCAGAGATGGCCCCCCCGGGCTCGGGCTCTGCACCCGCGGACCTGGCAAGGCCCAGGCCCAGGCCAGCCGCTGGCAAGTCAAGAAACCTGTGGCATCTGTCTCCTCGGCTTCTCTCCTGCACCCCTCTCCTCTCCCTTCTCTCTCTGTACTCTTTTTATTTTTTAATTCCATTTTTTTAAAAACGTACTTATTTGTATTGGAAAGGCAGATACACAGAAGAACAGAGTCTCCATCCAGGGCTCACTCCCCAAGCGGCTTCAACGGCCAGAGCTGAGCTGACCCAAAGCTGCTTAAAATATGCCTTTTGAATACAATTTATAAAAAAGCAAAAGGGGCCCAGCATTGTGGACTAGCGACTCAAGCCCTTGCCTTGAACGCACCAGAATCCCATATGGGTGCTGGTTCTAATCTAGGCAGATTATTCTCTCCCCAAGTTACTACAAGGGCCAGAGCTAAACTGATCCAAAGCCAGGAACCAGGAGCCCCTTCTGGATCTCCCCTGTGGGTGCAGGGTCCCAAGGCTTTGGGCTGTCCTTGACTGCTTTCCCAGGCCACAAGCAGGGAGCTGGATGAGAAGTGGAGCGGCCAGGATTAGAACCGGCACCCATATGGGATCCTACAAGCAAGGTAAAGCCTTTGGCTGCTAGGCTACCGCACTTGACCCTAAACTTTTTTTTTTTAATTTTCTATTATTTAAAAGGCAGAGTTGCCTCTCAGAGAGAAGGAAAGAGAGTAATCTTCTATCTGTCGGTTCACTTCCCAATTTGCCACAACAGCCAGAACTGAGCCCACCAGTGCCAGAAGCCTGCTCTGCTTCTGATCAAGCCATCCTCTGCTGCTTTCCCAGGCCATATGGCATCCCTGTTGGATCCCAGGCTTGCAAGCCAGGGGTTTAGCTTCTAGGCTATCGCGCTGGGTCCTCACTGGTAAGTTTTATGGACTCTGTTGTATCCAGGGTTACATCAAAGGGTGATTGATGCCCAACTACTGAGCTGAGTCCTTTGAACTTTATTCTTATTATAAGTTTGTCTTACAGCAGCAACTTTTAAGGACTAACATGTAGTTTACAGGAAAAATTGCAATTTCTGATATGTCATAGTCCTGCTTAAGAAAGAGGGCAGGAGTGCTTTGGGGAGGGTTTTTTTCTATTCAGCCTTGGTTTTTGAGGCGAACTCATTCCTGCCTGATCTTATTGCTGACGTGTGATTCCTGCTCGCAGCTCTGCCTTCAGATGTTCTGACCTGCGTGAGTCAAAGGGTGTTATCTAACCGAGCATGACAGGTTTGCGCTTCATATCGCTCTGGGAAGATTTTAAATATATTCTACCGGCACTGAACAAACTGATTTCCAGTTTTCACCAAACAGCTTGAAACCTAATTGTGAACATTAGCAAGCGTTTCTTGTTCATGTATTTTAGAAAAAATTAAGTTGTACTGTAGCAGACTAAGCCTCTGCCTGAGACATTCCATTCGGACACTGGCTTGAGTCCTGGCTGCTCCACTCGCAGTTCAGACCCCCCAGTGGCCACGGAAAGTCATGCAGGATGACCCAGGCCTGGAGCCCTCACCCAGGAGGAGACCCGGAGAAGGTCCTGGTTCCTGACTGGCCCAGGGCTGGCCCGTGTGGAGTGAGCCAGCACACCGAAGAGCTTTCTGTCGTCTCTCTCCCTGAGTATCTGTTTTTCCAATAAAGATACATAAATCTTAAAATAAGTCTTACCAGTGCGGGGCCAGCTGTGTGTCCTGGCTGCTCTTTTCCAACCCAGCTCCCTGCTTGTGGCCTGGGAAAGCAGCGGATGCCGGCCCAGGGCCCTGGGACCCTGCACCCAGGAGGGAACCCGGCGGAAGCTCCCGGCTCCCAGGTGTGGGTGAGCTCAGCCCCGGCTGCTGTGACGAGTGAAGAGCAGATGGAAGCTCTCCACATCTTTCCTCTTTGTAACACTACGTTTCTAATAAATCTTTTTTTATAAAAGCTTCAGTCTTTTTTTGATTATATATGTGGCCCAGTTCCATTCTTCTTTTTAAAGATTTATTTTTATGCTAAGTCAGATATACAGAGAGGAGGAGAGACAAAGAGGAAGATCTTCCATCCCATGATTCACTTCCCAAATGAGCGCAACGGCCGATGCTGTGCAGATCCAGAGCCAGGAGCCAGGAATGTCCTCCAGGTCTCCCACACGGGTGCAGGGTCCCAAGGCTTTGGGCTGTCCTCGACTGCTTTCCCAGGCCACAAGCAGGGAGCTGGATGGGAAGTGGAGCTGCTGACATGAGAACTGATGCCCAGATGGGATCCTGGCACATTCAAGGTGAGGACTTTAGCCACTAGGCCACAGCACCGGGCTCCCAGTTCTACTTTTAAACACCAAATTAACCTCATTTATGAAGTACTGATACTGTGGGTTCTGACTGCTGAAAAATTACTTTAAAATAAATTAAGATGGGCCTGGTTCAGTGCCTCAATTGGCTAATCCTCCCCGCTGCAAGTGCCTGGACCCCATAAGAACACTGATTTGTGTCCCAGCTGCTCCACTTCCCACCCAGCTCCCAGTTTGTGGCCTGGGAAAGCAGTCGAGGACAGCCCAAAGTCTTGGGACCCTGCACCCGTGTGGGAGACCTGGAAGAAGCTCTGGGCTCCTGGCTTTGGATCAGCTCAGCTCTGGCTACTGCAGCCATTTAGGGAGTGAACCAGCAGACTCTTTCCTTCTCTCTGTAAATCTATCTTTCCAATAAAAATACATTTTTAAAAATATACTAAGATGGGCCTGGCATGATAGCGTAGTGGTTAAGGTCCTCGCCTTGCACCTGCCGGGATCCCATATGGTCGTCAGTTCTAATCCTGGTGGCCCTGCTTCCCATCCAGCTCCCTGCTTGTGGCCTGGGAAAGCAGTCGAAGTTGGCCCAAAGCCTTGGGACCCTGCACCTGCGTGGGAGACCTAGAAGAAGCTCGTGGCTCAGATTGGCTCAGCTCTGGCTGTTGCGGTCACTTTGGGAGTGAACTATCAGATGGAAGATCTTCCTCTCTGTCTTTCCTACTCTCTCTATATATCTGCCTTTCCAATAAAAATAAATAAATCTTTAAAAAATAAAAAATATGCTAAGACAACGCACATAGCTCTCTGAGAAGACTTCATTATGAACTGCTGCAACTCCTCTAAATTAGTAGGCACACTAGAAGAGAATGCGGTCCACGCGGGTCTTGGCTGGCGAGCGCCACAGCTCTGCCCAGGGTCCCGCCTCCCGCCAAGGCCCCCCGGAGGGAGCAGAGATTGGCTCAGGTCCCCACCAGGCCTCTGTGACCCCCTGAGAGATCTGGTGCAGGTCTGAGTCCCTAGCTGTGTAGGCTGAGGGGGCAAGCGAGGAGTGAACCGGTGAGTGGCCAGATTTGGAGTCTCCTTGTCACTCTACCCTTAAAATAAATAAACCTCATCAAGGAATGGCACAGCTCCTGGGCATCACTCAGCTCTTGGCTGAAACAGAGTAACGCCTGAGCCCAGGCCGACTGGCACCAGCACTGGCTCACCCCCTGGTTTGTATTGCCCATGATCTGAGAATGCTGTCAACAGTTGAAAAAGAAATCAGAAGAATCGTATTTCACGGTGTATTTACATGGCATAACATTCAGATTCTGGCGTTCAGGAGGAACGCTGCATTGGAGCACAGCCACGTCCCTTGGCCTCGTTGCTACGACTGTTCCTGGGCTGGATCAGCAGTGTGGAGTTGTTGTCATGGAGCCACGGGGCCCACTGCCTCATATTTTTACCACCTGGACCTTTACAGAAAAGATCGTCACCCCTCGGTTGAAATGGCTAAGTTCCACACACTGCACAGCGTGGTTAAGCAGTCCACGCAGCGCGGTCCAACGGAGCCTGTGGGACGCACGGGGCTCCTCCTGCGGGCACCGAGCCTCACCCCACGCCTAATCAGAACTTCCGGGCAGGACAGCCTAGGGATTCACACTTCTAGCAAGTACATTTCTAGAAGAATTTATAACATAGATATGATTCAAATTGCAGGACGAGTGCTGTAGGAGCCAGCACAAATAAATACCACCTATTGTAAGTTCCCAGAGGACAACTGGAACACCAGAAATGGAATTGTTTTTCAAAAATATGACATTCTGGGGCCTAGCAGCTAAAATCCTCGCCTTGAACGAGCCAGGACTTCTCTGAACTTCAGGCAACCTGGCTTCCTGGTCTCCTGCAGCCAAGGCAGGCTGGCACCTCACCAGCCCTCTAACACCTGGACCCTAAAGGGTTTTCTCACATGTGCCCACAACTCAAAAAGACCTAAGGAGTCAAAAAAACCTGCCACGGGCCATTGATGCTGAAACTTCCCTGGGAAAAAAGCGGCAGAAGGAAGCCATGAAGTTATACTTGAGTCTCTAAAGAACTTTTCTCTCCAAAGATTTCAAGAAGGCAGGAGGAGAGGAAAAAAACTGCTCAAGTCAAACGAGAGGTCACTCTGTAGTGCAAGGGCAAGAATGGCAGGTGCTGGGCCCGGCGATGTGGCCAAGCAGCTAAAGTCCTCGCCCTGAACGCGCCGGGATCCCATATGGGCATCAGTTCTAATCCCAGCAGCTCCACTTCCCATCCAGCTCCCTGCCTGTGGCCTGGGAAAGCAGTCGAGGATGGCTCAAAACCTTGGGACCCTGCACCCGTGTGGGAGACCTGGAGGAAGTTTTTGGCTCCTGGCTTCAGATCAGCACAGCACCGGCCGTTGTGCTCACTTGGGGAGTGAATCATCGGACGGAAGATCTTCCTCTCTGTCTCTCCTCCTCTCTATTTCTGACTTTGTAATAAAAATAAATAAATCTTTAAAAAAAAAAATAAAAGAATGGCAGGTGCCAGGGTGAGCTGTGCAGTTCCCACACTCCCCTGAGGAGGACAAAGCCAGGAGCCAGGAACTCAAAATGGGTCTACCGCATAGCAGGCAGGGATGCCAGGACTCAGCCCTCGCAGCTGCCTCCCAGGTGTGCACTGCTGGAAGCTGCAATAAGGAGAGCTAGAATCCAAACCCAGGTACCATGAAACGGAATGTGGGCGTCCCAACAGGCCTTTCACCCCTCCAAACATTCACCTCTCAGTACCTTTTCTTGAAAACTCCTAGTTTATACATAGGCTGGTTTAAAATTAGGATTAGGGACTCTAAAAAAAAACCTTAACCATAATAAGCAAAAAGAAAAAAAAAAGCATTTGTGAGTTATGTAAATAAGCACTGGAAATAGTTAGCCATTTTCCAAGATGCCTTACACATCTCGCACTCCAGCTTAGCGCTCGTCTGTCGGCCCTCCAGGAAAAAGGCCCCTGCCCCGGGGCACCTAACAAACCTACAGGTAACAGGTAAGGCTGCTGCCACAACACCAGGGCACGGCCTGTACTCAACCAAGACTGGAATGCAGAAACTGCCCGCGGTGACCTCCACATCCTCTTCACTTCCCACATACCTAACCCAGGCACTCCAGTCCCCCTGGTCACTGCTCAGAAAGAAGACATTCCCTCAATGAGACCTGCCTGGACACCCCTGCTTGAGCGCCCGCGGGAAGCTGTGCCGGACACTGTGGGTGGCCACAGTCGCCTGCTCCTGTGGCAGGAAGGCTGTGGCTAACGTGACTATGCTGGATCTGCCGGGGAAGTACCCGCCAAGCTGTGTGCTGGGTGCCTCCCAGCGAGCTTACACACACACACACGTGTACGGGATGGCCCTGACCACAGCGGCCTCCGTGACGGGGACAGGACAGCACGGACTGCCCGCCCGACGCCCGGGGCTGGCCAGGAGTCACTCCAGGCCTCACTCTACAGCCACTTGTGTTAAAATCAGAAACAGTGGAAGGATTCTATCAGGTAAATGGTTTCTTTTGTTTTGTTTTTGCAATCAGAAAAGTTTATTTGCAAAGGGACCAGGTGAGTGGGGAAAGAGGAAAGCACCTCTGGAGAGCAAGCCAGAAGTGGGGTGCCTCTCAAAGGAGATAGGGAGACAGTATTGTAGCACACTGTGACCCTTGTCAGTGATCACAGGATTACGACTGATTGGAAAACATTTGTATGAGAACCACTGCATGGATGCCATTTGCGACTGATTGAATATCCTTTGTATGAAAACAACCGAGTGTGTACCATTCAGATACTAAACGGACATCATTTGTGTGAGAAGGGCTCCGTGCGCCAAGTCCATCCTGCACAGCGGAAGACACCCCTGAGCTTAGGAGGGCAAGTCAGTCCATACTGGATACCTGAACTAAACAGAAACAACCCTGGCACACGCAGGGCCGCGCGGGTCAGACACCAAGGTGACATTTAGTCAGCCACTTGTGAGATACCCAAGCACGCTGTCAGTGAAGAACAAATGCAGTGGGTTACAAACTGCTGAAGGAATGTAAATTACTGACAACCACTTAGGAGAAAAGGCAGCAGCTAGTAACGCCGGAGCTATGCACACGTGACCAGCAACAACTCCTAACTGCCTCACATCCGAAACAACCCGGATGCCATCAACTGTGGGTGGACCATTTGTGGTGTGTCATACAACAGTGAACTACACAGCCGCAGGCAACTGGGATGAAACAAAACTCGGTGTGTGTAAGAAAAAGGGAGATGACTCAAAAAATACCTACTTTGTGACAAACAAGCACAACAAAACCAGCATGTTTAGAGATCTAACTTTAGGGGTTAGGACTTGTACATGCAGTGGTTTCCCTCAGCTCGGGGTAGTTCCTGGGAGAGCAGGACACTCCTGCACACGGCCCTCCGAGGTCGCCATCAACTTTACTCCTGTATCTGCCTGTTATAACTCCCCAGGAAGCAGCCTGACGCTGACCACTCCAGGGCAGCTGCACCTCCCCTGCCACTCAGCCCATCCCGTTCCCAAGGTCAGGAAGACGCAGTGCCTCCTCCCTGGGGGTACTCAGCACAGCACCTGAATGTACAGTCCCAAACACCTGTCATGAAGTCACCCTAAGTCGCCTATTGCATCTAGCGCACACACACACACACCTCCCTGTCTCTGCCCCAGCGCAGCTTTCATAAATAATAAAACTACCATTTAAATGCTCGCTCTGTAAGTTTACACCCAGGTCTTCCGTTGCGTTAGCAACCCTCCCCAGCCTTCTATTATGCCTCCTTTCCAGCAGAGGCAAGTACACTAACAGCCCTGAAGGTTTGTTTTGTTTGTTTGTTTTAATGAAAAAGCTTTCATTTGCACCTCAGAGTAAAATCTAGGACTGTATGGGTCAAGAATCAAATGATTACAGAGTTGTTTAAGCAGGGGTGGTTTGCCCACTGTCCTGAGAAACATCACCAGGCTATCAGGGTTAATAAAACATCGCACCCCACATTGTACTAACAGAGTACTGCTTGTTCTGAACAGAAGCCATATCTCTAACTGAAATTTTCAGCTTACAAGCAAAACTGCACACATTTACAGAGTCCAAAAGGATACAGATACACACAGACGTTACTTTTGAGAAAGATTTAAAAGAACGTTTTCATCTTATTAGTATCATTTTAACTTTTTGAGAGTGATGGGTGCATTTCTTATGATGTTAGAAAAAAAAAAAAAAACATTCCCTTTAAAACAAAACTGCAGAGGAAAAGCCAACCTCCAGCCCGATCCCGCCCTGAGCCCATCTTCAAAACCAATGTTTACACTCAAGCTTTAAAGCGTTCCCCAGATTCACACACCAGACCCGTCCTTAATCAAAGGAGCATACGTGTACACCATTCCATGGAGGAATCCCTCGGAAACCGTACCTGGCCAGGCAGCAAAGATTCCACCAGAGACCTCAGCACCGACTGGGGCCCCGCCGCTCACAGCACTGGGAGTGAAGGGAGCTGTTCCCCATCTTAAGGGGGAAAGCCAAAAATACCGAGCCACCGTCTCTCCTCCCCCAAGCGTCAGAAGATGAGTCAGAGCTGGAGGCAGGAATCGGGCCCGTGTGTCAAGCCGCCCGGGAGCCTCCTTCCTGCTACCTCCTCCCGGGGAGCCGCGGCCCGCACCGCCCAGGTGGGACTCCTTCCCAGCCTGACGAGTGTCAGGTGTCTCTGGGAGGGGGAGGCGGCAGCTGGTGCTGCCCGACCCTTCCCAGTCCCCCAACAAGCAACCCTCGGCATGCTGCAGCCGCGGCGACCGCCCCTCCACGCACACTGCCACAACTTCGCGGAGAACACAGCACTTTGTTGCCCTGGTTCTGCAGAGCAGAAGAGCTGCGGCCTGCCCCGGCTCCTGCACCCCCAGGCGGACCCGAGTGCGCGGCCGGCGGCTTGGACCGATCCGGGGCGCCTTCCCACATCCCCTCCCCTTCCCGCGTGGGCTCCGTCTCCCGGCCCACATTCCTTTCAAACAACTAAAGTGCGCTCTTTGCCTCGGATTTCTTACCCCCCTGAAGCGGAATGGCGACGCTCTCCACCTTTCTCTTATTAAACCACAGCGAACGGCTTAACGAGTTAACACACGCTAAATGCGGCCGTGGAAACGGCAACGTGGTTCTTAACCCTCCCCCCCCCCAAAAAAAAAATCCCCACATGGGAAAACTGCATTAGCAAGTGACTCCTCCTCTCCTTGCCTCCAAGATGCCCAGTTACCATAACACTGGCTGGTACCATGGGCAACACGCACCTAAATAAAATATAGTTATACAACCCGACTAGGAGGCAACTCTGTTGGCACACGGACAACTCCACGGCGCGTGAAGCCGGGATTCCGCGGGTTCTGTGCACACCCACCTACCACCCCGGACATCACTTGGGCACCACCGCCAGTCAAGCCCTTTCCAACCAATGCAACAGAAACCTTTGCGGGATGCAAAAAGCCGCCGCGTCCGCCCCTGGAGTTTACGCCGGGTGGACGCTGACGACGGGGTCAGCAAGTACAGAGGCCGTGCAGCGGCCGAGAGCCAGGGTCGTGGAGGGGACGGAGGAGGAGAAGGAAGAGAGGAGACGAGGATGCGGGGGGCTAGGAGTTGGGGTGCAGGAGTTGGGGTGAAGGGGAGCAGTCCCGGGTGGCGGACTGGGGGTCAGCGAGGTGGGACTTCTCCCGGAGCACAGGGCGCTGCGGAGAGCCCGGGCCTCCCCTCCTCGCGCCACTCCGACGTCGCGAGAACAGCCCGGGAGAAGGAGCAGGTGCCGGGAGCCAGCACAAAGTTTCCACAGAAGAGGGTCGCGCGGGTCCCGGCTCTGCGGGCACCCCGGAGCTTCCTCCGGCCAGTGCCGCACCCCCTCCCGACGCACACGTACACCTCCCCAGTCGCCCAGCCCCGTGCGCTGCTCACCGGCTCCGCACACCCGCTCCGGCGCTCCGTCCTGCTGCACGGTTCGCAGCTTCTGCGGGCTCAACGCCGCGCGCTCCTCCTCCCCTCGCCCCGCGCCCTGGGCGGGCCGCGCGCACGCTCCCTGCGCCCCGCCGGCGGCTCCCCGAGGGGAGGAGGGCGCGCCTGCGCGCACCCTGCGCGCGGGTGCCCGAGGCGCGCCCCCGGGCGGGCTGCCGGCTCCTCGCGCGCCCCGCGTTTGCCACTCGTCCTCCCTTTACTGTGTGGAGGTGCCAGGGCGCTTCCTGGGAGTGAGAGGATCGCCCTCAGCACAAAGGTGTGAAGACCGCAGTTAGCCACCGGGCCCGGACGCTCTCCTCAGCGTGAGGGAACCCCGGCGGCTGCGGGGAGAATCCCGCTCGCCCCGGCAAAGGCCGGCTGTGCCAACTGCGGGAAGCTTTCTCAGACTCACAAACTGGCATCCGGCTGCAAGACCCCAAACAGACACCGCGCTGCCGCGGTGGGCGCTCTCCCTCGAAGGCCCGTGTGGCCGCGCCCTTCCCAGGGAGGGTCTTTCCCTAAGGTCGGTCCAAGGTGACCGAGCCGGCTGCTGGCACGGGGGCTGGCAGGGGAGCCCCGACCCCACGCCCCGCCGCCGGGCGCCCTGCCGGGGGCTGCCGGGCCAGTCAGCAGGGGAGGGATGGCGACCCGCCGACATTTGCAAGCCCGAGCTCCTGGTCGGCTCCAGATCTGCGCTGGCCAACCCGAGTCGGAGTCATGCTGTGGGGGCCGGACTATCTGAAAGTTTTGTCTGCTTCCCAGATAAAAATATGACATCAAGTCGGTTCAGCGACCGCCCTGGGGGAGCTTTTCAAAACAGGCACAGACGGGAGCGACTTATCTTTGCCTTCCAAAGAAGTGAACCTTTCTCTGAAAGAACAAATGCAAAGCACGACTCAGGGTATCTTGCCCGGGCTGGGCGTTTTGGCAGCACTGCACTGTCCCATGCATTCATGTAGCGCCCTATTTTGTGCCATGCCAACGCGCGAAAAGAGCAAACCCTCGAGCCGGCACGATCGTGTGCTGCTTCCTCGCAGCTTCTCCCGCACCTTGTCCTTGTCAGTCAATTCCGTGACTCAGCAGCACAAATAGCTACATCCCTCCTCGGAGTCCAGCCTGTTGGGCACGCAGAAGGCGGCTTTCCACAACAAGCTACAGTTTATAGAGATACAGAGTGGGACAGCTTTATGCATAATGGCGAGGGAGCTTTGCAGCGTCGGGTCCTCCTCAGTGAAGAGGAGGGAGGTGGGTTCCCGGTTGAGTGTGATGCGGATGCGTCAGGATTCAGAGTAAGAAAGTGAGAAGAGGAGCCCAAAGCCAGACTATTTCTCAACTGCTTGGATGCCTGTCGGGAGGAAGCGCTTGACGGGTTTTCCGCAAAAGCGGGAGCTTCCACCGGACCCTACCAGAAAAACACAGCTTGCAGGCTTTCTTTTCTAGACTGGCGCTCCTCCCAATGAACTTGCTGTGATGAGCCCACCCCTCCCCAGGTTTATGACTGTCCTACTGTAATCGGCTTAGATTGCACAGGTGGCTACTTCACTGGAGAGCACATTTCTAGGCTATAGTTTCTTTACTGGTGTCAGCAGTGGAGAAACATTTTGCAGGTTTTGTTTGCTACGAAAGCATAGCTTGTGCCCAGAAGGTTTGGGTGCTCCTGAGCCAACAGCTGAACAAGCAATGCTTTAGAGCAGTGCAGTATTTGCACATGAGAGCTGATCAGATCCGATGCAAGCAGTGGAGGAGACATGTACTGCTTGGCTTCACCTGTCTGCCTTTGCAAATATATTATTCTTACTCGCATAGGCAATGACTGCTCTTTAATAAGACTTGCACAGGTTGCTAAGAGAACAGTTGCCTCTGTGCCCATCACGGCCTCCCGTTCAGGCAGCAGCACCTCGGCCCTGTCAGAACTGGGGACCGGCAAGGAACAGGATTCCCGTCTAGAGGTCTGATTTCAGGAAGCCAGACTCACAGATGTCTCAAGGCCTGCACGCTCCAACCTGTAATTACAGATTAGGTACTATTTATTGCTATAAAAAGGCAAACTCCCCTGGGAGGAGTCTATTTTTTAAGCTGCTGCCCTTGGGCAAGCTTGAGGGACAGTGTCACTTCGTGTCTCTCTCTGTCTCGGAGAGAACCCAGTGACTGTGGAAAAAAGGAACAGGATACACAGAACACAGCGACTACAGATCGCCTAAGACTTGAGCTATTGCACAAGATGTAAGAAAATACCATATATGGCTATTGCAGGGTTAACTCAATTTTATTAGATGTAAAATACTTTAACTTCTGTGAGAGGCTTCAGAATATTCCTAAGATCTATTTTCCCATGATTGGGGGTTTGGCAGAAGGTTAAGACACTGAAACACATCTCTGGACATAGCAGGGCAGCCTCTCTCGGTTCTCTGCTAGCTATGCCTGGCCCAGCCTGACACTGGTTGTAGCAGGCATTTGTGAAATAAACCAACATAGGAAAAATTACGCTTTGCCTTTCAAATAAATAAAGTTTAAAATTTTTTTTTCCAGTGAGGGGAAAAAAAGTCGACAGTGGACTTGTTAAAACAGTATTAGCATAGCTCTTGGGATGCCCAGAAAGCCTGCTCTGTAGGACTCTGTAACCCTACAAGGTCAGCGAGCACAGGATTATAATCGATTGGATAATATTTGTGTGAGAACAACTGGATGGATGCCATTTGTGTGACTGATTGGATATCCTTTGCAGGAGAACAACGGAATGGATACCTTTTGTATAACTGATTGCACATCATTTGTATGAAAACAACTGAGTGTACCATTCCAATAACTAATTAGATATCATTTGTAAGAGAACAGTTGAGTGGACAGCACATGAATGAGAACATATGATCCTTGGTCTATAAAGTCTGATGCCACTACTAATAAACTCTGGCTATTGTCCATCAGTCAGAGTCCACATGTGTTATTATAGGCTGTCGCTGCAGGATGGACTCCTCTCTTCCAGCTCAGCTTCCCAATGACACTCCCTGAGGGAGACAGCAGATGAGAGCCTAGACACCTCAGTCCCTGACATCTACAGAGGGGACACGGCATGGGTTCTGGATTCTTAGCAAACCCATTTTGGTCTTGTTTTCTTTGCCTTTCAAATAAAATGGGGCGGGAAGGGGGTAGGAGAAACCAGTTTAGATAGGCTGGGGCGGTGGCATGGGCTTTCTTTTCTTTTTTTTTTTTTAAGATTTATTTATTTTTATTGGAAAGGTACATGTACAGAGAGGAGAGACAGAGAGGAAGATCTTCCGTCCAATGGGTCACTTCCCAAGTGGCCACAACAGCTGCAGCTGAGCCAATCCAAAGCCAGGAGCCCAGAAGCCAGGAGCTTCCTCCAGGTCTCCCACACGGGTGCAGGGTCTCAAAACCTTGGGTCCTCTACTGCTTTCCCAGGCCACAAGCAGGGAGCTGGATGGGAAGCGGCGCTACTAGGATTAGAACTGGCGCCCATATGGAATCAAGGCAAGGACTTCAGCCACTATGCTATTGCACCAAGTTCGGCACGTGCTTTCAACACTGGCATCACCTGTAAGAGTCAGGGAGAGCGCAGCTGCTTCACTTCCCAACCAGCTCCCTGCTCATGTGCCTGGGAAAGCAGTGGAAGATGGCCCACGTCGTGTGCCCCTGCAGGAGACCTGAGTGGAGTACCAGGCTCCTGAGTTGGGCTCAGCTCAGGAGTGTGGGGAGCGAATCAGTGAATGCAAGATCAATCTCCCCGTCTCGTCCCATCTCTAACTCTGCCTTTCAAATAAGTAACTTTTTTTTTCGAAGTCACATTACAAGAGAAAAAATAATACAGAAAAAAAGCACCATTAGTTCATCATAACAATGATTAAGATCTGATTTCTCTGGTCTTTTTCTATAGAAGACTAAATTTTTTAAATGTATAATTAGGATAATAGTGTACAAACAATTTTGTAAGCTGACATCAAACTTCTTGAGGTAGGCATTATCTAAGGGCATATTACAACATGTCTAGAATAACAACGTACACTGGAAACGTCTGAGATTTCCTGCCCTTAATTCAGTCCTAGGGCTGCGGCCGTGCACGCCGCATGAATGATGATTCCAGGATGAAGAGCATCCTTCCTAAAGGCACCTGCTTTTACTTTTGCATCTTTCAGGTTATAGTGTCCCTCTGTGGGACTGCACCATTGTGAGTGGTCCAAGCATGTGCTTGTTCTTACCTGCCTCGAGCTAAACTAAAACACCAAAGGTTCAATGGAAAGGAAAGGAAGAAAGGCATCAGGTGTGTAATAATACTTTTTCTATCAAACCTGGGCAAGGAGGTATTATGGACTATGCTTTAGACATGTGGCGTTAAAGAGACTTGCCCCAAATGGGGCCAGTATTGTGTCACAGTAGGTGAAGCCTGTGATGCCAGCATCCCACGTGGGCACTGGTTCAAGCACTTCTGACCCAGTTCCCTGCTAATCGTCAGATAGGAGCAGTACAGGATGAACCAAGTACTTGGGCCCAGGCACCCCCGTGGGAAACCCCCAAGAAGCTCCTGGTTCCTCATCAGCAAAACTGCAGCCATCACAGCCAGCTGAGGAGTGCAAGACCTTTATCTCTACTTCTCTCTGTTAATTTGCCTTTCCAACAAAAATAAATAAATCTTAAAGGCAGCAGAGTGACGGGGCCTTAAATTGGTACTGGGATATGGAGAGAGGGTTTCCTAAGTGACAGCTTAACCTACTATACCACAACACCCACTTGAAAAAAAAAAAATTTTTTTTTAATAAACCATTTAACAATGAGGAAATAAAGAAATAAAATATTCCTCTCAGGTGCTGGCTACTTCTAGTAGTAAGCAAGCCAGAAACTGTAAAAGACACACAAGTACTTTTACAGACAGTCCAGGTAAAGAATGCTGCTTTGCATAATTTCGTGCAACACAAGAAAATAGCCGGTCTCCCAAAGGAAGCAAGGATGCCAAGTCAGTGCGGGAGCCTTGACGCTTCCCCCTGCAGGCTGCTCACCATGCCAAGGAGGAGAGGGATGGGAACGGCTGGGTAGCAGAGGTTCCCAGACTGCAGAAAAGCCAAGATCTAACACGGGTTACTCATCGGCTCCTGGCTTGGCCAAATAGTAGCAATCTATAACATGAAGCCAAGGGGCCTCAAAGACATTCTGCACCAAACACAACATGTACATGTTGTTGTTGTAAATGTTTCCTTGATGCAGAGCCCTGGGGCAATGTCTGGCTACACCTGGATGCTAATGAGGGGTAGCCCCTTTCCTCAGCAGGCCTAGAAGGTTCTGTGCTGCTATAGCCACCTCATCCTGCCACATGTGTTGGAAATCAGTGGCCTACTTCCCCTCCACCTCCCCCTCCCAAACTCCTGGTTTCCACAGAGATGCAACAGTTTACTCCCCCCGCCCCCCAACTGTGAGTCTGGTTATTTTTAACTGGAAAACTCTGCGCCAGGTCACAGCTGGGATCTGGATGCTGCAATGACGCCTGCAGCCGCCCTGCTCGCCCACAGACGCCTTCTCCTGTACAGTTGCGGCGCCTTCTGCTGGAAGACTTTGCTCTTAAAAGTACTTCTGTGAGTTAACCCCCAGACTCTGACTGGGATCTGAGGCTCTGCTTACCCAGAAAAGGCAGACAGCCCTAACTAAGGGGACAGCCAGGTGAGGATGACACAGCTAGCTGCTGTGACCACACTCAAAGGGGGCAGGTTCCTGTTGCCAGAATCTGCCACAGCTTGACCTCTATTAAAAAGTGGTTTCTAATAATGGACATTGTGTGGAAAAATGGTGGCGGCACCCCTCCAAAGCAAACTCCCTTGATGTCAACGTCAGGCACTCCCAACCTCTCCTCCACTGCTCCAAGCTCCCGGCCCTTCACCACCTCCAAGTTCCTTGCTACTTGAGATCTGGTGTCTTCAAGGCGTCTCTGAAATTTTCACTTTCTTCACCACCTCCTTTTTTTAAGGTTTATTTTTATTGGAAAGTCTGATATATAGAAAGGAGAGACACAGAGAAATATCTTCTATCCGGTGGTTCACTCCCCACGTGGTTCCAGCTGAGCTGGTCCAAGGCTTTGGGACCTCTACTGCTTTCCCAGCCACAAGCAGGGAGCTAGATGGGAAGTGGAGCATCTGGGACATGAACCGGCGCCCATATGGGATCTCAGCACATACAAGGTAAGAAATTTAGCCACTAGGCTGTCAACACTGGACCCTCTTTTCCTCTTTAAAAAAAACTTACTTGGGGCCCGGCGCGGTGGCGCAGTGGTTAAGGTCCTCGCCTTGCACACCCGGGATCCCACATGGGTGCTGGTTCTATCCCAGCAGCCCCGCTTCCCTTCCAGCTCCCTGCCTGTGGCCCAGGAAAGCAGTCGAGGACGGCCCAAAGCTTTGGGACCCTGCACCCGCATGGGAGACATGAAAGAGGCTCCTGGCTTCGGATCGGCATATCATTGGCCGTTGCGGCTCACTTGGGGAGTGAATCATCGGACGGAAGATCTTCCTCTCTGTCTCTCCTTTCTGTATATCTGCCTTTCCAATAAAAATATAATAAAAATAAATCTTTAAAAAAAAAACTTACTTGAAAGGCAAATTTACAAAGAAGAAATAAAGATCTTCCATCTGCTGGTTCACTCTCCGAATGGCAACGACAGCCAGGCTGTGCTGCCAGCCTCCTCCAGGACTCCGACATAGCGGGCATCTGAGCCATTCTCAACCGCCTTCCCAGGCACGGCAACTGCATATAGGATGCCGGTGTTGCGGTCCGCAGTTTTACCCACTAAGTTACAGCACTAGCTCCTTCACTGTTTTCCAGAAACTTTTTGGGAAAAGCTATTAAACCACCCTGAAAACTGCTCTTTTCAGCTTTAGCAACTTGATAAGATTAGCAATGGAAATGAAGAAATTACTTTTTCAGTTGAAAGAGCTACAGAAGAGAGGGACAGATCTTCCAGCTGAGCTGGCCCAAAGCTGGGAGCCAGGAGCTTCTTTCAGGTCTCCCACATGGGTGCAGCAAGCCCTTGGGCCACCCTCTGCTGCTTTCCCACGCCAGTGGCAGGAACCCGGCTGGAAGTAAACAGCTGGGACTAGAACCAGTGCCCACAAGGATGCCGGCACCATAGGGGGGAAATTAGCTTGTTCTACCGCAGTGCCAACCTCAAGATATCAGACTTTTTAATCACTATTCAAAATCAGTTATCTTTTTTTTTTTAAAGATTTATTTATTTTTATTGGAAAGTCAGATATACAGAGAGGAGGAGAGACAGAGAGGAAGATTTGTCCAGTGTTTCATTCCCCAAATGGCTGCAACAGCTGGAGTTGAGCTGATCTGAAGCCAGGAGCCAGGAGTTTCTTCTGGGCCTCCCATGTGGGTGCAGCGTCCCAAGGCTTTGGGCCGTCCTCAACTGCTTTCCCAGGCCACAAGCAGGGAGCTGGATGGGAAGCAGGGCCACCAGGATTAGAACCAGTGCCCATATGGGATCCCAGAATGAGCAAACTGAGGACTTTAGCTGGTAGGCTACTGCACCGGGCCCAAAAATCAGTTATCTTAAACAGGATTTGGTTGCATGTAAGTTCCAGAGACAGGCTCCATTAGTTTTGTTTTTTTAATTTCATTTTTAAGAAATTCATCAAATGATTAACAAACAGAGGGAAGAGTACAAATCAGTAGTGTTGAGCAGAAGAGGTATGGGTCACTGCACAACTTCAGATTTGGGAAGTGCGCCTGGTATCCTGCTTTTCGAGGGGAAGAGAAACACGTTAGAGGTGGAACTTAACTGTCGGCTCACTGAATCAGCGTGCCGACAGCATTTCCACATCTTTGCTTGAAAGTGTTGGTTTCTTAAAACGATGAAGACTACGCTTCCAAAGATGTTGATTCTGTTTAACTCCGGATCTACGCAGAACTATTATGGAAGCATCTGCAAGTTTCTTGCCACAGAGTAGATCAGGAAGTGGGGCCAGTACTTGGTACAGTGGTTCAAATGTCACCTACAATGCCACTTCCCATACTGCAGTGCCTGGGTTCAAGTCCCAGCACCCTTACTAATTCCAGCTTTCTGCTAATGCACTCCATGGAGAACAGTATACGCTGGCTCGAGTACTTTAGTTCCACGCCACCACACGGAAGACCGAAATTTAGTTCTGGGCTCCTGGCCTTGGTCTGACCCAACTCTGAATGTTACACACATTTGGGGGAGTGAACCAGCAAATGGGAAATGTCTTTCTCTACATTTCAAATAAAATGACAATCAATAAAAATATTTTAACATTTGAGAGAAAACTAAGCTCTTAGCACCAAATGAGGCTAGTTCAATCAAATGGTTAAGTTTGATGCCACCAAAATCCATTCCTGGAGCTTCCAAGTAGCAGCTGTGTGCCGCACTCAGTTACCCTGTCCTGAAAGCAGCTCCAGGCCTGCAAAGTCTGACTGCAAGCTTTTTTCAAGGACAAGGGCGAGTACAGTGATCTTCAGACTATTCCAACTAAATCCAACTGTTACAGCTCTGAGCTTTGGGTTTCAGACCTTCTTGTGGCCCTTTTGTCCGCAATCTCCACTTCCTTATTCCTACTCTCACCTGGGATCCAGTACAGACACATAACAAGAAAATAACTCATCCAGACAAAACAATGTCAGATGCAAGACATTCATCCTTCCCTTACATACCTGTGTGATTTGTAAGCTCAGTCAACCAAACCAAAGGGCAGCTGACACTCTTTCATTGCAGTACACCTCAACTGCTGGAAGCCAAGGCAACAAGTGAGCAACAGGGAAGAACTGCAGGCCAGGAGACAAAGGGGCTGCCCTGACCTCTTAGGAACCAGCACTCAGCCCCCCCAAGAGGCAGTCTATGTACGATTCAATTCTTACAGACACATGTCAAGGACAAGGTATTTGGTTCCAAAATATACCCTAGCTAACCGCGTTTCCCCACTCTCATTCCCAAAGCAAGCATGAATGTTGGTGTGGCTGGTACTGCTCAGGCTGGCCTGGCACTCCTGGAACAGAGATTCTATGCATTTGTACTCCAAAACCGTGGTTACCATATCTGACTGAAGACAAGTTTTTCTTCATAGCTGGGCCACCTTCCACACAAGGCCACAGACATGGCAGGGCCCCACTGACTGCCTTGCTTAAGCTCACTGGAAAGCAAAGCTAAGCTTCCAGAAGGGTAGCTCTCAATTGCAGACAAGCAAAACCCAAGTATACATAAGCTGGAGGAAAGCTGTGTTGCCAACAATAACGAAGTATTTATTTAGAAGGTATACAAGAACACACTTAAAGATGAATATGTGATGTTCCAGAATACTATTCAGAACAAATTCCACTCTTCTGCCTAGAGCATATTTTAGAGGTAAACAGGAACTAGTTTTACAAGCAGCTGTGTAATTTGGGCCTCTTCCTTCACACTGGACATTGCAGCTTCCTAAAGCTACACTGACTACCCAGCTGGGACTCTACTGTAACTGAAGAATGCCATTGCTGTTCCCCCTTCGTCAGCTAACACACCAGCTGAGGAAGAGTGCAAGGACTCGCTGCTTAACGCAGTGCAGGTTTTAAAAAAGCAGGGTAAGGGAGTAAGCAAGAAAGGGAGTGGCAATTGATTTTGGGAAAGATAAGCCTGAATATTTGTATGAACTGGTCTCTGAGATAGCCTTTCCTAATTTTTTACAATGTTTACTTTGATATATCTCAAAGGCAGAGCAAGAGAGAGACACAGATAGAAATGGAGACTGGTTTTTTCCATAGGCTGGTTCACTCCTCAGTACCGGCACAAGCCAGGGGTGGCCAGGAACCCAGAACTGCACCCAAATCTCCCACAGTGGGGGTGGGGATCCAAACACTTAGGCCATCAGTCTTGCCTTCCAGGACCCACTTGCAGGAAGCCGCACTGGAAGTTAAAGAACCACAAAAATGGATGCAGGCAACTGGCATGCAACCTACTGCACCACAAAACAGACATCAGTTTTAAAGTAATGGAAAAAGTCATCACAAGAGATCTGCTCTCTGTTACCCACCACTGAGAAGGTCATGCATAGAACTACATCAGAAACATTTAGTGTTAAATTGTGTTAAAACACTCCTTAGGGCCCAGCGGCCGTGGCCTAGTGGCTAAAGTCCTTTCTCTGCACACACTGAGATCCCATATGGACGCCAGTTCTAATCCCAGCAGCTCCACTTCCCATCCAGCTCCCTGCTTGTGGCCTGGGAAAGCAGTCGAGGACGGCCCAAAGCTTTGGGACCCTGCACCTGCGTGGGAGACCTGGAGGAAGTTCCTGGATCCTGGCTTTGGATCGGCATAGCATCGGCCGCTGCACTCACTTGGGGAGTGAATCATCGGACGAACGATCTTCCTGTCTCTCCTCCTCTCTGTATATCTGACTTTCCAATAAATAAATCAATCTTTGAAAACAAAACACCCTCCTTAGGTTCTCACACTTTTGAGGTGACCTGGCATGGAGGGACTTTTGACAGTGAGGTTGGTTTATAGTCAACTGGGTCTATAAGCAAAGAGGAGGGATGTAATGTTATTTGCTAGCTCTGGATTTTCAGTGATGAAAAGCAGCTTTGTCTAGGTGTAAGAACAGGAAAAGGAATAATTACAGGCAGTCACATCAAATATCAGTATGTATCTTTCTATCATAAAGACAAAAAGATACTGACTCTGTAACTCCACCGAAGTGTAGAAGGACATTGTGACCCTAGGTCAGCGAGCACAGGATTACAATCGATTGGATAACACTTGTGTGAGAACAACTGGATGGATGCCATTTGTGTGACTGATTGGATATCCTTTGCAGGAGAACGACGGAATGGATACCTTTTGTATAACTGATTGTATATCATCTGTATGAGAACAGTTGAGTGGAAAGCATGTGAATTAGAAAACTTGGTGGGATTAAAAAAAAAAAAAAAAAAAGAGTTCCTGGCCCGGCACCGTGGCCTAGTGGCTAAAGTCCTCACCTTGAATGCTCTGGGATCCCATATGGGCACCGGTTCTAATCCCGGCAGCTCCACTTCCCATGCAGCTCGCTGCCTGTGGCCTGGGAAAGCAGTCGAGGACAGCCCAAAGCTTTGGGACCCTGCACCTGCGTGGGAGACCTGGAGGAAGTTCCTGGATCCTGGCTTTGGATCGGCATAGCATCGGCCGTTGCACTCACTTGGGGAGTGAATCATCGGACGGAAGCTCTTCCTCTGTCTCTCCTCCTCTCTCTATATCTCTGACTTTCCAATAAAAATAAATAAATCCTTAAAAAAAAAAAAAGAGAATTCCAAACAAGAGTATAGAAACAGTTGATGGGTTTTGTTGATAAGCTCAATACCTCCTTCCTTATCCCATATGACCCTCAGTTTATAAAGTCTGATGCCACTAATAAGCTACTGCTTTCGGGCCCAGCAGCTAAAGTCCTTGCCTTGAATGCTCCAGGATCCCATATGGGTGCCAGTTAGAATCCTGGCAGCCCCACTTGCCATCCAGCTCCCTGCGGGAAGCAGTCGAGGAAGGCCCAAATCCTTGGAAGCTTGCACCCGCGTGGGAGACCCTAAAGAGGCTCTTGGCTCCTGGCTTTGGATTGGCTCAGCTCTGGCCCTTGTGGTCACTTGGGGAGTGAATCATTGGATGGAAGATATTTCTCTGTCTCTCCTCCTCTCTCTATATATATATGACTTAAAACAAAACACACACTTTGACTTTTGACCATCAGAGTCCACACGTGTTATTATCAGCTCTGTGCACCAAGTCTATCGCTGTAAGATCAGTGACACTGAACAATGTTCTTTATCCAAAATACAGCTTGGTTTTGGGGAAACCAATTAAGTTTTTACATTTTTACAAAGTTGAATTCCTACTGTTTGAAATCTAGTCATTTGGAATAAGTCAGTAAGTTATTTTCTTACTACCTTCTACTATGTCATTTTCATTATCAAATGATTCCCCGCAACTTTTTCAAGTGCAAGGTTTCCATTAGACAGTCCTCCCATTCAGCTACCACAGCTGCCCCCTGTGTGTTCCAGCCAAATCAACCTCTTGGCACAATTTCCTTACTCCCATTCCTGCCTCCACTTGTCTCCCACCCCCTATGTCTGGAACAGTCTCCCATTCCATCTGCCATTTGTTTCTCCCCCTCATTTTTTTTTACTGCCTCAAAAGCCCACCTCTCCAAAAAAGCCCTCCTTATTGAAGGACTCCTCAATCTACAACAGACATCGCATGACACTGACATCTAATGCAATGAAAATTATCAGAATAGGAATCACCTTCCATCAAAAACGGGTAATCCCTTCATAGCCAAATAGGTTGACAGCAGTGGTGGAATATCTTAAGAGAGATGACTATGGAAAGAAAAGAGCCTATTTCCACAAGCCATAGTTAAACTCGAAGTCCCCCATCTGAATTCCCTCAGATCCTAAGAGTGTCCTTTTTCTCTTCCTCAAGATGAGGTCTATTAGCCAGCTGCACAATCATTTACCTCAGGAAACATGTGAGCAGGTGCTTTCCACAAAGTACACACTGTTTTAATAGATGTCTCCCTGTTGGAGGAACAGCTATCGGGCACAAGTGGCGCAGATTCTATACACAACTCTGCTTCTGATGGAAATGAGATAACCATGACTCTGAGTTTGGCTGCTGCTTCTGCAGAAAGGCTTGAGGATCAAATTTCAGATGTGGTGGGACTACTCACCCTTGTATCTAATGAGCCTCGCATACGAAGCTGCTTTACGCTTGTTTTAAAACAGCTTTTATTGCAGGCCGGCTTTCCACCCTTGAGAAGCCAGGGTCCAACCTCAGTCCAAGCAAAGCCGAGATTAGTTGCATCATCTGCATCTTCAGTGGAAACCCAGGGAAGAACAAGGTGAGTTCAGGACACGTGCAAGGACAGTGCAGCGCATGGGGTGGGCATCTGACACCCCGATATCTGACACACCCACAAATTAAATAGCAAAAACATTTTAATCCATTAACTCTAAAAATAACAGAGACATTTCATATCTGGTGCCACCTCCTCAAAAGTCTACTGCAGAACAGGCAGCTAGACTGGGAAGTACAAAGCCAGACATAACAGTTAAAAATGCAGCTTGGATAAGACCAGCTGGGGAGACCTTCCTCCCCTCTGCTCTTAAATATAAGTTGTCAGCTTAAAAAAAAAAAATCCTTGGAAGGAAAGACAGCTTTCTCACACTCTAAAAACCTTTCTCTTTATTTAAAATCCGTCTGCAGCCTGAAGGCAAAACAGGTACGAGACCAACTTGGATCTCAAGTACAGGGATTTGAGCTGGACTCTTGACCAAAGACTGTGGTTTGGTTTTACTTCTACCAGTACTGTGATGTGAGGTACTATGGTTCTGCTTTTAGTTACAAGAGGTGCTAGGAATGAGTGCCCACTCACATTTAATAATAGCATATGCAGCACAACACCGACATCAGGAGTGTTTCAAAGCGGGGTGGAGAAGGTAGTGGGTATTAACATGTCTTCAGGGTTCCTTGTCCCTCCGCCGCTTTTCACATGGAGAACTCGGGGCCCGCACCGTCTTGTGAACCACATTCCAAATGTGTGATTTCTGACCCCAGCCCATCAGAGCCTCAGGCTTTAGTGATGTGTCCTTCTCGGATGAGGAAATCATAGATTTTCCGGGTTTTGTTCACGTCTATCTTGATGAGTGCTCTTGCCTGGGCCAGCCTTAAGCCTCCTTGCTTGTTACATTCATTCAAGAGTGCAGATTTGTACTCTAAATAGGCTCCAGGGACCAACCTCACCATCTGACAGAGCTGCAAGACACGACAAATTTCACAGACATTAACATCTGTCATTCTCACAGTTTAATTCGGCAGGTTCAGAAAAAAAAAGGTGACCTCATCCTCCAACTATTTATAGGAGCTGTGGGGTGGCCGGGCCACATTCCATTTAGTCTCCTCTATTGAGAGAACACTGCCTAAGGACAGACACCCAGGAAGAAAGGGCCAGGGTGCAATGCCACGAGAGCCTTTGGCCAGGGCAGGCTGCTCAGGGACCTGCGTTTGGAAATCCAAGGATGTGCTCAGAGCAGTTGCTGGCTCAGGCAGGAGTCAAGCTCCTATGCCTGGGACCATGTGAAGAGTTAGGGAAGCATCCAATGCACAGTACAACAGGCATGCCGACACCTGGACTCTCACGTGTGGATCACAGCATTTTTAGAATTGGCATAAAGCAGCAGCCCCTGCTTTTGTGGCATTTCCTTTTTTGGAGGGAAAGGAGATATAGAGACAAGCAGCAGCCACTGTAATTAGTAAAAATCTAGGAAGTTGGCTCAATTCCAGTTCACTTGCCATTACCCAGCAACAAGTATTCTGAGGTCATCATCATGTGGGGAAAGACAAAAATGCTTGCCCATTCCAGGCCATTCAACACTTCAATCAGACTGTCCTGTGACATTCTTCAGCAATATGTGGATGCAACACATATTTCCTTCTATTATCAGACCACTCTTTACTGTTCTGATGGATGAATAGGAATAGTAGCCCTCCCAGGGAACTGAGAGACTGCGAGGGGAGATGTAAAAGGAACAAGACAGATTCTTGGAAGGGACTGCAGAGTCAATATGCATTGCAAACTTTTGATATTGCCTCGGATGAAGTTGGATTTAATATTTAGAACACCCAAAAAACCCACCAAGACAAATGGTGGCTGCACTGGCAAAGAAGTGGGTCATGGCATCTTTTTACGGTAAGAGTCATGAGTTAGCATACAAAGGGGCTGACACTGTGGCACAGTGAGGTAAGCCATTGCTTGTGGCACTGGCATCCCATGTTGGAGTGCCAGCTGGAGTCTTGGCTGCTGTTTCTGCACATGGGAAGGCAGGGGAAGACTGCTCAAATGCTCAGGTTCCTGCCACTCAGCTGGGAGCACAGGATGCGGTTCCTGGCTCCTGGCTTCTCTGGGCCAGCCTGACCTTTGCAGCAATTTGGAAAATGAAACAAGATGGAAGATGTCTTTCTGTCACCCTGGGTCTTTTAATAAATACACCTTCCAAAATTTTTCTGTGGAAGTACAGAGTTTGTTTTCATATGAACTTGTAATGTGTTTTTGGTTACAACTCAAGTGAACAATCTGTCCCTCTTTCCTCTAACCCCCTTCCCTCCTTTATCTTACCTCTTTTTCTTTTTCATTTAGCTTCTCTGTGCCAGGGAGGCCAGTGAGGTTCAACGGTGGTGCACTCCGTCTACCTACAGACACCAAAGAAAAGCAGTGACAACTGGTCAGGTATAAACTATAATGAAGTCCAGTGCAGGCAGACACGCTGAGTATGGGATTGTAATACCCTGAAGTGAGAAAGCTCAAGCCAGCCCCTTGGGACTGCTTAGTGGCAACATGGTTGCTGCAGCGCTCACCTGAAAATGAAAATGACAATTCATGTATCCTGTGCTATGCTGAAATGCAGGTACACACACATGCACCTTAGCATCCAGAAAACCTACTCCCTGCAGCAGAGACCATCAAACCGAGGACAATGTGCCTTCTGAAGCTTGGATGTCATCCAGCGAAGGTCACACAGTGCCTGCCTTGAGAGCTGCTGAATGGAAAGAACCGCTCTGCACCAGAGACATTCCCTAATTCTCACAGGCTGCCAGCAGGACTCTGTAAACATGGTAATTAACCAAGTACCTTAAGCTTTCAGATCAAAGACAGACTGTTAGGCCAGCAAAAAGCCCTTCTTATTTATTATGTGAGTGAGTATCTGTTCCTTCAAAAGTAGCCCTGTTTACCTGCAAGATCCACTCCTACGAACAATGAGCCATTATATCGCAAAGCAGGGGCTAAGGTCAACTCACATAACTGACAAAGAAACCCAAGCAAGAAGTCACTTGCCAAGCCAAGAGGAGAGGCGTGATGTGCAAAACTGTTCTGGTTGTGTTTGGGATAAGGATTCAGCTGGGGATGCACAGAGCAAGGTACGCAGAACAACATGCGGAATGCTCATCAGTTTCACAGTTCTTTTGGGTTGGGCAAATAAAGAGGAGGGACTGTTACAAGCTGATCTATGGGAAAATAGGGCTTTCAGGAGTACCAACAAAGGAAAAAGGTCCAAATGGTCCAAAAGAAATAAGATCTTTTTTTTCAAACATATTTTTATTTTTGAATTATATGTACAATTTCATATAGGCTGGGATTCCCACCCTCCCCCCAAGAAATAGAACGTTGTGATGTGGTGCCTCCTAAGTCACCAGATGTTAGGCTACAACTAATGATGCCAGACTTCTCATATTTCATTATCTTAAGAATAACCAGGAGCCCAAATGACCAGGGGTCTCCTCAGCCTAAGGGTGAAGAAGCCCATGCCAGCCCAGTAAGAAACCGTAATTGAGTGCAGATGATCCAGAAACTCAAACACCAGAACTGAATGATCATGTCAATTAACCAATCATTTTAATTAACCAGTATTAAGTTGCTTGTATATTTTGTGTTTAGAGGAGTAGTTCAAAGTAAGAAATCTGTAAAATCAAACCTGGATTTCAGTCTTGGTGACTCCTTAAACATCTCCCTTCTCTCTCTTAAGCTTTAAGGAATAATTACTTGAACAGAGGAATAAAAGGAGAAAAGAAACCTCAAAACACACCAAACACCCCCTAAGGTGACCTTATCTGAATCCTTTCTGCGCCCCAATTTATTCAGAGGTTTCAGAAAGCCTGCTGTCCAAGCCAACAGGGAATGGCAGAATGGCTGCTCTGTCTCAGATGAAGAGAATGATCCGCATGTTCTAATGAGGCACCACAGCCAGTCTCTCGCACGCAGCAGCGGGAGATGACTGCCAAGAGGAATAAGCATAGCACTCCACGGGGAACGGTGTCGTGCTGCAGCGGGTAAAGCTGCTGCCTGCAACGGATGAGCACGGATTGGTGTCCAGGCTGCTCTGCTTCCAATCCAGCTCCCTGCTAATGGCCCTGCGCCCACACGGAGATCCAAAGGAAGCTCCTGGCTTCTGGCCATTTGCCGGGTGAACCAGGAGTTGGAAGATCTCGCTTTCTCTATAATTCTACCTTTCAAATTAACAAATTATAAAAAATACAACAAACCAAAAGCAAACCACTTATGATCTCGGCTCAGAGATTTACAACTGATGTCTCTCCAAATCTCCAGTCACTGATTACCACACACCAAAATCATCAAAGAGCAAGCAGTTTCATCCTGTTCTGTATACTGACTTCAAAATAGGACATGTCCAAAGAGGTAAAGCTAAGAAACAGAAAAATCTTATTAAGAAGCTTTCAGGTTTCTGGCAGGGACATACTGGAAGCATACAACCTTTTATCCTTCAGCAAGCGCCATAAACTAACCGCCCACTGACACTGGTGAAAGCAGAAGCTCCCTCTCCGCTGTTCTCCCTGCCTCTGCCGTCCTCCTCTCCACTCAGGAAGACTCTGCAATCCTGCAGACGCTGGCCAACTGGAAGAACACCCGATTCCCACACTCTGCTGCGTGTCTGCCCCACCCGAGGGAGGATTCTGGGTCACAATCACACTGAGGACGCAAACCTGACAATTACCTGAATTTGAAGCCATCGGAACAGACGGACTCAGGCCAGAATCACTGCAGTGAAGAAGAGGAATTTAGATTTAGGTCACAGCAAACAAGGTCACTTGCAAAGCCCCTGTGGGATTAGGGACCATTCAGCAGGTCAGTGGCTTTGAAGAAAGGTAAGGAGACTGCATTATGTTTTACAGGATATCTCACTATACTTACTAGGAAGGAAAATCTGTCCTGAGAGAAAATTTAAAACTCCTTCACCCATTAAGAAGAGCTTTTAAGAAGATACATTACAGTATGCATCTCCATTCGCAAACAAAAGATGGACTCCCAATGAAACTATTAAATATTTCTTAACAATAGGATACTGGACTTCCTACCACTGTCTGTATTTACCTACGATGCCACCATACACTTAATGATGGACTTGTGACTGTTACGAAGGACTATACATTACAACAATGCGGGGAAAAACAGTCGGGGAAGGGGAATAGGGAGGGTGGCAGGGAAAAATCCCTGAGCCCATGGAACTGTAGCATGAAAAATAAAAATTAAAAAAAAAATGGAATAAAATGAAAGTTATTAGCCCTGGAACATCACTGACATCACTGGGGGCAGGGTTAGGAACAGGATTCTCAAAGATCACATCAACAGACACAAAGAACAAGGAGGCTGGGGAAGCTCGCTAATTGCTGAAAATACAAAGTAACATAGGGGAATTTTAGAAGCCAGCTGTATTTCTTAAAACTGTCAACACTGCACTGTTTCTAAGGTGGACAGCATTCACCCGCATCTAGGGCACCAGGAAAGGGTTCAAAAGCACCCGCAGCAGGCCACAGCACCCGGAAGGGGGTGTTGACTGCTCACATGTCAGCCTGCCGGCGGAGCCACTGCTGGCACGCCCCGCTGTCCTGGATGTACTGGAGAACCTCAGAGAGCATCGTGCGTTTAAGGCGCTCCTCCTCTCTCGTCTTCTTCAAGTGATCATAGGTTCTGGCACCTGAAAGGACAGAAAAGACAATGAGGGCGTGGCACAGAAGCCTAGAGGCTAAAGTACTCGCGTTGCATGTGTCAAAGCAGTTGAGGACGGCCCAAGGCCTTGGGACCCTGCACCCACGTGGGAGACCTGGAAGCTGCTCCTGACTCCTGGCTTCAGATCGGCTCAGCTCTGGCCATTGCGGCCAATTGAGAAATGAACTAGTAGATGAAAGATCTTCCTCTGTATCTCCTTTTCTCTGTATATCTGACTTTCAAATTAAAATAAATAAATCTAAAAAGAATTATTAAAAAAAAAAGAAAAGATGATGACTGTACTGACAACAAAGCAGAGCTGAGGAGATTCCGGTTTGTTCTCTCTTGGTTCTGCTTTCCCAATTATTCTTCCAGAAGCAAACAACACCAAATGCAATATTTTTATTCCCTTTCTACCATTAAGCAATTGGCTACTTCTCTTAAAAACTTTCTATTTGTGCCTGGTGTGGTAGCCTAGCGGCTAAAGTCCTCTCTTTGCACACACTGAGATCCCATAAGGGCATTGGTTTGTGTCCTGGCTGCCTTTTTTCCCATCCAGCTCCCTGCTTGTGGCGTGGGAAGGCAATCAAGGACTGCCCAAAGCTGTGGGACCCTGCACCTGTGTGGGAGACCCAGAGGAAGCTCTTAGCTCCTGACTTCAGATCAGCTCACTTCTTGCTGTTGTGGCTGCTTGGGGAGAGAACCAGTGGACAGAAGATTTTTCTCTGTCTCTCCTCCTCTCTGTATATCTCACCTTCCAATAAAAATAGATTAAAAAAAAAAACCACTTTCTATTTATGTTATGTGCTTATGTTATGCTTTCTGTTCTTTTTAAAAACTTATATCTCTTTCAATGTCACAAGTCATAAATGTACGTTACTTCAAACAAATCAGAATTTTTAAAAAAGTCACTACTGATTACTTTCCTTCCAAATATTTGCCAAAGCCTAACAATTCAAGGTACTAAACTTGGGCCTTTATACCTGAATGCATCCAAGAAGTTACATAGTATTTGTCTACAAAGGTATCCAGCTTACACATCACTGTAACAATGGGTGCAAACTGTTTAACAGAGCAAAGTCTTGCCAAGCTCTGGAGGCTCTGGGCTCAACACGACAGTGACATATCAAATGTCAGCCCAAGTAATTCCACTTATATCTTATGTGTAGTTTGAGGCTTCACATAAAGTTCACTTCAAACATATTTCCACTGTTGTGCCAGGATGAACTTATCCCCACAGGGCCATGCTACAAGCACAGCCGCCTCTGGTGGGTGGTAACTAACAGCCTTCACACAGGAAGAGGGAGTGAATGCCAAAGATCATTCCAACACCAACAGCAAAACAACAGAAACCGCCATTCATGCAGGATTTCCATGAGCCAGTTACTGCACTACACTTTCACACAATACCTCTGCCTTCATCTTCACACTTACTTGAGACTAGAAAATTCAGACTAGAATAGAATCTCAGAGCCAGTAAAGAGGAGAGCCTGAAGTCGGTCTATGATGTCCAAGAGCACACCTCAAGCCTCTGAATATTATATTAGCACACTGCCTTCCTCTATTACTTACTTGCTCTTTAATCTCTTTAAGCCTTAGATTCTTCAATAAATGAAAATAACTGTACTCCGTAAGTTTGTCATGAGAATTTCATGACATAATCCAGGTGAAATGCTTAGCACAGGGCTTGGTGTGTGGTAAACATCTGACAGATGTTAGCTGCTATTAATACAACTATGCCCATTATTTAAAGTTACTAGAACGCAAGTACCACAGCCAGTTGAGTTTGGTTAATAAACCTTAATAGTGAAGAAATTTACAAAGGTGACTAATGCTTGAAATATAGAATCCATTTTTATTAGGAACCATGGCAGACTCCTTAATATAAAGTATCACCTCTCTTTATGTTTCATGACCTTTATTCTACCTCAGGTAATCCAAACAAAGGTATTTACAGGAGTAAAATACATGAAATTTTCCTGGAAAGACTGAAAACCCATTCTGAAAAAGGAAAGCATGCTTAACAGAAAATAAGCAGACACTTGCCCTCTAAAACAGTACAGGGTTGCAACATACTTACTACAAAAATTGGTGATGCCTGCTGTCCTATATTCCTGGAGTCTCTTGATTTCCCTTCGAAGCTCAAATTCCACTGTTTTTCCAAGAAGAATAGAATGAAAAAAAAAAAAAAAAGGACAACATGAATGTGCTGTGTGTTTTCAGCCACTCTGCTGTGGAGAAGGCTAGGCAATTACACTTAAGAGAATCCTATCTGTTGGTAATGTCTCGTTAGAACTTTTACCTAAGAGCTAAGAAAAAATTATTCCAGTTATCTGTACAGTTAGCAAATAAATAGATCTCTTCCTTAAAAACTTACAGTGGATTGACTGAACTTGTCTCTAAAGGTAACATACAATTTAAAGCTATGTTCAAAGTGAAATAAGAATCTTTTATCCATAGCTTTATTCCCCAAATGCCTACATCAGCCAAGGCAGGGCCAAGGTGAAGCCAGGAGCCTGGATCTCTATCCGGGTGTCCTATGTGGTGCCAGCGACAAAATGAGCCGAGCTAACATGTGCTGCCTCCCATGGTACACATTAGCAGGGAGTCGGGTTAGATGCAGAGGCTTAGAACTTGAACCAGGCACTCTCATATGGGTCCAGGCATCCTAAGCAGTGAATCTAAGTTTTTAAGGATCTGAGTTTTCTTGTTGTATATATCTTCCATTAAAATTCCTATTCACATCACCAGTCCTATTCTAAAATCTGTCTCTGGAATTACCTAATGTGGCCCTGATGCAAGAGAAGGACAAAAGCTCTCCACTCAAGCTCCAGTTAGTTCCTTTATAGCTGTTCTCCTACGGTGACAAAAGAGCACGGAACTGTCCATACACCAAAGATTTCTGCCCCTGTTCAGGGATCACACTGCACTATATGGCTTATGATGTGATACAACACTCGCATGTGGCAGTTTTTGAAGCAGAGGACAAAGGAGAGCCTGCGCATCTTTGGGGCACAGTTTTCCAAAGTGATACATAAATTGGGAGTGACACAAACCAGGACAGAAAGTAACTGATCAATCAACTGGGATAATGACAGCAAAAGTGTCAAAGAAGATGCTGGTGAGGACAACCACCTTGGCTTACATAATGTCTGTGGTGCCAAGCAAGCAGCAGCTGCAAGAGGAAGACAGGATGGAGAGCCATGGCAAAGGACCTGGGTTCCACTTCTGATCTAGCTTCCTGCTAATAGACCTGGGAAAGCAGCAGAGAATGACTCAAGTCCTGTGGCTTGTGCCCCCACAAGTCTTGTGGGAATTCCGGAAGAAGCTCCTAGTTCCTGACTTCACACCAGCTCACTTCTGGACATTCTGGTCACTTCAGGAACGAATCAGTGGATGAAGATCTCTTTATCTAATAGACTTAATCTAAGTCTATTCCCACAAGAATAAGAAAAAAAAAAAACCAAACTATTTTATTTATTTCTTCTGGGTCTCTCATGTAGGTGTACGAGCCTAAGGATTTGTGTCATCCTCTGCTGCTTTACCAGGCCATTGGCAGGGAGCTGGACTGAAAGTGGAGCAGCTGGCATTCAAACTGGTGTCCATATGGAATGCGGTGTCTTTATCTGCTATACCACAGTGCTGACCCACCTCTGTTCCCATGTTTAAGCCAAGCTTTGATACGGGTATGTGGGGTTTATTATATTGTATTGTCTTGTTCTACTTCCACAGTCTCACAATAGTCTCACAGACTCACAGTCTCATGGCAATAGGAGGAATAAAGACAAATTATTTCTTTGGGTCTAGCTCAATGGCTTGATTCGCTAATCCTCTACCGCCAAGCACTGGGATCCCATACAGGCAGTGATTCAAGTCCAGGTTGTTCCATTTCCCATCCAGCTCCCTGCTTGTGGCCTGGGAAAGTAGCAGAGGATGGCCCAAAGCCTTGGGACCCTACACCCATGTGGGAGACCTGGAAGGAGCTCCTGGCTCTGGATTGGCTCAGCTCCAGCTGTTGCAGCCACTTCGGGAGTGAGCTAGTGGAGGGAAGATCTTCTCTCCTCTCTGTAAATCTGCTGTTCCAATAAAAAAAACCCTTCTCTTTTTTTTTTTTTTATAAAGAAAAAAATACCTCTTCGTTTATAAAACTTCATATAACATACATGATTATTTCTAAATAGACACACACACAGATACTTGGTTAACAAGGTCTAAAACCACCTACGTGCATGACTTTCAATGAACTTGTCATGTTCTACTGGTCCCACAATCCTTGCAAATCGCCTCATTGTTTCATAAAGGTCTTGAACCTCCTTGGGGTACCGCCGTTCCATCACTACAGAGAAAGTAAAACACAAGTATTTTTGGGAGCAAGTGAGATCCTTACATTTTCTACTTTTTTTTTTTAATAACAAGGGAAATGACACATTTTTATTCTTGACTTCACATAAGTAACTCACCCATGACACAAGCATAACGTTATGAATGTCAAAATATTAACCACAATAACAGCATCAGAGCAGCTACAAAGATCTCCTTATCACTGGAGACTATCTCTACTCCCTGGCACTACTGGGCTCCACACCTCATCGTCAGGGTAAGAAATCCTGGCAGCCAGGGAAAAGATAAAGGTAGATTGTGCCTCCTTAGAAAAAACACAGGCCAAAATTTCTGCAATTAGGAATCTGGAAACATGGTAGTTGAAGCAAAAGAGGCATAAGGGCTGGGAAAAAATGTGTGCTCTCCTTCATGCTCTACTTGGAACCGTCTCTTTACTTACACTTCCCAAGTAAGGAATGTTTCTTTACTCTCCATGTGGGCCATACTGCCTTTCTCTGGACGAAACTAAGCATTGTGCTTTAATTCACTACTAATGACGCTGTACTTCCCTGCTATACAGTACATGGTCTCACATGCACCGTAACCTTAGTCAGTGACTCTGGAGACCATTGCTGCCTGAACTTGCTATCAAAGGAGGCACCTGCCCAGGTGGGGAGCCACTGTCAAAACTGGAAGGCTGGCACAGCCAGGATCTCTCAATCTGCTATTTGATCATTTTAATCATCAGATAATCAACAAGGTAATAAGATTAATTCTGTATAGTTTAAAGCTACAGGCTTTCATTAAATAATGACAGTTACTCAAATCCTCTTTCTAGATGAATCTTCTTGTTCTCCTGCATGACACATTGTTACCTACAAATACCAATGATGGATTGGATGATCAGCCATCGACTTTTATTTTCACTACAGAAAGAGCCCTCACCATGGGGGCAACACTAATGAATCTGGAGTAAAATTTTTACAATTTGAACAAAAAATTTCCACAACTATAATAAAGTCCCCAGTATATTCAGTGTAGTGGCAACTGAGTACCTCTAAAACCTCAATGCACTTTCTACTTCTACGTCTGAGAAGGGGGCTTCCCCTCAGCCCTCTCCTCGGGAAAAACAAACTGAACAGAGACATGAAGCCAGAGTGACCTCTGTGTGCCAGGTAAAATAGAATTTATGCAAAAGTCAATGTCTACTAGAATAAACATCAAAATAACTGATGTTTATATACGGAAAATACAGGAATTCAGGTAAAGGAATCCAGGATCCATACTACAACACTATGGCTAATTATCATCTATTGAAATCTGATATTAAATTATTGTTATAAATCCATAAGTCTTCTTGAAGACAGAGTTAAACAGGCAAGCTCATACACTGCTAGAAGGAATATAAATTCATACAATCATATTTTAGAAAGCAATCTAGCAGTGTAGGCCACAGATTTTTTAATGATCATAATTTCTGGCCTATTCTATGTCCAGGAATATAACAAAGTAATCAAAACAAACCAAAACCAAAAACCCCACCAAAACCTAAATATAGACATATATTTATTATTCACAAACAAGTTTTATCACATGATTAATTCAATGATTTAAAAACTGAAAATTGGGCCTGGCGCGATGTGTAGCAGTTAAGGTCCTCGCCTTGAACGCATCAGGATCCCATTTGACTGACTATATAGTAGAAAAAAAGAGACGTGGCGAAAAATTTAAAATGGTAATATCAAAGTTAACAATTTTAAAGCCATTATATATTATTATCATTATACAATGTTAAGTGGCATTTGTGTTTCTCTACCACCACGTAAAGTTATAGGCACTCTGCTGCTGTTTCTAAAAATACTTTTAACAAGTTGAAGATCAAGGTTATTCTAACACATTTCAAAATGATTATCCAGCAATTGATCCATTAATATTCATGCTGTAATTACTACACTAATTTTAAAGAAAGAATTCTCATTTAAATGTTGTTGATTATATATTAAGAGTCCTTACCTCCCACTACAGATCAGAATGCCTTGAAGACCTTAAAAGTACAGATGCTCTAGCTCTATTCCCAGTGATTCAGATTTAATAAGTCTGGAATGATCATCAAAGCATCAAAATTTTAAAACTTTTCTAAGTACTAGCATGCAACCTGGATTTATAAGAAACACTGTCATCAAAAATTTGTTAAAAACGACTCAAAGGTAATGAGAAAAACTGCACAATAAGCAAAAGATAATACTTACACTGAAACTTCCTGAGGTTGATTAATCCATGATCTCGTATAATTCTAAAATGAGAACCACGATCACCTGTTAGGATTAGTTTCACAGTAATATCCCCTGCACGTACCTTTTCTCAGACATCCTAGACACCCTGAGGTGTAACATCAAGGTCCGAAGCAGGCAACCCCCACAAACCCATGCACAACAGTGCGTCGCTAGCAAGAGCTCGGGATCTCCTGCACAGCAGGCATAGTTGCCTCTCAGTAACTACTTAATCGGTGAATGAATCAACTGTCTCTCACAAAAACTGAAAAACATCTGTCAGCCACTTAAGGGGAAACAGAAGGGAATCTCTGTCTGCACCATAAAATCAATCCATTCCTCTTGTGGAAATGCTCACTGAGAAGGACCACGTTATGGAAACCACGCTAACCATAAAGAGGCACCATGATCACGCAGGCACCATCACACCACCATTCCCACGGCACTCAAAAGCACTCAAGTAAATACACTTGGTGCAAGCAAAATGCAAGGGCATCATGAAACAGGAGATCTAGTAACAACCTCCACAATCGGGACATGCAGCACCCTTGTCTTAACGTGTGTTTTAAGCAAATTAGAATTTCAGCAAACTACACTGGGCTATGTGACTACAGCCCATAATTTCCATCACGGGTGTTCATGGGCAGCATGAAGCTTCTCAGAGCACCAGGTAAGCCACCTTGGCACTTTCATGGCTGCTAACTTCAGACACAGAACACAGCCATTTTTAGTTTAAATCACATCTGGGTTCCTCAAGAATGTCCCCCACAACCCTCCCCTTTCACCTGCAGAGACACCTCAACGTCTATAACCAGTAACATGACAGCAGCCTCTATGTCTACATACACACAACCCCTCTGGAAATCTCTGGACTGTTAAAATCTCTATAACCCACTAGGGGACTTAATCTGCAACATCTAAGCCTGAAAACATAAACATTAAACATAAACATATTCTTTCTTTTTTTTAATTGAAAGGTTGAGTTAGAGAGAGGGGTCGTCCATCTACTGGTTCGCTCCGCAAATGGACGCAATGACTGGGACTGGGCCAGGCTAAAGTCAGGAGCCAGGAGCTTGCTCCAGGTTTTCCATCTAGGTGAGGATGTTCCAAGCACCTCGGCCATTGGACGTTCCCAGGCCAATAGTAGGGAGCTGGATCGAAGTGGAACAGCCAGGACTCAAACTAACACCAATACGGAATGCAGCAGATTAGTCAGCCAAGCCATAGTACCGACCTTTGAAAGTGTTTTTTTTTTCTTTAAAGATTTATTTATTTTTATTGGAAACTCAGATATACAGAGAGGAGGAGAGACAGAGGGGAAGATCTTCCATCCATTGATTCACTTTCCAAGTGGCCAAAATGGCCGGAGCTGAGGTGATCAGAAGCCAGGAGCCAGGATCAGACCCATCTTCTGGGTCTTCCACGTAGGGGCAAAGTCCCAAGGCTTTGGGCCATCCTCGATTGCTTTCCCAGGCCACAAGCATGGAGCTGGATGGGTAGCAATGCCACCAGGATTAAAACCTGTACCCGTATAGGACTTGGTATGTGCGAGGCGAGGACTTCAGCTGCTAGGCTACCGTGCTGGGCCTGATACATGGGATGAGATATGAGTGGAGCACTGCTACGGACTAGACGCTGTCAACAGTTTACAGCTCCAAGAAGGCTGGCAGTTTTTCATACTTACTTTTTTCGTCTTTGTCTCTCCTTTAATCTGGAATGATAGATATCTACCACAGCCATCTTCAGTGCTACAATATATACATAAAAACAATATATATAAGTAACATAAGCAAATCTTTGACAAAAATTATTCTTTGATCCAAACCATGAACATATTTCTAACTATTCCACACTCACTAGTCTAAGAAATTTCTCTATCAGGAAATATAAAGACACCCTGGCATATGAATTTTTCCATAAAAAAAATTACAGTGAAGTTCTTTTTCCCTATGCACATATTATGTCCAGCCTCATGGCTGTAAGCAGGTAAAGCTGTTGGCCTGCAATGCCAGCATCCTAAATGGTCACTAGTTCAAGTCCCCAACTGCTCCACTTCTGACCCAGAGCCCTATGATTGGCCTGGGAAAAGCAGTGGAAGATGGTCCCAGTGCTTGGACCTCTGCTACCCATCTGGGAGACCTGGACAAAGCTCCTGGTTCTGGCTGGCTCGGTGCTGGCTCTTGTGGTCACAGCGGAAGTAAACCAGAGCCTCAAAGATCTTCCACCCCTCTTTTTCCTTTCTCTGTAACTTTTTCAAAATATATAGACAAATCTTTAAAAAAAATAATAAAACTTTCAGCTTTCTACTAAACACCCCTTTTGGACAACTACATAGGTTAATTCACATGGAGAATGTCTAAACAGAAATCTCATCTATTAGAGTGATCTTAAAAATGAATATCTTGGGCCCGGCAGCGTGGCCTAGCGGCTAAAGTCCTCATCTTGAACATCCTGGGATCCCATATGGGCGCCGGTTCTAATCCCGGCAGCTCCACTTTCCATCCAGCTCCCTGCTTGTGGCCTGGGAAAACAGTCAAGAACAGCCCAAAGCCTTGGGACCCTGCACCCGTGTCGGAGACCCGGAAGAAGTTCCTGGATCCTGGCTTTGGATCGGCATAACATCGAGCTGTTACGCTCACTTGGGGAGTGAATCATTGGACAGAAGAACTTCCTCTCTGTCTCTCCTCCTCTCGTATATCTGACTTTCCAATAAATAAATAAATCTTAAAAAAACAAACAAAAAAAAGAATATCTTTTCTACCTTCACGGCTCCTATTAAGGCATCTGCTCTCAACTTTCACTTCATCCTTCACTTTATTCCTATACAGCAATCCACTTGTATGGTTCCATCAAAACACACAAATTATCTCAAACTCAGATGATCTATTTTTTTAAAAAGCAATTATTATTATTATTATTATTATTTTAAGAAAAAGGGAGGAGAGATTTTCCACCTGGGATTCCCACAGAAAGTAGGGCAGGCAAGGGCCTACACACTTGGACTGTTGCTTTCCCAGGCCATTCTCAGGGAGCTGGATCAGAACATGAAACAGCGCCGGCATGGGCTGCCACGTGCTACCCACTACACCACAACGCTGGTCCCCATATTATGTTTCTAAGTTTCAGAATATTTCACTGAATATTTCAACTTACATGGCTTTCGGTTGTAAATTTGTGTTCTACCCTTATCTCATCTTCCAAAACCACCACCTTGGTTGACAACATCACAGAATGGCTGAGAACCAAGGCAGAAATCAACTTGGATGCTTCCCTCCCTTGCTAGCCACATCTCGTCAGTCTTATCTGTACTTCAATCTCTTTCAAATTTAATTTTGCATTCTATTCCTCAAAGCTCAGGCATCATGTCTCTCTTGTCATCCTCATGCTATTTTTATATGAGGCATGCTTACTGTTTTACTGACTCCATTCTCACCTTACTCCAGTTTATGCCCTCCAAAAGCTACCAGTCACATTTTAAAGCACAATCTTAAAGTGTAATTCCCCTGTTATTCATAATTCTTCAGTGGCTTCCGGCCACGTACAGAAATTCGAACTCTTGCAAGACCCTATACTATCTTCATTCTGCCTACCTTCCCATGATCATACAGCTACTAAATAAAGTGCCAAATCCAAACCTACCCAGCTTGGCACCAGCGTCTAGATAGCAAAAATTCTGAAATGTTTCAACATGTTTATCTGCTCTGAACTAGTTCTATATTCTACATGTGGCTTCACTAAAGACAAAAGGTATATTGAAAACAAAATAAAAACTTTGTAGAAGCAAAACACTCCCAAAGGCTTTATGTACTTCTGAAATTGTTGAGGTTAAGATAAGAACACCAAAAACTTTAGAAGAAACTATGAGTAATGTATAACTTAGCACTATGCTATGCTAAACCACTCTGCTCACTGATGGATTCTACAGGCATCTTAAGGTTTAATAATGTTAGTAAATTTTGGAACTTTCTTTACCTTAAGCACTGGGTAGGCTGAGATTTTGGTTTTCTGTTTTAATTAATTACTGCATGTATTTGCAGAACAAAGAGACTCTAGTGTACAACATACTGACCTGCCATGTGTCTTCTGAAGAACTAATACATTATTCAACGGTTATGTGACTAACTTCTGACATCACACTGGCTTTACAGCAAAGACTGCCTATGTGTAAGACGTTCTTTCATGCTATAAGCGCCATCCTAAAACAGAGCCTAATGAAGCTGAGCCTAGCACCTATAAAAGGTTGGTACAGCCAAACAGTACAACGAATATGAGAACGAAGTTCAAGTATACTCTTTAAAAGGGACAATGAGCCAAAAACAGACTTGTAATTTCTTCTACAGTAAGTCTGAGATACTGTTTTTACATGTTCATAGAAGAGATAAGTCAGATCTGCTCTAGCTGAGCTTCTTTTCAGTACTCTAGCCCCAGCTCCCTTTCACAATAGTAGTCATTGAGGGTACCGCTGATGGAAGCCTGAAACTTAACCTTCTGCTGGAAACAGATTTTAGTATAGGAAAAGGTGGGACCAATCAAGGAAGTGAATAACAGCTCATCGGAATGACCATTTCTTTTACTACATAGAAACAAAACAATGGGCAAATCTTAACCACTGTCAATATGGTAGTCTTGGCATGCTAACAAATAAATTCTGGATACTCCATAATTACTCATATTGCGAATCTTGTGGCTCCCACCTGTCCTAAGGCCAACTTTATATTTGAAGAATCAACACCAAAATCTCATGCTGTGAGCTCATATGGTGAGCTATGCTCATGTGGCGAGCTACCAGCAGATGTACTATACATGCATGGAACTTCACACACTGTGAGATATATTCAGGAACACTTTAGGCTAGTCTCTCTTAAGTCTGAGATAAAAACAGCCTAAATTTCAGTTGGATTATCTAGAAAGGTTGAGTGAGTACAGTTTCTTTAAAAGTTTAATTCAGGGGGAAAATTATGGATTCTTCTAACAAGTCCAAAGATCTAAACAACACTGGTTCATCCTAATTGCCTACTGACCAGAAACAATTCCAAATATGAAGTCCAAGGTTTTTTTTTAAAGATTTATTTATTTTTATTACAAAGTCAGATATACAGAGAGGAGGAGAGACAGAGAGGAAGCTCTTCTGTCCGATGATTCACTCCCCAAGTGAGTGCAACGGCTGATGCTATGCTGATCTGAAGTCGGGATCCAGGAACTTCTTCCGGGTCTCCCACACGGGTGCAGGGTCCCAAGGCTTTGGGCTGTTCTTGACTGCTTTCCCAGGCCACAAGCAGGGAGCTGGATGGAAAGTGGAGCTGCCGGGATTAGAACTGATGCCCATATGGGATCCCGACGCGTTCAAGATGAGGACTTTAGCCGCTAGGCCACACGGCTGGGCCCATAAAGTCCAAGTTTTGAGGCAATGGTTTGTCAACTCTTTTAAGGGTAGCAGAACTCTTTATACAAGTAACACCCTCCTTAGTTTTCAGAGCTGTTCCATATGGAAGTGCAGATAGCACAGGATTCTCCACAGCCTGCTGTTGTTCCATGAAACAGCTCCTCAGGGAGAAGACTTCAGAATGCCCTGCTGCTAGACACACTGTACATGGCTGTGTGCTGCAGGGAGTATGCAGGAAGAGGGAAGAAGGAAAACGCCTCTGGCATATAAATTTTAGAGTGGATTCTGACTTTAAAAGGAAGAAGTATGAAGTCAACAGTTGAAAGCAGAAAGTGGAATACATAACGATAGCTGAATCATACTGAGAACTTACACTGCAGGCTTCCTATATTATTATTACTCAATAGGATGAGTGCAAAAGAAGTGTCTGGAAACCTGCACTGTGTTGCAGAAAACTAAGCTGCTGCCACAACATGAGCATTTCATAGGAATGCTAGTTCCTGTGATTCATCTCACATCTGCTCCACTTTGGATCCAGCTCCCAACCTATGAGCCTGAGAAAGTTGTGGCTGATAGCTCAAGTGCTATACGTATTAAAAATCATTGCAACAATGGCTGGATTAACTTTCTGCCTGCAATGCTAGTGTCCCATTTAAGTTCTAGATGAAGTGCTGGCTGTCCCACCTCTGCTCCAGCTCTCTACTAACGCACTTGGGCAAGCACCAGAAGTCAAATATCTGGGCCCTTGTCAGATGAAGCTCCTGGCTGCAGGGTGCCTAGCCCTAGCTATTGTGGCTATCTAGGGAGTGAACCAGCAGACAGAAGTCTCTTTGTGACTCCTTCAAGTAAATCATTTTTAAATGATTTGTTTATTTTACTGGATAGGCAGAGTTACAGAGAGGAAAGACAGAAAGATCTTCCATCTGTTAGCTTACTTCCTGAATGGCCATAATAGCTGGGAATGGGCTGGGCTGGTCCAGAACCAGGAGCCAGGAGCCTCAAACCTCTTTCTGGTCTCTCATGTGGGCACAGGGGCCCAAGGACTCGGGACTGGTATGATAGCCTAGGGGCTAAATCCTTGCTTTGCATCTGCTGGGATCCTTTAAAGGTGCTAGTTTGTATCCCACTGCTCCACTTCCTGTTCAGCTCCCTGCTTGTGGCCTTGGAAAAGAAGTCACAGACAACCCAAAACCTTGGGACCCTGCACCCAGATGGGAGGCCCTGAAGAAGCTCCTGGTCTCTAGCTTTGGACTGGCTCAGCCGCAGCTGTTGGGACCACTTGGAGAATGAAACAGAGGACAGATCTTTGTTTCTGTATATCTGCCTTTCCAAAAAAGAAAAAAATCTTAAAAAAAGGGGGGGGGGGCAGCTGGAACTAGAATGGCATCATTTGGGATGCCAGCAGACAGAATTTTAGCCTACACCATGGCACTGGCCCGTAAGATAAATCTTAATAATTTTTTTTTTTGTGGTACAGGGGTTAAGTTGTCTACAACATCTGCCGTTCCACCCCCGTGAGAGACCTGGAAAAGGCCCAAAGCTTGGGACTGACCCATCCAAAGCTGTGATGATTTGAGGAGTGAATAATCAGATGCAAGATCTGTTGTTCAAATAAATAAAACTTTAAAAAAAAGAGAAAAAAGATTTTGTTTTAGAATTTATTTATTTTTATTATAAGGGCAGATTCATAGACAGAAGGAGAGACAGAGAGAAAGATCTGTCTATTGGTTCACTCCCCAACTGGCTGCAACAGCTGAAGCTGAGCAGATCCAAAGCCAGGAGCCAGGAGCTTCTGGGTCTCCCAAATGGATGCAGGGCCATTCTTTACTGCTTTTACAGGTCACAAGCAAGAAGCTGGATGAGAAATAGAGCAGCCAAGATACAAACTGATGCACTTATAGAATCCTAGTGGTTGCAAGGCAAGTATTAGGCACTATGCTATCGTGTGGCCTAGAAATTTCTTAAAGATCCAGTGAAAATTATTATTGCTCTTGATAAAACATCTCTGTAATTTTTTAGATTCTAAATTTACCACGTTGTTCTCTAAGAGGTGCATGGAAATGGCATAATTAAAAGACTCCCCCCACAAAAACTAAAGAAATGTTGGGACTCTCCTCAAAATAATAATATTGTTTATAAATAGCTCTACTGCTTGAAAATTTCAGCCGTTTAAACTTCTACAACTGTCTATGAGAACAAAGGGAAAGAGAAAAACACAGAAGCAAATGGGAGGAGAACTGGAATGCACCCAGTGAAAAATTCTATTTGAAGCCATCTCTTTCCTTGCTGAAGCACACACTCAGCACCACTGATGACAAGATGCTAACTGCCTGAGCAGCCCAGGGAGGGTCCAGCACGGCAGAAAGAACAGAGACGAGAAGGCAGACGTCTGCGACTGCACTGAGGTTCCAGAGCAACCAGGGATCACCACACCCCCAGCAGACCCTGCCCGCCGTACAAGGCCTGTGAGATGGCGGCTGGGCGAGAGCTCCCTGGGATTACACTTGCTGACTGATAACGACGTTTCCAAACGGCTAGCCCTAAAATATTTCAAGAAGTGGGCAGAAGTCAGAGGCAGCTCCTTCCCACTGCAGTGTATTTCTAACATGGTTCAAAATAGCTGGCAACATGTTTCTGTTTTCTTGACAGAAGGCACTTACTGCTGGCTTGGCAAGAAAACCGACTCAAGAGGCCGCCAGTGAAAAGAAACCACCAAAATCCTTCTTGCACAAAGACAAACCTGGACTCAGACACACCCCAAGAGCAGAGCTTTTAAGGTATTTTTCCCCTAAGATTCTGCTCAAATGGCAAAAGACAATCTGGTGAAAGGAAAAAGATAATGTCTGCTAAAGGTTAAACTCAGCAACTGGGGAGCCCTAGGTGAATTACTGAACTTCTGTGAGAAATTCCCCATATGCAAAATGGGAAAATATCTACTGGTGCGCAGGAATGTAGTGAAGCTAGAAAACAAATGTGAAACCTCACAAAAAAAGAAATAGCGATAGGGCCGGTGCAGTAGCCTAGTGGCTAAAATCCTCACCTTGTATGCGCTGGGATTCCATATGGGTGCTGGTTCTAGTCCCAGCAGTCCCGCTTCCCATACAGCTCCCTGCTTGTGGCCTGGGAAAACAGTCAAGGACGGCCCAAAGCTTGGGACCCTGCACCCGCGTGGGAGACCTAAAGAAGCTCCTGGCTCCTGACTTCGGATCAGTGCAGTTCTGGCCATTGTGGCCACTTGGGGAGTGAACCATTGGATGGAAGATCTTTCTCTCTGTATATCTGACTTTCAATAAAAATAAAATAAATCTTAAAAAGAGAGAGAGAGAGAGAGATAGAAATAAAACTTCAAGAATCAGGGTAAGCATTGTACCACATCAGAGTAAGCTGCCTGCACACTGGCGTTCCATATAAGCACTGGTTTAAGTCCCAGCTGCTCTACTTTGATCCAACTCCCCTCTACGATGTCTGGAAAAGCAGTGAAGCTGGCCTAACTGCTTGGCCCATTGCTATCCTTGTGGGAAACGGAGATGAAGCTCTGCATTCCTGGTTTCAGTCTATCCCTGTGACTGTGGCCACCTAAGGAGTGAACCAAGAGATGAAAGACCCGGCTCTCCCCTAGGCAACTCTGCCTTTCAAATAGCTCTAAAAATAAAAACAAAAACAAAAAAGCAAGAAAATTTAGACAGTAAATATTATATGCTGTTAAGAACACAGATTCACCCGCGCGCTGATGGTGAGGATTTTAGCCCCTAGGCTATGGTGCCAGGTTCAAGAACACAGTCTCTTGCGGCTGGCGCTGTGAAGGCATTGCCTGCAGGGCCATTATCCCTTACAGGTGCTGCTTTGAGTCCTAGCTGCTCTGATCTACTTAGCTCAAGCTCCCTGCTCATGTACCTGGGAAGGCAGCAGAGGATGGCCCAAGTATTTGAGCCCTTGTGCTCACATGGGAGGCACAGAAGAAACTTCTGGTTCCTGGCTTCTGAGAGGCCCAGATCCAGCTGCTGCAGTCGTCTGAGGTGTATAACAGCAGATGGGAGAGCTTTCTCCCTCTCTCTATAACTCTGCTTTTCAAATAAAATCTTTAAAAAAAAAAAGAAAAGAAAGAAAAGAAAAACACATACTCTGAGGATGGCTCTGCTGACTGGTAGCTATGTGACCTCAGGTAAGCTATATGAACCATGCTTCCATTTCCTCATTTGCAAAATAAAAATGACGTGTAGGGGCTGAGATTGTGGTGCAGTGGATTAAGGTTCTGCCTGCAATGCCAGCATTCCTTATGGGTATCAAGTCTAATCCAAGATGTTCCACTTCTTTTTTTTAAAAAAAAAAAAATTATTTATCTTTATTGGAAAGGCAGATATACAGAGAGGAGGAGAGACAGAGAGGAAGATCTTCCATCTGATAGTTTACTCCCCAAGCGGCCGCAATGGCCAGAACTGAGCCCGTCCAAAGCCAGGAGCCAGGAGCTTCTTCAGGTCTCCCACGCGGGTGCAAGGTCCCAAGGCTTTGGGCCATCCCCAACTGCTTTCCCAGGCCACAAGCAGGGAGCTGTATGGGAAGCAGGGCCGCTGGGATTAGAACCGGTGACCATATGGAATCCCGGCGTGTGCAAGGCGAGGACCCCAACCACTACGCTATCGCGCTGGGCCCAAGATGCTCCACTCTGATCCAGTTCCAACTAGTGTACATAAGAAAGCAGTGGAAGATGGCTCAGTATGTAGGCCCTGCCAGCTATATGGAAAACCTGGAAGAAGTTCCAGTATCTCAACTTTGGCCTGGTCTAGTCCTAGCTGTTTTGGTTATTTGAGGATTCACCAGTGGGATGGAAGACCTCTCGTCTTTCCCTCTTTTCCTTTCTCTGTAACTGTACCTCTGGGGGAAAAGAGGTAACTCGAAGGATTGTGTGAGGATTAAATGACTACATGCCTGTAACAGTACACGGAGTGATGCTTTACTACTGATTGTTACAACAGTACCTTGTTTAAATGCCCTATGTAAAAAAAATTCTGATCAAATAAAGAGTTTTATGCATTCTGTGAACACACACAGAAACAAGGTTCAACCTCAGATCAACTTTTTCTTTTCAAGATTTGTTTGGGGCCAGCACAGCGGTGTAACTAGCTAACCATCTGCCTGAAAGCAGCTGCAACCCATGGGCACTGGTTTGTGTCCTGGCTGTTCCACTTCCCTGCTTATGGCATGTGCCCCTGAGCCTAGCTCCGGACAGCTTCCAACTATGGCTAAATCTCTCTCTCCCCTTCTTTCTCTCTCCATAAATCTCCCTTTTCTTTATTTTTTTAATATTTATTTTTCTTTAAAAAGCAGCAGAGAGAAAAGGAAAAACAGAGAGAAAGTCTCTAATCTGCTGTTTTATTCCCCAAATGACCACAATAGCCAGAGCTCAGCTGATCAGAAGCTGGGAGCCAGGAGCGTCTTCCCAGTTTCCCAGAGGTGAAGAGACCCAAGGATTTGGGTCATCCTCTGCTGTTTTTCCAGGCCATCAGAAGAAAGCTGGATCAGATGCTGAGCAGCCAGGACACAAACTGGCACCCATATGGGATTGCCAGCACCATAGAACAGAGGAGTAGCCTGCTGCACTATGATGTGGGCCCCTAAATATGCCTTTCAACTAAAAGCAAATAAATCTTTTTTAAAAAGATATTTTTAGTTGAAAGGCAAAATTACAACAGGGAAAGCAGGAAAGAGAGAGAAGGAGAGCTCTTCCATTCACTGGCTGGTTGCCCAAATAGCTACAACCTCTGGCACTGAACCAGTCTGAAGCAAGGAGCCAGGAACTTCCTCCAGGTCTCCTACAAGGGTGCAGGGATGCAAGCACTTGGGCCATGCTCTGCCGCTCTCCCATTAGCAGGACCTGTATCAGAAGTGGAGCAGCTAGAACTTGAACTGGCACTATAGGCAGCGGCCTAACCTGCTCTGCCATGCCACCAATTCCTAGATTTACTCTCAAAGGATGTAAAGGCTGAGGACACAGGCCTAAGAAATGCCATCTAAAAACTGGATGGGATCCATGCTTAGCAGAGAAATACTGCTGACATTAATTTTTCCAAGTAGAGGAAAAGTAAACTGCACTACTGCATGACCCTAACAGGTATTAGAAACAGACCCAACACACAGCAGAGGTTTTTAAAGCCTACTGCTGCCTCAATCCATGCAAAAATGGCTAAAAGATGCTGCAGCGAGAACTTCAGGACCCTGAGACACTCAGAAAGAGTGGTCCATCAGTTTAGCAGTTAAGCTGAAGGAGAAAAGGCTGAGAAAGGCTACTCAGCTGAGCACACGCACTGACACTGCTCAATCTGCTGTAAGAGAGTTTCAAGCTATGAGTCCTCTACTTCTCTTTCTGAAGTAATAGTTTCTACATATTTTAATAAGGCAGCCTTAAATGATCTCAGAACTTCCTTATTTTCTTTGTTAGATACAGCATAACTTTCAGTAATTTTTCTGTGCCCATTCTGAAGCCTTCTGGCATGAATTAGCCATCCATTGTATCTCAAGCCTCTGACCATGCAAGCCAATTTTATTAGGCAAATTCCACAAATAAAAGCAAAAATGTTTGTGTAAGGAAAAGGGCTTGGCAGTCAGTATTTTAGATGGGTTATGAATATAAAATCTGGACAAACAGCCTGTTTCTTCTAGTATTTCAAAGTGAGGGAACATAAAAGGAATGTTAATGCCCAGTAATGTTAAGAGTATAATAGTCTGATGGAATGACAATAACACCCATCTTCATTATTTACTATCTTCCACTGAAGGCATTTACACTCTCTGACTAATCAGTGCCACTCTTTACTGGCAGGGGACACAAACAGCGAGCAAGACTCCAAGAACTTAGAAACAAGCCTGAGGCTGAATCCTGTCCTGATGTCTGTGCCCTCTCTGTTTCTTGTTTCAGTCCTCCTGACTTCCTTCTGAGCCTCCCTGGGCTCCTAGACCCCTTCACTGAGTGTTCCCAGCGACTGCTCAGGGCCAACTCCCCGCTGCACACAGCTGTGCTGCCAGAAGAGACACAAGAGCACAGAACCATCAACAAGGGCTCTCTCGTGGTACCAAGTTATCCCTGTCATCTCCAGTGCTGCCAGAACGCTTTAAAATATCACCATCTTGTTAAAAGCACCCAGCTACACATCATATATACACATTCACTACCGGGAAAAGGCTCCTACATAGTGTCCAAGCTACCTACGTTTTAGGATTAACATGGATATTTCAGTTTTAGTACAAAGGCTTTATGAAGTTGTAGAAACTGCAGAAAGAGAACAACTAAAGCATGCCACAGGTTTGAAAAATAAAATTACTGATCAGTTAACTACTTATCTTTGATTGTCCCTTTTGTCTTCACAGAAAGGAACATAAATATAATAAAAGAATGTAATAGAAGTTACAAATTCTGCTTCTACAATGAGGAACAAAACTAAATGCCAATCATTGCTACAGTTTTCTTCATGCTGAATCATAAGAATGAAGACCCTGGATTAGGGCCTACAGAAATGATTCAGCAAGTCACATACATAGGTGAGTCATTATTGACATTAAAGATGTTAACTTTCAAAAGTTTGGTATTTCTAAAAAGTGCTAAAAGAATGACACTTATAAAGACACTCTTTTTTGCATGTAGTAGTCTGGTAAGAAAGATACAAGTCAGGAAACAGTAACATTTTAATTAAGGCTGGTGTGTATGAAGAGAAATAATGAGTGCAATGTGCACACCACCTTGAAGGGAATAACATAAGAGGTGAAAACATAACATGAGTCACTGGGGATGAAAGGAGATTGACATGGAAGACTGAATAAATACAATGGATCTAGTGAGTGCTGAAGTACTTTGCATTCAAGCTTTCCTCTTTTAGTTCAATCTGCGTCACTTTGACTTTCCTTAAATTTGTGTGGGAAGAAAGGGGAGGAATAGAAATTTTGCAAAGAAAACTGCTCAAGAAGTAACAGAGAAAAAACATTATCAGGGTGAAATTTTTCCAAAGATTTTCTTGGTTTCAGAAATGGGGTAACAAATACCCAAGCAACTCCTTTATGAACGAAGAATCAAGTTCCCCTCAGAACAACAAAGTACCAGTTAACACAACACAAAAACTTGACTTGTAACAGTAAGTATTCAGTATTTAGTTATCAGCAGTTGTTCTGGAAGTCTCAAGGTCTTCACACAAACTGCCCCCCTTCTAAGGAGTCAAGTGAGTGCCATTTAACCAATGACCTTATCTCAAACAAAAAGCCCATATACTCCAAAGCACGGGATTAGTTAGACCCAACTACTATTACCTAACCAACATCTCACCATTATCACAACCCTTACTCAATGTGGTCAAGACCCAATGATAAGGGTAGGTTCAGCACCTAAACCCCCTGAGGGCAGTATCCACATTTTATTCACTCTCAACATTCCTAGCATCCAACTCAGTGTTGTCACATAGTCTAAATTCAATAAACATTCTATAAAAGAATTTACCATGTAAAATGTCCGAGTCATCTTCAACAAAATCAATGTCTCTCAAGTCCCATTCTGCATAATTGTCGAATTCCTGTTAAGAGGAAAAATAAAATCTGCATTCAAAATTCATCAGCTATGATTAGTGACTTATAATAGCCATGCTTTAAAAGCAAGCAGAAAATACACAAGCAAAGACATTAACAAACACTAAACAGAGGGCTGGCGCTATGATGTAGTAGGTTAACCCAGGGATTCCATGTGGGTCTAAGCTGCTTCACTTCTGATACGGATCCCTACTAGTGCACCTGGGGAAGAAGATGGTCCAAGTACTCTTGGGTCCCTGCACCCTTGTGGGAGCCCCAGATGAGGCTTCTGGCTTTGGTCTAGCATGGCCATTTGCGGAGAGAACCAGTGGATAGAAATCTATCTCTACCTCTCTCTCTGTAACTCTGCCTTTCAAGTAAAACATGTAAATCTCTGAAAAAAAAAATACTAAATGGGATAAAAGGCCAGAATACTGCCTTTTATGAGTATGAGAAATTAGGGAAAATTTGAGAAACTTGAAGCCAGGAAAAATGAGAATAGTTATGAGTTCAGGAATGAAACAAAATCTACTATTTTAAAAACTAAGGATAGTCTGTTCAATCCTTCTTAAAATGATCTAACCTGGGTTGGGGGAGGTTTTGAATTACTTAGGTAAGAACTCTATCTGCACTAATTCATTTATCTTGGATTATTTTTGACAGCTATATTAAATAACACTGTTGCATAATTCAACGGGTATGTCTGTTCATGGTCTCTTAATAGTACAATTCATGAGATACAAGTCTATGGTACGATCACCATAGTATCATTTTCCATGAATAAAATGCTGACTTTATTATGTGGCTAGCAAAACTTAAACTTCCACATTATGTTTAGGAGCACTGAAGTTGTAGACTTGTGACTATATTCATGTGATTTGTAAATGCATGGTTGAATGAGGAATATGTCATTTTACACACATTCATCATTGTGTATGAGGGTAGGATCTGGCAAACTACTGTGGAGCTCACCACTGTTTTTATAGTTTTACTGGAACACAGATATAATCATGTGTTTATGTATTATCTACAGAGACAGCAGAGTTGCAACAGAAACCAAGACCTGAAAAACCTAAAATATTTACTATTTGGCCCATAACAGAAAAACCTCACCAATTTCTCGTATAGTGTTAACCTTGAAACCTACTAAGTATGACAATAAAGCTAGACTGCAAAAATCCCATCCATGAAAAGAAAGTATGAGCCAGTGTCTGTATGCGACTCAGGAAATAACCCCTGATCTGAAGAACTTCTATTGTTCCATAAGAGCAAATGAGCACAAATGAGAAAAGGAGTTCAAATGGAAGTCAATGCATCTTCCTTAAGGCTTGACAAATTTACACTGCTTTGCAAACATGTTTTGGATGGCGTGGATTCTATAGGCAAGACAGGGTGCATGCTTCTCCTACCTCAATGAAATCTGCTCGCGCTGGCATGTATCCTGCCATGTCCCGAGAAAGCAACGAGTCAAAGGTGGGCCGAGGAGGGTCGTCTGCAGCTGGAAGGATTTAGTTTGTCTTAAATAATAGATAATAAACTAACAGACAATAACTACTAGAATATTGATAGAAAAAAGTGGCAAATTGTCTTTAACTACAGTCTGAAATCTTATTGCTAGTGCAAAACAGTCTCTAAGAGAATAAATGAAAAAGAAAAGGAAAAAATAAAATAAAATACTATGGAAACAAACTGAGCCTCAGGAAAGGAAATTGGATTATCGAATCCAAGTAAATATGGGGAAATTTGCCCAATTCTGCTTCCCTACAAAGGACATCAAGATCTTTAAATATCTACTCTGTCAGCTTCAGCTCCCTATCCCTTAGGGCTAATACCAACTGACATGGCTCATCAACTGAGAAGCCAAAAATCCCCTTGATTTAGAGGTTGGCTGGAAGTGAGTCCAGCTCTAACATACAGTTAGTTATTTCAGCCTTGAGAACCTCAGCTTCCTCCTGTGTAAAGCCAAAGTGCTTGCTCTGGCTATCTCAATGGGCTTGAGAACAGAGTGCTATTCAAGCAGGCAACACCACCTGTCTCTGAGCAGCCATCCTTGACCCTAACTCCAGCAGGAGGAAGGAGAAACAGCCCTGTCTCATGACTTGCACCCCAGCAGTCCACCAGGAAAAACGTGCATTTATAATTCATTATGCTTTGGTTACGGTTCATAAAAAGACCCACCAGTCCCACATGCTCGTGAGATTAAAAGTCTGCCATCACTGCTGCCAACAGGTGAACAAAAACGACAAATTGCTCCTTGGATTTGACACTAGCACAATTAACAATGAGTCAAGCAATGGACTCTTGAAAGCAACTCATTTACAACTCATTCACTGCTATATTCAAGAGACTCGGAGTGGGCCCAATTATCCCCTGGTTTCAGGTACCTGATGTCCAGGCTCTGGGGAAATACTCCCTCTTTGCCACACCACAATGCTTACTCAAAAGTTACCACACCAACTCCCCTTGTTTTCCACATGCTTTCAGCTCTCCAAGTCATCCAATCAGCACATACATCTACTGAAATAGGGCCCAAAGATGTGGTAAGTCTCTCTTACCAAACTAGGGAGGTACTTACAATGAAACGGAATGGCTGTGTCTGCAGTTTTTGCCTCTTCTGCCTGTTTCAAGTTTAGCAGGGTAGATGCAAACAGAGGGTTATTGATGAAATGCTTCATATAGTGCTTCTCACACTCTTCCTTGGTCTTGGTGCACATCTGATTGGCAACATCCTGCCTAGAGTAGGCAGAAAAAGACAGAAGGAAGTGACACTTTCATTTTTCTGCAGTGGTCAAGCATGGCTGCTTCTTATTTTAACCTGCAGGCATACGCCAGCTGCAATTTGATGCCTCTAAACTGAGGCAATGGACATATCTGCAGAATGAGCCAAATATAAGCCTCTTATTGGCATAATCTGATGTTGCAAATTCTGTATTCTGAGATACAGAAATAATAAAATCCCTTTTCTTTCTCTCACACAAACACACAAGGAAGATGACTGAAAAGTCTGTAGACTTCTCTGATCCTCATCAAAGGGAAATAATTCTTATAAATGATAAGAAACCTCTTCAGAACATTCAACACTAGTTTTATTGCTGTGTAATGTTTATAGTTCATAAACCATTTTACATGTGGGCCCAGCATGATACCCTAGTGGCTAAATCCTCGCCTTACATGCACTGGGATCCCATAATAGCACTGGCTCAAGTTCCAGCTACTGCATTTCCCAACAACTCAATTTTTGTCTTCCAGGGAATTCAGATAGTAATAACATCCACATTGTAAGATTAATCCTAGGATTGTGTTTTTATTTTATTACAAAGTCATATTTACAGAGAGAAGGGAGAGAAAGATCTTGCATCCACTAACTCATTCCCAAAGTGGCCCCAATGGCTGGTACTGAGCTGAACCGAAGCCAGGAGCCAGGAGCCTCCTCCAGGTCTCCCACATGGGTGCAGGGGCCCAGGGCTTTGGGCCATCCTCTACTGCTTTCCATAAGCAGGGAGCTGGATGGGAAGTGGAGCAGTCAGGACATGAACCAACTCCCATATGGTACCCTGGCAAACATAAAGCAAGGATTTAGCTACTGAGTCATCATGCCAGCCCAACTCTGACTTGTAAGTGAAAAAAAAAAATCTCAAACATCTACTAATCAGCTCTGTGGCTGTGAGAAACCATTTTAACTTCAAATTCCTCATGAACAAAATATATTTGATAATGCCTCCGTTATCTAGTTCACAAAATAGAAGTATCATTGTGAAGTTCTCCCAAAATATAAGAAGTAAAATAGTAGCATTATAAAATGTGATGGCCTCCAGGGGAACAGAAATGAGCATTGGTCAATTTTGTCAAACTTAGACCAATACAGGTGCTTCAAACAGAAAATGCTTAATGCAACAAGATGGAAGAATCCACCATGGGGAGGGGGGGAAGCGGGGTTTGGGGAGGGGAGGGGGGAATCCCAGTGCCTGTAAAACTGTGTCTCATAATGCAATGTAATAAAAATAAAAAAAAAAAAAACCAGAAAATGCTATTATTACACAGTCTCTGGAATCCCCAACTCAGGAAACTATGACTATGTACCACACGCCCAGTTCACAGATGACTAGGGCATTTACAGCCAAGAAAAACATCATAAAATCATATGGGAACAATAACTAATAAAGCTAAACCTTTTCACACTTCAGGAAAAAAACCACCACTGTGGTCACTGTACAGCCTATGTGGCCTTTTAGAGCTGCTCGCCCAGTGACTATTCCCCATCCCACATCCTGGTGAAGCATCGCAGCCCTGCGAAACACTGGACAGAGGGGCAGAGAACTAGTCTCCAACCCTTGGGCCAATGTGAAAGCAGCAAACACTATCCTCCTTTTGAAGTTTCTCCCTTGCCCTTCAACAGTAGCCACTTCTCAGGGCACCAAGCCTTACCAATTTCCAAAGCCACAGTCCATCACAGCTTCTAAAAGGGCCATTTCTTCTTGAGCAGTCCAGCTGGGATCAAGAACAGGAAAGTCTGAAGTCTAAGGAGAAGAAAATGTTGCCTTAGAATCCAGGGATCCCAACATAGTACTAGTTAACAGGTAATAATTGCCATTCTTATGGCATAGAGAGGCACCCAAGGTATACTGCATCAGTTGTCCACTTCTCTACTTCTATTTTCACTATTACCTACCCTAGATAAAATGGGAGATTCACAAAAAAATAATCTGAACTGACTGGGATGAAACCGATTAGGCCTGAGTTGGTCATTTTAAGCACTAAGTGGTACCATGTGTGAAGGTGGTTACAGCGATTAGCCCCAGATGAAATTCTAGAATTCACACTTTCCCCCTTGAAATGGGTTTGGCCTGTGCTTTGCTCACAGGCAGTTTCCAGCATCATGCTTGCAAGCCGCTACACAAAAAAACAAACCTCTATGCTGGACAGACCCTGTGGAGAAGTGCCACAGGAAATCAAGCAGCCCAGGGAGGGAATCACCCTAAGACAAGCTGCAGAAGAACCAAGGGATTTGTTTCTGTGGACCCCTCAATCACGCTGACCCATCCTAATGAGAGCTGCTGGTACAGGAAAAAAGCCTGTTACTGTCAGCCCCACCACACCACATGGAACTGACAGTCTCCTTCACTGTGCTTGATCTGAATGCCCAACCCACGAAACCGTGTAAGCTAAGAAAATGGTTCTTTTAATTCAAGTGACTTTTAGCATAGCTGTTTTACAATAATGAAGAACACCTGTCTCTCTGAAAAAAAGGGGGGAGGGGTGACACAGAGGTCTTCAGAACAGAGAGGAGAAATGGTTACATCTTTCATCAGTAAATTAATAACGACGACATGGAGCTGGTGCTGTTATACACCAAATTAATGCTGCCACCTGAGACACTGACAGCCCACATTTGGACATTTGCCAATTCCAGCCCCAGTGGCTTTTCTTCCACTTCAGCTCCCTGCTAATGTGCCTGGGGAGGCAGCAGAATACCCCAGCTCCTCTAGCCCATCTAGGGAGTGAGCAATCAAATAAAAAAACCTCTCTCTCCCTTGTCTCTGTCACTGTTTCTTTTAAATAAAATAAATAAATCTTTAACACAGCTGTCACAATTTGTAAAATTACACTACCAATGAGCATTATATTTTTATCTAAGCATGTGCTATGAATATTCCTAGCACATAAGGTAGTCTAATACCTAAGAGAACAACTTCAGAGTCTATATTTGTATTCAATGCATAATAATCACTCCCGATCTGGCAGGCATCATGAAAGCACGTAAACATGCCAACTCATACATCGGCTGAGGAGTTTATGTTACTCCTAAGATTGAATGTTAGAATATTAATTACCCTTCACCAACTTTAGATAAACAATAAAAACTTTCTGTGCCTTACACACACTCAAAGGCATGAGGCAGTTCTTAAAGTTGAATTAATGTTATTCAGCTCCAGGTCCAACATCAACCCAGCTGAACCAGAATCTCCAACAGCAGGGTCTACACACACGTCTAAAAGGCTCTCCACCAATTCTTATGCAATTCTTGTTCAATTCAATTTAAGAATCACTGCTAGAAAGGGTGTGGCAGAAAGAGCTGCCTTCAATTGTTCAAGGTTCTAAGAATTACCAGACAAAAATAGGCACAGAACTCAGAAATTTTGATTAATGCACCACCCACCACTGCATGAGTAACTCCCAAAAATACAGCACTGGGAGATGACAAAAGTACTGAAAATCATTTAAAATTATGACACTTCATATGCAAAAATTCAAATTTTTAGTGACTTCACGTATGGAAAGCCAAAATGCAGCCACCACTCCTACATAAAGAAAGACTGTCTGGGGATAGGTAAGAGTGGTTACAAGAAAGAAAAGGGTTTTAACATCCCTCCAAAGCATCGCAAAGCAAAAGAGAACTCTGAAATGTGTCTGTATGGGTGCTGAGAGAAAATGATAAAATCAGGAGTTAAACAGACTTCACATGAACTTAGCGCTTATGCAGAAGACATGGTGCCCAGAACAGCTCAATAAGCTCCTGGTCAGCTTCCCCAACAGCCCATAAGAATGTCTAGCAACCTACCCAAGCAACTCTGAATTATTCCTTTAAGAAATTCTTTCAACATTTAAATAAGTAAATTTATATGTTGGCTCTAAGCCATCTTGAGTGAGACTGGGAACAATAAGTTTCTGAAGATCTGGTAACTTTGGTGAAATAAACTCAGTCACAACTACTCTGAACACAACCTTCCAACAGTGCATTCATCTTGCATTTCAGAACAGGGGAAAAAATATTCCCAGTTTTACATAATTTAGTAAAACACTAGCAAAAGAACAAAAGGAGGCAGGTGTTTACGCAGTGGTGACAAAACTATGTCCCACACCAAAATGCCTGGATTTGATTCTCAGCTCTGGTTCCTGACTAGAATTCTGCTAATGCAGACCCTGGGAGATATCGGAATAGCTCAAGTAATTGGGTTCCTGCCATCCACATGGGAGACCCTGCCAGGCCCAGCCACAGCCATTACAGACATTTGAGGAGTCAAACAGTGAATGGGGGAGCGTGTGCTCTCTCTGCCTCTAACAAATTTTATATATATATAAATGCATGCACTGGGATCCCATATAGGCTCTGGTTCTAATCTGGCAGCCCCGCTTCCCATCCAGCTCCCTGTTTATGGCCTGGGAAAGCAGTTGAGGACAGCCCAAAGCCTTGGGACCCTGCACCAGCGTGGGAGACCTGGAAGAGCTCCTGGCTCCTAGCTTTGGTTTGGCTCAGCTCTATTTGTTGCGGCTGCTTAGGGAGTGAAGCCACGGACAGATCTTCCTCTCTGTTTCTCCTTCTCTCTATATATATATATCTGACTTTGCAATAAAAATAAAATAAATCATTAAAAAAAGATCAGGCCTAAAGGGCATAAGAGGAAAGCTGAGAGGCTAACCAGTCAGCTGCAGTAAATTAAGAACCTATTTTCCATTAATTTATTATTGTCTAGAATCTTGCAGGATTAAAGGTGCAGAAACTCATTTTAGTAGGATTCCAGAAATGATCAAGCTAATTCAAAAAGTTCCTGATTCACTCCCTCTAGATTTTTAAAGAAACTAAATACCAATAGTGCTATTGTAGGCAGAATTCCAAAGGCATTTCTCACCTCCCAAGATTTCTGTCCTCTGATTATCAAATACTAATGAGGTGCTGCTGTGAAGGAACTTTAAAGTGCAAGGTTACGCATCAGCTGACAGAACGGAGAGAAGACCCTGTATTATCTAAGTGGGCCCAATGTATTATGCAAGAGCCCTTAAAAGTAGAAGAAAAAGGTGAAAAAAACATCAGATTCCACAGAGGAGAGATGAGGCAGAAGTGACAAAGATTCCAAGCATTTCATAAACAATCCTCAAGGACTCTGCATTGTCCGCTCTGAAGACACACAAAAGGAGTCAAGAGCCAAGCAACAGAGGTAGTGTAAGGACGAGAGAGCAAGCCCTGAACAATAACCCAAAAGGAAACAGCAGGTGTCATTTCTACAAAATTAAAGCAGTGAATTCTGCCAACAACCTGAATAAACCTCCCCCAGGCCTCGAGATTAAGAGCGCAGAGCAGTCAACACCTTCATTTCAGATTTATGAGATATGGGGCAAATCAGCTGAGCCTAACAGTCATCTGACGGACAGAATTGGAGGCTGCACACTGGGGCACAGCGGACTAAACCACATACTGGCATCCCTGGGATTGAGACTCACCTCTGTTTTGCATCCAGTTTCCTAACATGCATGGTGACAGGAAGCAGATGATGGCACAATGTTGGGTCTACGCCAACTATGTGGAAGACCTGGATGGAATTTCTGTCTCCTGGCTTTGGCCTGGCCTAGCTGTTGTTGGCATGGGGGAATGAGCTAGCAGACAAAAGATCATTGTCTGTTGCTCTGCCTTTCAATGAACACATTTAAAAATGACCTACTACCTATGAGCTAGTAAATCTGAATTGTGCTAAATCCCTTAATGCCTGGTAACTTGTTACAGCAGCCACAGAAAACAAACATAGCACCAAATGATTAATCTACAAGATTAAATTATTACTGCCAAGTCAGCCAACATTCTTTCCTGTCAGAAATACTACCTGGGAGGCCCAATACCAGAAAACTGCTTGGTGAACCAAGGGGATACCTGTTTTCTGTGCTGTAAAAACTGAGAAAATTATGTTGACAAAAGTATAGATGATTGTCCACTTCAGCAGTTAAACCACCTCTCCCCTCCCTGGCCAGGACTAGAAGAACCCCAGCCCTCTCACTCTTTCTTTAAAGGTGGCAGACGAGAAGCAACCTAGATATCCATCAACTGATGACCAGACAGACAATGTGGTACATATAAAGACTGGAATATTGCTCAGGCATAAACATGAATGAAACCCTGTCTTTTGTAACAAAATGGATGCAATTAAAGGCCATTATACTTACAAAAACAAGCCACACCCAAAAAGACAAATATGTTTCTGACTGATTGTAGCTATACAGAGTAAAAAAAAAATAAATAGACAATGTATATTGAGATAAATTGACATCTTGCAATGTAATTGTTGTCTACAACTCTTGCCTATACCACTGTGGGACAATATCTATTTATCTTTTACTTGTAGAGTTATTTGTTTAAAGAACATTGAGCTTGTGATTATAAAATCAATCAGAAGTATGTTATCACAAAAAAAAATTAAAAGAAAAAAAGAAGGAACGAGGAAGAGGGGAAGAATTAGGGGTGGCAAGTATTTCATTTTTGAAATCCTATATATGAAATTCATGAAATCTACATACTAACATAGATTAATATATTCCTCCTATATTAATAAATTTTAAAAGAATTAAAAATAAAGGAAGCAAACCACAAAAATGAACCCTGAACACTCTCTCAGCCCCCTGAAGAAGTGGCAGCACAATCACAGCCAGAACTTATCCTGCACCGTAAGTCAGTCTTCAAAGCAATTTTACACACTATATTAAGTCATTTACTTTCTGTTCATTTTCTAACTCTCAAGAGGGTAACTAACTTCCCCAGGGTAGAGGGTTGCCAAACACCAGTGTCGTCACTGCCACTGTGAGGCACACTGGCCACACATACTGACATGACCATAGTCAACACCAATGGCAGCACATCTGTTATGTTCATATTACACAACCTCACAAACATTCCCTGTCTTCTATGCTGAAAGCAAAAATCAGTAGACAAATCTATTTTTGTACACAAACACCTTAGTAGTTCCATAAAACCCTTATAAGACTTATTGGATGATTATCAAACTCAGAGGAAGAAAAAAAGGGAAAGATATTTGAACACAAAGAAAACCAATTCCCAGTCTGATATTTGTAAAACGAATAAAATTCCCAGCAACTTCATCATTACCATTATTTCATAAGTATGATCACTTTGGTGTTTCTTGTATTCAAATCCTCGAGTGAAACACTGTAAAGAAAACAAGTTTAACTTAAAATCTTTTAAAAGATAAAAGATTTAAAGGATTAAAAATAGTTTTGCATACTCTACTGTCATGATAGTCTATACACATATGCATACAGAAGCTAGCATTGTGGCATAGCAAGTTAAGCCCCTGCCTATGACGCCAGCATCTCATATTAGAGCACTGGTTCATGTCCCACCTAACTTCATTACTGATTCAGCTCCCTACGAATACCTGGGAAAGCAATGGAAGATGACCCAAATACTTGCGTCCTGGCTACTCATGTGGGAAACCTGGATGGAATTCCAGGCTCTGGGGTGCAGCCTGGCCCAGCCTTGAGAATAAGCCAGTAGTTGGAAGATCTCTATCACTCTGCCTTTCAAATAAAATAAATCCTTAACACAGACAGACAAAATTTTGAGTGATGCACAGTAATCAGACATGTTATAGGGTACAGTGTGAAATTTCAATAAACGTATACAATTTGTAATACCCAGATCAGGTTAACTGACATCCTACCACCTCAGGCATTTATTGTTCTTTTTCATGCTTAGAACATTTGTGCTGAGTTGTTTTTTATTCCAAAAAGAATTAATTTAATTTTGTCTGAAGTTATAACAGGATGGTACGTTATGGTCACAGTTTTTCAGTGGCTAAGAGAAAACACAGTCTGAATAAAAATATGACAACTCATCCCTCAGTAAGTCTGAGCCCTAGAATCAGACTGCTGAATATTGAACTTACTGTACTCCAAAAATTCCAAGGCAAATAACAATTACACATTTAAAAAAAATTTTTTAAGGACTTATTCTGAAATAATAAGAGAATAAAGACAGAGACAAGTGAATCTTCCATCAGCTTGTTTACTCTCCAGATGACCAGTTGTATTATATCTCAATATTTCTGAAATATGGTTGCTTTTAATTTTTTAAAGATTTACTTATTTTTATTGGAAAGTTGAATTCACAGAGAGAAGGAGAGACAGTGAACTGCTGGTTCACTCCCCAAGTGGCCTGCAAGGGCCGGAGCTGAGCTGATCCAAAGCCAGGAGTCAGGAGCTTCTTCCGGGTCTCCCACACAGGTTCACAGTCCCAAATATTGGGCCATCCTCTACTGCCAGGTCACAATGAGGGAAGTGGAGCAGCTGGGATATGAACCAGTGCCCATACGGGATTCAGCAGCATGAGGGGTGAGGACTTCAGCCACTAGACTATTGTGCCAAGCCCAATATAGATGCTTCTTACAATCAGTAGCGCTTAGCGTTTGATCAGACGTGATTATCATGTGACCTTGTGCAAACAACCAAACTTTCTTTGCTTGAGTTTCTTTTTCTATCAAGCAGAAAGAAAAAGGACTGCAGTAATCATTTAAGGGGCAATTCATGCAAAGTATGCTGTAATATCAGTGCTAAGCATTAGGTTAACAGACATGCAGAATAGTCAACAGTCTGCCCCATCCATCTGCTGGGTTCCCCAGGTCTTTACCGGTAAAATGGGTAATTCAAGATTGCATGGAACAGACTGAACAAGGTATGAGCTATCGATGGCAATCTCTGCTGTACTCTACCCATACACCAGGGGATTGACTTGACTGAGTTACCTGCAAGCAGAGGAAAAAAGGAGGTGGCCCACATTCAGCACACTTGATGTAAGGTTCCATCAGATAGGAGGAGCAGCCTCGACAAGGTGGCTTATCAGAGGGATCATCTAGGACACAGAGAAAACAAACACACTGCTTCAAAACACCTATGCTTACCTCAACAACAGAAGGATGAAAAACACAAATGCCTACACAAAAAGTTGCATAGAAAAAGTTCACGGAAATATGATCGGCTCATCCAAATAAGAAAAAGCAAAAACTTCAGGGCAGCTTGCTCCCTTCTACACTGTACTTGTTATTCTGAACATCATATAAACAAATAAGGCCCCTGCAAAGAAATTTATAAATACAACTTTTAAACATCAAAAACAATTATACCTACACAAAAACATACACATAAAGTTAATCAACAAAAGGTTAACAAGTGCTGAAACTTAGTAGCAAGCATGCAAATATCACTGAACCATCTTTCCAATTTTTCTGTAAGTCTGGAAATTTTTAATAATACAAAATTGGAAGGAAAGAGGAAACCCTAAATGCTTGCAATGTCTCTGAAATACCAAAGCAAGCAGTACACTCAAATTCTCTGAACTAGTAACAGTGCAAATATGTCTCAGGCTGTCTTGTCAAAACCAACCTAGCAAAATTAACCTCTGTGACCAATTGTAGGAGTCCAAGAGAAAAAAGGCTGTAAAAGTAAACAAAGGGATCTATAAGAATTTGGTAGCCTGGGGTAGAGTTTCTGGTATGTATGTATATACATATATACATATTCATATATATACATATATGTATACACATACATTTTTTTCCTGAAGATTTATTTATTTGGGGGCACAGTGTGATAGTTCAGTGGCTAAAACCTCGCCTTGCAAAAGTTGGGATCCACTCAAAGTCTAGTTTGTGTGCTGGCTGCTCCACTTCCCATCCAGCTGCTTGCTTATGGTCTAGGAAAGCAGTAGAAAATGGCCCTAGTCCCTGGGACTCTGCACCCACGTGGGAGACCCGAAGGAAGCTCTTGGCTTTGGACTAGAATCTTCAAAAATCTTAAAAAAAAATAAGTTTATTTGAAAGACAGATTTAAAGAGAGATCTTTGATCCACTGTTTGTTTGCTCCCCAAAGGGGAGCAACAGTCAGAGCTCGACTGTTTAGAAGCCAGGAACCAGGAGTTTCTTCTGGGTCACGTCCATTTCTTTCCCAGGCACACTAGTAGGCAGCTGGACGGGAAGTGGGGCAGCCAGAACTCAAAATGAAATCCACGTAGGATATGGTTTTACCCACTACACCACAGTACCAGCCCCCCACAACAGCATTTTCCTCCCACTAGCTGAAGCACCACTGTACATGTCTTACAACCTATTGTTCTTTCCACCATCCCGCAAACACTTAAAAAAATAAACTATAGAAAAAAATATATCTATTGTAGAGGCCAGAGTATTGGTATAGTAGGTTAAATCTTTCTGAGGTACTGGCATCCTTATGGGCACTGATTTTTTTGTTTTTTTCTTTTTTTGTTTTATGGGCACTGGTTTAAATCCCGGCTGCTCCACTCTGATCCAGCGCTTTGTCAGCATGTTTGGGAGAGTAATGGAGGCGACCCAGAGGAAGCTCCTGGCTTCTGATCAGTCCAGCTCTGGCCATTGCTATTCTCTGGGGAGTGAAACAGCAGAGGATGGCTCAAGGCCTTGGGCCCTTGCACAGAAGCAGATCCTGGCTCCCAGCTTTGCAGTGACTCAACTGTGGCTGTTGTGGCCACTGGAGGAATGAACAGGCAGATGGAGGATCTTTCTGTCTCTCCCTTTCTCTTTCAAGTAAAATAAATAAATCTCTAAAAAGAAATTAATGTAGAGGGTCAATATTGTGGCATAATGGGTTAGGCACTGCTTGTGAAGTTGGCAAACAGGAATGCCAACCCTGACTGCTCCACTTCAATGCAGCTTCCTAAAACACCTGGTCGGGCAGCAGGAGATGGACCAAGTGCCGGGGCCCCTGCTACCCATGTGTGAGACATGTACAGAATCCTATCTCCTATCTATCTGGGCTGTCCTGGCTATTGTGGCAATTTTGGGGAGTGAATCAGCGTTCCCTCTCTGTCACTGTGCCTTTCAAATAAGTGGGTAAATCTTCAGTAAAACAAAAATCAAACAACAGGTTATGAAGATTTTTTCTATATCAAATACAAATAAATCTCATTTTTTGGTAATATTCCATTGTGACAATCATCTAAAGGAATGATTCTCAATTTCTCCTTAAAAAGAAACTGTAGAAGTCTGGGGTGCTTCTTCATTACCACAATGACTAGGGAGCACTACCAGTACTTGGGCAGGGGCCAAGGATTCTGGGCATCCTGAAATACTCAAGAAATTGCTACACGTCAAAGCATAATGTGGTTCTACCTCACTTTCAAGGTGACCCCAGACGGTAACCAAACGTAACTTGAGAGTACACTGTATTTTGTTTTCTTCAGAACTTAACCAAGCGTTACTCATTCCTGTGGTGCTTCTTATAAACACCGCAATACACCTGAATCACTCTGCTTCTATAGTTGCAGCAAACATCTGGCTACTTCATCTTCTCTTGCAATCATGTCGAAACGTGTTGAGATACCTCATTTCATTATAGATCCCTTACCTTCTCCTAGGGTAATTCAAAAAGTTTGTGGAAAATGGAAATAGAAGATGAGCCTATTGTGGTGCAAAACAATTCTGCAACCATGCATACGTGGGGTCTTCAAAATGCAAATTATGAAAGAACTATGCAATGACTTCAATTTTTTGCATCAAAATCAAGTTATATTTTTACTAATTTATTTATTTTTTTAAGATTTATTTTTATTTTTTTTTATTGGAAAGGCGGATATACAGAGAGGAGACACAGAGAGAAGATCTTCCGTCTGATGATTCACTCCCTAAGTGAGCCGCAACGGCCGATGCTATGCTGATCCGAAGCCAGGAGCCTCTTCTGGGTCTCCCACGCGGGTGCAGGGTCCCAAAGCTTTGGGCCGTCCTCGACTGCTTTCCCGGGCCACAAGCAGGGAGCTGGAAGGGAAGCGGGGCTGCAGGGATAGAACCGGCGCCCATATGGCATCCCGGGCGTGCAAGACGAGGACCTTAACCACTTGCGCCATCGCGCCGGGCCCTACTAATTTATTTTTAATTTGAGAAGCAGAGATCAATCTTTGACCTGCTGCTTCATTCCCTAAAAGCCTACGAGCAGCCAGAGCCGGGCCAGGCAAAGGGGGAGCCCACCCTTCCATGTGGGCCTCCCACAGTGACGGCCGGAACACAAGTACTTTAGCCAGCATCTGCTGACTCAGGATATCGAGCCAGGACTTGACCAAGCGACTCGAACACAGGATGCGGCGATCCCAAGCCCAGTCTGACCTGCTGTGCCAAAAGCCCTACCCAAAACTTCCCTTTGAATTCCATGTTTCCACAAACTTCTTAAAGCTTTTCATCTCCTTTCTTATACCTAGGATGTATATATAATATGTATTATATAGTTTATATATTACGTAATAGTTTGTATTATATATTATATGTGTTTGTGTTACATAATTGTATGCTATGTAATATAAGTAAATACCATTATTACTTTAAATGTTTGAAATTCTGGGTGTATTTCACTTCCAATGGCAAAAGGGGATACTACAAGACCAGTGTGCCTCATCAGGCCTGGAACAACCAGTTCCGCGACAGCTGGTCAGCTTTATGTTGTTTCCAATTTTCCACTTTTAAAAAGAATGCTGAGGTCCCAGCGCGATAGAGTAGTGGTTAAGGTCCTCGCCTTGAACGTGCCTGGGATCCCATACGGGTGCCGGTTCTAATCCCAGCTGGCCTGCTTCCCATCCAGCTCCCTGCCTGTGGCCTGGGAAAGCAGTCAAGGACGGCACAAAACTTTGGGACCCTGCACCCGCGCGGGAGACCCAGACAGGCTCCTGGCTTCGGACTGGCTCAGCTCCAGCCGTTGCGGCCACTTGGGGAGTGAATCATCGGACTGAAGATCTTCCTCTCTGTCTCTATTCCTCTCTGTATACCTAACTTTCAAAATAAAAATAAATAAATCTTAAAAAAAAAAAAAATGCTGAGATGAACAACTTTGTAAGTACAAAATTTCAATTTATTCCTCAGGATATATATTTCCCTTGTCCTAGAACTATCGAGTGTACAGTAGTGTCCTGGCTGCTCCACACCCCTTCCAGCTCCCCGCTATGGCCTGGGAGGGCTGTGGAGGACAGCACCCACACCCACATGAGAGATCCACAAGAGGCTCCTAGCTTTGAATCGGCTCAGCTCCGGCCATTATGGCCACTTGGGGGATGGACCAGCAGATAGCAGATCTTTCTCTCTGTGTCTCCTTCTCTCTGTAATATCTGACTTTGTAATGCAAAAACAAATTAATAATAATAAAAAAGATTACTTATTTGAAAGGTTAAAGTGAGAGAAAGAGACAGGCAGGCAGACATCTTCCATCCCCTGGTTCACTCGTCCAAAAAATGCCCAACAGCTAGGGCAAGGCCAGGCCGAGGCTTGTAGCAAGGAACTCCAACAAGTCTCCCATGTGAGTAACAGGGGCCCAAACACTTGGGCCATTTTATGTTGCTTTCCTAGATACATTAGCAGGGAGCTGGATTGAGAGTGGAACAACCACAACTCAAACCAGAACTCCTATGGGAAACTGATGTTACAAACAGAGGTTTAACGACACAAGCCCCTGCTGCAGGATTTTGAGGGGGTTTATATATATATACAGACACACTGTTTTTTCAGGGGCCGCCCGTGATGTGGGTATCGCATACCAAATGGAGCAGATGACAACCCAGCTGCTTGGGTCCTGCACCCCACACGAGACCAGACTGGGTCTCTCCCTCCCTGACTGAGCCTGGCCCAGCCTCAGATGCTCTGGACATTTAGTGAGTAAACCAGGAGATAAAACATCTCCCCTCTTTCTCCTTCCATCTCTGTAGTTTTGCCTTTCAAATTAATTAACTAAAAATGAGAGCTATTCCAGAATTTTTGCAGAACCTAGGAAAGACAGAAAGATTTTTTTTTTCTCACCATTATTCATAATCCAGAGGCATTAAAAACACCTGTCTAGCCATAACACCAATCACCCTTTCTGCGAAGGTGGTAGAAAGTCCCCATTCTCAGGAAATAAATCCTGAAGTACTTCATGACAAAGAATCACCATGTATGTCACCTACCTCAAAGTGACTTGGAAAAACCACAAGAGCACCTATTCATAATGCAGGGAGCGAGTGAGCTGGAAGCTCACAGGGTACCAGCTCTCTGTATCCTGATAACTTCAGTAAGCTTAAAATTATCTCCAAATAAGTTTAACAACTGTCTTTTTCAAAGATAAAAGTAGTTTTAGTTTATATCCCTTGCACTGGATTTAGATTTTTCATCCATGGAAGAGTAAATCTAGATGTTTGAGACCACTCTATTCTATCCTGAATTTATACAGAGAGTATGTGGAAAATAGAGCAAAAAGCACTTTCCAATCGTTCTCACTGGGATACAACTAAACACCTAACAATATAATTTTTATTTCTGGCAAATTTCATATCTTCAGAATCAGAGACAGAAGTATTTATGTTTTATTAGCAGTTACAGTGGCTACCCAAATTCATTTCACATACATGCCGTAATTCTTTGCATTATTTTTACGCTGTGGTTTTCAATGAGAGCACAAGTTCCACTGGATTACTTCTTATTAAGGGGTCTGCAGGATGTTACAGGTTCAAAAGAGAAACCCCACTGCGGTTAAGTCTAACTGCAGGATAATCAGACTATGTCCTACCCATTTCAGCTTCGGTTTCTTCCAAAACTCAAGTTAGCAGGTCTACATCATGTCTTCAACGGCAGTCAATAAATACCAAGTGATTTTACTTGATACTGTTTTAATTTCTTTAGGATTAGTGTAACCTGAAAATGCTTATCTTTTTCCGTCTTGATCAACTCTGACTGGAGTCTGCTATTATTATTATTCTGTTCCCACTGTACTTACTGCTAAAGGAACCCAAACGGTCCATTGGCAGAGACGGCTGCTGTATTCCTCCTCTGGGCAGAGCTTCAAGATCTCAGAACTGGCCAACACAAACACCACAGCTTGATGAGTCCCTGGGAACAAAAACCAAAGCGGCACGTGGATTAGAGAACAAATCAAAGTGAAGAGAATCAGCTCCATTTCATTCCAGCTTTGTAAAGCTGAACAAACTCTTTTACGTCTCTAGGCCCATTTCCTCCTCTGTAAGATAGACACATTAGTACCTGCCTGCACAGGCTGCTGGGAGGATTACATGTCATAACAAAATACCCGGGGCAGAAAGATCTAGAGGAGTCTTCACAAGAGCCATCATGAGCATTGGCTGCTGAGAGTCTCATTGCCTGGGGTGGGGGGGCCTACCTGCATAGCTCTCCCCCAATTTCCCTTTCTAATAAGATTTCAACCTGAGTAAGTTTCTGGTTTTGTTGTTGTTGCTTTGTTTTTATTTTGAAAAAGTTATTTTGAAAAAATATTACAGAGAAGGCCAGACAGAAAGACCTTCCATCCACGAGTTCACTCCCCAGCGGCTGCAATGACCAGAAGTGAGCCAACCAAAAGCCAAGAGCTCCCTCCAGGTCTCCCACATGGGTGCAAAGGACTTCAGCCATCCTCCACGGTTTTCCCAGACCATAAAGAGGGAACGGGATCAGAAATGGAGCACCTGGGACTTGAACTGGCGTCCGTATGAAATGCCAGTGCAGCAGTCAGAGGATTAGCCTGTGAGCCACTGTGTCAGACCCATGTTTCTATTACAGAAAGCAAGAAGTCCACTCCATTATAAGGTATATTTCTTCACTAATTTACTCCTTCACAACAAATGTACAGGAGCAGGCAATGCTGTGCAGTGGGTTAAGCCACAGTTTGTGATGCCAGCATCTCATCAGGGTGCCAGCTGGAGTCTCAGCTGCTCTGCTTCCAGTCCAGTTCCCTATACTTGTGGCAGCGAAAGCAATGGCAAACCTCCCTAGTCCCCGGGCCTTTTGCCACCATCGAAGGGAAGGAAACAGAATTCCAGGCTCTTGACTTGCACCCGGCCCAACCCCGGCCACTGCACCCATCGGGGAGTGAAGAGGCAGATGGAAAATTAAGTGCGCTCTCTCTCTCTGTAACTCTTCAATAAATGAATATTTTAAAAAGAAAGAAAGAAAACCCAAATGCAGAAAGTATCCTTTTTGAAGGTAGAAATGAAATCATATTTCACACTAAGCTAGCTCTCTTCTATGTATCCACAAATTTTTAGTCTTTTTTTTGTAGATTTTTTTCTGGGATTTTTCTCATTCTTCTTTGTAAGAATATCCTCTATACACTTTCCCCTGATTCTAGTCTAAAATAAATGAAAGCAGGGACCACATCCAATACAAATCTGTACAGCTTTAAAGCATCAAGCACTGGGCCCAGTGCAGCAGCCTAGTGGCTGAAGTCTTCACCTACTACCCACCAGGATCCCATATGAGTGCTGGCTCTTATCCCAGCTGCTCCACTTCCCATCATGGGAAAGCAGTGGAAGGAGGCCCAAAGCTTGGGACCCGGGGCCTGTGAGGAAGACCCGGAGGAAGCTCCTGGCTTCTGGCTTCAGACTGGCTCAGCTTTGGCTGTTGTGGCTGCTTGGGGAGTGAACCAGCAGATGAAGGATTATTTCTGTCTCTCCTTCCCTCTGTAAATTGGACTTTCTAAAAATAAGTAAATAAATCTTTAGAAAAAAAAATTTAAGTATTAAGCATTATGTCAAGCATGCAGAGAAAACTCAATAAAACTATCAATACTGGACAAATGTTAGGTCTACATAAGGATAACTCCTGTTTAGTTCTGCAGTGACGTTTAAACAAATATATTTAGTGGGGACCCGGCGCTGTGGCCTAGCAACTAAAGTTCTCTCCTTGATCCCACCGGGATCCCATATGGGCACCGGTTCTAATCCCAGCAGCTCCACTTCCCATCCAGCTCCCTGCTTGTGGCCTGGGAAAGCAGTTGAGGATGGCCCAAAGCCTTGGGACTCTGTACCCTCATGGGAGACCTGGAGGAGGTTCCTGGCTCCTGGCTTCGGATCGGCTCAGCTCCAGCCGTTGTGGTTACTTGGGGAGTCAATCATCAGACAGAAGATATTCCTGTTCGTCTCTCCTCCTCTCTGTATATCTGACTTTCTAATAAAAATAAATAAATCTTAAAAAAAACATTTATTTAGTGGAAGGGCAGAGTTGCAGAGAGGGGAAAGAGGACAAAACAGAGAGGTCTTACATCTGCTGTTTCTCCCCACCTAAGAGCAATGGTAGGAGCTGGGCTGGTCCTGCTTGGAGCCAGAAGCTTCTTCTGAGTCTCCGGGGTGGGTGCAGGGGGCCCAAGCTCTGTGCCATCCTCTGCTGCTCTCCCAGGTACAGCAGCAGGGAGCTGCACTAAAAATGGAGCAGCCACTGGAACTGGCACTCACTGGGCCTGCCAGCCTTGCAGGGAGCAGCTCTACCTGATACACAGCCAAGCCGACCCCTGGTGCTGCGTCCTTCCCCTAGGTCTCTCCCACTGGCAGAACCACTCAGGAAACGCCAGCAACGCTGAGCTCCCACGGCTGCCAACCAACTTTATCCTGTGTAGCTCAGGTGGAAGGGTTTCCCTCAGCTCAAAGTCAACACTGACCTCTGGAGAGAAAGGAGCTTCAGAAATACAAAGGGACATTTACTGAACTGTGCCAGTTTTCCAGGTGCTGACCGGTACCACTCCAGGTGGGTTCTCTCCGAACCCTCCCCAACTTTCTGAGGAAAGGAAGCTACGAAACATGAGATTACTTTCACAGCGTCTCCCAGGCAGTGACTAGCCCAGCCATTTCAACTGCAGATGAAACGAGATGCAGCTGGCAGTCTCAGGACCGCCCCAGCTCACACACGCTCCTGGAGCAGGAGCAGGAGTCTGCATGCTGCAGAGGACCAGCGCAGGCTGTCGAGCCACCCAGCCAAGATGAAAAACCCGAATTGCCTTCCTGAGCCCTACGCTCTTGGGCAAGTCACTCGCTCTGAGCCCTAACATCCACCAGGGAAGGCCTCTTTGGAAATTCAATGGGTAAGGCCGAGGACGCGCACAGGATGTAGCTGTTGCCTGATTACGGAGCTCCTCTGCAACACCGAAGCTGGGATTCGACCGGGCCGCCCCGACGCGGGGCGGGGCCCGAGGGGTCAGCCCGAGCCCGGCGCCGCCCTCCCCCACAGCGCGGCGGGACACGGCCCGCCCGCCCGCCACGGCCCGTCCGCCGCCAAGGCCGGCCTCCTGCAGCCCGCTCGCCTTCGCCCCCGCACCCCGCGGCCCGGCTTCCCGGCCGCCCCGCCGCCCGCACGCCGGCCCTGCGGCGCCTGGCGCCTCACCTCTCCTCGTCTCCCGCCTCCACGCCGAGAATCCGGCAGCGGAGCGAGCGAACGCGCGCACGCGCAGACCGCGTGTGCGTGCGCGCCCCCGGGCGCCGCCGTGCGCGCCCCCGCGTCGGGGCGCCGCCCCTTCCCCCTCCAGCCCGGCCAGGTCCACCGCCGCGCCGCCTTCCCGGTGCCCGAGCGCCGCGGGCAGAGGGCTGAGCCGCTGCCCCGACTTCTGAGTCGGAGCAATAATCACTTTCCCCGTGTGGCTTGTGGCCCCGTCGCCAGAGACTTCCCGGTTCGCGGTGCCGTTCGATCCCCTCCGGAGTGCGGTGAGGCGGACCCGGCCGGTACTGTCTGGGTTTGGGGGTACCATTCCCACCTCCACCCCACCGGCAGCCCAGGGAGGCTGTGGGACTTGGGCCGTGGCCGCCTCTCCCGGCCGGGCCTCGTGGATTTTCCAAGCTGAATGAATGGCTTAAGGGGTGAGGAGGGCACATTCCACTCAGATGCTTCTGGATCGTGGAGATTGTCTTCTTTGGAGAGAACCAGTCCCACTTTGGGCTTCAGAGGCCCAGATGGAGGCGCGGTGATGAGAGAGGATGTGGTGGTCCACTCTGATGTCATTCTTGAGGTCTAGGTAGGTCCCGACACCTCTGATCACTTACTACTGTTGTTAGCACGGTAACCCGTAACCGCCGCGTGTCAGTGAGTACCCACTGCGTGCCAGGCATTGTATAAAGCAGGTTATGCACAGAATCTCATTTAAGACTACCGTGTGAGGTAAGCACTAACTAGTACTATCCTGTTTTCCAGGTGAAAAGACAGTGGCAGTCGCATAGAGATTACCTTGCTATGCATACTGGCTAGGGCACTGCGAGTCAGCCTTTCATACGGTGATGTCTGTTTAGAAGTCTGTCTGATAAATATTCTCCTCTATTAGAATTCACTTGCCTTTCTTACCTATGTGGTCCCTTTATTCTTTCCTTTGGTATATGGGTAAGTTAGTTGTCTTACAAATTTTTGTGCATGCCAAAAAATAATGAGAAAACTACCTTCTATCATGCTGAATGCAGATAACAGCTGGGTAAATGCCCTTACAGGCATGTTCTTATGCATCCTGTCAATAAATGTATTATACATTGGAGCTATTTTACCTTTGCTAGGTGGTAGAATCTCTTTATTCATTCAGTAGCTATTTAGTGAGCAGACCCTTCTGGGTGCTGGGAATTCAGCAGTGAACTAAGCGAAGTCTGTTTCATGGAGTCTGTGTTATAATGAGATTGGCCATGAGCAGTATGCATATAACTACATAATAGATAATGATCAATAATGTACGATTTATGCCGCTAAAGGGATAAGAGTGCTACTGGGATTTCTTTGAGTTGGGGCAGATAAGGAAGGCCTCAGTGGAGGTGGCCTGAGCAGCAATGTCATGATCGAATGAGAAAGGGGATGGCTGGATTTCCAGAGTTAAATTATTCCAGGGGAAGAGAAGCAGCAGGTGGCCCTGAGGTGGAGCCTCTCTGGGATGGAGAAGCTGGGAGACCAGGGTGGCTGGAACACAGCCAATTAGAGGGGTTACATGGCAAACCTGTGCAGGAGCATGTGTCCTTGTGTAAGCCATAGTTGGACTTCACGTTTCATCAGGAATGCTAGACTAGCAGGAAGGGGTGCTACCCAGGGAATAATCAGGTTTGTGTGCAAGGCTTCACTCCGGGGGGGTTGGGGGGAGTGGATGATAGAAACAGTAAGAACTCTGTTGGAAAGCGTAAATGATGCTGTCACACAGCAGTTATTCAACAGATAGTTTACAACACTAGTGCGTCACCTGTATCTTCACTCCTTTAAAGCCACTCTGCTCCGCAAAATGGAGACAGGTTCAGTCACTTAGGACACAGCTTTACGCTGCATCTTTTTTCTCACCTTAATTGAAATGTTGGAGTCTGGCTAGAACATACATCCCAATCTGCATGATGTAGTTGTTAACAGACTGAATACTCTGTTGTTGTACCACTCTAGGAAAAAAAGCAGGCCTATGTGAATAATGGGATGTATTCACTAAAAACAGCAGTTAGGGGCTAGTGTAGTGGCCATAGCAAGCTAGTCCTCACCTGCAAGTGCCAGCATTCCATATGGGCACCAATTCATGTCTCAGCTGTTCCATGCATGATTTAGCTCTCTGCTTATAATCTGGACAGCAGTGGAGGATGGCCCAAAGGCCTGGCCTGGGAAGCCAGGAAGAAGCTCCTGGCTTTGGATCAGCTCAACTCTGACCATTGTACGCATTTGTGGAGTGAACCAGTGGACAGAAAACCTCTCTGTCTCTCCTTCTCTCTATAAAAATCTGCCTTTCAAATCAATAAATAAAACATAGCGTTTAAACATTGGGAAATTGTCCTTCCTCCTCAATTAATTTTAGGCCATGCTTGGATTATTCTGAGCTGTCAGGACTGGCATTATGGCATAGGGGGTTAAATTGCTACATGCAACACCCCATATGGGCACCAGTTCCAGTCATGGCTGCTCCACTTTGGACTCAGGTCTTTGAGAAAGCAGCAGAAGATGGCCCGAGTGCTTGAGCCTCCGCACTCATGTGAGAGACCCAAATGGAGCTCCTGGCTCAGCTTGACCCAACCCTGGTCATTAACAGCTTTTTGGAAAGTGGAACCAGAGATACAGCAGATGGAGGACTTCATGCTGCCTGCCTGCCTCACCATACCCTGTCTATAACTGCCTTTCAAATAAAAGGCAGTGCAGTGGCTCAGCATGTTAATCTTATGCCTTGCAATGCCAGCATCCCATCTGGGTACCAGTTCATGTTCCAGCTGCACCGCTTTCCACCCAGCTCCCTTTTGATAGCCTAGGAAAGCAACAAAGAATGGCACAAGTGCTAGGGACCCTGCACCCACTTGGGAGACCTGAAAGAAGTTCCTGGCTTGAGATCTGCTCAGCTCTGGCTATTGCTGCCATTTGGGGAGCAAGTCAGTAGATAGAAAGTCTTTCTGTATTTTTCCTTCTCTCAGTAAATCTGTATTTCCAATAAAAGTAAATCTTAAAAATAAAAAATCTGAGCTCCCAGAGACTGACATTGTGACACATGAGCTCAGCGGCAGCTTGTGACATGAGCATTCCATGTTGAACCACTGGTTCCAGTCCCAGCTACTCTACTTCTGATCCAGCATGCCTCTAACCTGCCTGGGAAGGCAGTGGAATATGACCCAGCTACTTCAGCTGCTTTGACCCATGTGGGAGACCTGGATCAAGTTCCAGACTCTTAAAGGGCTTTGACTTGGCCCATACCTGACTGTTGCAACCATTTAGATTGTGAACCAGCAGATGGACGATACCTTTGTCTTTCCCTCAATCTCCATAGCCTTCCCTTTCAAATAAGTCAATAAATCAATGTTTAAAAGAAAAATTTAATTAGATCCGTATTTTGCATTATGACTGGAAATGACAGGAGCTGAAAGCTTGGTGGAGACAATCATGAACTATATTAGGATTTTTTGTATGTCTTCCCCAGACAGAGCGTGAGGATACTGCCCTGTCTTCTTAGTAACCTCGGTAGCCAGAAATGTATCCGCAGGAAATATTGGGGAAATGGACAAGTAAAGACCAAGGTAAAGATGAAGTCAGTTAGGCAAAATGGACAAGGCAGAGGGAGAAGACAGGCATCCTGGGCCTTCAGTGAAGGGACAAGCACTTGAACGTCACCTCCAAATAGAGTGATTAATTCCTCTTCTACCAAGGACAGTTCCATTTTCTACCTGCTGTCCTCAAATGATAATTAATACTGTTCTGTTTCACTATTTGTTTTTATTTTTAGTATTGTTCATAGAGCTGAGAGGGATGCATGCCCATGTGGACTTTCAATTAGGATGGTGAGGGTCGAGGTATAGAGGAAGGGGGCTGGGACAATTGTCTCAGTTTTTTTTTCCCTCCTGCTTTTTCATTCATTCTACCTTCCCTCCTAAACTATCTGAGCTTTCCCCAACTTCCTTTGTTGAAGTGCCTCCCACTTCAACCTGAACATTGCTTCCTCAGAAACCTCTCCTGCCCCCTCGAGCTGTATGAAGTAGTCCTCTGACACGCTCCCAGAGTAACCTGTATTTAACCTGTCACAACAAGAATGACTAAGTGCCTTCTTATTTCCTCACTAACCATCGCCATAAAGGCACATGAATAAACATCTTTTATCCTCTTTGGGTCAGAAATTTCCATTGATAATTACTGTTATTGCAATAATATTCAGATAAGTCCATTTTGGACTAGTATTTATTTCAAGGATTTATCTTTTTTTTTTTTTTTTATCTGAAAGGCGGGTTTTACAGAGAGAGAAGGAGAGATGGAGAGAGAAGGTATTCCACCTGCTGGTTCACTGCTAAAATGGCCACAATGGCCAGAGCTGAGCTGATTGAAACCAGGATCCTAGAGATGCCCCTGGATTTCCCACCCAGAGGCAAAGTCCTGAGGTGTTTGGCTGTTCAAGACCATAGGCAGAGAGCTGGATGGGAAGGAGAGCATCCAGGTTACGAACTGTTGTCCATATGGGATGTCAGTGCCGCAGAGTGAAGGATTAGCTTGCTGTGCCACCGCACCAGCCCCAGGATTAGTATGTCTGAAGATTAACTGTCCCGGCTCTAATGTGAACTGTCTGGTGTTGTGGCCCAGCCAGGCCTGTCCTGCACTCCGTCCTGGTTCTCACATCTGCCAGTGTATGTTATCAACTAGCCCAGTCTTCCCAGCCCTGCCCACAAACCTGACCCCCATGTATGTGGCAGGTACTGTTACCTGTCTGGGCTGCTCCCAGCCTTGATTCTTGCACTCACCTGCAGGCACTGTGTCCTGATAGAGGAGTTACATATTAGAAATTATAGGAGTTCATAGAGGAGTCCATTAGGACCTAGACTGAGGGCAATCCAGGCTGGCCTAGGCAGCAGCACCCAGCAGCATCAACTGAAACTGAGGGCAGGCCGGGCCAGGCAAGGCGACAGCACCCACCGGCAAATGCCAAGGTGAGGTGAGTTGTGTGAGACTAGGCCAGAGCACCCACCAGCGCACATAAGACCCAGGAAAGGGGCAATGCAAGCCCAATGGGAGGCAACGAGGACTCCCCTGTTGTGTCACTGCTCTTGCTGGTGAGCGTGAGACTGGGGCAGACCAGGTTAGGCATGGTTACAACACCTGTTGACCTGCATTTGAGCTGGGTGACAGGGAGAGCCGAACTGGGCTAAGTGACTGTATACATTGGTGCAGACTTGAGTCAGAGTAAAAACAGGTTGGTTGGGCTTTGCTGCAGCATCAGCTGACAAGTGCTGGGAACAGTGATAAGTCCTGTCAAGCTAGAATGCAGAACCACCTGCAGAGGGCAAGATCTAGGGCTTGGAGTGGGCCTAGTAGGGAAACTGTGGGCACCTCTCTGATGGGCTGCAACTCCCACTGGTGAGCATGAGAACCAGGGCTGGGATGGTGCTGGTTGGGCAGGCGGTAACACCTGCCAGAGTAAAGGTGGGCTGGATAGTGGAGTCGGATAAGTTGAGCTAGGCAGAAGCACCCATTGGTGTGTACAAAAGCTAAATGGGATGCTGGACAGTCTGCTGGGATGAAGCAGTCTGCTACATATAGTGGCACGCACAGGAACCAGGGCTAGGGGTGGACCTGATAAGGGTTATTGGGGGTTACTCCACAGGGCTGCACTTCCCGCTGGTATATGTGAAGGCAGAGAAAGTGGTGGGCATGGTTGGGCTGGGCTGTAACATCCTTTGATGTACATAAGAGATGGAGCTGGAGACAGAACTGATCCAGCAGTTGCAACTACCAGTGTGTATAGTCTGACGTGGATGACGGACTGAGCTGGACCCCGTACTGGCAAGCACATACAAGAGTCAGATCTGGGATCACCTCAGACAAGGCTTCTTTGGAGACCCCCATAACCGATCCACTGGACTCAGAACTCTAACCATAGGGAAAATCACAGGACCTGTGATCTGACCATGGAGTGCATGTGTCAGAATTGGGTCTCAGTAGCTGAAGGTGGTGCAGTAGGCAGCATGCCTAGATGCACATGGGGGATATGGCAGTCTCCTGGGACCTGCAAAGGACATCTAGCACTATAGCAGAGGATGGAGGGCAGAATAAATTGGGCAACTCTCCCAGCAAAGCGTTGGCAGCAAGTATCTGGGTGAATGGAGACTCTAAAGGCGGACTATGATAGCCAATGGACCTTGGCAGGATTTCCTCATTCTTGGAGCAACAAAATCAACAGCACTTCAGAACTGTCAAAATCACTTAACCAATACCCTCGGAACATGCTCCACATCAGGGACTCTGGGATGGCATTGGGTGGCGTTCCCCATCCCTGGGTACTGATGCAGTTAGGATTCTGAGTGTGGCTTCTCCTCCTCTCTTCCTCCTTCCCCCAAGTACAGGAAGAAGAAAAACAAAGTTTGGAAATAATGGTCTCATCCACTTTCCCCCATTCCTCGCCCCTTCCCACACTAATCAGTAGTCTCACGTGGGCTTGCATCCTTCTCAACTATGCAAACGCCATCAAAAAATATTTTTAAGTGCAAAAAAAAAAAAAACTTTCAGGGCAGACTAATGTCAAATTCTCCAAATACTTTCATTCTTAATTAACTAGAGGAGTTGACCTTTTTGTAGATTTATTTGTTTGAAGCAGAAAGACAATCTTAGATCTGCTGGTTTGTTCCCTAATGATCACAACAGCCAGGTCCAGGCCAGGCCAAGAACAGGAGGCCAGAGCCCAGACAAGCTGTCATCTGCTGTTTCCTCAGGTGTGTTAGCAAGGAGCTGGATCAGAAGCAGAGCAGCTGGGACTTGAACCAACACTCATATGGGATACACACATCACACAGCTTAACTTACTGCACCCAACACTGGCCCCAAAAGTACATTTTTAAATTAAAAAAAATCAACAAGCAAAATTATATATTATAGTCAAGCTGTAAAGCATCACTGCCACTTACTTAGAGCAAAATATTCCCAAAGCAGCTCCTTTCCTAGTAAGCTGCTATGGTTAAAATCAAGATATATTTTTTACGTATTTTATTTATTTATTAGAAAGGCAGATCTACAGAAAGAAGGAGAGATAGAAAGATCTTCCATCCTCAGGTTTACCCCCCAAGTGGCTGCAATGGCCAGAGCTGAGCCAATCTGAAACTTGGACCCAGGAGCTTCTTCCGGGTCTCCCACATGCGTGCAGGGTCCCAGGTCTTTGGGCCATCCTCGACTGCTTTCCCAGGCCACAAGCAGGGAGCTGGATAGAAAATGAAGTGGCTGCAACAGGAACGGTACCCATATGGGATCCCAGCAGATACAAGGTAGGATTTAGCCACTAGGCTATCGCGCTAGGCCTTAAAAATGAAGATGTTTTAAGATGTATTTATTTGAAAGGGAAAGTTACAGAGAAGAGAGACTTGGGTACAAAATTTTTCCATATGCTGGTTCATTCCTCAAATGGTCACAATAGCTAAGGCTGAAGCCAGAAGCCAAGAGCTTCTTACAGGTCTCCTTTTCTTGCAAGGAGATTCCTAGACTGCTATACAAAGCAGGGGATGCAGAGAGCTTGTGGGAAATATACGTTCACTTGTTTTCTTTCTTTCTTTCTTTCTTTTTTAAAGATTTACTTATTTAATTTATTTGGATAGCGGAATGACAGAGAGAAGGGGAGTAAGCAACCTCCATATGCTGGTTCACTCCCCAGTTAGTTGCATTGGCTCAGGCTGGACAACACCAGGAGCTGGAGACCCCATCAAGGTTTCCCACATGGGTGGAAGGGGCCACAGAACTTCAATGTCATCTGCTGCCCCTTCCTGCCCCAGGTGCATTAGCAAAGAACAGGATTGGAAGAGGAGTAGCTGAGATTCGAAACAGTGCTGCCAAGTGGGATGCTGGCATCCTAAGTAGTAGCTTAAGGGGCAGGTGCAAGGCCTGGCGGTGTGGCCTAGTGGCTGAAGTCCTCACATTGACTGCACCAGGATCCCATATGGGTGCCGGTTCTAATCCCAGCAGCTCCACTTCCCATCCAGCTCCCTGCTTGTATCTGGGAAAGCAGTTGGGGATAGCCCAAAGCCTTGGGACCCTGCACCCACATGGGAGACCTGGAGGAAGTTCCTGGCTCCTGGCTTTGGATCGGCACAGCACCAACCATTGCGGTCACTTGGGGAGTGAATCATCGGACGGAAGATCTTCCTGTCCATCTCTCCTCATCTTTGTATATCTGATTTTGCAATTTAAAAAATAAATAAATCTTTAAAAATGGGGGGGGGGGGGGACAGGTGCAATGGCTCAGTTGGCTAGTCCTCCGCTTGCAAGCATTGATACAGCCCCATCCTGTGTTGGAGTACCAACTCAATCCTGGCTCCTTGCTTTTTTTTTTTTTAAGTATGTATGTATGTATGTATTTTTGGGAGGAAAGGCAGAATTACAGAGAAAGGCAGAGATGGAAAGATCTATCAACTGGTTTACTCCCCAGGTCGTCACACAGCCAGAACTGGGCCTTTCCGAAGCCAAGAGCCAGGACCCTTTTCCGGGTCTCCCACGTGAGTACAGGGTCCCAAGGTTTTGGGCCGTCCTTAACTGCTTTCCCAGGCTTCAAACAGGGAGCTGGATGGGAAGCAGGCTGCTGGATTAGAACTGGCACCCATATGGGATCCCGGCACATGCAAGGTGAGGACTTCAACTGCTAGGCTAACATGCCAGGCCTGGCTCCTTGCTGCTCATCTAGCTTCTTACTCATATATCTTGGGTGGCAGTAGAGGATGACTCATGTATTTGAATCCCTGCTACTCCCATGGGAGACCTGGATTGACTTCTTAGCCTCTGGCTTTGGCCTGGTCTTACTTTGCTTTGGGCATTTAAGGACTGAACCAGCAGATGGAAGATTTTCTCTCTCTCTCTCTCTCTCTCTCTCTCTCCTAGTACCTTTCAAATAAATACAGACATTTTTAAAGAGCTGGATCTTGGGGCCGGCACAGTAGCCTAGCGGTTAAAATCCTCACCTTGCAAGCACCGGGATTCCATATGGGCACCAGTTATAATCCTGGCAGCCCTGCTTCCCATCCAGCTCCCTGCTTGTGGCCTGGGAAAGCAATCGAGGACGGCCCAAAGCCTTGGGACCCTGCACCCGCGTGGGAGCCCTCGAAGAAGCTCCGGGTTCCTGGCTTGGATTGGCGCAGCTCCAGCCAATGCAGCTGCTTAGGGAGTAAACCAGCAGATGGAAGATCTTCCTCTCTGTCTCTCCTTCTCTCTGTATATCTGACTTTCCAATAAAAATAAATACATTTTTTTTTAAAGAGCTGCATCTATTCATATAGCCGAAGCAACAGTCAACAAAATGAAGAGATGGGCCAGTGTTGTGGTGTGACAGGATCAGACACGCAAGCAGTGCTAGCATCCCATACGGCCACTGGTTCATGTCCCACCTGTTCCACTTCTGACCCAGCTCCCTGCTGTGCACCTTGGAAGGCAGCACAAAATGGCCCTAGGCTTTTGCCCCGAAAACCTATGCAGGAGACCCAAAAGACGCCCCGGCCCCTAACTTTGGTCTCACGTGACACTGACTATTGTGGCTTTTAGGGGGATTAATCAGTGAATACAAGATCTCTCCCTATCAGACCCTCTCTAACTTGGTCTTTCAAATAAATAAAGTAAATCTTTTTATTTATTTATCTATTCAATGAAAAGACAGGGACGTGATGTAGTAGCCTATTGGCTAAAGTCCTTACCTTAAAAAAAATAATAAAGTCCTTACCTTGCACGTGCCTGATTCCATACAGGTGTGAGTTCTAATCCCAGCTGTTCCACTTCCCATTCAGCTCCCTGATTGTGCCCTGGAAAAGCAGTGGAGGATTTCCCTTGCCTTGGGACCCTGCACCTGCATGGGAGACCTGGAGGGGGTCCTGCCTCCTGGCTTTAGATCGGTTCAGCTCCGGCCGTTGCAGCCGCCTTGGGAGTGAAGCAGCAGACAGAAGATCTTTCCATCTGTATTTCCTCGCTTTGTAAATCTGCCTTTCAAATAAAATAAACATTTTCTAAAAAGTGTTCAAAGAGCCCCCCAAAATTTCTCAAAAACAAAGTTAGATGCAAAAAGATATTTAGATAGTCAACAGGTATGTGAAAAAATACTCATCGTTATTGATCATCAAATAAATGCAAATTAAAGCAACACTGCATTATTACCAAACATCTATTAGGGTTGTAATTATCAAGATTACAAGAAATAAGGGCTGACATAATGGTTTAACTGGCTAATCCTCTACCTGTAAGTGGAGATGCCATAAGAGTGCTGGTTCATGCCCCAGTTTTTCTACTTCCCATTCAGCTCCCTGCTTATGGCCTAGGAAAGCAGTAGAGGATGGCCCCAAGTTCTTGGGACCATCTACCCTCATGGGACACCTGGAAGAAGTTCCTGGATTTGGATCAATTTAGCTCCAGCCATTACAGTCACTGGGAGAGTGAACCAACCGATGGAAGATCTTTCTATCTCTTCTTTTCTCTATAAATCTATCTTTCCAATTTAAAAAACATATATTTTTTAAAAAATTATAACACGGGCCTGATGCAGTAGCCTAGCAGCTGAAGTTCTTGCCTGGCATATGCTGGGATCCCATATGGGCACCGATTCTAATCCCAGCGGCCCTGCTTCCCATCCAGCTCCCTGCTTGTATCTGGGAAAGCAGTCAAGGATGGCCCAAAGCCTTGGGACCCTGCACCTGCGTGGGAGACCTGGAAGAAGTTCCTGGCTCCTGGCTTTGTATTGGCTCAGCTCCAGCTGTTGCAACCGCTTGGGAAGTGAATCAATGAACAAAAGATCTTTCTCTGTCTCTCCTCCTCTCTGTATAGCTGACGTTCCAGTAAAAATAAATAGATCTAAAAATTACAAGAAATAAGCTTTGGTGGCTGATACACTGGCACAGTGGGTTAAACCTCCACCTGTGATGCTGGCATCCCGTGTTCCGGGTGTTCTACTTCCGATAAAGCTCCCTTCTAATGCACCTGTCATGCCGCACAGGACAGTGCAAGGACTTGAGTGTCAGCCATCGATGCAGGAAGGTCCTGGCTCCTGACACCAGCCTGCTCCATCCCTAACTGTTGCTGCCATGAAATGAAGCAGTTAATGAAAGACGCCTCCCTCTGTGTCTCCTTATTCTTCTCTAACTCTGCGTTTCAAGTAAATAAATGTGAAGGGAAAAAAAGAAAAAGAGAGAGGGAAAGAAAGAGAAAGAAAAAGAAAGAAAAGAAACGTCGATAAGGATCTGGACAAGGGGCAAACTTTGTACAATCTTGGTGGACTATGAGTACAGCCACTACAGAAAACAGCGTGGGAGTTCCTTAAAAGATTACAAACAGTGACGAGTGACGGACAGTCACTGGGGGGTATCACGAGGAGATGAGATCCATATGTCCAAGAGATATCTGTACTTACACCGTGATTCCGGCATTATTCACAATAGCCAAGATACAGAAACAACCTAAGTGTCTATCAATGGATGAACAGATAACAACAATGGGGCCCGGCGCGGTGGCGCAGTGGTTAAGGTCCTCACCTTGCACGCCCGGGATCCCATGTGGACGCCGGTTCTAATCCCGGCAGCCCCGCTTCCCTTCCAGGTCCCTGCCTGTGGCCCAGGAGGGCAGTCGAGGACGGCCCAAAGCTTTGGGAACCTGCACCTGCGTGGGAGACCTGGAAGAGGTTCCTGGCTTTGGATCGGCATAGCATCAACCGTTGCGCTCAATTGGGGAGTGAATCATCGGACGGAAGATCTTTTCCTCTCTGTGTCTCCTCTCTGTATATCCGCCTTTCCAATAAAAAGAAAGTAAATCTTTAAAAAAAAAAAACAATGTAATACATAGATGTTCAGTGGAAGAATACTGAGCCTTGGAAGTGAAGGACCCCAGTAATTTGCAGCAGTGTGGGTAAACCTAGAAGTTGTTATGCTGAGTAGAGCAGGCAAATGCTGGAGGGTTGGCATTGTGGCATAGCCAGTGAAGCCACTGCCTGCAGTTCTGGCATCCCAGATGTGTGCTGGCTTGTTTCCCAACTGTTCCTCTCCTGATTCTGCTCTCTGTTAGTGGCCTGGGAAAGCAGCTGAAGGTCGCCCAGGAACATGGGTTCCCGCACCATATGGGAGACCCAGAAGAAGCTCTTGGAAACTGGCTTTGGACCAGCTCGGCTCTAGCGGTTGTGGCCATTTGGGGAGTAGTTAAAAAGTGTTTCTGTCTCTTTCCCTTCCTCCCTCCCTCTCTCTCTTTCCCTCACCCTCCGTTACTCCATCTATAATTCTACCTTTCAAATAAAATAATGTTTAAAAAGACAAATATTGCATGTATAACTTGTGGAATCTAAATGTGAAGCTCATAGAAGGGGAAGTAGGACTCTGCTGACAGGTTGACAAAAGGTTACAAAGGTTTAGTTAGGATGCACAAGTTCACGAGATCTGCACAGCCAGTGACTCTACTCTAACAATGTATTATTGTACACGTTCAGTTGCTAACAGAGTCGATTTAAATGTACTAACTACAAAAAAATGAGCGAGGGAGGGAATGAATATGTTCATTAACTTGATTCAGCCATCCCCAGGGAACACGTTTATGAAAACAGTCATGTTGTATACCATAAGCAAATATGCTTTTTGCCAATTTAAATAATCTGGTTTTAAAATATATACTCATGTGCCATACATAAATTAGTAAAAAAAAAAATTCTTTTTAAAGAATGCTGCTTAGAAAAAAACAAACCACCCAAACTGTCCCAATATAAATAAACGCTTTCTCTCACTATTTAAAAAAGAAAGGGTAGGGCCCAATGCGGTGGCCTAGCAGCTAAAGTCCTTGCCTTGAATGTGCCGGGATCCCATTTGGACGCCAGTTCTAATCCCAGCATCCCCGCTTCCTGTCCACCTCCCTGCTTGTGACGTGGGAAAGCAGCCGAAGATGGCCCAAACTTTAGGACACTGCATCCATGTGGGAGACCCGGAAGAAGCCCCTCACTTCAGATCGGCGCAGCTCCAGCCACCGAGGCCACTTGGGGAATGAATCATCAGATAGAAGCTCTTCCTCTCTGCCACTTCCTCCTCTCTGAATATCTGACTTTAGAATAAAAAAAATTAAATAAATCTTGAATAATAAAAAAGAAATTCAAAGAAAGGGTAGCAGGAGTTTCAGAATTTCCATAGCTATTAAGCAATTTCCAGGAATCCTGACCTTTGTTACTCATTTCTCTTCGTCTCCATGCAGTACAACACACCTGGCTCATGCGTCGCCAGGCTTTGGGTAGAACCCAGAAACTCAGGCGAACTAGAACTGTGTTACTGCAGCGGGGATCTGCTCATTGGGACATGTAAGCGTGCCTGCTCGGCAGCCGAGCTACATATTTTTCAGCCTGACATTCAGGGCCTCCACCTTCTGACTGTCAAGACAGGCTCCTGAGGTATGTTACATCCTATGGTGACAAAGCAGTAAGGGCCCAGCAAATGTTTTAAATAGTCCTAAGAACTTTGACCCAGTTGTGAGAAGGCATGGACTTTAAAGCTTGCCTGAACTTGAATCCTGCCTCCACCTTGACTGCTTTGAAGAATTGAGGCAATTTATTATTTCTCATTGTATCCTTTTCCCTCTGATATAAAACAGAAAGCTCAGAAGCCTGCTCGCTTCTCTGCAGCCAGGCGGCATCGGCCCCCGCTGCGCAGTGTAGACAGCTGTGGAGGCGACTCACTTCCCAGCTGTGAGATCCTGAGCTGTGCTGGACTGGATTCACTGTGTTAGGCTTTGTCTTGATATAGGGAGCCTCGTTATAAATCAACATCATTCAAATAAAGCATTTTGTTACAGAAATGAAAGAAAAGAATATGATGATATATGCAAGTATAGTACTTAGGACAGGGAGCAAAGCAATTTTAACTGTGATTTTGATTCTGCTGGGGCATTCTTGTGCTTGCTTAGGATTTGTTCTGTGGAAGGGCAGTTAAGGTTTGATACGCCTGCATCCCACATTGGGGTTTATGTCGGTTCCACTGCTGGCTTCCAGCTTCTTACTGGAGCATACCCTGAGAGCATCCGTTGATAGCTCAACTGGATGAGTGTTTGTCACTGCCAGGGAGACTTGGATACAATTTTGGGCTTCTGGGCCAGTGTTACAGTGTTGCAGGTAACACCACCATCTGTGACGCTAGCTAGCATCCCAGCTGTACCACTATGATCCAGCTCTCAGCCAATGGCCGAGGAAAGCAGCAGAGAATGGCCAAGTGCTTGGGCTCTTGCACCCACATGGGAGACTCAAAAGAAGCTCCTGGCTCCTGGTTCCTACCAGTCTGGTCCCCGTCACTGGTGGCCATTTGGAGAGTGGGTCAGTGGATGGAAGATCTCTATCTTTTCCTCTTTTTCTGTGAGTCTGCATTTTAAACAAACAGATCTATTTTGAAAAATAAAAAGTAGGTAATTTGGGACTCCTGTCTTCTTTGGCCTGGCCCAGGCCCAGCTGTTGCAGGCATTTGGAAAGTGAACCAGAAAAATGAAGGATATCTCTATCTTCCAAAAGATACAGATTACCAGGGGGAAAAAAAAAAAAAAGGAACTTATTCCAGGCTGACGAGGGCTTAGCATTAGAATTTTTTGTTCCAGCCCAGTATGATGGCTCAATTGGCTAAATCCTCCCCTTGTGAGCACCGGGATCCCATATGGATGCCTGTTTGTGTCCCAGCTGCTCCACTTTTCATCCAGCTTCCTGCTTATGGCTTGGAAAAGCAATGGATGGTGCCCCAGAGCCTTGGACCCATGCACCCGCATGGGAGATCTGGAAGAAGCTCCTTGCTTGTGGCTTTAGATTGGCTCAGCTCCGGCCACTGTGGTCACTTGGAGAGTGAACCAGCGGACAGAAGATCTTTCTGTCTCTCTTCCTATAAATCTGTCTTTCCAACAGAAACAAATCCTCTTTTTAAAAAAGATTTATTTATTTTTATTGGAAAGTCAGGTATACAGAGAGGAGAAGAGACAGAGAGGAAGATCTTCTGTCCGATGGTTCACTCCCCAAGTGAGCGCATCATCTGGGGCTGAGCCAATCCGAAACCAGGAGCCAGAAGCTTCTTCCTGGTCTCCCACGCGGGTGCAGGGTCCCAAGGCTTTGGGCCGTCCTCGACTGCTTTCCCGGGCCACAAGCAGGGAGCTGCATGGGAAGTGTGGTCGCCAGGATTAGAACCAGTAACCATATGGGATCCCGGTGTGTGCAAGGCGAGGACTTTAATCACTACGCTATCGCACTGGGCCCCCAATAGAAATAAATCTTAAAAAAAAATTTTTTCCCTTGTGTGAATCAAGAATTCTTCTCTACTGGAAACCTGTAGTTTTGTAAAGCAGCAAGTAATGAAATAGATATCTTTTGCTGCCTGTTTCTTCAGCACCTTTCTCCAGAAAACTAGAGAAAGGTCACAGGACAAATGCCAGTAGCAATCTAAGATGGACAATCCCACCTTGCCTTGAATGGAGAGCAGACTCAGGAGCTGTGTCCCAATTAATTCATATAAATAGTGAACAGACTTATGCAATATGAGCAATTAATTCAGTAGAAGACTTTTTCGGAGTGTGTACAGAATGAGTACTTGACTGTTGCATTCAAATGCAGCCTGCAGCGAGGCCGAGCTGACGCCTGTTCAACCCTCTGTGTCATTGGCATGCTGCTGTGTGGTAATTAGGCTTCCAATACTGTTTACATAACCATAATTGGTTAATTTCACATAGCCATACACATTTTTTAGTGTTTGCTCATTTGATTAGCATTATGGAGTCTATAATCATGCCAGTGGTTACAGGTTTTTGTTTGTTTCTCTGAAACTTTACATGTAGTCAGGCAGTCACACAGGCGCGCTCTGCAAGGCGCACGGCAGCGCTCCCTTCCCGACGTGGTCCTAACGGGGGCGCTGTTCCAGACTGTGTTCTCTCATTTCAGTTCCTAAGAAACTCCCCAGAGGGGCTACTGTTCCCATTTTGTTGATTCGCTCACTGATATTCAGAAAACGGAAGCAGGCAGAGGAGATTCTCCTGGCAGCACGTCATACCTCCTGGGAGGATGAAGTTACTCCCTGAGGCACCGCGGCCCTCGGAAGGGACATCAGTCAGCTGACTCCTTCGGAAGGAGGGAGAGGCTCGCCATGGAACCTGTTGCAGCTGACTTTTGCAGTGCCTGCTACAGGAGGGGCGCCTCCTAAACGAGGGGCGCCTCAGCTAGTGATGTCAAATATCATCACCCCACGGCGGCCTGCTGCATCGCGCAGGTCCTCAGCAGCCTGAGGCCATCGATTATTGGGATTGTAGAATAAATTCTCGATATTTTGATCCCTTACAGAAGAACTCTAGCAGTCAAGCTACTGATTTTCAGCCTTTTTTATTGCAATGTTCAGTCCTAAAGGGCCTTGTTTGTAGACAATTACTTTTCGCCTCATGAGGATTTAATGTCATAGATATACCATGCGTCTGTTTATGTTATTTATATAATACATAATACATATTTTGTACGTAAGAAGAGTAAAATTATTGTGCCCTTAGGATTGAATTTTTTCTCTTCCATTAAGTATGCACAAGCTAAACAATGGCCATCAAGAATACAGCTTCCTTTCCCTTCCCTCCAGGAGGTGCCGGTGATAGAGGGAGCTGTTCGTGTGGCAGTGCCATCCCTCATAACGTTAGGAACCGATACTTTTACCCACAGGCTTGGTTACTGTGACTTGACCTTGATTGCCAGGCCATCTGTTCAAGGAAAAGGAGCATGTGCGCCTGTGAGGCAGCAAGCCAGCCTCCAGAGACACCACTTTACTTGATACTTCTAGAACATTCTTTTTAAAAAGTATTTATTTAAAAGAGTTACAAGGGAAAACAGAAAGAGATGAAGATATGGATCTTCTATTCACTCGGTCACTCCCCAAGTGGCCACTGTGGCTGGGACTGGGCCAGGCTGAAGACAACATCCTGGAACTCTATCCAAGATTTCCACATGGCTGGTAGGGCTCCAAGCACCTGGCCCGTGTCATCCTGCCATCACAGGTACATTAGCAGGGAGCTAGGATTGAAAATGGAATAGCAGGGGGCCCGGCACAGTAGCCTACTGGCTAAAGTCTTCGTCTTGTATGTACTGGGATCCCATGTGGGCACCAGTTCTAATCCCGGTGGCCCATTTTCCCATCAGCTCCCTGCTTGTGGCCTGGGAAGGAAATGGAGGAAGATGACTCAAGGCCGTGGGACCCAGCACTCATCTGGGAGACTCAGTTGAAGCTCCTGGCTTCTCTCTTTGGATTGGGTCATTTCCAAACCATTGGGGAGTGAACCAGCAGACAGAAGATCTTTCTCTCTGCATTTCTTTCTGTAAATCAACCTTCAATAAAAAGTAATAAATCTTAAAAAAGGAAGAAAGAAAATGGAATAACTGGGACCCTAGCTGCCATTCATATGGGCTGCCAGTATCACAGGCAGCAGTTAATCCTACTATACCACAACATTAGTCTTTCTAAAGCATTCCTTTAAAAAATATTTATTTAAAATAGTTATAGACGGCCTAGCGCGGTGGCCTGGCAGCTAAAGTCCTCACCTTGAACTCACTGGGATCCCATATGGCCACCAGATCTAATCCCAGCAGCCCCACTTTCCATCCAGCTCCCTGCTTGTGGCCTGGGAAAGCAGTTGAGGATGGCCCAAAGCCTTGGGATCCTACACCCGTGTGGGAGACCCGGAAGAGGCTCCGGGTTCCTAGCTTTGGATTGGCTAAGCTCCGGCTATTGCGGCTGCTTGTAGAGTGAATGATCAGATGGAAGATCTTCCTCTCTATCTCTCCTCCTCTCTGTATATCTGACTTTCCAATAAATAAAAAAATAAATCTTAAAAAAAATAGTTATAGACAGAGGGAGAGACAGCAGAGAGAGAGATCTTCCATGTGTTGGTTCTTTCCCCAGATGGCAGCAATGATCAGCACAGGGCTAGCCCAGTCAGGAGCTTCCTCAGGGCTCCCATGTAGGAAGCAGGCACTCAGGTACTTGGGACATCTTCCACTGCTTTTCCAGGCCCTTGGCAGGGAGCCAGGTTGGAAGCAGAGCAGGTGTGACACCATTTTGCCCCAGTATGGGAAGCAGCATCGCCGATAGTTGTTTTCTGTGCTATGCCACAACGCCACACCTTGGGGCATTCTTACAGTCAGTTGGTAAGTTTTTATTTCATTTTGCTAGGCCAAGAACCATGGCAGGTGCTAGGGATTCAAAGATTAGTAAATTAATCTTGTAGCCTGGGAAACAGTCTTATACCCAAACGTGACCAGATTTATGAGCTGCAACAGAATTGCACTGTGGACACGGAAGGCTCCAGAAGGTATTAGTTAACGCTAAGAAGAACTGAAGACTAAAGCTCTGGGAACTGATGAGGTACATCTTAGAGAATCAGGAAGGAAATAAACACACACACACACAACAAAGTATGTAAAGAACCAGAAGCATTGGGCCCGGCGCGGTGGCGCAGTGGTTAAGGTCCTCGCCTTGCACGCTCCGGATCCCATATGGGCGCCGGTTCTAATCCTGGCAGCCCCGCTTCCCTTCCAGCTCCCTGCTTGTGGCCTGGGAAAGCAGTCGAGGACGGCCCAAAGCTTTGGGACCCTGCACCCGCGTGGGAGACCTGGAAGAGGCTCCTGGCTTTGGATCGGCATAGCATCGACCGTTGCGCTCACTTGGGGAGTGAATCATCGGACGGAAGATCTTCCTCTCTGTCTCTCCTCTCTGTAAATCAGCCTTTCCAATAAAAAAAAATAATAATAAAAATAAATCTTTAAAAAAAAAAGAACCAGAAGCATGAAGCTCACCCTTTGGGACTGCAGCAGAGCACGGAAGAAGGTCATGGTTGATAAAGCAGTTCAGGTCAAATCTTACAGGGCTTTGCACCTGGCTGCCGAGCTCCTGGGGAGCCGCTGAAGCACTCCGAACGAGGGAGTGGTGCTGTCATCCATCTGGGCTTTGCAAGCACCTCGGCCAGTGCTGTGAGCCAAGATGGCAACGCGAGAGGTAGGAGTTACAGCAGTCGCAACGGCAGAGGATGAGAGCTCGAATAACGCCCCTGGGATGGGCATGAGGAAGAGGAAGAGTTGCATTTAGGGAGTTTAAGAAGTAACAAATTAGGAAGAAAAACGTCAAGTGGGAAGTCACCTAATGATTTTTGTGGAAGAACAACACGATCCCACTTGTGTTTTGAGGAGCTCGCTCTGGCTGTGGGTGGAGGTCCGTGTGCAGGGTGAAGGAGGCCGGAGCGCGGGGAGGCCGGCTGGGAGGCCCTGCACTTCAGCCCAGCGCCCGCCGTGCTTCCTAAGCTACTTGTTTTCCTAAAACAACATCAGCAGAAGCCTTTTATTCTTACGTAGTCAGCTTGCATCAGATAGTAGCTATCATTTCATTTACAATTAGAGATAAAAGGCTTAAAATTAATCCACTAAGAAAAACGATCACCATGGAGTGAAAGGATCTCATTGAAGCAGAGACACCAGAGTCGGATTCTTCCTGCATAGGAGGGAGGGGGCGGGGGGTCAAACGTGATAGCGCACTGGGGAGGAGGGGAGGCCCGACTTTCTCACAGGCTTTCCTACCCAAGGTTATCTTCTCTGTGCTCAGATAAAAATGTTGGGCAAAGGCACTTTATGGCTTACCCTGGCAGGCACATAGCTTTTTTTTTTAATGATTTATTTATTTTTATTGCAAAGTCAGATATATACAGAGAGGAGGAGAAACAGAGAGGAAGATCCTCTGTCCAATGATTCTCTCCCCAAGTGGCCACTACGGCTGGAGCTGAGTCGATCCGAAGCCAGGAGCCAGGAGCTCTTTCAGATCTCCTACACAGGTGCAGGGTCCCAAGGCTTTGGGCCGTCCTCTGCTGCTGACCCAGGTGATAAGCAGGGAGCTGGATGGGAAAGGAAGCATCTGGGACATGAATCGGTGCCCATATGGGACCTTGGCGCTTGCAAGGGGAGAATTAGCCAGTTGCGCCATGGTGCCGGGCCCAGTACACTCTTCTTTAACCCCATGGCGTACTAGCACAAGATCAGATCCTTTCTCCTGTTTTAATTTTTCGCAAGAGGACAAATTTTGGCTGTTGTGAATAATTTCCCCCATCCATGGGAAAATTACTTACCTTGTGAGAATTAATACGGACTTTCCATTTGTTATGATCATCTATTTTACATTTATTTACTTATTTGTGGCCTCTGCCTTTAGTTACAGTTAGCAACTTCAGCCACTGGATGGCGGGCTTTCACAAGAATTCCCCAAGTTCCTAAATTAAATGCAAGGCCACAGCAACACTGCCCCAGGTGAAGAAAGGCTTAATTAAAAAAAAAAAAAAATGTTTGAGCTGTAGACCAGGAGGGATGTCTCAGTTGGCTAGTCGTCCCCTTGCAACCAGGATCTCATATGGGCAACAGTTCATGTCCTGGCTGCTCCACTTCGCATCCAGCTCCCTGCTTGTGGCCTGGGAAAGCAGCAGAGAATGGCACAAAACCCTGGGACCCTGCACCCACGTGGGAGATGTGGAAGAAACTCCTAGCTCCGGACTCCTCACTTCGGATGGGCTCATCTATGGCCGTTGTGGCCATTTGGGGAGGGAGCCAGCAGATGGGATCTTTCTCTGTGTCTCTCCTTTCTATAAATCCGCATTTTCAATACAAATCTAAAAAAAGAAAAAAAAAAAAAGAAGAAGAGTTTTGACCTAAAATTTTTGGATAGACATGTATTCAAGTTTCCTGGAAATTCAGACTAGAAGAAATCTTTAACATTACAAGACTGATAAATTATATCATTGAAAAGATGAAAAAAAAAAGTTGGAACAATGAGGAGAAAAAGTTAAATAGGAGAGACAAGAATACAAATCCATAGGACTCTGTCTTTCCCTCTCTATAAATCTGGAGAGAAGGTATACAGCCATACAGAGGTAAGAAGACACAGAAAGGAACAGCTTCCGTCTGCTGGTTTGCTGCCCAAGCGGCCACAACAGCTCCCTGCTGAGGCATCTGGGAAAACAGTAGTAGGTGATCCAACAGCTTGGGCCCTTGCACACACATAGGAGACCCAAAAGAAGCTCTTGGACTGTGGTTTTGGACTGGCCCAGCCCAAGCCATTGCAGCCACTGGAGATGAAAGGTGTCTCTCTCTCCCTAACTGTGCATTTTAAATAAATAAATACATCTTTTTTAAAAGAGAGTTTTTGCAGGGAGCCTTCTTTTCAAAAGAAAATACAGGGCCCAGTGTGATAGCCTGGTAGCTAAATCCTCACCTTGCATCTGCAGGGATCCTATGTGGGCACCAGTTCATGTCCTGTTTGCTCCACTTCCCATCCAGCTCCCTGCTTATGCCCTGGGAAAGCAGTCGAGGATGGTCGAAAGGCTTGGGACCCTGCACCCGCGTGGGAGACCCGGAAGAGGCTCCAGGCCTCCAAAAACCAGGAGGTTTTGGATCGGGTCATCTCTGGCCATTGTGGCTGCTTGTGGAGTGAATGATCAGATGGAAAATCTGTCTCTCCTTCTGTTTGTAAATCTGACTTTGCAATAAAAATAAATAAATCTTTAAAGAAAATGAAGGAAATGATCTTTTTAAAAAGGAAATACTGGTACTGTCCTTCCTTTGTAATATAGCCATGCACGGCCAAGGAAGAGAGTTTGAGTCCAGCAAGCATCTTCCATTACCAGGAGCCTTTCTCACCAACCTTCTCACCGCATAAACGGCAAACATAAACGGCCTCTTGGTTTCCTGATCCGTGAATATAGGTTGAAATCTGCTAAATCAAGCTTCAAGAGCAGCCTTGGTGGGGAAGCGGGGTGGGAAGAGGTGCAGCTGGCACACAGCAAGCCACCTGAGGCTGGGAAGGTAGGAAGCCGCAGGCATGGAGCTCCGTGCCTCTCACTCTGTCATTCAGCAAGTGCTCACCGAGGGCCTGCCCCGAGCCAGGCGCTGTTGTGCAGTGAACAAAGCACAGGAGAAACCGGGGCCGCCTGGAACAGCGGCAAGCAGACAAAAACACAGCTGGAAAATGAATGGTGCAGGATAGCCACAAACAGTATGTAAACATATAAAGTAATTAAAGATTATGGTAGTTGCAAAAACACAAAAACAAACAATAGAAACAAAAAACAGGATGGGCCCCAGGGTGGAAACCTCGTGGTTAAAGTCCTCTCTTTGCACACACCAGGATCCCATATGGTCGCCGGTTCTAATCCCGCCAGCTCCACTTCTCATCCAGCTACCTACTTGTGGCCTGGGAAAGCAGTGCAGGACGACCCAAAGCTTTGGGACCCTGCACCCGTGTGGGAGACCTGGAAGAGCCCCCTGGCTCCTGGCTTCAGACTGGCTCAGCTCTGGCAGTAGCCGCCGCTTGAGGAGTGAATCATTGGACAGAAGATCTTCCTTTGTGTCTCTTCCCTGTATATCCGCCTTTCCAATAAAAAAAAATAATAATAAAAATAAATATTAAAAAAAAAAAACTCAACCAAAAAACAGGATGGTGGAGGGAAAGATTAGTGGTCGAGGCCCTTTGGGTAAGACAGAGGAGGAGAACGTTGCTCGGGAAGCGGCCTGTAGGTTAAGAAAAGCAGGAGTGCGGAAGTCACAGGAATTCGAGGAAAGAGCGGCGGGCTGATCAAACCCCGAGCCTGTGGCTCATGAGTGAGCATGTCCGCCGGTCTTGGCAGTTTTGTCACAGCAGTTGCAGTGAAGTAGGAGTTGTTTGAGAAGAAGTTGGAGTAAAAAAGTACAGATAATGTTTTCAAAAAATTCTGCTGTGAGAGTGTCCAGGGAACATAAATATCTCAGGTCTTTCTCAGTCCAGAGCAAATCTGTGTTGCTCCGGTTCACTGTGCCTGTTTCAGGTGCCTCATTGTTTGGTTAGGGCAGCCTGAAGCCTTCCAGGGCCCTTCAGGATTTTTGTTTACAGTTTCTCTATGATTACACGGGTCTCCGCTCACCCGCACTATCAAGTTCTGTTTCAACTTTCCAGTAGATTAGGTCTTAGATGCCGTGTGACAGTGCTGCCCCCTGGCGGCCAGGGTAATGGATCTGAAGTCGTCCATGTTCGTCTGCGTCACAAGGTGGCGGAAGAGTTCACTTTTCTCAGAGGAAACCTTATGCTTGACCCAAAATCAAGCACAGGAGTTTTGTTTCATTAACTCCCAGACCCTCGTCTTTGCCGTTGGTAATGAAAGAGCCGGGCTAAGAAGTGCAAGTGGCAAGTCCGAATATCTACTGGCAGTGAGACAGACCCAGGGCTGTTGCTTTGCTCTTTTTTTTTTTAAAAGATTTATTTTTATTATTTTTTCATTGGAAAGGCGGATATACAGAGAGGAGAGACAGAGAGGAAGATCTTCCGTCCGATGATTCACTCCCCAAGTGAGCCGCAACGGGCCGATGCTATGCCGATCCGAAGCCAGGAGCCTCTTCTGGGTCTCCCACGCGGGTGCAGGGTCCCAAAGCTTTGAGCCGTCCTCGACTGCTTTCCCAGGCCACAGGCAGGGAGCTGGAAGGGAAGCGGGGCTGCCGGGATAGAACCGGCGCCCATATGGGATCCCGGGCGTGCAAGGTGAGGACCTTAACCACTTGCGCCACCGCGCCGGGCCCTGTTGCTTTATTCTTAAGCTGAATTTTTGAATGAAGCATTCATGAACGACAGGATATCTCTTCTGGTCTGTTTTTCCCACAAAAACAAAAACAAATTGTTTTTCTAAGAACGCTCAAATCTAGGAGAGAAATGTCTATTGCAGAAGTGAGTTTTATGATGTCTGTGGGTAGAGGTTTAACTTGTGGGAGAGTAGAAAGTTAAGGTGGAACGGCAGGGACGAATCACGGTGTGTCTGCGGGAGGAACACTCGCCTGCAGCCGCGGCCCGCGAGGCTCCAGAGTTGCCCAAGTCCTTTGAGCCAAGTCCTTTGACCTGCTCCGGGCTTCTGTGTCGGTTTCCTAAATGAGGTGGGCGGACAAGCTGCCCTGCAAGGACTCCGCTAGCTCTAGAGTCACCATCATAGCTTCACCCTGCGGTATGCTGTGGAAGGTACGTGCTTGCGGCCCATTAGTTTTGGTTTATTTAAGAATTATACTGAGGGACTTATATATACATATATAGGAGTAATCAATACATATATGAGTAATATATATATGAGTATGCACAGCACAAATCCATAAATATATATTTAGGAGTATTTCTTTAAAAGTCATGGCGACAGAGACAGGGCAGAGAGAGAGAGGCTGGTGCTGTGGCGTACCACATCGAGACACCCCCTGAGACACTCGTATCCCATATGTGCGCTGGTTCAAGTCCCAGCTGTTCTACTTGTGATGCAGCTCCCTGCTAAGGTGCCTGGGAAAGCGGCAGAGGACGGCCCACGTCCTCGTGTTGCTCACCCAGCCTGGCTCAGCCCTGACTATTGTGCTCATTTGGGAAGTAAACCAGTGGATGGAATCTGTCTTCCTTCCTCTTTCTCTCTGCATCTCTTTCTCTGTCTTTGCTGGTTTACTCCCCAGATGTTAGCCTCAGCCAGGGCTGTGCCAGGCACAAGCCGGGAGCCTGGAACTCCATTCAGGTCCCCCATGGACGTCAGGGACCTAAATACTTGGACCATCACTCACTGCTTTCCCAAATGCATCAGCAGAGAGCTAAACTGGAACCAGAGTAGCTAAGACTGGAACCGATACTCCAATATGGAATACCATTGTCACAAATAGCAGCTTAGGGCCTGACGTGGTAGCCTAGTGGTTAAAGTCCTCACCTTGTATGTGCCGGAATCCCATATGGGCACTGGTTCTAATCCTGGCAGCCCCACTTCCCATTCAGCTCCCTGCCTGTGTCCTGGGAAAGCAGTTGGGGATGGCCCAACGCCTGGGTACCCTGCACCCGTTTTGGAGACCCGGAAGAAGCTCCTGGCTCCTGGTTCCGATTGGCTCAGCTCCAGCCTTTGCAGCAGTTAGGGGAGTGAATCATCAGACGGAAGATCTTCCTCTTTGTCTCTCCTCCTCTCTGTATATCTGACTTTTTTTTTTTAAAGATTTATTTTTATTATTTTTTCATTGGAAAGGCGGATATACAGAGAGGAGAGACAGAGAAGATCTTCCGTCCGATGATTCACTCCCCAAGTGAGCGCAACGGCCGATGCTATGCCGATCCGAAGCCAGGAGCCTCTTCTGGGTCTCCCACGCGGGTGCAGGGTCCCAAAGCTTTGGGCCGTCCTCGACTGCTTTCCCAGGCCACAGGCAGGGAGCTGGAAAGGAAGCGGGGCTGCTGGGATTAGAACCGGCACCCATATGGGATCCCGGGCGTGCAAGGCGAGGACCTTAACCACTGCGCCACAGCGCCGGGCCCTATATCTGACTTTACAATAAAAATAAATAAATATTAAAAAAAAAAAGACCAGTTGCAGCTTAACTTTTAATGACCACAATGCCAGCCCTTACGCTTATTTTAAATGGTGATAGTGATAAGAAAATGTGAATGTTAGGCAAATACATCACTTAAACAAACTAAATAGCATCAGTCTCTTAAAATATTTTAATATCTCTTTGGTCATACTCCTTTATCTCTCTCTAGTGTTTATTTTTCTGTGCTTTGTAAAAATATGTTAACTGGGCCAAGTGCTGTAGCCTAGCAGCTAGTCTTTACCTTGCATGTGTCAGGATACCATATGAGCAGCTCTCTGCTTGTGGCCTGGGAAAGCAGTCGAGGACGGCCCAAAGCCTTGGGACCCTGCACCCGCATGGGCAATCCAGAAGAAGCTCTCGGCTCCTGGCTCTGGATTGGCTCATCCCTGTCTTCTGTGGCCACTTGGGGAGTGAACCACTGGATAGAAGATCAAGGTGAGGCCTTTAGCCGCTAGGCCACCGCGCCAGGCCCCTCATCATTATTTTTGTAAAATTCTTCCATAATGCTTCATGTGGCAGTCATTTGCTCAATATTCCATTGTATTGGCATCCCATAATTTCTTTTCTTTTTTTTTTTTTATTGATTACATTGCATCATGCGACACAGTTTTACAGGCACTGGGATTCCCCCTCCCCTCCCCAAAACCCGTTCCTCCCCCCTCCCATGGTGGATTCTTCCATCTTGTTGCATTACCACAGGTCAAATTCAGTTGAGATTTTTTTCCTTGCAAGCATCTACAAAGCAGAGTCCAGCATCTTATTGTCCAGATAAGTTCAACAGTTTCATGGGGAGATTGTCTTTGGTCTGAAGGTAAAGCCAAAAGAGTATCATGCCAATCAATTAAAAGCCCAACATTACATCAGTAACAATTTATAACGTAATGGAATTAGTTGACATGGTATTGTGTAACCAGCATGTTCAGAGAGAGAAAAAACAAACAAAAAAAGAGTGCAAGTTCTGAACCACATCCTATGACTTCTCCATTGACATTACAATTATTAGTTTATATACAGCTGGGTTCTATATACCTTAAAATGGCTATAGATTACTCTTCAGCTGTCTCATGTCTATTTTAATTTTAGTATTTAGCAGTTCATAGTGTTGAAGCATGATTTTGCAGAACCTGGCTGTTTTTCAGGTAGTCTAACTCTATAACTGTAACAAGTCGTATGTCAACAGTTTAGGTGAACAGTTTTAGGAGGGGTGTACAGAGAAATCCTCAATACCCCAGTGAGGAGCAACCAATCTTCGTGTCCCACCCAGTGAGTTATAAGTGCATCCCCCCTGCCCATTTCCTATTTCTAAGCTTTCCTTGCTGTTCTCCATCTATTCTAGGTTTTTTTGTTTATTTGTTTATTTGTTAGTTTGTTTTGGGGGTTTCTGGAGCGATCCTGATGGTCATTACGAGAGAGGGTGGGGACCCCAAGTTGGAACCAGGCAAGAACCAGAGAAAGCTCCTCTCCCTAGTCCCGGAGGAAGTTTACTGTTTTGTCTCTGCGGACCACTCAGTGCTCCTGGTTGTCGTTCCGATGACCTTGGATCCTGCAAGGCAGGGTAGGGGGTTCTTCCACCCCATGTGGGAGACCCAAATGGAAATGGGTGACCTCAGAGTTCTCGGCCTCCGAAGGCACTCCAATTCCCCGTGGTCTCCTTGCCGGTTGGGTTATCTATTTTACAACTCAGAAAACAAAATCATGTTATTTTCAGCCCTTGACCATACTGAACAGAACTGAAGATTCCCTCAAGGTGTGAGAGCAGGAGTGGACACTGGCGGTGGGCACTGGGGCCGCGCTCTGCTTCACGCCAGCCGTTTGGAAAAGGGCTGTCCCCATTTCTACTCCCACTCGCAGTATACAAAAGTGCCTGTTGCTCCATATCCTTGCCAAAGGGCTCAGAGAACATTTCCCTTTCATTGCCAAGCCTTTGTCGGTTGTCAGAGGCTCAGGCCAAGCTGGTTCATGCCTCCAAGCAAGGGTGAAAGATTCAAATGATCTCTTTGCCCTCATCACATCTTTCCCATTGGGGTGGAGTGGATGCCACTGGGCATCTTGCTCTTGTGTGGGCATTAGCAGGACATGGAGAAAAAGCATAAAGTGTGCTTACCGTACCCTAAGCTCTGAGAAAAGGTTTTACATTTTGGTTACATCATCAAATTCGAAGTAGCACATTGCAGGGTGATCCCATTGTACTTTATTTTGTTAAAAGTTTTATTAGCTGGACCCGGTGCAGTGGCCTAGCAGCTAAAGTCCTCACCTTGAACACACCAGGATCTCATATGGGTGCCGGTTCTAATCCTGGCTGCCCTGCTTCCTATCCAGCTCCCTGCTTGTGGCCTGGGAAAGCAGTCGGGGATGGCACAAAGCCTTGGGACCCTGCACCCGCATGGGAGACCTGGAAGAAGTTCCTGGCTCCTGGCTTTGGATTAGTGCAGCACTGGCCGTTGCGGTCACTTGGGCAGTGAATCATCGGACAAAAGATATTTCTGTCTCTCCTCCTCTCTCTATATATCTGACTTTGCAGTAAAAATAAAATAAAATCTTTTAAAAAGTTTTATTTGTTTATTTTCATTTTATTTGAAAGGCAGAGAGAGAGATCTTAATTGCTGCATCCCAATAGTGCTGGCCTTCTAAGGTACATTTCATTTTCACTGATTTTTGCTTGTCTTTATTCTTTCTCTTTGCCTGTTTATTTTCATTATGAAAATTGGACATATTGGCAGTGTAGGTCCAATGACAATCTGTGCTTTTCAGGTCTCTGCCTGTGGGTCTAGCTGCTAAGCAAAAGTAAGGACTTCAAAAAGACAGAGAATTGTAGAATCTTGTGACTCAAGATATGATGGAGGATAATGTTAAGACTGGAGAGCGAGTGGGCTGAAGAGGCTGGCTGAGGGCCCTGCGTCCTGGTGGCAAGACCGTGGCGGGTAAACACCTTGTTCAGGTTGGATTGCATACACATGAAGGTCGTTTCCAAAAAAGTTTATGAAAAAAGTTTTTGGGTTTTAAAATTTTTGAACTGTATCCATAGTTTTTTTCCCAAGACCCTTTTAAAGGCCTCTCACAACGGCATCGCAGCAGAGGCAGGGGTGGGCCTGCTGAGACTGATAAAGCAATCGTGGAGAACGCGGAGAAGTCTGCAGGGCAGGAAGGACAGGGCTGGGACTCAGCTCACTGGGAGCGCTTTGAGGCTGTAGAGGAGAGCGAGGTGGGAGATGGGCACGCGGTCAAGCTGCCCTGTGTAAATGCCAGAGTCGCAGGGCTGTGTAAGTCCTAGACAATGCATCTTGTTCGTGCTTTCCTGCCTTTAAAGAAAGGAGTCTTTTAAACGTTCTCTAGGCATTCAGTTCTGGAATGTATAGGGATTAGAATGGAATTTATGTATTATTTTATATTTAGTGAGTGTGTGTAAGAAGTCAGCCGCTTCTTACACACACAGAAGCCAGAAGCCAGAAGCAGAAGCAGAAGCAGAGAACAGAGGGACGGCAGGCGCTGGGCAGCGGCCGGTAAGGAGCTGTAATGCCCGCTGGGCACCGCAGTGTCCCTGTGAATAGATCAGGCGAGTCTCCAGTGTAGACACTGTCGTTTATTGTGCAATTTTGCCTTTCGTCATCAGGACCAGACTTACGAAGTGGCCTCCCCGAGGACATTCTCTGACCTTTTGGTGTGAAGTTCCCTCAGGTTCCCAACGCCGGCCAAACCTGAGTGGCTGAGCAGAGCACAGGAGCCTTGTGTTCAGATAAGGCGTCTGTGTCTTCTGCTTTGTTTTATCTTCCAGTTCTGGGCAAGGCACTGACTTTCCCGGTGAATCCTGTCCAGCTGTAAAGGAGCTAAGTACGCTGCTGGAGGCCTTGCCTTCCCAGTGGGCAGCACTAAGACAGATAAGCAGAATTCCTGGCCTCTCAAATTCAGAGTTAATCTTTATGCCATTTAATGTAGCGCTCAGGGCGCAGGCGTTGCCTGTGGTGCTGGCATCCCGTGTGAGTACTGGTTCGAGGCCTCACTGCTCTGCTTCAAATCTAGTTATTGCTGCACGGTGTGAGCGAGATCACGCCAGACAAGACTACAATATATTAAGGAGTCTTTATTAATCAAGCTTGGTGATAACAGGTCCCACTAGACAAAAGGAAAAGATAAGTCCATATGGCAATCCAGTTAAATTGAAACCCCAGGAGGAACAAATGGTCATTACCCTGAAATCCATTGGTTAAACTGACGACCTATGTCCCGGCTCCCCTTGCAAACTAAGTTATCCTAAGAGACATGCATCCACAACCTGGACACACCTACAAAGCTGTAAATACTCACTTTTTTCCTGGCTTCTCTGTCTGCTTTCCATTACTGCTGGGCCTCAAATGTCTCGGAACTCTTGAAAGTACACAAGTTAGAAATGCAAAGCATGGTGGGAGGGGTGAGGGGAATCCCCAGTGCCTATAAAACTGTATCACATAATACAATGTTAATAACAATAAAAAAAAAAGAAATACAAAGCATCTTAGCATTAACATCTTCACTGAGTTGCCCAAGCAGTGAACAGAGGGTGAGGAATACAGACATACAGGGGCCGTACTCAGGGGGTACCTGTCCTCGGAGTCTGCGGGAAGCCAGAGAGCAAGCAGGTACTGGGGAGGTTAAGAGTCGGAGTGCCAGGGTGATGGAAGCATGTGACCAAGAGGGCGAGCCCCTCCCCATCATGGGCATTTATGGGGGCATGCAAGGGGGGGCTGGTTATGCAATAATGCAGTACTGCCCCCCACCAGGTTCCAGGTAAGCGTCACAGGCAGGCAGAAGGGACTACGTAGGTGAGGAGGGGAGTGACTTCCGAGCTCTTGACCCTGAACTAGCTGCCTACCCAACAGCATCACCTGCTAATGTGCATGGGAAGGCAGTGGGAGATGGCCTGAGTGATCACACCCTTGCCACCTTGTGGGAGGCCCAGATGGAGCTCCTGGCTCCTGGCTTAAGTTTGGCCCAGCCCTACCTGTTGTGGACATGTGGGCCCTGAACCAGGGGATAGAAGATCTCGCTCTCTCTATATATAACTGCCTTTCAAATAAATAAATATTCTTTTTAAAATATTAAGCATTTAGCAATGTCTGTACCTGTTTTGATTCTAAAAACTGCAAAAAGGGTTACCCAGCTATAAAGAGACTTTGTCTTTACAATTATTGAACTGTATCTGGGGATCCGGTTTAATGGCTTGACTGGCTGATCCTCCACCTCCAAGCACTAAGATCCTACATGGGCGCCGGTTCATGTCCCAGCAGCTCCACTTCCCATCCAGCTCCCTGCCTGTGGCCTGGGAAAGCAGTTGAGGACGGCCCAAAGCCTTGGGACCCTGCACCCGCATGGGAGACCTGGAAGAAGTTCCTGGCTCCTGGCTTCAGATTGGCTCAGCTCCGGCTGTTGTAGCCACTTGGGGAGTGAATCAGCAAATGGAAGATCTTCGTCTCTGTCTCTACTCTCTGTAGATTTGCCTTTCCAGTAAAAGTGAATAAATATTTTAAAAATTTATCTGGAACATTAAAGCCAATTTGAACATAAACATTATACCCCTAGTCAATGCTGCACCTTGCGGTCATGACAGTCGTAGCACATCAGGAGAGAGATCCAAGGAAGCCAGAACTGTAAGAGCCTTCTGGTTTTTTTTTTAAAGGTCACGAGCAGGGAGCTGGATGGGAAGTGGAACAGCCAGGATGTGAACCGGCGCCCAAATGCATGCAAGGCAAGGATTTAGCCACTAGGCTGTCGCACCGGGCCCAAAAGCCATCTTAGAAATGAAAAAAATGTGACTTTCAAGGACAAGAGAGATCTAGAAAATTAGAAAGGAATACTTGTCTGCATAGGGGAGGGTTAAGAATCAGACGTAAGTGCTGGCGTCAGTGGGGACTGACAGCTCCTTGTTTCCCCTCCTTATCCTAAACGCTGATCACTCATCTTGCTACTTAAGGAAGTTGGGACTATGATCAAACAGCCACCAGTGTAGCAGGCTCTATGATTCAATTTTCTACTATAGTTACATCTTTTCTTCCTTAAATCAACTCAAATGTGACCGGACAGACTTTCTGTTGTGGAAGTGCAGGTGTAAAAGACAATCTTGTTAAATAGAAATTCTGGCAGTAAAGAATAATGATAGGGCCCGGTGCGATAGCCTAGCAGCTAATATCTTCACCCTGAATGCACTGGGATCCCATATGGGCACTGGTTCTAATCCCAGTGGCCCTGCATCCCATCCACCTCCCTGCCTGTGGCCTAGGAAAGCAGTGGAGGACGGCCCAAAGCCTTGGGACCCTGCACCCGGGTGGGAGACCTGGAAGAAGCTCCTGGCTCCTGGCTTCAGATCAGCTCAGTTTTGGCCATTCCATCATTGGATGGAAGATCTTCCTCTCTGTCTCTCCTCTCTGATTATCCGCCTTTCCAATAAAAATAAATCTTTCAAAAAGAAATGCATTTCTTCACATTTCTGCAGCTCAGAACTCCAAGGTCAAGGTGCAGACCAGATTGCTTATCTCTGCGGCTTTTCTGCAACTTTGCACAAGATCTTCCCTCTGTGTGTATGTGTACTCATTTCTTCTTATGAGGACACCAGCCATATGTTTTTTCCATTTTTTAAATTATATTTTTGGCAATATTTACATAATTAATTAGAGTAAAAAGGTTCAAGGGCTAGATCAGGGAAAATCTAAGCCCAAGCAGCCCCCGCCCACTCTGATTTTGTTTGCACCAGTAGGAACAGTCAGCCCAGCCCGGCTTTCCCGGATCTAGTCCACATGAGGCGCACAGGTGTGGTAGCCCTGCCTGGTCTGATCTGCACCCATTCCAGCTCACGCTCTCCACTGGGGACACCAGCCATATTTTATTAGGGTTCATGCTAATGATCTCATTTTAATGAAATAACCCATTTAAAGAGCTAATCTTCACATACACTCCTATGCTGAGATCCTGAGGCTTAGACTTGAATAGATGAATTTTGAGATACTGTCCAGCCCATATCCAACTGCTGCGTTCCAATTCCGGAAACGTCTCACTCACCTCGGTTTCTTCCACCTGTTAGTCTTGTGTGGTAAGTTCCCTCCACCCTTTGGCTCTCTTTGCCAACATGACTTTGCAAACATGACTGTGTGGTAAGAACTCCTGGAGCCAGCAGCTCTAGAGAACCTACGAGAGGGATGGGCAGGTTGTGACACATACCAGACAACACAACGTGGGGTTGTTGAAATTCAAGGTGTACTGGGTCCGGCGTGATAGCGCAGTGGTTAAAGTCCTCACCTTGAATGCGCCAGATCCCATATGGGGGCTGGTTCCAATCCCGGCAACCCTGCTTCCCATCCAGCTCCCTGCTTGTGGCCTGGGAAAGCAGTCGAGGACAGCCCAAAGCCTTGGGACCCCCGTCCTGAGATTCCCCGTCCTGAGACCCACCAGCTGCCAGGAGGCAGCTGGAGGTTTAAATTCCCAGGCCTAAGGTCGCGCCCCTCCCAAATCCCCTTCACCGCCCAATGAGGGCAGTGGCTGGGTGCCGGACCTGCCCGGTCCCAGAGGCCTCCCCCCTCGGTCTACTCACCCCAAAGGAAGCAGCCTCTGGAACCCAGCAGGCCCGGACACGGCTCACCATGTGCCCATGGCGGCCGTCCGGAATCCAGGCATGAGACGCCCCGTCCTGAGACCCACCAGCTGCCAGGAGGCAGCTGGAGGTTTAAATTCCCAGGCCTAAGGTCGCGCCCCTCCCAAATCCCCTTCACCGCCCAATGAGGGCGGTGGCTGGGTGCCGGACTTGCCCGGTCCCAGAGGCCTCCCCCCTCGGTCTACTCACCCCAAAGGAAGCAGCCTCTGGAACCCAGCAGGCCCGGACACGGCTCACCATGTGCCCATGGCGGCCGTCCGGAATCCAGGCATGAGACGCCCCGTCCTGAGACCCACCAGCTGCCAGGAGGCAGCTGGAGGTTTTGTGTTTTCATTTAGTAACAACAATTAGATGAATGGATCCCCTGTAAATGATCTTGGTGCATGCTAATTCATCTCGAATTTTCTTTCAGCATATCATTTTTTAAACAGATTTATTTATTTTTATTGCAAAGTCAGATATACAGGGAGGAGGAGAGACAGAGAGGAAGATCTTCTGTCTGATGATTCACTCCCCAAGTGGCCACAATGACCAAAGCTGCGCCGATCTGAAGCCAGGGGCCTCTTCCGGGTCTCCTATGTGGGTGCAGGGTCCCGGGGCTTTGGGCCATCCCCCACTGCTTTCCCAGGCCACAAGCAGGGAGCTGGATGGGAAGCAGAACAACCAGGACACAATCAGGTGCCCATATAGAATCCTGGTGCATACAAAGCGAAGACTAAGCTGTTGCACCGGACCCTCAATACAGCCTTTTGATTAGGCCTTTCCTTATCTCTTTACAGAACTCAAATACATTTAAGCCCTCAGTGAGGTCAAATACGAGGTGTTTAAGAGTTTGCTACATTGTCACATAAGGTGAGTTTTGCTTTTTAAAGATTTAGGAATTATTTATTGATTTAAAAGGCAGAGTGCCCGAGAACGAGGGAGAGAAGGGAAGGTGAGATCTTCTACTTAACGGTTTGTACCTCAAAGGGCTCCAGTGACTCAGCTGAGCCTGGGTCTGTACAGCAGGTGGCAGGTCCTCGAGCGCTGGAGTCCGGGCCGTCCTCTGCTGCTTCCCAGGCATGGTAGCAGGCAGCTGGACGGAGGCTGAGTGGCCAGGACTTGAACTAGTGCTCTTACGGGGGTGCAGCATCACAAGCGATGGCTTCACCTACTGTGCCACAACACAGGTCGCATTTTGAGGGGGAACCTCTGGTTTGGTTGTTCTTCTGAAGCTGCTGAATTAGTGAGAAAAAGCCCTGGAGTGAGGAAAGGTGAAAGACAGCCTCAAGACTTTTTGTTCTTTCCTGGCTCTTCCTGGATGCCGGCTTCCTGGATGCTCGTACCGGCAAGCAGAGCAGCCTCCTGCCAGACCTTCAGTCTGTTCCTTCAGGGTCTCGCTCAGCTCTCTCTATATTTTTTTTTAAGTTGAGTGTTTCCTACTTTTGTCCAACTGACAGATACCTCAGTGATACACTGAGCCTCAGAATGGATCTCTGTGCTGTAAAAACGCACACCGTTCTCGCATTTTGTGTTTCCAGTCCCTACTATGTTTGAAGTGGTCTGGAGCGCCTAGGGCTGTTATTAGGACTCCTAGGTCAACATTGCTCCTGATTGCCCAATTTGCCTATTTTCTTGCCTCAGCAGCGGCTCAAGGGCGTCTGACCCAGGGTGTTTCTTCTTATTCACTGTTTTGCCCTCTGCCTTGGAACTACTTGCCACCAAACTGCCATTCCTAGCAGCGCTCGTGCCCTTCACCACACACCTGGGTCAGAATCAGGAAACCACTCCGGGTGTTCCTTTAGATTCTTGCACGCAGTTGGAATTCACTCCATCCCTCTCAAATACAATTTTTTTTCCTTCCACTTTTCATTCTGTCCCTGCCTACTGGTTGTACCAGGCTGCCTCTTCGGAAATTTCACATTTTCTGTTCTTGTTTTTTTAAGATTTATTTATTTATTGGAAAGTCAGATCTACAGAGAGGAGAAGAGACAGAGAGGAAGATCTTCCATCCGATGATTCACTCCCCAAGTGAGCACAGCGGCCGATGCTATGCCGATCCAAAGCCAGGATCCAGGAACTTCCTCCAAGTCTCCCACATGGGTGCAGGGTCCCAAAGCTTTGGGCCGTCCTGGATTGCTTTCCCGGGCCACAAGCAGGGAGCTGGATGGGAAGTGGAGCTGCTGGGATTAGAACCAGCGCCCATATGGGATCCCGGGGCGTTCAAGGTGAGGACTTTAGCCGCTAGGCCACGCCGCCGGGCCCCACATTTTCTTTCAATCACATTTCTTCAGGAATTTGGTAAAACCCGTGTTGTATTGTGTTGGGGTTCCTTCCAGTTCTAACTGAATTTCCACACACAGCTGCTGTGCAAGTGTCGCTGCGAAGTAACTGGCAGAGCTCAGCGACCTGGCCTGGCGTCCTCTCCTGGGCTTGGTATAATCACAGTGGAGCTTGGGAGCGGCCAGGAACTGGCTGGCACCTGTCTGCCCTGCCCAGGGCTGGCGGCTTTTGGTCCTTTGGCACACTGAGCTACTTTGACCAAGGCTTCTCCTCAGTACTCCAGAGTTCCTTTGGGGTGGGCGGCAGAAGTGGAACAAGGGTTTCCGGGGCCGTCTAGGAGTTGGCAGGCACTAACCCGGAGACCAGCCTCCGGGAAGAAGGGCAGCGGATGGACCCAACATCCACCGAATCCAGGCCCGCACGCCGCCTGCCCCACTCGCTCCTAGCTGCCGCTGGCCCTTCGCTTTCTGCGTCCCGGGGCGCCCGTGCTCCGCCTAGGCGGTGCAAGCGGGACCTTGTCCGCCGCTTGTTCCCCGTCCGCCGGGAGAGGGAGCCGGCGGGCCGGCCTCGCACCAGCTGCCGGCAGAGGAGGCGCGGAGCCCGGGCCCGCCCGCCCTGCAGCCGCTCGGCCCCGAATGGCAGAGCCGCGCTCGGACCATCGGCATCGCCTCACGTCGCCCCGCCCCGCGCCGCCCTCCCATTGGCTGCCCGCCGTTCCTCGGGACCCGCGCCTCGGGCGGCCCCCGGCAGCCGCACGGACCTCGCGGCAGCCGGAGCGGGGTTGGAGGTGAACGGCCCGGAGTAACCCCGGACGTAGTCACCTCATGGGGCTAGCCCGCTGAGGTGGGGGCGGGGGCGGGGCCGGCCGCAAGCCCCGCCCCTTCCCCGTGTGCCCGGCCGGCCTGGTGCTGCGCGCCTGTCAGCCATCGCCGGAGCCGCCGGCGTCTCCTCCCGCCCAGCAACGCCTCCCCGCGGGGGCCCCGGGACCGCCGGACGTGAGGTGAGGGCCCCCCTGGAATCCGTGACCGGGGGGGACCTGGAGAAGCTGGGGCCCGGGAAGGGACGGCGGCAGGCAGAGGGGCCGCCTCCCAGCCTCCCCCGCACGCGGCCCGGACTCCATCCTGTCCAGACCTGGGGCTTGGCAACCTAACCCTGGCCGCAGCTCCCGAGTGTTGAGGTCGCCTCCCGACAGCCGTGGAGAGACCTGGGGTCTCGGGGGGTGGGCTCTCCCTCGGGACTGGGAGAAGTATAGCCCTGGGCCGCAGGGAAGGGACTGGCATGTGTCATCCTGGCGCTCTCCTCCCGCAGCCCCATGGACGTCCCTCCGGACGCCTCTCCCATCCAGCCTTGGGCTGGGGAGAAGAGCAAGGCCACGTGGGAGTGGGTGCTGCTCTGGCTTCTCTCGGCTTCCATTCAAAGTCTTCCTCTGTTGCAGAGTGAGGTGTGGGGTGCAGAGAGTCGGCGTCTGCTCTTCTCGCTGGGTCTTTGTGTGGTGGTGAGAACCAGGGCCGGGCGGCTTGTCCCTGGCCCGTTCCTGCTGCCGGGATTTTAGGTTTTCTGTGAGAGGCGTAGTAAAAGTACTTACCTGCTGTTGCTCTTCCGCTGGCCACACTGATCAGGGGAAGCTCTTGCAGCAGAGGAAGGCGATGTGGCTAATGATTCCAGAGGGAAAATATTCATTGAAGGGCCCTGCCTGGGTTAGGGCCATTTGGACATGAACAAACAAATGGACAATTCAACTTTCAAAACCAGGGACTTGATTTAAGAACTTGTGGGTTTTGTTAGAAACATACACGGGGGAACTATTTTAAATTCAGGTGTTATTATTTGTCTTGTGATTTAAGACTGAAATCCAGAGACCCTAGAGCTTCCTGATTCCTTTCCTGATTCAAGCAGTACTTCAGTGCATTTATGAAGGAGGGTAAGCCCAGTCTTGTGGTCTTGTGAAAGTTGGTGTTCTTTGCTCTCATCCTGCCCCTCCCCCTCTCCAGTTATGCAGTTATTTCTTGGGTTAGGGTTTTCTTCTCCCCGTGGGCAGCACTGCTCTGGTTTGTCTGTTCTTGGGAATGCCTGGGATGCCCGTGGGGAGGGTTTCTGGGCTGTCTGTGGGGCAGGCACTTTTCAGGAAGGCATTGTTGTCTAACAGAGCAGGGCAGGATCACTGGTGGCAGTGTCCAGGTGGGTGCCTGTTTGCTACACAGTGACAAGTCTCTTCCCACTTGCTTTACCTAAATCGTCACCTCTGCTTGCTTAATGCATGACAGAAAGGCCCCCATCAATGTCGCAATCATCAACAGACATTGTAAGGTGGGTACAGGAAGGACGTCCGAGGTGCGCTGCTCTTCTAGGAAGTTAGCTGTGTTTATCAGTGTAGACATGTTTTGCTTTACCAGTGTGGGATGGAAATAAGCATAAGATTAAATTGTAAAATGAAAGGTTAGAAAGGAGTGGACTTTTGCTAAATGAATTTATAATTAAAGCCATGATTAGGTAATGTCTTAGGCCTGGCCTTGAGAGAACTGCCTCCCCAGGTGCTGACGTCTTTCAAGGGCCAAGGACAGGTTCAGGTGTAGCGCACGAAGTAACAGTCGACAGTATTCCTATTACTTGAAAGGCAGGCAGAGAGAAAGGGAAAGACACAGGTCTTACATCTGTTGGCTAATTCCCCAAAAGCCTGTAAAAATCAGGGCTTCGGGCCTGGCTTGGTGCCTAACAGAGTCCTCGCCTTGTATGCTCTGGGATTTCATATGGGTGCAGGTTCGAATCCAGCTCTCTGATTGTGGCCTGGGAAAGCAGTTGAGGATGACTCAAAGTCTTGGGACCCTGCACCTGCATGGAGACCCGGAAGAAGCTCCAGTCGATGCAGTTCCTTGGGGAGTGAATCAACGGATGGAAGCTCTTCCTTCTGTCTTTCCTCCTTTCTGTATATCTGATTTTGCAATAAAAATAAATCTTAAAAAAATCAGAATCAGGGCTTAGATCAGCCTGAAGTCAGGAGCCCAGAGCTCTGTCCAAGTCTCCACATGGGTGGCCAGAACCTAAACACTGGAGCCATCTTGTGCTGCCAACCAGGTGCATTTCCAGGAAACTGGATGGAAGGTATGAAGTAGCTGGGACTCTAACCAGGCATCCCATGTAGTCGCAACGGCCAGAGCTGAGCTGATCTGAAGCCAGGAGCCAGGAGCTTCTTCTGGGTCTCCCACACGGGTGCAGGGTTCCAAGGCCTTGGGCCATCCTTGACTGCTTTTCCAGGCCACAAGCAGGGAGCTGGATAGGAAGCCGGGTTGCCAGAATTAGAACCTGTGCCCATATGGGATCCTAGCATATGCAAGGCCAGGACTTCCGCATGGGGCCCTATCTTGCTCTTTTCTTTTCTTACTTGTTTGAAAGTCCAAGTTAGAGAAAGAAAGAGATCTTCTGTCCGCTGGTTCACTCCCCAGAGAGCTATGTTGGCCATGGTTGGGCCAGGCTGAAACCAGAAACTTCATTTGGGTTGCCCATGTGGGTGGCCAAGGTCTCAAAAACTTGGATGATCTTCTGCAACTTTTTTTTTTATACCATTAGCCTGTAGTTGGATTGGAAATTGAGCAGCTCTAACATGAAACAGTGCCCATGTGGGGTTTTGGTGTTGCTGGCAGTGACTATTAGCTGGCTGTGCTAGTACCAGTCCTAGTATTTTCTTTCCAATCAATAGGTAGAAATATACATACATACATACATGTGCATAGGATGTACGTACATATATTAACTCGTCACACCAATTGATTTAACAGATTGGCACTAGAGCTTTTTATTAAAAAATATTTTTTCCTTTTTTGGGCTAATATCCTAATAGTTTTGGTTGAGAAAAGAATTTTTTTTAAATTGGAGAATAATATTTTGTAATTTAGGATTTATAGTTGTGGGCAAGGAAAAGAGAATCCTTTTGCAGTTGGGAAGAAGCTGTTGGATTATTATCTAGCCTGTTCATGAAGGTTAATAATTATAGGAGTTATGTAGCAAACATCTTTCCAAACCCATAAAACAGATTATGAAAAATGGATAAACACTGAAGTCTTATAGGGTGGAATAATTCCTATTGAGGTGACCCCCCCTTTTTTAAATGAAAGATTTATTTATTTTTTATTTATTTGAAATACAGAATCACAGAGAGAGGAGGAGAGGTAGAGAGAGATCTGGCATTCACTGACTCACTCCTCAGATGGCTCCAATGGCTGGGGTTGGATCAGGCTGACCTGGAGCCTGGAGCTTCATCTCACCTGGTTAGAAGTTCCACTGTTTTCCCAGGTGCATCAGCAGGGAGATGAATCCAAAGTAGAGTAGCTGGTTCTTCAACTGGAACCCATAATGGATGCCAGTGTCCACAGTAGGAGGCTTAACATGTTCATGCCCTAGTGCTGGTCCTTGGTGACACTGATTTTTACAGGAAAAAAATTGTTGATTTTTCACTTTTTTTTTTCTTTTAAAGATTTATTTATTTTTTATTGGAAAGTGAGATATACAGAGAAAAGGAGAGACAGAAAGGAAGATCTTTTGTCTGCTGATTCACTCCCCAAGTGGCCACAGTGGCTGGAGCTGAGTCAATCTGAAGCCAGGAGCCAGGAGCTTCTTCTGGGTCTCCAACACGGGTGCAGGATCCCAAGGCTTTGAGCCATCCTTGACTGCTTTCCCAGGCCACAAGCAAGGAGCTGGATGAGAAGCAGGGCTGCTGGGGTGAGAACCAGAGCCCGTATGGGATCCTGGAGCATGCAATATGAGGACTTTAGTTGGTAGGCTACTGCACTGGGCCTGACATTGGGAATTTTAATTGCATGGACATATTAGATGGCAAAGTGGTCAGGCCAGATAGAATAAACTTCTATAAATAATGTTCCTTTTTTAGTTGATCTGAGCCAGGAGCTTCTTCTGGGTCTTCCATGTGAGTGCAGGGTCCCAAGACTTCTCTCCTGCTTTCCCAAGCCACAAACAGGAGTTGGAAGGGAATTGGAACAGTTGGGATTAGAACTAGCACCCATATGGGATCCCGGCGCTTGCAAGGTGAGGACTCTAACCACTAGGCTAGCTCACAGGGGCTGAAATTGGTTAGTTTTTAGGTTAAGAATAATGCTAGTATATTAGCACCATCTTTTTCTTATTTGTTTATTCATTTATCTGTTTATTTCTGAAAGGCAGAGTTACAGAGAAAGTAAAGACAGTGAGAGATCTTTCATCCGCTGGTCTACCTCCCCACCCAAATGGCTTCAGTGACTGGAGCTGAGCTTGTCTAAAGCTGAGAGTCAAGAGCTTCCTCCAGGTCTCCCACATGTGTAAGGTCCCAAGGGCTTGTGCCATCTTCTGGTGCTTTCCCAGGCCATAAGCAGGGAGCTGGATTTCGGGAAGTGGAGCCGCCAGTTGAAGTGGCAGCTCGGCTAGTGTTATATGAATTCGTGGCTATTGTGATCCAACCTGGTCTAACCTGCATCCTGTTCTGGCCATCAGTCATGACAGTGTGGGCTGTGGACCACCCCTGCCTGGTTCGCCCCAAGACCCAGCTCCCATGTGCCAATGGATATTGCAACCCAGCCTGGTCTAGCCTGCTTTAGCTTGCTCCTAGCTTGGTGGGTTCCTGGCAGGTGAATTCTGTGTTCCAGTGTAACTTGGCCCATCAGCACTTGGAGCTGTCTATGAAAGCTGGTGAGTGCTGCAGTCCCACAGAGTGGAGCCAACAATTATCCTACAGAATCTCCCCATGGATCTGATTATCTCGTGTTTTAGTGGGTGCTGTGGCCCAGCCTGATGTGGTCTACCACCTGCTCAGATACTTCTGGGTGGGTGCTATGGCACAGCCCAGCCAGGCATGTCCCCCAGCCCCAGCTTTTGCACTAGTGGGCTGCAGGTCTCCTACTCTGCCTTAATTAGACATGCTGTCCAGTTTCCTCCCTCTAAACCACTCAGTTTCAGCTCCCTTGTCTACCTGCAAGTGCAGTGGCCTGGTCCATGGAAGAACCAGACCTGATTCCTTTGCTGTCAAACATTCCCTCCGCCGCTCCCACTCCAGTGTATCCTCAGGATCCTTCGCTGGGTAATCTGCAGTCCTGTAACCTGGAGGCTGGTGTGGGTGTCCTGGTCTGGAGTTCCTGTCTTCTCTTATTAAAAAAAAAAACCACAAAAAACCAAAAAGCCAGCAGCAGCAGCCATGCTGGCATACTGGTATAGTTAACACAAATTTGGCATTAACCAGGCCCAGAATGCCTACCAGCTAGCTAGCTATTGGTAGAGAAAAAAATCCTCCATCTGCTGGTTCACTCCCCAAGTGGCTGTAACGGCTGGAGCTGAATAGATCCCAAGCCAGGAGCCAAGAGCGTCTTCCAGATCTCCCACATGGGTGCAAGATTCCAAGAACTGGGATCACTCTCTACTGCTTTCCCAGGCTAAAGCAATGAGCTGGAAGGGAAGTAGAACAGCTGGGACACAAACCTGCACCCATATGGGATGCTGGCACTTGAAGGTAGAACATTAACCTGTTGATTCATTGCACTGGCCGTATCTCCCTCTTTCTTAGTAACTTCTAAATAAACAAGATAAAAATTCACAATGATTTTTATAAAATATATTTTAAAAATATTTTTATTTGATTGATTTGTGTAGTACCTTAGTTCTTTAAGGGTAATAATGACAGTCCATTAGGCTTTTTTTTAGACACTAATTTTAGTCTTACAGAAAATCTGCCAAAGTAGCACATAGAGTTCTTGCATACCCTTGCCAAGCTTTACCTAGTGTTAGTATTTTATATAGCTACAGTACCTTTGTCAAAACCAAAAAAAAAAAAAAAATTAGTATAATTAACATAATACTGTTAGCTAAACTATGGACTTTATTTAGATCATCTTTTTTTTAATTGTGATGCTTTTCAGTTCCAATATCTAATCAGGATGCCACATTGCATTTAGAAGTCATGTCTCCTAAAATAAAAGAAATGTCTCGTTAGTTTTTCCCGATCTGTGACATAGATTTCCCAGTTTTCCAGTGACTTCAATAGGCTTAAAGAATATTCTAAAGATATTTATATATTTTTGTGTACACATTTATATATTTTATGCTTGAAACACATTTAAAATATGAACTGTTTTAAAGAGTATGCTATAGCAAGTTCCTCAGTTCGAATTTGATACTTTCTCCTGGTTCTCCTAGGGTTATGGGTTTCAGTGGAGTTTACCATGGAGCTGTTCTTCCTTCTCTGTTTCCCCACTCCTCTAGCCTTTTTTTTTTCCCCTTAACTAATATTTATTTATTGAGAGAGGCAGGGAAATGAGAGCTCCCAAGTATCTACAACAGCTGAGCCAGAGCAGGGTTGCAGTCAGGAGCCAGGAACTCAGTCCGGATGTTCTGTGTGGGTGGCAAGAAAACCCAGTTATTGGCTGCTCCCTTAGCAACAGGGTGGAATCAGAAGGTAGAAGCAGGCCTTGAACCTGACACTCTAACATGGGATGTGAGTGCTTTTTGTTTTTGTTCTTTTAGTACTAATGTTTATTTTATTTAGCTCAGGACAGAGTGACAGAGAATAGAGAGAGAGAGACAAAGAGATCTTTCCCCTGCTGCTGCTGCTTTTCCTAAGTGGCTGCAGTGTGCAGGACTGGGCCAGGCTGAAGCCAGCAGCTTGGAACTCCCATCTGGTTTCCCATGTGGCTGGCAGAAGCTCACGTCTTTGGGCCATTTTGTACTTCCTTCCCAGGTACATTAGCAGGAAACTGGATCCATAGAACAGATGGGGCTCAAGTGCTCTAATTTGGGAATGCCAGCTCCTTGTACCATAGTATTTCCCTTGGAAGCAGGCGTTTTAACTAGGTCTTAATTGCTAGGCTAAACACTTATCCCTGTTATTATAATTGATTTTTTTCATGTTGGAGATTTTTCTTAGGCATGTAATATTCCTTAGGTGTCTGCTTATATTTAAAAGGGGAATTGGAAATCTAATTAGAGATTAGGAAAATGCTGAGTGGGCTTGTTGACGACTTCACTGGTTGAGCAAATGAACTAGGGAACTTTGGTGTTAACTTGAGGTTTTTCTTTCTTGAGCTGGTCAAGTTCTGTAAAGGTGGATCCCAGTCTCCCTCCTGGAAGGTGAAGACTATAGAGTTGTTTTACTCAATATGCGTATTTGCTTTATCCACTTCCATTAATGCACTCTTCCTTTGCTGTTGCTGATATCCACCAGTCTAGAAACCCTCTGTTGTCACCCTCCCCAGAGAATCAACTTTCAGTGTTTTTAAAAAGTTTTTTTTTTCAATTTATTTTTATTTATTCGAAATGCAGAATCTTCTATCTGGTGTTTCACTCCCGATAGTGATAGTGGCTGAGGCTGGGCCAAGCCAATCCTTTTTCTTGGAAGGCAAAGTTACAGAGAGGAAAGAAGAGATCTCCCATTGGCTGGTTCAATTCCCAAATGCCACAATGGCCAGAGCTGAGCTGGTCCAAAGCTGGGGGCCAGGAAGGCACATGGGTCGTCTTGTGCTGCTTTCCAGGCCATTGGCAAAGAGTGGATCAGCCAAGATGGTAACGGGTGCCCTGTAGGGATGCCTGCGCAGATGTAGCCTGCTGTATAGACTGTGACACCAGCCTTCCCACACCCACCCTAGCCCCACCAGGTGCTTCTTCCAGGTCTCCTGTGTGGGTGCAGGGGCCAAGTGCTTGGGCCACGTTCTGCTGCTTTCCTGAGCACATTAGCAAGGAACTGGATTAGAAGCAGATAAACTAGGACTCAGACTGGCTACCTGGTGCCTATATGGGATGTCAGCGCTACAAGTGGTTGGCTTAATCCAGTACTCCACTATGCTGGCCCCAAATTGTCAGTCTTATCAAGATGATAGAATAGCAGGTACCCAATTTCAGTATTTGGGAAGAAAATCTAATGATCTGAGGCTTCTGAGACAAAATTTCAACTCATTTTCCCTTTTTATTTTTAGACTTTAATTGAAAGTCAGAAAGACAGAGGCACCCTAACAGACCTCTTATCTTCTGGTTAACTCCCCAAATACCTGCACAGTTGGGGTTGGATCCAGGCTGAGGGCGGGAGAGTGGGACTCTGTGACAGGGGTCCAGATACTTGAGCTATCACCTGTTATCTTGCAGCGTGCATATTAGCAGGAAGCTGAAATGGAAAGTAGAGCTGGCAGCCCAACCCAGGCGTTCTAATCCAGGACGTGGGCCTCCCAAGCAGAAACGTCACCACTTCTCCACACGCCTGCCCGGGATCCTGGGTTTTGACTCCAGCTCTGCTGAGCTTCTGATTACGTGATGCAAGCTACCTTTTCCACTTTCTCACTAATATTAGATGGGACTTTTCTGTCTCTTCTTTGTGTAAATATGCCTTTCCAATAGAAATAGATAAATTTTTTTTTAAAAAGAAATTCTGGCTTACTCAATTGCTTCGTTCCTGTATTTCCTTCTCTATTCTTGACCTGTGATTCTCAAGCCTGGACTTGCATTAGTGCAGAACAGAAATTCAGGCTCCTTCGACCTCCAGCGGCACTTGTGGTTCAGTAGATGCAGGGATGCTGTTTAGGCTTGTGAATTTTCATGCAGCTCTAAGTTCTTTTTCATATACACTCAAAGCTAAGATTCTCTTGATTTCAGTTTGAGGGCTTAGCAGGACATGCCGGGTAGTAGCTAACGACGCTTAGGTCGCTTAGAGAGTTTGTATAATAGGCGCTCTGTCCTCTCCCTGACTTCTGACCTTTGTGGTGTGTCACTGTAACACTTGGAAACATCATCAGAGCCTAAATGAATTGCGGAGAAGCTGTTGGTTCTCTTCTCAGTACCATCTCATGCTTGATGCAGTATTAGAAATGATAAAGGCTAGAAAGAATTCATCAGGTGTACAATTGGAAAAGTCACCCGGGGAAATGGTAGTCTTAAACCATTATTCAATAATTACTTAAATAATAATAAAGTCTTCAGATTTGTAATGCTTTTAATTTATAGAATTAAATTACCAAACTTTATGCTTCAGGTTAAATAAAGATTTGACCAAGAAAAAATAGGATATTTTAAATATTATTAATTTTACATTTTGCTGAGCAAAACAGGAATTGATGAAAATTTGATTTAAAAAAAAAACCTTCAAGTCTCTTTCTTTCTCTCTTTAGTTCTTTTTGGAGGCGGATATCTGCTCTGGCAGTAAGAATTTTAAGAGGTCAGTTGACAAATAATGTTTCTTCCTGTTTACAGTGTGAAAAAAAACTATGTTCATGTACTCAAATGTTGAACTGTGGGCTTTCATGTTTGGAGTTATCTCTGGCAAAAGATCGTGGGCAACGAAAGGGTGGGTAACGAGCAGTGACCAGAGTCCAGCACTGGTGGAGTTCCCCCACCCTCCTCCATTCAGGGCTAGAATCCGTGGAACTGGGGCAGGCTGGGGAGCAGCTTCTAGAGTGTCTGGACAAGTTCTCAGTGATTTTCCAGACACAGCCTCTCTGCCCCGTTAGCGTACGGCCTTGGGGCTGGGCACACATCCCATACCGTTGCTGCCTGTGGCGCAGGCTCCAAGGCGGCCTGCCCTAATCGGCTTCCTATCTGTGCAGCTCTTCACAGAAGGCTGCATCCACATTCGCTGCCAGGAAAGAAAAACCTGAGGTTGACCTTATTGAGTCTTTCATTTAATAACATGGGGACCATGTTTTGTTAATTAACACTTGTTTTTTTTTTTTTTTTCTCCTGCAAAATCAAAGAATCATCTTTTTGGTGTGTTCCTCTGATTTCAGTGAGACAGTAACCTCGGGTCTCAGGCGACGAAGGCAGCCGTTATCTTTTCTGTCAATTGGGATGTATTTTTTTTTTTTTGCAAGATCTATTATTTTTAAATTCCAATTGCTCACTGCTCCAAAATGTAAAAGGAATTAGCTGTTTTACCTTTTGGTGTTCTTCAGAGTCAGTCTGTTAGAACTTTCCATCCCTCCTTTCACTATTCCCCTTGGTCTTTTGCTCTTTTTCTCCACCTCACCCTACCCCCTCCCGGCTTTTTTTTTTAATCGGAAAGTTGGATATACAGAGAGGAGGAGAGACAGAGAGGAAGATCTTCTGTCCACTGATTCACCCCCCGAGTGACTGCAACGGCCAGAGCTGCGAAGATCTGAAGCCAGGAGCCAGGACCCTCCTCCGGGTCTCCCACATGGGTGCAGGCTCCCAAGGCTTTGGGCTGTCCTCGACTGCTTTCCCAGGCCACAAGCAGGGAGCTGGATGAGAAGCGGGCTGTCAGGATTAGAACTGGCACCCATATGGGATCCTGGTGCTTGGAAGGGAAGGACTTTAGCCACTAGGCTACTGTGCCCGGCCCCACCGTTTCCCTTTTCAAGGTTGAGATTTTTTTTCCTTAGGGTTTTATAATGAACCTCTTCATAAAATTTAGACACATTTAAATTTTTAGAAAAACCTAACAGCCCAAGGGAAAAATGCATGCTAAATTTAGATATCAGTTTTTTCTGTTGCATGATACTCTAGATTGAAAAAAAAAAGACAAGACAGAAGGGCCTTTTATATTCTGATCCCTCCTCAGATGGCTTCAATAACTTGAGGCGGGCCAGTCCAAATCCAGGAGCCAGAAATTTCTTCCCGGTCTCACATATGGGTGCAGGAGGCCGAGCACTTTGGGTATCCCCTACTGGTTTTCCAGACACATGAGCAGGTAGCTAGATCAAAAGTGGAGTAACTTGGACTCAAACTGGTTCCTTCAGGCAGCAGCTTTATCAGCTACGCCATGGTGCCGGCCCTTGCACTTTAAAAATGTTTTTTAAATGTTTATTGGAGGAGCAGAGAGAAGGCAAGAGCAAGACAGAAAGAGTGTAGGCTGCCATCTTCTTGGTCACTCCTCAGATGCCCCCAGCAGCTGGGGTTGAGCTGTCCTGAAGCTAGATGTTAACTCAGTCCATGGCTCTCACATGAGTGACGGAAACCCAATGACTCGAGCCATCACTTGCTGCCTCCCAGGGTCTATATTTGTAGGAGGTTAGAATCAGGACAAGATTAAAAAATGATACTTAATACCTGAACCAAAGTATTTTGATGTGGGACATAGGCATCTTAACCTAAGGCCAAATGCCTGCTCTCTGCAACTATTTTCTAAATTAAACCTATTGGTGAGGGGTGGCCACTTGTCACAGCTGATCAAGATGATGTTTAAGTCAACCATATGTCAGTTTGGAGTGCCTGGGTTTTAATCTTAGTTTTGCTTCATTTCCCAGTCCTTACTGATGCTCCGAAAAGCAGCAGATGGCATAAGTACTGAGTCCCTGCCACCAACGTGACAGGCTCGAATGGAATTCCAAGCTTTGGCTTCCATCAGGCTCAGCCTTGGCTTTTACCATTATTTGGGAAGTGAACCAGCAAGTGGAAGATCTCTCTTTTCGTCTTTGTGCCTTTCAAAATTACAGATTTTAAATTTGGTGGTAGATTAACTTTCTCGCTGTATCAACCCTAACACATTACAGTCCAAAGTGCACATTTTTGGGTGAATTTTTAAAATAAGTAATCTAAGGATATGAAGAGGACATGTAAAAATTTCTTTTTAATTAAAAGGACACAATTGAGTTTGCTTTTATGTACTTACACAAAATTCGTAGCTCTTGAATATATAGTGTTTAAAGCCAAATGAGCGTTATGTTATTCCTTCTAAACACCATCCTTCAAACTAGCACCACATTTCCCACTATACCTTCCTCATACGAGCAGCCAGAATTGCAGTGTCCCAGGGAGCAGGTTCCCCTACCACAAGGATTTCTTTGTGGAGCACAGCTTTCTCTTGGACATCACCACATTGACAAAGAGAATTATAATTTTTCTCCAGAAAGATTTCTTTTGGGGAGAAGAGGAAATGTTTTTAATTTTTAGGCCTAATTCGCATGCTGTGGGTTTCTCTCAAGGCTGAGGAAGCTCGCTAGTGCCAGGCTCCGCCCTCGCCTGCAAGTGTCAGCTGTGCTTCAGTAGCATCAGCTGGATTGTCCTCAGGTGTTGGTAGTTCTCTGCCATCAGCTTTTCTCGCTCACTCTTCGTTCTCTCTGCAGCTCTGAGAGCTCATTTTGCAGGAACAATGGAGGAAACATCTCCCATGGCCAAACCTCTGGAGCTCAACCAGCACTCCCGATTTATAATTGGGTCTGTGTCAGAAGATAACTCTGAGGATGAGATCAGCAACCTGGTGAAGCTGGACCTGCTGGAGGAGAAGGAGGGCTCTCTGTCCCCGGCTTCCGTCAGCTCAGATACGCTCTCTGACCTGGGGGTCAGCAGCCTGCAGGATGGCTTGGCCTTGCACATGAGGTAAGAGAGAGAAACTTGATAATTTGCTTATTTCCCCCATCTTATTAGCTTTCCTGCTTCTGTTCTGGAATGAGCTGGATTGACTGTCCCCTTCCTAAGTCACTGGACTAAAAGCTTTGATGAGGAAGGTGGGAAGTGATGTATTTGGCATGCTTTAGAGCTGTGTTTTCCTGAATGTTCTCAACTTTTTTTTTTTCCCATCCCTCCTCTTCACCCAGCTTCCTTAGCAAGGAATTTTAATCTGCACTGCTTTGACTAACATTGTTGTAACTGTCTTGATGATTGATGAGAATTCTGCAGGGGTAGGCAAATTTGTAGTAATTTTTCTGTGCATTGCCTGCTCACAGCAGGAAGTTACAGTCTGTTTCTGGCGGGGCTTATTCTCAATAAAGGATTATGGCTTGAACAAAGGATTGTTACAGAGCTGTCCTTTTTCTCTAGAAACACTATTCACTGTACTTGAGAGCGTCAGTGAATCGTAACACTGTTTTGTTTATTCACATTTTATTATTCAGCCAAAGTATAAAATATCATCCTTTGGTCATTTACTTCCTAGGTTTCTGAACCAGTGGTTCTTGGTTCTTATTGCTCATTGGTCTCACTTGGGATCGACTTCAGAAGCCTCATCCGAGATTCTTATGTATTTGGTGTTGGTTTCACTTAGAACTGAGGCTTTAAAAACACACTCACACAAGCCAACAAAACTATCCAGGTGATGTTAATGTACAGCCAGGGTTGAGATTACAGGGTTGGTCTCAATAAACATTCGTTAGGATGGCTGTGGCTGTTGGTATTTGTACATCTATTATTAATGGACTATAACATCATTCAGCTCCTTTTTGTACACTCAAGATTCTAACTTGAGTAAAACTCCACACTGGATGTGGCTGTTGTGCTTTATTGTTAACCTGTAGTTGGGAGTCTTAACTTCTAAGAGATGACCTAGGTAATAATGCTGCTAATCACATTTAGCCATGTGGAGGTCAAAAGAGTAAAGCGAATTAATTACGTTTTACCTAACAGAATCCTGGAATTGCAGTGAAACGGGGAGGGAGGGAAGCCTCAGGGTTTTTGTTTTACTAGATTAGAAAACTGAGGCCTGCTGAGGGGAAATAAGTTGTCTAATGCTGGATAGTGAAAAATTCAAATAGATATCCTGATTCCATCTCTGTGACTGTTTTACCCTTGCTTTCATGGCCAAACAGGTGTCTTAAATATACAACTAGTTGAGAAGAAGATTTGTCTCATGGAGTAGATGAGCAAGGTGTTTTCTGTAATCTAAAAGACTAGGGGGCATTATTATAAGCAGGCAAAAGAAGTTAGGTTAGGTTTTTACCTTTTGTGTAAACTTTTTTATTGCTTGATGGTTTACTTAATGGTTGACCCCAAGGTTAATACTGATGGCAGAGGTATCTTCACTCTTGAGGTCCTTTGGAGGTTTGTGGAGGTTGTGCCTCACAGGACTGCTGGCATCTAGAGGACAGAGGACCAGTGACATAAAACATGTGCAATGTAGGTAGATAGTGTCACACAGCCAAGAACTGTCCTGACCATGGTGTAATGCACCGTTGAGAAAAGACCGGTTTAACTCTAAATCTCTAAAGCTAAGCAACACGTTGAGAAATCCCATTTCAGACTATCTGTGAAAGACGATATTCATTTATTAGATTAAGAAACTCTGAGTTTGTCAATAGTGAGACAAATGTCAACATAGAAATTTCAGCTGATGATCTCGTGGGCAGTTTGTAGTTGCCAGGCTATCCCCAAAGCTGATGGCTCTTCTGCAGACACTGTGAGCACTGGCATGATTGCCTGCGAATGTCTTTGCAGCATGCCTTACTGTTACAAAACTCAGGCTGGTAGCTCGTGGAGGACCCATGGATTGAAGTGTGATCAGAGGCCTGGGAAGGAGTCAATGCCAGTTTCCACTCACTTCTCAGCTAACTAATGCTCCAAAATAGAACACAAGTTCACTGTTGAGCTACTCCTTAAGTCACTGTGGGCATGGTGTCCTTAGGTGTAGTTTAAATCAAGTCAAAGTCATTGGATAGTAAAAACTCCTCTTCTCTGACACTGGCCGCTTACTAGGAATGTTCCAATGTGATGTGCCTGACTCATTTCCCTCATCTATTAAAATGAAGATAATGAATCAGGTGCTACCACTCACTTTGCCTGCGGAGTGAGAGACTAGTTGTTCTTCAGATCAACTCTTCAAATAAGTAGCTTAATGTGTGTGTGTTTTAAAGATTTTTAAAAAAGATTTATTTATATTTATTGGAAAGTCAGATATACAGAGAAGATCTTCCTTCTGTTGATTTACTCCCCAAGTGGCCACAATGGCTGGAGTTGAGCCCATCCAAAGCCAGGAGCCCGGAGCCTCTTCCAGGTCTCCCACGCAGGGCCAAGGCTTTGAACTGTCCTCGACTGCTTTCCCAGGCCACAAGGAGGGAGCTGGATGGGAAATGGAGTGGCCGGGATTAGAACCAGCACCCGTATGAGATCTTGGCACTTGCAAGGTGAAAATTTAGCCACTAGGCTATTGTGCCAGGCTGGAATAGTCTAATGTTTCAACAGGTGATACAGATAATTAAGTGGGCAGGACCATTCCTGGGAGATGTTAACAAAGCATTCCTGGGAGATGTTAACCTGATCCAGGTTGTCACTAAATTGCCACAATACAAGATAAAATTGGGCCTTTCAATAAGACTCTGTTAGAGGCTCCAAATAAGGCTGTAAATAAAATTTTGGTGGGCAGGAATAGAAAATGGATGTTTTCCAGAATAGAGATGACTTACGTTAACCATTTCTTGGAGTCCGATGAAAGCCTGGTTGATCACTTTAAATTTCTGGCCCATACATTTGAAAATAAGGCTCAAAGTAGTCATAGCTGGGCTCAGCACAGTAGCCTAATCTCACCTTGTACGCACTGGGATCCCATATGGGATACGCCATCAGATCATATATCAGTTACAGAAATTAAGATGCCCTACAATCAGTCAGTGCCTATCAGTGTTTTCTTTTTAAGATTTGCCCATTTATTTTGAAGAGCTACAGAGAGAGAGAGGACTTTCATCTGCTGGTTCACACCTGAAGTAGTTGTCTTGGCCAGCATGGGGCAGGCTTAAGCCAAGAGCTCATTCTGGGTGTACCACATGGATGGCAGGAGCCCAAACACTTAGGCCACTTGGATGGCTTTCCCTAGGCTATTAGCAAGGAGTTATATTGGAAATACAACAGCTGGGCCATGAAAAGGTGCCCATATGGAATGCCAACAGTGCAGGCAATGGCTTTATCTCTGATGCACTCTTATCTGGTCCCAGTCTTCTTAAATGTTCAATAAAATAGTAATGGTGAATTTCGGAAATATATCTACTTAGTTTAAATATCAACACCCAGTTGATCTTAATGCAAAAAAAAAAAAATAGCAGCTCAAAATAGTTGTCTACAATGAGGCCTATACATTCTCACAGCTATGACTACATTTAAGATTTATTTGTTTTTATTGGAAAGTCAAATATACAGAGAGGATCTTCCGTCCGATGATTCACTCCCCACGTGAGAGCAACGGCTGGTGCTTTTGCCCATCCAGACAGGGTCCAGGAACTTCTTCCGGGTCTCCCACATGGGTGCAGGGTCCCAAGACTTTGGGCCATCCTTTACTGCTTTCCCAGGCCACAAGCAGGGAGCTGGATGGGAAGTGGAGCTGCTGGGATTAGAACTGACCCTGGTATGGGATCCCAGCACGTACTTGGAACCACTACGCTATCACGCCAGGCCCACAAGTGAAAATTTTAACCTCCTCCCCAACAAAATCTAATGAGTCATGAAGTTGGGCCTTGTTATTCAGTTAGACTTACAGATTATTATCTGAGAAAGATTCTTAGGACCACTGACAATATACAGTTTGGTCAGCTACTAAATGAAAGTAATTGCTATCATGTTTCCTTGATTTTTGCCCTGGTATATTTCTTTTACTTCCAGCATCACTGGCCTTAAGTGGGTGTTCTTTCTAACTTTGCCTATTGCTTTTGCCTTCTCTAATTTCTCTGACTTCAGTGCCTCTCTATTTCACAACTCTTTTAAAAACTAATGTTCTCCCCATTCTTCCTTCAGATTAAAGTCTGATAACAATAGATTTCAACCTCAACTGCAATTTACTGAGCGCTTCCTGTGAGTTGGGCCCTGTACTAAGTGCTTTCAGTATTTATCTCATTTAACCAAACACCTGTCAGGCCTCCAGAATGAGTGTTTATTTTCTTTGTTTTATAGGTGAGATGCAGGACTAGAGATTGTCATTTACTGATTGTAAAGTGGTGGAGGTATTCAGTCAAGGTAGTCAAGTTCTTCTATAGTCCCGCTAGCATGGATTTTTCTAGTCTTTTTCTAGTCTTCTGCTGCTTTCCTAAGCTGTTATTAAGGAGCTGGATTGGAAAAGGAGCAGCCAGGACTTGAACCGGTGCTCAAATGGGGTGCCAGCATTACAGGTAAAGGATTAACTTATTACACCATAGCACCGGCCCGTAGACATACTTTTAATTCATCCTATAGCTTTGTCTAATAGTTCATTGAGAAAATGGAAGCCTTTTTTAAAATAAGGCTGAACATCTTCTCTGAAATTGGTATCTGTACTCATATTCTCATTTTTTCTTATAAATTTCTCCTTGGGTCATCTTCTTTACATTTGAAATATATAAATATAAATATGTATATATAAGTAAATACTGGAACATTCATACTGGCATCCAAATGTACTGTGATCTTGCCAATCTTTTTAAAACCTTCTTTGGCCTTGTTGCCTTTGGGCCACTGCTACACCTTTCTGTCCACTTCCTCATCTCCTGCTCATGCTTGAAGCTATTCTAGTTGGACCTGTGCCCACTACCAGTAACTAGTATATTGCTGAGTACTTTTAAGTTCACCTGCTCAGCCTTGTCAGAGGGTTCTATAAAATTAACTATTTTTCCCCCTTGAAACATGGGCTTTTCTTTTCTGATTAATATTATATTTTGTTGGTTTTCCTCACCCTTACTCCTTTTCTAGTCTTCTTTACAAAGCTTTGTGTGTGTGTGTGTGTGTGTGTGTGTGTTTGTGTAACTTTTTAATGGTGAATAATTTTGTTCTGAGTCCTAAACCTTCTGTTCTCACTTGATGTGTATTTTCTCTTCATGTAATCTCATTCCTTTGCTATCACTTGTATATTGGAAATTTCCAAATGTAATATCTACCTGTCATCTGAGATCTCTTGTTTTATTTACTTATGTATATGAAGTTTTCATTTGGTTGTCCTATAAGCATTAAACTCTTCTTGGATACCCCTAAAACCTTCTTCTTGAATTTTGTTCTCTTCTTATTTTCTTCATCTCACTAACTACATCCTTTAGCCACTCTGCTCAAGTCAGAAATTTGGAAGTTCATCCTAAACTTCTATTGATTCTGACTCCGTTCCTACCTAGGTACTTGTGTGTTTACCTGCTGTCACCTTAGTTCAACTCTTCCTCATATTGCTAAAATCACTTACCTGAGTTTCCTGCTTTAGATTATACTCTAGCTTCTTGATTTTCTGCTGCAGTTAGCATAAGACACAGAAAATCATTTTTACTTTACTCTTTGTTTGCCTTATCTGAAAGGGAGACACTGAGTTCTCATCTGCTGGTTCACTGGAAGTGCTGGCTACAGCTAGGGCTTATCCCAGCCAAAGCCTGGAGAGGAAGTTTAGTGTGGGTAGCAAGGACCCACTTACTTGGCATTACCTGCTGCCTGCCCAGGCGTGTAGCAGTAGGAAGCTAGAACAAGGAGCAGATCCAGGGCTGGGACCCAACCATCTGATATGGAATGCGAATTTCATAACTGGTATCTTAACTACCAGCATTTATCCAAGGTATAAAATGCTTAATTTGGCTCATGAACCTTCTGATCTGACAGTTGAAATTCATTAATAATAGGTGAGTCTGTGGTGTCTCATCCACCCTTTCCCAATTCACAGGCATGGGGGTTTTGCCCATGAGGACTAGCAATTCTGATGCCACATTTAAAGGCAGCTTACCCAATGGGTGATGGAGGTTGTCTATGCTCAGTGGCCTAGTTGGAGGAAGTGACCATCCTGACAATGGATTTATTAGAGGGGATTCTGTTTGTTTTGGGTTCATGTGACTGGAGCAAGCCTTCAGCTATCTGAAGCTGTGTACATGCATAGTAGAGACATAATCAGGCCTTATAGAATGTAAAATGTAGGGCAGACTTGAAAACGTCTAGACTGTGGATGTGCTACTGTACCTTACATGTAGATGGACAGAGTACAAAAGCCTCTCTGGTTTTAAGTATTTGAACATATCTCCAGTCATTGGCTAATGTCTGAGCTGTGTAGACATAAGGGTGATTCCTTATGTCAGAAGCCAGGTTTAAACATAAAAGAAGAGGGGCAGGAATGAGCCCAAATATTGATGGCTGCACATAATAGAGGAAACAGATTTCATGGGCAGAGTATTAAGCCAAGAAAGAAAAAAAATGTAATAATGGCATCTTTCATGGATAAAAGAAGAAAGAATCTAGAGTTGTTTTAATAATTTGTTTATTACAATCAGATTTTTGAAATATTTGTTATTTTGAAAAGCTTATACCTTCCATCTCCTGGTACTCTCCCCAGATGGACTGAGACGGCCACTGCTAGCCCAGACCGACAGTCAAGAACTTCTGGGCCTCCGACATGGGTAGCAGGGGCACACGTACTCGGGCCATCTTATTCTGGCTCCCCAGGTGCATGGAAGTACAGGGAAAGAGCTGGATTGGAACTGGATTAGTTCAGACAGGAATCGGTGCCTTTATGGGATGCTGGCATTGCAGGCAGTTACTTTATGCAGTACTCCCTATGGCTGGCCCCAGTAAATTCAGTTTTTTTTTTTTTCCCCCAAGATGTATTTTATTTTTATTGTAAAGTCAGATATACTGAGAGGCAGAGAGATAGGAAGATCTTCCATCCAATGATTCATTCCCTAAGTGGCTGCAACGCAAGAGCAGTGCCAATCTAAAGCCAGGAGCTTCTTCCAGGTCTCTAGTGTGAGTGCAGGGTCCCAAGGCTTTGGGCCGTCCTCGACTGCTTTCCCAGGCCACAGGCAGGGAGCTGGATGGGAAGTGGAGTTGCTGGGATTATATTTGGTGTCCATATGAGATCCTCGCATGTGCAAGGCAAGGACTTTATCTACTAGTCTACTGTGCCAGGCCCTAAATTCAGTTTTTTTTTTTTTTAAGATTTATTTATTTTTATTGGAAATCAGATATACAGAGAAGAGGAGAGACAGAGAGGAAGATCTTCCATCTGATGATTCACTCCCCAGGTAAGTGCAATGGCCAGTGCTGTGCTGATCCAAAGCCAGGATCTAGGAACCTCCTGCAGGTCTCCCACACGGGTGCAGGGTCCCAAGGCCTTGGGCCATCCTCAACTGCTTTTCCGGGCCACAAGCAGGGAACTGGGTGGGAAGCAGGGTTGCCAGGCTTGGAACCGGTGCCCCTATGGGATCCTGGCATGCACAAGGCGAGGACTTTAGCTACTAGGCCATGGTGCCAGGCCGCCTAAATTCAGTTTTAAACCAACAAACAAACCAAAAAAGTCATGGCACATGATAATGTAAAGGAAAATGTAACCTATATTTAGTTTCTATGGATTTCAAGTTTTTCTATCTATAAGTAACCCTAGATGCTGGGTTTTAAAAATCTTTAAAATTGTGACAAATGTATTGAAAGAACTAAAGGAAACTATGTGCAAATAATTTCTTAAAGCATGATAATGATAAAGCAAAAAGTAGAATGTCTCAAGATACTTAAATAAGTGTCACTCATTAAAGAGCCTACACAGACATGAAACGATGTTTATAGCTAACAGTCTTAGCTATTAGGAAAACACAATTAGTAATTAGCTGTCCAGAAAATTGCAGATTAAACTAGCAAAGTGATACCTCTACACAGCTATGAGAATGCACATAGTAAAATATACTGATAACATCAAATGTTTGAGAATGCAAAGAAATTAGGTCATTTGTACATTGCTGGTGGGAATGTAAAATGATAAGCTACTGTGAAGAATAACATAACACTTCCTGTAAAACTAACATTTACTTCCCATATGATCTAGCAATTCCACTCATGGTTTTATACACTCCCCCCGCTAAAAAAAAAAAAGGCAAACATTTTGCTCACATGAAAACTTGCACATGTGGGCAGGGTTGGGGTAGGTTGCAGCATCCATTGATTTACGTAAGAGAGGACTGTAGATAGAACTGACCCAGCAATTGCAACTACCTGTGTGTGCGTAGGCTGATGTAGGGTGACGGACTGAGCCGGATCCTGTACCGGCAAGCACAGTCAGTTCTGTGATCACCTCACTGGAGGTCTCCTGGGGATGCTCGCTTCTGAACTGCTGGCACTGATCCCAGGGCTGATCCAGGCTGAAGCCAGGACTTGGGAACTGCATCCAGTTCTCCCAGGTGGTTGGCTTGTGGCATCACAGGCAATCAGTTAACCCACTGAACCATAGTGCTGGCCTTTGGGAGCTATTTCTTAATAAAGTCATTAACAAATTTTTTACAAGGAGTTTAGCAAAGTCATACGGAACAAGATCTATATGCAAAGGATAGTTATGTTTCCGTATGCTACTTAAGAATGAATTACACGGCCCGGCACGATAGTGTAATGGTTAAGTCCTCTCCTTGAATGCGCCGGGATCCCATAGGGGCGTCGGTTCTAGACCCAGCAGCCCCACTTCCCATCCAGCTCCCTGCTTGTGGCCTGGGAAAGCAGTCGAGGATGGCCCAAAGCCTTGGGATCCTGCACCTGCATGAGAGACATGGAAGAGCTCCTAGCTCCTGGCTTTGGATTGGCTCAGCTCTAGCCGTTGCGGCCACTTGGGGAGTGAACCATCAGATGGAAGATCTTCCTCTCTGTCTCTGTTCCTTTCTGTACATCTGCCTTTCCAATAAAATAAAATAAATCTTTAAAAAAAAATCACACATCATAAAAAAAAAAAAAATCACACAAAAATGAAATAATTTTTTTCACAATGACATAAAAAACAATCAAATATTTAGAAATAAATTTAACTAGCTTTAAGCTTTGTTTGCATACTGATACAGAACATGTATGACAGAAATGAAAAGTCTAATAAATGGCGAGGCAGAAGTGGGTCTTGTGCCTCAGAGGTTAAGACAGCTCTTAGCTTACTTATCTGTATCCCATATCGGGGTGCCTGGTTTGGAATTCCCGCTCTATTTCATACCCTGCTGTTTGCTAATGTGCACCCTGGAGGGGGCAGATCATACTATAAGTCCTTGGATCCCTGTAATCCCTGTGGGAAACCTGAGTGGAGTTCCAGGGTCTTGATTTCAGCCCGGGCCAGCTCCAGCTTCTCTGGGCCATTTGGAAAGTGATTCAACAGATGGAAGATCTCTCCTGTTTTTCTCGTTCCCTCTGTTTGGTTTTTCAAAAATAGAATAAATGGAGAGACTATCCATGTTCATGGGTTAGGAGATTCAGCATGACCAAGATGACACTCTACATTGTCTGTCATATATATTTAAAATCCACTTCAGAATCCTATCAACTTTTTTATTTTCTGTTTAGAATTTCACAAGGAAACCCTAAAGTATGCCTGATGTCTTAAGGACTGAGAAAAGCCGTAACAATTTTGAGAAAGAGTATATTTAAAAGATTTGTATGGATACTACCTGATTTCAATATCTGTAAAGGGATAGTTATAAAGACTGTGTGACATTACTGGGCATGGCACATAGATCCATGGACAGGATTTATATACCACAAATAAACCTTTGTGTAAACAGTCAATTTTCTCCAAGGGAAATGCTTAGAGAAATATGCTTCGTCCAGGATTTCTCTGCTCGTAAAAGCCCCAGTGTAAATGTCTCAGCTGTGGCTGCAGTATAACTCAGCATTGCGATCAAGTCCACGAATGCATCACTGTCTGCTGGGTGAACTGCTACGTCATCCTTGGCGCTTGGCATGCTACAATGCTGGGATCAGTGTGGGCTTCTAGTTGGATTTTGTGCCAGGTATGTGTCAACTTGGACACTCTGTGTTAATGGGACATTTGAATGAGGGTGGGAGGATGCCTTGAATTGGAGACATGGGTATGGCTTTTTATTTCTCGCGTTCTAATATTACAGAAAGATTGTGAGCCACATCCGCAAAAGAGCAGATCTTCTCGCTCTGCTTTTAGCATCTTGGTGTGCTGTTTGAGTGGTTGTGTTAGAAAGATCCTTTTAGTGAAAGGAAGCATAAAACCCGATTACTGAATGTGCCACCTTAGCTGATTTTTTTTTTTCTTGATATTCACATGCAAAACGACCTGCCTTCTTCCACACTTCGTGGTTTGTTTGCTTTTTAAATGTTGAGCCTGGGTAACAAAGGCAGGGATTCTGTTTTGGGAATGTCCTGTGTCTGGCAGTGGAGGCTTACATGTGTGTAAGATGGAGCTGCTTCTGCATGTGTGGCCATTGTAACTCCCAAACAAAGGCTCCCGTGCTTGGATTTCTGAGACTGGTTTTTCTGACGAGACATGTAAAGATAAGGGACTCTGTCTCTGCTCTTATTTAAAGGAAAAAAAGCAAAATTGACTGTCAGTATTATTGGGTGTTGGCATGACATAGAAGGGTTGAAATGGAGTGGGAGAGGCCAAAGAGTAACCTAGCACTTGGATTTATTATACCCGGTGGTCCTGTTAGGGCCTGAGTGAATCACTTGGATCACTTAAATGTCCCAAGATGATTTGCTTTAACCGTTTAGGCTCTGTCTGCTCATTTATTTTTTGAAAATGTATTTATTTAGTTTGGAAGAGTTAGAGAGAAGGTGGGGGGAGATTGATCTTGCATCGCTGGTTGCTCATCAGGGCAGCAGCAGGCCAAAGCCAGGAGCCTGGAGCTTCATCTGGCAGAGCCCCCATTTGGGTACAGGGACCCAAACATTTGGACCATTTTCTGCTGCTATTTTCAGGCCATTTTCAGGGAGCTGGATCAGAAGCAGAGCAGCTGACTTGAGCTGGCACCCCATGGGATACAGGTGTTACAGATAGCAGCTTTGTCGACTACACCACAAAGCTGGCCCCCAATCATTTGTTTTCTCTGTTGGTCATTTGTGTCCCTCTGTTTATGAAAGTTTTCCTGAAAGGTTGGTAGATTCTCAGCATACTTGGAATTTTATTTATTTATCTTAGATCTATTTATTTTGTTTTTGTGTTTTTAAGATTTGTTTATTTATTGGAAAGTCAGATATACAGAGAGGAGGAGAGACAGAGAGGAAGATCTTCCGTTCGATGATTCACTCCCCAAGTGAGCACAACGGCCGATGCTATGCCGATCTGAAGCCAGGAGCCAGGAACTTCTTCCGGGTATCCCACACGGGTGCAGGGTCCCAAGGCTTTGGGCCGTCCTCCACTGCTTTCCCAGGCCACAAGCAGGGAGCTGGATGGGAAGTAGGGCTGCTGGGACTAGAATCGGCGCCCCATGGGATCCCAGTGCGTTCAAGGTGAGGACTTTAGCCGTTAGGCCACGCTGCCAGGCCCAATCTATTTATTTTGTTTTTTTTCCCCCGATCTATTTATTTTATTATTATTTTTAAAGATTTATTTTATTTTTATTGGAAAGGCGGATATACAGAGAGGAGAGACAGAGAGGAAGATCTTCCGTCTGATGATTCACTCCCCAAGTGAGCACAATGGTCGGTGCTATGCCAATCTGAAGCCAGGAGCCTCTTCCGGGTCTCCCACACGGGTGCAGGGTCCCAAGGCTTTGGGCTGTCCTCGACTGCTTTCCCAGGCCACAAGCAGGGAGCTGGATGGGAAGTGGAGCTGCCGGGATTAGAACTGGCGTCCACATGGGATCCCGGGTGTGCAAGGCGAGGACCTTAACCACTGCGCCACCGCGCCGGGCCCCCGATCTATTTATTTTGAAAGAGAAAGGGAAGGAGTGACAGAGCAAAGCAATTGTCCATCTGTTAATTTATTCTGCAAACATCAGATTATTTGTTCTACCCAACATTTTGATGGCCAATGCTTTTTTCTATGGTATATGATTGTGTTTTCATGCAGCACTGATTCTTTAACACAGCACTGAGGCCTACTCTCAGCAAGTTGCCTTTGTAGATTCTAAACTGTTAGGATCCTTTACTGTGATTTTGTTTCCTTCCTTTACAAGGGTGCAGTATCGCGAGCATCTTTAAAAAGTTTATTCAGAGGTGCAGGTGGCATAGTGGCAGGCTAATGCGCCACCTTGCCGCGCTGGCATCCCCTATGGGTGCCAGTTTGTATCTTAGCAGCTCACATCTAGCTCCCTGCTTGTGACCAGGGAAGAGAGCAGAGAATGACTCAAGTCCTTGGGCCTCTGTATTCACATGGGGGTCAGCCCTGGCTTCAGTTCTTCTCAGCTCTGGCCATTTGGAGGAGTGAACCAGAACAAATGGAAGCTGTCTGTCTCTAAATCTGCCTTAGACTTAACAGTAATTAAATCTTAAAAAGTTTATTCAAGGCCTGGCACAATGGCTTAATGGGCTAATCTCTACTTCTGATCCAACTCTGCTTATGGCCTGGGAAAGCAGTGGGAGGGAAAGCCCAAATCCTTGGGCTCCTATATTCACATGGGATAGCCAAATGGCCGGTTTAAAGAGAAGGGAGAGAAAAATCTTCCATCCTCTGGTTCGCTCCCCACATGGTTACAATGGCTGCCACTGAGCTAATCTGAAACCAAGTACCAGGAGCTTCTTTCAGGACTCCCATGTGGGTGCAGGAGCCCAGACCTGAGCCATCCTCTGCTGCTGTCCCAGTCCATAAGCAGGGATTGGATCATAAGTGGGCCAGCCAGGATACAAACAGGCACCTGTATGGGATGCTGGCACTGCAGGCAGAGAGTTAGCTTGATATACCACTGCGCTGGCCTGAAAATTAAAATTGTGCCTCCTGCGCTCTTCTGAGTTCCTTGATAGTGCTTCCTATATGCTTCCTGTCTTTCCCTCCTGACACGAAACATGTCTGCTGTGGCTAAAGCAGCTATTTTCTAGCACAAAGTTCTATTTCACCCCCATCTCCTTTGGGAAATCAACTAATTCTATAAGTGAGCCAACAGTGTAGGGAGGAAAAAGAGAGAGAGACACAGACAGAGAGAAAAGGGAAGGGAAACATGGAAACTGCGGACAAACTAGACAATAACAGTGCTCTGAGGCTTTTGGGCGTCCTGTCGTCTGACTGAAGTGGGGCCAAGGGTAGGCAGGAGGCATGGTATCTGTTGACCTGGATTTTCACTGGCTGCTGCAATAGGAGGAAGAACTGTGACTTTAAAAAGTTAGGCTGAAATCCAAAGAGAAAACTTTGATCGCTTGGCCTTGTCGATATGGAAGAGAAAGCAGAGATGAGATATTATTTGCGACATAGGTGAGTCTTAGAAGTATGTTTGGGTAATATGCGCAGAGTCAAGCCCTGCAACTTATGGGAAATTCTTTTTTAATACTATTTTATTTAATGTATGTGTGAGAAAATAAAGGCCACTGTATTCTGTCCTGTATTTCTGAGCTCTTATTTAACACTCAGAATATATTTTAAAGATTTATTTATTTTTATTGGAAAGGCAGATGTACAGAGAGGAGAGACAAATAGAAAGATCTTTGTCCACTGGTTCACTCCCCAAGTGGCCACAATGGCTGGAGCTGCACCAATCTGAAGCCAGGAGCTTCTTCTGGGTCTCCCATGCGGGTGCAGGGTCCCAAAGCTTTGGGCTGTCCTCGACTACTTTCCCAGTCCACATGCAGGAAGCTGGATGGAAAGCGGGGATGCCAGGATTAGAACTGGCATCCATATGGGATTCTACCGTGTTCAAGGTGATGACTTTATTCCCTAGTCCACCATGCTGGGCCCAGTTATCACTCATTCTTTGACCCCACATCACAGTTTTCTCTAAAGTCATCATCATAGATTCTTTTCCTGTTTTCTTTAGGCTTATAAACTTTCTTTGTATTGTTTAGATATTTATATCCGCTTGATAGAGTGAGAAGGAGAAAATCTTTGATCCACAGGTTCACTTGCCAAATACCCACAGTACTTAGGCCTGGGCTGAGCCAAAGTCAGGGCGATGGAACGCTATCTAGCTTTTCATGTGTCAGGGACGAAAGAGCCATCACCAGGCTTCACATCAGCAAGGAGTTGTACTGAAAGCAGAAGAGCCGGCACTTGAACCAGGAACCTCTGATGTGGAATGCAAGTGTCCCAAGTGGTGTCTTAACTGCCATACCAAAATTTTGGCTCATTTTTAAAGTTAATTCTTTATTAATATGTTTTATGTGTTCATTTTTATAGAAATAAGGCAGCATTTCAGCAATGTCTAATTCTGTATATTTATCACATCAGGCAGTTGGTGTCATCTCTTTCTTTACAACTGAGCTCTTGTGGCTCCGCTTGCTTCTCTTTAAGCAGTATATTTTATAATATTACTAACCTTGCTGTCAGTCCTTTTGGATATTGGAGTGTAATGGTTGATATGGCAGGCATATGTTTGATGCTTTTAAAGCTTTGGAGAACAAAGGTAACTATATTTTGCTTTTTAAAGTAATTGATAGAAAACCAACCCCTGGTTTAAAAAAATTTTAGTGATTATTTATCTTTTTTTGGAAAGGCAGATTTACAGAGAGAAGAAGACAGAATGAGCTCCCCAAGTGGCTACAACAGGCAGAGCTGAACCAATCTGAAGCCAAGAGCCATGAGCTTCCTTCAGGTCTCCCATGCAGGTGCAGGGTGCCAAAGGCTTGAACCATCCTCTACTGCTTTCCTAGGCCACAGAGAACTGTATAGGAAGTGGAGCACCAATGACCTGAACTGGCACCCATCCGGGATGCAAGCACAGGCAAAGTGAGGATTTTAGCCACTGAACCATCATGCCACCTCCCCCCGCCCCCGGTAAAATTGGCTGTAATTCTTCACAGGGATAGACAGTGTATTAGGAACTGTGGCCATATTCCATGCAGTTTGAAGCCAGTACTGTGGACTAGTCACTCTCCAAGTACTGGAGTTAGAGCTGTACCCTAGTTTCAGCTCTGCCACCCCCAGCTGGGTATGTGAGCAGGGAAAGTTTCAGAACCTCTGTGAACTTCACTTTGCTCTTGTGTAAAATGGTGCTCAACTATCACAGTATTTTGTGAAGGTTAATATGCCAACACATACTCAGAGCATAGCACAGTATGTATGTTGTAGCAAGTATTCAGAAATAGTGTTATATTTTGTAACTGTTAATCATTAATAAATGATAGCAATGATCAATCAGAAATGTTCAAGCAGTTTTTACATGTGTTGGAAACCTGTTGGTGCTAGAGGTATAGCACCAGCCTGATGGGGGCCGGCATGGTGCTGTAGCAAGCTAATCCTCTGCCTACAGTGCTGACATGCCCTTTGGACATTGGTTTGTGTTCCAAAGCCCAACCTGGCTGCTGCACTTCTGCTCCAGCTCTCTGCTAGTGTGGGAAGGTAGCAGAGGATGGTCTACAGCCTTGGGACCCTGCCCCTGCATGGAAGACCTGGAAGAAGCTCCTGGCTCCTGGCTATGGATCAGCTCAACTCTGGCTGTTGCAGCCATTTGAGAAGTGAACCAGCAGATGGAAAATTTCTCTTTTTTTTCCTTCTTTCTCTGTGAAATGTGCCCTTCAAATAGCAGACATAAAATAAAATCTCTTAAAAACAAAACAAGAGTTCCTGACCACCAGGGATGATTAGGAGACACTAGCCTCTAGGAACTTATTGTTTCTATAAAAAAAAAAAAACGGGTATGGAAAGTCCGGTGCCAGTCTAGGGTGACTGGTAGGAAAGCTGTGTGTGCAGGAGCACGTGTGGCACAGAGGAAGCCCAGGTATCTGTAATAGTTGGAGCCAGAAGGATGAGTGCCATCAAAGGTCCCATGTGAAGGATGACCTTTGAGTTGTATTCTGGAGGATGAATTGCACTAGCTCTGACCGACAATGAGCAGAAGAGCATTCCTGAGCGACAGCAAGAGACGCCCATGCCTGGAGATTCATCAGTGTTATGTTTCAGAAGCTATAACTAACAGTCTTTCTTCCCCAAGAAGAACACAGCTTATCACATACACAGTTGTGTCTTTTGTGGAGTTTGCACTGCTACTTCACTCTGATTTCCTTTGCTGTCTTCCTGGTTTTCTGCTCTCTTTCCTCTCAGTGATAACTTACCTCGTGCAGGGGAAATGAATGCATTTGGCATTCTGGAACTTGTTTCTTGGTTGCTATTAAAATTTGCTCTTTAAACTTTAGGCAGTTGCTGTATACTAGTGTGGATAGGAAGGAGAGACAAAAATGAAAGAGTGCACTGGTGGCTTCCTGTGGCTGGGGGCGACTAGAATCTAACTCATAACCCTGCTTAGGGCATGTCATGCCCGTGTGGGTTTCCACATGGATATGGGATAATGGAAAGTGAAGGTACCCAGGATTAGCCCCAATTTGTATTTTTTTTTCTTTTAGACTTATTTTTTTTTTTTTTTTATCAGAAAGGCAGATTTACAAAGAAAAACCGATAAAGATCTCCACCTGTGGATTCACTCCCTGAAATGGCCAGACTGTCTGGAGCTGAGCTGGTCCAAAACCAGGAGCTACTTCCAGATCTCCCACGCAGGTGCAGGGTCCCAAGGACTTGAGCCATTCTCCACTGCTTTCCCAGGCTGTAAGCAGGGAACTGGATCAGCAGTGGAAGAGCCAGGACACAAACCGGTTGTGCCATTATGTGATGGCATTGTTAGCTAGTTGAGTCATCATGCTGGTCCCTCCAGTTTGTATTTTGAGTGACGTTTGTATCCTCAGATTTTAACATATTTGTGGGAAATGAGGCGAGGGTGTCTAAAGAAGCCATTGAAGGTGTGATGAGAACAGATGTGGAAATGTTGGATTATGTCATGTTCACAGACATTGGCTTCAGAGTGTGGATACCTCCCTTTAATATTTTATTTGTTGTTTTTCTATAGTAATAGTTTTCTGAAGGCATCTTTATTGAGGTGTAATTATAAACAGATGCACCTTTCATGTGGACAGTTCAGTGAGTTTCTTTTAAGTTAATGTTGTTGAGATATAAAGTTTTACAGTCAGGTTAACTTTTTGTTAAGATTTATTCATTTGAAAGGCACTTGGAGAAATTGACAGAGAGAGGTTTTCTATCTGTTTACTCCCCAAATGGCTGTGACAGCTGGATTTGGGCTGTTCCAAAGCCAAGAGCCAGAAGCTTCTTCTAGGTTTTCCACATGGATGCTGGGCCTCTAGGACATTGGCCACCTCCATTCCTCCCCCTGCTTTTCCAGGTACGTTGGCAGGGAGCTGGATTGGAAGTGGAGTAGCCAGGACTTGAAGCAGTGCCCATATGGGAGGCAGGCACTGCAGGCAGCAGCTTAACTAAGTATTCTACAGTGTACAGTGCCAGCCCCAGTGTGTACTTTTTCATGCCTGAGGTTTTTCTCTGAGCTTTTTTTTTTTTTTGAGCTTCATTCACACTATTACTCATTCTGATACACTGATTAACAGCCCATGGTCTTGGAATGGCAAATAAAGTTACAGAGCAGGAATGTATTTATTTTTAATGTGTGCCCTGGCAATATTTTCAGACTGGTTTTGTTCAGAATGTTATACCATTGAATACTGAATAAGACCCAAAAAGCCTGGTTTCTGATCCGTGTACGTTTCAAACTTTGTTACCAAGGGCAAATCATTGTATTTGTGGATTTGTTTCCATTGAGGCTTCTGTTAAGTTCAAACTTTGTTCCAGATGCAACATCACTAAATAACATGCAGAGAAAGTAATGAAGAGGAGAACGAACATATAGAGTACCTGGGTTCGAGTCCCATGTCTACTGCCTTAATAGACTTACAGACAGCCCATAGTCACTGCTGGTGTTCAATCTGTAAGTTTTAGTCTCTGATCCATCCTTCCTTCCTTTGTTCCTTCCTTGCTTCCTTCCTCCTCTTCTTTCCCCTCCCCTCTCTTCCTTTTCTTCCTTCTACCTTGCCCTTCTCTTTACATGCATTTATTTGAAAGAAATCCTTCATCTTCTGGTTTAGCTCCCAAATGACTGTAGTAGTTAGGGTTGGGCGAGCCCAAGCCAGGAGCCTTCCAGCTAGGTCTCCAGTGTGGGTGGGATGGGGCCCAAACACTTGGATCATCATTCACTACTTTTCCAGGTGTATTAGCAGGGAGCTGGATCAGAAATTGAGCAGCTAGGACTTGAACCAGTGCTCACAGGGATGCCAGTGTCTCAGACCATGGTTTAACTGGGTGCACTAAAACACTGGCCCCAGATACCAATGTTTGAAGTCAGCCATTCTAAGATTTTCTTCCAATTTTTCTTTAAAATAGTTTTGAAATGTATTTTTATTTATTTGAAAGGCAGAGAGAGAGAGAGACTCTTTAACCAGTGGTTGACCCTACCCTTTCCCCCACCAAATGCCTGCTGTTGCTGAAGGTGGGCCAGTCTGGAGCAATCTGGGTCTCCACTGTGGGTGGCAGGCAGCCAAGTACTTCAGTCATCACCTGCTAGCTCTCAGGGTCTGCTGGAGCGTGAAGGCGAGGTCAGAAGCTAGAGCTTGCCATTGAACCCAGGCATCCCAGTGTGGGATTACCCTACCCTTAATGAAAACCTATAAAGTCAAAATCAGTGTGAAAAGTCCAAGATGAAGGACCATTGTTGTGGCGTTATGGGTTAAGCTTCTACTCTGCAGCACTGGTATCTTGTCCGATCCAGTTCCCTGCTAACATATCTGGGAAAGTAGCCAGAAGATGATAGAAGTCGTTGAGCCCCTGTACCCATGTGGGAGAGCCAGATGAAGCTCCTGGCTTCAGCTTGGCCCAGTCTTGGCCTTTGCGGTCATTTAGGGAGTGAACCAGAAGATAGCTGTCTCTCTCACTTGTTTGTAACTCTGCCTTTCAAATAGATAAATAAATTTTTTTTTTTAAGATTTATTTTTATCATTTTTTTTTTTATTGGAAAGGCGGATATACAGAGAGGAGAGACAGAGGAAGATCCTCCGTCCGATGATTCACTCCCCAAGTGAGCGCAACGGCCAATGCTATGCCGATCCGAAGCCAGGAGCCTCCTCCGGGTCTCCCACGCGGGTGCAGGGTCCCAAAGCTTTGGGCTGTCCTCGACCACTTTCCTGGGCCACAAGCAGGGAGCTGGAAGGGAAGCGGGGCTTCTGGGATTAGAACCTGCGCCCATATGGGATCCTGGGCGTGCTAGGCGAGGACCTTAACCACTTGCGCCACCTCGCCGGGCCCAATAAATCTTACAAAAGAAACCCCATGATGAACAAAAGTCGATATTTTGAATAATACAGAGACTTAATGCTGAGTTTTCCTTTTGCCTGCCCTCCAGTATGGCTCTGCAGGACTCTGGTAAATGTCTTAACTTAATAAATTTAATTCATTAAAAAGTACAAATATTTATGAGATTTGATGTGATGTTTGATATTTGCATATAATATGTAATGATTAAATATGGATAATCAGTGTATCTTTCCACTCAAGCATTTATGATTTCTTTGCACTGAGATGTGCAATAATCTCTTTATTTTGAAATTGCAACATAGTATTGCTAATTATTGTCACTTTACTACAGAACAAAACACTAGAATTTAAACCTATTCTCTGTAACTTTGTACCCATTATTAACCTCTCTTGTACCTCTCCATCCACCACTCCCACATTATTTATTTATTGTTTCGTTTAACATGGAATTCTGTGATGTGTTGTATGAAGTTAGATCAAAGTTGGTGAAGGAAAAGGGAGTTTTTAAATTCTAGTTATATTTTTTGTTCTATCTCTAAAGGTGTCCATTTATGAATATCATTTAATTTAAATCTATTTTTAAGTATCTTCTATGATTTGTTTCTGTATATATGCTGTTAAGCTCCTCAGGGGAGAGTGAGGAAGGTACATGAGGAGGTTGAGTTGGTACATGTATATGTTTGTACATTTACATATATACATATTTTATGTACAGATACTCTTATACATATGTTTAGGGTACATACACACACGTGTGGGTAAAACATTAAGTGTACACTGTAAAACCAAGTGGTAATTACGTTTTAGGACCTCAGGTGATACTTAAGTCTACTACAGGCTTTCTATTGCCTTATTCAGTTGTCAGCTCATGACCCAAATGTAATTCCTGTTTGATTTTTCCAGTGTCATCCTCTGAGTCAAAACTAAGATAAATGCAATGCTGGAGTATACTGTGTTGTGTGACAGTTGATTGATGGCAGGGGAAAAACAACAGTTCTCCTAATATACTTATGATATGGTGTGTGAGATTTAGGTAATGTTGAAGATAACTAAAAACAGTCAGGGTAAATGGAAGATTCCGCACTGGAAGTAAGGTAGATATCTGTCCTCTTCCTCTGCCCTCCTTATTTAATTAGAAGGATGCTCGGAGCACTCTATCAGTTCCCTTGCGTCACTGATTAAGTCACCTGTCAAGTTCCTTCCCCACTCTTTTTGAGTTTAGATCTGTGTTCTTACCTTTCACTACCTGCTTGGTTAGCTGAAAGCTGGTCTTGGGGTTTGGGGAGAAACTAATAAGATAGTCATAATATTTGGTTTATTGGTTCATGACACACTTACCATTGGTTCACATTGACTCACTATTACTTATTTGGCTAGTTTTTATTTACTTTAAAAAATAATATAAGAAGAAATATGAAAGCACCACCACCTAAAACAAAGGTAGGTGTTTAATGGTGATCTGCATCTAGCCGTCTGTCCCCTCCTCAGCTCTTCTCCCAGCCTGCCCCCACTCATATGGCCATTTTCCTGAATCACATGTTCATTACATTCTCTTACTCGATTTCTAAATTAGTTTTAATATATCTAGACAGATGTCTTAACTATATTTTAGTTGTGTTAAACTTTGCAACATTTTGCAAAATTTAAAATCTATAACTTTTTGTACAGTAATCATGTATCTAAGTACAGGTAATATTTTTTTTAAGATTTATATTTATTATTTTTATATTGGAAAGGCAGATATATAGAGAGGAGAGATAGAGAGGAAGATCTTCCATCCGATGATTCACTCCCCAAGTGAGCACAATGGCCGATGCTATGCCGATCTGAAGCCAGGAGCCTCTTCCGGGTCTCCCACGCGGGTGCAGGGTCCCAAAGCTTTGGGCCGTCCTTGACTGCTTTCCCAGGCCACAAGCAGGGAGCTGGAAGGGAAGCGGGGCTTCCGGGATAGAACTGGCACCCATATGGGATCCCGGGCGTGCAAGGTGAGGACCTTAACCCCTTGCGCCACCTCGCCGGGCCCCAAGTGCTGGTAATATTGTGAAATGTACATCCTGGTCATCATCGGTTTCCTGACACATAGCTCTTAAAACCTTTGAAATCTCTCAAATGATAAATACCCTTCACTTTTTTTTAATCCAGTGAGATGATTTGTGTCTAGGGGGCTTCTGGATAGCCTGGGAGTGAGTTCTCTTAGAAGACTGAGGCTTTCAGTTTTACTCCCTGGCCGCTGGGGCGAGAGCAGAGGGTGAGGACTGAGCTGACGCCTAGCAAGATCATCAATCATCAATGTCATCAGTTAATGCTGATGAAGTCTCCGTAAAAATCCCTGAACTGGGGGGTGCAGAGAGCTTTCCCGGCTGCTAAACGTGTGGAGGTACCTGCAGTGTGGAACATCTGTGCTCCTTCTCACCTGCTTTCCCAGTGCCTGTCTTCATCTGACTCTTCAGCTCTGTGCTTTGTAGCATCCTTTGCAGTGCGTCGACTGATGTAAGTAAAGTGTTTTCCTGGAGTCTATGAGCTGTTCTTCCTAGAACCCAAAGAGGGGATCACGGGAGCACAGGTCCCTGGGGCTTGCAATTTGTATATGAAGTAGGGCAGTTTGGAGGAATCGAGCCCTTAACCCGAAGCGTTTAGCATGTACCTCTGGGAAGAAGGTGTCACAATTGGGCTGAACGTGTGATGGTGTGGAATTGTTCCCTGTGTGGGCAGAACTCTCACATGGGGTGGGCCCAGAAGCGTTCTGTAAAGATTAAAGTGGAAAAATTTGGTTGTCACATGTTTACTAAGTTTTCTTGTTTGTAATAATTTGTATGTAGAATTTTTTATGTGTTTTATGTGAGTGATAGCACAATTCTCGAATAATGATAGTTAAACTCTTCTTTGTAACTTTAATAACCCTATTTTTTCATTTTATTTCACTTTCTACCCTTTTAAAATCAACATCTTTTTAAACAATATTTTCATTTTTCTTTGAAAGGCAGAGTTACAGAGAGAAATATGTTCCTTCTGCTGGTTCATTCCCCAGTTGGCCACGTTGGCCAGAGCTTGTGTAGTCAGAAGTCTGGAGTTTTTTCTGGGTCTCCCGTGATGGATGGGGTACAGGGGCCAATGACCTGAGCTATCTGCTGCTGCTTCCTAGGCCATTAGCAGAGAGTGAGAGCAGAAGTGGAGCCACCAGAGCTCAAACCAGTACCCATATGCAATGTTGTTGTCACAGGCAGAGGCTTAGCTTGCTGTGCCATGGCTCAGGCCCGCTCTATACCTCTTAAGCATTTTTGTTTATAGATTTCCTAAAGTTGCCCTTTGCTTACATGGGACAAACTCGATTTGGTCATGAAGAAATATTTTTGTCTTAACATTTTGGATGTTTTGTTTAAGAAGACTGTAGGCATGTATAGAATGCACTTGGAATTTTCCCTTTACTTGACAGTTTTGGCAGGATTATTACTCTAGTTAGAGAGTTTTACTTCATTTGTTGTCATCTGGGGGTTTGATAGATGATTACTCTTGAAAGTTTAACGAAACTGGCCTTGTGTCTGAACCACGTGCTACCTTTGGAGATATTTTAACCATATTCTTTTATTTTCAAAAGATAATTTACTGTCCTGTGAAAGTTAGATTTAGGAGCAAGGAAGAAAAATTGAAATATGAGAAGAGTAAGTCTGCCTAGCAAGCGATGTATGAAGATGCTTACGTCTGTTACCTCCTTAAATCATGAGAACCTCTCAGAGGCTCTGTTGGCTAGGTCTTGTAGACAGAGGGTGTTTATTTTGTTATGACAAGAATAAAAAGTACAACATAATGATGCTGAAATAACCCAGAATTAACTTTAGGAAACCTTGTTACTGCTCAAGTTGTGAGAAAGCAAGAGTCCTGAAGCAGGACCTGGCAGCTTGCAGAAAGGCCATGCGGGCTGGCACAGGGACCTCCGAGCTGAAGGCCATGCTGGCTGGTACAGGGACCTCCAAGCTGAAGGCCATGTGGGCTGGCATGGGGAGCTCCGAGCTGAAACGTAGTCTGACTGGGGCTCAGCTGCCTGGGGAGGGGGCTTGGCTTGGCAGGCATGGGTAGACCCCTGGCACTAAGGCCCAAAGGAGTTGTGGGCAGGACAAGGCTGATACTCTGACTGTCGAAGAATTATAACTCACTCACTGTCACAGGTAGCTTAAATTTTTTTTTTCCTGGAAAATTTGATAGAAACCAAAGGCTGGAGTTAATCTGCTGTAACTGCTGGAACAGTGCTGGTAAGAGCAGAACATAAAAGATTGGCCTTGCAAATGAGAGTCAATAGGCAGATCACTAGAACAGTGAATAGAATGCATGTTTTACAAAGAAAATCTCAAAGTTGGAAAGATTAAAGTATTTTACAAACCCCCCAGAAAAGGGAAAGAAAACAACTAGAGATATTAATTGAACAGATCTGGAGTTTAAACCCAGGCCTTGGCTGCCTATACTGTATTTCATCTGATTTAAGATACTGTTGATTGTCAGGAAAGGCATCATTTTATGAACCACAGAGGGAGGAAAAAACTGATTAAATAACGTATGCATTGTAAAGAGACATACAAATTTCAGAGATTTAAAAAACTAAGCCAAGTGAGGGAGTATCTTAAAATTGATGAACTATGATATATTCCAGTGCCCTGTAAAGAGTTTTGTTTTGGAATTGTTAATTTTGAAATATCTATGGAATTTTTAAGGAGATCACCTAATAGGCAGTTAAAATGTGGAATGGTGGACGAAAGGAGGAGGCTGGAGGTCCAAAGCTGAAGGTCGTCCACTAGTTATAACCCGGAAACAGTCTAAATTGATTTTTTTTTTTTTTTTTTTTTTTTAGCTTTAGTGGTTTCTAAGTCTATTTCTTAGGTCATTGTGAATGTCTTTGCAGTGGCAGCTGTAGGAAAATGCTGATACTATCTTTAGTTATTCAAGAGCACCTTTTTTTTCCCTTTGAGTTGACACAAACAAGGATCATTTCCTTTGTTCTTTTTCTATTAGTGAAGTGTGTGGTCCTTGGGCATGCAGTGTCCTCAGAGGTGCAGTTGGAAGAGGCAGCTATACAAGTGAGGTAGTGCATGGCAGAGGATGCAGACGCTGGGAAGGAGCCCCTTCTACAGTCTCTCTCATGGTTTCGCTGTTTTACAGATCCAGCATGTCTGGCTTGCATCTAGTGAAACAAGGTCGAGACCGAAAGAAGATAGACTCACAGCGGGATTTCACTGTGGCTTCTCCAGCAGAATTTGTTACTCGTTTCGGGGGAAATAAAGTGATTGAGAAAGTAAGTTATCATTTGCTGAATTGTTTCTCGAGAGTACATGCATTTTAATACCTGGGTTTGTTGTCTAGATTTTCAGAGACTTTACCTCTTAACATGGAATTGCCCTTTCTGCCTCCCTAGCACCCTGTTATGTAATTTCACTATTTCCTGAAACATTTACCACTGATGATTCTGTGACAGCTAATGAAGGAGATGAGCCTGTTGCTCTTGAAGTCCTTTTGGAAAGACTGTGTTCCAGCAGGGTGTGAGGGATGTTACTGCTTTAGGAGTAGGGAGGGGAGTTTCAGAACAGGCTGTAAGAACTTGATAGGCAGGGACATTCTGCCTTCCACCAGTTGTGGAGGTTGGGTTATTTAGAGGGATTTTACTGCCCAAAATTCATAAAAATATCAGTTACTTTCAAGTGTTACAAGTATTTTGTTACTTAAAGTTACATTGAATTGTTTGAAAGGCAGCATTTTAGAGGGAAGGAGGAGAGCAGTTGAGAATCGTCAAAGTGCTGTTCACACCCCATCCTCCGACCCAGTGTCCATGGGTCATCAGACTCTCCTGGCTTCTCGCTGTGGCCTTTCTTCCTGAGGCAGTCTCTATGATTCTGGGATATCAGAGTTCGGCATTTTGGAGAGAAGCCATCAATGCCAGTGCCCTATTTTATTTCGGTAGAGACTAGCACAGGCCCGGCATGATGGCCTAATGGCTAAGTCCTTGCCTTGCATGCCCAGGATCCCATATGGGTGCTGATTATCTCGGCTGCTCCACTTTCCATCTAGTTCCTTGCCGGTGGCCTGGGAATGCAGTAGAGGATGGTCCAAAGCTTTGGGACCCTACATCTATATGGGAGACCTGGAAGAAGCTCCTGGCTTCCGACTTTGGATTGGTTCAGCTACAGCCGTTGTGGGCATTTTGGGATTGAACCAGTGGATGGAAGATCTAGCACCTGATGTATTGGTTTATTTGATAATATAGCATCTCATTAAATTTTCTTCTTTTCCTTAGCCATAAGGATGCTAGAGTAATTCATGAATCACACTCATATTTGATTTTTTTCCCTTGCAAAATCTGAAGTTAGGAAGGAGTAAGCATCACTTGGCACCTATTGAAGTATTTGCTTAGCAAACATCCCAAAGTACCACTTGTTCATTATGGGAAGTTTCTAACAGCTTGCAGGAAGAATTCCTAGTTTGAAATATGACGTTATCAGAGAAAAACTGATAAGCAAAAATTCTCTCATCTCTTCCTTTGCCATTGCCTTTGGTTTCTTTCTCTCCAATCCCTCTTCATTTCTTCCCAGGTTCTTATTGCTAACAATGGCATTGCAGCGGTGAAATGCATGCGCTCCATCCGCCGGTGGTCTTACGAAATGTTTCGAAATGAGCGTGCCATCCGGTTTGTTGTCATGGTCACTCCTGAAGACCTGAAAGCCAATGCAGGTGAGTTATTCTTGTTAGGAAAGCTGCACCCTCAAGCAGGAGACCTTGACCAGTGTAGTCTTCAAGTAGGAGAACTTGTGTAAAATTGATCTTTAAAGGATTTATTTCTTTGAAAGGCAGTGTTAAAGAAAGAGGGAAAGAGAGAAGGAAATAAATCAATCTTCCATCTGCTTGTTTACTTCCTAAAGGCTTCAACAGCCTGAAGCCAGGAGCCTGGAGGTTCATCCAGATCTCCCATGGGTGTGGCAGGGACCCAAGCACTTGGGCCATCTCCCATTGTCTTTCCAGGTGCATTAGCAGGGAGCTGCATCAGAAATAGAGCATCCAGACTTGAACTGGCACTGCTGTCAGTGGTTTTACCTACTGTGCCCCAACACTGGCCCCATTTGGGGGCAATTTTTTTTTTTCTTTTAAGATTTTTTTCAGGGCCCGGCGCGGTGGCGCAAGTGGTTAAAGGTCCTCGCCTTGCACGCCCGGGATCCCATATGGGCGCCGGTTCTAATCCCGGCAGCCCCGCTTCCCTTCCAGCTCCCTGCCTGTGGCCTGGGAAAGCAGCAGAGGACGGCCCAAAGCTTTGGGAACCTGCACCCGCGTGGGAGACCCGGAAGAGGCTCCTGGCTTCGGATCGGCATAGTATCGGCCCGTTGCGCTCACTTGGGGAGTGAATCATCGGATGGAAGATCTTCCTCTCTGTCTCTCCTCTCTGTATATCTGCCTTTCCAATGAAAAAAAAATAATAAAAATAAATCTTTAAAAAAAAAAAAAAGATTTTTTTCATCCCCATTCCAAAGTGTGATATACAGAGAGAAAGATTTTCCATCCAAAGATTCATTCCCCAAGTGACCACAATAGCTGATGCTGTACCAATCTGAAGCCAGGAGCCAGAAACTTTCTCCAGGTCTCCCACATGGATGCGGGGTCCTGAGGCTTTGGGCCATCCTCGACTGCTTTCCCAGGCCACAAGCAGGGAGCTGGATGGGAAGTGGAGCTGCTGGGATTAGAACCCTACGCTTTCAAGGCAAGGACTGCAGCTGCTAGACTACCACGCTAGGCCCAAGGAGTTGGTTATTAACAGGAGTAGAGATTTTATCTGATTTTGTAGAAGATCAGGCCATATTTTCAAGCTAAGTGGGAGAATGGTGTATTTGTTGCTTTTTTTTTAAACTTGATGTTAGGTATTGGGAAGTGGGAAAAATGAATGATTATTGAAATCCTTAGTAAAGAGTTGAGTACTGTCGTTGCTCAGTGTCCATGGGAGTTTGAGTAAAGGTCCTAAGACTTGGATCCTTTATATAAAATGGTATAGTATTTACACACCTTCCCAGATACTTCATATTTTTTAAAAGATTTATTTATTTTTATTAGAAATACAGTTTTGGGCCTGGCAGCGTGGCCTAGCAGCTAAAGTCTCGCCTTGAACACACTGGGATCCCATATGGGCGCCGGTTCTAATCCCAGCAGCTCCACTTCCCATCCATCTCCCTGCTTGTGGCCTGGGAAACCAGTCGAGGACTGCCCAAAGCCTTGGGAGCCTGCACCCATGTGGGAGACCTGGAAGAAGTTCCTGGATCCTGGCTTCAGATCGGCATAACATCGACCGTTGCACTCACTTGGGGAGTGAATCATTGGATGGAAGATCTTCTTTTCTGTCTCTCCTCCTCTCTGTATATCTGACTTTCCAATAAATAAATAAAATCTTAAAAAAAAAAAAAAAAGAAAGGCAGTTTACAAAGATAGAAAAATCTTTCTGCTGGTTTGCTCTCCTAGTGGCCTCAAGGGCCAGACCTAAGCCAATCTGAAGCCAGGATCCTCTTCTGAGTCTATCACACGAGCACAGGGTCCCAAGGCTTTGGGCCATCCTCAACTGCTTTCCCAGGCCACAAGCAGGGAGCTGGATGGGAAGTGGAGCAGCCAGGACATGCATTGGCATCTGTATGGGCACTTGCAAGGAGAGGATTTAGCCACTGGACCATTGTGCCTGGCCAAGATATTTCATATTTTAAAAATATTTATGTATTTACTTTATTGAGAAAGCTGAGTAAGAGGGCAAGAGAGATTTTGTATCCACTGGTTCCCTTCTAAGAGCCTAGGCGGTGCTAGGCTATAGCCAAATCAGAATCTCCCTCCAGGCCTCCCATGTATTGTCAGGGAACCAAGTATCTAAACCATTATCTACTGCCTCCCTGTGTGTGCATTAGTAGGAAGCTAGCTTGGAAATGGAGCTGGAGCTTGAGTCCGGGCACTCCAACAGGAGATGAGGGTGTCCCATGCTGTGGCGTCAGGCTGCAGCTTAACCCAGTGGGCTAGAACACTTACTTCTTAAGTACTTTAAAATCATCTATAGATTGCTTATAAGGCCTAGTACAACATACATACTGTGTAAGTAGTTGTGGTACTATATTATGTAGTGAATAATAACCTCCCAACAATCTGTATATGTTCTACACAGATCTCTTTTTTTTTTCCAAAATACTTTCTATCTGTACTTGGTTAAATCCAATGGATAAAGACCCAATGCTTATGGAGAGTCAAAAGTACTCTTTTTTTTTTTTTAGAGGATTTTTTTTTGTTTATTTGCAAATATACTTGTGAATAGTGTCTCTAGTGGCGGTTGTAAGGATTGCAAGAACTAGGAATTGATGGAGAGACACAAACTGTAAACTAAGTGAAAAAACTGTGTTTCTGCATGTCTTATCTTCACTGTCTTCCATCATGATAATGGATTTATTTGTGTAGAACTGTTTAGTTGCCAACTTTTGTGGACTTGTGTGTGTGTGTGTGTGTGTGTGTGTGTGGAGCATTTAGGCCAGCAATTAAAGGAATTCTGTTCTGCTTCCATTGTCCTGCTAACCTACGCACACCCTGGGAGGCAGATGATGGCTCAAAAACTTGGGTTCTATCTCCATTAGGGGAAACTCAGCCTAGTTCCAGGCTTCTGCCTCAGCACCTGCCTTTATGTACTTTTCTCCATTGGAATTTTAAAAAATATTTATTTATTTTTATTGGGGAAAGTCAGATATCCAAAGAGGAGGAGAGATAGAGAGGAAGATCTTCTGTCTGATCATTTATTCCCCAAGTGACCAAATTGGCCGGAGCTGAGCCAATCCAAAGCCAGGAACTAGGAGCTTCTTTTGGGTCTCCCACATGAGTGCAGGGTCCCAAGGCTTTGGGCCATCCTCAACTGCTTTCCCAAGCCACAGGCAGGAAGCTGGATGGGAAGCAAGGCTGTCAGGACACGAACTGGCAGCCATATGGGATCCCTGCACATAAATGGCAAGGACTTTAGCTGCTAGGCTACCGTGCCAGGCCCTTCATGGAATTTTTTTTAATAAACGACTTAAAATCTTTTGAAGTTAAGGACAGATATAAGAAATAATAACTATGGTATATATTAGCTTTCAGCAAGTTACTTAACTACTTTAAGCCATAATTTTGTATAAACTAGGCCACTAGCAATACCTGCATGAATCAGATTCCTGAGAGTGCTATTATGTGTAATGAAGTGCTTTAGCACAATCCCTCACCGTGGTAGCAGCTCTGCTGCAGTTGTTTTTTCCAGAATAGAAAGAGAATATGATCTGCTGCCGTATTTGAAAGAGAATAGTGAGCAAAAATATGTGAGATGTATAGAAATTTTTTTAGAAGTTTACCTAAATTTAGAATTTTAATTGCTAGCAGCTGGGGATGGGAGCAAAGAGGAACATGTAGGTTGCATAATGGCCCCATGTCACAGTCGGAAGGGAGAAGCCTCTGTGTGCCGCAGCATGGTGGGTGGCTGTCGTTCATAATGTTGTATAATATAGCATATACATGACAGGGGGAGGAGCTGGTAGGATCCAAACATAAAGGAAATGGAAATGCCATTTGCCTGATTTGATCCATTTATGCTTCATTACAAAGTGTTGAAAAATTGTACCATGTCCCAATTTGCATGTTGATTGCAAATTTTTAAAAATCAAGAAATTCAATGTAAATCACGTAATTATCATTCTAAATTTTTTTTTCAGATGCCTGTTAACCTCCTACATTCCAGATAAAACATTTTCAGGCACTAATTAGACTACTAGAACTAATCTTTCCAGTTTAGCCAGTCTGCAAACCCTCCAGGCACTACTGTGTCTGTCCATTTTGTCCTGCTCCACCTGAGGAAACCAGCTTTCTCAGGGTGTAAGTTAAAAGTAAAGAATGTCAGGGCTAGAACTTTTTTGGAATAGACTCTGGGCCATTAACCACCAGAAACGGCAACCTTTCTGCAGAGTCCCTTCAGAAAGTTACACCGTGACCTGTTTGCCAAGCGCAGTGTTAGCGCAAGCTTCTTATGTGTGTGTCATTTAAACTAGGAGCTTACTACTAAATAGTCCTGAGATTTCCCCCTTAATGCAGTTGGGTCTGTAGTTCCTTATAAGGATGGTTCTCCCTATCCTTTCCATGACTTTGCTGCACCACTGTGTGTCTGAAAACAAATCCCAAGTTCTGTTTAATGTGCTTGCTTTTCCAGAGTACATTAAGATGGCAGATCACTATGTCCCAGTGCCCGGAGGCCCAAACAACAACAACTATGCAAATGTGGAATTGATTCTGGATATCGCTAAGAGGATCCCAGTCCAAGTAAGAGATGCTGATGTGTGCTTCCAAACCACTTGCAGCTGTTCTCCGGAGAGAAGCTTTTTCCAAATTAACTTTTTGGGAATTTCTGTAATGTCTTTCTGTGGAATAATTGAACAAAGGAATAGCATGAGTAAATGTGCTGGTGTTTTAGAGATGTGGAGTATTTCCTTGTCCCCCTGTGTTAGGGATTTTTTTTTTTTAAGATTTATTTATTTTTATTGGAAAGGCAGATATACAGAGAAGAGGAGAGACAGAGAGGAAGATCTTTTGTTCGATGATTCATTCCCAAAGCAGTTGCAATGGCTCAAGCTGAGCCAATCTGAAGCCAGGAGCCAGGAGCCTCTTCGGGGTCTCCCACATGGGTGCAGGGGCCCAGACCTTTGGGCCGTCCTCAACTGCATTTCCAGGCCACAAGCAGGGAGATGGATGGGAAGTAGAACTGCCGGGATATGAACCGGCGCCCCTATGGGATCCCGGTATGCTCAAGGTGAGGACTTTAACTGCTACACTATTGTGCCAGACCGTATGTTTTAGGAATTTTAAGTGCTGTAATCCACCAAAAGCGTAAAGCTCCAGATTCGCATGGCGATTAGGTCAGCCGAGTAAGAGGACTTATAGAAGATGGCCAGTACTTCCAGATAATGTTCTTTGGAACACTACCAGAAGCTTCTTATCAATTTCAACTTTTTAAAAACAAATTTTACTTTATTATTTTATGATTTTTACATAGTTGACTAGGGTGATAAGGGTCAAAGGCTACAGAAAGGTGGGTGAGGTTAACATTTCCACCTTCTCTTTTTTTTCCTTCCTGTAAATGGGGGAAGGGGAGAGACAAGGAGAGAAACCACTCAGAGCCTCCCAAACGCCTCTGCACCCTGGGATGGAGGGCAGCGACACGACACCACCCCAGCGTCCCTGGTGTGGGGCATGCTCTGAGGGTCCTGCTCAAGACGTTTCAGTAGTTCAACAGTTCTGAATTACTGCCGATCTCACCATTCCAAGCACGATGAAATCTCTCCAGGATCCACTGGTTGACATAGTCCAACTTAGAGTCCCCATTTGCCCAGATATTCACTGCCAACACTTGGCTGGGTAGCTGATCGACTTGTTCTCTCCTCCGTCCTGTTACTGTACTAGGTGTCCTCTGCAGGCTCCGATGTACTGCCATTCCTGCATGTGCACCTGGATATACTGTCCACTGCTTGATCTAAGCCACTAAGGACGCTCAGCTACGACACATGCACTGTACCATCTCAACTTGATTTTGACCTCTTTATAGAGATTTTGTCAGAGTAGATTGCTTCTTATTCTATAATAATAATTTAAAAAAACTTGCCCGCAGCCACGCCTAGAAGCTGAATTGAGCGTTCTGTTGTCATAGCTTTTTTGTACCTCCTGAAGTAGGGCTAGCCTTCGTGCAGACTCAGCCTGTGGTTCTTTTGGCTTGGAATGTGCTCATGAACCATCCTGTGTCCCCTTGCAGGCAGTGTGGGCCGGCTGGGGTCATGCCTCTGAGAATCCCAAGCTGCCAGAACTTCTCCTGAAAAACGGCATCGCCTTCATGGGTAACCTTTACCATACACTCTTCCTATCTTTGTGTTTTCCTTTTTGTTTTGTCCATGTTCCTCAGTATAGTCTAATTTTTTTGTATTTACTGTATGTTACACTCTTTAATTTTCTCAGCAGTTCTCAGAGCAACCCTCTTTGTTTTATCTGTTTTTTTTTTTTAAGATTTAATTTTTTTGCTTGAAAGAATTAGAGAGAGAGAGAGACAGAAAGAGCAACATCGTCCATCTGCTGGTTCACTCTCCAAATGGGTGCAACAGCCATTTCTGGGTTCATTTAAAGTTGGGAGCCAGGAAATTCTTCCATGTCTCTCCTGTGGATGCAGGGGCCCAAGCCTTGGGCCATCCTCTACTGCCTTCCCAGGCCTTTAGCAGGGAGCTGGATTAGAAATGGAGCAGCTGGGACTCAAACTAGTATCTATATGGGATACTGGCATTGCAAACATTGGATTTGCTGGTTATTCCACTGCATTGGTGGCACTCTTTTCTTCTTTAGTTTGTTTGAATCTGCAATGACAGAGAAGGGGAGAGAGATTTTTCTAACTGCTGGTGCACTCCCCCAATAGCCTAAATGCTTTGATCTGGGCCAGACTGAAACTGTGAGCCTGGCACTCTGAGTCTACCATATGGATGGCAAGTATCCAATTACTCAGGCCATTGTCAGGCAGCTGATTTGGAAGTGGAGCAGCTGGGTCTCCAACCAGAGCTCCACTGTGGGATGCTGGCAGCACAGGTGGGAGTTTAACCCACTGTGCCACAAAGCCGAACCTTGTTCTTCACTTTTGCTATTTGGCGTCTATTACTTCATCTTACCATGTTTCCTTCGTACTTTGTCCCTAAAATTTGGGGAAAGTCTTGGTTTCTGAAACTGGCCATTAGTCACAAGAAAACATACGGCGGAAGGACATGTTGCAGACTGTAAAGACAGTCGGTTACTCAGGATACTTGGTAGCGTGCCCTTCAGTATGATTCAGCACTTTCCCATTTAACCTGTTAGCCTGTATTCCTGTGGGGAAGGGCTTCTGATGTGCCTAGGCTCCTTGTGGCAGAGAGAAAAACAGACATTGTACAGCTCCAGATGTTTCTCTCTGAGAGACGCCCCCATGACACTGCACTTTGTAAATCTGCCTGAAGGTAAACTCCTGTTGAAGATCCTCTTGAGCTCAAGCAAGGTATCATATGTCAGACTTCAACTCCACAACTTTATAGTCTGCATTTTGGGATATTTAAAAGACAAGACATTGTTATCTTGGTAAAGGTAAATCATGAAGCATTTCACATTTATGTTGATTTGTCAAGAATTTAATTCAGCATATGCTTCAATGTATTGCGTTCTTACTGTGTTCAAGAAAACTTGATTAAGTTTCTGGGGGTAGATTTCTCCCTTTCTCCTTTCAGGAGACACCCCATCTTTTGATCCCTCTTAGAAGGTGCTTTTCCTTTCCTCCTTTTTATGTTTACTTGTTCACTTTGCACATAAAATTTTTCTTTCTGCAAAAAAGAATTAAGTGTAACATGATGAATCAAAATAGAATAATTTCTATAATCAAGGTTTTCTCCTTGTTTGAATTTTAGGTCCTCCAAGCCAGGCCATGTGGGCTTTGGGGGATAAGATTGCATCTTCCATAGTGGCTCAGACTGCTGGTATCCCAACACTTCCATGGAGTGGCAGTGGTAAGAAATATTTTTCTTTTGCATCTTCGTTTTGTTTTTTCTCTTTTGTATCTTGAACTGCAGAAAGGCACCGTGAGATATCGGAAACTGTGGCTTGGGCCTTAAGTTTTTAAAAAATGTACTGGCATACTTGAAGAAATGGAATCCTAGTTAATTAGTGGTGTCTTGTATCTCCTGGTTTAATATACCTGTGAATTAACATCCTAGAAATGAATGTTTAGTCCCAGGACCATGTGCTAAAATTGAAATCTGGAGTGATCCTGGCACTTAATTTGGAGAAATTCTGGCATAACACGGAAGGTTCTGTGGCTTTGGATAGCCTGTGGATAGGCTAGTGCCTTCCTCAGCCAGAATTGTCTTAGGTGGAATTGGGCCTTTCACTTTACATGGCACTAGCCTGGATTTATAGAAAGAACCCTAAAAACCATGTATACCAATAATCCCTGCCAACTGTTTCCTGATGTGAGCCCACAATCTGTTACTGATTTGCTTTGCCTGTTTAATCCCATTCAACCTCTGTGGCCCTTGATGTAGAAAGGGAGGCAGGTAGAGGGATAAAGGTTTTCAAGAAAGAAATGAATTATTCTTGACAAATCCCTCAAAGAGTAGCATGTGAATTATTTCGACTGATAACTGCATGAGCATCCCTTTTTTAAGTACACAGGTCCTGGGAGCAGAAAGACATAAGTTGCTAAAGCATCTTTTAAATGGGAAGGACTGTTGTCTTGAGGCTAAATAGATTTGAGCCCTTGTTACTCCGGCTCTCCAGGGGGATTGCAATATCCTCTCCAGAGCTGCTGGGTCAAACAGTTTAAGATAAAAGGCTGAATTTGTTCTTGTCTGAATAGAGAGTCTCTAGTGTTCCCCTTGTGGCTGAGACCATGGACGTTCAGGGAGCGTGGAATCATGACTCTGCTGAGGCCAATAAAAGCGCCATTCCTATTTCCATTGGGCTCATAAAGATTGAATTATTTCTCAGACCTCTGGCCCTGGAACAGGCCTGAACACACACACATCCAAGATATTTTTGTCTCCTCAATTACCGTGAAAAGTCCGCTGTGCCTTTTTGGTCTTGTATGTCCTTGCATTTTTTTTTTAATTTTTTTTTTTTAAAAGGTTTATTTTTATTATTTTTTTTATTGGAAAGTCAGATATACAGAGAGGAGAGACAGAGAGGAAGATCTTCCGTCCAATGATTCACTCCCCAAGTGAGTGCAATGACCGATGCTATGCCAATTCGAAGCCAGGAGCCTCTTCCGGGTCTCCCACACGGGTGTAGGGTCCCAAGGCTTTGGGCTGTCCTCGACTGCTTTCCCAGGCCACAGGCAGGGAGCTGGAAGGGAAGCGGAGCTTCTGGGATAGAACTGGCACCCATATGGCATCCCGGGCGTGCAAGGCGAGGACCTTAACCCCTTGTGCCACCGCGCCGGGCCCTATGTCCTTGCATTTGTATAAGTTGCTCTCTGTTAGCTCTCCTGGCTTCTTCCAGAATAAGGACCCACATTGCCAGTTCTCGCTGCAGCTTAGCTAAATACTGTCAAACCCAAGGACTGACGAGGATTCTGCGGCATCCTTTCCTCCTCCCTTCTCCCCTCAATTTGGGGTAAACATGACAGCATTTTCACAGAGGCGTAGCAGAAAATTGACAGAAGCCAAAGCTCTGTGGCTGCTCGTAAGTCACTGTTATTTATTGCAGGTCTTCGTGTGGACTGGCAAGAAAATGATTTTTCAAAGCGTATCTTAAATGTTCCCCAGGAACTGTACGAAAAAGGTTATGTGAAGGATGTGGATGATGGGCTGAAGGTAGGTTGTTAACCAGGGAGTGATGCTTTTCAAACGACCAATTCAAGTCACAAATATGGGGGTTTGGAGCCTGGCTCATGATAAATGCCCACGTTGGCATGGAGGTTCTAAGGTGAGCAGGTATAGTTGATAGAGTATAGAGTTTTGAAATGAACCACATATGTAAACAGGACATTCCTATACTGTTTTAAGAAGATGCTATTTTTTTCTCCTTTTCTGCCACCTGCTCATGTTGGCAAGAGGCCAACAAAGAGCACACTTCCCTTTATCTGAGTAAAGAACAAAAAAGCTAGGCAGAGAGATGACCAGTGTCTGCCTAGTTACAAAAAGATACGTTGGCGAAAATGGCTAAAACGTAGTGGCAGCCGACAGATCTGTAAACCTAAGCGCTGTGATTCAGTAGACTTCCTCTGACCCTGCAGAGACAGCACTTGTACCAAACTCAGCTTCCTGTGTGACCGTGAGCTGACAAGCAGCACATGTATGTGAGAGAAGCGGAGCTACAGGTGCTCAGATCCTCCGGTCACATAATTAGTTCTTGTCCTTGTGGAGAGGTGAGGGCTGAGCCAAAGGAAGATGAAAGTGTCCCTCTTGTTATTGTCCCTCCCTGTAGAAAGGTGCACTTGGGCCGAAGGCATCCCTTCCCCCAGTGCTACCCTTTCTTTCCTTACAGTTAGGACTCGTTTATTCCTTCTTTCACTTTTTAGCTTGTTGGAAATATCAGTTATGCTCACAGGTGAAAGAGGCAATTTTTGAAAAGTACACTGCTTGAATTTGACCTGTATGTTATAAAATCAAGAGGAATGATGAATGTTCCAATGAAATTTGCTGTTTGTGTTTCAAACTGAGCATCCTGTAAGCTCCTTGATTAAAAAAAATTAGTATGTCTAATCAAATTACAAATGCTTTTTTCTGCTTGCTATAATTTGCAGAACAGTGGAAGTCCATTGTAGGAATTTGGCTAATTTTTAAAATTTGTTTTCATTTTTATTTGAAAGGCAGCATTACATAGAGAAAGAAAAATCTCACTTCAACTGGTTCACTCACCAAATGGTCGCAACAGCAAGAGCTGAGCCGTTCCTAAGCTAGGAGCCAGGAGCTTTCTCTGGGTTTCCCACATAGGTGTAGGGGCCCAAGGACTTGAGCCATAATCTGATGCTTTTCTTAGACACAACATGGAGCTGGATGGGAAGTGAAACAGCCGGTACTTGAACTGGAGCCACAGATGGAAGGTTGGCCACCTACACCATGCACTGACCCCAAGAGTTAGCTGTTTTGTTTATCAGTTAAATATCCACTGGTGGGCCCTATGCGGTAGCCTAGTAGCTAATGCCCTCGCCTTGCATGCACTGGGATCCTATATGGGCACTAGTTCTAAACCCAGTGGCCCCGCTTCCCATCCAGCTCCCTGCTTGTGGCCTGGAAAAGTAGTCAAGGACGGCCCAAAGCGTTGGGAACCTGCACCTGTGTGGGAGACCCAGAAGAGGCTCCTGGCTCCTGGCTTTGGATCAGCTCAGCTCTGGTTGTTGCAGCTGATTGGGGAGTGAATCAACGAACAGAAGATCTTCCTCTGTCTCTCCTCCTCTGTACATCTGACTTTCCAGTAAAAATAAAATAAGTGTTTTAAAAAAAATTACTTATAAACATTTTCCCATGACATAATGATTCTCTAAAATATTCTTAATAAATGACCCGTGACTGAAACTTTTATATATTTCTAAAAGGAATAGAGGCCAGTGTTGTGGTACAACAAGATATGCCAGCACCTGGGCTGTAAGCATCCCATAAGGTCACTGGTTTGAGTCCCGGCTACTTCTCCTGCTATTGCTGCCACCCATGTAATTCCAGATGGAATTGCAGGCTCCTGGCTTCTGCCTGGCCCAGTCTCAACTGTTGTAGCCATCTGGGCCATGATCCATCAGATGAAAGTTTTTTTCCATGTCTTCCTCTCTAATTCTTCCTCTCTCTCTCACTCCATCTTCAATTTTCTATGTGCTGCTGAAGTGAGTACTGTCACTCTGTTTTCAAATATAAAATAAGTCATTGGAAAAAAATTGAAAGGGCAATTCACTGGTAACAATTTTGTAAGGTATTGTTAAATGCGGTAAGATTAACAGACTAAAACATTTTTATGGAGATGGATTGGCGTTTTTAAATTTTGGTTCACTTTTCCTCAATTAAAAAATATATTTGTTTATTTTTATTGGAAAGACAGAGTTACAGAGAGAGGAGGACAGAGGGAAAGGTCTCCCATGTGCAGGTTCATTCCCTAAGTGCCCGCAATGACTGGAGCTGAGCTGATGCCATGCTGGGAGCCAGGAGTCTTCATGGTTTCCTGTGTGAGTGCAGGGGCCCAACGACTTGAGCCATCCTCTGCTGGTTTCCTTGGCCATGACAGGGAGCTGGATGGGAAGTGGAGCAGCAGGGACACAAGCTGGTGCCCGTATGAGATGCTGGTGCCAAATCGAAGGATTAGGCTGATAGGGCAGCATGCCAGCCCCAGTGCGTATTTTTATGTTTCTCACAAAACTGAGAAAAACTTGGAGTGTTTCAGAATTTCAGTTTGTTGAGTCTTACACACGTTTGCAAGTTGTGATGCGATATGTGCTTATATTGAGATAATTATTTCTTTTTTCCCCCAAATTATGAATAACATGAACATCTGCATAGTATCAGTGAGAAATTATTTTTTATTGCAAAGTTAGATATACAGAGATGAGGAGAGATAGAGAGGAAGATCTTCCATTCACTCTCCAAGTAGCTACAACAGCTGGAGCTGTGCCGATCTGAAGCCAGGAACCAGGAGCTTCTTCCTGGTCTCCCACGCTGGTGCAGGGTCCCAAGGTTTTGGGCCATCCTTGACTGCTTTTCTAGGCCACAGTCACGGAGCTGGATGGGAAGCGGGGAAGTCGGGACATGAACCAGCACCCAAATGTGATCCTGGCATATGCAAGGAGAGGATTTTAGCCACTAGGCTACTGTGATGGACCTGAGTAATTTTGAGTGTACAGAAAAATATACTGTAAAAAAGTGAAAGTGGGGCCCGGCGCGATAGCGCAGTGGTTAAGGTCCTCGCCTTGCACGCCCAGGATCCCATATGGGCGCCGGTTCTAATCCCAGCAGCCCCGCTTCCCATCCAGCTCCCAGCTTGTGGCCTGGGAAAACAGTCGAGGACGGCCCAAGGCCTTGGGACCCTACACTCGCGTGGGAGACCTGGAAGTAGCTCCTGGCTTTGGATTGGCATAGTATCGGCCGTTGCGCTCACTTGGGGAGTGAATCATCGGATGGAAGATCTTCCTCTCTGTCTCTCCTCTCTGTATATCTGCCTTTCCAATAAAAAATAACTCTTTAAAAAAAATGAAAGTGTACGTCCTTCTTCATTTTATAAATCATCTCTGATTTATTTCCAGGTTAAATTTCATATTTATATATTTGAGTTATGAATGCAAATGTAATCACATAAAAATTTGGGGGGCCCATCTTAGATGATTTTAGATTGAACCATGTGAAATTTACAGTGTATTTATTAGAGAGGCAGGTTTTGGGCCTAGTGGCTAAAATGCTCACGTTGCATGCATAGGGATAGCATTTGGGCACAGGTTCATATCCTAGCTGCTCCACTTACTATCCACATTCCTCCTGTGGCCTGGGAAAGCAGTCGATGACGGCCCAAAGCCTTGGGCCAGTGTGGGAGACCCAGAAGAAGCTCCTGGCTTCAGATAGGCTCAGCTCTGGCCATTGCAGCGACTTGGGGAGTGAGCCATTGGATTTAGCATCTTCCTCTCTGTCTGTCCTGCTCTCTGTAAACCTGATTTTCCAAGAAAAGTGTAAGTAAATCTTTAAAAAAAGGCAATTTTTTTTTAAATAACCTAATACTACCGATATCATTCTGTTTCATACTTTTTTGCTGCACGGTATTTATCTTGAGGACTTTTGTTATTTACTACATAGTCTGTTCTTAAAGGAGGAAATGCCAGGTTCCTTTTCCCTCTTAACTGCACTCTTTCCATTTCTCTTTCCGAAGGCAGCTGAGGATGTTGGATACCCAGTCATGATCAAGGCGTCTGAAGGAGGAGGAGGGAAGGGAATCAGGAAAGTCAACAATGCAGATGACTTTCCAAACCTCTTCAGACAGGTGCAGTATGAGCATACGTGGTTAACTCATAATTTGTATGTCCAGGAAATACTTCAGTTTGATCTGTATTGAATCTTGTCTGTGTATCCTCTGCTTGTTTATTGGCAAGGGAAAAAACTATACAGTTCAACTTGAGTTTTATTCAGTTAGGTAATTCAGAGTGATTGTCACATGAAATAGTTCTCTGTTTCCCATATGGTGCGTGTGGCTCATGGCATCTCCGAAGAGCAAGGGAGAATCAGGGGGTTTTGTTTTGTTTTGTTTTTAATGTGAGTGTTCCTGTTCTGCTGACATTATAGGTTAAGTGCTTGGGTGGTGATATGATAACTGGTCCAGTTGCTCTTGTGTTGGCTGGTCCAGGCTCTCTGGCCTTGTTCCAAATTGGGTATTAATCTCTGAGTTTCCACCTTCTGTCCCCAACCACCCCCCACTGGTGCAGCAGTCCAGACTAAGTTATACCTTCTCATCCATTGTGACACAAAAAACACATGACAGTCCTACTTTATGGAAGAACTGAGAGTGGCTCAGTAAAGCTTTTCTTAGTGCTTTGTCTGCTATGCCTTCTGCCTTGTAGCCAAATTGATATAGGCGTAAAGACTGGTCATAGAGGCAGCAAGAAGTGTTATCTTTTCAGAATGTTCGAGAAAAAGGAGAGAGGACCCTCCTTCGCCCTGCCCTCAGAACTTTACTTATATTCTTGATTCCCCCCTTTTTTTTTCCTCCTACCAACACTCAATGAAAGATGTGTCAGGAAAGAATAAAATAAATCTTTCCACTCCCCTAACTTCCCACTATTTTAAGTTTTCCCAGCATCTCCTACCTTGTATTCTTTTACGAATGTTTTGAATGCCTCTCACATGCTACTCCCCTCCTTCAGAATCATTCAGCAGCAAGCCTTTTGTTTCATTCTCAAAGGCTAATGGGAAAATTCTCTATAAATTCTTTTCCACAGTTTGATAAAAGAGTGTGAAACATATTTTCTTACTGCATTATCCTGTTTTGAATGTCACAAGTTAGCTATTACCTCAATCTTGTTTCCCATTATTTCTGTAAATTCTAATTTTGCAGGCAGAACAATGCTTCATGGGGTCTTGAGAAAAGTTCTCAGCTCTTAGAGCTTACAGAAAAATGTTAAACCATGTTGACTTTTCTTTTGACATTTCAAAACTACTTCCTGTGGAATTAAAAAGTTGAAATCCAGCATACCCGGAGGATGTTTTATGTGAAAGTCCTTAAGTTATAATAATGGTTAGTGAAATGTCTCAAACTAGTTCTCCCATTGAGAAGAAACTAGAAAAGATGGATCAGACTTTTTTAAAAGTCTGCTTTGAAACACTACAGACGTTTCAAGAAAGTGAAGAATTACAAGAAGAATTACCCGGAGAGCAGGGAGCCTGCCCTTCAAAGCCTTTCATTTATTTGTTTGTTTGTTTATTTATTTATTTATTTATTTATTTATTTATTTATTTATTTATTTATTTATCTGTAAAGAATGTCTTCTAGTTCAAGATTTGGGCAAAAAGCTGGTGACCAGTTTTCAGCAGTGTAAAAAAGACTAAGGCTGAACGCACTTAACATGTCAGGGCTTGCTGAGAGTTGGTCCCAGGAAACCCTCCACATTTTAGAATGGAATCCCAAAGCATGTAACTGCAGGTGGAAGAATGGACTGGAAATAGAGCGGTCTTCATAGGTGTTAAAACTGCCTCAAAGCCCTTAACCTCTGACTCAAGCAAGATGCTATAGGATCATTAGCACTTCTAACTACCTGCAATAATCAGTGTAAATCCTCAGATTGTTAGTTTTTATATCATGTATCTAGCTTCTAGTTAAAAAGGAAAATGCAATAAAATATGTACTTGAACACCAAGAAAAACAAAAGCATTAGAAACAGTCTCACAGAAGATTTAAATAATGGAACTATGAGACAAGAGGTTTAAGTTTAATATATTTAAGAAAATTAAAGACAAGATGGGGAATTTTGGCTTCTTTATACTTTTCAAATTATGCAGCAATGCAAATTTTGAAGTTGAAAATTACTGAAAGTAATAGGTCAGTGTAAGATTTTAATAATAGATACAATTGAAGAAAATTCAGACTCAAACATAAAATGACACAAAAGGATGGAAAGCATAAGAACAAGCAAAGTGAGATGTCTTTGTGTACTTTTTCCTGTACAGTATGATTTTGCTGCTCCTCCCATCAAGAAGTAGAGTTCATATTTTCCCACCCAGCTTTCAGTTGGCCTTGCTGTGTTATAGCCGATGGAATGTGGCATAAACGCTTTATACACCCTGAAGCTTAAAATTCAAGTGGCCTTGTAGTTTCTGTCTTGACCATCTTGGAACGAGTCCCATCCAGCTTGCTGGAGAAAGAGACCAAATAAACCAGGGGTGATTATTTCTGCTAAGACCCCCTAGTTCTGCAGGCAGACAACACCACATCTGAGATATATAAAAGCAGATTATCCAACCCAGTTTAACTGTAAGGTAACTATAGCTGCATTATGACTCCGCGAAAGAGCAAAATCAGAACTGCTGAAAAGGTTGTTTTCTGCAGGATTAAGATTCAATACGTAGGGTCCTAACAGCTGAAGTCCTCGCCTTACACGCGCCAGGATCTCATATGGGCACTGGTTCTAATCCCAGTGGCCCTGCTTCCCATCCAGCTTCCTGCTTGTGGCTTGGGAACACAGTCGGGGACAGCTCAAGGCCTTATGATCTTACACCAATGTGGGAGACCCACAGGAGGCTCCGGGCTCCTGGCTTTGGATTCGCTCAGCTCTCACTGTTTCGGCCACTTGGAGAGTGAATCAACAGATGAAAGATCTCCTTCTGTCTCTCCTCGTCTCTGTATATCTGACTTTCCAATAAAAACAAATCTTAAAAAAAAAAAAAGATGCAGTAAGTAAAGAGATTGCTATCACAGATACTAAAATTTTGTAACCTGTTAAGTATGGAAGATAAATGACACAAAAATGTATATGTAAGATATTGATTCTGCTATATCCGAAAACTGAAACATAAGATATTCACTTTGACTCATAGGTGGAAGCTGGAAAAATGAGGAGGAGGCTGGTAAACAAGGATGAGGGTGTGGTGAGCACAGTGTTAGTGGAGACTGAAAAAGTAGTGAAATAATGATTGGAGCTTGGAAAAACAATCTTCTATAACATAGAACAATTGGCAAAAATATTGTTTGAGTATATTGAATATATCATTTTCCATTTCAGTCAGACTTATGGATCTGGCTAAGTAGGACCTAAGAAAAAATGTTGAAAGTATGTTTAATGCCATAAATCATTAAAAAATCATAAAACTACTTTAAATCATTAATGTTAAGGAATCATAAATTAAGATGAGCTAAAGAGATTATTTTGTATGACATTTGGAGGAAATGTCGGGGACCCAGAGCTTGTTGCATTTGAAAGTAGGACACTCTTTTCTACCCATTTCTGCAGCTGGTAAAGTATTTTCAAAGTAAAATGCCTCAGGTGTGAAAAATCTAGTCAAGAGTGCTCGTGACTTTTAAGATTTCAGAAATAATTAAAGCAACATCTGATACAGTAATCTAAGAGATTACTAATCTAATCTGGTAATCTAGTAATCTAAGATATTTGTCATAAAGAAATTTCTCATAAAATGCAGTCAGGAGTAGAATGGCCTAGCCAAGAGCTGAGGATTATGGGTTAGGGATCCACTTCGATAGCAGCAACATATCTTCATAGGAAAAACTCCATGCCCTTGGAGAAAAGATGCTTGACAACATGTACCCATGGGAGGGGGTGAGTCTATTCTGCATGTGGGAGGTATGTGAATTATTGCAACCAGAGGGTGGAGCATAGTAGACTGTTTGCAGAGATGGCCGCAGTAACTCCTTCCATTCCTGTATGTATACTCCTTGCAATGTGACTTCACTGTTCCTTCCATCAGGAGGTGGTGTGTTTCCCCCACCCCTTGAATTTCGTCTGGCCTTGTGGCTTGCCTAAACCATTGGAACGTGGCCAAAGCTGTGAATAGGGACCAGAGCCTAGACCTCAGGGGCCTCGAACTTTCTGCCCTCATGCTCTGGAGCACTACCATGAAGACTGTTTTCTAGCCTACTGGAGGATAAGCAGCCATATCAAGTACAGATGAACTATTCCAGGTGAAGCTCTGTAAACCCAATAGCCAACACAGTTCAATCAAATGAGTTGAGACCATTCAGCCCAACTTGAGCCACCATGTGATGAGATGCACATGCGTTTTAGACTAGGACTGTCCAAATGAACACAGCATCATGAGCAAATGAAGAGTGAACAAAGAAGACAGCATAAAGAGGTGCATTGTAGTGATCTAACATCATGTACTTGAAGTCTCAAAGGGAAAAGGAAAAATGGAGTGGATGCAATTTTTGAAGAAATAATGGAACAGAAGCCATGTTTGAGATAAAATACAAAAAATTCCCTTAATCTGAGAGAGCATACCAAGCAGAGATTCAAGTACCCCTCTGAGTCAAGCAGAACAGCCACAAAGATAACCATGACTAAGCTTATCAGAGTGAATCTGCCACCCAGCCTCACTGAGAAAGAAAATCTTAAAGCAAAGGGAGAAAAAAGGTGACTTTCAAAGGAGTAGAAGTAAGTTGGGCCATCTCAACAGAATCCACGAAAGCCAGAAAATATTGGGTGTCATTAAGGTGATGAAATAACTACCAGTTGAGGATTTTGAGCCCAATGACAATATTCGTCAAAACTGAAGGCAAAAAGCTTTTGACTGTGATATAATGCAAGCCAGGAAAGCATCTGATGGAGAGGAAGTTGCACATTTAGCTCTATGAAAAAGGCAGCGGTGCTTTGCCCTGTTGTGCAGTTGTGTATGTTTGTGACTTTAAATATTTTGTTGTTTACCCTTATAATACAGTGAATGTTTGTATGTCTTCATTTCCACCAATTAATATGTTAGAAAACTAAAAAGGTAGTGTCTTCGAGATAGATGAGGGCATGGACTGTATTTTACTTAAGCATTGTGTTCCTACTGGTTAACATGGTTCCCAACACTTCCAGACATCTGCTTGTTGAAATCAGACCAGCTTATCAAGATAGGAAAAGTGTTTACCATTTATGAATTTGTTTCATTCCTTTTCTAACACAGGTTCAAGCTGAAGTCCCTGGATCTCCTATCTTTGTGATGAGACTTGCCAAGCAGTCTCGTCATCTGGAGGTACAGATCCTAGCGGATCAGTACGGAAATGCCATCTCTCTGTTTGGTCGTGACTGCTCCGTGCAGCGAAGGCATCAGAAGATTATTGAAGAGGCACCTGCTGCAATAGCTACTCCAGCAGTATTTGAACATATGGAACAGGCATGTCGATTTAAAGCCTTAATGTCTATTTTTTTTATTTATTGTTTTGATTATTTTGACATAGTTAATTAGGGTAATAAGGGTCAAGGACTATAGGAAGGTGAGTGAGACCATTTCCACATTCTTTTTTTTTCCTTCTTATATCTGGGGGAGGGATAGGGTTAAGGAGAGAAACCACACCCAGCTTCCCAAATGCCTCTGTACTCTGGGATGGAGGTCAGTTACCAGGGTCCCTGATGTAGGGATACCCATTGGTTCACGTGGAAGACAGGGCTGGAAACAGAACTGACCCAGCAATTGCAGTGACAATGTACATAGCTGTTTGGGGTGATGGACTGTGCTGGACTCTGTACTGGCAAGCACACACAAGAATCAGGTCTGGGATCACCTCAGACGAGGTTTCTTTGGAGATCTCTCCAACTGAACTGCTGATCTCAGAACCCCAACCATGAAGAGACTGTCAGCCAATGGATTCTGAATAGATTTCATCGTGCTTGGAATGGTGAGATCAGCAGTAATTCAGAACTGTTGAACTATCCAGACTGCTTGAGCAGGACCCTCGGAGCATGCCCCACATCAGGGACTGGGATGGGTGGGAGACTGTGTAGGGCTTCTCCCTTTGTTTCTCCCCTGACCCCTGATACAGGAAAAAAAGTGATGATATCAGTGTGGAAACTATGATATTATCCATTTTTCTGTAGCCCTTGACCCTTTGTACCCTAAACAACTAAGCAAGATTATTAAACAAAGATTTGTTTTACTTCAAAGTCAGAATTACTGAGAGAGAAGAGCAAACGGAGAGAGGGATGGATCTCTCCCTCCTGTTCACTCCCCAGGTGATCACTATGGCCAGAGCTGGGCCGGTTTGAAGCTGTGGGGCAGGAACTTCTTCCCGGTCTTCCATGCCAGTACATGGGGCTAGGCACTTGACCATCCTCCTCTAGTTTTTAGGTGCAATAGCAGGAGCTGGGCTAGAAGTGGAGCAGACAGGACTTGAAGCAGTCCCAATATGGGATGCTGGTGCAGGTGTAGGAGCAGCCCGATAGGCCTCCATGCCAGCCTGTAAACACCGTAGTTGGCTCTTACAAATGCTGAATGTATGTTTTTTAAAGATTTATTTATTTTTATAGGAAAGGCAGCTTTACACAGAGAAGGGAATAGAGGAAAAAAAATCTTTGATTTGCTGGTTCACTCCTCAAATGGTCACAGTAGTTGGAGCTGGGCCAATTTGAAGCCAGGAGCTTCTTCCAGGTCTCCCATATGCATGCTGGGTCTCAAGGCTTTGGGTCATTCTCCACTGCTTTCCCAGGCCACAAACAGGAAGCTGGATAGAAAGTGGAGCAGCCAGGACACAAACTGGTGTCCATAGGAGGTATTGGCACCTAAGGGGGAAAATTAACCATTTGAGCCCTGGGACTGAATGTTGAAGTCAAGAAGTCATATAGTGAGTTGCAATAATCTAGTAGCTTGACAAGGTGAGATATTTAGGTTTGCTTACCTTTTCTTCTTTGAGTGTGCGGTGAAACTTGCCAAGATGGTTGGTTATGTGAGTGCCGGGACTGTGGAATACCTTTACAGCCAGGATGGCAGCTTCTACTTTCTGGAGCTGAACCCTCGGCTTCAGGTGGAACACCCTTGTACAGAGATGGTAGCTGATGTCAATCTTCCAGCAGCACAGCTCCAGGTGAGTCACCCTGTTCTGGGCTCCAGGGGGCGCCTAGAGCAGTTGGGAATGTCCTGATACTGGAAAAGCTGGTTTAGCCAGTGTCTGATAAGAAAAAGCACCTCCTATCCAAGTCTGAGCTTGGTTCTGTTGTGTGATTAAGAGTATGCATGTGTAGGTTGGTTTTGCTTGCTGAAGAATGAGCACAGGAATATTACTATATTTTCTAACCAGACACATTGATACAAGCAATCATATTTTAGAAACTTTAAAAAACATCTTTTACTTTTTTAATGAGTGTAAACCCTCAAACTTTGTAATTATCCCTTACCTCTTTTGTCTGCTGTTCTTTACTGAGGTTGTTATATATCACCGTGATTATTGAGGATTTTCCTGCAAGACTGGGGAAGCACACTTTTATTTTTAAAACATATAAAAGATTTCTGCTGATATGTAATGTCTTCTGTGAGACCAGGAAGCCATATTATGGAGAACACTAATAGCTAATGATAAGATTTGATATTCTTTTTATCTGCTTGTCCACACTGGATTTGTCTGCTGATTTGCAAGTATTTCCTTCCTATGGGAGGAAGGAAGACATAGTTAACATTTGTTATGCATCCCCTCCTTTTAGATAACTGCTAACCACAGCCTATTTTCTGGAGTATTTCCATTCTTATTCCTTTATGGAAAGATGACAACAATGGGAAACTCAAATGTTGCCTTAGGACTTTCAGGACTTGTTTAAAGATTGAGGGATTTTCGAGCAACTTCTGTAGTGGTTTATTTCATTTCAAGAAACTTAGACTCAATGATTATAGAAAACAGCCTACAAAACCAGATTGTTTTAGGTGGAATTGTAAACATGAAATATCTTTAGTAATCTGGTACCCTTCACACTTTAAGGAAGGTAACTGTGAAAAAATGAATGACATGTGTTTTGCCACCTTTCAGATTGCCATGGGGATTCCTTTATACAGGATCAAGGATATCCGTATGATGTATGGAGTATCTCCCTGGGGCGATGCTCCCATTGATTTTGAAAATTCTGCTCACGTCCCTTGCCCAAGGGGCCATGTTATTGCTGCCCGGATCACTAGTGAAAATCCCGATGAGGTAACGCATCACTTAAAAGGTTGACATCTTTTTGTCTTTCCTGGAAATGTTGCTATTAAGATATAGGATCTGTGGACATACTTCAGCAATTTCTTGAGTCTTCTTCTGGGGAGGGAAATTTATAGGGGCTTCTCAGAACCAATAAATAAGTGATTATTGCCTTGTTGGTCACTTACACATGAGTCCACCCAGGGGTCCTCAGTCTGAACACTGGGCCTCGGCTTCGCGGTTTGTTGGCATCATTTCTGCTTCCTCGGGTGATTAATACAGAGCTGATGCAATGAATATCTAAATGTTCTCTTCCTTCCAAATAAAATCTGTTCTCTCATATTCTTCATTCTTTAACAGGGTTTTAAGCCCAGCTCAGGAACTGTTCAGGAACTGAATTTCCGGAGCAATAAGAACGTCTGGGGTTACTTCAGTGTTGCTGCTGCAGGGGGACTTCACGAGTTTGCCGATTCTCAGTTTGGCCACTGCTTTTCCTGGGGAGAAAATCGTGAGGAAGCGATTTCGTGAGTAAAAAGTGTTTGCGTTTTGTGGATTACCTTTGTACTGATCTGTCATGAAGGTTGAGCGTGCATCCTGTTAGTTAGTACTAATATGAATAGTTTGTGGATTGTACTTGTGTTCATATTGTGTCAAATTATACGGTGTTCAGGTGTTTTTCTGTTTTGAGTTTTTCTTAAAGACTTATGTATTTTGAGAGTCAGATATACAGAGAACAAGATTTTCTGTCCACTGGTTCACTCTCCAAGCGGTTGCAAGAGCAGAGCAAAGCTAATCTGGAGCCAAGAGCTTCTCCCAGGTCTCCCTCTTGGGTGTAGGATCCCGATGCTTTGGTCCTGCCTTTCTGGCTTTCCAAAGTTACAAGCAGGAAACTGGATGGGAAGTGGAATACTAATATTTTAACATTTTCACAAGTGGAGATCTCCTAATTTCTCTCCTTTAAACTTTACAACTTTTCCCATTTATTTAAAACTCTTAAATGAAAAATTAAAGCAGTACTGTCTCAAAAAAATGGCTAGCGTCTTAAGGCATTGGACCATCTTCTATAGCATTCCCGGGCTACTAGCAGGGAGCTGGATGGGAAGTAGAGCAGCTGGAACATGAACCAAAGCCCATACAGGATCCCAATATTTGCAAGAGGAAGATGAACTAATTGAGCAACAGCACCGGGCCCTGTTTGTTTTGAAAGCATGAGAGAGACGGCTTCAGTGGCAAATTCTGGGCCATGCTGAAGCCACAAATCACGAGTTTTATTTGGGTCTCCCACATGTATGGCAGTGGTCCAGACACTTGGGCTGTCTCCCACTGCTTTCACCAGGTTGTTAGCAGGGCCATCCTCTATGTTTTCTCAGGCCACAAGCCGGCAGCTGGTTGGGAAGTGGAGCATCTGAGGCACAAATTGGTGCCCATATGGGATGCTGATACTCTAAATCTAGTTAGTTAACAATAAATTAATGGAATGATGTAAGCTTACTAAGTGAAAGATGAGGATGATTTATGTGTAATTTGTCTTATGCTGTTTATAATAAAATGTATGCTATTAGCTGGTGCTTTTGTGGTAATATCAACCAGAATTCATAAGTCTTCTGACTTTTAGAAGTTCTTCCAACCAACACAAATGTGAATGACCACATTTTCCTATGTATCTTCTTTTGTTCTCATGTCTGCTTTCTTTTGTAAGACTCCAAAGAAGTCAAAATATTGTTGACATAGATTAACTTCTGTTCTTCTAGAAACATGGTGGTGGCTTTGAAGGAGCTATCTATTCGTGGCGACTTTCGAACTACAGTTGAATACCTGATCAAATTGTTAGAGACAGAAAGCTTTCAGTTGAATAGGATCGACACTGGCTGGCTGGACAGATTGATAGCAGAAAAAGTACAGGTGTGTATTTGTCCCCTTCCATAAACAACCTGTGGGATTTAGTTTTAGGGTTTCCTGTTGCCTGTATTTGAATCATTCTGTATGTTGTAGTATTATTTCCTGGAGTGCTTGAAGAAAGGCATGCAAGGGTTAAACTATTACTGTGTCCTTTCTTCATTTGGTGCTGAAATTTAGTTCTATTTTACAAGTACATGTGTTTATTTCAAGAAAATCAGGCAATGAGAATGAATGTTTTTACTGTGAGATGTTTCATCTTGGCCTTTGTAATTCTGGATGCCACACTGCCCATTGACCGTGTATTTACTCGATCCTTTTTTTCCCAGGCAGAACGCCCTGATACCATGTTGGGAGTTGTATGTGGGGCCCTTCATGTGGCCGACGTGAACCTGCGGAATAGCATCTCCAATTTTCTTCACTCCTTGGAAAGGTAGGCTTTGTTGCTCACGGGCTAAAGAGCCAACCAGTGGTCCTGCATCCAAGCCTTGAGCTCAGATAGGTTTATTCAATCCATTGCATCACACTTGTAGGTGCTACTTGGCTGTCACATACTGAGGTACACAGAAGTAGGAGGATAGAATTATTAATGGCCAACTATTTTGAAATTCTAGTTGCAGATTCTAGACATTAGCTTGTGAACAGATCATTTAAAAAAAAAAACACCTGGAATCCAGCTCCAGTATTTATTCTGTCCAATACAACCATCAAATCTCCCCAATCCTGGTGATAAAAATCTAGTGTTTCTCTCTAGCATTGATCCCTAAATATTATTTGTATTACCTGTGCCACCTTTTGGGAATTAATAATTGAGGCTGATCCGCGAGATGACCTTGTGAGTCTTTGAAGTAGAAGGTCAGACATGTTCAGGGCTTATCCAATTTTTCATGCTGGTTCTGGAGGCCAAGCTCTGCCTCAGAGTCCCCGGAGGAATGGTCCCAGGGGCTAATCATTTTAAAGCACTTTAATCACAAGCACTTTATTTCCTTCTGTGTTGTGAAATGTGTATCAGCTGCCTTTTGAGGTACCTGAAAGGAAGTAACAAAACAAATTTTTGAAAATTGAACTGAGATTGCAAACCCTGAGATAAATATCTTTCCCCGTGTTATTTCTGTGTGCTAAAACCTCTAGCCATTCTCCTTTCCTTTCTGTATCAAATCTAAATCCCTCAATGTGAGGCTCAACTCCATGTATACTTTGGTCCTTTTTTTTTTGGCCAATTCAGCCTTACTTACTTCTATTTCTTAGTGTTCAGTCCCTAACATCAGTAAATGATTTATTTCCCTACTAGCATACAGGTGTGTCACATACAACCTCTTTTATAGCCACCTTCCCCAATGTAATGTTGTTACATTTGGTTTACTTTTTAATGTACAAATGTTATTATTTGAGAGGCACAGGCAGAGTAAACTCCCATTTGTTGATTTAATTCCTAGATAGATGCACTGTACCTGGGGTGGGGTGGGGGGCGGCGAGGGCAGTTTCCAAAGCTGGGGGTAGGAATTGGCAATCCAGTTAGATCTCCCTCTGTGGCATGAACCCAATTGCTTGAGTCATCACCACTGCCTCCCAGGGTCTGCATTAATAGGAAACTGGAATCAGGGGCAGAGCCAGGTATTAAACCCGGGTACTGATCTGGGATCTAGGCATCCCAACTGGTGTTTCTACTACTTGGTAAAGCACCCTCCCTTTTATTTTTAAAATTTATTTAGGAAGCAAAAAGAGATGGACAGGTAGACCAAGAGCACCCATACGCTGGTTCATTCTCCAAATGCCCAGCACGGCCAGGCAGGGCCAGGCTGCAGCGAGAGCTGAGAACTCGGTCCAGGTCTGCCATGTGGGTGGCAGAGACACAACTACCAGAGCTAGCATCTGCTCCCTCCCAGAGTACACACGTGCAGGAAGCAGGAATTTGGGGTGGACCCAGGACTCAAGCCAAGGCACCCACATGGGACATAGGCATCCCAAGCAGTTTGTTCAACTGCTTAGCCAAAATCCCACTCCACATTTGTCAGTTATTAGTGTCTGGTCACTCTATCTTATCATTCAATCTCTCTATTATTATTAAAAATATTTCTTGGTAATGTTTCTCTCCTTAGTAATATCTTCCCTTTCTCCTTTCCTCAGCCTGTTGGAATTTTTAAGACCTCCTAAAAAGGTCCCAGTTTCTAGGAGTGGATTACACTGAAGGGAACAGATAATATAATCAAATGGTTCAAAACTTAAAAGACAAAATGATGCCTTTGAAAAGTCTTCTTTCCTCTGATTCCTGGTCACCCAGTTCTTATGGTCAGTCTGTTTTGCTGGCTTCTTTTACAACTTTCCAGAGAAACTTCAAGTTTATATAAGTACATGGGTGTAATACTTATTTCTTCCTGTCCTCTGATTTTTTAAAAACAAAAATGGTAGCATATTTTGAGACGATTCTTCACTTAGCATTTTTCAGTTAACAGTGTATTTGAAGATTGTTTAATATTTTATAAAAGGTTTTATCTTAGCTTTTTCAAGAAATTTATTCATTTGAAAGGCAAAGTGACAGAGAGAATATGAGAATTAAGCTTTCATCCATTGGCTTACTGCCAAAATGGCCATAAAGGTTGGGGTTGGTCCAGGCCAAAGCTGGGAGCCTGGAACTTCCTCTGAGTCTGTCCTGTGGTCAGCAGGGGTGCAAGCACTTGAATCATCATCTGTTGCTTTCCCAGATATATTAGCAGGATGCTAGGCTGGGAGTGGATTAGGCAAGGAAATGGAGAACCTGGGAGTTTTGTATACTATTGCTAACAATGCAAAATGATGGAACCCCTATGAAAAATGGTGTTAGAATTCTTTAGAAACTGAAATACTGAATTGCTGTGTGTTGCATCAATACCGTTTCTGGGTATTCTGAAAGAATTCTAAATTGAATCTCAAAGAGATATATGCTTACTCATGTTCATATAGCATTATTGAAAGTAGCCAAAAATGAGTGCAACCCACCTATCCACCGATGGCTGAGAAATAAAATATGGTGTGACTATGTGTACCAGTGTCCTAAAAGGAAGGGAATTCTGACATATGCTAAAATGTGGGAAAATCTTGAAGGCATTTTGGCAAATGAAATAAACCTGTGGCAAAAAGGCAATTACTATATGACTTTACTTTTGTTTTTATGAGTTACCAAGAATTGTCAGGCTCAAAGAAACAAATGAGAATGATGGCTGTCAGGGCCTGGGGGACAAAATGGGAGTTGTTTAATGGAGTCTCAAGTTTTGATTTTGCCACCAAAGATTGATTGCATAATAATGTGGCTGTAATTTAAAAGTATATATGTTAAGATTGTTAAGATGTTTTTATATTATGTATATTTTACCACAATTTAAATGAGGGTTTGAATTGTGGCATCGTGATTTAAATCTCTGTTCCTGATGTCGGCATCCCAAATGAGTGCTGATTTATGTCCAGATGCTCTTTTCCAATCCAGCTCCCCGTTAATATGCCTGGGAAAGCAACAAGACATGGCCCAATCACCTGGGCTCCTGTTGCCCTTTTGGAAGCCCTGGGTGACCCTGAGCCAGCCGTGTGACCATTTGGGGAATAAATCAGCAGGTGGAAGGTTGCCATCTGTCATTCTCGCCATCATCCTGCCTTTCAAATATACAAATGAATGTTGTTACACAACAGGAAAGAGGAATACATGTTTAGCACAGCAGATAAGACACCTGTGTCCCATTCAGAGTGCTTGCATTCACTTCTGAGCCCCAGCTCATGGTTCATTTCTCTCCAAGACAAACCTTGTGAGGTAACAATGATGACTGGCATAACTGGGTTCCTGCCAGTCACATGGGAGCCCTGGGTACATTCACAGCTCCTGGCCTTACCTTTGGCCTAGCCCTGGCCATAGCAGACATTCGGGGGGAACTGGGAGATGGGACAGCTCTGTCTCTCAAAAAGTGAACAGATTCAAATATTGCAAGATTCATTCATAATTTATGTGCTCAGTCCCTCAAAGATGGTCTTCAGGTGGTTCTGGTGTTTCAGAAAGTGCTGAAATCTGTGATTCCCTTATGAACTGCTGAAGTTTTCCAAAAATAGGTGTTGCACGTTTCTCTTATAGAGGTCAAGTGCTTCCTGCCCATACGCTTCTGAACACAGTAGATGTTGAACTGATTTATGAGGGAGTCAAGTATGTGCTTAAGGTATGTTGAACCCCCGTGAAGCCTGCACTTTACTTTTGGTCTGTCTCTAGCTTATTCTCTTTAAATCAATAGATGGGGGGCAGGGGAGGAGGGAGGGAGTTCAATTTACTGAAGAGCTAGGAGTGCTAGTGAGATCACTGCCTTATTTGTGTCAGTAACCTGAAGCTGAATTTGATGATATTCTTTTTAAAAAAATTTTTTTAAGATTTATATTTATTTGGAAGTCAGATATACATAGAGAAGGAGAGATAGAGAGGAAAGATCTTCCATCAGTTGATTCACTCTCCAAACAACTGCAATGGCTGGAGCTGAGCCAATCCGAAGCCAGGTGCCCAGAGCCTTTTCCTGGTCTCCCATATGGGTGCAGGGTCTCAAGGTTTTGGGTCATTTTTGACTGCTTTCCCAGCCACAAGCAGGGAGCTGGATGGGAAGTGGAGCTGCCGGGATTAGAACCAGTGCCCATATGGGATCCCGGCGCAATCAAGGTGAGGACTTTAGCCACCAGGTCAGCGCTCCAGGCCCAAATCTGATATTCTGTGAACATCCTGCTAGAAGTTTCCCAGTTTTACATATACATCCAACAAAGAGAAGCCGTTGAAGCAGCCTGGTGTGCTTGCAGTTCACTCATCCACCGCAGTGATGCACCAGACACATTGATCTTCCTCCTCCTCAGTATTGAAATTCTGTGTGGAGCTGCCTGGAGGGGACTCGCTGGCTCAACCCTTTTGGCCCTTGTTCACTGCAGGTGACTCGACAGTCTCCCAACTCCTACGTGGTGATCATGAATGGCTCATGTGTGGAAGTCGATGTGCACCGGCTCAGTGACGGCGGACTGCTCTTGTCCTACGACGGCAGCAGTTACACGACATACATGAAGGAGGAGGTGGATAGGTGGGTTGCTCTTTGAGGGTCTTTTACTGGTGATTGTGTTAGCTTTCTCTCTTGCTAGACGCCAGCACTGGGAGTTTTGCCAGGACCATCTTTGTATTTTGTCTTTTTTTTTTTTTTTGTATTAACTTAAAAAAAGGAGCACATAATTTAAAACAAATTTCAGTGATACACAAGTGCTTGCAATGAAAACCATGTCTTCCTGCCAGTACAATGAATGAAGAGTGAAAAAAATTGCTCTATAAGCAACAACTCTTGGGTATTTTGGTAGGAAGTTTTATCTGCACATGCATGTCACATATGTATACATGCTGAGTGTTTCCTTTATGCTTACACAGGGAGCAATATCCCTTTCACACTGTCTGTCCCTTGTTTTATCCTGTAACTTCTGTGGTAGACTAAAAGAGCAGGCACAGTGTTCTAAGAACTGAGTGAACTGACACATTAGAAACATTGCCAGCAACATAAAGTTGAAGAAATGTTAGTTACTATGTCATTATCATCTTTGTTTTTATAGAGGTGCCTGCTCTTTTTATTGGTTCTATAGTATTCCACTATAACAATATACCATGATTTATTTAGTCCCGGTCTTATTAGAAGAAATTATTGTTTAGCATTACAAACAAAAATAGATTAAAATGTGTGTATGTTCAGTTGTTTTGTTTTGTTTTGTTTTTTTTTTTTTTACATTTTGTACCATCCTTCTTTACTTTGCAACGCATTGTATTGGCTTATATTTTCCACTTGTCTCCTAGATACCGCATCACGATTGGCAATAAAACCTGCGTGTTTGAGAAGGAAAATGACCCATCAGTAATGCGCTCACCTTCGGCTGGGAAGTTAATCCAGTACATTGTGGAGGATGGCGGCCATGTGTTTGCCGGGCAGTGCTATGCTGAGATTGAGGTCAGGGAGGTAACTGGGTTGTCAGGTATTGGGCAGGGAGGGTGGGCTGGGATGGGCTAGGACAGAAAAGTAGCAGAAAGGAAATAGAATCAGAAAGAACATGTGTTGGCTTAGCTGAGGCTCTGAACCTTGAGTTTTTAGACACAAAAAGTTCATTCATTAACGAATGAAGATTCTAAGTCTAAAAGTAGGTAATAGACAATAACATTTATTGAACATTAGTGTTGTGTTGACTGCTGGCTTAACACAAAAACAAAGTATGCATTCCAAGGGAGGCAGGCACGGAGTGTGAAGGGGCTGTCTAACCCAGTTCTAGATATGGTGCACAATAAGGGTAGAGACCATGAGAGAGCGAGCTCTGGAGCTTAGTTTCTCCGAGGAGGTAGTACTAACTCAGGTGAAGCAGGACAGGGAAGAGTGTTTCAGGTGGGACAATCAGCGCCAGGGTGTGGTGCAGCTCTTTGTGATGCCAGCTGTCCCTCTGAGTGCTGACTTGAATCCCAGTTGGTCCATTCTCAACCAGTTTCCTATTCATCTCCTAGGAAAACAGTAGAAAATGGCCCATGTGCTTGAGGGCCTGGCTCCTGGCTCTGGCCTGTCCCCGTCCAGCTAGCAATTGTGCCCATTTGGGGAAGTGAACCAGCTGATGGAAAATATCTGTCTCCCGTTCTCTTTCACTCTTATTCTGCCTTTCAAATAAATAAATACACATATATATGAGTCTTTTTTATAAGATTTATTTATTTTTATTGGAAAGGCAGATATACAGAGAGGAGGAGAGACAGGAAGATCTTCCGTCTGATGGTTTGCTCCCCAAGTGACCACAGTGGATGGAGCTGAGCCAATCAGAAGCCAGGAGCTTCCTCCAGGTCTCCCACACAGGTACAGGGTCCCAAGGCTTTGGGCCGTCTTCGACTGCTTTCCCAGGCCACAGGCAGGGAGCTGGATGGGAAACGGGGCTGCTGGGATCAGAACTGGTACCCATATGAGATACTGGCTTGTTCAAGGTGTTTAACCGCTATGCTATTCTGCCTGGCCCAGGAATCTTTAAGAGTTGAGAAGTACAAGTACAGGAAGAAGAGAGTATTATGCATTTAGGGAACTGCAAAAATCTATTAAAAATTGATGAAGGTATAATAGGGAATAGCAAACAAAAATGGGAAAAATGCAGTTTGAGGTCTTGAAGGATCTTATAAGCCACACTAAGTTTAGACTGCTCTGGAGGCAGTAGGAAATGACTGAAGGAGGGTTTTTGTTTTTGTTTTTGTTTTTTAATGTTTTTTATTTGAAAGTCAAGTGATACGGGTGGGTGTGGGCAGTAAGAGTGATCTGCTAGTTCACTTCCCAGGGGTTGCAATGACCAGGGCTGGGCCAGGCTAAAGGCAGGGACCAAACACTTGTGGCGGCTTCTGCTGCTTTTCTCAGGCCATTAACAAGGAGCTGGATTGGAAGTGGAGCAGCAGGAACCCGAAGCAGCACTGATACAGGGTGCCAGTGTTGCAAGCAGCAACTGTTACATGCTACACTGCCACACTGGTCCTATTGAGGGAATTTTAATTAGAAAAGTGACAGGCTGAGATTTGCATCCTGGAATGATTGCTCTTGGTGACCCTTCTGCAAGTTTATAGCAGGTAGGGAATCTCTTAGGGTTTTGAAGTGCTGTAGGCCAGAAATGATGAGGGTCTAAAGTCACGACAGGAGAGGAAGGGCTCTGAGAGAAGTTTAGAAAATGTGCTTGGCTGTTCCACATGCATTCCCCCCTTATCTGTACCTTTAGCTGTGGGACCTGTGTTTAAGTCCTTTACCTCTTAGTTGTTAATTGGTGGGTAAGGGAGAAAAAGGGCTGAAGAATGACTGTCAGATTTTAGTGGGAATACCTTAGGTAGACTGCCTAGAAGCAAACACGTGGGGCCACTGGTCTGAGGAGATACAGAAAAAGCAGAATCACAAACTGGTAAAACGCGTTCAAGAGTTAGAAGCAGGAAATGTCGGTAACAGTTGTTGATCCTCACAGCTAGCTCCTGGCAAAGTTTCTAATTGCCTGCCTAGGTGATCCGAAGACATTTAGATAGATACCCATTTTTCTGGATTGAGCTAAATTTTGCCCCACGTAGATGGTGATTAAAACCCTGGCTTCTTCAAAACCTTCGTCTTTGTCAAGGGAGGTCAGGGCTCTTTCACCTGTGCACCTTTTCACTGTAGGTGATGAAGATGGTGATGACCCTAACAGCTGCAGAATCTGGCTGTATCCATTACGTCAAGCGACCTGGAGCAGCTCTTGACCCTGGCTGTGTAATCGCCAAAATGCAGTTGGACAATCCGAGCAAGGTTCAGCAGGTGAGGTAGTCCAAATGTTGGGTACTTGGGGCAAGCAATTTCAGTGCTTGGTTTTCCAGTGTTTTTATCCAGCTCTTTTCTTGTTATTCTTCTCATCTTTTGCCCTATATCTGTGCCTATGGTGTTGTAGACCTGGAATTTGCAAAGTCAGTATGATACTGCAATTCTCCAATTTCCTCCACTACTTCTCCCCCGAGAGCGGGATGTGGTGAAGGGCTGCCTTAATTCTGAACAGCGACTCAGTTGCTGTAATGTGTGTGCCCAGAATCAATGGTAAGAGATGACTTGCTCTCTTGTTGGGATTGGCAGGCGGAGCTTCACACGGGCAGCCTGCCCCGGATCCAGAGCACCGCACTGAGAGGCGAGAAGCTCCACCGGGTATTCCACTATGTCCTGGATAATCTGGTCAACGTAATGAATGGTTATTGCCTCCCAGACCCTTTCTTCAGCAGCAAGGTATGAAGCACTTTCTGGGTAGGGGCATATGAACAGGGCACTCCTTCTCTAAAACAGGTTCAGGGTTTTTGTTTTGTAATGAGGGAGGGAAAGAAAGCTGTTTGGCTTAGCATTCTGTCCCAGTTTTTTGTTTGTTTGTTTTTTAATGTTTTAAAAAGTTTTTGGGGTTTTTTTTTCTCTAAATTATTTGAAAAGCAGAGATACAGACAAAAAGAAAAGAGCGTCCCTTTACTGGGTCACACTTCAAATGCCCACAAGATGGGGTCTGGGCTAGGCTAACGCCAGGGGCCTGGGACACACCGTGGGTCTCCACTGTGACTCACAGGGGCCAAGCTGCTAGCACCGTCTCCCCTGCCTCTGTGTGTGTGTCCAAGCAAGAAGGTAGAATCAGAAGCAGAACCTGAAGTTGATCTGAGTGCTCAGGGAGGAGTGGAAGGTGTCCAGAATCGTGTCAACTGCCCGCTCCCTTCCACCCACCATTAGCTGGGGGATTTGAAGTATTTAGATTCTTTACGGACTTTACATTTTATTGGGATTATTCCTTTTTTAACTCAGAGATCAGGGACAGTGTTAGATGCTTGCACCGCAGTTTCATAGTAAATGCTGTATGATAGTGAATTCAAATATATATAAGTTTTCAGAGAGAGAGCTGTTAAATTTGTACTCTATTTTTTTTCTTAGGTAAAGGACTGGGTGGAACGGTTGATGAAGACCCTCAGAGATCCCTCCTTGCCCCTCCTAGAATTGCAAGATATCATGACCAGTGTCTCCGGCCGTATTCCTCTCAATGTGGAAAAATCTATCAAGAAGGAAATGGCTCAATATGCTAGCAACATCACATCAGTCCTCTGTCAGTTTCCCAGCCAGCAGGTACTTACAGGATAGCACTGTGGTGATTTTCTATTGGCTGGCTGTCCTGAAATTGGGGTACTGGGTCCTCATTACTGTCTGGATGTTGTCATCACAGACTTATTCCTGAATACTTTAGCAACGCCCTTTCCCTTTGCTTTGCTTGGAAAGCAGGTTCACGTCTCAGGGTTAAGGGCTTGGCAAGTGGCGAGCAGTTTACTTCTTCATCTGAAGTAGCTCTCACATGTCAGAGACTCTGCTACGTGGCTGTCTTGGTCATAGAGCCCTCAGCCCAGCAGGAACGGGTGAAAAGATGCTGGGTCCCTATGTTATGTCCAGTGACTTCTCTCTGCTGCCTCCATCCTTGGGAATTGTCATATCTTCACTAAGATGATTGATACTGTGATGCTGTCAAGGCTGATTTTGATTCCCTTTCTTACACCCGAGATTGCCAACATTTTAGATAGTCATGCAGCCACACTGAACCGGAAATCGGAGCGGGAAGTCTTCTTCATGAACACACAGAGCATCGTCCAGCTGGTACAGAGGTTAGTCACATGTAACCCCAGCTTCTCAGCTGCCCATCCCATGATTTCCTTACCTTTAAATGCCAACATAGAGATTTGCTTCAAGTTTGACTTTCAGGAAATTACAGGGTACCTTGTGTTTTAGCAATTACTAACCTAACCCTCATACTTGATATTTCTAATGATTTATTAGTCTACATTGTTGTTTGCTGAGTTACTAAGGCATAGACCTTTCCTTGCTTCCTTTTTCCTTGCATTTTGATGATGGCCTTAGTTTTTCTTTGGTACAAGGAGCAGCAGTATGACATTTTTCCTTAAGTGTTGAGTCAGATGTTCACAAAGAAATTTCAACTTAAGGGTACGTAGAAATAGGAGACCTTAGCCTTTTCAGTGATGTGGAGGTAATTCCTACTCACTAGTAGGAACTTAATCACAATGTTGTTAGATGGGACTCAGAAGGCATTTTTGGCTTTGTTTTCCTTTTTTTGTAAGATTTATTATTTTTTTTCTTTTTAAAGATTTATTTATTTTTTATTACAAAGTCGGATATACAGAGATGAGGAGAGACAGAGAGGAAGATCTTCTGTCCAATGATTCACTCCCCAAGTGAGTGCAATGGCTGGTGCTGTGCTGATCCGGAGCCAGGAACTTCCTCCAGGTCTCCCACGTGGGTGCAGGGTCCTGAGGCTTTGGGCCGTCCTCGACTGCTTTCCCAGGCCACAAGCAGGGAGCTGGATGGGAAGTGGAGCTGCCGGGATTAGAACAGCGCCCATATGGGATCCCGGTGCGTTCAAGGCGAGAACTTTAGCCACTAGGCCACTGTGCTGGCCCCAAGATTTATTTTTATTGGAAAGTCAGATATACAGAGAGGAGAGACAGAAGTATCATTTTTCCATTGATTCACTCCCCAACTGACTGCAACAGCCGGAGCTGAGCCGATCTGAAGCCAGGAGCCTGGAGCATCTTCTAGATCTCCCACAGAGGTGCATGATCCCTAGGCTTTGGGCCATACTCGATTTCTTTCCTAGGCCACAAGCAGGGAGCTGGATGGGAAGCGGGGCTATTGGGTTTAGACCTGGCACCCATATGGCATCCTGGCGCATCCAAGGTGAGGACTTTAGCTGCTACGCTGCCGAGCTGGGCTTGAGTTTTTTACTTTCTGTATTAAAAAATCATGTCGTTAGCAAGATTTCTTTGGGGTTTATGATTTAAATTCATTTTGTTAGACCATCCTGTATTGGTCCCTCTCCTTGCCCCATATTCAGAGGATAACATTTCAGTGGAATGTCTAGAAAACTACATTTGGCCTCCAGGTTTGATATTTAATAGTTAATTATTTAGCAGTATTTGCCTCTCACTTTTTTTTGATGCAAACTCTGTCTGTCTACCTAGGTACCGAAGTGGCATCCGGGGCCACATGAAGGCTGTGGTGATGGATCTGCTCCGGCAGTACCTGCGAGTGGAAACACAGTTCCAGAATGGTAAGCTGTGCAAGTTTCCAGGGACATGACCCAGCCCAAACCATCTCCAACAGATTGTGCAAGAGCTAAGCCATTGTATCTCCTCACTAACACCTCTCGTCAATAAACTCTTCTTCCTTTCAGCATGCCCTTTAAAAACCATTCTTGCATATCCCAGTAGAGCCAAGACAAAACAACGCGGTGTGGCTTGATGGTTGTGGCTCTAACGTGCTTCTGGGGGATGGCTGGGATAATTAATGATTGTATAGTGAGAGCTATCTGCATTATGACCAGGCTGAGGTTGAAATTTTGCGGCTGTTGTGTCTCAGCAGCTCATCCATGGACTGAGCTGCAGGCATCTAGGAAGGACTGGTGTTTTCCTGTAATGTTTTAGTGTGACATTTAGGTGGAGTCTGTCCCAGCTTTCTCTGAAGAGCTTCACTAAATGATGTACACAAAAAATGTGAGATATCAGTACCTTGGCTAAGAATTTAAAAGCTGTTCACTGCTGATACTTCCTCCTGCCACCAGATGGCAGTGAAATACCACAGACTTTGACCATCACACCTCCCTCCATGCCTTTTTTTTGTTTAATCTATTCTGTTTCCTTTTACTTCTTTTAAACGATGGTGCTGCCGTGCTTGACCAAGAAAAATTCTCAGGCAGATATGAGAAAACTGAAGCTGGCAATGTATAACATAAACCATTACAACCAAGTTAGTGTTATTCCACTAATGAAAGATTGATTTATTTGGGGAATATCATAATGCTATAATTTAATAGCGTAATGGAAGAAGAAACATGTTCATTATCTTAAGATGGGGAAAGCAAAGCATTTGACAAAATTTAGCATTAATTCTTGCTTTATTCTTTGAAACTAGGAAGGGAGTGGAACTTTTGTTTTTTTTAAGGATTTATTCATTTATATTGGAAAGTCAGATAGGAGAGACAGAGAGGAAGATCTTCCATCTGCTGGTTCACTCCCCAAGCAGCCACATTTGAAACTTCTTTTGGTTCTCCCACACGGGTGCAGGGTTCCAAAGCTTTGGCCATCCTCTGCTGCTTTACTGGGCCACAGGCAGGGAGCTGGAAGGGAAGCGGGGCTGCCGGAATAGAACCGGCGCCCATATGGGATCCCGGGTGTGCAAGGCGAGGACCTTAACCACTGCGCCACCACGCCAGGCCCGGGTCCATGTGTTCTTCCGATTTCACATGGTTTTAATCATTCCTACTGCCAGAACACACATCTACTGTCAGCTTAAGACTGAATCTCGGTGGGGGGAATAGGAATTTATCCAGTATAACCAATTTTTTTTTTAGCAGTTTCCATAGTTATAAATCAGTCTTTATATGAAATTGGCAGCTCTCTAGACAACTTCGGGCCACTGTATTGAAAGGCCTTTTCATTTCGACATGAAAAAAATATGTATAATTCAATTTCAAATATTTAAAGCAGATAAAAGCAGAGTTGCCCTTGGCTAATGTGCATTCTAGGAAACTGAAAATGTAGTTTGAACACTACCATTTTGGCTTGTAACTCAGCAAGGAGCTGAAGTGATAATCCTGTAGTTTGTTCATGATTTCTTAAAATTCTGACCCTTGAGAACATTCAAACACAAGCTTTTTATTTGGAGACTTAATTTGAGGAATACTGTCTTGTGATGAACTGAAATGAGTGTTAAAACAGGGATGGGAAGAAAGATACCTTTTTTTTTTAAAGTTATTCATTTGAAGGCAAGATTACAGAGTGAAAGGGAGAGAGACAGAAATCTTCACTTCTGCATTGGTTACAATGGCCAGGGTTGGGCCAGGCTGTATCAAGCAGCCTTGCACTCCATCTGTGTCTGTCACGTGAATGGCAGGGGACACTTAGGCCATTTTCCACTGCCCTGTCAGGTGCATTGGTGGGGAGCTGGATCTAAATTAGAGCGACTGATGTTGCCACTGGCACAGATACAGGATGCTAGTGTCCCAGGCAGCTGCTTAATCCACTGACCCACAACACGAGACCACTTGTATCCCTTCATGTGGCTGTCACGATGGTACAGCGGAAGTTTAGGCTTCTGTGGCAAAGTTCCATTTTCTTACTTAAAACTGCCTCACCCTTGGAGCCCTTCTGGAAGCTCCGTGAAGACATAACCACCTAGAGTCTCCTGCAAACCTTTTCATGAAACCAAAGTTCTTGATCATGCCCAGGTTTGTCATGCATTGCTTAGTCGTTCTTTGGATTTACAGGGAGAATGTTGATTTCAGAGGTAAGTCATGCTTCCCTTAGACATCGATGGCATGATTGCTTGAGCTAGAGCTGTTGCTACAAGTAGGACAGAATTTTCAGCGTGTCAAACATGGAGCGCATCTCACACTGGGGTAGAGCTCAGAGGCCACCAGTGGAAGGGTATTGACATTTCTTTTTAAGCAGTAGAATCGTTTCTTCTAAGGAAATCGTTGCAGGAGGCCAAGGGAGGGAGCGTGATGTAAGAGATGAATGGAGTTGTCCCCAACCCCTCAGTCTTTAATACTCACCCCCGCTTGATTTTTTTTTTTTTAATATAATGAAATTGAGGTTTGGAGAAGTCAAATCATTTGGCCACAGGCACACAGAAGTTGGTAAGAGCTAGGCTCCAAGCCCACGTCTTCAATCTACATTGCCTGACTCCTTGTTCACTGTTCCATTTCATAAACTACACTGCTGGTTTCCATCTAAGAAAATCCTTGCTTACTAGTTGACATTAAAAAAACAGCACGTGAATGTGAACCTTCATACATGGATGAGGACCAGTTCTTTCTGCTGCTTGCAGGTCACTATGACAAATGTGTATTTGCCCTTCGGGAGGAGAACAAAAGTGATATGAACACCGTACTGAATTACATCTTCTCTCATGCTCAAGTCACCAAGAAGAATCTTCTGGTCACCATGCTTATTGTGAGTACCTGGGAGGTTGGTTAGCAATTGGCACAAAATGTTCTTTCTGATGGCTGTGGTAGGAGAGAAAGTTACTGATCTAGCATTGTGGATTAACAACGTTTTGCATCTACCTTTGACCTTGATCTGAAGGCACTTTCCAGTTAGGGAAAAAACTATTCTGTCTTGTATGTACGTAATACTGCACAGGAACTCAAATCGTGACTCTGCTTACAAATGCCTGTTGCTTCCTTATTGCAGTTGTCATCATAACCGTAGCTTTAAAATTTGGTCAGAAGAACCATCATGGCACATCTCTTTAAGTGCATGGATCATGCCATATGAGCACAGATTCATGTCCCAGCTGCACCACTTCTGATCCCGTTCCCTGTGAATGTCCTAGGAAAGCAGTGGAGGATGACCCAAGTAGTTGGGCTGCTGCTATCCACGTGGAAGACCTGGATGGAGTTCCAGGCTCCTGGCTGTGGGTTGGCTCATTTGGGAAGTGAATCAGCAGGTGGAACATGTTTCTTGCTTTCTGTCTCTCTCTCTACTTCTGGCTTTCAAATACATTTTTTTTTTAATGGATTCTTACGTAGCCAGTGTACTCTTTCACTTTAACTCTTGTTTGTTACATAGATTAAAGCAGTGACTCATTAGAAAAATTGGTACTACCCCTCCTCACTGCCAAAGAAATCTGAATTTATTCTGGATCTTGTTGGTATCTTTTTATTTACTGACATGAAATCTAAGCTCAGATTATTCAGTTTGTCATAGATATATGATTTTGTCCCCATAACCCAGGAATCTAAGAGTTAGAAAATGGGAATGAGGGTTGAGACTAATCAGTGTAAGGTAGACTAATGTCCATTTATTAGAGCAGTGAATAGAATGCTTATGAACTTAGGAGTTTAATTTTTTTTTGATTAATTAATTCACTTATTTATTTTGGAAAGGGAGATCTACAGAGAGGAGAGACAGGAAGATCTTTTGTGTGCTGGTTCACTCCCCAAGCAGCCACATTGGCCAGAACTGAGCTGATCTGAAGCCAGGAGCCTCTTCTGGGTCTCCCACATGGGTGCAAGGTCCCAAGTTTTTGGATCATCCTTGACTGCTTTCCCAGACCATAAGCAGGGAGCTGGATGGGAAGTGGGGCTCCAGGGGTTAAAAACGGTACCCATATGGGATCCCGGGGTGTGCAAAGTGAGGATTTGATCCACAAGGGAATTGCACCAGGCCCATGAACTTACGAGTTTTAAAGATGTTTTGCTCACCTCTGAAAGCTGGATCTGTGGTTGAGTTACTTCGCGGAATCTGAAATCAATGGAACCGATCTTAGAGTCTCTTACCCCGTGGTTCCGCCCAGTTGCCTTATTTTATTTTATTTTTTTTTGTCTTTTAAGGGAACACCTTTTAGTCCTTTAACCTTTTCATTGCTAGAGTGTCCTTCCTGTCCTGTAGAAGTGGTGTTGCTGGTACCTTAGTACCATTATTTCTTCTTGGAGGGGAACAAAATCAGAAATCTTTACTGCCATCTTTTATTTCATACTTTCGAATGAAGAGAGCTGTCTACCTTATATGTCTGGTTTACAACAGTGCCACTCACTCGGTTAGCTGCCTGGCCGGTTAACTCTAACGAATGTAACATTTTCTAGAACAGCCACTTTTAAAAATATGTAATCATTTACATAGCATTTATATAGCATTCCTTCACTTTGCTATCGCAGAATGGCTAGATCGTGAGAAAATCAGATGATATATTTGAGAGAGGAAAAAGAATCTGTTAAAACTATATAATATTTCAACTTCCCCAAGTGATAGGTTTCAGCAAAGAAATGATATCTTCTGTGATAGCTTGCTAGATTTTTTCTCAATCAATAGAGTGAAGAAATCGTGTGTGTGTGTGTGTGTGTGTGTGTTTAATTTTAATTCAGGGGTTGTTAATGCTTTTTTGGATAAAGCCAGATTTGCAACAGAAAAGGGTAAAAATGAGGTGTAGAGGAATTCATCCTAGTGGACCCAAAATGGGACAGAATTTGCCTTTATAAGAAGCTAATTATGGAGAGGTTTTCGTCTTATTATGATTACCTTTTTTTAAGAACTTAACAGTTTTCTGCACTAAAAATAGACCAAAGCCCAGAATCCTTGGAGCAGCCAAAGAGTAATGATCGTCCAAGACTGTCGCTGGGTTTCTTAAATTCTAATTTGTAAGATATAGGGGCTCGGCTCGCTCCTTTTGCGGAGTGATTGTAAGTAACGCTTGCCTTAAGAATCTCATTATTGGAACACGGAGCCATATTTCCTCTGAGAATTCTGGAGTAGCTTTGAGCCGGGGCTGTTCATTTCTCAAGTAATCACGCTGGTGTGATGGAGAGAGAAAATGGCAGCTGTTCGGAGCTCAGGCCTTCAATTTTCTTCAGAGTCCAGTCACTCAAGTGTGTAATTACACGGGGGTGCTGCAGAGGCGTTGGGCCCTGTCAGAGAACTGGTTTGAGGCTTTGCTTTCTGCTCTTGCCAGTCAGGACAGGCAGAAGCCAATGGGACCCTGCCTTGCTGCCCGTCTTCCCTTCTCCCCACCCCCACCCCCACCCTGGTCATCCTGATTACTTCTTACCTGCATGGGGCGGCCTCAGCTTGCTTTCCAGCAGGCTGAGCTCTTTGGAGAAAAGAGCCGTTTCAGAATGTTCGGGTTTGCATGAATAGCAGACAGATTTGTCTTTTTCTTTATTTTGGCTACTTCACATCTTTTTTTTCCTCTCTCTTTCCCTCTCTCCCTCCATTCCTTCCTTTCCTTAAAAAAAAAAAATTCAGTAAATGTAATAGCATCTCTAGGTTTTCATATCCTCAATTTCTTTTGAAATACTGATATTTTCTCCACATCTCAGTGATACCGAAATCAAGAAATGAATTGATATGATTCCGCTCAGGGCCGGCTCGCAGTGTAAAAGGCCCAGAAGGCTCTCCTTTCTGAACTCATGTTTCTGAATGCCAGCCGTGCCTCCCTGTCTTTGACCTGGCTGGCTGCTGCTCCTCCTCCCCTCCGTCTGCATTAATGATAACTAGTAAGCGTCATGTTAGCCATTTGGATTACTCTTTATGTCGGTCTCACTGTCTTTGTGGATGTCACCTGACAATGGTGGCATTTTCATTTGCTCAGCCTGTGTTCTCTGCTGGTTCCCCATCCTGTGCTCCCCTTGGCGCCCCTGACTGATGCTTATGTGCCTAGCGTTCCAATCTCTGCCTTCTAGATGCAGGGATGTTGATAGTACACTCTGATGCGAGATGCTGATTTCTGGCAGTTTTAACTCTAGCAGGAGGAAACAAGCAAATCAAGTTGTGCTGTCACAGAACACAGACTTTTTTTTTTTTTTAACAAAACTGAAAGTGTCTGGTAAGAATTGTTCTTTTTAATGTATTTGTATTTTGATAATGTTGCATAGTTGATTAGGACACAAACGGTCAAGGGTTACAGGAAAGTGGATAATACCATGGCTTCCACGCTAACATAATCTTTTTTTTTTTTTTTTTTTTTTTTTCTGTATCTGGGGTAGAGGGAGAAACAATGGGAGAAGCCCTACCCAGTCTCCCACCCATCCCAGGTCCCTGGTGTGGGGTATGTCCCGAGGGTCCTGCTCAAGCAGTTTTGATAGTTCAGCAGCTCTGAATTGTTGCCAATCTCACCATTCCAAGCACGATGAAATCTCTTCAGAATCCACTGGCTGACATAGTCTCTTCATGGTTGGGGTTCTGAAATCAGCAGTTCAGTTGGAGGGACCTCCAAAGAAACTTCATCTGAGGTGATCCCAGACCTGATTCTTGAGAACATGGACTTTTCTAGTCAAAGGTGCTCCACCCTCCTGTGAAGCTCTCTGGACTTGCCCGCTGCAGCTTGGCTCAAGGACTTTTGGGTAAACTTCCCTCCTTCCTTCTTTTCTGTCTCTTGCTTCTTCCCTCTCTTCCTTTCTTTCCAAAGAATGTTTTTTTATTTGAAAGGCAGAATTAAAGAGAGTTAGAGAGAACTTACATCTCTAGTTCATTCTCCCAATGGCCAGAGCTTGGCCAATCTGAAGCACGGGGCCAGGAATTTCTACTGGGCCCCCCCGTGGGTACAGAAGCCCATGGACTTGGGCCAGCCTCTCATGTCTTACTAGTCCATAAGCATGGAGCCGGATGGGAAGTGGAGCAGCTGGGACACGAACCAGCACCTGTATGGGATGCTGGCACTGTAGCCTGTAGCTTAACCTACCATGACTTGGCACTGGTCCCTCACATTTCTTCTAATTTTTCACCTTGCCTTAAAAATCCAACAAGTCAAAAATTGAGACTATCGAATTTCCTCTATTTAGAGGAACAGTTGAAAACAAAATCTAGACAACCGATAGTAAATTTATTTGAGTGATGGCCAGTCCCCTTTGAATTCAGCTTCCCCATCATGTACTTGTTGGGAGGCAGCTGATGATAGCTCAAGTATTTGGGTCCCTACCAGTCACTTTGATAACCTGGGAGGAGTTCTAGGCCTGTTTCTGATCTAGTCCAGCTCCAGCTGTGCATACCTCTGGGGAGCTGACCAGCAAATGGAAGGTCTCTATTTCTCTCTCTCATTCTCTGTTTACTCGGCATTTCAAATCATTTTTTTTCCAGTATCAATATCCTCATAGCTGCTTAGGTAGCAATGTGCATATCCTGTAGCCTCACTATCCAGTTGTCCCTCACTGCTTATGTCTGCTTTCCAACCCATGTTATGTGCTACACACAGGCACCTGCTGTAGGCCTTGATCCCATGCGAGTGATGCTGTATACTTGCTGTGATTTGGTTTTAGCAAGCAGCATTTCAAATGTGGAACAGACTCCTGCATACTCCATTGGAATGCCTGTTCCAGACCTTGCTACTCTGGGCTTTTCCCCTTTCCCTCAATGTTTGTATTTATTTTAAAGGTAAAATGACAGATCTTGAGGCACTGCTTGGATCCCCGAATGGCCACCATAGGTAGGCTGGACCAGGCTAAAGCCAGGAGGCTAGAATTCTATCTTGGGTCTTCCGGGTGAGCAGTAAGGACCCCATGTATTAGGCCATCATTCACTGCCTTCTCAGCTGTATTAACATACTCTGTATTGGAAGCGGAGTAGCTAGGACTTGAACAACCACTGTAATATGAGCAGTATCTCCGCCTCTACTATGTGCTATTTATCCAACTTCCTGTTGGTGTGTTTGGGAGGCAGTAGGTGATGGTCCAAATGTTTGGATTGTTTCCATGCTTGTGGGAGACCTGAATGGAATTCTTGGTTACTGGCTTTAGCTTGATGGAGTCCTGACTATTACAAGTATTTGGGGAGTGAACCATTGGATGGTAGGTCTTTCTTTCACTCTTGCTCTCTTTCTGCTTCTCAAATGAATAAGAAAATACATCTTTCAAAATTGCCTGTGAGTGTCTTTCCTCCCTCCGATTAACATGACTGCAAAGAAAAGCCTAGTGATCCCGAATTTCCCAAATAACAGTAGAATTAGCATCTTCTTGTTAAGCCCGTGCTGGTCATCTCTGGAATGTCACAAAGTCCAGATGTGCCTGGAAGAAGTCAAAGTCCCTTGCTGGTAGTGGAATTAGGCTCTTGCCCAGTTAAACAGTGGCTGAGATCTTGAGGCACTCTGCACAAGGTCACTGAATGGCTCTCTGAGGCGTTCTAATGCCCGGGGTGCTAAGATCAAGTGGGACCTTACCAGGCTCTTCTGTCAGCTGTCATGGTTTTGATCTTTAAAGGTGTTTGTTGTTATTTTTCTTAGTTAAACATATTCTCTCTAGGGAGCAATCATTTAGGACCAGAACTTAAAAAGAGGAAGTAACTATTGGACTAATCTTAATTATTCTGGATAGTAATTACTAACTTTGGCCTACTGATTTGTTTTAGATGATCCAGAATCTCACAGTCACCAAGTTGTTTCTTTGGATGAATCTTTCTCTGTTAGGGAAACACTTTTCCCCCCAGTGATGTCACCTAGTGATGTCCAGACGTTCAGCAGGGTTAGATGGTGATGGGTGCGCTGGTCAGCTGCTCCCGGCAGCCTCTCTGCAATATCGACAGCCCAAGTCTCCCAGCGTATCAGGATTCTGAGAGCTCCAGTGGTTTCTTCCAAGGACCTGAATATCACGTGTAGATCCGAGGACAAGGGAGGATTGAGAAAGTTACTCCATGTAATTTTCTTTTGCCAATCTTTTTCTGAGTTTTAATGATGATAATGAAGAAAATAATATTTGATTGAAAAAATTTCAAGTCAGTATATACTAATGGAAATAGTTTTTTTTTTAATTCATACTGCATTGGACACTTCACAATGCAAAAAAAAGGATGGTTTCTATACTCTATTACAAGGGGCCCTGGAAGATTGTTAGCTTGTGGTCCTCAACTTTTCCTATAATGCTGTCTTTCCTATCCTGTTTCATCCCATTTCTCTCCTAGTGCAGAGTTGAAATTTTTAAAAAATTGATTTTTTAAAATTTAAAAGCTGTGGTGTTTGTGGTTTAAGTAGGAACTTGATCTGTGGTTAAGCGAAAGGATAATTTTTTTTATTTCAATTTAATCTGAAAAAATCAGCTAGATTTCTGTTAAAGGGAAAACACTACGTATCAGATGGGGAGGTACCCAGTGTTACTTTGCCATGTTGACATTCAGATTTGAGTATGGCTAGATGTGGAGTAGTTGAGTATACCTCATGTTTTTGCATCTTTTGGTGAGTCATTCTGATGTTTGAAATTAGTACCTTTGAAAAGAATGTTTGCTCTTGGACTTGTCTTTACTTTCTTTATATATATAAAGATTTTTTTTTTTTAATTGGAAAGGCAGATATAAAGAGAGGAGAGACACAGAGGAAGATCTTCCATCTGAGGGTTCACTCCCGAATCAGCCACAATGGCTGGAACTGAACCAATCTGAAGCAAGGATCTCTTCTTGGTCTCCCACATGGGTGCAGGGCCCCAAAGTCTTGGCCCGTCCTCAACTGCTTTCCCAAGCCACAGGCAGGGTGCTGGATGGGAAGTGGGGCCACCAGGATTAGAACCAGCGCTCATATGGGATCCTGGCATGTTTGAGACGAGGACCTTAACCACTACACTATCGCGCCAGGCCCTGTCTTCACTTTCAAAGCAGCTTTTTTTTTTTCCTCAGATGAGTGAGTTGCCTACATTAGATGTATAAAAATCATACAACCACTTTCTTAACTATAAATTCCATCATGAGTGTTAGGATTTTGGAAAGTAGGAACGCACTTCACATTGGTGGACTGGGAAATTCATAGTTTGGATTGTTTTCAAAAATATTAATAATAAAGTTTGAGAATCTTTGTCACTGTAGGTTGCCAAAAGTCACACCACCTTTATTTCTCTTGCCGTGATAAAAAGGCAATAGATAATGTTCCCGAGATAGGGAAGATAAAGTCTCAGATGGAGATTCCTCAAGAAGAGGACAGACATCCAAGAGGAAGAAGATTAAAAAGTGGCAATAGTGCTTTTCAAAAAGTAGAGGGAAGGGCCTGGTGCAATAGCCTCTTGGCTAAATCCTTGCCTTGCATGTTCTAGGATGCCATATGGGTGCCAGTTTGTGTCCCAGCTGCTTTGCTTCCCATTCAGATCCCTGTTTGTGGCCTGGGAAAGCAGTCAAGGATGGCCCATATCCTTAGGACCCTGGAAGCTCCTGGCTCCTGGTTTCAGACTAGCTCAGCTCCAGCTGTTGCAGTCACTTGAGGGAATGAACTGGTGGATGGAAGTTCTTTTCTTCCTCCTCTCTGTAAATCTGCCTTTCCAAAAAAATAAATAAATTTAATAAGAATGTAGAGGCAAACAATAAAAATGGGCCTGCACTGGGCCGCAGCGGATTCGTCTGCCCCATGTGACATGTGCATCACATCAGGTTGAGTCCTGGCTACTCCACTTCCTATCTAGCTTCCTGATAATGTGTACCCTGCGATGCAGCAGAAGATATTGGTGTCCTTGCCATCATCGGGGGGAACCTGGATGAAGTTGCAGGTTCCCTTCTTTAGCTCGGTATAGTCTTGACTGTTGCAGGCTTAAACAGTGGTATCACAATATGAATATGATGGGAGTTTTTGTTACTATTTAAAAATTTTTAAAACGGGAATAACCCCAAGATTGAATAAACCCTAGATTCTATAGTAGGAACAGTTCTTTTTTTTTTTAGATTTATTTATTTTTATTGGAAAGGCACATACACAGAGAGGAAGATCTTCTGTCCGTTCACTCCCCAAGCGCCCACAATGGCTGGAGCTGAGCCAATCTGAAGCCAGGAGCCTCTTCCAGGTCTCCCACGCAGGTGCAGGGTCCCAAAGCACTACTTTCCCAGGCCACAAGCAAGGACCTGGATGGGAAGCAGGGCTGCCGGGATTAGAACCAGCGCCCATATGGGATCCTGGCATGTGCAAGGCGAGGACTTTAACCTGTATGCTATCACACTGGGCCCAGAACTTGTTTTTGCCTCATTATAATCCAGCTAAGTCTTCACCATGTTTTAGTATCTAAAGGAATGACTCTTAGTACAAGAGAATAAATGATTTTTGGTATAGAATTGCCAGAATATGAGATGGAGTTTTTAGTTAGTGTGTATTTATAAGTGAATAATATGTTTTTGTGTTTATTTTCTATCCTCCTAGGATACTGAACATTTGGTTTGTATAATGAAAACCACCAGGGTGGTTCTTTTTTGGCTTGTTTTGCCTTCTTTCCAACAGTAGTAGAGGGAACAAAAAGACTTTTAACTTCTGTATTAAAGCTTGTTAAAGCTTTGAGACCTCATTTGTTCCTTTTTCTTTTTTTTTTTTTCTTCAATTTTCATTTTTCTTTATTTGGGAAAAAGAGTGGATAAGAGGGAGGGGGAAAAAAAAACTAATGTGCTGGTTTTTGCTCAAATTTTTGTAAGGGCCACAACTGGGCTGGGTCAGGATTAGGAAATGGGACGTCAGCTGAGGTCTGCCATGTGGCTGGATGGAATCCAGTTACTCTCACTGCATCAGCAGTGCATTAGCAGGAAGTTGGGGTCAGGGGTCAGAGGTGAGTATGGAACTCAGGTATCCAGTATGGTTCATGGATGTCTTAACCACTCGGCCTAACATCTGCCCCATTGTTTGATAATTTTTACTCAGAATCCCTTTGAATCCTTCCAGTGATTTCTTCTGAATGTTGAAAGTACAGGATTAATTCATAAAGAAATACACAAAGAGTTTTGAATCAGAATGACTTGGGTTGCTCCTTCTTAGCTGCCACTTGCTCTGGGCCATCTTTATGAAGTTTGCATTTTGTAATAATGTACATTTTGTTAAAAAATGAAAAAAAACAGCTGTTTTGACTTTGCTTTCATTCCATGTCCCCGTTTCGAAGTCCAGTGCACTGTCGTTTTTAATGTAGATGTGTATGTTTTTCTTTTTTTTCACATTAACCACTAGGATCAGTTGTGTGGCCGGGATCCTACACTCACTGATGAGCTGCTAAATATCCTCACTGAGCTAACTCAACTCAGTAAGACCACCAATGCCAAGGTGGCACTTCGAGCCCGCCAGGTAAGGACGTTTGTGGATTATCTTGAAGGAGGGATTAAGCTGGTCTAAACACAATGACCTTTCCCTGAGTCAAATTGTAAGGCCTATGCAATTGTATGCATGCATAACACTGCCTTTAGAGCAGATGTTTTCATGTGGAATACTTTTAAATACTTTTAAAAGAGGGAGGAAATGGTTAGTGTTGAGTCCCTGCCATTTTCTATCCTCCCCAGTTACCCTGTGATGGTAAACCAAGTCAGGAGGAGGAACAGCAACTGAAGGAAGAAAATAGACTCAATATTTCTCTCTCCAAGAGGGAGCTTGGAAGCAGATGAAAACTTCTCAGTTTAGAAGAAATAATCAAGTGGGGAAAGCAGAGAGATAATGAAAGGAGTCTTAGGTCCTAGAGAAGTCCCCTCAGTTTCACCCTGTAGACTTCATTTCCATTCCAAAAGGTTTCAGCGGGGGAGCGGTGAGTGGTGCTCCCTTTGTGTGTCGGTACACGGGCATCCACGAGGAAGCAGCATTTGAAGCTGTTCAGTGACCTTCTGCCTTCTCTAGAATTGTATCCATGTCACTGAATACTCAGTTATTGAACCTCTCAGTGACCTGCTGAGGGTATTCAGCTCCTACCACGTCCCAGTTTGTTTGTTTGTGGCACTACTTTCACTCTTTTTTGCCCTCGCACATACCTTGGCGTTACTTCCTGTCGCCTCTCCCTGTTCTCCATGCTGAGTACCTGGGGCCTTCAAAGCAGCTTCTCCTAGTCCGTCTGCCTGTCAGTTGGGAGCGGCTGGCCAGGCTGCGTCCACCCTCCCCACAGCTGCTCCCTGCCAGGCCTGATTCCCAATTAACAGCTAGTCCCGCAGTCCCCAGGACTAGCAGCTTTGCAATGGGAAATCAGATGCACTGATGGAACTTGATTGAGGCTGTTTGCTCTCCCTTCCCCCTAACCCCCTTGGGAAATTGCCCACGACGCGAATCATGATGAGAGCCAACTGAGATTTTGTATTTGGTGGCATTGGCTTTATGTTACAGGACCTAGAAGTTGTTTTACTTAGTCTCTGTTTTATCTTTGATGCCTGCACTTAAAGATTTATATTTATTGCTCTTGTATCAGAGCTGCCTAATAGGAGCCTAGAATAATCACTCCCTCAGGAACTGATGCCTCTTTTTTTGCTCTCACTCTAGGTTCTTATTGCCTCCCATTTGCCATCCTATGAGCTTCGCCATAACCAAGTAGAGTCTATCTTCTTATCAGCTATTGACATGTATGGACACCAGTTTTGCATTGAGAATCTGCAGGTATATACATAGACCCCTTTTCTGCCACTCTGCACTCTTATCTCTATTCCCAGGCATAGTTTAATTAAGTAATCAATCAGTTTTGATTTTGTTCATGTAATGAAATTTAATGCCATTCATTTCTAAAATGATTTATATTTATGAATATTTTTGCATAAAACTGCTGTTTGTTGTGGTTTAAAAGATCAAATAGGTCTGCCTACGCAGAAGTGTCTGAGGTGTTTATCTTTTGTGCCTCTGCCTGGAATGTGATCTAGGCTGGGTGTAAGTGGCAGAACTTATAAATAATGTTTGAATCAGGTGTAGTATTATGGGTAGTTGCTACTCTTTGGAAGACAAAGCTTTTTAAGTAGCAATGTTCAATTTAATGTTTCTTATTAAGCTTTGTAAAGAATAACTTTTGTAAGAATTTTGACTTATTTTTCTACTGATGGGAAGAACCTTGATGGTTATTATTAAACATCTTCTTTATACCTAGGAACAAGGCTAGGGGGCTTTTCAGACTTTTTGTAAGATTTCCTCCTGGGCTGCAAGGGGAAGAAGAATATTAGTTCATGGTTAAAATTAAGGGTTTCAACAGAGTTCAAATTTAGAGGTTATTATGGCATAGGATTGAGAAAGCAGGAAGTATAGATATCGCTAAAAAAATAGTGAGTTATGATTTAGGTTTAATATGTGTAGTTAATAGACTGTTGTAGCAAGACACCTAGAATTTTGCGTGTGTTAACTTAGAGTCCAGATTAGAGCCCTGTGAGGACAGGTGCTGTTTTTTCTGTTCTGTAGCTGGAAATGGCATTCATAGTGAGTTCTTAGGCTTTTCTAAATATTCAAACACTGAACAGTGTCCACTGAGATGGTTTCTCTCTTGGCCTTAATTGATTAAGCCTGTCTCTGTACCTTCCAGAAACTCATCCTGTCTGAAACATCTATTTTCGATGTCCTGCCAAACTTCTTCTATCACAGCAACCAGGTGGTGAGGATGGCAGCCCTGGAGGTGAGTGTCCTGTGGTTGCACATGACCTTCTCCTTTGCCTCCAGCCGAATTCTTGTGTTTGGCTATCACGTCCATTCTTTGGCTTTGGCCAGAAGTTTAGTTCTTCAGGGTAGTCATCAGTACTTTGCCCAAAGGTGCTTTGAGCAACGTTAATCATCAGCATTTGGGTGCCTGTCCCAGGGAAGTAACTGCCAGCATGTTTCAATAGTCCCTACTTCATAGGTGTCTGACTTCAATGAATTGGGATCCCCTGTAACATGATAAGTGAATGACAACACATATGAAACATTACCGTTTTGTGATTTGGGCCATCTTAAAAATGGTTTTCATTACATTTTGATTTGTGAGGCAACCTCATAGGAAAGGAAGTGATAGCATTTCACGAACTATTTTTAAGGTGCTTTGCTTTTTGTTTGTTTGTTTGTTTTCTTGCTTTTAATCCTACAATTACTGTATGGAACATGAAGAAAATGAGATTCTGAGAGGTGAAGTGACTTGTCAAAAATCACATCGATAATAATAAGAGAAGTTTGTATTGGAACTTCCTTCCGATTCCATAGACTCATGGTTCTACCACAGTGCACACTACACAAGGCATAAAATTGTGGGTCCTGAATCTTGTTGTAAATGTGCCCACTGATTGTTCCGCGTTTGTAGGTGATTTTATAAAATAGAAGATTATCATGTATTGCCAACTTTTTGGGGTTCCTTCTTGTTGATTTGTAATCTTTGGGTAGCATGTGATGTATCCTACTCAGTAGATACAAAATTTCACTTCGTGTGAATGAAAGTTTATGTGCCCCAATTGTTGTCCCATAGAAGCAGACTACTTCCGGTATAATATAGTAGCTCTGTTAATCAAGCCTTGTTAGTGCGTACAGAATCTTGGGACCTTTTTCGCACCACCAACCGCCACCCTCCACCATCAGATAATTTTTCGAGATGAACTTTTTCATGGACTAGCTATTCTGCGATTCTTGAATTGTATTTATTGAGGCTTTCTTTTTAACCCAGGTGTATGTTCGAAGGGCTTATATTGCCTATGAACTTAACAGTGTACAACACCGCCAGCTTAAGGACAAGACCTGTGTGGTGGAATTCCAGTTCATGCTGCCCACGTCTCATCCGAATAGGTGAGTTTGAACTGCTGTGTGTGCTTGAGCAGACCAGAAGAGAGTGAGGCGGGGTTTTGTGTTTGAGAAGTCCATGTGTTATTAAGCAGACATATAGAATGTGAAATGGACAAATTTGATTTTTCAAAATCAAACCAAAATTTAAAAACTGGAGCTAAGATATGTAATCAAGATGAGATTTAGCATTTTTGTTTTCACTCGCTCTTGCCTATATTATGTTACTGAGGAAGACACAATTCTTTTCTCTCCCTTCTGTGTCTCGCTCTCCATCTCTGCTTCTATCCCTCTGTTCCTCCTTGTCTTCCTCTTTTTTAGTTAGCACATTTTAGTCGGCAAGTTTTTAATTTGATGGAACCCTGGCAGAAAAATAGCCTTTTTAATCATTTTAAATTAGCCATTGGAATCTTCCTCTCGTCCCCCCCAAAAAAGCAGCAAAATAAAACAAAAACAGTGAGTAGAATGCTTTCTTTTCCTTTACGTCTGCTACTCGCTGAGGTTACACCTAAGGCAGCTTCATTATGTCCCTAAAATCAAATGTCTGAAGTTAGCAATTCAGATGCAGTATTATAAAGTCATGCTTCAGAATTTGGGTTCTCAAATCTAATTATTTAATGACCCATTCTAATTTCATTATGCTTTCCATCCTAAGTTCTTTAAAAATAAAATGTTTGCTTTAAATAAAAATCTTTATCTCACATACTCATTTTTTTAAAAATGAAAAAAAAAAGCATTGACAATCTCAGAATTCCACCTACATCCTGTATTCTCATTCTTTTTAGTTGTACCACAGGAAATATAAATATCCACTGCCCCTCTTCATTTCTGCTTTACGGCCTCTGGTCCTTCACTTGGTATTACAAAGGACTGTGTCTTTGGGGATCCTTAGGTTCAGACACCAGGAGTGGTTTTGTTGTGAATTGCTGCTTCCCACAAAGCAATAGAAACCTTTTCTGGAAACAAAAGAAGTCTGTGCTGAGCCTTTTGGCCACTGGATGCCACTGTTGATCCAGCAGAGGTTGGCAAATGAGCAGCAACATCTTCAGAAAAAGTACCTTTCTTCTTTGTCTCAGAAGATCCTTTCACTCCTCCACCTCAAAAATACTGTACGGCTGGCAGAGAAACACACATATCCTTGATTTAGCAAGCATCTCTTGGTACATTTCCACCTCCATGGATTTCAGAATCTCATTTTCTAGAAGCGAATACTTGTCCTGCAGCCAGTGAGCCGCCAAATACTCACAGCACACATGGGCTCAGCACTAGGCCTTCTTGCCATTCCTGCGTTCCGTGAGTAGTCACGGAGGACAACGTGCTGCACTCACCGCTCCTGGTGATTTCGCAGGACATCTCCTTCCTGCTCTCCTGCAGCCGCCCTCTTCCCGACTCTGATCAGCCTTCAGGCTCCCGGGCCACCTCGGAGATTCTTCTTCCCCCAGGGCACCCCTTTGCTCAGCTGCCCTCCCTGTCCCATTTTTAAATTTGAGAGTATGTGTTCAGTTTGCTGATGGGATTTGGCAGAAAAATGAGAGAAGTTCCTCTTAACCTCTTTGTTAAGAAGCTTTATTTACTTTTCTCCATCCCGGTGTGCATCTTCATTACTCCTGATCTGATTTCAAAACTTGTACAGTTATCTCTTAACATCTGAGGTTTATGCAGCAGATTTGAACAGAACTGTAGCACTGCAGATGCTCACAAGTCTTCTTGCGTCACTTCAAAGTTACTGTATTATTATTATTATTGACGTAGTTGTGAAGGTGAAGATAAATAAGAGATAAGGAGAAAAGATAATCCCTGAAAACCATAGAAAGTTTTAAATGGCTGTAATACTTCTTTTAGATACAAGATCTTTTGTTGGTTTATTGTCAGATGATCAGATTTGATCATAAAATGATATATTCCATTTTAAAGTTTATTCATATCTTATTACAAATTTTCTCTTTTAGTTTCTGCACTATTTCAAAAATATTTTTTCTAAAAATACCATTGTTGCAATTTGGAACTTTGGCCTTACTTTGAAAAAAGCTAATACACTGTAGTTCAGATGCTAACCTTGTTGCTGATCATATACTAGAAGCGTTCAGTCCTTTCTAAAGCTGCATCTACCTCAGACGGGGATACAAATGAGGTTTCCAGAATTCCTGCATTTCTAATTGGATGCAAATTTGAGAGTTCCAACAACTCTCCCAGTTCAGTAATTTCCTGGAATAATTTATAGAGCTCAAATACTAGAGTTATATATATATATATATATATATATATATATATTTATTTATATATGTATATAAAGGATACAGATCAGAATCATCCAAGGGCCAGCATTGTGGTATAACAGGGTGAGCCTCAGCCTGCAATGTTGACATCCCTATGGGTGCCTATTTGAACCCTGGCTGTTTCTTTTCTCATCCAGCTCCCTGCTGTTTATCCTAGGAAAGCAGCAAAAAAGGTAGCCCAAGTCCTTGGGCCACTGTACCGACACGCAAGACCCAAACAAAGCTCCTGACTTCTGGCTTCAGCTGGCCCCAGTCCCAGGCATTGTAGTCATTTTGGGAGTGAACCAGTGGATAGAAGAGCTCTTTCTAGATTTCATCCCCCCAATCCTCTATAACTCTAGTTTTCCAATAAAAATAGATCTTTAAATAATAATAAAAGAAGTTGGCCAAATGAAGAGAAACCTTTGGGGTGTGTGGGAAGATCTGAAATGCAGAACTTCCTTATTATTTCCCTGAGGAATTGGGGTGGAGCACTCTCCACATATTGGTGTGCTCCCTAAGAAGCTCCCCTGAGTTTCAATATTGAGTTTTTATCAGGGTCTCATTATGTAGGCGGGGTTGATTGAATCATAGGCTGCCTGATTAGTCTTGGCCTCCCCCTCATCCTCTACTCACATGGTTGATCTCGCTGTGACCTGCTTCTATCCTGAGTTATCTCATGTCTTCGTGTAAACTCAGGTATGATCCAATGGGCTCTTAAAGAACAAATATGTTCCGATTATTTGTCAAATTCCAAGGATTTGGAAAGGACAATGAGCATTCAGTTCTTGATAACAGGCCTGCTCTCCTTTTTCAAAACAGAAATATGACTGAATAATGGTTTCCTAGTTTTATCTAGTTTGAAATCATGTATTTTTCTCATATTTCCTTCCTAACTCTAGTTCTTTTATTATTTTTCTAAGCTTTATTTTATTCCTTCAAAAGGAAGAATGAAAAAAAGTGGTGCAGAAAGAGATCTTCCGTTTGTTACTTAATGATTGGGGCTATAAGGCAAAAACTGAAAGGAAGTACATCTGGTCTCCCATGTGAGTGCCAGGATTTCAAGTGCTTAAGTTATCCACTACTTGCCAGGCACGTTAGCAGGGAGATGTACCGGAAGCTGACTCTGCAAGTGGCTTAACTTACTGCACCACAATGCCAGCCCCTCCTTTCTGTTATTGGTTAGAATAAACAGGCAGTAAACTTACTGTTTCCTATTCTGCAGAAATAAGGTATAGAAGACATTAGAGTCCATTCTGCTCCCAGGCCTGCAAGGCTCACAGACTCAGTTATGTCCACTAGCCGCTAGATTAATGAGTCTCAGGATTTATCTGAGGAATGTTTTGAAAATACAAATGTTGGGAGCCTGGCTTTCAAGATTTGCATTCACTGATTCTGAATTAGAATCCAGGTGATTACTTTTACAATGTATTTTAATGTACATATTTACAGGATATAATATGTTGTGGTAGATATATACTACTACATCAGGATAATTGGTATATCTGTCACCTAAAACATAGTTTCTTAATGTTGGGAACATTCAAAATTCTCTTTGCTGTTTTGAAATCACTGATAGTTGTCAACCTAGGTGATCACTTTTTGAAAAGTTTTGAAAATTCTGATGAACATCTGCGTTTGAGTATTATTACTTAGCACTGTTTAATAGATGTAATGAAACCCACAAATACAATTTTAAATTATTGGTCACATTTGAAAGGTTAAAAGATTCTCATTGTGACACAGTAGCTAAGCTGTTGCTTGCAGATGCTGGCACCCCACATGGGTGCCAGTTCATGTCCCAGCTCCTGTTAATGCACCCAGGGAAGCAGTAGAAGATGGTCCACATGCTTGGATCTCTGCCACCCATATGGGAAGCTTGGATGGAGTTTTAGACTCCGAGCTTCCGCCTGTCCCAGCCTCAGCCATTGCGGTCGTCTGAGGAGTGTGTCAGCAGATGCAAGATCTCACTCTCCTCGTTATCTAACTCTACCTTTCTGATAAATAAAAATTTTAAGATAAAAGGCTATAAAGAAACAAATTGATTTTAATAATGTTACATTTAATTCATATAGACCAATACCATTTGAATGTATATACAAAGGTATTGAGTTTATTAGTATTTTTTTCTCTTTTTGTCTGAAATATATTGTTTCGCACTTACTGCCATATGTCAATCTAGATTGCCACATTGGTCATCTCAAATCTAGACCAAAAATTATATTTTTGTCCTAGGAGAGAACAAAAAACATGCTTCTGTTGGTTGTTCTTAGTGCTTACAGGAAATGTCCAAACCAGATAATAAATATGTACATTATAGTACAATATTTTAAGTATGCCTTAAAAACATTTCTTGAGAATATGTACTCTGTGAGACTAGAGGACAAGCATTTGAATTATGCATATTATGTTTCCCAATTAGGATTAGCAGACCAAATATTCTTGAGAAAGTAAACACTTTTTGTTTAATGAAATTTTTTCGAAATTTTTATTTGAAAGACACCTTCCGTCTACCTCCTCTTCCCACCTTCCCCCCCACACACACACAGCTGAAAGAGGTTGAGATTAGAACGTAACTGAGAGCTTATTTTTGTGGGTTCACTCTCCCAAATGTCCGAAATGGCCAGGGTTGGTCCAGTCTGAAGCCAGAAATGTCAAACTACCTGGGTCTCCTATGTGGCTTGCAGGGGTCCAAGTACTTAAGCTATCTTCTGCTGCACTCCAGGGAGCACATTAGCAGCAAGCTTGAGGTACAGCCAGAAGTAAAATCCAAGCACTTCAGTATCGGATGCATGTATCCCAAGCAGCATCTTAGCTGCCTCTGTTTAACCAATTTTTTGTGTGTTTTCTTTCTTGATATTTGGTCTTCATATTTCTAGCCAAGTACTCATTTGAGGTAGACTGAACATGCTGCTACAGGTGTCTTGATTAAGTTGTAACATCAAAGCTAGACTGTAGTCTCTTATTGTGTAAGTGGTCACCTGGTGGAATTCTAGTCCTGAAGTTTGTTTTTCACTAGTGACTTATGCCCTGTGCGTTGGGACGAATCATGGAATTTTGCAATCTGGCAGCAGCAGATTAGGTCTTCTTCTCTCCCAGGAAAATTCCTTGGTTGCCATTTATATTGAAGACCTGTTTCTGATTAGGACCTGTTTTATTTTTGGAGGCAGGCAACACTTATTGTGTAGGGCCACCTGTATAGAAGGAAAATGGTTCTTTGAGTACATTTTGGCGGTTACTGTGTGGCCAATATGTTTGATAACTTTGTAGTTTTTAATTTATCGTGGGATTGTGAATAGTTGGCATTTAGTTACTCTAATTGTCAGTGTAATTTGACATTTTGCCTAGCATTACTTGTTTTAGAACAAATTATGAAATAGTTTATTCCCTTTTAAAGATTTATGTTACTTATTTGAAAGGCATAGTTAGAAAGGGAGAGATAAAGACCTTCCATCTGGCTGGTTCACTTCTCCAATGGTCACATCAGTCAAAGCTCAACCAAGCTGAAGCCAAGAGCCAGGAGTTTCTTCCAGGTCTCCCACGTGAGTGGCAGGGCTCCAAGCACTTCCGCCATCCTCTGCAGTTTTTGCAGGTACATTAGCAGGGAGTTGATTCAAAGGTGGAGTAGCCAGTTTCCAACCAGCACCCCTGCTGGATGCCAGCATTGCAAGTGATAGCTTCAGCTATTGCGCCACAATGCTGGCTCCTATTCCTAACTTCTGACTGCATGTTCCGTGCATATTGCTAGGTTACTTTGTTAAAGGGTGTTTTCTTCTTAATCATCTATCCAATACTTGCGATTTTTTTCTCTGGGAATTGTATTTCCAAGTTAATTGGCATCCCTAGGTACTATTCATCAGAGGATCTTGAGCACTTCACTCAGGGAAGTTCCTGGTCTGGATTGACCCTGAAAGTCTCTTCCCTTGAACAACAGAGATATTTTCTAATTTAGGCCTAGTTAGAAATGTGTGTGTGCGCATGCACGCACACACAACAAATCTATGTACTTGTTTTTATGTTTTCTTAGTAAAAATTGTATGCTGTTGTTAAATTCTTTGGAGCGGAAGGGATCTTTTTTAAAAGGAGTCAAGTGTTTAACAGTGACTTGTTGGCCAAGTAACAATTGTTTTTGCAGGAGAAGTGAATTTTTTTAGTTGTTTTCTTGGTGCAGGACTTGTCAGGACAGCTTGTTTGCACTGCGAGAGCATTTTACTATTGCTCAGTCTTCAAGGACTTAATTCTGTGTCTTGGATGCTATGATTCCAGCTTTCCATGGAGTTCAAGCAGTGTGATGTGGATTAATCTCAAAGCTGAGGTCACATCATTCAGGATTCCTTTTTTTTTTTTCCTCCTTGTGGTTGAGGCTCAGGTTTTTGAGTCTGAGGTGTTTCTTCTTTTCTCATCCTGGTATCACTCACTGATGCTGAATATGCAAAAGCTTATTACACTGACATGTCATCTTGTCTGACTTTTGACAATTCACAGAATCATTTGACTTTGAGGGTTTCACTTAACTTTGGACGATACACGAGACTATCTGGAAACAAATAAGTTCTTAAGTCAGTATCCCTGTGTATTTGAACTACCATAAAGCTTTATTTATATAAATATAGATAAAATGTATTATTCCATATACTCTGTGACTGTACATATGGCTCAATATATTATGACAGTCTAGGAGTACAAAACTTTAAAAGTCCAAGTGATTCTCATATGTCATACTAGTGAATATGGGCAGTTTTTAAAAAACTTTTAATCCTGCTCGAATTCTGATTAAATTTGAAGTATCAAAATTGATGCAAAAGATGAGAATACATCTGGTTGTGTTTCTTTATCTTTGTAATGGGCGAGGACCTATTGGTGTTTTTTCTGCTCCTGTTTCTTAGATGGAAGTCCATGTTTTAGTGAAGTGTTGGGTTGCATTGCACCATCTCTGCTATTTGCTCCTTGTGAATTTGGCCTTCTGTATCATAATGCTTTAGTTCAGGTACTTCCATTTTCTCATGTCTTACAATCAGAAGAGGTTGGCTGGGTTCTCCCCTGGAAGCACATGTTTTGGTCATGGCAGGGCTTAGGCTACTTGGACTTCCAGTGTTTAGCTATTGGTGGGTGTGGGCAGTTTCTCTGCCTCTTTATTTGTGAGGAAAGTTAGAAATGACAAACTTTCCAAATGATTAATCAACGGCCTGCTGTCATTCTTGAGAATCCTGATAATCTTTGATGGCGAGAGAGTAGATCTTTCTTTGGACATTGCTGGGACACTCAAAAGTCATCCAACTCGTGGCATTTTTCAGCAGTGGGAGCGCTTGGTTGTAGTTAGCAGGCTAGAATGAGCTATAACTAAGTAAAATCCTCCTCCAGTGCCTGCTGTCTTCATTCGGGGTAGTCTGCTGATAAGATGCGAGCATCTGGCAGAAGAGAAGGATCTCAGCAGGTTGAAGTGCTTACCAGAGTGCTTTCCTCTACCCATGGCTCAGCTTCTAGCCTCTGCTGTGTTATTTTGGCACTCTAGACTTTCAAGATTGGAGAGTCGAGTTTAAAACTCCCAATATATCATTAGGGTAGTCCAAGGTCCCTTCCTGTCAAGGAACACTAGCTGATTCCAGGGGGAAGGAAAAGCCGAATCCAGGGCACCTGTAAATCCCTGTAGTTTTGTGCTGTGGGTTTGTAGCTAATTATACAGCAGACAGCCATAATACTCTGTCACCCCGTTGGCGTACTTGTTTCAGAAAAGCGCAAAATTTTCCAGCAGAGCAAAGAAGGGGCTTTAGCAGGTCTGCAAATGAATGAAGCAATGATCATTTTATTGTAAGCTAAAACTCTGCCGTGGAATCGGGGCATCTGAACTGCAAGGAGGTGGTGGTAGGGGTGATGGCAGTAGAAATATGTGGTTTGGATGTGTTTTACAGCTCTTGATTTGGATTCTCCTGCAGAAATACAGTCACGCAAGGAGACCACCACTGATCACAGCCAGTCAAATTGCTCTTTCTCCTACAGTACTGCTGTTAGTGAGTGCTAGCAGGTTATTCAGCCGACCTCTTCCGATTCTGCTTTGCTGCCTGATTTCAAAAGATTTGCCCTATCCCGGCTCTCACTCACAGCTTGATGTAACCACTGCCTGTTTGCATGCATCGCCATCATTTTCATACAGAGTTTTGTTTTCTGTTTTTTTCCTTCAAGTGAGAAGGTAAAGGAATCAGGAGCCTTTTTTTTTAAAGATGATAAAAGATTTATGTAGGGCCAGCTAGAATCCAGCAAGATGAAATTCAACTGGAAAGGATGGTAAAAAGGCTCAGGGAACTTGTGACTGCCAGAGAAGTCAGTGTTCTTTAAATTAAAGAGGATTCAGCTCCCAGGCAGCAACTCTGACTTTGCATTCATATTGAAGCAGGCTCTCCAGCCGTTCTGGGCAGGCAGATCAATAAAATCAGAGGTGACTTAATGCCGAGAACCTCAGAATTCAAAGGACTTCTCTTGTACTCCTTTAAAGTCTATATGGCTGTGGAATGCAAGTTTTCAGGAGCTGAGATGAGAAAATGCCAGATCTAGATTCTGGTTTATGACACCATAGTGAACTGTGTCCTTGGAAAGCATTCCTCCTTGGTTCTCCAGTTACCACACCTATAAAACGGAATCCGTCTCCTGGAAGGAAAGTGATTCCCAATTTTAAAAAAACAATGTGAATGAAGAGTTATCATTCTTAGAAGTGCTTTGAGTAGCCCACACAGCAGAACCTGAGAACTGAGTTCATATTCCACTTAATGTGTATAAAAAATACAGTTGGTTGCTTTTTCAGAGATTCAGCAATTCGAACATTTTTGCACAATGAGTTGGCAGCAGAATATGGTAGGCTTTATGCTTAGTGAGATAAATGGAATATTTGACTCCTGTACAATCTCTTCCTTAGTTTATTTTTGTACAGGCTGTGGGTCTAGCTTTCTGCTATACCAAAACTGTAGTATTAGGGCACGTTTGTCCTGTTCTTGAATTGATCAAATAGCCCCTGCATACGACAGCAGGCTACCTGAGCAACCATCTTAGACCTGGCCAAGTATTCACCTGTTAATAGACACTTTATCCTTTCTTCCCTGTTCACCTCCTCTGTGACCCCACAGATGCTTAGTGTACTGGAGAGGATTAAAGCTAGCACTAAACTTACCTCTTACATGATTGATTTGGGGCCCTGCCTTTAGAAGCCAGAGATGTTGGGAGTTTTTGTTCTTCACCCCATACTGTGCAGATGGTGCATAATTCCTGTAACAAAGCAGCAGGGGACCCTGGCTGAGAGCTTGAGAGTTGCTGATGGAGGAAGGCTGGCTTTTTGCTGTTGATGGTGTTGTGTTTTTGTTTTTTTTTGTTTTTGTTTTTTGTTTTTTTTTCAATGAAAGCCCTTTTCTACTGATGGCTTGGCCCGCATCCCTAAAGAAGGGAGGTGTAGCAGTAAGATTGTTTTATTAGTTTAAGAATCCAGTTAACAATTGAGAGAGATGAACTGGTTTCTAACTCCAGATATCTGTATGAACAGAGCCTGTGGCTGCTTTGCTGTCTGTTTCTTCTCTCTGAACTAAAATTCTTGGTAAGAGAGTGTGCAGGTGGCACCTTTCTTTGGAATCCTTTCTGTCTCAAAGACTCTTCCTCTAATCTTGTTAGCGTCTGCAGTATGCTAATTAGTTTTTTTATTTTTGTATAGCTACATCCCCCTCTGTTCTAGAACCTGTTCATATGTTTTGAGTTTTAATGGGGACTGAGAGCATTATAACTCAGGATCTCTTGTAAAATAAAGCCCACTCTCCTGAGAGGTTCAAGGACTCCAAGCAGCAAAGGCTGAGGTTTTTTGTGCTCTGAGGTTGTTCTTGCTGCCTTGTGAATTCACTCTGTGATACAGGTTTGATGCAAAGAGCATTGCTACTCACAAATCACATGAGGTATACAGTTTGTGTGCTGTGATATGTCACAGCTTTTCATTTATATGACCAGCTCAGTCTATTCTGCTCCTTCCGCTGCCTTGGAAAGTGCATCATTTTCCTCCCTCTATCCTCCTTCCCACATATCATCAGTACCACCCACTATGTTCTGCCCATTAAGTCTCTGTGTGCCAGAAAACACCTAGAATGATTAAATGTTGATCAAGCAATGTTAGAAGGTTGAGATATCAATCCATCAGCCCCCTAAAAAGGCCTCTAAATTGTGGGTGGTAAGTATAACTTTGCCCTTTTTGCATTGAAAGTAAGGATTTTTATTCGTTTGAGTCTTTCAAGTTGGAGAAATGACTGACATCTGATCTTTTTCAAATAGTAACAAAGACCAGAAAGAATGTAGGAAATTGGCTTTATAGTTTCCCGTTCTTAGCCTGCTCTGTCTTTCGTGATTTTGGCATATTTCTTATCGGGAAGTTCCAGAGCTAGCTCAATTTAAGTAAGATTTTTGTTTATGTGAGGTCTTGAATTTTTAGGTAACAACAAAAAACTCCTTTAAACTTGTTATTTTCCAAGACTTAATTAAAACGTGTTAATTTTAGCCAATTTTATCAGTTTAGTCTGAGAATCATTTACTGATATGGTCTTGCAGGATTTTCATTACCTGTAACCTCCTATAGTACAGGATGCGCTTTTGCCCTTGTCCTGGAAGGAAAATCATAGTAAAGACGACAGGAAAGCTAGGAACTCAAAGTATGGGATTCTTTATCTTAGAATTTTCAGGTCTATCATAGGTCAGGTTGGAGAAGCTGTGGAATAAACTTTTTTTCTGGACCTTCTGTTACACCTTTAGTAATAGGAATAAGAAAGAAGAATGATAATTCCAATTGGAAGCTTAGAGTAATATGCCATTATCATATAGCTTAAAGTAATTTTCATCGACCTGTGTTTTTGCCACTGGTTTGCATTATTCTTTTGTAAGAAAACTGCGAAAAGAAATGTACGGTAAATGTCTTCTGACCCTGTCCACCCACAGCTGCTGTGGTGGGGCAAGTCAGGAGGCAGGCCTGCCTCTTGGGAGGCTCCCTGGGGGTTGAAGGGAACAAGCCCCTGACTGTGTCTGCCAAATGCCAGAGCTGCCTGACACACTCCTCGTGACTGGTCGGTATCTGCTCTGACAGTTCTTGTATTATGACTTTCACTAACCTATCAGTAACTAACTGTGGTTGTTTAATTACAGAGGGAACATCCCCACGCTCAACAGGTACCGTATGTTTAGTTTCTTTTCCAATTAAAAGCTCCTTTCTTATAACTTACAATAGCAAAATCTGGAAAAATAACACTTTGCTTGATAAGCTAACGTGTCATCTTCTGTTAAGGAGTCCTGAGCTCCCCTTTGGACATCACAAATTCTTCTCTCTGTTTGGAAAACATGTTTTCAGCCCTTGAAAAAGCAGTCCCTGAAAAGCCTCATAGTATAGAAAAGCTCCCATCTTACTGTCGGTGCTAGGGAGTTTGCTGACTATCAGCTTGGATGGAAACATCTTTGCTAAATTTGCTGTCTAGTTTGGGGCTTTCAGAAGAGGAAACCCTTAAGGTTTCTAAATACGGCCTATCCTGGCGTAGTACTCAGTTAAAACAATTTTTTTTTAAATCTCTCTAAATCACTTCTCTTTTTAGAGGAGTACAAATCCAAAAAAAGGCTGAGCTTATGCTTTATCAGTTTGCTACTTATTTTTGCTAAGGTTTTAAAGTTCTATATAATGATATAGTTAAGTTTTGTTTTGGACTTACAATAAAGTTAATATTGGATAAGAACATTAAGTATTGCTGTGGTTAGCTCTGTGAAGAGGTTTCTAGGCAAATATAGCACAAATGATGTCTTAGTGTTTTGAGTTCCTCTACCTCTCGAGCCAAGCAAGGTGACAAATTGCAAGTTTGAGAGGATAGCAGGGCTGATTGGCATTGAACACACCCAGCGCTAAAGCAGTAATGAGCTGGTGCCAAGCTCTGTGGAGAGAGTTACACACGGAAATATTATTGTGTCTGTCTCCCTTTAAAATGTTAAGTAATTGAAACTGGTCATAGTTTTTAGAGCTATATTTTGATTTGCAGAGAAAAAAGAAGGGCTTTTATTTGCCCCTTCAGTCTTCCCTTGGAGAGAGGGCTTGGTTTGTTCCTGCCTGCCTTTAGCTGCCCTGTGAACATTGTAGTGGAGAGAAACTGAATAACTTATGTTACTCAAGGGATTTAGTTGAGTGAAATAAAGATCTTTAACCCTGTGCTTGCCACAATCAGCCAACAGGCTTATCCAGAGGGAGTTCCCTTTAAATGTTATCTGGAACCCTTTTGTCACTCCTTTCTGATGCCTGGCAGGTAGAAAAAAAAGAATGCCTCTCAAACTTGCTGTTTTAATGTATCTGGTGATCCTGAAAGAGAGGATGGTGGTGGTGTTTCTGAGTTAGCACAACTCCGAAGCCCAGCTTCTAAGGAACACCATGTGTGAGACTTGCTTGATGTATGTTTTGTTTGTTTCATTCGTGGTATCAATGGTTTCCTCTCCCACTCTGCCTTTCTATTCCACAGTACTGTCAAAAGATGAACTACCTTTCCCGTAATCATCACTTGGCAAAGAAATAAAATCCTAGAGTGTCAGTCTCTATAGTCTGTGTGAGCAGCCTTCCCATCCTGTAAAGCATCCCATTGCTTGTAAGAATTAATGCTTGCAGTCAGGTGCAATATGTATCAACTCTTGGGGCCACATTCTGTCTCTTTCCCCTGCAACACTGCAGGTGTTGAAGGAGATTTCTGAGCAGTCCCCCAAAGTTCAGATGCCAATGGCTTGTTCTGAATTCGCTTCAGATTAGTATGCACGACACATCAGGCAAGTCCTCGAGGCATCCTGCAGCTTGGTCCTTCCTGAGACGCAATCCTGATTGACCAGACATTCAAAAATGCTTTACGTATTATGGATCAGTATGTACTCCTGAGGTACACCAAGGAACATGCAGTTCTTTAGGGTTTAGATTGAGTAAATCAGTTCAATTCTCTTTAAGCATCTGCATTTAGCTACCGTTTGTCATGCTTACACATACTTTGAGACCCATGCTCTGCCTTTTTTTTTTTTTTTTTTTTTTTTGGTCTTGCTGGGAATTATTAAGGACTTAGTTTTTTTGCCTTGGTACAGAAATGTTTAAAGAGGAAATTTTTGCAGTTTAGGAGTGGAAAAATGGCTCTCTTTCCAAAAGGGAGAATTATAAGCCTAATAATTATCCCTATCACTCCATTGTAGGAAAAAGTGACTATCTTGGTAGAGTCCCTTTATAGGCTATGAGTTGTTCCTATGTCTAAATAATGCTGGTAGAGGAATTTACCAAGCCTTTCTAAATGATTGACTTAGAATTATTTCACATAATATGTATATCTACCTACTGCTATACCTAACTAGGAATAATGTTACAGTTCATACAGAAAAATTTCTTACATGTTAAATAGTTACAACTCACTTGGCTTGCGTATTCCTTTTGGAATGAGCAAACGTTACAGGGAAGGGGACGATGCAGGATGGTTTTGAAGCCCCATGTCCTTTCACTCATTAGATATAATGCCATTATAGCAAAACTGTCATGATACTCCAGACAGTCCTTATATTCCTACTTGGAGACATTTTGAAGTGATAAAAATGGAGGTCAAATGGGGAATCAAATGATAGGGCTAACGTGAATCTAGCAGGCTACTTTATCCATAATGGCTAAAAAACCAGATCCTGCTCCGCCACCCGCCCCTACCTCAGTCTTCTTTCAGCTCCTCCCCTCTGTTGTTACACTCCCTTTCCCTACTCCTACCCTTCATGTCTAATGCACTTCATTGGATTGCCATTTAGAATGTCCTTCTCCTCCAACCTCAACCACTATGGCATGACTCATGTAGCTAGTGTCAGTGACGTGCTGCTGGACAACTCGTTCACTCCACCATGTCAGCGGATGGGCGGAATGGTCTCTTTCCGGACTTTTGAAGATTTTGTCAGGTAAGACGTAGCACTGTGTCTGTACAACAAGGGGCATGGCCATCTCTGTCTTGGCAGGCGGGGTGGGGGAAGGGTCTCGGCTTTCCTAGAAGAGCCATGAACCAGCTAAGGAGATGGAGCATTGGCCATGTAGGGCCTATGGGAGGTATATTTCCTTCCATTTCCTCCTCTCTTTCAGGCAGCGCAAGTCACTACTTGTAGTAATGAGCCTGGTCAGGGGGAAGGAAAAAAAAAAAAAAAAAAGAAACAGAAGCCTTCTTTTCCTTAGGAGCTAACAGAAGAAGCTGTCTGCTCTGTGATGAGTGAAATGTCAGGAGAAATTAAACACAACACTAGAGTGAGCCCCACCAGAGACGATACATCTTTTGATTAAATGCGTTCAGCATCTATCTCTTGATGTATACTGATGCGTTACCCTAGGGGGAGGGGTAATTACATTGGTCTGTCACCGTTCCGGTCCCAGGCTCCTTCTGTTACTTTAAGACCGATGATGACAGCAGTGCTCATATCTTACAAAGGGAGGGGAGAAAACAAGCCCAAAAACCTCTAGATCATTTAAAAAATAAAAGGAAAAAGAATACACACAGTTTGAGTTTAAACAATCCATCCTCCTAATTTCTGCCACTTGGAGAAATTTTGCATGTCACCTCCAGCCACTGGTGATTCTATTCAGTTGATTTTTGGGTTACAGGATAGGAGAGCTAAACCTCTTAGACTGAGCTGCCAATGGCAGTGTGCGTCTCCTGCCACTTGGGTGTTCAGTGTTTGGCTGATATTTTTCAGGATCTTTGATGAAGTGATGGGCTGCTTCTGTGACTCCCCACCTCAGAGCCCCACGTTCCCAGAGGCAGGCCACACGTCTCTGTATGATGAAGACAAGGTACAGTGTCCCCTCAGAAGAGCTGCTTTGCTCTTTTGCACACAGGTCTTATGCAACAAGCTACCTTTCTATCTTTGCAAATTAAAGGGAAGAATGCACTGTTTTTTTTTGTTTTTGTTTTTGTTTTTTTTTTTTTTTTACCCTACTTGATATTATTTAACTTTGTGTGCCTAGTTAAAAGTATTTTTTGGAAATAGGTGGCATATGAATTCTAACTCTAAAACTATCTTAATCTATAAGGTAGGATGAATTCAGCCGTAGCCATTGCAGCTGTTGCAGGATTCCTGAATGTTGTCTTTTTAAGATCTGAGCTTTGGGACCCGGCATGATAGCCTAGTGACTGAAGTCCTCGCCTTGCACATACTAGGATTCCATATGGGTGCCAGTTCTAATCCCAGTGGTCCCAGTTCCCATCCAGCTCCCTGCTTGTGGCCTGGGAAAGCAGTTGAGGATGGCCCAAAGCCTTGGGACCCTGCACCTACACGGGAAACCCAGAGGAGGTTACTGGCTCCTGGTTTCGGATCAGCTCAGCTCTGGTCATTGAGGCTGCTTGGGGAATGATACAACGAACAAAAAAATCTTGTCTCTCTTCCTCTCTGTCTAACTTGCTTTCCAGTAAAAATAAAATAAATTTTTAAAACAAAGCCCTCAGCTTTGGTTGCTGGTATTCTCACGTAGGGATGGCTTGTGGCTAGCCACGGTTCTCAGGCGATGATGGACTTTAGGTTGCAGCAAAACAAAACAAAACAGTGATTTTGTTTAAAACCTTTTTTTTTTATTCCCTTTGCATTTTTCCAACAACAAATTAAGTTGTATTCTTTCTCTACATTCTTTTCCTGTGGTTTGATATTTTCACTGTTTGATAAACTTTCAGGAAATACTTAATGTGAGAGGATGTTCAGTTGGCTTCTTGTACCCCTTTTCCTTCACTTCTGTGAAGAGACGGGGCAAATCAAATGAATAAATGCTCTCCCTTCCCCATTTCCATGTTGGAAATGTTGAGACCCGGATCTCTAAGTTCATGTCAATTCATGATTTAAGGCCACCTCTAGGTAACGCCTTTACTGCCTTACATCTTAAAAGTTATATGCTTTGTTGAATCTCTGTGTGGCTGGTGGGCAGTGGTTTCAATTTGCTTATTCCTCCTGATGGGTGAGCCAAAACGCCCCGTGGGGATGTTTTCACATGTTCGACCAAATAGTGTAATGTCTTCTGCTTTTGAGTTAGCCAGCCTCGTCATTTCTTGGTTTTGTGTTCTTGGGTTACAGGTCCCCAGGGATGAACCAATTCACATTCTGAATGTGGCTATCAAGACTGACTGCGACATCGAAGATGACAGGCTGGCTGCCATGTTCAGAGAGTTCACCCAGCAGAATGTAAGTCCTCAGATGGATGCAAGCTGGCCGTGGTACTTTTCCCTGCCGTCTGCATCACACCCATCGTTCTGTCAGCTGCTGCTTACACAGTTTGTCTCTGTTCCTGGCTGCATCTTTAATCACAGCTGTCAAAACTGTAGCTAGCTCTGCCTATAGAAATAAGATAACAAAGTAATTTTAAAAAAACAAAACTACAAAGCAATCTAATTATTTGTAATGAACATACTTTCATATTGAGAAATACAAACCCTAACCATGGAAAACGCATGTCAGGGGCTCTGGCACTGTAGCAGGGTCCTGTGCAACGGCAGGTTGAGCTACTGCCTGCAGTCTCAGCATCACCTGGGGAGCACTGGTTGGAGTTGCAGCTTTTCCACTTTGTATCAGTCCAGCTGTCTGTTAAGCACCTGAGAAGGCCGATGGACAGCCCAAGTACTTGGGCTCCTGCGTCCCATATAGGAGACCCAGATAGAAGTTCAAGCCCCTGGCTTCTGCCTGGCTCTGACCTAACCGTTATAGCCATGGGGGTGGGGGGCGGTAGTTAGCATGTGGTTGGAAGATCTCTCCCTCTTTCTCTATCTCCTCCCCTGTCACTGTCATTCTACCTTTGATGAGTGAAGTGAAGTGAATCTTCAAAAATAGTTTTAAAACATGTTTTAGGGGAAGTTGCATCTCTAAAGCTTTCCCAAAGCTTCAGCCTTGAACTTTCAGACACCTGCTGATTATTTTCCCATGGTGGCTTAACTGTGCACATGGCAAGTCCAAATCCACTCAGGTCCTTTCTAAGTCTGTATCTTTCCAGCTTCAAAAATATCAGATATATGCTGTAAGTTTCTGTTCTGTGGATATTTCATGCTGACATCAAGCTCCCAATAGTTAAATTGAAATTTCTGTCATTTTTCTTTTTCTTCTCACCAAATTTCACCTCTTTGATGAGGACTTAGCCTTAACAGCACTGTTTGTTTTGTTGTTTCTTTGTTTTATCTCTTGATTTCCTAATTGTACAGCATACATTTATTTATTAAGAGTGCTAATGCTTTTTACTTCTGAGAATTTTCGAAATCTTAACATGTGTACTATAGACCAATTCCAAGAATTGTTTCAGTTCTAAGACTTGGGGAATAATTGAAGCTCAGAGAGTGTAACTAGGGGCTGATCACAGAGAACCAGGAGTCTGAAGCCTTGGTGCCAGCTCCAGGGAGTGCAGGTCCAGGAATAGTAGACCAGTGAGTAGAATGCTGTTAGTCCTGAGGGTGCTCTGGGTCTAGTGGAGGGACTGAGACGGTAACCATGCTGCTTCATTACAGTATGTGATAGCTGCTGCTTTGCTCTCTTACACTGCCCCTAGTGCCCAGAACCATGTGTTCTCTTTGAATGTGCAGTGGAATGGACCCATACTACTTGAGACAAAGAGCTCAGTAGATGTTTCTGGAATTTAATTAGGCATTGGCGTCACATAGGCTGATGGTAGTAGATGTGTACAAAACAAAAACGGTGACTTTGTGATTAATATTAGACTAGGTACTTAATCTGTGATGCCCTCCCAGTCCATAAACTCACTGGGATTTGCCAACATGGCCAGCAGAAAGAAGAGCTGTTTCCAGAGAAAGGAAAGAACTTGCCTGGGAATTTTTCTTTAAAAGTAAAATTCAGTTTACTTCTTGCCATTGGCTAGCTGCTATATAGAATTAACTTGAAAACCGTGCTCAGGGTAACTACTGGACGAGTCCTCCTATTCCATATGGCTGCTACTGTTGCCAAAGTTTCTTCCCAGGTTTTGAAACACTACTTGTCCATGTTTATTTGCTTTTCTGTAAGTTGTTCACTTTCAGCTTTTCGTCACCTTTACATCAAGTGTTACATAGCATCACACATTGATTTAAAAAGCTTTCATCATTTTCACTATGTGTCTTTCTAATGTTAATGAGCTTGTTTTCCTTTACTGCAACTTTAAACTGGGGTACCAAGAAATCCAGTTTCTACGCAGAACTATTGAGAAGGATCAGGGTTGACTATGCCAACACTAACACTCCAATCCTAGAGAAGCTGTTAACTGGTTTGGGTATTATGCTTATCTTCAGATATTTGGTATTTTTATCTGATTGTTTAAAAAAAATCATGCATCTATATATACATACATGCACACACATACACACGGAAGGAAAAGCAATTTTAAGAAGCAGAAGTGATAACTAGTTTTATTATTCACTTCATGATCATGTTCCGAGCACTTTAGAAAAAGTTTTTTTTTTAAAGCACACATTAAACTATCAAATAGGTTGATCCAAATTGTCCAAATAATCTTCTAGTCCCAGCATGCCTTTTTTTCTCTTGTAGAAATTAGGATCATATATTTGTAAATGACTTGTGGAGGAGATTGCAACCGTCAGTGTAAATGGAGTTTCTCCAGGTGCTGACGCCTAATCGCTGGGTAATAGCTGTGGACTTGCTGTGAGACCCGCATTATTACAATGTAATCAGAATCCTGTTGCTCTGCTGTTATTGTCAGCCACTTGTGGAATTTTAAAAGCAATAACAATTTTGATTTTAAATCATGGCATTATTAAAGTTATTTTCTTCCCTTGCCAGAACATGGCTATTGATGCTCATCTTTGAAGGAGTAGGCTGTAGAGGAATTCTTTGTTGGCATCAGAAGTGGTGTTTCTGTTTTCAGGAACACAGAGAGGCCGGAATTACCACACCACCTTCTCCCAACACTGTTTTTTTTTTTTTTTAACATACTGTGGCAGCAGTACTTGTTATTTGCACTTAGGGGTGGGGTGACAGGATGGATCATTTTTTAAGTGTTGGTAAACCAAAATTTCTTTCTAAAAAAATTTTCCGATTATCTTTTAAAGCCTCTTATACTCAGCAATGCTGTAGCAGAAAAGAGAGATAAAAAGAAATGCCTGGGACTGGGCATCCTCTCCATAAGAAGACAGTTTAGTTAAAAAAAAAAAAAGTCCTGAAAGTGAAGGGTTCAGGGGTGGGGTGGGAATTTGAGATAGCCATTAAAATACTCACAGGCCAGATTTGAGTGCCTGAATTCAAGTCCTTGCACCAATGTTAAGACCTGGGTTCCTGGTGGCAGACTGACACAGCCCTAGCTATTGCAGCCAATTGTGCAGTGAACCAGCTGATAGAAGCTCGCTCTATATATCTCTCCTTCTCTTTCAAATAAAATCAAAATAATCTTTTTTTAAAAAGATTTATTTATTTTATTGGAAAGGCAGATGTACAGAGAGGAGGAGAGACAGAGAGGAAGATCTCTGTCCGATGGTTCACTGCCCAAGTAGCCACAACGGCTGGAGCTGAGCCAATCTGAAGCCAGGAGCTCTTCCAGGTCTCCCATGCAGGTACAGGGTTCCAAAATTTTGGGCTGTCTTCGACTGCTTTCCCAGGCCACATGCAGGGAGCTGGATGGGAAATGGGGCTGCCGGGATTAGAACCAGTGCCCATATGGGATCCCGGTGTGTGCAAGGCAAGGACCATAACCATTACACCATCACGCTGGGCCCAATCAAAAGAATCTTAACAAAGTTTGGATGTAGGTTATGAAAGTCTGTATTTTCTTTGTTGTACACTATTCACATATTCTTCAGCCTGTTGAGCTGTAGAAATGCTTTTCTATTTGTTGTCATGTAGTCCTGTTTGTTAGGAACCTTTTAAAAATCATGTCTTGGGCCTGGCACCGTGGCCTAGCAGCTAAAGTCCTCGCCTTGAACATGCCGGGATCCCATATGGTGCTGGTTCTGACCCTGGCAGCTCCACTTCCCATCCAGCTCCCTGCTTGTGGCCTGGGAAAGCAGTTGAGGATGGCCCCAAGCTTTGGGACCCTGCACCTGTGTGGGATACCCGGAAGAAGTTCCTGGTTCCCGGCTTCGGATCGGCATAGCATCAGTAGTTGCGCTCACTTGGGGAGTGAATCATCGGACGGAAGCTCTTTCTGTCTCTCCTCTTCTCTGTATATCTGCCTTTCCAATAAAAATAAATAAATCTTTAAAAATCATGTCTTACACTCAATTTATTAATTTGCTTATTAGTTCTGCCTTTTGTGGTAAATACACAATAGAGGAGAGCTTAGATCCAGACTTCCAATACTTGTAGAATAGCTGCCTTAAAATGACCAGTTTCCATCAGCTTCTTTGTCACTCACCCATGCAGAGCAGAGTTAGTAAATGCCTCTTAAATTTAAAATCCCATTAAGCATTGCTTTTAACAGTTTTTAATAGAATCCTTAAAACTCATGTAAAATGGGGGAAATTGTTTTTGAAGAATCAAAGAGTTAGGGCTTGTTGGATTGGAGTGTAGGAAGGCTGCTGCTGACAGTAGCTATGATATAAACAATGTAGAGTCTGTATTTCTGTTTTATGTGTCAATATTATTACATTATTAGTTGTAACTAATTAATCTTCACATTGAGTATATACCCAACAGTGTGACTTTAGAAGCAGTGATTGTGTTAAGGGCTTCCTTCCTGGAAATCACCTCCCAGGGAACCCAGCTGACCTCACCTGAGCTTCTCTCCTCTGCACAGGTCTCCTTCCTTTTTGCCTAGCATATAATCATTTCCATAATACTTAGTCCCAGGAGCCAGGTTAAGATTTAATTACAGGGCCTGGCACAGTAGCCTAGCAGCTAAAGTCCTCGCCTTGAATGCGCTGGGATCCCATATGGGTGCTGGTTCTAATTCCAGCAGCTCCACTTTCCCTTCTGGATCCCTGCTTGTGGCCTGTTAAAGCAGTTGAGGATGGCCCAAAGCCTTGGGACTCTGCACCCACGGGGGAGATGTGGAGGAAGCTCCTGACTTTGGATTGGCTCAGCTCCAGCCATTGCGGCCGCTTGGGGAGTAAACCATCAGATGGAAGATCTTCCTTTCTGTCTCTCCTCTTCTCTGTATATCTGACTTTGCAATAAAAATAAGTAAATCTTTTTTTAAAAAAAGATGTATTTACTTACAAATTTGAAGATACTGAGTTGAGATATAGAGACCCAGAAAGGATACTTAGTCTAAATATAGCCTAATGCTAATTGAATCGAATAAAATATAGGATGAATGGAGATATCATTATCTTGTGTTTTGCCCATTTGTTCTTAGAAAGCAACCCTGGTTGAGCATGGAATCCGACGTCTTACTTTCCTGGTTGCGCAAAAGGTATTGATACATAAACTTACACTTAATATTTCTTATGATACTGCTAGAATTTTTAAAGAATTTAAAAAAATGAGATAAAAATCTTTTGCTTGAATTTAGAATCCAGGTGGATATATCTGCTTTTCTGTAAAGTCAATCTTTTCCAAAGTTAATTAAATCATGTTTTGCTCAATTTATATTTAATCTTGTAACTAATGCCCTGCTTCTCATGTTTTTTCTTTTCTGGTTTTTATTTCACAGGACTTCAGAAAACAAGTTAACTGTGAGGTGGATCAGAGATTTCATGTAAGTAAAAGGAATCATAATGAAAGACTGGTTACTGTTTTGTTTGCCACTAGTTATTTAAACAGAATATGTTACTTAAGTGGAATGCACTGATGTTTGATTCCCACCATCTTTTTTTTTTTAGGGAAGTATTAAATGGAATGTAATACTTTAATTCTTCTATCCAGTGTAACAGCCAATGTTTTCTCTAACTCTTTCATGATTTCTCAGTAGTATCTTTGAGAAATAGTTACAAATGACTGTATCTGTTGTCTAGATGAAATAACTAGTAATCTCTGCCATGCACATGTTGGGTCCATCATGAAGTACGCGTTGCATGCGGTGGTCTCAGCCCCTCCCAAAAATGGGGTCAAGTTCCTTTAGAAGGAGCTCACAATTCTGAAGGACAGTGACAATTCAAAATGCCTTCACAGAGCCTCAGTTGCTACTTTTGTCTTATATTAATTTGAAGAGTTAATTCAAGGAGAAATAAAAAAAAATGGAGTATTCTGTTGCTGATTCTCCCATTTAGCGAAATTGTCTGTTAATATTTATGAGATTAAAAATTGTATTGAAAAGAAAAGTAAGTTAATAGCCTGGCATCTGAACTCTGGTGTACCTGTGTGATCAGACCCAGTATGATGACAGCAGGAAGGCCAGAAATCCAGTTTGTAATCAAGATGTCGTTCTCAGAATGACTGATTGTAGTCACAATAGTTTACTGAAAATTGATTCTCGTGTAGCTCAGTGAGATTCCAAGGGATGTTAGGAAGTCTTAATTTTCCTGATAAGAATTTCATTTTGTTTTGGCAATTAAAGTTATTAAGTTAGTTCTCAAGCCTGCTCATTTGCAGTAATGAAGATAACACTTGAGATGCTAGGAAAGACTTTCTCCGCTCGAGGACTTTTGTGCATTCACTTTTATTCCTTTCATGTAGCAGGTCTCTGTCACCGGTGCTTTGTTTTCCTTCGTGCAGTTCACCTTGTTGGTCTAGTCTATAGAGAAACACGAAAGCCTACCCTGCAGGCTAAAGAACTAAGATTTTCTGAAATGCTTTAGGAAATGTTGAGGACTACACAACTCCCCTGTGTTATTGATGTCAGGAAATCAAGCAGAGTACAGATATATATCAATCAATAACTTTAGATAGGAAACTGGAATCAGTGGAGAAGTATGAGGAGCTTAAAGAGAACCCTGGGGCTTTAGGAAGAAAAATCAGGAGCTTAGAGAATAAAATTGATACTCGGGGGATAGACTGTCAGAGCCCATGAATAAACACTGGCTGGTAGGGGCTGATCAGGACTAAAGCAGACATGCCAGAGCCAGGCCCTGGATTTTAGAAGGCTGCTGGACTAGACTCTTAAGTGTTACTGTGCATTTTACTTTCATCAACTGACTTTGGAATAATAGCATATTATTCTAGGGAATAACAATGAATCTGTCAAATTATTTTTCCTTTTTACTATTGGTTTAGACAGTCTTCATGCCTTTAATGCACTAACTGACTTTCTATAATAGCATTCTATGATCAACTAAAACTGGCCAATAAAAAATTATTTTGTAAACCATTTGTAAAAAAAAAAACAAAAAAAATTAATCTCTGAATCTGTGTCATGTCCTAGAGTATACCTAGTGCCTTTGAGGCATTTTTTTTTCCTCTCTTCTATTTCTGGATTTAGATTGAATAGGGCATATATAGGCAAAATCTGCTAGGAAATGAGGCCACCAAGGAAGGGTCTTTCCTGACATTGTCCGATTTCCTATTTATAGTGGCATCAAGTGGGAAATCAGTTAAATTATCAAGTGACTTGGTTTGTCATGAATGTGTGAAAGGCTTCTTTGCTTCTTTAGAGCAAAGAAAATATGGAGACTTTGTTGGCAGCTGGATTTGCCCTGAGCAACTGGATGGCAGAGGAAGTGGGGTATTTGGATGTTAAACCCCTTAGTGAATCCCACCCAGGATCTGTGGTAGCCAGGAAGCCTTGGCAGGAAAGACAGGAATTCAAGGCTCACTGTCATGGTGCTGCCATGAGTTCTAGTACTGGTGATAGTGTGCCGTTCATGAAGTATGCGGTGCCTCTGTCATTTCATCTGCTGTGTGTTTGCCCATAGGTAGTGTGGTGTGAAAAAGAGGAAGCTTTGCAGGAGTGTTAGAAATGAATCCCTTGATCTCTTTGGCTTCTTGGTAATCCACCACGATGTATGCAGCCTCCCCTGTTGTACACTGTAAAATCCCCAGGTTATTGAATAGAAGAGGGGATGCACCAGGGGCAGGGAGAGGAGGAAGGTTATCAAGTGTGGTCCAAGAGCAACACTGGTTGGTGTGGAATGAGACAAACTGTGCTGTGTCAGTCTTCTGCCTTTGAGACTGCCTCAGAACCAGACCTGGGCAAGTACGGGCCAAACAGAGAGACTATCCTGATGCCATTGAAAGCTGCCAGCATTGCCAGGGCTCCACTGTGTAGCCTTTGTAGTTCCCCAGAGCTGTCGCAGCTATGTCCCTTGACTTTCTATGGAGAATCCTGGTCTGAGACAGCCACGTTTCGCAACATTATGTAGACTTGGTGTGCAGTCTGTTTCTATAACCATTGCTTTAAATCGCTAACCCATAATGTGACTCGAATAACTGCTTAACACTGACATTTAAACATAAAGTTAAAGAAAGCAAGCCTGTCCCTGTAAGGATTAAAGATCCAAGCTGTGAAAGCAGAGGAAGTGCCTTGAATTTCTGCAACCAGCTAAGTTGTAGTTGACAGTTTTGTATTAGGTGAAACTCGCTAACTCACTGTTAATTTCACTCACAGTTCAAGTCTGGAATTCTAAAAACACAGAAGAATGTTCTGTCTTAATTGGAATACCAATAATATACTTTATTTAAAAATTTTTTAAATTTTTTTTTTCAGAAACGTTTTCTTAAGTATACTCAAGTGTATAATCTTGGCATTTCTTATGTTTGCCACTGAAAAAAAGTCCAAAAACTGTCTAAAGCAAGCAGTTTGCATCTGTTTAGTGTTTCCTTTTCTTTTGCTAGTAAGAGTTCGTGAGTTCTTTCACATTTCTACAGCTGTCTGAGAAATGGTTACAGTTTATGGTTGTGTGATTCCACTTCACAAAATGTTTTTGGTTTGTTTGGCCTTGAAGGAAGAGCTCAGTATCATAAACAATGATCACGACTAGTAGTTCATTTACTTTTTAAAAAAAAATGAGCTGTTCGCTAGTGGACCAACTATTAGTCTTCAGAAGGTTTGGCTTATGTTTTTTGTTTTAATTACAGTCTATATAATTAGCTCTCAGCATGGTGAGGTAAAAGAGAATTGCACCAGCAAGCTCCCAATTTCTTCATCTCATTAGGTTTTTAACACGATTATTAGTATCATAATCAGCTATGATGTTTTCTGTTTCAGGTTTTTACATTCTCTGATTTGCAGGGTGTCTTGATTGGCTAATTTAGGCAAATTATTTTGATTGTCTTGATGATGGTTGGCTGATTAGAACACAGCAGGGGGATAATTCCTTCCTGAGAAATGTTGCATTCTTTTGTTTTTTGGTGTCAGAACGCAGAAAAGGTTTTTCTTTGTGTACATTCAATTATGATATTTGCCCATAACACTAGTAGAATGCCCTGGAAAGCACTTAGAATAGTAATGGAATAAACCTGATTACTGTTAGTGGAAAAATTGGCAATATGAAGATGAGGTGAAATGAAGAAATTTACTTGAACCACTGGATGAGACTTTTGCATTTCCTTTTTGCGATTTTGTGGCTTTTGAGCCAACAAATAAAAGGTGGCATTTTATGAAAGTATTCAGGTTTTTGTCTCCCAGGATTAGGGCATGATAATCCTGTTTTGTCATTGCACACAAGTTCTTGCCATCTTTTGTTCTGAACCCATAAATTCTAAAATCATGGCTTTTTCAGTGGAACTAAAACTTAGGCAGTTTTGGTTCTAAGTTTTGCTGATGACACCATCTCATGACACCTTTTCTCAGCCAACCTTAATAATGCTTTTTTTCTCTGAAGAATAAATTCATAAAATAAATGCAATGAAACAAGAAGGCTATTTTTTTTTCTGATTAGCAGTTGTTGCACACTTCTGCCGAGAAGTAATCTTTTTTACTGCTTAATAAAGACATTTCCATTCAAACTATTTGCTTTTCATGCCTTTTAGTTACTATGAATTTTCTTGATTCGTTTAATGGAAAAGTGCCATCTTGGTTACTGTTGTTTTGTTTTTGGCAGGAAATAGTGTTTATCTTAAAAATGTACATAATTGAATAAATTATATGCTAAATATTTTAATTAGTAATTGTTCAGGCAGAATAGGAAGAAGTGTGTGCTTAAAAATTGCATTGACATGTTCCTTGACTTTTCTTTCTGTGAGTTCCACCTCTTTTTTTAATGTATTACATTTTAGGTAATATCCTGGAAGTTACACCTCTCTAGAATAAAACTAGGGGAGATGGTTATTAGGGTGCCTACATCTCATGTTGGAGTGCCTGGTTTTGTGCCCCAGCTCTGATCCTGATTCCAGCTTCCTAGTGATGAAAACTTGAGAGGCCGTGGGTGATGGCTCAAGTACTTTGTTTCCTGCTAGGCACATGGGAGACTCAGCCTGAGGTCTGGGCTTCTAACTTGCTGCTTCAGTCCTGGCAGACCATTTGAAGGCATTTAGGGAGTGAACCAGCAAGTGGAAATGGGCTGGCTAGCTTGCTCACTCTTTTTCCTCTTCCTCCTTCCCTTCCTTCCTCCCTCTCTCCTCTTAAACAAATATTTTTTTAAAAAGCAAAAGATCCAAAACTATATTATGTAAAGTTTGAGCATTAAATTTATCAATAATTCAGCAAAAAAAAAAGTCCTCCTATTTAACCTTTGTAGTCTCCCTAAACTCCTTCACCATCACTTTGGCGTTAGAGAGGTATTGAGGCATTTTTTACAACAAAATGCCACTAGTAAAAGTACTACCATGTAAAAGCAGAAGCCTGAAAAGGAATTTCCCTGGGCATGGTAACAAGCACCGAGGTCTATAAAATGAAGAGAAAATGTGAAATAATATGCATGCTTAATGCCTTATCCATTAAGTTCCAAGTTTTCAATTCTGTGAATTCTTCAGTGGCATAATACAAGTGGTGTGTTTATTCAGTGTAACTCTTTATAGGTGCCCTGCATATGAAGGGGGATAATTTGGGACATAATGGGTTAGTGTGAGGGATAATGCACATGTAAATATTCAGGAAATTTTGAATTCAAGAACCACAGATTTTCAGCATGAGTTTGCTTCGTTCATTCTGCTATTTTCCTTAACGTTTTAATTGCTAATTTTTTCTCATCAAAGAAAATTTTTCAAATTAACAAATTTGGATTACAACAAAGATAGAAAAGCAGTGCCCCACATTGGAAAGGATGTAGGCTCTGGTGTTATAGACCCACGAGCTCCTATCTGGCCCTGTGATGACTTGTCACTTGAGCCACCACTTGCTCACCTAAGATGGGGGTCTCATCATGCCTACCTCGAGAGCTTGTTCAGAGCAGTGCATGGCTCAACACATAGGAATGGCTGCCACTGTTTCCTTTGTGGTTCCGAAAGCTTGTTGAAGGACACATGTAGGCAACTAGTGCTGGGTCCCTCTATCTTATGCCAGTATTTGATTACATTGCACTCATAATGAGGACGATGCCTAATGAAACCTCCTATTGAGGCACATAGTAATGACTTGATTCCAACACTGCTAGTAGAGCTTTCCATCCGAGAAACCAGAGGTGTTGGGCGTTAATAAGTTAAATTTCAGAAAGTAATGAACTCTGCTAATTGAATTCATCTTTGTTAATTAATAAGATCCTAGTAAATTGGTTGCTTTCTTGTGTAATGCTCTGCAAAAGAGTAGTAAGGCCTAATGATTACAGGGTCCACAGTCTCGCTGCTTTCTTTCCTACATAGATAGCAGTGGTGGTGACAGTGTCATCTTGGATTTCCATTAAACCTTTGTGTTATCATTGAAACCCCTGACATTGGTTTGAAAAAGAATGTGGGAGAAAAAAAAATGAACTGAGAATTCTAGGCCAGCTGGCTAGCTTATGTTTTAAGAGTTTGTCAGGGAGAAACTTGGGAAATCAATCCAGTAACTGTTGTGCCAGTGGCTGTATCGTCAGGTTTGGTTGGTTTTATTTACCAGGTTTGCCGAGAGCAGCTAGATTTTGTTTGGTTTGGTTTGTCTTTTTTCCCCCACTTAGGAGAAGAAAGAATTTTTTCCTCCCTGGGAAAGTGTAGGTGCTAAAGTTAGGTTAATAGCGTGGTGTTCTCAGATTTGTACGAGAGGGTCAAAATGATGGGTCCCTGAGGTACTGTTCATGTTCCCTGACTCAGGCTGGGGTGAGAGGATGTTTTCTGGAAAAGTGTCTTGTAGATTTGTGGCCGATTTTCTGCTACATGCTTGTTTCCCAAAAATCTCATCTAGGAAGAACTGACACATTTTCCCTCTTTATTTAACACAGAGAGAATTTCCAAAATTTTTCACATTCCGAGCAAGGGATAAGGTAAGACCTGATTCCTTTCCTTTTTCCTTTTTTTTATCTCTCTCTCCCCCCACCCCCCGAGTTCTTACTTATTTCTAAAAAGCCCAAGAATAGCTAAGCTCTGCCACGAGTTCTTCCTGGCCTTCTTTTTGGATTGAGCCTGTGCTTCTCTTTGTCTTGCATGTGTCTTCAAACTAAAACAGGCTGCCCTGTGTGACATGTTGTTTCTGGAAACATCCCAGTGTGCTGAGCTGCCCAAAGGAGACAACAACTCGGGAGAGCATCCCTAAGCTTCAGGACAAGTTGCATGATGTGCAGTAGCTCCCAAGCAGAGTTAGTCTTGTCATCAACAGGCAGTTTACATTTAACTTTGATTTGCTTTTTACCTTTACATTATTTCAGATTGTGCTGGTTTCTTTTTGTTATCAGCTTATATTTTTGGCTTTTTGGCTCCATTCATTCAGTTGACAATCTGGAAAAACAATTTGGTATTAGCAAAATGTACAAAACAACAATGTTCCATACAACTTTTTAAGAAGCTGCACCTATAACTGTATTTCTAAGGATACAGTATGTTCCAAACCCAAAGATCATTTTTTAAAGGAAATTATATGATGCCGAGAATTAACATCCTTTCTGCTGTGTCCTAAGTGCTAAGACATGGATCCTTGCTTTAAGCATTTAGACTCGTGGGGTAATTCCAAAATGTGGGCATGTGAATTAGCTAGTAATCTGAAGCAATCTGTGCTTAATTATAAAACACAAGTTAGAAAACACTAAATGCTGCAGGAAGTTTTTAGAGAACTTAAGATTTTTGTTTCTTTGCTTCCAATGGGGAATATTACCGCTTGAAACATCCTAAATCCTGAGAGCTTGGCGAGTGACTAGTTATTTGCCTAATCTTGTGTAAGTGTTAGCGTTAGCCGGGTGGAGCTTACTTTTGTTGCCCATTAGTACAACATAGCTTCTGTTTCTGTTTCCAATCATCTTTGACTTACACATAGATGCTAATTCTGTAATTGCCACATGTGAGCTATTTTTTTTTTCTCTGATTCCTTTCCTCTCAGTTTGAGGAAGATCGGATTTATCGTCACTTGGAGCCTGCTCTGGCTTTCCAGTTAGAGCTAAACCGGATGAGAAATTTTGACCTCACTGCCATTCCTTGTGCCAATCACAAGATGCACCTGTACCTTGGGGCAGCCAAGGTGGAAGTAGGCACAGAAGTGACAGACTACAGGTTCTTTGTTCGTGCAATCATCAGGCATTCTGATCTGGTCACCAAGGTGAGTGTTGCTTTTTAATGGGAACATAGCTCCAGGGAAGGGACAGGAAAGTATTCCTAGCTGGAAATCAGGTCTTCATTTTTTTTCTTTGAATTAAGGTGCCTGTTCTCTTTTATCTGATTTTCCAATAATCAGACAAAATCTTTTAAGTCATTTCTGTCACAAAAGTAAATATTCCTTGCAAGAAATCCTCGCCCGCCCCCATCGATTTCTTGGTAATAGAAGTTTGATACCACTGACTGGATAAAAGGAAAAGCACTTTAACAGGAAAGTCAGCAGGAGAATTCAATGGGGACAGAGAGTAAGGAGGAAAGCTGCGGGAGAATGAGCCCCCTTGTCAACCTGTCCAGAGGTTTGGGCAGTGTCTGTACATAGCACTTTTTCGTATGTTGGATATTATCACATACCATGTTTTTGACCTTTCTTCAGCTTCCTAAACAGATGAGATTCCCTTTCTGCATAGCTCAGTTTGGCATATCTGAATTATTATCTCTATTGAAGCTGCAGTTCTGGGAATGCCTAGCAGCTCCACCTATCAGAAGGAAATGATGTGCTTAGAGGCAAATGAAAGCCCTGACAGGGATTGTTTACCTGACCCACGCTTGTTCTCGCTGTGTCTGATCACTGCACTTACTCTAGGGGCAAAGGAAAGCAGTGTCTTCACCAGGTACCTTATGATTCATGACATCCTGCTGGTTAAATAATCATAAAAGCGATTTTTTCATTGCCTCTTTTAAACTATGATAATGCTGGGGATGCCCCGCGTGGCATAGGGGTTTGCTCCAACATGCAGAGCCAGTAACGCGTACAGGGAGAGGTTCTGGGGATGAAGCATTGACAGGAGACCAGTGATGGTAGAAGTCCGCGAAGTCTCTTTTTTGCTCCTTCACTTCTCCTTATATACTCTTCCCCTAAGTCCTAATTTAGCCAGAAAATTGGATACATATGAGTCCAATTTGTCTTGGTGTTTTTAGCCACAAGCTCAGTTCCTTTTCCTGCCCAGTCCAACCAGTGCTAATCAACTGCTTAGCCCACAGCAGGGGTTGCGATGTAGCTCTGGGCACTCACATCACATAACACAGTACTTAGTTTCATGTTTAATTGGAGTTCCCACTCCTCTTCCAATCCAGCCACCTACTGAAGTGCACTGGGAGACATTCCTGCTAGCTCATATACTCAGGTCCCAGTTATCCTTGTGTGACTCTCAGATGGAGTTCCTAGCTGCTGACCACAGCATGACGTAGCTGGCACTTAGGGGCGTTTGGAGACTGAACCAGCAGATGGAGGATCTCTCCCATCTTTTTTTTTTTTTTAATATACTTGTTGATTATTTCTGTGCAGGAAGCTTCTTTTGAATATTTACAAAATGAAGGGGAACGACTACTTCTGGAAGCCATGGATGAGCTGGAAGTTGCTTTTAACAACACAAACGTCCGCACAGACTGTAATCACATCTTCCTCAACTTCGTGCCCACAGTCATCATGGATCCCTCAAAGGTACCGTTCTCCTGAGTTTTTCTCCTGGCACTAGCAAGCGCAAGCACTGAAATCCATTCATGTGCCGCTCACTTGTGCTTGGATACAGGTCCTCTCTCTCTTTGGTGGTTGAGCCCTAAATCTTTAAAGTTTACAATTTGATTGTGAGGCTGATTGTAAAGTTTACACATTGATTATTAGCAATGTTAATATTACTAATTGTTAATGTTAGCAATGTTAATGCAGGTAGAACTCAGAACTAAATGTGGTGTCAGCTTGCTGGTCCTGTACAAGCAATGCTGAAGTGCTTTGTGTTCTGCTGGCACCTGTTTCATGATATTCCTAGACCACTTTTGTGTGTTGGTTACAAGAAATCACGTCTGAGGCCTTTTAACTAAAAAACTCTTAACCTTGCAGACTTAGAGTACTGAGTTGCCTTGGTAAAAAGATTAGAGAAAGTGGGAGCATATGCCTCATCTCCCTAAATCCCAGTTGAACTTGACAGAGACCAAGCGTCAGAGCTATAATGTTTGGGTAGAATGTTCTAGCATCACCTGCAAATTGCCTTTCTTTAATTTGTGCAATTTACTAAAAGACATACATTATAAAGTTTAATAAAATTGTATGGAAAAAAGCTCATGTTGGTAATTGCTATGTTGATTTAAGGTCCTGTAAGTGCAATGAAACATAGTTACCATGCATATAAATGCCACTTAATAGCTACTTAGCTGGAGATTTTATTCTTATTTGGGGCTTTGTCTTAAATCCCATGGCTTTTAATTTTACCTGTTGCAGATCTTTGATATAGAGTGTGACTATAATTGGGAAGGGAGAAAGGGTTGAGAGGAGGAGAAAACCATTCAGCTGCCAAACCAGCAGAAACTGTCCCTGACTTGTTCCAAACTTCCTAAGAAACTTTGTACTTTTTGAAAAGACAATTTCTAGCATACATCTCCACAGACCAGCCTCTTTTTCCTCATTTCTCTTATCCTAAAGATGGGCAGGCCTTAAACAGGCCCTGGCTACAAAGTATTTAAGTTTTGTGCTTGATATGTCTGTGTCAGATTGAGGAATCTGTGAGGAGCATGGTAATGCGCTATGGAAGTCGGCTGTGGAAATTGCGCGTCCTCCAGGCAGAACTGAAAATCAACATTCGCCTGACACCGACTGGAAAGGCAATTCCCATTCGCCTCTTCCTGACAAACGAGTCTGGCTATTACTTGGACATCAGCCTCTACAAGGAAGTGACTGACTCCAGGACAGCACAGGTACAGTGGTCAAGCACACTCCTTAGAGTTTTTGATTTGGTCATGTGGATAAACTACTTGTCCTTGATACAGAAGACCCAAGCTCACAAAACCCATTGTTTCATGGGGGGGGGAGCGGTTGTCCTTTATTTATCCAAATAGTTGTGTGAATTTGAAAAACATTGGCTTTGTAAGAAGTGCTGTGTTCTCTGTCATGATTATGTCACCTTTTGGTGAGTGCTAAAATATGGTGTGAGCCTAACTCCAGTGGTAATTCTGTAATGTGGGGCTCTTGTTTTAGAGGGCTTGTGGGCCACTTCAGCAGTCTAGTCTTTTCTGGTCTGCTTTGTCCTGTATGTTTTCAGCATAGTTAAAGCCCTCATTTTCAAGTGAATAAAGGATTGTTGGAATAGGTCCACAACTTCCAGCTTTAAAAAGGAAAATTTCAGCAGCATCTAACAGCATGCACAATATACAGTAGTAAGTATGTCCTATTTATCCATTCTGAGCTTCCAAGAGCTCAGAGCAATACATACCTGCACAAGAGCAAAATGTCAAAGTTGAACCCATTTTTGAGATGGAAAAATTGAAGTCACTGAGTTGACTCATTCCGTAATAAGAGAATTTCCTTTGAATCTACTTCACCACCTTATTTTCTAAATGTTTGGGCCACTGTTTATGATGCTAGATTTTCATTGGTTCACCTTTGGTGCCTATCTGTGTAAGAACTTGGATTTTTTTTTTTAAATGAATTTGGCCTGAACTTGAGGAGTGCATCCTACTGATTAAAGGATGAACTTGTTGCAGTATATACAAGCAAAGGTTTCAGTCTATTCTATGCATTGGGTGCCATGAAGAGATTATGTGTTTCTGTTATTTTTTTTTTATCTACAGCCTTTTCAATCCAGAAATAGAAGTAGGAAAGGAAAAATTTTTTTTTGCCAGTCTTGTGAAGATGAATTTTAAAACCTTCAGTCTGGGTAGTTGTCAGAATGACCTTTCATTTTGTGCTTTGATTACCAGTTAGATGGCCAGAGAGATCCATCCTGTTGAGAGAAGTGAACAGTTAGAGAGCGCACGCAAGAGCATGAGGGGTGAGCAGGAGAAAGGACGCAATCATTTCTGCTGCGTTTGATGTTTTTCAGGACAACCTTACAGACATTTTCAGTCAAAGCTTTCCATGTGCAGGGATATTTTTAATTAACTTCTACAATGGCTTCAAGGCAGGTCCATTCTTGTGAAAAACAAGATGGCCACCAGAGATTTTAATGTTTCTGATAAATACGTTTGTTCTTCACAGCTGCTTTTTTTTTTCTCTCCTTTTGTTTACTAGAAAGCTCTTAGATTTCCCTCATGGCTGATGTTGTTGCTGATTGGGGGAGCAAAAGGCACAGGTGCTCTAAGTTGGGTGTGGTACACTCCTGGCACAAAACAAGACCTTGATAAGTGTCTGGGGGTGGGGATTGCTTGTAGCATGCACCCACAGTGCTCGGGGAGCTCTGAAGGCAGGCGTCTTCTTCAGGCTTCACAGCAGACTGCGCTCAGGAGCTATGGCTGCTGGGGAACTGACTTGGGAGCACCCAGCTAAAGGTGGGTACCGACTCAAGGCACAGCCCACAGCCCTTGCCTATCGGGTACTTATTGTCAGATTTGAATCGTGTGAATTTAATACAGAACCATGTCTATCATTTACTCATTGGTTTATTAATTTAGTCTTTATTAATCTCTGTGTCAGAAAAAAATGATTTGCAGAAATTTGTAATTGCAATAGGAGAAGACAAACAGTTCGTTTCTCTGCAATGTAATATGCACCCTCATGTCATCAAGACGGAGTTCTAAGGGTGCAGGTTGTGTGTGCCAGACATTGGTTTCAAAGGAAGCCCTTTTGTTGGCCTTGGAGAAGCATACTCAATATATAAAATTTGTTAATATTTTCATGAACTTGTAAGGCATATACTTTACCAGGTTTTAATTACCACATTTATTACAGTAGAAAAGAGAACTAACATATAGTGGATCATTCAGGGGCTTCCTTCACTAATCATTACTATCAACCTCTTGTCCTTACGCATCATTTATTCATTCTGCCAATAAGCAACAAGGTCGACTGGCTTGAGTTTCATTTTCATTCCTTTTCCTTGGATAGCCTTAGTGTGGAGTAAGCTGTAATGAACCCTGATGTCAGGCAGTCAGAGTGGGGAGACAAGATTTGTGTAATGCATTGCATAAGTGAATTGATTTCCAATGTGTAGCATGAGAGAGAAATAACATTTTAAAGTCACCTTTATTGAGGTTTAACTTACATATAATAAAGTGGACTCCCTTTTATGTATACAGTTCACTTCATTCTGGTGGTTGTATGCACCCTGGGAACCACCATTCCTATCAAGGTAGAGAATGTCTCCTCAGCCCCAAAAACCTGTCATGCTGTTTTGCATTCAGAGGTAGAGACACCGATCCCACCCTTAGGCAGTCCCCAATCTGCTCTGTGTCAGTGTAGATTAATTCTGCCTGCCCTGGAATTCATATAAATGAGATCAAACAATGCATACTATTCTGTGTCTGGCTTCTTCCAGGCACAGTGTTTTTGGAGATGCATCTATGGTGCATGGATAGGTTTCTTTCTATTACTGAGTGGCTTTCCATTTTGTGGATTTTATAACTTTTATATCCATTCACCTGTTGGGTAACATTTGAGGTTTTATTTCCCAGTTTGAGCTATTAAGAGTGAAGTCTGAAAATCCGTTCATAAATTTTTATTTAGATATGCTTTCCTTTCTCTGGTAGATATATAAGTGTGTAATTGCTGGATCTAGGAAGTATATATTACTTTATAATACTGATGAACCATTTACTCAAGTTGTGACATTATAAATTCCTATCAGCAATTATGTACCTAAATTGCTTTTCTCCATCTTCCTTCTTCAGTGCACAGTATGTGTGGTAAATGTTGCCAGCCTCAACTATTGCCTGACCTAACTCTAAGGAGTTAGCAAAACTGAGTCTCAAACTCCTGAACCCACATGTCTTGTCTTCTCTCGATAAACAGGAAATGTACTTCCTGACCCTGCTGCTTTTACTCCTGTTTTTTTAATGATTTGGTTTACGTCCTTTGGGCCTAGGTTTCTCACATTGTAAACTTGTCCTGGGTGCCAGCATTGTGGTACAGCAAGTGAGGTCACCTCCTGAGATTCCTGCATCCCATGTGGGCATCGTTTCTTATTCTGGCTGCTCTACTTGTTCCTGTTCTGGCTGTTCTACTTCTGATCCAACTCTCTTCTATTGCACCTGGGAAAGCAGGAAAAGATGCCTCAAATCTTTGGCCTCCTCACCTATGTGGGAAAGGCAGATACAGCTTCTGGCTTCAACCTGTTCCAGCCCTTACAGTTGTGGCCATTTGAGGAATGAAGCAGCAGAGGGAAGATCTCTCTTTCCCTCCCACCTCTCTCCCTCTTTCAGTAATTCTATCTTTCAAACAAATCAATAGGTTTTTTTTTTTTAATGATTTATTTTTATCTGAAAAGCTGATTCACAGGGAAGAGGAGAAGTAAAGATCTTCCCATCTGCTGGTTCACTTCCCAAATGGCCTCAGAAGCCAGAGCTGAGCCAATTCAAAGCCAGGAGCGTTTTCCTGCTCTCCCACAAGGGTCCAGGGCCTAAGGACTTGAGCCTTATTCTGCTGCTTTTCCAGTCCGTAAGCAGGGGACTGGGTCAGAAGCAGAGCAACTGAGCCACAAACCCGCACCCATTTGGGATGCCGGCACTGCAGATTCAGCATTAGCCTCATAAGCTACTAAGTGGGCCTCACAAATAAATTTTTAAAAGTAATACATAGTTGTTTGGGGCTGTATTATGATCCACAGGGTAAGCTGCCACCCATGTGGAAGTCTTATATGGAGTCCCAGATTGGTTTCTGTCTGGCCCAAGCGTGGCTGTTGTCACTGTTTGGGGAATGAACTAGCAGATACATGGAAGATCTGTCTCACTTTCCTCCCTCCCTCTCGTTTCCCTCTTTCTGGCTCCTGTCTCTCCCTCTCGCTGTAATTCTACCTTTCAAATAAAGCAATAAAACCCTAAAAGAAATTCTCATTTCTTATGTCACACTTTCAAGACGTTGCTAATTTTACTTCCCACATGGTGCCTTTTTCCCTTCAGTGATGCAGAGCTTCCGGCTGTTGGCCGTTAGGCAGCCTGAGACAATGTTGTCTGTAACAGAGGAACCTGTAGAACATTCTGACTGCCCTGAGTGAAGGGCTAGGGAGGCCAGGGAGGCCTTTAGCTGCCCGTATCCCGGGCTTGGAAAGCTAATCGCGTCTCTGTGTCTGTGTTTCAGAGCCCAGAGATGCATTCGTGTGTTGTAAGCTTGTGCGTCTCTTTTAGGTCTCGATAACCAGAGCCTTGCGCCCCATCTCTATTTGTATTCTCCGCACTGGGAATCTGTATGTTATGTATTCATGCATAAAGTTCCTAGTTTAGTGTTATACAACCTACGAACATTCAATAAATATTAATTGAATAGAAATAATGGCATCCTTTATAAATATTCATAAGCAAATAAAACAATATATGGAGTATAAAGTACTCTCCTAGAATTGTTTAAAATGATTAAAAACTAGTTTGGTAATTTTGTTATGTAACAAAATAGGTATTGCAGAAATTGTTCACTAGTTGTAGACACTGTACTGGGGGAGGACATGTATTTTTTTTTTAAGATTTGTTTATTTTTATTTGAAAGGCAATATACAGAGAGGAGGAGAGACAGAGAGAAAGATCTTCCATCCGATGATTCACTCCCCAAGTGAGCACAATGGCTGTACTGCGCCGATCCGAAGCCAGGAGCCAGGAGCTCTTCCGGGTCTCCCACGCGGGTGCAGGGTCCCAAGGCTTTGGACCATCCTCGACTGCTTTCCCAGGCCACAGGCAGGGAGCTAGTTGGGAAGTGGGGCCACTAGGATCAGAACCGGCGCTCATATGGGATCCTGGTGTGTGCAAGACTAGTACTTAACCACTATGCTATCACTACGGGCCCCTAGGGCATGTATTTTAATACACAGAATTTAATGAAGTATAGTTCTTTTACTATAGAGTGTGTCTTACTAACCAATAGGAATGAACTGTCTGGCAGATATTTTTGAAGTTTTTATGTGGCCAGTGAGACTTACAGGCATCTTCTAATTAAGTGGACTGAAACATGGATGATAGTGGTGGAGCCTTAATCTAGACTTGTACATTGGAAGCAGAAGAAAATTTTTTTAGTGCATAGCTTGTTTATTTCTGTTTTTGTTTTGGCTAAAATGCCAGGATTGCTCAAACTGGTTAGGTTGACTTCATTTTTGAGTATGTTGTTGTTAAGTCAGTTTAGAAGATGAGCATCTTTCTGTTTCTGAGAGAAGAGTATTTCACTGTATTGTTGATTTCATGTAGTTCAAAAGTGAGAGCAGCCTGCTAATTGCACACTATTTTTTTTTTTTTTGGAGTTGATTATCTGTAAAGTGGTAATAGCATCAAGTACCTGATTCAGACAGAACACCTGTTTTAACTGCCCAGCCCACCAAAAATTAAACAAACAAACAAACAAACAAACAAACAACACTCATGGAAAATCTCCTCTTGGCAGCTGATTTTTTTTTTTCCTTCTGTGTCTTAATTCCCCGTACCATTCTGTTTTTCCTGCAGATCATGTTTCAGGCATATGGAGACAAACAGGGGCCGCTGCACGGGATGTTAATCAATACTCCGTATGTGACCAAAGACCTACTGCAATCAAAGAGGTTCCAGGCACAATCCCTAGGGACAACGTACATCTATGATATCCCAGAGATGTTTCGGCAGGTAGGGGGACAATGGGCCAGAAGCATTCCAGCATGGCTAAGGACGCAAAATTTTCCAGAATTTTCTTTAAGATGAAATTTTGACTAGAAAGGGCAGGGAAAAATTGTGACACAATTCTCATTTCTGTTTCATGAAGTAACTGTGGACTCGGATATTGGATGGTCCTTAATGAATTAACAGGAAGAATAGTGAGAATATAAATCTATTGAGTAGAAGAGAATAAACTACAACCACCTGCCCAATATGGTGCTTCACAACAACTTATGCGAGGACTTACATATGTATTTCCTATATCTGTATTTAGATTAGGGTTATTTAAAAAGAGGTATGAAAGTTTGGTTTTCATTTTTCTATTTTCTAAGATCACCCAGGTACTTAGATGATAGGCCAAGGTTAATATAGTGAGAATCAATATAGACAGCATAGACAAATGGATATAGAGTCCATGGTACACATTTAAAGTATAAGTCCTTTTGTGGGAGATTTATTATAGCTGAATAAAAACTAACATGAGAAAATATGACATTATGAATCTCATCCTCTATATGAAAATAAATTCCTTTGATCTATATGGTGAATCATCTATGCTGCAGATTTTTCTTCCATCAATACAAGGCAAGAAAAGTATATCAGCAGAAAATGCAACAGATAAAGAATAAGCTATCAAAAGAATACTGAATTTGTCCTTTTAAAAAAAAAATCTATGAATATAGGATTTCCCCATGTCTCGCAGTCAATATTACCAGCATTACCACATTTGAATTTTAATAAAGTAACTTATGGCCTTGGCAAATAGTCTATGTATGATTGCTCTGTTACTCAGAAATACAAGGGATTACTTTGATGTAACCATGTGTTTAGAGTTTCTGTCTCTTGAAACACAGCTACCTTCTGCAGGATTTGCCTCTTACGGCATTGTTAGTCTAAAAGCTGAGTGCTGATTCTGTTTCCCAATGCCAGTACCATGAGTAAAAAGTCCTTCTGAGGCTCAGCATGGTACCCTAGTGGCTGGAATCAGTCCTCACTTTGCACGTGCCAGGTCCCCATGTGGACACCACGTCATGTCCCGCCACTTACTGTGTCTCTCCCTGCCTATGACCTGGGAAAGTGGTCGAGGATGGCCCAAAGCCTTGGGACCCTGCACCTGTGTAGGGGATCTGGAAGGAGCTCCTGGCTTCAAATCAGCTCAGCTCTGAATGTTGCAGCCATTTGCGGGGGGTGTGGATCAGTGGACAGAAGATCTTTTCTGTCTGTCCTCTTCTCTATATGTCTGACTTTCCAATAAAAATATTTTTTTAAAAATCCTTTGCATGGAATTCTTATATGATAGCAGATATAAACATATATCTGGAACATATAGGTATGTATGTGTCATTTGAGCTTCAAGTGTTGGAGTCAAGCCAAGAAAGACCCTATACTAGTTCCCACTTCATAAAATATTGGCTTGTCTTATTTACATGAAGTTGGCAATGGGAATCATGATTTCAGATGTATAGGTGTGCATTTTCTCAAATACTAGCCACATTGATCTACGCATTGGCAAATAGTCATGCATGTCTAGAATCTAACTTCTGTGTCTGGGCCTGTACAATTTGCCTCAGAAGAGCTGCTCACCTGAACCTGTGCCAAGAATTTCATTCTGGCTGTTCTAGATTCTCATGAGTATCATGAGATTCTTCTATTGTTAAGTTTCTCTAAGGCATTTTTACTTTTGCAGGAGAGGCTACTACTTAGTTTTACATTTTACTATTTTTGAGATAGTATTGAATCTCTTGTCTGTTGGTAATGTTCCAGTGATGATTCAGAGCCACTTAATTATTTAAACTGGAATGACTTTTTTTTTTTTTTTAGAGAAGTGCCCGATACTGACATATTAAAAACACCATCAAAAAATCAGACTTGGGCAGGTGTTAGGTACAGTAGTTAACATGCTATTTAGGATGAGTGCACGCTATTCCAGAGTGCCTTGGGTTCACGTCCCAGTCATTTAATTCATGATCCAGCTTCCAGGTGATGCACTCCCTATACGGCAACAGGTGACAGCTCAAGTACTTGGGTCCCTGATATCCATAGGGAAAATTGGATTGAGAATCCTCATTGTTGGCTTCAGCCTGACCAGATCTCAGTTACTGAGGACATTTAGGGGCAGACCAGTAGTGGGTGAAAGATCTGTTTGTATCTTTCAAATAAATAAAAATAATCTTTTTAGTGACTTATTTATTTTAAAAAGCAGAGTTGTAGAGAGAGAAAGAGATCTTCCATCTGCTGATTCACTCCTCAAATGATCTCAGCAATCGGGGCTGGGCCAGGCCAAAGGCAGGAGCCGGGGGCTTCTTCCTGCTCTCTCATGTAGCTGCAGGGACCTTATTACTTGGTCCATCCTCTTCTGCTTTTCTAGGCACTTTAGCAAGGAGCTGGATCAGAAGTGGATCAGCCAGGGTTTGAACTTGGCCTTCAAGTAATCATTTCTTTTCTTTTTTTATTTTAAGATTTATTCATTCATTTATTATTGCAAAGTCAGATTTACAGAGAAAGAGATACAGAAATATCTTCCATCCACTGGTTCACTCCTCAAGTAGTCACATCGGCTGGAGCTGAGCCGATTTGATGCCATGAGCTTCTTCCGGGACTCCCACATGGGTGCAGGGTCCCTGGGCTTTGGGCTGTCCTCCGCTGCTTTCCTGGACAACAGGCAGGGAGCTGGATGGGAAGTGGAACAGCCAGGACAGGAATCAGCACTCATATGGGAGCCTGGTGGGTGCCACTAGGCTACCATGCTGGACCCCACAGGCACTCATTTCTTAAAAAGAAAGGAAAACCAGGTGGAACTGTAGCAATTATGTTTATACATATCAAAATGTTCATTGTTACCATTTAAACTTGTTTCCTTCACCAGTCCTTGATCAAACTCTGGGAATCTATGTCCACGCAAGTATACCTTCCACCACCTCCTCTGCCTTCTGACATGCTGACGTATACCGAGCTGGTGTTGGACGATCAAGGTCAACTGGTGCACATGAACAGGCTTCCAGGAGGAAATGAGGCAAGTAGCTGCACTCTTCTTACTCCGCTTTCATAAGAGGGGCCAGTAACTGGTATTAAAATCCAGGAGGCTTAAGGCAGACGTGTAGCCTTATGGTAGAGTTCTTCAGAGAGACAACATTGACTCAATATCAAGGAATTACTGTTAATTTTTTAGTTGGGATAATGGCTTTATGATGTTTCCTTTTTTAGGAAAGAGTATTGAGCTCTGCTAGGTCTATATACCAAAACATTTGTTGAATAAATTTATCTGATATCTAGCATTTGCTTCAAATAGAAGCAGGTGAAGGGGAATATTGGTCACATTTAAAGTATGGTTTATTTACATACTAATGTACATTTTTTAGTGCGTTTTCTGTGCTTAGTTCATTTGTCACTATTGTACGACAATGAATTTTTTCTTAAAGGGATTCAAGCAGAGCAGGAATTTAAACTGTACACTAAGAGAGCTCACTTGATAACAATTGTAGGATGTGTTTTCTAGGCATCTTTTCTCATGGCAACTTCTGTGTAATAATGTAAGTCATATTCTGCCCTACATCCTTAACACCTGTCTGTGTCTGTTGAGAGGCTTCCTGATTTTAGCTATGCTTCTAATTATGCCTCCAGTGCAGTTGTAGCAGTAATAATAAAAGCAACTCTTAAAAAAGAGAGGTGTTTTTTGTCTTTCCATCTTGACGATAATCCCTGAAAGAATTACTTTCTTTAAAAGAGGTAATCTTTTCCTGGGTAGTCACCTCACACAGGCTAGATCTACGATATATGTGTATTTCATTTAGTATCTTTCAAAAATTTTTCTTCTGTGCACACGGTGGATAGCTGTTTCAGTAATACACCAGTGGCTGCCAAGAGTGCATGATTTGATATTAAGATAAGATAGATGCAGGCAGTGGACCAGCTGGACTTGTAGAAGTTCTTCTATTCTAGAGCATAAACAAATGGCAAAGACAAGAGGATGGGGAAGGGGGAATGTCCAGAATTTTGACAACAGTAAGTACGTACTTGTCAGTGCACGGAGTTGAGGCACAGGTGTGTGCTACTGTGCGCAGCCTTTGCTTAGTGGGCCTCTCAACAGCAAAGAAAGGCTTCATTGTGGTAGACTTAAATTCTGATTCATTGAACAGTGGCGTCTTCAGGAATGGAAAGCACCCTCGTGAACATGCGGCTGGGAGTAAAACGGTTTTAACTAGTATAATTAAAACACAAAATGAGATTTTTGGCCCACGTGAAAGCTAGCTGCAGTGTTGTGCAAAACCTCTTGCCATGATCTTTCTCTCCTGCTTTCTCTCTGCTCTCATTCTGTTTGAGCGAATGGAGACAAGGGGAATAGTGAAGTCCCAGAGGGACAGAGCTCTGTTCTTGCTGAAATTACAAGCACAGAGCTGCCTGGGCATGAACATGTAGTGTTTACTCTGCCAGTATGAATACAAATAGTCTTATTATACAGGACTCTGTACCCAAAGACCACACACACACACACACACACACACACGAATAAAAAAATTAAAGGTTTTTCTTAACCCTTTTGAGACCTAGCAAACCTTGGTGCAAAAAGAATGACTGAAACAGCTGCCCAGGATGTTAGCTGCGAGTCGTCAGTCACACGTTTTCTTTTGCCCAGTGCTCTAATAGTCGTGTAGCCAGACAACTAATAACATTTGCCAAAATGTTTTGCTTTTTTTTTTTTTAAGTTCATTTTCTTCCTCTTCTATCCTTTTCCCTGCTTAGTTGCCTCATTTCTTTGTTCTCTTTTCCTTTCCTTCAAATGATTGACTAGGATTGAGACTGAGTGCTGGCTCGCTGTTTCCAAGCCTTTCGAGCTCAGGAGAAGTGAGACTGATGTTCTTTTGCAAGCAGTTAGTGACTAATGCCCAGGATGGCTGGTGTAGTCAGCCAGTGGCCTTAGCTAGATTATAGGGCGCTGCACAACAGGAATGAGGTTGGAGTATTAGCATCAACCTCTGCTACCGATAGCTTGAGCATACAATGGAGAATGTCCATCGAGAGACTGACCAATCTAAGCATGGAGTTTGAGCAGTCAGAACTCTGAGGGACAGCTGTACCTAAAGGATGACAAGATGTCAGTAGGATGTATTTCCTCATGCTGAGCCCACTTTTATCAGAACACATTGAATTCCAGCTATTGCAGTTTAATTTTCTTTGGCCAAAGAGACAAGTTTGTCATGAGCCTGGCACTCTACATATTACCCCAAGAACGATGTGAGGGAAACGAAAGAGCTCATGCTGATGAGATTGGGTGCAAATCTCTCCTGTGCCAAAGAGAATGGGTATCTGAACCGAGTCTTGAGAAATTGTTTTATTTAAAAAAGCAATAAAAAATTGAGCTGTTAATGTACCAAGAGCCAAGGCGCCATGTAAATGCATTGATGCTACATAGACATTAAATCATCATAATGTGGTGTTCTCCAAAGGAGATGGCTTTCCCAGGTCATCACTGTGGGTGGTATTGCATTACCTTCAAGCATTGGAGTCTCTGGGTTTAGAAAGCTAGCACACGTATAAGCATAAAGCAGAAGTTCCTGCAGAGTTTTCCCAAAAATTGAAATGCTTCTCTGTGCAATCCAATGCAGAAAACCTGCACTTACCAGATCTGAGACTATATGAGTGACCACTCTTATTTTTGTTTTTCTAGGACAATAAATAGGTAAAATGGTGATTGGGCCAAGACTTGGTCCAATTCAGTTCCATTTAGTTTTAGGTAACTTGTTTGGCATTTGAGGAAGAATATTGGCTGTCTCAGCAGAGATGTGACCTGCATTTTGAACATTGGTGCCTGTGTTATAAACAGGAGAAAGAGAGCTTGCCTCATGTGGTGTCAGCTGCTTTTTCATTTCTGTTTTCCTATTTGTTCCTTTCCCATAAAGAAAGATGTAACTAAAAGAATGCCACCCACTGCTTGATGAAAGGTGTAGGGGAACACATTTTTTTTTTCATTGTCAGATTTGAATGGCATTGCATTTAGTATGAAGTTAGAGAAGAAATAAAAAAGAGGTAGACCAAATCTGTGAACTCCGTTACTGGCAAATAGCTCCAAAGATGAGTTACCCAGGATTTTTCTTAATAGTATCAAGTAAAAATGAAATTTTGAGGAGAATGTGATGGCAACATAGCCCAAACTGATTTCATTTGTAGCTGCTGTGATGCAATGATGAACACTGTATGCAAATGCGCAGTTAGATGAATGTGTTCTACTGAGCCTGCAGACAGGAAGGACGCAGCTGGCCAGCTCCTCTCCCTTGCCGCCTCTGTTTTGGAGGAATTGTTTTCATTTTCCTGCCAGTTTGATAACCTGTTTTGATCATTTGGTGGAAGCTGTAATTGCAGGTGGGCACATTTCGAGTAACAGTTCGCAATCTGTGCAGCTGCTTTTTGCAGTACATCCTGTTATTTAAAAAAAAAAAAAACTTGGGCTAAGATCAAATCCATGGCTATAAGGGACTTGACAGAGAACAGCTTAACTTTACCTTATAGGACAAAAAGAGTCCTGGCCTTCTTGAGACTGTGTTTATATTCTGAGATAAGTGATTAGCATTTTTATGTCCTTTTAATAGTTCTGTACAGTAGATCAGGAATCTCTAAATTGGGCAATGATGAAAGAAAGAAAAGAGAGGCATCTTTTATAGTAACTTTAGCTCCAGAAGACATTCAGACCCTTCTTTCTAGTTCAGAATATGGTGTACTTTTACATTCCCTGACACATTATAATGAAACGGTGAGACGGGAAGACTTGTGGAGAGAAGTGGTTATAATTAAGTATAGGATGGGCCTGGTAATCAGAAACTTGAATTATTGCATGGCATAAAAATGTGTGCCTCAAAATCTTTCCGGGAGAAAACTTGTTCCATATTGGAAGCAACTCTAGGGTCGTCTTCACCCACATTGAGTTGGCTCCACGGCTTCGTTTTCCGCAGATGGGCACTAGGTGTCAGGATTTTCCCTTCGCAGCGGCGTGGCAATCAGTCAAGCCTCTTGAATTGCAGTTTGGTGAGACAAGCCCTCTGACATCCTTCCTTTTTATCCTTTGGCATGGCAGGCTTTACCTTGTGTCCCTGCAATATGCGATTGCAGTCTTAATTCTGAATTGAGATCTGTTGAACCTGTGTCACACCTGTACACATTTTTTTTTTTTTTAATGAAGAGGATGTTCAAAGAGGGAATAAAGTAATACAAATTAAAGTTTGAAGACTAGGTGCCTTTGTGACTGTTACCTTGGTTTCAGGACAGCTCTGCGTTCTTGAGGGTGACAGGGTAGGAATTATTACTAGTCCTACTGGTATGAACAATTGTTGTTTAATTGTTGAAAAAGGAATGATATCTAGTGTCATTAAGGAAGACATTGTTTATATTTTATTTATTTTTTTAAGAGTATTTGTTTATTAGAGAGAAAGAACATGTACAGGAGACTCGTCCAACTGTTGATTTGCTTCCAAGATGGCCACAGCTGCTAGGACTGGGCCAGGCCAAAGCAGGAGCCAGGAGCTCCACCCACCTTGCGTGGCTGGGACCCAAACATTGGGACCATCTTCTCCCAGGTCATTATTAGGGAACCAGATCAGAAGCGGAGCAGCAGGGAATACATGCAGACACCCTTATGGGATGCTGCCATGGCAACCTACTGTTTTACCAGCTATGCTGCAATACTGGCTGGCCCTGGCATAGCATTGGTTTAATTAGTTTTTTACGCAAAAAAAAAAAAAAATAAAAAATTAAACATTCAGAAAAACCTGAAGAATAATATACTAAATACAGCTGCATCTCCCAACTGGTGCATGCAAATCTGACCCTGTTGTTTCTTCATTTATATGTTGCTGTAATTCTTTGAAATTTCTGATTTGAGTATCTCTTTTTAAAAATGAGTAGTTAGGAGTTGGGTGGAGAAAAGAAGTTGGTAAGCATATATAAGCCTAAAAGAACAGAGAAATTAATTAGTAGATTCATTCTGACAGTTCTTAGGCTGGACCTCCTCGCCCAAAGGACCTTTTGTTCTAGTAAATCCAATCCAGCCTAACACACTCTTAGGTTATGTGGGTTACATTTTCCATACTTGGAGGGGTCACCTGGTTCTCAGGCCCTAACATTCTTGGGAAACCTGTTGTACCCCGACACTCTGGCTGGAGAGAATGCTTATATGCTTGTAGGTTTGGATAAGGGAAAAAATGGACTGTTTTCTCAGAAACATAGGCAGAAATATTATTCTAGCTTGCCATTAGGTTTCCATGAGTTTGTAGCCCATTTGGGCATACTTCACAGTGCTTCAGTTTCATTCTTTGAAGCTAGATGTAGAATGGAGTCGGTCTTGGAGCAGTGTGTTCTATGAGCATATTCTCATTGTAGTGTACTGATGTGCAGGTCTGAAGCAGACCTCAAAAACATGGATCTGTAAAGTAGGACCATGGCCTATGCACTATTCGCTCAGTTTATAAAAAGGGACTACTTGACCTCAATCTATCTAGCAGCCACCGGGCCTAGCTCTGAGAATGGGAGAGAGTGTCTTGAGCTCCTTAGCAAAAAAGGGTCACATGCCACTAATTAAACATGAACATTCATAATTTTCACTTGCTTTTTCATCAAAGGGCTTTGAAATACCAGTTTTGAGTTCTTTCAGACCTAACAAGAAAAACACATTATGGAATACATGGCAAGATTTTTTTTTAATGATTTCATGCTTTTCTTTTTTAATCCCTATTCTATATAAACATATTTGGCTATAAATCTTACGGTAAAATCATCTTCCAAACCAAAGAAAGATCCCATATTAGAGAATTATACAAACTTATTTTGAAAGTGTATCAGCCTACCATGGAATGATGTTTAATGAATGTGTAACACTGTACTTTTAGGATTCATGTACTTTACTTAGAATTCCTACTCAATAACCAGCAGTCAGCATTCATTCACATAATCAAAGGACAATGATTCTAGCAAGGTGACAAGGCTATTTTCCAGATCAACCAATGAATCCTGTGCCATTTCTTAAGAGCTATTGCTTTCAATGTTTTCCATTGCATGTTTCTCAAAAAAAAGTATAAATTGTTTTATGTACATGTGTACAAGTTTTATGATTTTTATACACACATGCACATACTCAAGTTCGATTTATTTATTTGAAAAGCAAAGCGACACAGAGAGTTAGAGATACCTTCCATGTGCCAGTTTGCTCGCCAAATATCTGTCACAGCCAGAGTAGGCCAGGCCAAATTCAGGGTCATGGAACTCCATCCTGTATTCACACATGGGTGATGGGCACAAGTGCCTGGGCCATCCTCTTCTACCTTCCCAGTTGTAGTAACAAGAAGCTGGGTTAGAAGCGGAGTAGCCAGATACAGGAGTAACTCAGATACAGGATGCGGCGGTGCAACTGGCAGTTTAACCAGTGCCACAACACTAGCTCCAGTGGCTTGTATATAAATATTGCAGGGAGAAATAATTCCCCTGTACAGATTTGCTGTTTCTAATATTTGGTAACATTGTCAAAGAATTACATCTGGGATGAGGTTTTTTGTTGTTGTTGTTGTTTTGTTTTTTTGTTTTTGCTCTAAATGTAATCCCCTCCCTCCCACTCCACCCCCACTTTTATCACTTTTTAGAGGGATTAGGGCAAGTTTGTTCAGGCATTTTTGAATTATCAAAGCAGGAACAAAAGGAGTTTTTCAGCTGTTAATAAAATTTATTTCAGCTCTTTTTTGTCCTCATATAATACTCAGCAGTGGGACATGATACCTGGCAGATTTAAGATAATATAAAGGCATAGGCATTTTTTTTTTTAATTTGTTTTTTCCAAAAGTTGCGAATTAAGTAAAATGTTGCACATTGTCTAATTGGTTTAAAAATACATAAAAACCTCTGCAGTATTTTCTAATGTAGTATGTTTAATTAATGGATTAAAATGAATTGAAATTACTAAGGTAATTATTTTTATGCTAATTTTAAAGAGTTAATATTCCTTCAGTTCCAAGAGAAAATGGTAGGCAAAAGGTAACACTAATGTTTTACCTCATCACTGTGATGCATGTGATCCCTAAGCCTGTTTTCAGCTCAAACACTCTACGGTTCTTTGTGTTACTGCTCTGGAGCCTTGCAGGGTGGTCATCTCCTGGCATTAGCAGAATTAGAACAATAGCTATTGGATGCTATGCCTGAAAAAGCTCAAGTTTTAGACTCTAAGCATGGAAAATGACACATAAAGCCTTAACATCACAGCCACAGTGTAACCTGTATTTAAATCTCTGTGGAAAGACTGTGTTTTGTAAGCTGAACTCTTCAAGTGTGTAGACAGGCAGCTATGGCAAGGACACTGTCTTCCTGCTTCTCACAACGTGCCTGGAGCCGCCGGATGCTTGCCTCTCAGCACCCTTCAGAAATGAAATCCCGTCATGTTTTGCCCCTTTGCTTTCCCTTCAGAGTTTCTTGTTGAGCTTGACATTGTTGTTTTGTTTTTGTGGTAACAGCAGCTTTGTAAAGTGCCTGTATGTGCATGCACATTCAGTTCACACTGATAGTACAATTAATGTTGATGTCAATTTTGGTGTTAATTTTGGGTCATGATTAGTGTTGACACTTTGTGTCAGACTGATGGCATTTATAGGCACCACCTGAATAAATATTGGTATTATCATGTTTTTAGTATCTGTTATAACATTATAGCATTAACATTAAACCAAGGTCCTCCCAGGAGGGGAAAAAAAAAAAAGCCCTGCATATATGGGTAGATGGATAATGCCTTTCCGTATCACTGGTGTTACTCAGCGAGAAAATGACATCTCAGGGCAGAATCCTAATCACTGTTTGCAGCATCAGAAATAATGATCACCTCTGATCGGAGGTTGTGAATAATTCATTCAGTTTGATTTTCACGTCCTGTCCAGTGATACTTTTCAAACCAAATGTGTTTCTACAGGAAAATAATGGTCCCACTTCTTATGGAAATACCGTGGCACAAATCATTTTACCCACATAAAAACAGTTAAATAAGACTGTTCTCTTCTGCTTGCTTTCTCCGCCCCTTTCCCTCCTCCCTCACTTGAGCATGTTTATTTGAGAATCACAGTATAGCCAAAGAAATATTTCCTTCCTTAGAGCCTGTATAAGGACAACAAATATTTATTTCTGCTTATCTTTAGTTTATTATTCACATAGCTCTTGTGCTCCTCTACCCTTGACCACTTCAGTTAGCTCAGATTGATAGCTCTGTTTAAACCTCAGACACCTGCTTGTTGGAATGTTCTGTTGCAAAAGCAGTAATCTGAAATTAAATGTTTTAAAACTTGTTCATGGCTGTGGTGATTACAAGGTAGTTGGATTGAGTGCCTAGGACCACCTGGCTAGCAGGTGCCTGCAGGCAGAGGTGCACTGTCAGGAATGCGTTACGCTGACCTTACCTGTGCCAGGAAGCTGGAGCCTGAAACTCATTAAGCCAGAAGTCCAGCTACCCACACACACAGGCTACAGGTTGCCCTTGTGTTGCTTCCTTTGCCCTTGAGTCCTCCTGAAGCCCTTAACTCCTGGTTTCACCTTGGATGACAGAAAATAGGGGAGTTGATGATGGAATTTCCTTTGGTTGTTATTCTTTATTCAATACATAACATTGTGGGCCTAGGTGAAATCTGCTAATGTCGCAATCCCAATCATGGTGTCAGATTTGTATACACTTTTGTAATGATCGCAGAAATTTCAACATCAAATCTTCATTGTGTATATAACATAGATAGACCCATCCATGTGAAGTAATTTGACTGAAACAATTAGTGTCCTAATTAGATGGGGGGGATAAGATGATGGTCTTCTGAAGTAATGGCCCAATCCTCTGAGACAAAGCTATTCTTGGAATATTTTTGAACCATTTCTTCTGAATGCTGTGACCCCCTTTTCTCCCTCTGAATCTGACAAGGGCAGGAGGAAGCGTTTTTTCAACCCAGTTTTCATCATGAGACAGAAAGTATTTTGCATTCAGAAGCCATTTCCATTATCAAATTCAATTTTGTCAAGTGATTAGTTGAGTTTGGGAGAGAATGATTTGAAAACACAGAGCTGGGAATGGCTCCTGTGCTTCCACACACGAGGATAGCAGTTGCCATTCTCAAGTCGCGGGCTCCCTGTCAGTGATTGCACATCGCAACTGGATCGTTGCGTTGCATGTCTCTGCAGCTGTTACAGACTCGCGTCTGTTGACACCATGTGTTCCTACCCAGGACTGCTAAAAGAACGTGAAGAGCGGGCATTGGTACCTTGCCTGCCTATCAGGGCAAATGTCCTTTATGTACATATGTTTGTAAAGCGCTTTAGCTTCCTTCAAGATGAAAGACTCTGTATAAATATAAGCTTTCGATTTTAGTACATGTTTGTAATACATGTGGTACAGTCCTAAATATGTACTTAGCTGATAGGCACTGTTCTTGTCTATTGTACAAATATTGACTTTAAAAGTATAAATATGTATTTAATCATCAGACCAGAAAAATACTGAAGCAGTTACTTCTCAGGAAGAGATATTAATATTGTATAAACCTATATGTACATGTGTTTACATTATGCCACATCACTCTAGAATGTTTCTTTATAAAAAAATGAAATGATAGCCCCAGCCAACTAAGCTCTTCCTGATATTCTTCTCCCTTTGAGGTGACTCTTGATTTTTATTTTTTTGGTATATTTATGTCTCTGATTTTATACAAATGATGTCTGTTATATGATAGCTAAGATCTATAGTCGGTTCTTTTAAAATATGGGGAATTCATTAGGCTTGTGAGATTTTTTTCTGTCTCCTTTTAAACATTGTGGTACCGTGAGGTGAGTCACTGTATGCAACAGCAGCGTCCCATATGGCCACCAGTTTATGTCCTGGCTGTCCCACTTCCTGTCTAACTCCCTGCTAATGTGCGTGGGAAAGCAGCTGAGGATGGCACAGGTGCTTCAGCTCCTGCACCCACATGGGGGAGCTGAAAGAAGCTCCTGGCTTTGACCTGTCCAGCCCTGGCCATTGCAGCTGCATGGGGCCATGAACCACTGGATGGAAAATGTGTTTCTCTCTCTTTCAAATAAATAAAATTAAATCTGTGGGTTTTTTGTTTTTACTTATTGTGGAAATCTTCAGATACACACTGATTTAGAGCTATGATATAAGCATCCCTATACCTGATTTAATTAACAGATTTAACCTGTTATTCTGTAACTTATAGAAGTTTAAAGTTATTAGTGCAGTATGAAAGCAATAAATAAAATTAGGAAAGCAGGTGTAGGTGGTGACAAACTGCCCCCACTCCCTTCATTTCTCTTTTTTTGCTGTTCATCGTTCTCTTCTCCCTCTCCTCCCACCCCCCAGCCAGTGTTTGTTGAGAAAGTTGTGACACCAAATATGTACTTGCTGCATGCCAGGTGCAATTCTAGGACTTAGCATGTGTTTAATCCTCACAAAGAAACTAAGGTACAAGATTAGTAATTTACTCATGCCTGGAAAACAGAACGACTCTGTCCACTTCAAATTCAGGATACTAAAATCTGGTTCCTAAGTCTGTGCCTCTTAATGACTACCCGTGAACCTCTTACAGTCACGGTGTTATGCATATAGCTTTCTGTATTCCATTTTCTTTTTTATTTCTGGTCATTATGTTTTTAGTGGGATTCACATTTTCTTATTTTATTTTTGATGATGTTTACACAGCTGATTAGGGTAGGATAGGTCCAGGATTAGGGGAAAGTGGGTGAGACCACTATTTCCACACTTTCCTTATATTCCTATATCTGGGGGATGTCTTCCTTTTTCTAATTCAGTATTGTGATATCGTGGGTGTTGTAAAATGCTGTTCATCGTCCTTTATGAGACTGCAGTGAATGCTGACAAGAACGTCAGCTAACCAGTTTACTCCTTCCAGAAACGTTTTTGTGGTGACATTTATTTTTACTTATTTTAGGAGTGTTTTACATTTTGAGATAAGTTACAAAGGTAGAAAGTTTTCCATGTACTTTTCACCCAGTTTTGCCACTGATTACATCTTAAATAGACATGCTATAATTAAACCACAGACTTTAAAGAATTTCACCAAAACAAACAAACAAAGAAGAATTTCGCCAGGTTTTGTACTAAGTCCCTTTTTCTGCTCTAGGGTTCAGTCTAGTCCAATGTGCCAGAATGTATTCAGAGATCAGCGACATCAGTGCTGATGTTATGATTGACGTTCAGCTGTCCTTTTTATGTTCAGTTAAAACTAACAGCACTGGTCTAGAACATATTTCTTTCATCTCACTAGTAAGGCATTTCTTCTTGTGTAAACTTTAAAAAAACAAGTAAGAAATTTAGGATTGGCATTTGCCCTACCAATTAGACTGACATTTAGGACCCATGTCTTCACAGTACCTGGTTCGGATCTCCTCTCTAGCCTCTAATTGTAACTTTCTGATGGTGCAGATCCGGAAGGCAATGGTGATGGCTCGTATAGATGGGTTCCAGTCACATGTGCGGGTGTGTGGGTGACCTGGATTCTTTTCCTGATTTCCTGGCTTTGGCACCCAAGCTGTTACAGGCACTAAGAGTTACAGTCAGTGGGGTAGAGCTTGATACCTCTTAAATACATATTAATAAACATTCATGCTATTTGTACAGAACATTACTGGATTGTCCTATGCCTCGATTTCCTGATAACAATACCAGTCACCTTTGAGTTAGTAATGATAGCTAAAATTTGGGAGCTTTAATCTGCCTGGCTATGTACTAATTTAGTGTGGTGTTTCTCACATCAGTTCCTGCAGGAAGGTGCTGTTATCCTCATTTTATGATTGAAAACAGATGAGTGATAGGAAGCTAAGTAACCTGTTCAAGGTTAAACAGCTAGCATAAAACTGAGATTGGAACTAGGACAGCTTGAGTCTTCAGCTTAAGCTCTTCATCCCTATCAGTGTTTTTCTACTTTTCATACAGTGTGGTCAGATGAACTCTGTGCAGAAGGGTTTTAGTAAACTGGAAAACAGGGCATGCGTTCAGACTGGCGAAGTTCTGAGAATCTGAATGAGTCTATTGGAATGGATTAGATTTGAATAGGTTGAGAGGGAATGGCCAACTTTCTATATTAAAATTAATGCAATGTCAGCTTCCAGCAGTTTGTTGATCAAACTACTAGATGTGATTTTCGTAGTATTGTGAAGTTGTTGAAGCTTGATTAAATAAGACTTTCCCAACGTCATGCAGCTAATTAATTAGTGATAGAGCCGGAATTTGGATCAATGTTTGATTCCACAACTTATTTTCACCATGATATACTTATGTCATTTGATTCGTTGTGAAGTCTGTATTTTACTGTGAACAGGAGAAACAGATATTTAGATATTTATCACTTGTGCTAACTCAAAAACCATAGCTCTGCCGGTAAGGAATCTTGCTGTACTTGGCCTGGGCTAACACTCTCCAGTCTATAATGGTTCCTTTCAAGGCGGGAGGATAGCGGTCGATGAGAAACACACTTTGGAAAGACATTGATAAAGACTAGTGTGTTCTTGGTGCTGCAGTGTTGACACCTAATTAGAAGTCAATATTGCAAGCATAATGACCTGGCCAATTGCTGAACTGACTGCCCAAGTGACACAGTTAGAGTCCCCAGGTAATAATGTGAGATAAGAGTATTATGTGACTGCCCAGGGCCACACATTCATTGTTTACATTACCACACAAATGCTGAAGTTGATTCTTCAGGCTTTGTAGCTAAGCTGCTTCTGACCTATGTCACAAAGGTTAACATATTGTAAAATTTGGTGTAAATCCTAATGTTCCTGATTAAAAATGCATTTACAAGAAAGAAGACAGAAAATAGCTTTTTCTTCCTGGGGGAGGGGGAATGGGAAAAGGCAGAGAAAGTATGCCTCCCCACATAGATATTGTATTAACTAGTGTCTAAGAAACCACAGCCCCAAATTACCTGAGTGCTTGGGATTTCTCTATGCTGTTTTGTGAATGAGCTGTTTCGCCTCCTTTTCTCTCTATAATAAGCAGATACAGTAATGCCTTATCTGAGAAAATGAGTGGATTTTTTTCTGTGTATATTATATCCATTTTGATTTCTATTTAGCCAATGATATGATATATTAAATGGCTTATATTTATCTGTGGGTGTTTCCTATGTGTATTTCTTAATGCTGAGAATCACAAATAGCTGTGTGGAAAGCTTCAACCAGCCTGATTATAGTGGATGTGCAATTGGATTGAGGAATGTGTACTCAGAGCTTATGATCACTGGCCCGGTTGAGTCTGGGTGATGCATATGGCTTTCCAGGGATGCTGCTATTTACATCTGTTAATGGCCCTTCTTGATGACCAGCTCCCCAATGAGGTGACATGCAGCAGCCTGGGGATGAGAGACCGACCAAGGCTGCAGATGTGGCTGGGGCCCATTAAGCAGGGCCAGGAATGCTCATGTGGTAGATTTTGTGTTTGGGGGAGGGGGACCAGTAGTGGCAGTAGGGAAGGGGGCGAGCATGGGGGCAGATAGATGGCAGGGGAAGGAGAACATGTTATTTACCCAGGTATAGGAGAAATACACAGGCAGACATGAAAAACTGCCAATGTAACTGGGGTGTGAATGAATGGAAAAGGAGTGGAGCTAGCAAATAAACAAGTCGAAGGATTGCCTCATTTTCCTACTGACGAGGACTGAGAGAGGACAAGACTTGTGAGGGTTTGGGAAGAGACCTGTCACCTCCACCTTTTAAGTCAACATCCTTTATTTGTGTGGCTAGTCATTGGTGCGGAACAGAGAGCAGAGATTTGCATACAGCACCCGGCAGCAGGTCAGGCCCTCAGGTCCTCGCAGCCTTTGGCTTTCCGGTGCCGGGAGAGAGCAGCAGCAGCAAGGGTTGCTCACCCGGGTGCAGTGTGGAATGCTAGTAAATTCTTGCAGACAAGGAGCATACCTGAGCAAACCCATAAAGAGTATTTCTATTATTCCTGCCAGATGTTGAAGGACAGTAAAAGGACTGTGGATCACAAAAAAGTGTACATTTTACTCCCTTATGTGTTGGAGGCTTCTTGGATTCAATCAGAGAAAGAAACAATAGCTTACTATACTGGATAGTAAAACAAGAATTCTGGATTGAATCGCCAGTACCGTGGCATTCTCTGTGTATGTTGAATACATATAGACTTCAGTTTTGCCATCTTTGAGCTGGCCATAAGAAGGAATTGAGATAATTTTGGAATACATACTGAACTGTGTGTTCCCAGCACAGTCTGCAGTGGTAGGAAGGCGTATTTTCTGGTTCTCACACGGGGCTGTGCTGTGTGGCGGTGCATATTTGTCTACATTGAAGGCTGTGTGTAGGTATGGTCTCCTACCTTCAAGGCGCCTTGTAAAAAGGTATATGAAAAGTTTATTTGTTTGTTTATGCCTCTGCAGATTGGCATGGTGGCTTGGAAGATGACCCTTAAAAGTCCTGAGTATCCAGAAGGCCGAGATATCATCGTAATTGGCAATGACATCACATACCGCATTGGGTCCTTTGGGCCCCAGGAGGATCTGCTGTTTCTGAGAGCTTCTGAGCTCGCCAGGGCAGAGGGGATCCCCCGCATCTATGTAGCCGCCAATAGCGGGGCAAGAATTGGACTGGCAGAAGAAATTCGTCATATGTTCTATGTGGCCTGGGTAGACCCTGAGGATCCTTACAAGGTACAAACTAAGAAAAGTCAAAATATTAAGATGCGCATTTGTGTGTGTGTGTGTGTGTGTGTGTGTGTGTGTGTGTGTGTGCATGTATCCAGAGGAGTCGAGAGACAAAATTCTAAATTAAGTCAGCACTTAAATTTAAACGAAATGACTCAGGAGAATTCCTTAAGACACCATTTTAGAGAAAAAGTATTTCTCAGATGTTCACCTGGGTTTTTTTCCTCCCAGCTTTAAAACAGATAACTATTGCTGTGCTTGAACATGAGATGAAATAGTAGGTATGCGCTTAATGAGAGAGACACTAAAGCGAAAACACGTATCTTTAAACTCTCCAACTGTGGCTTCCAGGACAGTCATGCACAAACATCACTTACTTCCTCAGCCTCTACTCAGTCCTGCCTGCTCTGCTGGAACTCTGCCTCTCCATTAAGGATTTGCTTTCCCCTCGGCACTCCCAAGTTGCGGTTGACGTCTCTTCCTGCATCACGAAGCTGTGGGGGGAATACTGTCTCCTTTAATTCTCAGTGCTGCTTCACACTCTCCTCCCCCTTCTCCCTGAGACTCTCGTCTTTCGAGGCTCTGTCAGCAGGGGGAGCTGTACTTCCCCTGCTCCTTACTAGTGTCTGTCGGCCCTTTCCTCACAAGTGTGTGCTCCTTGCACCTTTTCATTCGTGCCACGTCGTCTCACCCTTCTATACGACATCATGTGATGGTTCTTGATTATTGCCCTATGCATCGGATAATCCTCCCCTCGAGCTGGCCTTCTGGATCCTCGAGTTTATCTCCTGGGATGCTCCTGTCATCGACCCCCAGCTCAGTTTCTCATTCCCTTAATCTCAATTTCAAGGAACAACCCTTCCTTTGCCACCCTCCCTCCTTTCTGTCCAGCTCACTCCCTCTGGTTCTCTCAGTCCAGCAGTCCTTTGAACCAAGCAGGGCCTACAATATTGATCCCTCCATCTTTGTTATTCACATCCGCCTCCTATCCTCTCTTCCTTCTTGTCTACACTCACCACCTTTGCTATATTCCTCAACTTTTTACGCTCTTGATTCTGTTTTCTCTGTGCCTTAAAGAAAACCTTGTTTAAATCTAGCTTTCTCCCTCTACTCCCATGATTGCACTTGTACAACAGAACGTTTGCTGGAGAAAAACACACAGTTCTGTTGATGGATCAAATTCACCATACTCCTGAATGACAGATTCACATCTTCTCTTCACCCAAATCTCTTAACATGCTCTTCCCACATCCTCACTCTCGGCTGATAACTACAATTCACTGAGGCATGAAAAATTACAAGAGTGTCTCGGGCCCAGTGTTATAACCCAGTGGCTAAAGTCCTCACCTTGAACGTGCCAGGATCCCATATGGGTGCCGGGTCTAACCCCGGCAGCTCCACTTCCCATCCAGCTCCCTGCTTGTGGCCTGGGAAAGCAGTCGAGGACAATCCAAAGTCTTGGGACCCTGCACTCCCGTGAGAGACCTGGAACAGGCTCCAGACTCCTGGCTTCAGATTGGCTCAGCTCTGGCCATTGTGGCTGCTTGGGGAGTGAATCAGTGGACAGATCTTCCTTTCTGTCTCTCCTCCTCTCTGTATATCTGCCTTTCCAATAAATATAAAATAATCTTTAAAAAAAGAAGAACAAAGAGGAGCCTCCACGAGCACTTTGCATCACTGTCAGTGTCTAGACTTCCCACCTTTCCTCCTCTGCTTCAGGTGAATGATCCCAGCGCCTCATCTGAGGCTGACCTTCCTGTGGTGCGGCTGACCTTTGTCCTTCTTGCCAATTGAAGAATGTCGATAATACTGCCCATCTTTCTTGCATAACCATTTTTCCTCCCAGTTGGATCTTCTTAGGTCTCAAGTATGCTTCAAGCCACTTTCCCTACTCCATTTATTCTTCCCTTTAGAATAAATCTTCTTACTGTTGCCTCTTCCTGCTGGATACAGAAGCTCCTGGCTTCTGCTTGACACAGCCCCAACCACTGTGACCATTCAGAGAGTGAACCAGCAGATAGAAGAGCCCTCTCCTTCTCTCTCCTTTCTTCCAAATAAAATTTTTGTAATAAAAATAATAAAATGGTCAATTTTTCTTAGCTTTTAAATTAAAAAAGGCAAAGCATACACCACACACACACACACACACACACACACACAACACCCCACCTCCATACCCCGGTCACCCCTCTGAGTGGAGGCAGATGACTGTTGAAGCTAGGACAGGAACAAGAAGGTGCAGGCTTCGCTTGTGAGCCCCTCCGGTTCCTCCTCCAGTTCTCGCCTGGTGCTTTGTCAGGATTGCTGCCCCAGACTGTGTGGGGTAACTAGGGAAAAATAGCCTCACTATCCTCGCCCTGGAACAGCTTTTCTGTGTTCATCTTCGCTTAGTGGTCTCATTTGGTCCTGAAGCTTTACACTCCGTGTATAAGCTGATAAGCTGACAAACATGCATCTTCCTCCTCAGATGATTTTTTTTTAAGATTTATTAATTTTTATTGCAAAGTCACATATACAGAGAGGAAAGACAAAGGGGAAGATCTTCCGTCCAATGACTCACTCCCCAAGTGACCACAATATCCAGTGCTGTGCTAATCCAAAGCCAGGAGCCAGGATGAGGACTTTAGCTGCTAGGCCATGGCACCGGCCCCAAAGTCAGATTCTTACATCACTGCTTCACAGCTCAGCCAGCATCTGTGCCTAATTGTAGCTTCTGTTGTCTCTCAAATTTGTTCTTCCCACAAGCTTCTCTGTCTCAACAAATGTTACGTCTGCTGTATTTGGTTTAGCCAAAGACCTTGGGGATAACTTCTCCTTGACTTCCCTCTCTTGCACACACTGCATCCATTGTTTCAGTAAATCATATTTATGCTGTCGCCTTCAAGACATACTGAATTTCTGCCTAATACCTGGCCACTTCCTCTGCTATGCAGGAGTCAGCTCCCTGTGTGAATGTTGAGTTTACCTCCTAATCGACCTCTTGCTGCTTCTGGACTTGCCCAGGCCTCCACCCAAGTCTCTTCTCACAGCAAGTGGAATGATCCAGTTAAAATAGATTAATCAGATGGCAGCCTGTAACTTTCCTCTGTCCCATTCAAGTAAAACCCAAAGGCATTATGGGAAGCTACAAGGCCCTGTGCAGGTTGACCTTCTGATACCACTGTGCTCCCACTCATGGCTGTACTCCACTCATGGCTCACGCTGCGGCTGCCAGCCTCTGTGCTGCTTCTTAGACCTCCCAGCTACACTCATGCCCTGGTGCCTTTGCACTTTTTCCTTCTGCCTAAAATGCCTTCCCCCCCTGTTACTCGCATGCCTCATTTCCCCAGTTCCTTTAGATCTGTACTCAAATGATAACTTATCCATTCTGAAGCCTCCACTGGCTATTCTTCTCAAATTTAATTCTCTGTTTCCCTTCTCTGTTTTTTTTTCCCTCCCTAAATATCATTACCAGTAATATTCTGTGTTTTGCTTATTTATGTTGTGTGTTTCCTGCCTCTTCCATTAAGAGGTAAGTTATGTGAAGGTAGGCAGGAATTTTTGCCTGTTTGGTTCAGGGCAGTTTTTCCAGTACCCAAAACAGCACATACATGTAGAGATACTCAGTAAATGTGTGCTGACCGACATACCATTGACTCAGTGCAACAAGACGTTCTTGTCACAAGTCATATAAGCCAGTGACAGAGTCCCATCTCTTCCATGTTGTGTTCACTATGGGACCATACTCCTTGAACTAAATGGTAGGTTTTTCATATTATTTTAAATGTTTTTCCCTAATTCCTTTTTTTTTCTTTAACTTTGTGACAGATTCGCTAAAGTTAAATACATGTACCATGTACCTGTACTGTATGTGTGTATATTGGTACCTGTACAGTTGTCCTTAATGAAATGTTAACATTATTTTAAAAATATTAAGTGGGAATTATTTATTTAAAACATCACAGGGAACCAGCGGGGAACCAGTACTGTGGCACAGCAAGCTAAGTTTCCACCCATGGTACTGGTATCCTATATGGACACTAGTTTGAGTCCTAGCTGCTTCAGTTGCGATACACCTGAAAGAATAGTAGAAGATGGGGCCTGGTGCAGTGGCGCAGTGGTTAAGGTCCTTGCCTTGCACGCCCGGGATCCCATATGGGCGCCGGTTCTAATCCCGGCAGTCCCGCTTCCCATCCAGCTCCCTGCCTGTGGCCCGGGAAAGCAGTCAAGGACGGCCCAAAGCTTTGGGACCCTGCACCCGCGTGGGAGACCCGGAAGAGGCTCCTGGCTTCTAACCTCAGACCAGGCTGGCTCTGGCCATTGGGACCATTTGAGGAGTGAATCAGCAGATGGAAGATCTCTACGTGTTTCTCTTTCTCTCTCTTTAACTCTATGCTCTCAAAAAATATATATATGAATCTTTAAAAAAAAAAAACCAACAACATAATGGGGACCCAGCGCAGTAGCCTATTGCTAAAGTCCTTGCCTTGCACACACTGGGCTCCCATACGGGTGCTGGTTCTAATCCCAGCGGCCCTGCTTCCCATCCAGCTCCCTGCTTATGGCCTGGGTAAGCAGTTGAGGACGGCACTAAGCTTTGGGGCCCTGCACCCGCATGGGAGACCCAGAAGAGGCTCCTGGCTTCAGATTGGCTCAGCTCCAGCCATTGTGGCCAATTGGGGAGTGAATCATCGAATGGAAGACCTTCCTCTCTGTCTCTCCTCCTCTTTGTATTTCTGCCTTTCCAATAAAAATAAGTAAATCTTTAAAATGATAATAATTTGTTACGTTTTTACAATTTATTTGAAAGGTGGGGAGAGAGAGAAGGACAAACATCTTCCATTTGCTTATTTCCTCCCCAAATACCTGTTACTACTGGATCCGGCCGGTCTGAAGCCAGGCACCTGCAACTGAATGTGCATCCCACTGAGTGACAGGGACAGAACTCCTTGAAGCCATTGTCCACTGCCTCTCAGGATCTGCCTTAGCAATAAGCTGGAGTCGACTGTGGAATTGGGACTCAAAGCAAGGCATTCGGATGCCTAACGCAGGTTTCCCAAACACTGTCTGACCTGCTGCCCCAGAAAATGACCCTTTAACTCTGCTAAACATAAAATGAATGGCTTCTGACACAAGTTAGTAGCTCTAAGGCAGTTTATTTCAGACAGGCATGCAATGATTGAAAAAATTAGTTAGTTCCCTCATTCACATGAGAGTTGTCCATGCCAGAATGCCAGCATGCAATGCATTAGTATGTCCAAGAGGTAATGTTGCAATTTAAAGTTAGCTTTGAGCCAGCTTCATTACCCAGGCTTTGCTGCGTTTTCTGAATGTGATAATGGCACGTAATAAGTTGAAAGTGGTTTGTGCTTTACAGGGATACAAGTATTTATATCTGACCCCTCAAGATTATAAGAGGGTCAGTGCTCTCAACTCTGTCCATTGTGAACATGTGGAAGACGAAGGAGAATCCAGGTAAGTTCTATTTGTTTGTATATTTGTATCAGAATTATTTGACCATGCCAAAGGAAAGGGAACTATGACAATTCCCCTACTGGCCTGCTCTCAGTAAGCTTAAAGGCCATTGAAGGTTGCTTGTTATATCATTGGCATATCTTAAACTGGTATCAACTTTACCACTTATTAGCTGAAGGTCCTTGTTATTGAAGCTTTTCGATTATAATACTTTTTCATTTTAAAACTATGGAAACATGTAAAGAAAAAAAAAATTACTCAGAATCCTACCCAAGGCCATAATTAATATGTGTTGTGGTCTATGTTTTCTATATCCCTTTTTTTTTTTTAACATAATTGTCATTATAATAAGCGTCTTAAGTTTTTTTTAAGAATTTTTTAATGCTATGAGTTCTTAAGGTCACAACAAATGCATGCTAGTCACAGCACAATTCTCATGTTAATGTGTTATTAATACAAGGAGAACTGATTCAGTTCTAATTTTTACAATTTCAAAAATGTAAATTTCTGTCCTTCCTTCTTCCTTCCTTTCTTCCTTCCCTTTTGTGATAATGTATTCTAAATTTACATTGGTCAAAGGCTTCATGCTCCATAAATAAAGAGTTGAAGAAGTAAAAAAACAATAGTTCACCAGGAATATAGACAAGGACCATAAATAATCAAATTTAAAGATGTTCATTTCACTCATGTGGTGATGTTAAGATAATCATAGATCATTAAAACAACAGTAGTATATCCATATTTTTTTTCCTTTTTTTTTTTCAAATTAATCTTTCTTAGTTGCTTAGAGTACGAAGGGTCAAGGGTTACACGAAAGTGGGTAATACCATTGTTTCCACACTAGTATCATTTTTTCCCCCTGTATCTAGGTATCCATATATATTAACTACCACAAACAAGCGAAAATATATTGTTTTTCCTTTTGGGTCTGTCTTACTTCACTAAACATAATTGTCTCCATTTATTTGACAGGCAGAGTGACAGAGTTCTTCCATCTGCTGGTTGACTCCCCACATGGCCCATGAGTAGGGCTGGGCCAGACTGAAGTTGTTATTCCAGAACTATATTGGGTCTCCCACATGAGTTGCAGAGGCACAACCAGATTAGAAGCAACATAGCCAGGGCTCGAACCAGCACCGTATGGGTGCTAACATCACAAGCAGCAGCTTATTTTGCTGTGCCACAACAAAAAAGAATTGCAATTACTTATTTTATTTATTTGCAAAGCAGAGAGACAGAGATCTCCCATCTCTGGTTGCCCCTCTGTATTTTACTCCATAACAGCCAAAGCTGGACCAGGCTGAAGCAAGAAGCAGGAACTCGATTGATTGAGCCTTCACTGCTGCAATTTTTGGAGAGAATTTCTTGCATTCTTGAAATACTATATTATTATTACATAATCATTCCTCAACCTAAGGGGCTAGTTGTGTCTACATAATACCTCAGATTTTATTTTTGTATAGAGCTTGTTTTTTTCCTCCGATAGAAATGCTAAAAATCTTGCTTGGTAAACATTAAACATTGTTGAAAGCAATACAGCACTATGCATGGTTAAATCCTGAACTCCCCAGGGCCAGTGTTGTCAAGTAGAAGATAAAGCTGCCACCCACAGTTTGGCATCCCATGGGGGCACCGGTTTGAGTCCTGGCTGCTCCACTTCCCATCCAACTCCCTGATAATGGCCTGGGAAAAATAGCAGAAGATGACCTATGTACTTGGGCTCCTAACCCATGGGAGACCCAGAGGAAGTTTTTGACTCTGCTTCAGCTTGGCCTGCGTTATTGCAACTATCTGAAAAATGAGCCAGAGAATGGAGGCTCACTCTTTATCTCCCCATCCCCAGCCATGTAACTCTGACCTTAAAATAAATAAATAAATCTTAAAAAGAAAAATCCAGAACTTCATAAAGGTTCTAATTCCTGTGGGCTCCATCAAGTACCAGGTGATAGTGTTTCTCTCAAAGAGGTCTGGGCCCAGTGTGGTAACTTAGCGGCTAAAGTCCTTGCCTTGCAGGTGCCAGAATCTCATGTGGGCACTGGTTTGTGTCCCAGCTACTCCACTTCCCATTAAGCTTTCTGCTTGTTGCCTGGGAAAGCAAGATGGCCAGTGGCCTCGGGACCCTGCACCCGGGTGGAGATCCAGAGGAGCTCCTAGCTCCAGGTTGGCTTAGCTCCTGCCATTGTAGTCACTTGTGTTTGTGAAACAGTGGATGAAAGACCTTTCTCTGTTTCTCCTTCTCCCTGTAAATCTGACTTTCCAGTAACAAATAAAAAAAAAATGTGGACCCCTTTGGGTTCACTATGTTAGCCTAGGATGCTTTGGGGCAAAATATGAGTATGGTGGGGTTTTGCCAATTTTCCTTGTTTATTAATACATAGCTTTTTTTTTTTTGCTACTCTGGGAATTTCCTCATTTTATAATTTAAGAGTGATTTACTTACTTATTTATTTGAAATGCAGATACAGATCTTTAATTTCTGGTCATTCCCCAAATGCCCCCAGCAGCCCAGGCTGGGCCTGGCTAATGCCAGCAGACAGGAACAGCATCCGGTTCTCATAAGGCTGACAAGCACTCGAGTTTTTGGGCGTTTATCCTCTGCTTCCCAGTCCATTATCAGAGAATTAGGTCTGAAGCAGAGTATTTGGATTTCAAACCTGCGGTCAAACGTGGGATCCAGGCGTGGCTTTACCCTGCCGGCCTGCCCCATTATAATTTTAAGCTCTTGAGTACTGGTATCTATGAAAGTTGTTGATTTTGTGTATTGATTTTATTTATTTAAAAAAATTTATTTATTTTTATTGGAAAGGCAAATATACAGAGAAGAGGAGAGACAGAGAGGAAGATCTTCCATCCATTGGTTCACTCCCCTATCAGCAGCAATGGCTGGAGCTGAGCCAATCTGAAGCCAGAAACTTCCTCCGGGTCTCCCACGTGGGTACAGGGTCCTAAGGCTTTGTGCCATCCTCGACTGCTTTCCCAGGCCACAGGCAGGGAGCTAGATGGGAAGCGGGGCTGCCGGGATTAGAACCAGTGCCCATATGGGATCCTGGCGCGTGCAAGGCGAGGATGTTAAGCACTACACTATCACGCCGGGCCTGTGTATTGCTTTTATTATAAAACAAGGTTTTTTCTGTTACGAAGTTGCTCATCACAACGAGCCTTAACCACAGCACCAAGCAGCTAGTAAGCAATGGGACATCCTGCTGTGGGGCAGACATCGGGTGGAGCAGTTAACTGTCACTTAGAATGCCTGCATCTTGTATGGTATGCCTAAACTTGGGTCCTGACTCTGCTCTCCTTTCCATCTTACTGCTAATGCACCCCCTGGGAGGCAACAGATGGTGACTTAAGTAGTGTTGTCCTTGATAACCCACATGGGAGACCTGCATGGAATTCCTGGCTCCTGCCTTCGACCTAGCCCAGGTCTGGCTTTTGCAGGCATTTGAGCATTAGAAAATCTGTCTTCTTGTCTCTGCCTGTCAAAGAAACAAATGGATTTTAAAATCTTGGCTGTCGTTATTATCTTTAAGGATGGAGATGATATTGCCTATCTATCTATGGTTTATTGTAAGGATCAAAAATTGTGTATATGAATATTTTGTTAACTATAGTATGTTATACAAAGGTTTTTTTTTTATTGTGATGCTTAAAATATATAGTACTACTGGAAAGAATGATAGACCTAGGTGGCAGGAGACTCAGGTCATAGAACAGGAAAGTGGGACATTTTAGTTCCTTTTATGTAATAGAGTGGGAGACAGTACTACTTAACAAATGATGAATCCCTGTGGAGCTGAACGCAGCCCAGAAGAGGGAGGCCGTGCTTTCCAGGGATGGCTGACTGGGCCCCTGAGTGTCGGTGACTCCATGGTATGTGGCCCTTATCAAGAGGATACTTTACCAGCTTCCCCAAATTAATGTGGGTCATTAACCTCTTATGGGAGATTAGCTCCATATACAACATAAATCTGGAATCCAGAGTTTAGGCAGAGAACAAAAGGAAGAGTTGGGGAATTATTGAACATTGGGAGGGGCTAAAAATAGAAAAGCAAGGGGATCTCGGAAGCAGAGATCAAAGTCACAGACCAGCAGCAAGGGCAAAGGAAAGGAATTGATGGAGGGCTGGAAATAAAGAAGGGAGCAGAGAAATACGGGGTGGAGAGAAGTAGTTTAAGAGCCACAAAGGGATACTTATTTATTATTTCAATTTGTAAAACTGTGCCCAGTGCCAAGCCTTCTGGGTACACATGGAACAATAAATAATATATGCCCATCTCTGCTTCCAACTTTGTATTTTTTCCTGTCTTTTATTAGTTGCATTTCCCCATCTCCCATTTCCCATTATCAGCTATCACTCCTAATCCCCTGCCAGGAAGACAGATGAGTGACTCCCACTAGATCCACAGGATGCTTTCCAGACAACTTGGTCAGCATTTCACTTCTACACACATTCCACCTGCCCCTCCAGAGAACTGTAGCCAGGAACCCTCATGTATACACTTGATATTTATGAAGAAGCAAGAATGAATGTTCACTGGGTTGGACTTCACTTCATCTTGATTTGGGAAAGAGAACTTTTTTTTTTTAACCTGAGAAACTGGCTTAAACTTTCATTACTACCTCTCTGTTTAGAGGTTTTTATTCTTGCTTAAAATGGTTAATGTAATGACTGGTGCTTATTATAAAGGAATGCATTGACTCCGCTGTTAAGAAGCTTGTTTCAGAGAGTAGAAGAGCACATATGAAATCCTATCACCTTCTACATGTCAAGCCCTCTCCATTTACACTCTGGTTTAGCTCTCATGTCACCTGCTTGATACTGTCATACCCATTTTACAGAAGTTACTGTATTGTCCCCATGTCGCACTGCTGTATATATCAGAGCAAGAATTTAAACCTTGGTGCTCCTTCTGTGGTACTTGATTGCTTTCAGGTAAAATAGGAAACACTAGGCTTTATGAGTAAAGCTGAGCAAGACAGACAAGGGAAAGGTGTTAAAAATAAGGGTGTTAAATGCAAGATTTTCCATATGCTTTTAGCAATTATTCTTAGAATGGTTTGCTGTTACTCTGGTTAATCTTTATAATTTGGTATGGCTGTATCCAACAGGTACAAGATAACAGATATTATCGGAAAAGAAGAGGGGCTTGGAGCAGAGAACCTTCGAGGTTCTGGCATGATTGCTGGAGAATCCTCGTTAGCCTATGATGAGATCATCACCATCAGCCTGGTAAATCTTCCCAGAATGTGGAATTTTTGGAGAGATGACCCTGCAGCTAGGTCTGCTATTTGCTCTTAAATGAGAGCATTTCTTGAAAATTACCTATCTACAATTTTATTTTATAACACATGATAATGAGGACTTGGGATGATATAAGTAACAGACTTTCCCAAATAAACCTAGGCTGATTTTAGCCTACAGTTTAACTTCATATTTCCTTGAATATTCTATCACACTTTTAGCAGCTTGGAATTCTTCTCCCACTTACTCATGCCCCTAGCAGACATCTGTGAAATGGGCAAAAGTAGAGAAGAGTTGTGCAAGTATCTGATACCTGCACTATTGAATGAAATTTATCTCTTGTTTTCTTTGACCAGAAAATTGTTTTTGTATCATTAGGACTTAGGCTTCATAAAAAACAATGTTTGCTTCTGTGAATGTGAATTTTATCTATCTGTGCCTCCATTATTAATAGATTGAAAAAGGACACAGCATGTGACATGCAGATTTCTGTTTGTTTTTTAAGGTGACATGTCGGGCCATTGGGATTGGGGCTTACCTTGTCCGACTGGGACAGAGAACTATCCAGGTTGAGAATTCTCACCTGATTCTGACAGGAGCCGGGGCCCTCAACAAAGTAAGTTTGTGGGATTTGAAGATAATTGTGAGTTCTTAATTCAGGATTGACTGGAGGGGAATGATTCCTTCTGTGCCTTCTCAGTCTATGTCTTCTTCCACCAGCTCCCATGCCTGTTGGCTTGCTTGCCTTTTCATTCATTCATTTATTCATTTCACTCTTAATTTCTATTATGTTAGAGGTATTGTTCTAAGCCGTATGTATGGTATGTTAGTGAAGAAACTGTATAAAACCCTTGCTCCACAGAGCTTACATTCTAGTGCTTTTCTAGAAAGACCAAGGATTTGGTGAATGCTTATTTTGTCTTCACACCCTCCCTTTTCTCATCTGTGTCAGAAGGAAGGTGAGAAGATCTGTCTAACACTTGGAGCTAACTCTGATTCCAACTGTACAATTCCTATTTCAGATCTGCAGAATGGGTTATGCACTGGCCTGAGTGATTTAATGTTTTGAGAAATCTGTGAATGTGCCTCTTAAAAAAGGCAATTACGGTGGTCTTTTGTGCATGGCAATAGTGAATGAGAAGGATGAATGGATATATGGATGGACTTCTGGGAAAGAGATTTTTTTTTAAAGATTTATTTTTATTAGAAAGGCAGATTTACAGAGAGCTAGAGTGACAGAGAAAGGTCTTGTATCCACTGGTTCACTCCCCAAATGACCACAATGGTCAGAGCTGAGCCTACTTGAAACCAGGAGCTTCTGGGTCTCCCACACAGGTGAAGGGGCCCCAAACCATGTCTTCCTCTGCTGCTTTTCTAAGATCAGAATTAGAAATTCGGGATACTAACCAGTACCCACATGAGATGCCAGCATTTACAGTCAGTGTATTAGCCAGTTGGGCTACCACAATGGCCACATCTGACAGACTTTGACAGCGAGCTTTAGACAAGGCAAAGAAAGGCTTGTGCTGTTTTATCCCGAGTTGAAGAGGACTTTTCCAAAGAGGGAAAATGGATGGTGGGGTTTCTGCTCTGAAGAGTGAAAGCTGCCATCATGGAAGGCAATGCAGCTGTGACTTCTCAGCAGGCTTCAGGAAATGAGTTTCTCCAAGTTAAAAATGTAGAACAGAATTGTCTGGAGCTGGCTGCCCTCACATAATTTATTTACCCTCTTAGCTCCTCGACTTTAACTGTTAAAGAGGGATAATAGTTTATATCTCCAGACAACCTTATGGAGACTAAACAAGAAACTCTAAGTGGCACAGCCTAGGGCTTGGCCTTCACTAAAGCTCCTCTCTCTCCTGTGATTTGGTGGGTGAGCCTGCAGGCAGGGACATATTGTGTTGGAAAAATTCAGGAATTTTTCAGTCAAGCCTTGACTTTCAAGTGGAAAGATGGGAACATAGCGACCTCTAGATCCCATGTAGGAAAAATTGACATTCCTATTGGCCCAGTGAGTTTGGAGGGCATCAGAAGTTGGAGGAATTGTTGGCCAGGATCGACTTGTTGTCTGCCTTCTCTGAACCCTCCGCCTGCTCGAGGTTTGCTTGTTTCTCCAAGGAAAGGCAAAGTTGTACTGGCCTGGCACACGGGGCCATCCTCCCCTTTTCTTGGAGAACAGCTTGGAAATCAAGCTTGTGAACCACTACTACTAAAGATTATGGCAGTGAGGAAAACAGCTAATTATCTTAATTTTTTTTTTGTTTGCTCTTTTGTATATCTTCTTAGAATGAGATTAATGCCTGCTGAAGAAAATCATTTCCATAATATTTTCATACCTAAATAGAGTTGGTTTCTGAGATGTGTCTTTTTACACTCAGTTTCCCTCCCTAAAAAGTACTGTTATTTTAAGCACAAAGAATATAGCCCAAGGAAAGGCTGGGTGGGGTTTTTTTGTTTTGATTTTTTTTGCCTGGCAAATTGATAGTTGAATTTGATTTGTGTCATAAAAAAAAAATGCATTGGTGATTTTTTTCCCTTAAAATCTGATTGCATCCTTAAGATCAAATTTATTATATTCATTTTCTTCCTGGTCCGCAGGGCTGATTGTTAAAGAAAAGAGCTAGTTTCAAGCAGAAAGAAAAAAAAAAAAAAGAGCAAGCAATGCTGCAGCTGTAACCCAGCGCATGATGCTTCATTTCCAGAAGGACATGATCATTTTTAGCTGAAGAGAGTAATCATTTATAGAGGTTGCCTAATCCTGCTCTGCCTGCTTCCCTGTCTCCATGTCAGCACCTCTTAAATACAGAGTCATGTTGCTGGAAGACACCTGATTTCATGCAAATTTATTAAGAATGTCGTATCAGCCCCTTTGCTTATCAGGTATGAAAAAGGAAACTGTGTGGGAGCTCCCCGGCTCCGATCGCCTCTGGCTCACTCCTGGTGCACGCTCTTTGTGTGCTGATGGGGTCCTGCGTCTCTGCCTTCCTTTCTGCAGGTATTTCTCTGCCTTCCCGCTCCCAGAGTGTTGCGATTCTCTCAATGCGTGTCTCTTCCGTGTGAGTGCTGATCTCTCTCTTTGTGTCTGTGTCTTGCCCATAGATATCTCTCTTTCCCTCTGCCTGTGTGCCTCCCCGAGTCTCCATGCGAGAAAGTCTTTGTGTGTGAAACACCGTGGAGTCCCCTTTCTTAAACCCTGACCATTTTGCTCAGAGTATGCGTGTAATGGGGAAACATAGGTGGCATGTGCAAGTTTATATATAGTCTTAGATGGTAAACATTTGACCCTTGCCTTTTTGAGTCTTCATCCTTTATGTTAAACATTGGGGTGAAGAATAAGGAGGGGGTGGTGCACAGAGGTTGTAGAAAGAAAAAATCTTGTGTGTGCAAGTGCCGATCCCGTTGACCCCTTTGAAAATTGAAATAATGATAATGCGCGTCTCCTGACTGCATCAAAGTATCAGCACATCAAAAGCCAGGAGGCATGAAATGCAAATGATAAAGTGAAAGCAGATGGATTGTGCATGATCGCCTGATGCCCAATGAATTTTAAAAGGTGCCGGTTTGCAAAGGGGGGGGCGTGGGGGTTGGGGGTGGCGGGACTGAAATAAACACGTTATCCCTGCAATTTTTTTTTTGTTCTTGACGCTCACTCCTGACAATATTTTTTCACACTTCAGTGAACACCCACTCCATCTCTCTCCCTTTCTCCCTCTCTTTCTCTCTCTTTCTCTCTCCTCTCCTACACCCTCCCTCCCCTCCTCCCCACCACCTCCCTGCCTCTTACACGTCTCAGGTCATGTCGCTGCAGCTCCGGTGGAAATAATAAGATATAAACCACGAGGTTGTTATTTGCATAGAAATAGCATGGAGCCCCAGGCAGCAAGGGAGAAGGACACCAGGATCATTTGTCTAAAATTTTAATGAAAACTTTTGCTGAGATAGAGATTTTTAAAAAACTTTCTTTAGCTAGGCTTTTCCTCTTCCCCTCCTCTCCTCCCTAGCCCCATCACTGATGCGACTTTACATGCTTCGATTTGAGGAGAATGGTTGACACTGCATGTACCGTATTCACAGGATGCAGCACCATGTAAATTGTTTGTTGCTTTAACAGAGCCGAAGCTGAGGAGACGCACATTCCCAGCTTAATGCATGCACATGTACCCCACCTCTGCACGTGCAGGGTGTTGCTGACCCGTTTTCCATTAGTTTACACTCCCATATGTTTTTGCATCCGGGGCCTCTTAATGTTTTAAAGGGTTTCCCTTCATAGCTAGCAGCAGTTAAGTGTGTGTAACATTTAAACACTGCAGTGGTTTCCCAGTGTTGTACCTTCCATGGCCTCTCTGTATGCCTTTTATTGTTGGGTTCTATCTTTTGCCACTGTGTCCTTTGTTGCAAGTCCAGAAGATGTTTCCTACATTTGTGTTTGTATCCCTCTCTTTTGACAATTTCAGTGTTGGTATGCTCTTTCCAGTCTGTCTTGCTTTGTTGACTGCAGTTACATGTGAAATATTCAAATACTGCTTGAGGAAGGCTATTCTATCGAGTTTCTCTAGGGTTGTGGAAACCCATTTGAGTCAAAGGCAATGAGCTCGTGAGTGGCGCAGCATGATGAACTCAACATAAGGAACCTCTGTTTGACTGCCGTGGTCTTCTGGGCTGGCCTAGTGGTGTCAGGCCATTTTGCAGATCAGAACATTCAGACAGTATGAAGGAAATGGACATGCTTCTATTGACATGGACCAGAGTCAGAAGCTGAAAAATAAACTTCCATGTCCCTAGGTTTTATAAGAGAAGGGCTCGGGTCTCTGTGTATAAAACCAAAGAAGAGAAGGTGGTTTGGTCATTTTCTTTTGCAATCCAAATGTCTGGAGAGTGGTGACATAAGAGAAGCTTCCTAGGGCAGACTATTTCATGCCATTCAAGGTAGTAAGTCAGTCAGAAGTTCCTCACTCCAGCGGCAGTAGGCTGTAGACAACAGGGTGCCTCCCTGAGTGGGGAGGACAGACCTGGCAAATGTGGCAGACTGCCTACTTGGAGAGAGTCCTGCAGGCCTAGCAAAGCACCATGCCCGTGATGTTGGGCGACTGACTTCTTTGCCCCTTAAGGAACTGAGGTTATTTGCAGAAACACACACACACTCCCGAGTGCAGATGCCTCACGTTTAGTTTTGCATTTACTTCCTCTTGCCACCACTTCCTCTGATATTGCTAAGTCTGTTTAGCATAGTGTCAGGTGCCAGAAAAGCGGGAAGGATATTGTGTTATAAGAACACAGAAACAAAGTTGAGTCTGTAGGGCCTGAATCCATTGCCCAGGCCTTGGTGAGAGCGTCCACTATATACACAGAAATCCAAATTTGCAGTTAACCATTGTGCTGTGCACAGCAGCTACCTATAGAGGTAAGGCCTGGGCTGAGCTGATTGCCGGGCACTCAGGAGTGACATGTGACTTCCTTGTGGTAAGCATTTTAAAAGAAGGAATGAAGGAAGAAAAAAAACCCCATAATTTCATCTTTCTTAATGAGATCAGACCCCTCTTTGCACTGAAATTGCCAGGAAGAAAGAAATTACATGATGGATGTGACTAGGGCTGTTAGTCTTCTAAGTGGTGAATTCCGCTAATCTTGCTTTTGATACCTGGTCCAAGTTTATCCTTCTTTGGATCTCGGTTTCCATACGCACATTTGTATAGAATTGTGCAGAGTGAAATGTGAAGTTACCACCATTGACTCTGTTGGCCACTGTATCAGGGCTCTTCTCATGAATGGGGACTTGTGTGTCACACCAGGGGCACTGCCCATGCTCACCCATGGCTCTCTGACATGCAAAGCGAAGCCAGGAAGACTCTCAGAGGGAAGGGAAGGTGATTTAGATCTCTCTGTAAGGTGGGCTGTATGATAACTTTCATGTCACTTAGAGAGATTAAAAGCCTGGGTCCTAGAGGCAGCCTGTCTAGGTTTAATTCCGGGCTCTTCGAGCTCTGCGACATTGAGCAACTTGCTTAACCTCTTTAGGTTACGTTTTAATTAACTGTAAAATAGGGAATAAAAATAGTACCTATAAACTGGAATTGTTGTGAGGTTGAGTTAATAGCGGTAAACACTGGCTGGTACAGCTGCCGTGTTTGCTAAGGTACGTTGAGGGTCCTTTCTCATCCCAATTCATTACCCAGGCTCTGGATAGGAAATAATAAACAGTGTTCTGGATACTCTGTGGTCCTTTGAAAGCAAAAATTCCGTCGAGGAAATGAGACAGCAGCTCTTCCCATAGTAGTACATCTGTGTGTTGCCTTCCCCAGTAGGTGTTATCTGAAGACAATCAACGCACTTTGGAAAGCCATTAATGTGAGAGGCGTCCTGTAGGGTCATGATAGGGTAGTATATGTGTCAGTCATCCGTCTGCAAGCGTCCCAAAGGACTTGTTGATACAATGGGCCGTCATCACTCCAGCAATTTGCATTTTTAAAAGTCCCTAACTACCTATTTTCACAATAGACAGTCCCTGTTACTCCCTCAGCTGCAGATGGGCTTGCTCTACTTTTCTGAAGGGGTGTTTTTACTTCCTGTCTGAATCAGCTGTGCTCAAGGAGTGTTGCTGTGGGGAGAGCTGCGCCCACCTTCACTACCCACAGATACACAAACACCCAAGAAGCCAGGGATAGGGGGCAAGTCTGGGATGGTTTACTTTCTGTTTGGTGTTGTTTGGTGTTGGGTTTGGAAGAAAGCTGCATCCGGCATGTTGGACTCTGTGAGTGATCTTGGTGATCTGCCAGCCAGTGCTGTTGGGAGAGCTCACAGGTAGAATTGCCATGCAGAGCTGTGTTACCCCAGTTGCCTTCCGCCCATAAGAAGTTCCCTCATATGTTTGGAGGCATAGATGCCGAGAGCTTGGGAGGACCCGCCAGTGCCAGCCCAAAGGAAAGGTTCTGAGACCCAGAGTGGGGCACTGTGTTCAGATTCAGCGTTGGTCACACTGAGTGACCTGTTACGGATGTACTCAAACTTCTTGCAGTTTCTGAACTTTTAGATTCAGATTTGGGTGGGGGGGGAGGCTTTTATCTGTACTAGGTAAGTAACTTTTGGACTTTAATCTTTTTATATATATATAAGATTTTTAATTATTTATTTTTATTGCAAAGTCAGACATACAGAGAGGAGGAACGACAGAGAACTCTCTTCCATCTGATGATTCACTCCCCAAGTGAGCACAAGGGTCGGTGCTGTGCTGATTCGTAGCCAGGAGCTCCTCCAGGTCTCCCACATGGGTGCAGGGTCCCAAGGCCTTAGGCCGTCCTGGACTGCTTTCCCAGGCCACAAGCAGGGAGCTGGATGGGAAGTGGAGCTGCCAGGATTAGAACTGGCACCCATATGGGATCCTGGGACATACAAGGTGAGGACTTTAGCTGCTAGGCAATGGCACTGGGCCCTGGACTTAAACAATCTTTTTGAGAGCCTCAATTTCCTCCTTGTAAATTGGGACAAAGACTTAGGTATATTTTTTACCTTAAAGGACCAGAGGATTCCCTCAATCTTAAATTCTGTGTGATCTCTAGTATTCTTGTGACGTTATGAAAATATACATGGACTCTGGCTCTGGCAGGAGGAGAATGGGTTCAAAGAATTTAAGTTATGACACATCAGCTGTCCTGTAGTAGTAAGGGTACGTGTTAGTGACATGAGATCATTATATATCCATGAAATTAGCAGTGGAAGTTGTCATGCATAATGACTTGTTTTATTTCGTTCTTATCTAGATTATGGAAAAGTAAATGTTGTGGTGGTAGTGTTGTGCAAAATCATAAGTGATCAAAAAATGATAAATGTTTGTAACGGGAGGATCCTGAAAAGCTCAAGCATCCCACTGTTCTATATGCTTCCTCTCTGACACTCTTGCCAAACGCGCAGTTACACCTGAGATACAGAACTGAAGGGGTGCTCAGTACATTTTGAGTCAACCCCTTTTGGCCATGTAATGTTCTTCCTTAAATTTGGCTAAAGTCTTTCCCTGTGAAATAGACTGATTCTCTTCAATTAAAATAGTGTTCAGAACTGAGCATTTAGCACAGCTAGAGTACTGCCTAAGACATCTGCACCTCCTATTGGAGTGCCCAGGTTCGAGTCCTCATTCAGCTTCCTGACGATGTGCACTGGCAGAGAAGGCAGATGATGACTCAAGTAGTTGGAAGACCCAGATGGAATTCCAGGCTCCTGGCTTCAGCTTGGCCATTCCCAGCTATTGCAGGCATCTGTGGAGTAACCTAGTAGGTGAGAGAACCCCTTTACTTCTGTCTTTCAAATAAACAAGAAAACACACCCCAAAAATAGAAAAGAATAGTAATCTAAATCAACAAAGATGCTCACATTTTTATGGTAAGACCTGCAAGAAATCCAATGGAACCAACCTTGCCTGATTATTTTTCTTTCAGAGTTTGATCTTGTCTAAAGGACAAATGTAGTAAGGGGTGGAAATACTATTGTAGAGAAGAAACTAAATTCATAAATAACATTTGCTATCTAAAAATAACAGATCAGTGATGGTTAAAAGAGAAACCACAGGCCTGGCGCCATAGCGTAATGGTTAAGGTCCTCACCTTGAACGCACGGGGATCCCATATGGGCGCCGGTTCTAATCCTGGCAGCCCCGCTTCCCATCCAGCTCCCTGCTTGTGGCCTGGGAAAGCAGTCGAGGATGGCCCAAAGCCTTGGGACCCTGCACCCATGTGGGAGACCCGGAAAGAAGTTCCTGGCTCCTGGCTACAGATTGGTGTAGCACCAGCTGTTGCGGCCACTTGGGGAGTGAATATTCGGACTGAAGATCTTCCTCTCTGTCTCTCCTCCTCTCTGTACATCTGCCTTTCCAATAAAATAAATAAATATTTTTAAAAAAGAAAGAAACCACTAAAACAATTTCACTTCAGAGTGCTCCATGGAACCTTGGGGGTCTCCTGTCCTCACCAGGCATACTCACAGCATCCCGGCATGTGATTGTTGGACAGGTCACCCTGTGTGCTGTATTTTTAGATGACATGTAAAACTGTCACTAGGCTAAGGTTTGGTAGAGTCAGTAAAGGGATATAGCTTGACAGTATCCAAAGCCTTAAGCACACACAAGCAAGAGCTACTCTGCTGAAGCATGTCATCCTTCCGGCTCGCTGAGCTGTCCCTGGCTCGTGTCCTCATGGACCCCATCTCCACAGGGGCTGTTCCTGCCTCCAGAATATGGAAATGGCCTGAGAATTAGAATGGAGAAATGCCTCTACTTCCGCTGCCTGGTGGCACATGGGATCCTTTGGATTTGGCACTCTGGTCAAACATGGCCCATGAACTTGAGCCAAGTATCCATTAAGGCTATGAGGATGGTCCCTTTGGAGGTGCAGTAAGTGCTCTTTAAAAAAAAAAAAAGATATTTTTATTGCAAAGTCAGATATATAGAGAGGAGAGACAGAGAGGAAGATCTTCCATCCGATGACTCACTCCCCAAGTGACTGCAACAACCAGTGCTGTGCTGATCCGAAGCCAGAAGCCAGGAACTTCCTCCAGGTCTCCCACATGATTGCAGGGTCCCAAGGCTTTGGACCATCCTTGACTGCTTTCTCAGACTACAGGCAGGGAGCTGGATATGAAGTGGAGCTGCCAGGATTAGAACTGACGCCCATATGGGATCCTGGCGCATGCAAGGCAAAGACTTTAGTAGCTAGGCCACGCCACCAGGCCCTGGAGGTGCAGTTTTTTCAGCTTCCTTTTTTCTCATCACATACATTACACCTTCCCACTTGGATTTTTCCTCCCCTTTCACTCCGTCTGCACATGTTCATAGTTCTGAGTCTGCAGATCACTATTCACGCGAAGCTTTGCTACTCTATCACCCCCTTCTCCCTTCAACCTCTTTTCTCCCCTAGTCCCAGCTTGAAACTCAACTGCATTAGCTTCTCACCCATGCCCCCACTTAAAAAAAAAAAAGGAAAAGAAAAGAAATTCCCATACTCCTCCAACAGTGTCTGTTCTTGGATTTGCAGTCAGCAGCCATCTCCAATAACCATCAGGCTGTCAGCTTTGCAGCTCCCCACCACCTCCCACCTCCCTCATCACTCACCAGAGGAAAAAGAGAGCCAGAGCAAGAGCTTGAAATATATCATGCAATAGTGTATCATGAATTTGTTGTGAATCACAGCAGTGAAGCAGGTTTATTTATTTCTGAGACCTTAAATCAATACAAAGTAGGTCTCTTAGTTCTGAAGCTGGGATGGAGTGTGAAAAAATGAGCCCATTGTACTCTTAAAACTTTGGGGAAAGGAGATGACAGCTATATAATTCCATTTACCAGGCACTAGGGGCTTTAATGTGAAGGTGACAGGGAGCTCTTTGTGCATTTAGAGCACCATATCTTCTAAATAAAAGATCTGTAGACTTGATAGTGGAGCATAGCTCCAAGTTTAATAATCTCCAAGCATTAGACCGAGCCAATATGTTCCCAAGTCAGAAAGGTTCCCCCCTAAACACTCATAAATTAAAAGTACAAGAACTGCACACGTTGGTAGATTAGAAATGCAAGGAATGTAGTTTTTTTTCTAGGAGGAAAAGAGACCTGGGCCCTGACTGTGCACAGAGTGCTGTGTGAATATGATAAAGACCCAGGAAACGAGACTACTTAGAAATCTGACTCCTGGCTGTTCATCATTCTGGGGAATGTCCCCTGTGCACAGATCCAAATCCAGCTATGTCCCCTCTCATTCAGTGTGGCCACCATCACACAGTCTAATCAGCTAATGTACACAGTCGGGACTGTTGAATTATGAAAAGAAGCTTTAAGAGCTGCTTAGGCTGAACTACAGATTACCATATCTGGGCTTCACGTTTTTCTGGTTGGTTCTTGACTGGCTCCTAATTTTAATAATGTCCCAGTGTCTGGAATTTAAGCCCTTCAGAATAGAATGCACATCTTGAAAAACTGAAATCTCAGTGATAAAAGGGAAAGAACCTGCCCAAATTCCCCCAAGACCATAAGATGGAAAGTCAAGACTGTTGGAACGTAATCAGAGTATTTTTGTCTTCCATCCAACCCATTGGTAAAATACACCTTTTCTCAACAGAGCAGGTTTAGGAAATCCTAGTATAATATTACATATATAATTCTAACTTAGATAAAGCATTTTGAAAGAGGATGGGGAACCCTGTTGTCTGCACTAGGAAAACCTTAAAAAGTACAAAAATTGAATCACTCCTTTACTGATCACTCTATCATGTTACTAACTTGAAAACCTTGTTTTTATTAGTTTAACTTGCTAAAAATGCACATCGAAGTTGAATTTTTACTGAGGGCTGAGATTGGTGGTAGTTTGCACATACTTAATATGTGGCTGTTTCCGTAAAGCCTTCTTAAGATGTAGAAATACAAAGATTATTCTAGTTTTCTTGGAGCTCAAAATGTAGGGTAAGGATCACGATAGGCTTCTCGTGTATTCAAAGGGAAAAAATTATGTTGTTACCACAAGGTATAAATAAAAAAACATAAGCACAAAGCCCACAGAGATTAAATTTGCTGGCTCCCTTGACACTTGACTTTGGCAAATGGACCCTTGATGCCTGACAGTGTGGCTACCTGCCTGGTTAGGAAAACAGGTATGTGGTAACAGGGATTTTTTAAAAAAAATTCTGTTTTGTGAAAAAATACCTGATGAAAATCTCATGTTCAAAATATATAAAGAGTCACTGAAACTCAGTAGTAAGAAAACAATCCAATGAATTAGAGCAATAAAGATCCTTCACCAAAGAAGGTATTTATAATATAAAGAAATCATTAGGGACACAAAGAAGTCAATAGGGAAATGCTAATTAAAACTATAATTAAACACCACTAATCCTTCTTTAAGTGTTTAACTGAGAAATTCCAAACGTTGATGAGGATGTAAGACTATTGGAACTCACACATTATTGGCGGAAATTAAAGTATTTTCTAAAATATAAGTAGATGCAAAGTCAGTTATACAATATAAATTACAGCCTGGCAAATGTTGCTGCTATTTACCCAACAGAAATGAAAGTGTATTCATACAGCAAAATCAACAGGAATGCCAGTTTGTCCATCCCCACCTTCCGCCTGGAAACAACCCAGGTATCCACCAACAGGCAAACAAATGAACAAAGCAGGACACTTCCAAGGCTTGGGATACTAGTTGACAATTACAAGGAACTCCTGGTAGGTGCGCTGAGTTCATCTGTTGAATTATGCAAACTGCAAGAGGCTAGACTCCTGAGACCACATACTCTGTGACTGCATTTATATAACATTCCAGGGAAGACAAAACTAGGAGGACAGAAAGATCATTGGTCATTAGGGGGCGGGAATAGGGTACAGATTTCAGAGGGACATGAGGGAACTTTTACGATGATGTACATGCTCTGTGTTCTGAAGGTGGTACTGTTTCCAAGACTGGGTGTTTGTCAGAATGCAAGGAGTTGCACTAAAATGAACACTTTTACTATGAGTATAAGCTTCCACAAACCAGACTTTGTTTAAAATAATTTCTGTGTCTGTAATTTATTAGAACTCTCAAGTGCCCAGCTGAAAGGGCAGTTGATGGATGAGTGACTTCCGTTGACAGGCAAGTGATCATGTGGGAGCCTACCTGTTCACATTAAAAAGGAGACTCCTTTCCTGTCACTGCACCTGCTAGTCCTGCAGTCCTTCCGCCATCTAGTTCTTCCCTCTGTTGTCCGGTGAGCCCACTGCTCCCGCAAGCAGGTCTTTGTGTCATTTCTAGCCTGCCTCTTGGTCTCCTTTTTCCAGTGACTATTACAGTCTCTTTGCCCAGTTAATCTTTCAGAAAGCCTCATGATGTTATAATTTGCTGTATGTACAGATGTGGATGGGCTTGAATCTGTCTGTGTCTCAAGTCAAAGACTTGTCCCGCCTCCATGAGCAGAACTTCATGGGTCTCTTTCTCACCCCCAAATGGAAACTTCCAACTGCCACCCAGCTCTCTCTCTAGCTTGCTGGTGGCCAGAGAGATAGTAACAATGGAGAAGAGCTGTCCCCCTGTGGCTGTGTAATAAGAAAGTGTATCTGGGAACACCCACACGTTCTTGAACACAGGTGCACTGGTCCTGTCTCACTAGAGATTTAATTCCATTCACCCTTGGATCTATTCCTGGAGAAACATTTACACAGTGATATGTGCTACACCACTTAAAATTGTTAATTGGAGATTGAATTACTTGTCAGCTTTTAAAAATGTAGTCTTCTAAGGTCAGGGAGGAGGGGGCTGGCAGCCAGGAGTGGATGAGCTATTACAGGTTTTCCTTGCCCTTCTTCTTCTCTTCTCACCACACCCCCAGCCCCCACCCCGACGCTGGCATGCATCCTCCTTTCTTTTGTCCCAGGTTTACCACTCCTTCCAGTGCTCAGCTTGTTCTTCCTCTCCTCACTCTCTCTGCCAAACCTTTATCAATACCCTTCCAGCTCCCAGAGTGACTTTACTGTCTGGAATCACTCATGAAGTCCAGTTATGACTGTCGCTCAGTGAATTTGCAGAGTGTCTCTTCAGATCCTCTTGAGAATGGAAATATCCTAATGAAAAGGAGGGTTGTAGGGAGGACTCATTCTGTGCAGCTAATTCTTAGATGCAGGAGGAGTTTTGTCCTCCCTGCTTCTTTAAATAGAAGACACCGAGACCCACCGAGGGATGCTTAGAAATGGGAGGGGAAAGCAGCCGTAGATTCTATTTTTTCGTTCCATCATTGAAATGCATCATTATTTCTCACGTCTTCAACACATGATCGCAAATATTTGTATGTGTGTCGAAGGGTCCCCAAAATAATGTGGTGTATCAGGACAAAAGTAATTTTTTAGAAAATTGTGCTAAGTTACATTGCGAAACTTGGAAATCTCCACGTCTGTGCTGACAAATATCCTGACAAGTAAATACTGCACTCATTCCGTGCTACATAGTGATCTCATTTGCACAAAAAACTCACAATGCTCTGGCACTTCAGTCAAACGTCTGGAGCACTGGGGAAAAGAAGAACGTGTTTATCTTGATCTCCAAAAGCGATTTAAGGGAGAGAGCAGGCAGTACATGAGACTGTTTTCATTGCCTGTCAGCTGTGCTAAACCTGAGCTGTCTGCAGCATCTGCAGATAAGTGGTGCCAGCAGCAGGGGCCTCTGTGCACGTAGGACTGCATCCGTCCGTGCTGCTTAGGCAGCTCAGTAATTCCCAAAGGCCGGGGAACATCTTCTGTGGAGCCTTTCATGACTGGGTCTCCGCACATCACCAGCTGTAATGTAGCACCCCTAATGCTTGGGTTGCCCACTCCAGTGAGTGATGCTCTGGAGGGGCCTTCAGTTCCTCTTGGGCAAGGGTTGGATCCCGTGCCCACAGCCTGTCCTGTCAGTGTGGGCACCCTTCAATGGGAGGAGCTGAGGCTGTGCCTGCGTCTGATACTTCCTGGTGCTGCCTCTCCACTTTGACCTGGAGGACCCCGGAAGCAGCAGTTCTTTTGCTGACTCCTTTATGTCAAGGTGATTGATGCTTGTTGGGCAGATTAAAAGTGTGCATCATGCAGTAGAAAATGTAAGGGGAATAATTTGGGAACTGGAACATGGCAAGGAACTTGAATCGCTGCATACATCAGAGTTTAAGAGGTTGATGAGCGAAGGTCGCCTACTGTCGAGAATATTCTGTTGATGTGGGTTGCCTACCCCAACTTCTTCTGCAGGAGGTTGGCGGGGCAGCATGACAGGGAGTAAAAGTGGCGGCTCTGTGTGTGAGCTCTTTGTGTTGTCTTCCTTGCGGCCGACTGGGGTCCGTGTAAGTGTTAATGGCACGATCGTCTCGAGGTTAGGTGGAATGGATTTGATCCTAGCCCCGATTCTGCTTCCTTGGCTGAAGCTTTTGTTGTGAAGTATTCTAAAATCATTAAAACCACTTGAGTCAGCAACGACCCCTATAAATCAGGAGCTATTGTGTGCACCCTCATTCTACTGGTGCGTGCTGCAAACATACAGTCATTGAAGATGAACTGGCGGGTACAGCTTTCTCTTCCCTGATTGATAAGTAGCTATGATTGTTAGCATTTGTTTGCGGTTAGTGGAGCAGCAGGTTTATTTCTGTGTCCTCCCCCATCTCCCAAGATGAGACGTGGCAGAACTGTTTGGGGACTCTGCTAGTGTACCCTGCAGGATTTTGTGTTTTTGTTTTCTGTCTCGTTAGTTTCCAAGTTAAATTAATCCATGTCTCAATGAAACCCTGGTTAGATGTCTTCTGAACCCAGAGCAGAAAGAGAGATGCCACTGGCTCTACACAGCAGTGCCCAGCCTCCAAGCTGGAGCTTTAGGTTATGAAGGAAGCAAATGCTAAGTTACTGAGTTCTTGCCTTTGCAAGTGTTAGTGTAACAGAAAGGAGAGATCTTCCATCTTCTGCTTCATTCTCCGAATGCCTCCAACGACGAAAGCTGGACAAGGTCAAAGCTAGGAACTCGATATGGGATTCCCATGTGGGTGTCAGAAACCCCATGCACCAGGGCCGTCATCTGCTGCTTCCCAGGCACATTAGCAGGAAGTTGGGTTGGAAGCCCAGAGTAGCCAGAACTCGAACTTGGGCACTGTGATATAGGATGTGTGCATGTCAAGCAGCAGTTTCACGCATTGCATCACATACCAGTCTCAGCAAGGTGTGTTGAACAGCTGAGTCAACCATTCCTGAGCCTCTTTCAGTCCATTTTCTGAGCTGGATTCCTCATCAGTTTGTTACTGACTTTGGAACCATGTAAGATCTAAGTGGTTGGACATTATCAGATATTATAGAAAGGAAAGGAAATAGTGTTACTAAGTAGAAAATGGCCTCTGCCCACTTCCTCTAGGCAGCAAGGAGAATTTGTGAATACCAGACCTTCAGGGTCAGCACAGTCTCCTCTTTATTCCTTTTCTCCTTTCCAATTTTATTTTAATAATTAGAAATACTGCTGATCACACTAAATGACTTTTAGCAGAGACACACACAGTCTGTCCCAGAAGGACCAGTTGTGGGCCATCGGGTTTATGACGACCATAAAACCAGAGCCAGATCAGAGCGTGGCCTCTCCAAGGGATAGGGTTTCTACATCCACCAGGGTCCTCCATCAGCCAACCACACTGGAGGTCTGGTTTGGGCTTTTGTGTGTGTGTGTGTGTGTATGTGTGAGTGTGTGTTCCATTTCCTGATGCATGTGCAAGTAAGTGTACATGTGCGCACACATTTAAAGATATAAATGAAACAGGTATGTAATGCCCTCTGCCTGGTAGAAAGACTAAAGCCATAAAAATAACAAACAGCGTGTATTTGCTCGAATGTCAAAGTTATGAGTTTATTTTGTAATGATGTGCTCCTGCCTTCATGAGGTAAACTGGCCGTGGCGGAGGTGTTATTAGTAATATGGACTCAGTGGAGCAGAAAGCCAAGTGACCGAGAGATCAGTGTATCAGTCAGAGAGAGGGCAAATGGAAAGAGACAGCAGGAGAATGAGAAAGGAGCCGCAGCGCCAGGGCCGAGATGAAAGACAGCCCTAGTGGAGGATGGGAGCCCGGTGCCCAGACGCCGTCTCCTCGTTCACAGCGCCCCTTCAAAGGAGCTGCCAGTGTGTGGCTCAGCTTGGGGCTGCCCAGAAAGGCTTGTTTTCTGCACTGCCTTATCAAGGAGAGCAGTAATCTCAGAGCAATTTGGCTTTCCGTGGTCCTCTCAGAGCAGTCTCTCACCCTTCCTAGCTGAAGTTAAATGGAGCCAAGGCCGGCTGGGTCACACTGAGGTTATTTGCCTCGGTCACCGACTTTTTCAGCATTTGGAGGGGCTTGATGGAGGGGCTCACCCAGCTTGCAGGGGAACCTCTCCAAGCGCCTAACAAGAAAGAACAACATAGGAACATCCAGGTAGACGTTGCTGGTGTTTAATTCATTGGGTTTTCTCCAGAGACTGGAAACGAATAGAATGTAGTAAGGGAAAAATTTTGTGTTGTCATTATTTTTCAGAGGAGGAGGGGAGAGGGGACAAGCGAAGGTAAATGCAGTAAGCGCTCTGCAACCGTTGAGAGCTCTCCAGGGCTACCCTGGATGACTGGCAATTACCACACACTCGGTGATGGGGCTGCCCAGCTTCCGTCCGCCAGCTCGGAAAACTCCGTCCCCGAAAGAAATGATTAACCCATCTTTATGAGAAAAGGAAACCCTACAATTTCCAAGTCCAAGAATATTGTTTTATCCTCTTTTTTTTTCCCCTCCCCTTTGAAGGAAACTTTGTGGTTTCCCATGGCAGGTGCTTTCTGACTTTATAAGGGTTAAGCTCCTCCAAGGGAGCGTTGGGAATCAAGGGCCCAAATTGTCCCCAGGCTTAGAAAGGAAGGACAGAGGGCCAACAGTCTTGGGTATAAATCATACCCAGACACAAAGAGGGCCTGAGGCTCCGGGGTCTGTGGATGTGTCAAGAATGGCTTTCGGATTTCGCCAGACCTGAGGCCCAGCTTTCAATATCAAATATAACGGGGAATATTCCTGGAGAAAAAGAAAGAGGAAGAGGAACCCAAACCTCCCAGGATTTCTTCAGCTCTGACTGGTGAGGAAAGACTGCAGAAGGGCAGGCAGGTCAGAGGGAGAGTGTGTGAGTGCATATGCACAGAGCAGCTTTGCCAGACTTGTGGCTCAGGGTCCCAGCTGCATCTACACCGCGGCTTCAGGCCAGAGCTGGATTGTGGCACACCCAGCTGTGGTCTTTAATAGCAACAATATGGATGATTGCTAAAATCCTCTGAATTTCCTGGTTTTAGGGAGAACGCCCAGACAGCCCCTTGGAGCAACTCATGGTGGCTGGAATCTGTCTTATGGGAAGAGGAACCCACTTTCGTCAGCATTCTGAAACAGCCTGTGCCTTGATTTTTATAAAGACAAATGCCTTTTCTTTTTCTCATTTGTCTAGGTCCTTGGACGGGAAGTGTACACCTCCAACAACCAGCTCGGGGGCATCCAGATCATGCACAACAACGGGGTCACCCACAGCACGGTGTGTGATGACTTTGAAGGGGTGTTCACTGTCCTGCACTGGCTGTCCTACATGCCAAAGGTGAGCCCCTTCTCCCCACCCTGCCAGCGCCACAGAGCCCATCACTCCCTCCTCACTCCACTACTCTGGCATCTGAGCTCTCTTGCCTGTGGGTGTTGCCCTTAGTAGTCAATCTGGGGAGCTTTACAGACAGCATAGCACCCTGAAACTGAGAGTCACAATGCAGTCCCCTTGGTGCTAGACCCCGGAGGAGATTCAAGACCCATAGTGTTCCTTGGAGCTTTGCACTCAAGGTGACGATGGGAACCAGTAGGTATTACCGTGCACATCGGCCCTGGTGTCTTTCTATCCCTGCTGTTCCCTGCTATCGTTGTCAAGGTGGAGTAGGTGATTGCTGTTAATTGATTGCTGGGCTCTTTCTCTCCCTGTCTCTTTTCAGAGTGTACAGAGTTCTGTTCCGCTCCTGAGCTCCAAGGATCCCATAGACAGAATCATCGAGTTTGTGCCCACAAAGGCTCCATATGATCCTCGATGGATGCTCGCAGGCCGTCCTCACCCAAGTATGTCCCTCGCGGCTGCCTGGCTCTTGTGCCGGGAGCCTTCTTTCCATTGCTGTGCAGTGCCTGCCCAGTGCCATGTGACTCAGAAAACAGAGCTGGGTACCTTGAAATGAGAAGTAACTCTGAAGAAAAAGGTGGGAAATGCCTCATGAACAAATGAAAAATAAGTGAGGTTTACAAATCAGCCAGTGGATTATAAACGGTGCAGTCACGAACACATTTCCCCTTTTTATTCTGATTTTAAGAGCTTACGACTTAATGGGTTCAAAGACCTTAAAACAATTTGATGAAAACCATATAAATCATTGACTTTTATAGAGGACCAGTGCTCAGACTGTCTCATCCCTCTAGACAAGTGAAGGTGATTCGGGGAGACCCTCAGGTGAGGAATGTGACTGCAGCTGCAGGTGCTCAGCGTCTGCCCATCCTGGGCTTGTGCGTGCTCACAGGCCTTGGTGCTTGCTTCAGTGAATCATGTCAGTTTGCTTTATAAAAGCAGTTATTCATGAAGAGTGTCCACAGCTTTACAATTCTTATTTATTTATTTATTTTCCCTGCCCCGTCCCCAAATCCTCTCCCCTTCACCGAATCCCCCTAGCTCTTCATAAACAGTCACATGTTCATCATTGTGGGCATGGACGATGGCACAGAGTCCAGCCTCCACAGCTTTACAATTCTATAAGCAGAGAACAAACCCTCCTCCGTTTTGTCTAATATACCCCTCTGACGAGGCTGAATTTTACCTTAACTTAAACTACATCCGAGGAAGCCAGGAACACTCCTGTCCCATTTAGAATTTTTTTGTAATAGTTTTATGAGGAACTGTTCTTTTTTGAATACTTATTGTAACTTTTCACAAAGGCTGTATGTATGTGTTAAAGATTTTTTTATTATTATTATTGGAAAGGCAGATTTACACAGAGAGGAGATACAGAGAGAAAGATCTTCCATCCGCTAGTTCACTGGCAAGTAGCCACAGTGGCCGGAGTTGATTGGATCTGAAGCCAGGAGCTGCTTCCAGGTCTCACAAGCGGGTGCAGGGTCCCAAGGCTTTGGGCCGTAATCAACAGCTTTCCCAGGCCACAAGCAGGGAGCTGGATGGGAAGTGAAGCAGCGGGGCTATGAGCTGGTGCCCATATGGGATCCTGGCACATGCAAGGCAAGGATTTAGCTATTAGGCCATTGTACTGGACCTTAATTATTTTTTTAAAAAAAGATTTGTCTACCTGGCTGGCTCGCTGTCTCGCTGGCAGAGTTACAGAGAGATAGATGGAGGAAAGGGAGAGACAGAGAGAAATCTTCTATATGCTGGTTTATTTCCCAAATGGTCACAATGGCCAGGGCTGGGCCAGACCAAAGCCAGGAGCTTGCTCCAGGTCTCCCAAATGGGTTAAAGGTCCATAACACTTGGGCCATTCTCCACTGCTTTCCCAAGTTATGTTAGCAGGAAGCTGGATCAGAAGTGGAGCAACTGGGATACAAACCAGCACCCATAGAGAATGCCAGTGTTCCAGTCAGTGGCTTTACACACCATGCCACAACACCAGCCCCAAGATGGTGTATTCAAAAGAAAATAAGTACTGCAGAAGACATTTTGTTCAATTGAAGAGGAGCTGTGATTTTGCTTAGAGGTCTTTGCAAGGAAGATGGATGTGTATCGCATATTAAGCTGCCACCTGCAGTGACTGGCCTACCATGTGAGTGCCAGTTCAAGTCCCTACTGTTCCACTTCTGATCCAGCTCCCTACTCATGCACCTAGGAATGCAGCAGAATATGGCCCAGTATTCCCTTCGCCCGCATGGGAGAGCAGGACGGAGTTCCCAACTTGCTTGCTGTGGCTTAGCCCAGATCCAGCAGTTACAGCCATTTGGGGAATGAGGCAGCAAGTGGAAGACCTCTGTCTGTTTCTCCTTCTCTCTCTGTAACTGACTTTTAAGTAAAATGTATAAACTTTTAGAAAGGAAAAACTAAACCTTCATGGATAAGTACTGCAAGCCAGGGGGGAATGTAGAGTGCTTCCACAAGGCTCTCGTCTCCGAGCTGACTGCATATCGGAGAGGGAGAGAGCTGAGCATTTCACAGTCTCATAAACTGAGTGTTCATGGGCAAGTAGAGCCTCATCTGAAGACTGACTAGAGATATTGCAGGAAAATCTCCGTGAAAATGTTTTCATTTGTAGTTTTACCTGTTGTCTCCAATGGTTTTTCTCGTTAATCTTAGTAAAGCCAGTTTTTCTTACATCACCAGAAAAGTGACCTTGGTAACCTCTTCTAATTTATGTCCCTGTGATTGTGATGAGCATGCTGGGCCAAAGGTGCCCATCAGCCTCCCCCACACTCCTAACTGAAGAGGAGAGACCTTGCCCTTACACACTGGTTCCCTCCCAATTGCCCGAAGATCGAAGGCTGGGCCAAACTGAAGGCAGGACTCAGGAACTCCAGTCTGGCCTCCCGGAAGGGTGGCACTTCCACAGTGCTTGCCGCCTTTGTTCTGGATCATCAGAAATTAAGCAGCTGGGACTAAAGGAGCACTCTAATATGAGATGCTGTTGCCACAGGGTGCAGTTTAACATGCTGCACCACAATGCTGTCAGTCTTAAAATCCAGGAATTTTCTGGTAATGAAATGGGCATTTTTTTTTTCTGGAATTTATTTTTAAAAATCCCCTAAGTGTTCTCCTGCGGAAATGGGGCATCATCTTTGTGTGTAAATCCTGCGTCTGGGGTGAATGCTATCTGGGAGACTAGGAAGCCTGACTTAAGGCTCCCAGCACCCACCCAACATATGAAGCAGGAGGAATTTTTTAAAAAAGAAAACATTCCCATTTTGAAATTAATGCTATACTACTAAATTATTGTTATTGAAAGAAGAATCATAAAATGACCTGGGCATGTGAAGTTAAAATTTAGTTTTCCTCAGACTTAGAAATTTGGGTTAGAACCTTCATCAAAATTTGAGTTCCATTTTAATGGGGTGAACAAAAATGTGCATGTAGGTGGGTGTTATCCCAGCCATTATTAATGAGATCCAAGGAATAAAATGAAATTTGTGATAAACTAAGTTTTCCGGTTTTTTTGGATAATATTTTTTCATCAGCTCCCAAGTAATTCATTCTGCTGTCTGTGTGCAGCTAACACTCGCTCCCAAATCGAGTGACTTCAGATTTTAATTTAGTGGAAGCGTTAAAGAAAGCAGATGATTCCCTGTGATAAGTTAAAGCAGATATCTTCTAGGTGAAAAGTTAAAGTCATTTATTAGAGGAGATAGTGCTGTGATATTCTTCAAACTGACGCCCAACACGAGCCTGGAATCTAAACGATCGGCTTTGGGCTCACGATAGAGAGATAATTTTGAAATGGATGATCACATTTTACACTGGGGCCATAGAGGCAAGGAATGTAGAACACAGTAATTACAAGTTTAGTCTTGATAAAACACTCTCCATCCTGTTTAAGTCAGCAGAGGTTAGCTTGCTCGGATCTCCACTTTTAATTGGTTTTGGACTTGAGTTTTTAGGGGGAGGAGGGCCATGTTCAAATTAGAAGAATCCATGAGCCGAGAGGGCAAACTAGGAAACAGTTATTTGCAGAAGCTTTTACGGGGCCTTGATCAAACATTCATACCTGTGGAACAAAAGTTTTTTTTTTCTTCTTCTGCTTCTAAAACTAAGATGCTTAAAGTCAAGAGTCTTGCCAATGAAGGAAATCCTGTTTGCAGTCGAGGTTAATGGCATTAGGTGTGCGCATTTTAACCATTATATTTTTTGCCATCTGTCAAGAGTATGTGGTCCTAGCCCTTTCTTGTAGAAAGATTATCCTTTGTCAGCTGTAAATAAAGTGGCTCTATCTCACTGCTTTTCTAGCAGACAGCCCAAGTCCCTTCGCTTTCCCCCCAATTTGGTTCCTCCTCTAATCATTAGTACTTATTGTTTGGCTGGCTCCAGTTTTCCATGAAAAGAAAATCAGTGGAATCAAACAAAATGTAAAGCAAGTTTTAAGATAGAATTAAACATTTTGAAAACATTGTAATGACTTGGCTGCCATTTGACAAATGTTTGTGGTGTCTTGAAAAAAGCCAAGTTATTTATTTAGAAGCATGCAGACTCTCTCTGCTAGCTGAACCCCATCGTTTAACAATAAATGATGCTTTTGCTGATAAATGATTCTTTTTATGCAGACTAGCAAATGAAATGGGAGACGATGTCTGAAGGCAGATGAACACTGAGCTGCCTAATGCTGCCATCCATTATAATATGGTTAGAAACAACAAATTCCCCCAAAGTAATCCCCCAGACCCCACCTTGAATTCGTCAGTTCCAGTATGCTGTCAGTGGATTCAATGTCATTACTCACTTTGTTTTCTCTTTTCCCTCTGTAGCCCAGAAAGGTCAGTGGTTGAGTGGATTTTTTGACTACGGATCCTTCTCAGAGATTATGCAGCCCTGGGCACAGACTGTGGTGGTTGGGAGAGCCAGGTAGGAGCTTTTTTGTTTCTGAAATTTTGTCCTCTCAACTAAAAATAAGAATGCAAGGGGCCATGACTATGTAGATATTTCTGCCAATCAAGCTCTGTCTGCACTCTTTAAAAATACTGGACTGTGGCCATGGCTTGGGCAGTGACATCGAAACACTGATTCCCAGTAATCGTTTAGTGTATCACTCCAATATGCCTTTAATCTGAACACTGGTTTTGATGGTATTACCTACCTTACTACCTACTTTTCTTTCTTCCTTCCTTGCTTGCTTTGTTTTAAAGATTTATTTATTTTTATTGGAAAGCCAGATTCACAGAGAGTACAGAAAGATCTTTCATCCGCTGGTTATCTCCTCAAATGGCAAATATGACTGAGCCCATCAGAAGCACATCAGAAGCCAGCAGCTTTCTCTGGGTTTCCCACACAGGTGCAGGGTGCCAAGGATTTGGGCCATTCTCTACTGCTTTCTCAGGCCATAAGCAAGAAGCTGGATTAGAAGTGGAACACTGGGACACAAACCGGTACCCACACAGACTCCTGCATTTGGAGGTGGCACATTGGACAGCTGAGGCATTGCACTGTCCCCCAATATTTCCTTTCAATAATGCTGCAGGGAAAGCTCTCAGGGGAAGGGGGTTGCAAAGACCAACTACAGCATCCATCAACCATCAGTGACTTCCTCCCCTGAAGACCACTTTCCTTGCAGTCTAAATGAAAAGTGAATCTGAGACTCATCCACTTCTCTGTGTACACTGAGAGAAGTTCTTTAAAGGTATCAGGATTATATAAGTGACAAATATACTATACTGGATTATAATCAGATTTGAATTACCAGTAAAAAAAAAAGTTTACCTGAATAAGCTGGGTCGCTGGGATACACATATTTCTTCAAGTGGGAAATTGAAGTTTCTATTAAATTTTAATACCCACTCTAAGAAGTGCTTCACTCAACAGCCAGCTCTGCACGCAATAATCTGTAGTGCTTGCTATAACAAGCACCTGCCAAGGCCGATCTTAATCTAGCGCAGCACCGCAGAGACGCGCTGCCTGAGGGGCCCACATCTAGAGCTCACCTTTCTCTCCGGGGCAATCAGTTTCCCTTATCTTGGTGAAAAGTGGCACCTGTTCAAGATTTCAAATATGCCACATTGGGTGGAGATTTAGATTTCAGCCTTGGAAATAATTCCTTGCTTTGTGATTCTCTCTGTGCAGCAGGTCAGCACGCCTTGTGCTGCCAGTGGCAAGAAGTCGCGGATGGCCAGTCCCTCAGCCAGGGGCTTCTGCTGCGACTGAGCAGGAGCAGGCCCAGAGGCAGCTCGGACAGAAACTCATGGGCATCTGCTACCCATTATCCTTCTAAGTCTCATGTCTTTTCCTCAGCACTGGCTTCTGGGTCTCAGTGAGAATCATTTTTTGTACCTGAGAGAATTCCACCCCAGGGAGGTAGGAGATGCGGGAAGCACTAGGATGGGAGTCCTTCTGCCCAGGACCTACAAACTAGTTTTTGAGTCTTCATTTCACACCAAGACCAACATTTCTGAGAATTTGTCTGTTTGCTTCATTTCCTTGTCTGTAAAAAAAAAAAAAGAGAGAGAAGAAAAATGTCATATTTTAAGCCTCACAAAGCCAAACCTTTATTAATGTCCATAAGGTCCTCCTAGGGGAAATAGGAGAGTGATGTTTTTATATATAAGTATAAAAGGAAGAACAGGGAAGAATAGGGGTTGTTTTGCAACCAGGATCAGTCCAGTTTGGTTTTGGTTAGCTCTGCCATTGTTTATTGCAACACTCCGTGTGGCTTCTTCCTTTCTTTCCATCTGATGAGTTCTGGGCTTCTTGCTCTAAAACATATACATGCCCATAAGTATATAAAGCACAAATGGAGCTAGCTTCTTTCAAAAGCAATGGTATTTCGAGAAATAAATATAAATGTATTCTTCTGGGATTGTTACTGTAAGTGCTGCCAAAACTCATCTTTGGTATGTATGTTTGGAATATGTGTGCTATTGGCTGTAAATTGTCTTTTATTATTCCATGGCACCTTGTCCAGGGACACACTATAAAACAAGATGTAGCATCTTCATGTGCTAGCCTGATAAAATTTATATGAAGTATAATAGAAAACAGAAGTTGTTCTGAGCTGTTTTCAAGTCCAATAAATAACTGTAATACTCGGATAAAGATGTTCTTTATTAGGTCACATGGGCCCTAATATATAAGTTATAAGTTACCGATTTAGGGTGGCTTTTGCAATTACAAGTTTCCAGTTGGATTGTTAATCATTGTGAACAGAAATATTTCTAAACTCTCCTGTGTACCTCCTGCTCGTTGTCTGATTGTCTAGAGGGCTTTTGATTCTGATTCAGTGCAGGCAAATGACAAGGGGGTGGGTGGTCTTCACTCAGGTTCCTGCTACTCCTCTTGTGATGACAAGAATCCATTTCCAGGCACCGGTTTGTAACAACCAAAGACCATCTTTCACAGCTAAGTTCGTTATGGAGATGCTATGGGACATGAGAGACCATAACCCATCCAAGCCCCAACCAACAAGGAATGAGGCTGAGATTCAAGAAAGAAAATCACATTTTCTAGAAAAAGGACTCACTCTGTACCTTGAATCACTCCCTCCTTCCTGCAAAAAACAAAACAAGAACTTTGTTCTCCCTCCTGAGGGCAAAGTTAAGCTTTGAACAGCTTTGAAATGAGCTAAATACTTCCAATATAGATTACCCTAAGATTGCTACCTAAAACAGTCCCCTGTCCTGCTGCTGTGTTCCAGTCAAAGAGAAAGTTAGTCACTTCCCTACCCTTGGTATCATTTTTCTTTATCATAACACACCAGTATCCTCCTCATCCACACACCCAATGGAAAAGCCTGTTGTACTCACAGATCTTTTATGCAGTCACATATTAACATCCCATAGGAAATTTTAGCCCTATCCCAGTAAGGCCAGTGCTCATTCAATGTTACTACGAGTTTCATGTTCCTACTACCCTTCTTATAATTTCCTACCATCTTTCTCCAAAAATATGAAACACAGAGGTAGAAGGATATGTTAGTGCTGGATTGTTGAGTCTAAATGCAGACTGCCCAGTAGACCCTTGGTTTTAGTTGATCCATCTTGGGACATTTCAGATCAGGAGTGATTTAATGGCTGATTTTCTGTTGTATTCACAGAGTAAATGCCAAATGCAGCAGCTCACAGCCGATGTGAATTGGATCCTTGCTTTCTGTATGTGTGTCCTGTGTTTCCTTCCATGCCTTGATGTGGAATTGGAAAACAAATGTCTAGCCATAATGTTGACATAAACTGGGTTCTTATGTGGCTCATATTTCACCAGGCTAGGAGGAATACCCGTGGGAGTAGTTGCCGTAGAAACGCGAACAGTAGAGCTAAGTATCCCTGCGGATCCTGCGAACCTGGATTCTGAAGCCAAGGTAGGTCCCCTCAAGTACATTGTGCACCTGTACTCGGAGCTTCTTTGTGCTTGGAGTTTTTTTTTTTTTTTTTTTGATATGTTGGGAGTGTTGTGAACCACCAGTTTTAGAGGGAGGGACATTAGCACCCTTTCATGATTTCTGACCATCTAATCATCATGTGCTCTTTTTTCTTTTTTAACTTGCTTTGCCACAAGCACCAGTTCCATGTGCTGCTTGCCTGTAAGATGATTATAGATGGACTTGCAAATTGAATATTGCATGCATAACGTAGAGGTCTTTACAGTGACCTTTTTTGATTAATTTGAAAAGCAGTTAGAGACAGGTAGAGAGATCTTCCATCTGTTGGTTCACTCTACAGATGGCCTTGACGCTGGGTCTGGGCCACGATGAAGCCAGGACCCCAGATATCCACCCAGACCTCCGGCATTATGACAGGGACGCAGAGGCTCTGGCCATCTTTCACTGCTGTCGCAGAAATATTAACAAACAAATGGGTCAAAAGTGGAGCAGCCAGGATTCAAAGTGGCACTTGAGTGGGATGCTGGCATCGTTGGTGGTGGCTTAACTTGTGCCACAGTGCCAACCCCTACAGTGGTCTTGTCAGTGTGTATAAAACAGTCAGTTGTTGCTGAGGAGATGGTCTTACACAAAGGCAGCTACATCAGTCTGGAGGCTCACCGGTCCCAGGTTCTCTTGAGCAAACATCTGGCAGAGCTGTACTCAGACTAAATGATGGCTCTGTCCCAACAGCAGGCATAAACACCACAGCCTGTGTCTTTCCAACAAGGCGGATTACATTTTTATATCCTGACACCATCCAGAAAGGGAGGGTAGCTGGGGGACAGGGCAAGAAAGCTATCCAGCAGGGTGACCTCCAGTGTGTGTTGAGTAACCATACCGCACCAAGTAGACAGATGAAGGGACTGGGAGACTGTGCTCAGTTGGCTCACTTGAAGTTGTGTGACTGAGTCAATTAAAGGTGCCTCTGTCAGCTCTGAAAAGGGTTCCTGGGACTGCTCCTGCAGTAGGAGCAGCTAGGTTTCTACTTCTACTCTAAGGAAGAGTCACGTGCTAGGAATTAAAGTGTCAAGTGATCAGCACCATGGCCTACTAGGCTAAGTCTCTGCAGCGCCAGCATCCCATTGGGCGATGGTTCGAATCTTGGCTGTTCTACTTCCCTGTTTTATGACCTAGGAAAGTAGCATAGGATGGCTCAAGTCCTTGGGCCTCTCCACCAATGTGGAAGACCTGGAAGAAGCTTCTGGATCCTGGCTTTAGATTGGCTCAGCTCCAATCATTGTAGCCATTTGGGAAGTAAACTAGCAGATGGAAGACCTCTCTATGACTCTAATTCTCTGTCTTTCAAATAAAACAAATTTCAGAGAAAAAGGCATATAAAGGTTAAACATTTAAAAATTAATAAGGCCTGGTGTGATGGCTCAGTGACTGTATCCTCACCTTGCCAGGTTCCTATATGGGAGCTGGTTCACATCTCTGTTGCTCCACTTCCCATCCAGCTCCCTGCTTGTGGCCTGGGAAACCAGTTAAGGACAGCCCAAAGCCTTGGGACCCTGCACCTGTGTGGGAGACCCAGAAGATGCTCTGGCTTCAGATTAGCTCAGTTCCTGCTGTTCTGGCCATTCGGAAGTGACCCAGTGGATGGAGGAGCTTTCTCTCTGATTATCTGTGTAAATCTGCCTTTCCAATAGCAATAAAATAAATCTTTGAGAGAAAAATAATAATTTAAAATAAACAAATAAAAAGGTAGTATTTAATAAGGTTAAAGACCCAGGATCCTTTCTTCTTTTCTACTTCAAAGAGATATTTTTTTAAGATTTATTTATTTTTGTTGGAAAGTAGATTTTTTAGCGAGAAGGACAAAAAAGTTCTTCCATCTCCTGGCTCACTCCCTAAGTGGCCGCAAAAGCTGAGCTGAGCCGAAGGCAGGAGCTTTTTCCAGGTGTCCCACTTTACTGTAGGGTTCTAAGGCTTTGGGACATTCTCTATTACTTTCTCAGGCCACAAGAGAAGCTTGATGGGAAGTGGAGCAGCCGGGACTCAGGCTGGTTCCTTGTGGAACGCCAGCACTTAGAGGTAGTAGATTAGCCAGTTGTGTTAATGTGCCAATTCTAAGATCTTTTTATTATTATTATTATTATTAGTAGTAGTAGTAGTATTAACAGATTTAAAAATGTGTCTGAAAGAGTTACAGGGAGAGAAGGAAAAACAAAGAAATTTTTTTCCATCTGCTGGTTCAGCTCCTTAATAGCTGCAAAGTCTGGTGTTGAGGAAACCTAAGCCAGGGTCTAGCAGCATCTTCCAGTTTTCTTACATGAGACCAGGGGTTCAAGTACTTGGTCCATGTTCTGCTGCTTTCCCAGACGTATTAGCAGAGAGTTGGATTGAAGGTGGAACAGCCAGTACTCAAACCAGTGTCCATATAAGCTGCTGGCACTGTAACTTTACATGCTATGCCACAGCACCAGTCCTGAGATGATCTTGATGAATAACAGTTTTGGTTTGCTTGGTCTCTGTCATTTTTGTTTGAGAGACCAGGAGAGAGAGAGAGCTCCCACTCCGTGGTTCCTTCTAAATGCTCAGGGTGGCTGGCGCCAAGTCAGGCCAGAAAGCAGACCCAATCAGGCGGGCTCTCAGCTATGTGAGCTGCACGCCTTCCAAGGTCTGTTGGTGTCAGGAGTCAGAAGCTGCAGCTGAACCCAGATGCAACAGGTGGGACATGGCCTTGAATTCTAGCCCAAATCCCTGTCCATGGGTTGATTCAGAATTTCCCATTTTTGATTAGTAAAATTGTGTTTGCCTTGGAAGAAAGTCCCTCTCAAACTGCTGTTAATTGTGTCCACATCTTTAACTTTCTCCAACAGATAATCCAGCAGGCTGGCCAAGTTTGGTTCCCAGACTCTGCGTTTAAGACCTACCAGGCCATCAAAGACTTCAACCGCGAAGGGTTACCTCTGATGGTCTTTGCCAACTGGCGAGGCTTCTCTGGTGGCATGAAAGGTAATGAGGCCTGGCTGCAGGCTGGGGGAGCCACCGATGTCCGGGCACCCTGCAGCCACGGGAGGGCAGGGGAAGGGCAGAGCCTGTGGGTTTCCTGGCAGCCTGTCTCTCTAGGTTTTGGGGGATTAAACTTCTGAACTGTTTTCTGAGTTAGAACTTGCATGGAAAATGTAGTACATCTTATAATTCCATATAAGAGTTTAGAGTTTTCTTGCTCATGTTGTCTCAGGGGCTGCTGTTGTTGATTTAGTTTTCACAGCTAAGTGGTGGTCCATTCTGATGGTCCTGGGCCAAAGTGACGGTGCTTCTCTCTCCCTCTTTTCTGGGCACGTTCTTTGCTGAGGTTACTCTCTACAGTTCCCCAGCGCCCAAGATCAATACCAAAATAAGCATTTACCAACCAGAAGAAAATGAACAATCGCTGTACCAGAGGCTGTTCTTCATGCAGCCTGTGCTGTGTGCCATTACTATCCGACAACAGCCCTGGGCCTGTGGCTCCAGCAGATTAGAGTGTTATTAGCAAGGCTGTCTTCCGTGCTTTGGGGGTCGCTCGGCGATCAGGCAACCGCTCTCACCATGGACTGAGAACTCTCGATGTGCTGAGCTCCTGTGGGCCAGCCAGGGAGAGCCAGAGCAACCACAGCTCTTGGCCTTAGAGCCAGGAACTTCTGCCAGGGACAGAGACCCCACCTAGGACAGGAAGTGTGCTCTTGAGCGTCAACTTCCTTCACCTTCCACTCGGGGGAGCCCATGATGCTGAGCAGCAGCAGAAATGGTCAGGGAACTGGAAGGGAGGCAGGAGCCAGTCAGCTGGTGTAAGCAGAATACCTGGAAGACACTAAGAGTGTGTAAGCTGCAAAACAACAGTTGGGAATGCACCTGGAGATATTTTAGGGCAGGAGTACCACTAGCCTCGGTGGGGAGAAACGCCTGGGGAAGCTGCCCTTTATGAATGAGCAGCAGGCATGATGACAGGAGGTTCTAGCAAAGTTTCCCTTCACTAGGATTTGCTGAGAATTACCACACTGTGCACATTTCTTGGGGTGGGACTTGGATTATCCATAGGAAAGAAGGTAAATTGCTTTTAGACCAAGATAACAAATCTGTGAAAATCCCATGAGAAATCCAAAGTCTAGGTTAAATGTGTAGGTCAATCCTACGCATGTTTATTTAGTTCCTAAGTGGAAGGAACTATGCCAGCAGCCATTTCTGGGAAAATAAAAGTCAGTAACAGACATTACCTGAAGGAGTTAAAGTGCTGTGAGTGGAAGTCGTAATGCATCATAATGTATCAGCCAAATATCAGGGTGATATTGGTATTGAAGAGGCTGATATCTTTGAAAAGATGGGCAGGTGGAGAATGAGCAAAAATACCTTTTATTTGTATATGGAGTTTATTCAGCACCAGGTCCCACCCAGTCTCAAGTCACCTGGCTACAAGATTGATGTCAGACCTGAGAGAGAATGCGTGTCTGTTTCTCCCTAGTGCTGCAGGGCCCGGGAACGCCTGCTGTCCAGCACACCCGGGCATGCGGCCGCAGGGATTGTTCTTCAGCCCAGAGACGGGAGTCCCCATGTTCCCAGAGTTGCACTTCCAGGAAAGGCTTTTGTTACGCTGTATGTTTTGGGTCAGACGCACTTGGCTGCCAGCCCTATAACAGTAAGAACAGCAATTAAGATTCATGGAGCTCTTCTCACCAGAAACCTGTTAGCCATTTCACATGGATTAGCTCAGTAACCGGCACAAGTCCCTCGGAGGGGGCAAGCTGCCGTGTTTTCTACATCCTCACGTAAACTGAGACTTTGGTTGAGTAGATGTCCCTGGGTGATTCCGCTGAAAAAGGGAGCAGAGCCGAGGGAGGAGAGGAGCTTGACTCTGGCTCCTGTAGCCACCGTGACCAGGTCTGCTAGAAGATTCCAGGGAGAGCTGTCCAGCAGCCTAAGAAAGTCATATTCCACCTCCTTCCCCTCTGCCCAGGAACGACCTGGCTTACCAGAAAACAAATAGCAGGAGTTCAGAAATGAGGTTTTTGTTAAATTGTGGCAAAATATAGAAAACATAATATTTACTTTACCCATTTGCAAGGGTCCAGTTCTTTGCCATCCAGTATATTCACAGTGATGTGTAACCTTGGTGTTATCCATGCACCAAACTTTTTCATGTGCCCAACACTAGCCCTGTACCCACTGAACATTCACTGCCCGGCCCTCCTCCCCGGCCCTGCTCAGAAGGCCTCTACTGGCCTGCTACAGAGCAGGACCGGTTCTGTCCTCGGAGCTTGGGTGCTGATAACATCTGTTCACCTGTGTGTGTGAACGTGGGAGGGATGTATTTACATATAGGCCAGGATGTTCCCTCGTATTATCTCATGTAAAGGGACCCGGGCTGAGAGCCTCTTGTCATTCCCCACATCCCTTGGGGAGATGCTTGCAGTTTTGGTTTCAGTACTGGCTGGGGATTATGCAGGGAGGGAAAATAAACAATTATGCCATCCCTCAGTGCACACAAACACACAGCCAGGAGCCGGCTGCACTGTGGGTAAAATGACTCCAAAATTGTGTGTAATGAGTAGGAAAAGATTAGAGACAGCTCTTGCTATGCTGAAAATTGACATTAGTGGAAGAGGGAAAAAAAAAACTCTTTACTAGTCAGCCTAGGAGGTCTAATTCGAGCAGTAAAAATATAAATAAATAAATAAAAGCATGTCAAGATGGTATTGGTGCTTTTTTTCCAATGAGCTCTATCTGGCCGGAAGGCTATTCAGCATAATGCAAAATTAAATTATAAAAACTGGCTGAATATTTAGATGGAAGAGCCATTTGGAAACAGTTTATTTAGACGAACCGGCAATGACCCACAACAGGGAGACATCAAGCGTGAAATTTACTAGAAATTAGCACCAGGGTCCCAGCCTCAGCATGAATAGCTTGATAGGATGCAAATCCCAGTGATATTAAGCTGCCTCACTGCTGGTGCTACAGGGTCACTCTCAGTTGGCTTTTCATGTTATACTTATTATTTTTTTCCTGGGACAGGTTATAAATAACAATAAAAGAAGAACATGTATTGAAAACTTTAACTGGAATGAAAGTCTGTTTTAAAGTCTCTGATTATTTGGATGTTGAAACATGGTGTCGGGCGGCTGTAACGAACTCCTAAGAAGCATTTCATCTGTGCGGCCTGTGTGTGTGTGTGTGTAATGTTTACCTTTAGCTTCTCCCAGATAAGCTTCACCAACCAGTTAGATCTGTTCCGTGTTAGAGTGCGAGGCACTTGTGGCAGTGCTCGGTCACCGTGCCCCCGCCTGCCATGGGGGCTGCCGCACTTTCTCCACGTTGCGTGCTAGCAAAGGGCTTAGGCAGAGTTGGTACCTGGCTCTGAGAACAAGCCACAAAGGCTGTGATGCTGAGCATTTAGACAGCTGCACGTGGCCCAGATGCAGAAAACTGAGCTCCCGCCTTTCTGGTGAAGAACATTTCCATGTGTGTTTCTCATGGCTTGAGAACTGACAGCCAGAGCTTGGAAATTCCCTGGAGTGTTTTCTTGCCTGAACCGTTGGGGGTCCCCTCTACACGGTGACTTTTGGCTTTTGCTGTTACATAAGAAGGGATCCCAGGCTGCCGGGTGACAGATAGATGTCAAGTGCTTTGCCTGCTTTCCAGAATATATGATTTAGTGCAGCTGCTGTGGTGCAGTGTGAGAATGCTGATTGTAGAGTTTGTGTGTTTCTATTGTAATGCCTGTTTTGAAGTGTTTTGATGCTTGGTTGTGGGTTTGTTGGTTTTCCGGGTTAGAGGGAGACATTGTTGCTGCCCCACTCACGTCCAATGCCCCTTTTGCACTCGGGGTGGGACTAACGAGTTTTGTTTAGCCATCAGATGCAAACTCTTCACACAGCTCCTAGTGTCCAGTACCATTCCTGACATTTCTGAGCATTTACAAATAATCATGTCTCTTTCCTACTTTTTATTTTAACTCAATTATTAATAGGTTAATTATTGAAAAGCAAACTAACCCAATGTCATTCTCTTTCCCAGTAACAAGATAATGAATCCAGAATGGGGTAGCAGATTGTGGGCTCCCCAGAAACAGAAAGATCTGGGTTTGCATCCTGTCTCTGTCACTCTTAGTTAATGAGCCTCAGTTTACCCACCTGTAACTTGAGTATTTGAATAAGGTGATGTTCTTGGGACCAGCTTTGTGGCATAACAGGTAAAGCTACCACCTGCAATGCTGGCATCCCATTTGTGGGCCAGTCCACACATCCTTGCTGCTCCATTTCAGATCCAACTGCCTGGAAAGCCAGCAGAGGATGGCCCAAGTACCTAGACCTCTACACCATGAGGGAGACCTCAAGGAAACTCCTGGCTTCAACCTGACTCAGCAGATATTTGGGGAGTAAGCTAGTGGATCAAAGATACCTCTCTCGGGCCCAGCGCGATGGTGCAGTGGTTAAGGTCCTTGTCTTGCACGCGCCAGGATCCCATATGGGCACTGGTTCTAATCCTGGCAGCCCCGCTTCTCATCCAGCTCCCTTCCTGTGGCCCAGGAAAGCAGTCAAGGACGGCCCAAAGCTTTGGGACCCTGCACCCGTGTGGGAGACCTGGAAGAGGCTCCTGGCTTTGGATTGGTGCAGCACCAGCTGTTGCGGCCACTTGGGAAGTGAATATTCGGACAGAAGATCTTCCTCTCTGTCTCTCCTCTCTGTATATCCACCTTTCCATTAAAAAAAAAAAAAGATGCCTCTCTCTCTCTTCCTGTTCTTCTCCACCACCTCCAGTTTCTCCTTCTGTAGCTCTCCCTTCCAAACAAACAAATGTACCTTAAAAAAGGGGGGGGGCAGGAAAAAGGAAAAAAAAAGATGTTGTGATGGTTGAATGATGGGTGTGTGATCGCATTCCCCAGTACACAGTGAGCTAACTACGAGGATGAAAAGTGTGTTTCACAAAACCCAAAGTGCACACGTGTCCTCTTCATTGCAAACTGTGTCCATCATGAAATCAAGTTTTTCTTTTCTAAGCTAAATGAATAAAAAAATGAAGTCTCACCTTGGAAGTTTTTATCTGTTTATCATAGACAGGAGCAAGGCTGGTGTAGATGTGAATTTAATCAGCAGAAGTGAGTGGAGAGGCTGGGGACTTGGTTCCTGTTTGCCCCCGGCTGACGTGTTTCTCTGCAGTGGAGTGATTGCTGCTGTTTCTTAGTTTGAGATTCTCTCCTTTGATCCACACCTTCAATTGCCTCTGTGTGTGATGTTGCTGAAAGCCACTCCTTTCTGTTCCTTGTTCTGAGGCTGTACTCTTGGCAGCACTGAAAAATGTACTGCTAATTACACAATTATTTTATTATGTAGCACTGGCTGAAATACCCACTAAAGAATTAATTTAGTTAAAATAATTTGAACTGAGCAATTATTTTCCTAACCACGGAATTAGCGTAAAGCGCTTAAAGTCCTTTATTCCCTGCTCTTCACGCAGCAGTTGTGTAATTAGCAGTAAATTTTTTTGGTCTTTGGTTTCCTCCCAATGGAATGAATGTCTTTGCTCTAATCATATATATGAAGTATGTGACCAAATACATCTCACAAGTGTAGGGCAAGCGTGGGATGTTTCCAGGGGCAACTTACAGTCTCTGAAGTCTCCACAGACAAGCCAGGTCTCAGGGCAACCGAGAAAGGCAGATGTCTTTCCTGAGCCCTGCAAACAAACTTATTTTAAAATAAACCTATGTGATGTATTTATTTGAAACTTAGGGAAATGGAAACAGATCTCTTCCACCCTCTGGTTCACTGCTCAGATGTCCAAAACCACTGGGGTTGGGTCAGGCTGAAGCCAGGAGCCTGGAACACAGCCCAGGTCTCCCACAAGTGGTGGGACCTTAGTACTTAAGAGCCGTCACCTGCTGCTTCCCGAGTGTGCATTGGTGGGAAACTGGGATAGGAAGTGCGGTCAAGACTAAAACCCGGGTAAGGGAGCAGGTGTCCCAACAAGGACCTTGGCTGCTCTGACGCCTGCCCACCTCGAGGCACTTGGACTTTGGAGGAGAAGGCGGTAGGCTAATCTAGTTAGGACAGTTTGGTTTGTCCTTAACTTCCTGAAAAATATTTCTCTGCCCTGTATTTCCACAACTGATTTATTCCAACTTGTGATCCTCCTTGAAGGGAAGGTCTGAACTGCATTGAACTTGTCTGTTTAGCGTGCAGAGAGGATCCAGCCTGGCTCCCCTGAAGTACCCCTCAAACACCTGAGTCAGAAACCTAAAACTTCACCAGTGTTTAGATTTCAGTGAGCTGGGAAAGGGGAAGGCGTGCATAAAAAGTCAGGATGTGAACAACGGATCCCACTCTCCGAGGCTCCGCTCCTTGCAGCTGCTTCTGGCCTCAGGCACGGGCCAGCGTCCGCCGGGCGAGGGAGGGCGAGCTGGCTCCTCTCATTTATGTTTGTGTTTGTGCCATTTCCTAGACGTGTCTTCATTTTCTCCCATCCACACACCGCAAGGATGGCATAGGTACGGAGTTCATTTGTTTTCCTTTCTCATTGTATTCTTTCCCAAGTGTGTATGTGCTGTTCATTCGTTTGGCAGATACCTGTTGATCACTAGTTATGTTCTAGACACTGGGCACTACAATGGGGCACCAAGATGAAAGGCCCAGGTTTTGAAATTAAAATCCTTGAAGGATTCCTTTCCATTAGCTACATGTTTTTGTTTTTTTTTTAAAGATTTATTTTTATTATTTTTTCATTGGAAAGGTGGATATACAGAGAGGAGAGACAGAGAGGAAGATCTTCCGTCCGATGATTCACTCCCCAAGTGAGCGCAACGGGCCGATACTATGCCGATCCGAAGCCAGGAGCCTCTTCCGGGTCTCCCGAACGCGGGTGCAGGGTCCCAAAGCTTTGGGCCATCCTCGACTGCTTTCCCAGGCCACAGGCAGGGAGCTGGAAGGGAAGCGGGGCTGCCGGGATTAGAACCGGCGCCCATATGGGATCCCGGGCATGCAAGGCGAGGACCTTTAACCACTTGCGCCACCGCGCCGGGCCCAGCTACATGTTTTTAAAGAGCTCATTGTATGCTAAGTATCATGAGATGACTTGAAAAGAGCGGAGTTCCTTCCTTCACAAACTTAATGTAGTGGGAGAGATCACATATTGACATGAAAAATCCTCAACGTTTGTCAAGCAAGTGTGAATTAATGCGGCGAGGCCTGGGCACTGAGATTCAGGAAGGACATAAAACGGATCTGCGGGCTGGAGGGCTCGCACGCTGTTGCTTGTCAGAGACACTGCATTTTTCTTTCGCTGTCTTGTGCTTTTGAAAATCCTCTAGCGTCGGCTACAAGTCTTCAGAGAGACCAAAGAGGACCCGGGGCCTCTGAAACTGCCACACCCAGCACGTGTGTACGTCACAAGCAGTGTTGTACACACATTAGGTGCCCATGTGCGGGATGGGGGGGCCGCCTTGGGGAGGTTGTTTCCTGATTGCCCGTGTGTCTCCTTCTCGGCAGATATGTACGATCAGGTGCTGAAGTTTGGTGCCTACATCGTGGACAGCTTGCGGGAGTGCTCCCAGCCCGTGATGGTGTACATCCCTCCCCAGGCCGAGCTGCGGGGTGGCTCCTGGGTGGTGATCGACCCCACCATCAACCCTCGGCACATGGAGATGTACGCCGACCGAGAGAGCAGGTAGCGTGTCACCTCTGCTGGCATTCACTGCCGTGGGGGCCCTGCGGCTGTTTCCTCCTGGAAAACACTGTGACCAAGAGGTCCTTATTTGAGGCTGTCCATCCCCAGTGCACTCCAAGGTGACAAGCCTGCCCCACTGTCTTAGTTGTGGCAAAGGGAGCTTCCAGCAATTTGGCCTGGAAGGCTGCATCAGGAGGCTTTAACCCATCTGCCACTAATGAGCAAGAAACTTAGAGCAGTTCTGACTGTCCTGAGGCGGGATCGCTGAGGCACACCAGAGCACCCACTTTGTGTGATTCCAGGCCAACATCTCTCTCTCTCTCTCTCCCGTTGGTACTCGGGATCTTGTTCTGGTGTTCCAGGAGACTGGAGAACATACTGTGCCACAGCCCGCAGTGTGGGGAGACGATGCCTGGGACAGCCAAGTCAGACCAGACCTGAGCCTGTGTCCTCTCAGCACCTGCCCTTTGCCTGAGTCACTAAATTTCAGAATGTATTTCCTCCAAATTTCCCTGGCAGATTCCTATATCCAGTCATTTCAGTAGAGTCCTCATTACTATTTTCCTGCTATATTCAGTCCCCTACTTCATACACCACTTTAGGAAGTCTGGCAGTTTGGGCCCAGTGTGGTAGCCTAGCAACTAAAGTCCTCACCTTGCATGTGCCAGGATCCCATATGGTTGTCGGTTCTAATCCCAGTGACCCCGCTTCTCATCCAGCTCCCTGCTTGTGGCCTGGGAAAGCAGTCAAGGATGGCCCAACGCCTTGGGACCCTGCACCTGCGTGGGGGACCCAGAGGAGGTACCAGGCTCCTGCCTTTGGACCGGCTTAGCTATGACTATTGTGGCACTTGGAGTGAATCATTGGATGGATTATCTTCCTCTCTGTCTCTCCTCCTTTCTGTATGTCTGATTTTCCAATTTTAAGATTTATTTATTTTTATTGGAAAATCAGATATACAGAGAGGAGAAGAGACAGAGAGGAAGATCTTCCGTCCGATGATTCACTCCCCAAGTGAGCGCAATGGCCGGTGCTGCACTGATCCAAAGCCAGGAGCCAGGAACTTCCTCCAGATCTCCCACACGGTGCAGCATCTCAAGAATTTGGGCCGTCCTCAACTGCTTTCCCAGGCCACAAGCAGGGAGCTGGATGGGAAGTGGGGCTCCTGAGATTAGAACCAGCACCCATATGGGATACCAGTGCGTTCAAGGTGAGGACTTTATCTGCTAGACCATGTCGCAGGGCCCAAAAATAAATAAATCTTAATAAGTATGTCTGGCAGAGTTATATTTATATAAACATGTTATATTTAGGGGTCTAAGTCACATGTCAGACCCTGAGCAGAGGCAATTTCTCTACAGACTTTGGAATCAAACTGGTTCCAAGTTCATTATTTCAGATCTGGTCCTGGCACTCGATACATTCAGATAAGACTCTGAACATACATGTCTTTGTTTTGCCATCTGTGAAATGGGGATGATAGCAGTACTTTCTCATAGTGGATGTACACTCAGCATAGGCTTGTGGGGGCTTCCGTGTGAGCACTTGGAGCAGTATTCTGCACACTGTGAACATTAGCTCTGGTTGTTTTAAAATACAAAAATAGTAAGGAGGGCTGTGCTGCAGCACAGCAGGTTACGCCACAGCCTGCAGTACCAACATCCCATGCAGGGGTCTGTTTGAGTCCCAGCTTCTTCACTTCTGATCAGGCTTCCTGTTAATGCGCATAGGAAAGGATCAGAAAATGGCCCAAGTGTTTGGGTCCCTTGCCCCACGTGGAAGACCCCGAGGGAAGCTCTTGGCTGGCTGTTTGCGGAGTACACAATGAATAGACACTCTCCCTCCTTCTCTAGCTCTTGCAAATAAATAAAATCTGTTTTAAAAATTTATTTAACATTTTCTATTAACTTATTGGGAAGACAGAACAGAGAAGGGGAGAGACAGGCAGAGAGCGATCTACCATCTGCTCATTCACTTTCTAAATGCCCACGAGCGCAAGGGTCGGGTCCGGCCAGCCACAGCCAACATTCCAGCAGTTCACCCAAGTCTGTGAGCCACACCCACTGCATGCTGGGGTGAGCGTTAGCAGGAAGCTGGGTGGAAGCATAAGGGGCTTGAACCCAGGGACTCCCGATGGCATGGGGTGTCTCAAGTGTCCTCGTCACCACTGAACCGCACACCCGCCCTGAAGGTGTTTCTTAAGGTTGAGTTTAGGGAAAAGTTTCTGGCTCAGATGGCATTAGCGTTGACTAGAAGAAACTGCGAGAACTTTCCATCTGTACGTTCCTGCTTGTGCCGGCAGAATGCTTTCCTGGCCACTGCTAGCGGCGGCGCTGGACCACCATCATGGCCCCCTGTTCATGCAGCTGCGGCCCTTGCCCTCCCGCTGTGCCCACTGCATGCTTTTGTTCCTGAAAATAATGTGGTTCCTGTCCCCTTCCCAGCTGTGGGTGGAGGAATTTGTATTCTTCTCCCTTTGAGATGGAAGTCAACTGGTGTGGTAATGAGAATTATTTTAATTGCTTTTTGCCAAGCCTTTCTCATACCTCACTCAGGCACTTCTCCCTGCTTTCTCCCTGGGGTGACTTCTGGGAGCCATGGGTGGGCACAGCCGTAATGAAGCTATTTCCTGGTCCACAGATCGTAACTGGCCTCATTCTGTTTCTTTCCTTTAAAGTGCCTCTAATTCAGTTTTGTTTTGTTTCTTTCTCTCTGATCCAGGGGATCCGTTCTGGAGCCAGAAGGGACAGTAGAAATCAAATTCCGCAAAAAGGATCTGGTGAAAACCATGCGTCGGGTGGACCCGGTCTACATCCGCTTGGCTGAGCGATTGGGTATGTCTGCTTGTTCTCCTGGCAAATCAATGAGCCGTTCAGCTGATCGGTAATGAGTGCATTCATAGGCCAGGGGAGGAGGCACTGAAGCATTTGATCAAATTCATGATAATCTTTATTTACTGTCCTCTGTGTGCTAAGAACCCTCGTAGAAAGAGTGTATGTAATAGCAGGAAGAGTGGGCCCTAAAAAAAGCAAAAGTCACCCTGTGTTTCTTCTAGTATTTCCCTACAGTACAAATAACCTATGTTTCTGGAGTGACCTTACAGACAGCAGTGAGCTAGAAGCTGCTGTGGAGGGCAGGCTGACAGCAGAGGATGCACCAGAACTAAATGATGATCTGCTTCTGCGTGTCTCTTGGGACGGTCGGCCTCGTTCCTGGGGGGTGTTGTGGATCAGCCTCACAGGGCACAAGAGCCACGCCTTCCCCAGGCCGTGCCCTTCAATCACCTCCAGCCAGAGAGCTGGGCACAAAGATCGGACACTGTGGGTTTCTAAGCAGGGAGCCCCAGGAGTGCAGCCATCACTGGTGCCCACTTGTTCTCAGAGCTTTGTGGAGGCGCTGAAGGAGAGGCGGCGTGCACCCAGGACGAGGCCCCGGAGCCCTGGGCGACCCCAGCAGCTGCCCCAGTGTCAGCTCCTTTTCAAAGTTGCTTTCCTGCCCAGTTCCCCATTGAGCCTCTTGCTCTGCTAGTGAAGATAACTGCGAGGGTTCTGGTTGGTCTTGTTTTTGTTTTCCTAAAGGAACAGAGATTCTGTCTTTAAAAGGTAGAGAAACTTAATGAATAGAAGCAGTAAAAAAAAAAGGTGGGGGGAATGCTACTTCATTTGTATTCCAAGGGGTTGGTTACTGAGGGACCATTGGGTGGCTCTCACTGCCTAGAAACAGAAACTGTTGAGGGTTTGCAGGTGCAAGAGGGCCAAACACAGTGATTTAAGTCATGGTCAAGGCTGCCTGTGTGCCCGTTGCCGAGAGGTAGACGCCACCACTGTCTAACCTGTGCCACCCAATCCTTGGATGGGACATGCACACACACCATGGGATACTGGCAAGGTTGTTTCAAAAATCTATTGCCACCCAGAGCTGTCAAGGTGGTTTTTCTCCTCTTTTCCAAGCAGGGTAATTACTTCTGACCAACCCCGTACAGTTTAATCAAAGTGAGTGTTGCTTGGGAGCTAGTTACTTACAACCCTATCTGGAGCAAGGGCTGAGAGCCTCAGCCACCCAGAAGCATCTCACTCACTCGATGGCTCCTAATTGCTCCAACCCCACTGGAGTGCTGGCCCCGCTCCTGGCACTCCCCCGGTACCCAGGCCCCACTCCTGGCACTCCCCTGGTACCCAGGCCCTGCTCCTGGCACTCCCCCATTACCAGGCCCCGCTCCTGGCACTCCCCCAGTACCAGGCCCCGCTCCTGGCACTCCCCCATTACCAGGCCCCATTCCTGGCACTCCCCCAGTACACAGGCTGCAGCTCCCCGGAGGACACCTTCCTTCCTTGCCCTCTCTCCTTTTTGCCTTTCTCTTTTTCACTCTGCTTTTTGTTTCTTTTTGCTTTTCTCTTTCCCCCCTTTTTATTTTTTTTCTTTATTTAATTTTTTTTTTCTTTTTGCTGATTTTCTTTCTGGCCAATTTAAAATTTGTCAAAGTCGGTCTTCTTCTGGATCAGTGCCCTTTGATATTTCGCGCACTCCATTTGCCGCAAACAAGCCGCAGGGCCGCAGTTCATGCTGACTCCAGCAGAAGCAGAGAGAGCTCCATTTATCTTACACTGCCTGCTGAATTCCTACTCATTAACTGGGGGTTCACTGCCTCTTTTTAACCCCCCCCCATGGCTGTTATCATCCCTTCGGAGTAGCTGGGTGGTGGGGAGGGAAGCCTCTCCACGTGGGTTCGCAGGGCAAGCAGATGGCAAGGGGTGTGAGGTTGAAGCCTACCCCTCTCTCTCTGTTTCTCTGTCTCTCTCTCTCAAGAAAGCCAGAGCGCTTGCACCTTCCCCCAGCACCTTTTCACTTGGGAGGCACAAGGCAGAGATGCCCAAGTGCTGGCCATTTAATGATTTGTTACAAATCATCTCATTATCAATTTCCCTTTCACATTGAAGAAACCATGTTTAGTTAACCTTACCCAAAATGGCACTTGAGAAAGGATCCGTACCCTGATGAATGTGAGACCGACTCCAGCCCAGGGCAGCTGGGAAGATGAGCAGTAGATTTAGAATAAAAGGAATGAGAACAGTGTTTGGAGCACGGGTGTGCCCCCGCAGGCCAACCATTCTCCCCTGCTGAACCACGCTGCCTCATCCCCGGAGGCGGCGAAGTCCAGGCACCCTGCCCAGGTCAGCGCCTTTGCCCAAAGGAGGTTGTTTCCTTCCTGTCTTTGTCATGAGGAGAAGCAGTCTCCATGTGCAGCACCACACGCCCTCTGGGGCTCGGACCCACCTGGGGCTCTCAGGCACTTGTCATCTTTCAAGGACATCACACGGGCACGCCCAGATGTGTCTGTGACACAGCAACTCAGCCTGGATTTGGCAGAGCATCCCACTGGCCAAGTTCCTTTCTGGGTGGGTCACTGTGGGCTTTGGCTCCTCTCCCTTTGCCTGGCACCAAAGGCCTCTGAGATGCATTCTCACAAAGTGGGTAGAGGGCCTCGTTCCCCAGGTTGGCAAATGGAAGCAAAATGCAGAGATGAGGAAGTAACCGCGCTGCGGAGCCCAGCATGGACCTCTCATCCCGTGTGTTGCCTTGCTCGGGATTTTCCCAGAATTCACTGTGGCTGAGGATTGAGCCAAGATCCTTTGCCTTTGTGCGCTAGGGACAGTTTCTAAGAGGAGCTGACTGAAGAAAGCCTGTGGGAGAGGAATCCCAAATCTTCCCCAGTGGGCCACTGCGCCGGGCGCTGCGTCCCTGGCTGTCCTCACGGGGCATCCTCTAAGGTTAATGAGCAGTCGGCCTCTGAGCAGCTAGCTTGAGCATGTCTGTGGGTTTTGAAAAATGGCATTGAGGGGCTGCCTTGCAGCTGTGGGAGTCTAACGGGCTGTGAAGCTAGTGCAGCCATGACTCCTGAGCGAGGGAAGAGCTGCCCCCGGAGGAATCCTGAATGGGAACGCAACCCCACGCCCGAGCCTCACGTGGGCCAACCCCATTCCGGCCCTGCAGGCTCCAGACCACAGCTCGGCACAGTCACTGTGGCAAGAATTATGTATGTCCTACCATCAGGTTGCCTTGGGGAAACTCAGTTCTTTCTCTGGAAATAGAGTGCTGCTCCCAAGGGCTTCTGCATCCCTAGCATCCTGCCCCACAGTGCTGGAAGCAGGAGGGTGGCAGCTGAGCCTGGCCCAAGTGCTCTCTGGCATAAGTTCTGCTCCCGGGTCCTTCCCCTCCGCTGTGTTCACAGACAAATCACCATGGGCAAACAGGAGAACTGTCCATCCCCCATGGGAAGCAGCTGTTAAGCTCTCCTCTATCCCCTCTCCCCTTAATTTAAAGAGTACCTGAGCGTGGGAGCCATGTAGGGATGCGTTGTCCACCATGGCCCCATCCCCAGAGAATCAGGCATCCTGCCCTCAGGGCCACCCATGCCCTCCCTGGACATGCCCTGGCATCTGCTGTGGTGACTCTGGTCCTTCCTGGCCTCCCCAGCACCTGTGCCTCCTGTCCACAGCCTCAGGCACAGGGGGCAGGTGGAGGAGGGCAGGGACAGAGGACTTGTCTGAAAAACCACCTGCAGGAATCCCTCTTCCTGGACCTTCCCTTGAGCGGCCAAGGTGACCAGATAAGGACTGATGTTTGGATTAAGGGATTAGGGGTTGCTGCTGCTTTGCTGGCAGAAGTTGCCAAGGTACCTGAGCTGTGTGTGCTTTTCCTACTCTGGTATCCACCTGGAAGATGTTATAAGCTGGGGAGAGCTAGCGTTGCTTATTTGAGGCACAAAGTGGGGCCCTTGCTTGCAGAGTTAGGTCTAGGGGAGGAAGCAGTTCTAGCATGAGGTCTGGGAAATGTCTGCTGCCCAGCGCCATGCCCCCTGTGGCCAGACAGCTGATGAGGAATTGCTGTGGGTCTTGGTTGTGAGGTGGGTGGGGCTCTGGCTCCTCCCTGAAGTTGGCAACCCCTGGTCACCCACCTGCTCACACTGATTCAGAAGCTGTTTGCTTTGAGGCAGCTGACTGCAAGTGATAGTGTTTTTTTCAGGAGAAGGGGTAGTGCAGTTACCTTAGTCTGATTGTATTTATAAATGCACCTAGGCTTGCCTTCCCCGGGAAACAATGTCAGCCCTCTGCCAGGCAGGGGACCCCGCAGCCCGAGATGTCCTTAGGCTGGGTCTGAAAGACACCCTTCCCTACGTGGCCCTAGCTGGCCAAGATTCCTATCCCTGACTGGCCAAACTCTGAAGGACAGCAGGAAGGAGAGCCGAGGCCTGGATCCGCCAACGTGTGACATTCTGAGCTCCCCATGTGGCATGGGCATGTGTGCGCGAGGAGGTTGCAGTGTTTCTGCTCTCTGAGCAGAACTCGGGGTTTACTAGAGATACGAACAGGAGCGCAGTAGCACTGTGGCAAGGAACTTCAGGGTTAAACATCTCTTGAAAAGATTGCAGCTAAAATCTATATGCAAATGCAGTTGTATGTAGATAGGTATGGCCCCCTTTGAAGAAAAGCAGATATATGAAAATGGGATTTTAAAAAAACCAGATACATTGGGAGAAATTATTCCCATTACAAAAGGATTATTTGCTTTACCAAAGGATTCACTGCAGGGTTCCTTCTAAATAGCTCCCTTAAGGCATTTAAAACAGGATCTGATTTACGCAGTTTTTTAGGAATGCTTTCGTGCAAAGAAAGGCACACCTGTTATGGCCGTGGAAATAGTTGTGCAGGGTTATTTTTTGCACCTTACCTTACTATCTTTATGGAGAAATTCCTCTCAACACAGAAAATGTGATTACATCGCTCTTTTAAACAGCTACTTATGTTTGTACTTCTGAATCCTAATGAGATGCCAGTTCTTTTATGCCGATTTCTCAGTCTGCAGGTTGATGTAGGGGTGTGTGCCTTAGTACCCGAGACATTCAAGGGGCTGTGGGAGATGGGCAGTCTAGTCCTGTCGCCAGCATCCTAAGTATTTAACCAGACACGGCGAAAACAAACAAACAAACAAAAAGCACATTTTTTAAACGGAAAGAAGGGCCCATGAAAGTTAAAATTGTGCTTCCATTTACAAAGGCTTCTTAGCATAACTTTTTAAAAAGTTTTAAGACTGTTTTAAATAAAACACGGCAATGTCACATTTTTTTATGAACCTTTTGCCTGGAACAGCTTAGAAAAGCAGAGGCTTTCGGGTCATTGCCTCGTGCCCGTGGCTGAGCGGGAAATTCTCTTCTAGCACTATCATTTTTATCTACACTTTGGGCGTTCCACCTCACCCAGCTGCTGCCCTGCAGGGTGGTCTGCTGAGCCCAGGGCGGGCCTCCCGCAGTGTCGCAGCTGGATCAGAAGCGCCTCCCAGGGCAGAGACCGCTGGCCCTTGCACAGCTTCCCTTCTCCCTGCACCTCATGTGAGAAAAAGGGGGGCTTTTCTCTGTGTCCTGGCCCCAGGGACACCTGCCAGGCTGCTGTGCTGCATGGATCTCTGGCTCCAGGTAGCAAAGGTGGGCTCTGACCCAGAGTCCCTAGGCCTGACTTACAGGGTCTTCATCTCTAAGGTGGTTTACCTTGTAGCACTGTGGCAAAGCTTATATGAGCTTAAATGGAACCAGCACGTAGCAAATATCTCAGTAATGTAAGCTCTTTCCATGTGATCCGACCAGGATGACGCTTCTGTATGGAACTCGTTACATTAGAAATGCAGAATGATCGGGTGGAGTTTCAGGATTTCATGGGGACTTTTTACACCTTTCCTCCCCCATCTCAGCCCTTTTCTAAAGTAGGATTGTAGAGAATGACTTTGCTCCATAGCGTATTCTTAAACACACACACGCGCCTCACGTTCCTAAAAACCCCGAGGCCCTGAATCTGGCTAGAAGAGAAAGAAAACCATTCCAAGATATTTAATTGCACAGGGAGCTTACAGGATTGATCGAGAGCTTAGCTTTTCACAATAGTCCAGTGAATAAGAAATGCTCCTGACAAACGATCAATGATGGGATAATCACTCTTTATCTCCGTCCTCATTCTTACCTTCTTTCTTTCAGGAGAACAGGGTTCAGAAGTCAAAAATCTTTATAGACGCCGCTTTTAAATTAAGCAGAAAATAGACATTGACATATTTGTTAATCTCCCCTAAATCATTACCGGGGCTCGCTGCTTTACCGTACACGGAGAGGGGCCCTCCACCCTCCACGGGCCGCACAGGGTGTAACTAGCTTAAGCGCAGCTTTCTAGTTTTAGAAAATAAAATTTTAAGAACCTTTCCTCCTATCCCCCCAATCTCCCATGCTCCTCACTCCCTCCTCCCCCAAAAAGTGTTTAAGTCTGCCCTTCACAGAGGCAGTTAAAGACACACCATTCTCTGTTGGTGTGACGCGAGGAATCCGGCCAGCTGGCCAGGCGGGGGCGCTGTGGGCCTCCTGTCCTTGGGAGGGCCAGGGCATTCCAGGTGAGGAATGGATGATTCAGAACTCTGGACCTCCTGGACCCAGTGGCCATGGTCTTCTGTCAGTCCAGGTGCCAGTCCTCTCTGGCCCTCCAGCTGGGTAAAGTCAAATCCTCCTTTCCAGAACCTTCCCTTCAGCCCAAAGCTCCTTCCTCTTCTGTACCCAGTGCTGAGCCTTGTCTTAGCTCCTTGCCAAAGAGAGAATCCAGCCCTGCAGCTGGCTCACTTCGGTTGCAGCTCCGAGTGTTGCTGCCTGATTGCCCTTAGCACCATTTATTGGGGGAAAGGGAAAAGCTTGGAGGGAGCCAGACCCATGTGTCAGTTGTGACTTTGTCACTTGAGAGTCAGACACCACTGAGGATGCAACATCCTGTCTGTGGACCAGAAAGCCCGGCTGTAAGGTGCGGCGTTCCCGGGATGGAAGGCGATGCACAGGAAGGAGGTGCAGGTACCACCGAGGGGCACAGCTGGGCAGCGGCATCAGCAGCTGACCAGACCGGGGTCTGACTTGTGCCTGGCGCACAGCAGGGGCTCAGTCGGGGGTGTGATGTGTGGGCTGTGGGGATGTCGGTGCACACTGATGCGTCATGTTGGTGGCTGACCCATGGCGACAATGCCACAAGGGTTTGGAACTACCCATTCACAGTGTCCACACTCCAGCCATCCCTGGACCCCAAGCAGGGCGGTGTTCTTATCTGCTGTTATAGTTTTCCTTTTTTTTTTTTTTTTAAGATTTATTTCATTGTAAAGCAGATTTACAAAGAGGAGAGACAGAAAGATCTTCTGTCCATTAATTCACTCCACAAGTGGCCAACAACAGCCAGGTGCCAGGAGCCTCTTCTAGGTCTCCCACATGGGTGCAGGATCCCAAAGCTTTGAGCCGTCCTCGACTGCTTTCCCAGACCACAAGCAGGGACACCAACAGGCACCTATATGGGATCCTGGTACACACAAGGCAAGGACTTTGGCCACTAGGCTATTGTGCTGGGCTCCGTAGCAGATTTTGATCTCACATTAATGAAAGAAGATGCAGTTGCAGTTAAATCTTAAGCCTGGGGCTGGTGCTATGGCACAGCTGTTTAAGCTACTATCACTGGAACCCATGTCTGGCTGTTCAATTGTTAGATTGGCCATCTGCTGGTTCACTCCCCAAATGCCCTTGACGACCAGGCGGCCTAGCTGGGCCTAAGCCAGGAGTAGAGCCTCTTCAGGTTTTCCTCCAGGGTGGCAGAAGCTCAAACACTTACTCCTTCCTCCACTGTACTCAGATAAATGACCTGGATTGGAAGCAGAGCAGCTGGGAGTTGAACCACTGCTCATATGGCATGCTGGCATCACACTGTGACACAGGCCCCAGAGCACTTGGCTCCTGGCCCAAGGCGGCAAGAAGAGCAAGCACAGCGCTGTGTTGAAAAGCCTTGGGGGCCAGACTGCGTGTGAGTGTTGTAGCATGAACTGAGTTAACAGAGGAAAAGCACCCAGCCCCGCAGCCTCTAAATGTTAGCTTCTCATAAGTATGTGTAGGAAATAACCAGAAGACAGTTTTTTCAACTTGACTAAACTTTTAAGTTTTGATAGACTTTCCCAGCAACACTGCAGAAACAATATAAAAATTCCCATGTCTTTTTTTCTAAAGATTTCTTTTATTATTTGAAGCAGAAGATCTCTCCCTCCTTCTGTCCCTCCACCTGCTGTTCACTCCCAAGATGACCACAGCAGCCAGGGCTGAGCCGAGCCAAAAATCAGGATCCTGGAGCTCCATCCAGGCCTCCCGGGGTCGCAGGGGCACAGACACATGGGCCATCCTCCCTTCTCAGTAGCATTAGCAGGAACACAGGTTGGCAGTAGAGCAGCCAGGACATGAACCTGCATCCATATGGAGTGTCAGTATCACAAATGGAGGCTTTACCCACTATACTACGATGCTAAAGGGTTTTTTTTTTTTTAAGATTTATTTATTTTTATTGGAAAGTCAGGTTTACAGAGGAGGAGAGACAGAGAGGAAGATCTTCCGTCCAATGATGCACTCCCCAAGCAACTGCAACTTAGAGAGCTATGCTGATCCTAAGCCAGGAGCCTAGATGCTCTTCTGGCTCTCCCACACAGGTGCAGGTCCCAAGGCTTTGGGCCATCCTCTACTACTTTCCCAGGCCACAGGCAGGGAGCTGGAAGGGAAGCGGGGCCTTAGGGATTAGATCCCGATCAGCATCCCAGCGTGTTCAAGGTGAGGATACTTTAGCCACTGACTACCGTGCCAGGTTGTTTTATTATTTTGTAAGGTTATTGATTTGAAAGCAGATCTTCTACCCACAGGCTCACTCACTCAGTGCTTGCTGTAGCAGGGTGAAGCCAGGCACCAGGTACTCCATCTGGGTCTACCCATGGGTGGCAGGAACCCAGGAAGCTGGGCCATCACCTCTTCCTCTACGTTAGCTGAGGGCTCAATTGCAAGCTGTGACAGGAGATGATCTCAGCCCTTCATTGCAGGGTGTGGGTGACCCACCGCATGAATGCACTCTGCCCCCATGGCCCCTGGCACCATCATGTCGCCTTGCTTTGTCACTGTGCGTGGGTGCTGCTGCACACCAGCTCTGGGCAGACGCGGTTCCTGTGCACATGCCCTGGGCCCTGTGCTCCTTTCTCCACAATACTTAGTGTATTTCTGAGCCACAGACTTTGTCTTACATAACCATAACACATTTATCAAAATTGAGAGCTATAAACATTGATACAGCACTGATGTCTAATCAGTTACTCATGCTGAAATGTCACGTCTCCCAGGGATGCCCTTTGTGGTGGTTTCACCTCGTTTCTTTCCTTCTTCTGGGTCTGCGGGCTGCAAGTCACTGCTCGCTCCTCCGCTCTGTCTTTATGGTCTTGACTGGGTGCGTGCAGGCCACCTGCTCACGCACGGGCCGCAGCGCGGTGGCTCCTGCTCCTCCATGACCAGTGCTGCCGTGCGCAGGTTCTTTATCCTGGGACACCGCGTGCTGGGGGCCGGGTGGGGCTCCTGATGCCAGTCCTGTTAGGGTAATGGGAATTACTTCTGTTGGTCAGTTCACTGCAAGGCTGTTCCCCTCCACAGCTGGTCCGTCATGTCAAGCTCGGCTCTGCGGGAGCGCCTGGCTGCTCGTCCAGCACTCAGCCTTGGCGATGACTCCTGTCTGCTGGTCGCTGTGTTCGTCATGACATGGTGCCTTCCTAACTCCATGCTTGCCAGGAGGCCAAGTATTCCCTTCCTTTCTTGTCCACTTTTTTAAAAAAAAATTTTTAAAGATTTATTTATTTATTTTTATTACAAAGTCAGATATACAGAGAGGAGGAGAGACAGAAAGGAAGGTCTTCCATCCAATAAATCACTCCCCAAGTGAGCGCAACAGGCAGTGCTGTGTGCCAATCTGAAGCCGGGAACCAGGAACCTCCTCTGGGTCTCCCACGCGGGTGCAGGGTCCCAAAGTCTTGGGCCATCCTTGACTACTTTCCCAGGCCACAAGCAGGGAGCTAGATGGGAAGTGGAGCTGCTGGGATTAGAACTGGCACCCATATGGGATCCCAGCGCGTTCAAGGTGAGGTCTTTAGCCACTAGGCCACAGCACCAGACCCCTGTCCACTTTTTTTTAATTGGAAAAGCAAACATACTTTAAAAATTTTTGTCTCCCCGAGTGGCCATATGGCCAGAGTTGAGCCAATCTGGAGCCAGACACCAGGAGCTTCCTCCAGGTCTCATGCAGGTGCAGGGTCCCAAGGCTTTGGGCCATCCTCTACTGCTTTCCCAGGCCACAGGCAGGGAGCTGGATGGGAAGTGGAGCTCCTGGGATTAGAACTGGTGCCCACATGGGATCCCAGGTATACAAGGCAAGGGTTTAACCACTAGGCTATTGGCCAGGCACTTTTCTCTTCCAGTTCACTTAGGCCAGGAGAGCCTCAGGCTGTTACTGATTCTGCAGACAGGTTGATAGCGATGGTATTTATTTTCGTGCTTTGACTGTCCCAGATTGGGCCAGCAGGGAGCCTTCCACCTGGCTCCTGTGTCCTGTGGACGTCTCCTGGTCATCTGTCGTGCCTCCTTGCCTTGCGTCATGGCACATCCCAACCTCTTCTACTTTCCTGTCCCAGCCCTGGGCACGACCATTTCCCCAAAGGGTCTTTGTTCCTCAGTGGGGAAGGAGAGACACTGACTTCCCTATCAACGGCGCCCTCCCCAAGCAGGGCTTAGTTCCGAAGTCCCCGTGAGGCGCCTCCCCCGACACCAGGAAGGGAAGCTGCTGAGCTGGCAGGAGGCTCTAGAGGCAGGCCAGGGACTGACTCTCGCACAAGAGTCCCTCCAGCAGCATCTCATGGTAGCATCTGATGGGTTTAAAGAACAACATGAGAGGAGGTAGAACCGGGCAGCCCAAACCTCATAAAAAAACCAAGTCTAGGTGTACAGCTGCGGCCCCTCCTGTTAACATGTGTTTACGTGTAATCCCCACGGCTCACTCAGCTGCCCGAGGCTGCTGATGGCGGGTGATTCATGGTGGCAGGAAAGCCAGGCATGCTTCCAGACAGGCCTGCTCCAACAGGCCTTTCTCTGTCGCATCCCTCAGCTCACCACGTGTATTTACTTGTCAGCTTTGGTGACAAAGCACTTCAGGTTGTCCCCGGCACTGGGGCTGACACCCACTGCTCGTTCAGCTACTTCCTCCTCACCAGGCAAGCAGCTAAATTTCCAGTATTGATTGTAGATCCCATTCTGAGAGTAATTACGAAGAAAGACACGACAGAGCAGCAACCTCTGGGGGGACACTGTTGACTGGCGGGGCAGCTCCTCCTGGCGGTAAGGACTCCCCGGCCTGCGGTCTGTTCGCGGGAGGTGACGTGCGCTGAAGAGCCACAGTGCACATGGGCTCTATGGGCTGCCTTGCTCCCTGTCCCAGAACTAGGGCCTCTCTCCATCTGCTCAGTGCCCTGACACTCGCAGCCTGGTGAGGCCAGGGACGGAACCCTGAGCTGGCATGAGGCGCGCACCAGTCTGGGCTCTGTCTATCCGAGAGTAACAGCACCTTGGCCTGCCATCGGAGGCTGTGGCCACTGCGATCCCTGCCTGGACATGGGGAAGCATTGCCACTGGCTTGTGCCCTCAGCAGGACAGGCAAGGTGGCAGGGAGCTGGCCCTGGCCTCGCAGGGGACACGGAGGCTGTGAGCTGAGGTGCTGGGATGCAAGCCTCTCGGTGGTGTTGCTGCCAAGTTGCCTTCACATTGGTGACCTCGGGGAAGAGGGGACGTGTGAGCTTCCTGGGCAGCACAGGGACATGTCTGGCATCTCGCAGACCATGGCGGCCAGGTCCCAGAGGTGAGTGGCTGGTGGTTAGCGGCTTCTCCGCAGAGATGTGTGACAGGCAGGTCTCTGACTGCAGGCACCCCGGAGCTAAGCCCTGCCGAGCGGAAGGAGCTAGAGAGCAAGCTGAAGGAGCGGGAGGAGTTCCTGACTCCCATTTACCATCAGGTGGCTGTGCAGTTTGCTGACCTGCACGACACCCCGGGCCGGATGCAGGAGAAGGGAGTCATTAACGTGAGTATGCCCACTCCTGTTTCTCCCTGCCCAGCAGAGACCACAGGGAGGGAGTGGTGCCTGCAGCTTGTGGGCCAGCAGCTGGGAAAGCTGGACTAGGAACGCTTGTGCCCATCAAGCCACTCCCGGGTTTTTTGAGACCTGGCTTATTTATTGTCAGCCATGACAACCCATGCAGGGGTTCCATGGACTCCGCAGGTGGCCTGCAGCCTGGAGATTACTACAGCCTGGGGTCCTGTCTAGCAGCAGCTCTCTCTCACGGACCTGCAGGCACTTGCTGAGCTGGCAGCTGCAGCCCGTGCTTCCCTCCCTGGCCATCTGGGACTTCGTGGCATTTTCCCAGTCTTCGGGCCCTGTGTGTGGCCGGCTCCCCTAGGCCTGTGGCTGCACCTCTGCACTCGGGGATCCTGGAGGTGCTGAGCGCCCACAGTCCACTCATGAATTCAGAAATGGCTTGTTGGGAGAGAGTTTTCCTGCCTGTGGGATGCTCTGTGGACTGTGTGCTGAGCAGGCCTGGCCTGAGATCCCGCGTCTGCACGCAGGACATCCTGGACTGGAAGACATCCCGCACCTTCTTCTACTGGCGGCTGAGGCGTCTCCTGCTGGAGGACCTGGTCAAGAAGAAAATCCACAACGCCAACCCCGAGCTGACGGACGGCCAGATCCAGGCCATGCTGCGGCGCTGGTTTGTGGAAGTGGAAGGAACAGTGAAGGTAAGCAGGGCGCGTACAGAAGGGCAGGCTGTGCTGAGTCTCCTTAAAGCTGTCTGAGGGTCTGCAGGCCCCTGAGGCAGGAGCAGACAGGGAGTAGAGCCTGAGCCCTGCTCTCCACCAGTGTAGTCACATGTCCCAGCACCTTGTTAGAGGGATGGGGCAGGGTACCTGGCTGCTCAGGCAGTCAACAGTCAAATCTGAGCACTTGCTGCCCACCAGGCCCTTGGGGAGGTGGCAGGGAGAGAGACAGGCCCTGCTCTTGCCTACTCAGAGCTGGGCACCTTGAGGGCAGCAGCTGATCCTGCCCAGCAGTGAGACCAAGGTTAAACAGCATCAAGCTTAGGGGCCTTGGACTGGGGACCCTGACCCCTCTTGGGATGGGAAATGGGGCTAGGGAGTCAGTGAAGACTCGAATCTTCGACAGACAGGAAAATGGTAAGAACAGACCCTGGGGATGGGAGGCAGGAGGAATGGTGTCTTGCTTCCGAGGAAATGCAGGCACCAGTGGATGCTCAGAGATCGGAGCTGGTACCTGGCCTGAGTTTGACTCTACTCACTCAGCTCTGTGAGAAGCCACAGTGTTTTAAGCAGCATGATACATGCCAATTTCTGTTTGGGCGATCACGAGGGGCAAGGGTAGGAAACCCCATCACCCTCAGAAGATGTGTTTCTGTCGGGGCTGGAAGGGGACAGCCAACTGCATGTGGCAAACGGGAGTTCACACCCATTTGAGCTCTCCTGGAGCGGGCCTGTGCCTTGGCACAGCACTGCCCTCGGTGTTCCTGCACAGGGCTGAGGCCTACAAGGTGTAGCCCTGCAGCAGTAGGTGCACATTGGCCCAGGGGAGGAAGGGAAGAAAAATATGGGGCATGGATTCCTATTTATTTTTATTAGGCAAAAGATATTAACCTTTATTAGTAGTTAGTGTATGGCTTAAATCACGTGTTCTATATACATGTCGTCAGTGTACTGGTAGGATGTATTTGGAGTACAATTTACCTGGGAGGGAGATGTACACACACAGGACTCTCCTCCACCAGCTCACTCTCCAAATGCCCATGGCAGCTGGGACCGAGATGGGCTGGAGTCAGCAGGTAGGAACCCTGAGCCCCCACTGCCACCCTCCAGGTTCTGCACTGGCAGGAAAGGGGTGAGGGTCAGGAGCCAAAGCCCAGGCGCCCTGGTGTGGGCCATGTGTGTGTGTGAATTGCCGGACTAACACCTGCTCTGCCAGCCAGACGGTAGACAGGCTGGTGGTAGCTTCAGGGGTCCTGGCCAGCACAGCCTCTCATTGGCAGGTGTTTGTCACTGTCTCTGCCCTGCTTGGTCTCAGGAAGGACCACCAGGGATGGCTGTCAGCTTTAAAGCCAGGGCCTTGGGCTGCTATTCACAGCCCCTTCGGTCAAGTCTGCCCATTTCTTCACAACCAAAAAGCTGCTCTGAATAAATATCTCAGATGTGCAGCCAGGGGGCACGGCCTTGCCCAACATTTGGTTCAGGTTAAGGCCAGTCTGTGGCATCATAATTGAGTGAGACAATTTTGTCAGTGGCTACTGGCAGCTCCTAGTGGAAGTTGGCATTGAAAATCACACAAGTGTAAAATAAGAGGTTGTTCTGCAGTTAAGAGCGGCCAGCCAGGTAAATGGAGTGTGTGTGTGAGTGTGTGGCCAGGAGAGACGCGGCTGCCTTCCTCCCACATTAGTCCCTAATGGCCGTGCACAGCCTCAGTGGGCACGAGGATGAGGAGAAGCAATAGCTTCCCTCCAAGCATGACGAGATGGGCCACAGCACGCTGCTGGACGCCCGCTCCCAGGGGCAGAGTGCGCCTCATAAGTAGGTCATTGCCATCTCCCATCAAGAAGGAGCACAGCCGACCCAGGCCCCAAGGCACCGGAACCCACTCAGCTCGCAGCTTCTCCCTCATGCAGGCACCCTTGCGAGGAGAGCATGGAAACGTCCAGAAGCCAGGTGCGTGCCTCTGACAGGCTGATGCAGAAATGCTCAGTGTTTGGAAAAGACTTAAAACTCAACCCCCCTCCTTTGTTTTGTGTCTTCACACAGTGGCAGGTGTTGTGTTGCTTGGGTGCAGAGCTGGGACGCTGGCTTTTCAGGGGAGGCCACCCACCTTCTTCCCCCCACCTTGGTTGCCCCATGAGGGACTCTCGAGGGGCGGCATCCACCAGCCAGGCTGAGTGCTGTCCACGCCCCAGGTCTGTTTTAACCCGAGTCCTGAAAAAGAGATTCCAGGCCACGACTGCAGACGGGGTGCTGGCCTGTGTGTGAGCAGTATCTGCCGTGGAGGCGTTTGAAGCTGCTGCGACAGCCCTCCTGTAGGAAGCAGTAGGGTTGATGGTTCATAGTAGCACTGCAGGCAGAAGCGAAGCATCACTACAGCTTCCTGGGGGGAAAAATCAGAACTGTGGCTTCAACTGGGTCATAAGAACCTGATACCCATTCACTGCTTCCCGGGTGGACTCGTGCTCCTGGCTCTCAGGCCGTACCTTGTGCTGTGTGGTTTTTCCAAACAGGCTGGGTTCTTTGTTTCCACGACCCCAAGAGGAGATGCGGACATCAGGCAGAGTGAAACATGGGTTCTGCAGTCTGAAGCGCCGTGGGGTCGGCTGTGCCACACGCAGGCTTGCAGAATCCCATGAACTGCCCTTCCCTCCTGGGTCAGATGGAGTGGATGTCCCAGCCAGGATCCGGTGACTTCTGAGCAAAGTAAGACAGAAAGCACGGAGCTCAGTGTCCCCCTCTGGGGTGCACTCATTTCCTCCAGGCACAGTGCAGTCTGTAGCAACAGCCTGGAGTGGGGGTGCAAGCCAGTCAGCGGCTGGAAGGGCATGATCTGGCCCCCAGGAGCTGCTTACTGAGTGGTCTCTATAGCATTAATTTTCGGCAGCTGCAGGCCCCACTTCCGCCTAAGCACTGCATCTAGAGTGTCAGTAGAGGCTTTGGCAAGGAAGCTAGGGGACAAAAGACCATGGTTGGGATTGCAGAATGAACTCCCAAACTTCTGACATGAGGCCAGGGAGACAGGCAGGGTAAATCCAAATCCAGCAAGCATGGCTCCATCAGGCTACCTAAACCCATGCGGCCTCTGTAAACAGCCGTGTTGCTCTCTGGATTGCTGCGGGGTGGCTCTCAGCATGATGAAGACACCTTAACAATATGTGTGTGAACCATAGGACACGCTGGCTCCCATGAACACCCTCGCTCTGGCTTTTCCAGGCTGGGTCTGAGCACCGTAGGCCAGGCGCCATTCTTGCTGGTGGCATGCCCCAGCAGCCCACAGCAGAGAGACATGCAGGGCATAGTAATCGGGGCTCTCATCCCTCGGGTGTAGTGTAGGAGGGCTTTCCAGCTATCTAATACGTTGGAAACAAAACTTTCCTTAACAGGTCATTTAGATTTTGTGAGATAGGCTAATTGCTACACCTCACAATTAGTGAGGCCAGTCCAGAGAGCAGGTGTCCACTGGCCGGCTGTGTAGGGCAGGGTACTGTGGCAGGGTGTAAATGCTGGGGCTCCACTGTATTAAGTGTTCGGCTGGGAGGGGTGAGGCGGTGATGGGGCGTACCAAGAGCACTCACCACTCGTGTATTCACACTGGGATGAGCAGTCCCACCATCACAACGGAAAGAAGGTCGAGAGTGTATATCCAGAATACGCTGGCCCAGAAGTGCTCTGCATTGTGAATTTTTTTTCTAATTTGGAGATATTTGCAGGATCAGCTGTCTTGGGTGTGGAACACAGGTCTAAACACAAAATGTTTCATACCTTGCACACAGGCAGCCCGCAGGTGACTGTCCGCTGCACTCGTGGCCACAACATTAGAGGTTGGGGTGTTCAGCTTACAGTGGCAATCAGTGGACATCTCTGCTGGCCCCGACGAGCCTTGTGCCTCTGAGGGGACAAGGAGTCAATGGTTAGCTCCCACCGGTGGCATCAGTCCTCCCAGGCCCGGGGCGTGGCGGGTGTCTGTGTTGTCCACACTGGATCAGGACTTGCCACCTTTGGCCATTGTGTGCTGGAGCTGTCCTTGGCACTCTCCCCGGGGAATTGATTGCGGTGTGCTGCTGGCCCGTCGGGCCGTCCGGAGGTTGCCGTGCATGCCCTGCACTCTGGCGTTCCCAGGCTGGGTCTGGGCACCAGAAATTGCATCTCTCGTCAGCTAATACATTACACCAATCAAGGAGAGTTATCTTAAGCCACAATTAATCTGCTCCCTGGCATATGTTGATAGGAAAGCATCATGCTGTTTCTTAATTAAAAGCAAACGGATTAAAAATGATTAATAAGAGTATTAAATATTCTCCTAAACGAAAAGCTTTGGGATTCTTGGGTAAATCTAGTTGTTTGATTTTGCAGGGTTTTTTCCACTCTGAAAACCAGGAAGCAGTCATTGTCTTATTTGTTCTTTCCCTCAAGTCTTTCTGCGTAGGGGAATGTGTTGAAGTCCAGGTGGCACACAAACAGGAATTCAGACACCCTGTTGCCACTCTGGCCCAGGGCACTGTGGCCCCTCCTTTCCTTAGGGGCACAGACAGGGGCAAGGCCCACTTGAGTTTGCTCTGTGTCCACCACAGCACCCTTCCTGAGGGACAGCTGAGCTTACAGGGGTGACCCACGGAAGTCCACCCACAGTGGTGCCACCTTTGAAGTCACTGGAAAGACACCCAATAATCCACTCAGGGTGGCAGCTCACCCACCAGCTAACTCCAGGGGCTGGAGCAGTGCACAGTTCAGGTCCCACTGCCTGCAATCTTGGGAAGGGGCTGGTGCTGCCTCGGGCCTGTGGCTCAAGCTGTGCTCTTGAAGCCACATCCCAAGCCTCAGGGAGTCCCTAACATGCCCACCTATTACATTACAGCACCAAACTCATTGTCATTCTGACTTTGACTTCGTTAGTGATAACAGGGAAGGATAGCGCACCTTTAAATGACGAGCTTGGTGTTTAATTACCCAAACAAAATGACATAAATATGAATGAGCCCTAATGGTGGTACTTGGTTTTCCGGAAACCATTAGCAAAATGATTCCTAAATGATTTGTAAAGAAAATGAGAGAAGAGAGCAAGGAGAAGGCTATTAGGCTTCTAGCACACTCCTGAATTATTCTGTAGCCAACTAGCTAGGAGTCCTCAGCTAAATGATCTGGAACACGGGGGCAGAGGGGCTCTGTTCAGCCTTCCAGGGCTGCAAGTGTCACGACCCTAGGCACACTCTCACAGACAACAACATGGCAGGTAGGTTTCAAGGCTGGTGGCTCTGCCCCAGCAGTCCTGGCGGGGTCTCGCTGAGTGACACAGGCTCAGGCCAGGTGGCTTCCCAGGGCCCCACCCGCCAGGCCTGGCAGAGACGGAGACTTGTGCCCTAGGATTCAAGGCTCTGTACCCAGCAGAAAAGCCCCCAATAAACTCCCTCTCTGTCCTAACTCTTAAACTTTTCAAACTTCTGGGCTCCTCTAGCCTCTGTCACACACACGGACACCCAGAGCCAGGGCCGGCAGTGCCCCTTCTCCCACTTGCATGCCACCTGTGTGGGCAGTGGAATTTCCAGATGCTGAACACTCCGGGCACCCAGGCCTAGCCCCCATGGATTTTAAACATGAGTTGTCTGTCCACAGGCCTACGTTTGGGACAACAACAAGGACCTGGTAGAGTGGCTGGAGAAGCAGCTGACAGAGGAAGATGGGGTACGCTCGGTAATAGAGGAAAACATCAAGTACATCAGCAGAGACTACGTCCTCAAGCAGATCCGCAGGTGACCAGCTGGGGACAGATGCAGGGCCCCGGGATCCAGGTGACCTGAGGAGACCCAAGCCTCGCTCCTCGTGCCCCATATCCCTCCTGAATGCAGATAATGCAGCGGGAGGAGAGGCTGCTAGGCAAGCCCGGCCTTGTGCTACGTGGGGGCAGCCTGCATGGCTGCACCAAGATGGCCTGGGGATGGCGCCTTGTCCCCTGGGCCTTATTCTATGGAGGTGCTCCTTTGTCTCTCCTGCAGACAGAGGGATGTCACAAGGGCCCTGGCAAAACAGCACTGATGGTTACTGAAGTGCAAAATGCTCTGAAATGCACACACAGTTTTCCCATGAAACCCTGGCCCCTCCTCCTGAATCCTTCCACCCACATCTGCCAGAACATAAGAGGCCACTTGCAACCCACATTGGGAACTCATCCCAACCCTGCCACCCCCCTTGAGTCATGTCTCTGGCCAGAATCACACTTGCGTGAGGGTGTGGCCCTCACAGGCACCACCTCCAGAGGCACGTGCTGCCCTCCACCCTCCTGGGCCTGCTCTCCCTCGTGCTTGTCAGTGTCCCTTCAGGCAGACCTTGCTCTTTACCAGCACTCCCATGAGCCCGGCGTCCATCGGCATGTGCTCCCGCGGGGCCTTTCAAAGTTGTCCCTGGTACATGCCAGCAGACTTCATTTTCCACACAAACTTCTCCATCACTGCTCACTCTGATGCTTAGACGGTTAGAGATCCAGCCAGTAAGACCCTTGCGAGCCATGCTGGTAATGGGACATGCCCCCCGTTTTTTTGTCTGGGTCTAAAGTTATTCCCAGCCTGACCCAGGAGCATGTTTTGGGTTCATACTGCACCCCTGAAAATAAGGAATGAGCTTGGACTAGGTGGTGACCCCAGTGCCTCTGCCTTTCTCCACCCCGTCCCTTTCCAGCTTGGTGCAGGCCAACCCCGAAGTCGCCATGGATTCCATCGTGCACATGACCCAGCACATCTCCCCCACGCAGCGGGCCGAAGTCGTACGGATCCTCTCCACCATGGACTCCCCCTCCACGTAGGAGCAGCTTCCAACCTGCTCCACCCCATCTGCTCCAGAAAGGGCTACAGCTGCCCTTCCCGCAGAAACCACTATACTGAGAAGGCACACGAGTTCCTGAGTGTTTCCGGTGATGTGTGACACCCTGGTAGGACACCCAGGCCCCCGCAGACCCCAGCCCCACCGCCCGCTCAGTACTTATTGCTCTGGCTGTGACTACAGTGCTCACTCCCTGCGCAGAGAAGGCAATGACGGGTACGGGCACGTACCATGAGGCCTTACCATCAGCACAGCAGCCTCTGCCCTGGCAGCCCCTGGCTCCCGCGGGGACAGGCCAGGAGGGGCCAGGCAGGCAGCAGCGGCCACCCCAGCCCTGTGAGCCGCAGCCACAGGCAGCAGAGGAGGGCTGGACCAGCCTGTCCATCACCCTCCCAACCCACCCGGCACCAAGAGCAGCCCCAGCTTAGCCACACCCCAGGGTCCTTGTCTAGGAAGAAAAATAACAGCACGAAACCCACTGCCAGTGCCAGAAGAGCTCAAAGCAGGGCAAAACCCCAGCCCCGCAGTGCAGGAAGAACAGGGACAGGCCATTGTTGAGAGCTCCTGAGGGTGCGAGGCTAGGCTCATGCCTTAAAGCTCGGGGAAGGGTTGGCCTCCCAGCACTCCATATGTCCCTGCTGCCACATCTGCCTGGGTGTGGCAGTGCTAGCTGAGAGCCCAGCATGCTGCCAAGCCCTGTCTGGCTCTGCTGGAAAGCAGCAGCACAGGAGAGCCATTGCAGAAGTCTCTTCTGGGTGCTGGCTATGACTGGCCACAGACCCGCGCCCTGTCCAGGGCAGCACCCCGCAGGCCTGGGCTCCCCCCTGGAAGGACCCCAGCTACTGGAAGGACCTAGTGAACACCGTGCTGCAGCACCAGGGAACACACACTCTGTGCCCCCATAAGCTTCCTTACAACTCAGTCACGGTGCTGCTGTCTGTCTGCTCCCTCCCGGGCTGCTGCAAGGTGGGGGTCGCAGGCAAAGCTTATTCTCAATGGCCATTTTGTTCAAGACCAGAACTTGCTGCTGCCACAGCAAGAGCGGCAGGTCGTGGGCCCCGGGTGGCTTTGCTCGTCCCGGAGAAGCATGGCGTGAGCACGCAGAGCCCTGGCCCCAGGGCCTTAGTGCTTGGCACCCGCCAAGCAGGACAGCACGGTTCAGATCCCAGTTCGCTTCTTCATAGCCAGACCTGGCCTCGTCTTGGAGGCAGGGCAGATCAGGTTATTGCGCCTCTCCTTACCCATGTATGCCAGCCCCAGCTCTGCCGGTGGTCCTACGAGGGGCGGAACAGAGTGGGGGAGGAGTCACTGCTCTGGAGCCCTCCTACGTGCCAGGTGCCTGGCAGACTCCCTGGGGCTGAGGGGGCCCGCGTCTGTTCAGCGGGTCACTAGGCAGCCTTTGTTCGCTCAATGGACCTGAACCCCACCGAGCAAGGAGCTTCAAACACACTCTTTTCACATTTTCTTGAAATAAACCTCCACATTTGTAGAAGCGTTGCAGTCTGTCATTTCGGCCCATGTCCAGCCTCCCTCTCTTGTTCCTCTTTGGGCAGAGACGTGGGTTGTGCAAGTACACCGACTGAGGGGAGGCCAGAAAGGACGCCCCCGCAGCCACAGCCCACAGCTGCCTCCGCCCTTCACGCAGCCTCCCTTGTGGGTAGAGCCACAATCCCGCCTGGGGAGGCGCCCCCGCCCCCGGGAGGCTTTCTGGCAGACGCAGAAGCTCCGCATGGACCGGCAGTGTGGCACAGGTTAGTCTCTGCTTCCTAAGCAGGCAGCTGAGGTCAGAGCCCCCCCACCCCAAGTCGGCCCCCACAGTGGTGCTGGGGTCACATGAGTGGGCAGAGGAGGGGCCCTGCCTGCCCACACACCTGCACTGTTGCTAGGGCGTGATGTTGCTGAAACTCGCCACTGCTGCAAAAGATGGAAATGCAAGGATTTTAGATCAAGTCCCACGTCCACCTCTACACAAAAGCACTTGAGCAAGTTCATGGAACATGAGTAAGATGGAAGCAAAAGCATCTGAAACCCACGTGATGATAGAGCCTTCAGCAAGTTCACTGAAAATTTGTTTTGTGAAAAGGGAACACTCAGGCTTCAGCTTCTCCCTGACTTGCTGGGCGCCCTCAGGCTGCCCAGTTAAACAGCCGGAACACCTGAAGGCCATGCAGACAACTCAGCAGGCAGCATGCCACGCCATTTGCTGTTCCTCAGGGAACACTAACAATGCGGAATGGGAGAGAAGTGGACGCAGCAGGCAGAGCCCCGCCCATGGCCCTGCAAGGTGGGCACAGGCTGAATGCGCGGACTACAGGAAGGGGGAACACCACTGGCCAGGAAACTGGGGCCAAGCCTGACTATCCGCCCTCTGGGGCTGCAGGCCCAAAATGAACAGCACTGTCAGCCACGTCCATTTTGTGCCTCAGGCAGGCAGCCTTGCCCACCCGGAGCCTCCCCAGCCCAGGGGGTGAGTGCTGGTGCCCCGGCCAGAGACTGTCCTGGGTGACCTGGGTGGTAGCAGTAAAGGGGCCTTTCTAAGTTCACATCAGGCCTCCTGAAGTGATGGGGCCGGGAGAGGGCAACAGGCAGTTCTGAAAGGTCTCACAGCAGGAGGCTCTGGGCAGCCTCACTGTGTAACCCTACATGACCACTTCAGAGAGCACAGACTAGAGCGAGCCTGAACTGCAGCCACATCCCTGGCCGCCCTGCTGCCCTGACCCCTGGGCTGCGGAATGGGGGCAACACTGCACTGAACGAGCACCAGGTCTCTTTACACCCTGTCCCTCCCTCATCTCACCAGGTTCAGACCTGCCCTCATTGAGGTCCCTGTGACAGAGAGCACAGTCACAGGCGCATACTGTGGCGAGGGCAGGTGCCCAGTGACATGGACACTAAGTGTGAGGGCCACAGCTGACCCCTCAGGCCAGTCCCCTGCAGAGGACAGAGCAAGATCTCTTCCAGCCCTAGAAAGAGTCTAACTTTCAATCACAGATGACATGGAGTTTGAACAGAAACAGGCCATGCCCAGTGGCAGCATCAGGAAGCGTAGTGCCCTCAGTGAGCATGGCTCAGCTGCTCAGCCGCACATTTGAGGGGTCTGCAGCAGTGGCTCCCCTGAATTCCCACATGTGCATCAGGAGAGAGCACCGGGCTCCACTGTTCACACCCCTCACTGCCTAACACCAAGTGCAGGCAGGTGGGTAACTGCCTAGGGGCAGAAAGCTGTGCCAAAACGTGCCTCCGTACCTAAGCTAGAGTCTCAGCAGTCTGCTGATGGGCACCCCAGGAAGCAGCAGCCCTGCCACCCCAAGACATCAATTCAGTTACTAGCTCCTGGCTTCAGCTTGGCTCAGCCCAGGCTTTTGCAGGCATTTGGGAAGTGGATGGAAGATCTCTCTTCAAATACAGATGTTTTTAAAGATTTATTTTTGGGCCCGGAGCAGTAACCCAGTGCTAGAGTCCTCGCTGTACATGATCCAGGATCTCATATGGGCACTAGTTCCTGTCCCAGCTGCCTTACTTCCCATCCAGCTCCCTACTTGTGGCCTAGAAAAGCAATGGAGGATGGCTCAAGTTCTTGGGGCCCTGCACCCACATTGGAGACCCAGAAGAAGCTCCTGGCTCCTGCCTTTGCAATGGCTCAGCTCTAACTGTTGCAGCCACTTGGGGAGTGAACCAGCAGATGGAAGATTTTTCTTTCTGTCTCTCCTTCTCTCTCCAATAAAAATAAATCAACCTTAAAAATTTTTAATGTCCCCAAATTTTTATATACCTCCCCTACACAGACATACGCACACACCACAAAAAGAAAGTGAAGGAAGCCTCAATTCAAGGTCCGTCTGCCCAAATCATGTACTATCAAGACACTTAAAGGACATTTCAGGAGAACACCTGCAGTGCGTCAATGTGTGCATACTACACCAAGGAGTCAACAGAATCTACAGAATCAGCCAAACTGTTGGGTGGGGAGAGATGCAAGTTTTAAGGGAGAACAAAAATCTTTGCTATGGCAAACACCGCCAATGTCCAATTTCCAACAAAAGATGAGACATCCAAAGGATGTACAGCATCCTCAGAAGGAGAATGAGGCCACGGCACGCCACTGGGCACGGGGGAAGCTGTGCAGAGGAAGTCTCACAGCAAGTCTGCAGGCAGAGGAGCCCCAGCAGTGCAAATGCTTCCTAGCGTAGACTCCAAATGCAGCTCCGATGCCGTGGCTGAACGCTGATGGCAGAGCCAGACCGAAGGGCAGTCGTCGTGGCTTGGCTCATGCGCAGCATCAGGAGCCCGTCCGATGTACATGGGGACGTGGACCCAGATCCTAGGCGCAGGTCAGCAGCCCCTGACCAACACACAGTCCTAGTGACTGCACAACAGAGAAGGTGCTTAATGCCAATGAACTCTGCACTTAACCTAGTTATGCAAACGTTTTGTGTATTTTGTCACCCACACAAAGGAAATTTTGCAGCCAGTATTGTAGTGAGAGCCACACCACGCACCCTGTTTGGAGCACCGGTTCAAGTCACAATTGCTCAGCTTCCAACCCAGCTCCCAGCTACGGTGCCTGGGAGAGCAGTGGAGTCTTTCAAAGAGTGAACCAGTGGATGGAAGCACATGCTCCCTCCCTCCCTGCCACTCGTTCTAGTTAATAAATCATTCAAAATGAATGGGCTGGACAATGGTGTAGAGAAATACATCTTTTTAAAAAATTCTGGGGCCCGGCGGCGTGGCCTAGCGGCTAAAGTCCTCACCTTGAACGCCCCTGGATCCCATATGGGTGCCAGTTCTAATCCTGGCAGCTCCACTTCCCACCCAGCTCCCTGCTTGTGGCCTGGGAAAGCAGTCAAGGACAGCTCAAAGCCTTGGGACCCTGCACCCGCGCGGGAGACCTGGAAGAGGTTCCTGGATCCTGGCTTCGGATCGGCTCAGCTCTGGCCGTTGTGCTCACTTGGGGAGTGAATCAATGGACGGAAGATCTTCCTCTCTGTCTCTCCGCTCTGTATATCTGACTTTCCAATAAATAAATAAATTAAAAAAAATAAAAACTTGCCAACCTCAGTGGAAGGGGACACTCCGCAGCTTCAAGATGCTCCTACACCAGCAGCATGACATGCTCACAGAGACGGGTGTGTCAGGGCCCCACGATGGGCAGAAAGGCTTAGGGTTTACTTATTTTTATTGGGAAGGCAGACTTACAAAGAGGACAGAAAGATCTTCCATGTGCTGGTTCACTCCCCTCATGGCTGCAATGGCCGGAGCCAAGCTGATCTCAAGCCAGAATATTGAGCCTAATCCAGGTCTCCCACACAGGTGCAGGGTCCCAAGGCTTTGGGCATTCTCCCACTGCTTTCCCAAGCCACAAGCAGGGAGCTGGATGGGAAGTAGGGCAGCCAACACACAAGCCAGCGACCATATGGAATCCCGGCACCACAGGAGGAAGATTAGGCTGTTATACCACCACATTGGTCTCAAAGGACAGAAAATCTTGGGCACACAGCACACAACACATCACATCCAGAGGGACGATAAGACAAGTCACAGGCACTCTGTCAGAAGCCCTGGACACCAGGTGACAGTGGTTTGGCACATAGCAAGACAACAAGAAAATGCAAACTGTCCTGAGGAGGCAGAATACAGACCATTCACTGCCAGCAGTCACGACAAGTGTGGAAGGCAATCACCCAGGCTGGAAACATGGTTCCCTCTGAGCTGGCACTGCGGCCCAGCACGTTAAGCTGCCACCTGTGACACCAGCTGCTTCCTGCTAATGTGGCTGGGAAAGCAGTGGAGGCAGCACGAAGCCGCCGTGAGACCTTGGCAGTCCTGGCCCTGCCCCCGGCATCGAAGCCCCGGGACATCGGACATCGCAGCCCCGGACATGAGCAAGGAGAAGACTGATACTTTCTTTCTAAAAAACAGATACTAAAAAAAATTAACTTAAAAAAAAAAAAGATTCCCAAATGTAACTCAAATCTACACAAGGAAATAAAGACGAGCTGGGAAACGCAGATACCGGATACCTGTAAAAAAAAAAACCCCAACCACCATTTAACGGCACTCAGTCTTGTGAAGGCCGTGAGTTGCGCCCCGCGCTGCGGCCCCAGCACACACACATGCACCGTCTGACTCAGTCACAGGAAAGAGCAGGACGAATGCAGCTCCAGTGGAGCCAGTGTCTGCACTGGGCCAGAATTTAGAACTGGTAAAGTAGATCACGTGACTACATCAGCCCACTAACAAAATAAGTTAAAAATATATCATAATTGGGCTTGGCACAACAGTCTAGTGGCTAAATTCTTGCCTTGCACTCGCCAGGATCCCCTCTAGGCGCTGGTTCATATCCCAGCTGTTCCACTTCGCTTCTAGCTCTCCACATGGGAGACCCAGAAGAGACTCCTGGCTTCTGACTTCAGACTGGCTCAGCTCCAGTCATTGTGGCCATCTGGGGAGTGAATCAGCAAACTGAAGATCTTCTCTCTAAATCTGACTTTCCAATAAAAAAAAAGTCTTCGTACAAGAAAAAGACACATTATGTTTTCACTCACCACACACAGGCACGCACACACACAGAGTAAAAACAGCAAAGCTAAAATGGGCCAGTGGACAGAAGATCTTCCTGTTTCTTCTTTTTCTCTGTAAATCTACCTTTCCCAGGGCCCGGTGGCGTGGCCTAGTGGCTAAGGTCCTTGCTTTGAATGTGCCAGGATACCATATGGGCGCCGGTTCTAGTCCCGGCAGCTACACTTCCTCTCTATCTCTCCTCCTCTCTGTATATCTGACTTTGTAATAAAAAAAATAATAATAAATCTTCAAAAAAACTTTTTTTAAAGATTTATTATTATTATTTTTTTTATTGGAAAGGCGGATATACAGAGAGGAGGAGAGACAGAGAGGAAGATCTTCCGTCCGATGATTCACTCCCCAAGTGAGCGCAACGGCCGATACTATGCCGATCCGAAGCCAGGAGCCTCTTCCGGGTCTCCCACGCGGGTGCAGGTTCCCAAAGCTTTGGGCTGTCCTCGACTGCTTTCCCGGGCCACAGGCAGGGAGCTGGAAGGGAAGCGGGGCTGCCGGGACAGAACCGGCGCCCATATGGGATCCCGGGCGTGCAAGGCGAGGGCCTTAACCACTGCGCCACCGCGCCGGGCCCCCCCAAAAAATTTTTTTAATTGTACTTAAAAAAATTTACTTTTCCAATAAAAATAAAGTTTAAAAAATGAACAAGGGTTGGGTGCTATGGCATAGCCGATTAAATTTCTATTGTAACACTCACTCCCTTACCCATTTCTGGCACTGAATTCTGTCTCTACTTCCCACCCAGCCTACACTGACGCTCACCCTGGAGGTAGCAGCAATGACTCAAGTCCTTGAGACCCTGACACCTACATGGGAGGCCTGGAGGAGGCTCCTTGCTCCTGGCTGGAAATCAGCTCAGCTCTGGCTGATGTAGTTATTTGGGGAGTGAACCAGTGGAAGATCTTTTTCTCGCTTGTCAATCTTTCTTTCCAATGAAAATAAATCTCCAAGAGAAAAAATGCCAGAATTAAGAGATAAGAGACAGAGATTATCTCTCATACACTGGCTCACTCCCCAAATGGCTATAAGAGTTGGAGCTGGGCAAATCTGAAGCCGGGAGCCTCTTCCAAGTCTCCCATGTGGGTGCAGGGTGCCAAGGACTTGGGCCATCCTCTGCTGCTCTCCCAGGCCATAGCAAAGAGCTGGATCAGAAGTGGAATGACCAGGACATGAACGAGCCAGCACCCACATGGTATGTTGGCACTAAAGGCAGAAGCTTAGCCTGCCTACGGCACTGGCCCCCGTCATTCTATATTTAACTTTCTAAAAATGGCAAAAAAAAAAAAAAAAGTTAGATATTTCTCCAAAATATGGCCAGCCAACATGAGATGTTCAACATGAGCAATCACTGGGAGACTGCAAATCCAAATGACAATGAACCAGAGCTTCACATGTGCTAGGGTGGCTGCTACTAAAGCTCACAAGTAACAACGGAAGAAAATAAAGTGCTGGCCCCACAAAATGGAGGAACTGGAAACTCTGTGGGCTGTGGCATGAATGGAAAGGGCTTAGGCAACAGTTCCTTATGACTTTAAAGCAACATCACCATCTGACTGCAGGAGGCCCCCTCCAGGTGAGCAGGGGCTGAAGGGGGTGGCCGCGTTCCTTGTCCGTGGGATTACTACCCACCGTAGCTAAGAGGTGCGAGCATGTGCACTGGGCCCTTGCTCACCCTCATGAAGGAAAGTTGGCTCCCACGTTGCAGGGGGCAGCATGTGGAAGATGTCCTGCTATGGGAATAAGCCAGTTACAAGCAGACAAATTGCAGGAAGTAAAAAGTCACCTTCACAGAAACAAGGCAGCCGGGTTCCGGGGCTGTGGCAGCTCGGCGGAGCTGTAGCTCGGCAGGGCTGCAGTCAGCATGGTGGCAATCTGTTGCTCACACATGCTTGCCTGCACTCCTGCACTGGCCAAGGTGGCCACAGGTACACTGCCTGGGATGCCCACAGTGCAAACGGAAGGGTGTGGCTCAAGTTCCAGCTGTACTTCTAACCCAGGCTTCCTGCTACTGCAAGCCCTGGGAGGCCGCAGGTGGCAGCTCAGCAGCTGGGACCTCACCTTCCATGCGATCAGGATGGCGTTCCTGGCTCCAGGGCCTCTGGAGGATGAAACAGCGGATCGGCAGTCTCTTTGCATGTTTCACCTCCCAAAGCTTTACACTGACCATTTTTTAAAGACTTATTTAAAAGACAATGTGATAAGGAAAGAGTGATCTATCTGTTGGTTCACTCCCCAGATGGCAACTGTCAGGGCTGGGCAGGCCACAGCCAGGAGCCAGGACTCCCATCTGGATCGAGCCCAGGAGGGCAGCAGCATAACCACCTGGGCCACTGGCTGTTGCTTTCCCAGGAAACATTAGAAGGGAACAGCTGAGGACTGAATCAGAGCTCTAATGTCAGACGCAGCATCGAGGGTGGCAGCTTAACTCCTGGCAGCACAATACCACTCGAAATTTTTAAATACGTTATAACAACAGAGAATTAAGACACTACATTTTGTTTTTAGTCACTGTACACACACATACACATGTAGTAAAGACAACAGAGCTAAAATGGCAAACTATTTAACAAAATACAATAGTAAAGGAAGGACAAGTGAACAAAACCTTCATTATTAAAGACCTGGGTGGGGCCTGGTGCAATGGCTCAGTTGGCTGATCCTCCTTGCAGGCACCAGGATCCCATATGGGCCTCTGTTTGTGTCTTGGCTGCTCACTTGGGACCCTGCACCTGCATGACGACCCAGAACAAGCTCCTGGCTGGCTCAGCTCCGGCCGTTGCAGCCATTATGTGAGTGAACCAGCAGCTGGAGGATCTTTTCCTCTGTCTCTTTCTCTCTGTAAATCTGCCTTTCCAATTAAAAAAAAAAAAAAAGGTAGAGACTGTCAAAACCGGGCAAAAAATAAAGACAAACTACATGTTGTGTGCAAGAAAAACATCAGAGACCATGGCTGTGGCATAGCAAGTTAAGCCTGCGTCTATGACCCCAGAAGCCCAAATGGGCACTGGTTCAGGTCCCAGCTGCTCCATTCTGATCCAGCTTCCTGCTAATGGGCCCAGGAAAGCAGCAGACAATTGTGCAAGTGCTTGGGCCCATGCACACACGTGAGAGACACGAAACAATCTCCAGGCTCCTGGCTCCGGTGTGGCCCAGTCCTGGACATCGCAGCCATTTGGAGAGGGAACCAGTAAATGGAAGATCTCTTTCTCTGTCTCTCTCTCTCGCTCTGTAAAATCTTTTAAATAAACAAACACGTCTTTTAGAAAAACATTAAAAGGACAGAGAACCATAAATAATGCAAACTGCGGCCTTAAGAGGGTTGGCATGACTAGATTCATATTGAAAAAAAAATCATGTTCAGATATCATCACTAGCAACACCATGCAGAATGATAAAAGCAGCAGTCTGTCACGCAGCTGCAGCGATTCTGGGCGTCTGTATCGGCAGAAAGAAGGAAAAAATAGAAGGGACAGTGACAAAGAAATGATACAGATCAATAAACCCAAAAGCTAGCTATTGGAAAACTATTATCAAAATTAGCAAGCAAGAAAACATTTCTAGGGGCCAGTGTCACAGCACATCATTGCGCTGTCACCTACAGCGTCACACTGCACACCGGAAACTGGAGGAAGCTCCTGGCTTGGGTCTGGCCCAGCATCAGCCACTGCGGCCATTTGAGGAGTGAACCAGTGTATTCAAGACCTCTCCGTCTCACACATCCTTCCCCCACTTCAAATAAATGAATCCTTGAAGAAACCAAAGAGAACATGGTTCGCTTGCGTTGCCAGGGACCAACCCAATTAAAAAGTGCACACAAGACCCACCGCAGTAGCCTAGCAGCTAAAGTCCTCACCTTGAACCCACTGGGATCCCTTATGGATGCCAGTTTGTGTCCCAGATGCTCCACTTCCCATCCAGCTCCCTGCCTGTGGCCTGGGAAAGCAGTTAAGGACGGCCCAAAGCCTTGGGACCCTGCACCTGTGTGGAAGATCTGGAGGAAGTTCCTGGTTCCTGGCTTCAGATTGGCGCAGCACTGGTGACTTGGGGAGTGAATCATCAGACGGAAGATCTTCCTCTCTGTCTCTCCTCCTCTCTGTATATCTGACTTTTCAATAAAAATAAATAAATCTTTAAAAAAAAGTGCACACAGAAGTATGAGTGACTTCTTGCTTATGGATTGGACAACTTAAATCAAATGAACAAATTCCTAGAAATATATGTAATTCTCAAAACTGACAAGATTACAAAATATAAATAGAACCAGAACAAGAAATGAATGAGTCATTAAAAGGCTTGCTACAAAGCAAAGTTCCGTCTGGGGAGTTAGGTCAGGAAACGCCAAGCCAGCACTTGCACCAGCCAGGGGCGGGAACACTGCCCAACTGTGAAAATCACAATCTCCCGACACTGGAATGCAGGGGAAGCTGCAGACCTGCCTGGCCCACGCACGTGGATGCAGAACCCTTGACAAATGTCACCCGAGTCCAGTGACATCCTGGAGACAACATGAGGACCCCATGGACAGGTGGCATGTACCCCAGGGTGCAAAAGTTGGTGTAACAGCAGACACCAATTAATGTGACATACCAAATCAACTGAGGAAAAACCACATGATCTTCCCAACAGATGCATAAAAATGCAACACTTCAACAAATACAAAGGAATGTCCTCAACCTCAACCAGGCATGTCAACAACCCTCACAGTTGATCTTACATCTCAGTAAGGACCAAGTGGCTGGGAACAAGGTCAAGGTGCTGTTCTCTCCACTTGTCCCGCGTGCCAGAGGTCATGACCACAGCCATAGGTACAGGGGGAAAAAAAAATCAAAGCCTTGGAAACTAAACGGAAGGGGTTTAAACTATCTTGAGTCACAAATGCTATCATCAAGTTGTTCAAACTAGAAACAACAGAGACCAGGGTAGTGGCCTAGGGAGCTAAGCTGCCACCTGCAATGCCAGCATCCTGTAGAGCACCCGTTCAAATCCCAGCTGCTGTGCTTCCGACAAGGCACCCCGCTAACATGACAGGGAGTGCAGCAGTAGACGGTCCAAGGGCTTGGCCCGATACGCGCGTGGGAGACTCCGATGAAGCTGGGCTCCTTGGCTTCAACCTAGCCAAGATGCCATGGCTGCGGTCATCCAGGCACTGAACCAGCAGATGGAGAGCCCCCCCGCCCCCGCCAACTCCATTCTCCTCTCTGTAACTCTGCCTTTTAAATACATAAAAAGTAAATATTTGGGGCCAGTATTGTGCCAAGTAAACAAGTCTTAAAAAAAAAAAACAATAATAAATGCATTCAAGTCACAGGACACACTTCAAAATATAAAACGAGAGTACACTAGCAAGAAGAAACCCAAAACATGAAGCCTTAAATATCACTGACAAGTGTTAAAAGAAAAAAAAATTATTTAGGAGTATTTTCCCCAAAGAATTGCGTGGGAGAAAAACAGAAACAGAGATCTTCTCTGGGGACAGAGCTGAAGGCCCTGGTGTCATGACCGCTCCTCCCAGACTCACCTGCAGGGTCAAGGAATCCCGAGCAGCATCAAGCACACATGTGGACAGAAATTTATATTTACTTCGAAACTTACATGCAACCGCAAAGGGCCTACATGTGCCTAAACAACTTTGACGAAACTTTGGAAGACTTACTATTAAAAATGTTTTCAGGTGTGAAAACACATCCACAGACCGCAGTGGAACGGCAAGCCCAGGGACAAGCAAGGTTCTCCACGGAGGCAAAACGACACACATGGTACTGCCCTGCGCATCTACATGGAAAGTTACATACTTAAGACTGCCACGCCACATGAAAAAACTAACTCAAAATGGATTACACAGACTTCCACAAAGGAACTGAAACTGTCAAACACTCAAAACAGCTTCTGTGATGCTGGATTCAGCAGAGATCTCTTAGGTATGACAAAACCCATGAAAGGAAAATTAAAAATACAGACTATCAACACCAGTAACTTACGACAACAAGGACAAGCCACATACTGGGAAAAAAGTCTGCAAATCATGTACCTGATAAAGGACTCCTGCCCAGGATATATAAAGAATTCTGAGATCACACAGTGTGGCTACTGCATGAGAAACGAGTCAAGGACATGAATACACATTTCTCCCAAGGCGACTGGCTGAGGCGGGCGCTGTGCACGTTAAGCCACTGCCTTCACTGCCAGAACTGCATGTGGGGGCCAGTTTGGGTCCCCACTGCTTCACTTAGGACCCAGTACCCTGGGAAATCAGCGGAGGATGGCCCAAGTGCTTGGGCACCTGCACTTATGTGGGAAGACTCCTGGCTTCTGCTTTGGCCTGGCCCAGCTGATGCAAGACTCTCTCTGTCCCTCCCTAACTCTGCCTCATAAATCCGCACAATAAATCTTTATATGAACAGCTACTACACACATAAAAAGCTGTGTGACCCTGTGAGTCATCAGGGAAATGTCCGTGAAAGCGTGGGGAGAGGCAGCCTGTCAGCAGAGAGCAGCAAGCACCCAGCAAGGGGCATGGACACACGACACTGCTCACACTGCTAGGAGACGCTGGCCGGCGAGTCTCAGTTCAACAGAAGCTTGCACACGCAGCAATCCCACACCTACCCATCCATCCCACAGACGCAAAAACACGTCCTACCAAGACGTCACAGACCCAAGTCTGAAACCCCCAGACGCTTGGATGCATCTATCCCGACAGAGGAATACTAGTCAGCAAGGAAAAGGAGGCTGAGCCCTGTTCTAAGACACAGGGACCACACAGCACAGCAACTGATTCTCCCTCTGTGGGAGTGCCGAGGGGGCCAATCATTGGCTACAAAAAGCAGCTAATTTGTTGTCTGGGCTGTGCTGAGGAATCTTTTTTTTTTTTTAAAGATTTAATTTTAATGGAGAGTCAGATTTACAGAGAAAAGGGGAGACAGAAAGATAGTGCATCTTCTGGTTCGCTCCCCTAGCACTGCAATGGCCGGAGCCAAGCTGAGCTGATCCGAAGCCAGGAGCTTCTTTAGGTCTCCCACACGGGTGCAGGGTCCCAAGGCTTTCGGCCGTCCTTGACTGCTTTCCCAGGCACAAGCAGGGAGCTGGATGGGAAGCGAGGCTGCCAGGATTAGAACCAGCACCCATACGGGATCCCGGCACATGCAAAGCGAGGACTTAAGTCACTAGGCTAGGGTCCGGGAACCAACATGTTGTGTGACAACGATGTTTCCGAAGATGCAGGACACATGTGCAGCGAGGGGTCACTTAGCACACTTCACAGTGGCTGAACTTCACGCTCTGTGCATGTGTCAGTCTCCTCTGGGGGCAGCGCCCGTGCCCACCTTCCTGCCAGCAGCCAGCCTCCTGCCCCTGCAGCTGCTTCCACAGCCCCTCCTTCCCACTGCGTGCCGGTGAGCATCCACACTGCTTGACCAGTGACCGTCCCTGCCCCAGGCCCAGGCCTGTGCAGGACTGGGGTGGCCATAAGCCACTGGTTCCTCCAGAAACCCTGTTAGCAGAGCAGACTGCTGCTCTCTCTATAAATAACAGTTTAAACTTCCATAGCTCATGTGGCAAGTGGGCCCTGGGACCCCTCTAAGCTAACCGGGTCACAAAAAGAATCCTTTCAGACCAAATGTACTCAATCCTCTCACAAATGTGCTCTGCTTCTCCAGCCCATTTCATTACCGCTCCCTTCTAAACCTGCTCTGGGTGGGCAATCCTCCCACGCAGACCCCAAGCCCTCCCATGGGGGCCTGCCTAGTGCCAAGGGATGACGGCTCCAGGCACTTGCAGGCATCTCTGGTCAGATGCTTCCACCACCATGTCCCAGCAGAGCCCTGGCCAGGGCTCTCCCCTGCAAGCTGCAGCCATGCCCCGGTCCCAGACAGACCAAGAATTGGGCACCTAGCAGGAAGGGAAGGGAAGCCGTGGTCCATCACCAGGCCAACTGGCTAAGGCAGCCTTGTACCTAACCCTCCTCCCACGGGCAGCACTCTGGCCACCCTCCCAGTCACCAAGGCCACAGCAACAGAGCCAAAGCCTGGGAGGCACCCTCTTCCCCACACAGGCCTCGGGCCCCCACAGGCCTCGGGCTCACCGGGAGAGCAGCATGCTGGTAGGAAGCCACACCCACACAGCTCCCTAGGCACCTGCCAAGTGTGAGTCTGGGAGGAGGAAGCCACTTCCACACTGCTCCTAACTCCCCTACACTACCCACGTGCGTGTGAGCGGACCAAGGACAGCTAAGCTTTCAAAGGGAGAAGATCAAAGTGCTGTCATCTTTTAATTTAATCCTTTTGTTCCATCAGTGGTCTTAAGAGGGATGAGAGAGATCAAAATAAAAATGGAAACAAACTATATCTTTGTGGCTGTTGTGTTTTAGTCTTTTTTCTCAATTTGGGCCACAAAATAGGTCAGCTCCATTACTGATCAGTCTACCCACAAATATTTAAAACAAATTGAATTGCACACCCAATACCCATCACAATTACACCAGGCACAATAACTAAATTAGCAATTCAACAAAATAATTGGAAATGCGCTTCTCTCTATTCCGCCAGCCTCCCTCGAGGGTTGAGCCGATCTATGGGGGAAAACTCAGCTTTCCTAATTCTGCAGCTAATTAGAGACACACTTGTAAATGAAGTTGTTTGTCTTAAAGTTGAAATTCTCTTCTGGGGGTGGGGAGAGTGGAGGAACGCTCAGAGCATCCTCCCGACCCAGAGCGCACGTATGAACAGGTATCAAGAACACCCGCCTAGCTTCTCATTAGCCGCCCTGGCCGCAATTAATAAGAGTCAGCCATCTCCCCGTCAGCGACCTGCAAACGTCAGCGCAAGGGCCGGCCTGGTGTCACCCTGGCGGAAGTAGAGGTGCACGCTCCTAACACACTGAGACCAGCAGGTGCAGACGCCTGGCACTGGGGCAGCCACAGGGATGCCGCGAGCTGCAAGGGCAGGACAGAGCCGCTCAGCCTCCTCAGCCCCTCTGGGCCAGTGAAACCTTGACTGGAAGCAGAGGGCTCCTCCCCCGTGGGGCCCGGGCCACCCTGCCACTCAGGGTTGGACATCCACCTTGGCCCATTTGCTCCGGCTACTCTTGGGGAAGCAGGCAATGTCGAGGTTTCAATTAGGCCGTCCTTGGCCTCTTTTTGCTCCTTCTGGAAGGAACATCTTGGTTTAATTATGGAACTGAGAACCAGGGCTTACATGAGTCCCCACTTACCCTCCTCCTCCAAGATCGTGATGTGACCCTCAAAAACAAGCTCTCCACATGCGGTCATGGTCGCAGCGGGCTCCGACCCAGCCAGGCAGGAGCCTCCTCCACACACACTCCTGGGGCCCGGGCTCTCCCGCCAGGGCAGGAAGGCCTGACCTTCTGAGCAAGGTCAGCAGATGCTAGCATGGCCCACAGCCCGGGGACAGCTCCACTTCCAAGCTCTTCCAGGGTCGGGGAGCTGAGGGCCAGGAGCCTGCTCCAACACTGATAAGTGAATTCAAAAGCACCTGCTCCTTGCAGCTTATCTCCTCAAACAATATGAACCCAGAGTTATCACATTTAAAGTGTTCCGCATTAGCCTTACATGTAGCTCTTAAAACCAAGTGCAGCACACTACAACTTTAAAGGACGCAAGAGTCAAACCAGAGAATAATTTCAAGATACCAGGGAGTCAGATCGCAAGTTAATCTCTCAGGAGGACAGCCGGGGCTCAGCTGACCTCAGGGGCGCCCCACCGCCTCCTCCATCCCCTCCACTCACCCAGGCTGCAGGCAGAGATACGCAGGCACAGCTACCCTCAGCTCTGGCGCAGGGCCTTCCACTCCGCCTGCTGGGGGAACACGAGTGTATCAAGAACTCAGCTGAGACTCCTACACCCCCAGCTGCTGCCCATTTATCCCATTCTCAGCTTTGGTGTTGCTAGGACCTGAAAAAGGCTCCGAAAGGGCCAGGTGGACCTGATTCATCAGATGCAAGAGCTACAGGGCACACTGTAAGTGCTTAAAAGATGTTTGGGGATAACCCAGAATGAAATCATTCTAGAAAGCTCCATCAGCCAGCTCCAGTCTAGATGCTGCAGTTAGGAAAGGCATCTTCTGGGGGGACGTCCAGGCCTCCCCCACGTGCGGGGAGGAACGACCAACGCCTGCCTCCGTGCTGGCCGGGAAGGCAGCTGGCGCAGAGCGGCAGGCTAATTGCTTTGTGCTCGGCCTGGGCGACACCTGCATACTAATGCCTCCGCACTGGTGCGGAATGCTCGCAGCGGCACTTGGAAGCCCCACGTGGAGGTGGTGCCCCCCGTCCAAACCCGGGGCAGCAGCCCCCCGCCAGGCTGTGGAGAGTAGAAACAAGCGCGTCCGGGCAGCCCGGGCTTCCTAGGCTGCCAGCCAGGCTTCACAGCGGCCACCGCGCTGGATGCCCTGCGAGGGCCCGGGCCAGCATGAAGCCGGGTTGGAGTGTGCGGCACAGGAGAGGGCAACCGAAGCCTGTCCGCAGACTGACCCCAATCCACACAGCCTGGTCTTCCGGCAGGGCCCGTCGCCGAGACGCACGTCAACAAGCACCAGAACATTCCAGCACCGGCCCATGGCGTGGGGTGCTCCCCGCTCTGAGGGAGGCTGAACCCTTCCCTGGGCCCCCAGCCGGCCTGCCCCTAGGCCCCACCCTGCATACTCCTCGGTGGGACCCCTCTCCTCCACAACCTGCCCTCCCGGCCCGACTGCGCCCCAGGCCAACCCGGCACTCACCCGACTGGAGAGCGGCAAAATGGCGGCCCACCTCACTTCCGGTGCAGTCCCGCAGAGGAAGATGGGGCCGAGGGGCCGGTAGTGTGCTATGCGCGAGAGGCGATTGGGTTCTCCCCCCTCCCACGCACCATTCTTTTAAAATTTGTTGCCTGAGAAGCCAGCATCCTTGACCTCCACAAATGAACCCTGAGAGCCCTGGCCCAGAAGAAATAAACCAACAGAGAAGCGCTGCGGGGCCATGGTGCCGGGGGAGACCAGGCGGCAGGCGGGCAGGGTGGGGCACAGGCGACCGCCCCTCGGGTGTCTCGCGCCCTGCTCGCCTGCCTCCAGACTGACGGTGCAGGGGCCTGGCCAGGCCGCCGTGGCACGCGGAGAACACGTTCCTGAGGCGAACCAAAACGTCAGAGTAAAGAGACACGAAATGAAGCAGGAGGAATTGGAGGGGGGAAAAAATCTTAAATTCCCAATAGCAATAAACAAGCACATACAGGAACTTAAGAAGTAAAAACTAGACGGCGGCACCAGGTACAAGGCTTGTAGGTGGGATCTGCCCTTATAAAATGCATGGCAGAACAGCAGGTGGAGGGGTGGGGTGGGGAGGTGGCACAGCTGGAGGCAGCACGTGTGCAGACGCCCTGACATGGGCGCCCCCGGCCTCCGCCACCTCTGTGCGGAGCACACCCAGATCCTGGCGCTGCCGCCTTCCGCATGCAGACCGCCTTCCGCATGCAGACCGCCTGCCGTGGCCTGCGGGAGGAGCACCACGCGGGCGTTAACTCTGGGTCTCTAGCATCCCATGAGCTCCCCGAGGCCAAGACCTTGAGGAGGTGGTCATCTTGGAGAGGCTTTTTTTTTTTTTTGTGGAGGCCTAGAGGGAAGTGGCTGTCCCACACCCACCCTGTGGAGGGCACCTGTCACTTGGCTGGTCGGAGCCGGTTCTGCTGAAGTGGCTCTTCTGTTGACACTAGGACTTCAGAAAGGGGTGACTAGTGACTTCAGAAAGGGGTCCAGGCCAGTGTTCCTGAGAGGAATGGCTGCACACTTTGGACAAAGCACAGAGCGGTTGGGTGACCCAAGAAAGCCTGCTTGGGAGGACCCGAGGGCGAAGACACGGTGAGCAGCAGGCACGGGCAAATCAAGGAGAGCGAGCTCACGGCTCCCAGGGAGCTGGGCCAGAGCTGGATGGGAGGCGCAGCCCGCTTGCTGTGTAGTCACCCTTTCTCACTGCAGCATCTCACAGCGCCTCAGGCAGCTTTCATGCTGCTTCTGCAGGCGCTGCTGAAGCGCTCCCTGGGCAGAGGAGGTGACAGAGGAGGTGATGGCGTCTCCACAGCACGGCTTCCCTACACCCTGTGCTGCCCTGGCCTGCAAGGCCAGGCTGGAAAGTGCCAGACCAGTTCCTTCCGCCCATCTAGACCCCCTTCCACCTGGCTCATTTTATTCCTTCAAACATATGCCAAAAAACCCAGAAGCTTCAAAAAACAAAAACAACCAAATCATCCAAGCTTGAGGTACAAGTGTCCTGTCACGTTACTCATAGTAACAGAAACCTGGAAGCAATGGAATTGTCCAGCACCATGGGGTTTGGTAAAATATTGGTCTTACATGTCCCAGATGGAATGATTAAAATTTGCCATCTATAAAAACACGAAAATCCTCCCTTATGGCGCTGTTGATGGCAACATGCAATGCGGACTGCTGCATGCCAGTGTTTTTAACTGGCACTGGGACAGTGGGCATGGCAGGTACGGCTGCACAATCTTCTCATTTTTAGTGCTTTTCAAAGGGCGAGTAAAACCTCTCAGGAGTCTAAAAGAGAAGCCAAGTCTTCAGCCCTGACTGCTCCTCGGTTTCTTTCCACAGGGAATCACGGAGGCCATCCCTGGCGCCGACTCAGGGAAGCACCAAAATGTTAACGCTGCCAAGTGTTATGTTCAGGGGGCGGGGCAGTGCCCGGGGTGGGAAGCAAACAGCTGAAGCAAACAGCCAAGAACCCCGCCTTCCCGTGGCCCGTCCTGAAGGGAGCAGCCCGTGCAGCTGTCCCCTCTCCAGCCGGGCTGCACAGCAGGCTAGTGGCCTCGCTCCTTCCGCCCGGGTGCAGCTCACAGCGTCGCTGTCCTTGCTGCCGAGGTCTCCAAGGTCTGTGGTTTATGAGTGCCGTGTGTGAAGCACTCAGCTGGGCAAAAATAAAATAAGCAAACTGCACACAAAAGAGGGGGATGCTTCAGTCAACACCAAAAAAGGGCTCTGGATTGAAACCCTTGATAACTGTTCTCAACTCATTTAAAAATCAGCATTAGCTACCAAAATGTAAAGTATTAGTTTTATTAAAATGCAAATCAATCAACTAATCTGTCTTTCTAGTAACAGTTGAATTGCAGTATCTGTGTCAATTAAAATAGTTTCCAATTTATTCTTGGCTGGAAGGAGGGTGGTCTTGTGAATTTTAAAACGCAGGCCTTCCTTTAGTGAGTATTCTGTCAGTTCCTTTTTCATCTCTCCTGTTTCTCATTTTAATTAAAATGCTAGACTCAATATTTTGAAGAGCCCACTGAACCCTTCCTCATCAGACCAGGAGTGGTTCCTGTCTCCTTCAGAAGGGTCGGGGTTGGCACTGGGCTCACCAGGTCAAGCAAGGAGACTCCCTCTCTGCCATCATGGCACACACCAGCCAGAGTCCTTGGGCCATGTGGACAAGCCTGCACGTTCTGGAATCACTTTAGAATGGGTGAATGTAGGGGGAATCCCCTCCTTTCTGCTGATGGATCTTCTGAGCAGTTGGAGACACACTGACATTAGCCATGTTCCTTGCAGTCAAGCCCAAGAGCCTAGTGCTGAGACAAGAAAGCCAGCCGATCGTCGTCTGTGGAGGTCCGGTCTCCATAAGGTAGAGAAGCCCTCCTTTCTCTGCTGGCCCAGTCCTGAGCTCAGCAGATCTGTTCTGCACTCAGACCTCACTCCCTCTGGAGTCAAGCCCTTGGACAGCAGGCTGTGGCACCAAGATCCTGAGTCAGTGACACACAGGATTTCTGGGCACAAAAGCTTTATCCTGCATCTTGACATTGCCAGACAGTAGTGAGTAAGCACTGTGGCACAGCGAACTGAGCTGCTGCTTTCACCCACATTCTACATGGGGGCACCTCCTATTTTCTGTTAATGCACTTTGGATGCAGTGGGAGACGGTCCAGGTACTTGGGCACCCACACGGGATCAGGATGGGACTCCTGGCTCCAAGCATCAGCCAGCCACAGCCCCTGCTGCTGCAGGAACTGAGGGAGAGAACCAGCGATGCAGGCTCTCATTCTGCCTTTCAAATAAACAGCTTAAAAGATCAAACCAGGGCTATATATTAAAAAAAAAAAGTAACTACTTAATAGCTACAACTGGACTCATTTGCCTAGACTCTATATTTCTCTTCTTACTCTGCAGTGCTAAAAAAAGGTGGGCAACAGGCTAGCTGCACACCTTCATGCACCAGCATCCCACATGGACATTGTTCCTGTTCTGTTTGCTCCACTTCCCATCCAGCTCCCTGCTTGTGGCCTGGGAAAGCAGTCAAGAACAGCCCAAAGCCTTGGGACCCTGCACCCACATGGGAGATTAAGAGGGGGCTCCTGGCTCTGATTGCCTCAACTCCAGCTGTTGTGGCTTTTGGGTGAGTGAAACCAGTGGATGGGACAGCTTTCTCTCCTTCTGAAAATCTGTCTTTGCAATAAAAGTAAATCAAAAAAAGAAAAACTCTTGGGCAGAGGACCCAGGAGTTGGTCAGTCCCATGAGCAAAATACCCATCATCACACACTGCTTATGCAAGCTCATCTTCCCTACATATTGACCATAACAGGCCAGTAAGTACCCCTTCTGGGGATTTAATTCTCAGTTTTCAGCCTTCGTATGAAAAGCAAGTGAATCGTCCCCCTACTACTACTAAATTTATACCAAAGCTAATCTCAATCGTGCTGTTTGGAAATGGCAAGAAAAGAGCAGGACTCTGGGAGAGTATTTACAGGCGAGAAGGAGAAAGCAAGAAGTAGTCAGAGATGTGCAACTATCTCCAAGCGGCAAGGTTTCGCTGGGCACCGGGGGTAGGTCTGTGAGGATTCCCTACCCTTCAGAGCCCTGATAACAAGGAACCACCATCCACAGTGTCCTGTGCCAGTTAGTTCTTCTTTTTTTTAAATTATATTTTTGACAATCTTTACATAGTTAATTAGGGTAAAAAGGTTCAAGGGCTACAGGAAAGTGGGTGAGACTATTTTTCCATATTGTTTCCTTCATGTTTAAAGGGGGGTATTAAGGGAGAAGGCCCACCCAATTTCCCACCCTCCCCAGGTCCCGGATGTAGGGTATGCTCTGAGGTTCTTGCTCAAGTGATTTTGATAGTTCAACAGTTATGAATCGCTGCCAATCTTGCCACTTCAGTGCCAGTTAGTTCTTAAAAGTGATTTGTAGTTGAAAAGTCATAATTGCAACTGATGTGATGGGCGCACACACTGCGGGAAGATGAGGTCAAGTTGATGCGCACAGCCAGCATCTGACTTGCAAGACGTTCAGTTTACTAACTTATTTGGAAATCTGGCAGCCGCCCTTCTGTGCAGCAGGTCGCAAAATGTATCCCTTAGCAGCTGAACCTCTGTGCCACATGACTGAAAACTCCAAGCCTCTCGGACCAGATCCCTGCTCCTCACTTCTAAGCTCCATGTTTTCAGATCTCACCACTAAGTCACATGGCACAGGACTCTTTTCCTGCGCCAGGCTCATTTCATTTAGCATAATGCCCTCCAGGTTCATCCACACTGTCTCAAATGACAGGACACCCTTTTTAAGGATGAATATTATTCCAGAGTGTGTTCAGACCACGTTTTCTTTATTTACACTTCCATATAAGAAACTGAAGCAACTCAGAAGACAATCCACTTAAAGGACCCAGAAATGTATCAAAAGAAGGTAAAAAAAAAAAAAATGGCAAACAGCATCATTAATCATGAGGGATATGCAAATTAAAACCACAATAAGCTATTACCTCACACCTGTTAGGATGGATAAGTGCTGGTGATGACATGGAGAGAAAGAGACCTTGCATACTGCTGGTGCAAATCAGCACTGCCTCTGGGAAAACACAAATGGTGATGCCTGGAAACACTGGAAATACCGCTGTCCTAAACCGGTTTTTACACAAAGAACTGGAATCGTCCCTATGATTCACAACACCCAAGATATGAAAGCACACTAAGTCTTCATTAATGGGTGAACAGATAAAGAAAAGGCCAAGTTCTATGTTGTCCAAGGAAGCCTGTGAAAAGAAAAAGCTGAAAACCATCCCAACAAATGTGTCATCCTGCCACAGCTCCAATCAGCTCCCCCTGCACTGCTTTGGAAGACACAGGTGGTGGGACCATCTTCACTGGTGGTGGGCTAAAGGGCCTGCAGCCTGCAGGTGCCTGGGCAGGCCACAGGCATGTGTTTCCAACACAGCACCTGCCCCGGGATTTCCCTGCTGGCTTGATCCATCAAGGCAATGGTTTCCTCCATCTGGACGCGCAGCTGAACTGCCAAGGAGCTGCTGTGTGCTGGGTGGGCCTGAATCAGGCCCAAGGCCAGAGAGGGGAGCTGTCAGTCCCGCGGGCCTTCGTCAGGAGGGCTGAGCTGGCCAAACAGGGATCGATATAGCTCTGTCCTGAAAGACACACAAAACAAACTGGTTAATGCTTTGGTTAGCTTTTCAAGATTAAAAAGCCAGCAGTAAGCTATGGAGTGCCCAAACCTGTTTCTGCCGTTGAAAACATGGCCGCATAATTAAAAATGCATCCCACAGCTCTTAACCACAAATATAAGGAATCAACTAGTGAGATATGTAAATAGTCCAGGGTGGCTGGCTACCGTGTCTCCAGGGAATGAGTTTTCAGTATGCCTGCCCTTTGCAGAGGCTCTTCAAGTAAGAAGACAAGATGGAATATTTTAATAGGAGGAATGAGTCTGCCACGCCATGAGGAGGATTCAATCAGACATGGCATGCGGGAGATATAATTTAGTTTTCATACATTTTCTCGGACTTAGCAGTACTTGAAAAACAATGAAAACGACCCAGCAACAAGATTCCAATTACTGCCATGTGCACAGCTGCTCAGGAGAGGGCCAGGGCTCCCCCATTTCCCAGCCCCCCGTGTTCTGTTTGTAGCCTAATAAACAATTTGACTGGCTAATTTATTTCTAAAGTTGGGTTTTGCCATGAAAAGAAATCACTACATGCTAGGGCCGTGGGCTCTTGAAATGTAATGATCACTCCCAATCTGTGTTCCTACTATTAAATGCAAAACACACACACGCATGCATGCACACACACCGTGGCCCAGCCACTGCCAAGACGGGGCGGTCTGAAAGCAGGGAGACCTTGCTGGTGTTGTGACACAAACTTAGGAGGACTTTGACCACGGACCACAGCAGATCCTCTCTGACAATGATAAGAAGCACGAGGAGCAAGGCAGATCTGAGTGAAAATGTTCACGACAGGTGAAAATGATGGGTGAAGTGCGGGGCGTGACGGCACACAGGGTCATCTGAAGCAGCGGCCCAGGCCTGCGCCCTGCACAAAGGGCCACTGACAAACAGCACCCAGAGCTAGGGGACGGACCAACAGTCAACAACTCGAGGAGAAAAGGAAGCTTGCTCTGACATTTTTACAGTCCAACTAAAAATATAACCTGCCATCCTAGGTAAGAAAGAACTTGGCTCTTGGAGGATGGCATTGTGGCACATCAGGGAAAACTACCACCTGTGACACTGGCATCCCACAGGGGCACCAGTTTGTCCTGGCTGCTCATTTCAAATCCAGTTCCCTGATAATACGCCTGGGAACGTAGCAGAGGATGGCCCAGATGCTTGGGCTCCTGAACCGCATGGCAGCCCTGGACGAAGCTCCCAGCTTCTGTCTGGGGAATTAACCAGCAAATGGAAGATTTCTCTCTTTCGTCCTCTCCCCCCTCGCATAACTCTTTCAAATCAATCTTTAAAACAAACAAATGAACAAATAAACAAATTACTAGCAAATCTAACTTCAAAAATAAATCAAGGGAATGGCGTCATGGCATGACAGGCTAAGTGACCACTTGTGAGCCAGCATTCATATCTGATACCAGCCTGAGTACCAGATGCTCTGATGCCGACCTGGCTTCCGGCTCATGTGCCTGGCATGGACAGGTGGCCTGTAGACCATGGCACACCTGGAATGGTTCCTGATTTTTGGCTTGGCTCAGTCTTGGCTGTTGTGGCCATTTGGACAGTGAACCAGACACACAGATTGCTAAGTCCATCAATAAATAAATAAATCTAAAACAAAACAAAACAAAACAAAACAAAACAAAAAACCCCAAACCTACCTTACTTTTCAAATAGCTCTTTCAGTTCACTAAGCCTTTAAAAAAAATTATTTTTATTGGAAAGTCAGATATACAGAGGAAGAGAGACAGAGAGGAAGATCTTCCATCAGCTGATTCACTCTCCAAGTGGCCACAACAGCCAGAGCTGTGCCAATCTGAAGCCAGAAGCCTTAAAGAAGAAACTATAAAAGCTGCAGAGAGAAATGAGCCTTTTCAGTGGGGATGGGGCCAGAGCAAGTAGGAAAATGGGCTCCAATTTTAACACAGGATTTGTAGCACAGGACGGGTTGATACCCTTAGCCTGAACCACTAAGCTGCCCCTGGTCCTACAGACAAAGGACGTGGCCTCACGGGGCTCCAGTCACCCCCCTCGCCCCTCTGCGGCACACATCTGTCCCCTCGGCCCCGCCAGCCTGCGGGGGTGCAAACGCAGAGGCATCCTCAGACTACACACATGCGCTGCCGGCCTCCAGCCTGCACCCCTTCCGGCACCAGCAGCAACGCCTGCCCAGCCTTCACCTCATTGCTCTGAAGCCTGCCTATTTGCCAGCAAACAAACCTCTATAGCCATTTCTAATAATTATAACAACAATAATAAAAAAAAAAATAAATGGGACTAAGGGAGAGTTGCTGTGACAAAAACAATAGCATGGCTTTAAGATGATACGGACCAACGAGAGAGCCATGCAGAAGCACAAGCTGTTTAGCCCATCGCAATCACGCCCTTTCCTGCTTCGCCTGCTCGCCTGCTCCAGACCCCGTCATTACCCAGAGCAAATGCTCCCACTCGGGCACAGCCGCACAGCCCGGAGCAGGCGGCAGTTACTGTCCCCAGCAGGGGCCTGGGAGGGAGACCAGGGAGAACTGCATTTCACACTCAGGTGGACAGAGCTGGCAATACAGGCAGTAGCTTGCAGCCTGCCAACCTGAGAAGCCCAGTGGTCTGGATTCTTGGAACAGTTTTACAGAAAGGGTCCGGTGAGATAGCCTAGTAGCTAAATCCTTCCCACTGGGGTTCGTATCCTGGCAGCCCTACTTCCCATCCAGTTCCCTGCTTGTGGCCTGAGAAAGCAGCTGAGGACTGCTTGGATTGGAAGTAGAATAGCTGCCATTGACTTTGAAATGCCTCTGTATGGGATGCCAGTTGCAGGCAGCAGCTCCGCCCGCTACGCCATAGTGTGTACAACACTCGACTGCTCTTCCCACATTAAACACGTTAGACATCACCATCTTGAATCAAGAACATGGCAACAGCCTCCTGGGAGTCCAGGTGGAAGATGCCCAGCAAAGAGTCTGGGTGGGGCCCTGCAGCCTGCTTCATGCCCGGGGGTGAACTTGGTCCAGCCCCAGGGCTCCCTCACATCTGCAGCTGTCAGGGCAAGGTTTTCACAGGAAAACTTAAAGCGTCACAAAGGACACAGTTACCAGCAAGCCGTGAATACTAAAAGCTTTTAAAATAAGCTTTTAAAATAAAATAAGCTTTTAAAATAAAACTTGTACATCTTGTTTGCAAAGCACCCAGTGGAATCTCTATGCCATCATTCGTTTACATAAACTACTTGATTTAAAAATGTAAAACACCCTTTTGGTTTTTTTTTAAAAGATGTATCTATTTTTATTGCAAAGTCAGATATACAGAGAGGAAGATCTTCTGAATGATGATTCACTCCCCAAGTGATCGCAATGGCCGGTGCTGCGCCAATCCTCCTCCAGGTCTCACACACGGTGCAGGGTCCCAAGGCTTTGGGCCGTCCTCGACTGCTTTCCCAGGCCACAAGCAGGGAGCTGGATGGGAAGCAGAGCTGCCGGGATTAGAACCAGTGCCCAAGGGGATCCCAGCGCATTCAAGGGGAGGACTTTAGCTGCCTGGCCATGGGGCCGGGCCGACACCCTTTTCTTTTAAAAGTTCTATATCCATTTGACTTCTCCCTATGGATTTATCTTCCATGTAAGTATTTTATGCATGGAAGCATTTTATTGATCAACCTATTATACGTCTCTAAGACAAAAACATGTAAACAAAAATATTTTGGAGCTTTTTGAAATTAAAAAAAAAAAGGAAATGAGAGTGATTACAACTTTTTGCACTGAGCCATTATTACAGTTCTTATTAGAATGTGGCTCATTTATCCGATGATACTATAACACAACGCATCACACACGCCCCTCATTACCGGAACCAGTGCACGGGCTGTCCCTCCACTGGGATCAAAGAAGATTCAGTTTCAATTCTAACCTTTTTTTTTAAAAAAAAAAAAAAAAAAAAACAGATGTAAGTACTAAGAAGCTTTGTCACTTAAAAATATGTGGGTTTTTTTTTAAATATCAACTCACAGGGAATGGAATTAAAAGATAAATTTTTATGTAAAAAAGAAAAAAAATTCAAGTCCCCACACTGTCTCAGAAAAGTGTATTGTGTATGCACCCGGTGAGGCGCCCTCCCAGCCTGCCGGGAGTTCTGCCACAGCAGTGTCGCTCAGTTCTCATTCACACAGCCATCTACCACCACTGCTCACCGACTCCAACCTGTTGGCGTGAGGCTGACAGCAAAGAGCTGTGACCCATCTCACCATTTCCTGCGTCAGCCTCACATGCATATTTCCAACTGCCCACAAGTGTCCCCGCCTCAGGGCAAGGCCCAAGGTCAGGGCCAGGCTTGAAGTGGAGAATGGAGAAGGCCTGCTGGAGGACCTGTCACTAGATCGGAGTCAATCCTGTTTCTGGACACTGACCCCTCAAGCTCTCTGCTCTCTGCCTGACCTGTCTTGGCAACCGTAGCATGATTTCCGAGGCATGGGGACCCCAAGTTTCTCCCCTAACTTCAAAAGGTGAGATATCTGGAGCTGAGGCTCTGGAAACAGTAAAAAAAAAAAAAAAAAACACACCCCAAGCTGACAAAGTACATCCAGACCCCCTCACCCTATAAACACTGAGGCTTCAAGAAGGCAGTGCGAAGATCCGATGACCTGCTGCCAGAGCCCTGGCCGCGTCTCTCCTCGCTGGGTGCGAGCAGCAGAGAGGCTGAACTGTCAGTCCCCCAATTGAACCTCGTCTCTACTGACTCCAGGGTTGGTGCAGACCGCAATACTGCAGGGTCCCTTAAGGCTATGCATACTGAGCTTGGCTTCAAAAATTACATAATTCCTGTTATCCATCACATTAAAAAAATCAAGACTTGAGTTAGTGATTTGAATTATTGCACCTCTCTTCTCTGTTCTTCTCCCCTCACATCGCCAGAGGATGAATCCACAAGGGCGGCGTGCAGGACGGTCACCCACACGGCAATTAACAGCCTCAGACCTAAAGGCAGGAGGTCGACGGCAGAGGCCCTTCCTTGAATTAAAATTTAACTCACCCTTTATTGCAACCTACAAATGCAAGTAATGAGCACTAACATTTTTATTTCTCTTAAACCGTCATTTAGCCTGTAGAGGGGATAATTACCTACCTCTGGTGTAGTAAGGTTTTATAACTCTTAGTGAGGCATTTTCTAATTTAATATTTTTACTATATTATCATAAAACCATTTCTAGAAAGAAAAAAGTCATCGTGGATTAGCAGCCATTTTCCATAAGGCCAAGGACGTGTGTGTATGTGTGCATACATGCAAGTGTGCTGGGACCCAGCTCACTCACTGTGCTGCTCTGGACACACTTGAAGCACACACACAGGCAAGCTACTGTTGAGACGCAAACACTTCAGGGGCAAGGGGCTGCAGGTGCATGAAAATGCATCCCACCCAGATGGGTGGGCCCTTACATACCCCTTTCAGTTGAATGTGCACACCTCCCATAGCTCATGATCCCGCACCATGTTGTTTGGGCACACAGCACAAAACGGCACATTAAAACTGCACACGGTCTGCACGGAGCTTTCAATCTGTAGGTCAGTAGCTTGCAGGCTTGGGAATCTGGAGGAATCCCACTGCTCATGACAAGATCTCACTCTCTTCCCGGGCCTGGAAACTCCTAGCTGCCAAGACACTCCCATGGCTGACACCAGTGGCTACGCCCGGGGCAAAGGCAGGGGGCCCACAGAGAGAGCAGCCACCGCTCTGCTTTATACAGAGACCTGCCCGGCCTCCCAGAATACACCAGGGCTCCAAGCAAGCACTCCATGTCAATCTGCCTTACACAAACCATATGCATCATTTGCCCTTCTTCATTTGTGGCTCCAAAGAGCAGAGTACCCCTAAACGTTAGCTATACCCCAGAATGCGCCCTTGCCCTTCTCTTCTCTCTCTCCTGCATGCCACAGCAGCATCTTTACTCAGTCCACTAGACAGATACATGAAGAAGAGCAAGGGGAAAAGAGCAAAGCTAGATCAGGGTTCTAATTTTGCCATGTCTGGTGGAGTCAGGCTCACAGTGCAGAGCTTGCAGGCATCAGGACAGACGTGGCTGGCGTCCAAGTGCACACATGGGCCTGCTCTGTACCACCTAGCCCAGGTGCCCTGCAGTAACTGGTAACGTTACCAAGGCCACCTCCAGTCCCCAACCCCATTTACTTAGGGCTGTGGCAGCTTAAAAACATGCACTAGATTATATGGTCCCCAGCCTACAACACGTGTATCACAAATGAAAACCAACATCTCCAGAGCAGGGTTGGCCTTTGCTGGGGGACAGAGAAGCATCACAGAAGGCAGGCAGGAAGGAGGACACACACAGGGAGTTATTCAGGACGGTCTACCCCACAGGGGAGATGCAAAGACAGCTTCCTCACCCAGAAGCCCACTCCGTTCTCCTGTGCCCTGACCATGAGCATCTGCTCTAAAAGGACTCACCCCACAGGAGTTCTCCCCCACGTTAGCCAGCTCCTATCTCCTCCAGGGCTCCCAGGAGGAGGCTTCCCTGCCAGCCCGACTAAGCCCCGTGAGGGCCGTGCAGGAAGACCTTCAGCACCAGACCCACGCAGCATAGTGTCTCAGCCCAGGGTGGGCAGAGGGCTCCGTGGCCTCCATTGAGTGGCCATTGCAGCCCTACACGCCCAGGACACTCCAAGTACCTCCTATAGACGCCGCCTTGCCAACGAGCACTGGTAGTATTGCTGGCCCCTAACCCAACAAAGCTCCTCGACCTGGGGCCCAGGCCTCTACCCCTGACTGCAGAAAGCCAGGGAGACCAGAGGCCACCACTGCTCTGTTTGCATCGCGCAGATGCCTCCCAGGGAGCAGCAGCAAACTGCACCTGAAGCAGAGGCAGGACTTGAACCAAGAACATGGGATGTAGGCATCCCAGGAGGCAGCTTCACCTTCTAGGTCACAGCAACAGTCTTCCTTGCCACAGATTTAATGAAACCAGAAGTGCAGATTTGATAGGAATCCCAACATAGTCACCGTGGTATTGCGAGAGCTGCAGTCTGGAGTCTGGGCCGGTCTGATGCAGGCACAGTGCCTTCCCAGGTCAGGGCCCTTGGCTGAGTCACTGATTAGCCCCATGAATCCTGGCTCCCTAGGCAGTAAGATGGTGGCACTGTCTTTCTTCAACCCACTGCTTCACAGCACTCAGCAAGATCATGTGTGACGCTGAAGAATGGAATGAGCGACAGCAGCCGACAGGCCGGAGCTGGGGGTCCTGCAGGGACCCATGTGACTGGGTTGTGGCCAGCTCCCCGCTCACATTGGAGACCAAAAGTCACCTTCCTCTAATCTTTCATTCCTTCTGCTTCTTTGACCCAAGTCCATTCTACTCTGCATCAGGGATTTTAACATGTTAGAGGAAGGTGTGTGAGAAATGTCCCTGTGACCCGAAAGGGGAACAGTATCGATCCCCATGCCCAGCACAGCCCGCGGGGCAGAGGAGGGTAGTTTTATGCATACCACAGGAATCAGATCTTGGAGGCTGGGTGAGCGGGAAGGCAAACCAAGCCAAGAGACAGATGCAGTCCTTACAAGACACCAGCTACTCTAGTCAAAATGATGCACAATAATTACGAGAGCAGAAAATGGAGGATCTGAGCGCAGCCGGCTAGTGCCTAACCCTCTCACCTCTAGTAGCAAAGGGTGGGTCTCAGGCTGCTTTCCTGAAACCTCAGCACAGTCCACGATAAAACCAAAGCAAAACCAGCAAAAAGGAGCACAGAACCAAAGAGGTGAATACAGGAAGGAGCAACCTTCTCTTAACTACCCACTCTATGTCTTCGCAGGATCAAGTCAGCAAAGCATGCTTTGCAAGGCTCCTCATCTAGCACTATCCACCTCAAACTAGATACAAGGCAAATCACCTCCATCAGAGGCTGCACGCGGCTACCCAAGTCCACCACAAGGTGGCAGTATGCGACTCATTTCTTAAGAGAACTAGACCAGTGGCTGCGTGAGCAAAGCAGGCCCATAAATTACCCAGAGCGTCTGTTCTCATCACCATCCTCCTCGGTGCTTGAAGGAGACTCGGGGAAGGTCTGTTCCAGTCGCTCTTCCGGGCAGGTCAGAGCTAGGTCCTTCAAACCTCTGCCAATGCTGTTCACCCTACAGCTTTAAATTACAGAGGGTGACATGTGGCCTCTGGCCTGATCCTGAAGATCAGACAGACTCGAGATTTATAAACGTTCCAAGATGCAGGTTCAGGCCCCAAACAAAGGAGCTGAAGGATAGGGAAGGAGGAAGGGGAATTAGGGTTGGATCGGAGAAGGTCTTCTCCTTGCTTGCACTCCCTCCTTGTTCAAGTCAGTTATAAATTCACTCCACATTAACTAAGGAAGAAAAAAGTTAAAACTTTCAACAGCCCAGAGGCTAGTCCAAGGCCTTTTTTTCCTTTGAAGAAAAATAATTTTCAGAAAAGAGGAAAAAAATTAATTTACCTTAGTGGACTGGCAAAACAATGTTGGGGTGGAGGGCACGTGCCAAGAGCTCTTCAGACAAAAGGGGAGCCACTCTTTCCCTGTGCATTAATATTCTATATTCCTGGCATGATTCCCACTTTCACAGTTTGACTGTTTTATAACAGATTTGATGCGAGGGAAGACAAATGGCCTCACCAAGGGAAGAAGACAAATCATCTCACTGCTTTTAGCAGGGTTTCCTCTTTATTTTTCTTTATTTTTATTCTGGAGCTGGGTGGCCGAGCTCGCCGCCTTGCTGGAGATGTTTAATATTAACGTCAAGCCACCGAGATCCCGGCAATAGAGTTGGCCAGTGCCGTGTTTACGGTTTTGTGACTGCTGGCTTCAGGAAGATGAAGCTCCTTGTTCAAACAGCAGCCCGTCTAACGGCTCCTGCTAAAAGCCAGGGGACGCTTCACTGCGTGGACGTGAATCACTTCCCCCACTGCACGCGCAGTGAGACTGACACGCCCGTTACACGGGTGTCCCTATCAGGAGCGCTGCCCCCGGGCCCGGGCCCTGGCGGGGGAACAGGGGGAGCGCTCACCGTGCGTCTCTTGCTCTACTGTCAGCTTGCTGGGTGACTCAGAACATAGGATCCAGGGTGGGCGTGTGTAGGTGGCTCACAGGACTTCAGCAAGCCCTACACTACCACCAAAACGATGTAAAGGAAACCTACCACCCGGCAGATCAACACGAGGCAATCAGCTCTGCCGGGTCGGGTCACGGGCTGCGTGCACGGACCAAGCACCTCTCCCTGGGTCCTGACAGCTCGCTTCTCCTGGCTCTCCTCCACACTCCTGACTCTTTCTGCCACTCTCTTTCTGCTAGGTCCTGCTCTGGGATTCCTCTCTCCTCCTGGCCACCTCCTCTAGTGACCTCAGCCTGTTCTAATAAGTGTCCTCCTTTTTTTTTTTTTTAAAGATTCTTTTTAAAATTTTTATTGGAAAGATACACAGAGAGGAGGAGAGACAGGGAGGAAGATGTTCCATCTGATGATTCACTCCCCAAGTGACCACAATGGCCAGAGCTGAGCCAATCTGAAGCCAGGAGTGGGTGCAGTGTCCCAAGGCTTTGGGTCGTCCTCGACTGCTTTCCTAGACCACAAGCAGGGAGCTGGATGGGAAGTGGGGTCACTAGGATTAGGACTGGTACCCATATGGGATCCCAGAATGTGCAAGGCGAGGACTTTAGCTGCTAGGGTACCACGCCGGACCCTAACAAGTTTCCTCTTTGCAAAGGAGCTGCACAAGGACCAGTGTGGTGGTATAGCACATTTTCTGACACAGCCAATCTCTAAATGCAGTGCCGGCATCTTACATGGACGTCAGTTTGTGTCCAGTGGAGGATATCCAGATCTTTGGCCGTGTACCCATGTGGGAGACCTGCAGAAGCTCCTGGCTCTCAACCTCAGACTGACCCAGCTCTGGCCATTGAGGCTGCTTGCAGATTAAACCAGCAGATGGATAATTTCTGTCTCACTGTAACTCTGACCTTCAAGTAAAATAAATATTATTTTTAAATTAGGGGAAAAAAAACCAGCAAAAACAAAAATAGAGTTCTGGCTCCAACCCACTGCCACGCCCAGCGGGCGGTGCCGGCTCCTGAATGACGATTTCTGTCCAACAGCACAAACGTAGAAGACCAAGCTGCAGAAGCCAAGGTCACATTTTCTGACACAGGCATCGTGGCACTTAGATGCCTGCAACCCGTATCAGAGCAGAGGTTCAAGTACTGGCTGCTGCACTTCTCACTCGGCTTTCTGCTAACGCACCTGGGAAGGCAGCAGAGAGGCCCAAGGAGCTGTAGCCTGGTCACCCACCTAGAATACAAAAATGGAGCTACTGCTTCCTGGCATCACCTTGGCCCAGGCTCAGCTACTGCAGTTAAGTCATTTGTAGAGTGAACCAGTCAATAGAAGCTCTCTCTCATGCTGCCTTTTAAACAAAGAAACAAGAAATTTAAAGAGAGAGAAGTATTCCTTCTGCTGGTTCACCTCTCATACATCCCCAATAGCCAGAGTTGAGCCAATCAGGAGCCCGAAGCCTCGCCTGTGCCTCTCATAGGCGTGCAGGAACCCAAGAACCCAAACCATCCCCCACGACTTGCCCAGCCCCCAAGATGGAACTGGACAGGTAGTGGAGCAACCGAGACTAGAACTGACACCCACATGGATGCCAGCACTGCAAGGCTGAGGATTAGCCTGTTGAGCCACCATGTCAGCCACAAGAAATCTATCTTTTTAAAACATATCAGACTGCCTGACTACAAAATAAAACCTGAACTGAAAATAGTGGTTACCATGACCACGTGCTGCATCTGGGTTGGGTTCCAGTCTTAGACCCCACCCCAATCCCTCTCAGTACACACCCTGGACAGAAGAGGTGATGAGTCAAGGGCGTCAATTCCTACCAGTCACTTGGGGGACTTAGATTCTGTTCCCGATTTCCAATTTTGCCCAACCCATTCCCAACCACTGTGGATATTTGGGGTAGTGATTCTGCAGATAGGAACTTTCTCAATTTCATAGGTCAAACACTAAAAATAAAATAACAGAGCTAAAATTGGGTTCTGATTTGAACAGTCAGCTTGTAACAACTGATAAAATGCAAATTGTTATCCTTGTTCTTGCCACTTTTGCCACTCTTTCTTTAAATAAAAGATTTATATATATATATATATATTTTTTTTTATTGGAAAGGTAGATTTACAGAGAGAAGGAGAGACACAGAAAAAGATCCTCCATTTGCTGGTTCACTCCCCAAGTGACCGCAATGGCCGGACCTGAGCCAATCCGAAGCCAAGAGCCAGGAGCTTCGTCTGGATCTCCCACGCAGGTGCACAGTCCCAAGGCCATCCTCTACTGCTTTCCCAGGCCACAAGCAGGGATCCAGATGGGAAGTGGGGCTACCAGGATTTGAACTAGTGCCCACATGGGATCCTGATGGATGTAAGACGAGGACTCCAACCACCAGGCTCCCGACACCAGGCCCATTCACTCTTTTTGTTTTTAAACAAATAAGGGAAGTCTGGAAAAGGAAAGATCTGCCCTCAGACACTCACCAGCTGACTCCTGTGGAGCAGCAATGGGGCCCTCTCAGCTGCTGGGTGCTTGTGACAGGCGCCTTCCTCCCCATGCCAGTGTCCCCAACCTCAGCCACTTCCATGGCTGCCTTTGAAGCCCGTGACTGCTGAGTGCAGAATGAGCAGCGTGAATGTCCTGCTCAGCGGTACCCCCTCCCCAGCACAGCGCAGGCTGGAGCTGTGGAAGAGGCGGCAGAGGGCTGCCAAGTGTGTGTATGAGAAAATGGGTATTGATCCTTCTCTCTCATAAAGCAGCGCAGAGCGGGAAGAACAATTGCCCCTCTCTGCAGCACTCCACATTCCCCACAGGAGACAAAGGCCCAGCCCCACCCCCTCTGGGAGCCGCCCCCAGTGCTGTCTTCTGGGTGCCTGGGGCCACCCTGCTGTCCTTGAAGCCCAGGAATGCTCTGTCTGCCTCTCGAGGCTGATGCTTCCTCATCTACACTAAGAAAGAGCCTATGTCTCATTTTCCTTTCTAGTGCTGGTGCCCAGGAGTTCATGCTCAGGCAGTGCAGGATGGTGGTGGCAGGGGCAGGGGCAGGAGGATGGAAAAAGCCCAAGGCAAGCTGCGGACTCCCTGTCCAGGGCGCTGAGTGGTGGCTTCTCGGCAGGAGGTGCTGGGCTTCAAATAGAAAGCAGCCCTTTATCTACACATCCTGTGTCGGTCTGACACTTCACGGCAAGACCGAACACGAAAAAATGGGACCAAGCTCTGGCATGCTGCATTTGTCATACAGAACCAACTCCAAACTGCTTTGCTCTTAAATCTTGAAGAACTCCAAAGAATGACTCTGAAGCTGCAATGAGCTGTCACAGGGCTCTATCTCTCTATAGTCCGATGTTGAGCAGTCACTTGAGGTGGGCCATCAGAAGCCGAATTCGACACAAGCACCACCGCCTCGATGAGCAGGAGAAAACCCACAAGACACAAAGTTTAGGGGGACTATTTTGGGAAGTGCATAGGTAAAAGCACTCTAGGATAATCTGTTTCCAAGGTTCATTCTAGTAAAAACGACCTCAAAACCCCTCCATGAAAAGCATCAGGAATGGGAAAGACCAAAGCTGGACCTTTTGTCTCTGGCCATGAGCTCTGCTTGCCCTCAAGCAGTGTGACGCTCTCACACACAGCCCGGGAAGCAGCCGGCCAGCGGAGGTGCCACATCCATCACTGCAGGAGTGACGCTCTCCAGGGGCAGAGGAAAGCACATCAAAGGAGTGCAGATGACTGAGAGAGGCAAGAAATTCCCTCATTCCCCTTAGAGGAATGTTTGCAAAAATCTCAGCAGCAAACTGTAAACAGACTTACAGACTGCCAGCCTTTAAAGGCATTCCGGATCCCAAGAAAGAGCTATGTGTGTGCTGCAGGCAAATGGACAATAGCATAACAAGTTACACAGACATGTGAAAATAGACACTTCGCTAATTCAAATATTCGTATCTAATACATTTAAACCAGTCCTGGCACAACGGCACAATGGTAAAATCTTTACCTTGCATCCACCAGAATCCTACATGGGTGCCAGTTCATGTCCCAACTGCTCCACTTCCCATCCAGCTCCCTGCTTGTGGCCTGGGAAAGCAGTCAAGGACAGCCCAAAGCCTTGGGACGCTGCACCCGTGTGGGAGACCTGGAATAAGTTCCTGGATCCTGGCTTTGGATCAGCATAGCATTGGCTATTGCGCTCACTTGGGAGTGAATCATCGGACGGAAGATCTTCCTCTCTGTATCTCTTACTTTCCAATAAAAACAAACCTTTTTTTAAAAAGTGGGAAATCAGACAAAACTGGAGAAAATAAAGGTGGACAACTAACCCCACGAACATAGGAGGGATTGTCTAACCACAAAAGGCTCCCAGACTACCCGGGAGGCTTTTGTGCGGCCAATGACAATATCAGCAACCTCAGTGTCGGCATCTGACACTCTGGGTGAAGCTTCTGCTTGTGGTGCTGCTTTAACTTATGAACGCTGCTCTGAGTCCTGGCTGCTCCACCTCCACCCCAGCTCCTGCCAATACCCTGGGGAAGCAGCAGCACACCATGTGGGCACGTGGCCTCTGCCACCTACACAGGAGACCTGGGCGGGACTCCAGGCTCCTGGTGTGCACCCGGCCTGGCTGCTGTACTCATTTGGGACGTGAACCTGCAGATGGCAGATCTTTTCCTATGTCTCTCCTTTTCTTTCTTTAATTCTGTGATCAATAACAAAGCAGGCAAACAAAATGGAAAAAAATTCTATAAAAAATGAGAATCATAATATATATAGAATTCATACAAACTGCAAACTCAGAGAAAAACAGCATCAGGATAAAAACAGAAATACAAATGGTACAAATAGCTGATTAGCAAATTATACTCTTTAGTTCACTATTAAATGAGAAACACCAGATAAAAGCCCCATATGTAGCACACTGTATGTCTTCAGGAGGATCTTGTAAAGGAACTCTGATATTATAAAATCATATTAAATTTTTTTTTCTCAAACTACAAATTCTTTAAGATGTATTTATTTGAAAGACAGAATTACACAGAGAAAGAGGGGGAGAGAGAAGAAGAGAAACAGAGACCTTCCATCTAGTGTTACTCCCCAAAAGCCAGGAGCCAGGAGCAGCTGTACTTGGGCCATCTTCCACTGCCTTCCCAGGCACATTAGTAGAAAGCTGGATCAAAAGTGGAGCAGCTGAGAACTGAACCAGTATCCCTTCAGATACTAGTATATATAACAGGAGGAGGCTTAACCTGTTAACACCACAGTGCCAGCCCCTAGAGCATAATTTCTGTATAAATATGTTCACTGAAGTTCTTACAGAGCAGGAACAACTACCACAAGCAACCTAAGGTGTCTGATAATAATAGGACATAGCAATGTAATTTAAATGATTTTAAGAATGTCTAGAGGTCAGTGTAGTGTCATAGCAAGCTAATTCTCCCCCTGCAGTGCTGGCATCCCAAACGGATGCTGGTTTGAGTCCCTGCTGCAGCACTTCCAATCCAGCTCCCTGCATTCATGTGGAAGAGTGAGAAGAAGCTGTCGGCTCTCAGCTTTACACTAACCCAGCTCTGGACATTGTAGCCATTTGGTAGTGAACTAGCAGATAAAATGTATTTCTATTTCTCTCCTTCAAAGAAACATAAATTTTAAAAAATTTTAAAAATACTTAATGGCATCAAGATGCATAAAATACAAAGCTTACTAAAAAAAAAAAAAGACTCCAAAGTATTCATGTATATAAACTATATAAAATTTATACACAAGGGTTGGGCACAGTAGCCTAGTGGCTGAAGTCCTCACCTCAAATGCGCTGGGATCCCATGTGGGTGCTGGTTCGTGTCCCAGCTGTTCCACTTCCCGTTCCAACTCCCTGCTTGTACCTTGGGAAGGCAGTGGAGGATGGTCCAATGCCTTAGGATCCTGCATCCGTGTGGGGAACCTGGAGGAAGCTCCTGGCTCCTGGCTTTGGATTGGCTCAGCTCTGTCCATTGTGGTCACTTGGGGAGTGAATCAACGGATGGAAGATCTCTGTGTAAACCTTACCAATATAAATAAATAAATCTTTAAAAAATTATGCACAAAATTCTGTAATAAAACATTAATGTAGCAATAATGCTTAATAGAAAGACTGCAGAAAAATTTTTGTTGTCTATTTCTCAAATTTTCTTTACTGAGCATTGATTCTTTCTATGATAGGGAAAGGATATCATCTCTAGGGGAGACGGGGGTCAGACACTGGAGGGGCGGGCGGCACAGGAGCACACTGCCTCCGTGCTCCGGCTCGGAGGCGGGATCTCTGGAACCACGACAGCTTTAGAAATGCAGGGCTTCACCTAAAACACGCACTGAGGAGCAGAAGCTTCCTGACAGCATCTTTCCGAGCAAAAAGAAAAAAAGGGTTTTAACCCAACCAAGTTTAACATTTTTTCCAATAAGCTTTCAAAGGACAGAGACACAATGTTTTTTGTGTATGTATGTGTGCAGGAGGGAACATCCTCTAGGCATGTTGTTCCCATATGTTAAAAACATCTTGCCTACCCAATAAAAATAATAAATCTTAAAAAAAAAAAAGTCAATATTCTGGAAACAGCAGCAAAGGTTAGGGAGTCCCAGTGCCTAATGTATGCACTGGTTTCACCACTTACTTGCTCTTCAACTTGGTCAAGTTACTCAATTGCTGTAGAGCTTATTAGTCTAACACAGAGATCATGTCAGCTACTTCAATGGTTCCTTTATAGTGAGAAGAGCTTTAAAGTTCCTTTAAAGTCCTCGCCTTGCACGTGCTGGGATTCCTTATGAACGCTGGTTCATGTCCTAGCGGCCCCACTTCCCATCCAGCTCCCTGCCTGTGGCCTGGGAAAGCAGTCAAGGACAGCCCAAAGCCTTGGGACCCTGTACCTACATGGGAGACCTGGAAGAAGTTCCAGGTCCCAGGCTTCAGGTCAGCTCAGCTCTGATCATTGAAGCTACTTGGGGAGTTAATCAGCAGACAGAAGATCTTCCTCTATATTTATCTGACTTTCCGATACAAATAAATCTCTTTTTAAAAAAGATTTATTTATTTATTGGAAAGTCAGATATACAGAGAGGAGGAGAGACAAGGAGGAAGATCTTCCGTCCGATGATTCACTCCCCAAGTGAGCACAGCAGCTGATGCTATGCCGATCCAAAGCCGGGTACCAGAAACTTCTTCCGAATATCCCACATGGGTGCAGGGTCCCAAGGCCTTGGGCCATCCTCGACTGCTTTCCCAGGCCCCAAGCAGGGAGCTGGATGGGAAGTGGAGTTCCCAGGATTAGAACCGGCGTCCATATGGGATCCTGGCACGTTCAAGGCACGGACTTTAGCTGCTAGGCCACTCGCCAGGCCCAATAAATCTTTTTTTTTTTAAAAAAAAGCGAGTATTTTTAAAAGATGTCCACATTCCTTACCAGCATAACTACATTCCTGAGTCCAGCTTCCTTCTAACGCAGAATGTAAGAAAGGGTGGCTGTGGCTCCAGTCACTGCACTCCTGTCACTCTGTGGGAGACCTGAGGTGAATGCCCAGTAGCTAACCCTGGCCTTGGCGCAGCCTTGGGGAGTAAACCAGTGCATGTTACTGTGCTCTCTCCCTGCCGGAGAATCAATTAACTAGACACACAGAAACTCTTTAAGAAAAAATTCACTTAGGTGTAACAATGTTCTTAAACCCATGAAGACTAAGTTCTTTGTTCTTCTGTCACACACTTGCAAGTTAGTTATTGTTACTACAGCATCCATAAGACATAGTACACTTAGAAAGCTAGTAATAAAAAGTTCTAAAACAAAACACTCTTAAGAGACACATTCATGCTCATTTTAGGGAACGTGGAACATCCCTTCAGGGAAAAAGGATTTATAGTCTTTGAAGAACATAACTGCAGAGATGAGAACTATGGTCACTTATTCCATTTTAGGAGTGTTTTCTCTATTCTCCATCTACAATATATCTCTAGAGGATGCATCTTTATCATTCCACCTCCTGCTTAGATCCCATGCTGCAATTTGACAATGCAAATTCTACAATAAGACACTGAACAGCAACAGATTGGGGGGAAAAGAGAGAGAGAGAAACAACTGCAATGTTTTTTTTCCAACCCTGTTTTAAAACTCCAGCCCAACTCTCCAGTTTGAACTTGAGAGTGTCCTTTCTGACATTACTGGAGGGGAAAGGCCTCTGGCCCCTATCTCTGTGTTGGATGCCATCTTTAATGATGATATATGGGGATCCTTTTGCCTTCGCACTGCTGGGGGGGGGGGGGTCAAACATGTGATACCACCCGCCTAAGTATCAACAAGCGAATTATAAACTCTGTCAATCCAAGCTAATGCAGAGCTGTAATCCTCTTTAACAAGAGATCAAATCGCCACCATGAGTTATGTTCATTCTGTAATCTGATAAGGTAGAAAGGGAACCTCTAATAAAAAGAGTAATGGGAACCTTTAATGATGCCGGTAAAGGCAACACCAGCTAAAACACGGTGCTTGTTCCTGCTGATTAGATCAATGTTGCATATTTGCTGGGGCTTGTTTCGACTGTCAGAATAACCTGTGTCTTTAACAGAGATAAGAAGCCTCAGAGAAAACATCTGTGTCTTAAGTATTCTTGCCTGCAAGTTTTTAACCAACAGATAGTGCTCAATGGTGGGTATTTCTGGGGTTATTTGCCGATGCTTCCTCGGATGCTGAGCAAGCTACATCAGAAATGTCATCATGATTAGTGCATATTTCTCTTAAAGAAAAGAATAAAACTGGCAAGGGAGAATAAAAACAGATTTAAATAACCTCAGGTTACCAATGATGGAGGCAAAGATAGGATCTGTGTAGTAGAACATGCCCATATTTAGGGTGTAGACCCATACACAAAAATGGCAAGCGGAAGACAAATTGCCTGCTCAAATTCTATTATACCAAGGCACCTCAAGAATAACCTGGCAGTGATATTGACAAAGCACTTTACAAGGCTGTATTTCATTTGTACATTTCTGTTTTAAACACCAGATATACAACAATAATGCATGGGTACTTATCATTAAAGGACCCTCGCCTTGTTCTGTTTGAATGCCAGCAGCTCTATAAAATAAGTAGGAAACGTGGTTTTTTTGTTTGTTTGTCTTAGGAGAGAGAATGGGGCTACAACTGATGAATTTTCCATTCTTTGCAAAAGAATGGAATACCTATAAAATGTTAAGATGGCTAACATTTTTGGAATAGAAAAAACAACCTACTTTGAAGGATACAAAAATCTACAGCTTTGACATAAAGTGCCAGAATCCAGTTAATCTTTGAATCAGCAGCTAGTGCAAGGCGGATATGCCTTGGCACCTGTCAAACAGCCTGCTGTGATCAGACGATTTCCAAGGTGACAAACAGAGCCAACAGAGCAAACAGTTCCCATGTGTACCCTACCCGACATCGGAGTGGCTGGCCACTTTGGAGCAAATATTTCTTCCTGCCTCATAGGGTTTACTTGGTATAGGCTTCTTCTAGTCACGCCAGCATTTCACTATCTGACTCACATCAGCACCATGAATGACAAGAAATTCACTTCTTTACAAGTCTGCCCCAGGGAGGCTATCAAGAGCACAGGCAAGCAGCAGCTGGCCACTTCTGGCACCTCCCCACGCTGCACATCGTCCGAGTCCTGGTAAGGGGCCTGCTGCGTCTTCACCACATGCACCCTCTGGTCTAACAGCACTCTCGGGGATTCACACCACGCAAAGGGAAGTGGATTTCTAAAATGTCCTTGATAACCTTAAAATAACTTCAACGGAAAAATGACCTGCAACTATGCAACTACTGTGGCTGAAGGTGACAACAGAGGGATGCTCCACCAACGAGATGCCGTGCCTGTTCTCTTAGGTCACTGAAAATACTGCCTCTAAAGGACTCAACTAGATCCCTTGCCTCTTAGCAAAGAGAACTCTGGGAGCTGGCAGAATGCTGCAGTAGGTTAAGCTACCAATTGCAATGCTGCAACTGACACCCAGAATGCTGGTTTGAGTCCCAGCTGCTTTGCTTCTGACCCCGCTTCCTGCCAATGTACCTGGAAAGGCAGAAGATGGCCCAAGTATGTGAACTCAACCATCAATATGGAAGACGCGGATGGAGTTCCCAGCCCCTAGTCTCCTTACTGGCATGGCCCAGCCATATGGGGGCAGTCATATGGGGGCATGAATCAGAGGATGCAAGAACCCTTTGTCATTCTGCCTTTTCTAATAATTTTTTTTAAAAAGTATTTTTTATCACTATTATGATTTTACAAAGAGGATCCTTTTTTTAAAAAAGATTTGTTCATTTTTATTGGAAATGCAAATTCTAAAGAGAGCAGAAGAGACAAGAGAGAGAGAGATCTTTCATCTACTGTTTCATTCCCCAAATGGTCACAACAGGAGGAGCTGAGCCAATCCAAAGCCAGGAGCTTCTTCTGGGTCTCCCACATGGGTGCAGGGTCCTATAGACTTGGGCCATCCTCCACTGCTTTCCCAGGCCATAAGCAGAGAGCTGGATGGGAAGTGAAACAGCTGAGATATGAACTAGTACCTGGCAACTGCAGGTGGCAGATTAACCAACTGAGCCATCATGCCAGCCCCACAAAGAGGATTCTGAAGAGAAAGCAACAGGTGCTATGGGAGCTGAGTTGCCTTGGGCCAAGAGTTATCACCGGTGCACAACAAAGCAAATGATAATTTCTGGGTTTACAGAGACCTGCTCCCCTGCCTACAGACACCTAACATGTAGGCAAAGAGGAGATTCTGTGGCTTTCTTTCAAAACTGTGGATGTTCATCAAGCATGAAATGAATACCACCTCTCTACTGCAGAGTGGAGGAGAGCTGCAGAGCTGCAGAGCCGCAGAACCGCACGTGTGTGAAGCATCAGGGACTGCATGAGGCTCCACACACAAAGGGGACCAAAAGCACCCTGATTGTTATTGATTCATTTTTTATTTAGAGGGGGTAAGAGACAAAAGAAAGAGAAAAGGAGATGAAGGAGAGCTCCCCTATCTGTTGGTTCACTGCTCAGTGCTGCAACTGCTGGGGGCTGAAACCAGGAACCAGGAACTCAATGTAACAACAATGAGCTAGAAGAGGAAGCGGAGTAGGAGCCCACTCAGTCATTCCATTAGTGGGCGGGGGAGGGAGGGTGTCCTGATCAGTCTCTTAACTACTACACCAAACACTCAGTCCAGAGACTTGAAAGCATTTCAATCAGGCAGCAAAGTACACCTAAAAAAAACAGAAATTCGGTAATACAGGGACAAAACAGGGCTACTTTGCATTTAAAAAGGTTTTTTAAAAAACAGATCACTTCAAGAGAAAAATTCCTAGAGTGAAAAAGGAATTTGTATCAGCAGAAATTAACTAAATAGATTACACTACACAGAGCACACCACAGGAGACAAAATGAAGATGCCACTACCCTTTTAAAGATCCCTTTAAAGATAGCATTTCTTCCTCCACCAGGATTTTAATGCCCTGTCTTAAAGACCTCTTCTTCACTCTCTCCCTTAATGAAAGCTAGGTTTCAGTTTCAATTCAATTCAGCCAAACACAAATTCATTGTGCTCACACTGCAGAAGGGATATAGGGAACTTAAGGTTGTACATTTTGGCCTCGATCCCTATCAAAACAAAACAAAAAACCAAAAAACCAGCCCACCAGGCATTAATACAGTTTAGACCCGTGTGTGGAACAATAACCCAGGAACTTCTCTCTCTAGACCTGTTTAAGCTGGGAACCATGTGTGGTGGAGCTCCCTCAAGGAACAAAAAAAATCAAAAGGACTTTCCACGTTATGTGTACTTTCCACAACTGAGTTAAGATCCCCACACCCCATACTGCAGTACATGGTTAAAATCCCTGGCTCCAACTTCCTGCTACTGCAGTCCACACAAGTCAGCAAAGATGGCTCAGGCTAAGCAGGTACTTAAAGACAGGGGAACATCTCAAAGGACAAAAGGACTTTCAGGAATCTGTGAAAAACAATTTTTCTTCCCAAGTTTACTTATTTTGGGGCCTGCACAGTGAGTAAAGAAACTACCTGTAACACCAATATTACATATGGGCACTGGTTCATGTCCCACTCCCGACTTCTGATCCAGGTCTCTGCTAATGCATCTGGGAAAGACAACAGAAGCTGACCTGGGTGTCTGGGCCCCAGTCAGTCATGTGGAAGACACAGACAAAGCTTCTGCTTTCTGGTTTCTGGACCCTGGCCTTAGTGGCGTGGCCCAGCCCTGGCTGTTGCGGTTATCAGAGAAGTGAACCAGCAGATGGACGATCTCTCTCTAACTGTATTCTCAAGTAAACCATTTTTTAAAATTTATTTATTTGAAAGACAGAACAGAGAGAGGGGGAAAGACAGAGTAGGAGGAAGGATCTTTAATCCGTTGGTTCACTTCCTAAAAGCTCCCAACAGCCAGAACTGGGCCAGGAGGAATCAAGAAGCTGAGAACTCCATCTAGATCCCACCCACAAATTGCAGGAACACAATCACTTGGACATCTTCCACTGCAGGAAGCTGAACTGGAAACTGAGCATCCAGGACTGAAACCAGCACTCCGACATGGGATCCTGTTGGTGCAAACAGGATCCTTCTACATCACAACAAGCTTCAGATCTGCAAAAACCTTAAGATCAAAATAAATATAATTCCTTGACTATGAATCCCTATACAATATTAAATAGATGAGAAAGGAATTCTTTATTACAACAGAATGCCAACTAACAAATACATTTTAATTTATTCTTTAGGAAATGCTTATTAAACACAAGTACAGTCAACTGATTTTTGGCAAAAGTGTCAACAACATAGATTGAAAAGAAAAGGCATTTTAATACATAACATTAGAAAAGCTAGGTATCCATGTACAGAAAGATGGAACTAGACCTCTGTCTTCCATCATGTGCAAAACCCACCATGCTGCAATGGACTAAAGACCTAAATGTCAGAGCTCAAACAAAATATTAGAAGAAAACATTAGGGAAACACTTTAGAATACTGGAGCGGGCAATGGTTTTAGGGATGAAACACCAAAAGCAAAGGAAACAAAAGCAGAGATAAATGAAATTTCATTAAACCAAAGAGCTTCCGCAAAGCAAACAAAGTAAACAGACAACCTACACAACGAAAGAAAATGTTTGCAAGTTACACTACTAACAAGAGGTTAATATCCAGAATACAGAAGAAATTCAAATAACTTGACAGCCCCCAAAATCCAAATAATCTAATTTAAGAATGGACAGTAGATGTACACAAGCATTTCTCAAAGGAAGACACACAAATGGTCAATTTGTACCTGAAAAAATGCTCAACATTATTCATCATCAGGGAAATGCAAATCAAATTACAGGAAAGCATCAAGGTCACTGCAGTTAGACTACTACTGTCAAAAAGACAAAAGTACTGGGGAGGACGTGGGGGAGAGGGAAGAATTTCTCAAAAACTACAAATAGATCCACCATATGATCTAGTGATCCCACTGCTGCATGCAGATCAAAGCGGTGGAATCAACAGATCAAGAGACATCTGTGTGTTCGTGTTAAATGTACTGTTCACAACAGTTGAAAAATAGAAATAACCCAAGTACTCACCTTGTAATGGATAAAGAAAATGTGGCACATACACACAATGGAGTACCACTCAGCCATAAAAAAAGGATGAAACCTTGTCATTTTCAACAACATAAATGGAACCAGAGGCCATTACGTTAAATAAATGAAGCACAGAAAGGATAGTATCACAGGATCTCCCCTAAATGTGGGGCTTGGAAAAAAAAGATTTCACAGAAGTTAAAACTTCTGTGGGCATTGTGCCACAACGGCTAAGCTGCCACTTGGGACGCTTGCATTTCATGCTGGGATGCTGGAACACAGTCTTGCCTCCACCTCCAATCCAGCTCCCTGCCAACAATGCATCTCAGAAGCAGCAGATCACGGTCCGAGTGCTTGGGCTCCTGCCACACACATGGGACACCTGGACAGAACTTTGGGCTCCTGGTTTTGACCTGATCCAGTCCCTGCTGCTGTGGGCATTTTGGGGGAGTACCACCACACAGAAAGTGTTTCTATCACTCTGATTATCAAACTTAAAAAAATAAAGCACAATGGGGGTTACCATAGGCTGAGGAGGAAAGGAGTAAGGAAGAATGGGGAAAGGATGACTAGCAGGTACTAAGTTATAGCTGATCGGAGAGTTTCTGTGGCTCTAGCACACGGCAGGTTGACTGTTGAATATGTTAATGGATTATGAGTGCACACACACATATACATATATGTATTTCTAACTTATTTCAGCTTTTAGAAAATGAGCATGTGCTTCTTTTCCAAAATCATGTGTAATACTCAACAGTGGCCTCAAAAAAACAACACACGTACATCTCTAGAACAACCTCTAGAGCCACCATGAGGAGAGCAGACACACAAGTTCCTCCACACAGCAAGTACATGAGCCACCATTCTGACCCCTTACTCGGGAGAGGAGTTCCGACGCCACAGGGAGGCAACCTAAGATTAAAAATGAAACAAAACTGCAGGGGAAATAAATTACTAAAACCAGCACCAAGATTTATGGAAATTTTTGATTTGCTTTTAAACTTATTATGAGAACAAAGAGAAGTGGTGATGATGCTTGCTATGATGTGAAATACAAATGGTTAACTGATGCAAAGAAACAGAGAGGATGACAGGCTATAGGACAGGTCAATCTCAGGCTATCGAGAAGCCATTTGAGACATGTAATTAATCTAGTACTCACCTAGCATCATCATTCATTGTGGTATGGTCAATAGGTGCCATGAAGCTCAGCAGCTTGCTAAGGACGTGAAACCTGAACAAAGTGTGAAACAGACAGACAGCAACATTAGGAACTGTTCACGTAGAAATAGAATCACATTCTATGAATTGACAAATTCCAGAAAGATGACAGGAACATCCAGAGAGGAATAGAGGAAAATTCATAAGCACTTGCCACATATAACTGCCCTCTCCCATAATACTATGAGTGTAAAAGGATACAGCAATACATTGTAAAGAACAGAGATCAACACACATCTGTTTATAGCACAGCCCCCAAAAGGAGAAGACATACTTGTTCTCTTGAGCAACATCCAAACCCTTCCAGATAAAAGACAATGAGGACTTGACTACCCATAGTCCTCCTTTACACACATGTAATCCTTTTTTTTAGTGTCATTTAGGCTACCTACTGGCAACAACAGCACAGGTGGTGTACTAACACATGAATGTAATCCCTCACTATGCCTGATTCACCCGCACTGGTTCCACATCATTCAGCCCCTTGCTTTATTTATTTTTTTTTTTGAACTACCTAACTTTAAATGTAATCCAGCTTGCTTGCTTCCCATACCTTCATATAAGGTATCGGTGAAATTTACAATACATCACCCACCCACAATTCCCAATAGAGAAAAGGGCACTTTTTCCAAGTTCTCAGAGACTCCTTGACAACATGGACTGCAACAAATGATCTTGTACATCACAAAAGGTAGCAGAAAGGAACCCTTTCCATTCATTAAAACAAAGAGGCTGGGGGTTCCCCACACAGGTGCATGTGAGCATATGTAAAATCAATCCAGCTTTACTTGGGTAAAACACTAACCACAATAAGAATATAAACAAAATATTCCATGTATTTAATTATTTAGACTTTTAGAAACAATTCTGCATTTATTAAATAATTTAATTCTCACTATATCACTCACAGAAAAACCTCCCAAATTTTACCTTTTTTCTTAACAAGTGAATTTTGTAAGCGATATAACATTCCCCATTACAAGAGTAACAAAAAGTATAAATTCGTTACAAAAAGCTTGGAAAATCAAGAACACACAAAAGATGCAGATTTCCTCTACCCATACAAAACTGCTGCTATAACTTACATTACTACTAAGCTAGCTTTATATTGTGATCCTTCTGCCTATAGATTTATGTAGTTTTCTAAGCATCGTCTCCCAATGGCTGCATACAACTGCAGGAGAAGCACCACAATCTAGCTTATATTTTTGAATATTTCTACTGTTTCCAATTTTTTTTTCTATAATAAAAAAAAAACCCACAAAACTCTATGGATTATACTGAAAAGTCCTCTGCTAGTACTATTCCCTAGAAACAATCACTGTTATTTAAAACTAAATTTGGCTGCTGTATTTTCCTTGTTTAAAAACTGAATGTATTTGGGGTTGGCACCATGGCATAGCAGGCCAAGCTTCCACCTACAGTACTGGCATCCCATATGGTGCACCATTCAAATCTATCTGCTCCATTTCTGATCCGACTCCCTGTTTATGGCCTGGGAAAGCAGTGTTAAGATGACTCAGGCCCCCGGAACCCTGCACCCACATGGGAAACCTGGAAGAAGCTCCTAGCTTCAGATCGGCACAGCCCTAGTCATTGCAACCACGTGGGGAATGAACCAGCACATGGAAACTCTCTGCCTCTCCTTCTCTCTGTAACTCTTTCAAATAAGAAAATAAATCTTTTTTAAAAATTTAATATATTTATCATAAAAATGGTATTGTGACATACCTGTGTATAATGGCCTATCAGTTCACAATGGATAGCATATACAACAGTGTGCAGTCATCTACCCCATGCAGGATGGTGTAAGTGCACTCTACGATGCTTACACACTGATGAAATTGCCTAAAAATGCATTTCTCAGAACATCTCCCCATCATTAAGTGACACATGATTCAATATTATGCATTATGCTTTTTTCTGCTGAAGTATATCATTTTCTATTCTTGTTCATAGTTCAGAGCAAGTCATTATGTTGATTTAATGTAATTTTTTGAGTCTCCTATTGATGGATATATATATATATGCGTATAAATTAAAATAAATTCTCTTTTAAACATAATGGCAAGGTACAAATTCTTATACATAAATTATTTTATAACTTTTATTTTACATTTTAAAAAGAGATTTATTTTTATTTACTTAAAAGAAGAGTAGAGACATTTTCCAGCCATTGATTCACTCCCCAGGAGGACCCTAACAGCCGAGGCTGGCACAACCTGTAGCCAAGCACCAGAACTCAGCTCAATGTCTCTCACATGGGTAGCAGGGGCCCAAGCACCTGAGCCATCATCTGCCGCCTCCCAGGCTGCAAAAGCTGCATTGGAAGCATAGCAGGCAGGACTCCAACTGGTATTTCAAATCAGGATCCAGGAGTCAAAAGTGCTGAGGGAGCTACCTCTATCTGCTGGTTCATTCTCCAAATGGCCACAATGGGCAGGGCTAGGCCAAGCGGAACCACAGGCTTCTTTGGGATCTCTCACATGTGTGCAGGGCTCCAAGCATTTGGATCATCCTCCGCTTGTTTCCCAGACAGGTGGATCAGAAGTGGAGCAGCTGAGACCTGAACCGGTGTCCACATAGGATGCCAACACTGCAGTCAGTGGCTCAACCTGTTACACCATAATACCAGCCCTTCATATATTTTATGAGATAGATTTTGAGTTGTGAAACTGCTCAATGAAGAGGTAGGCATGTGTAAAACAGGGAAGCTGCACCAAAATGCCCTCCCAGGGGCTGTGTCAATGCATGGACAGATAAACATTCACACAATCTTTTTATTTAAAGACACAATACAAACACTAAAATAAATTTCAGTATCTTTGGGCTTCACTAAACTTGAAGTATCCTTCAAGAAATGAATACTATTTCTGCATTAACTTAATTTCTGGATAAAAATTATTAACTGCTTTTCTGCAGTTACAGTTTCCACTACCAGTATCCACTACCCATCTATGGTTAACTGAACACTTGAAATGTGGCTAGTTTGAATTGTGACGTATTTCACTATAAGACACAAATCAGATTTTGAAAATCTGAGATAAAAGAATGACATACAGTACTAAGAACACTTAAAGTAATAGTTGATCAACAGACTGAATACATACTGAGTTAAACAAAGTCATACAAAACAAAGTCATCTGTTTAATTTTTTTCTTCAGTGTGACTGCTAGGGTATTTAAATTGGCACTGCTCGATAGATTATACCGTAATGCAATATATTCAGTAACTATTAAGTACATGATGAAACATAGGCTTTACATAAGCTGGCAAATTCTGGGCGTGGGCCTGGACACAGGCAGCAGCTCCCACCAGCATGAACGTGGTCAGAATGGTGGGGCTGGTTCAGCTGAGCTAGGTTTCAATGCCCAGTGATACGAGAGCTAAACACTGCTGCACATACCGGCAAACATACCAGAACCAGGGCTGGGAGTAGGCTTGGTGGAGGTTACTGGAGATCGCCCCAACGAAGCTGCAGCTCCCACTGGTGAACGTGAGGACTGAGTATGTGGTGGGCAGTATTGAGTTGGGACAAAGCATCCATCGGTTTATGTAAGAGAGAGGGTTGAAAATAGAACTGACCCAGCAATTGCAACCACCAGTGTGCATGTAGGCTGACATGGGTGTCAGAGCTGGACCCCATACTGGCAAACAAACACAAGAGTCAGATCTAGTATTGCCACACAAGATTTCTGTGCGGAATCCCCCCAACAACTACTGAACCCAGATCTCCAATCATTGGGAGAATCGTGGGATCTGTGGTCCAACTGTGGAGTGCATGTGTCAGAACTGGACCTCCTTAGTGACTAAGATGGAGCAGTAGACAGCATGCCCAGATGCACATGGAAGATACAGCAGTCCATTGGGGTCTGCAGAGGAAATCTGGTACCACAGCAGAGAAAGGAGAGCAGAACAAATTGGTCAACTGCCCTAGCCAACCACTGACAGCTAATATCTGGGCAAATGGAGACTCTAAGGCAACTGTGTCAGCAGACACACCTTGGAAGGATTTCCTCATTCCCTGGATCAGCGAGACTGACATATTTCAAAAATCGGAAACTCAGGGATGGCACTGGGTGGCCATTCCCCAGCCCCAGGTACTGGAGAGGCAGGGAAGGTTTGGGTGCAGTTCTCCCCTAATTTCCTCCCCTTTCCCCAGATACAGGAGGAAGAGGGGTTAAATTTGAAAACAACTACCTCACCCACATCCCCCTAGTTCTCCACCCTTCTCACCCTGGTCAACTATGTAAACATCAGCAGAAATAAAAATAAAAAAATAAAGACAGGCTTTAAGAAGCCGTCAGACTAAAGGCAATGTAGTAATGTGCACTTAACGTATTCCAGCTGATCTTAGTGTTCCTGAGGAAACCTGTGTGTTTTTGTATGAAAACATCTTTTTACCAGTCATACTGAGGCAAATGTAACTTTGTTATGGAAGAACAGACCAACACCCATAGGCAGACATGTAGCCTTATCCTATGGTTAAGATGCCAGTTAAAATGCTCACATGCCATCTCAGAGAACTTGGGTTTTGATATCTGCCTCTGGCTCCAGACTTTCGCTTCCTGCTACTGCAGATCCTGGCTCAAGTACCTGGATGTGTGCCATTCACGTGGGAGACCTAGACTGTCCAACTCCAACCGTCAGGGGAAAACTCTCTAAGCCTTTCATATGTATAAACAATTTTTAAATGTTAGACTAAGAAGGCAAGACATCTTATTAGAGGGCCCTAGGTTTCCTTATTCAACCATGTTACATCCACTTACACGTTGTACTGAATAAAATAATAGTAATAATTGGCTATTAACAAAATAAAATTTTTCTTTTACTTTCTAGAACCTAATAAGCAAGCTGCCATGCCCAGTTTGACTAGGTTGTGATTTATAATGGCCTGTTATCATTTAAGCTGTTTCAACAAGGTAATGTTAATCCTCAATGTGTTTCTGGAAATCTTATCTTCTCAACACTATCACAAAGAGCAAAAATTGCTCAATAGTGGGACGTGTGTCAGCGATGACAGCTGGCATGCCCTCCCTGCTCTCTTGAAGTCTGCTTTAAGGAAGTTATTTATAATATTTTCCTGTAGCTGGGCCACTCAGCTAATCTTTTATGACAGGAGGCTGGTGTAGCTGAGATGTCATTTTGGTGTCTGCACAGACTATTTGGTCCTGCCAATGAAACAACTCAAAAACCAGATATTAGAGGAAGGCATTTAGTCTGGAAGGGAAAACACCCACATCAAAGTACATGCATTTCAAACCCAGCTCCAGCTCCTCACTCCAGCTTCCAGCAGATCCAGGAAGGCAGCAAGGGACGGCTCAAGGAGTTGAGTATATGCCACTATATGCCATCCACATGGGAGATCTAAACTGAGTTCCTGGCTCCAAGTTTTGGCCCTGGTCCAGCCCTGACCATGGGCTCATCAGGGAATGATTCAGGAGATGACAGCACTCTCATTCATTAGGTTGCTCTCTCTCTCTCAAATAAGTTTATTAAAAACAAAACAAACAAACAAAAAAACCCCACAGGTTAGAAACATAAACTCTGGTATCAGACCAATTAGTTCCAATCCCAGTTTGCTACTTAGTAGCTCTGAAAGATATGAATTATTGTGTATAATCTAGGTAACCACCCTGAGATGCGTCTTGTATTGTCATACTCTCTTCATAGATGAGGAAACTGAATTGCTCAAGGTCTCACTGTTACTACAGAACAGGCACAAAATGTCATGCCTAGACAGTTTCAGAGCCTGTGCTCTTTCTGCTTCTGAGGGAGGGTACGCTGCTTCCAGCGTCTGACAGTGAGGGCTCTACAAATGCTAATTACCATTACTGCAATTAGTGAAAATTCTTTTCTGCTTTTAGCCACAAAGCCAGGCTTGTACAGATGCAAACAGTAGGGTGCTCATATGTATCCTCAATTTCCTCTCACGTTTACAAGTACCATAAACAGCAACATTAACACAGGAAAGTAACATTGTACGATATCATAAGCTACAGATCTTGTCCAAATTTAACCTCATGTATCCTACTGTCCTTTTTCAAAATCTAACATAAGACCCCTTACTGTATCTTGTTGTGATGTCACCTTAGTTGCCTCCAATATGTGACACTTCTTTTCTTTTTCAGATTTATTTATTTATACAGAGAGCAGGGGATACAGAAAGCTTTTCTGTCTGCTGGTTCACTTCCCAAGTGGCCACAACACCAGGGGATATAAAGTTAAGAGCATCTTGATGGGTCTCCCACGCGGGTGCAGGGTCCCAAGGCTTTGGGCTGTCCTCTACTGCTTTCCCAGGCCACAAACAGGGAGTTGGATGGGAAGTGGAGCAGCCAGGACATGAGGATCTGAAGCAAGGCGAGGATTTAGCCAATAAACCATTGCATCAGGCCCTCCCCTACACTCACTTATTTATTTTTTGTAAGGATTTTTTTTAATCAGAAGGAAGGAAGAAAAGAAGGAAGGTAGGAAGGAAAGAAAGAAGAAGAGAGAGAGAGAAAGAAAGGAAGGAAGGAAGGAAGGAAGGAAGGAAGGAAGGAAGGGAGGAAGGAAGGAAGGAAGGAAGGAAGGAAGGAAGGAAGAAAGAAAGAAAGAAAGAAAGAAAGAAAGAAAGAAAGAAAGAAAGAAAGAAAGAAAGAAAGAAAGAAAGAAAGAAAGAAAGAAAGAAAGAAAGAAAGAAAGAAAGGCAGGCAGGCAGAAAGAAAGAAAGGAAGGAAGGAAGGAAGGAAGGCAGAAAGAAAGAAAGGAAGGAAGGAAGGGAATGTTTAAGTCTTTTTAAAATGCCAATTTGGTAAATGAGAATTCTGATAAATTTATTTCAATCTAGCAAATATACTCATGTTCTCTTAAGTTACTTTCCATACTACAGAGGTTTTTACTTTTCCAACACTTATGCTTATTCTTGCATTCATTTGTTTGAAGGGCAGACCATTAGAGAAAGAGCTCTTCCATCTACTGGGTCATTCACCAAATGTCCCATCTACTGGGTCATTCACCAAATGTCCAAAACAGCCTAGGCTAGAGCAAGCTGCCCCCAGGAGCTCTATTATGGTCTCCAGAATTGGTGCTGAAGAAGGGAACGGGGATAGACAGATATGCACACAGTACATTTTGTGCTGTTTTCCTAGGAGCTGCCTTCCCAGGCTCTTAGCAGGAAGCTGTGTCAGAAGTGAAACACCCAAGATTCAAACTGGCATTGAACTGGATGTCAGCAAGATAAGCAGTGGTTCAACATATTGTGGTATGGTAACACCTGCCCCATCAGATTTTTCTTGAAAAAAAAAAAATATTTCAAAGACAGAGTGAAAGAGAGAGGAGGAGATGGAGAAGCATTCTATCCACTGGTTCACTCCCTAACAGGCACCAATGGCTGGCTGGCCTTGGCAAAAGCCAGAAATCTGGAACTCCATCTGGTCTCCCATTTAGGTTCAGAGGCCCCAAGATTTGAACTACCCTCTGCTGTTTCTCCATGTACACTGGCAGGGAGCTGGCCTGGAAGCACAGCAGCCAGGATCTGAAGCAGTGCTCCAGCATGGGATGTGCCAGTGACACAGGCAGCAGCCTGACCCACCACATCAGATTTCTTAATACTTATTATCTTTACAGTTATAGTCACCTCTTAGTACCTGGCATTTTAATTCTACTACCAGAATCACCAGAAAACATTTCTGATTAATATCTACAAGGCACAACAGCAGAAAATAAGGTTGAAGCTGTCTTAAAGGACCAAGCAGCCCAGGTCTTGACCTAAAAGGGCAAATAACATGACGACTAGCTAGGGGCTCAGAGACCACAAAGGTACAAAGTAAGAATTTCCTGATGAACTTAGTTAGCTGACAAGCTGAAAGCAGGAATTCAATCTGCCTCTTCAAGTTCAAATGGGAGATCTATATTTGTTTAAAAAGGAATTTAAGGACAGGCAGGCTCTAATAAGAAAATCGCGTTAGCTCCATGTATAAAAATGTTTTAACACAAAGAGTTTAAGTTTTTGGCCAGTGTATACAAGAAACACAAGTGTTCTTTTATAACACTTTCCAGGCCTAGCGCGGTGGCGCAAGTGGTTAAGGCCCTTGCCTTGCATGCCCAGGATCCCATATGGGCACCGGTTCTAATCCCAGCAGCCCCACTTCCCATCCAGCTCCCTGCCTGTGGCCTGGGAAAGCAGTCGAGGATGGCCCAAAGCTTTGGGACCCTGCACCCGCGTGGGAGACCCGGAAGAGGCTCCTGACTTCGGCTCAGCATAGTATCGGCCCTTGCGCTCACTTGGGGAGTGAATCATCGGGCAGAGGATCTTCCTCTCTGTCTCTCCTCTCTGTGTATCTGCCTTTCCAATAAAAATAATAAAATAAATCTTTAACATAACACTTTGCAAGATACTGTGTCACACACACAGCAGGAATACAAGCCTAAAAGTATGTCAATTCTTACTCTCACTCCTTCCTTCTTCTGTATCCCTATAAAATTCCTTAATGCGCTAAAAGAATGGATGGGTGATAAATCTTGCTATTTCCTCATAAAGAGCGTATTTATCATTTCATTTAAACACATTGTTAACATTCTCCATAGTCCTTCCTTTACATCTTTTTAGCATGCAACGTAAATGAGCGGCATGAAAAAACAATCAATACAACCCTATTCTAAATAGATTGTAACATAAAAATTTTAATTATTCTACAGAAATCATTTTTTTAAAGATTTATGTATTTTTATTGGAAGGCAGATTTTTACAGAGGAGAGACAGAGATGAAGATCTTCCATCTGCTGGTTTATTGTCCAAGTGGCCAGAACAGCTAAAGCTGAACCAATCCGAAGCCAGGAGCTTTTTCTGGGTCTTCCATGTGGGTGCAGCATCCCAAGGCTTTGGGCTATCTTCTACTCCTTTTCCAGGCCATGAGTAGGGAGCTGGATGGGAAGTGGAGCAGCTGGGACATCAGCAGGCACCATAAGCGTGAGCATTTAGTTACTGAGCCATCATGCGGGGTCCAGAACTAATTTTCAAAACAAAGATCATCTTAACTATCTTGTCTGTTTTTTTTGTTTTTTTTTTTTTAATTTAGTTTTGCTTCTTGTCTGTTTTCGTACTTCTCTTACAAGGAAATGTACCAATTTTTTCATGCACCTATTCATAGCTTTGGACCAAAAATCAACAAAACTATGTTTCATTGCATAGCAAAGAATTAGTAAAGAGGGCCAGGCGCAATGGCTCAATGGCTAAATCCCTGCCTTACACACAGCAGGATTCCACATGAGTCTGGTTGGTATCCCAACTGCTCTACTTCCCATCCAGCTCCCTGCTTGCAGTCTGGGAAAGCAGTCGAGGACGGCCCAAAGCCTTAGGACCCTGCACCCACATGGGAGACCCAGAAGAAGCTCCTGGATCCTGAATTCGGATTGGCTCAGCTCTAACCGTTGCAGCCACTTGGGAAATAAACTAGAAGACAGAAAATCTAACTCTCTGTCTCTCCTTCCCAATCAAAAATTAATTAATGAGCCTATTGGGGCCTGCAGAGGACATCTGGTACCACAGCAGAGAATTGAGAACAGAACATACTGAACAACTACCCCAGCCAAACGACAACAGCAAGTATCTCAGTGAATGGAGACTCTAAGGTCGACTGTGTCACTCAATGGACATTGGATGGGTTTTCTCATCCATAGATTGGCGAGATCGACAGCATTGCGGAACTATCACATCCACCTGGACAGAACCCTGGGAATATCTGCCACATCAGGACCCTTGGTTGACATCGGGTGGCCATTCCCCATTCCCAGATACTGCGGTGGTTTGGAGGTTGGGTATGGCGTCTTCCCTTATCTACGCTCTTACTTGCCCCCCCAAAGAAATGGGAAGAAGAAATATAAAGTTTGGGGCCCGGTGTGGTGGCCTAGCAGCTAAAGTCCTCACCCTGAACACACTAGGAACCCATATGGGCGCCAGTTCTAATCCCGGAAACTCCACTTCCCATACAGCTCCCTGCTTGTGGCCTGGGAAAGCAGTTGAGCACGGCCAAAAGTCTTGGGACCCTGCACCCATGTGGGAGACCTGGAAGAGCTCCTGGCTTTGGATTGGCACAGCATGGGTTATCGCGGTCACTTGGGGAGTGAATCATTGGACGGAAGATCTTCCTCTCTGTCTCTCCTCCTCTTTGTATATCTGATTTTGCAATAAAAATTAATAAATCTTAAAAGAAAAAAAAAAGTTTGGAAACAATGATCACACCCACTTTTCCTTAATCCTGGATCCTTCTCACTCTGATCAACTATGTAAGCAGAAAAGTGAGTCAGAGAAAACTCTCAAATACTCCTTTTATTTTTATTCTAATAACAGACTATTAGAAGAAACAGAAAAAGTGACATAGCAGCAAAATGTTAAAGAACAGACACAACATGTTAAATCCCTCCCCGCCAAAAATTAAAATAAAATAAAATAAAATAAAAACTCACCGAAGTTTCCTTCCTTTGCTAGCTTTCCTATCTACTTTCTTGTGGATTTTGCTTCGTAACTTCTGGATGGCAAGCCACTGCCTGGGAAATTCACAAGCAATGTTATATACATCATCACTAACAGAAACAGTTACACATACTGACAAACTGGAATTTTTCTATCAACCCTGCAGAAAGAAATTATCAACCTACATCAAGTATCTTATGATAGTCTGAGACCAAAGTGACTAATCAACTGAAGAGGATTTCTGCAACAGTAAAAAATGGCAGCAGGGAAATTTTACAACAAATTTGGTTAACAATGCTTCTTAGTACTTGCAGTTGCTGTGCCAAGCACTTAATCTACAGCGGGCAGGAATCCCGCGGAGCTGAGTCCCGCTGCCCAGATCCCACGTCTCAGCTGTGCAGCATGTTTTCCCGCTATCTGCAACAGTTGGTGGTTTGAATGCATGAATTCTTTAAAAATAATTTTGCCTTTGCTCATATATAACTTTTTCCTTGTGCTTTCCAACTTTAGCTAATTTTTAATAAATACTGACTGCTGGCACTAGTTTTACTTAAGCATTAGAGATGCAGTGAAGAATGTTAAGTGTTGCTCAACAAAGCTCTTTCCTTCTTCCCCCAAAATCATCTCAGCGCCGTTACTCTACCCAAAAAGATAACAGCCCTTTGCATTCAAGTATTTGCATTTTAATTTTTCCAAAATGTCTCAATTTTAAAGTTTTACTGACTTATATACTATGCAATCAGCTAAGATATGAAGGAATTAATTTTTCAAAATAAGGGATATTTGGCTAAGGAAATCTTCATAAATTGCTCAGATGACAAATGGGGGAGGGGCCTGGGAGAAGGAAGAGAAACAGCAGCCGTGGCTATCATCTTACCTGATTTATTTAATGAAAACTCAACATGAGGAAAAAAAATCTAGGGAAATCCAATTACTGTAATCTTAATATAATCTTAATTACCATAATCTATTTTATTGTAAAGTCAGATAAATGCACAATATAATCACCAGTTAAATGCAATTTGCTCTATCACATCAAATTTATAGCCAACAGTTCTAACATTCCTGAGACATGCAAAACATCAACAATACCCTACCCTAAAATTCAAACAACACTTTACTCAAATAAAATGATTTCATCAACACAAAATGTATGATTGCCTCCTCAAAATGCTGCTCTGCCAAGAATCCCATTCTGGCACTTGCAGCTTTTGTTTCCTTTTCTGCTTTTGCAAATTACAGCTCATGGCTATTTAAATGTACACCATTCATTAGGTAGCACTCCAAATGCCCTTTCTATTTTCCAACCACAGGATGAAGCATACACACAAGAGCCTTCCTTCACTACTTTACATTCTACGCTGACATCTGGGTAATGCTTCCACACTCCACTTCTAATTGTGCTGCAGCTTTTACCGAAGGAGTGGAGGTCTAAATTAGGGCAGGCTCTAACAAGGCAGATTCAAGGAACCTGTTGTCTACAGTGCCATGTTCTGACAGCTGAGAACACACATTAGGGTGGCTGCTTTTTATCCACTGGTCTGTGGATTGATATGGATACAATCACAGCACTAAACAGAGAGCAGAGTCTAAGTCCTTGAAAAAGAAAACCCTAAAACACGTAAATGTTGTTTAATCTCTTTTCAAACTGCACTATGGCAATACACGACAAGCAATAATTCACTTGGTCTTTCTAGCTCTTATTATCTAGTTTAAGTTTGATAATTATAGGACCAATCACTGCTCTGGCAGTAGAACGAATGGGATCCAAAGCAAGAAACTATGATGTGAGACAGCCTGCATGAACAGAAAACCACATCAAATTACCTTCCCATGGCCACCTGATCGTTGGGATCCAAGGAGCTGGTCTTCCGCTCTATGAGTTCCCGGAGGAGCTATGCAAGAAAAGAAATACAACTGATTTATTTATCTTCTCCCAGCACCCACTGACTTTAAAAGGGCACAGAAACAACTGTGAATGGCGCAGTGACAGCTCAACGCCCTAATCAATAAGGGACAACCCAATGGCAACAGCATGACTGAATTCCCATTAACCCTTTCCTATTTATATATTTTTAAAAAGGTGGCAATAGCAATAGCTGAGAATGGAAGTCCATTTGGAAGACATATGGTACCGCAGTTCATTTCAAATGGATCAATGAATGTGCAACATTCCCTTCATTGTTTTTATGATTAGTTTTGTCCACCCCATCGATAGCAATGGAGAATCTTTAAAAGGTCATGTGGGAAGGGCTGTGTAGCAAAAAGGGAAATGCATCAGCTTCTTACCAAGAGGATGATGGTGCACAGTTAACTTCTGGACTATAACCTCTTACAGCCAGGTAGATTCTCCTCAGGCAAAAGCCTTTATTGTATAATTCAAAGTGTGGACTTCACCCTCTTAATTTCCAGAGCTACTACTCTATTGTGCTTGCTATTAAGTAATTTAACCATATGTGACACCAACAAATATTCATAGCCATAATAATTTTTAAGAGGAAACCTAAAGAAAGTCATTTATGTGTACAGCAAATACAACACCGACAGCCAGACTTTCATCCTGTGCAATTAACTCCACAGGACTCTACATTACTCTCTGGCTCTCCTCTTAATCCTGCGTACTCCACTGCACCCAATCAAAGCCCATATCGACATCTTTCAGACAGACTTAAGAATCTGCACTGGAGCTTGAAGTTCTAGGTGAAGAGAAGCAATGGATTTTAAAGTTTAAACACAAAAGGAGGAAAATTTTTAATTAGACTAGTCAAGTGCAGTATCTCTTATGTAAGTCCTATAAGCAAACAGCAACAAACAGGTTGAAATCCCAAAGCTCTGAGCAAAATCTAAGGCAAAATGCTAAAATATATGTGGTCTTGCTAAGTATCATTAATAATATAAGCCTGACTCTAAAACTCATTTTGTCATACAGGTAAGTCATTATTTTGTGTGTAGAACATGATGGCGATACAGAAATTTCAACAATTTAAACAGTGGGAGCCTTCGGAAGATGGAGAAGGGGGAATAAATTCCATGGAAGTAGTTTCCTTTTAATTTTCAGTTGTTTATGTGAGATGGTCTTAGATGAAGTAAAACACGTTTATAAAAATACTACTTTCCATAAGATGAATATTTATTGCAAAAGGGGAAAAAGATCTCAGCTGCAATTAAAAAAAAGAAAAGAAAAAAAGAAACAAACCCTGAGATGTTTTTTTTTTTTTTCCATTTGCTTCTTTCGGACATTATTAGCACAGCAATTACGTTTAAAAATGCGAGGACCAGAGGCCACTGGTTTATTATCACTAGAAAACAGCCAGCTATTTCTCTACCCTATTTATCTGATTGATTCCCAACATCTTTCTGGCAGCCAATCTATCAGTTTATCTCTCCTACTTCATCACAGTCACTTCTGGCAGCTAAATACAAGATCCAAATCCAGTGTTACACAGACACACGACACAGTAAACCTATGTAACGCGCTGCTGTGTAAACAGCTGCCCCGAAGGCTAAGCAAGAATGGGCTTCTGGTTTCCAGTCAATATGCTGTCAGAAGCAAGGCTGGGCTGGGTTCAAGGGAGAGGTTACTAACAGTAAAAAGAACAAGAAGAAAAAGCAAAAATAAGTAAAAAAAAGAAGAACAATAATGAGATGACTGCATTTCATTGCCCTTACCTTGTTCCAGCCTCATGGGCAGTTAAAACCATTCCTGCTTTTCCTAATCATCTCTGAGCCCTTAAGTTGGGACGCCACGGCCACTGGGGAACAAGTGCTCATGGAAGACTGCCCCAGTACAACGGGGTCAATCTTGCGGAAGAGAGAGCCACACGCCCTTGCCAAAGATGGAAAACAGCTCTGCCACCGCAGCACAGTTATCGAACTTGGAGTGGTCTCTGCAGTTCTAACGCCAAGCACTGAATCGCTTACTTTCGAGTACTCTGAGCACCACAAGTATCCTGAGCTGTATTTTCACTGCCCAGCTGCTTTGTACGGTTATTCTTGGCCATTCATGATAGGGATTTTCTTTATGATTCATTTATTCAGTCCTTCTTTCAGAAGGTTCTTTCTTGTCCAAAGCAGAAATGAGAAACCAGAAGGAAAAAAACAAATTAGATGAATTATTCCTTCAGCTATTACTATTTCCCACCACTTTCACTATCACTGGGCTTAAATTTAATTAGGAAAATAGTTTTCCAAATGCTGCTGCAAAATGCAGCTTTAGGGGTATTAGCTTAAGAATTTAATTTTGCATCTGAGTTCAATTTTTATTTTTTGACACATAAAAACTACACATTATGGGGGTACAATTTGATGTCTGCATAGACATATATATAGTCTATAATGTTCAAATCAACATACATCAATTCTTTATGAAAATATTCAAAATCCTTTCTTCTGCCTTATTTTAAAAAATGCACAGTACATTGGGCCCGGCGCGGTGGCGCAAGTGGTTAAAGGTCCTCGCCTTGCACACCCGGGATCCCATATGGGCGCCGGTTCTAATCCCGGCAGCCCCGCTTCCCTTCCAGCTCCCTGCCTGTGGCCTGGGAAAGCAGTCGAGGACGGCCCAAAGTTTTGGGACCCTGCACCCGCATGGGAGACCCACCAGAGGCTCCTTGCTTCGGATCGGCATAGCATTGGCCATTGTGCTCACTTGGGGAGTGAATCATCGGACGGAAGATCTTCCTCTCTGTCTCTCCTCTCTGTATATCCGCCTTTCCAATAAAAAAATAATAAAAATAAATCTTTAAAAAAAATGCACAGTACATTATCTACAGTCACTGTACTGTGCACAAGCACCAAAATACATTGCTCCTAATCATAACTGTGTACCCTTTGTTCAACCTGTCCCTGTCCCTCCCTCCCTCCTACTCGCCTATGCTTCTAGTAATTACTGTTCTAAATTCCACTTTTATGAAATCAGCTTTTTTAGGTCATATATTACCAGTGAGATCATTTGTCTTACCAGTAACATTTGTCTTTCTGGTATATTTCATTTAACAAAGACCCTCCATTTCCCTCCATACTGATGCAAATTACAGACCATGTGCTTTTTAATGGTTGAGTAGTATTTCTCTGTTCATATGCAGACTTTCTTTACCCATTCATCAGCAGATAGACACCTAGGCTGCTTCCATGGAATGTCTACTGTGAGCAGCACTCAAGCAACATGAAAATGTACAGCACACTTCAACATGCTGATTCCATTTCCTCTGGACATAAACTCAGACTTGGAATTGTCAGATTACACGGTTCTATTTTTAATTTTTTTTTAAGATTTATTTTTTATTATTTTTTTATTGGAAAGGTGGATATACAGAGAGGAGAGACAGAGAGGAAGATCTTCCATCCGATGATTCACTCCCCCCAAGTGAGCACAACGGCCGATGCTATGCCAATCCGAAGCCAGGAGCCTCTTCCAGGTCTCCCACACGGGTGCAGGGTCCCAAAGCTTTGGGCAGTCCTCGAGTGCTTTCCCGGGCCACAGGCAGGGAGCTGGATGGGAAGAGGGGCTGCTGGGATAGAACCGGCGCCCATATGGGATCCCGGGCATGCAAGGCGAGGACCTTAACCACTTGTGCCACCGCGCCGGGCCCTATTTTTAATTTTTTAAGGAACTTCCACACTGTTGTCTACAATAGCTCTACTAATTTACATTCCCACCAACACTTGTGCAAGGATTCCCTTTTCTTCACATCCTCACCAGCACTTGTTATCTTTTGTCTTTTTGATAATAGCCATTCTAACTGGAGTGAAGTGATATGTCATTGTGGTTCTCATTTGCATTTCCCTGATGAATATTGATGCTGAGAATTTTTCTCATATACCTGTTAGTCATTTGTCTATCTTCCTTTGAGTATTGTCTATTCAGACCTCTTGATATATATTTTGGGTATCAATCCCTTGTCAGATATTGAATTTGTAGACATTTTCTTCCATTCTACAGGCTTCCTCTTCATTCTGCTGTTTCTTTCACTGTACATCCAATCTTTATGCTTTAATTACATAAACTATGCCTCCAAAATCCAAGTTTCTGTTAGTTGTTGTATTCTTTATTTCAGCAATGATGAAATATTAATAGTAATTTGCCTTGTGACTCAGACAATACAGAGTTGTATGAAATATTTTTGACTTAACGTGTTACATTCCTCCCAATAGTCAATTCAGGAGGCCCTGACTGTAACTCTGGTTCTAAGAAAATATCACAGATAAGAATAGGCTGCAGGTCAGCACATAAAAACTTATTTAATCTAAAACATTCCACAGGAGGAAAAGTACAGATGGTACCATTCAGCATCTAACACTTACAGAGGCAGGCATTTGGAGCAAGCAGCCCACATGCCATCAGGGACACCTGCAGCACAGAGGGAAGGACCAACCTCACTGCCAGCTCCTCCACTTCTGACCCAACGTCCTGCTCATATATGCCCTAGGAGGGAGCAGATAATGGTTCAAGTACCTGGGTTCCTGCCAACAATGTGGGAAACCCAGCTGGAGCTCTTGGCTTTAGCCTGGCCCAGACATGGCTGTTTTGGGAATCTGAAGAGTTGACCAAAGGATGGAAGAGTTCTTTTCTCCATTTGTTTCTCAAATAAAATGAAAAATAAGTAAGAAAAAGTTTATAATACTGAATAGAAAAACGCACACCAGAATCAATTAAAAATGGATGACTACACACATTAGCTTCTTTCTTTTCATCTCAAACTCCTATGATTGGCCCATAAGAAAGGAGAAAAGAAGTGAGACACTCATATTTTGATTAAATTTCCCCAGAGACAGAGAATTAAAACAATGTGAGAGTGGAGCCAATCAGATCCACAGAATCCCTGTGGGATCAGCTCTCCAACTGGCAGTTACCTCAGAAGGTGGGAAGAGGAAGGACAGACCTACTTGGCCTTCTCATTCATTCTCACTATTCCAAACAGCTAACTATCCGCCTCCCTGAATCACTTGTTCTTTGTTTGTTTGTCAGAAACCACTGCCTAATTCAAAGTAATGCAGATTTGCTCCTATACTTTCTTCTAAGAGTTTTACAATGTACACGTTAGCTCTTATATTTGGTATGTGATCCACTTTTGATACATTTTTGTATATGGTATAAAATAGGTGGCTATCCCTGGAATTCCTGTCCCTTTAGTTCAATATCTGATCTACATATTCCCAAGTTTTACATTCAATAATCTGTCCATTTTTCTGTCTGTATGCTTCCACTTGAGCAAGGTTATCATTACACTGCTTTCATCAACATTTATTGAATACATGCAGAAAAACTGAGTCAGACAAAGTCAGTCTATCCCGACCAATTGCATCACTTAACACATCTGACCTTCAATTTAGTTCTCCTCATTGCAGTCATTCTGTTACCTTCAAAACACAAACATGTCAGAACACTAGTCAGTCACCACTGGCCCTACCTACTTCTCCACTCTGCCCTATCTTCCCACTCCATGTCCCAAGCAAAACGGGTTTTGTTGTTGTTGGAAAGTCAGATTTATAGAGAGAAGAAGAGACAGAGAGGAAAGATTTTTCCATCCGATGATTCACTTCCCAAGTGGCCACAATGGCCGGAGTTGAATCAATCTGAAGCCAGGAGCCAGAAGCTTCTTCCAGGTCTCCCATGTGGGTGCAGGGTCCCAAGGTTTTGGGCCATTTTCTGCTGCTTTTCTAGGTCACAAGCAGGGGGCTGGAAGGGAAATGAAGTAGCTGGGATACAAACCAGCACCCATATGGGATCCCAGCACATATAAGGCAAGGATTTGGCCACTAAGCTACCACACCAGGCCTGCAAAACGGGCTTCTTTCTGTACCTTTCCTGGAGCACCTCTCCTTAAATGGCCACAAGGACAGATACAGGGTCAGGATGCAGTCAGGAGCCAGAACACAATGCAGATCTCCCCCACGGGCTGCGAGAGCCCAAGTACCTATGCCATCTTCCACTGCCTTCCCAGGTAATACGAGCAGGCAGCTGTTCTGTGCTCACTCCCACACACCCACTGCAGAGCTCTTTAGGAAGCCAGCAGTACCAAAACAGGCTTCCCTAACCATTAATCTGCTCACCTCCCATCTCCTCCGCTCATTCATTAAACTCAAGGTTAAACACCTCTTCCTCTAGGAAGCCTTTCTCTTCACCACATATGCCCATGGAAGGTGCTCAACACCAGAAAAGCAGAAAAAGAAAACTCCTTCTGGGAAAACAAATTTTGTTTATTCATTCATTCACATATTTCTCTTCTTCACTGCTTTTTAAAACTATTTTATTTCTGTGGAAGATACATACACAGAGTGAAACAGAGGGAAATACAGCCAGATATCTTCTGGATATTTGGTTCACTCCCCAAATGCATGCTTGCATCCTAAGCAGTCCATAACTGCTATGCCCAATGCCAGCCTCCTCTTCATCGATTTTCTACAAAGCAATCACTGGGGCCAGTGTTGCAATATAGCCGATTAAGAGCTTCCACAGGTAAATTGCTAAAGCTGCTGAAAATAAAAGACAGAGAGGGGCTAGTGCCAAACTATAGCAGGTTAAACTTTTGCATTCCATATGGGAGCCGGTATGAGTCTATGGAGGATGGTTCAAGTCCTTGGGTCCCCGCACCCACGCAGGAGACTTGGGTTACAATTCTGGCTTTAGACTAACCCAGTGCTAACCATCGTGGCCACTCTGGGGAGGGAACCAGCAAATGGAAGGTTTTTCTCATTTTTATTCAGCCTTTCCAGCACAAATATTTAAATATTTAAATATAAATAAATAAAGGACAAAGAAAAGCAAAGTAAAACAAAAGGGGAACAGTGATGTGGTATAAAAGCCTTCACTTGAGACACCAGCATCCCAAAGGAGTGCCAGTTTGTGTCCCAGCTGCTCCACTTCAATCCACTCCCTGCTAACAGTCCGGGAATGGTGCAGGTGTCTGAAGCCCTGCCATCCACGTGGAAGACCCAGATGAAGTCGTTGGCTCCTGGTTCCTAGCTCCAAACAGCTCCAGATTTGGTCATTTTGGCCATCTGGAGAGTGAATATCAAAAATCTGTCCCTTCCTCTTTCTCTGTAATTTTGACTTTCACATAAATAAGTAAACCTTTTCTTTTTAAGAAAAAGTTGTTAAAAATCAACATACACAATTCAGTTATTTTTCTTAAAACACTTATTTATTTGAATAAAAATAAGACACAGAAAATAAATGAATATAAAATAAGATAAAGTGAATAAAAAGTAAATGAAAGAATATAGGGTGTAGGCATCCCGACCCAAGTAGCATCTTAATTACACCAACAATATCTGTCCTCAATTTTCCTTTTTAACTTATTTCTAAAATAAAAAAAAGTTTAAGAAAATATAAAAAGCACGGAAAATCCATAAACCTGTTAAATCAATCCTTGAAAAGTATGCTTCTGGTTATGATTAAATTGAAGCAGAGGCAGTTCTCTGCTATTCTCTTCCCATGACATGCAACCTCCTCTACCAGCCTTGAGTACAGGGCTTCATCCGGTGACAGCCTTACATCCCACCTGTCCTTTGCAGACAAGTGCAAACACTACCTTACCCTCTCTCCAACTGTTAATTTCCCCCAAACTATCATTAATTTCTTCCTCTTCCAATTTTTTAATTATACCACAATAAGTACTCCAGCTAGCTATATTTATGGCATATTCTCTTCTTGTTTAGATTCTTAAAGAGCAAGGGTCAGGTCTGACTCAATTTTGCCTCCCCACAGAACTCTATCCACTACCTTTTCTGTAATGATTATTCAATAGTATTTCTAAAATCAGTAAACTGGTGAGCAGTCTCCTAAATCTTGTGAGCAAAGTTGCAAAGTATTCAACTTTCGCAAAGGCAAATTCAATATTTTCAAAAAGTGTGAGTAAAGTCCAAGAAACATCTTAATGGTGAAGCTGAATAACCCACCTTTGCTTCTACAGTAAGAGAAACACACAGCTAGAGGATGCACTCCCAAAAGGTCAGCCTAACTCTGCCTCACTGCCCTTGGTCTGCAAGAAAGCAATTCCTTCACTTTGGGATTCAGCCTGCTGTCATGCTTTCCTTCCGGAGCTGGAGCTATTGTCTGTGACTTGGAAAAGATGACAAATTCTTTCACGGAATTTGTACAGGAACACTGTCTTCTCAGTGCAAATTCTAGAGTATTTCAAAGGCCGTAATATTTCACTAAGCTTGACCATTTGGATTAAAATTTATTAGTCAAAACAGAAAATTTCCTCATCAGATCGCATATACTCCATTAGCCGTAATATACAGTGTCTTAAGATGTCTATGATTAACTAGAGGTGTGAGTAAATCACTGTGAGTCTTAAGCCCTGAAGTGTGTGAAGACACAGTAAGAATTAAGAAATTCAAATGCGAGCCCAGCTCCATAGCCTAGTGGCGAAAGTCTTTGCTTTAAACACGCTGAGATGCCATATGGGCACTGGTTTGTGTCCCTGAAGCCCTACTTCCCATCCAGCTCCCTGCTCGTGGCCTGGGAAAGCAGTCAGAGATGGCCCAAAGCCTTGGGACCATGCACCCACATAGGAGCCTCTGAAGAAACTTCTGGCTCCTGGCTTCAGATTGGCTCAGCTCCAGCTGTTGCAGCCAGGTGGGGAGTGAACCAGCGGACAAAGACCTTCCTCTCTGTCTCTCCTCCTCTGTATATCTATCTACCGTTCCAATAACAACAAATCTTTTTTAAAAATTCAAATCTTAAAGAACTTATTTTTCCACTTTTTTTCCCTTTTTCCTCCAAATAAGGAGGCACAGCAGGCAAAGCGGCTTTCAGGCACCTGCCACAGCAGCAACTCATATGGGTCCAAGTTGAAGTACCAGTTGCACCACTTTCAATCCAGCTCCCTGCTCACAACCTAGGGAAAGCAGAAGCAGGACCCAACTGTTTGTGTCCCTGCCAACCACAAGAGAGATTCAGATGCAATTCCTGGCTCTTGGTTTCAACCTGATTCAGCACTGGCCATTGCAGCCATATGGTGAGGGAACCAGCAGGTAAAAGGCTCTCTCTATTTCTTCAAAGTAAATAAACAAATCTTAAAAAAAATAAAATAAAATAAGAAATGCACAGAGGGTGCTTTAAAAAAAAAAAAAAACCAAACTTTTCCAACACTCTCCCTTTCAAATCATCTGCTGGTTACCAGACAATTGTCTTAATGTGTGCCTTTTCCCCCACCCCTATAATAAAGGTAAACAGGGGATATATATCCTTTGAGACACTAGTGACACATACACTGTATCACTTGGTTTGAAAGAGTAAGGTCATTTTGAATTTTAAAAAAGCATCACAAGTAGGAAACTGGAAGGACAGTACCAACCTGTACTCTAGAACTGTGTCCTTAAAGACTAAAAGCCTGACTGAACCAAGTTTCTCTCCTTGCCTTGCCAGCATTTTCCTTGTAGCATTCAGATGTCAACAATTCTTCCAGTCCCACTAGGATCAATAATCCATTGATCCTGACACTTTTTCAGCATCCTTCATCCTCTCCTTGTGTTCACTCCTTTCCTCACCAGTGGATATGATTCCATAGTCTGTCAGGATAATCACCCCTAGTGCAGGCCCTAAACTCCCAGGCTGGCTGTCATACAGAGCCACGACCCCAAAGGAGCAGATGCACCTGAGAATTCAAATGCATGATTGGTCCCACTAAGTGACACAAGTAAGGCCTATATACAGCTCCTGATCATTCTGATTATAAGCTATCACAACATAGTTTGCCAAACTTATCAACAAAAATTCTGAGCTTTCAAAGCAGTTCTTATTTCAGAATTGCAGATAAGAAATTCTATGTGCTTACACATTTTTTGACAACACCTGAAACCAGGCCAAACCTCAGTGCTTGCACTCACGCAAGTGACACTAGGGAAAAAGCACAGGTCAACCAGGCTGGTGTCCTCATTGTAAAAGTCATTCCCAACAACCTACTAACTTCACATCTGAACACCAGGCAATTTCCTAATCCATTCACCTGTCTGAGCGCTGAGGAGTTCTCTCTAAATTCCTTCTCAAGCCACAAGCTCCTCCTGTATCTTCTCACTCTTGGCTTCCTAATTCTTAAACCAGGAACTGAGGTGAGAACTTCCACGTCCTCTCATTCCTAATCACTTGCACCATACTCACAGTGTTCTGACTACACAGCCGTCCTAATGGATGTGAAGTTGCATTCACTGTGGTTAATACTGAGTAACTTTCACACACACACTGCACTGCACTGTCTTTGAGGGAAAATATCCATTCAGATCCTCTGCATTTTCATTGAGTTGTGTGTCTTTTTATTATTGAGTTGTACGAAGCCTTTATTATAATCTAGACATCAACTTTTTTAGGATTTATTTTATTAGAAAGTCAGATACACAGAGAGGAAGAGAGACAGAGAAGATCTTCCGTCCAATGATTCACTCTTCAAGCAGCCCTAACAGCTGGAGCTGAACCGATCCAAAGCTGGCAGCCCGGAGCCTCTTCCAGGTCTCCCACACGGGTGCAGGGTTCCAAGGCTTTGGGCCATACCCAACTGCTTTCCTAGGCCACAAGCAGGGAGCCGGATGGGAAACAGGGTTGCCAGGATTAGAACTGGCGCCCATATGGAATCCTGGCGTGTTCAAGGCAAGGACTTTAGCTGCTAGGCTACCACATTGGGCCATGACATCAGCTTCTTATCAGATACATAACAGGCAAATATTTTCTTCCATCACGTGAATTGTCTTTCACTTTATTATTATTATTATTATTATTATTATTATTATTATTTATTCATTTATTTGAGACACAGAGAGACAGAGAGGAAAACCTTCCATCTTCTCATTCACTTCCCGATGCCTGCAAAGGCCAAAACCAGATTTGAAACCACAAGACAGGATCTCAATTCAGGTTACTTGTATGAGTAACAGGGACCAATCACTTGTTAGATCACTACATCTTTCAGAGTCTGCAGTAGCAGGAGGTTGGAATCAGAAGCCAAAGCCAAACATTATGGCATCTTAATTATTAAAGTAAATACTCTCCCCCCTTCACTTGACTTCTTTTAAAAAGATCTATTTCTGCATGGGCCCAGTGTGATGGTTCAATTGGCTATGTCCTCATCTTGAGATGCTAGGATTCCATATGGGTGCAGGTTCATGTCCTGGCTGCTCTGAACACAGGAGCCTCTTCCAGGTCTCTGACATGGGTCATGGTCCCAAGGCTTTGGGTTATCCTCTGCTGCTTTTTCCAGGTCATTAGTAAGGAGCTGCATCTAAAGTGCGGCAGGCAGGATATGAACTGGCACCCATTTGGGATGCCAACATCATAGGCAGCAGCTTAAGTAACTATGCCACAACATTAGCCCCCCCAAAGAACCTTCATTCAGCTCTGAACAATTAACTACACGTGTACAAAAATGGGAGTTTGTATTACCTAGAATTTATAACAAACATCATTTCCTAAGGTCTTCTACAAGTCACACACAAACTCTTTGGGAATTACTCAGTTGTAAACTGAGGTATTCACCAATACACCAATGAATGCTTGAGGTATATTTATCATAAAACAAGACTAGAGAACCATAAGTAATGTGATTTTATATATACGATTATTCTTTACAACATTTATTTCCTCCACTTAAATTTTATTGAAGTCACACTCTTAAAAAGCAGCTTTGTGATCCCACAAAATCAGAGATTCTTACCTTTGTCAAATAACACAAACTCTGTGACAGGCATTTTTCTTTCATCAGCCTATATAAAACCTAGCTTTTAGCATCATGAATGTTAGTAATGCAGTTCATAACCACTCACAGGTGATGCATATGAATTCTCACAGTACAAGCAGGTAGCTGCATCTCCAATTTCGTAAACAGATATAAATCTGCACAGGAAGTTTTCAAATGAACTAATTTTAAAACTACTCCAGCCAAAAGACAATATACTATACTGGAAAGAAAAACCGGGAGCAAGAACACCTGTGCTCAATGTCCTAGTTCACAAAGTGCGGTGACCTTACACCTTTCAAGTACTTTCCCTAGTCAGCTTGGACTTGATGATCTTGATGCTCTCCAATTGAAAGGTAGACTCACAGGAGATAGAGACAGCAAGAGATGATCTTCCACCCACTGGTCCACTCCCCAAATGGCTGTAATGCTTGTAGCTGAAACCAGGAACCTCGGATCCCATCCAGTTCTCCCACATGGTGGCAGGCAGCAAGCACTTGAGCCTTTATCTACCACTTGCCCAGGCACATTAGCAGGGAGCTGGATTGGAAGTAGGGCAACCAGAACTTAAACTGGTGCTACCATATGGTATCCTGGCATAACACACAGCACTTGGATCTATTCTACAAGGCCAGCCTCTGCTCTCCAAGTTCAAAACAATTATTTCCTAGTCTAGATCCATAACATACAATACAATTTTTAATTTCCCTCTCTCAGCCTCATTGTTTTCCTTAAAAGTTACTTTAGAAGCAGTATAGGTCTGCCATTGTGGCAGAGCAGGAAAAGCTGCCATCAGATAAGGCATCCTCTATGGCTGCCAGTTCAAGTCCCAACCATTTCACTTCCTCTTTCTCTCTCCCTCCTTTTCTCCCTTTCCCTCTAGCTTCCTTCAACTAAATAAAATTAATCTTAAAAAGAAAAAAAAAAGCAGCAATACATTATACACTATAAACTACCATACCATCACGCCTATTTTAGAGATAGGGTTCCCCAATTACTGACTATCAAGTTCTTCACTTGTAATCATAACACATTTCAGAGATCCTGCGTTTAGTTTTCACTGAGCTAGATGACACTATGCCTCTCAGAACAAAACAAGCAGTTCTTTGCCAGTAGACTGTCAGAGTACCACTGCCTTGGAAAAGTGTCTTCAATGGTTCTAATCTAATGCTTACTTCTTTCCTAGTTAGCACCAAAAAATAAACTAAACTGTTGTACTTTCTTACTGAGGTTTTACCTTTGTTTAAATGATGTAGTTGTATGAAAATCATGTTCTCACTTTCTTTTAAAGCACAGAAGCCAAAGAGAAATCCAAGCTGTTATGTGCGCCTTCCCTTTTCATTGCTGTTTAGTGAAGTTTCTGGATCACGCATTTAAAGGGGAAGGTGACACAGCAGTTAGGATCTTATTTGGGTATCGGCATCACACATGGGAGTGCCTGGCTCAAGTTCCAGCTTCCTGCTAGTGCATATCCTGGGAAGCAGTGAGCAACAGTATAAGAGTCTGGGTCCCATGTAGGGAACTTGAATTGGGTTCCAGGTTATTGACTTCAGTGTGGGCCAGCCTGCCATGGGCATTTGGGGAACAAACCAACGCAGGGAAGACCTCCCTTTCTTCCTCTCCCACTTTCATATAGTATGAAAACAAATGAACAAAATGTGGGCCAGATGTGGCAGCCCAGTGGCTAAAGTTCTCGCCTTGCATATACCAGGATCCCATATGGGCGCCAGTTCTAATCTTGCAAGCTCCACTTCCCTTTAGCTCCCTTCTTGGTATTGGGAAATCAGTAAAGGATGGCCCAATGCCTTGGGACCCTGCACTCCGTGTAGGAGACCCAGAGGAGGCTCCTGGCTCCTGGCTTAGGATCAGCTCAGCTCTGGTTACTGCAGCCACTTGGGGAGTGAACCGGCAAATGGAAGATCTTTCTGTCTTTCCTGCCCTCTTTGAATCTGCCTTTCCAATATAAATACACAAACAAACAAATAAATAAATAAATCTTAAAAACAAAACACTAGGCCAAGTAACTAGCTTAACACAAACAAAATGCTGAAGTCATTAAATCAAACAAAGCTACAGGATTCTCATTCTATGCAGTGAGCCCACACTATCAACTAAATGCCCATAAGGATGCCATATTTGGGTCCAAATTCTGAAAATGACTGGAGACTGTCTTCAAGAGGCAGCAGAGAAGACTGCTGCTATGGTCTAGCAGGTTATCTTTCTATTTGAGGCAAGCAAAATCCTAAATCAGGGGGCCTGGGATCAAATCCTGATCCTGCTGACAATCTAGCTAATGTGCATACTGGGAAACAGCAGTAAATGGCTCAGCCTGTCACCCATGTGGCAGACTCAAAGAAGTCCTGGCTCCTGGCTTCCATTCAACCCAGTCCCAGGTGCTGTAGGCATTTGGGGAGTTAACTTGCAGCAAACCTCTCTATTTCTGTGTCTGTCTCTCTGTCTTTCAAATAAATAACAAAGTTTAAGTATTTAACAAACAAAAAGAGGCAGCACAGTAACCACCCAATATCCCAAATAAAACTCCTACACATGTAACACAAAAGAATCTTGTAATTATTAAAACTAGAGTTTAATTGCACATTAGTATTGGGCTGGTTCGTTTTTAACATGATTACTATGCCTCAAGCAATCTGATTAATTCCCTGCTGCATTTTCAACCACATTTTCAATCTTAAAATGCATGCATTTCATACATATGTTCTCTTTAAAGTTATAGTATCTGTGTATAGTAACTTTCACCCAACCTAAGAAGCACAATCCAGATGTCAATAGCAATATTTTCAAAACAAAGAATAAAGTGCAGCTCTGAACAATTTCAAACTCATTAACAAGGGCTTGTTCAAATCAAACTTCAAAACATTATGAACTGCTGTAAGAACTCATGTCCAGAGTAAGAATAGCACACTGCAGCTAGTGAGACTGTTTTTAGCCCCAACATCTACATGTACACAATTAAGGCCACCACGCCAGGTGTCCATACTAGCCACTCACCAATTTAACTGTCAAATTTCTCCATTTCTCAATATTACTGACTTATAAGAGTTCAGCAAGTTCGTAATTTCTCGTTTATGGCATTATCAAATGTCTTAGAGACCAAAGTCCAACATGTGGTGAGGTACGCAATAGACACGTTTTCTTGGTAAGTGACACAACAGATTCAGCCCGTTAGGAGAGCTGTCAAAGGAGCAGAGCCCATTATACCTATGCTAGACACTCCTGAGCAGGTTCAAAATAGCTGGACAAACTAGACCAAAACTAACCAGAGCTAGAAGAAACACACAAAACTAATGAGCCTTCGAAATCCAGGTGAGTATCAATCTGTCAACAAGTAAGCTCAATTAGTCCTTTCAGAACAAAATACCTTTTGAGGTGACAGGAAACCAGACTGAAGTCTAGAACAGGAGAAGAATAAAAGCAGTCACTTTTACAGAGCTCGCTGCCGAATGCAGTCATATCACAACAGGAGGATTTTGTAATGACTAAATAAAGACGCATGTCAAATACCTATCCACATAATACAGAAGGGGGCACAGAACTAGTGTTCAGCAAATATTGGTCCTTTCACAAATCTTTGAGAACTCAGGCTTATCAAGTCAAAGATCATCTCTTGGCTTAAAAAAGTAAAACCAGATTAGGGGTGTTTGGCCCAGCGATTACAGCCCTGCCTGGGTGTGGCCCTGGCTGCTCTATCCCTGACCCACTTCCCACTCACACAGACCTTGGGAAGAGGCAGGGGGTATTTTAAGGGATTGGATTCCTGCCGCCCTGTAAGAGATCCAGACTGCAGCATGGCTCTAGCCTCAATTACACTGCAGGCATCTGGGGAGAGAACCAGCAGATGAGAACAAAACAAAGAGAAGCCTTAACTCCTTAAGTGGCAATACAAGACATCTTAAAAGAAGGTAGGGCTATAAAGCAGCAGGTAAGACCATGAAAATGAGAAGCAGCTATGGAAAAATTTCTGGATGACTTACACTTTTGGATGACTTTCTTCACGGTCATTTACAAACTTCATGTTTTGTGAAACTGTAAAGATGAACTCTGACAACAAATGGGCCAAATGCAAACTAATTTGGAAGTAAAACAACGCAAAGTCTTTTGCAGCAGGTGAACGGTTCCTTCTATAAATCCCTCACCCCCGGCTAGCCAGACTTGAAGCTTTCAGCAACTCCAGTTTTCAAACACACCAACAACAAAATTATACAGTTAATTTTTTCATTAGAATTATTAAATAACAGGAGGTTCAATAAATCGTTTGCCTTCGAAAGGAAAAAAATTACTTTCTAACACATGTAATATTTCTCCCGGTTCAAAGAAAATGAAGTTTATTTATTTACAAACTGAAAACTAAAATCTTTATGGCTCAAGAATGAAATATTTAAGAAACAATGATACAGAAAGAACAAGATTTGGTCTAATTCCAGTATTAAAAAATCGGTGGTGCGGTGGGGAGGGGAGGAGGGAGACAAAACATATGGCATAAAAGGGTAATACGGTGTTTCTTAATGGCACCAGCATCCCATATCAGAGTATCATTTTTGTTTTATTTTCCTTTTTAAAGATTTATTTATTTTTACTGGAAAGGCAGATCAGATTTATGGAGAAAAAGGACAAAGAGGAAGATCTTCCATCCACCAGTTTAATTCTCAAATGGCCACAATAGTCAGAGCTGAACCAATCTGGAGCCAGGAGCCAGAAGCTTCTTTTGGGTCTCCCACGTGGGTGCAGCATCCCAAACTCTTGAGCCATACTGCACTGCTTTCCCAGGCCACAAAAGCAGGGAGCTGGTTGGGAAGTGGAGCAACTGGGACACAAATCAGTGCTCAAAAGGGATCCCCAGTGCTTGCAAGGTGAGGATTTACCCACTGAGCCACTATGTTTGGCCCACCTTTATTTTTTTTTTAAGATTTATTTATTTTTATTGGAAAGATAGATCAGATTTACAGGAGAAAAGGAGAGAAAGACAGAGTACCATTTGGAATCCTAGTTGTTTCACTTGTAATTGAACTCCCTGCTATCATTCCTAAGAAAGCAGAATAAAATGTAGAAGATTTACATGGAGTTCTAGGATTCTGACTTCCGTCTGGCACACTCTCCTGGCTGTTATGGACATCATGAGAATGAAGCCACGAATGATCTCTTTCTCTCTCTCTCTGCCTTCCTTCCTCGCTCCCTCCCCCCTGTCTCTTAAACAAGCAAAATCTATTAAAAAGAAGAAGAAAAAACACTTTTTGGTATCAAGTACTAGTACTGCAACTCACTATAAGACTTTCAGGAAATGACTTAAACTCTAAAAACAGTAAGATTATGAAATCTGATGCTGCCTTCAGTGTTCCCCAAAACACGCACATACACAAACACACATGTACAAGAACATGTCCCCATGTCCCTTTGTTAAATAATTCTGTCATATTTCTGATGTGGTAGTAACTTAAGCCCCATTAAGAAACATTTTACTCACTATTGTGGCAAAATAGGTTAATCCACTGCCTGCCATTATCCCATCTGGGTGCTTGTTCAACTCTCAGCTGGTCTACTTCAATCCAGCTCCCTGCTAACCTGCCTGGGAAAGCAGCAGAAAATGTCCCAAGTGCTTGGACTCCTGCACCCACATGAGCGACCTAGAGGAAGCTCCTGGTTCTTTGCTTCAGCTTAACCCAGCCCTCATTGTTGCAACCATTTGGGGAATGAACCAGTGAACGGACTACCTCTCTCTATGTGTAATTCTTTCAAATAAATAAATAAATAAACCTAACTCTTGCTTTTAAATAAGTAAGTAATCTTAAAAAAAAAAAAAAAGATATTCATGGAGGGGGGATCCAACCCCACACATCATTCTCAGTACTTATGGCATTTACACAGCTTCATGACACCTGAATTAACCAAGTAAGCCTTTAAACCCTTACAATGAAACATTAAAATTCAATGTGGCTCTAATCTCTTCCTTTAAAAACATGGGACCCAACAGTCTGGCTTCAAGTATGGTTTAAAGAGGGGGCTGGGAAGGGGACGTGCAAAATGTATTATATTCCCCATCCAGCTCTTTCCTATAACCACTTAAAACATACACACTCACAAACACACACACACAAACCTCACAAGCCCATTGTAATACACTGAACCACTTTTGAATGCAACACTTAGCTCAGGCTTACTAGACTGACAAATAAAGGAAAGCACTTTATGAAGCCAATTTAATTGGGAGGTGACAGAAAACATACAGCCATTCTCTTTAGCCTTATCATTGAATTGGCTTCAGCTCCAATCTCTGGCAAATCCCACTCAACAGAAGAAATTAACCAGGTCAGCAGAACAGGTGCTACGTTGTGTCTGTCAAGGGCCTGGCATCACCACAATTACTTGCACACAATGAAGCAGTAATCTTTACAGATCATCTCTCCCAAGAAGCATACTGAGGAGGGGGAGGAAAACTAAAGGGAGGTAGACAGCATGGAGATGGGGGTGGGGAGGTGGGGAGGTGGGAAGATGATCGGAAGCAAAGAGAAAAGGCAAGAAAAGAAAATGAATGTGCAGCTGCTTTGCAGCTCAGCAGATGTCAGAACGTGATGTACGAGGCTAGGATAAGCTGTCGTAGCCCGCTGCCAAAGAGTGGTAAGTGATTAAAGCCGGCATAGTGCTAAGCACCATATTTAGAATCTGTGGGGTTTCAAGACTTGCACCCATTCCTTGCTGTGCTGCCAGATGTTGGCAACTGGTCCAGTTCCTTACTGACTGTGCATGGATGGCAGCAGTTGGAACAGTAGCAAAGCAATCTGGAATCCTTCCGGAGATGCTGTACATTAACAAGTGTCACCCATCATTCACCTTTACAGAACGCTGAAACAACTCCAATTTGCTGCCACTTCCCTCTTGGGAAACAGCCAAGATAAAGTTGTGCCTGGCAGCCCCATTTGTTTCACTCAGGTGTTTCAGCTGCCTTGCTGACCTCTATTAGTTTAAGTTTTAATTTAGATTAACCCCAGCACCCCAATTAACCAGCAAGGGGAAAAGCTAAAATGTGACTAGTCATAATTTTGAAATCAGAATTTATCGAAGCTAAAATTATTAATTGGGATGAAGGGCCAATCAAGTAATGCTATTTCTTCTTAAATAGACCTCTAGGCCAAAAAAAGAACTTTTCGAATAAGGAATGCCAATAGAAGCAACTTCCCCCAGTAATTTCAGTTTATTTTATTAAGCCTGTTTAATTTATGATGCACTTTCCATTGAACAATGTTCACTTCAATTAATGAGAACATTTCTGATTGTCTCCCGTGATCTCACACTATTATACAGCATTAATATCCCATATCAGGTACTTCCTAACCCACTCCAGAACAAAATAGAGTTCCTACTCCTCTGACAAATGGATACAAAGAAAAGAAGAAAAGGAAAAAAAGAATCAGGACTTCTGGCTGAGAACAGCTGAGGCCACACCAATTCTCTTGATTACTTCTCATCATTACTGATAAGAGTCACAGCAATAACTTTATCAAATATTACAGAATAAATGCAAAGATTAACAGTCTCTTTCTCTTTTTAGAATAAAACAAAAAGTATTGCCTGTACAGAACCACTTGTTTGGCTTTGCACATAACCTTCCTAAGAAGGTCCTCCTTTCACTTACACACACAATAAAGCCGCGGGGGCTAAACCTTCAACAAACACTTGCAAGTTCTTTCACAAGCTGACACACAGCATTCAGCAGAGAAGCAAATTGTCCTGATAAATAACAGTACAACAAAAACCGGCATATCACTGCTAAGCAGCATCCTCCATTCTCCACTATGCTACAACTTGGGAAATTATTTAAGTTCTTCATTTTAGACTTTAATCCAAATGTTTAGTCTACCTTAACAGTCACTAACATCATTAAAAAGCAAAAATAAACAAACAAAAAAACACCACACCAACAGGTAATGTCAGGACAAAAATTGAGTAGGAGCATTATTGAGAACTGGGTCATAGTTGAACTTTTTAACAATTCTTTCTGCCTTCTAAGAATAATACTATTATTATAATCAACAGCAAATAATCCTTTTCTCTCATACACATACACACACACACACACTCTCTATATATATATATATTATATTCAGCTGATTTAAACAGGCACAAAAAATATGTACAATAAGAGGCTTCAAAGGTAACAGAACCAGACGCACAACTCTCAAGAGTTCAGATCCCAGCCCTTTGGCTTCGTATCATTCCTAACAGCGCTGGGAGAAGCCACATAAATAGCTAACAGAAAGTCCTCAATTAATACTACCAAGCACAGCTAAGAAAAAAGAAACCATCTCACACACAGGAGTTCAAACTGTTTTACATATAATATACACTTATTGAACAACTAGGAAGGTAGCTACAGCTGTTTCCATTTCAGAATGAAAACAAAAAACATGCAGCAAATCCAGAATGACAGTCTACTATGAATGCAGTGCTGACTTCATTCTTCCAAAGCTGCCCCTTGTTCAGAGAAGTCTATCTGCTATTTTAACACGCTAAAACCATTTATCACAAAGAGTTAAGTCATACCTGGTGGTAAAAGTCATCATCATCAAAGATCTCTTCATCCAAATCCTTCAGGTGAGCATTGGCGGGGGCCTCAGGAAGGACCTCCTGCGTCAACAAGTGGAGGGAATCCCCATGAGGTTACAAACTAACACAACCACAAATCTAAGTCAAAAAAGCTCGTAGATAAAAATTTAAAAATAAAAACAGTTCAATGATAAAATGGGCAAACACATTAACAAGACAGCTGATTAAAAAAAGTCACAAATAATAACAAAAATATATTTAACTCCACTCTTACTAAATACATACAAATCAAGAGGAAAGGATAACTTTTTTTCATCAACAAGACTGCCAATTTTCAGTATGACTGGAGGGACTATATATTAACGCAGCTTTCAGAGGCAATTTGGCAACCTCTATCAGGATTTAGTGAATTTCCTTTAATGTAACATCTCCACTTCATGAAATCTATCCATATGCTTGCAAAAACACTCAAATTTTCTAGAATGCTTCCTGTAGCACTGTTTCTAATTCTGGAGACAACACAAACATGCATTGTTTGAATAAAGTAGTATACATCCATACAATGGAAGGTTCTGCAGCCATGTGCAAAAATGAAGGCAGTCTCATAAAACAGTATGGGCAAGTGTCTAGTATGTATTACATTTAAAAAGTAAATGCTAAGACCTTCTATATAATTGACATATTTTGTTTATAAACACATAAATATGGCCATACTATTTAGTTTAAAAAAAACACCATATTTGTGTCTGTGTATATGTGTATATATTAAGATGAATAGAAAAATCCCTGAAAGCTTGTCACAACTATCAATACTGACTAAACACAAGCAGAATTTTCAGAGTAGGGGCAGATTTCATTTTCCCTTTTAAAATCTTAAGAACATAAAAAAATTAACACATGACTATTTCTTCTAGCATATATAATATAAAAATATTCCCTTCAAACAATGATATTTGACTATTCCACTTTCAGGTCCTTTTCTGGAATACTAGCAACATTAAGCTTAAAATGCATCCCTGCTTCCATACTGACATTCCCACAAAGTCAGAGTGAATTGTAAAAAATTGGATTATGAACGTTTCTATTACCAGTTTCCTGCATCGAACTCAAATCTCAGAAGCTGACACACAAGAATTAATGAAAACCTCATTTTTAAAACTTCCTCCTTGCACATAATCCCAGGCTCTCAATAACCCAGTCAAGTATACCTGTTTTCCTTTCTCTAACTTCTTATCCCAAGGCACGATACCTGCACATTTCTGAGTTAGCCTCCCCAGTGCTGCTCCCGTAGTTACAGAGTTCTTACCGGTTCCCCGGGCAAACTCTCCGGGACAGGCTGAGGTGCCAGTTCAGGTTTGCCAAGAACTCGGTAGACAGAGCGCTTGGTCTGTGTCCTTCGAAGTAATCTTTCTTTGTCCATCAGAATATGATCAATCTGAGTCAAGATCGAGCGTTCAAAGGCACCAAAACCCTGCAACAACATTAACCGATGTCAGATAATGCAGAAAGTCGGTGCTGAAGACAGCTACATTAGTTTCTTTATCTTTCTGTGTCAGCAAAGAAATAGACAATTGCCTTTGCAGAAGAGGCTTTCTGTTACAGATGGACTTTGTGAGTGGCTGCAACTGTTCTCCAGAGGAAAAAAATTAGACTTAAGCAGATTAAATCACTTTTGTTTGCAGATTGACTTTTGCTCCTTTAATAACTGTTTTAAGACCCATTTCTTTATTTTGTACATTCAATACTTAAAACACAAAGACATCCATTTTAAGAATAAAATATTTTTCTAACAAAGTTAAAATCCCAAATCTGAAAAATACAAACCGCAGCTGGCAGTTCAGCATATTCTGCTATAGAAATGAGTGATGCAGAATAAAGCCTGGTTTCAAACCCCCTGTCCTCTGCCCAGGCAGCCTCAGCCTCCACTCCCTCTCTCCTCATCCCCCACAGGTCCCCAGCTAAAATAAAACCTTCTGCACGTTGAGGAAAAAAAAAAAGACTGTTAATTATTAAATCATAACAATATCCAGAAAATTTTCTTAAAATTGCTTCAGGTTGCTACCTACCTTATGTGGGCGCATGCCCACACACACACACAACTTGCCTTCCCAAGTTTTCCAGAAGCCAACTTGGTCTTATCATGCCATTTCTGAAGTGTGCGGTTCCTGTAGACAGTGAAATCGGCAAAGCGCTTTGCCATGAAGCTGGGATAGTCATCCATCTGCAGCTTCCTCTTCCGTGGGGCCCTTCTCTGTTTCTTCTCTTCTACCACCTCTTCATCTTCACTAGAAATCTCCTCACTGGAAAATCAGTAAGAACATGAGCTCCGTATCAACGAACATTATGCAAACAAAGAACAGGGCTCCACAAAGGAAAATACTGAAGTCTTTCCTATTCTAAGTTTTTACAACTAAGATTTATTTATTTGCTTTTTTTTTAAAGATTTATTTTTATTATTATTTTTTTATTGGAAAGGCGGATATACAGAGAGGAGAGACAGAGAGGAAGATCTTCCATCCGATGATTCACTCCCCAAGTGAGCACAACGGCCGATGCTATGCCGATCCGAAGCCAGGAGCCTCTTCGGGTCTCCCACGCGGGTGCAGGGTCCCAAAGCTTGGGCCGTCCTCGACTGCTTTTCCCGGGCCACAGGCAGGGAGCTGGAAGGGAAGTGGGGCTTCTGGGATAGAACCGGCGCCCATATGGGATCCCGGGCGTGCAAGGCGAGGACCTTAACCACTTGCGTCACCGCGCCGGGCCCTATTTATTTGTTTTAAAGTCAGAGAGAGGCAGGCAGAGATCTTCCACCTGCTGGCTCACACCCCAGATGCTCCTAATGAGCATTCAAATACACTCTACTAGAATGGCTTTTTTATTTGGGTGGAAAGAATGTGCTTAAGGTGAAACACTTATGTGTCTTTTCAAATAAATATCAAATTGCTCCATTAGGGATGGGAACAGCATAGTGGTATATAAGTTAATCTTTTCCTTGTGACACTGGCATCCCATATGGGCTCTGGTTTGTGTCTGAGCTGCTCCGCTTTCTTTATTTTTTTTTTCTTTATGTTTTTTTTTTTTAAGATTTATTTTTATTATTTTTTTATTGGAAAGGCGGATATACAGAGAGGAGAGACAGAGAGGAAGATCTTCCGTCCGATGATTCACTCCCTAAGTGAGCCGCAACGGCCGATACTATGCCGATCCGAAGCCAGGAGCCTCTTCCAGGTCTCCCACGTGGGTGCAGGATCCCAAAGCCGTGGGCTGTCCTCGACTGCTTTCCCGGGCCACAGGCAGGGAGCTGGAAGGGAAGCAGAGCCACCAGGATAGAACCGGCGCCCATATGGGATCCTGGGCGTGCAAGGCAAGGACCTTAACCACTGTGCCACCGCGCCGGGCCCACTGCTCCGCTTTCAATCCAGCTCCCTGCTTATGTACAGCCTAGGAAGGCAGCAGAAGACAGCCCGAGTGCTTGGTCCCCGACACCCATGTGGAAAACCCAGAAGCAGCTTTTGGTTCCTGGTTTCAAACAGGCTCAGCTTCAGTCCCATGGCCATTTAGGGAGTGAACCAGCTCTTGAAAAGACCTCTCTCTGTCTCTCTTTATCTCTCTGTAAAATCTGCCTTTTAAGTAAAAATAAATAATTCTTTTCAAAAATATTTTGAGGTTCCAATGTGTGGTATAATATATTAAGACACCACTTGCAATGCCAGCATCCCCATAAAGAAACTAGTTGGTTCCAGCTGTTCTACTTCTGATCCATCTCCCTGCCAATGAGCCTTGGAAAAGCAACATAAGATTGCCCAACTGTGAACACGCCAGGCTCCCAAATGGGTGCCGCTTCTAATCCTGGCAGTCCCACTTCCAATCCAGATCCCTGCTTGTGGCCTGGAAAAGCAGTTGAGGACAGCCTTGGGACCCTGCACCCGCATGAAAGACCTGGAGGAGGATCCTGGCTCCTGGATTCAGATCAGCACAGCTCTAGCCATTGCGCCGCTTGAGGAGTGAATCAGCAGACGGAAAATTTTTCTCTGTCTCTCCTCCTCTATGTATATCTGACTATGCAATAAGTAAATCTTTTTAAAAAATGTTTATGAGGTAAGGAAATTATAAAAATAAATGAAGCTGCAAAATCACTGCTAGAAAAATCTATGAATCACAACTGTACTATCATGAACAGATCTTTAAAAATTAAACACACTGGGCTGGTGCTGTGGCAAAACAAACTAGACCTCACCTGCATTCCTTACGGGCACCAGAACAAGTCCAGGCTGCTCCACTTCCAACTCAGATCCCTGCTAATTTGCCTTGAAAAGCAGTGGAAGATGGCCCAAGTGCTTGGGCCCTGGCACCCACAGGGCAGACCCAGAAGAATCTCCTGACCAGCCCAGCTCCAGCCACTGAGGCCCTTCAGGGAGGGAACCAGCAGAGGGAAGACATCCCTCTCTTGCTTTCTGCATCTGTAACCCTGCCTTTCAAATAAAAATAAACATTTGAAAAAAACATTTAACACATAACCATATTTCTATGAATTCAATCCTCAAATCAAAATGCCTCTCTGTAACTCAGGAAAGGAGAGTCGCACTGTACCCCCTTTTCTTTTTAGTTGCTATCCTCCCAGGGACCCACAAGGTAGACCTGCAGAGAACATTACTGGATTAAATCAGAAAACTCAAAATTGGGCAGGCGTTCGGCACAGCAGAGTAGATGCTGCTTGCAATACCCAAGCCCACGTGCCCAGGTTCAAGCTCTGATTCCATGTCAGACCCCAGCTCCCTGCTAAGGCACTCTGGGGGGCAGCAGGCAATGGTCATGTATTTGGAACTCCCTGGTTTCTGGCTTCAACCTGGCCCAGCTATGTCCATGGTGGGCATTCAGGGAGTGACCCCTCAGTCGGTGGATGATCACTCAGTCTTCCTGTCTCTCTCTCTGCATTCCAAAAATACAATACAATACAATAAAAACTCAAAAAGAAGGCCACAGGACTGGCCCTAAATTGTACAATCGGCCATCTGTTTCTGCCAATTCCATATCTATGAGCACCATATTTACATAATTCAACCAACTTAAGACCGAAAAAAACATGCACAGAACATATGCAGTCTTTTTTCCTAACAATATTTCCTAACAAATGGAACAACTATTTATATAAGTTGGTTTTACTTCATAAATGATGGAAAACAACCAGATAAAGAGAAAATAAATAACTCCACAGCTCCATGTCCTCTCACCTTTCTGCTTCAGGTTTAGTCCCATCTACGAGGTACCTAGTGTCAGGGTACTGACAGAGCAACTCCTCCTGAAGATCCACCAATGACCTCAACAATGCTTTAAGGGCCTTGTGACCTGAGAAATAAAGCAGAGCAGAAAAGACCATTTTTTGATTACCTACAATTCTCCCAAGTATATGATGCCTCTAACTCCTGATTCTTGAGCAGTTCTGGCTGGTGACGGTGAATACAAGGGACTAAGAACCCTCTAAAATACCGGATTTCCCAGTAGAATAACAGTATTCATTTCATAGGACTGTTGTCAAGTACCAGCAAGATAATACACATAAGGAGCTTAGAAAAGTATTTACAAGTAAGTCTAGCACATTATCAGTTCTTCAATTTATTAAGTTTCACCAGTTCCCTCCTTGCCTACCTTCATGACCATTCAATTGTTCCTCTGGAGTTAGATCCTTGAGCATCACCACTGTATCAACTCCTTCAACAATCCCTCCTCTTTTAAAGAACACTCCTTTAGCCCGGGATCTACACCGCCTCTCCCCCTCCCCCCGGAGAGCTCATCTGCATCCAGTTTAAGCGGCCACCTCCTTCACTCAATCTCACAACACATACCCATATGGAAAGTTCTTGTTCACACACAAAAACCTAAACTAATGGCTTTCTTTTCATAGTAGTGAACTGCCTTTTAAAAAATCTGTGCACCAAGAACATGTTGCCATCTAGTTCTCGCAGCCAACAGCATGGATCTGTCACGCAGCTGGTTGGGTTTAGGTTTACAGTCTATGGCTAAGAACTCCTGGAATAAAAACTGGACCCCCAAGAACTGAATCCCTACTTTCTGCAGCAGAACAATCCCACTAAACAGGCTAAAAAATCCTACTAACTAGACACTAAGTATCACCATTTATGTGCTGAGAGCTCTCAGACTTCTCTCCTATAATCAAGCCTTCACATTTCCAGCTACAACTGCCAGAAAAAGCATTCCATGGAAGGTCATACCTTCAAATACATGTCACGTAAGAAACAAAGCTTTTTTTCTTCCTAATATTTCTCCCTTGTCTGAATTTTCTTCTCTGTTGAATGTATTGTTATAGATCACGGACTTCGGCTGCATTTTTTCTATATGTTTAGTTGGCTGATAAATCCTGTACTTTCCATTCTTATCATCTCTGCTAATGGTAATCTCTGGCCATGCTTCTAACTTTTCTTCCACATAATCAAAATCTTACAAACACCCCTACTTTCATTCAATTATCCCTATATTCATTTTTTTATTTTATTCTCCACACTAACTTCAACTTTGATTACATGACTTTGATAAGTCTTAGTCTCTCTTTTCTGCTTGTTTCTACCTAGTACAGCATGAGCAGCCTTCTCACTATTGTGCATTCCAATGCCATCTCATTAACAGGACATCAATACATGAGTTAGAAAAGCTCTCCAAATACCTTACACAGTAACATCCTATTTCAATCTAAGGCTAGAAATTAACCTGCCTGAGAAAGCCTTCTTCAACTGGACAGAAGAAACTTGACCCAATGATAACCTGCAATATAACACCATATAACTATAACTTGCTTGAAATAAGACCCTTGGGCTCAGTCCAGAGACATAGTGGCTAAAGTCCTTGCACGTGCCACAATCTCATATGAATGCCAGTTCATATCCCGGTTGCTCCACTTCCCACCCAGTTCCCTGCTTGTAGCCTGGGAAAGCAATAGAGGATGGCCCAAAGCCTTGGGATTGGAACCTTGCACCCATGCAGGAGACCAGGAAGAAGCTTCTGGCTCCTGGCTTCAGATCAGCTCAACTCCAGCCTTTGTGGCTCCTTGGGGAGTGAACCAGTGGATGAAAGATCTTTCTGCCTCTCCTTCTCTCTGTATATCTGACTTTCCAATAAATATAAATAAATACTTCCTGCTAAAGACCTGGGAAAGAAGGGGGGAAGAGGTGGAGGAATGGTCCTGGTATTCAGGCTCTTAAACCCACAAGGGAGACATGGAGGAAGCTCCTGGTGCTGAGCTTCATTATGGCCCAGCTCTGGCCGCTCAAACTCTTTGGGGAGTGGAAAGGAAGATCTCTCTCTCTGTCTCTCCCTCTTCTCAGTAACTCTTTCAAGTAAAATAAATAAATCTTTAAAAAAAACAAAAATCTTCCACCAGGTAAATATAAAGATACTTATGAAGAAGAAAATCGCAATACAGATTTATTCTGTCAGCTTTGGGGAAATGAATTAAATATAACCCAGGTGAAAAGTAAATAAGAAAGAGACAATTTAAAGGCAAGAATATGCTATGTGTACATGTAGAACAATGCAAAATTATGTAAATATACAGGACATTTTCAAAGAAAGGAGAGCAAAGATTACAAATGATAACTGCCAATACTCTCATCACAGCCATCCGAGAAAAGAGCGAAGAACTGTTCACACATCTCCTCTAGCAGCTGAAGTCCAGAAAGTGTCTGTTATAGCAAAAGCCTTAATAAGAAATGAAACAGACACTAGTACTTGGAAGAGGGCCCATGAAAATACAGAAATCTCATTTCATCCAAATTCTTTAAAAATATGAACCGTTTTTACCTTCTCCTCCAGAAATGACATCTTAAGAATAGTAATACCACACGTTAATTTGCATCTGCAGAGCAGTTTTTAATATTCCCCAGATCAAATATGGAAAATATTTGACCTTGTAAAAAAAAGTCAATTGGGGAAAAGAAAAAATACTGTATAATTCCACTTATATGAAGTATCTTAATAGTCATTCTATATCTATACAGAGACACAAAATAGAATAGCAATTTCCAGGGGGTGGGGAGAAGAGTAGAGATGTCATGATTGCAGGTGTCCAACTTTGAGACAATGGAAAAAATCTGATATGGACAGTAGAGACAGTTGCATAATAATCTGAACATACTCATGCCAACAAACTACAGACTTAAAATTATTAAAAGGGCAAGTTTTTGCTATGTTATATATATTTTACTATTACTGAAAAACTTTAAAAAAAATCCCCAGACCATGATATAATAATTCTATCATCTCAATTCATCTCAGTAGAGACAAAAATCATAATTCTTTAAACTGAACCTATTCAAAAGGAACAGGAAAAAACAATGGAATATTCATTCAGCCTTAAAATGGAAGGAAACTGACATTCATGCTACAACACAGATGAACCCTGAGGATATTATACTAAGTTGAATAAGCCAGTCACAAAGCGACAAGCACCGCAGGATTCCACGCACATAAGTACCTGCAGAAGTCACACCCACATATGGGGACAGGAAGTAGAATGTGAACCAGGGGCTAGAGGAGGGGAAGAGAGGAAGGTATGGCATCAATTCTGCAAGATGAAACTTTTGGAGACTGGCTGCACAACAATATGAATATGCTTAACACCACTGAACTGCAACCATAGAAAGAATTAAAACAGTGACTTATGTGCCTTTTTTTCACAATGAAAAACTTAAAAGGACAGAAAAAGCAAAATATCTGTCCCTTACTTCCTCTAGGCACATACATTCATGAACTGAAATATGAAATAAAAATTGATGCAAGGAAGAAGTTAAAAAACAGTCTGTAATGTTTACAGCTTCCTGCCCCTAAAAAGCAAGTGATAATTTGACTCACACAGCATAACCAAGAATTGTCAAAACATCCAATAAATGACCGTAACTTTCAAGAGCCACTTTCAAGTAGCCACGAGTCTTTTTATTTAGGTCAGTTTTTAAAAACCTACTGCTCATATATTAGACAGCGTATCAATCCAACAAGAAAGCAGAGAACCAGTACCAGTAAATCAAAGTGTGCCTTTCTGTTAATACTCTCTCATACACCCTTTCACCCACTCAGAAAGTAACCCTGAAGTACTTAAGCTCCATTCTGGGATAGCACCATCAAGCATCAAAGTGTCAAGAGACCTACCAGAAATGAAATCTGCAATTCTGTGCTTCTAATCACCAAAGAGGAAAAAAAGAAAAAAAGAAAGGGGGGTTAGGGGGACAGCAATATTTAGCAAAGTAGATGTCACCAATGGCCCAACAGACAAGTCAACTTCCTCTGAAGAGACTTAAGAGGACAGAATCCATTCTTACTTCTTGATGATGCTGGGTCACAGTTCATTCTGGATGCTTTGTAATCCAGAAGAGATGCAGGGCAGTCCTGTGGTGGAGGTGAAGACCTCCTTAGAGCCAAGCACCAACTCCATGGCAAATCCTTCCCAGCCAAGATAAAAAACCAGTAAAAACAAAATATCTCTATTATTTATATAGGACTGGATCCAAGTTGTTCAACCCTGTGAATAGTAAATGGAATGGAATAAACAGTTTCTAACTCATCTTGGATCTCTTTCCTGTTATAGAAGAGTTGAAAGTTAAGAAAAGTAGTAAAGATGCACATACTTTCTTCTCTAGCCTTTTCGGCATGTGGCCACAAAGCAAATGAGATTGTCAAGGGCATATATGTTTATATTGCCCTACACGGTTCATTTCCAGAGGCCTTTCCCTTACAAAGAGATTAAGAAGGACACGTGCCTCTTGATATTACCCCCACTCACCCCAAGCATCTGATCGGCTGCAGGGATAATCTTGAATACAGAATAAATGGAAAAAGTACTTTCCTGAGGGTCAGGAGCCCCACATTCTACCTGACACCATCACTACTAAGTCGTGTTATGCTGAGTGGACCAGTGTAATCTCTTGAGTCTCTCATCTATAGAATGTAGGTAATTCTTTGCCTACTGATCTCATAGAAATAAGGAAAGAAATAACGTGTTATCATTTATTAATGTATTTTGTAATTTTGTTAAAAAGTTGCAGAAGGGAAGACATATTACTATCCTAACCACTGTCATCTTTCACATGAACTAAATCCTTCACACTCCGCTTGAAACATATAGCAGTGAGCCTGACCTGGTATTCAGAGATTCCTGTATTAGGTATTCATTTACATGCTACACATCTGCAAGCATTCTGTATATAAAATGTCACCAATCTAAAAACCATTTTCATCTAACAGCTTTATATTTTTCCTTGATTCATCCAGGCTGCTTGACATAAACAAAACTGTAGTCAGAAGAATAAGTTTGGACATGGCACACTGTTCATTAGTTAGATTACACACCACTAAATAAAATTTCCGGCTACAGGATGAAGGTGGAACAGGAAGAATGAATGTATAAAGTAAAACAAATCTAATCATATCAGTTTAAAACATCTATACAGCTATTTTAAATAAATATGCAAACATACAATTATTTATGTACAAGTACACATAAACTCCCACACTCCTATTAACAGAGATAAATACAATGAATTGGAATTTGCAGATTACAAGAGTATTTTTTTTCTCCTTCTAAAGTACTCTAGAACTAGAGCTAAACTATAGGTCAAAATGACATGCACTATATTGGTCTGAGAACAATACTTTTCATTCAAATTCACACAGGCCTGCCACTTGCACTAGTCACCCCCAGCAATTAATCCCCCAAGAAAGACGTTTGATTAAATCTTTTCAAGCAAATCCTTTGCTTTGCTTTTGTTAGTTCACTTCTTGTCAACATCTATTAAAATATGCCTTTAATTCTCCCACAATCTTAAAAAACACCGATTCCACTGTCTTCAACTTTAATCAACTGTATGGCCGGCATTTTTCATTTCATAATAATGTGCTGCTTGGAATTCAAGAGGCAGGCTCAGCATCAATCATCTGGTAAGAATTTTTCCACTGCAATAAATATGCAAATGAGGAGAGCCAGTCAGTCGTATTTCAGGCCCGACTTGCTAGTGTTTTAAAAAAGACACAAATTTATTAATTGCCGGTGGCCAGAGGAATCCTATTACTTTGGGCATTGATTACAAAGCTGTGTGAGTGATTATTGTGCAACTCGCAGGCTACCCAGGCATGAGGAAAAATTATTAAAGCAAGGCAGAGATTATCAACTCAGAATAACAATAAGCCTTAACATTTAGGCCCTAACTTCTTCAACAAAGAATTACGTGAAGGCTCCACTGTATCATAATTCCGAATTCTGTCAGTATTACTATTTGCACTTGTTCTATATTCCTGAAGCAGAATGGTACTTCCCATGAGAAGAGGAATGTAGGTTACAAATTCCTCAACAACAACCATTCGGACAAGCTGCCATGATTCCCAATGTGTGTCCAACCAGAAGTCTTACATGTCAGTACAAGTATACCCAGTCAAGTGTGTGCACATACACATCCTAGATTTAGATAAATGGGAATACTATCACAAAGACCTTGGCTTTAATTGGAATAGTGTAAGAAGTTCTGTTTCGAAGAGCTAGTTAGTTCTATGGGCCAAAAGTAGAACTATTCTAAAAGTAATAAATAAATAAATAATAACCACAAGAATCATTTTCCAAAGCAGAGCACAGGGACTTAGGATTTTATAATCCCAAATGCTCAGCCAAGACAGAACCCTAGGGGTGCCATAGGAGAAGGCATGCCATCTACACAGGGGGAGAAAATGTGGGGGAAACAGAAGGGTAGGCCAATTCTGAACGCAAAGTGTTTTTGCAAGGAACATTCAACCTAAGATACATTAAATGAGAAAGAGAACTCAGTGGATAAAACTTATTTTTTACTCTTAAGAGAATGATGTGGGGAATTGGAGTAAGTGGAAGTTGAAATAAGGGCAAGATGAAGGGACATATGATAAAATATACATCAGGTGAAACCCTCACAGAAAAGAAACAACAACAAAAAATCCTTAACATCTGACATTACTGCCGTGCTAAGTAACATGAAAAATAGTGCGCATTTGAGTTCTGTGGAGGGACAGCCCGCATAAGCTGTAATTTCTGCCCAGGCATGAATTTATAAGGAAAGGGAAAAACGGCAGAATTTTTAGGTTTCCCTGAATACTCTCTCAAATATCTTGATGAAGTGTGCCAATAAATTCTTAAAAAGCCCTACAGGACACAGCAATCTGGCTGATCAATGTGCTTTCTGAAATTCACCCCAGTTACCGTCACAATTCCTGCACAACTTCCATTGCAACGGAGCACTTTTCCCAAAAAGGGAAACTTATTTTCCTCTTTAAAGAAAAACAGCATTGGTACTGGGAGTGTGAGAAGGGAAATCTCCAAGCCTTTGGAACTGTATCGTAAAAAGTTTTTTAATTATATAATAATAAGAAGAAAGAAAAAGGGCAAATGCCCAAAATATGAGATACTTATAACCCAAGCTTATTCACAAGTAATGTTTAAACCAATGGTGGTGAACCAGGGAGAAAAACAATACTGGGTTTTGTTTTTGTTTCTCTCTTTTTTATTTTATTTTTTGATACACTTTTGAACTGTTTGAATATTTTATAAGTATCTATTTTTATCATTTAAAATTTTACTCAAACTTAAACTATGAAGTAAGAAAACTTTTTAAAACTAAAATGAATCCCACTTGACTTGTCAATTCCTGCTCCAGTTGCTTCACTGACAGTACTGGTCCCTGCTCATGACCTGGGAAAAGTAGAAGATGCCCAAGAACCCGCGTAGGAGACCTAGAATAAACCAGAGCTTCAGCCTTCCATCAGCTCAGCCCTCAGCCCTCGCTGCTGCAGACACCTGGGGAGGGAACCAGAGGACTGCAGATCCCCAATCCTCGTCGTCCCTTCTGCCTGTTCTCTCTGTGTAACTCTGAATTTCAAACATATTTTTTTTTCAAACAAGTAACTTCTAATAAATAAAAATAAAACTAGAGCCACAACCTACAAAATTCTCAGTCATTTCACTTAAAGTCTGGCTCTTGTGTAGTATATAATATTTAAGGAAGCAAACTCTGAGGTGGTAAAACTGTACCTAAATAAATGCTCAAGTTATTTTATCCTTTAAGACTTACTTTTTTTTTTTTTAATTGGAAAGGCAGATACAGAGAAGGAAGGAGAGACAAAGATCTTCTGTCCACTGGTTCACTCCCCCAAGTGGCCACAATGGCGAGAGCAGAGCTGATTTGAAGCCAGAAGCCAGAAGCTTCTTCTGGGTCTCCCAAACAGATGCAGGGTCCCAAAGCTTTGAGCCGTCCTCTCCTGCTTTCTCACAACCAGAAGCAGGGAGCTGGGAGGGAAATGGAGTAGCTAGTAACTTTTCTTATGCATACCATAAAACTTGCTGATAAAGGCTTGGTAATTATCACCACTTATATACAATAGCTGAGGAACACAAAGCAACAGATTTTTTCTCACTGTGTTTTTCATATTGGGGAAGACTAAAGGTTATTTACTCATCAACTCAAAACCCTTTTTATTCATTCACATAAAAACAATTCAGTTTAGAGCCAGCATTGTGGTACAGAAAGTTAAGGTGTCACCTGCAATACCAACACACAATATCCGAGTCCAGCCACTCTGTTTCTGATCCAGCTTCTTACTAACAAACCTGGGAGGCTGCAAATAGTGAGCCAAGCAACCAGCTCCCTACTATCCTTGCGTGTGAGGGCAGCATTTAGAATTCCTGGCTCGTGGCAGTGGCCTGGCCTAGCCCCAGCTGTGGCTAGTATCTAGGGAGTAAAACAGTGGAATTCAGAGCAGCATCTCTCTTTGTATCAGTCTTTAGAATTTAAAAAAAAAAAAATTCTGAAAATGCCAATGTTATTTTATGCTTTAAGTTGCAGTTTGTCTGTATCTACATCTAACTACAAGTTTCCTCCCTGCCTATACTACTCACCGTGGTACGACTGGTATCATCAAATGCAAGACTCTATAATGCTGAATACACCATTGTTTGATAGATTCTATATTGCTGAATGTATAGTTTCAAAAACTTCATAGAGACACTCATTATAAAAAACCAAGCATAGGTTTCAAAATTAATTTACATCAGAATTTCATATCAAAATTAATTTACTTAAAAAAAATTATCCACTCATTTGAAAGGCAGTTAGCAGAGAGACAGGTCAGAGAGAAACGGAGCTGGGTCCCTCCACTATGTGGGAGATAAGGATTGAGATGCTGACTGCTCTGACTTAGGCAGTAATACAGCAGATGGAGCTGTGGGTGTCTGTGCGACTCTGCTTCTCAAATAGATAAATAGACCCTTTAACTTATTTTGGTGAATTTTCACTCCATGCATTCAAGTACATCTCAAAAAGTGTGTGAAAATGTATACTATGAGAAATTATGCACGGATCTCCAAATATTTTTGCATCAAAATAAATAGCTTTTAATTACATTTTTTGTAAAATTTTTGAAGCCCTTTTGATGTGCTTGTGTGTGTGGAAAGTATTACTGAACAACTGAAGAAAATGACTTATCGGTATCCCCTTTGCCATGTACTTCTTATATGTACATTTCAAATCTTCAAAGAATTAGCTGTACATTTAGTATCAGTATTTTATTCCCACAACCCCTTCAAGGAGGAAGAAAGCAGACCAGCGATTAAGACTGCAGTTATCAGTAAAGACCCACTATGTGCAAGACACTAGTCCAAAAAATTTTTTTATAAGAATTAAATCATTTAATTCCACACAAAATAATCCTCTTGAGGGAAATACTTTTATTAATCATATTAAAAATGAAGAAAATTAAACAGTACAACAAGTTTTAAAGATGTCTCGGTTTTTATTTGCTAGATCAACGTCCCCTTGGTAAGTCAAAATTACCTAGGGGGAACAAAGAAGCGTGGAATTCAATTACAATTATATAAAAAGGAAAATTTGTCTCTGCAAAAGCACCACGTAAGACCAGAAAGGCTCTGCTAAAATGTCACATGCAAACATGTCCACATATAACAAAAACTAAGTGGAGAAACTAGAGGAGGCCCAGACCGTGCAGATGGAAAGCAGGTGCAGCAGAACGAGATAAAAGAATATCTGCTTAATGTGAAAAGAAGAAAAAGGTGACAATAGGACTAACAGCCTCCAAAATTCAAACGGTCAAACACATCAGAAGATATATGCCATCACTAAAAAAAAAAAAAAAAACCTCCTAAAGACATAAAAGCTTAAAACAATCTGATAGTTTTCTGAAAATGCTTCATGTCGGCAGAAAAATCTGTGAGGGGCCCTCTACAAACAACTGCTAAGGGTTCAATTAGCGTAACGCATGCAGGACGCAGGCTGCCAGAACGCATCAAAGTTTCACATATGCTTATCTTCCGACCCTACTCTTCCACTCCTAGAAAGTAATCCTAATGAAACACAGCAAAGAGGTAGGCACAAAAATGTTACTTTCAGCATTTTTCAAAATAGGTAAAAACCGCAAATATTTTAGGTGCCCATTTATGAGGAGTTGCTTATGTTATTTTAGACAGATTAACTCTTTGTGCAGCTGCTTAAAAAAACATAAGTATACATGGAACTTGGTTTGAATAAACCAAATAGTAACATCTTTTTAGAATAAATGAGATAATCTAATAAGTGAAGTGAATATATTATATATCAGGACTTATTAATGTATTTAGGTAAGATGATAGTGCTACATTAAAAATAGCCTCCTCTTTAGAATTATAAGCAGAAATATATTTAAAGGCAAAGTCATATGCTTACAATTCATATTAAAGTAGTTCCAAAAACAGAAAATCACCTATAACAAAATATTTTTAAAGAAACAAAAGTTAGATTTGTAGCAGTGACATGTTAACAGCAGTTTGCTCTCCTTCAGTTTATAAAGGTTTATCCTGGGGTCCGGCGCAGTAGTATAGTGGCTAAAGCCCTCACCTTGCATGCACAAAGATCCCATATGAACGCTGGCTCGTGCCCCTCTGGCTGCTCCATTTCCCTTCCAGCTCCCTGCTCATGGCCTGAGAAAGCAGTCGCGGGTGGGCCAAAATCTTGGGACCCTGCTGCGCCTTTGTGGGAGACCCAGAAGCTCCTGGCTTCAGACTGGCTCAGTTCCAGTTGCTGCGGCCACTTGGGGAGTGAACCAGCAGATGGAAGATCCTTCTAAACCTAACTTTCCAAGAAAAAAAATCTTCAAAAAACAAAAAAAAAAGGTCTGTACTGGCACACAGGAAATCTCTGTAAGGACATACGCCGCACGGTTAGATTGGGTCTCTGGAGAACACCATCAGGAATAAGAGGCCTTCCCTTCACGCTCACTGTCTCAGGTTCCAGGACAAAGCATTATTTGGTAAGGAGGAGATGGGGAGGAGCAGACTCAGTAATACTTGAAAAAAATATTTACAATAAACAGTTCTTACATTTATTACATGGCTTTAAAAAAACAAGTCAGATTAAATAAAGATCTTCAAGAATACACAGGCTTTCTGAGGTAGGTGTCACCTCCCCAGTCCACAGAAAGTCAAAAGGGGGGAGACGTGGCACAGTGGAGTCACAGGCTAACCCCCCTACAGTGCCGGCAGCATCCGGGTACTTCTGCCTCACTTTCAATCCTGCTCCCTGCTTATGGCCTGGAGGCAGCAGAGATTGGTAAGGATGCTGAAGTTGACCCACACAGAGCTCATCTGTATCTCGATCTGATTCACCAAACAGCAAGGACCAACAAAGGAGCGGAGGGGGATGCTTGTCCTCATTAAACAGTGAGAAATTAAATAATTGGATATCATTTTCCATTGCCAAACTGAATAAAATGAAAGTTATAACACACTCAGTGTTGTCAAGGGTCAGGGAGACGGGCGTCAATGCACAGCTGGTGACCGTGAGCAGATATAGCTTTTCTGGAGGCAATAGGGTGACACAGATCTAGACCTTGGGACTACAAATCCCTACTCTATGGATTCATTTTACCCCACAAAATCATCACAGACGCCAAGGCACAATGGACTAGTGGCTAAGTCCTCGCTTGTACAAGCACCTGGATACCAGATGGGTGTCGCTTCTTATCCCTGCTGCCCCACTTCCCTCTTTGTCTCTGTAAATCTGTTTACAACAAAAATAAATAAATCTTTTTTTTAAAAAAAATCATCATATATACAAGTAAAAATTAGGTAAATACAATATTGAGCCCAGCGCCAAGTCCTCGCCTTGCATCCAACCGGATCCCATACCCAGCTGCTCCACCTCCTATCCAGCTCCCTGCTTATGGCCTGGGAAAGCAGTCGAGAACAGCCCAAAGCCTTGGGACCCTGCACCTACGTGGGAGACCTGGAAGAAACTCCTGGCTTCTGATCAGCTCAGCTCCAGTCACTGCAGTCACTTGGGCAGTGAACCAATGGATGGGAGATCTTTCTCTCTCTCTCTATCCTCTCTGTAAATCCAACATTCCAATAAAAAATAAACCTTTTTAAAAAAATGTCTTGAGATTGGCACTAGTGCCTAGTAGATAAGGCCACAACCTGCAGTGCCTGCATCCCATAGGACACTAATTTGAGTTCCAGCTGTTCCACTTTCCATCCAGCTCATGCTAATCATTTGCCTGGCCCCAGCCTGGGCCACTGCAGCCATCTAGGGAACCAGCAGATAGGAGACATCATCTCATTCTCTCTGTGTGTATGTAACTCTAACTTTCAAATAAATAAATCTTATTAAAAACAAAAAAAGAATCACACTTGCCTGTAGAAGAGAGACAACCACATTAAGGGCTCTCCTGAGGCCCTTTCCAGCTGAATGAATGCATAAACAGCCTGGGAACAAAACACCACTTTTAGAAAAACTATGGGACACATCTAGTGGTCACTATCTAAGCCTGCAACCCTACAACAAATTCAGCTCCCTTGGTCTCCTAACTTCCTTAATCTTGAGCATTTATTCCTCATTCCTAGGTTTTCCTACATTCTTTGAAAAAGTATGTGGGATGAGGGCCTCAGACAAAAGAATTAACTATACACATAGTAACAGGGTGCTGGGGCCAAGGGAAAGGCTGCAGCGCAGACCTAGGCTTCTGGACTGCCTGGGTCTCTAACCAAAGACCAAGGTCTGATCTCCCCATCTAGACAACATCCTTTTTAGCACCTATTTCAAATGCTGCTGTGGGAACCACAGATATCAATACAGACCAACCCTAGGACAGTACATGCACAGGAATGCACAATGACCACACGAGAGCTATTTTTATCATCTCTAACAGAGGCTACTGGCACTGGACTTGTGTGATAAAAATAGCAAGATCAAAGTAAATTGATAATCTCTACTCTCAAACAGCCATTTGATTTCCTTCCACTCATGTTCTTGCACTGCATGAGCCTTACTGAGGAGACTGGCTAATTGAGTCACAGTGTGTCCCACCTGCTCCTCCTCCATTGACATTTGTGTGGTATGTATTAGGCACCATCTCTACATGGAAGAATCTTCAAGACTAATGCGTAGTTTCTGAACTTGCATTAATTTGACTTGCATGATAATTCAGTGGCTAAATCCTCGCCTTGTAATCACCGGGATCTCATATGGATACTGGTTCCTATCCCAGATACTCTACTTCCTTCCAGTTCCCTGTCTGCAGCCTCAGAAAACTGTCAAGGACAGTCCAAAACCTTGGGACCCTGTACTTGCATGGGAATTCCTGGCTCCTGGCTTTGGATCAGCTCAGATCCAGCCACTGTGGTCACTTGGAGAGTGAGCCAGGAAATGGATGAAAGATAATTTTCTTTGTAAAGCTGCCTTCCCAATAAAAATAAATCAACCTTTAGCACCGGCCGTTGCGCTCACTTGGGGAGTGAATCATCGGACGGAAGATCTTCCTCTCTGTCTCTCCTCTCTGTATATCTGCCTTTCCAATAAACAAAATAATAAAAATAAATCTTTAAAAAAAATACATGAATAGGACCCGGCGCGATGGCGCAAGTGGTTAAGGTCCTCACCTTGCACGCCCGGGATCCCATATGGGCCCTGGTTCTATCCCAGCAGCCCCACTTCCCATCTAGCTCCCTGCCTGTGGCCCGGGAAAGCAGTTGAGCACGGCCCAAAGCTTTGGGAACCTGCACCCATGTGGGAGACCTGGAAGAGGCTCCTGGCTTCGGATCGGCATAGCATCGGCCGTTGCGCTCACTTGGGGAGTGAATCATGGGACGGAAGATCTTCCTCTCTGTCTCTCCTCTCTGTATATCCGCCTTTCCAATAAAAAATAAAATAAATCTTTAAAAAAAAAAAAAAACATGAATAGGAGCCTGGCGAGTGACCTAGTGGCTAAAATCCTCGCCTTGAACGCACCGGGATCCCACATGGGCACCAGTTCTAATCCCGGCAGCTCCACTTCCTACCCAGCTCCCTGCTTGTGGCCTGGGAAAACAGTTGAGGACAGCCCAAAGCTTTGGGACTCAGCACCCGTGTGGAAGAAGTTCCTGGCTCCTGGCTTCGGCTTGGCATAGCATCAGCCGTTGCGCTCACTTGGGGAGTGAATCATCGGACAGAAGATCTTCCTCTCTGTCTCTCCTCTCTGTATATCAGCCTTTCCAATAAAAATAAATAAATCTTTTAAAAAAAAATACATGAATAAACAATACAATAAGAACAGTAAGAACTCTTCCCAAAATAACATTTTGAATTTCTCCAGAGGCAAATTTACTGAACCAATCCAAGGAAAATGGGACCTGGTAGAATTAGGGCCACACAAGAAGTAAAAATAATCAATAACACACAAAAGGCATTAAAAATTACCAAAGAGGGGCGAATCTACAATGACAGTATCCCATACGGAGACCAGTTCAAGCCTAGCTGCTCCGCTTCTGATCCGGTTTCCTACTAAAGGCATGAGAGATGCAATGGGAGATGGCCGAAATGTTTGGGTCCCTGCCCCCTCTTGGGAGACCTAGATTAACTCCTGGCTCTTTGCTCCAGGAATGAATCATGGGACAGAAAATCCCTCTCTCCCTTCCTTCTCTCTGTGTAACTCTGCCTTTCAAAATCTTTTTTTAAAAAAACTACCAAAAAGCTCGAGTGTAGTCCAAGCACAACTTCCTTTTTTTTTTAAAGACTTATTTTATTTACAGATATACAGAGAGGAGATATACAGAGAGGAAGAGAGACAGACTGAAACATCTTCCATCCAATGATTCACTCTCCAAGTGACCTCAACGGCCAGTGCTGTGCAGATCTGAAGCCAGGATCCAGGAGTTTCTTCCGGGTCTCCCACATGGGAGTAGAGTATCAAGGCTTTGGGCTGTCCTCTACTGCTTTCCCAGGCCACAAGCGGGGAGCTGGATGAGAAGCAGGGCCACCGGGGTTAGGACCGGCGCACATATGGGATCCCAGTGCATTCAAAGAGAAGACTTTAGCCGCTAGGCCACAGCACCGGACCCCAAGCGCAATTTTCAAAGCAGATCAGATGTTCAAACTTATCAGAAAACAGGTCATAAATATCAGTTACAATAATCAAGAAATAAAGGTATTATGAAAGAAATAAATTAAGTATTATGATTATTAAATTAGGCATTACTGATTTTATAGACATTTGGCTCACACCCCAAATAGCTGCAATGAACGGGGCTGGGTGGTACCAAAGCCAGTAATGTCAGCCAGGCCTCCCACGGGGGTGTCAGGGAAGCAATATCCCACTGCTTTCCCCGGCACGTTAGCAGAAAGGAGGAGGTAGTCAAGAACTGAGACGAGCTCCCTACCAGATCCCAGTGCTCCAGCAGCAGTTTAACCTGCCAAACTTCAATGCGGGCACCAGGCACACAGACTTTCCCTAAGATCCACAAGGAACGTTACAGCCTATGTTATGCTCTCTTTCCTTATGTTTCTAAGCTCTTTTTGTCAAACTAACACGAAAGCTAAATGGAAGAACATGTAAGAGGAGTAAAATGAAAGAATACAAGTCAATTGTTAGCTACATTTTGTGTAAGATGTAGCCGTGTGCATTTGGAAAAGTAGGAGAGCTTTTACTTTTTTCTTTATATACTAAACTGCATGGTTTATTTTTTTCTTCAGTGACATTACTACATATTGATACTTTATTTCAATCGTAACAGCTAAGTACAAGACTAATTAAACAAAATTCCTAGCAAGTTTCATAAATATAAGGGGAAAGAATGTCTCCATTTTTTTGCAAAAACTCTCATGGTGTTTTCAGATAGTCAAGCTAGTTCAGAGAACTGCATTATGAATAGGCAAGCATTCGGCACAACTGGAACTAGAAAGGAGGAACCTACTGAACCAGTGATCAATTTCACATTTCCGTCAGCCTCTCAGACCTCTCACCACAAACAGTCCATCACAGGCCTGAGAAGGCTGCTAAAGAAAATGTAACCAAACTCAAACATTCTTCACCTGTGATTTCAGGAAAAGCAACTCAAAAGGCACATTAGAAAGCGGCCTACTTGACAGCAACATCGGGCTGTCTGTCTCCGCTTCTAGGACTTCATCAGAAGAACCACTGCAGCGTGATGCAAGGAGGGGGTCTGCTAATTCAGAGCACACAGAATTACAACCTAAGAGAACAACATGCTGGACACTGTTGGACATTTAGCCACCAGTGGGAACTCACAAAAAAAAAAAAAAAAGGAAACAAAGAAAGGAGCCCGGTAGCCTAGCCGCTAGTCCTCGCCTTGAACACTCCAGGATCCCACATGGGCACCGCTTCTAATCCCGGCAGCTCTTATTTCCCATCCAGCTCCCTGCTTGTGGCCTGGGACAACAGTGGAGGACGGCCCAAAGCCTTGAACTCTGCACCTGTGTGGGAGACCTAGAGGAGGCTCCAGGCTCCTGGCTTCTGATTGGTGCAGCTCTGGCAATTGCAGCCACCTGGAGAGTGAATTATCGGACAAAAGAGCTTCCTCTCTGTCTCTCCTCCTCTCTGTATATCTGACTTTCAAATAAAAATAAAATAAATCATAAAAAAAAGAAACAAACAAACCAAAAAACACATGCATGTCACATGTCTTCAAGGAAAATATTATTCCTTTAAACAAAGGATTTACTTTCTGGTGTTCTACCAAGTAGTCCATTTGGATCACCGGTTCCTATTTTGATACAATGTAACCCTACAGCATTTCAATGAGTTGTGAAATAATTGTTAATCACAAGCAAAGGGAGGGGAAAAAAGAAGAAGAAGAAAGAAAAGGCAGCATTAACTACAACTGCCACTATAACTGAGAAACTTACATCTTGCACTTCTCCCATGTAAATAATGCACACATCCTGCGGGAACATGCCAACCACCAGGATTCTTAATTAATGGAGCTCTTTAATGTGCAAATCAGGAACAAATTGCATGTTCTGACTTGCATTGATTATGAAAACATTAAATAAATGAGCAAGACCCTAAAAAAAGATAGAATCCCAAGTCTTCCAAGAGACCAGAAGAATATAAAGCTCGAAAGCAGACAAATCTACCAGTGCCTAAAATGCAACCCTAAAACAGTGCTCTCATAGTACATAACAAACTCAAAGCAAGCACAAAAAAGTGTCATCAGAAAACAACTACTATAAAAAGCAAGCATTTCACCACTACCTTGCACTCATGGAAAAATGAGTCCACTTCCAAAGCTTACAGACACAGCTTTAACAGGAGAAACCACTTTTTATACACAGACACATATATGTATAGAGGTATAACAAAACAATGCTGTCTCTTTAAAAGGAATTCATCCTATATAAATTATAGCCATAAACTTTTCCTGCAGTGCAGCCTAATTAATTCTTGTTCTATACACAAAGGGAAATGCTGGGTGACAAATGGGTGTGAAGCCAGAAAGCTGCCAGGTCTGCAAAACATTTTCTACTTCAATTTACAAGCAATTTTGCTGTAAATCATCAACCAGAACCTGGAATCTCAGGAATCTCAGACTGTCCAAACCACATTATATCACTTATCAAAGAGAGAAGGAAAAAAGAGTTTAAAGACATCTCATTTTTCAGTCCTAACCCACATCAAAATCTAGAGGCTTTGTATCATCTATTATTCTTGTCTGGTTAAGGTTTTAGTACCAGGGATACATATTTTAGGCAAAAATGACACTACAAGTTGATGCAGCCTGTTCCTCTATCCCTAGAAATGCTGTATCGCACACCCTTTACCCTAAGAGCTCTCAGCATTTATGTAGGAATAAGCACGCAACTGTTTATATGCCCTGCCACAGTCCCAGCAAAACAACCACCATCCAGGCAAGCCCAAGGGTTCAACCGAAAGCCATCTCAGGAAACAGGTGGGACACACCCCAGCAAGCAGAGGCTCCTGGAGAAGAAAATGGAAACCCTCAGGAGACAAAGAGAGCTCCCCGGCCTGTTTGTAGGCAAACCCTCCCGCTCCCTAGCCCACAGAAACCACTCAGCAGTTCCCTGGCCACACAGTTTTACTTCCTACAGAATGTCACATACATGAAATTTTAGGGAATAACCTTTTGATACTGGTGCCTTCCACTTAGCATAAAAACCTGTGAGATTCACCTGTGTTTGTGCGTGAATAGTAGTTTGGTTCCTTCTTACTGCTGAGTAATGGACCAAACTTTGTTCCTCATTTGCCCACTGAAAGACATTTGGGCTGTTCCCAGGTTTTAGTGACTATGAATAATATTGTTAAAAAAAAATACAAGTAGAAGTTCTTTGTATTCTGATCTCTCTAGGGTAAATATGAGACTGCTAGATCAGGATCACTTGGTAAATACTTCATTTTTGAAAATCACTTAACTGTTTTTCCAAAGTAGCTGTATTGCTGCACTGCTTTTGTATATGTGTTGCATTCCCGCCTGCAACACATGTTAAATTCCAGGTACAATGAATTCTTGCCAACACTGGATATTGTCAAGTGCATATATGCTTTTAGTCATGCTAATTAGAATTGTGGTTTTAGAGTTCTAGGGGTTTTTTTGAGGATTCATTCATTTATTCATTTATGTGTGAAAAGGCAAAGTTAGAGAGGAGAGGAGGCTGAGAGAAACGTTTTGCATTTGCTAACTCATATAGCCAGAGCTGAGCCAATGTGAAGCCAGGAGCCACTTCCGGGTCTCTCACATGGGTGCAGAAAGAAGCCCAAGGACTCGAGCCATCTTCTGCTTTCCCAGACCATAAGCAGGGAGCTGGACTGGAAGTGCAGCAGGTGGCCCCCATGTTAAATAACAGTCTTAGGCAGAATTTTAACTCACCATGTCACAGTGCCAGTCCAACAGTTCTGTTTTAAACTTAAGTCAATGTAAACTATTTGATATTATGTTTTTATTTTTGGTGGTTTTTTTTTTTTTCTTTTAAAGATTTATTTACTTTGGACCTGCAGCAATGCTTCAGTGGCTAAATCCTTGCTTTTCACATGATGGGATCCCATATTAGTGCCAATACCAGCTGCTCCATTTCCCTCCCAGCTCCCTGCTTCTGGTTGTGGGAAAGCAACAGAGGATAGTCAAAAGCTTTAGGATCCTGCACCCTCGTAAGAGGCCAAGAAGAACCTCCTGGCTCCTGGCTTCAGATCAGCCGGAGCTCCAGCCACTGTGACCACCTGGGAAATGAACCAGCCCATTGGAAGATCATGTTTCTAACCTCCTCTGCATGTCCAATTCAAATAAATAAGTCCTTTTAAAAAGTAATAAGTAAATATTTATAATAAAATAAAAAGTGTTTTAAAAATAAAAACAAAAAAATTATTTTTAAAGATTTATTTATTTTTATTGGAAAGGCGGATATACAGAGAGGAGGAGAGACAGAGAGGAAGATCTTCCATCCGATGATTCACTCCCCAAGTGAGTACAACAGCCGGTGCTGCGTGGATCCGGGAACCAGGAACCTCCTCCGGGTCACTCTCACGGGTGCAGGGTCCCAACACCCTGGGCTGTCCTCGATTGCTTTCCCAGGCCACAAGCAGGGAGCAGGACGGGAAGTGGAGCTCTCGGGATTAGAACCGGCGCCCATATGGGATTCGGCATGTTCAAGGTGAGGACTTTAGCCACTAGGCCATGCAGCCAGGCCCTAAAATATTTTTTTTTAAAGATTTATTTTATTTTTATTGGGAAGTCAGATACACAGAGAGGAGAGACAGAAAGATCTTCCGTCCAATGATTCATTCCCCAAGTGACTGCAATGGCCAGTGCTATGCCAATGCAAAGCCAGGATCCATGAACTTCTTCCAGGTCTCCCACATAGGTACAGAGAAATCAACAGAAAATAAGCAAAAATAAATAAATAAATAAAAAACAAACAAACACTTTGAAAATTCTAAGGGCCAATGCAAAAACTCAACTGGCTAATTATTCCTGTCTGCAAGTACCAGCATCCATATGGATGCGAGTCCATGTCCTGCTGCTCTGCTTCCCATCCAGCTCCCTGCTCGTGGACTGAAATAGTAGTAGAGGATGCTCCAAAGCCGTGGGACTCTGCACCTGTGCGGGAGAACCAAAAGAAACTCCTGAATCTTGGCTTTCCATCAGCTCAGTTCCGGCCGTTGTGGCCATTTGGGAAGTGAATCCAGTGGATGGAAGATCTTTTTATTTCCTTCTCCTCTCTGTAAATCTGCCTTTCCAATAAAAATAAGCAAATCTTAAGAAAAAAAAAAAAAAGATTCACAGCACCTGGCGTGATGGACTGGTGGCTAAATCTTTACCTTGTAACTGCCGAGATCCCACATGGGTGCCAGTTTGTGTCCTGGCTGCTCCACTTCCCATCCCACCACTTCCCATCCCACTTCCCTGTTTGTGGTCTGGAAAAGCAGGAGAGGACGGGACCCTGCACCTGTGTGGGAGACCCAGAAGAAGCTCCTGGCTCCTGGCTTCGGATTGGCTCAACTCTAGCCATTGCAGTCACTTGAGAAGTGACCTTCCTCTCCGGCTCCCTTTCTCTCTGTAAATCTGCGTTTACAATAAACAAATCTTAAAAAAAAAATTCCAAGAAGTCTATCACTGTGCTATCTCGCAGTAAATTCAACACAGCTGCTTTTCTCTCTAACATCACAGCAGAGCGACTTCTGCAGTGATACCTAAATGCTTGGAGTTACCATCATACTGACGAAGGCTGCATGCGGCAGTCTCTAACATTTGATTGTTTAATCGGATGCTCACTAGAGAGGCACCCAGGAACAAAAAACAACAGAGGCAACAATCGATTTTGCCTGTCTTCCGTTTACTGCAGGACATCAACTCATGGGATCAAACAGCAGGCAGGGCTCCAGGCACTATGTAATACTTGCTCACTCCCTCTCACATAGAGCCATGCACACAGGGTCAAACCCCAGGTCACACTCACTCACTCACTCACTCACACACACACACACACACACACACACGCAGGGAAGCTCCAGATATAAGATAGATACTTCAGCACAAAGACAGCAAAAAGGGCGAGCCTCCGATGCAGCTATCAGCTAGCACGGGTCAGGAGTACGTCCTTACCCAAGGCAGTACTATCAGCACTGTTTGAATGCGGAAAACCTGTATTCCTAAGAAAGCTAACCCCTTAAAAACACCATTCAGCTCCCTGATTATAGCCTGGGAAAACAGTAGAGGATGGCCCGACATCCATGTGGAAGACCCAGAAGAGGCTATGACTGGCATTGGCTTGGATCAGCTCCAGCCATTGCGATCACCGGGGAAGTGAACCAGCAGATGAAGATCTCTCTCTGTCTCTCCTTCTCTCCGTAAATCTGATCTACCTTTCCAGGAAAGAAAAATAAATCTTAAAAAGAGAGAGAGAAAACAAAATAGTAAAAATGTGGCATAATTTTATCATTTACACAGTAAAGTTAGATTTTTGGAGGTTTTGATTTTATTTTTGTTGCTTTTTTAAGATTCTTAAGGCAGAGTTAAAAGCTGAGCTGACCTGAAGCCAGGAGCCAAAAGCTTCTTCCAGGACTCCCATGAAGGTGCAGGGTCTCAAGGTTTTGGCCCATTCTCAACTGCTTTCCCAGGCCACAAGCAGGGAGCTGGATGAGAAATGGGGCTGCCAGAACATAAACAGGAATCCATATGGGATCCCAGCACATGCAAGGCAAGGACCTTAGCCACTAGGCTACTGCACTGAGCCCTCAAATAAATGTTTTAAATTTAAAAAGCTAAAGCACATACATTTTCAAAATTCCATGACTGCCCATGATTTGAATAAAAATTTAAACATCATTCTTTGGGGATAGCACAGTGGTGTAACAAGCTAAGCCTCCATCTACAGCACCAGCATCCTATAAGTGTGCCAGTTCAAATCCTGACTACTCCTCTTCTAAACCAGCTCCCTACTTATGGCCTGGGAAAGTGGTGCAGGATAGCCCAGGTCCCCATTCCCCTGCACCCATGTGGTAGAGCCAGAAGAAGCTCCTGGCTTCAATAAGCTCAGCTACATCACAGCAGCCATTTGGGAATGAACCAGTGGAGAGAAAACCTCTATCTCGCCTTCTCTCTATAAAATTTGCCTTTCAAAAAAAATTGCCTTTCAAATAAAAATATTTTTTTAAAAGAAAAAAAAAAAAAAAAACCTGCTCTACTCAGGTCAAAGATATTGGGGACACAAAGAAGTGCCACATAAAGAGAAATGGGTACATAAAAATCAGAAGTATAAAGATGTGAAGGAACAAAGAAAATACACTATACTGATAGTGGAATTTTTCCTACCGGTTTCCAGTGTATTTCAAAGGCTAGATGGAGAGAGTTCTTTCATCTGACGGTTCACTCTTCCAAGACTAGCCAGGACCCAGAACTCAAGCCAGATCTCATCCACACAGGTGGCACAGACTTAAGCGCCTGAGCTCTCACCTGTTGCTTCCCAATAAGTTCATTAGCAAGAAGCTGGGTCAGAAGCAAAACTGCCAAGGACCCAACCAGGAGTTCCACTGCAGGATGCAGGAGTCCCACATGGCAATTTAACTGTTGAACACACACTCATTCACCCGAGAGAAGAATTTGGGCCGGGTGCAGCAGCCTAGTGATGACATCCTCACTCTTCACCCCATGGCGGTGCCAGTTCCTGTGCACTTCTGATCCAGCTCCCTGCTTATCTCAGTAGTTGTCCCACTTCCCATCCAGCTCCCTGCCTGTGGCCTAGGAAAGCTGTCAAGGATGGCCCAAAGCCTTGGAACAACCCTGCACCTGCATGGGAGACCCAGAAGAGTCTCCTGGCTCCTGGCTCCTGGCTTTGGATAGGCTCAGCTACAGCCACTGTGGCCACTTGAGGAGTGAACGAGTGAATGAAAGCTCTGTCTCTCCTTCTCTCTGTATACCTGCCTTTCCAATAAAAAAAATAATAATAACATAAATCTTTAAAAAAAAAAGAATGAAATTTTTATCCTTTTTAGACAAAAAATGTTAACACTTCCTCTACATTTATATTACATTACAATGTGTTCTTGGATGTTTTGCTTATGGGAAATATCAAAATGTCAAGCATTGTTTCTACTAAAGGTCTTTAATGATATTGCATTTTAGACCTGTAATGAAACATGGTGCTACTGCAGTTTGTAATGCATCTCATTAAATACATTAATAACATGCATTTCACTAAAAGGTCAACTTACTATAGCAGCAGTTTAGTTTTCCTTTAATCACTTCATTTAAAGCTACAGAGCAATCCTTCAAGACAGTAGAGCCTGCCTGCTACAGAAATGCTCTCATTTCTTCCACCTTCTCTGTCATACTTACTAAGAAATTATTATCGGCCCAGCACCAGCATCCAGCACAGGTGCCAGTTCAAGTCCTGGCTGCTCCAGTTCGGATCCAGATCCCTGATAATGCACCCGGGAAAGAGGTGGAAGATGGCCCAAACGTTTGGGCCTCTGAATCCATGGGAGACTCAGAGGAGGTTATTAACTCCAGGTTGCCGGCTTAGGCTTGGCCCAGTCCTGACCATGCAGTCAATTAGGAGTGAACAAGTGAAAAGAAAAGCCCTCTTTATCTCTTCTAACACTGCCTTTCAAATAAAATGTTAAAAAAAACTATTGTTTGTATGTAGGATAAGGTTGTTACAATTTTACATACATACAATGAAACAAGAGGTTCTGTGATTTGCTCCAAACGAAGCAGGGAATTAATATAAGACTGACCCTGAGTTGAAAACTGCTGCAGATGGTAAAGGTATATGGAAGTTCACTATATCACTTTCATCATCTTTACAAAGGTTCAATACACTACATAATGAAGTTTAACTTTATAATAAATTATTTATTTAATCAAAGATTAGAGCAAGAGAGGCAAAGAGATTTTCTATCTGCTGGTTCACTCCCCAAACAGGTGTAATGGATGGAAATGGGTCAGTCCAAAGACATGAGCCAAAAGCTCCTTCCAGGTTATCCACGTGAATGGCAGGACATTTCTTTGAGTAAAGCCACAGGTTGCAGCACCAACAACTCATATGGGCACCAGTTCAAGTCCTGGTTGCTCCATTTCCTGCCCGGCTCCTTGCTAATGTGCCTGGAAAACAGCAGAGGCTGGCACAACTACTTGGGCACCAAGTGGGAAACCCAGAGAAGGTTCTTAGCTTCTGGCTTCAGACCAGCCCAGCTCCAGCTGTTGCTGTCACTTGGGGAGTGAACCAGCAGATAAGTGGAAGATCTCTATTTTTCTGTCTCTCCCACTCTCTCTCTCTAATTCTGCCTCTCGATAAAAAACATGAATGTTAAACACACACAAACACACACACACACAGAGGTGAAACAGGCATGGGTGCCAAGGCATAACAGGCCATAGGCTAACCTCCCAGTTAGGATCCCCGCATCCTACCGGAAGAGCTGGGGATTGAGTCCACTGCCCTGCTCACAGTCCTGGTGGCTCTAAGATGCCTCGGGGCAACCAGTGATGGAGAATATATTCCAGGGTCCCGACTTCAGCCCGGACCAATCTTGCCTGTTGCAGGTTGCAGACACCTGCAGAGTTAACCAGCAGAAGGAAGTACCTCTTTCCCCTTCCCTCTCTTTCAAAGAAATAAATAAAACTTTCAGGAAAAAAAAAAAAAAGCTGAAACAACTGGCTATCCTTAAGAGGCACAGAAATTTTAGTAGTAACAGAACTCCCCATCTCACTATCTTAAAACAGACACCTAGGCCTGGGGCCGGTAAAGTGAGGTAGCAGGCTTAATCCTCTACCTGCTAGCACTCGCATCCTAGATGGGCACTGATTTGTGTTCCAGCAGCTCCACCTCCAATCCGACTCCCTGCTTGTGGCCTGGGAGGGCAGCAGAGGATAGCCTGTGTTCTCAGATCCCTGTATTCATACGGGAGACCAAGGAAAGCATCCTGACTCCTGGTTTTGGATCAGCTCAGCTTTGGCAGTTGTGGCCATTTGGGAAGAGGACCAGCAGACCTCACTGTCTCTCCCCTTTCTCCATTAGAAAAACAAACAAACAAACTCTTACTTTTAAACAAAAATAAATTAATTAATAATAAGAAGAAACCTAGGCCTGTTGTGTGACACTGTGGGTCAGGTCACTGCTTGCAATGCTGGCATTCCATAATGGAGATGGAGCTCAAGACAGTCCCATCTGCTGTTTCTGATCCAATTGGAAAACATGGAAAGCAGCCCAAATACTTTGGGATCCTGCCACCCTCATGGGAGATCAGGATGGAATTCCTATATCTTGGCTTCACTTTTCCACAATCCATCCTAACAGAATATAAGACACAACTGGCTAAGTACAAAAGACAGACTAAGACGATGAGAACTGTTGAACTCCACAGTTAAACGGCATTAAAATAGCTAAAGAAACTTGACACCTAAGAATGTGTCAATTATCCTTGGTGATAATTCCTAAAATAACTATCTTTTAAAATGAGTTTCTTGGGCCCGGCGCAATGGCGCAGTGGTTAAGGCCCTCGCCTTGCACACCCGGGATCCCATATGGGCACCAGTTCTAATCCCGGCAGCCCCACTTCCCATCCAGCTCCCAGCTTGTGGCCTGGGAAAGCAGTCGAGGACGGCCCAAAGCTTTGGGACCCTGCACCCGTGTGGGAGACCCAGAAGAAGTTCCTGGCTTTGGATTGGCTCAACTCCAGCCATTGCGGCCACCTGGGGAGTGAATCATCAGATGGAAGATCTTTCTCTCTGTCTCTCCTCTCTGTATATCCGCCTTTCCAATAAAAAAATAATAAAAATAAATCTTTTAAAAAAATAATAAATAAAAATTTTAAAAAATAAATCTTTAAAAATAAATAAATAAAAATAAAATGAGCTTCTTTTTTAAATGAAAAAGGCTTAGTAAAAGAAGAACAAACAGTAACAAAATAGAAAACACCTTATTGTAAGAGATTTAATCTAAAACATCCCAGCAGCAAGCAACTGCCTGGTTGCCTTATACCTAGGCAAATGTTATACTGCTGTAGGAAAAACAGTACTGGTGGGCGTTCTGGCCTGGTTGATATTAAGCTTGTGTTAACTATACCAATGTGCCAGCATAGCTGCCTATTCTACTATTTTTTTTTAAAGACGTGTGAAGAGGGCCTGGCCCAGTGGTCTAGCGGCTGAAGTCCTCACCTTGAATGCACCGGGATCCTTTGCAGGCGCCAGTTCTAATCCCGGCTGCTCCACTTCCCATCCAGCTCCCTGCTTGTGGCCTGGGAAAGCAGTTGAGGTTGGCCCAAAGCCTTGGAACTCTGCACCCATGGGATACCCAGAGGAAGCTCCTGGCTCCTGACTTTGGATCAGCACAGCTCTGGCCATTGCGCTCACTTGGAGAGTGAATCATCGGATGGAAGATCTTCCTCTCCATCTTTCCTCCTCTCTGTATATCTGACTTAGTAATAAAAATAAATAAATCTTAAAAAAAAAAAAAGTGTGAGGAATTCTGAGTGTCACATGTGGTACAGTGGAAGGTGAGGAAAGTCAGGCCAGGACACACACCTGGCACCCAGGCACACTGCTGCACAGTGGGAAGGCTGCAGGCTGCCCGGAGAAGGGGGACTGGAGATGTGCTAGAGCAGGGGCAATCAAAGGCATGTTTGACAGGTGAGGAGTGATTTGTGGGGCCTTCTATGAACCCACCAACTGCACTCCTAGGTAGTTGAGGGAACTGAGATAGGGTGGATTAAAGCGGAGAAACCAGAAGGCATGTCTGGGTCATAACCAAGGCACCTATGTGGGCGATAAGAGCTGAGCTTAAGAAACTTGCCTACTGCCCACATCACACAGAAAGCTGGGGCTGGGAGGCATGTTTGGTTCAGTTAGACTACAGTACTCAGCAGCAACTGTCAGGGCAAAGGGTGGACCATGTCAGACCAGGTTACAGCAGACATCAGAAAGCAAGAGAAACAGATCTGGGGGCAGATTTTGTAGGGGACTGGGTGGGCTTGTCTTTGTGGGACTGCAACACCCACCCATTCATACGAAAGCTGGGGGTGGTGATGGACCAAGACAGGCTGGATCATGGAACTAACCATGACTTGCAGAGCCTGGGACTGGGATGAGGTTAGGCTGGGCCAGGCAGCAGTATCCACAGGCACAGGCAAAGACGCAGACTGAGCACAGACCATGCCAATAGGACGGCAGCACGCACCAGGACAAACAAAAGCCTGGACCGGGTGCAGACTAGGAGGGGCTGGGTCAAAAACATCTACCAGTTGACATCATGGCAGGGCTGGATGTGGCCCTGAGGGAGGCCAGGCTGAGCCTGGCTACAGCACCTGCCTATGAATGACCAGACTGGGGATAAGCCATGTCAGACTGGGTGTACCTGGCAGGGGAACGTCAGGAACTCCCCTGCTAGGCTGCTGTTTTCACAGGTGAGCATGAGAACTGCAACTGAGAGCAGGCCACTCTAGGAGGCTGCAGAACCTGTCAACCTGCATGAGGGGTGGGTCTGGGGGTGGCCCAAGATGGGCTAGGCTGCAGCACCCATTGGCAAGTGCCAGGAACCAGACATATGTCAAGCCAGTCTGCAGTACTCCCTGTCAAACACAAGATCCAGGGTTGGGAACGGGCTCGGCAGGGGAACTCTGGGCACTCTCCTACTAGGCTACAGCTCTCACTGGTAAGCACAAGAACCAGGGCTGGCGATGGCACCTAGCGACATACGTGTGGGACAGAATCAGGAGCAGGTTGGGCTGAGCTAAGCCCCAACACACATTTGTGTGCAAAAGAGGCAGATGGGATGCTGGCCAGGCTAGGCCACAACACGCTCAAAAGCTGGGGCTGTGGTCAGGCCTGTTGGGGGTTATTGGGAGTTGCCCTGACCGCTGTACCCACACGTGTGCATGCAGATTGGGCCTGTGTTGTGAACTGGACTAGGACACAACACCCACTGGTTAGCGCGAGGGATGGAGCTAGGCTGGAACTGACCAGCAGCTGCATCTATTGGTATGTATTTGGCAGCTGCAAGTGACAGACTAAATCTCACCCTGCACTGGCTAGTGCACTACAGTCAAGTCTGAGATCACATCAAGCAAGATTTCTGGGGGAATCCCCACCTACATCAGTGGACTCAAATTCCAGCCACAAGAAAAATCACAACATATGAGGTCTGACCGTGCAGGGCATATATCGACTCTGGGCCTTATCAGGTGCTGATGCCTGTGCAGTGCACAGAATGCCCAGATGCACGTGGGGCACATGGCAGCCAGCTCATCTAGGACACCAGAGGAAATCAACTGCCCCATGAGAAGATACAAAGTAGGGGCCGGCGCAATGGCCCAATTACTTAATCTTCCAACTGCAAGTGCCAGCATCTCATATGGGCACCAGCTGCTCCACTTCCCTTCCAGCTCCCTGCTTATGGCCTGGGAAAACAGTGGAGGACGGCCCAAAGCCTTGGGACCCTGTACCTGTGTGGGAGACCTAGAAAAAGCTCCTGGCTCCTGGCTTTGGACTGGCACAGCTCTAGCCATTGCAGCCACTTGGTGAGTGAACCAGCAGACGGCAGATCTTTCTCTGTCTCTCCTTCTCTCTGTAAATCTGCCTGTCCAATAAAAATAAATGAGCTTAAAAAATAAGAAGAAGACAGAAAAGAAGAAGAAGAAGGCAGAAAACAGAGCAAGTTGGAAAATACCCCCAGGCAAGCTTTGCAACAAGTGTCTGGGGCTGTGAATACCCTAAGCTAACAGACCTTGAAAAGATCTTCTCAACCTTGGTGTAATGAAGCTGACAACGCCTCAGAACTGCCAAAATCACTCAAGTAACACTCTTGGAACATTCTTTCCCACCTCAGAGTCTCTAACGTGCCATCAAATGATCATCCTTCATCCCCAGGTGCTCATGTAGTTTGACAGTGAGGAGTGGCCTCCTCCCTCTCACCTCCCCCTACTCCCCTAGCATATAGAGGAAAAAAAGAAAAAAAAAAAAAATGGAAGCATGTACCCCACCTACATTCCTGCATATATTGACTCTCCTCACCCTAATCAGAAAGTCAGATTTGCAGAGTAAAGCAGATACAGACAAAAAAATCTTCCATCCACTGATTCCCTTCCCAAGTGGTCGCTCCCCAGGTGGCCGCAACAGCTGGAGCTGTACCAATCTGAAGCCAGAGACCAGGAGCTTCTTCCCACTCTCTTCCCACTCTTGGGTGCAGGGTCCCAAGGCTTTGGGTCGTCCTCCACTGCTTTCCCAGGCCACAAGCTGGGAGCTGGATGGGAAGTGGAGCAGCCAGGATTCGAACCAATTCCCACATAGGATCCCAGCAGATGCAAGGCGAAGACTTTAGCCACTAAGCTACCATGTTGGGCCCTCTTTTTTTTAATCAAGTATGTTAACAATATCAAAAATAAAATAAATGATACAGTCTAGTCTTCATCAAAAGATCTGTAAGGAAGTACGGTATTAGGGCAATAAAAGTAGCAGAAGTGTTCCAGAAGTCTCAGGAAGTCTGAAAACCATGAATCTGTCCATTTAGGAAGCAAGGAGAGGAAGGTGTTAAAGGGGGATATAAAACACCAACCCTCACAGTCTGTGCAGGGTTTCTAGGAAGAGTACAGAGACTTTCCACAAAGGGAAGAGACTTCAGACAGAAGGACACAGACCCAGATCCGGACTTACAGGACAGGCTTTGTGGTACAGCGGGCTAAGCCACCGCTCAGGATGCGTAGCATTCACAGCACAATGTCCGAGTCCCAGATGCTCACTTTTTTTTTTATGATTTTATTTTATTCATTTGAAAGGCAGAGTTGCAGAGAAGAGACCGATAGATCTTCCATCCCATGATTCACTCCCAAAGTGGCCACAATGGCCAGGGCTGAAGCAGGCCCAACCCAAGGCCCTCATCTAGATCTCCCACTGGGTGACAGGGGCCCAAGCATTTAGGCCACTTTCTGCTGTGTTCCCCAGGGAGCTGGTTCAGAAGCGGAGCAGCCACGACATAAGCCACCATCCATATGGGATGTTGGCATCACAGGAGTCATAGGCAGTGCTGCAGCATGGTCTCCCACGACTCACAGCTGCTCCAGCTTCCTAATGATGGGCCTGGGAAGGCAGAAGACGGCTCAAGTACAGGTCCTGCCGCCATGCGGGAAACCCAGATGCAGCTCCTGGTTTCAGCGGATGGAAGATCTTTCTCCCTCTCTGCCTTTCAAATACATAAATAAATTTTTTTAAAAAAATAAAAAATAAAAATTGGTCTCTAGGAAGTTATTCCTAATTAAGCCAGGTATTTGCTTACAGTATTGATTCACAGATTTCTATAACCAAAGATATACCATTTATGTTGAAAGGTTTTAAGAAGACTCTACCTAGAGGCATTTGCTACATTAGATGTCCGGGCAAGGGTCCTCCAACCAACTCCATGATACTCTTAAAGAGCAAGTAAAAGCACCTTGCTTCAGGGCCAGGGCTATGGCCCAACAGGCTAAACACTCCACCTTCAAGTGCCACTTAAGTGTCATGGCTGCTTCACTTCCCATCCAGCTCCCTGTTTACACCCTAGAAAAGCAGCAGATGGCGCACATCCTTGGGACCCTGGACTCACTAGTGAGATCCAGAAGAGGCTCCTGGCTCCTGGCTTTGGATCGGCTCAGCTCCAGCTGTTGCAGCCATTTGGGGTGTGAGCCAACAGATGAAAAGATCTCTTTCTGTATTTCCTTCTCTTTGTAAACCTACAATTTCCAATAAAAATCTTAAACAAAAAGTCTCAACATGCAAATAGAGTAATTCTACCCACAGTTATACACTCATCCCAAATCTCCAGCTCCCACAGTCCCATGCCACTGGGCTCACAGGCCCACTGAATGAACACAGGAGGCAGTAGTGCTGTGCTTAGCAAACTGCTACAGAGAGAAAAGGTGGACAGGTCTGTGCTGTGCATCAGTGAGCTTGTAACCTTGGGCAAGTGCTCTCTCTGGACCTCACCTGGAAATGAGGGGACTAAGAACCAAACACAAACAGCCTCTAAATCCCTTCTCTCTCCTAGAAATCTTTGACTCTAACAGTTGTTCACTTTTCTTACAAAATGGGTGGATCTCTTCACAGTCATCATCTTTCTCCTCTCCCTACAACACCCAAAGGAAGATATGAGTGAGATCAAAAACCCCCAACGGCAGGCAGGATCTTCAAGGCACACAACACGACCAATTCAAATGATGCGTTTAACCACTTGTTCTCTTCCTTTGGTTCTAGATCAGTTAGTTTCCAGTCTTCCCTGAGCACTAAAGAAATCCTCAGAAAGCCTAAGGAAAGGTGTGGCAGGAATGAGGTCTGGAAAGAAGAAAGCGGAACAGCGAGCCATTTCAGCCAAAGCTTTCTTCATGTGATAAAAGGGTTATAATGCTATCTTTCTTTTAAATTGAAATTGCCTTGCTATAACCATAACATCACTAAAATAGTATCATTTCTTCTTCTTCCTTTCCATCAATCCTAGTATATTCCAATGGTTAGAAGTATCCCAAAATGGTAGAGATAGCCTTACTGTTTTTTAGGGCACTGGCAAATTCTGGACCACCTTTGTCCTTGAAAGCAGGGAAAATATCTGGTTGAGGCAGCTGATTGGTGGTCAACAGAGCTTTCTGCAGTTTGATCCTTCCTTCCAAGAGCTGATCCCACAGGGCTACAAAGAAGAAGAGAGGATGCCATCACTCAGTTGTCAAATCCTCCCGGGACGCAAGGGAGACGCAAGAAACCATGCCCATCTCTAGGCAGCACTGCGTTATCAGTTTCACACCACAGAAACACTCTCCATTATAAGAAATAAATTTTGTATCTTGGAAGCAAATATTTGCTATGAGAGAGGGAATGTTAAAGCCCAAGGAGTGGAGAAAACACTCTTCAATCTTCCACAGCCGCTGGGAAGTACCAGAGCAGAACCAGCTAAGCAGCTCAGCCCGGCAGCGGCTGGCTAAGCATGGAGGTGGGCTTTAGCCCTTTGGACAAGTGGAGCATGTCACAAACTAATTGGAAGCACACAGAAACATAGCGCAGCCAAAAAACAAACAGCTAAATAAACAAAAAGTAGATACTTCAAAAAATAAATAAATAAACAAGCAGTAAAACCACAGACAAACCTATCTGGTTCTTCACAGCTCGTCCCTTCTCCACTTCCTCGGAAACTTTGCCTCCGGAGAAGGTCATCACCACGCCATCATCCTCACTGTTCCTGTCTCCAGCCGCGTCTTCCTCACTCTCATGCTCCAAGTCTTCCTCCTCCTCCCCTTCCTCCATGCCGCTCTCTTCATCTTCATGTTCCTCCTCCTCACTGCTCCCAAGGTCATCCATTCCCTCGGTGAAGCTCTCGAAGTCACTGATGCTCTGGACGTGGAAGCCAGCCGTGTTGGCACTGTGGCTCCTGCCCTTCCTCCTCCCAGCCAAAGTGTCCTCTTCCTCCTCCTCCTCTTCACTGGCAGCACTCCCGTCTTCATCAGAACCCTCGGAGTCTTCACCTCCAGATCCTTCCTCATCAGATAGTTCCTTGTCTGGACAAGAAGGGAAGGAAGAAAACATAGCTGCTCCTCAGAGAAAAACACTAAACCATAGCTTTCTTTTCAACTGAAGAATCACAGCATCTATTAAGGGGGAAAACACATATGACTGTACTCAACTCCATATACTATAGTCAACTCACTATATTCTGCAAATAGATAGGACCCATCAAATACCTCTAAAAGGTAAGAGGGAGGCAAAGAATAGAACACGGTCCTGCACTAATGAAAGATTCTACTGGGTAAGACCAACGTAATTAAAACTTAAAACTGTAATGCAGGGGCCAGCACTCTGGATCAGCAGGTTCACAGACTACAGCACGGGGTTCCTATATGGACACTGATTTGGATCCTGGCTGCTCCAATTACGATCCTACCTCCATGATAATATACCGGAGACAGCAACAAAAGATGCCTAAATGCTTAGGTTCCTGTCTCCTATGTGGGAAGCTCAAATAAAGCTCCTGACTCAGGGACTAGCATTGTGGCAAACTGCTGACACTGGTTCCTATCCAGTGGCTCCACGTCCAATCCAGCTCCCTATTAATGACCTGAGAAAAGCAGCAGATGAGGGACCAAGTATTTGAGACCTATGTGAAAGACACAGGTGAAGAATCCTACACTCCTGGGTTCTTCAGCCTGACTTAACTGTAGCCATGCAACCACCAGGGGAATGAACCAATAGACAGAAGATCTATTTCCCTCCCTCTCTCTTATTTTTAAATTAATAAATAAATCTTAAAAAAAAAAAAAAAAGGAAGAGCTCCTGGGTACTGACCCAGCCCCAGCAGCTGCAGCCATTTGGGGAGTGAACCATAACACTTCTGTGTCTTTCCTTCTCTCTGTAACCCAAATAAACAAGTATTTTCTCAAGTAAATAAATACTGTAATATAGGAAGGAAATAGAAATGTTTTGATGGGCCCGGTGCAGTACCCTAGTTGCTAAAGTCCTCACCTTGCATGTGCTGGAATTCCATATGGGTGCTGCTTCAAATCTTGGCTGCCCTACTTCCCTTCCAGTTCCCTGATTGTGGCCTGGAAAAGCAGTTGAGGACAGCCCAAAGCCTTGGGACCCTGAACCCTCAAGACAGACCTGGAAGAAGCCTTTGGCTTCTACCTTTGGACCAGCTTAGCTGAGCGAGCTCAGCTCAACTGGCCTTTGATGTCATTTGGGGAGTGAACCAGCAAATCGAAGATCTGTCTTTCCTTCTCTCTGTAAATCTGCCTTTCCAATAAAAATATAAATCTCAAAAAAGGAAGGAAGGAAGAAAGGAAGAAAGGAAAGAAGGAAGGAAAAATACCCAGAGGAGAAAATAATTTAACTATAAGGCAAGTGATCTGAAGCAGGGCTTCCAACCAAGCAAAGAACACATAGGCTAGATCATGAAGAATGGTAAAATTTCAACTGATGTTCAGGAATTACCAGTTTTGACATAGAAGACACAGTTTACCATTAATTACCCCATGTGTACACTTGATCACATCACTATATCCTATTTAACACTTATTAAGGCATGCTCCAGGAGCCAAGTATAGACAAAGGCTGAGGAAGCACAAACATACTTTAATACTATAGGGAAGAGATGACAGTCTGGTGGGAGTGATAGATACCCATCTAATAAAATAACAATGATATTATAGCATCATTAGTACAAGGAGTTCAGAGAAGAAACCATTCAGCTCTTCTGGAAAGCTGAAGAATGGAGCAAGTGACATTAGAATTTTACTTAACAAACGTAAGGAACAGGTCTCAGAAGACAAAGTGGAGAAAAAGAGGAAACAGCACTTGAGTACAAAATGTACAAGCAAATGGGAAGAGAGGGCTAATGGGTCATTCAGCAATCAAATCACAAGGATCTTATTTTCCAAAATGGAACTTGATCCTACACTGGTTCAAGTACCAGCTAAGCCTACTTATACTTAGGGCATCACCTGATACTTAGATTTTTTTTCCCCAGATTATCCAATCTCTTCCAGAAAATAAAAGCCCAACGTATAGCAAGCACAAATATTAGATAGAAACCACTCAGTGACAACTGTCTTCAATAAAACAAGCTATTTCATGAAAATGTGATGGGTCTTCAGTATTTGCAGCTTTACAGATGCTATCATTTGGCAGAGTGGTGACGTTACTGGTTATGACGCCAGCATCCCAGGCTGCAGTGCCTGGGCTTCGTCAGCAACTTCAACTCTTAACTCCAACTTCCAGAGCCTGAAAGCAGCAACGATGGCTTAAGAAATTGGGTTCCACTTTCCATCCAGCTCCCTGCCTGTGGCCTGGGAAAGCAGTCAAGGATGGCCCAAAGCCTTGGGACCCTGCCCCTACAAAGGAAACCCAGAAAAAGCTCCAGGCTCCTAGCTCTGGATAGGCTCAGCTCCAGCCGTTGTGGCCATCTTTTTTTACGATTTATTTTATTGCAAAGTCACAGAAGGAAGGAGAGACAGAGAGAAAGATCTTCCGTCCGCTGGTTCACTCCCCAAATGATCACAACGGTCGGTGCTGTGCTGATCCGAAGCCCAGAGCCAGGAGCTCTTTCGGATCTCCCATGTGGGTGCAGGGTCCCAAGGCTTTGGGCCGTCCGCTACTGCTTTCCCAGGCCACAAGCAGGAAGCTGCAAGGGAAATGGAGCAGCTGGGATTAGAACCAGCACCCATATGAGATCCCGGCGTGTTCAAGGCAAGGACTTTAGCTGCTAGTCCATGGCACCAGGCTCCCAAAAAAAATCTTAAAAAAATAAAGAGAGAGAGAAAGAAATTGGATTCTTAACACCTACTTGGGAAACCTGGCTTGAGTTCCTGGTTCCCAGGGTAAGCTCAAGCCCCGCCTAGCCCCGGGATGCAGACATTTGAAGAATGAAGAAGCACATGAGAACACTCTCCCCGATTCTCAAATATAAATATATTTATTATATATGTGTGTGTGTATATAAGCATGTATATTTAAGATTCACTTATTTACTTGAGATGCAGTTACAGAGACCCCTCCACGGACAGCCACAATGGCTGGGGCAGGATCAAGCCGAAGCAGCCTGGAGCTTCAGGATCTGAGTAAGTGTAGAGGCAAATCCTTGGCCACCTCCCGCTATGCTCCCAGGTGCATCACCAGGGAGCTGGGCCGCAAGTGGAGCAGCAGGACTCAAAGCAGCACTCCTCTGGGATGCTGGCCCCGTATGCACTGGCTTAAACCACGGAGCCTCTATGCCAGCCTGAAAAATACCTTCTAAAAAAGTAGTGTATGTAAACTTTTTAAAAAAGATTTTTGTACTTACGGTATGTATAAACGTAAGACAAAAATTAGGCTGTCAACAATCTAAACACAAAAACTAAGAGCAAATCAGTTAACTAAGAAACATTCATATAGAAGTGTACAGTGTAGATCTTGAAGTCAGACTGCTCTCACATGAATTCTAGCTCCTCCACTCACTAACTCTCTGACCTTCGGTAAGTTACCTAAACAATCTGCCCTCAATTTCCTTATCTCTAAAATGGGGATAAATAATATCCACCTCTTAGGCTACTGAGAGGATTAAATGAGATGATACATGTGATGACAATGGTGATAACATTTTTAAGGGCTTACTGCATCCCAGAGTCTTGGAACTTAAAGCGCTAACCACCATGGCTGACACATGGTGAGAGTTCAATGAATATTATCATATTTGTCTCATGATTGGTCTCTTTATCAGTCTCTAGGCGTAGAATATGAAACGAGCTTATCAGTAGCAGCCTGAACTACATCAAGGACTATGTCACAGATACAACCTGAATGATGGTCCCTTCCGTATTATCTGTAGAGTCTCAACCCAGCACCCCTGACCTCCCTAAAGGGAAACAAATGGCATCCTCAGGTAATGGCCATATTCAGGCCCTTCTGCAGCTCCGAAATTCACCTCTCCTCGCAACTAGACGCACACAGCATCCTAACTCCCTTGGAGGGGAGCAGGGAGGATGATGCTGTCCTTTACAGCATCAATCCATGAATACAGCCCCTGACAAACCAAAGGAAAACGGCCAAAAGCAGAGAGGAGCATGTCCGTCAGGCACAATGCCAGTCCCACACACGGCCCTCTTCACCAGCCTCTACGCACTGCCTGCTCTTCACTCTGTTGCAGGGAGACCCATTAGTCTGCACCTAAGGAGTGCAGTAAAGGAATGACTCTTGTCATGACATGCAATGCAGCAACCTGGAAGGTTCCTCCTAATACAAATCAGCAGCCTGTCCTAGGGCCACAGGTGGGAGCACACAGGCGGGTCCTGCAGGCATCACCCAGAAGAGGAAAATCAAAAGGCCCTTAGCCCTGAGACAGTCAGGAAGAAGACATTCCATGCCCTCGTGTCTACTCACCAGATGAAACTGGCAGTGTCCTCTCCCAAGGGTCTTCCTTCCACGCTTTTCTTGAGGTGGTTCTGCCAGAATACCTTCTGTCCGTGTCCCAGAGGGAGGCGGATGCCAATTTCCTAATGCTGCCCACTGCCAGGAAATCACCTGCTCCGTCTTCCCCTTCCTCAAACCTGTCAATCACTCTGGCAGCAGTATCTGGGGGTGGGGGGGAGGCGGAAAAGTCATTAAATTCCCCAGGTTAGGAGGAACTTTCATTTGAACCCCTTTCAATCCTTTCATCTGCCTGGATGTTCTCTCCAAGAGACCCCAACTTCCAGAACAGGGAAACTTGTTACCTCTCAAGGGAGCTGGGCCACCGGTTCTACTGCTGTTCAAGAAGGGACAGCCGACTCCCTGTGTCTCCCAGCACATCTCCTGCTAAGCTCCCAATCATCCCAAACTAGTCTGACTCCTGCGGCACAGGCAGGTTGCCCCACTCCCTTCCATCAGTGCCCTCCCACCACGCCAGGACTCCTCCCATCCTCAAGGGAGTCCCCTGCTCTGAGCCAAGCTAAACAGTCCCCAATGCCTGCCACTGCAATGCCTAAGTCACGGTTCAGCACTTGGATTTATCCCTGCTGATTCTCCCTTCCTCACCCTCCCCTGACTCGAGTTTAAAACAGGATTACTGCCAGCTAGACCTCCAACGGCAGCTTACAGAACAGCAGCCTCACGACCCGAAGAGGCTTAAACAGCACCAGGGATTGCTACTTTTTTTTTTTAAACTATGTTCTCCAAGCAAGTTCTCGGGCACAGCGAATCGAACATACAAATCATCACCGACACTCACTTCTGGCCGTTTTTAACGCAATACCAGCCAGGGTATTCTTGCTGAAACGTAACCTCCTGCCCGCTACGACCAACCCTCCTGAGAACCCTCCAACAGCGCTCGCGCAAGTTGACCCCCAAGGCGCCGAGTCCTCGGCACGGTCCCCCACCCACCCACACGAGCACCAAGTCCAGAGGCCGAAGCCCTCCTCCTGCCGGGCTCAGGGGGAAGTGGCAAGCCGGCGGCAAGGCACGGCTGCCCGTCCTCCTCGGGCTGCCCACTCCAGCCACGCGCACACACGCCCCGGCGGGCCAGGACCCAGCCCCGCGGGGCTCCGCACGTGGCCTGCCCCCGTCAGGCCTTACCCTCCTCCGGGTCGGCCTCAGGGTCCGCCTCGCGCGGCCGCGGGTTCAACAACTGTTCCAGCTGCAGCGCCAGCGGTGGCGGCCCCGCCATCGTCTCCAGGCCTCGGTCGGAAGTCCGCAAGTGAAGGAGCCCGCAGTCACCGTCCCCAGCCGACCGCTCGACGATCTCGCCCAGGAGAGGCAACCCGGGACCGCGCGGCCAACGGCGCTCAAGCTCCCAACCGGCTACTTCCGGGAGGCGCGCGCGAGCGGGGCGGGGCCTGGCGCGTCACTACAGCGTTGCTAGGATCCAGGCGGAAGCGCGCGCGAGGCTGTAGGGAGGGCCGCCGGCCGCGGGAGGGTGCGCATGCGTCGAGCCGGGGAGCCAGTGCCGGGCGGCACGGGAGCGCGCAAGGGCACGTGACTCCCCCAGAGGCTCAGCAGGGTACGCGCGGCCCCGGACGTGGCGGGACAGAGCAGTGCAGCCGGGTGGGCCGACTGGAAAGAAGGGATGCCAGGATAAGCTTCTCCAACCTGTGGTTCCCAGTTGGGCAGCTACACACAGGCTGGGCCCCCTAAACAGACTTGGATTTTTGACAATTAAGAGGGGTCTTGGGAAAGACTCTCCTGTGCCCACAGCGTCCTGGATTTGGAGACTTCCTGTTAGGGATGTGTAAGTGTGAAGCAAACTGTTGGGGTCTTTATTCATGGGAGTAATTGGGGCTCACTAGGGCTGTGCATGAATATAAAGGTCTCTGGCTTCTGCAAGTTGCCTTGCCTGAGTAGGGAGAGGCAGGCAGCGCGGGGATTTCTCTAGGGAACACCCTCCTTGGGACTGCCTTTTGTGGTCAGAGGTGGGGGCGCACTCAGACGCCTGATACTGGCGCACAAATGCAGGCACTGAAGGGTAGACTACAAATATCAACAAAGGGTCCATTTCATTGCATACAGGCAAGGTGAAAAAAGAATTGCTTTGCATGCCCCCCATCCAGCATTCCCTGCAGAGGCTGACAAACGTGGAAACAGACACTGTGTGAGGGCTGTTCTCCTTCTCCTGCCGAACAAGGCCTACTAAAGAATCCTCAAAAGAGTCTGGGAGAGTGACTGGGTGATGTGTTAGAGCCCCCGTTGGGTACAGTCCAGCCAGGCCCCTGGAATGTCATGGCTCCCCACTGCCTCCTGTGGAACCCAAAGGAGTAGAGGCTTCCTGTCTTGGGCAAACTCCCTGGTGAAGAATGCCAGGCTCAGCAGGGGCAGATTCCTTAGTTTGTCAATGTCTTCAAGCAGAGTGCAATCCTGAGCGACTCCACCAAGTGACCATTGCCAGGGCTTGAAGTACATAAAAGTCTGCGTCTCACATGGAAAACACGTCCACCCTTAGTAACACTTAGCAAACTGGCCTCCAAGCTAAGGACGAAGTGGAAAAGGCAGAAAAGTGAGGCAGGGCCCAGCCCACCTCTAGGCTGTAGCATCTGGACGCTGCTGGGCAGCTTGGAAGCTGGACAGGGCAGACACTCAGCAGGAAAAAAAAAAAAAAAGCTAGAAGTCTGCTTCCCACCTCTCTCTTCTTGGTTCTGGTTCCTACTGTCTTGGATAGCCTTCATAAGGACTTAAGATGCCCTACTTTCTCTCTCTCTCTCACACACACACACACACACTCCGAAACGCTACCCCAGACACAGAGCTGCAAAAGGGCTCCAGGAGGGGAGGCAAGGATTCCAGGAGTGAGCTATAACTGAGAGCAGCTGAGCAAGGAGCGGGGATGGCCTCTGCAAGCTCTCAGGGGATCCTTCCCTAAATGCATCCTAGGTTCTTGAGATGGGGTGGCCACTCTCCTAGAAGAATCTCCCACCTCTGACTGCACAAAGATGAGCACAAAAGTGAGCAGGGTCCTGCAAAAGAACACACCTCTCCTCTGCCAAGTGGCAGACATATGTAAGAATAGGTTGGCAGAGGTGGGGTGACATTAGATCTATCCCCCAAGGGTCCCCAATATCTGTCTGTTCACCTGACCTGCGCTTTGAAGAGTTCATGGTATCCAGGTGATGCCTCTAACACCTTCAAACGCCCAGCTCCAAACGCCGGTGTCTTCCCCTGTGTTCCTTCCCAGCCTTGCCCCCCACTCTCCCATCAGCCGGGAGAGACACTGAGTGAGCAGGCTGCTGCTCTGTCCCAGCCCCAGAGGGCAGGTGGCAGGAGGCCCAGAGGTGGCGGCGGCTGTTAAGATGGCTGCGTAAGAAGCCAGGTGGCCAAACCCGGCCCAAGGAGAGGAGGACGCAATAGAAGACCGCGGCGGAAGTGCTCCGGGAGGGAGAGTGCCGCGCGCCTCACCGCACTGCATAGCTGGAGCCCCGCAACAGCGTCGGGCAGGGTAACGGTCCCTGGCACTTCCAGGCCTGGTCTTCACCAAGCCCTAGGGCTTGCAATTTCTACCCTGCTCAGGCATCCTTCGGAGCTGACTGCACCACGCCGAAGGGAGAAGCCGCGCCACTGGCTAGTCGCCGACTGCAAGCAAGCGACTCCTGCCCGGACGCCCAACTCTAAAGCGCCTTATCAAACACCCAGATCCCACAATAAAGCTGCTAAATAATTCAGCAGCCTTGATAGGAAAATGCAGCTTCCCAGTGAGCATACATTCAGCTAAATGAGTGTCTTTGAAGGGGCAGAGGGCTGCGGCTCTAATGAATCCGTTGGCTGTGGCTGAATGTATATACGCTACCAGGGCTGAAAGAATCAGCCCAGCCCGCAACGGCAAAGAAAGCAGAGGAAGAAGTGTGCTGCACTCACAAGCTAAGAGTTTCAAAAGTCTCCCTTGCATTTCATAAATCTTTATTTCTGCAAGAACACTGCCAGATTTCTCTCTGATAGGCATCCCCCAACACCATGAGATAAACCATTATATGGATGCAGTGAAATATTGCTTATCTTAACGCCACCACTGCAGAAAACAGAAACTTGGCTGCGTTTTAACACAATCTGAAAACAGCACTGGAAATTACATACCATTTAATGGGAAACCTTTGATTTTTTTTTTTTTCAAATAAGGACATAAATAACCCAGACAGAAATCTAGGTGAAATGAAAAATTCTGACACACTGATCGTGTCTGACTTTCACACACTCACCAAATCTTTCACAGTGCATCAAATATTCAAATTCCTTCCACGTCTAATGAAGGCTTGGAAGGGACTGAACTACTTTTCGGAACCTATTGGCAACTCCCAGTTGAAATTTCATTTCTACATTAGTTATTTGAGTTCATCTTGCAGAGAAACTTAATATGAATCCTGTGCCATGCAAAACATTTTATTTTTTATGCAACTCTTCACATGTTAGCAAATACTAGGAAAAACAGTTTCCTGTCAGTTCTGCGAAAGGGATTAAAGTATTTCATTTCCAGCTATGGTGTCCATGCTTTTGGTTATCTTTCAAACTACCCAATTAGAAAGCTGGATTATCTAAAGAAAATGAACTGGAGCTGGAAAGCACCAACTCTGACTGTATTTCCAAGCAGCTGACATTCACGGGCGGATTTTGCATGTGCGGGGAGAAGAGGGCGAGAATGCTTCCGATCACGCTCCATCACAGACCGAGACCACTCATTCTGAGCCATGGATTTGATTTCTATTTCAAGTTGTATATTAAACATATCCACGAACATCTCTTCAACCCTATCAGTTAAAGCCACGGAATGCAAATCTGTAGTTAACAGCAGGAAGCCATGGAGTAAAGCCTGGCCGGTATTAGCAAAGGGCTTCAACCACACAGCCAAGGTAAAAAAACAAAAACAAACAAAAAACAAACCACATGTCCCCCAACCCTGCCTCTGTCCCCCGGCTTTGCAGGGCCCGTCCTGTGCCCTACCCAGGCTTCGAGCTGGTTATGGAAAACATCAAAGAACACAGCACCAATTATCTAAACATCAGATTTTCTATTTTTATTAAAAACTCACAAATTTATTCAACATGTTTTCTTTCATACAGTGAATGGTCTAATATGCACTGGAGGTCACACAAGCTTAGGTTTATTAGAACAATAAAAGACATATGAGAAATTTAATATATAAAGAAAAAGTAGCAGCTGCTGACTGCATATTTGACCATAAAATTTAAATATTTTTGGACTTTTATTTTAAAGACACAAAAATAAAACCTGTGTGGGTCTATATAAGTCATTATTAACAATTCCATGAATGTTCAACAGGACTAAAAATTAGCAAAGATGTCTTTTTTTTTTTTTTAAACCTTGTAACACTTTTTTTTTTCTAAACACTTTCTCAGGTTGCTGGTGCCAGGCACCTTTACAGTATTTGTGCTATAATTATTCTATTTGGCAACTGTCTGAATATCGTGTTTTCTCTTCGCCTCGTGTAAACAACACCTTTTTTTTTTTTTTAACATACTAGCACAGTGAGCCCCAAGCCCTGTAAATCTGTCAGAACATCTACAGGAAAAGAAAAGGAACAATTTTGGTTGATTGCTCAAAACATTTTGTTATTGAACAAGAGGTTTCAAAAACAGGATATATTAGTAAAACACTGAACTCCTGAATTTAACAGTATACGTAAACAGTTGACTGTTTTAGTTCAATAGTCTTTTTTTTTTTTTTTTTTTTTTTTTACTTTTTGTGTGTGAGGATAGAATACTTTCTCTTGTACAGCTGAGTTCAAGTCATGTTCCCGGAGCCGGTCCTATCCCGTGTGAGTGTGTGTGTGTGTGTGTGTGTGTTCGCGCGCGCAGAGCTTGGCGAAGGTAGAGGAGTTGATACTGAGGGATTAACATTTAGAATTTTGCAATTTTGGCAAAAACAAAAACCAAAAACCCAGAGACAAAATATATAGAGAAGAGTCCCACCTGATGCGCAGCAGGTCGGTGTTTCTGAAGCTACAAGAGTTTGTGGCCGCTGTCGCTGAATTGGGCACAACACTAGTCAGCTAACTGCCTCACTGCCCTCCCATGACCGTGCCAGGTTCCGCCCTCCCGGCGGCTCTGGAGGGACAGGGCGCACGGGCCTGTGGCTGCTGGGCGCGTCTTTGCGCGCTCAGTGTTTCTGGGGATCCGGGAGCCCCTGTCCAGGTCGCAGGTGGGGACAGTCTGCGTTCCCCTTCTGGAGCCCCAGTCCTGCACCTTGCCAACCAGTGCTCCGATCCCAGTTCCACCTCGAGGCAGATTTGGATCCTGCTCGGTGTTTCCCCTTTGCTTTCCAGCCAGTCTCCCTAAACTTTGAGCACATCCCCGAGGCTGGAGGGAGCGTGGAGGGAGCGGCCTTGCTTTTCAGGTTTTTTTCCCCCCTTCGTGTCTGTTTTCTTAAATAAAAGTTTCATTTCTGTACAACCACGTATTCCGTGCACCGTGAGAGACCCCCGCTACCACACGGCCGCCTCGTTCATTTCTGGGGGATGGGACAGGTGGTTTCCGTAGCTCGCCCCGCCATTGACAGACAGCGAGGAGAAGGGCGGGCTGGGCCCAAAGACCTCAGCTGACATGGAGTGCAGAGGCCCGGGCAGGCTGGGTTCTGGGCTGGGTGAGTCCCCCGGGGGATGTGCCAGGATGTCGGTGAACCTCTGCGCCTCACTCGAAGGGTGGTGGCCTGGCAGTGGGTGCTCCAAGCCACCCAGGGGCGTTCCAGAAGGGCCGGATGAGGGAACGAAGGGCAGGTCCACCGGCGTCTGAGCCTGCGAGGACGGGGGGCCTTGCGGGAAGAAGTCATAGTTGCCCCCGGGACCGTAGTACTCGCTCTGGTAATCTGCGGAGCGGCGGGGAGGAGAGCGTCAGGGCGGGAAGCAAGCCGCAGCGCGCGGGGCCGGGAGGCAGCGGCTGCGGCTCGGCGCTCCCCTTCCTCGGACACGGCCAAGATTTCACCCCTGGGTCTCGCCATCTCTCCAAGCCTTACTCGGCAGCCCCTCTTCTCCAAGAACTCGTGCAGCGCTTTTTGCGCAGCCACCCCGCTTCCTGCGAAGCCCACCTGGCCCGACCCGGCCCGGCCGCGCCCCGCAGCTCGACCGCGAACTCACCTCCGTAGAAGGAGAACGGGCCGTTGGGGATGAGCTCTCCCGGCTCCAGGCGGTCCACGAGCGGCCGCATCCGGCGCGGACTGCGGAAGAAGGCGTGGCGCCGGGCGCCCAGCGCGCTCAGCTGCTTCATCCTCCGCTCCTTGGAGCGCCGGTTCTGGAACCAGACCTGAAGCAAGCAGTCCGTGAGGCCGCAGCTCCTCCTTTCCTTCCCCGCACGCCCATGGGTCCCTGTCCTCCAGCCCTGTGCTTTTCCAGCCCTGTAGTTTTCCGACTCCTGGCCCCTGGGTGTGCATGCGAGCGCGGTGTGGGGTAGAGGACACCTGGTTAGGCTTCCTGTCCGACGTGAAGCAGTTGGTACAGTCGGCGGTGTTTACTACAGGGCACACTGCCACAGTTTCCGCTAGACTTCTCCATAGCCTCTCACCCATAGCGACAGGCACACCCATTGCCCCTGCACAGGTGTGCGCTGCCTCCCAGAGGCCCCAGGGCCTCCTGCTGAGGAGTGCCTGCTCTTAGACGCAGACTGAACACCCCACCACAGGCAGTCACCACGACCCCAGAGCCACTCACACTTTCGCAGAAGGCACGGAACTCAACAATGAGCAGTGGGTCGGAATGGCACCAACCAGCACCCCATGTGGCAACACCGCCTCGCAATATCCCAAGCCCAGGCCCAGATGCTTCCAAAGGGCTTGGCTTCTGCTCCCCAGGGCAGACCCTGGGCAGAACCACCCTCCCTTCCATCCAGGCACCCCGCCCCCCACAGCTTTCTCTGAAGGGGAAATCCTTGCTCTGGGGCTTGTCTGACTGGGCCATACACCCACAGAGTCAGAGCTGAAGACTTTTCTCTTGAAGTTGCCAGACTGATACCCATAGTGTCCTCTCCGCGACTTCCTAACTTGGTATGGGGTTGTGCCCCAAGCCGGGTAAGTTAGGCTTAGCTCCAGGCATCTCCCTCTCCAGCCCCAGTCATTTCAAAGACGGGGAGCCTCTGCAGCCATACCCCGTTTGCCCCAGCCCCCAATCCCAGCCCCTGACTCACTGCCTTCCTCCACACTGGGCTCCCCCAGCCTGGACAGGGTGCTCTGAGGGCCCTACAGGGCTAACCTGGATGACACGCATGTTGAGGCCAGTTTCCTGAGCTAGCTGCTCCCGGATGTGTCGCGTGGGCTTGGGGGTGGCAGCGAAGGCGGCCTTCAGCGTCTCCAGCTGTTTGGCTTTGATGGTGGTACGTGGCCCTCGGCGCTTGGCACCCAGGTTCTGGTCATCATTCTCGTTGCTTCCTCCTTCCTTGTCCGACACATTGGCACTCTCTGAGTCCTTGGCATCGTCCTGCGATGGGTCTTGGGAATCCGGAGACAAACTGGGGTCACTGCCCGTGGTGGCTGAGGAGAAGGAAGTGACAGGTTGAGAACAGGGACCTTGGCAGGACCTCCTCCCCCAGGACCCCCACCTGCCCCTGGGGACAGCCAAGAATCAGGGCCTCACCGGAGTGGAGGCTATTCTCTTTGGCGACACTGCTGTTATTTAGGTAATCCTCTTTGCACACGAACTTGTTCTCATCAATGATGTAGAGCTCCTCGCCGGTGGAGAGCTGCTTGTTGCACATCATGCACGTGAAGCAGTTCAGGTGAAACACTTTGCTCCGAGCTCTCCGGACCAGGTCGCTGGGGGAGATGCCCTGCGCGCAGCCCGCGCATTTGGTACCAAAACACCTACAAGGGACGAGTACAGGGGTTGTTGGCAAGAGGCAGGGAGGAGCACCAGAGAAACAAGGGAAAAGAGAATAGAAGTGATGTGGGAACTGATGTGGGAAGGAGGAAAGAGGGAAAGCGATGGTGAAGCAGGCTGGCCAGGAGGCAGGACGCACCAGGCAGCAGGGCAAGTGATTGAAGCGTCACCCGGCTAGAGAAGAGTAGTCCCAAGCTACCTCCCAGCCCCTGCGTAGTCCCGGGGTAAAGAGCGCAGACGGAGGGTTGGGAGCACTCTTCCATTTCAGGGAAGTCAAACTGGAATGTGAACGCCCTGTAAACAAGGCCCCCGATAAAAGCGGCTTTCCCTCCCAGGTCTTCTGTCTCCCCAAAGAACCGGCACAATGGGCTGGGGATAGGCGAAGTTCAGCCCGACCGTGGGAAAACAAATCTAGAGCTCCGGTGGCTGTGGCTGGGTTGCTGCCAGGTTCCTGCCCGAAGCCGGCAGATTGGCGCAACCTGGAGCCTGGAGAGTGGATTCTAGGCGCCTGCTGCGCTGTGCGGATGTCAGGCCTGTGTAGCCCACTGTCACCGGCAACCGTTTCTGATCCAGCCACAACTGTGAAAAGCCGGTGTGGCCGAAGAAGGCTCGAGGCTCAGCTAGCGCTTCCTCTAGGACCCGCGCGTGTTGCGCTCCGCACCACGGCTCGCGTAGAGCCGATCCGTGCATCCCAAAGCGGCCTGGGCTTCTAGATCAAGCGGCCGGGGTGGCTCCGCATCCCTCCCTGCTCGTCGCTCCCTCCCCATTTTTGTCCAGCACCGCAAATCTAGAGAAAACAAGCTAAAGCCAGGCGAAATCGCACTGTTTCAAAGCCGCCGGATGCAATTAACAATTCGCAGTTGCGCCTGTTGTTCTCTGTTGACTTGCGTGTTTGTAAGGATGTGGTAGCAAGATAGTGACCTTAAGAAAACACAACTTAAAAGCCAAACAAGGGAGGGGAAGGAGGGCGGAGGTCTCTCAGCTGCAACCAGCGTAACCTCGGCTTTTCCAACTGTTGGCCAAGCGGTGAATAGCCGCAAAGGCGCGGTGCCTGGGAAGGCTCCAAAGCGGCCCCGCCGACTGGGGATGTTCGGGACAGGAGAAGGGAAGCAGGGAATAGCTGGGGAACTGCCGGGCTACAGTGGGGCTGTTTGCCCAGGTCTGCACTAGGAGGCCGGTCCGGGTTTCGGGAAGGTTCCCGCGTCTGCAAGTTCGACTGTCAGACCGAGCTGTTCCCTGCCCCTGTCTCAGCAGGTGGCGGGGACACTGCCTGCCAAAGGCGCCGCAGTTCCCGCCAAGACTATTCCGAGACCGCCCAAGCAGTGGCACGGAGTGAGGTCCAGTTCTAAGCTCAGCCTCGGAGGCCCAGAGGGAGCAGTTGTTGGAGAGCCGGGACACCCGGTCTCTTCCACACTTGCAGGGGCTTCCGAACCGGTGGAGGGCTCAGGCCCTTTCTTCCCAAGCACGTGTAGCCCAGACGGACCTCCTAGTTTCTAGGACACAAGCAGGGCCGCGCGTCACCGGCGCCCAGCGCGCCAGCTGGCGAAGAGGCGGCGCCCGCGGGACTCGCTGCGCTCTCCCGAGGCAGCTCTACCGCAGCGGCGGCGGCCACGCTGACCTCTGATCCGAAGCCGGCCGGGCACAGCCCGCGGGGAGGGAGCGACAGGGGCGCGGGGTGGCAAGGACTCACCGGAAGAAGTCATTCTTGCAGTAGAGCTTGCCTTCCCGGGAGAAGCACTTCTCGGTCAGGTTGCATTTACATTCACAGCACTGGACGCACTTGACGTGCCAGGCCCTGTCCAGCACGTTCAAGAGGAAGCGGTCCAGAATGGGCCTTTTGCAGCCGGCACAGTGCACCATGGTCTTTGGTTTGGTTAGGTGAGGCCCGGAGAAGGGGGGCGGGAGGAGAGGGACGGAGGGAGCAGGCAAAGCTGAGGGGATGACTTCAGAAGAGGACCGATGAGAACCCCCTCGGAAAAGAGGAGCAGACCCTCGCGGCAAGCGAATCAAAACCCGCACCAGGAAATCAAAACAGGGCCGCGTCGACTGGACGTGCGCCACGGGAGTCCCAAAGCTCCGGAGGGCAGCCCGGGGCGAGAAGGAGGAGTCTCGGGCACGAAAGAAAGCTACTCTTCTGCCCAGAGCCCGCGGAAGAGTGAAGGTCACCAAGAATGACGACGGCGGGAATGGAGATAAATGAATAAAGCGGAGACGGAGAAGAGAAAGACGCTGCGAGCTCGCGTGGCGGGCGCCGTGCCGCCTAGTCCTCCCGGGCTTGAGGTAGAGCTGTCACAAGTCAAAGTGCATCTGCTTTTGTCGGGCTACGCGGGCGGGCGTGTGCGTGTCAGGCTGCCCACTGCCGGGATTTCCTCCCTCTTTGAAAAAAAAAGGGGGGGAGCCAAGAAAAGAATCAAGCGAGTAAAAAAGCTTTGGATCCTAAACTGTTGGCGGCAACGTGCAGCAGCCGGACGCGCGCTGGGTCTGGGGGAGGGGCGGGGGGGTAGGTAGGCCGCGGAGGGAGGGAGGAGGAGGAAGAGGAAGATCTTGTTGGTTGCTGTTACGAGTTGGCTTTCCCTCGTTTTTCGAGTAGTGTTTGTGTATGTGTCGATCGAAAATGCAGAGGAGTAACTTCGGGCAAACGCAGCCAGGCACGCTCTCCGCCGCTCCGGCCCAGTCACTTCGGCCTGTGGCCTGCCCGGCCTCCGAGTCCTCGGGGCGGCCCTCCCCGCGCCCGGGCTCCTTCGGAGGACAGAAGAGACCCGGACTGGCTTCTCACCGCGCCTGGCTGTGTCCCGCGGCTCCAGTCGCAACTTGCGGTGCGCAGCCCCGCATCGCTCGGCCCACGCTCCGCCTGCCTGCGTCCAAACCCACGGTCGCTCGACTTTTTTTTTTCCTTTTCCCCCCTCTCTTTTCGTTGTAATGGCAAATCTGAGTTTCCTTCCTAGACTCCTCCTTCCTTTTTGTTTTTCCTCTTTTGCTGCGAGAGGAGTGGGGGGGAGGGGGACAGCTTGGAGAGCGTTTTTAAAATGTCCCGGTGCAGCGGCCACAGTAAACAGGCGGCTGAAACAGGCCGGCAGTCCGCGCCGCTGTCGCCGCCCGCGCCACGGCTCGTCGCTGGCTCTCCCAGGGCGCGCGTCCCTTCGCTCCCTGGTCTCCTGGCCCCGTCCGCTGGCCCGGCGCGTCTCTCCCCAGCTCCGGCGACTCGGTCACTGCTCCTGGCTGTTGGCAGAGCTCTGGAAGCCCCCTCGCCTTAATGCAGCGCCCGCCGACGTCACGGCGGGCGGCGACCAATCAGCGCCTCGCGGTCCCTCTGTAAACCATCCTGCATCCCCCGGCCGGGGAGAGTGCGGGGAGACCGCGTTTAGAGCATCAGTGGCGGCAGCACCCGCGGCCGCGCGCGGCGCAGGCGGCAGGCGGCGGGCGGCGAGGTGCCTGGGCCCCCTCCTGTTTCGGTAAGGCGGCGATCTCGGTGGGAGGGACCGAGAGAGGGCGGGAATAGGTCAGAGCGAAGGACAGAGTTCTGTGGAAGGGTGGGAGGGTCAACCAAGACCGAGTTTCCTCCAAGGTTGAGGCGCGCAGAGCGGTCCCGTAGCATCGTTTGGATTTGCAAGTCAGCGAGTGCTGGCATTTCTCCGCGGTGCCCCTTGCCTCTGTACTTTCTGCGCCGAGAAGTTTGCCCTTGGCACAGCGCGTGTCTAGATTGGTAGGGGGCGCTTGGCAGCAGAATCTTCCCTCCTCTCGTTCCCCCTTCGGTGCGCCCTCCCTCCCCCTCCCCACCCGCCCGTCCAAAGTCCACTAGGTCCGGGTCTCTGGTGTCTGCCTCCCGCGGCGCGCCCTTGGAAAGTTGATTCAGGAGGCTCCCTGGTGGAGGCGGGGAAGACCGGAGGCGCGGGGGCTGGCAGGCGGGAAGGAGTGGGTGGGGAAGAGCTTCGGGTGAGGAGTTGCCACCCCGGAGAGAAGTTGTGAGAAAATCCTGACCCGGAGACACCTTTCGTAAACACAAACGACCTAGCGCGAAACCGCGGGGCTCCAGCGCGCTCGGCAGGGGTTGGAGATGTGGGCATTGTGGCGAAAAGGGGAAGAGGAGGGGGACCCCAAGGAAGCCACGAGGGGTGCAGTAGATCGGTAGGTTGGGCTGTTCCCCACCCGGCGGTCGGTCAGTGCGCGGCTAACCATTCTCCGCCCCCCCCCCCAGCTTGGCAAGACAGTGGCTGACCCACGCCTTGCCTAGTCCACTCCTTAAGACTTCCTAAATCCACTCTGGGCACAACCTTGGGTCGACCACCCACAGGGCCAGATTTCCCTGGGGTCGGGCTTGGGTTCTGAGAACGTTAGTTCTAAACATTCATCACTCCATTTCCCTGGCGCACTCAAGTCAAAACCTAAATTCAGTTTCGGCCACAATTTTCTAGGCTTAACCCTACTTTCCCCTGAAGTGGAGTCTGAAGGTGGTAGTGCTAGCGGCGGTCTCGCTTTTTTGCTCCTTAATTTTGTTTTTGAGGAGGAGAGTTGGGTAGACGTATCTGGCCTTAGTATGGAAGGAAATAAGGGCGGTGGCCAGTAAATCTAGCTGGCATTTTGGGATAAGCCTTTTGACCCCTTTCGCTACCCCATATTGACCTGCAGCTAAATTAGAAGGGAAACGCGTGCAAAAACGCAGTTTTGCAATGAACTTGGGATGGACGGGAATTCCGCTCGGAAAACGCAGTACCCTCTTTGGACGAACCAAGAAGCCGCTGCAGCCAATCTGGCTCGTTTAGGTTTGGAAGCTCTCACCGCTTCCTTCCCGCTGCTGTCCGCAGCAACCCGCAGCCCCACAATCCCCTGGGGGAGATCCTGCTTGCAGCCGGCCTCAGTTTTTCACTGAAAGCCTTAGCCGCACAGGCTTCGTCGAGCGCCTCTTTGGCTCTCCGCCCAGCTCTGACCTCCCGGGGCCAGGCCCCTAAGGCTTTCTACTTACCCCACGCCCACCCGCACCCAGACACACATTTCTGGCTGGGGCTCCAAACTACTCGCCAGGACAGTGTGGGAGGTGGAAGAGCTCGTGCGCATCCATCCGCGGCGTCGGTCTTTCCAAGGCCGGGGCTAAAGTCCTGGCAGGGAAGGGAAAAGACGGTTTTCTGACTCATCTGGAGGGCTCTGCGAGCTCGAACTTGGCTTCGCGCTACCCTGCGGACTCGCCACTTCCTAAAGCCAGGCGATGCGCGCCCGGGATTCTGGCACCCCGGAGGGCGCTAAGACGTGCTAGGCGCCGGGTCTTCACTTCCTCAACTAGGACCGGAGGCACCTCCAGACAGCTGCGCAGGCTGAGGCCGTGGGGAGGAGCCGGTGCAGCTGAGCGGTCCCCTCGCTCCTCCCTCCCCCAGCTGTTCCGGTGATCGCAGCCTCGCAGCCAGTGCCCTCGACCCAACTGCTTCTTTCTGGAATCTATGGCGGCCCCAGTCCCGGGTGGCTCGTCCCCCGCCCCCGCTCCAGCTGGGCTCCTTCTCATGCAAAGCAGAGGGGCTACGGGAGGGGGGGGGGGGGCATCCGTCGAGAGGCCCTACTGGGCGACAGCTGGACCAAGCTGCCGGGTCTTCTCCAACCCAAGGTCCACCGCCTCCCTCCTGTGGGCTGCAGGAGGTTGCGGGGGCCACAGCGACCTCCGGATTTAGATACTGGGGGGGGGGGCTTGCCCGTCGGTGGGCCTGCGAGGTAGGGGAGTTGGGGCCTGGGACAGGATGCTGGCTGTAGGGCACCCGGCTCTGTTTTCCGCAGTGTCCAGATGGCGCAGTGAACAAATCCGCGTCTACAAGAGGTCCACGAGCGCTACCGAGGTGCGCCTCTTGTCTCCCAGTTCCAAGTTTGAGGTCCTGATTTAACGCCTCTGGGGCAACAACAACACACTAATTTTTTTTTTTCATTTCCGTTGAGGTTTACTTTAATCAGTTTCAGAGAAGGGAAGAAAACTGGTCCAGCTTTCTAAATTTGCCGTCTTCGAAGCCGCTCAACTCTGCGTTTCAGCCAGGTCCTCTGAGCGAGGAGCACCAGCGCTGAGGTCTGTTCTGTCCATCCCTGCCGCGCTAACTGTGGGTGGTTTCTCCTACCCCAGCGCTTGTCTTGCCCCCACCACGCTGCTCCGAGCGGCACAGGACAGGTCCATTCCCAACTCTCAGTATCATGGGGTCAGCTTTATTGCCGGACCATCGCTCAGCAGCCTGTAGAATCCTCTGCTATAGGTTCCTGGGCACCCTCAGAAAAGGCCCCAGAGGGTCCAGAAAGTGGCTTCGTAGTGTGTTCTGCCGGCTCACCTACAGCCACCCTGCAGTTTTTGGAGTTGAATGCGCTCCATCCTGCACCCTATTGTCTCCTGCTTTCTATGTCCCAAGCCTCTCCTGCCCCACAACCCCAGTGTTAACAGAGTCCTTCTCCAGAGTGGTGCCTGCTTCTAGCTGCTTCCCTCCTTTCTCCCTGGCGCTCCAGTCCAGCCAGTAAAGCACGAGGAGGCCACGAGAGGACGCATCTGGAGGCAGACAGAGCTGTCTCTAGGCAGTCACCATGTGCCTAACCACAACCACGCAGGGCCACAATGAGGTAGGAAAAAGCAAAGTGGGTGTCCTCTCCACCGCGCTGTCCCTCCTGAAGGCTGTATATAACTCCCACACTAAGTTGCTAAGGACATGGCTGCTACCACGGAGAGAGGGGTTAGATTGGGAGCACTTGATCAGATCACCAACTTGACCTGTGCTCCCCTTTTCCCCATTTAGAGCTTTCCTCGCTCAGGTTATTGGATGTCTGCTCCACCACTCTGCCCGAAGAAAGGTAATATCTTCCCGGGCGAGCGGAAAACACCTGGGCCAGCGTTGTTGGACAGGAGGTGGTGGGGTGCGGAAATCTGGCCACCTGGGACCCGAACATGTTTTCCAAAAGGAGTTTGGGCAGACTGAGGTCAGGAAAGGACTGCGTCTGCCCGGGGCCTCTCCGTGAGCGCTTGGGCTGGGTAAACAATGCTGCCTTCCCACCAGGACTGCGCAGACTGGGGGGGAGGGGGGAGCAGCGAAATCGAGCGTGATGATCTCAGATGCAAGTCAGTGCCCTAAGACGTGGCGCGTGAAATCGGGGAGAAAGCCGAGAAAAACAGGCGGAGACAGAGGGACTGGACCGACGGGGAATGGAACGCAAGTAATAAGAGTGGAGCCAGAGACATGGAAAAGCGCGGTGCACCGCTGCGACTTTCGGAACCCCTGGACGGTGCGGCTGCTGCGGGGGCGTTGGTGCGACTGGACCTGAGGGCGCGTTCGCCGGAGGCGGCGTGTTTGGTAGGAGACTCAGCGCCTGTGGAAACGCGTGTGAGCGGCTCTGGGCAGGAATCCAACAAATAAATAAAACGTCTAAGACGGCGTGACAACAATGTGTATTTGGGTGCGTGCCCGCGTTGCTCTGTCTGGGCGCACACTCACACCGGGGAAGGAAGACAAACGGGGCTTGTGCCTCACAGTCATTAATCCTCTCGCTAATTGACTCTCTCCCCTTACCTAATGGCGGTGGTCGCTGCCGGTATCTGGAGAGATATCAAGGGGGTGGGGAAGGATGCCAAGAGAAAACACCTCTTGGGGCTGAGACCTGAGTTCCTTCCAGAGTTCTTGCTCCCCGCAGGTCTGGGGAGCAGGAATAGATGTCCCATTAAATTCAGATGAGCCGATCCCTGTCAGCAAGTTAACGGTACATTCTAGCTCAGGGCAGTGGCTTTGTTGTTCCCCCAGAACTTGGCCTTCTCAGGCCCTGGGATGCCTCCTGCAGTCCCTAGTGAGGCTGAAGAATAGCCAAGTTCAGCTAGATGGCAGTGAGGAGGGAGCGTCCTGGGGAGTGTGGGGACAGCTTCTGGAGGCACACCTGCTTGGAAAGGGCTGAGAGACAGAAGTTGTGAGGACAGTTGCCACCTGGTGAGTGGGTGGTCTGTGGGGACAAAGAAGGGAAAGGATAGACACTGCATGGAGGGCAGGAAGGTGGCAGGGTCAAGTGACCCCGATGGGCCAGTTCTGATCTGTGTGAGGATGGGGAGGAGCGTCCCCCACCTCTGGTTCCCTGGGGAACAGAGGCCAGGGAGAATGTATGGAGCCTGGATCAGTACCAGAGGGGGCCCAAGACACACAGTCCTTCTGCTGTTGTAGCTTTAAGGCTTGGAAGTAGAAGGTGAATGTCAACTCTCACCCAGGCAAGGTGGCAGCTTTGCTCTGTTGGCTCTCTCAGAGGCTAAACAAATAAAGGCTGAGATCCATAAACCACCCAGCCCAGGGAGAGGAAGGAGGAGGAAGGGCAGCTCCCAAGAGAAGGAGGAGAAAACTCCCACTCCCAGCTAAATGCATCCCTAATTGTCCCTTGGGAACATTTGTACATTTGACCAAAGTGAATCCCCAAGCAGTAACAACAAAATGAATCATAGGAGTTCTTGGTTGCAGGGAGAGCTCCGCTGGGCAGAAAGAAGAGATGAGGGGATGGTGGGCATGTTCCAGAAAGTGAGAAACTTGGCTTCCTTCTCAACATCTCTATGAAGCTTTAGAATGCGAGCAAGAAGAACAAAGTTCCAAGACAGAGAAGGGCATATAAAAGGCAAATCCAACCCAGAAAGCAAAGAAAGTGAAGAAGAAAGAAAAAGGCGGGAGCGTGGGGGGGGGGGCGATAATAAAAGAGGGTGAAGGCGGCCCCAGGAGGCTGGGCCTCGTCCCCAGCCATCCGTCTTCATTGTCTGTGTGTGTGCAAAGGCGACTCCAGCATAAGGAAAAGCCACTATCGGAGCGGCGGCTTGATTTTATATCCTATACATCAGGAGGGAGGCAAAGCTTTATTTTCGCCAAGAGGCAGATATTTTATTTCTCTCTTACGGTTTTATGTGTGAGAGATGTCAGGTTGCCACAATGGATGGCTAATGCATAGGCAAGAGGAAGCCGTGTTGGCATGCTGTGTGTCATGGGGTCTTGAGGGGGGGTGAGTGGGCCTGGGATTTAGGGCTGATGGGACACTCTGGGGGATTTCTGCTCAAACATCTCTCTTCATAAATCCAGCAGCATGGTCAGCTCAACAGGGAGAAGAAGGAGTTTTAGAGGGAAAAGAGTTGGGCTTAGTAATAAACGAACACAAAGAAACCGCTTACCTTCCAACAGGCACGGACCGTAGGGGCATGACAGCCCCATGGAAATGCAGAGACCCTGGCCAGACACACACACACCTCTTACGGCAAGTGTTTTCCTGACATAGGCCCATGTCAGTTTTGCTGCTCACCTCTCTTTACCGTTTATATTTTTTGTGCACCTGTTCAGAGCTCTGGGGGTGGAGGGTTGGGGAGGGGGGTAGAGAGCCACAGAATTGTAAATCATCTGAACTAGAAAATTATGAGGATACCTGTTTTGCATTATGGGATCCTGGTTCTTGAGTAGACACACAGAGCCCACAAAGCTGCTGACCCTGGGGAGGGGGCAGGTGCCAGAGTGGCATCCAAGAAAAACTCGCTGCACCAAGACCTGCAGCCATACTCAGCCTAGATCCCCAACTGCATGATGTCCCACTGATAACCCTGGGAAGAGGAGGGGGCACAGAGACAGAGGGCAATTCTGTGAACCGCCCTGTTCTGTGCTCCCCCAACCCGTCACCCCTAAGTCGTTTCTTTACACAAGTTTTTGTTCGTGCTCATTTCTACTCTTAGTTTTTTTGGGGGGAAGGTCTTGGTTTTTGTTTTCTTTGGAGCAGGAAGGTGGTCATGGCCTTTCCTGCCTGTCAGAACAGCAAAGGCAGCACAGGATCCTTAGACAATAAGCTTGGGAACTGGTCTCAAAGGCCCTGGCCTTCATGGGAGGCACTGAACCTTCCTGAGTCAGTTTCCCTAGCTGCACCAGCTGGGGATTGGGCTAAATGTTTGTGGGATCTCTCACGGCTCTGACCACTCCCCCCACCCAGCCAGGGGAGATAATGTGTGAAAGCACTTTGCACACGCTAAAGCCAGACGAATGCCAGGGATTATTATTATGATTCTAATCAATCCTCTTTGCTCCAACGTAGATCTGGACTGTTTAGTGCCAGCCAGCAGGCTAAAGAAAGCCAAAAGCAGGAAATCTAAAGCTTAACAGAACTGGAAAAACTCTGTTGTGGACAGAAAAAAAGCCTGCATCTCCAGAAACAGCCTGTGCATCCCACGTCCCCAGATCTAGTGGCAAGAAGTAGAGAGAAGGCTGCAGCCTGGCTGGGTGTGACCCGTTCCAGCCTACACAGGGGCAGAGAGCTTATTTCTTCAAAAGCATCATTGGCCTCCAAGTGACTGACACAGGAACCTGATGGGAAAGTAATTTACAATTGTTTTTTTTTTTTCCCCCATGAAGAAAGGAGAGAGCTAGGTGTAACTGATTAGCAAGTTAATTATTTCAGTACCCCAAGGGTTGCAGTGTAGCCATGAGTTGTCCAGCCCTGGTGTAATTTCACAGTCTTTGCATTTCCTGGTGAGCACCTGGGGTCTGAGTCTGTCTCTCCATCCACCTGCCTCAAGTCTTCATGCTACGTCTTGGGGCATGAGCAGGGCCTGGAAGGTAGTGGCATGGGATCTACATTGAGCCTTTGCTGTGGGCGGGGAGGTCTCGATGATGCCATCCCCTTCTGCTGAGTGTTTAATTACCTGGCCTTGTCTTCCAAAAAAATTTTTTTGTTGTTGTTTAATAAATATTAATGAGACAGGGTTTCCGCAAGTGGACTCACCATGAGGTTATTTCCCAGACTGAGCATGGGAAGGAAAATGGGTTTGAAGGGTCCTTGTGCTTCACCCTGCTTCCTAACTCCCCCATGCTGCTGCTGGATTTCCGACTTCTGGCCGTCACCTGTTCTGCAGCAGACTGCTCCATCTGACATGCAGACCTGCTTTCCCCTTGGGGGAAAGGTGGGAGGGGTTGTGTGGTCAGATGCACACCTCATCTCAAGAGATAAGTTGGAGATGTGAACATTAGCCCTGGAATTAACAGCTGCCGGCTACTTGCTCACTCAGCTCTTCATGCTGCCTCTCTGCTCTCTCGAGGCTGGTAGGGCCAGTCACACACACACACACACACACACACACACCCGCCTGCTCCTTCCCAGGAGGAGAGAGGGTTCTACAGTTTACTTAAGAGTGGTCCCATCTGCTCAGGCTGGCCTTTCATAAGGGGAGGGATTTATGCAGTGTCCTTGTGCACAGACCTGGGATTTGGCTGAAAACCTTGGGCCTCTGAGAATATTACTGAACGCTAAAATGTTCAGCTGCGGTGATGATTCATGGTTTTGTCTGCGTGGACTGGTTGCATGTGTCTGAGTGTGTGTGTGTGTGTGTGTGTGTGTGTGTGTGTGTGTTAGGCCATGTACACACCCTGATGGGTGTTTGACACTATTCTCTCTTTGTATGCAAACACTAAGAAGCTATTTTCCCCCACATTCACTCAGGAGACAGCTCATGCATCAGGCTTTGGAGAGCTAACATCCTGCCAGTGGTGTGAACACCATACTTTTGGGGGCTGGCACTCTGCTGTCCGTGGGCCTGATGCCCAAAATCCTGGCTGGTGGAGTGGGGCCAGGGCTGTCTGAAAAGATGGTTCTTTTGGCCATCCTGGTGCTGGCGGTGCGGCAGAGGATTTGGGGAAGAAGGGTGGAAGAAGTCCAGCCGTGGGCTCAACTGAACTTGGCTTTAAGGGATCTCAGTAAGAGAAAAACAGTGATAGGAGAAACTTAGCACCCTGACTCTTGGGAGATGACATCTGTGGCAAATGTGGAAAGACTAACAAGTGCCGTTCATTTCCCACTTTGGGGGACCACATGCAATTCCTTTTCCCTGTCCAGGAGCTGGTAAGGTGTTTTCAGCTTGTTTGATTTCACCACCTTTTTGCGTATGTTCAAGTTGGGCCTTGGAGATAAAAATCACATCTTCATGGGCTCTGACATTCTTTTCCTCAGGGGTCATTTATGATGCAGCCCACATTCCAGTCTGTTGGCCAGTCCATTTGGAAGGTGGGTCTGTGACCACAGGCAAGCCTGTTCTCATGTGTGTGTGCTAGAAAGAATCCAATTTGCCCTTAAAAAAAGAAAACAGGGAACCGTTGCTATGAATGAAAGCTGTAGTGAAGAATTTACAGTTAATGGGCTATGCGCCCTGTTCCCTTTCCGCTGCTGCTGAGTGAATGACTTCGTTACCTTCGGTGTCTCTGTTTCAAGGAGGGCCTGCCCCTGACACACTGGGAGGCATCGATGTAGTCTAGAGCCTGGGGTCTCAAAGTGTTATCTCTCTCTACCCTAAATCCTCACCCTCCCCCCTTTATCTGCCTTTAGTGCTGGTGCAGAGACTGCCTAGAGGGGTGGGAAGGGTTGGGGAAAGGAAGGGAATAAGGTGAGCCCCAGGAAGGATGGGGACAGTTGGAATTTTTAGACGACTTTCCTCTGTCAGAGTGCTGTGCCTTCCAGCCTGCGGATGACATGTGTTTCAGTCCCAGTGGATGTGCGTGTTTGCTCAATGCTACTTGGCCAGAGCAGTGTTAAATAAAATTGTACGAAATGCTACCGGGACCTTGCATGGGTTATTTAATTCTATCAATGATAAACAATGTTAATATGTAGCATCTCAGTCGGCACAACATCATGTTTCATTTATATATGCCTAGATATAGTTAAGCATGAAAGATACTGTTTTCCGACACATACGTTTCCCAATGATTACTTCAGAGAAAGGCGACAGAAACAGCCGAAAGCTTTCTCTCCTGCATCAGCTGGCACGCCGCATACAGACTGCCGGTCACACACAGTGGTAGGGTCAGTCAGCTGTTTACAGACTGCCCTAACACATGGCCTCATCGGTCCACATGCATGTGGTAAGCATCCATTCAGCCATGCACACGGATACACCTTCCCAGAGACGCGTAGCAATGTGCATATCAGGTGCCATTTCACCTGATCATTTACACATGTTGCCTCACATTCGTGCCAATGTTGCTGCTTAGATGGATCCTAACAGCAGCATCCCAGTTCTATCATGGATGCTTGCAGGAACATAGGTGAGTATGCTCACTGCCAAGTATGGATGTGGCCCCACTTGCAGGGGCTTCCTCTGCTCAGGCAACTGGTAGACTTCTGAAGGTTTGTGGAAAATGGAATTTAAAGGTGAACATACTGGAATGCCAAAAAAAAAAAAAAAAGCATACATGGGGTGGTTTTTCAGGAAACGTGAAAAAATATGTATTGTGAAAATGGATTTCAAAGTTTGGAACACTAAAATAAATGTTTAATTCCATCTTTCTACAAACTTTTTTTTTTTGGTTTAAATCTATTTTTCATAGAGAATACAATCTTTCGTCTTTGGGTTCACTCTCTGCATGCATGCAACAGCCATGGCTGGGCCAGACCAGAGAAACCTCTGATGGGAGTAACATGAAAATGCTGGCGTGGGCCAGCTGACGTCTGGCCCTCTCGTTTGCTCATTTTGCAGGGCAAGAGGCTGGGATGCTCAGCCATGTCTGCTGCCCTGCACCTGCCAGGGAGCCCTGTGAGCTCAAGCCACCCGCCTCCAGGCCTGTCTTCCCAGCCGGCGTTAGTATCTGGGGGTTCAGTCCCAGGTTCTGAGGATACTGCCATCTAGAGGGGCCCCAAATCCCTCACGGGAAATGGTGCGTTTGCGTATCAGCCACTTAGGCTCCCTTCTCCCGAAAGTCAGGTGGCTGAGCTGTAACCCCATGGCCTTGGAAACATTCTGTCTGCAGTTATTACACCGTCTCATTGAAGGGACTGGGGCAAGAAGTCTGTGTCCGTACTCAGCACACAGTTCTTTCTCCTGAATGTGTCTGATCTGTGATTGCATCCGCAGCTGCAGAGCCGTAGGAGACAGAGGGCTGAAGGTCCCGGCCTAGAAGTGGGCGTTGTTAGCCCTGGCTACACAGTCTCTGCATCTGGGGAGCTTTCCAAGAGATGCAAAGGCCTGGGCCCAGGCCCAATGAGATCATCATCTGAGGAAGTGAGCCCATAGCGCCTCATCTTGTCAGAGCTCCCTAGGTGACTGTCCCATTAAGGATGTGAACCACTGAGCTGGATGCTCCTCCAGGGTCCCTCAAGCCTGAAGCCCTGTGCCCTGGGGGACCTTCCAACATGAGGGTGTTTCATTTGTGGAATGTTTGTACTTTGAAAACACTATGTGTGAATTTCATGAGATTTTTTTTCTTTCAAAATAAACTTGTCTTGCTGAAACCTCTTAAATTTATTTGTGCAAGGGCAGAAAAACAGATCAAAATCATTCTTCATTCAACACAGAAAAACAATCATTTTGAACAGACTTCCTTTTCCTTTACAATCCTAAATTAATGTATTTGAAAGGCAGAAAGAGGGGAGAGTGAGTGAGCCAGTGGCACATAATTCCACACAACAACTACAGCTGGGCCAGCACTTCCTGCCTCTCGGCGTACACATTAACAGGAAGCTGGAATCAGAAGCCGAGCTTGGGCTCAAACCCAGGGACTCCAGTATGCAATGTAACCATCGTAAGCCTCATCTTAGTTGTTGCACCAGATGCCTGTCCCTGAACAAACTATATATTTATGCTGAAACAATTCATGCCTGCATTTGCAGCTGATTCTTTTGCTTTCTGTCCAGTCTTTTCTCCTCTGACGCACTCAATCTGACATTAATTAAATGCCACCTATTCAAACACCATGTGTACCTGTTACATATACTAGATACCTTGGCAGCAGCACCTCTTCCTGACTAGCTCCTCACTCAACCTGTTGGATCCCATACTACTTTTAGTAGGGTAAGTGACAAGGCACACATCTCTAGGGAAAAAAGTTCTCTCCCTCCCCCCAGCCCCAAGCCACAGAATACCAGGCCCCTGGTCCGTGCCCCAGATCTGGAGGATTCAGTTGCAGCTGAAGCAGGCATGCCAAGTTGTGTGGCCCAGAAAGCTGCTCTCAGGCCTGGGCCTTTGGGAATCCCACATTAATATTCTCCAACAATGGCTCCCTGGTCAGGGCCAGGCCCCTTGGAACACAACCCTGCGCCCTGGTGTCCCAGCTGCCTGCCTGCACCTGCAGAGGCCCCTTAGTGCAAGCTGAAGGCAAAGTCGTAAGGACTCAGCTTAGCACCTTGAGCCCCTTTCTCTGACTGGAGAGGTTAAGTGTGTGGGGGAGACTTCTGTCTTGCTCCTGTAGGGGTGGTGTAGGGGGCTGTGGAAGAGTGTCCAGGCTGCTGGAGGGACTCCCCTGCTCCCTCGGAGGAGCACTCCTCGAAGGAGTCTAGTTCTTTTTCATCCCCACTCTTTTCCTGTCTCCTGCTAGTGTTGCTGTCCACTTAGCATTTGCCTTAGTTTTGTCCCGATATGGTAATGTGGCTCCTCACTCATTTGCCTCTTGATTCCCCCTCTACCCTGAGTCTCATCTCCCTTTCCCCTGGAGACATACACAATCAGCTGTCAGCTCCTGGGGGGGGGGGGCGGGGGGGGCACACATGACATAAGTTGCTGCTGGTCACAGCAGACTCCTGCAGCCACGGTGAGGCCAGAGCCTTCCCTCGCAGTGGAGGACCAGCATGGTATAGCCAAGGGAGCCCCCACAATAGCACACAGTCCCTATCTTCTCAACCCAGGTCTGGAGTCCTGCTGGAGCCTGTGCCTCTGCCCAGGTTCCCCCTCTCCCAGGGCCTGGGGACCATCACACCCAAGAGGTGATGCGTCCCCAGGCCCCTTCAAAGGGCTTCTCGTTTGTTTGCACTGCAGACCTTGAATCCCGCTCTGGTCATAAGTGTTGTTTATTTTGACTAGGGCCTACTGAAAGGGAACTGGAGGACAGGGAGGGCAAAGAAGCAACTCTGCAGGGAAGATCATAAAACAATTAGCAGGGCAGGGCTTGGGGGGAGGTCATGGGATCATAGACCTCTGCTGGCTGGAAGGAACAGAGGCCATCAAGAAAGTCAGAGATGCCCACTGGTCAGCTACAGGCCTCGAGGGGTCACATGGGGCTAGGGTGGGGGTGGGGCTCTTATGTGGGGGAATGGATTTAGAAAGTAGATGCAGGGTATAGGGCATGACCCGCCAATAACCCTATGGCAGAAGGGGAGGCTGACAGTCATTGAGTATGATAGATTTGCCCTCCTGTGTGACACAGCCTCCTATTCTAAAAACACAATCCCTGTCGCTGGGTAAAGAGTTCTGCTTCTACTACTATTATTGAGCAGCTAGTATATTCCAACTGCTGTGTTTCACTAGCAGTACCTGTCTTAATCAATTTTTCTAGGACAACTCTACAAAGTGAGCATTCTCATTTCTGTCTCATACAGAGGAAGCATAAGGCCACGTAGCAAGTTAACGTAAGATGTAACCAGACTTTAAGACTTTGGATTCAGAAGCCACCTCTGTGGCACAATGAGCAAAGCTTCCACCTGCAATGACAGCATCCCAAACAGGCACCTGTTGGAGTCCAAGCTGCACTACTTCTGGTTTAGCTCTCTGCTAATGGCCAAGACCTTTGGTCCCTGTAACCATGTAGCAGACTCAATGAAGCTCCTGGCTATAGCCTGGACCAGGACTTGAAGTTCTGAACACTTGGGGAGTGAATCAGTAGATGAAGTATCTCTGTAATTCTACCTTTTAAATAAAATATATATTTTAAAAAGACCTTGGATTTTTTTTAAAGTAAATCTTCCTTGACTCCCCTTCCCTTCTGCTGTCTGACATGACCTTTTCTCCTACATCCCAAGAAATAATGGGATCCAAGCTGTCCTCCCCAAGGCATATGTTGGGCTAAGAAACATTGAGGAGCAATCCTCTTTGTGGTGGGGAACGGGAGTGTCAGGCATGGCCTGGCACCTTGCAGAGGAGATACTCACAAACGCAGCCCTCCCTAGCAAACTGTCCTTGGCTTGCTATGTGACCTAACAGTAATTCACTTGACCTCTCAGAGCCACACCTTCCTGATTCCTCTCCAGACTGAAGTTGTTCCTGCAAAATGTGGATAAGAAGAGGTGGCTGCAAACTTTTTGGTCTTCTCTTTGGCATAAGAGCTTGCAGATGAGGTTAGAGGAAAATGAAACATTGTTTTACCCCTAACCTGTCTAAGATTACAAGAAGACACCTTGAAAGCAGGTCAGGCAGGGCAGGCATTGTGACACAGTGGATAAAACTGCCAGGTGTAACACCAGCATCCCGTTTTGGTCTCTGTGCTCCACTTCTGATCCAGCGCCCTGCTGATGCACCTCGGAAAGCAGCAGAAGATGGCCTAAGTGGTTAGTCCCTTGTCATCCATGTAGGAGACCAGAGTGCCAGGTTCCTGACTTCAGCCTAGACCAGCCCCAGCCATTGCAGCCATTTGGGGAAATAGCATGGTAGATATGTTTCTGTCACTCCTTCAGATAATTAAAATACATATTTTTTTTTAAAAGCTGGTCAGCCAAGGTGTATTACAATTCAATGTTGGGAGTGTGAGGGGCTGAGAGCCAGGGCAAGGGCTGAGCAAGAACAGGCAGCTTAAGCAGCAAGTTCTTCCCTGACTACATAATGCCCTTCTCCCTGGCCCCTCCCCCACAAAGGCCTCCCACCAGGCCTGTCAGCTTTGGGCACTAATCTTCCCAAACAGCCCCCTGCAAGCAGGCTGCCCATGCTACCCATCCCAGCCACCTCTCAGCAGGAGCCAGTCAAGGGGTTTCTGGGGAGCCAGAGGGATCTCCTGCTCTCTGGCCTACCAAGGAAACAGAGGGGAAGCTCCTGGGACAGAGATGGGGAGTGAAGCTGAGTCCCCTGGCAGAGGCACCTTGGTTGGAGTGCACTATCACACAGACCCGCTATTTCATCATTTTTAGTTCAAAATGGCTCTCACCCTATAGCCCCCTGGCCTTCCCACCCCCTGCACTTTCATTCATCCATCCACTAAGCTGGTGACAGCTGCCCGGAGGGTGAACTCCCCAAGCCTCCTGCAGCCCAACAGAGATGAGAGGGACTCAGGCCAGGCTGTGCCCCAACCCCGGCCTCCACACCCACTTCCCGGAGCTGGGCCTCAGTTTCTTCTGAGTCAGACAGAAGAAACGCAAGGCAGCAACAGAACAGGTGAAAGGGCCACAAGGAGAGAGATGTGAGAGGAAGCAAAAGGAAAACAGAGAAGCTCGAGTAGAAAAGTGAGGAAATAAAGATGGAGAAGGTGAGAGGAAGAAAATCAAAAGCCCAAGCAGGTGACAAAGTAGGAGGGTTAGTGAGGAAGGGATGGGGGCAAGAAGGGACATGGGGTGGAGGTAACATGGTGGTGTTGCAAATTAAACCCCAACACAGTATTCCATATGTGAGGGCCTAGATGCAGTCCCACCCCTCCTTTGATCCACTGCTTCACTCCCCAGGTGGCCTCAATGGTCAAGCCAAAGCCAGGAGCTTCATGAGGGTAGACATGGGAGGCAGGGGCCCAAACACTTGCGCCATCCTCTGATGTGTTTTCTAGGCTTTTTCCTAGCAGGGAGCTAGATCAGAAGTAGAGAAGCCGGGACTTGAATCGATACCCTTGTGGGAAGCTGGCATTACAGGTGGCTGATATACCACAGCACCTCTGCTTCTGATGGAGTTTGGGGTTGTGATGAGTACCATGTTCTGAGCACCTACAATGTGCCAGCTTTGGCAATCACTAGCCTCAGTACATCTACACAAAGAAGAGTAAACCAAGGCCCAGAAAGCTTTGGTAACTTGCTGGGAAATTTACTCAAAGCCGGTGGTGCGGAATGCCTTATGCCACCATCTCTCTTGGGTGCTGACAGCTGCCACTCCTCCCCACGCCTGACACACCCATCCCAGGATTAGATATGATAGCCCCTCCAGGCTGGCTAGAACTAGGGTTGTCAGGGGAAAGTTGGCTCGGTCATCCCTCTGGCTGCACTCCCCTGACTCCCCTGCAGACCCCTCAAGGACAAGGGTAAGGTCCCCTGAGACTCTAGGAGATTTATCTGGTGATATAGGTATTTTATGGGATGGGCCAAAGAGGTGTCAGGAAGGCAGCTGGCTGTAAATCTCCTTCTTCACTCCCTCTCCCTCTGTGAGTCCCCTCCCTTCTGAGCTGGGGAACCTGGGGCTTCGGGTCAGGTTTGTGGTGGGAAGAGAAGGGACAGTATGCTTCCCCTCTCTGGGATCTGCTCCATCTGTGTGCACACTCCAGTATGGCTTCAGAGAAGAGCTCCACGGCACCAAGCAGCTCTGCAGTCAGCATGTAGCCTGCCACGCTGCGTATGCTGCCGAGGCCGGTGGTGCGTGTGTGTTCCCTCAAAGGTGTGTGAGCCGCTGACTCACACCAAGACATTGGAAGCAGGCGCGCCTGCCCAGAATTGGATGTGTGACCCACTTGCAATGACTCTGAGGCCAGGAAGAAGGGGCTGTGCTCCCCTGTGGGCTGGGAGGGCACGGGGTAGCTGGAAAGCAGCCTGCTGGAGAGCCCTTTCCAGGAACGCACATGTAGGAAGGTAGCCTGCAGACAGCTGTGTTGGTTGCCTTAGGATCACTATCTGGCATATCTGGCAGCAGCCAACAGGAGGTCACAGGCCTGAGAAAGCTGAAAGCAGCTGGGTACCTCTTTACCTCCTCTTGGGCTGGGAACACTGAGCTTAGCACAGGTTGCCTGTGACCAGAGGCCTGGAGGAGAGAGAGAGCTTAACCCAGAAAAATAGAAGCAACAGGAACCAAGGTGAAGGAAGGGCAGTGGATGGAAGGAGTTAAGTGGGGCTCTGGGTGGGAACCAGGAAGGAGCTCCCTGGGGGAGTGGGAGGGAAGGAACCTGAGGCTGGGACACTTCCTCCATTCCTCCCACATAGTCTGTCTAGCGCTGGACCTGCCCACCTCCAGTCTCCATGGTGCTGATGCTCATGGGGCTTCCTGGACTTGCCAGCTGGCTGTTGGAGATTTGCTCCAACCTCTCCTGGTACAGGGACTTAGAGAAGGCTCAGGGAATACTGGGTAAAGGAAAGCAGAATACAGCAACATCAGCCTCGCCAAGGAGAGCAGGTGGCTGCCCCCTCCCCATCCTCTCCTGACTGCCCAAACCAGGGCTGTGCTGTGTCTCCAGTTAAATATATGGAATTATCTATTACAATACTTCAATATTTATTACATTGATTTCGCTTTAAATGCTTTGTAAATCATAGCAAAAAATAATGGCCTTCCAACAGAGAGTCATATACCGTAATCAACTGGAAGAAAGTCGGCATTGTAATTTAAAATAAAAAAAGATCCTTATGTGAGTCTCTCGTTTAAATTAAGAGACAGGACGTGATTCACATAATAAGGCCCAAGTGAGGCTGGTTTTTCTTGGCAAATTAGTAGAGGTTTTAACTGGAACTGAAAAGGTGTTAAGGTGGAACACTGACCTTATTAGACCTTAATTATTTTCTGTTGTTACATTCCTGGTGCCCAGGTTTTTTTTTCCCCCAAAGTGGCCATGTTAAGTCTCCTCTCAGGAACTTTGCCAGTAGAGATCACTTCTCAAGAGGTATTAGTAGGATAAAAGGCAGATACTCACTCGTTTTCCTGCCCTATGGCTGAGAGCTTTCGGGACGCCCAGGGTTGTCGCTTTGGGGACAGTGTTCTTGTCCTTGAAAGCTGAGCATCCCCGCCATCTGCGTCCCTGGCTTCCTTTGCGTTTTGCACACCGCCGTGGCAGCAGCCTCCTTCCTCTCCCTGCATTGATCCTCTCCCTCAGCTGCGGGAGCCAGCATCTGCGTGGCCAAGGGAGAGGAGGGCGATGCCTGTGTGTGTGCTGCTGAGGCAGCCAGGTCCTCATCCTTTACTGCCGCCTTCCACAGCCAAACTTCACAGCTGATGGTCACCACAGAGCTAGCCAGGCCCAGCCAAGACGCCCACGGCACCTGGAGAGGAGAGCGGAACCAAGGCCACGCCCCACATGGAAGTCATGCAAACATGGGCCAGCAGCACTGAACCCAGCACATGGTGGGCACTCGTCAGTCCTGTCGTCTTTTTCCCTCACTTCAGACCCAGCCCTTCAGCGTGCCATGCTAGCCTTGGGGTGGGATACAGTGGCAGAGGAGAAATGTCCCAGTGTAGATGTTCGCTCCACAGCTACAGGCCTCAGCCCCGAAGGTAACCCAGCTGAGTTCTTATTAAATGTTACCAGTTCCAAAGGTTGTGGAAGCCATCACAGCAGACTCCTGTGGCAGTATGAAGCGGTGGAACGCCCTGCCTGAGTGGGCAGCAGAGCTGAGCTGACGTGGAAAGAATGCAGAAGCTGCAGGTGCTGGGCCTCTCCCCTGTAGGCCACCTGGCTGAGCCCTGGAGTGCAAGGGTCCACCGTGGCCCCTTGCACATGGGGGCTGATTTCTGCCCCCTAGCTAGCTGGAGAGATCTGTATTCCACTCGTGGTTCTGGTCACTCAGAGTCCACATAGGTGAAGAAGGAGGTGCCAGGGGTCAGAGATCCAGGCCTCAGCTCCATGTGGCACAGGAAGTAGCCCCCATCTTGTCTTTTGACTTCCACCAGGGCCCTACTTACCTAAGGCTAAATCAGCTGGGCTGGTTGTAGGACAGCTTTGCAAACTGTCAAGTGGCTGGGAACATTTAGGTCAGCTGGGATTGCCACAGAGAGGATGATGTAGCCACAGGTTCAGATCAAGCTGCTGCCTCCTCCCTAGCTTAATTCCAGATTCTGCCTCCAGCTACCCAGGAAGGAAGGTGACAAGGGAGGGAGCTGAATCCTCCTAACAACGCAAGTGGAAGATGGGTAGCATTTATACCCATGTTACCAATAAGTAAACTGAAGGCCTCTCCCACAGCTGCAGAGAGGCAGAACTGAGATTTGAACTCAAGTTTTTTTTTCCCTGTAGATATATGGAAATCCCACCTGGGTGGGAACTGATAGCCAGTGCAGCATAAGCTCCCGAGGGCAGGCCCACTGCGATGATTTCTATTCTGCTTCCCTGGGGCCTGTTCTGGACAGTGGGGAGTTGGGGGGTATGGTTGCATCATTCCTGCTGCCCCCCTTGGGTGTTTAGCTAGCTGGTTGTCACCATGACAGAGGTTTGGTCCTCAGAGAATAGTTGAGCGAAAAAAGAAAAAGGCAATATTGGCAGCTAAGTGCACTCTGTAGACAAGAGCAGACTCTATTAAAATTGTATTTAGACACAAATACTGTCCTGCTCCTGGTCTACCCGTTTAGGAAGATCTTCTGAAGAAAGAATACTACATGTTTTCCTGATCAATAAATCCTTTAAAAATATTTTTTCCCCAATTTTTATGTAAAGAGAGATCTCCCATGGTTGGTTCACTCCCCTGTGTCTGCGACAGCCAAGGCTGGGCCAGGAGGAGACCAGGAGCCGAGAACTCAGTCTGGGTCTTCCATGTAACTGGCTGGAACCAGACTACTTGAGCCCTCCCCTCCAGGGGTGCATATCAGCAGGAGGCTGGATTGGAAGCAGAGGTGGCGCTCCATCTCAGGCACTTTGAAATGGGATGTGGAGACCTGGAGCAGTGGCTTAACCCTCTGTGACAAAATGTTCATCCCTCCTGCTTCCTCCTTTTATTCTCTGTACTTATAGATAGTGGACATGGATGTAAATGAACCAACTTTTGATTCAGCCAATTTTTAAAAGATTTATTCATTTTTATTGCAGAGAGGAGAGACAGAGGGGAAGATGATTCATCAGAATGATTCAATTCAAGTCCCAATTGGCTGCAATAGCTGGAGCTGCGTTGTTCAGGAGCCAGGAATTTCCTCCAGGTCTCCCACACAGGTGCAAGATCCCAAGGCTTTGGGCCATCCTCACTGCTTTCCCAGGCCACAAGCAGGGAGCTGGATGGGAAATGAGGCTGCTGGGATTGGAACTGGCGCCCATATGGGATCCTGGAGTGTTCAAGGTGAGGACTTTTAGCCACTAGGTCACTGCCGAGCCATTCTGCCAATTCTTATTGAGTACCTACTATGTTTTATCTGCTGGGTTAAATCCTGGCAGCTCTGGAGATGCCCCAGGGATAGCCTTTTCTCCCGGGCCTATCCTGCCAGCACGCTGCAATGGGCTGACTTGGCCACATTGGGCTCCTCCTTCTGTTCCCTGTGCAGGCGAGTTAGCTTCTTGCTCTGGCAAGTCAGCCCAGGTTCTTCTCTCCCTCTCTCTCCTCTTGTTCCCTCCTCTCCCATTCTCCACCCCCAGCAACCCTCACTGACTGCAAAGGTACAAGAGGGAATCTGAAAGATTCTGTGCTGTTTGTTTTGGGTTCAATGGAATCTCATTTACACGTATTAATTGCAACTAATTGGCACTAATTGGATGAACAGGAAACCCTCTGGGAGCACTCATACCTTTAATTTGTAGTAAATATCATTAATTAACATATGCTAATTAGAGCCAATTAACATTGATTAAGGGTTGCCAGCTACTTGGAAAGTACGACTCCGTGGTCCTCCCTGGGTTGTCTAAAGTCAGCAAAAAGAGGGAGCATGAAGTGTGGGGTGGGGAGGGGACAGCTCATTGGGTGCAGGGGGGATCTCAGCAACACACACACCACCACCACCCTGCCTGCACTGGTAGCTTGATTGGAGCAGAGGGCTCTGTGTGGGAAGAGCCCTGCAGGATGCAGCAGAGCCAGAGTGCTGGACGCTCAGTGTGTCGAGCTCACAGGTCATCCACCTTGGCCCCAGCTGGCACTGGATGTGCGATATACACAGAACCTCCTCCATCTGACAGGACGTGTTAGTGGGGGACCTCCTCCATCTGACACTAAGTGCGAGGATGCTAGGACTACCCCCCTCAGACATCTCCTTGGCCTCTTGTCTAGGTTATTTTACTGCAGATTGGGATCGTATCCCCCGGGAGATGAGTGTTAGCTTAAAAAGAAACCATCAGGGCCCGGCCCAGTAGCCTAGTGGCCAAAGTCTTCAATGTGCTGGAATCACATGTGGACACTGGTTCTGATCCCAGCAGCCCCACTTCCTATCCAGCTCCCTCCTTGTATTCTGGGAAAGCAGTTGAGGACAGCCCAAAGCCTTGGGATCCTGCACTCACGGGAGATCCAGAAGAGGCTCTGGGCTCCTGGCTTCAGATTGGCACAACTCTGGCCATTGCAAGAGTGAATCATCAGATGGAAAATCTTGCTCTCTGCCTCTCCTCCTCTGTATATCTGACTTTCCAATAAAAATTAAAAAAAAAAAAAAAAGAAAGAAAGAAAGAAAAAGAAACCATCAACCAGGGAGCCAGAAGGCTTTCAGGTTTGCTTCCACTTGTGTGGCTAATGAACTATGAGACCCTGGGGGTTCATTTAAATATAGAGAAATTGTTGTGGCCCAATTAGAAAAAGAAATAGCTGCTTATTGCAGAGCTCCTGCAAAAGGCTCACAGGACCTCCCCTGGAATAGTCACTGCACTGTTTCAAGGCCCACATCCAAGTCCACCAACAGGACGCCAGACCCCTGAAGGCAGGCTTCAAGTGTGTTTTTGACATTAAAGGGATGTGTTGCATGAAAGTATGAACGAAAACATGAAGCCCTTCTGTAACCTCCACCACCATGAGAAAAACAATATGTTGGCACAGGTGTGTGTATGGGGGTCTCCAACAGGCTCATGGAAAACACTTAACATGAAAAATTATGCATAGATTTCAAAATGCTTGGTACACAAATAAATATCTCTTTATTGCCTTTTCCATGAACTCTTTGTAATACCCTCATATATATACACCTTTACATATAAATAAAACCTTTTGTAATCGTTTATTTATTTTGAAAGGCAGTTACAGAGAGAGAGATCCTCCATCTCCTGGTTAACTCTCCAGGTGACGGTGAAGGCCAACTATGAGCCAAACTGAAGCCAGGAGCCAGGAACTTAATCCAGGTCTCCCACATGGAACACAGTGGGAGATGGGGAGCCCTCTTGTGCTGTCTTTCTCAGGCCATTAGCAGGGAGTTGGACTGGAAATGGAGCAGCCGGGACATGAACCAGTGCTGGAGTCACAGGCAGTAGCTTCATGTGCTATGATACAATGCTGACATCCAAAATTTACTTCTATAGAACACACAGATATATGTGTATATCCAAATAAGCTTAATGTTTGCTTTAAAAAGTTCATTGTAAGTGCTGGTTAAGGTCCTCGCCTTGCACTCCCGGGATCCCATATGGGCGCCAGTTCTATCCTGGCAGCCCTGCTTCCCTTCCAGCTCCCTGCCTGTGGCCCGGAAAAACAGTCCAGGACGGCCCAAAGCTTTGGGACCCTGCACCCGCGTGGGAGACCCGGAAGAGGCTCCTGGCTTCGGATCGGCATAGCATCGATCGGGCGGAGGATCTTCCTTTCTGTCTCTCCTCTCTGTATATCCGCCTTTCCAATAAAAAAATAATAATAATAAATCTTTAAAAAAAAGAAATCATTTGAGTTCTTTTTAGATTTATTATACATTTGTGTGGTTTTGTAAATTTTGAATAATAGATTTTTAAGCTACTGTTTCAGTCACTCTGAATAAAAGTAGCAGCAGTGGCTCAAAAATTAAAACTAATGTTCAAATGTAAAGGGCTGGGTATTTTGCCTGGCAGGTGACACTTGCACCTTAATATTGGGAGAGTCTGAGTTGGATTCCTGGCACAGGTTCCTAATTCCTGCTAACACACATCCTGGCAGATAATGATGATGGCTTAAGCAGGTAAGTCCCTGCCATGCATGTGAGAGACCTGGATTAAGTTTCTAGTCCCAAGTTCTAGCCAGGCCCAGTCCTGGTTGTTGCACATATCTGGGGAATAACTAATATAGGAGAACACTCTATTCCTGTCTGAAAAAACATCACAAGGCAAAATATTTTTAGGAGAAATTTACACTTGATCTTAGCTAAAAGGCCAATAAGTGATTAGGAGAAATGTAAATAATTACACAATTAGCATTTTTATAAGCTTATAGCACTTGGAAATTATTGCTTGTAGCTGGCATTGTGGCATGAAAGAAGCCATCTCCTGTGGTGTGACATCTCATAAGGGCACCAGTTTGAGTCCTGGATGTTCCATTTCTGATGCAGCTGCCTCTGATGGCCTGGGAAAAGCAGTGTCAGATGACTCAAGTCCTTTGCCCTCTACTACCTATGGGAGACCTGGATGAAGCTCCTGGTTACTGGCTTTGGACTGGCCCCGCCCTGGTTATTGCAACTATCTGGAGAGTGAACTAATAGATGGAGTCTCTCTCTTCCTCCCTCTCTCTCTGCAACACTTTCAGATTAATAAATCTTTAAACAAAGAAAAGCAAAACAATTCTGGCATGGCCAGGTATTCCTGCACTTGAAGCCCTACACACATCCTGGCTGGTTTCTTGAGGAGCAGTTCCTAGAAGGACAATCGCCACTTGTCGGAGTGAGCAAGGGAGCACCCACTAGGCCTTCTGCTGTGCATGGCCACCTGCCTTCCAGAAAGCTCTTGCTCACTGGCTGTTCTTTCCTCCAAGGACGAGTAGGTGGGCTCTTCCTGTTGGCACTGGATATGGCTCTTTCGGTCACTGGGGAAGTCATGTGGATGTGGCATCAGGCCAGTGGTACTGGCAGTACTCAGCTCTGCAGCCCTCTTGTGCAGGACAATGCTGGGGGTTGTATAACCCAAGGAAGGAATATCTGGAGCTCCCCAGATCTGAGGTATTGGTTCTAATGGGAAGAGATGGGCAGAAGGTGGAGGAACCTTAGCTGCAGAGGAAATTCTGTGGTCTAAGGGTTTCCACTAGCTGGGGACACAGGCTGTGCATGGGGGACTTGTGGTTTAGAAGGACGCAGCTTGCAAGGCTGAAATATCTGCCCATGAGCCCCAGGCAGGGTAAAACCAGTTAGGAGCCTTGCTGAGCGACAGACACGCTACAAAATGCATCGTGTGCATTCATGTAATCTTCCCATAACAACATGAGTTACTTTCAGTGACTATCCCCATTCCACAGATGAGAAAACTGAGACTCACACAGGCTGGCTGATATGCCCTAGCTCACACAGCTATCAAGCATCAGGGCTGTGATTTGAATTTAAGTTGAAAGCTGACTTTCCTCTTCTGTCTTGCCCCTTCCCTCCCATCCTCCTTTGGCTGCAGGAAACAGTGGCTTCCCAGGTGCAGTTCTCAAGGGGGGGGGGCGGTTCCTTGCCCCTCCTGGGCCTCAGGCGTGACTGGTACTGTGTCCAAGCAGGCCCCACTCCCAGCAGAAATCTGAGGTCCGAGGGAGAGATGCTGGCAAGGCTCACCGCAGCTTAATTACCAAAGTGATTTTAATTTGTGTTTGTTAATTGAAATCTCATTAAGTAAGTAATTCACTCCAACACAGCTCAGGAGTCCACAACTGCACGGGTGAGAAGGCTAAAGGGGATTTGAGAACCTGCCGTACACAGTGAACAGTGCTTCTCCCAGAAAAGTATTCACAGAGATGGGGACACTGCCCTGGTCATTGCCACAGGCCCCGGGCACCTGCCTGCCTTGCCCTGTGTATTGGAGTGATGAGAATAATGAGAATGGACTGGCCGTTTGGCAGGGCACAGGTGCACCCTATGGCATGTGGGGTGGACACCCAGAGATACCACTTTGCTCTCATTCACCTGCATGCCCAGCACTGTGGTAGGCCCTAAGGATGCTGGTGGTGGGGTCTCTTCCCTTACTGGGGAAAGGTCCCCTGGGGACAGAGGCAGTTGCTGGTTGCCTGCCTCACCCATTGCAGCCTGACAGGTGCAACCCCCCACTCCAGCTCCTGCTATGGCCAAGTGGCCACAAAGCATTCATTCCCAGTCTTGTCTGAGCAAGACACTGTCTTTTTCCCCAGTTGGATTTCTACTGAGTTTTTTGGTTCCGGTGTGCCACAGGGATGTGCTTCTCCTGCCTGCAGGGGGTGAAGCCCAGGGAGGCGGGGTTCCTGGCCCATCTATCCCACCTAGGCCACAGGAGATGGGAAGTCTTCCAACCCTGGGTGTTCCTGGCGCTGCTCACCTACTGTGCAGTGAAATGAGTGAATGAGCTGTATCCTGCCCATCCTTCAGATTGCAGCTAAACTGAAGCTTTTTCAAAAAAAGTACAGCAAAAATATACCTAGCAGAAAGTTGGCCATATTCACCATTTTTCAGTGTGCAGTTCATGGCCTTAAGTATACACTGTGTGCAATCTTCGCTACTGTCCATTGCTAGATCTTTCTTGTCAGCTCCTAAGTTAACTCTGTACCCCTTAACAATTCCCATTCCTCCATGCCCCAGCCCCTGCCCAATGCCATTCTATTTTCTGTGTCTGTGAAGGGACTATTTTAGCTCACACAACTGAAGACAAAGCAGGCTAGTCCTTTTGTCTGGTTTATGTATGAAATAGTACTTAAAAACATTGGCCATCCAGAGAGACAGACATAGAGGTCTCCAATCTTCTTCTCTCCTCCAAAGTGCCAAACAGCTGGGGCTGGGTCAGGTTGAAATCAGGATCTGGGAACTCAATCCATGTCTCCCACATGGGTAGCAGGGACACAAGTACTTGAGCCATCACTTGCTACGCCCAGAGCACACATTAGCAGGAAGCTAGAACTGGGAGCAGAGCTGGGACTTGAACTCAGGCACTCTGATACGGTTGCAGACATCCTACATACTGTTTTATCTGATACCCCAAGCAACTGCTCCTGAAATGGCACCTGTTCAGGAAAGTCTTTTTTGATCCCTGCACTGTCAGCTCACCTGCTACCTGTTCCTACCTTTTATCACACTCAGCTCATATATTATAATCCCTGGCCATCATCCTGCCTCCCCGGCTCTGAGCTCCAAGAAGACAAGGACTGCTTGGCTTTACCATGGCTGTGGCCCTGCCTTAGCTATTCTGAACACTTGGGGTGGCCAATTTTCTATCAAATGGCACTGTGTCAGGGCATAGCAGGCCACTTAGCATTCCAGTGTGTGTAGCATTCCCTGGTGTGTATACTTGTAGTATCCCCCAAATAATTATGATGAACCAAGCATGCCCCCTCCACATTCTAAACTCTCGGGATGGGGTTGGGGTTTGAAGCCAGTACAGGTGGCTAATTGTTGCCTGGCACATAGTAGGGCTCAGGGACCATCTGCTAATATAGGACAAATGAGGGTGTACATGGGCAGCACATCCTAAACCTGCATGGGGCTTCCCCATGAGGCAGTGTGCTCTGCTTCCCAGCATTGTGTCCCTGGGGGCCCCATACGCAGAGGATTCTGGGCCCCATTGCCGGCTGGGCCCTGGGTCTCTGGCACTCTGGCTGCCTCGGAGATTTCTGTTTCATCTCATGGCATTGACTGCGGCCACTTGGTAGTTTCCAGGTCTGACATTTCGAACATGTGATGCCATATGTATTGCCACTCTCAGGTAATTATCACGTAAAATTAAGCTAGTCTTGTACATGAAACCAGCAATTAGCCAGGGATTGAAGGTCAGGGAGAGCTCGTTTATAGAGTCGCTAACAAAATGTTAAGTGGAAGTGTGTGTCAGATGGGCCAGGAGGCTGGATTAGCTGGGGTCGCCGCGACGGGGCTGGAGAACTGTGGAGATTCCCAACCCTGCAGCATAGGGCACCTTGGCAGGAGTTGGGGATTTACAGCTCCCACATTTCTCTTCCAAGTGCTCAACTTGGGCTGTGGCTTTGGAGAACAGGTTGCTAAGCCTGCTGAGTCCTGGTGTGTACCTGGGCTATTTTCCTATTCATCCAGTTACCTATAGGTCCTGACCCAAAGTTATGATCAGTCCCGCCTGTGCTTGGCCACTCAGCCTCTCAACTGTGCCTTGGGTACTGAAGTCACAGTCCTTCAGGGATGACCCTGTAGGACTCAAAAACTTTGCACCTGCCATTCCCTTTGCTTAGAATGCTTTTCCTTCTCTCCTAACCTCCTTATTATCAGCGTGGAAATTTTCTGTCTCGCTAAATCCTCACTTAGTGGCTTTCTGCACAACCTAGACCCTGTGATGGTCCTAACAGCTCACTTATACACACTGCCATTGTCTGCATTAGTGTCTGGGATGAGTAAGAGATAGACATGCAATGACCACATCCAGCAGAGACAGGCCATTAGGTGGAAGCTGCCCTAGGTTTAGTCTACAGACCTGGTTCCAGTTCTGTATTGTTGTGTAGGCTTAGATCCATCACTCACCCTCTCGTCCTTTATGCAGTTAAATCAGGTCATCTGGGATGAAGCAGGCACTCAATGCAGGATCCCCATGACCCTACAGCATGACCCTACTCCCTCCTACCCTGGCCAGGAGTAGAAGGTGTTTTGCAAGTTATCTTATCTAGCCCATGGCATCTCTGCTAGGGGATCATGCAGTTCTGGCTTGCATACCTCTAGGGTCCAGGAGCTTACTTCCTCACAGAGCATGCCATTTCACCTGCAGACAGCTGGGCCCTATCATCCTGTACCTGGCATCCCAGCTCATCCATCGTAGGTGCTGGCTTTGCATCACGAGGCTGATCTCAGTGGCTAGGCTTCACAGACAGCACTCTGCTTCAAGCTGTAGATGTACCCACTCCGTTGCCATTCCTCCTTTGAGTTGGTCTGAAGCCTGGTCACCATTAAGTTTGCTGCCCTTGTCCAGAGGTCTTTTTAGGTGAAGTGCCCCATCACCTTCTTTTATTGAGAATTTGGCATCTGTTAATGGAACTCCTGACCATGTTTTGTAATCTGCATCTCTTTCAACCCTACAAAGCACCTCACCATAGGAGGCAGAGCTGAGGATGAGCAGGATTTCTTTTCAATTTTCATTTCATGTAAGTCTGCATTTATTTATTTTTTTAAATATAAGATTTATTTTATTTTCCCTAGAAAGAAATACAGAGGAAGAGAGACAGAGAGGAAGATCTTCCATCCGTTGATTCACTCCCCAAGCAGCTGTAAGGGCCAGAGAATGAGCCTATCTGGAGCCAGGAGCCTCCTCCTCCAGGTCTCCCACTCAGGTGCTGGGTCCCAAGGCTTTGGGCTGTCCTCAACTGCTTTCCCAGGCCACAAGCAGGGAGCTGCATGGGAAGAGAAGCTGCTGGAATTAGAACCAGTGCCCATATGGGATCCCAGAGCATGTAAGGCTTTAGTCACTAGGCTATTGGGCCAGGCCTGTAAGTCTGCATTTAAACAAAATACTATCTACCATCAACCAAGTCAAACACAAATGGCAAACTAGGAAAAAGATATTTGCGACTCATACCACAAGCAAAAGGCTGATTTCCCTTAATAAAGAGGATCCACAAATCCACAAGCCAAAGGCCCACAACCTAATTGTTCCACCAGTAAAGACCATCAGAAAGTGGATAGGGACCTGAAAATTGCTCTTAAAAGACACAAAAAGATGCTTAGTCTCACCCAGTGTAAGGAACAGGCATTAGTCTTCCTTCTATCACCTAGGCAAAACCAAAATGCTTGATGACACTCATGGTAAACCTGTGTGGAAACAGACATTCTCATCCATTGCAAGGAGAGAAGGGGACAGTCCCTGTGGGTGTGGCTTCCTATGCTGAATTTTAAACACCAGGGGCACTTTGCTGTGACTGTTGCATCTCCAGGAGGACACCCTGCAGAGCCACTGAAATGAGCATGCCAGCAGGTTTGCTCACTCTGGGAGGGAAGGGACTTCCGCTGGTTATCGTTACTACTCTGGCACCTAGAATGCTGCTTAGCATACAGTGAGTGCTCAATAAGTATCTTATGAATTAGTGCGTGAATGACTGGATAAATGTTCACAATAATATATGTTCACGTTGATTCATTACAGTTGTTTTGGAAGAGCAAGTGAACAGAAATCACTTGTGCCTAACTCAATAGAGTCAGACTACCGTCAAAAAGGCCAAGGAAGCTCTCCAGACAGCAAGAGAGCCCCACAGCATATTCAAGATTGATTGATTGATTGACTTTAGTTGAAAGGCAATGTTAGAGAGATTCCATTCACTGGTTCACCCCCCAAATAGCCATACCAGCCCAGTCTGGTCCAGACTAGGCCAACAGCCAGGAACACCAGCTGGGTCTCCCACAGGGGTGGAGGGGACCCAAGTATTTGACCCATCATCTGATGCTTTCCCAGGTGTATTAGAAGGAAGCCAGGAGCCTCATGCAGTAGCCTAGTGGCTAAAGTCTTCACCTTGCACACTCTGGGATCCCATAGGGGCGTTGATATGTGTCTCACAGGCCCTGCTTCCCATCCAGCTCCCTGCTTTGTGGCCCGGGAAAGCAGTCGAGGACAGCCCAAAGCTTTGGAACCCTGCACCCATGTGGGAGACCTGGAAGAGACTCCTGGCTTCGGATTGGCTCATCTCTGGCCGTTATGGCTGCTTGGGAAGTGAATCAGCAGACAGAAGATCCTCTCTGTCTCTCCTCTCTGTATATCATTCTAATGAAAGGAATTTTTTTTTTTTTTTTTTTTACAAAGGAACATGTTTCTTTTTCTTTTTAAAAAGATTTATTTTAAAGATTTATTTAATTTCAAGTCCCACCTGTGATTGGTTTGTCAGGACCAAATGATTGACCAAATGATTTCTCAGACTTTATATAGACCACAGGCTGGACATTCCCCACCCAATAAGCTACTAAAAGGAAAGAGGGGTTCATGTGTGACCCCTATTTGCATTGTTCTCAGAGCCCAATAAAACAGCAAGGCATGTAGTAGGCACTCAAGAAATGCAGAAGGAATGGGTCTGCCTGAGTCTAGGGGTGGTGACAAGTCCACTTGGCCCTTGCACAGGCTGCACCATTACTGCTAGATCCAGCATATCACCAGGAAAAGGGCTTCTTCATAGCTCTTCTGCCTGCAGCCCTGAGTGGGGACTTCCGCAGCGCGGTGGAGCATGAGCCCATGGCAGCCTAACCACATGCAGAAACCTGGCTGCACAAGAGGGGCCCAGATGTGACCAGCCCAGGGTGGCCTAGCCACATGCAGAAGCCTGGCTGCACAAGAGGGGCCCAGGTGCGACTTGCCAGTGAGACAGCCACGTTGCAGAGGCAGCTCGCTCGGGAAGTCATCTATCTGACTCCCACCTGCAGGCACTTAAGCTTCACAGACCCTCGGGCTAACCCCAAGTTCAAATCATCACTCATGGTGTCTCCTGGTGCTCTCCTGTAAAATGGGAGTAGCTTGAGACCTGCCTCTTGTGCTGCTGGGAGGACCAGTATGAGTGTCTGGGAAGCGCTCTGCTCCTGGCACTGGAGCTCTTCAGAGGCTGATTCTTCTGGCAGCCAGAGCTGCCAGGCTCCAAGTCTGCAGAAAGCTGCTTCAGCTGGGCCAATCCTGGAGAGGTTCCTGGTTACCAAGCAGCCAAGCAGCACTTTGCTGCCAAGTCAGGTGTTTTAGTTTGGGATTATTTTGCCACAGTTAACGCTCCGTGGTGAGAACTAAAGACCTAGCCGGGGACGGGAGGTGCGGTGGTTTCAGCTTTGTGGATGCTCTATGTGCTGTGTACAGGTAGGCATGTATACACATGTGCACAGGAACCTGCTGGCAGGTACTCATGGGAACACCCACACATCTACACACACGTGTGTCTGCCCACGGCTGCTGGTGCAACAGTGGTGGCACAAACAGCCAGGAAGATTGGAACACACTGCCCAGAGGAAGAAAGGCCAGCTAGAGATAGGCTGAAAAAACATGGGACCAAAAAAGGGCAATTTAAAGACTAAGAATGTGGGAGAGGGTTATAGACAGTAGAGTGTGGTGGGCGAGAGTCTGAGCTTGGAACCATTCCTGACGTTCATTCCTAGCTTGTTCACCTTGGGCTGCTCACTCAACCCGTCTCTGCCTTAGTTTCTCACCTATAAAATGGGGATTAGAACAATGGCCCCTACTGTTGAGAGCATTAAATGAGTCAGTACGGTCATCCCTCTTCACCTTCAGTTTCAATTTCTTTTTTCTAAGACTTATTAGGCAGAGAGAAAGGGAGAGAAACAATATGGAAGTTCACTTCCCAAATGGCCACAACAGCTAGAGCTGGGCCGGCCAAAGCCAGAAGCCAAGAACTCCATCCTGGTCTCCATCCACAGGAAGCAGCAGCCAGAGGTCTTGGACCATCATCTGCTGCCTTCTCAGGCATATTAGTAGAAAGACAGATTGGAAGCAAAGCAGCCAGGACTCTAACCAGCGCTCTGACATGGGAAGCTGACATTACAAAGCTAACCTCTGCAGTTTCACCCTCTGAAGTTTTAGTATCCTTCAGCCAATAAATTTGAAAATATTAAATGGAAAATCATAGAAATACCATATCTATCAGTTTTACATAATTTTATTAAAGCATATTACTATAATTGTCCTATTTTATTTTGTTAATGCAGTTAATCTGTCCCTATATCTAATGCATAAAGTAAATTTTATCATAGATAGGTAAAGGAGAAAACATAGTATAACAACATGGATGGATTAAAATGTTTTACCCCAAATAATCTTTTAATTTCATTTTCCTTACACTTCTAAAGATTTATTTATTTGAAAGGCAGAGTTAAAAAGAGAGGGAGAGGAAGAAGAGAGAAATCTTGCAACTGCTGTCACACCCCAAATGCCCTTAACCATCAAGGCTGGGCCTGGCCTAAGTCAGGAGTCAGGAACTCCATTCAGGTCTCTCACTTGGGTGGCAGGGGCCCAAGAGCTGGAGCCATTAGTTTCTGCCTGCATAGATTTATTAGTAGGAAGCTGAATGGGGAGCAGAGGGGTCAGGGCTCAAATCAGCCACTCCAATATGCCCAAGCAGTGACTTGGCATGCTGCTGCTCAGGGCCTGTCCCTTTCATGAACTTTAGAAGTGGCCTTGAATACAGGGTTGGGTGTAGCTGTGATTTTAGACATAGACTGGGATGTATGTGGGGTCTTGGAACATATTCTCTAAGAAAAGAGGCTACAAAACATGTCAAATGTTTCATGGGGTCTGGGGCCAAGCCAAGTGATGGTTAAGAAAGAGAGAGAGAGAGAGAGAGAGAGAGAGAGAGAGAGAGAGAGAGAGAGAGAGTGAAATAACCCTGTGCCAGGCCTCCTTTCTCACTTCCTTTTCTCTTCCCTCTAAGATGCTGCCTCCCAGTCTTTCCCTGCTCTTCTTCCTCTCCACTGCGACGCTTTGCCTCCTCACAGGGTCTCTGGTCTCTGCCACAGCCAGGCCAGGAGCAGGCAGCACGTGCAGTTGGCAGGGCAGGAAAGCCAAAAGGAGCAGGAGGAGGCAGAGACTCTGGCTTCCAAATGCAGCTGCTTTTTTCTTTTTCCCCTGTTTCCCCAGCCATGTTCTCTGAGGCGGGAGGTTTTGGGGGCGGTGGGCCGGCTCCAAAAAAAAAAAAAAAAAAAACAGACAATCCCAGCCATTCCCTGGTGGGCTGGGGTCAGGCCCCTCCCCACTCCATCTGCCTCTGCTGCAGCCTGTGCCATCCGTCTTGCCAGCCCAGCCTGGCTGGGGGCAGGAGCAGGCCCCAGGTTGGAGTCTGGGAAGGTTCCTTCTGCTTTGCTTTCTGTTCTCAATCTCTCCTTTGCTTTCTGGGCCCTGCTCTCGTCCAGCCCTGGGGCTCTGCCTCGGTGCTGTGCCAGCCTCTCTCTGGCTCTCCTACTGGTCCCTACAACTTTGCTACCACCTGCCCTGGGTCTCCTGCCAGCTCTGGACTCAGTGAGCTTCAAGCCTTGTCAGCCTCAGCTCCCACACACACTCCTCTCTCCGCCCCTTGGCCTGAAGGCTGGCAGCCCCAGCATCTGCAAGGGCCAGCTCTCTGCTCCGCTGCCCTGAGCCCAGGGTGCCTTGCGCTGCTCCCCAGGCTGCCTCCTTCTATGCCAGAGTCCTCTTCCTACCCCCGTGCCTCCTGCCTACCCGGGACAGCTTGCTTCCCTCCAGGCCTTGGCTTTAACCTCACATGATGCTGCCTGCCCCCCACAGACTGAGAGGTGGAGAATCACCATAGCAACCAAGCAAGCCTCCCCTGCCTTTCCTCCCCTTCCGTTCCCCTCCTGCTGCCTTCCAGGCTTCAAAGGAAGGACTGGAGGTCTGGGCTGGGGCAGCCTGGGACCCTCAGGGATGGAGAGTGGACAGTGGAGGGTCCAGAGTAGCTGAAGGGACATTTACTAGAGTTGTGGGACCATAACTCCTAAGAGCAGACTCTAGCCAAAGGTGTAACCAGGGTGGCCTTGGCCACTAGTTGAGTTCTCAAACGGGCTGTGATTTATCTAGACAGAGCCTCAGGTCCCATTCTAAGCCCCCTCACATCCCAGTCTCCTCAGTAGGGCTTGGGACTCATGTTTTACAGATTTTCCCCAGGTAATTTCTATAGGTACTGCCAAAGCTATAGCCCCAGCAGCAGACAGACGGTGGGTGTCCAGCAGGCCTGTGTATCAGTCCTGGCTAAGGGGCTGGGCATTGGCACGGTGGTAAAGACACAGCTTGGGCTGTCTGGTTTGAGTCCTGACTTTGTTCCCCAATCCAGCTTCCTGCTGCTATGTACCTGGTGGGGCAGTGTGGATGGCTCAGAGGGGTGGTTCCCTGCTGCCCACAGGAGAGACTTGGATTAGGTTCCTGGCTTGTGGCTTTAGCCTGGTTAAAAAGAAATACAGAGAGATGAAGAGATGAAGAGATGAAGAGATGAAGGAAGGAAGGAAGGAAGGAAAGAAGGAAGGAAGGAAGGAAGGAAGGGAAATTCTGGTTTATAACTACTGTAAGGCTCAGTTTTTAGTTCTACAAAACCAGATCACAGCACCAGCACCACAGGTTGTTGTAAGAATTGGCGTCTTTGGATGGAGCTCCTGGCCCAGCACCTGGCCCCCTCCGCTTCTCCTCAGGCCTGGACATATCTAGGGTGGCTGGCAGTGTATGTGGGGGAGGTGGGGCGGGTGACTCCCTCTCCTCAGGACAGCCCAGGGCCTAGGCCTTCCCTGCCATTATGTGTTACAAGACACTGAGAATTCTCGACACTAGAGCAACACGAAATCATTAAGGCAAAACAATAAATAAAGGCCTAGAAGTTATTACAGAGCTGACAGTGCACAATGCCGTCCTGCGAAGCAAATATGAATTATTTCAGAACATTTTAAAATGAAAAATCTCCACTTCCTGCCGCCCAGCCTGTAATCCATTAACTCCTCTCTCTGCCCCTTCACTGGCTGGACAGCAGCCGGCCAGCAAGGTCTTAGGTCAGGGCTTCCTGCAGGTCAGACAGAAACTTAGCCTATTGCTTCCTTGGCCAGGACACCCTTTGGTTGTGGCTCAAAGTGCCTCTTGTTCCTGGTCTCCATCAGGAGCCAGGGAGCAGGCCTTACCACCAGCCTCTCCTACCCCTAGTGTTATACACATCTCCCCATTTACAGGGAGCCCTCCCCACAGCTGCAGCCTTCCTTCCCATTTTACAGATGGGAAAACAGGCTTGGAAGGTTTCACTGACAAAGGTTTGAGAAGTGACAGGGCTGGGACTTGAATCTGGGCTTTAGGGTCAAGTGAGATAGTGTGTTCAGAGTCCTTGCAAGGCAGTCTCTTAAACTATCATACTCAAGTACACAATCAGTGTACTAGTGGTCCAACTGTGTAATAGGACTACATGGCTAAATGCCATTTAAGTTTTTATTATTATTATTTTTATTCATTCTCATTTTATGAGAAAAAAAAAAGAGAGAGAGAGAAAATCTTTCATCTGTTGATTCACCTCCCAGTGAACACAAACAACCAGGATTGGACCAGACCAAAGTCAAGAACTGAATCTGAGTCTCAAGTACTTGGGTTTCAGGATCCCAAGTACTCGAACCATCACCTATTGTCTTCCAGGGGGCACCCATCAATAGGAAGTTGGATCAAAAGCAAAGGAGCTGGGCCTGGCACAGTAGCCTAGTGGTTAAAGTTCTCACCTTGCATGCGCCTGGATTCTATATGGGTGCCGGTTCTAATCCCGGCTGCTCCACTTCCCATCCAGCTCTCTGCTTGTGGCATGGGAAAGCAGTTGAGGAAGGCCCAAAGCCTTGGGATCCTACACCCACATGGGAGACCTAGAAAAGGCTTCAGCTCCTGGCTTCAGATAGGCTCAACTCCAGCCATTGCGGACACTTAGGGAGTGAATCAGCAGACAGAAGATCTTCCTCTCTGTCTCTTCTCCTCTCTGTGTATCTGACTTTCCAAGGAAAATAAATCTTTTTTTTTTTTTAAAGTAGAGGACAGGGACCAGAGAAGGTCCCAAGAAGCCTTTGAACTTATCTGGACAATAAGATGCTGGACTCTATGCTTGGTATATGCTTGCCATGAAGGAATGTCAACAGAACTTGAACTGTGGTTATGCAACAAGGTGGAGGAATCTGCTATGGGGGGAGGGTTAGGAAGGGGTGGGGGGAATCCCAGTACCTATAAAACTGTGTCACGTAATACAATGTAATTAATAAAAAAAAAAGTAGAGGAGCTGGGGCTCTGAGCACTCTGATATGGGAAGAACTAAAACATCTGTGTTGCTCCCTCCCACCCCTTCTGTCACCTCTGACTACTCATGGCCTCGTCCCTCTCTGCTGATGAACATGCCCTTCCCACTTCACTTGAGCTGCAAACTGTTGTCACAAGTCCTCTCCTGGCCTCTCGCACAGAAATAAGGTTTGGGGTTACCTAACCTCGGAGTTCCTTTTCTCTTTTCCTTTTTTTCCTTTTCTTTTTCCTTTTCCACACTAATATTATCATTTTTTTTCCTGTATCTGGGGTCAGGGGAGAAACAAAGGGAGAAGCCCTACCCAGCCTCCCACCCATCCCAGGTCCCCAATGTGGGGCATGCTCCGAGGGTCCTGCTCAAGCCGTTTTGATAGTTCAACAGTTCTGAATTGCTGCCAATCTCGCCATTCCAAGTGTGATGAAATCTATTCAGAATCTACTGGCTGACATAGTCTCTTTATGGTTGGGGTTCTGAAATCAGCAGTTCAGTTGGAGATATCTCCAAAGAAACTTCATCTGAGGTGATCCCAGACCTGATTCTTGTGTGTGCTTGCCAGTACAGGGTCTGGCACAGTCATTGCCCCAATCAGCTCATGCATATCTGGTCCTTGCAATTGCTGGGTCACTTCTGTTTCCAGCCCTGTCTTCCACACGAACCAATGGGTGTTGCAGTCCAGCCTGATCCTGCCTTCTTCATACTCGACCCTCACATAAACCAATGGGAGCTGCAGCTTAGTTGGGGTGACTCCCTATAACCCCCACCAGGCCTGCCCCCTACCCTGGTTCCCATGCTTGCCAGTATGTACCACAGACTTGTTCAGTCTGTCCCACATCCCATTTAGCTCTCATACATGTCAATGGGTGCCCCTATTTTCTCCACACAAGGACTAGACTTGATCTGTAACCACTGGGGTAGTTGGGATTTAGACCCCAACTCTGTCTGCCTCACCAGCTCCACAAGGCCATGTTCCTCTCTTCCTACCCCCTACCCCACATGAAGGAAACCCAACAAGAGACGAGAATGTGGCCAACATCCAGAGAGATGTGCCCCATCTGGTGATGGTCAAAAATATCTGGACACAGCTGCACCCAAAGTTAGCCCTACCTGCCCTTCTTAGCTACAGAGACCAAAGATTTCCCACTATAGATTAAATGAGATGAAGTTGGCTTTTAGTAACTTGCTTTTGCTGGCACAGGTGTGTGTGGGGGGGAGGGGCAAAGGGGCCACAGCACAAGGCAGTACATGCAGAGTCAGGCCTAACCAATGGGACCCGTGGAGAGTGTGTTCCATACGCCCTGTTCCCACCAGCGACATGGGAGGCCGAGCATGCTCAGTGAAAGGGTCCTGGAGCAGGAGGACAAGGCGTGGAACATAATCCCACCAGGACACTGATTTTGCTCTTTGGGTGACTTCAGAGTGAGCCCAGTTTTTCTGGACCTCAGTTTCCTGGTCTGTAACATGAAAGGTAGGAACATATTATCTCAAGGAGGACTTGTACTGTTAATGTCCTAGAACATACTCTATATGGCCCTAGGCATGGCTTCAGGGTTTTCCACAATCTCAGTCCTGCCAGCCTCTTTAGTTTCTTCTTACACCTCCATCCTACAGTGCAGTTCAAAGTTCCCTGTGTTTAGCTACTTGAACAAATCATCTAATTGTGTGTGCATGTTAATCCATTCATCCTTGTTAATCAATGTACCCATACTGGGCCAACCATCCACGCATCCCACCAATCCAGGGAGCAGGAGCTATGCCAGCCACTGTCCCAGATGCTGCAAGGACCATGCAGTCCTTGCCCTCATGGAACAAATACACAAGAACAGGTGTGTTAGAAAAGGGAGACACACGACACTTGGAAACCTTTAGAAGGGAGGGATAGTTCTTTAAGGACAACCTTGAAGGTTGGTTGGTTGGGGTGGTCACAGCAAGGAAGGAGAACCACAAATCTGGCAACTGGAACAGCACAGGGAGTGCAGTGGGTGAGAGAAACCCATAATGGAAAGGTATAAGGTCAGCGAAAGGGGCAACAACACAACATGAGGCTGCAGATGCTGGTGTGAGCAGGTGGTCATAGCTATCCCTTGTCACTTTGTGCTGTGCTCCTGGCAAACTCCTCCTCAACCCGAGAGGCCCTGCCGTGAGACCTCCGAGAGGTGCCTTCCACAACCCCAGGATTTTTTTTTTTTTGTATATTCACTTGAAGGGTTAGTATTGTAGCGTAACTGGTAAAGCTGCCACCTGCTGTGCCAACATCCCATAGGGTTGCTGGTTGGAATACCAGCTGCTCTCTATTCTTTTTTTTTTTTTAATTATTATTATTGGAAAGTCAGATAAACAGAGAGGAAGATCTTCCATCCGATGATTCACTCCCCAAGTGTTTGCAATGTTCAGAGCTGAGCCGATCCAAAGCCAGGACCCTGGAGCCTCTTCCAGGTTTCCCACATGGATGCAGAGTCTCAAGGCTTTGGGCCATCCTCGACTGCTTTTCCAGGTCACAAGCAGGGAGCTGGTTGGGAAGTGGAGCTACCGGGATTAGAACCGGCACCCATATGGGATCCTGGTGCATGCAAGGTGAGGACTTTAGGCACTAAGCTACCATGCCAGGCCCTGCTCTACTTTCAATCTAGCTCCCTGCTAATAATGTACTTGGGAAAGCAGCAGGTGATGGCCCAAGAGCTTGGGCCCCTGTCCCCATGTAGGAGACCTGGATGTAGCTCCTGGCTCTGATCTGGCCCAGCCCTGGCAACTTGAGGAGTGAACCAATGAATGAAAGATCTCTCTGTCTCTTCTTCTATCTCTTTAATTCTGTCTCCCAAGTAAATAACTTAAAAAAAAATTGGAAGGCAGAATGACAAAAAACGAGAAAAAGAAAGATCTTCAGTCTGTTGGTTCAATCCCCAAATGGTTGCAACAGCCATGCCTGAGATAAGCCAAAACTACGGGCCCGGAGCTCCAATTTGGTCTCCCACATAGGCTATGGGGGTCAAGACACTGCCTGAGATATTTCCCAGGAAAAATATCAGAAAGCTGGGTCAGAACCAGAGCAGCCAGGACTCAAACTGGTACTCATGTGGGATGCTAGCATTACAAGCAGCAGTTTAACTTTCTGAATTATTTTTATCTGAAAAAAGAAAAAAAGAGGGAGAAGGAAGATTACCATCTACTGGTTCTCTCCTCCTTCCAGTCATGGAACCCCAGAAACCCATTCCCTCTTCCCAGCCTTGGTTTAAGGACAAGGGAGAGAAGTCCTGCTCCATTGTCCAGCTGGGGAAGGAGGAGACAGGCTGAACCCAGAGCCTACCCCCACCTACCTTGGGGATTCCCAAGGTGATTATGACCTTGAGAAGATCACCTAAGCTCTCTAAGTTTCACTTTCCCCCCATCAACTGATGCTACACCTTTAAGACTTTAAAGGAGCGCACATTACAGACACTCAAGAAGTGTTTAAACAATGAGCTCAAGGTAGGCTGGAGGATCAGGGTAGCGTGGGGCTGGGAGACCCAGGATTGGGTGGGGAGGGTTGAGGGCTAAAACAAAAGTGGCAGGCTGAAGAGTAGAAGTCATGTGGCAAGGGAGAACCCCAGGGTCTGAACCCCAGGCTGACTCTGTCCTGTGGACTAATGGTCTCCTTACATTGAGTCCTCTCCCAAGAGGGAGAACACATAAAGGGCGGAACACAAACTGGAGGTTGGAGGGTATCAACCCTTCCTCACCATCCTTGGCCCCAGGAGGGGCCCCATAAGCCCACAGTAAAGGTTCCTTAGTGGGGACAGAGCTAGAGAGGACTCAAACTGAATTTCTGCAGAGGCCCAGGGAGTCCCAGGGGAGAGGCAGGGAGAGCCCTTGATGCTGTGGCCCTGCCAGTCCCCTTCATGGGCCTCCTCTCCCTTGCTCCTCTTGCAAGATGATCATGTCATTTGCAGGGAAGGCTTCATTTAGCTGTCTGTCCTCTCCCTGGACATGATAACTGTTTTCACACAGAGAATAGGGTACTACTATGGGGAATGAAAGCTGAGTGTCCCCAAGGGGTCCTGGGGAAGGAGGGCAGCCATTTCAGAGGTGGGTAGTCTTGTGGGTACATCCCCTCCTGGACTGATCCAGTGCCATGGATGTTCACTTCTTCCCCACTGCCAGTTCCTACCTGTCATCAGACCTCACTTGGCCGTAGCTTCCTCCAGAAAGCCTTCCTGGTCCCCTCCCTGTTGAGTATCATCTGAAACCATGGGCTTACTTGTTTCTTCTCTTTTTAGCTTCCCGCTCCTGGAGCTTAGCCCAGTGCTGATGCAGAGTGGGTGCTCAGCAGATGCTGGTGAGGGAATGGGTGGACAAGCTCTAGCACAGTGGCAGGGAGAGCTCTGACAACAGCAGGAGCTCCCCTGAGGCCCTGCCAGGGAGGAACTGGGAGGAGACACAGGGGCTGCAGTCCCCAGGCCCCTTTCATTCGCTGGCCGCTATTGGGTACACCTGCATGTGCACATGTGAGGATCCTGGCAGGCACTGGGATCTTGGTGCCCCTGGGTCTCAGTGAACACACGCGGGTGCAGAATTGCCTGGAGTATATGGCTGAACATGCACACGTGGTTGGAGTAAGCATGTATGTCTGCATATCCAGGTACAGGAGTGACACCTCTGCGTACCCAGCACTGCGTGAAGTGTGATAGACTGTGTGCAGTGTTGCCTTTGTGTCTGAGCGTGCCTGCGGGGCTGGGAGGGCCCCAGCATCTTCTATCACTGTACCCTGATTAGCCTCTGCTTGGAAACATTTAGGTGACGATTTACAGCCACACCTGACCCTGGCCTCTCTGTCTCGTCCCGTGTGTGTGCTGCTGCTGCTGCCCCCTGCCCCCTGCCCACTCCCTGCCCTCTGGCCACATAACTGTGATTTATGGCTGGCCTGTGGGGAACAGTCCCCTCCCTGCTGCCCACCTCTCCTCAGTGCCTGCAGCAGATGGGCTGCCTGCTGCTCCCCGGAGCAGCTCTGCCAGGGAGGGCGAGGAATGATGATGGCAACGGAGACCCCTCCCTCGCCTGCTCCTCACCGCCTTTCAGACAGTCCTGGTCGTCCTGCCTCAATAGTCCTCCCTGGCTGTCCTCCATGAGCTAAGCAGATCAGGGTTTGGGACACAGAACAGAAACCGTCCTTAGTCCTCCACCCGCCTCCTACCCTAGATCAGACATACAGATGGACACACAATGAATGCACCCATAGATCCTCACATAGGAATGCACATGGAATGAAGTCTGACAAATGTGTGTATGCGTGTGAGCACACTCCCCCTTCCTCACAAGGGATCTGCATGCATGCAGGGGCTAGGAGGGAAGCAAGGACTCTGGCAGCCAGGCTAAGCCCCTCCCTATGCCCCACGAGATCTCTGTCCTTTTCCCTGTGTGGATACTCCCAGATGCCAGAGGCCGCATCCTCCAACCCACACCAATCCAGACTGAAGATCTGCTCAGCCAGTGAGGGCATCTCTGGGGGGCTGTCCCTTGGGGTGGGCCTGTGGGAAGCTAGGGCTCAACCTCATGCCCCAAGGCTGGCACTGCTGGCAGCAAAGGGGAGGTAGAGAAACCAGGGGCTGTGTCAGGCTGAAGGTGAGCTCTGGAAACAAAAAGATTGGAGTAAATTATTATTCCCCCCATGGCTTTCCCCAGGAAAGTGGAAGCAGCAGCCTGAGGCCCGTTTTCCTATTTGATGGGGAATCAGATAAATGGCAGGCAGCTTGCTCTGATAAGGCCTTGCTCTGGGCACAACCTCTCTCTCTGAAACCCTCTTACTATGCATAGAGGAAGGCTATCTGTGCAGCTGCACCTTGACACAAATATATCTGCACCAGAGATGAAGCAATTCCCCCAGAAATTACAGCAGGGGGATTGCATCTGAGGAGGGGGCCCTGGGGAGGGGTGGGGGCTGTGAGGGAGGTGGGGGTGGGGGGACTGCAAGTGGGGAGGAAGAGGTCAAGAGGCCTGCGTCTGGGAGGGGCCGGGCGGCACCTCTGTACACAGCAGAAGCGGCTCTCCCCCAGCAAGCAGCCTTCCCGGAATGGCTCTTGTTCTGCGTCGTCTTCTTCACCAGGGAGATCTCAGTGTGGCCCTGACCACCCTCTCTGCTCTCAAACGAAACATAAAATATGCGGGCAGCAGTTCATTGTACAAGCAGTCGCCTAACCCGACGAGTCTCAGCTGTCTTCAAGATTTTTTTCCCCAAGGGAAAGTGAAGGGGGCGGGGAGGGGAGGGTGGGTGGGAGGGAGGAGGCATGATTTTGATAAAGCTGTATGCAAATACAAGTTTTTGGAAATACAGCAGTGTTCTCTGAGTGTCCCGGCATTCCAAGCAGTTCTTTAACTGGTCACAGGACCCTCTGTGTGTTTATGTGTGTGCAAAAACCTGCACCAACTGCCCTGTGTGTCTGCTCCCTTGCTCCCTCGTACACGCACGCACACACACTTAGTCTGACAACACCTCAGGCTCCCTGGCTCCACTAGTGGGTTTCCAGAAAGCTGTCCAGCTCCAGTAAGAGGAGCTGGAGTGAGAGACATCCCTTCAGACATCCCCTCTCCTTCCCTCCCCCTTGGCTGGGCCAAGGTGCCTCAGGGTGCTGGCAATGGGGATTGGCAGGACAGGCCTGTAGTGAAGGGCCAGCAGAGCTGTGTGGGTGGCAGTGCTGTCCCCAAAGGGCCTTTTTGGGGGGATACAGGGCAAGCTCATTAGGAGTGGGGATGGCCAACAGGAGGTGGGGCAGTGAGAGGGAGAACTGGAGTGTGAGTACATACGCGGGAGTCCCCCTCCCTTCCCAAACTGGCACCTGCCTTGAGTCTGACTGTCAGAGCAGCTGCAAGACACAAGAGTCAGCGACAGATGCCACAGCCCCAGCCTTTGTCTGAGCCAGAGAGCATCTCACCCCCCCTCAAGTCCCTGGGGCAGCTGAGGCTTACCCATCTCACCCTCCAGCCCTATCTCCAACCCTGGAGAGCAACAGGGCCCTTTCTACTGTCTCCTTATGCTGGAGAGCTGGAGGGGAGAAGGTAAAAAAAAAACAAAACAGGACAACAGCGGGTGAGAGGAGTCGGGCTCAGCATCCCATGGCTGGAACGCAGGCACTCCCAGAACACATTCACAGTGTGCATTGGCAGGAGGAAGGGATCTGTCACATTGGGCTAACTCAGCAGGGAAAGACAGGAATCAGGCTGCTAGCAACCACCTCTGCCATATCTCTGCAGCCAGTTAGTTCACTCTCAGGATCACAGTCCCTCAAAGGACACACTCAGTGGTAGTCACATGGGTCACTGTGGCTTTTGGACACATCCAGGCTGACATGGTAAGGACCCGATTCACTGCGGCTGTATCTCACCTGCTAGTTATCTGGGCTAATCCTGGAGGAGCCCAAGGTATGGTCTCCCTGCAGGAAATAAGTCCTAGAAAGCAAGTTGCCTCTTTCAGGCTGTTGGCTGCCCTGGAGACAGGGCATGTATTAGAAATCTTCCAAGGGAAACTTCTGTGGGTAACAGGTGTGGGCTATGCTGAAACACAACCCTGATCCCATCCATATTTGCTGTGGTGGAGGGAGCCTGGGAATTAGAAGGGGAAAATCATCCCAGGAAATCATAGAGGACATGAACAGGTGCCCTGCTATTCTGTACATGGGCAACCTGATGTCTAACTTGGTCCATGAGCAACCATCCAGGCCTGGGAGGTGCTTTGGCTACCACTGATCTCACATTGGATAATCGACCGCCACTGATCCTGATATTGGGATGCTGATCTCCCTTCACCGACTCCAAATTGGGACATCAATCTCTACATGGGGATGTTGACTTTCCTACCCATCCCAATGGCGGGGGTCATTGATTCCTCTCCACCAATTCTGTAGGAGCACATTGATCCCTACAGAGGATGTTGATGACCACAACCAAACCTTCATTGTGGTATTGATTCCCACGTTGGAATGTTGACTCTGTTGCCCATCTAACTCTGGATTGGGACATTGATCTAATCATCCATTCGGACTCTGGACTCAGCCCCTAAGATGGACGCTGATGTTTCTTTTCAGGACGCTGCTACATTCGTTCTATCCATCATGCATTTGTTGGAGTTCCTGTGTCAATTTTTGTGCTAATGCTTGAGACCTCTGTTTTTCTTTTTCTTCATATCTCTGGCTCCCATGTGAAACCCCCAGTTGCCTTGCGATCTTCCCATCTAGCACGATGCACAGACCCTGCGCCCACCACTCGGTCCTTCCTCTCTCGATGATGTCTCTAATGAAGTTTAGATGTAGCATGTGGGGAAGAGCAGAGCTGTGGGAGCCAGCAGTTTGAATTCTCGGCCTCCGTGCCTGCCAGCCTCGGTTTCCCTCATCTTTCAAAATGGGGATACGGTATCCTGATTGGATTCAAGGCCAGAACACACACTGAGAGCCCTGAATGGGGCTCAAAGCACAGAGCACATGGTCCTTTCTAGCAAGGCTTTCCCTGCCCACCTGCCTCCCCATGCATGTTTGTGTGTCCACATACTCCTCGCCCTCAAGCACCCGGGCAGCAGTCTGCATGAAGCAGCTCTCTCAGATGTAGCTCCCATTTGGAGAACACACACACACACCACAGACAGCAAAGAGGAGAGCAACTTTTCCACCTTGAGCCTGTGTGTAATTACATATTTTGGCCGCGTGCTGGGCCTGGGATAAATCTGTATGGTAATGCAGGCCAGAGGCTTACGATGTAGGCACACATGCTAATTTTTAAACCACAAAATCGCGGCTGTTTTTCATTTTCATTTCCGACAACACTGGCAGAGATTAGGTCCTATTAAGCACCATGGGGCCTGTCCTCCCCCTGGCCACCTGCAGGGCTCGGCATGGCTTTCATGGACTTGATGGGCCTGGCACTGAGGCAGACACATCCTTCCTAATTGCGGGGCAAAGCACTGCCTGGGAGGGGGGTGCCCAGGGTGGCAAACCCAGGCTGTCTTCTCCCTCCTCATCCCCAGCTGGGTGGGGTCTGGGGTGCACCCCTGCCTACAGAAGGAAAGCCAGGAATGCATGGAAATTGAAATTTCAGCCTGTGCCTCTTCCCAAGGAAAAGTCAAGTTGTCTGCACTCTAACTTCTATGGTATCTGAAAGGGCCAGCGATCAGGGCTCTGGTCACTGACCTATTTGGTTCCAGTTGAGTCAAGTGACCTTATGCAAGTCATTCACCCTTCTCCCACTGCCAGCCTCTGCTTTCCAGTTGCGGAGCTCATGTCAGTGTAAACTGGGTCATCTAGGCCTGCTCCTTTCAGTCTCAAGGTTCTGCACTGGGGTGGGGAGGGGGCGAGGGAGAAGAGTCCTGAGAGGTCAGGTTGATCTGCAAAGTAGTGAGAGTGCACCTGACAACAGCCCTGCCGGAGCAGGTGCTCCCGAGGCCAGATGTGGCTACAAGCATACATACTCTAACCACAGGCTATCACTGCAGATGAGGTGATGGCTGGCAGAAGCCTAGTCACCTGCAGTATGCACAGGCTCCCAACCCAGAGCCCAGGTCCCCAGTGTCTCTCCCATATGTGCTTTGCCCCAATCACCTCTTCTGGGTAAAAAAGTCTCCTTTCCCACTCGGAGATGCAGGGTTATACTCCATCTCATCCCCAGTCCTGGGCACAGTGCAAAAATGGCAGTAAAGAAATGAGGAGGTAGCCTAGTGGCCAAAGTCCTCGCCTTGCATGCGCCAGGATTCCATAGGGGCGTCGGCTCGTGTCCTGGCTGTTCCACTTCCCATCCAGCTCCCTGCTTGTGGCCTTGGAAGGCAGTTGAGGATGGTTCAAAGCCTTGGGACCCTGCACCTGTGTGGGAGACCCAGAAGCTCCTGGCTTCTGGCTTTGGATCATTTCAGCACCAGCTGTTGTGGCCACTTGGGGAGTGAAACAGCAGATGGAAGATCTTCCTTTCTGTTTTCACCTTCTTTCTGTATATCTGACTTTCCAATAAAAATAAATAATTTTTTTTTTTTTGGAAAAAGGAGAAATTTGGAGATAGCAAAATAGTCTGAACTCACCCACCCCTGCTCCGGATGGGGCTGAAGCCATCCCCATCTGGATTCCCAGAGGTACCTGGGCACAGGGGAGATGTCGGGTCTGGCAGACTCTGCTCGTCTGCGCAGAGCAGAGGGCAGGGAGGCCAGGGAGGAGGAGTGGAGCCCAGCCCCCTTCTATTCTGGTCCCATCTGTACCCAGAGGCAGCCAAGCGTGCGCCGCCACCCCCTCCGTGCCTTCGCCCCTGCAGGGCGGGGCTGTCCCCGTCTCTAGAGGGGGACCTGGTCTGTGCTCAATTTCATGGCACTTAATTCACAAGTCTGCCCGTGAAAATGGCAACAAATCGGCCCCGACTGCCCAAATGTCCCGTCCTGTCTCGGCTGTGTCTCTGGCAGACCCCTTGTCTGCCCCTCAGCCAACCAACTGTGGAGGGGGTGCCCAACTTAGCCACAGCCAGAACCCAAGGAGACCCTCAGTATTCAATGGCTGTGTAGTTCAGATATTCGTGTTCCTCTGTAATGCTTATTCCTTAAACTTTTCTTTCCAAGAACAATGTATGTTTTTGAAAAGCAGCATGTCACATGATTCAAATCTTACGCTCAAAAACCAGGGTGAAATTTCTCCCTGGTGCCCAAGTTCCACCTCCCATCTCTCATTCCAAAGGGTTCGTTCTTCCAGGGACGTTTCATGCAGAAATCAACTTGCTACCCTGTCCACCTGTGGTGGTGCGCTGTCCTCAGATCTGGGATTCCTGCCCCAAGACTCTTGGCTCCTCTCTAATCTCCACAGGGCACGGGGTGATGCTGACCCTCCACTTCATCACCAGGACTTCGAAACCAGACAGACCAGAATTCAAGCCCTACCTAGGCTGCCTACTCTCCGGGAGATCTGACTTTCCTCTTGGGCCTCAACCTCCACATCAGTAAACTGGGGTGTGACTACTGAGTTGGAGGGATAGCGGAGCAGACAGCAGGTGCCAAGTGCAGGGGGAGAAGTGTAAGAGCTCACAGCTTTTTTTTCTCCCTTTCCTGTTTCTCTGTCAGGGGAAGGCCTCTTTGACCTTCAAGCCCTGTTTCTGTGTTACTTCCTGCAGAAGCCTCCTCTGCATCTGTAGTGTTTCCAACCAGCCTAAGGACAGTGTCACTGTTCTCTCCCCTACCATGCTGCAGGAGATGCCAGGAGAGGGCTTCTGAGAGGCAGGAACCACAAAGTTAAGGTGCAGACACAGCCTTTCCCTGTTCCCCGTGTTGGCAGCCATGGGCTAATGAGAGAGATGTGGGTGCAGGCACGGGATTAAGGAAGCCTGGTCATGACTGAGCAACCAGTTAACAGTAGCAAAAGCAGGGTCATAGGAGCCTGCACCTGGTTGGTGAACAATGACAGAGACATGAGAGATGGAGTTCCAGTGGACATGGAGGAAAAAGGGGCAGGAGAGGCTGGGAATTTGGAGGGAGTCTTGGTGTCTCAAGAGACGTGATTTCCTGCCTTGCCCTGCCGCTTGCTCAAGCGGGTTTGGCTAAGGCTTCCTCACCAATCAGTGCTTCATTTGCCTGGTCTATAGTTGGCTCAGATTTTATCCTACATCCTATAGGATTGCAGGACAGGAAATAGGATGGAGCAGGTGTTTGGGGCTGTGGTGAAGGACAGGCTGGGAAGCATGTGTCCCACATCTCAGTGTGTGGGTTTGAGTCTTGGCTCTTCTCCTGACCCCTGCTTTCTGCCAGTGCATGTCCAGGAAGGCAATGGTGTGGATTCAGGTAGTGGGTTCCTGCTACCCATGTAAGAGACTGGGATTGCGTTCTTAGCCAGCCACTGTGTACACTTAGAAAGTGAGCCAGCACATTGGAATTCTGGCTTTCTGTCTCCCAAAGACACAAAATAAGCACAAAGTTTTAGCAAGAAGAAAGCAGAAGATGTTCTCAGGCAATCAAAAATGTGGGAAGAACAAGCCGAGGGCAGGGATATCAGACAAACTGTGGCCAGTAGTTCCTCCTCCAGAAAGTCCACATGACAGAGGATGTTCATGGCAATGTATTTCCCAGGGAATCCTGCTTTTTTTTTTTTTTTAAATAAAAATTGAGAGACTGGCGTGATAGCTTTATGGCTAAATCCTTGCCTTGCATGTGCTGGGAGTCCATATGGGTACTGGTTCGTGCTCCAGATACTCAACTTCCCATCCAGCTCCCTGCTTGTGGCCTGGGAAAGCAGTAGAGAACGGCCCAAAGCCTTGGGACCCTGCACCCGTGTGGGAGAACCAGAAGAAGCTCCTGGATCCTGGCTTCAGATTGGCTGAGCTCCAGTCACTTCAGCCACTTGGGGAGTGAACTAGCAGATGGAAGATCTTTCTCTCTGTTTCTCCTTCTCTCTCTTTTTTTAAAGATTTATTTTTATTGGAAAAGCAGATATTCAGAGAGGAGAGACAGAGTGGAAGATCCTCCGTCCGATGATTCACTCCCCAAGTGAGCACAACGGCCGATGCTATGCCGATCCGAAGCCGGGAGACTTCCGGGTCTCCCACATGGGTGCAGGGTCCCAAAGCTTTGGGCCATCTTCGACTGTTTTCCCGGGCCACAGGCAGGGAGCTGGAAAGGAAGTGGGGCTGCCAGGATAGAACCGGCGCCCATATGGGATCTAAAGGCAAGGACCTTAACCACTTGCGCCACCGCGCCGGGCCCTCTCCTTCTCTCTTAAATCTTATTTTCCAACATGTAAAGATTTATATGAAAATCAGAGTTACACAGAAGGAGGGAGAGAGAAGATCTTCCATCTGCTGGTTTACTTCCAGATGACTGCAATGGCTGGGGCTGAGCCATGCCAAAGCCAGAAGCCAGGAAATAAGTTCCAGCTGGGTCCCGCATGTGGGTGCATGGTCTCAAGAACCTGCGTTATCATCCCCTGTTTTTCCCAGATGTATTATCAGGGAGCAGGATTGGGCGTGCAGCAGCCAGGAATTGGAACCAATGCCCATATGGGATGCCTGTATTATAGGTGATGGTTTTATCCACTATGCCATGATGTTGGCCCCGAATCCCACAATTAATGAACCCCATTTCTGCCCTTTGCTCCCTAAATGTGTGGGTGATGAAAGCTCTAAAATTCATGATTAGCACAAAAATGGAGGCCCTCTCAGGCATGCTGGCTCTGTGTGGAGAGGGGCAGGTAGGAGGGTACAGGTGTGATCTGTGAGTCTCTTACTGTCTCCTGCTCTCAAGAAGGCCTACCAGGAAGCACACTGGCCTGATGTATCTGAACAAACACTGCCTCACTTTCCTCCTGCCAGCAAACCTGTGGGATGGGACTCAAGTCCTTATCTTAATGCTAATTTCCCATTGGTTATGTGAGCATATAGTACAAATGTTTTTAATAAGGCCCGGTGCAATGGCTCTATGGCTGAATCCTTGCCTTGCACACACTGGGACCCTATATGGGTGCCGTGTCGTGTCCCAGATGCTCCATTTCCCATTTAGCTCCCTACTTGCAGGCTAGGAAAGCAGTCAAGGATGGCCCAAAGCCTTAGGATCCTGCACCTATGTGGGATACCTGGAGGAAGCTCCTAGTTCCTGCTTCAGATTAGCTCAGCTTTGAATGCTGTGGCCATTTGGGGAGTGAATTAGTGGATGGAAGCCTGTCTCTTCTCTCTGTAAATTTGTCTTTTCAATAAAAATGAATAAATCTTTTAAGAAAAAGTTCTCTTTCTTGCACTAGTCTGGACTTTGAACATCATCTCCATTTTATAGTGAGAAGATGAAGTCACAGAGATGTTTACTAAAACCAGAACTTATGCCTGCCTTTCTGGCAAAGCCCTCTCCTTTCTGCTGCTCCAAGCTTTGCTGCTCCTAAACAAGGCATTTGGCTTCATTCCTCTCCAAAGCTATTCCTGCTCTGCCCAGTTCCAGGCATGCAAGAACCTGCCATCTGACTGGGAGACGTGGAAGTGTGTACTGGAGAGGGCGTAGGGTTTGGCTCCTGCCTTGTCATGGGGACACAGCAAGGCTGTGTTGGAGCAACTCCCACCCCACACTGGAACCTCACGTCAGAGGAGGGGTTCCTTGTTGACCAAGAGGACACAAATGAAGTGTTCTATTTTGGAGACCCCCCAAGAGGCTAAAAGGGGGTGTGGAGTACAGCTGGGTGATGCACTGCCAGGAGGGCAGTGGAGACAGACGTCCCAGGCTCGAAGCCCAATGCCAGCAGCTTCCAGCCAGGGTGGCCTTGACCAAGTGACCAAGCCTGTCTCTAACAGAAGAGATTGCATTTCCCCCCAGCTCTGTGTGAGGATTCTGTGAGTTTATACAGTGAAGTCTAGAGGAGGGCATGTGACTATCACTTTTATTGAAGCACAATACTGATGGGGAGTCACCTAGAAGCCATCAGGTTCTATTTCTACTCCATGGGTAAACATAGATGCACACCTGCTGATTGCTTAGGCCACCTCAGCTGAAGATGGAGAGCTGTGCCCTACTTCTTGTGAGTGGTCAGGTGGCTTAATCTCCCCAAACCTCTCAGTTTCTTGCACTGCAGAATGGGGACAATGTTGTGCAGACTAGTGGACAAGGCATGATACAAGGCTGTGGACACTGATCACAGGAATCACAAGTACAAAGGGCCTGCTTTCCTGTACTGCCATGGTGGGACCTTAATCCGTGTTCTCACAGATCTGCACACACAACATAGCCAGCCCTGCCCAAGGTCTACATGAGGGAAGCAAGCTGCAGAAATACAAAGATGTGAAGTCCATGGGCCAGGCCTTAGCCAGGTAGTCTGGGCTTTTCTCTTTTCACACTCTTCCTTTTGGGACCAAGGGGCCATGCTACAGCATCTGGGCAGGGCGCCCTTCCCCCAGGCAGCCCTGTCCAGCCCTCCCCAGGGTGAGGGGCAGCCTGCTCGTCACTGGTTAGTCCAGCCAAATGCAGTCGGCTGGGCGGGCAACGGCTTTGGCACATGAGGCAGATGGGACCTTCACAAAAGCCCCCGCACCTCTCCAAGCTGGTTCCCCCCACACGCCTGATTACCCCCCAATACCCAAGTCACCATTGATACAGTGGGGCCCGGTGATTCAATTAGTGCAGCCGGCATGAAGGCACCAGCACAAAGAGCTGGGGTAGTTAGAAACTCATTTTCTTTTGATTATTATAGCATCTCACACGTGGAAGCAGAAAATTATAGGCTCATGTGTCTTTGCTTAATATCCTCTGGGGCCAGATTTGTCGTCATGTTGAAGTTAGCTGTCAGAATTGACAAAATCATGTGGAGTTGATGGATCTACAGCACCGGGGCCCAGTCAAGCCGGGGAGGTGCACACCCACACGGATACACAGACACGTGGATGAGCATACGCAGGCACTGTCATCCGCATGCCCTGGTGCATGCTGCACACACAGAAATGGGTATCTCTCAGTGATGCATACATGTGCACCTGCTTCACATGCAAATGTATGCCAGACCATATCACTGATCCATGAATGCATGTGCACATACATACAAACCACCAAACTCTCACTCCCAGCTCACACAGAATTCACACCAGCATGTGCTGCCATGCACGGGTCTCACACACAGATACACACATTCATAGACTCCCATGCAGACACACAGCTACTGAGACCACTGTTGATTCTCACATACACATCACACAGTCACACATGTGTACCCACAGAATAATGTGTGCATGCACATGTGCGCGTGCGCACACACACACACACAGAGGTCTGTATATGCACAGGACAAAGCCAGTGATCCAAGCACCAGCCGGGCACAGGTGCACACAGCCAGGCACAGAGGAAGGAAGGGAGGAGCCAGGTGTATGCTCACAGTGGCACTCAGCAAGTGGGAATGTAGTTTCCAGCTCCCCCACTGGACACCCTTCCTCACCCTCATCTCTGACTGCTCCTACTGGGTGTGGGAGACCCTGGGCACTGACATGAAAAACTGACAAGGGGGCTTGGCATGGTAGCCTAGTGGCTAAAGTCCTCACCTTGCATGCACCGGGATCCCATGTGGGTGCCATTTTGTGTCCTGGCAGCTGCACTTCCCATCCAGCTCCCTGCTTGTGGCCTGGGAAAGCAGTTGAGGACGGCCCAAAGCCTTGGGACCCTGCACCCGTGTGGGAGACCTGGAGGAGGCTCCTGGCTTCTGGCTTTGGATTGGCTCAGTCCCAGCCATTGTGGCCACTTGGGAGTGAAACAGAGGATGGAAGATCTTCTGTCTCTCCTCCTCTCTGCATATCTGACTTTCCAATAAAAATTAAATAAATAAATCTTTTTAAAAAAAGTTTAAAAAAAAGAAAAGAAAAAGTGACAAGGACTACAGTGCCCCCAACTCCAAGTTCCCATTTGTTAATGGTAGCTATTGGGGTTGTAGAATAACTTGATAGGGAGGAGAAGCTACCTGTTTCTAAAAGCCAAAGGGAGATGGGATCCAGTGCTGTAGTGTATTGGTTTAAGTTGCTACCAGGAGTGCTGGTATCCCATATGGTACTAGTATTTTATATGGGTGCCGGTTCAAGCCATGGTTTCTCTACTTCCAATCTAGCTCTCTGCTGATAGCCTGGGAAAGTAGCAGAGGATGGCTCAAGTGTTTGAATCTCTGTATCCACGTGGAATATCCAAAAGAAGCTCTTAGCACCTGGCTCTGCTGAGGCCCAGGCCCAACCATTGCAGTCCTTTGGAAAGTGAATCAGAAGATCTCTCTCTCCAATTCTTTCCAATAAATAAATAAATAAATAAATAAGCTGGGGGAGGCAGTGGGTTGGGAAGGACTCTTTCACATAGCAAGGGGACTAGGGTTCTCAGAAGTCCAAGGATACATGTGGACACTGATGACAAGTAGCAAGAGACGCCCCTTCTCAAGAGGGTGATGTGCAGGCCTGGGGGAGGGTGTGGCTTCCAGTCTACCAGGCTTCACATGACAGGCACAGCCTTGTGTGGCCACCAGTGTGGATACCTGATGGTTCTGAGAGGATGCTCTAGGAGAAGGAAGAAAGGTCCCAGAGACAGCATGGCCCACTGCCTCTCTTCACAGAGGTGGAGACCAGGGCCCATGCTTGGCAGCTCTGCTAGTGGGTATTGAGTACCTGCTATGGAAAAGGGGGTACACTGAATCCCAAGGATTCATGACCGCGGGCTCCTGCTCTTGGTGCAGAGGGACCAGGGCCAACGCTGTAAGGCCAGTGGGGCCAGCAAAATGGGATTTGGCTTTACACTGGTGTCATTTGGAGTGAGGAAGGAGCCCACAGGGACCCAGCCAAGCCCCGCACAGACAGCAGAGCCCTAGAAATGGTAAGCCTGGATCCACCAGCCTTTGGCCATACACAGAGGAAAAGCTACCCTGGTTCCATGGCCACATGCTGGCCCCCACCCTACCCCTGCCTCTCTGAAGCTCTGTGAAGCCCCCCTATGGTCAACAGGGAGACACATAGAAATGAAACCTTGAATTTGAGTCCAGGGCTTTTTGATTCTAAGCCTAGCTGGCTCCCTTCTAACTGAAAAACAGCCCGCCTCTGATGAACCAAGCAGGGTGCTACCACCTAGCTCATACAGCCTCTAGGGCCCAGACACTAACCACCCTCAGGGTCCCCTCCCCAAGCATTGGAGGCAGTGACAATCTGACTATCTGGGGGGCCAGGATGAAGCACAAGTTTTGTGGGTGACCAAGCAGTACGGCTGCAGTCGTGGGCAAAACACCCTGTCCTCTGTGCCCAATTCTTTCTCTGTCAGTTGAGTGACAATTTCTGCCCTAAAAGGCTGGAGCAGAGCTTAGCACACAGTAGGTGCTTAATACAATAGTTTTGCTTCCCTCATCCTACCCTGTTTGCTGTTCTTCCCTGGCCCAAGCTCCCAGAAATGAGTCTAAATTTCTTGGGATCCCCAGTGGCACTGGGAACAGGGCTTCTTAACTGTGCCAGTGCCAGTCAATTGGAGTCAGTGTGAACATCTCCAGCACCCAGGCTGAGTCTGGGTATGGGGTTGGGGGGGATGTTAATGTTCCCCAGGTGGCTCTAATGGGTCTGGATCCCCCAGGCAAGACACTCCCAGGTGAAGTTCACAGGCCCCAACATTGTCATCATCTGGAAGCTTGCTAGACAGGCTCTCACTTGAGACCCTTGAATTCAAGGCCTGACACCACCAACTCCATTCCACCCCAGGAGGTTGACCAGTTGACCTGTGCTGCTGTGAGCTCTTTTATTTTACAAAATAGTCAGTGCTGTAAATTTTTGGACACATCAGGATCAAAAGTCCAGGTGAGGCCTTCATGAACCAAAACCAAGTGTCTCCTTCTGTAGAAAAGGGCATCAAGAAGCAGACAACAACCAGCTTCTGGAACTAGGAGGACTAGAAGCTGTGGTCACCTCTGCTCTTCCTGGCCCGCATGTCAGTCTGGTCTTGGAGATATGCTAATGAGTATGGGAGGCCACCCTTTCGCCTAATTACCATATAAGAGCAGCTCTTCATCTCGGATAATTCTCTCATCTGCATAATCGTATTTGACTTCCTTACGGATGTAAAAACTCCCTTACCTTGGGCGAGTTAATCTTCATTGATTGAATATCAAATTCATTCCAAGGTGGGAGAAGAGGCTTTTCTTTCCCAGCAGCAGAACACTGGGAGGCGGGCAGCGGGTGGCTGGGGGCAGGGGTGGGGGGGTGGGGTGCAGGGTGCAGCATTGTCTAAGCTCTTGCCCAGCAGTGGTAGGGGGTCTTCTCGTCTGACCCATTTTCTCCATGACTGCATTTTTCCACCTCTGTGGCTGCTTTCCCCCTTTCTTGCTCTTTTTCTGTCTTGTCTCCATCTTTCTATAGTTTCTCTTGGTCTTCTGGTTCCTTAAAAAAAATTAAATTTGGGCCCGGCGCGGTGGCGCAAGTGGTTAAAGGTCCTCGCCTTGCACGCCCGGGATCCCATATGGGCGCCGGTTCTAATCCCGGCAGCCCCGCTTCCCTTCCAGCTCCCTGCCTGTGGCCTGGGAAAGCAGTCGAGGACGGCCCAAGGCTTTGGGAACCTGCACCCACGTGGGAGACCCGGAAGAGGCTCCTGGCTTCGGATCGGCATAGTACCGGCCTGTTGCGCTCACTTGGGGAGTGAATCATCGGACGGAAGATCTTCCTCTCTGTCTCTCCTCTCTGTATATCTGCCTTTCCAATGAAAAAATAATAAAAATAAATCTTTAAAAAAAAAAATTAAATTTATTGCTTGTTTTTGTTTGTTTGTTTTGGAAAGGCAGTGATACAGAGAGAATCTTCCATCTACTGGTTCACCCTCCAAATGTCTGCAATGGCTAGGTCTGGGCCAGGCAGAAGCCCAAGTCCAGAACTCCATCCAGGTCTCTCACGTGATTGACAGGGACTCAGATGCTTGAGTCATTTACCTGTCGTTCACATTAGCAGGAAGCTAGATCAGAATGAGAACGAGGTCTCACACTCAGGCACTGTGATGACACAGGACGTGGGCACCGTAACTGCTACACTGAATGCCCACCTCCGATGCTCTTCTCCCCTGGGTGTTCTCTCTTTGGTTTCTCCCCTTCTTGTCTCTCTCATCCTCCCTCCACTCAAAGCCCTAAATGTCTGCAAAGTCCCCACTCACAACCTGGGGCAAGACAAAGCAAAACTCAGTGAGTGCAGAAGCGCCGAGCTCCTGGGAGACAGCAGAGCTCACTGGGTGAAGGTGGCGACAGGAAGGTGAGAACACTTTGCTTCCCAGGCCCAGGAGGGAAGGCCCATTCTTAGGACATGTCAGTTCTACCTACTAAGGAATGTTCCAGGCTTTCACAACAACCCTGGGACTTGCGGAGGATTCTCCCCATTTTATACGGGAGGAAATGAGCAATGGGGCCTAGTTCCACCAGGGTTTGCAGGCAGGCCTGTGCAGCCCTGGGGACAGCCCTTGACTGTGCAGGCCGAGGCTGGGGCCAGGACTGCTGTTCCCAAGAAGCCTTGAGGTAGGCAGGTGAATTGGCCTAAGTTCAGAATTTGTCATTTCTCCTCAATTTTCTCCTTTCAAGAATGAGTCTCAACTGGTCATCTGTGTGCAGGCCAGGGGACTTCGGGTGAGAGAGGACACAGGCCTGGTCCTTGGGCTTGTAGTACTTTGAAGGGAAAAGACATACTTATCAGCTGCTTGTTAACTGGGAGACTGGACCTGAAGCTAAACCCCATGCAGACTGAGCTGAAGCCTCATTGGTCCAGTGAAGTTGAGGTGGCCGTTGGTTGCGCTGCTGCACGCCTTCTCTGTTGTAAGTACCTTGGGAGGCACTGGTGGCATAATAATTGGCTTTCAGCCCTGGAAGAGTCCCCAGTTTGGGCAGAGAACCATAACCAGACAATGCACCAAAAATTATTTTAAGTGCAATTACAGAGTTTCTGTGGGTGCAACTTCCTCTTACAGACTTCAGTGAGAAGGTAATACATTCAATGGGTCATGAAGGATGAACAGCAGTTTTCTAAACAGAGCAGAAGATGACAGAGTTTCAGAAGAAGGAGTCAGCATGCATAAATCTACTGTACTAGGGAATAGTGAAACTCGGAGCAGGTTTTCTTTTTAAAGGTGGTGTGTTGGGCCTGGTGCAGTAGCCTAGTGGCCAAAGTCCTCACCTTGCATGCACCAGGATCCCATAGGGGCGTCGGCTTGTGTCCTGGCTGCTCCATTTCCCATCCAGCTCCCTGCTGGTGGCCTGTGGAAGCAGTTGAAGATGGTCCAAAGCCTTGGGACCCTGCACCTATGTTGGGGACCTGGAAGAAGTTCCTGGCTCCTGGCTTCGGATTGGCTTCAGTTCCAGCTGTTGTAACCACTTGGGGAATGAAACAGAAGATGGAAGATCTTCCTTTCTGTTATCTTCTTCTCTTTCTGTATCTGACTTTCCAATAAAAAGAAATAAATCTTTTTTAAAGATTAAAAAGGTGGGGTGCTGTTGAGTTGGGAGGCCAGGGAGCAGGTAGAAACCAGACCATGACAAGTGAATGCATTTTGCTCATTTCTCTCTTTCTTTCTTTCTTTCTTTCATTTATTTATTTTTATCGGAAAGGCAGATTTACAGTGAGAGATTGAGAGAAAGAGCTTCCAGCCATTGATTCACTCCCCAAGTAGCCGTTATGAACCTTTCCAAAGTCAGGAGCCAAGAGCTTCTTCTGGGTCTCCCAAATGGATGCAGGGTCCTAAGGCTTTGGCCCATCTTCCACTGCTTTCCCAGGCCACAAGCAAGGAGCTAGATGGGATGTGGATCAGCCAGGACACAAACAGGACATGTATACAGGATCCTGGCGCATGCAAGGTGAGGATAGCAACTAGGCCATTGTGCTGGGCCTATTTTGTTCCTTTCAAAGTATACTTTATTATTAATTTTCATCCTATTTGGAAAAGCAGAGAGAAGGGTGTGGAGAGGCAGAGTCAGAGAGAAATATTCTGTTCTTTGGTTCACACTCCAAATGCCTCGCACAGCCAAGGCGAGTCCTGACTGAAGCAAGAGCTCAGAACACAATTCTGGTTTCTTACATTGGAGATAAGAACCCAACCGCTTGATCCATCACCTGCAACCCTCTGGGATCCAGAATTAGAAACAAGCCAGAACCCAAACCCAGTCACCATAATAAGTGATGTGGGCATCACTGGGCTACATCCCTGCCCTTTCACTTTATTATTATCATCAATGTTCTTTCTTAAAAGATTTATTTTGAGCCCAGCGCAGTAGCCTAGTGGCTAAAGTCCTCGCCTTGCATGTGCCAGGATCCCATACAAATGCCAGTTTGTATCCTGGCTGTTCCACTTCTCTTCCAGTTCCTAACTTGTGGCCTGGGAAAGCAGTCGAGGATGGCCCAAAGCCCAGGGACTCTGTACCTGTGTGGGAGACCTGGAAGAAGCTCCTAATTAGATAGGCAGATTTGCAGAAAGAGAGACACACACAACGATCTTCTGTCCATTGGTTTACTCCCCAAGTGGCTGCAATGGCCAGAGTTGAGCTAATCTGAAGCCAGGAGATAGGAGCTTCTTCTAGGTCTCCTATGCAGGTGCAGGGTCTCAAGGCTTTAAGCCATTCTCCACTGCTTCCACAGGCCACAATCAGGGAGCTGGATAGGAAGTGGAGCAGCCAAGATATGAACCAGCATCCTTATGAGATCCCAGTGCATGCAAGGTGAGGACTTTAAGCCACTAGGGTACCATGCTGGGCCCTGAATGTTCTTATCATTGGTGCTACCCTCATCCTCATCATCATCAGCACTGAGTGGCCAGCACCAAGGAGCCAGGAGCTTGGTAAACACCATGTCAGTGATAGACTGGAAGTCAGGCCTTTAGTTTTCCTTCCCAGCTTGCAAAATGGCGAGTGAAACCGTCCCAGCCCCAAAGCCAGACACTAAGAACAAACCCCAGCCAAGAAAGCAGACAATGCCAGCCTCAAAGGGAAGAAGAACCTTAAGGGCGAAAAAGCCCAAGAAGGAGACCCCCAACTGAGGGGCATTGGCTGCTACCCCTGTTCACCCATGCACTCCAGGAAGGCCCTGTACAAGAGGAAGTACACGCTCCCCAAGTCCAGGATCAAGAAGAAGGAGAAGGTTCTGGCCACCATCGCAAAACCCGTTTGAGGGGACAAAAAGCCCTTCAGCTACAGCAAGAAGCCACAGCAAGAAACCTTTCTGCCAGTACATAAGGAAGCTGCAGGCCAGCCTTACTGCAGGACTGTCCTGATCATTGTCACTGGATGCCACTGAGGCAAGAGGATGGTGTTCCTGCACCAGCTGGCCAGTGGTTTGCTGTTTGTGATTGGATCTCTGTCCCTCAGGTGGGTTCCTCTGCATGGAACACACCTCCATGAAGATCGATATTGGCGGTATGAAGATCCTGAAGCACCTCACTGATGCTTACTTCAACAAGAAGCAGCCGTGGCACCGGGGAGGGCTAGGGCAAGATCTCTGAGACGGAGAAATATAAGATCACAGAGCAGCACTAGCTGCCGATTCATAGATACTGTCAAAAATCAAGGCTGTTCCTCAGCTCCAGGGCTATCTGCACTGTCTTTGCCCTGACAAATAGAGTCTGCCTTCACAAACTGGTGTTCTGAATCTCATAGAAGAATTTCATTAATTATCTAACAACAACAACAGCAACAACAAAAATAATAGCATGTCAATGAGGGAGTAACCTCCTAGATACTTTGCTTTTGGCTCAAGGATGTGTATTTCAAAAAGATAATTCACAGCTTTTTCATCTCCCAAGTACAAATTTAGTAGGATATTGTGTGTTAGATGTCTCTCAACCCTCCCACACTTAAATGTTCCATGCCAATGTCAAGTATCAACTTGAAAAAACAAAGGTAGAATTGGGTACACAAAGCAGAAGACGTCTGTCGGAGTTGTAGTTATTACTAATTGAAGGGAATCCTAGGTAAAGAGGTGGGTTCCTGAAGTGGCCACAGGCCACCATTGATCACAAGTGCAAGCACCTGGGACTGGCAGGAAGGCAGGCCTCTGTTGTCCAGCTGCCACACAGCACACATGACTGAGGAGTGAGCTTTAGGGGTGGGAGGGTGCCGGGTGGCTAGGCAGTGCCTGCTTCCATCTCACAGTGTTCTTACACCTGTGCCCCATCACAGACCCATGTGTCTGGGGTTTGGGGTTTCTGGTTTTCTTTCAGCAGTCTGCCAGTTTCTACTCTACAATTGACCATGGGACCCAGTGCAATGGCTCAATTGGTTAATTATCCTCTTGCAAGTGTTGGGATCCCACATGGGTGCTGGTTCATGTCCTAGTTTCTCCACTTCCCATCCAGCTCCCTGCTTGTGGCTTGGGAAAGCAGTCGAGGACGGCCCAAAGCCTTGGGACTCTGCACCCATGTGGGAGATCTGGAGGAAATTCCCGGCTCCTGGCTTCAGGTTAGTTCACTGTGGCAGTTATGGTCATTTGGGGGAATAAACCAGTGAATGAAAGATCTTTGTCTCTCTTTCTCTCTGTAAATCTGCCTATCTAATAAAAATAAATAAATCTTCAAAAAATACTAAAGAAAAAAAGAAAGAAAGAAAAAGTGACCGTCATCCCTGAGTGAAAGCTAGCCTTGGAGACAGGCTGGTAGGCAGGGCTGGTGATATGGGCTCCCGGACTAGCAGGCAGACTTGGCCTATGAGCAAGGCAGTGGGCTCAGTAGCTGGGGTACTGGCCCTATCCAGCACATGTGGGATATAGGCTTCTGTCTCCAAAGTGAGCTGTGTGACTGGACAGAGAGCCTCTGGGGAGAGCAACAGCGTAAACAGCTTACACTCTGAAACAGCGAGATAAAACACAGAAAATGGGCAGTTGGCCAGCGATACTGAGCATGAGTTAGGCAAGCACTCACCCCTCTGCAGCACCCCATGGCCCATGCTGAGGCACCCAGCTCCAGCCCCAACACACCCCTGAAGGTCTCAGCTGCTTGCCATACCAACCTAACCCTGCACCTGTCCCCTCAACTGTGTGCCCAACCCATGGGGATGAGCTTCACCCTGGCTCTGCCATTAACTTGCTGTGTGACTGGCCAAGTCGCTTCATTTCCTAGGCCTGTTTCCTTATTGTCCAAGGTGAGCATTGAGATGTTTACTGAACCCCACTACAGCAACAGCAAACTCCTCTGCCTTTCACTGCCAATCTGGCTATGCTCCGTGTGTCTCAATGGCCTGATGTTTCCAGGCTCTGGGATTGAGAGGTAAGTAGTCCAACTTTACACAGAACCAGTCTCCTTCAAACAAAACACCTGTGACATGCCCCCTCTTCCCGAAATCCCACTTTACCTTTACAATTCCTGCCTCCCTGACTTCAGCACTTCTACTGTCTTGCCCAAGGTCTGATTTGAGGCAGGAAGGAGTAATGGTTAGGGGCTGGGCTCTGAAGGCTGCAGGAAGCAGTTCTGACTCCTGACAGCCTTGGAACTTGTCTGAGCCTCAGGCCATTCATCTGTGTGGTGGGACTGTCAGCAGCACCCACTGCTAAGGGTTGCAGCAGGTGTAGTAGAGACGCCTCCTGTGATGCAGTACCTAGTGCCTAGAACCTGTGAGTACTGTGAGTGAGCACCTGGAACACTTCACAAAGGTCATCTGCCTCCCATCTGTGAGTGTGGTCTTTAGGCTAGCTTGATGTGAGATGGCAGCAGAGGGAGGACCAGGAGGGGGTTGGGATCAGGCTGTGGGAGGCCTTGAATACCAGGGAAGTTGGTTCTAAGAGGGCCATGCATCCTCTTTTCCAGAATGCTGGGAAGAGGCCCTGGTCTGAGGGCTCCGCCTGCAGACCCTTTGAGACAGAGCAAGACTGTGCAGGCCCCGCAGGACAGGACCCTGTCTCCCCTCTCCCGTGGCCTCAGCTGTCTCCAGCAGAGGAGGAGTGGGGAAGGGGAGGCCATTTACAATTCAGATTGGGCAGATGGGAGGACTCATCGAGTTGAGGCGGGGCGGGGGAGACCCAGGTTGAGTCAGCTGTCACCTTTCTCACACACAGCCCACCCCACCAGTGCTTCCCAGCTGGGCTGCAGCCCCTCGGAGCATAACCTAGCTTTGGCCTGTACCCACCTCTGCTGCTCAGAACCCACGCTCTCAATGCTTTAGCTTAGCTCGCTGCTAACAATCAGGGCAGATACTACTGTTACCCACTTTACACGCAACTTGCCCAAGGTTGTGCAGCCGTCCAGGGCAGAGCCGGTGTTCAGAGCCCATACTCTCATTCATACTTTGTTCCATCTGTGACTCCTTCCCAATCACAGTGTCTCCACTCCCTGGCCTGAAGCCCTGAGGGGGATGAGGTCTGAAGCCTGGGCGACACATCTGGTTGAGTTTCTCCCTCAAACCTGCCACACACCTAGCAGGTAGCTCTCACTTGCTTCTCAGTTCATGCAGCTCCTCAGAAGGCTGCTGGGTCACCTAAGCAGAGGTCATGGGCCCCACCCCCTTGCTGGCCTCATGGCACCTCTGCACTAAGCAGCAAGTGACACAGGCAGGTCAGGCACAAGGACTCTCAGGCAAATGACCCTAGCATGTACAGCTAACATGTATGAGTATGACTGAGACATAGCAGTTGCTGGGGACTCTGCCAAGCCGGGGATGAAGTATTTCACACCCACTCTTGGTGCCCCATCTCCCATTATCACACAGGCCTGGGAGCCAGAGAATGATGGCTCCCCTTACAAAGGAGAATGTGGTCCACCTTGGAAAGCCTTTGTTCCCTTGTGGATAAGAGTCACCCCCAACTCCCTATCCCCCATCTCTTTCTCCCCTCATCTCCCTAGGGAGAATGGACAGCTGGGGATGGCAGCTCTACTGCTAGAACAGTCATTTCCCTTCCACCTGACTTGTGGGTTGATGAAGTCACCCATGACCAGCTCTCTTCCCCGCCAAGGCTGGGCTTGAGCCCTCCCTTGCCTTGTGACCTCATGCAATGGGCAGCAGATTCCCTCCCACCTGGAATTAGTTTGTTAAGTATATGAAAGTCCCAGCTTACCAGTGCTCAATGAATGGAGGCACCAAGCCCTCCTCCCCAGAGTTCTGGGGTTTCTAGTGGAGGAGCCTCCTCCCTTAATGACCTCTGCCCCTTACCCCTCCTCCCCTCAATTCCTTCTTAGCAGAGCCTGTGAGTCCCTTCCCCCCCATGAGGCCCAGGGGGCCCAGAGAAATTAGACCGAATCAAAGCAGAAAATGAGTTTTCATTCATCTTGGAATGATGCGAGAGGTTACAGGCAAGACAAATAGCAGTCTCCCCCTCTTCCTTTATCACTGTCACTGCAATTAATAGGCTGTGGCCTTCGTTATCCAGACCCTTGCTAAGGAGAGAGCAGGCCCCCAGGCGACGCTAACGAGGGAGAAGCAGGTCCAGCTCCAGCTAAGTTCTGTCACTGGGGCCATATTCTCACCTGGCCCTTCCCACTTGCTGCTGGGGAGCCCAGGAACTAAGGAGGGATTGCAGCAGCATATAGGGGTAGCCAGTATGGCCACATGGCAGCCTAAATGGGGGCACATCAGTCCTTGGACATGTCCACCACCCGCACCAGTAGTGCCCAGGCCCCAGGCCGTCTGGCACACTCCACCTTGAACATACCCAAAGGATCACAATCACCAGGTCTGTTACTTCCTCTCCATATAGCAACCTCAGAGCTGGCATCTGTTCTCTAATTTTTCTGATGAGGAAACAGACTCAGAAAGCTACAGAGATTTCCTTGAGTTCACACAGGCCTGCTGGGCCCCAGAGCTGGGGTTCCTGGCCAGCAGTGTTGATGGCCCAACAACATGGAAGGAGTGAGGGGCTAGGACGAGATTGCTGACATTGAGAAGAGCCTTAGAGATCAACCGAGTCAACAGTAGCTCACTACCCTGGTCCAGACCCTGGGGTCTCAGACCACACTGGGATCCGGGAGGTATTACTAGTCCTTAGCCTAAAGAAAGTTGTTGTAATTTTGCCATGCGCCAAAATGAGAGTCCTCATTGCTCCCCACACCTCCCTTTAAAAAATATTTATTTTGAAAGGCAGAGTGATAGAGAAAAAAAGAGAGAGATGTTCCATTTGGTGATCCACTCTTCGAATGATTATAACAACCAAAGCTGGCCCAGGCTGAAGCCAGGAGCCTGAAACTCCATCTGGGTCTCCCACGTAGTTAGCAGAGCCCTAAGTACTTGAGCCATCTTCTGCTGCTTTCCTAGAAGGCATTAGCAAGAAGCTGCATTGGAAACAGGGCTGGGCAAGAACCAAGCACTCCACTCTGAGGCACTGGCATCTCAAGCAGTCACTTACAACCAGCCCCTACTAAGACAATATCACAAACTGAATCCTTTAAAGGATTACTAAATAATTAGGAAAGTATTTGTTCAATGAATTTCATATCGCCTCTCCACTACTGTATAAATACAACAACTTCAAACTAAGTAACTTAAAGTAACAACACACACTTAGGATCTCTCTGTTTCCATAGGTCAAGCACTGAGGAGTGGCTTAGCTTAGGGGCTCCCATGGAGCCGCAGTCACTTGTCCATAGGGGCTGTGGCCTGCTGAAGGGCTGCTTCCAAGTCGGTAGCCTGCGATGGTTGGCACTCTGGCGGGAGGCCTTCCTTCCTCTTCCTGTGGGGCTTGCTGCAGGAGGGCTGAGGATGCAGCACCCAGCTTCTCTGGATTGACCCATCTGGCTTAGCTTCAAGCCTGTTAACTCGACCATACTCCACAGTCACAAAGACCCCTGGTTCAATGTGGGAAGGGTGCCAGGAGATAAGCATGAGTGGGTGATTAGCATGGTGTGTTGGTGCAGGTGGAACGAGTTCTGTGAGACTCTGCACAAGGCCCTCGACACTTCCTCTCTGCTGCTGACCCGCAGGATGACCTTCATTATGGGGCAAGGCAGGACCTGGCACAGGCCACCAGGGCTTCTGGGGCATCAGTCCTGTTAGGTTTCTTGATTTGGAGCTGCTTCTAGGAATGTGCCATATATCACCTTGTGAAGAAGCCCTGGGTGAGGTGTGTGCTTTCTCCGCACACATGTGCTGCTTCTACAAAGTTGTTGCTGAAAAGGTTTGCAGCCATCTGTGCATATCTCGGTTCCTCATTCTGTAGGAGACTGGGGCTCCCAGGGGGAAGGTGACTTGGGGCCCAGGAGAGGCGTTTTGGGCTTGGCCAGTGGTCCTATGGGCACAGGGGCTAAGGCCATCGGGGGCTGTGCTGCAGTTGCCTCTCCTGCTAGCCCTGTCTGGCTCGGCCATTGTGCATCCAGCTGGCCACATGCCCTCCTTGCAGTCACAGAGGCACTCTCTGTTCCCAGGCAGGTGGAAAGGTGTTCAGAGAAGGGGGTGAGCCTGGAAGAGAGCTGTGGTGTTGGGAGGCGAGGTTGCTTCCTGTGCACACTCTGGTTAGACCACGTGTCCCACTGACAGTGGCGACCACAGTGTCCCTCTGCCAGGACTGCAAGGGTTTCCAGGACAGTCTGATCCAGCTCTGCACATGTCCTCCCTCACATCCATCTCTGCTTCCTGAAAATATCTCCTGATCACCTAGAACAGGCTCTGGAGTTAAGACCGTGAACAACAAAGACAAATTCAGCACCACTCAGAGGATGCGGTGCACAGGAGGGCGCCTGTGAGGGTGTGGAGTGGGAGCTGCCCGATGATGCCCTGGGGAAAATGAGCCAAGTTTTGGACAGCCTGAGGCTGTCAGTAGGAAGCATCCTCCCAGCAGAGGGAACAAGCACCTGCAAAGGCTAGCAGCAAGGAGGCCAGCACATCTAGGGCAGGCAGAGACAGAAGCAAGCAGGGTAGTGAGCTGGAGACCCATGCTTGTCCCCCACCAGCCTCGGGTTGATCCCTGTTCCTCCTGCTCCCAGCCAGAGTGACCCCAGTGCCATCAGTTAACACATCCAGGACAACCGTGCCTGCCTCATGGCTACTTCTGGGGTTTCAATCTCAACCTCACCTTCTGTGGTGTGTCAATGAAGGCTGAATGGGATGATCAGTCTTTGATTGCTGACCTCCACGGAAGCTTCAGGAAGCTCTTGTGCAGTCTGTTCCTTAGGTCAGTCTCCAGATCCGAGCAGATGACTGAACAGCAGTGATGGGACCCACCAAGAGCTCTCGGCAAGGAGGGAGACTGAGGAAAGCAGGGAGGGCTTCCTTATTCTGAAGCATTTCAACACGATTGGAGGACTAAAGGAGCAGCAATGGAGTGAATTATGGGCTAGAAAGGCTTAGAAGTGAGGAATGCAAACTGCTGGATCGCAAGAGGAAGACAGAGGTAGCAATCAAGTGTCAGCGGGTTGCACATAGAAGTCAGATAACTAGGGTCAGCACTATGGTACAGTGGGTTAAGCCATCACCTGCAGTGTCAGTATCCCATATTGCACCAGTTCAAGTCCTAGCTGCTCTACTTTCCTTCCAGCTCCCTGTTAATGTACCAAGGAAAGCAGTAGAGAATGTCCCAAATGCTTGGGTCCCTGTGCGCATGCAGGAGACCTGGAAGAAGTTCCTGGCCCCTGTTTTAAGCCTGGCTTAGCTCTGGCTGTTGTGGCCTTTTGGGGAGTGGGTGAAGACTCTCTCTCTCTCCCTCTGTCTCCCGCTTTCTTTATAACTCTGCCTTTCAAATAAATAAAATTAATTTATGGAAAAACATGAGATAACTTCAAATTGGCAGGCCTGCTCACCCTGTTTCCAGCAGCAGGAGCTATGGCTGGAAATCCAGCAGGTCCCCCATGACAGTCAGCCCCCTGACCCCTGTGTCCAGCCCAACAGACCCCCAAGCTCCCCTGGGACAGAGTCTGTCTCACTGTCTGTGCACCTGCCATGCAAGGCGGGGCAGGGCCAATGGCCCCAGGTTCCCAGCAGTAGAAGCAATGTTCTGGTTCAACGAAAGGACCTTAAAGGTAGAGACAAGGACACGGTAAAGGATGAGATGGCTGGACCCCCGGTTCTGCGGTGAGCAGACCCCAGGTGTGTGATCGGGAGCAGTTAAATGTCATCATTAGCCTCTCTCCGATGATGTTTTTTATAGTCCTTTTTACTACTGGCACTAAAGGCTTTGGACTCACCCTGGCAGAGAGGAGGGCATCACTTGTCGGCCTGACTGCTCAGTAATATAAAAAAATGACAAGCCCTGGCTCAATCTTTCTGAAAACTGTGTTCCACAGCCCCCCATCCATCTCTACCGAGGGGTTTGGATGAAGCTAGAAGACAAGAGCATCCCAGCATTTAAGAATGAAAAATTAAGTGCCCTTTTTAAGCACAGCATGGAGCTCTCTGGCTTGATGCTGGGAGGTGGGGGAATTGTGGGAGTGAGGAAGGAGGGACATGAAGCAAGAGCAAGTCAAGCAGGTGGGAGGTGGGAGCACCAACACGGGCAGGTGCAATTGGAAGGGTGTAGAAGTCGGGTGTCTGGCTGGATGGCCCCTAACTCAGACCTCTGAGTGTCTGCATCCTCACACAAGGGTACAAAGAGCACTGCCCAGGTTCTATGCCTGGGCTCCATTTAGCTAACATAGCCTTTGCCCATCTTTGGGCCTCATTTTTTTCATCTGGAAAATCAACCAACAAGTCGAAATCTTCAGCCTGAGTCCTTGTTAGCTGGTTAGCAGTGGGCACTTCAAATGCGATCCTTTGCCTCAGTAACCCCATCGCAGGCCACCGAGGATGTGAAAATGCTGGAGTTGGAGAGCCAACAAAACTCCTTCAGGCCCAGTGTTCTCTAGCCCTAACCCTTCCTCTGCCTGGGAGAGCAGCCACCTGTCTCCTTGCCTTGCCCCAGAAAGGGCCAATGGCAGCTATGGGTTTTGGAAAGCAGGTAAACAGGGTGTGGAACCTTCAGACCCAACCTTCAATTCCTGCTTTATTTACCACTTGTGGGTAAGACCTTCTGGACCTCACTGCCTGATGTGTCAAATGGGGGCAAAGGAGACCATCTGCCTCTCCCATTGGGTGCGTAGGTGCTCCATAAACCCTGGTGATCAGGTACTCCTGAGAGGTGCCCTCCCTCCACATGTGGAACCCTAAGCCCAGTCTTCCTGTCTGCCACCTCTCAGCTTTGTCCTGATGCCTCATCCTCACCTAGTGAAGGCCAGCCCTGGGGACAAATGGCTGGCTGAGTGCTGCTCCAAGAGGCAAAAGAGGAGGAGGGAGACCCTGGGGACCAGAGCAACTTCCCTGAAGGGGCCAAACATTTGTTGTGACTGATAGTGAGAGGACAAAAACAAACAACCAAAGAGCTCACACCTGGGCCTGGGCAGATGCTGCCTGACCTAAGGCCCACCTAGGCAAGATCCCTTTATCACCAGCAACTGGGGCTTAGAGAACAAGGTGTCATCCCAGGGCCACGGTTGTTGGGGATGTGTGCAGCCCAGGGTCTGTTTTTTTTTTTTTTTTTCTGGGCCTGACGGAGCCACTGGAGACTTGGGACACTCTCCCTCAGTAGGCCAAGTCCGTGGTGGGGTGGAGAAATTTCATGATGGCAAGGGAGGTGGGCAGTGGGATTTGGGAGACTTATGGTAAGGCAAGGCCTGGTGCCTTCCTTCCGGGGGTATTTGGAGTAGGTGTGAACTTGGTCCAGAGAATTGCTGCCTCCCATAGCAGTTGGTGCTGCTCTTGGAGGCCTCATTAGGCACCTCCAGTAAACTGACACCCGATGGGCAGCAGTTTTTATCCCAGTTTACACACATGGAGGCCTGGACAGATTGTGTCACTTCCCCTAAGGTGCCTGATCAACAAATGGCAGAACCAGGATTTGCACTCTGATCTATCTGGTTCCAAAATCACTGGTTTCCAGAACAAATCCTCTGATGGTAGTAGAGTGAAAGGGCCCCCACCCCTTGCACCTTAGTGACCCTAACATCTCAGAAACCATTGGGTTTTTTTGTTCTACCCATCCCACTTTAGGCTGGGCTATAGGGAACTTGAGCTTTTTCCTGTTTCCCATCTTACAAGAGAAAAAAAAAAGAGACCACAGACAGCCTCCAAGCCACAGCCACCCAGGTTGGGATATAGCTGGGACTTTGAACCCTGCTTCCTAGTCTGCCATCAGCCTTGCCCTCTCCATCCCCAGGACATCAGCAAACAGTGCTGGGAGCCACCAAGGTGCTGCCACCTGTACCTTCACATGGACTTCAACCTCTAAACTGCCTTGCAAGTGACATTACTCAGGCAAAGGCAATGCTGTTCTGACCTGGACAGCCCAGAGCTGGCACTGCTACTTGTGCACATGGCTCACCCCCCACAGAATGGAAGGGCCCAGAGGGCAAAAACCAGGTGGCTATAAATTGCTGTGTCTTACTGGCACTGCTGTTTGGTGCACAAATATCCAAACTTGGACTTGGCGTTTGGTGTTGTGGTCAGGGACAAGCCATCAAGGATAGCAATGGCAAAAGGTGTGGCTTCTCACATTCCAGAGTCCACCCCAGCCCCTTCAGGCAGCCTTGTTCCTCTGCTGGTGTCCCTCACACTGGTGACAGCACCACCGCCTCAGCTGTAGCCAAGCCACCACCTGACTCTCCCCCTCAGTGCCTTCTGCTCTCTCCTTGAATCAGCTGGTCATTTCCAGGTCTAGCCAGTTCTGCTTCTGAAATGCTTGAATTTCTTTCAGATCCAGCCACCAGGGTGGCCACCCTAGACCTCTGCAGCAGCCCCTAACTGGTCTCCCTGCTTCCAACCTGTCTAACTGCAATCAGACTGCAATTAAGGCACAAACTTAATGAGCGGGCATTTAGCATAGGATTAAGATGTTGGTTGGGACACCAGTGTCCCACATTAGAGTTCCTCAGTTCACATCTTGGCTTCGCTCCAGCTTCTTACTAATGGAAACCCTAGGAAGCAGTGGTAATGGTTAAAATTTCTGGGTCCCTGACACTCATATATGGAAGACCTGAATTGGGTTTCTAGCTCCTGGCTTTGGCCTGGCCCAGTCCTGTCTGTTACAGGATTTGAACAGTAAACCAGCAGATGGGAGCTTTCCATCTCTCTCCTCTCTCTCTGATTTGCAAATAAATACATTTTAAAAATACAAACTGGCCCTAGTCTCTCCCTAGTTTAACCCTCCTTGGGTCTCCCAACGTGAAGTTCAAGGTTCTTAATGTCCCTATGATCTGGCCACCAGACCCACCCCTCCAGCTTGACCTCCACCATTCATGGCCCATTGAACTCTGGGATCCTCATTATGCCCACTCACCTACCCTGGGCCTTTGCACATGCTTTTCTGTCAGGAACATTGGCTCTCCCTTCTTCCCCAGGCCTCAGACACATGTCACTTCCTCCAGGAAGTCTATCCTGACTTGCACTGAATCAGGTGCCCACCAGCCCAAGCACACTTTGCACACATATCTCTGGGACCTGCCTGTGAACTCGCCCTCTGCCTCTCTCTTCCACTAGACTTCAAGCTCCATGAAGGCCAGGGCCCTGCCCTCAGTTATTGAAGCTGGTGCTCAATGAGTGCTGGGAAGGAACAAGTAGTGAGAACAGTTGTTGTCCTCCTGGGCTCCTTGAACCACTCACAGGGATGCAGGTAGAGGCTGGGAAAGCACAGGAAGCCCAGCCACTGCCCCTCGTCCCTTAGGTCTAAGAAAATGCCTTCGCTTGCCTTTGCTCCTGGTACTTGCAGCTGCCCAGCCCACACCTTCCATCCTACTGCCACACCAGAGAGGAGGAGAGTGGGGGACAAGGCTCTAGGCCGGGACTTCATACAGGAAACCCTGGTGTCGTCCAGGCACAGACCTGACAGGGTCAGGTGTGATGCCTACTGTAGTGTTGAGAAGGCCTACAAGAGGACACCTAGTGCTCACCGGGCCACCTCTTCTCAGCCATCACTCCTGGGAGCCTTACCAGCCCTGCACTGCCTGTCTGGTTCCTCTCTCTCTGTCTGCCTGGACCTGGCAGAGGGCGTGAGACTGTGCACTCTCCGTGTGTTTCCAGCTGTTGTTTGTCACAGCTGGCTGCACAGGCCCCAGCAGAGCTCAGCAGGGAGGGCTGTGGCTGAAACTGGAAGAGGGTTAGCCCCACCTGGGGATGCACAGGCCTGGGGACAAGCCCAGTGTGTTCCATCCTAGTCTCACCTCTCCCCAATCCTTCTTGGTCTTCCTGAGCCTCAGCTATCCTGGGTGTTGTCCTCCAGGACTGGGATGGGGAGTGGTGGACCCTCTTTGGGGCCTCTGTTTTCTCTTTTGGCTATTGGGACATGGGATATTGGGGGCAGGCTCTCCCCCTAGGGGGAGGGCCTAGCAAGCTAGAGAGGGCATGCATACTTCACAGAGCAGGCCAGGGAGGCATGGGAAAGGCTCTGGGTGGGGAAATACTGCCTGGACGGGGCAGGGAGGACCTCGGGGAGGAGGCTGTGGGAAGTGTATAGCAGGTGGGGGTGTGGGAAGTGTGGGGGCACCTGTCCAGGGCTGCCTAGGGTTCTGCAAGTGACACCGTCCTAGGTGAGCTGGGCAGGGCTAGATATGCCATATTTTATGCACAAGCCACTTGTCCAGAAGGTCGAAGGAAGAGGCCAGTGTCCAAGGGTGTGGACACTCTGTTTTGTCCTTGCAATATCAGCTCATAGATAGCACTTAGTGCACCCACTCTCTGCATAAAAGAGCCTGAGCAAACTTGCCTAGAGTTCTTCCAGTCACACTGGGTTGGAAGAAGACAGGCCCCTCTGGGAGGAGCCAGGCCAGGCATGGGAGGGGTCAGTGTCTGCCCCCCAGCCAGAGTTCAGTCCTAGCCCAGTGACTAGAGGACGGGCAACCTTGCATTCCTGACCTTACAAAGGTCAGGGTGAAAGATTTCTCAGGGGAAGGGAAGAGTTCTTGGACAGAGGCTCCCGAGCCACCTGAATCAAGGTTGCCAGAATCACACATGGCCATTTCGTGTGCAAGCACATGCGTGTGTGGATGGATGTGCAGGTGCACCTTGTTCTACATGTATTAGGCAGCCAGCTCCCAAGAACCCTCCTAGGCTTCTCTATTCTGCCCCAGGCATCCTATTCTCAGGTCAGACATGAGCCCATCTGTCCCAAGTCCACTGGGCCCAGCTCCTGCTGCCTTGCCTAGCTGTCCCACCCTGGCCCACGCCCCCAGCCTCTGCTGCTGCCATCTGGTGGGTGGCAAGGTGCCCACTCTCAGGGTGCTGGAGCCAGGGGCCAAAAGGGAGCAGCTGGGAGGTTGGGCCAACCATGAGCAATGACCCAACCCCAAGCTCCATCTGGGGAACTGCTGTGGGTCCTCTGTGCCTCCTGAGGGTCTTCTCTACCCACTCTCCCCTGCCCCTACGGCCTCAATGCTGCACCTGCTGGCCTTGGCACCAGGATTCCTACCACTGGGAATTCCCTTCTCCAGTGAGGCTTCCCCTAGTCCCTCCTGAGCCCTCACTCCACTCTCTAAAGTAGGTGTGATCATTACCCCCAGTTCACAGACAGGGAAACTGAGCTGCAAAGCAGGTGAACCAGTTGCCCAAGGCCACACACAGTTGGCGTGAAAATGGCAAATCTAAGTTCTTAAAGGAACAGGCATTGTAATGAGGGCTTTTCACGGATTTGTCTTTTACCCCAGTATTATCATCCTTGTGTTACAAATGAGAAAAGGGGTTACATAGATATTGCTTGCCTCAGACCATGCAGTTAAGAAGAGGAAGTGGCAAGATTTGAACACAGTCTGGCTGATCCCAGGATCCCAGGACTCATAGGTGAAGGGCTCAGTAAAATGCCGCCACAGGAACCAGGAAGGCAGGCTCACTCCTGCCCTCTGCAGCCCAGCAGCCACCCTCTGGCCTCTCTTGCTCTTCACCAACCCACCTTCCCAGGCTCTCGCCAGGACAGGGCGGAGGGAAGAGAACACATGTGTGATCTGGGAAGGCAGGCGCGGGCAGAGCTGCACAGGCTCAAGACGTCTCTTCTGTGGCCAATTAAACAAATTGCAGCAAAACAGCATTTTATTAGTATTTGCCCACAGCAGTCTGGGGCTGCAATAAATTTCCTCCAGGCTGTGGAGCTGGAGAGGCAGGCAGACGGGTGTGCATGAGTAGGGGGGGAGTCGGCACTGTTGAAGGAGGAGTTGGGAGGAGGCTATCTCAGAGCTGCAATGGGAGCCGTGGTGGGTGGAGGACAGGGGGCAGCCCCAGGAATGGGGGTGGGGACTGCTGTGGAGCAGAGTGGCTGCTTCCCCAAACAAGCACCCCAGCTGCTCCCAAAGGCATGGGTGAGGTGGCAGGTAAAACAGCAGCAGCAGTAGCAGCTGGGGAGAATGGGCAAGTGGGGGTGGGAAAGGAAGTAGGGGGCACCTGGCTCCAGGTCCCCCCCGTTACTCCACAGCACCTGCCCTGGGACCAGCCCTCATCATGCAGTGCCTGGGTTACTGGAGTGGACCTGGTTGCCTCCCCCAACCCCATTCATCCATTCATCCAGCCAGTCATTCACTCAGGAAGCATTTATTAAATGCCACTGTTTGCCAGGCCCTAGAGTGAGCTGTCCATAAAACCTGCCACTCTTTGGTTTAAAACGTCTTTACGGTTTCCTTGCTGCTTTCAGGATCCAGTCCCAGCTTCTGAGCATGGGGCTGAAGGCTCTCGCTAAGAAGCCTTGCGTCCCCCTCTCTTGCTGCTCCACCTCTGAGCACAATAACCATTGTCATAGTCGCTAGCATTTATGCGCCACTCACTCTGTGTAGGCCACTGCTCTGAGTGCTTCCTGTGTATGAAGGCCTGGTATCCCCATTGCTTGCTAACCCCCCCGAAGTGGATACTGCCAGGTCAGCACAGCCCAAGTGAGCTATCCAGGAGCTCCCAAGTCTCAATGCAAAAGCCATGTGACCAACCTGTCCTGTCTGGGAGTTAGCCCCACAGAGCAGCCACATCCCAAATATTGTGGGATGCTGGCCTGTGCCTCAGTGAGACAGGTGTTCTCCTGTGACCCACTGAATAGCCAGGCCTGAGCTGATACTTCTGTTCACTGCTTCTAGGCCACATGGGGGTCCAAGAAGAGCTCTTCTACCCGTGCCATAGCATCGATGCTCATGATCACAACAGCACCTTCCCAGAGATGAGGAAATGGAGGCACAGAGAGGCTACACAAATGCCTGAAGTTGCACAGCTAGAAATGGAGCTGCAGCACAAACCTGGGCATCTGGCCCCACTCCTGTATAGCTGCCCGGGAGCTCAAACTCAGCTCTTCCCACCCGTGCACTCTTTGCTCACACTTTGACTCTGCCAAAATTGCCTTGCAAGCACTTCTTTCCTTTTAAAGCTTTAAAAAAATCAATTTGAAAGGCAGAGTTACAGGGGGCAGAAAGAGATTCCCCAAATGGTCACAGTGGCCCAGACTGGGCCAGGCCAAAGCCAGGAATTTCTGGGTCTCTCACATGAGCACAGATGTACAAGCACTTGGGTCATCTTCCATTGCTTTTTCCAGGCCATTCGCAGAGAGCTGGATCGGAAGTGGAGCAACTGAGAATACAACTGGCATCCATAGATGTTGGCATTACAGGTGATAGCTTAACATGCTACGCCACAGAACCAACCCCCAACAACCACTCCTGTGGGTGGCAAACTCCTATTCAACTACCAAGATTGGCACTCCCTCTTCTCTTTGGTCCCAGTTTATGGGATTATTATGGTGCCACCAAAGTACTCAACTGCCCCTCTTGGACACGGTGTGTGCTCGGCTGTGCTCTATACGAGCAGGACCTGCTTTATGACCTTTGTATTCTTGGTGCTGCCCACTGGCACTGAACTGAGTGGGGCTGGCTGGCAGGGGTCAGGGCAATAGATACTGAAGTCTGGGTGTAGAGTGAGTGTTCACCCTCCCCTCCATTCTGAGGCTGTCCCACCCCTGAGACCCCAGAGAAGATACTGCAGGAAGACGGGCCAGGGGGACAGCTCTGGAAGCTTCCTGGGGAGGCAGCCTCAGTGTGTTCTCCCTTCCTCCACCCCTGGGACCCCCAGGGCCTTCCTGAGGGCATGGAGGGGTCAGCTGGTCCTGACCTTAAGTAGCTCACTTCCTGGCTCTGGGCCCAGCCACCTGGGCGGTTCCAGTTGACAGCTCCAAGCCACAAAGTTTCTTTCTTTTCTTAAAGCCCAAACTTCACTCCCTCCTCCTCTTCTCATCAACCTCCCCAGGTCCCCCAGGGCCTGGTTGCATCTGACTCACAAACATCACCGGACTTCAGGAGCCAGAGGTCAAGGGACCCCTGACGAGCCTGCCGCCCATTGCCAGGCACCCTGCTCTTAGGAGAAGCCAGGTGAAAGGCATGGGAGCCCGAGCCACACTCCCTACCATCTGCTGGAAGGAGCCCTCTTGCCGTCTCTATCCCTTCCCCTTCCTGCTTCTTCCACTCAGCTTTCTTTCTACCCCAACTCCCTACCCTGGGGGTGGGGAAGATGTCTTTACTCCCCTCCCCCCAGCATTCCAGAGAGAGAGAGTGGGTAATTAATAACCACGCACACTTGATCATAGCACATACAATACACAGAGCTTGATCACTGCAGCCAACAAGCACTGCACACCTTTATCACTTTGTGGTCACCACTATGTGTGTGTGTATGTGTGTGGTAAGAACACCAGGTCCACTCAGATCCACCAAGATGCACGTGCCATGCACCCCTGCTCTCTGCAGTCACATGGCTGCCATCAGATCCCCTGGGCTCACATGGCGTGCATAACAGAAACGCTGCTCCTGGTGAACAAGCCACATGGCCCCACTCCCCCATCTTCAACCCGACGCTCTATTCTGGCTCAGCAGCGTTTACTGCTTGACATTCTACAGACAGGTGAGGACGGGTGCTATTTGTCTTGCTGTGTCCAGTTATTTCACTTGTCTTCCAGGTGCATCCACGTGGCGGTAGTAGTATTCCATTATATCAATATTTACCGAGATATAGAGGTCTAGCTATCTTTCCACCTGTTATCTATCTAGCTCATATTTTCCTTATTGTTTTAAAATCTTTGTTTGTTTGAAAGGCAGAGTTACACAGAAAGAGAGAGGGACAGACAGTAAGGTCTTCCACCTGCTGGTTCACTCCCCCAAATGGCTACTATGGCCAGAGCTGGGCTGGTCTGAAGCCTGGAGGGAGGACTCTCTTCCAAGTTTCTCACATGGTTGTAGGGGCCCAAGCACTTGGGTCATCTTCAGTTGCTTTTCCCAGGCCACAAGCAGGGAGCTGGATTAGAAGTGGAGTAGCCAGGACTTGAACTGGCACCCACATGGGATGCTGGCATCCCAGGCAGCTTTATCTGCTATCCCACAGCACTAGCCCCTCACATTTTGTTTATCCAATCATCCATGGAAGAAGAAAATAGTCTTAATATTTCAATGGCCAAGAGGGCATGTCACCTGCTACACAGCAGGGATGCAGTGAGCACTTGCTGAATGCATGAATGAATGAAAAGATTCCACTCCAGGTAGAGAAGCAGAGCCTTGGAACCCCCTGTTCGTTACTGCATTGAGAGCTCACTACCTGCTGGTATGTAGCCATTTGGCCCTGGATTTAAAAAAAAAAAGATTTATTTATTGTTATTGGAAAGGCAGATTTACAGAGAAGGAGAGACAGAGATAAAGATCTGTCTGCTAATTCACTCCCCAAGTGGCCACAGCTGCCGGAGCTGAGCCTATCTGAAGCCAGGAGCCAGGAACTTCCTCTGAGTCTCTCACATGAGTGCAGAATCCCATGGGCTGCTTTCCCAGGCCACAGGCAGGGAGCTGGAAGGGAAATGGAGCAGCTGGGATACAAACTGGTGCCCATATGAGATCCCAGCATGTGCAAGGTGAGAACTTTAGTCACTAGACTACTGCACCAGGATCTGCCACTGGATCTTAATTCTCAACTCTGCATGCCATCTCAATTTGGCTGCCCCCCCAAAACCAGGCGAACAACACAGGCCTTTTGCTCTCAACAAGATTATACTAAAGTCTCAAAAGACCTACCCTCTCCTGGTCAGCCAGGTGGTATAAACTGAGCACCTATTTTGTACAGTACATGGTTCTTGGTGGGTTCACAGGGCAGGAGGCCTATCCCTGCCCCTGGCTGTTCCTAGGTGAATAGGAGCTGAGTCGGGCAGGTGCCCATAGGGGCAGGCCCAAAGGGCATCATAGAGAGGGAGAGTGGGGGAAGAGGAGGGAGCTATGGAGCATTTCTTTTTCTTAAGTAAATAAATATCGATGTATGTATTTGAAAGGGGGAGGGGAGGGAAAGAAGGGACAGAGAGAGAGAGAGAGAGAGAGAGAGAGCGCTTCCATGTGTTGTTTCACTCCCCCAAATGGCCACAATAGCCCAGGCTCGGCCAGGCTGAAGCCAGAAGCCAGAGCTTCATCCAGGTTTCCCATGTGGGTGCAGGGGCCCAAGTATTTGGGCTATTTTCTACTGTTTTCCCAGGTGCATTAGCAGGGGACTGGATCTGAAATGAAGCAGTGGGAACAGAATTCGGCGCCCATAAAACAGAGCTGCCAGCATTACAGGTGACAGTATTACCTGCTATATCATAATGTGAGCCCCAAAATGAATTGTTTTAGAGGAACACAGGCATCCATGGTTGGAGGTTGGGAGCAGATGGGGTTGAGTCAGGGGATAAGGGTTGGGGTGTATGGTCTAGGACCGGTGACTCAGCAAGGTAGGGAGATTCAAGGTCTAGGATGATCTGAGGTAGGAATCAAGGTGATGAGCAAGAGGGCAGAGCTGGCAACCACATCCTGGCCCGCTCAACTACCAGGGGTGAGAGAATGAGGATGAGAGGTCATCTAACAATCAGACAGGGACAGGAGGGGCCACACTGAGCCAGCTCTGCTGCAAGGCTGGGGCATGCTGGGAGTCTCTGAGACCCCGAAACCGGTGCAGGGGAGAAGATAGCAACAAGCATTATAGACAGCCCACTATGATCATGAAGCGCTTCACCTTCCTAACGCGACCTACCCTCAGCTCAGCGAGACAGTGCTATCCCTGTTTTATCATGAGACCCCCGAGGCGCAGAGCGATAAACGAATCAGCCTGAGATCACAGGACTGGCAACAAGATGAGATTCACTCAAGCCTGCGGACAACAAAGTCTGTCGGTCCAGGGCTGGACTTGCGGTGCAGCAGGTAAAGCTGCTACCTATGACGCTGGCATCTCATGTGGGTGCCCCTTCAGATCCAGCTCCCTGCTAATGTGCCTGGGAAGAGCAGGGGTGGATTGTCCAGATGCTTAGGCCACTAGAACCATGTGGGAGACCTGGAAGAAGCTCCTGGGTCCTGGCCCAGCCAGGGCATTGTGGCCATCTGGGAAATGAACCAGTGGACAGATAATCTCTCTCTTTCAAACAATAAATCTTAAATAATATCAATAAAACCCAAAGTGTGACTTTCTACAATGCCAGCTTATTTGAGTATCCTGAATTCTGAGTCAAAGAAGTGGCCCAGCTCAGCTTCCAGTATTCCCTCCTCCAAGTGACTGAGGGAGAAAACAAGGTGCCCCAACTGGATGGTCCTGCTGCAAAGTCCAGTGCCCCTGGGCTGTCTTCTAGGATGCACTGAATCACAGCTCCACATGGTAACAATGCAATGCTCTCCTGTATTTCCTGCGGGATTTAAATATGCAGTCCTGGGCCTGGCATGGTAGCCTAGTGGCTAAAATCCTTGTCTTGCATGAACTGGGATTCCATATGGATGCTTGTTCTAATCTTGCCAGCCCCACTTCCTTCCAGCTCCCTGCTTATTGCCTGAGAAAGCAGTAGAGGATGGCCCAAAGCCTTGGGACTCGGCACCCGCATAGGAGACCTGGAAGAGGCTTCTGGCTCCTGGCTTCGGATTGGCGTAGCTCTGGCCGTGTGACCACTTGGGGAGTGAATCAGCAGATGGAAGATCTTCCTCTCTGTATATCTGCCTTTCTAATAAAAAAATTTTAAAAAACATGTGCAGTCCTGAGGAGTGGCAGACCTAGTAAGATGGTCCAAGCTAAGGAAGCTGGGACTCAGAGAAGTGAAGCAAGTGACCCCTGGTTGCTACAACCTGAGTGTGTGACCTGGTGGCCTTCCTGTCTGGGTCTGCCTACCTCTTCCCCTCCTCATTGACAGAAGCTGAAGCTGGCAATTCCTGTGGAAAGCCCTTGTGGAAAACCCTGAGGTTTCTCTAGAGAAAATGTCCCAGTGTCCAGTACAGGCCCCAGGAAGCAGGGTTCTGGCTAGAAGTTTGGGCCAGAAGAGGCATTTTCTCCACATGGATCTAGCTGCGGGAGCCCACCACCCAGGGCCCCAGTCTCACCTCCCTTCCTGTTTGTATCATCGGAAGGGGGGTGATGGGCTAATGAGCAGCGCCCTCCCCCACTGGACGCCTGCTGGGGGTGAGTGACAGTGGCAGGCCCCAGCTGAGGGCACTGAAGATAACTGTGGTTGACAGATGAAGATGCAGCCTGGGCAAAAGCTACATCCTATTTGGCTTTTAATTTGGAAGTCTCTGGAGTGAATTCGGAAGCTCCCGCTCTTGTGGTCATGTGCAAAGTGGATCTGACTTTCAGGAAATGACCTGATGCGAAACCACATTACTTATCAGCCGTCTGGCACACACAGCCTGCATGTTCTCACCCCAAGTCCGCCCCTCCCCCTTTCTCTCTCTCTCTCTTTCTCTCTCTCTCTCTCTCTCTCACACACACACACACACACACACACACACACCCACACACTCACACACACACAGCCTGGGGGAGGAAGGACTGGGTCATGGAAGCAGAGACTAAAAACCACAGCCACCCCATCCTGCCCTCTGCTTCCTTGGTTTTGAAAGGCCACAGCTAAGCATGACTTTCCAAACTAAGGTTGCAGAAAATCAAGAGGACAAATTTTGTTATACAGATTTCATGATTCTCAGACGCTAGGATCCCGAGAGTGTCACTGGAGCACAGCCTCACCCTTCCTCCCATTTCTATAGTGTCCCCAGCTACCCTTGAGCTGGCACAGTGAGTTAAGAAGCTGCAACCCTCCAACCTGCTAAGACAGAAATACCAGGGTACTCCAGGAAGTTCCTGGGGAGTGAAATAAAAGGACACGTTTATTTTAGCTTAAAAAAGATTTTTGAAATCCAAGCAGTTTTTTCATCATAACCCCTTTTTATGTATTTTTGAAGACTCTTTGTATGCAGACTCCTAATCCTTTTGCACCAAAACATCTTTTCTTTTCTTAAAAAAAGATTTATTTTTACTGAAAAGACAGACCTACAGATTTGTGTCTGTATCTACAGATACACAGAGAAAGATCTTCTGTCTGCTGATTCACTCCCAAAGTGACCACAACGGCCAGAGCTGAGCCAATGTGAAACCAGGAGCCAGGAACTTCTTCCGGGTCTCCCACATGGGTGCAGGGTCCCAAGGCTTTGGTCCATCCTCGACTGCTTTCTCAGGCCACAAGCAGGGAGCTGGAAGGAAAGTGGAGCAGCTGGGACATGAACCGGAACCCATATGGGATTCTGGCGCATGCAAGGCGAGGATCCCAGCTACTAGGCCATCGCACTGGGTTCCTCTAAACATCTTTTAGGACCATTTCACATGAGCTTCTTGAAGTACCCTGGTGTCTACTATCTGGCCCTTTATACAAAATGGTTGTTGACCTCTAACCCAATTGAAAGTATTTAAAAGTTGCCCGGCGGCAGACACTGGGGGTGGCAGTTCAGACAGTTAAGGCTGCTTAGGACTCCTGCATCCTGCACAGGTTTCCAGCTTCCTGCTAAGGCGCACTGTGAAGGCAGCCAGCAGCAGATGGCTCCAGGGCTTGGGGGTCCCTGCCACTCATATAGGAGACCTGGAATGAGTTTTAGGCTTCCGGTTTGGAGCCTACCTGAGCTCTAGCTGTTGCAGGTATTTGGATCGTGAACCAGCAGACAGAATAACTGTCTCTTATCTGTGTTTTCCAAATAAAGTGAAAATAAGTGGTTAAAATAATCAATTTGTAGGGTATAGAGCCGGGGAGAGTGGTCCTGAAGCTCCCCAGCCTCCACCAGACAGGACGAGTGATCCCCACTGGCTCCTTCTACACCCCCACATTTCCCAGGTACAAAAGTGGTCATCAGAGATTCAGTGTACACTCCTCCAGTCAGGCCCTGGGGAGCTAGAAAAGCTGAGAGGGCAACTCAGACCTGCTTCCATGGTTGTCTCCCTGTTACAGGGTTGGGACAGCTGGCCAGGCCCAGGGATACACCCAGGGGAGTGGCAAGGGCACCCTGCACCTGTTCTGAGGGCATTCTGGCTTGGTTTGGGAAGGGAGATCTGGATAGAAAGGTCAACAGAAAACAGAAAACCTCTGTCTCGCATGACCCATGAAGACAGCCGCGACGCCTGGAGGTGGACTGGGCAGGGAGAGGGCCTCAGCAGCATGGGCCATGGAGATAGCTGTCCACGGTTGGAAACTCCCAGATTCTGACCCTCTGAGCAGGGCCCTGAGCATTGGCAAATTGAAAGTAATCCTGGGAAGCCTGAGCAGGGTGGATTGGACAGGAGGGGTCCAGGAAGCTCATGGGAGTCAGACAGGGACAAAGGTCAGGGTTCCCTGCGGTAGGCAGGTGTGAGCTGCCCAGGCTGGAGGCCATTGGGAGCCCCCCAGCTTATACCCCAGGGCTCAGACAACCCTGCTCTCCCCTCTTCCCTTTCAGAAAGTCCCTTATCTCTTCAGGAAAAGTGCTGATCCCATCAGACTCATTCACAGACCCAGACAATGCCCTGCTCTGAGAAAAAGGCCCCTGGGGGTGTGAAGATAAAGAAGAAAATGACCCTCTTCTCTCCTCTTGACATCAAGTCTGCTGGGGTTCAATCCAAGGCCCAGGGCTCTCCAGTTTCTCCCAGACCATGCAAACTGAGGGCTGAGGTGGGGCACCCAGCCTCACCCTTCCCCTTCCCCTGGCCCAGCCCCTGGGTGGGGGAGGGGGGGTTGCTGCCTCTGGAGTGTGAGCGCTATCTTTGATCACTCAGGTAATAGCCCGGCCTGCACTGGCATGGAGGCAGAGAATAAAGTTAGCACCCACGCTCGGGAGCCCTGACAGCCCGTTTAACAAGGTGTCCAACATCCCATTTCCTCTGCACTTCCTCTCGCCTTAATCCTTTTATGCGAAACTCACTCAAGAGCAAGCCCTGTGAAATTGAGGCCTCTCTGTACACACGGCCTGGCCTGCTCCCTGCCCCTCCCGCATCCTCCTCCCAGCCCAGCTACTTGGGGTGCTAACGCAGAGCTGGGCATGTTGTGGGGAAGGGACCTGAGGTATCCCCAGGGTCCCCTCCAAACCCTGGAAGATGGGGTGCAGAAGTTGCCCCTACCCTGAGGGGCTGAAGTTGCTGTCCTAAAGCTGGGAACTCTGCCAGCCGCTCAGATCTGTTGCTCAGTTCCCCATTTGATCATCCTCCCTTAGAATCAGAGACAAGGAAGCTCCTACGGGCTCCGAGGAGGCCTCTGACCCCATGCACCCCTGCTCCTAATCCCAACATCTGGCATGTTAACAGTGGAGGGAGAGGTGGTTGAATGAGGAGGGGGTGGTAGAACAGCAAAGGCCCCATAGCCAGCAGCTATCCCCACTGCATAAGCCCCCCGGGGTACAGGGCCTGATAGCTGAGCTCAAACCACGGGCAGCCTTGGCCTTGTCCATTCTCCTCTCAGCACTGCTACCACTCTGAGCCCCTAAGCAGGACCTGGCCGGTCATCTGGGAGGAGGCAGGCAAGGCACAGGATGTTGGGGACAGAGTCCCAGGAACGAAAAATCCCAAAGGCAGATCATGAGGGCCCCCCAAGGGCTGGGGAGATGCTAAGGGAGCCAGGGGGAGGCAGGAGGGGGCTGCAGGAGATAGGAAGACAGAGTGGCCTCGGAAGAATCTGGATCTTTAAAGCTGACTGATAAAAAGCTTGTTCCAAAGACAAATTCTTTCAAACCAACAGCTCCAATGAGACTCTCTGTCATTCTCCCATTGCAGCCCGGGCCCATTTCTTCAGCAAGAAGATGAATGAACATCTTCATCTCCTTGCAGCCACCTGCTCCTCCTCTCCCCACAAGCAACTGACAGCCTGCCTACACCCTCGCTCTGCAGTCCCACTCGCCTCCTGCTCCCCTGCCCCCTGATTCTTCTCTCTTCCCCTCCTCCCTGTCACACAGCCCCTGTCCCCTACCAGGGCCTGCGTCCAAGGGCTCCAGGCTTTCTGGCCTGGATGTCAGAAGAAGTTGTGTCAGCCAGGGTTTGTGCACGGGGAAACTAGGCAGGCAGGCCCCTTCTTCTCATCTCTTTCTCCACCCCTGCTGTGCTGGCCCCGTAGAACCTGTGAGAACGGGGGGGGGGGGGGGGGGGGGGCTGCAAGGTCTTGAGACACTTAAGCCAGGTTCCAGTGGAGTAGGAGCTGGGCATTCTCTTCCTACTCTGCTTCTGGTCTCCTGGCTATGGTACAGGCCAGGTACCTCCCTCATTTTCTGGAACACCCCTTACTTGTTCTTCAAGGCCTCACTCAACTACCATCTCCATCCATGGGGAAACCCTTGTGACTCTCCCAGCTACCTCTTCCAACCTCCTTTTGTACACAGCAGTGAGTAGCACCAAAATAACTTATATGTGGGTGCAGCCCAGCTGAGGTTGTGAACCCCTTGAAGCATCAGTGTCATCAGTTACATATATATATATATAACATATATATATTACATATATATATATATATATATATAGAGAATGCATTTGTTGAGCACTTACTGTATACCAAGTATTGTTTTAGTTACATGGAGATTCAATTATTCAACAATCACTTACTAAGCACCTCACCAGTGTCAGGCCTGAATATGATGGCGATCAGAGCAGACACAGTACACGCTCCTGGCCTTACATGGGGACACCAGCTCCCGTATGAGTCACAAGGGGCTGTGTGGAGAGAAGTGTAGGGCACTCTACAGCCTCTACAAGGACACCAGACCCAAGCGCAGGTTGGAAATGCTTCCTGGAAGGGGCATGAATGGGGCTTATGCATGTGAGAAAGAGGAAGAGCTCCCAGGCCCAGGGTGTTGAGAGCAGGAGTGAGCCTTGTCTCTATGGAGGTCATGAAGATGTAGCTGGGACAGGAGTCTTTGGCAGCAGTGGCAGGTGGATAGAGATGAGGAACCAAGCTACAGTTACCACCTTTCTCCAGCCCACAGTGGGAACCAGGTACATTTTTTTGACATTGAATGAATGGGATCCATCTAACACGGATCAAATACTGGATGTGTGCCTGCTAACAGCATTTGAGACAGAAGACAAGATTACAAGACTGCTAATAATAAACAATAGACAACAAGCATTTACTCTTTATCTGTGGCAGGGGTATTAAACCATGACACATCCACTCCGGTTCAGAGCTCCTCTGCTTCTGACCCATGAGTATAGGAGAAGATGGCTCAAGTACTTGGGCCCCTACCACCCACAAAGGTGACTAGATGGAGTTCCTGGTTCCTGGCTTCACTCTGGCTCAGACTTGGCTGTTAAACCATTTAGAGAGTGAACCAAGGGATGGAAGATCGATCTATCACTGTTACTCTTTCAAACAAATAAATAATTCAAAACACAGCAGTTGCTTACCCGCCACATGCTGAGCAGTATGCCATGCCTTTTCCAGGGCTCCCTTCCTTGGTTTGCCTTGGTAGCCCTGCATGGGACATTTGTGCTGATTCCCTGCTCTGTGAGCATACCAAAGCTCAGAGAGCGCAAGGGAATTTTCCAAAGCCACACTGGAGTTGGTGTTTGAATATTGGCTTCATGGAAGCTCAGAGGCCTCTCCCCAGAGAATGGATGAGCTTCATGTCCTGAGGAGACCCTGGGGGCTCCAAGCTGACACTTTTTGTCCCTCTCTGCCCCCCAGAAACCCACTACATCCTCTTTGCTGACAGCTAAGATACTTCAGTCCCTCCCTGGTCTGTCCCCACCCCTCAATGGGAGAAAAAACTGGGAGAAAATGGATCTTTACAGATACACGTATCCATCACTGTTATTTACATTCTAATGTGCGTCTGTGGCTGGGCTCCAGTGGGGAAAATGTAAATCAGGTGGACACCGTTCCAAAAGCCCTAAAGAGCGAAGCTCTCCCAAATTAGAATAGAAAATGCTCTTTTAAAATGCACCTTTAATATGTAAAAGCCCGTCAACCCAGGCTCTAAATAAACCAAACTTGAACCAGATGCCAAATAGAGTAGATGAAGGACAGGTGCACAGAGGGTCCTGGGCCAGGGAATGCGGCCTAAACAGCTATTTATATTAATGCAAAGAAAGTTCAACATTCTTCCCCTTGATATATGCTGCAGTGGGAGGTGGTTTTCGTCCCACCAGCGAGAATAAAACGCACAGCTCATGATGGGCAGGGGTGCGTATGTGAGATAAAAAGCTCTGGGTGTAATGTATGCCGCTGCCACGTATTCTCTGCAGGCTTGGCTTTAGATCTGCGGATGACAACAAGAAAGCACTTACTCAAGGTTAGATCCTGTTTGCCAGGCTCCCAATCATAGCTCCCTGTCCCAAGGGAATGCACCTGCCTCAGGAGCCCCAGGCTGCTGTGGAGCCCAAGAGTGGACCCTGGTTGGGGTGAGGAGCCCAGGGGGCTGCTGGCTGGGGTCAGAGAATGCCTGTGTGTACCAGGTAGACAAAGAGGGTGTGCTCTTCCCATGGGGCACAGCTGACTGGCAGGCTCTGGGCAGTCCGTGAAGCATGATGTGAGGAGGAGGAAGCAAGCCTTTGCTCTTTTCACAGGTGTATTAATGAATTCCCGGCTGCCTTTCTATCTGCAGGCTAGAATCCTTTATTCATCTCTCTCTTTTTAAAAGATTTATTTATTTTTATTGGAAAGGCAGAGTTACAGAGAGAAGGAGGAACAGAGAGAAGGAAATATAGACAGAAGATACAGAGAGAAGATCTTTTGTCTGCTGGTTCACTCTCCAAGTAGCTGCAACAACTGAAGCTGAATTGATCTGAAACTAGGAGCCAGGAGCTTCTTGCAGGTCTCCCATACAGGTGCACGGTCCTGAGACCTTGGGCCATCCTCAGCTGCTTTCCCAGGCCACAAGCAGGGAGCTGGATGGGAATGGGCATCCAGAACACGAACTGGTGCCCATATGGTATCCTGGCAGGTGCAAGGCAAGGATTTAGCCATTAGGCTATCACTCCAGGCCCCAGTATTAATTTCTTTCTTTCTCTTTTTCTTTTAATTTGTGTATTTGAAAGGCAGAAAGACAGAGACCGGGAGACACAAATATCTTTCATTTGCTGTTTTCACTTCCCAAAGAGCCAGAACTGGGTCAGACTGAAGGTGGGAGCCCAGCATTCCATCTGGGTCTCTCAGCTGAGTGGCAGGGGCCCAAAGACATGTACCATCCTCTTCTGCTTCCTCAGGTACATTAGCAGGTGGCTGGATTAGAGACTTGAACTGGCACCCGTATGGAATGTTGGTGCTACAGTTAGCAGCTTGGTCCACTGTGCCATAACACTGGCTTCTATTTATCAATTTCATGAAAGTGCCATCGACTCATTGGACAGCATCACCAAGATCCTCTAAAGCTCTGAGGAGAGATGGCAGAAGGTAGAGGACCTGCAGAATCTTAGAGATAGAGGCAGGGCTTGGTCAAAGCAATCAGCTGAGCACAGCATTCAGCAGTGGAAGTAGTCGGCACGCTGCCTCATTAGGGTCATTGTCTTGAGATAATGAAATGCCTGTCATAAGAGATGAGACCCCTGTAGTCAGCGGAAGACTGAGCATTCAGGGAACCAAGCCTGTACATGGTCGCATGGCAAGTCTGCAATGGAAGTGTGTGTGACAAATGCCGTGAGCTATACAAACCAGGGCTGGTGGGCAAGAGTGAAAGAACCAGGGAATGTAACCCCAGACTTTCAAACCCAGTAGAATCTCCATAGGAAGAGATTGCATGGAACAGCATTTTAGACAAAGGGGACCACATATACAAAGAAATGGCTGTGTCCCAGCTTGAGGTGATAAGGGAATGAAGCTCAGGGGCATTGGATAGGATTAAGAGTTGCAGGAAATGCTGGTGGCGTCAGGGGCAGGGGCCAGCTCATCAAGGGCCTTGTAACCCAAACAGGAATCAAAACAAGTATTCTGTTGGTTGCGGAGGCCTAGTCAACTGAACAACGGATTTCCCTGCCTGTAGCAGGAAGGGCATCTGGCCTCCTGGCAAGCCTGCCTCCATGCTGGCTCTAAGAATGACCTTGTCTGGGTAGATCAGCAGCCCTGAGCTGAGGAGGTAACCTGGAGATTGGTCAGGACTGGTTAGGCTATACCATAGTCACAAACATCTCCAACAGCTCCATGGCAGAAAGCCACAATCTATGTTGTATGTTCATGCAAATTCTGCTGTGTGTCTGGAGAGCTCTTGAGGGAGAATACTGCCAGGCAGAGGCTGGGCATTCCAGACCCAGTCCACCTAGTGCATCCCTACCAACAGGTGCCTCCCAGGTGCCCTGGGAAAAAGGCGGGTTACACGGTGCACAGGATCCTTAACCCTTCCATCTGGAGATGCCACGCATGTTCTCTTCACATTCAGTGGCCCTAACAAGTCACAGGCCATGCTTAAGTAAACTCAAAGAATACACTCACCAGCAGAACCCCAAAATAACTGCTTTTGTCTAATGCTCCTTCCAGTTCTACAACTTGGAGATCCTTTAAGACCTTAAATCTCATGAGAGGTAGGCATTGGGCGCAGGAGTGAAGTCACTACTTGGGACACTCACACCCCTACTGGGGTACTTGGTTTGAGTCTTGGCTTCTCAGCTTCTGCTCTGGCTTCCTGCTACAGCACATCCTGAGAGGCAGCAGATGATGGCTCTGATATTTAGGGTTCCAGCTACTCACATGGGAAATCCAGATGGAGTTCTTGGTTCCCGACTTGAATATGACCCAGGCCTGGCTGCTATGGCATTTGGAAGCAAGCCAACAAATGCAAGATCTTTCTTTCTGTCTCTCTTTCCCTTCTTCCCTCCTTCCCTCTCTCCTTCTCTTCCTACCTCTTTCTCCCTTTTCCTCTCTCTGTGTGCCTTTCAAATAAAATGAAAAATAAACAAGTTTTGGGCCCAAGTGCTATAGCCTAGTGGCTAAAGTCCTCACCTTGCATGTGCTAGGATCCCATATGGGCACTGGCTCGTGTCCTGGCTGCTCCATTTCCCTTCCAGCTCCCTGCTTGTGGCCTGGAAAAGTAGTTGAGAATGGCCCAAGGTCTTGGGACCCTGCACTCATGTGGGAGATCTGGAAGAGGTTCCTGGCTCCTGGATTCAGACTGGCTCAGCTCTAATTGTTACGGCCACTTGGGGAGTGAACCAGCAGATGGAAGATAATCCTCTTTCTGTATCTCCTCCCTGTGAATCTGCCTTTCCAATAAGAATAAATCTTTAAAATATTTATTTGAAAAAACAGTGACAGAAGCTTAGGAACACACACTCATACACACACACATCTTCTATCCACTGGTTCACTCTCCAGATGCCTGCAATAGCCAGGGCCGTGCCATGCCAAAGCCACGAACTGCATCCATGTCTCTCATGTGGGTAGCAGAAACCAATCCTTGGGCCATCACCTTCTGCCTTCCCTAACAGGAAACTGGGTTGGAAGTGGAGTTAATCCTAGGTACTCTCATATGGGATGTGAGTGTCCCAAGTGGAGTCTATCCTACTGCCCCACATGCACACCTCCAGGCTGGGCTCAGAAGGACCAGTGACACTGGATCCAAACACCAGACTCTGCTGTCTTGAAGCTGGTAGCAGCAGGTTGGCAAGGGTGAGAACTGGTGGTAGGAGTGTGGTATCTGGCCAAACAGGCATGGGGGCAGAATTCTCCAACTGCCTTCAATCCCTGCTTTGAATCCTCCCACAGGTCAGGCAAACGCCAGAGTCCTTGGCTGTGCCCCTCCTTGCCTTTGAGGGGGAAGGGTGGTGAGAATGGGGTCATGACCCTCTGCCCCCTCCCTCCGACACCTCCACACTGCTTCAGGGTTTAGCTCCCAAGGAGTGTAACGGATGATGCCACAAATCATGGATGGCAGGTAAGGCTGGAGGGCCTCTGAGGGCCTTTACCACGTGGCTGGGAATCCAGGGGCTGGCTGGGGGGATGGGGATGGTGAGGGAACCGGGATCTCTGTGCTGAGATCACTCCTGAGGGGTCACAGGAAGGCCAGGGACCAACCTAGGGCTGTGGCCCCTGGAGCTGGGGATGGGGAAAGGGGAGAGCTTGGATGGAGAGAGAGGGAGGAGGAAGAAAGACAAGGAACCAGTGAAGGTTGACCAAGAAGGAACAAGAGGAGGAGGCAGATAAACAGGTGGAAAGAAGAAAACAAGGGCAAGATGGGAAAGCAATCAAGTTGGGAGCAGGAGAAAGGGAACAACTAGGAGAAAGTGGAGGAGGAGGAGGAAAGAGGAAGGAGGGAGAGGCAGAGGGTGGGAACGACCGGGAGGGACAGCCAGGAAGGAAGAGAGAGAGGAAGAGGAGTTTGAGCTCCGAGGAGTTCACACTTCCTGGGCCCTGGAAGAGCATGGCAGCTCTAGGGGAGCCAGCAGTGGTTTCACCATAAAGGGGAGCACAGTGGGAAGATCTATTGGGCCCCACAGTGCCATTGTCTTCAGAAGGAATTAAAAACAAATTGCTGAGGGCCGGCACATAATTTAAAGACTCACGGCAATTTTATGACTTGCTAATGTTCCTAATTACATGCCCGTGAAAGGCTTAATTAATTGGGGGATGTAGCAAAAAGTGGAGCCCGTGTTTGTTATCATGGTTCCACTGCATTGATTTTAGTGCCTATGGAGAATTTAGGGCCTCTTTATTTGCACAAAGAAAATGCAAGTCTCTCGAAAAAATGCACATTAAGATCAACCCCTCGCTGCTATCTAATATACTTTCCTCTACTTAACCAAAGCGCTTGTAATCATATTTTGTAAATGTTGGTGCCGTTAATTGCATTGTGAGGGAAAATAGGTTCCGCGTGGCTGGTTGTGGAGAATTTTATAAAGTTCGTTCTTGGTGCCCCATTCCAGGGGACTCTTCTTCGAAAAACTTGCAGAAAAGTTGGGATGCCTGACTGGGGAGGAAGGGTGCGTGGCTGCCCTAAGTCTCCCTGCTCCTGGCCATGCCTTGGCATCAGTGCCGGATGGAGAGCTGAAGGCAGACAGGCTTGGGAGCAGGGGAGTGAGGGTTGCAGGTCTAGAGGAAGGTCACGCCCGTACATTCCCCCAGGAGCCCTGCAGCAGATGGTTACTATTTCTTTGTGTGGGCTGGGGTAAGTCTCTAGGCTTCCTAGAGGGAGTCTCAGTTTGTTCCTCTGTGAAATGGAGCAATGATCCCTGACTGGCAGGGAAGCCACACAGCCTGGACCACAGCTGCTGTCACCTTTCTTTCTTCTCCAGCGGCCCTAGGGAGGCTCTCCTCCTAGCAGAGGGCGGGGGAAGGACTGTGTGACAAAGGTCTTACACTTCACAGGGAGATTCAGGGCAGCTGGGGTGGGGCCGGAGACAGAGGGCAAGAGAAGCTCAGGGCTCACTTCTCTCTGAAAGAGTGCCTGTTGAGGCTCCGCCGGGAACCACCCCTGTTCCTACAGGCAGGGCCAGGTACTCAGCCACGGGAGCCACCAGCCCTTTACTGAGAGAATCCTGACCTCAGAGAATACGGTCACACATTTGGGCAGTGGGGCTGAGCAGGGTGGGCCATGCAGGTTCAGGCCTCTGTGTGGAGTCACTAGTTAGCAGCTTCTGTTTGTTCCCACCCCCACCTCACAGCCCTTCTCTGGGAGCCCTCCCTGGCCCAAGAGGGTTTCTTGAGGGATTTCAGTCCTTGACCCCCACCTGTATTCTACCATCATGCCTCCTCCTACAATCCCACCTCCTCCATCAAGGTGGCCAAAGAAAGCTTTTAAAAATGCAAATCAGGGGCCCGGCACCATAGCATAATGGTTAAAGTCCTCCTTGCCTTGCACGCGCCAGGATCCCATGTGGTTGCTGGTTCTAATCCCGGTGGCCCTGCTTCCCATCCAACTCCCTGCTTGTAGCTTGGGAAAGCAGTCGAGGACAGCCCAAAGCCTCGGGACCCTGCTCCCACGTGGGAGACCCAGAAGAGCTCCTGGCTTTGGGTTGGCTCAGCTCCAGCCATTGTGGACACTTGGGGAATGAACCAATGGATGCAAGATCGTTTTCTCTGTTTCTCCTCTCTGTAAATCTGACTTTCCAATAGAAATAAATAAAACTTTAAAGAGAGAGAGAAAGAAAAAGGTGCTTTTCTGTGGACTGGGGGGAATTGGGAGAAAACCTGGGGCCAGGACGAGCATGGAAGAGTGAGAGGATGCTGAGTGAGGGTGGCCAGCAGCTGCACTGGGCTCCCTTCTTGGACTGGCTTGGCCCCTTAGTCTGGTACTCTCAGGCAGGACTTTAAGTGCTCCATGCCTCAGTTTCCCCATCTACCACAAAGGGATGACCACAGGTGCCAACATTACAGATCTGCTTTTAGAATCCATTAGTAAATGCCACATGTTCAGAAGGAGACCTGAGGCTGGTGTGTTTATTTTTGGGATGCTTCTCTTGCTTGCTTCTGAAGACCTCAGCACTTTGTATGGTATCTGGCTCATGACTGGTGGTTCCCGGACAGACAGGTGGAAGCCTAGTTGGATGGGCCCTACTGACTTGGCTGACAATTCCAACACAATTTAGGGGTCCCTGATGGATCCTTGTACCTCAGGGAGATAGGGGGGAATGGAGGGTCCTGAGATTACCCCAGCCAAGCGATGTTGCCACAATCCCTGGGTGGCTTATCAGGTGCCTCCTCTCTCCTCTCCTTGGGGAGATGAACTCTGGTCCACAAGGCTTGGGTGTGGAAGGTGCACAGTTTGATTCTTGTTGGCTCTGTCTGTTGCTAGCCCTCATTTATCACATGAGACTCATTCTGAAGATGAGGCAGCTGCAGCTCAGAGACAGCATTTAGCAAAAGTTCATATGGGAAGCTGGAATGGCACTGACTTAAGCTCAGGCCTCCTAAACCCTGGCTGCACGCCTTGGTACTAGTTTACTTCTCTGAGCCTTTCCCTCCAGTTGAAGCCACTCAACTACTGTAATAAAAAAATTAAATAGAGGGGCTGCCACAGTAGTGTGGAAGGTTAAGACACTGCCCACAACACTGGCATCCCATATGGGCACTGATTCAAGTCCTGGCTGCTTCATTTCCAGTCCAGCTCCCTGTTAATGCAAGTGGGAAAGCAGTGGAAAATGGCCCAATACTTAAATCTTTGCACCTGTGTGGAAAATCCACAGGAAGCTCCTGGTTTCTGGCATTGGGCTGGCTCACCCTTGGTTTTGAGGCCATTTGGGGAGTGAACCAGCAGATGGAGGATCTCTTTGTTACTCTACCTTCCAAATAATAAATCTTTGAAAAAAAATTTAAATGGGGCCCAGCACGATCGCATAGTGATTAAAGTCCTCGCCTTGCATGTACCCCTGGATCCCATATGGGCTCCAGTTCTAATCCTGGTGGCCCGTTTCCCATTCAGCTCCCTGTTTGTGGCCTGGCAAAGCAGTTGAGGACGGCCCAAAGCCTTGGGACCCAGCACCTGCGAAGCTCCTGGCTCCTGGCTTCGGATAGGCTCAGCTCCAGCTGTTGCTGCCACTTAGGGAGTGAACCATCGGACGGAAGATCTTCCTCTCTGTCTCTCCTTCTCTCTGTATATCCGCCTTTCTGATAAAAATAAATAAATCTTTAAAAAATTTTAAGTGAACAAAGGGGGTCTTTGATGAAGTTGCTGCTGGCCTGGGAAGGAGGTGCCTGGGGCCAGACCCAGCAGCTGCCAGCACCTTCTCTCCACATTTATCTCCTCCTAAATTATCCTTCACTGCTTGCAGCCTCCCACCCCGTTCTGTTTTTCTAAATTAGCTTTTTTTATTATGAAATATTTCTGACACGGAGAAAACTATAAACAATAACATAATGAACACCCATGTATCTTCTCAGCTTTGTTAAATCTTAACATTTTGCCAGATTTGTTTCAGATATATTTAAAGAAATAAACCGCTGGAGGCATAGTGGGAACTTCTTATCTGTCCCTCCCCATCCCTTGCAGACATGACCACCCCCCAGGATTCAGGGTTGAGCCAGGCAGACCATAGCACGCCAGCCCTAGGCCACACAGGTGTGCGTGCTGCTAAACTTCACCCCAGGGGCACCCTGGGCGTGATCCCCTGCAGCCTGGGTGTTGTAGTCTGCCTGGTTGTGACTTTTATCTTTGTTCCTCGGGACTTGTTATAAACCTCACTGTCTTCATTTATTGATAGGCTGTGATGAGCACCCTTATGTAGGTCTCTGTATACACACAGAGAAGGCTTTCTCTGGGGCGTATAACTAGGAGTGGGATTGCTGGGTGACAGGCCTATCAGTTATCTGCCAGTGCATCATAAACCACCTCCAAAGTTGGTAGCTTCAAAATAGCATCCCTTTATGGGCTTGCAATTCTGCAGGTTAGGAATTCACGCCGGGCATGGTGGAGATAGCTTGTCTGTTTTACAAAACCTCTGGGGTCTCATCCTGAGGGCCTCAAACACCTGGGGAAGCTCAACTTGGGGTCACAGGTGTGGGGCTTCGGTGCTGGCCATCAACTGTGTTCCTTTGGTTTTCTCTGCAAGGCCTTTTCATGTGGCCAGCTGGGGTTTTCCCAGGGCATGGTGGTCTCAGGATGCTGGGAGAGGGGGACAGTGCTCCACAGACAAGACACCCTTGCAAGTGCCTGTTAAGCTTCTGCTTGCTGCATGCTTAAAACAACCCCCTGGCCAAAGCAAGATGCATAGCCAAGTCCACAGTCAACACAGGAGGCTATATAGAGACCAGAAAGTGGGGGTCACTGGGAACCACCCATGTAATAATCTCCATGGTCTCATGTGATATTACCAGTAGCTCTTCAAAGAGACAGATACATTTACAACCCCTGCTGACTCCCTTCCCACTGGTGCCAGGTTGTTCTACATCCACATCAATACAGGTACATCACCTAACTTACAATTTCTGCCAGTCTGATGAATATGCAATGATGTCACATTGTTGTTTTAATTGTGTTATCCTGATGACTAGTGGGGCTGATCATCTTTTCTTTTTTTAAGATTTATTAATTTTATTTGAAAGACAGAGTTAGAAAAAGAGGGGCAAAGAAAGAGAGGGGCCTTTTACCTGCAGGTTCATTCCCACAAATGATTGAAATGGCTGGGGTTGGCCAGCCAAATCCAGAAGCCAGGAATTTCTTCCAGGTCTCTCATGTGGGTACTGAGGCCTAGGGACTTGAGCCATCTTCCATTGCTTTCCCAGGCCATTAGTGAGGAGCTGGATTGGAAGTGGAACAGCTAGGAATGAATTGGTGCATACATGCCACAATGCTTGTCCTTTCTATTTTTAAAAAACATTTATTTATTTGAAAGAGTTCCACAGAAAGAAAAAGTGAGAGGAATAAACAGGGACAGATGAGATCTTTCATTCATTGGTTCATTTCTCAAATGAATCCAGGTCTCCCATATGTGTGGCTGGGACCCAAGTTCCTGAGCCATCACTGCTGCCTCCCAGGGTCTGCGTTAGTGGGAAGCTGGAATCAGGAGCCAGAGCCAGGCACTGAACCCAGGCACTCTCTATGGAATGTAGCCATCTTAACCCCTTTCACCTAAATGTCCACCAGCTGCTGTTGTAGCACAGCAGGTTAAGGTGCTTCCTGCAATGGCAGCACCCATCCTGGAGCACTGCAGCTTCCCACCAATGCACCTAGAAAAGCAGCAGAAGATGGCATGACAACCTGGGAGACCAGGATGGAGTTCCTGGCTCCTGGCTTTGATCTGGCCCAGCCCAGCCCTGGTTCTTGCAGGCATCTGAGGACCAAACCAGTAGATAGAAGAGAGATTTCTCTCTCTTCCTCTCTCTCTCTCTGTTGCTTTACCTTCCAAATAAATAAATCTTGATTAAAAATGCCACCCTAGATCCCCGATTCTTAGACATTTATCCCATCCAGGTAGCAGCTTTCTTCCCATGAGCAGGCCTGGTACAGCAGAGGCTTTCACTGAGGACCCCAAGGCCAAACCCAGGGTGAGAAGCGTGGATGCTCAGGCGCTCTGAGCTCTGCTCTAAGCAGCCTGAGCATGGGTTCCGTCCCTGCAGAGACTGGGCCTGCTCCCTCACGGCTTAAGCAGCCACACAGCCCGTGGCCATGTGGCTGTCTGCCTTGCTCGTTCCTGATCTTTCCATTGCTTCACTCTGGCCCCCGCCTCCTCCTCCCACAGACAAGGCCACCATAACATGGAGATGTCAGAGCACATGGTGAGAGCCTGGGGCTTCTCTGTCCTGCTGAGTCTGAGTGCATCTGGTGTGGCAGACCTGTACTCCTCACCTGAGCCTTTGCTTACACTGTTTCCATGGCCCGGATGCCCCTCCTCACTACCTCACCTTGCAAACCCTCTGAGGTCTAGGCCCTCTCTGTACAGCACTTCCCCAGCACCAAACTAGGAAATAACCAGTTCCTGTTTTATACCTCACAGAATTCCCTGTGTGCATTTGTTACTTTATCACCAACTCAAACTTGAGTTTTAGACGGGACAGTTGGCATTGGGTATTTCTAAAACAATAACAAAGCTCAAATGAAAAAGCTCACTTTGGTTAAACTCAGTGAGAATTTTACAAGCAGAAAATAAAGAAAGAACTAGTGTTAATCTGTTATGTAGTTTGATGTTGGCCAGTATAGCAGCTATTAGACATATAACGTATATCACCATAAATTCAAATGAAGTGATATGGAAAGTGCATCTCTTCGGTCACACTAGCTACAACCCAAGGCTTCAGAGCCACACGTGGTTTGCTGGCTGTCATGATGCACAGTGCAAATACAGAACATTTCCCTCTCTGCAAAAGTTCTACTAGATTTGACTTTGAAAGATGCTGATTTATTTTTATTTATCTGAAGGGCAGAGCGAGAGAAAGAGAAATCTTCCATCCACTGATTCACTCTGCATACACCTGCAACAGCAAGGACTGGGCCAGGCCAAAACTAGGAGCTCTACCCATATCTCCCTCAAAGGTGGCAGGGAGCGCCTCCTGCTGCCTCCCATGTACACTAGCAGGAAGCTGGATCGGAAGCAGAGGCAGAACTGGATTCCAGGCACTCTGTAGGAAATGTGGGTGGCCCAAGTGGTAGCTTAACTAGCTTGCCACAACACTGGCCTTGTAGAGTGATTTCTACCTGTTTTATAGTTTAGTGTTATTTGAAACATCTACACCAAAGAAGAAGGAGAATCTCATCCTTGGTTTGGTTTCAAGAGGCTTAAATCTCACAGCTGATTCCCTGAGTGAGCTTAAGAAAGGCGCTCGTCTGGGCCTCAGCCTGCTGGCGGGACGAGGGAGCTGGGAGAGAAGAGCCCTCCATTTCTGACCTGCTCTGCTCCACCTGGGGAAACAGTTATTTATGTCCTGGCAGGAAGAACAGCGGAAGGGGTGGGGAGGGGAATGGGAGCAGGCAGGGGTGGGTGGAGAGATCATTAATGGCTCCCGGGTTCTTGCCTTTGATCAGGTAGTCTGGAGCGAGGTAAGCAGCCAGGAGATGAAGTGATGGGAGGATGAGAGGAAGCAGAGGGCCACGTGAAGGGTCAGGTGAGAGAGGCAGTGGGCCCTGGCTGCAAATGGAGGGGGCGGTGGTCCTTCCTTCCCTGCTGTCCCTCTCCACCTGGGAAGATGCTGAATCCCTGTAGGGACGAAGTGGGAGTGAGTGCTGATCCCTCCCACCTTTTCATCATGCTAAGGGGGTTTTGGTGGTGAGATAGCACTGCTAACCCTGCACGCTGAGTCTGGGAAGAAGTGGGCTGCCTGGGGGTTCCAAGACGCCCACTTCCCCAGCTGAGAGAGGGGACAGGGAAAGGAAAAGGGCCCCTGAAATAAAAAGTGCACCTAGACATAAGGGAGGAGCAGCTTAGCCCTGGGGACTGAAGCTGATGGGAGGGTTGGTGGCCCAGGAACTAGAAATGATCTACATTCAGGGCAGCAGGCTTCCCAACCAGGTGACAGCCCTGGATTTCAAATTTACAAGTTTCCAATCCTAACTCATTGGATGAGTTATTAACTCTCAAAGCCAACTTTTCTCATCTGTAAAATGGGAACCTGGGGGGGGGGGGGTTGGCACAGTGGCATATCCCAGGACGTAACTGGGAGGAAGGATGGATACACAGGCAGATAACAGATGTCCAATTTATACAAGGGGTCTCATGGGAAATGCACATTATAAAAAAAGAAGTGCCTGGATTTTAGGGTTTTTTGCACCAAAATAAATCTTTTATTTTCCTTCCTTCCTTCCTTTTTTTTTTCTTTTTAAAAAAGATTTGTCTATTTGTATTGGAAAGGCAGATACTCCCTAAATGGCTGCAACAGCTAGAGCTGAGCCAATCTGGAGCCAGGAGTCTCTTCCAGGTCTGCCACGAGGGTGCAGGGTCCCAAGGTCTTGGGCCGTTCTCCTCTGCTTTCCCAGGCTACAAGCAGGGAGCTGGATGGGAAGTGAAACAGCCAGGACATCCTGGCGCTTGAAGGGGGAAGATTAGACAACTGATTCATCATGCCAGGCCCAACCTCTTTTTCCTTATATTTTTCTACAAAAATGTAAAATTTCTTTAAAATATATTTTTAAAGAATTTTTTTGAAAGGCAGAGTGACAGAAGAGAGATCTCTTCCATCTGCTGATTTACTCCCTAGATGGTTGCAAGGGATAGGGCTGGGCAAGGCCAAAGCCAGGAGCTCCATCTGGGTCTCCCATGTGAACGACAGGACCCAGATATTTGGGCCAGTATCTGCTGCCTTTTCAGATGTGTTAACAAGGAGCTGGATTTTAGCAGATCATCTGGTCTTAAAATGTGGCTCCAATTTATGATGTTGACCTCACAAGTGGCAGCTTAATTTACTGCAACACATTGCCAGCCCCATCTGCAGACTTTTTTTAAAAAAGCATTACATTTTTATTTATGTAAGATAATGAGACAGACAAAAAATTCTATTCTTTAGCTCCTTCTCCAAATATTCACAATGGCTCAGGTTGAACTAGGCCAAAGTCAGGAACCAGGATACCACCTGGGTCTTCCATGTGGGTGACAGAGACCCAAGGATCAGCACTAACTGCCTCCCAAGGTGTATGCTGGCAGGGAGCTGGGATTAGAAGCAGAGCCAGGACTTGAATTCATGGCACTCCAGTATGGGAAGCAGTACCGTAACCCCTGTACCATACCTGTAAACACACCTGTTTGGAGCCCTCTGAAATCCCCTGCAAGGCAGGTACTCATGAGCCTGCCGGTCTCTTTGATGTCGTAGGCCAGCAGCCTCAGCGGTGGCTTCAGCGGAAGGCTGGGTGGGGTGGCAGGGCTGGGGGCACTGGTGTCTGGGCCTGATTGGCACAGGCCCAGGAGTCAGGGTTTCAAAGCAAGCTTCAAAGGCTGGGCTGTGCTCCTGTGGCTCCCTTTGTAGCTGCTCATGGAAGGAAAGCGAGCCAGCGCCCCTCAGCTGATCCCCAGGATTCCTCACTGCCTCCCCCTGAGTGCCCCTCCACAGTGGTTTGAGCCTCCTTAGGCAGCCAGGAGCATCCAGGCAGCAAAGAAGAAGCCACAGGAATGATCTCAGAGGTGACAGGGCTGTGGTGGGGGCAGACGAGGAGGGCAGGGTGCAGCAGTAAAGTAAAGCCAAGAAGCAGGGAGAGGTTTGGAAGCAGGATTATCTGGGAGTGGTGGCTGAGGCCATCTCCCAATCTCCCAGCCCTTGGTGGAGGTGGCTCTCCTGTCCTCAGCCCTGAAGGGCTCTCCCTAACTCTGCTGGCGAGACTCACCAGTTGGCACAAGAAGAAGGGCCTGGTTGACATCTTGGTGATCCCCTATCCCAGGTGCCTTGGCTGCTCCCCAGCAGGGCAACAGGGAGAGGGTTGGCGCCACTGTGGTGGAACAGCCCCGGCCTGAGGTGTTGGAAGATGAATGGAGTGCTTGCTTACCTTCTTCATCAAGTGGTCTTGGGACCCTGGGGCTTCAACCCTGCAAGCTAAGCCTTGGCTGCTTCGATCCATCCCAGGAGACCTTGGGGAACCCTCAATCCCAGGACAACAGGAACCTCTTGCACTTGTTCACACAGTTTAGATTTCTAAATGGAGCAAGGCATGCTCCTCCCAGGGAAAGGTCCAGTGGCAAATCTGTTCATTCATGTAGAAGTAAATATTTTGTTGAACATCCACAGGTGTCAGGCATCCTTAGCACAAGCCTGTGACTTAGGTATTTTTTTTTTTTTTAGTAACACTCACTTTCATTTTTTAATTTACTTGAGAGGTAGAGAGAGAGAGAGAGATCTTCCATCTGCTGGTTCACTCCCCAAATACCCACAACAGCTGGCGCTGGGTTAGGCTGAAGCCAGGAGCCTGGAACTCCATCTAGGTCTTCCATATGGGTGGCAGGGTTCCAACACTTGAGTCATCAGCTGCCACTTCTCTGGGTGTGCATTAACAGGAAGCTGGAACCACTCACTCCATAATGGAATATGGACATTTTAAGCAGTAGGCCAAACATCCAATCCTAGGCAAGAGAGAGAGTTGGAAATTGATGGCCTGGGAGGTTAATGACCTGGTCCAAGGTCACACAGCTATTGAGGGGCAGAAACCTTTGCACCAGCTTTGGTCCTCATAGCTCTCACCCAGTGGCCTGTAGCCTGGCAGGGACCCTGTTCAAGCCTTCTACATCTGAGCCTGAGGTTGGAGGACCTGTCAGTGCCTGGAGCCCGACCCGTGAAGCCTGGGTTCTTCTGGTTGGGACCCTGAGCAAGGCCTTCTCTTAGGATGGCTGCTGTGTCATCATGGTTGTTCTCTGGCCCACATTCTACCACCAGCCACACTCTACCATTAGTCACACCACCAGCAGGTGGGCATAGCATGTCTTCTAACTCTGACTGCACATTAGCTGATGTTTAAATACTCTGATCGCCCTGGGCTGGGCTGGGCTGGACCGGGCCATAAAACCTTGTAATTTTCAGGCCCTCCTCACCCAGGGATTTCAGTGTGCAGTTAGGGCAAGTACTCTTTGAACTGGATGATGTCCAATTCTCTGGGGTTGAGGTGGCAGTCAGCTTTGTTCCCCAAGTCTAATGCGGTGGCTTTAAACTCTTCTCAGCTACAGCTGCCCACCGCTTCTGAGTGTCTGTTCACTGGGTGACTGCACTGGGAAGAAACACTCAGCAGCTGTCTCTTTAAGGAGATGGCATGCAGGGAGCCAGCCCAGGCCAAACCTGCTGGGTCTGATTGGCAGAGGAGCCTGCCAGGTGGCCAGGAGAAGGCTGGGGCAGCAGGTGCCTCAGGAGGAGCCTGGGAAGCAAATTTCCAAAGGGAGGTAGTGGGGATGAAGGGGTGGCATGCCTTCAGGCCTGGGCAGGAGGCAGTGGCACTGGGTCCTTCCTGGTCTGGAGACAGCAGCTCCTTGTTCTGACCCTTTGGGGTCAGCTCAGGGAGAGCATGTCTGGCAGGTTAGGGATGCTGCCCAACCCGTGAGGCCCTGGGGAAGGTGAACCAGTGCCCTTGGCTGCCTGCCCTGTCATCCTGCACACAGTGCCATTCTGCTTGTCCCCACACGGAACGGATGGAACTAGGGGCACCTTGACTCTCTTTCCAGAAAGATCTGCTGACAGAGACGAACTCCCCCACCTGCTGTGGTGGGAGCTGGCAGAACCTTGTGTTGGGGAGGACCATCCTCCTCCTTCTCCAGTAACCTTGGCTCACATTGCCTCAGAAGCAGGTGTCTGGGGCAGGGGGACGAAGGAGCCTCTTGAGTCTCAGGCCTGTCTCTCCTGTGAGCTAGAGCAGGGCTTCTCAGACTGAGAGGGGCAGGCACGTACCACACACACACACACACACACAATACACCACACACACATACATACACATACTGCAGTACACCAGACACACCACAATACACCGCGCCATGCATGCATACATCACACACATGCACATATGTGCATGTGCCAAATACACACTGCACACACAATGCCACACCCGTCACATGTATCACATGCGTGCATTCACCACACATACAACATATGCATACCACACAGACACCACATACCATGCATATGCACATATACCACTCACCAACATACATACCACACATACACTTGTACTATACACACAGGGTCTTAAAACACAGATTGAAGTCAGCCTAGAGGTCCCACACTCTGCACCCCCCGCAAACTCTCAGGCAAAGCCCATTTCTGCTCTGTGGACCACAGGGTGAGCAGCCAAGGGCGAGGACCCCCTGCCTGGCTGTTCTCTGAGCCCAACCCTCCAGCAGGCCTGCAAGCAGCTGGCATTCATGGAGGGGAGGGGGGCTGAGCGGACGGCCACCATCCCTGGTGGCCCTGACGCACAAGGGGTCCTCCCCAGCCTGGCACGTGGCACCATAATGGCACAGTGCCCAGAAAGGGGAAAAACATAAAATCTCATTTCAAGCCCCAATGATGGTTTGGTTCAGCTTTCCTAGCTTTTTAGAAACTTAATTCCATGCATTTTTCTTAAATGCAAGATTGCAAGGCACCTGCTGAAAATGATTTTTCCCTCTCCATTTGAGCAGGATCAGGCAGGGGGAGGCAGAGACTTTCCGTTCCCTTCCCAGGGCTCTGATGGGCTCTGTCTCTGTGGAGTCCACTCTGAAGTCTGCACATTGGCTTCTCTTGTTTGTCCAAAGGGTTCAGGGTTGGACATCTGTGCTGAGTCCTTCAACCAAACTGGTTCACCTCTCTGGCTCTGAGCAAATCTTTCAGCTTGTCTGAGCCTCAATTTCTTTATCCACAAAATGGGTTCAGTAATAGGTACTTTGAGGCCAGCATGTTGGTGCAGAAAGTTAAGCTGACACTTACAGAGTTGGTATCCCATATTTGAGTACAGGTTCAAGTCCCATCTCTCTGTTAATGTGCCTATGAAGACAGTGGAAGATGACCCAAGTGCTTGGGCCCTTGACACCCATGTGGGAGACCTGGATGGAGTTCCTGGCTCCTGGCTTCATCTTAGCTCAGCTCCAGCTTTTGGGGACATTTGGGGAGAAAACCAGAGAATGGAAGATTTTTCTCTCTGTCCCGCCAACACAACACTGCCTTTGAAATACAACCGATGCTTCACAAAGCAGTTGTGAATATCTTACATGATACCATAAAATATTTTTTGGAAAAATGAACAGGATTGGTCAATGACACAGGATCATCACAAGATCACAGGTGGGGAGTGGCTGGGACAGAATCCTGACTTTACCAGTGGATGAGCTGTGTGGCCTCAGGCCAGTTACCTAACTGCTCTGAGCCTCACCTCCCCATTTCTACAAACAAGAAGGTAACAACATTATGAGCCCATAGGCTTGTGAGGAGGCTTAAGCAGGGTGACAGACAATTACTGCTCAGTGCAGCCTCACTGTAAACACTATTGGTGGCCACACAGCACTTTGCCAGACCAATGCTTTGATACCTGCCTACTCCCTCCTTGCTCAGACTCAGCCCAACCCTTTTCCCTGCCCTTCCTCTGCTGCCCAGCCTCGCATTGTCCCCACTCCCTGCAGCCTTCCTCTCCCCTGCAGGTGCCTGAGAAGCAAAGGGTCTAGAGGCTGTGGGGAAGTGGGAAGAATGAAAGAAGGACATCACTGTGGGCAGAGTCCCAGGAGCTGAGGCTCCTCAGCTTCAAGATCTCAATCCTTGCCATCCGCAGGGGACCCCACCAAGCCACCTCCCATGACCCAAAATGTCCACTAAGATTGAGTAGGTTCCATTAACGCAGCCTTGATCTAAATGGGATGCAGGAGAGCCTGGGGAAGATGGAGGTATGCCCTGGCCCAGGAAGGCAGCCTGGCTGTTGGCACAGTTGCACAGGGAATGTTGCTCAGAGGGGCAGGACAACAGTTATTCTCCCAGCCTAGAATTCTATCATTTAATTTTAGGGGGATACCTACATTTCCTAAATATTAAAAGAAAAAAATTAAGCTCTATGAACTTCAACGTGGCATTCATGCAAAGGTCTCCCCAGCAGAGCCCCTGCCAACACTGTTTAAGCTTCCCTGAAGGCACAATTGGCCAAGAGACCAAATTCGGGGTGGGAAACCCAACTGTCGATACAGTCACTCTCAGCAATCAGGCAGAATTAATTGTGTGAACACCATCGATCAAACCACTTACGACTTACAGGGGCTGAGAAGGAGTTGGAACGTAATTTCATTACCAGCCTGCTCACCCCTAATGAAACTCCTAATAAGTCTCTAATTTTTCTTTCAGATAAGGGCTGATAGGTGGACTTGGGGTAGAGTGGATGTGGGGAGGGCCATGGAAACGTCTCTTCTGTGCTATTCTAGCTTGATGAACCCAAGTTAAAGACCCATTTGCTTCAGGGGGTGGGTACTGTATGCAGCCACTGAGATGCCATATGCTACGTCAGAGTGCTTGCGGTTGAGGCCTGGCTCCTCTTCCAACTCCAGCTTCTTGTTGATGGCTATGCTGGGAGGCAGCAGGTGACAGCTCCTGGAAATGAGTCTGCCATCCACGTGTGAGACCCCAACTGAGTTCCCAGCTTCAGTCCCTGTGTGTGTGTGTGAAAGGCAGGTGGAGGTGTCTTTACAGGTATTTGGGAAGTAAACCAGAAGATGGGAATTCTGTCTTTCTGCCTTTCAAATAAATAAAATTTATGAAGAATTACTGCACAGGCAGGTATTGTGGTAAAGCAAGTTAAGCTGCATCTTGGAATGCCTACATCCAAATCAAAGTACCTGGATTATAGACCCAGCTACTCTGCTACTAGGCTGATGTGCCCAGGGAAGCTAGAGAGGATGGCCCCAGCACTTGGGCCCCTGTCACCTATGTGGGAGATGTCGATGGAGTTCCTGGCTCCTGATGGCAGACTGGCCAAGTCCTGGCTTGTATAGCAATCTGGGGAGTGAACTAGCAGCTGGAGGATCTCTCTTTTACATAATATATTTCACATAACATATGTAATATATAAATATATAATAATACACAAATCTCTCTCTCTCTTTATATATATATATATGAAAGTCATTTTAAGGGTTGTAATCAGAGCTGGCATTGGGGCAGAGATAATCCTAAAAGAATCAATTTTTCTGTGGTTTAGGGTGACTATCCAAGGATTCAGCTGATGCCCTTTTGGGCTGGAAACAAAATATCTGTAGACTGTGGGCAGGTGCCCACACAAGGGGTCCCAAGTTCTAAAATTTCCAAGGGTAGAAATCCCATGGGAGCAGTTACAGATGGCAAGGGAATCCTGACTCAGGTCCTGAGTGGGCTGGCAGAAGCCAATCTCAGGAGTCCACACACTCACACACAGACCTGTGGACACAGGGCAGGGGCCCATGCACATGCATACATACATGGGTAAGAAGAATGCTGTGAGACCAGAACATGTTCTGTTATGCCTGCTCCTTTGTCCTGTGCCCTCACTGGGTATTTGAAATACAACAGGCATTGAACAATGAGTGCACCCCCATCCACACACACAGAACCTATACACTCAGGCACATCTACACTCCTGCGCTGTGTCCCTCCCTGTGCTCTCTGGAAGGGCATGGACCCTGGCCATGTCGGCATTTCATCCCTGGCACACATTGTGGGCACTCTGACCTTACAGGCCTTTGGCAAAGCTTGCCAGCCCCTAGGCTTGGGTCAGCCCTCCATTTCAAGCTCTGCTCATGGCTCCACTCTCCCTGCAGGCCCACTCACCCTACTGTCTAACATCTGTTTGCACTGGTGATCCTGAGTGTCTTCTCCCATCAACTTTGGTCTTTGCCGGCCTCCCCTCTCTCCTCTTTCCCTACATGAGTGGGAGCTCCTAGATGGCACCTTTCCAGATCACACTGAAGTTTTCCTGTGCTTTTGGCCATTCCCAGGGACAAGCCGTGCTCACTTGCCTCCTGAGAGAGAGGCTCCTCTCTTCAGTCATCTGGGTTGGTGTTCAGATCTGCCCCTGACCCATTGAAGTCTCCTGTGCCCAAAAGGTACAAGATGGGCTGCTCAGTGCCCAAGCTCTAGGTCAGAACTCCTAAGAGGGGCATGTGAGCAGACGAGTGGGAAAGAACATGGACAGCCTGCGGGTAAGCGGATACCCATGTGCACATGCAGGTGTCCAAGCACCTGTGTTCAGGCAGGCCCTGCCTCCCTGGACCTGGCCAGTTTGGGCAGTAAAATTTAGATGTCTACCTTCCAGACCTACCACACTCTGCCCAGGACTGCCCCCAACCATTTTGGGTTCTGCACTTGGTGGCTTTTCTAGGACAAGGCTGTAGGAAGGGTGTCCCCTATATCCTGGTCTCACCCCACTTCCCCACAGTCTCTTATCCTGCCCAGCTCCTTTACTTGACTTTTGAGCCTTGCAGAAAGGAAAATGGGCAGGGAGGGGTGCTGGGAACTGGCAGGGCAGTTATTTACAAAGCCCATACCCTGGGGACCCTTGTCCTGGACAACAATTACAGCCCCTTAATTAACTCAAATGCAGTCGGCCTGCCGATGGAGGCAGGTCCCCCACTGAAGTTTGCTGCACCTGCCACTGTCTAGTACTGGTTAATGAATACAAATCAGATGGTTTATAGTTAGTGAGCAGGGAACAGGTTGGCAAGGGCTTGAATTCCAATGTAGAATGCCTGAGGATAGGAACATGCCTTCCCACCATGGAGGCCAGGGCACCCAGGGAGACAGAAGTCACAGGGGTAGGGAAGGCTGCCCACCTTACACTCAGGCTATAACTGCACACACAGGTGCCTATATAGCCAGGGCATCCACATAGCATCCAGCATGGACATCCCCTTCACATATCACACTGAACACCTATGAAAGCTAACAACATAGGCTCTGTAAGACAGGGAAACCCTGAGCCCCAGCTCCAGCCCTCATCTGAAGCCCCTAAAGAGCTGTGGTCTGGGCAGCCTCTCCCGTGGAAGCCGGAGCTTGTGACCACAGATCCCATGTGACCACCAGGCCAGCACCCTTTGATTCTGGCAACTGTCCCAGGCCCAGGACACTGACACACTTTCTCCTCTGCTGGCTAAAGTACTCTGCCTGCCTGCATTTCGCAGTGCCCTAGTGAGGGTAGCCGTAGCTATGGCACCCTGACTCTGGGCAGCAAGGTTTCTAGAATGCATGTGGAAGTTTTACTCAAAGTCTTTACAGCTGCAGAGGAAATGGACCGATAGGGTCCTTGCCCAGGGCCAAGTTCACGGGCTAGTGATCTGCTCTTGGGCTCTGTGTTTAGAAGGTTTAATGCTTGAATGTTCCTCTGTCATTGTTCTGATAGCCTTAATAATCTTCAAACAAAGGGACCCTGTAGTTGCACCCTGCTATGGGAGCCACAAATTGTGTAGCAAGTCTGACTTGCTCTTGATGAAGGGCTGTGGGACATGGCTGTGCAAAATGCAAGTGTGGGGTCCTGGCATCTTGGCGCAGTTCAAGAAGCAGGGATCACTTGTGGAAAGTACACTTTACCCACACTGTGGCTCTGTCCTGCTGACCTTGTCATCTGGGCAGGTGACCTCACCTCTTTGGGTCCCACACTCACGCATCTTAGAAGAGAGCATTTGAGTTTCCTTTGGGAAAGAGGTCAAACCTCCTGAAACTCTCCATTCAGAGAGAAAAAGAGAGAGGCCAAAGCATCAACCTAGAGCTACAGAGGAATGGAGACATTAGGCAAGTCCCCACTCACTGCTTTTCAATTCCAGAGGTGGCAGAACACCCTTCTGGGGCTCTGTACCCCCCTACTAGGGGGTGGAGTGCCAGCTGAGGGGGTAGCAGTGGTGTTTATGGCTTGGTGGGGGCAGACAGAATAACTGGCACAGCAGCTTAATGACACCCTGTGTTCTGTCTGCTGGTCCCAGCTGGGAGGGGTGATGATTCTTTCTTTACCCCTCCTGGACGCCCTTCTAGGAGAGCCACAGGGAGGGGGAGAATATGTTCAGACTCAGAAGACAAAGGAAAATGATCCTATGACCACAGTGTGAGTGGCCATGGGCAGGGTGCCGGGGCGTGAGAGCTGGGCACAGATTCCAGCTGGAGGGGTGCCAGAGAAGGTTCCGAAAGCGGCTTGGCCTGTGACTCAGTGTGAGTTCCTTTTGGCCCAGTGGTTAACCTGCTTGGGATGCCTGTATCCTGCATCAGAGGCCCTGCTCTCCTTCTAATCCCAGCTTCCTGCTAACACACTCCCTGGAAGATAGCAGAGCAGGGCCTCTGATGCAGGATAGGTGCCAAGCCCAGCCTCAGGGCCTTAGTCCATCGCTACTCATTACCATTTTGCCACCATCCACTGACAGAGGACAGGGAGAGACCCTCTGCATATCCCATGCAGTGCCCAGTCCCATGCCTCTCTCCATTCCCCACAAGTGACAGAAGTCTGGCCAGGCCAGCCCAGGCGGCGCTGGAGAGCCCGTGTTTGGATAGAGGCAGGAAAGCCAGCAAAAGGTTGACTGCTTTTCTCTCCCCTCCCTGCTTTAGCGTGGGTGACACCGGCAAGAAGCGAGCAGCTGACCCGGGTTTGAATTTAGAGTGTTCATTAATACGATATTATGCCATATGCTCCCGCACACTGTCTCCCTCTAATGCAGCCGCCAATTTGCTGAGCAGCCCTAATTAGTAATGGTATAATGAGAGTATTCAGAGGGTAATGTGGTGGGTGGGGATGGAGGGCCCAGAGCGCCTGGCCAGTGGGGGAGGGGCAGGCCTGAGGGTGAGGGGGGACACAGCAAGGGGTCATCTTTGGGCTCCTGAGGCTGGAGAGGTAAGACACCCTCCTTTTTTGGCACTCCCTATCCCTCCTCCTCAGGGGCAGAGGCTAGAGGCTGTGGGGTGGGGTGGGGTAGACAGGGCAGCAGGCAAGGAGAAAGATCCAGGGTGAGGCAGGAGGTAATGGCTGGTTCTTTGTTTTCCCAGCCGAGATTGCTCATGGAGGAACTGGTGTGTTTGGTAGCTGTGTGTGTATGATATGTTCTCATGCCGGGCACTCTGCTGCCCTCCTGTGAATTACTTTGTCAGTTGGTATGTCCACTTGCAGATGGGGACACTGAGGCCGAGGGAGCATCCAGGGTCATTTGGCTGGTAGAGCAACTCAGGGGAAGGCTGCAGCACTAGGTGAACGGGAGAGACAGGCATGGACAGAATGCCGCAACCACTCACAACCACTTGCAACCACTCGCTCGTATTACTATTTGCCTCCTGCCTCCCCCAGCTGCGGCCCCTGGGGCCAGACCCTTCCAAGTGCTCCTGGCGGGGAAGCCACTTGCCTGGAGGAGCAGACCATGCTCCATCCCCATGGCCTCTGCCATGCCAGGTACAATCTCAGCCTGGACAACACACAAGAGGGAAATCATGGAGAGTATTCATATCCCTTCCAGTCAGGGCCACCCACCCCTGTCTGAGCCTCTGCTGCCAATGTCAGCAGGAGCAGGTGGGTGGACCCTGGAACATATGACTTAGAGACACTGCAGCCAGGGCCACACTTAGCTCCCTCCATGCCTAGCACGGCTGGCAGTGCTCCCTCCCCGGGTGATCACAGCTTCCTTGCAAACCCTTGCTCAGGAGATGAAATATTCATCACGTACATATTGGCTCCTCCAGCGGCTTTTAGAGAAAGCAAATGAGACCAACTCTGGGAAGGAAATGAGTGTGAGGCAGGGTGAGTGCGGGAGGAGAGAACAGGGTTGGAAAGCCTCCCAGCTTCAGCCTTCCTCCCACCCAGCTCCAGGGCATGAGTTGACCTTTGCTTCCTGGTGCCCATTGACCTGCCATATCCCTGCCCCTAACCTAACCACCTTCTCCTCCCATCAACCCTGGAGCCCTGCCTCTCCTGAAGGACCAGGTGCTCCTAGCCTTGCTCCCTAACATCAAGGCAGAGCTGCAAGGTGTGGCCCACTTGGAGCTAGGCACTGTCCCTGAGGTGGAAAGTCCCTGCCCACAAGGGGACACAGGCCACAAAAGGTGTCAAGAGTAGAAGACCTGTCAGGTGGTGTCCAAGGACCATGAAACCTTTTAACTTGGGTGGGCTGGGCAGGTCTGAGAAGACACGGCTGCTGGAACTCAGCTGCACATGTTGAGACGCTCCCCAGGTAAAGGGAACAGACAGCACCAAGGCACAGAACTCTGGATGGGCTTGGAAGACCCCAGGCACAGCCAGAAGGGCAGTGTGAACCTGACCCCAGGGAGAGCCAGTCTGGAGAAATCTCAGGGCCTCCACCGCACAAGACCTTGTAGGACACCAAAGGGATCAGAGTTTATTCTAACAGCAAAGGCAGGCCTTCAGATGCAGGAGAAAGAGCACTGGACTTGGAGCTGAGAACCTAAGTGTGAGTCTAATGAGTTCACTAACGGGCACAGGGAAGTCCTCTTTCTGTTGTGAGCGAAGCACTCCCTGCCGCCTGTCCCTAGGTGGTCCCCAAATATCTGCTTGGGCGATATCAAGTCAGGAGCTTCAGAAGTCTGGCACAGAGTAGGATCTAAGAAGCCTGTTGTTCAGCAATACTTAATGAGCAACAACTCTATACCTGGAACTATGCTTAGTGCCAAGACATAGCTATGAACATGGCAGACCCAAGAGTGAGCTAAACTGACTCATTTCATAGATGAGCAAGGTCAGGATCCCACAGCGCTAACCATACTGGAGCCCAGACTCTCTGACTACTGATCCCATATCCTCCCCAGGATGCAGATGCAGATAACGAGTGTCTGTCCCTTCTCTGACTGACAGCTTCTCCCACACCAGGGTCTGGGTGGCCCTGCTTGGAAAGAGGAGGGATTCTTCTGAAGGGATGGGAAGCTTTCTGTAGTGGCTGTGATGTGCCCTGCAGTACACACAGGGTGGAGGGGATAGTGAAGGATGGTAGGCCAGGGGGCCTATGACATGCATGTGACACAGAAGGCAACCATGCCACAGAACAGAAGAGGAGCGGGCCAAAGCCCCGGGAAGGGACTTGAGCCCATGTTTCCAGCCATGTGGAACTATGTGAGTCTTCCAAGTGTGCAGAGCAGGTGGCATTGTCAGGCTTGCTCCTAAGAAGGCCCTGGCAACTGTGCTGACTATATGGGAGGAAGGTGGAGGCAGGGAATTCCTAAGGCCAGCAGCAGTCCCACCGTCCAGGCAAGCATGTGTGGACATCCCACACAGCATGGCTGGGAACTGCAAAGAACCATCTGAAAGCCCTGACAGGCATCAGGGAGCCGATCAGGAGTGAGCAAGCACAGGGAGCAGAAGGGAAGGTGGGAGGAGACAGAGCTCTCCCGGCAGCTGGGAGATTTAGCTGTCCTTTATTGATTCCACGAACATTTCCTGAGCACCTGCAGAGGGTCATCCCTATGCCATTCAGGCAGGAAATTGAGCAAAATTGTGCAAAACTTGAAGGCTGGTGATTTGTGCTCTTCCTGGGATGGGAATAGGAAAGCAGGGCGGGGGTACGAGGGGTATGTGGGCAGCTGGTGACCATCTCAGAGCCTTGATTTTGCTCTCCATAAAAATCATAAAATGGAGCATTTCAAAGGACAGTCACCCTCTCCCCAGACACTTTTCAGGACCAGGGAGATGCTGGCTAGCTGAAATCTGCCTCTGGAGAGAAATTCCAGAATTCTATGGACTGTCTGCCGAAACGAGGAAGGAAGCAGGTAGAAGGGTGGGACTGCCCTCTGAGGATGGGGTAGCACAGCCGGAAGCCCCCTGGGGAGCATGCAGATGGGACTGGAGCCTCTGCTTCCCACCTGGGGACACAGACATAAGAAAGGACACTTGGGAGCAGACACAGAGTCATGACACAGGGCATGCCTGATGCCCACACCTGGCATTAAACCTCCAAGATCTCCTCCCATAGCCCATCCAGGTCCTGGAGCCCCCTGCCCTGCCATTCATGTTACTGAGGGTCATCTCCTGTGCCCACTGCAGTGTGGGGACTGCAGGATCCTGGGAGTGAAAGCGTGAAAAGAACAGTGAGGGAGATCAAACGTGGACCTGCCGAGATGTAGAGAGAAAAATACTCTTGAACAGCTTGCACCTATCAGAGCGTAAGTGAGGAAGCCCCTTCCTCATGTGCTGGGGCAGGGGACTGAGCCCCAGGGCCCCTTCCTTCGCACCCTGTCACCAGTTTTCCAGGAAGTTTGTTCTCCCCCTGCCTGCCCCCTCCCACCAGGGTGAAGGTTTGTGGGGAATGTTCTCCCGCAGAACTCGGCATGAAATAAATTCCATTCTTACTCTGCAAATGACACTGCACATAAATATTCAGTAAATTAGCAGCACGCTTTTATAGATTTATCAGTCATTGCAGGCACAAAATGACAGGCAATGTTGTAGCTGAAATATTAATGCTGACAAATTAATGATTTCTGAGTAAATGATGTCATTTTTGCACCGTTTCATTAAAATTTACTCACTTCTGCTTCATTTCTGGACCTAAAAAAAATTAAAATCATTTCTTTCTCTCTTTCTTCTTTCTTTTTAGTGTGGGATCGGTTCCCAAACCTGAGAGGGACATAAATTTTGCTCAGTGGCACCCCGGAAACAGAGGTGACGAGCCAGGCAGGCTTAGTGTTCTTCATCTCAGACCCTGGGGAGAGGCACCTCTGGGTCCCAGAGAGACCCTGTACCTCCACCTTCCTCTAGCCCACCATTGCAAAGCTAAGGCTTTGGGTCAAGGAGAAGTAGTAGTGGAATGTGTGGGGGAAAGATAGGGAAGGTGTGACATGGTAGGGGGCAGGGAGAAGTTTTGACAGGCTTCCTCACCACCTATCACACACAGTCTTCTGCGACACATTGGGAATCAATCAGTCCCTCACTGCCTATAGTAGGAGTAGGGGAGATTGGCAGAGGCTTTCAGGAAGGAACAGGCTCAAGTTCAAGTCTCAGCTGATCACATATTCCAGCATTTCCTGAACGAGTCACCTCCCAGAGCCTTGGTGGTTAAGGCCCTGCGTGGGACCTTGCACTCAGCTGGTTCCAGGCCTAGCCCCTTTATTTCCCATCTAGTTTCCGGCTGATGCACACCCTGGGAGGCAGCAGGTGATGGCTCAAGTCCTCAGGTCCCTGCTTGCATCTGGGACACCTGGATGGAGCTCCAGGGTCCTAGTTTAAACCGGACCCAGCCTGATTTAAACCTGAATGTTGTGGGCATTTAGAGAGGGAACTAGAGGGGTAAAAATCTGTCCCTCTGCCTTTCAAGTCAAATATAAACAAAGAAATAAATAGAAGAATATCTTAAAAGCAAACAGGATGGGGTATACTCCCTGGGGAAGTAGGGGGTCTGCAGTGCTGTCCACCTGTGCTCGATGAGCGCCCTGTGCCTTCTGCCATGCAGTTTTGTATAAAGGTGAGTAAAGGCCATAACATAAACAGGCCTCTCTCACCCCAGGTCAGGAAGGGCCAGTGTCAGGGGCAGGAAAGACACGCAGCGAGGCAGAGCAGCGAGGCAGACACAAAGGAGAGGCCGGGCAGCAATGAGCACGTGGGTGCTGGAGCCGGTGGAGCTGCCCAGTTGCTGTCGTATCGGGCTATCTCTGGGGTAATTTGTGTCAGGGCCAGCCTCCTCCTATCTGCTGCCCAGCTCCCTTGCCGCTGATAAAATTGAAGTGGAAATGAAGTTGGAGGCTCAGAGCTTACCCAGCTTAACCACTGCAGCAGGGTTGGGGGAGGGATGGCACTCTGCCCAGGGCAGCTGCACCCTCCTGCCCTCTGCCACTGACCTTGGTGCTGCCCTTGGCCAGGTGGGTCCAGGGTGCAAGAAAGAGATGGTGATGGAAGGACACCCCCTTGTATAGCTGGTAACCACAGATCCTGGTCCCAACAGGGTGGTCCTCACGTGGAGAGAGGAAGAGGGCAGCCTGTTGCCAGAGACTGAGCTCACACCACCTCTTAGCAAGTGCCAGATGCTTATGATGAGTAGTTTTTGCCTTTGAGTCTCCCTCCAGGATGAAGTCAGTCCAGTGATGGTCTTGGGCAGTAGGGAGATGCCCAGAGGCTGAGCTGGCCCAGGGAACCCTAAAGGAGTGGCTGAATTTGCACCCAAGCCCTGCCCCCTACTCTCATTCCCAAACACTGCAGCTGTAGGCTTCACCACCATACTCTGCCTTCACCCCAAGCTATCTAAAGAAGACAAGATGGGCAGGACAGGAGCCAGGTCCTGGCAGTTATCACCAAGGCACCTGTCACCAAGCAGGCCTTCAGACCTGCTGGCTGAGCTCCTAGCCTCCCTGGAAAGGTCAGTATTACCAGGGGAGGAGCCTGGGTCTGAGAACAAGCTGATGCAGGAATGGAGCTTTGCTCTGGGACACTGAAGCTCCTGGACAGTTCAGAATGATGTCTGTTAAGGATGTACTGTGTTTTGGTGGGGGGCTGGGGCAGCCCTGAGATGATAGTTGGCTCTTGTAATGTGACTTAGTTATTATTTACTTATACACATTAATTTCTATTTTAATTTATAAATCGGCCCCTAGCCTGGAGCCTGCCACCACCTCTTTTCCTCAGCCACTCTGTCAGCTTCTGGCTTTCCCAATGTCTAAAGCCTCCAGCTCCCTTATGCAGTACCACCCTCACACAGTCCCTTCCTCAGCAACACTTTCTCAAAAGCAACATTTTCCTCAAGTTTTGTGGGCGTTTTACCAATCCTTCTGGCAGTACTGATGTCCACTGACATATCAGGATATATACCCCAGAGTTTTTTCAGTTGAACATAGAAAAGTAATCCAGCAGGAATAATCACTAGGTCACAAGGAGCTCTGAAAAACTTTCCAGGGAGGGCCCGGTGTGGTGGCCTAGCGGCTAAAGTCCTCGCCTTGAATGCCCTGGGATCCCATATGGGTGCCGGTTCATGTTCCGGCAGCCCCACTTCCCATCCAGCTCCCTGTTTGTGGCCTGGGAAAGCAGTTGAGGACGGCCCAAAGCCTTGAGACCCTGTACCTGTATGGGAGACCTGGAAGAAGCTCCTGACTCCTGCTTTTGGACCGGTTCAGCTCCAGCCTTTGTAGTCAGTGGGGGAGTGAATCGTTGGACTGAAGATCTTCCTCTCTGTCTCTCCTTGTCTCTATATATCTAACTCTGCAATAAAAATAAATCTTATTTTTTTAAAAAAAAACTAACCTTTCCAGGGAACTGGGTCATACAGGGTCACACAGACCCTGTGGTGAGCCCACATAGCCACAGAACAGAAATCAAGCAGAGACAGAGCTAACCAAGTCATGGTTTCAGAAAGAAGAGTAATCATAGCTTCCAAGGAAACCAACAGAAACATGGATCCATGTGTGAGACTGGATGGTAATGTCTGTGCTTATTAGCATCCAAGTTCATAGGGGGCAGTGAAAACAGAACTGGAATTCACAGGTCGCATGTGCTGTCGGTGCTGCCAGCAGCTGTTCCCAGCTCTTTGCCTTCTGAACAAACCCAGAGTAAATTCTGTCTGGTTTTCCTTTCTCTCAAGGCACTGTCACACGTGTTTATGCCACTTGGTGTCTGGCCCCTGGTTCAGCTGTCTACTCTCCTAGGGAAGGAGCTAGAGCTGTTTCATGATCATTGTCCTCTCAGCATCTGGCCTGGAACTTGGCACACAGTAGGTGCTCAACAAGTATTTGTGGAAGGAATGAATGCATTGTCACGGAAGCCACAGTAAACTGGCTCTTAACAAGCACATGTAATGCATCATGTGTCAGCTTCAAGTACAGTTTGTCATGTCAGCCAATTTTTGTTTTTACAGGAGTTATTCCTTGACAGGACTTGATTCTTCTCACCAGGTAAGACAGCTTGGGTGAGCTATTGTTTTTTAATTTTTGTTTTAAGCTTATTTGAGAGACAGTACAAGCTCCCATCTGCTGGTTCACTCTGCAAATACTTACAACAGCCCCATCTGGGCAAGGCTGAAGCCAGGAGACAAGAGCCAAGAACTCCACCTGGTTCTCTTACGTACATGACTTGGCACCATGGACTTGGGTCATCATGCTGCCTTTCCTAGGGACATGAGCAGGAAGCAGGGTAGGAAGCATGTAGCTGGAACTCGAACAGCACTATAGTAAGGGATGTAGGTGTTCTAAGTGGCAGCCTATCTGGCTCTGCCACAGCCCAACCCCAGAAGAGCTACATTCTAAGAACACTAGTACCTGAGTCCCAGCTCTTTCATCTACTAGCTGTGTGACCTTGGACAAGTTGCTTCTGTTCTCTGAGCATCAGTTTCCAACTCTGTTAAAATGGGTACAGACATAGTAACATCTGCCTCCCAGGGTAAACAGTATGAACACAGGTGAAAGGCAATGTGTGTAAGCGTGCGCGTGTGTGTATGTGTGTGTGTGTGTGTGTGTGTGAGAGAGAGACCTTACAAACTTCAAGTCTTACACAAACTCCCAATCTCAGCATCATTCAAGGTCTCCTCCCCTGCACCTGCAGTCCCTGTCTCCACCCCTTGAGGCACTCTACAGGAGCTGCAGGGATCTTTTCACACCCATTTCCCTTGTGGAACCACATGAAGTCCTCCTAGTCAAACCTCCCAGGTACGTGGTGTTCACAGCTCTTTTGGGCCCTCTCATGACCTGCTCCCTACAGGAGCCTCTTGTGCTCTGTTCCACCGGCCTTTCAGGTCTGAAAGTTCTCAAAAAAAGTGACCTTGACTTCCCAAAGAAAGTGACTTTCAGTTCCCATTCCTGGATCCCTGAGGTCCAATATGGTGCCCCAAATTAATCAGGAGCTCAAAAATCATTTCATAGAGTTAAATACTTTGCATCCTTTGCTAATTTATCAAACATATTTTTAAACAAAATTTCTAAATTACAGAAACAATAAAGTAACATCAAATACAATTTTGAGAAAAGAAAAAACTACCTATAGTCTTATCCATGTAAGTCAACACTCAATTTTGCTCATTCTTTTCCAGTCTTTGTTTCTATGTCTGAAGAGTATTTTATAGTGCTGCAAATACTGCATGTGTGTAGTGCTTTTTACCCCCATCTCACAACGAATTGTTACCATAATTATCTGTTAGATCACAGAGGAAGTTTCGAAACATTGCAGAGTCAATAATACACAGAACATGTGTTCAGACTGCAATGCAAGAAAATCAGCAATTGGCTGCAGAAGGGATAGCTTAAAACTAAAAACTGAACTTCCAAATAATTCATGGTTAGAGTAAGTCAGTAAAAAAGCAAAGAAGTATTTAGAATGAAATAGTAAGAAAAGGGTTAACAATTCTAAATCATTATATTCTGTGTGCAGGAATTGAACATTTAAGTCAATGGATGGGAGCCAATGTTGCAGAGGAAAGTTAGAGAGGAAGCAGTCTAACTGGAATGGCTCATGTGGGAATAGCTAAGATTTGAAGACATCAGTGTGAACTGATACATGTAGATGGTTATGTATAGAATTTTGTATACATAAGGTGCACACATGCATTGTGTCACCTGCAATGTTCTAGAAGCAAGGACTCTCAGTAGCAATTACCACAGCCAGTGTTCAGAGCTTGTTTCCTAATGCCATTCTCTGCTAACAGGAACCAGGGTCTTTGGGCAGATGTCTGACTCTAGAGCTAAAGCAGGAAGTACACCAGGTGAGTGTGCAGTACCTCACAGGGCAGAAAATTACAGAATGTGCTCCACTGTCAAACAATTCACTGATGGGCGGATGGATGGCTGGGAGCCACAGAAACTAGCGAAAGAGCTCCCAGTGGCCAGAGCTGGAACAATTTGAACAATAAAACAAATAATGTGCTATTGGATTACAACCCAAAGTAAACAAATAGCCATGAATCCACACTGATACAAATAAACAGTTAAACAACTTAATTAACAGGGAGACCAATCTCCTGTGCAGAATTTCAAATAATTTATATAGGAACTCAGTCCTGGGTGGCAGAGTATAGCTCCCGCTCCTTAGATGTGGGCTTGCCTTCTGAGGAGCTTGGTATGGAAACAGGGAATAGGTGACCCTCTAGCACAGCACAGCACAGCACCCTGAGAGCATTGCCCCAGGCCACTTGCAGTACAAATCCTTGGTATGATGACATGATAAGTCATTGAAATGACGCCTTGCTTCTGCAATCTGTTGCTTAAAAACCCCACACTCCAGAATATCATGAGAAGAAAATGAGATGAAGCCCTGTCGGGGAACATTCTACGTCTTAAAACTGTCAGGGTCATGAAAGACAAGGACCGCCTGAGACACAGTGACAGCCAGGAGGGGCTGAAGGAGACATGATGTTTTCACATGTTATCCTAGATGCATTCTTGGCTGAGGAAAGGTATGAACATAAAAACAAATGAAATCTGAATTGCAGAATGGATTGTGGTAAGTAATAGCACATTGGTTCATTCACTGAGTACATAAGACATTAATGTGGGAGTAGGGTGGGTGCTGAGGTCCAGAAATAAGCTCCACTTGAGACATTAGCAATCCATACTGCTGTGCCTGAACTGGAGTCCCAGCTACTGTTCTGCTGCAGCTTCTTGCTAATGCATTCTGGGAGGTAGCAGGTGAAGGCTCAAGAGCTGGGGATCCTACCACTGGTATGGCAGACCTGGATGGAGCTCTTGGTCCTGATTTTGGCCCAGCACAGCCCTGGTTAACTGTGGGCATTGGGGTGGGGTAGGGGAACCAGTGGCTAGAAGATAACTCTATATTGCTTGCCTTACAATAAATAAATCTGAATGGGACTGTGATGCTCGTTCATCCACAGTGGCCTCAGAGGAGGACACAGTCACCTGCCTGGGATGCTGAGAGAGCCTGTGGACCTGAGCACCTGCTTCTCTCTGGTCCCTATAGCCTCTGCAGGTCCTCCTGGCCATGTCAGGCAGCAGAGGACAGGGCCCCTTGTTGAGGATGCAGAATGCTCACAAGATTTCAACTGTTTTCTTGGGGGGGGGGTAACTGTAGGCTCACATTCAGTTGTAAGAAATAAAAATGAGGTCCCCCAGCTCCTCCACGTGAATCCCCTTAGGATAACATCTTTCATCTTGCAGTGTCACGTAGGCAGGATGTTCCCATGGCTGCAGCCCCTGCCTTGCTCTGCCTGCATCAGCTTCACACATGTGACTGTGCATGTATATGCTTAGTTCTTCACAACTTCATCTCCTGGGGTATGGCAAAGGAGCTGTGTGGATCCCTGTGTTAGCCTTCACTTTTTAAATTTAATCTTGATCACTTTGGGATAAGCAAAGATTTCTCTTGTTAAAACATTTTATTTACTTTTTCTCATTTTATTTAACAACAGGACAGAGAGAGAGACTGGAAATCTTCCATCTGCTGGTTCCCTCTGTAAATGCCCATATCTACCAGGGCTGGGCCAGGCTGAGGCCAAGACTCTGGAATTCCATCTGAATCTCCCATGTGGGTAGCAGCGACCCAAGTACACAAGTGATCGGATGCTTCCTAGAGTGGCTATTAGCAAGAAGCCTAAATCGGAAACAGGACTGGGATTCAAGCCAAAGGATTCTGATAGGGGATGCCAGCATCCCAGTGGCATCCTAACTGCTATGTCAAATACCTGCCCTCATTTCATCCTTTTATAATCCACTGTCCTTAGCTTTGTAAAGGGCTGCTGCTTCAAAAGGCCACCTACCCTACATGGATAAGTAAGACTTCTTTCAAAGTTCCACACTTCCATCAAAGTTCCTTGTGTTCTCCCCATCCTATAGGCTGCTTCTAGAGTTGGACTGACCGACAGGTGCATTGGAGTGTTCCCGGCCCACCTCCTTGAAGAAGTGCTCCTGTGTCCCCTGGGAGCCCCTGTGCCTGAGAAGGGGCCCTGTGTCAGCAGAGGCCATAAGTGGCCAGGCAGCTGCCTATACTGGACCTGCACTTCATCTGCCCATTTCTGATTCCCTGTGTCTCTGAAACTGAAAAGAAATCATCTTTCCTGGTACCTTGCTGGCAGGGATGGCTGGCTTCTGGGAGCTCCTAGTGGGGTTAGGTCCAAGCTGTTTCCATCTTGGTAAGCTCTGAATCTCCTGCCTTGGAGGTTCCCCCTTGGAGCTGCAAGGAGCAGTTCTGCACAATTGGGTGTTTGGTGTGGCAAAGGAGCTGCTAGTCAGACCAGGGACCCAGACTCTCACCATAGTCCTACCTGATAGACTCATGTTCACTGACGGGGATACTGCCCATCAAAGGCACCTCTTCCTTTGTCCCCTGGAGCTGTATTTCTTTGGGGCTGCTTTATGGTGACAGGCCTGCTGGGACCCTATACTCCCTGTACACCACCTGCAGAATGGGACTGAGAAACACTCAGAGGTGGCTATCCCCAAGGTTGAGCCATGCTGCATAGCCCCTGGCTGGCCGCAAGTGCTCTATGCCCTAGCCCTGGCTTCCTCTGTTCTCCTGTCACTGCTCTATCATGTCCCTCCACTGAGACTGGACTTGCGGTCTACACTGGACATTCCTTTTTGCACCAAGTCTCATCCTGAGAGTGGGGGTTGGGGACCCAAACAGGTGGTGTCTAATCAGGGACTAAAGATGACACCATTCTCCTGCAGCTGCAGCCCTGTTTCTCAGCCCTTCTAAGACACGCATGATTTTATAGGATTAACTTGCTTGCTCAGACTCCCAGAGAAACCCCGGTCTCTCCTGCTCCTCCACTTTCAGGGCCCAGACAGAATAACTCAAGGACCCGTGGCAGGGAGTGGATGGGACCAAGAGGAGAAGCAGAGCTAAGGTCTTGCTGCTTTCCTTCCATGGCTCTCATTACCCCCAGTCCTGCCTCCACCTCATGAAACCCAGCACCCGGGGGTGTCCCTGGAGGAGTGGTGACCCTCTCTCTTTACAAGGAGGCAGGATTGAGCTAATAAGAACCAGCTGCGTTGGTGGTGGGACCTACTCCACCCCTCCCTATCCTTTCTCTGATAGCTGTGAGAAACTGATGACAACCTGTTTGACCTCTGACCTCCAAACTTGACCCGCTGCTAATACCTCCAGCTGCTGATTGCTGGCCAAGTCCTTTGTCTCGGGCTGTTTGGAAGCCAGGACAGACAAATGATTTCTATTTGTCCTCTGGTGCCGTGGATGGAGCTGATCGATAGGAATCGCGAATGATGTCAAGGATTTGTCACACGGCTTGTGAATGACAAAAACGCTCCTCGCTCCTCCTGCACCTTCTCCTCCCCACCCCACAAAGAGACACCTTTTGGGAGAAAGCGAGTGAACGCCAGAGAAGGCCTATCGATTTTTTTTTTCTTTCTTAAATAGCAGCCCCAGCCACAAAAGAGAGAAAGACCGCATTTTTCTGTGCTAAAATGCAGCAAAAAGCCTCCCAGAGAACAAGGCCAGCGATTAGATCAGCCATCGCCGCATTTAAGTACCACAGGCCGCCTTATACCACAACTGTTCCATTTTGTCTGAAGGCTGGGCCAATTTCTCCCCCATTTCTGAGCATGGGGGGAGCTCTCAAGATGAAGGTGCCAAGCTTGCTTCACTTCTTCCTCTGCCTTTGGCCCAGCCTCTCTCCCACTTAACCTGTCCTTGGTTGGGTGTCCTGGCACTGGAGTCTGAACAAGCTCCCAGTTTCTCTTCATGAGAGATGATCCACCAGTTTTGGAAAATATGGGGAAGCGACAGCCATGAGGAGACACACCAGCAGGCAAAGGCTTCTCAGTTCACACAGGAGTGCGGTGGGTTTGGGAGGCCTGAGTTGGGCAGCCATCCCTCTCTAGGGAGCTGGAAGGCCCCAAGCAGGCAGAGAGGGAAGTGGGCACCAACATGTTTATTATTAGGGGCTGCTGTGGGCTGCAGTCACAGGTGAGTGGCCCACTCATCCTTGGGGAGGTCCTCATCCAGAACAGACAGGCACCTGCCCCCAGCAACATGGCAGGATGTGTGTGATGGACAGACAGGGGAGGCGACAGAGGGAGCAGGAGGCCTGATGGCTGTGGTGGGGCAAGAGACACCCTTGTGAAGCCTGCATAGTGGGGAGCAGGCTGCTGCCTGCCAAGCTGTGGAGGATGTTACAGCCTGTAGGGCTGGGATCTTCAGGCAACTCCTGCCTGGGGGTGCTGCACAGTTAGCATCTACTGCTTGAGCGACTCATTTTCCTCAGCTGTGAAATGGACACAGACATGGAATTCAGCCCATGGGATTGCTATAAGATGACCAGATAACAAGGGTAAAGTGTTGATACCATCTCGTGGCTTACAATGGCCGTTGTTTTTATTCTTTTTCTATTGGTATCACTGGGAAACTTGCTCATAACCTGAACACTCCTCAGTCAGGTTGATTGAACACAGCAGACAGAGCTACTCTCTGTTCTCTGCACCCCTCAGCCAAAGCTGGGACCTGGACATTGTGGGGAGGAGGAATGAGTGGGAGCTCTGACCAGCAGGGCAAAATTTCTCACCAAACAGCGTGGCTCTGGAGAGCCTCCAGTAACCTTTCACCTCTCTCCCTGGCTGAGGCCCTGGGCATGCACAGCAGGGAGGGCCTGCTCTTAGGTGGGGCTCAGACTGAATAGCTTCAAGAATCAAGGCAACTTGGGTCCTCCTTGCTGATTGCTTGCACTACAGCAGTAGCCACTGACTTGGTCTCAGATCTCTCAGGCCCATCGCCTACACTACACCACCTTCAGAGCTAGCCTCTCATCTCAGACCTGGTCATGATGTGTCTCTATTGGGATCCCTTCAGTGTCTTCCCCATGACATTCAGGACAAAGCCCAGACTACTTTATCCTATCCCACCATGGGCTCCCACCCATCCCCTGACCCAGGATCATTCTTGCCTTGTGGGTACCTGCTTTGTATCACACATACCACGCTTCCTGGATGTGTGTGCAGTGCTGCTGTCCAGGATGGCCCCTTCGCCTCTGTGTGTGTAAAGATACTCCTTTCTTTCTAGCCTCCTTAGCCGTTGACCACTGGGATTCTGCCCACTTCCGTTCCTGTCAGATTGAGGACTTTGTGGAGCCAAGCAGCATGCTGTGCCTAATCCTTCACACCTGAGGGTGCCTTAAAGACAAGAGTCAGCAAGTGCTTGAATCTTATGGACAATGGGGCAACTACTGAGGAGCAGGGAGCTGGGAACAGAGTAAAAGACCAAAGACAAAGGTTCTTAGCTCTTAGACAAATGATCTTAGCTTTCAGATTAGGCTGCGAGCTGAGGGCAGGTGTTGTGCAGCTTGTGTTCAGCTGTTGCTTAGGACTCCTGCATTCTACACTGGAGCACTGGGTTTGAATCCCACAGCACTGGGGTCCTCTTGTCCACAGTTTGGCTAAGGACAGTTTTGCAGAGATTCTAGGTGTGGGGTGCATGTGTGAGGGACTCTCCAGCTGATTATAGTCCCCAGTTCCTGAAACCACCAACAACTTCCCAGCCCAGAGAGGCCCTGCACACTGCAGCAGACAAACCAAGCTGGTGACACCTTCCTCAATTCCTGACAACAGAATGTGCTAGAAAATGGTGGTTATTTTGCACCAGATATATCCTGGAGAGTTGAGTCACACAACTCAGTCTTCCTCAGGGACCCCAGAAACAATCCACATTGGTTCAGTCTCCTCAAAACACACAAGGGGCCTTCAAAAAGTTCATAAAAAATAGAAATAGCAGATAAGTCTAAGGACCAGTATTGTGGCTTAACAAATTAAGCCATTGCCTACAATGTCAGCATCCCACGTGAGCCCAGGTTCAAGACCCAGCTGTTCCACTTCTGATCCAGCACCTGCTAAAGCACCTGAGACAGCAGCAGGAAACAGTGCTGTACCCACATGGGAGACCCAGAAGAAGCTCCTGGCTTCAGCCTGGCCCAGTGATGACCTTTGCAGCTATTTGAGGAGTGAATCAGCCAATGGAAGATCTCTTTCTCCTCTCCTCTCTCTTTCTCTCTGTAAGTCTGTATTTCAAATAAACAATCTTATAAGAAAAAAAAGATGTTTATTTTGGTGCAAAAATTTTGAAATCCATAGTTTTTAATAATACACCTTTTCCATGAATTGTTTGAAGATCTCTCATATACATGACTTGACTTTTTTGCACCAAAATAAATTTATTTTTTATTTCCATTTTCATCAATTTTTGAAGGTCCCCTCATACAAAAGGATGTGGTCAGTCATTCTGATCCTGGCAGGAGTCCACTCCACCAGCATGACAATGGGGATATGTGACAAACCCAGAAGGTCCCTGAGTACTGATAAATCAATAAATGCACAAACCACAGGATTTACTATTCCAACCACCTCAAAATGTTGATGCTCAACCCACTAGACCCATGCGTGGACCTCTGTCCACCCAGGGACCGAGGAGCATACGTTCCATGACTGCTGTGGTTTGAATGTTTGTTCCTCAGAACTTGTATATCACTCACACCAAGAGGAACACAGATTTTGTCTCAGGAGTCACCAGGATGCTGCCAACAAGAAGGCCATCACCAGAGGCCAAACAAACCTCGAACCCTGGGTTCCAATACCTTGAGTCAAAAGAAACCTCTTTTCTTTAAACAGTCACATACTTCATAGTGATGAAAGGTTGATTAGCTCAACTATCTTCTGTAAACTTTTGTGATGTGGGTGGATGAAGGTATCACTTTTTGTTCAAGTCTGTATATGTCAGCACAGATGAAAATCTCATCTGAGTTGGCAGCGGACAGGAGGAGAGAGCAGCATACTCCTCGTACCTGCTGTTTCACTCTCCAAGTGCCCTCCACAGCAGTTCAGGAGCCAGTTCTCAATCTTGAGTAGCCAAGACTCAATCACTGGAGCTATCCTCACTACTTCCCAGAGACTGCATTAATGGGAAGCTGGAGTTAGAAGACGGAGCTGGGACTCAAATGGAGACACTCCAATGTGGGATGATGCATCATTAAGTCATTTCCTTTTTTTATTTTGCTATTATAAATAGCATTGAGATAAACATCATTGCACATACACTACACACTCCCTCAGGGACATATTCCAGTAATTTCCTTAAAATAAATCATAGAATCTATAGTTAGGTACATTTTTAATGCCTGTCAAGAGGTTCTCAAGCGCCCCGAGAGCCACACCTCTCTACAGTCCAATTGTCCCATCAGCAGGCATAGGGTGGCCATTTTTTCCACAGCTTCCTTCATGTGTAACATTTGCCAATTGGAAAATCAAAGCAAAACGATCCCTTCTTGCTGATATAATTTGAATTCCTTTGATTACTGATGAGGTCAAGCACATTCTCATAACTAGATGAACTATTTCTAGTTCTTCATTTATAATATTGCTTATTTATGTCCTTTGATGGATGTTTTTATGGTATGGTTCATATATCCTGCAACTTTTAAAAAATCTTTTGCATATTAGAGTGTTAATCTTTTGTTGGCCACATGCCTTACCAACATTTTCTGTTTGTCCATTAAATTTGTATAGGATGGGTTGTTTAAGCAGATAAGTCCAAAGTATGTTAGGCCAAGCTGTCAAGGGCAGCTAGCAGATGGTAAGAGTATGAACTTAAACCTCTCTCATCACAGGGAAGCAGTGCTTTAAAGGAACCCAAGGCTAAGACCTGGAAGGGCCTACAGTACAGCACATCTTGAGATGAGGTGCAAATGTTTATGGTATGAGGGGGCAGGAGCTGTCCTCTCCCAGGAAGCCAAATGCTGATGGAGCAACCAAAGATCAAAACTAGCAAGGAGGGAGACGGTTGAAACCTGGAGGCCAGGGACTCCATCTTCCATAAAAAGTGGCCTCTGCAGCAGGTCCCATCCCAGGACAAGGCCCCCTTCTCTAGATTCCTGCTTCAGAGGCTGCATGGGAGCCCAGTAGCAGTCCCAGAGGTGGGGATCCCAGAATCAGCCAGGCTTGGAGAAGCATTCATAAACAGTGGAGGAGAGAAATGCAATAGCAACATAGCCAAGAGGTTGCTGAAGGCATTGGTCACTGTCAAGAAGACAGGACTGGGCATTCAGCCCAAAGGACAAGGCAGGGAGTTTATAGCAGATCTTCTTCCCAATGCTCTCTGTTGCAGTCTCAGCTGCTAATGGCTCTTGGCCACTCCATCTCTGGAGGCAGCAGTCTACAAGTGCGAGCTGCCTCCCCTGCAAAGCTTTCACACTCCTAAGAGGCCTACAACCAGTGGCAGCTCATAGGGGCTGCAAAAAGAGGCCCAGACTTTGGGGTGGTTGGTGCTCCAAAGTGACCTGTTAGTATGGAAAGGAGGACACAGCCCAGGGCTGTGCTGTGAGAAGTGTGGCTGGAGCTGTCTTCACCGGACTGGGTGGGGGTGGGGATGTTGGCTGCCTAGCACTCTCTGCCTCTTACTCTGCATCCCCAATTTCCTCTGGGCCAGCCCCATCCCCTAGGTGGTTAGTTCTAGGGATGTGCTATGGATTAACTCAGCCTTTATTCCTCACCCTTGCTTCTGCCCAATGGAATGGTTCAGGGCTTACAAACATACTTGAGATAGTCACAGACAATAAAATTAAAAGATATCTTTACAGGGAGAACAGTATTTGGCCTAGCAGTTAAGACACTCACATCCTGTATGAAAGTGCCTGAGTTCAAGTTAATGCTTTGCTCTTTGATTCTAAGTTCTTGCTAAGGCACACCCTGGGAGCCAATGCTGTTAGCCCATATACTGGGTCCCTGTCTCCCACATGAGAAATCTGAACTGAGTGCCTGACTCCTGGCTTTCACCTGGCCCAGCTCCAGCTACTGAGGGAACTGAATGAGCATGCACACTTCCTTTCTCCCACCTTTCTCTGCCTCTTAAATAGTTGCCTGTACTTGGACTGCAGCCAGTGCCTCCTTACTCAGCCTTCCCCATTCCTTGAATGGTCAGCTTGGGTCTCAGCCACCTGTTCCCACTACCCAGTGGTGGGGCAGCAGGGATCATTAACCCAGGCCATGAACTCACTCTCATCCCCCAGTACTTGTGGCTGGATAAAAGCCCCTCTTCCACTTCCACCCCTAAAGGGGAGGAAGAAGCTGGTCTTCCATCCAGCTGAGCATGTCCCTTCCTGTTAGATGGCCAGAGAAATACCTGCCAGTGCCACTGTCACTGAGTTACACTGCCACTGGTACCACGCAGGTGAAACTGAATCCCATGGTATCACAAAAGGAGCACTGGGCTGGAAGTCAAAGGGCTTAGATACGGATCTCCATTGGGATGTGCATGAGTTCCATAGCCCTCAGCAACCTTTCTAAGATGATGCCTTGATTTTCCCATTGTGAATTGGAGCTGACAGGCCTGTCTTCCAGGATTGCTCTGTGGACTCGAAGAGTGTCCCATATACATTTTCCACAAATCCCTGAAGTCCTGTGTTTTAAAGATTTATTTATTTATTTATTTGGAAAGTCATATTTACAGAGTGAAGAAGAGACAGAGAGAAAGATTTTATATCCACTGGTTTATTCCCCAATTGGCCACAATGGCTGGAGCTGAGCTGATCTGAGGCCAGGAGCCTCCTCTGGGTCCCCCAGGGAGGTGCAGGGTCCCAGGCTTTGGGTCGTCCTCTACTGCTTTCCCAGGCCACAAGCAGGGAGCTGGAAGGGAAGTGGAGCAGCTAAGATATGAACCAGCACCCACCTGGGATTCCAGTGCCTGTAAGGCAAGGATTTAGCCGCTAGCCTACCACATCGGGCCCTCAAGTCGTTTCAATGCCAGATTTGGTGGTTACTTGTATGCATCCCATCTCTGTTGAACTCCAGCTCTGCCAGGGGCCACAGTCTGAAGACACCTGTGCACACCCACCGTATGGATCCTATTCCAGTCTCAGCAGCTATAATGGGGAAGAACTCTGCTCCAGCATAAGCACTAGCCACATCCCATGTCTTACAATGAGAGAGAGGCTTCAATCTCAGGAGGAAGAATTCAACATCATCCCAATGCAGGACGCTACTGGGTACCTGGACATCTTCCCAGAAGAGAATTAATGAAGTCCTTTACTTCAAGTAGTCACGAAATCAACTACTGAGTTTAACTTACTGTCCTATCTTTTATCAGAGCATAGGGAAACCAACCAGGACTCCTTCTGTATGATTTTCAAGATATCCTATGCTCATGTTCAGAGCAGAGGAGAGATCATAGGACTGGCACTCATGTCACAGGGTGACCTTAGAAAGGTGCTAGGCCCTCTCCAACTTCTACTTCTTCTCTTGAATGCCAATCTGAATGAGAAATGTAATGAGATGTCCAGGTCACAGGGAGAGGGTATATCTGGCCTGCAGGTCATTGTAATACCCACAAACTCACTCAGTCAAGGCAAGCAGGTGGGTCATGAAATTCAACAATCTATAGCAGGCTAATGTTTAATTTGATAATCATATATGCCCTGTAAGTAAATATCCAAGTGGTCCTTGGCAGACAAAAGGTTCCCCACCTCCTTAGGATAATGTCTACACATAACAATCCCTAAGTACCCACTGAATACATGAGTGAGTGTTACCCAAAAGAGTACATGGCTCACAATGGCTTCTTTCCTCCTCGGGCCTGAGCACATCTACCTGCCTGATGTGGCCAATGGACTGCCCATCTGTGTCCTCACTGTCAGTTCAGGCTTCTGTGATCTGCTGTGTGTCGGAGGCAGGGCTGGGGGAGGGCAGCAGGGGATTTGAAGCATGTGTCTTCATGCCCAACAGCTTGGGCTGCTCTCCCGTCTCAGGGCACGGGCAGCAGGTATGTGCTTCTGTTCCCACGGGGTTGCCTGGCCTAGCCCGAGGCTCCCTTTGCTGGGAGAGTGGCCCAGGCCACAGCCCTGCACTGACCTGATCTTAACCCCCAGAAAAGTTACACAAACTCTTCCATGCTCTGCTGGGAACTGGGTCAAATGGGGCGGGGGCAGGAACAATGCTTCCCCTTATGCCCTCAACCCATTCCACATCAGCACACAGGCGGCTCTGGTTTCAGCCATGCCTGGAAATTGGATCTTCCTCCCTCTTAGAGTTCCCTGGGGCAGGAAGGGGGTTGGAGCTTGGGACTCAGCAGGAGCCTGTGTGCCCCTCCCAGCCCAGGGCTTCAGCCACAGAGCAAATCCATGCCAATCCTTACCACTGCCTCTCCTTTTCACCAAGGCCCCCGACTCTGTGATGCATCTACATGGGCAAGGTGGGAAAGAGACTGCTATGGACATCAGGAAGCTTGTGTCCAGTTCTGCTATAACCTACAGACCAAGCAGTGAACTAGGCAGGGGATATGGACCCATACAACCTTGTTGTATCAGCTCTGTCATCTACTAGGAGTGACCTGGAACCCCTGGGGCCTCCACTGGGACACTCTGCTCATCTGCTCTAGCAGGTTATACCTCCCTGGGTCAATATAAGGAGTAGATGCATTCTTATGCATGACATGCTCAGAACAGGGTTCAACATACTCTGGACGGGATGCTCTCCACACAGGGTTAGTGAGGAGTGTACGCATATGCAGACCCTCAACTTCCCATGGAAAAGCAAATTGTTCAGTCTCAAACAGAACTTCATAATGCACACAAAATTAGCTGTCAGCATTGTGAAACATAATCAGTCTTAATGGCTTGGTGACAGCATAAAATTTGCAAATTTTTCATCAGGCAAAAAAAGCAAAGCAAAGGCTAACCACAGTTAGTCCCATCTCTCCCTGCTTTTGTTCCCCAGGCTCATCTAGATTTGTTTTCCAGGATGACATATGCTCAACTCTTCACCACTTGAGACACACATATCCTCATCTCTTCAGTCATTTCACCTGTAGGCTCTGGTTGTCCAGCATTTCCAATAACTGCCATGCTCTGAAAACAACATCCAAACAGAAACCACTTCCCTTCTCTCTGACAACCTGTCACAGCCTCCCACTCTGTGCTCTTCTCCTTCAGTGACCACTCCCCTCACTCCCACCTCTGGCCTTGGGTTTCTTATTCCCTTCCTTAGTTTAGAATTCCTAGAAGAGGAAAATAGAAGTTACCAATGCCCCAGAGTGGAAAAACCATGGTTTGTAACCTAAGAGGTTTCAGAACCATGGACAGCAGCAAAAGGCCTGCTATTTCACCTACCCCCTCCATTTGCTTATTTGTTTATTTTAAAGGTTTACCTTTTTTTTTTTTTTTTTTTTTTGAAAGGAAGATCTACAGAAAGGAGAGACAAAGACTTCCATTCACCAGCTTACTCCCCAAATGGCTGCAATGACTGGTACTAAACTGATCTAAAGTCAGGAACCAGGAGCTTCTTCTGAGTCTCCTACATGGGTGCCAGGTCCTAAGGACTTAGGCCATCCTCTGCTGCTTTCCCTGGCCACAAGCAGGGAAATGGATGGGAAATGGAGTCGCCTGGATAGGAATTGGTGCTCATATGGGATGCTGGCATTTGCAGGGAAGGATTAGCCAACTGAGCCATTGTATTTCTATACTTCTATAAGCCATCAAGCCTTTGTACATTCTACTTCTATAAAAGAGGTAGCGGATAGCTGGAGGCAGACCAGATATCTTGAAGATTTCCCACAGCTCTGTGACCCTAGGTTCATCCTTGACCTCCCCTGTGCCTTCTCTTCTGTTTCTCTCTTTGTAGCTCTCTCCCTCCCTTGCTTTTCCTACTCTGTTTAATCCAGTTCACTTTAATGAACCAGTAGCCACCATCCAGAGAGACCAGGAACTTCATGAGAGGAGTAGCAAGCCAGTTCAACACTTGACATGAGCTTCCTCTCTGCTCAGGGTCCCCTACAGACTTTGTGTTAGTTACCACAAAGACTGAGTTACTAAAAGAACAGAAAACCTACTTGCTCTCACACAACAACATCACCACTCAGGCACCCAGTTCCCTCCATGAGGCTTCTCTACCACCCCTGGGTGCTGCCCTTGTCTGTTATTTAGTGCTGGGCCCAGACTTAGAGACATTGCATCTTCAAAAAGGAATTCCTAGTGGGAGGCCCACACAAGGAACTTCTAAGCATCTCAGAGCAGCACATTACCTCCTTCCCATTAATGTGGATTTTTTCCTATGGGCATGCCAACTACAATTGGGCCATGGAACACAGGCCTGGTGGGGAAGCCATGTGCTGAGCAACAACCTTATTACTCTGAAAGTAAGGAAGAAATGGCTTTGGCACAACAAGTTTACTACAAACATCCTTTACTGAATACATGAAGTAGAGATGTGCAGATGGGAAGTATTTTTCAGGGAAAGAGAAAAGAAAAAGAGAAAAGTTACTGAATCTAATACCATGCTCAGTGCTTTCCTGTGGGCTTTAAGTGCCCTGGAGTTTCATCTTTCCCAAATGTCCAGTCTCATCTAGCTACTCCCTAACCTTCATTTGTGCTCCCTCTCTCCTTCTGGACACCTCCAGGTCTTAGAGGAGCCGTTCTCCAAACTTCTTTGAGGCTCAAAAAACAAATCCTTGATCACAGAGCTTTAGAGCCAAAGAAGCCTCGAAAACCATTCACATCAAGGGGATACGCTGTGCAACTGAGGTCTCAGTTTGCACAGTGAGGCTCCTCTCTAGTCAGACAGTCCATAGTGAGGGCTCAGTGCTCCAATCCAGGACGCCCTCTGGTGACAGAGGACCTTTGCCGGCTCCGTATGGGCTTCTGCTCTGCCCACTGTCATGTATCTCTGGACAGGGTTCCAGGCCTCCCTACTCTGCAGTTTCCTACTATGTGAAACGAAGAGGCTAGGTCAGATTCTCCCCAAGGTTCCCTCAGGACATCAACCCAGCTGTGTAATAGTATAGGGGTGGCGGGGGCGGGGAGGCTCCCCAGACTTTCAAATCCTGGCTCCTCATCATGATATTGAGAACTACCATGGGACAATTTGCGGCTGGATCACCAAGACAGCTCCTTCCTCTCACCTTCCAGGGGACCAGGTAGAGGGACCAACATTTCACACACCCCATCTTGTTCCATCAACGCCCTACAAAGTATTCTCAGCTCCATTTTTCTTGCAGATGCAGAAACTGGGGCTCTGAGAGGTTAATGACTTTCACGGGGTGAATATATCAATCTGGATTCTGGGGTTCCTCAGCAGGAAGTCTTAGGGAGATTTTGGCTCAGTGCCATCAAGGACTTCCCCTACATGAGCTGTCTCGGAAAAGGTGATTTCCTGGTCAATGGAGGTGCGCACACCCTGGATGAAAGATCAAAGGATTTTAGCACCGGATGGGGCTGGAGGGTGGACTGTGTGCCAGTCAGTGACTCCCAAAGATTCTTTCAGGAGATGCTCTGACCACCATGAATTAACATGCTCACACAGAGGAAAAGTTACTCCTAAAATTAGCTCCCGTTCTCCCTGACATTCACCGGGAGCAGGTCTCGGTCTGTTGCTAGCACAGCTTGCAAGCTTTTCTACTGTTTGCTGTTCCCTTGTTACCAGAAGGGATTAAGCCTCAGGCTTAGGAACAGGAGGCAGAAATCAATGAAATGTGGTCTTTTGCATTTTTTGCTTCTTGAGACAGGCAGATGCCTGCCACAGTGTGGGCTAGACCAGGCCAAAGCTGAGTAGGGAACTCAATCCAGGTCTCCACATGAGTGGCAGGGACCCAACCAGTGAAACCACCACCTGCTGTCTTCCAGGGTGGCGATGGAACTCAAACCCAGACACTTCAATAAGAGTCTGTAAGTTGGCATCCTACCTGCTAGGCCAACTGCCAACCCCAGGGTGCCTTTTATTTTGTTTATTTTCATGATTACCTTCTTTCATGGCAAATAATTCTGGCTGCACTATTATTGTATGATAATCAGGTTCCATGTTAACATGGATATACTTTAAGAAAAGGAACAGAAAGGCCACTGGTTAGGAGAAAACATTAACAAAACAACATCTGATATCCAAATATACAAAGAACTCTTGAACCTCAACAATACAAAAAACGAACAACCCAGTTTAAAAGTAGGCAAAACATCTGAGTAGTCATCTTCTCAGAGAAGATACACAGATGGCGAATAAGCACATGAAAAGACACTCTACACCGTGCGTCACTAGGGACCTGCTCACTAGGGACCTACGTGAAAACAACGGGATGTTGTACATTTGTTAGGCTAAAATTCAAAATACCAACAACCCTAAGCGTGAGTGAGGCTGCCAGACAACAGTCACTCTCATTTGTTGGTTTGTGATCATCTGTAAGGTGCAGCTGCTTTGGAAGACAGCCTGGCAGTTTCTGATGTTGGCAAATGGGACCCAGTAACTGCGCTCCTAGGTATTTACTCAACCTTGTGCCCACACTGCAAACTGCACACGGATGTGTGCTGCTGCTTTATTCATAACTGCCCAAACTCAGAATCAACCCAGATGTCCCTCAATAGGTGAGTGTATAAACAACTGTTGTAAATACATGTAGTGGAATACTATTGTAGCATTATAAGGAAATGAGCTACCACGCTGTGAAAAGACACAGGCAAACTCAAATGAATATTGCTAAGTCAAAGAAATAAGTCTAAAAAAAAAAAAAAACACGTACTGGGTCCCATGTCGTTGTATAGTGGCTAAAGCCACTGCCTCTGACACTGGCATCGCATCTGGGTGTTGGTTCGAATCACAGCTGCTTCTCTTTCCATCCACCTCTCTGACAATATGCCTGGGGAAACAAAACAACAGAAGTTGGCTTGAGTACTTGGACCTTTGCCACACACGTGGGAGACCTAGATGAAACTCTTGGCTTCAACCTGGCCCAGTCTCAACTGTTATGATCATTTGGAAAGTGAAAAAAAGTGACTGGAAGATCTCATTCTGTCTCTTTCTCCCCTTCTCCTCCTCAACTCTGGCTTTCAGATAAATAGATAAATACATCTTTTAAAAAACCCACATACTACTACATGATTCTACCTATATGACATTCAGGGAAAGGAAACATTGTAGAGACAGTAAGCACATCAGGGGTAGACAGTGGAACAATGGGTGTTCAGGGCAATGAGATCATTGTGTGGATATCATAATGGTGGTCACACGAAGGTGTACATCATGAAAGTATATATCCAAAAGGCTCAAAGAACTGTAGAACATCAAGAGTGAACTCTTAGACAAACTTCAGTTGCTAACACTGAATCAATGCTGGCTTATCAATTATACCAAGTAAGAGGCTAGTGTTATGGTATAACAAGTAAAGCTGCTATCTCCTTGTTGGCATACCAAATAGGTGCTGATTCATGTCCTGGCTGCTCCGTTTTCAATCCATACCCCTGCTAATAGCCCAGCAAAAACAGCGGAGGATAGTCCAAGTATTCAGGCCCCTGCCCCGTTCGTGGGAAGCACAGATTAAACTCCTTCTTCCTGGCTCCTGGCTTAGACCTGTCCCAGTCCTGACCATTAAGGCCATCTGAGAAGTGAACCAGTGGTTGCAAGATATCTCTCTTTTTCTATTTCTTCCTTTCTAACTTTGACTTCCAAATACATAAATAAATCTTTAAAAATAAATAAAGGAAAAATTGGAAAAGAACTGCGCTAAGTGTATCACGCTAGTGCCACATGTTAACAATGGGCAGAGGCCCAGGGTGTATGGAAACTATACTTTCTCTCAATTTTTTACTAAATGTCAATGCAAACTTCTCTTAAAAGTCAGTGTTAATTTAAAAGTAAATGGATGTGACCTGGTGCAGTAGCCTAGTGGCTAAAGTCCTCGCCTTGCACAAGCTGGGATCCCATATAGGCTCCAGTTCTAATCCTGGCAGTCCCGCTTCCCATCCAGCTCCCTGCTTGTGGCCTGGGAGAACAGCAGAGGATGGCCCAAAGCTTTGGGACTCTGCAGCTGCACATGGGAGACCCATGTGCAGAAGAGGTTCCAGGCTCCTGGTTTTGGATCAGCTCCAGGCTCCGGGCTCCTGGATTTGGATCAGCTCAGCTCTGGCTGTTACAGTCACTTGGGGAATGAAACATTGGATGGAAGACAATACACTGTATATCCACCTTTCTGTATATCCACCTTTCCAATAAATTTTTTTTTAATCTTTTAAAAAGCAGGGGAAAAAAAGTAAATGGATAGGGCCTGGTGCCCTCTCTGTATATCCACCTTTCCAATAAAAAATTTTTTTAAAAATCTTTTAAAAAGCAGGGGGAAAATGGATAGGGCCTGGTGCAGTGGTCTAGCAGCTAAAGTCCTCGCCTTGAACACACTGGGATCCCATATGGGTGCCGGTTCAAGGCGAGGACTTTAGCTGCTAGACCACTGCACCAGGCCCTATCCACAGCAGTGCTGCATTTCACAGCCCCAAATCAGAAATGCTCAGGTATCTACCAAGCAGAGACCAGACAAGAGATCTGCCAACACAGTCATGCCACTGATTCCTAGGCAGCGTGGGACAAAGGCAAGCTTGCTTTACCCAGCACATGGGGAGAGCTCCCACCCAGATACGACAATGAGTGAAAGAAGCTGCACAAAGGGAGACTCCTGAAATTATCAATGTACAGGAAGGCCAGACACAAAAGTCATGGATGGCAATTTCTGGCAGTGCTGTGTGGGAGTGTGCGGGGAGTCTCTGGGGGCCTGGTTGCACCAGCAAGCATGCCTATGCAAACTGAACAATTTGTGCACTTAGACACGTGTGCTCTAAACTGCTGAAAATGGCCAGCACGACACATATACAATGCACAGGACCAACGCTTGGGCAAGAGTTGAGGAAAGGTTCTCTGGAGGATCCTCTAGCTGCGGTACCACCACCTTCTCCCTGCTGGGAGCCACCTGAGGTTGCAAGATCAAGGGGTGACTCATTTCTTACTTACCTGGCCTGTCTGCCTTTGAAGGCACCAGGCTTAGGGATCAGACACCAGGTGTCCCTTCCTTTCCCCAGGGCCGAACTGAGCCCTGCAGCTGGAGGCCTCAGGATCAGGAGGGCAGATTCCTGCCTGTGCCTTCCCAAGCGCACCTGAGGCTGGGGGCAGAGGTGCACAGGCTCTGCCCCTCCTTGCTCGTCCCAAGGTAAGACAGACTTCCTCTTGAGCTGTCCGGGGCCTGCCCCATCTTGGACCCCAGCACCATGGGCTTCATGCAGTATCATTTCATCCACAGGTGCACCTATGATTTTATTTCCACTTCTGCAAGGTGTGGGGTCAGGGAACAGCTGGGAACCATTTGGGCTGGAAACACAGCTGTGACACTGACAACGACTCAGCCTTGGTTTAAACAATCCCTGTGATTGGGAGCCCATCACTGCAGAGGAATGAGGTACATCTCAGAGGGGCATCTCGTTCAGCAAATGAGGTAACCAAAAAAATGACCATGTGCCACCATCCACTGACTGACCTAAATAAAAACATGCATATAAATATATACCCAGTGTGCACAGAGGCACTCTTCCTCGAAGGCTCTCCAATCGAAAAGCCCAGGATGGGTGCTGGGGGGCTGGGTGCTGTTAGACGATGACCACCGACTGCCTGCCCACTGGTGGAATAATATTGGCAAGTTGTTCAGAGTTGTAATGGAAGCTTTATTAGAAAATCCGTTCCTGGGCCCCCTTTGCCCAGAGGGGAAGGAAGAGGGAGGCAAAAAGGGCCTCTGAGATACGTGTGGAGTTTTATACCCATCTAGACATGTGGGAAGGCAAAGGGGCTGTCTGTGCCCCAACTAGGTAAGGAATGTCCATTCAGGTGTGTCATTGGTCAATCCCGCCAGGTCGGTGACGTAACTGGCTCCTGTGGCCCCTCCTGTTCCAGACTGAAGCCTGGGAGACATGCCGGGTCCAGAGCAGACCAGCCCCTCGCCTCCAGTGCCCTGGGCAGCCATCAGGTGCAGGGGTCAGAGGGAAGCTTGCTCTCTGCTCTCACCCCTCTGTACCTTGGGAATCCACGCCACGGGTGCTACACTTCAGGAAAACAGCTCTAGTGCTCACACTCCTGAGGTCAAGGGCAGGCCACATTCCCACCCTGCAGTCTGCCTACTGTCAGGCTTTGGGGACAGAAGAGCTGCCATCTGTCCTCTGCCAGTACCCTTCACGTGACTATAGCAAATGGCTCTACTTCTCTTCACTGAGGCTGCCCTACCTATAAAATCCAATGCTCGTTGGGTCACTGTCTGGCCACATCTGGCTCCCAGTGGACCCTGATAAAGTTATCATGAATGACTCTTGGCCCCTTGTTTGACCTACATCTGCCTACCTTCCATCTGCTTAGTAGTTTCCTACTTCACTCTCATGACAGTGTTGGGAGCTTGTTGATCCCATTTTGCAGGTGAGAAAGCTGAGGTTCGGGGACTTGCTAAGATTCCTAGCACCTAGGTTGACAGGCAAGGTTCCTGCTGCAGGGCTGGATGCTCTCTCCCCCTTTCCAGGCTGCTCTGGGTCTGGGAGCTTTGTCCAACCTCTGAAATGATCCTGAGAACCATAGCATGAGTCTGTCCCTCCTCCCTCCATTTCTGCTTGCCCAGGTCACAGCTCTTTCCTGAGACCATTGCCCTGGGACCCTGGACAATTTGAGAAGTGGCAGGAGCAGGTGGTGGGAGGTAGAGGAAGTGGGGTCAGGATGACATATATGGCTTTACCCCCACAGAGAGCTAAGGCTTGGTGCCAAGAGACCAGGAGGACAGAAAGGCCAGTGAGAGGTCCCAGAGAGGCAAGAAGATGTCACTGAGAGAAGCTGGCAGGGGGCAGGTGCTGTTTTAAGCCCAGGTGTGGAGGTCAGTGTGAGCCAAGGAGAGCAGCCTGAGACTCAGGCCTGACCCAGCTGTGAGAGGACAGAACACAGAGGATGCATGGTGGTTGCCCACTGAAGCTCAGCTCACCCTGCACTCTGCAGTTTCAGCCTGTACAGGGAACAGGCAGAGCCAGGCACACCCCAGCTGCCCATGAGGTACTTGCCAGTGGGATGGTACTTCCCAGGCCACTCCTTTCACACCCCTCGGGGCCAACCCAGTGTCTGGGACATTGTGGTCCATGTTTACCCAACTTCTCCTTGCAGCAGCCTTGCCTCTGTCCCCAGCCATAAATGGGAAGTCTTCTGGGGCTGGGCGATATTTACGGGAGCCACAGTAGAGTTACTGCAGGCTCTCAGCTCCCAAGGTGCAGGAGAAAATCACCACCATAAATTTCCACAGCAGCCCCGCCCGACTCCTCCTCCTGGATTCCAGCCCCTTACACAGTGATTTACCGGCTCCTGGAGCGAGAGCACAAGGAGCCTGCAGCTGCCTGTGCAGATGTGAGCTGTGCTTTCTGTCCTGGCACACAGGATGCCCTCACCCCAGGCCCAGGCAAGGACCACCCCCAACATCTGCCAACCCCTCCACCTGCCCTAAGCGAGGCTCATCTGCCAGTTGGCACAAGCCCTGTCACCCTGCCCACTCCATCCTGGACTCCCTGAATGCCAAAAACCCTGGGAGCAGAAGCCAGAAGTGACCTCTACCTTGCCACCTGTTGAGTGGGACTATGGGCTGTAGCTCAGGGCCCCAGATAGAATGTAATGATGCTGCAGAAGCTAGAGGGAATTGGATGGGAATTCCCAGGCTCCTTTCCTGGCCTGGACCTGGACCTGGCCTCATTCCAGCCCGTGGTGATGCAGAAAGAGGACTGGGTTGCAAATTCCAGGGTCTGGAGCCATATTCCTGCCCCATCAACAGCTGTCCATGTTTCCTTGGGTGAGTCCTAACCATTTTCTTCAGCTATGAAATGGGAGCCTGGTCCCCAAAATCCAGAAGGCAACTTTTTCCACCCTGCAGTCTGCTTCACATCCTGGGCTAACATTCATGGGCCCTGTTCCACAAGCAGCAGTCCCACTGCCTGCCCAGATCTGGAGATAGATCCAGGTGAGCCTGTGGCCCTAGACCTCCAGCAATGTCAAAGAGGTAGGAGCTGTGCTCAGCCATTTCCCTCACCCTGGGGCTGCCATGCAGGTCAGCAGGTCCTTCCCCATCCCACTTGAGAGCATGGGCTATCTGGAAGGTTCCTCCATACCAAGAGGAACAACTATGATTCTTACTTTCTACTATTACCTGAATTTGCAGTCACACCCAGGCTCTTCCCACCCTGCTCTCCCCAGGCTGCACATCCTCTAGCTCCAATAGGTACTTGGGAGCCAAGGATTTCTGAGATCTCGGCTGGGGGACAGGATGGATCTCCATTGCCCGTACTCAGCAGCAGGCAGCCCTCTCTGTCAGGGTCCCTGGATCAGACTGAGGAGCAGACGGGTAAATATTCCATTTGCTCAAAGAAGCCAACTTGGTTGTCCAGCTCTGGACAATTCACAGGCTCCTGCTGCCCAGGAGCCATGGGGACTTCTCAGCAGTTGCCAAGGCCCGTTTGCTGGCAGACTCATCATCATCCTTGGATGGTAACCATGAAATTCCACCTCTATAGCTCTGCCCCATTCTAAGCACTCACCCAGACTGCTAGTTCATGGAGCCAGGACAACAACCCCAGGAACCATGTGCTGTGGTCAGCACTGACATGCACAGAGGATGTTCCAGGGAGGGAGTGTCAAAGAGAGCAGGACCATACTCAAGGCCACACTCAGGACTGGCCTGCCAGCCCAAGCTGTACCCCTCTGCCTTGGGGACTGCAAGAGGTTGTACCTACCTGCTCATCTACAGGGAACAGGACCAGAAACAAGAGAAGAAACATTCTACAGCCTCACCATGAGGTATAAGCAATTTGTGGTGCTCGCTGGGTCTTCTAAGGGTCCACACTGGGCTGCAGGCCACATCCGGTGGGGGTGGGTTTTATCCAGCAGAGGGCCAACATGTTGGTGTGGTTTCTTCAATGCCTCAGACTCCAAGGATAGAGTAACTGGGGTGGGGTTGGAGGTCCTCAGGTGGAGTTGTATCTCCACCATCTGACTTTAGGTTCTCTGAGGACAAGAACTTTGGACTCCCTGCCCCCATAGACAGAGGAACTGCCCCTAGCTAGAACTCAGATGCTCATCAGACTGGCTCCTCCCCAAGGACAGCACTGGCTCCCCCTTCAGACTGTCTAATCTCAGGATAAAACAATCTCCCCCATCCCAGGGAATGAAGGGCTAAACCCCTGTAGTCAGGCCTAGGCCCAGTCCAGCTGAATCAATATCCAGTGTCTCCCAAAAGGAAGCTTTAGACCATAAGAAATCTACCTGTGCTAGTGTTCCCATCACATCCCCAGGAAGCCAAGCAGAGGCCTCCATGACAGGGACTCCAGGGGCCTATCCTGGACCAGCAAGCCAGCCAGGCCCATAGGCTCATCTCCCTGCCAGCCACCCCCACAGGGCAGCCCAGTGCCCCCTGACCCCACTGCCTTCCATCACGGGAGATCTATAACATTTACAATCCCAAAACAAAAGACCCCGAGAACGGAGGACAAAATTCATCTTCCCAGTTGACAAGCCCCGTTAATTAACGACTTGGAAATCGATGACGAGAAGGGACAGGCAGCAAATGACACCTCATCGTGGGCCAGGAGGAGGGAGGAAATGTCCGGGGCTGGTGGACACGCACCGTGGGGCTGGCCGGGCGCCTGGGAGAGCGACCGCCCCCATCTGTCACTGTCACTTCAAACGCGCTCAACCACCTCCCAACCCAGAAATTCTCATTTCCCACAGACCCTTAAGAAAAGCAGGGGAGAGTGGGGTTATGTCCAAAAAGAGAAGGGAATGCAATTTACGAAGCACCTACTATAGGCCAGGTCTTGTGCTAGATGCCATTCACTCAGTGTAACCCCTGTCAGCAGTGGTGGGTTGGGAGAGGTGTTATTGTTCCCATTTCAAGGATGAGAAAACTGAGGGCTCAAGGAGCATCTCCCTGAGGTGACTCTCCCTGGGGGGCTGTACTTTGAAAAGTTAGCTATGGACATCAAAATCAGCTTCCATGTCTAAAGAAGCAACTTGGTTAGAACAAAGAGCTACAGGCTTGATAGCAAGCATTCTGATTGGAACAAGTCTCCATCACCACTCTCAGACAAGTTGTTTAACTTCTCATCGGTAGCCACAGAAGAATAACCTTGACCTTGTTCATTACAGAGGGCTCATGGACGCTGGGAGAGGAACTTGGGCAAGGCCTTGGTACATGTAGTGGGCAGACACTGCTTTGGCCAGCTCTTCCCCATCTGACTCGGGGCTGAGGCATAGGATGAAATGGTACAAAGAGCCAGAGGGCCATGTGAGCCCAAGGGTGGCCAGGAAAAATGCAAAAACCTCTGAGAAACACATCCCTTTGAGCCCGTTCATTAGGAGTTCAACATTCCTGGTAGGGAGGGAAGAAGGAGACAACACAAGTAGCTGCTATGTGGAGTGTTTGTGATGCTGAGACAACTCACACGAGCGAGGGGCTCAGCCTGGCTCAATCCCTGCTACAAAGGGTGGGTGTCCTCCCTCTCCCAACAAATATCACCTGGGGCGCGACAGGGTGGGGAGAAAATAAAACACACGCAGCCCCAACCTGATCTGGGGCTCGATGCTGAGGCTTGACAAAGACCACTCTCTCCTGCTTCTCCTTCTTTCTGTAAACCAGCCTTTTCAACAAAAATCTTAAAACAAACAAACTGTAATGTCAACCCTAATGGCTGTACTTTTTAAAAACTGAAAATGTTGCTAAGGATGTGGCAAACTTGGAATCCTTGGGTTTCAGTCATAGGAGTTGAAAGTGACACTGTTACCATAGGAAAAAAGCTTGGGCATCAAAGACAATGCAGGGGTGGGTTTTGTGGCACAGGGGACAAGGCACCCCTTGGAACATCTGTGACCCTTATCACAGCGCCAGTTTGAGCCCTAGCTGCTTCACACTTCTGAATCAGCTTCCTGATCATGGATTGGGAGTTAGCAGTGAAGGCTCAAATATTTGGGCCCTGCCACACACATGGGAGACCCAGATGGAGTTCCTGGTTCCTGTTTTATTCCCTGGCCCAGTCCTGGCTATTACAGAAATTTAGGAAGTGAACCAGAGGACGGAAGACCTTTCTCTTATTTCTTCTGTCAATTTTTTTATTATTTGAAAGTCAGATATACAGCACAAAGGAGAGACAAAGATCTTCCTTCCACTGATTCACTCCCCAATTGGCCACAATGGCCGGTGCTGAGCTGATCCAAAGCCAGAAGCCAGGAGCTTCTTCCAGGTCTCCCATGTGAGTGCAGGGTCCCAAGGTTTTGGACCATTCTCAACTGCTTTCCCAGGCCACAAGCAGGGAGCTGGATGGGAAGTGGAGCAGACAGGATACAAACCTGCGCCCATATGGTATCCTGATGGACACAAGGTGAAGACTTTAGCCACCAGGCTATTACACCAGACCCTTCTGTCACTCTTGACTTGTAAATAAAATATGACAACATAAATAAATGTCATATAAATATGATATGAAAATATAAATTTAAACTTAAAATTTCCATATGACCCAGCAATTCTACTCCTAGGTGTGAATCCAGAAGAAAGAGAACCAGAAACTAAAGCAGATACTTGCACACCAATGCTCCCACCAGCATTATTCACAGTAGCAGAAAGGTGGAGACAACACAAGCGTCCACCAACAAATGAATGGACTAAAAAGCTGGGGCACATACATAAGAATTCACCCAGGAAAAGGAATGAAGTTATGATGCTTGTTATAGCATGGCTGAATCATGATGATGTGCAGAACGCGATAAGTTGGACACAACAGGACATGTACTGCATAATTCCACTTCTGTGAACTATGTACAACAGGTAGATTTATAGAGAGAACACTGAATAGAAGGAAGCAGAGATGAGAGGGAGAGTATGGACCTCTATTACTCCTTGGGTAAAGTTCTGTTCAAGTGATAAAAAAGTTTTAGAATAGAGTGTGGTGATGGTCACACAACACTGCAAAGTGTAATTCGTGCCCCTGAACTATACACCTAAACATGGTTAAGAAGGCAAAACTTTAGGTAATACATATTTTGGTTAAATATGTATTTGGTTATTTTTTCAAGGTGCTATAATTTGTTGTTGATGTTGTTGTTGTTCTAACTCATACCGGTTGTTGACCTTGTTTCATGGCTTCTCGCTTAGGGTGATGTATAGTGATGGAGTACTGGGGTCTATCATATACAGACGTTGGGGTACAATGAAACATACATCCCTGCATCCAGACGAAAGATGGATTCCCAGTGAAATTGTTGGACATGTGTAGGCAATGGGATGCTGGACTGTCTGACACTGTCTGTACCAACAATGTCGGGGTACACTTATATAACAGACTGATTGAATTACGATTCCTTATGAAAGGACTACACTGTTGTAACAAAATGGGAAAAATCAGACAGGCGGTAGGAGTTTGGGGGGAATCCCAGCCTATACAAAATGTGCCACATAATTCAAAATTTGAAATAACAAAAATGTACCACATAATTCAAAATTCAAAATAAAAATATTAAAAAAAAACTTAAAAAAATCTGGGCTTGGCACGGTAGCCTAATGGCTAAAGTCCTTGCCTTACATGTGCCAGAATCCCATATGGGCGCTGGTTCTAATCCCCATTGCTCCACTTCCCATCCAACTCTCTGCTTGTGGCCTGGAAAAGCAGTTGAGGATGGCCCAAAGCTTTGGGACCCTGCAATCACATGGGAGATCCGGAAGAAGCTCCTAGTTATTGGCTTCATATCAGCTCAGCTCCGGCCATTCTGGCGACTTGGTGAATGAATCAGTATACGGCACATCTTTCTCTCTGTATCTCCTTCTCTCTGTGTGTCTATCTTTCCAATGAAAATAAATCAATCTTTTTTTTTTAATCCGACAATGGCAGGAGTTAAGCTGCCACTTTGGATGCCTGCATCCCATACCAGTGTCTGGTCCAACTCTCAGCTAACCTTTATGTTCAATCCAGCTTCCTGCTGGTGGACCTGAAAAGTCAGTGGAGAATGGCTCAAGTGCTTGGGTCCCTGCCTTACACATGGGACACCTGGATGGAGTTCCAGGTTCCTGACTTTGGCCTGGTCCAGGTCTGGGCTGTTGTGGCCATTTAGGAAATAACCAGCAGAAAGAAGATATATCTCTCTTTCTATCTCTCCTTTTCTTTCTTTCTTTTTTTAATTCTTTATTTTTTTATTGCCAAGTCAGATATACAGAGAGGAGGAGAAACAGAGAGGAAGATCTTCCATTTGATGTTCCACTCCCCAAGTGGCTGCAATGGCTGGAGCTTAGCTGTTCCAAAGCCAGGAGTCTGGAACCTCTTCTGAGTATCCCATGCAGGTGCAGGGTGCCAAGGCTTTGGGCCGTCCTTGACTGCTTTCCCAGGCCACAAGCAGGGAGCTGGATGGGAAGCGGGACTGCTGGAACATGAACCGGCACCCATATGGAATCCCAATGCATGTAAGACAAGGACTTTAGCCAATAGGCTACGTCTCTTTTTCTTTCCAGCACTCTACCTTTCAAATAACAATATCAAAAGAAAATGGGATCAACAGTCTCTTTGGCAAGAGTTCCACTTCAGCTGCCTTCTCAGGGACCAGGAACCCTGCACTGTCTGGAGGGCAAGCACATCATGCCGCCCCTCCTCAGTCCGTCAGGACTGCCAACCCAGGGTCCTGTCACCCCCACAGGGCAGGAGGTAGGGAGGACACTGCCCAGAACTAGGACTAGCCAGACCATCCTCCACAGCAGATGGCTTCTTTTCCTCTTGTCCCGATACCCCAAGCACTGTGGTAAAGAAGAGACTTGTCCAGAATACGTCATCTCACTGGAGCCATAAATGTCAAATTTAAATTCATTCCCTATACCACCTTTGATTTCAAAGCGGATTACACCTCAGCGGTGCAAGGCAGCCACAGCGCTGGGCCGGGCAGGCCTCCTGGGCCCCGGCTGGGCCCCAAAGCATTGTTAACTCCTTCCATTTCATTAGGTCTAATCCTCGTGGCGCTGAGCAAGGGGCTGTGGGCCGCGCCCGGCGCTCAGGACCATATGTGCCCATTGTATCACTCATCGGCTAATCCCTGCCCACGTGGCCACTGGCACACTGGAAAAGCTCTGGATGAAGGGATTCCTAGCCCACAGAGGCGGGAAGGGGGCAGCCAGAGTCTGGGTAGAAGTGTTCATACTAGAACTCCCCACAGATCCTCTGCCCATCAGGCCACTGGGGCCAGAGTGGGGGCCAAGGGTCCTGGACAGACATCCCTCTGTGCTGTTTTGTTTCTTTCTCAACTCCTACTCTCAACTCACACATGCTTGTTCATGTGTCCACATCCACACTGTCACATAGCCACATGCTCACGTAAAAGGTCCATGCACTCACAATCCTTGGCACCCACAGGCACACCTGGGCACCTGCACACGCTCACATCCATACCCATGCACCCTCTGTTCACCCACCTTGTCTCCAGGCACTTACATGTACCCAGCCCTTACTGCAGAATGTCCACATTCATTCACAAAGCAGAGAGTCCAGTGCTGTGGAGTAGTGGGTAAAGCCACTGCCTACCACACCAGCATCCCACTTGGATTCCAGTTGAAGTCTGTTTCTGCTCTAGTTCTGATTCAGCTCCCTGCCAATGTTCGTGGAAAAGTGGTGAAGGATGATCCAAGTTCTTGGATCCCTGCAACCATGTGGGAGACCTGAATGGAGCTCCTGGCTTTGCCCTGACCCAGGCCTGGCCAGCATAGCCATTGCAGGGAATGAACCAAAGAACGAAAGATTTCTATTTCTCCTAAGTCAGACTCAAATAAGTAAGCCTTAAAATCAAGGTCTTCAAAAAAAATAGGAAAGAAGGGAAGAAGAGAGGAAGAAAGGAAGACAGGGAAGAACTGTTGGCCTTTTCCCGTGCATTTTGCAGTGGAGTGAATGCCAAGGTCCTTCTAGCTTCCCAGCAGTCATGTAGCAAAGCACAGCCGCAAAGGGGCCTGATGTGCCACGCAGACAACAGAAGGAACAGAGTCACAAGCTGTGCTGCTGACAGCCCTGCCCTCGCTAACTGGTTGTCATTGGATAAGTCTTGTAAGGCTCTGATAGGACCCATGCTACAGGAACAGTGCTCTCAGGGCAGGAGACAAGGAACACAAAGCACCTGACCTCTGCGTGTGATGCCATAAAAGGGTTCCCAGGGTCTCTCCTGATGCAGCAGCTGTGACAGATACAGCAGAAGACCAGAACCTGAGACCTGGGATGCTCTGTGAAGACTCATCCATGCACAAGGAACTCCTGAGGAGTAGGGCTATTAGCTCAGCCTGCCTAGAAACCATATTTACAAGTGCAAGGAGTAAGTGACGAAGCTGCTTACAATTATCTCCCCAGGTCTGGGCTCTAGGCCCTGTAGGGAACTTGCTGGAACACAAGCTGGTCAAGGGTGATAGCTTGTCGGGATAGGAGGCAGAGGCCACCAGGCCATGGATCCTGTCCCCAGGAAGTGAGACAGACATGTACACGCCATACAGCAGCTGAGTGTACACAGGGGGCCTGGCATGGCACCATCTGCATGGGGGTCTTTCTACCCACATGCCCACATTCAGGGACATGAAAGGAGGGCATAGGGGTTGATGGTGGAGTGATTGAATTCTGTTTCTGCTGCTGTTTTTCCAAGGTCTGGGTAAAGACCCGTGTGCTGCTCAGGGTGGGTCAGGGCCTTGTGCCTGTCTCCTAGGACCTGTTCCTGCATGTCATCTACCAATTCCACAGCTTGATGGTCACCATGGCTGAACCATTTACTTCGTGGGAACTGGCAGATGTCATATACCAGGATGATTTGTCCCTTACAATCTCAATACCCAGTCAATGCCACTCTTCCTCCCTGACTTCTGAGCCCTTACATGTGCCCAGGTACTTATATGTATCCAGACACTTCCCCATGGGGAGTAGGAGACTGGCATTTAGGGTGGAATTCTGGAATATAATGTATACCCAGGTCACAGGCAGCCCTGCTATAGACAAATCCTCATGAGCCATGGGCGGCCTGCCCAAAGAACACCTATACCAAGCAACAGTTCTGAGGGCCACACCTCTCTCAACAGAAGCAAGTGTTGGCACTGTGACTCTTTGACCTCCCATCTGACTTTGCTCCTCAGCCTCAGGCACCCTCCTAATGACCTGTCATCTCTGTCCATGTGAGAAAAGTGAAAACAGCCAAATGAGGCTGAAAGATCTGTCAGTCCTTCCCAGAGCCTCCCCTGCTGGAGCCTCTCTCCCCTTCTTCCAAAGGGGGTCAATCTCCTCAGTTTCCCCCTTTCCCTTACCATGACCCATGCATTGGTCAAGTGACACGCACAGGAGACTGGGTGACAGGTATCCTCCCTCCCATCTCCAACTTGAACCATCAAAGCTGCTGCCTGCCAGATCCCTCCTCGGCCATTTTCCCCTTTAAATGAATCACCTGCTCTCAGGCAGCCCACCCATCTGCTCAGTTCAGTGTTACTGGTCACTGCTCCCAGGAGATCCACCAGTGTCTGGCTGTGACTGCCCACTAGGCCCCTTCTAGAACGACAGGGGCCACACCTAGGCACCCTCCTTGGCACGTCCCCCTGCATTGCTCATAGGGCCCATGCCTCTTGCCTCAACCTGTTTCCTTTCACCCACTCATTGGATCAGGGCATCCCCAGGGAAGCAGCTGGGTCCCCAAGAGCAGCCTGGGGAAATGTCCTGGGATGGAGGCTGTGCCCCACTTGAGGTTGCAGCTCCTCCAGGTGGCCCAGGGTATCCTCCTGGCAGAGCAGACTTCTCCTCCATCAGCGTGGAAGAGGAAAGGCTGTGTCTCCTACTCCTCCTACAGCTCTGTTGATGGGGCTTGGGTGAGCCTTTCTCCCTTCAGGAACCACATCTGCCATGGCTCTTCTGAGCTGAGGTGGACAGGAGACAGAGAGGCCACTGCAGTCACTCATGCTGGGGTTAGGGGAGGAACTGTGTCCGGGAAAGGGTTAGCCTAGAGTCCTGTCTCTTTTGATGACCCCCATGGGCCCTGCCTCACCTGCTTTCCATGCGGTTCCAGCATGCCAAAGGAGCCCAGGCCTCTCAGAGCCACACAGCCACTTGTTAATTAATTGCACCAATTAGCTGGGCCAAGGGTGGACATCTGGACTCTCCCAGGATGTGTGGAGATTCCCTCCCAGCCCTCTCGGGCTGAGGAAAGTCACTCAGCAGGGACACTGTGTCCAGCCTGCCAGACCTGGGACCACCTCTACAGGCTCACAGCACTGCCTCCCTCACCCCCATGTGTTCTGAGCACACCAAAGGGAGAACAGTGGTCAAAGAGCCTTATGCTGTGTTTCTACAAAGGACTCCTCCGCCACAGGGAAGGGAAGGTGCACTGCCAGCAGCAGGAAAGGACTTTCCGGGTCAGGACAGTGAGCCCCCCTCACATCCCTGTTCTCCCCAGAACAATAGACTCTAGTCCCCCCCACCCACAATGTCGGGAACCTCATTGTCTTTCCTATGTGATGCTCCTCCAGCAGTTCAAATACAGCAGATCCAAAGTAAAGGCAAAGCCAAATTCATCACTTCCCATTCACTCACTCACTCACCAAACATGTATGATTGCACATGGACAGAGTCACCAAGCTTGGTGCTAAGCACGAGGATCTAAACAAAACACGATTTCTGCATAAACCTAAAACACAGTGTGCTAAATAAAAAAAGTCAGGCACAGAAGGACAAATATATAAATTCCCCTTACAGAGGGTAGCTAGAAGAGGTAAATCCAGAGACAGAAAATAGGAGAGGTTACTGGGAAGAGGAGAAAATGAGTAATGGCTTAAGGGACATGCAGCTTCTCCTGGGGATGATGAAAGGAACAGAGTAAGTGGGTGGGTGTTTGGTCCAGCAATTAAGACACCAGTCAAGATGTCCAGATACCACTGGGCTTAACTCCCAGCCTGGGCTCCCTATTCCAATTCCTTGCCAACAGAGACCTTGTAACAGCAGGTGACCGCTGAAGTCCTTGGGTTCCTGCCACCCATGTGGGAGAGCAGAGATAAGTTCCTGGTTCCTAGCATTGGCTTCATCTCAGCTTTGGCCCATGCAGGCAGCTGGAGAGAGAACCAGCAGATGGGGGCTCTCACTGTCTCTCTGTCTCTCAAGGCAATAAAGGGAAAACATTTTGTTAGGCTTCTGGTGTAGATGGCGGTGACAATGGCACACCACAGCCACTGAACTGCACGCCTCTGAAGTGTGTGCACTCCTGCAACAGAACACAGAGTAGCAACACATGTTCCCACCCTCACAGAGCTTGAGTTCTGATGCAAGAAGACACAATAAACAAAAACGAGGGGAGTACATGAAGGATGGTGACAAGCACAATGGGAAGAAAGGAAGCCAGAGAAGCGAAGGATGCAGCGGGTGGGGTGGAGGTGTGTCTTCACTGGGAGGGCCTTTGATTAGAGAAGCGAAAGTGAGAAGGCCAATGGCTGTCACAGCACAGGAGCCTTGAGGAATGAGAGGAGAGGGACTGGAGAGGAGGTGGCAAGGGTCAGATGAGGGCTTACCAGAGAGGGCTCAGTGTACCCTAAAGGCTCGTCACAACCCCAGGGCACACCTGCAAGTACCCGGCACCCCACCTCCCCCGCACCCCCAAAGGCCTGCCAGCCTCCAGCATCTGTTGAACCTATCCCTCAACTGTCCCTGGACCACACCACCCCGCCGACAGCCCACCCCATCTCCCAGGAGCCCAAACACCCACCCTGCTGACTGTCCACTCTTTTCCTACCTCACTACAACATGTGGCCATTTCAGCTCCGGCTGACATAGCTCCACCCAGCCCAGGACCCTTCCAAAATTTTGGTCCCCACTTCCCAGTTAAGTACATTAGGGATCAGACACAGGAGAAGCCTCTGACTCTTTGGTCTTTCCTACCTCAGCAGTAGGACGGAGTCCTCGCATGTAGGTCTGCACCCCTGTGTGTGGGTATGCACATGAACCTCTCTGACAGGTCCCACGTGGGGTTCAAGTGAAGAACTGCCTGCAGTAAATGCTGGTGGGCAGAGAGAAAAGGCCTGGGGGCTAACACCTGGGGCGGTAACCTGAGCACTTCTTGTACAAAAGAAACCTGCCCTCCTTCTGCCCTCCAGCTCAGAAGTAGCTCAGCTCTCCAGCTTCAGCAGCCTTGAGTCTTCTCTCCCATCCTCCCAACCAGAAATCTGGGCAGTTCTCTCTTCAAAAGCCACCCAGTGTCTGGACCCCACTCTCCAGCCCTGTTGGTCTGAGCTGGCACGTGTGGTCTTATTTCATCTGCCTGGCCTGGCTAGCCTGAGAGGCAGGGATACTTCTAGGACCCATGAGATGGGTAAGAACAGTGAGGTCCAGGAAGACTGAGCGAGCAGCCCCCAAGTTATGCAGCTAGAAAAAGGCAGTCAAAATTAGAACTCTGCTCTTCCTAACCTCTTAACCATGACCCTGCTGTGCAGCCTGTAGGATAGGCACAAACCCCAGGTCCTTCCTGGAATGCCCCAGTTCTCACAGCCTTGTATTTGAGACTCATCGACCGTTTATTGATGGGTACATTTGTGAGCAGACTCTGGGACCCCTCAGGCAGGCCCTGGGCAAGGGCAAGAATGGGGGTGAGGTGGCGGGGGAGGGTATCCCAAGCTCAGGAAAGGCCTGCGGGGTGCCCCTGCCTTACATTCCTGCCTCTGGCGTCCACCATGGCCAGCTTCCCTCCGCCCCTGGATTTAAAGTCATAGGGACGATTAATCACCCGATGACATGGAGGGCAGGCTGCAGAGGAGTTAATTAATTAGGGAAATTTCTCTGGGCCCTGTGAAGGTGAAATGTGTGGGGAGGGGACAGGGCCAGGGACAGTTATTATTCAAGCTGAAAGCTGACTGAAAGAAGACTTTAAGAACAACTCCAGGGGGATTTTGAAAAGATGCAGACCTCATGAGGTCCACTCAGGGCTGGGGTTCTCTCCCTTGCCAAGGGGTTGAGGTGTCCCCAGAGGCAAGAAAAGGCCTGTGGGAACCAAGCAGAAGAGGCAGGACAAAGCCGCCACCAGCACTCATCACTGGAGAAGAATGACCATGTAGGTGCCAGGATCGCCATGAATGATTCGGGGGTGAAGCATCCAGCCTGGGCATCTAGACACACAGACACCTGGCAGGAAACTCCCTCTGACTGTGCAGTCTCGGGGAAAGCAGCTGGCACAGGCTAGGGTAGGAGATGCCACCTCATCTTCCCCTCCATGCTGTGGCCTTGAGAGGTGTATCCCCTGGTGCTGGTCAGAGCTCTGTGCTCTCTGCTGGGCTAGGCAGCTGCATACCTTGTTTAAGTGGAACAGGTGGTTGGGGCCAAAGGTTAGGAGCAGCCTAAAGCCTCCAAACACACATGCCCCAGCAAGCATCATTCACCTGCAGTGTCAAGGTTTGGAAACTAAGGGACATTGAGGGGACAGATGCTGAAGATCTGAACCCCACTTCAAAGGTCCCCACGACCCCTCCAAAACAACCTCAAGACAACAGTCTGAGCCCAAACCCCACAGCCACCAGTCCCATGGGAGCATAAGGGAGGGCAGGATTTAGAACATCTGGTGGACTCCAGAAGGCTTCAAGGAGTGGTGTCCTCAGGGGGACACCAGGACAGAAAGCTGCCACTTTGGAAGGTGTTCAGGTGCAGCTCCAGCAGAGAAACAAAGGCGACAGTGTGCAAAGCACATCTGAAGAGGCTTAGGGCCCGGAGCCAAGTTTAGAGTGGGTGGACACAGACCCTGGGCAGGCTTGGACACAAGGCCAGAGAAGGGGGTGGGGGGCAGAAGGCAGAAGACTAGTGCAGAGGGCTGGGGTCAGACCTGGCGGGAAGTTCCAGGGTTTGCAGTACAACCTGCTGTGACGGACAAGCTGTGGCCACTTGGAGAGGAATGTGGTGGGATGGGCGACTAGCAGGAAGTCCTCTTTTATGGTCCAGGACAGGGAAGACCATGCAGAGGGGTGGGGAGCCACAGTTGTCTGTCCACCTTCTCTGGGTTGCATATTGCACTAAACACCCCATTTGTCAGTTCCTTGCCAGTGCAGGATCTAAATCAACCCCAGGATTCCTGGGTGTCTAAAGGGCTGACAAAGCAGCTTAGCAGCTATTGCATCTATACTGCCTCCCTGCCTCCTCCCCACTGCCACCTCAGAATGTGTTTCCCACCCAAAGGACAGTTAGGCACATGGGCATACTGATCTTCCCCAGCTCCAGGACCCTCATGGAACAATAAGGAAAGCTGGGTCACACAGCCCTCATGTCCCCACCCCGCCCTCGCCAATCATTTGTACAGCAGGGAAAGAACCTAATCTCGAATCTGAAAAACTATGTGATGGAGGATTTACAGTATTAGAAGGCAAACAGTGGCAGGTGTAATTAGGAGAAAAATTTGTCATGCTCTCGACTTGAGGAAGAGAAGGGAAGGTCTGGCATCACCATCTCGCCCGTGTTTACCCAGTGTGTGCACACACGCGGGGGAGCGGGCGCTGGCCATGGGCAGATTAATATTTGATGTGAAGAAGAGCAACGCATGCTGTTCATGTTTATTTAGGATATTGTGAAATACAGTGAAATTTGCAATTTTATTGGATTTGGGGGAACGGTGTTTTGGAGAAGTCTTAAGCTGCATGGTAGGACACGCACATCTCTCTGGAGCATGGAGGCCCCAGCTTTGGAGGCCCACCCCTTTCACCCCCCTTCCCAAATCCAAACTTCTAGTTCCATTCCCAGCCTGCAGTGAGGGGCAATTGGTCCCAGGGGTGTAGGTGGAATAAGACAGAAATCTTGGCTGGGCCTCTTAATTTGGAGTTTAGCGGCATGTGGCTGGCACTGAGAGGGGTTGTCACTGGGGAGTTCTTGTCAATTACAGAAAGGCTGGAAGCCAGTGCTGGGCAGCTTGAGGCACTGGTGACCCTGACCTGGCAGGGGAGGGAGTGGGTGTTGGAAGAGTAGGGAAAAAAAGGGAAAGAAGCAGGACAAAGAGTTGCTCTCTTTGTGTCAAGGAAGCCAATGGATAGCAAGAGCCTTGGAAGGCAGGAATCTGAGCTCCCCTCTTAACTGCAGGCTTGGCTTGCCCATCTCCCTGATTCAGATTGCTCAGCTAGCCTGGGTTCTGCATCTTCAATGCAGGGACTGCAACCCAGGCTATTGGCTGGGACCTCCTTTTTTAAATTTAAGATTTGTTTTTTATTAGAAAGACAGTTACAGAGAGAAGGAAAGACAGAGAGAAAGATCTTACATCCATTAGTTCACTCCCCAGCTGGCTGCAATGGTTAGAGCTGAGCTGATCTGAAGTCAGGAGCCAGGAGTCTCTTCTGGGTCTCCCACGTAGATGCAGGGTCTCAAGGCTTTGGGCCATCTTGCTTTCCCAGGGCCACAAGCAGGGAGGTGGAGGAGTTATGAATTGGTGGGATATGAATTGGTGCCCATATGAGATTCTGGAGCATGCAAGGTGAGGATTTAGCCATTGAGCCATCATGCCAGGCCCTTGCCTAGGACCTCCTAATGAGAAACTTTTGTTTCAAGCTACACAGTTAGGTTGGGAAGGGACACATACATCAGGTTGAATGTTATGCTCCTACTTGTATTCAAATAAAAGAAAGAGAGATAAAACTTGAGAGAGAGGCAGACAGAGATACCGACAGACAAGGGAAGGCTGACCGACAGGTATACTTGTTTGAACAGTATATTTCTGAATGGACACATTAAAACTGCTCACTGTGGTTATTTTCAGAGGTAGAAGCCAGATGACCACAAACCTGGAGGAGGGTCCAAGAATGAGAGAGAGCTGCTTTTCCTTGTACACCTTTGACCAATTCAAATTTACTATCACAGGCCTCTAGTACTTGTTTCTCTCTCTCTCTCTCCCTTTTTTTTAAATTCTTTTTATCTTTTTAAAAATTATTTTTATTTATTTATTTTGTACTTGTTTCTCAATGAGAGTTCTTTTAACAAAACAGAAAATATTTTCTATTCAAAGAGATAAAGAGGAAATAGTGTGGCATGAAGGAGCAATAGAACAAGATACAAAGAAGTAGATGAAATAAAAGGAGCCTAACATGCAGTAGCAGAAATCACACCACACACACTGCACACACATACGCAAATCGCATTGATCTCTGTATTGAACCAAAGGCTGGCTGTCTCCTTGGCGCTTCACCCACTTTCTCTCTGTCCTAGTTCTATCCACTGGGTCATGCAGAGGAACCCCTACCCTACACCCTACAGCAACCCTGCCGATATCTGAGGATACACAGAAGCCCCACTTGGATTTTGTCTGGCACCTGTAACTATCTGAGTGGAGTTGAATCAGATCCTGGTCCCTTTCCTACCAAGACTGCGCTCCTCCACCCAGATCGCTGATCCTCCTTTCCTGGACACTCCTGCCTGCTCTCATCAGTCCTCTGCCTTGTCTCTGCCCCGATGACTAAGGCTCTCCTTAGGCCTGGAACTTAGAGCTGGCCTGAGCCCCTGTCCAGTTGGGGGCCATCTCTGCAGTGGTCCAGTATTCCCTGACCTGGACAGAAGCCTAACTTCTTGAGAAACAAACTGGACATTAGAAGGCCATAGATACCGTCCAAATCCCACATGTTAGAAACGGGTTGGAGTGGGCTTTGTGGCCCAGGAGTTAAGCTTCCTCTTGAGACACCCACATACTCTTTCAGAGTGCCTGGCTTGAGCCCAGCTACTTCATGCTTCCAATCTACCTTCTTGCTAAAATGCCTGGAAGGAAGGGATTGTGGTTGGGTTCCTGCCCCCTGCGTGAAAGACCCAGACAGAGCGCTCCTGGCTTTGGCTTGACCTAGTCCCAGCTGTTGAGGGAATCTGGGGAATGAAAAGCAGAAGGAAAAGGGTGTGTGTATGTTCCTCTTTCATCATTTAATTTAAAGCCTTTTTAAATAAATAAATCAGGCTTTTATAAAATCAAATAGTAAAAAAGGGTAAACTGGGCTACCAACTGAGACATCGATATTTCATATCAGAGAAGCTAGATTTGATTCTCATTTCTGGCTCCTGATTCCAGCTTTCTGCTAGTACAGACCTTGGAAAGCAACAGTGGTGGCTCAAGTAGTTGGGACTCTGCCACCTGCATGGAAGACCTGAGTCTCATTCCCAGCCCAGGGCCACTGTGGAGATCTGGGGAGTGAACCAATGGATTGGAGCTCTATCCCCCTCAAAGAAAATGTTTTGAAACAAAAACATTGGAGAAATATAAGTAATTACCACCTTGTGCCTCCTTCCGGGGCATAGGAAAAGATGGAGACTCATCCACCTTATCTCGTGAGATCTTCCTTGTATCTATTTCTCCTCCTGTGAGCCCTCTGGATGGCTCCCAGCAGGATGGAACTTGGGGCACAGACACTGGAGAAAGTGAAAGGAACACCAGCCAACCCAGCACCGGCAGCAGCTCTAATTCCAACAAGGAAGTACAGCCACAAGAGCTGAGAGCTGAGCAAGCCAGGCAGGCATGAGGCGACTCAGGCTTTCAGGGAAGTCAAAGGCAGGGCAGGCCTCAGCGTGCAGTGTGGTAAGCATGGCAGAATGCGCTGATGGACACGTGTGCCAAGCCAGGAGGTGTGTGTTATGCATGCATAATGAACCTGTGGAGGCTACTGTGTGAATAACCACACAGGTGTGTGTGTGTATGAGAACATGCAAATATTGGAGAACATGCATGCTGACCACCGTGTGAGCAGGTATGTGTGTGTGCTCTGCCTTTGCTTCAGCCCTCAGCATCCTGATTTCTCTGCATGTATTCACAAAGCTGTATGATGCCCTGAACGCTGAGCTGAGATCTTATCTTTAAAAAAAAAAAAAACAATTCGGGCCTGGTGGCGTGGCCTAGTGGCTAAGGGCCTCTCCTTGAATGCACCGGGATCCCATAAGGTTGCCGGTTCTAATCCTGGCAGCTCCACTTCCTATCTATCTCTCCTCCTCTCTGTATATCTGACTTTGTAATTAAAATAAAATAAATCTTAAAAAAAAAAAAGAAATAGTTTCACTCAATTTGGCATGACTCCTTAAAAAAAAAAAAAAAAAAACAAAAACCTCAATATTCCCTGTGCCAAATACAATCCACAGCATACAGCAAGTGCTCAATCAGTGTTTGTTGGATTGAACTGAACTGCACTGAATTCCCCAGGGTGTTCACATGTGTCCAAGTTTGTCTTGGGTAGGGAGGCAATGGATCTATACCACATGCGCAAATACTTGTGAAACATGTGTTGGGGCAGGGCAGGGCAGGGCTGCATGTTGACATGTGGGGCTGTGGTAGACATGCACTGGCACAAGGGGATTCAGAGGATAGGAAGGGGATGCACACGCATGTATGTGCCGTGTGTGTGCATGTGTGTGTCTGTGTGTGCACATGTCAGCTTCAACAGCCCTCTCAGGCATGCAGCCAGCCAGTGACTCCCCACTTTCAGCTGAGCCAGGCCTCCTCCCCGTAAACCTGCAGCAACTAAAATTAGTATGAAAATGGTCGTGTTCGGTTAAAAGGAAGGGGGGTGGGAAGAGATGAGGGTGCCCATGAGTGCTATTTTATTTCTCAGTGAGAGGATAAAGTGATTTTTCCTACATAATTTTTGATGTAGAGGCTAAATTAGGCCAGAGAAGAGGGACAAAGCAACTTTCGCCCTCATTAGTATTCCAGCCGCGTTGGCCCAGCCACGGCCGTTATGTATTTTTGCAAGTATGCATATAATTTATTGTGGAGAACACAATTTACATGGTAGTCGATGCCTGTTTTATAGCCTCACAAATAGATGTATGAACTCAAGCATATAATGGCCCAACCAGCAGGCGCAAATACGTTCTAAATCTTCTAAATGTGCTTCACAAAAATGTAACTGAGGAATATAAAACAGATCAATTCTTGCATGTTATATATTGGTTTTTGATTTACAAATCTAATCTGGGACATTTCTTCAGAAATGAGGAGATTCCCCCCCTACCCCAGCCCTCGCCCCTTCTGTGTTTCCACCAACTTCACTGTGCACAGACCTCACCTACTGGTCAAGTGTCCACAGGCACCGCCACCTCTGGGACATGCACAGGTGCCCACATGTGTGTCTGGGCACGGCGCATGCTCTCACCTGGCTACCTGGATGTGCACTTGTCCGCACTCTGGGAGCTGCAGACCTGGGGCAGAAGGTGCGGAGAGGGCTTCATCTGTGGGACCGCCCTCATTTGAGGCTGAAAATGGGAGAGGAGGGTGGATGACAGAATCCCATGGGGGCACGGAGAGCACTCAGATTTGGACCCTTTGGGGATGCAGCTTACATAGCCTTCTTTTCCTGAGACCTCAACTGGCTTCATGACAGACTAGAAAAGAATATGGAAAGAAACAAGTGCTAAAGTAACATTTGTTGAATTCTAATTGTAATTTGCATTTTATGGAAGATATTTTGTTTATCAATTTATCTTCATTTGCAGGGCTTTTTAAAAACCCATTTCATCAAAAGCTGAAAGGACACATAAACAGCGGTGTGCTCACAGGCGGAATACAATACAATAAAGAAAATGAGCCAACTGTTGCATTTTCTTTGCAACATGGGGAAATCTCACTCATATGAGAAATGCAAGAAGCAGGACCCAAAAGAGGTCCTGCTGTATGACTGTCTATATAAATCCAAAGCTGGACTAGACACGACAAAACTCAAGGAAAGCAATGAATTTGACATCAAAGTCATGAGAGGAACTTTTGGGAAGCTGAGATTAGTTTAACTCTTATTTTTCTTCTTCTTCTTCTTTTTCTTCTTTTTAGAAAAAGGAGTCCGATGGACAGGAACTCTCAACAGCTGGTTCATTTCTCAAATATCAGCAAAATCCAGAGCCAAAGCCAGGATCGAGGAATGTGATCCGGATTTCCAAAATGAATGGCAGGAATTCACTAGCTTGAGCCCTCACATCTGCCTCCCAGCGTGTATATACTGGCAGGAAGCTGGAGTGGGGAGCCAGAACTGGGAGCTGAACCTGGCACTCTGATGCAGAGGGTGTTCATTGTAACAACTAAGCTAATCGCCTCCCCGCCAGGTTCTAACTCTTTTTTTTTTTCTAAAGATTTATTTTTATTATTTTTTTATTGGAAAGGCTGATATACAGAGAGGAGAGACAGAGAGGAAGATCTTCCATCCGATGATTCACTCCCCAAGTGAGCACAACGGCCGATGCTATGCCGATCCGAAGCCAGGAGCCTCTTTCGGGTCTCCCACGTGGGTGAAGGGTCCCAAAGCTTTGGGCCGTCCTTGACTGCTTTCCCGGGCCACAGGCAGGGAGCTGGAAGGGAAGCGGGGCTGCCAGGATAGAACCAGGGCCCATATGGGATCCCGGGCGTGCAAGGCGAGGACCTTAACCACTGCGCCACCGCGCCAGGCCCCAGGTTCTAACTCTTGATGGCTGGCAGCTCCACGGGACCCTCCTGAGACACACTTTTTAAAATTTACTTACTCCAAAATGTTGTATTTTGGAATAAAAACATTCACACACACACAAAAGTTAGTGCCTGTAATACAAAAGATATGCCCAGCTCCACTCTCCCAGCTCTATTCTCTTAAAGGCACCCATGGTAACCATTTCTAATGGTTCTTTCCATTTCTCTAGGAATACTATGAAGCTTCTTTCAACTCTATCAGTCACATTTTATAATCCCTTCTATTTCTATCAACTCAGTAGTAAGTTCTTCACTTTCACTCATGATTACAGCCAGTGGTTTGCCAATTCTGTTTATCTTTTCAAAGAGCCAGCTTTTGGTTTTGTTGATTTTCTGTCTTCCTAGTTTCTAATTTATCCGATTACCTCTATTCTGATCTTCATTATTTGCTTCTTTTGGATTTAATTTGCTCTCCTTTCCCTAAGCAGGTGGGAGGTTCACTGACTGAGTTGAGACATTCTATGTTCCTGCTGCTCCTGAACAGTTACTAATTTCCCTCTGAGCACTGCACTTGCTGCATCCTGTAAGTTTTGGCATGCTGTGTACTCATTTGCATTCATCTCAAAACATTTTCTACTTCTGCTGAGAATTTTTTTTTGTCTGTTGGTTTTGTTGATATTTGAGTAGATCCCAAATTTCCAATGTCTTTTTTTTTTTTCTTAAAGATTTGCTTATTTTGGGGGCTCAGTGCAGCAGTCAAGGATGGCCCAAGACCTCGGGATCCTGCACCTGCATGGGAGACCTGGAAGAAGCTCTTGACTCCTGACTTTGGATCGGCACAGCTCTGGCCTTTGCGGTCTCTTGGGGAGTGAATCATCGGATGGAAGATCTTCCCCTCTGTATCTCCTCCTCTGTATATCTGACTTTCCAATAAAAATAAATAAATCTTTTTAAAAGATATTTTTAATTGAAAAGGCAGATCATATTTATGGAGAGGAGAGACAAAGATCTTCCATCTACTGGTTTACTCCCCAAATGGCCACAATGGCCAGAGCTAAGCCAATACAAAGCCAGGAACTTCTTCTAGGTTCTCCCATGTGGGTACAGGATCCCAAGGTTTTGGGTCATCCTCTACTGCTTTCCCAGGCCATAAGCAAGGAGCTGGATGGGAAGTAGAGCATCTGGGACACAAACTGGCACCCATATGGGATCCTGATGCTTACAAGGTAAAGATTTAGCCATTGAGACTTTGTACTGGGCCCCCCTCCCAAATTTCTAATTTCATTCCACTATCCTCAGAAAGCACACTTTGCATGATTTCAATATTTTTAATTTTTATTTTATGATATAATTCCATAGGCTCTGGGATTTCCCTTATCCCCTCCCCAAATTCCCTTCTCCTCTCCAGTAATTTACCCTATATTATTACAGTAGTTTATAGTCCTTCATTAGCAGTCATAAATCCATCAATCTGCTATTTAAGTGTACCCTAACACTGCAAGTATGATCAATGGCAGATAGTCCAGCATGCTATTGTCAAGATATATTTAACAGTTTCATTGGGAGTCCATCTTTGATTTGGCAGTAGAGATGCAAACTGCATTGCATCTTCACATCTGAATATGATAATCTCTATTATACAGTTACTATACATTACCTTAAATGAAAAGCCATGAAACAAAATAAACAACAGAAATAATGTTTAAAAATTTACAACACCAGGGAGTTAAATAACATGCTACTAAATGACCAATATGTCAATGAAGAAATGAAAAATAAAACAAAAAACTTTCTTGGAGAGAATGATGCTACCATATGATCTATGACACAGTGAATAATTTAATAAGAGAAAACAAACAAAATGCTAGCCAACAGGACCCAAAAGCACATCAGACAGAACATTTACCCAGACCAGGTTGGATTCATCCCTAGCATGCAATATTTGCAAATTTTAATATTTGCAAATCAATAAATGTGATACACCACATCAACAAACTGAAAAGTAAGAGCCATATGACCATCTCAATAGATACAGAGAAGGCATATGATAAAATCCAAAACCACTTTGTGCTAAAAACCTTAAGCAAGATAGGCATAGAAGGAACATTTTACAACACAATCAAAGCAATATACGAAAAACCCAACGCCAGCATCATACTAAATAGAGAAAGACTAGAAGCTTTTTTCCACTAAGATCTAGAACTAAACAAGGATGTCCACTTTCATCAATGCTATTCCAATGCTAGTATTGGAAGTCCTGCCAGACCTATTAGGCAAGAAAATGAATTAAAAGAATTCAAATTGGAAATGAAGAATTGAAATTATCCCTGTTTGCAGATGACATAATTCTTTACATAGGAAAATCAAAAGACTCAGTCAAGAGACTATTATTGGAACTCATAAGAGATTTTGGCAGGGTAACAGGATACAAACTTAATCAATGCAAATCAGTGGCACTAGTATACATAAATAACTCCCTGGCTGAAAAAAAAAAGTTGTAAGTACGGTCCCCTTTAAAATAGTGGTGAAGGATCTTAAATACTTAGGAATTAAGTTAACCAAATATGTGGGAGACCTCTATGATGATTTCCGTGTTTTTAAATTTATTGTGATGTGATTCATACCTGAATGCTCCTTGAGTGCCTGAGTAATCTCCATGAATACTCTTCTCATACAGGGTAGAATGTTCAATAGATCACTATTAAAAAGCAGTATGTGTTAGGTCGAATTGGTTAATATTGACTTTGACATCTTCTGGTTCCTTACTGATCTATCTGGTTGTTCTATTCACTATGTCAGTGAAATTTTGTTTCACTTGTGTGGCACTTAGAATGTATAAGTCACAGACCCAGTACAGTGGCTCAATTAGCTAATCCTCCCCATTGCAACCGCTGGGATCCCATTAGGTGCCAGCTCATGTCTTAGATGCTCCACTTCCCATCCAGATCCCTGCTTGTGGCTTGGGAAAGCAGCAGAGGATGGGAAGTGCTTGAAATTCTGCATCCATATGGGAGGCCTAGCAGAAGTTCCTGGCTCCTGGCTTCAGGTCAATTTAGCTCTGGCCGTTGAGGCTACGTGGGGAATGAACTTTATCTGTATCTTTCCTTCTCTATGTAGCTCTGCCTTTCCAACAAAACAAACAAATCTTTTTAAAAATGTACAAGTCGGGCCCGGCACGATGGTGCAGTGGTTAAGGTCCTCGCCTTGCACTCCCGGGATCCCTGGCAGCCCCACTTCCCATCGAACTCCCTTCCTGTGGCCTGGGAAGGCAGTCGAGGATGGCCCAAAGCTTTGGGACCCTGCACCCGTGTGGGAGACCTGGAAGAGGCTCCTGGTTTTGGATTGGTTCGGCACTGGCCGTTGCGCTCACTTGGGGAGTGAATCATCGGGTGGAGGATCTTCCTCTCTGTTTCTCCTCTCTGTATATCAGCCTTTCCAATAAAAATAAAATAAATCTTTAAAAAAAATGTACAAGTCACAACTTACGGGACAACTGCCTTTACCCCCATGTCATCCTGCAACCAGGGGTCTTGGGCAGCTGTGAAACTACCTGTCGGCCTCAAGGATCCCCTACATTGCCAGGTTCTTGATCCCTGTATGAGTAAAGCAGGACTTAGAAAATGTCTTGCAGACAAAGTAGAGGTTAATGCCTTTATGATACATATTGGGAAGCTGATGCCCCAGAGGGGACGAGCGCTTGGAGCCAAGCCCAGTGATGTCTATGTTCATTATCTGTTCGGCTGCAGGCCCCAGGCCATGCCACTGATGCTAGGGAAAAACAGACTAGACGTCACCTCCTACGTCATTTCCATTTGCAGTGTGGAGCAAGGTTGGAGAGAGTGAGAGGGGCTATGTTGCACAGACACCTGAAAATCTGCTCTTCTATCCTAGCTTTGCTGCTGTGACCTTGGGCAAGTGTCCCTACCCAGTCCCCTCCTGAGCCTCAGTTTCCCCACACATGAGATAGAAAACTCCATGATCATTGTCAACACTTACTGAGTCCCCACCGAGTCCCAGGACTGAACTCCCAGAATCTCCTTACAGCCCTTGGAAGAAGCAGGTATCTTTGTCACAGCAAGAAGTTGAGGCCCCATGAGGCAGAGGAGAAGGAGGGGTGGAGGAGACAGAGGGGACAGGTGAAACTAGATGGGAACAGCTCACAATTCCTGCCTTGGAGCAGGTCCTCAGGCTCATTAAGATAGCTCTCTTTCTCTCTCTTTTTCTCGTTTGAAGCATGCCCAAGTTTTTCTGATAAAGGCCCTCAAGCTCCTGATTCCATGTGTAGCCCACCAAGAATGATTATCCTCACAGAAATGTGCCACTCCTCTGGGGACAGTCCCACCTCCTCAGTATCCCCAGTGGCAGCAAGAGGTTGGGGTCCCAATGGGTGGCCATGCTGTGGCCATGGTCACCCACCTGCCATCCAGGAGGTCCGCTGTTCCCCACATCAGGAAGATAGAGGTGACCCTTTCCTTCCCTAACTTAGGAGAGCCCCCCTGAGGAGAGTAGGAACTGTCAGTAAAGAAACTGTGGGGGGGGGAACAGCCCTTCGGTTCCCTCCCCAGACAAACACTCCCGGCTGGGGGTCTCCACCTGCCAGGAAGGGGAGTCTCAAGCTGGTCTTGCAGGCTGTATTCACAGCCAGCGTCCCCATGGCAACAAGCTAGTTAGTGGGTCCAAGCCCGGCCTCCTGGGGCCACTTATCTGCACCCCCCCAGGTGGCAGCATTAATGGGCAGCCCTGCCCTCCCCCCCTTTCCCCTCTCAGGCCATCCAGGGACTCCCACCCCCCACCAGAGAGCCCTTTCTTGTATATCAAGCCCAGGAGACAAAGCCCCAGCCCTGACCAAACACATACAGAGTACAGACATACCCTTCACACATGAGCTCATCTCTCTCACACAAGTACAAACACACTCATAATATACCCACTCACACACACAAGTACAAGCACATCCTTCAGGTATACTCATCTCTCACACACAAATAGACATGCCCCTCATACATACACTCACACACACACACCTCTGTCACACACAAATGTAAGTTCACCTCTCACAATATGCCCACTCACATACATAAGTGTAAACACATCCCTCACATGTACCTCTCTCACACACACTAATACAAACACAATCTCACATACACAAGTACAGACACACACCTCACACATACAATCACACTTACACACATCTCTCTCACACATACTTCTTTGTCCAATGCATGCTCTCCTATACTCACTCATCTCTCTGTCTCCACAGCCCACTCCCAGTTTAACAGAGGAAGAAAGCAAACATATGTTCCTATGCCCATACACCCTGCACAGACCACACAGCCTCTTGTCTGAGAAGGTTGTGGTGCAGGTGTCAGGGGTGGAACACACCATCACGGGGGTCTTGCTCTCCCATGCATCAGCGTCCTCTTCAATGGCTACAACACAATCTCCTGAATCCTCCACACCCAGGGCATACTCCTGATGGTCACATCACAATGGTCAGGCTGGAGCCAGACATGGACACTTGCTAACTTCCCAGGACACTTCCCAATATCCAGGGGCTTGTGACTTCACTGCAGAAGCAGCCGTGCTGAGATGAGCAAAAACAGACCACACAGAACAGGCCTCTGCACACAGTGTGACTGGTGGCCATTACTCAGCTACCATGCAGGAGGACCAAGAAGAATGGTGATAGGACTTGGAGGAAGAGGTGGTGTGTGGGTGGGTGAAGCAGGGCTTGCAGAACCGAGGATGGCATCTCAGTTGTCCTAGCCCTGCATCCTGCTGACACTGAGGCAGTTCCTCCTATGGTCCTCAACTCCCATTTACCCAAGTAGCTGCGAAAGTGGCATCACAACAGGGGTGCTTAGGGGTCAGGATGGATCACAGAGTTTCCTGAGATCTCTGCCTGTGGGCCTGGTTATGGGAACAGGTAAAGGTTAGCACCGCCTCTACTCCCTGCAACTCCACCAAGCTGTGGAGGCCGAACAGGCAGATTCCAGATTCTTTCTTTCTTTTTTTTTTTTTTAACAGTGTTGGTACTTTAAAGATTTATTTATTTGAAAGGCAAAGTTACAGTAAGAGATAGTGAGAGAGAGAGAGATCTGCCATCTGTTGGTTCATTCCCCAAATGACTGCAATGGCCAGGGTTGGGCCAGACCAAAGCCAGGACCCAAGAGCGTCTTCCTAGTCTCCCACATGAACCATCTTCTAATGCTTTCTTGAGTGAATTAGCAGGGAGCTTGATTGGAAATGGAACAGCCAAGACTAATGCCCATGTGGGATGCTGCTGTTCCTGATGGAGACTTTTTTTTTCTTTTTCTCTCTCTTTCTCTCTCTCTCTCTTTCTCTTTTTCTCTCTCCTGTATCTGGGGTAAGGGAAAATATAAAGGGAGATGCCCCACCCAGTCTCCCACCCATCCCAGGGTTCCCAACCTGGGGCATGCTCCGAGGACACTGCTCAAACGGTTTTGATAGTTCAACAGTTCTGAATTGCTGCCAGTCTCACCATTCCAAGCATGATGAAATCTCTCCAGAATCCACTGCCTGATAACAGTCTATAGTAGAGTCTCTGTTAACCCAGATTTTCACTGCCAACATGAGGCTGGGTAGTTGGTTGTATGTTTTGTCCTCCATCCTCTGTTGTGGTACTAGGTGTCCTCTTCAGGTTCCAACAGACTGCCATAGCTTCCATGTGCACCTGGTTATGCTGTCTACTGCTGTCTGAGCCTCTGGGGAGGCTCAGCTTTGACACATGCACTCCATGGCCAGACATGGAACCTGCACTTCTCTTCATGGTTGGGGTTCTGAGATCAGCAGTTCAGTTGGAGAGATCCCCAAAGAATGTTCATCTGAGGTGATCCCAGGCCTGATTCTTGTGTGTGCATGCCAGTACAGGGTCCGGCACAGTCTGTCACTCCAATCAGCTTATGCACATGTTGGTGGTTGCAACTGCTGGATCAGTTCTGCTTTCAGCCTTTTCTTCTACACAAGCCAATGGATGTTGCAGTCCATCCTGATCCAGGCCCAGCCACCACAACTGAAATGTCCCTGTGTGATCCCTGGGCTGAGGGGCAAAGATGGGCGATGTCCTTGCAGCCTAACAGGCTGCCAAGAGTCCTGCCATCAGGTGGGTGTGAGCCAGAATCCGAAGGGACTGGGGGGATTGGGCACCCCAGCTACAGCCGTACACAGCCAACTCAGCAGCTGTAATCAGCTGGCACATGCTCTCTTGCAGTTCCTGAGGCCTCAAGTCTGACATAAGAGTGGGAGCAGGAATGGTTCCTGGAGATTCCTCTGGAGGTCTTCTATGCCTTTCTCCCAGTTTCTGGTGGCTGCTGACAACCATGACCTTCCTTGGATTATAGTTAAACCATCCCACCATCCGTCTCTGCTCCACACAGCCCACTTCTCTGGGTTTCTGTATGTCTCCCCTTTCTTATAAGGACATCGGTCATCAGATTCAGAGAGCATGCTAAATTTAGGATGATCTCATCTCAAGAAGCTTAATCATATCTGCCAAGAAACTACTCCCTAATAAGGTCATGTTCATGGGTGCTAGCACTTAGGTTTCACACAGTTACAAAAAAAAAAAAGTTTATTTATAATAAAAGGAGAGTTAGAGAGAAAGAGCAATCTTCCATCCATCTTTCATCTGATGGTTCACTCTCCTAATGACCACAATGGCTAGGCCTGGGCCAGGCCAAAGCCACAATCTAAGAATTCCATACAGGTCACCACACGGGTGGTAAGGAACCAAGCACTTGGGCCATCTTCTCCTGCTTTCCCAGGTGCCTTATCAGGGAGATGGATTAGAAGCAGAGCAACCAGAACTCAAGTGATACTCAAATTGGATACTGGCATCTGAGGCAGCAGTTCAACTTGCTGCATCTCAGTACTGGCCCCTGCACCTATTTTTGAGGAATATAATTTTCTCCAAACCATGGAAGAGGAGAGACCCATAGCAATTGCAGAAGTAACTTTCTAGCAACAGCATCCCCCCCATTCTGCACTCACTCTTAACTCTATAGCTGAGGAGACTCAGGGCCACAAACAGCTAGCAGCCATACCTAGCATGCACAGGACTTCCCAGTCCCGGGGGAACAGAGCATTTCTGTGTGCCTCCCATGCACTGGGCACATATAGGATGTCTGGGAGCATCTGGCAGTGGCAGACACAAGCTGCTGGAGGTAGGACACTGGGGCTGAGCCTACCATGTCTCCTTAGCTAGGGAAATTGAGGAGCTAGGCCTGTCCTGTCTTCATTCCAGTATGGGGAAGACACCCAGCTTGGACATTCCCATGCTGTCAGTAAGTACGTCACAGCACAGTGCCATCTATGGAAATTATTACAACTCAAAGGACCTAAGGCGACAACAGGAGAAACTGGGTAAGAGGTTAACATGAACACTTTTTAGTGCTTGCAGCTTTTCTACAAGTTAAAAATTAAAAGTTATGCCCATTTTGTGGCATAATAGGTAAGACTGCCACCTACAACACCAGCATTCCTATGGATGGCAGTTTGACTCATTGCTGCTCTGCTTCCCATCCAGCTCCCTGCTAATGCTCCTGGGAAAGCAGCCGAGGATGGCCCAAGTTCTTGGACCCTTGATACTCACATGGGATACTAGGAAGAATCTCCAGGCTCCTGGCTTTGGCTATTGCAGCCATTTGAGAGGTGAACTAAAGAATGGAAGATCTCTCTGTATTTCTCTCTCTCCCTATCTCTCTAACCCTCTTTCAAACAATAGGTCTTAAGGACCTGTCTCATGAATGTACTGTGAAACCGGCTGACCAAACATGCTGTACAATGGATAGTGGATGCTTAATTCTTACACACTGTGAGGAAAAGGGGTCAGTCCCAATTTTTGAACAGAGCTTAAAGACTGCTGGTGACGCACCCAGTGTCAGGCAGCTGGTACTGGGTGACACCTGGATTTTGAACTTGGGTCTCCCCAGCCTCAAAGGCCTTAGTCCTTCTACTTCCTGGGATCCCTTCTCTGTCCTAGAACTCTATTTGTTTTTCTTTTTTTTTTTTTTAAGATTTATTTATTTTTATTGGAAAGGCAGATACACAGAGAGGAAGAGACAGAGAGGAATATCCTCCGTCTGATGGTTCACTCCCCAAGCAGCCACAACAGTCAGAGCTGTGCCAATCCAAAGCCAGGAGCCAGAAACTTCTTCCAGGTCTCTTCCAGGTCTCCCACATGGGCGCAGGGTTCCAAGAATTTGGGCTGTCCTCGACTGCCTTTCCAGGCCACAAGGAGGGAGCTGGATGGGAAGCAGGGCCACCAGGATTAGAACCAACATCTATATGGGATCCCGGCATGCTCAAGGCAAGGACTTCAGCCACTACACTATCACACTGGGCCCTGTCTTAGAACTTTAAATCACAAGAAATCGAAGGCTTCACCAAGAACAGCTGTGAGAGCAAGGAACAGATCACTATGCATGTAAATGATCAAATGTAGCTTCCACAGGCTCATGCCTTGGGACTAAGTGGAGCACAGCTCCATCCCAGACCTTCATGTGGACTAAATACAGTCCACACTCTCTGCTGAGGCCAGAGGTCCCTGTTGCTTCCCACAGCATAGCTAGAAATGGACCATTCGGGCCTCAGTTCCAGAGGCCAAATGGATGTCCCCAGTCACCTGAGTGGCCCGCCTCACCTGGCCAGCTCCTACTCACCAATGTCTTTCCTTAGGTGGGAAACTGAGGAGCAAGTGTTGAGTTGCATTGGATTCAGCCACCACCTGGGGACACCCACATCCTGCATGGAGTCCCAGCTAGTCCACTTCTGATCTAGCTCCCTGCTAATGTGCTTGGCAAAGCAGCAGAGGATAGCCTGAGTTCTTAGGGCCCTAAACCTATGTGGGAGACCCAGAAGAAGCCCATGGCTTCATCTTGGCTCAACCTTGGCCATTGTGGCCATTTGGGGAGTGAGCCAGCAGACTCTCTCTCTCTCCCTCTCCCCATCCCACCCCATCTCTGTCTCTCTGTCTTTCATAGAAGTAAATAAATATTAAAAATAAATGGATAAATAAATAAATGAGAAAATGAGGGATTGAGAACAGACCCAGGGCTGAGTGAATCCCCGAGCTAAGCCATTGTCTTCTTCTAGAAGTCTGGACAGCTCTGCTCTGCTGGTGGAGTATCTTGCCACCTGCAGGCAGTAGGGGAGCAAAGCCCAGGTTCCAGAACATCCCCACAGCAGAAGGCAACAGTGATCAGGGTCTCTGTGCAGTGCTACGGCATACACAGTCCTTTAGCCTAACTTAGCCTCTGTTTCCTTGTCTGTACACAGACAGGCTATGCCTGCTTGTCCTTACAACTTCTTTTTTTTTTTTTTAAGAAAAAAGTAATAAATTAGTTACTTATTCATGTGAGAGGCAGAATTACAGAGAGGAAGAAAGAAAGATGTTTCCTCCACTGGTTCACTACCCAAATGGCTACAATGGCCACAGCTGGGCAGCACTGAAACCAGGAGTGTCATGTAGGTCTTATATGTAGGTGTAGGGACCTAAGCACTTGGGCCATCCTATGCTGCTTTTCCCAGGCCACTAGCAGAGAGCTGGATAGGGACCGACACCTGAGTGGGATGCCAGCATCACAAGTAGTGGTTTTATGGTGTTCTACGCACAATGCAGCCCTTCCTACCACCTCTTAAGCAGAGTCTCAGATGAGAGGATGCCTGAGCTGTCTCCCCACAGATACTCATCCCCAGAGGACCCTGACAGCAGCTTTCTCAGCTCCCTTCCCCATAGGATAGTCCGGCTTCCTTTCAGAGCAGCAGCCCTGTTTTATTTACCTTTAAATTGCCGGTTGCCTAAGAAGATTAACAATGGAGAGCACTCATCTGGCCTTTCCTCTGGGCCAGGATCAAGCCTGTTAGGTGGATCTTGCTATTATTATTTTATCAACAAGCAAGCAGAGACTCAGGGAAACATCCAGTCCTGGCCCTGGCCCTCCGAATGCATGTCATCCGTGCAGATGGGAGGTTGCACGAGTGCATGCCAAAGGGCACTGGCAGGTGGGTGAGGAGACGGAGGGAGGGTGCCTAGTGCGGAGCTGGACCGGTGCACAGAGGAATGCATGGGTGAGTGGGTGGGGTGGGTGGACATGCAGAAAGATGAGCAGGTATGCGCACAGGTGAACGGCTGGGTAGGGAGTGGTGAGCTGATGATGGCTGGCTGGAGGGTGGGTGGGTGGGTGGATTGATGGTGACTGCAGATGAAAAGAAGCATGCAGAGATACACTTTGGAAGGTTCTTGGGTTCTCCAGCCCACTACATGAAGAGACATCTGTGGGACCAGGTACAGGCTGGAGGCATCCAGAAACAACCAAGGAAAGCCTTCCTTTTAAGAGTGAAAAAGACAACAGAGACGGAAGCCGTGCAGTCACCCCGACCACCGCCCTTCAGTTGCGCCCCGCAGTCTCCCCTCCTCTCCGCGACTGCTCCTCTCCAGTCCCTACCACCCCACCGCCCTCGGGGAGCCCCCCGCGCCCGCCCGCGCGCCTCGGAGATGAGGTTGGCAGAGACAGCGGGTGGGCGGGCGGCGTGTTCCCTCCTTGTCGGCGGTAACCTTCCTCCCGGCTGCTTGTTCTGGGTAATGTTACACTTGTCTTCCCGCAACACTTGGATACCCGAGCCAATTTTGTCATGCAAATGAATTCAGCCCATTGTAAATCCCACGGAGGGGGCGGAGGGAGCGGGGTTCTGGTGGAGCCGGCGGGGGCGGGGCTGCGCGGGCAGAAGCTCCCCCGCAAGCCCCCTTCACTGCCGCTGCCATTGCCGCTGAGGAGGGAGCGTAAGACCTTTACCATGGGCCATCTGCCCCTCCTCCCCAGAATTCAAGGCTGGAGGAGTCCAGTTGGGCATTAGAAACGGATCCTCTCTGATGATCTGGGAACCTGAGGCCCAGAGAGGGACAGTGTCTTACCCACAGCCACACAGTTAACCAGGGACTCAGCCCTAACTCAGCCAAGCTGCACCTGCGATCCACTGGTGGCCAGAGTCTCCACTTCCATCCAACCCAAGTACAGCCCTTCCAGGAGCTGGGACCTCCTTATAGCTAGCTATGTTCCAGAGACGGACATATCTGGTCTGGAGGGCCAGGACAGTATCAGGGACAATTTGAGGTCAGGATCATGTGAAGCCTGGGGGATGCTGACCAAAGCCAGGTTGGGCTAGCATGTGCCAGGTGTTCTGCCTAGGTGGGTGTTACTGGCAGGAGCCAACACAAGAGGAGGGGAATATCTCAGATTCAATTCAGACACAAGTAACTGAGCCTGAGGCCCCAAAGGTGGGGACAACCTGCAGGTGAGCATCACCTGAGGGCAAGGACAGAGGTCCCAGAAAGCTGGCCAAGCACAGGGCAGGAAAAGAGAGATGGGGTGGGGGAAGGTGTTGGTTTTAAGGCCACAAATGCCATCCATCCTCATATCATCCTTGCAATCATTTGAGAGAGGTATTGTCTTCCCTTTGCAGAGGACAAAGCTGACACCAGGGAGGTGGCTGCCTGATGGCCCAGGCTACACAGGCTGCAGGAGACCTGACTATTCCATAGGGAGGGCTGGCATCCCACAGTCCATGTTCTCTCCTCTGTGTGTTGTGCCCCTCCTGTACACTCTGCCCTCAGGAATCACCACCCTGGAGCAGCAGCAGCAGGGATGAGGGACAGTGAGGGGTGAGGCAGCGGTTTGGTGGGGTGTGATTCTGGAGGTGAACGTTTCCGTTTCCAGCTCCTTGGGATGCCGTGGGCCATGATGAACTGGCTGAAGCCTCAGTTCCTGCCATGACACTCCCCAACATGTCCTCCACCTCCAAGCACATACCCCTTCCTCCCTCTTCCTCTTGAGTGTTCCTCCTGGCCTCCAGGTCTTTGCACAGGCTGTTCCACATGGAAGGTCCTTCCTGGCCTGGTCTGTCTTCTGATCTTCAAGGTTTGACAACTGGTCCCTGGACCATCTGCACCCACCCCTGTAGCTCACTCCTGTGACGTAGGCTGTTAGCAAGAATTTGTAGTTGTTTTTTTCTCTACTAGTCAGAGAGCCCAAGGTGGCTTCTTGCTATCCATACAACCTCTGTGTCCCCTGGTACACAGAGACCCCTCTCCCTGTTCTGGTAGGAGCCCTAACACCCTCATTAAACCCCTGTGCTGATAACATTGACCTTAGACAAACCCAGTGCCAGAGATGGATCAGCTGCTAAAAATGTTCACCCTCCTAATACTGGCCCTGCTCATTCTGAAGGAGTTACAGAAGGGAATAGCCTCAGTACAGACTTGGGTCCCAGGTCCCTCTTGGCCCCGCCCTACCTTGCACACAGCTGTAAGCAGCAGGATTCCCTCGGGCCTGCAGCCTCCCAGGCAGAAGCAGGAGGAGGCAGAGGCTGCAAAAGAAAGCAGCCCTCCGTGGCCTGGACCCCCAGCCTCTGTCCTGTTCTGTTGTGGTTTACCTCGGACAAGTTCCTTTTCTTCTCCAAGCCCCAGTTTCTCCTCTGGCAACACAAGTGAGCTAGACTCAAGACACCAGCAGAGCCTCTTGCCTTTATGGGAGCAGGAGACCAAGATGAGGCCCTCCCAGCTCAGATAACTCTCCTTGGAGCCCCACTGTGGGCCCCATGAAAGAGTGCTGAGCTGCACTGAACTCTCTCAAGGCCACCGGAGAAGAGTCACTGCACAATAACAGCAGGTTCACCGAGCACTCAGTATGTCTGGGCGTTGTGCTAATGAGCCTTCTGACATCAATCATCTTGGAGGCCTTACCAGCACTCTACCAAGTGGGCTACATTAATGTCATCCCCACTGAACAGAGTTCTTGTCCCAAACTGCACAGAACCGCTTGGCTGTCCCAGGGCCTCCACTCTCACTATGGGGTTTGGTGGCAGCCTGGCTTGAGGCCGTTTGCGAGCCTCTCTACCACACTGGCCTGCTCCCTTTTACCAGTACCACTGGAGAAGAAGGGGCTGGGAGAGTACCACTGGAGTACCACACACAGCCTGCACCTGCCTGGTGTGGCTCCACATTACTCTCCAGAAGAACAAGGAGGGCGAGAGGGTGGGAGGGAGGGACTAAGATAATATAGGCACTGGGAGTCTGCACTCCTGCGTATCTCCTAACAGAAGGTGCTATCTCAGCAACTTCTCGGGTGAGACCTGGACCAGAATGAAGACCCCAGAATCAGGAGCATGCCCTGTCCTGCCTCGGCAGGTCGAGAGCCTTTCACTGCTCCAGGCCTCCATTTCCCAGTCTGTGCAATCTGAGACTGGGACCCTGAACGCCCTCCAACCCCATGTGGCATCTCTGCTGCTAAGCACATTGCACGAACCCTCCAGGTGCTCAGGCGAAGGTGGGGAGCACGCCTTTGACAGACACCCCCTCTTCCTGCTGAGCCATGGAGGAGGGGGGAGCAGTGCCGAATGTCGCAGCCACCATCGCCTAACGTATACCCGGCTCTGACGCCCTGGTGGCTTGGCTGGCCAGCCTGCGGAGGTGCAGATAGTCCTTAATGAGAAGAGCCCAGGCTTTATCTGCTGTCTGCTCCAGCCATTATCTCCCCCAGTCTATAGACACGCAGTTACCTCTGACAATAATGCTGGGAGGCAACAAATGCTGATGAGTTTTCTATGCAGTCCACACAATAAGTCTATCACAACAACCTCGGAAAATTATGAACCCCCGTGACAGACAAATACAGCCGGCTTCAGCGTGAATTTAGAGCCCCCAACCCTACGTTTCTTTTAATTCTTCAGGCTGCCCTTATCTCTGCTGTTCCTCTTCTGGTGGTGAGATAACAGTAATTCTTCTCTGTGCTGTTTTTTTTTTTTTCTCTTTCCCTCCCATACCCCCCCCCCCAACCTGGCTTTTTTTTTTTCCACCCACTGAGTGAGATGTTTTCCATGTCTTTCTGCTTGCTAAAGATAAAGGGTTAAAGACCAACTTATGTTGGGTGCTGGGGAGGGGGAGGGGGCAGGGGAGAGGGGGAAAGTAATCAGCATTCAAGAGATTGCTATCGGAGAAAGCGCACCGAGAACAGTAATTTTGCTGGCTTCGCGAGGGCTCTCTGCACTCCCCCCCTTTTTTATGAATGCACATAATGCCTGGAGTGTTGGGGGCAGATAAAAGAATTAGCAGCAGCCAGGGGGACGGAGGCCGAGAACAGGGGAGAATTAGAATGTCTATCTTTGTCTCTTCCGGCTCATCCAGCCAGCCGAGGCTCCCGGCTCGTAAACAATTTAATCTTTTTGCTACAGTTAAAATACAAAGACAGCAAGCCTCCTTCTTCCAAATGGAAAAGGGAGGAGGAGCAGGACAGGAGGAGGAAGATGGGGTTGGAGGCTGGAGGGGGGGCGGAATGCGGGAGGAGGGAGAGGGAGAGAGAAAAGGGTTGCTGACACCACAAACTTTTCTCTGCCATCAGCTTAACCCCTCTTGGCCCTGGGGACCTCAGGACTGCCCGTGTTCCCACTGGGGGACATGCAAGTCCACACCTGCCTTGGTGCAGCCAGCACCCAGGAGTGGTAGAACATGGCCCCTGGGAGTGGAAATTGGTTCTGGACTCCTGGGACGTGGCTAGAGGTAGCAGATCTCCGCTCCTCTTTCTGCCTCTCCTGCTAGCTCCTTCTCACGCATAAGAAGCACACCTTTACTTCACCAGGCTGTGGGCTCCTTGAGGGCAGGCACTGCCCACTGCATTCCCTACAGGGCTGGGACCAGGCTAAGGCTGCAGCACAGGCTGAGGGCTCAGCCTTCCAGCTCCTACCTGAGAACAGGGGCATGCATTCCTCCTCCAGTAACTCTGTCACAAGCACACGCTCTCTCTCTCTGTCTCTCTCTCTCATACACACACTCACAGTGGGGTGAGAACTCCAGGAAAGCACACTGCCTGAGAAGAGGCAAAGCAAAGTCCATTGCAAAGAACAGATCACTTTGAGAGATGTGAGAATTTACCAGAATAAAGCCTTCCAAGGAGCCCCAGAGAAGGATTCAAGGAAGAGGCATCCTACACTCCAGGGAGGCTGCAGGGCACACAGATGATCAGCTGGGCATACCAGGGGCAGCCAGTGCCCTGAGTGCCCCCTACACTCCCACAGCGTGGGCACTCAGCCACCCCAGCCAGACCCTTGTCACATTACTCTTTCAAATGGAAAGAGTAATGGTTCGGGGCTGGCACAGAGTAGGGACTCAGCATGGATCAGTCATATTTAAACTGAAGCTATGCCTCTGAATGACAAGCATAGCAGACTCAATAACCCACGTGCCGAGAACATCTCAAAGCTCCCAGAGTAGCTTTCATTGACTCGCTATTATAGGAATGTCATCCTCCCGATGCCTTTATTTTTTATGGGAAACTGAGGCTGAGCTGAGCCAGAATATGGAAATAAAGCCTCTTTTGTCAGCTCCTGGGTCTCTCCTCAAAGCTGGGGAGTGGGCAGTTGGGGATCTTCCACGGGTTGGCATTTTGGCTGAGGCCGGGCCTCAATCACCAGCTCATTTCTGCAGTTTTTTTAGGTAGCCTTCGCTTTCTGCCTGCCTGCAGCTCCCCCTTCCCAGCCTGCCTGGAACTCCCATCCTTCCTCACCCGTGTGCAATGTGAGCCTGAAAAGCAGCTCTCTGTAGCTGAGCAAAGGAGTGGAACACCGGCCAGAGCATGGGTTTTTGTCAGTAATGCTTAAATAGCAGTCCATCCTTTAGTTCTTCTATCTTACAGTCAGATAATGGTTATTTTCAAATGTATGTGAAAGACTGATCACTTGGCAGCAGGAAAGCAGATTTTTTGAAAGATCCCCGATGGTTCAGTCTTGTTTGGGAGCCAGTGTCTCAAGCCACAAAGAGGCTTCATTGTATTCATTAACTCATCAAGTACTATCTGAGCACCTGGTGTTTGCCTTTGTGTGTTGGGAGGATAGGGAAGAGAAAAGATGCTGAAAAGCCACAGGGAACAAGAAAGCTGGATCAAACCCAAGCAATGTGGATCCTCATCCCCTGGCCTCAATCCCAAACAGCACCCAGTCCTGAGTCTTCCCCTCCTGAGACCCTCAGAGCGTGCTTCCTACTCTCTGCTGTCAGAGCAGGAATGCACAGTGAGCGTCCACTCTGGGCCACACACTGAACAAGGATCAAGCTACACGTCATACTGCGTTTAACCCTTAGACAACCTTAATGTGGGATCTGGCATAGTGGCACAGCACGTTAAGCTGCTACCTGCAATATGGGTGTCAGTTTGAGTCCTGGCTACTCTACTTCCTATCTAACTCCCTACTAATATACCTGGGAAAAGAGCAAAAGATAAACCAAGTGCTTGGATCTCTACACCTACACCTTGACAAGTCCCTGGCTGCTGGTTTTGGCCTGGCCTTGTTCTGGCTGTTGCTGCTATTTGAGGAACAAACAAGTAGATGGAAGATTCCTCTGTTTCTGTAACTCTGCTTGTCAAACAAATCTTTTTTTGTTTGTTTGTTTATTCTTACGTGGTAGGTGTTATCATTTGCGTATTACTGAGGAAGAAGCTGAGGAACTCAAGTTTATAAGTCACTGCAATGCCCTCCAGCCTCAAATGGTGCAATGCAGCTTAAAAAAAAATGGTGCAAGGCTTTCTAATAAATGCTCTTTCTTCTTTATTAATCACAGTGCCTGGGATTTAATCATTCAGTCATCCATTCATGAAACGGCTGTATCTGCCTACTGTACACATGGCACCTAACTATGGCAAACAGGTAAGTATAGAGGACTTTTTTGGTCTATGTACCTCAGTTTTGCTTTTTTTTTCTTTTAATTATTTCTTTCATTTTTATTTGAAAGACAGAGGGACAGAGAGATAGAGAATCCATTTTCTGGCTTAATCCCCAAATGTTAAAACCCAAAAGCCTGGACCTCAATCTCCATCTCCCACACAGGTGGTAGGGACCCAAGAATCTGAGCCAAGGCCTGCTGCCCCAGCAGGAAGCTGGATTGAAAGAAGACTCTGACATGGGTTATGGAGTGTCCCAAGGAGTAACTTAACTGAGACGCCAAGTGCAAGTCTCTGTTTGTCATTTTATTTGGAAGAGTTAGAAAGAGATAGTGCAATGTCTTCCATTTACTTGTTCATTCCCCAAATGGCCCCAGTGGCCAGGTCTGAGCCAGGCTGAAAGCAGGAACCAGGAGCTTCATCCAGGTCTTCTACACGGATGGCAGGGGCCCAAGGACTCAGGCCATCTTCCACTGCTTCTCCTAAGCTACTTTTGTCAGGGAGCTGGATCAGAAGTGGAGCAGCCCAGACTCAAACAGGCACCCATATAGGATGCCATCACATATGGCATTTTAACCCACTGTGTCATAAACCTGGTCCTTAGTCCCTAATTTTTTAAAGGTATTTTTATTCTTCTTCTACGTAATATTTTTACTTTGTTATCTTCTAACGTTATAGATTTAAAAGGTAGGTGACACAAAGAAACAGAGTTTTCCATATACTGGTTCACTTCCCAAATACATGGAATAGCTAAGGCTGAGACAGGCCAAAGCCAGGAGCGTCAAACTCCATCTGGGTCTCTGTCACCTGCTGCCTTCCAGGGTACACATGAGCAAGAAGCTGAATAGAAGCAGAGCTAGGACTCAAACCCTCGTGGCCTCCCAATTGTTGCTCTACATTACCTATTCCTAGGGGTATAGAGTTTGGTGGGGAATTCAGGCAAGCTTACAACTTAGAGACAAAGTATGAATGCCTCCCAAGAGAGAAGCAGTAGTAAGTTATCAGAGTTGAGTGCACAAATATTCCTTCCAATTTCAACAAGTTCAAAACTACAGAAATCCAGAGGACCTTGGCAAACACTGAGGTCTTACTTTGTCAGAGAGGTGAAGCACCTCACTCAGGGTCACACAGCTGGGTGTGCCATAAATGCATGATGAATTGGATGAGATTATTCACCAACTCCAATTATATCTTAACTACTAATAACTTGGCTCAGGCTCCCCTAATGGGATTTCTTCTTCGGACATCAGCCTTCCCTTCCCCCCTCTTCTGACATGGGCAAATTAGAGAAGGGCAGGTGCTGTGATTGGGGTCACAATGACAGGAAGAGACTTAGAAGACCACAGCTCTCTCTTGTTCTAGGCTGGGAAGCAGAAGTGATCAATTTCATGTGTTCACAGCCTCTTGTGATGCAGTCTGGGAGAAGCTTCCCTGTGTGGAGAGACACACAGATTTGGAAGCCTAACAGCTGCAATGTGACAGAGCAGGGGACACCTGCTCACGACACAGCAGCCCTCATGCTCCATGTCTGGGACCAGCAGGCAGGGAGGGATCTGGAGGGGGATAAAGGGACAGAGACATTACTGCGGATCAATAAATCTGAAGACAGAGGTAGATGGACAGAGGAGAAATGTCCTAAGAAACACACACGTGCAAATCAGAAAAAGCTCTACACTGAGCCTCAGAACAAGCTGCTAGAGTCACTGAGACCCAGAAAAGGCTGACAGCAGAGGGATGGGAGCAGAAGAACCCGTTTGTGTGCAGGCACAGGGAGCTCAAAGACAATCTTCACCCTCCCGGAGCTCAGGGTCTGGTGGAGATAGGAAGCATAGAAACAGCAACTGAAATACAGGGAGCAAAACAGATGCATCAAATAGGCCCAGAGAAACACAAAGTCAGAGGAAGGGCGAAAAATCCCAGAGAAACTCAGTGGTGCTATGGGAAGGAAGGGAAACTCTGAGACACAAGCAAGTGCTCAGCTGGGCACATATATCACCACCTCTGCCTTCCAGAACATCTGCCCTCAGGTGACCCCAAGGTTTTCCCTGTGGGATGCTAGAGAGAAACTTGGAGATAGTTCAGCTTTCTCCCTGACTGGCATGGCAGGTTCTGCCAAAGGCCAACAGGTCTGCAGACGTGTAAGCAGACAACAAGGAAAGGTAAACTGGGACAGGCTGCCAAGGGTCCTGAGAGCCAAGGCCGAGGATCCAACTCTTGCAGACTGTCTCAAGCAAGCCCACAGCTAGGTCAGTGACCATGATGCCTAGGTCAGCGTCTTCTACCCCAAACCAAAAGCCCTTCAGCTGCCCCCCCTGCAGAGTACAGTTCCTGCCTGGCCTTAAGAGTGTCAGTCACCTGTCCACTTCATTCCGTTTCCCCACTAAGCAGCCTGGGGCAGTTCCCTCACAGAGGCCCTGGACCCAGCGCCACCAAAGGGGGAAACAGCAAAGGTGTGGGAATTTGCACAAGATGTTTGGAAAAAGGTCTCGACTCCAGAAGCTACACCCCTGGCCTCCACAGCACCTGGCACTGTACCTAGCAGGAGTGTAGCCCTGCCCACAGCAGGGAATGAGGAGGGTCTAGGTATATGCCTGGGAAAAGGAATGGGAGAGGGAGGGCGGAGTCCACCCCAGCCCTCCAGGCTCCCCCACCGCCCATCTAAGGGCACAGGCTCGGGGACCCACCACACCCCACCATAGTCACTTGCCTTCCATTCCTACCACCTGAGCAACCGTGTCACCCACTGTCTATGGCCTCTCTCCTAATGCAATGCTCCTTCCAAGCAACCAACATCTTCTGAGGGAGACAAAACCTGCAGAAGCGACAGATGCAGAACAAAACGGCCACACCAATGGCATCTTCAGGGTAGACCGGCTCTGTGCGGTAAGCCCCGGCCCAGGTTCCCTTGGTTCTTGCTCTCTGCCGGCCCTCTCCAGATGCAGACCACCAGGTCCTCCCCGCCCCGGGGTGCGCTGCCGTGGCCGCTTGCACACCAGCTCCGCCGAGAGCGCGTGCGCGCCCCGGACCTCCCTGGTGGGGCGGGGACGCGCGCGAGGAGGGGGCACGCTGCTCCTGGCCCGCGATGTTAAGTGCGAGGCGAAGGCTTAAGTAGCAATTAAGGCTGCCTGGGGAAGAAAGAGCAGGCCCAACTGCCTGTTTATTTCCCTCCCCCGACTGCCCCCATCACACACATCTCCTAGTAGGAAGAGAAAAGGGAAAGAATGAGAGAGAAAAGGAAAAAACGCATCACAACTAAACCAAACCTGACTGCAATTAGGAGAGGCGGCTGGAGGAAAAAAGATAGGTATTAAATGGATGTTTCTGCACAAAAACCCCAGGCTGACAACATCTCTGGCCTTGTAAGGGGGAAATGACTGTGCCTCGGTGTTTACATAGCTGAAATCAGGGGGAATTATGCTGTCATACTGACAACTGTGGGAGGACAATTTTAAAATTACACCGTTCAACACCTTTAATGATTTGTAACAGAAGAGGTGTGGCTACTCCTATTAAATGTGTTGCCAAATCAATAAAAGGGATAATTGGAGTTGTTAGAGCAAATTATAGCAGCGTCTCTTGTGTTGCGGTACAATGTTCCCTTGTAAACTGCTATTACAGGCAGCGCCGTATTTCTCTCTGATTTGGCCGCTTTGTAATGAGTTGGCATTTTGCGCCATAATAGTTCCACTTTCTTTTATGGAGCTCTCACTTTAACTTTTTCTCCTTTGTGCAGCCTATAATTTCCTAGCCCTCCCTGCCTCCCTGCCTGTTTGCAGAGGTGGCCGCGCTGCCTGTCAGCAGCCTCTGGGTGATAAACTATATTATTTCACATTATTTTCAGGCCTTTTCAATCGGCAGTCAGATGGGGTGGAGGGGTAGATGGGTCTGGGGGGATAGAGATGCAGGAGAGGGGCAGAGAGGAGATGGGGCCAAGAGGAAAACTAACACCACAGCAGAAATCGAAAGGAAAGAGAGTGTGGGTTGGGGTGCATAAGGCTGGCCTGGCTCCCTGGGGTAGGGGAGCCTAGCCCTTTACACAAGACTTTGCAGAGGGTTGTGAGCTGAGTCAAGACTCTGGCTGTCGGCCCTGGCAGTCTGAGGTGGGTCCCTGGGTGCCAACTTCTCCACCAGCAGCCAGAACCTCGGACTCTCTCTGCTGGTCAAAACAATGCCCACAAGGAGCTCACAGCCAAGGAGCTACTGGCACCAAAAACTTGAGTCAGGCCACAAGAAGGGTGGGAGGCAAGCCGCATCCCTGAGGGGTTCCTGGGGACTGTGGCTGGGTGGGTGGACCTCAGAGGCTCAACAAACCCCTCCTGCCACAAAGCCTGAAGCCACAGGGAACACCTCCCCATCAAAGGGAGATACGACAAGCCTGTGGCTCCGGAATGCACCAGACCAGGCAGCTGGAAGCCTGGTGCCCCCTCATCTCACCCACCTTCAAGCCTTGCCACTGCCTGGACAGGACAGCATTCCTGGACAGTGGAGGGCCAGTCAGTTTTGCTGTGGATATCCCTGTGTTCCTGCCACAATTGCAGGAGCTAGCTCAAACAAGCCCCCCTTACTTGATCAGGCCCAGCGTAGGGTTGGAGGACAATCCATCTGCATTACGAAGAGGGCTCCGTGAGAAACAATTGGAAAAGAAGCACCACTTTATTACTTCTACCGAGCTGCCATCCCTGGAACCCACCTGCTCCCCAGTGCGGCAGCGGGACCTGCCTCGCTGAGCAGATAAGACCTGATGGTGGACAAATAAGATTCATTTGCAAGGAGCAACACCAATTTGCCTGCCAATAGTGAATAAAGTCCTAATTTTCTATGGTGGGCTCCTGGTGGCCTTTTGAGCATCCTCTGGTTTCTGTGCCTTATGATCCAAGCTGACTTCTTCCCCAAGAAGACAAGCAAAGTCGGCCTGCCTAGGTGTAGCCAGAGCAAGTTAGGACTCCTGAGGTTTCAGTAAATGTCATTTAGCCTGTAACACAGTTCCAGGCACCAGGCATCTCACTGAAAAGTGCTCAGTCCCATAAAATCCCAGCAAAATGAAAACACGTGGACAGTCCCATAGACCCTGCTTTTCCTTGGAGCTGACATTTCTTTCTACTAGCTTAGGCTAACAGTATTTTAATTCCACCAATAGTTAGCTGTGAATCCTACCAGTGTCAACTGTCTCCTGTATCCAGTTATCAGACTGAGCACTGGAGATGCAGTGGTATGTGAAACAGATACTATTGCTGGCACCATAGCAATTCTTATACTAGAATTGTGCAAAAATGACAGCCAAGAGCATTTGTTTCTTAGAACATTAACTTTTAGAAGCATTGGCTTCTAGTCTAGGTCTCAAATGTGAGGACACTTTCCTTAGCCATGTTTTCATTCGCAAGCACCCGATCATTGTATGTCAGGGCTGACATTATATGTTGGGAATGACATGAGGAACTTCAGATACCATAAAATGAATTAAGAGCAGAATTTGTGCCTATGGTCCAGTAGACATGAATTAAATAATCACATTAGTATACAATTATAAAATGTGAGAAGGACTGGGAAAAAGAAAGATGTGAATTTACTTATAATAGCAAAATCCTGGAAACAAATGAAATAAACCCTGGGAGAAAAAGACAAGCAAAGCAGGAATGCGAGAGCAAGAAAGGCTGTGGCTGAGGCTGGCGAGGTGGACAGGACCCCTAGTCAGCTGGGGACAGGTCAAGGCTCTGGCCCTTGGCTCAAAGGGCAGAGGATAGCCAAAGTTGGGTTTTAGGAAAGAGAATGGCCAGACCCAACTTTATGTTGTAGTTTACTGGACAGAGGCGATTGGAGAGGCCCAAAGCAGAAACAAGAGTGTAGGAATCCTTCATAGCCATCCAGGAGAACATAAACACTGTCTTGCAATGAAGAAATGAAGAACATCATTGTTCATCAAAGAAAAGAAAAGCACTACCACTATGACATTCTCCTACACACCCATCCAAGGGGCTGACATCTAAAAGGTTGCAATTCCTAAAGCTAGTAAGGGTAGGAAGCAAGAGGAACTCATGTGCACCACTCATGAGAAGGCAAATTGCTGCAACCCCTGTGGGAAAAAAACACTTGGTAGTATTTATGAAAGCTGAAAAGTGGAGCAGGGCAGTCGTCCGATCCCATGGTTCAGATACCAGGTGCGATATCTGCGACCCACATCATAGTGCCTGGGTTCCATTCCTGCCTCTGGCTAGACATTCACTGGTACAGACCCTGAGAGGCAGTGGTGATGGCTGAAGTAATTAGGTTCCTGCTACCCATGCAGGAGACCTAGCCTGAGTTTCTGGTTTCCAATTTCAGTTTCAGGCATTGCGAGCATTTATTTGGGGAGCAAACCAGTGGATGAGGGTTCTCTATCTGGCTCTGTGTCTACCTCCCAAAAATATATTTTAAAAAATTTTAGTAACCTGTTTTTTTAAAAATAAACATAAATGTACCCTAAGTTCCTAAGGTCCACCCAAAGACAAAAGTTTTATTTGTAATAGCTAACAGCTGGAAACTACTCAAATGTGCAACAATTATAGAACAGGAAAATGAATTATGGAAAAACCACACTTTACACACATTATACAGCAATGAAGAAGTATGACCTATTGATGCACACTATGTGAAAAGGCTCCACACAGGAGATACAAATGGTATGAGTAAATTTACATGAGATTCAAAAGTAAACAAAAGATATCCATAAGAACAGCAATCAGGAGAGCTGTCGGCCCCCACAGTGTCTGCTGTATAGCTGGGTACATGCCACATCTGTACCTCAACAGGGTTCCCCAGGTATAAAAATCCACTCACCCAACTGCATGCCTAGAATCAGTGTGGGTTTAGGAAAACCTAGTGTTGGCCAAGGCTTGGACTAGGAAGTGGTGAGAGAGAGGGATGAGATAGAGATTCAAAAGGTACAAGAACATCTGCCACCCCTGCCTCAGCAGTGTCCTCAAGACTCAGGAAGAATGTGTCCAGGGAAGGCTGTCACCCAGGGGATTTTTCACGGGAACAATTCCAATCACAACACAAGGAAAGGACAGATGTGTGGCCCAAGCAGTTAAGCCCATATCTCTCCACTGGTTTGCTCCCCAGATGACCTCAATAGCTGGAGCTGGGCCAGGCCAAAGCCAGGAACCCAGAACTTCATTTGGATCTCGCAAGCAGATGGCAGTGTCTCAAGCACTTGGGCCATGATCTCTGCCTTCCCAGGAACTAGATAATCCTTACAGGTAGCAACTTAACCTGCTGTACCACGATGCTGGCCCCAAGACATTCCTCCATGCCTTATCAGAGGTCCAGGATTCAATCCCTCGCTCCTGCTCCTGACTCCAGCTTCCTTGCTAATGTTACCCCCACGAGGGTGCAGGCAATGGATCAAGCAGTTGGTTTTCTGTCAGTCACATGGAAGATCAGGATTGCATTCCCAGCTGCCAGCTATGGTGCTGGTGGGGCAGGCATTTGAGGAATGACCCTATGGATCAGAGTTCCTCTGTATCGTTCTCCCTCTCAAATAAATAGTAAAACATAAATGAAAATAACTAAAAAGAATGCTGACCTCAGAACCAATGGTTTATGAACCACCCCATAGCCAGCCCTAACCTTCTCACTCTCAAAGGAAAAGCCTCATGGAAAGTTTTGCCAGAAATGTAGGCTACTCAGCTTCATGAAAGGTGGAGGGTTGACCACAGGCCTAGAATCAGCATGGAGCCCATTGGGCTGAGGGGGAACACCCAGGCTTCCTGACAGTTAAACAGCCTCTAGTTTCTTATGGTAGCAATGCCATGCTACCATTGGCGGCTGCCCCCAAGTCTCTCCTTATCCTAATTGCATTGAATCACATCATTTTCATGGGATAATGGGATTTCCACGGGTGACATTGGGTGGCAGCTCAGACTGGATGAGGCTGCTGCTAGTGAAATAGGATAAGGGATCCTTAGGGAAAGCCATGGGAGGTTACCAAGGGCCCTCGTCATAAGCGTGTGGCTCCTAGGAGAGCACACGGGAGCTGGGAAGGTACTTGGGCTGTCTGCCCAAACTGACGAGAGTGCTAACTGAAACCCAGGCCTTTTCAGTCCTTAGCACAGGCAGCTGCCCTGTATCTATCTTCCCCCACAGCCAAACTCCAGCAGTGGCTACCATGGCAAAGCCAAGTCTATTGTCCTGGACAGGCAGAGGTTGATTGACAGGGGTACTGATGAGCAATTTCCTCCAGCAGAGCCCCTTCCTTTTCCTTCGTCAGTGGGCTCGTCTCATGGCTCAATCGTCTTGTAGGCTGTCCAGGGAACAGTGCTGCTGCTGCTGAGACAGCCTTCGGGGAGTCAGTGATGTGGCCACCAGTCATATCTACTCTGAAAGTTTTTCAGGCCACAATCATTGTCATGGCCAATGGAGTGGAATTGTGGGTCTCAGTCAAGCTCCTATCTGCATGCACAATATATCCAGAAAGATCCCAGGTCTGCCTACAAGGGGCCTCTGCAGCCCACCTAGACATAAAGGTGGGAAAAACATGCACCAGTCCCTCTAACTCTGGTCTCTGATGTTTGTCTGCTCTTCTGGTTCCAGCATGTGAACACACAAACGTCCACACCACCCTCCCTGAGCAACATGGGGTTCCTGGTATCCTCCTCCACACTCAGAGGACAATGCAACCTTGAATCCTCTTCAGCCCTGAACATGTGTCTAGGATAGGAGAGCCTGGGGAATGCCCCAGGTGTAAGATGGAACATTCTTTTCCTTTAATGCAATTTCATTTCTCATTTCACCGGTAGTGGTCATGGTCATTTCTGGTTTCCTCCATGCTCTTGCACTGCCCCTACATTTACATCTAAATTACAGGGGGCTTATATAGTGCTGTGATTTGGGGAGAAGTGGTGGACAACCATGGGATCACTCACTTGGTACTTGCCTAGGCAATCTCACAGGGAAGGGGGACCTTTAGTTTGCTGAAGGCCATTTGGAACATGATCACATCATTTGAAGACTATACAAAATTATTAGCTTACACATTAGACCACTATAGATTTACTAAATTTTGAGTCCTGCCTACAGTGGTCTTGGCAGAGCCAGACCACATGATTTCAATAGCCTTACATGGCCTGCAGGCTGAATATTGCTCACATCTGCTAAGAGAACCTCTTTCTTGCCCATGTGGCACTCGACTCTGTGTTCTTTTAGATGATGGTGGATGGCACCTTAGCAATTCTCCTCCTCCTCGGGCTGGTGTGGGCCTCTCATCTGGTCACCACCCCTCAGACGTGTTCTCCTGGCTCTCAGAGTTCTGGGTTCAAGCCCCATCCTCTGAAGCACAGCAAGACAGAACTCCCATCCTAGAAACATCATCTACTTCCCCCAAAATCCAAACTTTTGAAGAGCAAAATCCAATCATCTCCACGATGTCCACTTTGTACCTGCCTGAATCCACTGGAACAGAGGCACTGAGGAAGGAGGGGAAGGGAAACTAAGGGGAAAGAAAAATAAATCAGCAAGCATTTCAAAACCTTCACATTACAGGAGAAACATCTTGGGAGCATCTCTGTCCAAGAAGTGCTTGCTGAACACTTAAGACTATGCTACCCATTATACTGGATAAAGAGACAAAGGACCCCGTGGGCTTAGGAGGAGGCTGCAGAGTAAAGAACTCAGAGTCCTGCCTTCAGACTGAATCAGTCTGGAGCAAAGCTCTGTCACTTTAGGCCAGTGTCATGTTCTGTGACCTAACTTTACCTGCTTCATCCAGAAAATGGACTCAACACATAGTTTAAGTACAGTATTTCTTAGGAGATAGATAGAGAAGGAACAAAACAGACAGAGCTCCTATCCCATCCTGGCTCACTCTCCAAATGCCCACAATGGCTGGGTTGAGGCAGGGCCAAAACTGAGAATCAGGAATTCAATCCAGGCCTCCTACATGGATGACAGAACCAGCTACGTGGGGCAATCACAGGCTGCCTCCCAGGGTCTGCATTAGTAGGAAGCTGGAGTTAGGAACTGGAACTGGGAAATGAACCTAGATATTCTGGTGTGGGAAATAAACAATTTATAATGGCCAAGGAAGGTAGAAACCATGTCAAGTTCATTGCAAAGAACCATGGAGATTAAGGCAAGAGCCTGACGTGGTAGCCTAGTGGCTAAAGCCCTTGTCTTACATGTGCTGGGTTCCCATATGGGCACCAGTTCAAATCCCAGTGGCCCCACTTCCATCCAGCTCCCTTTTTGTGGCCTAGGAAAGCAGTCAAGGATAGCCCAAAGCCTTGGGACCCTGCACCAAAAGAAGCTCCTGACTTCATATCAACTCAGCCCCAGCCGTTGCAGCCACTTTGGTAATGAATCAGCAGATGGAAGATCTTCCTCTCTATCTCTCCTCTCTGTATATCTGACTTTCCAATAAAAATAAACAAATCTTTTTAAACAAAAGATTAAAGCAATAATAAGATATTTACTTCCCAACCGAAATGTGTTATCTTTTTAATTGTACACTTAAATGTATATCTTATACATCGTTAGTGAGGCTATAAATTGATAGAATACTTCCAGAAAGCAATTTGGCAAGAAAGATAAAAAAAAAAAAACCTTTATTGTGACCCTGTACGTCCACTTCAGGCAGTCTATCCTAAGGAAATGATCAAAGATAAGGACAGAGATTCACATACGATGTTCACTGTGGCATTATTTATAATAGTGGCAAATTGGAAACAACCTGCACTGATTAAAAAGATAAATTTTGACATATTAATTTGATCATTACTAAACAAACATAAAAACTGTGTTTAAATTATGTAATAGCACATAATAGCACAGGAAACGTGCCTTTTGTAATGTCAAACAGGAAAAAGGTGCAGGAGAGTCTGCAGGGCCAGGTGTGGTAGTCTACTGGTGGAGACGCTGCTTTGGAAGTCTGAATGCCATATCAGAGTGACTAGGCTCAAGTCCCCACTTTGCTTCTATCCCAGCTTCCCACTACTGCACATCCTGGGAGGGAGCAGATGATGGCACAGGTTCTTGGATCCCTGCCAGCCATGTGGAAGATGCGGAGTAGGTGCAGAAGTCCTAGCCTTGACCTGGCCCAGACCCAGACCCAGAGGCTGCAGACATTCAGAGAGTGAACCAATGGATGACTGATTTCTTCTCCAGAGAGAGTGAGAGATTTCCATCCTTCTCAATCTGTATGTCTCTCTGCCTTTAAAACTAAATAATTTAAACGACGGCTTTATAAATACATATTTTTGAACAGTTCCTGGAAAGGGTCTGGTGTTGAGGCATAGTGGTTTAAGCTACCACCTGTGATGCTGGCACCCCATGTAAGTGCTGGTTCTAGTCCTGGCTGTTCTGCTTCTGATGCAGTCCTGCTAAGGCACCTGAAGAAGCAGTAGAAGATGGTCCAAGTACTTGGGCTCCTATCTCCCACATGGGATACCTAGATGGAACTCTAAGTTCCTGGCTCCAGTCTGTGTCAAACACAGCTGTCAGTCATTAAGGGAGTGAACCAGAGGATGAAAGATCTCTTTTTCCCTCTTGTCACTCTGTCTTTGTCACCCTTCCATTCAACTGAATAAATAAATCTTAAAAAGTAACATTTTTTAAAAGTTATTAGAAAAAAAAACAATTACAGAATAAGTTAAGGTGCCAACATTGTGGCACATTAGGTTAAACAACTGTTTGCAAAGTTGAAATCCATAAGGGAATGCAGATTCAAGTCTCAATTGGTCTTCAATCCATTTCCAATCCAATTTCCTACTAGCGCACCGAGAAGACAGCAGATGATAGTCCAAGTACTAAACCCCTGGCACCATGTGGGATACCAGAATGAAGCTCCTGGCTCCTGACTAATGCAGCCATCCAGGGAGTGAACCAGTGAGCGAAGATACATTTCCCTCTCCTCTCTTTCTCTGTGTGTCATGTTGTCTTTCCAGTAGATAAATCATTTTAAAAATAAAAGGTAAGGGGGCCCGGCGCGGTGGCGCAAGTGGCTAAAGGTCCTCGCCTTGCACCCCGGGATCCCATATGGGCGCCGGTTCTAATCCCGGCAGCCCCGCTTCCCTTCCAGCTCCCTGCCTGTGGCCCAGGAAGGCAGTCGAGGACAGCCCAAAGCTTTGGGACCCTGCACCCGTGTGGGAGACCCGGAAAAGGCTCCTGGCTTCGGACCGGCATAGCATCGGCCGTTGCACTCACTTGGGGAGTGAATCATCGGATGAAAGATCTTCCTCTCTGTCTCTCCTCTGTGTATATCCGCCTTTCCAATGGAAAAAAAAATTAAAAAAATAAAAAATAAAAAAAAAAATAAATAAAAGGTAAGGGCCTGTTACAATGGTTCAATGGCTAAAACCTCACTTTGCATTGTCCCAGGATCCCATATGGGTGCCAGTTCTAATCCAGGCTGCTCTACTTCCTATCCAGCTCCCTGTTTATGGCCCAAAGCCTCGGACGCTACACCAGTGTGGGAGACCAGGAAGAAGGTCCTGGCTCCTGGCTACAGATTGGCTCAGCTCCAGCCATTGCAGTCATTTGGGGAGTGAACCAGTAGGTGGAAAATCTTTCCATCTCTCCTTCTCTCCGTAAATCTGATCTGCCTTTCCAATAAAAACAAATAATTCTTTACAAAATAAATAAAAGGTAAGTTTATGTGACTTTTTATTTTTAAAAAGACATATTTATGTATGTATTAATTTTAAAGTGTTACAGTACAGAGTGGGGAGAGAGAGATCTTCAATCTGCTGGTTCACTCCCCAGCTTGCCACAATGGTGAGGACCAGGCAAGGCTGGAGCCAGGAGCAAGAACTTCATCTCCAGCAAGCACAGCAAGGGACCAAACAAGTAGGTCAACTTCCCCTGCTTTTTCCTATACTATTAGCAGGTAGCAGCTAAGTCGTGATCTGGCACTCCCATAGAATGCTGGCATCATAGGTGGCAGATTTACTGATTATACCAAGGCCAAACCAAAGGTCAATTTATTATTATTTTTTTAACTCTATGTGGGCCCTGTGCGATGGCTCAATGACTAAATTCTCACCTTGCAAGTGCCAGAATGCCTTGTGGGCACAGATTCGTGCCCTGGCTGTTCCATTTTCCATTCAGCTCCCTGCTTGTGGCCTGGGAAAGCAGTAGAGAATGGCCCAAGGCCTTGGGACCCTGCACCCATGTGGGTGACCTGGAAAAAGCTACTGGTTCCTGGCTTTGGATCAGCTTAGCTGCAACATTTGCAGCCAGTTAGGGAGTAAACCAATGGACAGAAGACCTTTCTGTCTGTCTCTACTTCTCTACATAGATTTGATCTGCCTTTCCAATGAAAATAAACAACCCTTAAAATATAGAAATAAATAAAAAGCATATGTTCCATGTTATGCTAAGAATCAGGTGTGAAATACACATATTTGCATAGAAAAAATACAGAGGCAAAAATGAACAAAAATCATACCAACTGTTGTCTTTGAATATTTAATGGCACTTTATTCTCTGTGTCTCCCCATGTTCTTTATTTAGCATCAATTGTTTTATTATCTGAAAATTAATATAAAAACCCACCCACCCAATCAAAACCAGGCAAAGCATATCTATCCATGAGAAAAAAAAGAACAAAGAAGATAGGAAAAAGGCGGCAAGGAAGTATAAAGGTCCCCAGCTCAGGAGTAATCATGGAAACTAATACATACACCAGCACAAGGGAAAAATACATATGTAATGGCCATTAAAGGCACAGGTGTAAGAAAATGAGCCTTCTCGCATGCTTTAGAGAGAGCTCACCACCCCTTGGTAGACAGGGCAGAATTGTGGAAATTTGAAAGGTACAAAATTCTCAGCAGCAACAAGTGTCTGGCCTGACAGCTGGACACCCATGTCCCATATCAGAGTACCTGGGATCAGTGCTGCTTCTGATTCCTGGCCCCACTTCCTAACTGGGCAGAACATGGGGGCAACAGTAACAGCTCATGTGGTTGGTTCCTCGGCACCTACATGGGAGACTTGGGTCAGGTTCAGCCTGGCCCAGTCCTGACTGTGTTCAGGGTAGGTCAATAGATGGTGACTCTCTTGCTGTCTTATGCATTCTCTCTCTCTCTCTCTCCCTCTCTTTCTCTTGCTCTCTGAAATAATAAATAAAATTTTTGAAAGGTAGAGTTACAGAGAAAGATGGGGAGGGAGAAGTGAAGAGAGAGATCTTCCATCTACTGGTTCATTCCCCAAATGTTCACAATGGACAAAGCTATACCAATCTGAAGTCAGGAGCCAGGAGCTTCTTTCAGGTCTCCCAGGCAGGTGCAGGGGCCCAAACACCTGGGCCATCTTCTGCTGCTTTCCCAGGTACATTAGCAGGGAACTACATGGGAAGTGGAGCAGTCAGGACTTGAACCAGCACTCATATGATATGTGGGTGCCACAGATAGCAGCTTTACTAGCTGTGTCACAGTGCCAGCTCCAAATAAATACATTTTTAAAGATATTTATTTATTTTTATTGGAAAAACAGATTTACAGAGAAGAGAGACAGATCTTTCATCTGCTGATTCATTCCCCAAATGGCTGCAATAGCCAGAACTGAGCCTATCCACAGCCAGGAGCCAAGAACTCATGGCAGGTGCAGGGTCCCAAGGTTTTGGGACTTTTCTACTGCTTTCCCAGACTATAAGCAGGGAGCTGGATGAGAAGTAGAGCAGCCGGAACACAAACTGGTGCCCATATGGGATCCTGGGACATGCAAGGTGAGGATTTAACCACTGAGCCATTACACTGGGCCCCAATAAATACATTTTTAAAAAGAGACTCTTATCAAGTACTTGAGTAAAATTTAAAAATTTTTAAAGGGCCAGCGAATTCATATACACCGAAATGGTCAAAGAATCCCAAATATATGAGAGAACTGTGAAACAGCAGGCACATGGTGGACATACCTTTTCATCTCAGTTCCAAGGTAAATTCTTCTACCAGTAAGTTCCCTGCAACCTAACTGGTTGATGTGATAGATGTTGTTAACCATAGCACCAGTGGTAGGAGAGGTACCATCATCGCCCCTGCTGCTGCTGCTGCTGCTACTGCTGCTACTGCTGCTACTACTACAAGAGAACTCCATAAAGCTTATGGGAAATTACATGCATCTTTCTCAAATTTTTAAGACCCCTCGAAGACACAGGCTTCAAAAAATTTTTGGCACCTGGGACCAACACTGAGAGATAACACATTAAGCTACCACCTGCAATGCTGGCATCCCATTCTGGCACTGATTCAAGCTCTAGCAACTCCACTTCCAGTTCAGCTTCCTGCTGTTGTATATGGGTAAGCAAGCAGCAAAGGATGTTTCAAGAGCTTGAGCCCCTGCACCCATGTGGGAGACCTAGCTGAAGCACCTGGCCCTGGCCATTGCAACCATTTGGGCAATGAACCAGCAGAAGGAAGATCTTTCTCTCTTTTCCCTCTGTAACTGCCTGAAAAATAAATATATCATTTCTTTAAGAAGTGTGGGTTTTTTTGCACCAAACATGTTTTAATTCCACTTTCTTCACACTTTTTGAGGTCCCCTCTGTCTGCCATTGCTAAATATCTTATTTCCCTAAAATGTTCTCCAGTCTCCACCTGAGCAGCAAAGCTCTCATTCCTGTGAACCCCACAGTCCCTCCTCAGGGCCTGCAGATAGCAGGCCAGCTCCAGCAGGCCAGACTGCTACTCCTGCCCTTTCCTAAAAACAGAACCCAAGGAAAGGAAAGCATAAGAGCTTCACAGTCAGGTGACCTTAAATTCCAACCATTCCACCCAGATGACCCTAGGCTGGCCTGTCACTGACTGAGTTCCTGATCCTGGAATCCTCCCTGTGACATGGTTTAATACTCTACACACTCTATTGGGTCATTGAGAAAGATAAATGAAGCAATGCATGTGATGCCTCCAGCCTTTAAGACAGTGCCCAATAATACTGCTACTCTGCACACTGACTTGATAAAGATGACAATGGTATATACTACTGACCTTGGCTTTGGAGGCCATAATTATACACCACTGCCCATCTATTCATAGCACAGTATAAGTCAGGCCATGTGCCTAACGGAAACAGCCTCTTGGAATGCAGGATTTGCTAGTGTTATGGGAAGGGAAATACCACAGGGGTTAGGCTGCACCAAACATGGGCAGTGGAACTGGCATTCAGCGAAGCTACTTGGAATGCTTGCTTTCCACATCACAGTGCCTGGCTTGTATCTGGGTTCTTCTGCTGCCTGTCCAACTTCCTGCTGATGTGCACCCAGCGAGGTGGTAGTACTTGGGGCTCTGCCACACACCTGGGAGACTCATGAAGTTCTGGACTCCTGGCTTTTAGCTCTTGTGGACATTTGAGGAGTAAATCAGTGAATGAATGATCTCTCTCTCTCTCTCTCTGCTTCTCAAATAATATGAAAATAAACACTTTTTATATGCAAACAAAAGGTGAATGGGTGGGAGTGGGTAGAATCTAAAAGCAATAATAACAATAGCAGTAGTGTTTCTACCAACCACTTCACACATCTCAACTTTTTAAATATTTACAATATTCCTGTAAGATTCTCCTCATATAATTAATTTTATAAGGTCTGAAAGCAGCAAAGAAGGTCTGCAAGGTCACAGAGCAGAGACTGACAATGCAAAGTCCTGAATCTAGGCTGTCTGCTTCTAGAACTGGAGCTGTTCTCTTCTTGGGGAAGTCACACACTCACATGTGCATGCACGCACATGCACATACACACACTTGTCTCATGAGGTGAAGGTGAGTAGACATGCAGGGCCTCCTTTGGTGAAGGAAAAGGGCGCACCACACGGCATGTTTAGAAGCACCAATGCCCTGAACTCCAGCATCTGCACTCCTGCCTCAGCAGGGGCAGCCCTTGTCCTGCCCTAACACACAAAAGTGCCTGCACTGATCATAAAATAACAACAGCAGCACTAACAACAATGCTTTTATTTTTCTGAATGATTAAAATATTTTACAGTCAAATAAGACAAGTGGGGGCCAGTATTGTGGTGCAATAAGTTAAGCCATCACTTGTGATGCCAGCATCCCATTATCAGAACTTGGGTTTGAGCCCCTAGCTGCTTCATTTCTGATTCACTTGTTTCCTGCTAATGAAATTGAGAAGGCAACAGATGACAGCTCAAGTACCTACCACCCACATGGGAAACCCAAATGGAGTTTGTGGTTCCTGGCTTCCACCTGGCTGTTGTTTAGGGAGTGAACCAACAGAAGGAAGATTCGTATTTTCTTTCTCCCTCTCTCATACACACACACCGTACCTTTCAAAAAAAATACTTCTTTTAAAAACTAACTCTACAAAGACAACAAAGAGATGCTTCAAAAGTTAGGGAGCCAGAAGTTAGGTATTGGGGAACATAGAGCAGTAACAAATGACAAAGTCCAGCTGTGCTGTCCTCCTGGGGCCGGCAGGTGGCAGGGCTGGGGCAGGAGGCCAGGGAACAAAGGAGCTGCAGCTGGATCTAAGCACCAACTTTCACTCTCTTGGAGCACACACTGGCCCAGCAGTCACCTTGCCCCTGGGCACCCTGTGTTTTCAGGGAAGGATAGATTGTCTGACAGATCTTTCCTGCAGGGTGGGCAGGGTCTCAGCTCTAGGCATAAGAGCCCATTGGTGTCACTGACAGAGACACCATGGCCAAAGAAAACCATTCATCTTTCCCCTTGTTTAATCACCAGAAGTCAACCTTTGTGAATGGACATCTACCAGAGAATCTGCTGAGTGAGAGCAGCAGGAACAATGCAGACCCAGTGACAAAGACAGCCCACGTGTGCACATGTCCACACAGAATGTACAAAAGCAAGATGACCAGACGCTCTGCAGGTAACCTTTGGGGCTTTTTCCCAGGCCCAAGACCCTCATTTTGGTTTCAGAGAGTGAAGCTGTGTCCATGTTCAAGGGCACAGGCTGTATTGGAAGCTTGGTGCCCCAGAACACCACCAGGGACATGGGGCACCCGGGCCTGCAGAAGAAGCCACTGCTCCTTTCTTACCTAATCAAACCTCCTGGCATTGACAGAGGTGAGTTGGGGGTGGAGGGATCTGCCTCGCCATTATCTCTGCTCTCCTGGCACCTTCTCCTCCCTCCCCTCCTCCCTCCATCCTTCTCTCACCCTCCCTCCCTCCCTCCATCCCAGCTTTGCTCCTGCCTATGAAAAATCAGCAAATAAAAAGTTACATTAACCCCACCCTGACCTCGCCGACATAATACACTGCAGGCTGATGCGCTGCCTTCGGAGGCTCGCTGAGAACCTGTCACTCTCCAATGTCCCGAGCACAGCCTGGGGAGCATTTACCGGATAATTAATATATTAAATGCATGAAAAATAGTTACACAGACTTCCCCTCCCCTCCCAGGGAAGGGGGTGGGATGCAAAAAAAGACAGATTCAGGCTGTATACCATCAATATAAAAGCATCCCCCGAATAGCCGTCATAAAAACTGTTCATAATTTTATAGCTTCATTGCTGTTGGAGCACTATAAAGGCGAGTCATATTTTTTACACTCAGGATGCCCCATAAAAAAAAAGCGAGCCAGAAAAACGGGAACTTGGCAGGAGGCACCTTCTTCTCTCACCTGAGGGTGAGGGACAAGAAGCCCCCACAGTCGGCTTCTCCCAGCCCCTCCCTCCACCTCTTTCTTGGCCCAGCTGTGAATTCTGATGATACCATCAGAATACTTATTAATGGGATGACTTTATTACTTTTTATTTGGCCCCTTTATCCCCTCTTTTTGCTGATTTCCTTGTTGCCTTTTATGAAGATGGGGTAGGGGCAACAGCGGGTGGCTGTCCGTGTTCAGCCCCTTTGGCCCCTGTCCCTATCTTGTGAGCAGCCAGGGTAGGAGAAGTGGAAGGAGTAGGATCTGATGGAATCAGCTGGATCTGCGTGTGCTCTGGTGCACAAAGGAACAGGAGCCATGAGTAGGTCCATTGTGGAAGATGTCAAGGGCCCTAACCAGGGAGATGGTGTGGAGAGGCTGGGCACTGTGTTGTCCATAGGGCCCCTGGTCTCCTGACCCTGAGGTGGCATGCGATGGGGCTCCCCAGTGATCCCTACAGAGGGTGCCTCTTGCATAGACTCTCCGGTATGCAGCTCCGGATTGGGGGAGGGGAATTTGAAATCTGCTGCATATTCAGGCCTGACCAGCCTAGGAGGTGTGCCAACTGGACAGCAGGGGCTCAGGATGTGACTTACCCCAGCTAGTCCCAAGTGTCCCAGGGCTAAGGAGCAAAATGAGCCTCACTCTGCCATCTCCCCCAAACCGACACTCTGCCTCCCCCAACACACACACACACACACACACACACACACACACACACACACACACACACACTTGTCTTGCTCTCCTGATCTGACGCTAGGAGGAAGCCCTGGCAGCCTTCCAGGCCCTGGAGTTGGCAGGAGTGTTCGGGGAAGAATTCCCCATCTTGGCAGGGGCGGACGACAGTGCGGACGCTGAGCGAGGCCTCATTTGCGGAGCTACGGACGCATGGGGGAGACAGATACTTGCCGAGAGAGACTTGGAGCCCTGCACCCGCCCCTCCAGCCAGGGCCCTGGACTGAGAGATGCGGCGGTCGCTGCCCGTGGTACTGAAAAGAGGCTCCTCAGAAGCCAAGGAAAAAGGGTGGGACCGCCTGCTTGCAGTTTAGCCTGGATGATCCAGCCGCAGGTCCAGCCTTCTCCGGCATCTCCCACTCGGCGTGGGCTCGGACTGACTTCTTGCCAGCTGAGCCCAGTGGCTTGGGCTTCCCCCTCCTTTGGAGCTGCTGCTATTCACTTACCTTTACTTGCCTGGCCATTCCTGTGAAAGATAGAAGCTGCACTAGGGTGGGAACCTGTCCCTTCAATCAGATCAAATGACCAAGGTTTCCAGCGCCATATTTTCTTCACACTGACCATCCCCAAGGGCAAAGGGCCTGTCTCCTCACCTCCACCTTTGGGCTCCTGAGCCCTGGCTCTTGTCTCTTCCATTGGCTGGGTCTTCTTCAAGCCACCTTAATTATCTCATTGAACTACAGTCTCTCCAAGGCAGACTGTATCTTCCCCATTAGACTGGGATTTTACTAAGTTCAGGTTTGTATGGCTCTCAGCAATTTGGAGCTTTTGTGAGCACGAACTGTTCACTGACATCTGACAAACTGGGAAGCCCCAGAACATGGATGATATCTCCTATACCTAGGATGCCTTATGGAATATGGTCTTTTTTCCCCAACAAGGTGAGAAACTCCCAGTCCTTACCAGAAATTGGGCTTCCTCCATTAGACTACAATGCTTCCCAGATCAGAAGCTGGGACCATCTCATAATCTTTCTTCCATAAGACTGGGAGCTCCTCAAACAGAAGGGTTTCATTACTAGACTAAAAGCCTTGATTGGTCTGGAGGCTCTGATTCTCTGTCGTTAGAGTGGACTTGGGGTTCCTTGAGCACATGTCTCCCCCTCATTGCCCTGGGAGTTCCTGCACAACATGCACTCCTCAGGGCCTCTTGGTACATATCCTTTGTTCAACCCTGCACCAGCAAGAGGCAATTGGTCCCTGCCATGACTGTGTCTGACTGCGCCATCTGTGAACTGGACAAAAGGGATGAACATTATCATCTCCCTGCGTGTGCCAGCTATGGCCTGAGGCCCTTCACACCCATTATCTCATAGCCTCACTACCACCCTGCAAAGCAGATATCCTTATCCCCTTCCTGTATGTGAGATGAGACTGACATGCAGGATTCCAACTCCAATTTCCTTGCCCCCAGTCTCAGACCCCTCTGTTGCCTCTCTCCTCTCCTGCTCAACCCTGCTGATCCAGTCCTATAAAAGCAGTCATATGGGCCAAGCCAGAATCATAATCTTAGGACTTGAAGGAAATCAGGCTCCCAGCAAAGAAAAACCTGTCTAGCAAGGGCCTATCTCTCAGGATTGTGGGTAGGGAGTAATGGGGGAGGGCTGGGCATGCAGATGGGGTTGGGACAAGGGGGTTCTCATTCTCTCTCTCTCAAAAGTGCTGCTAGCTCTGTGAGTCCATGCGCTTCAATGGGGCTGGAGAATAAAGCAGGGAGGGAGCGTCACTGAGATGTTCTATAAATCAGATGCTTGGATTCCACTTTCCGTTTCTGTTTTGTTTTGCTAAATGAAAACCCAAACCCTTCTCTGCCCCTTCTCATATGGAACACAGTATCTCAACAGCTATTAAAATCTGTGTACTATGCAGTGTCTTCTCTGTTTGTATGTGCAGATTTTTAGTAAAAACAAGCCCACTCCCCTTCCAGACCAAACTTAAAATGGAGGGGGGAGATAGGGGAGATAAACACCCTCCTCCCTCAAAAGGAAAAGCATCAACTAATTTGAAAAATATTTAAGAAACTCTGGGTCGTCATCCACTCGCCTCTCCCTGCTCCATAATTACACTGCAGTGCCTGATATTTTCATGGGACATTAAACCAGGAGTCAGGTGATGGGTTCCTTCCGTCTACGCCTATCCGTTAGCCGCCAGGCCCCCGCGGACCTTGACATTATTAATAGTCCTATTCATTAAGTATTACTCTTGTAGAATGAGTAGCATAATATTGGCCTGGAGATAGGAACAGGCAGAAGGAATAAGTCAAATTAATTTTCCGGAGCAAACGCCCCGGTTCTGTAAATGACATTCTGTACTGTTAGCATTTTAAATGTGGCACAAATGGCAGGAGACACAATTTGAAAGCAAAATACTAGAAGACATGGCTCAGGGTGGAACGTGGCAGCAGAAAAATCTAAGAGCGTCAGGGACCTGGGGGTGGGAGGGTCTGCCCTGTGCAGTGACAGGGAGAGGAGGGCTTTTTTTTATTTATTTATTGGGCATTTATTTTAAATGCAGTTGAGGGAGGAAGAGGGGACGAGAACAGGCAGTTGGGGCTGTATGAGTGACACCGTGTGTGGAGGCGTCTCTGGTGGGACAAGAGGGAGGGACCAATACAGTCTCCTTTTCTTTCTCCTTCCCCCAAGGGAATGGTGTGGAGCTGGAGCTTCCTGCCACTAACTTGCTCCGTGGGATGCTTTCCATCTCTTTTAAGTCTTTCAGGACAGGTGTATGGAAGGCTAACTCTTGCCTTCTGGCTGCATGTGGTCTTTAGAATAGATAAGAACACTTGTGCATTTATTCAAACTTTCCTCCACCTGTTTTGTAATACTTGCCAATTCCAGGACAGGCCTGATATTAGGTATTAGAGCATGAGATGTGCGTCAGTTGGTTTGGTAAAGAGCCACAGGAACTTCGAGTCTGGTGGCTAAGCCATGAAGAGTCTAAGAAACAGTGGTACCATGTAGTTTGTGATCAGGCTAATGAAGGAAGGAAATGGAAAACTTGGAGAAGTGCTTTTAAAAGGCAGTGACAGGCCCGGCGTGGTAGCCTAGCGGCTAAAGTCCTCACTTTACACGTGTTGGAATCCCATATGTGTGTCAGTTCTAATCCCAGCACCCCACTTCCCATCCAGCTCCCTACTTGTGACTTGGGAAAGCAGTGGAGAACAACCCAAAGCCTTGGGACCTTGCACCCATGTGGGAGACCCGGAAGAAGTTCCTGGCTCCTGGCTTCAAATCAGCTCAGCTCCAGCCAATGTGGCCACTTGGTGAGTGAATCAGCAGATGAGAGATCTTCCTGTCTCTCCTCCTCTCTGTATATCTGACTTTGCAATTTTTTTTAATTAAAAAAAAAAAACAGGAAGTGACATGGAATAAAAGAGTTGGGAACTGGAAGACAGAAAGACAAAACAGAAGTCGTCTAAGGAGCAGCATGAATTGAGGACAGAAAGCTTGGGAAAGATCATGACGACAAGATGGGTACAGCTACTCTCAGGCTATCCTGTATGTCAGAAACCTGAATGTCTGGAAGGTACCAAACAGTGCCTTCCATGAGATCCACACTCCTGCCTCATTATCCCTGGGTGTTTCCCAGGAACAGGGAAGAGCCTCGTGGACTGCAGCCCATGCCTCATATGGTTTCCAGGCCTGTAACACTATATCCCAATCAATAGCAAACAAACCAGAAGCCTCCCTAGAAATCAGACTGTGACTCAATAAAGTCAGACTCTGTATGTCTCCTTGTGTGTCCCCATTAGTCTACCAGGAAGGCAGAAGCCAGACTGCTTTCCAGATGTGGACACTGAGTGCAGAGAATTAAGTCACTGCTTTAAATGCCTGCATCCCACAGCAAAATGCTTAAGATCAAATCCAGTCTCCACTACGAATCCTGTTAATGTGCCTAGCAGGCAGCAGATGATGGCCAAAGTACATGGGTTCCTGCCACTCACAGTGGAGCCTGGGATGGAGTTCCCGGTTCCTGGCTTTAGCCTGGCCCAGCCCCAGCCGTTGTGGGCATTTGAGGACTTAATCAGTGAATGGATAACACCTCTTCCTCTCTTTTCTCTTTCTCTGTTACTCTGCCTCTTAAAAAATAGACTCCTTTTTATTTAACACTCACTTATCAGAGGCATTTGCTGGTCCAGCATCCATCACCACCTAATGAAGTACTCTCAAATGTTCCAAAATCACAGGAACACATATAGAATCTTCATGTTGGACCCTTGGCTGGATATGAAAGTCTACATAACTATCCTCCTGACACAATCCTTATCCTCCCTTCAGAAGCCTTCTTCCTCATCCACTTGGGGGTAACAGCTTTTGGACTTAAAGAATCTTGACTAGAAACTGAGACCATGCAGAACCTGAGTGATGGGGTAGGCTAAGTCACAGCTTGTGACACCTGCATTCATGATGGAGTGCCGGTTCGAGTCCTGGCTGCACAGCTTTCAATCTGGCTTCCTAATAATGTGTCTAGAAGGCAGCAGGTGATAGCTCAAGAACTTAGGCCAATTCCTCCCATTTGGGAGATCCGGATGAAGTTCTTGGCCTCTGGTTCCTGGCTCCAGACTTCAACCTGGCCCAGATCTGACTGTTGTAGCCATTTGGGAAGTGAACTAGTGAATGGAAGATTCCATTCTCTATCTGTCTTTCCATCTCTGTGTCATTCTATCTTTCAAATAAATAAATAAAATACTTTTAAAAAAAACCCTGAGAGAACCAAATCTTTAAGATACAGAACCTAGAATCCGTTGTTAATGAACTTCAAATTGAAAATCAGATGTAAATACACAAGCTATTTAATGCATTGCAAAACATAATGAGACAGATTTAAAATATTAAAACAACAGTAGTCACCACCTACATAGCAATCACTATATACCAGACATTGCTTTTACTATTTATATATTAGCTTATTTAATCCTTATATCATAACCTTTTACAAATGAGAAAATTCAAGCACTTAGAGGCTGCTTAACTTACCCAGAATGACAGGCACAAGACTTTAATCCCAGCACCAGGGCTCTGGTACCCAGCCACCTAATGCTGTAGTAGATGAGGCCATGGGTGAGCCAGGGCCTATAGAACCCACAGTCGGAGACATGGTCTGGAAGGTTTTGAGGAGATGGAAAACCACAGGTGCTGGCATCTTAGCCAAAGTCAGCTGACCAAGGAATCCCTCTTCCTGGTCCGTTTGTTGATTTGGTGTGTGTGGAGAACACAGCTTCAGAGGCCAGATGTTCATCCTTCACTGTCACTAACTCTGACACTGGCCCTATTTATCCCACCAAAATGAAGGTAAGGATGCAATGTTAAAAGAACTAGGTTGAGATCCAAGAGCCTATTCCATCTCTACAGGTCATGGAGAAGCCATGGCCTCACTGGGCCTCAACTCCTTGTTCATGAAGTAAAGAAATTAAACCAGGTCACACTGAAGTAACTCAGCTCTCACAGTCTACTGAACTGAACTTCAATTTTGAATACCACTGGAGTTACTTGGGTAGTTTTCTTTTTCTTTTTTTTAAAGGGGGGGGGACATGGAGTCAGAATATTCTTTCTTGGGGATACTCAGTACAGACACTGGGGAGAAAAAGACATCATCTTCCACATGATCCTGCTTTGCATCCATGGTCTGTGGAAGATCTTGTCAGCTAACCAGAATCTTAGAACTGATATCTAGGGCCATACTGATAGAGGGGAGTGGTTAAGGAGATCATCCCAGTAGGCCCAAGAATCCATGAGCAACCCCAGGATTTATAGAAAAACAACCTCTCAGCAAAGGACTGATTCGAATCAAATCCATATATAAGGCCAAGTCTCCCACTGGGCACACATATGACCTATTGGGACAGTGAGTCGGCACGACTCTTATTCCTGGCTTCAAGATTCTTAAGGTCTGGCATCTTCTCCCATTTTGGAGGTGTCCCCTCTCAAATATTCTTCCAAAAGAACTTGGCTTCCCACCTCTCTCTCTCATTGGGACTCCACATCTTCTGGGGAGCAGGCTAGAGGACTTCTCCCATCTACCACCAGAGAAGGAGCCCTACCTTCCCCCTACAGAAGTGAATAAACACATTGAGCAACACCTCCGCCTTTTTTTCCCCAATTTAGTATTGTTTAATATGCATTTAATCAGGCCATTCGGTATTACAGCGGCTATGTAGCGTGACTCCCCCCGCAGGCTCAGGGGGAGGGCGTTATAGGCCATTAGGCTAAAGTAATATGTATGAGGAGTCACTTTTCCCCAGGGCGCAGTAACTATTTTTGCTCCCCAGTCGTCCCCATTAAATCATTAAACCTCATGACTATACTTTCTGAACTCTACCATGATCTTTAAAAAGCCAAGCATTAAAGGGCAGCTGTCACCCTCCACCGCCCAGGCCTCCACAGCTTTATGTATTCACAGCATTAAGTCCTTTGTCAGTCTATACATCATAGAGGGTCGGGGGAAGAGTTGTAGCCCAAGAGAAGTCAACATTTGGCACCCCCAGATACCCAGCTCTCTCTTGGGTAGGGTCTAAAGAATCTAAGGTGACAGCACCCCCAGCAGAAAGCAGATTCTGGGGAACCCATCTGGGGACTGTCCATGGTTCTGAATGCCTTTCCCATTATTGCATATTTTCCTCTTGCCTGGTTTCTAACCAACTTCTGGCTTTTTCAGCCAGCAAGAGTCACTTTATAGCCAAATCCTTCTGGCCAGTATCTATTTCCAAAGAGAGATGTGGAGGAATCAGACAGCTGCCAACTGCCATATTAATGTGTTGATAAGCATTAATTGACATCTCATTTTCCTTATTTAGTAAATATTTGCTTTAGATTACTAAGAGCATTTATTATCACTCTTGACAATGACAGGTGTTACTCAACAATTACAATCTAGGAACTTCCTTCTTTCCAGGCCAAACACCCCCACCCCCATTCCCATCACGTTGCAAGGAGACGTAAACAGGGACCACGGAGGGTAGAAAAAGAGATGTGACATTTTTCAGTGATTTCTGCCTCCTATGAAGTGACAGGCAGATGATGCTGATCCCCTGCCCCCAGGGTTCAGTTCCAAACCTTAAGGGTCCCCCGTCCAACCCGACTGCAACCCACTAATCTTCACTCCTTCCCTCTACCTGAACTCAACACACACACACACACACACACACACACACACACACGTGATTTTCTCCCTCTGCCTCCCCACCCCAACATTACCATCAAAAGGCTGGGCAGGGAAGAGTTAAGCATCTCAGCAAACCCCCAACAGGGTCCTCCTTGAAGGCTGGGAAACAATGGAGCCATCAGTCTATATTTGACCTTTGCCCCCACAGCGTTTATGACTTATTCCTCTCCTCCACTGCCTGCTGCGATGCAGCCTTCAATCTCCCACCCCTTGCCACAGCAGAGCTGGCTTCCTCCCACCCCCGCCATTCTGCCCCCGCTATGTCCTCCCCAGCCTCTAGCCTCCTCCTTCTCCTTTTTTTATTCCTCCTGCCTCACCTCTCCAGTTCCTTCTGTCCTATTCTTCATTCCTTTTTCTTTCCCCTTTCCCTTATACACTCTCCATATTCTCTATCTCAACTTCCATTCCTTTTCCTCCTTTCCTCCCTCCTTTCTTTCCTGCCTTTTTTCTCCCATTCTGCTATTTTCTCCTTCTTTTCTTACCATATGAATTCAGCTTTTAGCCTGCCAGATTTGCATAAGAGCACCTGGGAAATCTCAACTTGCTCTCCTCTCCATCTCTACACTCTCAAACCTACAGATTCTCTCTCTCTCTCTCCTTATTCTTCCTGCCCTGACACCATTGCCTTCAAAAACAGTTGGCACAGTGAAAGAGTGGGGACAGGGAGTAGGGGAGACAGTTCAGTCATTACTATACCCATTTATACCTGGGGGAGGATACTGCTTTTATTTTCAGGAGGGAAGTCTGAGGGGATGAGGGTCCCCTAGACCACAGCAGAGACAATGGAGGGCACAGCAACAGAGGAGGGCCTCTGAATGTAACTGCAGGGAAGGTACCTATGGGACTGGGTATCAGAAGGAAGCCAACTCACATTCTAGGCCTTCTACAACTGAGGGACCTTGGGCAAGTCGTTAGTATTCTGAGCTGTTCTTCCAGCCCCGCAACACAGAATGTAACAGCGTCTGCCTTGACCTGGCTTGCAGTCGTTGTCAGAGTTGAGAAATAGAAAGAGGGGACCAGCACTGTGGTTCCGAATTGGGATCATTGGCGGGGGTAAACGAATACATGAAAGATTCCTCTCTCTCTCTACCTTCCTTTCTTTAACTCTGCCTTTCAAATAAGTAAATATTACAAAACCATAATTTAAAATGAAGTACAAAGAGTATGACTGCAATGTAAACCACAAAGGATCATAGAATGTGGGGTTTCATGTGACTGTACAGCCCACCCCAACCTGCAGCACCATGGAAGAAGCATTGTCTCCGCCCATCAAACCAGCACCTTCTAGTTTAAAAAGTACACTGACAGATTCATCACCTTTAAATCCAGCTCCACAGTTGGAGGACATATCATCAGCCCCATTCTACAGATGTGGGCAGTGAGATTGTGGCAGGTTTAAATTAGCCAAAACGCTAATTGGGACTACAGCCAGGACTTAAGCCTCCATTTCCAACCCCAGAGGTCAGTGTTCTCTCCATCCACCTTGTGGCTTGTCACTTACCCTAAGGTGGCACATGGAGGGCAGCCATCTCACTAGCTTCCATTCCCTCTGCGCAGTTTCCTTGCCCAGCAATGGGAGCTCCTCCAAGGGAGAGGAGGATATTGGGTATTGGGTGACAACATCTGCCAGGGGAATCAATGCCCCTTCCTGGGTGTGAGGCTGTCATAGAAGATGAGTTGCAACTGGGTCCTCTTCACTTGACTCCAGAGGCCTGCTGCCTGGGCATACAGTGGGCTCTGGTCTCAGACATGAGCATGTCCCCTAGGGGAAGGGTCCAACACCTCCCCACACCCTACACACATACATTGCTCAGTCCCTGCCCCCAGCCTGTGACAGCAGTCTCTGTAATGAATGACTCTGCAGTGGGGCCCAGCAAAAGGACAGGAGGGCACAAGACAAATCATAGCTGCCAGGCGCTAATCTTCCCCTGGGAAAGTCACCTCCACCCCCCTCATCCATCACTGGGCACTGGGCTGCCACTGTACCCTACACACACCCAAAACGTCCACTGGGTCCCGTGGACACATGTGACAGTACACGAAGGCAGCATGTATACAGGAGCCACCGCACATGCACAGCTCCAGACAAGACCCCTGTCAGAAAAATATAACAATTCAGAAGAAATTGTGCTTAAGAAGTGCCTGTTGAGAACGTGCTTCTGGGGCAGGGTGTGATCCAGAGGATTCAGGGATGAAGTGGACAAGATCTGTGCCTGGAAGGGCCCGTGGCTCAGCAGGGGGAGAGAAACAAATGAGGGGGTCAGAGGCTGCAAGGAGGAAGGGACAGGGCAGCAGTGAAAGGGGAGGAATATGGAGAATGGAGGACTGCTTTCCCCTCACTGAACAGTTCGAGTTGTGAGGGTTGCCTTGAAGCATGGATAGAATTTGCAGATCTTCCAGAGGTGGGGATGGGGGCGGCGAGCAGACCAGAAGGGACCGCTGTGAGAAACAGCTGAGTGTGGAAAGGAAACGTGCATGTAAGAGAGTGCATGGAATGATGAAGCTGAGACCTGTCTACAGATGGGCTCAGCACACATATATCCATTCCCAACACACACACATACCCCAGAATCCCAATCACATACACACACTGAAATCCCAGACAGACAGACAGACAGACAAACACACACACACACACACACACACACACAAATTAGCTTCTCTCTCCAGACCCTGGTAACTCAGCCTACACACACACACACACACACGCACACCCCCATATATGCACTGGATTTCCAGCTCATGAAAAAGGAGCACCTTCAACTCCTGCTCTAGATCAAAATCATACATGTAGGTGTATCCACTGTGTGTGCATGTGTGTGCATCTTCTCCACTGATGAGACTGTGGAAGCAGGTCCTATCTCCATAGCCATGCCATTGTGCAGAGCTCCTTTGTTGGCCAGCACTTACAGAGCACTATTTTGAGAGTATTACATGCAGTGTCTTCCCTAGAATGTAAGTCCCTTGGAACATCCAACACCAGAACACAGAATGCTGCTTGGCACACAGTAAGTGTCCAAGGGTCTTTATAGAAAAAATGACATTGAAACATCATTTATTTTTTTAAGACTCATTTATTTTTATTGGAAAGGCAGATCAGAGTTACGGAGAGGAGATATAAAGATTTTCCAACAGCTGGGTCACTCTGCAAATAGCCACAACAACTGGAGCTGAGCTGATTCAAAGCCAGGAGCCAGGAGCTACTTCTGGGTCTCCCACACGGGTGCAGGGTCCCAAGTCTTTGGGCCATCCCCTACTGTTTTCCCAGGCCATAAGCAAGGAGCTTGATCAGAAGTAGAGCAGCAGGACATGAACCAGTGCCTCTATGGGACCCTGGCTCAGTGCTTGCAAGGTGAAGTTTTAGCCATCACACCAGGCCTGAAACATCATTTAACAGGCTGCTTTGCTATGAAACAGGTACACTATTTCCACCTTCACCACTCCCCAGTATGCAGCAGAGAAACCCAGTCCTAGAGAGATCCCAAACTTGTCTTGACAGTCATGCAGCTGGCAAGTGGAGGGTGCCTGAGCCTAAACCAGCTCTGTGGCCAGCGGGCACACTCAGCTGCTTCCTCATTGCCATGCTTCCTCACTCCAATCCTGTAATGATAAACTTCCCTAAGAAGATACTAATACTAATATATCCCTACAGTTAAACACACTCCGTGGCCCACAGTCACAGAGCCCAGAACAAACAAAAACACCACATTTCCAAAGTAAGTAAATCTAGGAGGGCTCATTGGCTTTGCAGGAGAACTCTAACTCTCGGTGCTATAAACAAGGGGATCCACCCCAGGATCCTGCACTGTTAGTGTAGTCAAACATCACTGGGTGTTTCACTACTTTCCTTCAGGGAGACTGGAGGAGTAGAAAGAAGTGGCTATAACACCTGTTGCATCCCAGGCCCTTCAGTACTCTATAGAGGAGCAATGGTCCCCATTTAACAGTTTAGGAAACTGAGTCAGGTTCAACATGCAGGAGCCCTGCTCCGTGGTACTGGGAACCCATGCAGGACCTGGTAGTGTTTGCATCCTAATGAGAAGAGACAGGCAATAATAAGCAAGTGTGCATGCTTCCAGAAGATATACTTGACAAGGGCTGGGTGGGAAACAAACGGGGTGACCAAAGAGGATAGGGCTCTAATGCAGAGAGTAGAGTCTTCAAGGACCCTGGCTGACTGAACCTTTGGATATGCAGGACCAGAGGAGGAGGAAGGAGGGGAGGAAAAGAAGCACTATACCTGCCATCATTCACTACTGTGTCAGGAAGCTAGACAGCAAGAGTTGCTGGGAAAGCAACACTCATCAGAAGTCTCAGATCTGAGAAAACAGAGAAACAATGTGCTTGGCTGTGGGTGAGTGGAGGCTGCAAGTTAAAAAACATGGGACGGGCCCGGCGCGGTGGCGCAGTGGTTAAAGGTCCTCGCCTTGCACGCCCGGGATCCCATATGGTCGCCGGTTCTGTCCCGGCAGCCCCATTTCCCATCCAGCTCCCTGCCTGTGGCCTGGGAAAGCAGTCGAGGATGGCCCAAAGCCTTGGGACCCTGCACCCACGTGGGAGACCCGGAGAAGGTTTCTTGCTCCTGGCTTCGGATCGGCATAGTATCGGCCGTTGCACTCACTTGGGGAGTGAATCATCGGACGAAAGATCTTCCTCTCTGTCTCTCCTCTCTGTATATCCACCTTTCCAATAAAAAAAAATAATAAAAAAATAAATCTTTAAAAAAAAACATGGGACTTAGTGAAGGGTGAGGAGTCAGACAGCCCAGGTTCAACATCTGGCTCAGCTACTGAAGGGCATGTAGCTTCAGATGGGTTCTTGGACTCTGCCATCCAGTTTCCTCACCTATGCAATGGATACCACAATGGTGCCCACCTCTCTGATGGCTGCAGGGGAATGACGTGAATCAGTTCCTATGCCACGCTTCCTGGTGTACAGCAAGCACTTAGCCCTGGTGCTGAGATGGGACAGGGTCTACACAGCTCTGTGGATGCCATGAGGAGAGGGACAGGAAGAAGTACCAGGGAACAGCGACAAGGTGGAGACAGGGAAAGCAACTGTGCACAGTTACAAGGTTCCCCTTCAACTTCTCCAAAGCTTAATAGATTTCTAAATGGGCTTATTATCACCACCTATGAATTCTTTTAAAGGACCTAATTATAAAACACCAAACTAGCTAATTAGGTTTCCTGAGCTCGCCGTGACACAGGTGCAAACAGGCTCTCTGGATGGAGGCCCTGGCAGAGCTGCAGAGCCAGATCCCTGTACTGAGGGCCCCTCCTGCTGCTGCCCAGCTGCCCGGGACCAAGCACTCACATGACCTCTCTTGCTAGGCGGAGTGTGAGCAAAAGACTTACAGCCCAGGTTTCCGTGGGCCCCTCTTGGGGCCAAGAATGCGGCAAGCACACACCCTCAGTGCCCTGCTCAGAGGGGTCAGAGGTTGTCCAGCAGTCAAGCTGCTGGAATTGCCCAGCCCTCTCTGGAGGTTAGGCCCCTTCCACACTGGTACAGACGACTTGGACAGTGGATAGGTGAGAAAGAGGGCTGGGATGGAGCTACTTGGGACATGGACTCTGCTACTGGATTTCACCAAGCCAGTAGCATCAACATCCACCTGGTCACTTATTAGAAATGCAAATGGGGGTCAGTGCCATGGCTTAGTAGGCTAAGCTTCTACCTGTGGCACCAGCATCCCATATGGGTGCTGGTTCATGAGCAGCATGGGCTGCTCAACTTCCAATCTAGCTCCCTGCTTATGGCCTAGGAAAGCAGCAAAAGATGACCCAAGTCCTTGGGCTCCTGCACCATGTGGGAGACCTAAAGGAAGCTACTGGCTCCTGGCTTTAGATTGGCTCAGCTCCAGCAGTTGCAGACATTTGTGGAGTGAACCAACAGACAGAAGGTCTCTCTCTCTCCTCTCTCTCTTTCTCCTTTTTTCTGTAACTCTACCTTTCAAATAAAAATAAATAAACAAATATTAAAGAAAGAAATGCAAATGATTGTGCAGTACCTAGGGATGGGGCTTTGCCAACTAATCTTCCAGATTGTTCTACAACAAACTCCATTTTAAGGGACACTGCTCTCCCCTAACCAGGAGGAGGTTGTTAATGGATACAGCTGCTCCTGGTTGTGCTGCTGGCTGGAAGTGGGGTGGGTGTAGAGGGCCTGTTTCTTAAACAAATGACAGCCATTAAGGAGGCATACCCTGCTCATGTGAATTCTTTGCTCACGGGGCAGGCAGGACTCAGACAGCTAATGATGGCCCCTACCTGCCTCCCCCCACCAGCGCTCCATCCTCCAGCAACCTGGCCTACGTCCAGATCCCTTCCTTTGCTCCCCAACCCCTCCGCCCCCAAAAGTCTGTCTAGGCCATCAGCTGCACAGTGCCCTGCCCCTGCTCCACTCTACTGTGCTTGTCTCAAAACCATGGCTTCAGCTCTGTCCCCCTCCCCCCCGCTCCACTCTTCTGCAGCCATCCTCTGGTGCCCACCCAACTCTCAATCCAGACCTCATAAGAGCCATTGCTATGTTGGGGTGTGGAGTAGTGGAGCCACAGCTCCTCCCAGGAAACTCCTGCAAGAAACTCCTCCAGATGTGGGAGGTTGGGATGCAAATTCAATCTCCTGTAATGGCATATCCCTCCAGCACCTCACTTTTTCTCCCTTTGGCAGTTGGCCCTTGAGACAGGAACTCTCATTTTCCATGGTCACTGGCCACTATTGGCCACTGTGTCTCCTACTCCATTACTATTGCCTCCTGTCCAGCTGCCTATATCTGCCAGGCAGCTTTTTTGGAGTTTTCTCAGTATGGGTTATAATAGCACCACAGCCTCTAGAGGCAGCTGCACACAGACTGAAGTCCCCACAGCCCAGTAGACCCCTGGCCACCTCTTGCCATTGGGAGAAACTGCCCCTGTTAGACAGTCAAATAACTGCCCTGACCAGGTAGATGTCCCTGTGTGAGCTGCCTGGGAAAACGGAGGCCCTAGCCCCTGTGTCACTCCAAGGCCTTCTTCACCATATGAAGTAACTTTCTAAAAAATAAGCCCAGGAAGAAATGAGGCACCCTCTTGGTAAACTGTATAAAATATGAAGTCACCATGTTTTCCTCTTTGCCATGGCAGAGCTCAATATTGCATTTAATTAGAGACGTTGAGGCACCCGATTTTAAATAATAATAATAAGCAGGTTAGGTTTTGTCTCCTCCTCTTCTTTTTTTTTTCTTTTTCTTCTTCTTTTTTAAGAGTCCTGAGGTCTTTTATTTTTCTTTCCCTTATTATGCCATGAATTCATACATGGTTCCAACAGCTCAGGCTCCTTTCCATGGGTTCTGACAAGGTGGCCCACTCTGGGTGGGGCAGACTAGGTTTTAGATGAACCTAGGTGCCTTTCCCTTTGGCTTTCTTCTTTTACTAATCATTTTCTTCCACCCATTTCAGGAAACTGTCTCAGCTCTTAGAATGTTTAATATGTTCAATGCGCATATTTATTCTCTTGACAAGTATCTTTTTTAAAGATACATTTATTTTTATTTGAAAAGCAGATTTACAGACAAAAAGATCTTCCATCCACTGATTCACTCCCCAAATGGCTGCAATTGCCGGAGGTGAGCCAATTCGAAGCCAGAAGCGAAGAGCTTCCTCCTGGTCTTCCATATGGGTTCAGAGTTCCAATGACTTGGGCCATCCTCCACTGCTTTCCCAGGCCATAATCAGGGAGCCAGATGGAAAGCAGAGCAGGCAGGACATGAACCAGTGCCCATGTGGCACGCTGTGCTTAGAAGATTAGCCAGTTGAGCTATTGCACTTGCCCTTGTTTGTTTACAACAATGCCAACAGCATGCTGGGTAACATTACAGACTCTTCCAGTTTTGCCATTATAACATTTATGGGGCTTTTGAACAGTACCCATTCCCTTGGTCTATAATGTCTCTTTCTCTCTTTTTTTTTTTTTTTTTTTTTTTTTTTTTTTTTTTGTAAATGCACATGTCTGCAGCCAAAAGAACAGCTCCATGTTTCCTAAAAGGCTTGGAGAATACATAACAGGTACCTTTTTTCTTTCCTTTTGTGTTCATCATCTTGGCAAATTACTGGAAGATGGTGGATCTGACCAAAAGGTGTCTCCTATTTTGTTCACAACTGCAGACAAAGGCAGGAGACCAGAAAGGGCTGAGGGGCAGATAAAGAGCTGGCAATTGAGTGGACAGTTTGGTCCTCTTGGGCTTGCTACAAACACTGGGGATAAAGATGAGTGGGAACCTGTCTGGTGTGGTGACATATCAGGCTAATGCTTCACCTGCAGTGCTGGCATCTCATATGGGTACTGGTTTGTGTCCTGGCTTCTTCACTTCTGATCTAGTACCCAGCTTATGTCCTGGGAAGTCAGCGGAGGATGGCCCAGGTCCATAGGCCCCTTCACCCATGCAGGAAACCCAGCTGAAGCTCCTGGCCCACAATTTCCGACCAGCCAATTCCAGCCATATTGGTCATTTGGAGGGTAAACCAGCAGATGGAGGTTATCTCTCTGTGTCTCTCCCTGTCTCTCTCTGTAACACTTTTAAGTAGAAATAAATAAATCTGAAAGAAAGGAAGAAAGGAAGAAAGGAAGAAAGGAAGAAAGGAAGAAAGGAAGAAAGAAAGAAAGAAAGAAAGAAAGAAAGAAAGAAAGAAAGAAAGAAAGAAAGAAAGAAAGAAAGATAGGTAGATCGGTAGGGATGAGCTAGGAAGCTGCCCTCCTGTCCTAGAAGTGCAGGGTTAACAACTGTAAGACAGGCCCCAGCTTCAGCATTGTCCACTTCCACCACTACACCCTCGGGGCCTCTCCCAAGGGTCTCCAGCTCCCTGCACTAGAGTTAGGAGTAATGAAGTAATACAAGACTCAGATGCTTGGAAATACAAATTAGGCCAGCACCAGGGGACAAGGCCCCGCAATACATCCCTGGTGTGATTACTACGGCAGAGGTGTCCAGGCTGGATCCATGTGCTGTGTGACTCAGGGCAAATCACTGTCCTTTCTGTGCCTTGGCTTCCTTCTCCACAAAATTGAACTTAGGGGAGGGATATTAACTGACTTTCCTCCTGGAAGCTCCTGCAAGAGCTGCTCAAGCCAAGAAATAGGGCAGCATCCCAAGGTCCCTTCTTGGCCTGAGCATCCCACACCTACTGACTGGATGTACTACATCTGTGAACAGGATTTTATGCAACAGTTAAACTATAGGCATATGGCTTTAAAGGGCATGCAACCCACACCCCCAGGCCTTGCCAGCTCCCACCAACAGAACCAAACCAGGTTCCTGGGTGACCCAAGGCAAGGCCACTCCTTGTGCTGCACTTTGCCCTGCAGCTCTCAGTCATAAGCAAGCCAAGGGTCACGACCAAGAAAGCCATCCGTGCAAAGCACTCACACAGTCCTGACACCCAGCAGGTTCCACGTGGGCTCACACAAGACCCACTGCTGCCAATCCATAGCCACCAACCTACTCCCACTCCTCCTGAACTCCAGATGCTGGGCCAAGTTCAAGGCAGCTCAATAAAGATTTCACAGGTGCTTACAAGGTGCCAGGTTCCCTGACAGTGGCTGAAGATGCAGCAACAGAACAAGACAGGACCCTGAGCTGTGAGCAGGGAAGAGACAGTGAACAATACATCCTGAAGGAGAGAGGAAGGAAGCAGAGTGAGGTCAGAAAACGCAGGGAACTGTGGAGACAGCCCTGGGTTCAAGCCTTGAATGTGCTGGTAAATCCTGCATGGATAGCTGCAGCTTGCCGAGTCCTCTGTCACAGGATAACGTGAAAAGCTGAGCTGTACAGACCCTGTAGCTGAACCTCCTGCATAGAAGGCTCAGGGACAGGGTCGGGGTTGTTACCACAGCAATAGGTTTCCTTGTCATCTGCAGGATTGGGGAGCTGAACAGTTCTGGTGGCCCTGGGCTTGGGGGTTAACCAAATGATCCTTTAACACACAAAGAAACCCCATACTGTGTAAACCTCCACCAAGGCACACAAGACCCAGCGCCCAGCAACCACCGGCCCCAAATCCTGGGCTCCATTATTGCATCTGGAAATCCGTTAAAATTTCACACAATTTCCTGCACAGCAGTGTGCTTCATAATGCTGGGAGCCAAGCCGGCCCAGTAATTGGGACTGGAGTGGGGTAGAGTCCAAAGCAATTAATCCAGCCTCCTTCCTTGTTTGCGCCAGGATAAGCCTGACGGGGTGGAGAGTAATTGGAAAGGAGCGGCCTCCATCCCCAACTCCAAATTAATATTTTCCTGCCCTGATTTAATTCCGCCCGGGAACAGTGACACAGACACGCCGTGTCACGCGCTAAGTAATCTGCCACAAGCCACCTGAGGAGGAGGAAAGGACTTCTTTGCTTGGCAGTCGGGGGGCGGAGGGGTGGGGTGAGTGGCGGCTAACGAGACAGAACCTCAGAAGCAAGAGAGCCTTCCAAGGACATCTGTAGCTTCACCCAGCGCCCGATGCAGGGACTTACCACCAAAAAATAGGGAGAAGCAAACCTGAGTTCAAATCCTGGCCTTGCTACTTGGGGACACATGCCCTCCCTCCTCCCCAGGCATGTCCTTCAACCCCACTGAGCCTCTGTTTTTTCATCTGTGAAATAGAAATGCTGGTACCCTTCCCCCTGAGGAGAGACTGTTGGAAGAACTGACTATAACAAAGACAGTGGGTGAGTGTGAAAGGTGATCTTTTTCCTATAACTGTAGGTGTTACAACCAGGAGACATGTATAGCACTTGGTAACTAGGAATTGAAAGGTTAAAAAACAAACAAGTAAGATCATTTTAAAAATAAATTAAAACAAACAAACAAACAAACATGGGGGCTATTGTGGGTCGCTCCGACTAGGCTGCAGCTCCCACTGGTTTATGTGAAGGCCGAGTGTGTGCTGGGCAGAATCAGGCTGGGCTGCAACACCCATTGGTTCCAGTGGAAGACAGGGCTGGGAACAGAACCAACCCAGCAACTGCAACCACCAGCTGATCAGGGTGATGGACTGTACTGAGCCCTGTACTTCCCAAGTACACGTAAGTATCTGGTCTGGGATCACCTCAGACAAAGTTTCTTTGGGGATCTCCCCAATCGAACTGCCAGACTCAGAACCTAACCATGAAAAGACAGAGGACAGAACAAATCAATCAACTACCCTAGCCATATGTTGGCAGTGAAAAACAGGGCAAATGGAGACTCTAAGATGGACTATGTCAATCAGTGGATTCTTCAGCGACCTTATTGTGCTTGGAATGGCAAGACTGGCAGCAATTCAGAACTGTTGAACTATCAAAACCACTTGAGTAGGATCCCCGGAGTATGTCCCACTTTGGGGACCTGAGATGGGTGGGAGACTGGATAGGGCTTCTCCCTTTATCTCTCCCTTTACCCCAATACAAGAAAAAAATATGATGAGGAAATAATAGTCTTACCCACTCTCCTATAGCCCTTGAACCTTTGTGTCCTAATTAACTATGTAAAGATTATTAAAAATAAAGAAAAAATAATAAACAAAACAAACAAACAAAATGGTCATCAGCCACTGCAAGCAAACATGTTAGTCCCACACACTCCAAGGCTGGTGGTACTTGGCAGGTGCTTCATGTAAGCTGGCTCCCAGTTTTCTGCCACTAGCATCCCTGGGCAGGTGACATTCCATCATCTGCCACCTACATTCACAGCTTTACCACCCATGCCTGCCCCTCTGGGGCAGATAAGCCACTTGCACTCAGTCCTTGCTCAGGTTGCCTTCTGAGGGACATAAGTCAGGTATCCCATATGCCCTGAGGCCTGTAGGGCTTCTAGGGGGTGGGGGGAAACAAGAGGCTATAACAAAAGAGACAGCAAGGGACATAGGGGACAACCATGACCGCCTTGCCGCTGAGCAGTACTTGAACCTGAAGGATTTTCATGAATCTCTGTGTCATCCTTGCACAGGGGCCATGATAATCTTCTCTGTATTGCTCCAATTTTAGTATATGTGCTGCTAAATCAAGCACAAACCTGAAGGATTTTGAGGTACTGCCTTAAGCCCCTGAACGGGAGGGCATAGGTACCTGGAAAGGAGGTAGGAGGACTTTTTCATGAGCACAATGAGACCCCATCTACTTCAAAGGCCACCAGGCAGCAGGAAGCTCCCAGGTTCCCAGAGGGCCAGGAGCCCCATGGGGGCGGGAAATGAGCAAGAAGTCTGGGTGGAAAGGAGGAAGATGCCTCCCACCCAGGGCACCAAAATGCCCTGCAGCCACCCATGGGCCCAGGCAGGGAGTTACAGGAGGGAAAACTTATAAAAACTGCAGGGAAGCACTATGCAAATGCCAGACTGATGAGAGGAGGAGGAGGAACAGGAGTAAACCGAACATTAAATCAAACCAGTAGAAGAATAATAGCTAAACTCCTTCTTACTTGTAGCACTCAATTCTGCAGTCAATACGCTCGGGAATGAACGGATGGCCCACTCACAGCCACATCTAAATTCAATGTGGGTAGCACCCCAGACTCCATGAAGGGGCCCAGTCACACCCCATAACTTTTTTTTTAAAAGATTTATTCATTTTTATTACAAAGTCAGATATACAGAGAGGAGAGACAGAGAGGAAGATCTTCTGTCCAAGGCATTAGGCCACCCTCGACTGCTTTTCCAGGCCACAAGCAGGAAGCTGGATGGGAAGTGGAGCTTCCAGGATTAGACCTGGTGCCCATATGGGATTCCAGCATGTGCAAGGAAAGGACTTTTGCTACTAGGCCACCGCACCGGGCCCCAAGCTGCCCATTCTAGCTTCCTGGAAGGAATTACTGATGAAATGAGTCCAAATTTATCTTTGACAGTGGAAGAAACTGAATCCCAGATAAACATAGTAATTTATCCAAGACCACACTGCCAGCTATGCGCAGAACTGAGAGTCAAATGCAAACCTTAAGGCTCTTTGTCCTGTGGTGGGCGTTTGGCCTAGCAGCTCAGATGCTGGTTAAGACGCCCAAGTCCCACACTGGTACCTGGGTTTGAAACCCGACTCAGGCTCCTAACTCCAGACTTGCTAATGCAGACCCTGAGAGGCAGCAAAGATGATTCTAGTAATTGGGTTCCTGCCACTCATGTGAGATTGGAGTGCTCAGTCCCCTTTGGCCTCAGAGCAGCCCCAGCCATTGTGGACATTTTGGGGAGTGAACCAATGAATAGGAGCTCTGTACCTCCATCTATCTCTCTGCCTCTCAAATAAATAAACTTTAAAGAGTGTTTTAAGATTTATTTGAAATGCAGAGTAGCAAAGAGACAGGGGGAGAACGATCTTTTATCATTCTCAAAACGGCCATAGCATCTGGATAGGGCCAGGCAGAAATTACAAGCCAAGTGCCTAGAACTCCCACATGAGTGCTGGGGACCCAAGTATTTGGGCCATCTTCTGCTCTTTCCTGGGCATATCAGCAGTGAACTGAATCAGAAATGGACCAGCCAGGCCTTGGTGCTCTTATAGGATGCCTCTGATGCAGGTGGTACTTTAGCCTACCATGTCACAATGTCAGACCCAAAATAGTGTCCCTCCTGACTACTATATCCAGTTCTAAAAATGGCTGCAGGCAGAGCAGATGCATAGCATTGCTGTTTTCCCAGAGACAGCAAGGCCCCCAAGAGCCAGATTTGTGCCCTAGCACCCCTCAGAGTCAATTTGGCACCGCATCTCAGGGAGCTGCACTCCCACTATCCTGATGAGGGATATGCCCAGACGGCTCGCTTTGGCAAATGAACGGAAGATGGAATGATGCATGTTGTGTCCCAGCAAAACATCTTCTCCCACCATCAACGTGTTTCATACTGAGTGGTTCTGGAAGGAAGCTGTATGCAGCAGAATCACTGTCAAGCCCAGTGGATATGTAGCAAGAGCACGCAACCAACCTCAGTGGAGATAGCTTGTTTTGGCATCAGGAATTGTCACAATCCGGCAAATACACAAGGCACTGGTCACAGACAGTGGCAAGACTGTCTCCAATAGCCCAATGGGACAAGTAGCTCCCATGTGTCTCCTCTGGGCACAGGTGTCCCATGCACAGGAGTCACAGGAGAACACAGTAAAATACAGATTCCTGGGCTGGCATTGTGATACATTGAGTTAAGCTGCCATCTGTGTCCCCATAATAGAGTGCCGGTTCTAGTCCCTGTTGCTCCATTTCCAATAAATAAATAAATAATAAAATATTTCAAGTATGAAAAATATATAAAATAAAATACAGATTTCAAGATCTCCCCTCCCTGAGATTTGGGGCTAGTTCAACCAAGGAGGTACCTAGGACCTAATTTTTTTAAAATATTTATTTTATTTATTTGAAAGATAAAGCTATGTAGAGATATGGAGAGACAGAATCTTCCATTCACTGGTTTACTCCCCAAAGGGTCACAGCAGCCAGGGCTGGGCCAGGCTGAAGCCAGGAGATGCTTCTAGGTCTCCTACCTAGGTGCAGGAGCCCAAGGACTTGGGCTGTCTTCTGCTGCTCTCCAAGGCACATTAACAGGGAGTCGGATGGGAATTGGAGCCACCAGAGTTTGAACAGAGACTCATATAGAACGCCAGCAGTGCAAGTAGTGACAACTCATTATACCACACCGCTGGCCCCAAGACTACGTATTTTTAACTCACTCTGAGGATAACATGCCAACTGTCAACAAACAACACTCTGAAAAATCCTAGTCTAATGAGTCCCATCTGAAACAACACCCAGAGGGGCTCAGGGATACACTAAAGCTTAACACAGCAAAGTGCTAACCACAAAACCACTGGCTTCTCCCAGAGTCAGTGTCCTTCACCAAAGGCCGGGGGTGGGGGGTGAGGTGTAAAGAGTTACTAATTGTGGAGACCTGCCCCCCAACCAGGCCACCAGATGCCCAAGAGACCCTGAATCTAAGACATTCTCGGCAGCCCAAGAATGTAGCAGAGGGCCTGGCGTACTAGCAGCTAAAATCCTTGCCTTGAACGTGCCAAGATCCCATATTGCGCCAGTTCTAATCCCAGCAGTCCCACTTCCCAACCAGCTCCCTGCTTGTGGCCTGGGAAAGCAGTCAAGGATGGCCTAAAGCCTTGGGACCCTGCACCTGTGTGGGAGACCTGGAAGAGGTTCCTGGCTCCAGATCAGCCGTTGCAGTCACTTGGGGAGTGAATCAATGGACAGAGGATCTTCCTCTCTGTCTTTCCTCCTCTCTATCTGACTTTCCAATAAAAATAAATAAATCTGGAAAAAAAAAAAAGAATGTAGCAGAAAGAAGACTTTCTGCTGAGAATTGTGGACTACCTGGGAAGTTGTGAGATGTCTTCATTATCATCTTCCTCTTCCTTTAGTGATTGTGCCATGAATGTATCTGAGTACAAAGTTCTGTTAGATTCCATTTCTAGTTAGATCTGTTTGTTTACCACTATTAGTTCCTGTAACTCATGTTTACTTATCCTACTGCTCAGAGCCTGGTGATTGTTCCCCAAATCCCTTGTGATCTATTATTAGAGTAGCTTGTATGCTATTGTTTAGTTAACTAGTAACTTACCTACCTGCTGGCCCTGCAAAAAATTAGTATGAGTTGCCCCAGAAAAATTCAATAAAATGTGCATTGGTTCATCTAGCCTTTGCACCCCTTGTGTCCCAAAGTTCTTCTCAGCAAGGACATCACACCTCAAGTCCCAGTTCCCACTAGAGGGATGAGGAGCGGCAGTGGAGGGAGGGACAATATTGGAGAAGGGAGAGGTGAAAACAAACAAACAGGTGGAAAACCCTGTTTCAGAGAGAAACCAGCGCAAGCCAAGGTATTCAGCCTGAGACAGGGTCCAAGGTCTAGGCTGTACAGGATGCTGCCCTGTGGGGGTCCCTGGGGTCTTTCTTGGAAAGGGAGTAAGATTACAGAGCAGGGAGCAAGAGGAAAGAGAAGAAAGGAAGCAAAGCACAAGAGGGGAAGAAGCCGTGCAGGCCTGGTGAGCCCAAAGCCCCCAGCAGGTCTGCAGGAGTCGCCCCAGCCCTCTTCGATTTTGATGTACAGTTTGAAACAAATCAATAGCAGTATAATAATACTCAGCACGCTGTGTAATTTTTATATCATTAGTTTTCATTTTCCGCTCCCCATGCATCAAAAAACTTACAACGGGCTCGTAAAGTTTATTTAGTATTCCATGAATTCCTAATCAGTTTCATTTCATAATGATTCAGGAGCCGCCCGCTGCCTAGGCCCCCGTGTCAAAAAATCGATAAAACCAACACAGTTTTCCTGATGGCGGCTGCAAAAGGATCTATTGTAGGAGAATTATGATTTATGCCCTGGCCTGAACCACGAGCAGCAGCCTCCACCCGGTGCTCAGGGCTGAGGTCTTGGCCAATAATGATTTATGCACCTTCAGATGGCCCCACCCTGGCGTGCTCTCTCTAGGCCCCAGCTGGCCCCAGATGCTGGGGGAGGGGCCAGGGCCAGCAGGGAGAAAGGGGACAGGGGAAAAGGCACAGGGAGAGGCCCACGCGTCCTCAGAGCAGATCTGTCAGGGCCCAGCATCTGCCCCAATGTCCCTTCACCTCCTGGGAAGGCTTCTGGGAGCCCCACCTGACCCCATAAAGCTACAGAGGGGACAGAACTGGCAGGTGTGGGAGGGTGGAGCAGGGTAAGCCCGGCTCTCTGGCTGTAGCCCTGACTGAAGTCCAGTGCCATTCTGCTCTTGCTATGGAGCCCCTGACCTCCACCTCCTGCCTACTACAGCCACCACCACTTCCATCTGTTCCTGGCCCTACTCCTGAGGTTCCAGTAACAGCAGCTCCAAGGTCAAGGTCAAGGCATCCAAAAGGCCTTTACCAGGAGCCCAGGCAGTTAAGACAGCAGCATGTAGAAATTCTGAGGCTGGGAGAACACTTATGCAACTCCCCTGGAGGAACAGGGAGGGGCTGGAGCCTCTCTGTCCCCCTCCCTTCCAAGTGAGGGTTTCAGGACCCTCTGTCCCCCAGTGAAGCCCCAGCCCCTCATTCCCCTGCTCCATGATGAATGGGTGTAGGAGACATGTTAATGGGATGGCTATCAAGTCCACAATTGGTTTAATTAACAGCAACTAACCTGGCTGGGATGGAGAGATCCCAGGGTGACGTCTCAGGGGAGAAAGAGCCAAATGGGGCCACAGCAGGTGCATGCACCACCCTCATCAGCAGATTTCTTGGTCCCCAGCAAGATGCCCAAGGATGGCTAGGGGATTTACTCAGGTAAGCTGAGAGAGGCCGAGATCCAGGGCTCATGTCCCCACAGGGACTCCACACTGCAACCCCGACTCCAGTGAAAATAAGGGGCTTGTTCTTCCCTGCCCCATATTCTGTCATTTATTCATTCATCAAAAGCCACTGGCTTTACTTGTGGCTCAAAGAGGAGGAGGAGCGGACCATTACAAAGATACTAGCAAGTGGCAAAGCTAAACCCCACCAGGACATGACGGCATGGGTGCCCATTCTGCCCTCTACACTCCAGCAGCCCCCTTCCCTGCCCCACGCTGTTCTCTCCCTCTGCTTCCACTCCTCCCCCCTGCACATGACAACATGAAAGAGCCTAGACGTTGGAAGCAAACCTGGATTCCAATCTTGAATTCTTTCTGAGCCATCCCAGGCAATTTCATCACTTTTGGGTAAACCTCATGTACAAAATGAGTAAGTGGGACAGCTGTTGTGGTACAGTGTGTTAAGTCACCACCTGTGCTGCTGGCATCCCATATGAATGTTGAATCCTAGCTGTTCCACTTCCAATCCAGCTCTCTGCTCATGCATCTGGGAAAGCAGCAGAAGAGAGCCCAAGTACTTGGAGCCCTGAACCCATGTGGAGATCCAGATGGAGTTCCTGGCTCTGGCCTGGCCATCATAGCCATCTGAGAAATAAACCAGCAGACAGAAGATCTGTTTCTCCCTCTCCCTCTTTGCATATAACTCTGCCTTCTCAATAAATAAATCTTAAACAGACACACACACAAACTGGAATTATCATTCCTGCTTCACAGACAAGGATGAGTCAGAAGGCCTGGGAAGCTTTACCCTGTTCACTCACAGCCTACAAGTCCCACTTCTCCCCCTGAGAGTCATGTGCATGGTGTTGGCAGACAAGGATCGCCTGGCTCCACTGTCTCCCCTCTCAGGGTCAATAGACGCCCTGCATCAGGCAGGACTGGCTCACTGGGCCAGGCTTGTACTATCACTCATGATGGCACCTAGGCTAAGGAGATGAACCCTGCTTTACCTACGTGAGCCTGAGGCAAAGCTGTGCCCACGCCTCAGTTTCCCCCGACAGAGGGCATCCCTAACATGTTTCAGAGACCAGCAGCTTCTCCTGTGCTAAGGTCAGAGAGTAGGGGGGTTTGTGAGAGAAGGGAGGCCCTGCATTGGAGCAGGAAAAGACGCAGAGCTCAGGCCTGGGGCAGCCCTGTCTGTATATTCTGTTCCCTAAGCAAGGGAGAAGCTGAACCTCCTCCCCAACACAGCCATGCAGATTATTCCCCTGAGCCCTGACTCTTCCTTGAAGACCCAAGCTTTGCCTCTGCCTGCCCCCTCAGTAGCTACAACAGTAGGGCCCCTCTCAGAAGCAGCAAAAGCTTCCTGGGGCCTCCTGAGAGCTTCCTCTCCTTCTCCCCCTTCTCTCTTTCAGCCCTGAAAGCCCTGGGATTTCCCCATCACCCACCCCTCTGCTACCAGGTCCTTCTGTTTTCCTCTCAGCCATTCTATCATGCCAGGGCCTCGTGAAAAGGCAGGAGGCTAATCAGAGACTGGCCCTGGCACAGTGCTGGACAGCCACCTGCCAATACATGGGGATGAATGCCAGGCTTGCTGCAGCAGCTGAAACACGGTGACCACATGCCCCAATCCAGCTCTGCATCCCCGTCTCAGACTCCTACTAACACTCAGAGGCTCTCTGGTCCATAGCCCACACTGGGGGTTCTATCTCTGCTTCCCCAACTCCCTCTTTCTGCCAGAGACCAGATCCAGCCAGGCCCACTGGGCATGTCAGACTTGGTCTCATTGCCCCTGGACCAAAAGGAAAGGGTCTAACTCCAGCTCCCAGAGGCTCAGCTGCTCCATCCATGAAATAGGCTCAGCTGGAGTTTACCTGCCAATGGTGAAGGCTAGGGTCGAATGCCATACTCTGGGGACTGCAACTCCTTATCTAGCAGGGACAGACACCCCAGTCCCCAGGACTTTGGGCCTGAGCAAGAACACTCCTAGCAGTAATTCTATACCTTCCAAAGCTTCCCCCCATGCAAGCCCCAGAGACCAGTGGCTCAAAGAAAGGACACCAAAAGTCTCAAAGCAAAGGGGAAACAGACAGTAAGACCCAAAGGTGTCTGTGTCCCGTGGGGATGAGGGGGTCACAGAACCAGGAGGAAGCCTGCTCTGGCAGCCCTGCAACGGTGGAGATGAAGTTGGGCACCTGCAGGAGGAAGGAAATCTCAGCTGCTCCTGTGTAACAGCTCTGGGCTCCCAGGAGGGCCTGTGGACTCCAACAGGAATTGACGGAACAGAGGGAACAGAAATGTGGCTAAGGTGGCAGAAACAGGTGAGTTCGCACAGTGACCAGATGATTCTCCTCCTGTGTGACCTTAAACAAGTTACTCAACAGCCAGAAGCTGTGGCACCACCCCTTGCACAGGGGGTGGGGAGACACCACTTCTGTCTCTCCAGCTACCTACAAGCCTGAGTCACTCAGCACCCAGTACTGGTGCCCAGAAGGTGCTTCTCGTCGCTTCTGTGGTGTGGGCATGGTACCTAGCATTTGAAGAAGGGTTCATAAATGTTGGGTGGGGGGGCGACAGCAGGCAGGCATTGGCTATACTGCTTGGAATACCCACAGCCCATATCCGCATGCCTGGGATAGAGTGTCCCTGCTGCCCTGCTGCTTCTGCTCCAGCTTCCTACAGAAGCGCACCCTGGGAAGCAGAAGATTGATGGCTCAAGGACTCGGGTCCGTGCTTCCCACAGGAGAGATTCAAACTGAGTTTCAGGCTATTGAGGGCATTTGGAACTGGCAGATAAAGATCTCTCTATCTCTCTCTTTCTCTCTCTCTCTCCCCTTCCCCCAACTTTCTTCCCCCTCCCCCTTCCCGCCTTGCAGACAAATCAGGTTTTTTTTTTTTTAATGTATGTATTTCTTCCAGTTTATTCTAGTGAAACAAGGATCTTGATTGGGGAGCTCTGTGAGAGCACCCAGCCAAATGGAGCAAGAAAATCTCTGCCTGCTCATACCCACAGCACTACTTTTCCAGCCATTCTCCATCTCTGGCTCCAGTGAGTTCAGGGACTCAAAGCAACCCTCCCTTCCCTCACCAAGCAATGGGAGGAACAGAGTTCTGTAGAGATTTGGTGGCTTTTGTTAAAGGTCTCCCAGACGCCAGGTTCAGAGCAGGCTCTTAGTGCTGCCCGGCAAGACAGAGGCTGAGGCAGCCTGGGTCTCTCCTACTCTCAAAAACAGTTTATGTGGCTCTATCTGCTGGGCCTTGGTGCTCATGCCTCCCATGACTGCCAGCCTCAAACCCCAAGCCCCACCGCAGCTGTAACTAAAATTGTCCTCCAGGGCAGACCTTCCTGCTCAGGAAACCACATTTTGCTATCTCCATTGCTCTGCTGCAGGTGAAATCACCAAGAACCATTACAACATTTCCAATACTACCAAAATACAGCCAGAGGCATGCAAGAAGGCAGGCAGGCCAGGGGCAGACAGACAGCTCAAATACCGCACAAGCAGGGAACGCCAAGCTCAGAGGGGCTCACCTAAGGGAAGGGCTGAACAGCACCACGGGTCTGGCCTCCTTGAGCCTGTCCCCGACACAGGCCCTGGGGCTACTTCACTAACTTATTCATCACAGGACACACATGAGGAGGTGCTGGTAACTTAGACACCCTGGCCAATGCTGTGACATGATGCCACCTGCCCTGTACAGGCACAGACACACACATGGCAAGGACAATCCAATGCACACATATCCCTGTCTTAAGGCTGTGGTTCTCCACCCATGGATGCCCACTGGAGTCACCGTGGGAGCTTTTAGCTTTTTGGAGAAACAAAGAGAAATTGAGCTCCTAGCCACTGGCTCGCTTCTCAAATGCCTGTAGTATCTGGGACTGCAGCTGCTAAAGCTGGGAGGCAGGAACCCCACCCGGGTCTCCAACATGGGTGGCAGGAACCCAATTACTCAAGCCATCACCGTTGCCTCCCAGGGTCTGCACTGGCAGCAAGCTGGAGTCATGAGCCAAGCTGAGTGTCAAGCTTAGGTACTCCAACATGGAAAGAGGTGTCTCAAGCATCAGCCTCTGTATTCTTCTCTGTTGCTGCATAAGCAAATATGTGCCTCTCCCTGAATTGCAGCACCTTCAACAAGAAACCTTTATCATCTCCCACAGCTGCTGAGGTCAGGGATGTGGGTGCAGCTTGACCAGGGGCGTGAGTCGGGATCCCTTAGGTAGCAGGTGTGACTCAGGTGTTAGACACGGCTACAGGATCCACCAGGAGTAGAGTCACTTGCCAAGGGTGCAGGCAGATGTCCCAGTTCCTTGCCACCCAGGTCTCACCACAGCACAGCAGGCATGTCCTTGTGAAACGGCAGCTGGCTTCCCTCTGATCAACTGTGATCCCTAAAAGCTCAAAGCAAGAGCCCCAGTGCCTGTCCATGCTACCCTCTGAATAACACATGTTAGAGGGAGTCCACACTCCAGAGGAAGGGGTTAGACTGTCTTTGGGAAGGAGGAATATCACAGGCCTTGTGAGCAGGCAGGCATCTGGTCCAGCAGTTAAGACACAGGCTTAGGACATCTATGCCTCACAATGAGGAACCCGGGTTTGTTTCTGAGCCCTGGCTCCTGACTCCAACTCCCAGATGTGCCCCGCAAGAGGCAGCAGTAGTGGCTCAAGTTGTTGGGTCCCTGCCATCCATAGAGCAAACCTCAACTGAATTCCTAGCTTCAGCCTGGCCCAGTCTCAACCACTGCGGGCATTTGGGGAATAAAGCAGCAGATGGGAACTCTGCCTGTCTGTCTACATCCTTAAGTAATTTTTTAAAAGAACTCATAAGTTTAAACAAGTACAGGATGTGAGATGAGGCCAGGTAGGGCCAGGTAGGGTTTTAAAATATTCTCTATTAGCTCCTGAGTCACCTCAGGCCAGGTCCACCCAGCTTACCCCCGGATGCCTCAGCCCTGGCCACAGCCCAGCCTCCCCTGCCATCTGCACTGCTCTTTGTTTGCTAGCCTGCGCATGTATGCACCTGCGTAAGTGTGTGTGAGCACATGTGTATGCCTGTGTATGTATACGCATCCACAAAGGCTGGGCCGGCTCACAGACCAAGCCCTGGACAGGATGCCCCAATCCTTCCCTTCCCCACTCTCTCCCCCTTCTTTTCCTCTCTTGTCTTTTCCCACCCTTCCTCTCCCTCTCCTTTCTCTCAGGTTCCTCTTTCTTTTGGTCCAAAAGCATCCACCCCAGAGGCCCAATGACACTTGACTATAACACCAGGGAAGCAGCCCTGAGTATCCAGGAGTGGACACAGACTTCCCCACTGATCTCCAGCAACCCTGCAGGCCCTCTTGCAGTATCCTGCGGCCCAGCCGCTCGCTTGGCCCCTCTGGAGTCTCAGGCAGGACCACTTGCCTTCCCATCCCTTTAATCCTGGCTGCAGGTGGTGTTGGGAGTCACAGCCAGGTCTGAGCTGTTCCTAGTCCCCTCTGCTTTCCTTCCTGTGCCATGAGCCTGGATTTCCAGCATATTTGCTCCTACATTCTGGCTCTCTGTCACCATGCCTCGCTCTCTTTCACTTCCGCTCTGTCTTAGGGAGGAGCCGGCTCTGGCTACAGCCTGGAAGATGGTGGACACTGGGAGGCCACAGCACCCTCTAATGCAGTAATATGGAAGAAAGCGAACTCTTCTTGGGATTAATGAGACCACCAAGAACAAAAGAGACGACCAGCAGAGGCCAAAGAGGCGGGGCACAGACTCACACGCTGGCGATAACAGAGTGAGGAAAAATGGAGTCAAGATCCCTGTGGTAAAAACTATTAGAGGAGGCGAATTATAAAACTATTAACCAGAATGTAACTCCCAATTAAAAGATGATTTAACACTGGAACCTGATGGATGAATTTTGATTAAATGGAGAACTATTAGGAGCCCAGGGATAAGGCTGCTCCTGCCAGTTCTAAAAGTTAAAAGGCAGTTTGATATAAAAATTTATAAATTAAGGTTAATTACTTTAAATAACATAGCTGGAAGCGAGGAAAGAAAATTTGTCAGACTCTCCAGAGTTTGGGACAAAACCAAGACACATGTCTGAGCTGGTCCAGGGAACTCGTGGGTCAAGGTAGGGATATCCCAGGCCAAGGGATGTCTGAGCTCCTGCCACACGACACACAGAAGTGACAGGCTGCAAGGCACCTATGAAAGGATACACCTGGCACTGCCCCACCCGACTCTGCTGGGGGCTCCCAATGCTGACGTGCTGGGCACCCATCCAAGGGGCAGCTTGGCCCCAGCACCCAGTCCTGGCTCCCTCCCCTGGGGTCCCACCTGCCTTACCCTGCGCACAGCCTTAGCCAGCAACATAGAGGCTCGGCAAAGTTCCAGGGGTAGTAGGCGCCCACCAAGTGGCTAAGAGTCTCCTCCCTTACCCTGTCAGTCCAAACAGGTTCCCCTGGTTGTGGGCAGGCAAGCCCGCAGACAGCAGGTGAAACACCTCACTTTTTTTTTTTTTTAAGTTACCACTTTTCTTTATTTCTTTTTTAGAATTTTTTTTTTAATTTTTATTGGAAGGTCAGATATACAAAGAAGAGGAAAGACAGGAAAATCTTCTGTCCATTGATTCATTCCCCCAAGGGGCCACAACAGCCAGAGCTGAACCAATCTGAAGCCAGGAGCAAGCCGGGAGCCCGGAGCTTCTTGCGCGTCTCCACACAGGTGTAGGGTCCCAAGGCTTTGGGCCATGCCTGACTGCTTTCCCAGGCCACAAGCAGAGAGCTGGATGGTAAACAAGACTGCTGGGACACAAATTGGTGCCCATATGGGATCTCGGCACGTGCAAGGCGAGGACTTTAGCTGCTGGGCTACTGCGCCAGGCCCACTGCCTCACCTCTTCATCCCCTTATCTCTGAAGTAACTCACAGTGTTACTCTCATGTCCCAGGTGAGGAAAAAGGGGCACTGAATGGAGTGATCACAAATTGTTCTCCCCACCCACCCAACAGTGGCCCAGCCAGGACTCCTGAGCCCACTGCTCACCGCCTCACAGGGCAATATTGGGAAGGCTTTTCCATTCACTCTTGCTGTGCCTCTCACTATAAACCTCAACTGATATTTGGAATTGGAACCAATAGGAAAGCAAAGAGGAGTGAGAAAGATTCAGCAAGGAAGGGCCAGACAGGCAGACAGATGCAGAGAGGACTGATTGGGAGGAAGGGAGCAAAAGAAATCTCACTAGTTTTATTTTTTAGAAGCCAGGACAGTGAGCCAGGGCTGGACGCAGCACACACAGGGGTGTTCTAGGCAACCACAGATGATATGGGCATTTTTCTGTACATAGTTACGCTCTATGTTTCATGCAGAAAAATTATAATGAAGAATTTTCAAAAAATATAACAGGTGGGTTTATGGAATATAATTTATACCTCAAGTAAGGTTGAATTTTCTTTAAAAATCCATTTGGCACAGCAGGTTGAGCCATTTGTGACATGGATCCCATATTGGAGCCACGGTTGCTTCACTTCCCATTCAGCTCCCTTTTAATGCACTTTGGAAAATAACAGCACATGGCCCAAGTGCTTAGGTCCCTGCACCCAGGCAGACTTGGAAGAAGCTCCTGGCTCCTGCCATTGCTTGGTTCAGCCTGAACAATTACAAGCATTTAGGGAATGAACTAGTAGATGGAAGATCTCCCTCTTTTCATCACTCTGCCTTTCAAATAAATAAAATTCTTAAAAAAAAAAAAATAGTATCCTCAGGTCCAGCGTGGTAGCCTAGTGGCTAAAGTCCTCGCCCCAGGATCCCATATGGGTACTGGCTCTAATCCCAACTGCTCCACTTCCCTTCCAGCTCCCTGCCTGTGACCTGGGAAGGTAGTTGAGGATGGCCCAAAGCGTTGGGACTCTGTGCCTGCGTGGGAGGCCCAGAGGAAGTTCCTGCTTTGGATCAGCTCAGCTTGGGCCATTGCGGGCACTTGGGGAGTGAACCAGCAGATGGAAAATCTTTCTCTCTGTATCTGCTTCTCTCTGTATATTTGCCTTTCCGATAAAAATAAATAAATCTTAACTGTGCTGGACCCCCAGAATAAATAAATCTTTAAAAAAAAAAAAAAACTAGGGGCCCGGCAGCATGGCCTAGCGGCTAAAGTCCTCGCCTAGAACGCGCCAGAATCCCATATGGGCACCGGTTCTAATCCCGGCAGCTCCACTTCCCTTCCAGCTCCCTGCTTGTGGCCTGGGAAAGCAGTGGAGGATAGCCCAAAGCTTAGGGACCCTGCACCCGTGTGGGATACCTGGAAGAAGTTCCTGGCTCCTGGCTTCGGATCGGCACAGCATCGGCCATTGCGCTCACTTGGAGAGTGAATCATTGGACGGAAGATCTTCCTCTCTGTCTCTCTTCCTCTCTGTATATCTGACTTTCCAATAAATAAATAAATCTTTAAAAAAAAAAAAAAACTAGTATCCTCTTTAAAAAAGGTGTGCAGTGCATTATAACACACCCTTCCCTCACAATGCCCAGTGTATGATACACTCAGTGCCACAAGGTTGCCTGTATGGGTGGTGGGGCCCTGGGGTGAGGGCATTGGGGTTCTGTCTGTGAAGGCAGGCACTATAGGAGTGGAGGCAAGAGACACTGGTACTGCCAGACGCCAGCCCCACTGCTGCCCCCTATCAAGCCCCTCTCACTTTCCTCAGGACAGCTGGGAGGTGAGGGTCAGCCAGAGGGTGCAGCCCCAGCACAGGCTTGGAGGTGAGAACCAAGGAACTACAGGCAGAAGGCATTGGACACCTACAAGCTGGACCTGCTCTATGCTCAAGAAAGAAAACCAAGCAGATAGGCATTCAATACACAGCAGGCAAGATACTGCTGGGATCCTTGCCACCACTGTTGCAGGAACAGCCTCACTCCCCATCCTGGCAGGCAGCAAATGACAGCTCAGTTGGTGAGAGCCTCAGATTGAGTTCTGGCTCCTGGCTTTGGCCTGGCCCAACTCCTGCTGTTGCAGGCATTCTGACAGCGAGTCAATTGCTTTGACTGTGTCTATGTCTCTTTGGCTTTCAAAAAATTTTTGAGAGATTTATTTTTATTTGAAAAGCAGAGTTAGAGAGAGGAGAGTCAGAGAAAGCCTGCATCTGTTGGTTCAATCCCTAAGCCGGGCTAGCACAAAGCCAGGAGCCTCTTCTAGGTCTCCCAAGTTGGTGAAGGGGCCTGAGGAGTTGGGCCATCCTCTGCTGCTTCCCCAAGCCATTAGCAGGGAGCTGGGTGAAGGGGAGCTGCCAGGACTCAAACCAGCACCCATATGGGATACCAGTGTTGCAGGCAGAGGCTTCGCCTGATATATCACCACACCAGCCTCACAAATAACATTTTAAAAATATATTTAAAGAAATGATTCAGGGACCAACATGGTAGCATACAGGCTAATCGTCTGTCTGCTAGCACCAGCATCCCATATGAGTATTGGTTTGTGTCCCAGCTGTTGTATTTCTGATCCAGCTCCCCACTTATGGTCTGGGAAAGCAGAGAAGGATGGTCCAAGTCTTTGGCCCCATGCACACACATGGGAGACCTGGAAGAAGCTCCTGGTCCCCAGTTTCAGATCAACTCGGCTCTGGCCCTTGTGGCTATTTGGGGAGTGAGCCAGTGGATGAAAGACCTCTCTCTCTCTCCTTCTTTCTGCATAAAAGCTGCCTTTCCAATAAAAATAAACCTTTTTTAAAAAAGAAATGATTCTGAGCACTTAGACTGAGAGGGAATGGGAAGCAAATTTTCTTTGAGACTCCCACATCCCATATCAGAATGCGGTTTGAGTCCCAACTCTTCCTTTTCTAATCCAGCTTCCTGCGCATGCACCCTGAAAGGCAATCACTGGCAGTCCAGGTAGCTGAATCTCTCCTACTCATGTGAAAGACCCACACTGATGCCTGGGCTCCCCGTTTTGCCAGGCTCACCCCTGGCTACTTCAGGCATTTTGGGAGTGAAACAGCAAGTGAGAAACCTATCTATTTCTCTTTTTTTTTTTTAATCTCTTATCCTCTTTCTGTCACCCCCTCCTTCCTTCTCCCCTTCTCCCTCTCTGACATAAAAATGTTTAAAAATGGGTAGAAATGTAATAGCTCAACAAAGACCCAGCTTCTCTTGATGGTGATGATCTCTCCATGTGTTCCTGCTGTAGTCTCCATCTTCACCACCACTGTCAAGAAAGCAGCAGAATGAGGCTTAGCATGCCTTTCAAGGAACACTCTCCCCTTTGAGCATCTCCTAGGCCCAGTGGCTCACACTAACTTTGCTCTCCCTGTTCTCCGTCTGAGCTGGTAGCCCACACACTCTGAGAAGGCCTGCAGCACAGGGTCTGTGTAACCTTGCTGAATTCGGTCATCTCCAAGCACGGGCAAGTCAGGAACTCTATTTTCTATACGACAGTTCTGAGTACCCCCAGAAGCGAGGCTTAGCATCCCACACTCTGAGCAATGGGGAGGTACAGGGAGACTACAAGTTCCAGAATTAGCTCCCTCCAGTGTGGCCATGAGGAATGAACTTAATTCTTCTGAGACCCAACCACCCCCTGACACTATGAACGGAAGGAGACAATGCCAGCCATGTGAGGCTGTACTGGGGTTTACAGGAGCCTACGGCCATACCACCCTGAACACACCTGATCTCATCTGATCTCAGAAGCTAAGCAGGGTTGGGCCTGGTTAGTACTCGGAAGGGAAACTGGGGTTTACAGGAAACAGGGCATGTGGCCACATTGATCTGCCCATTTTACAGATGAACCAACTTGCCCACAGAGTAACACTAGGACTGAAATTCATATCTCCAGTCCACAGGAGGGAGGGGCCCTTGGCCCAGCCGGCTATGCAACAAACCAGATCCCTTCTGCTGGGTCTCCCCAGAAGGACTCAGTGTTACTTCCTGAGCCATCACACAGGGAAGCGCTGCACCAGGTGGGACTGGGTCAGCACTGCTGCCTAGCTCTGTGACCTCAGGAACATCATCAGCTAGCTGCCCAACAAAGAGCTGTTGTGGGGCAGGATCACATCCGATAAAGTGCTCGGAACAGAGGCTGGCAAGACCTCAGTAAGTGGGAGTTGCTGCTTTTGTTACCATTCCCATTCAGTGCTGGGAGATGTGGATGCTAAGTACATTCTCAAGGAATCCTGGAAAGCAGGAATGACTGTCCCTGCCTGCCAGGACCATCTTCTCCCCACCCCAGTGCAGGGGTCAGCTGTGGTATCCTTCATAGGCTGGTGGGGCAGGGGGTGGGGGTGGGGCATGGTTTTTTTTCTCCCCAGGGTCACGTAGAGCTCCACTCACTGACCATTCAAAATTTTTGGAGAGGCTGTATCTTGAGTCCTATAGGTGGCTGTCTCAGCAGGCCCAAGGCCTCACCCAAGCCCATGGGCCAATGCCCCCCAGGCGAGGCTCTCAGCAAAATGGTTGGAGCTGCCTGGGGCCGAGGGCCAGTCTTGCACAGGCCACTCCTCCCAGACTTGTTTTGCTGCAGGGCTTACTGACCCCTTTGCCACCCCAGCTCCTATGTGAACATTGGACTGGACTTCAGATCACTGTCACTTTTGTGAAACCCTCAAGTAATCCAAGGGGACTCCTGAACCCACAGCTGCTGGCTGGATGAGGGATCAAGCAAGATGAAGAGGTTCCCCTGCAGCCATTTGGACTGGGGACCCAAGCCCAGGCTGCTCTTGTAGTGTGAAGCATGCCCACCTAAGGCGACCCCTTCACCTACAAGATCACACATGCCAACAGGCCGAAGCTCACAGGTGCCGTGAACTGTGCCATCAAGAACATACTACTCACTGGACCTCATGACAGGTAGTACAGTCACCCTGGTCCATCCCATCCTCCTACTGCAGGCCTCACAGAAGGCCCTTCCCATGTTACAGAATCCAACCACTGTTGGGCTTGCATGGCCCCAGAGACCTTGGCTGGGGCCACCCCAGACTCCACAGAATGGAGTTAACAGATCTATGTTCTAGCCTAGCGAGTCTCCTACAGCCCCCAAACATGAAGCTCAATGACTATGGTGGCCCCATGCTAAGATATAACTCTAGGCTCAGAAGACAAGGGTTAAAAGTCCAGGTCAGGGCCAGATATACTCTTCTCTCTCTCAAGTGACAGCAATTACACTCCGAAGACAAAGTCCTCTCTGCCCATCTCCTCCTGCTTCCAAAGGCATGGCCTTGGGGGTCTCAGTCTCCCCTGCGGTACCCACAAACTTGGCCTGCAGATGCCTGGACCTCCCAGCCCTAGCCCTCTGCTCCAATTTGCTGAAGAAAATTAATCCAGGATCTTTGGGCTTCCTTTACTTTTCCTCCCTGCCCATACCTGTACCGCCAAGAGCAAATCCAACAAGGAAACTTCCATGGAAAGAAAGAAGGGTTAAGGCTGGGGGACTTTCAGGACCACAGGAGGCTGATGGGTGCTATAATAGCTAGCTGCCAGCCTCAGATTAATCAAGCCACAGCTTTTACCACCCAGAATCTGCCCCCAGAGGAGCTGACAGTCGAGCTGGGGATGCCCAAGGTCTGACTCGTGTGTGCCAGGGAGGGTAGGCCACGGCAGGAAGCCTAGAGCTAGCACCGATGAGGGCTGCGACAGGACACTGGCAGGGATCCTTCTGTGTGTGTCACAACACAGCTAAGAAAGCACATGGAGCAGGCCTTTGGTACAGTGGTCAAGACATTACCGGGGGGTTGATGTTCCACATCACAGTGCCGGGATTTGAGTCCCAGCTTTGCTTCCAATGCCAGCTTCCTGTGAACGCACACCTTGGAGACAACAATCATGGCTCCGGGTTTCTGCCACCCATGAGCGTGAAACAAAAGGAATCCCCAGATCTTGGCTTCAGCCTGGCCAGTCCCAATGCTGCAGGCCCCTGGGCAGTGAACCAGTAATGGCAGATCTCTCTGTGTATCTCTGCTTCACCCTCTGTATCTCTCTCTTAAATAAATAATTCTTTAAAAATAAAAAGGGGGGGAGAAATGCCAAGAACTGGCCAATATGATACAGGAGGATGTGGGCAAGGCCAAAAAGGCTGGCCAGGGTCAGACCACACAGGAGCTAGAGCTGGGAGGGGAGTGGTCCACACTTTAGCCCATGGAAGGTTTGAGGGCATAGAAATAACACATTACTGGAAGGTCCATGGTGGCCAGGCAGACAGAGGTGAAACAAACAAGACGGGAGACCTGGCCAGAGAGATCCTTGCCATAGGTCCGGGCAATGTGGGGGCCCCAAGTAAGGGGCAGGACCCCAGGGCTGGGAGCAACCAGAGGATGAGGGAGGAGAGCTAGCTTGAGGGGAATGTCCAGCCAGCAACATCATTTGGCCCAGCCCTACCTACCAAAGCCAATGCAGGCAGGAGTCTATATCTCACACATGTAGAGCAGGCTCATATGAAGCTGGTAGTTTTGTGTGGCCCACAATGATGTCATAAATACCTATCAGGTCCTGGGCAGAACAAATACTCCTTGCCTGTCTCAGGTGGCAGCTGGACCTCGTGCTGCCCCGCCTGCCTCACTCACCCCTCTGCCACTGACCATAGCTGGCCTCTTCTTCCTATGTCCTTCTCTAACCTTGGCCAATGAAATCGCCAGACCTGTGTGTTTCTGCAGCCTTCCCTCAGGGTCTTGGACGTGTCTGTGGCTTCACTCCTAACCAGCTCTTCACCCGCTCTCCCCTTCCTTAGAAGGCACCAGCATGGGAGACCTGAAGAAAGCTCCTGGCTCCTAGCTTCAGATGGGCCCAACTCCGGCTATTGTGGCCACTTGGGGAATAAGCCAGCTGTCACAAGATCTTTGTCTCTCCTTCTCTTTGTAAATATGCCTTTCCAATAAAAATAGATAAACCTTTAGGAAAAAAGAAGAAGAAGGTACCTGATGGCTTCTTCAAAGCCTAGGTCCTGGGCTCGCCCAGCCCTGCCTCTCTCTCTGCAGACCATGAGGCAGCTGAGCCTCAGAACTCACATATGAAGTCCACCAGCAAGAGCCCAGGGCTCCGTGGTCTTCAGAGTCACACGGCCTACATCTGCATCCCGTCCCATCCCTTGTAGGTCCGTGTGACATTGAACAAGTCAATGAACCTTAGAAGCTCTCAGTTTTCCCATCTGTGGAATGGGGAAAAGATTTCAGGAATTCACTGCCTATAAAGCACTGAGCACAAGGCCAAACACACAGCAAATGCTCCCTCAACTCTAATTCTGCTACACAGTCGGTGCAGCCAAGAGGCAGGAGGGGGGTCCCTGACGTCACAGGGCACACAGGACATGCAAAGAAATAAACACTTAGATGTGAAGAAAAGACTAAAAAAATGGAGACCAAGCTACCTCAGGAAGCTCTCATCTGGGAAGCGCACATATGGGTCCAGTTGCTGCCTTTCACAAGCCTGGCTTGACCCACCCAGCCCCCAGGGAGCAGCCATCAGCCTGTAAGAAAAAGGGGGGCCTCCTTTGCCCTGGAATCTGGAGAACTCCTAGTGTGTCTTCAAACATGTCCCCCTCAAAGTCTTCTTGATCCCCACTGACCCCAAGGAGACCCCGACCTGACACTCCCTGAGCACTCTGTCCCCACCTCCCTCAGAGCAGTTCACATGTGGCACTGGAGGAGATTGTGAGCATGTGTGTGCACATGTACACGTATTTGTGTGTGTGCTCATGCATCTATCTGTCTCCACCCCTCCTACCCTACAAACCTGCCCTGGTGAAGGTGGACCTGGGGCCTGGTTCTACACTGAGAGTCAGGGCACTCAGCAGGAACACGCAGAAGGTAGGGATGGCTTGACTGCTGAGGACAGAGTTGGGCTGGGTCACTGGGCTACTAAGAATAATGATGGCCTTGCCAAGGCAGCAAAGGCAGTAGAGCTCCCAGAGAAGGCCTCTGCTTGCCTATTCCATACGGCATCAGGTGGCCCTACAGGATCAACCCCACCACCACCACCAAAGAACCAGCAGCAGTGCCCCCCATCAGGCAGCACTCCCTAGAAATTGGGCTCCAACATAACACAGTGCTGTTTTCAAACAGCACAATTCTCTCTGAGCCTCAGCTTCCCCATCCATGGGTATGATCACTACTAGGCCAAAGGCTACAGCAGTATGAGGTGCAACTTAGAGAGCTTCACAGAGGATAAAAGGCTACCCAAACAAGAGTCGGGTATCCTTTGGATTGTTTCACCACTGCTGCTACTGGGGCAGAAGAACTGAGACTCAAGCAGAGAATGCCAGCCCAGGGCAGTGATCGTACAAGGGGTGCCCCAGCATGGCTGCAAGCTAAGGGAACTGAGGCAGGGAACAACTAGGCAGAGAGCAGGGGATGGGCATGCGAGTGTGCACATGTGTCTGTGTGCACAGCTATCTATCAGGACACAGCTCCGCGTGCATGAGAGCCCGTCTGCACCCCTGCACACCGCACAGGGTGTGAGTATGTCTACCCAGGGTGGGGAGTGGAGGGAAGACGAGGAGGATGGAGAAGAAAAGCAGAAAAGCTCGGAGAGAGAAGGACCAAGGTATTCGGTTACATGATCTAAATTCTAATCAAACATCATTTAAAGCGTGTTTTATTTCAGCCTCGGGAGAGCCGGTCCCTCCTGGCTGCTCACCATGGCAACGGGCCGCTCATTTCAGAAGTGTCATGCCACATTATCGTCCTGCCGCCTCACAAGCTCTCGCCGCCTGACAACTCCGCTCTGCCCCTTGCGACAACCATCCCCGCTCTGCTGGTTTATTTTTGGTGTCAGCCAGGCCCCTTTCCTGCCCCCTCCCCCTCATCAGCAGATTGACAGACAAACAGGGCCCTCCAGCCGGTGAGCATCATGGTCGTTGCAGCCTGCTTGGTGATAAGAGATCATTTGAGAAGATATTTGCTTACATGTGTATACACAATTTGCTGCATTAAGACAATTTCACCTGATGTGTGAGGTGGGGGATTGGGGTGTGGTTCATGCTTGGACTGGAAACCCCAGGAAAAAGGAGGGGACACCCCTCACTTCTCACCAGCTGCTTTTGCCAGCAGCATCTGGGGGCTATAGGCTGCCACTCACTCATTGTGTGACCTTGTGCAAGTTACTCTGCCTCTGGAACTCCCTTTTCTTAGCTGTCAAAAGATGGGGCTGGACCAAGTAGAATCTGAGGTGTTCAGCAAGTGTGGCAGTGTCAGTCAGTGACTTGGAGAAAGGGTGAAGATTCAGGAGACTCAGAAAGAGGAAAAAGACCAGCTGTGTCACCTTGATGATGACAAGGGAAGGGAAAGAGTTGAGTGTGGATGGCTGATCTCCACTGATAAGAGTGTATTAACCCAGAAATGGTGGCCATAGTGGTACAGTGGGTTAAGCAGCTACTTGAGATGCGCACATCCCATACTGGAGTACCAGTTTGAGTCCCAGTTGCTCCACTTTCAGTCTAGCTTCCTGCTGATGTGCTTAAGGAAGGTGATAGATAATGGTTCAAGTACATGGGCCCTCTACTCAAGTGGGAGATCTAGATGGCCTGGACCAGCCCTGGCTGATACACATTTGGGGGAGCAAACCAGTGGATGAGTTCTTTCTCGTTTACTCTTTCTTCCCCACCCTGCATTCCTTTCTGCCTTTCATTTCTTTTCCCCAAAATGATGGGGCAGGAGTAGAGACCTAAAGCTCCCCACTCTGACAGAGGCTGGGAAAACCCTGAATGTAGGATTGGATCCTTCTTGGGGCCCAGGGAGTCTGTTCAAGAACCCTTCCTTGCTATTTGCCTGGCCCTCTCCATCCTAGGATATATTTCCACAGTCAGCTGCTCCCCTCAGCCATGTTCACAGGAACACACTTGCTCCCACATGCATCTCTCCAAAGCGAAGGGCCAAGTCACAGGCACCAAAGCTGATTCAAAAGCAGGTACTTTAGAGGTGTACCCAAGACTGCAGGTGCATTAGAGGTGTACCCTGAGACTGCAGGTATGAAGACAGGGCTGCTGGCTCTTGCAGCAGAACAGACCATGGATGAAAGGGCAAAGGGGTTCCAGCTTGAATTTTTTTTTAATTTTTAAAATTATTTTATTTTGGTAATCTTTACATAGTTGATTAGGGCACAAAGGGTCAAGAGCTACAGGAAAGTGGATAAAACCATTGTTTCCACATTAATATTATTTTTTTTTTCTGTATCCAGGGTAAGGGGAAAAGCCCCACCCAGCCTCCCACCCATCCCAGGTCCCTGATGTGGGGCATTCTCCAAGGGTCCTGCTCATGTATTTTTGATAGTTCAATAGTTCTGAATTGCTGCCAGTCTCACCACTCCAAGCATGAGGAAATCTCTCCAGAATCCACTGGCTGACATAGTCTCTTTATGATTGGGGTTCTGAAATCAGCAGTTCAGTTGGAGGGATCCCCAGAGAAACTTCATCTGAGATGATCCCAGACCTGATTCTTGTGTGTGTTTGCCAATACAGGGTCTGGCACAGTCATTGCCCCAATCAGCTCATGCACATGCTGGTGGTTGCAATTGCTGGGTCAGTTCCGTTTCCAACCCTGTGTTCCACACGGATCGATGGGTGTTGCAGTCCAATCCGATTCTGCCAACTTCATACTCGGCCCTCACGCAAACCAGTGGGAGTTGCAGCCTAGTTGGGGTGACTCCCCATTACCCCCATCAGGCCTGCCCCTTCCCTTATTCCCATGCTTGGCAGTATGTACCCCAGACTTGTTCAGTCCATCCCACATCCCATTTAGCTCTCGTACATATCAATGGACATTAAAGCCTAGTACAACCCAACCTGCCCTATCATCCAGCCCACACCTATACTGGCGAGTACTGTTCTGTCTAGCCACTCCTGTCCCCATCCTGGTTTTCATGCCCTCCAGTGGGAGTGGCAATCCAAGAGGGAGGTGCCCACTATTTCCCTCCTAGGCCACTCCCACCCCCGGATTATGCACTCTCCAAGTGATTTTGTGGTTTAACTTGACAGGTTTAGCCCCCAGTGTCAACCTCTGCCAGCTGATGCTGCAGCAAAACCCAACCAACCATACCCACTCTAATTTATGCTTGCACCAGGAGGAATAGTCAGCCTAGCCTGGCTTTTCCCTGATCCAGTTCACATGAGGCCCACAGGTGTTGCAGCCCTGCCTGGTCTGGTCTGTCCCATCCCAGCTCATGCTCTCCAATGGGAGTCCAGCCTGAAATTTCTATTCCCTCAAACCAAGAACAACCACATGAGCCACTATCTGCCAGAGGCTTCCATGTGCCAGGCCCTAAGCTATGATGAAAAGGACTAGAACCTATGCTCATGCCACGCCCTCATTCCCCAGGAAGCAGGAGAGGCTCTGCTGAGGGGAGCCCGAGCTTCTGTTTATTCATCTGTCAAATGGAGTTAGCAGTTCCTACAGCTCCTAGCAGCTTTTGGGGCTAAGAGAAGGTGGTTCACTATCATAAGCATACAAGAAGTAATCAATAAAAATCACTTTTTTTCCCGACCTCACTCCCCCACCACCCGAGCCTGCTGAGCACCCTGGCCCTGTGTCTGTTAGGCTCACACTCAGGGAGGACAGACTCCCCAGATGGCCACACCTGCCTCCTGCCCCATGACTACCTCTGCGGGACCACAGGACACACAGCAGCCCTCATCTGTCTGCCCTGCCTCCTCTATGTGTAAGGCTGGGGGAGCCCACAGACTCCTGGAAATCATAAGGCCAGCCAAGAACCTTACCCTTCCCAGACTCCTCGGAACTGTCCCTGGGAGCCTACACCAGGCAGGCCAAAGCCAGTTATCCCACTGTTGTGCTCTCAGCAGCCACCTGCTCTCCCCTCCAACACAGGCAGTGGTGCTGGGTTGCAGCAAGAAGACTCTCTAGGATCACTGAAACTAAATCCCATCCCAGCCCCGCCACCCCTCAGCAATGGAGTCTACAGCCTGGGAGCTTAGCCTCAGTTCCATTACTAGAAGCTATAGTGTAGTGGGTTAAGCCCATTCCATATGGGCACCAGGTCCAAGTTCCTGATGTTGCTCCCTGCTAATGCTCTTGGGAAAGCAGCAGAGGCTAGCCCTAAGTGCTTGGGCACCCACATGGAAGACCAGGATGAAGCTCCTAGCTTCAGCCCAGGCCACACCGTGTCTATTGTGGTCTATGTGGGCAGTGAACCAGCAGTTGGAAAATCTCTCCCTTTCAAATAAATAAAATAAATATTTAAAAAAAAAAAAAAAGAGGAGGGGAGAAAGCCCAGCACAATAGTCTAGTGGCTAAAGTCCTAGCCTTTCATGTGCCAGAATCCCATATGGGCACCAGTTTGTATTCCGGCTGTTCCACTTCCCATCCAGCTCCCTGCTTGTGGCCTAGGGAAGCAGTAGAAGACCACTCAAAGTCCAGGGGCCTCGCCCCACACACACCATATAGACTTGCAGGGGCTGGAGGTATCCTGGTCCTGCCAGCCCCACGCCCTGGGCCTCTGCCTCCTGGACCTGCTTGTTGCCTGCCTTGTCCTGCAGCCCCACAGCAGGCCAGGTTCTGGCCCTGATTCCCACTTGCCCTACAGAATCCCTTCCTTTCCCCCTGTTATCAGCAAAACGGCTGAGAGAATGACTTTAGTGGGCCCCACATCCCACACACAGCTAGCTGCCTTGGATGGACTCCAGGGGCTCAGCGCTTGGTGAGACTCTGGGGAGGGAAACTTTGGCCCAAACACTGCCTCTCTTAGTAGACACTGACGAACCCATATTACTTGTTCAAATCAGCCCCTCCAGGCACAGAGGATGGAATTTATTGGAGCCAAAGCCCCCTGACCTCACAGCATCCCACCCCCATGTCTCCCCGAGATCCCAAAGCTCCTGGGGGGTAAAACAGCATGGGGAGCTCAGGGACCCAGACCCCTAACTTCTGCCACCCCAGTCCAGCCAGGTCGTTGCAAGTCCAGCATGTCCTGAGTGTCGGTTTCCACTCTTGCTTGTGGGGCCCACAGAGAAGCCAAGACGTGACCCTGCGGCCAGCAGCCCCACAGCCCCCAACCCTCAGCGGGAAGCTTGTGCAGGAGGGGGACACTGCGTGCCCCGGAGTGAGGGAGTCCGCACAGAGGGGCGCAGGGAACCAGTGGCTCTTCTGGGAGGGGGCGGCTCCCGGGCCTTGGGGGAGGCCGGGCAGGCGCCTCTGGCTCACCTCCTGCCGGTGAAATGTGGCCATTTACCTTCACGCTCCAGCGCCAGCACCTAAATCACTGTCGCCGCGCCCCGCTCAAGGTTGCGAGCAGCGGCCAACAAAGCACCACCGCTCACCACTGCTCACCCTGCTGCAGCCGCACCGGCTGAGAACCACAGCGCTGCAGCCGAACCCTGTCGCCCACACTGCACCCCTGTGCCTTCCTCCTGCCCTCCCCGCTTTCCTTCCCCTGTCCTGAACGCAATATCTGCCCAAGGGCACAAGCAATGACAGCCCCAATGCCCCCAGAGCTGAGGTGACAACTAAGAGAAAGGAGCCTCCAACTCAGCTCACCTGGCTACACTCTCATGGGCCTTTCCTAGCCCTCGCCCCTGTCACTGCTTCTCTCGGTGCCTCCAGCACATGCATGTATAGGGATGGACAAGAGGGGTCGGTTTGGACCAGCAGTTAAGAAGGCCTGAGATCCTGTCACATCACTGCCCAGGCTTCCAGTCCCATCTCCTCTCCTGTGCCAGCTTCAAGCTGATGCACCCCTGGGAGACAGCACGTAATGGGTCCCTGCTATCCACCTGGGAGACCTGGATCAAGTTCTGGACTGCCAGTCATTTTAGGATATTCAGCATAAGCCATGCGTCCATTTCCCCCCTGCCCGAGTCCCTTCCTCTGCAATAGAAGTCAGCAAGTGCTGTGTTGCAGAAACCCGTACTGGTGCCTTGTTCTGGCCTTTCTTCTTCAGGCCTGCTTCCTTCCTTCACCTCCTCTTCTCTTTTTGATCTCTCTTTCCCCCTAGGATTCCCACTTTTCTATGTAGAAAAGGAAAGAGGGGAAATGAGGACACAGGAGAGGCCTGAGGCACTGGTCCTTCCCACAGGCCTCTGGGGCCTCTTCAGAAAAAGGAAAGCAGGACAAGGATGCTGGGATGAGAGCTAGAACCATGACCAAGAGCATGTCCCTGCCCTGTCCTGAGGTGCTCTCACCTGCCAGCTGCGAGGGAGGGGTGAGAAGCAGTGCAGACAACAGCCTAGGGAGGGAGGGGAGGCATCGCGCCCTGCGCTGTGACGCAGGGCAGGCCGGGGTCCTGCGTGCAGGGTCTCCTTGCTCTACCTATCAGCTCATTTCTGTTTCCTGCGTACATCAGTGTCTCCTCCATCTGACTGTTTCCCCCAGGACACAAACTGTGTTTTTCAAATCCAACAGGGAATTTCCTAGGTCAAGGCATCCCACAAGATTGAGTGCATGCAGCCAGAACAGGGACAACATTCCTAAAGTTCAAGAGCTCTTCATCAGCGTGGGGCTCCCCAAGGTTGAGAGCTGACCCTGCCTCAGAGGGGCAGGCCCCCACTGCTGAGCCTGCATCAGACCAGCACTTCCCCTGCCCCACACTGTTCCCACCTCCCTCTGTCTCAGGTCGAGGGCCATATCTCTCCCTTGCTGACCAGGCTTGCCCATGACCTGGCTGGCCACACTTGACCTAGTGTTGTGCGAGGCTCTCTTGAGGCAGTGTTTGCTGAAAAGGCCTAGCTCAGGGCCTGGCATATAGTAGGTGCTCAGTAAATGCTGATCTCATACCTGTCCCTTCATTAGACTACTAAGAGGTAGATTCCAAGCTCGCCCTTCCCACCTGGACCTGAGCACCCACAAACCCCACATGATCCCACTCCCTCCCAAAAAGCAGCTGGGTGGAGGCCTGCTTCGTTAGGTGAAGGGGGCGGTGGCAAGGAGTTAAATGTATTAAGCAATTTACAATTAATATAGAAGTCATTCCAGAGATAGCTACTAGAAAGAGTACAACAGGGCAATTAACCCACTAATACACTAGGCTATTACATCGCTATGTCTCTTATTTTAGCCCGAGGTGATTTGAAACGCATTGGATTAGAGGATATTACAGGAGATAGCATGAAAAATAGCTTAATGTAATGAGCCATCCCGTGATGTCTGCTATTAAAGATGATTTGCAGTTGAAAACTACAACATACAGTAGTTCAGCTATTTGAGGGCCCAGGGGTGGGGGCTGGGGTGGTGCCGTTAACCCTTCCCTCCTTCCAGCTGCCCCCACCCCCTTGAGGCCCTTCCCTGCCTTCATGCCAAGATTATCAAGTGCATCTTATTAGGCGACAATGGTTTCATTGGGAGATTGGAGATTGGGGCCTGAGGTTGATAAAGAACCAATAATCTGCTAATAACCTTTAAAAAATAGATTCCCCCAGGGAGCTGTACTAATGGGCTGAGGCCAGGCAGGGAGTCTGATTGGCACTGGGCAGCTGATGTGGAACAGGGTGTGGGATGAGGGCAAGGGACGGCATCCCACATGCTGTTCCCCTGGCTTCCTGAGCATGAGGAAGGAAAGCCTGTGGGGCGTAGGCTGCAGGGCGGGGGAAAAGGGGGCTCCATGTGCGCAGGTGTAGTTGCAGTCTGTGAGACCTGCGCAGGGCTCACCAGAGCTGTGGCACAGTGTCTCACAACCACTGGTCCTTTGGATTTCACGGGCAGACAGTGAGGGAGGTGGGAACACAGTTTTGCTAAACAGTAAGGTACCTGAGCCTGCAGAACATATGTGACTCACCAAAGTGACCACAGTCGGTCACACAAGGAGACAGAGTCAGGGAGAGGTCTTCCTGCTCCCAAGCCTGTGGCAAATGCAAGGCAGTTCCAGCCTGAGACCGTGGCCACCTAAGGAATCCGCACCCAGGAGCCAGCGCCATGGTGTAGCACATTGGTCCTCTGCCTGTGGTGCAGCATCCCATATGAGCACTGGTTCTAGTCCTGGCTGCTCCACTTCTGATCCAGAGACCCAGAAGAAGTTCTTAGTTTTGGACCAGTCCAGTTCCAGCCTTTCCAGCCATTGCAACATGTGAGGAGTGAACCAGCAAAAAGAAGAGCTCTCTCTCTCATCTCTCCCCTGTGATTTCTGCCCTCCAAAAAAAAAAAAGAAAGAAAGAAAGAAAGAAAAGCCATGCCTAGCCCAAGGTCATAGAGGTCACTGTGTTTCCTCAGAGTCATCATCCCACATCTTACAGTTCTGACTACAATCTGTTCCACATTTATTTCTGCATGTAAGATCAGATTTCATGCCTTTCCCCCAAGTTGGGCAATGAAGTACATACATCCACTCATATACTGGGTTACATGTATGTGGGATGGAGAGCACATGAAGAGAGTGACCCAATCTGGGGGCACACACACATGGGTTGAGGCAGACATCAGCACAGAGTCACACTGGAGCTGGAGGCCCCATGAGAACAAGGGGTATCACACTGGCAAGAGTGAGCATCTGTGGTAGGCATGTGACTGCACATCAGCCAAACCAGTGTATGTGTTCCTACCACATGTACATGCTGGCAACGTGTGTCAATCACAGGACATGTTTTTTTAAGACTTGCATATATATAAACATATATTTAAATATTTTATTGCAAAGTCAGATATACAAAGAGGAACAGAAATAGAGAGGAAGATCTTCCATCCATTGATTCACTCCCCAAGTGATTGCAAAAGCTGGAGCTGAGCCAATCTGAAGCCAGGAGCCAGGAGCCTCCTCCTCTGGGTCTCCCACACAGGTGCAGGGTCCCAAGGCTTTAGGCCATTCTTGACTGCTTTCCCAGGGCGCAAGCAGGGAGCTGGATGGGAAGCGGGGCTGCCAGGATTAGAACCGGCATCTATATGGGATCCCAGTGTGTGAAAGGACAGGACTTTAGCTGCTAGGCCTCTGTGGTGGGCCCATGATTTATATATTTCAAGGGCAGAGTTACAGAGAGACAGAGAGAGAGGGAGATCTCCTTTCTCCTGGTTCACTCCCCCAAAGACTGGGCCAAGCCGAAGCTAGGAGCTTCAGCTGAGTTTCCCATGTGGGTAGCAGGGCTACATGCACTTTGGCCATCTTCCATTGCTTTCCCAGATCATTAGCAGAAAGCTGAATGAGAAGTGGAATAGCCAGTTCTTGAACAAGTACCCTGTGGGATGCTGATATTGCAGGTGGTGGCTTTACTTGCTATGTCATAATGTAAACTCTGCTGAGCATGCATGCTGGGTGGGTATATCACTGGAAGTGTCCAACTGTATGTTCACAGTTGTGGGTATCACTGGGCATGTAATGTTTGCGGACATGTCTTTGTTGAGGCTGGGTCTACGTGTGTCCCTGTCACTGGGGGAGGGGGGGTGTACATACCCTTGTGCATAGCTGTTGCTGTGCCTGCATGTCGCCGTGCCCATGGGTCACTGTGTGTCTGAGCCTCCCCTGGCGCTGCCATCTCTGACAGCTGCAGGGCCAGCCGGGAACAGCCCCCACTGGGCTCCCCTCCCCCTCATTGCTGTCTTTTATCATCATTTGCCACGAACGGAGCCCAGGAGGATGCGATAAATAAGGGCCACTTAGAATACAAGACGGCCACTCTGGCTGCAGGGAATATTTCCTCCGGGCAGCAGCTGGCGCTGCCTCTGTCCTTGTGCAAAGGGCTCCCAGGGGCCGCCAGCCCCTGTACCTCAGGCTCCCCTGCCCCCCCCCCCCCCCCCAGCCCTGCCCTCCCAGCTCTGCCCTGAGGAGGGAAAGAGAAGCAAACTCATCTCAAGGCCCAGAAGGCAAGGCAGGGCCGGATGAGGTGGCCCCAGATTTGCCTTTTTCAGCCCTGGGGGGAGATGGTGTCACAGCAGATAGGGCAGGCAGAAGTTAAGAGGGGTACAGGGTTATAGAACTTAGCCTTTTGGGGTTCTGCTGCTTCTAAGCTTGGGTCAGGAGCAGTCTGGGAGCCCGGAAGAGCTGAGAGAGATCCCCAGTCACACAAGGAGGAGCACCACCAGGGACACAGTACACCTGCTTCAGGCAACAACAGTGACACACAGGGAGAAAACCTTGTATGTAACATCTGTAATGGTGAGTGGCAGGAAGAGAAAGAGGAGAAAGGCATTGAAGAGGGAGCAGAGAAAAGATGGGAAATAGAGAGATGTGGGTATGAAGTACACACAAGTAGCTTCTCAGGGGGAGACAGAAGAGGGCTGAAGGACAGTCTTGTATGGGTGTACAGGTTGTTCACTGCAAAAAGGGGGCAAGGGAGGGTCAAAGGTCAGCCTTTGATTTACTGGCCAAGCCAGGCTCTAGAAGGAGGCTGTGCCCATCCTTTTGGTGTTTACAGAAACACTCTCAGTAGCCACAGCCCATACCCACAGAGCAGGGTCCTTCCCCAGTTCTCACAGTCACCTTCTGAGCTAGCCAGGGCCTGCAGGAGGCGCTCTTCCATTCTGTAAGACATCCTTTCCCTAAAAGGAAACAAAGCAACTAGAAACTGGGGCAGCTGTGAAGGAAGATGAGAAACAAAAAGGAAGGCAGGATGGAAGGAAGGAGGGATCCAGGGGTGGGCTTAAGCTGCCACTTACAATGTCACTGCTTCCAGTCCAGGCTGCTCCACTTCCCACCTAGCTCCCTGTTAATGTGCCTGGGAAAACAATAGAATATGGTTCAAGTGCTTGGACCCCTGTCTCCTTACATAGGAGATCCTGATGCAGTTCTGGTTCTGGCTTCAGCCTGGTCCAGCCCCAGCTGTTGCAGCCATTTGGCAAGTGAACTGCTGACGAAAACATGCTCTCTCTCTCGCTTCCTCTCTCTCCCTCTCTGTGCCAGTCTTTTAAATAAACAAACAAATAAATAAATATTTTAAAGGGAAGAAAGGAAATATCCTAGAAGCCAAAAAACAACCCACGCTGTTGCTACTCAAGCAACTTGTCACTTGAATGACACTGGTGGCTGAGGTGCCAGGACTGACCTAGGCCCACCAGCATGAGGCTGGGGGTGGGGAGGGAGCAGGTGGATCAAAATGCACAACAATGCCTGTGTCCACATGTGTTCCTCTCTCAAACATCCACTCCCACACATCCCCACCCACCCCAAGGCCCATTCAGTTACCCTCCCAGGTCCATCCCAAGTGGCAGGGTCCTGTCACAACTCATTTTATCCTGCCAGCACCAGTGAAGAGGTGCCAGGGGAGAGGGAGGGTGGAGACAGCTACCTGCATCTGATTCTTCACCTGCCACATCCCTCCCAGGCTCCTCAGCCAGCAGCCGTGGCCTCATCACAATCATTGGGCTATCCAGGAGGAGGTGGCATAGGGTAGACACAGCCCCCTTTCTATTGAGGGCTCCCAGCTGCCCAAAGCCCCTGATGATGGCCCTCAGAACCCCCCAGGGATCTCCTCCGGAGCCTCCTAGACCACCTGTATCTTCCCCGAGCTCCAAACCCAATTTTCCAGCTGCCTAACAGGGCGAGGTAGGAAGAAGGGGAGTGAGTCTCTGAGCAACTAGTGGATCATCTGATGTTCACAAAAGCCCTCTGAGGTGAGTGTGCACACGCAGAATCCCCACCTGCCAGTTGAGGGACAGTCAAGCCACAGTCAGGAAAGCCATCAGTGTGTCACTAAAGTCACAGGAAAGGAACCCCTATCTCCTGCAACCCAACTCCTTTCACTCCAACAGCGTCATTCTGTAGACTGATGCCAGCCAGCCACATTGTTCAGACCCACTCTCTGAGGTACCCCCAGCAAAAAGGGTGGTGCTTCCCAAGGACTCACCTTGTTTCGCCCCACCCCCAAGGATGCAGTCATCATCCCCATTCCATGGATGAGGCCCAGAGAAGCTGAGTGACTATAAGCCTGAGCAGGGCAGAGCCACAATTCATATCCTACGACCACAACGGTGGACACATAGGTTCTGCTGCCATGGTCTGCAGCCCATAACCTGCAAGGGGCCTGCCAGTCAGGCACACAGAGGGGACAGGAGTCAAGGGTGGTGCTGCAGACCTAGGAGGAGGACTACTGGGATCAAGAACCACACATTCCTCTGTCCTCCCAGGAACACTAGCCCCATTATTCCCCCACATGTGCCCTCAGCTTGTCAGAGCCAGGTCTCATCTGGCAGGGGGAAGGGCACATGGAGAAGGCTCTGCACACCCCCCAGAAGAAAACTTAATAGTCTGGGGGCTCCCTTGGGTCCTTCTCATTTAAAAAAAAAAATCTCTATTTAAATGCAAATTTGTGAAGCTGCAATAGGTTGGCAGGAGGCAGAGGGGCATCCAAAAGCTGGTGGCCTTTGGACACTGCCCCCAGCCTCACTTTGCAACCAGGTACCTCCATCCTCCAAGATGCCTCACCTAACTTAGCCCACTCCCACCTGGTATCCTCTCTGTGCATATATCTGGCTGAACTCACCACATACTCTCCGGCTCCCTCCAGCCAGGACACTGGGGATGAGGCCATAAACCAAAGGCGCTGTCCTCCTGATGGGGAAGGCCCTGACCGCACACCCCTGTGCCACCCCACGCCCCTGCCTCCACGGAAGAACTGAAGTTCCACAAGGCAGAGAAGGACCATGTCCTGCCTCTCCCCACATCAGACAGGCACACATCCACCAGACACTCGGGTCCAAATCAGAAACTAGGAGACAAGCCCAGGCCTCAAATCCAACCCCTGGAAGAAGGCTTCAAGCAAGGAAATTCCAGCACACAGTACTTCAAAAAGTTCTCAAAAAACATGAGTTGTAGTTCATTTTGGTGCACAAAATATGTTGAAGTCCACACATGATGCTTTTTCATCATGTGCATTTTTCCATACGTTTCGCACCAATATGAACATCCCTTTTCCATCAACTTTGTAAAGTTCCTGCCTGCTGTCATCACAGAATTGGCCTCTCTGGATTAGCAGGTCTGTGTAATGGTGGGAAAAGCAAGTGTGCAATGGTGGGACATGGGTTGGCAGCCGAGACCCATGCTTGCCCAGAGCCCACATGCTGTCCTTCTGCTCCCTGAATATGGATATACCCCTGGTCCTGCACTGCCCTGGTTCCTACCCACGCCGCAACCAACCAACCTCTCCAAGCCCATTACCTCCAGGGATAATTATGTAGTGAGTCGCTGGCCCTGGAGAGCTCTTCAGGGGCATTAACTGGAAATGAGGGAGAAAGGAGGGTTGCCCTGGTTACCACCAAGCTCTGTCCACACCATTGAGGGTGTCGATTTAGTGAGAGGGATCTGAAGCTGGGCCCCAGATATGGATACTTGCCTCCCAGCATTGTCTTCTGTTTCTCTTTCTGTTTCTTTGTCAGGGGATAGGGAATCAAGAGCTTCGCACCAGAGGAACCATACCCATCTCAGTTTAAGAATTCCCAGCAGTGAAGACATTGTATAGCTGCTTTACTTCCGAACCAGCTCCTTGCTAAAGGCCTGGGAAAGCAGCAGAGAAAGACCCAAATGCTTAGACACCTACTACACACACTGAGACCTGGAAGAAGCTCCTGGGTGCTGGCTTCACCCTTGCCCAGGCTTAACTGCTCTAGCCATATGGGGAAACGAATTAGCAGATGGGATGCCTTTATTTCTTCCTCTTTATAGATAACTTTGATTTTCACATAGATAAATAAACCTTGAAAAACAGAGAATCCACAAGAATACCCAGCAGTCCTGCCTTCTCATCTGCCAACCCTTCCCCTCCAATCTTCACCTGCCCCAGAGACAGTTGCTCCGGGTTGGTTGGGATGAACCAACTTGGTCATCGCGAGTAGACATCAACAGGGAGTGCATGTGTAGGACTAGGGCTGGGGAGATACCCAGGAGATTCCTTAAAGCTTCCTAGTCAGAACCAGCTCTGTAGTGTAGCCAGTTAAGCTATGACTGCAGTGCCAACAACCCATATGGATGCCAGTTTTAAGACCCAGATGCTCCATTTTCCATCCAGCTCCCTGCTAAAGGCCTAGAAAGGCAACCAAAGAAGCCCCAAGTGCCTGGGCTTTGTACCCATGTGGGAGACCCAGAAGAAGCTCCTGGTTTTGGCCTGGCCCTGCCCCAGCTGTTACAGCCATTTGGGAAATGAACAGCAGATGGAAGACCTCTCCTCTTCTCTATATAATTGTGCCTCTCAAATAAAAAGTTTCCAAGCCAAACCCGAATTCCAGACTTTCTGCACATATCCTTGGTAGTTGTAAAGAGGGGAGGGCCCAGGTTGTCCTCTTCAGGATACGACAGGGCTCTGGGCAGAAGGCTTCTGGGACCAAGGTCTAGGGATCAGCAAATAGCCCTAGGTTGGGGCTAGAATGCTCCCTAAGCTAGAGAAACTAGAACCCAGAGCTCCTGGAAGGAAAGCAGCTGCCTTAAGTCACAGTCACAGCAGGAGCAGAAAGCTAGAAACCACCACAGTCTGCCTTCCTCTTAAGGAAGTTGGAAAGAGAAGTCTAGGCTCAGGACACTCAATGTTAGGCGCCTAAGCCACAGGGCCTATGCTGAGCACAGACGCGGGCTTTAGGAATATGAGCTCCAGGTGTGGGAGGGAACACAGGCTGCCTCCAGTTTGACTGCAGTACTGATTATATTATTAGGCTGCCCAACCCCAAGATCCATGCAGTAACACCATATGTGTGCCCAGTGGGGGCATATGTCAGCACACACAGGTGCCTTCACACCCTGTACCCTCTAACACCCAAGCCTGTGGGCTGGCAAGCTGCCCTGTTCAGACACACCTGCAAGCACATGCATGCAGCAGGCCAGAGCACAGGCTGCTGCCTATGGGGCCTATTGAGCAGCAGGGGGCATCCATAGTCACGTCCGCAGAGGTTGCCAGGTCTACACAATCACCCAGGGCTGGGCCTGGGCCAGATTCCCCACACTCAGACAAGTCCCAGCCTCTGCCATGACCAGCTTCCTTCCAGAGGAACATGGAGAGCTGGAGCTGACACGGAAGCCATGAACTAGAAAGAGGAGGTGGCAAAAATCCATGGGAGACCATTTCCAGACAGGACAGCATAGCCTCCCCTCAGATAGGGGACCTGGCCATAGGTAAAATCATCTTACTGCCAGTCTCGTTTCCAGCAAATAATACAAGCTTCCACTTCTCCTACATGGTGTAGAAGGGATGGGACTGAAATGTCTAAATCCAACTGCTCACACAAGTGAGTACATGGCCAAGGAAGTCTAGAGAGAGGTCAGGCCCAAATCCACCTGCAAGCCTCCGGCAAACATGGCCACAGTGGAGGCAGCTTTGGGAGCCAACAGGCAAGAGAACTGGATGGGGAGCCCACAGGCCGAGTCCATTATCAGCTTGGTAGCGAGCAGGGATCCAGGCCAACATGAGGTGATCCACCTTGTCCATGGTATATGCCTACGGCCATCTACCTGCCACATGCACACAGATGCACACTTACAGGCTCAGACGACACACAGGTCACACATCATGGAGAAGCCAGGCAGGCCAGACGATGCCCAGAAGTCAGACCCTAGCTTCGTAACTAGCCCTGGGCAAAGAAGGAAAAGGGGCCCGGCACGGTGGCGCAAGTGGTTAAAGGTCCTCGCCTTGCACGCCCGGGATCCCATATGGGTGCCGGTTCTAATCCCGGCAGCCCTGCTTCCCTTCCAGCTCCCTGCCTGTGGCCTGGGAAAGCAGTCGAGGACGGCCCGGGGCTTTGGGACCCTGCACCCGCGTGGGAGACCCGGAGGGGGCTCCTGGCTTCGGATTGGCATAGTATCGGCTGTTGCGCTCACTTGGGGAGTGAATCATCGGACGGAAGATCTTCCTCTTTGTCTCTCTCTCCTCTCTGTATGTCCGCCTTTCCAATGAAAAAATAATAAAAAAATAAATCTTTAAAAAAAAAAAAAAAGAAGGAAAAGGCAGCTGCTCACCTAACCATCAGCTGCTGGACTCTGGGCAGCCGTTGACTTCCTCAAGTCCTCCATGGGTTTACGGCCACAGGTTAGAGGCTTCCCAAGGCCCTCCCCAGGTTCATTGTAGTCCTGCTCCCCAAGTCACTACCCCACAATTCATGCCTCCTGTAATTTCTGGCCTCCCCTATGTTCCTCAGGGTCCACTGTGGATCCTGCAAGGCCTATAAACGCTCCCAGCAACCCCGCCTGGACTTCTGTGAAAGCGGGCAGGAAACCCACACAAAAACAGGGTTCTTACAGACACCCCATGTACCCATTTTTGTGCCCAACCCTGCCTCTACAGAGCAGTCCCTGGCATCTGGCTGCTCCAGCTCATCTGTACTTAGGTACCAGCACAGCAAGTCCTATCAGGACACAGGGAAACAGGGCGTAATTTTTACGGAAAACAATGTGGGTGATGTATGCCAGCAACTGGCACACAATAAAACTGTAGTGGAATGCAGGAAAAAAATGCACCCAGTCAATACAATAAAATCAGCACAAATACACTCGTGTAAAGCAAATAAATCTCCCAATCCAAATATTTTACAGCACACACACAAAGAGGAGGTGGAGAAGTGTGTGTGTATGTGTGTGTGTGTCTGAGCCAGTCAAGTTTTCTCCCAGAAATCTCTAGGGGAAATAAACAAAACGATCAAGAAGCAAGTCCTCATACCAAACAAATAAATAAATAAATGTGAAGGACTCAGGGGCTGGTTTGCACCTCTGGCCTCCGAATTCATCTGGCAAGGCGACTAAGGGCTGGAGGCCCCCTAAATTACCATTCATCTGGCCTTGTTGTGGAAATTTTCAAGGGATTTGCAGTAATTATATGACAAAATGCTTGCAAATCTCACTCATTGCTGAACAGAAACAGGCGGGTCAGGGATTGAACACTTTCAGCTGGGTAATTTGTAAACGTCAATCAGGCAACGGGGCAGAGAGAGAAGCCTGGGAAAGGCTCAGCGGCAACCTCAGAACCCAGGAGCAGTGTCCACGCCCCAGGCAGGAGGGGGAAGAGAGAAGTGGAGATGGAGAGAGAGCCAGGAAGGAAGGGGCAGGCCCAGAACAAGGGCTGGGGTGAGAGGGGAGGGGCAGGGATGGGGGAAACGGGGAGGGAGAGTTGCAGATGGAGAACTGAAGAGAGTGAATCAGGAAAAACAGTTTAAATAAAACCAGGGGAGATTAAATTAACTGATACATACATTCCAAGAGGTAGGTCGTGGAACAGCCATAAATACCAGCTCCCTATCGCCCCTGCTCAAGACAGCGGGGAAAGCAAAATAAAATTAAAAGATATAACAATAAAAATTACAAATGCATCTTGAGGGTCCTGTACTCCAGATCTGTGCCAGGGGGTCCAGGCACGAGAAGCTGGGGCCCAACCCTGGGGCAGGCCAAAGGCGCCGGCCGAGGCAGCCGGCCAACAATTGTCTGTTTGCCTGGATATCCTGTGTCTTTGTCCAACACCCTGGCAGAGTTCCTCCAGCATGCATGAAGGATATGAGGGGTGGCGGCATTTTATTCTTAGGTCTCTCCTGTCATCACCATGCTTGCAGAGCGCAGAGTTTATTTCCCATCTTTCACAGATGAGCGAACTGTGATACGGCTCAAGATTGGCTCTGGATCTGAATCCAGTGCCCAACTTCATGTCCTTTCCACCACTGTCTTCTGGGAGCCAGTCACACACACATACCCCACGTCATCACATGCCACATGAGCGCCAGACCTGAGAAGTACCTACAGACTGAGGAAGTGACTAACAACCCAAAGTCAATCCAGGGACTCTGTTAAAGGAATATTAATTTTACTCATGGAGGAAAAAAAAAATAAAAACACTCAACTAAAATAGTCTCAGTGGTCTCTGGACACAGCTACCTCATGCCACCCCTCAGCCCAGCAAGATCTCCAGGGGCCCTGCCCCACCAAGGTGCAAAGACCACTTCTGTGCCAGGTACATTAGCAGGGAGCTGCACTAGAAGTGGAGTAGATATTGGCCAGTGTTGTGGTGTACTAGATTAAGCCAACATATGCGTGCCAGTTCAGTTCCTGGTTGTTCTACTCCCAATCTAGCTAGGAAAACAGCAGAATATGTACGGCCTAAGTGCTTGGGCCCCTGCTTCCACACAGGATATGGGATAGAGCTACTTCCTTTGGCCTGGCCACCTCTGGCTGTTGTGGCCATTTGGCAAGTAAACCAGTGAATGGAAGATCCTCTTTCTCTCTTTTAACTGCAATAAAGAAGTATTTATACTATATATATATATATATATATATTTGTACTTATACATTTTTAAAAAGGAAGTGGAGCAGCTAGGATCTGAAGTAGTACTCTCATTAGATGCCAGTGTCACAGGCAGCACCTCAGCCCACTGTTCCACCACACTGGTGCCAACTTCATCGTTTTTTAAACCCTGAGATGACTGTGTGAACTGCAGATATAGGCATTGTCTTTAGTGAGTTACAAGTGTTAACGTGGGGCAGGCATGTGATGCAGCAGTTGATACCTAACCTCTGTCAGAGTACCTAGGTTTGAGCCCCGGCTCTGAACCTGATCTAGTTCCCTGCTAATGCACACCCTGGGAGGCAGCAGGGGAAGGCTCTGTACCTAGGACTCTGCCACCCATGTGGGGATCACAGCTTGACTTCTCAGCTCCTGACTTCATCCTGGCAGGCATTTGAAGAGTAAGCCAATAATGGGAGACCAATCTATCTCTTTCTGTTTTCCAAATAAATTGAAATAATTAAAAAGTTAAAACAAGTGTTAAAGGCGGCAAGTAAATCAGATGATGCTTTCACAGTGCTGTCTGATGTTCACTTTTCAATGTCCTGTGCCTCAGAAACAAGAACTGCCCAGGCCCCTACAAGGCTCCGAGCAGGGCAGGGACCAGCACTGGATCAAAACCAGCCTCCAAAAGCAGTCACTACCATCCCGGGCCCCTTACACGTGAAGGGGGGCAGAGACCCAGAGAGCACTGCTACCCACCCCCTCCTTCCAGTCCACCCACAGCTAACCCAGCTCCCCTCCCTTCAGCAAGATCACAGTTCCAGAACTAGGAAACCCCTGTTTTGACTGATCTGTCCTCTGAATTGTTAGCTTTTCCTACCCACCTCCTCCCAGAAAAAATGAGCTGCTGGACAAAGCAATCATCAGGACCATTTGCAAAGCACCAATTTGGCTGTGAGTGCAAATTTTCAGCCGTGGCCAGAGCATTGAGTCGCTCTCCTGCGGCACCGCTATTTCCTGGGCACATGGTGTCGTCTCTCTCTGTGCCTCATCTGGACAATGAGGTCAAGGCCAGCAGCTGCTCTAGCAGGACACAACGAGGGGTCCGTCAATGCCAGTGCTCTGTCTACAGAATGTGAATTCAGGCCTTGGAGTCCGAGGAGGGCAGCAGCAACAGGCCCTGACTGGAGGCATCCGAAGGGGCTCTGCCAGCCTCTGGTTGCTCAAGGGCCTTTGGCTGAGCCTCGGCCTCCCCATCTGTAGTGAGGCACATGGCCTAGCTAGCATGGCAGTGTTTCGGCTTCTGGGAGTGAGTCCTGGAGGTAAGGAGTACTAGAGCCGACCCAGTTCTCCAACAAGGGGGAAACTAGGGGAAGCCATGGCACCTGTTTCTGCCTGGGAAACAGCCAGGACTCTCTCAGACAGGGGCTCCTGGGATTTCCCATCCCAGAATAGGGGTGGGGAGAACAGGAAGTCCAGGTCACCTGCAGAGGCCCTGTGGCAGAGAGGAGGGGGAGGTAGGAGCTGCAGGGGGGTGGGAGGAGCAGCACCCCATCTGTTACCTGCCATCCTGGTATCTGGGGCCTGCTACCCCCTCATTAGCTCCACCTTCAGCTGAATTTAATGAATCTGAGAAAAATTATGAAGTCCCATAAAGCCACAAGTATCATAAAAAGTATAATAAAATTGAGAAAAGCTATTAAGTTATAAATACAACCAATGCATGCAACATCACTCAGTCAGAGAGGAAGTCGCTATAAAACCAAGTCATTCCACAAGTGACTAAGTCTCTTAATTCATAAGGCACATGTTCGCTCCCCGTGACGGCGCCCCGACCCCGAAGTCCCTACTAAAAGTATGGGTAAGGGATAGGTAGGGAGAGGCAGAAGTAACCCAGAGGGCGACCAAGGCAACGCCAAGTCCCAGGTGCCGCAGGGGACGCCGTGAGGTCCTTAAGAAGGGAAAACAGAACACGCCGCAGCCGGCCCTGTCCTTGCGGGGCTGCGGGGACCCGAGGCGGGCCGCGCCTGCCAGGGAGCCGTGCGCCGGCCTCCCGGGGCTGGTGAATATTCATGGCTGGCAAGGGCGCGCCCGGCGGCCCTCCCTTTGGTCTGAGCAAAAGAAGAGGAGCGGGAATGAGGGGGCGCGCTGCCCGGGAGGCGGCGCAGAGAGGGGAGCCAAGACAGAGCAACAGGAGAAGGAGCGGTTCCCTCAGCCGACCGAGGCCACCCTGCTGCAGAGCGCATGGCCGGAGGACGAGCGGGTGTCACCGCCCCCCACACCCCAACACACACACCGGGGCGCCCAGCCTGAGGGACACCTCGGCCACAGCGGACAGGGAGAACGCGATACTCCGGAGTTGGGGTCTAGGCGCGGAGCAAAGCCTCCTGAAAAGGCCGGGGAGTGGGGGGTGCAGGCCGCACCCCAGGCTGAGAAGCAACCTGCACAGCTACTACGCCGTGGACCCGGCCCTGCTGGACAGGGCAGCTCCAAAAACCCTGGCATTTTCACGGGTTTCTACAAAGAGCCCTTGGCTCGAGTGCCCTAGGTCTGACAGAGCTCCGATGGGGGACAGGGCAGTGTTGCGGTGGTATGGAGGGGAACAAAGCAGAGCCGGCCTGCGAAGGGATGAAGGGACACAGGTGGCCAGGGTGTGGAAGCTGAGGGAAAAAATTAGAAGACTGAATATGATTGACCTACCGTAGCACAAGAGCAGCAAGGTGGGGACCTGTAGTCAGGGCGGAAATGTGCTCACCCTCCGGGTTCCGGGTGGTTCTGAAGGGCAGCCGGGACAGCTGAGAAAGCCGGCCAGTGAAGGAACAGCCTCACTTCAGGTTCCGCCCCACAAGGCTGGTGTGTGTATGGGCTTGCAGCCTGCTGGGTTTATTCAGGGGGGCCGGATAAGGTAATGGATTCCCCCCACAGGAGCCTGGGACCCAGGAGGTGCAAATGTCAACACTGAGTGAGTCGGAGACCCACCCGGGCGTTATCTTCCACAGCCGGAAGTGTGCCCACCCGGACCTGTGCCCAGCACACACAGTCAATGCACCGTGAACCTTTGCTAAGGGGTGCATGAGGATGGGGTGGATGGAGGAGACTTGATGTGGAAAGCCGTGAGGGAGCAACACATTGAGCACCCTCTGTTGGTGTTGTCAGTGATGGTCAGGGTGAGAACACCCCAGTGTCCACTAAATGAGAATGGCTGACCTGCCACGAAGCAATACAAGAGGCCCAACAATGTGACGGAGTGGATGGACCTGGAAAACGGGCCAAGTGCAAGAGGCCGGACCAAAAGGCGGCTAACATCTGTGCAGTCCCGTTTCTATGCCCTCCCAGTCTCCAGAGACGGCAGGGAGCTGAGGGACTGTCTACAGGAGGCAAGAGAAAGGAATGTGGAGACCACAGCTGAGAGGCACAGGCCTCCTGTCTTTTTTTAAAGAATTGTTTCATTTAGTTATTTTTTTAAGGCAGTGGTAAGAGAAGAAAAGGAGAAGAATGGAATATCTTTCTCTCTTCTGGAGAATATCGCTGAATCACTCCCCAAATGTCCACACAGTTGAGACTGGGCCAAGGCCGAGGCCAGGAGCCCAGAACTCCATCCAGGTCTCCCATGTGAGTGGCAGGCCCTAGGTCCTTGAGCCATCTCCCTGTTGTCTCCTGGGGTGTGCAGGAAACTGGATCAGAAGCAGAGGCAGGACGCAACACCAGGCACTCTGCTATAGGATGTAGGCATACCGAGCATTGGCTTAACCCACTGCACCACAGCACTCACCCCAGTAGAGTGTTTGTTTTATGGGTAACGAAGATGTTCTAAAATTAACTGTGGTGGGAGTGGGTGTTTGGCTGGCTGGTGAGGCTGCTGCTTGGGACACTTCATCCCCCATGGGAACTCCTGAGTTCCTCCCCGACCCCCTGCTCCACCTGTGATTCCAGCTTCCGCCTAATGTGTACCCTGAGAGGCAGGAGGTGAGTCCCTGCCACCCATGGGGGAGGACCCTGTTGGAGTTTCTGGCTTCCACCTCCAAGCTGGCCCAGCCTTGGCTATTGTGAGCATTTGGGGAGAGAGCCAGCACATGAAAAGCTCTCTTTCTCTCTCTCTGTCTGCCTTTCAATAATTTTTACAGAATGGATTGTGGTGGGCCCAGTACAATGGCTCAATGGCTAAATCCTCACCTTGCAGGTACCAGAACCCCATGTGGGCCCTGGTTTGTGATCTGGCTGCTCCACTTGCCATCTGGCTGCCTACCTGTGGCCTGGGAAAGCAATGCAGGATGGCCTAAGGCCTTGAGACCCTGCACCCACATGGAGACCCAGAGGAGGTTTCTGGCTCCTGGCTCTGGCCATTGCAGCCACTTGGGAAATAATCAAGCAGACAGACAGAAGATCTTTTTCTCTGTCTCTCCTTTTCTCCATAAATGTAATCTGCCTTTCCAATAAAAATAAATCTCTTACAAAAATGGATTGTGGTGATGAGTGCACAACTCCACAAATATACCAAAAGCCATTTCTCTGTGTGTGTGGTAACTGCCTTTCAAATAACTAAAATTAAATAAAAATAAATAAAAGGGAGGTACATTGAATGGCATGTGAATTACATCTCTATAATCTATAAATCAGCAAAATGAAACAAAATGTGTGCTAAGTAAAAGAAGCCAAACTCAAAAGATTCTCCAGAGAAGGCAGATTTCCCAGGGACAGAAAGTAGCTTTGTGATAGGGGGACAAGGCTGGGGACAAGGAGATAAACTGTTACCAGTTACTGGGGTGACAAAAATGTTCTGCAACCTACACCTGATGTTGCCACAACTCAACCCGCTGTGCTAAAGATACTATGGCAGATTTAATGATGGGAGAATTTCACGTATGTAAAGTGTACCTCACTAGAGTTGTTTTGTGTGTGTGTTTTTAAATCATGGGCTGGTGGATTCTACTCGCAGTGTCTGACTCAGTTGGTCAGGACTGGTTGGAGAAATTGAATTTCTAGCAAGACCCAGTGCTGGCCAGGGATGACAGAACCCCTGCCCGTAAAGGTGAAAGGTCAAAGCAAGGGAAGAAGAGAAGGGTCTGTTTAAGGTGAGGGGAAAAATGCTTCAGAGGCCAGCTCTCCACACCCTGCACATTCACCACCCACTCCTGCAGGGGACCCCTCCATTGGAGGCCGTGGGCAGGCAAGCACCCCTCCCCTTGGCTGCGGAAGCAGAGTTCACTTGGGGGCAGCATCTCCAGCAGCAACCAGAATTGGCAGCATAAAGAGGAACTGCTGTTTATTTGCCACTTACCTCTGTCTTGCTCTGCTTAAATACTGAGTGGAAACTGGAAGCATTAGGGTCAGGAGAAAATTACAAACACGCAGCGTCACCATGGGAGGGTGAAAATGATATGAGAGATGGGGTGGGGGCAGCAGGAGAAAGATAAACAGAGCAAGAAGGAAGGGAGGAAATGCCTTTGTGCCAACAGAGCATGAAATAAAATAAAATTAAATAAAGATCTGGTGGGTGGGGAATCTTCAGCCCAGGAAGGAAGGGTAGGGCTTTCGGGGAGGGGACCAGGGAAGAGTAGAAAATCTCTCATTTTCTGGCCAGGGGAGTCAGCCCATGTGACCTGGGTCCCTTATCCCAGTCTTCTGGGGACCAGTCCAGGAAGAGGACAGAAGCCCCACCCCCGCAGCCCGACCGGGGAGGGATCTCCTCCCTCTCCAGGTAGTGGACCCCAGCTCCTGCCCTCTGGGCCTTCACCCCAGGGCATGCCCCTCCTCTCTGCTCATCCCCAGCCTTGGATAGAATTAATTGGAGGCAGGAGGAGCTTCACATTTATTACCCCCTCCTCGCGCTCCACACTAAATCTTATGGCAATGCTTCTAAAAGTCAATAAAACGAGAAGGAAGATGCGATAAAATTAAGGTGGAAAGTGCGATGGGGAGAGGAAATGGGAATCTTCTTTTTAATTTAGCTTTAATTTTAATTTTTTGTCACCTCTCCAAGCAGTCTGTGTGCTACCGCAGCAGAGGGGGGATGGGAAGGGTTGGCCAGCTTTTGGGTCTTGGGGAGCTGCTGCAGTGATGGCAAGAATGGATGGAGGACTGGCTGTCCCCCTCACCCAGAGGGAGGAGCCTCGGGGCACATGGCCCACACACGGGGCTCAGTGGCGGCTGAGCCTGTACTCCCTTCTGTGTTCTGTTGTTGGCACGTGATAGGAGTGGGCGCAAGTGTGATGGTGCCTACCATGAGAACTCATGGATCCTGAGTGCTCACTGTCCCAGGACTGGCTGCAAGCATTCTGCTTTTCACCTCATAGCTCCCAGCAACATTATATTCAGGCATCATTGTAAGGGATCCATTTCACAGATCAACACACTGAGGGCAGGAAGGAAAAGCACCTCACCCGTGGTCACAGAGCTAGTAGGGAATATAGTGGGTAATTCCACTTATTTTTCATGTAGGTGAATGAACTCATGAATGAAAATTATACAAAAGCATTGGGTGTTGTTCACAACGGGGTTAAGCCACCACTTGGGATGCCTGTAACCCAGATCAGAGTGCCTGAGAGCCAGCCCCACCTCCACTCCCAACCCAGCTTCCTGGGGCAGCAGTAGGTGATGGCCCTAGCACTGAGTCCCAGTGGAGTTCCTGGCTCCTGGCTTTGGCCTGGTCCAGTTGTGGCTGTTGCAGGTATTTGGGGAATTAACCAGTGGATAGAAGATCCCTCTCTTTGTTTTTCTCCGCCACTTTGCCCTTCAAACAAAAACAAAAATACATGGAGCCATTTATGATACATGTATTTTAGCACAATAAATAAAATGCAATGATATTTTCTGATCTTCCATGTCAGTAAAAAATAGGAAAGGATAACAATAAAAAAATACATGGGGCCAGCACAGTAGCATAGCATGCTAATCTTGTGCATGTGGCACCAGCATCCCATATGAATGCCAGTTCATGTCCCAGTTGCTCCTCTTCCAATTCCATTCCATGCTTACAGCCTGGGAAAGCAGTGGAAGATGGCCCAAAGCTTTGAGGCCCTGCACCCACGTGGGAGACCCGGAAGAAACTCCTTGTAGCCAGAGTTGGATTGGCTCAGCTTCAGGCACTGCAGTGATCTGGGGAGTGAACCAGCAGATGGAAGATGTCTCTCTCTGTCTCTCCTTCTTTCTGTAAGTCTGCCTTTCAAATACAAACATCTAAAAAATAGCACAAGAAACAAAGTGACAAGGGTCTGGCTCCGTAGCATAGTGGCTAAAGTCCTATCCTTGCTCGTGCCAGGATTCCATATTGGCAATGGTTTCTGTCCTGTCAGCCCCACTTCCCAACCAGCTCCCTGCTTGTGGCCTGGGAAAGCAGTCAAGGACAGCCCAAAGCAACCTTGGGACCCTGCACCCATGTGGGAGACCTGGAAGAAGCTCCTGGCTCCTGGCTTTGGATCAGCTCAGTTTTGGCCATTCCATCATCAGATGGAAGATCTTCCTCTCTGTCTTCTTCCTCTCTGTATATATGACTTTCCAACAAAAATAAATAAATAATAATAATAATAATAAATTTTTTAAAAGATTTTTAAAAAAGAAAGGACACAAAGTGAGAAGCATAAAGTTCCAGGGGTCCTTGGAGCCCATCCCCCTTCAGTGCATGTTGGCTGCGGGGGTCCCAAACAGCTGAGTTTTGTCCAAGGCAGTGTGAGGCTCCTTGGTGTCCATGGGAAAACCCTGAGGTCTGGCCAGCATTCCCTGTCCTGTAGTTTCTTTCACAATTGAGCATTTATCAAGGCAGAAGCTATTCTGTCCAGAGTGATCCAACCGAGGGACACAGGTCCATGGCTCCGCTCACCACATTTTCCTCAAGAGTGAGGCCTGGGAGGCGCGAACAGGGGTCCTACATGTGCACAGTGAAGCCCCCACAGCCTGTGACAGGAGCTCACAACCGGAAGCTCCAAGGACATGAGAGACTGCCAAGTGCCATGCCACAGCACACACACCAAGCTAGTCACATGGGCAGTGATGGGCCAAGCCAGTCCCCTGACCCCTCCACTGCCCACTGGAAGGCAGTCAGTGTTTCCCAGCTTCCTGAGTGGGCTTGTGTCTCGGCCCCTCTGAGAGAGGAGCAAGCTGCAGGTACTGTCTTGTCCTCGTACACATGGGGATAGCAAGGCCCGGGAGGGTTCCAAGATGTCTCCAGGACCACAGACTGGCTGTGGCAGGGGCCCCTGGCTGTGCTCAGGAAGGGAGTCAGCTGCTGGAAACCCTCAATTAACTGTCAGAAAAATAAACATCTGTTTTTCAAGAAGATAGTTTCCTTCTTGAAAACCATTTAATGACCTGGAGAGGTGCACATGAAGTACCTAAGTTTAAAAGAAAAAGAAAATTACCTCATTTGAGATTCTTCTAATAGAAAAAGAAAACAAGCAAGGTACCAAATACCATGCCAACTGCAGTCCTAATTAGGCTTTATCATAAATACACTTGATGGTGATGCCTAGGGAAGCATTGAAGAAAAGATCAGAACAAAATACATCAAAAAGTTGACAGGGTTTTCTTCTGTACCTTCCAGACTGTCTGCGGGAAACATGTGCTTATAATTTTATCAGAGGAAATCATCAACGGACTTTAAAATTCTGCTTTACTCGGTTTTGTTTTTAAGAATCCTGGGTCCCACTCATGCTGACTGCCTTGGCAGTGTCACAAGCGGCAGCTGAAAACAATCCATTTGTGTGCGTGTGTGTGCACGGGTGTGTGTGGTGTGCTGGGGGTCCCAGCACCTCCACCCTCTCCCAGTGACTACTGTTCATCATAACCAGGACAATTAACCATCCCCTTATTATTCACACGTCATGGTTACTAATCACCCTTATTAATATCCAGGCTTTGCAAAACCAGGAGGCAGCCTGGCTCAGGCGCCTGGAACGCCACAGGAATCCCTCCCTGACCCCCAGCACAGCGCTGCCTGCTCCCCCTTCACCGTCCTCCCCGCTCCCCCCGCTGGAGCAGGAGGCTGTAGCCCTCCTTGTTCCTCCACACTGACCGGAGCCTGGGCTTCCCTCCTGTGCCAGTCCCCCAGGAGCCTCACTGCCAGGGCCACCTGAACCACCAGCCTCCCTTCCACTGGAATTAAAATAGTGATCTGCTGCAGAGTCCTCTGTTAAATCACCTGCTTTGTTCAGAAAACGTGGGCCTTGCACCAAGCAGAAGAATGTGTTCTATGGTTATACTACTTATTCGTGTTTAAACTCTCAGTCTTGTCGCTTCTTTTCAGAAATGGATTAGCAGGGTTACATTAAACCAGCTGATACCAATGCTGGTCTTCTGGCTGAGGTCCGAGGCAGATGCCCGCCCCAAATCCTCGTTTCAGGCCTGGTCCTGGAGGTGGCAGCCCTGAGGCATGCTGAGAGGAGCCTGCTACGAGTCAGTAACATAGATCCAGACTTTGTCACATGGGCACACGCTAAATTTATAGTGGGCCCATGTGCTGGCCCTTCCAGGGGTCTTGTAACCCCTTTTGGCTAGAAATTAGTCTAAATCAGCCACAAGAAGAGGCTGCCACCCATCCATGCAGTGGCCATGCTTTGGGTCAAAACATCAGGTAGCAGCCCAGGCTGAGTGGCAGAGCCATGGCTCCACTCCTGACCCTGCTCACAAGACGCACCAGGGGTGAGTGACAACCAAACTCATGTGAACAAAATGCTCACAGCAGTTACATTTATTATAGCAAGAAATTAGGCACCTCTCCCCTACCCAACAACAAGAGAGTGACACAGCAATGCAACCATCCATCAGTGTCATGGAATGCCACAGGGCCACTCACCAGATGGGACAACAGCCCTGCCACCTTGGAATGCCCGTATGTGTCCACAGCCAGCAAAAGCAGGGCACCCAGGGAGGACAAACCCACTGAGACACACCGTTCAGGCAGAAGGGCTGGGTTCAAATGCCTTGGTTGTCTCGTTTGTTTAGTTTCTTTATTTGAGCAACACAGAGAAAGAGAGAGAGAATTCTCAAATTTGCTGGTCCACTCCTCAGTGCCTACAACAGCCAGGGCTGGGCCAGGCAGAAGCCAGGAGCCTAGAAGTCCTCCTGGCCCAGGGCACACATTGACAGGAATGGTTGAATTGGGTGTGAAGTCAGGACTTAAACACAGGTTGCTGTGTCAGGCACAGGCATCCATAGCAGCATCTTCAATACTGCCAGACATCTGTGCTCCATTGTCACATTTGTGGGTTTGTCTTAAAGATAGATTTCTCTTTCTCTTTCTTTCTCTCTCTCTCTCTCTCTCCCTTCCCTCTCTCTCTCTTTCTTTTGAAAGGCAGAGTGATAATGAGACAAACATCTTCTATTCACAGGCTCAATTCCCACACGGCCACAGCAGTTAAGGGTTGGCACAGGCCCAAGCTAGAAGTCCAGAATTCCATCTTGGTCTCCCACATGGATGCAGGGATCCAAGCACATCATGGATCATTTCCTACTTCCTTCCCAGCTGCATTAGCAGAAGACTGCATAGGAAATGGATCAGCCAGGACTTGAACTGGAATGCCAGTGCCACAGGGAGCAGCTTAACTGGCTATGCCACAACATGGGCCTCCAGTTGTCCCACTTGTAAAAGGAGACCAGCACCCTGTGTCCAGTGCTGGCAGGGTGACGGCCTGGACCAAATCACAGCTGTGCAAGGTGCTATACAGTGCCATGGACTTGGCAGTGCTTGCTAACAGGGAAGTCCCTGAGAGCAGCACAGACCCAGGAAGAACTGATTAGCACAGGAATCTGTGGAAAATAAGGACACCTCTGGAGTCCTTATAAGCAAAAGCTGTTTGTGGGGCTGGTGTGGAGGCATAGCAAGCTAATCTTCTACCTGCAGGGCTAGCATCCCACATAGGCACCAGTTCAAGTCCTAGCTGCTTCACTTCTCATTCAACTCCCTGTTTATGGCATGGGGAATCATCAGAGGATGGCATGGGAAACTACCCAGGCAAGATTTTCAAAAAAAGCTCTTGGCTCAGGGCTGGCTCAGTTCTGGTCTTTGTGGCCATTTGGGTAGTAAGCCAGCAATGGAAGATCTGACTCTCCCTCCTTCTCTCCTCTCTGCATAACTCTGACTTTCAAGTAAAAATAACTCTTAAAAAAAAAAAAGTTTGTAAGGAGGGAGACTAGAACCTTGATTTTCTGTGGAGCATGAAGACCAGCTGAGCTCTGCAAGTGCAGAGGGAGATAAACATGGGCTCCCCAGACTCCTGGGTAGGGCTAGGTGCTCAGTGACAGGCGTGGGCAGCATGAGCTCAGAGCTAGCTGTCCACAGAGTGGTCATGAGACCATTTGGAAAGTCCAGAGAACTGGGCTCAAATCTCTGACTCCAGAGTCCAGCTCCATTTCTGACTCCAGCCACCTACTGCTGTGTCCGTGGGGAGGCAGCAGGGGATGGCCCTCAGTGCTGGGCCCATGGCGTCTGAAGGACCTTGGTGGAGTTCCTGGCTCCTAGCTTGGACCTGGCCTAGTCCGCCCTGGCTGCTGTGGGTATTAAAGGAGCAAACAAGCAGACATACAATCTCTCTCAATCTCTCTCTCTCTCCCCACTTCCTTTCAAAAATAATGAGAATATATTTAAGAATATAATAAAGTGCCTATTTTTAAGAAAAGGAAGGAATGAAGGGAGGAAGAGAGAGAAGGACCAAGGTCAGTGTGAAGCAAGGAGGAAGACAGCACCGGCACACTGGGCGACCCCGGGAAGCACAGACGCCCTCTGGAGGCTCCTGGGGCTTGTCTCATGCCAGCAGAGACCACAGAAGGAGCGGGAGGCAGAGCAGGGTGGGAAACAGGTCCAGATCGCTCCGGCCGCGCCTCAGCCCTCACCTCAGGCAGCAGGAGACGACAGCCACAGCCGACCCTTCTCGCCTCCCCCTCCTTCCCCCCTGCCTCCCTTTCCTCTTCTTCCTCACGCTCCTCACTTTCTCCTCTTTGTCCCCTTCCTCTCCTCCTCCTCTCTCTCCTTCTTCCCTCTCCCCTCCCCCTCTGCTACCCAGACACCACCTCCTGGCCAGAGCGCGGTGTCACGGGCACCGCTTGACCTGTGTCTGGCAGGAACGGAATCTCTCCCTCGGGCGTCTGCTGCTGCGCACTCAGGGCAGAACCACAACCCTAGACGTTACCTCTCTCGCTTCTAGGACAGGTTGCGGACCTCATTCCTCCAGTGTTCCTCCAGCAGCCCCTGTCTTCTGGAGGGATGAGTGGGGCTGTGGAGCCTTATGTAAGGAGCTGGGGGAGGAGAGGAGAAGTGAAGGTTTCTGGTGGGGGTGGAAGGGCATGCTTGAGCTGCGGCTCTGGGGTCTGCAGGGGAAACCCAAGGGACTCTGCCACCCTGAAGGAGCACAATCCAGGGACTCTCAGCCCACTTCAGCTTGTGTAGCCCATGCACTGGGCCAGCTCCAGGCAGCATGAGTCTGCCTTCCACCCCAAGAGGGTAGCCTTGTCTGGCAGCCTGGGGTGGCGGTGGCCCCAGCTTGCCCACCCCAGGGCCTCTGCCCATCCCTCCCTCCAGGTACTGTGTGCCCTTCTCCACACACATGCCTGAGGCACGCACCCTAGTTCAATGCCACTCCCTCTTTCCCAAGGCTTTCCTGACATTTCCCAGCTTTCTTTCTTGCCTGTACTCTGGGGTTGTCAAACCTTGTGCCCTGGCCGGAGGTGTCTTGCTCATCTGCCCTTCTGCCTTCACCCCAGCGCTCCATCAGTGACCTGTATGTGTGGCCTGGGACCTGGCGGGGAAGATGCCTGCTGTCCACACCAGAGGGTCTGGGCTTGTTTCTCAGTTCTGGCTCCTGACTCCAGCCTCCCCCCAGTTGGAATCCAATGGCCCCCAGAAGACCCAGCTGCCAGAGCTTGAGTAATTGAGTTCCTGCCACTCACCCACTCACAGGATACCTGGAATGGGTCTGCAGGTCCCATGTTTAGCCTTAGCCCAGCCAGGGCCATCATGGGCATTGGGCAGTGGGCACGCAGCGGGAGCTTACCCTCTCTCTGTGTCTCTCTGCCTCTTACATCAACAAATCCATACTTTGAAAACAGATGAGTTTTCAAAGCAGCTGGGGGTAAAGTCCACAAACCTCCCCAGGCCATCCTCAGTTTGAGACCTCTGATAGGTGTGTCCGTCCCCGTCCCCCCCCCCCCGCCCCGAGAGGAAGCTCCTCATCTAACAGGTATGTTCCCCAACCCCAGAGGAAAACCCTCCTCCCTTCCCCTTGGCCCTACCCAGGAGACCCCAGGATCAAGGAATTGGGCCCACACTGCCACCTACTGCTCCGTGCTGAAGAAAAGCTCCTTAGAACAGGAGCCCTCATCCCAAGCCTCCCCGGGGCGCCTTCCCCTTGGGCTCTCTGCCTGTCAGACCAAGCTGAGTCCTGCCTGGTTCCCTTACTCAGCTGTCCGATTGGGCAGACACACTGGACTTGGACTGGGCAGCCACAGGAACCAGCAAGCGCCACTGGAGGGGAGCAGCCACCTTCTCACCGACTCGGGAAGCCAGGAGCACTGCAGTCCAAGTCTCTGGAGGACACGAGCTTCTCATGGCTGCTAAGATACCACCCAGTTCACAGGCCTGAGCTCAAATCTCAGCTCCACTCCTGGTGCCAGCTCCCACTGATGTACCCACTGGGAAGTAGCAGGTAATGGCCCAAGGACTGGGGTTCCCGCCACCCATGTGGAAAACCTGGACCAAGTTCCTGGCTCTTAGCTTCAGCATCTGGGAAGTAAAACATGGATGAAAATGAATTATCTCTCTCTCTCTCCCTTTTTCTCTCCAACCCTGTCCCTCACTTTCTACTACATACCTCCTGGGAGGAGCAGAGGTGACAGCCCTAGTATTTGGGAGAACCAGATGTACTCCCAGCTTCCTGGCTTCAGCCTGTCTCAGCCCTAGCCGCTGCAGGCACTTAGGGAGTGAACTTGTGACTGGAAACTCACTTATTCGGTTCTCTTTCCCTGTAAAATTATAAGAAAAACATTCATAAAAGTCCATAAGCCAGATTATCATATCCAGGTGTGAGGATATAATACAGTATGCATTTCTACTTCCAGACCAAAGATGGACTCCCAATGAAACTGTTAACTATATCTTGACAATAGGATGCTGGACTCTCTACCATTGTCTGTGCCTGCAATGATGGACATATGATTGTTTATAAAGAACTATACTATAATAATTATATAGGGGAACTCAGAGGGGGGAGGGGATATTGGATGGGAGTAAGGGAAATCCCAGAGCCTGTGAAACTGTAACATAAAATGATAATAATCAAAAAGTCCATAAACCGAATGTACAACCTGAGGCTATCAAGTCAAAAAAAATTTCTCTGAGTTTGGGATTTTCACAGCGTTGAGTATATTTCTGCTGCTCTTGCCACAACACAAAGCAGGGTAACTACATGAGTGCATCTGCCTCAGCAGAGTGACAGTTGCACTACCTGAATATTTCCTGCAACACCATGGCACGCCTTACACCTATGCACTAAGATCGCTTTAGAGCAAACGTCTGGGACAGACCCCAACTCTACAACTGGCTGCTCTCCCTGGGTTTTTCTGTAGCTTGGTAGCAGGAATTGGGCCAGGTGAGGGCAGACACAGCGTGGGGTGCAGGGGAGTAGTGTATGGGGGGAACAGTGCACCCAGGGGCATGGGGCTGCAGCCCCTGCAGCATGGCCCCGGCCAGCCCCCCGCTTGGAGCTGGCTGTGGAGAAAGGATTGGCCCATCTCAGCCTCAGAGGAAGGTTTAGCTCCTCACTTCCCTAGGGCCTCTGCAGAGAAGCAGTTCTCAGCCAGAGCTGGGCCTTTGGCTGCATGCCTCTCCCAGTGCCCTGGTGCCTGCCCTGAAGGACACAGGGGCTGCACAGCCACCACACAGCTGCCAGGGGTTCACCTGGGTTCAGGAGACCCGTGAGAGGGACTGGGGCCAGCAGTGGGGTTTCTCACATCAGCACAGGCATCGGCATGCATAGCCCCCACTTCATTGCATGCAAGTGGCTCTGTGCATGGGTTTGAATCACACAGGACACCAGGAAGGGGGCCGTGGGGGTGAGGAACCCACCTATCCAACCAGGAGCCCGCAGCTGCAGTATGATGAGCAGAGCTGCTTTGGGGCCATACAGCACTGATGCCACCAGCACAGTGGTTCATGGTCGTTAGAGGGCAGCAGCCACTGAGGTGGCCTTTCCAGCACTCCCTGGGGAGCCATGCAGATGGTGAGACAGGGACTTAGCCACAGCAGGAGACTAGAGGAGCCTCCATGGAAGGCCTGCCACACCACCCTTGCCCCTCCCCGGCCTCCCCATCACCTCTCTCCTAACTCCTGGCACACCCTTCAGCCAGCCCTGGAGACCTCTCCTCTTGGGGTGCATGGCACTAGATCCCCTCAGGCCACCCAATGGGGGCTGGGGACTCAGTCCCCCAAGCCAACCAGCACTCAGGGATCTGTGGTTCATCCCCATGGTACCTCTGTGCCTCAGTTTCCCCACCTGTATCAGGTAAGAGGGAAAGGGGGGCAGCAGACGGTTCATAAAGAGACATTGGGGCATGCCTGCCCCCTGAACCTGCCCCCCCACCTCCAAGGGGTGCTGGGGAACCATCTCCCAGCCCAGACACAGGAGAGATGAGACACCGGGCAGACTCAGCAGCCCCAGCCTACTCCAGCAGCCTCCATCTCCCAGGGCATCCAGCAGTCAGCAACCCTGAGTGTCAGCTGGGCCCACAGGCCAGACAGAGGCAAGGCTCCCCTTCTGCAGGATGGCAAGCCACGGGGAGAGGGCTGCAAGTTGGAACAGTGACGCCTGAGGGGTAAAGAGCCAATTTAACGTGCCTGCCACTCTGAAGGCAGAGATGGCGCTGCCGGCTCCGCAGAACAGCAAGTCGGGGTCTGAAGGAGGTGGCCGATGGCCTGCGGCTAAGACACAGCCAAACACCGGTGCGAGTCCCTATGTCCATCCGGTCAGTGTGGCCAAGGCCTGCTGCAGTCCCAGCGCGAGGCGGCAAATCTCCCTCGCTCTCACCTGCAGGAGGTGGGGCATGGGGGGCTCCCCCCGGGTGAGCGTCCAGTCCTCTCCTCCAGGGTCCCTGCCGCTCCCACTGCCACGAATTCAGCCCTTGCTGGCGGGGGTCCCAGGAAGGGACCAGGAGTGGGGGCGGGGGCAGCAGGGTATCCCCGTGCCCCCTCTGATCCCGGGTGTCAGGCCCCAGGAGCCGGCTCTCCCTCAGAGCCTTCCCGCCCTGCCCTCTGGCCGCGGGGCTGCAGGGAACTCGGGGCATTGGCCGGTGTCAGAGCGCCACCTAGTGTGCCTGCTGGACACCTCAGCCGGGTCACTCACCGTCCTGGGCGAGCCGGGGGAACTGATGGGGAACACACTGGAAGTTCAGTGACTCTCTAGCAGTCAGGGTTTGAAGTTGGTAATTGTGTATGGCCCGGACATGAAGACATAAATAGCCAGATGGCCTTTAATGGCAATAAGGTCCCCAGCCCTGCATGGAGGGGTGGAATAGGGAGAGGAGTCGGTAGCCTGGGGTTTCACCGGTAGACTTCCAACAGTGTCTCCATGACACTTGTAATCCAACGAGGAGGTGATGCAGGCCGCCCCCCGCCCTTGGAAGGACAGGCCGGGTCACAGGATGAGAGCACCCCAGGGCTCTGATTTCAGCTCCCAAGCGGGGCTGGGACACCCTAACCCTGGGAAAGGCCCCACCTGTGTCTGAAGCCTGAGCCTTGCACCTGATAGCTCACTGGCTCGCTCGCTCACTCCCTCCTTCCTCTTCTGCTCAATCTCTGCCCACTCTCTGTGGGCCAGGCAGAAAGTCAGGCAAATCATGGTTGGAATCCTGGCTGGAATCCTGGCTGGAATCCTGGCTCCGCCCCGCTGTGGGATCTTGAGGGATTCAGCCGAAGCCTCTCAGGCTTATTTCCCCGGTTTGCTGCGTGTGACACACAGGAGATCCTCAGCAAACAGAACGGATAACAGCTGGGGAGGCCTGGGTGTTTACACACACGTCCAGAGGCCTCCACCTGCTGTGTTTGCCTCCCATACAGGCACCAGTTAGTGTCCTGGCTGCTCCACTTGCCAACCAGCTCCCTGCTTGCGGTGTGGAAAGCAGTAGAGGATGGCCCAAAGCCTTGAGACCCTGCACCCACGAGGTGGACCCAAAAGAGGCCCCTGGCTTTGGACTGGCTCAGCTCTGGCTGTAGGGGCCCATTGGGGAAGTGAATCAGCAGGTGGAAGATCTGAATTTCCTCTCTCTCCTTTCAAATAAATAAATAGATCTTCACACACACACACACACCTGTCCAAGGATGGATAACATTACCCCAGCAAGACCCCATCCACATCCACAAAGGGTGGGGAGCAAGAGGCGAGGATTGAGTGTGAGGGGGAGAGGGCATTGTGGCATGGCAGTTACACCACTCGTGATGTTCACAGCCCACGTGGCAGTGCCTGGTTTGCGTCCCTGCTCCCTCCTAATGCCCACCCTGGGAGGCAGCAGGGGCTGGCTGGAGTTCTAGCTCCCAGCCAGCATTTGAAGAGTGAACCAGCAGATGGAAGACCTCTGTCCATACCCAGCTTTCAAATAGACAGTAAATACAGAAAGTTGCTTTATAGCAACACAGAGAGGGCCTCAGTGAATAACTCACTTCAAGGGGTAGGGATGGGGGACAGGCCAAGCCTGGGGGTAGGGACGAGGACAAGCAGCCTCTTTATTAAGACAATCATTTTATTTGCCGAAAAGTAATCATCCTAAGTGAGGTCAATGGCAGTGGCTGGCACAGGCTGGGGCCCTGCAGGCAGCAAGTCAGCGTTTCCATGGCAACGGCGCCATTACTGCCAGCCACCTCCAGAAGCCGGAGGCGCCCTAGGAAGGAGCCCGGCACCTCAGAGGGGCTGGCCAAAGCATATCTGAGGAGAGCACAGTGGACAGGAGATCTCCTGTCACTTCCCTCCACACTTCTAGGCCGTCAGCTTTGTCCCGGGTCCCTCACTGCCCAAGTGCAGGCACAGGCTGGACCTGAGAGGTGAGCAGCCCACCATAGGGTCCACTCTGGTGGAGGTGGCCGACGCCGACACAAGGCGCCAGGAGGGCCAGTGGCCAATGATGGGGCTGGGGGAGAACAGGCAGGTGTGTCTGGGAGCACCAAGCTTGGAGGCTTTGGAAGGCACTGAGCCCTGAGCTGGGCCTCCCTGGAGATGCTTGGATTTCTGCCTCCCAGCCCCCACAGTGCTAAAAGGAGCTTCAAGGTCAAAGGGGTTTCAAAAGGCCAAGAGGAAGTAGCCACATAGGAACCAGGTGCAGGAAGATGGTGGATAGCTCTCACTGCCAGGCCAATAAGTATTTTATACTTCATTTGGTGCCAACAGGGAGATTTATTTGTTTATTTTTTTGAAATAGAAGAGAGATCTTCCATTTCCTGGTTCACCCCCAAATGGTTGCGACAGCCAGGGCTGAGTTGATCTGAAGCTGGGAACCAGGAGCTTCTTCCGGATCTCCCACACGGGTGCAGGGGCCCAAAAACTTGAGCCTTCCTCCACTGCTTTTCCAGGCCATAAGTAGGGAGCTGGATAGGAAGTGGAGCAGCCTGGATAAGAATCAGTACCTGTATGGGATGCCAGTCTTAGTGGGCGGAGGATTCATGTACTGCACCACCGCACCACCTCATTGAAAGTTTCTGAAAAGGGACAGGCCACAATCAGGTTCCCATGCTAAGCATATTGTTCCACAAGAGGATATAGTAGGATATAGTCAAGGAGACTGATGGAAGCATCTCCCCCTACCCCACACACACAGTTCCACCCCAGCACGGGTCCCTCACTAACAGCAACAATACCTCTGGCCTCGCCAGGCACTTTGCAAAGCCCTTTGCTTACCCCTGCCTACCAGGCCTCAAACTGGCAGGTCCCCCTGCCTGAATGCAGATGGTGGGGTGGGGGGTGGGTAAAACCCTCTGCCCTGGCTCTCACCTGGGCCTCCTTCCTTCACTCTGAGCATTGCAGGGAGGCAGGGCTCAGGAGCTATACCGCAGTTTGGGGCCCCTAGAGCATCCCATATTGGAATGGCCAGGTTCAAGTCCTGGCCTGGCCCTTGATGCGATGTGCAACGTGGCAGCTCAGCAGGCCGTGTCCTTGTCAGCCATGCAGGAATGCCTGCTTTCACCCTGGCTGTCTGGGGAGTGAACTAGCAGCTGGGACCTCCATCTGCTTATCTGTCTCCTCTCTGTGTGTCCCTCTGCCTTTCAAAATACATAAACCTTGCCTTCATTGTAAGAAAGGAAAAGAGGTGGGGCCCGGAGGCGTGGCCTAGCGGCTAAAGTCCTCGCCTTGAATGTGCCAGAATCCCATATGGGCACTGGTTCTAATCCCGGCAGCTCCACTTCCCTTCCAGCTCCCTGCTTGTGGCCTGGGAAAGCAGTCGAGGACGGCCCAAAGCTTTGGAACCCTGCACCTGCGTGGGAGACCTGGAGGAAGTTCCTGGATCCTGGCTTCGGATCGGCATAGCATCGGCCGTTGCACTCACTTGGGGAGTGAATCATCGGACAGAAGATCTTCTCTGTCTCTCCTCCTCTCTGTATATCTGACTTTCCAATAAATAAATAAATCTTTAAAAAAAAAAAAAAAGGAAAAGAGGTGGAGGGAGAGCTGGAGTCTCAAGCCAGTCCTGCCTGGCCCCCAGGTCTTGATGTAAGGGTGCAGGCCAGTCTCAACTCTCTTATACCAGAAATAAACAAGACTTGACCCAGTAAGGATACAACCAGGGGTCCCAAAACTCCTCAGGAGGTGGGAAGGGGAACTGAGAGCTGATGGAAGCCACCTGCCTCCTTGTGGAAGTCGGTCTCTTGCCCGGAACCTGCAGGCCCAGGTGAAAGGAGGAGCAGCTCGCCCTGCGCTCGCTGCAAGCCCCCAGCCTATCGCAGCAAAGGCAGGCGCAGACGCAGGGGCTGCTCAGGAGGGGGCCGAGGTACAGGACTGGCAGACCCCATCTCGTGCCCAGGGAAGCCCCAACTGAGCACCCGGTTGTTGGAAGAAGTGCTGTAGAAAGGAGGCTCCCCAGGGCAGTTGCAGGACAGGGTGGCAGGGACAAGCAGTCGGTGTGGTGCCAGATTCAACCCTGGGCTTCCCGGCAGCACTCAGGACCCTTGTCGCATTCCAGCAGGGTCCTATGTCAGCCCAGTCCACAGCAAGGAAGATCTGTAGAGGCCTGGCTGGGGAGTCCTGTGCCGGAGCAGGCAAGGCTCTGCACCCCTTCCCATAGGCCATCATCTGGGGAGAGGAGGAAGGCTCAGAATGAGCTACTTGGCAGCAAAGGCACTAAGATGGCAAGACCCTAAAGCCCAGCTCCCATCCCCTCTCGCCTGACCCCAGACAGGCCCAAGTGAAACACCAGGTGGAACTTACCAACCAGTGTAAGCCCCGTTTGCCTGAGGAGCAGGGATGCTCAGGGGGTCCTGAGGTAGGAGTGGGGAACCAGACTCCCCTCAGACCTAGCTGTACAGAGACAGCAAGTGGCTCACGTTGTCACCCCAAGAGAGGGGTGGAAAGGAGGCGAGTGGCAGCCCAGCCCATCTGCCTCACAGAACTTATTAGCATCCAGGCGAGATTAATCAAGCCCAGAAACCTCGAGCAGACCCCTAATTAGTTGCTGCTGATAACTGTATTTGTCACGCTCTCCAATTATTCCACTGTAAATTTCAGAGTTTAATTGCACCTTGTTCTTCATTGAAGTGTCACTGTTTGCACACGCTCCCCTAATTCTTTAGCAAATTTGACAAAATTCAGCATTAAATATAGATTATCTTTAGATTTCCATAATTAACACAACCAAAGTGTCTCAGGCCTAACTATGTCTCCCAGCACCATAAATCTGGCCTGTCACTGGAACTGGGAGAACGGCTTCCTCTCCTCTGTGTAGGGCAGCAGGAGAAGCATGTGGGTCTGTCTGTGAACTCACAGGGCGACCCGTGCGACGCTAGCTGGGACAGCCACAGGGAGTCCACACACAAAGCCCATGCCTCACCCCTAGGACTGCAACAGGTCCACCAGGACACCCCACCAGGGCTGGTGCTGGAGCTGCAGGTTAAGTTGCTGCGTGCAACACCAGCATCCCAAATCGGAGTACTAGTTCTACTTTCCATCCAGCTCCCTGCCAGTGCCTGGGAAAATGGCGGCAAATGGCTCAAATGCAGGAAGAGGCTTCTGCTTGGGCATGGCTCACCTCTGGCCATTGCGGCCATCTGGGGAGTGAACCAGCTGATAGAAGCTCTCCCTCTGTAACTCTGCTGTTCAAATGAATAAATCATTCAGCAGAACATTAGATCATGCTAAGAATTCACACCCAATCTTCTATCAACACCCCTAAAAACCAAACCCCAAATAAATACCCACCAGCATCAGAGGACATAGAGATGACCAGGGAGGAGGGGGCAGACACACCTGGGGTCCCAGGATGGAACTAACCCTTGGGTCTATTCTGAGTTCAGTCCCTCCTCTGGACTCACTGGCTCCCCAGCAGGCAGAGTTCAATGCCAGGCAAGCCACTCTCCCTGCAGACAGACACACATACACACAGACTCCTACAGAGGTGGACAGATCCAGGCACCCAGAAACACACTGCAAGATGCCACAGGGGCCTAGCACAGTAGCCTAGTGGCTGAAGTCCTCACCTTGCATGTGCCAGGGTCCTATATGGGTGCCAGTTCTAATCCCAGAAGCCCCGCTTTCCAATTCCCTGCTTGCGGCAATAGTGCATGTTTTTACCCCAAAGCTTTGGGACCCTGCACCCGCATGGGAGACCCAGATGAAGCTCCAGGTTCCTGGCTTCAGATCAGTTTAGAAAACTCTACTAGGAATTTCTTGCTTTGTTGAAGAATTTAGGATCAGAGAAGTTACAGAAATCACCCAAAGCCACAGAGCTGGGACCTGAACCAAGCATGTGCCAGGCTCCCCAAGTCTGTGTGTCCTACATTCTGTTGGCAAGCAGCACCTGGATGGCCGGGCAAGAGCCGTGTCTTCACCTGCTGTGCCTTTTCCTGCTCCAGGTCTCCAGGAGCCTGGGCTGGGACAACCCTCTCTGCAGGCCTCTGGCAGAAGCTCACCTTCCCTAGAGCCTATACTGAGCTTCCCGACCTCAGCGCCAAGCCCCCGGCTCCTACCATGCAGTTTTACACATTGGTTGTCATTACAACTTGCACACTGCTGTAACCTCAAGTTGGCACATAGTAGGTGCTCAATAAATACCTGTGAAATGGCAGCAAGGCCTAGCCTTGGCCTTTTGGCCTCTGCCCCTGTTGCCCACTCCTCTCCTGGTGGAGGCCTGCAGGTTTCAGGACTCCCAGTGGTAGAGCAGGGCGGGGTTGTGGGGGGACCTCCCTGCAGCCCCAGGCACCCAGCTGCTGCGGTTGCTCAGCACCAACTTTGCCTGTCAATACTGCCTGCCCCCCTCCCCCCGCAAGCAGCCACACTTGGCTGCCCACCACAATTGATAAGCCATGGCTGCCATCGACCTGCCCCTGGGGTATTGGGGGTCACAGGAAGGGTAGGGGGCGGGGTAGGCAGAGTATGTAGCTACAGCCCAGCGACAGGGAACAGGGGGGCAGTCACAGGGTGACCCAGCCATGGTAGGCACCAGGACAAAGAGTGAAATTGGAGCTAATCCCAGGGGGAGCGGTGGGAACAAGGAAGCAGCTAATGCTGAGGCAGGATGGACCAAGTGGCAGACCGGAGGGAGGCGGCCCCCCACGGCAGCTGAGAAGGTCCTGAGGACGGGCTGCTGAGGGCATCATCTCTGAAGCCCCACAACACCCTGGAGAAGGGTGGTTCCTGGCTCTGTGCCGCAGGGAGGAAACTATGAGGAGCAGAGTAAACACTGGAACCCAGGCCGAGTGTTCATGGAGGTCAAAGCTCTTTGCAGCACTGTGCCCTGCCTGAGCACTGGCCTGCACGCTGCACTTAGAGATAGATGGGTGGTATTGTGTGGGGGGCCAAGGGTACGGTCGAGGCAGGGGACAGGAGGGGAGGTAGGGGGAGTCAGTTGTGTCCAGACCAGGTCTGGCCTTGCAGCTGGAGCTGGGCTGCAGACCTTTTCCTGAGTGAGCCCAGCTCTGTCTTACCTGCCAAACCTTCTGACCTCAAGGCACAGTCTTGGGCAAGCTATGCACCTGCTCTGCAGGGGCTCAGCTTCCTGTCTATAAAGTAAAAGTGGCAATGGTGTGTGCTCTTAGCACATAGCACCCACACCCCACACCCACCCACTGAGGCGGTGAAGCTGCTGGGGCTCTGCTCTAGATGAGATCAGATGTCCCTGCCTGTGGGACATCCCTGCAAGGCCTGGAAGCAAATGGCCCCAGAAGAGTGTCAGGGTAGAGGAAGGGATCCATACAACACCCCTTTTCCAGCCCTCAGAGAGACCCCTGGGTCTCCGAGAAGCGAGAGCAGCTACAACTTGGAGTGGGAGGGAGGTCAGTTGTGACCTTTCTCCTCCTGTGTTCTGTGAACGTGGAAGGTTCAGGCCGGCTGCAAAGGCGCTGAGGAAATTCGTTTGCAGCCTCAGGATTCACTTGTTTGTCCAAGATCACACTTAGACACCAGCGAGACCTGGAGCTGTGTTAGGATCCGGGAGCCATGCCAGCTCCTGCCTGGACAGTCCAGGGGGTGGGGCATGTGTCTGCAGAGCTTGTGGGAGCTGGCGGAGAGTGCCAAGGCACGGAAGACCACTGTCAGGAAGGGTCTGAGCCCACGGACTCAAGACTCCTCCCTCTAAAGGGGCATGCCTTGGCGGGGAGGGGTGCAGATAAAACAAGGCCTCAGCAGAAAGCCAGGAAGCCCAGCCCTTCTTGGCCGCTGGAAGCAGCTGGTGAAGGGTGGTCTTAGAAATGCAATCTTGTGACCGAGAGGCCCAGGGCAGGGGCCAAGGACAGGCATTTCCATAAAGCCTCCCTGGAGTGTGCTAGACAGGAAGCTCGTTTAGCAGAGGCCCTTGGAGAGTAAATCTCTGGGGTGCTGATTGGTAGGGGCAGCCCCCTGGCTCTCCTAGGCTGGAACAAGGATGTGAGAGCAGACCATGCTCATTCCTGTCGCCGTCCCCCCTCACCCAGGCAGCTGAACAAGGCTCTCGTTCAGCCCTCGTTTGGAAAGTTAATTCCAAGAGCAGCGGTCTTGCCCACGGTGAAATTCTAACAAGGACTGCCAATTATGGAGAGCTGACGTTTGGCAGGCACCATGCTGACCCCTGGGGAAGTATGCAGTGCTGGCTAACAGAAGAGGCACCTGCTGGGGCCACCTGGCTGGCAATTTAGAGGAGTTTCCCAAGGAAGAGAAAATAGGGCTGAATGGGGGGATTGGGGGTAGTTGGAGACCCATTAGGGTAGAGGCTGGTCGGGGAGGGGCAGCTGGGACACCATGACTCTCAGGAAAGGGGGATAGTGACAGGTCCTTGAGTGGAAACAAAATCCCTTCCCTCTGTGGGACCTCTATGGGGAGGCTGGGAACCAGGGGCTCTGGGCTGGGTGGGAGGCAGAACTTTCTGGAGCAGCTCCCCGAGCAGGATGAGTTGGAGACCCCCTGGGGAAGTGTTAATGAAACGGAGAAGCTGTGAACAGACCTAGGCTTCCAATCTGACACCTCCACCCCAGCCCCACCAGTAATGAGCTGGGACCTGCCCTCCCCCCTGGGGGAGGGGTGGAGGAGGTTGAGGTTGGAAAGTGAAGGAGGGAATCAGAAGCCTCCTTTCATTCTGTTATTTTCATCGCAACAAAAACTTCATATTTACTGGGCAACTACTGTGCCCAGCACTGTGTGAAATCTTGCGTGTCCATCCCACCATCAGTCCTCCCCTGGATGGAAACCTTCAACCTGCATGCTAAGTCCCATTTGCATCTCCATTTTACAGATGGGAGACTGAGGTGCCATCCAGCAACTGGCCTAAAGCAGGCCCAACACTCAGGACTTACTCAGAAGCCAGTGTTCCTCGTGCACAGGGATTCCACACGGGAGACCCACGTGTGGTCCTGGAGCCAGCATGGGGATGGTGAGTGTGGACAGCGTGCCCACTAAACATGCCCTGAAGTTCTGGAAGACAGAAGAACAAGGAGGATCCTAACTGACATCTGGGCTCCCACAGCTGCCTGGAGACTAACCCTTTATAGATCTCCCTCCCCCGCGTGTGCAGTGAGAACTGGGCCAGGGAGCAGAGGAGGAGGGCACCCCAGCTCTGCCCACAGCCAGGCAGAGGGGTTTCTGCTTGGTGTGGTGGGGGGCGTCTGAAAAAGCAGGAGAGGTGGCTGGAAGACCCCTGCCTCCTCACTCCGGGACGCAGAGGAGCTGAGCTGCTGAGTGGAGTCCCCTGTTTGTAAACATGGTTAATCAGGGATTAGCAGATGGGCATGCTAATTGCACCTGTGGAAGTGAGAGACCTCAGGGTTGATTACATTCACAAACTGCAGGGCTCCCTGGTGCCTGCCTCTGCGGGGAAGGAAGCTGGTTTAGAGCCCCAGCCTGGGGGTTGGGGAACTGACAATTTAGTTTCCTGCCAAAAAAATCCAGTCCTAGCAAGGGTGTTTTAGGCAGACTTCTCTCAGGGCGCCTGTAGGTGTCAACCAGCCATCGGGTGTGGCCGGTGAAAGGGGCCAGGCGAGCAGGGGAGCACTGCCCAACGCCATCAACTCTAGGTGCACAGCAGGTAGGTGCTGGTGCTGGTGGGAAAGGCCAGCAGCCTCCTGCACGGGCCTGGGGACTTTCTGTGAGGCACTGGTCTCCTACAACCTATAGCACAGACTCCGAAGTGGACACCATTGGCTATCCTCATTTCACAGAAGACGGGCTTGGAACTTGAGCGGCGTGCCCACATGTACCTCATGGGAATCCAAGCAAGAACCAGGGCTTGCCCATAGCCACTGCTGTCCCCTCCTCTGGCTGTGTCCTGGGCCTGCCCTGCAGGGGTCAGATGGACCTCCCACCCAGCCCCTGCAGACAAGGCCCCAGCTACTCCATCTCCCGGATCATGAACTTGCCCTTACCTAACAATGTCTCCAGGCCAGCACTGAGCTGGCAGCAGACGCCACAGACGGAATTCCAATCTCATCCCTGCTCCCCACTCCTTGACCCCCTCCCACCTTCACCCTTACCTAGCTTGGAACTGCCTGGGTATGAACTGCCCACATGACCTGCCTTAGTGTGAGCCTGTGTGAATCTACAGCCTCAGTTGACTCCCTTTGGTTGAAGTGAGCCTGCTGCCCAGGGAAGAGCCCCAGGTCTGACTGGCCATCAGCCCAGGGTCAGGACCTTCCAAACCATCAGGCACAAAAAGCTGCTGAACATCATGCCCAGGGCAGGTGAGACAGGAGTTCACTGGCAGGGTAGGGGCCCTGGAGCCCCAGTAGCTGCTCCCCTACATGGAGGGGTCACTGGAACATCTGCCTTGGTTCTCAGAGAAACAACAGGGATGTGTGTGTGCATGCAGATTTACTAGAAGCAAGTGGCCCATGACACAGGCGGGCAAGCCTCCGGACGAGCCATGCAGGCAGGGCAGATGAGCCTCAGGTCTTGCTCCAGTCTGAGTCTCGACACTCCAAAGGCCAAGGTGCACCCAGTGTCTGTCTCATTGGAGGGCCGGGAGCCTCAGGACCCAGCAAGGCACTTGACCCCAAAACAGGGAGGCTTCCCTCCCATCTGTCTTCAATATAGGCCCTCTCGTACCCGTGTGAGGGCTACCCACTGCTTTTCTGTCTGTTGACACCTACATTTATGTGAGAGGCGGGGAGACAGCTAGCTTCCATCTGCTGGTCAGCTGCCTAAATGTCTCCCATACTCAGGCATGGGTCAGCCTGAAGCTGGGCTGTGGGAACAACCATCTACTGGACATCCTGTGGACAGCAGCGAGTCCACTACTCCAGCCGTGACCACTGCCTCCCCGGGGTGTTAGCAAGCAGCTGGAACCAGTTCAGACCCAGGTGACTCTGACACAGGATGTAGCCATCTTGATTGGCATTCTCAACACTTGCCCACCCTACTGATTTCAATGTTCATCTCCATCCAGAATCAAGGCCCTTACCTCAACATCTGGGCACCCAGTGGCCCAGTCCAGCTAGTATGTAAAATTAATGGTCACAGTGGGCTCGGATTATCAGTGCTGGTCCTGAGGTGTGCAGAACACTTCTGACACTGTTCTCTTATTTTCTGAGTCTCCTGTTGAGCGAGAAGCCATGCAAAACACCTGGGAAGCCCCTTAGGCGTGTAGGAAGGCAGTCCTGGCATGGACCCAGATACACAGGTGGGGAATGAGGCAGCTTCCTGGGTAGGGCAGTGGCACCAGCGATGGCGGTGTCCTCCAGCACACAGCGCAGCTAGCCCAGACGCTGCAGGTGTGACATCTCTGGTGACAGGGTCTCGGGTGCACGCTGAAGTCGGATGGACACTGGGCACGGCCATCAAGATGCCACTTCGGATGCCTACATACCGTATCAGGGAGCCTGGTCAAGTCCTACACCCTGGGAGGCAGTAGGTGGTGGCTCAAATACTTGGGTCCCAGCTCCTCAGGGTGGCACTCCTGGCTTTGGCCTGGCTCTGCCCTGCTGAGTGTGTCTGGGCAAAGAGAACCAACAGATACAGATCTCACTCCCTCTACCTTTTCAAACAGGATGAATCCTGATGCCAAGATGTGGCCTGGCTCTATCGCATTCCACCTCTGGCGTCCACTCTGGCGTTGTCCCGAGTTTCAGTGCTCACACTGGTGCTCCTGCCCTGTCTGTGGCACCTCAGGGAGGTGGGATAACTGGTCTGGGTACCTCACGGTCCTCATAGGCACCAGGCACAGGGCTTTGCCCGTTGGATGGTTCCCTGTGCTGAGGTGGACTGGAACCGCAGAACTGGTGGACGGGAGGTGGATGGTGCTGGCCTTTTGCTTCTTGCCACCCATGCTCCAGGTGACCTCAAAGGCTGTGGGCCACAGAGCGAGGCTGCCACCTAATGGAGATCAGAGAGAATCACCCACTCACTGAGCTGCCTGCCAAGCTTTATTGGTTCGGTGGAACAGTCTATGAGGTAGGTGCAGGCCACCAGGCACACAGATGTGAGGACGTGAACCCAAGGCCACAGTGTGGTGGCCTCTGCACCAGAAGACCTCAGGCTCCATGGCACTCATACCTTCATCACCCTGACCCCTGCCACTCCCCTGCGGCGTCCAGTGATGCTTGGGAGGACACTTAACTCCCTGTCCTGGCCCATCCCAGGAATGAATAAACTCCCAGCTCCAGCGGCAAGTCCAACACCAAAGCAGGAGACTGCACTTCCGGGGCCTGTGGTCAACACCCAGGCGAGACACAGGCCATTGGGGGCTGCGAGCACACATCCTGACCGCCCAGGGGCAGCCGCCACTTGGGCCTGGCTTGCCTGAGCCTGACGGCAACCCTGCCCACCGGGCTGCCCTTGGTCCTTCAGCTGTGCGTGGGGGGTTCTGTGAGAAGCTGCCCTCTCTCCCTGTGTGCAGGAAACATCTTCCTCTGGCTGCAGATGGAGTGCAGAAGAATCCCTGGAGATAGGAGGATGCGGGGAAGAAAGGCAGGTGGGGAGGGGAAGGGGCACGCAGGAAGCCCCTTGTTTCAGCCCTAGAAGCTGTTCTCCACTGTGTGCGCAGCAACCCAGCCACAGTGAGGTGGGCTGCTGAGGGCAGGGGAGAGAAGCTGTAGCTGTGTGACCAGCAGGGGTGGAACCCGACTCACCTGCAGCCACGGAGACATTAAGCGACTCGAGCCCAGCGGGCAGCGGGCGGCCGGGCAGGATGGTAAGGAGCACCTGGCAGCAGGCCTGCACCTCAGGGGACAGCCCAGAGCCCTCGTTCCCTGCGAGGCGCAGGGCACAGGGTTAGGGTGTTCCAATGGGATCCCCCTGGGACCCAGAACCCAGAACCCTTGCAGCTGAGCACAGGGGGGCGGGGCAGTCACCTACCCAGGACTAGCAGTGTGGGCTGGTCCCACAGGAACTCCAGACAATTGGTGACGGGTCTCTCAGGGGTGTGGGCAGTCTCAGGCCCCGGCGACCTGACTGTGCCAGCCACAAGCCAGCCCTGCTGCGCTCTGGCCTGTGAGGGGGAAGGAGGCACAGTGGCACTGAGGTTCTCCAGACACAGGAGATGTGAGAGAAACGAAGAGAGAGCAGCAAAGGGCTCCGACCAGACCACCACTGGCATCTGCTGAAATCAGCAAAGGTGACTGGGAGAGAGGAAAGGCGTGGGCTGAGGCCGCCCCCGGGGCTGCAGCAAAGGGGGAGGGCCTGGTGACAGGACAGGCTTTGGCTCAGAGGAGATAAACAGAGGGAGGGACACTGCATGCCGTGGCAGGTGGACAGGTACCTCCAGGAGGAGCCAGGCCCTAGGGGCCAGATGTCCAGGGGAAGGGGCTGGTGTGGCCCCTGGTGCTCAGACAGGGGGGCTCAGGCAGGTGTCTTTGGCTTGTTTGTTCACTTGCCCAGGGAACTGAGGACAGTGGACCCCATCTCCCATCAGGCTTGGCCAGAGTTCCCCTGAAGGGGGTTCCCCTACACGAAGGCAAAGCCAGAGACACAGCAGTGGCCAGCAGCCGCAGGTGGTTACTCAGCAGTAGGAACGTGTGGGTTAACGTCTTTACAGAGAACTATAAAAGAATCTGTTAATATTCCTGATGGCTACATGTCAAAATACATGACTGAAGTTATTTTGCCTGTTTTTATTTTTTTCAACTGTTACTAGAAAAAAAAAAAACTGAAATCAGGGCTGCATGGTACACACATGCTCACGCGCGGGGCCGAGGTCTCCCCTCCTCAAGGCTGTCGGGGGAGGTGGGGGTTCTGCCAGTGCGGAACAACGCTGCCCCCTAGTGTCCACCACGGAGAGCGCAGCTGAGGACAGGTGCAGGCACCCCCAAACCCGCGCTGTTTAAAACATCTGGGAGCCTTCCTAGATGGAGGGCGGAGAGCTCCCTTCGCTCAAAGATCCTTTCGGGGTGTCCCAGACTTTCTGTCCTCTGCTGAAGACTAGGCAGGGAACAGGAAGGCTGAGGTAGCGGCAGAGCCTGAGCCTAGGGAAGTCCTGCATCCCACCTCAAGTCTCCACCTTCACAGAGGGCTCCCTGTGTCTAGGACGCTCCCCTTCCCAAAGGGACAGCAAAGTCCCTACTGCGTCCTCTAACCCATCAGTGCCGGCCGAAAGCCCTTGCAGGGGCTCCGCCAGCTCACCTCGCTGCCTTCCCCATGTCGCCCGCCATTACCTGTAAAAAACCGGCTAGGTCATCGGTAGAGAACACGTCCATCACCTCCACAGCCCCTGCGCTGGCCTTGCTGACCACCGGCGTGAGCGGGCAGCTGCAAGGGTCCCCATTTTCCTACATTAGGCTGGGTGGTCTCCGGCCCAGCGCCTTTCCCTCCCCGGGCTCCAAAGATTAGGGGAGAATGTTAGGGATCGGGGGGTGGGGGGGTGTGGGGGACTAGCTGGGGAAGGGGCCAAGGGGCTGCGGGGTGAGAAACTAAGGCTGAGCCCCTATTGGAGCCCCCAGGGGGGAACAGGGGCCTTCGTGCCTGTTTCTCCGGCTGGTGACGATCTTATCCACCCCGAGGAAGTGAGCAGAGCGCAGCACCGCCCCCAGATTCCGGGGGTCCTGGAGCCCCTCGAGGACGAGCCACAGCTGCTGGGGGACGTCGCCTGGGTCCGCCTCCATGGTCTCCGTCCAGGGCCGGGGCCGCAGAGGGCTCACTTCCATGCACACGCCCTGGTGGACCTGGTAGCCGCACAGGGCGTCCAACTTCTGCCGCCTGGGCCGTAGTACCGGGATGTCCCGCGCCTCGGCCTCCCGGAGCAGCTCAGCCCGCTCCCCCTGCAGCCCGGCCCGGCCGGCTTGCAGCAGGAGCCGCGCCACGCGGCGGCGGGCGGCCCGCAGGGCCAGGAGGCACGGGGACAGGCCGAACAGCAGCTCCCGCCGCGGGCCGGGCGCCAGGTCATCCATCGGCAGGCGGCCGAGCTCCTCTCCGCCAGGCCGCGGCCCACGCCGCGCCGCCTGGCACAAGGGGCGGGTGCCCAGGCCAGCCCGGAGGGCTAGGAGCAGTGCCATGCCCCTGCGGCCCTGCGCACACGGGGGCCCCTGCTACGTCCGCCGGCGCTCGCCCGCAGGCCCCGGGATGCGGGGCGCCCGACAGAGACGCGCCCCTCCGCCGCTTCCGCGTCCGGCGGCGTCTCGCACAGGCCTGGCTCCCGGGCGAAGCCACAGCGCCCTCTGCGGGCCTGGCTGAGCGGCGACAGCCTCCGCGCGCCCAGCGCTGTCCCCCTCTTCCGTGACCTTGGAGACCCCGGGATCCCCACACTAGCCGGAGGCACTTTCAGGGGATGAGACGTTCCTCATGTTCAAGTGGCACTTTCAGGGGATGGCGGTTTCCCCGGGGACCTTTTGTCACTAGTCGGCAGGACCCCAACAACAACCTTCTATTCCTTGGCGGCAGAGTGTCCTCCTGAGTGATCCGGGCAGGAGCTGTCTCTCCCAGCCCAGCCCGCTCCCACATGGACTTCTGTGTCTGCACAGCGCCTGCACATCCTGGACTGCAGCCTGCACATTCAGCTGTCTACTCTGTGTCTTTGGCAAATTCCTACCCATGCTAAAGACCCTAGGAGCCCAGCCCCTCCCCTGAGGCTGCCCACGCGCAGGGGGCAAGCCTCAGAGCCACCCAGCTTCCCCTCACCTGGAGGAAATTCTGCCAGCCAGGCTCCCGGAACACAGAGACTTCTGAAACCAAGATGGGTGGGTGTGATTTTTCTTTAATGATCACAGTGAAATCCACTGGGAGCCAAGCCCTGGCACTCTGCCACCATGGACAGAAGTGAGTGATGACCCCCTCAGGTGGCCCAGATGCCAAGATTGGAAGGGAGAGCGGGGAAGGAGGGAGAGGGGGTGCAGTGGGAGCAGTGGGGCAGGGAGTAGAGGAAGCCTGGAGCACAGGATAAAACAGAGAGAAGGCGAGGGCCTCCCTCTGCCCCCACGGGGAGTGCAAGAGGACAGGAAGCACCCCTGTGGACCTCAGCCCCTCCCCCAGAGCAGAGGGAGAGACGGAGGACAGCAAAGGCTGCTCAAGAGCAAGGGGACAGTCAATCAGTCAATCCCCCGCCCCAGTTCATTTTTGTCACATCTGCAATGGAAACAATAAGATGATACAAAAACCTCCAACAAAATTTTTTGCCCTTGGTGGGAGTGGGGATAGGAGTGAGATCCATGGGTGCAGAAATCAACATCTAAAATCCAGAGGCAGGAGCCAAGCTTTGAAGGGTGGGGGCGGGAGGCACTCCAGGCAGGACACTAGGTCACCTGCTCTGTGGGTCTCATCTGGATGTCTCCGATCTGTGGAAGGCACAAGGCTTGGGGCAGCCGGGCCCCCCAGCTCCCCACCCCCTTCACACCTCCCTGGTCCCTTCCTCTGGTCTCCTCCAAGGGACAGACGCCCAAGGACACTCACGTGGACGTGCGGAGGGGCACTGAGGACGAAGACAACAGCCTCAGCCACATCCTCGGCTTTCAGACACTGAGAGCACCGGGCAGGGGTTCAGACCAAGATGCAGGGGACCCCCGTCCCCTCGGGTGCCCAAGCCCTTCCCTGGTCCTTGTATTCCCACCCCAGCCCTCAAGGAAGGGTGACAAGCTGACTGGCCAGGTTCCCTTTGCCTGCAATGAGGGATCAGGTGGTGTCAACAGGCCTAGAGGGAAGCCCCACCTTGATGTGCCCATAGGTGGCGGCTGCTTTCTCAGGGTCCTTGTCATGGAGTCTGAAGGCGAACTGTGTCTCCACCAGGCCTGGAGAGATACACTGGGCCAGCAGAAGGGGCTGCTCAGGGGCTGAGCTTTACCGGGAGGTGGGAAGAATCCGGGGAACCGCGGGAGAGTACAGCCAGCGCAGCCAGTTGGCGACCCGCCACTGCCGCCTCCCACCATGCGGCCATTGCAACAGTGACTGAGATGCATGCTACAGAGCCCTTCCTGTGTGGCAAGTACATGTTCTACAAAAACGTGTCCCTAGAGGCCTTGGAACCAAGTAAATATCAGCTCCACTTGATGGATGAGAAGGTGGGGCTCTGCGAGGTTCAGGGACTTGCCCTGGGTCATGCAGTCTTCCTGGTTTCTAGCTACTGTGCACCTGCTGTTCTGGCCCCTGCTTCTGCTAGGTTCCTCCCACCATGTTCCCCTCAGGTCAGCCCCTCCTACCCGGATTCCAAGTCTGGCCACTGACTTCCAAATGAGGGAAATGAGGAATGAGGTGTGCAGAGCCAGGTGCACAGAGGCTCTGCCCAGGACCACTGTGGCTCCACCCAGGGCCTGGATGTGGGCTTGCTAGGCATCCATGAGCATGGGGCAGGGGTCTCTGCCCACCCTGGCCCCATCAGGGCTAGCCACACCCTCACCGTGGCCCGGATGTGGCTCTGGGCCTCCCGCAGCTCTTGCCTCAGTCCCTCTGTCAGTGCGGTGACAGCGTACTTGGTGGCGCTATAGAAGTGGGTCACAGACTGGGGTACCACTCGGTGGCCGGACATGCTGGGTGGAGGGAGGGGAGGGATAGCAGGTGAGGCCCCAAGGAGAGCAGCGGTGTCCCCTGTGTACCCATCAGGCCAGCCCCACCAAGCAGAAGCCACCTAGAGGGGCTCTCTGGGGCAAGCTCCAGCCCAGTCAGCCAACTTGTTCTTCAAGCAGCTCCTGACCACCTCTTCCTCCCTGAAGGCATCCTGTAGTGACCACAGGATGCAGCGTGTCACTTAGCCTCTTAGCCTTATGTGGGTGTTCACTGATGTGGTTCAAACACAGGCCACATCTGCCCTCAAACCCCCCAGCCTTGCTCTGAGCAGGAGTAAGGCTCAGGCATGGCCTGAGCACTGGGGCTGTCAGCCCCAGGACAGCCACCACACTGCACCTAGAGGGACAGGCCGAGCGGCCTACCCCAGCCAACCAGCGGCTCACACTTGACCCTGTCATACCTTCCCTCCACGAGCATTGTGCCACGTGGGTATTTTAAGATCCTAAGTGAGCTGCGGCAGGTCACACTGGCCAGCTGCCCTCACCTGTTGATGTTGATGATGTGGCCATCATCCACCCCGCGCTCCTTCATGGACTGGTAGGCTTCCCGGGTGCAGATGCTCAAGGCCAGCACATTGACCTGTGGACCAGGGGAGGCAATGGGATGTCTCCAGCCGGGGGCCACTGAGCAGCAGCAGGGGATGGGTGTGGGTCATCCCGACCCTACACGCCCTGCTGCAGCCACCACCCACAACTGCCAGCAGAAGCAGCTGCTCTCCTGGCTGATGCTCCACACTCCAGCAAACACTCTTTCCTGAGCTGGGACACTCCCAGCTGTCTCCTCTGCAGAGCAGCTGGGACCTCTACCTCAGGGAACCATCTTCCCTTCCCCAAGTCCCTACTCTCTACCCCAGCTCTGGCTCCTCACCCTCCTGGGAAGCTGGACATCCTCCCTAACACGGCTGCAAGCATGGTCACAAGCCCCTTCAGCTCCTCAGCTCTCCAGCCATGCTCCCCTCCTGCTTCTCCACACTGCCCACAGGTGCCCATAGACAGCCTGAGCTGCTCCCCGGGGCCTGTATTCTGCTGCCCAGGCACAGAAGCTCCAGGTCCCTGCCCTTGCTGGCATGGAGGCCTGAAGAAGTGCCTGCTGGTGGCGCCTGGGCCGCCCCACCCGTGAGGCCAGCAGAGATAAAGCTGTCAGCAGGTCCTCAGGCCTCTCCTCTGGGGAAGCAGGGCGTGGGTACCTGAGAGATTAGATGCATCTGCTTTATCAGGTGCCAGAGCCAGGGGCACGAAGGACAAGGCATGCGCAGTATGAACCTGCCCAGTGCTCTTGGCAGAAAGGACGAGGAGGCCTGGGACCGGGGCCTACTCAGCCCTGCTGCTAATCTTCTTAGTGGGGTGGCTGTGTGGGACATAAACGTCCATCTGTGAGGGCGGAGGGAGGAGAAGTGGATGCCTCGGGACCACACTGGGGCATCTCCTGTGTCCAGGGGATTGAGGACCCCAACAGACTCAGAGGGTGCTCCTGCTGGAAGGGGCCCTACACGGTCTGCAGTCACACCTGGGTGAACGCGGGCCTAGGTTTGCAGATGCTCCCACAACAGCAGGGACCATGATGGTCACCCCTAGAAGGCTCTCCTGGACGAGGGCTTCACTTTCTCCGCCCACGGCTTCCTCTCCAGCCGCAAGCATCTATCGCAAGCATCTATCGGATAGAATGGATTCTGAGGGAGAGCATGGTGTTTACGCTGTGCTTTCAAGTTTTCTGGATACTTTCTGTGCTGGTCTCACCCCACAGCGCACAGGCAAAAAACCTGTGACCTGAAGGCTGTGTTTGCCCCTGCACAGCTTTGAAGCGTTGTAATACCTGCCCAATACACACTAGAAAACTTTGTTCATCTCAGAAATACAGGCTGGAGCTAAAGCAGAGAGCAAGACGAAAATATTCTGCCCTTCTGGAAGTGTCGTTCAGTGAATGGGAGAGGTGAGGTGTGAAACCAATACACTTGCCACCCCTCTGGGAGAGGTACTGAGGTCTGGCCTGCCGCCCTGTGCCCACACTGCCATGGGCAGCTCCTTGGGCAGGGGCTGCGTGTTCTTCCAGTCCCTACAGACCTCTCCGGGCCACCTGTCTGATCTCAGAGTGGATGTAAGTGTCCACTTCAATGACGTGTGATGAGACTGAGGCTCAGAGGGGACGGCCAAGCTGCCTGAAGTCACACTCACGGGTGGGCCTTTGTTCCTGGTCTTCACATAAAACCTCGCAACCAAACGCCCACAGAGCAACACGTAGGGACACTCAATGGTCAGCAGTCTCCCCCACACTGCTCTCTTTTCAAACACAAAGAAATTGGCCCAGACTTTGAGAACCAACCCCAGGAAACGACAAGTCCGAAGCAAGGGGCCAATCAGCTATCGACTGCTGGGCAAGCAGCAAGAGCCAAGGGGATGCCCCAGCTAAGCCCCTGCAGGTCCCCTGAGCCCCGGGGTCCTCCTTCCCAGGCCTGGAACTCTTACATTGAGCATTTCCTTCCAGCCGCTGGTGCTGCCTGAGAGCAGGGTGTCAGCCCGTGCCAGGCCGGCATTGTTGACGCAGATGTCCACGCCGCTGTGCTGGGAGCGGATAGCCGAGAACATAGACAGGATGTCCTCCTCGTTGGACAGGTCGCATCTGTAGGGGATCAAAGTCCCGGGGTAGCCTGCACTCTTACATTCAGCGGCCAGCTCCTATGAAACCCAACAGGGGTCTAACTGGGTGAGCTGCTCACTCCCACACCGCCACACCCCGACACACACCTCCCGCCTCCCTTGCCACTCAGCCACCTTTCAGCCCCACAGGGCATCGGGACTGCCTGTGCCCAGAGCTCATCCTCTTTGGTCACAGTCCAGGGCATGAGAGCACCCCCTGAGGGCAGCAGGGAACAGAGTGAGGAGAGCAGCGGCTGTGGGTCTAAGGAGGGCACCCCGGCCCTGACAACAGGCAAGCTTTTCTACCTCTTCCACAGCACAAGCGCCTCCTCTGCCCTTGGGCAAAGAGGCACCTGTCACCTGATCTCATGCTTCTCCTGTGGGTGCCAAGAGCCACCAAGCTCCAGGGCTCAACATTCTCTTCCCCACAGTGTCAACCAACCCTGCCAGAAGGGCTCAGCTCTGTCACCTTCCCTCACAGGCTACACTGGGTGTCTCGGGCTGCTCAGTCACACCCTCCAGAAGAGCCACGACCTTCAGGCTCTGCTCTCCCTGCCCACCCCCTGACCCTGACTTCCTCCCTCCAAACCCTGACACCCCACCCTCCACCCCAAGGTTTATCCAGAGAAGCTGCGAAGCAGATCAAATGGCAGGTGGCATGGAGCTATTCCTGTGCCCCCTCCTCGGTTCACTGAGGGAGTTTTGAGAGCAGCTCCACTGACAGCTGACCACAGGGGAGCTGGCCTTTGGAAGCTGCGAGAACACGGCTGCCTGGTCTTGGACTCCAGGGACTGGGCACTCGAGCCCCAGGAAGGGGATGGCCTCGGTGTGTGGGAGGGGGGACGGCGCAGGGCGCCCTAGAGGAAGGCCAGCTTGGCCAGCTGTCCTGGCACAGATTCCCCTTCCTGCTCCCAAATCAAGCTAAGAATAAACCCAGGCTAACCAGGTGACCTAGGAGTGCCTTTTCTGCTTTAACTCCCTGAGTTCAAAAGGTGTGTCCTCTAGGCCTGGGAAACCCTCTCTCACGATAACCACCTCAGGTGTTATCGTCTTGCCTTCTTGCACCCTGTGCCACCTGGCCCATCTTCCCCTTGCCGCCCAACCCAACCTCACAGGATCTGAACTCCTCTCAGCACCTTCCCATCAGAGGTGTCATGATGGGGGAGTCATCACGGGGCTCAGGGCTCCTGGCCGGGAAGGAGCAGGGGGACAGAAGAGAAGGCCAGAGTGCCTCCACAGTGAGGGGAGCTGAAGGTCCCACCCCAGGCTGGCTGGGGCTGGGATCCGAGTTCCTCGGGAGTCAGGGGACAGGCAGGGGCAGAGCGGGGCACTGGTGAAGCCAGATGACCTTGGGATTATCTGGGAGGTTATAAAGCGTACCTTTGGCCGGTAGCTTGGGAGGGGACAGTCCTCCTTCCTGGACACCTTCTGCCCCTGCCCCCACCCAAAGAGGCCTTACCCTTTCCCCGCCCGGGACTTTGAGCTGTGGCAGATACAGCGCTGCTGCTAAGCACTGCCCAGAACCCTCAGGGTAATCTCGCCAGGGCAAACCCCAAGATAATCGGGCATGGAAAGTGCTCTCCTCGCTCCCAAAGAGCCCACTTCACCTCATTGTTCTCTGGGCCCTTGCTGCTTATAGTTTTGGGGGGGAGGCTCCCTGGGGTCCCCACCCCATGGGAAAAGCCAAGAGCTCCAGACCCACACTGCTTTCACCCCTTGGGGCCTACACGCCCCTTGTCCTTTCCACCTATTAAGTGCCACCTGAGACAATTAATTTGAGGAAGGAATATCACAAGGAATATCCCTCACATCCCTCACACTCAACGGTTAGCTCTCCAATGAGGAAAGTGGAGAGCGGGAGCCTCAGAGAAGCTCCTGGGCCACTCCTGGATCCAAACTCAAAACCTCTAGCCACTACTACCGGGGAACTCAGGGAGCGCTTGGGACCCTATCACCCAGCATGGAAAGCATTTTCCCCGTTCCCTGGCCGCCTAGCAAGGCCATGGGCTCTGTCTCCACTTTTCCTCGGGCCAATGTTCCAGGCAGAAGTGTGGGACAGGGTCAGGGGTCAGAGATCTGGTTGGCTGGTGCACGGGCAGTCACGAGTTGATGCCAAGGAAGAAGTCCTCCCTAAGCGATCCAACAGGCCTTCCCCACTAGGCATCCCTCCCGCCTGCCCTCGAGCCCGCTGCAGCTGACCCTGGGCAGCTGGCAAGGGAGGACAGGGTCACTGCCCGGCTCCGGCCCACCCCTCCCCCACGGCCCAGGGCCCGACCCCGCGGAAACGTCCCCCGCCTCCCGGGCCGGGCCTTACCTCGATGTTGCCCACGGTGCGGGCACAACCCACCACCTTGAGGCCCTGCTGGACCAGGGCCCGAGCCACGGCCGCGCCGATGCCCCCCGAGGCTCCCGTCACCAGTGCCAGCCGGTCACGCCACCGCTCCATGCCGGCCCTGGCCATGGTCCCGAGCCGCCCGCCCACCTCGCTCCGCAAGCCGAGCACTGGCACCGCCGAGCTCCGCCCAGGGTCACCGAGGCTCGGCCGCTCCCTGGCCGCCGCCAACCCGCTCGCGTCCGAGCCGCGACTCGACCCGCCCCCATGCTGGCCGGCCTCCGCCCTCCGGTCCTGGGCGCCCGGCCACATCCCGCCGGAGGCCGGCCGCTCCGCCCCTTCCGGCCCCGCCCGCCCCGGCCTGCGCAGGGAACCGGTCCCGGCGGTTTGTGGCCGTCCTGGCCTGAGCGCTCCTGCTCTGCAGCCCCGGGGACGCGCGCCTCAGGCCTCCTTGTTCCTGAGGTCAGCACGAGGAATTAATTAGGGACCCTCAGAGCGACTCTGGTCAGTGACTGCAAGAATTATGCCCAGAAAAGGCTGGATTTACTATTGGGAAGAACTCTGCACCTTATCTCTTTGCCAAAAAGAGTTGAATGGTTAAAAATGGAAGCATACGGTACATGTATACTGGAATATTCTGGCCCTACATGGCCCAACATCTCAGCAAAGCCATCAGGATATGCATAATTAACATTACTGCTTACTCTGACATTTTAAATGCATGATCCGACAGCCACATGTGAGGCAAAACTCATCTCCACATTAAAGTATATGTATACGTAGGGCCTGGCACAATGGCTCAGCTGGCTATTCCTCCCCTTGCAAAAAAGCAGGGTACAATATGGGTGACTCCTGTTGTCTCGGCTGCTGCACTTCCAACCAGCTCCCTGCTTGTGTCCTGGGAAAGCAGTAGAGGGTGAGACCCAGAAGCTCCTGGATCCTAGCTTCAGATTGGCTTAGCTCCAGCCAGCTATTTGGGGAGTGAACCAGTAGGCGAATCTGTCTCTCCTCTATAAATTTGCCTTCCTAACAAAAATACACCTTTTTTTAAAAAAACTTATTTATTTTAATCATCTTAGTTACTTAGGGTGCAAAGGGTCAAGGGCTACAGGAAAGTGGGTAATACCATTGTTTTCATACTAATATCATTTAAAAAAACACACCTTTTTTAAAATTAAAAACAGGACCTGGCATAGAAGCCTAGTGGCTAAAGTCCTTGCCTTACATGTGCTGGGATCCCACATGGGCACTGGTTCAACCCAACTGTTTCACTTTCTATCCAGCTCCCTGCTTGTGGACTGGGAGGGCAGTGGAGGACGGCCCAAACCCTTGGGACCCTACACCCATGTGGGAGACCCAGAAGAAGCTCGTGGCTCCTGGCTTTGGATCGCTTAGGGAGTGATTCAGCAGATGGAAGATTATTCTGTCTCTCCTTCTTTCTGTAAATCTGACTTTCTAATAAAATGATAAATCTTTTTAAAAATTAGATAAGTACATTAAGACAGCAAGATGATGCATAGTTGGACCCAGCACAGTCTGATTAGGCCAAGGATGTGTTAACCAGTCCTTATTCCCATCCTTCTCAGGGTTATTTTTGTTCAGAGTACAGCTCACTTTACTCTCTGGTCATTTGGAGTGGTCTGTCAAAATACTTGAAAGCTTAAACAAAAGGTCTTCTCAAAGTTTTGTTTTTGAAAGGCAGAATTGTAAAAAGACAGAGAATCCTCAGTCTGCTGGTTCACTCCCCAACAGCTGCAATGACCAGAGCCTGGGCCAACCTGAAGCCAGGAGCTTCTTCTAGGTCTCCTACCACGGTGCAGGGGGCCAAGGACTGGGACCATCCTCTACTTGCGCAAGCATAAAGCAGGGAGCTAGATCATAAGTGGAGCAGCTGGGACTTAAACAGGCATCCATGTGGGATGCTCATACCTCAGGGCTTAGCCAACTATGCCAGAGCCCCATCCTCAATAATAGGTTTTTAATAATTCTATGAAAAATGTCATGAAGAAACTGCATGGACTTAATTTTTAAGGTTTATTTGAAAGGCAGTTAGATGGAAGATGCAGAGACAACCTGCTACTTGCTTGTCCACTCCCCAAGTAGTCTTGAAAGCTGGGGCTGAGCTAGGCTGAAGCCGGACACCAGGAGCTTCATCCATCTTGCGCATGGATGGCAGGGACTTGAGGACTTGCATCACCTGCTACTCCCAGGCATTCACAGGAGGCTTAGAGGTACAGCAGCCAAGGCTTGAACCAGGCAGTCCAAGTGACTTACCGCTATACTACCTGCCCACCCTTCCAGGAACTTTTTCAAGTATCTCCTCATCTTTCTGAAAAACTTCTTGCCAGAAAGCAATGAAGTAGATGTAAAACATGGCTTTCCTCTCACTCAATCAGCATTTTACCTACCCCCTTTGGCCCCAAAGAAAACAATGAAAACAAAACCAACCCTGGACTGCAGCGGTCTCAGAACCAATAGCTGCAGAAGTCCACAGCTGCTCTTCATGGATTCCAGTATGAAAGCAGACAGGGCCAGGAGAGCTGCTCATTCTCCCCTCTGTCCCAATCCGCACACAACACTTATGTGTCTGAAAGACTTTGAGATGCCACAACTACAAAAATCAAATCTAAACTTCTGCTGGTTTTCTACTTGAAATCTGATTAAAGGAAATGCTACAACGGCGTGGCAGGTATAGCCACTCTGTCACGCTGGCATTTCCCTGTGGGTATTGGTTCAAGTCCCGGCTATTCCATTTCTGATCCAGCTCCTTGCTAATGCACCTGGGAAATCAGCACAACAGGATCCAGGTTTTTGTGCCCCTGCACTCCCTTGAGAAACCCAGATAAAGGTTCCAGCTAATAGTTTTGGCCCGGCCCAGCCCCAGCCACTGCAGCCATTTGGAGAATGAACCAGTAGATGGATAATGTCACTCTGTCACTTTCTCTAACTCTGCTTTTCAAAATCAAAGCTGTCTCCTCTTCCCAGAAGCATTCACTGTCTTATCATCTGACACCAAATATGAAACACACGTTTACTGAAACCCACATGGCAGCAAATCTCCTCCTAGGGAAATCTCATTCAGTACTTCACTCAGACCAGAGACTCTACTGTTGGCAAGCAGGCAACAGTGTCAGTTCACAATTCAGTGCAAGTTCATGCACTTAGGCCACAATGTAGTCAGTTCTCTGCAACTTTCTGATCCATCTTAGTAACCACTGCTGATCCACTGGGTGACCATTTATCATACAACCCTTGGCTATAATTCTGTTCAGTTGTTTTTCACTCTTCTAGGTCAATATTAACTTCTAAATTTAAGAGGTGCTTAGAGGCACATGATTAGGAACTTTAAATACTAGCAGTTCAAGTTCCAGTAAAAAGATGCTAGCCAGCATTTAAAGTTATCACAACAACTTTATTCGCTTCAAAAGACTGGAAACAGCTTTTCTCAGTTGCTGATCCTCATTAAGGGAAAGATTCTGTCTTCAACAACCTGTTATCTTTACATTCATCTGTTCTTCGCCCTAGGGTCAACACTAGTTAGCTAAGTCCACCAAGTCCACAAGTGGCAAATACTGAGGTACTGCCAGACATGAAACAAAGACATGTACACCAAATTCTACTATGAGTATTAATAAATATTCTTTATTTTAAATTTTGCACATTGCGCTTTAACATTACATCCAAACATTTCTCAAGTGGATGTCTACTTTGTAAAACCATATATTCAGCTCATTGTCATTTCTGTACAGAAGTATAAGTACAACATTACTTTTTGCCACTAAGTTGCTTTAGTAAGTCTCACAGGAAGAGAAACATTTAATGAGAAGAGATGGCTTAAATCATATGGTCGGCCTGTGCAGCCACGCGACTAGAGACACAAGCCTGAAGAAGGAACCAACTAATGAGGGTACCGCCACCGTCTCCCAAAACAACAAAGAATCACATTGATTTAAGATGAAATTTTGCCATAAGTCACTAAATTAAGAGTTTTGTTTGAAAGAGAAGGCGCAGTAGTCATCTTGAGTGTTTCATTGAAAGACAGAGCTATTTTATTTATTTAATTTGCTCCAGCCGTTGTCAACCAGCCACTACAGATGGGCCTCTTGTGATCATTTAAGCGGCAGTATTTATTAAATTTCTCCTTCAGATGCTGTCGGTATTGTTCTCTATTGCTGTAGAACGACTGGTTATTAGCCATAAATGACTGTATTTCATCTTGTGAGATAAAGATTTCCTCATCTGAAGTACATTCAGATTCATCCTGCAAATTAAAGTGGTAATAGTTAAGACTACGATTTAAGAATGCAAAAATGCTATGCTGATGGAGAACAGCTAAAAATTGAAGCTTTGCCGGTTCAATTCAGTCATAAAAGCTTTTAATTGGAGTGTTCACAGAATAAACATCATGTCATTCCATCTTCAAAAGTATAGAAAATAAAACCCAAACTGAACTTATCTTTACATACATACATATGGATTTTAGCACTATATTTTTGCCTTGAAAAGACGACTGATTGGAGATGGCTATAGCTGGTTACTAAATTTTAAGAAGACTTCGCCATCCTCTTCCCGTTCCTGTTCTTCAAAGGATCACACACTGCACTATGTACCTCAGATAATTCATGTAATTCTTAGGAACTGGAGTCAGTGTGTTTTCCAACCTAGAAAGCAAGCTCTATTTCAGATTCCACATTCTTTCCTGGTCCCAAGAGGTGACCAGAAATCAGCCTTCGGAAAGGCACATTCTTAGGCATAATGCTATCACTTCCCCCAACCAGTCTCGTCCACACCTTTGTAACAGAAGCAGCCAGGAAAATGTGCTCAGCAGATGCTTCTGAGTAGACCGCGTGTGGATGGGCAGAAATGAAGTCACTAACGAATAAGAAAATACTACTTCTCATTTCTCAAGCTCTTCTCTTCCATACCACGTACAAGCAATCGCCTGTAACACATCACAGATTACTTACAAGGAGTTCAACTAAACTCTTGGCACCTTTTCCGGAATCAGGACCAAATGACGTTTCTGGAGGTTCTGCAAACTGGGGTACATTTTTCCTATGCTCAAACCATGGCAGCGGCTGCCCAGCCTTGTCGGAGCTGCAGCAGCTCTCAGGATGTGCGTCTTTGGTCTTGTCGCGATGGAACACTGTGTGCACGGTGTTTCCTGAGCTCTCTCGATGACCAGGATCTGTAAGACAGCCTCCAAGCTTTTGGATCTGAAATCAGAGAACGAAAAAGCAGGAACTAACGATGATTATTCTGCGAAGACTGCGGTGACCGAGTGTGAAATCATTAGCAGGAATATTACGTAGTAGCAACCAGTGTTTACTAGGCACTTATTATCTGCCAGAAACTATGCTAACTTGCCAATACAGAAACACTTCATCTTTATCGAACCTAATATGATAGGAACAATTATCCCATTTTATAGATGGGAAAGAGAAACTGTACAAACCCACACAGCTAATTAAAAGGTGAAAGATTCATACAATCTGAAGAGAAACCAGAGTATACACAGCTATTTAAAATAAAAAAATTATGGGGCCCACTGCCTTGCATCTGCTGGGATCCCATATTGGTGCCGGTTCTAATCCCAGCAGCTCCACTTCCCATCCAGCTCCCTGCTCGTGGCCTGGGAAAGCAGCCTTGGGAAGCTGCACCCACGTGGGAGACCTGGAAGAAGCTCCTGGCTTTGCATCAGCGCAGCTCTGGCCGTTGCAGCCACTTGGGGAGTAAAATCAGCGAATAGAGCTTCCTCTCTGTATATCTGACTTTCCAATAAATAACTGTTTAAAAAATGACGAAAAGATTCGGATGTATGACTTAGATGGACTGTTGAACAAGTAAATGATCACCTCCTCTCCTTCCTTTCCCTCTTCACGGTCCTTACCCATTTTCCACAATTACAAGAGAAGCAACCAATGGAACTACACAGAACATTCACCCCCAAACCATACATCCTAGCAGCTAAGTGGCACATGTGTCACTTCAAGGAAAATATGCTGGTCTCCTCTTAACAGCAAAGGTTTAAAACTATAAATCATGACACTTACATGTTCATCACATTTCAACATCTTGCTTTTCTTTTTCTTCTTTTTATTTTTTCCTTTCGTATTGTTCTCCTCAGAATTTGCCCAACATTCAACACAACTATCGCCATCCTCCTCTTTGTCTTCGCAGTGATGGACGCAGGACTCGTCACCTGCAGGGGTCAACAGTCCTCATTTGCATGTTTCCATCAGCCGCGCAGAAACCGCCGCCCTGACCAGAAACCTGCCCTTACCATGTTCATCGTGATTGCAAATGCCTTCAGTGCAGGCAACATCAGAACCCTCTCGAGAACCCGTCTCACTTCCTTCCATGCTAGATGAATATCCACAATCACTACCATTACAGTGGGGAGATAACCCTGAGAACAGATCAGGGGAGACGTGGAATTAACAAGCCAGTAAATATATTAGGACAAGGGGAGAACCACCTGGGAACCACAGAAAAATTTCAAAATTATTGACTTATTGCAAATAGAAAGTAATTTAAACAAAGGTATGATTAGGGATTCATACTTTATTGTTTCTGTCAAATAATAAATCAAAGAACACACATAAGCATCTAGTTAAATAACAAGGTATTTTGGGGCTTACAAAGCAGTTTTCTAGATTCCATAATCTTTAGTAAAATCTTACATTTAAGAGAACAGACTGAAGAGTTATTTATTTATTTATTTTATTTTTTGATGATTTCTACATAGTTGATTAGGGTGTGAAGAGTTAATTTGTAAAAGAAAAAAAAATAGTATTTTACATACCTTTCTTTATTTTAGGGGACCCCAAAAGATTGCCACTGCTGGGACAGGTACATGATGTATTTTCATTGGTAACAATTACTTCTACGCAACTATTACCATCTTCAGTGCTACCACAGGCTTTGCAGCTATTTTCTATAAAGTCTGTTTCCTTTGAGAATCAATATTAAGAGAGAGTAAAAGTTTTATATATATTAACCAGAATGGTTACATTTTAATTTCCTTAATATTAACAAATTAGATAAAAGTTACAAAGCTAACAGTTTCAGGGACTATTCTCATGAAAAATCATTAAGCCCATATAAGACTATAAGGCAAGAGTTAAAGGACAGCAGTCTGGTCTATTCATCCCAGAAAGAGACATTTCCTACATCAAAATTAGTTCTTCTTTTGGTACGAGTCAGAGTGGAGACACAAATGGACAGAAAACTCTTATCTGCCAGTTCATTTCTCAAATGCCCACAGCAGCAGCAGTCAGCACCAGGAACTCAACCTGATTCTCCCGAGCGGGTGGCACGGACCTGTTTCTCCCAGGAGGTGTGCGTTAGGGGGAAGCTGGAACAGGGATGGAGATCCAGGAATTGAACCCAGGTACTCCAATATGAAATACATAGCTGTTCCAAGCAACAGCATAACCAGTAGGCCAAACGCCTATACAAAAACTACCTTTTATCATAATTCTAAGATAGTATTTGACCTTTTCATCAGGATGATAATAAAAAGGCAATGGTGGGTAACGCTGATGATGCCTTGGCACAAATCAGAGCAACGGGAACCAAAGTGTACTAACAATCACTGTATTCTTCATTTAAACACTCTTGGCAAAAATAAATAAAATGGTATTTAGAAATTTATTTGCGGTCTGGCACAATAGCCTAGTGGCTAAAGTCCTCGCCTTGTATGCACCAGGATCCCATATGGGTACAGGTTCTAATCCCGGCAGTTGGGAAGAAGTTCCTGGCTCCTGGCTTTGGATTGGCTCATCTCCGGCTGTTGTGGCTACTTGGGGAGTGATTCAACGGACAGATGATCTTCCTCTCTGTCTCTCCTCCTCTCTGCACATCTGCTTTTCCAATAAAAATAAACATTTAAAAAAGTATTTGAAAAAGTAGTAAAAACATTAATTTCATTAGATATCAATCACAAATAGATTTTTTTAAATTATGAAGATCTGTTTCTGTTTACCTGCCTTTCCAATAAAAATAAGAATATTAAAAAACAAACAAAAAGCTCCTTCTTGGGGTTGGTGAGCTAGCTCTGCTGGCTATTCCTCCACCTACAACCACTGGTATCCCATATAGCCTGGTTTGTGTCACAATGGAAGATCTTTTTATTTTTTCTTTTTTTTTTTCAAATATTTACTTTTATTATTTTTTTATTGGAAAGGCTGATATTCAGAGAGGAGAGACAAAGAGGAAGATCGTCCATCCGATGATTCACTCCCCAAGTGAGCGCAATGGCCGATGCTATGCTGATCCGAAGCCAGGAGCCTCTTCTGGGTCTCCCACGGGGGTGCAGGGTCCCAAAGCTTTGGGCCGTCCTCAACTGCTTTCCCAGGCCACAAGCAGGGAACTAGATGGGAAGTGGAGCTGCCAGGATTAGAACCGGCGCCAATATGGGATCCCGGTATGTTCAAGGCAAGGACCTTAACCACTACACCATTGTGCCAGACCCCCATCTTAACTTCTAATATAATATAATATAATTAGGCTTCTTAATATAAGCCTAATAAACAAAAGCTTATTAGTCACTTTAAATTTTAAGAATGTAAACAGATCCTGAGATAGAAATCTGGTACTGCTCTAAGTCACAAAGAACTTAACTTTTCACAACATTTTGTCTTTGATCTAAGAGAAGGTCAGGTGAACAGAACAGGCAACCACTCAGCACAGCCTTTATAAAAGGAAATACATGGGCCCGGCGGTGTGGACTATTGGCTAAAGTCCTCGCCTTGAATGTGCCAGGATCCCATATGGATGCCAGTTCTAGTCCCGGAAGCTCCACTTCCCATCCAGCTCCCTGCTTGTGGCCTGGAAAAGCAGTCCAGGACGGCCCAAAGCCTTGGGACTGTGCATGCATGTGGGAGACCTGGAAGAAGCTCCTGGATCCTGGCTTCAGATCGGCATAGCACTGGCCGTTGCGGCTCACTTGGGGAGTGAATCATCGGATGGAAGATCTTGTTCTCTGTCTCTCCTCCTCTCAGTATATCTGACTTTCCAACAAATAAATAAATCTTTAAAAAAAAAAAAACATTAAAAAGCAAATACAGTAACATTACAGTGGGGAAAAAGTCAGGAAGTCGGCAGTAGGAGTTCAGGTCTAGAAAAGCCCAGTGAAACGCCCAACTCCAGCAAGGCACTACTTCCATCTGAAGTGACACATTCACAAGTCGGTATTAAGGAACACTACCTTCTCTTGGCTTACTTCCTTTTCATCTGCTGTTTGTAAGGGAGCAGGAATATCACACACACACTTATTTTTTCGTCTGTTCTTTCGTTTCTGGCGTTTCTTCTCTTGCTTGAGTTCTCTTACTCGTTCCTCCTCTGAGAATTCTTCACAGAGCTGTTCCAGTCGGCTAATACCCTGCACTTTTTCCACAGTCATCTGCAAAGGGAAAAAAAAGTTCTGAGTCAATATTGGACCAAACTTAATTTGTTTTTTCCATGGCGGTGCCTCGTGGTCAAACTTAAATGATACCACGAATACAGAACTAATACTTCATGTTACAATTTTGCCAGAGAATCCACATAAAGAGCATAAGTTGTAATATATTAAATGATGACACAGTATTAAGTCAACCAGTAATATGAATCCCTATGGGTCACACATACTGACATGCACTACGACACCAAACAGACAACATTCCAGTTATAAAACCAGAATTTCAGCACACCGAAACAATCCTTCATTTACCACACAGCGAAGAATATCTAACCTGACTACACAATCTAATCTCTGAAGGCCCTGCAGGAGATGTCTGTTCAGGTACTAAAACCCTATTCTGCCTCTCCACAACAGGTTCACCGCTTACAGCCCATTTTCAAAAGGTACTGCTGAGCTGGTTAAAACTTTACAATCATACCTTGCTATATACAGAATGTTCTCTAGCCAAATCTTTATTTCATAGTATAGAATACAAGCACTAAAAACAATACTACCCAAGATTAGAAGCCTTTCCTGATTCTATGCCTGCTGATGTCCAGTGGGACGAAGCACTTCTTCTGTAGGCCATAAAGCTCCTTTTTAGGAGCATGTTAAAGGGGCTGGCACTGTGCTGGTAGTGGTTTAAGCTGGCACCTGCAATGCTTACATCCCATATGGGCATGAGTTTGGATCCCAGCTGCTCACTTCCAACCCAGTTGCCCACTCAACGGCCTGGGGAAGCAACAGAAAATGCCCCAAGTGTTTGGATTTCTTGCCACCCATTTGATAAAAACTCATGAAACTCCTGGCTTCCACATGACTCAGCCCTAACTATTGTGGCCATCTGAGGAGAGAACTAGTGGACAGAAAGAAGATCGATTCTTGCTTTCTCCTCCCCTCCTTCTCTATGGCTTCCAAAAACAAGTTTCTACCGGGACCTTGGAGCTCACTCTGAGTACTATGGATCCAAGTCTTTGGGTAATCAACATATGCCTCCCTAGGCGCACATTATCAGGAAGTTGGAGTGAAAATCAAACAGCCAGGATTCAAACCAGGCATTCCAATATGGCTTGTGGGCATCCCAAGTAGCCATTCAACCACTATATTGTCATTAGCAATATCTTTTTAATCAATAACTTCAGTTTTCTACTCTGAGAAAGTCCAAAAAACAAGGCTGGGGAGTAATAAATTAAACAAAAAGAAAAATTTGGGCCCAGCGCCATAGCCTAGTGGCTAGTCCTCCCCTTCTAAGTGCCGAGATCTCCTGTGGACACCGGTTCTAATCTTGGCAGCCCTGCTTCCCATCCAGCTCCCTGCTTGTGGCCTAAGAAAGCAGTCGAGGACGGCCCAAAGCCTTGGGACCCTGCACCCACGTGGGAGACCTGGAAGAGGCTCCTGGCTCCAGATCAGCTCAGCTCAGCTCCACTGTTGTGGCCACTTAGAGAATGAATCATCGGGCAGAAGTCTTCTTCTCTGTCTCTCCTCCTCTCTGTATATCTGATTTTCCAATAAAAATAAATAAGTCTTAAAAAAAAAATCCAAATCTGTTTTCCACAATTTTATGCAGAGCCACAAAACTACATTAATAGATTAAAGCCTCCTCAGCATTTCAGGGCTTACATGAAGATTCAACCCAATAACCTGACTGTGCAATCTGCATTTATTTTATTTATTTATTTTAAAGATTTATTTTATTTTTTATTGGAAAGGCGGATATACAGAGAGGAGAGACAGAGAGGAAGATCTTCCGTCTGATGATTCACTCCCCAAGTGAGCACAATGGCCGATGCTATGCCGATCCGAAGCCAGGAGCCTCTTCTGGGTCTCCCACATGGGTGCAGGGTCCCAAAGCTTTGGGCTGTCCTCGACTGCTTTCCCGGGCCACAGGCAGGGAGCTGGAAGGGAAGCGGGGCCGCCAGGATTAGAACTGGCATCCGTATGGGATCCCGGGCGTGCAAGGCGAGGACCTTAACCACTGCGCCATCGCGCCGGGCCCCAATCTGCATTTATTTTTAAAGATTTATTTTGTCTGTGCACAAAGAGGAGGACAAACAGAGAGGAAGATCTTCATTCCCTGGTTCACTCCATAAGTGACCACAACAGCGGGAGCTGCGCCAATCTGAAGCCAAGAACCAGGAGCATCTTCCATAGGGCCTTCTACAGATACAGAGTCTCAAGGTTTTGGGCCGTCCTCGAGCGCTTTCCCAGTCCACAGGCAGGGAACTGGATGGGAAGCAGGGCTGCTGTGATTAGAACTGGTACATCCTGGTGCACACAAGGGGAGGACTTTTGCTGCTGGGCTACTGTGCCGGGCCCTACATTTACTGTTGTTTGAAAAGTAGACAGTGAGATTTTCCATCTGTTAGTTCATTCTCCAAATATCCGCCACAGTCAGACTTGGGCCAGTTCAAAACCAGGAACCCAGACACTGTTTCCAGTCTTTTGTACACGTGACAGCACTCAAGTACTTGCACAGCCACCTGCTGCCTTCCAAGGCACACGTCTGAGAGGCGATCCCGATAACTAGCAGTGCAGAGCGCTTACCTCAAAACTCTTGCGTAAAGCATCAACGCCGAGATAGAAAAGCATCTGCCATGTCTGCTCTTCCGCCCGCAGCTTCTGCCAGATTCGATGCAATCGTTCGTAAAGATGTATTCCCAAGCAGGTCAGAACTTCTTCTTGAGCTATATCTATTGTCTTAGCATGTCTTTCTCTTCGCCTTCAAGAATAAACCACACGTTAATTCCTAAAACCTTCCTAAGTGTAGGCAGTAAAAGACGGGCAACCCATCTGTAAGTTCTGATTTTAAATACATCTTTATCACCTATAATAACTTCACGACAATACATTTACACTCAGTTTAAATATATATGCAAATAGTAATATATACACAGATATAACCCATGAGGAATACACATGCAAGTAGAATTCAGTCCTAATACTGCTAAAAACAAGGCAATTCAGGAACTGGTTCTAAGCAGATTAGGGCACAAGAACTCATGCACAGGCATGATAATTGCTTTCATCTTCAATTATAGCAAGATGCCTATTTGTTTTCTTGCTTGGCTTGCCTGTTTTGAGATGGAACAGAAAAAGACAAAGTCGGCATGATTCCATTGTGGACAAAAGCCTTCAGGCCAGCTTTTGTACAAGGGTTCACAGAATTTCAATGGGAAAGGAGTTTTTGTTTTTTAAAATGTCGACCAGAAAGCAGATATTTAAACATAAAACACAAAGGTAAACAGGTATTTTATTCTGTGAACAACTTTTTCTAAAATATTTTATTTTCGCAACCATGCTGGTATCTTAGACAACAAACATAATACAGTTCGTGAATTATAATAAATAAGGCATTTCTTAACCCATGCTGCAAAGATCTCACTTCTATGCAAAAATCAATGTGAACAGATGTAAATATAGTAGTGCACACATAGAAAAAAAGTTTCTTTTAATCATTTTCAAGGGAAAATGATAATAATAATAATGAAAGCCAAAAAAAAAACCTGTCTGGCTTCAAGCAAGAAGGTGCAGGGGACTGAACCCAACATCATAAAAATAGTTGTTCCCTATTTGCATTCAATTAAATGCATATCTTCAAAAAGCAAAATATTTACAGGCACATCTTAATTTATACGTATGTCATATGTATTGCTACAGGTGGTGATGGAAATGAATTTTCAGTAATAAAATGAAGCAAAGCGCTAGATAGCCCATTCTAGCAAACTACATACTCATACCCTCCTGCGAACTCTGGCTCAGCACGACCCAAAAGATGTGCAATGAAGTCTGTTTCACAGCAGACATGTATGTGACGCTCGTGTGGACAGCACCGTAGGCCTTCATAAAGTGCAGCACAGTAGCCTTTCTCTTTGCTGCAATCAAGTTCACCAATAAGGATATTGTAGGCTCGGAGGACTTTGTTTTTGCAATCAGTACAAAACCTATTGAAAAGAAAAGTCTCAAAATTAACGAACTGGCTATGAAATCATTTCTTGCAACATACAGCAACAGTGTACTAGACAATGGCATGCCCCTCCCACCTACAGCATTTTAAAAACCTCCATACACACATTAAAACACATAAACTTAAGGTAAACACAAATTCAGGTAGCATATCACTATAGCTAAATCCTCAATGGCAAATGCCTGTTAAACTAGAGGAGCATGTGGACTAAAAGAATGAGGCCGTATATACCTGCTATTTCATGAAACACATGCCCAACACATAAGAGCTACCAAGCTGAGCTGTTCACACAAGTCAGGTACAAAGCAAAGGAAACAAGTTACTGATCCTTAGAAAAGCATCCTCTCCTTCAGGTCTCTGAAATAACTGCTATCTTCAGCCCATGAATCCTGATTCAAATTTTTACTGCATTTTAATATATCACTAGTTTAGCATTTGTAATGGGGTTGTAAGAGTGAAGAGAGGACCCCGCACAGTAGCCTAGTGGCTGAAATTCTTGCCTTGCACACACCAAGATCCCATATGGGTGCCACTTCATGTCCCAGCTGCTCTACTTCTCATCCAGTTCCCTGCTCGTGGCTGGGAAAGAAGAGGATGGCCCAAAGCCCTGGACTCTACTCTCTCATGGGAGACCCAGAAGAAGCTCCTGGCTCTTGCCTCCTGGCTTTGGATCGGTTCAGCTCCAGCTGTTGCAGCCACTTAGGGAGTAAATAAACGGACAGAAGATCTTTCTGTCTCTCCTCCTCTTTGTATATCTGACTTTCCAATAAAAATAAATCTTAAAATAAATAAAGTGTTTTCTTTCTTATGACAAAAGAAGAGCCTATAAAAGACATCTCTTTCAGAAACCAAAAACTGATCAGCCATAAAGAAAAAAGAACATTGTTTCTGTAACTTCGAATCCCTAAGAAGCTGATGTGGTGAAACACCAGACTCACAGACTGAGCGTTCCTCATTTGGGAATATATAAAACCCCACAGCTTACTGCACTTGAGCTTAAGTGACAGGTAAGCAAGTTATGTGAGTAAGGTCTCTACTAAACTAACGCATTTTGTACTTAGACCTTGGTCCTACCACATTATGGCTCATATGTATATGCAAGTATCACAAAACAAAGAAAAAAATCTAAAATTCAAAATTATTCTAGTCCCAAGCATTTCAGATAGAGCTACTCAAAACCAGTATGAGCAATTAGCTCTCTGAGATCAGTTGTAAAAGAGGAAGGAAATTGTGATCTCTTTGGCTAAAATACATCTGCCATATGAGCTCAGCACTTCCCTAGCTTTAGGACATTTACAAAGGGACCAGAGTCCTGGTACAGTGGGTTACAGTCACCAGCTGTAATGCTGGAATCCCGCATGGGAACAACTTGAGTCCGGGAAGCTCTACTTCCAATCCAGTTTCCCAGTTATATACCTGGAAAAGCAGTGGAGAACAGCCTAAGATTTATTTATTTTTATAGGAAAGGCAGATAAGATTTACGGAGAGAAGAAGACAGAAAAATCCTCCATCTGCTGGTTCACTCCCCAAGTGGCCACAATCGCCAGGGCTGAGCAGATCTGAAGCCAGGAGCCAAGAGATTCTTCCAGGTCTCCCACGTGGGTGCAGGGTCCCAAGGCTTTGGGCCACTTTCTATTGCTTTCCCAGGCCATAAGCAGGGAGCTTGATGAAAAGGGAGTAGCCAGGACACGAATTGGTGCTCATAATGGATTTCAGCATTTACAAGGTAAGGATTTAGCCACTAAGCGACCATACCAAGCCTAAAATAAATACATTTTTTTAAAAATTTGTTTTTAAGATTTATTTATTTCTATTGGAAAATCAGATATACACAGAGGAGGAGAGACAGAGAAGAAGACTTCTGTCTGATGATTCACTCCCAAGTGGCTACAACAGCTGCAGCTGAGCAGATCCAAAGGCAGGAGCCAGTAGCTTCCATTGGGTTCCCACGTGGGTACAGGGTCCCAAGGCTTTGGGCCGTCCTCGACTGCTTTCCCAGGCCACAAGCAGAGAGCTGGATGGAAAGGCCAGGCCACCGAGATTAGGACTGGTACACAATATGGGATCCCACTGCGTGCAAGATGAGGACTTTAGCCACTAGGCTATTGCACCATCACCCCCTAATTCTTTTTTTTTTTTTAAGATTTATTTTTATTATTATTTTTTTTTATTGGAAAGGCGGATATACAGAGAGGAGAGACAGAGAGGAAGATCTTCCGTCCGATGATTCACTCCCCAAGTGAGCACAACAGCCGATACTATGCCGATCCGAAGCCAGGAGCCTCTTCCGGGTCTCCCGCGCGGGTGCAGGTTCCCAAAACTTTGGGCCGTCCTCGACTGCTTTCCCAGGCCACAGGCAGGGAGCTGGAAGGGAAGCGGAGCTGCCAGGATTAGAACTGGCGCCCATATGGGATCCCGGGCGTGCAAGGCAAGGACCTCAACCACTTGCGCCACCATGCCGGGTCCACCCCCTAATTCTTAAGATGACTCTGTAGTCTATGTTCAAGTCTGTTCCTTTTATTTTGTTTTTAAAGATTTATTTATTTTTATTGGAAAGGCAGATTTACAGAGAGGAGAGACAGAAAAAAGATCTTCCATCCACTGGTTTACTCTCCAAATAGCTGCAATGATTGGAGCTAGGCTGATCCAAAGCCAGGAGCTTTTACTGGGCCTCCCACAGCGATTCAGGGTCTCAAGGCTTTGAGCCATCCTCCACTGCTTTCCCAGACTATAAGTAGGGAGCTGGATGGGAACTGGAGCAGTCAGCACCAGGAACCAGTGTGCATATGGGATTGAAGGGGATCAGCCAATTAAGCCATTGCACTGGCCCCTCTAGTCTCTAATTTTACTGAGGGCTGGACTTGTTGATAAAATAGGCAACACCTTAAACTCACTGCTGAAGGGCAACATTATTCTCTATGTTTCTATGCTCCCTTTCACTTTCTTCCCAGAGTAACAATCACTTCTTGGCCTTTTGGCTAAGATCAAGTGTAGTGTCTGTTAGGGTAATACTATTCACAAAATTATCCTGGCTGGAAATCAGTTCATTGCAACCTCTCCCTAGACCACACAGCAGAAGTGTGGTCAACCTGTATCACTTCTGTTGTTTCTGTATTACCTGTAGCTCTCTTCATATCAATTACTTCGCACAACCTTGGTCTAAGTCTTAAATGACTTATTTATAATTCTTCCTACTATTAATGCTTCTTTCACACTCAAGTAATTTTTCTAAAGCAAATATGTATATTATGTTTTCCATCTTAAAATTCCTCCTCTGCATTCCTACCAACTCTGCTTTTTCTTTTTTTTTTTTTCTTTTTTTACTTTTTACTGCAACATTTAGCCTTTTACTGCCATGCATCAGTAATGCACATCTTTTTGATCCAACAGTAGAAAAATTAAGTTTCCAGGTTCAGCGCCATGGCGTATTAGGTCTAAGCCTCTGCCTGTGGCAGCAGCAGCCCAAGTAAGGCACCAGTTCTTGTCCTAATTGCTCCACTTCCAATCTAGGTCCCTACTACAGCCTAGGAAAACAGCAGAAGATGGCTCATGCCCTTGGTACCCTGCATCCACGTGAGAAATCCAGAAGTTGTTCCCGGCTGCTGACTAGCTCAACTGCAGCTGTTGTGGCCATCTGGTGAATAAACCAATGGATGGAAGATATCTCTCTCCTTCCAATTTTTCCATCTGCTCGTTCACTGCTACCTGTGATGGTGGCATATCACACACACTCTACTTGGGCGTCCAGGCTGCTCCACTTCCAATCCAGGTCTCAGGCTAATAGCTTGGGAAAAGCAGCAAAAGATGGTCTATGTGTTTGGGACCCTGCCACTCACATGGGAGACATAGATGAAGCTCCTAGGTTCAGCCTGGCCCAGCCCTGGTTATTGTGGGAATGAACCACCAGATGGAAAATTTCTTTACTTCTCTGTATCTGTGCAACTCTCTACCTTCCAGATAAATCAACCTGTAACAACTGACAAAAGGAGAGGCAACTATGGGCTAATGATTAAACCACTGCTGAGAACATCCACATCCCAATCCTTGCCTTGCATGTGCACCAGGATCCTTCATGGGCGCTGGTTTGTATCCTGACTGCTCCACTTTGCAGCCAGCTGTTTGTGGCCTGGGAAAGCAGTGGAGGACAGTCCAAGGCCTGGGGACCCTAGGGGTACCCCCATAGGAGATCAGAAGAGGCTCCAGTCTCCTAGCTTCAGATCAGCTCAGTTCTGGCCATTGCGGCCACTTAGCGAGTGAATCAGTATAAGGAAGATCTTTCTCTCTGTGTATCTGATTTTCCAATATACATAAATAGACCTTACTTAAAAAACAAACATCCAAATCCCATATGGGAGTGTCAGAGTCTTGGCTCTTCTTCCAATTCCAACTCCTACTAATGCAGACTGTGAAAGCTAACAGACTGGATCTCAGCCACCCACATGGTAGTCCTGATTGAGTTTCTGACTTCTAGACTTGACCTGAAACATCCCAGCTGTGGAGAGCATTTGGGAACTATGCCAGCAAATCTGAGCCTTCTCTCTCTGTCTCTAAATAAAAGAAACTTTAAAATAAGCTCAAAATTGACTGACAATCATGAAACCATAAACCTTCTAGAACTGGGGAGAAACAATGATATAAAACTTCCGCAATTTGGTATCCAAAATAAATAAATAACCCAATTTAAAAGTGAGCACAGGGATTAAACAGACACTTCTCTACTAATAACATACAAATAATTAACAAGCCTAAGAAATTATGACAAAACATAATATTTTTCACCTTTAAAACAGGGAAGTTCTGTCATTACAGTTACAACACAAATGAACTTTGAGTACATCATACCCAGTGAAATGAGCCATCACAGAAATTCCAACACTGTATGATCCTATCTACATTGAGGTATCTAAAATAATCATGGGAGTTGAGCAACCACTTGGGATACTGACATCTTTGTATCAGTGCCTAGCACAGGCCCAACTCCACTTCTGATCCAGCTTCCTAGCAGGCAGCAGATGTTAGTCCAAGTACTTGGGTTCCTGCCATCCATGTTAACACACCTAGATGGAGTTCTTGATTCCTGTTCTCAGCATAGCCCAGACTTAACTATTATGACCATTTTGTGAGTAACCAGCAGATGGTTGATCTATGCTGCCTTCCAAGATTTTGGTGTAAATGTTAAGATGCTGCTTGGGATGCTCATGTTCCCTATTGAAATACCTGAATTTAAGTCCTGGCCCTGATCTCTATTCTATTTGTATTACTGCAAATACACACCCAATGTGGCGGCATGTGATGGCTCAAGTAGCTGAGTCCTTGCTACTCACAAGGGAAACCTACACTGAGTTATCAGCCTGTGCCATGCCTAGTGATAGGAAGTACCTGAGGGACCTGAACCAATACATGAGAAATGTCTCTTTTAGCTTCTCAAATAAGTAAAATTAACACAAACAAACAAACAAAGCAGAGGCCAGAGTCATGGCACTGTCTGTGGCACTGGCATTCCATAGGGGTGCTGGTTCAATTCCCAGCTGCTCCACTTCCAATCCAACTCCCTGTTATTGGTCTGGGAAAGCAGTGGAGAATAGATCAAGTGCTTGAGCTCCTGCACCCACATAGGAGACCTGGAGGAAGTCCCTGGCTTCAGCCGTTGTGGCAATTTGGGGAGTAAACCAGCTAATAGGATATCTCTCTCTCTCCCTTTCTTAAATAAAAAAGTAGTAAAGATTTTGAGAAAAAAAAAAAAAAGAACAACGGAATAGCATTGTGATGTAGCAAATTAAACTGCTGCCTCCAATGCTGGCATCCAACACGAACAATGGTTTGAGTCCCAACTGTTCAACTTCTTTTTGTTTTAACATTTATTTGTTTTTATTACAAAGTCAGATATACAGAGAGGAGAAGAGACAGAAGATCTTCCATCCGATGATTCATTCCCCAAGTGAGCACAATGGCCAGTGCTGTGCCAATCCGGAGCCAACGAGCCAGGAACTTCCTCCAGGTCTCCCACACGGTGCAGGATCCCAAAGCATTGGGCCGTCCTCAACTGCTTTCCCAGGCCACAAGCAGGGAACTGGATGGGAAGTGGAGCTGTCAGGATTAGAACCGGTGCCCATATGGGATCCCGGTGCGTTCAAGGCGAGGACTTTAGCCACTAGGCCACGCCTCTGGGCCCCTGTTCAACTTCTGATCCAGCTCTCTAGTAATGTGTTGGGAAAGAAACAAAGGATAACTTTAAAGCTCAGGTCCTGTACCCATGTGGTAGACCTGGCTCCTGGCTTTGGTCTGGCCTGGTCCAGTCATCTGAGGAATGAACCAACAAATTGGAAGATCTCTATGACTCTCCCTCTCTCTTTGTAACCGTGCCTTTCATATAAATAAAATACATATTTAAAAGGAAAACGAAACAACAACAAGAAAGTATTTTAGGGGATGAAAAAGTGAACACAGAGATAACAACAGAATGGTATTGTAGAACAGCTGATTAAATTGATGCTGGCATTGGCAGCATCCCATATGTGCACTGCCTCAAGTTACAGCTGACTCATTTCCAATCCATGTTCCCTACTAATGTGCCTGGGAAAGCAGAGCCCAAGTGCTTATACACAGAAAAGTCAAGTACCTCATACAAAGCTATAATTAGCACAATCCAGATTCGATGTCATCTCCATTAATTATTCTCTTGATAATACTGTTTTCCCATCCTTATGATATTGATAAAATGGACTCTACCTTCTTAAAAATGTAAAACATTGGGCTGGTGCTGAGGTGCAGTGTATTAAGCCACTGTCTGTGACACTGACATCCCATACAAGCATTGGTTCAGGTCCTGGCTGATCCACTTCCAATTCAGCTCCCTGCTAATGTGCCTGTAAAAGCAGTGGAAGATGGCCCAAATGCTTGGCTCCCTGCAACCAACACAGGAGGCCTGGATAGAGTTCCAGGCTTCTGGCTTTGACCTGGCCCAGCCCCAACCGTTGAAGGAATTTGGGGAGTAAACCAGCAAACGCAAGATGGAAAATCTCTGACTCTCCCTCTCTCAATAAGTCTGTATTTGCAACAAATACATGAATCTTTAAAAATACAAAAAAAAAAAAAAAAACTCGCAAAAAAACAAAGAAAACATCTGTAACAATTCTAAAAAACTCCATAATATTATTATGATTAGTAGTAATATCATTCAACAGTGTCAATCTTTCCATTAACATTAATTCACACAGAAGAAGAGTCTGTTTTACATCTATAAAGTCTCCTAAAACTTCAAGTAATCTACTATCACCTAAAAAGGCAATTCGGAAGTTTTTAATTAAGAAATGAAAAACATCTAATAAAATTAGTATGCAGTAAGTCATTGGCTCATTGCCATGTAAATGAATATCAATCCCAGTAACAACAGTTTCTATCATTCTGTTATGTTTTTGAGAAACGCCCCCAAAGGAAAATTGTCTCAAAGTCAAAAAACACATAACCACAAATCCAACATGTGACAAACTTACAGCAGAACTCCCCCCAAGAATGCCATTTCTAGATGGCTCCCTTACCAGCTTCCTTTCCTACTGCACTCTCCCTCCCTACGAATTTCCAAATGTTAATGACACTTAGAAAATTCCTTTGTAAAAGTAGTTTTCTAAAAAGAAAAATCTGAAGTTACTTTTTTAGTATATGAAGCATATATTTTCCAACTGTATAAATCTTTTGACAATTATAAAATACTTCAAAATACTAAGCAAAAAAACTGCTCTTTTTGAGGCCAGCACCATGGCTGTGTCAACATCCCAGAGGGGCACTGGTTCATGTCGCAGCTGCTCCACTTCCAGTCCAGCACCCTGATGATGTGTCTGGGAAAGCAGTGGAGAATAGCCCAAGTTCTTGGGCCCCTGTAATCATGAGGAAGATCCAGAAGAAGCTCCTGGCTTCTGGAGCTAACTCATATAGGCCCTGCTCTGGCTGTTGTAGTCAGGTGGGGAGTGAACTAGCAGATGGAAGATCTGTCTCTCCTCTCTCTGTAATTCTGGCTTTCAAATAATAACAAGGAAATAAATCTTAAAGAAAAAAAACACAACAACCCTATTTTAACTTTGAAAAACATCATCTTCAAATGATTCAAGTAACATCAGAGTTTCTCAAGTAATGAAATACACTTTATTCAATTCAGTTATTCTGTTTCTTGAAAGAATAATCTGGAAACATCAGGTTAAAATTGCAAAAAAAAAAAAAAAAAAAGGAGAGCGATATGCTGGCTTAATTCAAGAAAATACTGAGAGTCTTTCCATACAGAAACAGCCTACACTCACTACATTAAGCTCTGCCTAGTAGCAAGTATTAATGGAAAGGTTAGAATACTGTTATATAAAGGAGGTCAGAGGGCACTTGTTGATGACTGACAGCAGTTTCCATACTGCAGTGTAATGGCCTTCAGACTTACCTGTGCTTCCGCAGGTATGTTTCTAGAGTTTCTAAAAGACAACTAGAGTCAATTAAAACTACTTCATCTCTGCATTCCTGGGACATTAGTTCCCATACATCCATCCAACAACCTCTGCAGGAAGAGCAAGTATTAGTGAAAGGAAACAAATATCAAAGGGCAAAACGTTTAAAAAAAGGCAAGAGTAAAGGATTGCTTGATTTTACCTGGCTGTTCCCTGGAAAGGTCCATAATGGAAAATGATCCTACACTTGCTGTCCTTCCTGTGGTCTTCACTACTTCTCTTATCTGTACTTAACTTCTCTGAACTGACACTGCTACTGCTCCCTTCACTGCAGCACAGTACAAAACTTAGTGACACTGAGATAAACTGAAGCAATAATGTCTACAATCTAAATCAAAATAATTATTTAATGCATTAAGATATTAGCTTATGAATTGATTAATCATATTAAATGTTAAACATGTTTATATCTTAATATAAAAATGTTTACTTAACTAGCATGTTTACCTGATAAAATTCAGTAACATTTTAGTTATTCAGATAGCAACTGCTTAATATATTTTTAAGTATTTAACGAGTAAATATACTAAGAATATTCTGACGTCAAAAACACTAGAAGAAATGACAAAATATTTTGATCTCTAAACAATCTTCCATAAATTGAAAATTCTAAGAGGTCTTGATTGATTTATATGATTAGAAATTATTTATTTCTGTCATTCTTATAACTAGTACAAGACAACATAACTCTTATCTTCATTTACATTTACAAATATGGTGATGGGAAAAAAAACAACAGGTTAATCTAATCATATCAAATAAATCTTATATTTACTAAAATGAAGATAGCATACTACAAAGAACACAGAGCCTAAATTAGTAGTTAAGTACTACACAAATAACTTTTTTAAAAAAATAGTAAAAACTTCCCCAACTCCCCTGCCCTACAGGCTTCAATGTGGTACTGGTCATATAGTTTGTTCATTGGCAGATATGCATTTTAAGAGAACTGTTTGTATTTTCCTCAAGGAAAAGATGATTTTTCATGATTCTGAACATCAGGCTCCTCCTGCCTCATCACCTGCAGATCTCACTACAGTCCTATCCATATCCTGGATACTTGAGATGGAAAAAATCTGCAAACCTTGAATTACCCTACTCTGTACAGCTTAGCAGGTACCTTCTCAATCTCCTGCCCAATACACAAAGTCACACACACAATTCCCTACTCCCTCTCACGCCAAGTTTTAGCTTCCCTTACTTTTGGCAACTCAAAGCTCAACTCCTGCTCTATCTTGTGTTTTACTCCCTCCTACTCTCAATTTGCATACTTCCTCTTTATCTAGTAAAGCTGGAGTAATACCCTGGAGCCAAATTAACTTTCAAACTCAAGTTTCTTGTACTCGAGCAAAAGGTTCATCAAGCACAATCAGAACTGGGGAAAATTTATCAAAATATGATTGCATCAGTGTAAAATTAAGCTTTGTAAAAGTTTCACTACTCAAGTCAGTGTTTCATCCATTATCTTTATAAATCTTATGATTTTATGAAACTCCTTTGAAATAAAGCTTTCTGAAAACATATCCTTCCCTTCCACTTCCTTGTTCTACCTGCCAGTGTTTTCCATTTTCAGCTTAATCCAATACATTACACTGCATTCACTTTTTCATCCATCTGATCTGGCATCTGCTTCCATTCAACCACTAGCTCTGCCCATGAAGACCACCAGTTACCACAGTGTTGCCAAGTCCAATGTCCACTTTTGAGTCCTCAATACTGCTGATCAGACCTTCTAGGAACACAACTGTACCTGGCCACTCTCAAGTTTCTTTTCCTGGCTTTTCTTCCACAATCTATTTGAATGTTCCTCCACATTCATCCTTTTATTCTCCTCTTTTCCTCTAGGTTGTCTTGTATATCACTCTCTAAAACAATCCAGAATTATCAGCTTTAATCCTACAACTTTGGCCTAGCCCTCTCCTTTGGATCTCAAACTTATTCTCAGATGACAACCACCTAGGTTTACTTGGGTGGATATGAACATACTCCCATACATGATGACCTAGATGGCTGCTACTTATTAGGCAGAAAACTTACCAACCCTATCATCATTTCCCTGGAAAAAGTCTAAACAAAAAAACTCGGCGATGAGGATTTAACATGGAAACAGACCAAACTGAGGGTAATGGAAGTCAAGTTGGAGGAGTCTTGGTTAAGCAAACTACTGCCTGGCCTGCCATCCACAAAGCTCGTGGGAATAAAGGCACCTCTCTTGATTAAGAGACACTGCTTAAAATAAACCTCATACTGATTCCATATCCAGCAAACAACCTTCTAAAACATTCAACTTCCCATGTATTAGGATCATAGACAGAGGAGGTTATGAAGACCCGAGGGGGTTTGCTTCCTGAATTTTTAAGTTGAGAGATATGCAAGCACAGCTGAACATCAATTTAGCAGGTAGACTGCTAACACAGCAAAATCGCTGAGGACAAATCAGGAGATGGACTTGAGAGCAAAGGTGGAAGGACGGGTCTGCACAGGGTGGAAGCAATAGTACCAGTGTGCAAGACATGGGGGTATCCACTGCATTTTAGCTCCTCAATGGATAATGCAACAACAAGTACAAGGCAAGCTTTCACTGCACCATACCACCACCCTGTGCTTCAAGCCAATAGGTTATTCTCTAAGCAAAAAAAAAAAAAATCACACTAAATTTTGCATTTAAGAGAGTCAGAAATTCTCTGAAGGTTGATAGGTCCAGTGTGTAGACAGCAAGTATTCTTAGAAACCGACTTTAGGCTGTGTGGAGCTTTACTGGCTTAGCGTTCTTCTACAATTAGGGATCGTGCAGCGAGTGGCTGTTGGACACTTACTACCATAAAGACTTTTTCAGACATGGGAAATAGGAATATGAATGATATGTTAGAATATTACAGTTAAACCTATTAACTGTTATAATGACAGTATGGTTATGAAAGAAAATGTCCCTGTATTTAGAAACATGGACACAAGTAGAATACATGAGCCTTCAGATCTGCTTTAAAATACTTGAACAAATAAAAAGGTATATAAATGAATCTGGGTGAAGATACATAGTTTGGTTTGTCTTTAGATTTTCTGTTTGTCAGTAGTTAAAGTTAAATTTTCTAACAGTTTTCCTGTTTCAAGAACAAGCCAAAGCAAAAACAAAAACCTTGGCTAAAAGATTAACACAGTACTACTTAAACATCCAAGTCTTTATATTAGAGAAGAAAATGCCTGTGACAGGGCTGCCATTGACACCAATGAGTTATTAAAAAATTAACTTTAATTCATAACTACAGTTTTGTATCACCTCATTCTCTTAGGGAAAAAATGTTACTTTTTTTAGAAACTCCCTTCAAATTCCATGAATTCTCCTTGCCATCCCCTCCCCACGCAATTTTGTAGGGCATATTCTGTTACTGGCCTTAAATACTGTAGCAACTAACCAACAAGAAAACTGCAAATTTGTTACATAAAGAAACATAGCTGTAAATGACTCAAGATTTTTAAAAAATCCTTGTTCAATTATAAAGGACAGGAAAAAAGAAAGAAAAATTGTTTATATATTATGACTATAATACAGATCAAAGAATGATATCACTACTTTAAAAACTTTACTATTACTTATATAAATATCAATACAAAGATTTCAACCATTTTCCTCTAAACATAACTTATACAAGGAAAAAAAGTTTAAGATCAAAACTGTTTGGTGACCCTCTATATTTCAATGCCAAAAGGACTACAGGTTATGGGGGACATAATAATTTCAACCCATGTCACAGACTATAAATTTAGCAACTAAAACTAGCAGTGCATTTTTAAAACAAAACATGAGCATCTATAATTTTAATGACGACAAACTATCTTATTATTCAATTCTACTTACCCCAAAGGTTTTGGCTTATGGGTATCTAAGGAGTGCAACTGACATCTTTTGTTCTTCTTACTTTTTGGAATAGCATCTATCATGTCATTTAGTTTGGACCTGATTAAAAATACAACATAAGGGTCTGATGTATATTTAAAGTAAATATTAACATCTACCTTGAATATTTATTACTAAAGAAATTCTAAACCCAAGCAACTTCCACATTCATCCTTCCTCTCTATTTCCAGAATATCAAACTAGTTTGGAGGCTGACCCTATTCTTCTCTGCACTTTTTCTCCACACTTTATCTCTCAGTCCCAGTGTCCCCGGCGGGAATCCACGTCCTACACAACTCTTGGCTACCCTTCCTTAGTTGACATCATTATCTAAAGACATAATATCACCAATCATATGCCATCAATGGAAATTTTATACAAATATGGACTATTACTGCTGGTATCTACACTCTACATCCAAGCAATTAGCAAAACCCACCAACTCTTTTGAATAAATCTAGAATCTAATCACTTATCACCTCCATCAACATGCTTATCCAACCTCCCAACCCCTTGCTTAGCCAACTGTAATTGGCAGCCTCCTACAGGGTCTCCTTGTGCTAACTCTTGCCTTTATATTCTAGCAGCTAGTGAGTCTCTTTTAAAACATCAACACAGATTATGTGATTTCTCTGCTAAGACAGCTCCAAGGTGGGCCCAGCAATGGCTCAACTGGCTAATCCTCCTCTTTCAAGCACCAAGATCCCATATGGGCACGAGTTTGTGTCCCGGCTGCCAGAATTCCCATCCAGCTCCCTGTTTGTGGCCTGGGAAAGCAGTCAAGGATGGACCAAAGCCTTGGGACCCTGCACCCGCATGGGAAACCCTGAGGAAGCTGGTTTGGCTCCAGCTGTTGCAGCCATCTGGGGAGTAAACCAGCAGATCGAAGATCTTTCTGTCTCTCCTCCTCTCTGTAAATCTAACTTTCCAATAAAAATAAATGTTAAAAAACAAAACAAAACAAAACAAAAAACTTCTAGGCTTCTTTCCCTAGGCAAAATCAAACTCCAAAACCTTGGGCCGGTGTTGGGCAGGTAAAGCTGCCATCTGTAATGTCAGCATTCCATATCAGTGGCGCTTTGTGTCCTGGCTGTGCCACTTTTTTTTTTTTTTAAGATTTATTTATTTTTTGGAAAGTCATATATACAAAAAGCAGGAGAGACTGAGAGGAAGATCTTCCGTCCGATGATTCACTCCCCAAGTGTGCGCAATAGCCAGTGCTATGCCAATCCAAAGCCAGGAGCCAGGAACTTCTTCCGGGTCTCCTACACAGGTGCAGGGTCCCAAAGCTTTGGGCCATCCTCAACTGCTTTCCCAGGCCACAAGCAGGGAGCTGGATGGGAAGTCAAGCTGCCGGGATTAGAACTGGTGCCCATATGGGATCCCAGCACATTCAAGGCAAGGACTTTAGCTACTAAGCCATCACGCCCGGCCTGGCTGTGTCACTTCTGACCCAGCTCCCTGCCTAGGAAAGCAGCAAAAGATGAACCAAGCTTTTGGACACCTGCTACGCACGTAGCAGACCTAGATGTAGCTACTGGCATTTGCTTGGCCCAGTCTTGGCTATTGAGCAGCCATTTAGGTAATGAACCAGCAGATAAACAAATAAATCTTAAAATTCCAGGGTCATTTTCACTTTTCCTCTTGCCACTATGGTAGAGGACTAGGGTCTTTTTACTTTTCCTCCTGCCACTATGGCAGGGGATAAGGGTCTTAACTATCTCAGAGCCCCCTCCCGTCACTAGGACAGGAGTTTCCTTTCTCAACTTTTCTAATAAATCTTGCTTTAAAACTAAAAAAAAAAAAAAAAATCCAGAGTGTCTCCTATCTACTCCAGGTTTAGTTCCTAGACCACTTCTCCTTTCCTATTCATAGTCACTGAATGATAACTATGAATTAAAACAAATTTATACTCTAGGCCAGACTTCTCTGAACTTTTCATAAATGTCCATCTGGTACCTCAAACTTAACACATTCAAAAGTGAGACCTGAAAAACTGTTCCTTAAGTCTTGCTAATCTCAGCACACAGAAACTGTCTACCTTACAGACAACGAATCATTCTCGATGCCTTTCTTCACAACTAATCTACCCAATACCTTGTTGGCTTATTCCTCAAACTATATCCACGATTCCACCATGTCTCACTACCTTCACAGCCACTCCTGGTCTCCATCCCCACCGTTGCAGGCACTGGGCACTGAATGCCTTCTATTTCTGTGCTCCCAACCCCTGCCTTTGTACACTTCCGTCCCACATCACCTTCTTCTCGGTCAAACTTCAAGTCACACTGTATCACTCGCACCTGCTCAGGACTCTACCAAAGTTTCCTGTCTCACTACAAGGAAAAACAAAGGTCTTCAGGACCATCTTTTACTACTGTTCCCTTTATCCATCTGGCTGCAGCCAGAGCAGATCCCCTGCTTTTCCTTAGATGTGTCCCACACGGACACAAAAGCAACACCTCACTCATCACTTCTTAATTTCTTCTCTGTCTACCTCCAGATCACTATTCGGCTCCCTTTCTCTTCATTCAAGTTATAGTCAAGGTCATTTTATCAGAAGAGTCTTTCCTAATTGCCCTCAAAATTGAATGCTTGTCACTCATTCTCTAGTCCTTTTACTGTTTACTTTTTCCTAACTTAATGTACCTAATAAATCATTTGTTTATATCTCTCTCACCTCACACGAAAGCACAAGCTGTATATTCACTGGCACATAGAAATCATAAAATAATTCCCTCCCCACCCCTCTTAAGAGAGAAAGCTACCACTGTCATCAAGCTGTTTTAAAAAATTGAACAAACTCATTTTCCACTCAATGATTATACGTACCCATGTACATAAAATAACGTATACAGCTTCTTTGCATCCGTCATGCAACTTCGGGTTACAGATAGGACCCCCTTGGGTCCCACAGTCAGTGGTTCCAGGGCAGGATTTCCGGACTCTACAAGCTGGGAAAAGAGGCGCTCCACACTGCGCCGACAGCCAACACATGGCACGAGCTGAGAAAGTGCACTTAGGACTTCACGTGATGTCACCACCATGGCAATACCTAGGTCTTGTTGCTTAAGCATACTATGTCGCTGAGAAAAAAAAAAGAAGAGAGAGAGAAAAAAATGAAAAGGCCTTAAGAAAGACATAAAATTATTCTTTGTTATACTGGTTCCTATCCCGTGCAAAATAGTCTGGACACCTATATTTGCAACTGAATTTTAAAAAGCAAGGTAATAACACTTTGTCCACACTACCCTGAGTTGATTTCATAAGTTTCCCTAATGCAGAACTTAGAATGTAAGAAATTCTGCTTAGAGTGCCAACATTAAACAGTATATGTCCCAGCACAGCAAAAGGAAGCCTGCATCTAGAAATTCAGGGCTTGTATTACAAGTATTAACTCTAGCACTCTCACCTGGAAAAAAAAAAAAGAGGAAGTAAAGAAAGATTTAAAAAAATACAGGCACAACTCAGCTTTATTATGCCTTTCCTTCTTTATTTTTCAACAATACACTATGTTTAACCACAGAAGTCAAGTCAGGATGGTGATCATGCAGAGCAGTGAATCTCAACCTGAAGGTCTGGACAGCTGTATTATTGATTAGCGGGAGAGAATAAAGCCTATCTTACCTACACAGGAGCCTACAGTGAGTAACTAACATGAAGGTATGTGAGAATGTTATCTGTTGGTTTAACAAAGCAGGAAAGTGACTGAGAAACCAGGGCAGGGAGCAGGAGGAGCCACAACACTAGCCAGTTCACCTTAGGACCAGAACAGCAATCAGACAGTGTTGGACAGGCTGCAGCACCCACCAACAGGAGCTGGAACAGGGGGCAGACTAGACTAGGCCAGGTTGCACAATAAGATTGCAGACACTGAGGCGAGGCAAGTCATGCCAGCCTGGGCCCAGTGGAGCCTGGGTTTGTGGGTCCCAGGGATGGGGGATCCCAGGGCTCAGATAATTTGGCTCATGTCCTGGGGTCCACCTGCATGATTGGGGCTGGGTTTCTGAGCCCCAGGGATGGGGGAACCGGTGGGGTTTAGGTCGTGGACCCAGATCCTGGGGCCTGCCTTCTTGGTGGGTGTTGAGTTCATGAGCCTCAGGGGTGGGGAATCCAGCAACACTTGACACGCCTAGCCTGGGTCCTTGGACTCGCCTGCAAGAACATGTCCTACTTAATGAAAAAGGTGGAGCAGTGGAAACAGGCCCTGTTGTAAAAGGAGAATATGGGGCCCAGAGCCGTGGCCTAGTGGCTTAAGTCCCCTTGAATGTGCCGGAATACCATATGGGCGCTGGTTCTAATCCCGGCAGCTTGACTTCCCATCCAGCTCCCTGCTTGTGGCCTGGGAAAGCAGTCAAGGACTGCCCAAAGCTTTGGGACTCTGCACCCATGTGGGAGACCTGGAAGAAGTTCCTGGATCCTGGCTTCAGATCGGCATAACATCGACCGTTGCACTCACTTGGGGAGTGAATCATCGGATGGAAGATCTTCCTCTCTGTCTTTCCTCCTCTCTGTATATATGACTTTCCAATAAATAAATAAATCTTAAAAAAAAAAAAAGGAGAATATGGAAGCTCATTCGGTGCTGTAGCAGAAGAACAGAACTAACTGGACAACTACCCCAAACAATGACAGCAAAAAAGTCTCAGCGAATGGAGCCAATGGACATTGGGAGGGTGACATCATCCTCGGGTCGGTGAAATCGACAGCATTTCAGAACTGTCCAAACCACCTGGACAGAACCCTGGGAACATGTAACACTGAGACTCTGGGTTGATATGAGGTGGCAGTTCCTCATCCCTGGGAACTGGGATGTGGGGAAAGTAGTGAGTGGTTTCCCCTTTTATCTCTCTCCTCCCCCCAGAAACAAGAAATAGCAAATTTAGAAGCAATCAATATACCCAATTTTCCCTACATCTCGATCTTTCCACCCTGATCCAACATGTAATCATTATAAAAAATAAAATTTATATAAAATTTTTTTAAAAAGTGACTGAAGATCATGGCTGGAGAAAAATGGGTAAAACTCCAGTCAGTAGCTTCTAACTGATGGGAGTTAAAAATTGTACTAAAATCAACACTGTCATATTTACTAAAATATTTACTATTTGTATTTCATTCTACTTTCTTTAAAGAAAGCAACAGTTTTGAAATAAACAAACAAGTTACCGTCTGTATCTTAAGCACATTTTTAAGCATATTTTTAAAATACTTCAAATCTCATGAGATACATAAAAAATCAGTTCACAATGAATTAACTTTTTTTAATTGTTTTTTTGATATAATTTAGTTGATGCTGGGCTTTCCCTTCCCTCTCCCAATGGATTAATTTTATAAACTTAAAATAATTACTATGGAGGAAAACCTACAGTTTTTTTTTTTTTTTAACATACAGATTCTTAACAAAAAGCTGTATACTCTTCTCTTTAAAGAACTGGGAAAGATGGCCCGCTGAAATTAAGAACTGCACAATCTCAATAGGACTAAAAGTCAGGTACATAACTGTACTGACTGTAGCAGTCAAAGAGAAAGCAGTGTCAGTATACCCTGCAGACCTGGGTAGTACTCGGAAAAATTATTATTAATAACGAACTTTAACACACACACACACACCAACAAAAGCACCAATTGTAAAAATTACCTGAATGAACTGCTTTAGTTGCGCACCATTGTTCTGATGCCCATCAAGGTTTAACACATTGTCAGGAAATTCCATCACCATCTGAAAAAGTAAACAGAACAGAAATAAACTATTTCATCCTCTTCCAACATCTGATGTAGCCTATTTTATGAAGTCATAGGCCAAAAACAGACCCCAAAAGCTAGAATTATCTTTAAAAAATCTAAAACATACAAGTTTCTAAATGATACAGTCATTAGGAACAAGGACACTGAAGTTAGACAAGACTTCAGAAACAAGCTCTAACATTGAAACAATTTCTCTAACTCTAGGAAACTAACTCGTTTCCTGAATTTTCTTCATAAAATCTATTTTATGGAGTCAGTGCTGTGGCACAGTGAGTTAACCCTTTGCCTGTGGTGTTAGCATCCCATACAGACATTGGTTTGAGTCCCAGCTGTTCCAATTCTGATCCTGCTTCCTGCTAAGGTGCCTGGGACTGGCAGATGGAAGATCCCTTTCTGTTTTTCTCTTTTTAACTAAAAAAACAAATTATTTATTTGAAAGGCAGAGTTATAGGGGCAGAGGCAAGAGAAACAGAAATCTCCCATCTGTTGGTTTCCTCCCTAAATGACTGACTGCTACAGTCAGAGCTGAGTCAAGCTGGTCTGCCACATGCGAGCAGGGGCCGAAGCATTTAGGCCATCTTCCACTGCTTTTTCAGGCACAACAGCATGGAGCTGGAGTGGAAGTCAACCAGTGGTTACTTAATCAGTGCCAGAATGGGATGTCAGCACAGCACAAGAAAATTTAACTTGATATACATAATTCAGTCTTTCCCACTTCCTTATTTGTACAATGAGATTAGGTAATACTTTAGTGTTTTTTTTGAAGATTTATTATATTTTTATTGCAAAGTCAGATATGCAGAGAGCAGGAGAGACAGAGAGGAAGATCTTCTGTCCAATGATTCACTCCCCAAGTGACCCCAATGGCTGGTGCTATGCCGATCCTAAGTCAGGAGCAAGGAACTTCCTCCTCCAGGTCTCCCACACGGGTGCAGGGTCCCAAGGCTTTGAGCCGTCCTTGACCGCTTTCCCAGGCCACAAGCAGGGAGCTGGATGGGAAATGGGCTGCCGGGATTAGAACCGGCGCCCATATGGGATCCCAGCACATTCAAGGCGAGGACTTTAGCTGCCAGGCCATGGCTCTGGGCCCCTAGGTAATACTTTTTTAGTAGGCATCTCACAACATTGTTTTAGGATTATATTTTCAAGTGTTTGTTACAATGGCCACTAACATCATTTTTAAGTAAAATAATCTGTTACTTTCTGTCATTCTTTGTACTTATGGAATACGTGTAAATCTTCAATTGTTTTAAAAATGCACACCTCTGGGCCCGGCGGTGTGGCCTAGATCCAGGTTCCGGGCTTGGGCTTGATTCAGACCTGGCTATTACAGTCATCTAGGAAGAACAGGTGATCTTTCTTTGTTTTCAAATATATAAGAAAATGATGGACCCCGCAAGGTAGCCTAGCAGCTAAAGTCCTTGCCCTGCACGGGCCGAGATCCCATATATGCACTGGTTCTAATCCTGGACACCACGCTTCCCATCCAGCTCCCTTCTTCTGACCTGGGAAAGCAGTCGAGGATGGCCCGTGTGGGACCCTGCACAGGTGTGGGAGACCCAGAGGAGGCTCCTGGCTCCCGGCTTCAGATCGGTGCAGCTCCAGCTGTTGTGACCATTTGGGGAGTGAATCAGCAGACAGAAAATCTTTCTCTCTGTCTCTCCTTCCTTCTGTATATTGGACTTTCCAATAATCATAAATAAAGGTAAAAAAAATAAGTAAGTAAGAAAGAAAGAGAGAGAGAGAGAAAGAAAAAGAGAGAGAGAGGAAGGAAGGAAGGAAGGAAGGAAGGAAGGAAGGAAGGAAGGAAGGAAGGAAGGAAGGAAGGAAGAAAGGAAGGAAGAATTTTAAAAACTTATGGGACCAGTATTACAAAGCCACTGCCTGCAAAGTCATCCTCTGTGCTCCACTGCCAATTCAGCTACCTGCTAATGTGCCTGGGAAAGCAAAAGATGGCCCAAGTACGTGGGTTCCTACTACTCACAAGGAAGCACAGTGAAGATCAGGAAGAAGTTCCTGGCTAAGGCCTATTCCGGCCCCAAATGTTGCAGCCATTTGGGGAGTGAAAAGGTAGGTGGAAGATCGCTTTCTCTCTCTAACTCTGCCTTTCAAATAAATATATACATCTTTTATTTAATTCAGGCAAGCCTGGGTGCAATAGCCTAGTGTCTTACAAGTGCTGGCTCCCATATGAGTACTGGTTCATTCCAAGCTATTCCACTTTTCACCCAGCTCCCTGCCTGTGGCCTGGGAAAGCAGAAAAGGACGGCCCAAAGCCTTGGCACCCTGCACCCGCGTGGGAGACCCCGAAGATCCTGGTTCCGGATAATCTCAACTCCAGCCACTTGAGAAGTAATCAACAGATGGAAGATCTTCTCTGGTTTTTCCTATTCTCTGTAAATCTGACTTTCCAATAGTAATAAAAATATAATAAATGAGAAATAAATTTTTTAGATTACAACCTTAAAAATTCACTGTAAAGGGAAATGGGATTTCAAATTAAAACTGTTTCAAGGTGTCACATAATGGGAACCAAAAATTAGCATAATCACTGATCTGTGACACCAGATTTTAAGAAGTATCATAGTTAAATATCATCAAGAAAAGAGCTGCTTCAACAGATAAAATGCCAGGAAAGATAAAAACCCAATTTCCTAAGTGTTAAAACACATGCTTTCAGAACAACGAAATAAAGTACCATTGTCAGATCTTAACTAAAACAATGTTCTAGAGAGCAAACACACTGTGCTAGAACAGGCATATCTACACGATAAAGACTGGAAACTCCTACATACTCAGAGTGAAACTAGGATAGAGAACACTTTGAGGCAAAAACAAACAGAATCCCACTTGACTGAATGCAGTCCTAGAGCCTTTCCTTCTCCAACCCACAGCACCAACATCCGCTTCTTGAACAACCATTTCTTTCCCTCCACGTTAGAAATGAGAACCTTAAAGCACTCCTGAGGCTTCATTAACAAACCAATGGGGCTAGGTATCCGGGCTCAGCATCCGTGCAGCAAAATTAATTATCAAGAGCTGAAATAAAACATTAAATGCTAAACTTTTAACAAATGTTAACCACTGAATGCCCCCATACATAGGCTGCCATACATTACCTTTTATAAACTCGCAGTTTAAAATGTATCAGTTTCGACTTCCTTTTAGATTAGTTTGAATTACAGGGTGAACTATGCAGTCAAGAAATATTGCAGTTCAGTGGTACATATCAACAATGTTATAACAAAGGCTCTTATACTCTGATCCACTGATCCAGAAACTCCACACAGAAATCTGAGAAAACAAACTGCAACCTAAGATTTACACATGAGGGGCCAGTGTAGTGGTGTGCAAGCTAAACTTTGACCAGTGATACCTGGATGCCATCTGGGAATCAGTTCGAATCCTATCTGTTCCACTTCTGATTCATTCCCTGCTTATGGCCTGGGAAAGCAGTCGGGGATGGCCCAAAGCCTTGGGACCCTGCACCCACGTGGGAGACAGAGACCCAGAAGAGGCTCCTGGTTCCTGGTTTCAGATCGGCTCAGCTCCAGCCATTACAGCTGCGGATAGAAGATGTTCTTCTCTGTCTCTTCTCAGTATATCTGATTTTCCAATAAAAAATAATAAATAAATCTTAAAAAAAAAAAAAGACCAAGAGCTTAAACTCTTGCCACCCATATACAATATCCAAATGGAATTCCAGGCTACTGGATTTCGATTGGCACAGCCTTGGCCATTGTGGCCACTGAAGGACTTACTCAGTAGATGAAAAAAATCTATCTTCCATCATTTTTCTCTCTGTAACTTCACCTTTCAATTAAATAAATTTAAACAATCAATCAAATAAGGCTACAATCTCTCTAAGTCCAATAATGGAAGAATTATTATGGAATGTAATACAGCAGAACATCATACTTATTAAAATATTTAAGGATGACAAAATGTTCTCAATATATCTGGTAGAAAATAACAGGCCATAAAATCTTTTTTATTTTTAAAGATTTATTTATTGGAAAGTCAGATATACAGAGAGGAGGAGAGACAGAGTAAAAGATCTTCCCTCCAATGATTCACTCCCCAAGTGAGCCGCAACGGCCGATGCTATGCCAATCCGAACCCAGGAGCCAGGAACTTCTTCCAGGTCTCCCACACTGGTGCAGGGTCCCAAAGCTATGGGCTGTCCTTGACTGTTTTCCCAGGCCACAAGCAAGGAGCTGTATGGGAAGTGGAGCCACTGGAATTAGAACCAGCGCCCATATGAGATCCCGGGTGTTCAAGGCGAGGACTTTAGCCGCTAGGCCACGGCTCTGGGCCCCACAGGCCATAAAATGTTCCAGAATGTATCAACTCCACAACTATGTGTGTATCCATGCAGAATTACACCAAATTCTGCTAATTTCTAGAAAGTAGGACTAACTGTAATGTGTTTTTAAAGATTTATCCTTGGGCCCGGCACGATAGCCAAGTGGCAAAATTCCTTGCCTTGCATATGCTGGGATCCTATGTGGGCACCAGTGTGTGTCCCAGCTGCTCCACTCCAAAGCTTTGGGACTCTGCACCTGCGTAGGAGACCTGAAAGAAGCTCTTGGCTCCTGGCTTCGGATCAGCTCCAGCCCCGGCCATTGCAGCCACTTGAGAGTAAATCAGCAGAAAGATCTTTCCTCTCTCCTCTCTGCAAATCTGACTTTCCAAGAAAGATAAAATAAATCTTTTAAAAATATATATCCATTTATTTGAAGGGCCGAATGGCAGAGAGCGCGAGAGCCAGGGCAGGGCCAGGCTGACGTCCCCAGGCAGGCTCTCCGGCTGCTTCCCGTGTGGTCGTGTGGTCAGTAGGCACACGTGTGCTCCCAGCTCCACCTCCTGCCTCTCAGGTATACTAGCAGGAATCTGGCTCACAAGCATGGGGTAACCAAAACTCAAACCAGGCATCCCAGCATGAGGAACAGGTATCCAGAGCAAGGCTTACCTGCTGTGCTACAAGGGCTGCCCCAAGCAACTTGATCTGTGATTACGTTTTATGATTATCAGGAGTATGGACTTAAATTATTTAAAAAACAAAAAAATAAAAGCAAAACAAACTATAGCAGAGTAAAGCCGCCACCTGCCACACCAGCATCCCAAATTATTGTCAATTTGAGTCCTGGCTACTCAACTTCCGATCCACTTGGGGAGAATGAGCAGATGGAAGCTCTTTCTGTCTCTCTGTATCTCCTTCTCTCTGTAGATCTGCATTCCCAATAAAAAATAAATATTAGGAAAAAAAATGTAGGGCCTAGAGTGATGGTTCAATGGGCTAATCCTCTTCCCTTAAGTGCCAGAATGCCATATGGGCATAAGTTCATGTCCCAGCTATTCCATTTTACATCCAGCTCCCTGTTGTGGCCTGGGAAAGCAATAGAGGATGGCCCACAGCCTTGGGACCCTGTACCCGAATAGGAGACCCGGAAGAGGCTCCTGGCTCCTGGCTTCAAATCAGCTCAGCTCAGGCTGTTGAGGCCGCTTGGGGAGTGAATCAGCAGATGGAAAATTTTTCTTTCTCTTCTAAATTACCTTTCCAATAAGAAACAAAAATACTCTATAAAAATGCAAAATAAAGTAGATTCTAACACTTAGGATAGATGCTTGGATTAATCATTGTTAGTGAGGACACCACCTCCCGGATCACAGGGCCTGGGCTGGAGTTCCAGCTCTGCTTCCAATGAGCTTCCTGCTTGTATGTCGCCTGGGAAGGTAGTAGAGACGATAGCACAGGCATGTGGGTCCCTGTCAGCCACAGGGAGATCTGTGCTAAGCCCCCGGCTCCTGGCTTGAGCCTGACCCGGAACCTGACTGTGGCAGTCATCTGAGAGTAAATCAGTGGGAAGATCTCTCTGTCCCTGTCTTCAAAAAAAGTAATAATTAAACTGTACCTCTTTAAATGTGTCTCTGAAATAAAATCTACATGAACTCTGATGTTTTATACTTTTTTAAATTTTCAAAACTTTTATTTGAATAACAAAGTAACAAAGATCTTCCGTCTGCTGGGTCACCGCCCAAATGCTCATGGCAGCCAGAAATGCAGAGGTGCAAAGCCAGGAGCCTGGAGCGTCTTCCGGCTCTGTGGTGGATGCAGGAGCCCAACCATTTGGACCCTACCCCCCTGCCTTCCCAGGCTGTCCGCAGGGAGCTGGAACCACTCAACTCAAAGCAGTGCTCCAATGGGATGCTGGCACTGCTGGCTTAGCCCACTAGGCCACGGCATCAGCCCTACTGTCTTATATTTCCTTTTTTCCCCTAAAACTTATTTTTATTGGAAAAGCAAATATACAGTGGAGAGCTAGGGAGACCTTCCATCAGCTGGTTCATTCCTGAAGTGTCTGCAATGGCCAGAGCCAAGCCACTCTGAAGCCAGGAGCCACAAGCTTCCTCCAGGTCTCCCATGCGGGTGCAGGGTGCCAAGGCTTTGGGCCATCCTCTATTGTTTTCCCAGGCCACAAGCAGGGAGCTGGATGGGAAGAGAATCAGCCAGGGCACAAACTGATACCCATATATGGGATCCTGGTGCATTCAAGGCAAAGACTTTAGCCAACAGGCTACTGCATTGGGCTCTATTTTACTTTTTTAAAATCTATTTTTAAAATTATTTTTATTGGGCCTGGTGTGACAGCATAGTGGTTAACATCTTCACCTTAAACGTGCCAGGATCCCATATAGGTGCTGGTTCTAATCCCGGCAGCCCAATTCCCATCCAGCTCCCCGCCTGTGGCCTGGGAAAGCAGTCGAGGACGGCTCAAAGCTTTGGGACCCTGCACCCGCGTGGGAGACCTAGAATAGGCTCCTGGTTCCTGGCTTCAGATTGGTTCAGCTCCAGCCACTATGGCTGCTTGGGGAGTAAACCATCAGATGGAAGATCTTCCTCTCTGTCTTCCCTCCTCTCTGTATATCTACCTTTAAAAATAAACCTTTAAAAAAATTATTTTTATTATTGTTTTTTCATACAGTTTCACAAGCTCTAGGATTCCCTACTCCCATTCCCCTATTTTATATTTCTAAGAACAGTAAATAACATTTTGATCACACAGTATAACACCTTCCTTTACAGTCCACCTATTTACTTAAGAGGTTTTTTTTAATATATCAGCGTCATGCTCAAGTATTCAAATCCACTAAACTAACACAGTAATCTTTTTAATATGGATACAACAGATTACATAAAAGAGGAGGCTGTTTTCTTCACACACCAGCTTCTTAATTTCATTTTACAAATCCAAGCTACAACTGCCAATTTAACTAAGACTAGGGTTTTCCCCACAACCCATCCGTTACTAAAATGGTAAAAATCTGTAACTATAAACTATAGACATTGTAAATAGACTGTAACATTTAGTTGCTAGCAAGCTTCTGCACTTTACAAAAAACAACAACAACAAAAAAACCCACAAGGTTTTCTCAATGAATACCTACAGGACCCTTGGAACGAAAATCAAAACAAATGTTAACTTCATACACACACTGCTACCAAACCATTAATACATCAGCACTGAACACAGAGAGCTCCCCTCCTCCAACAGGTGCTTTGTGCAAGAATGGTCCCGATACACTGTGTGCAGCTATGACGAGAATTTTCATTACATCCAATGACTGTGCAGAAGCACCAAGGCAAATAGAATCTGTCACTCGTTGGCTAACAATGGAAACCCACTACAAAACAAAGAAAAACTGTATTTTTACTCAAGTGAACTGTTAGAGATAATTAAAATTAACTGAAATTTTATTTGCCTAGGTCCCCAGTACACAAAACAGTATATGCAAAATTCAACCACCATCAGACACAGTGCAAGGCCACATCTGTGCGGGAAATTTTGGAAAGTCACAGCACTGTGGTAAGAACAGGGTATAAGAGCACCCCAAAGTCAGCCATGTTAAAGTGGTAATGACTCAAAGAGGTGCTAAGGTGCTACAGTCACCTTAAAGACGAAGATGGGCAAGAGAATCAATAAAGTCTGGAAAAAAAAATGTTTAAGTACTCACATTTATGTTAGAGTGCTTTTTGTACTGATACTCAAGAGAAAGATTATATCCAAACTCAGGTTTAAAAACAAAAGGCCCATTTTGGGACAGTAAACACAAAAGGTCCACATTAATCTATACCCTTTAGAAAAATGTTTATGTTGGAAGGGGAAGAAGAAAGGAAAAAAATCAGTAACAACAATAACAATCAATGAATGTCCTCCCATACAAGCGCTACATGAAACACATCATTTGATCAGAGTTTTTTAAAAAAAAAAACTACTTAAAATATAAGCCCATTAAGATTGTAGTGCAAAATGTACAGAAATTATAACCAGGACATACAAGTAATTTCTAAGACAATAATATAAAATTCTACATACTTTATGTCAGCATATGAAGAAAAACATGCACTAGGACTAGGATAATTGTGGATGGCTTCACCTGAAAAGTTCTAACGAATCAAGTCATTCAACAGCCCCTGCAGTTTTTAAATAAAGTGCTGCAGCTCAATCAAGTCTTAATTGAGACTGGCAAGTAGAAAGCCATAGACTGGTATCTCCACAATGACTTGCATTTTATATAAAATTGGGGGGGGGGGGGAGACCTCAGTAGGTATCTGCAAACAATTTAGTAACAAAACTGCTCTGCAGCCTTGAAGTAGCAAAAAAAAAAAAAAAAAAATTCAAAGGGGACAAGATATGCACATAGCTACACCTTATCGAAACAGGCAGATGCATGTTCCAAAGCTTCGGGACATCAAAATACAGATTCCAGAAAGTCTTCAGAAAAGGATCGTCTCATTTCTTAAGAGTGGCAAGCAACTACACTCATTTCCTGTTCAGATTCAATTCAAATTTCTGCCATTTCCTTCTCAAGGAAATGTCATATTGTACCGCCACCAGCTCTACACCAAGACCCCCCCATCACCCAGAATATAACTCGTGCCACGGAGGCCCATTTTTAAGAGTCATGGCCTAGCAACACAAGCATTTCAAGAGTTTCAACGCACCCAGGCAACGCGACACCGAGCCTACTGACAACGCACGCCCATCGCTTCAGTGGAATCTTTACCGTGCAGGAGCGTGTCACTGTGCCCTGCCTACAGCCAGAGCCTTAGTATTAACCCTGCAAACACTCGGGCAGCGGGGCTCCTGCGACATTTCCAGGCAATCGAGCCTCCCGGAGGGGAGGTGGCTCCAGTTAGGGTTAGGCCCTGAACAGAGCCTTCCAGCCCTCTCCGAGGCGCGTGCTCCGGCCGAAACGGCGTCTCCTAAGCGGGAAGGACAGTAAGTAGAGGAGGAGGGCAAGCAAGAGGAGGGTCTGTTAAGGATCAAGAGAGGGCAGAGAGGGGCGTCTGAAGATCGGGGCCGGCAGAGGTTACCGAGCTAACCCCACTGCAAAGGCGTGTTCGTGGGGCCTCGCCGGAGAGCAGGCCTCGCCTAGGAGTTGCAACACACACACTCTCCGGGCGCGCAGCGAGCGCTCGGCCTGGGGGAGGGGGAAGGAGGGGAAACAGCTGCCAGGGGAGCGGCCCGGGCCGCGCTCACCGTGAGGGTGTCGTCTATGTAGAGGGGAATCTGCCTCCTCTCGAAGGGGAACTCCTCCTCCGCGTCCCTGCACACTGCCACCAGTCGCGCCATCGTCCCCGACGCTGCCGTTGCCACCGTCACCACCACCTCCTCCTCCTCCCAGCTGCTGCTGCTGCTGCTGCTGCTGCTGGGGATCCTGCTGCTGCTCCTGCTGCTGCTGCCGCCGCCTCCTCCTCCTCCTCCCAGCTCCAGCCTGCAACAGCCAAACCCCGCGAGCGTCAGCGCCCGCCGCCGCGCAGCACATTCGCCACGGGAGGGGGGAAGGAGCCGAGCCGGAGGGGACGGGAGAGCCGGGCTGCGTTTCCCATCACCCGATTCTACACGCGCGCAGCCAATCCGCGCCGGGCACCAGCGGGACCGCCCCCCTCGCCTGTCCCTCTCCCACCCCCACCCCGGTCCACCGGCCTCTCCAGTCAGGGTCCAAAGGAGAGGCGGAAGGACCCAGCGTGGTCCCGGGTCGGAAGAAGGTCGGGGGGTTGGAGGGAGGCATCCCCACGCCCAGTCCCGGGGACCCCCCCCACCCACCCACTCGCACCTCCACTCCCGCCCGCTTCCCGCCGCCGCGGCCGCCGGGGCGCCCTCCAGCCCACAGCTAGCTGACCCCCTTCTCCACTCCCTCTCCACCTCTGCTTCCTCGGCGCGCCCCGCCCAGGCAGTCCCCAGGGCTGCAGTTGCCCAGCGCGACCCCGCCCCTGGGAGGGGTCGACCCCGCCTCAGTTCTGCAGAGTCCCCGGGAGGAGGGCTGGAGGGTGGTGGGGTGGGAAAGGCTCAGACCCTTTCCTCACCCTGCTCGGTTCTGACCTTCACCGTTTTTCGTGGTCGCCTCCCTGACCCCCGCCTCTGCTCCCCGTTACCGGCTGACGAGGCCCGCGTCGGGGCCGGCCTGGGCGGGAGCGCGGCTCCGAATGCCGTTTCCTCTCCAGGCTCAGTCAGCCGCTCGCGCCACGGGGCGTGGGGGAGGGAGGGAGGAGGGAAGGGAGGACGGAGAGGCTGAGAACGCTGGCCGGGTCCCGCCTCCTCTCGCGAGACTGGGCCCTGGAAATCCTTGGGGCCGGCCGAGTGGCCACGCTCTAGGTTCTGGGGACCCCCCCCCACCGCCACCCCAATTAATCCGAAATAGGGCTGCCTCAGCGAAACCTCCCTTCCCCGGCCGGCTGCTCCTGCGCCAGGGGCTGGGAGCCATCGCTCCAGCGATGGGATGGGCGAGGGGAGCCGAGCTGACTGAGGGCCGCCCCAGGCCGGTCGCCCCCCAAGCTGGACTGGGGTAAGTGATAGGGAGCGGAGGCCCGGGAGAGCGCCGGTGGCCGGCACCAAGGGGTAAGAGGCAAGCTGGAGCCTTGCTGTCCAAGACTAGAGGCCTGTTAATCCTCCTTCCCCGGCGGGAGGACTGATGTACGACAAGGACCCTGGAACCGTGTCACGCCCCAGCAGTGGACCCTCTGAGTAATTCCCGATCTGTCGTGGACGTTGCAATCCCGCCAAGGGGACAGACAATTTAAGAGGCAAATGGGAAAGTGGATCCTATATCCTAGCCAGAGGAGCTTCTGGGGGTTTGGTTAATATTAACTTGATAAAGTCCTGCTGCAGGCCAAAGGCCTTCCCCCTGGCCATCTCCCGAGAGACTGCGCGGCTGTAAAGGCTGCCCTCTGCTAGGTGCGCAGGGCTTACCTCGAAGGCTTCAGAGGCCCGCTGTAAAGCCAAAATGGTTGCCGAGAAGAGTTCTGCCCATGTACGCCTTGAGGATTTTAAAGATAAATCCATTTACTGCTCTTGGAATTGATTGATCTTAACAGTGGAGCAATGTTTCCTGGTAGAGTGGGCCAGGGCTGTGACACTGACCTTGGAAAAAGTGTTTTGGTCATCACAGGAAAGCTTAGAAATTCAACAGCAGAAAACCCCAGAGTGCCATTGTAGCCATGTTGACCGAGGACATTGTGTGGTCACTGTTGAGCAGGTGACATAATAAAGCTTGGAAGAAGCATTGTTCAGTCCCAGAGCTGTGATTACCCAGCCAGGATGGATGCCTGTGGGCCATGGTAGGATGGCACAACAGCGGGGTGGTGAGCCCGTGGGACGTGCATGCAGCACCTGGCACGGGGGAGCACCTGATCAAAGTATTGATGGCTTCTAGAGAACCTTGTGTCTCCTGTAAAGCTTCTCAAGAAAAGAGGCAGCAATGGTTCTCTAATCCAGAGATGCTCCTGTGAGGGTGGTGCGAGAGCTGGTGACTATCCTGAAACCTTTGAAACTTTGTATTAGAGTTGGTAAGGAACATGGAGAAGGATACGGCTCAGCTGATCAGAATACGTGCTAGTTTTATGACTGAATGCATGCCAAGGTAATAGCAAAGAAGGTTGTGTTTACCTAGAGGACTGCAAAGGCAGTCAAAGCCAGATGTCAGGATACAATAAAATGAAACTGCAACAATCTTGAGTCACCTGAGCTTGCTCTCCCTGCCTGAGCACACTTTAAGGTGTGTTAAGAAATGCGGCACAGGCTGTAGACATTCAGGGAATAGATAGTGTAAGGCTAAAAAGAGAATGGTGTGTTAATTATTTTGCTCTTTCCGAAGGAGGTAGCATGAGTGCTACAGGGATAAAAATCAGTACTGTAGGGCTCAGCGCGGTAGCCTAGCAGCTAAAATCTTTGCCTTGCACCCACCAGGATCCCATAGGGGCATCGGTTCTAATCCCGGCAGTCCTGCTTCCTCATCCAGCTCCCTGCTTGTGGCATGGGAAAGCAGTGAGGATGGCCCAAAGCTTTGGAACCCTGCACCCATGTGGAAGACCCAGAAGAGCTCCTGGCTCCTGGCTTCCAACTGGCTCAGCTCCAGCCATTGTGGCCAATAGGGGAGTAAACCATTGGATGGGAGATCTTCTTCGCTGTCTTTCCTCCTCTTTGTATATCCACCTTTCCAATAAAAATAAATAAATCTTAAAAAAAAAAAAAAAGGTTCAAAGCCTTGTGACCCTGCACTCATATGGGGGACCTGGAAAAGGCTCCGGGCTTCTAGCTTCAGAATAGCTCAGCTCTGACCATTCAACTGCTTAGGGAGTGAATCATTGGACGGAAGATCTTCCTCTCTGTCTCTTCTCCTCTCTGTATATCTACCTTTACAATTAAAATAAAATAGATCTTTTTAAAAATCAGTACTATAAAGTGGAAATGTTTAGAAAATTATGCACTAAAAAATAATCTTCAAGGGCCTGGCACCATGGTCTAGCGGCTAAAGTCCTCACTTTGAACATGCCGGATCCCATATGGGCAACGATTCTAATTCCAACAACTCCACTTCCCATCCAGCTGCCTGCTTATGGCCTGGGAAAGCAGTCAAAAATGGCCCAAAACCTTGAGCCCCTGCACCTATGAGGAAGACCCGGTGGAAGCTCCTGGCTCCTGGCTTCGGGTCAGTGCAGCACCAGCCATTGTGGTCACTTGGGGAGTGAATCATCTGATGGAAGATCTTTCTGTCTCTCCTGCTCTCTGCATATCTGACTTTGCAATAAAAATAAATAAATCTTTAAAAAATAATAATTTTCAGAAGCTTTTCATCCTGCTAGATTTTAGAGTGCTTTTTTTTAAGATTTATTTATTTTTATTGGAAAGTCTATTTTATAGAGAAGAGGAGAGACAGAGAGGAAGATCTTCCATTCACTGGTTTATTCCCCAAAGTGACCGCAATGGCTGGAGCTGAGCCAATCCAAAGCCAGGAGCCCAGAACCTCTTCCAGGAGGTCTCCCACACAGGTGCAGGATCCCAAGACTTTGGGCTGTCCTTGACTGCTTTCCCAGGCTTCAGAGAGCTAGTTGGGAAGTGAGGCTGCTGGGATTAGAGCCGGTGCCAATATGGGATACCCTTGCATGCAAGGTAAGGACTTTAGTCACTAGGCTACCACTCTGGGAACCTGGTTACTCCTCTTCTAACTGGCTCCCTGCTAATGCTCCTAGGAAAGTAGTGAAGGATGGCTAAAGTGCTTGGGCACTTTGATGTGGGAAGGCCAGATGAAACTCCTGGCTCCTGCCTGGCCCAGCCCTGGCCATTGCAACCATTTGGATGGTGAACCAGCAGATGGAGGGGCATGCTCTCGCTCTCTTAAAGTCTTCCTTTCAAATGAAAAATATTAACTCTTAAAATATTAACTTTAAAACTATGAAAAATTATCATCAGAAATACGATTCTTTTTCTTCCTAAGGCCCAGAAAAGTCAGGCTTATATGATATATAATTCTTCATGCCACCTCAATTTAAAAGAAACAGAATGGATTTTTATTCTCACAGAGCCAAGGTAAGGTCGTAGGGAGCAAATTGTTTCTGTGTGGTTCTGGTAACCAATTGGTCATAATGCTCAATAAAAATAAAACTGGCTGTCTTTGACATTTGTGGTAGATAATCCTGAGTTTATAACTGTATAAAATTTTTAAAAAATATGAGTCACTTTCTTAAGATCATATATGGGCTAAAGTCCTACTTCACAACCTCCTAAACTCAATCATCACTTTCTTTTCTGCCCTTAAAAATAGATGGGTACAGGGCCCAGTGCGGTAGCCTTGTGGCTAAAGTTCTTGCCTTGCACGGGCCGGCATCCCATATAAATAACGTTCTAATCCCGTCAGCCCTGCTTCCCTTCCAGCTCCCTGCTTGTGGCCTGGGAAAGCAGTGGAGAATGGTCCAAAACCTTGGGACCCTGCACCTGTGTAAGAGACCCAGAGAAGGCTCCTGGCTCTTGGCTTTGGATTATGGCCACTTGGGGAGGGAATCAGTGGATGGAAGATCTCTCTATAGCTCTCCTTCTCTCTGTAAATCTGCCTTTCCAATTAAATAAATATTTGAAAGGATCAATCAACCCTATGGAAATACAAATCCCCTGGTTAACTTAAGAGTTGGGGTAGTGATGGGCTGAGCTAGGTGTGACCATGGAACCCACCAACACTCACAGGTACTGGGATGGAGAAAGACTAGCTAGGTCCAGGCTGCAGCACCCACATGTGCATCCTAAACAGGGTGTGAGGTGGGCCAGGCCACAACATTCATCTATCTGTACAAAGACCAGGATGGAGGGGCAGGCCTAACACCCACTGGCATGTGTGAGATCTGGGTCTGGTAGTGGGCCAAGTGGGGGAACCTGGAGAGTTCTGTGGGGTCATAGCTCCCTCTGGTGAGCATGTGGTCCAGGCCTGGGGGGCAGACAAGCTGGGCAAGGTAGCTGCATTCATTGGCAAGTGTATGGGTTGGTCTTGGAAGAGAGCAGATTGGGTATAGCCGAGCAAACCTTAGCTCACTGGCAAGTGCAGAAACAAGGCTGGAGCACAGGTCATTCTGGACTAAGCTGTCACATCTGCCGATTTGTATGAGCAGGGATGGGAGCAGACTGAGTAGGGCCAGGTGTTGGCACCCACCAGTGAGAGTTGGATCACTCGCCAGATCAGGCCAGGCCTCAGCATCCAAAGGCAAAGGCCAACACAGGTGAGGGACTATGCCAAGCTGGGTCAGAGGAACCACTGGCTCATGTGAGATCTGTGGCTGGGAACAAGCCTGGTGAGGGAGCTAAGGGGACACCCTGGCTGGGTTGTGGTTCCCACTGGTGAGTGCCGGGGCCAGAGTGGGGGATGTGGTCTCGTCTGGACATGGCTGTAGTATCCCTTGGCACAAGTGTGAACTGGGTCTGGGATGTGCCAGACTTGGCTAGACTCCAGCAGCCACTGGTGCTTGTGAGAACCAGGGTAGGTATAGGACAGCCTGGTCTAGGTCTCTTCCACTGCTGAACCTTGTGTGAGCTGTGTCTGGGTGTGGGCCAAGATTGGCTGGGCTTAGCACCCAACAGTAAGAACCGGAATGGGTGAGAGCCAGTCAGGAAAGGCTACTGTTATGGCTAGGACAGGAGGTAGACTAAGTAGGACTGGCCTGTGGACCCACTGGTGTGCGCAAGATCTGGCATTGGGAGAGATTCTGATGGAGCAGCTTGGGGGCCTCCTCTATTTACACACAGTCCCTGCAGGTAAGTGCAAGAACAAAAAAAGAGAGCAGCCCAGACCAGGCCAGGTAATGGTACTCACCAGCATACATTTGGCATAGGTCTGTGGCAAACCAGGCCAGGCCAGTTCATATCATGCACTGGTGAATCTGAGCATCAGAATAGAGCGTGGGTCAGACTGCAGCACAAACCAGTTAACGTGAATGCCAGGGCTGGGAGACGGCTGGGCTGCACTAGGCTGTAGCCCCCACCAGAGTGAGCTGGAATTGAAGTAGGTGAGGCTGGGCCAGGCTATAGCACCCACTGGCAAATGCTGAGGTGAAGTGGGCCATGTGAGACAGAGATGCAGCACCCAACCAGCACACGTGAGACCCAGGGGGAGGGGGTGAACCTGACAGAGGGTGTTGCATGGGGCTCCTCTGCTGGACACAACTCATACTCATTAGCTGGGATTAGGGGCAGGCCAGAATGGGCAGGGCTATAACATGCAGGCTGTGTTGGCCTGCATGTGAATTGAATCAGGAGGAAGCCAGGCTGGGTTGACTGTTCCTACTGGTTCGTGGACAAGTCAGAGTGAATGTAGGTTGGTTGGGCTTTGCCACGGCATCAGCTGGCATAGGCTGGCATGGGGGGCAATTCTGTCAAGTTAAACTGTAGAACCACCTAGAGAGTGCATGATCCAGGAGTGGAAGTGGGCCCAGTAGGGAAATAGTGGGCTCCTCCCTCTTGGGTTGCCACTTTGACTGGTGAGCATGAGAACCAGGTATGGCCAGATAGAGAGTGGTACCTGCCGGCAGGCATATGAGCTGGATAGTGGGGCTGGTTGGGTTGAACTAGGCTGCAATGCTTATTGACATGTATGAACAGAATGTGGGACACACTGGACCAGTCTGTCGTAGATACTGGCAAGCACGGGAACCAATTCAGGGGGCGGGCCTGGTGGGGGTTATTGTGGGTCACTGTGATCCTAAGCCAAGAGCCAGAAACCTCCTCTGGGTCTCCCATGTGGGTGCAGGGTCCCTAGGCTTTGGCCCGTCCTTGATGGCTTTCTCAGGCCACAAGCAGGGAGCTGGATGGGAAGCAGGGCTGCTTGCGTTAGAACCAGCATCCATATTGGATTCCTGTGCATGCAAGGCAAGGACTTTAACTGCTAGGCCACTGCGCTGGGCCCTATCAAAACCTCTTGAGCAAGACCCTCAGAGCGTGCTCCACTTCAGGGACACTGGGATGGCATCGGGTGGCTGTTTCATCCCAGGATATGGAGGCGGTAGGGAGACTGGGAGTGGCTTCTCCCCTATCTCCCCCTCTCGTGCCAGTTGCAGGAAGGAAAAAGAGAATGTGGAAATAGTGGTCTCACCCACTTTCCTGTAGCCCTTGACCCTTTTTATCCTAATCAACTATGTCAAAATCATCAAAAATAAAAATAATTAAATATTTAAAAAACAAAATTGGTGGGTACATGCCCAGCGTGGTAGCCTTGCATAGATGTTGGGATCCCGCGTGTGTGCTGGTTTGTATCTCGGCAGCTCTACTTCCTGTCTAGTTCCCTGTTGTGGCTTGGCAATCAAGCATAGCCCCAAGGCCTTGGGACCCTGAACCCATGTGGGAGACCCGGAGGATGCCTCAGGCTCTTGGCTTCAAATTGGCTCAGCTCTGGATGTTGTGGCCATTTGGGGAGTAAATCAGTGGATGGAAGGTTTTCCTCTCTGTATGTGTTTCCAAAAAAAAAAATCGATGGGTATTAGGATTGTTTTATGTAGTAGTAAAACCAACAGCATGTGTTTTTTTTTTTAAATAAATTTGTTTTTAATCTTTTTTGAGAGGCAGATTTACAAAGAAAGAAAAAGAAAAAGAAAAAGAAATCTTCAATCTGCTGCTTTACTCCCCAAATAGTTGTAATGGCCAGAATTGAGCTGATCTGAAACCGGGAGGCAGAAGCTTCTTTCGGGTCTCCCATGTGGGCACAGGGGCCCAAGGACTTGAATCATCTTCCACTGCTTTCACAGGCTATAAGCATGAATCAGCAGGTACTCAAACCAGGGTCCATATGGGAAGTCAATGATGTAGGCAGAGGATTAGCTTGCTGAGCTATTGCACTGGCCCCACAGCATGTTAAATTGCCACAGTTACCTGGAGATATGTAATTAGGATTTCTACTTTTTTATGAGCCGACAGTGGGAAGAGCAGCTGGGATTGAAACCGGTGCTCATATGGGATTCCAGATTGAGGCTTTACCCGGGCCTGGTACAATGGTGTAGTGGTTAAAGTCCTCGCCTTGAACACGCTGGGATCCCATATGGTCGCTGGTTCTAATCCCAGTGGCCTTGCTTCCCAACCAGCTCCCTGTTTGTGGCCTGGGAAAGCAGTCGAGGACGGCCTAAAGCCTTGGGACTCTGCACCCACGTGGGAGACCCAGAAGAGCTCCTGGCTTTGGATTGGCGCAGCACCAGCCATTGTGGTCATTTGGGGAATGAATCATCAGACAGAAGATCTTCCTCTCTGTCTCTCCTCCTCTCTGTATATATTTGCCTTTCCAATAAAAATAAATCTTAAAAGGGGGCTTTACCCATTATGCCAAAGCACCAGTCCTCCCAAAAATAATCTAAACACTCTGATTCATGGCCATTTCTTCAGTAACTGGATTTCTACTGGAAAACAGAGCTAAAAAATAAATAAAGACTTACCTACTTGGGATTGGCACAGTGGCTTAGCATAATTCTCCATATGTGGCGCAGTATGCCCTAGGCACTGGTTTGTTTCTCAGCTGTTTCACAGAAACATCAGAAGATCCAGCTCTACGTGAGTGGCCTGAGAAAGCAGTGGAAGTTGGCCCAAATCCTTGGAACCCTTTACCCATGTGGGGACCTGGAAGCAGATCTTGGCTCCAAGTTTTGAACCAGTGCAGGTCTGGCAATTATGTTCATTTGGGGAATAAACCAGCAGATGGACAATCTCTTTTCCTCTCTCTCACCAATTTTTTCAAGTAAATTAAATAATAATTTATTTAACCTGAAAAAGAGAGATCTTTCATCTGTTGGCTCACTCCCCAGATGGCAACAACCAGGGGGTGGACTAGACTAAAGCTGGGTTTTCCATGTGGATGACTGGGTCCACATACGTTCTCAGGTGCATTAGCAAAAAATGACAAGTAGAATCAATAGGACTCAAACCAGTGTGCTGATAGCCCAGTGCTAGTGTTGCAAGTACAAATGGCTTAATAACCTGCCAAATAGGGCCCAGCATGATGGCTCAATGGCTAAATCCTCACCTTGAACATGCCAGGATCCCATATTGGCATCAGTTCTAATCCTGGCAGCTCTAATTCACATCCAGCTCCTTGCTTGCCACCTCAGACAATAGTAGAGGACAGCCCAAAGCCTTGGGGGACCCTGCAGCAGTGTGGGAGACCAGGAGGACCTGGCTTCATCTGTGGCAACACTTCGACTTCTGACTAGGTGAGTTGATTGGACACTCTGCAACCTTATCTTCGGGTTTATAACAGTTGCTTATTGTCTGCTTCCCCTGCTACATTGCAAGAAAGCAGGAAAGTAGCTATCCAATGCAGGAAAACTTTCTCATTGTATCCCTAAGCAAAGTGTACCAAAAGTTTGTAATTAGTCCCAAAGTGAAACATTGTATTGTGTGTAAACCACATTATACAACCCAGTTTATGCTGTTTTCTGACTTCATAAAATGTTAAGCATTTGATTTTAAACACTTCTTTCTTATTCACAGGCTTTATTAAGATTCAAACAGAGCTGAAAAGAAATATTAACAATCTGCAGTTCACACTGAAATAAATATAAACATTTCATTTAATATAAACATTGTAAAATACCGTGAAAATATACAAAGTGGCAAAAGGTGATATTAACATAGAAACTAAAATTCCTTCTTCCCATTCTCCAATCTTCCAAATTCTAACAGTTTAATAAATCATAATAAATCACAACAAATCACAAGGTTATGATTGTTTTTATTGATTTGGTTTATGCGCTGTGGACATATATTGAAGTTAAAGCCTCACTGAAGTTAAAGGCCTGACACTTTATATATATAATAAAATTTAGTTGAGACTGGGCTCCAAAGCACCTTTTCATTTATTCTTTCCCAATAAAATACTGCTCAAATAAGCATACATCCTGTTGCTCACCAGAACTTAATAGTCTTATCTTGCAAATAAAGTATGTATATAATTAAACAGTTGGTGAACATATAGAAGGTAAGAACAAATAAAGCCCCCAAAGTACTGCTGTGTAATGTGTCTACCGTCAGATTGACCAGGCCAGTGGTTACATTTGAGAGCAAGAAAAAAGTCAGCTGGTTTTTGTTCAGAGCTGTGATTAAACAAAAACTGGGTTCTTTTCTATCAGCTCCAGGGACTAGAGACCCTGCATGCTTCTTATTTGTAGTCGGTGACTGGATAAGTTCCCAAGAACAGGGTACCAGAGCTGCTTTCATCAGAAATTTTGCAAAACTCAAAATCATATCACCCAGTAATAAACAACCAAGAAGGATCAAGCTAGAAGCAACTATCCAGATACAAAAAGCTAAATTGGCCATTCTTCTAGACACTGGTTCTATGTTTACTTGAACGATGTGAAGAGATACAAAGAGGCTAATGGCTGCCAGAAGAAGACAACATCCTGTTTTTATCCAATATTTGGTATCTGATCTGCGTTTTAGCACAAACAACCCCGTCTGCAAGCCAGCCATGTGGATCGCCACATATCCCAAGGTAGAGATTATTCCTTCCCGGTTGGCATTAAATAAACCAACTCTTGAGCCGCTGCCGTCAGTGCCATATAGAATTAATCTCTTCAGTGGAGTAAAGTCAAGGGCTAGCTGATACAATACAATAGTGCTAATGGCTGCAAACCAGGATTTATTTAGAGGGAGAACAATCAAAAGCAATGATGTTAACACTTTCACAACTATTAAGGTGAAGAAAAAGTTCCAGTGAACTCCATACTCCGTTACATGTTCCTGATAGCCTATGGATTTTATAATGACTAACCGTCCCATTCCGAGTAAGAGCAATGGCCAAACAGAGTACAAGGACTTTGTAAAATAGTAAAATCTGGACCCATCCAAATATTTTCTCTTTCTGACCTCTGGACAAACGATTGCAGTTCCAAAAACAAAGGCGCCCACTCCATAATCCATTGCTCCTGTCCCGTAGAGCTCAGCTTTAGCAAACCTTCTAGGAAAAAGTGGGAAGTCCACAGCCAAAATGGCAATGGCAGTAAAGACACTGTTAACTACACGGAAACAAGACACGGCTGGAATGTATTCTGATTCTAGGCTAATTTTCAAGAACTTCTCAAGAATTTTCTGGACAGGTAATCTGGGATAGCAAGTCCTTTTCCAATATATCTGATAGAACAGCCCTGCCCCAAGGAGAATTACAGTGAGATTCTCCAGGATGATAAAGGAAGACAAAACAGTTAAAGTGGCCACCATAGGAACTACGAAGCTGACAAAGTCAATGAAGAATCGCATGCTCCGGGTATCTGAAGGAGAACCCACGAGCTGCAAGAAAATGATGAGGAGCCCCCTGCAGAGGATGCAGAGCGCCGGATAGCACAAGCCCTGGGTGACTTCAAGCACGCTGGTTCCATTGTGGTTACTCACAAAGGCCTCCTTCATCTGCTTTTGAGACATGTTTTATTTATTTTTTTTCCTCCTGTAAAAAAACAAGAGCAAAAAGAAATGAACCAGGGGAAAGCCACACTTGTGTGGAACTGGCATACTGACACACCTGATGACTGTACCATCATCCGTAAGTTCCAGAGCAGAACTTTACACCCTAATGATCTCACACCATGAGCAGAAGCTGCGACCTGTTGTTCCTCCTTCCAAGGCTTGTGGGATGAACTTTAACACTGATGCCTTAGGAGAGGCTCGTCACACTAACACTACGAGACTGCTATTGTTTAGAAAGCTTCGGGTATAGTAGAAACACATAGGGTAGAAACATAGGGTAGAAACACAAAGATGAATTTGAAATGTAAACTTGAGAATAGCACCAGACAGGGACTGCTGTTACACAGCAATAGTACTAACTGCTGTGAAGCTCAGCCATGAAAATAGCCTGCACCATGCCTTTCAATTAAATGTAGGCAAGAGGAGAAAGGCGTGAGTATCGGCACTTTGGGGTCTGCTAGACGAGTTTGGTACAAATTCCAAGTTATTCAGTGACCCGAATCTCAGCTTACTCCTTTCCTGGTTTTCAACCAGGCACATTTTTCAGGCTAAGATACTGGTACATAAAATGGAGGCATAAATGGAGGTACATACTGGTGTAGCTGCTTTTCTTTCAAAGATTTATCTGACCGGCAGAGTTACATAGACACGCAGAGACAGGAGTCCTCCACGCGCTGGTTCTCTCCCCAAATGACCACAAGGACCAGGACGACGCTAGGAACCTCTCCCGGGTCTCCCACGCAGGTGCAGGAGCTAAAGTGAGCCATCTTCCACTGCTTTCCCAGCAGTATTAGCAGGGAACTGGATGGGAAATGGTGCAGCCGGGTTTCAAACCGACATCCAGGCACTGCAGGTAATTCAACCCGTCACACTGCAGCGCTGTCCCATGCCAACGCCAGAAAAGCGGTACTCTGCAATGCGCTAGTCAGTACGAACCACACTGAATCTACAAAATGAATGCACACATGCATTTTGGGCTGTCTGGGCCCTGCAACAAGCCCTCACCGTAACCGGCTGATCTTTAAAAATAAGAGCCCTTTTCGTCTGCCACCGCTCCGCCAGGCCCTGACGCCTCGCGTGTTCCAAGTGGTCGCCCAGGAGGCTCAGGACGCCGCGCTGACCACCCGGAAGCGAGCGGCTTCCGGCTGGGCTAGCAGCACTTCCGGCGGAGGCGGGGCCCGCGGCTCTTCCGGGCAGGGAAGCTTCGCGCGCCCGCGCAGGAGGCGCCCGTTCCCCATAGGTCGCCGCTTCCTCTTTGCTGTCCGGCTTGGGACTCAAAAAGCCTGGGTTCTTGCGGGAGCCGGCTTCGGGCTGGCCCCTCATAGGGCCCGTCTGTCGCCTCACAGCACTCCCCTGTCAGGGTAATGGGGTCTGAGGGACATGCACCACATTCTGCCGCGATGAGCTCCTCTGAAAGAACCCGTGGCCCGGACAACGCTGTGGCTCCCCAAACCACGCAGGAGGCTGCCGAGCCACCCTTATCTTAACGCTAGAGAAGCCGTCTCCTCCGGGACGGAGCCTGCCAGCCGGCTCCGGCGCGTCCCGGGTGGGCCACGTGCGCCCGGCTCCGCGTGTTCGCGCCCCGCCCCGGGGGAGGAGCCGGCCGCCGGCCCCGGGTCTCGGCTGAGCCGCAGGCTGGCCGCCGCTCGCCGGTGCCCGCGCTCCCTTCCCAGGCGCTCCCGCCCCTTCCCAGCGCCGCCCAGCCTCTTCCCGCCGCCTCACGCGGCCCGCCCGTGGGCTGTGCGCTCGGCTGCCTGCGCCGTGGGACCGGTGAGTGCCACCTGCAGTCCAGATCCGAAGCCCTTCGCCACCCCGAAGGTGTAGGGGAGACTGGTTTCCAAAAAAGCCGTTTGCCTCTCCTCTTTCCTTGGGACCCTGTCGTGTCCTGAAAGAAGCTAGCCCAGCTCCTGACTCTAGTCCGCAGCAAGGACCTTTCCTGGTCACTCTCCAGCGTGCTGGCAGGGGAGGGTCCCTGCGGGCGGGCTGAGGCTGGGCGCCTGCTCTCGCCCTACTCGGCCTGGGAGGAGCCGGCTGACCCTGGGAGGCATCAGGAACCGCCGTGTCCTTGGCTGGGGTCATATCCACCTTCCCGGGAAGGACGTGGGTTTCCCGTACCAGGTGCTTCCGGAGCGGCATCACAGCCCTGGCCACGCCGGTTCAGAGAGTCCCAGCTTCGTGCCAGGAATAGGGGCGGGATCGGCTGTCCTGCCAGGACCCTTCCCAAATCTCAGTGTCTGCCCTCCCACTGACCTTGTCCTAGGGGAGAAAGAAACTGAGTCTGGGTGGGAGGCGGAGCGTACATCAGGTTGGCACTTGCCCTGTGTTCCACCCGTTCATTACCGAATCCTCTGCCCACTGTGGTCACACCCTTTCCAGAAATGCTTGGCTGGTAACCGCAAAGCAGACAGGAGCTGGAGCTGAAGCTGGAAGAACTGGAGAAAACTGCTTTCATCTGACTTCGGCTGGAAACTGCCACTGCATGGTAATCACCAACATTTGCGCATTGGATCCTTATTTTAGCACATGTGGTCTCGATATTAAGCTGTTCTTTCAAACAAGGAGAGGCTGGCGAGCTCTTACACTCTAGTCTGTTGGAGCTAAGAACGTTGGTGTCTAACCTGCCCTCCGCTCTTGACTGAGATGAACTTGCACTTGAGAGAACTTTGCTTTTGAGTTTCCAGAGCCTTCACTATGGCTGTCTCTTGGACAGGGTATAGGCAGTGTCTGGCTCCTTTTCCAGTTTCCATGGCAGCCCCTACCCCTGGGTTCTCTGAACACTAGCGGTCTTCAGCGCCTTAGGGAAAGTCAGCAGGGTGAACACATTTCAGACACCCCTCATGTTCCTTCTTGTTGGGGGGGCCGGTAGGGAGGGGAGCAGGGATGGGCACCACTATTCAGACAGAGCTAGGCCCTGCCAACCACACTCCCTCTCAGATTCTCCTGTCTTAAATCATGGACTTTCCCACCTGATGGATTGTCAACCTTTGGTTACAGTGCTAAACTGGGTTGACCCTTTAAGTGTTCCCACTTGCTTTTGTCCTATGCTTTCACACCATGACCTCATTGACCTTCACAACCATTCCTCCTGATTTAACAATCCCCATTTTCATTTTTTGGGGGGGAGAGGTTCTTTTTTTTAAAGCTTTATTTTTATTGGGAAGGCAGATTTTACAGAGAGGAGCAACATAGAAAGCTCTTTCATCTGCTGGTTCACTTCCCAAATGGCCTCAATGGCCTGAGCTGAGCCAATCCGAAGCCAGGAGCCAGGAGCTTCCTCCAGATTTCCTACAAGGTTCAGGGTCCTAAGACTTTGGGCCATCCTCTACTGCTTTCCCAGGCCACAGGGAGCTGGATCGAAAGTGAAACACCCAGGACATGAGCTGATGCCCATATAGGATCTCAGCAATTGCAAGGGGAGGATTAGCCAGTTGAACCATCGTGCTAAACCCAACTATCCCTGTTTTCAAGGTGAGGAATTAAGGCAGGTGATATCGCTTAACCAAGTCAAACACCTTGGGATTCAGCTGGGATTTCTCTCCCACTCATCAGCTGTTACTGGAGCATCAAGAGTTGATTCCAGCTTCTCCCTGCCAACTGTTGGCTGTGCTGCAAAAGCACATTATTGTCCAGAGGAGAGGATAAGGCATGAGACCTCTCCGTTTCCTTAGTGTATGCTACATCCTCCACTAACTCAGAAGATTTGCATCCCATGCCAACCAGAAACCTGTAATAAAACACCCTTGCATTTCACTGCAGGGAAAACATTAAGAAGTAGCCCAGGGATCCTCTGGAGGCACTCATAAAAGTTTCTCCCATCCTCTAATTGGCAAGGACAGACTTTCACTCTGCCCAGGCCTGCCCTAGTTCTCATTGCAGTTTTGCTTAGTGGGAGGAGCAGGCTGGCTGAGTCATCCAGGAGAAGCCCTCCTCTGTGTGGGTTTTTGTCTGCTCTTTCCCCCCTTAGGCTCTGGGATGACTCCTTTCAGATTTCTCCAGTCCTGGGTGGAAACCATGCTCCAGCCCACGCTCCCATGTCCAGGTAGACAGCAGGCCTTGTGCCTGCAACCCAGAACCCTGGCTGGCCACAGTGAAGCAGGATGTTCCAACAGGTCAAGTCTTAGCCTTCAAGCACCTGAGGCTTACGTGGGAGACCTGTCTGTTTTTTTCTCTTATGATAGTCATTCCACTGCTTTTTACTCATCAGCGAGAAGCTCTTCCTGACGCCTAATTTGAATGTCTTCTTGTTGTTTATAGCTCTTTTTTCTAGAGATGGGTAAGGGACTCCACAGGCTGCTTTCCAGGAAGGATTCCTGGTGCCTATCCCTGTCAATGGAATTGTTCAGGCTCAGTGGAAGCCTCAAATTTCTAAAGGAGGTATGCGTTAAAAAGGAGCTGGCACAGTGACTCAACAGGATAATCCTCTACCTGCATCACCAGCATGCCATATGGATACTGGTTCATGTCCCAACTGTTGCGCTTATGATTCAGCTTTCTGCTTATGACCTGGAAAGGCAGTGGAGAATGGCTCAAGTCCTTGGGGTCCCCTGCGCCAATATGAAGCTCCTAGCTTCAGATTGGCTCTGATCCCGTCATTGAGACCATCTGGGGAGTGAACCAGCAGTTAGATCTCTCTGTCTCCTAAGTCTGCCTTTCACATAGTAATAAATTAAGTAATTTAAAACAAGAATACAAATAAAACAGCCCAGGTCAAGAGGTCAGTCTATATAAAATTGCCAGAGGTCACTTGTTTGGAAAAAGAGAGGGGAGCTAATAAATTGCAGGCTGTGTGGAAGCTCCTTTATTCCAGGCCTCTTAGATTCCAAGTCACCTTTGCTGTGGAGCTCTGCCTCCTCATGGCAACCTGCAAGTGCAGCACCTTATCTAGAGATAACGCCAGGGCATGCTTGCTAGATTTCTTTAAAAGATTTACTTATTTGAAAGGCAGAGTTATTTTTCCCTCCCTAAATGGCCACAATTGCTGTGACTGGGCCAGGGTGAAGCCAGAGACCAAGAACTCCATCTAGGATTCCCATGTGGGTACAGGGACCCCAAGCACTTGGACCATCTCCTGTTGCCTTCCCACCACGTTAGTAGGGTCAGAACTAGAGCAACTAGGACTCAAACCAGGGATCCTTTAAGGGATAGGGATTCCAGCCTGTGAGTTAACCCACTAGGTCAGAATGCCCACCTTTCTTTGCTGGGATTTCCTCTTATTAATTTTGGGCAGACACTGAGCTGATGCAGCTCTATGTTATCTGCTTTTACGGTGCTCTCAGGCTATTGGAGTCTTGAATAGGGAAGTACCTTAGAAAGTTAGAGAAAAGAAGCCCACATGCTTGTCTGCTCTGGATGGGAAGTTGAGCAGCTGGATCAGAGACAGTGTCCAGGGCCCGGTGGTGTGGCCTAGTGGCTAAAGTCCTCACCTTGAACGTGCCAGTATCCCATATGGGCACTGGTTCTGGTCCCAACAACCGCAACTCCCATCCAGCTCTCTGCTTGTGGCCTGGGAAAGCAGTCAAGGACAGTCCAAAGCTTTGGGACCCTGCACCCATGTGGGAGACCTGGAGGAAGTTCCTGGCTCCTGGCTTTGGATTGGCTACAGCACCGGCCATTGAGGCCACTTGGGGAGTGAATCATCAGATGGAAGCTTTTCCTCTCTCTCCTCCTCTTGGTATAACTGACTTAGTAATAAAAATAAATTAAATCTTAAAAAAAAAAAAAAGAAACAGTGTCCATATGGGATCCTAGCACCACTGAGTCGTTATGCTGGGCCCTAAAATTATCCATAATTTTAAAAAAGATCATAACCCAGAGATAAAGCAACATTTTAGAGAATATTATAGATATATTTTTCCAAACATATTAAAAATTTATTTTTATCTGAAAGGAAGAAATAGAGATTGATTTACTTCCCCAATGTCTACAACAGCCAAGGGGTAACAAGCCAAAGCCAGGAGTCTGGAATTTCATGCAGGTCTTCCATATGAGTGTCAGGGACCCAAATACTTGAGCCATCACCAGCTACTTCCTAAGTGCACATCAGCATGAAGTTGTTATCTGAAGCACAGCCAGGACTCAAACTCAGCCCTACAATAGGACATGCAGGTGCCACAGCAGCATCTCTACCACTGCACCAAATGCCTGCTTCCTATTTATTTTTCATCCTAGAGACAGAATCTTCATCCATTTGTTTACTCCCTGAATACCTACAATGGCTGGGAGAATGCCTGGGCCAAGCCTGGAGTTGGCAGCTCAGTGCAGGTCTCCCTGATGGGTGGCAGGGATGTTGATGCTGCCTCCCTGGGTTCATATTGGCAAAAATTAGTAGTCTGGGCTACTAATTAAATCCAGGTACTCTGATTGGGACACAGACATCTCAACCAGGAGACTAAATGCCTACTCCACGATGTATTTTAAAACAGTTAAAGGCATACTTTTTGAATATTTATTTGAAAGGCTGAGTTATGAGAGGTCTTCTGTCTGATAGTTCATTCTGCAAATGACCACAGCAGCAAAGGCTGGGCTAGGCAGGAGCCAGAGTCTAGAACTCCATCCGGGTCGCTCATGTTGTTGCCAGAGCTGAAGCACTTTGGCCATCTGCTGCTTTCTTGGGTGCATTAGCAGGGAGCTGGATCAGAAGTAGAGCAGCTGAGGACCTGCTGCAATAGTGTAGTGGTTAAAGTCCTCGCCTTGAACACACTGAGATCCAATATGGGCACTGAGTCTAATTCCAACGGCCCCGCTTCCCATCCAGCTCCCTGCTTGTGGCCTGGGAAAGCAATTGAGGATGGCCCAAAGCCTTGTGACCCTGCACCCGCATGGGAGACCTGGAAAAAGTTCCTGGTTTGGTCTTTCTGCAACGAGACAGCTGTTTTTTTTTTTTTTTCCTAAGATTTATTTATTTTAATTGCAAAGTCATATATAGAGAGCGAGGAGGAGACACAGAAATATCTTCTGTCTGGTGATTCACTCCCCAAGTGACCACAAAGGTCGGTGCTGTGCTGATCTGAAGCCAGGAGTCAGGCGCTCTTCTGGATTTCCCATATGGCTGCAGGGTCCTAAGGTTTTGGTCATCCTCTACTGCATTCCCAAGCCACAAGCAGGAAGCTGGATGGGAAGCGGGACTGAGACAGCTGTTTTTCATTGCAAGCTGAATGGTCTCTTTGGAAAGGGACCCAACTCTTGGTTTTTTCCCTGCAGTACTTAGAGAGCAGCCCTCCATGTGGGCCTACTCCTGACCTGGTGAACAGTCACAAAGGAGTGGGATAGCATTTATTGAGTTCATACTGTGTGTAAGGCACTGATAAAATACTTTGTATACTTCTGCTTTTCTTCCCAATAACCTGTGAGTTTCATTTATTTTCCTTTATTTGTAAATAAGAAAGCTGTGGCTCATTGGGCCAAGCACTAATGGGACTGAGATTTGAACCCTCTACCAGGCTGGGACTGTGGAAAGCTCTTTGCTGTAGAGGCTCCTGCCCATGGTGTGAGTTACAGCTTGCATGTTATTTCCTTCCAGGTTAATGGCCGCAGTCCAGGCTTTGGTGCTCAAGGCATGGAATCCCTCAGTGAAGACCTGTGGGAGTTCCTGGGTGGGGAGGCTCCACTGCATCAGCTGGACGACCTCACTAAAGTGAATCCGGTGACGCTGGACACAGGTACAGGCCTCCCTCAGCTCTGGAGTGCCTTCTTCAGTAGTGTGCAGTTGTGATGAGGGTGTTGAATGTAGCTTCCCCAAATTTAGACTGAGGCAGGCAAGAATCTTGACTGGGAGCCAGGTGGACTGTTCCAGACTGCTACTCCAGGGAGCCTAGCAGCTGCTCCCAGCCTCCCCAGGGCAGGCTTTCCTCGACATTCGACATTCGGGGCACATCTTAATTAGATCTTGTATCTGTTCACCAGGGAGCTGCTGGATCTGCTGGCACTTGGTTAATTGCAGAGGGAGGGCTGTTAGGCAGATGTGCCTCTGTGGTTTTGTAGCTGAGCAGGAGCTTGCTAACGGTGTCTCTGCCTCAGTCCTGAGGTGCCTGCAGGCCCGGTACTCAGCAGACACATTCTACACCAACGCTGGCTGCACCCTAGTGGCTCTGAACCCCTTCAAGCCTGTCCCTGAGCTCTATACGCCACAATTGATGAGAGAGTACCACAGCGCACCACAGCCCCAGGTAAGGCTCGGCCGCCTCCTGCTTCTCCCCACAGCTGCCACAGCCCTGCCCAACAGGAGCTCCTAGAATTTTGGGCACTGACCGCAAGCAGAAGTTGCAAAAATGGGATACAAATATTGGTTTGATTGGGTTTGAAACCTAAAATAGAGGCAAAAAGGAAAGCATTTTTATAGATGTATTAATAGGAAAGACTTTACAAAGGTATATTTGTGTATATAGCAAATTCCATTTTTAGAAAAAAAAGTAAGGTTTGCTTACACATTTAGAAGATGTTCCTTTCTACTAAGAAGAGAAATTCTTTAGGGATGGGAGTGGGGTTGGTAGTGCAGCCAGAGCATGGGCTTGTCTGTTAAAATCGTGTGACCCAGGCAGGGGTGATGTTGGCAGGCTGAAGGCAGAAGATGAGGGTGCTGAGTGGGACCACTGGGCCCTCTGTGAAGGCCTGAAGGACCACCACAGGGCTGCTTTGTGTCGGTGGCAGTGGGGGCTGCGTTCAGAGAAGTGAGACAAGGAGGCACAACGTTTGGAAGTTTTGTAACAGCCCAGGTGAGAGTGGGACAAAGGCAGCTAGAGGACGCCCATTCCCTCAAGAAGGTGCAAGGAAGAGATCACAGCTGATCACAGCCCAGCTGTCCAGGAGTCCCTGCCCTGGGATGTGTCCAAGTGCAATCCAGGAAGGCTGTCCTGAGAGCCGCTCTGCACCGCAGATGCCAAGTCATGGTTTTACCAGTTTCCACAGCTGGATGCCTAGCACACTGAGGACTGTTAGTAACAGGTGCTCTGGAAGTACGTACTTGTTGAGTGGCTTTGGAAAGGCTATTTAACTCCCCTGAACCTCAGGTGCCCATGTAATATCAAGTTCTTTGTACAGCACATGCACATAGCTTTTAGTGATTTCTAGAAAAAGTTTTTTGTAAATTTCAAAATATAGTAACATACACCAACAATAAAATGAGGTTACTTTAGCAAGAGAAAATGAGTATAGGAAGTGTTAATGGCATTGGAGACTAGCCAAGGGCCAGCTTCTAGGCTGAGAAGGCAAATATGTGAAACCATCTTTGGAGCTTCGGAGTTGGACCTGACTGAGACTGTCTTACATGGGAAATTGCTTGGTCCATTAGACTTAGTATAGTGAATGTGAGGAAAATAACAAAGAATTGTGGATTGGGCCTGCTCAAGACCAGAAAGAACTCCCAGCAAAGATGTACATCAGATGCTATTTATAGAATAAGAGAAGTGTGGTATAGAAAACTTGAGTAATTACTTGCTAGTCTGCCAACCAGTCAGTTGGTTATAGATTAACCAGTTAGCTGTTTACACTTTTCTTAACTGGCAACTAGCCGAAGCTCAGTTACTGCGCAAAACTATATAAGTGAGGTCTGTTGGTTCCAGTGCAGGTCCTTTGTCCAAATCCATGACCTCCTACAATTTTTATTCAGCAACTGTTTTATCCAAACTTTTTTTCTGGAGGAAGCATCTAGCATTGATTGCATCTAGCTGATTGCTCTTTTCAGTCATCATCATGTCACAACTCCTTGTACTCAGGCATGTCCTCCTATGATTTTTAACCCCTTCATGTTTCAGAAGCTAAAGCCTCACATCTTCACTGTGGGTGAACAGACCTACAGGAATGTCAAGAGCCTGATTGAGCCCGTCAACCAGTCAATTGTTGTCAGTGGAGAGAGTGGTGCTGGAAAGGTAGGGGGACCTTTTTCTCGTTGGATCAACTTATAAGTGGCTGGGGGGAAGGGAAGGGAGCAGGAGGCAGAGCTGATCTGTTGTGGAGTCACTACCTGAGCCTGGGATCAGGATGCAGTGATGAACAAGCACTAGACTGGATTTTGAGCGGGTTTCCGGTCCAGGCTCTGCCGCTGCATCTGCCTGGAGGACAGATGCTTTCTTCCCTGAGCCTTCATTTATTTGCTCATCAAAGGTCTGTCCCAGCTATGACATCATAAAACAGAAGTTAGCTCTAAGCGATTGCAGCATGGTGACTAAGAACATACCTGAGCGGTACTGAGCTTCTGCAAAGCACAGCTCTCTCACTTAAGTGGTTGAGGGTGATAGGATTTCTGTCAGAGTTCAGTGAGTGAGTGCACACAGAGCACTTGGTGGCACGCCTGGCACACAGCAGTGTCACTGTGGGAAAGGGTTTATTAGATTAGCCTATCTGAATCCTTTGGGCTGTGGGGCAGGACAGAGGTACAGCCTCCTAGATGGCAAAACTGCAGCAAGTAAGGCAGAAAATTGGACGAGATTGAGTAAAGAGTAAAGAGCTCGTCAAAGGGGGCTGCAGGCACAGGTTAGTCTTTGCACATTTAACAGGGCTTCTTTGGGACCATCTTTCATGTGTATGAGAATTGCTGAACCCTGCATACCTGTTACATTCTAGGCTGTGGACAGTGAGGAGTAGCAGAGGGAGGAACAGATAGAAGCTTAACCTACTCTGCCATGGCACCAGCACCTCATGCTTTATTTTAGGGACTGTATTCTTTAATATCTTCTATTTTTTTTAAGATTTATTTTTATTGGAAAAGCAGATTTACAGAGAGAAGGAGGGACCGAGAGAAAGATCTTCCATCTACTAGTTCACTTCCCACCCAAGTGACTGCAATGGCTGGAGCTGAGCTGATCTGAAGCCCAGAGCTAGGAGCCTCCTCCAGGTCTCCTACATGGGTGCAGGGGCCCAAGCGCTTGAGCCATCCTCCACTGCTTTCCCAGGGAAGGGAAAGTTTAGCAGCCAGGACATGAACTAGTACCCATTTGGGATGCCAGGGTTTGCAGGCAGAAGATCAGCTAATTGAGCCATCAGGCTGGTCCTTCTTTAGCATTTATTTTCTTTTCCTTTTAAGTTTACATAGTTGAGAAAAACATATACCTACATGGGTCTCTGAATAGGGTGGAAGGGTCGAGGTAAGGAGGAAGATAGAGGGGACACATGTTTCAATTTTTTCTTCTCCTGTGTCTTCCTTTCCTGTGGGGAGGGAGAAAGGATCACTTCTTGTTCTCAAACTGCATTGGCACCCAGGGATAGAGGACAGTCCTATGATGAAGAGTGTTCCAAGGGTGTTACTTCAGTGGTTTCAATAGTTCTGAGATGTTGTCAGTTTCGGGGCACTAGGGTTAAGAAAATCTTTCCAAGGTCTATTGGCTGACCAGGTGCACCTCAGCGTATTCCTAGGCCCAGAAACATGCTGCAAAGCTTGGCTAGGAGAGAGGTCCAGCCTGTTTGCTTTCCGTCCTCTGACAAGGTACTCTGTGTCCTCTTCTGGCCTACATGAGCTGGCTGTAATGTCCCCCGTGTGCATCTGAGCATGCTGTCCACTGCACAGGCATCAGCACCTGAGGAGGCCTGGTCCTGATACAAACACTCCATAAACTTAAAGTTTTAAATTTATTTATTTATTTTATTTATTTTTTTTTTTAGATTTATTTTTATTACTTTTTAATTGGAAAGTTGGATATACAGAGAGGAGAGACAGAGAGGAAGATCTTCCATCCGATGATACAATCCCCAAGTGAGCACAATGGCTGATGCTATGCCGATCCGAAGCCAGGAGCCTCTTCCGGGTCTCCCACGCGGGTGCAGGGTCCCAAAGGTTTGGGCCGTCCTCGACTGCTTTCCTGGGCCACAGGCAGGGAGCTGGAAGGGAAGCGGGGCCGTTGGGATAGAACCGGCGCCCATATGGGATCCCGGGCATGCAAGGCGAGGACTTTAACCACTTGCGCCACCGCGCCGGGCCCTATTTGTTTTTTTTAAAGATTTATTTATTTGTATTGGAAAGGCAGATATACAGAGAGGAGGAGAGACAGAGAGGAGTATCTTCCATGCACTGGTTCACTCCCCAAGTGAGCGCAACGGCTGGAGCTGTGCCGATCCGAAGCCAGGAGCTTTTTCCAGGTCTCCCACACGGGTGCAGGGTCCCAAGGCTTTGGGCTGTCCTCGAGTGCTTTCCTAGGCCACAAGTAGGGAGCTGGATGGGAAGTGGGGCCGCTGGGATTAGAACCGGCGCCAATATGGGATCCCAGTGTGTTCAAGGCGAGGACTTTAGCTGCTAGGCTACCATGCTGGGCGCAAAAGATTTATTTTTTTACTTTAAAGGCAGAGTTACTCAGAGATGGAAAGATAGATCTTCTAGCTGCTGTTTTACTCCAAATGTCCGGAACTGGGCTGTTCCAAAGCCTGGAGGTTTTTCAGTGTTTCACACATGGGACAGGAGCCTAAGCTTCTGCTTCCCCAGTCATTTTTGAAGGGAGCTGTATAGGAAGTGGAGCCACTGAGGCTTGGATTGGTCTCCATGTAGGATGTAGATGCCTTTACTTGCTGTGACACCTCCGTGTGACATCCGCATATGTTCTCTTGAGTTATGACTTCAACATGCAAACTTGAGGGAAACATTTCAGCTTAAAGCAGACTTACAAAACTAAGGTGGAAAAGACTATATCCAAAGAAAACAGAAGGAAATAAAGTGGAAATGAATAAAATAGCGAACAAAACCAATAGAAAAAAATGAAATCCATGCTATTACTTGGAAAGATGAATGATATAATCCTGCAGTCAAACCATAACATAAAATAAACTTGGATAGGACATTTTGTGAAATATTTTGTCAACAAATTGTAATTCAGATGAAATAGAGAAATATTTTCAGGTAACAACTACTGAAGTTACTATATGAAGAAATATAACCTGTATATGTAAAAAAATAAAAAATAAATAAGTAAGTAAAGACCTACAGCCAGGTTGCTTTACTTGTGAATTCTATCAAACATTGAAAGAATAAAAGTTGCTAATTCTACACAAATTCAGTAACAAGATAGAAGTAGAGGAACATGTTTTATCTCATAGAAAGACCTAAAGAACTTAGAAAATCAACACTTGCTACTGTAGCAGCAAAAGTTCTGAGAAGTTTACCAAGGTTAGTAGGATACAAAGTCAATAGGTAATACTTGCATTTAGTTGTCTTTCCAGGAGAAATTGAATAAATAACAGGAAAAAAAAATAAAAAGAGAAATTAGAAATTAAACATATGCCCACTTCAGATGATTAGAAGTAAAAGAATTTTGGGCCCAGAGCAGTAGCCTTGTGGCTAAGGTCCTTGCCTTGACTGTGTAGGGATCCCATAAAGGCACTGGTTCTAATCCTGGAGGCTCCACTTCCCATCCAGCTCCCTGCTTGTGGCCTGGGAAAGCAGTTGAGGATGGTCCAGAGTTCTGGGACCTTGTACCTGCATGGGAGATCCAAAAAAGCTTCTGGCTTTGGCTTTGGGTCGGCTCAGCTCTGGCTTGGGGAATGAACCAGTGCATGGAAGATCTTTTTCTCTGTCTTCCTTCTCTCTGTAAATGCAATTTTCCAATATAAATAAATCTTTGAAAAAAAAAAAAAAGCAACCAGCAGTAGGAAGCTGGAGTTGTGGTTTAGCTGCCTGCAATACCAGTTCTTGTCCCAGCTGCTTTGCTTCTGATCCAGCTCCCTGGGCCTGGAAAAGCAGAAGATGGCCCAAGTATTGGGAGCCTTGCTGCCCATATGAGATATGCAGATGAAGCTCCTGGCTTTGGCCTGGCCCAGCCTTAGCTATCACAGCCATCTGCAAGAGTGAACCAATGGATACAAGATCTGTTTTTTTCTTTCTCTGTAAATCTTTCAAATAAGTAAATCTTAGCAGAAAAAAAAAAAAACGCAGGAGGGCCTGTGGACTCGGTCCCACAGGACTGTTTCTGCCACAGACATGGACATCTCGCTGCCTGATGAAATTCTATGCTGTGGTAGCCACCTCACCCACATCCTGGGAGAGCCACAAGATTGCAGAGAGGATCGAACAGCGGATTCTGAACTCCAATCCTGTTATGGAAGCTTTCGGTGAGCTCTACCTCAGTCCCACATCCCTGGATTTGCTACATTCAGTCAGGGAGAGGGAGTGCTCTAATACCCTCTCGGGGTTAAGGGCGAATGTCTATTGTCTCAGACTCTCAACCTCCTAAGAGAGATCGTTTGATCATTATCTTCCCTCTAAGCACGTGTGAGATGGTGCTGGAGGGACATTGGGGTACCTGTGGTCCAAATACTCTTTCCATCCAGTTTTCTGGTGCAAAGAACCAGGGGACTTCTCTGTGATGCAGAGTTGTCGGTGCCCATGTGGGGGCCTGAATGGCCAGATGTTGTCCAATGACAGCTTCCCCTTCAGAGAAGAAAGCCCCTGGCTGCTGGGGCTCACTCACTCCAGTTCCTTGCCAGGAAACGAGCTCTCATGAACTCCTGTGGCTGAAGCCTGACAGCCCATCCCCTGGCCCTGCCCTTTGTGACACTGAGATAAGGACTTGAGGATAGGGATATGGCTTCCAGTGGACCTGTGGCCAGGAGAACCCTAAGCCTCGGGGGGTGGCATGAACATAAGTGTGATCTGCAGGGAACGCGTGCACACTGAGGAACAGCAACAGCAGTCGCTTTGGGAAGTTCATCCAGCTCCAGCTGAACAGGTAATGCTTGCTGCCTCCTGGACAATGGAGGGTGGGTAGTCAAAGTGCCTCAGGAGCTTCCTGCCCGAACCTCCTCTATGTGCAGGAAAATCTTTGTGGTGGGATTCCCTGGGATCCCTGAACTCTGAGGGTGGTCTTCTTCTAACAAGAGGAGTGCATGTAGGGATCTTGGGACAGTGTTCCTCCTTTCTGTTAGCCTGTCCAGGGACTTCTGGCTAGATGGCCACCTCTTTGGGCCATTTCCTCAAGCTTCAAGCTGGGATTGGTACTCCTACCTTGGGATAGGCCAGAAGTGATAAAAGTCCAGGCTTGTTGGCCCTGACCACCTGAGCTGGGTACAGAGGGTGTCCCAGAGCTGCCAAAGTCATTCTGAGTAGACTGTAGCCCTCATGACTCTCCTCATGATGGAGAGGATTCATGCTGCATGGGGGATTTGCTAAGTTGCAGTCTATTGTTACACGGTGAATGCCAAATAAATGCCAAAGGAATGAATTGGCAGCTAATGGGCTGTTGCCCACATGTGCTCAGTGCTCAGCAGATGACTGGAGCTGCAGTCCAGACCTATCTCCTAGAGAAAACTCGAGTGTCCTGCCAGGCTTCCAGCGAGAGGAACTTCCACATCTTCTATCAGGTTTGTGCCAGGCAGAACTCAGAGGTACAGGGCAGGGATGGGTCTGTGGATTTGCCTCTGAGCCCTGAGTATGTTCCATGTCTGTCCATTTTACATGCTGCTAATTCATTCTAACTTTATGCAGCACGTAAAAATATTTTAAAGACAGAGGAAGAACTCTTTCATCACTGGTCCACTCCCTAAGCGACCATAAAGGTGAGGACTGGCTAGGCTGAAGCCAGAAGCTCAGAACTCTCAGATTGTATATGGGTGGCAAGGGCCCAAGCACTCATACCATCTTACGCTTTTCCAGACATATTAGGAAGTTAGATCAGAAACAGAACAGCTGTGATTTGAACTAAAACTCATATTGGATACAAATGTCCTAAGTGGCTGCTTAACATGCTGTACTACATCCCCAGCCCCAGTATGCAGCATCTCTGCCTGCCATTAGACTTTGCCTCCAGCATGTCTTTGAGAGTTGGGAGTGTTTCTGGATGAAGCCTTGTTACTGTTGCCATACCAAGGGCTTCCCTGTAATGGCCATTGTCTTGCAGAATGATGGCTCCCCCAGGCTTATCCTTTTTCCTGTTAGCCTAGTGCTCCACGCTTGTCAGATTAGGAGCATTCTTAGGTCTGCCACTCCAGGCTGCCTTGGCTCTGAGCAGGGGCTGTGCTGACTTTGACTGAAGGCTTTCCTGGAGTAGGATGTCTTGCACTAAGCTGGAGAAGTTCAAAGCTCTGTATCCTGCCCTTGTGCCTGTCTAGGCTTCTCCAGGGACCCTTCCGCCTTAGGACATTGTTGCCATTCCTTGTTCCTCCGTCTACCTCCAGGCTCACAGGGCCTCAGTTTTCCTTACATCCCCATCGCCTAGCTCAGGCACCTACTCGTCTCTCCCCTCAGATCTGCAAAGGAGCCAGTGAGGATGAGAGGGTTCACTGGCACCTCCCCAAAGGAGCTGCCTTTTCCTGGCTGCCTAATCTGGACAGGACCTTGGAAGGTAGGGGAACCTCACCCAGTATCCTGGCCTGACTTAACGGAACCCCGCCCCACCCCTGCCCTGCATGAGGACTGCCTCCCTTACCCCTCGCAGCCCTTGCTGATCTGGGGCTCTGACCCCAGGCTGTGATGGATTGTTTTTCAGAGGATTGCTTCGAGGTGACCCGGGAAGCCATGCTGCATTTGGGCATCAACACCTCCACCCAGAACAACATCTTTCAGGTCAGAGAAAAAAGCCCGCATGTGTCACCTATATTTGGCAGAGATGACAGGAGCTCCTTGCACCAGGGCCTTCCTTAGGCTTGTGACGCCCGTCACTGAGCATCCAGGACTTAGGGCTGTGCTGTGCAATCTCCAGGGAGCCTGAGTCAGGGCCAAGATGAGCACCAAGGGCAGTGATCCAGTGCATCGTGCTGGTTGGGCCACAGGTCATTGTGCGGTGACACATGTCAGTCAGAAAGCCCTTGAGTCAGAGTTCTGGTTGTAGTAACTTCACATTCCTACCAGTTGTTTTGTTTTTCTGGCTCTTGTTGTTTAAGATTGACTAGTTTGTTCAAAAGGCAAAGCAACAAAAAGCAACAGGGGTGACGAGGGAATCTTGTTCATTCCCCAAATGGCTACAACACAGATCCAAAAGCCAGGAACTCCATCCTGGTCTCTCATGTGGCTGGCAGGGACCCATGTCCATCTTCCACTGCCGTCCTAGGTACACTAGCAGGCAATTGGATCAGAAATGGAACTGCCAGGAGTCAAAATTTCTCTCTAGTATGGGATGTTGGCTCTGTAAGCAGCAGCCTAGGCAGTGCTGGCCCCTGATGCTCCCCTTCTGTGTGCTCCTCGCCCCCTCAGCCCCATGTCTCTGCCTCTTTCTGACCTTGGTGGGCTGAAACTTTCTCATCTGTCCTCTCTTCTCCTGCTCTTTGCTACTGCAACTGACTGCCTTCCCTCGCTTCTCTCTTCCCAACCCCAGAGCAATGGGAGGAAATAGCACAGGTTGGCAGCGAGGACAGCAAGGCCACTGCAGAGAGGGGACAGTGTAGTGGAAACTGACTTCCTTTGCCTCTGGCAGTAAGGAGTTATATCCAGTGTGGGTACTGCTAACTTAGAGCTTAACCAGGACAGCACGTAAGGACAGGCCCAAGGCATGCTGCTTTAGGGGTGACTGGAACCTCTGCCACAGCCACATCAGTCCTCTCCTGTGTGGTTATGGCCAAAAGGCCAGCAGCAGGTGGAGGTGCCGTGTCAGTTGCCATACAGGGTAATAGGGAGGGGTCCTATTTGCTCAGTACCAGTCTAAGGCTTCAAGGGTTCACCCTTGTGGAATACTGAGTGTGAAGGCTTAGAGGCATCCTGTGTACTGAGATCACCGCTCCCTCTGGCCTGGGCCGTCGGATCCCATGAATGCAGAGAGGGGGCCAGGACTGAGCTGTTAGGACCCACATAGGTAACCCTGGCCACAGCCAATAGGTGTGGTCCCGGAGAGGTGTAAAGGGACAGTTGGTGCGTGGGCCTGGGAAGCATATGAAGTTAGACTGCCTGGCTCTTTGTTTTAAAATTTATTTATTTTTTATTGGAAAGGCAGACGTACAGAGAGAGGGAGATAGAAAGATCTTCCATCCACTCTTTCGCTCCTAAGCTGCTGCATCAGCTAAGCTGAACCTACCCAGAGCCAGCAGCCTTGAGCCTCTTCTGGGTCTCCCACACAGGTGCAAGGTCCTAAGGCTTTGGGCCGTCCTCTACTGCTTTCCCAGGCCACCAGCAGGGAGCTAGATGGGAAATGGAGCAGCCAGGACACAAGCTGGTGTCCATATGCAAGGTGCGGATTTAGCCACTGAGCCTTTGTGTCAAGCCCATAGACTGCCTGGTTCTAATCCTTCCTCTCAAAAGGGTCTCCTCAGGCTTGGAATTTAACCCCTGCAGTCACGTCTGCGTTATGGGCATCATTGTGGCATAGGTCTTCTTGTTGAAAATACTGAGGGGTTGCATGTGATGGGTATAGAATTGCACCCAGCTGGGCCCAGTGCAGTGGCCTAGTGGGTGAAGTCCTTGCCTTGCATGCGCCAGGATCCCACAGGGCACTGGTTCATGTTCCGGCAGCCCCGCTTCCCATCCAGCTCCCTGCTTGTGGCCTGGGAAAGCAGTCGAGGACGGCCCAAAGCCTTGAGACCCTGCACTCGCATGGGAGACACGGAAGAGTCTCCTGGCTCCTGCTTTGGATTGGCTCAGCTCCAGCTGTTGTGGCCACTTGGGGAGTGAATCGGCAGACAAAAGATCTTCCTCTCTGTCTTTCCTCCTCTCTGTATATCTGCCTTTCTATAAAAATAAAATAGTTCTTAAAAAAAATTTGCACCGGGCCATGCTGGGGCTTCTTGTTCTGTTGTCCTCAGGACACTCAGCAGGGAGCCGTTCTTTGCGGGCTCAGCCCTCATCCTGTCCAATCCTGCTCCTGAATCACTCTTTTCTGCCCCTAGGTCCTAGCTGGGCTGCTGCACCTTGGCAATATCTTGTTTGCTGACTCAGAGGATGAAGCCCAGCCCTGCCGCCTGATGGACAGTGCCAAATGTAAGGGGCAAGGCCGGGGGGCAAGGCAGGACCTGCCGGGAAAGTAGCCAGCACTGCTGGGATTAGGTGGGAGGCCAATGGGTCAGCGTTCTCTTGAGGTTCCCTTGATGAGGCTGTGCACTGTAGGCCCTGCCCTGGGTGACTGACTCCTCTCCCCATCGCTGGTGAGACACATGAGAAGTCAAGAATGGAGAGTTTCTGAAGTGACTGGTCCCTGCTTCTGCTCCTTACGGAGACCTTACAGCAGCGTGCCTATCAGAACTTTGGTTTCCTCTGTCCGGCTTTACCAGCCCTGGCTCCACTGTGATGACCTCACAGTGCCTCGGGAAGAGGGCTGCTGGGATGCAGGGTGGTTTGCTTAAGGAGGACTCACCCCTCCCAGGCCCCATCAGGACGTCAGCCTTGCTGCTGCGGCTCCCCGAGGACACACTGCTGGAGACCCTGCGGATTAGGACCATCAGGGCAGGCAGGCAGAGGCAGGTGTTCCAGAAGCCCTGCTCCCGAGCCGAGTGCGACACTCGCAGAGACTGTCTGGCCAAGCTGGTCTACTCCCGGTGAGCAGTTAATCTGGGCCCTGCCTTCCCCTACGGTTTCCCCGCTTTGGGATTGGACCAGACACTGTCAAACAACAGGCACAGGCCCAGCAAACGGGGGTGGAAGGGTGGTGCCAAATGAAGCAGATTTCAGACCCCTGGGACAGCAAGGCACAGTGTCCAGGACTTACCTGGGCAGAGCTGGCCTCTCCTTCTGAGTACTGAATAGAGAAGTTGTCACGTTCCTGGCTGAGATCCAGCTCACTATTAAAATACAGGAGCCTGCTTTAACCTTGACCATAAATTGGTAAGGAAACCCTGCTCTGCTCTTGACTCACAAAGCAGGCCCCAAAGGTGATCTTGGCCTTCACAGTGCAGACCCTTGCATGACTGGCTCCTGTGACTCCCTGCACCCCCATTCTTCAGGGCAGGAGCCCACCCTGTGCCCCTGGGGGTCCTGGCTTTTCCCTGTGGTTACATGGCTGACTCTGCCCTCTGGTCCTGTGTTTAAGGGTTGTCCCTAACCTTGGATTTTGAGACCTGCAGGGTACCTTGCAGGAGCCTCAAAGGGTGCAGAAGCCTCAGCAATGACAAGGCAGAGTGTGTGTGGATGTGTTCATGTCTGGGGGACCTAGGGCAGACTTCTAGGGAGGGCGTGCCTGGCTTTATGGACCTGCCAAAGACCAGTCACCTGAGAGGAGGTACTGCTGAGGGAACAAGCGCTCTGAGCTGAAAGAGCCCATGGCAGCTTAGTTCAGACTGTTGGCATTTTAGCCCACATCTCAGCTATCACTGCCTCAAGGCTAACTTCTCATCAAAGATTTGTAAAGTCTTTGCATGTGTGTACAATATGACAAGCACAGGTAGAGAACCTATAACCATAAGTGTGTGGGCTTTTTTGTTTTGTTTTGTTTGTTTTTAAGATTTTGCTTTTACTGGAAAGGCAGATATGCGGAGAAGAGGAGAGACAGAGAGGAAGATCTGTCCATTGATTCAGTCCCCAAGTGGCACCAACAGCTGGAGCTGTGCCAATCCGAAGCCAGGAGCCTGGTTCCTCTGGGTCTCCCATGCAGGTGCAGGGTCCCAAGGCTTTGGGCCATCCTTTACTGCTTTCCCAGGCCACAGGCAGGGAGCTGGATCAGCCGCCGGCAAGTGAGACCACCGGCACCCTGTGGGATCCTGGCGTGTGCAAGGCGAGGACTTTATCTGCTAGGCTACCTTGCCAGGCGTGTGTGTGTGTGTGTTTTACACACAGAAATCATTAGATCATTATAGCATTAAGTCATTTCATTTTTAATATTTACTTAAATTTATCAGAGAGCATGAGAGAGAAAGATATTCCATCTCTGGTCTACTCCCCAAATGGCTGCAAGAGCCAAGGTTGGGTCAGGCCAAAGTCAGGAGACAGGAATTCTGTCTGGGTCTTGCCTATGGGTGACAGGGGCCTAAGTACTTGGGCCACTTCTCAGGCACATTAGGAGGCACCTGGATTGGAGGTGAAGTAGCCTGGACTTGGAATTGACATTCATACTAGATGTGAGTGTGGCAAGTGGCAGCTGCTTCTTCTCTTCCACAGTACCAACCCTAATACTTATTGTCCTAATCACTGGCAAAAAAGAGAAACCATTTTCTTTATAAAACTGAAAAAGTTATAATTACTCTGAGGAATTTAGTAAAGAAGCAGCCTTGAATGGTGCTGTGCACATTTCCACCTTGTTCTTTGCCTTCTCTGGGCTGGGATGGTCCCAAAGTGGGGCAAGCCATTGTCGACCTCCAGAGACTGGTGGCTCCAGGGAATGTAATAGAACCTTAAGCTCTTGCCTCCAGAGGTGGAGTGTCTAGAGCTGAGTGAGACCAGTCCTTTACAAACCATACCCATGCCTGCCCATCAGCCCTGCCTGTCCAGGAGCCAGGACAGGCCAGGTTTGTGTGCACTTGGAGACAGGCGTGCCTACAGCCTGCATCTCTGTCGGTCAGGCAGGATCAGCAAGGAGCACAAGAGGATTTTACCTTTGACCTGCCAGGTACAGCACACAGGACCCTCCAGAGCATAGCACGCTGGCTGATGGAGCAGCCCTGACCGCCCCCCACCCCGTCACCCTCAGCAGCACCCCTGCTCTTCCCCCACAGGCTTTTTGACTGGCTGGTGTCGGTGATCAACAGCAGCATCTGCGCAGACCCTGACTCCTGGACCACTTTCATAGGTAGCAGGTGCTCGTCCTGCTGGGCGCACTCCAGCAAGGGGAAGCTGAGGGCAGGCAGACAGGAGCCTGTGGCCATTGTGTCTCTTCCCCTCTTTGTATCTGTCTGCCCTGCCCACAAATGAGATTTTTGCTGTCCACTGCCCATGTCTGACCCATCCATAGCTGTCTAGACTCATTTATGGGAGCTCCATTTCTCCCCCAGGTCCCTAACTCCCATCGCAAGACAGTTGTTGAGGGGGAGAGGATCAGAGTGCATGATTTTTTTTTATTAAAGATTTATTTATTATTATTACAAAGTCAGATATACAGAGAGGAGGAGAGACAGAGAGGAAGATCCTCCGTCCGATGATTCACTCCCCAAGTGACCGCAACGGCCGATGCTGTGCCAATTCGAAGCCCGGAACCAGGAACCTCCTCCAGGTCTCCCATGTGGGTGCAGTGTTTCAAGGCTTTGGGCCGTCCTCAACTGCTTTCCCAGGCCACAAGCAGGGAGTTGGATGGGAAGTGGAGCTGCTGGGATCAGAACCAGCGCCCATATGGGATCCCAGTGTGTTCAAGGCAAGGACTTAAGCTGCTAGGCCACACCGCCGGGCCTCAGAGTACATGATTAACAGGGACACAGAGGCATGACTGAGGCTAAAGTAGCTGTGACCCCGGTGTGGCCAGCAGTTAGGGAAGGGAGAAAAGCTTAGAGGCCTGAGTTAAGCTGGTGAGCCCAAGGCCTTCCTAGTTAGATTTGAGAAGGAAAATGCTCCCTGGGACCTGGTTTTCCTGCAAGAGGGATCTATCAGGACTGTCTTCAGACCCAAATATGGGCCACCCACCTGCCATTTGGGTGTTTTGCCTGCTCGGAGCTCTGGAGAAGCAGATGTTGGGAGGCAGGGATGGGGAGGTCGCTTTGCTACTTGCTGGTGCCTCACGCGCAGCCTCATCCCCAGGCTGCCAAGTGTGAGCTGCCCTGTGCGCCTGCCCTGCCCCAACCCCCAGGTTCCTGAGCGGCCCCGTGGCTCTCCCCCATCCTCCCAGGCCTGCTGGACGTGTACGGGTTTGAGTCATTTCCTCACAACAGTCTGGAACAGTTGTGCATCAATTACACCAATGAGAAGCTGCAGCAGCACTTTGTGGCCCACTACCTAAGAGCTCAGCAGGTGAGGGATGGACACTTGGGGTCCGGGGGGACACCTTCTCCCTGCCCTCTGGTCCTGGTCACTTCTCACTAAGAGCATTCTGATTCATTTTATTTTATTATTGTTAATATGATTTATTTATTCCCCTCTTTAAGACTTATTTATTGGAAAGGCAGCATTACAGGTGGAGGTTTAGCATGCTATGACATAGCACTATTCTCAATTTTTATTTTAAATTTTTTTTAATTTTGATGATCTTTACATAGTTGATTAGGGATCAAAGGGTCAAGAGCTACAGGAAAGTGGGTAAGACCATTGCTATTCCCTATTTTTAATTGACTAGTAATAATAGTATTTGTGAGATACTCTACCACACCACTCTGGACAGTGTATGAGGCTAAGCCCCTTGTAGATGGCCCATCCAGGCCACAGTGCCCTCTCCCAGCCTGTTCCTTGTCTGACCCTAGGAAGAGTATGCACAGGAGGGACTGGAGTGGTCATTTGTCAACTACCGGGACAACCAGACATGTTTGGATCTCATCGAGGGGAGCCCCATCAGCATCTGCTCCCTCATAAATGAGGTGGGCGGGCCAGCCAGGGAGCTCTTCTGGGGCCCGATGACTCTCCTTTACCCTTTCTGGCCTCTTTCTCTCGCTCTGCCCAATGGGCTCTTGGGGTAACTGTTACCTCTCCGTGGGAGGGGATGGTGAGGGTTGCACTGAGCCCATGGTGGCCTGCCCACTCCCATCACAGGAGTGCCGCCTGAATCGTCCAAGCAGTGCGGCCCAACTCCAGATGCGCATTGAGAGTGCCCTGGCAGGAAGTCCCTGCCTGGGCCAGGACAAGCTCAGCCGGGAGCCCAGCTTCATTGTGATGCATTACGCGGGGCCTGTGCGGTACCACACAGCAGGCCTGGTAGAGAAGAACAAGGTAGGCCTGGCTGGAGTCACTCCACACACGCTGTTTCCCATCCTGCGCTGTCCTCTTGAGCTTCCTGCCAGAGTCCAGCATCACCAGCTTGGGCCCCTGTGCCTGAGGTCTCTGCTAATCAAGTGTGACCTTGCAGTGACTCACATTACACTGGGTTTGCATCTTGGTTTCCAAGTGGAACAGCTCCTCTTGACTTCCCTGAAAGCCATCCTCCAGGGCTGGGTTGGGTGGGGGACAGGCCCATGGGATCTCTGGGAACAACTCTTCCTGCCACCTTTGTGCCTCCCCAACAGGACCCTGTTCCCCCTGAGCTGACTGAACTCCTGCAGCAATCCCAGGACCTTTTGCTCCGGGTACTGTTTCCTCCTGACACTGAAGAGAAGACCCAGGAGGAGGAGCCCTCAGGCCAGAGCAGGGCCCCTGCATTGACCGTGGTATCCAAATTCAAGGTAGGTCTGGTGGTGCAGACAGGAAGTGCCCAGTTCACTCACAAGTCTCTCAGGATTGGTTCTGCTGGCTGGGCAGCAGCGGTGAATAAAGCTGAGTCCTGGTCCCCATGAGGTCTATTCCTCAGTGTGGAGGGCAGATACGAAGGCGTCCGTCAGGTGTGATGCCATCGCAGGAAGCCCAGGGTTGTCTCAGTTATACTGACATGGGTGCCAGTCATCTAAACCTCTGTGACCTGCCCTCTTCCCATATGACTGCTACCTCCAGTGACAGCCGATCCACTTCTCTCCTGCTGGGCTGCTTTCTAGCCTGGCTCAGCCCTTGTGCATGCTGCACCACCTTCCTGGGGTGCTCTTGACCCTTGTCCTTTGAACTCTCCTCACTCCCACCATCCTGACTGGCAAGTCTCGGCTTCACCATCACCTCCGTGAGTAGCACCCAGAGGAACCAGGTTCTATTAGCACTTATGTGGCCCAACTTTGGCCACTCACACGAGATGGCCATCAGTGACAGCTGTTGTGTGAATGAAGGTGGGGGTTGAGGCTGTTTTCTCCAGGATAATTGTTGTGGGGAGAAGGCTGACATGTCCAGTGAGGGTCAGTCATCCAGCACAGCCCCTGGAGGCCGGGGAGAGAAGTGAGCAGAGCTCAGCAGAAGTGTGTGCTTTGCCCACGAGCATCCTCTGGCAGTTCACCCCAAGGCACGTGAGGAGCCTGGTGATGCTGACACAGCCTCTACCCAGGGCCCAGCTGTGGCTCCAGGCAGGCCCCATCCCTGACTGATTGCGGGTCTCTCCATCTGCAGGCCTCCCTGGAGCAGCTCCTGCAGGTCCTCCACAGCACTACCCCGCACTACATTCGCTGTATCAAGCCCAACAGCCAGGGCCAGGCACAGACCTTCCTCCAGGAAGAGGTAATTCCCTTGGGCCAGCCACTCTGTATTGAGTCCATGTGGACAAGGCCCATGGGGACATCAGGGTAGGACACTGCCAAGTGGGATGACCAGAGTGGGTATCTCAGGCTGGGCCTGACAGCATTCCTGTCTAGGAGGGCAGTCACATACGGTTGTGTGGTCTGTGCACTTCTAGGAGGTCGTTGTTAGCTAAGAAGGCCTTCAGTGCATCTTGCTTTCTGCTCAATAAGCAGCGTGCCCTACAAGAGACTGAAGCAGTCCAAATAGGTGTCTTTCATAGCAAGCTACAAGTCTTTTTAATAATTCATATGCAGGTAGCAACTTCTGATTTTCTCAGTTTGCACAAAAGCACCACAGTCAGCAGCTGTCCTTTCCTTGGATCTTGAAGCTCGGAGGGGTATGGTGGAGGTATGAGTGCTGGACAGTGTTTAAGAGTGTCCCAGCATTGCCAGGTAGACTTGTCTTGGTGTCTAGTCAGGAACATTTGGCAGTTTAGTGAAGGCCTGCCTGTACTCAGATCCTTTCAGGATCTTCATAGTGCAGGCTTCCTGGCCCCTGAAAACAACTGTATTGCCTGGCAAAAATAAAGACACTCAGAATGGGTACTGCATGGCCACCTGTGAGGTCACACATGCACTGGGGGTGGGATACAGAACCAGGACCCCTGCTTCTATTGTGTCAGAAACGATGCAACCAAACAGGGATGTGGGACCCACAGGGCCCTTCCAAGTAGGGACATTTTCTCAAGGTCCTATAAGTTTTTGCTGCCTCCCCAACACATCCCCCCACTGCCTCCAGCTCCCTGCTACTGTGGGCCTGAGCATTTCTGGCCTGCTTGACCCCATACCACTGCAATGTACCCAATCTCTCCACACTGCAGGTCCTGAGCCAGTTGGAGGCGTGTGGCCTGGTGGAGACCATTCACATCAGTGCTGCCGGCTTTCCCATTCGGTGAGTTTGGTAGGGCACAGCAGGGACAGATGTGCCGGGCAGAGCTGGCACAGCCCTCGCTGTTGTGGGCACTTGGAGATTGAACCTACAGATCTCTTATTCAAATATACATGTATTTACTGCTTTGGCTGTCTTTAATGCTAGGGTGGTATAGCTTCCTCTTTCCATTTATTTTTTGTATATATATATTTTTAAGACTTTAATTTCTATTTTTATTGGAAAGTAGGATCTACAGAGAGGAGAGACAAAGGGAAAGCTCTTCCATCTACTGCTCCACTCCCCAAGTAGCCACAGTGGCTGGAGCTGAGCTCATCCAAAGCCGGGAACCAGGAGCTTCCTCCAGGTCTCCCACATGGGTGCAGGGTCCCAAGGCTTTGGGCCGTCCTCGACTGCTTTCCCAGACCACAAGCAGGGAGCTGGATGGGAAGTGGAGCTGCTGGGATTAGAACTGGCACCCATATGGGATCCTGGCATGTTCAAGGCGAGGACTTTAGCCATTGGGCGACCACATCAGGCCCTAAGATTTGTTTTAATTAAAGAAAATGCTTTCTCTACAAAGAGATGAGTTCAGCTTCTGCTCAGAGGCCAGAAAAAGATGGCTAGGAACTGGCCCCTGGATTTGGTTACATAATTGATCTGATCCAAGAGTCCTGTAAGTGTAGTTAGGGATAGAAACCAGTCTTGAGGAGTGACTGGGAGAGTTAACAACATCAGATGTCATCAGCTGTACCATGATAGGGAGCGGAAAAGCCAGGAGAAAGCTTTGGGGGGTCACAAGTCAGGTGAGACATGCCCGAGCATGTGCGCATGCTAGAAGCAGTCAGTCTGTTGGAAGGAGGCAGGGTGCAAACACCCCAGTAAAAGAGTGGGAAGTCCTGTTGTATTTAACACGGTCTCCTTAGGGGATAGGGAGTGGATATACAGGCTCAGGGTTAAGGTGCCTGCATCTCTTGGGCTAGAGCAATGGCTCAATTAGCTAATCCACCCCTTGCAACTGCCGGGATCCCATATGCGCACCAATTCGTGTCCTAGCAGCCCCGCTTCCCATCCCTCTCCCTGCTTATGGCTTGGGAAAGCAGTAGAGGACGGCCCAAAGCCTCGGGACCCTGCACCCGTGTGGGAGACCTGGAAGAAGCTTCTGATGGGCTCAGCTCCAGCTGTTGTGTGCATTTGAGGAGTGAACGAGCAGATAGAAGATTCTGTCTCTTCTCTCTGTAAATCTGCTTTTCCAATAAATACATTAAAGAAAAAAAAAACAACCAAAAAAAGAGGTGCCTATATCTCATATTAGAGTACCTAAGTTTTAGTCCTAGCTCCACTCCCAGTTCCATCTTCTTGTTAATGTGGATTCTAGAAGGCAGCAGGTGATAGTTCAGATTATTTGGATCTCTGAGTCATGCTAGAAACCTGCATTGAATTTTCAGTGCCCACCTTAGTCTGGGGCTTGCAGGCATTTGGCCAGTGAACCAATGGATAGGGCCAGGTAATAAGAACAAATGGTCTCATTTGTTATGATGGTCATCGCAACCTTATCAGTGTCCCTGGGTTTGAGTTTCAGGTCCCTGGGAAGCAGCAGTACTTGGGTCTTTTCCAACAACGCGATAGGGACTGAATTCCCAGCTCTTGATTTCAACCTGTTGTGCGCTTGTGTAGAGTGAAGCAATGGATGGATTTCTGTAGAACTGCTTCTCACACTTTCAAAATAAATAAAAATAAAAAGAGGGGGCTTGTATTGTGGTATAGGATATAGGAGGTTATCCCTATCAGTGTCCCATATAGGAATGCCAGTTCTAGCCCGGGCTGCTCGACTTCCAGTGCAGCTCCCTCTTGTACCTGGGAGGCAGCAGGGGATGGCTCAAGTACTTGGGCTGCTGCCACCCGTATGCAGGATTCAGATGGAGTTCTTTACTCCTGGCTTTGGACTGGTTGAGCCCCAGCCAGAGCAGCCATTTGAGTTCTCTTTCTCTCACTTTCTTTAAAGATTTACGTTATTATTATTAATAATTGGAAAGTAAGATATACAGAGGGATAGAGAGACAGAAAAGATCTTTCATCCGCTGATTCATTCCCCAAGTGGCCGCAACAACGAGCTGAGCCAATCTGAAGCCAGGAACCGAGAACCTCTTCCGGGTCTCCCATGCAGCTGTGTGGTCCCAAGGCGTTGGGCCGTCCTGGTCTACCTTCCCAGGCCACAAGCAGGGAGTAGGATGGGAAATGAGGCCACAGAGATTACAACCAGTGTCCAGGGCCCAGCACGGTAGCCTAGCAGCTAAAGTCCTTGCCTTGCCTAAGAAAGAAAGAAATAGCACCCATATGGGATCTTGGCACGCTTAAGGCGAGGACTTCAGCCCCTAGGCTATTGCGCTGGGCCTGCCATGTGAGATCTGAATGAACAGATGAACGTGTGCATTCTCTTTATATATCCTCTATCTCTGCCTTTCAAATAAATATATACTGCACAAGCTCCCCACCAAGTGAGCCTAGTCTCCTCTCCAGAAGATAACCTGATCCCCGTGGTGGGGCTAGGACAGCCCCTGACAGTGTTACTGCTCATCTCAGCCATGCACCTGCAAACATTGAAGTCATTCTCTTGCTTTGGTTCTAGGATCTCTCACCAGAACTTTGTGGAAAGGTATGGGTTACTGAGAAGGCTCTGTCCTCATACATCCTCAGGCCTCCACAGCCCAGATCCTGCCAAGGGGTGCTCTGGTGAGTGGTGCTCATGTGTGAACCATTTGTTCAACCACAGGACACCCAGCACCCACTCTGAGTCCTCCCAGACATTGGGGCTGTGAGTTCAAAGATGAACAAATCAGCCCTGCTCTTGGGGCCCTGGACTCAGCGAGGAAACTGAGAAGAGCATGGAAAGCAAAAGGCAGCGCTGTGCTGAGGTGTGGCTAGGGAATGGCTTCCTAGAGGCCTGTCAGTCGGGCACAGGGCTCTCCACGTGGCTGAGGTCATCTGACAGAGGCCTGAAGGCAGGAGGTGACAGTGTCACTTAGTGCTGCTCTTCAGGACAGGAGGTGGTGGGAGGTGAGGCCGGAATGGTGATGGAGGGAGTGGAAGAACCCAGACTTTATTCTCTGGGTAAATGAGGATGTGCCACTGGGATGGCTGGAGGACTTAGCCTCATACTTTCTAGAGACTACACAGGGCCTTGTGGAATGTCCTGGGAGTGTGGCTGAAAGCCACTCAAGAGGCCTGGGATGTGGGGACAGTTGGGAACTGTTTGGAAAAAACTGGAGGGAGGTGCCTGGCTAGATTGAGGGAGCAGTAAGTTGGCCCAGTCAGTGGAGAAAGCCGAAGGAAGAGGTAGTGATGAGCCCTGCAGAGGCCAGCCGAGCTCCAGGCCCCTGGACTTGTTGGGTGGATGTGTCTGAGACGCACCTGGCAACCTTTAGACCTGGGAAAAGGTCTGGCCTGAGGTCTTACGTGAGGGTTGCCGACTGCAGATGCACATAACTGAGGCTTAGGACAGGCCGTGGGGAGGAGCCTTAGGAGGTACAACCCCCAAGGACCCCAGCCCAGCTACATACTCCCCACACCTCACAGCCTTCCCCAGGGTCCAGGAGACCCCCTGAAACATTGTTTCCTTTCACCTTTCTCCCTTCTCTCTTCTCTCCATGGTTGGCTCTCCTGTCTCTTACCAAACCGCTTTGGCCCCTGGGTGACTGCTACTCTTCCTCATTCTCCAGCCTCTTTCTCTGACAGCCAGAGAGGCGCAGGCCCTAACGGTGGGCAGAGCCTCAGGTAATGCATCCTCGGAAGGAGTCGGTGCTGTGGGATGGCAGACAGCAGGCAGCGAGAACTCCTGGGCCCTTACAGGGCTGCAATTTGTCTCCTTTTCCCATGCATGAAGGGGAGTGGGGGGGACAGGGACCTGCAGTTGCTTTGGCAGGGCCAAGTCCCCTTTTTCAGCCTGCCCAAGGAACCCATGGCAATGGAAGCTGCAGGACACAGCCCCAAGGGGGGAGTCGTAAGGCTCCCTGGCATAACCAGAGCCTTGAAGGACAACAGGAGACTCTGAGCCTCCCCCAAAAAGGAGTTAGGTTGGAGGCAAGAAGTGCAGTACTGGAGCCTGCAGGGTGCTGGGGAGGCCACAGCCAGCTTGTGGAGGTGACTAGCCACTGACTGGGCCACCTCTCATCCCCAGAACGGACCCCACAGGCAGACTCGGCCATGCTGCTGTCTCTGCTCCAGGACATTCTCCATATCCCGCCAGCTCTAACTCAGACGGCAGCCACAGCTGTCCAGCCCGCCGACACCATGGCAGCTTCAGTGCACTGCGGCAAGACCAAGGTCTTCATGACCAACTCTGTGGTAAGCTGGTCTGGGGATGGGGAGCCTATCAGTGGCAGATGTACACGCTCCTCAACAGGACAGTCTGACTGCTCCTTGGGCAGGGAAGGAGCTGAGGGCCTCAGCAGATGCCCTTTCTTGCAGCTGGAGCTTCTGGAACATAGGCGTGTCCAGGTGCTGGAACAATGTGCTCGTTGCATCCAGCGTGGCTGGAAGCGCCACCAGCACCGAAAGCAGGAGCGGCGAAGGCAGGCCGCTGTGTGCATTCAGGCAGGTGAGTAGGGCTACTGGCCAGCGGCTGCACACCGGCTGTTCATGCAGTACCAGGGCCCATCCATTACAGTGTAGATTCCACCTCCTGCAGGACAAGTGGCTGCCTGTGGCTCCCTGGGATTATCATTCCTCCCAAGCTATCCAGTTTTGTGGCAACCTGCTCCACAGGTGGTGGGAGCTGAAAATTGGCCTATAGCTCCCTCTTCACAGGCCTCCCCCTCCTTTCTGACAAATCCATCACCACCTACATGGCACAGGGTTTGGGAAGAGGCCAAAAAAACAAAAACCAAATGAATTAGAATCATCAAAATAAGACGTGTGAACCATTCACTCAAAAAAACATGAGAAACAGTCCAGATACCTGTCAGTGATGGAGTTATGGCTAGGGAATGGGCCATTCCTGTAAAGATTTTGACAAATAGAAAATTGCTGGATGCTAAAACTACCTAGAAAGCCGGCACAGCCTCTGAAAGGTGTATGTGCACCTACTGATGAACTGGACAATGCTGTAAAGCTCCTGAGTTGGTGAAGTAATGGGGAACTTTTTTTTTTTTGAAGATTTATTTTTGTTGCAAAGTAAGATTTACAAAGAGGAATTCCATCCACTGATTTACTCCCCAAGTGACTGCAACAAATGGAGCTGCACTGATCTGAAGCCAGGAGCCAGGAGCTTCTTTGAGTATGTGGTGCATTGCCCCGTGGATTCCTGAATAAGCATGACATTTGAGCATTTAAAAAAACAGGGACGGCATAATGGCTCAGTGAGTGGCTAAAACTTGCCTCGCACGTACCAGGATCCCATGTGGATGCCGGTTTGTGTTTTTGGCTGATCCACTTCCATCCCACTCCCTGCTTGTGGCCTGGGAAAGCAGTAGAGGATGGCCCAAAGCCTTGGGATTGTGTACCAGCATGGAGACCTGGAAGAAACTCCTGGCTCCTGGCTTCATCTTGGATCTAGCCATTGTGGCTACCTGGGGAATGAACCAGTGGACGGAAATTCCTGCTGATCCCCCCGGCCCTTTTTCTTCTCTGTATGTTTGCCTTTCCAACAGAAATAAATCCTTTTAAAAGAGACAGGTAGTTATAAAAGATATGGACCACCTGCCCTCTGGGCTTTGCCCTTGAAGAGCCTGAGAGGGGAGGAGACTCTGCTGGGCCTGCCGCCAGCCAAAACACCAGGTGTCTGGACACTATTCCTAGGCTTGACTTTAAAACCTTAGGAGTTGGAAGCCTTTTTTTCCTGCCAAGAGCCATTGGGTATCTGTAATGTCATTCATGGGGCTTATAAAATCATCAGCTTAAGCATTAGCATGCTGTGGATTCACTGAATTCTGAGCAAGCCTGTAGATGCCCTGGCAAGGCCAGACCACACCACTGCCATGGGCCTTGTAGCATAAGGTGGCCATTCACTGCAGTAACATTTCTTCACACTTCACAGTCACACTGGCACTGTTCCAGCACCAGCTAACTATACCTACTCTTTCATGTTCCTGGGGACCCTCTTAGCTGCTCGTTCCTGGTTAACTCGGAAACACATCCAGAGGCTGCACAAAGCTGCCACAGTCATCAAGCACGCATGGCGGCAGTGGAGAGTAAGTACGACAGCCACAGGGTGGGGAGGTGGAGATTCGGGGCCAGGTGGGTCTGGAAGGCTGGATCTGGAGCAGTGATGCCTCAGGCAGATCCTTCAGCTACCTGGGCCTCGTGTTCCTGTCAGACCAAACACCACTGACACTGTAAGGTAGCTCTGGCTGGTTTTTAACGATTTCTTTGCTTATTTAAAAGGATCCCAAGAGATCTTCCATCTGCTGGTGCCTAAATGACCATAGCAGCCACAGCTGAGCCAGGAGCTCAGGAAACCCAGGCAGGTCTCCCACACGGGGGGCAGGACCCAGGTTCTTGGGCCACCTTTGCTGCTTTCCCAGGCACACTAGCAGGGAGCTGGACTGGAACCAGTGCTCTGATAAGGGATGCCACCGTTACAAGCGACATCTTAACTCACTATCACGGTGCTGGCTCTTCTGGGAAGTTTGAAAGAGCCTATACTGAGCCGTGGAAGCGCAGTCACTGGGTTAAGCAAATTTAAACTAGTCATCAAGGCAGCCACATGAAATATGAGTGCCTGTCTGTGTTCATTCAGTACCTGGCTGCAGCTTCCTGCTACTGATGACTCAAATAAACTGGTCCCTGCCACTCACTTCTGAATTCCCAGCTTCTACCTGGTCATAGGAGGCATTTAGAGAGTGAGTACCTCAAATATATATTATTTAAGAACCAGATTTTATAGAGAGTACATGATTATTTCTCAGGTTAAAACATACATAAGGCCTAGACACAGCTGTCTCGGATATGTAAAAACCTCTAACATTCAGGGAGAGTATTATGAAAAAACTGCAAGGATTTCAACATTTCTTGCTCCAAAATAAGCTTTTAATTTCATTTTCCATGAACTTCCTGATTCCCCTGGCAGGGATGCCCCAAGGCACTTGGCAGCCAGATGGTTTCACTCTGTGAGGCTGATATGTAAGAATTTGCAACAAAACAAAAAGCCTCCACTGAAAGTGAGATAAGGAGTCATGATTGTGGTATAGTACATACAGCTGCCATCCGCAACACCAGGGTACTAGCTCGAAGAATTTTGGCCGTTTCACATGAACTCCCAGTCAAGGATGGCTCAAGTGTCTGGGCCTCTGCCACCCATGTGGGAGACTGGAAAAAGCTCCTGGCTTCAGCCTGGCCCAGTGCTGGCATTGTGGCCATCTGAAGAGTGAAACAGATGAAGATCCCTTTCCATAACTCCATTTAACATAGAAAGCTTTAAGTTGTACCAATAACATGATATTTTCTTTTAAAGATGAGAATGGCCTTTCTTGCGTCTGAAGAACTGGATGGTGTAGAAGAAAAATACTCAGCTGTGGCTCCCCAGTCCTGGAGCGTCTCCCCACTGCGCCCAGAGCAGACCAAGCTCCAGGGGGCAATTGTCCGCCTCTGGCCCCTCGGACTGGTCCTGGCTAACGCGTGTGTGGGCGTCCGTGGCCTTCAGAGGAAACTAGTGGTCTGTGCCTGCCTTCAGCTCCCCAGAGGCAGCCCTCGTGGCTACACTATCCAAACAGCACAAGGCCAGGCTGGGGTCACGTCCATCCGAGCACTGCCTCAGGTAAGCTGCATGTGAGAAAATGGCCACCCTGGCCCAATAGTTCTGGCTTCCTCTTCCCACCCCACTGAGAAAGGCGAGACCAAGCTCAGCATCCTCAGGGGCCTCAGTCCTGCTGGAAAGCCAGCCCACTGCAGGAGGGGGTCATTTCTTCTGCTTTAGCAGAGAATATTGCAGAGCCTTTAAAAACTGCCCCTACATATGACAGCACCTGTTCTGAGTCTTGTATGAGTGGCCAAGGAAGACTCAGCCAGCACACTTGACCTTTCTGTCAGCCCAGCAAGCCAGGCCTCAGGAGAGGAGAAAGCTGTTCTGCCCAAAGCCCAGGGACTGGGTCCTGTGTCCCAGGCATTGGGTGACACTGCCCAAGGAGCAACATCTCTTCAATATCCTACTTCTTTACCTACAGAATGGGCTAATATTCAGTCTATCCACGGGGTCATTGCAAGGAAGTGAAGGAAACAGTATTGCCATCCCAGAGGGATTAATATAGGTCAAATTTAGATACAATCTATCCAGAAAACTTGCAGATTAGCAAGAATATTAACTGCAAGCTAACTGCTTTAGAGTCCCAGGTTAGATAAAGAGAACATTAATCTTGCTTTTGCTTCCCTACCCCCATTCCTGCATCCACTCAGTAAGGTGCCTTTAGGCCCTGGCAGGCCTGAGAACTGCAGTTAAGCTCTCTGTCTCTCTCCTCCCCCTCCCCCTCCAGGGCCCGATAAAGTTTCACTGCAAGAAGTCTCCCCTGCGCCATGCTGACATCTGCCCCGAGCCTCGGCCCTGCCATGTCACTGGCTTTAATCAGATTCTGCTGGACAGACACAGGCCATGACCCCTTCTCAGCCTCATCCTTCACCTGGCCAGGTGATCCTAGGTGCCTTTTGTTTCTGCGGGGTTCCTGCCAACTGCCTTGCCAAAGACATCGAAACCACAGACAGCTGCCAAACTACTCCCACAGCAGCTCCATTCACAGCTGCAGCCAGCAAAGCCAGGGCCCCAAGGCCTTCCTCTCCAGGCTGCAGCTCCGGCGGCGGGGCAGTGGCGGGGGGGGGGGTGTGAGGGGGCAGGGCCACCCACACCTGACATTGCACTACCTGCACAAATCAAACTGGCAGAAGCCATGACCACCAGCCTGGAGTAGTGACTGTCACCTCCAGGGCACCTCATTCCCTACAGGCACTTTTGAAGAAAACTAAGCCAGCCTCAAGGTGGCTGGGGATGGTTTTGCATTTGTTCCTTTTATAAAAGGAATGAAATCTTAGTATTTCATGATAGTACTCATTTAATGTAATTTCAAACACATTTAAGAATCAAGGACAATGAACGTATTTAACAAGCACTCTGTCTTGATATTATTTAATACTGTTGTTTCACTTGATCCACACTGCCACTGATGTCTACCATTACTGTATACTGACTATAAAACTGTCAAAACCACCATCTGAATGTCACATCTACTCGGTATAAAGGGTTTGCCATTTGCAGTCCACTCCATGTGCCTGAGCCCTGAGCCCTGGCAGCTGAGCGGCCTACCTCAGGCGCCTGGGTCCTGCCGCTCCCTGCCTTGTTTCAGGCGCTTCACTCGCTGGTCCCGGGAGCGGGAGCAGCACCTTGGGAGTCGCACAGTGTAACAACCCACGTCAAGACTCGTCACTGCGGGACGGTTCCACAATTTTCAAACAGCAGTCAGCAAACTCCACAAACAGGGGCTCCTGCATGTAGTCTCTCATGAGCTTGGCTTTGTTGTCCCCCTGATCAAGGTTGACGATCAGCTCTCTCAGGTGCGGGTTCAGCAGCAAGCTTCTTAACGCAGCAGAGTCCCCTTAACAAGTAACCCAAAAAAGCCAATGCAAATTTAAGTGGAACCAGAGGGATGGCTGCAAGTTGACTGTTGTATCCCCTTTATACCCACAATTAACCGCAGTGCTTCACAGATGAAAAGGGGAACACTTCAGCCACTAGGTTACAGGGCCAGGCCCCGTTTAATGACTTACATTTCTCTGCTGTATGCAGCATGATTTTGTATCTCAAGGCCTGACAGAGAAATAAACACAACAGACTTACCTAAATTCTTCAAATTCTGCAAAGAAACTCTGTCTTCCTCTTCATCACTATTTAGAAAATCAGCTATGGAGTCATCATCACCTATGGAATCAGAACAGTTAACTGCTTATCATGGGCCAGATCTGACCAGCAGTTCCAATAGGAAAAGCCTGGGCTGACATTCTGACCCAAACATTTAGGCACTGTCACCCACGTGGCAGGCCAGAATGGATATCCTGGCTTCAGCCTGGCTCAGTCCTGGCTGCTGGGGCTTGGGAGGAGCCCCCGCTGTGACTCAGGGCGGTGCCCGAGACCAGCAGTATGGGACAGTAGGTTAGGCTATCACCGCAGCTGCTCTGCTTCTTTCCCACCCAGCTCCCTGCTAAGCCACCTTGGGAAAGCAGGGCCCCTGCCAGATGGAGCTCCGGACCACTGAACACTGCGCCATCTGGGGAGTGAACCGGTCAAGAAAACATTCTTCTCTGTCACCTTCAAATGAATAAACCTTGTTTAAAAAGGTTCTTATAGGGGGCCTGGCCCTGTTGTCTAGTGACTAAAATCCTGCCTTGCACAAGCCAGGATCCCATATGGGTGCCAGTTCATATTCTGGCGGCCCTGCTTCTTGCCCTGCTCCCTGCTTGTGGCCTGGGAAAGCAGTTGAGGACGGCCCAGAGCCTTGGGATCCTACACCCGTGTGGGAGACCCAGATGACGCTTCTGGCTCCTGGCTTCAAATTGGCTTAGCTCTGACAGTTGCAGCCACTTAGGGAGTGAACCAGTGGATGGAAAATCTTTTACCTTTCATTGTAAATTACTTTCCAAAAAAACAATAAATAAATCCATACGCCCCCCCCCCCCCAAAACTCTGACAGGGTCCCATCCCCAGCACACTGCCCTGCCCCTCTGCCCACCTGACACTGGTCACACAGCCATCCTCTGCAGCTCGCTCTCCCCCACTTGTGCACCTTGTGGCCCGCTTAGCCTGTTGGAAATCCTGTCTGTGAAGTCCACCAACTCACCCTGGTTCTCCACCGGCTTCACAGTTTTAGCAGCAAGAGCTGAACGTTTTCTCTCAACGGGTCGAGTTTCAGGATTGCACTTCTCTGAAAGAGACACACGTCCGGCATCAGCTCTCCCAGGCCTAGGAGGCCGCAGCACCTTGTGGCACGTGTACATGAGTACGTGTGTGTTGGGGAGAGTGAGCCATCTCACCTAGCAGGCCAGCTAGGGAGACAGGGCTGTCCCGAGTGGCACACAGACTTCAAAAACATCAAGCCAAACTTGCAGGTGGGCTTCCGATGGAAGCCACGGAGCCATGCTAGAGGTAAGGGAGGAGAGCTGGTCTAGGTCCCGCAAGGAGGCCAGGACACAACACGCAGGCCTCCAAGAGGCGCTGCGTGGGAAGGGAAGCATTCCTGGCGGTGGGAATGGGCCAGGGCTGGAAAGGCTGGGTCAGGCACAGCACATGGCCGAGAGCAACTGCGCGCTGACCAGGTGCACAGGTGCACGTGCTCAGATCCAACATGCCAGCTGGCAAGCAGTGGCTTAACACGCTACAGCACCAATCAATCTTACAACTTGCTACGTCTCATTCCGTTTAATGAGCTTCCCTTCTTAAAGTACTTAAAACTTTTAAGAATTAGATGCACAGGGTCCCAGCTGCTCCACCTCCCTTCGGCCTGGGAAAGCGGCGCAGGGCGGCCCCAGGTGCTTGGGCCTTTGCACCCAGAAGGGAGGCAAGAGAAAGCACCCGGCTTGGCCCGACGCAGCCTGGGCCGGTGCGGCAACTGGGGAGGGAAGCAGCAGATGAACGTCCGTCCCACCCCCCCAACACACTCTTTCAAATAAAAATAAACCTTAAAAAAAAAGTGTCTGGGCTTCTTCAGATGCAGATAAACATCCCTCTCTAACTGCGGGGACGCTCACAGACTATCCGGCCGTGGCTTCTCTTTATCCTGACCAGGTCTAGCGCTTTCCCTCGAGCCCGTTGTTCCCACCAACACACGGCTTAGAGGGGCGCTCGGACCCGGGAGAGGGGAGCTCGGACCCGGGGGAGCCGGAGCGCGGAGCCCGTGGCGCGGGGAGCTCACCTCGGTGCGTCCGGAAGCAGGCCAGCGAGCAGCTGCAAGGAGACGGGCAGGCGTCAGCCGGGGACCCCGCCGGACCCAGAGCCTCCCGCCCTCCCGCCGGGGCTCCCGGGCCCCACGCCGCCCGCCCTCCCCCGGTCCCCCCGGGGCTCCCGGGCCCGCCGCCCTCCCCCGGTCCCTCGGCCTCCCGGGCCCCACGCCGCCCTCCCCGGTCCCTCGGCCTCCCGGGCCCGCCGCCCTCCCCGGTCCCTCGGCCTCCCGGGCCCGCCGCCCGCCCTCCCCCGGGCGGCCCCGCTCACTAGGGCGCGCGGCAGGCCGGGCAGCGGTACTTGGGCTTCTCCAGACAGACCACGCAGACCACGGAGCTGCAGCGCAGCGACGCCATTCCCTTCCCGACGACGACGACGCCTCCTCCCGCCGCGAGTCCGCATGCGCTTCTCCTTCCGCTTCCTAAACCGGGACCAATCACCATTCAGCATGCACAGGCAAAAGCAATAGATTGCGTCCGCGTGCGAGCCCAGTCGTGATGAGACGAGCGCCGATGCACTCCATTCGCGCTTGAATGCAGATTCTCAGGCTGTCCGTAGTGAGGTCACGTTTGAAAAGTCCTGTCCCGGTCCTCGCCTGGCTGCGGGGAGCAAGCAGGTCGGAAAGAATCAAGCACAACACTCCCTTCACAGTCCAGCTCGAACTCTGTGAATCTTGCCAGGACCTTGGATATTCCCGCCCATCTCCTCAGCTTATCTGAAGGGAGAGCAGGCCAGCCAGTCGGGCCAGCAGACCACAACCAGAGGGCCACGAGCTACAGGGACAATTGCTCTGCCCCACTAGGCCATTCTTCCTTGAGGAAAGAGAGATGAGGGCTGATGGCACAAATGTGGGCTGTTGTGTTCTTCTTTTACTCATTAAAGATGCATTATTGGGCCCGGCGCGGTGGCGCAAGTGGTTAAAGGTCCTCGCCTTGCATGCCCGGGATCCCATATGGGCGCCGGTTCTAATCCCGGCAGCCCCGCTTCCCTTCCAGCTCCCTGCCTGTGGCCCAGGAAAGCAGTCGAGGACGGCCCAAAAAGCCTTGGGAACCTGCACCCCCGTGGGAGACCCAGAAGAGGCTCCTGGCTTCGGATCGGCATAGTTTCGGCCCGTTGCGCTCACTTGGGGAGTGAATCATCGGACGGAAGATCTTCCTCTCTGTCTCTCCTCTCTGTATATCCACCTTTCCAATAAAAAAATAATAAAAATAAATCTTTAAAAAAAAAGATGCATTATTTATTTTTTATTGGAAAGACAGATACACTCAGAGTAGGAGAGACAGAAAGGAAGATCTTCCATCCTATGATTCACTCCCCAAGTGGCCACAACAGCCAGTGCTGAGCCAACTCGAAGCCAGGAGCCAGGATCCTCTTCCAGGTCTACCATGCGGGTGCAGGGTCCCAAGGCTTTGGGCCGTCCCTGAGTGCTTTCCCCAGGCCACAAGCAGGGAGCTGGATGGCAAATGTGGCTGCCGGGATTAGAACCGGTGCCCATATGGGATCCCAGTGCGTGCAAAGCAAGGACTTTAGCCACTAGGCAACCATGCCAGGCCCTGTTTTCTTATTTTTAGCTACTCTATTTGAATGGGTGACAGAGAGAGGCAGAGAAAGAATTTGCAGCTGCTGGTTCATTCCCCAGAAGCCTGTCACATCTGGGGCTGGGCCAGGCTGAAGCCAGGGGCACTATCCTGGTCCCCCAGGTGGGCAGTAGGGACCTAAGCACTTGGGCTGTTATCTGTCACCTTCCAGGCACACTGGCCAGAAGCCATTTGGAAGCAGAGTATGAGGGACTATGACAGGGGCTGCCGCCGTCTCAGGCTGCCTGACACACCATACCGTAACATACCTTGCTATAGTACTGACAGATGACTACTGAGCAGTGGCCACGTGCCCTGCCTGGCCCTGGCTCTGGGGACCCCTCAGATTGGAAGTCACACTCTGTTCTCCAGGAGCTGAGGGCATGGAGTGAGAGCAGGACAAGGCGGCAGAGACAACTGACTCACTCTCAGGGCTGTGTTGGCATTAGTTAGCACATCCCAAGTATAAGCATGACACCTTAGGGCCCTTGCCATGGCCGCAATGAATCTCATACGAGCACCAGTTTGTGTGCTAGCTGCTCCACTTCCCATCCAGCTCCCTGCCTGTGGTTTAGGAAAGCAGTCAAGGACGGCCCAAAGCCTTGGGACCCTGCACCTGCGTGGGAGACCCGGAGGAGGCTTGAGGCTCCTGGCTTCAGATGAACTCAGCTGTGGCCATTGCAGCCACTTGAAGAATGAAATAGTGGATGGAACATTTTTCTGTAAATCTGCTTTGCCAATAAGAATAAATAAATCTGAAAGAGAGAGAGAGAATGAGAGCTCCTGGAATGTTACAGCCTTACATTCTAGGAACCCCCACCCGCCTCACCCCTCACCCTAACCCTGATGGATTTCACTGACCAAGGACGGGGTGGCCTGATGGAGGGGGTTCCCAGCAGGCGGATCTGGAGAGATGAGCAATCATGTTTGTCAAGGGCCTCCTTCTCTTTACAGCCCTTGGAAGGACACAAGAACTGTAAGCTTGGGAGGAAGCTCCGGGAAACTGAGGAGCTCCCTTGTAGCAAGACAAGTGTTTGGAGAGGATGATGGGGAGCCTCGGGCAAAGGTTCTGAGGCAGTTAGACTGCTGGAACTCCCTGATCCTCAAACCTTGATAACAGATCAGAGGTGCTTCTTCTCCCCAAGCTGTTAATTATTAGTAGCCTGCTACAAGAGCACATTGTCTACTGACTGACCCCCCTGCATGCTAGCAAATAAGCCACATCCTGTTTCAAACCCTCTATCTGTATGCTTACGTGATCCTCGCTCTTTAAAAGTTTTTTGCTGCTAATAAACTTTGGTTGTTGACCATCAGTCAGAAGTCCCTGCATATGATTATCACTGACTCAGTGCACCAAGTACCCCGCTACTGGACAGTGAACCCTTGGTGATCTCGAGGCCACCAGTGTGCCCTCATCTGCAAGAACACCTTCTTGGGCCCGGCGCAGTAGCCTAATGGCTAAAGTCCTCGCCTTGTAAGTGCTGGGATCTATATGGGCACAAGTTTTAATCCTGGTGGCCCTGCTTCCTGCCCAGCTCCCTGCTTGTGGCCTGGGAAAGCAGTCGAGGATGGCCCAAAGCCCTGGGACCCTGCACCTGTATGGGAGACCCAGAAGAAGCTCCTGATGGGCTCTTGGGTTCAGATTGGCTCCAGCCGTTGTGGCCACTTGGAGAGTGAATCAGCAAGTGGAAGATCTTCTTCTCTGTATATCTGACTTTCCAATAAAAATAAATAAATATTTAAAAAAAAGAATCCCTTGTATGTTGGCTGTTCCACTTTTGGGAACCCACAAGGACCTGCCCCCTGTGTGACTTGGCCCCCAGGGCACCTTCATCTAATTAGCAAGAATGGCTGGGCACTTGTCTGGCAGTGGGGAGGCAGAGAGGAAGCCAGTTGTCAACTCAAAGAGCTATTTGCGACACACAGATAGAGCCTGACTTCTGGGTCTCCATTCTGACCCCAACACAGCAGGCCTCATGACTCAGGTATTTTCGCCTTTGGCCTGGGTGTGCTGGGCTCGGAGGGGACAGATGGCAGACCTTACATGTCAGGAGCCGTGGGTGCAGTTTCCAGGGCTCCACCAGAGGGCAGCAGTGTCCGCAGCGTCAGCGGCGAGCCCGGAGGCGCAGAGAGGGCCAGACCCGCCCAGCGCCGCCAGAGGGCGCTGCGAGCTTTGATGTCTGCAGCCCGGTAGGGCCCAGCGAGCCCAGACACTGACCCTCACCCTGGGAGCATTGCTGGCGGCCAGGGGAGGCAGTGGAGAGCACGGTCCCCGACTGGGTGCACACTCTCCCTGCGGGAAAGCAGGGCCTGAGCTGGCCTCAAAATGAGAATGGCTGCTCAGGGCTGGTGCCTGGTGAAAGCCCAGTGGGCCTCAGGGAGTGACATACAGTGGTTCACTCCTCAAATGCCCCCGGTGGCTGAAGCCAGCAGCCAAGAGCAGTGCAGGTCCCCCATCTGGTTAGCAGGGACTCAAGCATCTGAGCTGTCACCAGTACCCTTACCAGCAGGAAGCTGGGGCAGGAACCACGGCCAGGAACCAATCGCAGGTCCTCCGCCGCAGGATGGAACTTATTCATTTTAACTTATTTCAAAGGCAGAATTTTGAGAGAGAGAGAGAGACATCTCTTTCATTTGCTGATTCATGCCCCCCAGAAGACTGTAACAGCTCGGGCTGGACCAGGCAAAATCCAGGAGCTTCTTCTGGATCTCCCCCAGGAGTACAGAGGCCCAAGCACTTGGACCACCTTCGGCTGCCATCCCGGGCATATTAACAGGGAGCTGGGTGGGAAGTGGAGCAGCTCAGACTACAACCAGTGCCCATATAGGATCCTGGCACCACAGCTGGCAGCTTTACACAGCTTAGATACAAGTGTCTTAGTCACCATCTGAACCACTTGCCTTCAAAATGTAGCTGCATGAGAAGTCAAAATATGTGGGACACAACTGAAGCTCATAGCAGTAAGATGTCTGATACGGCAGTGGCTTTCCACTAGGTCTGCTCCCTGAATCCCAGGACAGCTGGCCACATCTAAAGACACCTGGGGCTGTCACAGCAAGTGGCTGAAGGCTACAAAATCAAGCAACTAGAGGGACACTGTGCAGCACTCTGCAGTGCAAGGGATTAAACAGACCCCAATATCCATGTGGTGCTAGAAGGTCTCTAATAAGAGGTTAAGGCTTCTTTATAAAGCAGCTAGTAAACAACAACAACAACAGGGTCAGCACCACGGCTTAGGCTAACCCTCCACCAGTAGCACCAGCAGCACCAGCCTCCCATATAGGCAATGGTTCTAGTCCCGGCTGCTCCACTTCAGGTCCAGCTCCCTGCCTGTGGCCTGGGAAAGCAATAGAGGATGGCCCAAGGCCTCTGGCCCTGAACCCATGTGGGAGACTCTGCCACCAGATTAAGAAGGATAAAAATGAGAAAGGAGGGATGGGGGAGGCCTGTGGGAGGGGAGAAAGGCATCTGGGGTGTGTGTGTGTGAGGGGTGGGGGAGTCAGGCATCACCTGTGTGTGCTGTGCGAGGGCCTCTGGAGATCAGTACAGCTGTGGATGCACAGCAGCAGCACAGCTGGGAAGTGGCTCCAACCAGAGTCCTGTCCAGACCCCCATGACCCTACAGGTGAGCATAGACATCCCCCCCCACCAAGACAGGCACCCTGGGAGAATCTGCTCTGCCAGGTGGCAAGGGGGCTGCCCAGCCTGACAATGCTGGGAAATTCTGTACGCTGCACACCCAGCACGCCCTCTGTGCAGGAGAAGAGGGAGATGCTGAACGAGGGGCAGGGGGAACTGGGCCCCAATCTTTGGAAATGCCCACTGAGAACAGGCTGGACGCCCATTGGCAGCCTTCAATGCCAGCTCTCTCACATCTTGGCTGTCCCCAGTCGGAATGGCTGGGCTGTCTTCATATGGCATCTGGGGGGGCCATCCGCCTGTTCTGTCAGCCGTCCTGCCCTAGAAAACCTTCCGGCTTGCTTACCACTACCTTGTTTCATGCCAGCGTTCTTTCTTGTGTAAAGACAAGAACCTATTTCACAGCAAACATACGAATTAGATTAGTCAGTTTTGTGTAATGTCAATGTTTTCTCCAAAATGAGCTATAAAATAATGCAACAGGGCCAGGCACATAGCCTAGTGGCTAAAGTCCTCGCCTTGCATGGACCAGGATCCCATATGGGCTCTGGTTCTAGTCCCGGCAGCTCCACTTCCCATCCAGCTCCCTGCAGTCGAGGACGGCCCTAAGCCTTGGGACCCTGCACCCGTGTGGAAGACCTGGAGGAAGCTCCCTCCTGGCTTTGGATCAGCTCAGCTCCAATCATTGCAGCCACGTGGGGAGTGAACAGAAGATATTCCTCTCTGTCTCTCCTCCTCTCGGTGTATCTGACTTTCCAATAAAAAAATAATGCAACATACTTTTCAAAAATGCTTATTTATTTTAATTTATTTGGAAAGCAGAGAGAGGGAAGGAGAGAGAGAGAGCAAATCAACTGTCATTGGGATAAACCAAAGCCAGGAGCCAGGAACTCCTCCCAGGGTCCCAGGTGGGTGGTAGGGACCCAAGTACTTGACCTGCTGCGTCCCAAGGTGCACACTGGCTCAGGAAGCTGAGGCAGGAGTCAATGCCAGAATTCCCAAGTGGCAGCTTAACCCACTGCACCGCAATGCCCACCCCAAATAACACAATCTTTATCAAAATATTACAAGGCTTTTGTGGTGAAACTGGCCATGTTAGCAGAGACGCTGTGGGAAGAGGCCTTCCCATGAAAGAGAAGGATTTCAGATGTGAGATGGAGAATAGCTGTGAGCAAAGTAGCAAACACACATTTTCAGATGACTGAGGTGTGTGTTCAATCTACTTTGTTCCTATACCAAATTAGGCCCAGGCTACTGGACGTGGACGGCACACCAGAGAGTGGATGGTTACAAGAAACACTGCATTCATCAGAGGCCCCAGCCAGGGAAACGGGGCTCCAGCGTCTCTGATACACTCTTAGCCTTGCAAATTAACTACAGGGGAAAAGGGCTGAGATGGGGGTTCGTTAAACAGGGACTCCTCTGATGAGACAAAGGCTGGGCACCCTGCAGTCTGTCACAAATTCCTCTTATCTGGGCTCTTTTGTTTGGTCACCTCCCAGTCAACTTTTGTTAATTAAAAGCTGAAAAGCAGAGCAAGATGCATTTTCTCCCACAATGCTTGGTACCAAGTGCACTGTGAGTTACCGACCTTAGAAAGGAATAAAGGGGCTGGTGGCTGGCCCTGCCACCTGCGATGTCAGAGTCCTGGCTGCGCCACTTCCCATCCAGCTCTTTGCTAATGCACCAGAAAAAGCAGTGAAAGATGCCCAAGTGTTTTCTCTCTCTGTCACCTTGCCATCCAAATACATAAAGTGGTGGTGGTGGTTGGTGGTGTACCACTGTGGTTAAGCCTCTGTCTGCAGCGCCAGCATCCTATATGATATGGGCACCAGTTCCAATCCCAGCTGCTCCACTTCTGACCCAGCTCCCTCTTCATGTACCTGGGAAAGCAGAAAAAGATGACCCTAGTGCTTGAGCCCCTGAACCCATGTCGGAGACCTGAATAAAGTTCCTGGCTTCCAATGGCCGAGCTCTGGTCATTACAGACATGTGGGGAATGAACCAGCGGGTGCCTCTTTTTGTAACTCTGCCTGTCATATAAATAACACAAAATCTTAAAACAAAACAAAACAAAATGGCTCAGCACAGTAGCCTAGTGGCTAAAGTCCTCGTCTTACACACACTGGGATCCCATATGGTTGCTGGTTCTAATTCTGGTGGTCCCTCTTTCCCATCCAGCTCCCAGCCTGTGGCTTGGAAAAGCAATGGAGGAAGGCCCAAAGGCTTGGGACCCTGCACCCATGTGGGAGACCTGGAAGAAGCTGCTGACTCCTGGCTTCAGATTGGCTCATCTCTGGCCATTGTGGCCAATTGGAGAATGAAACCAGCAGACAGAAGATCTTTTTCTTTGTCTCTCCTCCTCTGTATATCTGCCTTTTCAATGAAAATAAATAAATCTTAAAAACAAACAAACAAAAAACAAATAATCATGACAAGAGGAAAGGAAGTAGAACAAGGTTATGGATTCAGCCTGGGGTTCACTGGGCGTGGGGGCTACTTCTTCCTACCCCTTCCCCTTCCTAACCCTCTTCCAAAGAGAGCATTTCCTAGGGGTGAAAACCCTGGGAGGTTTAGTTATGACATATTATCTACTTGCTGGGCTTACCGGGAGCCAGGCGGAGGATGCTCCTTGGGAACCCCCTCTCCAGTCAGCGGGAGGCCACCGGGCTTTGTGCTGTAAAGCTCCCGCTGCTTTCCAAGGGGCTCCATTCCTTTCCCAAGTACTTTGTTTTTCTTCCATCCCCTTCTCACACATTGGCTAATCTTAATCTTCCTACCTGAAAACAAGACTGTAACAAGCTTTAAAGGAAAACAGTCAAGTCTTCAAAAAGCACAAAGTCAAGAGAATTTCAAGACCTTCCACCTAGGACACGCAGGGGAGAAGTAAACAACGCAGGGCAGAAGTAAACAACGCAGGGCAGAAGTAAACAACGAAAGGGCCAGCAGCGCCAGCCCCACACCTGCTGGCCAGTTGTTTTCAACCAAAAGTCCCTGCAACAGGAAAGCAATTACAAAATGCAACTTCCTTATACGAATCATAATATAATACGTTGAAATGATTCATAGACAGGGTGTATGTATATAAATATAAAAATAATAGCATGGAGGCCGGCACAGTGGCCTAGTGGTTAAAGTCTTCGTCTTGTATGGACCAGGATCCAATATGGACGCTAATTCTAATTCTGGCAGCTCCACTTCCCATCCAGCTCCCTGTCTGTGGCCTGGGAAAGCAGTCCAGGACAGTCCAAAGCCTTGGGACCCTGCACCTGCACGGGAGATCTGGAAGAAGCTCCTGGCTCCTGGCTTTGGATCGGCTGCTGTGGCCACTTGGCAAGTGAATCAGCGGATCTTCCTCTCTGTCTCTCCTTCTCTATGTATATCTACCTTTCCAATAAAAATAAACAAATCTTTCAAAAAAACCCGAAAAACTATTCATTAAAAAAACATCAAGTTCCTGTTTATTCAAAGACAATTTAAAAACAATAATAAGCCAACGTCATTTAGCTTCCGAGGCCGTGAGCGAGATCCCAGTAGCTGTGGGTCCCTATGGACAGCCCCACCCAGCTGCTTCAACTGCATCAAGATGTGCTTTGTGATGGGCTGTGCCATGGGCGTGGCAGCCAGGGTGCTCTTGGCACCTTTTCCTGCCCGAGGATTGGAATGTGGGTCGTGAGCTGATGGGTGGCATTGGGAAGACCACAATGCAGAGCGGTGGTATATTGGAGACCTTAATGGCCATTGGCATGGGACTCCGCTGCTGAGCCTGGCAATGGCTCCCCAGTACATAGACATCCCCAGTATTGTGCATAATAAAGTCATCTTTGAGTAGCAAAAAAAAAAAAAAAAAAAACCTAACAAAAGATATCAATTGTTATAAAAGACCCCCCCAAATAATTGGAGAAATCACTACAAAAGTCCCCTCTTCCCCACCCACAAGCCGATCCTTCCTGGGGCAGCATTTGCTCAGGGCCTGAAAGGAGGGAGGGTGCAGGGGCTGAGCGCTACAGTGGGACCTGGGCTTGAGCAGGGCACAGTGGGCTCTTGCTTGGGCAGCTAATGGGCAGGGGCTGGGGGCCGGCAGGGAAGTGGGCTCTGAGCTCTCCAGGTTCTTTGGCTGGACAGCTCTGGGTGAAGGCATGTCAGCTCTCAGAACAGAGGCTGGTGCGGCAACATTGCGATGGGGTGTCGGGGATGTCACATTGAGCCAGCATTTGTTCCACACCCTGCCCTTTTTCTTTTAAGAGTTATTTATTGGGCCCGGCAGTGTGGCCTAGCGACTAAAGTCCTCGCCTTGAAAGCGCCGGGATCCCATATGGGCGCCGGTTCTAATCCCAGCGGCCCCGCTTCCCATCCAGCTCCCTGCTTGTGGCCTGGGAAAGCAGTTGAGGACAGCCCAAATCTTTGGGACCCTGCACCCACGTGGGAGAAGTTCCTGGTTCCCGGCTTCGGATCAGCGCAGTACTGGCCGTTGTAGTCACTTGGGGAGTGAATCATCCAACGGAAGATCTTCCTCTCTGTTTCTCCTCCTCTCTTTATATCTGACTTTGTAATAAAAAGGAATAAATCTAAACAACAACAAAAAAGATTTATTTATTTTTTTTTTGAAAGTCAGATTTACAGAGAGAAGGAGAGAAAGACAGAAAACTCTTGCATCTGCTGTGTTACACTGATCTGAAGCCAGGAGCTTCTTCCCGCTCAGGCACAGGGTCCCAAGGCTTTGGGCAGGGAGCTGGATGGAAAGTAGGGCAGCTGGGATACAGGAGGACTTTAGCCACTTGGCTACCTTTTTTTTTTTTTTTTAAAGAAAGGAGTAGAGACAGAGGAATTACAAGCTAAGAGAAAGAGATTAGGGCCTGATAAAGTCTACATAAAAGGCTAGGGATGGGGCCTGGGCTACAAGATAAGGACTTTTTATCTTTTATCACCAAAGAATAAATACAGATACAGCAAATAAACTCAAGAGAATCTCCCCATAATCCATCCTTCTGAGAATGTGGCCAGGAGCCACCACACACCTGCTAGTAGGAGCAACTGAAAAAGACTGAGAAGAACTAGGAGCTGAGCTGTCCAGGAGCCCATGGTGAGGCTGGCAGCCCAGAGCTCGACTCCAGCTCCCTGCTTGTGGCCTGGGAAAGCAGTCGAGGACAGCCCAAAGCCTTGGGACCCTGCACCCACGTGGAAGACCTGGAGGAAGTGTCTAGGTTCTGGCTTCAGTTCAGCCCAGCTCCAACCATTGTAGCCATTTGGGGGGTGAACCATCGGATGAAAGATAACTCCCTCCTCCCTTTCTCTGTCTCTCCTTCTCTCTGTAACTCCACCTTTCAAATAAAAATAGAGTATTGTATATATTGTATTATATATTAAATTATATAAAAGGATTGACAATGTCAAATGCTGACGAAGAGGCAGAGTAATCAGATATCTCACACACTAAACGCCATAAAATGAAGCAGTTACATAACTCAAAAACAACCTGCAGTTACTCATAAAGTGAAACACACACTTACACCACTCAGTAAACACACTCCTGATTTCTATACATAAAAAAATGAGGCTGTGTAACCATTGACAGATTTCTCTTTAAAAAGCCATGACAGTAACACCGTGATAAAAGCAGGTTGTCTTCCTTTCTCAAGTTCTTAAGAAAAGCACCATCCCTTTCCTTCTTTTCAGATTTTTAGCTAGCAGCAACAACAAACTACTGACATGGTGAGTTAGCCATGAGTCTTGTTAAGAATCATGTCCATGTAAGAATTTCAGGGGCTGGTGTCTCCCCCTCCCTTGAGAGGCACCCCACCTCCTGGCTTTCTCTTGGGAGGTTCTTTCCCCTCCCCTCACCCTTCCCTGCTCACCTGGTCCCTTCACAAACAAACTTTTCTGCAAAAATAACACTGATAATAATAATAAAATACAATTCAGGGGTCTGGAGCAGGGGGATTGGAGTGGCTGAGCCGGCTCCCAGCTGGGAAGCAAGGCTCCCTGGAACCTCCATCAGGCCAACACCCTGGACTTTGTTAAAACACCTGCCTAATTCTCAACTGTCTGGACATTCTGCTTTTTGGTTTTTAACCTCCTCTGGCAGCTCCCCCTTTCCCTTTAAATATTAGCATTGCTGGCTCGTTGCATGGAAAGAGCAGCACATTTGAATCTTGGAGATCTTTCTCCAAGACACCAGCTTGTTGAAATACAAGTTCTCCTCAACTTTCCTCTCTGGCAAGTCGGCCGTGCAGTGTGGAGCAGTAAGGGTCTGGTAACCTGTGTGGTATCTGCAGGGGTAGGTGCTGTGTCACAGTGGGTTAAGCTGCTGCTTCAGATAGCTGCATGCCCTACAGGAGTGCCAGATGGAATCCCCATCACTCAATTTTTCAATCCATTTGATACATCCTGGGAGTAGGTGGGTGATGGCTCATGCGCTTGAACCCCTGCCACTCACATGGGATGTATGAATGGCGCTCTGGCCTCCTACCCTTAGAGTGGCTAGCCAGACACTGGCTGTGTATGTGAGACAGGCAGAACAAGGGAATGTTTACCGACAATCAATTTCCATGCACTAGTACAAAGACACAGCCCGGAAGGCAGAGCAGTGGTGACACCTGGAGTTGCTTCTCTTGGCCAGCTCAAGTACACCCAGAGGAAGCTTGGGGCAATCCCACATGCCCAGCACCCACGGGGCTGTGAGGTCCTACTGTCCTATGCTGAACAGACCCAGAAAGTCTCACCCACAGTTTCCTAGAGAGAGGAGGGGAGGCGAACTTAGGACCCTCGTCTGGACGCAGGCTGGGCGCTTGGTCCTCGCCTGCTCTGCCGGGTGAGCTCTTAGCACACACTGGGTGCTTGGGTCTTTGCTGAGATGACCGCCCACTCAGTCAGGTGCACTTTTGCTCATTAAGCCTTGTTGCCTCAATGACCGCCACTCTCCACTGAGTCCTAACCCCCAAACCTGTTGAAAATGGCTGGTGGAATGGCTGTTGCTGAGGGAAGCCTGTGCCCGGGACATTTGGATGCACTAACACTGCCCTGTAGACTTCTCCAGTAAGTTTTCCTGCACGCCCCCACCCACTTATCAAGGACCATGTGGTGCTCTGCACACCCCCCACCTTTTTTTTTTTTTTTTTTTTTTTAGCAGAGAAACAAAGGGATCTCCCTCCCACAGGTTCACTCCGCAAATGTCCACGTCAGCAGGGCTGGGCCAGTCTGAAGCCAAAGCCCTCGTACTTGAAGTTCACGGCAGCTACTTGCGTGGCAGGGACTCAAGCTCTTAAACCTGCTGCCTTCCAAGGTGCACATTAGCAGGAAGTTGGATCAGAAGTACATGTTTAATTTGCTTAATGGTTATCCAGAGGTGCATGTACTTAATTTTTTTATGAGGACTCTCAAGTCCACGTCTCTAGTCTAGAACTCTCTATTTCAATCCTGGAGCTGACCACACCCCTGCTTTGGTTGGCTAGCACAGCCTTCGAGTCGGAGCTGGCTCACATTCTGTTTCTGACACTTTCCAGCTGTGGGGTTTCGAGCAGTTTCCGACTTCACAGAAGCCTCAGTTTCCTTCTAAGTGAAATAACACTTGCATTGTAGGTTAAGCAAGATGCTCTGCATAAGCCATAGTCAGTGCAGAGCTCAACTCCGAGTAAAATTTCAATCTCAGGTGGCTGTCCCGGCCACCGCCCTGGTGACCGTTTCCTCATCTATCACATAAGCCTGGCCACTCCACTAAACTCCACATTACTGTTTTTTTTTTTTTTTTAACCTGACCTTTCCTCTCAGCTCTCAGGGGTTCCTTCCAGGCCCTCGTGCTACTGAAATGTGCTAAGTCTTTCTATTGGGTGTCTATTGCCCCGAGGCTGATCCACCCCCACAGTTATCTGTATAACTGTCATTTTCAGCCTTTCTCTCTCTAATATACAGGAGACAGCGCTCTTCCAGAATCAGTGATGTTCTATGGGGTCCCAACCCCCTTCTCAATCCTCCCCACCTCCCAGCAGCCCCATGAAACCCCTGGCAGGGGCAGGGAATATCCAGCCCAAAGGTCATAGGAGGCCAATGAAAGCATTGGGTCTGATCCTGCCAAGGCAATAGCAGAGAATTCAAAATACAATGCAGGTGTTACCAGGTGAATTTCAAGTTGCTATATTGTATGGTACACATATGATGCTATAAATATACAAATGGGCCTTGGCAGAACAATGGTCTCCACCCCTGTGGGCTCTGAGAGACCTGTTTATGAGGGGCCTTTTTACTGCCAGGAAATGTTTCTGAACGTGCAAACCTGATTCCTCAGGGCTACCACACCCAGAGGCTCCTAATCCGGGTGGTGTTCTGCTTGGTCGTTCTCTACCTTATCACCGTGCCAGCAGTTTTTAAAAAGCAAAGCCCAGACTGTGTGGGACCCAACTCCCCGTGGCAGCCAAGGTAAGGTCCTTTGTGATGAGGTCTTGTGTCCCCCACCTAAGAGGCACCAACCCTGTCACCCCTGCCAGACCCTGACTTGGCACTCAGCTGCCTGTGCCTTCTGCTGGCAGCCTTTCCTCCGACTTGGCCCCACTTACGCTTAGTGAAATCTTGCACCACAAGGACTGGACAGCAAGCACCACAACTCCATGAGTCCATCTTCCTCGAGTCCAGACTGGCACTTAGAGACGAAGTGAGGGGGAACTGGCATCTCTTCCCCGGGGCCAGTGGGTTAAGTTGCCACTCCCAGTCCAGCATGCCAAATCCTAGCTGCACCATTTCTGACCCAGCCCCCTGTTTTTGCCCCTAGGAGAAGAGGGAGCAGAGAGCCCAACTGCTTGAACTCCTGCTACCCCGGTAGTTCCTGGTTCATGGCTTCGGCCTTATTGAGACCATTTGGGGAGGGAACCAGCAAATGGAAGATCTTTTGTTTTCACATCCCTCTCTGTCACTCTGGCTTTCAAAAAAAAGAATTAAAAAAAAAAAAAACCAACTTAAAACGGCAACTGTAGCAATAAGCTACACATTTGTTAGGAACATAAAGTCTCTCTACTTATTCAGATTTTCTTATCAGTTCCTTGTCATTCTTGTACAGGTGCTGGTGGGCACCTCCCCGGGAAGTAGTTTTCATCCTCTAAGTCCAGCACAGACACGATGCACTTGCTGAGGTCCTTCTAGGTTTTCTGTTTCTTCATTTCCTGAAACTGTAACCCAGACTGTCCCAATAGGTACCTCCCTGATAAGACTGTGGCTGCACTGCGGAAGGTCTCTGTGCCCCAGGTGGCCAGCACCATGCCTGGCCCAGGAGCTTTGTGTTGCTCTTCAAGGTGATGGACCTGGTGCTGGCAGGCCACAATAGCTTAAAAAGATGGAAATCAGGGCTGGCACGTTGGCTCAACTGGCTCATCTTCTACCTCCAGGTGCAGGCATTCTGTATTGGCGCTGGTTGGTATCCTGGCTGCTTTCATCCAGCTCCCTGCTTGTGTCCTGGTAAAGCAGTAGACGGCAGCCCAAATCCTTGAGACGCTGCATCTGCGCGGCAGACCCGGAAGAAGCTCCTGGCTTCGGATTGGCTCAGCTCTAGTCATTGCGATCATTTGAAGAGTGAACAAATGGATGGAAGATCTTTCTGTCTCTCCTTCTCTCTGTAAATCTGACTTTCCAAAGAAAATAAATAAATCTCAAAAAACAAAAATAAAAGCTAGAAATCAGTTTGTGGAGTGCATCAGGTAGGTTTTCTCTGGCCTTCTACCTGTCTCAGGTTCTTCCTGAGCTCTGTTTTAGTGACCGTAACCTTGATCTTCCACATTCCTCTCTTCCATTACCACCATCTGAGTGCTTGCCACAGAGCAGCTGCCTTGGCGGCGAGGGGCGGTCTCCTTCCCAGCCTGGAGGTGCCGGCACCTGAGATCTGTTTCAGAGAAATGCAGCCCTGAGCTTGACCTGTTGAGAGAAAAAGGTCAGCTGTTCCTGCCAAAACTGTGAAGCAGTGGAGAACGAACTGGGTTGGTGGGCTTCAAACACACAAACCCAGGGGCTGATGTTGTGGTACAGTAAGTTAAGCTGCTGCCTGTGATACAATCTCCCACAGTAGCACCAGTTTAAATTCCAGTTGTCCACTTTTTTGTAAGAAAGGCAGATATAGAGAGGAGGAGAGACAGAGAACAAGATCTTCCATCCGATGGTTCACTCCCCAAGCGGCCGCAACGGCTGGAGCTGAGTCGATCGGAAGACAGGAGCTTCTTCCAGGTCTCCCACATGGGTACAGGGTCCCAAGGCTTAGGGCCATCCTCAACTGCTCTCCCAGGCCACAAGCAGGAAGCTGGATGGGAAGTGGAGCCACTGGGATTAGAACTGGCGCCCACATGGGATCCTGGTACGTATTAGGCAAGAACTTTAGCTACCACGCAAGGCTTCCAGTTGTCCACTTTTGATCCAGCTCTTTTAATGGACCTAGGAAGACAGCTGATGATGGTCTGTGTGTTTAGTCTGCTACATCCACATGGGAGACTCAGATGAAGTTCCTGGCTTCTAGGTTTGGCCTGGCTTTATCTGGGCCATTGAAGCCATTTGTGAAGCGGACCAGAGGATGAATAATTTCTGTCTCTTTCCCTTTATATGTAACTGCCTTTCAAATAAATACATAAATATTAAAATGTATCATAATGATAAACGATTCTTTTTAAAAGATTTGATAGGGGAAAGAGAAGAAAAAGAGAAAGAGAGATCTTCTATCCATTGGTTTATTCCCCAAATGGCTACAGCAGCCAGGACTGCGTTAAGCAGAGCCAGGAGCCTGGAACTCCAACCCACTCTCCTGCATGGCACTCAAACACACTGGGACCACACTCCCAAGTCCATATCTAGCGGCTTTGTTCCACCTGCCTCTACCTGACCTTTTCTTGCCCTTCTCCAGAGGAGTAACTAGAAGCAGCTGATAGTTGCTCCTCCTCCCAGTTAGACCCAAGCAGTCACAGGTGCCCTGGTGGCTGAGCCGTCTTCTCTCCAGGCCCTCAGCACAGTGCCTGCTCATGAGGCCTAGGTGGGGGCAGCTGTGGCCTGAGGACCAGACCTGCTGCTCCGTGGCTGGTGCCATGGCAACAGCAATCTCCACAAGGAACACAGAGGCAGAGGTTTGGCACAGCAGTTAGGATACCGCTAGGGACGCCTGCATCCCACCTAGAAGTACCTGGGGTCAGGTACTCCATGAGTGCCCCAGGAGGCAGCCATGATGGCCTCGGAGTTGGGCCCTTACCATCCGTGTGAGAAGCTGGAGCAGCCACTGTAGGCTTTGGGGGAGTGAAACACCAGACGAGAAATCGTCTCTCCTTGCCTTTTAAATAACTAAAAACCAAAGGGGAACGCCAGGCCACCAAGGACCGTGTTAAACAAAAACTTTTGGAAGGTCATTGTTTTGGACTATGCTCCGGCACTAGGGCCTGACAGACCAGATCAAACCAGAGTGGAATCACTGTTCTAAGGACCACGTAATCAGACTGAACTTTGAAACACATGCAACCCAGAGACTCAGCAAGTACTCAGAGGTGCCCCGTTTACCTGCGTATCCTCCTCTACTGTAATCCCAGCAAAGGATCTTTAAAATCACCAATCTCAGGGCCCGGCATGATGGTCTAGTGGTTAAGGTCCTCGCGTTGCACACCAGGATCCCATATGGGCCCGGTTCTAATCCCGACGGGCGCCAGTTCTAATCCCGGCGGCCCCGCTTCCCATCCAGCTCCCTGCCTGTGGCCTGGGAAAGCAGCCGAGGACGGCCCAAAGCTTTGGGACCCTGCACCTGCGTTGGAGACCCGGAAGAGGCTCCAAGTTCCTGGCTTCAGATTGGCTCAGCTCCAGCCGTTGTGGCCATCTGGGGAGTGAATCATTGTATGGAAGATCTTCCTCTCTGTCTCTCCTCTTTGTATATCCACCTTTCCAATAAAAATAATTATTTAAAAAAAAAATCACCAACCTCTGCTTTTTGTTCCTTATTCGTAGTTCTTTTATCCCATTCAGCACAGAAAGCCAGCCCCCTCTGCTCAGCTCACTGAGGGATCCTTCCTACATTGTTGGATGTTATTTGATCCATGAAAAATGAACTGAAGTCTCTTTGTGAGGAGTGATTCAAACATCCCGTTTTGGACTCAGCATCACTTCCTGCTTCCCCATGGCTCGCAAAATTTGCACCGTTTGGTTATCCACCAATGAGATCTAACCTCTCGGTGTCTTACCTGAGAACCCCACCCACTGACCTCTAGCAACAACCCCACCACCCACCCACCTACCAATCACCTGTGGCTCCAATAATCTCAGTCATCAATCCCTTGGGACCCACCCACAGCCCCTCTTCACTAATTCCCCACGGCCTCCACCCTTCCAGGCTCACCCGGCTCTTCCCAACTCTCTTCCATCTTGCCCTCTTCCCCTGCCCTGGCAGCCTCCCATCCTGCCACAATGGCAGGAGACATTTCCCGTCTTGTTCTCTCTCACTCTACCCCGGTTTCTGTTCCTACACTGCTGGAATAAAGGACCTCCTAAGTACCTCGTGATATCTGGTATTTCGGCTCACGGTGAACTAATCGTGAAAAGAGAACTTGGCCGCAGGAATCAGCTGCGTGTAAGAACTTAAGTGCGTATAAAAACTAACACACTTTAATGATTGATTTTAAAGTCAGAGTTGGGGATGGGGAAAGAAACCGAAAAATCTTCAATCCACTGGTTAACCCTTCAGATGGCCACAAAGGCCAGTGCTGGCCTAGGCAGAAGCCGGGAGCTTCCTCTGGGTCTCCCAGGTGGTTGACAGGGGCCCAAGCATTTGGGTTATCTTCCTGTATTTTCCTCAGGGCAATAGCAGGGAGCTGGATGGAAACTGGGACATGAACCACGCCATATAGGATGCTGATGTCATAGGCAGTAACTTTACACGCTAGGCTATAATACCAATTCCAAAAGTCACTTTACTCCTATCTTTAAATTTGTCACAAGTTTTTCCTTCTTTGCCTTGCCTCTCTCTCTCTCTCTCTCTCTCTCTCTCTCTCTCTCTCTTTCTTTCTCTACACTTGAGCACTTGTTTGGACAATCTCACTCAGCCCCGTGTACTCTTAGAAACTCGGCCAAAATGGGCAGTGCAGACGGACCGCAGTCCCTTGGCAGCTCAGAAGGCCAGGCGGAGATCACAGCGGTTGCTCTGTCGGCTTGTTTGAGGCAGAGAGGGGTTCTTCCTAAGGACCTGAGGGCCCCACTTCAGGGTTCCCAGGCCCCACCCTTGGTTCTCAGCTCCTCTCTGGGCCTCGGGCTTCTGGAAAGAGAAAAAGATCAGCACCTCGGGCAGCCTCGGGTCACCTAGGCGGAACCTCATTTGCATAAATCAGTCTCACCTCAGGCCCCTGAATGATCCCAGGTAACCCTAGGTCTCTGGACAGATGCCTCAATGAGTTACAGGCCTCCCTTTGCCCTGGAACCTGCCTTCTAACCCTGCCTCCCCCCTCTGGCCGTCCTTGCTGCTTTCACCATGTGCCTAGCAGTGGGAGGGCATGGGGCCCTTGGAGACCTGCCATGTGCCCTGTACACTAGTAAGGTATGGGATTCGGGCATGGCCTTTGAGAAGCAGCCCCAGCCCTGAGAGCTGTGAAAGTAGGAAGCCACCTGGACTAGTTCCAGCTGAAAGCGGGTGGACTGCTCCTTGCAGGCACAGCAGGTGAGGGGCCACGTGCTCACCCAACCGGAGTAGACTGTCCTGGAGGCCAGGCACCAGTGTTTGTCTAGACAGACCCAGAGCCACACTTCACTGGCCATCCCAAATCGCCCCCTACCCAACCCCTCAGATTCAGTACCCCCTGGCCGCTGTGCCCTTGCAGCCAAAGGGGAGTCAGCCTGGTCAGCTCTTTGTCCCGGGGGTGCTGTCCAGCCCACAGTGCTGAAGCTTGTAACAGTTACTCCAGGCTCAGAGCACCCCAGGCCACATCCTCAAGGGGTCAAATGTGCATATGGAGACTTGTTTGCCCCAGCAGGCTTGAACTGGGATTGCCTGGGATGTCAGAGTTTCCTTAAGAAGATCCAGGGAGAGCCTGTGTTGTCCTAAGAGCAGGAGGGTGGGCGGAATTGCATGTCTGTATTCTGGTCCTGGGACCCTTAGGCACCAGCAGCTCTGGAATGGGCTCCAGGCTTGTCCTGCCAGCTGTGTGGATAAACTAATCCTGGGGGAATTATTGCCTTATCTTCCAGGAACTCAGTTCTTCAAACCGGAATCCAAACCAAGCAGGCTCTGTTATCTACAGGGATTAGTGGAGAGAATTCTTGGAACTCTGATGGAGGTCAGAGAACAATATCCCAGGAGCAGGTACACAGTAAAGCCATTAAACTTGCGCTAAGGACATCTGCATCCCATATCAAAGTGCTTGGGGTCCAGCTCTGGCTTCCACAGTTCTGATCCAGCTTCCTGCTAATGTGCCTCAGAGGCAGCACGTGATGGCTCCAGGGCCAGGGTCCCTGACTCTGATGAGGGAGACCCAGAGTCAGTTCCTGGCTGTGGTTTCCATCTGGCTGAGCCCTGACTGTTGCAGACATTTGAGAAGTGAACAAGAAGATAGATGATCTGTGCCAAAGAATAAATAAAATTAATTTAAGCAAATGTTGAAAATATCCCAAAGCTACGCTTGCATGTGGAGAGGCCTCAGACACTGACTTGCTTTCCCCACTCCAGGGCTGGGAGAGGCTCTCTGGAAAGTGCCCTTTACCCGTCCAAAGTCTGGCCCCATTGATCACCACTGGATCCTTCCCCGAGCATTCGTTTAGCAACACTCATCCTACAGGAAGGAAAACTGAAGTTCAAGATTATACCTGGACAGACTTCTGTCCCACACCATCATCCACTGTCTCGGCACCAAAGAAAATCACTCACAGACCACTGTTGATTGTACAGGCTGAACAGCCGTTGTTCCAGGCCACCGTGTATTCTTCAAACCCAGGGAGGTTCCCTAAAAGTAATTTACAACCTAGCTACATTTGCATCCGTCTACAGTCCCCCACTCTTCCCTTCCAACGTAGAAACAGCATGTACACTGGCATATACACACTTCCAAATTATTTCAGGCTATTGCATCATCCCAAACTTGCGATTTTTTTCTTCATGCTGAAATACTTCCCCTTTTGCACATGAAACAAATTTACTTGTCCTTTCTCTTATTTGATCTTTGTCAGCTTTTTGCAGCAAGACTTGGAAAAGTAAAGGGACATTTTCCCTTTGCTTCCAAACACATGTTATGCCTTCTTCTTCCAGCTGGGTGCCCCCTGCCCAGTTACCACGGATGCCTACAACTCGCCAACCCTCACCACCAAATCCAAGCAGGAAAGGATGATCAGAAGTTCCCAGTACCAGGCTGCAACTTGAATCTGCCCTTGAAGGAGTAAAGACACAATTTCCCAGTGAGTTGAGCACAGCATCATGGCAATGATGTTGGCAGCGGGCAGAAGCTGGGTGCAGCTCTTGGAGCAACACCTTATTTGGAAAACAGGGGCCTGTAGGATTCCAAAGGAGCAGATAGATGGCACACTGGTGCCCAGGACCTTGCCCTGACTCACCCTCATGGATACCACCTCAAAGTCAGCCAGTCTGGCAGAGAGACGAGGTAATGATCAGAAGGAAAGGGTTTGGACTGGTCGTTCCAGGGCAGTTGAGCCTTGGGCCAGCACTCAATGTCAATGTTTTGATCTTGGGAGATTCATTCAGGGGACCATGACCAGCACCTCAACCCTAGGCAGCTCCAGATTCAGGACTAAAGAACATTCTGGCTAGAAGTGGAAGCACAAGGTCCCAGAGGACTAGGGAGCAAGACAGGGTAGACTCACACCACAGAAAAAAGCTGGCTTAGCGGTAAACCTGCCTCCAGTGGTGCTGGCATCCCATATGGACGTCAGTTTGAGATTCGGCTGCTCCACTTTTGACCCACTCCTGATAATGCACCTAGGAAAGCAGCAGAAGATGGCTCAAGTTCTTGGGTCCCTACACCCACAAGGGGGACCCGAAAGAAGCTCCTGGCTTCTGGCTTTGGACCAGCACAGTCATGAGGCCATTTGTGCAGTGAACCAGCAGGTGGAAGATGTGTCTTTGTGTTTCTTCCTCTCTCTCTCTCTCTCTCTCTCTCTCTCTCTCTCTCTCTCTCTAACTTTGCCTTTCCAATAAATAAATCCGCCCCTCACCCAAAGAAAGTTGGCAGCTGTCTTAGGGTTGTTAAGCTGTCTCCAAAAGAGGACTTAAGTATGCAGGTGCACTACACAATGAATCAATTTGCTTGGTGCTTGAAGACTGTATTCCACATTATCCAGGGTGCTTGCTGGTACCTCCTGGGTACAAGTCTGAGACCAGTTATTCTGCTCAGTCCATGTGTGGGACACAAGGGGACAGTCACCATGGGGTAGGAAGGGCTAAACACTCCCAAGGACTCCACACTGTGGCCTGATGGCAGCAGATTAATAAAAAGTCTTACCTGCAAAATCGTAGTCACTCAGAGAGGCAAAGATGTTAGCAAACCCTCTAGGCAGATGGCAAAGGCAGAGGGGCAGGGGAGTCATGGCACAGTTGTCAAAGTCCGAGAGAGAGGCCAGTGACCAACTGTGGGGGCTCAGCTCTCTACAAAGTTCTCCTGTGCCCTGCTCTCCACCTGACCCTATTTTTTTTTTTTTAAGATTTTTAATTTTTATTGCAAAGTCAGACATACAAAGAGGAAGAGAGATAGAGACAGGAAGATCTTCCATCCATTGATTCACTCCCTAAGTGGCACAACAGCCGGTGCTGAGCCAAACCGAAGGCAGGAGCCAGAAGCCTCTTCCAGGTCTCTAAGGGGTGCAGGTCCCAAGGCTTTGAGCTATCCTCAACTGCTTCCCCAGGCCACAAGCAGGGAGCTGGATGGGAAGTAGAGCTGCTGGGATTAGAACCGGCGCCCCTATGGGATCCCAGTGTGTGCAAGGTGAGGACTTTAGCCATTAGGCTACTGTGCTGGGCCCCATCTGCCCCTCTTGTGCTTGCCACCTCTTCTACACCACTGAGATTCCACGCCTAGGACAGACGTAACCTGCTCCAGTTACCTTCTAAGTCAGCAAACAGCCACCGCATGTGACATTGTGACTGGTGGGGTGTGACAGGATCCAGAGACAGAGACTGCTGGGCACGCCCTAGGGAAGGACAGAGGCCTGGGGAAAGTATAGATGTGTTTGGGATTTGGCTGCCGGGGGCACCGAGTGCACCTGCCACTCCTCGGGCCATGAACCTCCAAGTGCTACTTTAGCCTCTCATTGTGGTAGTGGATACAAAGCTGTCATATGCTGTTACTAGGAAACAGCATGAATCTGAACATGTCCAACAGGCCTGGCAGGATGGCAGAAGCCTGGGAGCTCTTGCTCAGTCTGTCTCGTTCTCCCATTCAAGTAAATGAAAAAAAAGGCATTGTTTTAAAAACAAAAAATCAGGGCCCGGCGCAATAGTGTAGTGATTAAAGCCCTTGCCTTGAATGCACCAGGATCCCATATGGGTGCTGGTTCTAACCCTGGCGGTCCCGCTTCCCATCCAGCTCCCTGCTTGTGGCCTGGGACAGCAGTCAAGGACAGCCCAAAGCCTTGGGACCCTGCACTCACATGGGAGACCCGGAAGAGACTCTGGGCTCCTGGCTTCAGATCGGCACAGCACTGGCCATTGACTCACTTGGGGAGTGAATCATCGGACGAAAGACCTTCCTCTCTGTCTCTGCTCCTCTCTGTATATCTTCCTTTCCAATAAAAATAAATACGTTAAAAAAATTAAAAAATAAGAAATAAAATCACAGTCTCAGAAGCTGCTCAAAGGTGGGCTAGTGAGGTGTGTCGTTGTGGCCTCAGGCCATGGCCAGCCCCTGACTGGTGGGCAATTCTTGGAGGCAGCACCAGGGGCTGTATGCTCAGGGAAGCTGGTTCTGACCTGAAGCTGACACCGTGGCCCTGGCTGGCTTGGTAAAAGTCTCCAAGCTACATTTTCCTTAGCTCTTTCCCACACTTGTCACCTCTCCTGTGTCCTCAGAGTCCCAGAATTACCCTTAGTACCAGCAGTTCACATCCTGCTGTCCTCATCTGTTTCCCAAAGAGCCTGGAAGATGTCTAAGGCACTGCTCTCCCCTGATCCACCTCAGGGGCTTCACCCAGGGCTGCTCCCTGGCAGGAGCCCAACTGTTAATTTTTTTTTTTTTTTGGTAAAGATTTATTTTTTTATTGGAAAGGCAGATTTACAGAGAGGAGGAGAGACAGGATGATCTTCCGTCCGATGATTCACTCCCCAAGCAGCTGCAACAGCTGGAGCTGAGCCAATCTGAAGCCAGGAGCCAGGAGTTTCCTCCGGGTCTCCCATACAGATGCAGGGTCCCAAAGCATTGGGCCGTCCTCGACTGCTTTCATTTAGGTCCAGCTGTTGTGGCTGCTTGGCAAGCAGGCTGGTATATGGAAGATGTTTCTCTTTGTCTCTCCTTCTCTCTGCAAGTCTGGATTTCCAATGAAAATAAAAAAGTTTTTTAAGAAAGCTGGGCCCGGCGGCTTGGCTTAGCAGGTAAAGTCCTTGCCTTGAACACGCCCCGGGAACCCATATGGGTGCGGATTCTAATCCTGGCAGCTCCACTTCCCACCAGCTCCCTGCTTGTGGCCTGGGAAAGCAGTGGAGGACGGCTCAAAGCTTTGGGAGCCTTCACCCGTGTGGGAGACCAGGAAGAAGTTCCTGGCTCCTGACTTTGGATCGGCACAGCACTGGCTGTTGCGCTCACTTGGGGAGTGAATCATCGGACGGAAGATCTTCCTCTCTGTCTCTCCTCCTCTCTGTATATCTGACTTTGCAATAATAATAAATAAATCTTTAAAAAAAATAGACATGAAAGCACTAGGCTTGGGCCTGGCGTGGTAACCTAATGCCTAAATCCTTACCTTGCATCTGCTGGGATCCCAAATGGGTGCCAGTGTGTATCCTGTCAGCTACAGTTCCCTTCTAGCCTCCTGCTTGTGGCTGAGGAAAGCAGTTGGGAAAACAGCCACAGACAGCGCAAAGCCTTGGAACCCTGCACCGGCATGGGAGACCTAGAAGAGGCTTCTCACTCCTGGCTTTGCATTGGCTCAACTCTGGTTGTTGTGGCCACCTGGGGAGTGAATCAGCAGATGTATTTCTCTCAGTATTTACTTTTCTCTGTAAATCTACCTTTCCAAGAAAAATAAATAAATCCTTAAAAAAAAAGTAAAAAGAAGTGGGCAATTGTGACATTTCAACATTTTACAACTGTAGCAGCTGCAGTGTCTACTTAGGAAAAAACTGTTAAATATACAGCTGGCCTGCTCGGTGTTATCTCAGCAGCATCAAAGGCAGGCAAGACAAGTGTCTGCGCTGAGGTTTATTACCTGACGATTCAACAAGATGATGCTGTCACAGAGACAAAATGTGAAGAAGGACACGCAACATCCCAGCTGCAAACACTGGCTGTGAATGATCAACTATCTCATTACAACAGCACTGGCACTGTGCCCAGGTATTACGGCAATCCAAGGGCAGCACTTCACACAGTGCCCAGTGGACATGAGACTGGGCATGATTTCCTGGATGACTCCCTGGATGAGGAGACACTGACCCGAGGAGCAGCAAAGGGCAATTACAGCACAAGGAACAGGATGGGAAGGGCACAGAGGTGGGGTGGGCAGGTGGCCCTACCGAGAGGCAGGAGTGCTCACACAGGCTGCAGAGCCCCTACGGTAGTGTCCAGTGTCAGACCCTTCCACAGTGCGGCCTGAGGGCTCTGAGCCTATGGAGGCGGCGGCCACAGCGTGGGCCACTGGTCTGCTGGGGAAGGAGCTATAGAAAAAGGCTAAGGTTCGTGCAGAGACTCATCAGCATGGGTCTGAAATCCCACCATGGATCTCCTGGCCTGTCTTCCTGCCTACCTCATCCTCCCTTGGGTCCTGACCTCCACATCCTCCCAGAGGGAGCTGAGAGGCCCTGGGTGTGCTCAGGCTCAACTTAGTGCAGAAGGTTGAGGCCGTTCGCCTCTGAGATGGAGAGCAGTCAGGCAGGTCCCCTCCCAGCCAGGGACTGCCCTTCGTCCCTCCTCCAGCTCCTTCTTTGGACTGCTGAGGGAATGGGGTGAGGGGGCTCACCACAGGAGACAAAGGGCCAGAGGCAGCTCTGGGGTGTGCAGAGGTCCCCTTGGCACAACAGATGGGGAGTCCTCCAGTTTTGTATTTGGAAGCACAAACTGTCCAGGCAAGCATGTGACACATGCCCTTTTCCAGCCGAGACGCCCACCTCCCAGGCCCACCCCCACCACAGGAGCACAGGCTCACACCAGCAGGAGGCTGGGAGCAGAGCCACGTCAGACTTTCTGAGGGTGTTCACATTCCTGTGGGTGCCCAGAGCTGCTGCAGTCTCTGTGCCAGGAAAATCAAGCAAAGCAGCTCCTGGCATCCAGAAGCAGCGATCTGCTGAGACACACTGCTCTGACACCACTGCCAGGCCCTGTTGTTCCCCACTAGATATGAACAGGCTCGCAGCACACCAACCTCCGATAAGGTGATGGGGGCCAGGACAGAATGGAACAAAACAAGGTCGCTTCATACGTTGGGCCAACTATAGACACAAATAAGGTCAACTCTGAAATACTAAACAGCCCTCTCTTGGCTAACACCAGAGACTGCTATTTTTACATTTTTAAGGTCTGGATATTTCTGTTGTGTTTTAAATTTTGAGAGATGGAGCACTCCCATCTATGGGGTTACACTCCAAATGTCTACAACAACCAGGACTGGACCAGGCCAAAGCTGGGCACTCAACCCAGGCTTCCCATGTAGGCACCAGGGACTCAACCTGAGCCTTTCAGAACGCTCACTAACAGGAAGCCGGATCCCGAGCAGAGTTCAAATGCAGGTTCTCCACTTCGGGGTGCCAGTGTTTTAACTACTCTGCCAAATCCTTTCCCTTGCCTCTTGGAATTTCTGATCTCCACTGCCAGGAGCAGCCTTCCCCTCCTTTCCCAGCCAAGCTTCAGGCCCAGCTGTTACAACTCTCCAGACAGACTTCTTGGTCCCCACAGGGTCAGCATTCCTCACTGGCCCCCAGCCCCCGGCTCAGGGCCCGTCCACTAGTTCCCTGTCTCCTGGCAGATTTAATTCAGGAAGCCTCCCATCTGCACCTTGCTCCCTCTCCCTCAACCCCGAGGCCTCCTGAGCTGGCTAAATTAACCAGTAAGTTTCCCATGAAACACCACTCATGCATAGCTATTGCTCAGCTCCCTGATTGGCTGGCCAGGGCCACACACACCCTACCACCCAGGTTTATCTGCACCCCAGTCCTGCGGATTCCATGTTCCCAGATCCCACGTCCTTGTTGACCCGGCCACCCACCTGTCAGTCCCTTCTCGTGCAAAGGAATTCTCAGTCTCTCTGCCTGTGAGAGCTCTCCGGCCTCCAGGACAGAGGTCACTGGGCAACGCTGGTCATCTTCCCCCACTCCTCCAGGCTTCCCAAGGACACAAACCAAGAAGCCCTTGGTTCCCTGCTGGGCTCCCAGTGCTGGTCAGAGCATTGTGAGAATTTAAAAACAGTGCTTGATACAAGACAGGCTCCAGAACACAGCCCCTGCAGATAGCTGCTCTCTGGCCATGCTCTTCCAGAAGGTTCTCTGACTCAGGACTTTCTGGATCCTTACCAAGCATCCGCAGCCCCTTTTCCTCTGTAGACAGCGGGCACTGTTGAAGCAGAGGTTTTGATTTTGCTTACAGATTTTTGGTTGTTGGTGGGTTGTGCTTCTTCTTTTTAATGTCTCTATTTTTATGCTCTCCAATCTCTGTACTCTTTCTTTTTTTTTTTTTTCTAGGTATTTCTGGAGCATTTTTAAAAGAACTCTTACAGCCCAATAAGGAAATAAGCCAGTGGAGTGGCTTGCTGGAAGTAGGGCTATTTAAGTCAGAACAAAAATTCTTCATTTGTATTACAGATAATACTTTCAAAGTAAGTACAAATTCCCTGTAATCTCACTGCCCAGTGCTTTTGTCTTGCTTCAGAATTTTCTTTAAACATTGTTTTTTTAAAAATTTTATTTAAAAGGTACAGAGAAAGAGAGATTATTCTCTCTGTTAGTTCACTGCCCCAGTCCCATGTAGCCGGAGTCTGCCAAAATCAGGAGCCCAGTATTCATTCTGGGTCTCCCAAGGTACTTGTATCCTGGGTCTCCCAAGGGACTTGGGTCCTGGGTATCCCAAGGGACTCGAGTACTGGGTCTCCCAAGGGACTTGGGTCCTAAGTCTCCCAAGGAACTCGAGTACTGGGTCTCCCAAGGGACTCGAGTACTGGGTCTCCCAAGGGACTCGAGTACTGGGTCTCCCAAGGGACTCGAGTACTGGGTCTCCCAAGGGACTTGGGTCCTAAGTCTCCCAAGGGACTCGAGTACTGGGTCTCCCTAGGGACTTGGGTATTTGAACCATCACTGTCTACCCTTCATGTGTGCATGAGCAAGAGGCTGGAGAAGCCAGGACTCAAACCTTACATTCCCAAGCCGTATCTTAAATACTTGAGCAAATGTGCGATCCAGATTTTTTTTTCTTAAACAAAACAAAACCAAAGAGAGAGAGAGAGATTTGAATGACAGAATGACAGAGAAAGGGAAAGAGATCTTCTATCTGCTGGATCATTCTCTGAATAACTACACTAGCCAGGACTGGGCCAGACTGAAGCCAGGAGTCCAGAACTGCATCTGGGTCTCTCATATGGGTGGTAGGGTCCCAAGTATCAGGGCCATCTTCTGTTGCTCTCCCAGGTGTATTATCAGGGAGCGGGATTGGAAGTGGAGCAACCAGGACTCTAACTTAGTACCCCAATATAGAATGTGGGCATCACAAGACCAGATTAACCTGCTGCACTACAACACAGGACCCTGAGGAATTTTCTTTGTACACACACAAGCACACTTTCGATGTAGGACATAATCTACCCATCACTCCCTTCCTAGCCTGTGAGCCTCAGTCAGATCTACCTGCGCAAAGAACCCGGGCACAGATCGCGGGCTCCACCTGGGTCCATTCTGAAAGTTTCTCCAGGGCAGGAGCCAGGCCTTCCCTTTGTTGTGGTGAGAGCATTAAGAGCAATGGGGGGGGGGCACTTCTCCCCTTTCTTGGGGAAAATTGGGATGACTAGGCCCAGGAAATAGGCACCCAGGGCTCTCCCAAGAGTCTTGGGAAAGTGTTTGAAGTGGTCAGCTTATGGTAGGAATCTGCTGCTTTCTCTGCAGCATCCACACAGGCTGCCCCTGTCCCATACCCCACACCCCCCCAGGGCTGTAAGCCTTGCATGCCTCCCCTTGCTACCCCTCACCCTCCCACCCCAGGCCTGCATGACCTTGGGCTCCTCTTCGACCCCCAGACCTTTACCTTCTCCCTCACGTGTACAGACCTCAAAGGAGCCAGTGTGGCCTAGAGCCCAGGTGGCACCTGCCTCCCTGACAAGGCCACTTTGCTTGGCTGCCCAGGGGAGTCCTGCTCAGCATGCCAACTCTGCACCCTCCACTCCCACACATGGCCTGCCTTGCCCACTGGCCACTCCGCTGTGGTGCTGCTGCAGAGGTGTGTGGTGACACGACCAGAGAGACCGTGCTCCATCAGGCACCAAGGCCCTGCCTGTGAGACCTCCAGTGTCAGGCAGCCTGGGGTCAGATCCAAGCTCTCCACTTTGTCACTGTGCGGGTCACATGGTCCCATCTGTGTGATGGCATTCATACAACACAAGCCTCACTGCCTGCTGACTCTTAAACAACAAGAGGCATTTAACATGGTTGCATGGTAGGGACACCCAGCAGCAGGCAATGGCTGGGTACTCACTGCTTGATCATGGTTGTGTTTCAGCTCTAAGACAGGAGGGATTCTTTGCTTGCCTTCTTCTGTTTCCAGGCCCTGCTCAGCTGCTGTGTGCCTTAGTGAGGTCCAGGCATCAGACTTGTGAGCTGATGAAAGATGTCATGTGTGAGACACAGAGGAATCCTGGGCCTGAACTGAAATCACACACACAAGGAGCAGAGCAGTCCCTGCCAGAAAAACTGTCACCATGAGGAGACCTGCATGGCAGGAGATGGATGGGGAGTGCTTTGTACCACGTTTAAATACTCAGGACACCTGCTTTCCATATCTGAGTCCCTGAGTTCAGATCCCGGCTTCCTGCTAATGTATACCCTGCAGGTCACAGATGACGGCTCTAGTATTTGAGTGCCTGTCTCCTATGTGGGATACTGACATTGAGTTCTGGGTTCCTGGCGTTAGCCTGGCCTAGGCTCAGTCTGCTGTAGGCACTTGCAGAGTGAACAAGCAAATGAAAGTGTGCTCTCCCTCTCCTGCTGCCGTTTTCTTCCTAAGAGTTATCTGTCTGAAAATCAGAGATAGAACCTCACCCATCAGATGATTTACTCCTTACATCCCCATAAGAGCTGGGGTTGGGCCAGGCCATAGCCAGAGGCCAGGAACTCCACACTGGTCTCCCATGTGAGAGGTAGGAACCTAAGAACTTGGGCCATCACCTGTCATCTCCCAGGTGCATTAGCAGGGAGCTGGATCATAAATAGGTGGGACTCTCCAGGTACTCTCGTTTTGGGTTTTTGGATACCTCAAGTAGCTAGTTAAAATATTGGATCACAATGTCAGCCCTTTCTGCTTTTCACATAAATAAATAAAAAGTTTGTAGAGAAGTTAAATTAAGAGAAAAGTTTCAGAGTTGACATTTTGGTGGACCAGGTAAAGCCACAGCCTACAATGTTAGCAACACATATTGGGCACTGGTTCAAGTCCCACTGCTCCACCTCCAATCCTCCTCCCTGTTGAGGTATCTGGCAAAGAAGGGGAGAAGGGCCCAAGTGCTTGGGTCCCTACAACAATATGGGAGACCCAGATGAGGCTTCTGGTTTCTGGCCGTGGCCTGGCCCAGCTCTAGCCATTGCAGCTATTAGGGGAGTGAACCGGCAGAGGAAAGATCTTTCTCTGCTTCTGCCTCTCTGCAACTCTGCTTTTCAAATGAAATAAACACACATTAAAAAAAGAGAGAGAGAGAAAGGGAAAGGGGAAGACAAAGACAGATTATTATGAATGGAATCTGATGTCCCCATGAAGCCATCTGGTCTTGCCTATCTTTGGCAGCATCAGGGAAGGCAGGCAGCAAAAGGTGTCCTCCAAGCCCTGGTCTTGGCAGGCTGCCAAGGTCCCCTGGGTGACCAGCACACACCCTCTCTCCACTTGCCACTTGTACCTCACCCAGATTGGAGGAAGTCCCAAGGCTTTGACCCTCAGCTATACAGGTAGAGTTTTCCAGGGGTGTCCAGTGAACTTTACACAAAATACCTGACAAGGTACTTACCAAGCAAGAGGTTTATTCTTGTAATTGCAGAACCAGTTCAAACTGTTCCTGTTCCATTGGTTACAATGGGAGTGGGGCTCTGCAAGCCAACAGAGACCAAGTGAGACTGAGCCTTTAGAGGTCTTTGGATGAGGGGGCAAGGAAAGGGAACAAGGGAGCGGGAAGGGAATGGGAGGAGGAGGAAAGGAAGAGAAGAGAGGGATGGAGAAGGGGAGGGGAATGGAAGGAGAGAGAAGGGCGGGGAGGTAGAAGAAATGGAGCAGGCCCAAGGTCACTGGAATAGATCTGAAAGTCTGATGTGTATTCAAGGTAGGTGGAGAATTCCACAGAATCTTCAAAGCTACACCTTTATTTTTCTGTTTAAGGTTTTAAAAATGCATTTGAAAGGCTTGAGTAATAGAAAGGGACCTTCCATTCTACCAGCTTATTCTCCAAGTGGTTATAACGGCCAGGGCCAAGAGCTAGGTACTCTGTCTAGGTTTTCTATTTTTTTTTTCTTTTAAGATTTATTTATTTATTTATTTTTATTGGAAAGGGCAGATTTATAGAGAGGAGAGATAGATCTTCCATCCATTGATTCATTCCTCAAATGGCCATAATGGCTGGATCTGAGCTGATCCGAAGCTAACTGCCAAGAGCTTCTTCTGTGTCTCCCACACAGGTACAGGGTCCCAAGGCTTTGGGCTGTCTTCTGCTCTTTCCCAGGCCACAAGCAGGGACCTGGATGGGAACTGGAGCAGCTGAGACACGAACTGGCACTCGTGTAGGATCCCAGTGGTTGTAAAGCAAGGATTTAGCCGCTAGACTACCACACCGAGCCCATCGTCGAGGTTTACAACATGGCTTCAGGGGCCCAGGTACTTGGGCAATATTCCACTGCTTTCCCAGGCACGTCAGCAAGGAGCTGGATTGGAAGTGGAGTACTTGGGACCCCAATTGACACTCCGATAGGGGATGCTGGTATCACACCTGGATCCTAACCCACTGCACCACAGTGCCTGCTGGAAAGCTACACATTTCAGGGCCAAGCACTCTGTCTGGTTCTAACCCAAGTCAGAGCACCTCACAGAGCAAGCCACAATCACTGTGGACTGGAAAAACTTGAACATGGTTAACTGTTGGAAAGATGCTAACCTGAGGGGTGGCCTCCTGCCAACACAGACAACGGAGCCCAAACTGCCACTGCTGGCAACTGTGCTTACACGGAGAATGAAGGCTTTAACCTCGAATAACACCTGCACCCAGCGCTCCCTCGTTGGTACGCTTGTTCCACTCGCCAGAATGCCCTGGCGCTAACATCCCCTGGCCAGGGCTCGCCTGCCCAGGTTCCTGTCCTCACTCCAGGTTCCATATCAGAGATGCGCGTTGGTACCTGGCCTATCCCCGCTCAGCTAGACCTTGCAACAAAGTGTCTCCCCTCAGAGGCTGGTGTCCTGGCGTTGACCTGCCATGACCCCTTGACTTACGGTTCTGGAGGTTCAAATCTAAGATCTGGTGGCCCCGTTGGTCAGGCATGTGGCGCGCGGCAGGCCCGAGGCTGTGGTGGTGGGAGCGAGTTGTGGGAAAGGGTGCAGCGGGGAAAGCCTGGGCAGCTCAGGCTTCCTCACCGACCTTCTTGCAAGAGCCGCCTCCTGTGGACACGCACCCAGGGGCCTGGGGACCTGACTCCGTCCACCTCCCAAACTCCGCAAGTGCTTCCGTTTCCACTCTCTTGGAACCATTGACTTAAGACGTTGGGGTTTAACACCTGTATGAGTCTGGGGGCCACATTCCGTGTAAACTCCTCCATGGAACTGAGTGACACTGCTCACAAGGTCCCCTATGTCACTGTGTGGTTCCTCCCCTTCTCACCAGAGTCCCTACCTTCCTCTCCTGTATCCTGCCAAGCTCCAGCCAAGGGAGGCTCCCTAGATCTATGTGCCCCGGCGAGGTACCTCTGGCTGAACCCCAGCTTCCACCTGCCAAGCAGGGGGCCCAAGACAGTGAAATGACCTTATCGGGCATGCACATATTGCAGTGTCCCACCATGTGTCCTCTTGTGCCTTCTGAACGTGCCCTCAGAATCCAAGCACCAGCCTGAGCTGGTGATGCTGCTGCCCCAGGCCAGAAATGGCTCTTGTACACCTGGTCTTCGGTTTTTTGTGTTCACAAGGGATCAGCTCTTTTCTCAGATGTGGGCTATGCACACGGAACCCTGAAAGGCCCCTGTCCTTGCTGACCATTGTGAGTGCCAGTTCACCAGTGGGAGCCAGTCCTGGCTACTGGGAACCTGTCACCCCATGCAGGCAGCCTGGCCCCAGACACAATTCACAGGGGAGCCTTCTGTCCAGAGCAGGGCTGGGCAGCCACGATGACGCAGTCCCACCCCAGGTGCCTCTCCTGGACTTTGCCTTGAGCTGAAACAGATTTATGGCTTCCTCCCATATCCTATAGTCTCTCCTTGATCCTTTTGCTGTTCAACTTCCAGAATGCTCTTCAACTACATCCCCCTCCACTCCACCCTTGGTCCTTGCTTTATAATCCACCCCCACCAGAAGGACCTCTCAGGAACCCCAGGCTTAAATAGCTCCCTGGGCTTGGGGTGCAGGTACACTCCCAGTAGCCATCAGACTCTGAGGTTTGGGAACACAGATAGTTTCTGTTGTAGCCTCTGACCCAGCTTTGGCACACAGAAGGCATTTAATGAGATCACTGGTGCCTGAAGGAATGACAAGGGCATTTGACGCTGTTCTCTCCTGGGAAGATTGCTCTGGCGTGGCGGATGGGTGGGGAAAGGAGGCTAAGGATGAGGGCACAAGTCACATGGCAGGGCTCACGAGTCAAGAGAATTACGTGGACGAGCCGGGAAATTGAAAGAGGGGAGCTCTTGAGTGCAATGGCTGAATGGCTAAAATCCTCATCTTGTAAATGCTGGGATCCCATGTGGACATCAGCTCTCCACTTCCCATTCAGGTCCCTGCTTGTGGCCTGAGAAAGCAATATAGGATGGCCCAAAGCCTTGGGACCCTGCACCTGTGTGGGAGACCCAGAAGAAGTTCCCAGCTCCCAGGTTTGGATCAGCTCAGCTCTGGTCATTGTGGCCATTGTGGAGTGAGCCAGTCTCTTCTTTCCATAAATCTGATCTGCCTATATAATTAAAATCAATAAATATTTTTAAAAAGGAGAAAGAAAGAAAGAAAGAAAGAAAGAAAGAAAGAAAGAAAGAAAGAAAGAAAGAAAGAAAGAGAGAAAGAAGAAAGAGGTGGGTGTTGTGTCCATCAGGTAGGGAATCTCAAGGACCCTTGAGGCTCCTGGAGTGTCACTGCAAGTGTCCAATGCAGCCAACAAGCTCCTGATGGTTCCTAATTCCTCCGGAGCTTAGAACTTGAACCATCTGCAGTGTGGCCTGCATAGCACAGCACCCACCCACATCCTCTGCACCCAATCCAACAATTAAGACCAGCACACTCTGGGCACCAGAAGAGGGGTCATGGGCTCAGCCTCTCTGACTAGCTTAACCATAGCCCTGGGTTGGTGAGTAGCAGGCCTGTAGCTCTGAGTGGGACCACCAGATCCGGGCTCATAAAGAGGCAGAATCTGCATCAGACTTTATCACCTGCTCTGGGAGAGGCTCCAAGCATGTGGTCCAGTCTGTGCATTGTACAAGGACTTAGCCAGTGAAGTGACTCTGGGTGCTATAGTTTAAATCTCTATGTTCCCTCCAAAATTGATCAATAAACATCTAATTTCTGGGAATCAGCCTTGCCTGTGGTGCCAGTATCCTGTATAAGCACTGGTTCATGTCCCAGCTGCTGATCCACTTCCTATCCAGCTCCCTATTAATGTGCAGGGGAAAGCAGCAGCAGATTTTTTATTAGAAAGGCGGATATACAGAGAGGAGAGACAGAGAGGAAGATCTTCCGTCCTATGATTCACTCCCCAAGTGAGCGCAACGGCCGATACTATGCCGATCCGAAGCCAGGAGCCTCTTCCGGGTCTCCCACGCGGGTGCAGGTTCCCAAAGCCTTGGGCTGTCCTCGACTGCTTTCCCGGGCCACAGGCAGGGAGCTGGAAGGGAAGCGGGGCTGCCGGGACACGAACCAGCGCCCATATGGGATCCCGGGGCGTGCAAGGCGAGGACCTTAATCACTGCGCCACCGTGCCAGGCCCAAGCCATCTGAGTTCATAGCTGCAGAATCTCTCTCTGCCTGGTTGAGAAAAGTGAGTGTGACTGGGCCTTGAACAGGAACTCAGGAACTGAGCCTTAGGAGCACAGGAGTCCCACTTCATGGGCATTCACTATGTTGCATTTCAGTTCACCATGGTCCTCACCCTCCCAACTCTTTCGTGTGTGTGAGGGGAGGGGAGTCTTCGAAAGAGCCTCCTGCTCTATTCTGCACCGGCAGAACTCAGGGCCACATTCCCACAGGCGCTCCCAAGACTGCCCCCAGAGTCCGTAGCAACGAGGACCCGCCCACTGGAATTCCTGGCAAACTGGAAAAAGGATGGGGTGGGGATTGGGGTGGTGATTGTGCCTGCTGGTCCTCCCAGCGCCCTCTGTTCCTGTCCCCACATCACCGACTTCCAGCCTGGGTCCTGATCCCCTGAGCACAGGCCCCAGGCTCCACGCAGTCTCTGAAGCTGGAAGTTCTGCCTCTCCCGAGTCTCCAGGATACAGACAGCTGAGCCGGGCACAAGAGAAGCGGGCATGCCTCTAGCTCCGAGGCGCTGTCCACCCAGTGGTGCTGAATCGCCGCGGCCACTCACGAGAGGCCGCGCCTGGGGAAGCAACCTCCGCTCAGGCTCCGACCAGGACCCCGGGATGCGGCCACGCTGGTGCCCTAATCCCCCATGGATCTGAGCACCGCAGGTTTAACCAAGAAGCCAGGGAGCCCAAGTTTGTCCCGGGAGGTTTTGCAGACCCACGACCTGTCGTGGTCCAGGAGAGGTGGGCAGAATTCCTCGCCCCTACACTTTCCCGACACCTTCCCGACAGCGGGGCGCGAGTCCACGTGTCGTGGACAAAGTCCCTGTCCACTCAGGACCTATCCTACGGATTGTGGGCTGGAGGCTGGGCATGGGGAAGGCTGAGCCTTGGGACTCACCCCCTTTAAGGCATTCAAATCGAGCAGAAGGGGGCTCCCTGCGGCTGCTTCTTGTTCCTTCCACACTCGGAAGGCTATCCCCGACCCTGCGGACACACCGTCCGTTGTCTCCCAGAGTGCCAATAAGGAGCGGTGTCCGACTGTTCCCAGGGGCGAGAACTGTAACCCCAGGACTAGGTTTTCGGGTGAGCTGCCAGAAAGCCCAAAGGAGCAGGCATGTCTCTCTGTTTTAGCTCAGAAAAGTGGGCCCATGAAGTATCAGGGGCAGACGGAAAGCCGCGCCCCTGCACCGTCCCCGGTCCTGCGGTGCCCCTCCCCTGCTTCCTAGAGCCGCTGCAGGGGGTTGCCTTGTTGATCAACCCGGAGCACGGTCTGATTCTGGGTAATGGAAGAGGACGTGGAGCAGGGAGGTGCTGTCCAGCACCAGCCAGTGGAGCCAAACCTGCGGCAAGCACCCACTTGGCACCACAGACCGCGCTGCAGGCTCAGGCTGGCGCGGTGGACGCCCAGCACCTGACTGCTGTGGACCTCTCACCCTGACCCCGCACAGCTAGTGACAGGCTGCACCTTGGAGGCACTGCCTAGCGGCAGCGGGGCACAACATGAAGAGCTGGCTGTGAGCCTTGCTGGGGGGCGGGAAGCCGAACCTGTGACCGCTAGGCGACCCACACAAAGGCTGCTGATGTGCGTGCCAATCCCTAAGGCACCCCTTGCTCGCAGCCAGCCCTAGGAGAGCAGGGGTGCAGACGGCAGACAGACCTGCCCTTCCAATATCCCAGATGCTACAAAAGTCAAGTGAGAGCTCAGTGTGGCTTAAGTGAGGATTTCAAGCAGGGGGCTGGGTGCAGAGCTGTACAAGTACAGAGCCTTGCCAAGAACAGTCCCCAGGTGACTACACCCACCAAGCCAGCCTTGCCAATACTCATCTCATTCAAATGGTGCAGGGATTTTAAGATCAATTATTACAAATGCTCCTTACTGCCATAGGAAGGAAGGAGGCAGGTAAATGGCCACCCAACCCCCAGGCAACAGCAAGAACACTTTGTTTAACCTTCTGCCTTCTGCAGCTCCAGGACCTCCATGGTCCTCCAGGATGTGGGGTGGCCAAGGCCACAGAAATGGCTAGAAATGGATTTTAGGGAGTTGCTGCCTCCTTCTCAACTGTTTCCTGGGGTCCCGTCCCAAAGGGCTGACTTCAGATGTCAGTGAGGCCAATGGTGACAGTGATGTCTGGGAAGCTTGCAGAAGAAAGGACTGAATCCTAGGTCCCAGGTGTAGGTGTGGGCCTAACGAGTGGCTCCTCCCCTGGCTGCGTATCACTTCAGCGTCACCAGGTGACCCCTTCCCCCATCTGGGAAGGAAATGCTGAGGAAGGAGAGAGCTGCAGACTACAAGGCCCCCCAAGGGCTGGAAAGGCGGGGACAGCAGGGGGCGCCCTTGTTGTGCACACAGTCAGGGAGGAGGTGCCCACAGCACCCCAACCAGCACACGTGTGCTTCCTACTTTGGAAACTTGCCTGGAACCCCAACCCACCCACACCTGGGGGAGATACATATATGCCACTGCCTCACCTGGTGTGTCAGAGGCCAGAATTAGGGTGTAAAAGACCCTCTCAAGGCCTTCAGCCCCACCCCACGCCAACTAGTTCCATTTCCAAGAACTGGGAAGAGGAACTTGAATCCATGGTGTCCTTTCCCACACTGGGGTGGCCCTATCTTTCCAGTGGGAAGATGTCCACTGCAGTGTTATTTATGGTGGGAATTAGGCTGATAACACAATCTGATTACATGGCAGAGGCTTGAAGTGACAGTTGCAAAGATAAAAAAGCAGAGCACTAAACTATTGGCCACGTCATGAGTGCGTCAGCATGCAGAGAGGGAACAACACAAGGGAAAGAAATGTGGGTGGAAGTGGAACAGGTGAGAGCTTTTGTTTTGATTTTCTTAAAAATGAGTCAAATAGTTGCCTCTGGGAGATGGGTCAATGGTGATTTTCCCCCTTTCCTTTTTAATAGATGTTCTACAAGTAACTGGAAGAAGTTGGGGAATCAGTAGCAAAGAAGTAAACACACACACACAGTCCTAGGGAGAAGCCTGGTCCGCTAAGACTGCTGCCTGGTGTTTGTTCCGAGGACATCGCCTAGGGATCCACTCCTTTCCTCCCCATAGACCCCCCTCTTTACCTTCTTGAGGGGTCCTTGGGCCTCACTAACAGGAGGCAAATAAACAAACCTGGGATTTTCCTAGGCAGCTCTGGTAGAGTCTCCTACTGGTGTGAATGTGGGCTCATAGGCCTAGACATGGGAGGGGAGCAATGAGCTTAACGGTGGTGGGGGGTGCATTCCTAAGCTTTCTGAGTGGCAGGACCAGCACAGGAGTCCTCTCCGCCACTGGGTGGTTGCACCTGTCTTATTAGTGGTGTTATTGCAAAAGATTTCAGGGAGAGAAATTACTGCCAAGCCCTCCACCAAGGAGGCCTCTGTCCCATGCCAGAGACAGCCTGCTGCAGCTCTCTCCATGGCCTGACTGCTTTTCTTGGTCCCCAGGAGTCTGTGCAGTCCAAAGAAACAGGGCAGGCAGAAAGAGGAGGGGCCGGTGAGTGCTGCGTTTCCAGGTGCTGGCAGAAGAGCAGAATGGCAGAGGTCCAAGCTGGGGAGTGGTGGAGCCAGGCCTCGGATTAAACCTTGTTCTGTGTGGGGATTTAATCTCGGCATCCAGGGTCACAGAAACTGGAACCTTTGCAAATCCTTCCCTGAATCATCTGCTAATCAGAGGGTGGGGGGAGCAAGGACAGAGAGAGGCTGGGGCTTCCAGGGCAGGTAGTTGTTCATGAGAATGCTATGGCAGGACGTGAACCCTGGGAGACAGGGATAGCAGGTCGGGGTTCAAATCTCACCTCTGCTCTCTCCTCTCTGGGCTATTTGGGCAAGCCACTGGCTTTCCTGGGGCCTCAACAAAGTAACAGAGGATTCCTGATTGTCCACCTGCTGCTTCCCTCCCCAAATGGTCCCAACAGCCACGGCTGGACCAGGCTGAAGCCAGGAATTCCATCAGGATTTCCCACGTAGGTGGTAAGGATCCAAGTACTTGGGCCACCATCTGTTTTCTCCCAAGAAGAAGAGGCAGGGCTTGATCCCAGGCACTCCAACTTGGGACATGGCAGGTACAGGAGATGGTTTAGCCCTTAGGCCACAAGGCTTGCCCCTCTCCTCCCCCTTTTGGTCAACCCCTACTTCTCCTGTAAGGCTGCTCTGTCTCACCTCCCCCAGGTGGCCGGGCCACTCCTCTGGGTCACTGCAATATTCTGTGCCCAGAGTGATGATTGTCCTTGTGGGAAGCACGTGGCTGGCTTTATTGAGCACTTAGCAAGGGGTGGGCTGTCCAGCAGGCCCTTTGCCCAGCACTAATTGAGCACTAACCATTCCTGGGTAAGAAAAGTGCTGTCTTTGTCCCCATTTCCTCCACCAGGACAGAGAGGTCAAAGGTGGAGAGAGGTGAAGGGCAGGTTTTGGGTTGGGCCATGAACCCAGCACAATGTGGCCCCAAAGCCTGTTCTGCTCTCCCACTTCACATTCTGCCTGCCATTCTGAGCATAAGGCACATCAGCTTTCTATCTAGAGATCAACCCTCCTGCTCACCACAGCCTCCTTTCACTCTGCCCTGGCCTGTCAGGGTCCCACTAAGACTCACTCAAAATCTCACGTGGTCAGGCCATGCAGCTGAGGCTCCCTTACCAGCCATAATGTCCAGGGCTCCTCCCACCCAATTTCACCCTCCGCCTGCCAAGGTTAAGGTTTACTTTCATATTTACTCCTGTCAAGGGTCAGATTTAATCCAGGTAAGGAATCTGTTTAGAGATCATGGTCACATGTGCTGTGATTCCAAGCTGTGAGCCAGCCACCCTCAGACCTTAGCTCAATGAATCCCCATGCCGAGAGATAACAATGTAATTCCCACCCACTGATAAGAGAAATTGAGGCTGGGCCAATAGCACAGAGCATGTGGGTGGAGCCAGAAAAGTATGACTCCAAAGCGCTTCAACTTCCCCACTGCCCCCCCCATCCTGCTCCCATTCTGGTTGGGCCTATGGGTTCATCTTTGCGTGGGCCACAGGCTATGCCCACCAGCATCAGATATAGGGTTGTGAAAGTCCATGCTGGGCCGCTCTGGCACACAGCAGGTTCCTAACAACTATTTCATGGCAGAAGTCAACAGGGTAGAGGTGATCACCCTGGCTGTATAAATGAGGAAGCTGCGGTCAGAGAGAAGTAACAAAGTGGCCTAAGGTCATCCCTGAGTCAGAGGAATAGCCAAGACTTGAACTCAGGACCCTGTGCACAGGGGACTTGGTGCCAAGGAAGAAGAGGAAGGAGGCTGCTGCAGCTAGGGCTGCTAGACTGGCATCTAGCATCTATCACCAGGATATCTGAGCATCTATCACTGCATTAATGATTCCCAATCAGGCTTGCCTCCCGCAAGGACACTGGGCTCCAAGCAGCCTGGACAGTGTCCCAGGTGACTGGTTTATGGCAAGCCTGCAGCTGGGCTGGTGGCTGGGAGATAAGCCTGGGAATGTGAAGACAAGAAGTGTGGAGGGACATCTCCCACCCTGCCTCTGTGTGACCCTGTCCTTGCAGTCCCACTATGCATCCTGGAGGAAGCTACAGGCCAGCACCTGTCCATTCAGGGGGTTCCCACAGCACCTACATCTCCATCCCTGTCTCCCCAAGCACACCCAGGATCCCCAATATCTCTGCCAACCCTCCTCTCTTCCCCTTCTGCTCAGGGGGCTGGCCTGGGGTCACAGATTTGCTTCCTCCCTGCTCCATCCCTCAAGGCCCCAAAGAGACATTTTTACAATCCTAAGAACACAAGCACTCACCAGAAAAAGTAGGAAAGAGTGCAGAATCTCTCCCCCCACTGTCTCAGTCTCCAGCTGGGGGACGGCCTGAGTTTTTTCTAAAATAGTATGGGCACCCCCCACACACCCTGCCTCTGTAGGATCAAAGCTCTCTGGCCAGGTTGTGTGATCCTGGGCCAGCAGGGGAAGGGGGGCAGTGCTGACCAAGGAGGAATCCCCTGGGCCTGGATGGTTCTGGGGGAGACCATTCCCTTTCAAAAGTCGCTAACCTGGGTTCAAAGGCAGGTAGGAGCTGAAAGATTGGCAGCGGATGAGGATGTGGCTGGATCAAAAACGTGGGGGGCTTCCTGTTTGGAGAGGGGCTGGGGTTCATGGCTGGGACCATCCTCCTCTCTCTTCCCCACCCCAGTTAGCGCTCCCCAAATTCCTGCGGGAGAACCTTCTCCCCTATAGGACACACTGTACCTGCAGAAGAGCAGGAACCACAGCCAAGAGACCAGGCAAGAGGAGGCAGCTTCCTGGGACAACCGAGCAAGGAGCTTTCCTTTGAGCAGATTTCTTGGAGATCCTGGCAGGTGGGAGAACTGGGGATCTGTTTCTATTCCAGGCTACTCTCATCTCTGGGGTTTGGGGTGGCCTCTGCACAACCAGGCCCCTCCCTTCTGACCCCATCTGTTCTCTCCCACTGAGCCCCTTACAATACCCACCTCCATGTTAGTCTGCCCGGGCTGGGCTCGGGCCGTCACAGGCACTCCCTTCTCCCCCTCCCCACCATACAGGGCAGTTTTGCTCCATGTTGAAGTAAGACCCAAGCCAGTTTGGCAGCAGCTTGGGAGGAAATGGAAGAAGAGATGAGTCCTAGAAAAGGAGCAATCTCAGTGTGAGACAAACACCCGAGCCCTCCTTCTGGCAAGCAGTGCGCAGGCCCTGGCGCACTTGGCGCTCTGGGGCGATTTCTACCGCACGCCGACCTGGGCCGTCGAGAGGACCCATTTCAAGATCCCTGCACAGTATGTTGGCGCCAAAACGATGATGAAAATCAGGGATCAAGGGCGCTCATCCCCGTGCAAGTACTTTGATGCTGTCGCTGCCTGTTCCTTAAGGTGGGGCCAGACTACTCTGTGGGTGGAGGGGCTGCAAGGTGGATGAGGGGGCCGGGCAGGGAGGGGACGGGGGAGCGCGACAGTTTCCGATCAGGGACTGGACGCAGGGAGGGAGAGGAGGCCCCGCCAGGGGGAGGAGCTGCCTCCCCGGTCCGCTGTCGGGGCTCGCTCTCACCCCAGGCTCCGCTATAAAACCCCGGGCCGGCATGATAGCCACAGTCCCCGCGGCATCTTCGGCGCGCGACCCTCCCCTGGGTGGCTTCTTTGCACCATGCAGCAGCTGCTGCTTGCGCTCCTGGCCCTCAGCGCGGTCCGACCGCTGGTCGGCCAAGATGAAGGAAGCGAAGGCGAAGGCGGAGGCGAAGGCGAAGGCGGAGGCGAAGGCGAAGGTGAGCACCCAGGTTTCTGCCCCAGGTACACCTCAGAGGCACCCCCTACTCCCCTTCCCCGGTGTCCCAGCCGAGGCTCGGCGGCCGGCAACTGCTCTTAAGATGCGGGCGGCTCGGGCAGCGGGGCCGGGGGGTTGCGCGAACTCTGGGGCGCACTCGGCGCGCCCGCCGGCGGGTGCGGGCCGCGGTGTGTGTGGCGCTGCGCGGTGGCCGGCGGAGAGAGCGCGGGAGTCAGTGGCAAGGCTTACAAAGCCCTGGCCCGCCTCGACCCACGCCTCTTTTTCTCACCCTGGTCCGGTCCGTGGGTGGCCGTCCGTCCTGCCCCAGCTCCGTGCGGCGTGTTGCCCCCCGCTCGGAGCGTAGGCAGCAGTGGGGTGCGATGTGGTCCTGGTTGCCTCCGAGGGTTGCACGCTCCCCTTGCCGTTCCAGTGCCCCAACACTGGATTAGGAGCCTGGCAGGGGGCGACGGAGACCCGAAGTCCCACCTGAGCCAGTGTTTCCGGACGGGGTGATTTTCGTTTAAAGATTAATGGTGAGGCCAGAGCTCTTAATTATTCGTCCAGGTGGGAGGTGGCAGGAGAGATGTGTTAATATTTGATGATGAGCCCAAGGCACTCGCCGCGGCTGGGCCCCTTCTCTGTGGCCCCACAGCGCTACCTAGGAGCGCCCCATCTGCCAGTCCCCCATCCACTCATCCTCCTAGGTTCAGGGTCCTTACGGCCCAAACCGCCCCTTCCAAGTTAAGTGTTATGTCCTTGCAGGTGGGGATTGAGGGGGTAAGGATACCCTAGGTGGTGGGGAGACACTTTGGGGAGGTGAGGGGTCCTTCCCTAGGGAAGTAGGAGTGAGAAAGGGCAGAATCTTCTTCTGACAGTGATTTCTAAAGACAAGTAAAACCTGAGCGGCTGTGAACACATTGCCAGGCTGCCGCCACTTGATCTGTTTTCTTATCTATAAAAAGGAATAGTGGTTCCGACTGCAGGTGTTGTGTTAGAGATTGGAATGCGATAAGGCCCGTCAGAGCTTCCTGCGGTGCGGTGCCTACCTGGCCTCTGCAGTTGCTCCCCACGCGCGTACTGCGTGAGGCCCCACCAGGCACCCTGGGCCAGATGGCCGGACGGGAGTCCAGCTGGGTGGACTCCCTCACACAAGCTGGGCTCTCCTTAGTGCCAGGGTTTTCTGCCTGTAACCTGTCTTCATCCTCCAGTTCATCCTGCCAGGGTTGGAGTGGGATGAGGCTGCACAGGGAAGTCCACATGTTCAGCATCTACTCCCCACCCCAGAGGGGGAAGAAAGAGGATTTGGCCCCTCTGGAACCCCAGACCCCTGGCCCGGCATGCTGAGACTTTGCCCAGAACACACTGGGTTTCGCTGAGCTGGCTTTAAGGATCCCCCTTCCCTCGGGGCGGGCGGGCGGGGTGAGCAAGGTCCATGGGGGAGAGAACAACTTCTGCCATCTCTTAAGGGAGTGTGGGGGGTGGAAAGGCCATTGATGGGGACTTGGGAGGGGGCTCGCTGGCAGGCAGTGGGTTTTAGGATTCTGGAGCTTTGAGCCAAGCCCTTGGGTAGCCACATTCCCTCTCTCTGCAGTTCAGTTGTTAGCTGCAGCCCAGGAGAGTGGACTGCTGGTATAAGGGGGCCCCTGGCACTTCCTGACGGGGCCGGCAGCACCCCACCCTCGTGGCACGGACAGAGACCTCAGCTTTGGGTTTGGCCTCATCATCACTGTGTTTTCCTGGCTCCTGAAGAGGGTAGTTACAAGTGCATTCAGCCAAGCAGGTCAAAAGTCTCTGTGATTAAGACAGTGGATCAGAGGTCACCACTACAAACCCAGGACCTGCAGCAAGAGCTAGGGAAGAGCAAATTCCTAGGTAAAGCTCAATCTGGACCAGATGGGCCCCTGGGGAGCTGGCTCCAGCAGCTCTGCTGGAGACTTCTGCAAGAGTCCAGAGGAGGGGCCTGCAGCCCTCAGGGCCTCTGTGGGAAGAGGGCCACAGCAGGGATGCTGTCCTATGCAAGTGACCTCCCTCCCATCCATCATCTCCCCAGTCCCTGGCGCAGGGAAGTGGGCAGCAGCATCTTCTGTCTGAAGGGGAACACGGGGAGGAAGAAAATGGAGATGAGCAGGCAGCAGAGCCCAAGTAGGGGTCTCTGCCCCCTAAGGGGAGGGGCCTGGATGGGAAATGGCTGCTTCGGGGCACTGCTGGCCTCCAGCTGCTGAGTTTCAGGGGATGAATTGTCCCTGGGAAGCCTGACAAAGGCTCCGCAGCAGGGGGGCTGATTTTCCGGGTCTAGGACCCTCCCCCACTCGATTACCCACATCCCAGCATTTCCCTGGCTCCTTCCCCCAACCTGTCTGCATTCCAGGGCCCCTTCCCCCCAGCCCAGACTCCAGAGCTGTTCTGGAGTCTGGGCTGGGGGCGCCCAGGCAAGCAGGGAGCCATGCATGCGCTCAGCCCAGGCTGCAGCTGCGCTGGGAGTGGTGCTTTTCTTAGGAATTTCCTCATTCCTGAGTTCTTTCCAGCTCATTGCATGATGCTCCCATGTCTGCCCCTGCAAGGCTGCAGCCATCTGCTCACCCACAGGCGAACACCAGAGAGAGGGGGCTGGGGACTGCAAGGCTGCATCCCAGGAATTTTCTGGGCACCAGTCTGCCTGGAACACTCACTGCCACCTGTCATTTACTCCTTATGTTTCCATGAGGTGGGTCCCATTTTAAAGATAATGAAATTGAGGTTATGGAGATCAGGGGACTTGCCTGTATCCTAAGTGGATCAGCAGAATCTCAAGCCCTGGATAAAATGCTTTGTTCATTCTGCTGCTGCAACTGCTTGCTTTTTTGTTTGTTCTTTTGGTGTTGAATTGATTTTTAATTAACAGACTCAGAGCAGTTTGGGGTTCACAGAAGAGAGCAGGAAGCATAGAGAGTTGCCTATGGCTCCCTCTGCCCTGCACACTTTCTTTTATTAGTTTTCAGGACCCGGGTGGGGACATTTGTGGTACAGCCTTTTTCTGCAATGCTGAGTGCAAATTCAGGCAAGAATGGGGCTTAGGGGTGGGGAGTGGGCTGCTCCGGGGAAGGGCAGCCTAAACTCCTCTGCCCTGCTCCCATCAGCCCTGGGAAGGTGACCAGGCACCCCAGGAGGATGGGCTGGGGTAATCTTCCTCTCCCTTCAGATTTGGAGGGGGGTGGGGAGTAGAGGGAAACAGGGGAGGCAGTTGACCAAAGGATGGAGACCATGTCAGACTACTGCAGCCTTGGAGCTGAGGGTCCCACAGAGACCTTGGTGGGTGGGTGGCTGCTTTGTCCCAGGGGCAGCAAACCAGGAGCCATGGGGGAGGGAACCATCCTAGGTTTTCTTATCAAGTCTACTTTGCCTGGATCCTCAGTCCTGCGCTCTCAGGAAGCTAACTGCACCTGACCCAAGGGACTTGGACAGTAGGAAACATCCTGAGCCATGCCTGAGCACTCACTCACACACGCACATGCCCATACACAGCTAACACATGTTGTGTCAATCTGCACCCACCGGGACTCCGCCCCATGCCCTGCATGCTCATACCCTCTCTTCCACAGAGTTACACTGGTGCTACACGATTCAAGCTGATTACAGTTCCTGCTTGGGTGAGTACAGCTGGTTGGGTGGGTGGGAGGTGGTGGTGGCCCCCAGTCCCTAACACCTACAACCCCTGTCTTCATTTGAGATTGAGAGAGAGAGAGAGAGAGAGAGAGAGAGAGAGAGAGAGAGAGAGAGACTCCCATCTGGCATTTGGTATTTGCAGCTGAAAAGGTGGAGAATTGGTCCCGCCCTTGCAGAGCAGGGTCCTGTTCAAATGCAACTCTGCTGTGTTTCAGCTGCTAACTTGCTGCCAATCTTGGCTCAGAACCTCTCCCCATCCCTTAGTCCTCTGCTAATGCTTGATGTACCCTGTGGGAAGCAGTCTTCCCCAGAAACCTTTCCCAGGGCTCGCAAGCCACAGCTCTCAAACCCGCTCCCATCCATCTCTTTCATACTTCAGGCTGTCCAAGGAAGCCAGCAAGCCCCACGGGGCTCAGAGCTGGACTTCTGCATTGATGAGGTTGCCCCTACCTGGAGTTCACAACCACTTGTGAGCTGGCCTCTTTCCTGCCCTGTCTCACGTCAAAGTCACTGGAGGATGAAGCGGGAGGCCCCAGGGTGGGTGAGGACAGGCTTGTGAGCTCCGAATGTCCCCACCATGCAGCCTCCCAGCCAATCCCAGCTTACATCTCCATGCCAGGTGCCCTGACTCTAAGCACCCCTCTTTACTCAGGCCCAGATGAATGGGAGGGATTCTGCCAGGAGAGCCACCAGTCCCCCATCAACATTGTCACCGCCAAGGCAGAGTTGGACCACAATTTGAAACCATTCGAATTCCATGGTTACGACCAGAAGAATGCATGGCCGGTGACAAACAACGGGCACTCTGGTGGGTCGCAGCAGGCTTGATGGAGGACTTGGGCAGGGCTTCCCCACCATTATTGAGGAGACGCCAAGGAGGAGGGAACTCTCAAGGTGTGACCTGTAGGGGAGGCCAGGCCGTTCCAGGAAGCAGGAACAACCTTTACAAAGGCATGGAGGCATGAAGCAGCCTGGCATGCTCAGGGAACTGCCAGGAGGAGTAGTTCCTTGTGGCGGATGGAGGACAGAAAGAAAGGCTGGAGCTGGGCCCAGGGGAGTGTCCCTGTACGGCTACCATCCTGGGGACAGCAGGATTCTGCAAAAGTGGGAGCTGCACGGTTGCAGCTGGGACTGTGGAGGGTATACAGGAGAGAGGGAGGCAGTGTGAAGGCTGAGCTGCAGTCCCACCAGCCCATCCCTGTAGGTCGAGGACTGGAACCCTTAGGCATGGGAGCAGGGATAAAGGTCCTGTCTGGGTGGTGCCAGAGGAGGAGGAACTGGAGGAAACTGGTGCAAAGGTTTCTTTTCCTGTCCCCACAGTGATGGTGTCACTGGAAGGACAGCCCTTCATTGAAGGAGGAGGACTGGATGCCAGGTACCAAGCCACGCAGCTGCACCTGCACTGGTCCTCGGGGAATGATGGCGGCTCTGAGCACAGCCTGAATGGGGAGCGCTTTGCCATGGAGGTGAGGGTCCCGTTCCTAACTAGGGCCTTGGCCCCCTCCGGCTCTGTACCCGTATGGTGCGAGAAGGCTGGTCCAGACACTCACACCCTCATATGTCCCATCTCTTCTTCCTGCTCCCACCAGATGCACGTGGTCCACCAGAAACAGACCTCAAGGAGTAACAACTCGGACTCAGATGATACAGCGGTGCTGGCCTTCCTGGTGGAGGTAAGCTTCCCACTCCATGTCCTAGGCCAGCTAGGCTCCAAGGGGCTGTGGCTTGATTCCCAAGATGGGAGGGGCTTGTGAGGCCCTAACTTCCTTCCTGTTTCCTGGTAGCTGTGCACCCCAAGGCTAGGTGGGAGAGCCTGGAGCCTCAATTCCAGAAGCTTCCTGTTGTGTTCCTCCCCAAGTCAGGAGAATGAACTGGGAGGGAGATGTTGCCACAGCTCCCTCTGTTCCCTCACAAGCCCCTTCCTTCCCATTCCAGGAGGGACCCACAGTGAATGAGGGCTTCAATCTCCTGGTGAATATTCTGTCTAATGTTTCCACCCCTGGTGAGTGCAACACACAATGGGTGAGAGTGGTCAGGCAGCTTCTTCCTAAGAGGCAGGGTATGGGGTCCTAGGGCTCCCCAAGGGGGCTCTGCCTGTACTCCTACCTCAACAGTGTCCTCCTTGTCCCCATGGCAGGCACCAATGCCACAGTGGAACTGAGCCTGTGGGACCTGCTCCCCGAGAAGGACGAGCTCGAGATCTATTTTCGCTACTATGGCTCCCTCACCACGCCAAACTGCACGGAGAACGTGGTCTGGACTGTGTTCCAGAAGCCCATCAGCCTCCACAAAGACCAGGTATGGGGAGCCCAATGCTGGGTACAGCCTTTTCCCTTTCTGGCTACCCCAGAAAATTGTTGTGCTGTTTGCCACCAAGGGTCCCCTGACATAGGATTGGGGGCCCCAGGAGCCATTCTGTGCAGACACATTCACTCAGGAGCAAGGAGAGCTTGGGCTGTTTCCTGGCTATAGCCACGCAAGGACTGACAGCTAGTGTGCTGGGGAGAAGTGGCAAGCAGGGGAGGGCATGGGGCTGGCCACAGCAGCAGAAGGAAGTAGTCTTTCATTCAGCATACTTGGCTTCCTCCTGGGGAGACTACAGGAAGCCAGGAGGGATCAACTTATTGAAACTGAATCAAACACTCTTGGAGGGTGGGGCCCAACATGTCCCCATCCCCTATCTGCCTGCATTTGAGACATGCTGTGATGGCTGTAGAAACAGCAGTTCCAGGCCCTTGCAAGTATGAATTAAGAGTAGGCAGCTCTTCTTCATTGAGGGTTCAGGGAAGGGAGCTGCCTCGCCCAAGGTCACACAGCAGGAGGGCAGTGCCACCTGGTTCCCTCTGCTGAGTCTTGCCCCTCCCACAGATCCTGGCATTCTCCACGAATCTGTTCTATGATGAACTACGGCAATACAACATGACTGACAACGTCAGGCCCCTGCAGAAACTGGGGGACCGCGAGGTACGCACATCTGGGGCGCCAGGACGGCTGCTGCCTTTGTCCCTGCCCACTCTGCTGGTCCCTACATTCTCCTGCCTGATGGTTGCTGGCCTCCTCTTCCAATGACCGGCTTGCTAACACACGGCTGACCTCTGATATCAGAGGGTATGGCCCTCTGTTCCAGAAGCTTCCTGCATTGAACTTCAGGGAATGATTAAAATATGAATATATTTTTGGAGAAAGCTCAGTTTTGTGTTTTACCTTCCTACAGACTACCACTCTCCCACTCAAATCCCACCACCCAGGGCAGAGGCATTCAGGCATGAGGTTTCTTGCTTGCACTACCAGGTGCCCCCATGTCCTGCCTTTGTAAATTCCCTGTCCACACCCAAGTCCCTTCTACCCTGACCTTGGAGTTCCAACACAGCCAAAGCCAAAGGATCCAAACCAGTGTCTTTATCCTACTGGGTGGGGAGAGAGGACTGAGGCTCCCAGAGGAGGAGAAGCTGGCCAGAGGCTGAGAGCTGGGACAGAGCCCACTGCGGCTCTAGTACAGTGTTGTCCCCTGTGACCTCAGGGTAGACAGAGGACTGTGTGTGGCAGCAACCTCACCCAGGCTGGCAGCAGGGAGCTCATTTGTTGACTCTGCTTTGTCTCTAGGCCGTGAGGGTATGACAAGAAGCACAGTGCAACAAATGTCTGCCCTCCTGGAGTTCAGGATCTGCTGGAGAGACAGCTCTGTTGGCACAGGTGTTTAGCCTAGTGAGGAAGACACCAACACCTTGCAGCACAGTGCCTAGGTTCAACTCCCAGCTCTGGTTCCTGAAAGCTGTCAAGGCCGTCCCTGGGGGGCAGTGATAATAGCTCAAGTAGTGGCATTCCTCCCATGTGGGAGGCATAGATTGAAATCGTGGCGCTGGCTCTTGGCCTAACTTAGGCATTCAGGGAGTGAGTTAAAAGTTGGGGCTTCTCTGTCTCTCTGCTTTTCAAATATATACATATGTTTATTTCTATTGGAAAGGCACGTCAGATTTATGGAGAGAAGGAAAGACAGATCTTTCATCCATTAGTTCACTCCCCAAATGGCTGCCGTAGCTGAACCTGAGGTGTTGGAGCCAGGAGCTCCATCCAGGTCTCCCACGTGGGTACAGGGGCACAAGGCTTTGGGCCATCCTCTACTGCTTTCCCAGCCCACTTCACTTCTCATCCTGCTCCCTGCTTGTGGCCTGAGGAAGCAGTAGAGGATGGCCCAAAGCCTTGAGACCCTGCACCCATATGAGAGACCCAAAGGAGGCTTCTGGTTCCTGGCTTTGTAATCAGCTCAGTTCCAGCCATTGCAGCCATTTAGGGAGCAAACCAGCAGATGGAGGATCTTTTATATATTTTCTTCTCTCTTTATATCTGTCTTTCCAAAAAAAAAAAAAAAGAAAAGAAAAAGAAAAAAAAGGAGCAGCTAGTATAGAAACCAGCTGCCACATGGGATCCTGGCACTTGCAAGCTTGCAAGGTTAAGATTTAGTCGTTGAACTATTGTGCCAAGCCACCTAATAATTTTAAAAACAAATAGGCATGGGCTAGGTGCAGTAGTCTAGCGATTAGAGTCCTTGTTTTGTACACGCCAGGCTTCCATATAGGTGCAAGTTCTAATCCCAGTGGCTCCACTTCCCATCCAGCTCCCTGCTTGTGGCCTGGGAAAGCAGTAAAGGATGGCCCAAGGCCTTGGGACTCTGCACTTGCATGGGAGACCCTGAGGGGTCTCCAGGCTCCTGGCTTCGGATCAACGCAGCTCTGGCCATTGTGGCCACATGGGTAATGAATCAACAGATGGAACATCTTCCTCTCTGTATCTTGACTTCCCAATAAAAATAAAATTAAAAAAATCTTTAAAAAAAATGGACGCATTGCCCAAGAGATGAAACAGCAGTAAATGCTAAAGAGGAAGAGTGGCTATAGTTATCATGGTTGGTCAGAGAAGGGTCTGGGAGGAGGGGAGGCAGCCATCTGGAGCAGCCAGTGTTCAGACTGGGGAGATTCCTGGGAGAAACAGCAGGGAGCAGCTGTGGTTAGGAGTATTGGGGGGTGAAGAACACATGACTGGGGGCCTTGCAAAGTCTCTGCCAGTGTGGATCCTGCAGGATCCGCCGATATGTCAGCCTAGGCAGGTGAGAGGAAGGAAGGGAGTCACAGCTGGACTCAGGAGCCTGGGGTCTGAGCTCTTGGAAGTGTCTCTAGTGGCTGTTCCATTCTTGGGTCCCAAGAGGCAGCAGGTTAAGGAGGATTATCACCCCAGCCCCGTGGCAGTCTGTACCTGATTACCACTACCACCTTGCCCCCAGGTTCTCCAAGCTCACTCTCTAAGACTGGGCTGGATTTGGGGGGGCATGGGAAGCTTGAGAAGGAGGGTAGGGACACAATGGCCAGGGTGAGGGTAAGGGCTATAGCCAGGACAGTGAATGGGACATTTGGTTGCCCAATCCTAGGCCCAGTTGGCTATTGGTCTAGGTAGGGGAGTTATGTGAGGAGTCGACTTCCATGTCTTTCCAACCCTGAGACACACACCCCCACCCCACCTCCAGCTCCCCACTAGGCCTGAGAGAGGAAAAGCACTGCCTCCCTTTTCACCATGAGCAACTGAGCCCTTCATGTCGACCACACAGCTGGGGATGGTGGCATCACAATTGCCATGGCAACAGCAGGCAGTCTGTGTCAGTAGGAGGAGGGTATGTGGACACCGAGTCTGTTTTTGCAGTTCCACCATTGCCACACAGCTTGTTAGGAATCTAAGCTGCCTCCACCACTCCCACAGAGGCCCAGAATTCTGAGGTTAGAACTGTCCCTCTCTGCTCCCCATCTAACATCTCCTGCCTTGTCCCTGACCTCAGGGCCATGTTAGTAATATGGCAGCAGAAACAGGAAGTCCTAGCTTTCTGTAGGAAGTTCGGGGAACCCTATCTTTCCACCCCCAAGCAGGAGGCACTTGACTCCTTGCCCTGCTGTCTGCTAGTAACAACTGTGGCCCAGTAGGAGTCAGAACGGGCACAGCTTGTCTAGAGCCCAGAGTGTAGGCCAGCTTCCCTCACCCCTCTTGCCCTCTCTGCCAGTACATGACTCCCTGCCAGCACCCCCCCCACAGGAGGGGGAGCCATCTCACTGACTTGTCTATACCTGGAGAGGCAAGACTGATGGGCATTCCAGCTCGTGTGTATATATATATATATATATGTTCCTGAAGAGCTTCCTCTTTTGAGTAAACTCACTCCCTCTTGTGTGCCAACACCCTGCAACAGACTCATACCATGGAAAATGTGGGTGGTTCTAAGTTCCTTGCGCCTAGTCGGGTCATTCATTTCTGAGCACCTTGGTTAAAATGGGGTTTGTGCCTGCATGTACACACATACACACACACCGCTCTGGGGAAGGCCCAACCAACAGCTTCAGCTGCAGTCTGAGTTCTTTGAGGGTCACTGGCTCTTTTCTCATGCATTCTCCACACAGAGCAGGAAGCTCAATGGTTGAATGCCTACATGTTCCTGGCATGGGTCCCACAGCAATTCTATCAGGATGATAGTGTTTCTCCCATTGCATAGATGAGGAAACTGAGGCACAGAGCCTGGTGTCACTTTGCAACTCCTTGCCCCACCCTCTACCAGGAGCCAGCATTGTCCTTGGGGCAGTCGTATGGGGATACAGACATCTGTGATAGGGGCAGGGTGGAGTCAGCAGCACCCTGTCCCTCCCCATCTCCACTGGCTGCTTTCTATCCCCTGTGGACTGCCTTGTATCCGGGTGGGAACCAGTGACTAAAAATACTCCCCATGTGTTTAGATCATTCTTGGAAAATAAACTTCCCCATGTTGGCTCCTGGTTTGCATAGTTGCCGGCCCTGCTTCCTGTGGTTCTGATCTGTGTGTTGGGAAGGGAGGAGCAGCCGGGTACACGATGGCCTGGGGTTGAGGGGGTGGCAGTGACACGTGAGCCCACACGTGAGTGCTCCTGTGCATGCAGAGACCACATGACAAATGGAATTCCTGGTGTGCCTGGATGAGAAGAGGTGGGCATGCAGTCATCAAGTCCCTGCTGGGGTAAAAGCAGGGCCTCATGCTCCGAGCCTTGATTTTTCTACCTGAAGTTGGGGTCAAGCTTGAGCTTCCCACCTAACTAGGCCAAGCTGTCCCCGGGCTCCTGTTGTGACCTCGGGAGGAAAGCCAAGCCTATCTGGGTGCGGCACTGCTCCTGCACCCCGAGTCACACACGTCCAAGCGGCTCTGTTTGTTTATCTGAGTGGGGACAAAGACACTACCTTTCCTCAGATGCAAAGTCTTGTCCCTGGCCCAGGGAGGGGCTTCCTCTGAAGGAGAGCAGTGGGACAGACCATCACAAGCCAGTTCCTTCCGCAGAGCCTAAGGCTCAGCTCACTGGCCACATCTCCTCAGGTTGTTCCAAGGGCCACCTACTGTAAGGCTGGGAGGGAGCCAGGGATGGGATTATGGGTAGGTTTAGGAACAAGGTTTAGTCTTTCAACACTGTGATTTCCTCTGGGCTAGTGAGTGAGGGATTAGGGAGAAAGCGTCTTATCTGGGACCTTTTTATCCAAGTCTCCTAGCCATAGAGTGGACACAGCAGGTCAGGGCGGACACTGCAGGCCCCAAAATGAGTTTACAAGGTACTGGCCAGGAGAAGGGTGCAGGTGCATCAGAGCCAGACCTCAGCATCACTGCCACCCAGGGCTGAATCTAGCTGAGCACGTAAGTGCCCTTGATCATTTAATTCACCTTTCTGAGCCTTGGTTTTCTCTGTGTGAAATGGACATGATGACAGCAGCATTTACCTTAATGGGGTGCTGTGGCTAAAGACCGACACACCTGGGCAAGAGGACATACTCAGTCATCTGTCCTTATTATCAAGACTTCCTATAAAAGGTAGGGACACTGGGTGAGGGCTGATTTCTGAGTGGCCATGACTCACTTCTGGGTAAAACAGCAGATGCATAATGGGTAGCAGGCTCTGGCCAAGACCAGGGAGAGATCCCCACACTCCCCAGAGGTTAGCGCTCTGCTTCCACACTCGGGGACATGTCCCCAACACTAGGACCTGCCCTATACAGATGAGCTCTCTGAGGCAGAATCTCCCAGCCGCACCTCTTCCTGCAGTTGCCCAGGGTAAGCCAGAGCATCAGAGGCACAAAGGGCTGGCTCTGCAGTCCTCCCGGCCCTGCCTTTTAGGATGGGTATCAAGGATGCAGTCAATCCCCATCCCAGCGCTAAACCTCTACCTGCCTTTAAAAATATGCATAGCAGGGCCTGGCGCAGTGGCCCAGCAGCTAAAGTCCTCACCTTGAACACACTGGGATTCCATATGGGTGCTGGTTCTAATCCTGGCTACTCAGCTTCCCAGCCAGCTCCTTGCTTGTGGCCTGGGAAGGCAGCTGAGGACGGCTCAAAGCCTTGGGACCCTGCACCCGTGTGGGAGACCTGGAGGAGATTCCTGGTTCCTGGCTTCAGATTGGCATAGCATTGGAATGAATCGTTGGACGGAAGATCTTCCTCTCTGTCTCTCCTCCTCTCTGTATGTCTGACTTTGCGATAAAAATAAAAATAAATTTTGGAAAAAAAGAAGCAAAAAAAAAAAAATATATATATATATATATACACATGCACACACATAGCAAATCCTACAGCTTTAAATGCTAGATATGTAATGACTACTGTTTCATGTCCCAGCTGCTCCACTAGTTCTGGGCCCAACGCAGTAGCTTAGTGGCTAAAGTCCTAGCCTTGCATGCGACAGGATCCCATTAGGGCTTTGGTTCTAATCCTGGTGGCCCCACTTCCCATCCAACTCCCAGGCTTGAGGTGGGGGGAAAACAATCAGGGATGGCTCAGGGCCTTGGGACCCTATACCCACATGGGAGACCTGAAAGAGGTTCCTGGCTTTGGATCAGCATAGCTCCAGTTGTTGCGGCCACTTGGGGAGTGAATCATCAGATAGAACATCTTTCTTCTCCTCCTCTCTGTATGTCTGACTTTCCAATAAAAAGAAAATGAATCGCTAAAAAATCTTTTAAAAGAGCCTGACATGGTAGCCTAGCAGCTAAAGTCCTCACCTTGAACGCACCATATGGGCGCTGGTTCTAATTCAGGCAGCTCCACTTTCCATCCAGCTCCCTGCTTGTGGTCTGGGAAAGCAGTAGACGATGGCCCAAAGTCTTGGGACCCTGTATCCGTGTGGGAGACCAGGAAGAAGTTCCTTGCTCCTGGCTTTGGATCGGCTCAGCTCCAGCCATTGTGGTCACTTGGGGAGTGAATCATCAGACAGAAGATCTTCCTCTATGTCTTTCCTCCTCTCTGTATATCTGATTTTGTAATAAAAATAAACAAAGCTTTAAAAATTATGTAAAAAAAGATATAAACTTCACATGCATAACAAATATATGTTTTAGCTTATTCCTAGTTGGTGGAACACACTTATATTATACGGCCCTTCTTGTCACGTGAAGTGCAAACTTCAGTGGGTGTGCTCTTGTTTATTAGCTCTTGTGAACCCACGCAGATCCACCTACTTAAGGGAAACTGAAGTCAAGACAGAGGGTGGGCAAGAAGATGGGACCAATAGACAGAGACTACCACTCCGCCTTCCTCTCCTTCCTCTTCCCACTTCTCCTCCAGCTCTACAGGTCTCCCAGGAACAGACAGCAGTGTGATCACTGGTGTTGGGCTGTCTCAAACTAGGTGCTTGGGGAGTGGGAGGCTAACATGTCTCAGAGAGGACACTGGAGCAGACCCTCTGCCTGAGTATTTCCTCTTCACAGTTTTCCAACCACCTCAGAGAGGCAGTGCCAGGCACATCCTGATTCCTCTCCTCTCGGTCTCAGCCCAGCTTCCGTCTGGCTGGGCTGGCGGCCTCAGGGCTCCTTTCCTGTGGTCCAGCTCCCGTTGTCTCCAGGACCAGTGCCTCCGGAAGGCGCCCCTTAGGATGCGCCTGGCTGCCGTCCCTGGTTGGGGTAAGGAGGGGCCCGATGCCAGGGTTTTATTTACAAACCAGAGACAGACTCAAGGACGCAGGCCTGGGGGGAGGGGATTTGTAGTACCCTGTCCACGTCATGGCTTGAAGTACAGGAAGGGTGGGATCCAGACACCAGTAGGCGCAGAGCCCCTCTTTCCAAATTAAAGGCTCTCCTTCCAGGTCTTTTTACCCTGACATCTTGTTCAGCTAAGTCACTGTCACTGCCTTTAGCTGCCATCTCTCCAGGTCTGCTGCGTTAGGCCAGGCCCTTAGCAAGGTACTTACACCCCTTATCTCACCTGGTCCTCATGACATCTTTGGCACAGTAGCTTGCCCTGTTCCAGGAGCCAGGGAGAGGGAGCTGGCTCAAGGTTACTCTCCATTCGGGGGTGGAGGTGGGGGTATGAAGAGCTAGCCAGACTTGGACAGGCTCCACAGGACCACTCCAGCCTGCAGGCTCTCTCTCTTCCACTCCCGCTTCACTCTGCCTGCCCACAGGTGTAGGCCCTGGGGGCACTCTTTGTGGATCTTCCTGCCCGCTGACCTCCATCTGCTTCCCAGGGAAGCTGGTTTGCATCACTGTGAGCAGCCACGCCCCAAGCACCTGGTCACCTCTTCAGACAACTAATTGCACATGGGGAGGACATGGAGGACATCATGCTGATGACGGCCTACGCTTACGCACTTTCCCTCCTTCACTGAGCCATGGCATGTCCTTCCGAGCTGAACGTTCATTCCTCCCTGACAGATGAGGAAATTAAACACACAGGCTATGCAGTTGACATGGTCCAGCCAGGATCTGAACCCTGCCAGCTGCATACTGGAGCCCATCCTGTTACCGTGCTCTGCCACTATTCTAAAACTGAAGCTCCTGGTGGTTAAGGACTTTGCCAGCTGCTGAGTGACCAAATGGACACTGGACCCAAATCTTCAAACTCGTTCATTCCTGCCACTTCCCTAAGTGGAATGCTGCTGGCCCCAAAGTGCTTGCTGGACATTCCCATGTAGAGGAAAGCATGGCTATAAAAGCTGCCAGGCTAGATAAAGTGGAAAACTTGCTGGTCCCAAGATGTGGGGTGGTCTTCTCTGCCCCTCCCCAGTCATGGTTCCTCTCATGGTGTCCACACGTCAGCCAGACCTCTTGGAGGAGTCCTCCCAGATCTTTGTGCTCTTCTCCAACCTTCCCTTCCCAAGACTCCCTGAGAAGGAGCAGAGTACAGGGATACACTTTAGTCATTGGAGCATTAGAGTGCCAAGGCAAAGGCTGACCACACCAGGAGGGGCAGGCTGCAAATGTTTGTAGGGTGAATGAACAGAAGGGAAAAGTACAGCAAAGAATAGGATTACCAGGCCCTATTTCAGGGTTGGGATGAAATACTGACCCTGCCTACTGGGAAATCCTGAGATAAACTTGTCTTTCCATACTCGACTTATGCCAACTTTCCTTCAGGGGCTGACATACCCAATCTGGTTCTGTTATAGTTTGAACAGCTGTTTCCACATCTGGAGTCTGGGTATGCTCTGGGCTACTACTGTTCCCCAGAGAATCAACTCCCCAATTCTTTTTTTTTTTTTTAAATATTTACTTATTTGAGAGAGTCAAACACACACACACACACACACACACGGAGAGACAGAGAAAGAGATATTTTCTATCTGTTGGTTTACTTCTCAAAGGCCCACAAAGGCCATGAAAAACAAAACCAGGAACCCCATCTGGGTCTCCCACATGGGTGTTGGGAACCCAAGTGTCTGGTTCCGTATCTACTCCTTCCCAGGTGCCTAAGCAGGCAGTTGGAGTGGAAACAGAGGTGGGACTTGATTCTAGGGAGTTTGATAGAGGATACAGGCAGCCCAAGTGGCAGTTTTATCCATCACCGCAACACCCACTCCTTACTCCCCAGTCCTTGAGTCCTAGCTATCTTTGTTTCTCCATTATGAAGGCCTGCTCTGGTCACAGTCCCCATTCAGATCAAATTGGGGGTTCACTGTACTTGAAGCCAAGCATCCATGTTCAGCCACAGCTTAAGCCACTATCAGGAACGGCTTGGAGCATTAAAAGACAGCCCTGCTAGCATCTACTCTGAAGAACCTCTTGGGAGACAGCCTCTTAAGGGAGTAGGGTTGGATGTGACAAGTGGGGACCACGAGGAGCTGCAGAGTTGTAAGAGGGGAGTGGCACCTGACACTGAGTCCCCATAATTTACACAAGGATCCTAAGGAGAAGGGAGTGGCTCACAGGGATCAAATACCAAACACAGCTTTACCAAAACACAAACATGGGCATGTACCTTTTTGAGGCAGTGGCAGTGATGTCACTGAGGGGTGCTCAGCATGCTCAGGACACCTTCTGCATGCTGCTGTTTAGGATGTAGGAGTAGCGGAGCCCAAGTGATTGCAACACACAGCCTGAGGCTGCTGTGGACTGGACAATGCAGCTGGAACAGCAGCTGATTCATGGGGTCACTGCTGCTGGATTTGGTGATGTGCTGGGGCGTGGCCTGTATTCCCGATGAGCACAAACTATTGGATGCGAAGATGATCACAGAACAAATGCTTGCTCCAGCCAGGCCCCCTTGCAGTCAGCTGTGGAGTTTGGATTTTCATGGGCTATTTCCCCATAGTTTAACTTAAGCATGATTGCTTTCTCTCTCTCTCTCTCTCTCTCTTTTTAGATTGAGGGCTCACATTTCCATTGCTATCAAAAGAGAGAGAGGAGGAAACCAGGGTTGGGCTCTTAAACCCAGGGGAACACCATGAGCTGCCTTTTTGGGACTTGGCATAGCCAGCACAGAGGGGATTCAGGCAGCTAGTGAGTGGCCTGCTGTGTGATGGTGGCTGGGTGGCTGCTGCACTGGACATATGGGATTCAGTTTAGTGCTCAGGCTGCTGCAGGGCAAACACCTGGAGAAACATGGTTGGGCTCAATTGTTCTCTCTCCTTTCCTAGGAAAAGCCAGGAAGGAAAAGGCCCCAGCCTGAGGGGAGGGTATTGTCCACTAAGGAGTGGGTTAAGCATGATCAGGTAATTGGGTCTGGCAGGGAGCCTGTAGGATCAGGGTCCTCAGGGCCACTGTGGCTGAGCCTGGGAGCTGCTTTCCCCAGAGGGCCTCATCCTGATCCTGTCTTTCCCAGGTTACCTCTGAAATGATCACACATCCTTTCCACCCCCGTGTAAAATCTCTGCTAAGATGCCAACCAATTCTCCAAAGTTCCATCTCTCTTTTCCCTTTTACATTTTAAAACATTTTTATTGTTAATATTGTTGACATAGTTGAGAAGGATGAATGCCCATGTGGGTCTCCAACTAGGGCGGGGAAGGTCGTCTTCTCCTCCTTCTAGTGCTTCCCCCTTCTGCTTTCCCTTTCCTATCTTAGTCTGGTGAGTCCCTAGGCCACCAGAAGCAAAGTGAACAGACCCAGGACGTCAACAATCCCTGTGCGGCCCTGCAGCTGAGAGCTTCCCTTCTCCAGGGATGTGGGAGGAGCTGCTGTCAGCTCCCATTTCTCTCTGTTTGGAACAATGCTCCATACTGGCACCTGTCAGGGCTTAAAGGATTTCACAGGCCCTTTCTCACTGCTTCTCATAACCCTTATGATTCGTTGAGGATGAGGCCTCTGAGGCTGGGTGGCGCACGGCTCTGCCAAGGGTTACCCAGGGTTGTGTTACAGATTCCAGTTCTGGAGGAAGAAGTCTGGTATACAAGTAGGTAGATTAACCTGGATTTGAATCCATCTCAGAAACATCCCATCTGTGTGCCACCCTGAGCAAGGGAGGTAACCTGTGGAGATTCAGCTTCCTCATCTGTAATAAAGGATGATAATGACTACTCACAGAGGTGGGATGAGCATTCATTATGAGCCTCACATGGTGGGGGCCCGGCAAGCAGAAGCCCATGAAATGTCTAAGTGCCCTCTAGTATCCTGCCAGTTCCAAATTAAGGACTAACCTTTAAGCCACATAGTAGGCACTGAATAAACATCAGATGAATGGGTGATAAAACTCATTTGTCCATCTCTCCCTAAGTGACAGGATGTTTATTTGCAGCTGCAAGCCACAGGGAGCTCGGCAAACAAGGAGTGGCAGCAGTAACTTTCCCCAGCTGGTACAATTAAAGGCCACGGGCCCTGGAGCTGGCTCCCGGCAGATACCCAGCAGCTGGGACAGCTGCCAGGCAGCAGGCTGATAGCTGCAGGCACTCCCCTCAAGGTCTCTGGGGAGAAGGAGGCTGACTGGCTTGCACCCTCTTTGCCAGCCTTGGTTTCCTGCAGCCTGAGGTTGCTCTCCTGGGAGAGACAGCAGACCTCTTGCAGGACAGTTCTCTGGTATTGCCTCAGGTGCTGCTGTGAGTCCCGCATGACTGACCTCCTGAATGCTTACAGGTGAAAGGCACCTGTAAATGCTTACAGGTTAAGGTTAAGCGGACATGTGACCCAGAGCCCATGGCAGTTGCTCAGGCAACCCTCCTGTCCCCTTTGACCTGAGCAATGCCAGCCTCCTCTATACTAACTGCTGGTTTTCCAGGAACATCGTTGTTGGAAGAAAGGGACTGGTCCTTATGTTGCTTCAAAACACAACCCTCAGACCATTGACCTAATGCAACCTCTCATAATTCACAAGGGAGCTGTAGTACACAGGAGGCATGTGACCTACCAAGGTCGCACAACCCTGCAAGGTGGAGACAGTGCTGTACTCTTGGCCCTCCCCTGCTTTCTCTGGCATCAGCTCACTGATTTGGACTTGGGGTCCCAATATGCAGGTCCTCTCCCCTACTCAGTTTGTAACTCCAGTGGGCCTGGGGTGGGGTGTTCTGCTAACAGCAATATTGAAGGATCCTGCTGAGAACTGAAGGCAGCAATGAGAAACCAAGGGAACAACAGGGAAGCCAACCCTCCCATTCCCCCCCAGGGCTTCAGATGCCTCCACTAACCAGGCACACTTCCTTCTGGGCCATAGGCACCCAGCTGATAGGGCACGTTTCCCCCTTCCCTCCCCCTCCTGCCTCAATCCTGTTTTCTTTATCCTTCACTTACTTTCCACGGAGCGCTTTAAGCCTAGTATCCATCTAGGAGCTCCTCCTGGGCTTGTGGCAAGGTCTCAGGCTGATCCTCAAGAGAAATCCCAGCAAAGGTGGATGGCATAAAAAAGACAAAGTTAAATGAGAACAAACAAAATTCGTGTTTCTAAAACAGTGATCTAGAAGATTTAGTGTGTACTTACACAAATCGCTGGAAAGTGTTTTGTAAGCACACCAAGATACTTGGCAACGTGCACATGAAGACTGGTCTGACCTTCAAACATGGCTCTTGCCTGGTTCCTCAGGCACCTTCAGCCCGGCTCAGCCAGGCCTGCCTCTGCTGCCTTGATGTTGGTCTCGTCTCTAAGGTCAGCCTCCGCTTCTTGCTTCTGGTGAGGTAACCTGGATCTTGCTTCACAGAGATGCTTCCTTCCTTCCCTAAGACTTGTGTCTGCTATGAGATGTCCTCAGCCAGCATTTCAGAGACAATCTGTGTGGGGAGAATTAGGTGGATTATCTGCGCTCCTCCTTAGCTGTTTTAGGTGTGTGCGTGAGTGTAGTTTTTACTAATGAGTCTGGAAATGATTCATGCCGTGAAGCACTGGTTCCATGAATGACCAATCTGCAGACTTGTGCCAACTGAGAAACTTATTAAAATGCAGATTCTCATACTGCATGGGAGATGTGCAGTATATAAACCTGGGCGAACTCAAGCCAAGAGCATTAGTGTGGTGTGACAATGCTGGGCAGGACTCTGGAGCCCATACTATTCAGATTCCTAGATGACTCTGATAAAGCTGAGTGTTTGCCAGGTTGGGAATGGCTGTCCTGAAGACTGATCCCGTGTCTCTGGACTGGTAATAAACTGGATCATACCATTACTGCTTTACAAGCATTACATCTACACTGAATTTCCTTAGGTGGGGGAAGCATATTTTTATTTGAGAATAGATGCCAAGCTCTTTGCTATTTATATGCATGATCAATTCCCTTTAATAACCTTTGGAAATAAAATGCTATTCTCATTGAGCATGAGAACTCTGAGGGTCTAAGAAACGTGTTTTAGTTCATACCTGTTGTCACAACAGAGCTAGAATCTAATCTCTGACTTAATGGTTCAGAGTCCATGACCTTGCTGTTTATTGGAGAGCATGAATTGGTGGCTTGTACATGGTGTGCAAGTTTTTCATTTGGGAAATGCAAGTTCTGAAATTTAAAACCCTTAGTCACCAACAATTCTAATGTGGATATTTTACATTAATATCTGTATTTTGGCTTCTCTTTAAAGAAAGAAGATCTGGTTAACTCTGGGCCTAGATCCCTTTATGGCAACAATTCCATGGAGCCTGTAGTGGGTTATGTGTTTATAACTCTCCATACTTCCTGGCACTCCCATTCTCACCCCCTGCTCTTATACTCTATTCCCTACCTGGTCCTAAGGCCCTCCTTTCTTGCTTCCCAGTGGTCAGCTTTGCGCTTGTTCAGGCTTCCATGAGTCTCTCTGAGCAAACTCTTGTGATTTCAACCCTTGGGAACCTCCTGGTTCGTGTTTCCCAAGTCACATTCTGGCCTGTCCCAGTAACATTTTGAATTTAGCTGGGGGAAATGTGGCAGCAGACTATCTATTTGCTCTATTAACCCCAGAGGCCAAAGACCCCTCTCAATCTGGGACCACTGGGAAACCAGGAACAAAATGCTTGCCCATTTCCATTAGTGGGTCCTTTCAAGGCTGCTGCTTTAAAAGCCAGGAACATAAATGGGTACTTCATAATCTGTGCTTCATCTTTTAGAATTTTATTTATTTATTTTAAAAAGACTTTTTTTTTTTAAATTGGAAAGTCAGGTATACAGAGAGGAGGAGAGACAGAGAGGAAGATCCCCTGTCTGATGATTCAGTCCCCAAGCGGCTGCAATGGCTGGAGCTGCACTGATCCAAAGCCAGGAGCCTGGAGCCTCCTCTGGGTCTCCCATGTGGTTGCAGAAACTCAAGGCCCTGGCGTGTCCTCGACTGCTTTTCCAGGCCACAAACAGGGAACTGGATGGGAAGTGGGGCCACTGGAAACAAAACGGCGCCCATATGGAATCGTGGAGCGCGCAAGGTGAGCATTTTAGCTGCTAGGCTACTGCGCCAGGTCTAAGTATTCTAATTTTATAGGTTACAAATATGGGTTGAGGGTGAAGGATCTAAAGCTCTAAAATATTAGTTTTTTTTCTCGACACTGCAGACTGCCTCCTGGGACATATTGCATATCTCCTGCAGGGTGAACAGAATCTGACAGATCAGCCTCAAGTTTTATATCAGGGACATGACTTCCAAGTACTCCTAAAAACTTCAGGTCAGTGCAAGACTTTTTAATGAATGAGACATTTTCCTTTTATTTACTTTATCTCATAATCTGTATGAAAACAACTATAAGATAATCTATATCAATTCCCAGTTGACTTTCCCACTTCTCTCCCATCCCATGCCAAACCTTATGCCTTTTAATAATTTCTGAATTTGAGCGTACATTTAAATCAAATTCACCTGGTCAGCGCAGGTACCTTGCTTTGCCTTCAATAAAGTTTCCATCCCATCAGAGACACAGTATCCACTCTATAAATCGGATGGCTATTCTTCAAGCAGGCGAATTAAAAACACAATTACAGATGGAAAGCTAAAGAACTCGACTTTTTGCTTTTACTTGTATGAAGAGAAACAGCACAAAGAGGCATCCACAGTATTTAATTTGTTTGGATAATGTTACAGATAAACAGGTACACTCCATATACAATTACCAATACTTTTTTATACAGCTCATATTTCAGTACACCAACACTGTCTTATTTACACTCTATGTACATTAACATCTTTCTAAAGTCAGTGCATTGTCAACAAGTTTTATACAGAAATTTACAAGGTGACTGTAGTTAATAGTTAATTTAATAAACTTTCTGCTAGTTCATGAATTAAAAAATTAATTACAACCAATATAACAAATAGATCAAACAACATTAGTAGATAGTGCTACCTGCTTAAATAAAACATTTGTAAAGAAATTATTTAAAATCTTCCACTTTTGGTGGGATTTGTCCAAGTAGGAATGGACAGGTTTTATATACTGAAAATCCTGACACTATAATGTTTTTTGTCTGACTTCATTACATTATACCATTTAGGTCACACATTCCTACTTGCAATTATATTCTTTTTAATATAAGCAGCAATTTTTAAGACATTTTTTTTTTCCAAACACTCTAAGAAGAGATATTTACTGGCCTCATATATCAGAATACAATTACATTAGAACATACTACCTACGAATAAGGAAGAGCAAGGAAATCTGACAATGAATGGGAATCAACCTGCAGAGTCTAAATGAATACATGAGAACCTGGGGGAGAGAAAAGGCTAAATGTTTCCTTTGAATATACACTTAAAAAAAAAAAAACCAGGAAAAAAAAAAGCGCTGCTCAAAATAAATAACATTTATACTTTTGTTCCAGTCTTGAATAATTGAAGGAAAAAATGAAGTAAGCAAAGAAACATAACTCTTGATGACTAGTATAAACAAAAACAAAAAGGACATGCAAATAAAACTAAAGGTTACTTCTTAAAACCTTCAATTTCATTAAAAATACTTTATAGCACTACTCATGTTTGGGATGTGTTATGTTTCTGAATTTACTATGATGGGGGAAAAGTACCCTAGTGGAGTTAATTTATAGCCCTTAGAGCCATCAAATATAGACTAGTACATTTGTATCCATTCTCTCTCATTAAAGTGCAACACAAAGATAAAAACCACCACTCATTGTGAAACAGCCAGCTCTGACACTGCTGACCCTCCCAGAAGCCCTCTGTGCAATATGTGCATGGTAAGATGGTGCAAACATTGGCAATCATCCCCTTAGATGCCACTCTTGGCAGTGGGGGAGGGAGCACACTTCTGAGGATGCTGTCTTCCTACTGGGTTTCCCAGGGTAGAAGGCACATCGTTCCTCTGAGACTCTTCAGACGGCCCACTACATGCCTCTGCCACCAATGACCGGTTGTGTCTCCAACACGAACACAACAATAGAAACAAAAAGAAACAAAGAGCAGGGAAACAATTTTAAAAATAAAAAAATCTGCTTCCATGCAGTAAGTATCATTTGCACACCTTCATGATCTTGTTTTTCTTGCTTTTTTCCTCTTGTCAATACACTGGAATAAAACTTCAGGAAAAAGGAGGTAGCATGTCATGTCGTCCCCAGACAACACTACAACTTTTTTTTTTTTAATTTTTACTCCAAGGAAAGCTTTAGTATTTTGTTATGATTATTAGTAAACTCTATACTCACTACACATTTGTTCACATCTTGACAAGCACAGTTAAATTCTTATTTGGTCCCAGATGGCTGGTGCCAAATTCTTTTGCTTACAGGCTAATGGTGGAATTTTGCCTGAAAGGTCTCTAGTGGAGAGCCTGTATGAGACTTCAAAACAAAATTATTACTACTCTTAAAGGTAACTGCTATTTTAATTAGGAATTTTATTTTGTGCTTCAGGGTCATAGGATAAAATAACTACATTTAGCTTGCCTTTCACTGATGCCTTTGCCAAATGTCAGCTACAAGGACTCCTCTCCCTCACCAACAGTCTGTCTAGCAGCCAGAGTGGTACTCTACTGTAACACACAGTACTTTTTATAATCGGACTCAAAGTCTTCGTCCATGCTGCTTGTGTCCGCCATCTTTTTGCCATCGATCTTAGGCAGGAATTGTGCACAATCTATCCCCTGTTGCTCATAGAAAAGAATGTAGGCAGAATCGGTGTCAATTTCATCAGGGTGAAGTTCCTAAAACAGTAAGGAAAGCTTTTAACACAAAAGCTGACCATTGCTTTGCTGGCTCTTCCTTCTCACCTGAGGAACAAGACCCACCTCCCCATCCTCCCCAATCACTAAATCTTATTTCCTCCCATCAATTTAATATGTTTGCTGCCTCATGCTTGTCCCTAAAGAAAACTTTTTTACCTAGCTTTGGAACAGCTCAATTCTAGCCATTGTGGCTACATGGGAAGTGAACCAGCAGATGGAAGATCTTTTTTTCTCTTTTCTCTAGTGTCTTTGTAAATTTGTGTCTAGTGTCTAGTGTTTTTGTAAATTTGACTTTCAGAGAAAAAAAGATCTTCCATCTGCTGGTTCACTTCCCATGTAGCCACAATGGCTGGGACCGAGCTGTTCCAAAGCTAGGTACCAGCTGATTCTTCCAGATCTCCCATGTTGGTGCAGGGTCTCAAGGCTTTGGGCCATCCTTTACTGCTTTTCCAGGCCACAAACAGGAAGCCTGATGGGAAGTGGAGCAGCTGGGATGTGAACCAGCATCCACATGGGAACCAATGCTTGCAAGGCAAGGACTTTAGCCACTAGGTTAACTGTTCTGGGTCTTTGGGAAAAATATTCTGCTGACAAAGAAGTTCAAAGAACAATCTAAAACCACATGAAATTCTACTAGTTCAAAGATAAGAGCATCTTCCTGTTAAGTAAAAAAAATAGCTTCCTTTCCCCCCACTATTTGTATTTTTATTCCTTACTCTGGGTCTCATATTACTCTCTTGACAAGTGTCAACCTCTCTGTGCTGAACCTAACAAAAGCATCTATTTCTTTTTGTGGAGTGTCTATTACTTCTGTAAGTGCTCCCACAGATCTGTTGGAATGTTTCCCAATTTTCATTGAAAGATAAGAAATAATTTACCTTACAGCTGCTGTCATTGTAACAGTACCACTTGCAGTTTGGATTTTTGGCATATGTGACGTAATGACCCCCACCCAGAATTCCTGAATGGCACTGCAAAGACAGAAGAGAAAAGGTTATGAACAGCTAATAGACTGTGGTCAGGACAGCAACAGAATCTGAGCAGAATAACACTGACTACTGAGGTGGTTAAGAAAAAAGGTTTGGAATCTAATTTTGTTCCTAAACCAAAATAAACCAAAATTCAGAAAGCCCTAAATTCCAAATCTTGTGTGAACAGATAACAAGACATTGTGTAGCTGTAATCAAGTTTTAGAAAACAATAATTCCTCAGGAGCAAACAATTATGAAAGACTTAAATCTGTGACTCCATTTGTAATAACCACATGACTGTCTCTTGCACCACCCCGTGAGCTCCTAGAATTCTGTCTGGGAGGGCAATTAAAAAAACAAACCAGACAAAAAACAAACAAACAAAAAACTTGCTTATTTTAAAGGCAGAGTTAGAGAGAGACAGAAAGACAAATCTTCCTCCATACACACTGTTCACTTCCCAAATAGTTGCTACGGCTAGGCCAGTCTGAAGCCAGAAACCAGGAGCTTATTTGAGGTCTCCCATAGGCGTGTAGTGACACGAACGCTTGGTCCATCTTTTGCTGCTTTCCCAAGGACATCAGCATGGTGCTGGATCAGCAGGATCTCAAACCGGCATCCATATGGGATACGGGCATAACTAGTGGCTTTGCCCACTGTGCCACAATGTCAGCATCCAGAAGCAAAAATTTTGACTGCCTTTCTCTACCATCAAGCTCAGTGCCTTAAAAACCAAACAGGCTTGAAGATGCTTGTTGGTGAATGAATGAAGGCAAGTGAACAAACCAGTGACAAATAATAACTACTTTGAAAACCACACAACAATCTACTTACCGAGATTGCATAAAGATTATAAATGGGCTTAATACGAGTATCATCTCTTTGGTCATCGATGCTGTCTTCTTCACTGTGGTTTCCAAGCTGACCATTGCTATAGCCATTGCTACATGCCTCATGCTCATAAAGAAATCCATTGGCCAAAGCTACCTCGTGGTCCTGAGGGGTGACAAGTTCAGGCTGGCTGCCTCCCAGTATATGCATTCGGTTTAAAGCATCAGTCAGTTCACAGATCTGCCCAGCCCCATTTTCTCTGCAGGCATCTAAGTTCTCTTTACTACTTGACAGTTTATTTTTGCTGCCAATCTGGGGCAGCCGGAGCCTCCCTCTGCTTCTCCCCAAAGTCCTTGGGCTGCTGTTAGGGCTACTGTTTTTGCTGGAGGGACAGCTGGTTCCACTCTTTCTTGATGAAGAAGGTGAACCTGTGAAAGGGAGAGAAGGTTCACAAATCCAAACTCAGCAAGTCAGGTCAGACAGTAAACACGACCTGTGAGGCTAACTTCACTAATATACACACCAAAGTAAAGATAGAAGAGTCCTGACTAGCCACTCTTTACTTCTTATTATGTAGCTAAAACGTGACATGTAGATGGCAATGTCCTGAGATACAAATACATTATAGAACCCTAAAAAATAGGAAAAAGGAGATTGTCAGGCTGAGTTCAAAACAAAGTAATTGTTAGACTAAGAAAACATGACCACCATTTATGATGTATTACTATTAAGCATGGCCTTATCTCTCACCATAGTCTTGTAAGCAGTAGGTCTTAAACTCTTTGGTGACAGCCCCCTTGATCCCTCTTACTACCCTTAAACATTGCAGAGGACCCCTAGAACTTTGGGAAAAGAGTAATTTCGTTCCTTCAGAGCCTCTGAAATGGTCTCAGGGATGCTTGGGGTGTCCAGCAGACTACACTTTCAAGGCTGCAGGGACACAAGGGTGACCATATGGTGCTCATCTCCTGTACACCAGGCCTTACATTCCATGAACTCGGTAACATTTCTACTTCACAGATGATAAAATAGAATGGACAGCCTGAGTTGTTTCCTAAAAGCCACCCAGCTTTGATTCCAGAGAGGTTCCTTCTGCCCCATTTTCCCTCCCAAGCCACTGGATGCTGACAGAGCTGCTCCAGGAGGAGGGCGGCTCACCTTTCGGGCTCCCGACGATGTTCGCGCTGAGGGAGGACGGGCTCTTGCTGAGTGGCACGTCCTCCTCCCCAGCTGAGCTCTGGGCATCCACCCTCTTCACCTCTCCTGCCGGAACCCGCGGCTCACACCGGTCATCGCCCTGGGCTGTGAGGAGTTTACGCTGGCAGAGAGCAGGGTCTCTTGGTACCAAAAAAGCACTAGGGTCAAAACTCTCACGAGGAAATTTAACAATTTTCTGTGATTTTATCCATCGACCATTTACAAACTGGAATCGTTTAAGGTGAATAATCTGGAGAAGGAAAAGGTGAAAACATCTGCTTCAAAGGGTTCTCAAGTTACAAACTTTATATTTAAAAAACAAGACTAATACAGACTCATGTCCAGCAACAGTAACATTTACTCATTATTCTCTAAAGACTTTAAAAAATATGGTTTCTACAAAGACATTCACTTTGTAATTTTCTAAATATACATTTTTTCAAACCATTTAAAATATATTTTTTCATTTTATTTGCAATGCAGAGAGACAAAGATGAAAACAGACAGACAGAGAGCTTCCATCTGCTGGTTCACTCCCCACATGCCTGCAGGGTTGGGACAGATGGATGATAGGAGTCTCCCACTGGGGTTACGAGGACCCAAGTATTTGAGCCATCACCTGCTGCTTCCCAGAGTGCTTGTTGGCCAAAATCTAAGCACAGCAGCCTGGACTTTTTTTTAAAGATTTATTTATTTTTATTGCAAAGTCAGATATACAGAGAGAAAGATCTTCTGTCTGCTGACGCACTCTCCAAGTGACCACAACGGCCGGAGCTGAGCTGATCTGAAGCCAGGAGCTTCTGGGTCTCCCACACAGGTGCAGGTTCCCAACTGCCTTCCCAGGTCACAAGCAGGGAGCTGTATGGGAAGTGGAACGGGGCTGCTGGGATTAGAACCGGCACCCATATGGGATCCTGGTGTGTTCAAGGTGAGGATTTCAGCTACTAGGCTACTGCACCAGGTCCCAGCAGCTTGGACTTGAACCACGCAATCTATATGGGATGCAGGTATCTCAAACACATGGATATCTTAATTACTACATCACATGTTACCCCCATGATGTTTTATGTGATGGTTATATGAATATACACAATTGTCAAAACTCATCAAACGGGGTATTTAAGAACCTAAACATTTAGTTGTATGTTTGTTTATTTTTAAGATTTATTCATTTTAAAGAGTCAAAGAGAGAGCGAGAGCGAGAGCGAGAGCGAGAGAGAGAGAGAGAGAGAGAGAAAGATCTTCCATCCGCAGGCTCATTCTTCAAATGGCAGCAACAGTTGGAGCTGAGCCCGTCTGAAGCCAGGAGTCTTTTTCAGGTCTCCCACATGGGTACACGGGCCTGAGCACTCAGACTGTCTTCTATTGCTTTCCCAGGTACATTGGCAGGGAGCAGGATTGAAATGGAGCAGCCAGAACTTAAAACTGGCACCCATATAGGACGCCAGCGCCACATGCTATGCCACAGCACCGGTTTATTAAACCTCAATTAAACAGTCTTTCCTGCTTGCTTCCTACCTTGCCCCTAAACATGTCCCTGCTTTCTTTTTCCCTTCCCTCAGTTTCCACCTCCGGAGCTAGCTAATTAACATTACTGATGTCTTGGATAATGTTTTCTGGGAAGCTGTGCTGGTCTCAGGAAAGAAAAGTCTGCTTCATTGAGTAGGATGAAGACATGAGTAAAGAAATATTTAGTACCTGGTTAAAGTATACTTGAGAAGTGCACTTTATTTGAGAAGGTACTCCCACCTCTCTGGAGAAAGCCTTCTTAGAAGATTCTCCTGACAAGTAACAGGAGAGTCTCCTGATTTATGAAGGGAGAAGGCAGGAGTGAAGAAAATCTAAAAGAACTTAAGCCCACAGGTCTTGGGCAGTGCCCATCTCCCCGCTCCTCTGCAGTCTACTCAGAGTTCTCAAGGCTTTCTGTGCCCAAAGAGCCAACACAGTTTATATCCTCTCCTCAAGTCAAATGCGCTAGGTCCTACCATGTCTGGCACTATTCCTGTACTGAACTGGAGTTATTGGCCTTCGTGGCTTTTCTTTCCTTGTAAGCCACATTCTCTTTTGCAATGGGAACTACCAAATATTTATGGAACAAATCGTTTGTGTGCTCAACATGAAAACCCTGTGCACAAAGTTTTAAATATTGCTGCAGAAAGTTTTTTTTTTACTCTCAAGAAGTAACAAAAACTCCTGTTCATTCCTGGCTTCTTTCTTTGATGGGAGAATTCCTGTGCTCTCAGAGGCATGGCTAAAACCTACCAGGATCGGGGGAAGCCTCCAGAGATCCAGTTTCTTGGTTGCCAAGCAGTGGGTCTTACACTTGGAGCAGTAGTACATCTCATTCTCCCCCAGCTCCTCCTCACTGGTGAATGCACGGAGGCAGCTGTCCAGGTTGATGGGCTCAGCTTGTGCTCGCCGACTCTGCTCCACACTCTCATGCTCATCCACAACCTGCAGGCGGAGGGAACAGGAGGAACATGAGCTCCGGAGAGCCTGGCTATGGCACCAGAAACTGAAATCTAGACTTTTGGAGTAAATGCAGCAGCTGCACAGTTATTCATGAGGACCACAGCAGTAACAATGGCTAAAACTTCTATTTCTGTGACAATGACTTTTTTTGGGGAATTCCTGAATGTTTCAAGATGACAAAACAAATAACAATCAGCCTGTTTATTTCCCAGCTCTGGAATCCTAAAATGGTTGACATGAGAACTTGAGATGGCAACACAGGAGCAAGTTGAAAAGAGCATGACATGGTGCTGGCCAAGCTCCTGGCTCTGCGGTCTTGTCAGCCAGCATGTTAGTCTCTAGCACAAGGAAGTCGGCATCAGAAAGGAGATGAAGCAAACGGGGTCCTTGACAAAGGCTTGTGAGACGGGGAGCAGGGTAAAAGAAAGAATCTAGAATGCAACAGAAAAGGATGACTTTCTCCTTTCTCCATTCCTGGCTACCACCTGACAAGTGTAGGAAGTACTGAATATGGATACTTTTTTTTTAAAATTTATTTTTATTGCAAAGGCGGATATATAAAGAGGAGGAGAGACAGAGAGGAAGATCTTCCATCCAATGATTCACTCCCCAAGTGACTGCATCGACCAGTGCCAAGCCTATCCGATGCCAGGAGCCAGGAGCTCTTCCGGGTCTCCCACACGGGTGCAGGGTTCCAAGGCTTTGGGCCGTCCTGGACTGCTTTCCTAGGTCACAAGCAGGGAGCTGGATGGGAAGCAGGACCGCTGGGATTAGAACTTGCGCCCATATGGGATTCCGGCATGAGCAAGGCGAGGACTTTAACCACTATGCTATCGCGCCGGGCCCCTTTTGCTTTTTCCTACTGGGGATCATGGGTGAGGTATAGTGTCAGGACTGTGGATGCGACATAAGACTTCTCACAAGGATATTTCTGTGTAAAGGCAGAACTAGGACTGCAAGGCCAATAGTGACTGACTCCCTCTTTGACAAGGTCATACATTTGTTCATCAGCCCACGTGTTGCGCTTCCTGAGGTGAAATGCATTTGTTTGGGCTGCTTGGATTACAGATGAGTACAGCTCCAGACACCAAGTTTAGAATGTTTTCACGTGAGACTTTCTCATTGTTTCTTGGCTTGTTGGCTAAGAATGAGAGCAGGTGAGAACTTATTCCTTGCATAAGGCAGCTGAGTCACAAAGCTATTACAAGACCCAATAAACTATCAAGGTTGGGGTTGGCCACGCAATTAAAGTTACACCATTGCTCACCATCCAGTATAAAGAAATCATTTAAAATGGGGAACTTACAGGAAAATTTGTTTTTATAAAAAAGGAAACCTAGCCTGGTCTTGGGTCACCAAGATCTTTTTTTTTTTCCGGTGAGCTCAAGTTGTGCAGTTACAACTACAGACAACTGTTACTGCCTTGATCTTTGGAGCTGGCTACTCAAGGGACACAGGGACACGCAGCAGAGGGAATGTGCTCTACTGCAGCTGATGGAATGAGGAGGAAAAAAGGTGCGCCAAGTCCAGTAGTGTTGCTTTTCTCACAGCAAGTTAAATATTACCTCTATTATCTCTGCCAGGTATGCTTTATGGCCAACCACAAAATAGAGTAAGCCAGTTGAAAAAATTGATTTTTATTGACTATAAATTCTGGAACACGGGCAGGAGATACAGCTACACTGAGACAGGAGGAAGGACAGTCTGAGAAAAATTTGGGGATTGACAGTAATTTATATTTGTCAATAAAATTGCACCAAATGACAAAAATTTGATTTACCCCTTGGAACCCATGCTCAGAAAATCTGCATTGTTCTAAGTTTTTTTTTTTCCTTCTTCTAAATTGCTTTGAAGTTTATACTTAACAATACTATCAGACTATTTTAAACAGAGAAAGAGAAACCTAACATGTTATTTAGCAGCACTTGCTGCGGAATGTGAGGTCCAAACAGCATGGGCAGATAGAAAGAATGAGCATAAAGGGGCTGGCATTGTAAGGCAGCATGTCAAGCCACCACTCATAATGCTGTCACCCAAGAACCTGGGCTCAAGCCATCCACGTGGGAGACCTGGAATGAGCTGAGGCTCCTGACTCCAGCCTAGCTGAGCCGTGGCCATTTGGGGACAAACAAGTGGAGGGAAGACCTCCCTCTCGTGTCATTCCAGCTTTAAAATAAAATAATCTTAAAGGGCTCGGTGTGGTGGCCTAGCAGCTAAAGTCCTCGCCTTGAACATGCCAGGATCCCAATATGGGCATCAGTTCTAATCCCAGCAACTCCACTTCCCATCCAGCTCGCTGCTTGTAGCCTGGGAAAGCAGTCGAGGGCGACCCAAAGCCTTGGGACCCTGCACCCGCATGGGAGACCTGGAAGAAGTTCCTGGCTCCTGGCTTCGGATCGGCACAGCACCACTCGTTGCGCTCACCTGGGTAGTGAACCATAGGACGGAAGATCTTCCTCTCTGTCTCTCCTCCTCCCTATAAATCTGATTTTGTAATAAAAATAAATATTTAAAAAAATCTTAAAAAAAATGAACAGAGCATCTCAAGTATCTTCCCTTAAATGCTTAAATGCTAGTAAAAACGGAAAACCATAATTTTCAGCAATTGCATATTTTAACCAATGATTATATCATGCTTTATTCAACCATTTCTTTATAAAGTGAGATAAACACAAGTTATTTCTAATATTTTCTAATGGTAAAATAAAAAGATGGTATGATAAACACTTATCTACAAACTGCCAAGTAATTATAGAGTATCCTATTTCTCTAGGATAAATTCCTAGAGGGGAACTCACTGGAATGAAGAATATAAAGTGTACAGACATTCCCCTGGTTTTGAAGCAAGGTACCTCCATTGTCTACGTGACTTCCTACGCACATGCAGAAACCACATGTGGGAAGAGCCCAGATGAATCATGTGTCCCCATTCTCAGCAAGACAGGGTATCTGACAGAGTAGCTGCTTGTTTCCACAGCTTCTTCAGTGTATCAATAAAACTGGAAGTGATGTAAGATTTAGCAGTGTATCAGTAAAAGTGGAAGTGGTGTAAGATTAAGCACATTACACAGATCCTTCCTTCTAGAAGTGGGATGTCTTCCAGAACTTGGAAATTGCACATTAGGTTTCTTGAGAAAAGGAAGGAGACTTACATAATTAAAGAATTTTTCATCTTTAACAGAAATGCCTTGTCAGAACAATGTTCTGTCAGATTTTGTACTGGTAAGTAAGGAAAATGTAGGTGAAGTTACCACATTACTTTGCTACAGAGAGCATGGTTACTACATCAATGTCTTCAGGGTTTTGTTTAGCTTGAAGATCTTTCATGTAGCAAATACACATGTTACATACATCCTTAGAAAGGGCTGTTAGGAGCCTCAGGGTCTGTGTTCAATATTCAGAAATACAAATAAAAGTCAACAACCATTCCTAACTTATCTACAAGGAACGCTGAAGAAATAAGGAAATTTCCAACAATCAAGAACAACATAGACACAAAAATCACTACAATTCCTCATGCAACTTAAATAATTATTTGATTTTGTTGCTTTGTTTTTATCAGATTTGCACTGTTTCTACCTTTCACATGCGTCTGGTTGCTTAAGAACTACCTCAGAAAAACATTTAAAGATTTATTCATTTTTATTGAAAAGGCAGATATACAGAAAGGAGGAGAGACAGAGAAAGATCTTCATCTTCTTGGTTCACACCCAAATGGGTGCAATGACCAGAGCTGAGCCAAACTGAAGCTAGGAGCCAGGAGCTTCATCCAGGTCTCCCACGTGGGTGCAGGGTCCCAAGGTTTTAGGCCATCTTCTACTGATTTCCCAGGCCACAAGTAGGGAGCTGCATGAGAAGGGAAGCAGCCAAGACATGAACCAAGATTTGTTTTTTAAAAAGGTAGCGTTAGGGCCCGGCAGCGTGGCCTAAAGGCTAAAGTCCTCGCCTTGCATGTGCCAGGATCCCAATATGGGCGCCGGTTCTAATCCCGGCAGCTCCACTTCCCATCCAGCTCTCTGCTTGTGGCCTGGGAAAACAGTCGAGGACGGCCTGAAGCCTTGGGACCCTGCACCCGTGTGGGAGACCTGGAAGAAGTTCCTGGATCCTGGCTTTGGATCGGTATAGCATCAGCCGTTGCGCTCACTTGGGGAGTGAATCATAGGACAGAAGATCTTCCTCTCTGCTTCTTCTCTTCCTCTCTGTATATCTGACTTTCCAATAAATGAAATAAATCTTAAAAAATAAAATAAAATAAAAAGGCAGAGTTAAAGAGAGAAGGAGAGAGAGAGAAAGAGAGAATAGATATAGAGACACAAAGAAAGCTCTTCCATCTGCTGGCTCATTCCCCAAATGTTGCAACGGCTAGAGCTGAACTGATCTGAAACCAGGAGCCAGAAGCTTCTTCTGGGTTTATCATGTGGCTGCAGGGTCTCAAGGTCCTGAGCCATTTTTCCACTGGTCCCAGGCTGTGAGCAGGAAGCTGGATTGGAAGTGGAGTTACTGGGACATGAACTGGTGCCCCTGAGGGATACCTATGCCAAAGGCAGAATCTTAGCCTATTATGCCACAGTGCTGGCCCCAGAATGTCTTTAATTATATTCAGGTTTGTTTCAACAGCAACTTAATATTAGTACTTTAAATTTAATACATTCTTCAAGATTTATTTATTTGAAACACAGAAAGAGAGAGAGAGAAAGATTCTCTATTCATGTTTCACCCTTTATTGCCCATAATAGCATGCTATGGACCAGGCTAAATCCAGCAGCTAGGCACTCCATCCAGGTCTCACATGTGACTGGCACGAACCCAAATACCTGGGCCATCATCTGCTGTCTTCTCAGGCACATTAGCACGAAGGTATATCAGGAGAGGGTTGGGCCTGGCATGGCACAGAAGACTAGTGGCTAAAGTCTTCGCCTTGCATGTGCTAGGATTCCATATGGGTACCGGTTAATGTTCCCGCTGCTAAACTTCTCTTCCTGCTCCATGCTTGTGGCCTGGGAAGGTGGTCCAGGACGCCCAAAGCCTTGGGACCCTGCATCTGTGTGGGAGAACTGCATGAAGATCCTGGCTCCTGGTTTCGGATCAGCTCGGCTCCGGCCATTGGGGCCACGTGGGGAGTGAATCAGCAGACGGAATATTTCTGTCTCTCCTCTCTGTGAATCTTTCCAATAAAAGTAAATAAATTAAGTCACCTGAATGCAGCTCCACCTTCCCTTTGCATGGACACTGGACAACCCTGCGGAAGAATTCTTATCCATTCAGGCATTGTTTGCTACTGTGGAGTTGGCTCTTTTATTCAACGTGAGCTTGGAGGTTAATGTCAATAATAATGTCTTGCAAAAAGGGCCTTCTATTATTGGTACTGTCTTGGCTGTTCCCATCAACCTTATGCTAATCAAGGGATCTGTATTTAGGATTTCATTCTTTCCTTGATCTTCAGGTTCTCCTTTTCTTTGTGATACAAAATTGAGTTGTAGAACAAGAATTGTAGTAGGAACTTCTAAAGTTTTTAGGTGAAACAAATGGCAGAATTATCATTATAAACATCACTTGACCATGCCGTAAAAAGTGTGAGAAAGAGTTTGAATGTTTCTGTATACAGTGGACAGCTTTCCCGCATTGTCCATTATGATCATGGAATCCTAGTGGTCCATCTATTTTCTCTACACCTCATCCCGAGTTCTGAACTCGGCTGGAGCTGGACTCCGGCACTATTATGTAAGTATCCCAAGTGGTAGTCCAAAACGCTGTGCCACATTCCTACCTAATATTAACATTTTTTAAAACCTTCCTTTGCTTTTAAAAAAATTTTTATTTATTTTTATTACAAAGTCAGATATATAGAAAGGAAGATCTTTTGTCCGATGGATTCATTTCCCAAGTGAGCATAACGGCCAGTGCTGTGCCGATCCAAAGCCAGGAGCCAGGAACCTCCTCCAGGTCTCCCACGCGGGTGCAGGGTCCCAAGGCTTTGGGTCGTCCTCAACTGCTTTCCCAAGCCACAAGCAGGGAGCTGGATGGGAAGTGGAGCTGCTGGGATTAGAACCGACGCCCATATTGGGATCCTGGCATGTTCAAGGTGAGGACTTTAGCTGCTAGGCCATCATGCTTGGCCCCAAATATTAGTATTTTTTAAATGTAATGCTCCAATACAATTAATTCCAGATGATGGCAGACAACTAAATCTAAGAAATCATGTCAATATACCAAGTGTATAGAGAATATCGCTAAATGTTTTTCTAGTTATATTTAAATGGTCTATAAAAACATTACAGTTAAACTGATGAAAATTTCCCATATGAAGCCACTTTTGTTTTTGTTTTGAAAAGCTACACAGAGTGAAAAGAGAGACGGAAAAAGACTGAGAAGGAGAGAGAGAGGGGTATCTTCCATCTGCTGATTCATTCCCCAAATGGCCCCAAATGGTCCCCAGTGGTTGGGCTGGGCTTGCCCAGGCAAAGCTAAGAGCCCAGTCTTCCATTTAGGTGCAGGGTCCCAAGTACTTGAGCCATCTTCCGCTGCTTTCCCAGACCTTTAGCAAGGAGCTAGATTAGAAAGTGGAGCAGCCTCGACCAGTGCCCCTATGGCAATGCCTGTGAGGCAGGTAGTAGTGTCAAACACTATGCCACAATGTTAGCCCCATGAAGCCTCAGTTTCATAATGGACCTGGCTACTTACTCTTTCCTGGGAAGTTTGATAGCGAAGGTGAAGGGCTGTAGGGTCCCAGTCCACGGCAATATAAGCATTTCCAATGAAAGCTCTATCTTCCCCACAATCAATTTTGCAGCCTCTGCAAAATCTAAAAGCAGGGGAAAGATCCAAAAAGAAATAATCATAAAGGAATTCAACTTTTCTTAATCAGAAATACTCTTTCTTGCTTTTCTACTTTCATCTTGGGCTGCTCAATTCACATTCTGATAAATTAAAAAATGCTAATAAAAACACCCTTATCACTTACTAAGTATTTGGCCTTACAAAACACTTGATAAATGCACAGGAAGATGAGCTTAAAGGTAAAGAAATGATATGGCTTATTCAAACTGGCTATGTAAGACAATAAAGCTCTTGTGAAATTTTTATTTTTTTTTTTTTAAGATTCTTTTACTGGGGTCAGCAGTGTCATAGCTGGTAATGCTGCCAACTCAATGCCAGCACCTAATTTGGGAATCAGTTCTAGACCTGGCTTCTCTGCTTCTGATCCAGCTCCTTGTTACTACTGTGCCTGAGAAAGCAGCAGATGATGGGCCGAGGTCTCAGGTCTCTGCAACCACGTGAGAAATCTAGAAGAAGCTCCTGGCTTTGGCTGGGCCTACCTCCAACCATTGCATCCATCTGGAGAGTGAACAGATTTCTCTCCTTCTCCTCATCTCTCTATTGCAGTGCCTTTCAAATAAATAATCTTTCAAAAAAGAGATTTATTTATTTGAAAAGCACAATTACAGAGAGAGGGAGACAGTTGAGTCTTCCACTCACTGGTTCACCCCTCAGGTGGTTGCAATGGGGGGGTGGTGGGGTGGGCCAGGCTGACACCAGGAGACAGGAGCTTCCTCACAGTCACCCTAGTGGGTTGCAGGGGCCCATGCCTTTGAGCCATTTTTGTCTGTTTCTCCCAGGCCACTGGCAGGGAGCTGGATTGTGAGCATGGGACTTGAACTGGTGCCTTTATGGGAAACTAGTGATGTGGGTGTTGGTTTTATCTGCTATGCCATATTGCCAATCTCATTTTTAAAGTTTTATTTATTTTTGTTGGAAAGTCAGGTACACAGAGAGGAGCAGAGACAGAGGAAGATCTTCCATTCGTGATTCACTCCACAAGCAGCCACAACAGCCAGAGCTGAGCTAATCTAAAGCCAGAAGCCAGGATCTTCTTCTGGGTCTCCCACACAGGTGCAGGGTCCCAAGGCTTCAGGCTGTCCTCAACTGTTTTCTCAGGCCAAAAGCAGGGAGCTGGATGGGAAGTGGAATGAAGCTGCTGGATTAGAACCGGTGTACATATGGGATCCTGGTGGACATACGGTGAGGACATCAGCTGTTAGGCTACCATGCCAGTCCCATCTTATTTTTTTAAAGATTTATTTATTTTGCGTGAAACTCATAGTTACAGAGAGAGAGTCAGACAGACACAGAGTGGGGGAGAGAGAGTCTTTCATCAGCTGGATCATTCCCCAAATGGTTGCGGTGGGCAGAGCCATGCCAGTCCAAAGCTGTAAGCCAGGAGTTTCCTCTTTGTCCACGTAGCTGCAGGAGCCCAAGGCCATGGACAATCTTCTATTACTTCCCCAGGCAATAAGCAGGGAACTAGATCAGAAGTGGAACAACCAGGACTGGATTTGGTGCCCATAAAAGAAGCTGGAGCTGCAGGCTAAAAATAAGCCTGTTATACCACTGCACTGGTTTCACTCTTGAAATTCTAAGCTCATCTATTTAATGATCAGAGGGAGGAAAATTTACCTGAGAAAATAATGCCTACCTCCTTGTTTGTGGAGGCACATGAAATAAAAGAGATCTTTCAAAGAGTTCATGGAAAATGAATACTACCAAAAAAAGTATGTTTGAATTTAAAATTTTTTCTGCATTTAAATAAGCATTTAAATAAGTTTATATATTTATTCCATTTTCCATAAGAAACATTTTAAATTTACTTGAAAGGGAGAGAGAGAGAGAGAGATATCCCTTTCTTAGGCTTATTCTCCAAATGTTCAAACACCCACAACTGGGCCAGAAAGAAGCTAGGAGTATAGAACTCAATATGGGTCTCTTAGGTGGATGGTAAGGACACAATACTTGAGTCACCACCTGCTGCCTCCAACAGCAAACTAGAGACTTGAACCAGGCACTTTGAGATGGGATGCAGGTATCCCATGCAGCTAAGCCCAATGCCAGGTTCCCTACAAACTTTTTGAAGTATCCTTCTATAAGTATATAAACATTTACTGCGTTGGATCTGGTGCAGTAGCCTAGTAGCTAAATACCTCGCCTTGCATGCACCAGGATCCCGAATACAGTTCCTTGCTTGTGGCCTGGGAAAGCAGTCAAGGACTGCCCAAAGCCTTGGGACTCTGTGCCTGTGTGGGAAACCCAGAAGATGCTCCAGGATTGGTTCAGCTCAGCCTGGTCATTGCAGCCACTTAGGGAGTGAATAGAGGATGGAAGATCTTCCGTTTCTCTCCTTTCTCTGTAAAATTTGACTTTCCAATTATAAATAAATAAATAACATGATTTAAAAATTTACTGTTTTACAGAGAGAGGGTATGACAGTCATGATTCTAAACCTATTTTAGAACCAGTTTGCTAAGCCTGTAACAGTTCTCTAAAAGCTGACTTGTCGTGTCGGGTACTTTATTTGCTTAACAGCAATGACGAATCAGTCTGGATAACTTCTAAAAGGCAAATATAGACTTCTATGAAGGCCTAGTAAGTTGACTACATTGTGCTAGCTCAGGATTGCAAACTTATTTATTTATTAAAGATTTATTTATATTTATTGGAAAGTCTGATATACAGAAAGGTGGGGGGACAGAGAAGAATCCACTGATTCATTCACCAAGTGCCCTCAATGGCCGGAACTGAGCCAATTCAAAGTCAGGAGTCAGGACTCTTCCAGGTCTCCCACACAGATGCAGGGTCCTAAGGCTTTGGACCATCCTTTACTGCTATCCCAGGCCACAGGCAGGGAGCTGGATCTGAAGTGGAGCAGCTGGGATTAGAACTGGCAACCATATGGTATTCCAGGGTATGCAAGGCAAGGATTTAGCCACTAGGCTACTGTCTTAGGCACAAACTTACTTATTTTTAGGGAGCAGAAAATAGAGAATAATAATGGTTGAAAATAAGCTACAAATTTGATGTTAACTGTGGTGTTCATACCATCAGCTAAGTCTGAAGACCAAAATTTAGCCAATTAACCTTCAAATAATCTCATTATCTGCTATTACTTCTCACAAATTGAAATCTCGCTAAACTGTATAATATTTGATCCTGTAATTCGTACTACATTCTTCTTCTCTTTTTTTTTTCCTGGAAGCTCACTTTACCTGTACCATGGGCACCAAGCACAAGAGTTTCCATCTTTTTGCACAACTCGTAGAGTGAATGGATATTGATAGCCCATGCTGTCATCACTGAAACAGAGAACATAAACCAAAGTGTCAGAAGCATATCTGGTTTGGGATACAACTTGTTTCAATTTTTTCTTGGAGGAATCCTAGGAAGGGCCCACTGTCACAGCAGCACATGAATGCTGCATCTCCGTATGACTTATCCTAACCAATAAGCTGCAGCCTTGGGCCAGCCCCATTCTGGACTCCCATGCTGTACCCCTGTTTACAACAGGGCAAGCACACTGTACTGCCAGATGTCTCTAAGAGTCCATGTGGCCCACAAACACCCTCAAAGATAAGCTAATCAAGAAGCAAATGACAATTATCCTGCTGGCATAATTTTATCAAAGGATTTAATTCACATTAAGCTGAAATAATTAGATCTTTTCATGCTCAAAACATTGATGTAGCACAGAATGTTGAATATTTAGGAGTTTCCTTTAATCCAAACTCCAACTCCTGATACAATAATACATGCTAGGTATCTGCACCCCTCCTTTTTTTTTTTTTTTTTTTTAGGATTTATTGATTTATTTTAAAGGCACTGAGAAAGAAAGAAAGAGAGAGAGAGAATGAATGAATGAATCTTCCAGTCACTAGTTCATTTCAAAATGGTTACAATGGCTGGAGCTTGGCCAAAACTGGAGCCTAGAACTCCATTTGCGTCTGTCATGTAGGTGGCAGGGGTGCAAGCACTTGGGTACTTTTTTACTGTTTTCTTACATACACTAGTAGGCAGCTGGACCAGTGCTTATATGGGATGCAATGGGGATTGCAAGCAATGTCTTAATCCACTGTACCACAATGCTGGTTCTTGTACTAACTAATTAAGAAAAAAATTGAGGTCAGCACTGGCAGAGTGGGTTAAACTGCTACTTGCATGCTGGCATCCTGGCTGCTCCACCTTTTCTTTTTTTCAATCCACAGCACTGGGGCTGATGTGACGAAGTGTCTGCAATGTAGGCATCCCAGATGATCACCCAATCAATCTTGTCCCAGTGACTCTCTATTTTACTTTCTTCCTTTTTAAAAAATATTTATTTATTTTTTTCTTATTGGAAAGTTAGATGCAATTCACTCCCCAATGTCAGGAGCTAAGCCGATCCAAAGCCACGAGCCAGGAGCTTCTTCTGGGTCTCTCATGTAGGTACTGGGTCCCAAAGCTTTGAGCTGTCCTCGACTGCATTCCCAGGCCACAAGCAGGGAGCTGGATAGGAAGTGGGGCCACTGGGACACGAAGCAGGGTTGCTGGGACACTACCAGTGGCCATATGGGATCCTGGTCTGTGCAAGGCAAGGACTTTATCCGCTAGGCTACCACTCTGGGCCCATAGCTATTCCACTTCTGATCTAACTCTCTGCTAATGCATCTGAGAAAGCAGTGTATGATTAGCTAAAGGCATGGGATTGCACCAGTAACGTGGACATCAAGACTGAGTTTCAGGGCCCGGCGGCGTGGCCTAGCAGCTAAAGTCCTCGCCTTGAACGCACCGGAATCCCATATGGGCATCGGTTCTAACCCCAGCAGCTCCACTTTCCATCCAGCTCCCTGCTTGTGGCCTGGGAAAGCAGTCAAGGATGGCCCAAACCTCTGGGACTCTGCGCCCACGTGGGAGACCTGGAAGAGGTTCCCGGTTCCCAGCTTTGGACCGGCCATTGCGCTCACTTGGGGAGTGAATCATCGGATGGATCTTCCCCTCTGTCTCTCTTCCTCTCTGTATATCTGACTTTGTAATAGAATAAATACATCTTTAAAAAAAAAAGAAGATTGAGTTTCAGCCTCTTGGCTTCAGCCTGTCCCAGCTCCGGCTGTTGTGGCTTTCCAAGGGGCCAGAACCAGAGGATGGAAGATTGGAAGATTTCTTTTGCTCCCTCCTGCTCTCTGCCTTATAAATACATATATTTTAAATATTTGTTCATTTTTCCTGGAAAGGCAGCTTTACAGTGAGAAGGAGAGACAAAGATCTTCCATCTGCTGGCTTACTTCCCAAATGGCTGCAATGACCAGAGCTGAGCCGATCTGAAACCAGGAGCCAGGAGCTTCCACCAGGTCTCCCATGTGGGAGCAGAGTCCCAAACACTGGGGCCATCCTCTGCTGCTTTTCTAGGCCACAAGCATGGCGCTAGATTAGAAGTGGAGCAGCCAGGACACAAGCTGATGCCCCTGTGGGATGCCAGGGCTAGCAGTGGAGGATTAGTCTATTGTGCCATAGTGCTGGCTCCTCAAATACACATAATTTAAAAGTTCTATCTTTCTACCTACCTATCTATCTATCTATCTGTCCATCTATTTGCTTATATTTACCTGGAAGCTGAGGATGGTCCAAGTATTTGGGAACCTGGTACGTTCAAGGTGAGGACTTCAGCTGCTAGGCCACTGTGCCGGACCCATTTTAGCAATTTAAATTAATTAATGGGGGACATGGAAGAAGAGACATAGCGTTCCAATCTGCTGATTTGTTCCTCCAACAGGTGCAATAAGTGAAACAGGGCTGGGCTGAAGTAAAAAACCAGGAACTTGGGCCTGGCATGGTGTGCCTTCCACGTGTGGAATCTCATATGGGTGCCGATTCTAATCCTAGAGTTACTGCTTCTCATCCAGCTCCCTGCTTGTGGCCTGGGAAAGCAGTCGAGGACGGCCCAAAGCCTTGGGAACCTGCACACATGGGAGACCTGGAAGAAGCTCCTGGCTCCTGACTTTGGATAGATGCAGCACTGGCCGTTGTGGTCCTTGCAAAGAGAATCATCAGATGGAAGATCTTTCTCTCTCTCTCTCCCTCCTCCTCCCTGTATATCTGAGTTTGCAATAAAAATAAATAAATCTTAAAAAAAAAATCTGCTCTTGCTTTCCCAGGTGCTTCAGCAGGGAGCTGGATTGGAAGTGGAAATGCTGGGACTTGAACTGGCCTTTTATGTAGTAGCTTAAACTGCTGTGCTACAATACTGCCCAAGCATAGTATGGTGTAGTATGTTTCAGAACTCCATTCCTTTTTATAGCTAAGTAATATTTCATGGTGTGGTACAATACTTTTTGTTCACTGATTCATCTGTTGGTGGACACTGGGTTTATTGCAACCTTTCAGCTGTGTGACACATCAGATTCTTTCAATGGAGATCAGAGGCAAGTTATCATTTTACCCATAAGTATCTCAGCATACATTTCTAAAGGATAAACCCTTATTAACTTTTTAAAAAAAGGGTTTATTCATTTTTTTTGTTAAGGCAGATTTACAGAGTGAAGGAGATACAGACAGAAAAATCTTCTGTCCACTGGATCACGCCCCAAGTAGCTGCAATGGCTGGAACTATGCCAATTTTAAGCCAGGAGTTTCTTCTCACGTGCAAAGGCTTTGGCCATCCTGCACTGCTTTCCCAGGCTACAAGCAGAGAGCAGAATGAGAAGTGGAGCAGCCGGGACACGAACCAGCGCCCATATGGGATCCAGGCAATGTGCAAGGCAAGAATCTAGCAAGTAGGCTATTGCATCAGGCCCCTTTTATTAACTTTTAATGTATGTCGAATCATTCTTTACTTAACTCAATCCAGTCTCCGTGCCTTCATCTGCATTAATCTGCTAAACAACTTTCAGAAAGGTCACTGAAAATTGCTACCTTATTAAATTTTAAGGGTAAGGGAGAGAGAAGTCTTTTGCTGGTCACTCCCCAAAAGGCCGCAATAGCCTGGGCTGGGTCAGACCAAAGTCTGGTGGCAGAAACTACTTCCTGATCTCCCACACAGCTGGCAGGGGCCCAAACAATTGTGCCCTCCTCTGCTTTCTTGCGAGGCTTATTCGCAGGTAGATGGGCAGGAAGCATTGTAGCCAAGACTTGAACCAGCACTCAGTTGGCACACTGGTGTTACAAAAGGTGGCTTAAACTTCTATATCACAATACCTGTCCCTCTTGTTCTTCCTTTTTTTCTCTTAAAGATTTATTTATTTTTATTGAAACATCAGATTTTCAGAAAGAAGGAGAGACAGACAGATGTTGGTTCATTCCCCAAGTGGCCACAATGGCTGGAAATGAGCTGATCTGAAGCCATGAGTCAGGAGCTTCTTCTGGGTCTCCCATGTGGGTGCAGGGTCCCAAGGGTTGGGGCCGTCCCTGCGTTCTCAGGCCACGAGCAGAGAGCTGGAAGGGAAGCAGAGCAGCCAGAACACAAACTGGCACCCATATGGTATCCTGGTATTTGGCAAGGTGAGGCCTTTAGCCACTAGGATACTGCACTGGGCCTCCCTCCCCCTGTTCTTTTTAATGACAACTGTTGGAATGCTTTTAGCAGTTAGACCTGGGGGCCAGTGTTGTGCCAGTTAGTTAAGCTATGATGCTGACAGCCTATGTCAGCCCTGGTTCAAGTCCTGGCTGCTCCATTTCTGATATACCTCCCTGATAATATGCCTGTGAAAGCAGCAAGGAATGGCCCAAGTATGTGGATGCTCGTCACAAAATGGGAGATTAGGATGAAGTTCCTGGCTCCTGGCATCAGGGTGGCCCAGCCTGGGCCATTGTTTTTATTTGAGGAAAGAATTAGTAGACTGATCTTTTTCTCTCATTCAAATAATAAAAGAAATATATTTAAAAAAAAATCTTACTATATTTGCTATTTGACTTTATAATCTGATTTAAAGTTTTTGCTTTGTTTTTTTTTAAGATTTATATTATTTGGGCCCAGTGCAATAGCCTAGCAGTCAAAGTCCTTGCTTTGCACAGTCCTATATGGGCACTGGTTTCAATCCTGGCAGCTCCACTTCCCATCCAGCTCCCTGCTTGTGGCCTGGCAAAGCAGTCGAGGATGGCTCAAAGCTTTGGGAGCCTGCACCCATGTGTGAGACTCTGAAGAAGCTCCTGATTCCTGGCTTCGAATGGGCACAGCGTCAGCCGTTGCGGTCACTTGTGGAGTGAATCATCAGACGAAAGATCTTCCTCTCTGTCTCTCTCCTTCTCTCTGTATCTTTCCAATAAAAAATAGAATAAATCTTAAAAAATGATTTTAAAAAGATAAATGTTATTATTTGTAGTCAGAGTTGCAGAGAGAGAAGATAAAGCAATATTGCATCTCTGGGATGGCCCCAAAGCCAAGCATGGGCCAGGTCCAAGTCAAGAACTTCTTTTTATTTCCCACATGGGTAGCAGAGGCCTGATTCTACAGACCACACAGCAAAGACAACTTTTTTACTCAGTTACCACAAAAATAAAAATCTCATCTGCAGTATGATTAGAAGAAAATGAAATGCAGTTCAACTGAGATATAAATAAGGCTGATATCACAATTCTAAAGATTATTCAAAGTAAATTCAACAGAACACTGGTAGGAGGATCAGAAAGAAAACATAAAATGTTTATCTTTACCTAGTTAAAAAAGAGAGCATGGAAACAATTCAAATGAATCATTTGTTATGACATGAATTTTTTTTTAGATTTCATGTAGCTATGAAACAATTCATGGAAATATGGAATGAAAAATTTACTTTTTGCAAAGAAATCTTTAGCCCTTGTGGTTCCCATTACTTTTTAAAAAGTCTTCATATATATGCACTTAAAATTTTTTCCACATGCCCCAAAATTTTAATTCTGTTTTCCATTAATTTCCTGAAGTATCCTTGTATATGTACAGTCATGTCTATTCTCAATCTCAGAAGATTAAGGTGACACATATTTCCTCTACTTTTATAATAACAAAAGACAAGGATACTACCTGAAATATTAAGCAGGAAGGATAAGGATTATTAGACAGAAGGATGCCTAAGAGGGGAAAGAAAGCTTTTTCACCATATTCAAAGTATCAAATCAAGTGGCTGAATTACATGCTTTCTGAATGGTTCTTCCAGGAGTCATTAGCATGAAGCAAATTCTATCACAGAATGCAACAACTCACTTGCTTAGAGTTTTGAAACTAAAGTCTAGGTGACCTTCTGAACTCACCAATCCTGAGCATGGTTGCTAGCTTCCTGAGGTGGCAGTGGGCTGGCTAATCGTGATACTTGAATCCAAACTGCATCATAGAGGTCTTTCTTCCGGGTATGTACAGTACAGGGAACAATCAACGGCATTCCAAAAAGGCTGGGGCGATTCTTCTGAGATGACAGGAAATAGAGTTCTGTCCTCATCTATCGGACAAATAAGAGAACAGAGTTTTTATTCCTCTCTTAAGCTTTCCTAAGACTGCCAACAGGCACCATGCCCATTTTCAAATTAGGATCACACTCATCTCTATCAAATATAAAACCATCTTAGTTAATATGAAGAGAAAACTTTTTAACTAAAAAGTATTCTATTTATTCGTATTACAAAGTCAGATTTACAGAGAAAAGGAGAAAAAAATTCTTCCACCCGCTGGTTCACTCCCCAAGTGGGCACAATGGCCGGAGATGAGCTGATCTGAAGCCAGGAGCCAGGAGCTTCCTCCAGGTCTCCCATGTGGTGCAGGGTTCCAAGGCTTTGGGTCATCCTCGACTGCTTTCCCAAGCCACAGGCAGGGTTCCAAGCCACAGGCAGGCAGCTGGATGGTAGGTGGAGCAACCAGGATACAAATTGACACCATATGGGATCCCAGCACGTGCAAAGTGAGGACTTTAGCCACTGGGATACCACACCAGACCCAAATAAGAGAAAAAAAATTTTTTTTTTAAAATTTTAATTGGAAAGACAGATTAAATTTACAGAGAGAAGGAAAGGCAGACACAAAGATTATTCATCTACTGATTCAAGCTCCAAAGGCTGTAACAGCTGGAGCTGAACCAATCCAAAGCCAGGAACCAGCTTATCCAGGTCTTCCACCCAGATTCAGGGAACCAAGCATCTGGCTATTCTCTGCTCCCTTCCCAGGACATAAACAGGAAGCTGGATCAGAAGTGGATTAGAACCAGCTCTCATATGCAATGTCATCATTGAAGGCTGAGAATTAACCTGTTGAGTTATGGTGTTGGACTCCAAAATGAATAAATTAAAAAAAAAAAATTGGAGCCCAGCACAGTACCCTAGCAGCTAAAGTCCTCACCTTGCATGTGCTGAGCTCCCATATGGGCTCTGGTTCTAATCCTGGAGGTCTCACTTCCCATCCAGCTCCCTGTTGGCCTGGGAAAGCAGGACAGCCCAAATCCTTGGGAGTATGCATTGAGCAATATACATTGAGGAGGAGAGACAGAGAGGAAGATCTTCCGTCTGATGATTCACTCCCCAAATGGCTGCAATGGTCTGAACTGAGCCTATGCATAGCCAGAAACCAGGAGCTTCTTCTGGGTCTCCCACACAGGCACAGGGTCCCAAGGTTTTAGGCTGTCTTCCACTGCTTTCCCAGGCCATAAGCAGGGAGCTGGATGGGAAGCAGGGCTGCTGGGACACAAACTAGCGTTCATATGGGGTTCTGGCATGTGTAAGGTGAGGACTTTGTATGCTGGACTTGGCAATTAATACTTTTTAAAAATTATTTTTTTATTTGAAAGGCAGATTTTACAGAGAGGAGAGAGACAGCGTGAACCTGCATTTGCTGTTTCACTACCCAAATAACCACAATGGCCAGAGCTGGGGAAGTCAGAAGTCAGGATGCAGGTGCTTCCCCTGGTCTCCCAGGTGCCTGTAGGGGTTCAAGGCTTTGGATCATCTTCCTCTGCTTTCTCAGGCCACAAGCAGGAAGCTCATGGGAACTGGTACAGCCAGAATTTGGGAATGCTGGCGCTTGGAAGTGGAGGATTAGCTAATTGAGCTGCAGTACTGGCTCTAGCAATTAATATTTTTAAATAGTTTTCTCTGATGACTACTTTTAACACACACGGAATCATACATACAAGGCAGCAATAGTTTCATAGGCCAAGGTTTTAAAAAATTAAAACCAATTCTTTCTTTAAAGTATGCCAAAAACCAAAATGCTCTATGAAGACGAAGCTGTTGATACCTGGTTGTTAGGGCAAAAATATGCATATTTTTGGAGACATTTGAAACCTAGTTATTGATTTAACAACTTGACTACCTCCCTTTAATCAACTAAGTGACACTACCCTTTCTTGTTTTTTAAATTCATGATAAATTAAGACTTGCTTAGAATGTAAGTAAAAATTTTAGTTATTAATTAAGTAATTAGAGAAGCAGAGACACACAAAGAGAGAGATTCTGATATTTCACTCTCCAAATGCTTGTGAATGTCTGGTCATAGGCCAAAGCTAAGAACTAATAGCTCAGTCTTCATCTTTCAGAGAAAGCAATCTTTCATCTGTTGGTTCACTCCCCAGAGGGGCTACAAAGGGTGAGCTAGCCCAGTCCGGAGGAGCTGCTCCCAGGTCTCCCTCAGGGCTGCAGCAGCTCCCTTCCACTGCTTTCCCAGGTGGATTAGCAGGGATCTGGATCAGAAGTGGAGCAGCTGGACTGGAGTAAGCATCTATATCCTAGTGTCTATACCTTCTGCTGGCACTGCTCAAGGCATCATTCTGTAACACTATACTACACTATAACAAGAGCTATGGAATTTCCTCTTTTCTTTGTCTTACTTTCTCTTTCTTTGTGATCCTTTCAGACATTCTGAAAAAAGAATTCTCTTAATTCATAATTTCAAACACTAAATGACATTTAATGAATACAGACCATTGTGGCCATTCAGGGAATCAAGCAAGGAATGGAAGATCTTTCTCTTTGTCTTTCCTTCTCTTTGAAACTTTCAACTAAAAATAAATCTTAAAAAAATTTGTACAGTGAAGATGTTAGAAAGACAGAAAATGTTTATGTTTCACAATGATACTGGCAAGAGCAGGTAGGAAGTTGTCTAATGCTTAACTAACCATTTTTCGGTGGACCGCAATGATGTACCCTGTAAAGGGATTATCAGGAAGAGATGGTGCATGACCATTCACCAGTCCATTTGTGAAGTTCTTTTCAGTTCCACATGGCACGACAGTGTTTGGCATTCCATTGGGGATGAAGATTGGTCGGGGCAGATCCCCATTGGTGGCTAGTGTGAATATGCCATTTGTAGATGGGGAAGATGATAAATCTACAAATTCAAAGATCAGTAACATGTCACAACCTTGTTGTAGCTTCATCTAGCTGTTTTTTTCCAATTATCCTAAGGATCTGAAGCACACTGACAGCACTCACTGTTTGTTAATAAAAGACAGGGAAAATCACAGCTCAAATAAGAATTCCACATTCCTGGAAGATTCAATAAGATTCAATTTCAGACTTTATCCCCATTATGACTACATGGTAAAACAGCACTAACTTCTGGAAATTGTTAATCAGAATATGCAAAAACCTACACTAGTGCCATATTATAGCATACAAACAGTTCTAAAATTATATTTCTCCATGCTTTTAAAAATGCTCTAATACAGCACAATTAGTTAAATATCTAAATTAAAATGAAAGTAAAATTGTATTCCTCCTCAGTCTCATAGGCCACAGCTCAAGTGTTCAAAGCCCATGTGACTGTGACAGATGGCAAATATTACACAACGTTTTTGTCACTGAGTTCTACTAGACAGTGATATTCAAAACAAAAAGCAACATTAAATCATCTATGAATTCTCCATCCGAACCATTTGCTAAGTTATCATGAGGAGCCCACTTTCCATGGAGTCCTTTATAAGTTCTCAATCAACCTAACATAAGCAATAAAAACAAGAAAGAACCAAATGACCTTATTAAATCATATGTAATACCATAAAAATGGATTCCTTTCCAGCTTTATTTAATGCTTGTTTTCTCGTGGTGTGTTCTTCTTAAACCATCTGTTTCATGTTAGTATTAGATAAGTAAGTTAAAAGAGATCTGAAATCCAAAGGTATTTTAGGTAATGACTTAAGTCTCTCAAGTTGTTTAAATTTTAGGTTCCTCATCTATTAAATGAGGGATATCAGGCAAATGACCAGGAAGGTTTCTTTTGTGCTCCAAATTCGCAATTCTTGTATCCTTGGCACAAACACAAAAATGATAATAACCCTTGGGCCAATTTAAAGCCCAGATAATTCTGCCTTACCTGTCTGTATAGGACTGGAAGCAGAAACCGGAGATGCAGGGATGGGAACTTCAAATGCACACAAAAATCCACTCACTGACAGTCGTACTTTTTGGTTGTCCTGAGGGAAGTTCTACAGAAAAAAACAGCAAGATGGAAAGGCAAAGATATTCGAGATAACGTTTTTGTTAAAAGTTTATTCTATTTATTTAAAAGACAGAAGCAGAGGTCTCCCTTTTGCTCCTTAACTTCCCAAATAACCACGATGGTCCAGGGCTGGGCCAGGCAGAAGCCATGAGTCAGAAACCACAACTGGATCTCTAAATGCATGTGGCAGGGGCCCAAGTTTTTGAGCAATCTTTTGCTGCTTTCCCAGGTGCACGAGCATGGAGCAGTAGAGACTAAAACTCATTATACTACAATGCTAATCCCTTTAGATAATAAATCTGGCAAATTATCTCTCTGATAAGACAACTGATGAGAATGACTATGAAGCTTTCATCTGGAAACAGTATGACTGAACAATCTTTCAGGTGAAAGAGGAAATTTCAACGAGTAATTAAAAATTAACCTCCATGTCAAAGAAACCTGTTATTCCTTCCCAAAGGAAGTATACAATCTATGGTTCACTTCAGTTTTGGTTCAAGCATCAGAACCAAAGACTCTCAAAGAGATATCACATTCATATTTATATGAAGGAAATGTTAGTGAGGTGGGCTCTGTTTAGAAATTCCAATAATAAATAACACTAAAAGTACCAATATTACTAATAGAAGGAGCTTTGTTTGGGGTAGAGCATATATTTATTAAATATTTATCCAATTATATAGAAGATGTGATTTGTGTGATTTTACTTTATTCTTTTAATTTTTTAGTGTTGATCAAGAACATATAGCTGCTCCTTGGTATCTATAGAGGATTATTTCTAGGACTCCAAAAATCTACAGATGCTCTTAAATAAGATGGCATAATTTGCTTATAATCTATGGACATATTACTATATATATATTTTTAAAAGATTCATTTATTTTTATTGGTCAGATATACAGAGAGTAGGAGTGACAGAGAGGAAGATCTTCCATTCAATGATTCACTCCCCAAGTAATCGCAACAGCCGGTGCTGTGCCAATCCGAAGCTAGGAGCCAGGAACTTCTCCAGGTCTCCCACATGGGTGCAGGGTCCCAAGGCTTTGGGCTGTTCTTGACTGCTTTCCTAGGCCATAAGCAGGGAGCTGGATGGGAAGTGTAGCTGCCAGGATTAGAACCGGTGTCCATATGGGATCCTGGGGTGTTCAAGGCAAGAAATTCAACCATGAAACTATCATGCTGGGCCCTGTATATTACTTTCGGTAATATGGCCATTTTGATGATGTTGATCCTGCCAATCCAGGAACATGGTAAGTTTCTCCATTTTTCAATGTCTTCTTCTACTTCCTTTTAAAATGTTTTATAGATTTCATCAGAGGTCTTCCACATATTTAGCTAGCTTAATTCCTAGGTATTTAAAGATTCTTCTCTGCTATTTTAAAGGGGATTGTACCTACAATTTATTTCCCATTCATGGAATTATTTGTGTACATTAGTGCCATCTATTTGTGTTCATTAATTTTGTATCCTTCTATCCTGCCAATGTCTTTTATGAGTTCCAGTAATCTCTCTCTCTCTTTTTTATCTTAGGAGGTTTATTTCAGCGGGGGAGGAATGGGGTTTTTGAGAGGTGAGGAGGAAAAGGAGAAGAGAGGGGGGAAGGGCGGCCAGACGGAGAAGAGAGAGCGTTTCAGTAGTCTCTTGACTGAGTTTTTTTGGTTCTCCTATGTAGAGAATCATGTCATCTGCAAATAGAGATAATTTGTTTCTCATTTCCGATTTGGATTTCTTTAATTCCTTTTTCTTGCCTAATGGCTCTGGCAAGGACTTCTGATACTATATTGAAGAGTTGTTGTGAGAATAGACATCCCTTTCTAGTTCCAGATTTTAGTGGAAAGGTTTTCAATCTTTCCCCATTTTGTATGATGCTGGCATTGGGTTTTTTGCTAATTGCTTTGATCATATTGTAGAATGTTCCTTCTATGCCTACCTTGCTTAGGGTTTTCAGCATAAAGTGTGTTGGATTTTATCAAATGTATTCTCTGCATCTATTGAGATGATCATATAGTTATTATTTTTCACTTTATTGATGTGATGTATCACATTTATTGATCTGCGAATGTTGAACAATCCTGCATGACTAGTATGAATTCTACATGGTCTAGGTGAATACATTTGCCCGATGCACTATTGGATCCTGTTGGCTAGTATTTTGATGAGGATCTTTGCTTCTACCCTTTTTCTGTTGTTTCTCTATCTGGCTTTGATATTAAGGTAATATTGGCTTCACAGAAAGAGTTTGGAAGAATTGCCTCCCTTTCTATTGTTTGGAAAAGCTTGTGGAGAATTGGGTAAGTTCCTCTTGAAATGTTTGGTAGAATTCAGCAGTAAAGCTATCTGGTCCAGGGCTTTTCTTGGTTGGGAGGGCTTTAATTACTGATTCAAGCTCATTGCCTGTTATGGTGGATTGTATGTGTCAAAAAAATCTATCCATTTCTTCTAGGTCTTCTGATTTGTTTGTATATAGTTGCTTGTAATTGTTCCTAATAATTCTGTGTATGTCTGAGGCATCTGTTGTTATATTTCCTTTCTCATCTCTGATGTTATTGATGTGTATCCTCTTCCTCCGTTTTTTGATTAGTTGGGCTAGTGGGGAGTCTATTTTGTTTATTTTCTCAAAGAACCAGCTCTTTGATTCATTGATTTTACATACAGTTCTCTTGGTTTCTATTTGGTTTACTTCCTCCCTTATTTTGATTATTTCTTTTTTCCTACTAACTTTGGGATTGCTTTGCTGTTGTTTTTCTAGTTCCTTCAATGTAAGGTCAGCTCATTTACTTGATGTTTTCTAGTTTCTTAACATAAGCATTGATTGAGATGAGCTTTCCTCTTAACACTGCCTTGATTCGATTCCAGTGTTGTGAGCTCTGTCCCACCACCAGTCTGCCCTGCGGAGTCTGCTGTTCCCTTTCCCTTCATTGTTGGGCCAAACTATTTGGTAGGATTAGCCAATCCCAGTCTATCTTTGCCTCCTGAACTCCCCGTATGAACTCCAGCTCCCACCTGGCTGCTGCAAGAGCCAGGAAATAACTTCTTCAAATATTATTTTTTATTTATTTGAAAGAAACAGTTATGAATTGAAGAGGAGGAACAAGACAGACAGAATCTTCCATCTGCAGGTTAACTTTCCAAATGGATGCAATGGTCAGGGATCGGCCAAGCTGAAGCTTGGAGCCCAGAGCTTCCTTTAGCTCTGGTTAGTTAAGTTGGTACATGGGCCCAAGCATTTGGCCTATCTTCCACTGTTGTCCTAGGCATATTAGCAAGGAGCTGGATCAGAAGTGGAACATCCAGGACCTGAAGTGGTGCCCATATGGGATGCTGGTGTCACAGGAAGGGGATTAGTCTGCTACTACACCACAACACTGGCCCCTCACAAATAATCTAATTTGTTAAGAATTCTAGTGAGAGTAGTAGTATAGAAGAGTGATTCTGTGCAGCAACAGCTGTTGGGGAAAACTTTTACTGTAGTAACATTACTAATCATTTAGTAACTAATCATCCCATTCAGGCATTCTACATATTTTTATTCTTTAAAATATCACTGAGGGACCAGCACAGTGCAGCAAAGGGTTGCATCCCTGCCTGTCACTCTTGTATAGCATATGAGCACAGTTCAAGTCTGGGCTGTTCAATTTACCTGGGAAAGTAGAGGAAAACGGTCCAAATACTTGGACCCCTGCTCTCCTGGATAGAGTTCCAGCCACTGGCTTCAGCGAGCCCAGCTGTGGCTGATGCAGCCATTTGGAGAGTAAACCAGATAATGGAATCTCCATCGTTCCTTTCTCAGCCAGTCTGCCTTTCAAATAAACAAATCTTTAGAAAAATTAATCATCATTAGTATTCTTTTATTCTAGTAGAAAACCTTTTAAGTCTCTGGAATAAAAAATTAGACATGGGGCCCGGCGCTGTGACCTAGTGGCTAGAGTCCTCGCCTTGAATGCACCAGGATCCCATATGGGCACCGGTTCTAATCCCGGCAGCTGTGCTTCCCACCCAGGCCCTGCTTGTGGCCTGGAAGGCAGTCGAGGATGACCCAAAGCCTTGGGACCCTGCACCTGCATGGGAGAGCTGGAGGAAGCTCCTGGCTCCTGGTGTCGGATTGGCACAGCACCGGCAGTTGCGGTCACTTGGGGAGTGAATCATCAGACAGAAGATCTTCCTCTCTGTATATCTGACTTTCCAGTAAAAACAAAACAAAACAAACAAAAAACAAATTAAAAAAAAATTAGACATGATCCTTTTGTCTGGGCTTTATTTTCATGTCCCCTTCTGTGAGTTAATATAACACCTCACTGGTAATAATAGCTGAGAATACTGTAATCCTGGAAGGATAGAATCAAAGGTGTCCAAGAAAGAGCAGTTAACATTACCTTTATGTTGGAACTGTGTACTTCTGCAAGAAGAATTTGTTCTGGCTTAAGACCACAGAGGTCACTCAGCTGTTTTTTCAAACCAGTGTACTTTTCATCCATATTTAGTCTTAGTCCGTATCGTACAGGGGTTGTACCATCTAACTTAATTACTAATGAAGAGAAAAGATCTTTTATCAGTAAAATCCAGGTTTTTCTGGCAGTCTTACAAACTACATGCAGATGTACGTTTGAAATTAAAAGAAATAAACAAGCATAAAAATAGGCTTACAACCAAAAATTTTAAATCATGCTGACTGTACTGCTGGATTATAACTATTATGACAACCACTCATTAGAAGTTATCATAAGTAAATAACAAATTTAGACTGCTTAAATAAGGTAATTAAAATGGATTCAAGTAATATTTCAGAATTTTGTTACTTACCTGTTATTTCTAAATGCATGTAACTATCCATTGGTAGTGGCAAAGACAAAAAATTGAAGGGGTCAAATCGGACACTTATATGTCCACATGTCTTACATTTAACCTGGGATCTTAGCTGCCCATGAAACAGATCCACAACAATTGATCGATTTCTCCTCAGATGGTTGTCCCACGCCTAGTAAGAAAAAAGATAAAACTTTTTTTTTAAGTTCAAAAGATTAAGTATTTTTTTTAAAGATTTATTTATGTGGGCCCGGCGGCGTGGCGCAAGTGGTTAAGGTCCTCGCCTTGAACGCCCAGGATCCCATATGGGCGCCGGTTCTAATCCTGGCAGCCCCTCTTCCCATCCAGCTCCCTGCCTGTGGCCCGGGAAAGCAGTCGAGGACGGCTCAAAGCTTTGGGACCCTGCACCCGCATGGGAGACCCAGAAGAGGCTCCTGGCTTCGGATCGGCATAGCATCGACCTTTGCGCTCACTTGGGGAGTGAATCACCGGACGGAAGATCTTCCTCTCTGTCTCTCCTCTCTGTATATCCACCTTTCCAATAATAAAAATAAATCTTAAAAAAAAAAAAAAGATTTATTTATGTATTGGAAAATCAGATACACATAGAGGAGGAGAGACAGAGAAGAAGATCTCCCATCCTATGATTCATTCCCCAAGTGACTGTGACGGCTGGTGCTTCGCCAATCCGAAGCTGGGAACCTGGAGCCTCTTCCAGGTCTCCCACGCGGGTGCAGGGTCCCAATGCTCTAGGCCGTCCTCAATTGCTTTCCCAGGCCACAAGCAGGGAGCTGGATGGGAAGTGGAGCTGCCAGGATTAGAACCGGCGCCCATATGGGATCCTGGTGTGTTCAGACTTTAGCTGCTAGGCCACGCTGCCGGGCCCCAGGATTAAGTATTTATACACAAATGCAATGAAACTGATTAAATATAATAGCTCTAACTATCAAGGGTATAAACCTTAATCTCCACTTAAAATATAAAAATCTTTTCACCTACATGTATAACCTAGATATGTAATTAAAAATGTATTACACAAGAGAAAGCAGAAAACTTGTTATGGAATAAAATGTAATTTTTGTTCAAAATACTGGATTCAGATGGGAACAGCTATTTTTCATTTGTTCTTACTATGATAACAATCATGAGTATTAAAATTCTTTGACCATTACAATAAAGTAGATAAAATATGCTTATTCAAACAAAGGAGCTGCTCAACTCAAAATACCAAAGTAAAGGGGAATGAAAAAGGTATAACCAGTTTATCATGTGTCTATGTGTTGAAATATTGTACTATATGCTTTACAAATATATAAATACTACATGTTAATCCAAAATTTAAAGTGGGAAAACAAATCTGTACTGAAAGTCTTCACCAAAATATATCTACAGAGAATTATGCATTGCTTTAGCAATCATGGGAATGAGGAATCTAAATTTTGCTGCATAATCATTCCTGCTTCCCAATTATATAAAGTTTATCATTTGAAATGGCAATATTTGTTTCTATTTAATGTTCAGTTTTCATTATAGCATAGGAATTAAGCACAGATACATAAATACCTTTGTTTTCACAGAATTCTGGCCACAGAACAATTTAGTTTGCATTTAATTTCTATCACACTTCTTTGTGATCAGAACATTTTACTTATTACTTACATCAGAAATTCACAACTGGGCCCGGTGGCATGGCCTAGTGGCTAAAGTCCTCACCTTGAATGCACCGGGATCCCATATGGGCACCGGTTCTAATCCCCGCAGCTTCACTTCCCATCTAGCTCCCTGCTTGTGGCCTGGGAAAGCAGTCGAGGACGGTCCAAAACCTTGGGGACCCTGTACCCCTGCAGAAGACCTGGAGGAGATTCCTGGGTCCTGGCTTTGGATCAGCATAGCACTGGCCGTTGTGGTCACTTGGGGAGTAAATCATTGGATGGAAGATCTCCCTCTCTGTCTCTCCTCCTCTATGTGTATCTGACTTTCCAATAAAAATAAATACATCTTTAAAAAAGAAAGAAACTCCAAACTGACAAACCTCGGCAGCTACTTCCCAATCGGGTCGGCCATCACTGTCCTTGAGTTCCACATATGGCTTCTCATGGACTCGGTTCAGATCCTCATGGAGACCATCCAAGAGAAAAGCCAGAAGCTCCTGGGAGTCTTGTTGTTGGAATCCATTAAACCTTGGTGCGTATTTGGCTATTGTCCACTATAAATGTAAGAGAAGTCATGGCCATTATTTCCCACTCATAAAATCTGGGATGAACACGCCTTATAATTGAATCAGAGAGTCCATATAAAGTAATTCAGTAGTTTGCCTCTATCATATCAAATATGTCTTGGATAATCATGAAAAATTTTGGCTAATATTATAGTAGTATCAAATAAGCAAACTGAACTCTTCAAGGACACACAGATGGGAAACAGAACTAATAAAACAGAAGTAATAAAAGGGCCTTTGCTCACATTCAGAGACTTTTTGCTCTATGTAATGTTTTCCTACAGTTTCACCTTCTGGTTCTGTTGCAAGGTAATTTTACGACCGGGGGCAGGGCAGCATGAACCGTTTAACTGTGCAGACTTACAGATTTGTCACAGTGAGTAAGGCGTTTGATAACCACTCTGAGTCTTCTTTTCTTCAGTCATAAAATAGGGATAGTAATATCGTATTATGTTATAGCACTAGTTAAAGATTTAAATGGGTGGTAAGCGCTCAACATTTTTAGCTTTTGTGCTTTTTAATTTTTAACCTAAAAAGCTTTCGCCTTGTTTTAAAGTAGGATAATAGTTTAAACTCATCTAAAATCCACAATGTCTGTTATTAATTTAAAACTTGCAGCCATTTATTACATTCTTTTACCCTGTTACTTTTTTATGTTTTCCAAATGAAATTAATTGTCTTAGTGATGTTGGAAATGTATTGGGTATATCTGAAGTCAATCATGCAGTTAGCTACAGACAATAGTGAAGGATTACCAAAAAATGTTTACTTATTGTACAAGGAAGATATTTGATAAGTTAATAAAATGAACTACACCCAAAACTTTTAAGTGTGCCTTTGGTCTTTTCTGACACACTAGATATTAACAGTATTTCAACAAGTTAATGGCAAATAGAATGAAAAGTTTATTTAGCTAAAGTATTTTGACATTATTTGCAGTTTTTTCCAACATGCATGGGTTTCATGAACTTTTTGAAGATCTCTGCATATAGCAGTGTTGTGTGTACACATGGACATATTAAAATATTTGACATGTGGACCCCAAATCACTGACTTAACTTCAGTTAAGAAGTTAAAAACTTAAATAAGGAAAAGCATGTAGAGAAAAATGATTCTTAAGTAACAGTTTAAGAATTAGAAATTTTTTACGTTATTTTAACCTGCTCACCCGAAGCTTTAACGGGGCAACGTTCTTCTGAGTACCACTCCAGAGCTCCTGTACTAAATCACCATAGCATTTAGCCATATGACCTTTCATACCGATGGGATTTGTCCTAGAAGTTTGAGAGCAAAATTAGTACCAAAGATTCTCAAAAATCACAATCATGTGACGAGAGATGCCCAACATTTTACATCAAGTTATCTTTTCCTTTTGAAGAAAGATGGATATCCCTGAGGTCTTATTTCATACTAAATAGGGCTCTAAGATTTTTTTCAATCAGGGTCAAGAAATTTAGGTGATACCATATTCATATCAAAGTCACAGCAGATTAAGAGGTCAATAGTTCAAAAAAAGATTACCTGTTGAGTTCATAAAGATGTCTCCCTGAGATAAAATACTGTGTCAGTGGCTGTGTGTTACTAACACACTGGATGCTTGAATTCATGAAGCATGTATTTCCCAGGTTACTCAGACCAGTAGCTCCCTTTTCTGTGGGAACTAGAACAAACAATATAACAATCAAAGCTGAGTTATGGGAATGTTATATAATAAACAGTAACTTGTGTTCAAAGCACTGAGTTTTATAACTCTTTTTAAAAAATGTTTTTTAAAGATTTATTTTTATTGTTATCTTTTTATTGGAAAGGCGGATATACAGAGAGGAGAGACAGAGAGGAAGATCTTCCGACCGATGATTAACTCCCCAAGTGAGCACAACAGCCGATACTATGCCGATCTGAAGCCAGAAGCTTCTTCCGGGTCTCCCACGTGGGTGCAGGGTCCCAAAGCTTTGGGCCATCCTTGACAGCTTTCCCGGACCACAGGCAGGGAGCTGAATGGGAAGTGGGGCTGCCAGGATTAGAACCAGCGCCCATATGGGATCCCGGGCGTGCAAGGCGAGGACCTTAACCACTGCGCCACGCCGCCGGGCCTGAGTTTTATAACTCTTAATCCACGAAAGGGGGGAGCTAATCTTTATTTTAGCAGGTCTTTCAAATGTTAAAATTGAGAAGGTCTAGCTTGAGCAATTGTGATGAGCCAGCCTCATTTGTAACTCATAAGGAACAATTATCCTAATTTCTAGGATTTTTAAAAAGAAAACTCGATTGTTCTGCTCGGGTCTGTGAGGTGGGTGTGGAGGACATGAAGGTGTGACAAGAATTGTTCCACTGCAGGCAAAGCCGCAAGGAATTTCCCTCTTCATGGCAAGGCCCAGCAGATGTCTCTGCATCCACCTGAAGGCATTTCCACTTCCCTTTCAATGGACACTGGACAACCCCACTGAGATTTCTGTAATCTATTTAGCCAATGTCTGCCACTATCAATGTGAGCTTGGAAGCCCCCAATGACCACATACTAATCAAGGGCGTTAAGTCCCTGGGTATAGTGGGAATCTATTATTTCCCTCTTTCCTTGATCTTTAGATCCCTCCCTCTGTGATGCACTTTCTTCATTAACTGATTCAAGACTAACTTGTAGAATGAAGATTGTAGTAGGAATGTGTTACTGATTGATAGGTGCCTTCTATTGAGAACCTCCTGACCACAGGATTAGGATGGCTGATATCCTGCCTCAAGGTGAAACAAAGGGCATAATTATCCTTGGAAACACCCACTTGACCATGATGTAAAAAGTGTGTGCCAGAGCTTGTGACTGCTTCTGTATAAGTAAAGGGGTCAGCTTTCTTGCACTGTCCATTATGATCCTGAAATTGTAGTGGTCCATTTCTTTTCTATGCCGAATCCACGCACCCTTCTTGAGTTCCGAACTCTACTGCAGCTGGACTCCAGCAATGTCCTTCCAGAATATTTCAAACATTAAAATTATTGGGGCCGTGCTCTTGTGGTAGCTAGTTAAGCACCTGGGATCTCATATGGGTGCCAGTTGAGGTACTGGCTGCTCTATTTTGGATCCAGTTCCCTGCTAATATGCTTCAGAAAACAGTGGCAGGAGGTATAGTCATGTGTCTGCTAAAGATGGCTGCACTACAGAGTTAAGCAAAGGTTATAGCGTGAGCCTTGGCAGTGGCTGCTGTGTGAGGATGAGCGTCAAGGGCTCGAAATGGGAAATCATGAACCAGGTACTGTCAAAGAAAACTTCACAACTCTGGATATCATAATCAGAAAAATTAGTCAGCTTCCAGATCCAGAAAGGAATCTACTCGAACATGGATCAACATATGTTGGAATTAACACTTCTGAATTAACAATTCTGTTGGAATTTAACAGCCTAATAGGAAACAGTCTTCTACTGTGTGTCATTAATTTGACTCATGTGCCTATAGCTGCTGGCTGACCAATGGCAGCGATTCCATTTTTGACAGCACATGTATCTTACAAAGATTTTGTGAGTTTTCTTTTGAATACAGGCAATTTAAATTATGAAACCTGTGCCTCAATACAGGGTGGTCTGGTTGGTCTTGTTTTTGGTGATCTATACCCTATTTTTTTAGTTATACCTTATAGCCAGGTTTCAATCAATCAGTCCTGATGCCAGAGAAAGGAAGCATCATAACTTGCTGCATTAGAATTTCAAAGCCTGTATTTAGGAAGATGGCAGTTCCCATTTTGCTCCAGACTGCGTTTGCAGCATACCTGGGGTCTAGAGAACATCAACTACTTATAAAGACCCTCTAGCTACCTGCAACTGGCTTAAAATATCACCAAATTAAGTAAATACATGTGCAAAAATAAAATATTAGAAGAAATAAAATGTACGTAAGATTATGAATACAGGCTTGTCATTTATCATGTGAAATGCAAGTCTGAAGCTTAAAGGCTTGCACTTAGTCCAGTCTCATCCAATTCAGTGATGTGAAAAGTGAATCTGTGGACAGAAGACAACTCTCTGTCTTTCTCTCTGTAACTCTACCTTTCAAATAAATAGTCTTTGGAAAATAAAAGTTAAATTATTTGATTTCTGAGTTAGAAATTTAGAAAATAACATGAGGTTGAGTTTTTATTTTTATCAACATCAAATGCTACTTCAAAGAAAAAAGAAAGACAAAGTCTAACAACTTTTTAACTGGAAAACCAAAACTTGTTAGCACTGCAACAGCTGAGAGAAGAAAACAAGAAATACATTTAAAATTATCTCGGAAAATAATATACTAAAGACTTACCCTTGTGTCTGTCTATTTTACTGCTGTTCGCTATAAAGGACATCTCCTCAGGCCAACTCATGTCTTTGTTGCGGACTGTAAAGAGAAGTGGGAACATATTATTTTTATCTGCACAATTTAAACCCACTCAATTTCCTCTGCTTGAAGATTTCTAAATCAGAAACCCAAAAAAAAAATCAATTTAAATAATTGGCTCTAAAACCATTCCTATTCTTTATATTGTTAGAATAAGTTATTACTTCAATTGTCTACTCAAAGTGAAATTATACCCTATCATCTATAAATGTAATTAAAGCTTAGATACAATGGAATTTTTAAATCTTTAACCACCAGAAATATTATAATTCTTTCTTAAACTGTATCCATGTCAGAGTAATCTACTCAATTTAACACAATGGTTAGTAGTATTTCCATAAATCTTAAAAGAAAAAAAAAAAAAACAACCCACCAAAAACCAAAAAACAAAAAAACAAACCACTGTCTAAATCAATGTGTGAATTCACAAGCAGCTCTGCTGGTGAGCAGCCACTGTCGATGACTAATGAAACCTGTATGGCACTAACTATGTAAGAAAGCTGATCTCCTCACTCTAAATCTCAAAACAATTTGAAAATCTTAGGAAACTGCAGTTTGTAACTGAGTTCAAGTGTGAAACTTTCTCATCCCTTGTTAGCCAGTGACTATAGGCAAGTTATTTTCCTTTTAAAGAAATCTACATTTAATGAGGTTATTAAAATTCAGCAGGCTTTCTTTACCATAAAGAATATAATGATCAAATTAATCTGCTTTGGAAAAAATTATAAATTAATAACTCTTCATATTCGCCCATTAAGAATCCAACAGGAGTGTAGATGTATACTCCCATGATCACCTACCCTCAATGACCAGGTGCTGTTCATCCTGAATTTTCAAATATTCCAATCTATGATCTTCATCATCCAGAAGTGTAAGGTAATTCTATATAATGAGATCTTTTTGTTAATTCTCTTAGCAAACTTGAAACAAATATAAAAGTAAAAAAGAATGATAAAAACTTTTTGCAGTTACATAATCCATTTACAAATATTTGGGAAATTAGAGTTGGCCGGAAATACTGAGCAGCACAACAAAGGAAGGACAACATTGGGTTTATATTGTATATTCCTCAAATAATATTACATAAGACTAGGGGTGGAGACCAGCGAAAACACACAAGACATTTAAAACTAAAGCTTGTTGAGACTTAGATTTTCTGATGAGTTTGCAGACATCTTTAGTACCCAGTGTGAAGTTTAGTAAGTGTGCTGAATGGAATTTGATCACTTATTTAGGAACTGAAAATATGGAACCAAACACAAAATTAGTTCCTTTAATAAGCTAACAATCTGAGGAGACACTGTTACATTCCTATTTCACTCATGACAAACCTAAAATACAAAGATTAAGTGATCTGCCCTTAGTTACACAATTTTAAAGTGGCAGAGCAGGCATTTAATCTGACACCGTGACTCCATGTGCAATACAGTGTAACTTGTTGGGCAATACTGCCCCTCACTGGTGACCAAAGAAAGAATGCACAGTGAAGAGATCTGGTTAAAAGCACACTTAAGATCCAATTTCAGGGTATGATCTACAGTGACTGTGGTAGGCAATTAATAGCATTGCCGTGGAGAAGAGGGGTTAGAGGATAAGAAGAGATTTCCATCGTTTATTTGTGTACTGTATATTTTTGGCATATATGTATAAACAACCTTAAATAAAAAATAAAATAAAAAACAGTTGATCGTAATCTTTATAATACTATCACAATCAAATGTTATTATGAATCCTGAGTGACAATGATTTACATATACACATACAAATATAGAGCTGAAATTTTCACTGAGATTTTACACATGGCTTTTTAATTACTATGGAGACAAATCCCACACTCATAAATAAAGATTTAATACTTTTTAAGACTTTTTATGACTCTTACCTCACTATTGTACAGCCACAGGCGCATATCCTCCTCTTTGATGCGCAGCCTTTGAGACAGATATTCATGAATCTCTTTGATGGTCTGCATTCGACTAAAACAGCCTGTATAGGCTAAGACTCGCTTTAAAGGTGCATTCGGAGAAGGTACATTTCCTATGGTCACAGTAATCACAATAAGGAAAAAGGCAGGTATAAAAAAGAACATTCGTTTCAGCAATGGGGCCCATGCTATTTTGGAAAATAATGTTAAATGAGGCTTAATTTTATAAATGAAGTGTACCATAAAGTTTTAAAAATAGAAGCAGGAGACTAAAGTGTCTAGAAGTGAGTTGAAAGTTTGACCTTGGAAAACAACAGCAACAAAAGTCCAGAGCCCAAATGATTGGCAATATTAAGATCCCAAGGAGAGTGGGGACATGATGGAAAATGACTGGCAATGCTAAATGGCTGCTCTTAACTGGGTCACACTCATCAGCAAAAGGAAATAAAAGCCCCTGTAAGAACGTGAGGGAGATAGAGGCTGACACTGCAGCATGAGTTAAGCTGCTGCCTGCAATACCAGCTTTCAATAAATAAATCACAATAATTAAAAAAAAAAAAAAGAATGGGGGGAGAAAACATGAGATGGGCTGCGAAGTCCAGATAGATAATTGGATTCACCTGATTCAATTTCTTAAAATAGCCCTCAAATCACTAATCCCATCACTCACAGCCATTAAATGGCCCAGTTATCTGGCACACTTAGTACAATTACACAATAGAAGAGAAATTGAGTTAAAATTCTAAATAGATACAGAGTACACATGGCCAAATAATTTTAAAATGAAACCAAAAGACTTCCCATGATGAAATACATATGTAAAGTCTTATTGAAAAGGAGGAGGAACAAAAAAAATTACGTAGTCTGTTAGACCAACAACAGCGCAGCAAAGAATCTGAATTCCTGAAGGGTCAAAGGCTGAAACACAAAGTGGAAGCCATCCTGCAGCACGGCAGGAGCTTGGGTCTAGGCACCCAACTCCCAGAATATCAGAATCCCAGGATGCTCAAAGCCCTTAACACAAAATGGGCAGGACTGAATTTAACTCAGACACACCCTTCTGTATACTTTAGGATGTTTAACCTGCAGATAAGATGCGTGACAGTACAGGGAGAAAAGGAGAAGATTGAAAGAAGAATGTATCAAGAAGAATTCATACTTCTGAAGAGGGTGAAATGACAAGAGATTATGGAAGTACCTCCCTGCACCTTCCCCTCCAAAAAAACCTTGTTAGGCTTGGTGGTGGAAGTGTGGTATAACTTGTAAAACCAAGGCCTAGGGCACTAGCATCCCATTTGGGTGCTGGTTCAAGTCCTGGTTGCAATACTTTCAATCTAGCTTCCTGTTAATGTGCCTGGAAAGCAGCAGAAGATGGCTCAAGTCTGGCCACTGCAGCTATGTGGGAGATGTAGAAGAAGCTACTGGGTTCCTGGTTTTGGACAGGCCCAGTCTTGGCCTTTGCAGCCATTTGGGCAGTGAACCAGCAGATGGGAGATCTCTGTCTCTTTTTTTTTCTCTTTGTAATTCCTTTAAATAATAATAATAATGATGATGATGATGAAAGAAAAAAGAAAAGATTGCTAAATCCCAGTTAATTATTCAGTGAAAAATAAAGACAAAGCTGAACCTTACATGGTCACCCCTGGCTATGTATAGGAAGCTGTATTTTATTATACAACCTCAATTGAAAGTATAAATCCACCAACATAATCCTTTCAGTGTATAAACACACACTCCAGGCAGTTTCCCAGCCAGTCAGTGGCGATTTGTCTCTTCCTGCCACTTCATGGGCTTTCAGTAAGTTTATACTTACTAAATAAGCAGATAAAAATACTGGCATCATCAACTTTGCAAAGCTTCTAAAAAAAGAAACTATTCACCTAAATTGGCTGAAAAATTATCTAAGGAATAATGACTTCTTTAGCCTTGTCTTTAGGAAAATCTACATCTAAGTTAAGGTAACTATGGCAAGGCTTGTCAATTCAAAAGGAAAGCAGAACCCATTAAACAGTTATTATAAATCAAGTGTCTGAGAAAGATGAACATTATGTTATGGCAGAAAAAAACTTAACCATAATCAATTTTTAAGAACATAGCAAAGCAAATCTTTTACTATGAGCAAGCAAAGGATAATCTCTAAAAGAAAACAAAAAAGCAAATTTTTCTAATTACACATCAGAGGATTAGTTGTAAGATTACAGCAAGAAAAACATGTTTTATAAACTTCAAAATGATTAATGATTGATTTCACAGTTAATTAGTAAGGAATGAAATCTCAAATTAAGAACAAATTTGGAGCATCAGAACTGCCCAATTCCAGGATTCAGAAGCATTTGCAAGCATAGTGTCCAAGTCAATCTCTATTGTCCTAAGCCACAATAAGAAACTTTGAGTTCTTTTTATAGCAAGCTCATTATATAGGCAGCCACTTATTAAAAATAATTGTGTGGTTTTGAATGGCACCAACAAATCTAGTGGAATTTATAGAAGCAGCAAAAATCTAGGTAGGATTCACACAAGAGTTATAAAGAATACTTACTAAAAGCGCAACAACACATCTTGCCTCTCATGTTATCTTTCAAAGAGAATTGAAAAAGACATATGCTATGGGTGCCCATGAAATCAAATCTAATACTTGCAGTTATTGGAAAATTAAACCAAGAAATTTTCATAGGAATTCTATTTCACTATTCCTCAACGTTTTCCCCAAAGACAAAGTTTGGTTAGAAAGAGGTCACTGGCTTGTTATACTTCTTACTAAATAATACATAAGCGAATAATCATATATTATTGGAGTTTAATCTTTAAGAAAGAATTAACCGTGTTTAAATTTAAAGTTAGAAGGGTACTTACACAGGATCAGCTTGAGTTTCTGTGTATTAAGTTACAATACAGCCTGAGACTGTATAAATGGGTGAACTCATTTACTATTGAAAAACAATTTCATATATTTGCAAAACAAAGTACAGAGCAAGGATCATCCAACAATAACCGCTCACTTTATAGAAATAACTTTATCTTATACAAAAGCCAAGGGAGTTTTTTGCACACTATATATTAAAATAGAAACATTGTGTGTTTGATAGGTTTGGTGTCTTCCCAAGCCAATGTGTCAACTTCATTTTCAAAAATATACTCTTTACTTTGTATTCTCTTACTTTAAAAAACCTTCTTAGATCTAGCACACGAAATACATCATTTTTGCCAAACACTCTAAGAAGCAAATTCAAAACATGGTATGTCATAGGAATAGCATTTTAAATAAATTTGAGTGGAACTGAAAAGACAAATCTATGACCAGTAAACTATAATATGAGTCTAGCAACAGTTTACAATAGCTTACCTCACCTTAAAGAATTAAATATAAAAATCTATTCCTATTAACTATTTATGGAAATAATTTCTATCAGTTTGCTGCTGAGTTTTTGCTTCTATTCCCATGTAGTATTATCCATGACCAGAAATCTGAGAATCATGAATGAATTACTGATTTTGCATCAAAGTAGAAGGGAACATAAACTAGTACAGTGGCATCAGACTTAGAGCAACTTGGTATCACTATGTTTTTCATTTTTTTTACAAAAATGAAAATTCAGGGTATTCTTGCTGCATTCTTAAGTTACCTCTTGGTAAATGCTGAGGAAACATTCTCAGGCTCATCATACCCATATTCACCCAGATGTTGGATTGCTGTGTCCGGGTGGCAGGCTGCTGTCGCAGGAAGAGAAGGTAGCAAGGAAACAATTCCAGTTCTGGGATGTCTGTCTTGCTATTCTTGATCACCTGTTTTGTTTAAAAAAATAAATAAATAAAAGTGATCATTCTAAAAGAAACAAAAAATTACCTTAATGAGATTTATCATTACAAATCTGGGATTTAGTATACTAACACTAAAATGCTTCATATATTCATTACTTCAATAGTACTGAGACTCACATGAGTATATTAAATTACACAGATTTGAATACTTTCAGGTTCCTGTTCCTAAAACTATATTCTAAGAACAGAAATTCTTGTGAGTATTTTCTATCTTTAAATTAAAAAACACTAACAAAAAAATTGAGGAAAAGTCTTCGGTATTATCTGTAATTCTATTATAACCCTTCACTTTTTTTTTTTTTAAGATTTATTTACTTATTGGAAAGTCAGATAAACAAAGAGGAGGAGAGACAGAGAGAAAGATCTTCCGCCCGATGATTCACTCCCCAAGTGAGCGCAATGGCCGATGCTATGCCGATCCAAAACCAGGAACCAGGAACTTCCTCCAGGTATCCCACACAGGTGCAGGGTCCCAAGGCTTTGGGCTGTCCTCAAATGCTTTCCCAGGCCACAAGCAGGGAGCTGGATGGGAAGTGGAGCTGCCAGGACTAGAACCGGCGCCCATATGGGATCCCGATGCGTTCAAGGCGAGGACTTTAGCTGCTAGGCCACGCCACCGGGCCCTAACCCTTCACTTTTAAATATCATGTATAAAAATGAATAACTTTCTGAGGACAAATTCATACTGCTGGAGTTAAACAAGTAAAAATTTACAGATGTAGAGGTGTACATGGCTTTAATTACATAGTTGTATTGTCATTCAAGGGTTAACAATCCATACTATTCCAATAATGCACAATTACACTATGCTCATAAAACTGGATCACTGGACACTATTTAGTAACATCCCATTTCTTTAATGCATATAATTATGAATTTTTTAAAAAAAGATTTATATATTTTTATTGCAAAGTCAGATATATATATAGAGAGAGGAGGAGAGACAAAGAGAAATCTTCTGTCCGATGATTCACTCCCCAAGTGACCACAATGGCCAGTGTGCACCGATCCAAAGCCAGGAGCCAGGAACTTTAAAAACAAAAAAAAGATGTATTTGTTTTTATTGGAAAATCAGATATACAAGAGAGGAGGAGAAACAGAAAGGAAGATCTTCCATCCGATGATTCACTCCCCAAGTGACAGCAGCGGCCAGTACTGTGCCAGTCTGAAGCCAGGAGCCAGGATCCTCCTCCAGGTCTCCCATGGAGGTGCAGGGTCCCAAGGCTTTGTGCCGTCCTTGACTGCTTTCCCAAGCTCCAGGGAGGGAGCTGGATGGCAAGTGGAGCTGCCAGGATTAGAACCGGTGCTCATATGGGATCCCGGCACATTCAAGGCGAGGACTTTAGGCACAAGTCATCACGTTCAGCCAAAAATAAATAAATCTTAAAAAACAAAACAAAACAAAACAAAAAAACACAAAACTGGAGGTAAAGGCTGGCACTGTGCACTGTGGTGTAGCAAACCAAACCTTTACCTGTGTTGCCAGCATCCCATATGGGTACTGGTTGGAGTTTTGACAATTCCACTTCTAATCTAAACCCTGTGAACTGGGAAGGAAGAAGAGAAAGGCCCAAAAGTTGAGTCAGAGTGCTGTGAGCCAGTCACACCTCTACCCCCAATCCAGCTTCCAGGAGGCAGTAGGTGAGTTAAGTTTCAGTGCAGTTCCTTGCTCCTGGCTTGGGCCTTGTCCAGTCCTGGCTGTTAGCATTTTAGAAATTATCTATTGGTTATCTATTGGACAGAAGATCCCTCTCTTTGTCTCTTTTACTCTCTGTCATTCTGCCTTTCAAGCAAAAACAAATACATGGGGCATACAGATTGATCCTCTGTCTGTCGTGCTAGCATCCCATATAAGTGTCTGCTTATGTCCCAGCTGCTCCATTTCTAAATCCAGCTCTCTGATTATGGCCTGGGAAAGCAGTAGAGGCTGGCTGAGGTCCTTGGGCTCCTGCAGCCATATGAGAGACCCCAAAGAGGCACCTGGCTCTCAGTTTCAGCTCAGCTCAGCTTTGGCCATTGCATTTTAGCCACTGCATTTGGGGAGTGAACTAGCGGATGGAAGATTTTCTGTTTTTCCTTTTCTAATTCTGCCTTTCAAATAAAAATAAATAAATGTTCACTAAGACAAAATAAAACAAAGCAAACAACAACAGCAAAAGAAAAAACAAACCAAACCAAACAAAAAACCCACAACACAACGTTGGAGGTACAAAGCAAATATTATATGTTGTTGGAAAAGGATTTTTTTTAGATTTTTATTTATTTATTGGAAAGGCAGATATACAGAGAGAAGGAGAGACAGAGAGGAAGATCTTCCATCCGATGATTCATTCCCCAAGTGAGCACAACGGCCGATGCTATGCCGATCCGAAGCCAGGAGCCAGGAACTTCTTCCGGGTACCCCACACGGGTACAGGGTCCCCAAGCTTTGGGCCATCCTTGACTGCTTTCCCAGGCCACAAGCAGGGAGGTGGATGGGAAGTGGAGCTGCTGGGATTAGAACCGGCCTCCATATGGGATCTTGGCTTGATCAAGGTGAGGACTTTAGCCGCTAGGCCACGCCACGGGCCCTAAAAGGATTTTTTAAGCAGCTCCCCCAAAATGAACTGCTTATGAATCTGTTGTCACAGGAAATTACTTGCTTGTCAAAATACTGTATCAGAGTGGCATGGTATCAATTATATATCCTAAAGAGATAGCAGGTTAGTTCCCTCTACAACTAACATCCTCTGCAACACTTTTTTTTTAAATTTCAGAGTGACAAGAAGAACTTTTTCCACTCAATGGTTCCTTCTTCAAATGCTCTCCACTCAGCACTCCCAGTGGAGCTATCACCTGACATCAAGACTAAGGTATTGCGCGTGGCAGCGTGACCTGGAAGAGGTTCCTGGTTTCCGGCTTCAGACTGGCACAGCACCGGCCATTGCGCTCACTTGGGGAGTGAATCATCGGACGGAAGATCTTCCTCTCTGTCTCTCCTCTCTTTATATCTGACTTTGTAATAAAAGTAAATCAATCCTTAAAAAAAAAAAAGACTAAGGTATTAATGGATTCATGAACTGTTCAACTTCTCAATAAAAAAAAGAATCTTTTCATATACATAGGAATCTTGATGTCAAAAACAGAGTAGCAACAAATGCAAATTCTAAAGTAATGATTCCTAAACCTAAATTTTAATTACTGAAATTATCAGTAACTCAAAATCAACATAGTGGACTAGTGCTAGTTTTTGGAAGTTAATTTACCATATCTCAATTATGTAAAGCATTTTCTAGGTATAAGTAAGTTCTAATGAATACTATAAAAGGAAGAGTAATTCCAGATTACCAAGTAAAATATTATGAGGTATTTTACTGTTTCAACATGTTGAAAGTAGAGTTCAGAATAATGAGCCTGCTGTTTACTATGTAAGCACAGCAAGAGACTTGCTAATATTTTTGTTACATACTGCAAATTCTTTCAGGTATATTAAAGCTTTCAACTTCAAATGACTCATTCCAGTAACAGCAATAATAAAAATTGATTAGCCTTGAATTCCTGTCATCATACATTGGCTCTCAGTCCTCCTTTCTCTCCAATACAAGTTCCACATGATCTTACATGATGACTGTGTTTATGTGGATGACTCATTTAATAGCCTAGTGTCATAATTCCTTTATCTTTATTTAGGCCAGTGATTACTGTTTCAACCTCATGTTTGCCACCCACTCAACATCACTGTATGGTTGGTATCCAATATAATCTCAACAAATGTTGAATGAGTGAATGCAAAAGAACCTAAAATTGTTCAGCTGATCTCAACTGATTTCAGTACTATGTTATCATAAGGTAAGCACAGCTAGTGGAAAGTAAGGCTCAAATGGAAAACAATAGAAGACTCCATTTTTAGCCATTTCATAGATAAGGCACCACTGTACATACTTACTGGTCTAGGTAGGGCCAGGTTTGCTCCATACCAATGATAAAGTGCTCTCCATACAGGTTCAGGGACCATTTCATAATCTCTTCCATGGATCAGTTGTGGAGTTCGTTTTAATCGTCCTCCTTCTAGTGTTAATGATGTAGCCTTAGAAAGAACAAAATGTAAACACTGATTTTAAAAAGACACAGAGAGCAACAGAGACAGAGAACTACCCAACTGCCCACGATGGCTATGGCTAGGCCAAAGCTGAAGCAAGGAACCAGGTACTCGATCCACGTCTTTTCATGTCAGTGACAAGAACCAATCACCCAAGCAAATATTGATGTCTCCAGGCAACTTAGAACCAATAAGATCTGGAGCTAGATATAAAACTTAGGCACTTCCATATAGGGTACAGTTATGGGATTGCTAAGTATTGGCTTGTTGTATTTTTTTATTATGAAATATTTTGTCTTGAAAAAACCTACCTGTGGAAGAATAAACTCACATATCAGTACCTAGAAGTTTCATGTTTCTAGAAAAGCTCAATTTTCTAAAGGATATTTTACTTTTGACTTTCAAACAAGTTATTTTTAAAAACTCAACAAAAATCATTTGGAAAAATCACTGGCGGGCTTGGAAACAATAATACCAGCTTTCACATATTTTTTCAAACGACAAAAAGACTATTTTTGAAAGAAATTTACAAATACCTATGGAGCATTTTCATAGCAGTCATTCTCAAGTAAAAATACTACTTCCAAGGGCCACTATTAAGTCATATTCTCACAGAAATATACATGCAAAGAGGTTTTTCTTAGCAACAGCTAATTTGAACGACCCACCAGCATTCTGCTATGAAATAAAACCTCTCAGATGAAATTTAACTGGCAACCTGGTAAGGAATAACTTTAAGGCTGGAAGTCAAATTACCTACCTTTACTGGTTCTTGAGTTACTAGTGGCTGATTATCAATAGCCCCTGGTTTCTGAGGATTAAGGTGTAACAAAATATTCCCATTGGCGCCTAACAAACATTGGTTGTTATTGTCAGAAGTGTTGTGTTGTCGAGCAAAACACATATCTGCCCCCGGTGAGGCAGAATACAGAAAGCCTGTTGGGAAAAAGAGGATAGGATCTCTTATTTTAGTTTTTACACCCAAATAATATGAACTCAATAACCATGTTTGGGTTAACAATATTATTCTGCTGACAGGTCAGTACAGTGATTCTAGTAACTGTCGAAAAGGCAAGAGATGTGGCTATGAGGTTCGGTTTTCACAAAGTTTCCATTTATTCTTTCTTCCACCTGCAAAAATATTCCAAATACTCTTGGTGTGGTGATAGCAATTATCTAAACAAGCAAAGGAGCTAAAACAAGAACTCCAACAATGACCTATTTGAAAGGAAGGTATGATATTTACAACAGGAAAATGATTAATGACAATTTATGGTTGAATACCTCGGTGATTATTTTTTGGGATTAATTCTCAACTACATGTTAGGGTTAGGTAAACAATCTAGTCATCAAATCACTTTGTAAACTACCCAGGGGACTGCTGAGTCCTTGAGTAACAAAGGTTATATGGTAAGTATACATCAAACAGAACCTTAGACAGGCTCAAGAAATAATCGTGGTGTTAAAGTTACCAGAGTAACTCCAGGACCTCTGAGGCTGTTAAATCTTACTAATGGCAGATAGAGAAAGAGAAAAGCTGTAGGTTCTACAAAGATCCTTATAAGGAAAATGCTATCTCTGTTAAATTTTCTTGCTTAGAAAAGGAAAGTAATTCTCAAAGAGAAAATAACCACAGCGAAACTGAGAACAGGGGTCATCTTAACTCAGTAGGATCACAGAAACCAAAGCATGTGGAAACAGATGGTTTTAGGTAAGCACCAAGAACTGAAGGGAATTACAGGACACACTATGAATTTCTAATATTTTAACAAAATTAAGCCTCAAACTGTGTCCTGAAACATTCATAAAATCTGACGGGGCATTTAATTCAATGAAGAAATACTTAATGGTTAAAGAGAATATTAAAAAGGGAAATTTTTGCTTTCTTTTTTTTTTATTAATTTTAAGATTTATTTTTCTTATTATTTTTTATTGGAAAGGTGGATATACAGAGAGGAGAGATAGAGAGGAAGATCTTCCGTCCGATGATTCACTCCCCAAGTGAGCGCAACGGCCGATACTATGCCGATCCAAAGCCAGGAGTCAGGAGCCTCTTCCGGGTCTCCCACATGGGTGCAGGGTCCCAAAGCTTTGGGCCGTCCTCGACTGCTTTCCTGGGCCACAGGCAGGGAGCTTGATGGGAAGTGGGGCTGCTGGGATTAGAACCAGCGCCCATATGGGATCCCGGGCGTGCAAGGCGAGGACCTTAACCACTTGCGCCACCGCGCCGGGACCAATTTTTGCTTTCTTAAAGACTGTCTTCACAAGCCTAAACTTACTGAAAAAAAAAATCAACTTAATAGCAAGATGGAGAGATGAGATTTGATTAATGACACCAATGAAAATACTTCCATACTGAGATATTCATGGAGAAATGGTATTTTCCTTATAAATTTAATAAAACATCCAAGAATCTTAAAATTGGCTGCTTTATTCAAAACTTATTTGTGTGAGTGGAAGTCTGATGTACAATATTTCATCCCCAATGTCCTATGCTGAAATGGACTCCTTTATGAACTAACCATGACAAAACCTGGAAGGAAGTCATGCTCACCACTGCCAGTGGTTTCCGAAGCTTCAGATGCAGAAGAAACATTGTCTGAAAATTTCTCTTCTGCATTCCCATAGCTGATGCTGCCTCCAACTTCACTCTGTTCCATACAATGTACTGCTGTTCCAAATGAATATTTTCCTCCATTCATAACAGATGATGGCTCAATTACAACAGGGTTGGCATCCTGAAATGATAAAATCATAGTAAGTACAATTTAAAAACATGAAAACTAGGTAGCCCTTTGTTTTCTTAAAAGATTTATTTATCTTTCTTGGAAAGGCAGATTTACTGAGAGAAAAAACAAAGATCTTCCATCCACTGGTTCACTCCCCAAATGACTGCAATGGCCAGAGCTGAGCTGATCCAAAACCAGGTGCCAGGAGCTTCTTCCAGGTCTCTCAGGCGGGTGTAGGGTCCCAAGGCTTTGGGCCATTCTCAACTACTTTCCCAGGCCACGGGCAGGGAGCTGGAAGGGAAGTGGAGTAGCTAGGAAACGAACTGGCACCCATATGGAATCCTGCCAGATATAAGGCAAGTACTTTAATCATTAGGTTACCATGCTCGTTTTTAAAAAACATTTATTATTTTTACTGGAAATCAGATTTACAGAGAAAAGGTGATATATATATACACACACACACACACATATCTGACACTGTCACTTTAAAAAATGTTATTTGTGAGGCAGGCAATGGGTTTAAGCATGTAGGATGCCAGTTTTGGTGCCCACATTCCCAGCTCATGTTTGGTCTGGAGTTTAGCTTGAGTTCCCAAGTTCAGCTTTCCACCTGTGTAGATCTACCAATGTCATAAACCCAAACTGAGCTCTTAGCTCCTGGATTCACACTGCTCTAGGCCCGGTTGTTGCAGACATTTGGAGTGAGTCAGCAGATGAAAGCTCTTTCTTTCTCTTCTCTCCTCCCTCCCTCTCCCTTCCATCCCTTTCTTCCTTCATCTTTCTTCTTTTTTCCTGCCCTCTCTCCCTTACTTTCTTTCTAGCTCTAACTTTCAAATAGATTTAAAAACATTTATTGGGCCCAGAGCGATAGCCTAGTGGCTAAATACTCACCTTGCATAAGCCAAGATCCCAGATGGGTGCCAGTTTGTATCCCTGCCTGCTGCTCTACTTCCCATCTAGCTCCCTGCTACTGGTCAGGAAAGGCAGTCGAGGATGGCCCAAAGCCTAGAGACCCTGCATTCACATGGGAGACCCAGAGAAAGTTCCTGGCTCCTGGTTTCAGATCAGCTTAAATCTAGCTGCTGCAGTCACTTGGACAGAGAATCAGTGGATAGAAGATTTTTCTCTCTGTATCTCTGGCTCGCCCTATATCTGCCTTTCCAATAAAAACAAATACACCTTGGGCCCGGCGGCATGGCCTAGCAGCTAAAGTCCTCACCTTGAATGCCCCAGGATCCCATAGGGATGCTGGTTCTAATCCCAGCAGCTCCACTTCCCATCCAGCTCCCCGCTTGTGACCTGGGAAAGCAGGCCAGCATGGCCCAAAGCTTTGGGACCCTGCATCCACGTGGGAGACCCGGAAGAATTGCTGGTTCCTGGCTTTGGACCGGCATAGCATCAGCCATTGCGCTCACTTGGGGAGTGAATCATCAGATGGAAGATCTTCCTCTCTGTCTCTGCTTCTCTCTGTATATCTGACTTTCCAATAAATAAATAAATCTTAAAAAAAAAAAAAAACAAAAAAACCCCAAATACACCTTAAAAAATTATCTATTTTACTTGAAACTCAGAGTTAGAGAGAGAAGGAGAGAGGAAGAAAGACACAGATCTTCCAATTGCTTGTTAACTCAAATGTTCACAACAGCCAGGACTGGTCTGAAGCCAGAAGACAGGAACTTGTGGGTCTTCTATAATGGCCGTGCTTTCTCAGGCCTTTAATAGAGAGCTGAATCAAAAGTGGAATAACTGGGAATTTAACAGGCAGTCATAGGCGATGCTGGAAGAGCAGGTAGAGGATTAGCCTGCTATCCCACTGCACTGGTCCTCAAATAAAAGTTTTTAAAAAGTTACATGCTTTTAAAATGAAGTTACCTTTAAAAAAATGAGATTATTTATTTTTTTTATTGTAAAATCAGATACACAGAGAGAAGAGACAGAGAGGAAGATCTTGCATCTGATAATTCACTCCCCAAGTAGCCACAACAGCAGGAGCTGTGCCAACCTGAAGCCAGAAGCCAGGAACTTCTTCCAGGTCTCTCTCCCACACGGGCACCGGGTCCCAAGTCTTTGGGCTATTCCTGACTGCTTTCCCAGGCCACAAGCAGGGGGCTGGATGGGAAGCAGGGCTGTTGGGATTAGCTCTGGCACCCATAAGAAATCCCGACATGTGGAAGGCAAGGACTTTAGCCACCAGGCTACAAATTGCCTTTCATTTAGCAAATCATGCGTTACTAATTAATACACATTCAAAAAAGACTGCTATTATTCTGCTTATATTCCTACTGTACCCATCTAAGGTTCCATTACAAGCTGTGACAGTTTTCTACATCTTTCTCCTCATGGGAATGACACTCTTTCCAAGTATTTGTAACAACTAGTGTCTATTTGTTTATTTAAAAAAAGATGTAGAAAGGTTTACGAAGAAAAGGAAATACAGAGACAGACAGAGAAAGACAGAGAGAGAGAGAGAGAGAGGGAAAGACCCTTTAAATCTTTACCTACACTGCAGTATTTTGCTATTGGCTAACAGGTACACAAAGCCTGGCTCAAAATCATGCAATAAACACAGATAAATACAAATAGAACTCACGTATTTGACATATTCTTTCCATTGCTGCCACCACTGCATAGAGATGATAAACCAATTATGACCTGGCTGCAGGCCATATCTGCTCTCTCGTTCTAACCATCCCCTGTATATACAAAAGAATTTCAGTAAACCAAATGACATTGCATAAGACACAAGACAACATCTATAAACTACACTTGAATTTTAAAAAGGAATAAAATATGAAGCATGTCAATGTACACAGGTGATTATCACAATTCTAGTTAGTGAAACATTTTTGTTTCCATTGATTAACCAATTCCAAGATCATGATTAAACATCTTACTGATGATTTAAAGATAGTTTTTGTGAAATAATTTACACAACATGGAACTTATCTGTTTTAAGTGAGTATCAAAATGATTTTGATAATTGCATCTCCAGATGTGTACAGCCACCTTCATAACCAGTTTTAGACTGTTCAGAACATATCAGCTCCTGCAGAGATCTCCTGTACTCTTTTTTAGTTCATCCTTGTTACCACCCTCAGCCTTCAGAAATCACTACTTTCTCTCTCAGATTTGCTTTTTCTGAAATATTCACACAAATGGAATGACACAAAGCATGGCGTTTTACACCTGGCATCTTTTATTTAGCATAATGTCTGTGGAGTTCATTTATGTTGTATCATCTAACAACACTTGTGTTTTAGTACTGAACAGTATACAATTGTATACATATGCCATATTTTGTTTGTCCATACAGCAAGCTAGTGAATATTTTAAACTGTTAAACCAATTTCTGCTGTAGCTGCACCATTTAATATGCACATTAGCAATGTCTAAGTGTTGAAACACAATCTTGCTAACACACTGTCAGCCTATTGTATTACCATTTTTAGTAAGTGTGAAGTAGTGTCCAAATGTGATTGGTAAAGAAATATTTACCAATCATATAATATGAAACTCATGACTTAGAAGCATTGCACTCAATGGCATTCAGTATATTCAAAATGTTGTGCATTCATGTCCTTTAAGTTTTGAAAATTTTAATACACCTCAATTAAAGTAATTTTTCCACATTCTACATTTCCCCTAATCCTTGACTCCCACCTATCTGCATTGTTTACCTATTCTGGATATTGCATATGATGTAATAATATGCATGACTATCTATCTGAAAGGCAGAGAGACAAAGGAAGAGTGAGGGTAGGTAGGAATGGAGATGAGGAGTGAATGACAAGGATGGAAAGGGGGAGAAGGGAAGAGGAAGATATTTTCTATATAATGGTTCACTCCTCAAATGTCTGCCAACATTCAGGGTTAGGCCAGGCCAAAGCTGCTATCCAGGAATCCCATTCTTTTCCATGAGTATCACAGGCTTAAGTATTTGGGCCACCATTTGCTGTTTCCCAAGTATATTAGCAGGGTGCTGAACTGAAGCCAGAAGCCAGAACTCAAGCAAGCACTTCAATATGGGATGCTGACATGGCCTTTGGTGGGTTAAGCCAGGAACTTCTTCCAGGTGTCTCTCCCACACGGGCACCGGGTCCCAAGTCTTTGGGCTATTCCTGACTGCTTTCCCAGGCCACCAGCAGGGAGTTGGATGGGAAGCAGGGCTGCTGGGATTAGAACTGGCACCCATATGGGATCCCACTATGTGGAAGGCTAGGATTTTATGCACTAGGCTACTGTGCCGAGTCCTATTAACTGGTTTTTGCTTTTTTCTGTTAGGTTAGACTTCCAAGTTTTGTTCCATGTATCACAATATTTTCTTGTGGTGAACTGGACATATTTGATGATATATTTTAGCAACTCTGGATTGTATTACCCCCAGATTTTGTTATTGACTTCCTGGACCAACTCTGTATAGTTTATCTCTAAGTATAATATCTTTCAGTGTGAGGCTATTTGGGTTCTTGCTATATGTTTTTCTACATTTTAATTTCGTTGAATGGGTGGTAGCTCTTTTTTGAACAAATGCTTCTCAATTTAGCAAATCCTAAAGCCATTTTTTCATAATCCTGAAATAGATGTTTCCCTGAGCAGTTTTATAGTTGCTTTGAGGTTAGAGGATTTACTGAGTTCTTCACTCTGCTACTCCAGAAATCAAGATATTTAATTTTCCAAAACAACATATTAACTTTGAAATTATAATTGTTTTTTTCTGATAGCAGAAAATCACTACTTTCTCCCAGAAAGTGAATTCCAGCTAAACGTATATTTTTTTAAGTCAAACACTGAGGTAAAACAAAAGCAAACATAAAGAAAACCTCATAGATCAAATAAATCAATTCAGACCAATGATTTTAAAAATAAAAATAAAGCTATAAAATGTGTTAAAAAAATAGCTATAAAAGGTATTACTGGTGCTATTAGTGAAAATGGTCCCGATATTACTTCGTAAGTTTCATGTAATTTTAGGTAAGTTTCTCAATTTTCTAAATTTTAGCTTCCTCTTTTAAAAAACAGATAGTGCTAGTTTTATGCAGTTATTCTGAGCACTGTATGAAATAACACAAGTAGGATATAAGAGCATTTAAGTGTTTTCTTATATTATTTCCTTTGTCAACATATTTTGTTTTACCTAAAAAAGTAGAAAAAAATCAAGACAACATAGTAAAATTATAAAGCTCTCTTCTGAGTATGAAAATTAAAAAGACTACATGAAACTATAGAGTTTTTAACAGATTTTGCTTAACCTTTAAGAAATAACCATTTCAAAACTTAGGATAATCCTTAACTACTTGAAGTGCTTTAAAAATGAAATATTTTTAACTTATTTAAAAGGCAGAGAGTCAGGGACAGAGATCTGTAACAGCTGGCTTATTTCCGAATGCCTGTAATGGGGCTGGACAACACTGAAGCTAGGAACCCAGAACTCACTCCAGGTCTCCCATATAGGTGGGAGGAACTCAATTCCTTGAGCCACCAACTGCTGTCTCCAAGAGTGCACGTTAGCAGAAAATTGCAATTGTGAGTGGAGCACAGAGTTGAAACTAGACGCTGATTGGATGGTTGGAGGGAATGAAGGCATCCTAAGAAGCGGTTTAACAGCTGTGCTAACCTCCTGCCCCCTTCCTTTCAACCAATCTAAATTTTACTGGCTTTGGTGAATATATAACCCTGTTCTCTCAGATAAATCAACCAACTATATTTCAGCAAGCTGCCTTCTACCTAGAAAGCCGAAAAACTTGTATGTGCAATACTTTTAAGCAAAAATTAAGTGGCAAGAAACATACTGAGAGTTTATTCACACAAATGTGTAGTACAATGGTAATACTCTAAGGCAATGAGAGATACTCATAGTGCCAAAAATTGAGCAGTGATAAATGACACAGGCATTTTTATATAACCCAGATATTTCACCGAGAGTATGTATCCTAATAAATCTGTAAAAGATATTAGACATATTATTAAAAATTGCTCAAAATAAGCTTAAAGAAAAATAAATAGAGGATGAACTGAGTTACCATTATTTAAAATTTTACTTAAAGAATTTTATTGATAAAAGCATCACTTTTTATGACTTTTATAAAATGAAAATGAAAGCAAGGAATCAAACAATAATTCAGAATATCCCTATATTTTCAAATTTTATGAACACTCCTATGGACATATATTTAAGTGGTTATATAAATCTGCAAAAACAGACATTATCGGAAATTTTTCTTAGGTCTATTTCCTATTTTTGGTTTTTCTTTCAATAAACATGAGTGACTTTTACAACAAGAGAAATATCATATAAAATGTTATTTTTATTATAGAAATTAGATTTAGTATTCAGTTGAACTCTAATGTTAAATAGAACTTGACTTCCCAACTAATCCAGTTCCAAGGCTAGGAAGATGCTTTTAACAGATGTATTTCGATCTGTAAAACTCTTCGAGGAACAGTGTTTTACTGTGATGATTATTTTAAAATGGGACATGTTATTGCTTAGAAGGAAATATAATTTAGATGTTGGAAACTTCAACTATATAATAAAAAATTTACCGAATAATTTGTCCTTCCTCTTCTGGAGTAGCTGGTCTTAAACCAAGAACTATGTGACAAACCTAGGGAACAAAATGGTAAATCAAATTTTATTGACTAGAGTCAACTTCTAGACTGCATATTTCATATTCTCCTGATGATATCTCTTTAGGAGTAAATACCTCTTTATTTAAAAGGCATACTGAGAGAGACCCAGAGAAAAAGCAATTGAGACAGAGATAGAGAGAGATCTTCAGTTTTCTGCTTCATGCTCTAGGTGGCTGCAACTGCCAGGGCTGGGCCAGGCTGAAGCCAGGATCCAGGAGCTCCATCCTGGTCTCCCACTTGAATGACAGGAAACCCAAATGCTTGAGCCACGTGGTTCTATTTTCCCAGGGATATTTGCAGGAAGCTTGATCACAAGGTTAGTAGTCAAGACTTGAACAAGTGCACAGTGGGATCCCTGCCTCACCTGCCGAGGCTTAATGCTGGCCCCGGGTTAAGCCCCTATTTGCCAGGCTGTTATCCCACACTGGAAGCACTGGTTTGAGTACCTGTTGCTCCACTTTGAATACCAATACCTAACACCAATTTTTAAAATGATTGTACCAATTTATGCCCTCATCAGCAATGTATGAGAGTTCTACTTGCATATTGTCAACTGATGGATATAAGCAGATGCTACAAGGCTTATCAGATCAGCTGTCAGGAAGAGACCAATCTCTAGTCTAACACAGCTGTACTGCAAACTGTTCTTCATCTAAAATGGAAGATCATGATTGATAAAAATGAGAAAACATACACTATTTCCAAAAATCACAACAAAAAAATTCCTGATCCAATTAGAAAAATAAAGGTTGGTAGGCTTGATATTCATTCCTGGTAACTTTTTCTTCTTTCTGAATCTTTTTTGGATCTTCTAAAGAATAAAACTTAAATAAATAAAACTTGCAGCTAAGATAGTATTGTAATGCTCTGAGAAGCTTATAAGCACCTACTTCTTTTCTATTTTTCTATTCATAATTGCCTTACTTAAGAGGAAAGGCTTTTGAAAAAGATAACAAGAAGAAAAATAACAATTATAATGGCTCTTGAAATTTAAATTATTCTCCATAAGCTTATACGTTTCTTTATATTAGTTATATGAGGTTAATATTCTACATTCTGTCTTCCTACTTTCTTTGTTACAACTCTAACAAGCTTTAACAGAAGCTCAGACTCTATCTTACCGTCTCTCAGACCGGGTACAGGATAATACAGATGTTCTGGTTTTTTCATTTGTTTGTTTTATAATCTATGGTTTGGCACTACAGGTATGATACTCTAGCTAGTATATGAGAAAAAAGACATGGAATCACTGATAGTACTACCCTCTGTATCTATCATTTACCTTAAACATACCTGGAAAAGGAGATTCAAAAATTCATTGGCAAGAACATTTTTCACACTCCAGATCTGATAGTCTTCCAGAGTAAGATGGCCCATCTAAAAGACATTAAAAAATACTTTGTATTCCAAGTTTTTTCATGTTTTAAGAGTATATAAATAAAACTTGATATACTAAGCTTCTTGGCCATGTTTCTAAAAGCACACCAGTAGGTTCTAGCAGATGCTACGTGTTCACCTGAAAAGTAGGCCAGATAGTACAAGGGGTATACATAAAGGCATGGAAAATATATAGTATGAAATAACTATCCATGCACTTTACAATGAAATAAAAGCCACACATTTCAACCCAAAGTACATGTCATTTTTAGAAAAAGATACAATAGTCTTTGCTGGACTTACCTTTGTGGTGTCATGTGCATTCAATATGCCTTCTACAATGTCAGAGAGATCCATATGTAACTCCTTTAAAAACAGTACCCCAAAGGAGTAATTAGAAAAGAGTAGCTAGTTTTACTTTATTATTCTGATGGCAAAGTATAAACTGCTGAAATTTTAAAAAAAATTTTTTAAATTATAACACAAATTCTAATATCTGCTTTAAAAATTGAGATGATTTTCCTGTTAATACTTGCTTCTTGGTTTAAGTTTGGCTTACTAAAGTTTAAAGTTCAACTCTTCCCAATTTTGCATTTTTTAAATTTATCTGAAAACCAGAGTGACAGATCTTACATTTGCTGGTTCTCTTCCCAAATACCTGTATAAGTCAGGAACGTAATCTGGATCTGCCCTACATGAGTGGTAAGAGGAGCCAGGACTTGAAGTAGGCATTCCAATGAGGTGCAAGCAACTCAAATGGGTGGACTTAACCATCATACCAAATGCTGACTCCCTCTCTTTTTCTGCCCTAACTCATTCCATTTTACGTTGGAAGTTTATGTGCAACAAGATACATACAATCAGAACTTACAGGGATATCATCGGTGCGGTTGTCCTTCCAGACTTCTAAAAGTGCAACCACCATGTCTCTGAGTTCAATTCTGGAGAGCACTCCATCACGATCAACATCAAACACCTTGAAGCAAACTAACAAAAAGAAACTCTTATGGAGGAAAGGCATCCTTATACCCTAAAGTGTAAGACATTTTATTAGAAAGTGACCTTGTTAACTACATAGTTTTTCAAACAAGTATATTCTGGAGTAGCTCTCTGGAGCAGGTTATATTAAATAATTACAGTCCTTGGAACTTGCAGGACTCTTTGCATATTTCATGAATTGAATCCTCTGAAACATTACCCAGCTCAAGGAGTTCTATCTTCCAGCAAAATCTACAGCTAAATTCCTTACAAACCAAAAGGAAAGGGGGTAAAATCACTCTATAATAAACACCAAAACACATTACTGTTTTTGAGGTGTAAGCATTCTAATTTGGTTTGGAATATTAAAAATGAGTTGTTGTAAAGCTCTTTCTTGTAAAATAGAAATATTCCATATAGAATAAGTTACAAAAAGCTGGTGTATTTCCTACTTTACTTCTGCAATGTCACAATGTATATGTACATTCAAATTTGCAAAGAGCAAGTTCAGTTCTTTAAAGCATTCTTTAACAGGCTAAAAATGAAATAATCAGCAATTTATCAACTCCAAATGATTCTCTATAACTTATTAACCTTTACTGTAAAAATTAAAAAGTTTTTCAATTTGAAAGGTAATAATCTTAATTGAGAAGCATATTTTGTTACTCCTATTTAACATTACATTTAAATGAGAAAAAATCATCTACCATAAACTAACAGCATATAAACAGAATAGAAAGTAATTCATAATTTAAGATTGAAAACTCATTTTATAGAATAATTATGGCATTAAATCAAGTTAGCACAACAATATAATATTATTAACTAAGGTAAAAATATCAAGAAGGGTCTATTTTTTAGAAACACACAAATATAATGATCCTAGTAAAAATATTTGAGTTAAGTCCTAATTAAATGTAAACTGTTGCATTGTCTCAATCATGGATAAAATTTAATAATGCAATGTTTCTTATGTTTCTAAATTAAGCTGTAACAACATCTTAACTACAATAAAAAGAGCATTTTAGCATTTAATATAATTGAATTTAGATCATAAATTCCATAGTGTCAATAAAATATTAATGTGTACAAGTGAAAGAAATTAAGTTGTACTTGAAATTATATAAGACACAAAATCTCTAAATAGACTACTAGAAAATATTTCCTAAATGGTTAAAACTATTTTAAACAGCTCATGGCTGATTGGTCCATTTGTCATTAATTGCAAATTATTCAGGAAAATCAACCCCAGTGTTAATAGCAAAGATTGAAAACGATTCCATAGTACTAAAAAAAGAAAGAAAGAAATATCACTCATCCTTTAAAGGGACCTCAATAAAATATCAATGTGAATATGATATTTGTCAATCTCACAGTTATAAAATTCAAACTGTGTCCACAGATGAATTTACATGGATTCAAGCTGATTTTCCATCTATACTTTCTGTGACAATGTTTAACACACTTACATTTTTGTCTTTCAGCAAGGGGCCCCCTGCAACAGGCTGACAACCCACAAGATATCTCTTTAAAATCTATGTGATTGTCACGATTTTCATCGAAAGCATTAAATAAGCCTATAAAATAGGAAAAGAAAATTAATCACACCAACATATTTTCTAACATGATATGTTTGCAAAAGAAGAAGGAAACCTTTGCATAAACTAGTTGAGTTTCAAAGGTAGGAAGGAAGGAAGAAAAAGAATTATTAGTTCCCAATAGTTGAGAGAATATTTTTTTCCTCTGTTGGTAGACTGAAATGTGATCCTAGCAGAAAATGTGACTATTTGGTTATATCTGCATGGATCTTTCTTACAGCAATACTTACAGCTAAAAATGTCCATATTTCAAAAGTTAACAAATAAAAAGAACCAGAAAATAATCAGAAAGTGCAATGACTATCTTTAAAAGACACTTAGGTGAAAAAGAAAAAGTAAAGTTGAACTGCTTATGAAATACTCAAAGATAAACCATAGTATAATTAATAAGATCCACCAAAGCTCTTTCATGAAGTGAAGAAAAAAAGCAGAGAAGGATTTTTATTACAGCATGCATTCTAGACTATTTAATTTTTATGCATGGATATTTGAAATTTCAAAACTCAAAGAGAATTTAATCCTGTGATTTTTCAAACATTTTCGAGAAACAAATTAAATAATTGTGTTTTCAGATGAAATGGGATATTAGTCTCCAATTCTAAAAAGATAAAAATTACACTGTTGATGCAAACTGAAATCCAGAGCCCCTCCATTTCTGGATCCCCTAACAGGTACTTCTAACTAACTTAGGAATCTGAAGAATACAGATCATACAATCCCTGAATCCAATTCAGAGTTCTATCTCAAGATTAGAAAACTGAAACTTCAAAAAGAAGTAACAGGCTAGTGTGATGGCACAGCGGGCTTATGATGATGGCTCCTCTCATCAGAACACAGATGTGAATTGTAGCTACTCTACCACTGATCCAGGCTCCTGCTGCTGTGCTTGAGAAGGCATCCCAAGTGCCTATGCTCCTGCTAACTACATCCTGGGAGACCAGGGTGGAGTTTCTGGCTGCAGCCTGGCGCAGCGTGAATGTTGTGACCATCTGAGGAGTGAACCAGTAAAAAATATTTCTCTGTCTCTTCCTCTCTGACCATTTCTCTTACAAATAAATACATAAATCTCAAAACAAAACAAAAAGGGTGGGAGTGGGAAATGAATTTGGGACCTGCATCACCAGCATGCTGTATGGTCATCAGTTTGTGTCAGCTGCTCAACTTCCCATCCAGCTCCCCGGGGAAGTTATTTTTATGATGCCACTCACAATTACTCTTAGGTTTTAAAAAAAAGTATCTGCAATAAGTTTAGAGCTAGAGGGAATAGTCTTCTGTAGAAATTTAACTTTTTTTTCACCGTGGGGAGAGATACAGCCGTGGCATCTTCTATGAAAGAAAACAAGTAGTGGCATGCTAGCTGAGAAAGAGATGTGGAAATGTGGAACTCTGCACATTCAGTAGCTACCACCACTATTCCTACACCATCTGCTATGGTACTTTAGAAGAGCACAATTTCAGAGCTAGTGCAGTGTCACAGCACGCTAATCTTCTGCCTATGGAACCGTCATCCCATATGGGCATTAGCTTTAGTGCTGGGTGCTTCACTTCTGATTCGGCTCCCTGCTAATGGCCTAGGAAAGCAGTGGAGGATGCACTTGGCTCCCAGTTTTGGACCAGCCCAGTTCTGATTGTAACAGCTGTTTGGAGAGTAAACCAGTGGATTGAAGACCTTTCTTATCTCTGTAGCTCTATCAAGTAAAATAAAATATTTAAAATAAAAGAGCACAATTTGATAAACCCTAATTTGGTCAAATCCACTTATATATAAGGATATTCAGGTGTAGAGAGTTAGAGTGACGCATAAAAAATTTTCAGGTAGGATATGAAGCTAAAAATTATCATCTTAATTTCCATTTTTATTTTTTACCCCACTATACTATTTGTAAGAAACCTAAATCTTTAAGAAAATAGCATGTTACGAGTTAAAATGGCTGGCTACAAAGAAGGGTTCAGGTGTTTACTAATGAATATTTGTAGAAAATGTTTGAGTCCTACCTTCACTTAGAGATGGACGAATAGGTGGTGAAACCAATGGGCCAAATGTCTCTAAATCAAATCTTCCAGTCCGGGATTGAGCCTTTAGCAACCAATAACGTTTCTCAAGATCAATGATGTCTGATTCTTCCACTGAGAGTCAAAATAAGCAAACTTAGTTACAAACCTCAGATTTCTCTTCTGGTAATTTGCTTATACTGTTATTGTATTTTCCAAGGATATAATTTTCCATTTCAATTACTAAAACAGATCATGATCAAACAAAAAATCTGAAAAACAAATCTACCATATGTAAACTAGTAGAACAATGAAATAAAAATGAATAAAACCCAAGATGCTTTAAAACAGATCTGCATTACTAGGCTGCTGAAGTCTATCATGTAAAGTAATGTACGACTGAATGATTTCTTCTGGACTTCCAATATAACTTCTGCCTACCCATTTTTGTTTGCATTCAGTCTTCATCTTGGATTTAAAGTTTCTATGTACATTTCCTCTCCTGGCCAGATCATTTATACAGGACACATAGCAGGATACACACCCGAGTAATCTTATCAATACGTTGCAGCATTTACACATTCAATACTTAACAATTAAATGGAAAAAATATGGTAAAGAATGTTATAAGTCAATAAATGGCAGAAGAGTTGGGAGTGGAATTTACTATGTGGACAGGTAACTCAATATAAATCAAGAATTACACTTTACCACAACTACTGCTACCATTCTAAAACAATCATTAGCATTATAATTTTTATTTTGCAAGTATAAAAATTGTGTTACTACTTGTAGCTTAATCTTCAAATTTGTATTATTTGTTGATTTACATATACTAGTAATACATTTCATTACATGAAAAGAGAAAAATGAAAAGTAAAAAGTGTAATTTGCAGGTTTTCACATAACTGTAATCATAGCAGTACTTCTACTTAACTTGCTATAATCCAGGTTGTTCGGGAAGTTTATTTCCAATGTTTTTATTCCATAATTGATACCATCATGTGAGCTCTCAAATTATACAAAATCCTATTTCATAACTTTGCATAATCAATAGGGTAAGTTCATATTTTAATTTTGCCAAAACATCATTCAGAAAGAATACTAAATTTTTCATAGAGGAATACACAACAAAACATGTAGCTTTTCTTTTTTTAGCCAAACAACCAAACTACATTCTTACCTCCTGATAAGTGAAAATTTTTGCAAAGGCCCAATTACTTTGAAATAGTAACTAATCTTTATTTTATTATTCAAAACTTTAAAATAACTAAAATTTCTACTTAAACTGTATCTATTCAATTCATACTCAAGTATTTGTTACATGTGTGCTAAAGTTCACTATATTATCATTGATATCCACATATGAATAAATTGCTGGGAAGAGAGAGTTCAACTAACTTTATTTTCTCTTACCGAAGTTAGAGCAGGTAATTTCAGCAGTTACTATTTCTAATTACAATCTATATATCAATATCAAATCTTCTAACTATTGGCTAAATAAGAACGACTTTATCACCCACCTATATGTACAATTTTTTCTGGGTCACAAAATTGACATATCATACTCTCAACATTCTGCACAGCTCCTGGCCTGTGCTTTGGGCCAAATCAAATTTCATCTCACCAAAGGCTCCAGCTTCCAGATTAGTTCTTTTGCATCAGAAATGGCTCCTCATCAAAAACAGTCAGGCACAACACTCAAAGTGTTATCATACAGTAACACAAGCTGTTAACATGTCTTCAGATAGCAACCTGCTCTCAGGAACAATGACCTGACTTGGACTCAAAATGGCGATAAGCCTTAAGTCACTACTAATAGATAAGAGGATAATGCAGGAAGACATGCAGATTTACTCTGCAGTTTACAGTCTAAGAATCACTGAAGTATTTTTTCTTACTGAGAGACTTTAACATTGTAAACTGAAATGTCATAGGAAACATAGCTATATGTACTTATATATGTATATTCTTACTTGAGACAAATGCTAAAACAAATAGGGACAGTAAAAATTTATTTAATATGAAAAGAGAATAACCAAGTGAATTACATGGTTCTAAAATTTACCCAAAATATGACATGTATTCTTTCAAAATTCCAATTCTACTATCCAAAGAAATCATTGAGTTATCAGATTTACTTGCTCTTATAGTACACTGAAGGGAAACTTGACAAACTCTTTCTCAATTTATTTCAAAACATATTTATAACAAAAGCAAGCACATCTATTTTCTTCCAAAAACAGCTGAATTCTACAAAAGACTATGATCAGCATTTAGGAAAATAAATATCAACAATAGTTCTTTAAAAAATTCCAAGACTTCTACTACCCACGTGGGTGCAGGATCCCAAGGTTTTGGGCCGTCCTCGACTGCTTTCCCAGGCCACAAGCAGGGAGCTGGATGGGAAGTGGGGCTGCCGGGATTAGAACCGGCGCCCATATGGGATGCTGGCATGTGCCAGGCAAGGATTTTAGCCACTACGCTATCGCACTGGGCCCAAGACATCAATTTTGAATTTTTTAGCCAAAAGTAGAATGAGAATTTATAGGCAATACAAATCATAGTCATAGTAATGTAAGGTGACCTCTGTTGAATTTCTTTAAGAAAATTAACAGTAACTCTGACTCTGTAATAATGCTTTCATAGTAAGACCCACTGAAAAAGTAGCCTCTTGACCAAGGCTAATAACTGTTTAGTTGTCTACTGAACTAGCTTACTGTTGATTCCTTATTACTCTAAACTGTAAAATAAAAGCAATCAAATGCTAGGAAAAACACTTTATTCCCACACATTTACTCATCTATTATCCTCTATTAGAAAATGCCTTGATCCTTGGGGACTGTGTTGTACAGTGGGTTGAGCCACTACTTTGCAATAAAGGCATGCATGTCAGAGTGCTGATTAAGTGCCAGCTGTTCTAATTCCCACCTAGCTCCCTGCTAACGCTCATAGTGATGGATACAAGGGCTTGGGCTTATGTCACACATGTGAGGGACAAAGATAAGAAAACAGGCGTGGGTCCCCAATTCCTGGAAGTTGCTACCCTTTCCTAGAAAATAAGATCATTTTCTACCCAAATATTAACACATTTGTCAGGCCCCATAAAGGAACACAATAGGGTTGCTCTGTTTTCACAGAAGCCTGCTGTTCGCCATTTTAATAAAGCCCTCTGGTTTTCAGTTTGTTGCCTTAAGTCTGAAGCCTCCTCAAAGAACACTTCTCAGCCTGTGGTAGCCAAAAAAGAGTTTCTAACTGTCTGGTGTCAATATTATTTAACTAATTACCTCCAAATATCTAACCATGCAAGCTTCAGTACCCCTGCCGAATTTTTATTTGAATTTTTATTTGAAAGGCAGATTTACAGAGAGACACACACACAGAATCTTTTACCACTGGTTCACTCCTCAATTATTTGTAACAGCTGGAGCTGAGACAATCTGAAGCCAGGAGCCAAGCGATTCTTCTCACACATGTGTGTAAGAGGCCAAGGATCTGAGTCATCCTCTGCTGTTCTCCTGGGTCATGAGCAGGGAACTTATGGATTAGAAATGGAACGGCTGGGGCTAGAACCAGGGTTCATATGGGATGCTGGTACTATGGGCAGAGGAGTAGCCTGTTGTGTCACCACATTGATCTTGCTTCCTTAAATATTTAAAAATCACAACTAATTTCTCACCTAAAAATATAGTATGTCTGAACAGTCACATACACCAAGGTTGTTAAACCTACTCAAACATGATGATTTATCTTGGTCCTTTCTCCATGATAGTTTCAGTTCTGTATCTCCAAAACAATTATCCTCCCTACTCTTGAATACAGTCAGTATTTAAAAATCATGACTACTGGCTGAAATTTCTCAACCCAGTTCAATGCAGTATCATGCATTTACTCCAGTATCATAGGAAAAACTTCCTTATACTCAAAGGCCTGCAGCTACTATGGAGAAATAGTCATTTCCAACTGCCTCTAATGTAAGACATAAAACAATCTACTGCTTCAATTAAAACATGAATTTCCTACAGATATGTACTTAATTCAAATTTAAAAATACAGAGATCAGATGCCAGAAGAGGCTGAGAATGAGCTGGGCTTTGGTAACAAGAAGCATTTAAAGAGGTGGGAGTGTGGTATAGCAGTTAAGATGATACTTGGGTCACCCACATGACTTTTCGAAATACGTGGGTTCAAGTTCGGATCTTCATTAACTCCAGCTTACTGCTAATGTTTAGTGTGGAAGGCAGGCAGTGACAACTATGGCAGTCAGGTCCCTGAACTCACATGTGAACTACTGAGTGCTGGCTCCGGGCCTGGGCGTGACCCAGCCATGCTAATGCGAGCATGCAAGGTGTGAAGCAGAGGAAAGGTGCAACGTCTGTCTGTCTCTCCGCACTTTTCAAATAAGTAAAAAAGTATTATTTTTAAAATATGAAGTACTGACGCTGGCATCCCAGATCACAATGCCCATTTGAGTTCCAAATATGCTTCTTCAGATCCAGCATGAGGAGGTCTTCAAAAAGCATTCATTTAAGATACCACCTCACAGACAGCTGCTTAACCTACTATGCTACAACGCTGGCCTCCCTGGGGACTTTCTGAGGTATTCTGTAGAATGAAAATGGGGGAGGGCCCAGAGCCATAACCTAGTGGCTAAATCCTTGCCTTGAAATCACCAGATCCCATATGGGCACCAGTTCAGTTCCCTGCTTGTGGCCTGGGAAAACAGCAAAGGATGACCCAAAGGCTTGAGATCCTATACCTATGTGGGACACCTGTAAGAAACTATTGGCTTCTGGCTTCAGACTGGGGCAGCTGCAGCCGTTGCAGCCACTTGGGGAGTAAATCATCAGACAGATGACAAATCATCTACCTCTCTGTATATCTGACTTTCCAATACAAATAAATAAATCTTAAAATAAATTTAAAAGGGCATCATACAATATCATATAAGCATTTAAGAGATGCAGAAAGGCAGGATTAAGATTTATCATAAGCAAAAGCAGCATGTAGCAAGAAATACTGTGGAAGGTAACGCTCTGGCCTGGTCATGGTTCTGAATCCTGTCACTTCAAAATTGTCATCACCTGATCTCACTTGGGTGCAGGGTCTTTGCAGATCTAAAGCGGTAAGGGTCTTGAGGTGAAATACTCAAAGGAAAGGTCATCTGAATAGGAAAAAACAGAATGGATTTGTCCTGCCCTGCCTAGGAATTCTTGGGGTCAGCAAATACAACAGGGGGAACACAGAACTGTTAACACTTTCATTTGCATGGCTCAAACTTTGAGGCATGAAGTTTCTCCTATTTCAGATTATGCCTTGTAGCAATATGTATCAGCAGCCCTAGGAAACTAATCTGGGCAGGGTAGGAACAAACTGCAGGAGAGAGATATTTCCCATGCCCCAGGATTTCACTTCATCATACTTTGGAAGAAAAACATACTAAAAAATTGATAAGCAAATCCCCCATTTAACTCCCAAGCAATTATATTTAAAGATGAGCAGGAAAAAAAATGTCATGCCATTACTTACAATGTGTGACTCCAGCCAAAGTTTGGTAGAAAGTAGGAGTGTCACTATCATCTGTGAGGGTGACATACACACCTCCGGACAGCAGCCAACGGGAGAAGGTAAAAGCATCTTTGTTTAGAAGCAGCCAATTTCTAAACTTTTCATAATTTACCTTTTCACCCTAAAATTAAAATAAGAAAACATGATTAGTCACATATAAAAGTAGATGTACGGGCCCGGCGCGGTGGCACAGTGGTTAAGGTCCTCGCCTTTGCACGCCCAGGATCCCATATGGGCGCCGGTTCTAATCCCGGCAGCCCCACTTCCCTTCCAGCTCCCTGCCTGTGGCCTGGGAAAGCAGTCGAGGACGGCCCAAAGCTTTGGGAACCTGCACCCAGGTGGGAGACCCGGAACAGGCTCCTGGCTTCGGATCGGCATAGTATCGGCCCGTTGCGCTCACTTGGGGAGTGAATCATCGGACGGAAGATCTTCCTCTCTGTCTCTCCTCTCTGTACATCCGCCTTTCCAATAAAAAAATAATAAAAATAAATCTTAAAAAAAAAAAAGTAGATGTACAACCTGAAATTTGCTGTTTAAAATTGCAGGATATATATAATTCGAAAATTAAGCTGGTTTTAAAAATAATTCTTGGGCTTGTGCTGTTGTTACAGCGAGTTAAGCCATATATGCTAATTCGAGTTCCAGCTGCACCACTTCTGATCCAGCTCCCTAATGCACTTGGGAAGGCAGCAAGGATGACTCAAATGTATAGACAAGACCCACGTGGGAGACCCACAAGAAGCTCCACTCTTGGCTTCAGTCTGGCTTAGTCATGTCTGTCGCAGCCATCTGGGGAGTGAACCAGCAGAAAGAAGTTATGTCTTGCTGTCTCTCTCTAACTGCCTTTCTAATAAATCTTGAAGAAATTGGGTTTAAAGCTCCATTTGCATAAAACATGCATACACTAACTGAAAACTATTCATCAATACATTAACATCATCTGCTGATTATAAGAAGTGACATTTTGGGGTCCGTGTTGTGGCACACCAGGTTAAGCTGCAGCCTGTGATGTCAGCATTCCATTTGGGTGCTGTTTGGACTCCAAACAGTCCAATTTCAATCGAACCCACTGCTAATGACTCAGACACAGCAGCAGAAGATGGCCCCAAAATTTGGGTCCCTGACCACATGGAAGAACCAGGTGCAGATCATGGCCCCTGGCTTTGGCCTAGATCAGTCTTGATCATTACAGCACTTGGGGAGTGAATCAAAGAATAGAAAATTCTCTGTCACTATTTCAAGTAAGGAAATATGTAAATCTTAAAAAGAAAAAAAAAACCCAAAAAATACTATCAGCCAACAGGGACAGATCATTCTTATTTAAGAACAACCATTTCTGTAGGCCCAGAGCGGTTCAAGCTCTTGTCTTGCAAGTGCCAGGATTCCAAATGGGTGTCATTTTGTATCCTGGCTGCTCTGCTTCCCATCCAGCTCCCTACTGTGGCCTGGGAATTCCCAAAGCCTTGGGACCCTACACCTGAGTCAGAGACTCAGAAGCAGCTCGTGGCTCCTGCCTTCAGGTCTGCTCAGCTCAAGCCACTGGGGCCATTTGACGAGTGAACCAAAGGCTGGAAGATCTTTCTGCCTTTCCTTCTCTCTGCAAATCTGACTTTCCCACAAAAAAAAAAAAAAAAAAAAAGGTCATTTAAAATTTAAACTACAATAAAGTAAGACATCACTCAGAAATAATACGTAAAGATATCAAATGGTTGAATCAGGTAACATTAGCCCATTTATAATGTTGAATCTTACTGTTCGTTTTTGTTTTGTTTTTACTAACTGTAGTGATGTAGTCAGCTAGCTCAACTTGGAAGCCACTCCTTCTCACCAGACAGGTGTTCCCTCCTGCCCACCTGTGACTCACCTATCATCTGAGAGGGTAGTATTGCATTGTTGTGTAATCACTCCCCTCACTAGCCCTGAAAAAGGCTCCTGACAGGTAGGGGCTCACTCTCTTGGTCATATGCTCCTTTGCTCTGGCACTCCAACTCTTGGCTTCCCCATTACCTCTGACAACTGTTATCTTTTGAGAATGATGTGTGTGTGTGTGTGTGTGTGTGTGTGTGTGTGTGTATTCCTCACCCTCTGCTTACTGCTTGGGTGGGACAATGAAGATAGCAATGCTAAGATGCTCTGAAATTCTAATTTATGTACCATCATGAATTCCAGGAGAGGTGAGGCTTAGTAATAGTGGAATGTGGGCAGAGAAACCAGGGAGGGGTCAATGTCTGTACCTTTGTAAGTTGCAAGTCTCTTAGGATAATTTATATTGTTTGGGGAAGCTGGGACATGGGCCTTTAGCTTAATGGATGGAATTCACGGCAATTACCATTTGTTCCACTTGGAACAAATGATTGGATTGATTGGATTGCCACATGGACTTGTTATTTGTTACTTCTAGTGGGCCCTGTTATCACCAAGTTTGGTTATAAAGACTCCTTAATAAACCTTAGACATGTCTGGTGTGATCTCGCTTGCACCCTGTAATACAACTACAGGTATCTACCAATTCTAATAGCCATATATTTGAACCTTCTAAACCTATTTCTTTGATTTTGTTCCAAAGGGATTGTCATTAACAACATAAACTCATTTTTACACAAGGCCACTGTTTTCGATTAAGCTGCTTTACCAGGACCTAAAAGATCACACCAAAAATTAAAATAGAGTCAACCACAATGAAGTTTTAGGTCACAAGACTGAAACAACTGTTAAATGATCTTAGCAGAAATTAGAAGAGGGAGGGTATCAGATTTTGCAAACACTAGTTTGCAAGTAGCAGTATAACAAAGTTCTATCTGCTTTAGTTCTGAGATGCGAACCTGAAGTTTCCTGATGTCAGTTAACCGGGCACATTTCAACTGTTCCCACAATTCAAGCAAAAAAAGTAACTTTAAAATGACCAATGCAGTCTTGGTTTGTTTAGCTTCCCTCTGATAAAACCAATCTCTTCTGCTCAGCACAATGCAAAAATAAATCCAAGGAAAGTGTTCAAACTAGGGGCCGGTGCCATGGTCTAGTAGGCTAAGCTTTTCCTGAGGCACTGTCTCCACTTTTGATCTAGTTCCCTGCTTATAACTTGGGAAAACAGCAAAGGATCGCTCAAGTTCCTGGGTTTTCACACATATGTGGGACATCCAGAAGAAACTTGTAGCTCTTGCCTCCAGCTGTTATGGCCATGTGGGGTGTGAACCAAAGGAAGGAAGATTTCTCTTGCTCTGTAACTCTGCCTTTCAAATAAAAGTAAATATGTCTCTTTTTAAAAAAGATTTATTTTTATTATTTTTTTTTTATTGGAAAGGTGGATATACAGAGAGGAGAGACAGAGAGGAAGATCTTCTGTCCGATGATTCACTCCCCAAGTGAGCGCAACGGGCTGATGCTATGTTGATCCGAAGCCAGGAGCTTCTTCCGGGTCTCCCACGCGGGTGCAAGGCCCCAAGACTTTGGGCAGTCCTCGACTGCTTTCCCAGCCACAAACAGGGAGCTGGATGGGAAGTGGGGATGAGAATTAGAGGATTAGAGGATTAGAACTGTGGCCCATATGGGATCCTGGTTTGTGCAAGACAAGGACCTTCGCTACTAGGCTACCGTGCCAGACCCGAATTGTAAATCTTTAAACTTCACAAGACCTGCATCAAGATCCAGCTCCAGGTTATCATTGCTTCTCAAAACAAAAAGTCAACTTATTTGACTTAGCAGCATAGTTGGGAACAGCTGAGGTGTCCTTCCTTCTGGAACTACTTTTATCAGATATCTTCCAGGACACTACTCTCTGAATAATCTTATTACCTCACAGGTCATTCCTGTTTCCTATTTTGAATCCTCTTTGTTCATTAATCTGTAAATATTGGAGTAGAAGACTTATTCTCCCAATCATTTCTGGATGATCTCGATGCCTTATATATCCCATCCTCCCCTGCAAACCAATAAGTCTTTTCCCCAGAACAAGGATTTAATATCAAAAGACATATTTGAGAATTCCAGTCCAATGACTGATAGATCCTCCATTATAATTAAACTTTTCTTAATATCCAATCTCCCAAATTCCTTCCTCATTAATCTTGATGAACTTAGCTAATAGTGACTCTATAACTAAATCAGGCCTAACACTTCAATCACCCTTCCTGTGCTTCTTCTTTCAGCCCACTGTGTAACTATAATTCTACCAACTTCTAATTCAAAATGCATGAAGACTTTTAAAATGCCCATCACCTATACACCAGAGTACTCATGCACTTTAATTGGTCTCTGGAACACTGATTGTCCACGAAAAATGCAAAGTAATCATATTTAAGACGCAATAAAGTAAAAAGCATCTCATATGGTGGAATCCATTCACTGAAACCTCTGGTGGGTTCTGTCTCCACTCAAGGTAAAAGACAAAGGACTCACACTCTCCAACCACATAATCACTGTCCCACTCCACAAAAATCTCTTAAATTTCAGTTCCTATTATTTCCTTACTCACCCCATTCCAACTAAATTTACTTTTCAATTGTTCTTTGGACATCCTAACCACATTCCCACCTAAGAGTCTTTGTTATATTTGTTTCATAAAAACCGGTTCTCTCAAACATCTTCAGTTTTTTCTTGCAATTCCTGTAAACTCTGTTCAAATCTGACTTTGTCTGACATATATTATCCACTCATCCTATCTGAATAACAATACCTGGCTTTCTCTACACCTGATATCACCTATTCTCTTATTCCACATTATTTTTCCCCCAGCATGCTTTAACTTCTAATACACATGCCTGCTGCTGTGGCTACTTTATAGAAATCAGTGGACAAACATAATGAGAGGGTCTGCACAAACCTTACTGAAATGAAAAACTATGAACTCTCCCTGAAAAGAGGCAAGAAGTATTAATACATTAGACACCTTTGTAAATATCAAATTAATCAGGTCTTCAAATATTAGATTAACTTTTTACTGATTCACAAATCTTTATTACAGGAAGTAAATAAACCATAGGCCAGTTTGTTCTGAAGTAGTGAAATACTATCATAGTGGTTTCCAGTCAGTACTTATGTAGTAAAAAACACACTCTTGGGCCCAGCGCAGTGGCCTAGCAGCTAAAGTCCTCGCCTTGCATCCACCAGGATCCCATATGGGTGTCGGTTCTAATCCTGACAGCTCCACTTCCCATCCAGTTCTCTGTTTGTGGCCTGGGAAAGCAGTCGAGGATGGCCCAAAACCTTGAGACCCTGCACCCATTTGGGAGACCTGGAAGATGTTCCTGGCTCCTGGCTTTGGATCGGCACAGCACCGGCCCTTGCGTCACTCAGGGAGTGAATCATCAGAGGGAAGATCTTCCTTTTTGTCTCTCCTCCTCTCTGTATATCTGCCTTTCCAATAAAAATAATAAATCATTTTTTAAAAAAGCACACACTCTTGTATTCAATGTGTAGAAACGTTAAAAGAAATGCTAAAATCAAGAAAGGGAAATCACAAGATGTTGTCAGAACAAAAGAAACTTAAAGTCAGAGAGGTGTGAAGTTAAAGACAGACAACCCCACCCCAAGAGATATCAGAACCATATTTACCCATATGGATGAATACAGATAAGCAATGTCTATATAGTCAGGAAGGTGGAGCTCAACTCCCAATATAAAAAAAAACAGTGAAAACCTATCGTATTGGTGAAAGAAGTAAGCCCATGCCATGCTTAAGAAACTCAGTTAGGTGTTGGCACACTGGTGCAGTGGGTGAAACCACTGCATGTGACCCTGGTAACCTATATGGGTGTTAATACGTGTCACGCGGATTCCACTTCCAATCAGCTCCCCGGTTATGGCATAGGAAAAGCAGCAGAAGATGGACCAATGGGTCTCTGTCACTCACAAGGGAGACTTAGAAAAAGCTCTTGGCATCAGACTGGCCCAGTCCTGAACATTGTGGTCATGTGGAGAGCGAATATTAAGAAATAATCAGGCTGGAAAAAGTATATAATATATAGCTGTTCTGTTATTTTGGGTTGAATTGATCTCCCCAGAAGATATTCTGAAGTCCTAGCTTTTCAGTCAGGGTATGCTTGAAATATATGCAAATGATTAAAACATCAACCATTAAATATAAAATCGCTAAGAACAAGAAACACATAAACATCTACCTATTATAGTTAAATGTAAGACTCAATACTCTGCCAAACATTTTTTTAAGACAAAAACTAACGTTTAAAACAAAACAAAAAAAACCACTGTCAACAAGACGATATGAAATGTAGACTTTAAAAATACCTCTGCGAAACACTTCCTGAGCGTATCTGGGACTTTACCATCCACCACATGCAGCATTCTTTCCATTTCTTCTCGTACAACATAGCTCCCGGATTCACTTGAAAAAAGACTAAAAATGTCTAGGAGAAAACAAGACAACACAAATTAATCTCCGCACAGATGCAGGGAAAATATTTTTAAAAATGAGTGATTATTAGCGCCAGGACTTTATAAACATAATTTAAGTCACGCCTCAAAATAACCCAGTCAACAGCAAATGGTAGTATCTTTTCAAACACACCAGCCTAAAACAAAACAAACCCATATTAGGTGTGGTGAAGATTGGGAGGTAAAGAGTCTCTTCTATCAAGAGGATATCAAGAAATTTGTGCGGTAGTGGGTATTAGACCTGGCAGTTAATATCCCCGATTAGGATGCTCATATCCCATTGCCACTGTGCGTGGTTTTAAGCCCCACATGTGGCTCTGATCCCCAGTTCTGGCTTCGGATTCCAGATTCCTGTGGGAAGCAGCTGTAACAGCTCAAGCTCTGAGGGTCCTTGCCTGACAAGTATGAAACCTAGACTGAGTTCTATTCTCTTGGTTTTAGCCTCAGCAGCTGCAGGCATGTGAAGAGTTAACTGTGGCAGTACTACCTACCTCTATCTCTTTCTCTGCTTTTCAAATAACAACAACAAAACAGACACTGCTCAGAAAAGAAGCAAATTATAAAATGATCTGTATTTCATTTTATAAAAATACTAAAGCTTGCAAAACACCTGAAGGTATATTAAAGGGCATATAAACATATGCATAGCACAGAAATGAAAGATCACCATATTCATGAGTGTTAACCTCAGTGAAAGGAAGAACAGGATTGGGATAATGAACCAATACAAGAAGGGTCTGTTTCTTTTAGAAATAAAGATGGAGGACAAGCATAACACAGTTTTAAGAAACAGTAAAGTTGGGCCCGGCGCGGTGGCGCAAGTGGTTAAAGGTCCTCGCCTTGCACGCCCGGGATCCCATATGGGCGCCGGTTCTAATCCCGGCAGCCCCGCTTCCCTTCCAGCTCCCTGCTTGTGGCCTGGGAAGGCAGTCGAGGACGGCCCAAAGCTTTGGGAACCTGCTCCCGCGTGGGAGACCCGCAAGAGGCTCCTGGCTTCGGATCGGCCCGTTGCGCTCACTTGGGGAGTGAATCATCGGATGGAAGATCTTCCTCTCTGTCTCTCCTCTCTGTATATCCGCCTTTCCAATGAAAAAATAATAAAAATAAATCTTTAAAAAAAAAAAAAAGAAACAGTAAAGTTGGGTGGAAATACATATTACATGTATAATTAGAACAGAAGCATTCTTATTATGCGTTTAATTCATCTCCCCAGAAGATATGCTGACCTTCAGGTAGGGTGGTTGCTTAAAATCATTTCCATGAGGAAGTAATTCCATGATCACCACCTCATTTCACCTGAATACGACAGATGTTCAAGTCCCTTATATTCATTTAGAATGACACAGAAAAGGGAACTTCAAATATTCATGGACAAGTCAAATTAAAATTAAAGGATTAGCATTTGGCACAATACTTCAGTTGTCATTTGGAATGTGCACATCTTATACGAGAGGTGCTTGGTCTAAGTCTTGGCTTTGCTTCAGATTCCAGCCGCCTGTTAGTGCAACTCTGGGAGTTAGCCACTGATGTCTTGTAATTAAGTCCCTAACACCCACATGGGAGACACAGATTGAGATCCCGGCTTCAGCCTGTCCTAGCCTCAACTGTTACAGGTATTTTTTTTTTTAAATAGAGAAGATTATAGATCTCTGCCAGTCTGTCTGCTTTCCTAATGAATAATAAATAGAGCCGGCATGGTAGGCTAGCAGCTAAAGTCCTCGCCTTGAACATGCCAGGATTCAATACTGGCACTGGTTCAGTTCCCAGCTGCTCCACTTCCCATCCTGCTTGTGGCCTGGGAAAGCAGTCGAGGACGGCCCAAAGCCTTGTGACCCTGTACCCGTGTGGGAGACCCGGAAGAAGTTCCTGGTTCCTGGCTTCGGACTTGCATAGCATCGACTGTTGCGGTCACTCGGGGAGTGAATCATCGGACGGAAGATGTTCATCTCTGTCTCTCCTCCTCTCTGTATATCTGACTTTCCAATAAATAAATAAATCTTATAAAAAAAGAGCCTACTTTATACAAATACATTTTACTGTGTATCAATCATACTCCAATATAAGTGTGTATTTTTTGTTTATTCACTTATTTGAGAAGCAGAGTCACAAAGAGAGTGAACTACAGAGATCTTCCATTTCCTGGTTCACTCCTCATGACCACTATGGCCAGAGCCTGAACCACACTGGGTCTCCCACATGTGTGGCAAGGTTTCAAGTAATAGGGTGATCATCTATTGATTTCCTAGGCACTTCAGCAGGGAGTTGGATCAAAAATGCAATAGCAAGGACTTGAAATGGCACTCTGGTATGAGATGCTGCACTACAATGCTAACACCAAAACAATATCCTTGGAAAAAATATTAAAGACAGTCTAGATTCAGAAACAAGAAAAATTCCGATTAGAAGAAACTGTATAGGATAGAACTCAGTCTATTCAGACAGCTGGAACAAAATACAATGGCCATTTATCTTCTGCAATTATGAATGTCAAGAATTCCAAGATGAAGGAGCCAGTAAATCTGCAGTTAGCACCACAGCACAGCAGTCTAGGCATTTGCATACAGCACAGGCATGCACTGATCCAGCTCCCTGCTTTTGGCCTGGGAAAGTATTGGAAGATGGCTTAAGTTCTTGGGCGCCTGAAACTATGGAAGAGACTTAAAGAAAACCGTAGGTTCCAGGCTTTGGATTGGCTCAGTTCAATTATTGTGGCCATTTTGGCAGTGGACTAGTGGATGGAAAACCTCACTTGGTATCTCCTCTGTAAAATCTGCTTTTCAGGGTCCGGCGGCATGGCCGAGCAGCTAAAGTCCTCACCTTGAACGCATCGGGATCCCATATGGGCGCTGGTTCTAATCCCAGCATGGCTCCACTTTCCATCCAGCTCCCTGCTTGTGGCCTGGGAAAGCGTTGAGGATGACCCAAAGCCTTGGGACCCTGTACCTGCATGGGAGACCCGAAAGAAGTTCCTGGATCCTGGCTTCGGATCGGCATAACATCGGCCATTGAGGTCACTTGGGGAGTGAATCATCAAACAGAAGATCTTCCTCTCTATCTCTCCTCCTCTCTGTATAACTGACTTTGTAATAAAAATAAATAAATAAATCTTAAAAAAAAAACAACCCTGCTTTTCAAATAAAAAAACAAAACAAAACAAAAAAACAAAAAATACTGTAGGCTGCTGAAAGTCCATTTCCTGGATTATAGCCAGCCATCTTTTCAGTGTATCTCACTGTAAATCTATGCATTAAATTTTCTCGAGTACATAATTAGAAGTAGAATTACTGGGTCATGTAGTAACTTGGCTTAATCAATTTTAGAGTATTTAGTTGAATTTTATTTTTAAGGTAGAATTACACAAAAGAAATAAGACAGGTCTTTCATCTGTTGGTTCACTCAACAAATGGCTGTAACAGCTGGAGGTCAGCTGATCTGAAGCCAGGAGTTAGGAGCATACTCTGGGTCTCCCACATGGGTGTAGAGGCCCAAGCACTTGATGCATCCTCCTCTGCTTTCCCAAGCCACAAGCAAGGAACTGGATGGGCACTGGAACAGCCAGGACACAACTCAGTGCTGATATGGTGGGAGAGATACCTCTACGCCATGCTAATGGCCTGGTAACTTGATTTTTAACAGTTTAAGAACACTTAAATTGCTTTCTGAAATAGCAGCACTATTTTATACTTGCATCAGCAATGCATGGGACTATATTAACAAGCAACCACTTCTTTTTTTTTTAAGATTTATTATTATTATTATTTTTTTTATTGGAAAGGCTGATTTACAGAGAGGAGAGACAGAGAGGAAGGTCTTCCGTCCCATGATCAACTCCCCAAGTGAGCGCAACGGCCAGTGCTATGCTGATCCGAAGCCAGGAGCCTCTTGCGGGTCTCCCACGCGGGTGCAGGGTCCCAAAGCTTTGGGCCGTCCTCGACTGCTTTCCCAGGCCACAGGCAGGGAGCTGGAAGGGAAGTGGGGCTGCCGGGATAGAACCAGCGCCCATATGGGATCCCGGGTGTGCAAGGTGAGGACCTTAACCACTTGCGCCACCACGCCGGGCCCGAGTAACCACTTCTTAACATCTTTTTTATTTTAGCCAACATAGTGAGTATGCTATACTATTTTACTGTAGCTTTAATTTACACATGTTATTACTGTGTTGAGTACTCTTGAAGGATGCTTGAGTATCTTCCTGGGAGAAATGTCAGCTACAGTCCTTTGTTAAATTTTTGAGGTAAGTTACTCTGTACACAGATGTGATACTACCATTTGAGATAACTGAAAGTACTTACATTTTGCTTTCTCTTCATCTCTTCCTCTTGTAAGGAGAACAAGTCCAATTATTAAATTATTGAAGTGCAGCCCTTTAGATGTTCCACCAAAAGAACAGTAAATCACCTATAAGAAAATGATAAAAGCAACTTTAGGAGCTGTTTCATTGTTAAGGATATTAAGGTAAGTATGACTTTTAATAAATCTTGTCTTCATCTCCAAACAAAACCTTAGTAGCTTTTAGTGAAATGATACTTTAAGTGTTTCCCTCTTCTTCCTCTTTCGTACCTGGTTACTGAACAGTGAGTCAAGAATATACAGCCATTAACATTAAAATACCTGAATTGCAGGCTCAGATAAATTAATACGTAATATTTTTAAAAAAATATTGGAAAAGCAGAATGACAGTGAGAGAAAAAAATAGAAATCTTCCACCCACTTCTTCATTTCCCAAATACCCGCAACAATTGGGAATATGCCAGGCTAACGTCAGAACCCAGGAACGCCACTGAGGTCTCCCATGTAGGTGGCAGAAACCCAGCACTTGGGCTATCAATTACTGCTCCCAGGTGCTCTAGCAAGAAGCTGCATGTAGGTAAACTTGCTGGAACTCAAACAGGTACAATGCAGGAATCTCAATATGTGGCTTAACTGACTTAACCCTCTAAGCCACAATGCCCATGCCATGATTTTATATTCTTTCCTTTGGAGTCTTTACAAGGTGCAAAAGAATAAAGGTCTTCCTTTAATAGTTGCAATAATGTGATAAGAACAGCATATAATTACAGTACTTCCTTCAACCTCAGTAAAACACACATCATCTTAACAGAAAAGAAAGACACTATCTAACTGAATCTTCAGAAATACAGAGATGGGCCCGGCAGCTAAAGTCCTTGCCTTGCACGCGCCAGGAACCCATATGGGCGCTGCTTCTAATCCCGGCAGCTCCACATCCCATCCAACTTCCTGCTTGTGGACACCAACATGGGAATCAATTTGTGTCCTGGCTGCTCCACTTTCCATTCAGCTGCATGCTTATGTTCTGGGAAAGCAGAGGAATAGAGTTCAAGTGCTTGGGCCCCTGCACCCACATGGGAGATCTGGAAGAAGCTTCTGACCTCTGGCTTTAGATTTTCTCAGCTCTGGCCATGTGGCTGTTTTGCAAGTCAATCAGCAGATGGAAAACACCTCTCTCTCTGTTGTTCCTTCTCTCCCTGTAAACTCTGTCTTTTAAATAAAAATAAATCTTTTTTTTAAAGTATTTGAAAATGGGCCTGGCTCGATAGCATAGTGGTTAAAGTCCTTGCCTTGCACATGCTGGGATTCCATATGGGCGCCAGTTCTAATCCCAGCGGCCCCGCTTCCCATCCAGCTCCTTGCCTGTGGCCTGGGAAAGCAGTCAAGGACAGCCCAAAGCCTTGGGACCCTGCACCTGCGTAGGAGACCCAGAAGAGGTTCCTGGCTCCTGGCTTCGCATTGGCTCAGCTCCAGTTATTGCCCTGGGAAAGTGAACCGTTGGACGAAAGACTTTGTCTCTCCTCCTCTCTGTATATCTGCCTTTCCAATAAAAAAACAAGTAAATCCTAAAAAAAAAAAGTATTTGAAAACAAAAATGGAGGAAAGGAACTACATATACAGAGATGTATACTACACACGTCATTTAATACAATATTAAATGGTATTATCAATTCACATGTAGTTTGTCTTAATCCTTATAACTAAATCATCATTAGAAAAAAAGTAACTTACCCTTTTTACAGTATTTTAAAGTAAGGATTATTTATTTTTATTTGAAAGGCAGAATTACAGAGGGCAGAGCAGCAAAGACAAAGATCTTGCATATGTTGGTTCACTCTTCAAACCAGCCTGGCCCTGAAGTAATTCACTCTAGTGATCAAACCTAACCTTCCTCCATTAATAAGTTATTTTGATAATAAAAATAGCTAACATTTAAACATTTATTAGGCTGTATATAACTATTGCTAAGTGTTTCACCAGCACATTATACCCCTAAGTATATTTCTTCTAAAAGGAAATGTCTGCATTCTATGGTTAGAGAATAATAAAGCCCAAAATAACTTGACCACAACATAGAATCAATGAAATTGAACTCTTAACTAATTCACAGTTGCAGGGGGGGATTGGGGAGCTGGGAAGTGGAGGGTCCTAGGAACAGACCTGGTTCGGGAGTCAAGGGGATGCCCTGGCTGGGTCGTGGGTTCCACTGGTGAGCGCAGGGGCAAGAATGGGGAATGCGGTCTGGGTCTGAATATGGATGCAGTCTCCCCCAACACAGGTGTTGACTGGGTCTGGGGCGTGCAAGACTAAGCTATACCCAGCACCCATTGGAACTCGTGAGAACCAGGATGGATGTAGGACAGACTGGGCTAGATCTCTGTCCCTGCTGAACTATATGTGAGCTGTGCCTGGATGTGAGCCAGGTGTGTCTGGGCTGTAGCAACCAATAGTAAGTATCAAAATGGGTGAGTGCTGGTCAGGAAAAGTCACTGTTCCTGCTAGGACAGGAGGTGGACTAAGTAGGGCTGGCCCATGGACCCACCAGTGTGTGCAAGATCTGGTATTGAGAGAGGTCCTGATGGCAGAGCTCAGCAACTCCTCTGTTGGGACACAGTCCTTGCAGGTGAGCACAAGAACCAAGAAAGGGAGCAGCCAAGACCAGGTCAGCTGGCTGGGCTGGGCTAGGCTGTAGTCCCCACTAGTATAAGCTAGAACTGGTGGCAGGCAAGGCTGGGCCACGCTACAGCATCAACTGGAAATGCCGAAGTGAGGCAGGCCATACATACTGGACTGGGCCACAGCACCCAACCAGCAAATATGAGACGCAGGGGAGAGTGGGAGAAACCGGTAGGAGGGCTACAGGGAGCTCCCCTGCTGGGCCACTATTCCCACTGGTGAGTGTGAGAGCTGGGACTGGGGGCAGATCAGGCTGGACAAGGCTACAACACTTGTTGGCCTGCATGAAAGCTGGATAAGGGACAAGCCTGCAGGGCAAACTGGTACCTGCATAGGCCAGAATGGGTGAGGGTTGGGTGGGTTTTGCCATAGCATCGGATAGCAGATGATGGCATGGGAGGTAAACCCCATTGAGCAACTGCAGCACCACCTGGAGAATGCAAGATCCAGGAATTAGAGTGGACTCAGTATGGAAACAGTGGGCACCTCCCTCTTGGGTTGCCACTCCCACTGGTGAGAATGAGAACCAAGACTGGGACAGGCATGGCCAGATAGAGTGTGGCACCTGTCAGCACATGTGTGGGCTGGATAGTGGGCCTGGTTGGGTTGAACTAGGATTCAGTGCCCATTGACATGTATGAGAGCTGAATGGGAGGTGGGACAGACAGGACCAGTCTGCTGTACATACTAGCAAGCATGGGAACCAGGGCAAGAGGAGGGCCTAGTGAGAGTTATAATGGGTTGCTCCAACTAGGCTGCAGCTCCCACTGGTTTGCATGAGGGCAGAGTGTGCAGTGGGTAGGATCAAGTTGGACTGCAACATCAATTAGTTTGCACATAAGTCAGGGCTGGTAACAATTGACCCAGCAATTTCAATTAACAGTGTACATGTAGGCTGATTTGGTTAACAGACTGTGCTGGACCCTGTATTGGCATGCACACACAAAAATTAGGTGTGGGATCATCTTAGATGAAGTTTCTTTGGGAACCCCTCAACTGAACCGCTGAACTCAACTCCAACCCTGGAGGAAATTGCAGCAGGGTCCATGGTCTAACCGTGGAACCCATGTGTCAGAGCTGGGCCTCCTCAGTAGCTTAGACCATGCAGTGGACAGCATATCCAGTTGCACATGGAGGATTTGGCAGTACACTGGAGCCTGCAGAGGACACCTGGTACCATTACAGAGGACAGGACAGAACAAATCAATCAACTACCCCAGCCAAGAGTTGACACTGAATACCTGAACAAATGGAGACTCTAAGGTGGACTATGCCAGCCAGTAGAGTTTGGAGAGATTTCATTGTGATTGGAGTGGCAAGATAGGCAACAACACAGAACTGCTGAACTTTTAAAACCACTTGAGTAGGATCCTTGGAGCTTGCCCCACATTGGGGACCCTGATGGCTGAGAGGCTGGGTGTGGCTGTTGCCCTTATCCTTCCCCTCCTCCCAGATACAGCAAGGAAAAAGAGAATGTCACAACAATGGTCACACCCACCTTCCTCTAACCCTTGACCCTTCACACCTTAATCAAATATGTATCAAAAATAAAATTTATACAATAAAAAAGAAGTTAAAAAGTAGCCAATGCATTCGCTCAACTGATTAATGTTCTATTTCCAGGCACGGGCATCCCATATGGTTGCAGGTTTTATGTCCAAGCTGCTCCATTTCCCAATCTAGCTCCCTACTTATGGCCTGGGGAAACAGTTGAAGATGGCCCAATGCCTTCAGATCCTAAACCCACATTGGAGACCTAGAAAAAAAAAACACTTGGCTCCTGGCTCGTAGCTTGGGATTGGTTCAGCTTTGGCCATCGCATCCATCTGAGGAGTGAATCAGCAGATGAAAGACCATTCACTCTGTCTCTCCTCTCCATACATCTGATCTGCCTTTCCAATAAAAAGAAATATTTAAAAAAAAAAAGCAGCTAAAAAAATGGGAGTCAGTGTAATAACTTAAATAGCTAATCTTTTACTTGCAAGCACTAGCATCCCATGTGGGTGCTGGTTCATGTCCCAGCTGCTCTACTTACAAACCAGTCCCCTCTTTTGGCCTGGAAAACCAGCATAATGATGGCTCAAGTACTTGGGACACTACACCCACGTAAGAGACCCAGAAAGAGGCTCCTGGATTTGGATCAGCCCAGTTCTGGATGTTGTGGTCTGGTGGTGTGGCCACTTGGGGAGTGAATCACCATATAGAAGATCTTTCTCTGTCTCTCCTTTTCTGTGAAAATCTGCCTTTTCAATAAAAATAAAATCTTCTAAAACAATGTTTCAAAAAAAGAGACATGTGTGTACATCTCTGGGGCTCAGAAAAGGATGTGTCATGTTTCAATCATTGCCCTACAGTTTTATTCCTTCTCCTCATATGGTCTCATGGTGAGAGATGTGAATGTCCACGAAGTCATTTTATCTGTCTGACAAGGCAGCCACAGGCAGGAACTGAAACTCAGCACATTTGCAGCAGACTAATTTTTAAATTGATTATTTTGTACGGGACAAGCAGTAAGTGATACATGCTACTTTTTTATCATGGCTTCTGGAGTCAGACAGAACCAGCTGGTGGGCTTCAGCAAATCAGTTTCATCCTATTACATGCATGAATGGTGATGCTGAGGGAATGTGCTGCCTTTAAGCTGCAAGAACCCAGGTATACACTAGACTCAGGGTGGGAAATGCACGAATAGGGCAGAGAGCAGAAGACACAGTTTAACTAGACTTTGTTCATTAGTAGGAATTTACTCAACATTCATTAGCTCATGATTTTTCCTTTTGAAAATATTTTTCTGAGTAAACTGTGATTATTATTTTTTTAAAGATTATTTATTTTTGGGCCTGCGGCCCCATTTCCCATCCAGCTCTCTGCTTATGGCCTTGGATAGCAGTCAAGGATGGCCTAGAGCCTTGGAACCCTGCACCCGCTTGGGAGACCTGGAAGAAGCTCCTGGCTCCTGCCTTCAGACTGGCTATTGAGGCAGCTTGGGAAGTGATTCAACAGACGTAAGTTCTTCCTCTCTGTATACCTGACTTTCTAATAAAAATAAAATAAATCTTAAAAAAAAAAAAAAAAGCAGACAGCCCTGGTGATGGCAAGGGCTAAACCAGCCAAAGGTCAGGACTTGTTGAAATTATTAATATGAAATAAATCACAGGATACAAAGGTGAGGAAAGAACAACTACTGTAGAAACAACTACTAAGGACTGGAAAATTGAACAATGTGCACAGTTCAGCTTCAGTGACTAGTTAGACATAAGGAGGTTTTATTTATCATAAATGTTTTCAATCGACCCCAAAAGACTAGATCCTAAACATAAAGCTAAACTAAACAAAGTGTGCTGCATAACCATAACAAGGCTGTGAAATACTTAACAAGAATTGAATAATCTACAACTAAATAGTGTGCTAGGATAAAATCTAACATTCTTTAAATGAAGATAACAAACTCAGATGCTCAAAATCTAAAGTCTGCAATATCTTACAGATTAAAAAAAAAAACACTATCAGACGTGGGGGAAAAAGGTAGAAAAACTCAGGTAAAAGAAAAACAGAATGCAAGGCTGGTGCTATGGACACAGTAGGTTAAGCCTTTGCCTGTGGTACCAGAATTCCATTTGGGTACCAGTTTGAGTCCCGGCTGTCACACTTCTGCTCCAACTCCCTGTTAAGTTGCCTGGGAAAGCAGCAGAGGAAGGCCCACGTCCTTGGGCCCATACAACCCAAGAAGAGGTTTCACGCTCCTGTTTGGACTAGCACAGCTCTGGTTATTATAGACATTTCATGAGTAAAACAGCATTTGGAAGATTTCTCTCTCTGCAAATCTGTACTTTAAATAAATCTTTTGTTTTTTTTAGATCTATTTTATTTTGACTGGAAAATCAAATATATAAAAAAGGAGGAAAGATAGAAAGGGGTCTGAAAGTGAGTGCAAGGTCCCAAGCTTTGGATCATCCTCTACTGCTTTCCCAGGCCACAGGCAGGGTGTTGGATGGGAAGTGGGGCCGCTGGGACACAAACCAGCACTCATATGGGATTCCGGCAAATGCAAGACAAGGACAAATGCCAATCAACCTTTAAAAATCATGACAGGGCCCAGCATATTAGCCTAGTGGCTAAAGTCCTTGCCTTACACGCACCAGAATCCAATATGGGTGCCGGTTTGCATCCTAGCGGCCCCATTTCCCATCTAGCTCCCTGCCTGTGGCCTAGGAAAGCAGTAGAGGATGATCCAAAGCCTTGGGACCTTGCACTCACTTTGGAGACCCGGAGGAAGCTCCTGGATTCAAATTAGCTCAGCTCTGGCTGTTGCGGCCCCTTGAGGTGTGAACCAGCGAATGAAGACTTTCTCTGTCTCTCCTTCTCTCTGTATATCTGACTTTCCAATAAAAAAAAATCATGGCAACATTTTTTATAGCAATTTGGACTATAACAAAGAAACCATGTGCTACCAATTTTGTGAATGACAAAGCTGAGTGAGAAGTCTAAAGGCATTGATATGTAAGTATAATATACTTAAACTGTAGTCTTCTTAAATACTCAGCATACCTAATGAGAAAAGAAGATCAAGCTTAGAAATTTCAATCAATAAGGTGATGACCTTTTTGCTTGTTTAAGCTAATACAATTTTATGCTACACAGTAGTGATTAAAGAATTAAATATGTTCCCTACTGTTCACTAATCTAATTCCAGCTAGAGAACAGCATGGGATTAACTGGTAGGCATATTAAATATGGTAAAGGAGCAGCAGGGGAAAAGGACTCACTCACATCCCTAGAAGGGAGGGATCCAGCTCTCAATTCCAACAGCTGAATTCCATCTTTGAAAGGTAGCAGATTTCCACTAGGGACTGCAGCAAAAACTTTTGGATCATGATGGGTGCAAATATTGTCATTAGATTCTATCTTCACTTTCATGTCCAAATCCAGAAAATGTAAAAATGTAAATTTACAAGCCATTTCAATGGTCCAAAATTCAGAGAAAATAAAAAAAAAAATACACTGACTTCAATATATCCTATACCTTTGTCAAGCTCATTTGCTACAAAGTGAGAGAAACATTAAGGATAAGGATATGAATGAGAAATTGACCACTTTAAGAATAAGGAGTTATTAAGTCAGTGTTGTAGCATAACAAACAGGTTAGGCCATTTCTCTAACACTGGCATTCCATTATCAGAGAGCTAGTTGGAGTCCTGTCTCCTCCACTTCCAATCCTGCCTCCTGCTAATGCACCTGGAAGGCAGCAAATAATAAACAAATCTCATAAGCCCATCACATATGTGGGATTCAAAATGGACTTCCTGGCTCCTGATCTCAGCTGGCCAAACCCTGACCATTGAGGACACCTGGGGAGTGAACCAAGCATATGAAAGATCCTTCTATCTCTCCTCCTCCATCTAATATTCTGCTTTTCAGATAAACAAATATTTTTTGAAATTTATTAGCTAATACAGTGATATTACTATGAGATATTGTTTAGCCATAAAAAAGGATGTAGAAAATGCGACAACATGGATGAACCTGGAAAGCACTCTTTGAGAAATAAGTCATACACAAAAGGACAAATACTGCATGATCCCACTCACATAGGGTTCTGAGAAAAGACAATTCATAAGAACTGGTAGCTTTGAGGTTGCCATTATTGCTGCTTAAGGGTTTCAAAGTTTCTCCCTGGGATGATAAAAAAGAAGTTTCAGGAAAAGAAAACGATGACAACTATATAATTTTGTTAATGGAACTATTGCTGCTGAACAGTACACTTAAAAATTGTTAAAATTGAGCCCAGCATGGTAGACTAGCGGCTAAAGTCCTCGCCTTGCATGCACCAGGATCCCATATGGACACCAGTTCGTATCCCGGCAGCTCCACTTCCCATCCAGCTCCCTGCCTGTGTCCTGGAAAAGCAGTCGAGGACGGCCCAATGTCTTGGGACCCTGCACCCGCATGGGAGACCTGGAAGAAACTTCTGACTCCTGACTTCAGATTAGCTCAGCACCGGCCACTGCAGCCACTTAAGGAGTGAATCAACAGATGGAAGATCTTCCTGTCTCTTCTCCTCTGTGTATATCTGACTTTGCAATAGAATGAATCTTTTTTAAAAAATTGTTAAAATGGCAAATTTTATATTACATATATTTTACCAAAATTAAAAATGCTTAAAGTCCAGTTTGTTAAACGTGGATACTCAAGTCAAGAATATTCTGATCACATAGGTAGTGAGGCAAAGGAAGAAGGGAAACGTAGAGAGTACGCTGTCAAAGCTGGGAATTGGGAATCCAATCCAGGTTTTCCACATAGATGGCAGGAAGCCAAGCATTCATCATCACTTCCTCCCTGGGCCTAAACTGGAAGGAAGCTGGAATCAAAAGCCAGAGTCACAAGTTGATTCCAGGCACTCCAATGTGGGATGTGGATGGGATGTGGGCATCTTCACCAGCATCTTAACTGTTAAACCAAATGCCTGCCCCAGTAAAGTGGCTTTTGATGTTTCAAGTTTCACTGAACAATCATAAAGGTCACCAGGCACCTCTGGCTCATCCTGCATTCCTAGTTTCAAAAGTTCAGACTAATAATGAGTAGATTTTATTGCCTTTATTTATATATATAAAGATTTGCTTATTTGAACGGCAGAGTGACAGAGAAAGAATCTTCCAATCACTGGCTGAAGTCAGGAGCTGGAACTCCATCTTGAAATCCCAAATGGCTGGCAGAAGCGCAAATACTTGGATCATCATCAGCTGTTTCCCAAAAGCATTGATAATAAGGGGCTTATCTGGGACTCAAATTGGCACTCTGATATGGGATGCTCACTTTGCCAGCTATGCCTTAATCTGTGCACAACATATGTCACACATTTGTAGCTTGCATTTTATTTGTAAGATTTTATTTTCATTTATTTGAAAGGTGGTATAACAGAGATCCCCTTTCTATGCACTGGCTCACTTTCCAAATGGCCAACACAGGTGGCAGCAGCCAAGCACTTGCGCCATCTTTGTTCTCCCAGAGGAATTAGCAGGGAGATGACTCAGTACTGAAGTAGCTGCTAATGTACCTCCTGAGAAGGCAGGAGAGGATGGCCCAGGCCCTTGTGCCCCTGCACCTACATGGGAGACTCAGAATGAAGCTCCTGGTTCCTGGTGTTTGCCTGGCTCAGACCTAGCTATTGTGGCCAAATTTTAAAAATGCACTATGCTCCTCATGCGGTCAGGATGGATTCCCGAATAACTAAAATGTTCACTGCCTAGGAAAGAATTCTAGTATATATTTTAAAACAGAAAGCCTACAAGAACTTTGTTTTAAAGGACAGTGCTTCTGTAAGCCCTTTACTCCACAGGTTGTTACAGCAGGTATCACTTTCAGGTTAGACATACCTGAGAAGCATCAAGGTCTCACAACACATTTGGCAATTCCTGATGAAAACTATATTGTTAAACAGTAAAATATTTACAAGTTTTAAACTTCAAGTACAGTGTGCTTATTAGAGGGAGGAATAGAAATTCACACACATGCTTAGTCTAGTCTTACTGGTTAGGTTTCAATAGAGGTGTAGCAACACAGAGGCATGCAAAACCAGCTAATTTGTTATTTAGATATGGTACTAATTTGCTGAATAATTTCTCTGAAAAATAAAAGTTTGCTCAACAATTTCTACTGAGTATTATCATGTTAGAGATATTTCTCAGGTTTTCAAAGACATGGCTTGCTTGGGAAAGGAAAAAATAAACATTTGCGTTGTTAGTTTTCAAATACAAAAGTAGAAGGTAATGGTTGGTACATTTCTATATTCTATTGCAGGTCTGTGGATCTCTAAGTGACTCACCTGAGGCCTAACTTACCCTATGAGTTCAGTCATCCTAAGGCTGTGGCTTTGTAAAACTACTGAGAAAATTCCAAGGCTGACTACAAAACAAAACCTAAGGCAAAAATTGCCCTTAAAGTAACTCACAAGTTGTTCTAATTATTAAGAAACATGGAAAGCACTCCCAGCTTACATGTAAACTATACAATGTTAAAATGACTATCCAGAATACAGAATGCATTTTCCCTCATAATTATCAATCATATCATTTTCCCCTAGCTAATTCTCAGACTTCTACTCAAATGATAATGTGTTTTTTTAAAAATGAGTAACACAATTATAAGAGCATATTACATGATCAGATGTATTTCATAGTTACTATCTATAAGCAGGGGCTAGCATGGGAATTCAGCCTCATTCACAAAACACATTTCCAGGAAGAAACATCTGCACTACATGGCAGAAAGATAATGAAAAAGACAAAAATATGTCTCTGTTTATCTCTCCTTTCCTTTGTGGAACTTTATAGTCCCTGCTAGTGAAGTTATCAGGCAGACAAATGATAAGCTAAGCCATCAGTGTGTGTAACTGGACTTGGAGTAATCATCATTATCAGGTTCCTACATTCCAGAATTGTACTTTTCTAAATAAATAAATAAATACTTATTTATTTGAAGGAGAAACATAACTTTCATCTACTGACTCGTTCTCCAAATCCCTTCAACAGTCAGGCCAAAGGCAGGAAGGACCCCATGTCTCCTATTTGGGTGATAAAAAACCAATATTCACATCATCCACTGCCTCCCAAGCACTTTAACAGGAAAGTGGAGGTATAACTCCACTCCAAGAATTCTAATATGGGAAAATAACAACCCATGTAGCAGCTTTAACCTTGTTGTGCTATACTTACTTGCTAACACTTCAGCCCTAAACTACATTTGATAATACATCTGCCCTCAATCACATTCTCAGAACTTAAACTATCACTCATCCATGGCTGGATACACCAAGCAGCCTAGAAACATGATTGACCTCCCTCTGGTCGTTTCTTCCTCTTATTTATAGGAATTCAGTTCAAAGTCACAAGAATGGACAATAAGGCATACAACACACTTTCTGCATTTATACTGACTGGTTAGCAACAACCTACATGGAGTGAAGACAACAATAAAACATGGGAAAGTCAGTGAAATGCAATCAAAGGGGCTACCTTTAAAGGCACATGGACTCTAAACTGCTACTGAAGAATATCTGAACCGAGACATTTTAAACTGTTTGCAATAACAGAAATCCTGGACATCTTGCCAAGCAAATAAAAAAGCAATGTACTTGGGGCAGGCATTGAGCCTAGCCAGAGATGCTGGTTAAAATGCTGTACCCCCTTATCATAGTGTCTTGGTTCAGTTTCTGCCTGTTGCTTTTCAGTTCCCTGCAGATATGGGGAAGAAGTAGTGATGACTTAAGTAATTGGATGCCTATCATCACCTAGATTTGAGTGCTAGGTTCCGGGCTTTGGCCTAGCTCAACCCTGTAGGTATTTCGTTTTTTAATTATTATTGAAGGCTGAAGTAAAAAATAAGAAAATGACATGATAAATTATGGGCATGATAATATTTTCAATGACATTGGCTAACACCTCTGAAACCAAAAGGCCAGCATTTAAACACCAATTCTTTTGCTCCTTTTTTTAAGGGCTGAGTTGCCTTGGACAAATTGTAACTTCAGCTTATCTACACATAAAATGGCACTAATAATATCACAATGAAATTATCTTTAGAATCTGAATACTCATACCACAAGACTTTTACATTTATATTAAGTAAGTTCTAAATATTTTCTTCCTATTACTAGTTTTAATAACTAATTTTTCTAAGGGCATGTTTTCAAGAGCAAACATTCCACAAAGATCCTTACAGCTAGAATTTTATTTAAGAAACAACATACACATTTCCAAAGAAAACACTATTTTAAAAATTAAATAAGCAATTAATATTACACCTCACATAGAAATACTTATTTTGCATCTATGTGCCAGGCATTTATTAGGGTAAGAAATAAGCAATTTAACTGATTTTTACTGTTACCAATCTTACAACATCCCTTGCTTGCATTAACTTATTTATTTTATTAGATGTATTTATTTACTTGAAAGGCAGAGTTACACAAAATGAAAGAGAGCAAAGAGGAATCTTCCTCATTGGTCAAAACAGTTAGGACAGGACCAGGCTGAAGCAAAAGGCTTATTCCTGATCTTCCACAGGAGTACACAGGCCAAAGTATTTTGGCCATTTTCCAGTGCTTACCCAGGCGCATTTGCAGGGAGCTGGATCAGAAGTGGAGCAGTCATTTGTGTCTATGAAAGGACTAAACATGCAAAGAACACACAAGTGTTGGAGGTATGAGCAAAAATCAGACACATTTCAAAATGCAGCTTTTTGCACCAGTGTTACAGTTTGGCTGGTTCAGCTGCCACCTAAGACCCAGGCAGCCCATTTAGTTAGGTTCAGATTCTAGTTCTGGCTGCACCACTTCCTATCCAGCTCACTATTCGGGAAAGTAGCAGAAAATGACCCAAGAGTGTGGGCTCCAGCCACCCACAGGAGAAATCTGGATGGAATTCCAAGTGCCTGGCTTTGGCCTGACCAGCTCTGACCACTCTATTCATTTAGGCAGTGAACCAGAGGATGGAAAAACACTTTTTATCTGTCTATCCCTCAATTTCTACAACTCTATCAAATAATTTTCTTAATGGAAAAAAAAGGAGCAGTTGGAGCTTGAACCAGTGCCCAGAGGATGCCAGCATGAGGGAACAGCTTAATGTGCTGAGCCACAGTGCCAGTTCCAATTTACTACTTTACATTTTTCTTATACTATTATATGTTAAATAGTTTTTTCCAGGAAAAATAAAAACATATTACTTGTTCCACCTTAGTATATATTACTGTGTTCTCCATCTAATCATTGCTTCTTTCACATAAAATTATCCTAAGAGTTTCATTGGGCTATGTCAGGTATCTGTCCACAAAACCGTCAACCACTAAATGCTAGACATGAATCCTTACCATTAACTGCTTAAAGAACATAAGAGTAAGAAAGTTACTCTCCCTTAACACTCATTTATTTTCCTTCCTTTAGTCTGAAAAAAAGAGCCTTGTCTAAAGAATATATTAAGAATACCTCTGTATCATATTCCTTTATGCCTGACAGACTATCAGAATGATAATTCTAGGACCAACTCCACAAAAACAAACTGCCTGTCTTAAGAAACTTCTTGTTGCATCATCAGATAGCAAGTTCTATGAAGGTCTCCCTTTCTTACATATCTAAACATTCTGTCTATGTAAGCCTACTCAAATACGCAGCCACTGGGCCTGGCATGGTAGCCTAGCAGTTAAAGTCCTCATCCTGCATGCACCGGGCTCCCTAATGAGCACCAGTTTGTATTCCGGCAGCTCTGCTTCCAATCCAATTCCTTGTCTGTGTCCTGGGAAAACAGTCAAAGACAGCCCAAAGCCTTGGGACCCTGCACCAGCATGGGATATCTAGAGGAGGCTTTTGGCTCCTGGCTTCGGATCAGCACAGCTCTGGCCATTGCAGCCACTTGGGGAGTGAATCAGTGGACAGAAGATCTTCCTGTCTCTCCTCCTCTCTGTATATCTGACTTTCAAATAAAAATAAAATAAATATATATTTTTTTAATACACAGCCACTAGAGATACTAAGCATAAATCACATTGATACCAGATACCAATGAGGAAAATATTGGTACGCCTCTTAATTAGCTTAGCACTTGACTGACAGCAATTAAATAATTTCTTTGAAATTACAGGTTAACTTGTCTTTCAGTGAATACCCAGGGGCAAACATTTGGCACAGTGTTTATACACAGCATGGGACACCTTTATCCTTGTCTGTGTACATGGGTTCAGACACCAGCTCCACTTTAAACTCCTGCTTCTCCCCAATGTACACGCTGGGAAGCAACAGGTGATGGCTCAAACAACTGAGTCCCTGCCAACCAACTGGGAGACGTGGACTGAATCCTTGGCTCCCAGCTTCAGGATGACTCAAATCCAGCCGTCGTGGGGAGTATACCAGCAGTTAGGAGATCTGTGTGTGCTTGTGCCTGTGTCTCTGTGTGTATGTCTGTCTCTCTTACCTTTCAAATGCAGTTTTTTTTATTTTTTTAAAAGATTTATTTTTATTATTTTTTATTGGAAAGGCGGATATGCAGAGAAGAGAGACAGAGAGGAAGATCTTCCGTCCGATGATTCACTCCCCAAGTGAGTGCAACAGCCGATGCTATGCCGGTCCAAAGCCAGGAGCCTCTTCCGGGTCTCCCACGCGGGTGCAGGGTCCCAAAGCTTTGGGCCGTCCTCGACTGCTTTCCTGGGCCACAGGCAGGGAGCTGGAAGGGAAGCAGGGCTGCTGGGATAGAACCGGCGCCATATGGGATCCCGGGCGTGCAAGGTGAGGACCTTAACCACTGCGCCACCGTGCTGGGCCCAATGCGTTATTTTTTTAAGCAAATATTTGTCTCAATGGGTAATCCATTATCATCTCAAGAAGCCTGTTCTGGCATCAAGTTTAACCACTACTAGGTTTCAAGCAATAACCGTTCTTCTTGAAGCTAGTATCCCTCAGTTCAGCCTGGCATGAAAAACAACTGGCATGTTTTCCACTTTGTTGTTTTGATCCCGAATGCCCTCCTTGTCCTCACAGCTACGTCCCTCTGCCCACCCATATTCAACCTCTGTATGCATACTTACCTTGAAAGCTAATTATACTGGATTTCTATTCTCAGTGATCTCATTCTGGAATCACCTTAGCTTCTACCAAAATATTCCAAAAGCTTAATTTAACCCCTAACTTCAAATCACCAGAGAAATGACAGAGTTTTTACAGATTTTTTTTTTTTTAGATTTGCTTATTTTATTTGAAAGGAAGAAGTAAAGAGGTCTTCCACAGTGGCCCAGGGATTTGGGCTATCTTCCATTACTTTTCCCAGGTAATGAATGGGCAGAGACTTAAATTAGAAGTGAAGCAGCTGAGACTAGAACTAGCAACCTCGTGAGATGTCAGTGTTATGGGCAGCAGCTTTTTCTTTTTCTAGAAAGGATGATTTACTAAAAGTCAGAGTTAGAGCCTCCTCTGGTTTTCTTCTGTGGATGCAGGGGCCCAGGGTCTTCAGTCTTGCTTTCCCAGGCCATTAGCAGGGAGCTGAATCAAAAGTGGAGCAACCACCTGGCTTCGAATCAGCTCAGCTCTGGCCTTGCAGTCACTTCGGGACTAAAGCAGCACTTGGAGGTTCTTTATCTTTGTCTCTCCTTCTCCATGTAAATCTGCCTTTCCAATAAAATAAGTATATCTTTAAAAAAAAAAAAGTGGGGCCCAGCACGGTGGCCTAGCAGCTAAAGTCTCGCCTTCAATGAGTCAGGATCCCATATGCACACCGGTTCTAATCCCGGTAGCTCCACTTACCATCCAGCTCCCTGCTTGTGGCCTGGGAAAGCAGTCAAGGATGGCCCAAAGCCTTGGGACCCTGCACCTGCATGGGAGACCTAGAGGAGTTTCCTGGCTCCTGGCTTTGGATTGGTGCAGCACCAGCTGTTGTGATCACTATAGTGCCTACTGGGTGCTGGCACCACAGGCAGAGGTGGCTTAACCTGCCCAGCCTCTAAGGTTTTTCTTAAAAGAATCTTTTGATCAATAGCCTACAGAGGGTTTTTTATTTTTTTCTGTTTTCTGTTTTTAATTTGTTTGAGGGGCAGAGACAGAGAGACAAGCTCTCACCTGCTGGCCCACTTTCTAAATGTCCTCCATGGGCCCAGTGGTGTGGCCTAGTGGCTAAACTCTAAATGCCCTCCATGACATCTTGTGAGAGCTACCTGCAGTGCCAGCATCCCAAGTGGATGCTGGTTCAAGTCCTAGTTAACTCTACTTTCAAGCCAACTCCCTATTAATAGTGTGAAAGAGCAGCAGAAGACCAACTGAGTGCTGAGACCCCTGTACTAACATGGGAGACCCAGAAGAATCTCCTTACTCCTGGCTTTAACCCACCCCATCCTCAGGTTTTTAGGCTATCTGAGGAGTAAATCAGGGGATGAAAGATCTCTCTCTCTCTGTCTCTCTCTCTCTCTCAAGATCACTAAGACAATGCACATTTTTCTCAAAGTTCATATATACTTTCATAAGAGGATATATATTCTGTTAAATTATCATCTTCTCTTAAGGATCATTTGGAACCTTTTTTGTTCTGTTTTACAAAGACAAATACAGAAATATATTAAATCTTAAGAATCATCGTGGAGCAGAGTTGATCTAGTGAATAAGACCTTTATGACTTGTATCTTAGTACTTGGGTTCAGCATCCAGCTCCTGATTCTGGCTTCCTGGCAGTCTAGACCCTGAGAGACAACAGGTAGTAGCTCAAACAGTGGAATCCCTATCACCTACATGGGAAACCTGACTACATTCCCAGTCCTGTATTTAAGGCATTAACCAACAGATGTGAGCCTGCTCTCTTTTTTTGCCTCTCAAAACACAAAACTAGCATGTATGTTACACTGTGGACAAAAAGGCAGTGAGCAAATAAACAAGTAAGTATTTCGCAGATTCTAGTTAAAGATGTCAAACTATTCCCCTGCTGGGTATTCACCTTATAGGCTGTAGTTATAAAGCTCAGGATTTACCCTATCAATTCAGAAAGTCACCTATTTTACTCTGGTTCATATCAACATGTTAGTTATTACAGTGAATTACAACAGTCAATCATGAACAGCACCCAAAGCAAACACATCATTCAAACACTTTTTAAAAGCTGTTAGCCCATGAAGCTAAGTAAATCCAACATAAATGAATTTAATATTACCAGTTGGCTAACACCAAGAAATTACTATTCTGTCATAATCATCCAAACCTTAGATTATTCAGTAAGTGTAAAGCTTAGCCCTATTCCCAAAGGGCACATTAAATGCACCATAAATATCTCAGTCAAAACTCATCAACACTAATTGAAAAATATCCTACTAATCAACTGTTTCCTTTTACATGTTGCTCATTTTAACCAAAATTATTTCAGGCTCCAAGATTACTTCAGCATGAAACAATCATTTTCCACTAACAGAAAATGGTTAAGTGTTCAAACACTCCAAAGCTAATTGACTTAGGAGTATGTTCTCTAGGTCATTGTCTTGGTTCTTCCTTTAAAAGGATTTTACAGAATGATCCAATTACTACAAAGAAAGCATTAATAAATCAAATATTCACTAAGTTCACCTTACATGTACAGCACTCTGGAGCATAATTTCTAAAAGCCATAAAGTCTGCCCATCTAGAGTCACAATTTACTTAGATAAGATATACATGAAAAATTAGTGAACAAGCTACTACGTAATTAAAATGCAATGCTATAGACTATACACACAATCTTTAGTTTCTGGAAAAGTTAAGGGGAAAACGTGGGTTAAAATTATCAGAAGTAGTTTTATGAGAGTAGTATTACTATACTACCCAGTGAGTGAGAAGTAATATCAATCCTTGGATGAGGATTTAAGAGTCTTTGGTCAAAAGAGAAAACTAATGGCTAACTATTATAAACTTACTTGCCTAATAAAGCATGGTCTAAAACCTTGGGACCCTGAGACCTAGAAGAAGCTCCTGGATCCTGACCTCAGACTGGTTCAACTCGGGGTATTGCAGTCATTTTGGGAGTAAACTAGGGAAGATCTTTTTGTCTCTCCTTCTCTCTGCAAATCTGATCTGCCTCTTTAATTAAAAAAGAATATGTCTGCAGAAAAAAAAAAATGGCCCAGCAGATTTTTTTCAATGATGAAAATAATTTGGAAATAAATATGAAAACAGGAAAAATTATAATCTAGTAATTACAACACTCTGAAGGAAAAATAAAGAGTTCATGGCCTGTGTTCAGGACAATCTAATTCTACTCAGAACACATTTTAAAATTTATTTTGTTTTCTCAATTCTCTTAGACTCCATTCATTTAATATATAAATAATTTATGAGTACTATTAGCTACGATGTAGCACCATGATTACTACAAACAAGATCAGAAGTGCATCAAGTACTAATCTCATTTATCTATCCCAATGGTGAGTCTAATGAGATCCATTTTTAAGTGTTTTAAACTATAAACTGCTGTGAGTTCTTAGTCTTCATCATTATAGACTGTGCCATGAATTATGCTAATAAGCCTTCAGAGACAGAAACTGTAGCTCAGTTGTATCCTGGAAAACCTCCCTTAGTCTCTAAAAACTTGATACTAGATACTAGAAATTTACATTACTACCACAATATATCTCAAAGGCACTGTCATTTAAAATTTCTCTTTTGTTCTAAAATTCCAAAAAATACCTTTCCTTGCTCTTAAAAACATATGTTATTACTTTTACTATAAGCATTCATTAGCTGGGGAATAAAGTTCTCTTTCCAGCTGTAACGGATAGTTTGAATGCTTCCTGTGGCTTCTCTTATACAGACACTGATATATTACGTTATTGGGCTTCAAAACATTATCAGAATCTCAGCAAGAACAGGTAACCCTCTTTCTCCAGGCTTAAGTTCCAGCTGAGTTTTAAAGACAGATCTGTAAGGGGTAAATTCAGTGATCCTTCCTTGGCTTTGGAACTAATCACCTTAACCTGATCTCCCTGAAGCCGGCAAATACAGAGTCTCCGTTCTAGACATCTAACCACTCACGAAAACTAAATTCAACCTTCAAAACCACTCCTCAGAACTCTTCCCAATTCTATTTAAAATGCATCATTTTTCATTTAGCAAGTAACTGTATTCTCCATGTATGGATTATACTAACACACCCAAAAGATAATAAAGTATAGCTACTAACCTGTCTAACTTGGAGAGATTCCTGAACTAAGACGTAAGCCCATTTTATATGAATGCTCTAACTCCCCACTGAATGAGCTCATTCTCTGAGATTATCATGAGAAATTAGATTCCCTTTCCTGAAAGAAAATATTACATATGCAGTTTTTTATAAGAAATCTGCCAATCAATGTTCACATACTACTAGTACACTTCCTCAATTTATTTCAAGTCCACTCAATAAACAATAGGTCAGGGCATGGTGTGGTACAGCACATTAAATTGCTTCCCAACACACTAGTATCCCATATGAATGTTATTCAAGTCCAAGTTACTCCACTTATTTGAAAGCAGAATTACAGACAGGAGAGATCTGCCTGCTGGTTCACTCCCCGAATGGCAACAATGGCTGACTCTGGGCCAGGCTGAAGCTAGAAGCTGGGAACTCTATCCAGGTCTCCCATATTGGTGGCAGGGGCCCAAGACTACTGGGTCATTTTCTGTTGCTTTCCCAGAAACATCATCAGGGAGCTGGGGTGCAAGAAAAGTACCTGGGACTCAAATCTAAAAGGCAGAGAGACACAGAGAGAGATCTTCTATCCACACCTCAAATGCCTCCACAAGCCAGGGATGAATTAAGAAAGGGAAGAGTTCAGAACCTGGATCCAAGTCTTCCACATGGGTAACAGGTACTCAAGTACTTGAGCAATCATTTGCTGTGTTCCAGAGTGTAATTTAGCAGAAAACAGGGACTGGAAGTGGAGCCAGGACTCTAACAATACGGGATGTAGATGCCACAAATAACATCTCAATCACTACACCTAACGCAAGCCCCCCAACATTTCCTGAGTCTTTTACACACCTGTGGTCACATGGAAACCAAGTAGCCTGAAATCCTAGGAAAAGATACCCTTCAAGGAGATGAAAGATGCATGCGTTACCTGCACAATAGCAAGGATGAGTGGAACACAGAGCCGCACACAAGCAAGGGAAAAAGCAACTAAAAATTTCCAAGTATTACTGATTTACTTTCTACTGATTTGAATAACCTAGTCAATCATAAAACATGTAGGTTTGTTTGACCTCATTTAAAAAAAAAAAAGGATTTATCTATTTGAAATGCAGAATTAGAGAGAGAGAGAGAGAGAGAGAAGGGAGAGACAGGGAGAAAGATATTCCATTCATTGGTTCACTCTCCAAACAGCCATAACAGCCAGGACTCGGACAAGAAAAAGCTGAGAGTTTCGATTAGGTCTCCTACCAAGTGGCAAGGGTACAACCAAGTGCATGGGTCATGTTCTGCTGCATTTGCAGAGACTGCATCAGAAGAGGAGCAAACCGGACACAAACTAGTGTACATACTGCACACCAATGTTGCTGACAGCGGCTTAACTTGCTTTGCCTCACAATGGGCCCTGCTTGACTTAGTACAGCCTTGGGAAAGTTCGTCCATGCTGTGACAGATATTAGGAAAGCTCAGTATTTTTGTATTAATGAATAATATTCTGTTGTATGAATATCCAATGTGTTTAGATGATGGGCATTTGTTGTAAACTGAAAACTATAAAGTATCATTGAAAGAAACACAAATAAAGATGGATTAGAAGACTCTAATGTCTTTGTGTTCTTGCTAATAAGGCAAGACTTCTCAAATTAATGTGTAAATTCAACACAATCCCTACCAAACTCTTGGCTGCCTTTTTGGTAGAAACTGACAAGGTAATTCCAAAATGTACATGGAAACACAAACACACACACACACACACACACACACACACACACACACACACATCCAATCTTCAAAGAACATAAGGTTAAAGAATGATATCTGTCACATCAAAACTTACTACAAAGATAGAGTAACAAAAATGTGATACCAGTAAAAGATTCATATGTGAGGAAGTTTTAAAAGGTTCATGAAAAAACAGAATTAGGGCCCAGCGCAGTGGCCTAGCGGCTTAAGTCCTCGCCTTGAATGCACCAGGATCTCACATGGGCGCCAGTTCTAATTCTGGCAGCTCCACTTCCCATCCAACTCCTTGCTTGTGGCCTGGGAAAGCAGTCGAGGACGGCCCAAAGCCTTGGGACCCTGCACCCGCATGGGAGACCTGGAAGAGCTCCTGGCTCCTGGCTTCAGACTGACTCAGCTCCAACCATTGTGGCCGCTTGGAGAGTGAACCATCAGACGGAAGATCTTCCTCTCTGTCTCTCCTCCTCTCTATATATCTGCCTTTCCAATAAAAATAAAATAAATGTTTTAAAAAAAAAAAAAAGAAATGAGCTGAGGAACGGTGTCATGCAGCAGCAGGTTAGGAGACTACCAGGGACACCGGCAGGGTTGTGTACCAGATGCTACCCTTCCAATGCACCTCCCAGCCAGTGTAACTGTGGAAGCATCAAAAGATGGCACAAATGTTTAGAATCCTGTCACCCATGTGGGAGACCCAGATGAAGCCCCTGGCTCTCGATTTTAGTGTGGCACAGCATGGACCACTGTGGCTATCTGGGAGTATATCAGCAAAAGGAAAATTATTTATGCATTCTTCTCTGTAACTCTTCCAAAATAAATAAATAAAAATATTTTTAAAAGAAATAAAAAGAGCTGTGGAAGATATCATATATTTAAATCAGTATTCATTTTGTATTGATGAACAAGGACTTAATTTAAGCCCTTTCCTACAACTGACAACTTGTATCATATTAAATTGTTAGTCATATCTTAAAATTAAAAATTCTAGGGGTTAGCATTGTGATACTGTTGGTTTAAATGACTGCCTACAACACTGGCATTGCACATGGAAGCCAATTCGAATATCAGCTGTTCCACTTAGAATCTAGCTCCCTGCCAATGTAACAGATGAAGCAGTGGAAGATGACCCAAGTCTTTATGTGCCTGCCGACCACATGGGAGACCTGGATTGAGTTCCAGGCTCCTGGCTGTGGTCTAGCCCAGTCCAGTCGCTGAGGTCACACAGGGAATGAATCAGCAAACTGAAGTTTTCTTTGTCTCCCCTGCATATACAACTCTCTGTCTCTCCCTCTATGTATATGGCTCTGTCTTTCAAAAATAAATAAATAAAATAAATCATTAAAAATAAAGAAAAATTCTAAAGCCCAAGTCCAAGTAATGAATGACCACTCAAGATAGTGACTCAATTTTTAAAAAAATTGAAAGAAAGTGGGGGTGGGGGGGAGGCAGCATAGTAGCAGCTAAAGTCCTCGCCTTACACATGCCAGGATCCCATATAGGCACTGGTTCTAATCCCAGCAGCCCTGCTTCCCATCCAGCTCCCTGCTTGTGGCCTGGGAAAGCAGTCGAGGACGGCCCAAAGCCTTGGAACCCTGCACCCACGTGGGAGACCCAGAAGAGGCTCTGGCTCCAGATCAGCTCAGCTCTGGCCCTTGTGGCCATTTGGGGAATGAATCAACGGATGGAAGATCTTCCTATCTTCCCCCTCCTCTCTTTATACCTGACTTTGCAATAAAAATAAATAAATCTTAAAAAAAAAATAAAAAGTGAGGGGCCCAGTGCTATGGCATAAGCTGCCTACCACCTGTGGTACTGGCATTCCCTATGGATGCAAGTTCAGATCCTAGGTGTTCCACTTCTGATCCAATTTCCTACTAATGTGCCTGGGAAAGCAGCAGAGGAAGAATCAAGTATTTGGGCCCTTGCACCTATTTGGGAGATCCAGAAGCTCCTGGCTCCTAGCTTTGAACTGGTCCAACCCTGGTCATTGTGGCCATTTGGGAAGTGAATCAGCAAACGGAAGCTCTTTGTCTCTAACTCTGCCTTTCAAATTAATAAACAAACAGAAAGAAGGAAAGGAGGGAAGGAAAATGAGAAGGTGAATTTATCCTGAAAGAGAAAACCCTAAAAATAGACCTCTAAGTAGTCTCTCTGCCACTGCAGGGCGTGTGTGTGTGTCAAATAAAAGACATTAAAAAATGTCAATGAGATGAAATTTTTAACCATATAAACTACACATGGCTATCAAAGCTCAAAAGTACAATAGGGGCCCAGCGCGATAGCATAGTGGTTAAGGTCCTCGCCTTGCATGCCCAGGGCCCAGGATCCTATATGGGCACCAGTTCTAATCCTGGCGGCCCCTCTTCCCATCCAGCTCCCTGCCTGTGGCCCTGGAAAGCAGTCGAAGACAGCCTAAAGCCTTGGGACCCTGCACCCGTGTGGGATACCCGGAAAGAAGTTCCTGGATCCTGGCTTCAAATCGGCATCATCGGCCATTGCGCTCACTTGGGGTGTGAATCATCAGACGGAAGATCTTCCTCTCTGTCTCTCCTCTCTGTATATCTGACTTTCCAATAAAAAATAAATAAAATAAATCTTATTTTTAAAAAAGTACTATAGGCAGAACTGCAGTTCTGCAGTACTCCCATTTAGGCTCTTAGATCATGCATGCCACATTGACTTCTAAAACAAGACATGCTTACCTATGCAGAAGTTAAAAAAACAATAAGGCAGATTAAATCTGCTGATATCAGGAGGATCCTCAATTTAAGGTGCTACATGCCTGTATGAAAGGAAAACCTGAACATGAAGATTACCTCAGCAACTTTTGGAGGCACTCCATCCCCAAGCACTTCTCTGATGAAGCAGAGCTGGCCCATGTAATACGAGAGTCCACAGGTCCTCTTGAAGGCATCTTTGAGTCGCTTGAGCTCCACATCTGTAACTGCAATTCAGAAACAGAAGTAAGAAATCAGTGGGTAAAAGTGTGGTTCTCAAAGTCTTCTCTGAATCCAATATCTAAGAAAAACTGGCAAATATTAATTCTCTCTTGAAATATTGGCAAGTTCAACAAACTCAACAAAATTTGGTCATAATTCTAATTTTTAAATCCTGAAAAAAGTGTGCAAATTGCTATCTTGCTATTTTCAAGACACAACTATAAATAAACACAGAAATTTTAGAAAGGAACAAAAAAAGAAGTAGCAAGCATTTCAAAGTAGGGGGTAAGCTACATGGCACTGGGTGCCAGCATTAATGCTTTCAGCAGTAATATTCTCATTTCCTTTGATAAAGCACATATTGTTTGTAATTCTTGAACACATCTCTGACGTCGCGGATAGTCTCTAAATTTAGCTTAATTTGTCATCACTTACAAATAAAATAATTTAAAAATAGATAATAACAACCTAAAATGTTTAGATGCCCACTACCAAAGACATTACTGAGCTTTTACTTATTTCAGGGCACTGAAAACTTTTTTTCCCTATATAGAAAAATCTGACTGCAAGGACACAGAAAGAAGTATCTTTTACAGAAGTACGTGGTCGGTACCACAATCCCAATGCAGGCAAAACAATGATATCTTTGATCCATGTTGGAGAAAAGGCTTATGGTTGAAGAAGAGGAACACATTAAACTTTAAAGGCTAAACCAAAAAAGAGGTAGAAGGAATGCCAGGCAAAGGTAGTAACTTGTTTCAGAATGCATGGATGTATGAAGAGATCTTACACATTACTAGAATAAAATAAGCATGGCGGAAAGTAGTAAACAATAAACCTAAAAAAAACCAGAGACCAAGTCACAGAGATTATGCTCAGTCTCAAGAAAGCGATTCAGATATAATAAACTCCAGGAAGGCAGAAACAAAACACTCTCAGATATAATGTATACATCTCAGTCTACAAACAACATAGAATATAAAACAAATTGGGAAGCAAAACTTAGACTGCCTTGAGACAAGAAGCAGTTAAATCTGGAAATTATCCATTAGAAAAATTCAGAATCTGAAACCTCACTGAGACTAGAAGAAACTGAGAATAATATCTAAATTTCTATCCTAGGAAACTTGCATATTTGTTAGAAAAGCAGACATCTGGGCCCGGTGCGATGGCGCAGTGGTTCAGGTCCTCGCCTTGCACGCCCGGAATCCCATATGGGCGCCGGTTCTAATCCTGGCAGCCCCGCTTCCCTTCCAGCTCCCTGCCTGTGGCCCAGGAAAGCAGTCGAGGACGACCCAAGGCTTTGGGAGCCTGCACCCGCATGGGAGACCCGGAAGAGGCTCCTAGCTTCGGATCGGCATCGCATCAGCTGTTGCGCTCACTTGGGGAATGAATCATCGGATGGAAGATCTTCCTCTCTGTCTCTCCTCTCTTTATGTCCGCCTTTCCAATAAAAAAATAATAAAAATAAATCCTTAAAAAAAAAAGAGAAAAGCAGACATATTCCATCCACTGGTTCATTTCTCAGTGCCTGTCAACAGCCAGGGCTGGGCAAGGCTGAAGCTAGGAGGAACGTAATATGGGGTTCTCACAGCGTGGCAGGGACCCAAGTATTTGAGACATTACCTGTTTCATCCCATAATACAAATGAGCATGGAACTGGCATTGGAAGCAGAGCTGTGACTTGAACCTAGTCACTCTGATATGGGATGTTTGTATCCTAAGAGGCGACTTAAAATTGATCCAAACACTCAGAACAATATTAGCTTAGAGACAGGACACCCAAGAAAGAGTTGGTCAGAAAGAAAAGATGGGGGCTGCAGCGTGGTCTAGTGGCTAAAGTCCTCGCCTTGAACGCGCCAGGATCCCATATGGGCACCGGTTCTAATCCCAGCAGCTCCACTTCCCATCCAGCTCCCTGCTTGTGGCCTGGGATCAGCGCAGCACCAGCTGTTGCGCTCACTTGGGGAGTGAATCATCGGACGGAAGATCTTCCTCTCTGTCTCTCCTTCTCTATGTATATCTGACCTTGTAATAAAAATAAATCTTAAAAAAAAAAAAAGAAAAAGAAAGAAAAGATAGTCATCTCTGTTAAAAACATAGTGAGTATGAGAGACCTTATACAGATTGATTGGGAATGTAGAATTATAAATGTAAAGCTTAAAAGGAGTTTCAAGGGAGGCATGAAAATATAGGTAGTAATAAAAGCCATGCATAGATAGCACATTTAAGCACATGAAACTGGAAAAATAATGTTTATGGTGTCTAAAAAGGAAATAAGGAATTCTAAGAAGAAAAATAAATAAATAAATAAAAGAATGTGTTGTTCACCCAAAACCAGGAATCAACAGCAATTTCGGCAGAAAAACCAACAAGATAAGACTGAAGGAGGCCAGGCATACAGCTTATCATTCAATAAATGTTGATGGTACAGAGGGAGGGTTCATGATGCAACAATATGTACAGGAATGATAAAACAACAAAAACTAATTCTTGGTAAGATTCTAGAGAAGAGTGTAAATATTAAAATTGGACTCATTAATATTTAATATACTAATTCAATTTTACTTTTCTTTTAAAATGTGAAAGTGGAAAACAGAACAAAGCTTGTCTCATTAATTACAATAATGAAGGAATAAATGTCAGCTACTAGGTTATCTATTTCTTTAAAATGCCTAATTTTCATAATAGCTTTACTAACTATACTGCACATCATCTAGCAGAAGAAACAAGAAAATCAACCATCAGAATATAATTTAGTGGAGCTACTGCAATGGCTCAACTGGCTAATACTCCAGCTTCAAGCACCAGCATCCCATATGGGCAGCAATTCATGTTTCAGCTGCTCCACTTCAGATCCAGCTCCCTGCTTGTAACCAGAGAAAGCAACAGAGGATGGCCCAAAACTTTGGGACCATGCACCCATATGGGAGACCCAGAAGAAGCTCCTGGCTCCTAGCTCCTGATCAGCTCAGCTCCACCCTTTGTGGCCAGTTGGGCAGAGAACCAATGGAGAGAAGATCTCTGTCTCTCCTTCTCTCTATAAATCTAAATTTCCAATAAGAATAAATAAGTCTCTCTCTCTCTCTCCATATATGTATATATAACTATTGGTTCATACAATACAAATGGATCTCAAAAACTGATGCCAACCTATAGTCAGATACAAAAACTATCTGGATATATTATATGCAAATTATAAACAGGCAAAAGTAACCACAGTAATGGAAGTCAGAGGATGAGTGGTGTAGGAAGGAGTAGGCAGATATAAGGAACAAACACAGCAACAAGGCAGCAGGAAGCTTTCTGAGGTGATGTATATGTACATACCTGATTGAGGGGCTGGTTACACAACTCAGTTCATTTATCAAAACTCATTAAACAATGAAAAACTACACATTTTGTACAATGTAAGTTATCCATCAAAGAACAGACCTTTTAAAAAAAAACACACAACGAAAAGGCCAGGTAATACAAAGCATTGAGAAAATATTCCAATAAAAAAAGTACCAAAACAAACAAATGGTGGGAAAGATGAGGTGAACAGAAATGAAGAAAATAGAAAACATATACATATATTGGAAGCAAGATACATCCTTAGAAAAGGAAATCATATTTAGAAAGTGAGAATGTGATAAAAATTATAAAAATGAGGGTAAAGCCACTGGCTACAATGCTGGCATCCCCTTTGAACATGTGTTTGTGCCCCAGACACTATCCTTTTTATCCAGTTTCCTGTTCATGGCCTAAGAAAAGCAGCAGAAAATGGCCCAAAGTGCTTGGACCCCTGCTACCCAAGTGGGAGAACTGGATGAAGCTCCTGTTTCAGCCAGCTGAAAAGTGAACCAATGATGGAAGATCTCTCTGTAACTCTTTCAAATAAATTTTAAAATCTTAAAAAAAAAAAAAAGAAGGAACACTTTTTTTGTCACCTTTCCCAGCAAGCTACCAGAGACTGGGTAACAGGTAAAGCATCGGGAAAACCCAAGGTTGGCGAAAAGGAGCCAGCAAATGCTGATGTGAGGGAATTGAAAGAATTCCCCAGGATGAGTATGATGTAACATCCCAGATGACAGTCCCACGGCAAGTCAGTAATGCATACATATGTGGATTTGATCAACGAATGAAAAACCTATAGCACAAGCAGGAGTTCAATGCTGGATAGAATTGATACTATCAAATTATTGTGTTTTCAGGCTATAGGAGAAATGGAATTATGAGTAAGTTGAAGAAAAATCCTCATGCAGAGGCATTTGTTGTTCTACTTCAGACATCAGTTGAGACCCTCACACAAGATGTATCAGGGTACCTACTTTTGAGTTCTGGCTCTGTTCTCAGTTTGCTGTTACCATGCATTACTGGGAGGCAGCAGGTGAAAGCTCAATGAAAGCTGGCTTCCAGTCACCCACACAGGAGACCCAAGCTGAATTTGGAACTCTCAGCATCAGTCTGGCCCAGCCCCAAGCTGTTAAATTTGGTGAGCAAACCAATATGAAAGATATCTTCCAAATAAATTTTAAAATAATGAAATAGGGCTAGGCGGGATAGCATAACGGCTAAAGTCCTTGCCTTGAATGCACCAGGATCCCATATGGGCACTGGTTCTAATCCCAGTGGCACCATTTCCCAACCAGCTCCCTGTCTGTGGCCTGGGAAAGCAGTCAAGGATGACCCAAAGCCTTGGGACCCTGCACCCACATGGGAGACTGAAAAAAGGCTCCTGGGTCTGGCTTCAGATTGGCTCAGCTCTGGCCATTGCGGCCGCTTATGGAGTGAACCAACAGATGGAAGATCTTCCTCTGTCCCTCCTCCTCTCTGTATATCTGCCTTTCCAACAAAATTAAAAATAATAATAATAAATCTTAAAAAAAAAGAATCAGAAAAGTATTGGGTTGGCATTGTAGCACAGCTAGTAAAACTGAAGCATGCAATACCAGCATTCCATATAGGAATGCCAGTTCAAGTCCCAGATATACTCCTAACTAATGTCAACAACATATTAAAGTCAACAACAATGTCAACATCTGTTGGGGCCAGTGTGGTGGCATAACAAGGTAATCCCCCATCTGCAGTGCCAGCTCAACTCCTGCCATTGTGGCCACTGGAGACTGAACCAGCAGATGGAAGATCTCTGTACACCTACCTTTCAAATAAAATAAATAAATAAATAAATCTTGAAAGGATACAAGGAAATGAGGGATGGAGAGAGAAAGAAGAAGGGAGAGAGAGAAGGAAGAAATTAAAAAATAAAAAAAGAAAGCGGGATAGTAAGAGAAAGGAAGGACGGAAGAAAATAAACGTATGTTCTGGGGCAGGCACTGTGTCATAATGGTTTAAACTGCTGGAGGCGCCAGTGGGAATCTTGGTTTAAGTCCCAGCTGTTCCACTTCTATCCAGCTCCCTGCTAGCGGGCCTGGAAAAGCAATGGAAGTTGGCCCAGGTACTTAGGACCCTGCCACCTACATGGGAGACCCGGATGAAATTCCTGGCTCCCAGTTTTGGCCTAGCATAGTCCTAACCATCTTGGCTATTTGAGGAGAAAATAATGGAAGGTATTTTTCTGTTTCTTTACCTTTTCTGCCATTCAAATAAATAAATCTTAAAAACCAGAAAAAGAAATGGTCCTTCTGCAGAGTGTTGCTGCTAGTAAGTTCCAAGAATCTGCTGTAATATGGAAATTTGGGTACCAGGAATATAAAATTCTTTGTATGATATCTCCCTATCTTTTTTGAAAGTGTTGACAACTAGGCTTTTTAAAACTTTAAACAACATGCAGTCTCAATATGGCACACCAGCTGCAGATGGCAAGCTCCAGCACAAACAAAACATGCATATATTCAAATCCAAAACTGCCACTTACTAGCTGTTTGAATGAGCATGGGCAATCAGGCTTACTCATCTATACAACAAAGAAAATACTATAAGGATTTAATTAGATAACATAAATATCAAAGAACTTAAGACTGGAAAAATAATAACAAATGTTCCATAAATAAGGGATTTCCAGAAGTAATGAGGGTCTACTCTGATCCTTTTCTACTCCCAAGTCTACAGGCAAACAGCAGGGATATAGGACAATGGTGACTGGATCAAACAGGTAATCAGAAAACAAAGCACAGATTTTTCTATCCCATCCTCTTAACTCCATACCTATTATTAATCCATGTATATACATATTATCACTCCAGCAGACCCAGCAGCTACCTAACATTTTAGAAAGAAAGACAGGGACCAAAAACAAAAAAAAAAGTACACCTCCAATTTGTGATGCTAGCATCCTATATTCAAGCAAGCACTGGTTTGAACCCTGGCTGCTCTGTTTCTATCCAGTGTACTACTGATGAATCCAGGAAAACAGCAGAGAATAACCCAAGGAGTTGGCTCCTGCCACAAATATGGAAGACCCAGATGGAGCTCTGGCTCTTAGCTTTAGGCCACTTACAAAGTCAGCATCCCATATTAGAGTGCTGGTTCAAGTGCTAGCCGTACCATTTTTGACCCAGCATCTAAGCAAAAAGCGAGCAAAAAATGGTCAAGATTCTTGAGCTCCTATCTTCCACACTGAAGACCAAGAGGGAGATGCAGGCTCCTGGCTTTAGCCTAGCTCAGAATTAGCTATTGTGGCCATATAGGGATTGAACCCATGTGGAAGATTCTCCCAATACCACTGCTTCTGCTCTGTTGCTCTGCTTTCCAAATAACATCTTTAGAGACAAAACAAACCTAGATGATATTTACAATGTGCTCCAAAAAAAATCAGAATCAAGAATTACATATTCAGCAAAACTAACCTACAAAAAAATGAAGGGAAAATTTAAACAGTTCTGGCTAAACAATGACTTATTCACTGTCAGCCTATAAGAAATACTAAAGGGGCTCAATATTAAAGAATAGTGGAGGGCCCGGCGCAATGGCGCAGTGGTTGAGATCCTCGCCTTGCACACCCGGGATCCCATATGGGCGCCAGTTCTAATCCTGGCAGCCCTGCTTCCCATCCCGCTCCCTGCTTGTGGCCCGGGAAAGCAGTCTAGGACGGCCCAACGGCATAGCATCAGCTGTTGCGCTCACTTGGAGAGTGAATCATTGGACAGAAGATCTTCCTCTCTGTCTCTCCTCTCTGTATATCAGCCTTTCCAATAAAAATAAATCTTAAAAAAAAAAAAAAAGAATAGTGGAGAATAACTTCAATCCATGGGGCAACAATGTAAAAGCACTTACACAGGTAAATAAACACAGTATAAATTTGTCTGTAACCTCATGCATTCTGTTATTAAAGAATGGCAAAAAAAAAAAAGCAATAATAACTAAACCATGACCAAAAATAAATTAAAATTATCAGTTTCTTCCTTTAAATTAGGAATTCAGGGATAGGGCCATGGCATATTAGGTTAAGCCTCCACCCACAGTGTTGGCACCACATATGGATGCTGGTTTGAGTCCTTGGCTGCTCCACTTCCAACCCAGCTCCCTGATAATATACCTGGAAAAACAACAGAGGATGGCCCAAGTGCTTGGGATTGTGCACCCATGTGGAAAACCCAGAAGGAGCTCCAGGCTCCTGGATTAGCTCTGGTAATTGTGGCCTTTTGGGGAGTAAATCAGCAGATGGAAGATTTCTCTATCCTCTCTCTGTAAAACTGCCTTTCAAATAAAAATAACTTAAAGGATTTTAACAGTTTGCTTGGTTTAACAAAAGTATGTTTTTTTCTCTCAAAGCTGCCAAAACAACAACAAAACAACTCACGGATTATATGAAACTCTAGACAATTCAATTTAAGTATATTTACCCAAAAGCTTAAATAAAACCCCAAGATATGTCATTATTCATCTCTTTAATAAACTAATTATCCATGATCAAAATACTACCACTCAACGACAGCAAGAACTTTAAAAATTTATCACAATTCTCCCCGAGGCACAAAAAACTCTTCAATGTGTTTCTATTATTCTGGGTAAAAAGACCAAGTCTTTAGTGTGCCTTTTGTTCTTTGAGTTTCTCATGCCACAGCCTGAAACATTCTCACAAATACTCCCAACTCTTCTTAAAACCAACTTGCCTTTTAGACTTCAGTTCAAATGCCACTATCCTGGAAGAATCTTCCCTGAGTAGGTACCACATTTGCAGACCCTTGAGTATATTTTTCATTGTTGTAAATTTGTATGTATTTGGATATAATATTTTCTTCTCCACAAGACTACAAGATACATGGGAGGACAGTGTGTCTTTTTTTTTTAAAGATTTATCTTTATTATTTTTTTATTGGAAAGGCGGATATGCAGAGAGGGGAGACAGAGAGGAAGATCTTCCGTCCGATGATTCACTCCCCAAGTGAGTGCAACAGCCGATACTATGCCGATCCGAAGCCAGGAGTCAGGAGCCTCTTCCGGGTCTCCCACATGGGTGCAGGGTCCCAAAGCCTTGGGCCATCCTTGACTGCCTTCCCGGGCCACAAGCAGGGAGCTGGAAGGGAAGCGGGGCTGCTGGGATAGAACCGGCGCCCATATGGGATCCTGGGCGTGCAAGGCGAGGACCTTAACCACTTGCGCCATCGCGCCGGGCCCAACAGTGTGTCTTTTGTTGTTGTTGACAATTTTGTTTCAAGTACCTTGCAGCATCAATAACGTAATTTGCAAAATTAATGAAAAACATCATGTAATACCTTAAGGACTAAAGTAGACTTTTTCTCAAATGATAAATAACAACATTCCCAAATGCTTAATTACTGTAAACTACAGAATTATACAGATTTAAAGAATTAATACGTAGTCCTAAAGAATAATATGATGCAAGATTACATATAAAATGAAATATATACAACTGGAGTAATTAAACCAACTTTAGCCTATCTCAAGACAAAAAGGATCCATTTTTAGAACTAGTAAGTTAAGATAAAATTTAGCCTAGCAGGTTATATACATTCCCTACCCCATCCTGGTAAGCTCGAGTTCAATTCCCGGATCTGGCTCCTGACTCCAACTTTCTGTTAATGCAGATCCTGGGAGGCAGCTCAGGCAACCAAGTTCCTGCTACTTACATGGGAGGCCTGATTTGAACTCTTAGCTCCCGGTTTCTGCTTTCTTTCCCTCCATCCTTCCGCTTCTTCCTTCCTCCCTTTCCTTTTCTCTCCTCCTTCTCTCTCTCTCTCGGATAAAAAAAAAAATCTACTTCTGCTATGAAGGTATAAATCTGGCTCCCTGCCATTAGGTCTCAGTTTATATTACTGAGATCATCTGTAATTAAAACAGTGTTGCAATAAGTATGCCATCTGGCCTCAGTGCTCAAAGATAAAGTGTTGACAGTATTGCTATGTGTGGGTGTGTGCCTAGAAACTAAAAGTGGACCCAGACAACTCATCTACTATGACCATACAAAGCTCCCCCTGGCTTTACCACAACACACATGGTTAGAACAGCCTGTGGAATAGACTGTGGCTCCCTATCTTCACTCTACAGATTGCCAGTGCCAGTAATCAAGACAATCCCCCGCCTCATCTTTGCAGAGCATCAGCTTGTCCCATCTGCCACGACTTCTGTTCCCCAGCATCCCTTGGCTTGGCTATATTACCTAAAATACTGAAATGGCCTAAGAAAAATTCTGCTTCCTCCTTCCTAACATAAAAGCCTTACTAATAAATAAAATAATAAAGAAAAAAATAATACACAGTGAACTCTTGTCTGTTGGACAACAAAGCTATTTATCAACAAGCCTGTAACAAATCTACACACTTCAAAACACAAGTAGAGAAATACATAAACTGTACAGTATTTTCTACTGATAATTCCCATCCTGAAACATGTCAAGTATGCCAATAAAAAGTTAACAACTTAAAATAATTTCTAAGTCAGAGTGACTCTTTTACAAACTGCCCATATGGGGCCCAGCACAGTACCCTAGTGGCTGACGTCCTCGCCTTCAATGTGCCATGATCCCATATAGGCGCCAGTTCTGGTTCCGGTGGCCCCACTTCCCATCCAGCTTCCTGTTTGTGGCCTGGGAAAGCAGTGGGAGACGGTCCTAAGCCTTGGGTCTCTGCACCCACGTGGGTGACCTGGAAGATGCTCCTGGCTCCTGGTTTCAGATCAGCACAGCTCTGGCCATTGCAGCCACTTGGGGAGTGAATCAGCGGACAGAAGATCTTCCTGTCTCTCCTCCTCTCTGTATATCTGACTTTCGAATAAAAACAAAATAAATATTTAAAACAAACTGTCCATAAAAACAGAACATAAATCAAAATTTAAGTTCAGGATGACAGGAAATCTATATACACTTAAGTGCTGCAGTCTTAAAAACATCATGAAAAGAATGTCAAGTATTAGTTTTTATTTTATGTAACAAAATGGCTATGCTGCATGTTAATAACAAGTTTTCTAGCTTGTTCACTTGTTTCAAACAGTTCCTCAAAAAAAATATATCACTCATCTGGGTCACAAACTTAACACACCACTCATCAGTTCAACTATATTAAAATATATTCCCAAGTACCCTTCTCTCTTCTAGTGAAAGGAAAACAAGAAATCTTCATAAAGACATGTAGGGGGCAAACACTTGGCCTAGCAGTTAAGATGATGCCTGAGGTGCCCATAACTCCAACCAGAGTGCCTGGCTGTGGGCTCCTGCTCTGCTCCCAATTCCAACTTTCTATTAACGCATGCCATAGGAGACAGATGGTAATGGCCAAATTTCTTGGCTCCTTAACAACTTTGTGGGAGCACCTGATTGAGTGATTTGCTTCTGACTTGGGCCTGATTCAGCCCTGGCTATCAACAAGCATTTGGAGACGCACCAGAGAATCGGTCATCTCTTTGTCTCCCTGTGTATTGTGAATGTGCATATGCCTTCCAAATAAATACAATAAAATAAAAATTAGGGACAGGCACTGTGGTGCAACAAGTTAACCTGCCACTTGGGTCAACCATACTCCAACAGGAACACCCGATTCAAGTTTTGTCTGCTCCACCTTGAATCCAACTTTGAATCCAGCTTCCTGTTGGTACACATCCTAGGATACAGTACATGATGCCTAAGCACTTAAGTCTGCTACAGATGTGGAAAAATGCAGTTCCATGACTCCGCCATCAGCCTGACCCAGCAAAGGCTACGGCAAGCATCTGGGAAAGACAAACAGTAATTGGATGATCTCTCTCTTTTTCTACCTTCCAAATAAATATTTTAAAATACAATTGAAAAAACACCTTGGGACTGGCTCAGTGGCTTGATAGCCTAAGTTTCTACCTGCTGTGCCAGCATCCCATATGGGTGCCAGTTCAAATCCCAGCTGTTTCACTTCTGATCCAGCTTCCTGCCTATGGCCTGGGAGAGCAGTGGAGGTGGGCCTAAGTCCTTGGACACCTGTACCATGTGAGTGACCTGAGAGGTTCCTAGTTTTGGACCAGTGCAGCTCCAGCCACTACAGCCATTTGGGAGTGAATCAGCAGAAGAAATAGTTCTCTGTGTCTTTCTTCTAATTCTACCTTTGCAATTAAAAAAAAAAAAATCTTTAAACCCAAACATACAGGCTACAATACAATGAAAAGAGAAATAAAAATTAGCATTTGCGTATAGGTTAAGACACTAGTGGAGCTGTCCATAATAAAACACCTAGGCTTCAGAAGCAGCTCAGCTCCAGATTCTAGCTTTCTGCTGGTAGAAATTATGAAAGGCTACAGGTAATGGGTCAAAAAGGTGGGTCCCAGGCTCAGCACAGTAACCTAGTGGCTAAAGTTCTCTCCTTGCACATGCTGGGACCCCAGATGGGTGCCAGCTCGTATTCTAGCCACTCCACTTCCCATCCAGCTCCCCGCTTGTGACCTGGGAAAGCAGTTGAGGACGGTCCAAAGCTTTGGGACTCTGCATCCATGTGGGAGACCCAGAAGAAGCTCCTAGCTCCTGGCTTCAGGTCGGCTCAGCTCCAGCCACTACAGCCACTTGGGGAGTGAACCAGTAGATGAAAGATCTTTGCCTTCTCTTTCTGTTAATCTTTCCAATAAAAATAAATATTTAAAAAAAAAAAAAGAGTTGTGTCCCTGCTCTCTTTAACGTAGTCTTGCATCAGAAACCTGTGTATTTTCTCAGAAGAACTTAAATTGCATCATATCAAGTCTAGACTTCCTTATTTTAAACTATTTTGTTCTGCTTTGGTTGTTTGGGAAGTATCTGTTTACTTCTACTTTTATGTAATGAAACTTGAGAGTGTTGTCATTTTGAAGTTGTATGTAAAATCACGTTTGTTATTAGGAAATTGCTGACAAATATGAAGTACTTGCTATCTGTAGTAGTAAAGTCAGGAGCCAGGAGCTTCCAATAGGGGATCCTGGTGCGTGCAAGGCGAGGACTTTAGCCACCAGACTACCGTGCCAGGCCTTAAAAAGGATTTTTAAAAAATTAATATTGAATGGCTCGATGCAGTAACCTAGCTGCTAAATGCACTGGGATCCCATATGGGTGCTGGTACTATATGGGCTCCAGTTATAATCCCAGCAGCTCCCTGCTTGTGGCCTGGGAAAGCAGTCGAGGACGGCCCAAAGCCTTGGGACTCTGCACCTGCATGGGAGACTTGGAGAAAGCTCCTGCCTTCGGATCGGCTCAGCTCCAGCCACTGTGGCCACTTGGGGGAGTGAATCATCAGAAGCTCTTCCTCTCTGTCTCTCCTCCTCTATGCATATCTGACTTTCCAATAAAAATGAATAAATCTCTTTTAAAACTTGTAACTTAATAAACTAATTTGAGAAGGCATTTATCGCATATTATAAAATGGTTAACATTCAAAGAATTATTATAGAATTTCAAAAACTAAAAAAAGCTTTTAGAAGTAAAAATGACAGTAAGAGCAAAAGTCAAAAAATCACAAAAATAATGAGGAAACACAACTATCAAAAATGTGCAAAAAATGTTCTAATTGTATAAGTTATAACAATCTGCCCTTTCAGGACATTCAAATACCAAGTAATTATTTTTTGCAAATGTTAACACTAAATGCTGATAAACAATCAGTAAAATCAACATTCAGGTATCACATTCAAAAAGTGACTTGAGAGCAGGTAGTTTGGCAAACCAGTTGAGCAGTCACATGGAATGTCTGTAATCTATATCAGAGTGTTTGGGTTTGAGCCAAGGCTCCACTCCCAATTCCAACTTCCTGCTAATGCACACGCCAAAATGGCTACAGGTGATGACTGCTCAAGTACTAAGGTCACTGTCACTCATATGAGAGATGTGGATTGAACTTCTGGCTCCTCGGGACTTTGGACTCACCCTAGTCACAAGTCACTGCCATATCTAGGTTGAACCTTGAGATTTAAAATGTTGAATTGTTGGCTGTCAATAAACTAGATATACAGACAAGAAACAGAGTAAAATCGAACTTTCTGACATTAAAAAAGTGGTTGTGACAAATGATGAAGATGGGGCCTGGCATGGTGGCCTAGCAGCTAATGTCCTCACCCTGAACACACCAGGATCCCATATAGTCACTGGTTCTAATCCCAGCAGCCTCGCTTCCCATCCAGCTCCCTGCCTGTTGCCTAGGAAAGCATTCGAGGACGGCCCAAAGCCTTGGGACCCTGCACCTGTGTGGGAGACCTGGAGGAAGCTCCTGGCTCCTGGCTTCAGATTGGCACAGCATCAGCTTTTGCAGTCACTTGGGGAGTGAATCATCAAATGGAAGATCTTCCTCTCTGTCTATTCTCCTCTGTATTTCTGACTTTGCAATAAAGATAAATAAATCTTTTTTTAAAAAATGACGAAGATGACACAGACCAAAAAAAAAGGAAAAAAAAACTTTATAATAAAGTAACTCTGGGCCCGGTTCAATAGCCTTGAACATACTGGGATCCCGTACGGGAGCTGGTACATATACTGGCTGCTCCACTTCCCATCCAACTCCTTGCCTGTGGCCTGAGAGACCAGTAGAGAATGGCCCAAAGCCTTGGATGGAACTCTGTATCAGCATAGAAGACCCAGAAGAAGCTCCTGGTTCCTGGCTTTGGATTGGCTTGCTCTAGGTGCTGCAGCTACTTGAGGCGTGACCCAGTGGATGGAAGATCTGTCCTTCTCTCTGTAAATCTGACTTTGCAATAAAAATTTTAAAGAATAAATCTTAAAAAAAAAAAAAGAAAGAAAGAAAGAAACTCTTCTGTATTTTACAACATTGAGAGCGTAAAACAAAAAATGTTTGAAGTTGACTTCACCAGGCTTGGTACAATGGCTTAATTGGCTAATCCTCCCCATGCAATCAAAGCATCCCGTTTGGGTGCCAGATCATGTCCCAACTGCTCCACTTCCCATTCAGCTCCCTTGCTTGTGACTTGGGAAAAAGCAGTAAAAGATATCCAAAGTCCTTGGGACACTGGATCCATGTGGGAAACCAGGAAGAAGTTCCTGGTTCCTGGCTACTGGCTCCAGAATGGTCAGTCCAGCCATTGTGGCCATTTGAGGAGTGAACCAGTAGATGGAAAATCTTTTTCTGTTTGTCCTTCTCTCTGTAATTCTGCCTTTACAATAAAAACAAATCTTAAAAAAAAATTGACCTCACCGTGGAAAGAAATATGACAACCCTCTAAGGCATAGACAGAAAACATACTCAAACCCTTATTTTATGATATGCAACAAGACAGCAAGTACTGTACAAACTAATTTTTTTTAAGATTGGTTTGAAAGTCAGAGTGACAGAGAGTGAGGGAGAAACATAGAAATACTTTCAATATACTGATTCCCTCTCTTAGGAGACTAAAATGAAGCTCTTGGCTTCAAACTGGTCTGCTCCAGGCACTGTGACCATTTGGAGAATGAACAGACCAGCATATGCAAGATCTCTGTGTAACATTACCTTTCAAATAAATAAATCTTAAACAAATCACACACACCAATATTTGTGTTCTACATTAGAGGATCTGGTTGGATACTTAGCAGTGGCTCCTGAACCCAGCATCCTACTGATACAGACCCTGAGACACAGGTTTCAACACTCATGTGGGAAACCTGGATTAAGTTTCCAGCTCAGGGCTTCAGATCTGGCCCAACCAGGCACCTGCACTCATGTGTAAGTGAACCTGACTTTCGGCCTCTAAAATAAAATTTGAAAAATTACAATTGCTTTGAACATAAAAAAGTACACTCAAAAGTGTCAAAGACAACTCATACAATGGGAGAAAATATTTGAAAATCATGAATATGATATGGGATCAATATTCAGAATAAAGAATTACAAGTCAATAAAATAACCTAAACACTGCAATTCAAAACTAGTCAAAAGACTTGGATAGACATTTCTCCAAAGAAGGTATGCAAATGAACAATAAACACATGATAATGTTCAACTAACAAGGGAACTACAAACTAAAGTCACACTTCTACTAATACCACTTCATATCCATTAGAAAGAAATGTAGGGAAGAAAAAAGGAAAAGAAAAGAAAAAAGAAGAAAAAAAGCAGCAGCAGCATTGGAGATGAGTACCATGAAGCTAGAACTCTTGTATTACTGATGGGATGGCAAATGGTAGTCACTATGCAAACCAGTTTTGCAGTTCTTCCAAAAGGTAAGCAAAGTTACCATGACCCAGCAATCCCATTCCTCTAGACATACTCAAAAGAACTGAAAACATGAGTCAGTTCTGTGGTTTAACAGGCTAATCCTACACCTTCAAGTCCTGGTATTCCAAATGTATTCCCAGCTGTTCCACTTCCCATTCAGCTCCCTGTTTATGGCCTGGTAGAGCAGTGGAGAATTGCCCAAGTCCTTAAGACCCTGCATACCCATGTGGGAAGCCCAGAAGAAGCTCCAGCCATTGTGGTTACTCGAGGAGTTAACAAGCAGAGGGAAGATTTTTCTGCCTTTCTTTCTCTCTGTAAATCTGCCTTTCCAATAAAAATGAATCATATTTTAAAAAAGAACTGAAAACAGATTCAAATAGATATTTTTACACCAATGTTCACAGTAGCATTACTCAACAACAGCCAGAAGGTGAAAACAATAGAAGTTTCCCCTCGCCCAGCACGACAGCCTAGCAGCTCAAGCCCTCACCTTGAAAGCTTTAGAACCTTCAAGTTCTAAAGAACCGTATGGGCACCGGTCTAAACCCAGTGGCCCCACCTCCCATCCAGCTCTCTGACTGTAGCCTGGGAAGGCAGTCGAGGACAACTCAAGGCCTTGGGGCCTTGCATCCACATGGGAGAACCAAAAGAGGCTCCAGAAACCTGGCTTCAGGTCAGCTCAGCTCCGACCGTTGTGACTACTTGGGGAGTGAATCAGCGGACAGAAGCTCTTCCTCTCTGTCTCTCCTCCTCTTTGTTTATGTGACTTTGCAATAAAAATAATAATAATAATAAATCTTTAAAAAGAATAAATAATGAAAATGTAATATATTTAGTTCATGCAGCTACAAAAAGGAATGAAATTTTACTATATGCAATGGCACGGATGAGAAATGAAAACATCTTTCTAAGTAAAATGAAACTTAATTCCATTTATAGGAGGTACCCAGAAAAGGCAAATTTATAGAGACAGGGCCCAGCACAATAACCTAGTGACTAGTCTTCCCCTTGAACATCCTGGGATCCCATATGAGCACCAGTTCGTGTCCCAGCAACCCTGCTTTCCATCCAGCTCCCTGCTTGTGGCCTGGGAAAGCAGTGGAGGATGGCCCAAGGCCTTGGAACCCTGCATCTGCATAGGAAATGCGGAAAAAGCTCCTGGCTCCTGGCTTTGGATCAGCTCAGCTCTAGCTATTGTGGCCATTTGGGGAGTGAATCAGTGTATGGAAAACTTTCCTCTCTGTCTCTCCTCCTGTCTGTAAATCTGTCTTTCCAATAAAAATAAATCTTAAAAAAAATTCATAGAGACAATAAGTAAAATAGAGACTATCAGGGACTGGAGGCCATAAGGAATTACTGCTTAGTGTGCACTGAGTTTTTATTTTGAAGATGAACAAGTTCTGGCTATGGACAATAGTAATGGCTATATCAAATACTGTAAATATACTTATTGTGACAAATCAGACACTTAATTCAGATGGTTAATATATTGTATATATCTTAGATTAATAAATTAGGAAAAGACCATAAGCTGTACCTGAGTTTGTAAGATTCCACAAAAATTGACATGTAATACTTTATGCATTTTTCTTTACTCAAAAGGTAGACACATAGAAACAGACAAAAAGTGATATTCCATTTGCTGATTCATATTCTAAATACATGCAACAACCTAGCTAAAGCCAGGAGCCAGGGTATCAACTCAATCTGAGTATCAACTCAATCTGGGTATCAAGCACTTGGGCAAAAGTCCAAAGTACTTGAGCTATCACCTGTTCCCTCTCAGCACGAGCATCAGCAGGAAGCTGGAAGAGGAACTAGATCTGAAACTTGAACACAGAGACTGCACAGAGCATAAACATTACACACAGCAGCTTAACGGCAGCAACAAATATTCCTCCCAATTTGAAAAAAAAAAAACATTTTTTTCATTCTTTATCTGAAATGTGTTTATTTGAGAGACAGAAGACACTATACTTCTTCATCTGTCAATTCAATCCCCAAATGTCTGGCTGGGACTGAGTAAAGCCAAAGTAATTCAATCCAGGTCTCCATGCAACCAAGTGCAAACTAGCAAAAAGCTAGATCAGAAACTGAGACAGGGGCCCGGCGCGATAGTGTAGTGGTTAAGGTCCTTGAACATGCTGGGATCCCATATGGGCACCAGTTCTAATCCCGGCAGCCCCACTTTCCATCCAGCTCCCTGGCTGTGGCCTGGGAAAGCAGTCGAGGACGGTCCAAAGCCTTAGGACCTGCACCCACGTGGGAGACCTGGAAGAAGCTCCTGGCTCCTGGCTCCTGGTTTTGGATTGGAGCAGCACCGGCTGTCATGGTCACTTGGGGAGTGAACCATCGGATGGAAGATCTTCCTGTCTCTCCTCCTCTCTGTATATCTGCCTTTCCAAACAAATAAATCTTTAATTAAGAAAAAAAAAAAGGTATTAGAAATCCTAACTGAGAGGGTGAGCATTTGGCCTAGCAGTTGAGAGCCTGCCGGTGACGCTCACGTACCACATCAAGTGCCTGCATCTGAGCATCACACCCACTTGCACTTTTTCATGTTCCCTACTCACAGCACTAAACGTTGGCTATAAGCAAACCGAAGCCCAAATGCACAATCAGTCAAAATTAATCAAGTGAGCTAATTGCAACACAAATCTCCTAGTCTCTTCAAAAAGGGTCCTATTTTCTTCCTCCTTTGTACTACTGAGGGTTTCATGTATTCATATCATTTTAGTTTAGAGCCAGAAAGTGTTATTTACAAGTCAAATTTTACTTGATTATATTGGTGGAACACTTGGATAAATGCCCATAAATGTCAAAAAAAAAAGACATTTTATTCTGTCATAAATACAACTTATCACTTTGTTACCACTAGTCTTACTGTGTCAGCTTTTTATTAACACAGCACCAAGCTGTCCCATTCATGCAGTTGACATTTAACAGGAGCAAGCCAGTCACCTTGTGGACCCTCGGTCCTTCTCCAGGATTTCAGAACTCCCAAAGACAGAGGATGCAGCACATTAACCACAGTTGAAATCAGTAACATAAATACTACACAGGTGAGAGAAAAAGGCTCAATGACAGAGAAGAGAACTTGACACCTGGGTTTAGTTCTCAAGGATAAGGATCCAATGATCCAGATAAAACACAGGGAAACATGCAAGTCAATTCATCAGTGAAGATGCACTTCAAGCTGGCTGCTATGCTTGTTTTTAGAAATAGAAAGGATACACGGGCTCTAATTTCACAACACTAGTGATCTTCTCAGAAATCTTTACAAGGATACTTAAAATGAAAAATGTGGTGTCAAAACAGAGTTCACCACAAACACGCAAAAATAAATGCTGTACAGTACTATTTATATGAGATTCAAGAAGAGGCCTAATGCACAATGATAGACACCAGTTCAGTGGTTACCTCTGAGAAGCAATGTGGCCTGGGACAAGACAGGAGGGAATTTCCTGGGGTGCTGGAAATGTTCTGATTTTGCTTGGTTACTACCCGAGTACATGCATAAGAATTCATCAAGCACTTCAGTAAAAACTACGTACTTTGTATCAGTAACAAGTAAGACATGAGAAGCCTGTGAAGTAAGAGCATTTCAAGAAAGCAGTAGCAAAAGCAACAAGCGCTTGGACAAAAACGAAATCGCAGTAACAACTAGGTATGCCACACTGAAAAGATCAACTCAAACCACATGATACAGGCATCTTCCACTGAAACACACCTAAGTAAAACGAGTAGAAGCACATTTCATAGATTATCTGGTAAACTATTTAAAAAAAAAAAAAAAAAAGACCAAACTGCAGAATAATGGCTCAGGGAACAGGTCAACGTCTTATTTAACACAATGCTTTTAAAGAAGAAGAACCAGAAGGTAAGAGGGTAGTATCAAAATGATACTATGGATAGACCAAAAATGAACACAGAAAAAAAAAAAAAAGAGTGAAGTGTTTCAAGTGAGGATGAGGCTTCTGGCATGGGCCTAAGGGTGAAACGTAAAGAAAGGCAATACTTCAACAAAAGCCGCAGACTGCTTCCAGCTCCTCATCTTCTTCACCGGTTCCAAAGACTTTGCGACCCTGCTAACAAGACAGGCCAAGTTTGAGAAAGTTGCTAGGGATGTTGAGTCAATTGATAATTGTTCCTCTGCAGCCACTAACAGCAAAAAACAGTGGGCAACATAGACACAGAATGGCTTGAGATATTGAAACCGAAAGGCAAGGCCAAGTGAGATCCACAGAGTGAGCTAAAATGGATGTCCAAGGAAAAAACTTTTTAAGAAATCACTTCCCATGGGCCCGGTGCAGTAGCCTGGCAACTAAAGTCCTTGCCTTGGACGCGCATGGATCCCTTATGGGCACCAGTCTGTATCCCGGCAGCACTGCTTCCCATCCAGCTCCCTGCTCATGGCCTGGAAAAGCAGTCGAGGACAGCCCAAAGCCTTGGGACCCTGCACCCACACAGGAGACCTGGAGGAAGCTCCCTCCTGGCTTTGGATCAGCTCAGCTCCAACCATTGCAGCCACTTGGGGAGTGAACAGAAGATCTTCCTCTCTGTATATCCACCTTTCCAATAAAAATAAATAAATCTTAAAAAAAAAGTACATGAAGATCAGGGGAAGGCATTGTGGCAGGGGGCAAGAATGCAGCATAGACACACAGGCATTAAAAAAGGGCGCGCAGTACTTGTCCCAGGTACTCCACTTGTAATCCAGATCTCTGCTAACAGCTTCAAAACAGCAGAAGATGACCCAAGTCCGTAGCTGCTGGGGTCCGTGCAGTAGGTATGGATGACACGAAGGTGTGAAGAGAACAGCTCCCTGCTTGGCAGGGCCTGGGGAGCTTCCAGCTGTTTGGCGGGGCCCAGCGATTTCTCTCTGACCACCTTGATGCAGTCTCACTCCCTGTTTGCATGGACACTCAAGCACCCCACTAAGAATTCTGTAATCTATTGAGGCATTGTTTGCCCCTGTGAGATGGCTTTGGCAACTACTGTGAGCTTAAGAGTTAATGTTATTGATGTCTTGGTGAGTGGGCCTTTAACTGCGCACAGGAATACAATTAAACCCATGCCATTTCTGGACACCTTATTGTGTGCCTACCCATTGCCCTGAAATCGGGCCCAGACATATAGCATGCCTTCTGGGAAACGGCTTAACAAGAATTTTACAAACTAATGGAAGTGATGGGAAAACCAATGGAAGTGATGGGAATATGAGCTGAAACTGCTATGGCAAAAATATAGTTGCTGTGACCTTAAAGGTTACCCTGTCCTTGCAACTCTTTAGAGCATAGAAAATGTAGCTGCTTTAGCCGCTTTCATAATCTTTTAACTAGAGGAAATATAGGATGATTCTATTAACATCACAGAGATATACTTTTGATTATTGTTTGATTGTTTATGAGGCTGTAGAGCCTGCAGTCGTAGGGGGATTTAATGTTTGAAACTTTTTGTCTTAGATCCTTATATTTTTTCTCTTTTGATGTATTTCTCCCATTATGTGATAGATAAAGTTGTGAAAATAAAATGTAGTAGGAATGTTTTACTAATTAGTAGGTAACCATCTGTGCCTTGGCCTTGGAGTTCTGGCTGTCACCTAGTGGCCACTTCTGAAGAATGAATAACGGCTTGCTTTAAAGAAACTGATTATAGTAACTTACAGAATTATCTTTAAGAGCACCTGGTTGACCATGAAGTAAAAATTAATTGAACATCTGTGCATGCTGTCTTAGTTCTAAAGTAAAAGATAAAAAATCAAATGTTTGTGCAGAGGTTTGTGATGTGTCTAAGAAAATTAAAAGGACAGCTTCTTCTTGAAAAAGAAGCAAGCAGGCAGCAAAAACGCAACAAGTGTCTGTGTCCGTGTCTTTCTTTATCGCCGACTCCACGCACCCTTCCCGAGCTCCGAACTCAGCTGGAGCTGGACTCCGGCACCTAGCCTCTACTACCCATTTGGGACACCCTGATGAAGCTCCACACTCCTGGGTTCAGCCTGGCCTGGCCTGGCCCAGGCTGTTGAAGACATCTGGAGCATGAAGTAGCAAATGAAAGCTCTCTCTCTCTCTCCTCTCCTTCCCCTTCTCTGTAGATCTGCCATTCCAGTTAATAAATCTTTAAATAATAATAATAATACATCAGCCACCTGAGATACCAGCATCTCGTATGAGCCCTGGGACAGGTCCTGGCTGCTCCACTTTCCAATCCAACTACAGGCTGACATGCCTGGGAATAGTGGAGGACAGTCCAATTCTTGGGACCCTAAACCCATATGAGAACAAGATGGAGTTCCAGACTCCAAACTTTGGCCTAGCCCCTCAACATTGCTTAGTTCAGTAGATGAAAGATTTTTCTCTCACTCTCCATCTTTTTCAAATAAATAAATCTTTGGGAAAAAAAAAAAAAAAAAACGAGGACAGCAACTGGCAGAGTTTAAGGAGCTCCTTGAGACACTAGCATTCCTGGCTCCAAGCCTGACTTGCTTCATTTTCCATGTTCCTGAGAATGCACTCTGGGAGGCAGCAAGAAACGGCTCAAGTTCTTGGATCCCCCACATGGAAGATCCTGTCTCCCGACTCTCAGCTTTGACTCAGCCCAGTCCCAACTGTGGGCACTGGGAGAATGAACCAATGGCTGGAACTATCTCCCTTACTCTCCACCTTTCAAAGATTGTTTAAAAATAAATTACACCACATACTGCATCTATTTTGATACTAGGAATGCCTGGCAGTAAACACGATTGCCACATATTATGAAAATGACTACACACAAACTATTCAGAATAATTTGACAAAAAAAAGAATAAAAATGATAAATGAAGGCTTCCCTGAGGCCCCAAAAGCACAGGCTCCAAGTATGAGAGTGAATCAAACACATACAAATCTGTAAATACAGGGCCAGTGCTGTGGAATAGCAAGTAAAGCCACCACCTGTGATGCCGGCATTGCACAGGGGTACTGGTTCATGTCTGGTTGTTCCACTTTTAATCCAGCTCCCTGCTAATCACCTGAGGAAAGCTGCACAAGATGGCCCAAGTGTTTGGGCTCCTGCCATTCACATAGGAATACCCAGAAAAAAATGCCAGTCTTCAGCCTGACCCAGTGCTAGCCATTGAAGCCATATGGAGAGCAAACCAGTAGATGGAAGATTTCTTTCCGCCTCTCCCTCTCTCTTTCAAAATAAGTAAGTAAATCTTCTTTTAAACACTGTAAATAGTATTTCCAGTTTAAGATGAAAGCGGCAAACACAAGGGTGACAAGCCAGAATAATGTACCATAACCAAACACAAGGCAACCATGGCTAATAAAGAGCAGGCAAAACCAAAATTTCTATCACCGAGGCTGGAGTTTTAAACAGGAACTAAATTATTCAGACTTTACGGTTCATTATGAGATGTATTTTTTTAAAAGTATTCCGAGACGTACAGGATGAAATAGCAAGATCTGATTTGGGTTCTATGAGTACATTGGCTACTAAGTGAAACTAAGAAACCACAGAAGTCACAGTGAGCCTATCAAGAGCCAACAGGCAACCGGGAGTAGAAGCAGTGCAGAACAGAGGCTAATAAACTGGATAAGATACCAAACAGGACTTTGTGATATACACACACCAGAGACTAAGAGAATAGGTCATACTGTGAGAGAAAGGGAGGAACAATGATATCTCTTTATTTTTGGCTTTAGCAATTGGATTGCAACAGCAGTATTCACTGTCATAGGATAGACTTTGGAGGCCATTTTAACAGAAGGGTTCTTTCTGTAATGCAATCTCTCCAGAACCTATCACACATCATTACCAAAAAGTAAACATAGCAAACATAAAATAAAAGGTGTTTCACACAGGGTTAAAATTCTTAAACAACATAATATTTTTTTACATTAACTTTTTTTTATTAGAAAGACAGATATACAGAGTGAAGGTGAGACAAATATCTTCCATCTGCAGGGTCACTCGCCAAGGAATGCTACAGCGAGGGCTGAATGATCCGAAGCCAGGAGCCAAGAGTCTCTTCTGGGTCTCCCACGTGGGTGCAGGGTCCCAAGACTCTGGGCCACCCTTTATTGCTTTTACAGGCCACAAGCAGGGAGCTAGATGGGAAATGGAGCTGCTGGGACACGAACCAGCTCCCATGTGGGACCCTGAAGCATGCCAGGTGAGGATTTAACCCCAAGTCTATCACAGTTAGTCCACAACCTAACTTTTTTACAGAAATAAAAAGAGGGGCCCGGCGCGGTGGCACAGTGGTTAAGGTCCTCGCCTTGCATGCCCAGGATCCCATATGGGCGCTGGTTCTAATCCCGGCAGCCCCGCTTCCCTTCCAGCTCCCTGCTTGTGGCCCGGGAAAGCAGTCGAGGACGGCCCAAAGCTTTGGGAGCCTGTACCTGCGTGGGAGACCCAGAAGAGGCTCCTGGCTTCGGATCGGCTCACTTGGGGAGTGAATCATCGGACGGAAGATCTTCCTCTCTGTCCTCTCAGTATATCTGCCTTTCCAATGAAAAAATAATAAAAATAAATCTTTTTTTTAAAAAAAAGAAATAAAAAGAGAAGCTTGACAACTTCTGCAAAGCTTCATTTTATCATGAGTTCTCGTTGATTTTTTTTTTAATTTATTTACTTGGGACCCACACCTTGATGTATGAGGTTAAAGTTCTGCCTTCAGCATCTCATAAGGGTGCTGGTTTGAGTTCCAGCTACTCCATTTCTGATGCAGCTCCCTGCATGTGGCCTTGGAAAGCAGCAGAGGATGGCCCAAAGCCTGGAAGAAGTTCCTGGCTCTTGGCTTCAGACCAGCCTAAACGCAGACATTTGGGTAGTAAACCAGCATATTGAAGATTTCTCTTTTTCTCTCTGAAACTTTACCTTTACTTAAAAAATACATAAATATTTTTCAAAAAGATCAATCATTAGTAAGCAGCCAAACAACAGCACAGTAGCCAGGACCTGAACCAACATTCCAATACTGAATACCATGTATTACACATGGCAGCATAACCCTCTGTGCAATGCCAGCCCCAGCCTGGTTTTGACTTAAACACATTCCAGTATCAAGGGCTTCAAATGCTTCAGCAAGGCTTCAAAATATCAATTTTTTCTGACTCTAATTCACAAGATAGTACTGAACTTGAGAATTTCCTAAAATAATGTTCTAGGTTAATGAGTATTAAATCCCAAACAAAGGATGGTATTAAGCAAAGGCCCTGAACACTGATCATCTCCAAAAAGATCTCAAAATATATGGCACTTAAAAAGATAACTTCATCAGATGTTTGTGTTAATAATTAACTATCCATCACTAATGTCCAAGAGTTCTTTATTATTACATAAGAGATCCAAAGAGGGTCAGCGTTGTGATGAAGCAAATTAAGCCGTGGCTTGCAGCACATATGAGCATTGATTCATAGCTGTTCTGCTTCTGACCCAGCTCCCTGCTGCTGTGCCTTGGAAAGCAGCATAGAATGGCACCCACATAGGAGACTCAGAAGAAAATCCTGGCCCCTGGCTTCAGCTTAACCCAGCCATGGCCACTGCAGTCACTTGGAGAGTGAACCAACAAACAGAAGAGCTCTCTAACCCTGTAAGTCTGCCTTTCAAATAAATAAGGATAAATCTTTAAAAGAGGAACAAGGGGGCCAACGCAGTAGCCTAGTAGCTGGGGTCCTTGCCTTGCACATGCTGGGATCTAATCCTGCCGGCCATGCTGCTCAAATAGCTCCCTGATTGTGGCCTGGGAAAGCAGTTGAGGATGCCCCAAGACCGTGGGACCCTGCACCCACGTGAGAGACCCAGAAGAGGCTGTGGGCTCCAGGTTTCAAATCAGCTCAGCTTTGGCTATTGTGGCCACTTGGGAGTGAACTAGCAGATGGAAGCTCTTCCTCTGTATATCTGACTTTCCAATAAAAATAAATAAATCTTAAAAAAAAAAAAAGAGGGGTCCGGCGCGATGGCGCAGTGGTTAAGGTCCTCGCCTTGCGCCCGGGATCCCATATGGGCGCCGGTTCTATCCCAGCAGCCCCGCTTCCCTTCCAGCTCCCTGCCTGTGGCCCAGGAAAGCAGTTGAGGACAGCCCAAAGCTTTGGGACCCTGCACCCGTGTGGGAGACCTGGAAGAGGCTCCTGGCTTTGGATCGGCATAGCATAGATAGCAAGCAGGAGGAGCCCCTGACCGACCATGGGCCATCTTCGGCTAACTTCCCAAGGCCAGCTGCTAAAGGGAAGCAGCTGGGACTCAAACCTGCAACCACATGGAATGTTGGCACTGCAGGTGGCAGCTCAACCTGCTTGCTACATTAGCCTCTCATCGGTGTATTAACTCCTCTCTGTCACTGATATTCCAAATATATGAATAATACCTTAAAGGTAACACAGAGGTAAACTAAGTATTTTAGTAAGAGAGGATAAACAGTGCAGAGCAGAAGCAATATCAGCTATGAAATTTCATCTTTGTTTACAGAATGATAAAGTATGCCAAATCAGCTAACTATCATGTCACAGGTAGTATTATTCCAACAAAACTCTTATATTAACACTGAGATATATGAGCAATGAAATCTTGGTTAGAGAACCAATGTTTTTCACCACCTTAGAATTGATGAATAAGCAACATGTAAACTACAGCAATCTTAAAACTGTTATATGCTTAATTATTCCATAAACACAACAACCCGTAAGAAATTATTGAATTAAATTCTTAGACTTGGTACATATTATCAAACAAGCACAGTGCTGAGGGACTTCCAGGACATCAAATACAGAGTTTTGCATTCATGTAGAACCCACTTCCATAACATTAGAGCACTGAACTTGTTCATTATCTATAAATAACATATATGTTAATTTTATTGTGTATATTACTAAATATACACAAATTAGAACTATAAATAGAAAATCTAACATTTCACTCTCATTCTAGAGATAGTATTGCATTTACTTTGACATATTTGACATCTTGATTCTTTACCCCATTATTTGTCCAGCATAAGAATCAGCCTCAATGGGCGTGGCGCAGTGGCCCAATTGCTAATGTCCTCACCTTGCATCCACCAGGATCCCTTGTGGCTGTCAGTTTGTGACCAAGCTACTTCACTTCCCACCCAGCTCCCTGTTTGTGGCCTGGGAAAGCAGTAGAGGAAGGCCCAAAGACTTGGGATCCTGCACCCATGTGGGAGACCCAGAAGAAGCTCCTGGCTCCTGGCTTTGGAATGGCTCGGCTCCGACTACAGCAGCCACTTGGGGAGTGAACCAATAGCCAGAAGATCTTTCTCTCTGTCTCACTTCCTCTCAGTATATATCTCCCTTTACAATAAAAATAAATAAAATTTTTAAAACATTTTAAAAAGTCAACCTCAACAACTGGAAGACATTTCATCCACTGTCCTTATTACCACAATACCACTATTTAAAAATTAAGAATCATTTCAGTGAGGCCAGCACAGTGGCATAACAAGCTAACCTCCGCCTGCATCACCAACATCTCACATATGCACCAGTTTAATTCAATCCAGCTCCCTGCTCATGGTCTGAGAAAGCAATGGAGGCCAGTCCAAGTCCTGCATCCATGAAGGAGACCTGGAATAAGTTCCTGGCTCCCAGCTTCAGTTTGGCCCAGTCACAAACATTGTAGCCATTTGGAAAACAAACCAGCAGATGGAAGATCTCTGTCTTTCCTTCTCTCTAATTCTGCCTTTACAATAAAAATAAATAAATCTTAAAAAAAAAAAAAAAAAACTAATCATTCAGGGGCCAGCACCCTGGAATAGTATGCTAAGACTCTATCTGCAGCACCAGTATCCCATATATGCACCAGTTCATGTCTTAGCTGCTCCACTTCCAACCTAGCAACCTGCTAATGGCCTGGGATAGCAGAAAAGAACAGCCCAACTCCTTAGGCCCCTGTACCCATGGAAGAAGCTCCTGACTCCTGGCTGTGTTGATCAGCTCAGCTCCAGCCATTACAGCCATTTGGGGCGTGAACAGCCATTTGGGGATGGAAGATATCTGCCTCTCTTCTAAAATCTGCTGTTCAAGTAAAAATAAATAAATCCTTAAAAAAAAACTAAATTCACCTTTCAATGTTTTTGAATATCAATGGTATCTCAAGGATTTAGAACACACTTCAAGACTACACAAGCCACAAACTTAGGTGCAACAGGAGGCAAAAGATGAACAGAGATGCTAAAATTCTGATTCTATCAAGTGCAACAGGTACAGTAACTTAGAAAATACATGCAATCTAAACCTTAGTCAAGCCTTTCCTGTGTTCTGTTTAAGACAGATAGAAGCCAAAAATAAAAGCTATCACTAAAAATTGTTTCAACTGACATACAGTCCAGCTAAATTAGTGTGTAACCCAATTTTCCTAATACCTAGAACTTCTGAATAGTAAATGAGTCACTAACCTGCCCTTTCACTCAAGCAAGCCTGGGAAGCGTTATCTGTTATTACCACAACACTTCACTTTCCAGGTCCCACATCAACTGCCTGCAATTCCATTTTTTGTATGTGGTAATAGATGGCCAACTTTTTTTTTAACACTCTCTAATTATAGCCAGGAATTATTTAGTGCTCAATAATCTTAAAGCAAATATTTTTGTTTTATTAAGTTTTTTTAATTTGTAAAATGATTAATAATACACACTGAACTAATGTATGCTTGTCAAATTCTGTATTTCCTTCTCTCCCATACACTCTACAAAATGTATAGGCATATGAAACTAATGAATGCAGGTTCTATTACCTATTTATTTAAACACTTTGAAACAGTTTTCAAATCTTAACTCCATAAAAAGCTGTATGAACTTGCTAAATCTCTACTGAAACTAACTACACTGAAGTTCAATCTGCTTCAAAAGAGAAAAAAAACCCTGGTTTACATTTAGAAATGCTAATTTTATCAATTCATTCCTCTTTTAACATACTTTTCCATATTAAAACCATAAGATAAATTATTTCTAACAATAGTTAAGATTTCACAGATATTTTGCTATCATAAAATATTTGCTTTAAAATTCAGCGGGCAGACACAGCAAATTGAAAACCATCAGTAAGATCAGTTTAAAATGCACAATTAACCTCACTTATACTTACAAACATACAATCTTAGTTTGATAAGATATTAAACAGGCTAAAGTTGATCAAAGTTTAATTTTAGGATTTTTAAATGCCAGGTACACAACTAGTATTCATAGCCTCAAATTTAGGCGCTTTGAACCTTGCAGCTGTAAATCAGTTTGACTGATGCTCTTTCCCAAACCATGTAAGCCATTGCTTAACTGAGGCCAGACCTGTCAGGCTTGACAGCATCCCGGAAGTGACCTGCCTATTAGGACTGGAAACACATTAAGAATTTGGAAAATTTCTCATCTTAGGGTTGGGAAAAAAAGCGTGAGATCACGCACAGAACAGTCATAAGAAACACATAAGTTTACAACCAATAAAACTACATTACATATCACAGAGTCAGGTAATAATAGTCCACTAAACTTCTCTGGCATCTTCCAATACATGAGCAAAAGTTCAGCCCCGAATTCCCACTCCGAATGTCTGTCTCTGGACCTCATTTGCATTTCCTACCCTTCATGAATGAAAAACACCTTCGGCTTAGCCACGTGCCCCAGCTATAGGCAACTGCCTAGGCTGCTTTTTACCTAAGCAAGTCTAACACTGCTGGGAGAAAAACAGCCAATAGCTGGCGGGTATTGTGGGCCTGGTTAATGCCAAATTTGTGTAAACTACACCAGTGTGCCAGCATAGTTGCCTTTTTTTTTTCCTTAGTTCAGATACGTGCGGAAGGCAGGGGACATCCCCAGCAGGACTCGCCACCCCAGCCCCAAGCAGGTAGGCAGCTACAGATTGCCTGGGGAAAGGGATCTGGGGAGGTGTGGGGAGCGCGAGCGACTAAAGACATGTTTGACAGGGGAGAAATGACTTCTGGGGGACTTCCACGGACTTAGAAACAATAATGCCTAGATTCAATCTGTTTAATGTTTTCACTTCTTACCCAGAAAAATCCATTACAAGTTTTTCCTTTAAATTACATGTACTCACATACTGAAATCTCAGTCATGAAAAATTAAGTCACATTCGGGCCATCAAGCGTGCACGAGCCACACTTGCAGCCAGCGCTTGCCCAGCGCTCAGGGACAGCGGTCTCAGGCAGTGGGAGGGGGCTGGGAACACCACAGCGTGCGGCGGAGCTAGCCCAGCAGCAGGAGCTAGCCCAGCAGCAGGCCGGTGCCTACGGGGAGCTACAATACAGCATCACAAGGCTGGCTTTCCGCACGCCAGTTCATGGGCAGGGACCGGGCTGAGAACCGGCAAGCAAGCGCAAAAAGCTCTGGTCAACGTCGGAGGAGTCGAAACCCAAGACAAGGGGCTTGTGACAGCGCCAGCTGTCCAGCCTCTTCCCACCTCAAACGCAACTGATTTCAAGTATTTTTGGTGTCAGCGGCTCAAAGGATGAGTGATGGCAGCAGTGGATGGTCAAGCACCCCCCGCCCCAAGAGACTGGCAAAGGCCCTCGGAAAAGGCAGCCTCCCCAACAACAAGGGGTTCCTGGTAGCAGAGCAGGGCGCTCTGCGGCCGCCCCCTCTCTCCCTTCCTTGCAGCCAAGGCTGACAGGAACGAGCTTAGGACGTTGTCGGATTTTACGAAGCAAAGAGGGGAAAAAAAATGGCAGTGACAAACGAGCCTGGAGGGCTGGAGCCACCCAAGAAAAGGGAGCGAGGGCTTCCCTGGGCACCTCCAAGGTAATAACGCCACGGGAGAGCACGAACACTGCCCTGCCAGCGCCTGACACCCCTCTCTGGGAAAGCGTCGCCCCTTCCACCCGGTCCCAATTAGCAAACACCACTTCCCAGCCGACCTCGCGTCCCCACTGTACTCCCCGCCACCCCCTTGCTGGCCTCCCTTCCCTTCCGCCTCAAACGCCCCACGCCCTCAGCCTCCCCTTCCCTGGTCACCCACCCTCCGGGCAGCCCGTCGCTGGCCTCCCCCGCTGCTCGCCCAGACCCCTCCCCCTCACCTCTCCTCAGCGCCTCCTCGTAGCTGAGGAATCCGATCCGTGACTCCTTGGCGCCCATGCTCCCCTCATCCCCTCGGCCGGGGGTCGGAGCCTGACCTCGCCCCCACCCCCACTCCCGCCTTCTCGGCGTCCCTGGGTGACGGTGTCGGCGTCGGCGTCCCCCGGCCCCCTCCTCCCACCACACTAACAAGTGCGGCTTCTACCCCGGCGGCTCCTCCCGGCCGCCGCCACCGCCTCCATGCCGGATCACGTGAACCGCTCCCACCCCGCCTCCTACTCCGCCCTTCTCTTTTCTCCTCCTCTCTCTTTCCCTCCTCACGCCCTCTTCCCTCCCCGGCCCCTCCTGCCAGCCCCGCCGAGGGTCACCTGACCCGAGGCCCGGGATTGTTCCGGGTAATGGCCGCCCAGGGCCTCACACTCCGCCCCGCCCCACGCTAAACGCGCACTGGAGCGTCCGGGAGGAGGCCGCCTCGCCGCACGTAACGCATCATCCCCCCTCCCCCGGCCGGTGCCCGCCAATCGCGAGCCCCGAGTCTCCGCCGGCGAGGCAGGGTGGTGACTTCCGGGGCGCTCCAGGGCCGGTCCTCCCGCCCACACGGTCTGGCGCTGACGGGGCGAGGGCGTCCGAGCGGCCGGTTGTGGCCAGGACTCAGACCCATCTTGGGAGACGAGTGGGGTTTTGCAGAGTGGAACCGTGAGGGATGCAACTCCGGACAAAAAAGGAGCGGTCCAGCGGGAGGTTTCTGACATTAGGGAATGTTTTTTTACTAGGCGACAGTTTTGCTAGGAAAGCATCTCAGAGCTTTCCCTTGAAAGTGGATCATGTGATGAAGAATACTTTGCCGTTCCCGTCACCGCTTCCCTCACCCCAGGTGTTCCTGGGCTTGCTTCTTCGGCCGAGGCCCAGGCTCCCTCTCTGGCTTCTTGAACCCTCTTCGGTTTCAGAGGCATCGGTGTAGATCTGGGAAAGTCACACCTTGCAACTTCCCAGAATTACCCTGTTCCAGGAATGTGGTAGTTAAAGGCTCGGGACGGGAGTCATTTGTTGCTCTTTTAATTGTAAAATAAATGTGATAACGTTTGCCATTTTAAGGGAATTCAGTGACATTAAAATGCGTTTACATGGTTGTGCAACCATGATCACCGTCTACCTCTAAAACTTCATCTTGCTTGCTGAAGTCACTAGGACGCTCTTTCTCCCCAGTTCGTGGCACCCAATGGCCTGCTTCCTCCCATTCTTGTTCCTACTGAACTCTTTCATCATGAATGGGACTGTTGCTCCTTTTGTCCTTTTGTGAGCAGCCAATTGGCTGATTTTTTCATTTTTGTTTACTTGCAAGGTAGATGAGCTCCCATCTGCTAGTATATCCCCCATATGCCTGTAAGAGGCTGGGCCAGGCCAAACCTGCAATCTGAATGAGGAGCAGAGATGGGCTTTGCCTGGGACACTGGGATGTGGGATGTAGGCTTGCTAAGCAGCTTCTCAAAGGCTGGGCCAAACGCCACACGGCTGCTAGTCTGTTTACTTAGCAGAATGTCTTGTGGGCTCTTGGTGTTGTGGCATATGTCAGATTTGCCAGATGATCCACTTTGGAATATTCACGTGAAATAGAAAGCAGGAACTTGAAACACTTTTCCTGTGTCGTGATTGGATAAAATTGTTTATACATGTCCAGTGGTTTATTTCTCAGTTCCTTGCTTTTTAACTTGTCTGGTTTGCTTTTGTTATTCTTCATCCTGAAAATCACTGTGGAAAGCTTCTGGATAAGGAAACAACATTAAAAAGTAACCATTTGGATTAGATTAGACTCATCCATGCTGGCTAGGTAATTTAGAACCTGCCAAAGGATTTTACTTCCTAAAGCCAACAAATTCTAATATTCCCAGCCTGAGAAAGAAGGCAATATTCTGTTTTTCTACTCACCTTTCCTGGCCAACCAGATCAGCTTCGTGGTGTTAGTCACAGCCCAGCCTCTCCAGTTCACTGGGAGGCAGTTAATTTTAAGACCTCAGATTAGTTGCTTTACTAAAAGGCCATGAATCAGGGGGTTAGGAATGCATTTTAAAACCTTTAATTTCCAGGCCATTAGTTCAGTGTAGACAGATGTCTTCAGACAAAACAACTCAGTCATTTTCAGCCTGCAGAGTTCAGAGATCATAATTATTGGGAAGTGAATTTTAAGAAAGGCTCAGCTGTGAACGAAAAGAGAATAAATTTATGGCTAAGAGCAGTAGGATAGCTAATCCCATTTGGATCTTAGCTTTCATGCCTTCAAGAGTTCAATTGCAACATACTGGAGGTATTTTACTGTCCTTAAACAATTGGCTGGCAAGGTGACCTACTGTACAAAGGCTGGGCCTACATATTTACCCACTTAATTTTCAGTGGAGTTGGGAGAAAAATGTTTTATCTCTTTGTGGCACTTAACTCATTTGAGAGAGGTATTGTTAGAGTCAGAATGTATCTCATGGGAGAAATTATTGCAAAATACTCTGGGAAGAATATAAACATGGTCATTAATATTTCCCTTTTTTAGAAAGAATTCTTTTCATTTTACTTGAAACAGTTTAGAGAGAGGGAAAGACAGAGATCTGATGGTTCACTCCTCAATTGGCCACAACAGCCAGAGCTGGGCCAGTCTGATGTTCGGAGCCAAGAGCTTCTTTAAGGTTTCTTACATGAATGCAGGGCTCAAGCTCTTGGGCCAGCATCTACTGCTTTTCCCAGGCCGTAAGCAGAGAGCTGGTTCAGAAGTGGAGCACCTGAAACTCAAACCAGCCCAAATAGGATGCTTACACCACAGATGTTGCATTAACCTGATATAGTACTACACCAGCTCTCAATATTTCAAACGATACTAACAGGAACTTTGATTCTCAAACTTCAGGCATAGCTTCCTCTACAGCCATAAAATTTTTTACTCCATTAAAGAGTTTATCATGGATTAAACACTGCTAAAAAATTTTTTCTAAACCATTATTTGTTTTGATTGGAAAGTCAGATCAGGTATACAGAAAGAAAGAGAGGCAAATCTTTCATCCACTGGTTCACTCCCCAAGTGACTACAAAGGCCAGAGCTAAGCCAATCAAAAGCCACGAGTTAGAAGCTGCTTCTTGGTCTCCCACACTGCTGCAGGCACCCAAAGCTTTGGGCCATTGTCTACTGCTTTCCCAGGCCACATGCAGGGAGCTTGATGGGAAGTAGAGCAGCCAGGATATGAACTGGAGCTCATATAGGATCGTGCTTTTGCAAGGTGAGGATTTAGCAATTGAGCCATCACATCAGTCTTTAAACACTGCTGAAAATTCTGAGTTGTGACAGCAAACTAAGGAATACAATGTTTCCTTTTAGTTAAATTAAGTATATTATTGAAGGCAGTGAAACAGATGTGTCTAATGGGAATTTTGAATTTTAAACTAAGATTAAAATCTGCTTTCTCATTTGTATTACAAAGTACTAGACAGCTAAAAGTTAAAAATATAACTAAAAGTTAATACAGTACTTATATTTGATGATGTAAAAAACCTAAAATCTACTTCTCATGCTGAAAAGCTTTCTATTAATTCATGTGTTCAGTTTCACTTAATTCATTGAAAAGTTAGGCAGCTATCACTTTAAGAATTAGGTTACACTTAGGAAACCATTGCTTGAAGTATAATTACATGCATGTGAAAGAGTTGTCCATATGCAAATTTAAAGCATAGGAGATGGATGTATAATTTGTACTTCCAGTTGGGCAACCTAAATGACAGTGTTTCTCAGTTTGCACACCCAGAGAAATGACATTAAGAATAGGATACAGCATTTTAGTACTTGCCAAAAAAGCTTAGCAAAGCTAACGATAAGGAGGTTGATAAATTAAGGGGATGGCATGCAGTTGGTTTAGTTATAATTTGATTGTCACACTATGTCTTATTTTACTGCTTGAAGTATAACCATACAATAAAACCACTAATTTTTCAGCAGTATGGCTTTATTCCTTTATGGTGACAAAGATGCAAATACATGCTCATTGTATTAAAAAAAGAAAGAACGAGCTTCTTTCCTTCAATATCCAAGCTTGTGTAATATATCAGATTACCTCCTTCACCCAATCTTACTCTCCAGAGGTAAGTGTATAATCTAGTTTTCAGTGACTACACCTACCATATTTCCCAAGCACACAAATATACATATATATCCCCCTTTCTTAACATGTATTTTTAGTCTACTTGCTAATCTGTGGTGTATATATTTATGTATATATCTAAGTATGCTTTTCATGTATACCTGTGTTCTTTTTTAACAGATGCACAATATGACAACTGTTTCTAATGTTTATTTAAGCAATTGTCTACTGAACATTATTGCTTTATTACATTATTGCAATAAATATATTAGCTAAATTATATTTTTAATAATTGTAGCAGAGGCTTACACTGCCACCTTGGATATCCTTATCCCATAACATAGTGCTGTGTTGAGTCCCTGCTCCACTTCTGGTCCAGCTTCCTGTTAATGCACTGGGAGCAGCAGATGATGTTCAAGTACTTAGAACCCTGCCACCCAAGTAGCAGACATAGATGAGATTCCAGACTCCTGACTTAGGCCTATCTCAACACTGCGTGCTGCTGGGATTTGGAAAGTGAGTCACAAGATAGAACTCTCTCTTTCTAGTAAATAAAAAACATTTATTACCCTAGAGGCTAGTGCTATGTTGCAGTGAATTAAGCGTCTGCCTGTAGTACTAGCATACCATATGGGTGCACCAGTTCAGCTCCCTGCTAGTGTGCCAGGTAAAGCACAGAAGGATAGCCCACGTACTTGGGCCTCTGCGCCCACCAGGAGTTCCTGCTCCTGGCTCAGTCTGGTCCAGCCCTGGCTGTTACAGCCATTAAGCACAGCCACCAGCCCTGGCAGTTACAGCCATTTGGGGAGAAAATAGGTAGACAGAAGAAGCTCTACCACTGCCTTTAAAATAAATAAATAAAAGTCATCCTGAAATAAAAATCCTTACTTGTATTTGTATCTTTTTTTTTTAAAGAGATTTTATTTTTATTTCAAAGTCAGATATACAGAGAGGAGGAGAGACAGAGAGGAAGATCTTCTGCCCAATGATTCACTCCCCAAGTGACTGCAATGGCCGGTGCAATGACGATCAGAAGCCAGGAACCAGGGCCCGGCGTGGTGGCGAAAGTGGTTAAAGGTCCTCGCCTTGCACGCCCGGGATCCCATATGGGCGCCGGTTCTAATCCCGGCAGCCCCGCTTCCCTTCCAGCTCCCTGCCTGTGGCCTGGGAAAGCAGTCGAGGACGGCCCAAAGCTTTGGGACCCTGCACCCGCGTGGGAGACCCGGAAGAGGCTCCTGGCTTCGGATTGGCATAGTATCGGCCCGTTGCGCTCACTTGGGGAGTGAATCATCGGACGGAAGATCTTCCTCTCTGTCTCTCCTCTCTGTATATCCGCCTTTCCAATAAAAACATAATAAAAATAAATCTTAAAAAAAAAAAAGATGTCTCAATTTTTCTTTCATGTGTAGCTCCTGGCTTCCAGTCATTGCAGGACTTGAGGCATGACCTAGCAGATGGAAGCGCGCTCTCTCTCTCTCTCTCTCTTTTTCTGTTGTTTTTTTTTTTTTCTGTAGCACTGCATTTCAGATAAATAAAATAAAAACTAGCACAAGAATCTTTAGGCTCTCTTTCTGTGTTGCCACAATGCACGGTCCACAATTTTACACTAACCACTGAATCTATGAGTGAGTGTTTGTATTAGTCCTGTCTCGCCCTTCTTCACCCCCCATGTGAAATTGTGCTTGTAACTCCTATAATCACTTATAAAACTGAAGGAATATATCTTAGGGACAGGCCCACCAGTAGCTCTTTTTCCAAGTTGGTTTCTTTGAGCTTCTTTCATTCCTTACTGATTCTCAGGACAGGGCAGGCCAGTTCTCAGGCTGGTCTTTCCGCCCCCTCCCCCGCCAGCAACGTCAGTTGAATTACAAACAGCAGCTAATACTCATAGACTAGTACACACTGTAGCTTTAAACGCACGTGATATAACGTACTTCAATTTCCAGGTTGTAAACAAGTTTGCCAAGTTATCTGGAGGCCAAGCTTATCAGCCTAATGGGCTTTCTGAGCAATGCCAGCCCCAGCTATGTACCTTTGACTTTGATTTCTTGTTCTTTTAGATGAGACATGTAAGCTCAAGCTGGTATTTCCTGGTTCTAACATTCCATCATCCTAGTATAGGCCTTGAAATGGATATTCTCGTGCCAGTTCAACTCTCCAGTGGGATGCCATTCTGGCATAGCAGGCTAAGCTGCCACTTATGCCAGCATTCCATATCAGAGTGTCCATTGGTGCAAGTCTCAACTGCTCAGCTTCTGATCCAGCTCTCTGCTCACAAACCTGGGAAGGCAACAGAAGGCCTGAGCAATAGGGCTCCTGCTGTGGGAGACTTGGGTGGAGCTCCAGGTCCTGGCTTGGGCTAACCTTTACCTGGTCATTGTAACCATTTAGGGCATAAACCAGCAGCTGGATAATTTGTCACTTTCCCCTCACAACGAAGCTAATTTTTTTTCTATAATATCTGTCTTCATTTTTTATTTCACTCTCCATTTTTCCTCTTTATTTTTAGTAGAATACTTTTTTTCTGTTTCTTCCACTTTATTTTTTTTAAAGGTTTATTTTTTTTTGGAAAGTCAGATATACAAAGAAAAGTAGAGACAGAGAGGAAGATCTTCCATCTGGTATTGACTCTCTAACCAGCTGCAACAGCTGGAGCTGAGCCAATCTGAAGCCAGGAGCCAGGAGCCTCTTCTGGGTCTCCCACATGGATGCAAGGTCCCAAGGCCTTGAGCTGACCTCCACTGCTTTCCCAGGCCACAAGCAGGGAGCTGGATGGGAAATGGGATTGCCAGGATTAGAACCGGTGCCTATATGGAATCCCAGCCTGCGTAAGACGAGGACATTAGCCACTAGGCTACCACACTGAACCCCTTTTCTTCCTCTTTACTCAAGTACCCATCTGTTGTTTGTTTATCTCTAATTTTGTAAAAAAAATATTTTTTATTGGAAAGGCAGATCAGATCTACAGAAAGAAGGAGAGACAGAAAAATCTTCTGGTTCACTCTCCAAAGGGCTGCAATGGCTGGAGCTAAGTCAATCTGAAGCCAGGAGCCAGGAGCTTCTTCTGGGCCTCTCACACGGGTACAGGGTCCCAAGGCTCTGGGCTGTCCTCGACTCTTCCCAGGCCACAAGCAGGGAGCTGCATGGGAAGTGACACAGTAGCTGAAATATGAACCCATATAGCCCATACAGGAACCCCGGCACATATAAGGTTAGGACTTTAGCCACTAGGCTACTGTGCCAGGCCCACACTGAGTTTTTAGTATTTTCCTATTCAATACTGAAAACAAGCTCCTGTTACAGCAGAAATAAAATACCAGAATTGCCTTTCCAGGTTGTTTTACTAATATTGTAGCCATCCATTAGGGCGTGTGTGAAGGGATGGAGTGCCTGACACAGGGGTAGTTAAAAGCTGAATTATGAGATCCTTGGAAGAGAATATATAAGAAAAATTAATTAATATGTTCATTCTGCCAATATCTTGGGTGAACTTGAAGCTGATTATGTTTAGTTTATAAGGAAGAATTAAGTTTCAGTATAGAACCCAATAAGATCAAAAAAGAACTAAAACAAGCAACCAGTAGTAAAACTAAGATAACTCCATGGTTTCAATTACTGTAGAAATTTTTCTCTCTAAATGGTGTGATACATTATATCATTTCAATCAGTTTATTGATTGTGAGAGAATATACAGAATGTGAATCTGTAGATGTTTGGTTACTGAAAGTAATTTCTACCTTAGTAGACTCAGAGCAAAATTCTAATGTGGTTATTTTAGTGGACCGCTCATTGATACATTACCACCAGAATTTTTGTGGCATAAATGGATTTACAGTTTTTTATTACACACCCAATAAATGAAAGTGTTTTAACGGGGTCTGGTGCAATGGCTCAATGGGCTAATCCGCCCACTGCAAACACTGGAATCCCATATGGATGGCAGTTTCTGTCCTGGCTGCTCCACTTTCAACCCAGCTCCCTGCAGTAGAAGGCGTTACAAAGAAAGCAGTAGAGGGCAGAACAAAGCCTTGGGCTCTTGCAACCAAATAGGAGACCCAGAAGAAGCTCCTTACTCCTGACTTGGATCAGCTCAGCTCTGGCTGTTGCAGCCATTTGGGGAGTGAACCAGTGGATAGATCTTTCTGTCTGTCTCTCCTCTCAATAGAGCTGTCTTTCTGCTAAAAATAAATAAATCTTTTTTTAAAAAAAGTAAAAAAGAAAAGAAAAAGAAGAAGAAGGACCCGGCGCAGTGGCCTAGCAGCTAAAGTCCTCACCTTGAACGCGCCAGGATCCCATATGAGTACTGGTTCTAATTCCGGCAGCTCCACTTCCCATCCAGTTCCGTTTGTGGCCTAAGAAAACAGTCAAGGACGGCTCAAAGCCTTGGGACCCTGCACCCATGTGTGGGAGACCTGGAAGAAGTTCCTGGCTGCTGGCTTTGGATCCTCACAGTATCGGCCGTTAGGGTCACTTGGAGAGTGGATCATCACATGGAATATCTTCCTTTCTGTCTCTCCTCCTCTGAATATCTGGCTTTGCAATAAAAATAAATAAATCTTTTTTTTAAAATGTTTTAAGAAAAAGACAAAGAAGCAATTATTTAGCACTTATTTAGCTCGTGAATCTGCAATTTAGGCAAGGCTCATTGGGCACAGCTAACCTCTGTCTATCTAGTGCCAACTGCAATGGTTCGAAGGCCAGGGACTGAAGCTTCGAAACCAGTCACTCGCAGGACTGCAGGCAATGCTAGCTGTCACCTGAAAGCTTAACTGGAACTGTTGGGGGGGGGGGTACTTCCTCCTGCCTGACACACTGTGGGTAGGTTTTAAAGGTGAGAAGAAAGGGGAAGAAGGCAGGGGGAAGGCAGGGAAAGAGAAAAGCAGAGCGAAACTCAATTGCTTTATGTCTGAGCCTCAGAGGTCACTCAGTGTCACTTGCACTGCAGCGTAGTCACTGAAGCATTCACAGCGTCCTGCCCAGCTCAAGAGGAGGAGATACAATCTCCAGGAGCAAATTCTGGCTTGACTTTTGCATTAACCTTTGGAGGCTGAGGGAAGGCCTTTAATTCCACCTTTGTCCAGATGTCTTCAAGATGACATATCCCATTTCCTTAAAGAGCTAGTTCTGGGATAAATCTCACTTGGCGAGGGGCAGATTTGGTCAAACTGAAACGTGGCTCTTTGACTTGTCTCTCACTACAGGCAACTTGAAGTTTCCCTTGGCTTACACAGAAACTGTAGGAGGATGCACATCAGCCTCATGGTGACAAAGAGACTGGGATTAGCTTCCTTGAAGCACCATCATTGTGCTCCCAGAGCACAAACTATAAATAGTGGCTGCTGAGAAACAGCCTGCTCATGTTTCCTGTTTGAAAAGGACACTTCAACAGAAGGCAGGTCTTTTTAGCTGCCATGTCAATCCCCAAACAAACAGGGAATGATCACAACTGAAAGTCTCATTTTAGAGATTGCTAATACATTTAAAGGCGCAGGTTGGCCATTTAATGAACTAATGCCTAGCTATCATATGAACAATTTTATTCTTTCAAGGCTGGCTATTCTGAAATCCTTGCACCGAAATCAGAAATGTTATCTCCTCAAAATACTTAATTTTCCATGCCAATGATATATATATACAGTGTATTTTAAAAGAGGTCGTCAAGGCAAGTCTTCTCAAATAATAATTTCCATCATTTATTGAGCTCCTACACATATGAGACACTAATTTAAGACACTTTCATATTTCACTAAATTACTTACTCCTTGCAATAGCCTTATGAAATGTATGTCATTATTGTATTAATTTTTACAGATGAAGTAAATTGAGTTACAACTTTACATAATAACCTGCCCGGTCATCCATCTAAATTGATATGGATCCAGAATTTGAACCCAGGCAACTGGGATCTGGACTCCTGCTCAGATCTGTGTTCATACCATGTACAGGAAAAGCAGGCATGAACTGAAACTTATTACTACTTTGAGCAACTTTTCCTTCCTGAGAATATTGCCAAACTTTCACCACCCATGGCAAACATTATTATCTGATAAATTAGTCGTATTTCTCATGATTAATTTGATTACATAACTTCTTGACCATTTGACCCATAGATTCATAAGTTAGCAAGCTCTTAGGAAAAAGTAAATCATTCAGACTTTTCTTTAGGGAACTAGAAGACTAAAATAAAAATTCAATTACATTCATTCATTCATGCTTATTAAACAAGCATGGGTTATATAACTTTTTATGCAAGAAATCTGTGTGTGAGTTGTAACCAAGACAAGCCTACTGGCTGCTGATGCTGCTGCTTTTCTTAAGATTTGTTTTATTTTTTATGGGAAAGGCAGATTTACAGAGAGAAGACAGAAAGATCTTCTGTCCATCAGTATGCTCTCCAAGTGGCCGCAATAGCCAGAGCTGTGCCAATGTGAAGCCAGGTGTCAGGAGCTTCTTCTGGGTGTCCCATATGGGTGCAGGGTCCCAAGCTTTTGGGCCATCCTATACCACTTTCAGAATTTGACCAATTAAAGTAGAAACACCTCCATGATAACGTAAGGCTTCAGGAGAGATCTCACAGAGGCAAACCCTAGGAATGAGTAAACTAACCCTAAAGTACATCGTATGTCTGCTCTTAACAAAGACTGAAAACAGGGCTACAAAACCTTAAACTCATCTAAAATCAATTTGTCTGATAAAAACAAAAATCAACGTGCTTTAAGGGACATACACACACTCAATAGCATAAAAAAAAATTACTGTATATGCCAAGAAGGAAAAGAAAGAACCAGGAAGAAAATGAGGTTACAGAAATAGATTCAAAAATGACAGACTTAGCAGATAAGGATAAAACTTCCACTGTAACTATATTTATAAATTTAAAGGAAAATACAAACATAATGAGAAAAGAGGTAGAAGCTATAAAAACAGCCGATCCTATGATACTCTGCCAGCTCTATCTTCAGACCAGAGATGGTCTCCCCTAGAAACCATTGAACTTATCTGGACAATAAGATACTGGACTTTATGCTTGGTAGCTGCTTGCAATGAAAGAATCTTAGCTGAATTTGAACTGTGATAATGCAACAAGGTAGAAGGATCCACCATGGGGGGGGGGGTTGGGAAGGGGGGAAATCCCAGTGCAACTGTGTCACATAATGCAATATAATCAATTTAAAAAAATAAACAATTCAGAATTTCTAAAAAAAAAAAAAGAAAAGAAAAGAAAAAAGAAATCCTGATCCTAAACACTTGAGGCAAGGTAATCTTTCTCAATCTGTAAAACTCCCCATAACACCAATTCTGGCCCTGAAGTACAAATCTAGTGCCCAAGACAGGAGGTAGCAAGAGAGGTGGCAGGAATGAATTCTTCAGGCCTGGTGTTAAGTGTCCTTTGGGACCTCTCATAGTCCCAGGTACTTCACTGCTGATCCAGCTTCCTACTAATGCATTGTGGAAGGCAGCAGATGATGGCCCAAGTACTTGGGCACCTGCCATCTGTTTGGGAGACCTAGACAGAGTTCCAGGCTCCTGGTTTCAACTTGGCCTAGTCCCTGCTATTGCAGTCATTTGGTGGATGAACCAACAGATGAAAGCCTTCCTATCTCATCAGTCAATCTTTCTGAAAGAAATTGCCACAAAATCTGGGGTCATTGTATACTTTCTCAAAACATTCCCAGCTCCAGCATTGTCTCTCTTGATCTTCCTCCTGAATCCCATCTTAGAGGGGAAAATATCTTCCAGAAAGAGCCAAGCGGATGGAATCATTAGGCCTAGCAATTGTGTACCATCACAGACACTTGTACATCATCAGGCTGTTTAGATACAGTCAAGTTCTGAGGCTGCCATTCTGCAGTTATTTTGATACCCTGACAAGATATTTTTAGAGCACATAAACCCAAATTAAAATTTTGCCATTAAAAAAAAGTGAAATTAAATCAGAATTTAATGGAATTAAATCAGAATTAATGGAAAACCACGGTAAATTTAAGAGCAAAGAAAACAGTATCAAATTGTTTGCACATCTTTGCAAACTGTTGTAAGAGCAGCAGGAGGTGAAGAGGTACCCCTGACCCATGTGCTGAGCCATGTCTGAGCGGACCTATGGAGCAGAGAAGGCCCTGCACCTGCAGCTCCTCCTTAGCCCAGGGTGCCTGCATCAGTGCAGGAGGAACTCCACTTGCTAAGAGCTGGATGAAGGCTGCCAGTAGGAGTCCCAGCAGGACCTCAGCTTCTTTGTTTGAGGTCCAGCAACTCGCTGGCAACCTGCTTAATCCCTAGTTCCTTGGATTGGGCCTGGGGAAATGGTTAGCATTAAATTTCTTTGCCTTCTTCCTCTGTCCTTTTTCTCAAGACTTACTGTAGTGACTTCATCTGAGCGCTTCTATGAGCTCAGATTTCAAGACCCATCTGACCCTCCAGAAGCAGGGCCAAGCCTTTCCCAGACCTGGAAGATCACTGGTTCTGAACATCTTTGCAGCTACAGACTTCTCCAATGAATTCTCACACTTTGAAAGTTAGGGTTTCAAAGGCTTGTTGACACCCTTAATTAAAGATTCTGGCTTCAATTGTGTTTCAGACCCTGCTGGCTGTGGGCTAGGAATGCCTGGGTCCTCAGCTGGGAGCTGAGGCATGATCTGCAGGCCTAGCACTGCTCTAAGGCAGGTCTCTGTCAGTAGATGCTGAGTCTTCTCCTATGTTCACTTGACTCAGGACATTCAAGAATTTAGTGTCAGAATACACTTAAATAGTAGAAGGATGGACTTACCACTGATTAGGAAGGAATGGCAGTAGAGGTTTGGGGAGGAGGGAAAGAGAAATCCCAGAACCCATAGAACTGTATCAGAAAATATTAAAATAAATAAATTATTTTTAAAAATGTTAGTGAGCTTTTTCCTGTGGAGGGGAGGAGGGGAAATAATGCATGATGTTTATGAGACCAGTTTGTGCTATTATGGGCACAGCAGCCTGCATGAAGCAGAGAGGAAAAATTGAAAGCTGCTCATCTACTGTCTGCCAGGTACCTCAAGTACATGGCACACATTTCTTTAATTTTAATTTACTTGAAAGGAGAGAGACAGAGACCTCTCTTCTACTGGTTCACTTCAAAATGCTTGCAACAGCTGAGTCAAAGTCAGAAGCTGTGAAAATCCAGCTCTCCCTTGTGGTGAAGGTAGGGACTTACCCACTCCAACCACCACCCACTGTGTCCCAGCACCCATGCTGGCAGGAAGCTTAAGTCAGGAGTAGACAGGGCTCAACTCAGGCATCCCAGTAGAAGACACTTCAACCACAGCAATCACCCGTTCCTGTTTGTTTTAATAAAGGGTTCAAAAGACCTCGTGGAATGAGTGGACTTGCCCGAAAGAGTCAATTTTTATGCTGACCAAATCAGTTTTGAAGAATGTCTCCCAAAGGCAATGGACTTTTTGTTGCGTTTTAGTTGATGTTGTGTGTTGGGCCATTATTCCTGGCTGATGTTAGGTTCTATTGTCTCTTCAGGCTACTCCCCCTGGTGGATAATACAACCATTATGGGAGCAGGGCAGCCATCCAGAGCCTAACACTCACTGGAAGATCTAGAAGGGAAGAGGAGGGGTGTAGACAGTGAGGCAGCAAGCAGGGACAGCAAAGCTTCGAGGCGCAGGCATCCAGCCACCCCTTCAGAACTGGAGATAAATGCAGATACACAAAGAACGTCCAAATGCTCATAGAAGATCAGTATTAATTAAAACCTATGCATGGATTTCAGTTCTTTTGGCATCAAGTTAAACTCATCAGTGTGGGTATTTGGCCAAGGGGTCAAGGTTCCATTTAGCAGGCCATGCACTCCCCCCCACCCCAGTGGGAGTACCAGGTTCAGAAGGCACTTCAGCCCCTTCTGCCAGCTCTCTGCTAAGGCAAACCCTGGGGAAGCAGTGGTGATGGCTCCAGTACATGGGCTCCTGCCACCTACCTGGAAGGTTTAGGCTGTTTTCCTTGTCCCTGGCATTTAAGTGTCTTCTTTTTGCAGCCAGTGCAGGCTTTTGAGGAGTGAACCAACATCTAAGGTGTGTCTGCCTGTTAGATATACATAGTAATATGTTTAAAAAACAAACATGTCGGACCCAGCATAGAGGCCTAGTGGCTAAAGTCCTCGCCTTGCATGTGGCAGAATCCCATGTGGGCACTGGTTAGTATCCCAGCTGCTCCACTTCCCTTCCAGCTCTCTCTTTGTGGCCTGGGAAAGCAGTGGAGGATGACCCAAAGCCTTGGGATCCTGCACACGCTGGGAGACCCAGAAGAAGAAGCTCCTGGCTTCAGATCAGTTCAGTTCCAGCTGAGGTGGTCACTTGGGGAATGAACCAACAGATAGAAAATCTCCCTCTCTGTCTCTTCTGTTTGTACATCTGCCTTTGCAATAAAATAAATAAAACAAATCTTTTAAAAAAAATCTTTAAATTCTGCTTTTCAACTCTTTGAGGTACACTAATAGGTATGTCTGTATGTGCGCACACACATTATATTTTTTTTAAGTTTTACTTATTTTTTTATTGGAAAAGCAGATTTACAGAGAAAAGGAGACACAGAGAGAAACATCTTCCACTGGCTGGTTCACTTCCCAAGTGGGCAAATGGCCAGAGCTGAGTTGATCTGATCCAAAGTCAGGAGCCAAGAGCTTCTTCTGTATCTCCCACATCTTGGGTACAAGATCCCAGGGAATCCACCATGGGGGGAGGGTTATAGGAGGGGTGGGGGGAATCCCCAGCGCCTATAAAACTGTACCACATAATACAATGTAAACAACAATAAAAAAAAAAAAAAAAAGATCCCAAGACTTAGGGCCATCCTTGACTGCTTTCCCAGCAGGGAGCTGGAAGGGAAGTAGAGCAGCTGGGATTAGAACCGGCTCTCTTATTGGATCCTGGTGAATGCAAGTCGAGGATTTTAGATACTAGGCTACTGCATGAGGCCCTGTTCCTTGTTAATTTTTACTGTGTTTTTCCAGGCTTGTCCACACTCATGTTCATTTATGAGACTTATCATACACATAATTTTGTCATCTACTTTTTTATTGTTTACTTTTCTTAGTATTTGTTTTTATTGGAAAGGCAGGCTTACAGAGAGGAGGGAAGACAAAAGATCTACCATCCACTGGTCCACTCCCCAAATGGCTGCCACAGCCAGAGTTAAGCTGATTCAAAGCCAGTATCCAGGAGCTTCTTCCAGGTCTCCCACGCAGGTGCAGGGTCCCAGGGCTTTGAGCCATCTTCTGCTGCCTCCCTTACCACAAGCAGGGGAATGGATCAGTAGCGGAGCAATTGGGACACAAACCAGATACCCATATGGGATCCTGACGCTTGGAGGTAGAGAATTTTCCAATTGAGCCATAGCATCAGGTCCTTGTGATCTATTTTTAAACTTAACATCATACAATCCTTTAATGATATTATTTAAGCATGTCTAAGTTAAATGTATTTCTGGTTTTTTTCAAGACCCAGAGAATTAAAAAAAAAAAAAAAAACACACTCTTGATATACTGAAGTATAACCTTCAAAACTGCTTTCTGTGCAAGTAAAGGCCTACAGATCCAATCAGGATCCTGATACACATGCTGCTTTAGTTCCTTTGTGCTACATCAATACATATATCAGAGCCATTTTAATGGTGTTATTCATACACCATAGTTCACTCATCCTACTAAAAACAGGCCATTGTTTCCGGTTCATCACTACTGTGAAAGTTCTCACCATCTTCTACATCAAGCTCGTTGCTAGACATGGAATTTGGTGGCTCAAAGTGAATACAACTGTAACATTTTTGAAGCACACCATTTGCCAAGTATTACTCTGGAAAGAAACACAGACAAGGCCAGCTTGACTAGCCTTACACATCTGCAAAATAATCCTAAATTAATGCACAAAGCTTCCAGATTTAAGACAAAGTGAAATTTTTTGTTTTGCTTCAAAATCAAAAAAATCAATCACTGGCCAGGCACAATAGCCTAGCGGCCAAAGTCCTTGCCTTGCACGTGCCAGGATCCAATATGGGCACCGGTTCTAATCCTGGCAGCCCCGCTTCCCATCCAGCTCCCTGCTTGTGGCCTGGGAAGGCAGTCGAAGGCAAGCCCATGGGACCCTGCACCCGTGTGGGAGACCCGGAAGAAGCTCCTGGTTCCTGGCTTCAGATGGGCTCGGCTCTGGCCGTAGAGGCCCCTTGGGGAGTGAATCATCAGACAGAAGATCTTCCTCTCTGTCTCTTTGCCTCGCTGTATATCTGACTTTGCAATAAAAATAAATAAAACTTTTTTTTTGTTTGTTTTTAAAGATGAGAAGTGTTAAACAAGGTGGCATGGAGACCAGGTTGGAGCAATGTTCGGGACTCAAAGGGAACTGGTCCAAACCTCGGGATCTCGGGGACCCCGGGCGGTGAAGCAACCAAGCACGGGCTCCCTGTTCAGTGCACGTCGTGCCGCCAGATGGCACGGGGGTCGGGGTCGGGGCTGTGGGTGAGGTGGAATCGGGACCTGGCACCCCTAGCTGGGGAAAATTGGGCCCCTATCCTGGATGACACGGAGGGAGCCCCGGCGCACGGGACTCGGCCTTCTTGGCAAGAGGATGCGGCTCGAGCCTGCGCCCCGCCGTTGCAACCGTCTTCCCGTCGGAAGCAGCGGCAGACGCGAGGGGCCGCCCTGGCTCGCCCCAGCGCTTCCCAGCGCCCGCGGGCCGGCCGGGCAGCTGAGACGCGGACACCCCGGCAAACCCCGTCTCCTCTCTGCCTGGGGCCTCGACGCCGCAGGGGCTACGCCGTCCAAAAAAGCCGGGATGGTGGGCGTCAGAGCTGAGTCCCCGCGCCCCACTTGGCGCCCGTGCATGGCAGGCAAGTTAGGTGGGTGTCTGTGAAAATGGGTCACTGCCTGCACCGTCCCCAGGTAGGGTGGAGTAAGGACTCAGGAAACAACGCACTGCTGCCGGCGTCGGTGCCCACTTGGCCTTAAAAAAAGTGACCAGGGTCTCCCCGCTCCCCAGCCCCAGCTGGGAGAAGCACAGCCTCTTAACCCTGGGTCCTAAATGCTGGGCTTGGTCCTCACTCTTAAGGAGCCCTGCACGTCCCATCCACACGCAGGAAAACGTGTCAGGTGTGACCAGCGCGCAGCGTCAGTGGTCCTATAGTTCTCTTGGGTGTGGACATGGTACTGCTCCTGCCCGGCCAGCGTAGGCTTCCTGCAGTGTGCCTGAAGGGTCCCTCAGCGTATCCCTGGGGGTGCGCGACCCCATCTCCACCTCCACCCTCGTGCTGCAGACTGGGGGCGAGGGCGGGGGCGAGCGCTGTGTATTGGCAGTTGCCATGGTGTTGCTCGTTCTGGAGCTCACCTGCCCACTCACTCCCCGAGAGGCTCAGGTCGGGGAAGCAGTGGGTCAGAAGCCTGAGGGGGACTTGAGCAGGGCCACCTCGGAGTCTGCCGGCACCCCGTGTTGAGATGGAGGCCTCGGATTGGCAAGGAGGAGAAGGGAGCAAGCTGCTAGAGAAGGTGATGGTGGGAGGGGCTCTAGGGGTAAGAGAAAGGAGAGGCCGAGGGACTGATGGTCTGGTTTTGGAAAACTGAGGACTAGAAATTCAAGGAGGAAGAGACAGGGGTACCTAGAGGAGCGGGCAGTGGGAAGAAGAACACAGGGATTCAGACAAGGGTTTATGGAGGACACCAGGTCCTGGCAGAAGGACAAAAGGGAGCCCCAGCCCCGTGCTGGCCGTGAGCATCCACCGCTGTGGAGGCATTATGGGGTATGTGTGGTTGTGGCAGTGTGGGGTGCATGACACGTTTACATCCTCCAACCAGGGTCCCCTCTATTTACGGCCTCTGGGAGCCTCTGTCCTGTCACTTCTCCAGCCTGCCGCATCGTCTTCTGTGGTGATCTCCCCAGAGAATGATCTGAGGTTGCATCTTTCTTGGGATCCCCTAGAACACAGACAGGAATTCTGCCTGCTTTTCTGAAAGGCCCGTGGGAGCTGAGGTGCATCTCCAGGTGTCAGCCCTGTCCTACGTTCTGACCTGCAATGCCCCTTTCTAGCCACTGTGTCACGAATTTCCTCCTTTCTTTGCCCCACTTTGAAATAAAAATGCGTTTTCTGCTCATCACCATCGTCCTGTTCCACAGCATGATGTGAAGATGGGGCCCAGGCAGCCGGTCCATGTTTGCTGAATGAATGAGTAGACAAACCCCACTTGGGGGAAAAGTCGAAAAGTTCCTATCAGGTGTTTTGCAGGGTTACCTAGCATGCTGTGGTGAGCACAAAGGGAGAGGTGGACCACTGTGAGTGTATGTGTTTAGAGATGGCTTTTATTGCCCAGTGCTCAGTCATTGCTGTTCTGGGGCAGGAAGGAAGACACTGGGAGAATGGAGACGGGCCTGGAGAGTCCTTGGGGCCATGAGTTTGCCCATCCTGGTCTCAACACTTGTGGCTCCTGCCCACCCTCCATCCCTGCTGACAGCACCCTGCCTTCTCTCAGGGGACAAGTGTGTCCTGTGCAAGGAGGAGCTCCAGCTGCAGTCCCCTGGGACAGTCACTCGTGTGCCATGCTGAGGGCTTGGGCCAGGATGCCTTCAGGATTGTGAGTTGAGGGGCCAGTGTGCAGCCCTATCCTGTGCTCCCCCATGGCTGAGGGAACCATAGTCGGGAAGACCCCGGCCTCTCGCCCACATCTCTCTGCTCCGCTTGTCATGCCCTTGGGAAGGAAGTGGGGTGAGAGGTCCCCTGGAGCCTCCTCCCTGCACAGCCCTCTCTAGGTCTCAGAGGGCAGCAGCCAGGTCCACGTGCCTCACCTCTTTTCCCACACTCCTCAACCCCCTCCCCAGTGTAAAGAATACCTGAGGCCACTGAAGAAGTTCCTGCGAAAGTTGCACCCTCCCAGGGACCTGCCTCAGAAGAAGCAGCTGAAATACAGGAAGCAGAGCCTTGTGGTCCTCGGGGACCACATCAACACCTTTCTGCAGCACTGCTGCCGGTCCTGGGAAATCAAGCACTGGAGGAGGTAAGGCCGCCCGTCCCGCGGCCGTGTCACCCCTGTCACCCCTGTCCTTCAGCCCTGTGTCGGGGAGGCGGGGCTCCTGGGGCAACACCTAGTGGAGCAGATCCCTTCTACAACCTGGGGGGGTGGGGGCGGGCCCTCTGCTGGAACAGCTACTGTGTACAGTGCAGACTGTCCAAGTTCTGGCCGACCCCTGCCCCTCCATCCTCCACAACCGAAAACCAGGAAAGCAGCAGGCAATCCCATCCTCCCAGGGCGGAGCCTGGCCACAGAGCTGCACAGGAGGGGTAGAGTGGGGAGTGTGTGCCCACTGCCTCAGCACCGTCTCTCCCTGCAGGATGCTCTGGCGATTTGTCTCCCTCTTCTCAGAACTGGAAGCAAAGCAGCTGCGCCGGCTCTATAGGCACACCAAGAACAGCCAGGTGGCCAAGTCCCAGGTGAGGCAGGCAGGGCGGCTCCTGCGGGGTGGCTGACATGGGCAGATGTGTCATGGTCACGAGCTGGCCTGGAAAGACCCTCTGCTCCATTCCATAGCTCACTGCCTGAGGAACACCCGGCTGCCTCTACCTTCATCATTGCACCAGCCACAGAGCGGGCAGATCCAAGAAGGCAGAAGTTTAGCCTGAGCACACACAACCTGGTATTCACAGGGGCAGGGATGTCCCTGAGGAGCCTTTGGTGAGGACACTTGAAGCCAGGTCGTATGGTACCGTGAACTTAGGGAAGTCTCCAGGGACTGGCAACAGAACCTGGCCTGGCTTGTCCGGAAACGATGGCTTTCATCGTTTGGTCTCCAGCAGTGTTCATCCCTGGGTGGCACGGGGATTTGGTGCAGTAGATAAGGTGCCATTTGGAAACATGCACATTCCTATCAGACTGCCTGAATCACTCTTGGTTTGGCTTCTTTTTGCTTCCCCCCCCCAACAAAGATTTATTTATTTTAATTGGAAAGGCAAATTTACAGAGAGAAGGAGAGACAGAAAGATCTTGTTTCTGCTGGCTAACTTCCCAAATGGCCTTAATAGCTGGAACTGAGCCAATCCAAAACCAAGAGCCAAGAACGTCCTCCAGGTCTCCCACGCGGGTGCAGGGTCCCAAGGCTTCGGTCCGTCCTCGACTGCTTTCCCAGGCCACGAGCAGGGAGCTGGATGGGAAGTAGAGCAGCCAGGACACAACTGGTGCCCATATGGGATGCTGTATTTGGAGGTGGAGGATTAACTAATTGAGCCATTGTACCGGCTCCTTCTTTTTGCTTTTTTTTTTTTAAGATTTATTTATTATTTTTATTGGAAAGACAAATATACAGAGAGGAGAGACAGAGAGAAAGATCTTCCATCCATCGATTCACTCCCCAAGTGGCCGCAACAGTTGGAGCCGAGCCAATTTGAAGCCAGGTGCCAGAAGCTCTTCTGAGTCTCCCATGTGGGTGCAGGGTCCTAAAGCTTTGGGCCGTCCTCAGCTGCTTTTCCAGGCCACAAGCAGGGAGCTGGATGGGAAGCAGGGCTGCTGGGATTAGAACTGCACATATGGGATCCCAGTGTGCAAGGCGAGGACTTCAGCTGCTAGGCTACTGTGCCAGGCCCTTATTTTTGCTTTTAAAAATAAACAAATACATAAATAAATAATGTAATAATTTTTCGAAAGGCGGTGATGGAAAGAGAAAAAGAGAGTGAGCCAAACTAGAATCAGAGCCAGAGCAATGTTCCATTTGCTGGCTCCTTCTCCAGATAGCTACAGCAGCCCGAGCTGAGCCCAGCTGCGGCTAGGACCAGGAACGCTAGATCCATATGTCCTTCTGTGGGTAGCAGAAGCACAAGTACTTGGATTATCTTTTGCTGTATTAGCAGGGAGCCAGATCATAGCTGGAACTTGAACCAGCGTTCTGATGGGATGCCAGCATCACAAGTAGCAGCTTGATGTGCTGCATACAGTGCTGCTCTTGGCTCAACCTCTGATCTTGCTCCTTGCTAATGCATGCTCTGGGGCAGCAAGTGGTGTCTGTGCCACCCACCTCAGATACCTGGATGGAGTTCTTGGCTTTGATTCCCTCCACCATGCTGTTGCAGGTGTCTGGGGACTTTCAGCTTGATCATCTCTCTCTTTGTGTTACTGTGTCAAATAATGGTAAAAATAAATTTAAACCCCTCCCTCCCCAGCCTTACTCTCAAGTGGATGAGCTAGAGCCTCTGTCTTGCTTTTTCTTATCCACCCCCCCCCGCCTCTTCCCCCTCTTTTTTTCTCCCTTTTTCTCCCCTTCATCCCTTTCAGCATTTCCCCTCGGAGGCGCTTCCCCAGGGCAGGGATAGAGCCGGTCTCACCCACCTCCCATAGCCTCTCCCTGGCCGCTGCCCCATAGCAAGGGAGGCTCTTCCTCACCCGGGTACCAGCGGCCTCAGAATCAGCATGAAACTACCTGGCGAGTGTCTCGCTCAGCGCCAGTGCCCCAACCCCAGGCCCAGTTCCCTTCTTCTCTCCTCCTCAGTCGGGGGTGGGGGGCCTGCCCCAGTGTCACGCTGAGGAAAAATGAGGTGGAAACGGCCCCTCATGACTCCGTGTCACCACTGTGAGGTCTACAGCTCCGCGGGGGATGGAGGAGGAGCAGGAGGAGGGAGAGGAGGAGGAGGAGGGAGAGGAGGAGGAGGAGGGAGAGGAGGAAGGAGAGGAGGAAGGAGAGGAGGAGGAGGGAGAGGAGGAGGAGGAGGGAGAGGAGGAGGAGGAAGGAGGTGGGAGAGGAGGAAGAGGGAGAGGAGGAAGAGGAGGAGGAGGGAGAGGAAGAAGGAGAGGAGGAGGAGGAAGGAGGAGGGAGAGGAAGGAGAGGAAGGAGAGGAAGAGGAGGAAGAGGAGGAAGAGGAGGAGGAGGTAGCTACATCAAGTTGCGTGGCAGGCAGCTCTGAAGGATATCATGAAGTTTCCAGGACCTTTGAAAAACCAGAGATTGTCTTTCTTATTGGAAAAGGCAATCTCTAGAGAAGCCCGGTTGGGGAAGGTAAATGTGCCAACAAATAGAATGTTTCTCCATCCCAGAGAGATGGAGGAATTCGGTGTCTGGTCAAACTCAAGTACTAATTCAATCTTCACCCAGAAACATTTGCTCTGGCCAGCAGTCTTTTGGATAGGTTTTTAGCTACTGTAAAGGCCCACTTGAAATATTTGAGTTGTATTGCCATCAGCTGTTTTTTCCTAGCTGCCAAAACTGTTGAAGATGAAAGAATTCCAATATTGAAAGTATTGGCAAGGGCGTGGTGTGGTGGCCTAGCAGTTAAAGTCCTCGCCTTGAACGCACCAGGATCCCACAGGGATGCTGGTTCTAATCCCGGCAGCTCCACTTCCCATCCAGCTCCCTGCTTGTGGCCTGGAAAAGCAGTCAAGGGTGGCCCAAAGCCTTGGTAGCCTGCACCCATGTGGGAGACCCGGAAGAAGCTCCTGGCTCCTGGCTTCGGATCGGCTCAACACAGGTCATTGTGGCCACTTGGGGAGTGAAACAGCAGACGGATCTTGTCTCTCCTTATGTCTGTAAATCTGACTTTCCAATTAAAATTTTTTAAAATTCTGAAGTAATTATAAAAAAGACAAGACCTTCTAATCATGAAATTGTCATAAATAAATCTATGTCTAAAAGCTCAGCAAGTGGCAGTTTCTTAACTGCAGCATAGAATCTGACTCAGATCCGATGAGCTTTGTAAAATGCTAGATGTTTTAGTTGTAGCAGTTTTAGGTTCACAGAAGAGCTGGCCACACAGGCAGCATCCTGTGGTACTGTAAGTGACCTTCCATCTGCTGGCTGCTCTCACACTTCACATAGCAGCCAGAACACTTTGACTTTGCTTAGTGCCACTGTTGCACTGAAAACAAGATTCTGTTTTTGCAAAAAGAAAGGGCAGGATCTTAAATTCAAAACAACCCACAAAGAAACAGTTAACAGGCTGGACTCTCTGTCCCCTAGGTCCCTGGTCTTGCACTGCTATGCTTCACACTCCATCTGCTCAGCTAGGCACAGATGAGATGTAGATTCTTCTCAAGTTCAGGGCTGGGGCTCTGGAATCCGGGTCGCTTTCTTCTGAGCACTGTGTCCTCTTGCAGGTGTCATTCTGCCCTCTTGACACACCAGAGAGTTCCCTGCTTGCTGCTGGTGAAAACAGCCTGCCCAAGCTGTGCAGTGGTGCAGTGCCTGGGGACTACAGGGCAACATCAGCGGCATGAAGGAGAGGCTGTCCAAAATGCACGTCCCGCACCAGGAGGCCACCCTGCTACAGGAGCCGCTGGCCCAGGCCTGGAGAGGTAATGCCCATTTGGGGGGTGTCTGTGTTTGGCAGGGAGTAAGGGGGATGCCAGCAGGCACTGGGTATTTCGCTGGCACAAATTCAGGCAACCAGGAGCCCTGGCCAGGAGGCTGACACGTTCCTTTTTCTCCTTGCCATCTTTACTTCATCTTGCATTTTTTGTCTTGCTTTCCTTCCCTTCCTCTGCTTTGTCTTTTCTCATTTTTGCTGTCTACCCTGATATGCTCATTATAGAAAGTTTAAAATGCACAGGTAGGGTAAGCATTGAAGTACTGCAGGTAAAGCCACTGCATTCCCTACAGGAGCAGGGGTTTGAGTCACTGCTGCTCCACTTCTCCAACTTGCTGCTATGTTTGTTTCGGCAGCACACATCCTGTGTGCACAGGGCTTCAGGTGGAAAGTCCTGGCGGGCAGTGTCCCACAGGCCCTCTTTCTGGCTGGGATACGTTAGACAGGAGGCTGTCTGTGTGCTTGCTGTGCCCTAGCAATGCCAGAAAGCCACCCCAAGCAGAATAGACATAGGTCCCACATCTCCCCATGTTCTCAGCAGGAGCCTGAGGTATGAGAGGGCATTCTGCTCATGATGATGGTGTTTGCTGACAGCCCTGCAGCACAGTGTCCTAGGAGCCAGGTCATGACAGCTGAAGGACGGGTAGGAGGAGACAAAGGCCTGGAGGTCTGGGTCTGTGCAGCCCACGCCCCTAAGTTGTTCTGAACACTTCCTTATCCGTGCCAGGTGAGAGTGCACTGTGCTCAGGGGCGACAGGCTGCATCCCCCTGCCTTGTGGGGTCTCTGTAAGAAGAGCAGCAGGGCTGTAGACTGAAGGTTGAGGTTCTTCCTGTCTGCTCTCTCTACCCTCCCATGTGTGACAAATTGATTCTCTGCGATATAATCTGCACTGTCTCTTCATCAGGTTCTTCAAAGAAACTTCCCCAGGAACCAATAGTCAAGTGGAAGAGGATCAAGGAAGCCCCTGAAATTACAGAGAGCAGCTGCCTATAAGAGGATTGGCTGGGACAGGGGCGGTGGTGCTGGCGCCCAGAGCCCGGTGTGGCTCCCACAGCTTGGCCCCTGGAGCCAGGGGGGCCGTGGAGGGAAAGGGAGAACCGGTCCCCCTCATCCTTCTCAAAAGTATGCCAGGTCTTTAGTGTAAAAGACCGATTGGGAAATAAATGTCCTTGACATAATGCTATCTTACCTGGGCCAGAGTCATCATGTAGTTTTGACTAGATAGAAGTGATGTGCCAACTAATGGCCAGGTGGCAGGGGTATCACCTATGCTAGGATGAGTAAAATGTGGGCACTTGGGTACTGGGCCAGCACACTGTGGTGGGGAGACAGACACGCGGTGCACACCTCCATGTGGTGAGGTCAGGGACTGTCGAAGGCCTGGAGGGAACAGGGCACTGATGCCTGCTTGCCAGCAGGGAGCCTGTGGGGGTGGGGAGAGCCTGGGGTGGGTTAGAGAGCAACAAGCTTGGCAGTGTGCCCAAGTCATTCTGCAGGCAGGCAGTGTCAGGGGAGGTAGTAAGCAGTGTGTGATCACAGGCAGAGGGCATCACCATGAGGGGCTAAGATCAGTGACCAAAGAAACAGCACTGACACACTCAGTAGAAACGGCTGTTCTGGGCAGTCAGAAGGCTGATACATGTGCTTTCCCTGGTCTACTTGTTAGCATTTTAAAGGGACAGTTTTTTTTTTTTTTAAGATTTATTTTTATTATTTTTCTATTGGAAAGACAGATATACAGAGAGGAGAGACAGAGAGGAAGATCTTCCGTCCGATGATTCACTCCCCAAGTGAGCGCAACGGCCGATGCTATGCCGATCCGAAGCCAGGAGCCTCTTCCGGGTCTCCAACGCGGGTGCAGGGTCCCAAAGCTTTGGGCCGTCCTCGACTGTTTTCCCGGGCCACAGGCAGGGAGCTGGATGAGAAGCAGGGCTGCTGGGATAGAACCGGCGCCCATATGGGATCCCGGGCATGCAAGGCAAGGACCTTAACCACTTGCGCCACCGTGCCGAGCCCAGGGACAGGTTTTTGTAGTAGTAGCTTTGTTACCACTTTGGGATCCTCACATCCCATATTAGGTATTGGCTCCACTTCTGATTTCAGCTACCAGCAAACACATACCCTGGGAGGCAGCAGTTGGCTCAAGGAATTGAGTCCTTGCCATCAATGTGTCCCAACCTACTTTACCATGGGCATTTGGGAAGTGAACTAGTAGATGGAAAATCTGTCTCTATCCATTTCTTTGCCTTTTAAATAATGTTTCAGGACTTTTTTTATTTGAAAGACTTGCAGAGCCCACGGCGTGGTGGCCTAACAGCTAAAATCCTCACCTTGAACGCACCAGGATCCCATATGGGCTGGGAAAGCAGTCGAGGATGGCCCAAAGCCTTGGAACCCTGCACCGTGTGGGAGACCTGGAGGAAGTTCCTGGCTCCTGGCTTCTGATTGTCATTGCACCAGCCATTGCAGTCACTTGGGGAGTGAATCATCGGACGGAAGATCTTCCTCTCTGTCTCTCCTCCTCTCTGAATATCTGACCTTGTAATAAAATTAAATAAATCTTGAAAGAAAGAAAGGAAGGAAGGAAGGAAGGAAGGAAGGAAGGAAGGAAGGAAGAAAGAAAGAAAGAAAGAAAGAAAGAAAGAAAGAAAGAAAGAAAGAAAGAAAGAAAGAGAAAAATTTACAGAGAGGAGAGACACACAGGGAGATGATCTTTCTTCTTCCGGTTTGCTCCCCAAATGGCTACAACAGCTGCAGCTGAGCTGATCCAAAACCAGGAGCCAGGAGCTTCCCATGGGTCTCCTATGTGGAGGAAGAGGTCCAAGGCCTTGGGACGTCCTCCACTGCTTTCCCAGGCCACAAGCAGGGAGCTGGATGGGACATGGAACAGCTGGGACATGAATTGGCACCCATATGGGATGCTGATTACTGCAGGTGCAGGATTAGCCTGTTGAGCCACTACACTAGCCCCTGTCAAATAATTTCTAAAAAATTAATTAGTTGCCAGTGCTAAAATGAGTTGTGTTTCACATTTGAAAAAATAGGTTCATGATTTCTCTAAGTAAAAACTCTCTACCCCTGTTCCCCCACCCCCCCACCAAGCGACTGTATGTCATCAAAGACTTGGCTCCTGGACCCTCCCTCAGGTGACATCACCTGTCAGCCTCGAACCCTGGCTACTTGAGCCTCCAGAGTACGCCAAAGCCAGGCCAGTGTGCACAAAAGGGATTTTAGTGAGTTTGTGAGAAAATAATAAGACAGAGTTTCCAGTGACCAGCCAAGAAATGAGAGAGAAGGGAAGGGGGAGAAAGGGAAGCTGGCATACAGCTTCGGGCTAGGGAGACAGAACAGATGTTGCCAACTCCAGAAGGGCAGGGGCTCCAGCCACTACCTCACGCCACAGGCATTGGGTCAGCCAGGCTGAGGCCAAGGTGGCAGCAGGTGCGGGCAGGGTGACTATGCCGCTTTCTCGCCCTTCAGCAGGTCTGTGCTCAGCAGGGGAGATGGCTACAGGCTTTGAAAGTGCAAGTGAACAAGGCTGTGGTGTAGCATGTAAAGCCCACTGTATGCAACTCCAGCAACCCACTGAGTGCTGGTCTGAATCTTGGCTGCTCTGCTTTTGATCCAGTCCCCTGATAATGTACCTGGAAAAGCAACGGAAAATGGCTCAAGAAGTTGAGCCCTGCCACCCACATAGAAGACCCAGAAGAAGCTCCCTGGTTCCTGACTTTGGCATGGCTCAGCCCCTGGCCTTTATTTTGTGATGGAACCGTGGATAAAAGATGTGTGTGTGTGTGTGTGTGTGTGTGTGTGTGTGTGTGTGTGTGTGTGTGTGTGTAACTCTTCAAAAAACACAGTTTTAAAAGAAAGTGAACATGAGCTGTGTCTTGAGAACCAGTGTGCAGGGAAGCATGAACAAGCAAGGACAACTCTCTCTCTCTCTTTCCAAATCTAGAGCTTCTGAGGAGAGAATGGAAGAGGAAGCTGAGGCACAGGCCGGCAGCCAGCCCCTAACAGTTTGCGCAAAGCCTAGATGATGTGGGAGAGAAGGGTGGGCAGGCAGTCGGGCGAGGCCAAAGGGACCCCATATGCAGGGCAGCAGCACCACCTAGAGAAAGGAAAGGATATTGCCGTCTCATTTTTTCCAAGAGCCTGCAGCCTTCCATGAGTCTTGGCAGCCATGGTGGTTTCAGGGCAAGATGGGCTGTGAGTCAGGCTTGGCTGTGATGGTCTCTTCTAAAAAGGCAGGTCATATTTTGTTGTTTTGCTGAAAATCCTCCAACAGCACAGAGAAAAAGTTGAAGTCTACAAGAACTTGCAGGAAAAGCCCTTTAAACTCTGCCCCACCATCTCCTGCATGCCCTCTCCTCATTATTACCAAGCCTCCTCCTGCCTCAGGCCTTCACACGTGCCTTTCCCTGTCTGAAGACTTTCTCTGCTATATTTACTTGGCTAGCTCCCTCATGGCCCCCCAGTTACTCAAAGCAAATACTTAAATACTTATTCTCTCCATGCATCAGCACTCATTCATATTATGCTTTGAAAGTCATGGCTTACCCTGCAAGTCAGCAGGTATTTTTGAGAGTTAAATTTAGCAAAATCCATATAAAATAAATAAGCATGCTCTTGTGTTAACTCACAAGAAAATGCCTTCAAAACTAAGCTGTGTCAAAGGTTCTGCACTAAAATGAAGGAAACCTGGGCCACAGGGACACCGATTATAGTTCAATTACTTACTCTTGTTCCCGCTCCACATGATGTGATGAAAATAGAAGGTGAAGCCCCCCACCACCCGCAGCTGCTTTTTGCCGTGACATCCTGTACAGAGATTTCCTCTAGGGGGCGCGCTCTCTCTGCTGAGCGCGGGTCCTAGTTCCTCCTGGGGCCGAACTGTCAGGCTGTTGTTGGGAGACTGTCTTTTTAAAGGGTTGCAGCTTTTCCAAAACTCCCCGGCCACTTCCTGCTGAAAACCGCAGCCCTTTTCTGCTCTTCACGACCTTCTTGCTTACCCTCATCTGCCAATACCACCACCAGATCCACAACCACCACTGTAGAGACTCCCTGAGCTTCTTCCACCAAAATTGTCCCATTTCCTGGATCCGTAATTCTAGCACAGCTGTCCATTGCTAACTTCCAGTGTCAGCCCAGTTCCCACCACTGTGATGATGGTCCAAAATTTCCCCTTCCACTGGAGCCATCAGCTGCTTCTCTACCACAGCCATGTGTGGGCCAGTATCACCACAGCTGCCTCTGCTACCAAAACCGGTGTTACTGCCGTTTTGCCACTTTCCTCCCCACACTGCTGCTGCCACAGCCTCCTCTTCTACTGCAGCTGGAATTTCCTCCACGACCCTGGAGGCTGCCACGTGTGCTGCCTGTGGTTTACAAAGGACCCTTTTCACTTTACAGCCATGCCCGTTAAGAGAGCAGTTTTCCATAGCATATCATCAGCAAATTTTCCCACTTCGCCTTTCATGATCTTGCCATGCTTTCCCAAAGCAGTCTCTGCTCCTACCCCTCTGCTTCTTCTTTACCACTGTCAGTGACGTGGCCCCGGGCGCTAGGCCTCCCTCTCTGGACACAGGCCTCTGGCTTCAGCTTGTGCTTGCAGCCTGTGTTGCAAGCCCCCGCTGCTGCACCCACCTTTTCCATGCAAGAGCTAATCACTGAAGCTCAGACCAGCGGGTTCCTCAGTGTGTTTAGAACCTGGCCCTCCTTTCCCCAGTACCAGTGACAGCTGGTGACAAGGGTTATGGGTAACAAGGTAGAGGGGTGGTGGATGTAACTCCATTTTGAGACTGGACTCATTCAGCTAGAATTCAATCTATACTAAGCATTTAAACTAAACAGTTTTTAAAAGACCTATTCATTTATTTGAAAGACAGAGTTATAAGGACGAAGAGAAATTTTCCGTTCACTGGTTCACTGGTAGCAATGGTCAGAGCTGGTCAAGATTGGAGCTAGGAGCTTCATCTGTTTCTCCACTTGTGCTATTCCCATCGCTCTTCCCAGGCCATTGGCAGGGAGCTGGCAGGGAAGTGGAGCAGCTGAGACTCAAACCAGTGCTTAGATATAAGATGTCAGTGTTATAGGTGGCAGCTTAACTGCTGTCAGTCATATGCCTGCCTTTCATGTTTCTTGGAGCTTGGCCCTAATGATACAGAAGGAACTTAATGTAAACTACTATTTAGTAGTGACTGATGCCATTAAGAAAGGAGTTTCAGAGGCTGATGCCACGGTGTGGAAGCTAAGCTTCTGCCTGTGGCACCATCATACTTCACGGGTGCAGGTTCCACTTCTGACTGCTTCACTTCTGAACCAGCTCCCTGATAATGGCCTAGAAAATTAGCAAAAGATGACACAAGTCCTTGGGCTCCCTATGCACCTACATGGGAAACCAGAGGAAGCTCCTGCCTTCTGGCTTCAGACCAGCCCAGCTCTGGCCATTGCCGTCTCTCCTCTTGCAGCAAAGCTTCAAAATTTAAAAAAGGGGGGAGGTGGTGAGAGCATGTCAGAAGTGAGGTGAGAAAACCTCTCAAAGCAAAGTCAACATTTCTGGAAAGCTTTTCAAAACCACCAGTGGCTCTACACCTAAACAGGAAAGGCGTGCTGAGATGCTTGGTTTCTGTTCACTGGGTTTCCCAGTTTGCTGACGAGCCACTCCTGCTGCAGCCGGCACTGCCATCGCCAGGCAATTAGCCACTGTGTCAAGTGCTGTGTTGGTGAGATTTATGTCCTAGCTTCCAGATGAGCATGGAAAGCAAAACTTCAACACGAGCTTACAGGAAGGCACTGTGTTGCAGCAGTTGTTACTCCTTTCCTGTATGAAGAGTGTCAGTATTCAACTCCTGCCTCTTTTTATGCAGCTCCTTGCTAATGCATGATATGTCCTGCTATGGCAGCATATATAATGGATCAAATACTTGGGGAGATGGTAGAGATACTGTCTCTGTTACCTTTTTTTTTTTTTTAAGATTTATTTATATTGGAAAGTCAGAATATACAGAGGACGATCTTCCATCCGATGATTCACTCCCCAAGTTACTGCAACAGCCAGTGCTGTGCCCATCTGAAACCAGGAGCCAGGAACCTCCTCTGGGTCTCCCACGCGGGTGCAGGGTCCCAAGGTTTAGGGTCGTCCTCAACTGCTTCCCCAGGCCACAAGCAGGGAGCTGGATGGGAAGTGGAACTGCCGGGATTAAAACCGGCACCCATATGGGATCCCGTTGCATTCAAGGAAAGGACTTTAGCTGCTAGGCCACGGCACCAGCCCCCAAAATAAATAAATCTTAAAAAAATGGTGTCCTTATGTGATAGTGCCTTGAGGTAGAGAATGAGCCCATTAAACTATTGTGCCACCACCCCCCCATAGTTCCACTTCTGATCCAGCTCCTTGCTAAAGCTTCTGGGAGAGCAACTGATAACGACCCAGTATTTCGGTCCCTGCACCCCAGTGGGAGAACTACTTGAAGCTCCTGCTTTGGCATAGTCCAGACTTGGCTTCCGTGGCTATCTAGGGATGAACCAATGCATGCAAGATTTTTCTCTTCCAACGTAACTCTGCCTTTTTAAGGAAATAATCAAAATCTCTTATTAAAAACAAAAGGGCCCGGTGGAGTAGCCTAGTGGCTAGTTGCTTTGCATGTATTGGGATCCCATATGGGTCCTGGTTCTAATTGTGGTGGCCCCACTTCCCATCCAGCTCCCTGCTTGCAGCCTGGGAAAGCAATCAAGAATGGCCCAAAGTGTTGGATTCTTGCACCCGTGCAGGGGACCCAGATGAAGCTCCAGGATCCTGGCTTTGGATCGGCTCAGCACAGGCCATTGCAGCCACTTGGGGAGTGAATCTTGGACGGAGGGTCTTCCTCTTTGTCTACTTGACTTTCCAATAAAACTGCATTTTTAAAGAGACATTTAAAAATTCTCAGTATTGGTAAGGTGGCAGGCAATGAAACTAGGTCTGACTAGTCCAAGTGAGGGTGGGATTTAGTGTAAAATGTTTTTTAAAGAACTGCGGCTCATTTTGTAGTATTATTTCTTTTGAGAACTTAAAGTTCTGGTGTTTCTGAGTTGGATTTTCTTTGTAATATGACTCCCTTATTCATAAGCAGAAATGGTTTTAACTCAAATCATTCATTAACACGCAGAGCCGGAACTGAGTGGCACTTCTAGGCGTTCCCCTGACCTTCTCAGAAACCACAATCTCATAGTTCTTACGTGCCGACTACAGCCCCTGGCCCCTGGAGTGCCTTGTGTGACTCCACATGCTCCCAGGAGCACCATCTCTGCTGCCTCACAGGTGCATTTCCCTCGAGAGCAGCACCTGCTGTGTTCTCTCATGCTAACATTGTAAAGCTTCTCACAGTTCCACCCCAAAGCCATCCCGACTACACTGCAAACATGTACACCGAGAATGCAGGAACACTATATTTATTAGGTCAATAATTCAGTTTTAACAATACAAGTACAGAATATATCACAATGCTGGATACAAACAATCAGTCTGGTTTAATAGTTACAAACCATGGTGGGCACTACAAATCAGTAAGAATGGTATGAAACGTCGTCAGACACAACGAAGAATGTCTTCCAAAAATCTAGCAATGATCTTAGGCATGTCTGTAAAAATTACTGTGGCACACTACCGGGGATTTTTGTGTAAAGATCATTAGTGATTTGTTTTTAAATTTAAGTGTTACAGTAAAAGCTTTTTGTTTTGAGCCTACTAAACTAAAATCCCCTGCTGCTTTAATAAAGTATAAAAATAGTACTGAGCTGGTAATATTTAATAAAATGTAGCATTCATTCACATCATAAAAGTAGAACAAAGTTGAAAAGTTTTAGTTACCACGGCAACATTTCTTCCTGTGAAAAGGAATATACAGCATAAGTCATGTTACACAAATGGTACCGGCAATGTTATCTAGTGATCCAACACTTAACTGTGCTCCACAAGCCAAGTTTGCTAGGTATCTATATATAGCATAGATTTTTAAATTTTATTTTTGAAAAACATGTGCACTTCAACAAACTCACTAAGGCCACTCATGCTATAGATACTTAGGAGTGCAATTAAGAAAAGCAATATTTAGTAAATCTAATGCACACTCTTTTAGATCACCAACAGGGTAAAACCAGTTTTCTTCCTAAAACATTCCTGAGATTTGTGGGCAAGCTAGAGATGAATTCAATATCAAATAGAAAAACATTTCCTGGGGTCAGGGTGTTGGCGCAGCACGCTAATCCTCTGCCCTATGGTGTCAGCATACCACATGGGTGCCAGTTCATGTCCCAGCTGCTCCACTTCCCTTTCAGCTCTCTGTATGGCCGGGAAGGCAGCAAGGGATGGCCCAAGTCCTTGGGACGCTGCACCCACGTGAAAGACCTAGAAAAGACTACTGGCATCCAGCTTCAGGTCAGTTCAGCTCTGGCTGTTGGGGTCATGTGGGGAGTGACCCAGTAGATGGAAGACTTTCTATTTCTCTTTCTCTTTATAAAATCTTACTTTCAAATAAACATAAATAATTCTTAAGAGAAAACAACAACAACTCTTGGCAGTTGAGGTCCGCCAAAGCTAAGAGGCGAAATAGGTGTTAATTTTAAAATGAATAATAAAACATTTTAGAAACTACATTAACTCAGCAAATGTTTTTTTAGTATGAATTTTGCCATCCAAAGAGGCTTCAAATCCTAGGGAAAATACAGAAATTAAGTGGCAAAAACAGGACTGTTTCTTAGCAAATCATCCTTTCAATTTGTGAAGTTGTGGCCAAAAGCTTTGGCATTTGACCATGTTCAGTTTTCTAGTTGTCTGATTAAGAAATAGCCAAATGGCACTCATTATTTCTGAGACTTTTCTATACTAGATTTCCATAAAATTACCAATTTTCTTATCAAGCTTTAATAAAATTATTTAGGAAGACCACTGTGGCGGGGACTCCTAAAAAGTAATAAAATTATTAAACAAGCAAGGACAAATTTGATGGCAAGAAGGGTCCTAATCCTCAGTGAACCACAAAAATTATGTAACAAACCCAAATGACTGCAGGAGTGAACCCACCAGGATGGCACATATTAGTGTTTGAGAGAATTCCCTGATGTACCCAACTTCAGTAGCACCAAACTTTAAGTCAGGGAAGAAAGAGACCAAAGGCCTTTTGTTTAGTATTTCTTTGCTGGACCTCCAGAAAGATCTGTAAGTTGGACAGGGCTTCTTTAGACAAAATGCTATTGACTAAAACGAAGACAATTTTAGTCTTTTTTCCTTCTGAGATTTTTTAATCTCACAAATCAAGGTGGCATTCTTCTAACTTAAGGTTGCTTAAACATGCAAAGAATGAATTCCAGTTGAAATTATTAGGGTATTCATAAGAAAAACAGCATATCACTAACAGAAAACGGAAATTGAAAATAAAAAACCCTACAATGCATATACATTAAGACAAATTTTACTGTAAACTAACACTAAAGCAATGGTAACAAAAAGAAACTGTCAATGATGAAGTTTGTATAAGAAATAAATTGCTGCACCTGACACTATTGCCTTGTGAGCCCAGATTTTGAATATCATCTTGGGATTTTATAACTGAAAAGTGAGCTGAGCTCAGATAGGGAGGTTGAGATCTTACACCACATGCTAGATTTTACCCCTGGAAATGCTAAGTATGCACAAAAGCAAAAAATTATGAATTAAAAAAACCTCATATGAAAACATAAATTTCAAAATATTTATTGGAAAAAAAATTTACCATGACATCCCTATACCACAGACATACCACAAGACTTTAAGAAATCAGTAAAAGTTTAAGTGGCCTATTCTGAAAATATTTTTCGAGGTATTAAATAGGCCCAGGAGGATGCAGCTGAGCAACTTAAAAATGTTAAGTCCTTGGTCACACACATTATATGGTAATTTATAAAATGTCTCTTGGCATCAGCTTGTACTTAAGTGGAAGCTTCATAAACTGTAGGTATCCCAATTTATTCTTTCTCTAATTCAGAAAGAAATTAAGCAAATTGAACATATTCATTTCTCTAAGGAACTAAATGTACTGAGTCATAACAAGACTACAAATAACCAACTCAAGCAGGACTGAACTGTGGGGAGGATTCAAATATTCGATGAAAATACATTTTGAAATTTGGAAGTGTTCTGTACTCACAAGCCAGACAGTTCAGATTTTTCTTCTTCCCACTAAATGTGTATGTTCAAAAGAAGACCAAAATCCAACACACATCCACTCACCCACTACAGACAGCTCCAAGCATCAGCCAAGAGCAACGTCTTTGAACAGCAAAGTCCTGGGCCCCTGAAAATAGCGGGGAAACCCAGCTTCTTATAGAGGTACCACATGGGCCATTGTAATAAAAATTGAGGTAACAGCAAAATACCTTTTGTTCTTGGATTGCTACATGTGATAACTTGCTAAATTTCATTACCTCAGTATTAAACAATTTGCCTTAAAAAAAAAAAATCAAAACCCGACAGGAAAATTAGTGAAGCAGATATATTATTAAGGGATCTTTTTACTTGACTCTTGAATTTCAAATAAAATGATCCAAATGTGTTATTATTTGCCATGAAATAAAATGGAAAGTTTCAAAGTAGACTTATTTGGGGGCATTCATTTTTTATGAATGCCCAGAGAACATATACAGTAACTTTAGTCTCATGTGGACACAGCTCATTTGCAACTAAACAATAAACTTGTTTGTTGCAGTGATGACTGGGGTTATGCTTACAGTGAGGGGACAGCTGCAGCAGACGTTTTTAATTTATAGACTTTCTTAGGGCAAGGTCAACCATGTTTCTGACTAAAGATTTGTCACTAAAATTGCCAATTTCCATAGTTTGGTATCTATTACAAGAATATAATTTCTGCATTATCAGTTTCAAAATACATATAAATGAAGTTATTCTACTAGAAGTATAGGCAGGTGCTAAAATGATCATGTGAAGCTTCTGGTCCAAATAACCACCTTCCATGTAAGGCTGGTCCTGTTCAGTTCCTTCTGGTCCTATGAGCAAATACTATAAGAGCACCGTGTACTGCTGTACCGACATAGACAAGCAAATATAATCAGAACTGCAGGTATATCACATTTCCCGCTACTTACAGATCAACACTGGTCCAGTATGGATGACTCTGACAGCCTCCCTGGAGACGCAGCTGTGGGGTGGTTGTACCCACTTTGTGGGGTAACGCAGCCAAACCTAACTCAGGGTGTCCCTCTTCTATTAGTACTGGTGTTAACTTTTCTATACTGCAAATAAAGATTATTCCCCATAAAATTCTTTATAATACAGTATATTGAATACCTCCACATGGAAGAATTATCTGTTAAAAAGCTGTTAAAATCATCCTTACATAATAAGAATGCAACTCTTTTAAACTCTTAAATAGTTTTATTTAGGGGTTCTTTTTTTTTCTTTCAGGCTTTCTGCAAAATGAATTATTATTAAAAAGAAAAAAAAAAAGATTTCTTGTTGTTTCTACTAGGTTGAAAATGTGGGCCAGACTACTTATACATGCGGTACATGCTGAATATAACTGAATATATGCTTATTCCTACGGACACTCTGAAAGATAAGGATCACCCAAAATAGGGTCTTCAATGGACTGGACCAGTGTTTCAATACAAACTCCAGCCCCCCAAAACAACATGGTTTAGATTTCACAGTATGAATTCCCTGGAATCTGGGAAAAGTTAATTGGTTAACTGAGGTCTTTCCTCAGCAGCTTGGTCCCTCAGCATTCTGAGAAATCAGGAAGGACTGCACCACTTCTTCAGTGGACTGGGGGCTGGTGTTGACATCTTCAAGTGCATTGGTCACTGAATATTGCCGATCTCGCAACCGGTTCCAGTTAGACAGAACATTATGGTATTCGAACACTTTCTCATAATTTCCAATGGAGTTGTAAAGTTTAATGAGACCACGGTAATCATATTCTAGTCCACTGTAGCCTTCACCAAAAAGTTTCTTCCCTGAAAATAATAAGGACATTATTAATCAAAAAAAAAAAAAAAAAAAAAAAAAGAAAGAAAGAAAGAAAGAAAAAGAAGCACAGTTCAAGTATTAAGCAAGTGCTTTCTAAAACCCATGCAAATTCAACTCTTTTTATATCAGGCAACTTGGTTCCATCCCTCTGAAAGGAACAGACACAATTTTTGCATCAAGACTCTCAATTCAGTTCCACCCCCAAGCAATCTCAATGATTTAAAAAACAAACTCAACTTCTCTTATCTAAAGAAGCGGCCCTCACTAGAACAGAATTATAAAATTCCATCGGTTGAAGGGACTGATGTGAAGCTTTCTTTGAGTAAAGAATGGCAATATTGACAACTAGAAGGAAAATACGTATGGAACAAGGCTACTAATTGGTGGCAGCATTTCTTATGGTAAACCAACAAAATGAAACCGCACAGCAGAGCATTTCCGTCAACAGTGGTACTTTCACTTAATGAAATACTACACAGCTGCAACTGAAGAAGAAGCTCCCTGCTTTTTGTGAACGACATAAACTGATTTACAGGGTACACTATTAAGTTTAAAATAAATAAATAAACAAATACATAAACAAATAAAGCACAAAAGTATCTCTGGGCCCAGCATGGTAGCCTAGTGACTAAAACTCCTCGCCTTGCATCTGTCAGGATGCTGTAGGGGCCCTGGATCGTGTCCCCGCAGCCCCACTTCCCTTCCAGCTCCCTGCTTGTGGCCTGGGAAAGCAGTCGAGTAAGACCCAAAACCTTAGGACCCCGCACCCGTGTGGGAGAACCAGAGGAAGCTCCTGTCTCCTGGCTTCAGATTGGTTCAGCTGTAACCATTGCAGTCACTTGGGGAGTGAGTCAGCAGATTGAAGATCTTTGTCTCTGTCTCTCCACCTCTCTGTAAATCTGATCTGCTTTCCAATAAAAATAAATACATCTTTAAAAGGAGAAAAATCAAGCAAAAGGTGGGGGTAACGTTTGGAAGCACTGTTTGCAGAAATAACTGCAATTAACTGCATATTCCTACATTTTGACACTACTGTTACACCTAACACTACAATCTAAAAAATATTATATGATTTTAGCAAATATTTCCATTGAATTTCAGTGGATCATGGATACCCTTAGCAGCTCTAAATCTTTAAACTAACTTCCCTTACACAACATGAAAGAAGTTGACAGACTGATCTTTAACTGATTAAAGAAAATTTAAAGGCAACATACCAATGGCTATAGATCGCAAATAAAGTTTTTCAGCATTTTCATACTGATTCATGTCATAATTATATAAAGAAGCCAGATGTCCCACAGAAAGAGCTACTTCATAGTCTTCTTGACCAAGAAGTTGTTCCTTAATTTGAATTGCTTTGATGTGCATTTCTTCTGCTTCCTGCAAAGTAATTTTTGCAACATTAGTCATTACATTATAATTTGTAAACGGTTTTTACCCAATGTGCAAAAATCTTTTAAATGTTAGAATCTTATGAATACCATAATCACCTGATCGAAAAAATATCTACTATATTCCAAAAGTTGTATATGTGTTGCTGAAGCGAGCACCTATATTCCAAAAGTTGTAAAGACAAAACATTACTGACAGTAAAAGCTATCCTATCCCAAAAGCAAACAAAAGAACTTCTGAACTTGTCCTGGTAATACTCTGTTAGAAGAAATTAACGAAATATTCTAAAATGAAAATTGCTTCATTTTGTTAACACACTAAAATGATTCAGCTCCCTGACTGTGGCTTGGGGAAGCAGTGGACGATGGCCCACCTCCACCATCACTCTTTTGCTGTGAGGGAGCCGGTGCTGCGCAATGGCTCCTTTCCACAGGATTGGCCCATGTGCTGGCGACATACCTAAGGACAAGTGTTTCACGAGACAGAATGTCTCATGAAGCTTTTCAAATTGCATGAACAGGGAGCAGCATCAACAAGCAGAGAGGTGAGACCAGAATGAGTGCTTTTATACGGGATGCTGATGTTGCAGGTACGGGCTTAACTCACTATCCACAATGATGGATACAGCCTTTTTTGGGGAGATGGGTTTATTTATTTATTTATTTTTGGCATAGTCCTAAGTTTTCTAATCTATTTTTATTTTTACTCAGTTGTTTTATATCAGCGGTTTCTTAAATGTTTTTGTGGACTATAGTGGGAGAATAAAAAAATTATTCTGTCCTAGTTATGATACAGAAGAATAAGATTTATTTATTATTTAACTTAGAAAAGTGCAATAGCTAAGACCAAATGTAGAAAAGTGCAATGAAACACATTCCTACCTTAAATTTTCTCATTGACTGATAAAGTCTTCCAAGATTTCCATAGTGTTTTGCAGTCTGTACATTAAATTCTCCAAAAGCTTTCTTAGCTAGCTGGAGTGAAGACAGGTGCAAATCATGGGCTTCCTGAAGCAGTCTCTGCTCAGTTTCCTTATTGTGACAGTCAATTGCAATCTCCTCTAAAATAAGTGCTGAATGAAGAAAGTAATGGGTCAGGGCAATTCAAAACACTCTGTCAAGCTTACCAGAATATTGATTTCAAAACTGAAAATATATTTATACATACTATGGTTTACATTGATCAAGATTAAAGTATTTACTTTAACAACCAGAAAAAAAGTCTACTTTCTATTTCATATGGTACAAGGGACTAAAATTCAAAGAAAAACGGTAAATGTCAAATTATGTTACAGAATCAGCTTTTATTGAATAAATTTTTGCATTTTGTTGGTATGAATTTTTATATTCAATTAAATGGAAAGGAAAGGCAAACTTTCAGAATCATTAAACTATGTCAAGTACTTCTGAAATTTTTGAAACCACCCTCTTATAAAACATAACCTTTAACCAAGCACTACTGAAAGAACTGGTTTCTTCCTACTCACTTGACCAACCAAATCAGGCAAGATGACATTTCAATTTCAAAGACGTATTCAAGACTTTCAAATTCCATCTAACTCCTTAAAAAACACATATTCTTTAACCAGGTAGTTTTATTTCTTGGAAAAATGGCTATGTGCACAAAGGTAAGTAAAATAAGTTTACTACACTATAGCATTTTTAAAAAATGAAAGATTAAAAACAACAGAAAGGCACAATGATAAAAGTAAGGTTAAGTGGTATTAGAGCAAAGAGTATACATTTACATGTATTGAAATGAAGAATTCTCATAATGCAGTTCATGAAAAAGAAACATCATAACCAAACTAAAAAAGTTATCCTTTCATTTTCTTTATATTTAAACGAAATTTTTAAAAAATCCACCAAAACATTGCATCAGGATTGGTGAGATTTCACTTTATTTATAATTGTTTTTATTTCCATTTTTTACATTAATGATTACTTTATAACTTAAAAACTGCAAACCTGAAAGGATTGGGAAAAAATCCAGTTTCACAATTAAAGTAAAATTTACCCATAATGTATAGAATTATAAATGAGTGGCTAATCAAGTTAGCAAAATAGTACTTTATGTGAAAGATCTTTGGTGGAATACAGGAGAAAGGCTAAAACAAAAAGTACTGTTTTTGCCAGAGCCTTGCGACACTGATAGTAAGTGGATACAAAACTTAAAACTCAATCTCAATTTTCGATCCATGTAACTATGTAATTATTACTCCCCCGTGCCATTCTTAAAAGAAACTAACATATACATTAGATAATAAAAAGAAATAAATTCTGACTTCTTAGTAATAACCAATTTCATTAAAAATTTACAGTAACTGGAATTGTAACTCCTTATGAAGGAATGTACTGTTGTGACAATATGGAAGAAAATCAGTCGGGGGTGGGAATCGGGATGAGGGGAATCCCAGACTATACAGCACTGTACCATAAAATTCAAAATTTAAAATAAACATTTTTAAAAACTACAGTAAACTCAAAATGGTATACACAAGGGTAATCCAGTACTGCTACAAAAGAAAACAATTACTCCTATAGTTTACACTATGTATCATTTAAAATATAAATATATATATATATATTTTTGGATTGGATTACAAACGATACCTTTCACCCTCTTTGACGAAGCCAAAAGAAGATGATCTTCAGGTAGGATGTGGGTAATGATGCCAATAGCTCTTTCTGCATGAAATCTGGAATACAGATAGGCACACTGTAGCCCTTTTTCTCGGTTACAAATCATTCAGAGTATTTTTCAAAACCAAGGCTTTAAAGAAATGTGGTAATGAACCAGCTTTTTGCTTTGATTTTTCAATCTTTGGCGGTAATACTTCTTTTTCTTAAAGATTCATTTATTTTATTTGAAAGAATTATGGAGAGGGAGGGGGACAGTAAGTGATCTTCCATCTGCTGGTTCATCCCCAAATGACCAACATGACCAGAGCTGGGATAGTCCAAAGATGCTGGAAGCCAGGAGATTCTTCTTGGTCTTCCCCGTGGGCATAGGGGGACAAGGATGGGAGTCATTATTTGCTACCTACCCAGGATAGCTGGGATGCTGGCACTCCAGGTGGAAGATTAGCGTGCTAAGCCACAATGACAACTGCACATGCTAAGCCTTTAATGTAACCAATGAAATCCCTTCTCCCTCAGAATAAAATAAGTGTCAACATAAACAACCATTCTTAGCCCAAGCCTTTTCCTCCAGTCACACAGGCAAAGCAGTTTCCGGAATATATGGACCATGCATAAATTTATCTGCATGGCTCACTCCTCACTGAACATGCATCTCAGCACAAACTACTTAGAAGTTTCTGTTAAAAAACTACCATCACTCTGAAAGCTCTTTTACCCACATCTCATATATTTGATTATTTGTGAGCAATTTATCAATTACAAACTACACTGTCTATTTTGTCTGCCAGTTTCATTCAAACTACTGTGTTTCATAGCTGCATTCTCTTTCTCAAATGTGTATTCCAATTCACTAATTCTCTCTTCAGTTTTAAGTAATGTGCCATTCAAGTTCTAATGTCATTTTTTCTTTTTTTTTTTTTAACAGATTTTATTTTAGTTTTATTGGAAAGTCAGATATACAGAAAGGAGAGGCAGAGAAAAAGATCTTCCATCCGATGATTCACTCCCCAAGTGAGCACTACAGCCAGTGCTACGTCAATCCGAAGCCAGGAGTCAGGAACTTCCTCCAGGTCTCCCTTACAGGTGCAGTGTTCCAAGGCTTTGGGTCGTCCTGGACTGCTTTCCTAGGCCACAAGCAAGGAGCTGGATGGGAAGTGGGGCTGCCAGGAACAGAACCAGCGCCAATATGGGATCCTGGCATGTTCAAGGCGAGGACTTTGGCTGCTAGGCCATGGCGCCGGGCCCTCAATTTTTATTCTAAAAGATTTTGTTTTCATTTTATTTGAAACACACCTTCCGCCCAATGACTCATTTCTCAAAATGTGGGAAGATCTTACTGCTGCTTCTTCTCTCTGTAATTCTGACTTTGCAATAAAAGTAAATATATTTTTATTGTGTATATATATATTTTAAAGATTTATTTATTTTTATTGCAAAGTCAGATGTACAGAGAGGAGGACAGATAGATAGAAAGATCTTTCGTCTGATGATTCACTCCCCAAGTGACTGCAACGGCCGGTGCTGCACCTATCCAAAGTCAGGAGCTAGGAGCTTCTTCCGGGTCTCCCACACGGGTGCCGGGTCTCCTACACGGGTGCAGGGTCAAAGGTTTGGGCCGTCCTTGACTGTTTTCCCAAGCCACAAGCAGGGAGCTGGATGGGAAGTGGAGCTGCCAGGATTAGAACCGGTGCCCATATGGGATCCCAGCGTGCTCAAGGCGAGAACACTAACCGTTATGCTATCACACTGGGCCTGTAAGGCTACTTCTACTCTCTCTGCCTCTATTGCTTTCCCCGGCCATAAGCAGGGAGCTACATGGAAAGTGGAGCAGCCAGGACACAAATCAGTGCCCATATGTGATGCTGGGTGCTTCAAGGTGAGGATTAACCAACTGACCATTGCACCAGCCCTTTGGCATGGCCTTTTTTTTTTTTTTTTTAAGATTTATTTATTTTCATTGGTAAGGGAGATATACAAAGAAAAGGAGAGACAAAGATCCTGTCTGTTAGTTCACTCCCCAAGTGCATACAATAGCCATAGCAGAGCTAAAAAAGGCTGCAGCCAGAAGCCTCCTCCAGGCCTACAATGTTGGTTGCAGGGTCCCAAGGCTTGGGGCCATCCTCCATTTCTTTCCCAGGTCTCAAGTGCGGAGATGGATGGGAAGTGAGGGGCCAGAACACAAACTAGCATCCATATCAGATCCCAACATTTGCAAGCCAAGGATTTAGACAGTGATTCATTGCATCAGGAGCTCTTGGCATGATTTTTAATAAATTCAAAAACGTGCTGGGGGTGAGTGGCCCAGTGGTTAAGATGCTAGTTAGAATACATGCATCCCACATAGAAGTTATTTTGATTTGATTCAAAGTTCTTTGATTAGTTTCCTGCCAAGAGATCTGGGGAGGCAGTGATGATGGTGGTATTCCTGCCATTCATATGGAAGACACGAACAAAGACCAGCTCCTGCCTTTGTTTTCACAGATTTGGTGGGCATCTGAAGAGTGCACAAGCAGATCAGAGTGTCCAAGCTGGTCCCCTCTTTCACTCCATCTCTTAAAGAATTAAACAACATTTTTTCAAACTTAACCTATAAAGTACATTAAGTACTAATGTACTGGGGAAAAAGGTAGCTTAATCCTTTACAGAAAAGAAAATGTGGAACTTACAGTGCATTATCGAATTTTCCAGAGCTATACTGGTGAACATAAGAAGAATAAGCCAAGTCTTCATGAGCTGTTGCTACATGGATATTTTTGCCACCAAATACTGACTGTCGAATGTCAAGAGCTGCCTGAAAAGAGCCACAAACTCAGATGACAATACTGCAAACCTTTAGAACACAACACCTAGTCAAGCTAAACATCCCAGTAATCCAAACATATATTCTCTAGAATTAATTTTGTAAGGTTGTAATCAAGAAATTTGGAGTATGTAAACCACAGAATATCAAAATCTTCCAGAAGGCCTGATTTTCTGAACACGGAGTTTGTCTTGAAAAGGAGCGACTTTCATGTCTGTGGAATTGCAGCACTGTGTTCTCTATGTCTTCTAAAGTGAACTACAAAATCAAGGAAGTCTTATCTAGAGCAATGGTATTGATACCTACTTAATCAGTAACTAAATTTAGACCAAAAAATGGAAAGTGTGCCTAAGTATGGGTCACAAACGCAGTTTTATTCCTGATTCTTATTAAAACTTACAATATTAACTCTTTTGGCCTTCTAGACCCCGGGGAGAAGAGGGAGCTCAGAGGATCATTTTTAGGGAATAGTTTACACTCTACAAACATATATACACCAGCAAGTGAATTTAGGTTGAATGATTAAAACAAAAAAAAGAGAGAATAATAATAAACTTACCTGATAAATTGCAACAGACTGACAGATATTATCTACATTTAGCAAGTAGAATCCATAATCTAGCAGTGTGTCAGAATATTTTGGGTGTTTGGATCCAAAATGATCCCTATAAAAAGACAAAATTATTAGGTTATAAAGCAGAGAAACAATATAAAATGCATTTTAATAATTTTAACTTACCGTGCCAGATACACTGCATGTTTAATTAACTGTTCTGCCTTCTTAAATTCACGTTTTACTACACAAGCCTAAAGAGAAAATGAAAAAATATTAACTCTGAAATAGTTCACTACTGTGCTAATAAGTACAGTTTACATATTATTGGCATAAGTCAGCAAGAAAAAAATTCACAAACAGAAACTAGAAGGGTAATTATGTTCATTCCAAATAGTTGAGAATTCTTGTATACACAGATCTAAATATAATCTGGGAAAATTATGATGTTAGAGATTTTGATGCCTAACCTCAATGCAAATCTGAGTATAATAAAGTATCTTACAAACTGTAGCTATATATTCCTATTCTTCTTATGTTTCAAAATAAACTGCGTACAAAGAAAATAATTAATTAATTAAACTGTGTGAGGGTTTGGAAGGGCAGTAGCCAAGGATTTATTATTGTTCAGGTACAAGTTGAACAATGAGAATAAGTAATATCTCTAGAAATTCTAAATATATTTTGCATATAAATAATATAAATTCTGCATCAATATAATTTTTTTTATATTTAATGAATGTTCAATGTCTTGAATTTAAAACATTTAAAACTGTTGAGGGCAGACCAGGCTAAACCAGTTCACATCAGCCACTGGTGAATTCGAGCACCAGAACAGAGTGTGGATCGAGCCAGGTTTGGTCGCAGCACATTCCAGTGCACATTACGAATGCTAAGGTGAGGTGACCTGTACCAGATATGGCCGCAGTACCCAACAGCACAAGTGAGAACTAGGAAGGAGAGGGCAGAGCCAGCAGGGGGAATTGGGGGGAGGGCTCCCCTGCTGGACAGCTACTCCCACTGGAGAGCGTGAGCTGGGATGGGGGCAGACCAGACTAGGCAGGGATACAACATCTGTGGGCCTCATGTGAGCCAGATCAGGGAAAAGCCAGGCTGGGCTAATTGTTCCTCCTGGTGCAAGCATAAATTAGAGTGGGTGAGGGTTGGTAGGGCTTAGCTGCAACATCAGCTGGCAGAAGCTGGCACTGGGGGCTAATTCTGTCAAGTTAAACTCCAGAACCACCTGAAGAGTGCATAATCTGGGAGTGGGAGTGGCCTAGAAGGGAAATAGTGGGCACCTCCCTCTTGGGTTATCACTCCCACTGGAGGGCATGAAAACCAGGATGGGGCCAGGGGTGGCTAGACAGAAGGGCACCCAACAGCATGTGTGCGGGCTGGGTAGTGGAGCTGGTTGGGTTGAACTAGGCTTCAATGCCCACTGACATGTATGAGAGCTACATAGGATGTGAGACAGACTTGACTAGTCTGCTGCACATACTGGCAAGCTTGGGAATCTGGATGGGGGCGGGCCTGGTGAGGGTTACTGTGAGTCACTCCGACTAGGCTGCAGCTTCCACTGGTTTACGTGAAGGCCAAGTGTGTGCTGCTTCAGAATCAGGCTGGACTGCAACACCCATTGATTCCAGTGGAAGACAGGGCTGGAAACAGAACTGACCCAGCAATTGCAACCACCAGCTGATTGGAACGATGGACTGTACTGGACCCTGTGCTTGCAAGTATACACAAGAATCACGTCTGGGGGTTCACCTCAGACAAATTTTCTTTAGTGATCCCCTGAATCAAACTGCTGGACTCAGATCCCTAACCATAAAAAGACAGAGGACAGACAAATAAATCAACTACCCCAGCCATATGTTGGCAGTGAAAAACAGGGCAAATGGAGGCTCTGAGATAGACTATGTCAATCAGTGGATTCTCCAACGAGCTCATTGTGCCTGGAGTGGCAAGATTGGCGGCAATTCATCACTATTGAATTATCAAAACTATTTGAGTAAGACCCTCGGAGCATGCCCCACATCGGGGATCTGAGATGGGTGAGAATTGGGTGGGGCTTCTCCCTTTACCTCCCCCTTTATCCCAGATACAGAAAAAAATGTGGAAATTATAGTCTTACCCACTTTTCTGTAGTCCTTGAACTTTTGTGTCCTAATTAACTATGTAAAGATTGTCAAAAATAAAAATAAAAAATGAAAAAAAAATTTAAAACTAATAACCCCTTTATAGTTCTTTGGTAATCAAAATTCATGCTTTTCATTCTAAAATGATAGAGTTGATACATCTCAAAGAAATCACTGATTCTTCTATACCTGTAATTTTGAAATCTTTTAGTTAACTTGATTTTAAGAAACTCCAACCAATATCAAACTTCTGAGTAGAAATTAAAAGTTCCTGGGTAGAATGAGTATGTAAAAACTACATTATTGCTGTAAGGTCTTGGTATATAAAAACAGCAATTCTTAAATACTACAAAATGTCTTCAAAGAGTTCATGTCCCCACTTAGAGTAAGAATAAATGTGAGAGAAATCAAACTTCTCTGAAGGTCAAGTATAGCAGTAAGCTGTCTTGAGATAGTAATACTATGGAACTGCAAGATTTAATAAGTGGGTACCCTTTAAGAGAAGAGCAAAAAAAGTCCAGAGAATTTCAGCCGTTGGAATCATCACTGCTTTAATGGTTTAAGAAAAGAACAAATAAATTCAGGTCAGAATATCGTCAACTACTGATATATGCACTTTGGCCAGCTAAAAAATTATCAAAATGAACATTCAGATGTTTTCTTAGTAAATAAAACTAAAGTCTCTAAAATATAAAGCAAGCAGGTTTCTAAAATCTAGCTCAGAAACTTCGGAAATAAGCTTGTTTAGTATGCAATAACAAATAACACTGGAAAATTTAAACAATGCATTGGCCCAGTAACCCCTATAATTTATTTAATAACTCTTAACAGTTTTATGTTACATTACATTTACCTTAGAAGCTTGTCTTAAGACATCCACCACAACTTTGACTGGTAACCCTGCTGTGATTTCTTTCATTGCCTCAATACACCATTTGTATGCCTAAAGAGAAATGCAGTTACAGAACATATAGATGTGTAATAAATCAAATTGATAATAGTTAACAAACAACTGGTAATCTTTCCTGAAAACTGTCAAGCACTTGAAATGGATGGGGGTATACTGAGTAGTGTCTCAACATCTGAACCAAAGTCTATCCTTTTATGTTATTTTTCTTGTATCTGCTGAATGGATTCTATTTTAATGGATTATTTTATTGCCTATTGCGCACAATGTTCTAAATACAGGAGCCATTATCTAATGTTTCAGCAGATGCATTCACACAAAATTTGATAGAAGGCAGAGGAGCAAAGACACAAACCAGCACTCTGATACAGAATATAGGCATTCTAAATAGCAACATAACCTGCTGTGACGTAATGCCTACCCCCTTACTTTTTTTCAAAGCTGTTTTTATATATTTTTTTAAAATTCTTATTTTCAAGATTTTATAATTGGGGCTGGTGCAAAGGTTCAACTGGCTAGTCCCCCACCTCCAAGCACCAGCATTTCATCCCATGTAGGCACTGGCTAGGGCCCCAGCTACTCCACATCCTATCCAACTCCCTGCTTATGGCCTAGAAAAAGCCAGGAAAGCTTTGGGAAAATGCACCCAGATGGAAGAGCTTGAAAAAGTTTCTGGGTCCTGGCTTCAGATTGGCTCAGCTCTGACTGTTGCGGCCATTGGGGGATGAACCAGCAGATGCAAGATTTTTCTCTTTGTCTTTCCTCCTCTCTGTAAATCTATCTGTCTTTCCAATGAAAATAAATAAATCTTAAAATAAATACATATTTTAAACTTGATATGAAAGGCAGATTCACACAGACAGAGGGAAAGACAGGGATATCCCTTTGCTGGTTCACTCCCCAGAAGGTCAAAACAGTCAGCACTGGGCTCACCAGGAGTTCCTTCCAGGTTTCCCCAAGCACTTAGGACATCTGCTGCTTTTCCCATGCCATGAGCTTGGAGCAGCTGGGACATAACCTGCCACCCATTCATAAGGTCAGTTTGTAGGTGCAGGACTTTATCAACTACGTCGATCCTCCAAAGTCTTATTGTTTTAATTTATTTTAGATGGACTGAAATTAAAATTCCTGTTTCACTCCCCAAATGCATTCAATAGCCTGACAGAGGACAAGGTGAAACCAAATGATTTATGCCATCACTTGCTGTCTCTCAGGATCTGCATAAACCAAACCCAGAATCAGGAGCCAGAGTTGGATACTGAATTCAAGCACTCCAATGCAGGCCATGGGGTGTTGCATACTATATGATAACCACTAGCCAAAATGCCTGCTCCTTGACTCATTCCTGCAAAAGATACTGTAGCAACATGATCTTACTATCAGAACTGTACCCATATCACTTCAACATTCAGAATTTTCAGGTATCACTTCCAGTGATAATCTTCCATTAAATAAGGTACATATTTATACTACTGGGGCAAAATAACAGTAGTGATAAGTTTAAAATATGAAAGCACAATGGCAGTTATTTGACAGCATGAAATAATTATAGTATCCATAAACACAACAACCAAGTGAAGGAGTTAAGCACACACAAATTACTTTTCAACTATGTGATTGTTTGCATCTGAGCATTAAATTAATTGTATAAAAAGCCAGGAATGAAGCTATTTTGCTCATTCAGACAGGGGGAGGAGTAACATAATGAAACCCATAAATAAAATTAAGTTTCCTGAAGCAACTGTTTAACTTAGCAGTTACGACACCTTCATCTCAACATCAGAGTACTTGCAATTGAAACATGGCTCCACCTCCTTCCTACCTCCAACTTCTGGCTAATGCAGATTTTGGGAAGCACAGGTGAAGGCACAGTAATATTCTGTCACACATACGAGTGAATTAAACAGAGCTCATGGCTCCCAGCTTTGGCCCTGCCCATGACAGCCCGGTTCAGCTGCTGTGAGAATTTGGGAGGTGAAACAGTGGATGAGAGTGCAATCCATTTCTATTTCAAATTAAGGAATAATGATGATAATAAACACAGTTTTTCAATGATATAAATACCTACAGTTATGAGTTAATCTGGAGCTACACATACAGTATAAAACATCTATGAAAGTTCATTTAATGAAGATGTCCATCAAAATAATTAAGGTGGAGACACACTTAACTCAAAACAAAAATTACAAACATCCTAAAATTGTACACAAATGTATTAAAAACTCCATGTCACATACACTAATTTTAAATATTGCTTTACAAAAGCCTAAACCTAACACACAGAAATGAAACCTTTGAGACATAAAGTGAGGTCTGTGTTACTCCATCCCACTGCACAGATACTGATCACTGATCACAGTGAGATGCACTTCAGGACACTCACCTCATCATAATGACTTTTGGCAAACAGAAGTGCACACAGCTCCCCATAGAGTGCAGCTTTATTTGCTTGCTGGCCATGCTTTGATAGTTTATCCATGTATGTCTGAGCTAACTTAAATGTTTCTTCACCTAAATGGTATTTGCAATTTCCATTTCGAACATGAAGCAATCTATAAAAACACAAGTAACAAATCCTATATGATTGAGAATTCTAGGAGGGTGGACCTATTAATTTTTTCCAGATCAGCAAAGCAATGAAATTACTCAATGCATGTAGATGCAAGAGATGAGACAGCATGAGACTAATGCTCACAAGTTGGTTTATCATGTTTTTCAATAAACCTTCCATGAAAAAACTCACAACACTAATTCCCAGGATTCTCTAAGTACTTATGCTTACTTTGTATACTCAGCAAGTGCTCATTTTAAGAAAAGAATATTCGCAGCAAGTACTGTGATGTAGCAGGTAAAGTTACTGACTACCCTGTCAACATGCCATTTAAGTCCTGGATGCTCCACTTTCAATTTGCTCCCTGCAAATGCATCTGGGAGAGAATAGAAGAGGACTACTACACCCATGTGAGAGACCTGAAAGAAGATGCTGGCTCTGGCCTGCACAGTCCTGGTCACCGTGGCATTAGATTACAAACAAATCTCTCTTCCCACTTTATCTGTAACTACAGTAAATTTCTGAAATAAATAAAATTTATTCTTGGATTCAAATCCAAAGAAAGAGTAGTCAGTGTAAGAAATTTGGGAAATCACAGGACTGGGGCAATAGCTCAACTATTTCATATGGGTGCTGGTTCTTTTCCTAGCTGCCCTGCCTCCCCTCCAGCTCCCTGCTTGTAGCCTGGGAAAGCAAAGCCTTGGGACCCTGCACACACATAGGAGACCTGGAAGAAGCTCCTGACTCCTAGCTTCAGATCAACTCTGCTCTGGCCATTGCAGCCACTAGGGGAGCGAACCACTGGGCAGAAGCTCTTTCCATCTCTCTCTGTAAACCTGCCTTTCCAATAAAACAAAATCAAATCTTAAAAAAATAAAAATAAAACATTGAAGTGTAATAAATAATAAGATTAGGCCAAAGTCCTGGAGTATTTTTTTAGACCATCAAATTCTAGTTCACAGACAAAAGGAACATAATTTGTCAGGCTACTTGAGAAGAGTGAGATGATTAATTTCTCTGATTTTTTTGTGTCCTTAACTGTAAATCTGCCTTTCCACTGAAAATAAATAAATCTTAACAAAAAAAAAAACAAAACAAAACAAAACAAAAAACAAAAAACCCGTGCCCATATGGGATCCTGGTGCATACAAGGCAAGAACTTTAGCCACTAGGTACTGTGCCTGGCCCCAGGGTTTTCTTTAAATTCTCATTTCAGAAAGCTTTTTTTTCCATTTCAAAACAAAAAATAAAATAATCTCAGTCTACACTTTTAGGAAATAATAAACAGTAGGAAGAAATGGAAAATAAAATCTACATTTATTCTGCCCTTAAGAGGTTCAGCAAAAAGTTTTCTCCCCACTAGAGGTCTGGAAACATCGTAAGCTCAAACCAATGACACCCTTGCATTGATTAATTATACAGAAAAGGTCCAAAAAAAGGATCAGGGACATGCTCTTAGGGTTTCATCCTCAAAAAGACACCAATACGGTTATACTTCTGCAAACATGGGTTTCCTGTTTTAGTGAGAATAGCAAATCTTAAAGGAAACAAACAAAAAAATCCTGCCTATATACTAAACATGTATCAATTCTTCCCTTGTAATTATTAAAGTAATACAATAACTATATACATGGTATTTAAATATTAGATTTTGTGAGTATCCCAGAAAAAATATATGTGCATAGGGAATATATACATAGGTTATATGCAACATCTCACTATTTTATATAAAGGACATGAACATTCATGATTTTTGGAATTTCAGAACCAATTTTGCGTCTTAAAACCAATCCCATGAATACTGAACGAGGCCTATATAAAAAATATGGTTATCTTTGTGTGGCAGGGTTATGGGACAGCAGTTTCTTCTTCATAGCTTTATGCATTTTCATTATTTGTTTGGCAAAATCATATATACATAGAAAATACAAAGGTATTATATAAAAAAATGTGCTAAGGGGACAAAGTCCTAAAAGAATACATAAGAATTGAAAAATGGTAGCAGGTTTAACTACAGGAAGGCTAAGAAGGCTCTCTGATATTTGCTCTTTAGATGAGAAATTAGCATTTTGACATTAAATTGAAAAAAAGATAACCATTCTCTCTCACATCAATCTCAAAGCTGCAAGGATTAGCCAAGGATTTTATTTGTATCTGGCTTCTAAAACACTTTTCTTCCCAATGGTACTAAAGGTACAATCAGTAAATAACACAAATTTCCTTCTGCATTAAACAAAAACAAGAAACAAAACTACATCTGAAAAATAAACCTTCATTTCCAAACAATACTGAGGATAAGACAGAATTACTACTACATATAAACTAAAAACACTAATAATGACCAAGAACTTGGTAAATCTACTTGTGTAGAAGCAAACTTTACTTTGAAATTTCAAATTCATAGGTACAAAATATCTTATCCTGGCATGTAAGCAGTCAGCTAGCATTTTAAACGGCTTGGTTTCTTGCTCTAGAAAGTATTATAATTTCACACAGGTTTATTTCAAAGAGAGTAATCAGTATATTGTTAGCTACTTAATCAATAGTGTCCTTTTTTTCTTTAATACAGACCCATGAATTTACTCAGGGTAGGTAAACACACAATTAAAAATATTGTTTCCCAGACTACCTTGCACAAGTTAGAAAGTGTTCAGAATGTTCCCAATTTAAGACCAGGGCAGGGAGGCATGGGTTTAACAGTTGTATGAATGCCCAGTCCTGTGTTGGAGTCTCTCTCCTACTTGACACCTACCAACGCATACTCTGGAGATGGCATATGATGGCTCAAAAGCTTGAGTCACAGCCACCTGCTCAAGAGACCACCACTTTGAGAGTGGAGCAGTAGTTATGAGCTTTCTCTGTGTCTGTATATTTGTCTGCCTCTCAAAAACAAAAACAGAGATAAAGAAAAAAAAATCTAAAGAGACATAGCGTAATGCTTTGGGGAAAGCAGTACTTTATTTCACAAACAGAGTTGGTGGGGAGCAGCACCATGGAGTAACAGGTTAGGCACTGGCTCTGATTATCAGCACCCCATATGGGTGTTAGTTTAAGTCCAAGTTGCTCCACTTTCAGTTTAGCTCCCTGCTAATACGCCTGGGAAAACAACAGAGATGGCCCAAGAGCTTGGCCCTCTATATTTCTGTGGATGAACTGGAAGAATTTCCAAGCTCCTGAGTTCAGCCTGGCTCAACCACAGTCATTGCAGCTATTTGGGTATGAACCAGCAGATGGAAGATCTCTGCTTTTCTCCCTCTCTATCACTCTTCCAAATAAATTTTATTTATCTTTTTAAAATTTATTTATATTGCAAAGTCAGATATAGAAAGAGGAGGAGAGACAGAGAGAAAGATTTTCTATCTGATGATTCACTCTCCAAGAGACTGCAACGGCCAGTGCTGCACCTATCCAAAGCCAGGAGCCAAGAGCTCTTTCAGGTCTCCCATGTGGATGCAGGGTCCCAAGGCTTTGGGTTGTCCTCAACTGCTTTCCTAGGCCACAAGCAGGGAACTGGATGGGAAGTAGGGCTGCCAGGATTAGAACCAGCTCCCATATGGGATACTGGCGTGTTCAAGGAGAGGACTTTAGCTGCTAGGCCATTGTGCCAGGCCCAAGTAAACATTTTATTAAACAGCATTGCAGGGGATGACTTTATCTGCAATGCCACAATGCTGACTCTAAAAAATAAATCTTAAAGGGAGAGGGCAGGTTATTCGTCACATCAAAGCACACAAGTCGGACAGCTGGCTTGGGCTCCTCACTACTGCTTTCTGCTACCATGGATCCTAGAAAGCAGTGGTGATGATGCAAGGAAAAGGGTTCCTGCGACCCTTTGGAGTGAGCTCCTAGTTCCTTTCCAACTTTCCCCATTACAGGCATTTGAGGAATGAATCAATAGAGGTGAGCTCTCTCCTTGTTCATTTAAAGTTCCTCAAATATCTAAGTAAATAGAAATTTTACAAAGAGAACAAACAGCAGACTCATCTGGCTATAACAGAAGTCATAAAGCTACATATACAAGGTAGTTAGATGAAATGAATTTCCTAGTTCTCCAAATAAAAATCAAGCTGTGCCAATGAATTCTTATTTGGTTAAGAATAGTGTAAAGAAAAATTATAATAAAATCATGTGGAATGGATTTTCTATTCTAAATAAAAAAATTCATGTAATAAAAATATCTAATATGGCAAACCTCATACAGGAGACTCTAGTCTTCAATTTATATAAAGATAGAAACAGCAGAAGAGGAATGAATGATGTAGATCTGCTACTACAAATTATTATTCCTAATTACTGGCCCAAGTCTCAAACCTTTTGGAGTTTCTTCACATAAATATTTGCAACCATCATCTAGTACTTACTAAATATATGTAGGAAGTTATCATAAGCTTTGAAAACACTTATAAAGTAAGTCTACACATAATTAACTTTAGAATTTGAATGTATCTCTTAATACAAGTAAGCCTATATAAAGTAGGATAATGAGAGCCTCAAAAGAAATCCAATTGGTTAACAGAACATATGCTTTACTCAATTTTAGCTTAAAACAAAAAAGGTTTCAGAACAATCCATATTCTAGTTTTGAAGGGGTTCAGACTTGATTAACTCATTGCGGAAATACACAGGAAACAGTAACATCAGTATCCACATCAGAGCACTACTTTTATTTTCAGAGAATATAAATCTATAGTTTTATTAAGACAAAAACTGACAGTATGGGATGAAGCTTACATTTAAACAGTTTTCACAGAAACCTAACACACGCCTAAAGAGAGATATTTATAATGTAATTAGATGTAGGTCTAGACCATGTCAAGAACTGATGGATCTCATGAATCAAAACAACATCTTGGGGCCCGGAGGTGTGGCCTAGCGGCTTAAGTCCTCGCCTTGAACACACTGGGATCCCATATGGCCGCCGGTTCTAATCCCGGCAGCTGCACTTCCCTTCCAGCTCCCTGCTTGTGGCCTGGGAAAACAGTCAAGGACGGCCCAAAGCCTTGGGACCCTGCACCTGTGTGGGAGACCCGGAAGAAGTTCCTGGATCCTGGTTTTGGATTGGCATAGCATCAGCCGTTGTGCTCACTTGGGGAGTGAATCATCGGACGGAAGATCTTCCTCCCTGTCTCTCCTCCTCTCTGTGTATCTGACTTTCCAATAAATAAATAAATCTTAAAAAAAAAAAAAATCTTGGTAATCAGCTAATTCTTAGGATTAACAAACAAACACTGTCTGGTGTTTTGAAGTAAACCACTGCCCTAGTTTGAACGCTCAGTCTGCTTCTGAAATCATTCCACCCTTGGATAGCTTCAATGAAACTTGTGCTGTCAGTGACTGAAAACTGCCGCCTGTGCCCGCAGAGCTCAAGGGTAAAAACACAACAGAGCAGAGCACTACTTTGAATCCCAGCTTGCCTTCCTCCAATTCAATTCCCTACTACTGTGCCTGGAAAAGTAGAGATCTGCCTAAACACCTGGGACACTCACCCATGTGGGAGACCCAGAAGATCTGTTAAGACTTTAAAAAAAGAAAGATGACTCATTCATTTGAAAGGCAGAGTTAGTTTGCAGAGAGGGTGACGGGTAGAAGAGTCCATTCAGACTGGTTCACTTCGCCAAAAGGTAGCAATAGCCGGAGATGGAATCAGGGGATTCCACTAAGTCTCCCACATGGGTGCTGGGACCCAAGCTTTCCTAGGTCCATCAGCAGGGATCTGGATTGAAAAAGCAGCTGGGACATGAACCAGTGCCCGTATGGGAGGCTAGCATTGCAGGGGGTGGCTTTATCTGCAATGTCACAGTGCTGGTCCTAAAAAAATATCTCTTAAAGGGAGAGAGACAGAAGAGAGGAAGAGAGATAGAGAAAGATAAGTGGGAAGGATAGAATGCTATGGACAGAAAGACAAAACACCTGGGTTGGGCTAGAAAAATAGCTGGGAACCAGGAATTCAAGCCAGGTCTCAGTCATATTAGCAAGAAGCTGGAATTTGCAGCAGAGTTGCATCTTGGAGCTCAGGTGCTCTTGGTAGGTCACATCAATATCCCAATCAGCAATTTTACTAATTGGGTAAGGGTCCATGCCAATTTTAAAATATTTTATATGGCTCTCCCTTGAATTTTATATACAAATTATTTTTACAAGGCCTGGCACCGTAGCTCAGCAGCTAAAGTTCTCACCTTGCATGCACCGGGATCCCCTATGGGCACTGGTTCTAATCCTGTCTAATCCTGGAGACTCCCTGCTTCCATCCAGCTCCCTGATTGTGGCCTAGGAAAGCAGCTGAGGCTCCGGGCTCCTGGCTTTGGATTGACACAGCTCCAGCTGTTGCAGCTGCTTGGGGAATAAATCAACGGACGCAAGATCTTCCTCTTTGTCTCACCTCCTCTCTATATATCTGACTTAGCAATAAAAAAATATATATATATATATTAAAAATTATTTGTACAAAGTAACAAATTGTGGAAAGAAGAAATATATACAAAAAAGCTAAAGCTGAATGTCAGATGTGCAGATAAAGATAACAAAAGCAACCTCTAGTGACTATATCACAGTGTAGTTACCCAATATTATGACACTGGTATCCCACTGGGTGCCAGTTTATGTCCTGCTGCTTCACTTTCAATCCATCTCCCTGATAATGGCCTGGGGAAAACAATAGCAGACAGCCCAAGCACTTAGGTCCCTGACCAAGTTCTTGGCTCCTAGCTTCAGTTTGGCTCAGCCCTGGCATTGCAGTTATTTGTGGAGGGAACCAATGAATGGAAGATCTCTCTTTCTCTCCCCTTCCTCCCCTCTATGAATCTGCCTTTCTGACTTATTTATATGTATCATTTATTTATTTATCTGTAACTCTGAAAGTCAGAAGTAAAGATACAGGGAGACAGAATAGATAGCAAAGACTCTTTCACCAGATGGTTCACCCCACAAATGGCTACACTGGCTGGAGTTGGTCCATTCTGAAGCTAGGAGCCAGGAGCTTCTTCTGGGTGGGTGCAGGGGCTCAAGCACAGGGGCTGTGCTCTGCTGTTTCCCCGGGTCCACTAGCAGGGAGCTGGGTTAGAAGTGGAGTAGCCAAGACAAGACTGGAAGCAGTAGCTATATGGAATGCTGATGTTACAGGTGGAGATTTTACCCACTATGCCTAGGTACCACTCTCCAAATAAATAAATCATTAAAAAAAAAAAATCACAAGAGAAACCTGTCTTGGGTTAACCATCTAAGGCCTAGCACATTTTCTAGTACATAATGAAATGCTAAGCGTCCAGAGCAGATTACGCTTAAGACAAAATAGGAGACCAGACCAGTGAAACTGACATAAATAACCCCATCGGACACTTACTCTATGCTAGCTTACACTAGGAAGAGCTAAAATTACAAAAGTCACTATGTACCATTACAGCATGTAATTGAAGAGTCTGATCCTACTTACCTTACACAACATTCTACTGCACGAAACCAATGAAGCATCTCATCATGTAGAGTACACAACTGAAGGCAGGACAGAAAAACTTTCTCAGCATCACTGTACCAGCCTGCATCAGAAAGAAAGCCACCTAAAGAACAAGAAAACCCAGTTAGATTTAATAATGCAATAAATTTTTTGAAACCAAACAGTGAATACCTAAACTAAAAGATTCACAATATTGAAGTTCTGTATTTAGCCTAAAACAAAGGCATTCATTGGGAGAATAATTTTCTCTAAAAAGTTTTAAATTAAGGGAATTAGTATTAACGCTGACACTTAATTCAAGAGTTTTCAACCTTAAACAATTCTCTACGGCCTAAGAGCTGACATTTTTTAGGTTATAAATAATAAGACTACGGGTTGGTACAGTGCCTGCCAGCACCAGCATGCTATATAGGCACCGGTTTGTGTCCCAGCTGCTCTATTTCTGATCCAACTCCCTACTTATGGCCTGGGAAGGCAGCAGCAGATGGACCAAATCCTTGGGCCCATGTATCCATGTATCCATGTGGGAGACCCAGAAGCTCCTGCTTCTTGCATTCAGATCAGCTCAATTCTGGCTGATTCAGCTATCTGGGGAGTGAACCAGCAGATAGATGACTTCTGTCTCTCCCTCTCTCTCTGTAAAATCTGTCTTTCAAAATAAAACAAACCTTTTTTTAAAAAGCTACATTTTAAGTATTCTGATATTTTCATCTTGTAATCTACAACTTTTCACTCTCCACATTCCCCATCCTAAACTTGAAGAAACAGACATATAAAATTGATCTTTGTACAGGCAGCACATGATCAAGGACACACGCATAACAAACACAACAAACAGCAGGTGTTTGTCATAGTAGCACAGACCCTTCTGGGAAAATCCACATCCCATACTGGAATGTCTAGATTTAAGTCCTATCTCCAGTTCTTCTTTTATGAGATGCATTTCTCATAAAGACTTAGAGAGAAAGAAGGAAAGACAGAGATCTTTCAACCACTAATTCACTACCCAATTGAAATCAAAGCTTGAAAATGTATCTGGATCTCCCATGCAGGTGCAGGAGCCCAAGCACTTTGGCCATCTAGTGCTGCTTCTCAAAGTACGTTAGCAGGGAGCTAGGTGGAGAGTGAAACAGCTAAAACTTAATCAGATGCCCACGTGGTGGCTTAACCAGTTGCACGATAGGGCCTGTCCCCCCCAGCTTGACTTGTAATCTAACGTCCTTCTAATGAGAACCTTGGGAGGCAGCAGGTGATGAATTAAGTAATTAGGTCTCTGCCATTCAAAACAGACCAGATTGAGTTATGGACTCCTGTCATTGGCCTGGATCGGTCCTGACTGTTGCAGATACTTGTGAAGAATACCAGGGGTTGGAAAATCATTCCAATAAGTGAAAACATAAGACAATGAGCTTGTTCCCCTCACTGGGCGGAGGGAGGAGATTTTCATTAGAAAATCAGATTTATAGAGGACAGAAAGATCTTCCATGTACTGATTCACTCCCCAAATGGCCACAACAGCCAGAAGAGCTGTTTAGATAACCTGAAGCCAGGATCCAGAAGCTTCTCCCAGATCTCTCATGCAGATGCAGGGTCTCAAGGCTTTGGGCGATCCTCTACTGGTTTCCCAAGCCATAAGCAGGGAGCCGAATCAGAAGTGGAGCAGTTGGCACAGGAACGAATACCCAAATGGGATGTCAGTGCTCACAGGCAGATTAGTCAGTTGAGCCATCGTCCCAGCCCCTTCCTTTTTTCTTAGTAGGAAATTAAAACACTGTCCTCCTACAGCCCAGATTTACTATTTGCTAAAATTATTGCCATCCTGTTGGAGGTTTTAGTCCTCTACAATTGCTAAGGTTCAACATACTTAAAACACTTACTGTTCAAGTTTAAGAAGAAAAACTTGGGGCAAAATAAAAACAAAACTTACAAAGTATTACTAAATTTATTCAATCCAACTTTATAGGCTCAATTTACAATTATTGTATTATCTTAGCTATTATGGCAAACCTTTCATAGTGTTGTTAAAGATTAGTTATACTAACCAGAAAACAGTAAGTTCAATTCTATAATACTCTTTTTTTACACACTTAAAAACTTAAAATTACATAATAAAACTGATGATGGTTTACCTTCATTGGCAGTATTATTCCTTGGAAACACAAAAAAATACTGTGTGACTTAATAGTGTCAATATCTGAGGGTTAAGAAAATATTATATATTACTCAGACCCAACTCTTACATTTAATTAAAGTATATGTAAATAAACAGTTATTTTATTAAACTGGAGATGCTAGTGTTTAGAACATTCTAGGGCCCTCACCAATACAGAATAATTAGTTTATATGTATTTATATTAAACAACCTTCTACTCCTCACCCCAAGATGCTATAAATTGTGCTGATTATCAGGCTATTGTTTTGTTTGCTTTAAATTTACCCTTCAAGAATCTGTTTAGCAGTGCTGAGGCAAGGACCCTAAAAACCTCATTTCTCCTATGCCAGGTAGCTCAGTGTCAGGCTCTGTCAACAGGAAGAACTAGAAAGAGCTATGGGACCAGACACTGCTTCCCATATCTGTCACCTTGACCTCCACAGACAGCAACACTTTAGCACAGGATTCTTTACTGTGGTAGTGGCAGTTCATTCCAGTAAGGCAGTGAAATCTGTGTTTCTATATCTCCTTCTCTCTGTATTTCTGCCTTTCCAATAAAAATAAACAAATCTTTAAACCACTAAAATAAAAGGGGGCCCAAACACGATACCCTAGTGGCTACATTCTCGCCTTGCATCCCACATGGGGCACCAGTTCATATCCCAGATCTGCTTCTCATCCAGCTCCTTGCCTGTGGCTAGTGAAGGCAGTCAAGGACGGCCCAAACCTGGTGCACTGCACCCGCGTGGGAGACCCAGAAGGGGCTCCTGGCTCTGTACCAGCTCAGCTCCTGCCACTGCAGCCACTTGAGAAGTAAACCAGTGGACGGAAGATTTTTCTCTCTGTATCTCCTCTCTGTATATCTGACTTTCCAATTTAAAATAAAATGAAAACTTAAACACACACACACGGGCAGAGGGGTGCTGCTTGGGACAGCAGCATGCCATATCAAACTACCTGGGTTCCAGTTCTAGCTCTGCTTTTGATTCTAGCTTCCAACTAATGCAAATAAGAAGGTGACAGCTTAAACTCTTGACTCCCTGACACCAAAGCGGATGAAACAGACTCAGCTGTTACAGGGATGTGGGTTAGTCTATTAGTGGATAGGAGCTGTTCTCTTTCTTGCTTTCAAATAAATAAAAACTAACAACCAAAAAATAAAGGACATGATGAAGCTTACTAAAAAAGCCTTTTACTACATGTGGGTTTGCATATGCACTTGAGACAGAAAACACACACTAATGTGAGAATCAACAACAAAAGGAAGTTTGAAATGATGAACTGTGTCCAGACAATTCACTAAAAAACACACACAAAAATGAAGGACCTCGCAGGCGGAAGGCTGAGTCTATCAATGGACAACACATCCTCAGTTTTGATTACTTACCTAAAACAAAGCCAACCTGAATGGCTTTCTCCTTTACTGCAGCATCTGATTCAGCTATGTAAGAGCACCGTCTGCTGAATGAGTAGGCCAAGACTGAAGCAACTTTTACACCATGATCCATCAAAGCCTGAAAGCAATGATGAAGTAAATGTCTGAAAGAGAAGAAAAAGATTATTTCATTTAAAAAATGCTAGGTGATGGGCCCGGCGCGGTGGCGCAAGTGGTTAAAGGTCCTCGCCTTGCACGTCCGGGATCCCATATGGGCGCCGGTTCTAATCCCGGCAGCCCCGCTTCCCTTCCAGCTCCCTGCCTGTGGCCTGGGAAAGCAGTCGAGGACAGTCCAAAGCTTTGGGAACCTGCACCCGCGTGGGAGACCCGGAAGAGGCTCCTGGCTTCGGATCGGCATAGCATCGGCCCGTTGCGCTCACTTGGGGAGTGAATCATCGGACGGAAGATCTTCCTCTCTGTCTCTCCTCTCTGTATATCCGCCTTTCCAATAAAAAAAATAATAATAATAAAAATAAATCTTTAAAAAATAAAATAAAATAAATAAAAAATGCTAGGTGCTTCTCTATCAAATATCAGCAACCATTATTTTCCAGGAGCCAATAAAATAAAAAGTGTTTTCTCCAAACATTTATGAAGCAATAATAATTCAGAATTTAGTCAGATACTTTGTTTTAAAAATTTGTTTTTATTAGCAAGTCATATATACACAGAAAAAGAAGACAGAGAAGATCCATACGCTGATTTACTCCCCAAGCGGCCACAACAGCTGAAGCTGAGTTGATCCGAAACCAGGAGCCAGGAGCTTCGATTGAGTCTCCCATATAGGTGTAGGGTCCCAAAGCTTTGGATAGTCCTCAAATGCTTTCCCAGACACAAGCAGGGAGCTGGATGGGAAGCAAGGTCACCGGAATCAAAACCATCTCCCATATAAGATACCAGCACATTCAAGGCAAGGACTTTAGCCACCAGGCTACCGTGCCAGACCCTTAGCACAAGATATATTCAATCACTCAGTGAGCCTACAAAACTAAGGAAGTAGAAATTGTTTAACTTAATGCCAAAGAAAAATGAAGGTGGGCCCAGCACAGTAAGCTAGTGGTTAAAGTGCTTGCCTTGCATGCACTGGAAACCCATAGAGGAGCCAGTTCATATCCTGGCTGCTTCAACCAGCAGTGCCAGGCCAATTCAAGCTCATAGGCAAATGCAGGTAAAACTGAAATGTGGGGTATGCCAGGCTAGGCTATCACACCTACTGGTTTGCATGAGTCAGGGATGGAGCAGACTGGGCAGAGCCAGGCTGTAGAACTAGCCAGCAAGTGTTGGGACTGAGGATGAGGGTGGGTCAACCCAGGCTGCAGCATCCGAAGGCAAAAGACAAGAGGATGGGCTATGACGAGCTATGTCAAAGCAATCACTGGCAAATGCAAAATCTGTGACTGGGGTCAAGCATGGTAGCCTAGCAGATAAAGTCCTTGCCTTAAACACGCTGAGAACCCACATGGGCGCTGGTTCGTGTCACAGTGGCCCCGCTTCCCATCCAGCTCCCTGCTTATAGCCTGGGGAAGCAGTCGAGGATGGCCCAAAGCCTTGAGACCCTGCACCTGTGTGGGAGACCTGAAAGAGCTCTTAGCTCTTGACTTCAGATGGGTTCACCTCTGACCGCTGGGGCTACGTGGGGAGTGAATCAGAGGACAGAAGATCCTCCTCTCTGTGTATCTGACTTTTCAATTAAAATAAACAAATCTTGGGTCTGGCACAGTGACCCAGTAGCTAAAGTCCTTGACTTAATCATGCCAAGATCCCATATATATGCCGGTTCTAATCCCAGTAGCTTCACTTCCCATCTAGCTCCCTGTTTGTGGCCTGGGAAAGCAGCTGAAGACAGCCCAAAGCCTTGGGTTCCTACATCCGTATGGGGACCCAGAAGAGATTCCTGGCTCCTTGCTTCAGATCGGCATAGCTCTGGCTGTTGCGGTCACTTGGGGAGTGAATCATCGGAAGGCAGGTCTTCCTCTCTGTCTCTCCTCCTCTATATATACATCTGACTTTGCAGTAAAAATAAATAAATAAATCTTTTTAAAAAATCTGACTGGGAGCAAGCCTGGTTGGTAAGCTAACGAGATGCCCCTGCTGGGTTATGATTCCTACTGGTGAGTGTGAGAGCAGAAAAAATGGAGATGGTGGTTTGGGTTGCACATTTCTGCGGTGTTCCTCAATATGCGTGTGCACTGGGTTTGGGGTGTGCCACACTGGGCTAGACTCCAGCACCCACTGGTGCTTATGAGAGCCAGAGTGGGTGTAGATTGGGCTGGGCTAGGTTTCCTCTCCCACTGAACCACGTGAGAGCTACATCAGGGCATGAACTAGTTGTGGCTGGGTTGTAACACCCAACAGTAAAAACTGGATTGGTTGGGCCCGGCACGGTGGCGCAAGTGGTTAAAGGTCCTCCCCTTGCACGCCCGGGATCCCATATGGGCGCCGGTTCTAATCCCGGCAGCCCCGCTTCCCTTCCAGCTCCCTGCCTGTGGCCTGGGAAGGCAGTCGAGGACGGCCCAAAGCTTTGGGAACCTGCACCCGCGTGGGAGACCCGGAAGAGGCTCCTGGCTTCGGATCGGCATAGTATCGGCCCGTTGCGCTCACTTGGGGAGTGAATCATCGGACGGAAGATCTTCCTCTCTGTCTCTCCTCTCTGTATATCCGCCTTTCCAATGAAAAAATAATAAAAATAAATCTTTAAAAAAAAAAAAAAACTGGATTGGTAAGGGGCAGTTAGGCAAGCCTACTGTTCCTGCCAAGACAGGAGGTAGACTAAGTCAACCCAAGCCAAGGCCCCACCAGTGTGCATGAGATCTGCCACAGGGAGGGGACCCAACAAGGAACATGGAGAATCCCTTTGTCGGAGTGTAGCCCCTGTAGGGGAGCACAAGATCCAAGGCAAGGAGCATATCAGACCAGAATACAGTACCTTCTGGCATATGCATGCCTCAGGCCTGGGAGAGCACCAGGCTGGGCCAGTTTATAACACCCCTGGCATATCTGACAACCAGGACGGGGTACAGGGCAGGCTGAGTCAGGACACATCACCAGCCAGTTCATATTAGGGATGGGACTTAAGGATGACTATGCCAGGTTAGGCAACAGCAGCTATCAGAGCGAGCTGAAACTGGAGACAGAACCAATACCAGGCCAAGCCAGGCTACAGCATCCACTGGTAGATGCCAAGGAGAGACAAGCCACACCAGACAAGCACATGCAAGACAGGGGAAGGTGTGCAAGCCCAGCAGGCGAGTAGTGGGGGCTCCCTTGCTGTTCCTGCTCCTGAGTGGGAGGGCTGGCTGAGTGGGGGCAGGCTAAGCTGGGCAGGGCAACACCTGTTGGCCTGCATGTGAACTGGATTAAGGGGAGAGCCAGGCTGGGGTAACTGATTGTATCCACTGGTACAGCCATGAGCCAGAGTAAAGGCAAATGGGTTGGCCTTTGCTGCAGTATCAGCAGGCAAGTGTTGGACCTGGGGGGCAAGTTCTATTGAGCTACACTATAGAAGCACCTGGAGTGTGCAAGATCCGGGGCAGGGAGTAGGCCCATTGGGGAGGTTGTGGGCACCTCTCTGATGGGCACCTCTCTGATGGGCTGCAGCTCCCACTGGTGAACGTGAGAACCAGGACTGGGAACAGGCCTGGTTGGACAGCCAGTGACACCCAATGGCAGGAGTGTGGTCTAGATGGTGGAATCGGCTGGGTTGAATTAGGCTTCAACATCCAATGAGCTGAATGGGTTGTGGAACAGACTGGACCAGTCCACTGCACATGTTGGTAGGCAGAGGAACCACAGTGATGGGTTGGTTCAGGGAAGATTACTGGGGATCGCTCTGACTAGGATTCAGCTCCCCCTGGTGTACATGAGAGCTGAGCATGTGGTGGACGTGGTAGGGCTGGACCAGAGCACCCACTGGTTTGCAAAAGAAAGAAGAACAAATTGATCAACTACCCCAGTGAAAAGTTGACAGCAATCTTCTGAGCGAATGGAGACACTGACGTGGACTCTGTCAGCCAAATGACCTTGGAAGGATTTCCTCATCCTTGTAGCGGCAATATCAACAGCATCTCAGAATTACTGAAACCACTTGAACGCAACCCTCAGAACATGCTCCACAATGGGACCTTGGGATGACACTGTGTACTGGGGAGCCTGGGCATGGTCTCTCACATTGTATCCTTTCCTCCCCAGATATAGAAGAAAAAGAAAATGTATAAACAATGGTTTTGCCAACTTTCCCCTGATCCTTGACCACATCCTGACCAACTACATAGACTGAATAAAAGTACCAATATAAAAGTACCAATCATGGGGAAAAATTTTTTTACAAGTTAAAAATAAAAAAATAAGGAGGCTGTGCAACAGGATGGCGAGTTGGACGTCCATCTGTGTTGCTGAAAGCCCATATGTGCACTGGTTCCAGTCCTGACACTTTTATCACTACATTGGCCATAATAAAATTATTATTTTTTCATAATGTGATTGGTTTTTTTTCAATTTATTTTTATTTGCAAGGCATACTTTAAGAGAAAATCTAGAAAGAAGAACAGAACATTACCCAGTCTTAAAAAAGAGATGAAATTCCAGCCCTAGCACGGTAGCCTAGCGCTAAAGTCCTCACCTTGCATGCGCCAGGATCCTATATGGGCGCCAGTTCTAATCCTGGTGAACCTGCTTCCCATCCAGCTCTCTGCTTGTGGCCTGGAAGGCAGTGGAGGATAGTCCAAAGCCTTGGGAATCTGCACCCACATGGGAAAACCAGAAGAGACTCCTGGCTCTTGACTCTAAGTCGGTGCAGCTCCAACCGCTGCAGCTACTTGGGAAGTGATCTTTCTCAGGCCCGGCACCATAATGGTTAAGGTCCTCACCTTAAACACGCTGGGATCCTATATGGGCGCCAGTTCTAATCCCGGCAGCTCCACTTCCCATCCAGCTTCCTGCTTGTAGCCTGGGAAAGTAGTCAAGCCCAAAGCCTTGGGACCCTGCACCTGCGTGGGAGACCTGGAGGAGGTTCCTGGCTCCTGGCTTTGGATCAGGGCAGCACCGGCCTTTGAGGCCACTTGGGGATGACGAATCGTCAGATGGAAGATCTTCCTCTCTGTCTCTCCTCCTCTCTGTACATCTGCCTTTCCAATAAAATAAATCTTAAAAAAAAAAAAAAGATCTGTCTCTACTTCTCTCCGTATATCTGACTTTCCAATAAAAATAAATCTTAAAAAAAAAAAAAAGATTAAATTCTGACATGGGCTTCATACAATACAGATGAACCATAAAGACAATAGGCTAACTGAAATAATATATATTGTAACAAAAAAGAACAAACAAGGATTGTAGATATGTGGAGAGACTAGAAGAATCAATCTCTCTGAGACAGAAAGAAGAATGGAACATCCAGATGGGGGATAATTAGCTAGCTGGTGCAGCGTTATTGTCTTAAGAGAGTAAATTCCAGAAAAGGATGGTGATGATGTTTCCATCACAATGTGAATATACTTAATGCCACTGAACTATACAGTTAACAATGCTTAAAATCATAAATTTTATTATTATATGTACTGAAGAATTTAAAAAGGAAGCTTACCTTTTATCCAAAGCCCGTAATACTTTAGCAAAAACTTCCAATTCACAAAACTCACTGCCCAGTTGACATAAACGTCCCTGTTGGTAAAGCTGAAGGAACAGAAAAAAGTTTTTTTTAATTCTAAAATTTATTTCAGTTTCTAGTTTAATCTTATTTTATGAATACAACAATATTTATGAATATAAAGTCATGATGACTACAGATATTATCAGGAAATAATGCCTATCCCAAAAGAAATGTAATACTATTGAACAAAATCCTACAATGCATATGAAAATAGCTAAATGGGTACATATAAACACTTAGAATGATACTAGGATACAGAAAGTACTATAAAGTGCTAATTGTTAGTTTTTTTAAGATTTCATTTATTTTTATTGGAAGGCAGATTTACAGAGATCTTCCACCTGTGGTTCATGCACAAAATGGCTGCACCACAATAAAAATCTCCAGTTGTTCTGTGAAGATAACATTCTGCTTCACTGTACTAAGCATATGCTGATCCCCATCCCCTCTCCTTCAACAATCAGCATGCATTTCTGGCAACATTCATTACGGATTTGTGTTAAAATAAGGCCTTAATTTGATTTGATCTCTATTCTGATTAAGGATATACATCAGAATGCATTGGTTTATAGTACTTTTTCTTGCCTTCAAAGTTATCGGGTCCATTTGGTGAAAGATCCTGTATTCTTTATGAAAGCCATATTCTTGCACCCAGTGCAGTAGCCTAGTGGCTAAAGTCCTTGCCTTGCATGCACTGGAATCCCACATGGGCGCCGGTTCTAATCCCAGCAGTCCTGCTTCCCATCTAACCCCTTGCTTGTGGACTGGGAGGGCAGTCGAAGATGGCCCCAAGAGCGTAGCATCAGCATTTGCAGTCACTTGGGGAGTGAATCATCGGATGGAAGATCTTCCTCTCTGTCTCTCCTCCTCTCAGCATATCTGACTTTGCAATAAACAAAAAAAAAAAAAAAAAAAAAAAAGAAAACCACGTTCTAAAAAAAAATTAAAACCCCACAAAGTTTGGTAAGTGGCATGCTTGGAAAACAATCTAAAACTCTTGAAACACTCTGAAGAATCCATAATGGCATCAATTGATCTGCACTGTTTTCTGGAAACTTATTTTTGGTGTTATTTTTGATAATTTTTCATTAGCTATCCAGTTACATTTAATGAAAAAGTTCTTGAACATATTAGCTTTTAGCACTAATAATTTGTAAATGGGCCAGCATTATAGCTCAATTGGCTAATCCTTCCCTTGCAAGTGCCAGGATCCTGTATGGGCACCTGTTCCTGTCCTGGCAGCCCTGCTTCCCTCCAGCTCCCTGCTTGTGGCCTGGGAAAGCAGCAGAGGATGGCCCAAAACCATGGGACCCTGTACAGGTAGGAGATCTGGAAGAAACTCCTAGCTTCAGCTTGGCTCGGCTCTGGCTGTTGCGTCATTTGGGGAGGTAACCAATGGATGGACAGATGATCTTTTTGTCTCTCCTTTTCTCTGTAAATCAGCCTTTCCAATAAAAATAAATAAATCTTTCAGAAAAAAAAAAGGGGGAAGACAGGAAGGGAAGAAGGAGCTTATATCCATATCACAGTGCCTAAGTCTATATGCCTGGTTCCACTCTCAATTCTTGCTTCCTTCTCATGTGCATTATCAGGCTACTCCACGTAGGAGATCTGGAGGAAGTTCCTTCCTCCTGGCTTCAGATCAGCACAGCACCAGCTGTTGCAGTCACTTGGGGAGCGAATCATCAGACAGAAGGTCTTCCTCTCTGTCTCTCCTCCTCCTCTCTGTATATCTGACTTTGCAAGAAAAATAAAATAAAAAGAAAAGAAACCCCAATGTGGAGAAGAATGTCCTGAAGGTATTGCTTGAGTGGTTGTGATAGCTGAGATGGTGTCCGTTTCACTGCTCCAAGGTTGAGGAAAAGATTCACTGGCTGACAGTCCACCGCTCCAGTGCATCCATTCATCCACTTCCTGCTAAAGCTCAGGTAGGAGAATTGCCCAGTCTGTTCTCTCCATTCTGACATGTCCTCTGCAGGCCTAAATAAGCAGGCTGTCTTGACCCCATTATGCAACTGGGCACGCTGTCTGCTGCAGAGGCATCAGCATTCAAGAATGACCAGTCCCAACATACACACCCCTTGATTAGACCACAAATCCTATGATTCTTATTGTGGCCGGAGTTTTGAGTCCAGCAGTCTAGCTGTGGAGTCCCCAAGAAACCTCACCCAGAGTGATCCCAGATCCGACCCTTGCATGTGCCAGTCAGTACAGGTTCCAGTTTAGTCCATCACCCACATCAGCCTACACACAAATGTGATAAATGTAGTTGCCCAGTCAATTCCGCTCCCATGCCCATATCCTACCAGCAAACTGACAGATGCTGCAGTCCAACCCAACTCACTGTGCCACAAACCTGGCCTTACACACACCAGCAGGAATTGCAGCCTAGCTAGAGCGACCCCCCCACCAGGCCCACCACTGGCTCCACTTCCTGCATATGCCAATACGTACAACAGACTAGCCCAGTCTGTGCTGCATCCCAATCAGGCTCTCATATACACCTATTGGTACAGCTCACGCATCCACCCACCCCAAAACCCAGTCCACATGAATGTCAATGGTGCTGTTGGCTGGTCTAGCCTGGTCCACCCTAAGCCCTGCCTCTCATGCGCTCCAGCAGAAGCTGCAGCCCAGCAGAGGAGCCCACAGTTTCCCTATTAGGCCCACTTCTAGGCCCAGATCTTGCACTTTCCAGAGGGTATTGCATTCCAGTCTGACACAACTTGCACCCTATGCTGGCACTTGCCAGTGAATGCCGCAGCAAAGCCCAGCCAGTCAGCACTTATCCTAGCTCTTGCATGCACCAGCATTTGCAGTGGCCTGGCTTATTCTGGCCCTCACCAAAACCCAGCACACATGTAGGCTGATGCTTGCTGCAGCCCTGCCCAGCCCTAATATGAACTGGCAGGTATTGTATCCCAAACTGGCCTGGCCTGACCTGTGTCTTGGCCCACCCGCAGACCTGACCCACATGCATGCTGACGAATATTGCAGTCAGCCTGGCCTGGACTTTCCTCTTCTCAGTTCTCATGCTCACCAGCCAGCGTTGAGTCTTTACAGAGGGGTCCCCAAAGCTCTCCTATGAGACAAACTCCCAGTCATGGATCTTGGCACACCAATGGGTGTTTGACTCAGCCTGATTTGGCCCACCTCCTATCCTGACCTTCACTGGGGGGCAGAGTACTATGAGGCCTTGTGAGACCAGCCCACACCAATTCCAGCTCTCACCAGTGGATGCTACACTCCAGCCCTACCTGGCCTGCTCCCAGACCTGCTTTGTGTCTCAGCTGCTCCACTTCCCATCCAGCTCCCTGCTTACAACCTGGGAAAGCAGTTGAGGACAGCCCAAAGCCTTGGGACCCTGCATCCACATGCGAAACCTGGAAGAGGTTCCTGGCTTCATATCCTCTCAGCTCCAGTCATGTAGCCACTTCGGGAGTGAAGGAGTGCACAGAAGATCTTTCTGTTTCTCCTTCTCTCTGTAAATATGACTTTCCAAAAATAAAATATTTTTTAAAGTTTAAAAAATAATTTTTCCTGTTTTTGAACTTTATCTAAATAGAAACTGCACTGTAAAACTGGTTTCCAAACTGTGCACCAAGATTCCCAACAACATTTCAGGATATAAAAAAATGTAGAAGCCTGCACTGTAGCATAGTAGATTACGCCCCCCATTCAAACCCTACATTCCACATAACTACTAGTGAGAGTCCAGCTGCTTCACTTTCAACACAGATCCACTAATGTGTCTGGAACAGTAGAAGACACACAAGCAGTTGGACCCCTGTGACCCACATGGGAGACTCAGATGGGATTTTTAGCCTCCTACTTCCAGTCTAGCTCAGTCAGACATCACAGCCATTTGGAAAGTAAACCAGAGGAAATAAATGCTCAATGGCTCCTTTGCTCCCTCCATAACTCCACCTTTCAAATAAATAAAAATTTTAGACATAAACCAACTAAAAATATGCAGAGGCTAGCATTGTGACATGATGCCAGCACGTCATAAATGTCAAGTGATGCCTTGGTTGCTCCACTTACAGACCAACTTCCTACTAACATGCCTAGGAAAGAAGTGGAAAATGGTTCAAGTGCTTGAGACCCTGCCTCACACCTTGAAGATATGGATGGGGTTCTAAGCTCTTGGCTTCAGCCTGGCTCAGCCTTGGCCATCAGGACCATTTAGGAAATTAATGAGTAGATGGAAGATATGTCTGTTTCTATTTCTCCCTCAAACTCTGCCTTTCAGATAAATGTTAATTTAAAAAAAAAGTAGTAGTAGTAGTAGGCTGGAGCCACAGTATAGTAGCTTAAGCTTCCACCTGTGGTGTCAGCTCCATACAGGTGCCAGTTCCTTTGCCAACTGTTCCACTTCTGATTCAGCTCCCTATTAATATGCCTAGGAAAGTAGCAAACGATAACCAAGTCCTTGGGTCTCTGTATCCACATGGGAGCCCCAGAAGAAGCTCCAGTCTCCTGGTTTCCTGGTGAGGCTGCCTATTTGGGAAGTGAATCAGCAAATGGAAAATAACTTCTCCTCTTCTACCTTAATAAAATTATGATAATAATAATAATGTTATACAGTGTCCAAAACACACAAGAGCATCTCAGGGTCCCAAGGCTTTGGGCCACCCTTGACTGCTTTCCCAGGCCACAAGCAGGGAGCTGGACAGGAAGTGGAGCTGCTAGGATTAGAACCAGCATATGGGATCCCAGCATGTTCAAGGCCAGGACTTTAGCTGGTAGGCCACGGCACTGGGCTCAAAATAATACTATTTTATCACTCAACTTTTTAAAGTAGATTTTAATTCGCTAAGCATAAATATTTATTTGGATCTCACTACTTAGTAAAACAAATTATTCTGGTCTGAGGGTGGCATGAACCAAGTGCTGTAGAGAGAGAAAGTCTCTGCTACGTACAGTAACCCCAGCTTACCCACAGGGAATATACTCCAAGACACCCAGTGGATTTGTGCAATCATAGGCCATTTTTTTCTACCTATCATGTAACAATGCCACAGAGCATGAGAGTTCATCTGCCCTCTTCTGCTTTACACACTAGTGTCTCCTTTCACTACTACTCATCATTACTGCCATTTTGCAGTAAAATAAGGTTTATCTGAACAAAAGCACCATGATACCAGAGGAGTTCATCTGATAACTTAGAAGGCTGCCAAGTGAATAAACGGATGAGTTAGCACATACAATGCATAGGCTGGACAATGGAATGATTCACATCCTGGGCAGAATGGAGTGAGGTGTCACCAGCACACATCACAATACCCAGAATGGTGCATAATTCAAAACTTATCAATTATATCTGGAATTTGCCATTTGATAATTTCAGACCACAAACGATGAAAAGTAACCATGCAAAGTGAAACTTCAGATTTTTAGGGACTACTGTAATTCTGTCTTCAAAGACTTGTTTATTTGAAAGGCACAGTGACAAGAAAGAAGGACAAACAGAAAGAGATCTTCCATCAATTGATTTAATTCCCAAATGTTCCCAATAGCTGGGGCTGTGCCAGGCTGAGACCAGGAACAAAGAGGCAAAATTCCTTCTGGATTCTCCAAATTGGTGGAAGGAATCAAAGTAGGAACCCAAATTGGACCGTTCCAGGTATATCAGCAAGAAGTTAAATGTTAGAATAGCTGGGATTCAAATCAAGCACTCCAAAATTGAATGCAGGCATCCCAACAGTGGCTTAATCCAAAAAGCCACAACAATCACCTCCATCCCATACTTCACACCATTTTAGGTCTCAATTGTTGTGCTTACAACCCAGCTTTCTGCTAATGCAGCAACGCAGTCACTGAAGAATGGCTCAAGTATTTAAGTGTCTGACAGCCACAGGAGATCCCAACAGAATTTCAAGTTCCTGATTTCTGCCTAGTCCAATACCAGCCACTGTAGCCATTTGGGGAGAAAAGCAACAAACAGATGTATCTCTGTCTAGCCCTCTCTTCTACAACTCTGCTTTTCCAATTAATAAAACCTAAAAAAAAAAAAAGACAAGAAAATGTAAAGAGACCATTGTCCAGCAGGCATGGATTATACATGATTCAAGAAAAAGATGCTCAACTTCATAGAAAATAAAATTTTAAATAGTTATAAAATAATTAAAACTACAGTAGCATATAATTACTGGGGCTGGCGCCATGGCATGTACGCTAAGCCTCTATCTGTAGTGTCAGCATTCCATACAGGTGTCAGTTCAAATCCTGGCTGCTTCACTTCTGATCCAGTTCCCTGCTGTGCTATGAATAGCAGAAGAGGACCAAGTTCTTGGAAAACCTAGAGCAAGTTCCTGGTTCCTAGCTTCAGATTGGTTCAGCTCCAATCATCATAGTCATTTGGGGAGTGAACCAGCACATAGAGGATCTCTGATTCCCTTCTTTCTTTAAATCAGCCTTTCAAATAAAAATAAATCTAAGGGCCCAGAGCCGTGGCTGAGCAGCTAAAGTCCTCACCTTGGATGTGCCAGGTTCCCATATGAGCGCCGGATGTGGTCCTGGCGATCCTACTTCCCATCCAGCTCCCTGCTTGTGGCCTGGGAAAGCAGTTGAAGACGGCCCAAAGGTTTGGGACCCTGCACCCGTGTGGGAGACTTGGAAAAGGTTCTGGGCTCCTGGATTCAGATGGGCACAGCACTGGCTGTTGCAGTAACTTGGGGAGTGAATCATCGCATGGAAGATCTTCCCCTCTCCTCTATCATCGCATGGAAGATCTTCCCCTCTCCTCTGTCTCTCCTCCTCTCTGTATATCTAACTTTGCAATTAAAAACAAATCTTTTTTTTTTTAAAGATTTATTTTATTTTTATTGGAAAGGCAGATATACAGAGAGAAGAGACAGAGAGGAAGATCTTCCATCCGATGATTCACTCCCCAAGTGACCACAACGGCTGATACTATGCCGATCCAAAGCCAGGAGCCTCTTCTGGGTCTCCCACGCGGGTACAGGGTCCCAAGGCTTTGGGCCGTCCTCGACTGCTTTCCCAGGCCACAGGCAGGGAGCTGGATGGGAAGAGGGGCCGCCAGGATTAGAACTGGCGCCATATGGGATCCCGGGCGTGCAAGGCAAGGACCTTAACCACTGTGCCACCACGCCAGGCCCAAAATAAATCTTTTTAAAAAAAATCTTAAAGAAATGATTTAGAAAAATTATAACTCCTATTAATTTGGTGGACAATAGGGTTTTTAAAAAATATTTTATTTATTTGAAAAGCAGAGTTACACAAAGACACAGATATATTCCACCTGCTTGCTCACTCCATAAATGGGCATAACTGCTGTGGCTGCACCAAGCCAAAGCCAGAATTCCAGCCAGCTCCTATGCAGAGGGCAGGATTTGGGCCATCTTCTACTGTCTACCCAGATGCAGTATTAGCAGAGAGCCAGAACAAAAGTAGAGCAGGATTTTGAACCAGCAATTAAAGAGGGTGCTCCCATTACAGGCAATGGTTTAAAACCTATTGATCCAAAACATGAGCCTCAGCAGATCACATATTTTTTAAAATAAATTTCCACTGTGCTTGCTTCGGCAACACATATACTAAAAATAAATCTTTACTAACATATGAAATTTTTTCTAAACTTTTCCCCCAGATTTAATTAGTAATCTATGTGCAAATGATTTTTGTAGATATCATACCTAGAAAACTCACAGATTAAAATCATATATTTGACTTTCCCACAGTACTGTTGCTACTCCATCGGTCTACGTATCCTTGTGCCAACACTACGTTACCATAATTTATTTCTATTTATTGGAAAGGGAGATTTCTAAAGAGGAGAAATAGACAGGGGCCCTTCCATCCAATGATTCACTCCCCACATAGTTGCAAAGGCTGGAAATGAGCTGGTCTAAACCTAGGAGCTACAGGCTTCTTTCAGGTTTCCCACATAGATACAAGGTTGTAGGAGGACATTACGACCCTAGAGGGTCAGCGAGCACAGGATTACAGTTGATTGGATAATATTTGCATGAGAACAACCGAATGGCTACCTTCTGTATACCTGATCGGATATCATTTGTGTAAGAACAGTTGAATGGATATATGTGTGTGAGAACGCTTGGTGGAATATACAAGACAAAAGGAGTTCCAAACAAAAGCATAGAAACTGTTACTGGGTTTTGTTGATGAGCTCAATACTTCCTCCCTTATCCCAATGACCCTCAGTGTATAAAGTCTGATGCCACTAATAAACTTTGGCTTTGACCATCAGTCAGGCCTCACGCATGTTATTATCAGCTCCGCGCACCAAGTCCATCACTGCTGGAGGGCGACACAAGGTCTTAAGCACTTAGGCCATCCTCCATTGCTTTCCCAGGCCATAAGCAAAGAACCTGATGGGAACTGGAGCAGCTGGGACACAAACTTGCACCAATATGGGAAGCTGGTACTTACAGATGGAGGATTAGTCAGTTGAGCCAATGTACTGGCCTGTGTCTTTCTTCTTGGCACTGTATTTGAATTTCACTAAAGCTGGGCATCTTCTGATGCTTACTGGCTGTTCCTATTCCCTCTCACAAAAACTGGTTGCTCAGGTCTTCTGGAGGTCACCTTTTTTATGTGGACCAGTACTAGCTTTCTTTGCATTAGGAAAGTTGCCCTTTATCAACTGTCATTTGCACAATATTTTTAAAAGATGCTTACATTGTATCTCATTTCTAATATATTTGAATGTACCTATTCTTTTTTAATTCTCAATTTTGGTTTCATACTTATAAGTTTCTCCATGCCAAAATAGTATTACAATGTTGACAGTAAGCATATCAGAAAACTACCTCCTGTATCACTGATGTGTACAATGTCTGACATTTTTATAATTTGCAAATAATTGTAGAAAAATCTCGGGCCCCACGTGATGGCTCACTGGCTGGCTATATCCTTGCCTTGCAAGTGCAAGGATCCCATAAGGATGGCGGTTCCTGTTCCAGGTGTCCCATTTCCCATCTAGCTCCCCGCTTGTAGCCTGGGAAAGCAGTAGAGGATGGCCGAGAGAAGAACAGGAAGAGGCTCTGGCTGCTGGCTTCACATCAGTTCAGCTCCTGCTGTTGCAGCCACCAAGGGAGTAAACCAGTGGACAGAGATCTTTCTCTGTGTCTCTGTACTTTCCATCTTGCTCCCTCCTAAAAGATCTGGGAAAGCAGGGAAAAATGGGGCTCCTGCACCCACGAGCTGAAGTGCCTGGCTTTGGCTTGGTCTAGTTCAGCATTTGTGGCCATCAGAGGAATGAACCAGCAGATGGAAGTGCTTTCTCCTCTATCTCTTCCAATCTCTGTAACTCTGCCTTTCCAATAAATCTTGAAACATAAAAGATATGCAAATATTTTAGGCAAGTGTGCTCTAACAAATTGCCAATGATTTCCTCTGAAATATGAATAAGATCATGTGATTTAATAAAGCGAACAGCACTCATGATGTGGTTGTTTTTGAGGTTTAAAACGGCAATCTGATTTGTCCTTTCTTAGAAAGAGGAATGGACAGTATCTTAAACACAAAATTTGCTTTGACACACACACAAAAGTAAATCAATGTATCAAAGGGAATTGGAATAGAGGGAGGTTTTCCTCTAAAACCGGTAACAACAGAAATGCACATGATCTAAGTGAAGCTTCTTTAAGTATTTAAGGGGAAAAAAACATTTTAATTGCTAGAATCGGGGCCAAGCAGCTGGTTTAAGTAGAAGACAGCAAGTCAGCTGCTAATTCGGGGGTGGGGGTGGAATTGAAAGGGTGGAGAAAGTGGGCAATCTTCCCAATAAAACAAATGTCATGGAATACTATACTTATATAAGAACATACACATCTGTTAAATATCAATTTACACTATTGCAGCCAATTTGCACATCAAGAGGAAGTACGTCAGATCTAAAACACAAAGCACATTCTACACTTTGCTTCAGGTCACATTCAGCAAGGATGACTACGCGAGTATGGGAATTGTTCACCCATTCCAAGCAAGGACTGAATAACAAATCTAGTGTTCACATCCAAACGTGGGGGGTGGAGGGGAGGAAATGGGAGGCTGCGACTCCTTAAAGTTCTCCTCCCTCTCAAAACACTGCAGAAACTGCCCACGTCTAAAGGCACTTACCCTGGAAACTTCTCAGACAGCGATTTGGGAGACTTTTTGTTCACATTTTTTGAGGGGGAGTGATTTAGGAATGTGGGAAGCCTGTAACTTTCAAATATGGGGATCTAGTTTAAATCCAAGTTCGTTTTTCTCCTTCCCTTTCAAAACAGTGAACATTCCCATGAGAAAAGCTCCAAGTATAAAATTTTTTAAATGCAAATTAAGCACAGAGGCGTCCAATAATCCCTAACTCCATCACGACTAGGAAGAGGAGAAACGAAGGGGAAAAAACACTTAGGAAAGAAAGCAGGCGAGATGCAAAAAGTACAAAAAGCTGTCAGGAGGAACACAGCATAAAGCCCAACTGATGCTGACACTATCTGCAAAGAGAGGGTGGAAAATATTCCTTAGATGCGGGCTGGGGGGTGGAGAGCACGGGGCGCAGCAGAAAGTCATCGCAAATGCCTGCTCTCAAGGGGAGGGAGTAAAAACAAGGGCGCCAGCAAAAAGGGGGGGCTAGACTCCCGAGTTAGAAATGTCACAGATCCAAAGCTCAGAAGCCAGAGGCTGCGGGGGTTAGGATGTTTCTACACCGACAAGCGGACCCCGAGGCCGACGTCCGGAAAAGCGCTCCTGCTAGGCGGGGTGAGGGGTTAACTGCAGGGGTTCGCAGACGTGGAGGGGGTGCGGCCCCAGGGGTTGCGACAGGAGAGCAGGGAGCAGGGTCTCGGTCCGTACCTTGTAGTAAACATCGAACTGGATGTTCTCGGGCAAGGAGCGGATGTCTCGGCGGGAACGGATGTAGTTGTCCACGACAGCGGAGATGGCGGTGTTATAGAGAGTCTCTGGGATCCACTCTAGTTCCACGGCCGCCATCTTCCTTCCCTCCTCCTCCGCCTCCTCCTCCTCCTCCCGAAGGCCCCCGCCTCCCTCCGTAGCGAACTCTTCTGCGGCCCCGGAGGATTCCGAGGGTGGCGGCAGCCACGAGGGCACACGGCCGAAGGGCACAGCCGCCCGGGCTCCTCCAGGAGCCGGCCTGGGCACAGTGACAGCGGACGGAGGCCGGGCTAAAGCACTGGAAGGGCAGCAGCAGACGGGAGGGCCGGAGCCTCACATTCCGGGTTTAAGAGGAACCCGAGTTCCGTCCCAGCGCCGATCACTGCAGGGGCGGGACTGCGTGTGCGGCGTCATGACGTCAGCGGACGCCGACGCGCCGGAGGGAAGGAATGCGGCAGGCGGAAAAACTTGGATGAGGAGCGTGATCCCTCCCACGGGGGCTGCACTTTCTGCGGGATCCGGGAGTAGTTGGGTTTGGCGGATGAACTTTTTACACGGGGACAAATCGTGACAGGATTTTTAGCCAGACCTGGAGCCATTCGGACGCTTTGTTCCCTGCAGCAGGTCCCGCGTCGAGAGTTCTTACACCTGAGCTGAATGGGCCTCATGGCAGAAGTTCGGATCCTCTCCGTTACGCTGCCAGTTATGGAATTTAAATTACTGCACAAGTCCTTGATCCAATTCTTAGCACAAATTTTGAATTCGCGGTCTAGGAGCTAGAGCTCTGTTCTTTAGTCATTTGCGACCTTTGACCTTTTTATCCCGTTCCTTTAACCAACTGAAATTTACACAAATTAAAAAAAAAAAAAGAATAACCCTGTACTGAAAGAATTGCATAGGAATGTTAGCTGAATTGTGGGATTACAAATAATGATGAGAAAAGAATTAAATGAGGACTGTGACAGAACTTAATGGTAACAGAAAATTTCAAACTTTATTCCAGAATTGTAGCTCTGGTTTGAAACTGCTTATTTCAGTTCCTTTCCTTGCTAAATGGCTGCAATACATGCAATTTAACTTTCTAAACCTGTAATTTGAGGGATTTAATGCAGCTTATTTCTGTTCCAAGAATTTAATAATGAAGTTCTGGATGTAACTTTATTTTTTTTAAAAAAGATTTATTTATTTATTTTTGCTGGAAAGGCAGATATACAGAGAGGAGGAGAGACAGAGGAAGATCTTCCATCCGATGATTCACTCCTCAAGTGGCCACAATGGCCAGAGCTGCCCAGATCCAAAGCCAGGAGCCTGGAACTTCCTCTGGGTCTCCCATGTGGGTGCAGGGTCCCAAGGCTTTGGGTTGTCCTCGACTGCTTTCCCAGGCCACAAGCAGGGAACTGGTTGGAAACCATATCTGCCAGGATTAGAATTGATGCCCATATGCGATCCTGACGCATTCAAGGTAAGGACTTTGGTTGCTAAGCCATGGCACTGGGCCCGGATTGCCTCTACTCTAAGGTTTATCTAGTTACTCTAGAGCACCTATTTTTTTTTTTTTTTGTAAGATTTATTTATTTTTACAGGAAAGGCAGATATGCAGAGAGAAGATAGAGCAAGATCTTCCATTTGCTGGTTCATTCCCCAAGCAGCTATAACAGTCAGAGCTGAGCTGATCTGAAGCCAGGAACCAGGAACTTCTTCCAGGTATCCCAGGGTCCCAAGGCCTTGGACCATCCTTGACTGCTTTCCCTGACCACAGGCAGGGAGCTGGATGGGAAGTGGAACAGCCAGGACATAGGACTAACCAGCACCCACATAAGATCTGGGCACATGCAAGGCAAGGATTTAGCCACTGAGTCATGACACTACGCCCAGAATATGTATTTCCATGATTAGAGACAGATTATGAAGAGTTATCTGTGATAATAATCATTTTAAACCTCGTCTTTTTTTTAAAGATTTATTTTATTTTTGTTGCAAAGTCAGATATAGAGAGGAGAGACAGGAAATCTTCTGTCTGATGACTCACTCCCTAAGTGACTGCAATGGCCATAGCTGCACTGATCTGAAGCCAGGAGCCAGGAACCTCCTCCAGGTCTTCCACGTGGGTGCAGAGTCCCAAAGCTTTGGGCCGTCCTCGACTGCTTTCCCAGGCTACAAGCAGGGAGCTGGATGGAAGGGATTAGAACTGGTACCCATATGAGATCTTGGCGCTTTCAAGGCAAGGAATTTAGCTGCTAGGCCATCGTGCCAGGCCAAACCTCGTCTTGAAGATTAGGGTATTACATGAAGGAAAGTAAAAGGAACACCAAATATGTTGGTCAGAAAGAGGATAATCTATGACCAGCCAAAATGGCCAGAACATTTAGAATTATGCATTCCCGGCTCCATAAGAGTCAAGTACAAGAAAAAACCTGCTAAACTGTCAGGATCATGGCTACCTATATATGTTGGTGGACAGAGGCCCTTTGTGCTGAAGTTAACTTAGCAGTATACCAGGTCGTCTTTAAATCTGTCTTCCAATAGCCTCAATTTATTGGGTGGTCTTGAAACTCTGGACAGGTTATGACTGCCCAGTGTTTTAACTTCTAAATTGTAGGGCTCTTTTGCTTGTTATGAGAGATGGGATCTAAATACCTTTCCTTTGAATAGAGTGGATTGTGACTGCATTGACCAATGAAGTGCCTAGAAATAATGCTATGTGACTTCAGAGGCTACATCAGACAAGGCCGTGCAGAATTCATCATATTCTCTGGAAAACTCCCCCTTGGATCCCTACCCCATGATGTCATCGTGCCATGAGAAAGTCTGAGTTACATAGAAAGCTACATGTAAGAACGTGTTCTCAACAGTCCCAGAGTGTAGCTTTCGTGTCTTATCTAATTTTTTTTTTTATTTCTGAGACAGAAAGGAAGAGTGAGACAGAAAGCAAGTGCACTCCTTTAATTGATTTGTTTCCCAAATTCCATAAACAGCTGAGACTGAAGCCAGGAGCCAGCAACAATCCAGGTCTCCTATACGAGTGGTAGGAGCTCAGATCAGTGTCCGTACCAGCAGGAAGCTAGAAGCAGGCACCAGAGCCTGTGGTGAACTAGACATTCTGTTAAGGGATGCAGCCATCGTAACTGCTGTTTAACTGCTAGGTTAAACTCCTGCATCTTTTCCCCTCTAAATATTTATCAATTGGAGAGAAGGAAATCTTTGAGTGATTCTAGACCAGGTACCAGATGTTTGAGTAAAAAAAAAACTCCAAGTAATTCAGACACTTGAGTCACCCTGTTTTTCTAGATAAAGGCACAAGCATCACGGGGCTGATGCAGGCAGACCTGCTATGCTCTGTTCTGTCTGATGACTCACTCCCCAAGTGACTGCAATGGCCATAGCTGCACTGATCCAAAGCCAGGAACCAGGAACCTCCTCCAGGTCTCCCATGCAGGTGCAGGGTCCCAATGCTCTGGGCCTTCCTCAACTGCTTTCCCAGGCTACAAGCAGGGAGCTGGATGGAAGGGATTAGAACTGGCGCCCATATAAGATCCTCGCGCTTTCGAGGCGAGGACTTTAACTGCTAGGCCACGCACCGAGCCCTGAACCCTCTGAATTTAAGAGTCTTTTCTGTTGTACAACATTGAACTTCTAAAATCACCATTAACTAGGATGGGTATGTGGCACAGCTGTTAATGCCTCTTAGGATGCTCACATCTCGTATCAGAGCGCCTGGATTCAAGTTCTGCTTATTCCACTTCTGATCCAGCTTCCTGCTGATGAGTACATGGAGGGGCAACAGTGATGATTTAAGTACCTGAGTCCCTGACACCCACGTTGGAGGCCTGATTTGATTTATAAATTCCTGTCTTGAGCCTGGCACAACCCTGCTCGCTGCAGTCCATTTGAGGTGTCAATCAGAGGATAAACAACATTTTTGTCTCTGCCTTTAAAATAAAGTAAGCAAAAATTTTTTGTGAGTATATTTTTTAAAGAATTATTTAGTTTTATTGTCAAATCAGATTTACATAGAGAAGGAGATACAGAAAGATCTTCCATCCACAGGTTCACTCCCCAGGCAGTCTTCTGGATCTTCCACGGAAATGCAGAGTCCCAAGGATTTGGGACATCCTCTACTGCTTTCCCAGGCTACAAGCAGGGAGCTGGATGGGAGGTAGAGCAGCCAGGGCATGAACTGATACTTATATGGGATCCTCAAATGTGCAAGGCAAGAATTTAGCCACTGAGCTATGGTGCCAGGCCCATAAGTAAAATTTTTCAAAATCACTACCAACAGCTATTGATGTTAAATTTTTCAACTTGCTACAATACTGCCTCAAGGAAACAAAAGTATCTCTGTTGATAGATGGTTTGCACTCCCTCAAAATTTATCAGTCTCTGAACTGTTCAGTTGCTCTGAGCTAAGCCTCCCACCTGTGGCTGTAGCATTCTGTGGGCAGTTTCACCCTGACTGTTTAAAAGTGGACATTGTATCCCTTTATCTCCCCCTTTACCCCAGATACAGGGGAAAAAAAATGTGAAAACAATGGTCTTTCCCACTTTCCTGTAGCCCTTGACCCTTTGTGCCTAATCAACTATGTAAAGATTATCAAAATAAAATAATAATTTTAAAACAGTGGACATTGTACAGACCTGCAAACTAAACCCCAGCCAGAGAAAGCAAGCAAGGTGGGTGGAAGCAGCTCAGGGGTTTCACTATGTATGGAGCTTTTCTTTTCTTGAAGATTCTTTTTCCTTGTTTGTTGTGGTTTTCTGACTTGTTTCTCAACTAGTTAATTTCTGTGATTTCCTTGCTAACTTGCATCTTCAAAGACAGCCAGGTTTGAGAGTGTAGAATCATGTTCTTTTAAAAGAGCGAACACTGCAATGATCATTTTGTGTGTACTGATGCATGAGGAAATACAGAAAATTGTGAGTTTCTTTTTGTCTTCAGAATATGAAAAAATTACCAGAATTCACTGGAAATCATCTTTTTAAAATATCTATTTAATTATTTGTTCATTTTTATTGGAAAAGCAGATTTACAGAGAGAAGGAAAGACAGAAAGATCCTTCATCTGCTGGTTTACTTCCCAAATAGCTGCAATGACCAGATCTGAGTCAATCCAAAGCCAGGAGCCAGGACCTTCTTCTGGGTCTCCCATGTGGGTGTAGGATCTCAAGGCTTTAGGCCATCCTCCATTGTTTTCCCAGACCACAAGCAGGGATCTGGTAGGAAATCCAGCAGCCAGAACACAAACTGGTACCTAGGTGGGAAATCCAGCAGTCAGAACACAAACTGGTACCTATATGGGATACTGGTGCTTGGAGGCAGAGGATTAGCTAGTTGAGCCATCAGGTCAATCCTCTGCCCCGTCCCCCATCTTTTTCATGGTTATCATGGAAATCTATTGATGAGAAAGTACTCTTTACACATATGTATGTATCTTAAATATATATATATATATATTTATTTATTTAATATATCTTATATATATGAGATCATCTCAGGCCCAATACAATAACCCAGTGACTCTTTGCTTTACATGCACTGGGATCCCATATGGTACTGTTTCATATTCCAGCTTCTTGCACTGGAGTGGGAGAATTAGAAGGGGTTCCTGGCCCCTGGCTTTGGATCATTCCAGCTTGGGAAGCCACTTGGGGAGTGAACCAGTAAAAAGAAGTATTTCCTCTGGGTCCTGCACAATAGGCTAATGGCTAAAATCCTTGCTTGCCCGGCATGCACTGGGATCCCATATGGGGCTCTGTTCTTGTTCTGCTCTTCCACTTCCTGTCCAGCTCCCTGCATGTAGCCTATTAAGGCAGTCAAGAGTGGAACAAAGCCTTGGGACCCTGTACCCACATGAGACACCCAGAAGAGACTGCAGAGGCTCCTGGCTGGAGACAGAGAGTCAGAGAGGAAGATCTTCCATCTGATGATTCATTCCCCAAGAGACCAAAATGGCCAGAACTGTTGATCCAAAGCCAGGATCCAGGAACTTCTTCCAGGTATCCCACACTGGTGTAGAGCCCCAAGGCTTTGGGCCGTCCTTGACTGCTTTCCCAAGCCACAAGCAGGGAGCTAAATGGGAAGTGGGGCTGCCGGGATTAGAACCAGTACCCATATGGATCCCGGCGCCCACATAGATCCGCTAGACCACCATGCCGGACCCAAAAATAAATAAATAAATCTTTTTTAAAAAAAGTTACTTTAGAGGCCAGCATTGTAGTCCAGTAGGTAAAGTGCTGCCTATTCTCTAGTGAGGATCAGGTTGTCCGCGCCTAGAAGAACTTTGGGACACAGGGGTGAACAGGCGAGATGAACCAATGCACACTTTATTGAATTTTTCTGGGCTTCTCATACCAATTTTTTGCAGGACAAGCATGTTGGAAAAAGTTACAAGTTAACTGAACAATGGAGCGCAAACTACTCCAACAATAGATCACAAGGAATTAGAGAAAACAATCACAGGCTTCAAACAGCCTGATAGGTAAACAAGAGTTACAGGAGTCAACAGCAGTAAATAAACAGATCTAACTAGAAAAGGAATCTAACAGAACTTTGTTTTTACTCAGATACATTTAGGCCAGGAGCACTAAAGGAAGAGGGAGATAATGAAGACCTTGCACCTCCCCAGATATGTCAGCTGGCAAGGCTTATCTGCAGTCCCAAAAGGCAGCCTGCCCCCTGCAGCATTCTCAGTCGGCTGAGAATGGTTGAGATTCAGAGTCCTCGGGCATTGTGATCTGCTTTTGGGGGGACAGATCTCCACAATTAAAAATCCTCCACAGCCTATAATGCTGTCTTTCCTTATGGGTGCCAGTTTGTGTTCTAGCTGCTCCACTTTTGACCCAGCTCCCTTCTAATTCACCTGGGAAAGAAGAGAGAAGACCCAAGTGTTGGGATGCTGACAGCCATGGGGGAAATCTGGATGGAGTTCCAGGCTGCTGTACTTGTCCTGACACAACTTGTCTATTGCAGCCATTTGGAGAATGAACCAACAGTTGAAAATTTTTATCTCTGTAACTCTATTTTTCTTTTTAAGATGTATTTATTTTTATTGCAAAGTCAGATATACAGAGGAGGAGAAACAGAGAGGAAGATCTTCCATCAATGATTCACTCCCCAAGTGAGCGCAACGGCCAGTGCTGCACCATTCCAAAGCCAGGAGCAAGGAACTTCTTTCTGGGTCTCCCACAAGGGTGCAGGGTCCTAATGCTCTAGGCTGTCCTCGACTGCTTTTCCAGGCCACAAGCAAGGAGCTGGATGGGAAGTGGAGCTGCTGGGATTAGAACCGGCGTCCATATGGGATCCCGGTGTGTTCAAGATAAGGACTTTAACTGTTAGGCCATGGCACTGCGCCCTGTAACTCTATCTTTCAAGTAGATAAATCATTTTATAAAATTTGCTGTAGAGCCCAGCATGATTGCACAATGGCTAAATCTTTATTTTGCATGTTCCAGAATCCTATGTGGCCTCTGCTTCCTGTTCCGACCACTCCACTTCCTATTCAGCTCCCTTTTTGTGGCCTGGGAAAAACAGTAGAGGATGGCCTGGGACCCTGGGAGAAGCTCCTGACTCCTGGCTCCTGGCTTCAGATCAGCTCAGCTCTGCCACTGTGGCCATTTGGGGAGTGAACCAAGAGATGGCAAATCTGGAAATCTGCCTTTCAAATAAAAAGAAAAAAATGAAGCTTTAAGAAAAAATTGGTTTAGCATTTTTAAAAATGAAATCCATGCATAGTTTTCTATTAATGTGTGTTTTCCAAACATTTTGAAGACCCTATGTATGTATTTTTATATTTTTGTTTTTAAAACATTGTCGTTCTGCACACCTCCTGGGTTGGTCTCCCAGTTTTGAGGCTTCCATAGACCAATGGCACATGCAAAAACTTGGGCTTGAAGGCATGTCTGATTGGACTAGGCTGCCACATCAGGCTGCTGCAGCACCCACCAGATTGCAAAAGAACTGGATCATGGAGCAGATTCTGTTGCAGATTTGTAGGCTTGCCTCTGTGGGACTACAGCATCTGTTGGTTTATGGTTTGCATGGAAAGCTGGGGATGGTCACAGGTTAAGCCAGCTTGAACTGCAGAACTCACCTGACACTTGCAAGAACAGGGACTTGGAGGGGGCTGGTCTGGTCTGGGCCAGGCTGCAGTACCTGCTGGCACACATGAGATCCAGGGCTGGGCTGCAGCTCTTGCTGAGGAGCACAATAAATAGGCTTGGAGGCGGGCTGGTGCTTGCAAGAGCCAGAATAGGTGTGGGACAGGCTGGGCTAGTCTTTGGCACTTGCTGGTTCACATGAGAGCCAGGACTGTGGGTAGGCAAGGTTAGGCTAGACTGTAATACCCACCAATGAGAGCTGGAATGAGTGTGGGCCAGTTGGGCTAGGCCACAATACCCACCAGAGTGCCAAGGCTGGGGGCAGACCATGTCAAGCTGGGCTGCAGCACCTGCTGGCTTATGAATCTGGGGTCACACCAGGTGTTTGGGCTGAAAGGAATCAGAGTGGGAATGGTGGAAAGGTAAACAGAGGCGCCAGTGTTGTTGTACACTGAGTAAAGCCACTGCCTGCATTGCTGGTATCCCATATTGGCAGTAGTTTGTGGCCTTGCTGTTTCACTTCTGATCCAGCTCTCTATTGATGGTCTGGGAAAGTACTGAAAGATGGACCAAGTCTTTGGCTACTGTCACCCACTTGGGAGACCCAGATGAAGCTCCTGGGCCCTGATTTTGTATTGGTCCAACCGTGGTCATTTCAGCCATCTGGGGCATGAACAGAGGGAAGTGCTCTCTCTTTCTCTCTCTCTTTCTCTCTTTCTATCTGTCTTTTCCTTCTCTGTAATTCTGACTTTCAAGTAAATAAATAAATCCTTTAAAAAAATACAGAGAACTAAGAGGGTCCCTCTGGTAACGTGGAACTTAAAAAAACAACCTAACTAATGGTTCACACCAGGGGCACTCTACACAGTGCCTGACACAGTCATAGTATAGACACTGCATGTGCTTATTTAAGAAAAACACAGCTTGCTGCTCAAAAAAAAAAAAAATAGGTCATAATTTCATGTTAAATTTACTCAACATGATTTGGAACTCCTTTAAGGGAATGCTGAACTCACAGTTTTATGGTTGTATTACTAAGAACTGTATTTTCCAAACTAGAGGGGAAAGTGCCATTGAATAAATGTGCTCTATTTCCAACTGATTTACACCAGGAGGAGGATTAAGGCATATCTGTATTTATAAAGAACGGAGAGAACTCAGCAGAACTTAATCATGACTAAAGTCAGGTCGGGGGACTGGGCATTCGATGCAACAGTGCTCCTTTTTGTGTACAAAAATTGTGACTTCAAAATGTCAACACAGAATCCTCTCCAGCAACTGAAAAATTTAAGTAACATTTATTTCAGACTAAAGTTTCAAAAAACTATGGTAACAATTCCTCCTTTAAATTAATTAAAGAATCTGACTGAAGGAAAAAAAAAACTAGCTAAGAAACCATTTTGAGCTACAAAGTCAGTGTGATAATAATAATAATAATAAAAGGCAAATACTTTTCATGAATTGTTCAGGAGAAAGGCAGACTGACTCACCAAGGCCACAAAGAAGGTCAGGTAGCTGGAGTTTTCAGTGGCCAGTCTGTGAAGACAACTCCCTCCCTCCACAGCTCCCCACCCCCACCCCAAACTTTTCTCTTTCTTGTAAGCAGTCACAGCCAAATGGGAGGAATGAGAGATAAGAAGGCAGGCTGAGCTCACCACACAAGAGACACTTTCCCTGAAGGACCTTGAACAAACTTTCCAGTGGGCATGAAACCCCAGCTCACTTTCCATCAACACTGTTTTCCTGCTGACAAAGCCCTAACCAGCTGTTTTCCCTCTGTTCTTTCAATCCTTCTGCTCTTTTCAATAAAACTCTCCTGCTAAAAATCATCTTCTCAGTTTGTTTATCTGCCCCTTAATTTGTCATGGACCAGAACAGAGAAAGTTCCCAGGATTCTCATCAGCTGGAACATGGCCACTACATTATCTTTTTACAAATGTTTTTGTTAGTTTTCAAGCTTGGATTCCTAGACCAGCCAATAATCAGTCTGAAGAGTCCTTTCAGTGTCTTGTCCTGAATGTCTTCTATCTTTGGCTTAAGGAGTCTGTGTGGGAAGGTTGGGCTTTATACTTCACACAGTGCCAAAGACAGCCTTGACTTTTATTTTCTGCTCAGACAAATACTTAGGGGCAGCGAGGGGTGTATGAGTCCTATATCTCTTGTCATGTGCACAGCCTGTGCTTTCACATAGCCATTTAGATTTCACAAACAATGCTGAAGCTTGAGGCCAGTGCCATGGCTCAACAGACTAACCCTCCAGCTTCAAGCAATGGTATCCCATATGGGAATGGGTTCATGTCCAAGCTAATCCACTTTTGGGTTTGGTTCAATTCCAGCCATTGGCTCAATTCCAGCCGTTGTGGCCATTTGGGCAGTGAACTAGTGAACGGAAGATCTTTTTTTTTTTTTTTTAAGATTTATTTATTTTTACTACAAAGTCAGATATATAGAGAGGAAGATCTTCCATCAATGATTCACTCCCCAAGTGACTGCAACGGCCAGTGCTGTGCCCATCTGAAGCCAGTAGCCAGGAACTTCCTCCAGGTCTCCCACGTGAGTGCAGGATCCCAAAGCATTGGGCGGACCTCAACTGCTTTCCCAGGCCACAAGCAGGGAGCTGGATGGGAAGTAGAGCTGCCGGGATAGAACTGGCACCCATATGGGATTGTGGCACGTTCAAGGCGAGGACTTTAGCCACTAGGCCACACTGCCGGGCCCCAGAAGATCTTTTTTTCTCACCTTCTCTCTGGGAATCTGCCTTTAAAGAAATGAGTAACTTTCAAAAATCTCTCACTTTTTCTCTCTAGAAAGGAAGAAAAAGAAAAAGAGAAAGAAAGAGAGAAAGAAAGGAAAGTAAGAAAGCAAGGAAGCCAATGCTTTTCAAAGTTCCCTGATTTTTGAATTCTTCAATATTTGATTTCCAGCCTGTTCTTCCTTTTCCTAACTGGAAACACTGCCTTGGGCAACTTCAGTGTTGCAACTTTGATAATACCCTGGGGAAAGGGTGGTTTTTTGTTTTTCAGGTAAACTAAGTTCTTTGTTAAATAAGAGTTACAGACTAGGAAAAAGAGAGATGTTTCCTAGCACTAAAAGTCGGAGTGAAGTATTGATTATGTTCCACAAGTCAGTCCTCTCCAATGCTTACGAGAATGCTGGCTTTTTTGCCACTGTTACTGCTGAGCAGAGGATGGAAAGCAAACAGAAAGAGCATTCCATCCCCAGGTTAAAACCTCCCAGATCAATATTCCTGCCTAAGTTTAATAATTTTGAATAGACAATTTTGTTGTTCTTTGGAATTGGTAAATTTACAAAGTTTTAAGATAGTTGATATCAGTTATTTTGCTTGTGTTTTCATTGCTTTTGTGGAAGAGCAAATTCAGTTTTTTACTTTCTGTTCTGGAAGTTGATCTCCAGGCAGACTTGTTCCCAAACATAATGTAAATAAGGTCTCCTACATGTTTACCGGAAAAGTATTTTATGTTTTCCTGTTTTGTCCAAATCAAAAGCAATAATAAAAAAATAGATTTGTATTAAAATTATTATTTTTATTTAAAATGTTTAAGTTCTATTCATGGGCCCAACATGATGCCTCAGTGGCTAAATCCTCACCTTACTAAATCTTCATCATCCACTGTTGTACCATAGCCCCAGCCTTATCTGCCAATTCCTCACGGTCCAGTGTGCCTAATACTTGTCCCAACGCCAAAAAAGCACACTCCCTTGAGTGCTCACTCTCTCTCTTCCTGGGACCACCTTCCTCTGTTCTGAGTAAAGACCTTCTGTGTGATTAACTGCTTCTGGGAATTGGATTTGTGGCAAATATTCTTTTTTTTTTTTTTGTAAGATTTATTTACTGGGCCTGGCACCATAGCCTAGCAGCTAAAGTCCTCACCTTGAACACGCCAGGATCCCATATGGGCGCCAGTCCCCACATCCCCGCTTCCCATCCAGCTCCCTGCTTGTGGCCTGGGAAAACAGTCAAGGACGGCCCAACACCTTGGGACCCTGTACTCACATGGGAGATCTGGAAGAGCTCCTGGCTCCTGGCTTTGGATCGGCACAGCACCAGCAGTTGTGGTCACTTGGGAAGTGAATCATTGGACAGAAGATATTTCTCTCTGTCTCTCTTCCTCTTTCTTTATATCTGACTTTCCAATCTGACTTTTTTTTAAAGATTTATTTATTTCTATTGAAAAGGCAGATATACATAAAGGAGGAGAAACAGAGAAGATTTTCCTTCTGATGGTTCACTCCCCAAGTGAATGCAACAGCTAGAGCTGAGCCAATCTGAAGCCAGGAGAAAGGAGCTCTTCTGGGTCTCCCACGCGGGTGCAGGGTCCCAAGGATTTGGACCTTCCTCCACTGCTTTCCAAGGCCACAGCAGGGAGCTGGATGGGAAGCAGGGCCGCTGGGATTAGAACTGGTGCCCATATGGGATCCCGGGGCGCGCAAGGCGAGGAGCACCTTAACCACTGTACCAGGCCCCCATTCTGACTTTTTCAAAAATTATTTATTTATTTGTTATTGTTATTATTATTGGAAAGGCAGATGTACAGAAAGAACGAGATACAAAGAGAAAGATCTTCTATCCTGTGATTCACTCCCCAAGAAGCCACAATGACTGAAGCTGAGCTGATCCGAAGCCAAGAACCAAGAGCTTCTTGCAGGCCACAATGGTGGCGACTGAGTTCCTAACTCCTGCTTTGAGTAGGCTCAGCCCTGCTCTTCTATCTGGGAAGTGAGTCAGTGAACAGTAAGTTCTCTGGTTTTCTCTCTCTCTCTCTCTCTCTCTCTCTGCTCTCTCTGTCAAACAAATGCCAGCGAACAGGTATGTGCTGGGATCCTGAAACCTCTTCATTGCACCTGAGGCTCAATAGTGCCCTCTACTGATAAGAGGCTACCTGTAAGTAGGGATTTGAAGATTTGTACTTTCTCTTGTGGAACATTAGAATTGAGAGACACGTGAAATCTAAAAATGATGGATCTCTGGGACTGAAGGCCATGTAGACTTGAGACACAGAGACATGTGTTTTTGTCCAATTCTACTTTCTATTACCAGTGCCTAAATAGTACTGGTCCGTGGTAAATGCTCAATAAATATTTGCTGAGTGCATGTGTGCTGATGAACATGCAAAACCTGCTCTGCTGGGCAAAGCCTAGATGGGATCCTTTATGTTACTAGAAAGATAAAAGAGAAAAATTGCTTTGGTTCCTGACAAGTCCCTGACCAAACTTCTTATTAGTCTTACCTGGGCTTCCTGTCCTCTAGTTCTATGAAATACCCCTGTGTCTGTACAACAAATTCCTTTTCTTATTTCTTTTTTTAAAATTTATTTTTGTTGAAAAGGCAGATTTACAGAAAGAAGGAGTTATAGAAAGAAAGATTTTCTGCCCACTGGTTCACTCCCCAAGGGCCAAGACAGCCAGAGCCAGGAGCTTCCTCCAGGTCTCCCATGCAGGTACAGGGTCCCAAGGCTTTGGGTCGTCCTCAGCTGCTTTCCCAGGTCACAAACAGGTAGGGAGCTGGATGGGAAGTGGGGCTCCTGAGATTAGAACTGGTGCCCATATGGGATCCCGGTGTGTTCAACGCGAGGACTTTAACCGCTAGGCCACGCCGCTGGGCCCAACACATTGTCTTATGTATACCTTTTCATGCTATATTAATTTAGCAATATGAACTAGTGCTCTTGAACATGCATGAAACTGACATAAACTGTATATTTTACCACATCAATTCATGCTTTTAGCATTGTTCCTTTCGTATCATTTGTTTCCATGTTAACCAACTGCACCAGTTAGGAATGCTTCTGCCTGAGAATAACAGAAACTAGAGTGATTTATGCAAGGCAGATTTTTTCCCCTACAAAACAAGTAATCTGGAGATGAATGGCTGTTGGCGTTTTCTCTGTTGCTCAGTAATGTTGGGCCAGAATCTCTGTACTTCTGGCACTTTCCTTCAGAGTTGTAAGCAGAGGAATTAAGCAGTGCCAGGTGCGTTTATCTCCAAAATACTCCAACAAACTTCTGTTTATATCTCACTGATTCTCCGTGTGGCCTCTGTTCAGGAAAGAGGATAGTTAGGAGATTCAGCCTCTGGAGAGAAGGTAGAAAATGGAGAAAGAATCCAGGAATGACTGATAAGCAAATCAACCAGTGTCTGACATATTGTTCCGAAAAGAACATTCCTTCCATTATCACAGTCATTTGAATGTATCATATTTTCTATTTAACCATTGTTCTGTTTGATATTTCAAAATAATGAATATCCTTATATCAGTCTTCCTGATAGTTATTAAAATCTTTATCACATCACTGCACAGAAAAAATTGGCTATGAATTTTGTATCTTCATGTACCAGAGAGGTTTCTGAACCAAAAAAGCTGAATATTTTTTTTAAAGATTTATTTATTTTTATTACAAAGTCAGATATACAGAGAGAAGGAGAGACAGAGAGGAAGATCCATCTGATGATTCACTCCCCAAGTGACCACAACAGCTGGTGCTGTGCCAATTTGAAGCCAGGAACCAGGAACCTCTTCTGGGTCTCCCACGCAGGTGCAAGGTCCCAAGGATTTGGGCCATCCTCAACTGCTTTCCCAGGCCACAAGCAGGGAGCTGGATGGGAAGTGGAGCTGCCGTGATTAGAACTGGTGCCCATATGGGATCTCGGTGCATTCAAGGTGAGAACTTTAGCTGCTAGGCCATGGCACCAGGCCCAAAAGCTGAGTATTAAAAGATTACTCCCTCAGGGCCCGGCGCGGTGGCGCAAGTGGTTAAAGGTCCTCGCCTTGCACACCCGGGATCCCATATGGGCGCCGGTTCTAATCCCGGCAGCCCTGCTTCCCTTCCAGCTCCCTGCCTGTGGCCTGGGAAAGCAGTCGAGGACGGCCCAAAGCTTTGGGAACCTGCGCCCGCGTGGGAGACCCGGAAGAGGCTCCTGGCTTCGGATCGGCATAGTATCGACCCGTTGCGCTCACTTGGGGAGTGAATCATCTGACGGAAGATCTTCCTCTCTGTCTCTCCTCTCTGTATATCCGCCTTTCCAATAAAAAAAATAATAAAAATAAATCTTTAAAAAAATAAAAGATTACTTCCTCAAACATCAGTTTCTTGAGGTGTAAATTCAATTTTCTTTAGTGAGGGAAAGGTCATAAAATAATACTATTTGTAGAAAACTAGTAAACACACAAAAATAATTTCCTTTTACAAAGAAATCAATAAGCTCTCACAACGTAAAAAGTGTGCTCTGGGGTCAGCCTTGTTGTGCAGTAGGTTAAGCTGTCATTTCAAAGTCCAGTGTCACATATCAGAATACTGGTTCGAGTGCTACCTACTCCTTTCTCATTCACCTTCCTGCTAATGCAGTGGAAGATGGCCCAAGCACTTGGGTCCCTGTAGCCCATGTAGGACACCAGCATTGAGTTCCTAGCTGCTGGCTTTGGTCAAGCCCGATTTTGGCTTTTTTAGTCATGTGGGGAGTGAACCAAGAAAGAGAAGACTTCTGTTTCTGGTTTTCCCTCTCTCTGTAGCTCTGCCTTTAAAATAAATTAAATAAAAAACAAACAGCTTGGTATATGCTTGCAATGAAAGAATCTCAACTGAACTTGAACTGTGGCAATGTAACAAGGTGGAGGCATCCACCATGGGGGGAGAGTTGGGGGAGGGGTTGGGGGAATCCCAGTGCCTAAAAAACTGTGTCACATAATGCAATGTGATAAAAAAAATAAATACATAAAATGTAATTTAAAAAAACAAACAAACCTGAATTCTGAATTAATGCATAAACAAAATTAGGACACATCAAAAAAGAATACAAGAATCACAGATCAGACCACCTAGGATGAGAGCAACATTGCAAATCAGAAAAATGCAGGATAGTTCAGAGTCAAACCAAACAAGACCAACGAGACGAGTCACAGGCCATCTGCAACTGCTTAGTGAGGAGGACCAGATTTCTATCTGGGTCATTGAAGATTATGTTGCAAGTGAAGAAAAATTCAAGGCAAGCTGGTTTCATTAGGAAAGGAAATGACTGTTGGTTAAGAATACTGGAAAGTTCAGGGATGATTATGTTTAAATACAGATACCAGAACCTTGCTTCCAGATTGATTCCCTTTCTGGTAGCAGAATGGCTGAAGCAGTCCCAGCAGTACACCCATTAAACACAAAGTCTTAAAAAAGAGTATCTCTTCCAGGAGCTCCATTAGAGAGGGGAAGCTTTTCTACCTAGTAAACACTAGCCAGGCTTCCTTAATACCAGGTAGGTGAGGGAAATGAGATATGATGGTTTAGAGGAGGGGAAACTGGAGGACATGTCTGGGTCAGGCCAAAACATCCACTCACGTGGGAAACATGGACTGGGCTAAATAGCATCCCCTGGGCCCAGCATGGTAGCCTAGCGGCTAAAAGTCCGCTCCAGTCCGGTGCCAGTTCTAGTCCTGACAGCCCTACTTCCCATCCAGCTCCCTGCTTGTGGCCTGGGAAAGCAGTTGAGGAAGGCCCAAAACCCTGGGACTCTGCACCCACGTGGAAGACCCAGAAGAGGCTCCTTTCTCCTGGCTTCCGATTGGCTCAGCTCCAGCGGTTGTGGCCACTTGGGGAGTGAATCAACAGAGGGAAGATCTTTTTCTCTCTCTCTCCTCCTTTCTGTATATCTCACTTTCAAATAAAAATTAAAAATAAATCTTTAAATAGCATCACCTGCCGCCCACTGGCATGTGCTAAAGTTAGGGCTGGAGGCATGCCTTGTATGGGTTAGTTTGAAGTACCCGCCCAAGAGTGTTGCATTGAAGCAGGGGGTGGTGGGCCATGTCAGGCTGAGCTGAAGTACTCAGTGGCAGATTCTGTAGGGAACTTGTGGGCTCACCTCTGATGGACTGCAGCACCTTACTGATTGTGCAGTGCTGGGTTTGGTGACTGGCTGAGTCAGGCTGGATCATGGAAGTTACCTGACACAGGAGCCATGGCTGGAAAGGGGCTGGGCTGAGTCAGGCTGCAGCACCTGTTGGCACATGCAAAGGCCAAAAGTGAGGGAAAATCATGTCAAGCAGGGCCATGGCACCTGCCAGTATGCTTGAAATCTAGGACTAGGAGTGAGCAGGTAGGGAAACTTGCGGAATTGCCCTACTAAGCCACATATCCCACTGAGAAGCACAATAGCTGGGGCTGGGAGCCAACCAGGCAATCAGAGTTATAGCACTCATCAGCATTTGCATGGGCCAAATCTGGAGTCAGGCTGGTCTGGGCCAGGCCACAGTACCCACTGGCACAAATGAGACTCAGGATAGGTTATGGACTATGCCCAGCTAGGCTGGGCTGCAACACCCGCTAGCAAGAGCTGAGATTGTGGGTGGGTCATTTCAGGCTGCGTTAAAGCAGCTGCCAGCACTCACAAGACCTGGGGCTAGGAACTGGTCTGGTAGAACTCTTGGGATGCTTCCACTGGACTGCAGCTCCTACTGGTGACTGCAACTGGGGTTGCAGGTGGATCAGGCTGAGTAAGGATGCAATATCCATCAGCATGCATGTGGGTTGGGTTTGGAGATAGACCAAACTGGGCTGGGGTGCAGTACCTGCTGGTGCTTGTGAGAGCCAGAATGGGTGTGAGACAGGCCAGGCCAGGCTGCAGCATGTGCTGGGTCACAAGCAAGCCGAGTCTGGGGCTGGGCCAGGCTGGGCTGGGTTGCAGCACCAGCTGGCAGATGCTGGGACTAGGTACAAGTTGTATCAGGATGTACCATGATTACCCCTGCTAGGAACAAGATCCAGGACTGAGAACATGCCTGGCAGGAGGGTACCTCCTTATAGCCTGTACCTATTGCTTGTAAGCACAAGAACCAGAGCTTGGAGCAGTCCAGACTGAACAAGGCAGTGGCACCTTTGGCATATATGATGACTGGATCTAGGAGCAGGTCAGGCTGAGCTAAGTGCAGCACCAGATGGGGTGTGGGCTGGGCTGGGCTAGACTACAGCAGAGGTTGGCACACACAAAAACCAGGGATGGGTACAGACCTGGTGGGGATTATTAAAGGTTGTCCCGACTAGGCTTTAGCACCTGCTGGTAAGTGTGAAGACCAGGTCTATGGTGGGGTGCCTGGGCTGGGCTATAGCTCAGTTCCTGTGAGATATGGGACTTAACAAGCTGCAGCCATTGGTATATGCATTGGTTGATGCAGATGGCAGACAGCACCGGATCCTGCATTGACTGGGGTACCCAATGCATTAGTCTGAGATCACTCCAGATGAGGTTTCTTAGGGGACTCCCTAGTTAGACCACTAGCCTCAGACCCTGGCCATAGGGGAAAATCACAGGATGTGTCACCCAATTTTGAGTACTTTCTTAGTTGCTGATGCCTGTGCAGTGGACTGCATGCCCAGATGCACACGGGGGACATGACAGCCAGTTCATCTAGACCAGCAGGGATGTCAACTGCCTTGTCAGAGGACGGAAAGCACAACAGGCTAAACAATTCTCCTGGCTAAGTTTTGCAGCATGTTCCTGGGTCAGTAGATGCACTCAGGTGAACTTGGTCAGCCAACAGACCTGGAAAGATTTTTCTCAACCCTGGTACAATGAAGCCAACAACTTCTCAGAACTATCAAAACCACTTGAGTAGCACCCTTGGAATACTGTTCTCCAGATCAGGGTCTCTAGGGCATCATCAAAGGACATCCCTGGGTGCTTATGTAGTTTGACAGCAAGGAGTGGCCCTCTCCACCTTCCCCTGTACCTGACCTTCCCTACCCTAATTAAAGGCCCACATGGGCATGCATCCCTCTCAGTTTTGTAAACAATATTAAAAATAACATAAAATAAAATAAATACATTTTTAAAAAGACAACACTTAAGAAACTTGCATTCTACAATGGAGTACCTGAGTTTGATACCCAGCTCTGGTTCCTGACTCCAGGTTTTGCTAACGCACACTGAGAGGCAGAGGTGATACCTCAAGTGACTGAATACCTGATCACCCTGTGGAAGACTCATTGAGTTCCAGACTTAGTCCAGCCACAGCCTTAGGGCAGACTAGGACAGATGGGGAATAAATCAGCAGACAGGAGCACCCTCTATTCTGAGTTTGTCTCTTTCTATATCTCAAATAAATTGAAAAGTTTAAGTAAGGCTTGGTGTGATGGCTCAATTAGTTAATTCTCCACCTCCAAGTGCTGGAATTTTACATGGGCACCATTTATGTCCCAGCTACTCCACTTCTGCTCCAGCTCCTTGCTTGTGGCCTGGAAACCCGCAGAAGATGGCCCAAAGCCTTGGGACCCTGCACCCACCTGGGAGACCTGAATGAAGCTCTTGGCATTTGCCTTTGGATCAGCTCAGCTCCAGCCATTAAGGTCACTTTTGGAGTGAATCAATGGGGATGGAGGATATTTCTGTCTCTCCTTCCCTATGTAAATCTGTATTTCCAATAAGAATAAATAAATCTTTTTTAAAAAGTTAAGGTAATAACGATACTACATCTCAGAGCATGCTGAGCCCTTGTTGACAGACTTACACTTTATATGCGCACTATTACTCCTACGTACTGAGTCAATGCTTGTTCACAAACCTGTTTGTTCCAGTTATTCTTGTTTTAATTATGTATTTAATTAAATGTTATGTAACATGATCAAACACTAGGGGAAAAAAAATAACTCTCCCTATGAACTCTAGATGTATTTTTTTGGTGAAAAACTTGAAAAAGGCATATCAATTTTTCAGTTAGGTATGGGGAACACTACTGTGAGATTTAATTGTGGGGTCAGGAAAGTTATAACACCCAGAATGATTCTATATGGAGAAAATTCATATGCTGTTTTGTGTACTTATTTTACTTTAAAAATGTCAGAACAGGGCCCGGCCTAGCAGCTAAAGTCCTTGCCTTGAACACGCCAGGATCCCATATGGGCACCAGTTCTAATCCCGGCAGCTCCACATCCTATCCAGCTCCCTGCTTGTGGCCTGGGAAAGCAGTCGAGGACGGCCCCAAAGCCTTAGGACCCTGCACCTGCGTGGGAAACCTGGAGGAGGTTTCTGGCTTCTGGCTTTGGATCAGCGCAGCATCGGCCATTGTGCTCATGTGATTTGTGAATCATCAAACAGAAGATCTTCCTCTCTGTCTCTCCTCTTCTCTGTATATCTGACATTCCAATAAAAATAAATAAATCTTTAAAAAAAGATGTCAGAACAGAAAGTCATAGGTAAAACACCAATGAAGTGGATTATAGAAGAAAGAGGGATACTGAACTCCAAATAGCAGATTTATCTACAGTAAATATCTTGGTCCTATATCAAAAGATTGGCCAATCCATGTGTGTTGAACCACATGTTAAAATATTTAAGATGGGGTCAGCATTGTTTCGAAGCAGATTAAGGCCAACATCCCATTGGAACAATGGGTCAAGTATGAGCTATCTCACTCCTGAAACAGCTCCCTGCTAACGCACATGGGAAAACAGCAGAAGATGATTTAAGTATCTGGGCTTCTACCATCCCGTGTGAGACCTGGTCAGAGCTCCAGATTCCTAGTTTCAGCTTGGGCCCAGTCCAAGTTGTTACAGATATTTGGGGAGTGAACCAACAAATGAAAGAACTCTGTCTCTCTGCCTTTCAAATAATGTCCTTTGAAAAAAGATTTATTTATTTTTATTTCAAAGGAAGATGTATGAGTGAAGGAGAAATAACAGGCAGTGTCTTCTGTCTGCTGGTTCACTTCCAAGATGGCTGTAACAGTCATTGGGCCCTTGCACCTGCGTGTAACAGGGTTGGATCAGTCTAAAGTTCAGAGCTAGAACTTCTTCCTGCTCTCCCACATGGGTGGTGGGCACACAAGCACTTCAGCCATCTTCTGCTGCTTTCCTGGTCATTAGCAGGGAGCTGGATCATAAGTGGAACAACCATGGCACACAAATCAGTACTCGTTTGGGATGCGGACATCTCAAGCAGAGGCTCTTCCACAATGTGGCATAAAAGGTTAAGCTGCTGCCTGGGACACCAGCATCCCACTGTGGTACAAGTTTGAGACCTGACTGTTAACGCTTCTGATCATCTTGTTGGTGGTGGTCTGGGAAAAGTAGCAAAACATGATTCAAGTACTTGGGCCTCCAACACCCACATGGGAAATACAGAAGCTCTGGGCTTTAGCTGGCACACCTTTGGGTGTTGCACAACCATATGAGGAGCAAATTGCAGAGAGAGGATATTTTTGTCTGTTTGTAATTCTGATATCCAAATAAACAAATAATTATTAAAACAAACAGACAGGGCCTGGTGTGGTAGCCTAGTCTTCCCATTGCATGCGCCAAGATTCCATATGGGAGCTGGTTCTAATCCCAGCTGCTCTACTTCCCATCCAGCTCCTTGCTTGAAGCCTGGGAAAGCAGTTAAGGACGGCCCAAAGCCTTGGGACCCTGCATCCACATGGGAGATCTAGTATCTTCTTTCTGTATATCTGACTTTCTAATAAAATAAATCTTTCTTTTTAAAGATTTATTTGTTTTTATTGCAAAGTCAGATATACAGAGAGGAGGAGAGACAGAGAGAAATATCTTCCATCTGATGATTCACTCCCTGAGTGACCTCATCGGCCAGTGCTGTGCCGATCCAAAGCTAGGAGCTAGGAACCCCCTCCAGGTTTCCCACATGGGTGCAGGGTCCCAAGGCTTTTGGGCCATTCTCGACTGGATGGGAAGTAGAATTGCCGGGATTAAAACCAGTGCCAATATGGGATCCCAGCGCATCCAAGGCGAGGACTTTAGCCGCTAGGCCAGCGAGCCTTTAATTTTCACAAAAATTAAGAAGTGGGGTCAGTGTTGTGGTATAGTAGATTCAGCAGACACATATGGCATCACATATGGGAGATGCCTCCACCTATAGACGCTGGTTTGTGTCCCAGTTGCTCCACTTTTGATCCAGCCCCCTAGTAATGCTCTTAGGAAAGCAGAAACAAATTGCTGAAGTCCTTGGGCACCTGCACTCATGTCGAAGATCCAGATGAATATCTAGGATTCTGGCTTTGGCCTGGCTGTTGTGGCCAATGTGGGAAGTGAACCAGTATACAGAATGTCTCTCCCACTCTCTTTTAAATAAATGAATTAATTTTAAAAAAGATTTATTTATTGGGCTCAGCACAGTAGCCTAGTGGCTAAAGTCCTCACCTTGCATGCATCAGGATCCCATAGGGGTGCCAGTTCTAATCCCGGCAATTCTGCTTCCCATCTAGCTCCCTGCTTGTAATCTGGGAAAGCAGTCAAGGATGGCCCAAAGCCTTGGGACTCTGTACTAACATGGCACATCTGGAAGAAGCTCCTGGCTCCTGGCTCTGGATTAGCTTGGCTCTGGCTGTTGGGGCCACTTTGGGAGTGAATTAGAAGACAAACGATTTTCCTCTCTGTTTCTTTGCTTCTCTGTATATCTTTCTAATAAAAAGAAATCTTTAGGGCCCGGCGCGGTGGCGCAGTGGTTAAGGTCCTCACCTTGCACGCCCAGGATCCCATATGGACACCGGTTCTATCCCAGCAGCCTCGCTTCCCTTCCAGCTCCCTGCCTGTGGCCCAGGAAAGCAGTTGAGGACGGCCCAAAGCTTTGGGACCCTGCACCCGCGTGGGAGACCTGGAAGAGGCTCCTGGCTTCGGATTGGCATAGCATCGACCGTTGCGCCCACTTGGGGAGTGAATCATTGGATGGAAGATCTTCCTCTCTGTCTCTCCTCTCTGTATATCTGCCTTTCCAATAAAAAAAAATAATAAAAATAAATCTTTAAAAAAAAGGAAATCTTTAAAAAAAAGAAACAAAAATTACCTTTATTAATATGTAATTCCCTTTGTCCTTGCTAACCTTTCTTTTTGTTTCTGGAACACACCAAAGCTTAGGGTTTTCTGCATTAACTCCTCTTTCTCTTTGGAATGTGCTTCTCTCACCCCCAGCGGCTTTACAAGGCTGGATTCTTGCTGTACAGATCTGTCAGATATTTCCCAACCATCTAGTATGATGTAACTGTGTGACTCTTTCTATCACATGACTCTTTTTCTGACTTATCTCTGTCCTATCTCACCATTTTTTACTTCTTTGCTCATTGTTTTTCTTTCCCAGTTTGAATATAGGTTTCAGGAGAACTGGGAATTTTCTCATTCATTGATGTCTATTGTAATCTCTAAACAAAACATTAAGTCAATTAATTAACAAAACTAATTAAGTGGGGGACAGCATTATGATTAAATGGATAAAGCTGCTACATCTGACACTGTTGCTCCATGTGAGCACAGGTTCGAGTCCCACCTACTCCACTTCTGATCCAGCTGGTGGTTAATGTACTTGAGAGAAGCAGAAATTAGCCCACATGTTTGAGTCCTTGCACTCAATATGGGAGACCAGGATGAAATTACAGTTTCCTGGCTTTGACCTGACTCAACCCAAATTTGTAGCCATTGAGGGAGTAAATCAATAGATGGAAGAGCACAGTGTCTCCCCTTCTCTGTAACTCTGCCTTTCAAAATATTTTTTTAATATGCAAAAGAAACATTATAAGATTTACAAAAAAAATTTTCTGCAAAAAGATTTACTTATGGGGCTGGTACCTGGTGTAGCATAAAGGTTATGTCACTTCTCCATACAAGCTGGAATTTCCCCCATTCGTGTTTTTAAAAGACAGGAAGATATTCTGTGCATTGGTTCACTCCCAAAGTGGCCATAACATCGAGAGCTGCGCAGATCTGAAGCCAGGATCCTGGAGCTCATGTGGGTCCCAAGGCTTTGGGCTGTCCTCAACTGCTTTCCCAGGTCACAAATAGGGAGCTCCCCGCTCCCCGCTCCCCATCCATTTTCATACTCTAGGGCATCTGATCTAGTTTATTTTGGGCAGGGATAGTTTTAATATATTTTCATTGACTTGAGGTAATTTTGTTTTACTGGTATATGTTTTGTTTTTGTTTGCTTTTTGCACTTTCAGTCCCAGTTTTGTACTGGTCTTACTCCATTACCAATCCCACAGGCTGCAGGGCAATGCCCATATGAGAACTGAAGATGAAGTGGTGAAAGGAAAAGAGCATTTAACTGTTTCATTACAAAAACATTTGCCCTCTAAGGTTTTAATTTTCTGCAACTTTTTTTAAGCTCTTCATGACCTACTGGGAGAGGCAGGGGGCGATAACCAAGGCAGTTTGTATAAACTATTTTCAAGTTCCTGGAAGGACACTGCAGGAACCAAACACGGCATCCAGGGCTGGTCAGCAAAAGCGCTGCCTTAACAAAAGCTGAGATAATCTGTTAATAATTAGTTAAAACAGCGCCTTTTGTGTTTCTGACATAGGTAGTTCTGTGACACTGAGTAAGCTGATGATGGGAATTTAAGTTCTCTTAACAGCAATATGAGTCAGCTTCCCCCAGCGCCAATTCCTGGCCGGACGCGTTCCACTCAAACTGTTCACAACCTTCGAAGAGAGGTTTCCCGCCATTTCACTTCAATGAGTGGACGGTACAAGACCCCATCTTCAAATCACATTATTCATATTCGCAGAAGGCCTGAGCATATCCCACTATCTCTGAAAGACGAGCAACAGAATGCGCGGGGAGGGAGGAGGTGAGAGGCCGCATGACGACCCCAAGGACCCCGACTGCCCGGTTAAGCTCTCAAGGACGGGGGAACACAACCGGGGCCAGCGGTGAACGAGCCGGTTCGCAAGGGCGGCGAAGACCGCGGCGGCGGGCGGAAGGAGCGCGGCCGTTGCCAGGACGGCGGGGCGGGCGCGCCGCATTCGACTCCGGATTGGTCGGGAGCCCAGAGCCGAGTGACGACAGTCGGCGAGAACGCCTAATTTGTGAGGTGGGCGCGCGCGCGGGCGGGGAAGGCGGCGGGCGGGGTGGGGGTGCGGGAGGCGCAGCGCGCAGGCGCAGCTGCTCGGCACCGCTCTCCTCAGCGCTCCGGCCCAGCTCTCGCGGACAAGTCCCGACATCGCGCGCCCCCCCATTCCTCCGGGACCGCCCCCTCCCCCTTCTCGGCGTCGTCGAAGATAAACAATAGTTGGCTGGCGAGCGCCGAGTGTGTCTTCCGACGCTGGATTCGGCGGGCTGCGTGGGGACCGGCGGGAGCCCGGCCAGCCCGGCCATGGCGGGGCTGTACTCGCTGGGAGTGAGCGTCTTCTCTGACCAGGGCGGGAGGAAGTACATGGAGGACGTTACTCAGATCGTGGTGGAGCCGGAGCCGACGGCTGAGGAGAAACCCTCGCCGCGGCGGTCCTTCTCGCAGCCGTCGCCTCCTCAGCCGTCAGCGAGCGCTCTTCCTGGCCGCGAAGTCTCCGGGAAAGGCCCGGCGGTGGCAGCCCGAGAAGCTCGCGATCGCGCCGGCGACGCCGGGGCCTCCCCGGCTCCCGGTCGTTGCTGCCGCCGCCGTTCCTCGGTGGCTTTTTTCGCCGTGTGCGACGGGCACGGCGGGCGAGAAGCGGCGCAGTTTGCCCGGGAACACTTGTGGGGTTTCATCAAGAAGCAGAAGGGTTTCACCTCATCCGAGCCGGCGAAGGTTTGCGCTGCCATCCGCAAAGGCTTCCTCGCTTGTCACCTCGCCATGTGGAAGAAACTGGGTAAGTTCCCTGGCTTGCTGGGCGCCGGCTTTCCCCCTTCTTCCCTTTTCCTCTCTCCGCTCCGGGGTGGTTGGAGGGATTTCTTTTTTCTTTTTTTTTTTTTTTTTTAACCAGGGCGGTCCCGCGCGAGCCGCCGGCGTGGAGAGCGCGGCCGGGGAGTGAAATTGAGACCTCTCGGGCACTGGGCGCACTTCCCGGTGCCGTGAGGGCCGGGCGGACAAAGTGGCCTCCCTTCAGCCGCCCCCCTCCCGCCATCAGGAGGGGGTCGTAAGCGGCCCTCAGCCTTGGGGGGTCCTCATTTTGGTGCCAGTCGGCGACAAAGTGTTTGAAACCTGGCGCCAGATTTGGGTCAGAGGCAAGTGGTAGGACACACGCTGCTGCTCGGGTCAGAGGGAGACAGAGGGGGCTGACAAAAAAAATGGGAGGGTTTCGTTAGAATCGGTCATGATTTTTGCTTTTGAAGGATTTGTCCCTCACCCCCACTCGATTGCCTCCTGTCAGTGGCGTTAGTTCTCCTGAGGGACCCTGGCTGGCTGAGTGGGGTGAAGGGGCTCGGCTCCTGTAGAAGGGCTGGGATGTCATCACCCAGCAATTGGGAAGGGATTCTGCTGGGGATCCCGTAGTGTTTTAGGACCACTCAAAAGTAGAAGCGCAGAGTGAGTTGTTACCTCTTGAATTGGCCCCATGTTAGGGATGTGCTAACTTCCGCTAGGGCTCCCCCCACCTCTTTGATGGAAGCTAATTGCATGCATATATCACTCAACAGTTCCTGCTGTGGTAAAAATACTTAGAAATTGCAAATACCGATCCAAGCGGCAAAAGATAAGGAGAGGAGTTATGTGTGCCAACTGGTTAGAAAGATTGTAATTTCTAAAAATTCCGCTTGATTGTCGTTTGTGGTTACTGTTTCAATCGAAGTTTTGAATGTTTTCTAAGGCAACTAGTGTTGCTGTTGCCTGGACTGGTTATAGTTGTTTATCTCTTGCCATAGATAAATGACATGCATCTTTGTTAGAAAAAAAATACTTTTCATTTCAAAAAATCATTCATGGGAACACATCAGAGTTGCTTATTCCCACTGAAAAGGCAGACAGAGAGAAGAATGTTAAACAGTTGTCAAATACAGAACATTTTAATAAAGGTATTGTTAGAGTTGTAGATTAGCTGGTTTCAAAGTCTGTTTTCCATTTGCTTGGCTTTTTGCCAAGAATTCCTTGATTGACGTAGAGATCCACCAGTAGGCTCATTGGAGGCGGTTCCCATCCAATCCCAGGCGACCCTATTCCGGATTTATTTATTTATTTTTGTTGTTGTTGTAGGGACGGTAGAGCTAAAGGCACTGTGGTGTCTTCTACAAATATGTCGATCATTGAATGCAGAGGAACTGGAAGTGGCAAGCAAGGAAATAAGGAAAATTAGACACAAAGAACTGTTTAGCCTTGCTTATTTTGCAGTAGATTTGCAATAATATGAATTTACCGTTTGCTTGAATTTGAGGAATTAAAAAACATAAACTGTTACTTGACCATTCATTTTAGAAAAAGTTTGTCTCAGATTCTTGAGTGCCCCTTCATTTTTTTTTTTTTTTTAAAGATAACTTTAAATTCTGTTATTCTATAGGCCAAACCTTTTCTGGTCCAGAATCAGCTTCCCTGTTAAATAATACCAGTTTCCCCTGTTTTCTCACATTAATCTATATACCTTTTCTCAGGACATACTGAAATACTGTTTTCTTGGATTCTTTCCCCTGGAAAAAAAAATTGAAACAAAAAAAAATTCGTTATGTAAAATCAAATTTATTTGTAGTTTGCGAAGACTTCTGTTTCTTTTGTAATTAAGCATCTGTCCTGATTTTTTTTTAAGATAGAAAGGAGAGATTCTATACACTGGTTCAGTCCCCAAGTGACCACAACAGCCAGGGCTGAGTGAGGTCACAGCCAGTACAGAGGATTTTAACCCACATTTTCCATATGAATGCAGGGGCCTAAGCACTTGGGCCTTCCTCAGGAATGCTTTCCCAGGCTGTTAGCAGGAGCTAGATTGGAAGTGGAGCTGCTAGGACATGAACTTGCACCCATGTGTGATGCATCTCATGCTGAGGCTTTTCCCTTTCTGCTGCAATACTGGCCCCTGTTTATACTTTTTTTTTTTTAAGATTTATTTATTTATTTTAAATAGTTATACAGAGAGAAAGAGACACGAAACTTTTCCATCTGCTGGTTCATTTGTCAGATGACTTCAAAGACCATGGCTGGGCCAGCCAAAGCCAAGAGCCAGCAGCCAGGAGCTTAATCCAGGTCTCCCACGTGAGTGGTGAGAGTCCAGATATTTGGGTTGTCTTCCATTGCTTTTGAGCAACTGGTTACAAACGTGGTGCTGCCAGTGTTTCAGGCAGTGGCTTTTCCTGCTATGCAATAATATTTTTGTAATCTTCAGTTAGTGGCTTAACACAGTTAAACTTTTTGGACTCAGAAACCATGTAAGGGTTTTTTTTTTTGAGAGGGTTTTTGAAGAAACAGAAATAGTATACTTTAAAATTTGTGTTTAAGTTTAAAAAATTATTTAATGGAAGGAGAGAGAAATCGAGATCTTTCATGTACTGGTTCAGTCCTTAAATCCTGCAACAACCAAGACTGGATGGTGCTGAAGCCAAGAACTCTGTGGGTGGTAGGGACCCAACCACTGAGCCGTCCTCTGCTGTCACACAGGGACACGTGTTAGGAAGCTGGATCAGAAGTGGAGGAGCTGGGGCTCAAGACCAGGTACTCCAGTGTGGGTTGTGGGAAATCTAAGTGGAGACTGACTGAATCAGTGTCGCACATGCTTTCCTTTGAATATCCCAAGTGTTTTTTTTAAGGATGAGTTTATTTGAGACAAGAGTGTGTGCTTCTATTTGCTGGTTCCTTCCCTAAATCGCTGCAACAGTTGAGGGGACTAGCCCAGGACAAAGCCATAAGTTTGAAACTTTTTTTTTTAAAAGATTTATTTATTTATTGGAAAGTCAGATATACAGAGAGGAGGAGAGACAGAGAAGAAGATCTTCTGTCCGATGATTCACTCCCCAAGTGAGCACAGCAGCCGATGCTATGCCAATCTGAAGCCAGGATCCAGGAACTTCTTCCAGGCCTCCCACACGGGTGCAGGATCCCAAGGCTTTGGGCCGTCGTTGACTGCTTTCCCAGGCCACAAGCAGGGAGCTGGATGGGAAGTGGAGCTGCCGAGATTAGAACTGGCACCCATATGGGATCCTGGGGCGCGTTCAAGGCGAGGACTTTAGCCACTAGGCCACGCCGCTGGGCCCGATGTAAAATCTTTTTTTTCTGTCTCTTCTTCTCTCTTTAAAGAGGAAGCTGAAGCAGAGCAGCTGGAACTTAAACAGGGGCCTGAATAGGGAATACGGAGATTGTGAGTAGACATTTAACCTTCTCTACCACAATGCTGGTCTCAATGAGCAAGTGTTTTTTACTTAGTATATTAGTCTTTAAAATGACTGGTGCTCACTTCGGCAGCACATATACTAAAATGATTGACTGGGGCGCACATTGTGTAGTGGATTAATCTGCCTCCTATTATGCTGGCATTGGACTTCCAGTCCAACTCCCTCTAATGGCCTGCGAAAAGGAGCAGAAGGTAGTCCAAGTGTTTGCTTCCCTGCCACCCGTATGGAAGACATGGAAAAAGCTCCTGGCTTTGGGCTGAGCCAGCCCAGCCCTTATGGCCTTCTAGGGAGAAAACCAATGGAAGAAAGAATTTGTGTAACTCTTGCCTTTCAAATAATAACTTTAAAATGTAATTCTTCCTTTCTTTCAAGTAAATAAGTATATATATATATGCTTATTTGAAAGGTGGAGTTACTCAAAGAGAGGGAGAGGGGAAGGGGGAAAGGAAGAGCGAGAGAGGTCTTACATCCCCTGGAAAGACTATCAGAGCTGGGTCAGTCCAGAGCCAGGAGCTTTTGGGTCTTCCACATGGATTGCAGGGACACCGTATCTGCAAGCAGGGTGTATTGCTCTTTGTATATTTTTTTGTTCATTTTATTAGTAATTTTTAATTGTATAAAATTTATTTTTGATAATTTTTACACATTTGATTAGGGTGTGAAGGGTCAAGGGCTAGAGGATGAGATCATTGTTTTGACATTCTCTTTTTTTCCTTTCTGTATCTGGGAGGAGGGTAGAATTAAGGGGAGAAGCCCCACCCAACCTCCCACACATCCCAGGATCCCCCACATGGAGCGTGCTTCCAGGGTCCTGCTCAAGTGGTTTCGATAGTTCAACAGTTCTGTGTTGTTTCCAATCTTGCCACTCCAATCACAATGAAATCTCTCCAGACTCCACTGGCTGGCATAGTCCACCTTAGAGTCTTTGTTTGCCCAGAGTTTCACTGCCAACTCTTGGCTGGGGTTAGTGGATTGATTTGTCCTGTCCTTCATTCTGTGTTATGGTACCAGGTGTCCTCTGCAGGCTCCAGGCAGGCTCCAGTGTACTGCCATGTCCTCTATGTGCATGTGGACATGCTGTCCACTGCACGGTCTAAGCTACTGAGGAGGCCCAGCTCTAACATGTGTTCCATGATCAGACCATGGACCCTGCAGTTTCCTCCATGATTGGAGTTCTGAGTCCAGTAGTTGAGATGAGGGGAATGGTTTCCCAAAGAAGCTTCATCTGAGGTGATCCCAGACCTCATTTTTTTTTAAAATTTTATTTTCAGACCTAATTCTTGTGTGTGCAAACCAATACAGGGTCTGGCACAGTCAGTCCGTTGCCCAAATTGGTCCACGCACACACTGTTAATTGAAATTGCTGGGTCACTTGTCTCCAGCCCTGACTTCTGTGCAAACTAATGGGCACATTCAGGCCCCCATGCAAACCAGTGGGAGCTAAAGTCTAGTCATAGCGACCTACCGTGCCCGCCTCTTGCGCTGGTTCCTGTGCTTACCAGTATGTACAGCAGACTGGTTCTGTCTGTCCCACTTCTCTTTCAGCTCTTATACATGTCAGTGGGTATTGAAGTCTAGTTCAACTCAACCAGGCCCATACACCTGCCGTCGGCTGCCACTCTGTCTAGCCATTGCCTGTCCCAATCCTGGTTCTCATGCTCACCAGTGGGAGTGGCAACCCAAGAGGGAGGTGCCTATTGTTTCCCTACTGGGCCCACTCTCACTCCTGCATCTTGTACTCTCCAGGTGATACTGCAGAGTTTTCCCCCATATGCCAGCATCTGTTAGCTGCAACAAAGCCCAACCAACCGTCACCTACTCTGGCTTATGCATGTTCCAGTAGGTACCGTTGTCCCTGGTCCAGTTTTACATGCAGGCCAACAGGTGTTATAGCCCTGTCCGGCCTGGTCTGCCCCCAACCCCAGCTCTCACACTCACCAGTGGGAATAGTGGCTCAGCAGGGGAGCTCCCTGCAGACCCTCTGCCGAGTCCTCCCACTCTCCCCTGTGCCTCACGTGTGCTGGTTGGGTGCTGTGGCCCAGTCCGGTATGTATGGCCTGCCTCACCTAGGCATTTGCCAGTGGGTGCTATAGCCTGGCCCGTACTCTGTTCCAGTTCATGCTGGTGGGGACTACATCCTAGTCAGCCCAGCTTTTAAAAAATATTTATTTATTTTTATTGGAAAGTTAGATTTACAGAAGAGAAACAGAAAAATCTTCCATGTGCTGGTTTACTCCCCAAAGGGTTACCATAGCTGAAGCTGAGCCGATCTGAAGCCAGGAGCTAGGAGCCTCTTCCGGGTCCTTGTGTGGGTACAGGATCCCAAGGCTTTGGGCTATCCTCGACTGCTATAAGCAAGGCCATAAGCAAAGAGCTGAATGGGAACTGGAGCAACCTGTACATGAACTGGTGGCGGCCTTATGGAATCCTGGCGCTCACATGGGATCCTCATGCTTGGAAACTGAGGATTTAACCATAGAGCCATCACTCCAAGCCCATAGACTGCATTTGTATGTCAGTCTGTTGTATGATTTTAATTTTCAGTTTTCAGATTACTGATTTTTTAAAAGATTTATTTATTTATTTATTTTTGTTGGAAAGACAGATATACAGACAAGAGAAGATTTTCTGTCCAATGGTTCACTCCCCAAGTGACCACAATGGCTGGAGCTGAGCCAATCTGAAACCAGGAGCTAGGAACTTTTTCCAGGTCTCCCACACAGGTGCAGGGTCCCAAAGCTTTGGGCCGTCCTCGACTGCTTTTCCAGGTCACAGGCAGCGAGCTGGATGGGAAGCGGGGTTGCCAGGGCCAGAACTGGCAACCATGTGGGATCCCGGCTGGTTCAAGGCTAGGACTTCAGCTGCTATGCTGTTGTGCCGGGCCCCTGATTACTAATTTAACAGTCTTTTAAAATGTTAATGTAGGACGGTTTATTTTAATATGTATAGATTTGTTTAATTGAAAGACAGTGTAAGAGAGAGAATGCCCATGTGCTCCAGAGAAAGAGGTCATTTTCTAATGGTTCACTACATAAATGGTTGCAATGATTGGGGCTGGGCTGAGCTAGGAACGCCATCCAGGTGTCTCATATGGGTCATAGGGGCACAAACAGTTGGGCCTTTAGTCACTGCTTTCCTAGGCTCATTAGTAGTAGGGATCTTGATTGGAAGCAGAGCAATGGCAGTTTATTACCTTGACTAGTAATAGCTTAATTCACAAATGTACACTTTCATATAGTAGATTTCTTCTGGAAGTTGTTTTTTTTTTTTTTAAGATTTATTTATTTTTATTACAAAGTCAGGTATATAGAGAGGAGGAGAGATAGAGAGGAAGATCTTCCGTCCGATGATTCACTCCCCAAGTGAGCGCAATGGCCAGAGCTGTGCTGATCCAAAGCCAGAAGCTAGGAACTTCCTCCAGGTCTGCCATGTAGGAGCAGGGTCCCAAGGCTTTGGGCTGTCCTCTACTGCTTTCCCAGGCCACAAGCAGGGAGCTGAATGGGAAGTGGAGCTGCCGGGATTAGAACTGGCATGAATATGGGATCCCGGTGCGTTCAAGGCGAGGACTTTAGCCGCTAGGCCACGCTGCTGGGCCCAGTCTTCTGGAAGTTTGTGTAAAGTACATATTATGAAAAAACTGCGTGGATTTCAAAGTGTTTATGCAACAAAATATGCATCTTTTAATTCCATTTTCCCATTAACTTTTTCAAGTGTTCATGTATATATTTATTAGATTTCATCAAACAGTATACAGACTTGATGGCTTCAAACGAAGGCATGTATTGCTTCATGTATCAGGGTTCTAGAAACCTGAAATGAAGGTATTCTCAGGGTTTCTTTCCTTTGGAAGACTTTGAGGAAAAATATGTTTTGTATCTGTCTTAACTGTTGTTGGCTGCTGGCATTCTTGATATTTCTTGATTTGTATCTGTTACTTAATGTCTGCTTCCATCTTCATGTCACCTTCCCCTCTGTATCTTCTCTTTTAAGAACACTGGTGTTGGGATTTAGTGGCCACTTTAACCTTGGATGATCTCTTTTTTAAGGTTCTTAACCTAATTCTGCAAAAACGCTTTTTCCAAAGAAGCTCACCTTCACAGGTTCTGGGTAGATTTTCCATTTTGTTTGGTTTTGGAAGATACTGTTCAGCCTATTAAAAGGATATTGATTTTGTCTCAGATTAACTCTGGGCAAAATACTAATTGCTAAAGGAAAAAGATAACAGTGGAGGAGTGGGGTAGGCAACACCTTAAGTAAATATACCAGCAGTTTTAGTGAGAAAAATCATAGATATATATTCTTTGGAATATTTTGGAAAGAGAAGATCATAGTTAATATTTCTACAATATTTTTGTTGAAACAGTGTAACTTAAATTTAGATGCGAGAAAATGTAAGACCTAAATTGAGAGATGTTATTGAAATGACTGGCTTGATATTCTCAAAAGCATCAGGGAAACACTGAAGAGTTGTTCTACATTGGAAGAGATTTAAGAGATGTGAGAAATAAATAATACAAGGAAGAATTTTTTATATATCAAGCCTGGTATTAGGATAATGGATGAAATTTGAAGGATGAGAATTGGCATCAGAAAAGTTGGTTTAAGACACTACTTGAGGGCCCGGCGTGGTGGCGCAGTGGTTAAGGTCCTCGCCTTGCACGCCCAGGATCCCATATGGGCGCCGGTTCTAATCCCGGCAGCCCCGCTTCCCTTCCAGCTCCCTGCCTGTAGCCCGGGAAAGCAGTCGAGGACGGCCCAAGGCTATGGGACCCTGCACCTGCGCAGGAGACCCGGAAGAGGCTCCTGGCTTCGGATCGGCATAGAATCGGCCGTTGTGCTTACTTGGGGAGTGAATCATCGGATGGAAGAGCTTCCTCTCTGTCTCTCCTCCTCTCTGTATATCTGCCTTTCCAATAAAAATAAAATAAATCTTAAAAAAAAAAAAAAACCCTGCTGCTTCAGAATTAGGCTGGACTGCAACACCCATTGGTTCCAGTGGAAGAGAGGGCTGGAAACAGAACTGACCCAGCAATTGCAACCACCAGCTAATTAGGGCGATGGACTGTACCAAGCCCTGTGCTTGCAAGTACACACAAGAATCTGGTCTGGGATCACCTCAGACAAAGTTTCTTTGGGGATATCACAATCGAACTGCCAGACTCAGGTCCCTAACCATGAAAAGACAGAGGACAGACCAAATCAATCAACTACCCCAGCCATATGTTGGCAGTGAAAAACAGGGCAAATGGAGACTCTAAGGTGGACTAAGTCAATCAGTGGATTCTTCAGCAACCTCATTGTGCTTGGAATGGCGAGACTGGCAGCAATTCATAACTGTTGAACTATCAAAACCATTTGAGTAAGACCCTCGGAATATGCCCCACATCAGGGACCTGGGGTGGGTGGGAAACTGAGTGAGGCTTTTCCTTTTACTTCCCCCTTTATCCCAGATACAGGAAAAAAAATGTAGAAATAATAGTCTTACCCACTTTCCTGTAGCCCTTGAACTTTTGTGCCCTAATTAACTATATAAAGATTACCAAAAATAAAGAAAAAAAAAGCTACTGTTTCAGATGCCTACATTCTGTTTCAGAGTGCTAGTTTAGATCCCAGCTGCTGTGTTTCTCATCTGGCTTCCTGGTAATGCATCCTGGGGAGGCAGCAGCTGATGGCCTACTTGGGCTTCATCTCAGTTGGAGCTGAAACCAGGAGCCAGAAACTTAATCCCAATCTTTTTGGGTGCTGGCAATATACTTACTTGAGCTAACACTTTTGCGTGCCAGAGTCTATCTTTTCAGAAAGCTGGGATCAGGAGCTGGACATGGGATTCCACATCACCTGTTGAGGGATGAGGTAGCTAATCATTAGGCTAAAATGCCTGCTGTGCTGTAAGTTACCTAACCATTTAAAACACTGATATCCTCCTCTGCAAGTTGAAAATAAAGAGAATGATCTGCCTCATTTCATAGGTTTGCTACTAGTATTATTTAAGATAATGCATGTGAAGCTCACAGTACATTACCTGGTATGAGTTCTCAATAAATGTAATTTTAGGCTATAAATATTCAAAAGTTATTTAAAAACACATAAAATAGCTTTTTCTGAAAATCTTCCAGGAATATTAACAGATATTAAATGGCCGGCTAAATGATATCAAAAGCTTAAATACATCATTGTCCAGAAATGTAATTAGGCTTAAGGTAATACATGTATCCTACAATAATTTCTCTTAGATTGTTTAGAGAGTTATAGTGTGATTGTGTTATTTATAAATTCAATTTTTCAATGTATTGATTAATGGATTAACAATTTTTTTTAGTGTTGAAAATATGTTTTTTAAGCTTTTTCATGTTCAAATGTTAACACTCTTATTCAGGATATACTGTTTTTTGTATTCTAACACTATATTAATGTTTATACCTTGAAGAGTAAAATATGTTATTTCTTATTACAGCAGAATGGCCAAAGACTATGACAGGTCTTCCCAGCACATCAGGGACAACTGCCAGTGTGGTCATCATACGGGGCATGAAGATGTATGTAGCTCACGTAGGGGACTCAGGGGTGGTTCTTGGAATTCAGGATGACCCGAAGGATGATTTTGTCAGAGCTGTGGAGGTGACACAAGACCACAAGCCAGAACTTCCTAAAGAAAGAGAGAGAATCGAAGGACTTGGTGGGAGGTAATCATTCTGTTCATTTGTCTTTCTTGTCCTGGTTCTATTTATCCTTTTAGTCAAACTAACCTACTTTTCTCCTTAACTGAAATTAGTTTCTTAGTGTTATGGGTTTTTTAGTTTGCCATATGCAGACCCCATGGGTATCCATGTTTATTTTCTTTTGAGTTGCCTGTTTCACAGAATTGCTCCAGTGAGAAATATTTTGGCCTCAAAATAAGAGTACATAGAATTTCTTACTGAAAATATTTATATATAAAAATACTGCTCAGTCTGGTGCTCAGATTTTGGATAGAGTGGTTCTGTGAGTTTCAGAGTAGAATAGTTTAAGTATGGCTGGGTAGGAAAAGTTAATGTTAGGCATAACCTTCAGCTACTTTGCTTCAATTTTAGATACACTGCAATCCTTTTTAATTTTATTTTAGCTTAGTATCTCAATGTTTAGGCTGCCAACCAAAAACTAAAATTCATTTCATCACAATTTTTCTGTGATTCAAACCAAGATGAGAAACTATTCTAAAAAGTAGGTGAATGATAATATAAAAAGGGTTAGAAAATTCTGACACAATATTTTTTTTACATATTTACTTATTATTATTTTGAAGGCAGTTTTTGTTAAAGATTTATTTATTTTTTACTGGAAAAGCATTTATACAAAGAGGAGGAAAGACAGAGAGGAAAATCTTCCATCTGATGGTTTGCTCCCCAAATGGCTGCAAAGGCTGGAGCTGAGCCAATCCGAAGCTAGGAACCAGAAGCTTGGAGCTTCTTCTGGGTTTCCCACCCGGGTGCAGGGTCCCAAGACTTTGGGCTGTCCTCGACTGCCTTTCCAGACCACAAGCAGGGAGCTGATTGGGAAGTAAAGCTGCCAGGGCTAGAACTGGTGCCCATATGGGATCCCAGCGCATCCAAGGTGAGGACTTTAGCTGCTAGGCCACTGTGCCGGGCCCTCTGTCACTCTTAAACATTTAAAAAGGAGAATTAACATCTTTAAACTGTAAAGAGTTGAAAGATCACTAAAGATTGCTAATGTGGGTATAGGAACAGAAGCTGATACACCAGTGTGCAAACGAGTGAGCATTTGAAAAAAATGTTTCACATTACTGACATGTAATTCCATTTCCTGCTGTTGATCTAGCAAATTTTTAAAAAAATGAAAGAGGCAGATGTTTGGTAGTCTACTTGGAGTGTTCACATTCCATATTAGAGTGACTGGGCTTGAACTCTCCCTCTGCTTTTGAATGCAGTGTCAGGCTAGTGTGGAGGTAGCAGGTGATGATTTAAGTAGTTGGGTCTCTGCTACCCATGTGGGAGACTTGGATTGAGTTTCTGTCTCTTGCCCCTGCTTGATCTTGCCCTAAATGTGGCAGGCATTTTGGGATGAACCAGAAAATGGAAGGTTTTTGTCTCTCTCTCTTTTTTTTTTTTAAGATTTATTTATTTATTGGAAAGTCAGATATACAGAGAGGAGGAGAGACAGAGAGGAAGTTCTTCTGTCCAATGATTCACTCCCCACGTGAACGCAGTGGCCGATGCTATGCCGATCCAAGGCAAGTATCCAAGAGCTTCTTCTGGGTCTTCCACACGGGTACAGGGTCCCAAGGCTTTGGGCGGTCGTTGACTGCTTTCCCAGGCCACAAGCAGGGAGCTGGATGGGAAGTGGAGCTGCCGAGATTAGAACTGGCACCCATATGGGATCCCAGTGGGTTCAAGGTGAGGACTTCAGCCATTAGGCCATGCCGCTAGGCTCGGTTTTTGTCTCTTTCCTACTTTCTCTCTGCCTTTCAAGTTTTAAAATTAAAAAAAAAAATTAAAAAATAAGTTTTAAGAGATTTTTGGGCCCAACACGGTAGCCTAATGGCTAAATTCCTTGCCTTGCGTGTATTTCGGATCCCATATATGCGTCAGTTCGTGTACTGCCTGCTCCACTTCCCATCCAGCTCTTTGGCTCTTGGTTTTGTTTTTTTTTTTTTTTAAGATTTATTTATTTATTGGAAAGTCAGATATACAGAGAGGAGGAGAGACAGAGAGGAAGTTCTTCTGTCCGATCATTCACTCCCTAAGTGACTGCAACAGCCGATGCTATGCCGATCTGAAGCCAGGATCCAGGAACTTCTTCTGGGTCTCCCACGCAGGTTCAAGGTCCCAAAGCTTTGGGCCGTCCTCGACTGCTTTTCCAGGCCACAAGCAGGGAGCTGGATGGGAAGTGGTGCTGTCAGGATTAGAACTGGCACCCATATGGAATCCCGGTGCGTTTAAGGCGAAGACTTTAGCCACTAGGCCACGCTGCCAGGCCCAGCTCTTTGCTTCTTGCAAAGGCCCAGAGCCTTGGAACACTGCACCCACGTAGGAGACCTGGAAGAGGCTCTGGGCTCCTGGTTTTGAATAAGCTCAGCTCCAGCTGTTGTGGTCAGTTGAGGAGTGAGTCAGTGCATAGAAGATCTTTCTCTGTTCTCTCCTCTCTGTAAATCTGCCTTTCCAATAAATACATAAATAAATAAAATAAATAAATCTTTAAAATAAAGTTGTTGGTTAAGAGAGATCTTAATGTTTTGTTGAGATGGATGCTGTATTGTTGGACTATAAGTTGGTATAACCTATTATAAAAGTAATGTCTACCAATAACTAAATATTTATAATGTAGTGATTTTTAGAAATTTCCTCTAAGGAAATCTGAAAAATATACAACAAACATTTTTTAAGATTATTTTTATTTGAAAGGTACAGCAAATGGTACAGAGGTGAGGGAGAAAAGAAAGCAAGATCTTTCTGCTGCTTCACTTTCTAGATGACTGCAATGGCCCTGGCTGAGCTGTGAGCTTTGTCTGGGTTTCCCATAGGGATCTGAGGACTTAGGTCAACCTCTGCTTCTTTCCAGGTGCATAAATGGGAAGCTAGAGTGGAAGTGGAACAGTGGGATTAAAACTGGCATCCAAATGGAATGATGGATTCACAAGCTATGGCTTAACCTAATATGCCACAGCATAGGTTCCCACAAAAATAATTTAAATAGAATTATTGCAGCATTATTCAATGACTGCTAAAGGCTAGAAATCACTTAAAGGCTGAACAGTTTGGAGAATGGTTAAATATATTTAGTACATGTGTATATGACATTTCATTGATGTAGGCAGTACAAAGAATGTTCATACATACATATTAAAAATTACTGTGTTTTGAAAATTTTCAGACTTAGGGTAGAGAGAATAGTAAACTATGATATAGATTTATGTGTCAGTTAATGATGGGGATGCTTTCTAGTAAATATGTTATTATGTTTTTAAATATGGATAGCAAGCATCTGTCTCTTTACCTGGTCTCTTGATGCAGTCAAGATACATGGTAAACCTAGGATGTGTGAGGCTGCTGTTTTGTTGTAAAGCAGTCTGCCATAATAATGAGTTAAAAGTATAATAAATACATATGTCTAGGCCTAGCACGATCGTGTAGTGGTTAAAGTCCTTGTCTTGAATGCACCAGGATTCCATATGAGTGCTGGTTCTAATCCCAGCAGCTCCACTTCCCATCCAGCTCCTTGCTGGTAGCCTGGGAAAGCAGTTGAGGACAGCCCAAAGCCTTGGGACCCTGCACCAACTTGGGAGACCCAGAAAAAGCTCCTGGCTCCTAGCTTTGGATGGGCTCAGCTCCAGCTGTTGCGCTCACTTGGGGAGTGAATCATCGGATGGAAGATCTTCCTCTGTCTCTCCTTCTCTTTGTATATCTGCCTTTCAATAAAAATAACCAAAGATTTATTTAAAAAATACATATGCCAGTAAAATGGTTATTCTTATCAAGCATTATGTGTTGTATATATTTATATGCTACACTTTTATAAACAATGAGTGCTTATAATAACATTATAAATATGGACTAATACATGGTTGAGGATGTTACAAAGACTTTGACATTACTAAGAAGTAGAAGTGTTTCAGCTCTATTGTAATCTTTTTTTTAAATGTATTTTACTGTTTTTATTTGAAAGGCAGAGTTACAGAGAGAGCAAGAGACAGAAAGTTCTCCTATTCACAGGTTCACTCCCCAAAAGGCTGCAATGTCCAGAGCTGAGCTGATTCAAAGGCAGGAGCTAGGAGGTTTTTTCCAGGTCTGTCAATTGGGTGGCTGGGCCCAAGGACCTGAGCCATCCTACACTGACTTCCATTGTCAGATCATTATCATGGAGCTGGATCAGAAGTGGAGCAGTAGGACATGAACTGCTGCCCATATGGGATACAGGTGTTGAAGGGGGAGGCTTAACTTACTATGTCATGGCACTAGCCCCTTCTATTGTAATCTTATAGAGCTATCATTGTATATGTGGTCTGTTATTGACTGAACTGAAGTATTGTTAGGTGGCATGTGATTGCATATGGGGATATTTTAAAAGGTTATTATTTTTTATTAATTTGAAAGGCAAAAGTTACAGATTGAGAAATAGAGACAGAGAAATCTTGTATCTGCTGGTTCATTCTCTAAAATGTTCACAATGGCTGGAACTGGGCCAGTCAGGAATCAGATGCTTCTGTTTTCTCCTATGTGGATGCAGAGGCCCATGCACTTGGACCATCCTATGCTACTTTCCCAGGCACATTAAGCGGAGTTAAATTGCAAGTGGAGTAGCTGGGATTCTGACTGGCACCCATATGGTATCATTTGACTTATCGCTTGAAAGGCAAAATGATGGGAAGAGAGATAAAGTGATATCTTTTTCCCTACTGGTTCTCTTCCCAGATGCTCCTGGCAGCTTGGTTGAGCCAGCCCGAAGCTAGGAGGAAGAAACTACAGCAAGGTCTTCTGCATGGTTAGGTGCACTTGGATTGTAATTTGCTGCCTTGCTAGGATGCATTACAGGAAGCTGGATAGGCAGTAAAGTAGCTAGGACTTGAATCAGTACCCTGATATAACATGCAGCATCCTAAGTGGCACCTTAACCCAGTGTGTCACAACAACCACCCAGGCAGTTTTAATGATAGAGGAAAATGGCTTTTAGCTCTCCCCTCCCCCCCCAGTCATAAAGGTATATTTGAGTCGTGTGTGTAGGTGTGTATAGTAACACTAGTATGGTTGAAATTTGAGTGACATAAAAGCTGGATATATCATGGAAGGTCATAGCTACTCTTGTCCCACAATGGCCTGATTGCCTTCCACTTATAAGGTAACCTGTGTTATATACTCTTCATTTTATATATATACACACACATACATATACATACACACATATATATGGAACTGTATACTGTACAAATGTGTCATCATTTGCTTTAATGAGTTATTTATTTATTTAATTTTTAAAAGATTTATTTATTTATTGGAAAGTCAGATATACGAGAGACAGAGAGGAAGATCTTTCCTCCGATGATTCACTCCCTAAGTGAGTGCAACAGCCGATGCTATGCTGATCAGAAGCCAGTATCCAGGAGCTTCTTCTGGGTCTCCCACACGGGTGCAGGGTCCCAAGGCTTTGGGCGGTCGTTGACTGCTTTCCCAGGCCACAAGCAGAGAGCTGGATGGGAAGTGGAGCTGCCAGGATTAGAACTGTTGCCCATATGGGATCCCGGGCGTTCAAGGCGAGAGCCTTAACTGCTAGGCCACGCCGCCGGGCCCAATGGGTCGTTTTTAAAAATATATACTTCAATCGGGTTTATAAACTAAGGTTTTATTTATTGTTTTCAAAAACGCATTTGAGAAAATGAAAATTCCTATCTACTGCCTTATTCAAATCCCTGCAACAGCCCCTAGGTAGCAACAAAGCTGGGATCTGGGAATTCAATTCTGGTTTCCTACTTGAGTGACTGAAACTCAGTGTGTGAAACTCACTGCTGCTCACAGGATCCACATTAACAGAATGCTGGAGTCAGAGGCAGAGCTTCATGCTGACTGATAAAGAGATGTAGGTAGGCATTGTTTCTTTTTTAAAAAAAGATTTGAGAGTCAGTATGATGGAGAGGCAGATACAGACATAAGAGAGAAATTTCTTTATTTGAAAGGCAGAGTTACAGAGAGAGGAGAGAGAATTGTTAAAATATACTTATTTTTAGGGGCTGGCAAGTTAATCCTATGCCTGCAGTACCAGCATCCCATATGGGTGCTGGTTCTAATCCTGGTTATTCCATTTCTGGTTTAGTTCCCTGCTTATGGCCTGAGAAAGCAGTGGAGGATGGCCCAAATACTTGATCCCTTTCCCCTATGTGGGAGTCGTTGTGGCTAGGTTGAAACAAGAAGCCTGGAACTCCATCAGGGTTTCCCACTTGGGTGGCAGCGTCCCAGGTACTTGGGTTATCATCTGCTTTTCCAGGCTCATCAACAAGGAGCCAGATCAGGAGCAGAATATCTTGGATTCAAACCAACACCTCTCCAGGGAATGCTGACTTTATAAGCAGCAGCCTGTCCTGTTACTATAATGCAAGTTCAAAATTGTTTTTCTTTAATCAGTAACTTTATTTTGTCTTTTCTTCATTAGAGACACAGAATTGTAAGTAATATCCCTGGATGTTAAGGAACAAGAGAGTTTTTAATATGATTAGTTTGAAAGCAGCTACTATAACTACTTCAATATTAGGCATAATGTTTAGGAGGCGTTTTTAGAAAAGAACAATAGGGCTTTAAGGTGGAGTGGAAATTGCCTTTGCTATTTTAGCTGTTATGTAGATACTACCTTCAAAACTGAGGAACTAATTAATACAAATTATGGTAAATTAAACTACTCTGAAATTTCTGTTCTATTTTAGTGTCTATAGCATTTTCTTTCTCCCACTGTCCCTCTTTTTCCTTACTCTTTTAATGTTTCATTTAGTTGCTGAAAGGCAGAGAGAGGGAGAAACAGATTTTCCATCCACTGATTTAACACCCCAAATGAGCACAACAACCAAGGTTTGGTTAGGTTGGAGTCAAGAGCATAGAAGTCTATGTGGGGGGGCCGGTGCAATGGCGCAGTGGTTAGCTTAAAGGTCCTCGCCTTGCATGTCTGGGATCCCATATGGGCGCCGGTTCTAATCCTGGCAGCTCCACTTCCCATCCAGCTCCCTGCCTGTGGCCCAGGAAAGCAGTCGAGGACGGCCCAAAGCTTTGGGACCCTGCACCCGCGTGGGAGACCTGGAGGAGGCTCTTGGCTTCGGATCGGCATAGCATTAGCTGTTGTGCTCACTTGGGGAGTGAATCATTGGACGGAAGATCTTCTTCTCTGTCTCTCCTCTCTGTATATCTGACTTTCCAATAAAAATACATAAATCTTTAAAAAAAAAAAAAAAAGAAGTCAATGTGGGTATCTCTTGTTGGCTGCAAGCATACCAGGAAGATGGATTTCAAGTGTGTTCACGGCGAGGAGTTTTTAGTGCTAGGACACTGTGCTGGGCCGTGCGGGGCATTTTCTATTACATCATTTTGAACTTGTTTTAGTTCTCCACTGTACCTTTCAATATGGTAGCCACTCAGCATGTGTAATTTATTAAAAAAAAAAATTAGGGCGCGGCTCAGTAGCCTAGCAGCTAAAGTCCTCACCTTGCATGTGCTACAGGGATCCCATATGGGCACTGGTTCTAATCCCAGCAGCCCCGTTTCCCATTTAGTTCTCTGCTTGTGGCCTGGGAAAGCAGTGGAGGACTGCCCGAAACCTTGGGACCCTGCACCCGTGTGGGAGACCTGGAAGAGGCTCCATGGTCCTGGCTTCGGATCAGTGCAGCTCCAGCTGTTGCAATCACTTGGGGAGTAAATCAGTGGATGGAAGATCTTCCTCTCTGTCTCTCCTCCTCTCTGTATATCTGACTTTGCAATGAAAATAAATCTTAAAAAAAATTTTTTTTTAAATTTGCCCTGGCTCTATGTATAGTGCTAGTAGCCACTTACAGTGGTTACTGAATTAGACAGTTTAGAAGCAATATTTCTGTCAGTGCAGGAAGATTCTTCACACTACTACTGAAGTGTTCTTATTCATGGTGGGTATTTAGTGTGATGGTTGTTTCTTGAGATACCGTCATCCCAGATTGGAGTCAAGGTTAACTTCTGATCCAGCTTCTTGGTAATGTACACCCTGCAAGAAAGCAGTTGATGGTCAAGTACTTGGATTCTTGCCACTCATGAAGTAGACCCAGATGGAATTCCTGCCTCCTGGCTCCTTCTTTGGGATGGCCAATCATGATCTGTCGCAAATACTTGGGAAATGAAATAGCAGATAGCAAGTGGCTAGTGTTGCAGATTAGCCTGTTAAACTACCAGCTGTGACACCGATATTTTTTTGCAAGTGTGGTTTGTGTCCCAGATGCCTTACTTCCAATCACGCTCCCTGCTAACACACTTGGGAAAGCAATGGAAGATGGCCCAAGTGCTTGTGCCTCTCTGCCCCCATGGGAGACCAAGATGGTGTTCTTGGCTACTCAACCATGGCCATTGCACCCATATTGGGAGTGAAACAGTGGGTGGAAGATATTTCTCTTTCTGTAACTGCCTTTCAAGTAAACAAAAAAAAAATTTTTTTAAGATAGCGTGGAGGCCTGGCATGATAGCTTCAAATAATCTTCCCCCTTCAAGCCTGGGAAAGCAATGGAAAATGGGCCAAAGCCTTGGAACCATGCATCCACATGGGAGACCTGGAGGAAATCGTGACTGCTGGCTTTGGATTGGCTCAGCCTGGGAAGTGAACCAGTAGATAGAAGATTTTTCTGTCTTTCTTTCTGTAAATCAGCCTTTCCAATAAAAATAAATGAACCAAAAAAAAGATGAGTTGTCCTCCACTGCTTTCCCAGGCCACAAGCAGGGAACTAGATGGTAAGTGGAGTAGCTGAAAAATAAACCGGTGCCCATCTGGGATCCTGGTGCTTACATGGCAAGAGTTTAGCCATTGAGCCATTACACCCAGCCCCAAATAAATCTTTAAAAAGAAGAAGGAAGAAAGAAAAACAGGATGGTATTGATGGAAGAGCTCCCTCTCTAAATACTTTTTTTAAGAAAGCTTTCTGCTTTATTAGGAATGTTGGGTTGTATTCACATTTATTTTTATTCAGGAATGATTAATATTTTCTCATTATAAATTTTAAACTTATTTTGCTTCCCTTAGGGCTTTTATTTTATTTTATTCTCTCTTATCTCCAACATTGCCTTGAAGTTGGAGTAAAATAGAAAAAATAGAAGTGATGAGTTGACAGGCTTTACCTTAGCATGTAGAGTATTTCAGAATGACATTTGTCACCTTTACATACTTTTTTTCTTTTAGATTTATCTTTTTTTTTTTTTTATGCAGTGGGGGGAGATGGCTATAGAGGAAGAGACAGATTTTTCACCCACTGGTTTAGGCCCTAAATGGCACAAAAACCAGAGATGGGCTAGTCTGGAGCCAGGATCGCCTTCCTCATCTCTCATGTGAGTGCAAGGGTCCAAGCACAGCCAGGACATAAATTGATGCCCATGTGGGATGTTGGCACTACAGGCCACAGCTTAGTCTACAACACCGTGGCACTGCCCCTATTCATTTTTGTTTATATTATTTCTGTCTGGTGTTGTTTAACCTCTTTCAATAATCTCTAGAATCTCATCTTTTTTTTTTTTTTTAAAGATTTATTTTTTATTATTTTTGTATTGGAAAGGCGGATATACAGAGAGAAGAGACAGAGAGGAAGATCTTCCGTCCGATGATTCACTCCCCAAGTGAGCGCAACGGGCCGAAACTATGCCGATCCGAAGCCAGGAGCCTCTTCCGGGTCTCCCACGCGGGTGCAGGTTCCCAAAGCTTTGGGCCGTCCTCGACTGCTTTCCCAGGCCACAGGCAGGGAGCTGGAAGGGAAGCGGGGCTGCCGGGATTAGAACCGGCGCCCATATGGGATCCCGGGCGTGCAAGGCGAGGACCTTTAACCACTTGCGCCACCGCGCCGGGCCCTAGAATCTCATCTTACCCAGCATTTCCTGAACAGAAACTGGCTTATACATCTTTCAGTATGAACAGACAAGTCACTGCTTTGTGATAATACAATATTACTGTATTAATAAATTGAGCTACTTTTGTTTTGTTTTAGTCAGAGTATTTATATCAGCTCTTTATTTTTTAGCGTAATGAACAAGTCTGGGGTTAATCGTGTAGTTTGGAAACGACCTCGGCTCACGCACAACGGACCTGTTAGAAGGAGCACAGTTATTGACCAGATTCCTTTTCTGGCAGTAGCAAGAGCACTTGGTAAGTATATTTTAACAAAACACTGAATTTTTTCTACTATATGGTGATATAAGACTGAGATTTAATCCCTTACTTGGCACTTGGTAAGTACAGACACATGATAATAATTGAATACATGGAACCTAATTGAGGGATGAATATTTGGTACAACTACTGAGACACCTACATCCAGTGTAGGAGTGCCGTGTGTTAAAGCCCTGACTTTTCAGATTCCAGCTTCCTGCTCATGCATCCCACACTTGGAGGTAATGGGTGAGGAACTGATGATTGGGTCTGTATGACTCATGTGGGGGTCCTAGATTGAATTCCTGGCGCCTCTGTTAGGGCTGTTCCGCCCAGGAAGATCGTCCATCTGATAATTCACTCCCCAAGTGGCTACAATGGCTAGAGCTGTGCTGATCCAAAGCCAGGAGCCAGGAGCTTCTTCTTGGACTCCCGCGTGAGTGCAGGGTCCCAAGGCTTTGGGCCTTCCTCAACTGCTTTCCCAGGCCACAAATGGTGCTGGATGGGAAATGGGGCTGCCGGGATTAGAACCAGCACCCATATGGGATCCCACTACATTCAAGGCGGGGACTATTAGCTACTAGGCTACTGTGCTGAGCCCTTATCAATATTTTTAAATCAAGTGTTATATTTTTACTTGTCTTTTTAATAATTTCTCTGTTTTTAAAATTTGTATTTTGTGAAGGAGGCATGCCCATATGGACCACTGATTAGGATGGGAAGGGTAGAAGAATAGTGGAAAGTCAATAAAATCATTGTTTCCAATTTTCTTTCTTTTTCCTTTTCCTGAGAAGTGGAGAGGGCCACTCTCAGCAGCCCAACAGTGTAAGTATCCATGGATGGGAGATTGCCACCCAGTGTCACCCCAGGTCCCCAATATGGAGCATTTTCTGAGGATACTGTTTAAGTGGTTTCAGTAATTCTGAGATGCTGTTGATTTCATTGCTCCAAGGTTGAGGAAATCCTTCCAAAGTGCATTGGCTGACAAAATGCACCTTAGTGTTGTCTCCACTTGCCCAGATACTTGCTATTAAAGCTGGGCCGGGAGAGCTATCTTATCTTGCCCTCCATGGTATTAGACGTCCTCTGCAGGCCTCAGTGAACTGGTTGTTGTATCCCCCATGAGTATCTGGGCATTCTGTCCACCTCACAGGCCTCCACAACTGTGGAGACCCCAGTTGTGACACATGCACTCTATGATCAGACCACAGATCCTATGATTTTCATTGTGATTGGAGTTCTGAGTCCAGTGATCCAGGTGGGATTCTCCAAAGAAACCTTGCCAGAGGTGACCTGACTCCTGCATGGGCCAGCCCGTTTGGGGTCTAGCTCAGTTTGTCACTCACATCAGCCTACACATACACTGGTAACCTGGTTAGTTCTGTTTCCAGCCCCATCTCATATGCTGTGGTCCAGTCCATCCCTCCCCACCACACAGTTGGCCTTCAAGCACGCCAGTGGGAACTGCAGCCTATTCAGGGCAATCCCAAAATACATCCACCAGGCCCGCCTCTATCCCTTGTTCCTGCACATGACAGTATTTTCAGTATTTTCAACAGACTTATCCAGTCTGTTTCGCATCCCATTCAGCTTTTGTACACACCAATGGGTGTTGCAGCCTCGCTCAGCCCAACCAACCTCAGTATCCAGCCCACACTTATGCTGGTGGATGCCACTGCCTGTCCAGCCAGGTCCAGCCCCAGCCCTGGCCCTTGTGCTCACTGGTGGGAGCTACAGCCCATCAGAGAGGCACCCAAAGTTTCCCTACTGGGCCCACCCCCAGCCCTAGATCTTGTACTTTCCAGGTGATTCTGCAATCTAGTCTGACAGGACTTGCCCCCATACCCAGCACTTCCCGGCTGATGCTGTGGCAAAGCCTGACCAGTCCGCATTTACTCTGGCTTATGCTTGCATCATTGGATACAGTGGCTTAGCTTAGCCTGGCTCTCCTTGCTAAACCAACTCACGTGCAGGCCAATGGGTGTTTTAGTTTTGCCTAGCCCGGTGTGCCCCCTGTCCCAGCTCTCATGTTCACCAGTTGAAGCAGTGGCCCAGCAGGGCAGTCATTACTGCTTCCCTACCACCAATCCCAGATTTGTGAGCATTTGAGGAGCAAGCCAGTGATTGGAGGACCTTTGTCTTTCACTCTCTGCCTGTCAAAGGAAAGTTTTATAAAAAGAAAACCTAATTCTGAGGAAAAAGACTAATGTATTTGCTTCAGTGCCAGGTGCTCTTTGATTGTGATTCATATCTTCTGTTTGGTCAACTTGTAGTAAGGGAAGCATGTGGGTGGGCATTTGGCACATTGGTTAAAACACTGATCCAGAAGCCTGCATCCCATGTAGGAGCGTCTGAGGTTGAGTCTTGGGTCTGCTTTGGATTCTGGCTTCCCTCCTGGTCGTTGTCCTGAATAAGCAGCAGGTGATGACTCGAGTACTTGGAGTCTCTCACTCTTCTGGCTGACTTTAGTTATGTTCTATTCTTGCTTTGGCCTGACTCAACCCCAGAGGTTTAGGCATTTGGAGAGTGAACCAGTGGGTGAAAGAGCTGTCTCTGTGTCTCTGCTTTACAGATGTTTAAAATATATTTAGAAAAGAAATAAAATAAACTTAGGAATTTTTATGTATGTCTAGGCTTGGTGTTGTTCTTTAAAAAAGTATTTTTAAATGTCCTTCCCTACTTGAACTCTTAATATTTCTCCTAAGAACTTTTAAGAATTTTTTTCTTTAATTACTAAATATCAGTTGTATTGAAACAGAGAACAAATTGGAAATTACATGTATATAAATATCTTACTCTGCTATGCTAAATGGGAGTCTTCTTTCTTCTAACAAATGTGTGAGTGCTGATTTGATGTTTGGCATTAGGCTTTGGTGATAAAGTACAGATATATTCTCAGTTCTCATAGCTACATAGCTGAGAAAATAAACCACAAAAAATTAAGCTTATATAAATAAAATAATAACAGAATAGGATATACCATAGAAATCAGATGCTGTGAGGAAAGAATAGTTTAAAGGAGTAATTATTTTGGAATGTGTGGTTTTTCAGAAGTGTATTTTAACTGAAATTTTAATGCTGAAAAGGAGCTAATCTTATGAGGAGCTTATTGGAAGATTGTTTCAGATATGGATCCTGAATTGGGAAGAGCTCAGCATGTTCCAGGAATTGTCAAAAAACTGGAGTTAGTGAGGTAAACTTGGGGCTATCCTGGAATGATATTTACATTCTGGCGAGAAGCATTAAAGAATATTAAACTAAGGAATAACATTGGGTATATGATATACCTTCTATTTTATATTTCACAACTTAAGATTGTGAGCCAACTTAAATCCACTGGTTCACTCCCTGAATGACCGCAACAGTCAAGGCTATGCCAGGCCAAAGCCAAGAACTTTTTCCTTATGTCCCATGTGGGTGCAAGGACCCAACCACCTGGGCTATTCTATGCTGTCCTCCCAGGTGATCCAGCAGGGCAGCTGGGTTCTGGAACAGCACCCAAGGGAAATGCTGGTGCCACAGGTGGCTGCCTCATCATTGTGCCATAGTGCTGGCACCATGATAGACCTTTTAGAAAGTTCATTCTTGGTGACATTTGACCTAACAATTAAGATGCGGGGAAAGTCAGGTGTTCTATGTCAGAGTGCCTGGCTTTAAGTCTTTACTCCCAATACCAGTTTCCTGCTAGTGAGGATCATGGGAGGCCAGCAAGTAATGATTCAGCATAGTTGGGTCTCAACAACTTATGAGAGACCCTGATTTGAGTTTCCAGATCGCAGCTTCAGCTTGGCTCAACTCTTGGTGTTACAGGCATGTGAGAGTGAGTCAATGAATGTGAACTTGCTGTCTCAGTCTGTTTCTCTGTCTCTTTGTCCTCCTCCTTCCCCACCCCCTACTGCAAAGAGTTTATGGTAAATGGACCCAGGGACATTGATAGGGAGCTGAATCAGAAGTGTAAGAACTGGGACATAAACCAGCAACCTGTATGGGATCCTGGCACTACAGGCTATGGCTTAAGTATTATACGTAATGGTCCTAGTGTGTGTGTTTGTATGCGTATGCAGATTCTTTCTTTTAAATATTGATTTATTTGAGAGTCTGAGTTATACAGTCATTCATCTACTGGTTCACTTCCCAGATAGTTATAAGAGCTGGGGTTGGGCCAAGCCAAAACTGGAAACCATGAGCTGCTTCCAGGTCTCCTTGAGTGACAGGGACACAAACACCTGGACCATCTTCAGCTTATTTTCACAGGCCATTAGCAGGAAGCTGGATCAGAAATGGAGCAGCTAGAACATAAATTGGAGCCCCTATGGGATGCTATCATTACAAGCAGTGGCATTACTCACTATGCTGCAATGCTGGCCCCCATATATGGACTTTTCTTGAAGGGGGCTATACTCTAACTTTTAATTAATTAATTAATTAATTTTTGGGGGCTCTACCTTAATAGTATAATAACTATTTATGTAGCATTTATTTGATGTTATAATTTGTTTATAGATGGTTTAAAATATGTAGGAGGTTGTGATAGGTTGTATGTAGATATTAGGGTTTATTTTTTTTTTATTGGAAAGGCAGATCAGATTTACAGAAAAAAGGAGAGACAGAGAGAAAGATCTTCCATTTGGTTCACTTCCCAAATGGCCACAATGGCTGGAGCTGAACCAATCCCAAACCAGGACCTAGGATTTTCTTCCAAGTCTCCCATGCAGATGCAGGGCCCCATGCTTTGGGCCATCTGCAGGGAGCTGGATGGGAAGTGGAGCAGCCAGAACAGAGATTGACACCCTTATTGGATGCTGGCACTTACAAGGTGAGGAGTTAGCTATTGAACCATTGTTCCAGGCTCCAGATTATTTTTATATGGAAGGACATGAGCATCCATGGATTTTGGTGTCTGTGTTGGAATCTGGAACCTCTCTTGGATACTGAGGAACAATAAACACGTGGTAACAATTTAATATTCATTTACCAGCAAGGAACAATATAAGGGATGATAACTCCTGCTTACATTCCATGCGGATGGTACGTTTCAGATTGGCCACTCCCATTTGTATTGTTTGTGAGCATTGAAAGAGGGTAAGAGATTCAATTATTAATGTTGAAAATGGATGGTAACTTACTGGACTAAAAACTTTTACTGTAGATTCAAATGTAAGGTAAACCTTCATTTTAGAAAAGTAGGTGGTAGGTTATGTTCTGTGCAAGTGTGCCAAGGATTTCAAGAGATGCTTGAAACCCTTAGGTGATTTTGCAGGGCTTCTAGAGAGGTCTTAGAACAATCTGCTGGTTTTTCTGGTTCATACAGTTATATTCATTCCAAAAGAGTCTCTGTCTCTTTCCCACTTCTAACCCACCCCAGTTCTATGTAGGTATGGATGGAAAATGTAAAGCAAAGAAGATAAAATGCTAGTAGTTGCATCTAGGAGGAGAATATGTGGTTGTTCTTCGTCTTATTTCTATTATTTTTTTGGAAATTTTACTTACTACTTAACAGGAAAAGATAGAGAAGTAATTCAACCCATGCTTGCATGTCTTCAGTAATCTTAATGTTTCAAGGTACAAACTCCTGAATTTCTAAAAAGCTGTATTAATTTTTATTATGAGTTAAAAATCTGCCTTCTGGGGGCCTGGTGCGGTAGCCTAGCAGCTAAAGTCCTAGGCTTGCACGCGCCAGGATCCCATATGGGCACTGGTTCTAATTCCGGCTGCTCCACTTCCCATCCAGCTCCCTGCTGGTAGCCTGGGAAGCAGTCGAGGACAGCCCAAAGCCTTGGGCCCTTGCACCCTCTTTGGAGACCCAGAAGAAGCTCCTGGCAAGATCTGTCTTCTGGGACGGTGTTAGAGCTCTGTTAGCTGAATCATAGCTTATGAAATAAACATCCTGTATTTGTGACGAGCTTGGTCACAGCTAACTCTGCTTTCAGTCTTGATCTTTGCTGATGTGCCTGAGAGAACGAGCAGTGGAAGTTGGCCCAAATACTTGGGCCCCTTCTATCCATGAGGGAGATCCTTGTGGTGTGACTCAGTGCTGGCCATTCTGTTTATTTGTATTCATTTTATTTGAAAGGCAGATATTCTTTCATTTGAGAGTGTAGTAATGAACTTCCTTTTACTAATTTACTTCCTCCTTGTACCACAAAAGGCAAGAGGCTGAAATTGGAACCCAGGAACTCAGTCTAGGTCAACTGTTGGTAGCAGGACCTCAGTAATTCAAGCCATCAGTTGTTAATGCTTCTGCTTTCCAGGTTTGCATTAACAGGAAGCTGAAATTGGGAGCAGGCACCAGTTATTGAACTTAGGTACTCTGATGTGGCATTTATGCAACTGGATAGGTATATAAAATACCCATCCCTGGTTTGTAATTTTAAATGAAATACTCAGACGAGGCTCACTGAAAAGATATGTGAGTACAGAGATGAAATGCCTGGGAGTGCCTGCTTCAAAGAATGTAGGTTAAAGTAACAAATGCAAAAGTCATCACTACTCAGAAGTTTGAACTGAGTGGTTGGAAGGGTGGAGTTGCCATTAACTGACACAAGAAAGGCTGGAACATCTGTGATAAAGAGGTCATAAGTTTAGTTTTGGTTAAACTAGCTTTGAGACACATACTGAAACATTATTGTAAATGGTAATGTCTTTGAGTTATCTCATGTAGACAGGGGCTTTCATTCTGAGAGCTACCGTGTGAAAGAACTGTCCTTCAAATAAAGTGAAAATGAAATATGATTTAAAAAATATGACAACAAAGAAAGGCATTTGAATGGAGAAAAGAGGTATGACAGGTAAGAGCCGTAAGGGGATGGTGCTCTGGTAGCTAAGTGAAGAAGGTATTTCAGAAAGAATGCTTGAAATTAAGTTGCATTACATTTTGCAACTTACTGGTCATTGTTAATCCTAACAAGGAAAATAGTTTTGGTGTAACAGTCTGCAGCCACAATGAGGATTTGTTCAAACAAGAGCAAATTTTATGAAGAGGAGGAATAAAATTTGACCTAGGAAATTCATATGATTTCTCGTCTAGAGTTTGCTGTTTTAAAGAAAAAAAAAATACTAATAACTGATGAGAAATCCACTGGCAAAATGAAAGCTTGTAGGAAAGAAAATATTGTTATGATTATATTATTCAGCAGTTAATTTTTACTCAATTTTATAAATAAATATATAGAAAAACAGGTCTTGGGAGGAATGAATTTGTTTTAGTAATAAAAGATTCCCTCTGTTAATTTTCTTTTTCTTTCTTTTTTTTTTTTTGCCTTATTATAGAATTTTTTCTCAGAAAAGGCACTAACCTTTTAAATTTTAACACTTAAGCATTAAAAAAGGTATTGCATGTTGCTTTCTCAATTTTTATTCCTATACTTTGGGATTTTTAAATCTTAAAAAAATGATTAGTTTAAAACTAGAGTTACAGAAAGAAAGGAAGTCAGGAAACATATCTTCCATGCAGTGGTTCACTCTTCAGATGCCTGGAGCTCAGCTAGGCTGCAGTCATGGGCCTAGAACTTCATCCAGATCTCATGTGGGTATCAGAAGATCAAGCATTTGGCCTACACTGCTTTCCTTGATGAATTAATAAGGCGCTGGATTGGATGAACAACAGTGAGGATTCAAACATTGGTGTCCGTGGTGGAGACTTAACCTATTGCACCACACTGCTGGTTCCTACATTCCAGAAAAGCTATATGATTGGCTTTCTGAATTAGGCTTATTGCTCGTCAATACTTATTTGCCCATAGAAAATTAAATGTTAATGTTTAGCACCAATCTCATTATTTATGTTAGTTTTCCTTTCAGTGTTTTTCAGAGTCATAGGAATCTCCTTATGATTGATATCCTTTAGGCACTCAGTATGATAGTTTCTAAAGTATAATGTGGTAAAGGAAAGTGCTAATGGCTGCTGTGGAGTTGCATGTTAATTTTATAAATCACTTATTGAACAGATGCGTTTTAGTGCAATATGCAGGGAACACTGCTGTAAATGTGCAAGCACCTGATCTTTGCTGTCATGAACTTTAAAATCTAAGGAAGGAGAAGAGTATTTATTAGATGCACACAAAAATAAATGAAAAATTTCAGCTTTTAATCACTTAAGTATATGTTAATGAGAATTTGAAATATGTTTGTTTTACTTACAGAGGCCAGAGTAGTGATTGAACTGACATTGCTATAATTGCTAATAGGGGAGAGAGAAGAAAAATGTTTTAGGAATAGTAACAGTGTTTGCAAAACGCTTCATGGCAGAAAAGTATGTTCTGGGATGGACCCTATGGAACAGTAGGTTTAAAACCACTGCTTATGGCAGGTATCCATATTTTGGTGATGCTCTGAGTCCTCTTAGCTCTGCCTCCAATCCAACTTCCTGCTATGTTCCTAGGAAGACAGCAGATGATAGCCTGTAAGCACTCTGTGTGTTAAACCAACAGATGTAAGAATATCTCTTTCCTTGTCTCTGATACTATGCCTTTTAAATAAATCTCTCTTTCCCTCTCTTTTTTAAGTGTGATTATGAGACTGATAATGGGCAGTGTAGTTGAAACAAATATGGGAATAAATAAGGGATATAAGTAAAAGAAGAACAGATGCTCATATCAGATGCCATGCTTGGAGCTGGAGGTTTAGCCAATTGAGCTATTCTGTCAGGCCCCAGAGAGAGAGATCTTATATCTGCTGGTAAATTCCCCACGTGGAAGCAACAGCTGGAGCTGATCCAGGAATCCATTCAGGTCTTCACAAGGGTGGTAAGACCCTTCTTCTTGGGCTGTTAAGCATTACTTTACCAGAACATGAGCAGGAAGCTGGATTGGGAAAGTAGAGTATCTGGAACTTTAACTGTTATTCCAGTGTAAAATGCTTGCATTGCAAGCAGCAACTTATTGCAATATAATGTTGGTGTCTAGATTTATATTTCTAGGAGATGATTTTATTTCTCTTAGTTTATTAGAAAGGCAGAGTGATAGAGATATCTCCCATCTGCAGTTTCATTCCTCAAATGGCTGCATTGCCCAAGGCTGTGCCAGGCTAAAGGTTGGAGTCTTGGAACTCTATCCAGGTGTCCCACGTGGATGTCAGGAAGTGAAATATTTGGCCTATCACCTGCTACTTTCTCACTTTCTCAGGCACATGAGAATGGAGCACATCTTTTTTTTTTTTTAATTGTAAAGTCACAGATATACAGAGGAAAATCGTCCATCCGCTGATTCACTCTCCAAGCGGCCCCAACAGTTGGAGCTGAGCCAATTTGAAACCAGGAGCCTCTTTCCAGTCTCCCACGTAGGTGCAGGGTCCCAAGGCTTTGGGCTGTCCTCGACTGTTTCCCCAGGCCACAAACAGGGAGCTGGATGGGAAGTGGAGCAGCTGGGACACAAATTGGCACCATATGGGATCCCGGTGTGTGCAAGGCGAGGACTTTAGCTACTTGGCTACTGTGCTGGGTCCTGGAGCACGTCTTAAGAGGAGCATTTGAGATGCCAGCATCACAAGTGACAGTTAAATTGCAGCTTTGGTCTCATAATTAGCAGTTTTGAGGATGGATTAGAGAAGGCAGAAATTGTTAGAAAGCTACCAATAGCGGGGGCTGCTAAAACACGTGGGGTACAGACCACTGGGTATCCTGTGGACTGCTGAATGCCTTGTGTCGCCAGATTTAGTGAATCAGATGAGCCTACTGAAGCCAGAAGCTTCTTTAGTTTTTATATTGCATCAGCGCCCTCTACTGAAGAAAAAAGGCAAAAAGTCATTGATCAGGCAGCAGTCATGTTTGGTGATGTTGAAGGGTCTTCAGACATGCTGTTCCATGTGGAAGACCTGTATAGCTTCAATCTGGCCCACCCCTGGCCATTAAATCCATTTGGGAAGTGAAAAAGTGAAGGATCTCTCTCTCCATCTCTGTAACTCTGCCTTTTAAATAAACAAATCTTTCTCTTTTTTCTCTGTTTCTCTCTCTCTCATGGGATCCCAGTCTTGAGCAGGGAGGATTAGTCAATCGAACCTTTGTGCTGAGCCCTCCAATAAATCATTTTAGAATATGGTTAGGGTCAGCTTTGTGGTACAGTGAGCTAACCTGCAGTCTCCAGTGCCAGCATCCCCATATGATAGCATGAGATGCTTTATTTGCAACCGGCTTCTTGCTAATGTGCTTGGGAAGCAGCAGAAGATAACCTAACTGCTTGGGACCCTGCTATTCAAGTGGGAAACCCAAATAGAATTCTAGGCTCCTGGCTTTGTCCTGGACCAGCCCAGGTTGCTGTGTACTTTTGGAGACTGAACCAGCATATGAAGATCTGTCTGTGTCTTTTCTTGCCTTATCATTCTACCTATAAAATAACTTTTTAAAAAGATGGCTAACTTGTGGGTAGAAGGTTCCAGTTCATCAATCTATAGTCATTGTAGTATTAACTGACCCATGGAAGAATCAACAAGGATGCTAAAATATAGTATGTTTCAGTGAAGAACAGAGTATTTTACACATTCTTAAACCACTCTTCAGATCAAGAGAAAGGCAACTTGATGGTATGGTAAACAGTACTTGAACCAAATGAGGAAACTTAGCATCACCAGTAATAGGACCCAGTGTCCCTGCTTCTAAGATATTTTGAGAAAAACATATCTGCAACAGTGTATTATTTTGGCCAGAAACAAAGAGTTTAACTTGAGTACAAATGTGTATGTAGGGCCTGGCACAGTAGCCTAGTGCCTAAATTCCTTGCCTTGTGTGCACTGGGATTCCATATGGGTGCTGGTTTGTGTCCCAGCTACTCCACTTCCCCTCCAGCTAGCTCCCTGTTTGTGGCCTGGGAAAGCAGTCAAGGACGGCCCAAACCCTTGGGACCCTGCACCCATGTGTGAAACCCAGAAGAAGCTCCTGAATCCTGCCTTTGGATTGACTCAGCTCCAGCTGGTGTGACCACTTGGGGAGTGAACCAGTGGATTGAAGATTTTCTCTCTCTCTCTTCTTCTCTGCAAATCTGACTTTTCTTTTCATAAAAATAAAGAAATCTTTTTTTAAGACTTACTTATTTTTGCTGGAAAGTCAGATATACAGAGAGGAGAGGCAGAGAGGAAGATCTTCCATCCGATGATTCACTCCCCAAAGTGAGCACAACGCCTGGTGCTGTGCCAGTCTGAAGCTAGGAGCCAGGAAATTTCTCCAGGTCTCCCATGTGGGTGCAGGGTCCCAAGGCTTTGGGCCGTCCTCGACTGCTTTCCCAGGCCACAGGCAGGGAGCTGGATGGGAAGTGGAGCTGCCGGAATTGGAACTGGTGCCCATATGGGATCGTGGTGCATTCAAGGCAAGCACTTTAGCCAATAGGCCATCGTGCCAGGGCCCCAGAAATCTTTTTCTTTTAAAAAGTTTCTCATCAACAGATTAAAGAAATTATATGTTTATCGCAACAGAAGAGCTTTTTTTAAAAAAAAAAAAAAAGATTTTTTTGTTTTTATTTGAAAAGCAGATTTTGATCCCAGCCTGAATACATGTATGGGATCCCAGTGCCTGCAAGGTGAGGCCTTTAGCCACTAGGCTACTGCGCTGGGCCCTGATGAGATACTTTTTAGCTTGGAAATAATTCCCATTGCTTTTTCTTTGTTCCTGCAGGTGACTTGTGGAGCTATGATTTCTTCAGTGGCGAGTTTGTGGTGTCCCCTGAACCAGACACAAGTGTCCATACTCTTGATCCCCAGAAGCACAAATATATTATTTTGGGCAGTGATGGACTTTGGAATATGATTCCACCACAAGATGCCATCTCAATGTGCCAGGATCAAGAAGAAAAAAAATACTTAATGGTAAGAAGTGTTTTGATAATTTGCTAGTATTGTTAAACATTCTAATACTTTTGTCAGGGATCTTAAGTATGAACTGAGGATTTCTTCCTGGGTAGATTTTTACCTAGTAGTGAATAGTCACAGACTTACTGTGAAACCTTGCCTGGCTGTTTTTAAAAATTGAGATTTAATTCACAAACATTCGATTTACCTTTTTAAAATGTGAAATTCAGTGATTCAAAATGAAATCACAAAGAAGCTCCAGCACAGTGATCGCTGATTGAGTAGTATATTACTGCTTCCTCTCATAGTCATTGGCATTATTCACTGTCTTCTATTGGTCATATTCCTGACAGCGATCAGTCTTTGTATGACTCTTTGTCAGTTTTGGATATTTCAGATAAATGATAATTTTAAATTAGTTTTTATTTGAAATACACAGTGCCTTCCTAGTTCACTCCCCAAATGTCCACATGGCTTAAGCTGGGAGCTGTGAATGGCATCCAGGTCTTCCATCTGAATGGCAGCAACCCAGTCATTCCAGCCATCACTGTCGCTGCCTTCCAGAGTCTGCATTAGCAAGAAGCTAGATGGAATTAGGTGAAAGAGTCAGTGATTCATTCCAAATACTCCAGTGTGGGACCGGGATATCTTAACGATTAGGCTAAAAACCCATTCCCATTGATGGTTATTCGGGTTAAGTCCTTTTTAAAAATCTATTAAGAAGAACTGCTGTAATAATTAATGCGCAAGCTTTGATGTGAATATATGTCTTCAGTTCCACATAGGAGTGAAATTATGAAGTTCAGTCTACGGCCATACCACCCTAAACGCGCCCAATCTCGTCTGATCTTGGAAATTATGAAGTTCAGTGGGAACTCTGTTTTTATTTCTTAAATAATTTCATTTCTACAATTAGTAGTGGGAATATTGTTTTCCTTCCTTTCCGATTCACTTGAAAATCACCCCTTTATTCCGAGCAGTGATAAAGAAAGAACCTGAAGAGTGCATTGTCATTAAGGACAAAGACAGAGTTTAGGGTAATAGTCAGTGATGCCCCCTGCTGTAGACAGAGCCAGGTGGGTAAGAACAGGGCATTAGCTATTTTAGTTAGAATCTAAGTGCATGTTCAGAATGATAAATTTTAGTGACCTGATACATGGTTTAAGCATATTGTAAGTAAGTGCTTGCTATGATGAAAGAATATTTTGTAAACTAGGAAATAGACATAGTGATGTTTAAGGGCACAAGAGGGGCTGGCACTGTGGCATAACAGGTTAAGCCTTCTGTTTGCAGCGCCATCATTCCATATAGGCTCTGGTTTGATTCCAAGTTGTTCCACTTCTGATCTGGCTCCCTGTATATGATCTGGGAAAGCAGCAAGAGGATGGCCCAAGTCTTTGGGCTCCCATATCCATGTAGGAGACTCAAAGGAAGCTCCTGGCTCCTATCTTTGGATCAACTCAGTTCTGGCTATTTGTGGCCATTTTGGGAAATTAACCAGCCAATGGCAGACCTCTCTCTCAATTTCTCTGTATCCTCTCTGCAATTCAACCTTCTGAATAAAAATAAAATGAATCTTCTAAGATTTAAGTTAAGTTGATTCAGAACCAGAAGCCTCTTCCTGGTTTTCCATGTGAGTGCAAGAGCCTAAAAATTTAGGCCATTACCCCTTGTTTTCCCAGACCATAAGCAGACAGCTTGTCTAGCAGATCTCAAACCAGCACTTATATGGGATGCTGGTGATTGCAAGTGGAGGATTAGCTTGCTGTGCCATTGTAGTGGCCCCTAAAGTAATACTTTTTTTTTCTTTTTAAATATTTATTTTTATTGGAAAGGCAGATTTCCAGAGAGCCAGAGAGACAGAACGATCTTCAGTCTGTTGGTTCACTCCCCAAGTAGCTGCAACTGCCAGAGCTGAGCTGATCCAAAGCCAGGAGCCAGGAGTTCTGGATTTCACACGCAGGTGTAGGGTCCCAAGACATTGGGCTGTCCTCAACTGCCTTTCCAGGCCACAGGCAGGGAACTGTAAGGAAATGGAGCAGTTGGGAAATGAACTGGCACCCATATGGCATCCCAGCACATGCAAGGCAAAGATTTTAGCCACTAGGCTACCATGCCAGGCCTGCTAAAATAAATATTTAAAAAAGAGAGAGAGAGAGATGTTTAGGGGCACAAGAAATGTACTTATGTTACCTTAAAGTTACTAAGAGTCTTTACCCATCTGTGCTACAACTGCAGCCTTGATGGTGATAATTTTCCCCTCAATATTTATTTGCTTATTTTTGAAAGAGACAGGGAGAGATCTTGTATCTGCTACTTCACCCCCTCCAAATGGCTGCAGTGGACAGGGCTGGGCCAGTCTGAAGCTAGGAGCTAAAGAGGTCTCCCACATGGGTACAGGAGCCTAATGCCTTGGATCATCTGCTGCTTTCCCAGATACATTACTATACTTGATCTTAGCCAGAAGACTAAGAAGCAATCCCAGATACATTAGGTTAGCAGGGAACTGGATTGGAGGTTGAGCAGCCACTGATCAAACAAATGCTTAGACGGGATGTTGGCATTTCAGGCTGCAGCTTTACCCAGTATACCTCCATGCTGTCCCTGATGGTGAGGATCTTCTCGTAGTCAGGAAGAAGATTGAAAGCATTGGAGAAATAACTGGTACTGATGATATTAACGTTTAGCACACACAACACTATGTAAAATAAAAGGTCCAAAAGGAATAGTTGCCCTTAGAAAAGTTGCTCTGTTTTTAGAATGGGTGATGCTGCACAATTAGGGCTATACCAGGTCAAGGCCAGGAACTTGACCCAGGTCTTCCACTTGGGAGACAGGGACCAAACCATTTGAGTTATCACTTCATGCCTTTCAGGGTGCATGTTGACAGGAAACTAGAATTGAAGAGGGCCAGTACATGAACCCAGACACTTAAAATGGAATGTAGGTGTCCCTGCAGCATCTGAGCAAGTTTGTCAAATGCTGCTTTCCCAGATGCTGTTAATGTATTTTAATGTGGTTAAGTACTATTTAACATAGTTGGGAGACTATGGGTAATGCTTGACTATTTGAAGGTTGTATATATCTTGGCTAAACTCAATACCCAATTTTTAATTTGATGCATATGTAGTGGCAGCCAAATCTTGGTTACTAACTTCTTCCTTGTTCTTTTTAATATAGGGTGAGCCTGGACAGTCTTGCGCCAAAATGCTTGTGAATCGAGCGCTAGGCCGCTGGAGACAGCGTATGCTCCGAGCAGATAACACTAGTGCCATAGTGATTTGCATCTCTCCAGGAGTGGACAATCAGGGAAACTTCACCAATGAAGACGAACTCTATCTAAACCTGACTGATAGCCCTTCCTATAATAGTCAAGAAACTTGTGTCATGACTCCTTCCCCATGTTCTACATCACCAGTCAAGGTTAAAGCTCTTTAGTTTTAATATTTTGTTTTTGTTTTGTTTTGTTTTGTTTTGTTTTTCCATTTGAGTGGCTGACAAGAGAGAGCGCCCACGCAGATGGCTGGGACCCAGTTATTTGAGCCATTATTGCTGCCTCCCAGGGTTTGCATTAGTGAAAAGCTGAAGTCAGGAGCAGAGGGCTAGTAGCAAACCTGTGCTTTCCTAAGTAAGGGAAGGGTGTCTGAAATGGCATCTTAACTAGGCTTATCGCCCACCTTTAATGTTGTGTTTAATAGTCAAAATTTTTTTGGTTGGTGTTCCTGAAAATTTTTTTGAGATACATTATATAATAGAATTGGAAATAAGTTCAAGAAACTGATTAATCTTTGTTATACAACTTATTGACCCACCTTCATATCAGTTACAGTGCATGATTTGGAAATAGTTGTATTCTCTAAAGGATTATAGTGTTTGGAATTTTATTCACTCATTCATTATATATACTATTATAAATATAATAAATACATAATCTGAAAGGCAGATCAGATTTATGGAGAGGACACATAGAAAAATCTTCCACCTACTGGTTCACTCTCCAAGTGACTGCATGGTTAGAGCTGAGTCAATCTGAATTGAGAGGCCAGGAGTTTCTTCTGGGTTTCCCACACAGGTACAGGGTCCCAAGGCCTTGAGTCATCTTCTTCTGCTTTCCCAGGCCATAACCAGAGAGCTGGATTGGAACTGGGGCAGCTGGGGTTTGAACTGGCACCCATATGACATCCCAGCATTTGCTAGATGAGGATTTTAGCCATTGAGCCATTGTGCTAGTTCTGTTTGGAATTCCTTGATTTCTTCTTTTTATAAAGATTTATTTATTTTTATTGCAAAATCAGGGATACAGAGAGGAGGAGAGACAGAGAGGAAGATCTCCTGTCCACTGATTCATTCCTCAGGTGGCCGCATTGGCCAAGCTGAGGGATCCAAAGCCAGGAGCCAAGCAGCCTCTTTCAGGTCTCCTGTGCTGGTGCAGGGTCCCAAGCCTTTGGGCCATCCTCATCAGGCCACAAACAGGGAACTGGAAGGCAAATGGGGCCGCCGGCACACAAACCGGCACCCATATGAGATCCGGTGCATGCAAGGTGAGGACTTCAACTACTAGGCTACTGTGCTGCTGCTCCCCCCTTTTTTTCTCTTAAATATTATTTAGTAAAAAAAATATATATATTTATTTATTTTATTGGAAAGGCAAATAAATACACAGGGAGAAGGAGAAGCAGGGAGAAAGATCTTCAGTCCTTTGGCTTACTCCCCAAGTGGCTACAATGGCTGGAGCTGAGCTGATCTGAAGCCAGGAGCCTCTTCTGGGCCTCCCACACAGGTGCAGGGTCCCAAGGTTTTGGGCCATCCTTGACCGCTTCCTTTGGCCACAGGTGGGAAGTGGAGCAGCAGGAACATGAACTGGTGTGTGAATGGGATCCCAGCACATTCTATGCGAGGATTTAGCCACTAGGCTATCATGTCAGGCTCATTTAGTTGTTTCATTACAAACTTTATCACGAAATGGACTTTTCGAATTTTAGGATAATATCTGATTTCTTTTATCTTGTTTTTCAGCCACTGGAGGAGGATCCATGGCCAAGGCTGAATTCTAAAGATCACTTACCTACCCTCGTTCGAAGCAATGCCTTCTCAGAGAAGTTTTTAGAGGTCCCAGCTGAGATAGCTCGAGGGAGTGTCCAGGTGGCCAGACCATCAAAAGATCCAGATCCACTTGAAGAAAATTGCACTAAAGGCCTAACTATAAGGATACATGACTCTTTGAATAACAGCCTGTCTGTTGGTCTTGTGCCTACCAATTCAACAAACACCATCTTGGACCAGAAAAATTTAAAGTTAGCAACTCCTGGTCAGATGAAAGCCCAAGAAGTGGAAAGAACCCCTCCTGCAAATTTTAAAAGGACTTTAGAAGAATCCAACTCTGGTCCTCTCATGAAGAAGCACAGAAGAAATGGTTTAAGCCGAAGCAGTGGTGCTCAGCCCGCAAACCTACCCTCAACCTCACAGCGAAAAAATTCTGTTAAACTTACCATGCGACGCAGACTTAGGGGCCACAAGAAAATTGGAAATCCTTTACTACATCAGCACAGGAAAACAGTTTGTGTTTGCTAAAGTTTATCTGGGAAATAGAATTTTTTCAATCTTAGGATGTAATAGGGCTTTTAAGTTTGGTGCCGAGCTTGAACTTTTTTTAAAAGGACAAAATAAAAAGAGCATACAGTTTGACATATTAGAATTCAGCAGTTTTATCCTGGCCTTGTACTTACTTGTATTATAAATGTGAATTTTGTAGATGTTAGGGAATAAGTTGCTGTAAAATGTGTATAAATTTGTATCTTTCACACAAATTCAGTCTTTTTCTCTGATACATAGTAATTGTGGCAAATAGGGCTAACTGTTAAGAAAAAAACAGAAGTATCTGTTAGATTTTAGAAATGCATTTAACCTTTTTTTAAAATGCCTATTAAATGTTTGTATAAGCCACTTGAGATGAAAACTACACAACTTTTTAAGGTAAATTATTAAACAGATGGGAAAAATGATGTATTTTCATAGTGACTTGTGCTCCACTATTTCCAGAGACTCCTGGTGTGTTTTAGAAGTTATTTTCTATTTCCGATTTCGTAATTCTAAACAATTTTTCCTAGAAGTATTAAGCCATTCCAACATAGCTGGATGGTAATCTTGTCTCAACTAAAATACTATGCAGTATCTTTCCTATTTCATAGGCTTTTTCTAAAACATTAATCATCAGATACATTCACTAATCTTTGGCATAGAAGGAGTGTGTTTACCTGAAACAGTGCCCTTTTCAATCATCCCAGGCCAGTGATTATTTGGTCTTAAAGTAGTTATCCTGTTCTCGTGTTTGCTTAAAATATGTGAAGTTTTTCTTGATATTTCAATAACAGATGGTGCTGCTAATTTCCAACATTTCTTAAATTATTTTATATCATACAGTTTTCATGGATTATATATGGATATATGTTCATTTACCTAATAAATCAGTGGACTATTCCTTTTATTTCTGGACTTAAGTTGGTTGTTTCTTTTAATGTGTATGTTAATGTTCTGTTGTGTTATGACCATGCTTTAGAGCAGGGTGGGAAACCTTTTATCTGCCGTGGGTCAAGGCCATTCAGATATTTACAAGGTCCATTGTACTTAGAAAACTTATCAACTTAAAAATTAACCTTTAGCTTTATTGAGTTTGATTCCTGCTTGCATTTTCTCTGAAAGTGTGAAACCAAATGATTTTTTCACAGGGCTCTTATGACTCATTTTGATTCCTGCTTGCCACTAAGATACTATATAATTTTGGTGGATTTATTATGCAGTGTAAAATTTTAAAAATTTAACTAATTTTGAACAAGCTCTCATTGAGATTAATGAGTTAATTCTTGCATTAATTATATACCTAGACTATGCTACCAATTGTGTCATTGGAAGCATACTTATTTTAAAAGATTTATTTATTGGGACTGGTACTGCGGTTCAACTGACTAATCCTCCACCCTGTGGTGCCATCATTCCATATGGGTGCCAATTCATGTCCCAACTCCTCCACTTCCTATTCAGCTCTCTGCTTATGGCCTGGGAATTCGGAGGATGGTCCAAGTTCTTGGGTCCCTATACCCACAAAGAAGACTTAGAAGAGACTCCTGGCTCCTGCCTTCTAGCTTTGGGACAGCTTAGCTCTGACCATTTTTTTTTTGTTTTGTTTTCAAATTTTATTTTATTTTTATTGAAAAGGCAGATATACAGAGAGGAGGAGAGACAGAGAGGAAGATCTTCTGTGATGATACACTCCTCAAGTCGCCACAGCAGCGGGAGCTGAGCCCATCCGAAGCCAGGAGCGTGGAGCCTCTTAACGGGTCTCCCATGCAGGTGCAGGGTCCCAAGGCTTTGGGCTGTCCTCAACAGCTTTCCCAGGCCACAAGCAGGAGCTGGATGGGAAGTGGAACTGCCAGGATTAGAGCTGGTGCTCATGGGATCCCGGTGTGTTCAAGGACTTTAACCATTATGCTATCATACTGGGCCCATAATTTTCATTTTCAAATCCATCTTTCAAAGTGTTACTCTTGGCAATGCAGCATGGCTCAGTTTAAGCTGCTGTCTGTGACACTGGCCACCTGTATGAGCACAAGCTTGAGTTCCTACTGTTCACTTCCTATCCAGCTCCCTGTTACTGTGCCTGGGAAAGCTGCAGAAGACGGGAGATCTAATGACATTCCGTGCAACTGACTTTTGATTAGCCGAGCCCTGGCCACAATAGCCATTTGTGGAGTGAACTAGAAAATGGAAAGTCTCTCTCATGCTGCCTTTCAAATAGAATCTTGAAGTTTTAAAGATTTATTTGAAAGGCAAAGGGAGAAGGATCAATCTGCTGGTTCAACCTTCATGCAGTAGTCAGGGCTGGGCCTGCAGAAATCAGGAGCCAGGAACTCCATACATGCTTGCAATAGCCACATGGCTGGCAAGGAAATAGTACTTGAACCATAATCTGTTTCGCCCTAGACATTACATAGGAGACTATATCCAAAGGAAAAACTTAGCTTTACTTGATCCCTGACATTGTGATAAGGGTTGCAAGTGTCCCAAGAAGCAAATTAAAGCACTAGGCCACAGTGCATTAATGCCAATCCTTCCAATCAATCTAGAATGAAAAAAAAAAAAGCCATTGATAGCACTGATTCTTTACCATATATCATTTGTTCAGTGTAAGAGTCTAGTTCCATAGCCTACTAGTACTATTGGATGCCTTTTTCATTTTGCAACATACAAATTAGTTTTTTGGAAGGCTGTTATTTGCCCTAGCAATTAAGATGGCTGCATCTTCAGGCCAGGTGTGATAGCACAGCAGTTAAAGTCCTTGCCTTGAATGTGCTGGGATTCCATGTGGTTGCTGGTTCTAATCCCAGCAGCTCCTCATCCCATCCAGCTCCTGCTTGTGGCCTGGGAAAGCAGTTGAGGACAGCCCAAAACCTGGGGTTCCTGCACCTGTGTGGGAGACCTGGAAGAAGTTCCTGGCTCCTGGCTTTGAGTCGGTGCAGCACTTGCCGTTTCACTCACTTGGGGAATGAATCATCGGACGGAAGATCTTCCTCTCTGTCTCTCCTCCTCTCTGTATATCTGCCTTTCCAATTAAAAAAAAAAAAGATGCTTGCATCCTGTATCGGAGACTATGACTAGCAGGCTCCAAGCACTTGGGATATTTTCTGCTGACATTTTTTTAAAAAGACTTATTTATTTTTATTGGAAAGTAAGATACATATATAGAGAGGAGGAGAGAGAAATATCTTCCGTCCGATGATTCACTTCCCCAAAGACCGCAACGGCAAGAGCTGCACTGTTCCAAAGCCAGAAACTCTTCCTGGTCTCCCACATGGGTGCAGGGTCCCAAGGCTTTGGGCCGTCCTCATCTTCTTTCACAGGCTACAAGCTGGGAGCTGGATGGGAAGTGGGGCTGCCAGAATTAGAACCGGCACCAATATGGGATCCCAGCACATTCAAAGCAAGTATTTTAGCTGATTTTGCTGACTAATAAGGCACATAAAAAGAAATGGTGGATTGGAAGCAGACCACCCAGGACTCCAGTCAGTGGGATGCCAGTGCTATGAGTGGTAGCTTAATTTATTGTATTACCACTGGCTTTTGCCTTTTTATTTATTTGCTTTTTAAGATTTATTTATTGGGTGGAATCAAGATGGCGCAATAGGGTAAGGACACGTTTGAACGGATGGAGAAACATTTAATCAGGATGAAGCAGAGAGGACACATTCCAGGAAACAGGAAAGGACAGAACAACAGCAGAGGGGTACCTGGAGACTGACAGACACAGGAAAGCAGCAGACACAATGGTCTGGTATTGTAGTGAGTGAAACTCCAGCAGCATTCAGCTAACAGCGATCTGAACTCCACCAGCAGCCGCAACTCCACCAGTAACAAGGTGGGAAGGGACTTTCACTGGGAGCTTGGGAGGTAAACCCAGACAAAGAACTGTGCATCTCACTGGTCCGTTTGATTTGACCAGGAGCAGAGACAGAGCAGCAGATCCCAGACAGGCAATGTGAGAACAGGGTGGATTTCATAGCCCAGTCAGCCCCTTAGACCTGAATTGGGCGCCATTTTGCGTACGGAGGCAAAGGCAAGGGAAAGGACTGAGCGTGCTCTGAGCTGGGAGTGAACTCATTTCTGACTCAGTAAACTGCAACAACGTGGCATTCTACAGGTTCCACCCAAGACAGGTCTGGGTAGCCCTAAGACCTGATGGCCAGCAGATCAAGGACTGAAGTAATGGTGCGTCAGGCGCCATTTTGCACACTATGGCAACAGCCTTAGGACTGCAGGTGACACGAGTGAACTGCGCATGTGCTGAGCTCACGAGAAGTCACTGAGTTCCGTGGATTGCACTGGTCCGGCAGGAAAATAATACCAACTGTGGCATCTTACAGGTCAAAATAGGTCCGTGTGGCACCCAGACCTATTGTCCAACACATTCCGACAAGATCAGCGCCACCAACAACCTAACTATATAGGACGCTTGGTGTCTCCCTAATCCTGGGACCTGCTCCAACCGGAAGTGGGAGAAAGGTTGTAGAGACAACAGTGCAGCCTCAACACAGTATCACAGGAGGTGGAGAGTGGTGAGCCAGGAGCTGGGATTGTGGAGACCACAGTGGAAATCTAACGTAAGAACCCAGACCTGGAACTCACTGGAGGTGTGGCACAAGTGGCAGCATCAAAGAGTTGTGTACCAACTGCAATAAGTAAAATCACATTGTAGACCTGTGGGTGACACAGCTTAGAAACCTGCCCCAAGGAGAAGACTCTGCTAGCCAGAAGTACAATGACCAAGAGCAAAAGAAGAGACAAAAGCACAATGAATATTATCAAAAACTCCCCTGCAAATGAGCAAAACCCTTTGCCAACCTCAGAGTTAACTGAGGAAGACATCAAGAAAATGGGGGACACAGAATTCAGAAAACTCATTTTAAAGCTTCTGATCAACAATGAGAAGCACATACAAGAGTTCAAAGAATTTAAGGAAGCAATAAAGCAAATCAAGGCTGATATATCAGAAATTAAGAACACAGAAGAACAAATTAAAAGTACAATGGAGAGTCTCCAAAATAGAATGAAGCAAGCAGAAGAACGAATCTCAGAATTGGAAGATATTTCCCATCATTAAGGGGAAGCAAACAAAAAACTGGAAGCAGAGCTGGATCAGGCAAAAAAAAAAAAAGTATTCAAGAATTGAAAGACACTATTAAGAGGTCAAATATAAGAGTTATGGGAGTCCCAGAAGGGTGCAGAAAGAGAAGCTGAGTTTGCAAATGTATTTAATGAAATAAAGGAAAATTTCCCTAATCTAGAGAAAGAATTGGGAAACAAGATCCAGGAGGGGCACAGAACTCCCAACAGGCTTGATCAAAAGCGATCTTCACCAAGACATATGATCTTCAAGCTCTCTTCAGTTGAACATAAGGAAAAGATCGTGAAATGTGCACGTGGAAAAAATCAATTGACATATAAAGGAAGGCCAGTTAAGCTCACAGGAGATCTCTCACAGGAAACTCTACAGGCAAGAAGAGAATGGAGTGACATATTCCAGATTCTAAAAGAAAAAAATTGTCTGCCTAGGATAACATATCCAGCAAAGCTTTCTTTTGCCTTTGAAAATGAAATAAAATTCTTCCACAGTAAAGAAATGTTAGAAGAATTTGCCTCTTCCAAACCTTCCCTATTGTGCTCACTTCGGCAGCACATATACCAAACCTTCCCTACAAATGATACTTCAGGATGATCTCTTGACAGAGAAGAGGAATAGCACCTACCAAAACCAAAGGCAAATGGGAAGAACATCCCAGTAAAACGACAACAGAAGACTAAACCAATGAACAACCCATTCGTAACATGACAGGACCCCGGGCCCGGCGCGGTGGCGCAAGTGGTTAAGGTCCTCACCTTGCATGCCCGGGATCCCATGTGGGCACTGGTTCTATCCCAGCAGCCCCGCTTCCCTTCCAGCTCCCTGCCTGTGGCCCGGGAAAGCAGTCAAGGACGGCTCAAAGCTTTGGGACCCTGCACCCGCGTGGGAGACCTGGAAGAGGCTCCTGGCTTCGGCCATTGCACTCAGTTGGGGAGTGAATCATCAGATGGAAGATGAAGATGGATCTTCAGATGGAAGATCTTCCTCTCTTTCTCTCCTCTCTGTATTTCCGCCTTTCCAATAAAAAAATAATAAAAATAAATCTTTAAAAAAAATGACAGGACCAAAGTACCATCCATACAAATTAAACTCTGAATGTAAATGGCTTAAGTTCAATCAAACGTCATAGATTAGTAGACTGGATTAAAAAACAAAACCCATCTATTTATTGTCTAAAAGAGACACACTTCACCAACAAAAATCAGCAGAAACTATATCACATGGGTTTTATTGTTTTCTGTTGGTTTCATCGCTTCAAAACATTTTCTTCTGATTAAATCATTCAATGACTCGTAGATAACATAGTAGCATCGTTTTCTTCAAGAAGGTTCTTGATTTTCATTTCTTCAGCTACACGTTAGTCATTTAGTAGCATGTTATTTAACTTCATGGTGTTAATTCCTTTTTCTCCCTGGTGTTGATTTTGTTTTGTGGCTTTTCATTTAAGGGGATATATAGTAGCTGTGTAATGGAGACTGTCATATCTAGTAACATGTTATTTAACTTTATGGCATTGTAAATTTCTATTTTTCTTTCTATTGTTGATTTTGTATTATGACTTTACACTTAAGGGGGTTTACGGTAGCTGTGAAATGGAGACTAATATCCAAATGTGAGGATACAATGTAGTATGCATCTCTGCTTCCAGACAAAGATGGACTTACAATGAAACTGTTCACTATATCTTGACAATAGGATGCTGGACTCTCTGCCATTGTCCATGCCCACAATGATGGACATATGATTGTGTCTGAAGAACTGTATGTTAGTAATGACACAGAGGATCTAGGTGGGGGGAGGGAATTGGGAAGGGGATAAGGAGAATGCCAGGAGCCTATGGAACTGTATTATAAAATGATAATAATAATAAAATGTAAAAAAAAGATTTCTTTATTGGAAGGGCAGAGTGGAGAATCCTCCATTTGATGCTTCACTCCCCAAATGGCAGCAATATCCAGGGCTGGGTCAGGCTGAAGACAGGAGATTAAAGCTTCCTCTGAGTCACCCACAGGGGTGCAGGGATCTGAGCACTGGAGTCATCCTTCTGTTGCTTACCCATGTGCACCAGCAGGGTGCTGGATTGGAGCTGGAGCAGCCGGGACTCAAATTGGTACCCACATAGTTTGCTAGCATTGCAGGTGGAGGTCCAGCCCACTATGCCACAATGCAGGCTCTAGATTATTGTTTTAAGGTTATTTTTTTGCACAATTTAAAGCAGAGGGAACACCCTTTCCAAGTCAGCCCAAACTGGCTTGTTTGGGGATATAGCTATTAGAAAATCAGAAAAACAAGTTAGTTTTGTGCCTTCATTTGGGTTGGTCATTTGGACCTATGGTTGAGAAGATAGCTGTCATTAGCAATGAGTTGTGATGGGTCATGGTAGCAAATGAAAGAATCAGTATGGGGTTGCTATTTTCCACTGAAAATGAGACTCCTACCTGAGATAACTCGGTGTGAAGAACAATTTGTTGAATGGTTTCCTCATGTTTCAGTGCATTAGGGTGATTCTTGAACTGGCAATATGTACTAAGGACACAGAAGTTACTTTCGTTTAAAAATGTAATGATGGGCTACAAATTTGGTATAGTGGGTTAAGCCACCATTGGGTCACTGGTATCCCATCTCAAATATTAAAGTGCTAAGTTGGATTCTTGGGTGGCTCCACTTCCAATCTAACCTGCAGCATTGGCAGAGGATAGTCGAAGTACTTTAGCCCCAGCTACCCATGTGGAAGACTTGGAGTGAACTGGCTCCTGGCATCAGCCTGGCTCAGAGTTGGCTATTGCAGCAATCTGGAGGAATAAATCAGCAGACATCAATCTTTGTATCTCTGCCCCTCTATCTTTGAAATGAAATCAACACAACACAGGGAGAGAGCCTCTGACAAAGTGGTTATGATGTCATTTGGAATACCCACATCACATATTGGAGTGCCTGATTTGAACCCTATCTCCTCCACTGGTGTAGCTTCCTGAGTGAGTCCCTGCCATCCATGTGAAGGCCCACACCAAAATCCAAGTTCCCATCCTGACTCAGTCCTGGCTGTCTCAAGTATATGGGGGACAGAAACTCTCTTCTGTCTCTATTGTCTGCTGTGGGGTGTGAGAGAAATCATGCTAGATAAGTCTAGAATGTATTAAGGAGTCTTTTAAAAATTTTTATTTATTTTTATTTTAAAGATATACAGAGAGGAGGAGAAAAAGATCTTTTGCCTGCTGATTCACTCCACAAGCGGCTGCAATGGCCAGAACTGAGCCAATCTGAAGCCTCCAGGAGCCAGAAACTTCTTCCAGGTCTCCCACGTGGGTGTAGGTCCCAAGGCTTTGGGCTGTCCTCGACTGCTTTCCCAGGCCACAAGCAGGAAGCTGGATGGGAAGCGGGGCTTTCGGATTTGAACTGGCACCCATTTGGGATCTTGGCTCATTCAAGGTGAGGACTTCAGCTGCTAGGCTACTGCATCAGGGCCTTAAGGAGTCTTTATTAACCAAGCTTGGTGATAACAGGGCCCACTTGAAATTAGCAAGTGACAAGTCCACGTGGCAATACAGTCTGAGTCGAAATCATGAGAGGAACAAATGGTTATTACCACTAAGTCTGTCTGTTAAGCTGAAGACCTATGTTACAGCTTCTCCAGCAATATAAGTTATCTTGAGAGACATGCAGAGAACAACTTGGACACATTTAGAAAGCTGTAAACATTCATCTTTTCCTGGCTTCTCTGTCCACATTTCATTATTGCTAGGCCTCATCTCTCTGGGAACTTTTGAAAGTACACAAATTAGAAATACAAAGCATCTTAGCATTAACATCTTCACTGAGTTGCCCAAGCAGTGAACAGAGGGTAAGGAATACAGACATACAGGGGCCATACTCAGGGGGTACCTGTCCTCGGAGTCTGCGGCAAGCTAGAGAGCAAGCAGGTACTGGGGAGGTTAAGAGTCGAAGTGCCAGAGTGATGGAAGCATGTGACCAAGAAAGCGAGCCCCTCCCCATCGTGGGCCTTTATAGGGGATAGTGAAGGAGTGGGCTACACAACAATGCAATACCCTGCCCCCTCAGGTTCCAGGTGATGATAGGTGAGCATCACATGCGGGCAGAAAGAACTATATGGGTGGAGAAGGCACAACTTCCAAGGTCATGACCTTGACCTAGCTGCCTAAGAGCACACCTGTGTTTCCCACCAGCTTCCTCCCATCTCTGTCTTTCAAATCAAATGAAAATAAGAAATCTGGTTAGCACAGGATTTATTTTATTCATATTTATTAAAGCTCATGAGGGGATTGTCTGAGCCTTAAGTTTTTGTGGCAATGAAAATGGAGTACATAAAACTGGTTGGTAGTGAATGTAAAGAACTTTTGAAAATATTTATTTCACTTGAAAGGCAGAGTTAGGACAGAGAGGCAGAGAGAAGAGAATCATTGAGCTATTGGTTCAGTCCCTAAATGGGCAAATACAGGCACCCATACAGAATGGTGGCATTGCAGGCAACGGCTTAACTCACTGCACTACAGCGCCAATCCCAGGTAAATACTTAAAAAAGTTATTTTATTGGAAAGTCTGATCAGATTTACACAGAGAAGGAGAGACAGATCATCTATCTGCTGCTTTACTCCTTTCAGGGCCGCTAAGCCAATCCAAAGTGAACAGCCAGGAGCTAGGAGCTTCTTCCAGGTCTCCCACACGCGTGCAGGGGCCCAAGGCTTTGAGCTATCCTCATCTGCTTTCCCAGGACACAAGCAGGGAGCTGTATGGGAAGTGGAGCAAACAGGACACGAACTGGCACCCATATGTGATCCCGGTGCGTGCAAGGTGAGGATTTAGTCATTGAGCCATTGCACTAGATACAATACTTTTAAAGTACTAATATAGATGAAAGAGTATCTTTCCTGTTCAGTCAATAAATTTACTTATTACTGTGAAAGGAATGTGAAAGTTGTTAGAACCAAAGTGGAGTCACCTGCTGGCAACTAAAAAAATATATATTAATGAAATGAAGTAAGGAGGTTCAGAAGAATGGTTTATACAGTCTATTGGCTGATATAAGCTATCATAAAGGATGCTGCCAGAACCACATTACACAGAAGCTATCACAACCGTGCACAGAAAGTATTTCCTACAAGGACATTGCCTGGCAACTGTCTATCCAATTTGGGATTAAAGTCACCTGAGTCATTAACAACTGTGGCCAAAGATTGTTTTTTCAAAATACGCGATGAAATCCTCCTCATCTGCCTTTAAACACTTAGCCTGGCCTCGACCTCCCTGGGCTTGAACACACCCAGAGTTTAGCATGGCACGTATATTCACTTTGCAGTGTTTTCATGAAGAAGCATCATTCTCTTCAGAAAGTCTGTGCATGGCTGGGTATTGTTTGTTTTTATTTAGGTTGATATCATGAGAGAATGGCCAGGGAGGAAATGACAACAGTGGGAGACAAGATCAAGACAGAAGGAAACAGAGATAAATAAGACAGTCCGGTGTGGACTACAAACCTTGTTTAAACTGGCAAGAATAGCGCCGCGCCCCTCTCTCTTAACTCAAGGGCTGACTGGCAGGGACAAGCCTGCCCAGGCTCCCGGAAGGTAAACACATCGCAGGGGGTGGGGCCGAAGGCGGGTTCGAAATGGGTGAGTGGTCAACCGTGAGTGATGGGCAGCTGCCATGTCCACGTGCTTTGGGCTTCGAACCAGCTGTCGCGAGAATTCGATGTAAATACACCGGTCTCCCTTCCTCAGGTACCAAGCCTGAGGCGGACTGGCGAGGTACACTGGCTTCTGGGGCATTTTGCTTTTTGGAGACAAAGCCAAGAACGTGCTGTCAGCAAAGAAAATGAATATGTTTGTCATTCCTCCCCAGTGGCCTGTGTTCGCAACCGAACTTACATATTGTTGTGTTTTCCTCTCAGCCCCAGCGGATTGGCTAACTCCAGGAGGCGGGTCAGCTTCGAGTCTACTTGCTGGTTGGAGAAGCTGACCTCTAAGGGCGGTGCCCGGCCTTGGCCAGTTGGCGCCTGCGATTGGCTCGCGAGCTGGTTCCGCCGAGGCGTGGTAGGAAGTGGGAACCGTCAATCACGAAGGGAGACTCCAAACAGTGAGGCTTGAGCTGGAGCGCAGCGTTTACCGGCGGGGCGGCCGGTGAGAGGGCTGGTGGGGCTTGGGCTTGAGGGGAGGCTTGGCGAGGACGAGTGACGAGCCGCGTGAGAGGACAGGGTTTGGCCGGCAGGAATTCGACGACTGAGAGGTGTCGAGAATGGAGGGGGGAGGGGAGGAGGGCAAGGGGCCAGAGGGCGGCCGGGGGCAGCGCGGCTAGGCATTGGAGGTGAGGTGGCGAGCGCCGGGCGACTCTCTGAGCAGACAGGGGCCTGAGCGGTTGGTGAGGGGTAGCCCTCAGGAAACGGGGCCCCTCAAGGACAGCTCTTGAGAGGTAGTGGTTCAAGGAAGGAAGAGTGGAAGGGACCTGTCAGGGCTGAGGGGGCCGGTCGCGAAGGTTCCTCCTGAGGAGCTGAGGTGGTCGCGGGGCCGGTTGGGCGGAAGGTGTTCTGGTTGTAGGAGGAGGGTCTCGCCAGTTTGACGAGTTTTCACAGGAGGTGATTGAATGTTCTCTTCTCAGAAGGGATGGCTGTAGACTTATTCAAGACTAGTGTCAGGGTTGCTCGTTCTTGAGCTCTGTGAAGAGGCCTCTGGAATTTCTGTCAGTTCTCTTTTTAACCTCAAGCCAGTGGAGTTCAGGCACCCAAAGCCTTTCTAGTGATTCACACGCTGGTAAGACCAGTCAGGGACCAGGGTTTAGAGAAGGGATAGGAGAGTTTAAGGGGCTTCTCACTCATGAAAGTACCTTATGCATTTGCTTGAATGACAGTGATTAGGTTACAATAGCAAATGATTAAAAGAACAAATAAACATTTGTATCGTGGCTAGGCAGGGTTGCTCACAGATCCCCAGCAGGTTTAGTTGAGAAATTGATAGGTATCATGTCACTGCCTCAGTTTGCTTTTGTGGTATTGTACCATGTGTATTTCCACCATTTCAATAAAAAATTCCAGTTATTTGCATTATGGTTTACAAAAGGTAGCACCTGTGTTTTCCTGTTGGATCTTATGCTGCTGTTTTTACATTAATGAAGTCTGGTTACATTAACAGAGGCTTTAATAAGAGCCTTGACTAGTTCTGTGGTTTGAGACTTGGTGACATGTAAAAATGTCTTGATTGTGGGAACATTTTAAAGACCTAATTCTTCCAGTATGTTTCCCTTTCTGGTACAGTAGACATTGATTGAGAAAGTTTCTCCCATTTAAGGCCTTTTTGGCAAGGAGTTTCTAGGGAGTAACCATAAGACTTTACCCTTGTCTCCACAATAATGATTTTTTTTTTCTTTTTCTCTGGAAACAGGTTTTATGAATGAAGCTATGGCTACAGATTCTCCTCGAAGACCCAGTCGATGTACTGGTGGGGTTGTGGTTCGACCTCAGGCTGTCACGTAAGTATATTTCACACTCATCGAATAGCCTGAGAATAAATGATACACAATAATAACCTTTACCTTTTTGTTTTGAATGCTGCTTACTTTTGCAAGTCTTTGCAGTTTTGGCTTATAAAATGCACAGAATGAGTAAATAACATTGTCAATGCCAAATGAAAGGAATAATAGTGAGAGGGTGAAGTATTCAACGCATTTGTGAGGTGCTATACTAAACCCTGAGGAGTAATGCTTTCCAAAATATAAGTTGAACAAATGTGTAGGACATTAAATCAATTTAGTAGGTTCAGGACTAGGGTTTGCTTTTTAAAAATTATTATTATTATTTTAAAAAATTATTTATTTTTCATTATAAAGTCGTATATACAGAGAAGCGACAGAGAGAAAGATCTGCCGTCTGATGATTCACTTCCAAAGTGAGCACAACGGCTGGTGCTGTGCCGATCCAAAGCCAGGAGCCAGGAAGTTCCTCCAGGTCTCCCATGTGGGTGCAGGGTCCCAAGGGTTTGGGCCATCCTCGACTGCTTTCCCAGGCCACAGGCAGGGAGCTGGATGGGAGGTGTGCCCGCTGGGATTAGAACCAGTGCCCATATGGGATCCCGGCATGTTCATGGCGAGGACTTTAGCTGTTAGGCCGTGGTGCTGGGTCCTTGCCTTGAATTCTGTCAGGTTCTTCTATATGAGTGACAGAGTGCAAGCACATGGACCATCCTCTGCTGTCTTCTTTCTTTCTTTTTTTTTTTTTTTTTTTAAGATTTATTTACTTTTATTGCTAAGTCAGATATACAGAGAGGAAGATCTTCTGTTCGATGATTCACTTCCCAAGTGACCACAATGGCCAGTGCTTCACCGATCTGAAGTCAGGAGCCAGGAACCTCCTCCAGGTCTTCCAGGCGGGTGCAGGGTCCCAAGGCTTTGGGCCATCTTTGACTTTTCCCAGGCCACAAGCAGGAAGCTGGATGGGAAGTAGAACAGACAGGATTAAACCGGCACCCATATGGGATCCTGGTGTGTTCAAGGTGAGGACTTTAGTCGCTAGGCCACCGCACTGGGCCCCTCTGCTGTATTCCTACGTATACATATCAGCCGAGAGCTGGACTTAGACTTGTACAGGATGCTAGCATTACAGGTGGTAGCTTAACTCACTTTTTTACAATTTTGGCTCCAGAACTAAAGCTTTAAAAAGTGAAATAGAATACAAAATGTAGTTGGGAGTGAGTATGACTTTATTACATACACAGATATATTCACACATATTGTATGTTTCCAAGATGGTGATGTAAAATATGTCCTCTGCTGTTGGTCTCAGAGTTCTAAATGCAGTTCTGCAACTTAGATATTCTTTGTTGGAGAATTAGCTATACTTTATTGGACTTAATAGTCCAATGTGGTTTGAAGGTTTGAAATGATCAGAAAAGGTTTTATTAAGAATTTAACATTCAGTGTGCATCTTTAAACGGAAAATTGAATTCGGGCACTTCAGGTCAATTATACATTTTGGCAAAAGGAATATGGTGAGAAGCTACGGGAAAGGTGGGCTGCCTTTACAAATGCTCCTGAGGAGAATTGTACTATTTTGGCTCATTTTCTTAGTGATGTTTTCTGACATAGAGAAATACTGACTTCTCAGAGTCCAACATGTAACACGGAATGTTTCTTGTACAAATTAATTTTATTTGACTTGAAAGGCAGATTTTCAGAAAGAAAAGGAGAGAAAAGAAACAGGGATAGACAGAGATAGAGAGAAAGTCAGTTTGCTGGCTCACTCCCCAAATGCTGCAGGGGCTGCAGTTGGGACAGTCTAAAGCCAGGAAGGAGCCTGGAGTTTCTTCCAGGTCGCCTGTGTGAGGGCCTGAGAATTTGGGCCATCGTCTGCTGCTTTCCTTGGCATGCTAGTGGGGAGCTGAATTGGATGTAGAGCAACTGAGACTCAAGCCAGTGCCCATATGTGATGTCTGTGCCACAGTCTGAGGCTTAACCTGCTAAATGTGGTACCAGCTGTACAATGTGGTATTTAAAAAGAGGCTATTTTATGATAATATGTTTTTTTGCCTGCTAGATTTCCAAAACTATGTTTATTTTCTAACTGTGGATTATGGCAATGAATGAAATATATTAAGTGGTGAATTAGATCCTATTTTAATCTTCATTTTACTGATGAGGAAACCAAAGCAGAGAGAAATTTTTGTTGTACTTGATAGTAGCCAAGAAGGGGAGCTGGGATCAAAGCCAGGCAGCTTGTCTCTTACGTGTGGGCTGTTATGTGCTACTCTGTGCTGCCTTACCATACAGCATTCTTTATAGTTGTTTTTCTTTTTTTTTTTTTTGAGGATTTTTTAAAAAGTTACTTTGTGGGAGCTCAGCACAGAGGCCTCGTAGCTAAAGTCTTCAACTTGTATGTGTCCAGATCCCATATGGGTGCTGGTTCAAAGCCTGGCAGCCCCACTTCCCATGCTGCACCATGCTTGTGGCCTGGGAAATCAGTCGAGGAAAACCCAAGGTTTTGGGACCCTGCACCCACGTGGGAGGTCCTCAGGGGTTTCTGGGCTCTGGGCTCCTGGCTTCAGATCTTCCTCTCTGTCTCTCCTCCTCTCTGTGTATCTGCCTTTCCAATAAAAGTAAATACATCTTTCCTTAAAAAGTAACTTTCATTGGAAAGGCAGTTTTTCAGAGAGAAGGAGTTGTAAAAATCTTCCATCCGCTGATTCACTCCTCAAGTAGCCACAGTGGCTGGAGTTGAGCCAATCTGAAACCAGGAGCCAGGAGCTTTTACTGGGCATGGAGCTAGAAAGGAAGTGGAACAAATGGGATATTAACCTACACCTAAATGGGATCCTGGCACATGCAAGGCAAGGAGTTAGCTACTAGGTTGCCATGCCAGGTCCATAAGTTGCTTGTGTGTGTGTGCGCAATACTTAAGTTTAGTGGTTTATAAAAAAATCTCATTAACTCATTGTTCTTTTAGCAAATGATGTTTCTCATCTACTCCATGTCTAAGAGCTGGTGTGTTGATTTTCGAGATCAAAGAAAAATTTGAGAGATTTTTTCCTTCCTGAGATGCAGCTTATATTTTAGTGGATGAAATAGGAAATAAGTAAATAAGTAGCTACAGGTTGTGATCCATGCATTGTGTGCTGTGATGCAGAATAACAAGGGAGTGTGTATTTTCTTTTTAGATTTTTAACATTGTTTACATAGTTGAGAACACATCTCCATGTGGATCTCTGATTAGGGTGGGGGAGGTCAAAGTATGGAAGAAGGTGGGTGAAACAAATGTTTCAGTTTTTATTCCTGTGTCCAAAAGGAAGGAAGGGGAGGAGGCTACTGTTTACTGTAAATCTACATAAGCACCTGGGAATGGAGTGACAGTCCTTTGCTGATACCTTAAAGACCCCTATGTGAGGAAGAGTGTTCCAAGGGTGTTAGTTGAGTGGTTTTGATAGTTTTGAGGCATAATTGGCTTTGTTGTACCTGGTTTGAGAAAATCAAGGTTTAATGGCTGACCAAGTCCTTCTTAGTGTGCATCTATAGACCCAGGAATGTGATGTAAAGCTTGGCCAGGAGAGTGGTCCAACCTGTTCTGCTTTCCATTCCTTGATGAGGCACTTGACATCCTCTGTTGGCCTAGATGACTGGCTGTCACGGCCCCTATGTGCTTATGGGCGTGTTGTTCACCACATAGGCATCAGCAACTGAGGAGCTTTAGTACCAATATATACATTCCAAGGTTGGACCTTATGTGTTGTGATTTTCCCTGTGGCTGGGATTTGAGTCCAGCAATCTAGTTGGGGAGTCTCCCAAGAAACACTGCCTGGGATAACTTCAGACTTGACTTGTGTATGCCAGCCATTGCAAGCTCAGGTGTTGTCGGTTACTTGCACCAGGCAATCGACATATCAGTGGATGCATTTAAATGGTCAGTTCTGCACCCAACCCCTTCTCTCATGTGAACTTATATGTGCTGTGGCCTAGCCCATCCCAGCCCACTACAGATCGGGTCTTCATGCACCAACAAGGTGCTGTGACCACTACCCTGATAGTTCCCACTAGGCCCACCTCCAGCCCCAGTTTTTGTGTGCATTGGCATGTGTTGTGGCCTAGATGGGTCTGTCCTGCATCCTGTCTGGCTCTTTTGCATACCTGTGGGTGCTGCACCTTAGCTCAGCCTAACTAACCCCCAGATCTGGCCCACATAGATGCCAGTGGATGCTGCTGCCTTTACTAGCCTTGCCTGTCCCCAACCATGGCTCTCATGATCACCAGCAGGAACTGTAGCCCAGCAGGGTAGTGCCCACAGTTTCCTTGCTAGTCCTGTTCTCAGCCCTGGATCTTGTGTCTACCAGTAGGTACTGTAGTTCAGCCAGTCATAACTTGGCACACAATCATAGCATTTGGCAGCAGGTGCTGCAGCCTAACCTGGCTGAAATGTACTTATTCTGGCTCTCGTGTGCAGCATTGGGTCAGCATCCTAGCCCAGACTGGCCTGCTTCCAGACTGGCCCACTCCCATTCCCAGTTTTCACACTCACCAGTGTGAAAGATCTCCAAAGATCACTACCAGGTTTGTTTCCAGCCCTGAGTTTTGCAGATACTAGCAAATGCTGTGGCCCAGTCTAAGATGGTTCACCCCTCAATTTGCGTTTGCCAGCAGGTGCTACAGCCTGGCTCAGCCTGTCCCACTCCTATTCCTTGCTCCCACTGACAGATATAGCAGCCTAACCAAACCTAGTCCACTCTCAGCCCTCTTTGAACTAGCAGATGTTTTGATCCAACCCAACCTGGCCTGCACCGTGTTTTGGCTCTCAAACGTACCAGTGTATGCTGTGGGCTGGCCTAGCCCAGCTTGTCCCCAGATCCAGCTCACACATATGTTGATGGGTGCTGCTGCCATGACCAGCCTGGCCTGACCCCAGTTATGGTTCTTGTGCTCACCATTGGGAGCTACAGCCAGCAGGGAGTGCCCATAGTTCCCCTACCAAACCAACTCTCAGCCCTGGATCTTAATGCCTGCCAGCATATATTGTGGTACAGCCTGATGTGACTTGTACCTAGCTTTGGCATTTGGCAGGAGGTGCTGTGGCCTAACCTAGCTGGAACATATCCATTTTGGCTCTTGTGTATGCCGGTGGGTACAGTAGACTAACTCAGTCTTGGCTATCTCATCCCATCTCATGCTCATCAGGGGATGTAGCAGCCCAGCAGGAGAGTTCCTGAAGTTTCCATAGCAGGTCTGCCCCCAGGCCTAGGAGCATGCCTTTGATGGTCTGGGAAGCCCTCTCTGAGAAGTAGTATCTCCCAGAGATGTGAGAAAATGAAGGATGGATGAAGGAATCAAGCAGAAAGAATAAGTAAAAGATGAGCTTGTTATAGTATAAGACATTTTTCTGTTTTTCTTTTTTTTTTTTTAAAGAATTATTTATTTTTGTTTGAAAGGTAGACTTACAGAGATAGAGTTAGGGAGACAGAGGTAGATCTTTCATTGCTGATTCATTCCCCAAATGGCTCTTTTTTTTTTTTTTTTAAGATTTATTTTATTTTTATTGCAAAGTTAGATATACCAAGAGGAGGAGAGACAGAAAGATTTTCCATCCAATGATTCACTCCCCAAGTGACCACAACAGCCAGTACTGTGTCGATCTGAAGCCAGGAGCCGGAGGTCTTCCAGGTCTCCCACACGGGTGCAGGGTCCCAAAGCTTTGGGCTGTCCTCGACTGCCTTCCCAGGCCACAAGCAGGGAGCTGGATGGGAAGTGGAGCTGCCGGGATTAGAACTGGTGCCCATATGGAATCCTGGTGTGTTCAAGGTGAGGACTTTAGCCGCTAGGCCACCGCACCGGGCCCTCCCAAATGGCTCTTACTAGCCAGGGTTGGACAAAGCCAAAGTCAGGAGCTTTAAGCTTCCTCCAGGTCTCCCATGTGGGTATGGGGCTCGAGTATATGAGTCATCTTCTGCTCCTTTCCCAGATACATTAGCAGGTAGCTGGATTGGCAGTGAAGCAGTTGTGAATCATTGCCCATATGGGTTGCTGGTGAAATAGGTGACAGCTTACCATGCTAACATGGTAAACCAAAACATCAGCTGTTATAGTATGTGAATTGATGTTGTGTTGCATGTGACTGAAGAAGAGTAAGTTAAAGAAATAATGAAAAAGTGAGACTGGAGAGGTGGACCTAATTTTTTTAAAGGAAGGACTTATCAGATTTTGTATACCTAGGGTAAATCTTTTAGAAGATTTATCATTTCTTTGACAAGCAAAGGGTCAGGGTTGGAGAAAGACAGAGATCTTTTATCAATGTTTTACTCCCCAGATGGCTTCAATAGCTAAGGCTGGGTCAGTCCAAAGTCAAGAGCCAGAAGCTCCATCCACAGCTCCTGCATGGGTGGTAGGGGCCAACCACTTGAGCCTTCATCAGTAGACTTCCAAGGCAGACTCATAGGAAGCTGGATTGAATTCAGGGTTCAGAACTCAAATTAGCATTCCTGTCGGGGCTGCGGTCTAAGATTTAGGTGGCCCAATCTGTAAAGCCACAATGTTTATGCTGTTATTTTTTATAGGGTTTAGGATAAGTGATATTATATTCTTCAAGTGTAATTTCTAACTTTTCTCCTGAGATGAATTCAATTTAGTTTTTTGAAGAAACTGTTCTTCACTTGATATCCATACACTTCTTAATTAGTGTCATTAACTCTTCACCTTCATGTATTTTAAGATTTCTTGGGCCTTGCACGGTGGCCTAGTGGCTAAAGTCCTCGCCTTGAACATGCCGGGATCTCATATGGATACCGATTCTAATCTTGGCAGCCCCACTTTCCATCCAACTCCCTACTTGTGGCCTGGGAAAGCAGTCAAGCACAGCTCAAAGCCTTGGGACCCTGCATCCATGCGGGAGACCTGGAAGAGATCCTGGCTTCGGAACGGTGCAGCACCGGCCGTTGCGGTCTTTTGCAGGATGAATCATCGGACGAAAGATCTTCCTGTCTCTCCTCCTCTCAGTATATCTAACTTTGCAATAAAAATAAATAAATCTTTTTAAAAAAAGATTTCTTCATCCCATATCTGTACAAATAATTGTCAGAAATTTAATTAAATTTGGTAGTTTGGGGCATGAACCTATGATATGAAAGAGATCTCTCTCCATTTCTTTTCACTGTAACATTTGAATAAATAAATAGTTTTCAAATTTTAAAAAAGAAGTTAGAGAGTGAGCTTTCTTCTATTGTTTCATTCCCCAAATGCCCACATTGGCTGGCAAGGGGAGGCGCCTAGGCGAAGCTGGGAGTATGAGGCTGAAATCAGTCTCCTTCATGGATGATAGGAACTTAGTCAAGTGGTAACCTCTGCTTTGTGAGGGTCTGCATGAGCTTGAAGTCAAATCCTAGCGCTCCAGTGTGGCATAGGACTTCTTAAGCAGCTTTTTTCCCCCTAAGATTTGTTTTATTTTTATTGGAAAGTCTGATATACAGAAAGGAGATACAGAGAGAAAGATCTTTTGTCCGCTGATTCACTCCCCAAGTTGCCACAATAGCCAAAGCTGAGTCAGTCTGAAGGCAGGAGCCAGAGTTTTCTTCCTCCAGGTCTCCCACATGGGTACAGGGTCCCAAGGCTCTGGCCTGTTCTTGACTGCTTTCCCAGGTTATAAGTAGGGAGCTGGATGAGAAGCATGGCTGCTGGAATTAGAACCAGGGCTCATATGGGATCCCAGTATGTGCAAGGCGAGGACTTTAGCCGCTAGGCCAGGGTACCATCAGGCCCTTAAACAGCTTCCTAACTGCTGAAGTATAAATTCTTATCTCCTGAGTACTTTCTAAAACTTTTTAAAAGATTTATTTATTTGAAAGACATGGTGACATGGATAGAGCTAAAGATTTTCTGTCTATTGTTTTGTTTCCCAAATGGCAACAATGGCTAGGGATGGGCCAGGAGCCAAGAACTCCATCAGTCTGCCACATGGGTGACAGGCACTCAAGTACCTGGGCCATCGTGCTCTGCCTTTTCAGGTGTGTTTATTCACTGGAAGGTAGATTGGAAGTGGAGAAGCAAGGACTCCTAACAGGCACTTTAGTATGGGTTGTGGGCATCCCATGCAGTGGCTTGCTTTGCTGTGCCAGAAGTCCCACCCCTAATAACTTGTTCTGGTGTCTGCATCTGCAGCAAATTGTGGGCTGATTTTTCATACAGGTAAGAGACTAGGCTAAGAAACAATTTAAAGAGAATATCTGTAAATACTGAGTCACCAGCAACAATGTTTCTTATTCTAGTTAGGACATTCTTCTGCCCTGACTCAGGAGGAAGGTACTGCTTTAGACAGGTCTTCTGTCATTTCCTTCCAGTTCAAGGTAGACAATACCTATGTCAAATTGGGAGAGCATGACTCTTTTTTTTTTTTAAAGTTTATTTATTTTTATTACAAAGTGAGATATATAGAGAGGAGGAGAGACAGAGAGGAAGATTTTCCGTCCGATGATTCACTCCCCAAGTGACTGCAACAACTGGTGCTGCACCATTCCGAAGCCAGGAACCAGGAGCCTCTTCCGGGTCTCCCACATGGGTGCAGGGTCCCAAGGGTTTGGGCTGTCCTCGACTGCTTTCCTAGACCACAAGCAGGGAGCTGGATGGGAAGTGGAGCTGCTGGGATTAGAAACGGCGCCCATATGGGATCCCGGCATGTTCAAGGTGAGGACTTTAGCCAATAGGCCACACCGCTGGCCCAAGAGCATGGCTTTTTAAAAAGATACAATGTTTAAAATAATTTGCAAGCTCTTTTATATTAAATGATAAGTGCAGAGACTCATGAAACCTCTATCTATATAGCAGATAATTGGGTAATAAGAACAATTTTCCACCTTTGTTGTAATGTTATGAATAACTGTCAGGTCTTGAAAACAGAGCTTTTCCAAAGTCTGAATTTTCATGACTGATTTTGTCATTTTCACTTTTGTCCAGTGAGCAGTCCTACATGGAGAGTGTTGTGAATTTTCTACAGGATGTTGTGCCACAGGTGAGTTTCCATGTTTGATTACAGAGTGGTTTTAGCTTTGGTCAAAGGAACTCTTAATAATCTGGATTTTAAACTGGATACTAATGTCAGAGCAACTTGAGAAAGGCGTTTGATGTTTTGGCATCCCGAGCAATGAGAGGGTGGAATTTGTTATTGTGTAAGATGTGCCTAAGTTTTTGGCTTAACGGTGATGACAGTATTATTATGTCTGTACATTTGTTCTCCTCAAGGGAATCAAGGTGAGATGTTAGCTCAAATTTGTGGGACTTGTAGTCCTATGTTTGCATCCTGTATCAAATCCTTCTATTGTCTGTATTAAATATTACCTGTCAGAGGTGAGAAAAACCATTTATACTCTGATTATTGACATGAACTGCATAATTACACTTCTGCACAAATATCTTTTTTCAGTTTTTTATATCAAAAAGAATGTACCTTATTACTCTTATAAGAGGTTTTTTTTTTTTTTAAAGATTTATTTTTATTATTTTGTTATTGGAAAGGCGGATGTACAGAGAGGAGAGACAGAGAGGAAGATCTTCCATCCGATGATTCACTCCCCAAGTGAGCGCAACGGGTCGATACTACGCCGATCCGAAGCCAGGAGCCTCTTCCGGGTCTCCCACGCGGGTGCAGGTTCCCAAAGCTTTGGGCCGTCCTCTGCTGCTTTCCCAGGCCACAAGCAGGGAGCTGGAAGGGAAGCGGGGCTGCCGGGATTAGAACCGGCGCCCATATGGGATCCCGGGCGTGCAAGGCGAGGACCTTTAACCACTTGCGCCACCGCGCCGGGCCCAAGAGGTTTTTTTTTAATATTACTGTTTTATTTATTTGAAAGGCAGAGTTACAGAGGGAAAGGGAGATGGAGAGAGAGAAGATGGGAGAGATCTTCCATCTGCTTATTTGCTTAAACTCCATCCCGATTTCCCACATGGTACAAGGGCCCAATACCGTGTCCATCTTCCACTGATTTCCCAGGTACATTGTCAGGGAACTGGATTGAAGTGAAGCAGCCAGAACTCAGCTCGTATGGGATGCTGGCATTGTAGTTTGCCACTTAACCTGCTGTGCCACAGTGCTGGTCCTAACTTACAAGAGATGAAAACAGGGAGATCTTCCATCCACTAGTTCACCCTCCAGGTAGTCCACAAAATCCAGGGTGGAGCCAGGCCTGGAATCCAGGAGCCAGGAACTTCATCTAGGTGCTCCATGTTGGTGCAGGGGTCCAAGAACTTAGGCCATCATCCGTTGCTTTCTCAGGCACATTAGTAGGTAGCTGAATTGGAAGTGAAGTAGGCAGGAATTGAACTGGTTTGCCTGACAGATAGACAGAAACATCTAGAGATGTTGAGGTATCTTCCATTCACTGGTGCAATTTCTGCGCGCCTATAACAGATGGGGCTGGATCAGGCCAGAGCCAGGGTGTTGGAACTCAGGTTCTTGAGTCTTCACTTGATGCCTCTCAGGGTGCCCAGTGGCAGGAAGGAAGCTGGAATCAGAAGCACAGTCAGAACTGGAACCCAGTTCTGATGCAGCATCTGGCTGTCTCAAGAAAGCTGTCTCTGTGTAGCCAAATAGTTGCTTGGCAAAGAAATTACAATTTAACATTTTGTGCATTAGGTTTAAGTACTTTAGAAAGTGCAACATTGATAGTAGATTAGGCTTTGCATTCAGCTCTCTTGGGAGTTGAATCTTTCTAAAAACAATGTCTCTATGCCTAAAATAACATTAATTATTGTAGATTTGAGGCCTAAAGGATGTCGTATGTATATATCATAAGATAAAGCATATTTCAAGTTGTCTGGCTCAGAGGGAGTCTGATGAGACTAGAAATCCTGGGGCAGAGGAGGATTTATATCTGGCCCTCAGTTTTGAAATAATCAGAGGAACTGAAATGTTATTGTTTCTAATTACAATGGTAAGATATAGTCACTTAAAGTTACTTATTTGAAGGGCAGTTAGAGAGGTAGTCACTTTAGGAGCAACTGACTATGCTTTCGTTGGGAAACCAGTAACAGAAGTAATTTTGTCTCACTAGACATTTTGTTTTTGATTAATTGGATAAAAATAGGATTTTCTGACATTTTCTCCATGCATTGGATACAGAATTGCACATTAGTATTTTGTGATCAGCCTTTGTAAAAATGATATTTTCTACTGCTATTATGTTTGAGTCCTGCTCTGTTTCTGGAATCATCATTCCCAGGACCTAGGAATTACTCTGTTGCTCTTCACATATCCTCCTAGAGAGAGAATGAGTTGTTGTACTACATAGCAACTTCTTTATTTATCACCTATTGTATTAATTCTGTTTGGGTTCAGCTGATAGCACTGGAAGACTCTTAGAAAGCCCATAGTCATGCTCTGTGGTCTAAGAATTCCACTTAATGAACATCTATTTAAAAAGCTGAATGAACTGTTAAAGAGCGTTTTATTTTAGTATGTGTAAAATTTGCAGTTTTCATGTAAAAAATTGTGGCTATAAAAAATGTCAGTTGGGCCCGGCGCGGTGGCGCAAGTGGTTAAGTCCTCGCCTTGCACGCCCGGGATCCCATATGGGCGCCGGTTCTAATCCCGGCAGCCCCGCTTCCCTTCCAGCTCCCTGCCTGTGGCCCGGGAAAGCAGTCGAGGACGGCCCAAAAGCTTTGGGACCCTGCACCCGCGTGGGAGACCCAGAAGAGGCTCCTGGCTTCGGATCGGCACAGTATCGACCCGTTGCGCTCACTTGGGGAGTGAATCATCGGACGGAAGATCTTCCTCTCTGTCTCTCCTCTCTGTATATCCGCCTTTCCAATAAAAAATAATAAAAATAAATCTTAAAAAAAAAAAAAATGTCAGTTATACTTAAGCATGTGGTGATGTCATTGTCCCCAGAGAACAATGTAGTGTAATTCAAAGTTATACTCCTGGGCCCAGCACAGTAGTCTAGCAGCTAAAGTCCTTACCTTGCGTGCACTGGGATTTCATATGGGTGCCAGTTCTAATCCCAGCAGCTCTGCTTTCCATCCAACTTCCTGCCTGTGGTCTGGGAAAGCAGTGGAGAATGTTCCAAGGCCTTGGGACCCTGCACCCGCGTGTTATACCCTGAAGAGGCTTCTGGCTCCTGGCATCGATTGGCTAAGCTATGGCCATTGTGGCTGCTTGGGGAATGGATCATTGGATGGAAGATCTTCCTCTCTGTCTCTCTTCCTCTCTATGCATTTGCCTTTCCAATAAAAATATATATGCCTGATAGTAGCACATGATTGAAGTTACTTTTTTTATGCTTGTTTTCTTTTTTCTGTTAAGATTTATTTATTTATTTTTTATTGCGAAGTCAGATATACAGAGAGGAGGAGAGACAGAGAGGAAGATCTTCTGTCCGATGACTCATTCCCCAAGTGACTGCAATGGCCAGTGCTGCGCCGATCTGAAGCCTGGAGCCAGGAACTTCTTTCCGGTTCTCCCACGTGGGTGCAGGGTCCCAAGGCTTTGGGCCATCCTCCACTGCTTCCCAGGCCACAAGCAGGGAGCTGGATGGGAAGAGGGCTGCCGGGATTAGAACCGATGCCCATATGGGATCCTGGCGTGTTTAAGGCGAGGACTTTAGCTGTTAGGCTATGGTACCGGGCCCTCTGTTTGTTTTAAGACGTATTTATTTTCATTATTTTTCATTTCAAAGTCAGATATACAGAGAGGAGAAGAGATAGAGAGGAAGATCTTCTGTCCGATGATTCACTCCCTAAGTGACCACAGCGGCTGATGCCGCACTGATCTGAAGTCAAGAATCAGGAACCTCTTCCAGGTCTCACACGTGGGTGCAGGGTCCCAAAGCTTTGGGCCGTCCTCAACTGCCTTCCCAGGCCACAAGCAGGGAGCTGGATGGGAAGTGGAGCTGCCGGGATTAGAACCGGCACCCATATGGGATCCCGGCGTGTTCAAGGTGAGGACTTTAGCTGCTAGGCCACGCTGCCGGGCCCAAGACGTATTTATTTTTATTGGAAAGGCAGACTTAAATAAGAGGAGAAACAGATCTGCCATCTGCTGGTTCACTCCCCTAAGGGCCACAAGAGCCAGTGCTGGGCCAGTCTACAAACAGGAGCTAGGAGCCAGAAGCTTCTTCTGGAATTCCCTTGAGGGTTCATAGGCCCAAGGCCTTGGGCCATTGTCTGTTACTTTCTTAGGCTATAAACAGGAAGTTATGTCAGAGTTGGAGCAGCCAGGACATGAACCAGCATCATATGGGATGCCGGCGCTTTCAGACAGAAGATTAACTGTAATGCTGACCCCTAGAATTTGCTTTTTTTTGTCTTTTTTTAAACAGTAAAATATAAATTAGGAGCTGCAGAGAAAGATGCCTATAGTCTTTGTAGCCATTTCTGGAAGTAACAGTGTTTATGACTGTGTATTTGTGTGTTAAGAAGCTGGATTAGGTATAAAAGACGTAAGTCTTGTCAGTAATGGGAAATGAATTGGGACCCGGCACTGTGGCCTAGTGGCTAATGTCCTCACCTTGCACATGACAGGATCCCATATGGGCACCGGTTCTAATACTGGCAGCCCCGCTTCCCAACCAGCTCCCTGCTTGTGGCCTGGGAAGGCAGTCGAGGACAGCCCAAAGCCTTGGGACCCTGCATCCATGTGGGAGACCCAGAAGAGCTCCTAGCTCCTGGCTTTGGATGGGCTCAGTTCTGGCCATTGTGGTCACTTGAGGAGTGAATCATTGGATGGAAGATCTTCCTCTCTGTCTCTCCTCCTCTGTGTATATCTGACTTTGCAGTAAAAATAAATAAAACTTAAAAAAAAAAAGAATTTTGAATCTGATCTAGAAGGCTAGATCCAATGGCAAGGTGGGGTTATAATCAGTGCTGAGGTAAGCACAAATTCGTGTGGCAGTGCATGGTCCTCCATAAAACAGCATGTGGGACCCAGCAGAGTGCCCTATCTGCTTAAATCCTTGCCTTGAATATGCCAGGATCCCATATGGGCGCCGGTTCTAATCCTGGCAGCTCCACTTCCCATCCAGCTTGTGGCCTGAAGAAGCAGTGGAGGACGGCCCAAAGCTTTGGGACCCTGCATGCACGTGTGGGAGACCTGGAAGAGGTTCTGGGGTCCTGGCTTCGGGTCGGCATAGCATCAGCCGTTGTGGTCACTTGGGGAGTGAATCATTGGACAGGGCTCTTTCCCTCTGTCTCTCCTCCTCTCTGAATATCTGACTTTGAAATAAAAATAAAATGTTTTTTTTTAAAGATTTATTTATTTATTGGAAAGTCAGATATACAGAGAGGAGGAGAGACAGAGAGGAAGCTCTTCGGTCCGATGATTCACTCCCCTAGTGAGCGCAATGGCTGATGCTATGCCGATCACAAGCCAGTATCAGGAGCTTCTTCCGGGTCTCCCACGCAGGTGCAGGGTCCCAAGGCTTTGGGCCGTCGTTGACTGCTTTCCCAGGCCACAAGCAGGGAGCTGGAAGGGAAGTGGAGCTGCCAGGATTAGTACCGGCGCCCATATGGAATCCCGGTGTGTTCAAGGCGAGGACGTTAGCTGCTAGGCCATGCTGCCGGGCCCTAAAAATAAAATCTTAAAAGAAAAATAAGACCGCATGTGAGGACCCTGTGGTCTGTGGATAAGAGTGTCTCATTGAGAATAAAGCATGTGAATGGAGGAAAAGTGGATCATAACTTGAGAGAATGATGCCCAGTACTGATTTTTGAGCAATCCTATAGGAATGTATGCCAGAGGCGATTCTCATGTTCCTAGTCAGCGTCACAATTTGTTCAAAACTTCTTGCCAAAAGAGCACAGAATTTACTAAGAAGCAAGGTAAATAAAGTGACAAAGGAAAAAGCCTGGTTAGTGGAAGCCTTTTACCAACTATGGGGAAGGCAAGAGTTTCAGTGATGCTGGTGCATGGAGGGTTCCCTTTGATGCCAGCTGTTCCGCCTGGAACATCGAAGCAGAGCCTCTGGGAGAAGATGCACCACAGTAGAGATAATGTTGAATGATGCTGTGCCTGGGAAAGAGTGAAAATAAGTCTGCTCCCTTGTCAATAGTTTTAGACCTGTTCCTGAATTACCATATTGAAGGAAAGCCTGCCAGGAGAAAGAAATTGTCCTAAATGTGGTATGGTATTCCAGATTAAATCTTGGAGCAGAGATTTGACAGTAGCAGACAAACTTGTGAAATCTAAAAGTTAGAGTCAATTGATTTTGGTGCCTAATATTAGTTTCATAGTTCTGACAGATGAATTGTGGCCAGGCAAGATTTGATGACATAATTGAGGTTAGGATGAGCTGGTTGAGGAGAAATATAAGTTCTCATCTCTGTGTTTACTAACTTAAAATTATTCAATGAAGTGCAAATTTCCTTTTCTCGATGTCCTACACAAACACAGTGTTTTTTTTTTTTTTTTTTTAAACCAAGATAATTGGAGTTGGTGCTGTGGTATATCAAACAAAACCTCTGCCTGTGGTGCCAGCTTCCCAAAAGGACACCAGTTTGAACCCACTGTTCTGCTTCTAATCCATCTCCCTGCTTGTGGCTTGGGAAGGCAACAGAGGAGGCCCAAGACCTTGGACCTTTGTACCCATGAGGGGTACCTGGAAGAATCTCCCAGCTCCCAGCTTTGAACTGGCCCAGCTGATTTGGGAGTTGAACCAGCCGAAGATCTTTCTCTCTCTGTAACTCTTTCTGGCTTTTAAGTAAAATAAATCTTTTTTTTTTTCTTTTTTTTTTTAAGATTTATTTTTATTATTTTTTTTTAATTGGAAAGGCGGATATACAGAGAGGAGAGACAGAGAGGAAGACCTTCCGTCCAATGATTCACTCCCCAAGTGAGCACAACGGCCGATGCTATGCCGGTCGGAAGCCAGGAGCCTCTTTCAGGTCTCCCACGCGGGTGCAGGGTCCCAAAGCTTTGGGCCGTCCTCGACTGCTTTCCCGGGCCACAGGCAGGGAGCTGGAAGGGAAGCGGGGTCGCTGGGATTAGAACCGGCGCCCATATGGGATCCCGGGCGTGCAAGGCGAGGACCTTAACCACTTGCGCCACCGCGCCAGGCCCAGTAAAATAAATCTTAAAAAAAAAAAAACAAGATAATTGAAATTATATGGTTATCTAAGGTCGTTATTTTTTGGTATAGTAAGTCTGGTTTTTTTAAATTAATTATTATTTTTTTATTATATGACACAGTTTTATAGGTACTGGTACTGGGATTCCCATTACCCCTCCCAAAACCCTCCCCCCCATGGTAGATTCCTCCACCATGTTGCATGACTCAGTTCAAGTTCAGTTGAGATTCCTTCATTGCTAGCATATACCAAGCATTGTGATCCTCATATTATTGCCCAGATAAGTTCAACGGCTTTTTGGAGAGACCTTCTCTAGTCTGAAGGTAGAGCCAACAGAGTAAACCCAATCAATCAAAAGCCCCAACATTGACATTTCCCCATATAAGGTACATAACCGTGATAGGAGGGGTGAGCAGAGAAATCTTCAGCATCTTGGTGAGGAGTCCTTGTTCTGTGTCCTACCTAGCAAAGTATGTTTGAGTCTATACTGACCAAGCTTTCCTTGTTGTTCTCTGTGGTATAGTAAGTCTGTTATGGAAGTACCCCATCTTAGTGTTTTGCTTATTTTTAAAAAAGAGTTATTTATTTCAAAGGCACAGAGAAAGGTATTTTACAGATTTCTTTATTTAGTTCAAAGTTAGACTTATAGAGAGACATAGAGATCTTCCATCCAATGGTGCATTTTCCAAATGGTTACAAAAGCTGGGATCAAGCCAGTCCAGGAGCCATGGTCTCCATTTGGGTCTCCCACATGGCACGGGCTTATCTTGGACCATCTTGCACTGTTTTCCCAGAAGCATTATCAGGGAGACAGAGAGAAAGTGGAGCTGCTGCAGCTCAAACTTGCTCTCATATAGGATACTTGATATTACAGGCAGTGGCTTAATTTGCTATACCTAAATGATTGTCCCTGAGAGTGGTCAGTGAGGGATGAACCAGGAAGCATCCAGGATCCAGAAAACTTTGAGTCTCCCAAGTCTTCAAGGTAGCAGGAGCCCAAGTATTTGGACCATCATCTGTTGCTTCGCAGTCATGTTAGCAGGAAGCAGATGATCCAAGATTTGAGCTGACATTTTGTTATGGGGTGTAGGTAGGCATCTAAGCAGCAGCTTAAGTGGTTGCTTCACATTGCCCCCTCCCCCAACTGCCACCAGGCCCCAATTAGTGGTATTTAAAATAAACTTTTTATATGAACATGAGAGCTAGAGGTAGAGCAGTATTCCATTTGCTGGTACACTCCCAAAATCACTAAATTAGGACCCAGGAATTCCATCCCGGTGTCCCACATGAGTGGCAGTTGCCCAAGCACTTTGGCCCTACTTTGGTGCCTTCCCAGGTGCATTAGCAGGAAGTTGGATTTGGGAACACAGCAGTTAGAACACAGATTGGTGCCCAAATGTGAGATTTGAATGTCCCAATCCTCAGCTTAAGCTGTTGTGCCAGTGTCTGGATAATCTTGTATGCTTTTTTTTTTCCACATAAATTTTATCTGCAAAGTGAACAAGTAAATGTAAAAAGAAGGAAGGGGAGAGCACCTTCTGGGAGGGATCCAGGAGTTGGGGTGTCTCCAGAAAGGAGGGATATTTAAGATAGTTGTATATGCTTTTAATATACATTGTATTAGATAATTGTTCTGCAAATTGAATGCCATTTTATTTTTCCAAAAGTGTAACTGTTAATGCTCTTAAGGCTTCAGAGTATATACAAATTATAAAAAAATTCTAAATAAAACCATATGCATTATGTAGTGATGCCTCTTTTTGAATATTAAGTAATACTGTTGACACTCCAGCATTAATGCATATCTTTGTCACCCTTGTGGGCTACTGGTAAGTTGGGTCTGAACATTAGATAAGAGACTGAAAAAGCAAGACTCCTGTAAGTGTCTTTGTATAGTTGCCTGATCACAAGCATCTAGGAACTAAGCAGGATGGGGGTGGTAGTTTTGCCTTAAGCTGCCTTATTTGTGAATCAGTGTAGGGTGTGGTTTAGTTTTTGTGCGCCTTTGAACAATAGTGATTCTTCATTATGGATTGAGATCAAGTATTGGAAGTTTCTGCAGCTCTTTAAAGGTTGAAGTTTATTTTTTTTGTCTGAGATTATCAGAATTTTTCATAACATTCTTTGGAACACATACTGCTACAGTATGAGCATGTAATGAGGATGTAGGGTTGGTGAGGTTCAACAGGTATAGCGTAAGTTTTACCATTCTTTGCTGTGAACATCAGTATTAGAGTATAAAATATTTGTATTAAAATATTCCTGTTTACTCTGCAGGCTTACAGTGGAACACCTGTAACAGAAGAAAAGGAGAAGATTGTTTGGGTCAGATTTGAAAATGCAGATTTAAATGGTATGGTTTTAGCTTCTTTTTGAATGTATGAATTAGTGCTCGCTTCAGCAGCACATATGCTAAAATTGGAATGAATGTATGAATTAAATGTTTGGCATTGACTTGATTCCAGGTTGGCTTTACCTTTACTTTGGTCAGATTATTTGCTCTTACAGTAACTATAGTTTTCAGAATAAAAAAAAGTTTAAGGATTTATTTATTTTTATTGGAAAGTGATATATACAGAGACGAGGAGAGAAAAAGAGGATCTTCTGTCCATTGATTCACTCCCGAAGTGGCTGCAATGGCTGGAGCTGTGCTGATCCAAAGCCAGGGGCAGGAGCCTCTTCCAAGTCTCCCACATAGGTGCAGGATCCCAAGACTTTGGGCCATCCTCGACTGCTTTCCCAGGCCATAGGCAGGTATAGCTGGATTGGAAGCAGGGCTGCTGGGATTAGTACCAGCAGCCATATGGGATCCCAGACGTGTGCAAGATGAGGCGACTGCACTGGGCCTAGAGTAAATTTTTTTAAGAGTTATTTATTTTTATTGGAAAGTTAGATATACAGAGAGAAGGAGAGATATGATGATTTTCTGTTCGCTGATTCATTCCCCAAGTGGCCACAATGGCTGGAGCTGGGCTGATTTGAAGCCTGAAGCCAGGATTTTCTTCCAGGTCTCCCACAAGGGTGCTTTCCTAGGCCATAGTCAGGGAACTGGATGGGAAGTGGAGCACCTGGGACATGAGCTGGTGACAATATGGGATCCCAGTGCTTTGCAAGGGGTGGATTAGCCAATTGAACCATCATGCCAAGATCCAAAGTTTTCTTCTTCCTTTTATTTTTTGCTTTTTACTAGCACCTAAGAATTGCTGGGGGTAATATTTCATAAAGACTTTGGTTTTATTAAGTAAAAATATATCTGTGCATGTAGAAGAGTCCTTCTTCAAAATTACCTTATTATTGTTTGAACTTATTAGCATCCTTAATGTAAGATCGTTATTCAAATTGATTTATTAAACTCTTAAATTTATTTAGTTTTATTATTTTTTAAGATTTTGTTTATTTTTATTGGAAAGTCAGAATTACAGAGAGGAGTGACAGAAAGATCTTCTGTCCACTGTTTCATTCCCCAAGTGTCCACAGCTAGAGCTGAGCTGATCCAAAGCCAGGAGCCAGGAACCTCTTCCAGGTCTCCCACGTGGGTGCAGGGTCCCAAGGCTTTGGGCTATCCTTAATTGCTTTTCCAGGCCACAAGCAGGGAGCTGGATGGGAAGTGGAGCAGTTGGAATTTGAACCGGTGCCCATATGGGATCCCGGTGGATATAAGGTGAGAACTTTACCCACCAGGTTACCACGCTGGGTCCAAACTCTTAAATTTGTACATTTTCCTATCCAAGCACATTCCCATTCCTGTTCTTGTCTTGTTTTATTCTGAGTCATATTATGTGAGGGTTTGGCCTTCTGTTTTTGTGGGTATACTGTTACAATGGTTACCAATTGAGGCTGTCCAGTGGCTGTTGAAAGTATTGACTAGAGCAGTCAGAGTGAACTGAGTTAGTGAACATATTGTAAGGAAACAGCAGACAGGCAGGACAGATAAATGGTGACTTGCCTTTAGACACTGCAAGGCAGCAGCGGACTGGATAGCTGGAGTCTTTCTACTCCAACATAGGCTATAGCTTGAAATGTATGCTTGCAACAGCAATCTCAGTTATGTTGAGCTTCCCCATGATCCTACATGCTTTTCCTTGTAGGTAGTTTGTTTTTCCAGGCAAAATCCAGAAGTCTGTGTACCTTATCTGAACCTACACCCATAACTTTGGTATTTTCCTAGTGTCCTGGAGCACTGATACTTATTATGTTTGGCATTTAGCAAAGGTCTCATCTTCCAGATACACTTCTTGGTGGTCCTCCCGAATTGGTCCGGCAGAGACCCAGCAGGTGGTGGAGCCTTAGAGCAGAGGGTTAATCTATTCCAGAATTGTTTGTCCACCCTGTTTTGGAACTGTAGGATGTTTAATGTGGAGAAATACGATGTTGAAGGGGTTGGTATCTTATTTGCAGTCCATTTGGAAATGAATTTGTTGCCTTCTAGAGGAGAAAGACTGAATTAGTTTGCGGTGTACATGCAAGCTATTGACTGCTGTAGCGTGGGCCACAATCTTTTTTTTTTTTTAATATAAAGAGTTATTTATTTTTATTACAAAGGTAGATTTATAGAGAGAAGTAGAGACAGAGAGAAAGATCTTCCATCTGCCGATTTGCTCCACCAATGACCGCAGTGGCTTGAGCTGTGCTGATCTGAAGCCAGGAGCCTTTTCTGGACCTTCCACATGGGTACAGGGTCCCTAGGCTTTAGGTCATGTCCACTGCATTTACAGGCCATAAGCTGGCAGTTGGATGGGAAGTGGAACATCCAGAGCATGAAATGGCACCCATGTGGCATGCTAATCTTGCAGGCAGAGGACTAGCCAATTGAGCTATTGTTTTGGGCCCCAGTATAAAAGGAGTTCTTGTAACCATGACTTATCTATCACCCCCAGAGGTTTCCCCAGGTGGATGATGTGCATTTCTGGGTGGGGCTGAGGAGCCTGCACTGTCCTTAACTTTTGGAATTTCTTCATGCCTCCACATAATGCTTTTTGTTTTGTCTGACCCTAATAGTGTGCATGTATCTGTGGGTGTGTATCTGTATATTTTAAGGCGTATTTGACCAGGTTTGATCCATTTATGTACCTAATCACTTATAACTGGTTGAGTTTCTCTCTATGTATTCTTTGTTCAAGAATGTCTGTGTGACAAACCGTGAGATATTCACAAGGTAGTGAAAATTAAAGTATGGGAAAGGGAAAGTAGGGTTCATTCGTGGACTGCCTGCCCCTTTAGCCTCTCTGTGTCTCAATTCTCTGGGCTGGAATTTTTTGGCCTTTCCTTCCCTTGTTGTGCCTGTTGCACCTTAGATACAGTTCCTTGTGGTGTCCAGCGAGATGCTAGAGAAAACTCTTCTGATCATGGTTGTGCTCAGTTTACTTTCTTCATGGTGCGGCAGTTAGGGGTACCTCGAGATTGTATTAGGTATTGAGGCTGTTCTTTGCAGGACATGGAATTTTTCAGGGAAAATACTTTAGAAGCCTCACTGTAGTTCCAAGCTATTCTTTATTATTTAAAGCAGCTACTTTGCTTCTGTTCCACTTTCCTGCTAATGTGCCTCCCAGGATTTTTCATTTAACATATGTCCTGATGTTTACCCATGTTGCTGCATGTCAGAATTCCCTTTTTAAGGATGAATAATATTCCATTGTATGAAATGCCAGCTTTTGTTTACCCATTATTTTCTCAGTGGACATTTGGATTTCTTCCATGTCTTGGCTAGTGTGAAGTAATGTGGCTGTGAACATGAGCATACAAATGTCTCTTTGTGTTCCTGTTTTTAATTCAGTTAGGCCCAGAAGTAGAATTGCTTGCTTATATTGTGATTCAATTTTTTAATTTATCGAGGAACCATCTCTTGTTCTCTGTAGAGAAATCTAAAAAAATTTACTCATACCTGTGAAGGATAAGCACTTAATTTGTCTATGCTCTCTCCTCTCTTGTCATTACTTGCCTCTACATGTTTGCTGCACTCTGGCTTCTTTTAGGAGTTTGAGCAGTGGTTACTCAAGACTTTTTTCATTTATGATTACACCATGTGATCAAAGAAGAGAAAGTATTCATTAGGAGATCTAGATGGCTGAGTCTGGGTCACTTTCCCATTTTTGGAATAGTTTGTGACCATGGCTATAGTCCTAGCATTATCTCAGTTTGTCATGTGATGGTCCTTGTGCTTGAGGGAAAATAATAGCTAATAGTTACAGGATAGGGACAGAAGAGAAAGTGAGTGAGGCACATGAAGATAATGGTTGCAGTGGTGAATCTACATTTTTTTGCTATCTCTTAGACATTCCATTGGTGCCTCAAAAACTAAGTTCTCCACCCATTTCACTATCTCAGTTTAACAGCTATGTCCCAACCCTACTTATCTTTGAGATTATTAAAGACACAAAACTTACCATGTGTTAGGGTCTTCACTCAGTAGACTTCTGGCTTCGATGTTTATACCACTATCTTCATTTACTACTACTACTATTCACTAAAATGACAGTGTACAATACATTTTATTTTTATATATGTTTGCTATTCAGATAGTTGACGAGAATGCAGGCCCATGAGGACCACTGAATAGGATGGGGAGGGTCAAGATATGAGGGAAGGTAGGTAGGACAAATGCTTCCAATTTACCTTTTCTTTTTCTTTTTGTCCTCTCTCCTCTCTCTCCTCTCTCCTTTCTCCTCTCCTCTCCTCTCCTCTCCTCTTCTCTTCTCCAATTTTTCCGGGAGGGAGACACTCCCAACTGTCAAACTATACCACTACCTGGGGTAAAACACATTCTCTATGCTGGATATAGGTAATATGGTTCTGCTTTTAGTATGCATACAGAATACAGAGGAAGCAGGTTTGGGAGGAAAGATTCAATTTTGCTTTACACTCAACCTTTTTTACTTTAAATATTTGCTTATTTGGAAGGTAGGGTTACATAGAGAGAGAGGAGGGACAGAGAGAAATATCTTACATCTGCTGGTTTATTCCCCACATGACTGCAGTGGCCTAGAGCTGTGCTAGACTGAAGCCAGGAGACAAGAGTTTAATTTGAGTCTGCCACGTGAGTGCAAGGGCTCAAGCACTAGGGCTGTCCTCTGTTGTTTTTCTTAGGCCATTATCAGGGAGCTGGATTGGGAGTGGAGCAGCTGAGACTTGAACTGGTTCCTGTAAGGTATCACTGGGATCACAGGCTGTGGCTTAACTCCTCACATCATAATGACAAACCCTACACTTCCACTTTGAAGGTTTGAGGAGAAATACCAGGTCCCTGTCCTCTTTCTACAATTGCCATTTTCTAAGGAGGGAGAATGCCATCACTTGAGTATTGATTGCAGTAATGAGCGTAGCATTACAGATAAGGCTGAACAGGGTTTCCAAGAATGGGTGAGTTATAGGAGGAAAGAATATTGTAGTTAGCTAAATTTACAGCTAAGCCTGAAGTCATTTATAGAGCTTGAATAAGAGGAAAAAAAGGAAAAAACCTTGAAGAAGATAAAGAACATGCCTGGATAGAATTCAGTGGTAATTCAGTGGTGATATGATGTAGGATATGAGAACAAATGTAAAAGCAGGAGGATTATTTGACCCTGTCATAAATCATGACTTTTAAGAATAATACAAACATTTAAAAATTGTTTTACTGAAACAAAGAGAGAGAGAAATCTTTTGAGGTACTGTTGTTCAGGGTAAGTGACTAAGCAGAATCTAAAACAACAATGTAAAAATTCTAGATGATTATACTTGATATTTCTATTTAGTGAAATTTGGCAAAATATTTCATTTTTAAAATTGCTTTCAGATGATTTTATCACAGATATTTCTGATCCCTGATTGTCTAATGAGATTGAGCTTTAGAACCTGCTTGTGCTAATAATTATAGGTTCTGTTTGTATTTTCGTTTTTTAAAAGCTGCTAGTGGTGAGGATGCCTGCATTCTATATTAGAGTACCCAAGTTCAAGTCCTGAATATGTTTCTGATTCTAGCAACTGGCAAGGTGTACCCTGAGAGGCAGCAGGTGGTGGCTCAAGTACTAGCTGTTGTGAATTTTTGAGTGTGAACTACCATAGTAAAGAGCTCTCTGTTTCAGGCTAAACCTTTCAAATAAAATAAAAATAAAAGTTTTAAAGAAAATCTACAAATTTTTGTCATTTCAGCTTTCTTTTCATTTTCTTTTAAATGTCTTCCACTTATACATGTTTTCAAATTGAAAAACAGTTTAAGCAGTTGTTACCCTAATACCACTAAAGAAGTATAGTTATTTTCTTGATTGACACATTTTTAAAATTTGCTTTTTAATTGTGACATAGATACATCACGAAATCTGGAGTTTCAGGAAATACATACGACTGGAAATGAGCCACCTTTGTTGATTATGATCGGCTACAGTGATGGATTGCAGGTCTGGAGCATCCCTGTAAGTATGACAGTGGTTCAATCTCTGTCCCAACTCTCCTGGAGGTTGGCTGCTGGGAGACTGTTGTATGTGCACTAGCCTAAGTAGGTGTTGGCGGTGACGGGGTCAGGGATGAATACTCTGCGTGATTAGTAAAGTGGTTCAGGAATCCTGCACATCACGTTTGTGCAAGATCTTGGTATTTCTCTTGGTAATTTTTTAAAGTGTGAATTATTATTTCTGTTTTACAGAAAGTAAACTGAAGCTTATGAGGCTTTTTTTTTTTTGGTTGCTTTTAATAGCAGCCAGTAGCAGTTTGTTAGTATTCTGATTCAGTTGCAACAATTATGTGGTAGAAAATCTAAAAAGTACAGATATGAAAAAAAACCTTCCTTCTACTCTTTTTCCATGTTTCCTCTGCTTTGAGACAACTTTGATTTCTAGTTTTTGTTACATTCTTACAGATTTCTTTTATGAAAATAAAAGGAGTACAAATATAAGCCCCAAGTTTTGGTCTTGGTCTGAATCTTGCTTTTTTTTTTTTGTTGTTGTTGTTCATTTAGTGTTTGGAGAATTTCTTCATCAACTTTGATAGCTGCATAGTAATTCTTTTTGAATTTTCCTGATGTTATTAGTTTCTTATTTATGTAAACACTTTTATTTTTAATATATTGGGAAGAGTGACACAAATTGGGAAAGACAAAAGAGAGATCTGTCTGTTGGCTCACTCCCACTAATGGGTGGGGCTGACCCAGATTACAGGCTTGCACCTAGGGTCCTATCCAGGTCTCCCTTATGGCAACAGAGGTGGCAGGGGCAGGAGTACTCTGGCTGTCGTCCACCTCCTTCCCCAGCACAGCAGCAGGGAGCTGGATTGAACAGAAAAGAGCAAGGCCTTGAAGCAGTGCTCTGATATGGGCTAAGCAGTGGCTTAACCTGATGTGCTGTGTTGCTGACTTGCTTGTGAAAACTGTAAATGTCCAAATTTTTGTTTTATACTTAAAAAAAGATATAATGGGTGAACATGAACAACATGGTTTCATGTCTGTGTCTGTATGGGATAATATTCCATCAGTGGGTTTTAAAAGAAAGAATTATTTATTTGTTTGTGAGAGCTAGAGCGGGGGAAACAGAGCTTCTACCCATGGATACATTTCTAGATGATTGCAACAGCCAGGTCTGGGCCAGGCCCGGAGCTAAGGAGCTTTATCCTGGCCTCCCATGTGGGCGGTAGGGCCCAAATAATTGGGCCGTATTCTGCTGTTTTTCCCAGGCCATTATCAAGGGAGATTGGTTGGACGTGGTATAGTGGAACTTGAACCAGCTTCTGTAGAATTCTGACAGAGTCAAAATCTCAGTGCATTTGTAAGTGTTTTGCACTGTGTAGTATCAGTACTAGATTGCCTATTTATCTATTCCTACATGTACTCCTTGGGGTGACCAAAATTAAAAGTTTTTAAAAGAAATTGAAGCTTTGTAGCATCAGTAGGTGAGGTTTAGTACTGACTGCATTTTGGCTTGCTTACTGTAAGTTCATGGGATTGATAAATACTTTTTAGTAGATGAGTGGATTTTTGTTTTACAGTAATTTTGCATTTGGAGGTTCTGGGCCAACAGAATGTGAATTTGCACATTTAATAAATTTGTCCACCAAACTACTTTGAAGCCCCTTGAGTTTGTCTTTCAGCCTGATCTTTTTTCTTTCTTTTTTCATTTCTTTTTTTATTTTTTGTTGGATATATGATTTCTCCTTAAGGTTTCCAAGCAAATATACTACTTTGTGTTTAATGGATGTTAGGATATTCTCAAGTATTGATTTTGTCTTCTCAAGTGGCATAGGGATTGTTATTACTAATTTTAAAAAGATTTATTTATTTTTCTGGGAAAGACGGATTTGTAGAGAGAAAGGAGAGACAGAGAAAAATCTTCTATCTGCTAATCACTCTCAAAGCAGCCTCAAGCCCTGGAGCTGAGCCAGTCCAAGGCCAGGAGCCAGAAGTTTCTTTTGAGTCTCCCATTCAGGATCATAAGGTTTTGGGCCATCCTCGATTGCTTCCCCAGGCTACAACAAGGAGCTGAAGGGGAAGTGGAGCAGCTAGGACATGAACCAGTGCCCATGTGAGATCCCAGTGCATGCTAGGTGAGGATTTAGTTGCTGGGCCATTGCACTGGACCTGTTATTACTTTTTATAAACAGTCTTCTAAAATGTATCTATCAGCATTCTTTTTTCATATATAAATGTGTGTGTATATACACATATATTTATTTGAAAGGCAGAGTGGCAGAGAGATACACACATGTAAAAACTAAGAGATGTCTTTTGGCCACTGGTTCAGTCTGCAAGTGTTCACAAGAGCTGGGGATTGACCAGGCTGAAATAAGCAGCAAGGAACTCCATCTTGGTCTCCAGTGTGAGAGATGGTAGGAATTGAAGTATTTGGACCATCATTTATTGCCTTCCCGGGCACTTTAACAAGTGTGGTCCGCAGAGTTAGTCTCCTCAAGGAACTGTTGAATTTAGCTGGGTAAAAAGATACTGGACTCTATGCAAGGCACATGCTTGCCTTGAAAGAAATAAGACTAGATTTGATCTGTAATACTGCAATAAGGTGGAGCAATCCACCATGGGGGGAGGGCAAGAGGAGGGGAAGGGGGAACATCAGAGCCTATGAAATGTTGTTATAAAATTAAATGCAATAAAAAACAAAACAAAACAAAACAAAAAAAAAAACAAGTGTGATCCGGGTCATGATAGCCAGGACATGAACTGATACTCCAATTTAGTATGTAAGTGTCTCAATTGGTGTTTTAACGTGCTGTGGCGTAATGCCTGCCCCAGACCTGTTTTATTTTTTTAATTAATTTATTTTTATTGGAAAGTCAGATATACAGAGGAGAGGCAGAGAGGAAAATCTCCCGTCCCATGATTCGCTCCCCAAGTGACCGCAATGGCTGGAGCTGTGCTGATCCAAAGCCAGGAGCCGGGAGTTTATTCTGGGTATCCCACACGGGTGCAGGGTCCCTAGGCTTTGGGCCATCCTTGATTGCTTTCCCAGGCCACAGACAGGGAGCTGGATGGGAAGTGGGGCTGCTGGATTAGAACTGGTGCCCATATGGGATCCCAGTGCGTGCAAGGTGAGGACTTTAGCCACTAAGTCACTGTGCTGGGCCCAGAACTGTTTTTAGACGCTTGAACTTGGATATATTTTCTTTTTTTTTTTTTAAAGATTTATTTATTTATTGGAAAGTCAGATATACAGAGAGGAGGAGAGACAGAGAGGAAGATCCGTCCGATGATTCACTCCCCAAGTGAGCACAACGGCCGATGCTATGCAGATCCGAAGCCAGGATCCAGGAACTTCTTCTGGGTATTCCACAAGGGTTTAGGGTCCCAAAGCTTTGGACTGTCCTCGACTGCTTTCCCAGGCCACAAGCAGGGAGCTGGATGGGAAGTGGAGCTGCCAGGATTAGAACCCAGCGTCCATATGGAATCCCGGTGCATTCAAGGCGAGGACTTTAGCCGCTAGGCCATGCCGCCGGGCCCAAACTTGGATATATTTTTCAGAGCCTGGAATTAGAAGTATTCTGTCTCTTGTCTTTGGATGTATGTAGTTGATGTTTTCCAGGGCTTAGGAAGCCTTTTCTTTCTTTTCTTTTCTTTCTTTGTTTCTTTGTTTCTTTCTTTCTTTCATTCTCTCTCTCTCTCTCCTCTTTTTCTTTTAATTTATCATCCTAAAGGCATGGAGAAATGAGAACCTGGAGTGTTATTTGTTAAATCTTTTAAGATTATATGCTTTAAGGTAGTGTTCAGAGGTAAGGATTTTGTTTGCGTTTTTTGGTTTGTTTTTGTTTTTTTTTTAATTAAGAGGGGCTACCTTTTCTCCATTATGCGGTTTAACAAAATTGAATGCAGAGTCTGAACTCCAGCTTTCAAGACTGACCTTGTGAGATTAGATGTCTGGACTGGATGGAACACATTCCTTTAATTGGAACTCGGGTTGCTTTCTTTAACTGCTACTTGGCTTTGGTTATAATTAGAGGTAATATTTTTAATAGTGTTAGAATTATTTATCTCTATTTTAAAGGTCTTTATTCTTCCTTATGTTAAAGTAGTTCATTTTTTTTTTAAAGTATATTTATCTGTTTGAAGCATAGACATACATGGAGAGAAGGCAAGACCAAAAAAGAGCTTTCATCTGCTGGTTTACTTCCCAGTGGCTGCAGTAGCAAGGCTGAAGCCAGGAGCCAGGAGTTCCATTTGGTTCTGCCCTGTGAATGGTAGGGAACCAAGAACTTGGGCCATCATCCCTCATATCCTAGGTGAAGTAAGCAGGGTGGCACTAATGTGAACTGGTGCTCTGATACTGAATGAGGTGTCCCAAATGTGATGGCTTAACATACTGTGCCATGATGCCTGTCCCTCAAAATCTCCTTGATGAGATTTTGACTGATTCTTTATTGGCAGTAGTATATTCCTGTGACTACTGCTTCAAAAGTTAGCAGGTTGGGGCCAATGTTTTGGTATAGTGATGCAAACCATAGCAGGCAATGCTATCCCATGCGTGTGCTGGTTCATGTCCTGACTGTCCCACTTCTGTTCCAACTAATGTGCCTGGGAAAAGCAAATGCTTGGGCCCCTGCACGCATGAGAGACCCAAATGAAGCTCCTGGCTTCAGCCTGACCTGCCCCAGCTGGTACAGCCGTTTTGGGAGTGAACAGTGGATGGAAAAACTCTCTGCAACTCTGCCTTACAAATAAAAAAAAATTTTTTTTAAAGAGGAAGTTGTCTGGGACAAGAAGTTTCTGTCCCAGTGACTCAGCTCTTAGTATAATCAGAGAGGTATATATACACATAATCTCATGTAAGGACACTGTAATATAGAAATTACAGTATTAACTGTGGCTGAAGTTGTAGCACAAAAGGGGTAAGCCACTGCTGAGAGCCAGTAACGTGGACACGGCAAGGGTCTGGGGATGAGGCACCCACAAGAGACCAGTGATGATGGAAGTCTCTCCGAAGTCTCTCTTTATTTGCCCTTTCACCACTACTTCTTTACTCTTTCTCCCACACGTTCCTTAGCACATATTGGATACAGCTGAGTCCAATCAGACCAGGTGCTTTTAGCCCCAAGCCCACTCCTTGTAGTGCTGGGCTTAACGAGTGCTAGTCAACTCCCTTAGCCCACAATAAGCCAATGTTTGAAATGCCAACATCCCATATTTGAGCACAGGTTTGAATCCCTGCTGCCTCACTTCCAACCCTGCTCCTGTGCTTAGGAAAACAGTGGAACATGGTCTAAATAGAATTCTGGTTTTGCCTTAGCTGTTGTGACTATTTGGGGAATGAACCAGAGGATGAATAATTCCTATCTGTTACCCAATCTATCTTTGTTACTTTGTGTTTCAAATAAAATTCAAATAATAATAAAAAAGAAATTATTCTATTTATAGATGATAATATCACACTGCTTGGAAAAAGAATTCAAATCTAGTTGTTTCTGAATTTATCACTTAGAAAACTGTGCTTTGGATCCAACACACCTGACACGGTAGACTAGTAGCTAAAGTCCTTGCCTTGCATGTTCTGGGATCCCATATGGGTGTCAGTTTGTTTCCTGGTGGCCCTGATTCCCCTCCAGCTCCCTACTTGCAGCTTGGGAAAGCAATGGAGGATGGCCCAAGGCCTTGGGACCCTGCACCCATGTAGGAGACTTGGAAGAAGCTCCAGACTCCTGGCTTTGGATCGGCTCAGCTGTGGCCATTGTAGCCATTTGGAAAGTGAACCAGCAGATGGAAGATTTTTTCTGTCTCTCCTCTTCTCTGTAAATCTGACTTCCTAAGAAGAATAAATAGATCTTAATAGGGGAAAGGAAAAAGCTCTGCTTCATGTTTTCTAAATGACAGCACAAGGTATCTCATGTGAAGTATTGGGTAGTTTAGTTTTACTCTTTGTAAGCTATTTACCTGAGGGAGTTAAGCTTATGCCTGTGGTGCTGGTATCCCATATAGGCATTGGTTTGAGTCCCGACTGCTCTACTTTTGAGCCAGCTTGCATCTAATGGGCCTGGTCTTGGGCTTTGTGCACCCATGTGGGGGTCCTGGAAGAAGCTCCAGTCTCTGAGTTTTGAGCCAGCCCAACTCTGGCTGTTGTAGCCATTTGGGAAATGAACCAGTGAATAGAAGATTCTCTGTCTCTACCCTCTGTAAATCTGCCTTTAAAAAAACAAAGTAAAACACTAAAACCATTAAGCTGTAACTTCAAAACTTTTAATTATTAGCTGTGACAGTGACAATTATTCACTACTATATCTGAACCTTTCTGAAATTCATCACCTGTAATTTGTTTGTTAATAATATATTGGCCTGTAGATATGGGTCAATCATGAAGATAAATCCTGTCTGTTTTCTTATAGACTAATAATGTAGTAAATGATATATACTGTGTGATAACAAGATATTTTGATATGTAATAAAATTCATTTTTATCTTGAGTAAATGTGTGAGGACAGGAAGTCAACTTTCAGCTTCTAGCTTTAGTTTTGGCTCCCTTGTGTTGATTTTATATAGTCCGTCTGTGAGATTCACATAGTAAAAATAAAAATATTGTGGCTAAATGTTAAAAAAATTAAACAATAAACAAAAGTGAACAATGTATAGATTATAAAGGAATATAATCAGCATCAGCTGAAAGGCAGGACTTAATGTTTTTAAAAGATTTACTTATTTTTATTGGGAAGTCAGACCTACAAAGAGAAAGAGAGACCTAGAGAAAGATCTTCCATCTGCTGGCTCACTCCCCAAGTGGTCACAATGGCTGGAGCTGAGCCAAGCTAAAGCCAGAAGCCAGAAGCTTCTTCCAGGTCTCCCACATGAGTGTAGGGTCCGAAGGCTTTGGGTTATCTTAGGCCACCAGCAGGGAGCTGGCACGGAATAGGAGCAACCAAGACACAAACAGCACCCATACACTGCATTTGGAGGTGGAGGGTTAACTAGTTGAGCCATTGCACCAGTTTTTTGATTTAATAAAAACTATAGTTATACATATATTAATTAAAAATAGTCATGTATTTCATAAGGGGAAAAACAGTTCTGTCTCTTCCCTGTTTTTTTTAAAAATAATTATTTCTATTTATTTGAGAGAAATTTCCATCTGCTGGTTCACTCCCCAAATATTAGCAACAACTGGGTCATGCTGAAGCCAAGTCTGGATCTTGGTTTGGGTCTCCCTGTGGGTGGCAATGACCTAAGTGTTCGACCCATCAACTGCTGTTTCTCTGAGTGCGTATTAATAAAAAGCTAATCTAGGCCCTCCATTAGCATTTGTAGCCTCCCAAGTAGTGTCTCAACTGTCATACAAAACTCCCACTTTTCCCCTCATTTACTTAATTTTTTCAGATTTGTTGACTGGTCTCATTTTAGCATTTACTTCAGTTATTTTATGATACATTTAAGTGGTTAAATCTTTTCTGTCCATCTTAGACATTGATTGACTCGGTGCCAATGAATTATGTGAATTTAAGTAGTGTTTGTTTATTCAGCATTGGACTAAGGTGTATGGTAGTGAGCAGAATGGATGTGTTCTTTGCTGCCATGAAGATATTAGGGGTGTTGGTCTTAAATAATAAAAATAAATGAAGATATAACTTAAGTTATAAGATAAATTGCAATCATGAATTATGATAAAAAAGTGTTCTAGGAGCGAAAGAGTAAGATTTGGTCAGAATAAGATCAGAACTGCAGACAGTTGTCAGAGCCTCGGCAATGGGTATAATTTAGATTTGTCTTTCTGTTCAAATAATATTGTGGTGAATGTTTTTCCCTTCATATAATTTGGAGAGATAAATAAAATTAAGACTTCTTGTTAAATTGCATTCTTGTAAAGCAATGCCACTTACACTTTCCCGTTCACTTACTAATTCATTCACTCAGAATAGATTTATTGATTACCAATTACGTGCTGGAATGTCTTGAGGGTTCTGGGAAAACAACACTGAGCACAACAAAGTCATTCTTCCATTCCACATAGGTGGGTTGGTGGTGGGTAACATAGATGAACAATTATGAATGATGTTAGGAGATGAGAATTGCTACAGCAGGGTCATTGATCTTACTGTGGGTTACTATGTCACACAGGGTGGTCTCAGCCTCTGAAAGACCTAGTGGAGCAGAGGTACATAGGAGCGAGCCCTGTGGATATCTGAAAGAGGAGCATTCCAAGGCAGTCACACGTTCTTTGAAAACATTTTCTCATGTTCAGGAGTGACAGTAACGCAGTTCAGCTGAAGCTATGCGGTCAAGGTAAAGGTTAGGGAAGATTCTGTTCAGGAAATAGTAGTGAGCTAGCTGGATTTTGTCATCCAGTGTGAGGGCTTATAAAATTTCCAAATACAGAGCAGTTGAAACATTTTCACAATGAAAATAAATATTGCTGCCACAATTGTACCATTAAAATTTGAGGCTGGCCTTGTGGCATTCCGCCTGCAGTGTTGGCATCCTGTATGGATGCCAGTTTAAGACCTGGCTGTTCCACTTCCCTTCTAGCTCCCTGCTAACACACCTGGAAAAGCAACAGAGAATGGCCCAAGTACTTGTGCCCCTGCACCCTTGTGGCAAACTCTGAAGAAGTTCCTGGCTCCTGGCTTCAGTCTGGCCCAGTTCCTGCTATTGAAGCTATTTGGGGAATGGAAGTTTCTGTCTCCCTCCTCCCTGTAATTGAAATAAGCAAGTAAAAAATTAAAGAATTTTTTTTTACTATACTTTATTCTTACATCATGTTTTGTTCTTTGCACTTCAGAGTAACCACTGACATCAGTATGCGTATTCATAACTAAAGTTAAGTAGTTAATTAATTTTTTATTAAGATAGGGTTTGCAGAAAATTTAATATACATGCTTTCAGAGTCGTGGAACTGTCAAGTTTATAACCTCTATAATTTAAATTCCTCTAAAGACATAATTACTAGATTTTCATTCAAGAAATTTCCTCATGCTTTTTCACAGTTTCACCTGCACAGTATCTAGAAACAACCACTGTTTTGATGTATTTTCCTATGAAAAATTAATTTGGTCTATTATAAAATTCTCGTACCATATACGCCATGTTCTGTTTTTGTCTAAGGTTTGTTCTCAGCGTGTTAGTAAGGTTCACCATGTCATTGGTTCATTTTATTGTGTGAATGTGTCAAGGTTTATCACTTCTCTTATTGATGAACAATATCCAGCTTTTGGGTTATTATTATGAATAAAACTTCTGTGAAGATTCTTCAGTGCTTCATAAACATGCTCATTTCTCTTGGATAAGTAAATATGGAATTGCTGCTTCATAGAGTAGGAATTTTTTTGGTCTGTTTAAATATTCATTTGTTTAAAGATTTATTTATTTTTATTTGAAAGAAATTTTATAGAGAGAAGGAGAGACAGAGAGACCTTCCATCTGCTCATTCACTCCCCAAATGGTTGTAATGGCCAGAGCTGAGCTGATCTGGTGCTGGGAACCCGAAGCTTCTTCCTAGTCTCCAGTGTGGGTACAGTCTCCCAAGGCTTTGGGCCTTCCTTGGCTGCCTTCTCAGAGCATAAGTAGAGAACTACATCAGAGGTGGAGCAGGTAGGCCACGAACTGGCACTCATATGGGATGCCGACACTACAGGTGGAAGTGGAGGATTAGTTTGCTGTGTCACCATGCAAGTTCCAAATATTTACTGATTTGAAAGGCAGTGTTAAAGAGAGAGAAAGAAAGAACTATTTTCCACCTGCTGGTTTACTCCCCAAATGACTGCAGTACTTGTGGACCAAAGCAAAGCCAGGAGCCAGGTTCACTAGGTCTCCCACATACACACAGAAGCTCATGTAATTGGACAGTCTGTTGCTGCTTTCCTAGCATCATTAGCAGGGAGCTGGATGGGAAGTGGATCGTCTGAGACTGAAATTGGCCCACATATGGAATGCCAGCATTTCAGGCAGAGGCTTAACTTGGTACACCACCATGCCATTCCCTAGGAATGTGATTACTGTTTTTTTTGTTTTGTTTTGTTTTGTTTTTAAAGATGTATCTATTTGAAAGTTAGACTGGTGATGAGGAGGAGAGACCTTATATACAGATGGCTGCAGCAGGTAGGACTTGGCCAGTCTGAAGCCAGTAGTCAGGAGCTTCTTTGGAGCTAACACATGAGTTGAAGGGGCCCAAGCACCTTCTGCCATTCCTCCCAGGCTACTAGCAGGGAGGTTAATCTGAAATGGAGCAGGTGGAACACAAATTGACACCACTATGGGAGTATGCTGGAGTTATAAGCAGTGAGCTTAACCTACTCTGCCATGGGTACATCTCCCCCTTTTTTGTTTAGTACCTTGTCCCTTTGAATCTTTATGCCATTTTATGTCTCCCCAGTGATGTATGGATTGTTCTACATTATTGCCACCATTTGATGTTGTCTACTTTTTAAATTTTAGACATCCTAGTGGGGCATATCTTGACAATTTAATTGCTGCTTCCATGAAAGTGAACAATGTTGAACATTTTTCAAGTATGTTTTAGCTGTTTGTAGAGCTACTCATTTGTCTATGAGTTTTTTTTTCCTCATTAAAAAATGATTTTGGAAAGCATTTGAGAATTTTGAAAGATAGTGCTGTTGCTTCTGAAACTAAGAAGGATCTGTAAGGAGCAGATATGTGTAATAAGATAGTTTGGTTTTAAGTGCTTGGACAGTGGATTTATGATAGGGACTATCTGTTATGTATAGAGAACATGAAAGTATACTTACAGAAATCTGTAGTTATTTTCATGGTGCACCAACCAAACATGGATATGTAGCTTACAGAATTATATGTTTATGTGAGATTGAATATCTAAAAAACATGAAAACAGAGTAATGCATTATCTGTATAAAAATGGTTTGAAAGTCACTCGTAACAGTTAATGGAATTGTTGCCCATGACAGTGATTATGGTTTAGACATAAGGCAGTCATATTTTATTTAGCTCTTCTTTGACCATTAACATTGATGGGAGTAGTTACACATTCTTTGGAAACAGGAGAATAACATATAGAATTTTTGGGGAGGAGATTTGAATTGCAGGGTGAGGAGTTCGGCTTTGTTAGACAATGTGATCTCATTTAATTTAAGATCTTTTTAGTAACAGATATGTTCCTAAAGCTGGTTTTAATAAAGACTGATTTTGTGGCAGTGGTGTGATGAATAGAAAATGTTAGATGTTGACAGCCTAAATTGAGATTGTTGTCAGAGGATGATGAAAAGCTTTAGAATGTGATAGGACACTTAGGAGAGATGAAAATCTTGACCTAGAGGTCCATGTTGCCTGGTATGCGAGATGGCATGATTATTAGACTTGAACTTACATCATATTAAAACATTTGAAGCAAAAATCACACTATGTGTTATCTTGTGTTACAAGTGACAAAGGTTTCTCTTAAAATTTCTAAGAATGAGAAAACCCAAGAGAGTATAGTTAGCTTCTGTTTCTTCATACTTTTTTTTTCTTTAAAAAAATGAGTAGCTTTCTTATATTATTTTGAAATGCTTAATATTTTAACAACATTGAAAATGTGTTCATCTTCCAACTCTAGGCAACTGCCTAGGTTGCCTTGTATCTAGGCTACCCAATAGCTGGCAGGTGTTGTGGGCCTGGTTAGTGCCAAATTTGTGTTAATTATATCAGTGTGCCAGCCTAGTTGCCTATCCAATTTTCTTTTCTAAAGAAATGTGGGAAAAGCAGGAATGCTGGGCAGGGACACAGCACCCCAGCATGGGGCAAAAGGGGAGTGGGGGAGTGGTGGTGTCTACAGATTGCCTGGGGAAGGGAGTCTGGGGGCATGTTGGAGAGGGAGTGGCTGAGGTTATGTTTGACAAGGGAGGAATGATTTCTAGGGGCTTCCACATACCTGGTGAGGAAGCTAAGACTGTGTGTGTGTGTGTTAATACTTTAATTTTTTTTTTTCCCTTAGGAAGTCAGATTTTACAGAGAGAAGGAGAGACAGAAAGATCTTCCATGTGTTGGTTTACTCCCCAAGTGCTTGTAACAGCCAGAGCTGAGCTGATCTGAAGCCAGGAGCTAGGAGCTTCTGGGTCTCCCACGTCGGTGCAAGGTCCCAAGGTGTTGGGCCATCCCTGCTGCTTTCCCAGGCCACAAGCAGGGAACTGGAAGGGAAGTGGAGCACCCGAGTTACAAACCATTGCCCCTATAGGATCCTGGTGCATGCATGGCAAGGGCTTTAGCCACTAGGCTACTACACTTGTCCCAACAAAGTGGTTTAGAGGGAATCGGAGGGCAATTTGCATTAGGCCAAGATACCCACCCACATCAGAGACCTGAACTGAGTTAAATAGCATTGCCTGTAGCCACTTGTGCACACAAAAGTTAGGGCTAGGGCAAATGCCTGGCTGGGCTAAGCTGCAGTACCACCTGCAAGTATTGGAGCAAGGGGGGGTGGGCCATGTCAGAATGGGCTGAAGCACCCTCCAGAACACAAGGGAATGAGATATGGGGCAGATTCTGTAGGCTGCTTATAGGCTTGCCTCTGTGGGATGCAGCAGGAACCCTCTTACATTCAAGGAAACTGGAGCTGGGAGGAGGCTGGGTGGGACCAGGCTGCAGCACCTGCTGACACATGCAAAGTTTGAAACTGAGGACAGACTATGCCTGGCAGGGCCCCAGCCCTTGGTGGCACTTGTGGGATCTGGGTCTCGGAGCAAGCATGGAAGAGGAACTTGGGCAGCTCTCTTACTATATTGTAGCTCCTGAGCATTTGTGTGGGTGAGATCTGGGGTCAGGCCAGGCTGGGTCACACTGGGTGGGTTGCAGGACCCATTGGCACATGCAAGATCCATTGCTGGGAATGAGCCTGGTAGGACAAGTTGGATAATGTTCCTGCTATGTGTAGCTCCCATTGGTGAGTGTGAGAGCTGGGAATTAGGGGAAGGCCAGTCAAGGCTGGGCTGCAGCACCTTTTGGTATACATGTGGGCTGGGTTTGGGTACATGTTGGGTTGGTCCAGTCTGTAGCACAGTTGTCATGTGTAAGAGCCAGAACAGGGAATAGGCCGTACCCTGTTACAATATAACACAAGCCAGTTCACATGAGGTCTGGTGCTGGGAGTGGGCCAGGCTGGGTTGGGCTGTTGCACCAGATGCTGAGAGTTGGACTGGGGGCAGGCTGGGCTGAACCAGGCTGCAGCACCTGTTGCCAAATGCCAAGACTGTGGGTGGGCTATTTCAGATTGGGCTGCAACACCCACTAGTACATGCAAGACCCAGGGCTGAGAGTGGTTCTGGTAGGGGAACCTCTGGACTCTCCTGCTGGGTCACTGCTTCCATGGATGAATGTGAGAGCTGGGACTACGGGTGAGCCAAGCTGGGCTAGGCTGCTTTTCCCTCTGGCGTGCATGAGAGCCAAAGTGGGTGCGGGCTGACTGGGCCAGGCCACAGCACTAGCTGGCAAGTGCCAAGACTGTGTATGAGACACATAAAGCTTAACTGCAGTATTCGCTGGCAAGCACAAGATCTGGAGCTAGGAGCATGCTTGGCAGGGGAACTGTGAGCACTCCCATACTAGTCTGTACCTACCACTGGTGAGCACAAGAACCAGGATTAGGGGTGGGCCAGACTAGATAAAGTGGCAGTACCTTTTGACATTCATGAGGCCATGACTGGGGTAGAGTGGACTGAACAAAACCGTAGCACCCATGGGTGTGCACAAGAGCCAGATAGGATGTGGACTGGACTTGGCTGGGTGGCAATGGAAGCTGGCAGGCACAGAAGCTGGGGCTAGGGGTGGGGCCTGGTGGGAGCTATTGGGTGTTACCCTGAATAGACTGCAGTACCTACTGGTTTGCCCAAGGACTAGGTCTGTGGTGGGGTGCCTGGGCTGGGCTACAATACTTGTTAGTTCATGTGAGGAATCGGGATGGGGTGGAACTGACCAGGCAGGTGTATCCACCATTAAATTCATTGGCTGTGCAAGTGACTCACTGAACCTGACCTTGTATACAGTATGAGTCTGGTGCATACAAGAGTCTGAGGTCACCCCAGGTGAGGCTTCTTTTGGGAATCCCCAACTATATCGCTGGACACAAACCCAAGCCACAGGGAAAATCATAGTATATGAGGTCCAGCCTTGGAGTGCATGTGTTGGAGCTGGGCCTCCTCAGTTGCTGGTGCCTGTGTGGTGGAGAGCATGCCCAAATGCATATGGAAGACACAACAACCAGCTCATATAGACCAGCAGGAAATGTCAAGTACCTCGTCAGAGGATGAGAAGTAGAATAGGTTGTGCAATTCTTCAGAACAAACTTTGCATCATGTTCCTGTGTCTGTGGATACACTAAAGTGGACTTTGTCAACCAATAGACTTTGGAAAGATTTTCTCAACCCTGGAGCACTGAAACTAGCAACTCTGAACTATCAAAATCACTCAGTTGGGCCTGGTGAAGTAGCCTAGTGGCTAAAGTCTTCGCCTTGCATGCTCTGAGATCCCATATTGGTGTCATTTTGTGTTCAGACCACGCCGCTTCCTGTAGAGCTCCCTGCTTGTGGCCTGAGAAAACAGTCGAGGATGGCCCAAAGCCTTGGGACCCTGCAGCCACGTGGGAGACACTGAAGAAGCTCCAAGCTCCTTGTTTTGGATCAGCTCAGCTTTGGCTGTTGTGGGTCCTTGGGAGTGAATCAGTAGGGTGGAAGATCTTCCTCTCTGTCTCTCCTCTTTGTATATCTGACTTTCCAATACAAATAAGTAATTTAAAAAGATTTATTTAATTTTTATTGTAAAGTCAGATATACAGAGAGGAGGAGAGACAGAGAGGAAGACCTTCCATCCATTGATTCACTCCTCAAGTGACTGCAATGGCTGGTGCTGAGCTGACCTGAAGCTAGGAGCCAGGAACTTCTTCCAGGTCTCAAATGTGGTACAGGATCCCAAGGCTTTGGGCCGTCCTCGACTGCTTTCCCAGGCCACAAGTAGGGAGCTGGATGGGAAGTGGAGCTGCTGGGTTAGAACTGTCACCCATATGGGATCCTGGGGCATTCAAGGCGAGGACTTTAGCTGCTTGGCCACCGTGCTGGGTCCCCAAATAAATAATTCTTAAAAAAAAAATACACTCAACATCCTTGATATTATATGTGAATTTTACTCTATGTCACTTCATACTTACCCATACCTTCTGTAATAAGATCTTGTGATGTAATTCATTAATCAACCATTCATAAGAAGCTGATTGTTTATGAGTACCTGAGATGGTCAATGTCCTTTTTATCACTGTTATAAATAAGTAAATAAATAACAAAGAAAAAAAAAACCCCACACATCCTTGGAACACTCTTCCCCACATCAGGATCTCTCTAGTGTCATCAAAGGTCCATCCCTTGTCCCTGGGTGCAGATGTAGTTTCACAGCAAGGGGACCAGGAGAAAAAAAAAATTAAAACATTTGGTTCCACCCACCTTCCTCCACATCTGACCCTCCCCTCCCTAATCGGAGGGCCACATGGGCGTGCCCTCTCAAGTATATAAGAAATATTAGTAAAAAAAAAACCAAGCAAAATAATAAATAAAAATAAGTTTTAAAAGTGAGAAAAAAAGAAAAGGCAATGCGTTTATCACAGTACTCGGAATACCAGATGATAATTGCATTCCGTTTGTGGTTTTCTTGATGCTTTGTATGTACTTCAGAAATGTTACACTAGATGGCGCCAAAAGCTAAGAACAGTGCAGCTGTTCCTTGAAAGGAAATATCTGCCCTAAAGCTTTTAGTGTGGATTTTATATACTAAAAGCTTTAGAACAAACATGCAAGGACATATTTGAGGTAAACAACAATTAGTCTGTTATTTTTTAGAAGTTGGGTGCCAACAGACCTTGCCATGTTAAGATTTTTAGCCAGGAACAATTTTTATGGGTTTCACTTGGGAGTCGTAAAAAGTTAGTGATTTGACTATACTGCTAAGGAGAGAACGTTTGAACAGGCAGCTCAATGAAAATGGCGTTGTTGAGAACAGGGCCTTATATATTTGGCCCGTTCTCCCTGGAAGGAGAGGTGATACACGGCTCTGTAGTTAGCTCTCTGCAATGAAAGGATTAGATGTACATCATGGAATGAATACAGGCAGATGGAAAGAGTAATGCTCAGATAACTTCTGCATCCACCCAAATTGTGAGTGAAAATATTTATTTCTGTAGTTTTTTTTCCTTGATGTGACTTCAGGGAAGTCTTACATATGAAATTTAATATTTCTTTTTTTTTGTTTGTGTTTTAATTGTGGCATTGTGATGTATTGATTTGTCATAGTGGTAGATATTATAAGAAATTGACATGCGTTGCTGTAGATTAGAGCCTTTCTTGTTGATCTTTTTGTTTTTATTTTTTACTTAAAATTCAGATATTTGGAATGCACTAATTTATGAGCCTGTGAAAGTTTTGCTTTAGATTTTATTAAATATTTGGCAGAGTGCACAAATCTTAAGCATTCAGACTGAGTTGCTGGATGTATATGTAACGTAACTATCACCTGCTTTAAGTTACAGAACATTTCCTGTACCTCAGAGGAACCCCTCATACTTACTTTTCAGCACTGTTCTTTATAACCTGAAGTAATCACTAGTCTGACTTCTGTCACCAAATATTAGTTTATTCTATTAATGAACTTTAGAAAACTAAGATTCCTATACAAAATAGTACCTTTTTTCTGTGTCTGGTTTTTCTTTTGATAAATTGTATGACACTATATTTAATATTTTGATCACCACACATTTGAAACAAAATCCATTAAAGGGGCAATAGTATGGCACAGTGGGGTAAGCTGTCACTTGTGGTGGCAGCATCACGTTAGAGCATCACTAATTTGGGTCCTAGCTGCTCTGGTTCTGATCCAGCTTTCTGCAGATGTGTACTATGGGAGCAGCAGGTGATAGTGATTGGTTCCTGCCAGCCATGTGGAAGACTTGGATGGAGTTTTGTGCTACTCATTTCATCCTGACTTTGCGTTTGTTGTGTGGGTCTTCAGAAAGTAAACAAATACAAAGAAGACCTTTTCCCCTGTAGGTTATCAAATAATTTTAAAAGTGAATGAGCAATGATTCTATTTTTTAAATGTCATAGAAATTTTAAAAAAGATTTATTTATTTTCATTGGAAAGGAGGATTTACAGAGAGAAGGAGAGGCAAAGATTTTCTATCCACTGGTTCACTCCCCAAATGGCCATAAGGCTGGAGTTGAGCCCATCTGAAAACAGGAGGCCCTGAACAGTTATTTTTAAAAAGAAACATGTAGGACAGTAATAACTGTTTAGAAATGGAATTGAAATATCTTGTGATTTTCTAAATATCAAGATGAAATTATCAAAGGGCTATTTATTATACAGATCCTCAATATTTTATCAATTTGATTGTTAGTAATCAATTACTTTTCTGACGGGAATAGTAGGGTAATAGGAATTAGTTTTTAGGGGACATTAGAAACTTAAGTGGTGTTTCTAATTTCTAAATTTTGCTTATTTTAATTTTTCAAATTTTGGATTTGGGAATAAATTAGAAGGTTTTTTTCTTTAAAATTAATTTTTTTAGAAAGACAGATTTGGGCCTAGTAGCTGAAGTCCTCACCTTGCATGCACTTGGATCCCATAGTGGTGCTTGTTTGTGCCCCGTATGCTCCACTTCCCATCCAGCTCCCTGCTTGTGGCCTGGGAAAGCAGTTGAGGACGGCCTAAGGCCTTGGGACCCTGCACTCATGTGGGAGACCTGGAAGAAGTTCCTGGCTCCTGGCTTTGGATCGGCTCAGCTCTGGCTGTAGTGGCCACTTGGGAAGTGAACCAAAACAGATGGGAGATCCTTCTCTCTATTTCCTTCTCTCTGTATATCTGCCCTTCCAAAAAAAAAAAAAAAATTAAAAGGCAGTTTTACAGGGTGCTGGTTCACTCTCCAGAAAGTCACAACAGCTGGATCTGGATGTCCATCTTTTGTTGGTTTGAAAGTGGAGCAGCCAGGACTTGAACAAACACCCACATGGGAAATAGGATGCTGGTGTTCAAGTGGAGACGTAACACACTATGCCATGGTGCTACAGCCTCCTGTTTATGATTTGTTTATTTGAAAGAGTTACAAAGAGGGTGGAAGAGAAAAAGAGGATTTTCCATCCATTGGTTCAGTCTGCAGATTGTTGCAAGAGCTTCATTTGTTCTCCCGCATTGGTGTAGGGTCCAAGTATTTGGACCATCTTGTGCTACTTTCCCATGCACATTGTCAGGGAGCTAGATGTGTAGCAACCAGGATTTGACCTAACTTCCATATAGAATACCAGCACTACAGGCCGTGGCTTTACCCACTATGCCACAGTGCTAGCCCTGGAAAATTTCTTTTCTTTGGTGGTTGCTGGTGATCCTAGGCTTATAGCTGTATTATTTGAGTCCCTGGGCCTGTTCCCACATGGCTATCTTTCTTTGTGTTTCTATCTCTCTGTGTGGATCTGAACTAAGAGAATTTTTGAATCCCTGAGCATTTTAAGGAAAAAATAAAACTCTCTTTGCTTATTTTGGTATTTTGTTAGAATCTGGCTGTATTATATGAAATAAAACTATTTCTATTAAATGAGAAGAGAGAGAAACAGCTTGGGAGGGATCTCTCTTTCACTGAAATACCCCTTCTCCTCACCCCCAAATAAATGTTAACATCTGGGGCTGGCCCAGGCCAAAGTCAGGATCCCAGAACTTCATCCCATTCCTGGCTGCCATGTGAGTGGGAGGTGCTCAACCAGTTGTGCCATTTCCTCTGCCTGTTGGAATGTTCACTAGCATTGAGCTTGAATTGGAAAAGGAGCTGAACCCCAAATCCAGGTGTTTAGTCAGAGGATATCGGCAACCCAAACAGGGTCTTAATATTTGTGCCAAATATTTGCCCCAGGAATTTTGCCTTTAATTTAATGTGTGGGAAAATTGTGTCCATCTCTATGACCTTTGTCTATCTGGTGCTGAGTACATTGTCTAGCAAGTATTAGGAAGATCACTGGTTCTTCATACAGTCACATGATTTAGTATTATGTATACTAGTATACTGTACTATGTATTTAGTATTATGTATTATGTATGATCATGTATAAATCATATATCATGTAATATATACGAGAGGCTTCATAAAGTCAATGAAAAAATTAAGGCCTGTGCATGTACAGTTTTTTAAAATCAAGACTTAAATCTTTTCTTACATATCTAATCTAAGTGTCCTAGAAACTCATTTTGAAGGCTCAAACTGAATTTTGCAGTCTGTTCCTCATTGCTGTTAGTCTATTTCATTTGCAGTATAGTTCTTTCTCCTGATATCTCTACTTTTATTCAAAGTATCATCACAATTTTCATATACAGTCACACTGAAAATTAAGGTCTATACCAAATATTAGAAGATACAAATGTAAGATATAAGCACTACTTTGAGGGAAATATTCCACTTGTGGGAAATGTTAGTAAACTTCTGTAGTCTTAATTATTTATTCCCACCCGGGAGTGATTTTGTTCCATGGGGAAATTGGGTTATTTTTAATTGTCATGGATGGGAGTTATTACTAGTGTTTTTGTGTAGAAGCCAGACATGTTGCTAAATTTCCTTCTAAACAACAAATTGTCATGTTCAAAGTACTGATAATGCTGAGCTTGAGAAATCTTAATCTGAGTGCTCACTGAGAACTAACTTGCACTAGAGGGCACTGTGTAGTAATGGGAATGATGCCTGGGAGCATTTTAATACTTGTGCTAAAATTTCCTGGTAAAATTTCTTAGTATTAATATAAGTAACAAGACTATAACTTATATACTTGGGCCCAGCGCGATAGCGCAGTGGTTAAAGTTCTTGCATTGAACATGCCAGGATCCCATATGGGCGCCGGTTCTAATCCCAATGGCCCCACTTCCCATCCCGCTCCCTGCTTGTGGCCTGGGAAAGCAGTCAAGGACGGCCCAAAGCCTTGGAACTCTGCACTCACATGAAAGACCCAGAAGAAGCTCCTGGCTCCTGGCTTCAGACTGGCTCATCTCCAGCCATTGCAGTCATCTGGGGAGTGAATCATCGGAAGATCTTCCTCTCTGTATATCTGACTTTCCAATAAAAACAAACAAATCTTTAAGAAAGTTAATAAATTGGGCCCGGCGCGGTGGCGCAAGTGGTTAAAGGTCCTTGCCTTGCACGCCCGGGATCCCATATGGGCGCCGGTTCTAATCCCGGCAGCCCCGCTTCCCTTCCAGCTCCCTGCCTGTGGCCCGGGAAAGCAGTCGAGGACGGCCCAAAGCTTTGGGAACCTGCACCCGCGTGGGAGACCCGCAAAGGGCTCCTGGCTTCGGACCGGCATAGTATCGGCCCGTTGCGCTCACTTGGGGAGTGAATCATCGGACGGAAGATCTTCCTTTCTGTCTCTCCTCTCTGTATATCCGCCTTTCCAATAAAAAAATAATAAAAATAAATCTTTAAAAAAGAAAGTTAATAAATAAATATATTTAAAGTCAATAATAAATATACCACTTATAGTAACCCCTGAAGTAAATATTAGATTGTTAGAATATTTGCAGAACTGAAAACTTGAGACTTACTGGGTTAATTTCAGGCCATTTGTAGTAAGTCAATACCAGTGTCTTAGGTGAAGTGAAACAGCTTTACCTCAACAATATCAACAATCTGAGAGCAAACAATTTGAGAAAGTATCTCTAATAGAAAAGAGCAGACCTTTCAAAAGATTTCTACAAATAAGCGGAAGTGGAAAACAACATTTTTGTTTTATTTTTGCTTGCCTAACCACAAATGATTCAGTAAATGTCAGAGTGTCAGTATTTCTGCAACCTATTCTGTATACCATCAAGAAAAAAAAATCAACCACAAAAACCACCTAAAATGCATATTTGTAAGGACTAACAACTTATACTACAGATTATTTGGTAACCACATAAAGGAGACTGCAACCCAGTCTGTGTTTTAGTCTTGACACTAAATTCAAAATACAAAACTTGAGGCAAGAAGGAAGTGAATTTCAAAAACAATGTGAAAACCGCAGAACATAAATAATGAATGGAACTTGTAATCATATTTTCATACTTCCAAATTTTTTGCACACATAGAATGGAGTATTTTACGGCAACTTTAACCTTTTCCCTTCAGCCTGATTTTTCCAAAGGAAGATCAAAGAAAATCAGTTTGAACTCACACATTCCTTCAGTTATGCAACTCTGATTTAGACATTACACTTCAAAACCCCAGCCATTACTTCAGCTCCCACCAATCCAAATATCATTCCAGTCCTTTGAAGCCGCCCTAATGATATCTTCCATTTGCAACTAACACTTCTGTAGTCAAAAGATCTTCCTTTGGGTAGATATTAATGTAAAACCACTCAGGCTACTCTGACACACATGCCTGGAGACAGACTGGAGGGTATTTCAAGTCAAGGTAGCACCATTATTGAAAGTGTCAGCCTAGTAGCTGTCATAAACACATCACAAACACTCACCCATATAAACTGGATTACTTTTAATTCATTATTTTATTGCATGCAGAGCAGTACAAATCTAAAAATCTTACAGGGAAAAAGACAACACATAAAAGCTGACATATTATAAGCTCTGCTCTATTCATACAGATTTTGGTACATGCGAAACTCATCTTTGGTCAGAATTAATACCTTACAGGGAGTAGGAGAGAAAAAAAAGGGTGACTGAGGAACTTTATAAAAAAAGTTCTAAATTTTCCTCCTGGTAAGGGTTGTACTCACATTCATGTGGATACACATACATGCATACATACAAAAACACAGATGCACACACAAATATAAAAGTAAAAACTGGGCCCAGTGGCGTGGCCTAGTGGCTAAAGTCCTCACCTTGAACACGCCGGGATCCCATATGGGTACCAGTTCTAATCCCGTCAGCTCCACTTCCCATCCTGCTCCCTGCTTGTGGCCTGGGAAGGCATCCGAGGATGGCCCAAAGCCTTGGGACCATGCACCCAAGTGGGAAACCTGGAAGAAGTTCTTGGCTCCTGGCAGCACTGGTTGTTGCAGTCACTTGGGGAGTGAATCATTGGATGGAAGATCTTCCTCTCTGTCTCTCCTCCTCTCTATTTATCTCTGACTTTGCAATGAAAATAAATAAATCTTCTTTTTAAAAAAGTAAAAACTAAACTTCAGACTTGAAATTTGCTCATTTCATGTATCGGCAGTTTTATTTCAACTGACTACTTACTGTATGATTTCAACTATAGTTATATTTTGGAAAAAAGTAAAATTATAGACTCAGTAAAAATATTTGTGGTAGGCTTTAGGGAACAGATTTTTAGGATTATAAAAACATTCTACATGATGCTACAATGGTGGATGAATGTCACTGTGTTACTAGTAAAAAAAAAATACAAAATAGAAAGTACTGAAAGTGATTCCCAACATAAATTATAAACACTAGGTGACACTGATGTGGCAAAAATGATGACAATGTATTTTCGTGGATTTAATATTATTACCACTTGGGTATAAGATACTGACAGTGGGAAAAATTATAGGGTGAGGTGTATGGGATTCTGAACTCTGCACTCAGTTTACTGGCAAATCAGAAGTCCTTCATAATCAGGTATTTGGGGCCTGGCATGGTAGTCTAGTGGCTAATATCCTTGCTTTGCATGTACTGGGATCCCATATGGGCACCAGTTCTAATCCTGGCAGCCTCCACTTCCCATCCAAGTCCCTGGGAAAGCAATTGAGGATGGCCCAAAGCCTTGGGACCTTGCACCCACATGGGAGACTCGGAAGAAGCTCCAAGCTCCTGGCTTCAGATGGGCTCAACTCTGGCCACTGCGGTTATTTGGGGAGTGAATCAGTGGACAGAAGATATTCTTCTCTGTCTCTTGTCCTCTCTGTATATCTAACTTTCCAATACAAATAAATAAATCTTTTAAAAAAATCAACTGCTTAGAGAATGACATGATGGTATAATTAGACTAAGCCTCCATCTGCAAAGCAAGCATCCTGTGGGGGCAACTTCATGTCCCTGCTGCTCGTCCTCTGATCCATCTCCTCGCCTTTAATGAAAATGGAAAAACAATGGAGAATAACCCATCTTTGGGCCTCTGATAACACATGGGAAATCCAGAAGCTCCAGAGTGGTGGCTTGGTCTGGTACAGCCTGGCCTTTGAGGCTATCTGAGAAGTGAACCAGCAGATGGAAGAACTCTCTCCTTCTGTGTTACTTTTCTCTACAACTTCACCTTTCAAATAAGTTAATTTTTAAAATTAGCTGTTTAGGGGCTGACAAGGTGCCATAGTAGGCTAGTCTTCTACCTGTGGCACAAGCATTCTTCACGGGCACTGGTTTGTATCCTGGCTGCTCCATTTCCAATCCAGCTCCCTGCTTACAGCCTGGGGAAGCAGCGGAGGATCACTCAAGCCTTGGGCCCCTGCAGACAGATCTTTCTCTCTTTATTCCTTCTCTCTATAGATCTGCATTTCCAATAAAAATAAATAAATCTGTTAAAAAAAGTATGCTTAGTTTGTTGTAAAAAATTATTTTATACATGGCTTTTGCATAATTCACATTTTCTATGAACTCACTGAAGACCTCTTGAATATTCAAGCTATATTGCCATTTATATAAATAATGAATAAGGTGTGCTTAATTCTGAGTATATAAGTTATAGTCTTTTTTTGTGATTTATTTATTTTCATTGTAAAGGTGGATATACAGAGAGGAGGAGAAACAGAGAGATGATCTTCCTTCCGATGGTTTATTCCCCAAGTGACTACAACAGCTAGAGTTGAGCCAATCCAAATCAATGATCCATGTAGACTGATAATTGCCATTTGCATTTGATGGATAAGAAAACAAGGAAAAAACTGTCAAATGACCAGTAGGGACAAGCACCATGTTATAGCATTCTTTTTTTTTTTTTTTTCTCCCCATGGCGTAGCATTCTAAGTCTCTACCTGCAGCACCAGCATCCCATATAGGATATCCAAAAGAAACTCCTGGCTGCTGACCAGCTCAGCTACAGCAGTTATATCCATTTTGGGAGTGACTAATGGATGGAAGATTCTCTGTCTGTCCTGTTCTCTGTCTCCTTCTCTCTGTAACTCTGCCTTTCAAATAAATTTTTTTTAAAAAAAGTGAACAATTGGACCTGGCAATATAACCTATTGGCCTAATCCTCACCTTGTGTGCACCAGGATGCTATATGGACAACAGTTCGTATCCTGGGTGCTCCACTTCTCATCCGGCCTCCTGCCTGTGGCCTGGGAAAGCAGTTGAGGGTGGCCCAAAGCTTTGGGACCCTGTACCCGTGTGGAGACCCAGAAGAAGCTCCTGGCTCCTGACTTTGGATCAGCTCAGCTCTGACCGTAGTAGACATTTGAGAAGTGTGCTAGTGGATGGAAGATCTTCTTCTCTGTATCTCCTTTGTGAAACTGATCTGCCCTTTCAATAAAAATAAGTATTTGGGTGCTGGTGCAGTAGCCTAGCAGCTAAAGTCCTCACCTTGCATGCAGTGGGATTCCATATGGGTGCCAGTTTGTGTCCCAGTTGCTCTACTTCTTTTTTTTTTAAAGATTTATTTATTTTTATTGGAAAGGTCGATTTACAGAAAAAAGGAGAGACAACCAGAAATATCTTCCATCCTCTGGCTTACTCCCCAAACGGCAGCAACAACTGGAGCTGAGTCAATCTGAAGTCATCAGTTTCTTCTGGGTCTCCCATGCAGATTCAGGGTCCCAAGGCTTTGGGCCGTCCTCTACTACTTTCCCAGGCCACAAGCAGGGAGCTGGATGGGAAGTGAAGTAGCCAGGATACAAACCAGTGCCCATATGGGATCCCTGTGCATGCAAGGTTGAGGAGTTCAGCCACTAGGCTACTGTACCAGGCCCTAGTTGCTCCACTTCTGATCCAGCTCCATGCTAACAGCCTGAGAATGCATCTGAAGACAGTCCAAGTTGCTGCAATTATGTGGGAGACTCAGAAACTCTGGCTCCTATCTAGTGGTCCAGCTCTGGCTATGGCAGCCATTTCGGAAATGAACCAGCAGATGGAATGTCTGTCTCTCTTTCCTTAAATCTTTCAAGCAAAAATAAATATATCTTTAAAAAATGACAATAACTCTAGAGCTTTAAAAAAATTATTAAAAAGTTATAAAATGTAACTCATGAACACCGGAACATTTTACAGTCATGTAAGAATGAAATTTTTTTTTTTCTGAAATAACATCATGAAGAATACTATCGTGCAAATATTCTTGAGGCCTGTATTATTAATGTTAGAGATTAAGTCACCACCTGCTGTGCCAAGATCCCATGAGTCACAATTCCTCCACTTCTGATCCACCACGATCCCGTCACAACTGGACCAGACTATAAACTCACAGATAGTTAAGAAAAACAACAAAATGCTGCGAGATTAACTAATGCTATTCCAAATAACACAAGTCAAACAAAGATATGGATCAACTTAAAAATATTTTGAACTAAGCAAAAATTAAATCAAGAACATATCAAAATTTGTGGAATTCACTGAAAGCAGATTATAGAGGAAAATAAAAAGCTCTGAATGCATATATTTGAAGATATTTAAAATAAAAAACCTAAGCAGCCACCTTATAAAATTAGAACAGCATAATTAATCCAAAGTAAGCCAAAATAAATATAAACTAGAGAAAGAGCACTGGAATTAAAAACAGGAAATCAATATAGAAAAATCAGTGAAACCAAAAGCTGTTTTTCTGTAAGGGTCAATAAAATCAAGACTTCACATAGGATAACTAAAAAGGAAAAAAGACACAAATGGCTGCTATCAGAAATGACAGAGAGCAAAACACTACAGACTGCATGAACATTAAAGAACTATAAAGGACTAGATGGTGCCAAATATGATGACCAACATGAAAATGAGCTAATTTCCTGAAAGGCACAATCTGCCAAAACTCATGCAAGAAGGAAACAGACAATCTCAATAGGCTTGTGGCCATTAAAGAAATTAAGTCAGTCATTCATTAACAGTCTTCCAAGGCAGAAAGCACCAAGACCAGGTTAGTTCAATGATGAAGTCCACCAAACACTTAAGGAAGAAATAATATCAAAATTTACAATTTATTCCATAAGATAACAGCAGAGAATACTTCCTAACTCTATTCTGCATGGTCAGCACTACCCTAATACCAAAAACACAAAAACAATTATAAGAAAATTACAAATCAGTATGTCTCAAGAACAAAAGCAAAAACACTCAATTAAAGTAAATTCCAATAATATATAGTAAGAATTATAAACCACAGGGCCCGGGTGATAGTGTAGTGGTTAAAATCCTTGCCTTGAACATGCCGGGATCCCATATGGTCTCTGGTTCTAAGCCCAACAGCCCCACCTCCTATCCAACTCTCTGCTTGTGGCCTGGGAAAGCAATCCAGGACCGCCCAAAGCCTTGGGACCCTGCACCTGTGTGGGAGACCTGGAAGAGCTCCTTGCTCCTGGCATTAGATTGGCTCAGCTCCAGCCATTGTGGCCACTTGGGGAGTGAATCATCAGATGGAAGATCTTCCTCTCTGTCCTCCTTTCTGTATATCCGCCTTTCCAATAAAAATAAATAAAATCTTTATATAAAAAAATTATACACTACAGCACAGATGGGATGCATATTACATTTGCTAAGATTGTTCAGTATTCAAAAAAAAAAAAAAGCAAAAAATAGTTAAGGTAACCTGTCACATTCACAAGCTAAAAAGAAAAATTACCCACTCCCATTAAGAGATATAAATAAAACATGACAAAATCCAATACCCATGGATGCAATAAAATAAAACCAGGTAACTGAAAACAAAGGCAGATTTCTTCATTTTAGCTAAATGACCCACAAAAACTATAGCTACCATCATTAATAGAAGAATCAAAAATTTTCTGCTAAGATCAGGAAGAAGGCAAGGATATTCTCTATCATTCCTCCTAGTTAATGCTATAAGTGAAGAAAAAAAATACAGGTTTAGCACTCCTAATTCAAATATCCAAAATCTGAACTTTGTGAAAAGCAACATGGTATCTTAAGTATGATATTTCAATGCATACAGTATTTCAGGCACAAAATTATTTAACAGTTATCTTCAGCCTGTAATTACAAGGAGTTTTAAAAACATAAATGAGTTCCTCTTTTCATATTTTCCATTAATGAATTCTGTGTTTACTCTTAGATACCACATCCAATTTATCATTACATATAAACAAATATTCCAAAATATGATAAAATGTCCCAAGCATTTGGGTTAGAGTACATTTAAGATGCAAAAGGATAACAGGAAAACAGAAACTGATCATAAATTACAGGAAGATCTGTGTATGAAATTAAAGAAAGAACCCAAAAAGACTTACTGCTTTGCAGCAAGTAAGCAGTTATAAAGAGTATATAGATTTCAACCTTTTCTATAGAATGAAAACTTAGAATTTAAAATTAAAATTATGATTTACATAAGCAAACAAAAAATTAAATCCTGTAATGTAAACCTTGTAAAATAACCATAAATTGAAAACTATAAAAATGATCAATGGTATAAAAAAGGATTAAATGCAACATATTTCATGTTCATAAAGACTCAATACTAACAAGATGTCAATTGTTCAGTTTCACCTAAAAATTCAGTCCCAAGCAAAGTCTCACCAAGTTATATTGCCAGTAGTGATAAATTGATTCTAAAATTTATATAGAGACAAAAGATCAAGGATAGCTAACTGAATACTGAATACTACCAAAGAATGACTCTGACAGCAAGACTTGTTATAAATTTGCAGTTATATCCAAACGGATCAACGAAACAAAACACAGGCACAACTGATCCATGACAAAACAGCAATGACAATGCAGCAGAGCAAAGACCATATTTTCAACAAATGGTACTAGACACCTGCAACAATAAAATCAGTGTAAATACAGACCTTACATTCATCACACACGCAAACACACACACGTCCAGCACAGTGGCCTAGTGGCCAAAGTCCTCCCCTTGCACACTGGTATTCCTTATGGGTGCTGGTTCTAATCATGGTGGTCCCACTTCCCAACCAGCTCCCTGCTTGTGGCCTGGGAAAGCAGTGGGGGATGATCCAAGGCCTTGGGACCCTGCACCTGCATGGGATACCCGGAAGAGGTTTAGTACAGCTCCGGCCAGTGTAGCTGCTTGTAGAGTGAATCATCGGATGGAGGATCTTCCTTTTTGTCTCTCCCCTTCACTGTATATCTCACTTTCCAATAAAAATTAAAAACTTGAATAGCCTATCCAGATGCACATCGAGGATATGGCAGTATGTTGGAGCCTCAGAGGACACCTTGTACCATGGCGGAGGACAGAACAAATTAATCAACTGCTGCAACCAGGTGTTGGTAGTGAGTAGCTGGACAGACGGAGAATTTAAGGTAGACTGTTAGCCAGGAGATTCTGGAGAGATTTCTTCACAATTGGAGTGGAAAGAATGACAGCAATTCAGGACTGCTGAACCATCAAAACCTTTTGAGAACTTCATGGTGTTGTAAATTTCTATTTTTCTTCCTGTTGATTTTGTTTTGTGGCTTTTCATCTAAGCGGACGTATAGTAATTGTGTAATGGAGACTATCATATCCAGATGTGAGGATACAACGCAGTGGGCATCTCTACTTTCAGATAAAAGATGGACTCTCAGTGAAACAGTTAATTGTTTAATTGTTCATGTCTGTAATGATGGACGTATGACTGTTTATGAAGAACTGTAATATAGTAATAATATAGGGGAACTCAGTGGATGGCAGGGGATTTGGGATGGGGGTCAGGGAAATCCCAAGGCCTATAAAACTGTATCATAAAATGATAATAATAATACAAAATTTAACAATACACATACACACACAATAAATCAGTCAGAGTAGATTATCTGGGCAGGCATTATAATGCAGTGGATTAAGCCTCAACTTGTGATGCTGCAATCAATACCAGATTGTCAGTATGAGTCCTCATGCTCTGCTTCCAATACAGCTTCCCCTAAGTTGCCTGAGAAGGCAAAAGAAGATGACCCAAGTACTTGTGTTTCTGCTCCCCATGTGGGACCCGTTTGCGAGTTCTTCCCCTAAATATCTGAAAAAGCTATAGCTGCTCTAGGGACAAAACCCAAGAAAACTAGGACCTCAATCCAGGCCTCTCACAATAGTGGCAGGTACAAGATTACTTCACTCCTCTGTACTGCTTCCCGTTTGCAGTTCTGAAAGCTGGACTCCAAGCCAGAGAAAGCAATTAAACTCAACTTTTCCAGGTGTGGGTTAAGGCCCCAACCAATTGGATTTTTTCAAATGGGCCACTATATACATACACTATACATAAAGCATAATAAGAAAATAAGTTTTTTAAAAGATTTATTTATTTGCTTATTTGAACAGCAGAGGAAAAAAGAGAGAGGGAAAGACAGAAACAGATATTTTATATGTTGGTTCACCCCTCAAATTATTCTAACAGCCAGGGCTGAGCCAGGCCACAACCAGAATCCTAGTACTCCATGCAAGTCTCCCACATGTGTAGCAAGAGGTCCAGTACTTGGGTCCCACATCAAATACACAGCTCTTGGCTTCAACATGGCCCAGGCCTAGCTGTTAGGGAATCTGAGGAGTGAATCATTAGGTGAAACATTTCTTTTTCTCTATCACTCTCTCCCATTCTCATCCTACATGCCAAATAAATAAATAAATAAAACTTTAAAAATTTTATTATAAAAACCATTAGATAAAAACCGTATATTTGAAAATATATAATACTGGGGCCTGGCATGATAGCCTAGTGGCTAAAGTCCTCTCCCTGCATGCCTGGGACCCTATATGGGTGCCAATTCATGTCCCAACTATTCCACTTCCAATCCAGTTCTCTGCAGCTTTGGAAGGCAACAGGGAATGGCCCAAGTCCTTGGGCCACTGCATACACTTGGGGGACCAGGAGGAAGCTCCTGGCACCTGGCTTCCAGTCAACTCAGCTCTGACCACTGTAGCCATTTTGAGAGTGAACCAGAGAACAGAAGACCCCTCTTTGTTTCTCCTTCTTTCTCTAAAACTCTAATAAATCTTAAAAAACAACAACAATAAAAAAAGATTTTGAGAATCAAAACTGGTGCCCATTTAGAATGCCATATTGCAGGCAGAGGATTAGCTTGGTGTGCCACTGCACCACCCCATATAACTTTTTAATGAAGAGTTTCAGGAGTTCTTAGAGGTGTTCAAAGGAGAAGATAAAGCGCAGATAAATGGAATTAGGAATGCCTGAATGAATTTGTTGATAGAGGCAAACTTTATTAATATCCTTTTGGCACTAAAATGTACTGCTTGGAATAATCCTTTCAAGATGGAAGGCTATTTTGTATCTACCACACAACAATTATTTGCATTTTTGTGCTTGAAAAGCATTTGCATTGCAGTCACTTTCCTACAAACTCAAAAGTTTGCAAAACAGTTTAAAGAAAAAGGAATGGACTTCAGGTAGAAGCATAGGCCCCAGTGGGACCTGCTGGAGACCTAACGAACTCACTGAAATTTCTTTCTCATTACAAATTCTCCTATTTTTTTCTTGTCATCCACAGAGTCAAAAAAGAGAGGCATTTAAATGGGCTACCAGTTGCAAGATTTAAAAAGTTGTAGTTTTTTTTTTTTAATATCATGGAAGTTTGTATATCAGCAGGAAAAACTTTGAATTATATGCAACAAGTGAATTAATTTCATTAGCATAGAATGTGTGAAAGATGTGTTCCTAAGATTATAAACTATGTGATCCCATGGATAGCAATAGAAGTAAGAATTGTGGTTATGTTTGTTGAGAACTGGGATTAGGACTTGGAAGGGACACAGCGAGACCATCTGCTTATATGTAAAGTTCTTTCTTTGATGTCTCTTCTGTTAACAGAACCGTTTGAAAATTGAAATCTCACGTTAGAATTCTGTGACATTTGGACTGTTTTAATATTCTTTAATATTTGATTGAATCTTCTCATTTGTTATCTAATAGCCTTTGACAGGGTTTTAGGGTTTGGTTGTGAGGACTTGAAAAGCACCTGCAGAGCTCTCCAAGAACTTTGCTAGCCTTTGCTGAGTGTTATTTACAGCCTTGACTGGTGCAATTTCCTTCAGCCTTAGATTGAGTTGTGAGATTCTAAACTTGTTCTCCCCCATCCTTTTTTTTTTTTTTTTTTTGGTTTGGTATGTAATTTGCATATTTGCACCATGCGAAAGCTATTTTCTATGGTTGGAAAAAAGTTTTTTTCCTACAGTGTGAACAAATCATTCTTTGTTCTCCTTATTGTGCCTCCAAACTGGTACGTCCGGTTTATGCCCCAAACAACAAAAGTCTGTCATCAGAAATTAAAATGCCAGTAAGAACAAAGCGGAGACCATGAGGGACTCTTGGAGAGGTTTCCACCCTGCTTGCAGTTGCCAGGGAGCTGGAACACTGTGGTACACTCCTTCCTTGTATTTTTAATCTTGTGTTTATTGTGATTATTAATATAAAAGTGAGCTTATGGCCTCATGTAATTATTTTCAAGATTTGTGAAATCCTCAGTTCTGACACGCTGCCATTTTCAGCACTTTTTAAATAAGCCTGGACATGACATTTTTTCAGAAGCCTTTTAGAAATTCAGCTTCTAGGCACTCATATATTTGAAAGCAAAATTACCTGTGCACATGTTGTGTGAAATGAGCAGAGGCAGTTCTGGGTGGCAGCTGAAGTACAGTCTGTGAGGGTGTGTCTGACTTCTGTGTGGGCTTCTGAAATGCGCGTTTGCAACCTTTCTGTGTGTGCTTGGTTAGCACCTTGTTCCTCTGAAATGAAATTCTGGTTTAGAATTAGTATGTCTCCCATATGGGATCCTGGCGCATTCAAGGTGAGGACTTTAGCTGCTAAGCTACGCCGCCGGGCCCTAATCCCTGCAGCTCCACTTCCCATCCAGCTCCCTGCTTGTGGCCTGGGAAGGCAGTTGAGGACGGCCCATGGCCTTGGGACCCTGCACCCGTGTGGGGGACCAGGAAGAGGTTCCTGGCTCCTGGCTTTGGATCAGCGCAGCACTGGCTGTTGTGGTCACTTGGGGAGTGAATCATCGGATGGAAGATCCTCCTCTCTGTCTCTCCTCCTCTGTATATCCGCCTTTCCAATAAAAAATAAATAAATCTTTAAAAAAGAAAAAGAATTAGTATGTCTCTGGGCAGAACCAGGATGGACTGCAACACCCATTGGTTCCAGTGGAAGACAGGGCTGGAAACAACTGACCCAGCAATTGCAACTACCAGCTGATCAGGGTGATGGACTGTGCCGGGCCCTGTACTTGCTAATACATACAAGAATCTGATCTGGGATCACCTCAGACAAAGTTTCTTTGGGGATATCACAATCGAACTGCCAGACTCAGGTCCCTAACCATGAAAAGACAGAGGACAGAACAAATCAATCAACTACCCCAGCCATATGTTGACAGTGCAAAACTTGGCAAACGGAGACTCTGAGATGGACAATGTCAATCAGTGGGTTCTTCAACGACCTCATTGTGCTTAGAATGGTGAGATTGGCAGCAATTCATATCTGTTGAACTATTGAAACCACTTGAGCAAGACCCTCGGAACATGCCGCACATCTGGGACCTGGGGTGGGTGGGAGACTGGGTGGGGCTTCTCCCTTAAAATCTCTCTGTACCTCAGATACATGAAGAAAACAATGTGGAAATAATAGTCTTACCCGCTTTCCTGTAGCCCTTGAACCTTTTTACCCTAATTAACTATGTAAAGATTGTAAAAAATATAATTAAAAAATGAAAAAGAAAAAAACCCAAAAAGAATTACTATGTTCTCTTTGAAGAGTTCTCTTCTCTGGAAGATTGACATTGTGACTCACAAAGGATGGATTAAAATTATGCTCCTAATTTCAGTGATTAGTACACTTGTGGTTTTAGTGTATTCACAAATAGATATAAATGTAGCAGTGTTTTATGTCTTCTGTATTGGAATATGTTACAGTTAAAGTTCTAGGATCTTAATTGGGACGTGAGAAACCATGTATAGGTAGTGAATATGGGATGCCTCTTTCAGTCTCATTTTTATTTCTTACTTGGTGATTTGCATGGGAGGAAAGATTTAGAATAGAAGTGTAGAACAGGGCATTTAGGTTTTTCTGGCAGGCATGGTTTGTTCTAAGTTTGGTATGTTTTTCAGTGTAAAAGCTCTTGTGCATTAAATGCAATGATAAAGTTTTATCATTTTGAGTGTGCCAAGGTGGATTTGATAAATTCTTTACTGTTTAGTATAATTGAGCTTCGGTATGGTTATACTTTTTTTTTTTAAGCATTAGGGTCTTATTTAAAAACTTGATGGAAATAATAGTATAGAGCAGTAGATTTTGTGATAAGATTCTGTAATTTACTGTAGGTATAAACTTTATAAGTGAGAAATGTTTTCCATTATCCTGACAGTGTTATATAGTATTACTTCATAACTTGTTTTTCATATTTTACTAATATGCTGTATATTACAGAAGATTATTATTTGTCTATCATCCAACAAATAATTCATTTCAAATGAAAATGACCTGGTGTTTGTTCTTTTTGTTTGAAGAGTTAGGTCGGAAGAAGTGGTTATTGATGTATCTGGCATATAATTAATTTATAGTAGTTTTTACCTTTTATTATCTATGTGCTTAATATGAAAGAGGTTGTAAAATTCAGAGAATGTGTGATTATTGCCTTGGTTGGGTAGTTGAACTGTCTATGGTTTCTTCTAAATTGTAAATTCTTTCCTTTAAATAGTTAAATGTAGACTTCCCTGCTGTAGTATGTGATGCCTGTGGCTTTCATTTTGAAAATTAAAACTCCCAGAGGAATTTGTAGAGCAGATACATTTTCATGGCTTGCTGTACTGAGTTTGTAGTGTTTATAAGTCACTGGTGATAGGTGGTGCTGTTGCTGTATGGTTAGTACTAGCAGTGCTTACATTTTGTGCATCACAAGTGCTGCAAAAGAATTTGCTGCTATAGACAGTAGCTTTGTTGTAAGTATCATAAGCAACAAACCTTTTTAAATTTCAATTTTTAAAAATTCAGGTAAATAAGCTGAAAATCTAAAAAAACAAAAAGTTACTCCATAAGGCAGTTCTGTAGTTGCATAGTTTAATATTGGAACATTTATAGGACTTTTCTTTCTCCGTCCCTCCCTCCAACTGTTCCTCCCTCCCTTCTTTCTTCCCTCTTTCCTCCCTCACTCCCTTCTTTCCTTCCTTCCTTCTTTTCTTTCAAGATTTGTTTATTTTTATTGGAAAGTGAGATTCACAGAGACAAGGAGGGACAGAGAAAGATCTTCCATTGCTGGTTCACTTCCCAGGTAGGCACAGTGGCCAGAGCTGAGCTGATCTGAAGTCTCGAGCCAGGAGCTTCTTCCGGGTCTCCTGCATGTGCCATCCTCTGCTGCTTTTCCAGGCTACAGTTAAGGAGCAGGATGCGAAGTGGAGTAGCTGGGCTACAAACTGTCGCTCATATGGGCTCCCGGGGTATACAAGGCGAGGACTTTAGCTACTAGGCTACTGTCCTGCAGCCCTATAAGGCTTTTCATCTTATAATGTGCATATTTTTGGATGTTTTAAACTGCTTTTTCAGGTATGATGTGAAAATACCATCACAAAATTCATTTTTGAATTTTTGTTTTGACTCCATCTTTTTTAAATTCCTGGTTATTTAGAACTAGCTTTATAATGCTTCCTAATTTCTCTTACATATTCCATCAGTTGTTAGGCAATTATATGTAAATGTACTCAAAACTCTGTGACCATTTGGGAGTAAGTCTAGTAAGTCATTCATAACTAATTCTAATTCGGTTTGCTCAGTACTTCATGCAGTAGTTGAAAAGTAGTTGTTTTCACATTTCCATGTATCAGCATACTCTGCATTTCTAGAAAACTGATATGACTCATAATGAATGGACATTCTAGTTCATGCAGTGATAATCTCTGTAATATAAATCACAGTGAAAGATGGTATTATATAATTTTAACTTCACAGAATGTTGAAATTATTAAAATGTGCTTTTTTTCTAACAGTTTTATCTTCTCATTTTATAATTATACAAGAATGTGGGCTTATAAAAGCTAAATGATTTATTCAAAGTTAATAGTTTCAGAGCCATAACTGCTACTGATAACAGGTGAAGGCTGTTACACTATTTTAGTTGAACTTGTCAGAAGATGTTTTCCTCTGAAATGAAAGGAAGTCTTTTAAGAGCTATGTACGTTTCTTATTGTTTAAGCAGAATGATAGATTTCCAGAATAGACTTTTTCAGACTTTCTTTTTTCATATCAAATATGTATTCTGACAGTTTTCTGAAAGTAGTTGTGATAATGTGTTGTAAATATATTTAGTATAAATGATTAGGCATAAGTGAGTATATTACATATGTAATTTTAAGAAGTTATGATACAGTTTAGAAGATTTGTTTCCATGCTTCTGTGTTGTGACCTACATTTTTATGACTGACTTTTTTTTGTTTTCATGCAGATCAGTGGAGAAGCACAAGAGCTCTTCTCCGTTAGGCATGGCCCAGTTCGAACAGCAAGAATTTTGCCAGCCCCACAGTGTGGTGAGTGTAGCCCTGAAGAAAAACTATCATTCAGATCATTTCTGTTTTGTTGGTCTTGGACTAAAGACAGCAAGAATGATAACTGAAGTCTGTTTTTCTCTAAGTGTCCATCCCCCTCTCCCTGCCTAGATAAACTCTTAGTTCTGTCAGTTGAGATGGAAATAGGTAATCTTAACCAATTCAATATGGCTATTCACTTTTACTGTGGTTTTGATTTATCTCCACCCCCTTTGATCTCAATGTAGCCTCTGCCTTTGCTGTCTTTCTTGAAGCCCTCTTCTCTGTTGGCTTTCCTGGCATCATTCTTCTCAGATCCCTTCACTGCTTTCTGTACTGCCTTTGTTAGTTCTCGGGTTTAGTTTTATTCTATGGGGATTCCTTAAGTCTCTCCTGTTCTCATGCCTTTGCCCTTCTTCTCAGTAAAACCTATTGCTTTGGGAAGTTGCTTTTCACCATTATCTCTGCTGTTGGCTCTGCCCAGCTGTATCACAGTTGAATTTCAGATCTCTCCCCTTTCTATTGTGCTCTAATAGCACACTTTTTTTTTTAAGATTGTTTTTTGATTCGGTTTAGTTGGTGCTGGGGTCTCCCTCCCCACTGTACCAAGTACCCTCCCCTTCTATTCTCCTCTCTTGTCTCACAATGGGCGTCTTTTGTTAATTTTCCTAAGTTCATCATGCTGCTGCTGGATTGTCTCCCAACCATGTAGGGGACTGTCTGTCATTTTGTTAAAGCACAACTTTTTAATGTTATCTTTAGCATATATGCTATGTATTTGGTGAAAATCAAATATCAGATTATATCTGCTATTTTGAAGACTAAATAACTCTTGGTTTATTAAGTCTTTAAGCTTTCTAACAGTTGTATGTTTTCACTTTCTTTTGTTCATGTACTTTCTGCATGTACACCAAAATCAGTTGTACTAATTTTGTTTTGATACTTTATAATCTCTTTAAATACAAAGGAGGTATTATCCTAAAGTGTAAAATCTTACTTACGAGACTTCTTACAGCAGCTAATTCTAAGTTCTTTGAATTGATGGGAATGATGCCTACTGTGATTTAGGATTATGTTGTTCATAGTAATTTTGGGAGTTGTGAATGAATGAAATGATGGAATAAAGATGTTGACTGTGTACTGGAGACATCAGGAAATCTTTTGCTTGCTGTACATATGCCTGGCATGTGTAGATTTCTGCTCTGTGGCTCTCTCAGTCCTTCCTGCCCAGCTTTTTAGTTGGCCTCTGTAACCACTGCTATTTATTGTAGTTCCTTGCCATTACAATAAGACAGGAAAATTAAATGAAAACATGAAGATTAGAAATACAGGTATAAGTTTTGTTCCTGGTGATAATTTATGCCTTTACAAAGTACAATGGAATTTTCAAGCTATTTGTATTAATAAGTAAATCCAGCAGAGCTTTTGCATACACGGCTCACTGGGTCAGTGAGCTGATCTCTTCACTGTATTTTCCCCAACATCTTCTGCTATTTTTTAACTTTTTATCTGCCACACTAGTTGCCCAAACAGCATTCCTTTATTGTTGGACTGAATTTCTTCCATTTCCTTAAATAAACTATGCTCTTCATTTCAGGGCCTTTATATTTCTTTTTAAACAGTCATATCAACCTAATCCTTCCTTGCTCCTTATCTCCTGCTGTGTTTTATGCTCCCACGAGACTTAGGGTGTCTGATTGCTCACCTGTCTCTTGCTTGTTAGCTTTGTTGCATATTTTCACATCTTTAGTACATCACAAATATGTGTGTACTACAAACAGTTAATAAGACTTTGTTAAATGTTGCTTCATGGCATTATCTATTGAAAGTTAGTAGTTGGCAGCAGAGTGAGTTCTCTTTATGAAGTTTTTGCTGTGAAAAATATATAAACAGAAGTGAAAACTAAAGGACTATTACTTTATTCATTCATTTGTATATGTTAAAAATATTTAAAAGACAAGGAGTGAGGGAGAGAGAAGGAAAAGGAGAGAGGAAAAAGGTGAAGGAGAGAGAGAGAAAGAGAAAGAGAGAGAAGAATGGAAGTAAAGATCTCTCATTTGCTGGTTGATTCTCAGATGACCACAGCAGCTGCACTGGTCTGGTTTAAACTGTGAGGTGGGAATTCAGTCTAATACACAAGGGTGGCAGAGAACCAATTACTTGAGATACCAGTTGTTGCTGATACTGGGAACAGGAGCTGAGTTTCTACCTGAGTTACTCCAATATGGGAAGCCTGGGTCCTAACTGCTAGGCTGAAACACTGTTTCTGATTATTTATTAATGAATTTGGATCTGTTTTGGATATTTTCAGTACAGTGCCTTAGAAAACAGTGACCATTCAAATGATTTTTTTTTGTATTGGATAAAAACTTACTAATCCTCCCTCAAGTCTGTCCTTTTAAAACTTAATTGGAAATAAATTCTTGCTCATTTTTAAAAAATATGTATTTATTTATTTGAAAGTCAGATGTACAGAGAGGAGGAGAGACAGAGAGGAAGATCTTCTGTCCGATGATTCACTCTCCAAGTGAGTGCAACAGCCGATGCTATGCCGATCCGAAGCCAGAATCCAGGAACTTCTTCTGGGTATCCCACACGGGTGCAGGGTCCCAAGGCCTTGGGCCATCCTCGACTACTTTCCCAGGCCACAAGCAGGAAGCTGGATGGGAAGTGGAGCTGCCAGGATTAGAACTGGCATCCATATGGGATCCCGGTGCGTTCAAGGCGAGGACTTTAGCTGCTAGGCCATGCTACTGGGCTCTTGCTCATTTTTGAAAGTAGTAATTTTAGTTTTCAGTCTGTCAGTTCTGTAGTAAAATATATCATTATGCATAAGTTAATGTGTAACTAATGTTTTAATTAATGTAAGCATGTATTGGCTTATTTGTAAAAGGCATAATGATAGAGAGAAGGAGATACAGAGAGAGTTCTTCCTTCTGCTGGTTGATTCCCAGGTGGCTGCAAGATTAGGGTTGAGCCAAGCAGAAGCCAGACGTCAGTGCTTCATCCAGGTGTCTCATAATTTGCAGGATCGCTTGTGTCATCCTCTGCTGCTTTTCCCTGGCCCATTAGCAGGGAGCTGGATCAGATGTTCAGCAGCTGAAACGTGAACTTGGAACCATATGGAATCTGATGTTGCAGGTGGCAGCTTTACCCCCTGTGCCGCTAGAAGGGATTCTTATAAACCAGGATTGTTAATTTCATGACCAAAGGGTTCTCTGGAGATGGTTTCCTAAAATATCTAGGGATCATACTTGTGGTTCTAATCTCAGGACACTGTATAGCAACTTGCTTTATTTTTTTCTAGAATATATTTTAGTGCTAGTGTTTGAAAGGTTGTATTTTTAGTTCTGCTATGTAAGAAATTCAGTTTCATATCTCAAAATGTTAAAGGCTTTTATTTAAAGTTAAGATTTAAGTAATTTTATTTTGGAATGTCAATGGCAGCTCTCCTGATGCTTATAGTTTTGTAAAAAAGCGATTCATGCAGACAAAAACTAACAGTAGCTATCTTTTTAAATTGATGTAATTAGCTGATGTTTTTGAGTCTTGCATGAGCAGAGCAAGTTGAGAGTGTTTTGTGAGTTTAACTATTTCTTGATGTATTTTTTGCAAATTTTTTAAGAGTGTGCTTTTTATGTACTAATGGTTAGTATTTCTCATAAGCTTCAACTTCCTGTTTTATCCTTTTGGAAAACTTAAGTGTAGTTATGTGTTATGTCCAGAAACTAAACTGGACATAACACTATTTGATTTCTTCTGCTATATGAAGTCAGAATTTATGATTACTTTCTCTAGCATATCTGCTGTAATTTATTTTGATGTAAAAATAAATTTAATGACAATGGTTAAACAAGTAAATCTTGTAAAACACACACACGTGCACACACACACACACACGCACACGCACCAGTCTGCTCAGCCAAAACACTTGCAAACCCTGAAAGTAGGCCAACTGACATGTGCTAGTGCTCATCATGAGTATATTGTGAAGAAGAGGAAACAGGCTTATTGACATTTTAAATGGCTAAACTATGAGATTTAGGGCTTCCCTAATGTTTTCTGCTCTAATTACTTTTCAATTTGCTTGTGTACCTCTTTCATAACACCTAGTCTTTATCATGAAAGGCTAACTGCCTTTGGTCTTTTAATTTTTATAGAATTTTACTAAGTCTTTGATTTAGGTAAACTATAAAATGGGAATATGTTTTGTTCATCTTAGATATCTTTAATGATTATGATTAGAGGACAGTATTTCTAAGGGGGAATTATGTTTTAGAGGTGCTCGTTTTTTAAAAAAAATCCCAGTCATTAAAAAAATATTTTTTCATCTACTTGAAAGAGAGTGAGAAAAAACAAAGAGAAAGAGAGAGAGATCTTCTATTACATGGTTCCCTCCTCAGATGCCTCAGATGTCAGGTTGAAAACAGAATCATGGAAATCATGGAACTCAGTGCGAGTCTTCCATGTGCGTGGCATGAACCAAAGTTCTTCATCCATTCATTACCTGATAATTTCTGTTATGTACGTTAGTGGACAGCTGGAGTAGAAATGGAATAGCCGAGATTCAAATGTCCTCTCGTATAGGATGGTGTTTATCCTGTTTCTAGTTTCTAAATAAGTTACTCTGGTCCGGTGTTTGGCACAGTGGCTTAGTTGTCACTTAGTTGCCTTATCCCATTTCAGAATGCCTGGGTTCCAGTCTCAGCTCCAGTCTACAGTCATTTTGCCAGCACGCACACCGGGAGAGAGCAGGCAGTGACTCAAGTACTTGGATTCTGCTTCCAACAACTTTACTTGGTTTTGGTTTTAGGTTGAGTTAGTCACAACTGGTCTCTCTGTCCTCCTGAATAAATAAATAACCAAATTAAAAAATGCTTAGTCTCTTAGAGCTAACATTTAAAAAATATAACACTAATTTTTTACTCTGCATAGTTTTGTCATTTGCAGAATGCAGGTTTGTGGATCTTTGAGATCTACTGCCTTCACTGAGTACTATGCATTTAACTTTGTACCACATTTTCATGATTTGATTGCTCACTTCTTTCACATGCTGAATAATTCTTTGTTGTTGGATAAATCGCAATTTGTTTAATCCTTCTTCTGCAAGAGGTTGGCTGATTTGCATGCGTTTTGACAGTTATGGATTTCACCTCTTATGAAATTTTTTAAAGATTTATTTTAATTTCTATTGGAAAGTCAGATATACGGAGCGGAGGAGAGACAAAGAGATCTTCCATCCTATGATTCACTCCCCAAGTGGCTGCAATGGCTGGAGCTAAGCCGATCTGAAGTCAGGAACCCAGAGCCTCTTCTGGGTCTCCCACATGGGTGCAGGGTCCCAAGGCTTTGGGCTGTCCTAGACTGCTTTCCCAGGCCACAAGCAGGGAGCTGGATGGGAAGTGGGGCTGCCGGGACATCAACTGGTGCCTCATGATATCTTGGTGTGTGCAAGGCAAGGATTTTAGTTGCTATGCTACCATGCTGAGCCCCATCTTGTAAACTTTATATTTTTTACTCCCAGGGCTGGTATTTTATATTCTTTTAAATATTTTTGGATTTTATTTAAGTATTTGACAATAATTCCATCTTTTCCTCTTTTTTACTTTTTGTTATGTATGCTAATAACCACCTGCAGACTGATTTTCTTCTTTCTTTGTTTTCTTTGATTTATTTATTTGAAAGGCAGAGTTACAGCCAGAGGGGGAGAAACAGAGATCTTCCATCTGTTGACTCATTCCCTAAATAGCTGCAGGGCCAGTCTGAAACCAGGAGATTCCTCTGAGTCTCATGTAGATGCATTTAAGCCCACCTCTACTACTTTCCCAGACACATTAGCAGGGAGCCTGATCAGAAGCAGAGCAGCCAAGACTGGAATCAGCCTCCTTGTAGGATGTTGTCAGTGGATATAGTTGCTTTACTTGCCACGGCAAAACATTGGCCCATAGACATTTGCATAAAGGGCTGGATAGAAAGTATTATTAGCTTTCAGGCCATGCAGTATCTGTGATATACTTGAATATTTTTTTCTGCCTTCATTGGTTAAAGCTCCATTTGATGTACTTAAATGAAAGGCAGTAAGTTGGGGCTTTCATGGGATTCATATAAATTGTTTCCGTGATCACTGATTTCGTGATCACTGTGCTTGACTTCCTGTTGTTCAATATCTAAAAGCTGTTTCCCTTCCCCCCTACTTTTTGCCTCTTTAAGCTTTTCTCACAGGAGGTGAAATCTGTTTTCTCTTTCCCCTCTGCAACCAGTTGTCAAATTTCAAGATCTTGTTATAATTTCATGTTTTGGATATTTTCCTTAAGATTACTTAGAGTAGGGGCTGGTACCCTGGTATAGTGGGCTAAGCCTATCTCTGTGGTGCTGGTGTCTTCTATGGACTTCAGTTTTTGTTCCGCTGCTCTACTTCTGACCCAGCTCCTTTTTTATTGCATGGGAAAGCAGCAGAGATTGGTTCCAGTCCTTAGACTGCTGCACTCACATGGGAAACCTGGAGGAAACTGCTGACACATGGCCTTGGATCAGCCCAGCTCCACCTGTTGCAGCCATTTGGGTAGTGAATGAGAGGCTGCAAGATCTCTGCCTCTCCTCTCTGTAACTCTATCCGTTAAATAGAAATTAAAATATTTTTCAAAGAAAGATTGTTTAAAACAGCATCTAGTACATAGGAAATCTTTGTAAATGCAGAAGAGAAATACATTTACTGTTGGAATTTATCTGGAGAAGTTAAATCTCAGACACTTTGAACAATGCAATTCTTGGGGCTGTTATTGTGGCATAGTGGGATGGGCTACCACTTGTGATGCCAGAATCCCAGTCAAGTCCCAGTCCTGGTTGTTATATTTCCAAACCAAGTCTGTGCTAACGCATCTGGGAAAGCACTGAAGTTGATGTAAGTGCCTGGACCCCTGCCACCCACATGGGAGACTGGAAGGAGTTCCAGGCTTCTGGCTTTTCTGTCAGCCCTATATATGGGGGAGTGAACAATTGGATAGAATATCTCTCTGTCTCTTTCTAACTCTGCTTTTCAAGTGAATAAGTAAATAAATATTAAAAAGTAAAAACAGGATACAGGCTTTAAAGAAAAAAATTTTGGTGGTATTATAGCATCATCCTTCCCTGGCATGCTAGGTATGGTAGCAAACAAACAAACAAACAAAAAACACTTAGGGACTGTGTTTGTATAATTTAATGTTTTTCTTTTTTTGATGATTTTTACGTAGTTGATCAGGATGGTAAATTTCAAGGGCTAAAGGAGGTGGGTGAGATTACCATTTCCACATTCTCTTTTTTTCTTTTCTGTATCTGGGGAAGGGGTAGATAAAGAGAGAAGCCACAACCAACCTCCCAAAAATGCCTCAACACCCTGGGTCCAACCACCCGACACCACCCCAGGGTCCCTGATATAGGGCATGTCCTAAGGGTTCTGCTCAAGAGGTTTAGAGAGATCTTTCATCAGCTAAATCGCCCCCCTTATGGCCATAAAACCAGAGCTGGACCAGTCTGAAGCGAGGAACCAGGAGCTTCTTCTGGGTCTTCTGTGTGGGTTCAGGGGCCCAAAGTACTTAATCCATCCTCAGCTGCCTTCCTAAGCACTTTAGCAGGGAGCTAAGTCAAAAGTGGAGTAGTGGGCCTGGTGTGGTAGTCTACTGGATAAAGTTCTCGCCTTGCACATGCCAGGATCCCTTATGGGCACTAGTTCTAATCCCAGCAGACCTCCCTTTAAATTCAGTTCCCTGCCCGTGGCCTGGGAAGGCAGTTGAGGATGGCCCAGAGCCTTGGGACCCTGTACCCATGTGGGAGACCTGGAAGAAGCTCTGGGCTCCTGGCTTCGGATTAGCTCAGTTCCGGCCAATGCAGCCACTTGGGGAGTGAATCATCGGATGGAAGATCTTCCTCTGTCTCTCTTTCTTTCTGTATATCTGACTTTCTAATAAAAAAAAATCTTAAAAATAAAAAGAAGTGGAGGAGCCAGGACTTGAACCAGTGTCCCTATGGGATGCTAATACCACAGGTTGTAGCTTTATCTGCTTTGCTACAGTGTGGGCCCTGGTTCTGAATATCTTACATGAGCTTTTGCATCAGGGAGGTAACATGTGAGGGTGCTGAGTAGATGTGTGAATCTGTAACACAGTGTGTACTTATAGTAGCCTGTAAGATATAAGTACAGGAAAGGAAATAGAGTAAAATTTTTTAGCAAAGTCCTGTGTAAAAGTATGCAAGTGAATTATGAACATAATTAGAAGACCAATGGGTGGTATTTTGAAGCAGAGTTGAAAGTAGGGCACTTCTCAGGCAAGATTGTGGTGGGAGTATAATATGCGTACAGAGCCATGGGTAGGGATGTCAGATATAAGAAGAGCAAGCAGGAGTTGAAGATGTAAACAATGTTTTTTTTTTTTTCAAATCCAGAAGAATAGATAAATAATTTCAATTCATTAGAGTTGCCATTCAATACAATTTAAGTTTTTATATGTTGCAACAGCAAGCTTGATTTTTTGCATATATTTTCTTTTTTATGATTATATTTGATGTATTGGTATTATTCTCCTTTTACAGATGAGAGTATTAAGGCACTGAAGGATTAAGTGTTTATTGATAATTTTGTTTATCACTTTCAGTCTAGAAGTTGATTTTGGCTTTTTCTGGCAGTAATTTTTTTTCAGTAAGATAACAAGGAAAAGAGCTCTGGGCTGTTTTTCAGATTCAGATGTAGCATTTAGAACCACAACAATTTGGAAATTTTTGGGAAAAAAAAACTTTCTTAAAATCTAATTATGGGCCTGGCATGGTAGCCTAGTAGCTATATCCTGGCCTTGCATGCACTGAGATCCCATATGAATGCTAGTTCGTATCCTGGCAGCTCCACTTCCCTTTCAGCTGCCTGTGTGTTGCCTGAGAAAGCAGTAGAGGACGGCCTAAAACCTTGGGACCCTGCACCCATGTGGTAGATCCACAGGAAGCTACTGGCTTCTGGCTTCGGATCAACTCATTGTGGCTACCTGGAAAGTGAACCAGCAGATGGAAGATCTTTCTGTCTTCCTCCTTGTCTCTGCATATCTTCCTAATAAAAATAAATAAGTGAATCTCTAAAAAATCTGATTATGTCTTTGTTGAATGGGTGATTTGTATTTGATTCTTTTTGGGTCTGATGAGCCTACTTGGTGAAGGATACATTGACTTGGTTATTCCAAATGAAATGAAAGGTGGTCTTTAAAGGTTTAGGGGCGACTCACATACCTGACATTCCACAAAGTAATATAATCAATACACGTTGATGTATTTTTGAGGTCACAGTGGAGGCTGAATATGAACACATATTTGGGATATTTGAGACAAATGGCAAATATGATTTTGGAGATTGTGTTTTAGAGTTCCATTGATGACCCTGCAGCTTCTTTGCCTGTTTTCTTATTTTCCTCCCTTGTCTCCCATATCATCGTTCTCTGTCTCAAAGAATTCCATACGTTTTTGTGTTTACAATTTGAGCTACTCTACAAGTAAAATTTGATGAAGGCAAAGTGAACCAAGTGTTTTTTAATGAAAATGATTCCAGCAGTGTACAAAATGAAACAAAAGGTTTGCAAACAGTTTAGATGATAAAAGGAACTTAAAGTTTTGATGGAATTATCATGGGAAGAGTTTCTTAGTGGAAATTCAGGACATCATCCTCAACATCAAAAGAATCTAGTTGGGATATTTCATTATCACTTGGATTTTTATTTGCCTCTGGATCAGTTTTTGAACATTGGCAAAAACCATTTCCATTTGATATGTTGAAATCTTTAAGGCTGATTTATGGGCTTAAATTCTTTGGGTTAAATGAGTTTACAATGGTGTATGTGGTAGAAGATATTATTTAACATTTTCTGACAAGCAAAGTGTTTTATATTTTATTGAGTGGTAGATGAGTTGGTGACTTTGTGGCAAACTCCGTTTTCATTACTTTAATTGTGTGATTTATTAGGATTTTAAGCTTTTTATAAATGTTTTAGTGTTATAGGACAGAATTAAAAGGATTTAGAATAAAAGGAGTTTAACAAAAGGACTTTGCAACAGGATTGCAATAGTTTTTATATTTGAGGGATTTAGCTAGCCGCTTTTCATTTCAATCATCATGGTACATTCTGTTAAATACTGTGGAACAGGTGTGTGTAACGTCATTCTCCCTATTGTGCATGCAAATAAACACAGAATTTTATATATAAAATGTTAATCCACTGCAATTTGGAGGATTACTTTATGGGAGGGTGCTGACTCCATTAAACATCCTGAAAAGTACATGCTACTATTTATACTGCAAGGAAAAAGCAGGGTAGTAGTTATAATGTTCATGAGGTTCTGGAATTTTTACACTAACGTTTTGTGAGTTGTGTTTATTCACAATAAAACTATTCAAATGAGAGTTAATATTTTGTTTTGCTCTGTAACTTTGAACAAAAGGGCATGCTTCAGAGGGAAAAAAAACACCAAAATGAAAAAAAAGATTATGCCTCCAGTTATTTTGAAGTTGTTATCATTTGTTTATTATGTACTCTGGACTTTACATGGATATTCTAGTAACTGCTTCTGGGTTTATACTCTCCAGTTAGGGCTTTTGATTTATAGTTCAAAATTTTTGCTTTTCTGACTACCCATGAATAGTGTAAATCTACTATTATGTGGCTGACCTGTAAAAACAGTCTGTAGTACTTAAATACCAGTGGGAATGCATTAGAAATTAATGGAGTTCATCAATTTAGGTTTGTGTAAAGCAAAACAATCAAACCATTCTTGCCAGTATTATTTGTATGTTCAAAACCTGATGTTTCATTTTTCAAGGTACCAAATTGGTATGTATGACACAGGCATATACCATAGGACCTTGTGAAGATCAGGAAGTAAAACAAAAATTGGTATTGTTAAAGGTGAAGGTGAAATATGTAGGAGCAAAGAATTGGCCTTGTATGTATGAAGTTTGTTATAATTAATCTGGAACATAAATATTGTAGCTTTTGGATCTGTTAATATGTAACTTGTACTTGGATGAAAACTCCTATTGTTAATTGTAAGCTCTGATTGATGTGCTTAGCAGTGGTAGCGGTTTACAGTCATAGTAAATAAAGTGTGAACAAATATATTCCTGATGCTTTCTCAAAACATTGGCATAGATATCTTTCGTTTTGTTAGTTTGTTTTTTTAAGATTTATTTGTTTGAAAGTCAGGCTTACAGAAACAGTGAGAGGTAGAGATACAGAAATCTTCCATCTACTGGTTCCTGCTCAGATGGACATATGGCTGGGGTTAGGCCAGGGTGAAGCCAGGAACTAAGTTTTTTCCCCAAGTTTTCCAAGTGGGTAATAGGGGCCTAGGCATTTGGGTCATCTTCCACTGCTTTTTCCAGGCCATTAGCTAGGAGCTTGATTGGAGGTGGAGCAGCTCAGATACAACATGAGCCTGTGCCCATATGGACTGCAGGAATTGCAGGCTGTGGCTTTCCATGCCATTCTGGCTCCAGCTTAGCTTTCTTGTGGCAGTGATTGTTACACAGTTCTACAAACTGAATCATACAGAATTTTGTTCATGAATATTTACTGCGTGTTTAGTTTTGATCTCTGTCAATCTCATGTTGATAATGTAGACTTGTTTCTTCAGGATAATGGGTTTTTTGTTATCTTGAATTTTCAAGTATCATTATGATCACAGAAAGTATCATTTTGTAAGTCACAATCTCTATGTGTCACTGTTAACTTGTCCTCATTTGAATTAATCTCATTATTTCTGGAGAGCCCTCCAGTAACATTTACTGTTAACATTACAAAATTCTCTTTACCACCCTGCCTATGATATAACACAAAAAGAGATCTGAAGCCACCTGGCTACTCTACCTTCATGTGATCTTGCTGTATTTATAAAAGGTAAATTTCTATACTGATAATAGGCATTTTTCCTATGTTTTAGTGTAATTCAATATGTTATGTATATTAAATAGCCCTCTATCTGTATACACACAATTTAGGTGACAAAATGTCTTAGTATTGTGATAAAAATAATAAAATTTGCTGTCATAATTATCTTCCAGGTTGCATTGTTTTATACCAGAGCTCTAGAATTTTGTGTAATTGTAACTGTGTATTCATTACGTAGCTCCATAGTCATCCCTTCCTTCTGTTCCCATCATTTTACTTGTTTTAGTGAGTTTGACAACTTTCTATACTTAACGTAATACTACAGTGCCCTTTTTTTTCTTTTTTTTTTAAGGTTTATTTATTTTCTTTGGAAAGGCAGATTTACAGAGACAATGAGGATAGAAAGATTTTCCATTCACTGGTTCACTCTCCAAATGACTGCAATGGTTGGAGCTGAGCCAGTCTGAAGGCAGGAGCCAAGAGCTTTTCCCAGGTCTCCCACATGGGTGTAGCATTCCAAGGTTTTGGCCTGTCCTCTACTGCTTTCCCAGGCTATGAGAATAGAGCTGGATGGGAAGTGGAGCAGCTTTAACTTGAACTAGTGCCCTTTGGTGTGCCTGCACAACAGATGAAAGCTGTTGTGGCAGTCCCACAGTGTTTTCTGTTTTATATTTGGTTTGTTTCACTTATACAGTTCTGAAGATGCTTCTATTTTGTACAATACAACATTTAAAAAATATTTATTTGAAAGGCAGAGTTTTACAAAGAGAGGTAAGGAGAGACAGAAAGTGGCATCTTTTATTCTTTAATTTAAGTCACAGTAATTACCTGGGTTGGGCCAGGCGAGAGTTAGGAATTTCTTCTAGATCTCCTGTATGGGTACGGGGACCCAAGGACTTGACTGTCTTCCACTTATGTCCCAAGTTCATTAACAGGGAGCTGGATTGAAAGTGGAACAGCTGTGACTTGAACCAGTACACATATAGAATGCTGGCACTGTAGGTGCCTCCTACACCACGGCACCATCTCTGACAGTTTCTTTCTTTCTTTTTTTTTTTTTTAAGGATGAGAAAATCATTCCAGTATGTAGTATGTACCATATCATTGAGCAGTCTTCCATCTGTTCACTTCCAAAATGACTGCAACAAGTCAGGAGCCACGAGTTTCTTCTAGGTCTCCAATATGGGTGGAAGCAGTGCATGTTCTTGGGCCAAAATTTTTCACTGCATTCCTAGGCCAATATCTGGGAACTGGATTGGAAATTGAACAGCCAGGGCATGAACTAATGCCCATAAGGGAAGCCAGCATTGCTGGTGTTGGCTTTACTTGCTGTGCCACAATGTCAACCCCTATACCACATTTTAAGCGAAGATTTATTTATATTATTGAAAAGCAGAACAGCAGAGATAGAAGGGAGGGAGGGAAGGAGAGAGAGATGGAGAAAGAATCTTTCTTCAGTTATTCCCAGAGAGTGAGTGAGTGAGAATCACTCTTTCTCTGATTATTCCCAGAGAGAGAGAGAGAGAGAGGGAGAGAGAGAGAGAAAATCATTCTTTCTTTGATTGTTCCCCAGATGCTGACAACAATAGGATTCTGGAGGTCCATTTGAGTTTCCTACATGGCTAGCAGGGGCTGTGTACTTGAGCCATCTTCTGCTGCTTTTCGAGACCCAGTAGCACAGAGCTGGATTGTAAATTGAGCAGCCAGGATTCAAACTGACAATCTGATATGGGTTACTGACATTTCAGGCAGCACCTTTACCCAGTAAAATGGCCTCCATTTTGTGGTGTGTGTGTGTGTGTGTGTGCGTGCGCATTACCAGAATGATGGATTGGAAGTGGTGTACCTATGATTTTAATTCGATGCTCTGATATGGATCGCATGTATTCCAAGTGGTGGCTACCTTGTTACAATACCCACTTCTTTTCTAGACTGTTTTCAGGCTTTTTTTCCCAGCAACTATCAATGACATTGTATTTTAATCTCAGCTTTCATTTATTCATTCCTAGTATATTTTTGTATGTTTATCTTCTAGTTTGATGCCTTTTATTTTGTTTGTAGCCCTGTTTAGGCTGGTAGAACTTGCAGTGTTGTGTTGAATACTTGGGATGAGAATGGACATCTTGTCTTCTATCTGAATTTAGCATTCATTCTGTATGATTTTAGCTGTGTGTTTTTGTCATAAGTCCAAAAGTAATTTATTTATTCAGGAGGGAGAGAGGAAGAATGGTTATCTCTCATTCCATTCCCCACATGTCTACGAGGTCACTCTGAATGTAGAAGATGGGAGTGTGAAGAACCTCATTACTGAAGCCATCACCGCTGCCTCTCAGTTTCTGCATTTGTGTGAAAATGAAGTCAGAGGCCAGAAGTGTATACTAAACCTTGGCACTTCGAACTGTGGGCATCTTAACTGTTAGGCCAAATGTACACCCCTATTGAAATCATTTAAAGCTAGAGTACTTGGTTGAATTTTTGATCCTATAAATAACCAAATTTTTCTCTTGTTCTTGAAGAAGGTTCTGAAATTGCCTATCCCAATGTTGTACTGTTCTATCCTGCTAGTTTTTATGAACTCATATTCTTTTGTTAAGAGAAAAATTTTGAATTATTTCATGGATAATTTTCTCCAATTTTCTCTGTTCTCATTTTAGAATTCTTGTTATTTGTAAACTGAATATTTGATCCTGTTTTTTTTTTTTTTACAGTTTACAAAATGCTGTTTTCTCTTTTATGTTTGTTCTTCTCTCTGGGAAATTTTCCTTAATTTACCTCTGATAGTTGTGTTGAGATTTTAAGTAATATCAATCTTGTTTTTTTAATTTGCAAGAACTCTCTTTTAATGTTTACACATCCGGTTTTCATTGTACTTTTGTGGTTCCATGCCTGTAAAATCTTATATCATGGGAATGATTAATGATGATATTATTTTTGTTATTTTCTTCCTGTGTAGTACTTCTCAGTTTTCCAGATGACTGTTAATCCTTGGCTGTCTGGATATGATTATCAGTGGCACACTGAAAGCTTTACGTTTGAGTTCTTCACAGTATAAAAGTGTAATATCTCAGTTGTGCTGTTTGTTGAGCTTTCTAATGGATAACATATTTTAGTCTTTGCTTATGAACTTGTTATATTCTATGAAGAAGCAGCTGCTGCCCAGGGCGCAAAGTTCTATGATCTGTAAGAAGGAATATGGAGATGGGGCACAGCAGCTTTAATATTAAGTGTAAATGCTGTGATTCAATCCTCTTTCTCTCTCTCTCTTTTTCTTTTGGGTGTGTTTTAGTTACTTTCTACCCAATCTACTTTGATGTAGCCATGCCTGGAGAACAGCCTTTATTTAAGTCCTTTGTTGGAATGAGAAGCATGAATTACCTGAGGGAAGGTCTTGGAATCTGAGTGTTTTTCAAATGGCCTACAACAAATCCTCACCCCTTTATTTTAGCTTCATCTTTCACATTCTGTCTCAGGTGTATTGGCATTATCAGTCTGTATGCCTATTAAAGATCCTGTAGTGTGGGCCTAGCATGATAGCCTAGTAGCTAAATCGTCCCCTTGTATGCATCAGGATCCCATATGGGTGCTAATTCTTGTCCCAGTTGCTCCACTTCGCATCCAGCTCTGTGCTTATGGCCTGGGAAAGCAGTGGAGGATTGCCAAAGCCTTAGGATCCTGCACCCGTTTGGGAGACCAGAAGAAGCTCCTGGCTTTAGATATGCTCAGTCAGCTCTGGCCACTGCAGCCACTTGGAGAGTGAACCAGCTGATGGAATATCTTTCTCTCTGTTTCTCCTTCTCTCTGTAAATCTGCCTTTCCCATACAAATAAATATTTTTAAAAATCCTGTAGTGTTATTTCAATCTCAGGGTTTTTTTTTTTTCTTCCAATATTGTCTTTTCTTTTATTCAAGACTGCAAAGTCAGTCATTTGTCTGTTTCCTAAATTCGATGGGGTTGTTATTTTTAAATTATATTTTAAAATTCTGTTTCACTAATACGTCTCAGAATGGATAAAATGAAATACATGTTGTTAGACTACTCAGTTACTTCCAAAGCTGAAAAAAAACACTTTTCTGTAATATTTGTGTCTGCAAATAAGAGCAAAGCAGAGACATTGGGGGTATATTTGGATAGTCACACAATTTGAAAACTAAAAAGCCTAACTTGTTGATAACAGTGTTTTAATCCCTCTTACTCCTCTTCATCTCTCATATCTTCCTTTGTCTCCCATGGAGAAATATTATTTTTTGATGTGTCTTCTAGAGTTTGGAGGTATTGGTGTATATAAAAACTGTTGTTTTTTTTCTCCATCCTTAATTGAAATATGGTTTACTATTGTATATCTTCCTTTTTCAACTTTGTTTCTTCTATAATTCATTGAGTACTTCATTTTTAAGATTTATTAAAGATGTAAGCAGAAAGAAAATGTGTTTTAATCTAGGACCCACCCTTCCAAGTTCCCTCAAACATCCATTGCATGGAAGATCTATAGGTAGGAGTCAGGAACCTATTTACGGGCGTCACTGCTGCCGCCTCCCAAGGTCTGCATTAGCAGGAAGCTGAAGTCATGAGGCAGAGGCAGACATCTAACCAGGCACTGCGATGTGGGTTTTGTGCATCCAGATTGGCAGCTCAACCAGCTTTGTGGCTAGGCTCAAATGCCTGTTCTATTTTGTTTTTTACTTTTTTTTTTTTGTTCTCCTCCCCTCCACTCTCCCCTCCCCTCTCCTCTTCTCTCTTCTCCTCTCCTCTCCTTGCTTCTGTTCTCTTCTCTCCTTTCCACTTTCTTCTCTTCTCTTTTTCCTTCCTCTCCCATCCTCTCCCTTCCCCGCTGTTTTCCTCTTCTCTCCCTTTTCTCTCCCTTTTCTTCCATCCCTCCCTCCTTTCCTTCCATTCATCCATCCATCCATCTATTGATTTATTTGAATGCCAGAGAGAGAAATCTTCCATCTGTTGGTTCACACCGCAAATGCCAGTAACAGCTAGGGTTGCTAGAGTCTAAAGAGATTAGAATTCAATCCAGGTCACTTACATGAGTGACGAGGACCCAAGTACTTGAGCGTTCATCTACTGCCTCTCAAGGTGTATGTTAGCAGAAACAGAGAATTGGGAAGCAGTTCCATTCCTTTTTTTTTTTTAAAGATTTATTTTTATTATTTTTTTATTGGAAAGGTGGATATACAGACAGGAGAGACAGAGAGGAAAATCTTCCGTCCGATGATTCACTCCCCAAGTGAGCGCAACGGCAGATACTATGCCGATCCGAAGCCAGGGGCCTCTTCCGGGTCTCCCATGCGGGTGCAGGGTCCCAAAACTTTGGGCCGTCCTCTGCTGCTTTCCCGGGCCACAGGCAGGGAGCTGGAAGGGAAGCGGGGCTGCTGGGATAGAACTGGTGCCTCATATGGGATCCCGGGCGTGCAAGGTGAGGACCTTAACCACTTGCGCTACCGCGCCAGGCCCAGCAGTTCCATTCCTTGAACCCAGGAAGTCTGGTCCTGAATTTAGGCAACCCAAGAGGATCTTTAAAATTTGACCTGTTTTGTATTCAGTAAGAGGTAGAGACAGAGACCAGAATGTATAGAACGGGTCCAGGCCAAAGCCACAAGCCAGAACTTATCTGGATTTCTTACATGGGTGGCAAATGTTGTTGAATTTGGGCTGGGCCATTATCCTTTGGTTTCCTAGGAGCATTAACAATGAGCTGGGTGGAAATTGGGGCAGTAGGTACTTGAACTGGTAATTCCATATGGACTGTAGGCATGCAGGTAGCTGTTTAACCTCTTGCACCATCTATACCAGCCCCATGCAAATGGCATTTTAACGTTTGTGGCATCTTACTTCATTCTGTTCTGTCATTGTTGTCAGAAATATTGCATTATACACTTGAATTATTTTAGTACTTTGCAGAGAGTGCTGTAGTGAGTTATAGTAGCCTATCAGTTATTTTTTGTCATTCTTGAGTTATGTGTAGGAGAAAATGCTGGATATGAAATTTTTGGATTGAAGAATATTGGACTTTATGCTTTTAATTAATATGGTGAGAGAATTTTATCATGCATTTGAGTTGTTCAAAAAGTTGTTATGTCAGTGTATGTCAATATAGAGGAGAACTCACAATAAACTCAAAGTACTGTGAATCCTATTATGACTCCTACTTACAACTTGCTATTTGTAGTTACTGTTATTTTATTAACTACTTTCTCTTCTCCCTTCTAATTATTGTGATCTTCATCCCAGCTATCAATGTTAGTTTACTAGCTAATATTTTATTATTTCTTTCTACAAAGCAAAAATCTTAATAAATTAGAACCTTAGTACTGTAGGGGATTTTTTTCTCTTTGACCTCTCAGTGTGTTTTGACTAAACATGAACATACACTGATTTATGATAAATTGAGAGGAGAAACACATACAGATTTTTACTAGACTTTTGTATGTATGTGGAAGCCTTGCTAGAAGTGTATAACCTTAAGTAAGAGATTTAAGTGTAAGCACTTATATGCTGGGTTGAACAGTGCCATTTTGGGAAAAAATACATAGGAAGATAAATCTTATTTAACAGAGTTTTTTTTTTTTTTTAAAGATTGATTTATTTTTATTGAAAAGGTGGATATACAGAGAGGAGGAAAGACAGAGAGGAAGATCTTCCGTTCGATGGTTCCCTCCCCAAGTGGCTGCAACGGCCGGTGCTGAGCCAATCCAAAGCTAGGAGCCAGGAGCTTCTTTCCAGGTTTCCCACGTTTGTACAGGGTCCTAATACTCTGGGCTGTCCTTGACTGCTTTCCCAGACCACAAGTAGGGAGCTGGATGGGAAGTGGAGTTGCCGGGATTAGAACCAGCACCCATATGGGATCCCAGCTTGTTCAAGGCGAGAGCTTTAGCCGCTAGGCCATGCTGTTGGGCCTTTAACAATGTGTGTGTGTGTGTGTGTTTGTGTGTGTGTGTGTGTGTGCACCGAATTCTCTCTTCTACTCTATCTCTGGTAGTTAGAATGTTTCTTTTCTTATAGTGCAAAGATGGCATCTTTTACGTGGCCATTTCCTTTCTTGGTTTCTTGGAAGCAAAAGGAGGTCATTGTGCTCTTCTTAAAACTGTTGTTTTTCAAATGCCATTACCTGAAAATAGTCAGTATGCTAACGCAGCATGTTTTTGAATTGGCATCCCACAAACTCCTTTAGATCATTGCAGTTTGAAGACATGTCTCTTGTGTGTAAGATTTAGATCTTTTCATAGTCTTGTTCATATATACCAATTTCTTCTTACTGTGGGTAAATATTGATTTTATATCCAACAGTATTGTTGAATTAATTTATTATGTTGACTACAGCTTCTGGCGTTGAATAAGAGTAGGATAATTGGGTGTTGTTGTAAATGATTTTGATAGGAATACTCTGAGACATTTGATGACTTTTGCTATGGATTGTTTGTAGATAATCACAATTCAGTTAGGAAAATGATGTTTCTGTTTTATTTTGTTATGGTTTTATGAAGAATTTAATTCTATGCTTTCTCTACATATGTTGAAACATTAAGGTGGCAATTTACACTCTAAAATTTATAATGTGAAACTATTTCTATTGGTAAATCTAAGTTGGTTTTAAATTTTCTTTCTCATATATCAATGTTTACTTCACTAGTATTTTGTTTAGGATTCTTTAGTCTCTATATGTAAATGAACATGCTCTTCAATTTTGTTTTTATTTTCTGTTTTAAACTTACTTGATGGAGTACTGGTAGTAAGAACATAGTACTTTTGGTTAATTAGTTGATGGAGGGGAACATGGTTTTGTTTGAATGTGCATAGGATTGAAATGTTAAAATGCTAGTTTAATTTTTAGCGATGACAGGTTTATTTAGCCTTTCTCTCTGTCCAATCAGGTGCATAAATTGTATCATTTGTAATGACTATTTCCATATTTTCTGTTGCAAATATTTGAAAACATGAAAATAATGGAGGATATAAAAGAATCTTTCTTAGAGATTGCTTTTTTTTTATTCTCCTAAACAGGTGCTCAAAAGTGTGATAGCTTTGCTGAGAAAAGACCTCTCCTTGGTGTTTGTAAGAGCACTGGATCATCTGGGTAAGGATATTTAAAAGATTGATTTGTTTGTTGCAAATTTTCATTATTTCAGAAGGGAAAACTGTCTTAAAAATTATTGCACCTGTAAGACTAAATTCTCAGACAAAAATAAAACTTGTTACTAGGTCATAAGTCTTAATTTCTTTTCTTTCTTTTTTTTTTTTTTTTACTTTTTTTTTAAAGATTTATTTAATTTTTATTGGAAAGTCAGATAGAAAGAGAGAAAGACCTTCTGTCAGCTGGTTCATTTCCTAAGTGGCTGCAATGGCTGGAGCCGAGCCAATCTGAAGCCAGGAGCCAGGAGCTTCTTCTGGGTATCCCTCAAGAATAAATTTTAGGGCAGAAGTAAATATAATTGAGAGACTGCCACCTTTAACAATGGCTTTGTTATATGCATGTTAGTTGAGTTGTGGCTGTTCTTCCTGTCAAGCTTCCTGGGAGGGTCTGTTACAATGGCTCAATGGGTAATTCTCTACCTGCAAGTGCCAGCATCTCCTATGGGTGCCTCTTTATGTCCTGGCTACTCTACTTCCTATCCAGCTTCCTGCTTATGGCCTGGGAAAGTAATAGAGAATGGCCCAAAGCTTTGAGACCCTGCATCCATGAGGGAACCTGGAACAAGCTCCCGGCTTTGATTCTGCTCAGCTCTGGCTGTTGTGGCCATTTGGGGAGTGAACCAGCAAATGAAAGTTGTTTCTCTCTGTCTCTCCTTCTCTCTGTAAAATTGGTATTTCCAATAAAAATGAATAATTATTTAAATAAAATAAAGTGTCCAGGAAAGTAGCAGAATATGGCCAAAGTCCTTGGGCTCTTGCTGTCTATGTGGGAAACCTGGAAGAGACTTCTGACTCCTGACTTTAGCCTGGCTTGGTCCTGGCCATAGTAGCCATTGAGGAGTGAACCTGCAGATGGAAGATACCTATCTCCCTTGCTTCCTTGTGTGTGTGTTTTATACTGTGTAACTCTGTCTTGCAAATTATGAATAACTAAATAAAAAGGTTAAGTGTGATGTCACTGAGAGTTTATCATGTACTCAGCACTATGTTAGGTATTGGATAAGAATGCAAAAATGTGAAAACCAGTTTCTGTATGCCAAAGATTTAAAAACATGGTTGACATAAAAAGTATGATACACACAAAGTGATCATGAATTGGTGATGTATAATAGGAATTCAGAGAAAGTAGGATTCATTTTTTATGGATTAACAGAGGAGGCCTTATTTGGAGAAGTAGTCATGTAGTTTGTATCTTAAAGAATTAAAATTATTATAGTAGATATAGAAGAATAAGAAGGAATTCTATGGAAGGTTATGAATTTTCAACAGTGAAACAGAAACTAGAATGAATACATTTAATGTTGGGAATTTATGACTCAGAACGAACTATTTACCTTTTCAAACAAATTAAAAAACAGTACTTGCAGCTCTGTGGAATTCTACCAAAGAAATAATATTTTGATGTGAAGAGTTTAGAGTTGAGAAACTGTTAAATTTAAGTGGTGATGTATGGCATTCATGGCTGCAGCTGTGTTCATCCCACTCTCTCTTCTGTGCTCGTTTGGTATGGAAGTTGATAAAAAGTGGGAAATTTTGTGTGGGTTAGATTAACACACTGCTTTCTGTGGTTCCAAAATGTTCACTCAACTAGGAGACGCAGGTATTGCTTATTCCTGGGGGCATAGTCTGAAAATTAATGTGTTTGTCATGTGAGTTTTCAGGACCAGTGGCTTCTTCAGTTTAAGGTTGGTTACCAGATGCTTTGTGCAAGTATAAAGGAGACATGGAAAGTTACAGGGTGTAAGATAAATCTGGATAGACTTGAAAGTGCTCATATCTTTTGATCAAAGGGCAGCAACCTGAGCAACTTTGCTATTGAATCACTGACCTACCACTACAATATAAAAACATGAGGACATTTACCCCAACACCAGCCTTTAAGATAAAGAACTAAACCCAAACAAATAATACTGATCATTATTTGTATGTGGAACAAGATAGGTTTTTGAGTTGTCGTAAAATATTACATAAAATGCTTGCTTGAAATATAATATGTGTTGAGAAAAAGGAATGTCAGAGAAAAAAGGGTAGGTGATGCATATGGTATCTCAATCTTAAAAATTGCAGATAAGGGTTTTAAAGCAGATGTTATAGTTAAAATCATGTAATGAAATGGCCAGTCCCTAATGAATCAATGAAAAGTGTGACAGTAGTAATTCAATAGACATAAAGGCTAAGCTAGGGTTTAGAAAGTTTGTGAAAATGAAGTTGGAATTTTAAAATGGGAAAGATATGGAATGTTAGAACATTCATGAGAGGAATTTGTCACCTGATTAAAGCTTATATAGGAAATTTGAGCAAGGGTTGACATTATTGCATAACCATGTAAGCCATCTGCTTTTTGCAGTGCTGGCATCCCAAATAGGCACTGATTTGAGTCCTGGATGCTTTTCTTCTAGCCCAGCTCCCTGTTAATGCACCTGGGAAATCAATAAAAGATGGCTCAAGTACTTGGGCTCCTGCAAGTACATGGGAGACCTGGAAGAAGCTCCAGGCTTCTGACTGGCCTGGCCATGCCTCGGCTGTTTTGGCCATTTGAGAAGTGAACCAGTGGATGGAAGATCTCTAATTCCTTGTCCCCTTTCTGTAAAACTCTGCCTTTCAAATACATGAAATAACTTTTAAAAGATGCTTTAAAAAGACAAAGGAACTTAAGTATTCAAAAGGGAGCTGAATATGAACAGAAACTGTAGAGAAAAGGGTTATGCCGCTGTGATGAAGTATTTGTTGACTTCAGTTTTTCAGGTGCATATGTGTTGGTATATGAAAGCCCCATGGAAGGATGTATTAGATGAATTTCAACTACATGCATATAGGCTTGCTTGGCAGGTCTTAGAAGATTTTTTGTTGTTGTTGTACCTAATCAATCTTGCTAATTGTGATTAAGGAAATTGTTTTTATGGATTTTATTTATTGAGATACCACTTGTCATAAAATAAGCTCAAAAAGAGTGATAGTGTGTTTATGGTAGGTTATTAAATCTTTTATTGATTCAGGCTGGTCATGTTGGAGTTCTCTGTAGAAATATCAACTGTGTGTGAGTGAGAGAGAGAGAGAAAAAAAGAGAGAATGAGAGAGAGAGAATAAGTTGTTTAGTCCAAATATACAGAGGAGGTTGGAAGGCTGTAGGAAGAGATGTGATTTCAGGATAAAGGCAGAATTGTCTCTTCCTCTGAGTATGCCAGTTTTTTTTTTTTTTCTGTAAAAACTTTTAGCTGATTGAATGTCATGAACCCACATATTTGGGGAGAGTCTGGTTTACTCCAGCTCTACTGATCTGTTTTAATTTTATCCTAATCAAATGTCTTGGTGTATAGTGCTCTAGTTGGCACATGAAATTAATCATCATAGGGATAATGAAGATGATTATGATTAAGTGTAATGATTTGTAATGATTTCCTATGAATTTCCCTCCTCTTCCTAAGTCTGTTTTTGCTTTTTTCATAATCCATTTTGCAGTTGAGAAATGATTTTGTCACTATTTCTAATATGTCTGAATCATTTTTTAAAAGATTTATTTATTTTTATTGGAAAGTCAAATTTACAGAGACAAGGAGAGACAGAGAAAGGTCTTCTGTCTGCTGATTCACTCCCTAAGTGGCCACAATGACTGAAACTGAGCTGATCCAAAGCCAGGAGCCAGGAGCTTCTTCTGGGTCTTCCACATTAATGCAGGATTCCCAGCTGTTGGGCTATCCTTGACTGCTTTCCCAGGCCACATGCAGGGAGTTGGATAGAAAGTGGAGCAGTGCTGGGACACAAACTGGTGCTCATATGGGAACCCAGAGGACTTCAACCACTAGGCTATTGTGCTGGGCCCTGTCTGAATTGTTTGCTAGGTAGTTTTTTAATTTTTAAGATCTGTTTATTTTTTGTTGCAAAGTCAGTTATACAGAGAGAAGAGACAGAGAGGAAGATCTTCCATCTAATGATACACTCCCCATATGGCTGCAATGGCTGGGGCTGATTTGATCTGATCTGAAGTCAGGATCCTTTCTTGGGTCTCCCATACTGGTGCAGGGTTGTCCTCAACTGCTTTCCCAGGCCATAAGCAGGGAACTGATTGGGAAGTGGGCTGCCAGGAGAAGAACCAGTGCCCATAAAGGATCCCAGTGTGTGCAAGGTGAGGATTTTAGCTGCTACGCTACTGCTGGGCCTGCTACATAGTTTTGAGAGTAATTATTGATAAGTAATAGAAAGCAACATTTGAATAAGTTCATAGGTCATTTTATGGGATACAGAGCTGGGGTGAATGTTTCTTGTTATTATAGTCCACGGTTCTCTCCTGCCTGTGTGCTCTCCTTTTGTCTTGTTTTCTATTTTCTGATGCAAGAAGTTTGCTCAAAATATGCATGTTGTTTTCACCTATTTGATGATCCAGTTAGAACAAATTAAACTTTTATGTGTTTTCTGTTTGCCAGAATGGTTATCATTTTAACAAGGAAATTTCTGTGTAGGATTGTTTCATAAGAGTAACATCGCATAGTGGATGAATAGTTTATTCTCAAGGAGTATGTGTATGTTAACTTTTTGTGTAAAAGTTGGTGATGTAAATTCTAGGATCTATTTTACATTGTGATGCACATTCTAGGAACTATTATTTTGAGACAAAATCATTTTCTGTAATTTTTTGTTTAGAGGAAATGTTTTTAAAATTTTTTACTGATTTATATTTGTTGTATTTCAGTTTGAATTCATTACAGATAAAGTTGTATCTGTTGGTTCATTCCCAAGTGCCTATGACAGAATAGGTTGGGAAAGGGTCATGTCATGAGCCAGGAACTTCATCTGAGTCTCCTACATGAGTGGCATGTTGAACCAGTACTTGCTGCATCCTAGGCGTAAAAGGAGGAAGCTGGATTGGAAGCGGAGGCAAGGACTCTGATCTGTGATTCAGGCATCCCAAGTGGTGGCCAACCATCTGTGCCTGACTGCCTGTCCCAATGTAGGGTTTCATACCAGATGGCTCTATTCCTCTGAGTTTTTGGAATATACTGCTTTATGGGTCCGGCGGCGTGGCCTAGCGGCTAAAGTCCCTGGCTTGAACACACCCGGATCCCATATGGGTGCCGGTTCTAATCCCGCAGCTCCACTTCCCATCCAGCTCCCTGCATGTGGTCTGGGAAAGCAGTCGTGGAATATACTGCTTTCTTATTAATTTACCACTAAACTCTGAATGGACACATTCCCGTTTTTGATGTGTATTCTTTATGATGATTTCCTTCATCTCTGGTCCTGTATAAACTGAAATCCTTTGTTTTGATTTCTGGGAGCAACACCCTTCATCTCAGATCTGTTTTTAAAATTTCCCTACTGAGGAATAAGGTCTCCTTCATGTGAAAGTAAATCTGATGTGATTTCATTTATCCTGCCACATGTAGGACCATTAATTCTCTTTACTCTCAGTTTTCTAACTGAGCCCTGCTGAAACAGCTCTAGTACAAACTTAACTAATGAATATTCAAACAAGATGGTTCGTCTCTCTCCTAGTTTTTGTGTAGTACAATTTAAGGATGATTTTATTTTTGGAAAATATTTGACATTAGTTGGCATAATGATGTGCAGAAACATGGTCGCAAAAATAGGTGAATTGTGTTTTACTAATGTAAACAGTATTTGTCTTTCTCTCTTATTATAGTATTATGATATTGCTTTCTTTAGTAGTGAATATTTGCTTGTACTATGTGTATGTTATCCCATTCTGTTCACATTTAACTGATAAACATAGAGTTTTGATCATAGAGCTTAAAGGTTAAAATAGGCTGCATGGTGGTATCATCAGATCATAGAAATCATGCTCAGCTTTGTAAGGTATTGTGTCAGAGAATCCTGGTGTCATAGTCCATTCTAATTACTGTAACTAAATACTACCATTGGGGCAGTTCATATATAATAAGAATTTCTCATGCTTCTATAGGATCAGAAATCCAAGATTAAGGTGAAGGCAGGTTTGGTGTCCAATGAGGGCCTGGCAGATGGGCCGAAAAGGTCTACGATTCTTCCCTTAATCTTCTTTATCAGTTGGCTAATACTGTTCTCAGGGGCTTTTATCTTGTGATGCAATAATGGCCAAAAGCCTCATCTCCTAATCTCTCCAGCTGGTAAGTTTCAGTGTTAGAATGGACATGCAGATGCTGGTGAGCCAAGGTTGACCCTGCCTTCCTTGATCTGCCCCCCTCCAGAACCAACCCACACATTTGCTGATGGGTCAAACTACCATGCCTGGCCTAACACCCAGACCTGAATCACATGCTTACCTGTGGGAGCTATGTTAGTGGGTTGGTGTTGAGTCTTACTTGGCATAGTCTGCCCCCTTCCTCCCGACCTTTGTATGAGCTGGTGAATGTTGTGGCCTAGTCTGGCCCTCACCCTGTTCTTGGGTGCACCTTGGGGTGCTGCAGGCTGGACCAGCATGGCCTGTTCCCAATCCTGTTACCACTGAGTATTGGAGAGTTCCATGGTCATTAGGCTGGAAATATTTACAGTTCTAAAATCTGACATAACAGAAGATCAGAGGAGGGCCTGGCGTGATGGCGCAGTGGTTGGGATCCTCGCCTTGCGGCCTGGGATCCCATGTGGGCACCGGTTCTAGTTCTGGCGGCTCCGCTTCCCATCCAGCTCCCTGCCTGTGGCCTGGGAAGGCAGTCGAGGACGGCCCAGGGCATTGGGACCCTGCACCCGTGTGGGAGACTCGGAAGAGGCTCCTGGCTTCGGATCGGCATAGCATCGGCCGTTGTGCTCACTTGGGGAGTGAATCATCGGATGGAAGATCTTTCTCTCTGTCTCTCCTGTCTGTATATCCGCCTTTCCAATAAAAATAAAATAAATCTTTTTTTTCTTAAAAAAAGAAGATCAGAGGATAGTAGCCTGTAGAGTGTGTTTTAATGGAGAAGTCTAGAAAAGAAATCTAGGGTTATATTGGGCTTTCAGTGGGTGCTTTTTGGGTGTTATCTCATAAAACCTCTAGGTATGATGATATTTGTGAACCAGCTGTTGTTTTCTGTAATTTTATTCTTGTGTAGGTTTAAATTAATGTTGGTCCTCCTTAGTTTTCATTGGTACCCCTCAAACTATGGATGAATTTGTAGAATAGTGGAAAGAACAATTACCTTTGAGCTAATTTATTAGCTGTGTAAATTAGGTTGATTGACAATTCTTTTGCTTGCCTTTATTTACAAATTTGTGCTGCATGTAGATACTGTGCTTAGTTCAGAGAAGCAATGTTTTTAGATACTGACTGCCATCTGGGAGGTATTAGGTGAATCTCTTGTTACTTGAGTTAGATTTGAAGCATGGTTAGAGAACATCCTCTAACAGGAGTTTGTATGTATGGCTGTGTTGTTTTATGTGTGCCTATAAATGTGTTTATATTTGTATTCATACACATAATGCAAAAATACTTACTTTTATTCTTCAATCTTTTTTTTTTGTGTGTGTGTGTGTGGTGGGTGCTTTGCTTCTTTGTGTAGTCTAGAAATGTTACTGTGCCAGCATTATACGTGGCTTATGCATGCTTTTGTCCATCCTTGTGGCCTACTTTAGTATTCTATGTAGAAGTTTTTACCTTCCCTGAAAAATTGTATTAAGCTTCTGTTGTCTAAAGCAGCCTTTGTTCTTTAGTAGACGTGAAATTGAACTATGATAAACTATGCTTTCTAAAATGTATAACTTGATCAATTTTGACATTTGTATATACCCATGAAGCCATTATTCCAGGAAATGTAATGAACATAACCATAGCACACCATGCTTTCCTCATGCTCCCATTGTAAAGCTTTCTACATGCCCTAAGTCAAAAGGAAAAGTTTCTTTCCTTCTTTCGTTCTTTCTTTCTTTTTTTTTTTGCGATGCATTGTTTTTATGCAATGCTTTGCCATCACATAGTTCAAAGTTACTTTAGTGTTTAGTTTAAAATTATGGGATGGATGTTTGGTGTACTTCTGTGTGTGCTGCATCCTGTATCAAAGTGTCTTGAGTGCAGATCCCATCTCTACTTCCAGTTTCAGGTTTCTACTGATTTGTGTCATATGAGACAGCAGACAGTTGTTCCAGTAGTTAGGTCCCTGCCATCTTCAGCAGAGACCTAGGTTGAGTTACTGGCTGCTGGCTTTGGCTTAGGCTTAGATGAGTTTGAGGGTTGAACAAAGTGAATCAGAGATTTTACTGATTCTCTGTTTTTCTCTTTGTATTTCAAATAAATAAAAATAAGCCAATTTTTAAAAGTATGTAAATGGGGCTAACATTTTGATGGGAGTGGGTTAAACTACCCATTTGTGATTCCAGCATTCAATATTACTGAGTTTTGCTTCACTCCTGCCCAGCTGTCTGTAATACCAGAGAAGGCAGCAGAAGATGCCCCAGATTCTTGGGCACTGCCTCCCATGGGGTAACTCTAATGGAGTTTTAGGCTTTGCTTTGCCACGGTCTTGACTTCTGCCTTGCCCAACTATGGGCTTTGGCACCCATTTGGGGAGTGAACCAACAGGTGGAAAATCTCTCTGTAATTATGTCTTTCAAGTAAATAAATAATCTTTTAAAAATGTGTCATGAATTCAGAATTGCTATTTGTTCTATCTACAGCTTAAGTTAGTTCTTTTTAAAGTAAAGCTTCTATCTGCAACCAGTTCATAAAACTACTAACGGACTTGCAGTTTCTGTGTAATCATTTCAAAACAACAGGTTTTTTTTTTCGAACACTAAAAGAGAGTGCTGGCTTGACATATAAATAGAAAACAGATTGAGCTTTTGGCCAATATTGCTCTGCTGGTTTAAATATTGGTTCACCCAACTTTAGCCTTAGATTACAAGATTTGCAAATTAAAGAAAAACCAAAAGAAAAAGAATATCTGCATAGATTTGATTTTGTGGAATTCCACACAGGTACATTTCATCTACTTCTGGTTGGACAGGACATTGAATATGGTGAAAAAGTCTGGTCACTGTTGTGTTGTGATTATCTTAAAGACAATTGAGGCAGGTAATTAATCAATTCATTATAGAGAACTGTGACAGTTTCTACATGTAGTATTTCAAGCATTTTGGGGGAGGTCTTTGGTTGATACAACTATATGGCTTTTCATCAGAATGAAACCTTGCCAAATATCACTAATTGTATTGTTTGGTAACTTTTTTTTTTTTTAAATCAAAGTATCAGGATTTGAGAAAGGTAATTTACATTAAGATTAAAGCTTGTTGTAATCAAAGGCTATGGAGGTAGTTTATTCTGAAAGTACAGTGCAGCCTAAATAAAATGTAAATAATCCTATTGGGCTAATGATGTTAGATATATAACTTAAAAATGTTTGCTGTAGATCTCATATTTTGCTCTGTATCTAGAAACACCAAAGAACTATTTGGATGTTCCTTTCATTTTTTTTTTTCCTGAAACTGGTCTGTGCGTTGTATCAAGATGAATTTTTGGGTACAGATTGTGTATCAGTCTACCTTAGAGTACTAATCTGAGCTACTATTCATGACTGGAGGGGAAGATAAACCTTGATAAAGAAAACAAAAAGTAGGCTCTGGAAGAGCTGATATACTAGCATATTGAGAGTAATAATAAACAAGTAAAATACATAGTTTGGTTAAGTGCAAAATTGTAGCAGTGATTAGGTAATGCTGATAGGGCAATATTTTTCTGCTGTTATATGGATAGTTTGCTGTTTGGGGTTTGTGAATAATGTTGATACGAATTCTGTGCTTTTTTTCAGTGTTCATTTCTGTCAATAGACATAACCAGAAGTAAACCTGTTGGATAAGAAGTTATGTTGTTTTGGATATTTCTAACTTCTTTTTTCTGTCTTGTAAGCTTTTATTTATTGTGGGTATATGGAATTATAAATTAATTAGGAAAACAGAGTAAAATGTACATAATTTATTATATTGGTGTACCTGAAAATATTGTGATTTGAAATGATGAGTGTGCTTTATTCCAGGTAAGTCATTTATAATGCATATAAGTTTTCTTAAACCTACTTACGAGATAGATAACTAGGTAAGGAGGGGAGAGAAAGAGGAGAAAACTACATTACATCTGCTGTTTCGTTACTCATATTCCTACCAACTACCATGTATGGATTAGGCTGAAGCTGAAATCCCTGAATTCAAGTTTCCCACGTGGGCAGCAAGGACCCAATTATTTGAGCCATCATTGCTGCCCACTGAGGTCCACATTAGCAGGAAACTGGACTTAGGAGTCATAGCCACGGATTGAACCCAGGTACCCTGATGCTGGATGTGGCCTTTTAGTTAGTGACTTAACTACTAGACCAAACATCCCTAAGCATTTGCTACTTTCTTCTGGTATTGCCATTATGGATTCTTTGAAATATTGTCTATAATAGTAGTAGTATAAATGTTATATTATGGCACATGTCTAGTTGGAAATTTTCTGGAAGATGACAAAAATTCTTGAGGGCATTTAAATTATAAGGGGCAAAAGGACAGAAAGTGGTCATCAGTGACTTTGTAGAAAAGACTGTGCAGAGTGAAATGGGAAAGGAAATGTTTTATAGTGCTGGAAAATCCCAAGTTTTATATTATGTACAGGTGGTACAGGGCCATACTTTCCTTTGTTTTTGTGTGTGATGCTGTTAGCCATACCTTAGGATGCTTGGGTTCAAATACTTGAAGAGAATTTGGAAAAATGCATCACATTCTTTTTGGATTTGTATTTCACTGCAAACTTTGAAAAAGAAAACCTGTTTGAATCTGTGTTTATACACAGAGTGTTATTTCAAAAAGAAGTGTCTTGGCCTCAAAAAGGCAGTTCATGCTACTGATATAACATCCAGGAGGCAAGATTTAATGTTTCTGAAACTCTCTAACAAAAATCAGTTTGATTGAGTTATGATTTTTCTTTAGTTTGAGCTGATTTTATGAGAGAAAACAATTATTGTTTTTTTTATGATAGAAAACAATTATTGTAAGTGTAAAAAAGTGTTCTTTCCCCTTTCGTGTAATTTGTTAAAATCTTGCTTTATTGTAAGATGACTGAAGTATTAATTAGAGCTTCCTCATGGGCGTGGGTAGGTGTACTTGTAGAAGTGGGAATACAGAAGGGACAGCATTTTGCAGTTGCTTTTTAGAAGCACTTATGTGTATATTATTTTTTAATTTTTAATTTGTGTGTGTGTGTTATATTTTGTTTGGGAAAAGATAAGGGGCCATAATAAATTTGTATGTTGTAAAATAATACCACTTCCTGTCATATTTTCAAAATTTTTTCTAATCAGCCTTTTCACTGTTTTGAAGAATTTAAAAGCAGAATGCTTTGGTTTGTGCACCTTTTTAAAACAAGGAAGTAAAATGAACCTTTATGATGATCAGCAAGCTGCATGAAAACAGCTGCAACGCATACTTTTGTGAGCCGCTTGTCAAATGCAGCGACAGTATTGGAAAAATGATAATATACCCCCACACTATTAAAGATAAAACTTCTGCAATTGGGGCCGTTTTGAATTATTAAATACTGTAAACGCCATAAAGTTAATTAGAAGAGGAACAAGCTCTACAAAGATAAATGTGTTTTCAATATGATTCGTAGGGAGGTTACAGTAGAAACCAGTGACTAGAGAGGAAATTTATTTCTGGCAGGACTCTAGACATGGAACTGTGGCTGAACTTTTTACCCTAATTACCTCCTGCTAATGCCTGCAGCGGTCTGGAATCAAAGTGGTGCTTCAGGCCCTGGAAATTCTCTGATGTGGCAAGCGTTTGTTGTGTGAGAAGGGTTTCTTAAGAAAAAACAGAATATTGTGACAGGATTTAAAAAAAATTTCTCAGTTACCACCCACCTCACTTGTTGCCTACAAAAATAGAGTAATTGTTTGCATCTGTGTGTGCTTTTTTTCTCCTTAAGAAATAACTGTTATAAATCAATGTGACATAGATCCAGTGAACTGAACCTTGCTGCAGGTTTTTTTTTGGAGGGGTGGTGTGCAGGGGTCTTTTTTTTTTTTTTTAAATTCAGACTGAAATGTAAAGATTTTTTTTTTGACAATTGAGAAGGAAACTACCCATTTTTTAAAAAGGAGAATTTGGATTTTAGAGTGCACTTTCCAAAATGAATGCAAAAGACTTTTGGAGTATCACAGTGATAAGTATTAAATTGATCCTGGAAGTAGAGTTGGGAATTTCTAGTTTTTGATCTGTATAAGACTGCAGTCTGAGAGAGGCCTCCTTTTAATCTCTCTTCAACTTTATTCCATTTTTCTGTTTAAACTTTCTGGCTTTCCCCGCCCCTTCCCCCACCCCCATTTTTAAATAAATTCTAATTAAATCACTTGCTTTTCATCCACTGCTTTTAAAAGTGGTTTTCCTATTCTGTGTGAGGAGTAAATACCTTTACTTGGGTTTTTTTTTTTTAAGATTTATTTTTTTTTTATTACAAAGTCAGATATACAGAGAGGAGGAGAGAGAGAGAGGAAGATCTTCCGTCCGATGATTCACTTCCCAAGTGAGCTGCAACGGCTGGTGCTGCGCTGATCCGAGGCCGGGAACCAGGAACCTCTTCTGGGTCTCCAAGGCCTTGGGCCGTCGTTGTCTGCTTTCCCAGGCCACAAGCAGGGAGCTGGACAGGAAGTGTAGCTGCTGGGATTAGAACTGGCGCCCATATGGGATCCCGAGGTGTTCAAGGCAAGGACTTTAGCTGCTAGGCCGTGCTGCCAGGCCCAAGTAGCTTTACTTGTTTTTTATTTTTTATTTTTTTATTTTGACAAGCTTTACATAGGTAATTAGGGTAAAAAGGGTCAAGGGCTACAGGAAAGTGGATAAGACTAGTATTTTTTTCCATATTGTTTCCTTCATGTTTAAAGGAGGGTATTAAGGGAGAAGGCCCACCCAATTTCCCACCCTCCCCAGGTCCTGGATATAGGGTATGCTCTGAGGATCTTGCTCATGTGGTTTTGATATTTCATTGGTTATGAATCGCTGCCAATCTTGCCACTCCAAGCACTATCAGGTCTTTGAAAAATCCACTGATTGACATAGTCCATCATCGCTGAGATGGTTGGTTGACCTGTTCTGTCTTCTCTCTTTTCTTCGTTAGGGTTCTGAGTCCAGCATTTAGTTTAGAAAGATCTCCAAAGAAACTTTGTCTGAGGTGTTCTCAAACCAGATTCTTGTATGTGCTAGCAAGTACAGGGCCCGGCACAGTCCATTGCCCTGATCAGCTGGTGGTTGTAATGGCTGGGTTGGTTCTGTTTTCACTCCTGACTTCCACTGGAACCAATGGGTGTTGCAGTCCAGCCTGGTTCTGCCCAGCACATACTTGGCCCTCATATAAACCAGTGGGAGCTGCAGCCTAGTTGGAGCGACCCACAATAACCCCCACCAGGACCGCCCCCTACCCTGGTTTGCCAGTATGTGTAGCAGTAATCCAGTCTGTCCCACACCCCATTCCACCGTCTTAGTTTTATGTCCTCCTGTGGAAGTGGTAACCCAAGAGGGATGAGCCCACTACTTCCCTCCCAGGCCTCTCCCACTCCCAGATTATGCACTCTCCAGATAGTTCTGTGGTTTGACTTGACAGAACTAGCCCCCAGTGCCAGCTTCTGCCAGCTGATGCTGTGGCTAAGCCCAAACAACCTTCGCCCACTCTAATTTTGTTTGCACCAGTAGGAATAATCGGCCCAGCCCGGCTTTTCCCTGATCTAGTCCACATGAGGCGCACAGGTGTTGTAGCCCTGCCTAGTCTGGTCTGCCCCCATCCCAGCCTATGCTCTCCTGCGGGAGTAGCAGTCCAGCAAAAGAACCCTCCCTTATTCCCCTGCCAGCTCTGCCCCCTCCCTTCCTTGTTCACATGCTGGTTGGGCACTGCGGTCCCTTCTGATACAGGCAACCTCACCTTGGCATTCCATATTGTGCACTAGTCTTTGTTGCGACCGAACTTGGCTTGACTCACACTGGTGCTTGAATTTGCCAGTGGATGACGTGGACAGATTCAGCCTGGTCTTCCCCCAACCCCTGCCAATTGTATGTCAGTGGATAACTTTCCATGGCCTGTCTGGGCTGTTTCCTATCATGTTGCTTGCACTTACCTGCCGGGTCTGTGTCCTGCCAGAGGAGTTGCCCAGACTCCTCCATCAGAACCTCTCCCAATGCCAGGTTTCACACTTACCAGTGGGTCCATGAGCCAGCCCTACTCAGTCCACCACCTGTCATAGCAGAAACTGTGGCTTTTCTTGACTGGCCTTCAACCCAATCTGGTTCTTGCTGTTGGATGTTTCAGCCCAGCCATAGTTTGTCCATACCCACGTATGGCTCACGCATGGTTCAGTAGGGGTTTGAGACCTTGCCTAGTCCATCGCACATCTGCCCTGGTCCTCCAGGACACCAAAGGGTTTTGGGGTCTGGCCCGGTTTGGTGCATCCAATCCCAGTCCACACTTGTGCCAAGGGAGACTACAACCGTTTACAGATCAGAATGCAGCCCCTATTGCAGGTCACATGCCCCTTGGCAGGAACCTCAACCCAGCTAGGGTTGTCCCCTTAGCTCCCCAACCAGGCCTGTTCCCAGCCATAGATCACTCGCATGCTAGTGGTTGCTCTAACTCAGCCTGGCACAGCCCCTCACCTGTCCCAACCTCTGCCTTAGATACTGTGGCTTAGCGTCCCTGGCTCATGTGGACCAGTAGGTACATGAGCCTAGCTCGGCATGACTTGTGCTCCCTCCTGGTTTCTAGTTTTGTTTGTGGGCTAAGGTTTGCTCAGTCCTGCCTGATCTACCCTGTTCCATTACCACTTGACACATTAGCCAGCTTGTTGGAGCTACTTTTCCCAGCTTGTCCGACCCCCAGGTCTGGACCACATGTTCACCAGTGGGAGCTATGACTTGCCAAGGGAGTTTCCCAAGTTCTTCCACTTAATCCACTCCCAGACCCAGTTCTCATACATGCCATTGGGTTTAGGCCAGTCTCCGACACAGTCTGGCCTTCCATTTGGTCTTGTATGAGCTGGTGAACGTTGCAGCCCAGCCCACCCCACATCCTAATCAGGATGCACAATCGGGTGCTGCTGCCCTGACTAGTCCAGACTATTGTGGGTTCCTTTATCTGTGATTGATGGCAGGCTCCTAGGTCACACTTAGCTTAGTCCATCACCACCCCAGCTCTTGAGATAACCAGTGGGGCTAGAATTTTCACGGGATGTGGCTCATACATTCCTCACAGAATTTACCCCCGGTTATGGTTTTTGAGTGCTAGTTAATGTAGTGGCTTGCTTAATGTGACCTTTCTCCTGATCCATCATCATGTCAGGTAAAATGATATAATTCTGCAGGACAAGCCACAAGCCATAGCTTCTGCACGGACTGGTATTTGGTGGTCAGCGTTGTTCAGTGATTACAAGTTTTACAAAGGAAGAGTTACTGCCAGTGGGAATCTTTACGAATGTTTCAGGTCCTAGAAGCACAATGGGTTCAACCTGCAACTAATTAAGCAGCGACTCAAAGAACCAAAACTGCAGAGCTCCCCGGCCGGGCAGCCAGCAGGCGGAGCCTGGCACCAAATGGCCCGGGGACAGCTCATCACATGCACATGGTGGCTGTCGTCTGGGATCCAGGCATGAGACGCCCTGTCCTGAGACCCACCACAAGTACCTTTATTTGTAAGAAAAGATTTTAAATAGTCTTCTTATGTTCCCTGAATAGTGTTAAAATAGATTGTCAGTCCTAGCCCTTTATTAATTTTTGAGGAACATAATGGCAAATGAGATAATAATTTTATTGGAGTAGAAATTTATTTTGATAGTATTTTATATAGGTGTCCTATACAACAGATGTGTTTACTTTTAAAGATAAAATACTGCACATACTTCATGGATTCTAAATCATAAAGATAATTTTTATTCCTCATAGTGAAATCTTACCTTTCATCAAAGTTGAGTCAGGAACTTGTATCTTGTTTTAGTTAAATTTTTACAAATTGCTCTGGTATAACCATGGTATTTTACAATCTGTGAACTTATACTTTCATGATGCTTCTACTTCATTTACATAGTAGTTTTTTCTCTTAATTTTCAGTAAGATCTATTTTTAAAAATTATACCAAGCTTCAAAATTATGTGGTAGATTTGTTTTGTTCAGTGCTAATGTTCATAAAACTTTTTAATCACTGGAAAGGTTTTATTTTCACACTTTATATACAATGTTAATATAATGTAAATATGAATATATTAATGTGATGAATGTATCAATAAAAGTAATACATATTTTATACTTACATATAATGTGTCTATTACATAATATTTTCCTCTGTCATTTGGCTTTCTTTGGTTTTCCATTAGTTCTGTATGCCTTTACACTAGAAGCCAAATTGGAAAGCATTTTTCCTTATGTGTAAAAAAATATTTTATAATAACACTGAAGATTGAAAATAACTTACTTATCCATCTGTCTATAAATCTTCAGAATTTGGCACAGTTGTGCAATGTTTAAAGTCTTATCTATTCTTTTTCTGATTCTGATATCACAAGAAAAGAGTGATTGTATAGATATGATTTCATTGCAAATTATACAATTGGAAAACATTTACATAAGCTGAATACAAATATTCTTGGCAGTTATTCTTATTGTGTAAGAATAACGAGTTAGTTGTAAATTAATAGCAAGGCAAATTAGTAGTGATATTAAATTAAAATAGGCTTTTATTTTCTAATCAAAAGAATGTTCATGTTTTTCTATTGGCAATTTAAGCTTTTATATATGTTGCTTTATAATTTAGTAAAATGATTTCAGACATTTTTAGGGTATAATGTGGCAATTAATTATACATCTGTATTATGACATGACCAAATCAAGGGAATTAACATATCTTTCACCTCAAATACCTATCATTTCTCTGCCCTTTTTATGGTTTTGAATTGTTTAGTGCATTGTTAATAAGTATGTTGATCATGCTGTGTGTAATAGACTATCAGAACACTCGTTTTTAATATTAAACAGAACTAGTTGATGAACAATGTTTTGCACATTCTTTTCTGAGGAGTTTCTTGCTCTATTAAGCTGTAACTTAATGGGCATGCTCCATTTTGAGAAGTATATTTTAACTGAAGTCTATTATTTTTATTCTTTTTTGTTTGTCAGTATGTGTCAAAATCTATCATGAACATTTGGTTTCTTGACATGTATAATAAAATGACTTCTATATCATGTGTAATAGATTGTAAATTTTTAAATTGGCACTAGAATCATAAATGCAGGCATGTCTTTCCATAGGGTGGCATGCTTGGGTTCTCTGTGCCTACTTGGAATTAACAACTGATGGAGCTAGAGTCTTCCTGCTGCAAAAATTATATTTTATTCAGTCAGTCATGCATATACATATTTGTTGGTGTCCAAAATGACTACTTTCTTGTTTATATTATAACTGACAAATAGCTATAAAATTGCTTTGTCTTTGGGAAAGAAATTCATGCAAGATTGTGCTGTATTGTTGGTGTTACTACTTCTATCTTAACTCATTAGTCTTTATAGTATACTCTTAATTTTCAGAGATTCCTAATATAATTAGTAAAAAGAGCTACATGATTTTGAGAGCTTTATGATATAGCTCTTAAGTAATGAATAAAACTTTACTTTTTAACTCAATTTATTATTATGTACATTTTTATTTATTTTCATTTCATTTGAAAGGCAAAGAGGCCTTTTAAGGCTGTTCCATCTATTAGTTTACTCCCCAAATACCCATAACAGACAAGTTTGGATAAGGCTGAAGCCAAGAGTTGAAAATTCAGTCCAGGTCTCTCATGTAGGTGGCACAGACCCAGGTATCTGGGCTATCACCTGCTTCCTTTTCTTCTTGTAGTTCCAGAAAGCTGGAATTGGAAGCCAAGACTTGACTCAAGCCCCTGGATTCTGATTTGGATGTTTGCATGTTAATTACATCAATGGATACTTACCTCTGAACTGAAATTTTTAGTTTTGTATTTGTCCTTTTGCATCATACTCCCCTTGGTTTCTTGAAAAAGTAGTATTTAAAGTACATTTTTCATGAAACTTTTGATGTTCCTTTTCATATTACAAAATAGTGAACAATCTATTAAATTTATTAGCATTTCTGATGTTAAAAATTCTTTTACTTGAGACTTTTAAAATTTTTTTAGTGTCATAAATTGCTACTTTCAAACAGTACACTGTGAGTATATTATGTTTGATTATGGTATCTATTGCATGAATATGGGAGGCAGGTTTGTTAGCTTTTTCTTTGTTATGTTGGAAATGTAATGCTAATGAAGCCAAGGTTACAACTTCAACCTTCTTTTAAGCAGGTTTGTTTCTGTATTGCAAGTAAATTGTAAAATGACAACTTATATGTGAGATTCTGTCCTTTCCACAGGGTTTCCTATTACTGCTTAGAGAGGTCTTCATTCATCATTGTTGAGTAACTTTGCTTGGCTGTTTCTGAAAAACGTTGCTGTTTTTAAAGATTTATTTATTCATTTGAAAGACAGAGTTAAAGAGAGTGCAGTAAAGACAGTGGGATAGATCTTCCATGAACTGGTTCACTTCCTGGTTGGTTGCAACGGCTAGGGCTGGATTAGGTTGAAGCCAGGAGCCCAGAACTCCATATGGGTCTCCCACATGGGTGGCAGGAGCCCAGGTATATGAGCCATTTCCCACTGCTTTCCCAGGTGTGTAAATGGGGAGTTGGATTGGGAGTGTAGCAGCCAAAACCTGAACTTGTTGTGGGATGCTGGTATTGTAGGCAGAGACATAACCCACACACCATGACAGCTCTTTGTGCCTGTTATTTTGTGTGAACAGGGAAACCTTTTTTTCCATTATCTCAGCCATCAGACAATGATATACAGTGGTTTTCGTAAGAAGCATGAGTCAAATATTTGTAGAGTAATTTTGATCTGGTATAGTTCTTGAATATGTCATGATTCCATCTGCTGTTTTGCTTTAGCAGTCACCTCCTGCTTTTGATGAACTGGAGGTGCAATCTCAGGATCTTTGTAGTTCTTCTTGGAGCAAATGCTTCTCCCTGTACTCCAGTGTTACATTATATCTTTCCCATATGCCTATCAGTCAGTACACATTTAGATGTAAACAGGCATATATGGACAACCTTCATTTTTAAGGAATTGGATTTTGTCATTTTGGGGCTGGCAACTAAGAAATAGAACAGGCTGGCAGAATGTCCTAATGTCAGGTAAGATTGATGTTGCAATATTGAGGCAGGGATTTTCAGTGTCATATATCTTCATTCTGGAACTGAATGTTCTGGCTTAATTTTCTGTCGTGACTGTTCTATTTGTAAGGACACATTTAACACATTTATTTATTTGTTTATTTATTTACTTGAAATTCAGGGAGAGGGAGACAGAGTCTGCAATGACCAGGGCTGGGCAAGGCCAACGCCAGGAATCTTGAACTGTGTCTCTGACTCTGTGTGGGTGGCAGGTGTCCCAAGTACACTGGCCATCATCTCTGCCTTCCCAGAAGCATTAGTAGGAAGCTGAATTGAAGTGGAACAGCAGGGGTTCCAAACCCTTGTTCATATGAGATGTGGCATAGCAGGTGTGCAGCTTACCACCGTGCCGTAAGACTGCCTCTATATGTATTTTCCTTCTTATTTGAAGTAGTAGGGCGGAGGGTAGAGGGAGGAGTAAAGCATTTGGATAAGCTATTTTACTTGTTGCTTTTTGTTGGAACATATTCTTTTTTATGAGAATGAACAGGTTTTCTTTCCAGTTTTGAAGAAAGTTGATGGAGAGATTTTTATCTTCCAAGAAGCTATAAAACAACCGATTCTCTGACTTTGTTCTTCTTCAGTTCTGTTATTAGCTATTTTTGATATTTGGCTTTCTGTATGAACTTGAAAATCAGTTTGTCATTGTTCCCAAAACAAGTTGTTGAGTTTTTGTAAAATCTATCTCATGCTTGAAAAATAACCAAAAAGAAGTGTTGGGGAACTTCATAAGTTTATTAAGAAAATCTACCGAAAACTGTAGTGCACACTATACAACTGATAGGGGACTATTATCCAGGATCTACAAAGAGTAATCCAGGGACAGTAAAACAAACAACCCTGTGAAGAAATGGGCAAAGGAAATGAACAGACATTTTACAAAAGAACAAATTCAAATGGCTAACAGACATGTGAAAAGATGCTCAGGCTCCCTAGCCATCAGGGAGAAACAAATGAAAACCACACTGAGGTTCCACCTAACTCCAGTGTGGTTGGCTTACATTCAGAACTCTACTAACAACACCTGCTGGTAGGGATATGGGGAGAAAGCTACCCTCCTTCACTGATAGCGAGAGTGTAGGCTAGTACAATCACTATGGAATTCTGTATGGAGAGTGCTTAGAGAACTGCAAATAAATATGCCACATGACCCAGCTCTTGTTCCTAGGAATATATCCAGAGGAAATGAAAACTGCATATGAGAAAAGAATCTGTAATCCTATATTTGCAGCAGCACAATCTACAATAGCAAAGATATAGAAATAATCCAGATTTCTGTTAAAGCAACTGTGGTACATCTACTCCGTGGACTATTATTCAGCTATTAAAAATAATGAAATTATTCTATTTGCAACTAAATGATCCCAATTAGAGATCATTATGCTCAGTGAAATAAGTGAATCTCAAAAGGACAAATACCATATGTTCTCTCTATTATATGGCAATCTTAATGCAAATTATAAGATAAATAACCCTTACAATACTGTTTTTGGTATAACCCATGGGTTTTGATATTGTGTTTATTTTCATTTCTTCAAAATAGTTTCTTTTCTGTTATTAAGTTCTTCACTTACTTGTAGATCATGTAGTAGAATCATTTTCTCCAAGAAGCTTTTGTGTTTTCTTTTTCATTTCTTCATTGACACATTGGTTATTCAGTAGCATATCACTTAACTACATGGTGCTATAAATCTTTTGTTTTATCTTTATTCATGTTGTTGATTTTGTTTCATGGCTTTTCATTTAAGAAAATGTATAGTAACTGTGTAATAGAGACTTTCATATCCAGCAGTGAATGATACAATGCAGTATGCATTTCTACTTCCAAATCAGAGATTGATTCCCGATGAGACTGTTGGGTGTATCTTGAGAATAGGATGCTGAGCTGTCTGCCATTGTATGTACCAGCAGTGTCAGGACACACTTAAATAATGGAATGATGGACTTATGACTGCTTATGAAGTGCTATACTATTGTAATAATATGGAGGAAATTATTTGTGGGCAGGGAATATGGGGAGGGGACACAGGAAATCCCAGAGCATATGGAATTGTACCGTAAAATTAAAAATAAAACAGAAGGGGAAACACATCTTAATTATTAAAAAACTATATGTTTTTCTAGTGAACTCAGGAAAAATCCAAGGATGCCCACTCACTATTCCTTTTGGAGGTTTTAAACTAGTGTAATTATAGGATAAAAGGAAATTAAAGGTATATAAAGGGAAGAGAGAAATAAAAGTGTTAACTTTAAAATTTGTAAGGTTTTGTTTAGTTAATTTATTTTGAAGGTAGAGGCAAATGGCAAGATATTTTTCATTTCCCAAGTGTCCATAGTGGCTGGTGCTGGGCCAGACCAAGACCATGAGTCTGGAGTGCTATTGGGTTCTCCGATGTGGATAGCTAGGGCCCAAGTATTTTGACTTTCCCCTGAGTTTTTAGGCATACTAGCAGGGGGCTGGGTTGGAAACATAGCTGCCTGGACTTAAACCGATATGGGATTTTGTTGTTGTGAGTGGTGGTTTAAACTCCTGTGCCACAACATTGACTTCTTAAATTATATTTTAAATGGTACACCAAAATTAATTTTTTGCATAAATTGTGTTTGAGGTTAATGTAGTTTGGCTTTTGTTTCAGAATTGTCTTAAGTATACAGAAAAATTAAGCATTAAGTATATCCCCTTAGTTTTTCCCCAAGCTTCCTCCTTTTGTGTACCTGTCTTAATCACTCTTGCGCTATTATTGCTGAGCCTATATTGCTACAACTAGCAAACATAGCTTATATGCTTATATTAGCTGTGTATTTTTTCCAACCCCATACCCCTGAATGTCAGAGGGTTCCATGGTCATGCCTAACTCAGGCTGTTAATACCCCCAGCTCCCCTTTTTCTTTTAAAGATTGATTTATTTTCCTTGGACAGTCAGATATACAGAGAGGAAGGGGGACAGAGAGGAAGATCTTCTGTCCATTTATTCACTCCCAAGCGGCTGCAATGGTTGAAGGTGTGCTTATCTGAAGCCAGGAACCCGGAGCCTCTTCTGGGTCTCCCACATGGGTGCAGGGTCCCAAGGATTTGGGCTGTCCTTGACTGCTTTTCCAGGCCACAAGCAGGGAGCTGGATGGGAATTGTGGCTGTCGGGATTAGAACCAGTGCCCAAATTGGATCCCTGTGTGTGCAAGGCGATGACTTTAGTCACTAGCTTACCATGCCAGGCCTTTTGAATGGAGAAAGTAAAAAAAAAAAATGGTATGAAATATAGATTGTTTAGGTCTTCAGAATTACACCTACATTTTGTAGCTTAGGCCTGAATTTAAGACACACTTGATTGAGAATTTGAGAGTTTTAGGTTAGTGTAGTTATTATTTTTTGTTTAGTAGTTCCAAATGTACTTCATTTATATGAAAATGTTTAGTGGTTTCTTGTTGGTGCTTGTTTTCTGTATTTTAGAACATTTTTCCTTTGAGGAAATCTAGTTTAAATGTTTTGTAATATAGTTCATAATTATTTAATTTTACCTTTTCATTTTCAACATATGAAGAATTTTTTGAAATTGGCTCTTTAAGTAGTTGTAATCCACCCGCTTCATTGAAATTAATTAACCATGAAAATTCCATACCTTCGGCTATTGTAAATATATCAAAATGAGGAGTTTTCCCTCCCTTTTAAAATCTTAATAACTTCCTTTATTGGGTATAGGTCAGATGTACCATAGGTTCTGAAAATTTTTTTCAGCTCTGCATTTTACTGTGAAACAAGTTACTTCAGTATAGAAAAGGTCTGTTGAAGACAGTTTGTGTTTCTTTCCATCTTATGCATTTTGATGCAAAAACAAAGAGTGCTTTGTTTTCATAACCATCTAATAACACAGATGGCTTCATTTCTTTTTCTTTTCTTTTTTTTTTTTTTTAACAACCTATGGTCTTCACTTATACTAAGTAGATTGAATTTTTCTTTTTTTTTTTTTAAGACTTCAGAACTTCTTCAAGGGATTTTCTTCTTTTTAAAGTATTAGGTTTATCTTTAAAATTAAAGCTCTGTGTTTAAGCGTCAGACATACAGTGATAAAAATGTTAATTGGAGTTAGTGTTGTACCATCGCAGGTTAAGGCACAGCCTGTGATGCTTGTGTTGTATAAGCCCAGCTGCTCGACTTCTGATCCAGTTTCCTGCTGATGTGCCTGGGACAGCAAAGGAAGGTGATCAAAATACCTGGGCTCCTGCTACCCATAGAGGAGACCTGATGAAACTCCTGGATCCCTCCTGTCCTTGCCATAGCCATTCCTGGCTGTTGCAGCCATTTGCAGAGGAACCAATGGATATAAGTTCATTCTCTCTCTCTCTTTCTCTTCCTCTCTCTCTTTCTCGCTCTCTTGTATTCTGCCATTCAAATAGATAAAATCTTTTCAAATCTTTACATTTGAGTTCTGTAGATATCAAATGAAGCCTGCATTATAGCTGCAACTTTCTTGTAGCACTGTTCTCTACTCTATTTGTGTGATTTTTAACAGAATAGAAATTAAACACTTGTTTATTTCTGTGTAACATGATATGGGGAATGTGTATGGAATTTCTGGAAAGACTTTGTTATTTTGCATATGTGGAAAATTTAGGATTGTCTTGCTCTGCCCCTTGGAAATAGTTGATTTTTCAAAGGAGAAATTGGAGAACAATGTATAGGTTGGACATACTTGCAATTGGGTTATGGTGTGTTGAAGTATGGTGACTCTTATGAAAACCTGAATTTGTGAATTATCTTTATATTGTTATCTAGGAGTGTTTTCCCCTCACATTTAGATAGCATTTTAAGTTTTTTTTAGATTTATTTATTTTTATTGCAAAGTCAGAAATACAGAGAGGAGGAGAGGCAGAGAGGAAGATCTGTCCGATGATTCACTCCTCAAGTAGCCACAAAGGCTGGTGCTGTGCTGATCCGAAGCCAGGAGCCAGGAACTTCTTTCCCTGTCTCCTACGTGGGTGCAGGGTCCCAAAGCTCTGGGCCGTCCTCAGCTGCTTTCCCAGGCCACAAGTAGGGAGCTGGAAGGGAAGTGGGGCCGCAGGGATTAGAACCGCACTCACATGGGATCCTGGTGTGCTCAAGGCGAGGACCCTAGCCACTAGGCCTCGGTGCCAGGCCCCAGCATTTTAAGTTTTGCCCAATCTTGATCAGTTACCTATAAACTTAACTTTCAAAACATTTGTTCTGTTTACTGAAGTCTTGTTGAATAGTGTCTTAATTTTAACATGGGATGAATAAAGTGCCAGTAAAGTGGTTGAACTTCTGTTTCATATATTGTAGCCTAAACAGGTCTCTAAATGAAGGTGACAGGTTGATATTTTCATCTCCTAGGTGCTTAGCAAAATGTTGTGTTTAATTATTATTTATTGATTCCTTACCATTAGAAGACTGCAATAACTTATTGGAAATATTTAGAAATTTTTTTGCCTCATTTCACTTTAAAAAGTTGTTACAGTCCATGAAATTATGTGGTGAAACTAGATGAGAGGGCTGAGGGTGGGAAGGACAGTGAATTACATGTTTGGAGTATTGGGTATAGGAGTATAGGGCTGTGGGTCCAATTATTATAGTTTTGCCTTTTAAAGCTCTCTCTAGAAAGAAAGGAACTCACTGTGAACTTTCATATAAGCATGGCCTTTCTAACCCTTGGGCTGTCAGTTGTTGTTGGTTCATTTACAAGTTGTGTTTTAGTTGTAGCTTGATTAGTTTTTTCAATTGTAAAAGGATAATTCATGCTGAATCTGCATTTTTCTAATGTGGCAATGATCATAGTGACACACCCTATTTAAATTAATTTGTTGAATTATATTAACTGACATTCTGTAGCAGTAGTAGGATTATTCTATAGTAAATCCATCTTGTGTTCCTGGGATGAAGTTTATCTGGTTTAATATTGCTGAATTTGATTTGTTAATGCTTTGCTAATGAGTTTTATATTCTTGCGATATATTTAGTTTTTGGATGGGTGTTACTGGCCTCATAAAATAAGCTGAAAGAAGGCTTTTTCTTTTTTACCGTATAGGTTTGTGTATATCATGGGTGAAATTCCTTGGGTGAATGATGGATATGATTTATGAATAAAGATGTTTTGAGGATTTCTTTTCTTGAAGTGCTGAAATTAGTTTTCATTATATTAAAATGTTTTTAGATGTATTTTGGTAGTGTCTAAGTGTTAAAGGATTTATCTGTGTCTTGTATTTTATTCTTTCAATTCTTTTCTTTTTTACTGATTTTTTTCCCCTGCTGCTCTCCCTGAGACCATAATTTGTTTTTAGTAAACACTGTCCATTAATACACACAGTTATTCCCACAGAATAGTCAATGACACTTATGTCTAGAAAACAGTTGACAGTTAAAAAAAACTTACTAGTTTTCAGGTCCTTTAGTAATTTAATGTTCTCTGTGCCAGACCTTCAAGTATTCAGGTCTTGCTTGATATGCCCTGGTGGTAACACTGAACCTGCTACATAATGGAAACCTCGTACACACCAAAATTCAGTAACTTCAGTGCTTACTTACCTTTGCACACCTAGCTTATCTTGCTTTTAACAGGGATTTGATTTTTCCCTACAAAGAATGGATTAGTCTCACAATAGTAAGCAAACAGTATTTGCAAATGCCCTCTGCCTTTTCGTCTCTCTGCTATCATGAGAACAAGTTGGGTCATCAGCAACTCTATAGGAATTACTCATGAAAATTTGGCCTGGATTCCTGCTTTTGCCAAGTGTGTTTGAACTGGCATGTTCTGATCTGGAAATACAGCCTGAACATGTGCTGCCAGTGTTTTCACCAGTATGCCAAGGATATCGGCTTCATCAAGTTGGATTAAGTAATTTTCTTTGAATGGATGCTCCAAGACATTGATACTTTGGGAAATCATGATAGCTGCTTGTACATGAAATAAACAACTTCAATTAAAAACAAAAAGCCTTCTGAGCCTATTTTGCTTCTTTAAAACAAGAAAATTGGATTTGATTGTCACAGGGCAAACCATCCTGTGGATGAGTGTATAGCATCTGTACTGCAGATCTCAGCAGCGTGGACGGGGAGGGTCCAGGGCTGCCAGTATGTGTTTGAGAGGGTCAGTGGGCCAGAGTTGTAGCATTTAAGAGGCCAAGATCAGAACTAAATCTTCAAGCCTTGAGAACAGGTCTTTGTATTTTGACCTGATTATTTGATCTATAATGGTTTTCTCATCCATTGCAACATGTGTACTTACTGTAAATTTATGTACAGAACTAAATATTCCTTTAGTTAGTTTGGAAACCATAATAGAACAAGTCATTTTCCTTCAGTGTATCTTGCCTTGGAAAAGGAGAACAAATCAGTATACAAACTTTAGGATAGCTTGAAATTTTGTGAAACTAAAATAGAGTCATAATTTATTTTGGAATTCAATGGCAATTTCAAGGATTCAGTTACCATAATCATAGAGACAACAAATGTGAGATGTTTGTCATGCATAACTGTTATTCAGAAGTGGGAAAGGTTCAATGGCAGATTCCAGCCCATGATGTAGGCCTTTGAAAGATTTTTTTTTTTTTATAAATAATACTCTTGGAGATGTCTACCTCACAACCCGGGAGCCGAATGTTTATAAAGTAAGCAGTCAACAGGTGGACAGACAGGGGCCCTCTTGGTGTCAGTGGTGCATAAGCTCACAGAGAAGTGAAATGCCCCTAACCTTCGCTGGTCATAGGTTTATAAAATGTAAGCTGTGAAGAGGCGAAATGGCAAAAATAAAACTGAAACCAGGAATGAAGCATAAATTACATCACTTCCTTTCTGAAGAATGAAGCATGTGTCAAGAGGAGATACCAGGCAAATCCTCGACCCTAGTGTTGCTTCTTTTCCTCAGGTATGAGCGAGAGGCGGGGACAGTGTTGAAGAAAGAAGGTGGCTTCTCCTGAAGTCTCTGCAAGTCAAGTTACCATCTTTTCATGATGTCAGCAAAGACTGAAATGATCAGCTGACCCTCCACATACTGGAGTTCTCACCAGAGGACTTGAAGTTTGCAGTAAAATGGAATTAAAAAATAATGCACATTTTCTGCATTGTTTTGGAAGACCTTTTGCATATCATTTGTGATGTGATTGTACAGCAATCTAATCTTCTTTTAAAGATTTGTGTGTCCACTGAGAGAGAAGAGAGAGATGTGATATATTTGTTCGATCTGCTGCTGTACTCCCCAGTTGACTGCCAGCATTGGGCCAGGCCAGAGCTAGGAGGCAGGAGCTTCATCTCAATATTCCACATAATCAGCAAGGACTTAAACACTTGGGCTGTCTTTGCTGCTATTCCAAGGTCATTAGCAGGAAGCTGGATTAGAAATGGAGCAGTTGGGACACAAATTGACACCCAGCATCTTAGACAGCAGCTTTACCTGCTGTACCATATTGCCAGTCCTCAAACTTCCTCTTGGGGGGAAGAATTAGAGCAAAGCAAAGCAAATCCTGGCTTGGTTCTTTTCCCATTTCTGCCCTTAACCAGGGCGTAGTTCAGATATGAGGCAGCACAGAAAGAAGTTACAGACTCTAGACATTGAAGTCCTATTAATTATGCCAAACACTGGATTGATATTCTTGAATTATTATTATTGAGTAATTTGACAGTAACTGTGGTTTTTGAAAGAAGTGTTTTAGAATCCCTCATTGATTCCTGCCAAACATTGTGCTGCATCAGACAAGCAGCTGTGGTAAAAACAAGACCATTTCTGAGCCGTGAACCACTCCTCATGCATCTCCTGGTAAAAACTCAGACATGAAAACACAACAACTTCAAAATTTTCCTAGAACAGTGTAAGGTCTAACATCTTGCCAGCTCATCACAGAAATGGAAACTAATGTAAAAAGACAGTGAATTCAACAGAAATGATTTTGAACACTGATCATGGGTTCCTAAAGAGCCCCTCTCAACCTCAAGAAGTGAGGTACACTGTTCTGGCACTAGAAGAAAAAGGCATAGGCAAGAGAGCAGTTGCTCCCTACCTTCTGGATCTGGTGGAAATCAGCATCCTCTTGTATGTCTGTGGAAAATGTGATGGTTTTGTACTTGGGGACAGTTGCCAGTGACTGCAAACAACCCTGGGGATGAGAGTGGAAAGCATGTTTCATAGCAGGTAGTATCGTGAAGAACAGGTTAGTCCTGGACACATCTAAGCATTTTAAGATGAAGCAGTTAATCTGTCATTCTCAGGTGTAGCCCACCAATCCTTCCCTTGTCCTTGCCAACAAACCAACTCTTTCCATCTTCCAGGTCTGTCTCTACTACAGTGCTGCCTCCCAAATAGGGTTCCACATGGGGCTATCTGCAGAGCTGAATGAGAAACTGCAGTGCGTTGCTTGGGGAACAATTCCTTACAGAAAGGTAAAACTTGGCCAAGCTCATCATAGGGACAGGCCTCTGATGATGGACTCTTGAGAGAAAGTTTATGATACTAGTCTTTGTGTTTAGACAGTCCATGGCCTGAGGTCATTTACCCAGCAGGTGTGTCCTCCTGCTGCTGATAGGACACTGGGAACCACAGAGACTAGATGGTACTTGCTACACTTTACCCTCAGCATGGCTGTACTTTCAGGTTTTCTCATCCGTTTGTAATTGCACTATAGGTTGGGGGAAGAAGCTGTTGCAGGGCCTCACTCTGTTTGCTGGCCTCTACACACCATATTAGTTCAGAGTGTGTGAGTTTGGATAGCTCTGCTCTCTGGATGATGTTAGTGGTTATGCTTATAGTCCTGTCCTTTGGGAAGAAGAGGCCATGGTAGGACTTCTCATCCATGTTCAACATATGTTCTGGTGTTGCTTCTTGCTGGGGTCTCTTCTGGTGACAGGGAGGAGATATTTTGAAGTCTGCTCATGTTTGGACTTGCACAGGAAGACCTGCCTACCCCTCTGCAGCTCCAGGATGGCCATCATGCTCAGGACGTTGGTACTGGGTGATTGGATTGCACAGCATAAGGGACAGGGTGATGACCATGGTTTTGTTGGTGGCATTGTTGATTAAGTAGTTCAAGGGGTTATGAGATTGAGGATGCTGAAGGCATTGATGACCAGGAACTGCAGTGTTCATGTCTCTGGAATATGCACTTCAAGTTAGTGCTACCTAGGAAAGTTGAGAGGTTCACTAGGATCTAGTAGGGGATCATAAAAATGATGATGTATAGTCCAGGATGTTCAGAAGCATGGGGTAGTGGACCCATGAATCTAATATCTACTTGGAGAATATGTTCTGAAGTTAGAAGTAGAGTGTGGCAGTGAGAAAACTGGCAAAAAACAGTGGCCAGTAGGATGCCACTGATAACGGGATTGAGTGGCAAGTACAGCTGTGCTTTGCTTCTCTTTCATGGTCACTGGGGATAAAGGACCCTCAAGAAGGGCTTCATGGTTTTGGCTTTTTGGCCACGTTATTGCCCATGTTCAGTGTATCTCATAGCAGGCACAGAACTGTCACTCATGTGCCTTTGTGTCTGTGCATTCATGCCTGCTCTTGCCATCCTGCACAAGCTGCTGTCCTAGTTTATTACTTTCTTGGAGTATTTTAATCAGTTCTCTCTGTCTTTGTTGAGCTTTTCATTTCCTAATTTCTTCATCTTTCCTTGTGGAAAGAAGATAGAATCTGATTATAATACCAATTTTTATTTCCCATGCTGTGCTGTGGTGGGTAAAGCTGCCTGCTGGCATCCCATATGAATAACAGTTTTATTTAGGCTACACCATATCTTTTTTATTTGTCATGATATAATTTTCTAAGTTCAGGGGTTCCCTCTCCCTCTACATCCCTCCCCACCTAAACTGTTTCAACCCACACCATAACAATAGTACATTCCTTCAAAACAGTCACAAGTTCATCATTATTCTATTTATGTGTCATGACATTGTCGGTATAGAAAATGGTAGAAAGTCCAGCATCCCATTGTCAAAATAACATTTAACTGTTTCATTGGGAGTCCATTCTTTACTCAGAAGTAGAGATGCATACTGGATTGCTTCCTTATTTCACTGTATACTTGCCTTCATTATACAGTTCCTCTAGATAAATATATACATGTTTACCTGTATATCTGTTGTATTTTGTATGAAGGTTGCTTGGGGTTTCTATTCTTTTCCATTGAATCTGACCTGGCTCAGGTACTTCCAGCAATTCCACGTGCTGATAGCTCCCAGCACCCAAGCCCTGAGGTTGAACTCAGAACCAGCTCTTTGATTCATTGATACTATGTATTGTTCTTTCGGTATCTATTTTATACCACTTTTGATCCAGCTTTCTATTGATGTGCCTGGGAAAGCAGGGAAAGATGACTCAAAATCTTGGGCTCCTGCCACCTGTGCAGGAGACCTGGAAGAAGCTCTGGGCTGTTGGCTTTGGCCTGGCCCAGCCCTGGCTGTTCTGGCAATTTGGGGAGTCGAGCAGTGCAATGAAAATACTCTATGTGTGGCTCTGCTTTTCGAATAAATAAATCTTAAAAAAAATACCAATTTTTGTCTTAGATTTAATTCAACTGATACATTTAATATTTTTAATGATACTGTTGTTCTTTTTTTCACTTTTTCCATTTCTTATTATATTTTTGACAATCTTTACATGGTTAATTAGGGTAAAAAGGTTCAAGGGCTATAGGAAAGTGGGTAAAACTGTTATTTCCATATTGTTTCCTTCATGTATCTGAGGTAAAGGGGGATATTAAGGGAGAAGCCCCACCCAGTCTCCCACCCACCCCAGGTCCCTGATGTGGGGCGTGCTCCGAGGTTCTTGCTCAGGTGGTTTTGATAGTTCAACAGTTATGAATTGCTGCTAATCTTGCCACTCCAAGCATGATGAGGTCGTTAGAGAATCTGATTGACATAGTCTATCTTAGAGTCTCCGTTTGCCAAGTTTTTTTACTGCCACCATATTGGTACTGTTATTCTTTTAAAAAACACAGATGACATTAGTATTCCAAGTCAGTGTTAGTGATCTCAATGAATCAGTGTACTAATTCTGTATGTATTGCAGTGTTGTCTGTGTGCACTTGTCTACTTGCAGTTTTGTATTACTGAGTTTTATACATTTACAGTCAGGTTTGCAGCAAGTAGTGACTGTTTTGTTTCTTCCTTGTAGTAATTGTTTCCTTGACTTATGGTAATAATGGACATTCTTTTCTATTTCTCAATTTTAGGGTTGTGGACCTTTAAATATTTTATAGTTATATAAAGTTATATAAAATATAATTGCAGTGAATATTATTAGTTTTGATAGTTTAATGTTTCTTATTTTGAGTAGTCTGTTAAATTTATCAGGTGCTTTATTCATCTCCTAATGTAATTATGATTTTTCTTCTGCATGGTGTTACCTAGTTGGGTGATGTTTTTCCCCTAAATTTGCGTTGCTAAGATAGGTTGATCGAAATACATCGTAAATATTTTTTTTCTAAAGAAAGTTTTAAACCAACTATAATACAAATAAGGGGTTTTTAATATTAGTTTAATAAGAACATATGGAGTATTGATTTCTCTCATTTTTAAAAGTAATGGCAATTTTCTTCTTTTAGCACAAGCCCACCATACTGCTGTGTGGATCTTTATTCTCTTCGTACTGGTGAGATGGTGAAGTCCATTCAGTTTAAAACACCCATTTATGATCTCCACTGCAATAAGCGGTAAGCATTGTGTTTGTTTGTTTGATTTTAATGAAAGGTAGCTTACCTACTTGACATCAAGAGCTCTACTCGTTTCATTTACTGGATTTACTTAGAAAGTAATTATAAGGGAATATCTTAAAGATTGTGCCCATGAAATAGCTCTAAGACATCAGTGTATATACTCTTGATCCATTAGAGAAATGTGAATTCTCTATAGTGAAATTTTTATTGCATAAATTATTTTGCTCTGGAAGCAGAGCTGGATCAGGGGAAAAAAAATGTATTCACGGATTGAAAGACACAATTAAAAGGCTGAAGATATGAGTCATGGGAGTCACAGAAGATATAAAACGTGACAATTTTAAAATGTAGTTAATGAAATATTAAGGGAAAATTTCCTTAGTCTAGAGAAAGAATTGGGAAACAACATCCAGACGGGCACAGAACTCTCAAGATTGACCAAAAGCAATCTTCACTATGACACATGATCACATGATCTTCAAGCTTTCTTCAATCAAACATAAAGAAAAGATCCTTAATTGTTCACATGGGAAAAAACAAATGCCAGTTAAACTCACAGGAGACCTCACAGGAAACTCTACAAGCCAGAAGAGAATGGCCTGCAAGTGAGCTCAGTTTTGGAGAGGGCTGAGCTAGGCCAGGCCACCACATACACTGTTGCATGCAAGAGCCACAATAAGTACTGACAGGTCTGGCTTTGCTGTACTGTCAACTGGTAACTGCCGGAGCTGATGCAAGTCCTATCAGACCAGGCTGCAGTACTGCCTGGAAAGTGCAAGACCTGGGGCTTGGGAGTGTGCCTTGTAGGGAAACTGTTCTAATGAACTATGGCTCCCACCAGTGAGCTAGGAGTGGGCCTAGCTGGACAGGCCATAGCACCCACAGCTTTAAGTGTGGGATGGATAGTAGGGTTGGTTAGGCTGAGCTAGGCTATTAAATGCATTGGTGTACACGAGAGCCAATTGGGGTGTGTGATGGACTGGACCAGTCTGCTGCAGGTACCAGCATGTTCAGGAACTGGGTCTGGGGGTGGGTCTGGTGGGGGTTAATGGAGTTGCTCTGACTAGGCTGCAGGTCTTTCTGATATGCATGAGGGTCAAGTGTGTGGTTGGCAGGGTTAGGCTGAACTGCATCATCCATTGTTCTCTTGACAGTGAAGAGGAATAGTGCCCACCCAAACCAAAGGCAAATGCGAAGAACATTCCAGTCAAATAACAACAGAAGACTAAATCAGTGAACAACCCATTGCTAAATGACAGAACCAAATTGCCACCTATTTGTATTAACTCTGAACGTAAACAGCTTAATCTTATCAATCAAACATAGATTAGGAGACTGGATTTAAAAACAAAACTCATCTATCTGTTGTCTACAGGAGACACATTTCACCAACAAAGATCAGCGGAAACTAAATCTCATGGATTTTGATTTTTTTTGTTAGTTTCATATCTTCAAAACATTTCTTTGTTTTTTTAGATGGATTTATTTTTATTACAAAGTCAGATAGACAGAGAGGAGGAGAGACAGGGAGGAAGATCTTCTGTCCGATGATTCACTCCCCAAGTGACCGCAACGGCCGGTGCAGTGCCGATCCGAAGCCAGGAACCAGGAACCTCTTCCTGGTCTCCCACGCAGGTGCAGGGTCCCAAGGCTTTGGGCTGTCCTCAACTGCTTTCCCAGACCACAAGCAGGGAGCTGGATGGGAAGTGGAGCTGCCAGGATTAGAACCAGCTCCCACATGGGATCCTGGTACGCTCAAGGCGAAGACTTTAGCTGCTAGGCCACAGCGCCTGGTCCTTTAAAACACTTTCTTCTGATTAAATTCTTCACTGAATCATAGATCAAGCGGTAACATCATTTTCTTCAAGAAGGTTCTTGATTTTTTTTTCATTTCTTCAGGGACACATTAATCATTCTGTAGCATTATTTAATTTCTTGGCGTTGTAAATTTCTGTTTTTCTTCCTGTTGTTGATTTTGTATTGTGGCTTTTCATCTAAGGGGGTGTGTAGTAACTGTGTAATAGAGACTGTCATATCCAGATTGAGGATACAGCACAGTGGGCATCTCTACTTTCAGATAAAAGATGGATTCCCAGTGAAACTGTTTACTATATACTATATCTTCACAATATGATGCTGGACTTTCTGCCGTTGTCCATGCCCACAATGATGGACATATGACTCTTTAAGAACATCTATACTATAGTAATGATATAGGGGAACTCAGTAAGGGTGGAGGGAATTGGGGTTGGGATAAGGGAAATCCCAGGGTCTGTGGAACTGTATCATAATATGATAATAATAAAAAGAAATAAAATTTAAAAAAATGTTCAGTGTAAATTTTGAAAAAACATGTTTGTAAATGAAATGCCTTAATGTATTTATGTTCCATAATGCTTCATAATGGAACTAAAACAGGGCCCAGATTTCTTTCCCCCCCTTTAATTTTATTTCATTGGTGCTGACATGGTGTGTGGCAGATAAAGCTACCATGTGTGAACCTGGCATTTCGTGTTGGTTCTGGTTTGAGTCCTGGGCTGTTGCCCTCTGATCCAGTTACCTGCTAATGCAACTGGAAAAGCAGAAGTTGTGGACTCCTGTGCTCACATGAGAGACCCAGAAGGTTGGGTTCCTGTTTTTTTCCTGGCCCAGCCCTTGCTATTGTGGCAGTTTAGGGAGTGAATCACAGATCTGTGTGTGTCTTTCTTTCCCTGTTGAATAAATTCAAATGAAACAAATATTTGATTTTATTTTGAAGAATTGCTTTGGAGATTCATATAAATGCAAACATGAGAACATATATTCTCATATTAATAATGGAAAGAGTTGTTCAAGTACAAAATTACAAAAATCACAAAATAAGAAATTCTCAATATATTGCTGGAATGTTATAATTAACCTTGAAACATTGGCTAAAATGACACAATATTGTAGAATAGTTAGATTCTGAAGATAATATATATATATGAATATATATCTGTCAAGCAACTTTGTGTAGTTAGAAACTAGATTACATAGCATAAATAGCAAAAAGAAGCTAAAACACATTTCACAAGGAAGACTACAGGGATAATTTTATTTCATAGTTTCTTGGCAGAAACTATGTGCAGAAATATGGCACCAATTAAAAACAAAAAGTGTTTAAAATAAAATGATTATTCAGTTTGAGTAAATTAGCATGATTATTTTGTATCATTCAAGAACTAATACCAAATTACTTATGTGTTCCTTGATTGAGAGCTTAGTCAACAAGAGTTTCTTGTTACTTACTGGTAACTATAGCTATATTTATCACTTGTTCATCATTCCCAAAGAGAATACTAATCAATAAAAGTAGCATGTAAAATCACCTGTAGCTCACGCTTAGTTCATATGCTAGAGTGAATAATATAATTTGAACATTTTTTTTAAAAAAGGTTTATTTATTTTTATTAGAAAGGCAGATACACAGTGATAAGGAGAAACAGAGAAAGATCTTCTGTCTGCTGATTCACTCCCCAAGTGGCCACAGTGGCCAGAGATAAGCCAATTCGAAGCTAGGAGCCAGGAATTTCTGGGTCTCCCACGCAGGTGCAGGGTCCCAAGGCTTTAGACTGTCTTCCACTGTTTTTCCAGGCCATAAGCAGGGAGCTAGAAGGGAAGTAGAGCAGCCAGGATACAAACTGAGGCCTCTATGGGATCTTGGCAGATGCAAGGTGAGGGTTTTAGCCACTAGGCTATCACGTGTGCCCTTATAATTTGAACTTTTTCCCTAGTTCATTCATGAGCCTATTCCAAGGTAATGTGGCTGAAGCTTAGGGTACGTGAAAGGGCAGTCTGTTGCGGATTTATTGGTGCAGACAGGACAATAATGACTTATTCTGTGAACAAGTCATAGAAGACAGAGGGTCGGTAAGCCATTAGAACTGTAGTTGATGAAAGCACTAATGAGTCAGAAAGGTGTTGCAAATTGAGCAGGGAAATGATGTGGCCTTAAAACCTTTGCTGGTGGTGTGGCAGATAGTTTTAAGGAGAATGTTTTTCCAAGTGAGTTAATACAATAAAAGAAAGGTATAGAGAACGCAAGGGCAACATTGACTCCAAGATTGATTGCTCCTTCATCCTAATTGTTGACACTATTTCCAGGTAGTACTGGTCTTACCATTGTGTTTTTCTTTATCATATGAGTGGGAGGGTACATATATTTTTTTGAGGATTATTTTTATTTGAAAGGCCGATTTCACAGAGAGAGACGATATCTTCCATCTAAAAAAGAGATATCTTCCATCGATTAAAGCACTCCCCAAATGGCTGCATTGGCCACAGCTAAGCTGATCTGAAGCTGGTAGCTAGAACTTCTTGGTCTTCCACATAAGTGCAGGGTCCAGTGACTTGGGCCATCTTCCGATGCTTTCCTAGGCTATAAGCAGGGAGCTGGATGAAAACTGGAGCAGCTGGGAAACAAATTGGTGGGATGCTGGCGCAGAAGGTGGAGGATTAGCTTGCTGTGCAACCATGCTAGGCCTAAGGGTACAGATAATTTGAATTTTTAATTCACAACTTGAAGAATGTGAGTAACTATATCTCTTCATTTGGAAATTTATTCCTATGGAACCTCATCTGTAACCAGACCTAATTTACATGAGAAAGCTCCATGCTGATGCAGTAAAGCACGGAGGTAAGAGAGAATATATATAGAGAATGTCAGTAATTTACTAATTTCAATAGAAATTCAAGCAAAGTGATTGTGGTAGATTTTTAGTAGTATAAGGTTCTTTCCTACTGTTTAGTCCAACCAGAACTTAGTTTTCCCCACCTTGAGTATGGACTGGACATAAAGTAGAAATGCTCAGCAACTCAGATACACAAAGCCATAAAAACAAAGCTACTTTCTCTTTGGCATTAAGTTGTAGTCTAAGAAAGTGAGTATAATTTCAAAAGAAAAGGTTTTAATGATTGTATAGTGCAACCCAGAAGACCCCGTTTCAACTGAAATGGGGAAGAGAAAAGTAAAAGAAAATCACCAAACACATTTTGGATGTATTGAATGAAAAATTAAATGGAGAACTATGATTGCAAGTCAGAACAGTAGAAATTATACAGTTTGAAAAGATCAGACTAGAAAATTAATAAAAAGAAAGTGATCAGAGTGCTACCTGTCTGTTGGATAGTATCAGAAGACTCAAGAAGAATAATTTCTTCAATTATTTGAAGAAATAATCAGTGAGTTTCCAAGTTCATGACTGAGAAACACTGTGGAGGACAAATAAATATCAAAACTCCCTAAAACACCCTAGTCTGTTAGGTGAAAATTAAAGGTTAAGAGGAATGCTTGATGGCATGTGGAGAAGAGAAGTTCATTTTGTGTAGGGGAATAGTAATTTAAAGTACTCTGGAGTTTGGAGCACACCAAAGACTCAAAATCTGAGTAATGAGCTCACTAAAGTGAATGCCCCCTTATATAAACAAAAGCAAAAACTGTAAGTTAGGACAGACATTCCCTAAACTTAAATAACATGTGCCATGCCATTTGTTTGGTTCTATTTACTCTTAATGATGGGGTGTATGCTTTCTTTTTTTTTTCCTGCTTTATTTTCAGATATTTTGTGTCTAAAGTAGCTTATAAAGGAACAGTACAAACCTATTTATGAATCTGACATTACTACTTCTATAATGATACATTAAGTGAGTCTTTAAATGAAGTATCATATAGGGGAAATGCATTTGGTCTCTGTTTTAATAAGAAAATGGAAAGGGCGCTTGTTGATGTTTCTAATCTTCTTTTATAAGGGTAATACTACTAAAAGATACGTAAACACATATAGAAAATTGTTATTTAGTAATCTGGTTAGCAAATAAAGAAAAAAATTTTGAAACATTTTTGGTTTTGAATTTTATGCTACAATTCCATATTGTCTGGGCTTCTCCCCCTCAACTCTCACCCCCTGAGAAAAAATTTTTTGTGGATTTACCCAAAATAGAGAAAAAAAAACATTAGGGCAAAATAATATCCATACATTAAAATTGTTACTCATTAGGATAGTATAGATACATTGGAATTGCTAGTCATTAGCAAAGAAAATTTTTGCATTTATTGAATGAACAAAATGATTAGAGCATACCTACTGTAAGTACATATGTCTTTCTCCCATCCATTATTAGCATCTGGTGTGGAGTATAGTATGGTAATTATTTAGTAAAAATCAAAACTTGTTACTTGTTTTTTTTCAATTAACATTAATACCCTCTGAGTGTAAGTATATTATAAGGGCATAGTTTTCTAAATGATTTTAGTGGTTGCTTATAGATCTTTGCATTTGCAAAAGTACTGTTTGTGTAAATTATTATAACTTTTCATATATTGAGTCAATAAGAAATGAATCATTTATATGGAATTCCTGTTTCTCTTAGATTGCTTTGATCTGTTTTGGAATATTCAGTGAACATTTGTATATGACAATGTAAATTCATTTTGTATTTCATTTCATGACTTTGAGCATCACTGAAAAAATACTTCTGAGCATGGAGTTTATGTTTATTGATCCATTTCTATTATGAATGTGTTCAATCTATGAAGAAAGAAAAATACAACTTTAAAATTGTGAAGTGGGAACTACTTGTTTTGTTTTTCTTTTAGTCATCTCTATTTTGTTTATATAAAGGATTGCATTGTTTTGTTTTTATATTTTGAGAGGCAGATATTTCTAGCATAAATATTATGAGAGGTGTTTATCTGTAAATGTAGGTGATTTAACTTACATGTCTGAATTCACAGATAATCATATTTACTTTTTTCTTTTTTACTCTTTCCTATGATTTTAGGATCCTTGTCGTAGTCTTGCAGGAGAAAATTGCTGCCTTTGATAGCTGCACTTTCACAAAAAAATTTTTTGTTACAAGTATGTACCAAATTGCTTTATTTCCTGTCATGTTCATTTGGGTTTATGCTACATAAATGTTACAGTCAGTAAACTATTTGTTATTATGACATCAGCATTTCATGGGTTTTCATTAATCATGAATTTTATGATTCTCTCGGTGAATTCTTTATGATTCTCATTTGTTTGTATGATTTTATGATATGCATTTTCAATTTTTCGCTCCATTTCGTTGGTATTACTGAACAGTCTTTGTTTTGCATTGTTGTAGTTGTTATTTTAGTATTTAAAGTTATCTTGCTTCCTTAAATGACTGTTAAATTAGGAAAATATTCAAATATAGTGTACTTGATGCAAAATAGATTTGATGATATAACCCCTCTTTAAACATTAAAATCTGCTAGACTGTAAGTTGAAAATGGTATCACATTTCTCAGTTGTGTCACTTTTGTTTTATAATACATGAGAAGTTATAAAGTCAGTTGTAGTAGTATTCAAAGAGAGTTTAACAAGTAGATATTTATCTTGTAGAGACTATGTATATTTTTTGTGGATTATTGAAAATATGCATTCTAGTGATAACTTCAGGAGTTTAAAAATATGTTTGTTTCATTATAGAGGGAACATTTAAAGTATTTAGATTTGTATATTAGCTCTGTAGGAATATTTGAAGTAGATAACCTTTTAAATGCTCTATTTTATTTATAGAACAGTACCTTTTAAAGCCTGGACTATTATAATAGCTTTTATTTATTTTCTTTATGATAACTTTTAAATTAAATGATATAGATAATAGCTTCTGTTTTATGTATTAGTTTGTATACTTGAGTATGATTTGTTGATACTATAAGTCATTAATATCTATTATTTTACCAATTTACTTTAGAAAAGTTATATATTTTTAGTAGAAAAAATAATACAGTTTCCTCATGTATTTACCATTCAGTTTTAATACCTATCAAGGCATGAACAGTGCTGTGTTTTGATGTTTTTAATTTCAGTTTTGTTTATTTCAAATAAATTCTTTTCTCTTGTGGCATCATTCCCCCTCCCCTCCAAAATTTAGGCAATCCACTATGGGACATAAGCACCCCAACAGGCATCTTCACTATCAGGCCACATGTTGATCCCAGATAAAATTTTATAAGACACAAAACAGAAATTTTAAAATTATTCCATTATTAGTATAAAATTATCTTATCGTTTTGCTGTTTTAGGTTCTAAATGCCTCTTCTCCCTATTCCTGCACTATCTCTCGTGTACCTGAAATAAACACCTTATGGACCCCTCCCCCCCATAAAAAGATATAAGCAGTCCTCCCAATTATTCCTTACCCAGTTATTTTGAGGCATGTATCAGGCATTGAATGATTTAGATTGTTATGTATTTTTAATTCTATTTGCTGTGGATCTCTTAGAATGTGAAGTGTTTTTTTTATAAAGATTTATTTTATTTTTATTGGAAAGTCAGACATCGAGAGGAGAGACAGAGAGGAAGATCTTACGTCCGATGACTCACTCCCCAAGTGAGCGCAATGGCCTGTGCTATGCTAACCCGAATCCAGGAATCAGGGACTTCTTCCAGGTCTCCCACACGGGTGCAGAGTCCCAAGGCTTTGGGCTGTCCTTGACTACCTTCCCAGGCTACAAGCAGGGAGCTGGATGGGAAGTGTAGCTGCCGGGATCAGAACCGGTGCCCATATGGGATCCTGGCGTGCTCAAGGTGAGGACTCTAGCCGCTATGCCATGCTGCCGGACCCAAGAATCTGAAGTGTTTATTACTGATTAGGTGGAGTAGTAAATGAAAAGTACAACTTTTTGCAAAGGAAATGAACTCAATAAACTTTGCAGTTAATAACTTTTTTTTTTAAGATTTATTTTTTATTGGAAAGTTAAATTTACAGAGAGAAAGAGAGGCGAAGATCTTCCATTTGGTTGTTCGCTCCCCAAGTGGCTGCAGCGGCTGGAGCTGAGCCAAGCTGAAGCTTAGAGCCAGGAACTTCTTTCAGGTCTCCTACTTGGGTGCAGCGTCCCAAGGCTTTGAGCTGTCTTCTACTTCTTTCCTAGGTCACAGTTAAGGAGCTGGAAGGGAAATGGTGGAGCTGGGAGATGAACTGGTGCTCATATGGGATCCTGGTGCATGCAATGCAAGGCCTTTAACCACTAGGCTATCGTGCTTTTTAAGGGCAGATTTACTTAAAATCTATAATGTTCTTTATTTTGAGTCTGGCTGTTGTTTTTGTAAGTGTATGCCGTCTTGATTTGGGTACTTTATATCTTACATTGAAAAATATGAAATTTTATGTATCTGATTTTAGATTAATATGATGGTATTTAGCAAATATTTGAAGGATTTTAGTTGGTCTCTTCAATTACTTTCTATTCTACTTTGAGGAAAAAATTTAGTGGGACTCAGTTTTGAAAATTAAGGAATAAAGGTGCCATTTCATAACTTGAAAGAAGTACATTTTTTCTCCTCTCTGCATCTTTCCCTCTTACTATTTTTCTGCTACTCAGACTAAAGCATTTGGCAGGCTGAAACTTTAATGTGTCATTGTATAGGTGATACGCATTTCTCTGAATTAGACCTTATTACACAGATCTCAATGGATTTGCTTGTTAGAATACTATGATCCAAGACATTGTGATTAGAAGACAGGATTTCTGTTGGCACAGAGAATACTGAGATAACATTTGTGGAATTTTACTTGCCGGACCATATGGTTTTCTTCATTGTTTGGTACCTGATTTTTAAAAGGTAGAATCAGGGCCTGGCACAATAGCCTATTGGCTAAAGTCCTTCCCCTGCACTCCAGGGATCCCATTGAGGCACTGGTTCTAATCCCAGCAGCCCTGCTTCCCATCCAGCTCCCTGCTTGTGGCCTGGGAAAGCAGTCAAGGACGGCCCAAAGCCTTGGACCCCTGTACCCATGTGTGAGACCTGGAAGAAGCTCCGGGCTGGCTTCAGATCAGCTAAGGTCCAGCCTTTGCGGCCACTTGGGGAGTGAATCAACGGACAGAAGATCTTCCTCTCTGTCTCTCCTCTCTGTATATCTGACTTTGCAATAAAAACAAAATAAATCTTAAAAAAGAAAAAAAGATGTAGAATCAGACCCTAAGTTGAATGACAAGATCTTTTAATTAGAGTGTTGTGTTGATCATGCAAACATTTATCTTTGTAGGACTCTTGTGTAAGAAAGTCTTATTTGAGCAGGTTATTCATAATAAACAATGAAGGGACTGTGAAGTAAATGAAGGTAGCTCTGTACATCAGAACAAACATAATGGGAACTTATATCAGTGAGTGGAGGGAACAGTCAAAAGAACTGATAGAGAGCTGGTAATGGATCACATCCAATATGATGAGAAAGGAGACACCTTTGTAGTTGTATATAAAAGTAGCTTTGAGCAGTTGTCTGATGTGGAAATCTAAAACCCAGGTATGATTAGGAGCACAAAAGATAAGGACTGATGGATGTCATTACCAGTCATTGTCAGTGGCCGTAAATTGAAAGTTAGATATGAAGTCTCCAGAGAGTCCAAAGAAGTGTTCAGTACACATTTTAAAACCCATTAAAGAACTGTGGTTACTTTGAAGGGAAAAAATTACTCTTAGGAATCTTAATGTAGTGTATCACTACTTAGTATAGTATATATATGTGTGTGTGTATAAATGTGTATATATAGTGTATGTATATATACATATACACGTATATTAATGATGGACTACCAGTGTAGCTACTAGAAATAAATTTAAAGTGACTTGACTATGCAAGATCTTTTTTAAAATAAGAAATGAAATCTTTATATTTTATCGTAAGACACAAATTTGTGTTCAGTGAAATACTTGTAACTTTTTCATCCCTTGAGTCATGGGATAACATCACTCTGAAACTCATGGTGTATTGGGCCAGGCTGAAGGCAGGAAAATCATCAGTGTTTTCCATGTGGGTGGCAGGGGCCCAGATCCTTAGACATCTTCCTCTGCTCTCTGGGGCGTTGGCAGGGTTCTGTGTTGAAAGTGAAGAGTTTGCTACTCAATCTGGTGCTCAGAGGGATGCCCGCATCACAGGTGGTGGCCTGATTGTGTGGCTCTTTAGTGTTTGTGAGGATAGTATTTGTGACACAGATGTTGTAATGACCAAATGCTACTCATAAATGTGTTCTGAATTTAGGAAAGAATATACAGGTAAGGAAATTTGAAAATGGCTATAAAATAGATAACTCTGTTTATCCAGGTGAGAGAGTTTCCTTGTGTGCAGTATGGTTTTGCATTTATTTAGTATCTGGTATTTATCATGTATTATTCAAGGAAATGGAGATGCAGCAGTGGTGAACAAAATAAACAACAACTGGTGATTTTGCATATTGTAAATCAGTTTCAGAAAGTTAGAAAATAATGAACAATACATGTTCATCATTGCTCAGTGTATTGTTACTAGCTGAAATTGGGAGCTAGAAGGGTGAAACTGAGTGCCTGACATAAATACATAGGACCATGTTTTCTTCCAGTGTATTTCTTTTGTGGTACACTTAGATAGTTTACCTGCTAGCTCTGTGTTTAGGTACTTCCCTTTAATGTTAGCCAGCATGACATCGTGATTTCCTTTTAAATATGCAGGCAGTTTTTTTTCTTTATTTTTTTACAATCTTTACATAGTTAATTGGGCACAAAGGTTCAAGGGCTACAGGAAAGTGAGTAAGACTTATTTCTACATTTTTTTCCCTGTATCTGGGATAAAAGGGGAGATAAAGGGAGAAGCCCCACCCAGTCTCCCACCCATCCCAGGTTCCTGATGTGCGGCATGCTCCGAGGCTCTTGCTCAGGCGGTTTTGATAGTTCAACAGTTATGAATTGCTGCCAGTCTCGCCATTCCAAGCACGATGAGGTCCCTGAAGAATACACTGGTTGACATAGTCTACCTTAGAGTCTCCATTTGCCCAATTTTTCACTGCCAACAACATATGGCTGGGGTAGTTGACTGATTTGTTCTGTCCTCTATTGTGGTGCCAGGTATCCTCTGCAGGTTCTGATGGACTGCCATATCCTCCGTGTGCACCTGGTTATACTCTACACTGCTCTGTCTGAGCCTCTTAGGAGGCTCAGCTCTGGCACTTGCACTGCGTGGCAGACCATGGAACCTGTACTTCTCTTCATGGTTAGGGTTCTGAGTCCGGCAGTTTGATTGGGGAGATTAAAAAAAAAAACTTTGTATGAGATGATCCCAGACCAAATTCTTGTGTGTGCTTGGCAAATACAGGGCCTGGTACAGTCCATTGCCCTATTCAGCAGGTGGTTGCAATTGCTGGGACAGTTCTGTTTCCAGCCCTGTCTTCCACTGGAACCAATGGGTGTTGCAGTCCAGCCTGATTCTGCCCAGCACACACTGGGCCCTCACATAAACCAGTGTGACCTGCAGCCTAGTCGGGGCGACCCACAATAACCTCCACCAGGCCTGCCCCCTATCCTGGTTCCTGTGCTTGCCATTATGTGCAGCAGATTAGTACAGTCTGTTGCATGTCCCATTCAGCTCTCATACATGTCAATGGGCATTGAAGCCTAGTGCAAACTAACCAGCCCTACTATCCAGCCCGCACACATGTGCTGGGGGGTGCCATTCTGTCCAGCCAGGTCTGCCCCAGTCCTGGTTTTCATGCCCTCTAGTGGGAGTGGTAACCCAACAGGGAGGAACCCACTATTTCCCTTCTAGGCCACTCCCACTCCCAGACTATGCACTCTCCAGGTGGTTCTGGAGTTTAACCTGACAGAATTAGCCCCCAGTGCCAGCATCTGACATCTGATTTTGCAGCTAAGCCCAACCAACTCTCATCCACTCTAATTTATGCTTGCACCAGGAGGAACAGTCAGCCCAGCCTGGCTTTTCCCTGACTTAGCTCACATGAGGCCCACAGGCGTTGTAGCCTTGCCTGGTCTGGTCTGTCCCCGTCCCAGCTCACGCTCTCCATTGGCAGTGGTTGTCCAGCAGGGGAGCCCTTCACATTTCTGCTGCAGGCTCTCCCCACTCCCTCCCTGGTTTTCATATGTGCTGTTTGGGTGCTGTGGCCACATCTGGTACAGGTTACCTCACCTTGGCATTCCATAAAGTGCACTGGTTTGGGTCGCAACCATACCTGGCCTGACCCACACGCTGTTCTGGTGCTCAGATTTGCCAGTGGGTGATGTGAACTGGTTCAGCTTGCTCTGCCCCCGACCCATGCCACATGTATGCCAGTGGGTATCTTTCCTTTGCCTGTTCTGGGCTGTTCCCTATTGTGCTTTTTGTGGCAAGCTGTTTCTAAAAAGAAAACTGGTACTATGAAAAAAACTGCGTGGGGCCTGCGTGGTGGCCTAGCCTCTAAAGTCTTCACCTTGAATGCGCCTGGATCCCATATAGGATCTAATCCACTTCCCATCCAGCTCCTTACTTGTGGCCTGGGAAAGCAGTCGAGAACGGCTCAAAGCCTTGGGACCCTGCACCATGTAGGAGACCTGGAGGAAGTTCCTGGCTCCTGGCCTCAGATTGGTGCAGTACCAGCCATTGCATTCACCTGGGAATGAATCATTGGAAGGAAAATCTTCCTGTCTGTCTCTCCTCCTGTCAGTATATCCGCTTTTCCAAAAAGAAAGAAAGAAACAAACAAAAAACCCAAAAACAACAACAAAACAAAACCCAAACTGTTAATTTCAAAGCTGGTTGCTTTGGGATCAACACTTTGGTGTGGCTGCCTATTAATCCACTGCTTTTGAAAGCTCCAAAGCATTATCAGAGTACCTATTTTAGTCCTGGCTTCTCTGCTTCCAGTGTAGTTCTCTGTTAATGCTCTTGGAAAGGCAGCACAGATGGTCCAAGTAACTGTGCCCGTGTTACGATTATGGAGACCCCGATGATGGAGTTCTGGCATACATCTAGCTGTTGATGTCACTGGAGAGTAAACCAGCAGATGGCGGATAGCTCTATTTCTCTTTCTGTTTCTCTTCCTTTCAAGCAAGTAAAAACACAAGTTTTTTTTTTTTTTTAACTTTTTAATTCCCCTTTGAAGAACTCTTCTATGTCTGATTGGTTTATTCATCCTTTGCACTTAATCCTTTAACCTGTTGTTCAGGGACAACTTAACAAAATGCCAGGTAAAGTTGTATAAAATGCCAAATTTCACAAATTCATCCAAGATTTGTTTAATTTGGAACAGAGTCAACATAAAAATGAAATTAAGTAGATGAGAAAAAAACCCATGTAATCTACCTATTATAAAAATGATTAATTAAAGAAACTTCATGCTTTTGGAAAAAAAATGCATTGATTTGATTTTTGTGCTTTTCTGAAATCATCATGTGATATACCAATAGAAAAGTTATGAAGAAATTTCTCAATATTGCCGTTTGACATTTTTTAGGTTGTTACCCTTGCCCAGGGCCGAATGTGAATCCTATTGCTCTTGGGAGCCGCTGGCTTGCTTATGCAGAAAACAAGGTAAAATGTGGTCCATGTTTTGCTTATTTTTTGCTGGAGTAAATGCTGAAGGGTTTTTCCTAATAAATTTACAAATTATTTTGGTGATTATTACGAATGATATTTTTTTTACTTGTTGGTTGGCTTTCACTTGATTTTAATTTTTCAATCAATTAATGGACTCATTTTTAAGAGTTCTTATATATCAATTGTGTAGATCTTAATTTTCTGAAGTTAGTTTCTTATAGGGAAAATTACTTACTAATGTTATTAAAATGTTGACATTTCCATCATAGAGATAAAACATCAGGCTCTGTGAAGATAAAAAGTTCTCTCTTCATTGGTGGTCTAAAAGGGGCATAGTAGGATTTAATTCATTGTGTGTGTCAGCCAGTATGTCTTAGCAAAGGACTTAGCTGTTTTTAAATGATTAATTCACATATATGCATGATTTGATGGATTTTGTATTTATGTTATGTAGTAAGTGAAAACATAATTTATATTAAGGGTTTGATTGATGTACAGTTTTATACAAAAGATACATTTTAAAAAGTGCAATGCTTTTCAAACTTCTTGGAGAAGATGTGTGTGACTGAATGATGACAACTTAAAAATATTATAGACTTTGAAGAATAGTAATTTTGGTATCATTTTCCTGAGTGCATAGTTGTATGTTGGCAATGTGAAATAATACAAGTACTTCTTGATGGAATCAGGAGTTGGTAAGCACAGTGAATGTTTGATGAAGTCACAGGGCTAGTAAATCTCTATTTGGAATGTGCAAAATCAAGAACTAATAACAGATTATTTTTAAGAGATTTTATTTATTTTTATTGGAAAGTCAGTTATACAGAGAAGAGTAGAGACAGTTGATTTCATCCAATGATTCACTCCCCAGTGGCCACAATGGCTGGAGCTGCACCAATCTGAAGCCAGGAGCCTCGAGTCTCTTTCAGGTCTCCCACATGGGTGCAGGGTCATTAGGCTTTGGGCCTTCCTTGACTGCCTTCCCAAGCCACAAGCAGAGAGCTGGATAGGAACTGGGGCTGCCATGACACAAACCAGTGTACGTATGGGATCCCAGGCATGTGCAAGGTGAGGACTCTTGCCACTAGGCTATTGTGCCAGGCCCAACACATTATTTTTTAAAATAAATTCCTCAATTTTGTACCCAGTATTTTATCTGAAACAATTCAATACTTTTATGTTTCTTATTGAATGTTCCTGTTTGTTGTCTTGATTTTGTAGTCATTTTATAAATAGTCTTTTTCTAATTATTCTTTTCAAACAAGACAGGAGGCGTACAGTTAAATGTGGTGACATAGTATCTGTTCCTGCTTATATTCATATTGCTTTTCTCTTGTGTGCTTCCAAGAAGATGTGTGAATTGTCACATGGCTTTTGTAAAACTATTTTCAGATGCAGGCAGCTGTTTGGTTGGGGTCAGTGAGGCCATGTTTTTGCTGGGAAGCCTGCTTGTGTACCTGCTTGTGTACCACTTGTCTTGCCTTTAAAGAGTAGGACAGTTATATCTGCTGTTGTATGAAGAGACCAGGCAGTGTGGCGACAGCCACAAGGAGTTTCCCAGTGAAATGCTGGTTCTATCATCTAGAAATATTTCTGCAGAAGTTTCTTTGCATAGTTTTTCTAATACTTATTATAAGTATTAGAGCTAATACTTATTATAAGTCTGTTTTGTTTTTGAACTGAGTGTATAATTTTAGAATTGAATTAAATATGAAATGCCATTTGTAGAATTTTCTGCAGTGGCATACGGTGATCTGGTCTAGGATTAGGAGTACATTTTGTTGTATTGTCTTTGTTTAAACATAGAATAGTCCATAATATTTTGCATTATTGGTACTTATAAAGAATATAATTCTTTTTGTTCATTCAAGTTTAGAAGTTACAATGATTTTAATTTTTTATTTGTTTGATAAATTTTATGAGCAACAACATTCTGCTTTTTTCCTTCTTTACATTTATCTGTTGATACAGACTCATCAGTTTTATTTTTCACTCATTTATTCTTTATTGCTATCTTTAATTATTCTGGTTTTCAAAATATCTTGAAGGCAAGCAATAGAAGCCCCTCACCGCTGGTTCTTGTGACCTTGTAGAATACCCTAATCATCTAAAAAAAAAAAAAGGGCCTCACACAGTAGCCAAGTGGCTAAAGTCCTCACCTTGTGTGCACCAGTATCTCGGCTGTTCCACTTCCCTTCCAGCTCACTGCTTATGGCCTAGGAAAGCAGTCAAGGATGGCCCAAGAGCTTGGGATCCTGCACCCATATGCTCTAGTCATTGAAGCCCCCTGGGGAGTGAAGCAGCAGATGAAAGAGCTTTCTTCCTCTGTTTCTCCTCCCTATAAATCTGCCTTTCCAATAAGAATAAATAAATCTTTAAAAAACAACAACGAAATCTGAAAAACCTGTTTCTTTACTTGCTGGCATGAGAAAATGTCTAGATTCATATATCTTTACCTTTACCCTTGCCTTAACGTTTTCTGGCATTCCTACTGGTACTTTTTAGTGAACAGTGGTATTAGGGAGTAATCTTAGTCTGATAGGTATACTCTTTTAACCAGGGGTATATAGATTCTTGTTTCTAGACCGTCAGTGGAAGAGCTGGGAGATGCAGGTGCACAAACGTACATATTCATACACAACATGTGGCACATATACATGTATGTTCCCTTGTATGCCTACATATAATGCAATACATAGTTAAAAATTATGCATTCCGTGTTCATGGGTTTGTTTTCTTGCATAACAGGCCCTGGCATCTGCTCATGAATTCATTTGTTTAATTTTGCCACATATTAAAAACAAAAAGCGGGCCCGGCGGCGTGGCCTACAGCTAAAGTCCTCACCTTGAACACGCCAGGATCCCATATGGGCGCCAGTTCTAATCCCGGCAGCTCCACTTCCATCCAGCTCCCTGCTTGTGGCCCGGGAAAGCAGTCGAGGATGGCCCAATGCCTTGGGACCCTGCACCCATGTGGGATACTTGGAAGAAGTTCCTGGATCCTGGCTTCGGATCGGAATAGCATCGGCCGTTGCGCTCACTTGGGGAGTGAATCATCGGACGGAAGATCTCCCTTTCTGTCTCTCCTCCTCTCTGTACATCTGACTTTCCAATAAATAAATAAATAAAAAAACAAACAAACAAAAACCAGAAAGCAAACCATGGAATTGCTTGTCAGGTTTTTGTTGTTGCTGTTTTTGCTCTCATGTCACATTATCAATGCTTTTTTAAAAAAGATTTATTTATTTTTATTGGAAAGTTAGACAACTTGAACAAGTTAGACAACCGGGAACTGCAGCCTAGTGGGAGCGATCCCCAATAACCCCCACCTGGCCCGCCCCTGTCCTGATTTGCCAGCATGTGTAGCAGCCTAGTTCAGTCTGCCCCATATCCCATTGGGCTCTCGTAAGTGTCGAAGGGTATTGGAGCTTAGTTCCATCCAACAGCTCAACTGTCCAGCCCTCACGGATATTGTTGAGTGCTTCTCTGTCTAGCTAACCCAGCCCCTGTCTTAGTTGTTATTGTGCTCTCCCATGGGAGTGTTGACCCAAGAAGGGGGAGCCCACTATTTCCCTCCCAGGTCACTCTCACTCTCGGTTGTGCTCTGTCCAGGTGGCCCTGTGGTTGGACTTGACAGTAATGGTCCCTAGTGCCAGCTTCTGCTGTGGCTAAGCCTGGACAGCTCGCACCCCCTCCCGTTTTGTTAACACTAGTAGGAATAGTCCGCCCGTCCTGGCTCTTCCCTGATCTGGTCCATATGAGGTACACAGGTGCTGCAGCCCTACCTAGTCTGGTCCCAGCTCATGCTCTCCAGTGGGAGTAGCTGTCCAGCATGGGAACCACCCCTTATTTCCATGTTGGCTCTGCGCCCCCTTCCTGATTCTCACGTGTGTTGGTTGGGTGCTGTGGTCTCATCTGGCACAGGCATCCTCACTTTGGTATTCTGTGTTGTATCCTGCTTTTGTTGTGACCGAACCTGGCTCGACCCACACTCTGCTCTGGCATTCGGATTTACCAGTGGACAATGCAAGCTGACTCAGCCTGATCCGTCCCCAACCCATGCCAAATGTATGCCAGTGGTGCACTTTTTCTGGCTGTTTCCTTCCGTGCTTCTTGCATTTATTTGAAGGATCCGTGTCCTGTCAGAGGAATTGCTCAGACTCCTCCCTCAGAACCTCTCGTGGTGCCAGGTTTCAGATTGGATACATTTCTTCCTGTGCAGTTTGTTTAGTTAAATATTCATATAATTTAATATTTAATAATAGTATATTTGTTCTTTGGCATGCTGCTCATATATTTTAAATATTTCCAGGAAGTTTGTCTGTTTGATAGTTTTACAATAGAGAGTATTCCTATTCATGTTTAAGATGAATATTCATCTTGTCAAGGTTTAAATTTGGCATAGTTTGTGTTAAAGATATTTATGCAACTTATTGAATCAAAAGGGAAAGCATGTTGTTTACTTTTTGCGTATTTGAACTTGGATGTTGTAATTATTTGAAGCAGGAAATAGTCCTTCCAAAACATTGCTTTTCTTTACTCATACAGCAGGAGGCAGCAGAGGGATGATTTTTATAAATAAGTGTGGATTTGTATGAATAAGTGAGTGAGGGAGAGATCCTTTTTATTAGCCCAAAAGATCACTTTTCAGATTAATTGCTTTCATCTATGTGAAAAACCACATTTGCCCAGCACTTTTCATTTAGAAAATTTGTCACCGTCCATCTTAAAATCTACTTAACAAGCAATACAGCGTGGGTGTAACAGATACTGCCTAAAAAAAAATTGATTGTGCATGTTTTAAGTGTGTTCCATTCTATAATAATGTATTAATATTATTTTCATGGATTAAAATATAGTGATGTCCATAATGAATAAAATTTTTGTTTAAAAATAAAAGGATTACAAGTTAATCTTCACCAGAGGGCCTGGGTTTAGATTATGTAATGCGTTTTTGTTTTGACATTTTGTGAGATGCAGTTTTTTTATGTTTGTGTATGTGAGCTCCAGGAACTTTTAAAACCTGTTATAGTTGGTTGCTTTTTGAAAATTCTTCTTAGTCTCATTTTTTAAAAAATGCAAACAGACTAAACTGGCTAATTATTTTTTCCCAAATATGGTAACTGCAATACCAGTACAGAATTTAATTGCTTTGTAGTTTAGTGTACGAAGGACTCATGTTATCATAGTAGCAATTAACTTTGCAAATTCACAGGTTGATTTATGTACAGGATGTAAGAATAAGAATATTTCATTTTTTAAAAAAGGATTTATTGGGCCCAGCGAGATAATATAGTGGTTAAAGTCCTCTCCCTGAACATGCCAGGATCCCATATGGTCACTGGTTCTAAGCCTGGCAGCCCTGCTTCCCATCCAGCTCCCTGCTTGGGACCTGGGAAAGCAGTGCAGGACGGCCCAAAACTGGGACCCTGCACTCGCCTGGGAGACCTGGAAGAAGCTCCTGGCTCCTGGCTTTGGATCAGCTCAGCACCAGCTGTTAGATTTATTTATTGTATTAATTTCTTTTTTTTTAAGATTTATTTTATTTTTATTGGAAAGGTGGATATACAGAGAGGAGGAGAGACAGAGAGGAAGATCTTCTGTCTGATGATTTAGTCCACAAGTGAGTGCAATGGCCGATGCTATGCCGATCCAAAACCAGGAGCCTCTTCCGGGTCTCCCACGCGGGTGCAGGGTCCCAAAGCTTTGAGCCGTCCTCGACTGCTTTCCTGGGCCACAAGCAGGGAGCTGGATGGGAAGTGTAGCTGCCGGGATTAGAACTGGCACCCGTGTGGGATCCCGGGCATGCAAGGCGCCATCGTGCCGGGCCCCTATTGTATTAATTTCTATGAAGTGAGTGGATTTTGTGTATTTCACAATACAGATTTAGAAACGTAGTGGTTCCCCCTCTGCTTTCCAGTATTTCCTTCCTAATTCCCGCTGTTTTCCCCTAATTATTGTAGTGGTATATTTTCCTTCCACTTTACATTCACAAGGTTGACACTCCAATAGTATGAAGATACAAAGATGTAAGAAATAGGGGGGAAAATGAAAATGCTATTATTCAGGAAGCATTTCATTTTTTTATGCTTAATGGTAAAAGAAGTAATTCCTGTGCAGTGGTCAACTAGTATGCCTAATTTCTGCCACATTTCTACTGATAATTAGAAATGTAAACATGTAAAATCCTTGGCATACTTTTTGATTTATAATTTTTGTGAAGGAATTGAAAAGACAAAACATCCAATTTGCTACCATGTCAGATATTTTAGTGTTTGAAAGTCATGTTTACGTGCTTTGATTATGTTTTTAAAACTTATTTGTGGAAAGGCTGCCAGACCCCAAATCCTACCATTTCAGAGTTTATGAATTCTTAAAGACTATTCATCTTGTAATTAAAACCGTATTTGAGCATGAAACTGTCTGAGTGGCACCAGTAGATTATAAAAAGGGGTAAAAGTGTCTCAGCAGGGCTTTTAGCTGTTTGTATGAAATACACTCATGCAAACATTCCCACCCACCACCATCGTTATGCACAGTGAATAAGCTCTATCTAATAGCCTGTAGACTTAAACAGTTTAATAGAATGACTTTCTGGTTCTCTCTTTTTCCCCTCAGTTGATTCGATGCCATCAGTCCCGTGGTGGAGCCTGCGGAGACAACATTCAGTCTTATACTGCCACAGTAATTAGTGCTGCCAAAGTGAGTACCTCCACAGTGTTGGGGAGTTTGATTATGTGGAGTAATTATCAAGTCTCTCCTGAAGTGTATTCCGTCTGCCCCTTCCATCCTCATTCACAAATAGGGAATAGCCTTAAGAAGTAAATCAGAATATTGTGTTGCTATTGAGAATCCGTGATTGGACTTGTTATGGTTTATAAGTAATTCTTTATTTTCTGTTTTGATTTGAGAGTTTGTACTTATCCAATTTAAAATATTTTAGTCTGTTAACTAGATGAAAGTTTGGTATCTAATCAATGCCAGATTTGAAAGAAGCTTGTGTGTTTTAAACAGTGGCTTCTGGATGCTTTATGATTTGCTTCGTTTTTACCTACGCTGACATCCCTGTATGTCTTTGAACATTTCTGAATCCTTTTGACTTGAAAGAGTATCAATCCTTAAGAAAACTTGAGTCAGGCCCTGGCACACTCAAAGATTCTTTCATATCAGGGGGCTGGCTGCCCCCCTCATGTTTGTCAAGTGAGTTCTTTTTTGTGTTTTTGAGGGTTAATTTTGATGATGGCTGGTAAACTTTATGCTGATTATAAGGTATTCTTATAACCACTATCCTTTTGAATTGTGAAGTGTACAACAAAACAATTCCAATAATAGGGATGACAGAGTGAATCTAAATGACAGCATGTAATAGAAAGCACAACTATTCACAAAAGAACAACAATTTAAAGTAAACCACAGAAAGGGAATCAAAGATCACACTGCTTTATGTAAAACAAATACAGAAATACTTCAAAATTGATCATAAATGCTTATATGATGTTATTAAGAATGTATTCCTATGTTGATGGGAGAAGAATTACATATTTTTTCTTTCAAAAGGGAAATAATAAATAAGTCTTTATGCTGACAGTACTGTATTTTTATATTTTCAGAAATCTTTGGGAAAATGCTTGTTTTTCTCCTGTAATGTGCTAAGATTGTAGTGGTTTCAAAAAAACAGCAATTCTGTGCTGTCTTGTTAGTGTCTCTGTAATTTATAACAAGGAAACCTCATTTTCAAGTATTGGAATCCCCTTGTATTTGTTTGTTCCACATACTTGGATCAGGATATCTCATCAGGAGAGGGCATTTGAAAAGGTTTGTGATACAATGGCACAAAAGATTTTGAAATTTTGCATACAAGGGCTCATAAAAAAATTCATGGAAAATAAATATTATGAATAAAATATTAATAGGTTTCAGTGTTTGAGTAATCCTCAGTTATGGAATGGAAAAGTATTTGCACAATAAGCAGTGTCAGACCATAGCAGAGAATAAAAAGTTTTATGCTATCAGGACACTGTGATGCTGAGACTACTTAATGATAGCATTATGAAAAATGGAGAAACATAGTCCTTTCTAGTTTGTGAAAATATTCCCCAAAAATGTTTTCAGTAAAAAATTAAGCTGGTAGGCAGTATGATTGTGTTAAAATCCATTTGAGATAATTCCACAATATAAGATTGGTTTATCAAAATTAATCAGTGTAATTTGCCATATTTAAAAAGAATAAGTTAGCTGATTATCTCAATAACTAATCAAAAAGCTAATGAGAAAATTGAACATACACTCAATTACAAAGCTTTCAGTAAGTACTTTCTTATTAAATATTTTCTGTGTATTTTACTTTTCTCATTTTGTCAGACTTATTGAAATCCAGGAGACTTGTTTTTGTTAAAGTTTTTCTGACAACTCCAATTCTTAGTTCTTTGGGTCTTTTTCTGGTCTTTATATCTGTTGCTGCTCATTGGTAATGACATGTTAGCCCCGTTTTTGGCTCAAATTTATTTTTAAACATAAATAAATAAATTTAAAAATAAAACTTTAAAATAATGAAAATTTTTGATATAAATATCAATCATTGATCATCTTAATCCAATTTGAATAATTGATGGCATTTAAATTACTTAAATGAAGATCTTTAAAATATCCATGGCTGATTATTGGAACAGATTCATTCTTTTGTTATATGTCTCTTTATATTTTAACCTAAATTGAAGACAGAATCTTACTGGTAGACCTGCTAAGTAGACTTTGAATCCAGTGCATGAGCATGTTGTTCCATAATTCTGTCATAAAATATTGTATATAAAATTAGCAGGTACCTGTAGCATCAACAGATACCTCTGGACCTAATTGCTCAGCTGCAGTGACTGAATATACGTCCTCTTTGATTCTGACCTAGTAATTCTTTATGACCTTGTTAAATACTCCATGTTTTCAAGCAGCATTTTGTACTATTCTCTCTTTTCTTAGTTGTTCTGTTTGAAATGATTGATCTACTATTTACCTCTCCCATTATTATGGAAAATGAATAATAAGTTTTCTCAAAGGCAGTACTACCATTTTAATCTTTTCTAGATAACACAAATATTTTTGAGATGTATCAAGAAATGTGCTTGTTTAAAAAAGTTTTTAAATGATTTCCTATTCTTTCCAAAATAATTTTCTCTGAAATGGTAATTCTTTCCTCTTTTTGAAGACAGTTTCCTGTGAAGCTATGTAAAAATCATGCAGGGTTTTTTACCTGCTTGTTATACAAAATGATTAGGTCCTCAATTTTTAATTTTTAGTTTTTTGTTTCAATATGGAATTGTGCTAGTAAATATATTTGCACTTGGAGGTCTTTAGAAGAAATAATCCTTTTTTATATTTTATTAATTTTCAAATAGTACTTAAAAGTAATCTTTTTAGGGCCTGGCGTGGTGGCCTAGTGGCTAAAGTCCTTGCCTTGAATGTGCTGGGATCCCATATGGGTGCCGGTTCTAATCCCGGCAGCTCCACTTCCATCCAGCTCCCTGCTTGTGGCCTGGGAAAGCAGTCGAGGACGGCCCAAAGCCTTGGGACCCTGCATCCATGTGGGAGACCTGGAAGAAGCTCCTGGCTCTTGGCTTTGGATCAGCTCAGCACCAGCCGTTGCGCTCACTTGGGGAGTGAATCATCGGACGGAAGATCTTTCTTTCTCTCTCTCCTCCTCCCTGTATATCTGACTTTGCAGTAAAAACAAATAAATTTTTAAAAAATTAATCTTTTTAGTTTAAAATTTTCTTCTTTTGCTTTTTATGACAATTGGTTGGCTTTGCTTATAAGGACTATATGAATGATGATTATTTTATGATAGTAATAAGGAAAAATATTTAAAATTAAAAGTGTTCAATCTGATTACTTGTATGCATTTATAAAATTCTGGTCCTTATTTTCTAGTTTTTTTGTGTGTCTTGCTATAATGTGCTTTAACCCCTCCATGGTCAATTGATTTAGTACAAAAGCCTGCGTTTTCTTTAGCTGTCTCATAACCTTTTATGACAACTAACAGTTTTAATGAGAGCAGCTCCATTAGTACTAATGGGTGGCAAGGACCCTGATATGGCATGGGAAAGGTTCAAGAAGACTACTGACCCTTTGGCAAGCCTGCCCGCAACAAAACAGGAAGAAGTACCTTGTTCATTCTAATTGTAGTTTGTAATGGGCTTCCTCATACTTTAGTTGTAGCCTTTTAGCTGTCTTATGAGTCTTCTTCAGAAAGTTTATGGAAAATATGCATATTTAAAAGTCACTGTGCTAGGATTTCAAAGATTTTTGGCAGCAATATCAACTGATCGTTTAATTCTGTTTTTACTGAAATTGTTTTAAGTACCACTGAGTATCTTTAGGTTTATTTTGTAAATGATTTTTTTATAACTTAACTGGAAATTTAGTTATACATTAAATAACTTAGACTGTGATGATACTCAGTCTGTGTTATCTTTTTCCTTTTGTCAGGTTTGATTTCTTTACTCCTAATTTTTGCCTATCTTTTATCATTGTTTTGTATATATTTGACCAGTTTATCAGGTGCATGCATATAGCTTAGTAAAATCAAATGGTAAAGCAAATGACTGTGTAGTAATTTATATCTCTGTGGATTATGAAAACTGTTACGAAACAGCTTGCTGTAGATTTTCTGGATTCTAGTGCTCATAAATGTGCTTGTTTCTATTATGTAAACAGATTCATCCTAAAAGCAAAGGTCTTTCACCATCATCCTTCACTCATACCCCCATGCTTAATGTATTCTAACTACTACTATCTTGTAGCTTAATATGCAAGTTTCAGACTTGATGATTAAATTTTGGGTTTAGATTTTTGCCAACCAGTGAGATAACTCCATCAGTAGTCATAGTTTTTTTTCCCTTTAAGAAATATGTAGAGCTTTTCATCTAATATGGCCCTTTGAATGTGAAATACATGGTTGTTTTCCAAATCTTTGTGGTTCATTTTCCTAGTTTTCTTATCACTGTTTTGTGCTTTGCTTCAGTGCATAACACTTTTGCTGTGCTCTACCTGTCATTTTGATCCCATTCATTGGTGTAAGAGCATGAACTAATAGGCTCAGGGTAAGTGCAGAGACTAGAATATACAACCAAAGACTTTACAACTAAGAGGCATTCCTGTGATAACGGGATAACTGAGTGAGAATGGAGCATCTCCATTAGCATTAATGGAGTAAGTACATCAGCTAAGGCATTTTAGAGGTTAAACGTGCTTCCTGGCCAGCTCTTGACATCGATACACAGTGGCGCCTTGTTCCTTTGGCTGCTCACAGACTTACTTGACAACACTATAACAGACATTGTGTAAGTCATTTCTTGTGAATTATTGAAACAAACATTTGCTTGCTAATTGAAGAATGCTAATGTGCTTTGTAATCACTGCAGTTTGCGTTTTTAGCACTAAACAAAACAGTTATAATTGATTTGTGGCTTTGTCGGGGGGAGGGTTCAGTCTGCGAAAAATTAGTGTGAAGTTAGCATGTGTTTGCTGGTCATTTTATTTATATAATACATTATTACAGTTATTTTGTTCCTGAAAGTATCAGATGGTTAGAATAAAGGAACACTGGTAGTAACAGAACCAGATTCACAGGCCATGCAGGAGAGTAGCTCATAATGAGACTCTGGAGACAGGTAGTCTTGGGATTGTGTACTGGCTTTGAGCTGCCAGTTCATTTACCTTGCCTGGAAGCCTCAAACTTCTCATCCATGCAAGACAGGCAGTTCATGTTAGGCATGTGATCAGCCCCAACCATGTAGTACAGGAGCCAAGGAACGTAGCTATAGTAGAAGAATGCATGCGTTACTGGTATTTTAGTAGAGAAGTTATTTGGAAGAGACTTTTTTCAGTATTTAATTAATTTATTAGAAAGGCAGAGAAGCTAAGGAGAGAGAAAGAATAGCTGTTCCGTTGACTGGTTTACTCCCACATACCCAGGCTTGGACCAGGAGTAAGTAAGCCAGGAGACTGGAGCTTACTTGGGGTCTCATGTGCGTGTGACAGGGATTCATCCATACTTAGTCATAATCTGCTGCCTCCCAGGCTGCACATTAAGAGGAAGCTATATTGGAAAGCAGAGGAGCTGGGACTGTAACCAAACATTCTAACATTGAATTTTGACATCTCAGACAGCATCTTAGGCATTGTTACTGCCTACTAATTGTTTCCGATATCACATTTTAGCCTTTGTAACCCACCCTCTTTTTATACTCATTTTAATTTAAAATATGAATATGTAAGAATTTCCATTTTAGATTTAACTTCAGAGTCTATAAAAATATGGTTGAGGATATTTTGCCCATAATTATTTTAGAATACTGACTGCAGTGTAGATTAGTTTAAAGTATTTTAGTAAAATTTTCTCCCACAACATGAGAATTGAAAAAAAGTTGAACATAGTATTTGATTTTTCATATGATCTAATAATCTGTGCTGCTTTGTTTGGCCCCAAACAAAATCACTTCTTCAACTATTTATTATTGATTAAATTTTCTGTTTGTCCTTGCTATGATACTTGAATAAGTTATTTGTAGAGAGTGGGAGAGCCAGAGAGAGTGAGATCTTCATCTGCTACTTCACTGCTCAAATGGCTACAACTGCTGGGACTGGGCCATGTTAACTCGTGGAACCTGGAACCCTATCTTGTTCTTTCACATAGATGGTAGAGGCCCAAGTTTGCTGATTTTCCAAGTGTAATTGCAGGGAGCTGGAACGTCAGCCAATGTTCCAGTGTCGGATACTGGTGACGGCTTGAACCAGTGTGCCACAGTAAAGGCCCTGGCTATCTTATTTTCAAATTAAAATCCCCTGCTACTTAACTTTTTTTTTTTTAATGAGAAGACAATTTTTAAAAAGATTTATTTATTTTTATTGGAAAGTCAAACTTACAGAGAGGAGAGATAGAGAGAAAGAAAGGTCTTCCATATGCTGGTTTACTCCCTAAGTGGCTGCAATGGCTGGATCTGAGCTGATTGAAGCCAGGAGCCAGGAGCTTCTTCCAGATCTTCCCAAGAACCATCCCCTTCTGTTTTCCCAGGCCACAAGCAGGGAGTTGGAAGGGAAGTGGAGCAACCGGGATATAAACCAGCTTGCATATGAGATTCCGGTGCATGTAAGGACAGGACAATAGCTGCTAGGCTACCATGCTGGGCCCTGAGAAGATAATTTATATTTAGGGGGATTATGTGAGGTAATTTACTTATTTAAATTTTCTTTAAAAAATTATCTTTCATGAAAATAGTGTTTGTTTAGAATTGTTTTTTGTGGTAAGACAGAAATTAACCCTCTTAGCTAATTTTATATATCTAATAATTAGTATCTTAGACAATAATATTTTACAATTCTCAAATCTTGGTGTACTATATTATATATAGTGTAATTTGCATTGAAATCTAGGCTTTTGTGCATGAATATTCTATCTCATGTCTTAAGAATGATCAAAAATAGATGTAATATTCAATATATAGTATTTCAAAGAGTAGAACCCTGCACATTTTCTCACTTTTCACTATATCACATTAAAAAAATTATTTTCCATGATACAGTTTTATAGGAATAGGGATTCCTCCTTCTTTTTAATCTCCTCTTCTTTTCCCTCTCATCATTTCCCCCTGTGTTATTAAAGTAGTATAATTAGTCCTTTAATAACAGGACTACTTAAGTGTATCATGGCATTTTCAGTATAGGCAATGATAGAAAACCTAGTATTAAATTATAATGGTATATTTAACAGTTTTCATTGTTTTCTCCTTTTTTTTTGAGAGTGTAGTGTATCTTCACTTTCCAGTATGACAGTCTTCAATATAAGTTCATTTATGAGAGTGTATGTATAGTTGTTTATGTATATATAATTTTTTTTTTATTTTTCAGTAAGGTTACCTTATATTATAGAGAACATATGGTATTTGTCCTTTTTAAAGATATATACAGTAAGAAGAGGGAGTAAAGTTAATTTTTACAAAAGTCTGCTGATATGCTTATGTGTTCAAGGTATTTGTTTAACTGTGACTATGTAAATTCTGAATATTTGTTGTTATGTAATGAATTAGAACCTACTATCACCAACAGAATAGTTAATAATGTGTAGATTTCTATTCATAATCTGTATGTACATGTGGTGATGTACTTTTTACCTTTCATTATACAGACCTTAAAAAGTGGCCTGACAATGGTTGGGAAAGTGGTCACTCAGCTGACAGGCACGCTGCCCTCAGGTGTGACAGAGGATGATGTCGCCATCCATAGTAATTCTCGGAGGAGTCCTCTGGTTCCTGGAATTATTACAGTAATCGATACTGAAACTGTTGGAGAGGGGCAGGTAAGAAGAATTCTGAGTCTGATGAAGTTGAGATAAGATCAAGATAAGCCAAAATGTATTTGGCCTCAAGGATAGTTTGGAGATTGAGAAATTATTTTAGATCACATTTTTTTTTTTGTCAAAGAATGGTTAATATGGTTAATGGTTTTAAAATCTGTTATTTTAATTGTTATTAATCCAGCAGGTTGAACAGAAGCTCAAACAATAGTAAATACACTTGGAAAAGATTTTGAAAAATAATTGACTAAATATGGTTGCAATAAGCATAATTTATTATTATAGGTGAATTAATTTTTTTCACGTGCATATTTAAAGATCTAATCCTTATGTTTGATATAAGAAAGCTTGACTATCATGTGTCATGGCGAAGATTGCTTTTGGTCAGTCCTCTTGGGAGTTCTGTGCTTCTCCTGGATGTTGTTTCCCAATTCTTTCTCTAGATTAGGGAAGTTTTCCTTTATTATTTCATTAAATGCATTTGTAAACCCAGCTTCTCTTTCTGTACCTTCTGGGGCTCCCATAACTCTTATACTTGGCCTTTTAGTAGTGTCTCTTAATTTTTGAGTCTTTTTTTTTTTAGTTTGATCCAGCTCTGCCTCCAACTTTTTATTGTTTCCCCAAGATGAAAGGAAATATCTTCCAATTGTGAGGTTCTTTCTTCTGCTTCATTCATTCTATTATGGAGACTTTCCATGGAATTCTTAATTTGCTCTGTTGTGTCTTTCATTTCCAATAATTTGGCTTGATTTTGTTTTATTGCTGCTATTTCCTATGTGACATATTACTTAAATTCCTTGAACTCTTGTATGTGCTTCTCATTGATTATAAGAAGCTTTATAACAAGTGTTTTGAATTCTCTATTCCCCATTTCCTCGATGCATTCCTCAGTTAACTCTGAGATTGACAAAGTCTTGCTCCTTTGCAGGGGAGTCTTCAGTAATATTCATTATGTCTTTGTTTCTGATTTTGCTCGTGGTCATTTTACTTCCGGTTATCAAATTCTCCTTAGGGCAGGTTTCTACACTGTGTCACCCACAGGTTTACAGTTTAATTTTACTTATTGTGGTTGATACCTGGTTCTTTGTTTGCAGTCACTTGCACCACTCTCTCCAGCAAGCTTCAGGTCTGGGCTCTTGTGTTAGACTTCTACCACTTTCTCCATAGCCCTAGCTCCTGGCTCACCACCCTCTATCTCCTGTGATCCTGTTTTGTGGCTGTTCCGTTGTCTGTACAAGCTTTCTCCCACTGCCGGTTCATGCAGTTCCCAGGATTAGGGAGACACCAGGTGTCCTAAATTACTATGTTGTTGATGGTCCTGATCTTGCCAAAACCTGCTGACCATTAGGTCTGAGTGCCACCCAGACCTATTTTGACCTGCAGCATGCCAGAGTCGGTATTATTTTCCCTGTGAGTCCAGTATAATGCACTGAACTGGAAGTCTATTTGCTCCCAGCTCAGTGCAAGCACAGCTCATTATTGTCTCTCCAGTCTCAGTCTTTGCCACATTGTATAGAATGGCGGCTGATGTACCACTGGTGGAGTTCTGCTGGCCATTAGATCTGGGGGCTACCCAGACCTATTTTGGGTGGAACCTGTAGGATGCCACGTTGGTATAATGCACTGAGCCAGAAATGAGTTTGCTCCCAGCTTAGTGTATGCACAGTCCTGTTCCAAAGCCTTTGGCTCCAAACACAAAATGACACCAGATGCAGCTTTGGTCACCACCAGAGCTGGGCTGTGAAATCCACCCTGTTCCAGCACAGCCTGTTTGGGATCTATCTGCTGCTCTGTCTCTGTTCCTGGTTGAATCAAACAAATCAGCAGATGGGCAGTTCTTTGCATGGGCTCACCTCCTGAGCTCCCTGTGAACTCTCCCTCCCACTGGCTGCTGGTGGAGCTCACATCCCTGCGCACTGACTGCTACTGGAGTATCTGGTCATTGCAGCACCACATCGTTGTTTCTCTTGCTTTCCCATGTTCGTCAGTCTCCAGGTGCCCTCTGCCATCACCCTGTCCTCTCTTATTTCCTGGAATGTGCCCTATTTGCTTCACCTTGTTTAATGATCCCTTCCACCCCCATTTGTTTAAATGTGTCCTTACCCTATTCTGCCATCTTGATTCCACTGTGTAAGCCTTTAAATCATTAGTGTGGGAGGGAGGGAGTAAGGGACAGGGATTGGAGGGGGAGACAGAGAGATATAAAGAGATTGATCTTCTATCTGCTGCCTCACTCCTTAAGTTACCACAATGGCTGGATCTGAGCCAATTGGAAGCCAGGAGCCAGGAGCTTCTTCAGGGTCTGCCATGTGGGCACAGGGTCCCAAGGCTTTGGGTTATCTTCTTCTGCTTTCCCAGGCCGTAAGCAGAAAGCTGGAAGGAAAGTGGAGCAGCTGCAATGTATTTTGGCTCCAGTATGGGATGGTGGTACATGCAAGGCAAGGATTTAGCCACTGAGCCATTGCACCGGGCCCTAGTAATTTTTTTTTTTAAGATTTCTTTACTTTTATTTGAGAGACAAATTTAACAGAGAGGAGAGATAGAGAAGGTCTTCCATCCATTCTTCACTGCCCAAATCACCGCAATGGCCAGAGCTGGGCTAGTCTGAAGCTGGGAGCCAAGAGTTTCTTCTGTCCTCCAATGTGGGTACAGTGGCTCAAGAACTAGGACAGTCCCCTACTGCTTTCCCAGGCCATAAACAGAGACGTGAATAGGAAGTGGAGTTGCTTGGACGATCCAGGGCACATATGGGATGTTGGCTCCACAGGGTAGAGGACTAGTTTGTTGTGCCACTACACTGCTCCCCTTGTAAACTAATAATTTTTATAATTGCATGATATTCTGTGGAAATCTGCTTCCAGTATTCAAAGTTTAAGAACTCTTGTTGGAAAATTGCTTTCCCTGGTTATGCATGTGTTACCTCTTATTATAAGAAGTAATTCTGGACCTGGTGCAGTAGCCTAGTGGCTAAAGTCCTTGCCTTGTATGCGCCGGGATTTCATCTCCGACTGTTGCAGCTACTTGGGGTATAAACCAGTAGATGGAAAGTCTTTCTCTCTGCATCTCCTTCTCTCTGTAAATCCGACTTTCCAAAAAAAATTTAATAATAATAAATCTTAAAAAAAAATTAATTCTTACAGTGAACTTCAATGAAAAGGTTCTTGACAATTCTAAGTAAATTTTCCTGCAGTACAGAAGTGTTGCTCTTCAATTTTAAATCTGAATAGTAACACATGTGTACCTTTGCAATTGTAGCTTTACCATTAATCTATTATGTTACAGGTTTGAATTATTGATTAAGAAAGTAGTAGGAAGTTGTTAATGTGTCTTTCTGTATGTGTGTTAGCTAATGTTAGTGTGTGCACACAGTCTTCTTTATTAAATGCAATGAAATCTATAAACCTTTAATGCTAATTGTATTTATGTAAACTTTTCTCCCCCTTTCTTTACATTGCAATTAACTTATTCTTTATTTGAAAGAGAGAGAGAGGGTGAGTGAGTTCTTCTGACAGTTGTTTTACTTTTCAAATGGCTGCAGTACAGGAGCTAGCCTAGGCGAAAGCCAGGCATTGGAAACCATTTCAGTCCTCCCATAAAGGTGGCAGGCACCTAAAAATTTGAGTTGTTATCTATTGCTTCCCAGAGTATGCATTAACAGTTTAACTATTGAGCCCAAGGACTTCTATGAAAAATATACCTTATAGTTTCAACTGAGTTTCCTTTTCTCAATTTCTTGTTTGTATTTTTATGACTTTATTTTAAAGAAAGAAATTCTTGGTCAAATTATATTGAAATTGTAGCTTGTGGAGATTCATTGTTCATTCTTCTGTGATGAGTGAGTTGATATAAACAGCTACACTTATTGGAATGTGTCCTACATATGTTATAAGATAGAGAGTGGCATTATGGTATACTTGGTAAAGCCCCTACTTGGACACTCAGATCTCACATTAGAATGTCTGGAATAAAGTCCCACCTCTGCTTCCTATTCATTTTCTTCTTCTTTTTTTTTTTTTCCCTCGTCCCTCCCTCCCTTCCCCCCTATTCATTTTCTTTACAGTGTATCAACAGTAGGAGATGGTCCAAATCCTTTGGTCCTGATGCAGTTCTGGCTGCTCCTTTGGCCTAATATAGCTGTTGTCAGCATTTAGGGAATAAACCAGTTCATCAACTAGCTCTCTCTGCCTTTAGAATGAGTGAACAAATGTATAAACAAATATTTTTTAAAAAAGTTAAACATATCAAATGTTCATTGCTGAATGTTTTATTTTTTGATGTGGAGGTAGCTGTTCCACTTAGAAATTATTTTAACATCAAGTTGATTAAAAAATTCTAAGAAGAAAAGAGCAAAGAATTAATACTAAGAGATAAGTTGCTATGTATGTTTTAAAGGAATCATCATTTTTATAACAAATTTTTCTAGCATGATGCTGTCTTTCTGTCTTTTGTTAGCATGAATCTGTTTTTCATCAACGAGACTTTTTTCTCTGTTAAGTAGATTATTTGGAATACAAGCTGTTTTTAGATTTTTCTGAATTATATTAAAAAGACTGAAGTGATTAACTTTGTAAATTTATTACATTTAGCCCTTTCCACTGGTGTTTACCATTAACTACAATGTTTTCCTTTTTCTGCATATGAGAACCTGAGAACCAAAATCTGACATTATAATGAATTTGTCTTTTGAGGTTCATTGAGCATTTAAGAATGATATTTTCACGTTTAGAGTGGTAGATGTAAAATCTGATTATCTTCTTTCTGATGCAGTATTGATTAGTTTGATTTTATGGCAATTAATTGTTTTGTGGTAATGGAATTAAGGATGAATTGATGTGACTAACTTTCTGTCTGTTCTGTTATTTTCATATTTTATTTAAAAGATTTCATTGAATAAGATAAGTTAAATGATGCTTATTACAAAAGTTTGCACAAATAAAGTTAGCATTATGGCAAGATTTCCACTGAAAATGAATGCCTCAGATTGACATGAACTTGAGCTGTTTCTTACCCTGAGAACAAATGTTACAAAGATTTAATGATTCGTGAGGTATTTTGTTCACATTATGAAGGTTTGTTTTGCCCCAATTATATTTGTTTAGTGTAGTTGAGTTGTCAATGCATTATTAAGTGTTCAGCCTCTTTATTTATGCTCTTTGACCCCACCCCCATTCTTTTCTCCCAAAAACTTGTTCTTTGCTTCTGTACTGTTCTGATTTGGATAGGATTTTCTGAATGGAATCAAACAATAGGTGACATTTTCAAATGAAGAAGATTTGTTTCTTTGAAAGTGTTACAAAGAGAGAGAGAGGGAGAAGAGGCATAGAGGATCAGAGAGAGAAATTGAAAATCTTCTGTTTGTTGTTTCACTTCCCGAATTGCCTCAATGCCTGTGGCTTAGTCAAGCTGAAATCAGGAGCCAGAACCTTCTTCTGGTTTTCCACCTGGGTGGCAGAGGCCCAGGCACTTGGGCCATCTACTGCTTCTTTCCCAGGTGCATAAGCAGGGAGCATGATTGAAAAAAGCATCTGGGACTCTTACTGGTACCCATATGGGATGCTGGTGCTGCAGGCAGTGACTTTCCCTCTATGTCACAGTACTGCCCCCAGTAATATCTGCTACTTCACTCCCTAGACTTCTACAACAGCTAGGTTTTATCTAGGGCCATCATTGCATGAGATCAAATACTTAGGTTATATTTAGCTCAGACCTAGACATAGTAAGAGAAAGCTGGGGAGCTGTGACTCAAATCAGCACTCTGCTATAGGATACTTAAGTTGTAAACCTTAACCTGCTGTACCGCTATCCTGGGACCATCTTCTCTCTTTTTTATTATTTAATTATTTTTTATTTATTGAAAGGCAGAGTTACAGAGAGAGGAAGAAAGGCAGAGAATCTTCCATCTGTGAGTTTACTCCCCAAGTGGCTACAGTGGTCATCCCTGGACCAGGCTCAAGCCAGGACCCAGGAGGTTAATATTGGTCACCCACATGGATGTCAGGGGCTGAAATACTTGGGCCGTCTTCTGTTGCATTCCCGGACTCATTAATAGGGAGCTGGATTGGAAGTGGAGCAGCCCAAGGCTTAATGTGCCATACCACAATGCTGGTTTCTTGTCCCCTAGTAAAAAGAGCTCCCCATTTGTGAGCTACTGATTTTTCTGTGGCTTTGCCTCATCATGTGGAGAAACATTTGTGGTTTTTTCCATGTGATTGTATTTCTTGTACTTGGTCTGTTAGGGGCATATTATAGATTTTCCTTATTCCAAAGTGAAATGCTTACCTTATATATTGAAAGGAATAGTCTTCAAGTATGTGTATGTTAAAAGTATGTTTTTTTCCTTAGTTATTAAGGTATTGTATAACTTCAGTGTCACATATTGGTAAGAAATTATTAACCTCTATTTACTGTTTTTACCTTTGTGAAGGTACTTGTGAGTGAAGATTCTGACAGTGATGGTATTGTGGCCCACTTCCCTGCCCATGAGAAACCTGTGTGCTGCATGGCTTTTAATACAAGTGGTAAGATTTTTTGGTTTGTTTTTATTTTGATATTTGTAGCATGTGTTTTCCACCCATTTTTAAAAAAATTTCAAATGTGAAAAATAAAATAACTGCTCATGCAGTAGTATAGAACAGGAAAGTTAGAGTTTTTTCGTAATTATTATGGACATCCTTGCATTAGAAAAACATTTGAAATAAAAATTCAGAACCTCTTTGAATCACTAGTTTTGCTTTCAGCAATATGGTGTTTGATTAGGGGTTGTAGTATACGTAAATAGGGTTGTTATTCACATTCACTTTTGTTTTATAGTTATGCCAAAAATTTGTTATACAACTGTAGAATAGTATGTGTGTGAATGAGGGTTTCTTTGTCATTTGCATTTTTAAAATTTGAAACGTTTGAAAAGAAGAGAGAGGATGGATGGATATCCATCCTTATAGTGAGAGACAGAGAGACCTTCCATCCACTGGTTCACTCTCCAGAAGACCTCATCAGCCTGAGCTAAGCCTATCTCAAACTGGGAGCCATGAGCATTTTCTGGATCTTCCATGTAGATGCCAGGAATCACGGACTTGAGCCATCTTTTGTTGCCTTCCCAGAGCATAAACAGGGAGTTGGATTGAAGTGGAGAAACTGGGACTAGAATTGGTGTCCCTGTGGTATGCTGCTGCTGCAGGTGGAGGATTTTCCAACTATGCCACACAGGTTGGCCCATGTCCCTTGCATTTTAGAAACTTGATTCCTTTTATTTTTCCTAGTTTGTTGTTGAGACTCTTTTGGTTGTTTTACATGGAGCCATTTTATAGCAGTGTGGAATGCTATAGTTTTTATTTTTTCTGTAAGTCTTTATTAGGAAAATTTTAGAACATAAAAATCAATCCAAGAGGAGTTTGTGCCATGGTGAAGAAGGCTAAGCCTCTGCATGCAGTGCAAGTATCCCTTGTGGGCACTGGCTCAAGTACTTGCTGCTCCATTTATAATCCAGCTCCCTGCTGATAGCTTGGGAAAGTAGCAGAGGATAGCCCAAGAACTTGAATCCCTGTGCTCATGTGGGAGACCTAGTAAAAGTTCTTGGCTCCTGGCTTTGGACCAGCCACCTCTGGCCATTGCTTCCCATTTGGAAGTAAACCAACAGATGGAAAATCTTTCTCTGTCTCTCCTCACGTTGTAACTCTGCCTTTCAAATAAAAATAAGTAAATGTATAAAAAAATCAATTTATAAAGTATTGCAGTAATTACACATACAGTATTACTTAATCAGGTGATAGATATATTTTATATATATGAGTGTTATCCTGACAAATATGAATATGTTACATATAATGTGATATTGTCTCCAGTTGAATTTAATCATATATTTCTAAGATTTGGGATTTTGTTCTACACAGTCGACTATTCAAGCTCAGGAAAATGGTACTTTATACTAATACCGATGATATTAGTATTTATTTTGCTAATGCAGTTTAGAGCGGTTGTCTTTTTAAATTCTGAATTAATCAGGTTATATCATTATACCATGATGATGGCTTCTGTATTTCCCTATTCCCTGGTTTTCCTTTAGCAGAAAGTAAGGTTTAGAGAGGCTTAAAATTATTCTGAAAAAAAAAAAAAAGAGATTTTATTTTGTCTAAAACTTCCTAATTATTACTATTTATGATGTTTCATTCTAATAGCAGACACATTATATTAGCTTGCCTCCCTGTTTATATTTTTTTGGATCACAATGGATAAGGTTGTAGCTATGAAATATTTTCCGAAAATTATTTGGTTTCATTAGTTACACTTATTTCAGCTTTTTTTTAGCTTTTCTTTTTTCTTTCTCCCTCCCTTCCTTCCTTTCTCTTTCCTTCTTTCTTTTTATTTCCCTTCCCTTCCCTTCCCTTCCCTCTTCCCTCTTTCCTCTCCCCTCTTTCCTCTCCCCCCTTTCCCTTCCCTGTTTTTTTTTTTTTTTAGATGAACATAGAGACAGAAGTTTCTGTTTAATCATTCACTTACCAAATGACAAAAGTAGTGAGTGCTAGTCCCGGCTGCTGTCAAAATCCTGTAACTCAGTCTAGTTCTCTTTGTATGTTTGGGAGCCAACCAACTGAGTCATCTCTGTTGCTTGCCAGAGTGTACATCAGCAGGTCGCTACAATTGGGAGTTCATCAAGTATGAATGAACTGTAGTTCTGCATATAGGAAGCATAAGTGCTTAGTTCTTTCCTTGCCAATTTTCTTCCTATGGAGTTGATATAAAACTTCTAAGACTGGGAAATCAGTTCATTGTAAACAACCTCTCACAATCCCTCCCCCCTTATTTGTTTTTTTTCTTCAGATAAAAGGCAGAACTGCTCCATTGCTTTCAGAGCTTTGTAAATTTGTGGTGTTATTATCTTTTATCAATTTGGCTATGTATTTACATAACCTGCCATTTTAATTTTTTCTTCAAAATAATCGTGTTATAAACAATGGAAAATTGTTGTCTTTTCCTTTTCTTTTAAAATGAAGATTGATGGTAAAAAGTAAGACAGGACACTCAATATTTCACCTTATAATATCCTTGTCTTTTTTGATGAAGAGAGAATTTTGAAGTCATTGGTGATTTTTTTTTAAAGATTTATTTATTTCTTTATTGGAAAGTCAGACATACAGAGAGGAGGAGAGACAGAGAGGAAGATCTTCCACCCGATGATTCACTCCCCAAGCAGCTGCAATGGCTGGAGCTGAGCCAATCCGAATCCAGGAGCTTCTTCCTGGTCTCCTGCGCGGGTGTAGGGTCCCATGGCTTTGGGCTGTCCTGCACTGCTTTCCCAGGCCACAAGCAGGGAGCTGGATGGGAAGCAGGGCTGCTGGGATTAGAACCGGCAGCCAAATGGGATCCTGGCACATGCAAGGCAAGGACTTTCACCACTATGCTATTGTGCCGGGCCCGAAGTCATTGGTGATTAACAAGATTGTTTTAATTGATAAAGACACAGATTTATTGAAAGTCTCAGAATTTTGAGAGAATTAAGGCAAATGTCAAAGTACAGTCTGAAAGTTATGTCACTTAAGCACTCCAGTTAGAGTAGTGACAGAGTAAATCGCTGTCATTTTCCATCTGATATGTCAGATGTCCTTTGTGTTAGTATATATATTGTATAACCCTAGTTAGAATCTTTGACATTTGAGATGTATTGCAGAATTTAAAGAATGTTTTAGTAATCTCTTTTGTTGTCAGCAGTTAACTTTTAATCAAAAATGTTTTCTTAATTTGTTTTTTCATTTCCTGTTTCATTTTTTTGACATCTCATACTTACATTTATCTTTTCTAAATTTTTGAGTATTAGGTTTATAATTTTGATTTAATTTACTATGTTTTAATAGTGGTTTCCCTTGCTAACATTTCTGTTTCTCTCAAGAAGGGACTGGATATCATCTATTGTTTCATCTCTATTTGCTAGAATAGTATTTCAAGAGTAAAGAAGCTCATTGAATGAATTATTTTGTACTCTTTTAGTTATTTACAATGTGCTATGCATGATATTGAATAGCTTGAAACTAAATGTGATAGAATAAACCCCAGTCTTTAAAAAAATTTTTTTTCTTATATATTTTTGACATTTTGATCAAAATATGGTAAATGTTCTTTTGTTTTTTGAAGATTTTTAAAAAAATGTATTGGAGGGGCCAGCATGGTTTCATAGTAGGCTAATCTTCACCTGTGGCATTCGCAACCCATATGAGCACCAATTTTTTTTTTTTTTTTTTTTTTTTTTTTTGGAAAAAGGAGTTTTATTTTTCATGATTTTCATGATACAGTTCCATAGGTTCAGGGATTTCCTCTTCCACTCTCCCTGCTCCCTCTAGCCCTCTCCCTGTGGGTTTTTCCCTGTATTATTACAATAGTATAGTCCTTCAGAACCAGTTACAAGTCCACCATTCTGCTATTTAAGTGTATAATGACATTGTAGGTACAGACAGTGGTAGAAAGCTCAGCGTCTTATTGTCAAGATATATATTTTTAAACTACATTTGTTTCATTTTATGACATAGTTTCATAGGCTCTTGGGTTCCTCCAATCCCTCCCCAAACCCTCCTCCCCGCATTGAATTCCTCCACATTGTTACAGTAGTATAGATCACAGCCAGTCATGATTCCTTCATTATGGACATGGACCATGCAGAGAGTCCAACATCTTATTGTTCATATAAATTCAGCAGTTTCATTGAGAAATCATCCCTGGTCTGAAAGTAGGGCTGGCAGAATATCTTCCCCTCCAATGAAAAGCCACTAACAACTTCAACAACAATTTACAACATCATAAAGATAATTGGCATGGTATTGAGTGACCGGTATATTAGAAAATACAAGTTCTCATTGCTTCTCGGCCTTTTGGCTAAGATCAATGAAAATACAAGTTCTTAACCACATCCTATAACTACTTCATTGACATCTCATTTATAGTTTATACACAACCGGCTGCTATACTCCTTAAGATAGTTATATGGTACTATTCAGCTGTCTCGTGTCTATTTTCATTTATACATTTAGCAGCTTAAAATATTCAAGTGTGATTTCTACTGAACTGCATGAAATTTAGGATAGTCCAAACAGGCTTATAACTCTAACAAGGCATATGTTAACTACTGAGGAGCAGAACAGTTTTAGGAGGGATGTGCAGAGAAATCTTCAATACCTTAGTGAGGAGTAACTAATCTTTGTGTCCTGCCTAGTTAGGTATATGGGAGTCCAAGCTGACTGTTTCCTGTCTAAGCTTTCCTTATTGGTCTCTATCTGATCCAATTTTTTTTTGTGGGGGTTGGGGGCTCCGGGGCAACCCTGATGGTCATTGCAAGAGAGGATCAGGAGCCAAAGTTGGAACTGAGGACAAGAGAAAGCTCCTCTCCCTAGTCCCAAAGGAAATTTACTGTTCTTCTGTTTCTGAGGACTGCTCAGTGCTCCTGGCTGTTGTTCCAATGACATTAGATCTGTGAGGAAGGATCTGGGCTTCTTCCATCCCCTGTGGGAGATCCAGTAGGGAATGGATGGCCTCAGAGTTCTCGGCCTGCGAGGGCACTCCAGTTCCTCATGGTCTCCTTGGCAGATGGGATATAGTCCTTGGTGCCCATACTTGTGGTCCTTGGTGAGGATCTGGGAGTCTCCAGCATTGGGATACAAGCCTCCTCCTGCCCTCCTGCTCCACTCTGGGGTTTCCCCCACTTTGTGCATGCGCCTCCTGTTAAGGGGCTGTCAGGATCGATGAGCACCAATTCTAATCTCAGCTATTCCACTTCTGATTCAGCTCCTTGCTGGTGGCCTGGGAAAGCAGTGGAAAATGACCCGTGGGTTTGGGTTCCTGACACATGTGAAAGAACTAGAAGCTCCTGTCTTCTAGTTCTGGCTGTCACAGCTATTTGGGGATAAACTAGCAGATGGATAAGCCCTCTCTCCCTCTTTGTCTTTCTCATTGTCTGTCTTTTCTCTGTAATTCAGTAAAAAATATTTTAAAAATATATATTTGAAAGGCAGAGTTAACAAAGAGGGATGTGGGAGGTTGAAAGGAGGGAGGGAGAGGGAGAGAAGGAGACGGAAGGAGGGAGGGAGAGAAAGAAAATGAACGTTTCTCCAAGTGGTTCCTAATCATGGTTGGCTGCAACAACCAGTCCTGAGCCAGGTGGAAGCCAGGAACCTGGAACTACTTTGAGGTCTTCCACATGGCTGAAAGGGCCCAAGCACCTGACTATCCTCTGAAGCTTTCCCAGGCAGATTAATACAGAGCTGGAGTGGAAGTGGATCAGCTGGGGCTTGGATTGGGCCATATAGGATTCTGGCATTGCATTCGGAGTTTTAACCTGCTGAGTTTAACATTGCTAGTTACACAGTAGAGGTTTCCCGAAACGTATTCACTTTGAAGCTGTTCATAAGTATAAAGTTTCCTTACTGATCTTAGATAATTTTTGATTTAGCAACATATGAAGACTGTAAATAACATTCAAAGTAATCGTATATGATGTTGCTGGGTCATAGTTTATTTTGAGTTAAAGTTAATATAAAAATGGATTATTTACACTGAAGTGGTAGCTATATGTGTGAGTTTGTAACATACTAATGGATATGTTGGTATTTCACTTTCAGCAAATATCTGTATAGTTATGATTTAAAACCATGGTAGACAGCAGCTGTTGTTCAGCAGCAGGTTTTGGGTGTTGTTTCAACACCAATATCCCATGTTTGGGTGCCAGTTTGAATCCTGACTAGTTTGCTTCCAATTTAGCTTCCTCTCAGTGTGCCAGAGGAGGCAGTGAATGATGGCCCAAATAATTGAACTCCTGCCACCATATGGGAGAACCAAGATGGAGTTCCTGGGTTTGGCTAGCCCAAACCTTTTATATAAATATTCTGAGAAAGGAATTTTCCCCATTCTTCCCATTATTTCTGTCTAGAGTACATTGTACTGAAGTGTTTAAGAGCCTTTTATGAAAAGTGGCTCTCATTTATTTCAGGTATACACATTGGAAATTAACTCTTTGACTAAAGACTCCATTCATGTTGCATCACTCTGAATTGGTAGTTAATAAGAGGGAGTACCTATGCAGGGCCTATTGTGGTGTTACAGATCAGTGAACAATGACTTAGAACAAAAAGTAAAACTGGCACATGTATTAAGGGCAGAGTTCCAGGAGAGAATTGTTAGCCTGGTATTGGAGAAAGTTTTGCAAATGTAATTCATAACTCAGTTGAGAGCCAAAAGATGATTAGTTAGACAATAACAACTCAGTTCCTGAATGAGACAAAAATGTTATTGAACAAAATAAGTGGTGAAATCACCAGATAAATTTTTCAGTGTGTGTTCATTCCTAAAACTTTCTGTGAATATTTCGTTGCTGTTTGACTGAATTAAATGGAGGATTGTAACACAGCAACCACTCAAACAATTGGTTTACATGATACCTATGGTAGCTGGTAGGCAGAAATTGTATTTAGTTACTAACCATTCATTTGAGTTATTTACTCTTCAGCTCTCAATGTTTTTTGTTATTCATGTTAGTGTTATTATTTGGTTATAATCAAAACGGAAGAAAATTCAATTCTCATTGACTTGGAAATTTCGATTATTTATTTTTAAATTTTATCAAGTGGTTTATTTGAAAGGCAGATTGTCACAGAGAATGAAAAGGACAGAAAGAAAGAGAAAAAAAGGATCTTTTGTCTGCTGGTTTACTTTCCAAATGGTTGCAACACTCAGTACCGGGCAGGTGGTAGCACAAGTCAGGAATTCCATCTGGATCTTCCCAAGTCCTCAATCTATCTGTCTGAAACTAGAGAGGGATTAGGCCAGGCTGGTGCTCCTAGAGGATGCCGCTTCCCAGGCAGCAGCTTCATGTGCTCTTCTACAGCACCAGTCCACGCATTTCTCAATATTGTCATAACCTTTTTCCGGTTGAGATATATGTATGCATCACATGGTAGACATGGGTGCTGCAGTTGTGATTTCTTTCCCTTAAAATTTGTTGTGTTGTATTACAGCATTATTTTGGGATTTAAAATGAAAGTGATTAATTAAAGTCCTGCCTTACACATTTACTAATGAGATTAAGAAATAAGATGTTTTAGAATGTGCAAGTTTTCTCTTCATTGATTGACTTGCTTTTGCTCTTTTCTGAACTTTTATTGATTATACTGTGCAGTGATATTTAAATTAACCTTAACATAGTAATAATGCTTTTTATTTACATTGATCTTTCTTATCTATCCAACCATGTATTCATACATCCTTATAAATTTCTTTATGGCATGTAGCTTTAACTAATTTTATTTTGTACAAGTTTTGTTTATTTGAAGCCATTTTCATGGGGTATATGATCTTGCTAATAAGAAAAACATTGTATGTCAAAATATCTTTTATAAGTTTAGGCAAATTCATTTGAAACCAAGAAAATGTATTAAAGGTTGATTGTCTTTTTAAAGCTGATCTTTCTCAAATCAGTTTCTTTTATATATCATTGTTCTAATCAAACATACATACAAGTTTCAAGTTTAAATAGAATTTATTTCAGGCTTTTTTTTTAAATAACAGAAGGACTTTTTTTTTTTATTGGAAAGTCTGATATACAGAAAAGAGGAGAGACGGAAAGGAAGATCTTCCGTCTGATGATTGACTGACTAAGTGGCTGCAATGGCCGGTGCTGAGCCAGTCTGAAGCCAGGAGCCTGGAGACCTCTTCCAGGTCTCCCTGGGTACAGGGTTCCAAAGTTTTGTGTCATTCTTGACTGCTTTGCCAGGCTACAAGCAGGGAGCTGGATGGGAAGCGGGCCACCAGGATTAGAACTGGCGTCCATATGGGATCTTGGTACGTGCGAGGCGAGGACTTTTAGCCACTAGGCTACTGTGCTGGGCCGGACTTTTTTTTCTTAAACTGATTCACACCCAACCCTTTTAGAACATGATCTTCCATTTTTTTTAAGATTTATTTTATTTTATTGGAAAGTTAGATATACAGAGAGGAGAGACAGAGAGGAAGATCCTCTGTTTGATGATTCACTCCCCGAGTGAATTCATTCCCCACCTGCCGGAACTCAGCTGATTTAATGCCAGGATCCTCTTACGGTTTCTTATTCAGGTGCAGGGGCCCAAGGCTTTGGGCCGTCTTAGACTGCTTTCCCAGGTCACAGGCAGGGAACCAAATGGGAAGTGGGGCTAACAGGATAAGGATGGGCTCCCATATCAAATCCCTGTGCGTTCAAGGCATGTTTAGCCTTTATGCTACCACACCAGGCCCAAGAAGGACATATTTTAAATGATAATATTGTAACATTGTCCTGCATTCCAGACTTGTGGTCCTTATGGATAATGGTGCATGTACTGTAACGTGTACATATTGTGGCCCATGTGGGTGCTGCTTAGAGTCCTGTGTGCTCCACTTACCACCCAGCACTCTGCTAATGGATTGGAAAATGGCCCAAGTCCTGGGGTCCCTGCACTTGCATGGGAGATCTAGGTGAATTTCCAGAATCCTGTTGTCATCCTGCCTTCTCTCTTGTCCCCACCATCATAACCATTTGGCAAGTGAACCTGCAGATTAAAGATCTTCGTATTTATTTCGTTTCTCTGTGTGCAACACTGCCTTTCAAACAATTGTTTTTTATTTTTTTTAAAAAAGAGCAATGCAAGATGAATTTAGTAGAAAATTAGGTTTGTTAACTGTGTCATATGCTGTCTTGTTACATTTGAGTTCTATTCACAACAGGAATCAAGGGTTGCCATTTGATTGAGTTGTGAAACTTCTGCTTCAGCAGCTGCATTCAGTTTGGTTTTCAGTTACTCATTCTCATTCTTATTTATTAGCTGTACTGTGAGTCCAAAATTAAGACAAATATTTTAACAGCAACATTTAGTCTTTGTTTAGAAATGCCAGATTAGTCTTCACGGTTAGATGTGGGCTGATTGAATCTGGGTGGTGTGAGTCTGTTGCTTTCATTTATTTAGGGGGAAAAACTCAGTAACATTTCCTAGGCAACATTTTTTGTTGTTAATAAACTTTAAATTTAGAGCAGTTTTAGATTCACAGCAATATTGAGTCTGCTATATTCACCTACCCCACATATGCACAGTTTCCTGCATTACCAACAGCATATACCATAGTAGTTTGTTAATATATGATTGAAAGTTGTGTTGACACAGTGTCATCACATCACTGTAGCTGCCATTAGAGTTTACTCATGATTATGCATTTGTTGAAATTTATAAAACATTTATTTCATTATTAGAAAGGCAGAATTACAGAGAGCAGGAAAATAGCACAAGGCCTTCTGTTCACTGGTTTATCCTTCAAACAATTGCAGATACTAAGACTTCTGAATTGCATCCATGTGCATGGACCCAAACACTTGAGCCATCGTCTGCTGCTTTCCCAGATGCAGTAGGAGGGAGCTGGTTTGCAAGTGGAGCAGTCAGGAGTCAGCCTAGCACCTGTATATAATTCTGTCATTGCAGGTGGCAAATTAATCTTCGTGCTACCTTATGGTTCAAACTTTGTGGAGTTTTGACAGATACTTACTGCCATGTATCTTTTTTAGTATCATATGCAGGTTTTTTAAAGTCCTAAATATTTCAATGAGTTTAAAACATTTTAGCCCTATTTTTTGAAAAGTTCTTTCTGTACCTTTTCCTTCCATTTTCTCACTGCACTGTTCTTTAGCTCTTTATAGATTGTGTAATAGGTCTCAGAAACTTTTTTTCTCCAATTTTTAGGTTGGGTAGCTCCATTGAGTTGTGCTCACTTTGGCCGATCCTCTCTATCAGTTCAGATTTGGTGTTTGAACCTTTTAGAGGTGTTGTTTGTTTTGGTTATACTATTCAGCATTAGAATTTTTATTTTATACTTAAAAATATTTATTTTGTTTGAAAGACCGTTTTACAGAGAGAAGGGGGAAGAGAAAGAGAGAGAGATATCTTTCATTCACTGGTTCACTCCCCAAATGACCGTAGTGGCTGGAGCTGGACCAGTCCATAGCTGGGAGCTGCTCTGTCTTTGCTCCTGGTCAAATCAAATGGACCAGTGAGATGGACAGTTCTTTGTCTGGGTTTACCTCCCAAGCTCCCAGTGAAAGTCCCTTCCCGCATGGTTGCTGATGGAGTTGTGGCTGCTGGTGGAGTTCAGATTGCTGTTAACTGAATGTTGCTGGAATATCAGTCACTGCAATACTAGACCGTTGTGTCCACTGCCTTCCTGTGTCTGTCAGTCTCCAGATATCCATGTGCTGTTGTTCTGTCCTTTCCTATTTCCTGGAATGTGTCCTCTCTGCTTCATCCTGATTAAATGTTTCTCTGTCTGATTATACGTGTCCTTACCCTGTTGTGCCATCTTGATTCTCAGGAAAACTTTTGATTTGTCCTCATTACCCTACTAACTTTTGTGTGCTGGATACTGAGTAAATGTCCATTGCATAGTTACATCAGTTTTATTGAGTTTTTTTTTGAATTTATTGTTTCCTATAGAAACAATAGCAAATAAATGATTGATTATATTGCCTTGGACATTATAAAAGATACGTATTTTAAGTTAATGAATTAGAAATGCAAAGACAAAATCCTTTACTGGGCAAGAAACATGACGTTGCTAAAATAGACTTGTGGTCTTTAAGTCTGTAAATAATTAATTTGCTTTCCAGAAGCATTACTTCTGCCAGTTTTGCAGCTGAGAGCTGTGAATTGCAACACCATCCACATTTTAAATAATTGCCCCTCCTTGGCAGGGAGATTAGTTTTCCATCCATTAATAAGAAGAAATTGAGTGCTGAATTTTGAGTAAAATAGATTAAACATGTGTCACTTTGGATGCTTGACTGCATCTTTAACAGACTTGAAATTCTTCTGGTTACTTAAATGGTGTATTCTGAACGGTGAAGGAGGTCTTGGGTTAATGGGTAAAGAAGTTTGAATTATTGTTGCTTTTTCATTAAACGTTGTTCCCATCGTTCCTCTTAAGTGGCTTAGTTTTTTCATAATATCTGTTAGACTACAGAGAGTTGCCAAATAATATAACTTGTGATTTTTCGTTTGTTAGATTCTAGTTTACTGCTGCTTATCATCTGTATTATATAATTAATTAGAGAAAAAAGATTAAAGAATTTTTGCATTTTATCTCCTTAACAAGAATGTTTTCATTGTAGTGTTGTATTGTTCCTGCTTTTTCATTATCTTGTGAGGTAGCATTTTTTACTCATGAGATGGATTACTCCTTAAAGGATTTACTTTTCTTTCTCCCTGTTCCTTGTGACACTGAAATTGTATGAGAGCTAAAAGAGTCTATTGTAGGGATGGCTTGCTATAATACGTAGTAGGTGCTGTATCTTTGGCTGACAGTACTTTTAGGATCTTACCATAATGCTTTGATTTCTTTTATTTTTTAAAAAGATTTATTTATATGTATCTTTGAAATGCAAAGGAGATAGAGGGAGGGAGGGAGAGAGAGTGAAAGAATGAGAGAGAGAAATCTGCTGGGTTAGTCCCCAAATGATCACAACAGTCAGGTATTGGTTAAGTTAAAAGCAGAAGCTAGGAATTCCATCCTTTTCCAGGCATCTACTGCTTCCTGCATGCTTTCACAAGAAGCTCAAGGAGGTGTGGATGGAACTGTCCTCTGATATTGGATGCAGGTATCCCACACACAGAAAAAACCTCAGTAAATTTATGACTTACATCAAAGCTACAGAATAGACAGTAAATATAGATCTAGTGAATCCCAGCTTCCATATTTTTTCAACTGCCTGTGGCTTGGCCAGAGCCAAAGCCTAGAGCCAGGAATTCATTCAGAGTCTCCTGTGTGAATGGCAGGAATCTTTCCCAGCATCTATATTAGCAGCAAGCTACACTGGAAGCAGAGTCAGTTCTCAAAGTCAGGTAATCCAATAGAGTACCTTGCTGCTCCAGATACAACTTTTTAAAAAAAGCTTTATTTGTTTTTATGGAAAGGCAGATTTACCTAGAGAAGCAGAGACAGAAAGATCTTCCATCCACTGGTTCACTCACCAGATGGCTTCAATGGTCTGAGCTGAACCAGGAACTTGTTTTGGGCCTTTCATGTGAGTTCAGGTTCCCAAGGCTTTGGGCCATCCTCTGTTGCTTTTCCAGGCCACAAATAGGGAGCCGAATGGGAGGTGAGCAACCAGAACACAAATTTATGCCCATATGGGATGCTGGTGCTTGTAAGACAAGGATTAGCTATTTGAGCTATTGTGCCAACCCCTCCAGATCCAACTCTTTCAGTTCATTTGAATTTCTAAAGTGTCACATAATTCAGTAAAGTAAGGATGATGGTCCTCAAGCACCTAGGATATACTTGTGGGACAAAATGAACCATTACTTAATTTCATACATGGAACACCATACTAAATGCATAATATGCTTAATTTTAAAAGCCAAACCTACAAATATACACAAAGAAAACATATAACTGTATCTTTGTGACTTTGGGATAAAGAAACATTTGTTGGGCCCGGCGCGATGGTGCAGTGGTTAAGGTCCTCACCTTGCACGCCCGGGATCCCATAGGGGCGCCGGTTCGATCCCGGCAGCCCCGCTTCCCTTCCAGCTCCCTGCCAGTGGCCTGGGAAAGCAGTCGAGGATGGCCCAAAGCTTTGGGACCCTGCACCCGTGTGGGAGACCTGGAAGAGGCTCCTGGCTTCGGACCGGCATAGCATCGGCCATTGCGCTCACTTGGGGAGTGAATCATCAGATGGAAGATCTTCCTCTCTGTCTCTCCTCTCTGTATATCCGCCTTTCCAATAAAAAAAAATAATAAAAATAAATCTTTAAAAAAAAAAGAAACATTTGTTAAATTGGATACTGAAATGATAAAAGCGATCTGCACCAGCATGGAATGATGTTTGGATAATGAAGATATGCTGCAGACAAGGAGACAATTTTGATGGATAGATAAATGGATGAAATGATTAAAGTTTTAAAAGGTTGACATTATGAACTGTTCATGAACATTTGCAGCTTGTGAGAAAGTAAGATTATGCAGACACTTTGTAAAACGGTTTCTTAAAAAGTTAAACAATGTGTGATCTAATAGTCCAATTCTAAATAATCACCCAAAGGAAAGAAAGTAGATGTTCACATAGCGATTAGTATTTGAATGTTTCTGGATCATGTCACAAGATTTTAAAAGTAGAAAGCAATTGAGAAGTGAATGTAAATTATTTTTTACAGTGTAATACTGATCTTGTTTGTGTATGTGTGTATTTATGAATGAATGCTGCTTACAGTAAAAGGTTGAGAAAATGCTGTGATTGTATTTGTAGTATAAAGCAAGCAATATTAATCCATAATAACCTGTGGTTGCATGGGACCAGAAGGGCGGGGGATGGGTGTATAAACAGTGCATAAAAGGAAACTTTTTCAAATGTTCCTTATGTCAGTTATGGTAGTACCTGTCTATAGGTGTATAGTTGTCAGACTCAAACTGTACAGTTAAGATGGATACATTTATTCTATGTAAGTTATACAGTGGTAAATTTTATAATAAAAGTGTTGAAACTATTCTGAATCTGCAAAGTAATACACTCTACTTCTTGAAAAAATAAAAAAGTAAGCATACATTACTTTTCTGTTTCCACATTAATATTATTATAATTATTACTAATATTATTTCTGTATTCAGGGTAGGGGGAAAGACAAAGGGAAAAGTCCCACCCAGCCTCCCACCCAACCCAGGTCTCTGACGTGGGGCATGCTTGAGGGTCCTGCTCATGCAGTTTTGATAGTTCAACAGTTCTGAATTGCAAGCATGATGAACTCTATTCAGAATCCATTGGCTGACATAATCTCTTCGTGGTTGGGATTCTGAGATCAGCAGTTGGAGGGATTCCAAAGGAACTTCGTCTAGGTGATCCCAGGCCTGATTCTTGTGTGTGCTTGCCAGTACAGGGTTGAGCACAGTCCGTCTCCCCAGTCAACTTATGCACATGCTGATGGTTGCAATTGCTGGGTTAGTTCTGTTTCCAGCCCTGTCTTCCATGCAAACTGATGGGTGTTGCAGTCCAGCCCGATCCTGCCCACTTCATACTGGGCCCTCACGCACACCAGTGGGAGCTGCAGCGTAGTTGGGGCAACTCACTATAACCACCACCAAGCCCGCCCCCTACCCTGGTTCCCATGCTTGCCAATATGTACCACAACTTGTTCAGTCTGTCCCGTATCCCAATTAGCTCTTGTACATGTCAATGAGCATTGAAGCCTAGTTCAACCCAAACTGCCCTACTCTCCAGCCCACACATATACTGGCAGTGCTTTTTTGTCTAGCCAGATCTGCCCCAGTTTTTGGTTTTCATGCTCTCTAGTAGGAGTGGTAACCCAACAGGGAGGAGCCCACTATTTTACTTCTTGGCCACGCCCACTCCCAGATTATGCACTCTTCAGGTGGTTCTGGAGTTTAACTTGACAGAATTAGCCCCCAGTGCCAGCTTCTGCCAGCTGATGTTGCAGCTAAGCCCTACCAACCCTCACCCACTCTAATTTATGCTTGCACCAGGAGGAACAATCAGCCCAGCCTGGCTTTTCCCTGATCTGGCTCACATGAGGCCCACAGATGTTGTCATATCGTGCACTCTCCAGGTGGTTCTGGAGTTTAACCTGACAGAGTTAGCCCCCAGTGCCAGCTTCTGCCAGCTGATTTTGCAGCTAAGCCCAAACATCCCTCATCCATTCTATTTTATGCTTGCCTCAGGAGGAACAGTCAGCCCAGCCTGGCTTTTATCTAGCTCACATGAGGCCCACAGTGTTGTAGCCCTGCCTGGTCTGGTTTGCCCCCATCCCAGCTCACGCTCTCCAGTGGGAGTGGTTATCCAGTAGGGGAGCCCTCCACATTCCTCTGCAGGCTCTGCCCCCTCCCTCCCTGGTTCTCATATGTGCTGGTTGCCCAGTCTGGTATGGTCCACCTCACCTTGGCATTTGCCAGTGGTTGTTGTAGCCTGGCCTGGCCTGGCCCATTCCCAATTCCAGCTCACGCTGGTGGGGGTTACAGCTTACCAGCCCAGCAGGCATCCAATACCAGCTGTAATGTGCACTGGTACGTGTTGCAACTGAACCTGGCCCGACCCACACTCTTTTCTGGTGCTTGGATTCACCAGCAGTTGATGTGACCTAACTCAGCCCAGTCTGTCCCCGACCTGTGCCAAATATATGCCAGTGGGTATCTTTCTCTGGCCTAGTCTGGGTTGCTCCCTATTGTGGTTCTTGTGCTCACCTGCAGGGACTGTGTCTCGACAAAGGAGTTTCCCAAGCTCCTATATCACAACCTCTTCTTATGGCAGATCTTGTGCATACCGCTGGGTGCATGGGCCAGCCCTACTTAGTCCACCTCCTGTTAACAGTAGCCTTTCCTGACCAGCCTTCAACCCATTCCAGTTCTTGCTGTTGGATGTTTCAGCCCAGCCAAGGCTCATCCATACCCAAATACTGCCCACACATGGCTCAGTTGGGACAGAGACCTAGACTAGTCCATCCTACATTTATCCTGGTTCTTCAGAGCCCCAGATGGTGCTGCAGTCTGGCCTGGCTAGGTGTGCCCCGCCCCAGTTCATACTTGTGCCACGGGATACTGCAGTTATATCCAGACCAGAACTCAGCCCCCACTCCGGCCCCCGCACTCATTAGTAGGAACCCCAACTCAGCAAGGGTATATTCTCATAGCTCCCCAAATGGGCCTATTCCCAGGCTTAGATTATGCACATGCCAGTGGTTGCTCTGACCTTGTTGGCTTAGCCCCTCACCTGTCTCCGCCTTTGCCTTCAATGCTGTGGCCTAGTATTCCTGGCTTAAGCAGACCAGTCTGTGTAAGAGCCTATTTTGGCCTAACCTGTGCTCCATCCTGATTTCTATTCTTCATTGTGAGTTAAGGTTTGCTCAGCCCTACCCAGTCTTCCCCCTTCAATTGCAGCTCTGCCCACCCCACATCCTGTTTTAGAATACACATTCGGGTGCTGATGCCTTGACCTGCCCAAACTATTGTCGGTTCCTTTATCCCTGAGTGATCGTTCCTTTATCCATGGTCTCACCGGCTCAGCCCATCACCCCGCTACTTTTGAGCTAACCAGTGGGACTTGTATTTTCACATGGTTGGACTCACACATCCCCCATAGAATCTACCCCCGGACCTGGTTCTCTTACGTGTGTTGGTTAGTGTCTTGACCCTGCCAAGTGTGACCATCCCCTGTTCTACCATTTAGTCAGGTACTGGTACCTAACCCTGCCAGACAAGCCCCCAGCCATAGTTTTCATGTGGACTGGTGTGTGGCAGTCAGTGATGCTCTATGCTAACAGCTCATTCCATGACTCCCATGTGGGTTGGTAAATCATTTTGGCCCAAATAGATCTTATGGCCTCTCCCCTGCAAACCACCAGGTCTCAGTCCCTATGCTTGCCAGAAAGTTCTGTGACCCCATTGCTGGAAGTCACACAGGATTCATCCCTCACCTAAACTTACATTGGCCTTATCCATAGATGACCCTAGGTAGCAATTACATACCTTAAAAACCCTAGAGCTCTCTGCCAGGTGGCCAGTAGGCAGAACCCAAAGCCTAGGACTCTGTCACTATGTGGTGATGGTGCCCTTGGGCCGAGTCCTGAGCATTGGGTCTGACCTGGCTCGGGTACTCTCCACTAGCAGGTTGCCACCTCTGAAGAGGGCTGCTATCACCTGAGCCACCATGGTCGAACTCCCACCCCCTAGCTTTCTTCTGCCACGTGGTGGTAGCTGCAGGGTGGGGCTAGAAGCCCAATCCTGTCGCAGGATTGCCTATGCCGTACTCATCATTGGGGTAGAAATTTCTCTCTCCGGCATCCCAGCAGCCCAGACTCTCACATTGTGTGGTGACAGTGCCCATGGGCCAAGTCCCGGGCATTGAATCCTACCTGGTTCCGGTACTCTCCACAATTGGGTCGCCACCACTGCGTAGGGCTGCTGTCGCCTGAGCCACCAAGGTCGAATTCCGTACACCACTTCTGAATATTTATCTTGTAAATAATTGTTAAAAATAATGCATTTTCTAGCACTTAATATGAAAACCCATAGAATATGGCCAGATATCTTCCTAATTCTAAAAATTTCATTTTTCAAAGAGGAAAAAATGAGGTATATGTATATTAAGATACTTTTTACCTTAAAAATTGCACAAAGAATTATATACCAACTTAAGAGATATATAAATAAAGTAAGTAAGTGAGCTAGAAAGCCACTTGTTGATTTTAGACTTTTCCACATGGACTACATAAGGGCAACATCATATTGTATTGTAATTTATATAGCTTATGTATGTATATACAAGGAAGGGATCAAATAAATCATCTCTTTTGTTTAGTACTGTTTACTTCAGTGTCTTTAACAGGATGTTATGTAGCTTGTTTGATAATGATTTACTGTATTCTTGGCTACTGAGGTGGAAAAATACATTGATGGGTTTGATTATCAGTGTCTTGGTCCAGCTTAAGAAATGTGGTAGCTTAACTGATGTGATCCTTATGGTGGCTTTGAGGCCATCATTTTCAAGTATTCATATTCTGTTAGAAAGTTTTATTAATCAGATGTTATTTTACAATGGTATTATGGTTTTTGCAGGCTGAGTTGATTATGGATTTTGACAGAGGGATTTTTTTTTAAGATTTATTTTATTTTATTGGAAAGGCAGATGTATAGAGAGGAGGAGATACAGAGAGGAAGATCTTCTGTCCCATGATTCACTCCCCAAGTGGCTGCAATGGCCGGTGCTGCACCTATCTGAAGCCAGGAGCCAGGAGCCAGGAACTTCTTCCTGGTTCTCCCACGCGGTGCAGGGTTCCAAGGCTTTGGGCCGTCCTTGACTGCTTTCCCAGGCAACCAGCAGGGAGCTGGATGGGAAGCGGGGCTGCCGGGCTTAGAACCGGCACCCACATAGGATCCCGGTGCATTCAATGTATGTTCAATGTGAGGACTAACCATTACGCTATTGTGCCCACATGGGATCCCAGCGTGTTCATTGTGATGATTTTAACCATTATGCTATAGCACCAGGCCCAACACAAGGATTTTATTTCTTTGTTTTTGTGTGTATGAAGTTGGTTGTTAACTGTTATAAATTATGTGTTGGATGCTTTCAAAGTACTAATCAGAAAGCATTGCATTCAAAATAATTAATTCTAAAGTATAAAATTATTTTATGAGTAATACAACCTAAATTCCTTTTAGGATTTTTGTTTGGCCCAGCATATCAATGTTTATGTTTTTTTTTTTTTTTTTTGGAACAGAGTATGACTAGTTGGTAATTTGTCTTCCAATTCACATGTGTGCACATGTTAAAGAACCATACAATTAGATAGGTGTTATAAATAGGATATGGGAAAAAAGACAGACCTACTCATGTTTCTAGGATTTCATAGCTGATGCCCAGTAGAGCTTTTCTACTCTTTAATTTTGCTTTTTGGGCTAACCAGCTGACGCCCAGTTGAAAAGACTTATGTTCTTATGAGGCCACAAAAGCCTTAATGTTCGTTCTGTAGCAACCTCAGATTTTGGAGAACGCTGTGTACCATCAGCAGCTTCAGTCTCCACCCTCTAACGCTAAGGCTCATCTATCAAACTTGAGGCTGAGAGTGAGGGAGAGGAAGCTTCCAGATAAACATACAGCAGCGCCTAAACAGCTAATCACTCTAGTCTTCCGCTTCCAGGCCCTATAATTAGAAGCCCTTCTTTTCCTTGTATTCCCAGATGACGCAAATGCTTTTTGTGGCTTGGCACCTCATTTGGGGCGTGGGTTTAGTTTATGGCCAGGCCAAAGTCTGGTTTAGTCTTCTGATGCTGCATAAATAGTTCTCAAGCCACAGTCTACTTTGTATGAGTTTTTCCTTTTATGTATATGTGCTTTTAAACTTGTTTTGCAAAAGAAGAAGAAAAGCTTACTATTTTGTTGCAGTGTGTGTACAAAGCAGGAAATTGTGAATTAAAAGAAGTCACATGATTATGTAGTCCAACACTAGCCATTTCTTTCTTACCTTGGAGCTTTTTGCATTTTAAAAATAATTTTATATTGTTTGTATAAAGTGTAAACTCATTGGTATTTCTTGGATTTCAGAGCAAGGAAAATTACCATAGTTAAAGTGGGACAAAAAGGGTTAATTCATGATGCACTAATGGTTAAAAAGAGCTAACTTTTAGGAAGCTGATATAGAATAAATGTTAATGCAATCTTACTTGGCAGTTTAACTCCTATTCAGTAATAGAAGAAATAAGTAGTTAATAGAGATGTTGGAGACCAAAGGAAAATCAGCTGGAATTGCCATTTTAGCTCATTCCAGGTATGTAGGTATATATGGAACAGTTTTCAAGGTATCATCTTCTGAGCCTAAAACGAACTTTAAAAAGTTAGAAATAGTTTTTGTCAAAATGAAACATAGGGAAAGAAACCCAATTAGTTCAAAATTAAGTAACATAGCTTTTTATAACCTGTGATTGAAAGAGGTGGGAGACTTGAAAGAGGCTTTTGGCTCCTGGCTTCAGCCAGCCCAGCCCTGGCTGTTATGACTTTGGAGAGTGAACCAGCAAAAGGAAGAGATCTCTGTGTCTCCCTCCCTGCCTTCCCCCTTCTCTCTCTCTCTGTAATTCCTTCAAATAAATAAATATTCAATAAAAAAAGAAATTTGTATAAAGGAAGAACAAATAACTTGAAATATGGAGAATAAGGGAAATAATAAATTTGGCAGCTTAAAGAAATGAAATTAAAGAGATCATTAAACCAAAATTGGTTACCTGGGAAAGTCTTAGGGAAAAAAAAAAAGAGACACAAACTACTAATATCCTGAAATAAAAAGTAGCTATCACTAAAAGCCACATAGAAATAATCCACATGTTTGCAGCTGGGAATTAGGAACTCAGTCAAGTCACATATGTGATACCAGTAACCCAGTGGTTTGAGCCATCACTGTTGCCTCCTTTGGTATGTATTAGAACGGAGGTGGAATCAGGTACTCTGATGTTTGACATGAATGTAATTTTCAAAAGGATTTATTTATATAAAAAAGATTTATCTTTATTTATTTCAAAGGCAGAGTTAGAGAGAGGGAGAGAAGGGAAAGACAGTGGTCTTCTAGCCCATGTTTGCATCCTCAGATGGCTGCAATGACTAAGACTGGGTCAGGAGGAAGACAAGAGCTAAGAGCTTCATCTGGGTTTCCTACATATAGGTGCCCAAGCTGTGGGGACCACTTCTGCATGCACTCAGGTGCATTTAGGGAGCTTGTATTGGAAGTTGAAGAATCAGGACATGTGATATTGGCCTTTCAGGTTGTAGCCTAACCTGATATGCCACAATACCAGCTCCAAGATGGGTGTAAGGAAACAGCATGCAGAAATAAAAAAATGCAAAAACTATAAAAACAACACCTCTCTACTACCAATGACTAGAATTTGAAAAATTCAGAAAAAGTCAATTTTATTTGAATATAGCAGGGAGGAGATGGTAGTATTTCAAGGCAAAGATGTGTATGATGGTTATGATGCTAGCAGAGACAAGCATATGCTGTGTCAGAGTGCTTAGGTTTGAGTTCAAACTCTTTTTCCCATCCAGTTTCTTGGTAATGCACACAGCAACAGGTAATGGCTCAAAGAGTTGGGTTCTAACATGGGAGACTCAAACTGTTATCTCATATTTTTTGTTCTTAAAAATACTCTGGCAATGTCCTGATATCTGTATATTTATTGTTTATATATTGCTGTTTTTATGGTTTAGCAGTAAGATTGATATTCACATGAAAAGTATGTTTTAATTTTGCTTTTTGAGAAGTTTTAAATGTATCTTAAAATTTTTTCCTTTGTGGATCTCGTGAGTAGCTTTTGAAGATTTCCTCCATTATACATGGTCATTTTTATTTTTAAACTTTTTTTTGTGTGTGTGTATTACAGGAATGCTTCTAGTCACAACAGATACCCTTGGCCATGACTTTCATGTCTTCCAAATTTTAACTCACCCGTGGTCCTCATCACAAAGTGCTGTGCACCATCTTTACACACTTCACAGGGGAGAGACTGAAGCCAAAGTAAGTTGTTCATGTTTCAGAAGGTGATTCATTTTGGGGATCTGACAACTACTCTAGCTGATCATTTGCATCACAGTGGAGTTTAATGTTAACATTAATGAAAAAAATGTGAGTAATGCTTTCTTTTTTTTTCTTAAGATCTATTTATTTATTTATTTATTGGATTTATTTATTGGAAAGGCAGATTTTACAGAGAGGAGAGACAGAGAAAAAGATATCTGACCCCTGGTTCACTTCCCAAGTGTGCCCAACAGCTGGAGCTGAGCTGATCTGAACCCAGAACCCAAGAGCTTCTTCTGGATCTCCCACACAAGGGCAGGGTCCCAAGGTTTGGGGCCATTGTCTACTGCTTTCCCAGGCCACAAGCAGGGAGCTGGATGGAAAGTGGAGCAGCTGGGACACAAATCTACGTGCCCATATGGAATCCCGGTAGTTGCAAGGCGAGGATTTAGCCATTCAGCCATTGTGCCGGTTCTGAGTAATGCTTTCTGTGATGTAGTAGGTTAGGTAATACTAAGAGGCAGTATTTCATTTCGATTCAATAAAGACGTAGGAGGTAGAAAAAAGTCTTGGTGTTTAAATGTTCAGTTACTTTTGGTGGAACAGTAGTGTGCTTAGAATTGTCATTCTACTCCCCCCACCTTTGTTGTTGTTGTTTTTGTTGCAGAGAAAAGTCCTATAATTTTAAAAAAAAATTTCTTTACTTATTTGAATAGCAGAGGTAGTAGTTATGGTGGTCCACCTGGTTTAGGTCCTACTTAGGATGTCTGCTTCCTTGGGGTTAGGGTGCTGATTTGAGTCTCCTCTGGTCTTTGTTTCTGATCCAGTTTCCTGCTAATGCACATGGGAGAAAATGGGGAATAACCTAAGTATGTCAGTTCCTGCTTCCCATCTAAAAGACCTGTGCAGAGTTCCTAGTGCCTAACTGTAGCTGGACACAGCTGTTGTGGGCATTTAGTAAGCGTCAGTCTACTTGTTTATCTCTTTCCTTCTCTGTTCTTCTTCCTTTCAAATGAGTAAATTAATCTTTAGGAGAAAAAATATTGTCTTTCATCTGCTGTCTTACTAACCATATATCCTTGACTGTCAGGATTGTGTCAGGAGTTGCAATCTCAATTGAGGTCTTTTCATGTGGGTGGAAGGGCACAGCAACTTTTTGTCTCCCAGGGTGTGTGTTGGTAATACTTTGACACAGGATCGAGACCTAGGGCTAAAGCTGAGGCCCTCTGGAGTGGAATGTAGACAGACTTGCTAAGCAGTATCTTAAGCATCAAGTCAAATGCCTTTGCCTAATATTAACACATTTAAGAATTACAGGCCATTGTAAAATGTACCTCACATTTTTTGTCAAACTAAGTTTATTCATCTTGGCAAGAATATCACAGAGGCCATGCTGATGCTTCTTGTTGCATCAGGTGGTATGTGATTTTGCTTTGTGCTATTACTGATGATGATCAATTTAACTACCTGACTGTGAGCTTTTTTCACTGTGAAGTTACTCTTTTATACAGAATAAGATTTTATGTAGAGGTGTTTCCAAACTAAATTCTTATTCCTTTTCTGACCTTCTGATTGTTTTATTTTGGCCTCCTAAATTCCTGTGTTATTTGATGAATTGTATATATATCTAGTTGTATTGATTTTCATGTAAAAATATTTCCAAATTTAGAGTCTTAATTTGGTATAACCTCCATGTGCCATTATTCTGTGAACATTCTGTATTTCCTTAATAAATACTAAGTGGTATATTCTTAAGATTAGTTAGCATTTGGTTTTGTTGGTTTTGTTTGGATATTTAGAATCAGACAAGCTTTTTAGGTAAGGATTCAATGTTCCAGTATTCCATGAACAAATTTTATTTTCATTTGTTTACATAAAGGTAGTAGATTTCACTTAAGTCATATGTACAGTTTTGAGAATTTATTAATAATTCTGACTATACTCTACTTTCCTCTCTCTACTTTCATTCTCCCTTTACCTTCCTTTCTTATTTCTCTTTTGGTTTTGGCAGTGGCAAATCTTATAATCAAAAGATTAATCCTCTACTAAATAAAGCATTAAATAGTGAGTAGAATGGCAATTGTTTTGAGGAATGTAGGCAAGTGTATAAAAAATAGTCAAGTCTCACGATGTCTGTTTCACTCATATGCATTATATTTTTTGTACCATATCAGTTACCACATATCAGAAATAATACTTGATATTTCTTTTTGGGGGGCTAACTACTTCACTAAGCATGATGGTCTATAATATAATTGTATCCATTTTGTTGCAAAAGACAGGAGTTTTGTACAACTCAGTAGTATTTCTTTGTTCGTTGTGTGTATATACCACGTTGCTTTTATCCAGTCCTCAAGTGATGTGCATCTTGGCTGATACCATATCTTAACTGTTGTGAGTTAAGCTACTATAAAAATGGGAGTACACATAACTCTTTCATATGTTTATTTCATCTTCTTTGAGTCAACCCCAGGATTGGGATGACTGGATCATATGATGAGTGTATTTTCAGATTTCTGAGGGATCTCCATAACTGTCTTCAATATGGTTTTACTAGTTTACATCCCTACTAAGTATTATGGTACCTTTTCCCTTATATCCTTGCTAGCATTTGCTGTTTTTTTTTTTTTTTTGATTGATAACTATGCTGAGCAGGGTGAGGTGAAACCTCATTGTGTTTTTTAGTTACATTTCCCTGATTGCTGGTGATCCTGAGTATCTTTTCATTTGTTGGCCACTTGCTGACCATCCTTTCAAGGTATGCCTATCCATGTCAATGGAATATTTGTTTTGTGGTTGTTGAGTTTTTTAAACTCCTTATGTATTCTAGACATTAATGCTTTGACAGATCTGTAATTTGCAGGGTTTTTTTTTCCTATTCTGTTGGTTGTCTCTTCACTTTGTTGTTTTTCGCTCTGCCGAAGCTTCTTACCCTGAAATAATCTCATTTGACCATTTTTTGCTGTTATTGCTCATGCTGCTGGGCTCTTATCCAAGGAGTTTACCTTTTCCAGAGTCTTGAAGTATCTTCCCTATGTTTTTCTATAGTACTTTGATGATTTTAGATTTTTAGGTTTAGGTTTTTGATCCATTGTGAATTAATTTTTGTGTGGAAAGTACAGTAGGAGTCTTACTTTAAATATCTGTGTGTGAAGATCTAGTTTTCCTGAAACTATTTGTTCAAGAGACTATCCTTTCTCCAGGGAATGATTTTAGCTTGTTTGTAGATGCATGGGTTAATTTCTGGGGTCTTTACTATGTTTCATTGGTTCACATGTCTGTTTTTATGCCAGTACTAGACAGTTTTGTTTATAATTGTCCTTTAATGTATCTAAAGTCTGGTCTTGTGATGCCTCTGGCTTTACTCATTATGCTGCAATAATGACCTTTGTTTTTATTGTTAAAGATTGTTTTAGCTTGTTGCGGTGTTGGGATTTCTATGTTTACATATAAATTTTAAGGTAAGGTCATTTTTTTAAGATCGAGAAAAATGTCCTTAGTATTTTGATTGATATCACATTGAATATAAATTTTGTTGGGCTGTATGGACATTTTGATGATTCTTCCAGCACATGAACATGAAAAAGTTTACCAAATTTTTAATTTTTCCTATTTTTTCCTTAATGTTTCATAATTTTTCTTATAGAAATCCTTTGTCTCCTTGGATTAATTTATCCCAAGATGTTTCCTTTTCTTAGTAGCTATTATGAACAAGATTGATCTTAAAAGTTCTTTGTCAGCCATGGCATTGTTTGTGTATACAAATACTGTTTTGTGTGCTGATCTCATGTTATACAACTCTGCCAAATTATCTTGGGAATCTCTTGGTGGAGTCTTTTGGTTCCCTTTAGTATAGAAACATATCAGCTGTAAACAAGGATAATTTGACTTTTTCCTTTGTGTTCCTTTGACTTCCTTTTCTTTCCTAACAGTTTTGTCTAAAACTTCCAGAAGTATTTTGAATAGTAATGATGAGCTTGGCATCCTTGTCTAGTTCTGGATATCAATGAAAATGCATCCAGCTTTTTCCTATTCAGTATGTTACCTGCTGTGAGTTTGTCATATATTGCCTTGATTATGTTGAGGTATGTTCCTTTTACATCCAGCTTCCTTAAGGTTTTTATCATGAAAATATTAATTTAATTATCTAAAAGTTAGACTTACACAGTTAAAGAAGAGACAGAAAAAGAGAGAGAGAGGTAGAGACAGAATATAGATAGAAATAGAGACACTTGCATCTTCTAGTGCCCTCCCCAGAGTGTGGCAATGACTGGAATTGGGCCAGGCTGATGCCAGAAGTTTGGAGCTTCTTCTGGTCCTTTTGCATGGTTGCAGAAACCCAAGCACTTGGGCTGTCTCCTGCTGCTTTTCCAAGACTATTAGCAGGGGGCTGCATTGGAAGTAGAGCACCTGGGATATGAATTGGTGCCCAAATGAAATGCTGATATTGCAAGCAGTAGCTTTATGTGCTGTATGTCACAGTGCTGACCCGTAATGTATTTTATCAGATGCTTTTTCTGAATCTATTGAGATGTTCACAAATAAAATTTTATACAGCTTGTTAGTGTTATGTATCATGTTTATTCATTTGTGTATGTTGAATCGTCCCTGTATCCCAGTGATAAATCCAACATTTTTTTAATGTGTTGTTGGATCCAGTTAGCTAGTGTTTTGTTGAGGATTTTTGCATCCATGTTCATCAGGATATTCATCTATAGTTCTCTTTGTTTTTTATATCTTTTTCTGGTTTTGGAATTAAGGTTATGCTGTACTCATAGGAGAAATTTGCGAGTATTTATTCCCTTTGAATTTTTTGAATAGTTTAAGACTAAATGGGTCTGATGCAATGGCTCAACCTCTAAATCCTCACCTTGCAACCACTGGCATCCCATATGGGGTGCCGGTTTGTGTCCTGGCTGCTCCACTTCCCCCCCAGCTCCATGCTTTTGGCTTAGGAAAGCAGTGGAAGATGGCCCAAAACCTTGGGACCATGTACCTGCGTGGGAGACCCAGAAAAAGCTCCTGTTAGTCTGAAAATCAGAGTATTTCTTAACCTTCATGGTATCTCTCATCCTTTACCCAGAAAAAGCTCCTGTTAGTCTGAAAATCAGAGTATTTCTTAACCTTCATGGTATCTCTCATCCTTTAAACAGTGCCTTGTAGGTAACAGGTACAATGAATTGCTGCTAGTACTGATAGTCTTCATTAACAAGTAGGAAAAACCTGTAAATACGATTTTACTCTAAGACACATTTTGTAATGTAGGAGATTGAGAGTTTCTGAACAATAAAACACCAAGATCAAAGAATGTCAAAGTTAATTTTTATATGGGTCTACTGAAAATTATTTTAAAGTGGTATTGGAAATCACATGCATAAAATCACATATTTATGACACATGGGCTCTGTAGCCATCTCTGAGTACTATAAAATCATGTTATTCTAAATTCTTCTAAGAACTCTGTACTTTAATCAGGCAAAGAAAAAAAATTGAATTTGTGGATCTAATTATGTTGAATTAAGTTGTTTTGTGGTCTATGACATGGAATATCCTCTGCATCTGAGAGTAATTTTCCTTTTAAAGCATATAGATTGTAGAAAAATTGTTCCTGTTTTTGGCAGCAAGTATAAATTTTACAAGTATTTTGTTAATATGCTTATGATTGTCTGAGGCAGACTTCAATTCATTTTTGTATTTAAATTAGATAAAGGATAAAGTTGCTTTTGAAGCACGTGATAAGCAAGTGTTAATTTCATTGTATTTACAAAAGTCCTGATAAATATATGTAGTAGTGAAGCAAGTACAGTCCTGCTAAATGATCAGTGTAACTGTAAGAGGAAAAAAACATGCCTCTTAATATTATTAACAGGTAGTATTTGCTGGCCATTTTAGGTAAAACCAAAATGTTTTTTGTGAATATATTCAGATTCTCTGGATGTTTATTTGGAAAGGCTATAAACCTTGTATGAGACTCTGTTTGTATTATTTTCTTCATCTGACCCCCACATAACAGTTTCCTGGAGATATAATAAGCAAATAGTATTCACCAAAATGTTAATGGAGAATGGATTAAAAGATAAGTTATTGTGTTGTCAGAAAATATATTTATATTTTATAGTTTTTTTCCATAATAAAAATTTCATAATAAACATTTTCCATGAACTTTTTAAAGGCCCCCCTCATGCGGAATTATTAGAAAACTTTGACACCAAGATAAATTTAACTTTCAATTCCCATTTTCTGCAGACTTCTTAAAGATATCCTATATCCTAAATTATTTTCATCTTAAAATTTGAAAAAAATTGTGCTGTTCAAATTGAGAAAGTAAGAGGGCAGGAAGTGAAATAACTCTTATCCACTGGTTATCTGCCAGATACCCTGAGGAGCTAGGCCTTGACCAGGCCAAAGCTAGGTGCTGGGACTTCAGTCCCTATTTTCCATGTAGCTAGCAGGCAAAGACATAGTAATTGAACTCAGCTACATCAGTATGCAGAGTAGATGTCTTACCTCTCAACTTTTTTCTTCCCTAAATTTATTTTAATTGTGTTATGGAGAGGGAGAGAGAGAGAGTGCCAGGCCAAAGCCATGAGCCAGGAACTTCCTCTGGGTCTCCTACATGGGCACAGGGTCTTAAGCATTTGGGCTGTCCTCCACTGCTTTCCCAAAGGGCTCTTGATCAGAAATGGTGTGACCGGCACTTGAACCAGGGCCCATATGGCATTTTGGTGCTCCAGGCAGTGGCTCAACCAACACTGGTCCCAACTCTCATCTTGCACATTAGATTACCTGCTCATGGGATTTAAGATTCCGTGGTTGAGAAATATGTTCTCTGAATGATGCAGATCATCACCAGGATCCAATTTCAGAAATTTTTGTAACATTTCAGTATCTGCTCTGTTAGTGTACAATAGGATACATATTAATAATCATCTTCCCAAACATTAGCTAAATACTTTTTCAATCTTTAAGTTACTCATTAATGAAGCATATCTAATCCCTATTTCATAGAGTTTATTGAGAGAATGTCAGAAATTTTTAAGGATTTTATACAAGTTCATGAAGGATATGATTAAAAGAGAGCTTCATTTTGCTACAAAGCATTTTGAAGATCTTCTCTAGTTTTTCTCATCATAGACCTTTTCCATGAGGGTTTTTGAAGATACCCAATACATAAACTGATTAGCAGCAGAGTAGCTGGTACAGAATATACCAGGCTGAATCAGTATTAGTATCTCCATTTTTGGTTAGTATAGTCAGAGGCACTGAATTTACCATTTATACCAAGAACAACTGAATGACGAATACTGTTTTATTTGTTTGGTTTTCTGGTTGATACTGTACATTAGTCATTGAATGGAATGACCCTTTGATAGTTAACAAACAGAAGAGGTAGAAGCTAATCATTCTCCCAGTTTACTGTCTTGGAAAAGTTTCCAGTCCCTGGTACATGGGAGGAAACTCAAGTGGAAACAGATAGTCTTTGAATTGAAGGGATGTTGTTAAGATTCCAAGGACATCAGGCATGTAAATTTTTTAAATAATTTGTTAAAAAGATTTATTCATTTTTGTATTGGAAAGGCAGATTTTACAGAGAGACAGAGAGAAAGATCTTTCCTCTGGGTCACTTTCTAAGTGGCTGCAATGGCCAGCTGGAGCTGATCTGATCTGAAGCAAGGAGCCAGGAGCTTTGTCCTGGCTTCCCACATGGGTGCAGAGTTCCAAGGCTTTGGACTGTCCCCTACTGCTTTCCCAGACCACAAGCAGGGAGCTGGATGGGAAGTAGAGCAGCCGGGATATGAGCTGGTGCTCATATGGGATCCTGGTGGATGCAAGATAAGGATTTTAACCACTAGGCTACCACACTGGGCCTAGGATGTAGATTTTATGGATAGAATGTGAAGAGGGTGAGAACTGCAAAGAATCAGATCTGCAAATAATATCTGAAATCATTGAAAGAACCACCAAGGAAACAGAAAAGAAAACATAAAGGTGTCCTTAATCATGATGACATAGTTATCTATGCAGAAAATGCAATGAGTCCTGAAAGACAGTAAAAATTAATAAATGTTTTTGACATTGTTGCAGTATATTTATCTATGCACCTAGATCAATTGGACTTCTATATACTAGAGACAATGAATGTTGATAACACAAAAGATATTTGAAATTATAAAATATTGGCTGCAGAATGTATAAGACATTCTGTGAAGACTGGAAAATTTTGACATAGAAAGTAAAATGGAAACAATGAATAGTTAAACCATTTTTCTGACATATTTAATACTGTTACAATGTCAATTCGTATCAAATTGATCTGTAGATTTTATGTAATACTCATCAAAACAACAGCAGAATATTTTTGTGGAAATTAACAAGCTAATTCTGAAAGTTGAAAGAAAATGCAAAGGATTTAAACTTGGCAAAATAACTTAAAAAAAAAAAAAAGAAAAAGCAAATTTGGGCCAGGTACAGTGGTTTAATTGGTTAAATCTATACTTGCAAGTGTCAGAATCCCATATGGGCTCTGGTTCATGTCCCAGCTGCTCCACCTCCTATCCATCTCCATGTTTGTGGCCTGGGAAAGCAGTGAGGATGGCCGAAAGCATTGAATTTGGCACCTTGTAATCGCATGGGTGACCTGAAATAATCTGGTTCTTGGCTCCTATCTTTGAATTGGTTCAGGCTTGACCATCACAGCCATTTGGGAACTGAAGCAGCAGATGTAGGGTTTTTCCTTCTGTCTATCCTACTCTTTGTTAATCTGCTTTTCTAATAGAAATTAAAAAGAAGAAAAGGAAAATTTGGTGTGTCGTCCCTGATACAAGCCTCCAATATTCACTAGAAGTCCAAGAACTTTGCTGTACTTGTGGGTTACTGATTTACAACAAAGGAATGAAAAGGTAGCCTTTTGAGCACAGTGATTTAGAGTTAGTCATAGATTTAAATATGCAAGTTAATATATACAATAAATTAACTGTACAATTTATATAAAAGTCTAAATACTCTGCTTTCTTTTTATTTATTATAATTATTTTTCATGATATGGTTTTGTATGTATAGGGATTTACGTCTTCATCTCCCCTTCCTATTTTCCTTCCCTCTTCCCCTTCCTCCCTTCCCATTCTTCTCTGCCCCGCATTCCCCCCATATTATTATGATAGTATGATCCTTCAGCTATAGTCACAAGTTCAACATTGTGCTATTTAAGTGTATTATAGCATTTTAGGTATTGGCACTATTTGATTATCTAGTATCTCATTTTCAAGATCTATTTAACAGTTTCAATGGGACTCCTTTTATTTTGGAGTAGAGATATACACTGCAGCATATCTTCACTTCCTGATATACTAGTGTCCATTCTACATTTCATTTGTGGGACTGTATATGTTTATATATCTGTTTGCTTTGTATTTTGCTTGAAGATTGCCTTATATCAGAGAGAATATATGATATTTGTCTTTTTGGAATTTGCTTGTTTCACTGAGCATCATGGTCCCTAGTCGGGATCATTTTGTTGCAATTGGTAGAATTTCATTATTTTCAATGGCTGAATAGTATTTCGTGGAGTAGATATACCGTAGTTTATATGTTCCTCTTTTGACAGACATCTGGGTTGTTACCCTGTCATCACCATTGTAGGTTGTGCTATTATAAATGTAGGTTGTAAGTCACTTTCTCATATGCAAATTTCACATATATCCACTTCTTCTGGACATATGCTCGTGAGTGGGATAGCTGAGTCTTATGGTAGATCAATTTTAAGTTCTCTGAACATTCTCCATACTGACTTCCATAGTAGTTGTACTAGCCTACACTCGCACCAGCGGTGAAGTAGGGTACCTTTCTCCTACATCCACATTATCAGATGTTGTTAACAGATTTTAAAATATAGCCCAATTTCACAGGAATTAGGCGGAACCTCAATGTGGTTTTTATTTGTATTTCCCTGATAACCAGGGAGCCTGAACATTTTTTTCGTGTGTCTATTAACTATTTGAATTTGTTGTTTTAAAAAATGTCTGTTCATTTCCTTTGCCTGTTTCTTCACAAGGTTGTTTTGCTGTTGTTGAGTTTCTGAAATTTTTAGTAAATCCTAGTTATTAGTCGCCTATCTGCTATGTAGTGTGCAAAGAGTTTCTTCTATTCTGCTGCTTGCCTCTTTGTTTTGTTACTAAGTATTTGAACAGTTATTAAGTATTTTTTCCTGTAGTTGCCATAAAAAATCACTATTAATTTGGAAGCATAATTATCATAAATGTATTCCCTTACCTTGTAGGAAGTGTTTAAAATCAAGGGATAACCATGGCTGCATTTTTTCTGTCATTTTCTAAGAAAATATCTGTGTTTCTGTTTCTTGCTTTTGTTTCCTGTCAGAACTTCTTGACTTTCTCCTTTAACTTCTGTCTCTCATTGACTTAAATCGTACTCACTCTATTTGCTCATGTTCTGTATTTCTTTTGAGGCCATGTGTGATTTTTTTTTCCAGCACAAACCTTCATAATCTATGATAAACTCCATATTTTAGTTTATATAAATCAACATTTTAACAAACTGTTGCTTTCTGGCCCTGTAATGGATGTGAACCTACTTATAATTGGGGATATCATCCATTGCAATGTATATTCTGCCCTCCACAAAGGAGGAGAAAGATCTTCTGTTCTGTGATTCACTCCTGTGGCTTCAATGGCTGGAACTGAGCCAATGTGAAGAAGCCAGGAGCCAAAAGCTTCTTCTGGGTCTCCCATGCAGGTGCAGGGTCCCAAGGCTTTGGGCCATTGTCTGCTACTTTCCCAGGCCACAGGCAGGGAGCTGGAAGGAAGTAGAGCAGCTGGGATGCACCCTGGTATGCATATAGGATCCCAGTGACTAGAATTTAACCACTAGGCTGTCTGTTGGGCTCACATTCATTCTTTGTGGTAAATACGTTTCCCTGACTCAATTTCCTAAAATAGCCCACCCCATCAAAGCATAATCTAAAAGTTCAGAATTTTTAAAAAATATTAACTAAGGGCCCAAATGCAGTAGCTTAGTGGCTTAAGTCTTTGCCTTGCACACTCCGGAATCCCATATGGGAGACCTGGAAGAAGCTCCTGGCTCCTGGCTTTTGGATTGCCTCAGCTCCAATCATTGTGAATCAGCAGATGGAAGATCCTTCTTTCTGTCTCTCCTCCTCTCTGTATATCTGACTTTCCAATAAAAATAAATAAATCTTTAAAAAAAGAAAATATTAACTGCAAATCCCTGATCTTATCATCTAAATCATCTAGAACATATAAAACTGAAATTCTGGAATCTGTTCTCAGGCAAAATTCCTTTTAATCTTTGTATCTATTAAACTGCTAGAGAAGTTATCTGCTACCAAAATAGGATAATAGGATTTACATAGAATGGACATTTCAAGAGGGCAGAAGTGGAAAATTAGTAAAGGATTCAGTGGTCCTGTATAAGTTTGATATCCAGTCTAAGTATTTTGGTATCAAGGCTTCAGTTTCCTTCTGCCTTCCTGGGCAAGAGTTCCCATTTCTTGTGCCATGCCTTTGCTTACCCTATCTTTGTACACGTGATGTGTGTCCCTAGAACTCTGTCCTTGCTCATGGAGTTATTCATCCAGTTCATTGAGGTGTAGGAGTTATTTGTACCTGAATACCTCTATGAATATATTTCCTTCCTGTAACGCTCTTTGACTTCATTCTATTTCTTGCATTTTAGTCCATGCTGGCATTGTTTTTACGGATAAAGCATTCTAATAAACTTTGTGTATTTCCTGTGATTATCATAGGAGTTTCATACCATTATAGGAGAGAATACTGCACAGATCTTAGTTTTCCCTTGTTTTAGTCCTTCCTGGCTTCTGCTGTTCTAATGGATTTCTGAGTCAGTGCCTAATACCTTTTGCAGAATATTGTTCTGTTACACTGTTGGCTTTCTTTCCAGAGTACTCTTTTATAAATATGAAACTCTTGTGCCGTGCCACTGGAAGACCAGGTCCAGGGTCCACCAGCAGCAATGGACATGGTGGCTGTGAATTGTCCCTGGAGTGAGGTTTGGGGATGTTGTCATGGAGGGACCATTGAGGAAGTTCATTATAGGTTTGGAATGACTTCTAAGGAACTTCCAAGAACCAGGCCACTGTAATTGCAGGTAAAGGAGGGGACTGAGACTGGGTGATTTGGAGGTAGGGAAATTGAAGGACATGCTTGGGTCAGACTAGGATACCTGCCAAGGTGGGATACCTGGGCTGGGCTAGCTGGCATCCATCACAGCCCATTGGAAGCTCCAGCAAGGATATCTACCTATTGAGACTAGGCCACAGTACCTGCCAGTGAGTGTCACGGTAGATCATGATGGGCTGGGCTGTGACAATAACCAGTATGCGAGAGAACCAGGTCTGGGATCAGATTCTGAGGGGAATTTGTGGGCTCATTCCTGTAGGACTGAAAAACGTACTGGTTTGCATGTGGCTGAGGGTAATGGTTGCTGAGCATTATCACTGAACTCACCAGCATTCATGTGTACTGGGGTTGAGAGCAGGTTGTCTTAGCCCAAGCTGCAAGACCTGCAGGCGCAACCAAGAATTGAATGTGGAGATGGGCTGAAATGCACTACCTACCAGCACTCATGAAGGCAATGACTAGGTGGTTGACTATGCTGGGCAAGGCCTTAACACTTGCCAATGTGTGTGAGATCCAGGTCTCGGGTGGGCCTGGTGGAAGAGCTTGGGGAACTCCCCTAGTGGGCTGAAGCTCCTACTGGTGAGCACGAGAGATGAAGCTATGGGTGGGCTGGGCTGGGCAAGGCTGTTCTCTTGTTGGCAGGTTGGTGGGCTGGCTAGGGGCTGAAGACTGCATAGGACCAGACCAAACCATAACATACTGGCATGCATGGGAAATAAGACAGGGTGCAGGCTAAGCTGGACAAGGCTTCTATACTTGTCTATTTGCATGAAAGCCGGGTATGAACAGAGCTGGGTTGCAGCACTCATCAGCGAGAGATGGGACTGGTAGTGGGCCGGGCAGGCCAGGCTGCAGCATCCAATGGCAAATGCCAAGGTGGGGGATGGACCATGCCACGCTGGTTGGAGTAACAGGCATGTCACGCTCAAGATCTGTGGCTGTGAGCTGGTCTGGTTGGGGAACTAGTTGTACACCACTACTGGGCTGCAGTTCTCACTGATGAGCGCAAGAGCTGCTACGGGGGTGGTGAACTAGGCTGGAAGTGGCTGCGGCATACCTTGGCATGGATGGTGTGGACTAGGTCTGGGGTGGGCCAGATTGAGCTAGGCTCTAGTACCCTCTGGTGCTCTCAAGAGCTAGGGTATAGGATAGGTTGGTCTAGATCTTGGCACCTGCTGAACCACATGAGAATGGGTCTAGGGGTAGGGGCTGGGCTATAGCATCCAACAGTAAAAACTGGAATGGGTATGAGCCTGTCATGCAGGGATGATATAACTGCTGGTGAATTATGGGACAGGAGTTGGGCTGAATCAGGCTGAGCCAAGAACACACCTCTGTGATTTGGAGGTGACCTGATAGAGGAGCTTGGATAACTCCTTTCTCATGATACAGTCCCCACTGGTGAGCACAAGAGCTGAGATGTAAGCATCTCAGACCAGACCAGGTTGCAATACCCACCAGCATATGTGTGGATCAGGTCTGGGAGTGGGTCGGACTGGGCCAGTTCACAGTACCCAGTGGCAAATGTGAGAACTAGAATGGAGTACATGACAGGCTGGGTTGGATCACAACACCAGTTAGTTCACAATAGGGTCAGGACTGGGGTCCTGCTAGGCTAGGCTGCAGCATCTGCTGGTGAATGCCAAGCTGAGGTGGGCCATGTCAGATTACGGTGTGGCACCCACCAGCACATGCATGACCCTGGGGGTTGGTGAGCCTGTTAGGGAGGGTGTGGGGCTCCTCTGCTGTGACACTGCTCTTACTGGTGTGGTTGAGCAGACTGGACAGGGCTACAACACCCGTTGGCCTGCAAGTGAGCTCAGTTTTGGAGAGGGCTGAGCTAGGCCAGGCCACCACATACACTGTTGCATGCAAGAGCCACAATAAGTACTGACAGGTCTGGCTTTGCTGTACTGTCAACTGGTAACTGCCGGAGCTGATGCAAGTCCTATCAGACCAGGCTGCAGTACTGCCTGGAAAGTGCAAGACCTGGGGCTTGAGAATGTGCCTTGCAGGGAAACTGTGAGTACCTCTCTAATGAACTATGGCTCCCACCAGTGAGCTAGGAGTGGGCCTAGCTGGACAGGCCATAGCACCCACAGCTTTAAGTGTGGGATGGATAGTAGGGTTGGTTAGGCTGAGCTAGGCTATTAAATGCATTGGTGTACACGAGAGCCAATTGGGGTGTGTGATGGACTGGACCAGTCTGCTGCAGGTACCAGCATGTTCAGGAACTGGGTCTGGGGGTGGGTCTGGTGGGGGTTAATGGAGTTGCTCTGACTAGGCTGCAGGTCTTTCTGATATGCATGAGGGTCAAGTGTGTGGTTGGCAGGGTTAGGCTGAACTGCATCATCCATTGGTTTGCATGTGAGATGGGGTTGGGGACAGAAGTGACCAGGAGACTGCAACCAGTGTGAATATAGGCCAGAAGAGAATGGAGCGACATATTCCAGATTCTAAAAGCAAAAATTTGTCGGCCCAGGATAATGTACCCAGCAAAAGTTTCCTTTGTCTTTGAAAATGAAATAAAAATTTTCCAAAGTAATGACAAGTTAAAAGAATATGCCTCTTCCACACCTGCCTTTCAAATGATACATAAAGATGTTCTCTTGACAGAGAAGAGGAATAGTGCCCACCCAAACCAAAAGCAAATGCGAAGAACATTCCAGTCAAATAACAACAGAAGACTAAATCAGTGAACAACCCATTGCTAAATGACAGAACCAAATTGCTACCTATTTGTATTAACTCTGAACGTAAACAGCTTAACCTCATCAATCAAACATCATAGATTAGGAGACTGGATTTAAAAACAAAACTCATCTATCTGTTGTCTACAGGAGACACATTTCACCAACAAAGATCAGCGGAAACTAAATCTCATGGATTTTGATTTTTTTTGTTAGTTTCATATCTTCAAAACACTTTCTTCCAATTAAATTCATCACTGAATCGTAGATCATACAGTAGCATCATTTTCTTCAAGAAGTTTCTTGATTTTCTTTTTCATTTCTTCAGCGACACATTAGTCATTCTGTAGCATTATTTAATTTCTTGGCATTGTAAATTTCTGTTTTTCTTCCTGTTGATTTTGTATTGTGGCTTTTCATCTAAGGGGATGTATAGTAATTGTGTAATGGAGACTATCATATCCAGATGTGAGGATACAATGCAGTATGCATCTCTACTTCCAGCAAAGATGGACTCGCAATGAAACTGTTTACTATATCTTCACAATATGATGCTGGACTCTCTGCCATTGTCCATGCCTGCAATGATGGACATATGACTGTGTGTGAAGAACTATACTATAGTAATGACATAGGGGAACTCAATGAGGAGGGAATTGGGGAGGGGAAAAGGGAAATCCCAGGGCCTATGAATTGTATCATAATATGATAAAATAAAAATAACTAAAATTTCAAAAATAAAAATGGACTTTAGTAATTCGACCATCTTTATATAAAATAAAATTAGCATTAAGACAAAGCTTTTTACTAAATGTATTTGTTAAATTTTCAGGAAGATTTAATTGTGTGTGCATCTAAAACAAAGTTTAAAAACTCACTAAAGAAAAATTCATATTCTTCAATCTGCATTATTGGTTTTGAGACAGCTTGCTTAACATTTGCTAGAACTAATAGAGAAAAAAAGACTTAAATTCATCTACTAACCACATTGTCTTTATAGGCAACTCCTAACCCTAACAGTTTCATAATGTGCATTCCTTTCAGTTTTTCCATTATGCATACTTTGGCTGTGAATGGCGGATAATAGATGAAGCTTAAACCGCAGACAAAATATTCATTATTGATCACTGTAATTTGAATTACAGTCAGTACAGTATCAGGTAATATATACTTCATTGATGGTTTGCTTTCAGTTATTTCTGTCAGTGAATGAATCCATATCCTTGTTATGAGAGACCCAAATTATTCAAATAGCAGTTGTAACTTGTACAGCTTAGAGTCTAAAAGTTTGCACTTGTCATCTGCTAGCATATAATCATCCTGGTAACAGATGAGAACATTGGCTAGTTTATTTCCACTTGGCCCAGGGTCAGTAATAATAAAATGTGTCCAGAGTTTATGTATAGTAGTCAGTAAATATTATTTGAAAGGGCAGATATTAAATATATTTGATTCTTCGGTTCATGTGGTTTCTGTACTCTTATGTCGTCACACAGAAGCTGTCGGGATAAGAGATGAATGAATGAACATGGTTGACCAATGGTGATCATTAGTCTAATTCTGACTTAAAGCAGGATTGATAGCTTATTGTTTTCCTGTGCAGACTTTTCCTTAGTTAATTAGCCTTCCACTCTGGTTGTTTGAGTCGCATAGCATAGTTGCCTAGGCTTGGTAGTCACTCTCAGTTTCATTATAGCTGAGTCATGCCAGAATCAAACAAAAGCATTTAGAGGAAGCTCTATGGATCATGTCCCTGTTGAATGTATAGTCTTTCTTGCTTTCTTTTTTTAAGATCTGTTTTTATTTCTATTTGAAAGAATTACAAGGAGAAGAAGAGACAGAGATCTTCCATCCATTGATTCATTCTCATAATAGCTGCAGTGGCCAGAGCCAATCTGTAATCAGGAGGCAGGAACTTCTTCTGGGATTTCCAAGTGGGTGCAGAACCCCAAGGACTTCAGCTATCCTCTGCTTTTTTGTCCCTCTAGGCAGTAAGCAGAGAGCTGGATTGGAAGTGGAGCAGCTGGACATGAACCAGCACTCATATGGAATGCCAGCACAACACATACAGGCTTATCCTACTATGCCTGGGTGCTAGCTAGCCCTGTATGTTTCTTCAGATATTGTGATACAGTAGATGTAAACACAAGTTTCTTGTCTTCTTGTACTTTGGAGTATCCATTTCCATGCCCGTTATTCCATCTTGTCTTGTTTATTCCTAAGTTTTAGGTGACCTTTCCCAAAGTGGGTCTGGAACACAATACAGTCTTCATGAGTCAGTTTTCAGTTACAGTTTAAATTCAGTAGCAGGTTGGTAGCTGCTGTCTGCAAAAGGCAGTGTACTTGGTTACTGCATCAGGCAGGTGGCGATGTTGTACTGGAATAAACACCTCAGTTTACTTCATCTGCCATTAAGTCCTTTTTTTCTCCTGGATTTCTGTGACACAGGAACTAACTGGAAACCTAGTAGGTTGGGTTTTTTTTTTTTTCTGTACTAATTCTACCAGAACTTGTGTTTACACACTCAGCTGCTCTATAAATAGCTGCCATGCTGTAATATTATCTGGTTGGATGGCAGAGGGAGGTCAGACTGTAGATACTGTGGGACAGAGTTTTTCTGTCACTTGGCCCTTGGAATCATGGTTGGTGTCCTAATGTTAATGTGTTCCCCTGCCCCCACCGTGAATGAGGTGCCAATTTTCACATGTGGTATTAATGTCCAGACACAATAGGACCTTTTCCCTGATTATATCCTGCCTTTGCCCACTACTGCCCTATGTCATCCCCGCAATTGTCTGTCATCTTTAACCTCTTCTTGTCCACTTCTATAGTTAGTTTTAAGCTGCAGTGGGAACCCAAACTCTTGAGCACTGATGAATCTTTGCTGTGATGTTAATAAGCCTTCATGTTTACTGTGTTTTTAAAAATTATTTTTATTTGAAAGAGAAAGAGAGAGAGCTTCCATCTGCTGTTTCATGCCCTAAATGATGACAATGGCCTGCTTGGCTAGGTCTGAAGATGGGAACCAGGAGCTTCCTTTGGTACAGGGACCCAAGGTTCTGGGACATCCTCTGCTGCTTTCCCAGGCCATAAACAGGGAACTAGTTTGAATTGAACAGCCAGGACTCAAACTTGCTCCCATATGGGATATTAGCCCTACAGACTGAGGATTAGGCTATTGTGCCATTGCATTAGCTCCCTCTACATTTAAAAAAAAAAATTAAATATTTGTAGGTTTAAATGATTTGCAAAAAATAATCTCTGAAGATTTCATGTTTTAGAGTATTCATTCCTAGTTTTGCCTCAGTTGTCACATTTTGCAGAGTAATAGTGGATCACAACGAGGATAATGATGATATATTCTAAAGAAACCTCTTTTTAGAATTCGTCATAGTTAATTGCAGTCATTTGTATGAGTTTGTGTAGTTTTAAAGCGTTTTCATGTTGGCTTGTGTATTAGTGGTTATCTTCATAATACTGAAAAGCTTCTTCCTGTTGTCTTTTATTACCAGACATACCTCCCATATGTTTGACTATTTGAATATTCATGTGTTTAGCAACACGTGGACTATATTCAGTTCATATTTATGACTCATATATTAGGTGAACATACTTTTTCATTTCTTTGGTACAGATGCCCAAGACTATAATTACAGGCTCAGTTGTAGAAGAATTTGGAAGATGAAAGTTACTAGTTTTGATGAGAACAAACAGATTTGCTTAGCTTTACTTTCTATTAAAAATAGTTCTTTTACCAATTATTCATCTTCTTGATGTGGGCTCTTAGAAAGCAAAGATTTTTTAGTTTGTTAAGATTCAAGATAGCAAATTTCTCTGTGGGCCATGCATTAAAATGAAGCTAAAGAATGCTTTGCTTAGGCTTCAGTCCTATGTTTGTTATATAACTGATTTTAATCCTTTATTTTTTTTTCCCAGTTAAGCATCTAATGGTGTAATTTCCTTGCAGTACTGCGTTGTTTTCATTTTTGTTATTTTATTACACATTATTTTCATTTTTGTTTAGCTTTGTGAATTTTGTTATTCTCTCTCCTTGGGACTTTGTATTTGAACTGTGAGCTAGAAATATATTGTTTAATTACCATATGTTTAGTGATTTTTCCTTCCCTTATGGATTTACAGTTTTAATACATTATTGTTAGAGAACATATGCTGTATATGATTTTATTTGTTTATGGAAGGAGGTTTTTAGTGGTGGGTGTTAGGAAATTCAAAACTATTGGGAAATTTTCTGTATGGTAATTTCTATTATAGACATTTTTAAAAATGGATTTTCCGCTATTTTATTAAACCATCATAGATTCTTAAAGTATTTCTGTTTCCATCTTTATACAAGTCAAAAATTGAGAAATAGAATTCAGGCTTTGATTTTGACTGTCTTGTAAGATTTTTTTTTCCTGTCTCTAAATCTCCCTTTTCTCATTTCTTTATACTATTTATTTGAACTCACTTCTTTTTCCTGTATTTTTAAGTTTTGTATGCCACAGTGGAATTCTGTTTTGTTATAAATCCATGTTCTTTTTTAAAGATTTATTTTATTTTTTTATTGCAAAGTCAGATATACAGAGAGGAAGATCTTCTGTTCGATGATTCATTCCAAGCTGATCTGAAGCCAGGAGCCTGGACCTTCATCTGGGTCTCCTACGTGGGTGCAGGGTCCCAAAACTTTGGGCAATCCTCGACTGCTTTCCTAGGCCACAAGCAGGGAGCTGGATCAGAAGCAGGGTTATTTTAAGCAAACTATATACATTGAATGATATACATTAAGTGCTTCTGGGGTAACTTTTTGCCTGAAACCTTGTTTTTCAAATTTGTCAGCTGTCAGGTTCATCTTCCGTTATAATATTAATGTGCAATGAGAATGTATCACATTCATCAAGTTGGGCAAATGTGGTTAGATTTTGTGATTTTGCATGTTTGCAACTGTCTAACAACTGTCTAACAAGGAAATGTTTGCCTTGATACATAAAATGAAAACTTATTTTTTTACAAGAGTGTCTAAGCTCTCTTAGAAACTCATACATTGGTGAATATGAAGAGTAGGCTCATTTGAATATCTAATATATTGGGAAGTGCTTGTTTCCTTTGAAGACTTCTACTTAATTGTTGTTTAATTATAGCTTCCTTGATTTATTTACATGTTTTCCAAATCTGGTATGACAGACAGGGGCAGAATTGAGTTAATGGCAGACAGCAGACTGTGGGCCCTTAGAGCTTTATGGTTCGTTATTGAGAAAGAGGGCCACCTGTTGAAAATATTTGCATGTTGTTGCTGTGTGCTGTGCAGTTATTTATTTATTTTTTTAGGGCTTTTTCTTCATCTCAGTTGTCTTCAGAGATCTACTTCCATGGAAGCAACTCCCTGTTTACTTTTCCTCTTAGTCCCCTTCTTAGTTTAGTTGTAGAAACATCCTTCCAAAGCAAATGTTATCTCTACTACTTCTTAAACAAAATAAAATCACACCTTGCTCTGAGTTTGTGCCTTTCATTTGTAATGTATATTTGCACATGTATATCTCATGTGAAATGGCTACACATATAAATTGCAATGTCTTTCCTTTCCTGGTAAGTGAATCTTAAATCAAATGTAAATTCCAGGCCCCTTGGCTATTTTGGTTCTTGGTCTATTTTTTATGTTGTACGGCTACCATCTTGTGGGGGAAATGAGGTGAAAACTTAATCTCGGAGGCCGAGTTCATATTTTCTTTGCTTATTACTTCTAGACCTTGTACACAAGACAGTTTTTTTTGCTTGATATATATTTTGGTTTCATAAGTATTCATGCCTTGTCTTCCTGTTATACTGTAAGCACAATGGTTGTTTCTTGTTTACTTCATTGTTCTCAATGCTTAGTTTGGTGTCCAGTAAATATTTTTTAAATAAATTCTGGCTCAATTATATAGGATGTTTTTGATTTTCATTGCTATTGGAAGCCAGAATTGGGAGATGGACTCCCAATGAAACGGTTGAATATATCTTGACAGTGGAATGGTGGATTGTCTGCCATAGTCTGTACCAAAAATGTCAGGACACACTTAAATAACAGAATGATGCACTTATGACTGTTTATGAAGTACTATGCTATTTTAATAATATGGTGGAAATAAGTTTGGGAAAGGGAATATAGGGAGGATGGAGGGGAAATCCCAGAGCCTATGGAATTGTACCATACAATTAAAAATAAAATAGAAGGGAAAAAATAAGAAAAAAAAGAAAGAAAAAGAAACCTGACAAAATATATGACTGTTTTGTCTTACAGCTTCATAAGTTAATAGAATGAAGCTGCATAGACCCTGTTTTCTGACTTGGTACGTGGTGCACTAAGGGACAGAATTCTTCCTTTAAATTTTATGAAATCTGACATAGAGTTTTGATCAGTCTTCATTGTTAACCTCCTAACTGTATTTATATTTGTAATTTACTCTGAGCCAAATTTTGATGATATATAATATTCTAAATAATTTTAGCCATTTTTGTATGTTTTCTCATTTCTAGGTGCAAGACATCTGCTTCAGCCATGACTGTCGTTGGGTTGTAGTAAGTACCCTCCGGGGTACTTCGCACGTGTTCCCCATCAACCCCTATGGTGGCCAGCCTTGTGTTCGAACACATACATCACCACGAGTAGTAAATCGCATGAGCCGATTCCAGAAAAGTGCTGGACTGGAAGAGATCGAACAAGAATTGACGTCTAAACAGGGAGGTCGCTGTAGCCCTGTTCCAGGACTATCAAGCAGTCCTTCTGGCTCACCCTTACATGGTAAACCTAATTTTCTCTTTCTTTGCTACTCATTCTAGTCAACTTTCCTTACCTTAATTTTAGAGGTCTGGCATTAATTAAAACTTTTTATTACCTGTTCATGTAAAGATAAGTTTACAGACTCATTTTAGCTATTTTTACTCATTTCATCATTGAATAAATTGGAGTTAATATGATACTAGTGGTTGACTATATTTTAATTCCCTCTTGTTCCTGATATATAATTGATATTTGGTATGTTTAGGATATTTAAAGTTTAGGGCCACGTTCATAGCTTGGGAAATGATTGTTGTTCTGCCTAGCTCTTCTCATGTGTTCTGTCACTTCTAAGAGCGTAATTCATGAAGATTTGTTCACTTTTGGAGCGGAATGATCATGCTTCATGTGTATTTTAGATAGAGTAACAGTTGCATTTTATGTTAAAATACTTCTCAGCAGATTTTTAACCAGAATGTTGTAGGAGAAATGAAAGTGTGTATTGGTGCTTGATCTTAGAGTGAGTAGTTGTGTAACCTTCCTCCCAGTCACTAAATGGAACATTATCAGTGTTCCCTTTTATGTGCTCCATAATGTAAAATCACAATTATGACCCATATAGTTGTCACATCTTGACTTAAACAAACAGACCTAAAAGCATCCTTAAGCAGGGTTCTTTCCAGTTTTTATACAGATGGAATTAAATTTTGAGATATTTGATTTTCTTCACATTATACTGGTGAATTTCACTCACATTGTTCCAGGTAGATTTAATTCACTATTTCCAGTGCTCTAACTTATTCTAATCTGCAGATGTGCTTCTGTTTGTTTATTTTTTCTATTACTGTTGTACATTTGTGTTTTTGGATTGGGATTATTAGGTATAATGATGCAATTTTTTTCCCTACTTGTTTCTTGGTATAAAGGCATATTCATTTTTGAATTTTTTGAATTCATCCATTCATATATGAATTAATTGTGTGAGATGAACACATAATAGTATACTATTTCATTGTCATGAATATCCAACAAAAATATTGGCATTAGATAACACTATCTGGAGCATGGCAGAGTCTGTTTTGATGGATGACCATTTTAGTTTTTAATATTGGGAAATTTTAGATAGGTAACTCAGTTTATCCATTCATCCATCTGTGGGCATTTGTATTTCCACTCTTTTATTTTGACAATGGTTTTATTTTATTTGAGAGACAATGAGAAAAATAAAGTGAACTTCCATCCAGGGACAAAGTCAATGGGATCTTGGAATTCAATCCAGGACTCCCATGTGGTTGTAGAAACTCAATTGTCTGAGCCATCACCACTGAAAACCAGAATTTGTATTAGCAGAATTCTCAAGCCAAACAGTGAACCCTAAAATGAACCTGGTTATTGTGATATGGGATGTGGGAGTCTTAACCTGTGTGTTAGCTACTGGGCTACACCCCTGCTTGTTTCACCTTTTTGACTTTTGTGAGTAATACTGTTATGAACATGTATGTGTGTGTATTTATATACTTGTCTGCAATTCTTTTGTGTATACACCTACTTTTATTATTAGTTTCTGTATTGACCACATCACATATGGTCTTGTTAATATTTAGTTAATTTTGTGCATTTGTATTACAAGAGTTTATTTTCAGTTTTTCCTTAAACCTTCCTGTGTGAGTGTACATGTATCCTGAGGAAAACTAGTGTAACTTAAAAATGTAGAACCTCTATTTAAATGTGGTACAAAAAATTGGTGTTTATTTGTGTAATATAAGTTACTTAAGGTTTTTTTTGTGCTGAATATTTTTGGTTTTAACAAGTTGAATGTATTTATTTGAAAGGCAAAACTACAAGGTGGTAAACATGGAGATGGGAGTACATATCTTCAATTTGCTGGTTCTCTCCCCAAATGCTCATATCAGCCGCAGCTGGACCGAGCCGAAATTCAGGACACCAGCACATCTTGTACATGGGTTGTGGGAATCCAAATGCTTGTATCATCATCGCATGTTACTTTCTGGGGTAGTATCAGCAGAAAGCTGTATTGGAAGTGATGCCAGGATTTGAATCCTGCCTGGCATTCTCTCTTGGGCTGTGAGCTTTAGAAAGCAATGACTTTACCCTGTGCACTGTATTGCCCACTGACCATTTTATTTGTTTGTTGTTTGAAGAGAGAATCAATGTCTTTGTGAGGCAACTAGATGCACAAGTGTAGTTTACAAAGGTAGGGGAACAAAATTGATTTTCTTGGTGCAAAAATTTTTCCGTGAATTTCTTGAAGGCTTCTTTTTTGCCTTTTATTTTCTTCCCATTCCTCTTTTTTTTTTAAACTGATCAAACCACACAACAAATTTTTTGCTAGTATTTGGGTGTAATACACACACACACACACACACACACACACACACACACACACACACTGCCCTCTTGTGTCATCTACTCCAAAGAAAGAATTAAATGACTGACCAAATACCTTTCAATATATTTTTGTCAAAGGCTACAAGTTCCAAACAATGACAGATTTTGTAAAATGACAGTAGTTGAAGAATAATACTTGAATTTCAAGTCAAAACATTTTCTTCTTTTCTGTTAAGATTTATTGCTTTCTTAGGTCTTTTGATTTTTTTTTTAAAGATTTATTTTATTTTTTATTGGAAAGGCGGATATACAGAGAGGAGAGACAGAGAGGAAGATCTTCCGTCTGATGATTCACTCCCCAAGTGAGCGTAATGGCTGATGCTATGCCGGTCCGAAGCCAGGACACTCTTCCAGGTCTCCCATGCAGGTGCAGGGTCCCAAAGCTTTGGGCCATCCTCGACTGCTTTCCCAGGCCACAGGCAGGGAGCTGGATGGGAAGTGGGGCTGCCGGGATAGAACCGGCGCCCATATGGGATCCTGGGCGTGCAAGGCGAGGACCTTAACCACTGCGCCACTGCGCCGGGCCCGATATATTTTTTAAAGACTTTTATTGGATAGTCAGATATACAGAGAGAAGAAGAGACAGAGAAGAAGATCATCACTTCCTAAGTGGCTGCAACAGCTGGAGCTGAGCTGATCTGAAGCCAGGAGCCAAGAGCTTCTTTGGGGTCTCTCATGTGGGTGCAGGGTCCAAAGGCTTTGGGCCATCTTCAATTGCTTTTCCAGGCCACAAGCAGGGAGCTGAATAGGAAGTGGGACCACTGGGACATGAACACCTTCCTATATGGGATCCTGGTGCATGCAAGGCAAGAACTTTAGCTGCTAGGCTATCACACTGGGTCCAGATCTTTTGATATTTTCACAGAAGTTTCAGAGCGAGAGTCAGTACTGATAATGCTGCTACAGTTAATTCCCTTTTGAAATCAGCATGTTTCAGGAGGTGTGGTGTTCTAGATGGCAGGTTTTTCCCATCACTTTGTAGATTTTTTTTTTTCCATCCTTGAAGTATAGCTGTTGGAGTGGTGGTCATTTTTCTACATTTTATTTTTGTATCTTAACATGTCCAAACAACACAGGCATTGTTGTTGGTTAGTTCTAAAAACGATGTATTTACAATTTGTGTGGGTAAACAGTCTGATGGTGATTAAAGACAATGTAAACCTTTACGCAGGGAGGGATTCATCTTGAAAATGAATCATGTTTTGGCGCTGGTACTGGTGTTCGTCTGTGCTCTTTTTAGCAAAGTGAAGGAAACTGTTAAATAACAGTTGATATAGGGGAATTTCCTTTTTACTTTTGGAGTTAATCCAATCTATGTTAGGATTATTTTATCAATCTTTCCAGAAGGTGTTTATTTATTTGAAATATATTCTTCCCAGAAATTGTATTTCTTTCCTATTTTGTTGATTGAAGCTCAGTCTAGATGAAGTGTTCCCAACATGAGAGTTTTGAAAGGGAATAGAAAAAGAAGTGCTTTTTATTCATTATCCTCTAGCCAAAGGAAGTATCTCCTTTCAGCTTGGATTTGGAGATAGTGTGACCACAATATTAGTAGTACTTATGTTGTTGGTACCAGTAGGGAATACAGATATTTTGATGTCACATTCACATTGTATGTGAAGGAACTTCACAAAGTCCATGGAAAAATGAAATTAAAAGTCTTGGTTTTTTAGCATCGAAAAATTCTTTTCAATGATAATATGGAAATTTTGTGTTATGAATGAAACTTCACATGGATTTAAAAAAAATCCTTGCAGCAAAGCTTATAATTCTAAATCCATTTTTTGGTGAGCTTCTTAAACCAATCCATCATTAAATATATACTGTGAATGTGTTAAATTATTGAATGAGTTTTGAAATACCATTTGTGCTCATCACTGCTTTGAAATTATTGAATGTGATCGTATATGATTTTAATACCAATTCATGTTACAGCACAACTTTTAAAAATAGTTTGATATTTGTAAGGTAATCATTACCTTTCTAATTACATGAACTTTATAGTGCATGTAAATCTAAGTATTATCTGAGAGTTTGTAGGCTCTCATAGACTATCCATATAGTCACTGATGCTTAAACACTGGTCATCAGTTCTTCATTCTTAGCTTTTTTGTTTTGCTATCACAATCATGTACTTTCAAAACCATAGATGTGATCTGCCAGTTTTTCTGCTTGTATCTCACTGTGCTCTTAAAACGTGTGAAAATGCCTCATCTTTACAGCTTTTTGTGCCGTCATGTTCTGAGTCTTTTTCTTTTACTGCATATACAAACTGTACTGATTTTGGGGGAGTAATTTTTATTGACATACTTCTTGGTATTTCAGATAATTATTATGCCTTTTTACTAAAGTAGCTAAAATAACTAATATGTTCTTAAGTCTTCTTTGGATGTGATATTGCATGTGTCTTTGGTATACTTCACATACTTCTCTGACAATATGGGAATCATTCATTGATACATCTCTATGTTTCCTATTGCACTGACTTCCATAGAAGTAAGTTCTTCATCCTGTTTGTATATTGTCACCCTGCACAGTAGTTGTCAACATTGGGTTTTGTGGCATTCTATCAGGTTTTGTTTTTAAAATTTTATTTATTTAGGAGGCAATGTGGTAGAGTCTCTCTCTCTCTCTCTCTCTCTCTCTCTCTCTCTCTCTCTCTCTCTTTCTCTCTCTCTCTCTCTCTCTCTCACACACACACACACACACATACTCACACAAACACATAGATCCTCTGTCTGTTGGTAGACTCCCAAACTGATTACAGTAGCCGGCTCCGGACCAGATTCAAACTAGGAGCCTGGAATTTCATCTGGGGGTCTCTCACTTTTGTGGCACTATTGCTTTCCTAGGCACAATAGTGGGGAGCTGGAATGACAGGACTTAAACCATTGTGTTCATATGGGATGCCAGCAACACAGCTAGTGATTTAACCAAGCATACCGCAATCCCATCCCCAAACAAAAATCTTGAGCAATCTTTTAATTAAGAATTGTTTCAAGAAAAGTATTATAGATTTAATTTGTTATGTTTCAGTATGAAGAGCTTTTCACTTATGGTAAGATTATTTTTATATTTTCTCATCTACAGAGGGTTAGTTGATATTTCTTGTGTCTAGGGATTGTCATGAACTCAAGTAATGCATCAGTGAAGAAAAGTTTAAAAAGTCCCTGTTGGAGCTGTGGAGAAAAATAAGGACAGGAAGTGGAAAATAGGGAATGCCTAAGATAATTGCAATTTGAGGTTATTATACTTCCTCTGAGCTTCAGTGTGATGACATTTGAGCAAAGACCTGATGAAAGCAAGGGAGAAAGTCATGCAGATAGGTACAGCCAGTGTGAAATTATTTGGGGCTGGAAATATGCCCAGAGTGTTGAAGGAAAGGCAAGGAAGCCAGTGTGAGAGAAATATAATGTGCAAGGTGCATAATAGGTGATGAAGTCAGGGAGGAACTGTGACCTGGTATGTCAGCCTTTGACTTTTACTCAGAGTAAAAAGGTGAAACAATGGAAGGTTTTGAGAATAAGACTGGCAGGAAAGTATTTTTTTTTTTTTTGGTAAAAAATCAGAATGGAAGTTTTCTTGCATTTTTAAATTATATTTTGGATAATCTACGTAGTTAATTAGGGCAAGAGGTTTAAGGGCTACAGGAAAGTGGGTAAGACTATTATTTCCACACACTTTTTTTTCTATATCTGGGGTAAAGGAGCAAGTAAAGGGAGAAGCCCCACCCAGTCTCCCACCCATCCCAGGTCCCTGATGTGGGGCGTGCTCTGAGGGTCTTGCTCAAGTGGTTTTGATAGTTCAACAGTTATGAATTGCTGCCAGTCTCGCCATTCCAAGCACAAACAAATTGTGGCAGAATCCATTGGTTGCCATAGTCCATCTTAGAATCTCTGTTTGCCCAGTTTTTTTATTGCCAACATATGGCTGGGATAGTTGATTGATTTGTTCTGTCCTCTGGCTTTTCATGGTTAGGGATCTGAGTGTGGCAGTTTGATTGAGGGGATCCCTAAAGAAACTTTGTCTGAGGTGATCCCAGACCAGATTCTTGTGTGTACTTGCAAGTACCGGGCCTGGTACAGTCCATTGCCCCAATCAGCTGGTGGTTGCAATTGCTGGGTCAGTTCTGTTTCCAGCCCTGTCTTCCATGCAAACCGATGGGTGTTGCAGTCCAGCCTGGTTCTGCCCAACACACACTCAGCCCTCACATAAACCAGTGGGAGCTGCAGCCTAGTTGGAGCAACCCACAATAACCCCCATCAAGCCCACCCCCCATCCTGGTTCCCGTGCATGCCATAATACAGTCTGTCCCATGTCCCATTCAGCTCTCATACATGTCAATAGGCATTGAAGCCTAGTGCAACCTAACCAGCCCTACTATCCAGTCTGCACACATGCTGCTGGGTGTCCTTCTGTTTAGCCACTCCTGCCCCAGTCCTGGTTTTCATGCCCTCCAGTAGTAGTGGTAACCCAACAGGAAGGATCCCACTATTTTACTTCTTGGCCACTCCCACTCCCAGATTATGCACTCCTCAGGTGGTTCTGGAGTTTAACTTGACAGAGTTAGCCCCCAGTGCCAGCTTCTGCCAGCTGATGCTGCAGCTAAGTCCAACCAACCCTTATCCACTCTATTTTATGCTTGTACCAGGAGGAACAATCAGCCCAGCCTGACTTCCCTGATCTAGCTCACATGAGGCCCACAGGTATTGTAGCCCTGCCTGGTCTGGTCTGTCTCCATCCCAGCTCACGCTCTCCAGTGGGAGTGGTTTTCCATCAGGGGAGACCCCTCATCTTTACCCTGCCGGCTCTGCCTCCTCCCTCCTGGTTCTCACGTGTGCTATTGGGTGCTGCGGCCACATCTGGTACAGGCTACCTCACCTTGGCATTCCATAATGTGCACTGGTATGTGTCACGACTGAACCTGGCCTGACCCACACTCTTTTCTGATGCTTGGATTCAGCAGCGGGTGATGTGAACTGGTTCAGCCTGGTCTGCCCCCGACCCATGCCAAATGTATGCCAGTGGGTATCTTTCTTTGGCCTGTTCTGGGCTGTTTCCAATGATGCTTCTTGCACTTACCTGCAGGGACTGTGTCCTGCCAGAAGAGTTGCCCAGGATCCTCCATCAAAACCTCTCCCTATGCCAGAATTCGCACATACCAGTGGGTCCTGAGCCAGCCCTACTCAGTTCACCTCCTGTCCTGGTAGGAACAGTTGCCTTTCCTGACTGGCCTTCAACCCAACCTGGTTCTTATTGTTGGATGTTTCAGCCCAGCCATGGCTCTTCTATACCCACATACAGCTAACAACAGGGGTCAGTAGGGGCTGAGACCTAGCCTCCTCGGTTCCGCATTTACCCTGATCCTCCAGAGCACAAGATGCTGTTGGAGTCTAGCCTGGCTTGGTGCGTCCAGTCCCAGGCCACACTTGTGCCAAGGGAGACTACAGTCTTTGACATTTACTCAGAGTAAGAAGGTGAAACAATGGAAGGTTTTGAGAATAAGACTGGCATGAAAGTATTTTTTTTTTTTGGTAAAAAAAAAAATCAGAATGGAAATTAAAAAAAAAAAGATTTATTTACTTTTAGTGGAAAGTCAGATATACAGAGAGAAGGAGATACAGAAAGGAAGATCTGTCTGCTGATTTACTCCCCAAGTGGCCACAGCGACCAGAGCTGAGCTGATCCATACCCAGGAGCCAGGAGCCAGGAGCCAAAAGCTTTTTCTGGGTCTCCCATGTGGGTGCAGGGTCCCAAGACCTTGAGTCATCCTCGACTGCTTTCCCTGGCCACAAGCAGGGAGCTGGATGGGAAGTGGGGCCGCCTGGATAGGAACCAGCACTCATATGGGATCTTGGTGAGCAAGGAAAGGACTTTAGCCACTAGGCTTCCGTGCTGGGCCCAAAAGATGGAGTTTGCATGATTATGTTTATATTAAGAGTTGCGTGAAATATTTTTTTGTTAAGTTAGAGTTATGAGGATTTGTAGTATTTATAATCTCAAGCGTTAAAGAATATGAGAGAGTAAGCACTAACACTTTTGATCTGAACAACTGAAAGGATGTTGTTGCTACCAACTAAATGCAAAATGTTGTTAATAAAGTAGGTTTGAAGCTATTGACAGGATCAGGAATTTTGGACAAGTTAAGATGTTTCTTTGACCTCAAAGTGATATTAACTATGTCCTTTGTATAGCTCAGTGGAAAGCATTCAGTTGTATGATGATAAATGTTTGGATGCTGTATTGGTAGTTGAAACACCTGGTTATAACACAGGCAGGTTATGAACACCTGATGGATGAGTGAGAATAAAATAGATGTGTCCTTGGATTGAGCTTTTTGGAGCTCCAGGATTGACTAGACAGCGTGAAAAGGAAAGTCACGTATGAGAATTCAAGGAACTCAAATGAAGATGTTTTTGAACAGAGAATGACTAGTGTTGTCAGTTTTACTGGTAGGTAAATGACGATATGACCTGAGAAACAGAACAAAATTTAGTGAAGTAAGACGTGAGTGTGATTAAAAAGAGCATTGTTACAGTGGTGAGGGCCTGGTCCAAGCTGATTTTGGTAAACACAAGAAGACAAAGATCGTTAAAGTGGGGGAAAGTAAAAGGGAAAGAAATGGCTAGCAAAGGTGGGTGCAGGACATAGAGTTTTAAGGAGAAAGGTGAAAGTGGGAGCAGTGTCCTACAAAAATAGGCAGTCTAGTAACTAAATCCTGTTCAGGGAACAAACCGTCTCTTCCACTATTAGTTATGCTCTAAGCTTGCCATTGTTTTTGAGCTTTATGCTTTCTTCTTCTACATAAAAAGCATGGGAGTTCATGTTTCCTTTTTTATGTATATCCTTTATCTGAGATGATGGTTAATGTTTTTCAGTTACTAGTTTTCAAAAACAATTATGTTTACTATTTATTTTTTTGTTTATTTGAGAAGCAGGCAGAAAAAGCAAATGAATTCCCCAATCTGCTGGCTCACTCTTCAAATAACTATCATGGCCAAGAGGGCTAAAGCTGAGCACTTAATCCAAGTCTCCCCTTTGGTGGCAGGAACACCAATTGCTTGAACCATTGTTGCAGACTGCCAGAAGCTCAGCTGGCAACCAACTCCAGACTCCTAGATGGAATGTCCTGTACCTGTTATTTTTGAACAGATAAGAACAGATCTTAACCAAAAGGCCGAGAAACAATCTATTATTTTTGAGATTCTCCATTACTAACCTCTCAGTTCTCTGGAGATGCAGTTGGAGCCCCTGGAGTTAGACTCAGTAGTGAAGTCTGTTCCTAATGACTTCCTAAATGTGTAAACTTAGGCAAATCTCAGTCTACCTGGAACTCAGTTTGTATCTGTAAAATGTGAATAGTGATACTGACCTTCAAGAGATACTGTGAAGCTCAAAGCATTGGAAGAGATATTACACATGTCAAATGCTCAATAAATAAGTAGCTGTTATCATTAGTATCATCATTGGGACAGCTGCTAATGTCAGACTGATTACATAATTTTTCTTTAATATAGTGATTTTATCCACAATATAGAGGAAATGAATCATTTAATACCTCATTAGTGGGTCAAAGGTAATAGCAAACTTTGTGCAAGCTTTTTTTTTTAAGGTTCATCCATTTTTTATTGGAAAGTCAGATATACAGAAATGACCACAGTAGCCAGAGCTAAGCCGATCTGATGCCAGGAGCGAAGAGCCTTTTCCAGGTCTCCCACGTGGGTGCCCTCCACTGCCTTCCCAGGCTGCAAACAGGGAGCTGGAAGGGAAGTAGGGCCACCGGGATCAGAACCAGTGCCTATATGGGATCCTGGCATGTTTAAGGCGAGGACTTTAGCTGCTAGGCCACTACACTGGGCCCTGTGCAAGATTTTGTATCATTGTTGGACCCTATATAAATTCATTTGGTTTCTCAATGAGGAGTAGATAGAAAAATCAGGGTGAGATGGCACTAGTACTTCACTTTTGAGTCAATATTTGTTCATTGAAGTTTGTACATCAGAATATATCATTTGGTAACTTAATCCACTCATTTTTGAGGATTTACCTTTTGTTTATTTTTCCCATTTTAGGTTTGGGAATACAGAGTTCATTCTGTCTTACGATTTTTAAATGAATTTGTTTTGTCCCTGCTATTTCCATCAGGTTGGCAGAGCAATTTTGGATTCACTTCTGTAGTTCTCCATAGTTCTCAAAAGTTTCTCCTTTTGAATTCATCTTGAGCGGAGGAGTCATTTTGGAATCATAATTTTTGACAATCAAATCCTCCTGTTTCTAAATGAATTCTGAGAATCTCATCAGAGATCTCTGGTTACTTGGACTCAGAGCCTGCATATTGCAGTAAAGTGCTTTTAAAAACTGGCAGTATCATTTTTCTTTTTAGCATCTTTGTGAAGCATTCTTTTTACCACTCAGCGTCTCTGTTTATAGCTTTCATTTGATGGTTTATTGTAATTATTTACTTTTGTTGATCAGTAGTTTTCTTGATACAGACCACATCACAATTGTAAATACAAAGCAGCCACACATTTCAGCCTTATATAGTTTCATCTACTTAAGAGAATCAGTAATAATGTGATGTTTCTTGACTTCTCTTTCCACATCACTGTTTACTTGTGGATTGAAGTTTCCATGTGCATGTTTTAATTTTTTGCCAGGAAAAATCAATCATGTGCACTGTAGCTCTGCTTTAAATTTTATGCCTCATATGACATAGAGTATATAAATAGAATATACATGTTAAATAGAGAAATCTTTCAGAATATCTTAATTTAGTTCCTGGTTTTTCTGATTATGTGTACTTTATTGCTTTAGTTCAGAGACAGTTTTGTTTCTGATTTGTTTTCAAATCAGGCGTTTTCCTGGTGAACTTGCTTTCATGTGAATTCTTCTATCATTCTTTAAAAAATTTTGCTATTACTGTGCCAATTTTGACATGTGCTGTATCCCAAGTCACACACACTTGGCATATTTTTGCAGCATTATTTATAATTTCTCTGAGGAGCAGATTAATTCTTTATAGAACTTGGATAGAAAAGCTTAACTTCAAAAAACTTCATGAAAACAAGATAGTTTCTGTTAAAAATCACTAATGGAATAAACTATGTATTATGTAAAGATAGTATAGTTGTTTTTGAATAGAGTTTATTTTTTTAGACTAATTTTGTTTTCATGGAAAAATTGAGAGGAAGGTACATGAATGGCATGGTGTTGAAGCACAATGTAATTACCTATGGAGTATCTTTAAAAGCCCTAGATGTTATTTAGCTTCAGATTACACTTTTAAGTTTAGTACCATAAAAACCAATCCTATTTTAAAAAATGAGTTAAATATAATTCAAATATTTTATCATTCTATGTGTTTCATTTTGGATAGACTACATTTTTCTCTAAGTTCTCTTTAAGAATAAATCGGTAGGGTGATTAGCACTTGAAACTAATGTACAATTTCCTGTTTTATATTTTGACCATTTACAAAATTGTGTTGCTGTTTTTTGTATGTTTTACACTGTCACATCATAAAGTTCGGGTTTAGGATAGTTTTATTTTTAAATGGTAAATGAAACATGCCTCTAGAGGGCAATGTTTTCTCAACTTTAATTGCCAGAAGGCAACCTTGGCATGACCTGGGATACTTTGAATGTTGATGTCTCATTAGACTTCATAATAGCCCTTCTTTGTTTTTATTATGTTTTTGTGTAACTTGTCTGACTTATCTTTCAGGGTTTCTTTAGAGAATTGAAGTTTGGACATGCATTACTGTCAAGTAATGCCCTTTTCAGAATATTCTGTTCAGATACCTAGTTCCTGTGTGCCATTTCAGAAAATCGAATAAAGTTGAATATTTTAGCTGTATCATTTGAACATGTGGTGTTACTATGTTTTAAAAATTTGTTTTTCTTTTTCGTGCCCTGGAAATTCTTTGAGTTGAAAGGTGGGTTTCCTTCATAGAATTCCTAATTTTCTTCTACCTTTTTAGCTGTTTTCATTCTTTTCATTTTCGACTTTATAAGGGATATTTCGAACTTTATTTTACCATCTTCTTATTTCTTTCTGAATGTTTTTTAAATATGCTTATGCTGTTTTTGAAATTTTAAAATAAAATCCTTTTGTTTTATCAATCAAATCATTCTCCAAGTTGACAGTTATGGTTTTTTGTCTTTTGGCTTCTTGGTCTCTTACATTATCTCTATTTTGTGGGTTCTTTTTTTTCTGTAGTTTTGTTTGATCTTCTGTATACCTTGACATAAAATTCACACTGGCTAAATTAAACAAAATAGTAATGACTAGGCCCCATCAGACTGGTTAGTCAAAATATGGACATCTCTGTCTGGCAAGTTTTGATGGATGAGTGACTGCTGATTCTATTAGTTTATTTTTATTTTATATTTTCATGTTTACTTAGCCAGTTAGTAAGTGTGTATTAGGGTACAGATTGGAAACCCTTTGTGAGAAGGGCATACAAATTTATAGGTCTCAATGGACCATCAGGTAAGATTGGACATTTTGTTGGGTTATTCACAACAGTCACCTCTCAGAGATCTTTTCAGTTAGGCTAATCTGTTCTCCATTAATGAATTCTTCTGTGTGTTCAGGGTGTAGTTGAAATACGTAGCTTTTCTAGTAGTAAACTTAGAGGTTGGTTTTCAGGAATTGAAAGACTTAAGATTACTTTTATGGAGTGATGAGAATAAGAAAAAAAGTTTTGGAAGACTGTTTTCATCTTACTGTTGCTTTTCCAGTGAAGAGTTTACTTAAGTAATAATTCCAGTTTAGTTTCATTGAAATAAAGAAAATTATATGGAAACAAATTTTTTAGTTTTTGGAGTGAATAAACAAACAGTTTCTAAAAGAGAAGTGTCAGGTGAAATAGCTAATTTTGGAAAACAGAAAATGTCCATTTTTTGTATACTAATTAAAAAATGTTAATAGTAAGTTAAGTTTGAGAAGGATGGAGTGGTTTTATAGGATATAACCATTGTCTGAATGACTTAAGTGAACAGATATAAAAGCTATCTCAATGGACTGTACCACTATGAGTTATGTTAAGGTTAATATCTCAGTAGCAACTAGAAATCTGTTGATAGTTTGAAGTTACAAAAGGGGAGATTTGAGTAACGGGTGTGCCAAGGTTATGCATACTGAGAAATTGAAACTATGAAGGTTCTTTACGTAATAGGGTGAATAGTATTTTACATTTGGAGAAGGATGAGAAAAGGAAAAGGATGTAAGGTTCATTGAAAGAGTTATTAGCACTGGGTGATATGTTTTTGCAGGTGAGACTATTAAAGCTAGAAAATAAGCTCTCAGAATGGGCAAAGTGGAATTAGTGTGAGCACAATTTTTGGCAGCTTTAAAAGAGATAAGCTATTTTATATTCAGTGTTATGAATCTTTATTTATATTTTAAGAATCATACATGTTCAGTAGTATTTTAGTCTATCTTTGGAATGTATTGAAATGTGTCCACTTGAATAAAGTCATTCGTAAGGAAAAAAATGACAGTGTTGATGAATAAATATGTATAGCTTTCTGATAGTGTTGCAGATGAATAAGAAAAAGTGTTGCTATTGTAGCATAAAGTTACAGGAAGAGAAGAATCATCACCTCTCAGAATTTGTCTAAGAATGTTCAATCAAGGTGTCAGTCCTCTCCATGGTTCTCATATTTAAGGATTTTCCAAGAAAATATGTACGTAGGTAAAATCATGAATACACTGTTGGAAAAGTACATTTAGAATAAGATAAAGACTTGAGCTGTTAATATTCATAAGGATGCTATGTTGAATTTTTGAGTGTTTGAACAATTGTCTTTCACAAGTCGTTGATAATTTAGGCAGCTAAATTAAGTATTGGTTTCCTGTTTTTTTCTTAAGCAGATTATGTAAGCATATTTTGATAGAAAAATATTTAAATGATTTTAAGCTGGAAAGAAAATATATTTGAATGGAAAAGGTTTTATCTTCCCTGTTGTCAAAAATGCTGATTTGGCCCCGTCTGCTCTACACTCCCATCTTTATGGTTGTTAAAATGTGTTGCTCTTTCCCATCTAAAGGAAATGCATCTTTGACACTTCTCATGACCTGAGTCCTGATGCTGAAGCAGAGCCAGAAAATATCCTTAACAGTCATGGGTAGAAAGAAGGAAGGCTTCCGTGGGGGCGGTGGCGAGAAGGCAGTACTGGAGAGTGTGGGGAGAAGTCTTTGCTATTGTGGCTTGTGTCTTTTTCATTGTTAGAAAAGTTGCTTACATTTTCTTCTCTATATTCAACAGAAAATACTCTGATTTTAATATTTAATTATTCTTCAAGACAAGTTTAAGTTGTTAAGAATGCTTTTGGTCAAATAATCTGCAATTCAAATTTCACAAGGAATTCAATTCTCTGTGTGTTTATTTCTCTACCAATTCTTAATAGTTATGCATCTTGCATGTTCACTAAACAGTAAAATTATGTTTGTTGTATCAAGGTGATGGGATTCTACACTTTTCCTTGAACAGTGATGTACTTCTGTTTGCTTGGTTGATATGGCTTAAGAATACTTCAAAAGTTTGTAGGAAATGGGTTTTTTTTTTTGCAGAAAATTTTTGAAATCCGTTAATTTGGTGGGTCTTTACAGTTTCTGTAGAATCCGTATTATAAAAATAATAAGCTTATTATCTTTTTTAATGAATATTTTAAAATTATCTTGTAGGAAATTCATTGTCAGATAAGGATAGAATTTTATCAAGAAATAATTTCAGTGAACGTTTATATTTTACAAATCTAATTTGTTCATGTGTTTGGTCTCAGACTTGCTTGACTATAAGGTTTATTTCTCAAGATTGTTTTGTGGGGCTAAAAATCTTCACTTCTAAGCATTTTTTTCCAGGACTATATTAGAACTTGATTCAGAGTAGTGGAAATTTTTAAGAAATTTTAATATGATATATTTAAGAACATATAGGCTCTTAAAATGTCAGAGTTTTTTATTGTTATCATTAACAAAAGAATTTAATGTATACTCATTAAATAAATGTAGTAAGTACACCCTATTTCTACACAATATTACTTTTTTATGAATTTAGTCAATTTACTCCTTTACATTTCATTGTCAGAAGAGCATCAGACTGCAATCCTGATATTGAAAATAAGCTAGAATTATTGAAACATCTTAAATGTTAGGAGCCACTAGTTATTAAAAATTTTATTTTATTTAGGAATCTTGGAATATGCCAAGAATAGTAAAGTAGTTAACTTCTTTTTAAGAGAAATGATTTTGTTCAGTTAATATTTTGGGTTGACTGTGTAGTTGAAACTGAATTATGTGAAATTTTTCATGCATTTAAAATAGTTCTGTAGAATTCTCACAGTTAAATGATTTTTGCGTTTTTGTGTTTTCCCATCTTGTGAATATTGTTTCTAACTGTTGATCCTGTCTCTTTTCAACATCTTGTCCTAGGATATCGTTAGTACTTTTTTTGCAATGTTTAAATATACTTGCTCTACTTATGATCTTAGCAGTATTGATTATTTCTCTTTGGCTTGAAAATTCTAAACTTATTGAGTTTATTTTTTTTTTTTAATTTTTAAAATTTGTTTGCAACATAGATAAAGAGGCCGTTTACTGCTTACATTGCCTTGTACCTGCTAACGGCTTGGGCCTGTTCCATTGCATGTTGAGAGCCTTGAACTCACTCCAGGTTTCCCTCAGAGGTGGCAGCAAATCAGTTACTTGAGTTAGCAGCTTCTAGGGACTGCATTAGCAGGAAGGTGGAGTTAGGAACTGGAGTTGGATATTGGACCCAGGCACTCCAATATGAGACTAAGACTTCTTAGTTAGTGTGTTAATCACTAGGCCAAATATCCATTCCTGTAGAGTCAATCTGCACTTTATGGAAAGAAAAATATTTAAATTTATATTATCATAGCCAGTACTTCAAAATAATGATGAATAAGTTGGAATGTGTTCAGAGTAAGACCAAAAAAACTACCTAGAAAATTATTTATAGAATTATTTATACATAAATATATACATTCAGAAATAATTATTAAATAATTAGTACAGTTTTGTTTGGTTTTAGAAATACCAGCAAAACTCCACAGAGGTTACTTTACAGATGTACTGGCAACAAGTGATGACAGTGTCGTCAGTCTTCCCGAAGTGGCTGGGGGATGGTTAGATTTGTGTTTTGTAATCTGTTGTTTGGGACATCTAACTTTCTACCTTCCTATCCTTTCACCTGTAGTAATTCCTATGGTGATATAAGCTATTTGAAAAAAAAAAAAAACAAGCTCACGTGTTTCTCAGTAGTTTTACACCATCATCCAAAAAAAGTTGCAGGCAGAAAGCAATGCCCACTCAGAATTGTCCTTGGACAAGTTCTTTTATTATGTTTCCTACATTGTGTTAGCAGTCTTTTAAATATGAATATCTAAATACACACATATATCTATACCCCCCCCAAACACATCTATGAAGTTCATTTTCTTTTATTTGTGTGTTCTGTTCTCTATTCCTGTGAACAAGCATTGCTTCCGCCCAGTTTGGTATGTGGGTCAGAAGGCAGTGTTTCTCACCAGGGCGCTGCTGTTTCCTTTTCCTACTTGAGTAGATTGCAGATTATACTGGAACATGCCTGAGAAAAGGTCAAAAAGGAGGGTGAAAGTCCTGAAGCTGCAGCTGGGAAGCCTGTCATTTTCATCTAGGAAGGGGAGCAGGGCCAGGCAGAGAATAGGAAGAGGGAGAAGGAGAAACAGAGAAAAGGGGAAGGGGAGAGAGAGAGGAAGAGAGGGAGAGAGAGGGCAGGAGAAAAGGAGGGAATGAAGGAGGGGTAGAGAGAAAGAGAAGGAGAGAGAGGGAAGGAGAGAAGGAGGAAATGAAGGAAAGAGAGAGAGAGACAAACCAGTCTAGCCAAAAGCAACCTACATGCAGGGAACTCCCATTTATGCAGGATACTTTTTATATATTCTAAAAGGATTTTATTTAGTTTTCATGAAGTATTCTGAGTTTTGTTCAGAATGTTTTAATGTTAAATTAGATTGCATGTAAGTGCTAAGCAGTGTTTTTAACTTCAGAGAGCCCCCATTGCCAGTAATTGCATCAAAATTAGCTCTCCTTGTATTGTTTTTGAGTTGAAGCTACAGTTAAGAAAATGACATTTTCCAGCTATGAATTTACTCAGTGTTGAACTCATTGATCTATCTATCTATCTATCTATCTATCTATCTATCTATCTATCTATCTATACATATATCTTTCTTCTCAGTTCTACAGCAGTATATGAGGAGCAAACCAAAAAGTTTGATGTTCTATGGAAGGCAAATGCTTAAAAAATAAAAGCCCTGTAAAACTCAGCACATAGATTTGCTTTGGAAAACCAGTGGTGTGATGCAGGCAATGTAAGGTCTATGTGGTGTCTTAGGGTGTGGGAAGATATTGGGGAGGACACAGGTAATGCAAATATTTGGAAATACGGCTGTTTATGTAGAATTGTCTTATGAAGGGGGCTGAGGAGTCATATTGAAATTAGATTTCGGTGTAGCTCAATAATTCAGGTACAAAATGCATGAGTTCAAAATAGTAGATTAGAGACACTGAAAACCTTATTTATTGCAGCTGTATTGGGTTTTTGGGTGATATGTAAGAGGAAATGAAAATAGTTTGATACAACTGTAGGCGTCTACTGTACTCATCCACATGAATTTCAGAATGCTTGGGAGCACAGCAGGCACTTGGCCCAGCAGTTAAGACAGCAGTTAAGATGCCCGTGCTGCACACTGCGCTGTACTAGGGTTCTGATTCCAACTTTTTGCTAGTGCACATCCTGGGAGGCATTACTAATGGTAGTGATTCAAAGCATTGGGGCTCATGTCACCCTCCTGGGACTCCTAGATTGAATTTCCTGTTTGCTGGTCCCCATGTCTCAGCTACTGTGATAGTTCAGGGTCAAATGAGTGACAGGGCACGCTGTCTCTTTTAGCTATCTTTTTCTGTCTTTCAGCTTATTGATTAAGTGCATTATAAAATGTGCAAAATTTTTCCTATACCAAAATAAGCTTTGCTTTCAAGTCCAATGAGTTATTAGAACGTTTCTTTTGTAAATTTTCAGAAAGTGGACTGCCTGATTTGATTGAGGTGGGTGTGTCCATGATAAGAAGGAAAGTTGCTAGGTGTTCTTAATAACTCCAGGGCATCATTTGTACTGCCTAGCATCCTCTTATTAATTTACAAATAAATCTTTGTTGTTTCTATACTGTATATTCTCATGTTTCTCACATCAATAAAAGGACAGTTCTTCTTTGTCCTCCAAGTGCTTTTATGGTACACTTTATTTTGTTTTCATTCTTACTTCTTAAGACTGTTAACAGTTACTTTTCTGTTTTGTTGATAATTATATTTTAAAGGATCTTTCTGATATGCTTTTATCCTGTGATTGCTTGGTGTTACTCTAACTGATTTTATTTCCCATGCTTCACAATATAGTAGATAGGGAAGCTTTTTTTGGAGTGGGACTATGCTGCTGCCATACATATAAGTAGACTGATAATTTTAGCGGCATAATATGAAGTATCTAACAATTTAAGAAACTTGCTTGCCTCAGAACTTTCTTGCAGCTGGCAGTTGGCCACATTCACATGTTCTCACATCACCGCATTCAGAAGCTAAGAATACCAGCCTAGCAGCTTCTGCATAGAGGGAAAAGATAAAATAGAAAGGAGTCTCACTTTGCAGCCACAATACCTGGGAGCTGCTGCTGATGTCTTTTCCACAAATGTCCAAGTTTGTGGAAGCCCAGTAAATCTTAGAAAGTTTATTTTCCTTGTAGCATCTGTGTTTTATAATGGGTCTTTTAATTTGTTTTTACTTTGTCTGCAGGGATTTCTTTTGTCCGGAGTTTCAGACTCCTTCTATTTTTTTTCCTGTGGAAGTGAGTCCGGTAATGATGACTGGTTTGGGAATAGGCCTTTCTTTGCAAAGCTGACCTGACAAGATTTTTCTCCAATGCAGTGACAAAGCCCATTGTTATTTTCTCTGCTCACAGTTATCCTCAGCTTAATCCATTTTTCCTCTGTGTTTTTGTAGTTAAAGATGTCTAGAGAAACGTGATGTGGGACAATACATAAATAAGGTGGCATTTTTGAAGTTAGCTGAAATTTTAGTAAATAAATCATACCATGTCAATCCCACATTTGAAGGGTGTGGTTCTGTGTGGCAGTGTGGAGACTTGGAGTTTCTATATACCCAAATAATGGGTTTGACAGGTATTTTATATCCAGAAGTCTTGGGGGTAGTGGTGGGAGTGGGAGAAGAACTCATGAGATTGTTTTCATACTTCCTTTTTCAAAAATGCAAACTTGCTTGAGATAAACACAGAAAGTCAGTGGTTGAAAAATCCCAGAATGAACTGTTCTTGCTTAGTGCTTTGTATTTTAACATTAAAAGCAGTAATAACACAAAACAAAGCAAGAAATACCAGTTTTGAACATCATGGCATATTTTTAAAATTCAGATTTTCCAATGATTTTCTATTGCCAAATGGAATTCCTGCTTTAATTTATTGAAAAACCATTTTATTGGAGCTTGAAATACTTTTTCCCCCAGGAGAACTGCATCTATCTTGGGGACTGGTAAACCTCTAAAGGATCAAAGCTCTAGTGGATTTGGACAAAGACCCGAAAGCCTGAAGGCTTATGCAAGTTTATCTATAGAGGAAGCCCAAAAAAGTAGGATGAGAGTCTTAGAAGAGCTTATTTTCTCATGAGATTTTTGGGACTTCCTCTGTCTGGGTGTGCCAGAAATACTGTGAGAATATCCATTCTCGTGGCATTTGTCACTTACAGGTCTTGTCCCAGCTGAAATTTGAAAGTATAATGGTGTGTGAAATATTTTATGTTTCTTAGGGCTCCATAAGACCCATTACCGAAGTGGTCATTAAACAGTCTCTACTCTTTTCATTGTACTTTTGCAGTAAAGAAAAAAGACAAAAAGTGTAGTAAATAAGGGTAGAGAAGGTGACACATTTATGGAGTGACTCTCTTCATAGATCCCAGCAGTGTTTCATTTCATTATTACTATCACAAATATTCTTAGAGATGACACAAAGAAAGGGTGACAATAGGGCTGGAGTTAATCTATCTCCATGAGCGATACTGCAGGCCTCTTCCTGCTGAACCTTGTTATGCCAGTAGTCTTGAGGTTTGATGAAACATCCTTGCTTGAAAACTTAGGCATGATTTATACACAAGGAAGTGTCTGAAGATCTGCTCTGAAGTCAAGGCTCCTGGCCAAATCAATATGAAGCTAAGCAGAATGGTAAGGCTAGGAACTTCAGTCATGCTGTTGTTTCAGTCCTGTCCAAAGTTATCTTTTTTTTTTTTTTTTACGCAGTTCATAAGAGCATGTTTTTTCTCTGTCTTGTAGATTTAGAAAAATATTTCATTTATTCAGGGTTGTCGCACTGTTAATGATCAGTAAGACACTGTCTACTCTGAGTCAACCACTGTGTAGAGGATAAATCTAGAGTTTCATTGTGTTGTAGCTGATTAAAAAAAAGAAAAGACAAATTGCGCAAAATCATTCTAACAAGTTTTTAGCACTAGGACAGAGAAGAAAGAAAAGATTTTCATGCTACTTTATGTATTTCAGTTACTATTTTTAAATGTGTATTACTTACAGATCATATGTCAGCTGTGGAGATATGTATTTTTATACAGCTCCTTTTATGAGCTCTTAATATTGTTCATATATCTCTGATTATAGTCCATGTTAGAAAATCAAAATGTAGAGTTGTTCATCTGTGCTCAAAATTTTTGTTCTCTATTTGGCTTTTTAAATTGTCTGTTAAAGCAATAGTTGAAGTAACTCACTCCTCTTGAGGTATTTTTCATATATCTTTATTAGCATGTTTTTTTAAATTTGTTGTTAGTATCTTTTTCGTACCATTATGTTATGAACTCATGGAAACTCTCTGTGATGTATTCACCCAAGACCTAATATAGGATGGATGTTTTGTTTGGTATGATACTTCATCTTATTAATGCCTTTTTTTTTCAATGCCTGTCCTTAAATCATTTTTTTCTGTGTCAATTACCTTGGTAATGTCTTATCAGTATCCTTTATCCATTGTCATTTACTCTGCAGTTTTCTATTGAAACTATCCTGTTGAAGACGATGAGAAATACTAGCTTTTCATATCTTCAGTTTACCCTTCTTGACCATAAAACTAATTTTTTCTTTCTTTAAAACTGTATTTCTGGGAAAAAAGAAACCCATACACAAGATAAATTTTAAAAATTGAAATATAAAAAAAACCACAAAACTGTATTTCTGGGCCTGGTGCAGTAGGCTAGTAGCTAAAGTCCTTGCCTTGAACGCGCCAGGATCCCATATGAGTGCCTGTTCCTATCTTGGCTGGTCCACTTCCCTTCCAGCTCCCTGCTTGTGGCCTGGGAAAGCAGTTAAGCATGGCCCAAAGCCTTGGGACCCTTTACTCACGTGGAAGACACGGAAGATGCTCCTGACTTCTGCTTCAGATTGTCTCAACTCTGGCCACTGTGGACACTTGGGGAGTGAAAATCAGCAGATGGGAGATCTTTGTCTTTCCTCCTCTCTGTAAATCTGACTTTCCAAAAAAAAAATAAATAAGTCTTTAAAAAAAAAAAAAGGACAACTATGCTTCTTTGGGCCAGCACTATGGTGCAGCCAGTTAAGTTGTGGTCGGCAGTACTGGCAACTGGCATGGGTGCTGATTAAAATCCCTGATGCTTTACTTCCAATTCAGCTCCTTGCTAATGTACCTTGAAAAGCAACAGAAAATGGCCCAGGTCCCTGGACCTCTGCACCTACATGGGACATGCAGAAGAGATTCCTGGCTCCTGGCTTCTGTGTGGCCCATCCACAGTTGTTGCAGCCCTTTGGGGAGTGATCCAGAGAATGGAGGATTCCTCTCACTATCTCTCCTTCTTGCTGTAACTCTGTTTTTCAAGTAAATAAGTAAATATTAGACAAACAAAAAAAACACACAAAAACAGTTTGTTTGCCAGTCTATGCTATAGACTTATTCTCATCAACATAAAATGTGCAAAATTTACTTTCTTGTTTCAGATGTGTTTGCTTTAAGACAAAGAGTACATTATAACCATTTGACAAGGATGCGTGGATGTTTTCTTGAGAATGCAATAGAGGTTGAGAAAGATAGGTCTGGTGCACACTGTGTGCTATGCTGAGGTTCTCTTTTACACTGGTGAGACAGTGAAACATTTCAAGTCATGGTTACTAAACCACAGTTTTTGGATTTTCTCAGTGAATCACTTCAGTTTTCAAGATCACTCATCCTCCACATCCATTTCCTTGCTGAAGAGCTTAACTAAGTTCCTGCTCTTCATTTCAGAGTTCTTCTGATTTCCCTTACACTTCTGCTGTGATTAGAGAGTTCTGCCTCTTGCTTCCATAGTGATACCACTTTACTACCCTCTCTTTGCATTTACCTTTCATGTTTAGAATGTACCATCTTGCCTACACTTGTCCAAAAGTAGGTCAGGTGTTGTTTGCTTCATGTGCCCTTTTCCAAATATTTTTTCCCATGTGTACCTATGTTTAGTTTTAGGCAGTGAGCACTTAATCACTCCTATTTGCACATTGAAGTATAAATTTTGAAATATCCAGCAATGCTGTCCCTTACTGCTTATTTTAGGCTAAACCAGTTGATAGATAATTTATTAGTTTACAGATGTCAGTGGCATATGCAATTGCTGAATTTTATTAGTTTGTGGCATTCACAATGTTACAGTCTCAGTTATTATTAATTAAAGATTCTAATTAATAGCCTTTTCACTGGTGATGAATCTTACACTATTTTCATCTGTATTGGCCATGAAATGATGCAAGAAATCACTTTTAATTATTAAAAGTGTTTCTGTTATCCTTATACAAGTTTGAAAAAATGTCATCAAATTAATCTCTTCCTGTTTTCTTCAAGACTACATTGTTTCAGTGTAATGCAGTCTGATTTGTTAAGCAGGCTAAAGCACTTTGTGTACCTTTAAGTGCTGTCTTTAATGTCCTTACAGCAGGCATACATTTCTTCTTTTAACTATGTGCAATTCTCGTTGGAGATTCAGGGGATATGGGGTAAAGATTTATTTTACTTACATGAATACCTTTATTCCTCCTTAATTTGTGAAAGAGGTATTGTCAAATGTTAACTTAATATTTTCTTAAAGGAATGTGAAAAAGTGGATTTGTGTCCAAGGAGGAAGTGGCATTAGGTTAAGCTTTATCTTAATTCTGAGGCATTGATCTTACTTTTGTTTTGTTTTTTGGAGTTTTTTTCTTTTGTTGTTGTTTTATTTTTTGTGACGATTACATGGTTGATCAAGGTGGGAAGGATTGAGGTTTAGGGAAAATTAGGTGAACTCATTGCTTCTAAGTTTGCTATTTATTTTTGTTGTTTCTGGGGGAAAGGGAGAGACAAAGGGGGAAACCCTCATGATAAGGAACTGCCACCTCATATCAACCCAGAGTCTCAATGTGTACATGTTCTATCTGCTGATTTGCTCCCCAAACACCTTGACACGTCTGAAGCTGGGATCCAGGAACTCAGTTCTGATGTCACCCATGGGTGGCAGGAATGAAATCATTTGAGCCATCTAGCTGCCTCCCATGATCTGCATTGTCAGGCAGTTGGAGTCTACATTCAGAGCCTGCTATAACATGAAATGCTGTGCTTTGGTAGCTGGGCTAAAAGCTACCCTGTATCATTTTGAAAGTGCTATCTTGGAAGAGTAGGCATTTGTCCAGTGATTTTATTTTTCATAAACTTGCTCTCTCTGTTCGCCTTGTACTGGAGGCTCTAGCTGGGGAAATTTGGCAAAAAGAAACAGAAGGTGTCCGGAATGGAAAATAGTAAAACTATCTTTTTGAATATGATACAATCTTGTAAATAGAAAATCCTAAGAAACACAAGAAAAAATGAGATCTAAAAAGCAAGTTCAGAAAAGTTGTAGAATATCAGTAATGTTGTCTATTAGGTAGATAATCAGGAATGTGAAATTAATAAGATCCCACTTATAAATTACTTGAAAAAAGTGAAATAATGAATAATATATTAGCTTAAAAAGTAAAAAAACAAACCTGTGCCCTTAAAATTACAAAACACTGGGACTGGTTCTATGTTACATCTCACATGGTGCCAGTTAATTTCCTGGATGTTTCAATTCTGATCCAGTTTCCTGCATATGGCCTGTGGAAAGAATGGGGATCCTTGGGCTGTGCACCTACATGGGAGACTCAGAAGTTGTTCCTGGCTTCTAGCTTCGGATCAGCTCAGCTCTGGCTCTTGCAGCCATTTATGGTGTGAACCAGCAAATGGAAGATATCTCTTCTCTTTCTCTTTCCTTCTCTGTGTAACTCTGCCTTTCAAACAAAAATAAATAAATTTTAAAAGCCCTGTAAAACATTATGGTAGGACCCAACGCAGTGGCCTAGTGACTAAAGTCCTCACCTTAAACGTGCTGTGATCCCATAAGGGCGCCGGTCCTAATTCCAGCAGCTCAATTCCCATCCAGCTCCCTGCTTGTGGCCTGGGAAAGCAGTTGAGGACTGCCCAAAGCCTTGGGACCCTGCACCCATGTGGGAGACCTGGAGGAAGTTCCTGGTTCCTGGCTTCGAATCAGCACAGCTCCAGGTGTTGTGGTGACTTGGAGAGTGAATCATTGAAAGGAAGATCTTTCTCTCTGTTTCTCTTCCTCTTTGCGTATCTGACTTTGCAGTAAAAATAAGTCTTAAAAAAAACCACAACATTATAGTAAGTAATTACAGAATACCTGTGTAAGTTGAAAAGCATTCTGTATTCTTGGATGACAAGTCCTTTACTTATAGTGGCATAGTATTTGCATATAATTTATCCATACCCTCCTGTTTATTTAAATCCTCTCTAAAATACTTAGGGTCCTTTTTTAAAGAAATTTTATTTTATTTATTTTTTTATTACATTGCATCATGTGACACAGTTTTTTAGGCACTGGGATTCCCTCTCCCCCTCCTCCAATTTAGGGTCTTAATACCAAAGTATTTCCAAAAATTTCTAGGAAATGGACATACAAGATAAGTTTATTTTATCATTGATTTTTTTAAAATGTGTTTTAAAGGGTATGTGGTTTTTAAATAATAGGCATTTCTATGAACTTTTTGAAGACCCTGTGTCTTCCTGAATTTAAAATGTTATGCAAATAATTCTGTGTAGAGGATAATTATGCCATTTGGTTAAGACATAACCATTTGTTCGGTACAGATACAGCTGTCGTAGGTCTAACTGCATGGTACATGAATGCTGTGAGGCAGACAGACTGGTTATACATTATGTGCAGGAGGGAACCTAAAGATTTATGAAATGGGGGTAGGCAACAGTAGGGCATGTGTAGAAGCAGGCTACACATTGCTTCTTTCTCATGGATTTAGGATTGTACTCAGCATACAATGAATTAAAGTTTTTTTTTTTTTTGAAATTTCGTAACTTTTTTTTCTTTCAAATATTTCTAGTTCATAGTTGGCTGAACCCACAGATGATAAACTTTTGGTTGCAGAGAACCAACTGTTGCCCTAAATTGATCAACAGGTTTAATGGACTTCCTATCAAAAGCTCCATAATGTTTTTCTCAGAAATTATGAAGGCATAGACAAAAATAGTCAATTTTACTTGATGTTTTGATGTAATGATACATTTAAGAAAGACACTATGGCGTAGCATGCTAAGCCTCTGCCTGCTGCATCAGTATCTCATATGGCACCAGTTTGATTCCAAGTACTCCTTTCTGCTCCAGCTCTCTGCTTGTATGCCTGGGAAAGTAGAGGCTAGCTGAAATCCTTGGCCCCTGTACCCATGTAAGAGGCCAGGAAGAATCTCCAGGCCTTTGGCTTCAGATATGACCAGCTATGGCCTTGCTGGCATCTGGGGAGTATACCAGCAAGTGGAAGATCTTAATCTCTCTCTCTTCTCTCCTTTCAAATATATATATAAAAGGCAACAAGCCACATTGACTGTCTTGAAAAAGATAAACATTTCATTTCCCTACCCTAAAGAATATATTTTCTGTTTATAATGAAGTCACATTTGTAGTTACCAAAGTTCTTTGGTTATTTTTTCACTATCCCTTTTTACTAACAATAATACATTTGGCATCCATTTTTTTTCTTAATTATGTTCTTAAAATAGTGCAGGAGTGAGTTAAAGCTCTGTCAATGATATGGATCCTTCCTTTGGTGATGCTTTTTGTCATTTTCTTCTTTGTAGGGAAACTGAATAGTCAAGACTCGTATAACAATTTTACCAACAACAATCCTGGCAATCCTCGACTTTCTCCTCTTCCTAGCTTGATGGTAGTGATGCCTCTTGCACAAATCAAGCAGCCAATGACATTGGGTACCATCACCAAAAGGACAGGGTAAGACGTCAGGCTTTGCACATTGTTTGTTTCTTGCAGCTTTTTTGTTTAAAAGGTTTGAACTAACAAAAACAAAGCACAATTTTCTTTTCATGGTTTTGTGTGTGTGTATGTATATATATATATATATATATACATATATACATATATGTATACATATATAAAAATACATATATATGTATTTTTTTTTGATTTCCAGCCTGTATGAAACTTGATGGCACCAGATTAAGTACAAATTGTAAAATTCGCACAGACATACTCACAAATATCCCTAGAAACAATAATACCAGGAAATTTAGTATGAACTAATAAGAAAAAAATCCATCCACTGAACCTTGTGTTTGTTGTTTCATGGCTTTGCTTGCTATTACAATTTGATTTTATTTTGGCTTTGGTAGAGATCACCAGGATTTAAAATGACTAGTAAGGAAAGAGTTTTAGATTGCAACTGTGTATCTAGTTCTTTCTAAAAATAATCTATATTGAAATAGAATTAACATAATTTTCTGTTAAGGGCAATGAGATGTTATGCATAATTTAAAAATTAAAAGCTCTAAGATTTGGCTTAAATCAAGATTGGTCTTTACTCATTCAGAAATTTTCAATAGCTGAAGTTTTTGCATTTATTTTAACTATTTCCGATCTGTGCTTATTTAATACTATTTTACGTGAAATAAAGTACAGAGAGGTAAATATTACATTATTACATAAATTTAGAAACTTAAAATTAATTTCTTATAAATACATAAGTGAATAGTGGTTTTCAGAACTTGGGAATGTTGTAGGAGAAGAGATGGATAGAGAGAAGATGGTTAACACTTCCCAGGGTGTAGGTTGGATAAAGGAACAACTTTAGTGTTCTATAAGCGTAGTAGTGTAACTATGGTGGACACTGATTCATTGCTTCAAATTAGCCAAGAGAGAGAATTTTTAATGTTCCCAATCCAAGGAAATTAAACATGTCTGTGGTGATAGTTAGCTCAGTTACTTTGATCTGATTATTGCACACTTCATAGATATGCCAGTCACAGATGCATAAATATGTATAATTACTATGTTGATGATCAGTTTAAAATATTTTTCTATTTATTTGGAATAGAAAATCATCACTTATTTGTGTTCCTGAAAAAAAGCTGTTATGTCTGTAGTATTGTTATATATTCAGTTATACAATAGTAGTGAAAATTCATTGTTTACTAGAAAAATAATTGAGCATCTTTAAGGCAAAGCACATATTTGCCTTGGGGAGCAGTTTTCAAGTTGCATGTAACCTGAAACAAGGGCTTAAAAATTCTGTGTTTACTCAATAAGCAGCAAACCCTGTTCATCCTCAAATAATTCTCAGGGCATTTCCAATGAAAAGCATAGAGTATACTTTTTCACATGTTGTTAGTATTGTTGTAATTTGTGTTTAAAATGGTCACAAAAATCACTTTTGTGATGTGAAATTATCATTGTTCTTAGGGATGAGGCTGTTTAGCTTGAGGCCCCTTGTCTAGGTGAAGTAGTATTTTGAATATTAAGTGATTCTCTCTTGAATGTAGAAATAAAACTCACTTTGTGGAACATTAGAGGGAAGAAACAAATATGGAAGTCCAACTTCCCAGATCACGTTTTATGGTACTGCTCTTTTGCCATGGATATTTTTTGATTGAGACTTTTAAACTCTGTGTTTGGTAATTGCATAATACAGAATTGATTTTTAAAAAATATTTATTTGAATGTAATGGTGTTTAGTTGGAACTGTTTTGTTGTAAATGGTATAATTTTTTCTTTTTAATGGCTGAGTAGTATTCCATAGAGTAGATGTACCACAGTTTCTTCCCATTCCTCAACTGTTGCTGAGAGACAATACTGTTGTAATAATATAGGAGAAAACAGTGTTGGGGGGGAGGGCAAATGGGAAAGGTGGAAGTAGAAATCCCTGAGCCTGTGAAACTGTATCATGAACAATGAAAAAAAAAAAGATACATTTGAAAGATATAGTGACAAGGAGAAACACACAGAGAAAGAAATTTTTCATGTGTTGGTTACTCCCCAAGTGTCTACAACAGCCTGTGCCAGCTATGCTAGAGCCAAGACAAAGAGTCCACAACACAGGCCAGATCTCCCAAGTAGGTGATGGGGATTCAGTTACTTGTGTGTCATCTTTGTGACCTGCTAGGATGTACATTAGCATGGAATTGTAATCAGGAGACGGGGCTGGGACAGGATTCCTGGTAAGATGCAGGCTCCCTAATCACTAGGCTAAGTGCTTGCTCCATAGAATTATTTTCTCGTAATGATGTCATTCAGTACATAATTATATTTTGACCTGCCCAGAATTGTAAAGGTGTACAGAAATCTTAGAAATTTTTTCTGTCTTGTTGACTCTAAATGAAACTTAAAATTGTACTGTTAGAATGCAATTTTATATTTTAAGTGAGAAGATTGTAAGATCAAAATATTCCTGGAGACAGGAAAGCATTTTCTAGGTCTGTTTCTGGTGTGGTTTTGATTTTCAGTATTTAAATGTAAGAGCCATGTTACTTCATAATGCAGAAAATGGGTTCTCTTTTGAGAACCTCCAAAGGTTCTCAATAAGCTCCTCCAAAGGTGTCTCTGAGATGTTTTGATTCTTAAAATGATAGTAAAGTTAGTTCAGAATATTGTGGGAAGGGAAATGAGTCTGTTTTTCTATATATTTCACTTTTCCCATAAGAAGTAGATAAATCTCTCATACTATCCTCTTTCTGTCTACAGTTAGGTGAGTAAAAATGGGTAATCATCTGGTTTACTTCCCTGCTGTGGGTTTTCTATGAGTTCTCTAAGTTTTGTTACAGCAGCTGGCGTGTGGAGTAGTGGATAAAGCTATTGCCCACCATGCCAACATCTCATGTGGGTACCAGTTTTTACCCCAGCTACGCCTCACTTCCCATCCAGTTCCTTGCAAATGGCTTAGAAAAAGCAGTGAATGGCTCAAGTGCTTGGGTCCCTGGAACCCATCTGGAAGAACTGGATGAAGTTCCTAACTGCTGGCTTCAGCATGTCTCAGCCCTGGCTATTTAGGCTATTTGAATAGTGAATCAATAGACGGAAGTGTTTTTTTAAAGATTGATTTATTTATCTATTTATTTATTTTATTCTAAAGTAAGGTATGCAGTGAGGAGGAGAGATAGAGAGGAAGATCACTTCTGATGCAGCCACACGGCCGGGGCTAAGCCAGTCTGAAGCCAGGCGCCTGGAGCTTTTTCCTGATCTCCCACACGGGTGCAGGGTCCCAATGCTTTGGGCTGCCCTTGATGCTTTTCCAGGCCACAAGCAGGGAGCTGGATGGGAAGCGGGGCCGCTGAGATATGAACCAGCACCCATATGGGATTCTGGCGAGTACAAGGCCACTAGGCTACCACACTCGGCCTGGAAGATCTTTCTCTTTTTTTCTCTCTCTGTTAACTATTTCTATAAATAACTGAATTTTTTTAAAGTGGTAAGAATTCTAACTTTTTGTAAAAGAATATATATTACACACCATGATTTTGTGAACAGTTAGATATTATTGTTCAATGGAGTATTATGATTTTGAGTTATATGTGCTTTGAAGCTAGTATTATTATAAGATACTTACATAGTGTTGACTAGGCTGTGTCTAACAGTTTTAAAGCCATTCTGTTTCTGTCACATTTTGAAATTCCATTTTGTATGTCTTATTACTGAAATGTTTAAGAGAAAAGATGTTTGTTTTGTCCCAAATCGAGTTATTTGATTTCATTTTTTGCCATTGTAGGAGACATACAGACTTATTGCAATATTAAGAAGAGTTCATATATACTAAAAATTCCATTAGCAGTTTAACTTCCTTACTTTATTGTTTATGTTCACTTGTCGTCTACATATACACTAGCATATTTCATTGTTGCTTATTTGGAACATTTTGTATAGACTTGTTACCCCCATATCCTTATGAACTTCAAAGTATAGTTTTTTTTTATTCTACTTTTCAATGTTTAATGTGTAAAAACTAGAACATCATGTTACATAACCACAGTATAATTATCCAAAGAGGAGATCTCAGAACAAATTTTATTAGCTGTCTTTTTTATTCTGTGTAATTGTTGTCTGTAATAAATTTTCTACTTGTGGCAGAGCTACAGAGTACCATAGAATACCATAAATTACCCAACCTACTGTTCTTTTTGTCTTTTTCTATTGACATGGAGTACTCATCAAATGCTTTGATGACAATGGTCATACGTTTTACTTCATCATTGCATGATTGTAAGAGTTAAAAGTTTTAAGTTATTTTCTGTCATGTTTGTTGATTATGATCAGAAAATGCTGTTGTGCTTTCCTTATTCTTTTACTATATCATCTAACTAAGCATTTGATCATAGAATTTCTGAAATATGTTTTTTTAGTTTTATTCCTTTAAAATTTAATGTTTTGAATTAAGCTATGTATAGTTTCCTGGTCAAAAGTAAAGTAATATTTTAGTTGGTGGCAAAAATATTCTGAATTTCTGTTTTTACCATATGCTTAGTTTAGATTTTAAAGGCTCTGTTTATTTACTTTATTAATTTTTAAACCCATGAACAGTTCTCCAAATTCCAGTTAAAATATTTGTGTTAATTACTGTTGTGTTTACTGAGCAATTTGATTGAATCATCACAGTCATCTTAATGATGAATGAATTTTTTTTTTTTGCTTGTCAGTTTTATCTTTATTCTGGAAATTGTAATTTACTAAAACTTTTATGAAATTCTTTTGCTAGTTTTTAAAAACAAAATTATCAAGAAGTTGATCTGTTTATAGGCAATTAAATTCTATGACTACTTCCAGTTTATTTATCTGATAATGTACTTAATAAAATTATATACTTTGTTACATCAGCTTTTATTTGTTTCATGTCCTAGATGTTTTGCCAGAGAATGTTATATTTCTAGAACAGAGATTTATAAGGATTTATTAGGAACTAATATTTAAATATTACCGTTGGGATGGGAGTTTCAACTTAAACCTTCAGGGAACAAGATGTGTGTTTACCCTATTTAACATCTGTGTTCCTATTTTCACAAATATGTACCCCTGAAAGCCTGTGCAGCATTAGGGACCATCTGTCTCATGCAAAGACATACATGCGGCCAGCAGAACTAGAAATGGCAGAAGACAGATGTGTTTACACCTTCTTGTCCAGCACCTTGAAGCAGTACTGGAGGATATAGGGCCTATTATGGCAACAGCTGTTACGTAGCCCTGTGATGGCTGTACATTGATGATGGCAAAAGAAATGCTAGAAGTTATTTGGCTCCAACAGAATCTGTTTTATTCCGGTTTCAGACTGGATGATGGCAAAGCCAAATTTCCCACACACATGATATTTTGTATCATTTAAAAAAAGAACGCCTTTTGCCATCAATTAAAAGTGAAACCGGATGCTAAGAGATTGTTCCCTGTCTTGGATGTAAGTTGTTGGTAGAAGAGATTTATTAGAAGCATTTCATAGATATTTGGCTGAATTAATAAATCTTGTGAGGAGGAACTTTTAAAAAATACTTTCTTGTAGTAATGTGCAAAATGGAAAAATTTTTATCAGTGTACTTAATTTTATTGATTGTAAATCTTAAAATATTTATGTATACACATTATTTTGTGGGTAAAAACCAGTAACGGTAAATTTCACAGAGGTCAGAGTAGTCTAATGGGAATAAATCATATAAAAATGAAAATGCAGTTACTTCCTTGCTCTTAACTAGGTTAACATTTTTAAAAGGAGATGTGACATGATTTGCTCTTTCATAGTATTTCCTTTTCTTGGTTAGAAGGAGCTTCCAGCTCCATTTTTTTTCTTTACCTTTATTCATTACTGTGTAAGATGTTAGGGATAGGTGTTGGGGTGATCTGCACCCTGGGGAAATAGGTTGGGTAATGTACTGGAAAAAATATGTTTAGGAGTCTGAAGCCCTGGCTTTACATATCCTTCTGCCACTTATCATTGATGAGTGCTAGGTAAATTTCCGTATCTGAAAATAAGTATATGTATATGGCTTTTGATTTTTCAGCCATTCTGTGTATGAGAGAATTCTTACCTATTCTTTAGTGGGTGAGTAATGACATTGGCATATTCTCAGTCTTGAAGATGATCCGTTCCTTACTTTAATTTAGTTTGGTCCACTTTATCATATTTATAAAACTTGATCTGTAGCTCAGTTCTTTCAGCCAAGTGCTGAGTATTAGGTGGAAGATTTGGAAAAAGTTCCAGATGTTATGATAGCAGATGGCAATTCCCTACTCATCTTCTGTAACTTTAGATTCTTGATAGTTTGCTGTGAGTGTTTGCTTCTAGTTATGAAATAATAACGAATGTGTTCTCATTAAAATGTAGATGAAATGTTCACATGTGTAATATATTTATTATAGTTTTGACTTTCCAGTCTTTGTGCTAAATTAGTAAGGTACTTAAATCATGTCAGTTTATTGAATTTTACTATGAATCAGTTTTTTTAAAATGGAATCTGCTGTATACTATTTTAAAGTCAACACAAATAACTATGCAAAATTTTCGACATTATTTATGATATAGTAGTTTCTTTATGCCATATATGGCAAAATTTGAACATTTTTTTTGTAATAAAATTGTTTTGCATTTTCAGTTCGTAATTGTGTATCTCAAATTAAACAATTACCTGTTTTCAGCCTCAGTTTTCCTTGCAGATCAATATTTTGAAACCGACAATGTCATAAGTCTCTTTTTAGGGAGTAATTAAAAGAATGGAAAATTAAAAAGCAATATTTGAAAATGACATAATGGGTAATTTGCTCATGTTCATGTGGGAAATGTGAGTTCACTGCAGTTGCTGCCTAATTAAGTGGAGGCACAACAGCAAGTGGAAATTAGTGTTCCTAGAATTTATTTTTATACATTTTTTACACTGAATGCTACATACTGGTTTCTTTTTTTCTCTTCTCAGTCCGTTTAATATTTAGGTCTGTTATATGAAAGTACTTCATTCTCATAAGACATAATCAATTAAAAATAGGATTATAGAGTTTGTTTATAGATGTCTATTAGACTCTAGTTGCTTTTTTAAAAAAATGTGAAGGGAATTATTATAATCTTTTATTATGGGAGTCAGATTCTGGATTTGAATTGTACCAGTCAAATAAGCTTTACTTCCTTTCCCCCTCCATTTTAAAACATCTTCACATTGCCTTGATTTCAACTAATAAAACCAAAATATTTGTAGTGCCATGTGGTAGCCAGCAACAAAATGATTCTGGAAAATGGCATTAATGTATTATGAAAGGTAATATCTTCCTGTCTTCTGTAGTCTCCAGGAAAAACCTTTTGAGAACTAATGATCAGTTCATTTCGCAGTGGTTTATAAATAAATCTGTAATAAACATTTTTGGATTTTTAGTCTCATGACTGATTTTTCCTGAGATTTTTCAATGGGAATTCAGCTCAGAAAAGACATAATTATGACACAGTGAACAGGTTATGTATGGCTGGATTGTTAAGCTTGCTAAGACTTAATAGTATTGGGAAACACAAATGCTTCAGATCTGCATATAGTAATTTGAATTGCATATGTTACTGCAGGCAATCTCCCAATTCTACATCCAGTCCCACTCACATACTTGTCTTTCCTCTTCTGTCCAACCCTTGTCACACTCCAGTATAGAGCTACAGCTGTGGCCCTCCAGCAAAAGAGAGTGGGGGTAAAGTCATAGGTGAAGACAGCTGGATCACCGACTTGTACTTTGTGACTCTATTTTCATTCTTTTGCTACTGAGGAAAGATTAAGCAGGCTTATTTCAAAAGAACAGCTGACACTATCCGTACAAAGTCAGTAATTACGTCAGTCACTATAATTCTTTGGGGTTTGTGGATCTTCTTTCACATTTATGTGGCAATGGTCCAGTGTGTAGAACTAGACAAGAAGTGGGTGAGTATGGATTGGCTATGTGCCAAATGTTCATACTAAACCAGGTTCTTGCCATTTTTCCCTAGCCTCCCTCCTTTTCCGTTAGTTGTGTGAGCTGTGAATCCTTATCTGAGTGAAGTAGGATCACTGTTAACTGATACAACAGATTGACCTTGTGGGTAGGCAACCTTCGTGTCTTTAAATTGACAGTGTTCTTTTTTAGTGTAGGCTAAGAATTCTTGCTGGACACACATTGTTGATGCCTGGAATGCAAGTTTAGGAACTTTTTGCTGTTTTTAAGTTTCTGTGTCACTGATTTATTTGTTCAAGTAATCTATTGTTCAACTAATTTATTTATTAGAAAGCTTAAAATATGGACCAGTGTATTTACAGCTGCATAGGTAGAAATGCCTAGGGTGAAATGTAGAAAGTTGAAAGTTTTATTTTTGGTTGTTTGGTTTTTGGCATCAATGGAGTAAACTTTCAAGTCAGAAAGTATTAATGACTTTCAAGTCAGAAAGTATTAATGAAAAACTTTCACATTCATTGCAGTGAACCAGCAGTATTATGATTTGTTTGCTGAAATGGAGGGCTGTTTGCAGCCCTGACCTTCTTGATCACAAGCACTCCAAAGTGAGGAAGGCACTGTGGGCACTTAGAAGTGATCTGAACCTTATGAGTTTTGGTAATTTCTGTGTGAGGTCACTGTACTCTTGAGAGATGGAACACATCAAGTGGTCTCAGTTATTTAAATCTGTGCTTAGGAAAATGCAGGATGAGTGCTAGTAACATTTTATTTTTGATGTAATTAGTGAGTCTGAAATCAGATAAAGGGATTATGATTTTTTTTTCTGTTAATGAAATAGAAAATACAGTTTTGCTATTGGTTCTGCAGACCAGCAGCATTGCATTATCTGAATGTCTTATGGAAATGGAGAATCACAGGCTTACTGTTACATTACAAAGTGAATTTATGTGTATGCTAAAAAATTCCAACATTAATGTTTATAAAATATTGAAATAAATATGTAAAGTTTAGGAACAACACATTTATTAAAGTGCTTGAATCTTGTTTGTATATGTTCAAGCTCAGGCCAGCATTCACTCTATAAAATTTTAGGTCCACTTTTTGCAATTTGAATGATGACATCAAATTTCTGATTTTATTTTTATTATTACCTATGAGAGAGCCATCCTTTATTTGCACTGATAGTGTCTTTCCTTCTCCTTATCTCCAGCTCTCATTTTTTTGTAGCTCATATTCCTCTGGTTATTTTTGTTTATGTGTAATGTGCTTCAGTATTCTGAATTGTACTCAGTATTGTCAAAATGCTTTTTTCTAGTTTCAGATTGTAGATAAGTATATTCAGTTTAATGGGAAATTAATGCTAATTAGCAGGATTTTAAAAAAATCTAGTACCAAGTTTGAGAAGGTAATACCCAGGTTGTAGCAGTGTGCTTTTTCCTTCTATTTGTTACAGTCAGATTATTATGAACATTTTGTTTTGGATATAATTTAATCACCCTGTCTTATTGGCATTGGGTTGTTCATAGCCTGTCTTAAATACTGGGAGCATCCGTCTCAGAAGGAATGTGTATCGCCAGTTGTACTGAAAAGAGGCAGATACAGCTTTTCTAACTTTAGTTTACTGCATTTCCCTCTAGCCCAGCAAAGGCCAGACCGAGGACTCTAAGCTTCTGTTTCGTTAGGCGATATGCTAGTTTCCTGGAAGTTGACCAAAAGCAGAGAAAAAAATCATATCACATGTATTTAGTACTGGTTCCTTTGGCTGATAATAACCAGTTCAGTGCATAAATAAGCAATTTATTCCTACAAATAAACAACTTAAAAATATGTGAGACTGCAGCTAGTGAAGAGCCATCAATCGGAGTTTTCATTCAGTCATTTTTTTAGCTGGATTTAAACTTTCTGTGTCATACAGCCTTGCGTTATTGCTAATGATCTCACAGTGTTCCATCTGATTATTCCATTGAATTTCTGCTTTGTTTTTAAGGGCCTTAATAGTGAACTTTAATTTCAAAATGCTACAGAGGAATTCCAGAAAAGGGAGAGAAATAGATAGTTTTGAAATTCATGAATCTCTTGACAATTAAGGGCCTAATAACTATTTCATTTTGTTTATTAATTATATCAAATAGTCTGTACAACACTATTGCAGTTGATCACAAGTTTTTCAATTTAATCCATACTCTATAACAGTATGATATACATGTATTTGTTAATGCTAAATGACTTTTTCTCTATTTTTTTGTGCATTTCCCCCCTTTTCCATGAAGGCCTTATCTCTTTGGAGCGGGGTGTTTTTCCATAAAAGCTCCATGGTGAGTTCCAGTTCAGTCCCGCATGCCTAATTCATTTTCTGTACTCTCAAAAAGTGACTCTGTTCTGTAGTTTTGTTTTCAGTTGCATGGCCTGATCACATGTAGATGCACCAGATTTCTGAGTAATTTGTAGATAAGACATGAATGTTAAAATTAAACTTTTAAAAAGCAGGATTATTTCTTATTTCACTTAATTCCTTGAAAAAATTTAATTACTATTACACAATTCTTTAAAAAAAGAATGCTATCATGCTCTGGTAGATATTGCATTACATGGCTAACTCAAGCTTTGAGAATTATTGTGATAGACATTCCCTGCATATCATGCTTCACATTTGAAAACATAATTTATTTTGAAATATAAATATATTTAAATTGTACCAAGAATGCCCTATAAAATTATATTGTAGTTAATTTGGACCTAAAGGGCAACAGTAGTTCTGGTTTTTGAAATCAGGAATGTGAAAAGCTACATGTTGAGTAAGAATGTGTTTCAGATAAAAACTCCCAAATAATTTCTTATTTTGAACTTGTAGGGCCTGCTCATTATACGTTAATTATTTAGTAAATTATTTTATAACATTGGAGAGAAAACAGTTTTGTCAGTTTTGGACATGAACTTGCACGTAAAGATGAGAAATGGAGTATATTATGAACCTGCTATGAAATGTTTATTAGCTAAGTGTCAGAGTCCTCGAATTGGATTGTCGGGGTCTTAAATCACAGCTTACACTTACTAGCTGTATGATCTGATGCAATTTCTAAAACCCTCTGTTTCTTGTTTTTCTTATCTGTTAAATGAATTAGTAGCACTTACCTTATTAGTTATTGTGAGGAATAAATGAACTGATACATACAAACAGTGTCTGGCACATAGTAAACACTCAATAAATATTAGCTGTGACCACTACAAATTTTTTCCAGGTAAAAGGGAAAAAATAATAAGCTTGACAAAAACGTCTTTAAATTATATCAGATTTTTAATTTTTTTTTTTTTTGCTTTAAAGAGTATTTGAAACATGAAAGTTTTGAGAACTATCAGGGAAATTTGTTTTAATTTAGTTATGATACTTAAATCTACACTTTTATATCTTATAACTGCTACTAGGAATTGTTCATGCTATCCTACTGAAGTAGAAGCAACATTCTAAGCTTTGCTGTTACAGATAAGGAGCTTAAATAGTTTTTCAGCATTACTTTTCCTGTTCAAATGCTACAGAGTATTTGAGTATTTTGTTATACAAGAAAAGATGACATACAACAAATGGACAAAATTTTCCTCCTTGAAAGACAACAGCACACTTAGCACACAGTTTGTTAAATTACTGTAAGTAAATTCAGAGTATAAAGGACTATGTGAAAGTCTTCATTCTCTGTGTAATCAGGTTTCCTTTAAAAACAAGCAAGATACGTAGGTCTTACTTTGGATCTTTTAGCGAGCAGTGAATTTTACATGCTATAATAAACATGATAAAATTTCTTGGTGGAAAAATTTAAGATTCTGTTGCATTTTAGAGTGCATTCCTCGTTCTAAGTACAAAGGAAAGGATTTTAGTATGTTAACTTTTCATGTAGAAGTAAAGATGGAGTAACAAATGTTGTCTGTTAAGTAAGAAAAGTTCATTCCTTCAACAGCTTATGTGCTCCTCACATTTAAGCAAAAGCACTTGTCAACTAGAAATGATTTGAGGTTGAAACAAGATTAAAAGAGCCAGATTAAAGAAAGGGATATATGAAATATAGTAGACTTTTAAATCATTGCCTGTCTTTTAGAAGACTGCTTTGTGGTTTGTTTGATGCCATCGTTAGCTCACAAGAAACTCATTTTTAGTCACTTATACTAGACTAAAAGGTCCTCCTTTAAAATACTCTACCAGTATGCATGTTTTTTCCATTAAGATCTTAATGAAACCTCAAATTAAGGCAGCAAATGAATATAAATTTGACAACTTCTTTCATTTGTATATAAGGGCTCCTTTGTTTTGATAGGTTTTGCTCTTTCTCCGTGATATTTAACATTCAATCTGAGAATATTTTTATTTTTTGAAGTAAAATTTGTTAATTATATTTGTAGTATTTGTACTTTTAGTGTAAGATATATATGTTGGATGGCAATAAAATTTTCAGTTTTGAAATTATTACTTCCAAGTTGAACCGTTTGTACTTGATATTTTATACAAAAATTTTACTTTTGGTATAATACAGCTCATACAGCTTTTTCTCTAAACTGGTTCTTAAAACTCATTCTGTTTCCCATTAGTTAGTTTTAAAGTATGATAATTCTCTTTTATGTTAGAGTAAAACAACAAGCTCATTTATTAGAAATAAACTATAAAAGCAAACTTCCACATTTTAGTTGTTTTAGACTTTTGTGGCAAATTGTATCCTCTATATTAGTTTAATAGGTGACTATGAAACAAAGTGAAAGAATTACAAATAGTATGTAATTCTTTAAATATAAAATTTAAGTTGAAATAACTAGTGTGAGTTTTTAAGCTCTTTTACTTTTAGTATTACAGTCAAATAAGTACCAAGTAATTATAAAGCTAAAATGCATGTAATACTTTCTTGAAGCCAAAGTTATTTTTGAATTGCTTATCAAAAATATAACAAATCGATAGTCCATCAGTATATATCCATCATATATATTTATTTTATTATATAAAGTTAATATGACAAAATAATTATATACCTGTAAAGTTAGATTTGAAACTTTCTTTAGTATTGTCTAGATTTTGATGAGAAATTTAAGTATTCATATAAAGGAATTTTGTGAGAATAAAGTTTTATTATTTATTTTTCTAAAAGTTAATACTTCTTAAAAGGGAGAATATTTTCTAATCTAATAGAGATCTGTTAGAACCCAAAGAATAAATTGTGGCATGATGAAATAGTTATAGACAATATGTTTAGACTTTTTTTAGTTATTTTAAATTAGATACTTTGTGTAAAACAGTATTGATCATGAAAGAAAATTTCCATAAGACCTTTCAAAAGCTTAATCATAATAAAGGGCATAAATTTTCTTCATCATCTTATGTTGAAGCTTAACTATCGGCTGTTATTTACGTTAAAGAAAAGGGAAGAAATGGTGCTTCTATGTTGCGTGTGCTCTCTCTACGTTTGTGTTCTGCAGCACGCACGCATCAGCACTGCTTTCTGATCGTGCTGCCCACAAACCGCCTCAAATATCTTGTTCTGTGGCACCTCCTTAGATCAACGAGGTCCCTATCCTACGATTTTTAAACAGATAGTAGTTGTTTGTAGTTGATTGTGGGAGAGAAATTCAATATGTTAATCTGACCAGATTACATAATACAGTAAAAGCCAGTGGGAAGATAATGGGAAACTTCAGTAAGCTTTGTGAATATTTTTGAAGTCCTATTATGTTAATATCCCCATATAATTCTCATGCTGTGCTGAAGCACTTATGCCTTTCCATAGAACATGTAGGACACAATGTAATTACTGATTGTGAATTTAGCATCTTATCTATTAATTTTTTATACTTTAAATGATGTAATTTTGAAGGTTTAGGAATTCCCCCTATTCTTTTCCTTCTTTCCCTACTCCCCAGTGTCTCCTTTATTTTCCCTCACATTATTACAGTAGTGTAGTTTTTTAGTAATAGTTACAAGTTTAATGTTCTATTGATTCACTTTTATTATTTTTGATTATGTTATTTTGTATCAGGCTTACTTAATAGACTATTATTATGATCATTTTTCTTAAACAATGATAGTTAGATTCCTTTTCTCTTATGCTTTGCTGCAGGGTTGTTTATAAAAAGTTAAATGAGTAAACGCGCATGAGATATCCTTAGGAAGAACCCCATTAGGACTATGATCATGTGTTTTGTTCATGTGTATAAGTGTTCTAAGAATCTGCCTTTATAATCCTACAATTGATCTTCAGGACCCATTATACATCTAATTCTTATTTTTATGGTATCCCATTTATTGAATACATGAGCAAGTCAGTGTGAAGAGGCTTCTAAGCATGTGCAGGAATTCATTTAGTACTCACAAATTTTCTGTGATAGGATTTGTTCAAGAAAATTCTTTCAGAGGAAAGGAGATGATGAGAGCAAGAACAACAAATTATAATTAGAATACTGTCTGATAAAAATTTAGTCACCAACATTCATGTGTAAATTCATATGACTTGCAAAGTTAACACTTGTCTATTTTATTCTGAGTCATTGCATGTGTATACCGTTTTACATCTCTATTTTCCTTAAATAATATGATCATTCCAGATGTAATTTAACATTATAAAAAATATGATGTGAGTGTGCTCAGTAGCCGTTTATCTGTTTAATAACAGGTAGCAAGCTGTTTTCAAAGGTGAAAATTCTTTTCATTCTCTGTTACGTGTAATTTATACTAATGACATTTATGGAGGCCCGATTAGAGGAAAAAAATGATTTAAAAACCTTATATAAATTAAACTTGTTTTTATTGTAAAATACTCCTGTGGGAGATATTGAATTAAATTTATATAGAATAACTCTAGGTTGATGATTTTCACTTGTTTGTTCTATAACTGAATTTTATGTAACTTACAGAATTTTATGAGATTTTAGTTTTTGATATGGGCTTATATAAGACCATAAACTAATAAAACATTGGGAATATGCTAAATTCATCTACTATAATTTTTCTGCTTTTTATTATTCTGCTAGCAAGGTAGCCATCTGGCCCAATACCAACTTTGTTAGTTTTGTTTAGGATTCATACTTTAAGAAGAATCATATTTTTTCTTAGGAAGTGACAAGCTCACTCTGTTACCACATGATTTTAAACAACAAAAATCACATCTACTAATTTGCAAAAGCTTCAAACTTGTTCCTTGATGTTTGTTTGTACATGGTAGTTTTGTTGTTCCCTGATGGTTATTCTATTACAAGAACACAATCCCACAATGCAAAAACCTTTAAAATTTTAGGATGGTTTTTCTCTCTCCTCTTTCCAGCAAACCCTCAGAGTTTAAAGATGACTAATGGTGCTTCATAGATGCCATCTACAAAGAACTACCCAAGGCAGTAGTTCAGTGATGATTTTTCTTTTTTGAGGGAAAATATATTTATAGCAGAGGACATCATAATCAGAGCATAGCGGATGCCAGTGACCTGAGTATTGTTAGAGGTTATATGGTTTGCTAGGTGTGGGATAAGTTTAAGGCTGAATAACTTGTGGCTGATCCAGTTATGAAGAAATGAAGTTGATTGTGAAATCTCTGGAAGGTTGACTGTGACTAGTTTTGTGTTTTAAGAATGTTGTGATTTATTAAGAAGGTGATGTTAAGAGTATAGTGAATGTTAATGGTGGAAATGAGATGAATTTTCATGTGTAACAGTAATTGTTATATGTGGATTTGATTCAAAATGTGTTATCAAAGGGAATAATCTGAGTATCCTCTGACCCAGACTCATTGCTTTCTGTAGGAGAAAAATAAAAATACTAAAATATAGTTTTTAGGAATTCCTTGAAAGATACTTGAAAGACTGTTTCAAATGTCATCGGAACTAGAAAGCCAAGATTGCCAACACAAAATCTAATATTTTGTAAACTGATGAGGGCTGTGGGCCTTAGAGAAAGATTTTTGATTGGCATTTTTATACATGACGAAGAAATTGCTCAGTTGATACTAATTGCAAGGAATCAAACAAACTCTGACAACAGACGTAATAGAATCCATGAAATAACTATTGGAGTAGGCTCTGAGTGGTTGAATAACTTACCTAAAAGCCACACAGCTATTGAGCAGCAACACTGAAGTTAAAATTTAGGTTTCTTTTTGACTTCTAAAATCAGTCTACTTGCATCCCGTCATACTTTATCTAAAGATAAAGGAAAGTGACTAGACGAATGGAGCTGTATTGCTTGGGAAGGTTATGGAGAAGAAATGTTAACATCAGCACCAGCATTCACTATATCCCAGCTAAGATATGACAGTGATGCTATTTTCTGATCTATGAGTTTGAGAAAATAATTTATATATGATGGTTAGCAAACTTAGTAACGAGCTTTAGGGAAGCTCTTAATAAGTCCAAGTAAAACTGAAACACAGCATTTGAGAGAAAATGAAAGGTAGATGCTAGAAATTAGGAATATGCAAGTTTATTTGTGAAAAACTTTACATTGGTAGTGATATAAGAATAATTCAAAAAAGATCATTAAAATGGAATTAAAGGATGTTTGTTTTGGTGTAAAATTTTGTGAAATCTGTGTATAGTTTTTTTGTAAGTACATTTCCTGTGAAATTTTTTAGACGTATGTGTGAAGTAATAATTGCTAAATGTGTCCTCACACATATAAAAAATGAGAGATTTATGCTTGTGAGACTATTGATATTTATTTCTGCCTTGGTCTTTTCACTGAACCAAAATAGACAAAATATTATTACAAGTCAAAGAAGAAGCAACAGATAGGAAGATAGGTGAATATACCGTATTGGTTCATTAAGCTTGCTCCCACCCCCATTCACTGCATAATTCAACATGGTATTTTGGCTGAGAGCATTTTCAAGGTTTCATGCAATATCATCTCATTTTCATAACGCTTTTGCCATTCACGTGTGTTGTTAACTCCCCAGTTTTATATCAACAGAAACTGATAAACCATTGTATTATTGTGTATTGTCTGTATTGGTATTACTGCTGCACACTGACTTTCCAGAGAAATGTTACCCAAAGACACTGAATTTTGCCAACACATATGGCACAAGAGGATTTAGTTTTATTGGGCTTTTAAATTGTTGCCTTTACAAGACTGAGTACCTTAGAACTAATTTTGCTTTCACACTAGAATATATCGTCACATCACCAGTTGTTACTTAAGGGAGATTGCATGACCCTGTTGTAGCATTTGAATACTTACAGGTGGAATTTATAGGAAAATCCCTTATTATCTAGAGAACTGCCATTTCATTGTGTTAATTTTTTTTCTGTCATTTTATTTTTTTAAGCAAAGTTAAACCACCTCCACAGATTTCACCTAGCAAATCGGTGGGTGGAGAATTTTGTGTGGCTGCTGTCTTTGGAACATCCAGGTCATGGTTTGCAAATAATGCAGGTCTGAAAAGAGAAAAAGGTATGTATTTTTACTGATGTTCAAATATATTATTTGTGGGTTTTTTTTTTTTTTTGCTTCTTAAGTAAAATTGGTAGTATTATATCTCACAAAATCATAAACCCAATAATGTGGAAACTAGTTTTTCTGTTCAAGTTATATGTCTCCTCAACTACTGGAACCCAAGTTTTCCTCTTAAATAAACATGGCACAAATTGGACATTGAGTACTTTTGGCTTTATTTGTTGGTGACAGTATACAGGTGATCTCAGTGCTATCAATTTCATATCCATTGTATAACTTTGACATTTTACAGGCTAGTTCCTCACTATTATTTGTTAAAATGGAGAGAAAAATGTTTAAGTTTTAACTAGTTTATGAGTGCTAAAATCAGATATTTCAATTACATTTTCTTATGATTTCTAATTTGTTAAAAAAAACTCAACAACTCTGATCTTTCTGTGATCTTTCTTTTTTAAAATTCATTTTTATTTATTTGTAAGACAGTGACACACACAGGGAACAAGAGTTGCCCTCCACTGGTTCACTCCCCAAATTGGCTACATTGGCTGGGACTGGTTTGAGTATGTTGTGATTTTCCCTAAAGTAGGTCACCAACTGTGTTGTTACTGGTCACTTTGCTGTTGAGTTGCATAGACTGCATTGTTCCTGGCAAAATGGCTGTGTACACTTCACACTGGCAGTCAGACGTCAGTCCTTTCCCTTGTTATCGCCTTTCAGTGACCCCTTCTTGGGTAATAGGATCTCAGGCACGGCAGGTTCCTTACCTAACTGAGAGAGGATACTATGAAGTAGGCAAGCCTTCCATTTCCTTATCCTATCTTTATGTTTTTTGTTACCTCCTTAGGTTTAATGATGCTATCAAAAAGACTTTTTTGTTACCAGTTGAAACCTTATGTGAAGCTCGATTTCAAGTTGTTCTCCCTTCTGTTCTAATTACCCTTTTAACTTGCTACTCCTTTGTGTCCCACTGGCTAGTCATTAGCAATTTTCGCAAATCAGCTGTAATTGATTCGTCTGACATAGAGATAAGATGACCCACCCAGCATTCATGAGTGATTTTATATGCTCTTTGGTTTACTTTAAACCCCCAGATAGAAGTCTAAACCTGTTTTGGTAGCAAATACATGTGTATTCCTTATAAAGTCATTTTGATTAGATCCATATTCAGCCACTGAACTCTCAGGGTATTGCAGATCTTCATTTACCACGAACAACCTTAATGCTATTGAAAGACAAGAATTAAGGATTTGTGAAAGAGGGAGGGATTTGTGTGTGTGTGTATTTAATAGGCTTTATTTTTTTATGGTAGTCTCAAGTTCATAGCAAAAGTGAATAAGGGCACAGAGATTTACCATAAACCACATATCCCCACACATGGATAGCCCCCTCCATTGTCAACGTCCCACACTCTGGGAGTACATTTGTTAAAACTGATAAAAGTACATCAGCACATCAGTGTTTTGGTTTGTTTGTTTGTTTGTTTGTTTTGATTCAGTAATTTAAGTTTATATTTAAGTTTCCTGAAATAAAGTAGATACGATGGTAGACTGATTTCGGCATGCTGTCCATGCATTTCACTCAGTCCTTTCCTATACATCTGATAGATACTATTCAATTTTATAACTTGGGGTTAATTATATGGTAGCCAAATAGAAAATGACATAGAATATTATTTGTATTAGAATTTTGGGAATGCTGTTCTTGAAAACAATTGCAGAAAAAATTTTAGGGAATTTTGATAGTGTACAGATTTTCATTTTCCTTAACATCATATTAGAGGTAACCTATAGATAGGCAAGGAGCAAGCAGTACATATAGATTGCTGTCTTTTCCTTTTTCCCTAATAGCCACTGGAGCCCACTGACAAGGTCAGTGACTTAATAAATAGTATACTGTGCTCTTCCATCATCAAACATCCAGATTTTGTTTCTCTGTTTGTAGATCAGTCCAAACAAGTTGTAGTTGAATCTCTCTATATTATCAGTTGCTATGGAACCTTAGTGGAGCACATGATGGAGCCACGAGCCCTCAGCACTGCCCACAAGATCAGTGATGACACTCCACTGGAAATGATGACATCTCCTCGAGCCAGCTGGACTCTGGTTAGGTAGTATTTCCTTTCATTTCATTTTTAAAAACACCTTTGTTGAAGTATTTCATGGATAAATGTTGACACATGTGTACAAGCAGTAAAATTATAACCACAGGTAGATTGAGACACATACCTATCACTCCTAGGTCCATTTGTAATTTCTCCTTCTTTTGTTCTTTTTGTCACTCTAGTTTACAGTATCCAGAATTTTGTGCAAATACACATACAAGATGTTTTTTCTGGCCTGGCTTTTTTCATCCAACAAAATGATAGTTTGCTACTTTTGCATTTGCCAAATAATTTAATGCGGTAAATTTTACCCATTGAAAAGTGACTTCTCATGAACTTTTACACCTATCACTTGCAGACCATTTTCAACATCACAGTGTGAAATCCTATAGGCACTTCCATTTTCCCCAATACTTTAGCAATCTTTATGTCTTTATGAATTTGCTTAATCTGGTCAATATACTTTTTTTTGACAGGCTTGCTACATTTAACATGTTTTTAAGGTCCATTCAAGTATAACCTGTATCAGGGTTGCATTCACTTTTATAATCAAATGTTATTTCATTTTATTGATGCCATCCATTTTTATTTTACCCATTCATCACTTGTTGGAAATTTTTCCTTGTAGCTATAATTGTTAGTGCTGCTATGAACAATGTTGTTGAAATGAAATTTTTCTGTGGACACATGTTTTCAATTTTCTTGACTGTATGTCCGTGGAGAATACCTGTATTTGAACTCTTTTTCTCCTTACTCCTTTTTATTGGCTTTTACTGGAGTTTTGCTTTCCCTGTTTGCAATTTTGTGTTCCACAAAAATAGATGCCCATTCAGGGGAATGAGCACTAATATTAAGTAGATTCAGAATTTTTTCTAAAGCAGTTCCCAAAGAAGAACCTTGGGTAGACAAAGTATAAATGCTGATTAAGGATAAGGGCGACTCTAATGAGTACAAAATTAATACAATATTTATGAGTTACCTCATAGAACAAGAATATGAAATCTGGAATAAGAAGTGCTCAATATAGTATGTTGTCCAGGCTAGGAAAGTTATTCCTGAAGGAAACAGACACAGATGGATTTGAAAATTATCCCTGTCCTTTGCCAATTTAAAGTATTCTATTGATTCTTTACTTCTACTTTACTGTGTTGGATCAGTATCTGATTTACCACACTTATGTAGAAGCAGGTAAAACTAATTAAAATGATTTTACTACTTTGTTGAACTGGTGAATTATTTTGGAAGTTAGATCTTAACTAGATCTGTAAGAAGTCTTCCATTTACAAGCTATATATTAAAAATACACTCATGTTCTATAGATACCTAAAACTATGTGCCCATATTCTAAAAGACTTAAAGATGGTCAGAAATTATATAAAATTAAGCTTAGTTAAATGTGGCATTTGAAATCTGTACTTCCTCTCTGCAGATCTTCTGAATGTCTCATCTGCCTTATTGGAGAATCTTCTGCTGTTAAGCTAATATGGACGCCTTGTCATATGTGTGACACACAGCTACCTTTTAATTCTCTTGAAGCAGATGGCCTAGTGTTTCAGATTTCAGCACGTTCATTTTAATGATTACAAGTTCATTTTAATGATCACAAAAATATTGTGAGTTTCTGTCAATAACTGTGAGCGATGACAGTCATGATGATTTGCAGCCTATATATTAAGCTAAAGTATTAATATTCTTTGTTTTCTTAGAACCCCTCAGTGGAATGAATTGCAGCCACCATTTAATGCAAACCACCCTCTGCTCCTCGCTGCAGATGCAGTACAGTATTACCAGTTCCTGCTAGCCGGCCGTAAGTAATTCTGATGGTTTTGTTTCCCCCGCTTCTATATGACCTTTTCGGATCTGATCTTAAAATCTTACTTTTAAAGCAGCCTTTTATGTTATAACTTGTCTGTATGCCATAGGCCCTAAACTTAGGTGGTAAGATACTTAATAGGATATAAGCCATGAACCTGAGCACATATTCAGTGTATTTCTGATTGCTTATGTTCTCTTCCCATGAAATACATCCCTGCAATGATTATAGGTAAGTTGATGGCAGTATGTGAGGGCTGTTGCAGAATATTGAACAGAACAGAACATTAGAATGCTAGATAGGATATAATAGGGAGTTATGTAAAGCCTTGAATATATTTCTAACAGGAGAAAAAAAGTAAACACTTTTCACTGTGAAAGTTATGTCAGCAGGTTTTTCTTTTGTATACTTTTACTTGGAATAATATATTCCATTGATTTCTAGATATACAGCCTTTTTCTTATGCAAGTGATGCAAAGACAGTATTTATTATCCAATTTGTGTTCACAGAATTAAAAATCCTTTGTAATTATAATTTAATTTTGTAAAATGGACTGAGTCCTAATATAACTTGATGGCCCTGAATACTATGTGCTTTTAAGAAACTCCCAAAAATAAGAACTGACATATTTTTAATGAAGTTTTATTGTAATCAACTTATTATCTTGTCTGGCATAATATAAAGCATGAATTTGAACAGTTTAGAGTTATTTTACTTCACTTTTTATTACATGTTATGTATTATACTGGAGAGAGAAAAATTTTATAGACATCACTGTGAATTATGAAACTCTACAACCAAAGGGAATAGTTGGTAATTATGAAACTACAACTAAAGGGAAATGTTGCCTGGTTGCATAGTTGAGTTCATTGCTTCTTCTAACACATGTTTATTAGTACCTATTATATATCTTTTTATTTTATTTAAAGATAAAACTTTTTATTTAAAGATAAACTGTGTAATGCTTTGTCCTCAGTAAATTTGTTACCTAGTACTAGAGATAGATATTCAGTATATAATTACAATAAAGAAGAGAGGGTTTGTCAGTGGAAGAGCTTGTATTAAACCAAGACAGCAGTGATATAAATTACCAACGTTGATTGGTTCAAGAAACAGGGTACAAAGAAGTTGTTTCTAGGTTTTTAACTCTCTAATGAACTGGAAAAACAATAGCTTGTCAAATGGGTACATTTTCTGCTACCTCTAAAAAGGGCCAAATAAATGATTGTTGACTTATAATCATACTTGATAGTTTCAGAATTGATATTGATTCCTGATTTGATATTTTTATACCTATTTGGTCACAATCTGCAGCTGTCTCTTTTAATTTCTTTGTTCTGGTGATTGGGTTGATCAACATCACCTCAGTTGCCCTCAATACCCTTGTCCAATTCTTAGAACAACAAAAATTTCGAGGTACATAGTTTGATACCCACCATTCAGGTAGACAGTATTAAGACTTCAAATATTTCCCAGCACAGGACTAAAATTATCAGAACTGCATTTTAGAAAGATCACTTCAGCAGTGTTTGCACAAGAATGGAAGTGGAGACAAGCTGAGAGCTTAACTGTTGCAGAGAGGACAAGTAGTTGTTGATGATTTCTGTGGTTTATAACTATAATAAACATTTTATATACCTGTAGATGAAAAGACTTGGATTCCAGTGCCAAGTCACCCTTGATAAATGTAAAATATGAACACTAACATTTGCTTTTATGAAGATCATGAAATTATGCTAAAGTCCTTGTGAAGATTGTGAAGCAATATATGTTTATCATTATATAGCTTTGTTGGTTATCACAGTGATACATATTTTCATATGATAGATTTCTGGTACTTTCTAGTGTTCAACTTTTTAATTTAAAGGAATTTATTAATACATTAATCTCAGAATGACAGCACCTGAATGATAATTACCACATCAGAATTCTTGTGTCAATGTGATATTAATACAAAGAGCATATTAAAGGGGTTCCTAGATAAAATTCTAATAATATAATGCTACTTTCTATCTCCCCTCCTTCTTCCTTTCTTCCTTTCTTTTTTACTTTGTGGGATAACATGTATTTAACTTACATTATAGTTAAAGGCTTAATACTGTGCTAAGTAATGCATTGAGCAAGTAAGAAAACAAAAATTATAGTTCATCAGGATTATAGAGAGGGATATGCTTAAGTGAAAATATGTTCATTTGACTCATATACCGTAAACTAAAAAATAAGCACAGATCATCAGAATTATAATAGTATTTCTTTTGTAGTCTTTGGTTTGACAAAGATCTTAAGCAGAGTATATATTCAACATTAGTGGTGATATATTTTTTGAGTTATGTGATTTTAATTGTGCTAAATCAATAATTAAGTGAAAGAAATGATTAATATATCTTTTAAGTTAATACAATAGATAAAAATTAACATATTAAAAAACTAAGATAATCCTGAAATGATGAATATTTCTCTATTTTATATTGAATGTAGAGATCCAGAATTAGCTCCTACCTAAAACTCAGCTGTTCGTTCCTGTGTGAATATAAGCTATTTGAATGATATCTTCAACATGACAGTATGTTACTTGGATAAAACAATGAAATATGAAAAACATGGGTCTAAGGAGTAGAAACCCAGAATGTAACTGATGAAAGCAGTGCTGGTACCACTGAAGACTACCCTAACCTGTGCATCAGTTCCATGCTTTCAGCTAGTAAGAGCCTCTTAAGAAGGCATTATTCACTCACTTTCTTTGCCATTCCCTTTCCGGAAGCCTCTTGAAAGATATTGTACCTCTTAAAGCAAAAGGATAGCATAATGATGCATGAAAGTATTTTGTTTTTAGTTTTATTTAACCATATTGAAAGCTTGCTTATTTTTCACCTTGAATACCTTGGTAAATATTTTCTAAAATTATTTTAATTACAACTATGTAGGAAATTTAAATGCAAATGTCAGAAATGTTAAAAGCATTTCCTTTATTGAGTTTGAATATGTAGATCAAGTGAAACAGTCTTGTGTAAAACCACAGAAGTTACAATACTGCTACAAAAAGAGTGATGGAAATGGGAAAGAGACATTGTTTTAGAGAGAAGGGAAGAGCAGAGCAGGATGCTTAGTTGCAAATTGGAGTTCAGCCTATGTGACAAAACAGTTGGTCAGTGGGAGAAGGTCAGGGAGATTTACCTAAAGCACTAAAAAGAGTTCATAACTGGGACTATCATTAAGCATTTCTTACCCATATTAGTTGAGTGGGAATGACCAAAATTGAGGAATTTTATTTTTATTGAGAGAGATTAGTGGTCTGTAAGTTGATACATTAAATTGACTGTGTCATAAAGTACACCATTCAAGAATGTTCTATGTGGAGGTCATGATAGTGGCAGTGATGACTTATTTTTCAAAGGCTTAATCCTATGAAATAGTTTTACTAAGTAAAAAAATGGTCTAGTAACAGCAATTTCATACAGTTTATCTTAGTAGAGTGAACAATTTATATGTACAAACTACTTTATATAATCTTGCTTGCTCACAGAAGGTGAAAGTCATGAATCTCATCCAAAGTATTTTTTTTTCTTGTGACAAGCATTTAAAACAAAGAAAGTATAAAAAGGTTACATTAGAGATAAACAATTTTAGAATTACATTTTTCACTGCAAAATGAAAAGTCATAATGACTTTTTCTGACATAGATGTTTTGTCATTGTTTCCTTTAACAGAATCAATAGAAAACCATGTAACAGACCAGTAAGCAACATTCAGCTCTGAGTGTGATCCTACAGTTGTCAGCATTTTCTTTGGTGCGCTTTAATGCTTCCAAATTGTAAACTAAAAACAGAATTTACTAATTTGTTTTGTAAAAGCTTTGTTTAGAGGATAAGTAGTGTTTCTTCATTTTCTTTCAGATAATTTTACAGCAGCAGTAATTTATTTTTATTTTTACTTACCTGTTTAAAAGGTAGAGCTAGAGAACAAGAGCAAGAGAGTGAGAAAGATTTCTATCCACTGGTTCCATCCCCAAATGGGTGCATCCAAAATACAGGAGCAGTTGCCTCCATTCAGATGTTATGCATGAGTGGCAGGGCTCACTCAGTCTTGAGTCTTCATGTCTTCAGTCTTTCATGTGCTACTTTTCCAGATACATTAGCAGGGAACTGGATTGGAAATGGAGTAGCTGGGTCTTAAATCAGAGCTCAAATGAGATTCTGGCATTATTTAGGCAATGACTTAACTTGATGAAATACATCGCCTGAGAAGTATTTTTCAGTTGCTAATATTAATTAGCTTTTGGTGAATGTAGTTTTCATAATTTGGATTTTTGTGTGAAATAGGTTTTCTGCAAATGGTAAGTTTTCCCCCTTGATTTACACTGAGCTTTATTTGAAACAAAAATATATATCCATTCAATGGAAATATTTCATTGATATATGAGCTTCAGAAAGGTGACTGGGATCCATTGAATTTTCCAATGCCTTATTGGTGATGTACAGTCAGCCCCTTCTATCCTTGTGAATGGCATCCAAGTGATTGCAGATAAAAAATGAAGGATGAAAAATTTGTATTGAAGAGGAGTTCTTTCTTGTTATCATTTCCAAAATAATATAACTGCTATTTACATACCCTTTATGTTCGATTAGGAATAATAAGAAATCTCAAGATGATTAAATGTGTATGGGAAGGGTTGCATAGGTTATATGCAAATATTACACTTTTATATAAGGACTTGAAGTTGGGTAGGGTTTTGTATGCATAGGGATTATGAAACCAATTCTTCATGGACACTGAAGGATGGCAGTTATATCTCTTCTTCTACTTTTGGCAGCAACATAGGAATGGGAATGGTAGAGAGAACTTTTCATATGCTTCAATTTGACCTCTAATATTGATTGTTTTTTGAGAGTCCAGTTGAACAGAGCGATCTCACTGAGAAGGGACAACAGATCAGCTTTATTTTTCTGTCTGAAAGAGACAATAGCAAACAGAAGAACTTACTGATGTAAAAACTGTTTTCAACTCACTTACATCAGGATACAAATGAAGAACAGTGGTGATGGGAAGCAAAAAAGGCAAGCCCTGCTGTTGCCTCAGTCTGTTGCCATGACAGAGTTTCTAGGTTGTGTCATGGTAGGAGGTGATGGCAGTGGGGTGAAGCTGAGTGTAATCACAGACTCCCAGAGTTGAAGATTAAGACCAAAAGCAAGCAAACAAACAAAAACCAAAAAAAGAACAGGTGTCAGCAAACTACCATATACTCTTCCTGTAAAGAAAGCTTGCTTGGCTTACAGCCACACCATTTCGCCTGCATGTTATATGGCCAGCTGTAGTTGAGAGAGAGCAACAGAGACCATGTGACCCACAGAGCCCAGCATTGTTTTAGTGCTTTGAAACCTGAGTCTAGAAGTTGTTGAACAGACCAGACAGGAGATCTGTGCACATGGAAATCTCTGAAGATGTGCGAGAGTCTTCCTCTGGAATTCTAGAGAATGTAGATGGGTGTAAGGAATTGTAGAAAAGAACCATCTGAAAGTAAAAAGGTGCGTGGGTGCTCACAGTAGCCTAGTGACATTATGGGAAGAAATGTAACTGTATTCCTTATATAAGAAAAGTAAAGATGTATAAAGTAGAAAGACAGCTGAAAACAATCAGATAGATATGAGAATCTCAGTGCAGATAAGCTGCAGTGGATAAGATTGAGGGCACATTATAATTTGCAGAGGAAAATATTAGTGAACATACAGCAAGAGAAATTATCCAAAATGAAACAGAGATGAATGAATTTTAAGTGAGTATTGCTGAACTGTTAGCATAGTCATGTGTAACTTCCTAGTGGGGATACATTCTGAGAAGCCTAGCATTAAGTATTTTCAGTTTTCTGTAGTCATCATAGCATGTGGTTTTACCAACTGAAATGACTGTGACTTCAATAGTCCAGGTGATGTATGGGATCACCACTGTATATGCAGGCCATCATTGACCAAACCCTGAAGATGGGATGGTAGAACAGATGAAATAATAGTCAATAAAATTCAGATTTAATGCAAACTGTCAAAGCATTGATTGAACAATATCAATAAATACCAAGTACAGGAAACATGATGAATTCCATGCCAAAGTACATTGCAATCAAATTGCTCAACATTATTGATAATTTAAAATTTTTAAAAGATTTATTTATTTAAAAGGTGGAATTACAGAGAAGGGAGAGAGAGAGAAAGAGAGATCTTCCATCCACTAGTTCACTCCCCAGAAGATTGCAATAATATGGGGTTGGTCCAGGCTAAAGCCAAGAGCCCAAAACTAGGAGCTGTTTTTGGCTCTTCAATTTGGGTTGCAGAGACACAAATACTTGCGCCATCTTCTACTACTTTCCCAGGCATATTAACAAGTAGCTGGATTGAAGTAGAGCAGTTAGAACTTTAATGAGTGTCCATATGGGATGCCAATACCACAGGCAACAGATAAACGTGCTATGCTACCACACTGACCCCCAATAAAATTCTTAAAGGCAGCCAGAGGAAAATATACATTCCATAACGTAGAACAAAGAAGCAAATTCTTTTACATAATGGAACAACTATTAAGCTATTATTCTGCTTTCTAAAATATATATTTAAAATGAAGAAAATATAAAAAAAATCCTTTTTATAAAAGCTGAAAAAATCTATCTGCCCTACAAAGAAGTTGTTCAAGTACAAAAAATTGGAAGAGATAAAAAAGATTGAAGAGAATTACTAATGATGAAAACATGGGTAAAACATATCATCTTCTAAATATTAAAAATACACAGTTGACTTGTTTTGCAATACTACTGGCTATTTAACAGAAAAACATTATTGCATTGTAGTTTTTAAACACTCCAATGGACAGAGAGACATGGACATATCCACACATAAGATGTATGACAACAGTATCATAAACGTATATAGGGTGGACATTAGAACTGTTATATGGAAAATGATGTTACTTGAAGGTATTCATTGGTTAACTTACATAAGCTTAAAAGCAACCACTAAGATAAAAAAGTAGTTATAACTAATTTGACATCAAAGGAAGTAAAATGGATACAAGCAAGATGATATAGTCTTAGCTGCTAACATTAGTTATGAATGATCTGAACTTTCTAGTGAAACATTAGATGATTAGATCTCAGGGGTTTTTTAAAAGATTTTATTTTATTTTTATTGGAAAGGCGGATATACAGAGAGGAGGATAGACAGAGAGGAAGATCTTCCATCTGATGGTTCAGTCCCCAGTAACCGCAACAGCTGGAGCTGAGCCAATCTGAAGCCAGGAGCTAGAAGCTCTTCCGGATCTCCCACGTGGGTGCGGGGTCCCAAGGTTTTGGGCCATCCTCGACTGCTTTCCCAGGCCACCAGCAGGGAGCTAGATGGGAAGCAGGGCTGCAGGGATTAGAACCGGTGACCATATGAGATCCCAGATCGTGCAAGGCGAGGACCTTAACCACTATGCTAGCGCCAGGCCCCCAGATTTCAGTTTTATAAAGCCCTTACTCTATGCCATTTATGAGAAACACTTTGAGTTACCACAATAATGCTAGCATAAGTAAAACACTCTAACCAGCGACAAAATACACATTCTTTTTAAGGGCTTGACAAGGAATGTTACTAACATGGTCTTTTCTAGGCCAATAAAATAAGCCTAGAAGTTTAAAAGGGTCCAAGTCATACAGAATGTATTCTTTGATTACAAGGGTTGGCATAAATGAATAACTAAATGAACTTTGTAAAGTTCACAGAGATTTGGAAATTGACACTATTTTGGTTCCCAGAAGTAATTTAAAATGATAACCAGAAATTATTCTAAACTTATTGAAATTGAAATCAAAACCATAACCATGTCTTAGAGTACTACTCAGTTTTTCTTAAAAACAACAACAACAACAGCAACAACAAAAACCAGCATCTTGAGCTTTTAATACCTACAAAAAAAGGAAGTAGCATTGTTTTATAGGGGATACTGCCTGCAATACCAACATTCCATATGATCACCTTTTGTTTTCTATCTGCCACCCTTTTCAAAACACCTCCCTGTTAGTGGCCAAGAAAAGGCAGCGGAAGATGATTCAAGTGCTTGGACCCCTGTTTCCCATGTGAAAGATCTAGAAGAAGTTCCTGACTTTGGAGTGGCACAGCTTTGGCCATTGGAGCCATTTGGGAAATGAGCAATATGGTAGAAGATTTCTCTCTCTCTTTTTCTCTCTGTCTTTACCTCTCTGACTTTCAAGTAAAAGAATAAATAAATTAATCTTTGAAAAGTGATGGATCTCATAAAAATTATGCCCAGCCAAAAAAAAAGACTTTCTTGAAAAATTGAGATGCTCTGTGATTACATTTATACAACAATCTCAGAATGATGATATTTAGTGCTGAGCAGGGTGAAAGGTCTTAGGGACAGAATTGGACAATGGGAATTGAATGTGCCAGAAAATGGTTGGAAAAAAAAAAAACACAAATGCTTGCTATGATGAAATAGTTTTGTATCTTTATTGTAGTGGAAACCACAGAAACTTAGACATGAACAAAATTGATTAGGTCTATGTCTACATAAAATCAGTGTATAGAAAACTGTATATGTGAAACTAAATTCTGATACATTAAAAAAATGTGATACCTGAAGGACATTCTCTGCTTTTGAGCTCTGTTGATGGGTAAGCATAAAATATCTGTTCTATTTCATAACTCCTGTGAATCTGTCATTATTTTTAATGAATCACATTAGTCTTCAAGGATGCTGAATCCTTTAGCATCAAAAGGAAACGTTTGACAGCTACAGCTTCTACACTGAGAACTAGAGTATATTTTTTAAAATACACAAAAATAAGGAAAAAGGAAATAGTAAAGATAATAATGTACATCATTAAAAGGAGAAAATTATGTACTTTTGAAATTACATGAAAATGAATTAAATTTTATAGAATTTTTTGATCTTTGGGTTTATTGTTTCTTCAGATTTGACAATTTTTGTTCAATTGGCCTTCAAATGTATTTTGTATTATCCTTGTTCCTATTACTCCAGTTACGTTTATGGTGAACACTTCCTATTTTCCCTGTTTACCGAATGTTTGTTATTTCCAGAACTTTAATGGATTAATTATTCTATTTTTCTTTGTTGCCAGCCTCATTTAACATATTTGTTATTTCACATGCCATGTTTATCATGTCCCGAAATCCAAAGTGGGTCATTTCTCATTATGTACATGTATTTTGGAACTCTAGACAGCAAGATATGTTAGGATGACAAGTGTAATCAGTGTTTGAACAATCGCTTGAAAGAATGATATAAAAGAGGATATAGGACTATGCTTTGGGAGTTAGCTGAGAGAATAGGGAATTGAAGTAATCATACTAATTAATCATACTAAATCATACTAAAAATCCAGTTGAAACCTTACTTTGAAGTTAGTTTTGAAAAAATTATTCTTAGTTTTTATTATTCCAAAAAAGTCTGTTTCTGCTTTATACTATTCTATTAATGTGTTGAGCTTCACTAACAATTTAATTTTATCTCTATAAATGAGGTAGATTATTCTTTATTTTTAATTTTTTTTTTGACAATTATGTATAGGCTGGGATTTTCCCCCCCAAACTCCCACCGCACATCAGGTTTTTTTCATTTTGTTACAATAGTGTAGTCTTTCATAAGGAATCATGATTCTATCAATTTCTTAGTTAAGTGTACCCCTACATTATTGGTGCAAGCAAAAATTTGAGTGGGTGAGGGTTGGTTGGGCTTTGCCACATCATCAGATGGCAGAGGCTGGTACTGGGGGCTAATTCTGTTAAGGTAAATGCCAGAACCACCTGGAGAGTGCATAATCCGGAAGTTGGAATGGCCTACTAGGGAGATAGTAGGCACCTCCCTCATGGGTAACCTCTCCCACTGGAGAACACAAAAACCAGAACAGGGGCAGACCTGGCTAGACAGAAAGGCACCTGCCAGTATGTGTGTGGGCTGGATAGTAGGTTGATTGGGTTGAACTAGGCTTCAATGCCCATTGACAAGTACTGGAGCTAAATGGGATGTGGGACAGACTGAACAAGCCTGAGGTACATACTGACAAGCATGGGAACCAGAGTAGGAAGTAGGCCTTGTGGGGGTTATAGGGAGTCACCCCAAATAAGATGCAACTCCCGCAGGTTTGCGTGAGGGCCCAGTATTAAGTGGGCAGGATCGGGCTGGGCTCCCAACACCCATCGGTTTGCATGGAAGACAGGGCTGGAAACAGAACTGACCCAGCAATTGCAACCATCAGCATGTGCATAAGTTGATTGGAGTGACAGACTGTGCTCAACCCTGTACCCTGCAACTGAACTGCTAATCTCAGAATCCCAACCATGAAGAGACTATGTCAGCCAATTGATTCTGAATAGGTTTCATCACTAGTGGAACGGTGTGATTGGCAGCAATTCAGACCTGTTGAACTATCAAAACTGCTTGAGCAAGACCCTTGGAGTGTGCCTCTTAAAAATAGTGGTATCTTTGTTTTACACATAGAATCAAAAGTCAATAGTTGAGTGAAGTTAGATTATATGAATTTTGGCTTCTGGCTAAGTTTTGTGCCACTGCCTGTTCACTACAATTATGAAACTAGAATAAGTTGCCTTCTAATATGAAGCCGTATATTTTGAGCACACAATTTAAGTAATTTTAGAATATTTAATAAACTTTTTTTGTTGAAACAGCATATATACAGACAAAAGGAGGTACAAAAAGAAACATCTTCTACCTGCTGGTTTACTCCCCAAGTGCCTGCAGTGGCATGAGCTGAGCCAATCCAAAGCCTGGAGCCAGGATCATCTTCCTAGTCTCCCACACAAGTGCAGAATTCCCAGGCCACAAACAGGGAGCTGGACGAGAAGTGGAGCAGCCAGGATATGAACTGGCTCCCATATGGCATCCCAGCAGGTGCGAGGCGAAGATTTATTCACTAGACCACCATGCTCGGCCCCATTTTAGAATATTTTAATATGTCCTTAGCTTTGCACTTCAGCACTGATATGTTTTGTGCATGCTGTTAGTACTAGCTCACGTTTGTAGAAAGGATAATGATACAGAGTTAAAATATTATTCTCGGGGCTGGTGCTGTGGTGTTATAGCCTAAGCCTCTGCCTGGGGTGCCCGTATCCCATGTGGGTGCTGGTTTGTGCCCCTGAGCTCCACTTCTGATTCAGCTCACTGCTTTTGGTATGGGAAAGTAGCTGAAGATGGTTTAATTCATTGGCTCCTGTTACCCATGTGGGAGACCCTGAGAAAGCTCCTCATTGCTGCCTTTGGATGAGTTCAGCTCCAGCTATTACAGCCACTTGGGGAGTGAAACAATGCATGGTGTCTTTCTCCTCTTACTCTATCTTTACTTCACTATATATTTGCCTTTCAAATAAGAAGAAATCTTTTAAAAATTATTTTAAAAATTGGTGTTCTCTGTCATAGAGAGTAGACTTCAAGAGCAGTTAAATATGTATCATTTTTCTTCAGACATGCTCTCAGATGTTATATTAGATTTAACCTAACATCCTGGATTGCTTTGCTATTGTGGTATGTCCCAAATAAGATGGAGGTACTCAACAATATTTCCTCGCATTGTCCATAATAAATATTTGCCTAAGAGTAAGTAAGGGTGGAAGGGGAAGAAATGTTTTGCTTTTATAAAGGAAACTTGTAATGCAGGACTTATTTTAAGAGTGTTTATAAACTATTGTTGGCAATAGGGTGTGTCGTACCACTATGTTCAGTCTATAATCTTAGTTAGGAATTGTCCTAAAATTGAATTACATTTGATGATTTCACTAATTTATACTCAAAATATATGTAAGACCTTCAAAATGTTCATGGAAAAATGTAACTAAATATAATATGCATTTTTATAAATTTTATGAGTGCCCCTTTTCAATAGTTGACACATGTCATGACAGAGAGAAATGATGTTAGTTAAGTACAAGGCATTTATCTTAAGAAACTGAAAGTTGAAAACAGATGTTGAATTCAGTCCTTAATGAACACATTGTGAAACTGAAGTTTCTTGTTTAATGAAAAAATGTGAAATAGTTGAATGAAAGTACCATCAGCAGTCTGCATGCTTGATGAGTCATGGATTGAAAAGTTTGCAGTGGAATATCCTTTTCACTTAGTACTTAAGGCATACGTTCTTCTTACTTTCTTCCCTGTCACTAGATCTTCAGGCCTGGAACTTTTTCTGTCATTGCTGATATTTGAAAACACCCAAAGTCCTTTTTATTATAACCTCATTATGAAGCTAATCTTGGCATTTTCTGTAATTTCCTGTAATATGAACCGATTGTAAAAATGTCTTATTTGTCAAATCACTTTTTTTATCATAATTGTTGTAAAAGTTAGATATTATATAATAAGATGTTTAAGATTTCTAAATGCCATTCATATTTAATTTACAAAGTTCTGTATGAGATTTAGAACATGGGAATATTTTGGAGTGTTCAAGAGCTACTATTTTTAAGATACGGTTAAGTAGGCCTTCTTTTTATTGATAGTAGTAATATTTATTGCATTAGAGTGGAAGATTCAGCTGCTATTAGTCATTGATTCTGACATTAAAAGAAAGATGGTCTGTTGCTAATAATGCTTTTGTTTCATCTTTTGTTTCTGATTACATTAGTTAATCCCATCTAATGATAATCTACTGATATCTGTAAATGTACATAATTTGATTTCTTTATTTTAAAACAGTTATTTATTTTTATCTGAGAGTCAGATTTATAGAAAGAATACAACACAAAGAGAGACTGACTGACTCTCCAACTTCTGGTTCATTCACCAGTTAGCCCCAATAACTAGAACTGAGCGCATCCAAAGCCAGGAGCTTCCTCTAGGTTTTCCAGTGAGCACAGGGTCCCAAGGACTTGAGCCACCTTTTGCTGCTCCCTCAAGCCACAGGCAGAGAGCTGGATCGGAAGTGGCAAAACTGGGACATGAATAGGTGGCCTGTATGGGATGCCATTGCTACAAGCAGAGGATTAGCTTGCTAACCTATCATGCCAGCTCCCGTGAATGTACATTTGCCAAAGGTTCTAAAGATACAGGATACAGGAGTACCTATTAACCCTTTTCTCCAAAATAAGTAGCCAAAGTAGAATGGTCTGTCTCTGCTTACCTGTGGGAATATAATGACTTGATATTGGCAGGAGTTTGTAGTTTGATTTGCTATCACTTCCATCAGTAGGGTTAATTGCTAATACACGACTGAATGGGAATTTAGGGGGAATGCTGTAACTGTCTGCTATGTTAGTAGTAGCAGGAATTCTGGCGCCATTTCAGGGTCATTATTTGTGCCTGTCTATCAGAGTAAGAATACAGTTGTTTCTCTCAGTTTCAGCCTTCTCTATAGAATTTCTGTCAATTGTTTGACTCCATTAAGTATGTGGAGGAAATAAAAGCCTGAATGACCAATCCACCAGGGGCTATGGATAGACCCTTTCTTTGTCCATATTCAGAGCACTGCATTAGGTCTCATTATCCATTTATAATAAGTGACCTCTGCCCCTTAGGTCATTGAGAAATATTCAGCGTGCTTTTCTGACACATAGGGTACCTTTCTTGGCAGACATACGAAACAATGGGATGTCTGGCTGACTGGAGGATCAGTGTACATTGTAGGATTTTAAATAAATATAAAGCCTTGTACCAAATCACTTTGTCAACATTTTTTCTTTGCTATTCAATGGTTCATAAATGATGCCAGGGTAGCATAAAGCCTATAAAAGGAATGCAGTATTCCTCTCTTCTTTTTGCCTCATTCTTAATTCTAAAGGTTTCTTTTTTCTTTGTTTTGATTTTGTTTTCTAGAAATGGTTTGCCTTCATCTCAGATTTTTCATTTTTTCTGATAGAGAATTATATAAAAACCCTTTAGTGATTAAAGAAAGCCTTCATTTCTGCTAATGTTGGAAGTATGCAGAATGAGCATGTTTGCAAAATTTTTGGCCTCTGTTCTGCTTAAGTGTTGTAACCAAGCCTCTGATTGAAAGTTTGGAAAAGTTAGACATGTCTCTAACTTATTTTTTTGGAGCTTATTTGAGTATTACATGCATAATAGACAAGTAAGTCAGTCATGTATTTAAGATATTTGGGAAAGGAAAACGAGATTGAAGGCTCTTCTTAGCTAGAGATACGAAGAAACTTCCAAGTTTTAACTTACATTTTAGAATATTTGAAATACTTTTGGGAAACACCAAATTTCCCATATCATTTTTAAAGTTTAAATGCATAATTTGCATTAATAAACAGCTTTTCTTTTTAAAAGTCTATTTCTTTTGAACTTGTCACACAGCTAATTTTAGTGAAAGTACATGGGATATACAGTATTTGAACAGTTTCTGACAATGATTTAGAACTTGATATATCCACTAGACTCAGGCATCTTACTACAATGGTGGTGGTGTTCTTAGGTCCTGGGACATGGTAGTACCTCTGCATGAATCACCATTGATTCTAAGCACAGATTTTTCTCTCTAAAATAGTGATGGAAAACCTTATTGTTGTTAGGACTCTTTCTTTGACAAGAATTAATATATTAGGCAGATTATAGCACTGTTTGACAAATTGCTTACTAAATACATCAAAATTGATTGGGCATTCTGTATTTGAATTGACAAATGGCTGCATTAGGGGAAGGAGGGAAATCCATTAATTATAGCTGCTCTCTACCATAGGAAATGTAATCTTATAAATATGGATTTTGCTAAAGCAAAAGCCCCTACTTTATGGTAGAGTTGCCTATATGTATCTACACCTTTTTGTTGTTAATACAAGCACTGCACTTAGCTGCTGTCCTTTAAATAATTTTTAAAATTCTTGTGGACCTAGAAGATGTTCTTTATGCTTTTCTGAATGCATAGTGACTCTCAAAATACTCCAAAAAATACCAGGGAAACCCTTAGCTGAGCCTTTTGTTCAATTTTCACTCACACCCTTTGTGCGCCTTGTTTTTGCGTGTTCCTGGGATTTCCCAGATTCATTTACAGATTTGTAACTGCTCCAGCATACATTCATACTCATATATGGCAAGGCCTTTAACTTTCCTTAGCATTGTTATTACTTTAAAATTAGCCATTATTTTCTATGTCTTACTTTCATTACCTTTGTGATTAAAAAAGACTCTAAGTCTCTTTTAGCGTGCAAATTTTGGAGGAATCCTTGCCCTAGAATCTGGTAATTTGTTCTGAAATTTACAAAAAATCAGGACTGAGACTTTTCTTAAAAAATATTTATTTTTATTGGAAAAGCACATTTATATAGAAAGTAGAGACAGAAAGACAAAAATCTTCCCATCCACTGGTTCACTCTCCAAATAGTTGCATCAGCAAGAGCTGAGTCCATCCAAAGCCAGGAGCCAGGAGCTTCCTCTAGGTCTCCTACATGGATGAAGGGTCCCATGGCTTTGAGCCACCCTCCATTGCCCTCCCAGGCCATAAGCAGGGAGCTGGATGGGAAGTGATGCAGCTGGGGACAGGAACTGGCACCACATGGGGTGCCAGCTCTTGGAGGTGAAGAATCAGCTAATTGAGCCATCACACCAGTCCCATGGGACCAAAACATGTTAAAAGAGCAGGGAAACAACTTCAGCATAAAAAGCCAAGATCTTTGTCATGCTACTCACTTTTGTGGTTTAGTGTATTGACAAGATTAGTAATAATTACTGAATATAAAATCATTGAAATGGAGATATATTATTCTTTCTAGAACATGCATGTCTTCAAACATTTTTATAAAGAGCTATTTATTTGAAAGATAGGGAGAGAGAGAGGCCTTCTATCCACTGGTTCAATTCCTAGGTAGTTGCAGAGGCCTTCACTGGGCCTAGCTAAAGCCAGCAAATAGGAACTTCATTAAAGTCTTAATTGATGGCAAGAACCCAGATACTCGGACCATCTTCCACTGCTTTTCCCAGGTGCATTAATAGGGAACTGAATTAGAAACGGAACAGGTGGGACATGAACCAGTGCCTTTATGGGATGCCTGTGTCACAGGCTTTACCCACTGTGCCATAATGCTGATACCAAAGAAAAATCTGTTTTTTCTGGACAGTTAATTTTGTCAAATGATTTAATTTTCTCTCATTGTGTATAAGCTTTCATGATTATCTTTTCTTTAAAAAATAATGTTTTTCTTCATAATCTTTCTTGTCCTTCATAATCTTCCTGAAAGATAATGTATGGTAACTGACTGCAGTGATTAAGTAAAAGCAAGTGGCTGAATGCTATCGATTGTCTCTCTACAGTTTGACTCTACTTTTGTCAGAAGACAGTAGACCTTGGCCATGTAATTTTGTGGAACTTGGTGTAGAGACAAGAAACATTGTATTGCCTTGGTAACATCATTTCTTGCCTTTCCTGCTATGCTTTCTATGTATTTTGTGACCACATTAAGAACATCTGTAGCCACCCAAACGTATCCATATGAAGCCTCGGGTGAGAGGTGATAGATGTTTTTTAAGGTTAGAGAAAAGATTTTGTTAAGCCAAGGAGCTACAAGGGAACCATAGAAACTTTGCATGAATGGTTAAGTAGATGTTTAGGGGTAAACATTTCTTAAATGTTCACAGAATAAATTTATGTGAACACAATGAATTTACTAAGTAAAGGCTATCTAAATGAAAGAAAAAACAAGAAAAAAACAGAAATCAAATGATAGACACCAAAGAAAATCATAACTGAATGTATTAACATACATGGCATATAGAGTGTTGTGTTTAAAAGAATTATTTTAATTGTGTCGTGTGTTTCATTGAATTGTTTCTTTAGCAGGAAATACACATATTGTGCAATTAACATTATTTATTTAGAAACACTCATAAGGTATTTTTATTTTTGGAAAATTATTATTATGGAAATGTTCAAATATACATGAGATACAGTGAATTGTGTCAAAAATATACCCCTAACCTAGCTTCAGCAATTGACTGTGTTTGGGGGATGGGGCAGGAGTAGCAGCACTGTGGTTTAGCTGGTAAAAGCCACCAGCTGAGATGCTGGCATCCCATATGGTACTGATTTAAGTCTTGACTGCTCCACTTCTGTTGCAGCTCCCTGTTCATGTGCCTGGGAAAGCAGCAGACCATGGCCCAAGTCTGTGGGCCCCTGCATTCACTTAAGAGATCTAGATGTGGTTCCCGGTTCCCAGCTTTGGCCTGGCTCAGTCTTTACCATTGTGGCCATTTGCGGAGTGAACCAGTGAATGGAAGACCTTTTTCTCTTCTTATTATCTCACTCTTCTCTCTCTTTTCCCTCCTTCTTCTTCCATTCCCCAACCCCCTTTCTCTCCTTGTCTCTCCCTCTTTATCTCTCATCTTTAAGGCAGCATAAACAACAAATTTAATCTCCTTAGCTTATGTCTTTTCTGGGAATATTGTAAAGTGTTGGGGGTACAGAAACTAAAATCAGGAGGGCAGAAATATCTCCATGATGTCAGTTGTTCACTTTAGTGTTACCTCATAGACTATGAGGATGTTGTTTTTATAACTATATATTACCTGACTGTTCTTCTGGGAATGTGGAGTAAAAGGAAAGTGAAACCAGAGATGGGCTGCGACTGACTGTTAGAAAACTTTAATAATTAATTAGAGAACATTTCTGGTATCACAGGGTCAGGGAGCAAAGAGGATCATTGATCCATTTAATATATAAGGTAGATAAAGCTTGTTCCCCTTTATGTATTGTAACACTTCAGTTGTTGCATTGGCGTAAGTGATGACTGCTAATAAACAAAATAGCCAATGGTAAATGTGCTAATACATAACTACTCTATGTGTATGAGATTCAGTCAATTATTTTATATTTGAATTACAGCATTTGCAAATCAGATAGTTGTACTATCAATATTTCTCCAAAAATTTAGGTATCTTATTTTTGGCCTGAAAACACTTTTTGAGTTCTAGGTCAGTGGAGGGGGCGTTGCTTTAAGTCTTGCTGTATTTTGATGAATATGAAATAACTTTTATAAACCTATTAGTACTATTTGTGTGTTGGTTAGTTCTTGTATTTGGCCTTATATGTTTGGCCATTTTGTTTTTGGATAGTTGTGTTTGGCACATTTCTTTTTAAAAGACAAATTCTCATTGTTGCAGTAGAAAACCACATTCCCCAGCCAAATTTCACCCTGAGATTGTGAGTGCTTTCTGATCAGAAACAGAGTCCTGTAAAGGGCCCTCTCCTGTAGTATGGCTGCTGTGTAAATGCTGTTTTTAATAAGTTCCAAAATATATTGAAGTTTGTCCTTGGATAGAAGTTTATCACTGTTGGCCTTTGGGTGAACTTTGAGCCTGAGCTGTTTCATTCAAGTCAGCATGACGTCATTTAACTCACAAAATTCTCTGTTGCTAGAAAAAGGAATGTTGTTCCCCTAAATAACCTAGAAAAACTGGATATTTCTGGCACAACATTTTTCACCTCTGAGGTCTTCACAGAAGAGTTTAGCATGGAAAGGGTTTTTATTGTTTGCAGGGGAAGAAATGGGGATGTGGCCCAAAGTAGTAGAAAAACATGTGCTCCTGTATCTCAAGAATTCTTTTCTTTCCACTGGCCACATAAAACTCAGTGGTCATTGCAGTCCAGCTCACACTCTCCCAGTTAGAGACTTTGAGTCCATTTACTAAAAATTCTGGATCAATTTTTCTTTCCTCTCCTCCCTCCTACTTGCATCTTCTGTGCCTCCTTTCCTTTCTTTCTTCCTTCCTTTCAGAGATTTTTTTTCAACTTAAAGTGTATTTTTTTTTTTTTGAGATATATGGTTATCTCACATCTGGGAACAACCTGGAAGCCAAAAACTGAATCTGGCACTTCCTCATAGGTGCCAGGGACCCATGTACTTGAGCCATCACCTGCTGCCTCCTAGAGTGCATATTAGCAGTCCATGGAATAAAGAACAGAGCTGGGATTTGCTCTCAAGCAGTCTAATGTAGGACAGGGGTATCTCAACTAAACATCTGTTTCTTGTTAATGAATTTAATCTTCCTTTATGTATTATAAGGTTTGAATTTCTTCCTAGATATAAATATTCAGCATGTTTTTTGTTTCCAGATGATCTTCAATGCATAATACTAAATGATTATCTTACATAGAAAACTATTTACCATTTAGTGTAGTGCTTGTACTCTTAACTATCAAGGAGTAGAACAACTATTTCACATCAGATAGAGTTGAAAGTCTAGGTTTTCCAATAGCGGAACTTGTGATTAATTACTGTATTCTATAATCACACTGTAATCAACTGTATTCTCTAAAACATCCAGAGCTACAGCTAAGAAAATTTGTTACTGGAAGTTCGTGAAATATAGGGGAAGAACAGAACAGACGCAGAGCAGAACTGCATAGATTTTTCCCTTCATTGGTTTCATAAACAAGCACTGTTCCATGTTAGTATTAGGCTTTGTGTTAGTTTCTATAATGAGTGTAATTATCACTAGTGTAGTTGGTCTTTTAATTTTAAATGCGTTAGCAATTCTTTTCCTTTATTTTTAAGTTAAATAGCATTAGATAGTAATAATTTTTAATCTTCCATCTTAAGTCAGCACTGAAATGCTATAAACTTCAGTTGTAGTAAATCTAATATTTTTTTCTGAATATTCATGCCTAATGCATTAAGAAAAATAATTGCCTACCCTTGTATAAATTATATTCAAAATATTAATGATAAAAATATATCTTCCGTCTTCTAAGTAGAAGACTCAATTTGTTACTGATGAACATAAGTTATTCAGATCTTCTCTTTTTCTTTTGAGGATTTTTTAGAAAAAATTTGGTTCCATGAGATTGAAGTTATACTGAAATGTCATGAAACTTAAATTTCTGTAAGACTTATAATAACTCATTCTAGGAATCAAAGCCTACACTTTCTAACCTACCATATAACCAGTGTTAAAGAAGTAAATTTTTGAAGAAACCTGAAGATCTAACAAGATGTCTTTTAAATATAATGTTTATTGCTCTAGTATAGCTTATCTGTGTGTGTGTATAATCTGATACATTGCACCTGTGTTTCAAAAACTCATAAAACTCATTTTCCATGACTAATTAGAAAATATTACATACCCATTGTTCCTTATGTTGTAGAAAATATCTAAATTTTGAAAAAGAATTTTTTAAAATCTATCTAAAGAACTGAAAACTTGTATTATGAGTTGACTTTGGAATGGTCAGTTTTGTGTGTGTATTTGCAAGTTAAGGCCATTGTTAAGTGGCCATTTAATCTTTCTGTTCATAGTCTCACTTGTTTTTTTCTACATGCTTGGAACTCGGATTAATTCATATAAATTGTTAACACATGTAAAGTAAAAAGACCAACTCTACACAATTCATATACTCTGTAAAGTTTTTCCCTGGTGTAGTTTGTTTCTGTTTATACTTAAACAGATACAAAAATATGTAAATATATAATATACATTTGTTATCACTGTAAAAAAAGCAAATGTACCTATGGTTTTTTTTTTAAAGATCTAGTTTACTCAAAATAAGCATAGTTTGCTTCCTGAGAGCACAGTATAAACAGTCTAGGTCACAGTACCTCATAATGCTGTACGCATCCTGCGTTTGCTTATTGATCTTTTTTTCTTTTTATCAGATACCAGTGTGTATCAGATGCCAGGCAATGCTCTGAAGTTGTATTATGTCTAGTAAATGATATATCCTTTTGGTTAGGTATGTAAGGCATATTCAAAATTACTGTATCAAACATAGAAACAGAACATGGTAAACTGTCCATTTCTGAATTCAACATCCTTGTAACAGTTTGAAATGTCTAAAATTATTTTAGAGAACTGTTATGTATCTTGCTATATTCAATTTGAATTTGAAATATTTATAGCATTCATATAATTTCTCCCAAGTAATCCTTATTTACTTCTACAGTTTAATAACTGTAAAAATATTAAGCTCTGAGACTACATCTAAATTTTGTAGGGCTTACAAAGTGTGAACTAGAGTCTGGGGATGTTTTATCCTTGTTGCTGCCACTGAGATGCCTCAGTATTCTACCAGATAATGAGTCATTGCTTTTTATCCATCTCTGTATGATTCTTGCGTGGGTCTACTCCTCATTCAGTACCTCCTTTGGAATGTCTATGTGATTCTAGCACACATCAGAAAAAAATTTTTCTTGCTTAAGACATGGGGTGCATGGTGACTTGGTCACAGACCTGGCTGTGCAGGCAACAACCTGTATCATACTTTATTTCAATAATTTTTCTCCGTGATAAATTATGCTTTTTATTAAAGTGAGTGAATGTGGAATGTTTTCCATTTCTGAGTTGTGGTATAGTGTAAAGTATCATAAATATAAGGGAGAAGAAAATGCTCCTTCTTTCATGTTTTCATGTCCCATGAGACTTTTTTACTTCTATTTCCTATCTTCTGGTGGATTCAAAGTATTTTTAATTAGAAAATTGTTTTATAGTATATCTTTTTAAAAAACATATGAACCTCTCTTATAGTATGTAATTAAGCCATTTTCCCTTGAAATGGCTTTTGTGTTTTGGCCCATAGAAGTGTAGAGCTCTCTCTCGGAATGGGTATTATGAAATTCCACATGTTCACATCCTTCACTTTCATTTTTTAGGGATCTAGTCTTAGTAGATTTTTTGATACTGATACATGTACAGACATCTCTGGGAGGTGGAAGTTAGAAGGCTGTTTTATGTTTGTCACTGTTTTCTATTATCCAATGGCTTGTTAATTTTTATCTTCTTTCCTCTTTTTGTACTTCTTTTATCCCCATACGTCATTGCCTGGTTCCTCTGAGTTTAAAAATGGTACATGAGGCTAGTGGATGTATTTGAGATCCTTGTATCTTGATTTCTGTATACCTAAAACTAATTTTTTAAAAGGTCTATTTGTAAGAGAGCTCTGCATTTTCCCTTGAAATGGCAGAACTTTTTATTGCAAAGGCAGAAAGATAAAAGACAAAGCAAGATCTTCTTCTATGATTCCTTCTGCCAGATGTCTACAGCAATCAGGACTGAGCCAAACCAAAATCACCCAGAATGCGTTCTGGGTCTTCCACCTAAGTGGCAGGGACATACATACTCAAGGAATCACCTGCTACCTCCATGTGCGTGTTAGTGTGGCTGGAAGTGGAGCTTGTACTTGAACCAGGGACTGTGTAACAGGAAGCAGCCATCTTGAGATGTGTCTTAATGGCTAAAACCATTATGCTAAATGACCATCTCATGGTTCAGGTTTTGAGTGGGATAATATATGGCTCATGGTTGGAACTTAATAAATATTTTACAAATCATTTTCTTGTTTTCAACTAAGCAGAGGATCATTTTTGTATAAAAATAGACTGTAAATGAGAAACAACTAAGTGTTTAGGATTATGACTAGTTTTTTTGGATAAGTGAATTTTTTGAGGAACTGAAAGTACTTTTCATTGAAGTGTGTATTTTGTGCATATGATGTATTTGATGCTGTTAAATGGACTCTTTAAATAGCTTTAATGTAATCTTTCAATGAGCAGATTTGACACTTACTACTCTTTATTATACTTTGCCATTAACATCAGCAGTTTTTTCTTTTATATGAAATATGTCATTACTAAATTCCTATAAAGAAAATACTCTGAATTACAGATTTAAAAAAAAATTTTTTTGGAATTATTTATTCTTTAATTGTTTGAACTGCCTTAGTGCTTTAAGGTCATATTGTGTATGTTAGTACATAATCTGTACTGCTTGTGCCCACCTCTGTTTTCTGCTGCATGGGTACAATGGCTTAAATCCATTTTCTTTGTTCTATAGTGGTGCCCCCTGGAAGTCCTGGACCCATTACTCGACATGGGTCCTATGACAGTTTAGCCTCTGACCATAGTGGACAAGAAGATGAGGAATGGCTTTCACAGGTAAAATTCTGAAATATTTGGAAATTAATGTCAAAATAGAAATCTGTTTTTCTTCTTTGACAGATATAGTATAGTTTTTCACAAGTCTTTGGGATTTGTTTGTGAAGCCAACCTTGTTCATGCTAATTATGGAAGTTGGATGGTATCTGCCTAGGCTCTAATGATGCATGAGTGGGTTTCTTAAACTCCTCTGAAGTTTGGTAATCTCTGAACCAGTCCTGTAACATCTTTAACTGACCATTCCTCCCCTTGCCAGGTAAAACTGTCTTCATCTCCAGGGCTTTGAAATAAAAGATACTTGGGCAGATTTCAAAATGGTGAGATTGCAAGTGGCTTCATTACAGATGCTGTTATGTCTGCTTTTAGTCTGACATCATTTGGTGAAGTTAATGACCTGTCTCTGATTACTAGTCTGGTGGCTTTTCATGAGATAGATGCCTCAGAAAAAGTAGGGATCATTTGTCATTCCATTACTTTCTCAGGGAAGGTTAGCCTAAAAAACTAAAGTGAATCTGAAAACTGGAGAATCAGTTTCTAGGCCATGAATTCATTAAATCACACCCCAGAATACCTACAGGAGACTATGGGCAGTCTATACACCAGTTCCTAGCATAGGGAAATTTTATTTTCCTGATAACAACTCAAAGTAAATCCAAAATGCCTGTGGGTTTTTTTTTTCCCAAAATGAAAATTTCTGAGAATGCTGGCAAATAAACCACTGCCCTTCACTTTATCTTTTCAGTTAGAAAAAAGGGGTAATATGTGCTGTCAGTGTGAAAGTATGTACAATATGTTTGTCCTGCACTCAACAGGAGAGTGAACTGGAACATCTGGCCATTGCCTCAGTGAAATTGCAGAGGCATCTGTTTACCTCTCGGCCCTGTGACACTGATGATCTTGAGCTTAAAATGTACAGAATGCATTATCTGTGGCCTAATTTGCATTGCTGAATACAACTACGTGAATCGAAATTCACTGTCCTCAACCTAAGTATTTTTTCTCCCCATGATTAGTGGGATTATGAATATTGTTCCAAACTATTTTGTATTTTTCCTTTCATACTCACATAGAGCTGTACTCTGTGCACCTTTTCAGTTATGTTTTGTTAAGAATTAATCTCTGCAATTAGAGAAATGTAGTTAAATATAGAAGGATTCAGGGCAAAACTCAAGGCACACAGGATGTTAACTCCATGAAGCATTTGCACAGTCATGGATGTAACATGGGGAAAACATTGAAATACAGTAGACTTGCACCAAATATGTGCATATTTGTGTATTATGCAAGTTGGTCATTTGTTAAAGCATGAAATATGAGTACATGCAAGTTTTGCCCATTGTCATGTACTTGCTGCTTCATTTTTGCAGCATCTAATATAAGTTTGGCAACATTTCTTGTCCCTTCCATAAGGCATGAAATTAAGAAAGAATTTTGATGTTATTCTTTTGCTGCACACAAAATGCTGTGTCAGTATCCATGGGCAGTAGAGAAGTGATTTCTAAGAATCAATAGTTTGAGAGCAAAAATTCCAGTTTGAGGAAAAATACATACTATTTTCTCCTTTTATTCCATGGATATTTGAAATATTTAGAGCAGTTCAGTAGCTATCCCAATATTCAGTTTTAAAAAAGAAGCTGGTGTTTGGTGTTAAAAATTATTTCAGACTTTTTTTTTTCCTTGTCTGGTTCAAGAACAACTTCACGTTTGTATTGAACTTGATCCCCTATGAAAGAATTACTTTTAATCTGTGGAATAATAAGTGTAATATTGAATGCATGCTCATAACATGGTAAGCACTATCTAGAATGAGTAGAAAGGTAGGACCTGTGGAACTACTGCTGGTCGTATAAGGGAAGCAACTTGTCCCTTTGCTTTCTTGAGGTTTTTATATTGTGTATGAACCTTTTCATGTGTAGGTAAATACTATCCTTTTTAATGTTGGTAAAAATCAGTAGAGAGATATTATTGCATACCTTGTATGAATATCATCCCTTTCTTAAAGTGAGTGCTCTGACCCTTTGATTTAAGTGGGTCCCTTGAAGAAGAGTGTTGAGAGAAGGAAGAGAGGGGATTGTGAAAGGTTGCCAGGGAAGGTCGTAATACATTTAACCATGATTCCTACTCTGTTCCAGGTTGAAATCGTTACACACACTGGACCCCATAGACGTCTGTGGATGGGGCCACAGTTCCAGTTCAAAACCATACACCCTTCAGGTCAAACCACAGTCATATCATCTAGTTCATCGGTGTTGCAGTCTCATGGCCCGAGTGACACTCCACAGCCCCTTTTGGATTTTGATACTGATGATCTAGATCTCAACAGCCTGAGGTGAGAAATAAAAACTAGGAAGTGATTTGAATGATAAGAGGTGAGAATCTCATGTAATAGTTATGTTTCCTTTTTTGCCTGAGTACCATGTTACATACTACATGTACTTTTATGTGTGATTCTCTGTCATTACTTGGGGAATATAAAATGGAATCTCATTCCCTACAGCAAAGATTTGTATTTCATCTTATGTTTTATCTAAATCTAATATTCAATGTTCTGTTTATATCATCCTAATTTATTATGCCTTACTCATTTCTAACTGCTTGAAGCCTGATCAAGTCCTTTTTTCCTGGTATTTCTGAAGTTGACATCATCTTTCGATTAAATTTAATTTTTGCATTTCATCAAGTCCTGCAACTCCCTTTTTTGGATAAAAAATTGCTGTAAATTCATTTATCATCCATATTTTTTAGTTTTAGAATTTTTTTAATGTGTATGAAAGTTAGAGAAACTAAGGAAAAAAGGGACAGAAAGATAGAGATCGCCCATCTGTCTTTATTTCCTAGCTGCGTGTGACATTTGGGGCTGGGTCAGGAAAAAGTCAGGAGCCAGCAATTCAAATCTGTGTTTCCCAGATGGGTGGCAGGGACCATTTGATATGAACCATTACCTTCTGCCTCTCAGAGTGTAGATTAACAGAAAGCTGGTATTGAAGTAAAGTCAGGATTCAAACCCAGCTACAATGACATGGCATACAGGAATCTTACAAGGTATAACTGCTGCATCAAACATCTGCCCTTACTAATCAGCTTTGTTTCATGGAATTTTGAAGATTTTGACTTCTACAATCTCCTGTTTGCTTTTAGTTTGTTGCATCTAGACTCCAGTGACAATGAAAAGCTGGATCTAATGCAATATAATCATGCTTACCTTGTTTTCAAAAATTTGCCCATCTTGATTTGAATGCAAAGCAACCATATGAATTTTTCTTGTATTTCTTTTTAACAGTAATTGAGAAAAAAACTGAAAAACAAAAAAATACCTAGAGCCATCACTGTGGCATAGTGGGTGAAGCTGCCACCTGCAAAGCTGGCATCCCATGTGGGAACCTTTTCAAGTCTCAGCTGCTCCATTTCCAATCTAACTCCCTACTAAAGGAGGGAAAGCAGTGAAAAATGGCTAAAGTGTTTGGCACCTGTACACATAAAAGGATACCTAGAAGAAGCTCCTGGCTCCTGTCTTGCCCAGCCCTTTGGTCTTTCAGCACTCTTTCCAGTCATTTGAGGAGTGAACTAGTAGCTGGAAGAGTCACTCTCTCCCTCTCCCTTTCTCTCATTCTCTCTTTCTCCCTGCCCCCTGCTATATATAAATGTGTAATAAATAAAATCGAATGTTTAGATTAAAACAATGGAAAATGTATTCCAGTTGTATATTGACGTCTCCTTTTTTCTCAGCCACACATCTCATGCTTCATTAAGGTACATGGCTTTTATTCCTGAGTACATCTTGAAACTTTCCACTCTGTCTCCTTCCCACCACCAGCATATGAGGAACCACATCTCTTGTCAGTTGGCCCGAACTGAACTTGCTTTTTATATTGCTTATTGCTTCCCCAACTTAGTTACTCTTTATCTCTGATGTTTTCTTTAGCTATACTCCTAAAACCTCCTAGAATTTTCCTCAGGGACTTCTTGTTATACAAAAGAGCTCATAGCATTCTTTATCTAAATGAATTGTTTATTTTTAATGAGAATGTTGTCCTAGTTACTAGATATTAGGAAATTCTATAGTAGAAGTCATATCAATAAATTTCTCTTGATTGTATTTGTAAGTTGATTTTATAATTTGGGCACATAAGCTTAGTTGGAATCTAACCTTAACCCCGTTATGGATCAGTTTGAATGGGAAATTCAGATTTGATGCACATTTAGTTTAGGTGACCTTTTTAGTATCTTTTCCTACATAGATTCCTACTGGAAACTCGATTATTTATGCTTTCCTCCTTTTTGTGCTTACTTTCACTCCATGCCATTCTCTACCCTCTGTTTCATCTGCTGCTCTTGAGGTCTATACCCAGTGACATGTGCCTTCCTTTCTCTTTTAAATTGTGAGGTATTTGCCTAGGCTTTTTCCCCCTTCAGGTGTTCCTTAACACCTTGTACCTTGCCCTTTCCCTCATAAAATGCCACTTAGAATATGTAGTACCATGATAATCTGCCTATCAATGTCCTGAACAAAATGGGAGGTAGGCAGTGTGTTTTTCATAAAGGAATCAGACATGATTTCAACTCATGAAGACCCCTCAGAAATTGTTTGCAGTTATATCCCTTTTTGATTGATATAAACTTCATCTAACATAGAATTTTCCATTTTTAATGTATATACTTCAATGGTTTTTAGTATATTCACAATCTTTTAAACCTATTCCCATTATTTATTACTATAACATTTGTCATCCTAAATTTTGTTAATTATGGAAAACTTGAAATACATGTTAACTTAAGAGAATAATAGGATAAACCTGCATATACCTGCTTCCTATCTTCATTACCTCAGTTTATAACCAGTCTTACTTTGTGCCCAGTCTCACCCATCCACAAGCCATAGCCTGGTATTATTCAGGCTCAGCATACACTGATTAACATTGCAAATTTATTAACCCACAGAGGTTAAGAATCAGATGGGGCTTTACTTTGGATGAATTGATCATACTAAATAGTCTAAATTCTTTCAAGAACAGAAAACCTTATTTTCCTGAAATTTCAAATAAACCATCTTCTTTCTGGCCTTAATTTGCTTAGGCTTGCTTATCCCAGAATGGATTCATTACTGCCAAGATGCAATGGGTGTCTCATCACTGGTTTAGAAACATAAGCATGAGGATTGGAATATTGGGTAGTACTCCATAACAGTCATACGTTTGTATTTCAGTATTTTCAGTTTCAAGTACTACATCAACTGTTTATCTTGTAGCTCTCTTCTATTTCTTTCTTTGCCATAGCAAACAAATATCCATTCAAACTGTGCTTTTAGTAGCTGCTCCCTGTCTACAGTTTCTACTTGGCATTTCAGGTTTTTATGATATATTCAATATTACTTATCAACTTCTTATTCTCCACAAATACCATTGATGAACTCTACCCCTTACACAATTCATGCACATCAAGAAATGCTGCATTTATCATCCTCAGCCACAAATCCAAGATTCTAGTGTGTTCTAGTCCTGAGCTTAAAGGATACTTCTTTTCTTCTTTCTATATCCATATCCTGTTACAATCATCCCTCAGCACCCATGGGGGATTAATCCTAGGATCCATTTGGATACCAACATCCAGAGATGCACAGATCCTTTCCAATCATAGATACTTGAAGGTTGATAGTATTTATTATGAAGGAGTTAGAGACTTGCCATTTGTACTTTTGTCATCATGGTATAGTTTGAAATTACAGGTAGTAATTTTCCATTTTATGAAGGTTCTGTTTGTTTCTTATTTCTGATGGTAATTTTATGCAGGTAATTCTATTAGTTAGTAATGATCCTGTCTAATACCCCTATAGCCACAACACAGCTTTGCTATCCTGTGCTTATTGTCATATATAAAGTAATTTTCATTATTAATTTGTAGGGAACATTTTCAAAATTTCATCTTATATGATGCTGCCTTTTATGGAACTGAGTACTGGCTATGATACCATTTATGAATTTGAAGATTCTTAGACTGCCTCAAATATGTCCTCAAATAACACTGTCATTACACTTGTTTTATTCCACTAAATTAGCATTACCTTTCATCCTCTTACTTAAAAAAATCTCCTGAGTAATACTAAAAGGTAAGTAAGAAGGGTCTAAGATGGAAAATATATATATTTGTAGTACTTTGGCTGTGTGTAGTATTTAGGGAGTTCAACTCCCAGTTTATTTTAAAATGAATGGTTTTTAATGGATTGGGCTATTCTAATATGCCTGATTTAAGGTCTGGAGTAGTATGTGACAGTTGTGATGCCAGTAACATATGTGAATTAAATTGCATTGCAGGATCCAACCCGTCCGCTCTGACCCAGTCAGCATGCCAGGGTCATCCCGTCCAGTTTCTGATCGAAGGGGAATTTCCACAGTGATTGATGCTGCCTCAGGTAGAAAGCCATCTCCAAAATATTTACTGACTAGTTATTGGTGTTCTTCAGTTATTTTTCTTGTATGGATAGAGAGAATAATCTGTATTCGTCTTCTTCATCTGTGTTGTGTGTGTGTGTATTTAATACAGTAATATGCATTTATTTGTTGCTAAACACGGCCATTGATTTTACCTTCTTAAGATAGGGAAATGATGTGGTGGAGTTGGCACTTGATTAGATGTAATAATGAACACAATATTGAAGGCTACAGAGTTGATGACTGCTTTGCCTTTGATCATTAAAATGTGGAGAAGCAACCTTGACAGAGAACGTAAATACAATGTATGGATTCAATTTACTCAACCTGTTGAGTATCAAAGTGTCTGATCCGTGGAAGCAAAGAGTCCAAATGCTGTGACTTGAATGGTTTTATTATTTAAAGCATGAAGTTTAGAAATTCATTAACTTAGCTCTGTTCTATCTATTATATTTATTAATTTTCTATCCCTGGAACTCAGCTATGAATATGTACTGTTAGTACCTGGTAGGAGAGCCTTTGTAAGTGATGGCTGCTATTTTAGTACTGGAAAAAGCTTTTTCAGAGAGGCCTGCTAAATAATGGGTCTGTTGGTAATAATATATTTCCTCATCTCTAAAACAAGTGATCAAGAATATAAAGACAGTGATGCGTTCCGTTATTGTTCAGCTGGGAAACATCAGAAGATAGCACAGATCAGGATTTCATTCCAAAAAGTCTCTCACAAGTAGACTTATTAAATACTCGGCATTAGTCAAACAGTTGAGTCAGGATTTTAATCTATAACAATTTCAAAATCCCTAGAGACTGCTTGATTTGATTGAGGCTTAAACTGTGAAAGAAAATGGAAACAAACACAGATTTGTGAAGGTCGCTTTTCAAAGACCATAGCTTCTGTTTCTGGCTCTGTCTCTGGTTGTATTTTAAATTTACAAGTTAATGGGTTTTCTTTGGTTTCTGAATATTTGATCAGTGTATTGTCCCTTGTGTCCATTGAGCTGCTCACATTCGGAGATTATGCCTTAATTCTTAAGGTAGACTTTTCTTTGGACAACTCACACCTGTTTCTCTGCTTTGACTTGTCAGTCATGTTTTGTTTCCTGGAAATAAGCACAGAAACATATAGTCTCTATTCCTGTTTCCCTGCATTGAGTAAGATACTGAGATAGGTAACTTAAACAATAAATCAGCAATCTCAGCCTGAAAATTTTGCTGGTCTGTAATGCTAGTTTAAAATTGTGAATCTTAGAAATGCTTTGTGTTTTAACCTGAAGTCTTTTATTTAAGATTGCAATCACAGGCCTTGTTGAGTTTTTTAAAAAACTACCACAATATTGACATTAGATTGACAAGTGAACAGCAACTGGGAGAACCTGTTGCCAAAGAAGTTGCCGTGTGCTTTTAAAAGCTGATGTGTTCAGTATTCTACTCTGGATTGAACAGTTTTAGCTCTATTTAAATTTGTCTTATGCAACCTAAAGGAATTTCACTGAATTGTTGTGTCCTGTTTTGTTTTATCTATTGCAGAGATTTTAAGTTTATGTTTGGATAAAAAATTAGACATTTACCTGAATTTCTACCAGGGCTAGGCTGTGTGGCTCTGAGTGTCTGTCTGAGTATCTATCACTTGAAGAGGGAAAGGATTGAGGGCCAAAGCTATAATTACACTTCTAGGTCACTTTTCATTGTGCAAGGCCAGGAATTCTTACTGAAAGGCAGTTAGAGTAATGAAAAATGGGTGCATGGGTGCTGTTCCCTCTGACTTTCGAGCTGAAGAAGCCTCAATGGAGATTAGTAATTAAACTTTCAATTAAAATATATTTAACAAATAAACATTCTATCCATATAAAACAGGAAGTAAATGTCTTCAGCTAAAACTTCAGTGATTTCTGTCATTTCTGAATGAGATTATATGAGATTATATGTTCAATACATTTTTTAAGTGAATAATGTTTTGATATGGAGCCTCTAATAGGTCTTGAGTTTTTAAAAGAATTATTTTTCTACTGATATTTTACAAGATAAGACTCTAAATGATTTGTGTTCTCTATGGAAAAATGTTCATGGGAAAATTCCATTTCAGATTCTCCAATTTAAAAAAAAATCTAATAAATTTTTATAATTGCTCCTGAATCAGGAAGTCCATCTCCGATTATGACCCACATATTGGAGTTAGATGCATATTAGGAAGAAGCTATCTAGATGTTTGGTTGCCTGTTGTTTAGAGATATCCAGTGTGGTGCCTTCTGTATTAGGTTTAAACTTCAGGTTTTTATTCATTTTCATACATTTTTTGTTGTTGCTGTGTCACATATTATAACTGCCCATCTGTTTTAGTGACAGTTTTGCTGTATTAAACTTGATGTTTGTATAATAATCTTTTATGTAATTACTTTCTGGAGTTTAGAACTCTCAGATCTAGGCTGAAAACCTTCGTGAGGGTCCTCATCAAAAACTAGCAGACCCAGAGTCCTGATGTCTGAGGCATGTCTCATATCTGAAGGAAAAGATGTATTCACTTTGTGCATTTGTGTTATCCAGGTCCCATACACAGTGAGGGCTGGCATTCCCCATCTCGTGCAGTCTCACCCTCATGCTAATCCCATTCAGAAACACTTTACTCAGAATAATAACCTTCTTGATTTCATGATATTCTTAAATCCCATCAAGTTGGCAAAATTAACCATTGTGTTTTTTGCATTTCAAGAGAGGAAATGTTGATTTTTTTTACAATTAAAACACTAAATAATTTGTAATATATTAGAGAATTTATTGATTTATTAATTTTAGGAGATATTCTCTGAACAACTAATTTTTCTAATACATCAAAATTATTTTTATAGATGAAATCACAACTGCTTTCATTTTATTAATTTTATAATAATCATGTTTAACATTTGACATATCAGCCCTTTAAAAGCAAATAGTACTGGAGCCCAGCGCAGTGGCCTAGTGGCTAAAGTCCTCACCTTGAGTGCATGGGGATCCATTTGTATGCCAGTTCTAATCCTGGCAGTTCCACTTCCCATCCAGCTCCCTGCTTGTGGCCTGGGAAAGCAGTTGAGGACAGCCCAAAGCCTTGGGACCCTGCATCTATGTGGGAGACCTGGAGGAGATTCCTGGCTCCTGGCTTTGGATTGGTGTAGCACCGGCCGTTGCAGTCACTTGGCGAGTGAATCATTGGATGGGAGATCTTCCTCTCTGTCTCTCCTACTCTCTGTATATCAGACTTTGCAATACAAATATAATAAATCTTTTTTTTAAAAAAAGCAGTTCTTTTTTGACCATTTTTCATTTTATCTTACCCTCACATCCATGCTTAGGGGACATTCTTAGGTTTCCTTTTAACTTGTACAGATTGTTCTGATGCATGGCAGCAGGGGGGACTATTTCTAAGGATTATGAGGGACTTGAAACAGTTCATGGAAAGTGGAATTAAAAGATAAGTTTATCTTAATGCAGAAATGTTTGAAATACAAGCATAGTTTTTCATGACACATTTTTCTCTTGACTTAAGAATTACTAATTTAAAAGGCTGAACCTCTAAGGGAGAGGTAGAAAAAGCTATCGTACATCCTCTGGGTCATTCCCAGATGAACGTAATGACCAGGGTTTTGACAGATAAGGCTAGAATCCCAGTGTCCTCAATGTTTCCCACCCGGAGGCAGGGACCCAAGCACTTGTATCATCTTGTCCTGCTATCCTGGGCACATAGGCAGGGAGCTGAATTGGAAGTGGAGCAGCTAAGATGTGATCCTAAATTCATACATGATGCTAGAACTCTGGCACCAAACTTATATTTTAATTTTATTTCCCATGAACTTTCTAAAGTATCCTTGAATCTGCAGTTGCTTTCTAATCTAAAGCCATCCAACTTGGTCATTGTGTCAGAGACACAGAGATGCTGGCAGTAAGATTCTCTAAGAGATGCCATTCATCCTACTGTGGTGTGGCCAGGTTGATCTGTGATCTTAAAACTAGGTTTGAGTGACAAAAGTTATAATCATGATCTTAAACTTTGCTGAAACCTTCAACAGATGATTTTTATGCTGAGACATTTTTTGGCATCTGTGAAAAGGTTTCCTATTCAATATTTTCTTCTACATTTTTCGGAAATGATATGATTAATTTATTTTCAGAAATAGTTCTCTAGAATGAAGGATATAAAATGCTTTAGAAATATTGTGTTATTTCTCTCAGTAAATGATGTGATTTTCAATTAATAAAGTTCCAAATAAGCTTGGTGGTTATAAAGTGACCAAAAAACTCTGGCATATACCTTGAGCCTGTGTGGAATCAGTAAGAGGATTAAGGATGGAGTAAAATTAAAAGAAGGCTCAGACTTTACCTGTGAATAATCCCTTAGGGGAAAAATATTCAAGCTTAGATATTTAGACTGGCTTTTCTACTAGAAACCAGGAAGAGTGTGCATTAAATCCATTTAATCTTCACATTACCGACTATCTGTAAAAAATCAGAAGTCACCTATATGGATTTAAGATGTAAGGAAAAAACTTGATTTGTCCGAAGGAAAAAGGCTCCATCACATCCATCATGTTATAATGTAAGTATTCATCTGATTTTTGTTTCTAACATTTATAGGATGGTGGAAGATCATGCTAGGTTAACAATTTGAAAAAATTTAGCTCAGAACAATTAAGGAAGAAAAAGAGATTGCCCCATTTGAAGATGAAGAGTTGGCAAACAGAAGTAGAAATTGTTAGAAATGTTTCTTCTGATGACACAATGCTTCTTTAAATAAATTTTTGTGTCCTCTGAAACATTGCCTATGTTATTTTCCATTGTAAGCACAAGGTCTGTGACGTGACTAAGTCTTTCCTTTGAGTTTGGAGAAGGAATTGTGGGGGAATTCCCTCACTGTTGTTTGATTGGGATACCACAAATTATTGTGGGACTTTCTGAGCAACAGACCCAACTTTTCCCTTTGCCTTTGTTACTTACATCCCTCCTTCAGAGCTGAGCTGTTTATGTCATCTGTTGCCTGAGATTGTACTGGCTAGGGGACAGCACTGGGGAGTAGTATTAGAAATTGTTTAAGTCTGAGCCGGGAATTCCATTTGTCTTAGTGACGTAAGTGTCAAACTGTTAGTGCCACACTATTTTAAATTGTGCCCAAGAGCTTCAAAGGCTTATGTTTATAGGTGCCACAACCAGAGCCCCTCTCCATCGAATAGTCCTTCCAGTGGATGGTGAAAGACTGGCCTAGGATTTCACCCAAACCAGTAGTCTCATGTTCCCCTGGATGTGGTTCAGACGTGTTATAGAAAAGCTAAAGCAAATAAAGTGTAAACAATTGTTCCAGAGGAAAATCTTGTTCTGGAAGCTTGTTATAATGGAAAGAGTAATGGCCACTGAGATGTCTCTTTGGTGCAAGTCTCAGTTCTTCCTTAACTGTTTAGCAAAATGCTTCAAAGTCCAGTGCTTTCTTCCATAAAATGAGAGAATTGAACTAGGTTCTTTCTGAAGTCTTTTCCTTCTTGAAATATTGATGAGTCTGTAACTTGGATCACCTGTAAAGATACTTTTTAAGATTACGATATAGTTTACAGCAAAAATATACATTAATCATATAACTCAGTAAAATTTTATGCCCATATAATCATCATTTTTATCAAGATATAGACTATTTCCATCAATCCAGAAAGTTCCCTAATATACCTTTCAGTTAATACTACCTCTGACTTAGAGTTAACCACTTCTTATCATCTAAAGTAGCTTTGCTTATATTGAATGTCATATAATTGGAATCATTCCATTTATTTTTTTATAACTGATTTTTTTTTACTCAGCTTAGTAATGGTGAGATTCATCCAGATGTTACATATATCACTACATTTTTAGCATTACAGCACAGTAGTCCTTTATGTGAATATGTCACAGTTTATGTACCCAATATCCTGTTGCTTACAGCTTTGCAGGAGTTATCCATAAAGTTACTATAAACATTAGTATAGATCTCTCTCTTAAAAAAACATTTACACACATTTCCTTTGAAATGCTAGTAATAGCTAGTAATGAAATTGTTTGGTCCTAAGGTTAACTTGACCAGGAAGTGCAAAACATATACTAAAATGACTATGCCATCTTGCATTAAAACAAAATGAAATAAAATAAAACAAACAAAAAAAGAAACAAAAAAACCCTTCATTTATTTACAAGAGAGAGAAAGAGAGAGAGAGAGACTGATTCAACTCCAAATTGCCATAATGGCCAGAGATGTGCCAGGCCAAGGCTAGGAGCCTGAAAATGGAACACTATCCACTGGTTCACTTCCCAAGCACCTGCACCAGCCAGATTTGAGTCAGTCTGAAGCCAGGAACCAGGAACTTCTTCTGGGCCTCCCATGCAGGTCCAGGGTCCCAGGGCTTTAGGCCGTCCTCTACTGCGTTCCTAGGCCACAAGCAGGGAATTAGATAAGAAGTGAAGCAGCCAGGACCTGAACCAGCACCCATATGGGATCCTTGAATTTGCAAGGTAAAAATTTTAGCCACTGAGCCATCGCACTGCACCTTTTTTCATTTTCTTAATGGTTTATTTTGATAAACAAAGGTCCAGTTATCACCCTTCACCTTTTAAAAAATGTTTTGTGCATCGCACAAAGTTTTTTCCCTTCAATTGTGAATGGTGATTTTTCTCCAGAACTTTTCTTCAGAGCTTAATTGATCTAAAGTCAGGAGCCAAGAGCTTCTTCAGGGTCTCCCACATGGGTGAAGGATCCCAAGGCTTTGGGCCATGCTCAGTTGCTTTCCCAGACAACAAACAGGCAGCTGGATGGGAAATGGAGCAATGGAATATCAACTGGCACCCATATGGGATCCTGGTGCATGCAAGGCGAGGACTTCAGCCATTAGGCTACCATGCCAGGCCCCAATTGTGTAGTTTTTATTTTTATGTTAAGGACTGTGATCCTTTTTAAATTATTTTCTTAATTCAAATCATTTTTTTAAAAAAATATTTTATTTGAAATGCGTAGTGAGACAGAGAGGGAAAGAGAGACAAAGAGAGACAGGGAGAGAGAAATCTCCCATCTGCTGGTTCATTACTAAAATTGTTGCAGGAACCAATGCCATGCCTTGCTGAACTCAGGAGTCCAGAGCTTTTTCCATGTCTTCTATGTGGGTGCAGTACTCCAAGAACCTGGGTCATCTGCTGCTGCTTTCCCAAGTGTATTAGCAAGGAGCTGAACTGGAAGTGGAGCGGCTGAATCTTGAATCAGCAGTGCCCATATGGGGTGTCTGCATCACAGATAGTGGCTTAATGTGTTACATCTCAATGCTGGCCCCCTCAAATTAATTTTTGTTTTACATCAAGGATGAAGATGTACATATGATCAGCACTATCCATTGAAAAGATATGCCTTTCTCTCACTTGCATTGATACCTATTTCTGTATGTTTTATTTTATAGCTTGTACCTATTTGAAAGTAAAGATAGAGAGCCCCCATTCATCATTTCACTCTTAAAGGGCTCACAGAACTAAAGCAAAGTTAGGAGCTGGATCACAATTGAGATCTGCCATTTTGTGGCAGGAACCCCATTGCTGGGCTTATCAACACTGCCTCTCAGGGTTTACACTGGTAGGAAGCTAGAGCCAGTAATCAGAATTGAGAATAGAACTTAGACCCTCTGATGCAGGATGTGAGCATCCCAACCACTAGACTGAAAGCATACTCCTGATTTCTTCCTCACAAACGGTATTGTTTGCATTTCGATACATTGATTTATGTGGATTTCATTGTACCAATATTATAGTTTACTATTTACTTTAGTTTTTAAATTAAGTTTTGAAACCTAGTGCTTGAATGCTTCTACCTTTTTTTTTCCTTTGGGTCTATGGGCTGTTTGAGGTTTCTTGCATTTCTTTACATATGCATCTGTACAAATGTAGTAATAGTTCTCCCAAAATATGGTTGACAGAACCCTGGGAATGCCCAGTAAACTCTCAAGTGGTTCATGAAGTCAAAACTTTTAAAAATAATTGTAAGTCATGATTTTCCTTTCTTAATGTTGAGTTCTTATGCATCATTCCTATAGCTTATTTCTATTATTTGATATTTTTAAAAAGTTAACATACATAGCATGTTTTCAGCATTTTTATCACACCTCACAGTGGTTTTTTTTGCATGCTTAACTTGCATCTAGAAATATTTCTAAGAATTTTACTTTCTAGTCTCTTGACCAAATATTTTTTTAAGATATTAAGTGGAGCAGCCGGGACATGAACTGCTGCTCGTATGAGACCCCGGGATGTGCAAAGTGAGGATTTAACCATTGATGCATTGCACAGGGCCCTGACCAAATATTTTTAAAGATTAATTTGGAGCTCAATAATGTATTTAGAGCCAATTCTCTGCCCTGTGGTGCCAGCATCTTGTGTGGGTATCCCAGCTGCTCTATATCCAATCCAGCTTTCTGCTTGTGACCTGGGAAAACAGTGGAGGATGATTCAAGCTCCTGGCTCCTGGCTTTGGATCAGCTCAATTCCAGCTGAAGTTCAGAGCTCTCTCTCTCTCTCTCTCTCTCTCTCTCTCTCTCTCTCTCTCTCTCTCACACACACACACACACACACACACACACACAAATTCTTGGTCCATTGCTTCAGTGGTTACAGTGGCAATGGGCTGGGCCAAGCCGAAGCCGGGAACCAAGAACTTTTTCCATGTCTCTCATGTGGGTGACATAGGTGCAATCTTAAGGAATCTTTTGCTGCTTTTCCAGTTGCATTAGCATGGAGCTGGATTGAAAGTGGAGCACCCTGGGTATGAATTGGTACCCATGCGTGATGCTGGCAGTACAGGTGATGGCTTGTCTTAGCCTACTGAACTACACCATTGGCTCCCCAGAAACTTCATAAATTTATTTATTCTATTTGAGTCCCTTGGATTTAGTACTGTTTAATTAGGTCATCTGTTAGTAAAGTGGTTTTCCTTATTTGCTCGAGATGCAGAAAAGGAGAGAGAGCATAGAAGAGAATGATAAATATCTCTCATCCACTTGTTCATTTCCCAAATGCCCTGCTGAGGCTTGGCCAAATCAAAGCTGGTAACTTGAAATGTAATCCAGTTCCTCCACACTGGTTTCAGGAACCCATTAACATACACCATCAACACTGGAACCTGTAGTCAAAGACAGTGTTTGGAATCAAACCCAAATAATCAGCGTGGATTGTAGTTGTTTTAACTGTTGGGGTCAACTAGTGCTTGCAGTGAGTGACTTTTAATAACCAACTATGTGTCTTTATTTTTAAGTTCATGTTAGGATAATGGTTTGGAGTTGTGTTAAAAGTAAAGTTTAAAAACTGATGGCTCCATTTTTTAGATTCCTTGGCAGTATAAGAGTCCTGTCTCTGAATAATCAAGAACAGTTAGTATATTTACCATTATATAAAGGAATAAAATGTGGTAATCCATTATACATTTATAAACAGTGACGTGCCCCACACTCTGCTGTATATGTTCACATGTGCTATCTCATCTAATCCTATTTAAATAGAATCATATGTCCAATTCAGAAAGAGTCAAAGAATAGGTTTTAAGACACCTAACTGCTGGTACTTTGAATGACTTTAAGTGCATTATGGTGACACCTCAGATAAGTCCAAACCTCTTTTTATCCTGCCTTGTTAAATATTCATGCCAAAACACTGTATGCTGAAATGAGCCGTGTGGGAGTTGAAGAGAATCAACTATTCAGGTGGTGAAAATGTGTGAATGCAGCTGGCAGATGAAGTTCCAGTATGATGAATTCCCAGCTTGTCCTTATTGCTTCAGGCAACAACTGACAGGCCCGACTGGTCATTGGCTTTCTATTTCTGGCATTGATAGGACTGAAAATTCTTAGTGTCACAGATACTTAAAAGCTATCCCTGTTAGAGTGAATACAAACAGTGCTGGAGGGTCCTTCTTGCATAGAGATGTAATCAATATGGTCTGGAGTTCTTGACCTGAACCTGTAATTATTTGGATATTGTGAAAGCAGCCTATTGTCACAGAAAATGCTTATATTCAGAAGATTAGGGTGACATCCACAGTGTGGAGAAAAATAAATGCTTTGTGTGGTTTTCTATTTTTCACAGTATTTAAGAGACCTTCATAGTAATCACAGCACAAAAAAGAGGTATCAGAGGATTACAGCATTGTATTTTTGTGGCTTTTGGTACATGTCAACCTTGATGTGGTCTTAATATCTTGCTAAATTTGTGACTTTAATGTTATACGTTTTGTGATTGTGTTTTTTTCTAATAGCAAAGTAGAATTTATTTTTTACTGACCTGTATGCCTAGATTTGAAATCAGGCTTTAAATGGAACACATTTGGGTTTGAGTGTTTATTGCCCACAGTGATCAGTTGAGAAAAGGAATTGGATAAGCAGATTTTAGGGTATTCATAATCTGTGGGCAGCAATGAGGTGATGACCCTGGTACAATTTAGGTCTTTATAACTGTACCTATGAGTTTGGGTTTGTTGTGAATAGGATTCTTTTGCTGCATAATATTAGTAAAAGCATTAAGGCATGAAATACCTTAACAATGGTATGTATCCTGTTTACTCTATCACTGTTCTACCACACATCTGAATTCACCTTTACTGGATTACCCTGCACATGAGATTCTTTCTAAAAAGGTGAAAAATAACGCCTTGGATTACCCCATATACATAGGATTCCTTGGAATACAGGTGAAATATAATGCCTTGTTGTCAGTTGTTCCTTGAGAACAAGGTCTTTGTATCAGATGCCTGTACATGGTATTGATTTTTCACTGAGAAAATGATTAATATTTGTTTTATTCTAAGTTTATGATAAAGTGTAAGTCCTTAAATATATTATGAATTGAATAAAAGTTTCTAAATACTGTTTCTCCATTTCGTCGGTTAAACCGGGAAAACACATTCTTGACTTCTTTGTTAGGGATGTCCTTAGGTTGTGATAATATTCTAGTGTTTGGTCCTATTGATAAAGTAGGCAATTCATTGAAATATTTTGCAGAATATTTCGAAGTGTCTTTATGTTATCCTTTAAAAGCGGTGTTATGTTTAAGCAGACTGTTTGTCCTCCGTGGTAGCTTTTACTTATGGCAGATAGTGAAAAAAAAAAAGAATTATGGTCCTTAATTCATTTCTTCTTGAATTTTTAGGCTTATCATAAAAATGCTTGGTTTATGGTGGACTTTATGGTTAATTCTTTATAAAGCAATAACTATAACCAATTTGTGCCTCTTGGGATCTGTTGTCAATTGAGACTGACAAACATGAACTGGACACAGTAGACATGTTTTTGTCTCCTGAATCTTAACAGGAGAACTTCCCAACATAACAAGTTAGGGGCATATGGAGACATCTTTTAAGTTAGTCCAGTTTGGGCATAAAATATTACATGTTTATGTAGTTTTCAATTGAAGACAGTTTCCGTTCTTCAGAAGGGAGCTGTTTCACCTTTTTCTTTGGGTGATTAGGGCACAGAACCCTTTGACATTCTGCTCTTGGGCTGCCTTTTTCTTTTCCTGTACAAAAAAAACAAAAACAAAAACAAAAACTGTACCCATGAATGAATACATCTGAGTAGAGCTTTTGTTACTAAGGGTGGGACGCATTCTTAAGCCAGAGAAAGCTTACTATGGTGCCTGAATCCTTTTCTTGGTCTTGAAGCCTGTTCTTAATCTTACTGTATTCACATCCTACTCTTGTCAAATTAACTACTTTTGCTTTGCTCTTATACTTGTACTATTGTATTTGTTACCTCTTAATTGAGTTGAGCATCATTTTCCGTTCCAGACTTGATCTCATCTTTATGCCCCGCCCCCACCCAGAGCTCCCTAAATGATTCTGATACATGATAGGCATTCAATAAATAAAAATAACATTTAAGCTATGTTTTTACACTTGACTGTAATCAGTGTTTACCTGCTAGAAGGGAAACTGAGTGGTTGGCTATGGAACAAAAAACTAAGAAGGAAATAATATCTTTACTATAGAATATAAACATGAATTATCTGTGCAAATCATAAAGAAAACTTTGTTTTTGACACCTAACATTTCTCAGAATTGTTTTTTACAAATGGGTAAATAAAAGTTGAGGGGTGTTAACAATAAGCTGGCTCATCACATAGCAGATAAGTATAAAGCAGTGTGTAAATCTGAAACCTTCACTCTTTTCTGCACTTGGAATGGTACCTCATTTAAGATAACCTAACTTGATTTTGTTCATATAATCACCATTCTGTATGTGACCTAGCTATTTTCTGTACATATTCTTTCTGCATGTACTATGGCCATCACAGGTGTCACAAAGTATATTATCTCTACTCTTAAAGACATCTGCATTTTAAGAGGTAATTGACAAAATCTGTTTGATAAAGTTTGGGTGTTGGAAGACTAATATATTCATGGCTCACCAGGATATCCTTGCAAGCAAAAAAGAGACTCTTTTTTGTTTGTTTGTTTGTTTCTGTAGTTAATAGTTGTTTTCGGCTAGGAAAGCCACTGTCAATCATGCAGTATCTTATTCAGTTGAAATAGTATTTTCTCCAAAGAGTGATGATTGCCCAAAGTCACATCTAATTTCATTTGTTTGTGCCTAAATGCAAACTTAAAGAATACTAAAACTTGAAACTCACAGTTAGCTCTATATGAAAGATTTGGGATTAAGGGGGTATTGTAGTTTCCTTAAAATAGTGTTAATTGCCTTTAAACAGTTTAAAGCTTAAAATAAACCTAAAATGTACTGATTCTAAATGATCCTGACACCTTTATCTTCAGTCATGAAATAACTTGAGTGAGGATTCCCAATGGACCATTGTTCACTACAATATTTATTACTGTAAGGATCTAAGAGCTCTTAGACACTTAAACTTATAAGGGCTCTTCAAATTTCATCCCCCTGACTTGTGTTTTCACATATTATAATTATTCTGGTTTGTTAGCTATATAGTATATTCAGAAATGTGTCCCATCTCAATTGTAGAATATGTAATAATATTGGCTTTTCAGTAAAGTTAAAGGAGTAACGTGGATTTAAATTAAACCAGAAAGGTGAATGTATTTTCCTTTTCTGCCTTTTCCAGTGTATCCTTGGGGTACTACAGAGTGGTAGCTAAGTTTTGCTGTCTGTTATACTCATATGATCAAAATACTAATATACTGAAACAGTCAAGCATGATAGCTTTGTCAGCTCTCAATCTCGATGGTATAATTTTCACTGTAGTTTGCTTGATGCAAATCATTTTAAGAATAAAAAAAGAAATAGAAAAATAACTTCCTGAGTATAGTGCCATTGTAACTTACAAAAATAGTAATAAAAAAATAAGTAGAAATGGGTGTGCTTCATGTTTAAGAGACTGGTAGAGACACCTCCAACCCACAGCAAAATACCAGTGCTTGAAACTGGGCTCTAAACTTGATACCTGGCTCAAACTCTTAATTTCATATTCCTGCTAGTGTAGTGGTGGGATGTAGTATTGTCTGGGTACCTGCCACCTGTGCAAGAGACCTGAAAGAGCTCCTGGCCACTGCAGTCATTTGGAGAGGGCAACTATAGGAAAGAAACGGTTTATTCCTCTCTGTGTCTCAAAGAAGTATATATGCTTTTAAATTAGAATTTTTTTCAGTTATGGTGATGAAAAATAATCTAAAATGATTCAATTTTTGTTTACATGCTTATGAATAAAACCTGGGCTGAATAAATAGGGCTAAAAAACCTGGGCTGAATAAATAGGGCTGAAAACCTGGACTGAATAAACCTTAGGCTGGTTTAATCTTGTAAAGTTACACAAATATAATTAAGTAGATTATTTAACATCTTTGCTTAAATCTTCAGAGATTCCGCCACCTATGTTTCTAAGTTGTATATTAAATGATTTATAATGAAGTAGTGGTGGTTTTAGGTAGCACTTGTTTCATAGTACAGTGAGCTAAGAATTTCACATGTGTAATAAAGTCTCATGAGATTAAGGTATTTTTATAACTGAGATGAAAGAGAAATTATTATTATAACTGCTTCAGAGAAATTAAATATAATATGCTACCTTCTGTGTCATTTTATTACTTGTACTATATAGGATTTTATAGATAAGTGTTTTAAAATAAAAATACCTTAGAATGCATAGGTATGTAGTGGAAGTTCCTGATTCTTGTGGTCAAATATAGTTTTGATTTCTATTTTTTGGTTTTTGTTTGTTTGTTTGTTTGCTTAGTGGTTTAAGCCATAGCTTAGGTGGATAACAAGGACTCATTCAGTGTTGGTTCTGTCCTTCATACCTTCTTTATCCAGTAATTCTAATTGCTTTTGCTAGGTTCAACTCTTTTTTTCCCTTTTTGTTTGCACTATACATTGTGTTGTATGTACTCATCTTTAAATTTTTAAATTTGTTCTCATTTTTATTTGAAAGCCAGAGAGACATAGACAAAGATCTATTCTCTGGATCATATGCCTAAAACCACCAGAGCTGGGCTAAGCAAAGGCCTAGAGCTTAATACTTTATCCAGGCCTGTGGTTTCTTGGGAACCAAGTACTGGAGCTATCATCCTGTACCTACACATGGTGTGTGATAGCAGGAAGCTCATTTGGAAGTAGAGAAGCTAACATTCCAGTAATGGAAGATGGTTATCCCAAGCAGTGACCTAACCTCAGCACAATACCTACCCCATTGTTTATTCCTTCTGACTGTTCTATGGAAATAGGCAATACTATTATCCTTATTCTGTAGAAAAATGGATTTAAAGTTTCAGTAGATCCCATGTTATCTGATTCCAGAATCTGTGTTCATAACTACCATGGACTTTGATATGACGATGTGTTCCTGTAACAACAGATTAGATTCTGACTTTTCGGTCAAGAATGCAAATCTTAGGAATCATATTACTCTCTACTCCAATATCCAGTTCTTCCATTATTAGTTTATGCCAGTATATTTCTTATGTTTAATTCTCTGTTGGCTCCAGTAGTAGTTTCACTGTAAGAGATGTTCTAACACCCTCTGATTCTGAAATCTTTGGTTCTGTATCACTGGATATAGCTTTCATAATCCTTAAAGCAATAAATATTTCTGACTGTTGGTTAATAAAGAATATGTTCACTTTTTAATTCTTTTTTTCCTTTAAACAATCTTTTTTATTTATTTGAGAAAGAGAGACAACTAGAGACCTTCCATTTGCTAGGTCATTGCCCAAATGGCTGCAACAGACAAAGTCAGGATCCAAGAGCTTCTTCTGGGTCATTTGAGATCAGGGACCTAGTGTCCTGGGCTATCTTCTGCTGCTTTCTCAGGCACATTAGCAGGAGCTGGATCAGTAGTAGAGCATTTGGGACATGAACTGGCACCCGTATGGGATGCTGCTGTCACAGGTTTATCGGCTATGCCTCAATTCTAGCTATCACTTTTTTTAAAAAAATTCTGCATCTCCAGGAACTCCTACAAAACTCACCATTTTATGTGATTTTCAGTGTGGACTAAGGAAGGGGAATTAAGTCCCCAGATTTTCTGCCTTTTAAAAAAAACTCAAAATACACTGTTCATATGGACTTGAACTGAATCACATCTGTTTTTATACCTAAGTACATTTTGCTCAACTCAAAACAGGTGAAGAGATGAAGCCATTTGAAAGAGCAGATCACTTTCATGAATGTGTCAGAAGGGACTCTTGCATTTGCTTTTGGCTCTTGATTTATCCCTGTCTCTCTTTCACGCTTGTTTCCTTATCTCTCTCTCACTTCAAGACGCCTTTTCTTATTTGATACACAACCTTACCTCAGAAGGAGGCTCGTGCAAGGATGCTGAATATGTAGATATTTTTATTACAGTCCCTGCATACATGAAAGATTTTGACTTAACTGTGAAACGCTATTTTGGTATAAATTTAGCTGATTGTTTTTAACCCCGGGTGAGACTTTGCTTTGGGATCCTGAAAGTGTTAGGATGTGACCACCCTCCACTTTCGCTTGTTCAAGTTTGACATTAGTGGTTTTCAGTTCTTGTTGGCCATTCTTTAAACTGAAGCTTTATAGCCTATTAGAGCACATTGTGGATTTTTTCTTATGATACATTGGAAAAGAAGCAAAAACTTCTCTGTTACAAATGGTTTCATTTACTAAAATGACCATTTCGCTTGGGAAGTTTTGTCTTTTCTCTAGAAATTCTAGGATTTAGGTAGGCTTGGTGTCCTCTCTCCTATTACACCTCACACCGACTCACACTCCTCTAAATGGAGATGCTGAGAACTGTAATCCAATTCTGTAACAGGAAAGACATTAACCTGGGAATACCCAAGATAACATTTTTTGCTTTCATTTTGAAGAAAAGTTGTTTTTTTAACTGGGACCATAGAATGTTTTCATTTTGTGTAACAATAAAGCTGTTTGAAGAGAAAACAAAGAGATACCTCAAGGTTGCTTTAATGTCTGTTTCATCATGTAGCACAGGATAAATAAAATGCAACATCTGTAAGTTGTGCTTGAGGCAACCTTGGAGAACTGATCTCTGTGTCTCAAATATGCATTTACTCTCATAGTTCATCACTTATCGGGCCAAACAGTATTATTCTTTCCTTAGGATTTGTGTTAGTGCTTTGAGCACCAAGTAGATATTAACATGTTATCTTGTGAAAGAGTCACTGCATTGCCCTCACCTGCTTCATTAAAGGACTTTATTACAAGCATTGCCATTTTCACAGTGTATCTCAAGACTTTAAAGAAATGTTTTCCTTCTCCTTATGTTTTGTTTGCCATAGCGCCTTTGCTCAAACCTGAAGCAGAAATTCTTAATATAAACCCAGTTAGCTTAAGTTTCTGTTGGTTCCTCAAGTAACCATTGCTCCCTCCACTCCCCAAAATAAATGATGTCCTGTTTGTCCTTTTCAAGGGAACCAGCTTCTGCTGGAAAGCTAGCTATAGGGAGGAGACACTTAGCATAGCAGTTAAGGTACCTGTGTCTCACATCGGGATAGATGGATTCAGTTCCCAGCTCTGCCTCCTGTCTCCATCTGCTTGTCAGTTATGGGCAGTTGGAAGATGATCCATCAGTTAAGATTCTTCCTCCATGCTTCCTTCCTCTTCTTTCTTCCTCTCCTTCTTTTCATTCCTCTCACTCTCTCTCTCTCTCTCTCTCCCCTTTCTCTCTCTCTCCCTCTCACACAAATAAATAAATAAATCGCTCAGTACTGAAATTGGGAGAAGTGGTGAAGCTTTTTACGATCTCAGGGTGTGTCAGAGGACTTCAAGATGTTCACAGAACATTGAATTCAATCTAAGGTTTATTTTGAAACAAACTTTTAAAAATACATACATAGTAATTTTTTTCTTCCTAATTTCTTTTTTCAAAATTTGTTTTATTTATTGGAGAGAGAGACAGAGACAAGGAGAACTTCTCATCCCAAATATTTAGGCTAGGATACCCCAAACCTAGGAGCCAGAACCCTAGTCCTGGTCTCCTACATGAGTGGCAAGTATCTAAGTTCTTGAGCCATTCCCTAACATGCCCATAAGCAGGAAGCTGGAGGCAGGAGTAAAGCTGAGACTTGAGCCCAGGAACATTGTCCAATATGGATTTCTAGCATCCAGTCAGCACCTTGCCTGCTAGGATGAATGCCTATCCTAGTTTTTTAATCAGATGTGTTTTCCATGAACTTTATAAAGTACCCTCGTATATATTATAATACACGCATTAGGTTCCTTCCTGAGGTTCCATCCTACTGTTGGCTCAGCTGTGACTTTTAATGGAACCATATCTCCCCTTCATCTCTTCTCTTCCTTTCCTTTTTATGAGACTGAAAAGCAAATTGGGTGCTATTTCAATTTTCTTTACTTAACGTTTATTGAAAACTACCCTGCCACAGGGCATGGCACTTTGGAAAACTGTCTTGTGCCAATCCAGTTTTCCACCCAGGTGGTTTACCCCAAAACCTGAGCTTTTCTTTCCTTAAACCTTTTATTTATTTAAACCAAATGATCACAGAAAAACTTGGGAGGTGCCTAGTTTCATTTGTGAGGTTTTCAATAAAGCTTAAGTGGAATGTGGCTAGAAAACCAGAGCCATGAAAAGCTGTGACTGTGCTGACATTAGAGGAAAAACCTATAGAATTGCCAAGTCTCTTGATTTTAGTGTATAGGGAAGGAAGAAAAAGAAGAAAAAAGAAAGGAATTTGAAAGAGCTCTGATGCTGACACTTTGGTAAAGAAAAAGAGCTAGGGATCTCTGTTCACATGTATTCCTCACACATTGCTGTTTCACTGAAAATATTGTCACAGGAGTGGGTATCCTGGTGCAGCAAGTTAAGCCACTGCTATGGGTGCTGCGTCCCCTGTCTGAGTCCTGGATCTTCTTCCTAAGGAGTCTGAGAAGCAGAAGATGATGGTTCAAATGTCTGGATTACTACCACCTGTGTGGGAGACCTGGCCCTAACTCCTGGCCCCTGAGTATAGACTGGCTGAAACTTTACTGCTCTAAACGTTTGGGAAGTAAGCCAGCACATGGAAGAACTCCCTTTCTCTCTCCTTGTGCCCCTCTCTCTGGAACTCTGGCCTTCAAACAAATAAATAAGTTAATCTTTAAAAATACTGTCTTGATTTTAAGTAATATGCTTATTCTCAATTTTTGAAAAATACAGAAAAGCATATTGAATGAAATTTGTGTACAGTGACACATGTGCCAGTTAGATCAGAACTCATTGTATATGTATATTAAAACATTACTGTAGGCTTGGCACAGCGGCCTAGTGGCTAAAGTCCTCACCTTGAACATGCTGGGATCCATATGGCACCGGTTCTAATCCTGGCAGCCCCGCTTCCCATCCAGGTTCCTGCTTGTGGCCTAGGAAAGCAATCAAGGATGGTCCAAAGCCTTGGAACCCTGCACCCCTGTGGGAGACCCAGATGAATCTTCTCGCTCCTGGCTTTGGATTGGCTCAGCTCTGGCCATTGTGGTCAGTTGGGGATTCCCCAAGTGAATCATCAGATGGAAGATCTCTCTGTCTCTCCTGTTCTCTGTATATCTGACTTTGCGATAATAAAAAAAAAAACTTTAAAAAATATATTGCTGTGTACCCCATATAGTAGTACTTAACAATCAAAGTAAAAATTTATAAAATTGAAATTTGAAATTTAAAACCCAAATAATTTCAGATATGCTTATACATAATAGTTTAGCATATAATCTATAGGTACTTGATTTCTTTTAAAGATTTATTTATTTGTATTGGAAAGCCAGATATTCAGAGAGGAGGAGACAGAAAGGAAGATCTTCTGTTTGCTGATTCTCTCCCCAAGTGACCGCAACGGCAGGAGCTGAGCCTATCCAAAGCCAGGGCTAAGACCCTCCTCCGGGACTCCCATGCAGGTTCAGGGTCCCAAAGCCTTAGGCCATCCTTGACTGCCTTAACAGGCTACAAGCAGGGAGCGGGATGGGAAGTGGGGGTGTCAGGACACAATCTGGCGCCCATATGGGATCCTGGCACATGCAAGGCAAGGACTTTAGCCACTAGGCTACCACACCAGATCCTGTACCTGATTTTTTAATTTATAAATTATTTTATCAAATTAACAAACCTTTATTATCAATTTCTTTCAAGCCATTAAATATTTTTTTATACATCATTTTCTGGGCCTGGGACAGTAGCCTAGCAGCACCTTGCACACACCAGTTTCCCATATGGGTGTCAGTTTGTGTCCTGGCAGCCCCGCCCATCAAGCTTCCTTCTTGTGGCCTGGGATATTCAATCCATTCAGTGATTCATTCCCCAAATGGCCACAATGGCCAGGGCTGGGCCAGGTTGAAGCCAGGAACAAGTAACTTCTGTGTGGGTCTCCCACATGAGGACAGGGACCCCCAGTGTGGGTTCAGAGGCCCAAATATTTGGGTCATCATCTGCTGCTTTCCTAGGTGCATTGGCAGGAAGCTGGATCAGAAATGGGACAGTTGGATCTTGAACTGTTGCCCATACAGAATGCTCATGTCTTAGGAGATAACTTGACCCCCTGCCACAATGTCAGTTCCTGCTCAAAGCTCTTCATTAAAATGACCACTCCTGTTCTTCATTGTACGGTTGCATGTTACATATTTTTCAATTCTTTATTTTATTTATTCATATCGTTATATTTAAATTAATTTCCCATAAGCACAACATAGTTATGTTTTAGAAAAAAAATTTTTTAAATCCATTCTAGCCAAATCTGTCTTCTGTGGTATTTCTAGACTGTTTATACTGAATGCAGTTGGATCCAATTATTTACATATTGGGACTTAAATCCACCATTTTAATAGAATTTAAAATTGTCCTACATACATTTAGAATAATATCAGAAAGTGTTATCATTTTTACCTCAACTCCTAAACCAAATTCAGAAAAGTCAAAAAGAGAAGGAAAGCCTTGTTGTGTTTATACTCATTTTTGTCTACTATATATATTTTCCTTTCTGACATTATAGGGTTACTTCAGTTTTTCTTCAACTCAGAATGTCTTAATTGCCTCCTCATTCCTGAAAGATAGTTTATCAGGTTGTAGGATTCAAGGTTGACAATTAGTTTTTTTTTCTAATATTCAGAGAAACATTGTGCATTGTGTAGAAACAAGACTGCCCTACAAAAATTTACAAAGTGTCAACTGCAAATAAAACTTTAAAAAGATACATGTCACTTCCTTTTAGTCTCTATTCTGATGAGAAGTCTGATGTTGTTTGAATGTTTTTCCCCTATGCCTAAAGTGCCATTTTTCTCTCAGAGCCTTCAAGTTTTTCTTTTCTTTGCTTTTGGTTCTGATGTGTCTTCAAGTAAGTTCCTTTGGAAGTTTCCCATTTGGAATTACTTACCCTCTGTAATGTGTAGATTTATATCTCTTATAAAATTTGGGTGGTCTTCAACCATCGTTTTTCTAATGCTTTGCAACCACATCATTAGTTATCTCTTTCTAGCGCTAAACTGACTAATTTTAGGTTTTTTACAATAACGCATTGATTCAATTCCCTCAGACTTTCTTTCTTCAGTCTCTGTTTTCTCAGTTGGTATTGAGTAAGCTTTGTTTTACATCACAATTCACAGGTGCTTTCTACTTCTTTCCATTTGCTGTTAAACTCATGTACTTAGCTTTTTATTTTGATTGTTGTACTTTTCGTTTCTAAGATTTCCAGTTGATTTTTCTTTACATTTTCTTTGCTTTCTTTCCTGTAGATCTTTAATTTTAAAATGTTTTTAAAAGTGTTTTTAGAGTTTTAGTTTTGCAGTAAAATTGAGCAGAAGATACAGAGATTTCCTTTACACACACTTGTCCCCATCCGTGCATGGCCAGTCCCACTGTCAGTGTCCTCCAACAGAGCAGTAGAGGTGTTACAGATGGAGAGCTGATACTGACATGTCGTTATCACACAATATGCGTAGTTCAAATTTTTCATTTTAATTTCTTTTGTTTCTAGCATATTCATAATTACTTAATGATTTTTTTATCATGATTTCTTTAAAATCTTTATCAAGATACTTTTAACATCTCTATCATCTTATTGTTCAAATCGATTAATTGTTTTCCATTAGATTGAGTAGCTTCCTGGTTGATAGCATACTGAGTCATTTTCACTTGAAACCTGGACATTTTCCTATGATGTGGAACTTATTTTAGCCTTCTGTGTTAGCTAGCTTTCTCCCACACTGTTGTGGCAGGGGAAGTGATGTTCTGTTACATTTCTACCAGTTGGAGGTTGATATTCAAGTTCCTTACATAGCCGATGTTGCCTCGCATAGTCAGGCTACTGTTAGGTAAAGATGGGAGTTCTGTCTCTAAATATACACTATACTGATACTCATAGTGTGATGGGAATGGCCTCGTTGTGTCTGGAAGAGATAATCAAAAACCCCGAGAGGACTCAGCCTCAGGCCTTCTTAGAAGTCACATTCGAGTGGGAAGGAGGAGCAGTACCTCTTCACTGCTGATGGTAGCCCCAGCTCCCTATTCTGCAGTGATTTTGCATGTGTGTTTGAAGAGGTAGACTGTTTGTTTTGTTTTTTCGATTAAGCCTTTTTAAACTACACCCTACTCTAGGGAGAAGGTTAAGCTTCCCACTCAGCATTTCCTGGAATGCACAAAAGGTGTGCCACAGATTTTTCTTTAGAGTTTACACAGTTATTTTCTGTAAGTTTCTGTTTTTCTCATCTTCCCTGTCTTGTATCTCTGTCTAGAGAAAATAGGCTTTTCTTGGGCACAAAAAAGCACAGGCAAGCTTGCAATGTAGAAATGTTTAAAAACATTTACTACTATAGGGACTAACCTCTCAGTATTCTGGTGATAAGTATTATTTGGGCTTTTTCTCTAACCTGAATTTCCTGTTTCTTACTGCTTATTAACACTACCAAAAGTGTGTTATGGCTTTTAAATTGTCTTTCAAAGAGTTGACTATCTCTGCATTTGTCAATTGCTTTAATATTCTATACTTTTAAATGGATGGTTGGTTGGGAGTCTCTAGACACAACACTTCACACTGAGTAATGCTGACAGTTTAGTGATGTGGAAGCCATTATCTCACCTTTGTGTTAACAGTCCGTGGCCTTTGCCTATTTCATAATAAAAAGCATTAGCATTGAGGAACTTTTTAACACCTATTGAGGACAGAATTTTTTTCTAACTCCTCTAAGCAAGGCTTTTAGAAATAAATAACTCAAAGCTGACCAATACAGCATACCCAAAACAGAGCTGTGCATCACTGTTATATGTGATGGTGGAATTCCAAATAAAAAATCATCAAGCTTATACTTTATAATAGAATGATCATATAGCAGAACCACCCCATTATAAAATGTATTATAGAAGTATGTACTATTGTTCTAATGAGAAAGCACAATTGTCTTAATACCTGCAGAAAGATCATCTGAAAAAATTATTTCTTTGTAGGATTTAATCTGAGATAGCCAAAAATTGAAATAGCTATCTAAAATTAAAAATGAGCACCATACTCAGTATGAAATGCTTTGGACATTTCTGCTGAAATAATTACTCTTTGTACCTGACAGTGACATCATATATGAAACATATAGAAATTTATTTACAAAATTTTAATTTACAATCGATACATTTTTGGCATAGAAAATTCAGCTTTTAAAGGACTTAGTAACTGGCCAGATATTTGGTAAATAAACAAAATTTTCTTGCTATTTCCATATAACAGGTGAAAAGTAATTGGATGGCCCGACCTTTATAATATTCTACTTATGATAATACCAGAATTTGTGAAATGCTTTTGACTGAACCTTAGAAGAAAGATTTAACACCTGTGTAAAGAAAACTGGAATCCTGCAGAGTGATAGCAGAAAATAATTTACATAAAGTTACAATGTATGTTCTAAATAGGAAGGCAGAGTTGTTTAATCTCAGTGATTTAAAAATTAGTTTGGAACTTTTTTGCAATTGTAATAAAATACCAGTGGATTTAAAATATTGATGAAGGTTATTCACTGCATATGAAAGTATAAACAAACAAGAATTGCCAAGATAACTAACTTATTAAATAATGACCATTAATATTTTATATGCAACCTTTTATTATGAAAACTTTCAAAGTTACAGAAAAATTTTAAGTATGGTGCAATAAATATTGATGTACTCTCATTACATGTAATAGTTGTTCTTATTTAGTAATATCTTTCTACATAGAATAGCAATTTAAATAAAGATGAATAAAGAAGTCTATTTTTATCAGCACTAGTTATAAATTCTTTAATTTCTCTTAAAGTATAATTCCTCAAAATAATTACCTGTGCTTGCTGTTAACACTTTCTGTATATGTGTATATGCACATATGCACATTGACATTTTCTGTTTTCTCTCTCATGAATAATTTTAAATGTATGAAAATATAGAAAAAGTAATGTAATGCCCTCTAAAACTTAAGGAGCACCAATGCCTAACAACTCATGATCAAATTAGTTTTATAACTTAGCTCACTAGTTAATGAATTATTTTGAACTCACGAAGTTCAAACTAATTCTATAATACACTGCAATTGTTTGATACAGCTGTAGATAAATTGTTTAGTATACAGTTGACCCTTCACATTTATGGGTTTAACCAACTACAAACCAAAACTGTTTGGAAGGGCTGCTGTTGTGTTGAAAACAGTTACTAGCTATGAGTGATGCTAACATCCTTCTCGAGTCCTGACTGCTCCACTTCTGGTCCAGCTCTCGGCTGATGCCCTTGAAAAAGTGGCAGAGGATGGCCCAAGTTCTTGGGCCCTGTCCCCAACATGTGATACCTGGATGAAAAATCCAGGCTTCTGCCTTGGTCTGGCTCAACACTCATCATCGCAGCCATTTGGAACAGTAGAAATAGTAGAACTCTGTGTCTCTGTTTCTTTCACTTTGTTACTCTGCCTCTCAGGTAAATAGTGTATCATATAGCAATATGTATTATAGATATATAATTACTCTCTCTACTGAAATGTAGAGGATATTTACTATTTCCTAAACAAATACTATGTTAGTGATAAGAGACAGCTCAAAGTGATTGGGCATGTGTGCCGGTACAGGCCAACACTACATTAGCTTATGCAAGATCTCTGAGCATTCTCTAATTTTGATGTCTGCAGCAGGTTCCAAAAACAATTCCTCACAAATACCATGTAACATTTATATAGATTTATCTTCCTCTTCTTTTCTATCTCTTTACACTTTATTTGTTGGCATTAGATTTAGAACTATTATAATATCAGATTTCATATTTTGGGAAGATATTTCATTATCTTTTGTATGTTCTCTGCAGCATTTAGTGTTACATTTTAAGTGAGTTAGATTTATCTCATGAATTATGTGCTTATGACTTCTGATACACAGCTTGTCAGGGGCTTTATAGGTGTAAGGTAAAATCTCACTTTAGTGATATTTCTATTCTCCTTATATTTTACAAAAAAACAAAAGTGGTGATGTTATGGTATTTTATATATAGATATTTATAGCTATTGGGCTTTATTGTAAAATAAAATATACCTTTTAACACTTCTAGCTTCTTATTTTTCTCTTTGTGTTTTTGGTTTGTTTGCTTAAGATGGTGACTACTGCCTTGCTTTATAATAAGCATAGAAGTTCATATAGATTTTTCTGAGAAAATGATGTAGTTTTGTGTGGTATTTTTATGTATAAATATTCATAGATGAAACACTATGGAAAGAGATTAAAATATAAAAGGAATTTATCCTCTAAGTGATCTGACTATGGACCATATTAATTTTCTTCTTTAAAAGTTTTTCCAAAATTTTCTATAGCAAGCTTGTGTTACCTTTATAGGTTCCAATACATATTATTTTCTTTTTTTTTTAAAGATTTATTTTACATTTATTAGAGAGTTAGACAAACAGAGGAGCAAAACAGAGAGGAAGATCTTCCACTCGTTATTCACTCCCCAAGTGGTCGCAATGGCCAGAGCTGCCCCCATTTGAAGCCAGGAGCCAGGAGCCAGGAGCCAGGAGCCTCTTCTGGGTCTCCCACACAGGTACAGGGTCCCAGGGCTTTGGGTCATCTTCTGTTGCTTTCCCAGGCCACAAGCAGGAAACTGGATGGGAAGCAGCACCACTGGGATTAGAACCGGCACCCATATGGGATCCTAGTGCATACAAGGCAGTAACTTTAGCCACCGGGCTACCATGCTGGGCCCAAAACCTATTATTTTCACAGAAGAATTTTTAAGGATAATTTTAAATATATTTTTAGGAGAATTTACTTATGTATTTGAAAAGGAAATAAAAAGATAGAGGGGGATATTTTTTCCATTCACTGGTTCATTCCAAGTAATCCTGGTTTCTCACATGGGTGGCAGGGACACAAGAACTTCGTTCATGACCTGCTGTATTCCCTGACACATAAGAAAGCTGGATTAGAGTTGAAGGAAATTAAACTTCAGCACAGCACTTCAATTTGGAAATGCTTAACACACTATGCCCCAATACTAGGTTTACAAAAGAAATTTCAAGGAAAAGATTCAAAGTGTTTTTGATTTAATGAATGTTGTCAGTATTTTTTTTTTTTGCTGCAGCTGAAATATAATGAACAAAAGAGAGTGTTAAATATTCCCCTACTTCTAATTTTAATCACAGCTACAGTCCTATCCTGGGGGTCTTAAAAGCATGATGCATAAAAAATGGGAACATTTGATTACTAGGAATTGTTACATGAATAAAGAGGAATTACAGGGCCCGGCGCGGTGGCGCAGTGGTTAAGGTCCTCACCTTGCACCCCCGGGATCCCATATGGGCGCCAGTTCTATCCCTGCGGCCCCACTTCCCTTCCAGCTCCCTGCCTGTGGCCCGGGAAAGCAGCAGAGGACGGCCCAAAGCTTTGGGACCCTGCACCCATGTGGGAGACCAGGAAGAGGCTCCTGGCTTTGGATGGGCATAGTATCGGCCATTGCGCTCACTTGGGGAGTGAATCATCGGACAGAAGATCTTCCTCTCTGTCCCTCCTCTCTGTATATCTGCCTTTCCAATAAAAAGAAATAATAATAAAAATAAATCTTTAAAAAAAAAGAAGGAATTACAAAAGTCTCTGATGACTTGAGAATTAGAAGTAGAATCCAAGAGTCCTCCTGAAAATCTGGCATTTCCTCAGGCTTCCTTTGGTTATGAGCCACATAAAAACCCTTCACTTGCATTTGTCTTTGTCCAGACACTAGCTTAAATGAAAGTAGACTTAACTTGGAAATGTCGTGTCAGGTTTTGGCTGGAAAAGCTGTTGCAGAAGAGCTTCTTTAGATGTGAAGCCATTAGGGAGTTCTCTGAGTACATGTATTTTCACACATCTGCTAATGCAGAAACCCCAGTGTGAGCATTAGGACTCAGGAATGTGATGTGGATTTGAGATGATATCCACAGGATTTTGGCAGGTCAGGACAAACATTATCTTGCTCCCATATGTTTTTGTAGGATCTTAAAAGGAGAAATCATATACATTTCCTTAAACTGACAGGCTGAATTTTCCCACATACACCAAAAAACCCTCATAGCAAAAATTGATTGAAGAATATGTAGATAGGTATCCATATATTTAGCATCTGTTGTCAATACAATGTAAGCTGATGGCTATTGAAATTCACATCACTGTGCTTTTACTTCATAGTCTAACTCTTATCTCAGAAAACCTGGCCCAGTGAATAAAGACTATGCAACAGCCCATTTTTGGAGTAAGTCCTTTTTATTTCCCTCTACTCTGCATTTCCTTAGGTGTAGCATGCTTGTGACCCTTAACTCTGCTGCTTCCCTGTTGACAGCGCTGTTGCCCCAAGTGGACACACCTCTAAACAGATTCGTAGTGTCTGTTATAGATCTGACATACTCAATATAAAAACAAACCAGGGAACCCTTGTGAAACTAAAACAATTCTGCTTTCAAAAATTGTAACTCTCATGATATATGAAGTCCATATCTGCTTTTTATCACCTTGGAGCAAATCCAGTCCTGGTTCAGATGGGGTTTGACATACAGTCGGTATTCATTAAATGTTGACTAATTTTTTCCTAATTTTTTTTCATACTTCAGTTTTTTTTTTTTTAAATCCCTCTGAAGGTTGATCTGCAATTTTCCCAGTAGTTTTACTCCTTTTCTCTGCAAGGATGTTGCTAGAAGGTGAATAAAGAAGTAACACATATGTCAACAACATTAATACCCTACTTGGCCAGGATAATGTATTGGTTGATTCTCATTATCATTGGGCTGACAGAGTCCATCTTATTTCATTTTTATGTCACATTTATATTCTCCTGTAGACCTGAAAATAATTTTGAGAGGAAAATAATTCCTAATTAGTATTTGTTTTCATGTTCTGTTAGTTTTACTGCTGCTGTGGTCTCTATGTGTTTAAGTCAGTCTTTCAGTTCTTTTATGTGCTTATATCATTTAGATTTCAGATTATGAAATATTATTTAAAACTTATGTAGTATGTATTTCTTTGTTTATTTTCCATGTTTAGAAAATAGTCTTTGACTTCATTTCTTTGTTTTCTATTTGTTTATTTAACATCAGTGGATTCGTATTGGATTATTAGCTGGGAGAGTTATTTCTTCAGCTCTCCAAGACCTGGGACTCAGCTCTACAAGATGAAGCATGGGATGCTAATATTATCAATTTAGTATATTAACAAATAATTGGCTTTCAGTTCTTTTCCTGGCATGTTGAATTACTGAGGTCATGTAGCTTTGCTTGGTCTAATTTTATCAGTCTATAAAGTGGAGATTATAATATAACAATACATCTTTCTTATTTAGCATGTTAACTGCATTCTGTTGTAAGACTTTGTTTTTCATATCTTAGGGATCCTTAGAAAGATATCTAGTTTGGTGCCAGTTCTTCATGCTTTATAGTATCTTGGCGTTTTGACGTAATTTTTCACATCTCTTAATTTTTTTTGCAGGGGGCTGCAGGGGAGAAGGGCAGGGGGAAGCTTACTTGAAAAACTTACCTTGATTTACAGTTTCAGTAGTTTTCCTTGGTGAATTATATACTTAGTTATATAAAAATGTTCTTCAGTTCCAAAATTTGAGAGATTTTTCGATCCTTTGGAAAAAAAAATTTTCAGTATATTACTCAACATTACAGAGCTGCCTGCCAAATGATCCCAGGTGTGGATTGCAGCAGGTAATTTCCTGAGCTGTATGGTACAGGTGATTTTCTGTGTTAGAAGATGCTATCGGCTCACCTGGCCTCTTTGTGACAGAGAAATCCTTTGTTTATTCATTTAGTAGGCAGATTAACCCTAATGAATATTGGCTTCCTGGAAATAGATACAGGTGACAATAGCAAAGTGAGGAGCAGGCAGAAATAAGAAGACAAATTCCCTTTCTTTCTTCGCTTACAAATAATGGCAGCTTTCACAGGAGAGTTTTTTAAATAAAAAAGGGAATGCAAAATATTTGAACTAAAAACCTAGATTTAAGTATTCAACCTTTAATATTTAGTTTTGAAAACATATATATATGTATTCTTTTCAAAAATTCAATGTTCTAATTTTAGCAAACGGAAGTTTTAAGTTTCTATTAGAGTTAAATGAAAATGTTAAATTCATTTTTGCTGAGTTGGGCAGAGCGACTCATGTTCCTAATGTGTCCTTATATGCTCAGTTAAGATTTTGACAACTGGAGAACTATAGCCTTCATCAAGTCTTAACACATGAAAGAACATGTTCCTCATTCTCTGTGTGGCTGTAGTGTGTTCATACTTATTCAATGGCATGTTCATTTGTTTTCTTAGGAGCAAGATTGAAGGTTCAATCTAGACATGGTACAATTGTTAATAAAGTAATTTTGCAAGTTGTGAAAAGCTTATACTAAAAAAACAACTTCAAATTCTTTGTTTTAGCTTTAAGCAGATATCATATTAGTCACAGTTTCTTTCATTAGTGTAATTTTATAGATATTCATTGTATCCTCATTAAGATGATGAAAAAAAAGTTTGCAAATGCAAGTCTAGGTTTTGCTTACTGAAGGACACTGAAACTTACAACATTTTTCTGTGAATGGTTTTAGAGATGCATGAGTCCCCTGATGGGAATGTATAAGCACAGATGGGAAAATCTCTTAATGCTTGTCCAGAATTTTCCACATCTTACAGGTATGATTTATTCTGTGCTCTCCCGAAATGTCTTCTTTTACATAACTTTGTCCATTGGAGGAAAAGTTAAAAATTCTCTCCACATGCAAATTGTTGAAGGAAGTTTTCTCCCTGTGCCTTTTGTAGCTGTAAATAAAGGCTCTAGAATTTCAAGGAAGAAGTGAAAAAGCAGTTTACTTTTCCATTAAGATGTTAAATTTATGATTTCTCTTAAATACATGGTTGCAATTCTGCTTGAATTGTGTTAGAGAGATTTGTGTATGGTGTGATATATATTTGAATAGGAAGCAGTAATAAATTCTGAATGAATCTTTGGTTTTTGCTTAAGATTACATTATCCTTAAAACTAATGTTTTTGTAACCTCTGACCAAATGCAAAAGATCGAGAATACCTCCAAGAGTGAGAATTTTTCCTTGCCTGTTGTGAACAGTTTAATTTATTCCAATTGTGTGATGTGTTATGTGGCTCATGAGCACATCAAAAGCATACTTGCAAATTCTTAATTTACCTCTGAGGTTGCCAACATATGAGGCAGTTTCTTACAGAATTCTCAGTAATATTTATTTTCAAAGATATTGGAAAAAAGCAAAGTAAATATATATGTCATGGTCTTCATATGAACCAGTGCACATGTGAAATGGATTTTTCTTTCGTTTTAGTCAAGAACTAGGGGACAACAGTCATTATACGATTTTGTATTTTAAGTATTTTCATAATCCAACATAAATTGGCCCACCCAAGGATTATGTCTGTCTTGTAAAGATGTGTTTATATAGTCATTGGGTGAAAGATTGCAGAAGTTGAACCACTAGTTTTGAAAGTTGAGCCAGACCAGGAAAAATCAGGATACAATTTGGCACTTATGGAGACGAAATGATTTCCTTTTTAGCTGCTGATTTCTACTGGGAAATGTATCCTTGGACTGAAAATTGCATCCGGAAAAATGTTTATGTAGTGTTTTTCAAATGACTGATTATTCTTCTAACCTTTAACATGAACTGTGTCTAATTTTGGTCTCTCTTAACTCTTTCATGACTAGAGGATTTTTCTCTTTGTGGGAAACTTACTACTAATACAGCCTGTCATTCCATCTGTCTACAGGAGTATGTTACATAAAACAAGAAGAGAAAATGGCTTAAAATTTCTCCTTGAGTTATTTTTCCAAGCAGGTAGCAAAACACCTAGCATTATTTGCCAAGCTTTTATGATAGGACTTCAATTTAATATTCTAATCTTCTCGGGATAGCTCAGTCAGCCCCATTTACCTCCTCTTACTCTACCATGACCTGTGTGTGTGAGGTGGGTACTTCTTGACAATTTTCACTGGTCATGAGAGTTTACATAGAAATCAGTATTCATGTTTCTGTTCCTGTACATTTTGTGCACTTTCTTGCTACATTATTGCTAACCCTTGGCTGTACCTTGGCTGTACCAGGTTATGGGACTTTCTGCTCTGTGTTATCTCCACTCAAAGAACTTGGCTCATGATGCCTTTAATATTGAATTATTGCCATTTACCAGGGAAGGGGGAAGAGGACACTGGCGGTCTCTCAACTGATCACTCCTATTCACGACTCATGAAATAGAACTATGATGTCCAAAACGATAGTCACCAGCAGTGACTTAATTTAAATTAAGACTATTAAACAAAATTTGAAATTCAATTCCTCAGTTACATGCACCAGGATGTTATCAAATTGGACAGTGCAAATGCATTTCCATCCTTATAGAAAGCTCTGTAGGAGATTGCTGGACCAGAACTTGATGAGGATAAGAAAGTGCCATCCAGTAGTGTTCTCAAGAGTGAAGAAAAGCTGATGTTACTAAACCGCAGTACAGGTTGAGCATCACTAATCTGAAAATCCAAAATCTAAAATATTCTGAGGTTTTACATATTGGAGGATTGCCAGTATTACAAAGAAAATAGGAAATCTGAAATACCTCTGGACTGGTTCCAGACCGTCAGATGAAAAATATGCAGCCTTACTCTTTGCAGTTGTTAGTAAACTATATATGTGCAAATTTCTCCTTAGATGTTCTGTATCCATTTTTTTTTCTTTTGGGGTGAGGGCGGGAAAAGGGGACTAAAAAGTTATGTCAGTGAAAACAGAGGGGAACCCTGTGATGGTTTAAAGAACCAGTTTGGGATGTCTGCATCCCAGGTTGAAATTCCTGGGATTGAGTCCCACTTGTGCTTCTAATCCTGCTTCCTGTTACTGCATCCAGGAGGAAGCAAATGATGGCTCATGTGCCTGAGTCCCTGCCACTCATGTGAGAGACCCAAATGGAATTTCTGGCTCCTGGCTTTGGCTTCACCAAGTCCTGACTGTTACAGGCATTTAAGAAATGAACCACAGGATGGAATATCTCTGTGTTTGTGTGTGTGTGTGTGTGTTTTTGTCTGTCTCTCTCTATCTCTCTCTCTCTCTCACACAAACACACACACACACAAACATACACATCATCTGCTCCTGTCTGTCCCTTTTCTCCCTCCTTCCTTCTGGAACTGTCACCTTTCAAATAAATAAATATATATAAAGAAACATTTAAGAAAAGAAGTGGTAGAGAGTACACTTGAAAGTGAATCTTGCCAAAAGGTCATGCTTTTATTAGATATCTCTTTGAAAGAAAAATCTGAAGTGCACTTGGGTGGCTTTGGAAAAGATATTCTGCAAAGAAACATCACAGCTCCCAATGAACTCAGAAAACGTGATTAAGGAATTTGCAATTATCCGAAGTTTGGCTTTTCTTTTAAAGAACATTTTAGAGATTCCTTGATACTGTAAATCTGACAACTAAATCTGGTTTTCTCTTGGACATCTTCCACCAGGAACAGTGTGAGTCAAGGATGAGTACATAAAAATGAAGCCAGAGCAGCAAGGCTGGCCTGAGTTGTATTATTTTGTCTTAAATCAGCTTTTATGTGTGTCTGTGATGCAGAGGGGATCTTCAGAAGAATGTGCAGAGCTCCATTCAGTCTCCTGTCTTTATCTGATTGGTGTTCAAGCTTATCTAAGTGAAAAGTGGGACACCAATAGATGCCGAAACAAATCCTCTGCAGTTATTACTGAGCACCAGAATAATAATAATAATAATAGATTTGGAAGATTTTCTGTGTTTTCAAAGGCAGAATCTGACATGTAATAGACAAAGCATCAGTTCTTTTCTTTCCTAATCCATTTAGTGGCTGCATAAAATCCCCAGCACTTGTAAAAAGTATATGTAAAGAGCAAGAGAACAAGTCACCCAGCCGAGTTTGTGACAGAAACGATTAGCTTTCCTTTGTGCTGTTTCTGCGCTGCCTTGTCAGACATCTGGAAACCAGCATGTTTGCAGTCGTCTCGCAACATGAGTTTGCATTTACATCATTGCACTAGCTGGTAGAACTTTTTTTTTTCCTGAAAGAAAAAATCGGCAACTTTTGGTCTGTCATGAGGTCAAGTGATGATTACTGATGCAGTCTCTCTTAAACACATGGTTAGCCCCCAAAAATTAAATCAGTTTCCCAAAAATTTGGTAACCATTAGAGTACTTCCTAAGTCACTTCCGGATGTCGGGCCCACAGTGAAGAGAGGGACAGGGCTATACTGATTTTTCTCTAGTTTTCTTCCAGAGGGATTTAGTCTGGCAGCTGATCCAGCCAGGGAAACACTCACGCAAGGGCAGAGCGAGACAGGAAACACTTTTGAAAGTGCTGTTTTGATAGAGGATCATGAGATCAGGCAGAGAGCTGTGAACTTTCTATGTCACCTAGACCACGTAGCACAGGCTAGCCACCTGAGGCTACAGAACAAGAAAGGAAATTAAAGGACAGAGGCCAAAGTTTTCTTAGAAAGGAATGCTAAAAATACAAATTTGTTTGAAGTAGAAGAAAAGTGGTGAATTCCCTTGTTGTTGTTTGTTTTTTTTGTGTGTTTGTGTGAAGCATTCCACTGTCATTACTCACCTTTATGTTTTTAACATGATTGTTAGTATAGACTACAAGAGCTAACCTCATCATTTTTAACCACCTTTTTATAGCTCTCAGAAGAGCTATCTTCCAAAGAAAACACTGCATTGAGAAAGGTTGTACTTTGGGAAGATGGACGTTTTATAATGATCAGTTTTGACAACTTGCTCTGGCCGCCATGTGTCTCCCAGTCCTGCTAGTGGGTGGGTATTTGTCAGGAATGAGAATATGTCTGAGTCAGGCTGCTTTATAGGAGCCAGACTTGATGTTCAACTTGCAGGGTTTTCGGCATTCATTGAGCACTCTGGAAACATGGGAAGGGGCTTTGCTGCTCCCCACTATTTTGCCAAGTACTCTGTTGTGTATAGTGTTAAGCCCAGTTTTACAGTCCCTCTTGGACACCTTCCCTTCTCCCATGGACCCTGCTATGTCTTTCCTGTCCACATTTTAGAAACTTCAATGGGCTTTGTTTCTTCCAGTGAGCCATAAAACCTCCTTTAGCTATTTTTGCTTATAAATCAGACTTCATCGTTGCTGACAGCCAATCACTAAGTCCGTGACTTCATTGCAAAATTCAGGAAAAGAGCAAATCTTTATCCATACCTAAAACCTGCTCATACTTTTCTCTAGGCCTGAAGTGAATCATGTTTTGCTTTCCCCCCCCTGCTCCATCCATGCCTCTACTTCCCTCAACCCCTGCCACTCTGCTTCTGGGACTCAGACAGTGCATTGGGTGATGCACCAGAGATCCAGTTGCTGTCATTACATATTTGTTAGATATTTTAAAGGTCCACCCTTACCTGTGTTAACTTTATTTAATTAATTTTACTATAAACATTTTTATATGAAGCTCTTTCAAATGTCAATAAATAATAATTATTACTATATATTATATGTTAATATATATTGCAATCATTATTATTGCAAAAGTATTTCAGTTCTATGTTCTTGAGGGCCTTAAAAACCATCACACAGAAGATGTTTAATTAATTAATGGAAAACAAAACTGTAGAATTTCCTGTCATTCCTTTTCTTCAACCCAAAAAGTAATTGATAAAACTCAGGACCCTGTTCTCAGTTAGTTCTTTTTGGAGTACTGTGGAAGTATCCCGTTTATTTCTGTAAGTCTGCATTTCCCCTCCAATTCTACTTTTTCTCCTGTCATTTCTCTTCTCATGAACTTGGATTGGATCCCATTTTAGAATATGAAGCTCAAATGTTTTGAACAGAGATTCTAAAATCTAGTCTGGTTTCCTGTAAATCACCTCCAAAAAACCATTACACTAGTCAGTCTGTCCTTCTCTTTAGTCAGCTCCGCTCCAAGGAGCTCCTGTACAGATTCTTAAAGTCAGCAGTAAGTGATGTTTCTCCTGAAATGTTAGGGGAGTTTTTCCATCCTAGAGTCAGTGGCAAACTAGGGTTCTGGCTGAAATGCTTGCTCTGGTTAGACTTAGGAAGTATTCCTGCTTATGACTGTGGCTAGTTCCTTAGTTATAGTTGAATGACACAGGAGTGGGCAGATACTCTTGTTTCTTTACTATGTGTGACTTCTTCAGAGGAGGGTGCTCATGTGGAGGACAGCATCTCCATGTCAGGCTGTGGCATCAACTTTCACAGAAACAAAAATCTGTAAAATACCCTTGAAGTTCAACCAACTTCTTGGCTCCTGAGAGAACTTATGTTATCTTTACTGCCATGCAGCACCATGTGCTTGGCTTACTGTTAACTATGTGGTTTTTTTTTTTTTTTCTGTAGTCAATGTTGTATGTACTGGCTCACTAGCACATAGATAAAAAGTAAGCTTTAAGTTTGGCATGAAGAAATTGGGCATCAGTTCTGGCTGTAGACTCAGTACTTGGCTTATTCATTTGCATGGCAGGCTGTATCTAGTTTTATCTCTCTATAGTGATTTTATATCAGAATCTGTTTCCAGAAGTTTTGAAAGTATTTTCCTTGTGTGGAACCATCTTCCTGTGAAATGTTATTTTTCTGTATTTTACATGAATCCTCTTAGCTCTTCAGCTTATTAATACTCTCAAAAATATAATTTGTAATAATCTTTAAAGATTCATTTTTGTTTATTTGAGAGATAGAGTTATAGAAAGGGGAGGGGTAGAGACACAGACATCTTCCTTCTGTTCCACTCTTATAAGTGGTTGTAATGACCAGGGCTGGCCCAGACCAAAGCTAAGAGCCAGCAACTTCTTCCAGGTCTCTTGTGTGGGTGCAGAGGCCCCAAGCACCTGGGCCATCCTCTGCTGCTTTCCCAGGCATTTTAGAAGGGAGCTGGATTGGAAGTGGAACAGTTGGATCTCAAACCTAACACCCACATAGAATGTTGCTGCTGCATTTAGAAGCTTAACTTGCTCTGCCACAGCACTGCCCCAAGTTTATAATTTAATAGTACCTTTAATTTATGGGGAATTACAGCAACTCTAAACTTTATTCAAGAAAGATGTGAAACCTATTTTGTAGAAAAAGATATTGAGATGTATGTTAAGTGATCTGATCTAGGGAGATCAGTTAAGGGACAAACAAGCAGTCACATTTCCTGACTTATATTCTGCTGTTCTCTTCATTTTGCTAAAGAGAGGAGTTTGTATGGCCTTCACAGTCTGTATAATTGATTTTATTTCAGTAAGTGACGCATGTCCTGTTCCCTATGTTGTTCTAGATTCTAGTGTGAATTTTATTAATCAGCTAATGACAAATCTATTTAACTTTTTCTTAAGTTATTTCTAAGACACATTAGTGAAGAAAATACCAATATATATGATTTTATGATTTTAATTACATATAAGTAAGTCATGTCATAATCATTAGAGTGATCTTATCTGCAATACTTTGTTTGTTTGTTTTGAGAAAGATGTATTTAGAAAGCAAAGTAGAAAAAGAGGGAGAGGAAGAGTCAGAGGGAAAAACAAAACTCTGCTGGTTTACTCCCCAGATAGTTGCAATAACCAGAACTAAACCAGACCAAACCAGGAGCCAGGAGATTTCTTTGTGTCTCTTCATGGGTGGCAAGGACCCAACCACTTACACCATCTTCTGCTGCCTTCCCAGACCCATTACTAGGAAGCTGGATTGGAAGTGGAGCAGCTGAGACTCCAACTGGTTTCCATATAGGATGCCAGGTTTGCAAACTTAACCTGTTACACCACAATGTGGGCCCTTAGTGGCATCATTAAATCTATATATGAGTAGGAGCGTTTCTGATTTTGATTATTTTAATTATTTTACTGTATCTTCTTTTATTCTGACCTGGCTTTATTAAATTTTGAATTAAGTATGAAAATTATTAAACTAAAACTATAAATTACAACTTATGAAATAATTTCATGAATTTTTATGCTATAAAAATTATATTCTAGCTCTTACAGTGTGAATCCTGAACTTTTGAGGCCCATTCTGTCTTCAGTAACTGACTTCTCCAGAAAGTCCTTTCTTCCTCCAGGCTAGTGAGCCTGCAGGCCTTCTCAGTCCGTAGTGGTCTGCACTTCTCTGTTTTTCTTTCCCTGAGAGTGCTGATTAGTGACTTGTGGTGTGGATTCTGATTTATCGCAGACCAGAGCTGCCCCTTAGGGGCTGAGCAGAAACACTCATGAAGGAGCTCTGATTAAAAAGAGTGGTAATGAAGACAAATGTTTCAGAGGGAGTTGAGAGAAAACCAGTCCTTGGCATTCCCCTTAGCTCCTTTGAGCTTTTGAAAAGGAGGCAGTGGTAGCCAAAGGAAATATTTCTTCTTTGTTGTTTATTTCTCATGGCACTAGAAACATTTTTCTTTTCCTCCTGGGTGTTCTAATTCTCACTTGTTAACTGCTTTCCATGCAGGGTTGCAATTAACCCTTGGCAGATACCTCACCACGTCTTCTTTATGCCATTCTGTCCCCAAAGAAGTTTTTAATGCTTTGACCTATAACCATTTAAAAATTCTTCAGACTTAACACTTTTGCCTAACTTCTCAGATCATTAAATTGCACTAGTGTTTTTTTTTTTTTCAATGATTTTTACTAAATTCAATAGTGGGTACTTAATAGTCATTTTCCTTTCTTATTTTTACAAGAGAGGATAGGATGTCAGGAGAAAGAAAAAAAAAACCCAATTCCTGTTCCTGGTATGATTTTAATTACAAGTAGGCTAAATATCTCAAATCTGGTGTTCTGTCCAGCTGAAAATACCTTACCTGGATCACCTGTGTGCTAGGGGCAACCTTGCAGACAAGTATCATGTTTGACCTGGGTCCTGCCATCTGAGGCTACAGAAGCTGTAATCTGCTGCTTTGGTCACACTTAGCTAAAATCCTCTTTTCTTTGAAGATTCACCACACCAAATGGTAAAAAACATGACATCAGAACATTTCAGAAGAAATAGAAAGTGTCTTGGAAGCTCCAAAATACTCCAGTGATCAAGAGCAAACTGCTATCCAAATACAAGCACTTGCATACTTTGTGTGCTGCATATTTAAATGCTAAGGACACAAGACAAAGCAATGGAAAGCCTAGAGAAACAGAAGATGGAGGCACCTCATCAAGAATGGCTCCTTGCCAGATCCTGATGGATTAATGGGAAAACAACCAGGATTCATGACCTGACCTACTGAAAGGTTTGATGTCCAGAGGCAGTCAAAAGGATTGTCTGACCCAATCAAAGAGATTATTTTATGTGGCAGAGAAAAAAGCCTCACACTAGAAAACTTTGTCATCGCTTCTCGGCCTTTTGGCTAAGATTGAGTGTAGAAAACTTTGTCCAATATCCAAGCCTAAAGGCAAATTTAATCCAGTCAGATGAACGAACTGACGAGGGTGACAACATCAGTACAAGAGAAGCATCTAAATTATCTCAATGGCTTTTGTGAAACACTAGCTTCTGAATTAAACAAAATAAAGCAAAAGCTAGCATAGATTGACAACAACAGATTATGAATTTAATGTTTCAATTTAGTCCATTCTGCTGAGTGTATAAAGATGAAAAATCCCACATTGATAGAAGAGTTGAGAAGACATTTCACACTTAGGCTGTTTCTGCTGAGGTTGGGTCTCTCCAAAGTTAAACTTTTCATTCAGTACAAAGGCAGGGTCACTCAGGGTCTGAGTCTAGGCTAAATGATGCAGAGTAATAGGAGTACAGGAAAAGCCAAAAAGTTGCTGCAGCTCATCTGCCAAGAACTAGAAAGTCGGTCTGTTGGACTTACTGCCAAGTGTTATAGGCACTTGTTCAAGGGTGGTAAAGTCATATGCAAATGTGAACTATTTAGACAGGACTTCCCTCTTAACTGGGACATGTCTGCCACCATTTAATTTTTTTTTAAAGATTCATTTATTTTTATTACAAAGTCAGATATACAGAGAGGAGGAAAGACAGAGAGGAAGATCTTCTGTCTGATGGTTCACTCCCCAAGTGGCTTCAACAGCCAGTACTGCACTGATCCGAAGCTGGGAACCAGAAATCTCTTCTGCGTCTCCCACATGGGTGCAGGGTCCCAAAGCTTTGGGCCATCCTCAACTGCTTTCCCATGCCAAAAGCAGGGAGCTAAATGGGAAGCTGAGCTACCAGGATTGCAACCAGTGCCCATATGGGATCCCGGCACGCGTTCAAGGCAAGGACTTTAGCCGCTAAACCATGCCGCCGGGCCTGCCACTTAATTTTAATGACAAATTCTTGTCCATAACTTTTTTCAACTTGGGAGGGTGAGCTTTGCTCATGGCAGTGGCTTGGGACACTTACAGAGTCCTGAAAAATGCAATCAGGGAAAATATTTTCTAAGATTTAAGTATTATTATTTGAAAGATTTTACAGAGAGGAGAGAGAGAGAAGGTCTTCCATCCTCAGATTCACTCCGCAAATGGCTGCAATGACCAGAGCAAAGTTGATCCAAAGCTGGGAGGCAGGACCTTCTGCTGAGCCTCCCCCTTAGGTACAGGGTCTGATGCATATGGGTCATCCTTCAATGCTTTTGCAGGCCTTAAGCAGGGAGCTGGATCAGAAGTGGAGCAGCCAGAACATTAATTACTACCCATAAGGGTTGCCAGCACTACACAACAGAGGACCAGCATGCCCCTGGAAAACATTTTAGTCTACATTAATCTGATCTGTATGGCTAGATAGAAGTTACATCTGGATAAACAGGAACATTTTGCCTTCATCTTCAAAATGGGATGGATGAAATATAATTTCATGATAGGAAGATTCAGAATAATAATGGCAAACATGTATTCATTGTTCAGAAAATATGTGTTAGAGAAGCAGGTGGTGAGTTTAGTGGTTATAACATCTGTATCCTGGGCTCAATATCCAATTCCAGCTCCTGACTCCAGGTTCTTGCTAAGGGAGACCTGGAAGATGGCAGTCATTAGGCTAAAGTAATTGGGTTCCTGCCACCCACATGGGAGATACAGGTTGAGTTACTGACTTCTGGCTCCAATTCTGGATTTTCCCCAGATGTGATGAGTATTTATGGAGCAAACCAATGTGTAAGAGCTCTGTGTGTGTTTCTGTCTGTCTGAAGGGATAATAAAATTGAAATGTTCGGGGCTGATATTCTGGCATAGTGGGCACAGCCCCTGCATGGGACACCAGCATCCCTTATTAAAGACTTGGTGGCTACACTTCTGAGCAGCTGCCTGCTAATATATATGGAAAAGCAGTGAAAGATGGCAGAAGTACCTGGGTGCCTCACACCTATTCAGAAGACTGGGAAGCTCCTTGCAGTTGGCTTTAGTCCTTCAGTCTTGCCATGCCCTGGCTGTTGTGGCCATTTGAGGAGTGAACTTGCAGATGGAAGATCGATCTTTCTCTGTCAAACCTTTTAAAAAAAAATAACAAATTTTTAAAGAAAAGATTCAAATCACTTTTGTTATAATATGCCCTTACAAAGTCATAAATAATTAGAATGATTAAAAAATAAAATTTTTAAAAGAATTGTTTCATGAATAATGCAATGCAGCATTTTAATTAAAGCACAAAATATTTATTGCTTCTACATAAAGTCAACACCAGTAAATAAATGCCACTGATCAAAATCAATTTTTGAAATTATGTAAAATTTTATTGTTGATAACTTTGTATTTTTCTGGATACTATGTAAATCTTTAAAAACAATTAGCAAGTCCAACAGTATTTTGTACATCTATGAATTTTTAATGCTCTCTCTCTTCAAACTCAATGAAATTAACTTCTGTTAAAAAAAAAAGCAGAATTGTTTCATGGCTGGTTAAACCAGTCTACACTGTTGGCATCCCAGATGGGTGTCAGTCTGGTCCCAGTTGCTCCATTTGTAATCTAGCTCCCTGCTTATTCACATGGGAAGAGCAGCAGAAGTTTCCCAAGTGTTGGGCCTGTGAACCCCTGTGTGATATCAGGATGGAGTTCCTGGTTCCTAGTTTTGGCCTGGTCCAGCCTGGATATTGTGGCCATTTGGAAAATGAACCAGTGGATAGGTCTCTTTCTCTTCCTTTCCCTCTCTCTATAACTTGCCTTTCAAAGTTAGCAATAAATAAATCTCATAAAAAATGTTTCTCAGTCTTAATATGCTACTTTTTTCTTAGTTTTTACATTTGAAAAGGCAGAGACATAGAGATCAATCTCTGTCCCTTATCTCACTCTCCAAATGCCACAACAGTAAGAGCTCTCTGCCAGACAGAAGCCAGGATTCTGGAATTCATTCTGTATCTCCCAAGGAAGGGCCAGGATCCAACTACTGAGCCATCACCAACTACCTCCCAGCATGCACTGACAGGAAGCTGGAGTTGGGAATGGAGCCAGGATGTGAGCTTGGGCACTCCGATATGAAACATGGGCTTCCCAAGTAGTGTCTTACCTCTAAAGCAAATGCTCTCCCGCTTTTTCAAATGTTTTCAAAATTTAGTATAACTGATATATTTTCTTTATGGCTCAAAATCTTCTTATCAAAGCTGCCTCATGACAAGAGTCCCAAATTAAATAAGTGAAATTTCCAGGAGGCTGAATTTTCCAAAATTTTGACTTGCAATCAAATCAGAGCTAACAGTGAGGGCACCTAACCTACTAAATGCCCAGTGCCCTGTTTTATACTTCTCATAATGATTCTTCTGTAGCTAGTATGCTCTCCATATTAGCATATGATTATAAATAATATTGGTTGGTATCTTAATAGCTTATATTTTTTGTCACTTAGCCCCAGTTCTCTTAATTCAAGGACATACCGTGTTAGTTCTGGGGAGCTAGTTTAAGACTGATTTTGTTACACTAATCAAATTACATCAGTGTCAAGTGCCCACTAATTAACACGTAATTTATGTCTACATTAAGTAAATGTCATTTCACCACAGTTGTTTGAAATAAGCTTTCTGTTCCTTTCAGTAAACCTGCCTTCTCTTTGTAAGTGTTACAGACAAGTCCATGAAGAAACAAACATAGAACCACGTGTGATTGTTCCTTAGGAGAAAATAACTAGAAGATGTCAGTATTTCCAGAAATCTGACGGGAAATGCCCTGATTGTTTTTTTTATCAGATCATCAACTTGTCTTTGAGTTCTATAGTAGACACTATAGAAAAGCTTGGCACACTTCTGCCACCACATGTTTGTGTTCAACTCATGGACTGTGAAAACTTTTCACTTCTTTAAATAGTAGAAGAAAATTAAGAGAAGAAGAATATTTTATAAAGACTAGAAATTGGGGCCCGGCACCATGACCTAGTGGCTAAAGACTAAAAATTACACACACATATAAAATATATTAAAATACATATAATCATATATTATTATAACTAACACATTATTATAATAAAGTTATAAATATAAAGCATAAAGCAAATATTAAAAATAATGAAATTACTATTATACATAATATGAAGTAATTTTATATTATTTTAGACTCATGGTTTTCATAAAACATAGTCCTCATTCACTTAGGTGTAACCGTTGTCTCACTGAAATAGTAGATTTGAGTAGTTATAGCAGACACTGTATTGCCTAAAGATACCGTCTGGTTTTCTCTTAGGGAATAGTTGCCTACATATACCCGTAAGCAAGCTGACTCAACTATTCTAAACTAATGGTGCTGCTTAGATCCGCCATGCTTTTGACATGTCTAAGTGTTTTCCACTGCCATTCCCTTCACCTGAAACCTTGGCTTTCTATATCAAGTATGCTTGGTAATTTTCTGTTTGTCTTTTAGTTTTTCAACTCCAGCATCCTATGTTCTCTACAATTTTAGCATCTTGGGCATAGCTTTGCTTCCTTCTCTCTCCCTCCCTCTACCCCGCGACCCCCTGGAAAGTTTTTTCAAGACACTTGTTTTCTTGTGTTTGTCTTCGTATTCCTAGAAGGTAATTTATCCGCCTTAACACTGTTGGTGTTTTACACAGGGTTATTCTTTATTGTGGGATGTAAAATGTTTAGAAATTACTACCCATTAGAAAATAGTATCATAGTCTCCTCCACCCAATGTCTCTAATCATTATTAGTTATCCCCTACTGTGTAAAACTGCCATTCTAGAAACCAGCAGTAACCTGCCCATGGTATGGGCTGAGTCAGTGTTGCGTTGAGTCTTTTAAGAAACTGAATTCACATTGAATTGTGTACTACAAATGTATGAATTATGAATTATATTTTAATAAAACTTTTTTCAAAAGACGTAGTTTATTGTCAGTTTCTATTAGTGGTATAATTCTTGTGGTTTTTGTTCATTATTCATAATTCTTTCTAGTGCAGCTGGTTAGGTCCTACACTGTGCTAGCTAATGAAGAGGGATATTACTTTATTTAACAGTACAAATCTGAAAAGCTGGCCTGATTATTACCCTCTTATTTTTAGGGAAAAAATAAGCAAGCACTTAGGAAGGGAAATAAGGCCTGTGTTGATTGTGATCACAAAGTAGCCACATAATCAACTTCTTCTTTAGGTGAAAATGCATTTACCTTTCAAAGACATTGTATGTATACTGCACAAGTAATAAAAATAAATGTTATTTATTATTACTTTTTGAAGATTTATTTTTTATTGTAAAGTCAGATATATAGAGAAGGAAAGGCAGAGAGGAAGATCTTTCATCCATTGATTCACCCCCCCCCCCCCCCCCCCGAAGTGGCTGCAACGGGCTGGAGCTGAGCCAATCCGAAGCCCGGAGCCTTTTCCGGGTCTTCCACTTAGGTGCAGGGTCCCAATGCTCTGGGCCATCCTCGACTGCTTTCCCAGGCCACAAGCAGGGAGCTGGATGGGAAGCAGGGCTGCTGGGATTAGAACTGGCACCCATATGGGATCCCAGGCATGCAAGGCTAGGACTTTAACCACTACGCTATCGCCCCAGGCCCAAATAAATGTTATTTTAATTTTTATTCCAAGTGTTAAATGCTGAGTCTCTTATCCATAAAAGAGCTCTCATACTCTATGGATGAAGGTAGAATTTTTGTTTTGTGGTGGTGTTTGTTTTGTTGGTGGCTGGTTGTTTTCTTTGAGTCTAAACAATAAACTACTTCTTTGATGTCTTTAGACATGGAGGGGAATGCACAATGTATTCTCTAAACACATATATTTATATATTCAAATATATATATATTTAAATTGAAGGGCAGAGTTACAGAGAGAACAGGAAAGACAGAGAGATCTTCCGTCTACTGGTTCACCCCCCAGTTGACCATGCTGACCAGGGCTGGCCCATACCAAATCAGGAGCCAGGAACTCCATCCAGGTCTCCCAGACTGGTAGCAGGTACCCGAGCACTTGGGCCATCTGCTGTTTTCCCAGACACATTAGCAGGTAGTTGGATCAACAGTGTGGCAGCCAGGACATTAACTGTCACATATGGGATGCTAATATCACACTCAGTTCAGTCTATTTAGAAGAAGACAAAATGTATAAGTGGTGTTATCTATTTTGTCTTTGGAAAAGCATCTTGGAACAAATGCTACTTAAAATAATTATGTCCTAAAAGATTGATTTTTGGAATGACACTGTATGACTTTAGGAATAAAGTCATAATAAAACTCTCTATAGCAGTGAAAATGTGCTGTCCAATATATGATAACCCTGGAACTGTTTATTTCATTTTAATTAATTTTTATTTAAATATCCTTATGTAGCTAGTTGTTATGGTGTAGCACAGCCCACTGTCACAGTAAACCCATAAATCTAAGCGTAAGTGCAACATTCATCTTTGGAGCCAGACTCTAGTTTTTGACTAATTCTTATTCATACAGAAAGTCTGAGAATATATGCTTATAAAGTATAGATTAAAAAATAATTGTTGTTGGGATTATTTTGCCTAGAGGTTGGGATGCCTATAATCTGTACTGGAGTGCATGGTTATAGTCCTGACTCTGTTTCTGATTCCAGCTTTATGCTAATACATACCCTTGGAGGCAGCAGATGGTAGTTCAAGTACTTGAATACCTGCCACCCACATTGGGAAACCTAACCTGGGTCCCAGCTTCTGGCTTTATTCTGGCTCAGCCCTGGCTGTTGGGAGTTAACCAACAGGTGGGAATTCAAGATACCTGCCTATCTTTCTCAGAAAAAAAGAGGTGGAGTGGGGTTGAGGTAGGGTACAGGTTACTATCCAGTCTTGGCTATATCACTTATACATGAATACAGCTGCCCTGTAGCAGGTGAATTCATTTGTAGGGTGCTGTTTAAACATTTCTGAAAATCTGTGAATCAATTTTCTTTGTTTAACTTACTTGATTGCTATAGTAATTACAAAATAAATTATCCCTAAATAGATATTCCTAGATGGATCAATATTGAGATATTAAGGATATCTTAATATCTGGATAATGTGATAATTAATTATGGATAATGTGGATAATGTGATAGATAATGGATAATTATGGATAATAATGGATAATGTGATAGATTTGATTATTTCAGGTGCTTAGGAAATTTTATTGCAATAACAGATTCTTGCTTTCCTCAAATTTTATAGTTTTTCCTAGAAAATTTTGAGTTTTTGACTCTTGCTCCAAGTTACAGCTGAATTTAGGAATTAAGCAGGAAAATAATAGTTTTTCTTCTTTGGACGATTTTCTCAGTCATTTCGCAGGACTCTATATCTTAGAATATTCTTTTCATACTCATGAGTTTAATTATGTAGAGCAAAATTATGTTGACATGTCATCATCAGTAGTACATTATTTAAAGAAAAAATATTGTCAGATTCCATCCTGAAGTAGCTATAATCTTGATTCCAATTTTTAGTATATGTGATGTTGAAGTGAGCACAGTAGCTATAATCTTTGACAAGTTAGATTTAAATTCACTTTATGCTTTTGCTTTGTGTTTATTAAATCTAAAATATGTAGAAAAAGGCATCTTAATAATGAGGCTGAGATGAAATTTTTATTATTGGATTTTTAAGAATCATTACCATTCAGCTCATATTTATTTTCTCCCTGAATTTTGTGTTAACTGTTAGTGAATGAAGTTCTGAATGCTTAAATATTATACGTGTTCCTCCTTGGATTATAATCTAAGATTATAATCTGAAGATATAGAACACTTTATGAAAAAATTAGGTATAAAGATATATTTTCCTTCTCCAGATTTTCTTCCTTTAAGGGAATAAAGGAAAGTTAAAGATGCTGTGATCTGAAAAAGAAGATTCACAACCTTTTGCATTCTTTAGGTTTTGGTGTGTCCTCTCATATATGGGCTCTTGCTTACTTGGTTTCTCACTATGTTATGATAGAATTGACAGCTCCCTTATATTCTGGGCACAGAGCATATACGGAAAGTGTAGGTTTTGTCTGGGGGAAAAAACCTTACCGACCAGAAGTTGGTGAAATAGATTTTTCAGAAAGTTGATGCATGGGCTGCTCATCACAAACCATGTCTGTTGTTGACAGTTTTCTAGATCTTATATGCACAATACTCAGTGTGGTTAAAAGTCACAATTTGGGGCAGTGGTTGTGGCACAGTGAACTAAACCAACACTTGATTGCTGTCACACCGTTTTGGAGTGTTGATTTGAATTCCAGCTACTCTGCTTTCAATTCACCTCTCTGATGTTTGTGGGAAGCAACAGAAGTTACTTAAAGTACTTGAGTTCCTGCCACCCACATGAAGAAGAACAAAATGGAGTTCCATACTCCTGACCTCAGCTTGACCGAGCTCTGGCTGTTGTGTTCATTTAGGCAGTGAACCAGAGAATGGATAAGTGATCTCTGTCTTTCTCTGAATGTAGTCTGCCTTTAAATAAGTCAATGAGTATTTTTTTAAAATACACACCTAATTTACCATGCTCATGCTATACCAGATACAAAAAAATAAAACAAACCAAAAAATTAAAAAGGCATATTCCCTAACCCTTCAAACCTAGAATTCAGTTGATAAAAATAAAACACTTAGGGTCCTAAAACGAGGCAGATGTACTTCTCTCATGTCACAAAGGAAGGATGGTTTAGTTTTAAAGGATGATCAGAGAATGTTTTATGGACAAATAGCATGTGAGCTAACACTTGAAGAATAGGTAGAATTTGACAGATAAAGATTGAAGAAAGGGGCTCCTACTGACAAGGAACAAAGGCAAACACATACTGTACTAATTTGGGAAAGAACAGGAGTCTGCTATGAATATTTAGAATGGGATCTATGAGGGGAAGTTGTGGAAGATCCAACTGTCAAGGGAAGTTGGGACCAGACTGTGAAAGGAAAGTGTTGGTAGAAGAGTTGAAGGAGGCTGGGGGAGTGGGAGGAGGAACAGAGGGTTTTGAGATAGGAAAGAGTATCCTAGCAGCAGGATTCCATGCAGTTGGGAAAGAGCCCTGACGAGTTACCTCCTTAAGTAGTTACCACAATCAAACCAGTCATATCAGTAACCAAGACTCCATTTGTGAAGGTGTATGAAATGTCCTAATCTTTCCTGTAACTTGTTAATAGAGAAATACCTTCATGGCATTTGGGCCAGTCTTAGGATGACTTATATTATAACTCCAGAATGCAAAAGAAAAAAAGAGAGAAAATAGTACTCTCTTTGTAACATCAGTGGAAAGCCTCAGGTTTGTAGTTTTTAATTAATAAATAGGTAGATAGTTCTTAGATAAAGCTTTAAATTTGTTCTTTTCCTGATGAACTGCCTCTATGACATTGGGCACATAACAGCTTGCAGTGTAGCAGTTTGATAATGCATGATTTAAGATACATTTGTGCTAATCTGCAAGTGTCCTGAGAAGTTTGGAAAAATCAGAAAGTATGCTTCCTTATGCCTTTGGTTACTTGGAGTAATGTTTTTCAAGCATAAGCTTGGAATGCTGCAGGCATACATCTCATGAGAGAGCCACAGTCGCTGCTGCTGCTTCTGCTTCTCACCCTCAGGACTTCTCTTTGGCCTGGTTCCCCTGTACATGTTGACGGTGACGGTTCATTCATAGACCAGTTAGTGAGTGTGCATCCTCAGTTACCTTGAGTATTACACCAATATTCAAATAGTACTCCCTTCAGCCAAGGTCATTTACATTTGTGTATATGACATTTGATTGCTTAAAGGTTTCAACAATTTCAAACAGCTTGAATCACCCATGGTTTAGATTATGAACATGTTGAAAGGTTGCATTCAACAATAAGACAGAAGTGAAGTTCTTGAAATACATTAGTTAAGGCTAAGATTTATGAAAATGGAGATTTCTTTTTATCCCTGTTTCCTCTCTCATTCCTTCCTTTCTTCCACATACCTTTTGATTATGGGTATTCTTTGATAAGTTTAGCTATTTATCATGCTGTTTGTTATGCTTTTAAAAATCAAGCACAGAGCCCTGCCCTGCAGCCTAGTGGCTAAAGTTCTTACCTTGCACATGCCAGGATCACATATGGGCAACAGTTCATGTCCTGGCTGCTCAGCTTCCCATCCAGCTCCCTGCTTGTGGCCTGGGAAAGCAGTCGAGGATGGCCCAAAGCCTTGGGACCCTGCACCCAAGTGGGAGGCACGGAAGAAGCTCCTGGCTTCTGGCTTCAGATTGCCTCAGCTCTGGCCAATGCAGATACTTGGGAAGTGAAACAGTGGATGGAAGATCCTTCTCTCTGTCTCTCCTTCTTTTTGTAATTCTGACTTTCCAATAAAAATAAATAAATAAAAATAAAGCACCATTCTTATCATTTTTAAGTACTTTATATACTTTTTTTTCATTTACTCTTCTTGGACATTCTGTTAAATAGGTATTAATTCATATTTAGAGAGGAGGAAGCAGAGAATCAGACAGGTTAAGGAATTTGCCCAGGAACATAAAAGTAGCCATTGGCAAACCCGACTTTAAATCCAGGTCTGAATAACTGCTGTTGGTTGCCTAGGTGGTAGATCATGTGACCCAGCTTTGGGGATGAACAGTGGTGCAGGTTGGTATTTTAGTAGAGGAGCTTGAGTGTTATAAGGATTCAAGTGTACTTGGAGGACATCAGCTCTCAGGGAGAATGAAAATGTCATGTAGATTTGTACATGGTAATGGTAGTACTGTTTAGTATTGGTAATAACATTCTGGATGTTGGTAGTGGAGATTTGTCATCAGAAAACTTGATTTAAAACTTTTTAAAGGTGAAGGCAGTCAGTCTGGAAGAGATGTCCAGGGCAATCTCTGATTTCCCGCTCAACTCTGTCCAACCGAAGTAGATCTAACAATACCCAGTCAGTTTGCTGACTGACAGTTTGCTTTGAAATAATCCAATAAGAGGAAAGCAGACTGGATATTGGTGGGGCAGAAATGCCCTGGTTTAATGGTAGTTAGAGTTTTATGATGAATGCATGAAGTTTTACTATATTTTTCTATTTTGATATATGTTCAAAATGCTCCATAATGTTTTTAAAAATTTATCCAAAAGCACTATTTTCATGATTTTTGTAGTGGTTAGATGATGTATATGTTTTCTTATCCAAAAAAATTCTTGGAAGTTTTTCTCAGAAGAAGTGGTTTTTCTAGCATTTGTTTCCTCTCTGTCATGACTTTTTCTGATTATTTATTAAAGAAAAAACTTTGCTTTTTTGGTGCTAGAGGTGAAATTAGCTGTCAGTTCCTGATAAAATGGCAACATTGGGGTAATTCTTTAATTTCACTTATGCTTAAGTTATTTTTTTACTATTTTTGAACTCAGAGACTTGCTTGCATTGTTCCTTTTCATAAAAAAAAAAAATGGCTAGGATGTACTTAGTAATTGGAGTCAGCTGCACTTAAGACCGGCCAGCCAGAATGTTATTTTAGCCTTCTCTAGTAGGATTTTTAACACCAGCTTGACCTTACTTTGAAACATTCTCAAAATACCGTACTTTAATATCAATTTATATACTTTCATATTAAGGCAGGGCAGATTCCCTGTGAAAAAATAATGAAAATCTTACTTTCCACAAATACAGAATAAAGCTAGATTTTCTGATTTTGTTTCTTAAAGTCAAAGGTAAGGAGTTTGGACTAAGTTTTCTTATGGTCAGAGCATAATGCCAATAAATGCATTCTGTGGTATAAGTGAGAGAATAGGGCGACACCTACAAATGAGATTGAGTGGTGCCTGTGGCCTATGTGTCCCACTCCTCCTTGGTGACAGATTCCTAAATATATGACACTGTGTAGGTGCTCAGTGAATTCTTTTTCTGGATGCTAAATAGTAAATTCCCACAACTTTGTGCCAATTATATTTTAAGCGAGTCAGACTCACGCTTCAAAAAAATGTTTCCTAAAATAACTTCTAAGTTTTTGTGCATTCCGGGGGAGTAGGGCTTCCTGGCCCTCTTCTGCCATTTGCTCTGTGTTGTTGAAGTTATTTTTGCCACTCATAGACCCCTGTCTAGTGGCATGTGAGAGACAGCACAAGCAGGACGACAGATTTTGGGGGCAGGTTGAAAGGGTTTTAGTAGTCTCAAGACTTCTTCCTTGGAAGACAGAACTATTAGCAGACCCATATAAGGCAAACACCTCTCACCCCTCTGCCCCCATCTCTTCTGAAGTTTCTGTGTGTGTGTGTCTAGATGAGGTGCAGTGTCTGTGAATCCCTGGAGCACTTCAGACATTAAGTCAGGCTATGTAGGAACTGAGCAAGTGTTTTATAATGAAAGGTCCCTCAAGGCTTTTTGCATCTTCTGATTATGCAAAACCCTCAGACACCTAGTACACAGGCCTTTTTCAGTCTAAAATGTTGGCTTTTTTATCTATTATGTTTCTGAAATGTTTGGCCTAATCCCCTTTTTAAATTAAATAATAAAATCTTTGTGAACATTGGAAATTTTATAATTGTTTATCCTCTGGAGCTAAAATCCTCTGGTCATACCTCTCTGCCTGTTCTTGAGCCTGTAATTTCAGTTTGCTTTTATTAACCCTTTATTCTCCTAACTTCCTTTATTCGGTGGTTAGAATTGTTTTTACAAGTTGGGGAGGAAGCTAAAGGTTAAAGATATTTTCTTAGTGAGTTGATTTACATCAAAGAATGGCTTCCTATAAATTAACTGTAAGGATGATTTTGGTAAGATCCCCAGACCCAGATCATTACAGACTCTTGAGTGGGCCCTCTGTGACAAATTGCCCCAAACCTGTTCAGCTCTCCACCCTAATGTTTAAGACATAAAAACAAAAAAGTGTTTAAATGTTCTTTCTGATTCCTTATCAGAAATATTCATTTAGACCATAACAACTGTTAGGACAAGATAACAACTCCAGGCCAGCTGTCAAATGTTTACCATTATCAAAACTCTCCCTGGAGGGAGATGCAGCTTTGGCTCGTCTCACCGGCAGTAATTTAATTTTTCCTTCATTCTGACTCGGAAATGGCAGCATTTTTCAAAGCTTCCTCCCACTGATGGCTGAAATTTTCCTTGTGAAATGATTTCCACCAGTCTTGAATCTTTCTTGTTTCTGCCGTCTTCACCTTTGCTGATGGTTCTGCAACTCATCACCAGCTATGCAAACTGACAGTTCACATCCTGGGGCAGCAGCGGGGTCTGGCCTGCAGAAAGGAGCAGCCTGACCAAATTTACGCTCACAAGATCTCTTAATTCACAAAAGCATTTGCTCTAGTTCCTGTTCTCTGCTGCAGGGGCTATGGGGAGGGAGTGGGGGCTGGGGCAGGACCACTGGGAGAATGTTCGGAGAAGAAGAGAGGCTCTCTTCACACTCTACTGAGTACACAGACTTTGGAGATGAAAAACAGACAGAGAGAGGCATTTCCAATCATCCTGCTGCTCTATGCAGGGGTTCACTGAACTGCATAGCATAGCACCAGACCTGCACACCACGTCACGTTACTTTGCAAAGTTTTTCTTAAATGTTCAGCTTTGACATCCCTCCACCTTCCACTTGACGAAGAATCTGAAAAAGTAAAAAGGAAAATTTTTTTTAAAAAAGTAAATCTCACTATGAGAATGACCAGAAATGGTCTCCCTCTCAGAAGAGTTCTGTTTGTTATGAAAGTCTTCTAACAAGAGTGGACAGAGGAAGTTTTAGGTTTGATTTGAACTTCATGTACATGACATATCTCATTTTTCCCCCTTCTCTTACAAATTTCCATCCAGACCATTTGTTTGCACAAGCCACCAAACCTAGCGTGCCACTTCCAAGGTAGTCCTGGAATCTGAGAATAGCTTTCACCTTCTTGATGAGACCTGGTTTTGTCCTTTTCCTACAACTGCTTGCTCCCTCAAGGGAGGACCCAGTCTCCTGTACACCCTGTACTCCAGATGATGTTCACAGTACTTGTGTGCAGTTTAGGTCACTCTGAACATTTCATTTTTAATAATTATTTAATTGAAAGGCAAAGTTACAAAGGGAGGAAGAGACTGAGGCAGAGAGAATCTTCTATCAGCTGGTTCACTGTTGGGGGCACTGACCATTTCCTGCCTTGTGATTGGCCCTTTGCCCTGATTGGTGTGCCTTGGTTATCTTTAAGTTGATTGGTCAAGTTTGACAGTTAGGCGGGGGGCTTGGCGGGGGAGGGGCTGGAGAGTAACGGTGATAACGGTTATAACGGTCACAACGGAGTTAACGGAGGGAACGGGAGATCAGAATAAAGGCGCCTTGGAGACTCTCTCAAGTGTCGGGTGATTTCTTCCGCGGGACGGGAGGACCCCCGATAGTTCACTCCCTCAAGTGGCCTTAACGGATACAGCTGGGCTGGTCAAAAGCAGAAACCTGGAGCTTGTTCCTGGCCTCCCGTGTGGGTGCACGAGCTCAAGCACTTGGGCCATCTACTGCTTTCCTGGGTACCTTAGCAGGGAACCAAATCAGAAAAGGAGCAACCAGGACTTCACAGGTGCTCTTATAGGATGCTGGCACCATGAAAATTTCCTTTGAAAATTTTTGTTTAAAAAAAATAAATAAAAGAAATTTGGTTTAAAATACATGGACTCTCAGTAAGAGTTTCTGCTTATTCTCCTTGACCTGAGATGTCTGGAGTGATTTAATTAAATTGTTCTTTCCATGACTTTGAAAATGCAATTTAGATTAGGTAACAATGATAGGACAAATAAAAGTGACAAATTGGAATGCAAAACTTTGTACTTCCTGGTGATGATGTTGTTCCCTTTCTGTCATGGTGATACTCAAATCACAGTAAATACGGCGGGAGTGTGGGTGATAACTGTCAAGTCCCAATTTAGATCCACAAATACAGAATGTATGATTATGCAAATTGAGGCTAATCTTTGAGCTGCTAATGAGTTTGTTATGCAGATTGGCAGGATCAGTAATATTTCAGTAAGAAACATCCACTTACTAAAGAAAATGAAAATATTTCAGATGTGCTGATACAGGTTCACTACTACCTAGAAATGTTTCTTACATAAAAGTAGCTCTGGTGCATTTGAATATTCACCGAGCATACTTCTTCTATATAACTCACCTGTTTCCTGCTTTTCAGCCTGGGACTTCCTAAATTGCTTGATCTCAGAGGCATTTTTATATTCTCAGTGAAGTTTTAGAGAACATACAGTTTACTCTGTAAGTTGATTGGGGATATGAACAAATACAAAAAATAATATGCACTTAATTCTTCTAGAGTTATTATGAAATGTTACCAAAGTATTAGTTAAGTAGAGACATCCAAAAGGCTTAGAAATCTGTGTGTATGAGGATACTTTAAAACTATCACGGGGCCCTGCCCTGTAGCATAGCAGCTAAAGTCCTGCCTTGCATGCGCCAGTATCACATATGGGCAACAGTTCATGTCCTGGCTGCTCAGCTTCCCATCCAGCTCCCTGCTTGCGGCCTGGGAAAGCAGTCGAGGATGGGCCAAAGCCTTGGGACCCTGCACCCACATGGGAGGCACGGAAGAAGCTCCTGGCTCCTGGCTTCAGATTGGCTCAGCTCTGGCAGATACAGGCACTTGGGAAGTGAACCAGTGGATGGAAGATCTTCCTCTCTGTTTCTCCTCCTTTCTGTATATCTGATTTTCCAATAAAAATAAATCTTTAAAAAGATAATGCTGTATGTGACCCTAACAATGGGAACACCATGATTTTCAAAGTGGCACACTTCACCCTTACCAACAAATTGGTAAGCTTTTATTCTTAAATCCCCCCAAAATCTTTTAATTTCATTTTTGAAAAATCTTTTCTATATGATTTGTATCATTGTCCTGGAAGTGTTTTATTCTTTCAGAGTGGGGTGGCTTCTCTGCTTTATGCAATATTTCACTGATATATCTATGATATCTTCCTAAAGTTTGGAGTATGAACCATTTTTTTTGGGCCAGTTGTTCTTCTAAAAGTCATCGAGTACTTATTGTGTGCCAAACTATGCTGTTCTAAATATTGTGTTCCACCATTTTGTGGAGGGTCCACAGTCTCAGATACTTCATTTGTTTGGTTTCAGTGATGGGGACTCTAAAGTTACCTTTGCAAAAATGTGGGCTTGGAATTGCTAGACTTTCCATTTAGTCCAGGGAAACAGGAAATTCACATTTTTATTATGCTTCCTGATTTTAACTAAAGCAGTTTGTAATTTTTGCATTATGTGTTGAACTCTATCCTCACCTCATTTCAACAAGATAGTTGCAAGTCTTTTGTTCATACCTACTCCTGGGATGGCTCATGAAGAGCTGAAGTGGACACCTGCCCTGAGTCTGTCTTGCTCCAAACACTTAGCTGTGATTGTGCTGCCTTCGCTGTCCTGTGCTTGTGGGGTTGGTGCTGTTTGGTTAAAGCTAGGCGCTTAACCGAATTACCATGCCACGTGGTACTGTGCCATCTTCTGGAAAACAGTTATTATGGCTTTGGTGAAACTAGCTGTAACATGATGGTGTTGGTGACTGGAAATATCAAACAGAAGTGCCTTTGCCTTTGCTACAGATTATTTCATCCTCTTGGTACTTCTAGAAAAGCTCCACAAAAACTAACTCATTTGCAGAGTTCTTCAAGTTTCACAAAGTAGCACTAGTCTTAGTGGCAATTTTATAAGGCCTGACCTTCCCGGAGAATGAGGACAAATCAGTAGTTCTCAGGATCTACTAAATATTTAATCACTTTTATTTAAGTTCTAAATGAACTTTGTGGCCTAAAGAAGTTAATACACCTCCACAAACCTGCCTTCAGCTGGGCATGACAGACCCATTATTATTATTATATACAGCTGTAAAAAGCTGGTTCCATAGCATAAATTGCACTGAAATACTTAGGCCCCGAGATTACTTGAGAAGAATTGTATTGCTTGTTCAGTCGTATATTTTGATCTTTATTGCTGGTAGTTTATTCTCATGAGAGTTGGGGATTAGTCTTGCTTTTAATGTAAAAAGTATATCTGTGTGGGTAAAAATATAAAACGAAAATAGATTTTAATGGTAACGTTGGTTCTTAGCATTAATTTTACATGCATTTTTCATTCTGAACTTTTAAACAGTTTTGAGAAACATATGAGAGATTTGTGAACGGGGGCAAGAGCGGGTCAAATGTATCAAATCCTTGGATTCCAGCAAATGTAGGGTTTGTGGAAGAACAGGGAAGCACACATGTGTTGGGAATGTAAATTAAAATAAAACCCCACTTTGGGGAGACTTTGAGAAGTGAGTGTACCCCGTTAAAGCAAATGACTGAGGCATTTGTCTTCTTAATAAATTAACCAAATATGAATGTGAACATTAATTTTATCAGTCTGCATTTTCGTCTCTGGATGAAAGTGTTTCAGGAAAAATCATAAAAGAATCCATGGTAGCTCTGAGAGGTTAAACTCAACAGTTGTTTTCTTTGAAGTTCCTGGCCATGAGGTTAATTGCCAAAACTGCTTGTGGAAAAGGTGGTAACAATTTAACAAGACTGTACAACTGCAGAGACTCAGATGAATATCAGGTGTTCGCAGATGTTTTTTCCTAACAGGAAAGAGGGTGGGGAGGGGAGGCGGAACAGAATGAGAAACAGGGGAAGAGAGAGGCCCGAATAAAGTCCCAACTAAACAGCCAATAATTCTTTGTTTGCTTAGCCAATCATCCTGTAATTGGCCAGGAGGTTAATAGGAGTCTATTGATTGGTCAGGAGGATTGCTTACTGCGGCTATTTTTACAGTATGCTCCCAGACAGAAGGCTGCAATTACTGGAGCTCTCATTCCCACTCTTTAGGGCCACTGCTGCTCTGATTTATGAAACCTGATCGGGTTGCTGTTGGCAGTTTGTGTTTTAAGTGTTGCCTTCTGGGTCTCTGCTGCTTACGGGTCAGTGTGCTATTTCTCATCATTTATTGTGGTCATTGCAATAGGGAAACTTATTTATGACTTAACTAAGGTAGGAATACATTAAAAATAATAACCGCCACCCACGTGGACTGAAAAGTGGGAGCAGTCCTACTAGATAGGTGACAGAGCCCAACCTGTTCTAGAAGGAGAATCTCCACTGCCAGGGTAGAGTTAACAAAAGAGATCAAGAACATATAGTCCTCATTTTCATCTGTCTTTAACAGATTCATTAACTTCATTAACTGCTACTAATCGATTACACTTAGATTTGCTTTTGTAAAACTTCTGGCAATTAGATTTGGTTGCTGATGTGTTTAATGTCAAGAAAACAGGCTAAGTCTGCAGCATCTTTAAGCAACCAGGCTGTTTCTGGGGCTTGTGACTGGGTCCTTCTGTGGTAACCCATCCTGACCTGATCTTGACCTTAGCATTACTAATAAGGTACTTACCTCATCGTTTCATTTCTCACTTGCTAAATGTGACTATAAATCCTCGCCTTACTCAAAATCTTGATTTTCTCTGCCTGTTCGGCCTTCTCCTATGATTCAGAGATTCCTGGGAGCCTACTGGTAGGAGATTACATCTTGGATGCTGAGAAGGCCCTGAGCCACAGACTGCTGGGGAGCCACCTCTAGACAACTGACTGCCTGCCAACTTGTCATTGAAAGCTGTGGTGGTCTCAACTCCTATCAGCACTGTGGCAGGTGCTGTTCCCTTCTTGTCTGGCTAGTACTGATTGTGCAAACACATGTTCCTGAAACACTGTACAGGATTTGTAGCAAAGACCATTCCATAAATGACTGTACAACATAACTTTTCTGTGTACCTGGAGTCGTGTGACAGGAACCACAGTGACTCCAGTGGATATCCTGAGCCAGTTTCCAAGGAGAGGACTATCAAGCAGTAGGAAGAAAATTGTGAGGCATGAGTGCATTTGGCCTGAGTAAATTGCCCAAGCGTAGAACTAGCAGAGGCCCAGCGACTGACTGCTGTAAGCACTTTGAATGGGTAGAGCATAGGAAAAGGCCAGATCTTGCCATTCTAAGTTTCCCCACCCCCTGCTTTATGAAGACAACAAAACTTTAAATCTTTAGGTTATTTTTCAGGGGGAGAAACAACCACTGTCACTCCAATCCTCCAGGTCCCTGATTGTTGTCCTCCAAGAGCTTCCTGGCTTAGTGGGCCCACCTGTCACTACAAAGCAGTAGAAGCTATGATTACTGATCTAGATCAAGGGACTAGTCCAGCTGCCCACAGATTAAACTGTTGTTGTTAAGGGACACTTTAAATTAAAAAAAAAATTATCTGTACATTAATGCCTTTCCTAATTCCTTCTTTTGAAAGCTGTCATACTATACAAACCCTACTAAACAACACTTTCACTGTCCTCCTTAGCTTACCAGAACTCCTGAGAGCCTCTGTAATGTTCTGCCTTGACATTTTACTTGGAACTCCTCTCTGTCTGTAGCTTCTGCACATGCAATGGGGAATTTTTATGCCCATCACTCTCTTGCTGTTTAGTCTGCACTTATTGTAATCTCACCTGTCATGTGGCCTTTTTTTTTTTTTTTGGCTCATCTAATGGACATATTGCTACCATAATGCAATGATGGGGAGTAATATTCATCTAACTTGTCTTTCACTATGGTAATTATAGCTCAAGGAAAGCAAAACATGGGTCATCAGATCTCCCATAGGGTAGCCTACCACCAATTCCGCTGGTAGAGAATATAATTTTTGTCCTTCCTGGTTCACATTTAGGCAAGATTACCTTTCTCCCCAGTTTCCTACCATTTTAGTATGAATGTCAGAGGGAAGAAGGTAGATGTTCAGTGCTTAAAATTTGCCACTCACATGACTTCTGCAACTTCATCAAGCCCCTGAGGTTTCATCTCCTGTCTACTTCCTTCAGCGGGGTGGCTTGTGATTTTTCAGTAGGTCACAAGGCTCTTTATCCCCAGTTTCCTCAGTCCACTGGTTTGAGCCCCCAGAGAAGGATTTCTGAAATGCATTCTCTCTAATGTCATTGTTGTGTGCCTTTGGAACTTTCATACTTGGCTTTATTCATTAATTTGTTTTGCTAAATTTCTAGGGTTTCCTCATTATCAATTTTCATATCAGAATTCAACAGCATTCCTAAGAGTCTAAGACTAACACATGAACTTTCATCTTCCTACTTGGGGTTAGAATTTGCTGGTTTTGGCCTGGCACTGTAGCCTAGTGGCTAAAGTCCTGGCCTTGAATGTGCCAGGATCCCATATGGGCGTCGGTTCTAATTCTGGCAGTTCCACTTCCCATCCAGCTCCCTGCTTGTGGCCTGGGAAGCAGTCGAGGACGGCCCAAAGCTTTGGGACCCTGCACACCCATGTGGGAAACCTGGAAGAAGTTCCTGGTTCCTGGCTTTGGATAGGCTCAGCTCTGTTTTGGTCTCTTAGGGAGTGAACCAGTATATGGAAGATATTTCTTTCTGTCTCTCCTCCTCTCTGTATGTATCTGACTTTGCAATAAAAATGAATAAATCTTTTTTTGAAAAAAGAATTTGCTGTTTTCCAAAGAACTTCAACCAATCACTGTTAAAAAAAAATCAAGCAAACCACATCCTGAATCTAGAAATTTGAAGGCTGCATTGTTTTTCATATCCTGGTACTGCTAATAAAAGCATCAAGGAGAGGAGGACAGTCCATTCATCTGCAGAAGGGAAGCGAGGGATGGGTGAGCAAATGTGTTGTTCACTCCCAGTCAGCACTTGGTTCTCCTAAAGTGCCTTTCCTGCAGATATCCGTCATACTGCTTCTTTATTTTTTGTTTTGTTTTTCTTTGTTGTGTTTTGAATCAGCATGCCCTTTGCCAGACAGAGCAACAGAGGAAGGGGGAGAAGAAAATTCATGTAATACAGCAGACATTACAAACCCAGAGGTGGTATAAATGCAATAGTTGGAAACACTATTTATAAAGCTCTGGGTTCTGACCCAGCCATGACACTCACCCTTTTAGGACAAGCCAGGGAGACATTTTATCTAGTGTCTAGGATTTTTTTTTTTTGTTGTTCCGGGACAAAACTGTTACCACAATGTTTTACATTCTTGAGAAGTAAAACAGGGCTTCAGTTAGTCATCAGAATATTTACTACTTAATGTGTTTAATGTAAAAAGTAATAATATTTATTATAAATGCAACTATTGGCACTAAATATGTTTTTATATTTCAATGCAAATGTGTACTGTTTGCAAGAGATAAAATAAATTATCTCAAAAATATACTTCTCTCTGTACTTTCCCTTGACATTATCTTGTCAGTATGGAAAAGTGATCAACAAACAGCATAGAGAGTTTTTAACTAGACATTGCAGACATCCTGTAGGAACCCTGTATGGGTCACTCACATGACATGACTTTAACACAACCGTTTTACTAAGTAAAAAAAGAAAAAATATCTTGGAAGTTTATCTGTGATTTAAAAAACATTTTTCTATCTGTATTGTAGATGAAAGAAGTTTTAAGCAGAGCAAAAACTAATGCAGTTTGACATAAATTTTAATGAATGTTATCAAAAGCAAATAGTGGGTCAAATAAAACAATGCATTTATTCTGAACTTTGAGTTGGGACAATCTCTGTTTCCTGAGGCTTTAGTGGCATCATAAAGCACTGGTGATTTAGACTTTATGATGTATTGCATTATTAACAGAAATAAATACTTATTTTGAGAAATGGATACTTCACATCTAAACTTTGTTTTCTCTTATTTAATAAAGCTTAAAATAGTGGCCAAAAAAAGGAAAAGAAAAAACAAAAAACTACAGAGAAAGTGTAACATTTGGTTGAAACCTTTACTTCAGTTTGCCACCCTTGGCTGGATTTTTACATCTGTCTGGGAGCAAGCCTCTGGTGTTCGTCAGTAAGCAAGAGAAAGATACTCGCTCTCGGATAACAGGCATTTGGTGAACTGGCGACAGTCATGCAAGCGAGAATGTTTAAATGACTTCAGCTCTTTCTAGCTTCATTATGTCAGGCTGGCAGATCACATATGGCATTATGGAAATCAGCAAATGAAAACCATATTGATCAGCATTGAGAACAAATGTAAAAAAGGTGGTCTTGGGGAGAAGCGGGAGGAGAAGAATGCCTTCCTGGTCAACCTGATAGGGCCCTGTGAAGGCCTTTTAATCATTTATTAGCGTACCCCTCCCTCTTCCCTCTGCACTCAGGTTACCTCAGCCACACAGCATCCTGCTCCATTTATCTTTTAATGTTTCCTTTATTTAATTTATTTTTAAGCTCCAAGTTATACTCTCATTTCAGAATTGAGTTTTACTTTTCAAGGGATTGTTTTAAGTGACTTAAATGACTCTTCCCAACAATCCAAGCAGGCATTCGAAGGAAGAATAGCATTTTCTGAGATTAACATATCAGCAAATAATTTACTTGGTGTGCACCGCAACCAAAAGCAGAGAGAGAGTGACAGTCAGCCAGTCAGCCAGCCAAAAAAAAAAGTAAAATCTGAGTTGTTCACTCACCCAGTTCTCTGGCTATGGTTTGGGTCAGTGTACTCATTTTCATATCTTCTTCACAAGTTTTGGAAGTTAGTCTGGAAAGATTACTTCAGATCTAACCCTGGAACCTCGGTTACCTTTCACTTTCCTCTCTACTCTGTGACTTTAGGAAAAAGGTCTCATTTTCTTTCATCTTGTTTCTCTGAGGGAAGACTTAGAGCAGTAGTTGGTTTGCCAAAATGAGATAAAGAAATGAACCTGAACCTGTGCCTCCTGGAGGGTCTGTTGACCTTGAGTCTCCTCACCTGAGCTTCCATTGCCAGCTTTGTGGCTTGCTTCCTTTCCCAGGCCACATTTCAGCCTGGCTTTGCAGAACAGCCACACTGGTTTCTCCCACTCTTCCCACTCTCACTCCTGCCTCCCCTTCTGTTTGTTTGTCCAGGTTCATCATTTGGGAAGAAATGTCATGGACTTGTTTGTTTTTGTTCTTTTTAATATGAACCTCTCCTTTGTAGTTGATGAATAACCTGTAGATGTGAGTTTTTGGAATACTCATTGGCAAATAACAATGGTTGTTTCTTCATTGCTTTGGGATGTAAATAACTCTATTAAAAGACTCATACACAGAAGACATTTGGGTTATGGATGTAGGTGAATGCCATGAAACTGATCCACACAAACCAACTCAGTGATGGAATCTTCCACAGATGATTCTGGCAATGGACAGAACTGCATTTTTGCATTTTTTTTCTTTTGGAAGATAAAGCTTATATTTCACTCTCCTATTAATTTAGCATTAAATTCTGAAATCAGTATTCTTAGAAAACATGGGGTCTATCTCTGGGTGCTGTGGGTGATCAAATCATTACACTTTCTCTGTACTCTGCACTCCTTGTCTGAGGCTATTGGGGAATGGTTATTTTTCACTTTGCTTTTCTGTTTCTTGGCTTTCCCAGTGAGTACATCATGGAGCAATCTGATTAATCTGAATATCAAAAAATGCACAATGTGTACATCTGAGTTATTTCCATAGAATTCAAGACTTTTATTGCATTTTGTTTCCCCCTGAGGACTCCCAAGATATTTTCAGTAATACATTCAAAAAATCCATGTGTGAAATCTATTTTATCTTCTCTTCTTCTTGCATACTCATTGATTTCTAAGTGCTTTTCCTCTTAGACTCACATTACTATCCCATTTTGCTTTCTGGGCTCCACATCAAACAGTGTATGAATTACAGCAGGCATGCTATCTGTGCAAGACTTACTCCCCTTGTTTGTGGCAGAAGAGCAGAACATTCAACAGTGAGTGCTCTGTGCAGAAATGCTTGTCTTTCTTTCTCTCTGCCTCCTCCCTCCTTTTTTTTTCACTCTTCCCTCTCCTTCTCTTCCTCCCTTCTCTCTCTCTCCCCATTCCCAATGGGAGTGTTGTTTATAGAGCATTATAATTTATAACTGAAGAGAGTGGATTTAATTTCAGTGGAGAGGCTCGCCAGCAGGGCGCCAGCCTGCAATCATATGAATCAGCAAGCTGCAAACTCTATTGAATGGAAAGTATTATCGCCGGCCACAAACGGACACTGTTTCTCCTAAACAACTCCCTTGGTGCAGGAAGACCTTGTCTTCATTCATCTATTTTACATATATACTTCTGTTTTAATTTTGTCATTTCCTAAAAGTCTTTTCTCTTTAGATTGCAACTTTTCTTTAACTACTTTATTTCCTGACCCAACATTGAAAACTGCTATTGCATATTTCAGACCCATTGGATATCTCATCTATCCCTGTCTCTTATTATGCATGACTTTAGGTTTTCCATTTGCTTCTCCTTCCTGCATACAACTCTTTTTTTCTTTTTTAATGCGAGCTGTTAAACATACAAAAAAGACTATGATGAATAATTAGTGTGGATATTGTAAAATGCTAGTCAATTTCAGTCACCTAAATGTTTATTTAATCGTGGATATTTTCTTTATAGTTGAATATTTTTTCTACATTCACAGAAAGATTGATTTTCTTGCTTTTGATATCATCTCTGGAGATGATTTCTTATTCTTTACCTGGCCCATCCAGTGTCTGGTAGTATTAGTGCTTATACCTTTACTTTGTATTTTTTTCAACTGTTGTCATTTTTTATGAAGAGTACTGGAATATGTGAATGACTTTTATGGTTCATATTTGTTTCTGGCTTTAACCAAACGTGAACAGCTTTAAACTGAGTCATTTTAGAAATCAAGTTAGACTTACATGACTGATAGCTTTTTCTAATGCGTTTCACTGAATTCGTGTAGCTGTTAGAATTAGGAATTTTGGTAGCGATTCTTTAACTGACATTGAACTGGTTGCATTAATATTGCATAAAGTACTAAGCTGTCTTCATCCAGACTTTTAAGTAATTTCAACACTCCTGTCTTAACAATAAAAATTCAAATTGCACAAGTGCTGGTAGCTAATGTTGATATTTTGTTTCAAGAGAGAGGACTAGTACATAAAGCAATAACAGCTCAAATAAGGTATTTTGTTTAGATACCAGAGGAAAATATAGACTAATCTGCTTATGTTTGTGTAAAATAAAGATCTTCCATGGTTAAAAAGATGCTAACTGAAATAAATGCTAATGTTAAAAAGTAGCAAAAACATGCTGAAACCTCAGAAATTTTGTTTGAATTTGCATGTCTTGTCAGAAATGTATCTTTCTCTTGTGTGTATGAAAAGGGATATAAATCAGTTTGCATGTTGACAAAATTTAACATTAATGAATAAAAATGTTGTTTCTGTAAGTTTTCTCCATTCCAGCACAAATTATAAAGCCATTTACATTTGTAAATTTTCTTATATTACAATTTAATAGTTAATAGTCTTCACTTGTCTAAGCTAAAAATTTTTAAATTTTTTATTACGCAATAAGAATTACACTTAAAACAGAAAAATCAATATGTTTACCTCTGCTTTTTTCCAAATTAAACGTTGCTCTGTTTTGAGATCAGAGAAGGTGGACCCTGGATCGGCTTCGAGAGTTTTGGTTTGGCTTTGTTTTAGAGTCCTTGTGCTGGTGGATCCTCCCTGCAACAATTAGCTATCAGCAAAAGTAAAACTGCCAGTTTCCCCCCCAAAGCAATACTATGTGAAATGAGGAAGAAAATCATGAGGTGATTGCAGGTGAATCTCTCTAAATCCTTGTATTTGTCTTGAAACCACTTGGTAAGCCTGACCTGTGCTGCATGGCTTTTTATTGAATTGCTAACATCACACAGCTGCGTGCAGCTCTGTAATCCCTATCCTGATAGAGCAGTGGAGAGCGTGGTTAACAGCCTGGAGGAGTGGGAGTGCAGTACTGACTCAGGAAGGCTGGACTAAGCTGGGATGACTCACAGCGGTGGAAAGGACCTTGGTTTTTATCTGTCTTTTCAGAAGCCTGGGGAGTGAGGCTCTTTCTTCTTTCTTTTTGAGTCCTGGGTTCTTTGTTTTCATGTTTTGCTTATTTTCTTTTTGCCTAAAAGATTCATCTTTCCACCTGTGATGGAATGTTCACGTGAAATCTGGTTTGTGCCTCATTCTGATTACTTCCTATTTTTAAAAAAAGATTCACTATGCGAATTCTCAAATTGCAATGATAATACAGATAAACTCCGTTTGCCTATGAATTCTAAGCAAAAAAAAAATTTCTTTTTAAGTAGTGCTCACACATTCAATTAATTCCTTTGAGAGTTTTCTGCAGCTTAAGTAGAAGGAAAAAAAATGTGGTTACGTTTGGTTAAATTGCAATGTATATTGAAAATAGAATCATCTAAAGATAGTCTTGTCTAAAATCTACATTTTACTATGTGCAGAGACTGAAATTTAATGCAAGGAAGTTCACTTAAAATTTGTTTTTTATCATGTTAAGCATGGGGTTGTTTTACAGAATTTTTGCATGCTCTAAGGGCCTGACTTCTTAACATATTATCTAATTCCTTGATCAGAGAAACTTTGTAAGACTAAATCTGAGACACTTTTTTTCTTTTTTAATTTAATAAATGACCTTGTGAAAGTCCCTAAACTGATCTTACAGTGTATATGTGCTGTTCTAATAATTGCTGCTGGCTTCCTTGACTATTAATACAGAGTTTCCAAGCCTGCTTGAATAAAACTTGTGCCAGCATCATGACACTCCTTCCCGTGGTGTGACTGCCCTTGGGCACTGCGCGTGGCAGTCTGTGCAGTGTCGTAGTTGGTGGGATCCAGCTCTGCTTTGACTGAGCACAGCTGTGTGTTCATTTGTTTTCTAATTATCACAAAGGTTTTGTTTTTCACTCACTGAGGTCTTGTCTTTCCTTCCTTTTTTTAGTGGGGGTGGGTATTTTATTGGGTTAACAGTCTACCAATTTCTAATGTCTGTGCTTCTAAAATATAAAGAGGGTATATGACTGTAGTGGGAAACACCATGGGTGCTCTGCGTGAAACTGTGACCTTGAAGGGTGGAGGGTTGGGTCAACCCTCTTGGCAGCTGCTTTCCTGAGAGGGGAGGTGGGGTGTCAGGGAGAAGGAGCTGGCTGGCAGCTACAGATTAAGATATTTCTGACCCACAAGAGTAACCAAATGCCCATATTTCTTCATTTAACATAATTAATACCTTGTATTTCCATTGACTTTGATAAAGTGGCCCTCCACTTTCCACCCCATCCCCCTTCTCACAGTCAATTTCAGGAAGACTGCAAGAAGTCTGCAGTTAGTAATACTACAGAAGACGAAAGATTGCATGCCTTTTAAAAGCTAGCATCCAAAGTCTCAGTTAGGTTGCTGCCTAGCCGGAAGCTTGTAACCACATTAACATGGAAAAACTATTCCATTTCTAGTATACTGTGCTTTAGCAGCAGGGGTTGTAGTGTACAGTCTATGTGAGACATTTTGGTTCGGCTGCAAAGAAGATCCACATATAAAATTGATGTATAATTACAGGAACTATATGAAAAGTCTTAAACATTTTTCATCAAGTATTGTTCAAGAGGGATTCTAGTTGCATTTGCTGTATGAAAAAGAGGTCTGAGATACATTTTGATCATGTTACAAGGTCCACTTGTTGCATTTCATTTAAAACAGTTGTTCTTATTGCATTACGCACAAATCCTAGTGGTTTTCAATTTATTTCTTTAAAGGGAGAGACAGTGGCAAAAAATTTGCATATGAGTTATGCAATATTGTATTTTTCATGTCACTTTACCAGTGTCTTGTTTGCCTTCCACTTTGCCTCAGTGTACACATTTCTGAATGAAAAGGACATACTGTCTTCATTTTAATAACCTACATATGGCTGAAGCACTACCTGAGCAGGTGACATCCGTGGAAGACAAGGGTGGTTGCTGGTTGAAGATAGTCAGCTGCCCCTCCTTTCCAGCACACACACCAGCCTCTGCAAATCCAGTTTCATGGTGCCTGCATTGCTGTCTGGTTAGTTAAACCTATTCTCCTCAGCTGATATTTAACTAGTAGCTTGGGCTGGAAAAGTGTCAGCTCTGCCTCTCTGGCCTTCACAAACATGATTGCTGGGCAAAGATGAGCTGCCCTGATCTGCTGTGATGGGCATAATTCAATTATGTTACTCTCTCAGAGGGAAAAAAGTGCATGTTTAATGCCATAACCAAATTCAATTCCTTCTACTAAGAAATCCTAAATTTGTGTTTCATAGCCAGCCAAATGTAGAGCTGATTTACATTTGCAGACCGGTTGTGAATCATTGAGTTTGAGAGAATAGGAAGTTGACTGTGTATGGATATGGCTTTACTATCTCAGTGAAATAGATGTGCTCTGTTCCTGCCATGTATATATATTCCTATATGTATATATATATTCCAAATATAAAATATATATTCCAAATATAAAAAATATACACACACACATATATATATATACATTTATATTTATATTCCCTTAGGTAAAAACTCAAGTACTCTTACTGGAAAATATACTTGGTAAGTAAAGAAATTGTGATTGCAATGTATATGGAAGCACAGTCTGGCAGGAAAATGCTTGATAGATGGAGGAAGTGGAAGCCATCAGGATTCTGATTCTTGGTAGGGTGGAGGCAGCTAAAGAATAAAGGTGAGCGGGAGGAGTAGGGGGAATCCCAGTGCCTACAAAACTGTATCACATAACACAATGTGATTAACAATAAAAATAATAATAATAAATAAATAAATCTTTAAAAAAAAGAATAAAGGTGAGCTTATGACATAGGTAGAATTGCAAAAGTATTCCTGTTGGCCAGGTTCCTTTTTTATTCCCAACAAACCGATGTTTCATATGCTTTTGACCCCACAGAAGGGCAAGTTTCTCATCCTAGTTATGTGGAAAGGGTAAATATGTGGCACTTTGTTAGAACATGTCCGTGCAGAATTTCCCACTCCCTTTTCCATGCCACAGTCTATTATTATTCAGCAAGACCAAGATGATCCCAGTAGTAAATCTTATTGGTATGGTTCACTGATTTGTTTGGACTCTGCATTTATTTTACCAGGCTTCTCTGATAGTATTTTGCAGTTTTCAGCTTTTTGTTGCTGAAAACAAAAATAATAAGTAAACCAGTTCAGGGGCATATTTCTTTTTCTAAAACTGTTTGCATGTCATGGTGCTCTGCTCAGGGAGGAGCAACATCTCCAGGACAGACTGGGACCTGAGGAAACACTGCTAAGTGGAATGTGAAAGATCTGAGGGTATTATTCACATTTTTATTCTTTTGTACTATATGATGATACATTCAAGAGGTTCAACAATTTTTGTCTTAAAAAATTATGTACATCCAAATGTATCTTGTTCAGTTGCTATACATAATTCTGTAAATTTAGTCATACTTTGGGAAGCACCAAGGCAGCATTTTATTAATTCATGGGCATGCATTGTGTGACCTAGAGTGAATACAGTAGATATTGTTGACATTTTATAAGTGAAGTACTGTGGCATACATTGTAGATACCATTCAGTAAAACAAAATTTAGCAGATCAATTCTCAACTATCAGGAAATGGCGTAATCTTTGCTTTCTCACTGAACAAATGCATGATCAGTTTATTTTTTTTAATGAATCATATTACCATTAATTTTTAAGAATATTTTAAAATTGAAAAGTAGGGAGATATAGGAAGAGAGAGATAAATACACAAGTATATTCCAACTGCTAATTCACTTCTAACAAAAGCTGGTGTTGGTGCTGGTTCAAAGCCAGGACCTAGGAATTCGGTCCAGGCCTCGCATGTAATGGAGGGACCCAGTCACCTGAGACATCATTCAAAGCCTCCCAAAGCTAAGGCAGGAGTAGAACCCTTACAAGTGACAAGACATCTTAACTGCTGTGCCAGATACCCACTCTGACCAAGACGTTTCAGATTTGCAAAGGTGTAACTATAAAATGCTTTTCCAGTGCTCAGTTTTTTAGAATCTATTTTAGTTTAGATTAAAGGTTTCATTTTACAATCCTTTCTGGACTGTAGTTTAAGAATTAAAAATATTCTATTTATCTAGGAGTGTGAGAGAAACAAAAGAACTCAAACCACAATTTTAATTGAAATTACTGTATTTTTAGGAACTCAAATCAATGACAAAGACATGATTTTTCTTTTCAAAACCGTTCTTAGAGTAACATGGAATCATGTATTTGGTGATTATGAAAACAGTGGTATGGTATTGACCCATCTTCTAAGCCATTAAAGAAATAGTAAATTAGATTCTGGTGTTAAGCGTGCTTCAGAATTCTCTAGCTCTGAAGAGCAAGTATCCCAACATGATGAATGTGTGCATGCAGGGTTGTGGATGGGTACTGTTGCACAGTTGTTTAAAAAACCACTTGAGTTACCCATATCATATTGAAGCATGTGGGATCGAGTCCCACCTGTGCCTCCAATCCAGCTTCTGGATGATATGTCCCAGAGAGGCAGCACTTGTTGACTCAAGTACTTGAAGAAGACCTGGATTGAGTTCCAGGCTCCTAACTTCAGCCCAGCCAAGCCCTGGTTGTTACAGGCCATGTGAGGGAGTGAACCAGCAGGTGGGAGATGTATGTTTGTGAATGACTCCCTTTCAAATAAATAAGTAAAATACTCAAAAAAAATTAAGAATGTTCTGTTAATCCTAACATACTAGTTACTGATTAGACTACTTTCCAGGAAAACTAAACCAAGCAAACTCCTGTTCCACAAATCACTGGGAAGCCATATTGAGGCATTTACATGATTTTAAGATAATCACCATATTATAGTTTATAGAGAACTCTTCAGTGGGGCATGTGAATTGGTAATACTCAAGAGAAATCAAGAGGTAGGAATTACTATTTTCTCTTTTACCTGTGAGTAAGCTGAGGCTTGGAGTTGTTAAACTATTCAGCATACTGGGAGTCACAGTGAAATTTTCTAAGTCCAAATCCTCTCTTCTTACCATGAGACAGTGCATAATTGTTAAGATGGTAATGATCATAGTTAAAGTAAATGGTTGCTACTGCAGCTTCTTGATGAGTAAAGGAAATAAGTCTCATAATTTGTCTCCCCTTTATTGCTAGTGAATCTTTGCAAAACAAAACATCTTTGCTTGGAGCTGCTTCTGGCAGATTATCAGCAAGCAAAATGCTTGAATTCCCTCGTGCCATATTTCGTCCTATACAGTAGCTTATGTCACTGATAGCTTCATCACAGTCTTCCCTCCCGCTGCTTTTAGTGAAAAGGTAGTTTCATCAGGACCTGCTTAGGGTTGCTCACAGCCCTATAAGCATTTTCTTAAAGAATCTATCTACTTTTTGAGATATTAAATAGTTGTTGAATGCTTATTGTATTATTTTTTGTTAAGATTTTTTTTTAGAGGCAGAGTTACAGAGAAAAAAAAAAGAAACAGAGCTTACTGTGTTCATAACTGTGGGAGATAAGAAAATTTTGTTTCTTGGGACCAGCGTTTGGTGCTTCTTTAGTTGGGAAATTTGAAGGATACATGCATTTGAGTTATTTATAGACAACATTTTGTCTTAAAAAGACATAGGAATTTAGTCTAGCCAGTATTGTGTTGCTTGAGATGCCTGCATCCCATGTCCAAATGCCTGAGTTTGATACTGAGTTCCACATCCTAATTCCAGCTTCTAGTTAATACAGCCCTGGGAAGTGGTGGTGATGTCTCAAGTAGTTGGGCTCTTGCCACCCACATAAGCAACCTGGATTGAGTTTTTTTCTGCAGGCTTTGAGCCCCAGCCCAAGGCCATTGACCTGGAGTGAACCAATGGAGGAAACCCTCACTGCCTCCCACCCAGCACCTCAAATTTTAAAAAGATTGAAAATAGTTTTAAAAAAAGATGAACACCATTAGGTGCTGCATGACTGATTACAAAGTGAATGGCACAGGTAGTAAATACTTTGCATTCTAGAAGGGGGAAGTTCAAGCTACTAAAAGAATACTAGTGGAGTCATTGTCGGACTCCACTTCCTTCTTAAAAATTGCAGCTCAAAAGAACTAACATATGGGCTTCAGATTACAGAATGAGACTTAAATCCAAATCCTCTGCCAGGATTGTACTCCGTATAAACTGTAGACACCTAGATTTTTGAGGATGTAGTTCCACCATCAGTATTTGAAAGTTTCTGACATGATCTAGCAAATGTTTGTGGAGCCTAGTGCCATGCCCTGGGCAGTTTCTTGGGGTAGATATTTGTGCAGTGTGTGCCTAACTGAACTACAAGGTAACCTTAATACCAGAGTCTTACATAAATATGCTGAGAGAGACCAGGGCAAGTGGTAAGAAATCCTGTTTATGAGGAATGCAATGCCTTGTAAGGGACATGTTTCGTAGTACAGAGAGGAGCTGTGATTTTGTTTATGGTTGCTAGCACATCTCACATCTTTTCTTTCTCTCACATCTCATATCTGTTTTTCACCATCTTAAACACTTGTACACTTGCCTTGCTGATAAACTTACTTTTTGATATCTGCAGTAACTTTTGTAGGCTTACTTTTCCTCCTCTTTGGTACACTATAACTCTGCCTGTCTCTTGATAGTATAAGTAATTGTATTTCTCCATTGGCTTTTAAACACTCATTGAAAACAAATGGAATTTATGCTGGTGACAGAATTCAGCATTAGCTTGTTTCATTTGCAGGGTCAGTGTTGCTGTTTCTCTTTTCCCATCCTTCTGTGTATGTTTCTGTTTTTCGCTTATGTAACTTGGTGCCTTTTTCTGTCCCCTCACCATTTTTCCTCTAACTCTTATGCCTTGGATGGTCTTTGTCCTCTTCAACACTGTATCTCTTTACACCCGTCAGGAGATTCTTTTGTTCCTTGATTCTTTTCTATATCTCTGTTCTCCTACTTGAGATCTGGCATTTAATTACAATGCTACGCAAAGGTTATGATCATTTTGTATGAAAAATTCAATCAAATAAAAGTTAGTTTCTGTTTAAAAGTGGCTCTGGATATATGGAGATTAGGTCATAGTTTTCTCACCTTTTCAAATATTTATTTCTTGTTTTACCTGCTGCCAAAGTCTAGAATTCCAGAGTGTTTTTTCCTTGGTAATTTAATTAGGCCACAAGTTTGGAGCTTAATGGTAGATCAAAAAATGTATGATATGCTTGAGAGATCAAGACAGCAAATTGATTGCTGTTGTAGCAAAAGTTGGCAGATGTGGGAGAGGGAGCAGGTACTGCCCTGTGCTGCAAGATCTAAGTCAGTGATCAAGGTCAGCTTCAGTTCATTAACTTCTTCTGAGGGCCTATAGTCATTGTATCTATAACTACACATAGATTATATTATAATTATAATGCAGCACAGTTTTAGAATTACTTATGCTAAATTCAGTCATTCCTAGAATAGGATGCTAAAAGTTCTAAAGTAGCATAAATCAATTCCTGTCCATTTTACCTGATTTCTGAATGCCTGCAAATTGAGCAATCTCAGCTCTAAAGGTGTAGACATGGATAAATCAACTACCTAGTCCCAGGCTAGGAGTAGGCAGCAGTGTATTCCTGATCCAAATAATGATAAGTTTGAGTAGCAATATAAGGATTTTTATTGTGCTGTCAGCTAAGGTAGTATTGAAAATGGAGCTCACTCTCAAGAAATGTTTTCTCAACAATCCTAATACTTATATTTTAGTCCTGTGTTTATACAGTACTGTAAATTGTTTGGACCCTGAATTCCTAAAGCATTTCACTTGAAACAACACAATGAGAAATTTTAAGCTCAGCAGAATTTAAGAAATCCAGAATTTAGATAATAATTATGTGTTTAGTCTGATACACAAAGCATAATAATATGATTTGGGATTCTGTACCTGGATAACCTTATTATGCCATGAGAATTCTTCTGTTTAAGAATATCTTGATGTACTTCACAAGTTCTGCCTACCAACCTTCATAAATAAAGATAAAATACACAAAAAATCAATATGCTTTTTCAGTTATTAAAGACATGTTAAAGACTGAGTAGCAGACTGGAGTATCAGTTATAATACCAGTGTTATTAAGCCAGCAATATCTGAGGATATTAGATCATTTTTATTTATCTCATTAAAAATGGATTTTACTCCTTTCATGTTCTGTAAGTTGGTTTTTCTAAAAGTAGATTAATTAATATTAATTACAAACACTTGGGGGTGGGTATTTCATACATAAAGCTTACAAAGCTGGCACCAGCCTTACTCTTCTACCTGAATCATATAAACTGGTTAGGTACATGAAATAATTACTTCAGGGTATTGCTATCAGTCATTTATGACAGTGATCACTTAGGGGTAGGAAACAAATCTCTCAAAGCTAATACATATTGCAAAGAGGGGAAATCCAAGTGGAGTACAGTTGTGTCCTTGAGCAGGCCAAATTAATCTAGGAATCTGAGGTGACTAGGTGACCAGAACTCATAGAGCAGAGTCCCCAAGAGCAAAGAGTTTCACAGTGAGAAAGAGACATGGGAGTCTCTAGAAATCCACAGAGATGCTGCCCAAGGCTCAGGAAAGAACCACTTGAGGTTGTTCCCAGTCATGTGAGCCGCTTACATGGGGCTGAGAATAATTTGTAGCACACAGTCCAGAATGGAAATATCTTGTCAGTTTCAAGTAAACAGGTAAGAGAAATGGTTGTTGTTGTTATTTACTTTTTGCTTCATTTTTAATTTGATAGTAGGGCAAAATTTCTCTTAGATTAAGGTGCTCTAGTTTATCTAGCAAACTTAAAATCACTACTGAATATACATAATGGGCATTGCTTTTAACCAGTGCTAAAGAAAAAAGTTGTAAGGTTGCTGCATCATTTGTAAGGTTTTATGGCATTTCCTAAAGGTCTGAAGTACTTGAAAGTCTAAATTAAACATTGGTCATTAACAAATATAAAATAAAATAATAAAAAATAAAATGAAACAAATACAAAAAAGTAATGACTATATAGCCATTATAACTAATAGGTAATCAAATAAAATGGATTTATAAAACTTCTATTTTCCAAAGTAGTGATTGTTAAAAAAAAAAAAAAGAAAGAAATGAGAAAGGAAAAAGTGACCAAATAGAAATCATATGGCAAACATATCAAAAATCATATTAAATCTAAATGGTCTGAACACCTGATTAAAAGGAAAAAGTGTCAAATAGGTTTTCTAGAGGGTCGAAATTCAGTTTTATGCTACCTACAAGAAGCCCTATTAAATATAAAGACACAAATAGGATAAAAATAATACAATGGAAATAACAATATGCTATGTTGACATGAACAAAAAGAAAAACAGCAGTATTAATTGACAAAGTATACTTTAGAATCAAGAAAATGCCTCAGAAGAAATTTCTGAGGAAAATTACAGATAATGAAAAGGTCAGTTTGTAAAAAGACCATCTCAGTTCTGAATGTTTAGGTATTTGTTTATAGAGCTGCAAAATATGACCCAAAACTGAAAAAAATACATAGAATTAGATAAATCCTCAATTGTAATTGGTGATTTCAACATCCTTCACTCAATAAATGATAGAATGCACAATTATTCCGTAAGTAGATAGAATATTGGAATAACTCTAATAGCCAACCTAATCTCATTGGCATTCATTTCAAACCACTAGCAACAGTGGCATTACTTTCTTTCCACAAACCCGTAATCACAATAATCTGCATTGTAAGCTACAATACAAGTCTACATAAATTTAAATCATATACAGTGTTCTTCAACCACAGTGGAATTAAAATGCAAACCAGTAACCCATATGTATTTGGAAAAATCCCCAAATATTTGGAATCTAGCACTTCTACATATCTCACAGATTGAAGAAGAAATAAAAAAAAATTAGAAATTATTTTCAACTGAATGGAAGTTCAGACAAATCATCAAAATCTGTGCAATGCTCTAAAGCAGTACTGAGAGGTAATTTTATAGAACTACTGCCTATATTAGGCAAGATGATAGGTCTTCTTATTAGTGACCTTGGCCTATCTAAGTAGACTCATGATCTAAGTGGAAATGTGATAAATAAAAACAGAAAAACAATAAGTTCATTGAAATCTTGATTTCTTAGTTTCATTACCAGTAGTGTGGTCTGTGAAAACATAATAAATTGTACTTTATCAAAATCAAGCTAGGACATAATTTCAAAACAACGTAACAGCTGAATTATATAGTTCTACATTCTTCACAATGGCTCTGATAGTGTATACTCCCACTAACTTCCAAGGTTCCTTGGGAGAAAATATTACTATAAGTAACACATCAAGAGGAGATATTTTCAGATTACATAAGTGATTAAAAGGGCTATAATCCAAAATATCTTTTTTTTCTTTAAAAATCTATTTATTTTTATTGGGAAGGTAGAGAATGAGAGACAGAAGATCTTCCATCTGCTGGTTCACTCCCCAAATAGCTGCAATGACCATAGCTGAGCCAGTCCAAAGCTAGAAACCTGTGGTTTCCTCTGGGTCTCGCACATGGGTGCAGGGGCCTAAGGACTTGGGCCATTTTCACTGCTAACCTAGGCCGTTAATAGGAGACTGAATCAGCAGTGGAGCAGTCAGGACACAAACCATCACCCTTATGGGATGCTGGCTCTTGAAGATGAAGGATTAGACTGTTGAGCCACAGTCCCCAACCCCGAATATCTTAAAAATTAAAGCTAAAATCCCAGTAATAAAGAAAATTAAGTAAAACATGAAGCAAGTAAAAATGTTAAAACCAGGTAATGTTGTTGGTTTAAGGAAAAGTGTATTTGAGGTGTCTTCATGGAGAATGTAGATTGTGAAGAAGCCATGTATAGATTTCACGATTGCTTTGTGTCAATTTGCAGCTACTGCATAGGTTCATATTCTGCCCTACATTTCTGTATTTTATAAAAAGATAAACATTAGGCAATTGTATTTTTTTCAGCATTTGAGTTGGCATTTTGCTTTGAACCATGCAAATATAGGTTTAAATCATAATTTTAAAAATACCTCCCCAGATTTACAAATTTTGATTTGGTGTACCATACTTGCAATCTGCTATCTAATTCTGTAGAGGTCCTGCTTGGACATTATATTTTGAAATCTGTATTACAAAGTCTTTTATCCTTTTATTGGTTTAGTACTTTAAGCCTGAGACATGAAAAAGAAGACTATCAGCAAAAATCAATTGAAATGCAGTTAGATAAAAATCTGATGTACTAGGCAGAAGGCTTAGTAGCAGCACTATATAATCAATTAGGACCCTCCAGCTGCATACAGAGTTTTACCCATCCAATCACTTTTCACACGTTTCCTCCATTAGCTTGACTAGAGTTCTCCTTCTTCTTTTTTTTTTTTTAATGTGAATTATGATGAATGTGGAGATGGGTCATTATCCTACAGGAACCAGACTGTGCTGGCATTTAGTGAGTAGGACTAGCTGCTTCTGCTAACAATAAAGTACAGATTTATCTGCCTCAAAGTATGATTGGGAAGCTGTGGTCATTGTTATCTAATTCACTTAATGATGTTACAATACAAATTTGTTACAGTACAAATTTACAGCATAAAATTATTTTGGTTCATCTGGGTAACTTACATAATTTTAAAGAGTGAAGGAATATAATTTGTTAAAAAAAAATGTAGGGATTTTTCCATGGCTTAAAAAGCAATAACAAATTTAACAAAGCAGGTGAGGCCCTTAAATGTTCAAAAGTATAAATAACAAATGAAGCTGCCAGTCCTATGTGAAGGCACTGGGGCTGTGTGAAGTAATGCACATTAACATATGCAGCAGTCCTGCAGGTGTCATAATCTAAAAATGATGTGACTACAAGAAATGTGATGGAATTACTGGGCTTGATTGCACTCACCAAGTGACTGAGATTCCATTATTAGGTAAACTGGACCAATCAGAACAATATTAACATATTTTATTTTCAAAAATTCAGTGAAATAAAACTACATGTTAGATAAGCATATGTTATCTGTCTTGTACTTGAATGTTCCTTATAAAAAAGAAAGGCCCTCTCACTTGAAAAACTCCACCTTGGCAGATTCAAATATTCCTGCTATGAACAACTGTTAAATTTTAATTTGTCCTTAAATTGGATTTTGTTTGTTGGTTTTAAGAGTTTCTTATTCCATATTCCTAATGTCACAGATAAAGGCTTTTTTAAAAAATCGAAAAAGGAAAAAAAAAATCTAGACTATAGTGCTTACAGTCCAAAGTGTCACTGATGTTAGTGCTTGGGGGCATTGTAATGTAAAATGACCTGGAAAAGCAGAACCTGTTTGCTGACTGTGATGGGCACCAAAGAAAGGCCCAATAGAGATGCTGTTACTGGAAGCTTAAAGCAGGCAGACCTTTGATGTGTTTTGTGCCATGACAGTGGGAGTGGAGTATGGCATGTTCAGTAATAGAAGAGTTAATAAACACCCAGAGCTGTGCTCATCTTGTAGCTTTAGTGAGGCTTAATCTGTAAGCTTGATTACCTCCTAACTCTCTAGCTCTTGTCTTTCCCTTCAAGCACTGCAGGGGCTTTATGGCGGGTATTAGTGGCATTTTGCCCAACACTGGTTTTAGGGAATTCATTCTACAAGATGGGAAAGCAGAAAGACTGAATATGTCTGCTGTGTATGGTCATTAGCAGGAGAGTCACCTTAGGAGCTACAGAAGCGCAGGAGGGGATGTATGACTTTACTAGAAAACCACAACTGAAATTCCACATCTCTCTTTTCTAGCCCAGCTTGTTCTAGGCTTGGTGTCACCGGCACGTAGAAGGACTAACTGTAGACATTTCTGGCAGAATATTCGCTTGTATTTCATGGGGAGTCTATTGTGTCCTCTGTGACACAACATTCATAAACATTTATCTGCCAAGATGTAGCTATCTGGAATATTTTTTGGAGACACATACAGAGATTTGCTCTGTAATTGATTTCTGTATTGAAATATTCTGGAGTCTGAGAGCAGATTGAGGGCTCAGTGTTTTTGCCAAACATCATTAAGTCGTTAGTGTAGGGGACTTGTAAAAGACCGATTAAAAGCTCAGTGTAACTCGTGTACAATTTTATATTAATCCCAGGAGCTTTCCAATATTCTTTTTTCTCTTTCTAATGAGGAGTCTGAGAAGATGATGTATTATTTCATTTAAATAAATCTTGAAAGATAAACTAAGAAAATTATTACAGCCGCAGATAAGAAATTAAACTATTCTGCCAACGAACTGTAGTAAATTCTGAGCCAATATCTGTTAAACTTGGAGCCATTGGGTAGAAATAATATTTCTTAAAATTTGACACAAAACCTTTGAGAGGAGAAGAGAGGCACAGTATAAGCTCTCACTTCCCCACAGGGTATTCCAAAATTGGTTGTCAGGTTGCCTAAAGGACATCTGCTATGCAAATATAGGGGTACTAAGGCCTGATGGCCAAGTGATGGGCTTTGAAATCAAGTGATGGCAGAAGCTTGCATGCCTTGCTGAGATCAGAAAACACAGCAAACAGAACTCACAGGTGACCATTTAGCCACACAATGAAGTTATATCTGTCATGTCACAAATGAAATAATGTGAAAGTACATTGACCATTGAAGCCTGGGGATGGAACCTTCTCTCAGTGAGTTCAGGATCCTATCATCTGTCATTGCCTCTCCACAACTTGGAATAGTCCTGAACCTATAATAGCAATTTAATTTTTTAAATTAATTAATTGAAATTATTTTAAATGATTGGTTTATTTACTTGAAAGGTGGAGTTAGAGAGGTCAATCTTTTGTCCATTGGTGCTGGGGCTAGGTCAGGCTTTAGTCAAGAACCAGGAGCTTCACCTCAATTCCCACTTTGTTGTGCAGACGGAAGCACCTGGTCCCATCCTCTGCTGCTTTCCCAGGTGCAGTAGCAGGGAGCTAGATTGGAAATGGAGCAAACCAAAACTTCAGCTGTTGCTCTTGTGGAATGCCAACTTCACAGGTGGCTGCCTATTCTGATGTGCTATAATGCTGGCTGCTCTTGGCATGTGATTGGTTGGCATAATTGTTGAGGGACAAGGAATGATTAGATCTTTAGATTGTTGCCAGAAAACATCTTGTACAGTAATACCTGAAACTGCTGGCCCATTGCTAGTGATCAAATGTTAGAATCTACACAAATTAGAGACACATATGTAGTTCCCATGAGAGGATTCTGATGGTCACTAAGATGAACAAGAAAATACTTATTTCTGTAACTGATACTATCTTTGAACCTTCTTTCAGCTATTTATCAATCAGTACATCCAGAAATAATCTCTTGTGTGGTAATGCAACCAAAGGTCTTGAATACTATAGTCATATGCTTTTGATAGTCTGAAGTAATTATTGTGTCTTTGAAAAAAAGACATATGAAATAGGTATACTGCTCAGTCCGCTTTCTCTTTTTCTCCTGAAATATTAATAGCTTTAGCTAGGTTTTCTGTTTTTGTGTATATAAAATAACACATTGTTGAAAACTCGTAATAAATGAAGAGTATTGCAGTTTTCCCAAAACCCCATGTCCCAATGATAGCCTGAATTTTTTTTTTTAAGTTTATTACTTTGAAAGAAAGGGTGACAGAGAGATAGGATGACAGAGCAAAATCTTCCATCTGTTGATTCCCTTCCAAGATACCCAGGCAAAGCCAGGAGCCTGAAACTCCATCTGGTTCTCCTTTGTGGGAGAAAGGAATCCAAATACTTAAGCTATTGCCTGCTTCTCCTTTCTCCCAAGGTGCACATTAGCAGAAGGGTGTATTAGAAGCAGAATAGCCAAGACTTGACCCCGGCATTGTTGTGTGGGGTGCGGACGTCACAAATGCCATCTTAACCTAGTGTGTGTCATAATGCCTACCCCCCTCACTTTTAACATTTTTTTCCTGTGGTTTCCAGACTTCTCTGTGTGTATGTCTTTAGATGTATTATTACTAACAACACTACTATAAATTCTTTTTTATATGTCTACCTGTGATGCACTTACTGCCGTACAGTATATTCCTGGAGGTATATATTCCTTGAGTTACTTCCTTAGAGTATACATGTTTTCAGTTTGTATACATTTTACTGAAGTGACTTTCAAAAACAAATTACTATATTCCTTTTAATAGAAACTTTTCTGTTATAGCCTTACCATAGTCTGGTCAGGTTTTCTCTACATGTGTTCATGTTAGATAAAAAGGTTTTTATGATGATTTATTGTTTAGTTTTGTGAATTTCCTTTTCACGTTGCTAATTTTTCTCTGAACTGTTTGTTACTTTCTCAGTTGTTTGGATTGTAAGGACTAAAATACAAACAGTTTGTCATATACATTGCAAATACTTTCCCATTTTAGTTCTTCATAAAGGACCTATTAGGGATTCTCTCCTTTGTTACAATTAAAAGTTTCAATGTACCTACTGTTTTCATTATTGATGTCTGTTCCCAAAAAAACTCCCTAGTTTGAGTATGTTGAAATTCATTCTTTCTTTTAGTCTTATCTCTTCACTTCTGGTCAGTCCAAAGAATGATGACTTCAGAGATGATAGATAGTCACATGTGTGAGGATTGACCATGGCTCTCAACTCCTTTGTTTAAAATGAGCAGTGGGTGAATCCTCAAGTTATACAGATGAAAGAAACATCCCTGTCTTCCTTTCAGCAGTTTGTTGTGCTGTTCCGCATCTATGGGGCGTATCAGAGCCAGATAAACAATTTCCATGTGTTTTTATGTGCAGCAATGTCGACTCCTGAAGAATGGAGTCAATTGCTTTTTTCCCTGGAGATGTATTGTCTTAGGAAATTCATACCCTGAGATTCAATAGACTTTAGAGAGTATTTTCTATTAATTTACATAGTGCAGATGTGACTCTGCTTCTGTTACTCTGATCACCTTTGTAGAGGTATACTGGATGAGCAGAGTTAGCTCTCAAAAAAGGACGTAGATGTCCCAGCATGACTTGTTTATTATCTCCCACAAAGAATTTTTCCTTTATTCTAGAGTACAAGTAAAAAAAAATTAGTTACTTAATGTTTTATTTCCTTTCCAGCACCACAAGCTTATGTCTTACTTGAGTTGAAAGTGGAAATGCTCTCTGCTAGTATCCCATCATTATAAACTTTGTGAAAGCATACCAGAATTTTGAAGAGGCACTTAACCAATTTTTAGCAAATATTTCTTACCTTGTTTGTTTATTAAGGAGTTGGGTATGTGTAGTTTGAGTTTCATGTTTCTTTCCTTTTCTAACTTTTTTGTTTAAAATAAAAAGCATATACAATATTAAAGTATTATTGTAGTTTGCATCCATAAAATTCATCCATTATCTGGGTATAATTTAATTATTTATAAAGTGAATTTATGGTTGTGCTGCTAACACCATAATAATTTTAGAACATTTCTCTTCCTATTGTCATGTGACAGTAAACTGCCATTCCCAACACTCAGTTCTAGGCAGTCCTTAATCTGATTTCTGATCTTGTGTATTTTTTATTTCAGACATTTTCTAGACACTTTATGTACTTGGTAGTGATGCAATATATGGTCCTTTGAGTCTGGCTTCTTGCCATAAGGCTTTTGAGATTCATTCATGTTGTAGAGTGTTGTGGAATGTATCAGTAGTTTCTTCTTGTGACTGTGGACTCCTGTTAGTTCAGTTTTATTGGCTTGAATTTGTGGGCTACATGCTGAATAACTTCCCTGTATCTTTTAGTGTTGTTTTGGAGGGAACGAAGGATACCTCCTGTGGTTCATACTGGTGTCTAAGGAAATAATTATTTCATAGGAGGATCTTCTTTCAAAGTCCTCCTACTTTTTTCCCAATATTTAATATTAATTTAAAAATTTCGCTATTATGTCACATATCTAATCTATGGAAAAATAAACTGATGAAATCTTATTTATCAAAGTTAATACTCAAAAAGACAAAACTTTTTTTTTTATTTTTTTTTTTAAAGATTTATTTTTATTATTTTTTTTTTTATTGGAAAGGCGGATATACAGAGAGGAGAGACAGAGAGGAAGATCTTCCGTCCGATGATTCACTCCCCAAGTGAGCCGCAACGGGCCGATACTATGCCGATCCGAAGCCAGGAGCCTCTTCCGGGTCTCCCACGCGGGTGCAGGGTCCCAAAGCCTTGGGCCGTCCTCGACTGCATTCCCAGGCCACAGGCAGGGAGCTGGAAGGGAAGCGGGGCTGCCGGGATTAGAACCGGCGCCCATATGGGATCCCGGGCGTGCAAGGCGAGGACTTAACCACTTGCGCCACCGCGCCGGGCCCAAAAAGACAAAACTTAGTTTCCCCTACCTTACTAAGAAAATTCTTTATTTTTCTTAAATCATAGTTTCATAGGAAAAATTCTCTTGTTTATAATTTATATTGTTTCTTCCTTTAGAAAAGAAAGTACTACCTTAGAATTTGTTATTTGATTTGTCAGTTGCCATGTTTTCCACCATAAGCAAAAGCTTTGTCAAGAGTTCATTAGAGGAAAGACCTAAATTTTAAGTATATTTGAAACACTATGTAGTTTTAAATCGGTAAGAAATTTCCCTTATCCCTATAGTTCAAAACAAATATATTTTCATCTAATTATACTAAACTAAAATGTATAAATTCATATAGGAACTTTGTTAATATGTTTAAAACAGCCCATAAGCATACTGATGAGTTGCTCTCTGATATTCCTGAGTATGCTATAATGTGCCTTATGAGGAAGACACATGTGTAAACTTTATTTAGGCAAGTATTATAGTGCTATTGGCTATGAATTCAGAGTTAGGGAATCAACACCATGGTACATCCTGAAAAGGGAAGGGGAAATTTGCCAGTATGTACATGAGATTGCCTTGGATATATAAGGGGTGGTAACCACAATGCTTGATGAAGCCATGGGAAAGAGAGAAAAGTGGCTGCACTTGTGGATTTATGAGATGACAACTGATTTTTTTTTTTAAAGGTACAAGGGATGACATTGTTGAGAGGCTGAAAGCCAAAGAAATTTACAGTCCCGTTACTCAGGGTCAGGAAAATGTTAGACTCTAATCAGCTAGTGCTGACTGGCTTGAACATTTCAAAGGGAAATATGGCATGAAAAATGTTAAACTTGTGGGCAATGCAGGTTCTGTAAATGCAGAATTTTTAAAATACTGTCTAAGTGTTAAATAGAATAGGATTATTTGAGGAGCATATTTTCAGTGATAGGTAGACTTATTTTCACTGTGTTCCAAATCTTCCTAAACACGAACTTGTATAATACAATGGTATTGTGGTTGATGAAAATGTTGTAGCTAGTCATGTCGGAACCTATGCTGTTTTTCCTCAGCGTAAATTCAGTATTCACTAATCTAGTGTTCATGGTGACTTTACTAGACTGTAAGTATCTTGAAACAAGGATGAATTGTATTTGACAAAGGAATTATACACCATATCTGTGAGGAACACTCAAAACTCAATAAAGAGAAAAATAACTTTTAAGAAGTATTTGAGCAGTCACTACAAAAAATTTTGAAAATGACTAAAAAGTACCCATCCTCTGTACTGGTATGGCTAAAATTAAAAAGACTGACAATCTAAAGAGTTGGTGATATGTGGGAAAACTATAGAACTCTTGCATGTTGTAGCAGAAATGTGCAATAGTATTCCATTTTTTAAAATTGCTTGATGGCTTCTTATGAAGTTAACTTGCCGTGTAATCCAATAAGTCCATTTGTAGGTATATATTCAAGAGAATGGAAAATTTGTTTTTTTATAAATATTGCATATAAGTACTCATTGAAGTTTCATTCATAACAACAAAAAACAGAAAACAAGCCAGATGTTCATCAGTTCATTAAGGGATAAACACCACTCTTTAGCAATAACATGAAGTGAACAACTTATATACATGACAATGTACATGAATTTCAAAAGTACTATGCACATGAAAAATAGATGGAAACTACTACTTAAATAATGTGTGATGACATTTGTATGAAATCCTGAAAAAGGAGACTGGTGATGTGGTGTTACAAATTAAGCTGCCACTTGCAATGCTGACATCCCATATGAGTGCCACTTTGAGTCACAGCTGCTCCACTTCTAGTCTAACTCTCTGCTAATATTGCTGAAAAAACAGCAGAAAATGACCTAAGACCTTGGACCCATGCACTCATGTTGGAAAACCAAATAAAGCTCCTGACTCCTGGCTTCAGCCTGGCCCCCATTGTGGTCATCTGGGAGTGAACCAGATGTCTCTCTGTTTCTTCCTCTCCTTCTGTAACTCTGCCTTTCAAATAAATACATAAGTATTAAGAAAAAGAGAACATATAGTGATAGAGTGCAGACTAACAATCACCACAGACCAGGTGTAGTAAACGGGCCTTTTATTTTTTTTTTTAAGATGTATTTAATCCTTTGGAAAGTAGATGCAGAGGGCTGGGGGTCCTTCCATCTGCTGATTCACTTCCCAAAGGACTGCAATAATCAGAGCTAGGAACTTTTTTTGGATATCCCATATGGATCAGGGGCTCAAGCACTTGGGCTGTCATATGCTGTTTTCCCGGGCACATCAGCATGGAGTTGGATTAGACGTTAAGCAACTGGGTTCAAACTAATGCCTCTATGGGATACACTGGCACCACAGGCAGCAGCCTTACAAGCTATGCCACAGTGCTGGTCCTACAGATTTTTTTAAAGTGGAAAAAATATCTTAATTGTGGTGATGATGATTACATATTGTATGCATTTGAATAAAAAACATCTCATCAATTCAACATATAAAATGAATGAATCTAATTCACTGCAAATTGAGGCCATAATAAATTGAATTAAAGTAACAGCAAAAACTCCTTATGAAAACCTTCGAAGCCCAGTGTAGTGAAATCAGTGAATACTTTTTTATCTTAAAAGTAGAGCAAGTTTTCTTTTCTTTGAATTTAAGGACCTTAGCTCAACAGAAGCTCCCAATGGGGTTGGGCTATCTGTCTATGAGGTGGTAATAATTAAAATTGTCCTTTCTTTGAATAGCTAATGGGTTAATGGTTTAAATACTTATCCATATTCTACTCTGTACTTCTCCTCAATGACCATGCTGTGACCTCTCAAAACAAAAGTTAGAGATCGGAAGTAACTAACTGACAATTACAGTGGTTGATACACTCCAGTTTAAATAGAAGTGTCCTCGGTTAAAATATGGTTCATTCATCGGTCAAACTGTCCTTATTTCCTTTAATTGAATTAAGATGGACAAATGAGAGATGTGTGCAAGACAGGAAAAAATCCTTTCACAAATCACTGTTATCCTCTCTCTGAGTGTAAAACGAATCAATTAAAAGCATGTCAAAGCATCTTTTACTCTTGAACAGCTTTAATATAGAAAACATTCTCTAAAAATAAAATTTTGAGGTAAAATTGACTATCCTTTATAGTTAAATGTAATCTGATGTTATTTTTGAGAATTGTAGCTTATTTTATATACACTTATTTGATTACCAATAATGTTTTTATGCTGAAATAAGTCTTTCTTTTTCGTTTCATCTAAAAGTTGGGAACATAGAATCAGTTTTCAAAATACAAAATATTTTTTAAAATGACACACAGTTGTATGTATGAAATTTTTCTTCAGCTATTTACTAAATAGTATTCCTTGAGGAGATGTGTGGCCAGTAAGATGAAGGGTAAAATATAATTTTTTCCCAACTAGCTTTTAAAAAAAAATACAGTGTCTCTTCCAAGTGCATCTCACTAATACCTAATGCATTATAGCTTGTTTTTTGGATTCATATGCATTCTAGAAAATTACATTAACCTATGTATTAAAGTTTATTTTCTTAAAATTAATTCCCTTGTCTTCTCTCTAGCTTCAGAGCCTGCTGACTAATTCAGCCTTTTTTTTTTAACTTGTGTTTTCCTCTTGCTTTCTAACTTGGGTAGAAATAACTTTTTTTCAACTTTGAATATTTAAAAATTATTAATCAGTCTAAAATTAAGACATACAAGAGTCCTAGTGAAAATCTTTGTCCTGCCGCTGTTTCCAGTCATATTTCTTCTTATAAAGGTCACCAATATTTCAGTTTCTTTATCCTTCCAGAAATATTTTGTGCAGTATACGATTGAATGTGAGGGGTTGGGGAGAAGAAAGCAAGCCTTATTAGTTCAGGCTTTGCATAGTGTTGACTGCATCTGTTTCTACATGTGAATTGTTGCAAGTCAGCATGACAATATAAACCAACTGTAGGATTCTAAGTGTTATCCAGGTTGTCCTAATAGGCTCTTTACAAAGAAATCTGAAGAACTCGCTCAAAATACTCTGAACATCAAGCTTTCTGAGTTTCCTATCCTTGGTCTTTCTATCTTTGACATGTGTTCTCAATGAGGTTTCTGGTGTGGCTCTGTAACTGCTCTCTTATCATTCCTCTCTCAGTCTGGCCCCAGCCAGGGAGAGCATGTGGATATGAATTACTGAGGAGCAGTGATCACCAACACAACTATTCCTGTTGTCTTGCCTCAGTTTTATAGCTATGCTTAAAATTTTTTTCTCCTAAAATACTCAGGAACTGAGAATAAAAATTGTAACTATTTTCTCCTCCATGGTAAATAAGCAGTTTTAAAACACTGGACAGGAAACTATAATATTGGCTAACATGTTTAGTATTATTTATTGATGATTTTGCTCATTGGCAGCATAAAGTGTGTGTCACTTATCATTAGCAGTAACAATTTCAGCACGTTATGTCCTCTTTTTATTTACTCTGGTGGCAACATGTTTCTGAACAGGGCCACTGGCTGTGGGTCAAGAGGTCAGTCTTTGAGGTTAAGAGTGGATGGGGTCATTTGCTATTAACCTAAGATTAGCAGCTAAGGTTTGTTGGTCCTCCCTTTTTTTCTTTTTAATAGATTTCCTCCTATTTATGTAGTTTGTCAAATTAATCTTGTCCAATTTTAGGAGCGTTTCTCCTTTGCGATCTGCATTTTATTTATTTAAACTTACTGTCAAGGTGTCTTTATTCTGTCTGCATTTTTTTTTTTGATGCCTGTGCTGGTTCACAGAGTGAGGTTAACTTCTTTTTCTAAATTGTAGAAAATTTTCCTATCTGGCTGTCTCCCAGTGTGTAAATACAGCTATCAGTTCTGTACTTTTGAAGAATTTTCTTCCGACATATTTACATTCAGAATGATCAGTTCAAGGCAGATTTTAAAATACCAGAAATGTGTTCTCCTAAGACTTGTCTATTAGATTCCAACTCTGAAACTGACAAGTTTTATTGTTATCTAAAGATCTGTTTACTTGGTGCCATACTACCTGCAACAACCTCTTCTTTCTGTTCCTCAGCAAAAGAGATCATATACCATGATGTAGTTTTCTCAGTCTTCTTTGAAAACCATTTAAATATAAGGGGACTACCTGCAGAAAGTGTTCTCTGTGGAATTTCCCCACTGAGAATTTTCATTTTAATTTTATTTGTAGATTTTATTAATGGGAAAGATAGAGACAGAGGCAATGTCTTCCTTCAATTGCTCGCCCCACAGATGCCCACGATAGCTGCAGCTACATCACAGTGATAACTCAATTCAGGTCCACCACACGGGTGACTGGAACCTTACTGCTTGATCTGTCATCACTACCTCCCATGGTGCACATCAGTAGAAAGCTGGAATTGGGTGGAAGTGGAGCTGGAGTGTGGTACTTGGGAGCCCAAGTGGAGTCTTACTGCACCAAACACCTGCCCCAGAATTTCTGTATTAAATTCCATTATAGATCACAAGCCTAAGAGCTAAGTGGATGTTATTTAAGGAATTTATACTTCGTACTTTAAGGAATGGAAAAGATAGGAGTGACACACTGAGGCTTCTATGCATACATAGTGAATTAAAATACAAATCGGTAGTTGCAGAGAAGACAGATTTGAAAAAAGGTTAATACTGGAATCAGTGAGATGACTTAAAAATGTTGACCTGACCTACGACTGAGGTAGATGGAGATGAAATGAAAAGATTAGAGGGGAGAAGAAAGTTGAGAAATGCCTGTGAATAAAATTTTTCAGGCTTAGATTAGATATCAGATATTATAAGGAAGAGAACTTCACTATAAATTTTGAGATTTTGTCTCTGCTAATTAAATGGATAGAGAACATAATAGAATCGGTCTAATGAGAACTTAAATGCTTTCAGGCTTGTTGACCTCGATGCACCTAAGTGCACCTAATGTGGCTTAGAGTGAAGTTTTTGGAGTTATATGGTACTGGCATTTTGCCTAATGGCTGAGACCTGTGCTCAGAGCCTGATTCTGGCTCCTGACTCCAGCTCTTTGCTTCAAGTGCTTTGGTGCCTGCCGCCTGGGAGATGTGAGTTGTGTTCCTGAATACTGGCTTAAGCCTAGTCCTACCTTATCTGTTGCAAGCCTTGGAGAGTGAACCTGTGGATGGGAGAACTCTCCGTTTTTGTTTTTTTCTCCTCAATCCCTCTCAGAATGAAAAAAAAAAAAACGTTTTAATGTGGGAGTTATCAGCATTCAGCTGTAGAAGATGAAACATAAAAAGTGTAAAGTGAGAAAAGTGACACAGACACAGAGAAAAACGACACAGAAGATACTATCAAATAAGCAAGAAGAAACCCCCCACCCTCAAAATGCAGGGCCATCAGGAATGACTATCTCAGTGAGGTGAGACACATTCTGAGAAATGCAATATTGGGCTGTTTCATCAAGAATCACAGAATGTAGTTTTCCAAAATAAGGGGACTAGAATACCACCAGGCAATGTATCCACTGACCAAAATGCCTTCTTGTAGTAGGTGGCTGTATAGACTAGGACACTATTCCCAAAGATAAGGGTGGAATTAGATCTTGTAAAGTACTTTGCAAGAGCTGTTTAAATACAATAGTAAAGAGAAGAGATCACAAATTATCACAAATTATGAAATAAATAAAAATGACTGAAGTGGGAAAAGAGACCTGGGATGCTTCTTCCTTAATTCCATTTTCTCTCTTTTTTGTTTGTTTTTTAAGATTTATTTATTTATTTGGAAATCAGAATTACTGAGAGAGGGAGAGACAGAGATCATCCATCCATTTATTCACTATCTAAGTGGCTATAGTGACCAGGGTTGGGTTGGACAGAAACCAGGAGCCAGGTGCTTCTTCCAGGTCTCCCATGTGGGTGCTGGGGCCCAAGGAAGTGCGCCATCCTTCACTGCTTTCCTAGATGCATTAAGAGGGAGTTTGATGGGAGGGGAAGCATCCAGGACCTGAATCTTTGCCCATGTGGGATGCCTGTGTCACAGGCAATGGCTTCAGTTGCTACAGTGCTGGCCCCTTCGATGTTGTTGTTATTGTTGTTGTTGTTGTTGTTGTTACTACTACTAGAAGAAAGTGAGTTCTACAGAGAGAAGGGGAGACAGAAAGATCTTTATTCACTGGTTCACTGCCCAAGGGCCATAATAGCCAGAGCTGAGTTGATCCAAAGCCAGGAACCAGGAACCTCTTCCGAGTCTCCCACACGGGTCCAGGGTCCCAAGGCACTGAGCCATCCTTGACTGCTTTCGCAGGCCACTAGCAGGGAGCTAGATGGGAAATGGAGCAGCCAGGATATGATCTGGTGCCCATATAGGATCCTGGCACATGCAAAGCGAGGATTTAGCCACTAAGGTACTGCACCAGACCCTTGTTATTTTTAGAACAATTTTCCCTGTGTGATGTACATGAACGTGATTATCATTTGAATAGAATATAAAAGCAAAAGCTGAATTAGAAATGATAGGAAAGGTGAGTAGTGTAGCAAGCTAATCTTCCACCTGTGGTGATGGCATCTCATATATGTCCTGGCTGCTCTACTTTCAATCCAGCTCTCCATTTATGACCTAGGAAGGCAGCAGAGGTTAGCCCTGTTCTTGGACCTCTACACCCACATGAGAGACCTGAAAAGAGGCTCTTGACTTGAGATTGACTCAACTACAGATGTTGTGGTTGTTCGGGGAGTGAACCAGCAGAAAGACCTCTTTCTCTGTCTCTTCTTCTCCCTTAGTAAAAATCTGCTTTTCAAATAAATATACCTTTTTAAAAAATGATAGGAAATTGCTAGTTTGACAGAGGCTGATCTTGATCATGCAGGGGAGAATGGAATTGAAAGCCTTAAAAAAGGAATGAGAACTTAGATTCATATAACAGGCAGAAGTAGCTACAGGTAGCTAGATGTACATTTTCATTTATCAGTAGTCAAGCCTCAAGCTCATGTCATCTCCCTTGTTTTTCTTTCCATGTTCTTAAGAATTAATCTATTGGCTCCCAGTTGATTTTTACTGTTTCCAGAGAAACATTCTTTAGCAATAAAATTCTCAATTCTTACTTTAAAAAGAAAATATTAACACACTTGCAGGGAAAATTCTTTGCTGTAACATTTTACTTCCCTTGTCTAAATGTGTGTATAGTTATTAAGTGTGTAGTGTTTTCTGTCTTAACCAATTTCTGATCAATGAATACTTTGTTTTTGTTTTTGCTGGTATTGATTTGGCTTGATTGTGGTTTTGCTTTCTAAAATAATTCCCTGTACATTTTCACATGTGTATTTCATTTGGATAATTTTCTAGAAGTAGAATTTCTGGAGCAGTAAGCATACGTTTTGTTTGTGCTTTTGATGTCTGTTTCCAGGTTACTTTCCAGAGGTTGTTAGAGTTATATATACTCCCTTATGTAATGTAGAAAATGATTTTCTTATGCTTTTTTGCTATGAATATTATTCTTTTGAGTGTTAAAATTTTTGTTTGAGTTTTTATTTATTTAAAGCCTAACTTACTCCAGTTTCTTTTTATAGCTGAATAATATTCCATGGTTTGCCAATACCTTTTTTTTCTTTATGTATCCCTCCATTAGCGGGGCCCTAGTTTGAATCCATATTTTGAATATTGTGAGTAGTGTTGCAATGAACATAGGAGGGCAGATACCTCTTTGATACAATGATTTCATGTATAACAAGTAATTTGTACCAAGTAGTGGGGTTATTGTATTATAGGGTACTTCTGTTTGGAGTTTCTGAAGACTCTCCATATTATTTTCCTTGATATGTATTAGTATCATCATTCTTTTGTTCACCAACTCAGCATGCAAAACCTTTCGCTTAAATTGGCACTTCCTTGGGATTGAATTCTTTTTATGTGTTCTGATCATTTCAGAGAGTGTATTTTGAGTATTTTCCGATGGTTACTAAGCTTACAAGTAACCACTGGTAAGTTATAATAAATTATTTCAATATAAGAAACGTTCAGTATGGCTTTTATATGTAAATATCTCTGAGACAGCAGGAGTAAGGCTGGTACTAGCACTGCAGCTCCAGACTCTTAGCTTCAGTCTGGCAAGTGCCCAACTCTGTGGCCATTTGGGAAGTAAACCAGCAAAAAGAAGAGTTCTATGTGGAAGGCTGCATCTGTTGAGAAGGTAGGAAGATTTTAGCACAATTCTGACTTGAAAGGAGTCTGCAAATCAAACAGCAAAATCCGTAGACTAAAGCAATACATTTAGTACCAAGAAATCAGAGTACAAAATTAACATACAGGAGATGAATGTACTCAATTGGAAAGAAGGTAATAAAACAAAGTGAAATAAAATTTAGGAATCTTAAAAAGACAAAGGAAAGGACCTAGAAAACAAGTTATAAAATAAAAGACAACCTGCATGAAACAAGACAAGTGGAAATGAAAAAGAACCACTTCAAATTAACAATAAGGCAATAAATACACTGAAATTTAAACACTCCAACAAGTTGCACATTTGGGCAGTAGTTCACTCCAAAAGATGCACAGAAGCATAAGAATAGTGAAGAAATATAACTTCCTGCTTGTGGTTTGGGAAGGCAGTCAATGACTGTCCCAAGCCCAAGATCTTGGGACCCTGCACCCACATGGGAGCCTTGAAAGAAAGTCCAGGTTCCTGGCTTTGGAGAGGCACAGCCCTAGCCATTGCAGCCACCTGGGGAGTGAATCATTGGACAGACCATCTTCCTGTCTGTCTCTCCTTCTCTCTGTATGTCTAACTTTCCAATAAAAACAAATAAATCTTTTTTAAAAAAATGCTTTAAAAAGAATAAATGAAGATAAATTAGGGCCCGGCGGTGTGATTTAATGGCTAAAGTCCTTGCCTTGAATGTGCCAGGATCCCATATGGGCGCCAGTTCTGATCCCAGCAGCTCCACTTCCTATCTAGCTCCCTGCTTGTGGCCTGCGAAAGCAGTTGAGAACGGCCCATTGCTTTGGGATCCTGCACCCTCATGGGAGACCCGGAAGAAGTTCCTGGTTCCCAGCTTCGGATCAGCGCAGCACCAGCTGTTGCACTCACTTGGGGAGTGAACCATCGGATGGAGGATCTTCCTCTCTGTCTCTCCTACTGTCTGTGTCTGCCTTTGTAATAAAAGTAAAATAAATCTTTTAAAAAAAAAGAAAAGAAATTAAATTAGATCTAAATTCTTTGAAGTAATATTAAAGGATATTGATTTTTTAAAAACTAGCCTAAAGTAAAGATGTATTACCTTACACAGATATAAAAATCAGGTTAGTGATAATTTTTTTAGTGACAGTTGTACCAAAGTGGTGAGCTAAAATAATTCTTATAATTCTATACCCAGCTAAAATAATCTGTCAGTGCTTTCACACAGTGGATAGAGTTTACCATCACTATCATGCATTTTTTGAAAAAAAAAAAAAAACTTAAAGATGGACTTGATCAAGTAAATGCAAAATCACAGATAAGAGTGATATGCAATATTATAATACTGGTATGGAACTCAATAACGAAAAGGAAGATGTAGGGATGTTCAGCGGCAATGAAAGCATGTTCAGGTCAAATATTGAGCTATTGTAGGGAAATGTAAAGAGTATGTATAATAAAAATTTAAAGATAAATTATTACTGAAATAAATGTTTTCCTGCTATACACAGAATAATATATAGAAAACTCTCCGTGCATATAGAACAGGAAAGAACAGATCATACAAAATAAGATAGCAGCAAAACCCCCATTATATGAATAATCAAAATTAAGTTACCAAATCTATAATGTTTTAAAAAATCTACTTGTACTCTACCTACAGCAAAATTTTATCTGCAGATTGTGCCGTGAGAGTAGACTGAAGGCATAAAATTTTAAGTCAGCAGCACATGATTCCATTGTGTTCTTACTTTTGCAAATATGCTGAGTAAGAGAAAAGAAAGCATTGCCTTATAATGTCATGGATTTTGTTATTAGCTAGTCAAAGTTCATAGAAACTCTAAAGACCTCATCAGTTAGTTCTCTGAGAACTGAAAATTTTCATTTCAAGTATAGGTTGACTGAAATTTTGAGCAGCTTCAAAACAATTCCAGACCTCAAACTTCCATAGAGGTTCAGAGATATACTAAGTATGTAATTTGTGAATTCATAAGCTAAACTTTCCTTTGGATTGTTTTTCAAAGACTGAAAATGCTTATGTTAGGAAATATCTTTACTCTTTATCTCATAGCCCCTCCACTCATATTTGTCAATTGTTCCACTCTGACCTCTCAGATGGAGTTCACATTTTAATTACAATTATGTGTGGCAGTCTCCATCTGCCATAGGCAGCCAGCCTGCAGGCCTGCACAAAGAAATGGAGAGAGCCGAAGGCAGACCTTCTTGATGAGCTCTCACATTACTTTCCCTTTGGCAATTAGACTCTGAATAATTGTCTGTTAAATAAATGAGTGAATGGTCTTGCAGATTATATTATGAATCTCAAGTTTAGGCCCATGCAACACTTTAAAAGTACATTCTTCATCCTTCAGATGTGCCATTTGTGCTTATATCCAGAAGTACTTGATACAGTACTTATATTTGAAAGTTACAAAAATTTATTTATTCACTTCCCACTTAACTACAGATAAAAATATCACTTGTCTAGGAAAAATCATTCTTAGTGAAACATTATCACTCAGGATCTCCTCCCCTAACTGTACTGTCGCTAAGATGCTCTCTAAGCTTCCTAAGTCACAATGATTTTTGTGTCATCTGTAAATTAAAAAGATTTATTCTGGTTGGTCATTAGCATGAGGAATGATCTAACTGACTGTCCTGAGGAATAACATTTATAGGCAATAGTGTTGATCAAATGTGTAAGAGAATCTAAAATGTATGGGCTGACCTCAGAAACATCTGTAAAAATATGTAGCTTAAAAACTACAGCTTCTTTTTCCTTTGCCTCTTACTGTAGAGACAACGGTTGTCTCTGAAAATCTGTCTAGAGATTGTTTCAGACTCATACACACATGTCAGCTTGCTGCTGCTGCTGCTGCTGATAAACTCTTGCTGCACACTAGCTGGAGTCAGTATGTCCTGAATGACTGCAGAGAAGCTGTTCCGTAACACAGTGATTCGCAGAATTTATTTTTTCAACTGATACTTCCAGCTCTGGATTCTTTGACATTTGCCCAAAGGGAAACACCGGTCCCTTGTATTGCACTGTGCATCCATTGTCTGAACTGTCACAGCAATAGCGCGTAAAGCTGTTTGCATAGCGTGCTAACTCTATCAGGGTCAGTTGCAGTCTGTGGCCGCTAAAAATGAAAACCATGCCCCAACCAGGACAAGAGCAGGGTCAACAGCTGGCAAAGGATATGGCAATCATTTATATAAATATGCTTTCTCAAGCCCACAAAAACACAAAACTCCATCCCAACAGCTGGGAAGGGTTGGAAGTAGCCCCAAGGCTGGTTAGTCCCCTTCCAGATGGGGAGGTTATACTGGGGCTAGCCAGACTGCTCCACATAGACTTCCGATTCGCATTAGAAATGAAAAGAGGAGAGGAAAAGGAAAAGGAAGAAAGGCTACAAGCATGACTGCTCTGTTTTTCACCTAACTTAATCAAATAAGTGAGGACTTTCCGAAACGGAAGGCTTGCATTTATCAGTATTCATGCTTTGTTTTTTCTGTTTATTGTAGTGTCTAATACACTTCTTAACTGCCTAAACAAAAAGCATATATGCTCTAAAGTAATAGTTTATATATAATGTCATGGTTATTTGTAGACTGAAGAACCAATCTCAGATTTATGTCCTGTTTACATCTTCCAAACACTTATGTAGAACGTTCAATGCTAAGGAAGATAATAATTGTGGTGTTGGCTCACTCCCAGAATTTTATCCAAGGGATAGTGTTCACTTTGTAATTTGATTTACTTTATAATACATCATTATTGCACATCTAATATATCCAACAGAATAACGAATACCATTTTCCTGGGTTCATTCTAAGGTTGCATACCATGAGACAAAGTAGTATTTTTGTAACCTGTTGATGCTTCAAGAAGCAAAGGTGGAAAATATTTGACTTTCAAACACTTGCAGAGTGACAGGAAGAAATCAGACACCACAGTGATGATGAAAAAGTTGCTCTCATGGTCTGGAAATGGGCAGCATCTTCTAATAATGGAGAGTTCTACTGAAGCCAAAGTGAAGGGCAGTCAGCCTTCTGCTTTTTCCAGCCTTGCTCCTACTTAAGGAAAGCTTACATATGAATACATTTAAAGGTATAGGATGATCTCATGCTCTCAGAATCCATAGAGACAGAAATTAGAGTCTTTTGCTAGAATTGAGACACCATTTTACAGAATGTGCTAGTCTGACATGGAAGTTAGATAATACAGTTTCATTCTTGTAATCATCTCCCTGAAACAGAAGTGTTAGTTGTATTCATAGAATGTCAAAACCAGGAGAAATAGCAACATGCATCTCAAGATACTTCCTTGTAACTCACTACCAGTGCAAGGGCAATCTGAAAAGAAGAACATGTAGCTGAGCTGAAGGATGCCATGGATCAGTGACCAGGACCGCAGCATCCTCCAGCTGTTTGTGTACTGGGAAGGAATCACTCGTAAACCAAACTCGCTGAAGTTGTGTGGAGACCCACAATACCAAAGCTGTTTGCCGATTCCTGATGCCCTGTGCTTTGTTGTATAATTGTATTTCCACTTCACTTTGTTTTGTGATTCTGTTGTTTAAAAACAAGTCTTGCTCTGGCATCAACATTTTATTTAAAGTTCTGGTTGTTTCTATATTATATTTGTTCAGATATTTATGTCCCTAATAAGATGGGTGTTAGATGCTGACTCTGAGGGTCTAACCCTTTTTTTATATAGTGCTGGATTTTAAACTTGGGATGGAGAGAAGGAAGATGAGGCTATTCCGTTTTCCTCTCTACAAGCTGTAAAAGTTTTCTGGTCATTTTTGGTGAAAGCTTTTTTATCTCCTTAATTTATACAATGGATCAGTTGTATTTTGCAGGAGAATACAAGTGAATGAAGATGTTTCTGACGATTGTCATTGTTCCTCCTGTTGTCTTGTGTTCTGTTGCCTGGACCTTTTGTGGTTTCTGTGCAGTTAGTTTTAGGTGAGCTGTCTGGAACATACTGTTCCGTTCATCTCAAACACTTTTAGCATTTGTCTACAAATTTTAAGTGTCAAAGTAGAACGGAGGCGCAGAGGTGTGCTCAGAATTTGCGAACTGGTGGTTTAATTTCCTGACTCTGAGAATTCAAATGTTTCTTTAGATTGATGCAGATTAGTTTAACATAATTGAAAGTTTGAGAGCAGCATGTTTCTGAAGCTTTTAAGATAATGATACTTAGCAGTCCTAGGTTCTAGCCCGAAGACAAATGCCTGTAAGGTATGTTTACAGTATGTTTATGAGCATCAAAGCTTTTAGTATGCCATAGTATATTCTGATTACTTGAAATACATAATAGAAGCAAACAATTTCTCTGTCTTGGAATCTGGAGTGAAAAGAAATATCCAGTGTCATGTGTCCTTCTTGAACTTGGTTAAAGAGGTTCTTGTATGCTCTTGTATCCTAGTTTTATGTTTTATGTTTTTTAAACTTTCCAAGGAGGAGGCCTGCGTTCATGTCCCAGATATGCTTCTTGTTTTACCTTCTTGCACATGGGGTGGCAGGTGATGACTTAATTATTTGGGTCCTGATTGATTTTCTGGTTTCTGGCTTTTGTATTCCAGTGATGACTGATGCACACATTTGGGTAATAAACCAAATATGTAGAACTTTTGTCTTTCAATGTCTTTGTTTCTGTACCTTTCCAACAAATAAATACCTAGTCTAAAAAAAATTTTAAAGCATTTCCCAATCTAGGGCAGTTTTATGGTCCTGAAAAGATAGGATATACTAAGTAGACATTTCTTCCCATCTCCCTGCCCCCCATTTCTTCTTATTTTTAGCTCTCCAAATACCGTGCACAAATTTTTTAAAAGGCTGTGGGTAGATCTGTACTATTGTATAGAATGTATAGAATGTGTATTGTGTAATGTGTAGTGTGCCTCTCTCTTTTTTTTTTTCTCCACACTAGTACATTAGAAAGCCAGAGGTAAAGGGTACACATTTAGCCTACTAGTTAAGCCACCAAAATCCTGCACCGAAGTACCTGGGTCTGATACCCAGATCCAACTCCTGGCTGCAGTTCCTTGAGAATACTCCTCTGATGAAGCAGCATTGATGTTTCAAGTCTTTGGGTTCCTACCACCCTCATGGGAGACCTGGATTTAGTTCCCAGTTCCTGGCTTTCACATTGGCACATTGGAGGCATTTGGGAGTGAACCAGCAGAACTCTGTGTCTGTTTCTCTCATTCTCTGCTTCTCAACTAAATGAAAGTCAAACAATACAATGTTACAATAATAAGAGCTTGACATTATCCTGACTGTAATTTCATTTCCTCTGTATAAAGGCCAAGGATACTGACCACAACCAAATGCAGGCTGCTATTGACACCACTGTTTAGGAGTGTGTAATTCATCATGATTAATATAATCACACACACACGTATGTGTGTATATGTATACACACGTATATAAACCCCCTCCAAGTGGCATGGTTGCACTTTGTCAAAGGCAAAGGACTGGAATAACAACTATGATGAGCAAGGCAAAAGAAATACTTTTAATGAAAACAAATGTTGCCTTCAAACAATGAGTTCAAAAGCATTAGTTTGTTAATACTGTAATTTCTTAAACAACAGTAATAGCCTCAATTTGCCAGAATCCATATGACCTAAGTGTATTCATACCAGTAATAATGTTCTCTGCATTAGATCCTATCTCTTTTTTCAGAAATCGCTGTAAAGTTCATTTGCTTGAAACTACCTGAAAACATTTTTCTAGACATCCACCTTACTTCAGGGCTGAAGGGTCATAACCTCTTAACCTTAAAGGTTAAAGGTCTCTTGCTTTTTGATCTTTCTTGGTTCCTTAGTTTCTGCTTACTTCCTCCACAACATTCAAGCCTTGTTAAATAAGGAAATTGGAAACACCAATTTTGGATGAGATAAGTTACCCTCTCTTCCAGAATAATGCAAAAAGATGATGTTAAATAGAAACATGCTTGGGAAAATTGAACAAAACTGCAGCATCCTGTCTAAGCCAGTTTGAAGTTGAGCTCTTTCATTTCTTATCCTCTCAAGGAAAAAAGAAAAAACACCAAAACTTACTTACTGTTGACTTTAGTGATAAAAGTTTTACTTAGATCCCAAGACAGCTTATTTGAGACATCAGAGGGAGTCTGAGTGAATAGAAGAGGATTACTTAGATTAGTGGGCCAGTCTATTATTCTTACCTTACTGGCCAATATACTGTTTCATGCTAGTAATACAAATAACGCCAGTATGGCACTTTCTATGGACAAAGCATCATCACAGTTATTCTTTTATAGCCATAGCATCTGGGTAAAAGATATATTTTTATTTTCATAATGTAATGGAGGAATTTAAGCTTTCAAAAGGTCTAGGACTTGTCCAAGGCCATGTAACAAATCTTCAGTGAAGCTGGCATGGATGGTGAGCCTATGGGCCATGGTCCTCTGCATCCTCCTGGCTCTTCTTGCTGGACAGATATCAGAGACAGACCAGGCTTCTTTTGAGTCTCAGTAAAAATGATAGGGAGATACCCTCAGTTATTTGACTGGCTGACTCTCTTATTCCATTCAGATCATTTTCATCTTATGTTGTTTCTGTTTGAACCAACAGGTTTTTAAAATTTCATTTTAGTTATTTGAAAGAATTATACGGAGAGAAAGAAGGAGGCAAAGAGAGAAAGAAAGAGGCAATGAGTGAGAGCCAATGTGTCTCTCATCTGCTGATTCACTCCCAAAATGGCTGCAGCAGCTAGTACTGGGCCAGGCTAAAGTCAGGAGCCAGGAATTTCATCTGGGCCTCCCACATCAGTGCAGGGGTCCAACTACTTAGGCCCGCTTCTTCTGCTTTCCACATGCATTAGCAGGGAGTTGAATTGGAAGTGGAGCAGAAGGGATACAAACCAGTGCACATATTGGTTGCCCATGTCAAAGGCTGTGGTTTTACCCTCTGTGTCACAGTGCTGGCTCCAAACCAGATTTGTTTCTTTGATTCATCTGTAAGAGCCAAGCATGATTCTCCAGTCTGAGCCAAATATTGAAGTAGCGAAGTTCAAGATAGACTAGGATAGCGTCCTATTTTGGTGGAACACCTTTCCTCTCCTGCCTTGACCCAGGAGTCCTTTCTTGAAGGGTTTTGAAACTGAGATAGGAGCTGTAAGACAGTTTTAGCATAACAGGTGTTCATCTTCAACTTTGACTCACAAGATATTGTTTACCCATTCAGCAGACAAAGCAAAAGTGAAAAAAAATGACAAAAAGAATTACAGGCTATTATTTAGTCCCTTTAGTTCCTTTGACACTATGAGATCTTACTTTTAAAAAGCTTTAAGATAATGTTTAGGTAAGTAAATTTTAAGTGAAACGTAAAATCAAACAGTGGTAGCGGTATTTATTCTCAAATGCACTCTACCTGACATTCATGAGTCTCTACTAGTAGCAAACTCAGAATAGGAGGGCTTTGAAGGTTAATCATACTTCCATTCCATATTAATCACCCACTTGTCTGACTCACAAGAGCCTTGGAGTGTGTGTGTGTGTGTGTGTGTGTGTGTGTGTGTGTGTCTTTTGAATTTGTTTTGATTTGATCTGCCTTGCCAGCTGAATAAGGGGGCAAGGAATGTAATGTGGAAACCATCCATTGCCACTGCAGAAAGGATCCAAGAGGAATTCCTAAGCTGGGAACATGAGCTGTGAGCAACATGTTTAAATAACTGAATATCCAATTTCTGAGTCATGTCCATTTATTTTGGGGGTACACATTTTTCTTCAAAGCTCATAAAGTTTTTTTGACTTAGATTATAACCAATGTGGTATAAGAAGGGGTAGGAGGCTGGAAGCCCTAGAGAGTTTGTTTAGGTTATGGGGAATGGTGAGAGAGAGTGGAATGGCTCTATTCATCTTGCATAAGGAAAGTGTTTCTATACTGTCAAGTGAGAGGAAAAGGTAGGAGTAGGAAAACAAACAAACATCTGGGAGACTACTTGTCAAAAACTATCCAGATACTTGCAGAAATATCACATTCCATTCTGGCAACACTTCAATAGAAAGAAAATTTTATGCCCACTTTGTGGATCAGGAAACTGATGATATCTGAAATGATTTGCCTAATATAACACAGTTACGAAGGATGGGGTCAGGTGATCTCAAGGTCTGGTGCAATAGCCTGGTAGCTAAATCCTCAATTTGCATCCACCAGGATCTCATATGGGTTCCAGTTCATGCCCCGACTATTCCACTTCCCATCCAGCTCCCTGCTTGTGACATGGGAAAACAGTAGAGGATGGCCCAGTGCCTTGGGACTGTGCAACAACATGGGAGACCCAGAGGATGCTCCAGGCTCTATTTTCGTCTCAGATCCGGCCACTGCAGTCACTTGGGGAATCAACCTTTCGCTCTCCTTCTCTCTATAAATTCACCTTTCCAATAAAAATAAATAAATCTAAAAAAGTTAATTTGATCCCAGATTTAACTCCAAAGAACATGCTTGTCTCAACTGCCTTGAAACATTAACGCTCAAAGCATTTGATAAAGCTTTTCTTTGTCATTTATTTGAGAAACAGGCAGTACTCCTATCCACTGGTTCACTCCTCAGATACCCAAAATGATCAGGGCTGAGCAAGAGGTGTGACTCACACCCAGGCACATGAAGGACATAGGCATGTTAATCACTATGTCAAAGCTGCTTTTCTGATTTTTTTCTAAAGTATTCGTTTAATTTTAAGTAGATGGGTTACCTTCTTTTCGATCTTTTTTGGTTTTTTTCTCTAGTAGCTTTCTGAGATAATTGCTCCATTGGTTATAATGATGCTTGTGGGTCCCAAATCTTGTTTGAGTAAGCTGGATAAGCTGAGTTAATTTTTTTACAAAGAATACTTAACAATTACATGGTGTCACTATTATCCTGCCCTGTCATAACGCTGTGAAAGATGAGCTGAGAGTGTATCTGACCCAATATCAACGCAGAAAGTAACTCAAAAGCACATGTCTTCCTAAGCCCAGATGGTCTGAGTGTTAAACAGGAGAAAAAAAAAGAGAGAGGTGATAGAAATCAGTAGCCTGAATCACTTACATACTAAGTCAGTAGCTTTTTAACAGAGAAACTTGCCCTTATGTCACTAAGTAATGTCAGTTTGGGTAGTCAAGGCACTGAATTTTCTCTAAACAAGTTTGTCAGCACTGTGAATGAAGTCATCTTCCTGTGTTGTGGGTTAGGATTAGTGTTCAATGTTGTATGGTTCCTGGAGAGGTTTGCTGATGCTCTTGATTATTAATGCTGTCATAAAAAAATGGGGGAAGCCTTTTTTGGTACTTGCTTGATCTAAATAGGAAAAAATGTCTTTCCTCATGATTTCAAACCTTTCTTTTTGTAATTGAACACAAGCACCTTACTGTATCTGCTTCTGCTGGTCATAATGGGTAAGAACATGCTTTTTGCCTGTCCTACCTTCTTTTCACTTAATATTTTTAAAATATACATTTTTGTTGTTGACATATTTCTCATTTGAAAAATGTTTTGAAACATTAGTTTTTGTTGATTTGTTTTCATTTATGCTCTAGTTTAAGTACAGAGTAACCGTGTCTGTCTGGGCAGGCTGATTTGGTGTTGGGAAAGAAGGTTTTTAAAAGTCACTTTTAGAGAATGAAGAGGATTAAGGAGAAGTGTTTCGGTCCTGTCAGGGAGAACTTTATGCCTGGGGCAGTAGCTGGGGGTACATGCTCCCAGTGTCTCCCTTAGCAATTCTTATTACATTTTTATTTTGCTTTATCTTTGTCTTCCTGTCTTCTAGGGGGACAAGAGGGACGCAAACCAGATTGTTTAAGGAGAACTTAATAGTTTCCATGTTGTCCTTTCTGTAAAACAGGGGGAAAAATCATGAACAGATATATCTTAGGGAGAATAGTAACGAAAAAGCAAGTGTTTCACAATCCATGGAAATGGCCAGCTGTGCATTTTTCCTTTTCTTTGTCCTTGTAAACTTGTTTTGATTTTTTTTTTTCACATCAAATATGACCTCCCCCTTCCTAGCTGGAACTTTCCATCTCATTGCTAGAACCTAGCACTCAGTCAGCACCACTGCAGATGCCATACTCAGCGTCTCAGGGTCTTCGCCTTGGCACTCTGTAGGGCCAGTCAGTACCAGCCTGTGGCTCTGGGCTCATTCATCCCAACCCAGCAGAGCCCAAGTGATAGAGAGGAAAGGGCAGAGAACAGAACCTAGACAGAGGTCCAAATGGGGTTCAAGCTTCGAAGTGATGCCTGGTCCCCTTCTTTCACAGCTGGGGTTTTGGCACTGTGTCCCCGTGGTGGCAGGGCTGGGTGACCCTGTCTGCCTGTGATTTACTAACTGTTTTGCAAACATTTCCTCACTCTGGGAGGTTTGATACACTCTTCATCCTCCTCAGCTCACCAGAGTCGCCTAGTCTCTGAGCCAAACCTGCCTTTGTTTACAACTTTTTCCGGAAATTTTCACAGAGGGGGGAAAGCCTTTCCTCCTCCTCCTCCAGTGTTTTATTTTTAAGTCAACACTTTTCTCAAGTTTATTTGTGCTAAACCAATTTCTCCTACAAGGTATTGCTCTATATTCAAATGGGAATTGCTGTATTTCTATAAATAGAATGAAGGTCATGTGAACGGGTTCAGAAAAATCTAGATATCACATTTTACGGGACCTTTACATTTAGCTCACTACTTTTTGAAAATAATATTCCATGTTTGGATTCGTCTTTTTTTCCCACATTCATATTAGGCCGAGCATTATGTGAAAAAGTTGAATTTGGGAAATACTGAGTGGAATCTTTTATAACTAAAATATCCATGTTAAAAATAACAGAAATTGTTGTTGTTTCGTCACCGTAACTTTTGGACAAACAGCGTGTGTAGTCCTTTCATTAAATATTTCTGGAATAAATTGCTTTGGATAGCATAGTAGCAGGGTTTTTTTCTTTAATTCTACCTTCCCTTATGTTACTCTGCCTTTACCTTGTCTGAGAATTAAATAGTGCCTTAGAACTTATTAAATGCGTTGTTTGGTAATTTGAAGGAAAATTAAAGAGTGATAGGAAAAAAAATTAGGGAGCCTCACTCAGTTTGAAATCAAAGTCTAACTTTCGGTCCACACTGAGAAGCATTCAGCTGCAAGCACAAAAACATATGCAAAGGATGACCCGATTCTGTTCATTTTCCCTGTCCACTGTTAAAATAGAGATCAGTTGGCAAGCCTCTCCTATCTAAAAACTGACTTTTCCTAAAACTTTGCCTGGGAAATACAAAGTAGAGCATTATTTTTCTTGTTTGTACCTGTCAAAAACGAAAGTTGAAACTGAAACAACTCAGTGTCATCTTCCTCTGTCTCCTTCATCTACAGCCAGAACAGAGTATGTGTCAGTGGGTTGAAGCCAGAGACCTGATACAGTGTGCTTTAGGAAGGAACAGTTGTCTTATTTCAGCAAATCCATTCAGGCTTCGTGGTGGGCCCCCTACATTGTCAGTATCATTGTCAGTATCATTAGCATTTATTTGGTGAGCAACAGGAGACCACCATAGCAAGATGTTTCCATATCTGTACGGTCTAGGTTCTACAAGGAAAAAAATAGCTTTGGAGAATGCTGGTATGAAGGAAATGGTAAACAAACACCATAGGTGATCCCGTGACATTCAGGAATTCTCGCAGACTTTCAGTGCTAAAGACAGTCTCCTCAGCCATAATGTCATTGACCTTGACATACTCAGAACAAATTGGTCTTTGTGATTGCTACCACATGCTGCAGCGCTTCCTAACCCTGCATGGCCTGGCAGGACGGGCAGAAAAAAAGAGCTGCCTGTCAGAGAATGCACTTGCCCGGCACACTTCCCACCCTGGTACTAAAATGGCCAAGGTGTACTTCATCTTATCCAAGTGCTGAGTAGGTGATCAGTCTGTGTTCGTAGAGTATGAGCTGTTTCAGGAGCAAAGGATCAGGGAGACAGCCACAGAGCCATTCCTGCTCATCGTAAAAACTTGTTTTGTTTATCTAGAGCTTTGAAATTGTCTGTACATACCAGAGGAGTAGAATTTGAACTCTGTCACCACTTAAAAAATCAGCTGAAACGAGTGGTCACCATCGTATGGATTCTCTGTGCCACTTTCTCTTCTGTAGGTTTAAGGAAAAACCCAAAATTTTCTATTTTCTTTTTCTTTGCAAAGCAGAGACAGAGATCTTCCATCTTCTGATTGACTCCCAAATGCCTAAAACAGGGTTGCGCCCTACTGAAATCAGGAGCCTGTAACTCAGTCTGGGTCTCCCACTTAGGAGTTCAGGGGCCCAAGTACTTGAGCCATCACCTACTGCTTCTTGGGGTGTGTGCTGGTGCAAAACAGAGAGAAGTGGAGTACCCAGAATTTGAACCAGGAAGGCACTCAGATGTAAAAAGTAGGCATCCCTAGCTGCAATTTTAACTGCTGTGCCAAGAAGGGATTCTGTGTAATTACAGGATTTTTTTTTTCTGTGTAATTCCAGTTGATTTAAAAAATCAATTTAAAAAAAAGAACAGAGATATGGGAGATGTCATTGTGGCACAACATTTTAAGCCACTGCCTACAATGCTGACAATCCCTTATGGATGCCTGTTTGTGTCTTGGCTACTCTACTTCCAATCTAGCTCCCTGGTAATGCACCTAGGAAAGGAGCAGAAGAAGGCCCATGTGTTCGAACCCTTGCCTCCCATGTGGAAGACCTGGATTGCAGGATCCTGGGTTGTAGCCATTTGAGAATTTCTCTGTCTCTCTTTACCTCTTCCTTTTAAATAAATAAATAAATAAATAAATAAATAAATGCATCTTACACCAAAAAAAGAAATAGGAACATATGGCATACTTGCAAAAAGGGGTAGGCTTTTTGAGAACCCTTTCTTTTCAGAACAGAGTGTTGATGTTTATTCTTAGCACCTTTCCCGAGTTTTCTTCACCTTAGCGCTTGAATTCTACCAAAGGTAGCAAATAGCAGAGATGTTTCTTAAGCTTTTGTCAGCCACATGCATAACAGAGAGATTCCAGCTTTCCTTCTCTATCCTCCCATCACTGTACTGTGTCATCTGTTCTGCAGCCTCTGTTTTCTCTCACTTGTAGACATGGTGGGTGTCATCTTGCTGAGTGTGTAATGTACTTATAGATCCATCTTATCATTGTCTTAAAATAAAAATAATTATCGTTTCTACAGGGAGGTATGTATAGATTGATTTCAGTTTCACCCTAACTTTAGATTGTAGGTCCTATTACTCTTTGACAGATGTGGGAAATAAAGTATTACAAACAACAATAATCACCAAGACTGGTTTCAGAGTGAGGTCCTTTGTCTCCTGAGCATGTCCCCTAATCGTGAAGCACCTCTTGTGCTATTCTGTTGTGTACAGATGCTATCATTTATTTAATAGCTGTACTTTGGATATTGTTTAAATTTTTTTGCCTTAAAAAAAATTATCCAGGGGCCTGGCACCATAGCTTAGTGACTAATGTCCTTGCCTTGCATGTGCTGGGATCCCATATGAGTGCCGGTTCTAGTCCCAGCTGCTCCACTTCCCATCCAGCTCCCTGTTTGTGGCCTGGGAAAGCAGTCGAGGATGACTCAAAGCCTTGGGACTTTGCATCCATGTGTGAGACCTGAGGAAGCTCCTGGCTGCTGGCGTCAGATCGGATTGGCTCAGCTCCGGCCATTGTGGCTACTTGGAGAATGAACCAACAAATAGATCTTTCCGTATCTCCTTTTCTCTATATACTTGCCTTTCCAATAAAAAATTTAAAATCCATTTATTTAAAAATCAGAATCATGGAGAGAGAGGAAGAGACAGTTCCATCATCCAGTTCACCCCCACTGTCTATAACTGTATTTTCCTACATTGGTGGTATAGTCCAAAATACTGCCACTTCCTAGCAGTATAGAACTGAACCAGACACAGAGAAGCCAGGAATTATACCAGGTTCCCTGATATAAGACATGAGTTTTCCAGGTGATGACTTTAACCCACTGCATCTCAGTGCCAAGGTCCTGGTTTTGTTTTTTTGGGTTTTTTTTGTTGTTGTTGTTGTTGTTGTTTTCTTTTAGAAACAAAACATAGTGAACAACTATATGTATATTCTTCGTGCACTGTATACCATCTTAAAAGCATGCCGTAACTGTCTGTGCCTCCTATCAAGCAATTCCTGTGTTGCTTCAGAGTCTAGAAAAGGAGAAATTCTGCCCTTGACCCATAGCTCAAGCAAATTCAGCAGGCAGAGAATCCATTTTCCAAAGTTTTCTTCAAGCTTCAGCATGTAAACTAAAATCAAAACATTGTCTGATGTATTTACATCTTGTTCAGTAAGAAGTGGTGGAGAGGACTACTTGGTTTGTTTTGCTGAGATTTTGTTAGTAACATGGCTAAAAACACTAACTGGAGAAAATTCTCACTGATGCCTTGTACTTAAGTAGAATCAAAGGATAACAAAGTAATCTTAGTCTTAATTTCACAAAGAAGGATATTGAGAAAATGAAAAACGTAGCATTGAAATTAATCATCTTTTAAAGTTATTATGATCATAATAAGACTTCCTAAAATCCTCTTCAAAAAAAATAATTCAGCCTTACATGCAAAACTTTTAAAATTCTGGATTATTTATAAACTCAGAAACAAGTCCACAGAAATGCTACTGTCTTGGGGCTGGCACTGTGACGCAGTAGTTTAAGCTTCTGCCTGCAATGCTGACATATGGGCACCAGTTCGACTTGCAGCTGCTCCACTTCTGATCCAGCTCCCTGTTAATGTACCCAGGAAGGTAGAAAAAGATGACTTAAATCCTTGGGCATTTGCTCCAGGCTGCTAAATGTGAGTCCATCCAACTGTGGCTGTTGTAGCCATTTGAAGAGTGAACCAGTAAATGGAAAATCTCTCCCTATCTCTCCTTCTCCATATGTAAATCTGCCTTTTAAATAAAAATAAATAAATCTTGTGTTTTTTTTTAAAGGAATGCTACTCTTTATCTGTGGGGGGAAATAAATTGGGTTCTGTCTCTTAGCCATTATATCTTCATAGATGACTAATCTTTTAGAAAGTGGGCTGTAAAAAAATTTGACTGTCATTTATTTCAAATGTCCAGGTCAGAGTGGGAAATGTTTGTGAATTTTCCAAGGTTTGAGGCTTGTTATTCTCTTGCTTTCTTCTGGGCATTTTGGTTATTGTATTGTCTTCTTAAATATAACTGGCTTTTCATGGCATGGCATTTCAAACTGGATGCTTCTTTCAGAGACCAGAGAAACTTCTGTTCTGCAAAAGTCTTCTAATGCTCTGGCTCAGCCTAATTTAAATCCATAGTTTATTTTCCAGCATTATTAATGATTAAGATTGAAGCACCAAATAACAGAAACATGGTAGTAAGCTCCATTGAAGTACTGAAGTATCTCCTCCTGTTCAACACAGCTCTTCTCATCAGCATGACTTAAATCTCATCACTCCAGATTAATTTTAGGGTGTTCTAGGAAAAAAAAGAGAGTGAAGTCACAGGCATGGTCATCATAAATGCAAATGTCATCAGAGAATTCATTTTGTAGATCTTTTGGATCCATTCTTCTCTAAGGAAAACAGGGACAACCACACATACGTTTTGTTCCCAAACAGAATCATAAGGAAAAAGTCTGCTTAACTGTTTCTTCCTGTTTAAAATACAGCAGCCCATGAAGTGAGCCATCATCAGCTCCCAAGTGCTCTGTGCAAACTTAAATAACAAATCCACAACACGAATAGTATGTAGTAGGATTGTTGCTCAAGAAATATACTAAACACAAAACAAAACAAAGGCTCTGTGTCTTGTATAGCTGAGATCCTGTGTCACTGGGCTACCTAAAGTACTTTCAATAAAGGATGCTCCAGATAATACCTCTGGTTCCAAATTGTTTCAGTATTGAAACATATGGTCTCATGTTGCTTTCGTTAGGAAACTACCAGCTGTTCTCAGCCTGCCACATCCAAGTAAACATCCACTGTGTGAAAGAGAGGATCTGAAGTGGTGCAGTAAAAACATAAAAGCTGTTTTTACTGAAGAGGAGGAAGAAGGGAAAGAGAAAAAAGGCCACCCTGAAACAACAGTTAGTGGAGAAAGAGAACTCCTGTCTTGACACCATGTTTTCCCTGACTTGCCCATAGTGTACCATGGAGTATGAATGGCTCCAGAGCTGACTCAATTAAAAGATGTGTAGGTTCCGTGGCTTGCCTTCTGCTGGTGAAAATCATGGCATTCTTCCAATCACTATGATTATTTTAATATAACACAATTATCTGAATAATTAATTTGACTACTCTACTGTATCCTTCATTCACAGAGGCCAAAATGTCAAAGATCAAGTAGATTGGGAGAACAGGGAAATTCTCATTGTAAAGGCGAGGGGAGGAGGGAAAGGATGAAATATTTGGAATTGCAGTGCCGTGGTTTCTATTTATCCGAAATGTCAAGGGCAATGTAAAATGTATTTTTAAAATGTGTTTCTGTATGGTTTGTGCCCATTCTTGGCGTGACTGTGGCTCTACAGAGGCCATTGTTCTTTGAGGAGTATGAGGGGGTGTCTTTGTCCAAAGTGACAAAAAGAAGACTTGGAAGACTGGGCTGCCTTTGTTCCTGTGCGGTGCTGTAAAATCTGGTTTGAAATTAGGACCTCAGGGAAGGACCGTCAATAGAGAGCTTTCATTTCCTGCCAGCATTTTAATCACTCTGGGGTTTAAAGTGGATGGCCGGCCAGCATAATGGCCCTATGTTTAATAGAACAGCTTGTATCTTGAAGGCCAGTTAAGGGATCTGTCATCCGCCCAATATTCATCTTTTCTGTTTCCTGTCCATTTGTGAAGATCGCCCACCCTTTTAGGTGGCTTCCCTGGACCATTTTGTAAGAGGACTGCTGCCGCTGCTTCTTAGAGGCAAAACAGAAACTTGGTTGAATGCAGTCCAGCCTTCAGTCCCTGCAGGAATGTTCTGGAAAGTGCTTCAGTTAGAGATGAAATTCACCAGATTTGGGAGTTAATGCCATCAGTTACACAAGAAAAGTGTCAGATTTCACACAAGTGCAGAATTCAAGGAAGATTAAAATTTATCTATTCCTCGTCAGCTATCCGCACCTGTGAATCTTCTCTGTTCTCACACCACTGCTGACCTGAAAGTTCAGTTCCCCCTTTCAGTGGAGGAGTGATTTGCTTTCTGGGAGGTAGAGTAACAGGGTGGATGAGATCCTGTTGTGTAGCAAGAACACTTAACTGCAGTTTTTCTGATATAATGGCTTATTAGCTCTAAAGGCCCCCTTTGGAACAGTTATAAATTTACCTTTGTAGTTTATTAAATGATATCAAGAGTCCCTGAAGGAATAAATATTGAGATATAGGAGAGGAGTGGGGTGGGAGGAAGGAGAGTGAAGAATGAGTTCTCAGCATCTTTAATGTATGCCTAGTGGCTAAGAGTGAGCTAATATCATTGAAATCCTCAGATTTCCTAAATTCTAACCTGGAACCTGTCACTGCAATTGCTCTGTGGACAGGTGCTAGGCACAGCCTCTGCTCTGCCCAGAGGGGTGAACTTTTTGGGAGAGGGAATGACAAGGATAGCTGTCAAAGAAGATCACAGAATGTTTCCTTGACTGAGGGATTAACATCCATTCACAAGAGCAGAAAGGGCAGGGACACTGTGGGCAAATGCACACGCTCTGTTCCATCTCATAGAGTATTTGGGAATTGGAGGGACCCACTTTTCCAGAGGTATTTCTTTTTGTTTTTCCTTTTTTGCTATTGTTTTTGTTTTGCTTTATGACTAGGTACAGATTATTATGTGGATTCCTTCATTCGAAGGAACACATGAGCCTCCTTAAACAGAGCTGAAAATTGTGTTGCCAGTCCATCTCAGAGCACTGTTAAGCCATCCAACATAGATGGCTAGAACTGAGCCTGAAGCATAGCTGCTCATAGCCTTCCTTGAACCAAGGTCCCATATCTAGGCGGAGGGAAGAGGCCGTTCTGGAGAACAGCACACAGAGGCTTACTCACTTGGGTAATTGAAGTGTGAAGTGTTGGAACCACAGAACCATGGTCACCCCCACACCCCTTACCTGTGTAGTCAATAAGTTCTGGTGGAGAAATAATCCAGGTGGCCACCACCAGGTTGTGTGTCTTTCCTAACTGACCTTGTGACCTCCAAAGGCTTTTCAAACACAACTATCAGCATGCAGAGACTTTTCTGCCCTTTGAGGGCCACCGTCCCTCCAAAGCCCTGCTTTTCAGCCTGTCCCTGGCTGCAGACTTCATAGCTGCCCAGCTGGAGCCATTTTGATTGAGTTAGCTTCCCCTGGGTGGGTAGTTACTTGAGAACTGATTGTAAGTCTGTGTTGTTCCTTATAAGAGCTATTGTCTGCAGAAAGCTCAATTTCTGGAAGCGGAGATGGCTGAGAGGCAGGCTGTGCTGAGGGTGGCTGTGTAGACTACACGATCATAGCAGGAATCAGGCATCATTATCCTGAGGCTCTTACTTCTGCAACCAGGTTATTTCTCCAGAAAAAAAACCACTTTTGGCAATTCAGCCCACGAACCTTCCTCTATCTGCACCAGTGTGTTCCAACATAGGAGATGTTGAGACTCACATACCATTCAGTGCTTCAGCTCAGAGTCCAGAGTATATTTACTGGATCAAAGTTCTCAGCAAAAATTTGGAAAGAAAGTTGCCCACCAGAGCAGGGCCTTAGCATAAAATTAATATGGTCAAAGATCTGACTATAATCCATTTCATTCACTGTTATACTCTGCTGTGTGGGTGTTTCCACAATGTGGGAAACTCATTTCATTGAAGAGTCTGAATATTTTGTAAGGATGTGAAGAGTTGCAAATAATCTTTTCTGTAGGGCTGTAAGGAAGAACAAAGCAGCTAATGTTAGAAAGAACTGGTGCACCATTGTTGCCTGTCGTTTGTAAAGCTCAATAGAAATATTCTAGCCGTAACAGATTTATATCCTGAACTGCTGCTGCTTAAAAGTTATACAAGAAGTGTACCTGTGATGAGGTTGCAGGGATACCCCCTTTTGAAACACAAATAATTTTAAAATAAGATGATATATGTAAACCCTAAATTCTTTTTCAATAGAAAAGAATGTGTATATTTTTCAGAGCCACTCAAAGCCCTGCTATGTTAGCAAATGAAAAAGTATGAAAGTATGGAGCGACATTTTTGTATATATTTGAGTGTTTAAAAGTAATATGTATGTGCACAATTTAAAATGCAATATAGATAAATGTATGTGTGTTCCATTCTGTAGTTAACCCGGATGCCTTCCTTCTTTTCCTTTAGGCAGTGGGTGAGATTATCCTAGCCTTAGCTGCACCCAAGGCAGATATTAGACTCAGTGGTACTAGTTCTCAATTTCTAGTTCTCAGCTTTTCTCTAAAAACTTACTGGGAAATGAATTGGCCTCTGTGGATGTCCTATTCTCATTTCATAGTATTCAGTTAGTATTGTCTCTGTAAACTACCTTGAGAAAATCTGCCTCTATTTGTACGTGACAATTCTTCAAAATCTTCATGGAAAGTGAAATTTAAAAATTAGTTTGATGCCAACACTTTTGAAATTCAAGCATGAATGGAATCTTCAGAAAGTTAATGGAAAATGCGTATTATGAAAAAACTATATGTGAATTTTCTTTTTCTGCACCAGAATAAACTTATGTTTTAATTCCAGTTTCCACAACTTTTTTTTGAAGTCCCCTCATATTCATCAAGTCCTTCCCTTCAAGAGGCTTTCCTAACAGTTCATCCATTAATCAGTTAATCCCTGTTTTATTATATTGTACACATGTAGCTTTAGTAGTTTTATGGCTTGGAATTGAAACCCATCCTGCTAGTCAGCTTCTCTGCAACCAGGCACATGTTTCACTTGTTCTGTGTTCCTTGAAACCCAGTACACTATTTAGCATCCAGGTGTTTACTTTCCTTGTTAAATGGCTATCCATTTGTTTTCTGTAGAAGAGAATTAGGCATGAAGAAAAGGTTACTTGTTTAGTTGACAAGAAATATAAAATTAAAAAGTAGTGCATCCTATCTGGAAGTATTATATACTTTATATTCCTTTCTGTGTAGCTCTTCTTCTAGACTTTTAACTCTTTTACTGATATGCTTTGAAAAGTCATTTGATTTTGAAAGTAATGAAAGAAAGTTTGAAAATGAATATCTAGACAGACGAACCAGATACATTTCTAAGACGCTGGATTAAATCTCAGAAACTTAGATGTGCTTTAGTATATCATGAACACCAAATCGCATCTCCCAGTGTATGACTGCAAGGCTGGCAGACAAGGAAGGATTCAGTGAGATTAAATTCTGCAGTCTTCCTTTCTGTAAATGTCTGGGGTTGTCTGTAAATGTCTGTAGTCTTTCCCTTTTCAAAGGAAAGATTCATGTGGATTAATGGCGATCACATGAAATAACAGAAAATGAGGAGTTGATTTCATAGTAGGCTAGACACCTTCTCTAACCTTATAGAGCTCTTCACAGGATTTCTTTTAAAGCTCCTTCCAACTCTAGGAATATTTTGATGGAATTCTTTGCAATTAACAGGCGTATAAGCCAGTGAAAAACATTGCTGGAAAGTATTGAAAAATCTTTAAGATATTCTTGCTGAGAGTATACTAAATAGATGTTAAGTACTATCTGGCAACCCAGCTCTTGTTACTGTTTACAGTTTGGGAAATTAAGCATTGTCATACTTTGAGCCCCAAAATGCCCAGGGACAAGAATTTGACATAGTTGTGTAAACACAAATTGGGATGCCCTTATCCAATGTCCAAGTGCCTGAGTTCAAGTCCTGACTCTAATTCTAATTCCAGCATCCTGTAAGAGTGTACCTTGAGAGGCAACAGATGATGACTCAATTAGCAAAGTCTCTGCCAACTTCATAGAAGAATTGGATAGTGTTCCCATTTCCTGGTTTCAGCCTAGCCTAGCTTCAGCTGTTGCTGGTATTTTGGAAATGAACTAATAGATAGTTTCTCTGTGTGTATCTTTCTCTGCTTTTGAAGTAAACAATAGATAAAATTGTTAAATTCAATCTTTCAATTGGCTCATTCAGTAATGAATCTCTGATACTGTAAAACTTTGCTAAACGCTTTACTGACTGTATACTTTATTTTGTATTCATTTTTTTGATTACCATAACCTTTCCTTTGAAGGAATAGCACCATTTAAGAATAGGCAGCATGATGTAAATTTTGTTTTGTTTCTATTCCCTGTAATTAAACTCTAACATATGAGGCAGATTTCTCAGTGCACCGTTGGATGTCCAAGAAATTGATTTTGGTCTTGAACATGACTAGGATCAGGGTGGTGTTGATAGGAGTTTATTTATAAATCCTATTGTGATTTGTATCACTATTTTGTCAGATTTCTCTTAACTCAGGGAAAAGAAAAATTCAGTGGAAAGTTTTTTTTCTTTAGGAATTGGCACTACCTGAAACAGAGGTTTAAACAACAAAAAATTTAAAAGAAATAACCGATTAAAATACATACAGAAAAGCAACACTGAATCCATAAGCATGGTGATTCAGTAAGTATTTGTAGATTTTATATGAAGTGAGAAATAGTCAAGTATATTATTTCATCAAAAATAGATTTTAAATATGCATTTGCACAAATCTGAACACATTCATTAGGTTATCTGGATTTGAGACCATCATACTGCAATGTAGGTTGCCTAACATGTCATTTGAAGTTCACATTAGTTTTAAACCATCCTCCACTATTTATGTGAGTGAATATCTAAAATCCTGAAAAGAATTTATTTTTTTCCCACCTGGATAATTTCCTGTGCTTCCATTGGTTTGGAAGCATTTGTCAGCCCAGAAATCATTGTGGCTTGGTTTGGCTTGCCCCAGTGATGTAAATTATAGGAAACCTTTCTTGAAAAAGATAAACAGGAACTTAGAGCAGAAATGCTTTTTCTTTCCACCCATGGATACTTGGAGCTATTAAAGGAATGGGCAAATAAATGAAGGGCATATTCCCAGGACCTAGGCACACTCCAAAATTCCACATTTTTATCTCAGTAGGTTTGACTGATTTGATGGCAATAGGCCTTTCACTTATTAATTTGCTTGAGAAATATATGTTTGTTTTATCAAGTAGCATCCCACCCTGCATTTCTCTATTCCATGCCATATTTCCCTCCCTTAAAGTGATTTAAAAATTTTTTTCTAGTGCTAAGTACATAATAAGCTATATCAAAAACATATCCACACTTCTCTGAAGCAGTCTTTTCCAAATAGCTCTTCATTTAGTACTGCCGTATTTACAATCTGGTTTTAGCATTACAATCTTGATCCAGGCAAACAGAGATGACTAAAGGAAAAAATTGCTAGATATTGAATATAAAGGGTTAAATTGACGCCTCATTTTTTTCCCTTGCGGAACTGGAATTTCCTTCCCACCTGCCTCATCCCAAGGTTCTTATATTTTAGTTTTCACAGAGACTCTGCAACATTCCTAAGATGGGTAGGTTCCTTAACCTGGTTCAAACTCTCTATAGACTTCTGTCAAAGTGGAAAATGCCCAAACCCCGTTCTTTCTGTCCTTCAGGATTTGTCCTTAGGACCAGAGTAAAGGGCACTAAGGCCTGAGGCTCTTGGCTTTATTTAGTTTGATTTCATGGAAATGTGTTCTTGCTGTCCTATGATCCTGTACTCTTGTGGGTAAAAATACAATGTATAACTTTGCATATATTGTAATTATTGTGGTCATGACTCCTTTCTTCTCACTAAGGAGAGTCAGGACTGGGTCTGTGCAGTTGCCTGTGTGAGTACTATGGTCAACCTGGTATTTATTGCCAGCATGCATTCAGCTCATGGGCTGAACATACGTATCCCGTCCATTTTCTATGTCATCACATTACTTTCAAGTCTGTTTTTTACAAGGACTGGGCCTTAGTTAGGGGTTGCCTGGGACACAATCTCATTTACAGTGCCAGTTGTTATGCCTGTTTGGATAATAGTCACCCGTATTAAACTTTGGGGAACCAGAAGAAAGAGCTAAACTAGTGTAAATGGGAATATACCATATCTGTGTTTCTGAAATATTGTAACTGGTCTATATATCCTGGGCTCAATATAAGTAGAATATTGCTTGACTCTAAAAATGTTGTAAGTTATCTTGTTCCTCATTAGAATTCTGAGCTCTGTAACTGATGTTTTTTGAATCTGATACATCACTGAAATGCCAAATCAATTACGTTCTTGGGCCTTTTCCATTTGACCTGACTCTTCCCCTGGGTGGTGAATGTAGGTAGGTGGGTGATAATGGAGCCCAACAGTACCCTGGAGAGGAACATTGCAGTAATTCCTTACTGGGCATTTTTTTCTTTTTCTTTTTCTTTCCTTTTTTTTTTGGTTTAAATTGGAAACGCAGATCAAATTTGTGAAGAGAAGAAAGAAGAGAAAGAAAGATCCTCCATCTGCTGGTTCACTCCCCAAATGGCTGCAATGACTGGAGCTGAGTTAATCCGAAGCCAGGAACCTCTGCCAGGTCTCCCATGTGGGCTTTGAGCCATTCTCTACTGCTTTCCCAGGCCATAAGCAGGGAACTGGATGGGAAGTGGAGCACCCAGGACAGGAACTGGCACCTGAATGGGATCCTGGTGCTTGAAAGTGAAGATTTAGCCATTGAACTATCATGCCAGGCCCTGGGTTTGTTTCTTAGGGAATTTTGGGAATTGTACAATATGCAGGCTCAGGATTTTGAGGTCAGATTTCAAACTAATGGGCTTGATCTTCCCATGGCGGCCCGTATGTCTACAGCTGCCACCTCAGCGGCAGTATGAAATTTTGATGGAGAAATTAGGTTGTTACTTATCTTGTACCATCTTGCTCATAGTATTGACAGTACCACTGAATTGCTGGAGGCAGATAGCATCTCAGCAATCACTGTGCTATTTCAGCTTTCTGCTGCTGACAACATCAGAAGTGTTTTAACAGGGTTTTAATGGGCAGCCTCTGTAGCTCCTTGGAGGGTTGCAAATAGCTGCCGTGAGAAAGCCTCTCCACTGCTCTGGGCTGACATGCCCTCTTTTCTCATCCAGCTGCTGCTTGTTTAGATGGCCGCCTTCCTGGTGACAAGCACTTCTTATTTGGGCTGTGCAGTACTAGGACGTGAATTCCAGAGATGAGATTGTGTAATATAAAAAAGGAAAGGTCTTCTAAGGACGTTTTCTTCCCATCCTGTTGGGGGCAAGAGAAATAAGGCAGGTCATGGGCGAGGCGAGCCTAGGGCAAAAAAGAGGGTCTGATCAGAAATAAATCTGCTTTTCTCAGAACCTTTCCTAGGAGACACTGGCATGTCTTTAGAACTAAGGCTTTCTCACTTGACGAACTTACTGGCATCTCCTTGAAGAAGGTCATACCCAAAGCCTCTGCTTTTGTTTTTGTTTTTACCTTGGTCACATTTTGGAATGTAGACAGAGAAGAGGAAAAGACCTTTTCTACAAATGAATACAGTTTTCAACTGTTTTATGAAACTCTTGGATTTTTCTGTTTCAAAAGTGAAAGCGCTGTGAATCAATGCTGCCTCTGCTTTTGTTCCATTATTTAATCTTCAGATTCAAGTATCTCAGTTCCCAGTAGTAACATAAAATTTCAAATTGTAGAATGAAGAGGATCAATATTCAGTATTCCTAGACTTCTCCTTGCTATCAAAATGGGATAGTAAAAAGTGGCAAAAAAACAAAAATACTACAGGGTCTTCCACTTTTGATACCAAAGACAGTTGTGTGCCCAGGGACCACAAGGTACCATAAAGGCCACTACTGCTAAGAATGAAGAAAGGGTGCAAGAATTATGGTTTAGTGGGTTAGCTACTTTCAAGACTGGCATCACATTTGTAGGGCCAGTTCAAATCCTAGTTTCTGGACTTCTAATCCATCATACTACATGTGTGTCCATGAAGGCAGTAGAAGGTGGCCTGATATTTGGCACTCACGTGGGAGACCTAGATGGATTCTGGGTTTATGGCTTTGGCTTGGTCCAGATCTGTATAAGAGCAGTTTGGGAAGTAAGCCACTGGATGAAAAATATTTTGTGTGTGTCTCTCCCTATCTCTCTCTCTCCCGCTTCTCTGTCACTCTTTCAAATAAATAGGCATTTAAAAAAAATTAAAACGAAAAGGAAGAAATGGCTGCCAAAGTAACAAATTGGAATAATATGGAACTCTACGTGATCAGGGGGTGCCTCCTGAAGAGGAGATTCCATGTTCCATCTAGATAGTGTAAGTTAACAGGGGGATCCCAGCATTTTAACATCAGTGCAGACCATCAGCCACTGTGTTTGTGTCATGACCTTCCCAGGGACTTGAAAACGGTAGCTTACCCAGGTGCTTTTAATGGAGGGTTGAGACTACTTCCTTCACTTTTTGTTTTTTTTCTAATCATTATCACACACAACAGTGTTTTCAGGCTGTCTGAAAAAACATCTCCTATCAGACAGTTAAGGCCATTTCACAGCCTCCTGTTCCCAAAGCACACTGATAGTAAGGCGTGCTATCAACTCTCTTTCACAGATGTGAGATTCTTAACTTGTCACCAGCAGAGGCATGATGTTCACTCTTAAGAGCTAAATCTGATTGTGAAGGTTGGAAGAAAATAAAAGCCAGCACCCCTCTGGAACACACTCTGAGATTGGTTCCCCAGAGGGCGGAGCCAAAACTGTTTACCCTTTGCTCGCCCACTCCTGGATGCCTGCCCTTAGCCACAGGTGCTGTACAACTCTTAGGACCTTTAGTCCACCTGAAATCTCTAAGAAGGCTTCCCGAGCTATGCTCAGGTTTGGGGCCCTCTGCAAGACACAAAAGAACAAAAACTACCAGAAACTGAGCAATGCAGAGAGATGCAGTGATCTGTGGGAAAATATCCTAGTCAGAAAATTGCAGATGACATTAACTAGCAAGTGCCTTCACACCTGGCAACACACCTCAGATACCTCATCTGTCAAATGGAAATTACATAAAAGCAAGAACTCCAGTTCAGACATCATAAGTTTGTTGAAGATTCAGTCAGATCAGACATCAGACAGCATGGTGCCTGTCTTGCAACTAAGTACTAGCTTATCAGGGGCTGACTGGTTACTAGAAGGCACACGTGAAGTTGTTGTTCAGCCAGCACTTGTATTATATTCCCACCATGTGTGTAAATGCTTGCTTTTGGGGGAACTCCCTGGAAGTCAGACTGACGACAAAAATGTAAAGGACTTGAGTGGCCAAGTAAAATCAGCATATTAGGCCATGAAACAGCAGTGGGAGCTTGAAGGAAATGATGAAACAAAAACATAGCATGGATCCCTTGCCTTGTCATATGATAAATTTCAGTTTGAGAACTTAGGTTCTATTATACTATCTCAAATCCAGAGACCGGGGTTTGAGTGACTAGTATGGTCATGAAATGGTTCTTTCTCTAGTCTTCATGGTTTGGCTTTTTCTTTTCTTCTTCTTCTTCTTCTTCTTTTTTTTTTTTTTTCAGGAAATCCCAACTTCGATAGGTTGGTTCTCAGGATACTTTCTGGCCTGAAATTCTTCATGTCCATAGGTGGTAGCCTACTTTTTCTGCACTTAGCTGTATGCTGTTTCAGGTTCAAATATTTTGTGGCTGTCACCTGATACATCTTTTCTATGAAATTTCAAAGTCCTGCCTCCTGTCTTCACAGCTTAGCTGTAAACTTCACATGGCTAACTTGTTCTGTTTTATTGCCAATGATGTGGCTTATACCCCATAGGCAAGTGGGAATTTTCTTCCCCTTGAGGCACAAGTGGGGTTGGTCAAGGCAGGCCATGGCTGTGCTGCAACTTCTGGTTGATTCCTCTATTGGGCTTTTCGGTTTCTCTTTGAAGTTGCTTTTTGCCTTAATCAGCTGCTGTGAACGAAATCATTTGTGCTTGTGATTTCCTCTACTTTCCTGTTTCTCCTCTTCTAAAAAGTAGGGACTGTAAATTGTCAAGTAGAGAGGCGCTGGTCTTCCAGGCTTCTCCAGTGACAATCCCAGCCCACTGAGTTTTTCTTCTCCTCCCCTTTATTTGTTCCCACATACACTCTTTTGATTCTCTGTTTTTGAAGAACACCAGGGCATACCTCTTGCCCAGTGATCCTTGCTGCTGTTGATAATCATAGAATATGTTTCCTGCAAATATGAATTTTAAATGTGATAAGGGTATACAGCAATATTTTTAAATAAATACTCAGAACAATTAAAAACTAGTAATAACTGTAATCAGGTCCTAGAGGGCTTAGGCACTGCCTGAACTAGATGGTCTCCCTTATGTCACTGGATACTGTCTCATTTCACGTTCATGCGTTTCCTTATTTTTTACACAAATTGGACATCTCTAATATTCAGAAGTTGCCAAGCAACTTGATAGAACAAGTGGAAAATTTCACTCCTGACTTCATAATGGATCACAGGAAAAATACACAAAAAATTTTAAATTATACCACCACAGATTACCTTCTGGCTATGTGCATAAGACGTAAGGTATATATGAAACACAAATGAATTTTGAGTTGTAGACTTTGGTCCCCTACCCAAGATAGTTCATGATTTATATGTAAGTATTACAAAACTTTAAAACCCAGAATATTTTTGATTTTGAGAGTTTTTAATAAAGGATGCATAATTTGTACCACCTGCCAAATCTGACTGTGAAATATCTTCACTTGGGAAAGGGGAAGGTGGGGAGAATGCTGTGACATAGCCGTTTAAGCTGTTGCTTGGAACTCCCATATCCTATATTGTAGTTCCTATTGAAGTCTCAGCTACTCTGAGTTTATTCTGGCTTCCTCTTAATGCACCTGGGAAATAGCAGATTGTGGCTCAAGTACTTGAGTCCTTGACACTCACATAGAAATGAAATTCTGGCTCCTGGCTTTGTCCTGGCCCAGCCTCAGTGTTGTGGCCATTTGAGGAGTGAACAATGGATAGAAGATCTCTTTCTGCGTTTGGAAATCAGGGTTGTACAGACAAAGGGAGAGACAGAGAAATCTTCCATCTGCTGGCCTATTCCCTGTAAGCCACAATGGCCGGCACTGGACCAGGCCGAAGCCAGGAGCTTGATCCAGATATCCTGCAGGTGTGGCAGGGAACCCTATTCTGACTATCTTCCACTTTCCCAGGCCTTCAATAGGGGAGCTGGATTAGAAGTGGAGCATCTGGGATGAGAACCAGCATCCACACAGGATGTCGATGTCATAGGCGGTAGCTTTACCTGCTATGCCACAATGCCAGCCCCTCTTAATTTCTTAAAATATCACATGTAACAGCCCAGTGCGGTGGCCTAGCAGCTAAACTCCTCATCTTGAACGCTACAGAATTCCATATAGATGCCATTCTAATCCCAGCAGTGCCTCTTCCCATCCTGTGTATAGCCTGGGAAAGCAGTCGAGGATGACCCAAAGCCTTGGAACCCTGCACCTGCATGGGAAACCTGAAAGAAGCTCCTGGCTTTGGCTTTGGATCAGCATAGCTCTGGCCGTTGCAGTCACTTGGAGAGTGAGTCGTCAGACAGATGATCTTCCTCTCTGTCTCTCCTCTCTGTATATCTGACCTTGCAATAAAAAAAAAAATCTTTATAAAAAACATCACATATAACAATTTTTACTTGAGTTTCTGAAGACTTTTGGTGAGGTGGCCATATAGTGAGTGACTGACACTGCTCAGGCACTTTCAAAGCTGCTAATGTCTCTCACATGGGTTTCTTGAGGTATTTGTGGTGGCCAAGATTTGTGTCATTGAGCCTGTAGTTGTCAGCCACGCAACCTCTCTTAGAGCCCAGTCGTGGTGTGGTCAACTGTGAAGGATTTCACTAAGAACCTCCATGCTCAGGTATGAATATAAGCAGGATGTAGGAGGGAGGGATTCATGCTTCCGATCCTGCCAACCATCTCTTACCAAAAGTAGGAAAACCTTTGTTTCTGTTAGTATGATAGTTCGTGGAAAGTAGTTTCTGTTTTTATCCTGTGTATGATACTAGATGCCATGAAGTGGTGCAAAAATACACAAAACAATTCTTGTTAGTGAGATGATAGACAAGTCTTCAAAAATTCATAAAAACGTGTAGTATGAAAAACACTTTGCACAAAATAAAATCGTGTTTTTATTTCATTTCCCCATGAACTTTTGCTTCAGTACTACTACCCCCTCACCTATACAATAAACATTTCAAAATATGTTCATATTAAAACCTTAAAGTAATATCAAGGGTACAGGTGGAGTGAGCAAGTGGTACAGTGATTAATCTGTTAGGAATCTCACATTGTTTAGTGGAGTGTTTGGTTTTGTATCTCAGCTCCGTTTTGTATGCCACTTAATGCATCCCCTGGCGGGTGGCAGGTTTTGACCTAGGCAGTGGGTTCATTCTGCCTACGTGGAGGAACTTTGTTAAGTGCAGGGCTTCAGCCTGACCAAGTCTTAGTTGTTGCAAGCATGTAGGGGTATGAACCAGCAGATAAGATTCATTCTGTCTCCTCCTCTTCCCTCTCTTTATCCCTCTCCTGTACCCCTTGTCCCTCTTTCCTTCTTTCTTCGCTGTCCCTCCCACCTACAGGTGATGGAGTACATGTTTGGCTTGTGATAAAGATTTGAGTTAGGATGTCCACTTGGCTCCATCTTCCTGCTCATGTGAACTCTGGAGGTTAGCAGTGTTGGCTCATAAAGTTCAGTCCCTGCACCCAGCTGAGAGGCATAAAATGAGTTCTTGGCTCCCAGCTGTGCTCCTCAAGGTATTGCAAGGCATTTCGGGGAGTGAACCAGTAGGTGATAGTGCTCTCTCTTTATCTCTCTGCTTCTCAAATAAATTTAAAATTTCTTGAAGTACAGGTGAAGAAGGAGGGGCATTCATAGGAAGAGAAATCTGTTTCTTCTTGAAGATCTGTAAGCCTCATAGAAGAAGTACAATTTGATTTTAGGGTTTCTTTTAAGCTGTATTTTATTTTTTAATTGGAAAGCAGATTTACAAAGAGAAGTAGAGACAGAGAAAGAGAGATCTTCCATCCGCTGGTTCACTCCCCAGATGGCCATAATGGCTGAAGCTGAGCCAATCTGAAGCCAAGAGTCAGGAGCTTCATCTGTTTCCCACATGGGTGGAGGGTCCCAAGGCTTTGGGAAATCCTTCTCTGTTTTCTCAGGCCACAAACAGGAAACTGTATGGGAAGTGGAGCAGCTGGGACATGAACTAGAATCCATATGGTATGCTGGTGCTTGCAGGTGGAAGATTAATTTTGCTGGCCCCTGAGCTGAATGTTATATAGACATGGGAAAGGCAAGTGCAAGTGGTCCAAAGAAAGGAAAACAGTGCTCAGGAAACAAACAAAACAAGAAAAACAGACTTACATTTAAGGAAAAATAGGTGGTTTGGTTTGGATGTGGTAATAAGGACAAGGGAAGGAGGTGAGGCTGGACAAGTGAGTTAGACTTGAAAGAGAAGGGCTTTGAATATTCTGCATGTCTCTGGAGTTAGTTGATCAGTTGACATTTGCATCTTGCTTCTGCTGCTTCTTACCTCTGTGAGCTGGGTGTATTCCTAACCATCTAAGTACTTAAGTTTCTTGGTCTATAAAAATTAATAGACAGATGAATTTATGAATGTTTTTAATTTAATGCACTGTATCTAGGATACTTTATACATTTTTCATGCTAAATTCAAAATCTGCCATGTGTTTTATTCTTAGCACATGTTTCCATTCAGATTAGCCATATTTCAAATGTTGAATAGCACATGTTGTTAATGTCTATCATATTGGCAAAGCCTAGACATTTGGAACTCATTCCTCACTTCTTTTGCCTATGACTAATATTTTTAAGATTCATTATTTGTTGGAGAAAGAGAAGGAGGGAAGGAGAGAGAGAGAAAGAGAGAGATCTTCTATCTACTGTTTCATTTCCAAAATGCTTGCCACAGCCAGGACTGGGTTAGGGCAAACCCAGTAGTGCTGTTGGGATATCCCACATGGGTGACAGGAATCCAATTATGTGGGCCTTTATCTGCTGCCTCCCAGGCACATCAGCAGGGAGTTAAATCAGAAGTTGAGTTAAGACTCATTTTGTGCCACAACATTCATCCCTGCCTTTAGTTTTATGAATAAAAAGAGTAAAACATTAGGATTGAGCTCCAAATTCTTTCCATGATGAAATGCGTAGTTACCTGATTCAGATGTTTTTGAGATGGCAGAAGTTAATCCGGGCAAATTTTGGTCTTGACCACAGAAGATTGTCAGCAGTTGTCTATAATGAAAATATTTGTTGGTGACAGGTCCATGCTGGTGGACATGTAAATTTTGTTCTGGCAGGGTGCTTTTTTAAGCCAAGTAAGATTCATCTCTCTTTTAGTCTTTTGTGACCATGCAAGTTTTTTTTTTTTTTTTTATTCAGGTCTGACAACTTTGGCAGCATACAGATTAGGTACTAAATATACAGTCACCCTTTTCCACTTTAATACGTGTCATTCTCAATTCCCAGCACTGATCTAAATCCAATTGCTCCTAAAGTTTACCTTTTACACTTGTGTTGGTTTTAGCCAGTGGCTATTATGTCAAAGGTCATGAACTTTTCTACTTCCTCCCCAAAGAATCCCAGTTTCAGTGCCCAGTTTGTCAGGATCATACTAGTTTCATTTATTTGATTTTGCTGCTATTGCTTAATTTATAAAATTGTAAGTCCTTAATATTCTTTAAAATAAACAGCAAACAAGGGACATAGAAGGAAATGGGAAAGGAGTAGAATTATTCAGCATCTTGAGTATCTTAGTTTTAAGTTCTCCCTTAAATGTGCCTTTATGGTTATCATTGTACTAACTTACAACAACTAATTGAAACCAGATCCTTAAATCTCTGGATGAAGTAATAGTAGGAAGCCCATTTCTCCCTACAACCCACAACCATGTCAGTGTTCTTGAAAAGTTAGTATAATCTAGTACAGAATGGAAGGATATATTTATTTCTATTTTGTTATTTTTTATTTACTTGGGAGACAGAGTCTTTCCATCTATTGATTCATGCCAGAAGCCAGATCACAATCCTGGGCGTCTGTGTGGGTGGCGGGACTCCACTGCTCTGAGCCTTTCCTGATACTTCACAGGTTCAGCACTGGAAGGAAGCTGGAGTCAGGTGTCAGAGCCAGGAATCAAGGCTAGGCACCCCGTGTGGGATATGGGTGTCTGAACTGATAGCCTAAATGCTCATTTTCTGTTCTTACTTAAAATGGTTGCAGGTAGAGAAGGGTTTTGGCCTATTGATTAAGATGCCTAAATTCCATATCATAGTAGGGAGGATAGGATTTAGTTATTGGTGAATGTTGGAGGTGTGCTTTCCTTGTATTTAGTTCTCTGGAAATAATCCATTTGTTTTCAGCTACAGAATATGTACCTTTTTTTTCTATTGCATGTTGATTCTGATTCGATACCGTTGTGGCCCAAGAAATAGTGCATGATTTCCTAAAAATGCCCATGAAGCACAATAACATCTATTACATGCACTTTGCTTTGTTGCTCCTGGATCCAAACTCCTACATAAAAAATTTCAAAAAAATTTTTTTCTGAGACGCCTACTTTTCATGTCACTCCAGCTTGTTAAAAGACTGACAGTATTTGAGGAATTCAGTATGTTAACAAATTAGTCTACGTAGTAGGAGAAAATATTCAGAAAGTATAAAAATGTGTTTAAGCCTCTGCCTACAATGTCAATATCTTACATGTGTACTAGTTAGAGTCCTGGTTGCTCCACTTCTGATCCAGCTCCTTGCTAAAGCACCTGGAAAAAGCAGTGGAAGCTGAACCATAGTCCTTGGGTGTGTGTGCTCAGGTGAAAGATCTGGATGAAATTCTTAGCTTCTGGCTTTGGCCTGACCCAGCCCTGACCTGGCTTTTGCAGCCATTTGGAGAGTGAAGCAGCAGATGGAGGATTCTCTCTCTCTTTCTTTCTCTCTTCCTTTCTCCCTGTGTGTATGTGTGTGTGTGTGTCTTTCTCTTTATAAATCTGATTTTCAAATAATTAAAATAAAATTTTTAAAAATCACCATTGAAAAATTTTGTTTGTACAGAGCCCTATCTCAGGGAGATTTCATGCTTGTCTATTTCTTAAATCAGAATGTGTTACTTTATTTTAACCCAGGCAGAGCCTGGCCCACAAGTAGGCATGCAGTTCTCAATGACTATTAGAGGTTAGGAGCAGTTAAGTTTCTGCTGGATCTTAGGCCTGAAAGGTTTGATTTATTGTTGCACTCATGTGTATTTTTTCCTTTTCTTGTCATCAAGTCCAATAACCTTATTTCATACAGGGGAAAAAAGCCTTCACTGACCACTCATGGGTGCTAAAACCAGATGGCTTGATGTAACCTTCATAACAATCCTGTAATGTCACTGTTTTGTCACATTTCTGTGGAAAAACCCTGAGGCCTAGAGATGCTTAAGCTTTTTCTAACTTCTGTCACTGCCCTGGCCAGTATCTTATAGTGTTCTTCTTCATATGCTGCTTCTAGTTTCAAGGATCAGAAATGCAGCTCACTGGGTTACAAATGGCATAAAATCCTCTCCGGTAGATTGCCCTGACAGGTTGATCAAGACTGGGGAAGGAGTTGTAGGCTGGGATGCTCGAAGTGCTCTATCTAGGCACCCCTACCCATTCTGTTTAGGATAGTATTCCTCCACAATTAAGCTCTTTGTTGCTGTTAGCCAGCCTGAATTGATTTTGCCTACACCATTTGCCTAGGAATAGAGAAATTGCCACCGACTATTTTGGAGTGGTCACAGACTGCTCTGACAAGCTAGTAAAATTTCTGTCTCTTCTAGAAAATGTTCAGATCTTTATCCAGATTAATGTTACCTGTGCTTACAGGGACTTCAGGAGCCTTCTGGACCTGGTTCCCAGGTTAAGATAATTCATCTGCCCTCCCTGGGTGGTTGCTAATCAGTCACTGATGCAGATATAGTCCCAATACCAGAACTGCAGAGAAACTCCAAGGAGAGGGAGATGTTTGAAGCAAAGAAGGCTGTATCTTTTGGTGGAGGAAATTGTATTTGCTCTTGAATTCAGTGAGAAGGGCAAGGCTAATGAAGCTGTTGCTGGACACTGACAGACCTCATGTGTTCTCAGGCTCCGTGACTGAGGCAAGGGCTAGAAGCCAAGGAAGCAGCAACTGCCAGCCATTCTGGCTTAGACTGAGGATAAGCCCTAGAATTTGAAACCTGTACTTAGGAGACATAAAAGAGACAGAGAGAGAAAGATCTTGGATCCGCTGGTTTACACCTCAAGTGGCTGCAACGGCCGGAGTTGAGCTAATCCAAAGCTGCGAGCCAGGAGCTTCCTTCAGGTCTCCTGCACGGTTACAGGATCCCAAGGTTTTGGGTTGTCTTCTACTGCCTTTCCAGGCCACAAGCGGGGAGTGGGAAGGGAAGTGAATCAGCTGGGATATGAACATGTACCCATATGGAATTCGGCATATACAAGGCGAGGACTTTAGCCACTAGGCTACCATGCTGGGCCTGGTTTATATTTTCTATACTGATTTTTTTTTCTTTTTCCTTGCTTTTTATGTAAGTTGTGCTAAGATTAAACACAGTTGTACGAATTCTCTGTTGATGTGGGTGAAACGGGGGCCAGCGTTGTGGTGCAATACTGCCTCTTGCATTCCATATTGAAGCACTTGTTCAAATCCTGGATATTTCTGATCCAGCTCCCTGATTTTGTCCCTGGGCTCCCTGGCCAAGTATTTGGGCCCCTTGGCCCAATTGAACATCCTGGAAGGCAGGATGGAGTTCCTGTCTCTTGGCTTCAGTCTGGCTCAGCCCTAGTCAGTATGGTCATTTGGGGTATCAACCATTAGAAGATCTCTGTGGTGCGTAAGTATCCCTCTCTCTAGCCCACTCTTTCAAATAAATAAATCTTCTCAAAAAAAGAGTGATTGATATAGTGATGCTAGTAGCACTTTGCCTGTAACTCCAAAGCAAACTCCCAAGGAAGTCAAGTGCAAGAGTTGAGCCACAGGTATGAGGTAGAACCCTTTTCCACCTGAAGACTCTCCTTTCAGATTACCTACCCTGAAGGGATTAGCATAGTATAGAAACCAATAGTAGGAGCTGCCTCAGTTTTTGGCAAATAAAACTCCTATTTGGAGGACCAGTCCCCTGGCTCTTTGACTGCTTCCAGCAATAGGAAAGTCCTTTATTATTTTGCTTCAGGATTCTTCTAAGCCTCAGCTGTGTTATGAAATTATGAAAGAATCCATAGATACATTAAAATCTTTAACCAGAAAAGCTGCCTTAACAGGAAACTGTAGTTTATAATTGTTTTTAATGGATCTGAAAGCACTGAAGCAGAGGGTCCTTAAGTACTGTATTTTCTCAAAACAGGGATAGCTATCCTAAAGAATGCAAGCCAACGCCTTTTTAAGTCACAGACCAATTTTCTCTGTCTAAATGAGGTACTTTTTTATCTGAGCATCTGCAGGTCAAATAGATGAATCATATTCTTATGCTTCTAAAACTTCTCTATTTAGTAGGCCTGATAGTGGAGAAGAGAAGCTATACTTCCCTGTTTCCTAATGTCTGCTACAGGTATTACCTTACCTTTTACCAACTACAGTTTTCATTCAAGCTGGAGTTTTATTACTTTTTGTACAGATTTATTTATTTTATTATTTTTTAAAGAATTATTTTATTTTTATTACAAAGGCAGATATACAGAGAGGAGGAGAGACAGAGAGGAAGATCTTTCATCCGATGATTCACTCCCCAAGTGACTGCAATGCCGGTACTATGCTGATCCGAAGCCAGGAACCGGGAACCTCTCCGGGTCTCCCACATGGGTGTGCAGGGTCCCAAGGCTTTGGTCCGTCCTCGACTGCTTTCCCAGGCCACAAGCAGGGAGCTGGATGGGAAGTGGAGTGCCGAGATTAGAACTGGCACCCATATGGGATCCTGGCGCATTCAAGGTGAGGACTTTAGCTGCCAGGCCACACTGCCGGGCCCTATTTATTTATTTTGAAAGAGTTGCAGAGAAAGAGAAAGAGAGAGATATTCCAGCTACTGATTCCCTCCTTAGATGGCCACAAGAGCCTGGGATAGGCCAGGCCAAAACCAGGAGCTTCAACCTAATCCTGCTTATGGATGTCAAGGCCACAAATATCTGTGCCACATCTTCTCAGGTTGTTACCAGAGAGCTGGCTCAGCAGTAGAGCAATCAGGACATGAACTTACATCTATATGGGATGTCAACTTGCCAGTGGTACTTTAGCTATTGGATCACAATACCAGCCCCAGGATTTTGTCTTAAAATTAGTGTTGGTACTGTATTTTCTTCATGTGTATATACTTTTATTATGTAAAGCCATTCATCTTTCAAGTTATCTAAGCTTTTCTTTCAAAATTTCAAGCAAAACAGCTCTCTCTGACCTGCTATTATGTTATCAAGTAATACAAGAACTTTGGTGGAGCTTATGTGTTTTGTTAGTAATTTTTATTACATTTTGCAAATAAGTTTACAAGTTTCATGTGTTTGTTCAAAGTCATACAACTTATGAAGTGGCAGAGTTGTTTTAAAACTCCTACCTCTCAAATAATGGGAAGGCAGGTTTGAAACCATTGCACAGGGTGATGGCTATAGATTATTCATGTACAGTGTGCTTGGTTTCCTAGATAATCTAGAAACAGTGATTTTGGGAAGGCAGGTGTGTTATGTGTAATTGTAGGTGCTGACAGTGTTTTGTAATGAGATACATTTTGACGAAAAACAAAATGGCTAATATTTCTTGTACAATAAAGACACTGCGTTCTGTGTTGCATAGAGCAAGGTTAGAGTCCTTGCTCTGTGTCTGATTCCAGCTTCTTGCTAATGCACACCCTGAAGGCAGCAAGTGATGGCTCAAATACTTGTGTCCTGCACTCATGTGGGAAACCTAAAAGGCATCTCTCTCTCTCTCTCAAATAAAAAATAAATAAGAATGTAAAAATCAGAAGGTAATTTTTTTCAAAACCGTTGTCTAGCAGAATAGAGGCTCATTCACTTTCCTGCACAGTGAAAGAGTATCAGGTAGGAATCTTTATTGTGTACCCAGTGGTTTGACAGAAGTTTGAAATACAGCCTTTTTCATGATTCATGTTCTGGTCCTGCCCTGCAAATCCCCTTTGTGTATAAAGGAAACCCTGAGCAACCCTAAGACTGTGAGCCCAATGTTCTCTTTCTTAAGAGGAAAAATAATCAAAATGACAGAAAATTCCTTACAGGTCTTGTTTTAGTCAAAAGGAGCTCTCTCCTCCTTTTGACCGTGTGTATTAGGAATAACAACTATTGTTGTTGTCAATATTAAAGTAACTTTCTTTGTTGTTTAGAGTTGAATATCTGTTTAGCAGACTAGTACAGCTACCCTTGAGCTACTATTGCAAGATACAAAATTATGTTGCCTGCATCAGCTGGGAATTCCATGGAATTTGCTTCTATTTGACTATATTTCCAGATGGAACCATGTGCCTAAGTGTTTGTTTTAGGCCCCTAAGAAGTCATTCCTTTGCAATGATCTATGGCCAGACTCTTCTCCCATGGGACTAACCTGTGTGACTAATTTGAGTAGGAGTGTGATAAACTTTGTTCCCACTTAAGAAGCAGCTAAAAATACTTCTGTCCCTCCACCCCACCCCTTCCTATTATCTAGCAGCACTCTTTGAGGGATAATGAAAAGGAGGTGGTGAGATTAGAGCAGATTGGGAAGATTTTGAATGCCCAAATTTTATTTCGGAAGCTTCACACCTTTGAGCCCTAGAGAAAAGTTTTGACCCAAGGCTTTTACAGATTTTCTAGTAAAATCCAAGCTTCCCAGAACACTTGGTGTCTAATGACTTTTGCAGACGTGATTTTACAGCTAAGGATGGCCATTGACCAGGCTTGTCTTCATTCATCCTGCAGAGCTAAAAATGATGGTTAGTTTGACTCCCTCTGCACATTAAATATTTCTAAGGAAACATCTTTTTAAAGAAGTATTCTCTGATCAAAATACAGTAAGCAAACAGCTTCCCTAACATGTGGAGTAAACATTGGTGGCTTAAAGGTGCAGTGCATACTTTACTGGAAGACCCAAGAGGTTCTCACCCTGGCCATAGATCAACGAAGAACTCTGGCAAGCCACAGCCTTCATGTCCTGTGCTTCCTATATGTTGGAATTAAAGAAGAAGGCTACCTGTTTGATTTTAAAACTCTTTCTTTGTCCTCCCTGATCTAATAACAAAACCCCTTTCCTAATAAAATTGTATGCAGGTCCCCAAAATATAAATCAGACACAAGTAGAGATGTTTAGGTTAATGGGAGGTATACAGGGTGAATCCCTTTTGGGCTTCACTTCTCGTCCCAGAGGCACTTTCTTGGTCCAGTTTATTTCAATTTTCACTAAGTGCTCTGCCAGCTGTGGCATTCTGTAATGCTAATGAATGTGAATTAAGTATTAATACAAGATTCCATTTTGTTTCTTATTGTTTTTCATTCACTACCTGCATCAGGGAGGAAGCATAAGATGTTGAATTGTGGCTAGATTTAAGCTAGCAGAAGGTGTAATCCACTAACAGTAAGTGCTAGTACTAGTCTAATCCTAAAACTACTAGATGTATGGAAACTCACCATAGAAATCCACTCTTTGACCTATAACTTATGAAACCAGAGTGTAGAGAAGGACACACCGGTGACCAGCTAGAGCTTACATACTAAATACTTCCCATTGAGCTCTAGCATCCAGGTCTCCCTTTTCCTTCCTCTTGCAACTCCTGGACTTCAGCACCACCACAGAACAGTTTGGAAGGTTGGCCTGCCAGGGCTCCCCTAGTTCCCATGATGTGATTTGTACCTGTCATGCAAAGCTGACCTGTCCTATGGAATATATTTAGCGTCTTCCAAGGAAAGCATCAGAATGTTGTAAAATCAGATCTTCCTTCTCTTCTGGCAGGCTTCCCTCCATCAAGGCCAGGAGCTGATTAATATTTGCAATTCAGGACTAGCCTAGAACTCTCACAGTATCCTCAGGGTATAGCATCTCACCATGCACTGTGCCTGTGGCCAGTCACCCAGCTGCTTCTAAGCTGAAACTTCTCCAAAACAGCAGTTTTCACACTATTGAAGCTGTTCAGGGCTTCCACAAATAATAATAATGATAATGGATACCTTTGCACGTTTTCTCTCCCCCAAACTGAAGGGCATGCTAGGCACAAGCATTTCCTTCCTGGCTAGCCGCAGCCTTCTTGACTTGCAGACAGACAGGCTGGGCCCATCCCATATGAGTGAGTGTCTTTTAATGAAAACAAGCCATCTTGAAATTTCAAGGTTTTTTTTTTTTCTTTTTTGACAAACAAATGAGCCATTCGAGTGGGTTATGTATGAATGTGATTGTTTGGCAGGTGGCGTTATTATTCTCTTATGTTAAAATTTATTAACAAGGGCTTAATTTCATTCCAGACAGATTGTGTCAAGGCGACTGTGCAATGCAGAAGTACAGTGAAATATGAGATTCTTGAGCCTTGAGTGGATACTGAGCTAGAGACCCGTTAGTCCTACCTCTTTCTAAACAGCCACAGCCATGAAACTTTCTTGACCTTTTCACCTTTAAACTTTGTTTGAACTTGGAAAGAAGACTTTCAGATTTAAAAAAAGAAGAAGGAGGAGAAGGAAAGAAAGACAAGGGGGGAACAAAGGTTGGGGGAGGCTGCGGAGGGGCTGGAGTGGCGGCGGCTGGGGGAGAGGACTGATTATATGTTAGCGTAACCGTGATGCCGGGACAATAATCCTCCTCTGTGTGTGAGTTGCTGCTACTGGGAGCCTCGGGGTCATCAGCTCACATGACATACCCAGAGGCTAATACTAGCCTGCGCTGTTTTTGAACATATTCAAACAAAGGCTGATTATCCAAACAAGAATTTGGACTGCAACAGCCGGAGCAGTTAAATTATAGTTAGTAAAACTTGGCGCCTTCCAAGCCTGGAATGTTACAATTGCAGCTGGGTCCTGGCTGGTCCGGCAGCCTAGCTTTCCGGCAGCCTTACTAGACAATAAAAGCCAAGAGTCTCATCTCCTCAGGACTCACTTTAACTCCTTGGGTGCAAAGAAGCAAGTGGCAACTCTCCTAGCTGGAGTGCTTGGACTGCTTGGACTGCATCTGACTCCAATCCTGCTGGAGTTTGTGAGACACTGGCATTTTCTTATAATGGAAGTGTGTGGGCCAGAGACACTCTTTTACTTAGTTTTTACTTTGGAAGCAGAGTAATGGTTATTCATTCCTTTAACAGCATTTATTGTTAAGTGCTCCCGTGAACAAAGCCCTGTGTAGATACTTTGTTTACATATAAATGACTGTGATGAATAGCATAAAACAAGCACTTGTAAAATGGTTACAAAGTATTATGAGTAAGGACTGATATGTGGTGCAGCAGGAGAAGCAGATGCTTAGGAGGCTGGCTTCCCACATCCCAGAGCTGGTTTGAGTCCTAACTGCTCTGCTTCTGATCCAGCTCCATACTTAAACCCCTGGAAAGGCAGCCAAAGATGACCCAGGTACTTGGGCTCCTGCATGCACATGGGAGACTCAGATGAGGATCATGCCTCTGGCTTCACCCAGCCAGCCCAGACCTAGCCATTTTGAGCTATTTGGGGAATAAATCAGCGAATACAAGATCAGTTTCTCTGTCTCTCTTTCTCTCTCTCTCCCTCTCCCACTTTCACTCTCTCTCTCTCTCTGTATGTCCCTATCCCTCTCTCCGTCCTACCTTTCCTCTCTCTATCCTCTGTCTTTCAAACAAATAAATAATTAAAAATAAAGTATGAGTAATTTAGTGAATGAGGCATTAAGAAGACAAAGGCTTTTTTGGTCAAGGTGTCATTTGAACTGACCTTTAATTGGATCTTTAACAGTGGTTCATTGGTGGGTTGTTTTTTTCCTTTTTGCTTTTTTTTGGAGGGTAGTAAAATTTACTTGCTTTACTTAAAAGAGTTACAGAGAAAGAGAGAGAAATCTTCCTTCTGTTGAATTACTTCCCAAATGGTCACAATAGTAATAGCTGGGTTGATCTGAACCTGGGTGCCAGGAGCTTCTGGGTCTGCCACATGGGTGCAAGGGCCCAAGGCCTGGGGCCATCCTCTGCTGCTTTCCCAGGCCATTAACAGGGAGCTAAATGGGAAGTAGAACAGCTAGGACTCTAACCTTTGCCCAATTATTGGGATGCCAGTGCTGCAGGCAAAGGATTGGCTTGCTGTATTATCATGCCAATCCATGGAAGTGTTTTAAAGATCACAATACAGTAATATTATTTTCCTGTTATGGTTAGTAATATAGTAAGAAGAACAGTCAATTATATGTTGTAATTTTTGATAATTAGAAGGTCATCTGTATCCACAATGCTGGTGGTTTCAAACAGCTCAAACAAAGGAATTGAATCTGAGAAGGTGGATCATGGATGTGAAAGAATGTAGCAAAAGAGAATGCCAAAAAGGTAAGCAGAGACTGTGTGGGGAGAGCTTAGGATATAAAATCTAAGAGAGGTAGCTTAGGTTGAAAGCATTTAACACTCTTATGTATGTATTTTTGGACATTCAGCCCTCAAACTAATTCTCTCAGAAAACAGAGATTCAGAAAAAGTACGTAACTTTGCCAAGACCACACAGCCCTTAGTGGCCAGCTGGAATTCACCCCCAGATTGACTATAGCCCCCCCTTACTGTATCACTATTTCTTTCAGATTTTCTGATCATAATGCTAAATGGATTCAATGTTTCTGTGTGGCAGCAGGAAGCTTGGTGGGGATGGATCACCACTGTTCCTAAGTTGCATGACCATGGTGATAAAGCTTGCATGGATGGGTTTTCTGCTGGAGAAGATGGGTGTGTTCATACGTAGGGTTGCAGTGAGCCTGTGTGAACAGGAGCATTTACTACTGACCAGTTCCATCCTGACCAATCTGCTCTTCTCATACTGGGTCTCATACCCTCGTGGCACTACCTTGCTGGAAAATCACATTTGATACCCCTGGGAGAGGCTGTACAGTTCCTAGTTTGCATAGGGGCTCTTCCCCGTCTCCTTATCCTCTACTGACCTTGCCACTGTCTTGTTTTCCTTCCTGTCTTCTTTGATATACTCTGTTATTGTAAGTCAGGCTTGTGGCTTCTGAGAGGGGTGATTGGCAGGGTCAGTCAGACAAGCGCTCAAACGTGTGTCCCAGAGGTGGAAGCCAGATTTCCTTTCTGGGCCCTGGGGTCTGCCTCCTGTGACGGCTTCATGGCTAGGAATAGCGAAAATGCAAATGGATATTGCAGACACTCCAGAAAAACACATGGAAGTGCAAATGCTTGGATACTTGAGATTTTTAAATTTACTAACAGATTTTTTTTAATAGTAGAGCATGTTTTTATGCCTATTTTCCTGGGTATGCACAGATAAGTTGACATTTACAGTTCTTAGGAACAAACTCAGCTCATTTTTGAAACACAAAAGTAAAAATAAGTAAAATAGCAGGTCACCGTAGTTGAGATAGTAGGAGTAATTAGCACCAGCATTCTTATTTAGCTGGGGTTAAAGCAAATTCTCTTTATATTGCATTAGGAGAGAAGATGTTAATTTCATGACAGTGGCATCAAGGATTACTTCATATCAAAGAGGAAAGCTTGCATATGAAATACTGGCTGTAGCTCTACAGAGTTTTAGCACTTCGTATTGTTAAATCTGCAGAGGTTCTAGCAGGTAGCTCTAACGCATTTGAGGAAAGCTATTAAAATTCTAACTTTCTGTAATTTAGGAGTACTATTGGAACTTTGGTGATCTGATGCTGAACAATCTTCCTTTTGATGTTAATCATGTGCATTGTATCAGTGGCTCCAAGATTAATATAAAGAGGGAACTTCATTTACGCTAAGTGATCATGTTTCAATGTGTTAATGTTTCAAGAGTTGCAGAGGATAACATAAAACTGTTAAGATCTTGATCATGCTAAAAGTATTAAACTTGGATTTTGGAGATTAGCTTTTTCCTACTTAAAATTAAGAACTTAAAGATTTTAATCAAGATAATACTAAAATGTCTTAAGGTGCAACTTATTCTGGAGGTGATACTACTTGGAATAGTAAAGACCAAAGGAGACATTGTGAGTTAATGTTTACTCTTTTATTACTATTTTAATCAAATGGCTTTACAACTTGACCTTTTAAATGTGAATATATTTTTTAGAACATTCAGGTATGTGGAGCCATAACTGTTGTGTTAGAAGTTCACAGTCCTGAAAGTCTTGTGCTTGACTGTTAAGTGTATGATAAGTGTCTTGATTGGGGTTTTCCATGTTGGCAGTTATAGTCTCCAGGTAATAGGTGTTTTTGTATGGGAAATTCATCGTATGGTTATTGGGATCTATAACCATGCTGCTTTTGGTGTTGCTTGAGGTGGCCCCAGTAATAATAATGGGAGTGTTAGTGAGATCTCTACACTGTGAAAGGCACTCCTACAGGCACTGCATGGATGTAAATTTTTTTTTTAAGATTTATTTATTTTTACTGGAAAGGCAGATTTACAGAGAGGAGGAGAGACAGAGAGAAAGATCTTCCATCCCATGATTCACTCCCCAAGTGACCACAACGGCCAATGCTCTGCTGATCCGAAGCCAAGAGCCAAAAACCTCTTTCTGGGTCTCCCACGTGGGTGCAGGGTCCCAAGGCTTTGGGCCATCCTTGACTGCTTTCCCAGGCCACAAACAGGGAGCTGGATGGGAGGTGGAACTGCTGGGATTAGGACCGGCACCCATATGGAATCCCGGCACATTCAAGGCCAGGACCTTAACCACTCCACTATCGCCCCAGGCCCCGGATGTAATTTCAAATCATTAGAACCATCTTGCCACAATGAATAGTTACAAAAAATTTTTTCATGAGCAAGTAAGATAACTAGTTGGGACAGGTTCTTCTGACTCAAGTCTGTGTTTTCACTAATCATGTTATATTAAAAGGAAGACACTGCAAGCAATGGCCATCCCAAAGCCTATGGAATTGTACCATAAAATAAAAATGAAATAGAAGGGAAAATTTTTTTTAATTTTAAAAAGATACATTGACTTCACAGTGCCCTAAACAGTTCAAAGTAAGTCATATCTTCATCACTAGACAAGTTGATTACCTATTCATTGAGCCCTATATCTAATATACCCATTTATTTTAATTTGATCTCAGATACACTCAGGTATATCTTACCTAAATATCCCCAAAGAAAAGCATTCTTAAGAGGTTCTAAGGGTTGTTATTCTTTTCTTTCTTTTTTGATTTAGATTTATTTATTTTTATTGGAAAGTTAGATATACGGAGAGGAGGAGAGACAGAGAGGAAAATCTGTCCGATGATTCATTCCCCAAGTAGCCACAGTAGCTGGAGCTGAGCCAATCCGAAGACAGGAGCCAAGAACTTCCTCCAGGTCTCCCACATGGGTGCAGAGTCCCAACCCAAGGCTTTGGGCCATCCTCAACTGCTTTCCCAGGCCACAAGCAGGGAGCTGGAAGGGAAGCGGAGCTGCCAGGATTAAATCCCATATGGGATCCTGGTGTGTTCAAAGCAAGGACTTTAGCCACTAGGCCACGCTGCCCAGCCCCTAAGGATTGTTATTCTTAAAATGATTCTGTAAAACTAAAAGGAAAAGTACTTTGAGGCATTTGATTAGGTTTCACTGTGTCAATCTTGGGAATTATCTTTTTTTTTATTCATTCATTTATTTTTATTGGAAAGGCAGATATGCAGAGAGAAGAGAGACAGAGAGAAGTAACTTCTGTCTGCTGATTCACTCCCCAAGTGGCCCAAATGGCTGGTGCTGAGCTTATCCAAAGCCAGGAGCCATAAGCTTGTTCCTGATCTCCAATGTGAGCGCAGGCTCCTAAGGCTTTGGGCTGTGCTAAACTGCTCTCTCAGGCCACAAGCAGGGAGCTGGACAGGAAGTGGAGCAGCCAGGACATGAACCGGAACCCATATGGGATCCCGGCATGTGCAAGGCGAGGACTTTAGTCACTAGGCTACTGCTCCAGGCCCGGGAATTTTTTTTTCTTTGGACATGGAAGTATCTTTGCTCTCCTCTCTCTCCCAATTATTACTGACTCTCTGTTACTTGTCCTGTCAAAGAATACATCCAGCAATTATGTTCTGTCTACTGGTTCACTTCTCAGATGCCTGCAGCAGCTCAGGATGAGCTAGCCTGAAGCCAGACTTCAGTCCAAGTCTCCCACAGGAGTGACAGAGACCCCAGTATTTTATCCATCGTGTCCTACCTCCCAGAGTGCCATTAGCAAGAAGCTGGAATCAGAAATAGGGCAGGGACTCAAATCCAGGCACCTTGGTACAGGATGCTGATGTCCCAAGCAACATCACTGTGCTGAACTCCCATCATCTGCCTGGATAGGTTCACTTTTTCTGAGCCATTGTTGAGTTTCAGGAATAGTAAGCACAGTTAATCATTCTGTAGCCATTGTTGCTTTCCTTACTGCCTTTGTGGGTTAATCCTAGTTTATATAATTCTATAATCTTAAATTTTAAATACACTCTGTTCATGGGAGACTCAGGAGAGGTTCTGGGCTCCTGACTTCGGATCGGCACAGTTCCGGTCGTTGCGACCATTTGAGAAGTGAATCAATGGATGGAAGATCTTCCTCTCTGTCTCTCCTCCTCTCTGTATATATGACTTTCCAATAAAAAAAATTTGTTGATTGATGTATAAAAAATTGAATATACTTAATGTAAATAGTTTGCCGGGTTGGGAATAAATAACACCTGTGAAATCATCCCCACAAATCTACATCCATTAACCTATCCATCACTCCCAAAATCTTCCTCCTGCCCCTTTTATTTTATATGTATCTGTATGTGTGTACATATAATGAGAACACCTAATATAAGATCCACTGTCTTCAGCAATGTGTATGTACATCTTATGTGATTACTAACTTCAGGCACTGTGCTGTATGGTGGCCTGTAATTGGAACTTGGCGCTCTTTGACTGATACCATCCTTTCTGCTTTCCCTAATCCTAGCGATTACCGCTTCTCTCTGATTCTGTGAGTTTGACTATTTTAGAATCATTGTATAAGTGGTACCATGTGTTATTTGTCCTTCCATGAATGGCTTGCTTCACTTAGCATAATGTCCTCCACGTTCATCTATGTTCTAATAAATGACAGGATTTCTATCTTTTTAAAGATTAAATAATCTTCCTTATATCTGAAACCACGTTTTCTTAATTCTTTCATCCATTGATGGACTTTTAAGCTGCTTCCATACATGAGCTCTGTAAATAATATTACAATGAACCTGGTAGTACCTCTTTATAATCCAGATTTGCATTCCTTTAGTCATATACCCAGAAGTGTTACTGCTGAATCATATTATAGTTTAGTTTTAAGTTTTTAAAGATTTATTTATTTTTATTGGAAAGTCAGATATGCAGAGAGGAGGCAGACAGAGAGGAAGATCTGCTGATTTACTCCCTAAGTGGCCACAATGACTGTACCTGAAACAATCCAAAGCCAGGAGCCTGGAGCCTCTTCCTGGTCTCCCACATGGGTACAGGGTCCCAAGGCTTGGGTCATCCTCAACTGCTTTCCCAGACCACAAGCAGGGAGCTGGATGGGAAACAGGGCCACCAAGATTAGAATCAGTGCCCATATGGGATCCCAGCGCTTGCAAGGCAAGGAGTTTAGCCACTAGGCCACCATGCCAGGTCCTAGTTTTTAATTTTTTTTCTGTGTCCACCATACTGTTCCATAGTACTGCACCAATTTGCATTCCTTTTCTGTATATCATTACGTAGTTGTCATCTTTTGATTTTTTTTGTAATTGCCATTCTAACTGATGTGAAATATTATCTCCTAGCCCACTCTTGATTTGCATTTCCCTGTTTTTTTAGTGATATTGAACATTTTTTCAAATCCATATTGACCATTTTTATGACCTCTTTGGAAATATAGCCGCCCACTTTTTTTTTTTCAACTGCTAAGCTGAGTAGATGATTCTTGTGTAAGTTAGATATGATTCTTTGTCAGGTAGATGCCTTGCAAATATTTTCTCCTGTTCCATATGTTGCCCTTTCATTTGATTCATTGTTTCCTTGACCATACAGAAGCTTTTAATGTGATATAATCTTGCTTATCTGTTCTTGCTTTCATTGCCTATGCCCCTGTAATCATATCCAAGAAACACTGCAGAATCCGTTTTAAGAAGCATTTCCTCTGCTCTTCCCACCATCTTTCTCTGCTGCCATAATGGTTCACATAAATGCCCTGAGAGCATGAGCAATACTGAAAACAGTGGCAAATATCATGTTCTTTAAGGCTGTCATTAGGTTTCCAACTTATGATGAAGCAAGATTACTTACATGGAGGAATTTGAAATCATTTGCCATCAAAAATTTGGAAAGATTGTTATAACCCTCACAAGCAGGTTAAGCAAGTGTGAAGCTATTTGCCCCGGGTTTGATGTACAACTAAAAAAGAAAAATGTTAAAAATCATCTGCTCCCATCCTGTCAGTTGGTTTCATTGTAATGACTACTTTTCATGGTAAAATAAACCTTTTAGAAGCATGATGAAAATATATCAGAAGCCGAATCCTTGGACCCTTTTTCTAGAGATGTAATACATACCTGCAAAGAAAATTATTCAGATGTGCAAAAAAAAAAGTGGCATTTCCTTGTTGGACTTCTTACAGTTTCAAATCTTACATTTAAGTTGAAATACTTTGCATAAGCTCATATATTCTTCCAAAAATTTCTAGCATCATTATTATTTTTTTAAGATTTTTTTAAATTGGGAAGTCAGATTTACAGAGAAGGATTATATTGAGAAAGTCTTCCATCCACTGGTTCACTCCCCAAGTGGCCACAATGGCCAGAACTGAGCTTCTCTGAAGCCAGGAGCCTGGAGTTTCTTCTGGGTCTCCCAAGTGGAGCAGAGTCCCAAGGATTTGGGCCATCCTCAGCTGATTCACCAGGCCCAAGGAACCGAAAGGGAAATGGAACAGCCAGGACATGAACTCTAGGCACTTTTTTAATCTTATTTTTAAGATGTATTTATTTTTATTGGAAAGTCAGATATACAAAGAGGAGGAGAAACAGTTAGGAAATCTTCTGCCCGATGATTCACTCCCCAAGTGGCCGCAATGGCTGGAGCTGAGCCAAAGCAAAGCCAGGAGCCAGGAGCTTCTTCAAAGGTTTCCCAAGCCGGTGCAGGGTCCCAAGGCTTTGGGCCATCTTCAACTGCTTTCCCAGGCCACAAGCAGGGAGCTGGATGGGAAACAGGGCCACCAGGATTAGAATCGGCACCCATATGGGATCCCAGCTCGTTCAAGGTGAGGACTTTAACCATTACACTATCACACCGAGCCCTGGATCATTATTCTTGAAGTGCTTAAGGTATAAGTAATTATGTTCCATGAAAAAGCATAAAGAACAGTCACAGACCCATGAATTATGGTTTTGCTTTAATTTGTCACATTGAGTGGGACTTTTCTGTAATGTAGGAAGATTTAACAGTGAGTGTTATCTCCCTGAATCTAGAATAGGCAGTATTATCTTGACCTTCAGACCTTTCACTCATCTGTGTTCTTCCATAGAGTACCATTTCCTGTCTGACACATTCAACTGGGAGGAAGTGACTACTAGTGGCTTCTATTTTTACATTCCTTGGGAATAAGCCTTAATATGCTAATTAAGTTATTTTTGAAGTAGTATATGATTCTGAAACATTTTAGTGTTTTTTTTTTAACTCAAATGGTAGTTTACATAGGGATGCTATGAAAAAATACAGAGGCAAAAAAACACACAAAATCATCCATAATTTCATTGAGTTTGCCACTGTTAACATTGTAGTATTTATTCTGTAGGATTCTTTGATGCATCAAGGCATACACATACATGTTTTTGTAAAAAGTAATCACACTAAATTCTTATGCCAGTAGGACAAGTCTTGTCCCTGCAATGATGTTGTTCTTTTGTTTCTTATTGACACTGTATTGCGGACATCTTTTTTTTTTTATTTTACTTATTTTTATTATTATCATTTTATGATACTGTTTCACAGACCCTGGGATTTCCCTTTTTCCCTCCCCAGTTCCCTCCCCCCTCATGATTTTCTCTATATGATTGCTATAGCGTAGTTCTTCATACACAGTCATATGTCTGTCATTGCGGGCATGGACAATGGCGGCCAATCCAGCATCCTGTCATCAAGATACATTTAACAGTTTCACTGGGAGTCCATCTTTGGTCTGGAAGTAGAGATGCATACTTCATTGTATCCTCACATCTGGGTATGATAGTCTCCATTACATAGTTACATCCCCTTAAATGAAAAGTCACAATATACAAAATCAACAAAAGGAAGAAAGATAGAAATTTACAATGTCATGAGGTTAAATTACATGCTGCTAGATATGATAGTCTCCATTACACAGTTAGTATACATCCCCTTAAATGAAAAGCCACAAAACAAAATCAATAACAGGAAGAAAAAGAAAAAGAAATTAGCAACACCATGAATGTTGCTACCCCTCACGTGCCCATTTCCACTATATAAACCAGGATGTGTTGTTAAACTTATAAAAGAAATAACACTTTGAAGTTATTCCTGGTCCACGCCTTTCAAGTTACCTTTTTTTGTTTGTTTCATTTTATGACAAAATTTCATAGTCTCTGGGATTTCCCCAACCATTCCCCTTGCCTTCCCCGCCCCATGTTGGGTTCCTCCACCTTGTTGCAGTATTACAGTTCAAATCCAGTCATGATTGCTTCATTGCAAGCATGTACCATGGATAGAGTCCCACATCTTATTTTCCAAATAAATTCAGCTGTTTCTTGGGGAGACCGTCTCTGGTCTGAGAGCAGAGCTGGCAGAATATCATCCCATCCAGGGAAAAGCCACAACAAAACGTCCACTTCAATTTACAACACTATGGAGTTAAATGACCTGGTATTGAATGACCAATATGTTAGAAAATGCAAGTTCTTATCCACATCCTATGACTACTTCATTGACCTTTCAATTTTAGTTTATACACAGCTGGCTGCTATATATGTTAAAATTGCTATAGGGTACTATTCAACTGGTGGACATCTTTTTTTTTATCAAAAAATACAACTTTATAGCATCCCCATTAGTGGATACTTAATATTCAATCATTAACTATCAGGACTTGTTTTTCATTATCCTTTAGAAGAAAATGCCTTTAAGAGATGAAGAAATGGGTTTTCAGTAGTCTTTTTTAATTAGAAAAGGCCATTCAGATTAAGGAAACAATAGACACAGAGGCGTGAGTATATAAACAGGGTAACAAGCTAGCAAAAATATGTATTGTAAGAAGAAAACTATAGGAGAAATTGAGAGATTATTTTTTTCAGTGTAAAAAATATTTCTCATATACTTTACTTATTCTACACTTGAGAACTGAAGTGGAGGAAGGTGTGGTGGTATTTCAGTTTATGCTTCACTTAGGATGCCTGCCTGTCCTTTCAGAGCACCCGTTCAAGTCCTGGTCACTCCACTCCTGATCCTGTTTCATGCTAATGCACCAGACAGACATGACTCACATACCTGAATTCTTGCCACCCCTGCAGAGGTCCTGATAGAGTTCCTGGCTCCTGGTTTAAGCCTGACCTAGCCTTAGTTGTTGTGACCATTAAGGAAGTGAGCCAAAAGATGAAAGATGAAATCCTCACTCTCTCTCTTCCTTCTTCTCTGAGATAACCAGCCTTTCAAATAAATAATTCTTGTTTTAAAAGATGGGATATTCAATGAGAGAACATTTTTTAAGAGTCTAATATAGTTGCGTGTTGATTTCTGATTTCACTATTCATCTTTCTAAATGTGGTATATTAGACTGTAATTTTAGAAAGCATTTAAACAGATGTGAGTCTGTATAAAATCACTTGTTTTAAAAAGTGTAAGAAAAATTGTTCCCAAAGAGTTTCAGGTCAGCCCAATTTTTCTGAGTGGTTGACAATTTCGTATGTGCAGATGAAAAATGTGGATGTGCTTCTGCCCAACAGGTTCAGTTTTTAGGTATTAATGTCACAGCTGTGAGAAGCTGGCCCCTTGCAAAAAGCAGTTCCATAGAAGCATCTACATTCAGCACTTTGTCATGATTATGAAGTGCTATTGCAAGGAAAGACAACAAGAACCACTAGGTCCCTCCAACTTTCCAATGCAAGTCACTAACACTGAGACCTGTGTCAGATCAAAGCTGGAAGGTCTCTTCCTCTGTGGTTGGACAGGAGTTGAAAGGAACTGCCTGGGTTCAAGTGAGCCACCTGAATCTCCAGGGTTCTGGTGACAGAGGATGAATGTGGCTTTCTGATGCCTAGATCTGTCCCACCTTGCATATGGACAGAGATCCTTTTCCATCCTGGGAGAGCTCAGTCATTGTTGCAGCAGATCATAGTCATCTGTGCAAGTACTGATCTATGGATGGTGAGGTCAGGAACAAATTGACATTATTCTCTTTTCAATTACAAAACTAACTGAATATGTTCTAGGAATCCAGTACTAGCATTCCCCATGTTTTGGGCATGGCTTACCTGGTATAGCCTCGTTGGCACCAATGTGCCTGAGTTATACAAGTTGCTGCAGATTAGCTCTCTTGGATGTTAAAAGAATTTTCTGTTTCAAACTGCAAGCCATGTTTGCGCTTTAATTCAATATCAGCCATCCAGCTTTGACATGATTTAAAATGAATGTGACTAGTTTTGCCTTTTAGAGTGTGTATGTTGGAATAACTTAATTGACAAGCAATCATGAAGTTTTCTTTGAGCCTGATGTTATCCCGTCACTCAGAGATCCATTTGGTTTAATTTGTTTTTATATATATATAGTTTCTGGTGGGAAAAAAGGCATTGCTTTGCTGCTGAAATTAACTTGATTGAAATGTCTTGGACTTTGTCATTTTCCTGCAGCTCAAATGGTTATTTCCCAAGTGTTTAATTTTTGAAGTACAGTATATATTAATTTAACTGCTACTTTGTGACATTCATAATTCCATAAAAGGTTTACACAAGTGAATACATTGAATAGATTTTTTTATTTACACCCCTATTCCTACTCAACATAGATTTTTAACTTAGAAGGCATCTGCAAATTTGATCAGGATGAAGTTTCTAGGATTTGAATCCTTTATTAATGTGTTAAATATAAATTTCATAGTTTTTTGGTAATCTATACCTTTCTGAAGGAAAACACCTTAAAACAAGTGCAATTTACATGATCCTGTAGATTCTGTAAATCCATCAGAAATAAGGAGTAGAGATGTCACTTATCAAGCACATATTACTTGAAAGTCTCATATTTAAGGATTTCTAGTCTTTGAGGTTAAAAAAAAAAGCCATGAAAAATAGGGACACATTGGGCTTCTGAAAATTCTCTGCAGCATGTCACGATTTTTGCTCCTGAGCTAAAGATAGAAAGTAAAATAAAATGTTCTTTGTCCATTTAGTTATCCTTGACTCCATGAAATTCTCCAAAGTAATTACTGGTGACCACAATACCACCTACCAGCTAGAGCAGCATTGACCATGTGCCAACTGCCTTATTGCTGACCACAGCTGCTCTTGACTGGAGCAGATGTTTCTCCTTTTGCCTTGGCAGTAAAATTTTATTGAGCAATTTTGCAAATATAGAGCAGCATACTCTGCCTGATGATTGGCTGGAGGTCGCAGCCACCGTGTACACTCAGGTGAGGTTTCTCCTGTCCGCCATCCTATGCACCATCCAAACCCCCAACCCTAGTTTCCATGCATCTAACTGCTCAGCCTCAGGACTGTAAACTACAATCCTCTTGGCTTTGTTTCCCTACCCACCCATGTAATTTTCCCAAAGAAAATAATGTTGGATGAGCAACCACACTTGTGGTTGCAACTCACTGCTTAAAAAGGCTGTCACATTGAAACTTTGCTCCTACCAGTTGTGGGTTTACAAAAAGGAGTTAGGGTACTTTGTTGGGATGTTTTGTTAGGATACTTTTCTGAATTTTTCCACATCTTTTTGGTTTGGATGTTGACTTGGAAATCTCTTTTGAATTAGCTTCTTTTGGAGAGTATTCTGCCTTTCTGAGCACTTTTTGAATCTTTTCCCTGTCAAGGAATCATCTTCTGATCCTGCCTCTGTAGACCATGCCCTGTTTGAGGCCAGAAGACTGAAACACTTACAGGCCTACTTTGGCTTCTAAATTGAATTGGATGATTTAGCATAGTGTCTCTCTGTGTTCCTTGTTCCTGGATTAAGGGATAGATCTTTGAGTTGTAGCTTATATTTCTTAAAGCTAAAGGGCAGTCCCTATGATGGCCACAGCCTGTTTCCCAAGACCTTTGAAAGAAAACAACTTACAAAGATACCAGCAGTTGAGAGTCCAAGACCCAGCTTGGCACAAATTCCCTCAGAAGCTGGGGCCTTGGGAGGAATGGGTAAAATAGAAGATCAAAGGGCAAAAGCTATGTGGTGAGAATGTGCCTGATTTGTGCTTCCTCAGCAGCGAGGAAGTAGCAGTCATCTCAGTCCAGAAGGCCATTTCAGGAGGGTGTCACTGTGGGAACGTGTCTGACAAGCTTTGTGGCAGATAACCAGTCCTGAGAGCCTGATCTTGTGGCTCCTAATGCATATGATACTAGGACTTCAATGAATGTTCTGTTTAGTCCATATTAAGATACATAGGACAAGGACAGTGATCAGATATTTAGGTCAAAAAGTCTGAATTAGTGTGTTTACTTTTTTTTTTAACATTTATTTATTTTTATTGGAAAGTCAGATCTACAGAGAAAGGAAAGATAGAAAGATCTTCCATCCATTGGTTCACGCCCCAAGTGGCCGCAACAGCCAGAGCTATTGTGAAGCTGATCTGAAGCCAGGAGCCAGGAACCTCTTCTGGGTCTCCCATGTGGTACAGAGTGCCAAGGCTTTGGGCTGTCCTATACTACCTTCCCAGGCAACAAGCAGGGAACTGGAAGGAAGTGGATATGAACTGGCATCCATATGGGATCCCAATGCATGCAAGATGAGGAATTTTAGCCACTAGGCTACCACACCAGCCCGATGTATTTACTTTAAATACGTTAAACTACAGGGGTAGCTAGAAGAAGTAGTGTACTCTTAAACGCTTACAATGCAAAATGACAGGCTAATGTGGTGTTAAAGTGAAAATTTTGTTGACATTAAAATGTTCTTTCCATGCTTTTTGTATTTATTCTGAAAAAAAAAAGAGAAGAAAAAGAAGGAAGGGAAGGAGGGAAGGTGGGTCATTAATAGCAGCATTAGCATTGAAAAACTGGGTATTTGGCTCAGGCCTCTGTCTTTTTTTTTTTTTTTTACGTTCCCAGAGCAGAACTTGTCTTAAATTTGGATGAGAAAAGTTAATTTTAATCCTCCACAGGCTTATTTGCTAGCACAAAAGGTCACCAAACATACACTCAGAAACTGCATTGCTGCAATCTAACAGAGAAGGATCTGGGCAGCAGAGGTGTACTCCCATGCCCCAGCATGGAGTAGTGTAGCTAGCTGGGGAGACATTTGTTCTAGAAGTACCAATTAGTACAAAGTGTGTGGAATAGAGCATTTTCTCTATTAAGTGGTAAAGGAAAACTTGCTTCTGTTCATTTTATTTCAGGAATCTCAAAATTCTTCAGAAATGTTTATAAAATGATGGTGGCAGGAATTATTTTCAAGAGTGTTTAAGTGAATACTCTCTGCCTGACATATTATAATATTAGAAATGTGTAATATTTTAGGACTTACATTATTTTGTCATATTTTACACTTTAATTTGTTGCCTGTCAAAAGGGTGCAAGATTCTACATCTGAGCCAGAGCCCCACGGGATATGGAAATGGGTTGATCCCATTCACATGTAAGGCTTTTAAAGCTTTCTTTTGAAATGATTTCTTAGGGTAGTAAAATATCACCTGCCCCAAAAATTGAAAATCAAAGCTTGAATGATGCAGGCTTGATAAAGATCAAAAAGCAAGCTAGCAAATAGCAGTGGCCATGGCCAAGCCAGCAGAGCTGTTCAGCTGACCTTGCTTCTCTCTAAGAAAAAGTCTCCAAAGTTCAGGTTAGACCCGGGTATGTGAGGCAGACATTCAGGGAGAGTTCTGCCTCTGGGCCCAGGCAAAAGCTTGGCTCCAAGATTGTCTCTTCACAGTTTGACAAACCAAAGACCTCCGTGTTGCGAGTCTGCCTTCTGTGCACATCTGTAGAGTAAAGGTAATTAATAGGAGGGAAGACGGAAAAGCCTCACTGCATTTGCAAAGTTAGGATCATTCCAAGTGTAACAAGGAGATCCATTTACAACTGTTACAATAAGGATGAACTCTGCTGTATCATAAAAATAGGACTTGCTAAGCCATTAGAAGAATTCTAATTCAAAGCAGCCTTGCCAGCCAGGCTCCAGGTCCTTGCAGACTGGGGACTCAGGGCAAGTAACTGCCTGGTTCAGCTTCAGTTTCCTCACCTGAGAATGAGTGAGAAATTAGAGTGTCTCCATGGAGCCTTTATAGCACCAGGAGTTGGTGCATCTGGCTTTTGACCATCATCCTTTCATGGTGGGTAACCTGCGAAAGGTTTTATGATTTGTGGCTTCCTGTCAGTGGGACCACCTAATACCTCAGACTGCTCAGGAGAGCAGTGTGATTTGAGTGGAAAGACAGCCTTCAGGAAACTCAGCTCAAAAAGGCCATTTCACTTCCTGTGAGCTTTCTTACTGGTACAAGAACTGAGCACTATCTACCTTACTGGAAGTTGATTTTGTTGTTTTTTGTTGTTGTTGTTGTTTTAAGTTAAGCCTCAAATTCTGTGCTTGATTTTCTTTTTCTTTCTTTTTTAAATTAATTTTATTTTTGATGATATTTACATAGTTGTTTAGGACACAAAGGGTCAAAGCCTAGGGGAACATGGGTGAGACCATTATTTCCACATTCTCTTTTGACCTTCCTGTATCTGGGAGTAGGGGAAGATAAGGGAAAAAGCCACACTTAGCCTCCGAACCATCTGCTGAGCCTGATTCTAATGAATTTGGAATTTGTTGCTGAAGAACACCTGGACCTGGGGTAGGTATTTGGCATATTGGTGAAAGATTCCCAATGGGACACTCCTATCCCATGTAAGAGTACCTTGGTTTGCTATTAGCCCTCTTACTCCTCTTCCTAATGCAGACCCTGTGAGGCAACAGTGATGGCTCAAGCATTTAGAATTCTGCCACCCACAAGGAAAATCTTGATGGAGTGACCCAGGTCACCCTTGGCCATTGCAGGCATTTGGGTAGCCAACCAGGGGTAGACGTTCTTTCTTTCTCCCTCTTCCTCTCAAGTAAATTTTTTTCAAGTTCCTTTTAAAAGCTGGATCCTGGTGCTTCCAAGACTCTGTCCTTGAAACCTCTGGGTTGATAACTGATATCTTAGTCTCTTGGGACAGGGCTGTACAGTTGAGAAAAGTAGCAAGAGCATCAGATCTCTGCAGGTCATCTGGCCCCCATAAAAAAGCAATAGCAACTGGGAAAAGGCTAGACTGCTAGGTTCCCAGCTATACAGGATTATTAGACAAAGCCATCCACTCCATCTTTGTTTATAGAACTGATTTTCAGGCACAAGTGTTTTATAGTAAGATGGAGATTGTAAAGAAGCTATTTATAATGAGGATCCCAGATACTTAAATATGTACCTTCTATCAATGAGTTCTAACAGAGCTTTACATGGGTGGCAGTTTAGGAAAGAAATGGAGAAAAGGATAAGGGGGAAAAAAACTAATAAAAATAACTGAGATCACTCAGCAGTTATCAAGAAACAGATACTACAGTTTTATAACATGAAGTACTAAAAGTATATGCACTCTTAAAAGGCAATTAAAACGTATGGTCTGAAACTATAAAACATTTTCTTTTCATCTGCAACATCGAGGGTAGATTACAACACATTAATAACGTTTTGTTTAGAGTTCAGTTTCTGATGGTTTCCAAATGTAGTCTGTGTAGATTAACCAGAAGGAGTCCAGTTCCCTTTTTTAAGAGCGCTTGTAAAGGAAAGCAATGTGGTAAGATTGTTATGAAAAGAGAGTGTATTTAGGAAATAGCACTTAGCAGGGTCTCTCTGAATGGCTGCCAGGTCAGGAAGCTGAAGTGCAAGGCTTGGCCCTTGTTCAGCCTCCCCCCCAGTTCCAGCTCCTTGACCACACAGTACGTCAGGAACATGTCACAGGGCAGCCAGGAAGACTCAGCCCCGCCCCTGGATCAGCTTGGCACCGCTGCTTTCACATAACCCAAGGCTCCAGAGGGGCCAGAGGCAGGCATTCCAGGGCCACGGGAACATGCCGTTTTTAAAATAGAAATGAGGAACTTTTAAAGGGGGGGGAAAAGAAGAAATAAAAAAAAGCCTGGGAATTACACAGTTGCTGAGTCCTTGTGGAACATGGCCCCTCGTGCAGAGTGGTAGTGGGGAAAGGTGGCCTTTAAGGTTATCTCAACCTCTGCCTCTGGCTTTCAGACAAGGAAATTGCCTGCCCTGCCTGGGCCTGAGCACTGGAACTGCTGTGCGCTTGCAGTTGGTTGTGCCTGCACTGAGCCAGGCCTCCAGCCCCAGGGGCTGGCCACCCTGTCCAAGGGCCCTCTTCCCCATTTGGACTTGGCACTAGGAGGCTCTTCAGCCATCCCAGGCTTCACTGTTTGCTTCACTATTTGCCTGGCTTCTGACTCTCAGTCTTTGCAGTAGAGATCCTATCAGTATCTACTTCATAAGTTGTGAAAATGATTAAGTAATACATGGAATCATTACTAATATTTCTGATAATATCATTAATAATGGGAGTGTGAGTAATGTACTATCATTTTGTTATAATGATTTCCACAATTGCCATATTAGCAGTGACCCTCAGTGAGCTAGCCTTAGGACATGCAGCATGTCAGCTCCACAGAGGCAGACCCAAACCCAGGAGTGTGGTCAGGGCCAAGTAGAGGGTGTGATGGGTCTCAAATACCTCAGGCCAGTGCTTCCAGAGCCCTTATCATCAGATGAAACAGGTTCAGATTGTTCTGTTGCTTCTTTGTTTTTTGTTTGTTTGTTTTGCTTCATTTTGCTAACCTCATTTTACAAATTCTGTTGAAAGAGACTTTGCCTCCTCAGTGTGCTTGTTGGAAACAGCCACTCAGAAGGCCAAGTGCCTTGCCTTATGTCTTGCTAGCCTAACTTGGTAATTGAATATAGCTCCTGTCCAGTTGATGTACAAAAGGAAACCCAGAGGACAAAGAGCCTCAGGATAATACTCTTAAGACCTAAATCCTTTAGCCTTTCTTTTACATGAGGCCCACTGGGAACCCATTTAAAACCCCAGTTGATGCCTTGTTCCCTTAGTCAGTGTGGAGACAAGCCTGAGGAAAATATTCAAGGGACCTGCCGCCCTCCTCAGGTATTATAGAAGAACAATCCCCCATAAAAGTTAAGTGGATGTTTGCTTTTTATTTAAAACCTTGAATAGCTGTAGTGCTTAACCACAGCAAGTAGGCTGGAGACTGCGCACCAGACTTCTGCCCTCCGAAAACCCCACTCTCAGGTCACTCCAGCCACCAGGGCAAGTGTCTTTGTTTAGTATAAAGCTGACTGGTTTAGAAAGTAAAATTACTTTCATTGTTAATGCCTCAATTATCTTTTCCTTTGAGCTCTTATCTTTCCTTTGCTCTAGTTATTGTCAAGTCAGTTTTCCTGTTTTTCTAAAACATATAATCAGGTTTAATGTGAACACTTTTAAATTGCTTTAAGCCAATGAGCCAGTTATTTAATTGTGGGAAAGATCTTTACTATTTACCTACAACAGCAAGACCACTATTTAGAAAAAGCCATCTATAGATTCTCAGTGAAAATGGTTGAAGTTCTGGTGTTGCCTTGTTCCACTGAAACAGCCTTCTTGTGTCATCCTGCATTCTATTTACTGGCACTTTCCTCTTTGAACTTTGGGTTCACTTGTCTCAATTTTTTTCTGAAGGCACTAAGGCAGCTTTTTAAAGGCTATAATTGTCACAGAAGGAGCGTTGTGACTTAATGAAGTTCCACATGTAGCTGCTTTTGGGAGCTGCCGGAGATATGAATGGATTCTCCGTCCTTGTCTCCATCCCATGATTAGATGAACATTTCGAAAGGTTTTGCTTTTGTGGTACATGTCAAAAGTACCGTTCCAACTAATTGTATTCCTGACTTACCAAAGAGCAGAACCAAATTTCAGGTGGTAACTTCCTCATCTCAAGGTCACCTGACTAGGTGAAAAGAACATTTGGATGACCCAAAGAGCTTGTGGGAGAGCTTCCAGAATATACCATTGTAAGTTTCCACATTCAACTATACTATAATTTGTTTTAATTTAGAAATGACTAGAAAGCATCACAGGAAACTGGTGATGATTACAATGAGGCAGAGACTTTTAAATATTATCTGTATCCATAACTCTTTGTATCCTTCTTGAAGCCACGTGGGTACATCTCACACCCTATGGAGTCAGTGTGAGTCCTGAAATCAGAATAGTTTGGTTTGTTGCTTCTGTCTGGGTAGTTGTCTTAAGTGCTGTGTCTGTTGAGGAAAGTTTTCTCATCAGAGCACTCATTCTTTGGAAGCCTTTCATATACTCTTTTGACCACACTGTGTGACGGATTTGGGGACTAACAGGTTCCTGCTGTAGCTGCTCATGTGGAGAACCTCACTACAGCTTTCTTTTCCCTGAGCTATTTGTGGTGATGCCCTGACAGTTTGTCTAGATGTTTGGTGCATGATATCTAATAAAATAGTAAGTGGATGGGGTTTGACTAGAAGGACATTTGGGGCCTTAATTCCTGCCAAGCTACTGTGTGCGAGTTTGCTCCTAAGCTTTGGAATTGGGAGTTGCTGCTGCATGCCTTTTCCCCTGAAAATTGAGCCATATTAAACCAAGAAGCTGCTTCCTGAAATTCCAGACCATAGTTGTGTTATATCTGTTTTCTGATTTTGATGTCTTACCTGTCAATACATGTTGCTTATCCTATTGTTAACTTTAGGCAGGGTACTAATACACTAAATGGACTTTATGTGACTGAAGAGTTCCTCTTTTTTTTTTTTTCATGAAAATATCATGTTCACCTTCAGAGTGACCCTGACCTTGACCAGACTGTAAGAGTCTTTAAGACTTTTGACTTCAAGCCAGGAGATAGTTAGTTTTGTGTTTGCTGGGTTTGTTTTGAGGCTTTTTTCCGTGGAATGCTCACATTTTGCCTTGGACTCCATTGAATCATGAGGCCTGAGAGAAGTACAACACAGAGGTGACTTGAGACAAGAAAATATAGAAATAACAATTTAAAAAGAACCCGGGGGATTTAAGGATTGTTTATAAACTGTGGCACAACAACCCAGAGTAATCTCAGGCCTCAATCCCATCCTCTGGAGATGTTAATTGAGCAGCCCACAAAAAAAAGGGTAGACCTTAATCCTGCCCATAAATACCCCTGTGCATCTGGGGATGAAGTGAAGTTCCTAGAGGTATTTTCTCCGCCAAAATCAAGATGTTTGAATTTTTGAAAGTTTTATTTTTTGTTTTATACTTAAAGAATATTTCTTTTATATTATTTCCTTTTAAATCTAAGCCCTGTGAGGTGGATACTATCTTCTCCATGATCAGACTTAAGGAAGAAACTAAAATTGCTAATAAAAGACAAAATTCTAGCTTTCAACCCTTGTCCTCAGTCATTTCCTCAAGAATACCCTTTTTACCAAGTCACCTTTTTCAGAATGGAAGACTTTACCAACTCCAGAAAGGTTTCCCTTTATTTTAAAGTGTCAAATACTTTAATCATGTTGAAATGTTTTTCTCCTCAATAGCTTGACTGACATATTGTGGCTTTTAGAAAATACAAATCCACATTTTAATGTCTTTTGTCTTTTTTGAAAAAAAGATATATTTATGTATTTGAGAGAGTTATAGAGTTATAGGAGAGAGAAAATCTTTCTACTGGTTCATTCCTTTTGCAAATGGCCACAATAACGGGCTGTACCAAGCTAAAGCCAGGAACCAGGAACTTTTTTCAGTCTCCTGTTTGGGTAGCAGAGACCCAAGCAGTTGGGCCAACTTCTACTTTCTCAGGTACATTAGCAAGGAGTTAGATCAGAAGTAGAACAGTTGGGACTCAAACTGGAACTCTCATAGAATGTCAGCATCGCAGGTGTTGGCTTAAGCAACTAAGCCACAATGCTGGAGTCTAGTATCTTGTTTCAGGTAACATTGTACAGTGAAAGGAACGTAAAATTGGGGATGAAGGAAATAATATGAGTCTGCTCTACAGTAAGTGTGTGGCCCTCACTTGACCAGCTTGTTCATCCATATCAATATGAGTGACAAGCCACTTCTAAAGGATCGTAAGTTTTAAATGAAATGACATAAATATAACACCCTACTTGAATAGGAATCCAATAAAAAAAATTTCCCTTCATTCTCACTTTGATAAAAACTGATCCTTGGACCCAGCAGCGTGGCCTAGCAGCTAAAGTCCTTGCCTTGAATGCGCCGGGATCCCATATGGGTGCTGGTTCTAATCCCGGCGCTCCACTTCCCATCCAGCTCCCTGCTTGTGGCCTGGGAAAGCAGTCGAGGATGGCTCAAAGCCTTGGGACCCTGCACCCATGTGGGATACCCAGAAGAAGCTGCTATGCCGATCTGAAGCCAGGTGCTCACTTGGGGAGTGAATCATTGGACGGAAGATCTTCCTCTCTGTCTCTCCTCCTCTCTGTATATCTGACTTTCCAATAAATAAATAAATCTTAAAAAAAAAAACCCTAATCCTTTCAATCTTACCTCCCACTTCTTACTTACATGAACTCTGTGCAAAAGTGAATCGTTTATCCTCTCTCAACTATGCATGCATTTTATTTTCCCACTTGACTATGTCTTCCATGCCACCTATAGTTGTTTGGGTGTGCTGTTTCTTCCTGCAAAGAACCCTTCTTTCATCGGTTTTCCCTTTGGATCCTCCTGGTTTACTATCCATGGAATTTCTGCCCATCTCTCACAGTTTAGTTTAAATACCACTCTTCCTTCAAGCTTTTTCTGATAATTTTGGTAAGATTTTTTTTCTCTAAATGTCTGTGTGTTTCATAATCTGTGTTCTCATTACAGTACTTAGCTTGTTTTCCCTTATCTCTTCATTTATGTGTCTTTATTATTTTTTCTCTTACACTTTAAATTCATCAGGGTAAGAGGCTGTGACTTCTTACCTCTGAACACCCGCCACCACGTGTGAGCATGGTTCCAGGGACGCTACATCTGAGCAGCAGGCATATCTGCGTTTGAATCCTGAATCACCCACTTCCTTCCTAGCTATTGATGTCATACAAATTACTGCACTCTCTGAGTTTTTATAACATAGAAAAGCAACATTATTTCATATCATTCTGTACATTAAAGGAGATAACCTATAGAGTACCTGACACTGAATAAGTATTTGATATATGTTATATTTTTTTCTGTTGATCATAATATAAAAAGGATTGAATAGAATGATATTCACACTTCATGTGATGATTTACCAAAGAGAGAAGTTATAGGCAATAAATGTTATAAGACTCATTCAGTATACCAGAGTGACTGGCATATACCCTCTTAGTTGATTTGGAAAAACTGTTGTCACTCAACACAAAACCCAAGCTAGCTATTGACAACTGACTCTTCTACCCTATTCCAGCATATGGATTTGTGTCTGTAATTCCCCCAAGATAAGAGTTTACCATCCCTCTTAATTTTATTAATCCATTCTAAACTGACAGATGTTGTGGTGAGCCTTGAGCTCTTGGGGATTCTTATTTTGTTTCTGATTAAACGATGAGTTTCCTTCTTAAACCCAAGGGTCTAAGAATATGCTTGTTGCCCTTAAACAGCTTGTTTGAATGCCATAAGTAGACTTTTTACTTTGCATCAGATACTCTGAATATCTAGGACCTTCTAAAATGTTTCCTTCTTATAAGTGGAAGACAAGTGTTGCAATGGTTTAGACTTTGTAGGTTGTTAATAAATAATATATAGCATAATCTTTATTTACTTTTTGAATATTGAAAGAAACCAAGGAAAATAAGCAGAGCTCACAGAATTAATCTGTGTTGATCTCCCTTGTTCTCAAGGGCTGACCGAATTTGAGAACACTGAAATCCTGCCAGATAATGACCCAGAGTTACGGTCAGTGTTCCAGTATGGTTTGTGCTTTGTTGTTTCTTATTAGACTGCAGCACTGGCTTTAATAGCATGACAATTGCCAGTCCTTATCCATACAGGTTGAGATCATCATCAGATGATGTGTTTAACACTGGAGAGACTGGAGTTGCCTAAGATGTGGTCCATTCTTAGGTTACTAGCTACTATGTGGGCGGCTGCTCTGGAGAACAAGTTGATCAGCCTAAGAATTTTAGTATAGTCATTTACATTTTCCAGCCGTGAGAGAACCTTCTCTTATTTTTTCCCTTCCATCAGCCTACTTCCAAGAAGAGGCTCATGTTCTACTCCCAGAACAGCAACTTTAGAGTGGGCAGTTGTCCATGACTGCCCTGGGACAATCATGTTGGAGATCTCCCTTGACACCAGACACTTGCTATCATTTCTGTTCTCCTGTTGGCTGGTCCTGCTAGTGCTTTTGGAGGTACCTCAGGTCATCTTTCTCCCCAAGGAGTGTCACTCCGTGGTGTCGTCTCGAATAGGGCTCTGGATATACTTTCTGTCCTTTGGGCTTGATAATAACAACCATTAGTTATTGAACTTCTGTTTGAGTTAGGCACTGTTCACATTGCTTAACCCAGATTGTTGTCAATCCTCACAATAGCCCTGTGAAGTAGGTATTATTATCCCCATTTTACTGAAAAGTATTGAAAAAATTAAGTGATTTTCCCAAGGTTTAAGGAGCTACTAAATACCAAAGCCAACTTAATTTCAAAGCCCCATTTCTGCCCTGTTAATGGAAAGCTCAAAATAACCCCCAGAAACTGAAATCACTATGGTATTTCACACTAACATTACCAGAAATTCCCCAGGCATTAATTCAGTGATCTGGGTTGAATGTGTAGAGAGATTTGCCAATTTGAAAACAGTAGATTTCCACACTTTCACAAGAAGACCCCGAGAAGCCCAAAGACATTAGACAAATTGGAACTGAAAAGCTTAAGTAAAAATACTCATTTTAAGGCCAGCTGTTTATACTGACACCAGGTCTATGGAAAATGAGGGAGCCAGCATCATGTTTCTGAAGTATGCAATTTTACAATGGGAATGTGTTATAAAACGCCCACCACTGTTGTTTTCCTTGGGATTTAGGGTGAGAGACATGAAGGCTGACAACTCTCTTCCTGTCGTAGGTCAGAGCTTCAAGGAACTCTATAATCTTCCCACCAGCTTTACTCTCTCCTGGAGCTCACGGGTAAAATTAGATGCTGGCTGGACTTCAGTAGTTATGTTTGAAAGCTTTCAGAGGCCGAGTCAGATGAGTGCAGCCAACTGCTTTCTCACAGTACACTTTGAGAGACACTCTGTACAGACTAACAGGGTTTGGTAAACTGATGAGTGCTTGGCAGCCCTGCCATAAAGCACTGTCAGTGACAACTCCCGTAAGAGCAGAAGAGACTTATCTCTGTGTTGCTGATCTCGGCAGCAGAATCAGGCTTTGTCTTCCCTTTGCCTGTGTCTTTCATTCGCTCCCTGTTGCTGCTTTACTGTGTGTGTGTCCTTTTACAGTTGTAACAGCACCAACAGCAACTCTATTTGAAGATTTCATTGGAATCATTTTATTATACAATTCTAATTGACTCCAGGAGGCAGTTATGGTGGAGAGGGTATGGGAAGAAATCGTTTAGAGACTGAGTGTTCTCCCAAACTAGCATTGACCACATTCATCTCATTTGACACATTTTGCCTGGAAGTCATGAAAATAGACTGCAGTACCCTTATCCAAATATAAAGAGCCAATGACCAAAATCAGATTGAAAAATTCTAACCCTGCAAGGGAAGTACTTCCCTAGGGAATGGGTGGGGAGGGAAAGCAGGTTAGATGGCAGTTATTGAACACTGACTCAAGGATCTTCCAAAAGATTGTGACCCAAGAAAATCCTCACTCCCAGGCTTCACTGGGCAGGGACAGCTCAGAGAAAGCAGCTCTGCTTATTCTCTGCTGCAAGACGCTATACCCTTGACCCCTTAGAAGTCAGCCTCGCTCAAGTCCTCCTTTTAATTCAAGACTCAAAACAGCTTGTAAAGTTTTTTTTTTTATCATTCCATTCCAGATTGTGCGGGCTATACTGTAGCATGAGCTCTCCCTTTGTCCACATCTGTTTTCCAACCTCATTACTCTTCTGTTATTACATTCATTAAAAGAGAGAGAGAGATGTTTATTTCTTTTCTACGTGTTTCCCCCCTAGTTTCAAAAGCTAAAATGGTAAATCATGTAGTGTTTGATGTGACCATCTCCACGATTGCTAGTATATGAGACCATGGTTGCACAGACAGAAGTTGGCTGAGCTGTATTGTTTAAGTTAGTTATATCCATGCCAAGGCTCACAACACACATAGATTGAGATTGTCAAGACTTCTTCTGTCTCTATCAGAATGTCTTGTCTTTCTCTTCAGGGCACATAATAGTACAGTGAACTTTTTGGTTAGTGTGACTCCTAAGCACTTTAGTGTAAATAAAATTATTTGAAGAAAAGTAGAAACCAAGAGGCAGAATTTTAGGATTTAGGAGGGTTCAACTCAGTGAAGAGGAAAGATTTTAGGATACTTGCTATGCCACCTATAATCAATATTGTAGTAAAACTATAAGCCAATTGCAATGAAATATGAACAAGAGAAAGAAGTGTAAAAAATGGAGGAAAAAGAGGGAGAATGAGCTGATCTCATTTGCAGATGTCATAATTTGCTACTTAGAAAATGCAGCAGAATCCGTTGTTACAATTTGCAGGAGATTTCACCGAGATTGTTGGATGTATAAATTAATGGTATTCCTATATGCAAAAAGTGGGGGTGATTTATAATAGTCAAAAATACAATAGCACGAAGAAGATGGCCAGCATTGTGACACAACAGGCAAAGCCACGGCCTGTAATGTCAACATCCCTTGTGGATGCCAATTCATGACCTGGCTGCTCCACTTCTGGTCCAACTCCCTGCTTCTGGCCTGAGAAAATAGCAGAAGATGGTCCAAGTGTTTAGGAGACCCAGATAGAGCTTTGAATTCAGCCCAGTTAGCCCTGGCCATTGCAGCCATTTGGGAAATGAACCAGCAGACACAGATGGAAGATGTTCTCTCTCTATCTCTGTCTCTCTCTCTCAGTCTCTCTTTGTAACTTTGACTTTCAAATAAATAAATCTTGAATTTTTTTTAAAAAAAAAAAAACCACCACACACACACAAAGAAGCCATGCATAACCTTTGTAAAGTGAAGCTGTAAGAATTAAAGAGGGCCTGTGGAGTGAATGGGCTTATGGCTATGAACACTTACTGTTTTAAGTTACTACTGATGGGCCTGGCACAATGGCCTAATGGCTGAGTCCTCACCTTGCATCTGCCAGGATCCCATGTGGTCGCTGGTTCATATCCTGGCTGCTCCACTTCTCATCCAGCTCCCTGCTTGTGGCCTGGGAAAGCAGTAGAACATCATAGGGGCCTTGGGGCATGTGCCCACATGGGAGACCCAGGGGAGGCTCCTAGCTCCTGGCTTTGGATCACTTGGGGAGTGAACCAGCAGATAGAACATCTTTCTCTCTGTCTCTCCTTCACTCTGTATATCTGCTTTTCCAGTTTAAAAAAAAAAAGTGGATCTTAAAAAAAAATAAGTACTCTTTATTACCAAATTAATCTAGATATAAAACAGAAATTCTAATGCATACTGGCAGGAAAGCAAACATAAAAGTGTTTGCCATAGAGTGTCTAAAGGCATTATATTATATATAATGAGAAAGGTTTTGGGAAAACCAGGTAACCCACAGGAGCAAGTGAAGTAACTAAAGGAGCAAGAAACCTTCAGCCACTGTAGGCCTGAGCTGCCAAGACAAAGAGCAATGATCAGAACAAAAGTGGCACAGTAGCAATTGCTGAAGGTGAGGCCCACATCTGGATGGTTGGTTTCCACCTGTGGACTCAGTGTTATGGAGCTAAGGGCCAAAATGCCTGGATCTCTGTTGTTCCTGTCCTCCATTCTGTAGACTGTGGCTTCCCAGCTGAATCTAGGAAGAAGGAACCTGGCTGATGGAGTCTCTTTGGAGGCCAGCCGCATGAGTCATAGACTTAGGGAAAAGAAGAATCTGTACTGGGAGTCTACTGACTCTTCCCATAGAATTTTTCAGGGTGATCTTGAACTTCCTAGAGAAGATCAAAGTCAAATCCAATGCTTCTTTTATTTGACTCATTGATTTTTTGTCCTTCCAGGTATTAAAATGTAAAGCCAATAATTAAGGAAAATTGGTGTTATTATTATTGTAATGGGGAAAGATTAATAGGAAAATAAAATCCACATATATGTGGAAATCTGATATATGACAGAGGTAGCATTATGATCGGTGCTGAAAGATGGAGTAACCAATAAACTATGCTGGAACAAATGTTTATCTTATTCTAGGATAGCAATTATTAAAATCCTTGACCATAAGTTTGTGAAAGCAAAGAAGCTGGGACTTAAACCTATTCTCCCATGTGGGACATCAGCATTGCAACCAGAAACTTAACCCACTGTGCCACAATGCCAGTCTCAATAAGCACTGTTTAAACATCAGTCAGTATTGTTGCCATTTTACAGTTTTAGATTTCTCTTCCTAGATATAAATTCCAGAAAAAAAAGTCTGACTGTGTGTTAAAGAAGACTCCTTCAGTTATGCTCTTTGCAAGTAAAAAGAATGAATATTAAGACCATGATGCATTCAGTGACTAACACTAAAAGTTAACAAGACCTCCTTGTGCTAGCATAGATAAGCCTGAAAAGTCATATTAAAGGAGGATATAAGAAAAAGCTGCAAAAGAATAAGAGTAAATACTGAGAAGGCAGAAGATAGGACTGGGAACAGTCCTCTGAGATTACAGCTGTATCTTCACTGTTTGTCATATTTACATTAAAAATATTTTTGATGAAACTTTTGAAGAGAAGTTCATTGGCTTTTAAAAAGCTTAAAAGGGATACAAGAAGTGTGACAAAAAGAAACTGCTGATCTTGAAGACAACTCAGGTTCAATTCCATTGTTAAGTCAGTGCTTTATGTTGTAATTATTACAACCTTTATTAGCTTTGCAACATTATATACGTTACCTGGCTTTAGTTTGAGCCTTCAGTGAGGTTCTGTAAATAGCACAGCATAATCATAGTTGATACTCAGTAATTGTTCCCTTCCTTTCCCTCTTGTTCACGGCAGGAAAAAGACTAACCAACACTTCCCTTGGAAAATATTCTCAACCAAATGTCTGCTTCTGTAGGCCTGGTTTCTGCAATCTTGTCTTGGCAATAGTTCATGTTGACTTTAAGTAGATTGCCAACTCATGCCCAAACTTAGTGAAACTAATTCACTTAGTAAAGAAATGAACTTCAGACTCTCACGGTATAAAACCATCATTTTTTTCCCACCAAGTAGTATATTTGCCAGGGTTTACTCTTCTATGTAAGAACTTAAATAATTGTGGTTCTTACCCTTTGTCTTAGTAAAATCCTGTGACTTGTAAACTTATACCTTCTCTTGCTAACTGAAGAATGGTCACACCCTCCAATAAGACAGCTATCTTTGGCTTAGAAAAACCCAGTCCCCCCTTTCTATGGATGCTAAAACGTCTGCCCTCCTAATTTCTGGTAACAGTTTGAGTTTTCAAAATTTTTGCTGTTTTCAAGAAATTTTATTGACAAGATCATTGTGCACAGTTATGGGGTATGATGTGAAATGTTTACATATATGCTTATATCTAGAACAAGTTGAGATGATTAGCATTTCTTTTTCAACATTTATCCTTTTCTTAAAGTAAAGATTTATTTTCTTGAAGGAGTTTCAGAGGCAAAGGGAGAACGAGATCTTCCATGTTCTAGTTTACTTCCCAAAGGGCTGCATCATGGGCTGGACTGAAGCCAGGAGCCAGGAATTCCAGCCATATCTGTCATATGGGTAGCAGGTAGCACAGCTGCAAGCATTCTGGCTATTGTCCTTTGCCTTCTCAGGCACATTAGCAGGCAGCTAGATAGGAAATGGAGCAGGCAGGATTCAAATTGGCACTTCAATACATGATGGGAGCCTTGCAGGTAATGGGAAAACCTGTTGCATCACAGTGGCAGCCCCTCATTTATCATTTCTTTATGTTGAAGACCTTTAAATCCCTCTCTTCTAGTTCTTTATAAAAGATCCTGCAAAGTATTCTGAACTATAGTTACCCTGCCATGTTATAGAACATTAAAACTTACTCCTCCTATGTAACTAATTTTAGTACCTGTTATCCACTCCCCTGATTATTGTTTATATAAAGATGTGAAAGCTGTATAGTTGGGGTCAGTTACTACCTTGGGGGAACTTGTCCTAACTTTCATTGAAATCTCACCTCTTTCTATCATTACTAAGTAATTTGATGTTTTTCATATGAACATTTCTGTAGCAACCAAGTTAACAAATACAAAACTGTGGCTTAGGATTTTATCTTGTTTTTTTACTCTAGTACTGCTTGGGAAGGTAGGTGTAATATTCATTGCTATGAAGGCAATAGCTAAAGAGACAGTTGACTTTAAGGAGATAAAGACAAACATACCTATAGGTCTATATATGGACAAAGAAACTGAGTGATGTGTGCGTATTAAAAGAATGGTCTGCACTCACGCATGCTTCTCACAAGGAAGCTCACCCTAGCAATTTCATTTGAGTAGAGGTTTGGGAAAGGAGAATTAGTTTCCAAAGGAAAGTGTGAGAAGCACCTTAGGCCTGAATGATTTAACACTAGGACATGCTATCTGAGAAGCTACAGCTAAGGGTAGAGAGATGAAACAAGAGGCCTAGGAAAATTGTACTGGCTAGTGATCTCAGGATTTCCCAGACTGGCCTTACATGTAGACATCGCCTGCTATAACAGGCATGTTTAGGGAATCTTCTGAAAGATCTAATTGCTACAATAAACATGACTCACAGCCCTTTGCACCTTCTGTTGCTGTGGAATCTCTCCCATGCCATGTTAGAAATTTTCTGCAACCTAAGCCTATTTAGTCTATTTTCTCCCACTCTGTAAACACCCTTCTTCCATAGTTGCAAATGTCTCCACCATTATTTGTTTCAATTTGTAAATCGCAGAAAGGCTAGAATAAACAGTGTCCTCACACACGCACACTCATCTGTTGCCAAGGATGAGACATCTTCAGCCAGAGGTGCATTCACAAGGAGACCCTCCGCAATTTCCTTAAGGAACCAAAGTTCTCACTGGAAGCAAGTGAGGTCCCGGTCTTCTTGACCCCTTTGTGCGTGGATGGAAAAGTTAACTTTTAAATTGCCACAGTGGTTAGTAACTTAAAAGACAATGAAGCAGTGATGTCAAGACTTCTTAGATTCTTTGGAAATAAACAAGTGATTGACTGGCCCCTAGGAAACATTCAGGACCTGAACAAACAGCTGCAGTATTGGACTGTTGTGTTTATCTTTGAATTTTCAACACTTGACCATGGTTGCTGGATGAGTAAATGACTGAATGAGGAAGTGAATAAATGAATGCATGTCACATTGCCAAAAAGTGGGATCCTCAGTGAGAAGCCTGAGATACCCATGGAATGACAATGTGATCCACAACTCAGGGAGGGAGATGGCACAAAGATGAAACATGGAACTTTCCAAAAGAAAGCCAGGCAGAACTGTGGAAGAAAGGACCATTTGACCTGTAACATGACCGTAGGATACACTGATCTCATTTGTCTTGTTCACCTGGGTACTCTAGAACCTGCCCTACATAGGCCTTTGTGTGCACAGGGTCCACTGAAAATCCATCTCCCACCTGCCAGCAAATAGCGACAACAAACAAATAAAAAGCCAGGTCATGTGTCCCTTGAATATTTAATGTCATGCCCTACATTAAGTGCCTGGCCTCAGAGATCTGTCATTCACTGGAGATTCCCTTGCTCATGCTCTTGGTGCTATTCATGGTATTTGACCCTGAGGATTCTCCTTACCAGCTACTTCTACCCTTGCCGGTTTTACGTTTGTTATTCATCCAGCACTTTCTATTAACTAAAGATTCTCTTCACTACTCAGTCTTGAATATGCATATTATATCAATTCTGTCTCTAAAATTTATTCCTCAATCCAGTTTGCAAGGCAAAATTATGTAGTAAGTGGTATTTTATGTCTCTCTGTCCCTCTTTTTCTATATCACCAGCAACAACCCTTGCTACTCCCATAGCTTCTAATTTTCTTTTGCTTTCCTTTGACCAGATAAAAATGATTTTTTTTATTATGGTATAAGAACACATAGAAGGTGGGCATTTTGAATGTTTGCTAAGTTGTTTCCCATATCAGAGTGTCTGAGCTCAAGTGTTAGCTCCACTTCCCATCCTGGTGTCCTTGTTGTATGTATCCTGGGTGACAGTGGGTGATGACTCACAGACCGAAGTCACTCTTCCGGCCCATGTGGCAGGACTGCATCTCCCAGTCTGGTGAGACCCAGATTGGGTGCTTTGTTCCTGACTTTTATCTGGGCCAGCCCCAACTATTGTGGGCATTTGGAGAGCGAACCAGCAGATGGTAGATCCTTCTCTCTGTCTCTCTCTGTGCTTCTCTCTGCCTTGCAAATAGAATAAAAATAAATTTAAAAAGTTAAAAACGTGTAACATAGTTTTACATCTTAACCATTTTTAAGCATATAATACAATAGTGTGTATTCGTGCTGTTGACAGCAGATCTGTAGAATTCTTTCATCTTGTGAAATTTAAACCATTGAAAATAACTCCTCATTTCCTTTTCCCCATTCACAAAGCCTCAGTAATCACATTCTACTTTGTATTTCTATGAATTTGACTACTTCAACTACCATATGTAAGTGGGAGCATACAATAATTGTCTTTTTGTGACTGACTGACTTCACTTACCATAATGTTTTCAAGGGTTATCCATGTTTTGGCATGAGACAAGAATTTTTTTCCTTTCTGTAAAGTTGCATGATACTCTCCTGAACATCTGTACTCCGTTTTCTTTATTCACTCATCCACTTACAACTATTTAGATTCTTTCCACCTCTTTGCTCTTATCAGTATTATAGCAACAGACGTAAATGTTCAAATATCTGTTGAAAATTTAATCAAATCCTTTGGCTACATACCATGTAGAGTTGTTGGGTTGTATGATAATGCTGTTTTCAGTTTTTTGAGAAATCTCCATACGGCTTTCCATAGGAACTGCCCCATTTTACATTCTTGCCAGCAATGCACAAGGGTTCCAATTTCTCTACATCGTTATTAGTATTGTTGGTTTTTGTTGTTGTTGTTATTGTTTGGTAGTGGCTATCACAAGGTATGATGAGAAGCATGTTTATATTTGTAGATAGATAGATAGATAGATCATTTGTTTATATTCTTTGTGTGTCTATTTTAAAAATCTTAGTTTGTATTTGAAAGTCAGAGAGAAACAGACAAAGAAACAGAGAGATCTCCCATCTGCTGGTTCACTCCCCAGATGTCTGCAGTAGCCAAGGCCAAAGCCATTAGCTGGGAGCTTAATTCAGGTCCTGAAAATCTCAAAACTTTTTAAATTGGGAATTATTATTATATTTAGAGGCAGCCAAGTTATAGAAAAATAAGATTTACATAGACTCTTGTTGGATAGTTAATTTTTAAAAGTAGGTTACTTTGGGGGATTAAGAATATTTATGAATTTATCAGCTTTTTAAATTTTATGATTTTAATTATCTTCTTCCCATTCTAATTAAAAATTACTTTTACACTTAAATCTCAATTTTGTCTCAAATCTCAATTTTCTCAAAGGAATCCCCTGATATTGTATATGTTTCTGGCTACCCAAAATTGCATCTATTCCTATTCAGAGAAAAAAGAAAAATAAACAAATTGGACATCATCAACTTGAAAACTTTTGTGTCTCAAATCGTGTAACTAATAGTGGACTGATATCTAGAATACATGAAGAATTTCTGTAACTCAATAATAGAAGTGTGAATAACAGAATAGACAGAGGACCTGAGTAGGCACACATCTCCAAAGAAAACATGTGACCATATGAAAAGATGCTCATTAATCATATGAAAAGATAATCATTAAATATCGGGAATATTCAATTCAAAACCACAATAAGATATCATTCAGTATCCATGAGGATTGCTGCCATTGGAAAGAAAGTAGCCATTATTGATACAAAGATGAGTATGTGGAGAAATTGAAGGGTTCATACACTGCTAGAAAATATGGAATTAACGCAGCCCCTTTGGCGAAGGTATCTGGCAATTTCTCAGATGGTTAAATAGAATTACCATATGATACAGCAACTCTATATCTAGATTTATACACAAGAGAAATGAAAACATATCCACACAAAACTTGACTTGATTCTTACAAGCAGCATTTCTCCTAAAGGACAAAAGTGGAAACAAATGTCTGTCAACTGATAAATGTATATGCCCACAGGAACTGAGAGCAGGGCTAGGAACAGATGCTTATACCCATATTCACTGCAGCATTATTCATGTTAGTCAAAGATGGAAACAACCCAAGTATTCATCAGTAGATTAATGATCAGACAAAATTTGATCTGTAAATGGAACAGTATTCCATATAAAGAAGTCAATTTCCTTTTTAAAAAAGATTTATGTATTTGAAAAAGTTATAGAGAAATAAAAAGACACAGATTTTTTTTTTCATCTGCTGGTTCACTCCCCAAATGGCTGCAATAGGTGGAGCTGGGCCAGACCAAAGCCAAGAGCTTCATCTAGGTCTCCCATGTGGGTACAGAGATTCAAGCATTTGGTGCATCTGTTGCTTTTCCAGGTGTGTAAGCAAGGAGATGTATCAAAGTAGAGCAGCCAGGACTCAAACCAGTGTAATATGGGGTGCCAGCTTTGCAGGCAATGGCATAACTTCCTGCTGTCAGCCCTAGGAGTCAAATTCTTGGTTGCATTGCAGCATAGATGAACATAGAAAAACCTGGAGAGTGGAAGAAGACATGTGATTCCATTTAATGTCCAGAATAGACAAGTCTGTAGATAGGGTACTTAGATTCATAGTTGTCTGCAGCTGGAGATAAGAAGAGGTTGAGACACCAAAGGTAGACAGAACTACTTTTCACAGTAACCAAGGTGTTTTTATATAGGTTGTAGTGATAGTTGCACAATTCTGTGAGTACAGTAAAAGCTTTGACTTCTACCTTTAAGTGCATAAATTCTGTGGTTAATAAATTATATCTCAGCAAATTTTTAAAGCAACCTCATACTCACACATTCAAATACAGTAGCTGCTCTGGCCTTATTTCTTCCATTTTCCTCAATGATTGCCTTGGTGGGCACACGTGTGAGTAGATAGGGAGCTGCATTCCATTCCATTCAGTTAAGTTTTTCTTGAACAGCAGCTTGTGCCTAGCCTGTAGTAGCCCAGAGACTTCAGCCACTGTTTGTATTTTGCACACTTTCCCTTGGGGCCTCAGCAGAAAGAGTATTTTTAGAACAACTGTGGGTCTAAATTCATGTGGCCCAGCGTCTGTTCATTAGTTCCCATCACTGCCATTGGGATAAGCATGGGTTATGTTCGGTCTTAATCCCTCCCAGGACACAAAGTTGTTTGGGCCATCCTAGTGCAGACCACAAACTATGTTTCAGAAAGCAAACCAAGCCAGTGGGCTCCATGGTGAGGTGGCACTGGTCCCTAAGCATGAGTGAGGAAAAAGAGAGAGAGAGAGCCAGGGAAGTAACCACAAGCCAAGCTGGGCTTGGCTGCTCACTGAGTAACTGCAACAGTGCAAGCTGTGCTAAGGCCTCTCGGCTCACCCTTTCTCCCTCTTGCAGTCTCTCTTCACATTAACTCTTTATTTTGCTCAGTTCCAGAGCTATGCATGAGTACTTTTCTTTGTAGTTCCTTGTTCATTGCCCACATATTTCTTGCTCTACTATCTGTAGCATTTGTGAAATTTGCCTAGTGCAACAATATAGAGTTGAAAGGGGTTTCAGGACTGGTATAATCCATATCCACTACATTATGTTTCCGGGTTATGATACCAGAGTGACCCAGCTAGGGCTGGAGTTGGTTCTATTATCCCTCTCCTGATTCAGGGCTCTTCTCACTCCTGAAAGCAGCAGGACTCCAAGCATATTCCAGGTGCCTACAATTCTTTGTGATATATCCAGCTATAGTATGAATAATCATCCCCCTCAAAGGCAGGTGTGGTTTTCTAAGGTTCAGGAGGCATTTGGGTGCTGAGAATCTAGCATGTAGAGGAACCATCAGAATTGTATTTGGAAACAAGTGTGAGGTCTTCAACTTGATGGAAAGAGTGTTGAGTTTGGAATCAGAACCCAAGCATGTCATGACTTTGCCACTGGTCAAGTTTTCAGAGCTTTGCTATGCTGGATCTGTATAATGGGGAGGAATCATAGCCTACTTTAGAATGGGCTGTAGAGATTTGATGGAATGAAGAGTACAATAGCTTCTTGTCACTTTGAGAAAAGCTTGCTTCTGTTGGGTAAGTGCATGTAGTAAGAGGCAGCCCCTCTAAGGATGTTCTTGTGACACCTAAGTGCCTAAATGGTCACCATCAGAGCTCAGTGTTCTTTGTACCTGCTGTCCTCACACATGCCTGCTCACTGGGGCCAGTGCTGAAGAATCACCTGGGCACTTGTGGACCTGTATCACATTGAAGGCTCTATAAGAACTGTTGATGCATATGCTTGCTTGATTCCCATGGTATCTCATCTTCTTAAGTAGATTTTACATTTTTACTGTGCAGTTCTAAAAGAAAAGTTGGCACAAAATAGTATGTAGTGACAAAAATCCCTGCCTTCATTCCCAAGTGTTTCCCCAGGGGTTCTCTCCGTTCCCTTATTTCCCATGTGTCATTCCAAAAACAGGCTGAGTCCTTTTTCCCTTACATCAAAAGGATACCATACTACTCACACTGATTTTATGTTTCAGTGTATCTTGGAGATTTTGTCCCATTTTTTGTGTTTGTAGAATTTTTGTATTATTTATAGAGAGAATGTGCTTTTCCATAATTCTCTCAGCTACCCCTCCCAATATTGGTCATATAGATCTCTCATCATCATTAACATTGCTTCAGTGAATATTTTGTATCTTTGAGCATTTATGTAATTTTATCTGCACAATTGGTTCCTGGAAATAGAATCCCCAGATCAATGGGTACATGACTGCAGAATTTTTTGTGATTTTATTATTTCACATCAATGTTCCCATAGTACTCACTATGCTGGTTCATATTCCTGGCAACAGCATATTCAAGAGCTTATTTTCTCCATCCCATGCCCATGTAGTATGTTACCCGACTTTTTGGCTATCGCTTTTCAGATGCGTTAACAGTGTTACTTCACTGTAGTTTTAATTTGCATTTCTCTTAGACTGCTATTGAGCATCTTTTCACATATACAGATGCCGTGTTGACTTTATTCTCTCTTCGTGTTCTTTGCCCATTTTTCCATTGGCTTATGGATTTTTTTCCATATCGATTTGAAGAAGCTTTCTGTATACAAAATTCATTAGGTCTTTAGCCTATATATTTAAGTACTTTTTCCAAGTTGTCATGATCTTTTAGCATATATATGCTCTTTTCCCTTATATTTTAAAGCTTTATCTTTGTGAAGTATCAATAATTTTAATATTTCTGGAGTTTATTTATTCGAATCGCTTTCTGCATTTCTTGTTTTAAAAACTATTTTCATGGTAAATCTTCTCTTCTGATTAGTCACTTTCTTTTCACAAGAATGCTGCACACATCTTTAATGTTCAAAAGGTTTTTCCTAAACGTTTGCAGCTTAGGAACTATGAATTTGGTATCAAAGACCTTACTGAAAAGTTTAACATATTCACACCAGGTAACGGGCATGTACCTGCCTCTGGATTTTCCTGAAGATGTTATAAGATCAAATGAATTAACATATGAAAAACTGCTTTCTAAAGTATAAAGGAATTATTTCAGGCAGTTTTTCAGTGCACGCATTTATACATGTTTTTGTTATTTTTCTTCCTAATTGGTCTCAGATTTGAAATAAAATTTGTCTCTAGGAAAAAGCAAACCTCATAAATGTGAGCTTTCATTTATTGCTTCTTTGGGAACCTCTTACCAATGAGCAGGCTTTCCTGAGCCCTGGTTGGGAGCTGAAAGAAGATGGGAGCATTGGGTTTCTGGTGAGAGGGCTTCCCAAGTGTCCTTACTGGTAACATGTGAGTCATATAGTTGCAAAAGTGGGCAAGACATTTGAATAACATTCAAAGATAGAGAATCCAATGTATTTTTAGTGTTAAAATAGTTCAAAGGCAAAATGTTTTGGGAACTGAGACTGGATTAGATGGTTTACACTTAGGCAGATGTGACTTCCTGTGTCAGCAAAGGAAAAATCCTCTAGCCTAACCTACCAAGGCTTCAGAGATGTGGTCAGTGTCCAGTTACAGAAAGCTGTATTGGGATTGATGCAATACAGTGGAGGGGCAAGTGTTGTGATGTTGTAGATTAAATTGCGATTTACAGTGTTGGCATCCTCTGTCCCATTTTGAGTCCTAGCTGCTCCATTTCCAATCCAGATTCCCACTGTCACACCTGGGAAAGCAGCAGATGATGGCTCATGTCCTTGTGTCCCTGCCCCAAATGTAAGAAACCTGGATGGAGTTCCTGGCTCCTGGCTTCTGCCTGGTCCAGTCTCTGCTATTGCTGACATTTGAGGAGTAAACAAATGGAAGATGTGTGTCTCTCATTGTCACTCTCTGGCTTTCAAATAAATAAATAAATCTTTTTAAAATTTGTGGAACACAGTTGAATGAAAAAGAAGGAAACTCATCAACACGGGATGCTGGGGACTATACCTTCTAAAAGTCTCTCTGCCACACTTTGAGAGAATTGGACACTAATTTTTGTTTCCATCTTGGGTTCATGAATTGGCCAAATTATGACATCCCCTGAATGAATTTTAGATCATTTTTTTCATTGTAGAAATTTTAATAAAGTGAAATTACATCCCTGGGATGTATCATTAAATCAAGTTTGTGAAATGGACTGACATATTTTTGGCTGTGATTTCTCCCTTCTTTAAAATTAAAAAAAATAAGGCAGCTTTGGCACCTTAAATCCTGATAGCATAACATGATATTGTTATCCCAGAGCTGTGATGATTTTGCTCCACATGACTCCTTTGTGGATTGAAAGCAGTTGGGCAGCCAGGGTATTCATTGGTGCTGCCTGGTTTTGTAAGAGATTGTGCCATTTAATTTATGGTTTAATACAAATGTGACCGTTTGTACTAGAGAAGTATCCATGAGTCCAACTTGATCTTGTCCCTGCCTTCGGCCCATCAGCATGCAACCCTCTGTACTGGTACTTGACATTTTATTTGTTTCATTTGCCTAGCTTCATCCCTATTTAGAAAGAGGCTGAGGTAATTTACAGGGAATTTATATCCAAATGAAGCTGAAAAATCAGAAGATTAGTAAATGTTCAGAACTTGAACTGGCTTCCCTGGGTAGCCCTGGCTGTCACAGGCTGAAGGCATGGAGGCCCTGGTGCTCCTGTGCAGTCAGCAGTGCATTTCCTGTTTTTCTCTTGTTCCTGTGATTGAAGCTTTGTAGGAAGTGGCTTCTGAATGTGCTGTGACATTCACTCGTTTCCTAACACCAAGGCTAGGAATGCTCATAAGAGCTGCCAGGGCCTCTGCTGGGAGGGCCGCTGCTCACCAAAAAGTGGCAAGATTTGGCCAGACCTGGCTGGGCCAGCGCAGTGACCTGAAACCCTTCCAGAAAGAGCAACATAAGTTTTAATCAGCACAGAGCTGACGCTCAACACCTGGTCTGAAATCATGGAAGAATGACATTCTCCTGCAGTTGACACTAGACACTCTCTCCTGCTAGTCTAAGCTGTGGGCTCTTGTTGCCCTAAATTCTTGTCCTTAGCCTCTTTCCTGGCTGAGCTGCTTGCTCTTTCTTGGCCTAGTCACTGATGTTGACCTCGGGGCCGCTTCTGCCCCCTGCTGATAGAAACCAGCTGCCCTGACACTGCCTCCATGAGCAGACCAGGACTCACATGAGCCAAAGGAACAGAAAGTATCACTCGAGAGCTGAGTTGGGGTCCTGTGCTGACCCTTCCTCCCAAGTTGTGCTTTCTCCTTGCTCAAGTGCAGAAAAGGAAGATGGAACAGGTATACTCTTTAGTATGTATTACAGACTAGGTGCTAATTGATGTTTATACAAGAGAGAACTGAATGCTACTTGGCAGCCTAGGGTGGCCCCGGGACTGAATACTCCCCTTTGTCTCCTGCACTTTTTCAGCAGGTGTCAGGTATACTTTCTTGGCTCCAAAGTGCAACACTCTCCATGCTTCCTTCCATTTACCCATGGGCTCTAGACTAGACTGGGGAATTGACTCAGGGAAAATGTTTACTTCTCTAATTAAACAGAATTAAGCTCTGAACTCAGAACTGACTTGGGCTGAGCTGGGCATAATTAAGATGCATGGGTTATGTGTAAATAACGTACCTCTAATTGGCTTTGATTAAGTGCAAATTAGTATCACACTTCAGTCCAGTGTGATTTACATTCCTCCTTCCTTTTTACTCACCGGAGGGCTGTGGGTGGCCAAAAAGACTTATTTATGCAGGAGAGAGACCACAACCAGGAGTTGGGGAGCCCGGGAGAAGGCAACCTACAGCTGAGATTCCTGTCTCTGACATCTCTTCTCCATGTCTCACTCCTGCTTTGGGACGAGTCCTCTCTAGTCTTTCCAGTTCTGAAGCTCCACCAGTTGCTTTTAGGTTTTCAGGACTTTAGAAGTTAAAGAATTTGCCCTGGCAACCTCTGTCCCACAGCTGCCCCAGGCTTTGACAGGCACTGGATCTCCACACCTTTGGTATTCAGAAACATTCCACAAATGAAACAGCTGGTGGGAACCTTCCTGTCAGAATCCCCAGTGCATGGTTGTGAGTCAATAGCCTAACTCCACACTTGCATTCACAGAGTAGACCTTTGCATCCAGCCCTTGGGGAGCTAGTGTGAAGGGGTGGCCCCATTTCTGGCTGCTTCTCACTAGTCTTGAGTTTATCCTGGGAAGTCATTCCAAGCAGATGAAGCTGCCTAGCTAACTTCTTAGTGATGCTGGCTCCTACCCTGAGCCCATGCAGCCTGGCACACAGAAAGGCCCTTGAGTAGTGACAGCCTGGTAGGGAGCAGCAGGGTGTGGAGGTGACATGATGCCTATGACCCTGTCTGCCATCAACAATTGGATCTAGAAGGAGTTTCTGCAGATTTTCTCACATTGGCATGCTGCTGTTTAGGAGTGCTAACGGGTGCCAGGGTCTGTAGGAATGCTCTTAGGAGGAATGAATTAAATGCCACTTCACACCTTCACAGAAACCTCTCCCAGCATGGCCAGAGAGGCTCCTTAAGAGTGTCACCTTCAGAGATGTTTGATTTCCAAAATGCTGCAGGCTTAACAGAGTAAAAAGGTGATGTATTTAGCCAAAAATGGCACTGCAGAAATGCTGATCTAAGTGCTGGAAGTCAGAGTGTTTCCCAGGTCTCTGAAACTACATTCATTGAGCATGCATGGCCCCTCCTGAGCCAAACATTAGAGATGTAATAGGCTGTCTATCCCACCTTTACAACAAAAGAGCTCAGAGTCTCTGGGGGCAGGTCTCTGTAGATATGATAGGTGCTGTGGCAGAAACAAACAGCAAATAACTGGGCTGCTGCCACGTCAGTCCTGGGCAGCATGGAATAGTGCAAGGGTCACTGTTGTCCGCAAGAAGAGCACCTTGTTTGCACCCAAGTGGGAGCATCACATAGCTCTGAAGGAAGAATGTTCATGCAAACAACAATGAAACAGTCACAGCACACACCAGATGCTGGTGGCCATGCTTGGTGTTTCTGTTCATCCTCTACGGAATTGTCATAGCTCTAAGTAGTAGGTACTAGGGACAGATCAAAACTGAAGAATCTTGGTAGGGTCAAGTAACCTGCCCAAGGTCCCACAGATGTGAATCAGCCAGGACTCACTGGCTCTGGTGTCTCTCCAACTCTCTCTCTCATAACTGCTGTGACTCTTCATCGGGTGCCAGAGACTGTGACGCCAGGACTTTGGGCTCTGATGTTGACTTCCTTGCCAGTTGGCTTTGTGCTACTGGCCACATCTATGCTTCAGCCTACTCCTCAGCCTAACCATCAAGAAACATTCTTAGCAAACTTTGAAAATCAAAGAAAATACAGGGGCTGTGCAGAGAGAAATATGAGGCTCTTTCCCTATTTCTGTTGCTACTGTCAGTCATGCATTTGGTGACCTTGACTTGCCATCTTCCAGCCTTAAAGCATGCAATATTGATCTCTGTCAGTTTTACTTCTTGACCTGTGTACTTGATTCCAGAAAGCCTCTTAAAGAAGGGCTCTGTATCTTTCTTTGTCAGGAATAGACCGGGCAGCAAGGGCCCAAGGTTATCAAGTACAAGGGCTTTGTCCCAGGGCCATCTCTGGTACAGATTGTGCTGGTCTAGATCGGCATGCACTTTCTACTTCAGATTCCCAGTCAGGTCTCAGTGGCAAGTAGTGCTTACTCTTTTAAAAGAGGCCGTTCAGACAGAGCCTTAACTGAAGTGAGTCCTCCTTCCCTTCCAGTGGCTTGAAAGTACTGCTTGCTTGTCTAACTAACAGCATCAAGGGGCCATGTCTGCAACCACCACACAGCATGTCCAGCCAGAGGCTCAGAAGCTCCCTTGGCAGTTTGTAATGCAGAGATGTTGAGGAGGGAGCACTGGCCCTATGTACCATCCTCATAACATGCATTGTACCCAGCACTGGGTAAAGTGCTAGTCTAAGGATTCCTCCCAGCAACCCTTCCCCAGTCCTAGGCCTAGGCCCCACATGCCAGCTGGCCTTTTACAGGTACCCTGGTTTTAAAGGAAGCCTTGGACCAGATGATTTTGGTTTGGAAGGATAAGGGTGGAGGTTGAGAAACTTGCTTATAGTCTGTCAATCTTGTAACTGTTTGGAATTCCAAGTATCAACTTCCTAGCATCAGTCCTTCATTCCCTCCCACGCCAGAAGACTCACACAGGCATAACTGCCCTACCTGGCACATTTTTTCTTGAGCAGGGCCCAGTGCGAGTGCTGCTTAGTTCACTGCTTAGTTCACTTGTTGGAATAGCTTGTTTTAGCCTCTTAGTCTTGTCTCATTCTTCTTTCTGTGTCTCAGAACTTTGACTTTGAGCTGTATTTCCAAATCCTAGGGAAGTCCCATTGGGAAGAAAGTGGCATCATTACTCAGCTGGATCACTCACAGCAAGTTGGGGAGGGGAGTTAGAGTTATGTCAAAGTACTGACCCAGCAGATTCACTCAATTGAAAAGGGTGCTTTTCTTCTGATCACTTCTGAACATCCTCAACTGCACCAAATTTAATTTTTAGCCTCTGTTACTTTTTTTTTTTTGCTCTTTGCTTAGAATTTCTCAACATCATACATAGCTGTTTACCTCCATATACAGTTAGTGCAATATGAAGCCACTCTACTCTCTGAAAGCGAATAAACTAGCTCTAATGGATGTGCTGTCGCACAGCAAATAAAGGGTTAATAGCTTTAGCAGGCAGACTGGCCAGCAGGAGTTAGTGGTGTGGAGTAAGAGGGACGCCAGGCTGTCTCTAAACTTTTTGGCCCTCCCCAAGTACAGAGATGAAGGAAGAGCTGCTATAAATCACAGGAGATTAGAGACCCTGTTCTTGCCGACTCCGCAGGCTTGCACTGCTTAATGTCAAAGCCTCACGTATTACTTTAACAGCACTCCTTTTCTTTATTAAATCCACTTTGAAATATATATATAAAAAAATGATGATCTTTCCAGTAAGGGGGAGAAGGCTAAAAGGATTTAGAAAGTATCTGCGATGTTACATTACAGAGACTAATAACTGTTTAGGGAGTAAGTAACATTTTTGCACCATCTTAAGCTATAAAAAGACAAAGAGGTATAAAGGTCTATTGCTTAGAACCCACTGGTCTGAGTGTTTTGCATGGTCTTTGCCTTCAGGTTCCTTCAAAGTGTGAGCAAAGAAACTGGGAAGCCTGGTATGAGTGCTAGTGACCAAGACAGTGTATCTGGGAACGCGCTTTTTGTAAATTTGGGGGAAAGTTGGTTGTGTACTAGGTGATTGTGTGTGTGTGTGTGTGTGTGTGTGTGTGTGTGTGTGTGTGTGTGAAGCCAGGAACCACTGTGAGGATGGAAAGAGTTTCCACTTTTATTGCTAAAAGAAAAAAATTCAAACTCCATGTCCCTTTGGAGGTTGAAACGAGGCTTATCTTCTTCATCTGACTTTAATGAAGATATATTTTATGCAGCTGCACCCATGTCAGATGTCATATTTTGGCTCAAAATGTCCACCTTCTGAGTGGGAAGTTTTTCAAAATTAAGATGTGTATTGCAATTATAAACTAATTGGGGAGTACCAGGCAAAAGTGTGAGTATCACAAAAGTTAAGTGAAAAACAAGTTCATACCAAAGAAGTAGGAGCAACCGCAAACCCATAATTGTTAAAGCTGATGATGGATATGTGGGCTGCTATTTACCTTTTTCCCTCTTGTATTTTTTAATATTTTTCATAATAGAAAAATTATCACTTTATAGCATTTTGTAAAACAGAAAATAGGACAAACAAAAGTGAGCTAAAATGTTGCATTGCCGCTTACTGCACTTTAATCTGTACCCTCTGAGAGTTCTGAATTCAGCTAAAAGCTGCACAGGGAACTCTGATTTGTTTCCTCCTAGTGAAAGCCTGAGGCTCCTTTCTGTTTCTTCCTTCATCATCAGATGACCAAATTACTTGGAGAGAGGTATTTGGCTTCAGAATTTTAGGAGAGAATGTGGTCAAGGGACCTTTGGGGTTACATCTTTGAGCCAAGCACCCACAAGCCAAGTCCCTGTGTTTTTGGGATTTCACTGTTGGCCCAACAGAAATCTGATCAACTACCTCAACCACCACTAGACACACACACACCGAGCCTATAGCCAGCTGATTGCTACAAATCAAATAGAAATATAAAAATACAGATTCAAGATTAGCTAGGCCTTAAACCTTAGAAAATAGAGGCCATTTTGAAATGTTGCCATCTTTGAGATGGGAAGGGGCACTGAACTCTCCTTCTGCAGCACCCAGGCTCTGTTAGGGGAAGGATGGAGAGTTTTAGGATGAGCCCTTCGAGCTGATGGCTGCACTGGTGCAATGCTGTTTCCATCTGCATTTCGAAGCTTGGAAAGCATTCACACCTTTAAAATGTGGTTCATATTTGCCAGGAAAAAATGGCTTGTTTTCAGAGCTTCCCATCCAAAAGCTGACAGGTCACAGCTTTGCCTCCTGACAAACAGCTTGAAGGTATCTCCTCTGCAGACTCCTGACACAATGAATTGCGGTTCTTCATTTATGGCAGTTTGTGCTTCGTGTGTGCTTTCATGTGCTTAGGACGGCTGCCCAGTTTTAAAGTAGCAGCTTTTAAAATAGCTGGAAATGGATGTGGCGTTCAGGTTGGGTTGAAAGGGGGTTGACACCGCCTGTGTGTGTGTGTGCGTGTGCACTTTCAAGTCTGCATGCATGGCAGCCAGTGACACGGCAGCATGCACAGAAGTCTGTTGTGAGAAAAAAAAATACAAGGCATGGGGGGTGAGGAAGAAGAGAGAAAGAACTGCATCTAGTGATCCTGGAACAGTTGCTCAAACCAGCATTTCATGTTTTATTAGGAGAGAACAACTCTATAAAAGGAACAAGAGGTTCGATCATTGCGGAGTGGGGCGACAGGAGGCAGCTGCCAGCATGACTTTGAAACCCCTTAGAGATCCTAGGCAAGCTGCCATGCATCACGTGCTGCAGCTGCTGGGATCATTTAGCAGAAATGCAGAGCTTGGCACCCACCTAGGGCTGGATTCCAGGATTACCTCTCCCTTTTCTTAGGTAGTTTCCAGCCCAGCCCTTCCCCTGCTTCCTTCCTAGTTCTCGTCTTCTTGTTAAACTTTCTTCCGGATAGGTTCCCAGTGAATTTAGAGGCAAAGATAGTCCCCTAGCTTGATTTTTAAAAGAAGTTGAGGGATTATGTTTGTCTGTGCAATGGGCATCCAAGGCCAGCTTAGAAAGAAGAAAGAGCAAGCTCTAACCCCACACCTAGTATTGGAACCGAGCAACAAGTTGCCTGAGCCTGGCAAGCTATCCCTTACATGACATCATGCGACTACGAAAGCATGTGCATTTCATTTTTAAAGATCTACCTGGGATGTCTGTTTCTCATCAGTAGGTAAAGAATACTTGCAAAGTTGAACCCTTCAACTTTAGAACTCTCCAATTAAATTGTGTAAAATTAAGCCAGAGCTAATGTTCATGCAAGCAAGCAAAAAAAAAAAAAAAAAGGTCATTTGCAAAAGGTGATTCTTGTCAAATGTATTATTTAGTATATGTATAAAATGGTTTACAAAGATTTTTCAAAGTCTGAATGCCAGTTACTGCTGAACTTTGGCAACTCAACTAGTTTCTGTGAACTCACACTTCATGAGCAAACTTGGAGACCACCAGAATGTCAGTAAACAGTATTACTGGTATAATTTTGAGTGAGAAGTGGCTCCATCCTCACTGGGGAACAAATGGAGGGCCCATTGGAGGGGCAAGTGTGGAAACGGTCACAGTTTAATTTTTAGAAGGGATGCAAGAAATCCTTTAGATTAGAAATCCCAGAGTTTGAGGAAATCCTGTCTCCTCATAGGATAAAAGATTCTAATAACCTCTTAACTCCCTAGCTCATTCCAATTTAAAAATCATTCTCATTCTTAACTAATGGCAAAACTCAGTATCTTGCAGATGTATTCAGAGGGAGCAAAACAGTTAGGAACTGTTTAATCTTCCTGGCTCTTTGTTTCCCCTTTATTTTAATTTTTTACTGACTTATAGTTTTATGTATTTATGAGGCCTGGTCTCATAATTCTGTATATGTATGCCATATTTTATGATCAAATCAGGATAATGCGTATTTACATTTCCTTAAACATTTATCATTTCTTCATTTTGGGGCACTTGTAACTTCTCTTTCCAACTCTTATAAAATACATAATAAGTTGTTATGAATTGTATTGTCTCACTTGTAAAATAAGGAAACTGGAGCCCATAGAACTCCTATCGAGAGAGGCAGAATAAGGTCTTCTTACTGTGTCATTTGAAAGTGGTAGCTAGTATGGACCCAGACAGCTCTGAGACATTAAGTCACAACCTTCAAGAAGTGGCCAGGTAGGACCCGGCGCGGTGGCGCAAGTGGTTAAGGTCCTCGCCTTGCACGCCCGGGATCCCATATGGGCGCTGGTTCTAATCCCGGCAGCCCCGCTTCCCATCCAGCTCCCTGCTTGTGGCCCGGGAAAGCAGTCGAGGATGGCCCAAAGCTTTGGGACCCTGCACCCGCGTGGGATACCCAGAAGAGTCTTCCTGGCTTCGGATCGGCATAGCATCGGCCGTTGTGCTCACTTGGGGAGTGAATCATCAGACGGAAGATCTTCCTCTCTGTCTCTCCTCTCTGTATATCCGCCTTTCCAATAAAAAAAATAATAAAAATAAATCTTTAAAAAAAAAAAAAAAGAAGTGGCCAGGTAACCAGGGATCACCAGTTATAGTGCAGAAGAGAAGACTATGGAGCTGGTGAGATGATGGAAGAAACTGCATGCTGGAGCAGATTCAGAAGTTATAAGGGTAGGAGCAGCTCATTTGCTGGAAAATAAGTGGTTTTATCTGTGCCCACGATAGTTAAGGAAGAGATTGTGACCTTTAATTCTGATATCTTCCAGTTACTAAAATAACTTCTTACTTCAAAAGATGATAAATGTGTAAAAGAGATCCCTACTAGTATAGTTAAATTCACAATGGAATCATTTATGTTTAAGAAGAGGCCTGACTTGAGTGGGCATACCATGATGTCCTCACAGTCACCGGTCCTTTATCTATTTCTTTGGGGACAGAAGACTTCCACTAGACTGGAAAGAATTACCCAGCCTCCGTGTCTTTGAACATTTGACTCAGCCATCCAAAGAACCAGCAGAGTTATGCTAGCCACAGCACAGTATCTGGAATTCCTTTTGTTATTAAAAAATTCCACACTGCTTCTCTGAGTTCAGGAAGCCCAAGGAGGGATGAGAATTGAAACGTTTGTCTAGTGCTGTTTTACAACATTGCTTCAAGTGTCATTGGGCAAGCTGGCCTGGAAGTTACCCTTGATGTGTTCACACAGTCTTTCAGGCCCAGGCTGGGTGGGCAGAAGTACATGGTTCCATGGGGTCCTGTGCTGCTCTGTCTCTCCTGCCACCGTGTTTGTCAGGATTCTTTAGTGTTTTTTAAATACAGTACAGGAAAACTGCATCCAATCCCAGATACAGGGATTTAGCCTGTATCTAATGCAGCTGGTCTTTGGGCCAGGCTCAGCCTGTTCCAAACATTCTTGAGACTTCTGGTTCACTGCCGACTCTTTGAAGTCTTTGCCCCCACATCAGTTGTCTCTGCTTCTTGGTGCTGTCAGTAGTCAGGCCAGTTAAGCATCCTGCCACCCCAGTAATACAGAAAGTAAAGGCTGATCCCGCCAGCATGACCAAAACCTGTGATGACATCACCACTCAAGACTGTAGCTGACACAAGGCCTTGGTGTGGCTTTATGAAGAAGGCAGGCTGAGAATCTCATTTTTTGCATAGTCCCTGCTGGGTGATGAAGTCTTGGCTAGGGAATGTGCTTCCCCTGAGACTTATCTCGAAAACCTTTGGAGAGGGCACTCCCTGACAAGCTGCCTGAGATGGCAGTCCAGACGAGGAACGCCCTTGAAGTGGATCACAGCATCTAGAAAGACAGTGCTGGGCTGTGAGGCTGCCTCTCCAGGCACCCCTTTTTCCTTCCTGAAACTTAATTCTCAAGTGAAGTGGTTTCCAAGGAGCAAGTGATGGTGGCAAGAAGGTGTTTGTGATGGGGGCTCCTGCCTAAGTGCAGTCTGGCTCCTGGGGGAGTAACAGGCAGAGGTCCTGTGGTGCCCAGCTTCCTCCCCAGGCACAACGTACAGGACAGTCTGGGAGAGTGTGCTCAAATGAGTTGTTGTGGTTCTGCTTTTTGTCTAATTCTTCTTTTTAAAAAAATTGATTTATTGGTTCAAAGGCAGTATGTCAGGGGTTGGGGAAAGACAGAAATACTCTTCTGTCCACTGGTGCACTCCTACTCCACTGGCGCCTTTTGTCCAATTCTTTATCTGATATGGTAAAGCTTGGTTTCTGGTCTCACAAGATTGGGTCACAAGATTAGTCTTGTTGAGGTGTCTTTGTTAGCATTTGAAATTTCCATAGGTCACCATGACAGATGTCCTGACAGCCCCTGCATCACTTAACAGACACATGAAATTTTTTTATTTCTTTTCTGGAAGTGAATGTTGTTTGGCCAATGAAATTTAGGAAAAAATATTCTTCCAAATAGCTTCCTAAAATCATACAGCTTTAGTTCATTACCGTAGGAGGCAAATGTCTACCTGCATGCTCCCTTATTTCTCCACTAAGATGGAAGGACCTGACCCTGAGGTCATTTGAGCTCTCCAGGTTACTGGTGGTTACCTTAAGTTAGCTCTGTTGATAATTTGATGGGACAGACAATTCTGGTAAAGTCAACAGGGGCAAAATAACAATCTCACTCTGATTTCAGAATAGCACCAGGAACTTATCAGATGAATTTATGTTACTTCTCTGTCCCAAACTTCAGGTCCTATGTAAGAAGCCTCTTCTGCAAAACCTTAACTACCTTTTGAAAGTTATGATTCTGGGTCCGGTGTGATAGCCTAGCAGCTGAAGTCCTCACCTTATATATACTAGAATCCCATATGGGTGCCAGTTATAGTCCTGGCGGCCCTGCTTCTCTTCCAGCTCCCTGCTTGTGGCCTGGAAAGGCAGTCTAGGATGGCCCAAAGCCTTGGGACCCTGCACCGGATTGGTGAACTCCGGCCTTTGTGGCTACTTTGGGAGTGAATCAATGGACGGAGGGATCTTCCTTCTCTCTCTCTCCTCTCTGTATATCTGACTTTGCAATAAAAATAAATAAATCTTTAAAAAAAGAAAGAGTTATGATCCCCAAAAAACTACATGGAACCCAGTGGTTCTGCCCAGGTTGTGATATTGACCTTACCTGCAGCCAGAGCTGTCATTTCCCAGCCCCTTTGCTTTCCTTTCTGCAGGCATTATGTTTCTGTGAAAAAGACCTCTGCTCACTACAACCTGTCTCTGCCTTTTGTTGGATTTGGTCATTTATTCCACAAAACCTTAGTGGACAGCAAGCATGTGCCAGGGAAGGCATCCTGAAGGAATCAGTGCTTGACCTGAGTCATGAAGATCATGTAGAACAGGGGCAGGCATCAAGAGGGAAGGAACAGTGTGTAGAGAGGGTCCATGATGAGAGGCTTCGGCAGTTCCAGAAGGCCAGGAGACAGGGAATTCGTTTCTGCAGTTGTGGAAACTGACATGGAACATCTCCTGACAGAGGGCCTAAAGGCTTCGAGAACCCTCAGAGAACTTAAAGCAAACCAACCTCATCAGTTACATGTTACAGAAAACACTTTGTGTCTGCAATATGGAAAATGGGTTGAGGTAGGACCAAGACTGGATTCAAGACAACCAGCAGGTATCAGCTGTCAAGTGAGGAAGGCCTAAAGTAAGGGAGCAGTGGGGTTAAAGGGAGGGGCTCCTAAGTGCCTAGAACCTATGGGATTCTACCTGATCACTGGGTGGGAAGCAGCACCATTCATGGAGGAAGGGTAGGGATGGAAGAGAGAAGGTTGGTCTACTTCAGAACAGATTAAGTTTAAGACCAGCAAAAGAGAAATAGGGGCTGAGGTTTTACTTCTTAACTTTGTCTTTGTTGACTCAGATTGGCTTGTTCTCTGATGTTTCCTGTGTGCTCACACGTGTGTGCCTGTATCTAGGCTGGAGGGTGGGGAAGTGCGAAGCACAAAAAAGAGCATGTGGAAACTTTCAACATACAAGAGAAGTTAGCATAAACCATTCTGTTGAGATTATTTCCAAAATCTGACCATATGTTTAAGCAAATTAACAAATGATTAAAGCAGCAGTCGGCAGGGACTTGGTCTCCTGTGGGAATAAGCAAAGGCACAAGGATACAGAGCAAGTTAGGCCCAGGTGTGCTCACTAGGAAGGCAGTCACTGTGCTGTGGGTCCCCAGCGGCTGATGGGCTGATTGGGACAGAGCAGCTGAAACAGCCAATCTGGAAGAAGGGCAGCTGTTCGTGTTTGCTGAGGAACCTCTGCCCAGTGTGAGGCTCTCAGAATGTTTTTATCCCAAGCATGTTAGTATTAGACTCTACTTTGTCTTACCATTGGTATTTAAAGGGCTTTCATCCCTTAAAAAGGCCATTTCCAAGTCATCCAGAGAGAATGGTATCATGAAGAACAATCACTTAGCATTTTGTCGCAGAAAAATGGATCAGAGGTTGAGAGAGTACATGAATTGCCCTCCAAGAGCTTCAGTAATGGTTCACTTAGGGTCTTGGGTCAGACATAGGCCCTCTCTGGATCCTAGCTCTTCCCCAAAGGGTGAAGAGCATCTTCCCCAGCATTTTCTTGGGTTACTTTCTTCACTGTCGCTTTCTGTCTATGTCCGTTTAGGGTTTAAAAAGGCTACGTGTTTTGCTTTCAGTGACAGTCTTCTCACTCAAACCAAATACACGGGCCTGGACATCAGCAAAATACTTGAATAAATTGTGCTTCCCAGCACAGTTTATGCCTGGTGTGTTACAGGGCTGGAAAAATGCCACAAAGACAATCAGTGCAGTCCTCAGCCCATCAAGGGTCATTGAGAACATCAAATTTTAGAAATCAACTACCCTTCCACCCCCAAAAAAGTGAGTACCCTGGCCAGAGACTGCCTTCCTGGTAGTTCATAAGATAAAAATGAGAAAGACCTTGAGCTCTAACATGGAAGCTCTCTCAGATGCCCCAGTCTATGCTACCTTGGCTCTCATCATCTTCAGTCCTCAGATAACCCAAGGACTCAGAACCCTTCCTCCCATAGGGGAGATCTGGAAGGAGTTTCAGACTCCTGGCTTCAGCCTGGCCCAATTCTCTTGGTTGAGGCCATTTAGGTAGTGAGCCTATGAATAGAAGTATCTCTCTCTCACACTTTGCCTTTTTTTTATAGATTTATTTATTTTTATTGGAAAGTCAGATATATCGAGAGGAGGGAGGCAGGGAGGAAGATCTTCTATCTGATTCACTCTCCAAGTGGCTGCAACAGCTGGAGCTGAGCCGATCCAAAACCAGGATCCCAGATCCTCTTCCAGGTCTCCCACATAAGATGCAGGGTCCCAAGGCTTTGGGCCATCCTTGACTGCTTTCCCAGGCCACAAGCAGGGAGCTGGATGGGAAGTGGGGCCACTGGGATTAGAACCAGCGCCCATATGGGATCCCAACGCATTCAAGGCAAGAACTTTAGCCAATAGGTTACCGCACCAGGCCCCCCGCTTTGCTTTTTGTATAAATAAAATAAATCTTTAAAAAGTGGGGCTAGCTTGCAGTCAAAAGTAGTCATGCATGTGTAACTTAAAACTTACGTTGCAAAAAGATGGGATTTTGAGTAAGTTCAGGATAAGATCTTTGAATTCATTCAATGCGATTTCAAGGCATTCTTCAGAAAACTTGGGTCTTTACCAAAAGAATCTAGTCACTACTTGTGCCACTTATGTATTAAAATGTTTGTTCCACCCACATGCAGCACAGAGCCAGGGCAGTTTAGTTTCTCGCTTGTTGTCGCACAGCAGGAGAATGATCTATAAGGAATAAGAGCAACCTGGTGGCAATGAAACGGATGAGTTTGGACTCAGACAGCAGAGTTCAGGGAAAGGAGGGTGGTGCTTATACAGGGGGTTCCGCTTAGCCTCCAAGTTCCATAGCTCTCCTGAATTCTGTTATGACATATTCTTTTTAATGATTTAAAATTTATGTGTATGTACGTGCATGAAAGTATGTGGCTGCTCACAGATACATATATCGAAGATGAAAGAGAAAAATGGACAACTTATAATTACGGATATTTTTGTTCATCTGGATACCAGATGATCTCCCTCGATTCTGACAGTTTTGACAAATCAGTTTATTAAAATTGCAAATATAACCCAGAGCTGTTTGGTACAGTACTGAGCAGGAGGTGCTTTCTCCTTTCATTCTATTTTGCTTTAGCATTGTCAGAAGTAAAAACAGCTCATGCTTCAAGGCTGAACTATTGGCCTTCTGTGAAAAGGCTGTCGCTTGCCGCATACAATCCCCATTGGATTCAGTGTCCTGGACCCTAAGTGTATTATCATGGGGCTCGGACCTTGGCCAGGCACACAGAAGCGTCTGCTCTCCATACTTGCCCTCCTCTCCTTACCGCCTCCCCTACTCCTTCAAAGAGAAAACTTGCTCCCTAGGCTCCCAGAAGGTAACATTTGAGGAAGGAGACAGAAAGCAAGTTTTAATTTGGGGACTGTATAATCCTGGAGTTAAGCAACTGGTTTCATTGTAAACTCTTGGGGAACCCATGTAGTGAAAAGTGTCAAGGCAAGGGAAGACAGAGTGGAAGTAGTTGGGTGCTGCTATTAGTGATGAGAAAGAAATACACACTGGATAGGAGGCTGCAGTCTCTGAGACTAGAGAAAGGAGTAAATTCCTTCCTTTTCACAGTGCTTCTGATTCCTCATCTTACTGTAGTTGGCAGTGTCCTCTGCCTCCCTGATTTTTGCCTCTGCTGCTTTCCTCTACCCTTGCCTCTAGCCTCTGTCCCTGAGTCTTTCATGAACAACAACAGGCATCATTTCCTGAGTATCAAGGAAAGGTGGCAGTCTGGTAAAACCTCTGGATCCCTCCTGAGAATACTTTAAAATAAGTAATATAAAACACATAGGATTATAACTATTAAAATATTTTAGATTAACATAGTACTTAAGATGCCTGGATTCTAATCCTGGCTGCAGCTCCCAGTTACAGCATCCTGCTAATGTAGATCCAGAGAGGCAGCAGGTGCTAACTTGACTAGTTGGGTGCCTGCCACACACACAGCCCTGGATGAAACTCCTGGCTCCTGCATGGCCCAGCCCCTGCTGTTGCAGGCATTTGGGTAATGAAATAGCATATGGAAACTTTCTTTTTCACAGCCTCTCACATGAGACATTTTGCAACATTTTTTAATTACTTATTTTTATTTAAAAGGGAGATTGACAGAGAGGAGAGGTGCAAAAAGGTCTTCCATCCTCTGGTTCACCCCCCAAATGGCCACAGCAGTCGGAGCTGAGCTGATTTGAATTCAGGAGCCGGGAGCCTCTTCCAGGACTCCCACAAAGGTATAGAGTCCCCAGGACTTGGGCCATCCTCTGTTGCTTTTCCAGGACATTAGCTGGATTGAAAGTGGAACAGCCAGGACTCCAAACAGCGTCCATATAGGATGCTGGGACCACATGGTAGAGGATTAACCTGTTGAGCCACTGTGCAAGCCCCCTTTAAAAATCTTAAAGGCCTACACATTTATGGTATTGTAATATATGTACTTGTTTTTAGCATGTTTTACCAAAACTTATCACTACTATAATTTCAGTCATAGTACATATATACCAGAGGATGGCAAAATAGGATCTCACAGTCTGGTTTTGTAAGTAAGGTTTTATTGGAACTCAGCCATGTTCATTTTTCTACCCATTGTCAATGCCTGCTTCCGTGCTCCATTAACAGAATTGAGTAGTTGCCCTAAAATCATGTAATCCTCAATTTAAACTACTTGTCATCTGACCCCTTACTCAGAAAGGTTTCCAATCCCAGGTATAAACTGCAACAAAAGTAATGTCTAACAGAAAGACTGATTTATAATGGTGACAGGTTTTTGTCACCATTTGTTTTTTGCCCATATCCATAATTAATTTAACCTAAATTTTACTTAGAGGCTAGTCAAAATATAGTTATTTTTTTTCCATCCAAACTCCCAGATCACCAAAAAAATTTTTGACATTTTTTAAATTTATTTGAGAGACATATTTAGAGAAGGGAGGACAAGACAGAGATAGAGATCTTCCATCCTGTGGTGTACTCCCCAGATGGTCACAATCGCTAGGGCTGGGAAAGACCACAGCTGTGAACCAGAAGCTTCTTCCAGGTCTCCCACATGGACTTAGAGGCCAAAGCACTCAGGCCATCTTCTGCTGCTCTCCCAGGTGCATTAGCAGGCAGCTGGGTGGAAACTAAACAGGTAGAACTTGAACTTGTGCCCATAGGGGATGCTGACATCACAGGTGGCAGCTTTATGTGCCAACCCCCACCTGAATTCTTCTCATGGATTCCTCAGAGGGCTTTTTACTTCAGGTTAATGACCTCTTAACCTGAAAATGGAATTACACTGTAAAGGACCTCTTAGCAGAAGGAAATCATTTCTTTTCCATGTGAAATAGCTATACCTTTCACCCCCACTCATCAATTCCTGCATATATTCATATATGGGAGTTCTAGGTGACAAGTGGGAAAGAGTCCAGATAATCCTTCATCAAATCAGATGAGTCAGCACCTCTTTGGACTCTGAGTGCCATCTTGCAAGAGTCACACCCTACCAAGCAGTCTGCTCCTTAACCACTACCCCATTCCAGCATGTCCCGACAGCAGAAGCCAGAATTTGCTCAGTCCCCTTCTCTTATTCTCCCTGGTGTATAACTTGACTTTTCTCATCTTGTCTATTAATGTCATGCAAAAGCATACCACAAGCTAGGACTTTGCCATTTCTGTGGCTGTAACACCTTCATCTTCAGAGATAATTTCAGGTGTTCAGTAATGACTCAAGTCCACTTAATGTGTGAGATGGTGCCATTGAATAGAACCTCCTGCGTGGTAAGCACCCTGTTCTCATGATGCAATAAAGATTTTTCTGCTTTTATTAGTGAAGTCACTTTTAGACTCATGGAATGAAATATCCTCTGGGTTAGGAATCGGAAGCTGGAAATTAAAATGCAGCGTGCTCCTGTACTAATTTTACACAATCTCCTTACTTAAAGCCCTGGGCTACCCCCACTTAATCCTCACAACAGACTTAAAAGATCCCTATCATTATTGTTAAGAAAACCAGTGGTGTCGGGAGGATAGGTTACACTGGTAAGTGACAAGATTGTAGGATTCTGAAAAAGACTACTTTATCTGATATTTGATTCTCGCAGGATCAGCTGTGGCCCCTGGGTATGTTTTCATCTGAAAGACTCCTTATGGCAGCTCAGACTTCTAGAGCAAGGTAGTAAGAAACAGTTTGGCTGTAGACTTATGGGACGTAGAGTCTACACCACTTCCTGAGTTTCTCTGCCATAAAATAAGTGATTTGTGAAAAAAGACTATATATCAAACCCCTTATGGTACCATTTGGTTATCTGATTCTAGAATGTTCAAAGAACATTTGAGAATGTCCACGTCATGGCACAGGAGGTTAGCTGCATGCCATATTGGAATGATAATTTGAGTCCTGGCTACTTTTCTTCCTAGCTTTCTGCTAATTATATGCTGAGAAGCAGCATATAATGACTCAAGAAATTGAGCTCCTTTTACCCACATGGGTGACTCAGAGGGCATACCTGGCTTCAGCCTGACCCAGTCCTGGCTCTTGTAACCATTTGGGGAGTGAACCTGCAAATGGAAGAATTCTTTCTTTTTCTCTATCACTCAGCCTTTTTAATACATAAATAAGTACATTCAGAAGAAGAAGAGAAGGAAAGGAAGGAAAGGTGCAGCAGCCCCAGGTGAGTTGAGCCCCATGCCTGTCTTTCAGCCTAGCCAGCGAAGCAAAGGCTCCCCAACTTCAGAATCTTAGGGATCAGAGCAGATGCCATGGCCACCCCCTGTGTGCCAAGCAGCTCTACTGATGCAGCAGCACTGGACATTGTATTGATCTTTCAGATAGTGTTTGAATATCATCTCACAGAGACAAAATGATGAAGATTGATGGGGAGCCAGTGTTGTGCATTGCCACAGGAGGCCCTGTCTGCGGGCATCTTCTGAGCTTCAAGAAGAAAGGAGTCCCTCATCTCTCACCGTGGGGAAGGAATATAAACAAGCACCTGTGTTTGGTGACACAACAGCCTAGGACTCCTGAACTGCCTCAAAAACATGCAGGGGCTGAAAAGGAACGCATGGGCTTCTCTGAGCAATTAGTGCCATAGGTTTCCTCACATCTAAGTACTGATCTGGACTCGACTTCATCTCTGCTTGCCTTCAGCGATGATTATTTGAACTGACAGCCTCACCACCTGTTGTTAATTGGACTTTGGTGCTTTCTCCTCCTGCTGTCATTTCTCATTACTGCCCTTGACTTCTTTTCAGAGGATTGGGTACAGTGGGGAGTGACCAGGCTGCAGGAAGAGGGCAAAGAACTTTTCAGCTTGACTCTTCTGTTTGTGGCCCATCCTGGCTTGAGGCAGCATCAGTACCTCCCCATCCCACAGTTCCCTCTTTACTGAGCACTTGGAGCTTTCAGCTCTAGTTTCCAGCTTGCATGTCTGATCTCATTGTGCACTCTAGGCTCCAGGAAAGCAGAGGCTGAAGATTTCTCTTGGTGTCCCCTGCCCTGAGCTCTGTACCACATGCTTTGTAGGTGTTCAGCTGCCCCATTGAGTAAAGAGTAGGCATAGTTGTCCTAGCCCAAGCCATGCCAGTCATCCTGTGCTATCAGCACTGCCATCTGTTGCTATTTTCTGAAGCCACATCTGAACTGGTAGCACCACCATCTGCCTTGTCAATACCACTGGAAATGTGGGAGTCATCCTCCCCACTGCCTCCTTCTACTTCTCCTTTATGTACAATTAAGTGGCCAATTCCTACTGATTTATTCCCTATAAATCATTCTCAATTTTTTTTTCCCAATCATTCCTATAGCCACATCCTTGTTTATTGCCTCCTTATTGTAATTATCTGGCCTTCCTACCTTCCTTCACTTTGGCTTCCACTTACTGCTCCTATGATACTGCTTCTCTTGCCGTGTCACTGATGTGTTGCTACCATATCTGACATCTCTCAAAGGTTCTTTTTGCCCTCAGTGGAAGCTCAACTTGCTGAAAAGACCTGGGGAAGTTTTCCTTGGCCTGGCTCTGCTTGCCTCTTTGTCCTCTTTGACCACTTCCTGCCATGAATTTTGTGTCTCAACATTTCTTGTAGGCATCCTAATGTGTTACATTACTCCGTTTGGCACCTAGAATGCGCTCCTGATGCTTGCTTTTTCCATCGCCATTTGTACTAGGAGATTAAGCACGTATCACCTCTGCCAGGAGGGCTTGTCTGACGCTGTCTCCAGGAAGAGATGAAGGGAAAGGGGGAAGCGAGGGTTAGTCCATGTACTTTGGACTTTCATAGAGGTCTTCAATGTGCTTGACACAGGTGGTCACTTCCAGAGATTATTGAACTTCCAGTTTGTGTCTTCCAGTAGCCAATGTCCATAAATTCTATCAATTTTCATGCTGAGTCCTTTGATGAAGTTTTTGTTCATATCAGGGTGAAAATAGCAGGTTTGTTCTTTAGAAGCTTGCTGTTTTTCCTGGGCCCCTTCCTTTGCTCCAGCAATGGAATGCCAGCCTTGGTGTGTGGGGGAATGTCTTGATTGATCAGCCAAGCTGCTGTGGTGGGTTAACCATTTCCTTTCTGCTCAGGGTGGTGTGAGGCATGGAGGGGCCACAGAGACCCTCGTATCACTGAGAGGGGCAATGAGCTGAGCCACACAGGAGGAAGCATGAAGGGGGCTGGCCTTTGAAATTTTGACAGACCTGGGTTCAAAGCCATTGTCTATAAACTTGAACAAGTTTGTTAAGCCCCCTGCGCATCTGCATAGTGGTGAGGACCAAATGAGATCACAAATGTTATGTGCTCCAAGAGTGTCTGGACTGGAGTAAGCAATTGATAACAGTGGCTGTATTTGCTGTCATTTTCTCTATGTTGATCCTCTGGTGGATGTCCCTGTGCAATAGAACTAAGAGGTCATTCCTGGCCCCTATGCACTTCCTCCTGGTGTCCCTAAACTTGATCCCCAACTTTAACCAGAGTTCCAAGTAACTTCTGACTTAAAAAGCTTCAACACCCTTGTGAATTTCCAGTTTTCAAACAGTTGAGGAAAACCTGAGTAAGCCCCAAACCTTGTATCTAGGGAAGAATGTGGTATTCACTTCCTGTGGGATTAAAATTGGGATACACTTCAATTGTGGTCCTGATTTCCCCTCTTGGCAGCTCAGTAAGCTGGGGTTCCTCCCCACGAGTCTCAATCTCAGGAGTAAAGAAGTTTGTAAATGTGGAACTTTGTGTTGCTGGGTGTACTCTTTGTATTTCCTTATGGGTAGTTTTCTTACAATTGAGCATTCTGTAACTGTAATGGTGGAATGATTATTTGCCAGACTTTAGCGTTAACTATAGCTATCAAAAATTAGCAGGTTTTGTTTTGGTTTTAAATGGGGACAAAATTTGCTTTTAAGACGTGAAGCATGTTCAGTAACCCCAAATACAAATATTTTCAGTGTAATTCAAGAAGTTATTTGCTTCTAAGTAGCAAAATAAAGGCATAGCTACTATTTTCTTTCAAGCGATTTTTTGATTTAGATGTATTTATTTTTCTTGGAAAATCAGATTTACAGAGAGAAGGAGAAAGAGATAGAAAGATGTTCCATCTGCTGGCTCACTCCCCAAGGAACCGTGGCTGGAGCTGAGCTCAAGCCAAAGCCAGGAGCCAGGAGCTTCTTTCAGGTTTCCCTTGAGGGTGCAGGTTCCCAAGGTTTTGGGCCATCCTCTACTGCTTTCCCAGGCCACAAGCAGGGAGCTAGAAGGGAAGTGAAGCAGCTGGGATACAAACCAGTGTCCATATGGGATCCCAGTGCATGCAAAATGAGGACTTCAGCCATTAGGCTACTGTACCGGACCCTACTATTTTCTTTTGGTCTTCACTTTGATTGATCATTCCTTAGTGAGATTTTGAATTTTTCTCCAGGCTTAAGTGCAGTGGTTATTCTAATTTTCTGTGGTTCTCCTGACATTAGGTCCCAAGAGCAGCTCTGTTCTCTTGGCTTGGTTAGTACAAAAGCCACCAGGCCTGTGTCCTCAGCTTCTTTGATTCCTTTACGAGTCTGTCAAGATTGATGCGAGTCATTGCCACAGAATCCTGCAGCTTTCTCTGCTTTTCCCACAAGCCACAGAATGAGACAAGGCAGACATAAGCGCTGGGCATGAGTCGATACTCACCTCAGACCTAGCTCCCCTCCCTGCAGTCACGAAGGCTGAACACACCACAAGCCCCATCCACTGTGGGGTTTCTGCACCAATGCTCCCGGGAGAGACTACTTCTTACTTCTGCTAGTTTTGCTTTTTGGAAAACAAAAGATCCTGCCTGTGTTTAGTAGAGTTTACTAGAATTGCACTCAAGATGTTTGAGAGAACAGTCTCAGGGAAGAGATTTTTCTTTCTTTTCTTTCTTTTTCTTTTCACATTTAACACAGCTGTAAGAACAATAAATGTTGAATTAACTTTCTTTAGCCTCTAGACAATTTGTAAGCCTCATCTTCTGTGTCTGGCATCTACTTGTATAAAACAGGAATAATCTCAATCTTCCTCAGTGAGATTGTGACAGAATAAAAATGGTGAATCCTGAAGTGAAAGGCACCGTACAAATCTGAAAAACTGTAGAGGCTTCTGATTTCATTCTGAGGTTTCCACATTGAAGAACCTTTTTACAAGTGTTCTAGGAAAGGTTATATTCCTGGGCATGAGTTTAGTGGCCAAGTTGGGAAATAGCCATGACCAGATTAAAGCTAATGCAGATGGTTCTCTTGTTAGATTAAATTAATTAATTTTGATTCTTTCAATGGTGTCAACATGTCTCAATACATATACACATTGCATAACGTTCAAGCCAGGTAAGCCTATATACCGTCTCAAACAAGTGTCATTTTCTCGTGAGAAAAACATTTAAAATTCTTTCTTCTGGCTTTAAAAATATATATATAGCTTTTACTCGGAAAAAATTGATAGAAAATGCACATTATTGTTTTTTTTTAGAGGCAGAAACATACAGAGACAGTTAAAGAGAAAGCACTCCCCAAATGCACATAATGGCCTGGACCAGGCAGAAGCTGTGAGCCAGGAATGTAATCCAGATCCACCACATAGGTGGAAGGAGCCTAATTCCTTGCCATCACCACTACCTTCCAAGTTCCTAAACAGCAGGCAGCCAGAACTCGAACAGGGCACTGAACCCAAGCTCTAGGATTTGGAACATGAACATTTTAACCACTTGGCTTAAATGCCTACCCCATGTTATCCTCTAGTTTCCTTTTTCCACAGACTTTGTAAAGTATGTTATTGTTACCTGTAGTCACCTGGATAACTTTTTGCAATACCTTCTAGTAGACATTTCCATGTAACCTATGTAAATTGCTGAACAAAACATCTGAGTCATGGCTACATAGATGTAGCACATACAATGTTCCATTGACCGACTCCACTTAATACACCGTTGTACTGTGGAGATTTAGGTTTTTCCAAACACAAATTAAGTGAAGCAGATACATAATCTATTCCAACCAGTTGCCTTCTGTTTTCTCTATTTAGCAAGTCCTTGGAAGAGAGCTGTGTGTGGGCCTCTAAAGGAAGCATAGAAATTTGGGTTAGAAACTGGACTGGCCAGGTTGTGGAGTTTGTGCATCCCAGAGCTGTCAACAATAGCGTGGGCACAACTGGCCCAGCACTGTCAGCATAGCTGAGTCTGCAGGGACTCCCGGTGTTGTTGTTTATGCTATTTGGCAAATATTTCTACTCAAGCCTTCAGCTAGTTTATAGCATTACATTTTACAGCCCGTCATGATGATAGTAACCAACCCCAGAAAAACATCAACAAGCCAACAGCAACCATAGTGTCAGAAGACAAATGTGACCCCAGAGACCGCCCACCCCCTTCCCCCGGTGTATCACATACCCTCTCGATTTCAGTGCATCTCTGGCTAAAGTGGTTGCCATGGATCTTAGGTCAAAGGAGGCTATTTGGAGGGATTGTTCTAAACACACGCATGTGAATGTTGAGAAATACCACTCTTGGAGAGCAAGAGGCACATACAGACCCTAGCCCCTCACAGTGACTAAGACAAAAGGCAGTGGGATCTACAAAGAGATCTAGAAATAGTGTAGGGCCTTGCAACAGGCCAATAGATCAGTCTGCAAGGGGCGGGTGGCATTCAGGGACTCGAGGCAGGGAGTGCTCTGAGACCCCAAGCATGCCTCCCCCGGCAAGCACAGCCTCCTATGACTCTTTCTGCTTTTGAACAAGAAAACAACAACTGCATTTTAAGTTGCTTTGGTTTAGAACAGAAAAATATAACTTGGCTTGAGTTCCCATGCTAGCCTTTAAGAGTGCGTTGGTCTGTAACACCATGCTAAGTCTGTTTTCTATCAGTGATTCCTAGCCAGCTTATTAAACAGATTTATACAATGAAAGAATCTAATAACAGAAACATTCACCTTCTTTATTACTTGGCATTATTTATGGTTGGAGTCTTTTTCAGCTACTTTTTTATGCACTGGAACCTGCCAACATCATACTTATAAAGTTTATGTACCAAAGTGTAAGTAGGTGGGGAGTGTGTTGTGTGTGTCTCCTCTGTCCAGCCATGTGGCTTCCCCCAGCAGGGACTACAGGGACCCATTGGGTCTGTGCTCTGAGTGTTTGCAGCATGCACTCTTGTTTCCTTCTGGAATTGATACCTTTTGACCAAAATTAGATTTACTTCCCCTGCCTACCACCCATCTACCCCCACTCCCACCTCTTCTTGCCACAAGGAATAATGAATGCTTCCTTCATCTTAGGGCTTAGGCATAGAAAATAGAAGGACCTTAGTCTATGTGCAGATGTGTATAGGGATCAGATTATTTCCTCCTGATTTGCAGTCATCTCTTGCAAGTGTCAAGATATCTGGATTCCTCCCCATTCATTCTCAGGAAACAAAGAGTGGAGAAACAGTAGTAGGGATTTTTGGTGGGAAATGGTATGAGCAGATGCAAATACTTGAGGCTGAAATTATAGCATCCCTCCCCAGATTTCCCTTTTGTAAAAGAGGTGGCAGGCACCATGTAAATGATTCAAACTGGGCATCTGAAGTGGATGTCTGAGGACCCAGGCCATGGCAATCCTGAGCAGGCCTTGCCTGCTTGCCTTCTGCCTTCTGTAGCATGAGAAAAATAATTTATATATTTTTCCTGAGAAAGAACATGCCAGATTTTGCCTCCTTCCCTGATGCGCATCCTCTTTTCTGTCAAACACTCACCCACATGGAAAGTACCCCAAGCAGTGTCTGGGGCTGGAGAGGTGGCCACAGCTTCTGTGGGACTGTGAGGAAGTGGTGGCTGTTTGTGGGTACAGGTGGGGAAAGAGGACAACAGGAGGATGACCAAGGGCCCCTACACCCTTGTGAGAAGACTCCTAGCAATTCAAATGGCCGCTTGTGTAAGAAAGCTGCAAACACTCACAAATTAGTAAAAATGAAGCTATGGTGAAGGGAAAGGCTTTAGTTGAATATAGGATTCCTGTTAACAAGCATAGCGTTCAAGCTACCGTCTACCTGTTTCCTTGTTGCAAGAATCAGGCAGCACCTGCCATGTGGTTCATAGTAACAGTTGTAAGGATTCAGAGGCTGATGAATTGGTGAATATTTCCATTGGCCTGTTAACAAGTGGCTTGGACGCCATCAGCTCTTCTTTCCAGCATCGATCTTTCCAGGCCTGCCTATCGCCATGCCTTCATGCATTGGAGCTTCAGAATCATTGACCTACTAACCTCTATTCTGAAGGATTGTTTGAATGATATGGGAGGAAACCATCTCAAAATTGTTCATCTGTTGTATGTGTGCGTCATCTCCCAGATGCAAATGCTTCCCCTGAGCCCATGTATTTTTTTTTTTCCTGTTGAAGACAGAAAAGTTTATTTGCAAAGAGACCAGGTGAGCAGGAAAGGGAAGGGGAAAGTATCTCCCAAGAGAAAGCCAGCAGATGGGGTGCCTCTCAAAGGAGGGAAGAAGGGAGAGACACCAAAGGTTTGAGGAAGGGTCTTGGGGTTTTAAGTGTTCTCTGACCCCTCCTTGTTGAGCAGAAAAATACAGTAAGATGTTGCCCACTGGTGGTCTCTTAACCAGTTAGGAAATGAGTTGGTGATGCTTGTGCCACCCACATAACAGTGCGGCCAAGATCTCAGCAGGCTCGGATGGTCTCAGACACCCCCTGTTGAAATCCCACGTCCTAATTCTGTAGGGGTAAAGGACAACGATGTCATCTGGCTGCTTCCTGCTGAAATGGAGTGTCATTTGAGTAAAGGGTCCCCTGGAAGTGTGGGATCCACAGAAAGATGGTCTGGGTCATCCAAGCTGCTGTGGCAGAAGTTGGTCATCATACAAGTTTGCATGTGCAGGGCCACCTGGAATCTGAAGACCCCTATTCGGAAAACAAAGAACGCAAGACAGTTAAGAATACAAGGTCCTGCCCATAGGGTCCACATTTCTGTTAGACCTGTAGCAACAATAAAAAGTTGCAATGATGGTATTGGGTGACAAGATGGAGGAGGGGCACATAGAAAACACTTATCTGTTAGGTGCCTTTTTGAAAAACAGCTTTAAATCCTCCGATGGTTCACAGGATGATTCTGGAGAATCTGGTTGACCTCAGACTATAGAGTCAATATCTGCCTCAGAAGGAAAAACAGCCTTGCATATCAGCGGCTAAGACTAAACTAGGACCTTCACCATATATTTCACCCCCAATAAAGGGACCAGTAGACTGAACCCATGTATTAATCCAAGCCCTGAGCTGAGAATTAGAGATGGGAGAGACTTGCAAAGGAACAGTCCTCCATTCACAAGCTCCCGGTCTCTTCTCAGAGCGTACGCTGTAAGCATAAAACTATAGTTGTCAGTTCTGTGGGAGGAAAAGGATTCCCAATCCTGGGGCGTATATGTGCAAGGAGAGGCAGGTGGCATGCCACAGAGAGTGGACCAGGCTCCACGTGGCCTCTGGGCACCTAGGAGTTGAGAGACAGTTTGGTTCAGTAGATGAGAACTTGGGTCCTCAAGTTTATTTGGACTTCAAAGCCCATTTCTGCATCCCAAGAGCTGTGTCACTTTGGGCATGTTCCTGAACCCCTCTGTTCCTCAGTATACCTACATTCTGGGAGGCTGGGAGGAATCAATGAGTTCCTGGCTGCAGGACACTTAAAATTCTGCCTGCCTGTCCCACAAAGAATCCTGCCTGGCAGTTAATGCCATTTAAGAATTAGCTATTACTGTTATTGTTATCCTCACATATATTTATGGGTGTGTATGCATTTGGTGTCTGTATATCTTATTTTTAATCCAATTTTGGGTCATATATATAGAGAGCCTTGCTTCCCATATTAACAGATATGTGTTTACTGTAAAACACTGGTTTAAAATTGACTTTCTTCTGCAAAACTATATCACTAACTCCTTCAGAACTTACCCCCTCCAAGGCTGGGTGAGTCTTGCTGTGGTTGATGGAGTACCATCCTGCAAAGTCCCAATTTGGGGCCTCTCTTCAGGCTGTTTGGTTTGTGAAAAATTTAGATTATTTGTTTTCTAAAATCCATATTAGGACATGCTATTCACTGTTTGGAGAAATGGTACTGCTGTCTAGGCTGTTTGATGAAGTGGTTGGGTAAACGTTTGCTCTCCGATCTCCCTAAAATAGAGGGCTGAAGGGAACTTGCCTCCTGTGTATAAAAGATATGTTAACTCAAGTATAATGTGAGTTGGTCACATCCCATGTTGGCCTTGGGAAGCCTGTACTTCTGTGAAGTGTTGTGGTGTCTGAATGTACTGGTAGAAACAAAGCAGAAGTCTTTGGATCTGGTGTTTGTACAGAATGTGCCCCTGGTCAACTTTAAGAGATGCCAACCCTAGGGTCTGGTACAGTAGCCTAGCAGCTGAAGTCCTTGCCTTGCATGTGCCAGGATCCCATATGGGAACTGGTTTGTAGCCCTGTGGACCTGCCTCCCATCCAGCTCCCTACTTGTGGACTGGGAAAGCAGTCAAGGACAGTCCAAAGCCTTGGGACCCTGCACCTATGTGCAAGACCCAGAGGAGGCTCCCAGCTCCTGGCTTCAGATGGGCTCAACTCTGGCCATTGCGGCCACCTGGGAAGTGAATCAGTCGATGGAAGACCTTCCTCTCTGTCTCTCCTCTCTGTGTATCTGACTTTGCAATAAAATAAATAAATCTTTGAAAAAAAAAAAAAAGAAATGCCAGCCCTGGCCAAGTCACACTGTTCGTGATTCACTCCCCAGGGACCAGCTCCAATAACAAGAGGATTCTGCTTGTTGTGGTAGTGGTTGTTATTTGGACTCTGGAGACATACGATGGATAGATCTGTCCCAAGAAGAGGCAGGGAGCAAGGAGTGGTGCTGTCAGCCAAGATAGGCTAACAATGTCCAATAGGTGATGCCCGATCTCCCTTAGGGAGCCACTCTGTATAAATCCCATCTGATACCAAAGAGGCCACAGTGGTCAGCACACCACAGGTTGACACTGACCTTGGCCACGCTGTTGGGGTAATTGGACTTTCAGGATGAACTCCCTGAACAATCCCACCACTGTGGCTGACACAAACAGGCTTTTCTTTAGCAACAGACGTTCATGTCTTCTTGCTCCAACTTTTTTTTCTTGAACAAACATATGTATTGTGGCCAATGCAAGGGAAATCCCACTCACCATTTTGATCTGAGTTGCTTCTGTCCTGGAACAATGGTCTAGTGTCCCAGGGGCCCGCAAGAATCTGTTTTCCATGCCGGGTCCAGTTTTGTGAATCTGCTAAAAAGCCCCAAAGGCCGGAAAGGACCTCCTCTGGCCGTTGGTGACAGCAGTGACTTTCTACCTGATTGCCTTCCTTTTCCTTCCATTGCTGGGAGAGTGAACTTCAGCAACACCTTCATGGTTGGCATTGAGTGGTTCAGAAAATCTGGGAGCTTTTGAAGTACCTGCTCCTCTCCCATGAGGTGGCCTCTTCATAACTTAAGCAGGCATAGCCCCACACTTGCATCCCTTCTTAACTGTTCACCTCCTCAGTTAGCAAAGCAGACTGCAGAGGCCAGAGCTATGGCGTGGTGTGCTAAGTCACTGCCTGTGATACCCATGTCCCATATGGGTGCTAGTTCAAGTTTTGGTTGTCCCACTTGCAATCCTGCTCTCTCCCTGCTAATGAACCTGAGAAGCAGTAGAAGATGACTCAAGTGATTAGGTCCCTAGGCTCATTTGGGAGACCAGCGTGGAGTTCCTGGTTCCTGCATTTGGCCTAGCTCAGACCTAGATGTTACAGCCATTTTTGGAGTGAACCAGCAGATGAAAAATCTCCCTCTCCATCTCTTCCTCACTCTCTAGCTCTACCTTTTGGATGGATGGATAGATAGATAGATAAATAGATAGATAGATAGATAGATAGATAGATAGATAGATAGATAGATAGATAGATAGATCAGGCTACAGACTGGTGAGTAAGCACTGTCTAACTTCCACATCTTTTTTTTTTTTATTGTTGTTAACATTCTATTATGATGTGATACAGTTTTATAGGCACTGGGGATTCCCCCACTCCTCCCATACCCCTCCCCCCATGGTGGATTCCTCCACCTTGTTGCATAACCACAGTTCAAGTTCAGTTGAGATTTGTTCCTTGCAAACACATATCTAGCATAAAGTCCAGCGTCTAACTTCCACATCTTTAATCCTCCAAGTTCTATTAGGCCTTGAGTCACTGACTGGGTAGCGCTGGCTGAGAAAGCAACTCTCTCTTGGGCTAGGACCACAGAGTGATGAGCAAAGCCCTGTTTGGAATCCTAGGAGTTACTGCCAAGTAGAAGGAGTGGCTGCCACCCTTCCACTAGAAGAGGAGACTGCGGTTTTGTCAAGGCCCTACAGCTACAGAGGATGGAGCCATCATTGGCACAGCTCTCTGACTGTAAAGTGGCTGTCCACTTCCACCATGCCATGCTGCCTTCCTATAGGAAGCTTCATCTGTGGTTCCACTTAAAATGTGAGGAAACATCTGGAATATTAGTTTTCAACCACATTTCAGACACCAAAAGTGGAGCCTAAGGAATAGCCTGGTTGGCTCCTCTCTGTGAGTGGGTAAGAGTGGAAAGGAATTGCTGATCTCAAGCATTTCGTTACCAGAATAACCCCCAGGACAGGCCTGGCTGAGCTGGGATTTGTGTGGGCCAGACACTGTAGGGGATTTATTTCCGAAGTTGGAGGACAGAGCTGGGATTCTGGTCCAGCTCCGCATCCTCCCCAGAGCCCAGCTTGCTGAAGACACATAGCCCCTGGATGAGGCTTCCCGCTGGGAGAGGCTGCAGGGCCGAGGCAGTTAACGATGAAACAAGACGCAGCCTTTGGCTACAAACCTAATGGTTTGGGTTCCAGGACACAGGATAAAAATACACAACTGGAAAGGCAAGCTCCCAATTAAGTTGAAGAGCCTGAGCAGGAGATGTTTCAAGACGGCGAAGCCGCGACCACACGCGGGCCTGCTGTCTCCTCAGACGGCCCTGCTCTCCACGCCCCATACTTAGAGCTGGCTCCGGAAGCCTGGGGGGCCAACCACTGGCAGCACCAGGCATTGCTTGTTTCCATTCAGAGAAAAACTTGCTTGCCTTCAGCCCAACAACTTATCTCCTTTGGCGTCGTGGAGTAGTAAAATGTGGAGTGGCACAACCAAAAGATTTTTTCAAGAGTGGCCAACTTCACCTGACACCCTGATTTCACATTGTGGGAACTGAGGCACACACAAGAGACATGAGCAGAGTTGGGAGGAGGTTTAAAGTGTTGGCCTTCTAATGCTTGCATCCCCTTCTCTCCATCTTGAACTTGGCCCATGCCATTTGGCATTCTGCCAGTCAAGCCTCCTTCCAGTGCTCTCCCAAACATCAGAGCCATCAGCTTCCTTGCCTTTAACTGGGGGCAGCGGTAGGAGAGGGGGTGGGCACCAAGAAACTGGAGGCAGTGTCCAAAGAGCCGACAAGAACAGATGCCACAGACTTGGGCCCTCACTGTCTGACTGCACACCCTCTTGTAGAACATGCTGTGGGCAGGACCCAGTTTGGCCTCTGAGTCCCAAGGCTGCCGAGGTCATTCTAATGGCTCTCACATCCCTGGCTTTTCCTGCTGCTAACTTTCCCCTCTGTCGCTGCATGTGACAACCTTACAGCTACAAGTGACTTTGAGTCTTGCCAAGACAAGCCCAATGGTTACTTTAGGACTTCAGTTCCTGCCAAGCCTGAAATAGTAATTGCCTGGAGGCTTCCAAAAAGCTTGGCTTTATCTACAGCACAGTCTTAGTAAATCAAAACACAGGTCTTATCTCCCTCTCCTCTCCCCTCTGTTGTGTGGTCTCCTACATGAAAAATGTTACCTAATTGCTTACAACAGCTGGCCTGATGTTTAATTATTTCAGCTTTCTAACCTGATATTCCAGGCCAATAAATTGTACATAGGGAGGGAATCATGCTCTCTGCAGATCATACTTTTGTAGGTTTGCTTTGTGAGAAATGTTGAGTTCAGCCACCAGAGGGAATTCCTAATGTGAATGCTGTTAGCAATAACTACCTCCGTCTGATGCTAGAACTCCTCTTCACCCATCTGAAGAGCAGTGTTCTTGGAAAATGCCTTTAATCCTCTCCCAAACATTCCAGCGGCATGCCCTTGTGCACTTCTGCACGGTTCAGCACATACTCCCTGCTCCAAGGCCCTCAAGGCCTAGAGAACAACCTAGGTGTTCTTGCTGTCACCTCAGGCCTGAGAGAGTTGGTGCCCACCCAGGAGGCAGCCGGGTGGTGCTGGTGAGTGACAGGCCAGCAAACTCCAGGGGTTCTATGCTGCCTTCTCCCTGACCTTGAGGTTTCTGCAGCCTCACCCCTTCACCTCAGAGTATCCCATATGGAGCCAGCATTGTAACAGGACTGTAGTTCTCTGACCCCGGTCTCTTTGCTTTGATCATTCTCTGTGGTGTCCCTATCTGTACCTCTCACCTCACCTCCTCTTCCCTTCCATCTGCCAGATCCCACCTGGCTTCTCCTTCAGCAGTCCTTTCACCTGGCAGTGCCTTTGCATAGCCTCTTCTGCTTTACCTCTTTGTAAGTTCAGAGGGCTCCATAACCAATACCCAAAGTTACTTTCATTTCTGTCCCTTTGTCTCTTTTTCTGAACCTCTTCAGGATCAAGATTTTACTTTTTATTTGTAGTTTTTCAGTATCTAATACATAGCAGGTTCTTAGTTATTATGTCCCAAAGGGAAGATGTATTTTGAAGGAAATCTAGGGTGTTATCCTTAGAGCAGCATAAAATGGGTTTACGTAGCTTTGCAATTGGTGTCTGATTAAGGAAGAAAGGGTGGAAGGTGTTTGGCCTAGCAGTCAAAACACCTGTGTTCCATATCAGAATGCCTGCATTCAATATCCCATTCCAGCTTCTGACTTCAGCTCCCTGCTAAAGCGTACCCTGGGAGGCAGAGACAATGGGCCGAGTAGCTAGGTCCCTGTCACTCACATGGGAGAATGGGATTTAGTTCTCAGCTCCTGGATGAGAGGCAGTTAAGGAGTGAACTAGCAGATGAAAGATGTGTGTCTGTCTCTCAAAGAAATAGTGTCTGTGCCTTCTGAATTGTACGGTTGCCCTGTCTTAAGTAAACAATGCTCAAGCTGATGGGTGAGACTGTGTGCCATGTCAGCTTCCTCAGAGTCATGTGCAACAGTTCCTGCCATTTAGGTTTATTAAATCAGTTTCAGCTTAAAATCTGTTTAGCTGCTCTTCCCTCTAAGGAATTCCTCATCTGTTTGACGACTTTGTTTAAGAAGCTAGCAGCAGCCGTTACCTGTCCTTCTGTGAAACTGCTGCTGTGAGATTCTGGACTCCTTTATGTCTGATGCCCGTAGAACCGGTGGAGGCCGAGAGTGTAATTCGCACAGTTCTGGCATGAGCATGGCATGTACTGAAGACCACGTTCGCTGCTTTGTTTCCTTAGCTAGATTTCTAAAGCAGATTGTTTTCTCAAAATGTAATGTGTTCACATGTTATAGTCACTATGTCTCATTTGCAGCTTTCCCTTAAATACTTGATTTGTATATTTTGCTGCATATCTTTCCCAAGAAGACACATGCTTTGGTCCCTTCATCTGCTGGTACTGTTATTAGTTATCTCAGCAAAGGGCCTTTCTCAGACCCCTGCTTCATGGGGCTGGGCTGGAAATAAGGTCCCATTAACCATGTTTCTTGCTTCTGGGGTTCTAGGCTAGGGAGCTGAACCCCCTGGTGATGTGGGGGTCTTCATGTACCCATAGTGGGGTGCTAGGGACTATAGCAGAGAGCCTTGATGGGAGAACTGAACTGACTGGGCAGTAGTAGCATAAGGGGAGGTGGGCAGGAGGCCTCAGTGGTGTTTGGAGAATCCAGCAGTAGCCTGTGGCTGGAGCACGCAAGTGGTGACTGACAGGAAAAGGCACAATTTTGTTCCTGGAAAACTAGGGCTTACGAGAGCAGGGCCCCAACACCTAGATTGGAGGTCTCAACCTCAGCATAGGACGGCAGTCTGAATATGAGAGCAGAGATGGACTGAGAGCCAGCTGAGGGTCTTGCTCCACTAAGACACTTGATGCCCAGCCTCTCCCTCTCCCTTCCTAAAAGAAGACCTACCCAGAGAACTCTGGTGAGGTATATGGGTACAGAGGGCCCTGGCTAAGACTGTCCTGATGGGCCTGGCACATGGAACCAACAGTGAGTGATGATGTCCATGGTGCGTGGTCTGCAGTGCCTGGGGGACGCAGAATTTAGGACAGAGGCCTGCTTTGCTTGCTGGTGCCTAGTGCCTGCCTCTAGGATCCTCCCCGTCCACCTTCACACTAGGAGCTGGGTTCCTGGCTGGAAAGAACTAAAACTGACTAGAAAAGGCTGTTCATAGAAATGTCTCCTCTGAGGGAATGAATCTTTCATTGAAGAGGGATGAAGGGCTGTATAAGGCCCTTGAAATCTTTGGACCTGGCCCTGCCAAGGCAAGATCAGAAAGGACTCAAAATTCAGTAACTCTACAGCAGACTGATTTTTTAAATATTTATTTATTTTTCTTGGAAAGTCAGATTTACAGAGAGAAGGGGAGACAGAGAGAAAAATCTTCCATCCACTGATTCACTCCCCAAATGGCCACCAATGGCCAGAGTTGAGCCATTCCAAGCCAGGAGCCAGGAGCTTCCTCTGGGTCTCCCATGTAGATGCAGAGTCCCAAAGCTCTGGACCATCCCCACTGTTTTCCCAGGCCACAAGCAAGGAGCTGGATGGGAAGTGGAGTAACCAGGACATGAAACTCCATCCATATGGATACTGGCACTTGCAGGATGGGGCTACTTGCACCAGGCCCCAGCAGGCTGATTTTTAAGCTGATAATTTTGTGTGGCACACAGTGATGTTCTCAATCTCCAGTTGGCCCTTGTCAGAAGAAAAGTTTCCCCAGCCCTGATTAGGGTGTAGGCTGTGACCAGAAGTTCATAAGGGTCCTACTGTTTAGCTCCATGCAGGCCGGAATAGAGGTTCCAGAATGGCCTGACCTTTCTAAGTTGGAAGCTCCCTTCTCAGAGCCTATTGTTTGCAATGTTTGTGTTCCTTGGTGCCAACAGAGAAGGAATCATCTCCTCCCTTCCCCTTTCCTCTTGTTGCAGCCAGATGTGCTCTTTCCATGTGTGTGCACACCAGGGTGGCACAGTCTCCCCTTCCCCTGCAGCAGCAACACATACATTTCCAACATTTCTGCCTCCTTAACAAGGGATGCACAGCTCGCTAGTACATTGGACGACATAGGACAAGTTCTTTCCTTTGCTCCCACCCAGCCACAGGGAGGCTGCAGCCTACACCCAGGGCTCCTGAGAAGTGAGCCTGCCCTGAGGACAAGGGCTGCCTCCTGTCAGAGCCATCCACCTGCAGCCATCCAACTGCTGCCATGAGCAGTTTCACCTCCCGTCATTAAAGTCCAGCTGGAGTGTCTTTGAAGTGGGTCCTATAATGGTAAATACTAACTGTGATTTCTCCCAGCCCTTCTATTGGGGTTGTGGTGACTGTAGCTGTGCTGGCGGTGGTGTAGCTGACCACCTCAGCAGCTGCTTCTGTTCTATGCTCTGTCCCATGCATCATGGAACTTGGATTTTGACCTGATTATGCCAGATGCCCTTGTAGCCATAAACAAGTTCAAGTTCATTCTTTCTTCTGATCCTCATCTTCCTGCCATGCAAAAGGCCAGCTGAGGGCCAGTAGTCTCTAAAGCCATTTCATGCTTCCAGGATCCAGAGAATGCACAGTGATTTCTACTGGGGATTCTCTCTAGGAATATCATCAGCCACAACCTAGTAGCATTTGACAGAGCGCCTAGGTCATTCTGACCATTTGAACTTGTAGTCCTTGGAGAGCTTTTTATTCTAACAAAAAAGGGTATAGTATCCATGGTATGACATCTCTTACATCAAGCCCTATTATTTGAGGGAAACCTGAAAACTTAGATTTGCAGTCCAGGATTGATCATTTACAATTCTTCTGCAGTTGGTATGAGGAAAATTATGTCTATTTATTTATTCCACTGTCAGAATGTTGACACCAGATTTTTATAATGTCTCTGTCACTAAGTTTATAATTAAATAACATGTCAAATGTATTGATCATATTCTTATAAATTTGCTTGATATACTTTAGAGGTCTTTTGTTGTTATAGTATATTGCAAGATTAAATTCAAAAGTTTGCCAACTCATCTAGGTCTATTTAAGAGTTTTTTTCCTGCATAAACCACAGTTTTATGATGCCTTGTCATTTTGACATTGACTAAAGTAATTTCTTTTTCCTCCCTAGTTCAGTCCTGTTAGCTTTTAGTCAGACTAAATAGCTATAATGACATTAGAATGTAAAGTAGGGTATGTCTGTGACAGCAGATTTTAAATTTCCTTTTCTGTATAAACTTACAAGTTTTCAGAATAGAGTCTGTGATTTCCTATGAATTTATTATGAGACATTTTCCTGTCTTTTTCCTTCTGTGTCAGAGGGTCTATACCAAGACAGCCGCACTGCAACCCAACACCATTTTGTCTCCCCTCTCGCCCCTGGTCTCTGGCGAAGGAGTACTGGTGTGAGCATGGGTGTAGCTGTAAATCCTCCCATGTGGCTTCTGCTCTTCTTGAGACACATTTACCTACATCAGTGATAGGACCTGGGGGTACAGTCGAACTTCTCATCCCTGCTCTGGCTGTTTCTTTCTACACGGCATACAGGATTTCTTCAGTCTTCCAGAAAAATGTGTGCTCAACTCTTAAGTCATGACATCAGTCCATCACTTGTGTTTAGCTGTGACTTTCACAAAGAACTTTCATGTCCATTGTTTTGGGTGAGCCTGAAAGAATATGTTGGGCCTGGTATGAATGTTTTACAGATTTTATTTTAAGATATTTTAAATGTATTTGAAAGAGCTGCAGAGAGAGGGGGAGAGACAGAAACAGGTCCTCTATCCACTGGTTTACACCCCAAAAGACGACAGTGGCTGGGGCTATGCCAAACCAAAACCTGAAGCTTTATCTGGACCTCCCAGGTGAATCTACAGGCCCATGGACTTAAGCCATCTTCCGCTGATTTCGCAGGTACATTGACAGGAAGCAGCAGAACAGCCATGAAGTTAACTGGAGCCCATATGTGGTGCTGGTATCACAAATGGCTGCTTAACCCACTGTTCCATAATGCCAGTCCCCATTTTTCCAGTCTCTAACAAAGATGCAGATAGTTTAAAATTTCTCCTATAATTAATGAAAAGTAAAAGCTGAGGGCCCAGCACGATGGCTCAATAGTCTGATCTTCCCCCATAGGTGCTGGAATCCTATATGAGTGCTGATTCACATTCTGAATGCTCCACCTCCCATCCAGCTCCCTGATTATGGTCTAGGAGAGCAGTAGAGGATGCCCCAAAGCTGTGGGACCCTGCACCCATGTGGAAGACCCAGAAGAAGCTCCTGGCTCTTAGCTTCAGATCAGATCAGCTCTGGCCATTGCAGCCATTTGGGGAGTGAGCCAGCAGATGGAAGATCTTTCTGTCTGTCTCTCCTTCTCTCCATGAATCTGTCTTTCAAATAAAATAAATAATCATATAAATCTTTAACAAAAAAAAAAAAAAGAAGGTAAAGCTGAGGCTAGAACTCATGTCTTCTGAATCCTGAATCTGTTGTATTTCGGCATCCTGTGCTTTTTTCTAATGAGTGATACAAACATAGCTGAAGATGTATCTTCAAATTAGCTTTTTTTTTCATGTGTTTAAAGTAGTCTCTCTGTTTCCTTCTAGCATCCAATCCTCTGGGTAGATGAGACATGAAATAATATGGATGCCTCTTATTATCCCAAGGGACAGAGCAGTAGCAAAAGAAGACTAAGAGGTGGACTTAAACTCCACCTACTCTACCTGCCATCCATCGTTGGCTTCTTGGGGAAGCCCAAGGCTTCTGTTCTCAGTGTTGAGTTGTGGTCCTGGACCAGCAGAAAACACAAGTGGTGGTAAGTGGCAGGTGATCTCTGATAAAAAGGCACTTGGGCTAGGATAGTCCCAGGTTGTATTCAAGAACCACCAGAGATCAGACGGCTCCTTGCACTCTGTCTTCTTCACCTTCAGAAATTTTGCTCTGGGGCCTGGAGCAATAGCATAGCAGTTAAAGTCCTAGCCTTGGGCGTGCCGGGATCCCATATGGGCACCAGTTCTAATCCCGGCAGCTCCACTTCCCATCCAACTCCCTGCTTGTGGCCTGGGAATGCAGTTGAGGACAGCCCAAAGCTATGGGACCCTGCACCCTCAAGGGAGAGCCAAAAAGAAATTCCTAGCTTCTGGCTTTGGATTGGCACAGTACCGGTTGTTGCACTCACTTGGAGAGTAAATTATCAGACAGAAGATCTTTTTCTCTCTCTCTTCTCCTCTCTGTGCATCTGCCTTTCCAATAAAAATAAATAGATCTTTAAAAAAATTTTTGCTCTGGAGACTGTACTGAGGTTGGCATCTAGTCTTGGTTACTGAAATTCTTCATCAGGGAGCAAGCCCAGCAAGAAAGACCAGCAGGTTGTCCTTGTGATTGCTCTAGGTGCTGAAAACCAACCAGTTATAGAGCTTTCCATTCTGGGCTTTGTTTGGGAGACCAGCGAGATGGCCAAAGGAGCCCTAGAGGGCTGGACCTTAGTTCTTACAATCTATATGACATTAGGCAATTTCTCTGTTTGAGCTTCAACTTGGTTCTTTGTCAAGTCTGTGGATTCGCAGGTCATCAGTAAGAGGCAAGCATGAGCTCTTCTGTGGAGATAACTTTGCTAATTCTGAAACCTGTGCAAACATAGGGACCTCATGCCTGGGAAGATATTCTTCTCTGAGAGACTCTGTCGTAGGGGAGCTGCCCAATGGACAGTGGTTAAAAAAAAAAAAAAAAGGTTACTTCCCTGCATCCCTCTTGGTGAGGAGCAAAGTTGCTTCCTGGACTTATATCTGCAAGCCCTGTGCCACCTCTCAGGCCTGAGATTGTAATACAGTTGCTCCTTGGCCATGACGTTTCCTTAGCCCTGATGCTAGGCCAAGAACATGGCTTTTCTTCTCTCTCCTTCTCCCTCTCTCCATCTTCCCTGACTCCTTCTCTCCTCTCCCACCTCCCCTTCCTCTGTTGCTTTTCCTCCCATTCTTGGCCCTTACTTCATTCAAACAAATGAGTTGTGCTTATTGGATTTTTCAGGGTTTCTAGCTGATCTTTTTCTTTGACCATAAAGAACCCCTTGTTACTTGAAGCTGAAAATAGAATTTGTCCAAAAGTGAGCTGAAAGTATAGTCTTATTGGTGTTGATATTTTTAAGCCTCTCTTTAAAAAACAAAGAAGAAGGAGAAGGACAAAACAGGCTCTGGGAGAAGAGAGGGGCGTGTCATGGAGTGAGTTTCAGCTTGAGTAGCCCAGGGTGAGGACTTTATATCTTCTCCTGAAAACAAGGCGCCTTCCTTCTTTTTTTAGGGAGTGTCGTGGCTATTTTGATGCCTTTTGAAAGTGCCACAATTAATTTGACTGAGCTGCTAAGTAGTTTCTTGAAAAGGGAGAAAGGAGAATGGTCACATGGATTTAGCATCACATGGGGGAAATTCACTGTAATGCAGCAGCCTTTTAGACAGCTGATGACCACGGGCCAGATTGTTCATTTCACAAAGGGAAGTCTTTCAAAGATGAGAAGACTTTTGTCCAGAGCCCGAACTTCCCCAGGGGGCAGGACTCATTTATAACCCACTCTGATTATTCTCTTCCTCTCCAGTCTCACTCGTTAAATATGGGTTTATGTGGGGCACTCAGCTACAGCATGGGAAAAAGGGGTGCAGCGAGGCATTGGCGTAGTGAACTCGCCTGTGTTCCAACCTTGGCATTGGTCCTTGCTAGAAAGCCATTCCGGCACAGAAGTGACTCTGGACCACCCTAGGTTTAGCTTTCTGGCTTTGTAAAATGAAGCGATAACATGAATCCTTCCTACGAGGTAAAGTTAGTTGGTCATGTGTTAATGCTATGAGCAGTGCACAGCAGTTACCAAAATGATAAACCTGAGAGTTGTGGGGTAGGTGACTTTGGGTATGGAACTGCTGACAAATTCTCTGGCTTCTTCCTGCATGTGACATCTCCATCAAAAGGGGAGTCTGTCAGATTCCAAGTCAGTTCAGTATTTCCTTGTCCAGTCCTTAGGAATAAGCAAGTAGCCTTTCCTAGGTACGTCGCTACTCATTAAGATTCCCAGCAGGACAGGCAGCCATCCCTGGTCCAGAGCTACCTAGTACTGTACAGTTTTACACTTTCCCTTCTTATTTATCTGTCTCTCCCACAGAAAGAGAGAGCTCATGAATGGGCCAGGAGACCCAGTTAAAGCCACTCCTGTGTGTGAGACATGGGGGTGGTTTTTCATGTTCACCCTGGCCTCCAGCTGGATCCTCGTGCTTCCTCACTGGAGTCCTCTTCCTCTGGGTGCCCAGGGCATTCCACAAGTCTCTCTGCTAGAGCTCTGAGTGCACAGGACACATGGGGGTTGAGTACTCAGCACTGGGCCCTGCTCAGAGTCTGACACATGCTAAGCACACAGTAACGGCTAGATCAGGGAATGAATTAGAGTGAAAAGGATCAGGCCTTCACTATATCCTCTGGCAAAAGTGAATCCCACAGGGAAAGTTAGGTTTGAGATCTGCTTCCTATTTCTAGGATATCCTAAATCCAGTTTGTCCTTGGATCCTATCAATCTTTCTATCCTTCTGTCAGTCAGTCAGTGGATCTGCCCTGTGTTCAGTTGACTATGTGTTAAAGAATCAGCGTGAAGAAGTCTCCTCTCAGCGGCAGAGGTAGCACTGAGTAGTTGGAAAGAGCATGCAATAGTCTGTAGCCTTTCCCGCAGCCTTGCCCTGACCTTGGTTGTGTCATTTCCTGTTCTTCATCTCACTGCCTCCTTTATAAAACAGAAGTGTAGCCTGCATGATCCCTCAACTTCCTCCATATTCAAAAGTTTTGTGCTATAGGAGTTGCCGGGATAAATATCTGAGCTGTTTGAGGAAATGTGTAAAAAGTGCAAGGATTTTGTTAGAGAATTATTGCAGGGGTAGCCTTTTATGGAAGCTGCTAGAAGTTCTCGCCTTAACACCTGTGTCCCCTGCAGGCCAGTCATGTACACTGCTTGTGCTTCAGAGACCTCATTGCCACACTGCCCACTGGGTTGCTGATTGGAAGCTTCATATGTGTGTCTCCCCATCACACCACAAGCTGCAGGCTGTGTCATGGATACAGTTGTATTTGTACAGCTGATAGGAACCAATGCAAATAACCTTCAACTGTAGTAAGCACTGGGGCACTGTGAGCTGCCAGCAGGCCTCACAGGGGGCAGAAGGAATGGCCCTCTGCCTAAGGTCATGGCTGAGCTGGTCTTGGGAAGCCCTGTGTTGGCTCTCCCCCAGGGCTTTCCACACCAATTCATTCTTAGTGGCAGGCACATTTCACACTGACTTCCACCCCATGGGGCTGTGTCTAATTGGACAAATTTGAACAGCAGGCAGCATAGCCACTGCAGCAGGGAGCATTGATATATGGCCCAAGCAAGGGACTAAAATCTTAAAGTGGCAGGGGTTCCTTTTGAAAGAATAATTGGCAGGATTCCAGGACTAACCAGCCTGACAGTGACTGGCTGTCCAGGGGGTGGGCACAAAGAGGAGATGCTGAAGCTTTGTTAGAGGTCTTTGGGGATAGGTAAACAGGTTAGGGTGGACCCCAAGGACCCTCGTTGGGTTCCCAGTTATCTTGATGCCTCTGCCACCAAAAGTTCTCAGTATTTATATCTGTATTAAATCTGGCTAAACTACTGGACAAAGAAGCCACAAAAGAAAAAAGGATGAAAAGTCCTGGGGTTATATATTACTGAATCCCAGCATCCAATAATTTGGCATCCATCAAATATCTATTCAGTGCTACTAAACATAAACATACTCTGCTCAGTAACAGTGGAGCTTGTGAAGTTCATGGCTTAGGGTGGGGAAAAAGACATTAATCAATCTCACAAATAAACTTAATTACCAATTGTGTCAAATGTTATGAAGGAAGAATTCTCTGTGGTCATATCTGAAAGGGGTATTCAGAGAAATCTTCCAGAAGGAGGTGACGTGTAAGCTAAGTTCTGATGGACAAGCTAAGTTAGCAGAGAGGCAGGAGTAAGAGAGAAAGAGAAAGGGGTCATGAAGTTGAAAGAGGTCCTGTATAGCTAGAGCTCAGTAACTGGGTGGGGAAGGAGATGCGCATGCACTGAGGCTTCGACGTTTTGATGCTGTCATAGTTTTTGTGTCATCCTAAAAGCAGGGACACATGTGTGTTCAACATCAGAAGATATGGTCAAATGTGAGATTCTGGAAAGGTGTCTCTATAATGTGAAGTCCAGTAGACTGTGAGGGATTGGGTTAGGCTGGTATCAGTAGCAAAGAAAAGTAGTATCTGGACATGAGCAATATTTAGTTTCAATAGGACTTTGAAAAGGAATGGATATGAATGGATGAAAGAGGAGATGTTGTGGATGTTCCCTAGTGTTCTGGCTTATTATTTCATTTGCTTCATTCACTGAGAGTTGTCAGTCATCTGGAATAGGAGACTGGAACACATTGAGTTTCCACTGAAGAGGTCAAGATGTTGAATCCACACTCAGATCTGTGGGTCTGGAGCCCAGCAAAGATGATGTGGGGTGGGGCATTTCCTTAGAGAAATATGAAGGGAAAGGAGTAAGTAATGATAAACAGGTGGGTTGGATACCATATCTCCTTTGCAGCAGCTTAAAGTCTATTTGTAGAGGCAGCAGGATCACAGAGTCAAAGAGGCATTTGAAGATTGACATAATAAATGTAAATGTGCATGATTTTGTAGAAGTATGATGAGATTTTACTGAGAGTTAATGTCAGCCGAGTGTGTGGTATATAGCACTGAGGAAAAACACAGTGGATAGCAAATGAGACAGGTCTGACTAATTTGCTCTTACAAAAATGACCAGTTCACTGCAGGTTAACAATAAATATGTCATTATTAAGTTTGTATTACTTAGTCAGATACTGCAGATGAGAATATATATTAGTACACCCTTTTCTGGAAGGCAATTTGGTAATAAGCATGTAGTCATAGTTTATTATTTTTGACCCAGCACTTGATTATTTAGGAATTTGTCCTGTGAATATACATGTGTCAGGGACCCAAGTGCTTGAGCTATCAATGCAGCATCCCAGGATCTGCTTTAGTAATAAGCTAACAATCAGGAGCCAGAGCTGTGCCCTCCACACAGTTACACTGATATTGGATGCAAGCATCTTATATGTTAGACTGATTTCTATTCCAATAATAGATTTCTAAGACAGATGTGAGGAAGTAGAAATAACTGCTGGCATTGGGTAGCTCTTCAGAATGATGCTAGTCAGGGATCTGGGGGTGGGGTGGGAGTGTTCAGTGCTCCCGACTGTCATTTGCTCCTGCTCCATACTTGCCTGTGATTCAGACAAAACAGCAACAGCCCTGGAGCCTTCAGCCCTAGGGGAGGGGCTGGGGTGAGAGGTGGGCTGTTTGGCTGGGCCATTTCCAAAACTCTTGCTAATGCTCAGAATCTGCCCCTTTATAAGACACACACCATGATTGTTCTGGGACACCCTTTTCCTCGAATCAGTTTCTGGCAGGGCATTAGCACCAGTGCTTATGAAAGGTCATCAGGAATTAGGATGGGATTGCAAAGGAGCCAGGGCCCTGCTCTTCTGTTTTAGAAAACTTAGCTGCTGACCTCAGCAAGGGTAGAGATCACCTTGGGGAAAGTCATGTTGGTTTACAACATTACTCCAGAAAAAGGTCCAAATAACATGACTCTTCTTAAATCCAAACTTCCATAAACAGGGACTGCATTGTTGTGTCACTTTCTGAGGAGTAGCCTTGTCGCTGAACCTGTGGCCTTGTTGCTAAGCCTGTGAGCCTGGCCCATGGCATGTGTCCAGCCATGGCTTACTGGTCCAAAGTGACTGCCCTTCCGAATCCCCAGCCTGTCACTGGGGTGCTAAGAACTATATCCACCTATGGTAGAGCCTGTGAATCTTTGGGTATCCTTTCTTTGGTTTATACCACATTAACCTTTCTGTGTATCATCTGTGCTGCTGTGTCTCTTTTGCATATTTGGACTTTCTATATGTGTATCTAGTTTGGCAAGGAGGTCTTGACCTCCTGTGAACAGGGTGAGGCCACCTTAGACAGCACAACGTCATGGCCCAGCCTGCTGGGCTCTAGGGATGAGGCACTGGCTGCCTCTGCAGGGCAAAACCATCTCTTCAGGCATTCTCGTTCTTGTAGAGATGCATCCCAATGGGTTCTCCCTGGGCTTACAGGGCAAGAGGATAAGGTGTTCTTTGAACTGGAACAGCCTAGTGACCCACCTTGGACAGTGGGCCTGCCATGTGCCCAGCTCACATCAGGAGTCTTCAAGACCATGAACTTCCTATTCTGACTACCAGCAGCAACCCAGAGATTAGCTCCCTCCCACGAAGCCCTTGCTTGCCATGTTTATGAGGCTTCTTGCTGGAAGGGACCAAATTGACAGCAGAAACCAAGGCTGTTGCCATTATTACAAAGTTCTTTCTAATTTATGCTGTAATCTAGGAGGTAAGAATCATATCCCCACCTTAAAAGGGAGAAAACGTGTTGCGAGATCCATGTCCTTGTTGCAATATGCTTTCCAGAGGCTTGCATTCTCCAAATCAGCATTGCCACAGCCCTGTGGTTTTGCAAGCACTCTTGGTAGACCTCCATCAGGTGCTTTACCGGGGCCCTTCCTCCCTTGTTGGATCCAGTGCAGGCTTCATCTGTGGACTTTAATGGCATAGGAGTCAGAGGGGAGACCTGGAGGGGCAGAAAAAATAAACCCCTAACAACAGAGCAGGTACATTTAGCACACAGAAAGCAGCTGACCCCTTGATCTTGTAAGCCACTGCTGTTGCAGCACCCACCTTGGAAAAGCCATGTATTCAGAGAGGTTCATGTCTAGTGGCTGCTTTCCACCTATAATCTTCAGAGCACACCAGTTCTCATCAGGCAATAGGTTTTCGTGACCTCAAGCCAGGCCTAAATAAAATGAGGACATTGTGTGAAGCAGGCAGCCTCTGCCTCATCCACACTGATAGGATACTTTCCTGCCAGCCTATACCGTTGCCAGTCCCAGGCATAGCACATGATAAATGCCAGCCCTACTGCCCACCGATCTCAAGAACACCATTTTCTGCCTACCACAGCTATCTGACTCCTCACAATAAAAGGACTAAGGAGCCACCAAAAATAATGAGTTGTGTTAGGGGCAGATCATGGGTCACAGCTTATCATAACAGTAGCTTGCATTTGTGCATGTCCAGTGTGTACTTGGTCCAGTTCACTGAAGCCAAGGTGTCACCTGCACATTAGGTTTACTGAGCATAAGCTGGCCTTGACAGGGAGAGCCTGAACCTGCAGCCGGCACAGCACATCTTTAGTCATCAGAAATCCAGCTCTGTGACCTGGGCACTGCTATTTCATCCCAGGCCACCTGCTTCGGGCCAGCATGGCCTCTTCAGGCTCATCAGGGCCCCTGCTTCCTGCCACGTGGAAATAGGCACACTTCCTTTAAGGAGCCCAACTTGAGTCTCCAGTCTACCTCAATGCATGTCCCGAGGCCTTCTGATATTCTGCAAATTCAAAGCAGCAGCTTCTTCCAGGGCCAAGAAGGGGACTTTCCCTCAGGCCTGGCATGCCAGGCATCTTAATGTCTCAAGATTGCGTCTTCATTCCCTTACCCAGAGCTGTGTTTCCTGGCTGCTGACTGAGTCTGACCCCACTGGCACCCCAGGCCATTGCAGGGACCTGCAGTGACCACCCACCCGGTACCCCTTGGCCATTGCCCCCTCAGTCCCACTTCATATGCAGAAGCAGCAGGAAGTTGGGGTCTCTAGGAGCCTTGCTGGCCAGTGTCCAGTCACCAGAGCTACACCTTCTCTGGATGCTGACCCACTTTGAGAAGTGTCTTTCCGACTTTGTGAATTAATTACCTTTCACAACAGCTGGAAGAAAGAGAAGGAAATGCAACTTCTGGTTGTGATTTCTTTTCAAAAATCCACAGACTATAGTCTGACCAGAACAGAGTGCCAGAGCCTTACTGAAGATAAGGTACTGGTAAAATTGGCACCTGTGACACTTGCCAGATTGTTGGCTGTCTTCAGGTGCCACTCTAGGGTCACCAGACACCACTGCTTGGTGAGCTCTGTCTACAAGCCTCTCTGTGCTTCTGCTCAGATACAGCATTCACGTGCCTTCCTTTCATGCCGGAAGCTCCAGAGGCCCTGCCCTTATGGTGCTGCTCTGGATCAAGGCCTTGCTAAACTCCCAGCTCCCCGGTTTGCAAAGCAAACTTCAGCCTTTTACTATTTACCTTGGCAAGTCCAGGACCGGATTGATGATCTGTAAAGTGGATTTGTTATTTGGCTGTTTGCTTTGGCAGCTCTTGAAAGCGCTTTGCTGATTACAGTCCCAGATGTCACTGCATACATTACCCTGCTCTATAACGGGGCTTTGAATGCTTTAATTTAACTACAAATACTATTAAGCTTTTTCCACCTCTTCTGCCTTTAGTTCTCAGATACTAAATATCAGAACTGACAGCCTATGTTCTCACAGACTTCTTTCTTGTTATCTGTGCCAGTCCCCTCCCATGAAGTGCTTCGGGCTTTCCTCACATTCTCTACCGTTCTTTCTAGACACCTGACCCTCCTCTGCCCATCACAGCCCTGCTACCCTGGCAGCAACCTCACAGGTCAGCTGGCTTCCCCATGGTCATGAGCCTTTATACTCTTTTCTTGTGCCCAGTTTCATTCATTTGCAAGAATTTTCTGTATCTATGTTTTGTTTGAATGTGAATGACAACATTCTTCTGTGAAGGCTAGATTTGGAATCATGTTGTTCTACCCAGAGAGGATAGAGTGGTACCTAAGGTTAGACAAAAGACAGCTACAAAACCAGTAATAACTGTGTACTTCCTGAACACTCGAAGCTGCTTAAACCACTGAGCTCCCCTTCTCGTGCTCTCCTTGGGGTCTCCCTACCTGAGTGGGGCAAGGAAGAGACTAGGGGCAGGGTCTGAAGGGAGTCACGTGTCTTTGGGAGTTATTGGTGGCGAGTTCCTGCCTAGCGTTCTCCAAGGTAATTGCTGCTTCCTGTTGTAAATAAACCATTAGCTAGGGCCCTTGCCTCAGGAAGCAATTTAAAGCCCAAGGGAAGTAGCCAGTGAAGGCAGCCTGCAGTTCCTAGACCAGAGGCTGGGCTTTGCCCACAGCACCTGGACCCAGGTCTGGCCCCTTGGAGCACCAGAGGGCTCTCAGCCAGCCAATCTTCAACCAAACCCCTGCCCCAATTGCCTCGACCTCACACTTGCCAGATTTTGCCCTCATTTTTCATTAAAAAAAAAAAAAAATTACCACTACTCCTCCTCCTCTGGTAAATCTTTATGGGATTTTCTGGTGGTAGTGGTGGTATTAGTGTTTCTGCCTTTTCTGCTCCCATTCCCTGAAGGTCATTTTATTTGGGGGGAGCACTTGCTCCCCTTTGACCTTTCTGTGTCCCCAGGGTTCTTAGCTGTGACTTTTCAGCATTTCACAGGGCTTTAGAGAGAGTCACCCTGGCATCAACAGCTTGTGGCATTCATCCATAGTGGGCCTCTCAGTTCATCCTTACACCGGCCATCTACAGGGCCGACGGTCCTGTGGAGTGGAGGGAACAGAGGCTCAGGTTGGTGTTCACCTTGTCCCACCCATGTAACACAACCATACCAGGGCTCCCCTTGGCTGTGCCACCTGTCCCTACTGCTTTCAGCCAGCCCTTCCTACTTTAACTGGACCTGTGTTCTTCCTGAGAATCCCCAGCATCCCCTCCTTGTTGTAAGCACTTACAGGGCAGGATTTAGGTTACACTTGATGGTATAGCCCAATTCATGCCAGTCCTGGACTCAGCTCTTGTAGGTGCCAGGTACGTGCACGTTGAATAAAAACTCATAAATCCATTCACATGGTTTTCAGTTTCACCGCTTGCTTTTTCTCTGAGGGCAGTCTCTGTGTCAGGGGTGGGGGCTGAGAGAGACAGGCGTACTTTCAACTTTGAAAGATGTCAGCTGAAGAAGTTAATTCACTTTGTAAATTTACTTTTGGAATAGAGATTATTGCAGTATTTTTTGGCCACCATGCTCAGATTCTCCTAGACCTTTACTGTAATAAGCAATTTGAACAGATTAGGGACATACTTAACTGCCAAATGGTGTTCTGAACTCTGTAGGGTTACCCAGGGTGGCTCCCCCCCTAATATAAAAGATTATGTGGGTTCTGTGAACTTTCCTGCTTTTTTTAGCTCTTCCTGTTTTATTGTGTTTGAAGTATCTTTGTGGTGACCTGTGGGGACTGGATTCTTCCATATGGAAGTGTTTCTTTAACTTTTTAATCATTTCTTTGGGGAAGCGCAGGGTTAGGGGTAGCAGATGTTTTTCTGGCGTTGTTTGCTGCATGGAGGTGGGGACTTGGGAGCTGTGATCCAGTGTGGAAGAAGGAGGGCCAGTGTGGGAGTAAGATCTCTCCTGTCACACCCTGACTGAAACCTTGATCATTCCTGGGAAAAATACGTTTTCCCTTAATACACTGAAGTTGTTTTTTTCAGTGTCCCAATGCAAATCTTTATCAGTCCTCTAATGGGGAGCCTGTCTGTTGCCCTTCCAAAAAATAACAGAAATGACAAATGAACCCTTATTTTCTCCTGATGGCCTTCATGTCCCTCTTCATACCCTATTTCTCAGTAAAACAAAGTTTAACATCTTGGTTTTTAAAAAAAATGAATGAATGGAAAAGAAAAAGTTGGTTGAGGCATGCTGATTCTCCCACATTTCCAAGTTCTTCTGGGCTCCCTTTCACAAGTGTTATCATTTCTCAATTGTCCCTGCCTCCACCCCCCAAGGTTGTTTCTTTTTTTTTTTTTTTAACTTTGATTTCTTTGAAAGGCAATTACAGAGAAAGCAAGAAAAAGGTATCTTCCATCTACTGGTTTATTCCTCAGATGGCCACAATGGCCAGACTGGGCCAGGCCAAATCCCAGAGCCAGTAGCTTCTTTCAGGTCTCCCATGTGAGTACAGAAGCTCAGACAGTTGGGGCATTGTTCACTGCTTTCCCAGGCATATAAGCAGGGAACTGGATTGGAAGTAGAGCAGCTAGGATATGAACTAGTGCTTACAGGGGATGCCAGCACTGCAGGTGGCAGCTCAGTTTGATACATAAAAGGACGAGACACAAGGAAGATTGTTCTGTGTACATCCCAGAAACAGATGGTTGGTGGTCATCTTCACACATCTCAGCCTGAAAACCCATGCACCAATGGCAAGTCTCTCTTGGGCTGCTCTATTCTGTCACCCCCAGTGTCTGCCTCACCTTTGTCAGGTCATGTTTGGAAAGTGAATCAAGGAAGAATTCTGGTTCTCTAGGTAAGAACTCCCAGGCAGAATTGGGGGAGATTACAATGGGTAAACATTGTGGGCAAGGACCTAAAGAAGTACAACCATTTCTTGACTAAACCTGGAAACTTGGGAACCTCAACAGCTAAAGATTCCGAAATGCTGATATTGTGGTGCAGTGGGTTAACTCACTGCTTGAGACATCTGTATCTCATATTGGGGTGCTTGGGATTGAATCTTGCCTCTGTTTCTAATCCAGTTTCCTAATGTATAGCCTGGGAAGCAGCAGGTAATGGCTCAAATATCTGTGCCACCCATATGGGAGATATGGACTGAATTCCAGACTCTTGCCTATAGCCTGGCCTAAGTTCTGTTGTAGTCATATGGAGAGTGAATAGTGGATGCAAGATCTTGCTCTCTCTGTCTCGCTCTTTCTCTCTATGCCAATAAGTAAATAAATATGTGTTTTTTTTTAAAAAAAAAAGTTGAGATGAGCAAAAGAGTAAGTAGAAGAGGCTGAAAAGCAGCCACCTGAAAGAGGGGTGACTTGAGGTGAGGACACTGTCCTGGAAGCCAAGCAGAACACCCTACTGTATCCAGAGCACATGTGACCTGCTGCCAGATCAGATCAGGTGACAGCTGAGGGAAGGAGATGGGAGTAAATAATATGTAGTTCATGGACTCCAGAAGAGCCATGTCAGGGAAGGGATGGGAGCAAAAGTCTGATTAGAGTGGGTTCAAAGAGAGAGGGGAGCAAAGAAATTATAGACAGCAAGTTCAGACAGCTCTTTCAAGGAGTTTTGATTAAGGGAAGGGAAAAAATGGGACTGTAACTAGAGGAGGAAATGGGGTCAAGGAGGTCATTCTTGCTTTTTTTTTTTAAAGGAAAAAATGTTAGCATACTGATGGCAATAGGTGGGGGTCCTAGTGCCTGATGGAAGTCCCAGCCTTGGTGGGAGAGGGGAGTATGAGCATCTTCAGTTGCAGGTGGACCATAGATGCCATGATGGCACTTAAAGCCCTATGCCTACTTCCTTCTGCCAAAGCCCATTCATAATACCGTCATTCTTGGGCCTTGCAGCTATCAGCCTAAAAAATTAACATGACATGGATTTGTTGAACTCCCAAGATTTGCCTGAAGGTGCTTTGGCAGGGCTATACCCAGCGATTTCTCCGGCCTTATGCAGCCCTACACCTGATAGCCAAAAATGAAAGAGGAAGGAAAGTAACTGCGGTCTTAGGAGTGAGGAAAATGTAAAGTGAGAAGAGAGGGGAGTGGGGTGGACACATTGAAAAGCATACAGGGGTCCCACATTGTGATGAAGCAGGTCAAGTCACCGCCTGTTACACCAATGTCCCACATGGGCATGGGTTCATGTCCCAGCTGCTCCAGTTTTGATCCAGCTCCCTGCTAATGACAGCCTAAGTGCTTGGACCGTTTGCACCCAAATGGGAGACCTAAATGAAACTCTTGGCTCCTAGCATTGAGCAGGCCCAGTGTTAGCCATTGTAGCAATCTGGGGAGTGAACCAGCAGATGGGAATGTCTCTCTCTGGGCATGTTTCTCCCTCTCTTTCTCTCTCTAACTCTGATTTTCAGAATAAATAGATCATAAGAAAAAGCAAAGAAAGCTAAGCACAGGGGCAGTAACTCAGCTCGAGGTAGAGAACCAGAAAGAGACGTGGGGCTTTTGTGTGGTGTTTGAAGTGGAGCTGGTAATGTTGCTTGTGGTGACTATTGACATCCCCAGGGGCAACCGCAGCTGTGTGAAGCAAAAGCCAAGGAGAAGGAGCAGAAGTGGGGCTGTTTGAGAGCTGAGGGGCCCAGTTACTGATGGTTTCCAACAGGAGTCTTGGGGAGTCCTTCTTTTTTTTTTTTTTAAGATTTATGTACTTTTATTGCAAAGTCAGATATATAGAGAGAGGAGGAGAGACATAGAGGAAGATCTTCCATCCCGTGATTCATTCCCCAAGTGAACACAACAGCCAGAAATGCGCTGATCCAAAGCCAGGAACCAGGAGCTCTTCCGGGTCTTCCACGCGGTACAGGGTTTCAAGATTTTGGCCCATCCTCGACTGCTTTCCCAGGCCACAAGCAGGGAACAGGATGGGAAGCAAGGCCACCAGGATTAGAACCGGCGACCATATGGGATCCCGGCCCGTTCAAGGCGAGGACTTTAGCCACTAGTCCACTGCACCGGGCCTTTGGGGGTCCTTCTAAAGGGAACCAGGTCAGAGTGTGATGACCATGCCAAGAAGAATTGGGACACAGGAGATGCAAAGGCAAGATGAACTGATACACACCTTACTGAGTTTTACTGGGCAACTTATACCATGATTTTTGCAGGGCAAACAGACAGATAAAAGTTACTAGTTAACTAAGCAATAGCATACAAACTACTCCAACAATAGATCACAAGGGATTTGAGAAACAATCACCAGGCTCCAACAGGCAGTATAAGCAAACATGAGTTACATGAGTCACAAGAACCAACACCAGTAAACATCTAACTAGAAAAGGAATCTAACAGAACTTTGTTTGTACTCAGATGCATTTAGGCCATAATCACTAAAAGAAGAAGATGGTGAGGATGCCTCACACCTCCCCAGGAACACTTCGCCAGCAAGGTATCGCATAATCTCAGCAGGAAGTTTGCTTCCTGCAGAATTCTCAGTCTGCTGAGAATATCTGAGATTTGGAGTCCTCTACCTCTCTTCTCCCCTCCTCCCCCCATAAAATGAAAATAATTTTTAAAGGTCTTGCATACTTTTAAAAGTAAAAAAATAAATCAAAGTACAGCAGTCTGAAGAGGGGAAGGCTTTCCCTTGAGCAGCTTATTGTATAGCATGCAGAGCAGAGCCACAGAGGGCCTCAGGAAGATGCAATGACCTAGCCATGAGCAGAGATCGCAACAGGCCTCACAGCCTCAGAGGGTACCTCAGAATCACTGGTGAACTCTGAAACACAGACACTCACACTGCAGTCCTGGACTAGAGTCTGACTGTGGCCCGATGTGGCCCTCGCACTTCCATTTGTTGAATCTCACTAGTTGATGTATAGCTCCAGATGAGAAAGTTAATGCAGAGGCTTGTGCCAAACAGCGGGATGGCAGGCTGGCCGACACCCGCTCCAGTCCTCCATCAGGCCTGTGTGTGATCAGATGTCTCCCCAGGCGCATTCCCTGCTCAATATTATCCTCCAGAAACTTGTGATTATCCTCTGTCTAAGTCAGAGGCAGCTTAATTCCTCTAAAAACAGTGCCAGTTGGGCATTTTGCCTAGAAAGAGAGATGTGAATCTATGCCAGCGTTCTCACTCAGTTCGGCCTCCATGGTCTCTGCCTATGCTTCCTTCCACAAAGCCAATGCTGTGTTGGGTACTGGTTGGTGAAGCCAGCTCATTGCAGCAGGTTTAAGTATAGTCAACCAGATGAAGTGTGGATGGCTGGAAGGTCTTATGTGGGCTAAGCTATGCAGATGTTGGCAGTAAGATGGGAGAGCAGCTGGGCCAGGAGCCCAGAGTGGAGGCTGAAGATGAGGACTACACCTGCAATAAAACCCAGATCCAACAGTAGCCTCTCTCTGACATGCAGAAAGTGCTGAAACATGCTAAATTCGACTTCTGAAATCCCACTTTGACATTAGATTCCCTGGGATGTACAGGCCCATCCTCTGACAGTCACTTCTGCTTCATCAGACCCATAATGTCAAACAGAACGACACCTGCAACGTCAGCTCCAAGTCTCCTGTGAAACTCAGTTGTATCTTGGACCCCACTACCTCTTTGCCAGTGCTCTCTTCCTGCTGAGCACCAGTGGGCATGTTCTGCTGGTCCTTACCCTCTGAGGTTCTCAAGCCGGTGTAGAAGGTGAGTTCTGCGTTTTGAGGATACGGTAGGAGAGCAAAGCAGGATGGTTCCTCAGTTCTTCCAAGGCTTATATTCTGGAGAAGGAGGCAGGCCTCAGACTGGCTGTAGTAGAATGTGTTCAGAGTTGACAAGAAAGGTTTAGGGGCACCTGATCTCGGCGGCGGGGGGGGGGGGGGGGGCAGTGGAGATCCAGGAAGGCTTCTGAGGAGTTCTGTTTAAGCTGTGGTCAAAGGAGGAACAAGGCAAGGAGGGAAAAAAATTCAGAGTTGAGAGGAAGTGCAGTGTGTTGGAGAAGCTGATGGAAATTCACTGTGACTTTGCCAAATGTGAGGTAGTTGGGAAAGAGGAGCCTGGAGAAGGGGGCAGGACTCAGGTCATCAAGGAACTTGGCAACAACAGCGGAGTTGAGGTGTCACTTTAGCCCCGTGTGGACTACCATGGATAGGTATTTTCTGGTCACTGAATGACTCTGAAATGCACACATACCCCCTCTCAGGAAGTATGCCTTCTCTGTCTCCTCTCCTCTGCAGAGAGCACAAGGTTATCTGGATTATAAACCACCTGCTTGGGGCAGGGCCTCGCCTGCTGGAATCATTGTCTTCTTCCACCTTAGGATGCCACTCGGCCTCACACAGTACAACTCCCTGATGAAGAACAAAAGTGACAAGGGCAAAATCAAAAACTCTCCAGGTTGTGTTCTGTGGAAAGCTAAGATGGGGAGAGTTGTGCTCTTGCTCCCAGCCTACTCTTCCCACTCCTGCCTTCTTCTGTAGAGGAGCCTGGGCTCCCACTATGCCTGACTGGCTGGCTGGGCGATTCTTCAGGGGCTGTGTTGTGTGCTTGTCATTCGCACACTCGGTTGCTTTTAAGATGCATAGACTTCTGAATCTTTAAAAGAAAGAGCTAGAAAGGAAATCCCAGAGGCAGTGAGTTGGCAGGTCATCTGCCAGGAATGAGGAGAGAATTGTGACAAGTTTGGGGAGCTTGAGAAGAAGGGGAAGTACAGGAGGGAACTGACCAGGAACAAATGGGAAAAATAAATAAATAAGGGATCAAGAAGTGAGCAGGGCCTGGCTGTTAAATTTTTCATGGTGCCAGTTGACACAAGGATGTGGTTTTTAGCCAGCACAGCACAGTAGCCCAGGATTAGAGGAAGTAGATGGTTGAATAGATGGTCCTGGGTGGGCCTGGCAAAGCAGGCATGGCACACAGACAGGAAGAGCAGCAGCCACAGGGACACAGAGGGAGCAAGGGTGGCAGACCCATGGGTCTTCAGCACCAGAGGGTTAGTGACTCTGTGTTACCAGCAGGAAGCCAGTGCCTGACATAGTGGCAGGTGCCAGGAGATTCAATGAGGTTAAAGAACAGGATGCACAAGAATAAGGTAGGGAGGCAGGCAGATGGAATATCAAGGCTCCCAACACAAATATGGGATCTCCAAGCAAAAGCACTGGCAGAGTCGCTTGCAGACATTGTGAAGAACCAGGCAGTTGAGTTGCTGGAGCAAAGCTGAGAGCCAGGGTTTTGTGGGGGCTGGTGAACTGCAAGGCCAGAGGAACTGATTTAGTCAAGTACTGAGAGTCAGTTTCTTAGCATTTGGCAGTATGGTTGGGAACGTGACTGCAGCACAGGTGCTACAGTCCTTGCTGATGTTGAGGGATTGCCCTCAAAGGTCTGGAGTCAGTGACCAGGGTGAGAAGCACTGGACCCCTTGGGTACTGTGAGCTCTGAGCACCTATTCGTGATGTCACTCACAAAGAGCATTTGTATTCCCTTGGAGAACGAAGTAATTCCTTTTATTGTCAGGTTGTTTTAGCCTGATTGACAAATGAGGGGATAACATTTTATTAAATGTCTGAAAAAAATACTGTATGAGATGTCTGAAAATACTGACCTTTAGTCCAGTCTCCATGCCCAAGGAAGAGGCCCCTTCATGCCTCGGCTTGTCTGTGAGGCAGAGGGGCGTGATGTCCTTTGCAGGAGCTGCTAAGATGGTAGCCAGCTCAAACCTTCATGCATGTCAGCCCCTGTGTCCAGCATATTCATCTAAGCCTCTATGGTTTTTATTATTCCCATTTTATAGATGAATAAAATGAGCCAAGAATTTGCTCTGATCATGCAGCTGCTAAAGACAGAATAAGCTGGAGCCTTTCCCTCCATCTCCTCACAAGTCCAGCAGGTCCCATTAGGTTCCACAGAGAAAGCACTTGCCGTGCAAAGTTAAGGAGAAGATGTGAGAGCAAACCGTGTTGCCACGCCCCTACATATGCTGTGGAGGGGTGACTACAGGCATACTCCACAGAGCAGCTCACTCTGACCATGAGTCTTGAATAGCCAGGAGGCAGCTTGTATGCCCCTTCCATTGGTCTGCAGTGTACCAGATCATTGTCTTCTCCCCTCCACATCCTGTTTCTGAGGCCACTCACCACCTGTTCCTTTTCCATAAAGCAGCTCCTCAGATAACTAAATACTAGAATCACAGCTCTTTCTTCTAGGATAAACAACCTTGATTTCTTCCTCCCAGATATTAGGAGCTGATGCACTGTGCTATGCATTGGGTCATTCTGCAGGAGCTTAAAGCCTAGTGGGAAGGACAGCCCAGGAAGTATTGTCTTACTCTTGGTCACAGTCTGCTTTTCCCATATTCCTATCAGCCAGGGTAGTGGTCAGAGTTAACAGACACCTGCCTTATAAGTTATTGACTTCACTTGTACTCTGGAGGACCTGTGTTTGGTATCAAGCCAGCATGGGAGCATTCAGTTTCCCTAGCTGACCCAAGCCCTCAAGGACAAATGGGACTTAAGCAGGGAAGGACTTTGTAGGGAGAGCAGACAGCACATGAAGAGGCAGGGGGGCCAAGGCCCAAGTTGGGGTATAGCAGACAGAGCCTGGAAAACTGGTGTGGGGCAGGTGTGCTCCAAAAATCAGGTTTCCTCTTAAGGACATCTTGCAGTTGTATAAAAGGTCATGCTGGTAAGCACTAAGAGTAAACTGAAGGAAAGTTATGTTATGAAGCAGGAAGACCAGCATAAAAACTCTTGGAGTAATCCCAGTGAAAAATAAGCCAAATCCCATTGGCAGTGGAGTATGGAGGACAGATTCAAGAGGGCTTGGGAAGCAAAGTTCTCAATACTGCCTGATCAGTCAGGAAAGGGGAAGGGCAGCTGGACAGCTGAAAAGAGTCCATTGTTGTTCACTTAGGCAGGAAGTTTGTTTGTACTTGTTGTATTGGAGGTGCCCATGTAACACCAAGTACAGGTGATTAGTGTCCTCCCATGTGGATCTGGAACCCAGTGAGAACTGAAGGGGAGGCATGCTTAGGAAGTAAGGCACATGTTAGTGATATGTGTGACTGCTGAAATGGGTATATAGGTGCTCAGAGAAAGAGGAGGGCTCACGGTAGAGTGGGGGGTGGGTGCGGGGCACCACGATTGGAGTTACAGATGGAATAAAGAAGACCTTTTTGGAGACCTGGAGATGGTCTGAGGGAGGAGGAGGCTGAGAATAAATCAGGCAGGAATGGGAATAGTCAGCACTTTGTCCATGGAGTCAGCTTCCCCTTAGGGTGTTGGTGCTGTGCTACACCCAAGCTGAACGGTCGCATGGTTTTGCAGTCTGGGCAGAGATTCTGATAGCTCAGTTTGAGGAGCTGCTGCTTTACAGCAATGGTTCCTGAAGTTTCTGAGTGAGAGTCAAACTGCCCAGAACCACCAGCTTGGCACATCCAGGAGAAGGGCCTGAAAAGCCTGACAGGGGATTCCTCTGACTGGGGAAGCCTGGAAATGGTACTCCAAGGTCATTCCATGACAGCCTGGGGCTCTTTCTGATTGCACAAGTCACACCCCCACACTGACACCTTCTGCCCTGAAGTTCTTGAGATCCCCATAGTCAGACCACAGTTCTCAGTGAAGGTTTGTCATGAATGCTTCAGATGGTGGCACTGAGAGTGCTGTCCCAGGCTGCTTGAGGAAAGACTGTGAGGACCTATACGTTGGCGGCCCTAGGGGAGGTGCTGCACTGGAAATAATGGTGAGACACCATTGCTCTGATAGCATGGACTGGCTGATCACCCATTCTGTTCCCATGGGGTGGTGGGTTCCAGTATTCGAAAATACATGTGTGGGTGAAAGCTGACTCAGAAGGAAGTGAGGAAGAGGACAAAGACGCAACAAGGACATCTTGGTGTTGTCACCGTAGGAAGAGCTGGCTCCACCTGCATCCCTACCCAGCCCCTTTTGCTGCCTAGTGTTCCCAGCGGTGAGTCATTAAGAGTGCCGCTGCCTCTACTCTCAGGAGAAATTTCGTACATAAGACTTTGTACCTGCCAGAAGTATTTATTATGCATAATAGTGACTGACAGGGCCTATGCACTTGGTGTGAAGTTGCTAATGTGTGAACTTAAAGCACTGCGATTGTATTAATGGATAGTCCAAATAAGTAGCCATTCCTAAACTATTGACTATGGACATTGTCTTTCTAGAAAAAAAAATAGAAACACAAACTACAGATATTTTAATATAGCAGGCAGAAGGTACCTACTGACCAAAAATTTAAGATATATTTCTTTCAAGAGTTCAGGGGCATCTCCTTTTTAGAGTTACTTAACATTATTAAATAAATTGAGTTGTGAATATTTAATCTGTATTCAAGGAAAATGCAATCCGCTGCATAAAGACACCTGCACTCCAGTTACTGCACTGCTATTCACAAACAGCCAAAAATAGGAGATAACACAAGTGTCCCATCAGTGGACAGTCTGAAGCAGGAGCTTCTTTCAGGTTTCCCATGCAGGTGCAGGTTCCCAAGTCTTTGGGCCGTCCTCGACTGCTTTCCCAGGCCACAAGCAGGAATCTGAACGGGAAGCAGAGCAGCCAGAATTAGAACTGGTGCCCATATGAGATCCTGGCATGTATAAGGCAAGGACTTTAGCCACTAGGCTACCATGCCAGGCCCAGTTCTTGTATTTCTTTATTCAGCATTGGGCACCTATTACGTGGCAAAACTTATGCTAGGGCTGTCTTGGTCCACAGCTGTCTTTGGGATGTCAGGGAAGCCCAGGGTGAGCTCTGTTTGATTCTGCAGGACAGCAGTGAATCTAGTGCACTAAGCAAGCTCCAGGGAAGTCATCACGGCTGACTCCCCACTCTCCACTCAGCAGGGTTCAGAACCGTGTGGACATGCCTCCTCATCACAAAGCCAAGCAGCATGGGATTTAGCCAGACCTGTTTATTTGTGCTTTTTCCATCTGTCTGAGGAGTGTGAGAAAGCTACTCTAGTAGCTTTTCTACCCTAAAGACAATTCTAAAACTCACATAAAACACAGTGAGCAATTATTCCTTTGTTCAGTTGTTACAGGGTCAGATGAGAGGTCCTTGCCTGTCTGATGAAGTAACCTGAGGTCACTGCAGTCCCACCCAGGGGCCCTTGGCCTTTTTTTTTATTCCTCCTTATGCATGAATCCAGTTTTCCTCTAATCCAATTATGTATCTCAAGTCCAAAGATAAAAAGATAGGTTCCTGTACACACACACACACACACACACACACTCTCTCTCTCTCTCTCTCTCTCTCTCTCTCTCTCTCTCTTTCTCTCTCTCTCTCTCTCTCTCATCCTGGGCTGGCAGTAAATCTGCTATTTGCCTTAGTGCAGCAGAAATAAAATATGTTGCTTCCTCCTCATGGGGGGAAACTAGTGTTTCTTACATGAGGAAGGGGCAACAGGAGGCTCCCCTGGCCTCTCTGAACTTGCTGCTCAGCCGAGGAGATGAATAACATCCTGATTGGCCTCAGTGGAATACATGCCGGGAGTAAGGAGGGGGATCCTGGCCCCACAGTGCAGCTGGGGCTTCAGAATCCAGCATCAGGCCTGGGCACCCGGGGAGACCCCTGAGTTGGAGGGAAGTTGTAACCAGATTTACACCGTTATTTGGGCTTTTCTCTACACTTGCTGGCCAAGTGCATTTGGTACAGGGCCCAAGCAGGACCTCTTAAGCAAGCAAGCTGGAACTCCCCCAGAGCCTGCTCGCAGTTTGCAGGGTGAGAAAAGGGTGAGAGAGGCCTCACCTTAACCTGCCCCAGGAGCCTCACAGGGAAGGCCCCCAGGTGCTACTACTACCAGCATGAAGCTGTAGCCGAGAGGAGAAGGTGTAGGGCCAGATTGATCTCATGGTGAGGCAGGATGGAGGAGAAAGGAAGGGGGCACACCAGTCAAGGTCAGCTGAGGAATCAACAGGTGTCCCAGACCCAAGACTCATTTCCAAGACCAAGGCTCTGTCTGCTCCTGCACCATCCCTACCCTGGGCCTTGTTTTTCTTGTTTGAACCCAATACACTCTAAGGAGTCAATGACTACAAACTGCTTCAGGGTGAGAGGTAGTTGTCCCAGCTTTTGTGAGCACATGTATACCCGGGGAACTTATTTAAAGGAGCGTCTGAGAGGCTGCTGGTCCAGCAAGCCTCCCTGTGCTCCACGGCAGCTGCTGCTGCTGGGCAGGCTACAGTCAGAGTAGCTCGGTATGGCTCATGCTGTGTCTCCCATCTCAGCTCTGCCCCAGCACCACATCTTCAGTTGTGGAACAAGCACTAGTGTAAGTCTGCTTGGCTTCCTTCCCAGGGGTACGGGAAAAATGAAGGGAGTAAAAGCCTATGGGAGCCCCTAGTCAAGGGCAAAGCAGCGTGCCAGGTAAAGGGTTATTGCCACTATAAGTGTCTGTGCCCCGCTGTTCACCCTGTGTGTCCCCACAGTATTTCAGTCTCCCTCTGCATCCTCCTTGGTTTTCAGGCCTGCACTGCTGACTCAGTGTGGCCCCTGCCAATGCTGGACAGCTACATTGACATGTCAAAGCAGCAAATGATGGTTCCCAGGCACCTTGCTGGCTCAGGAGTGAAACAGATCCTTAAGCAGGCCTTGGATGATGCCAGGCTCACCCATACTCCCACTACTGTGTCTGCAAGACCAGGAAGCCAGGCACAAAGTCAGGGCAGTCCCTGTGTGATGGAAGGACTGAGTAAACACCCGTCTGCTCTTGGCAAAGGCACTTGCCGATTCACGTTCACACTGTGGGGACGCTGCCGTGCATTTGTTCACAGAGACCTTCCCGGACACTGCCACAGATGTCCTGGGCAGTGGGAAACAAAGGGGCTGAGCCTCCAGAACCCCATCTGTGAAAAGATGGTGCCTGCCGTGTGTGTGGTAACAATCTGCTGAGGTCCCATAACTAAAGTGAAATGTGTATGTGAAAACGTGGAAATAGGAACCCTGTTCATGGTAGACTCTGCCCACTGCTCCCATATCTGCCTTCATGCTCAGACTGCTTCCTCCGTTGTGGGATGTCCCCTGCAGGGCTTGAGGACCTGCAGAAATGATCCCCAAGCTCCCAGAGGTGTCGTCTCCATTGTCCAGTGGTGTTGCTTCTCATCTTGCTTTCCTCAGGTCCCTAGTTCAGGTCTTGCCTGAGCAATTTCAGTGGAAGGACCTGGAATGTCAGGATCCTGTCACATGCCTTACTATGCCCCACCCCCACCCCATGCGCATCACAAAGGCAGGCCAGGCCCTGATGTTGGTCCCAAGACTCCTGCAACTGAAACCCTGGTAGAGGTCTGGTCCTTTGAGTGAGAGCTGGCGGCTTAAGTGGCAATAACGCTGCAAGGCTGACCACATGCTACAAATAGAGCTGCTCATTGCCCAAGCTGCCAGCATCATTTTCAAGCCCCTGTAATTAGGTGGCTGCCAATACAACCCAACCAGTCAACTCCAGCACCCTCAGCCACAACAGGACCCTCCCTTTCAGTGCTGAGTGGGTGCCTCCCTTCCTTTCCCCACAGCTGCTGCTGCTCCAGGGTTTTCTGGGGAGGAACAACTAGATGTGGCTCCAGGTATTAACCAGTTTGCCCACCCATTCCTCTTTAGCTTTCAAAGTCCCAAAATCCAGCCTGGCCCTAGGCCTGCAAAATTAGGCCTCCCGACACTTCAGCCAGCTGCAAAAGCCAAAAGGTCTCCCCTCTGAGGAAAGACAGAGGTTCCATGGGGAGAGCAAAAGGTCAGGAATAATCCACAAGAACAAACCACTTGGGTTTGTGTGTGGATGAAGTTTCACCTCTGAAACTCGGTCGTGAGAAATCCTATGGTTTTGGAAATGTCATGCTTGATTAAGGAGAAGATGTTTTGGTCCATGGTTTCAGGCTGCAGAACTCTCCGCTGAGAGCCTCATGTTAGACTTATTTGCAGAGCACAGAAATCACAGAGTTGTAATGGGATTGCTCCCCCAGCTCAGATGCCCAACTGTAAGAGCCTCTTTAATGTCTTACAGTAATAGCAAGACTGAGCTGAAAACCTCTACTCTGTGCTGCAGCCAGAATTCAGAATTAAGGGATCAGGTGTTGTGGTGCAGCAGGGCAAGCCGTTGCTGGGCTTCTGCATCCCGTACCAGAGCACCTGGAATTAAGTCCTGTTTCTGTTTCCACTCCAGCTTCCTGCTCATGCACACTCTGGAAGGCAGGAGGTGACAGCTCAAGTACACAGATCTCTGCCACCCACATAGGGCAGCTGGGTGGAGTTCCTGGCCTCTGGCTTCTGCCTGGCCCAGCCCCAGCTTTTGCTGACATTAGAAGACTAGACCTTGAGATGAAAGATATCTCTCTCTTTTCTCTCTCTCTTTCTCTCTCTCTGCCTTTTTAATAAATAAATGAAGGAAGGAATAACCCTTTAAAACATTCAACATAGATTTTAGGTGGCAGGTACAGACTTTGCAGGCAAATGTGCCTAGAATCAGAATCCTGGTTATACCCTTGATGCTGCAATCTTCAACAAAAATTGTACTTCTCTCTAGCTCATTTTCTTGATTGGTAAAATGGGGACAGTGGCATCAACCTGATAGACATATGGGAATGATTAAATGAAATATAATGTATGTAAAGTAGGTAGCTATGTGTGGCACAAAATAGATGCCCAACTACTTAAGTTCACTTACTGTTCCTGACATCTGATCTGACGGCAGACCTAACTATGTTCCATCAGGACTGTCCCAGAAAACCCAGCATGGATGCTTGTTGCCTTGAAGGATACAATTCCATGAAATGTTTCCATTCAATGAGCTGTTAGGTTTCTGAGGACACAGTGCATCTTCCAGTGAATTCTGAGCCTTTCCCTGGGAATCCTATAGCTGAACACTGTGTATACATTTTCTTTCTGTTAGGAGAATCAGGCTGAGAATATCTCAAAGGAGCCATTTCATTGCAGTCTAGCTGCAGAAAAATTCTTCAATTCTCAGCTGGAGGGTTAGAAATCTTAAACTACACTGGATTTAGAGTGGGGTGTATGATGGAAGTGTGTTCGACCTGGCAGTTAAAATGCCAGTTTGTATACCCATATCCTGCTTCAGAGCAGTGGGATGCCTGAGTTTGATTCCTGGCTCTAGCTCTACTGTCCTGCTAATTCAGACCTGAGAGGCAGCAGATAATGGCTCAAGTATTTGGGTTCCTGGCACCCATATGAGAGACCTGGGTGATGGAGCCCCCAGCTCCTAGCCTCAGTGCAGTCTCAGAAGTCCAAGTGTTGCAGGCATTTGAGGAGTGGACCAAAGGATGGGATCTTGCTGTCTCTCCCATTCAGATAAATAAACGGATAATTTTTGAAAGACAAGTTTTTAGAAAGAGAAGGAAAAGCAGGCAGGGGGAGGCAGTAAGAGCATCTCAAAAGCCCTCAGCTTCTCTGCAACAGCTGAGAGTGAGAAGCCAATCCAAACTCTCCTTACTGGGGTCCCTAGTGATGACTGATCTCTCTAGGGGCACTGCTCAGTGACTTCATCATGTGTGGAGGTCACAGATAATCCTAGACAGTCAGAAAAAGGTTGTCTCCTAGGATGCTGTGCATCCAAAGGATAGTGGGCAGTGTCAGATTAAGAAATTTGGATTTTAAATATTTATTTATCTATTTGAAAAACAATTACAAAGAGAGAAAGAGAAAAAGATATATTCTGTCTGTTGATTCACTCCCCAAATGATGTAATGACCAGAACTGAGCTGATCTGAAGCCAGCAACTGCTTCTGGGTCTCCCAGGTAGTGCAGGGGCCCAAAGACCTAAAGTCATCCCCACTGCTTTCCCAGGTGCATCACTAGGGAACTAGATAAGAAGTAGAGCAGCCAAATCATGAACCAGCACCCATGTGGGATGCGGGCGTCCCAGGTAGCATTTTTTTTAAGATTTGTTTTTATTGCAAAGTCAGATATACAGAGGAGAGGGAGAAAGGAAGATCTTCCAATCCAAAGCCAGGAGCCAGGAACTTCCTCCAGGTCTCCCATGCAGGTGCAGGTTCCCAAGGCTTTGGGCCGTCCTCGACTGCTTTCCCAGGCCACAAGCAGGGAGCTGGATGGGAAGTAGGGCCGCTGGGATTAGAACCGGCGACCATATGGGATCTCAGTGCATGCAAGGCAAGGACCTTAACCACTACACTATCGTGCCGAGCCCCAGGTAGTGGTTTAACCTGCTATACCACAAGGCCAATCCCAGGATTTGATTTTTAAACCACTTTCTTTTGGAGTTGCTCTTTTTCTTTCTTTTTTTTTTTATTTATTTTTATTTTTAAGTTTATTTTTATTTATTTTATTTATTTTTATTGGAAAGGCAGATCCACAGAGAGAAGGAAAGACAGAGAGAAAGATCTTCCATCCGCTTGCTTACTCCCTAAGAGGCCACAAAGGCCGGAGCTAAGCCAGTCTGAAGCCAGGAACCAGGAGCTTCTTCTGGATCTCAAATATGGTTGCAGGGCCCCAAGGCTTTGGGCCGTCTTCTATTGCTTTCCCAGGCCACAACAAACAGGAAGCTAGATGGCAAGTGGGGCAGCTGGGATATGAACCAGTGCCTGTATGTGATCCAGGCACTTAAAGAGGGAGAATTAGCCAATTAAGCCATTGCACCACACCCTCAGAGTTGTTCATTTAGCCGTTTCTGAGCTAAGGCATGAAATATGTACAGAGGTGGAACTGCTACTGCCGTTTTTCTTTTTTTCTTTTTTTTTTTTTTTTATTGTTGCTTACATTGTATTATGTAGTACAGTTTTATAGGCACTGGGGATTCCCCCCACCCCTCCCATACCCCTCCCCCCATGGTGGATTCCTCCACCTTGTTGCATAACCATAGTTCAAGTTCAGTTGAGATTCATTGCTTGCAAACACTTGCCTAGCATAAAGTTCAGTGTCTTATTGTCCAGATAAGTTCAGTGGCCTCTTGGGGAGACCTTCTATGGTCTGAAGATAGGTCTAACAGAGTAAAGATCCGGTCAGTTAAAAGCCCCAACAAAGCCTCAGTATCAATATACAACATTATGGAATTAATTGACATAGTATTGGGTAAACAATATGTTAAAAATAATGCAAGTTCCCTTCTTCGAAACATCTGGGTTGAGACAGTATCAATGACAGGTTCAAAAAATAACAAACAACCAAACAAAAAATTACAGGTTAAATCAAGGCAAACATGTGGTATCTAATCTTTTGGGATTCGCTCATTTCCCTTAGCATTATACTGCCGTTTTTCACACACTAGTTGGTGCACATTCCTGATTCAGAGTGAAAAGAACTAGGCCATAGGTACACAGGGATGGGTCCACATCGCGTGCAGCCAGCCAGGCCACTGGGAGAAGAGTCAGGCCTGGGCCACAGAGCTGCAGCTTCACCTGGTGCCAGCTGAAGGGGACTGGGGCTCAGGGCTTCCACGGGGGGCCACAGGGTGAGGATAAGCTTCCCATATAATTTCTCCCTACCTGCTAGCAGGCAGGCTGCTCTTTCAACTTTTAAGGGTTTTTTTTTCCTTTGTTCTTAATTTAATTTTGTTTTGTTTTTATTGATTATAAAAATTGTAGAAAGCATCTAGAAAGATAACAGAGAAGCCCCCTATCCCTGCTCTCAGAGGCACCCCTGCTGTCCCTTGGGCACAATTCCTGTAGAATGTTTTCCTGTGCTTCTCATGTGTGTTCACTCCACAGTTCTGCCTTGCTGTTTACGTTTAACCTGGTCTGAAGACTGTCTCCTATTGCAAGCATCCTTTACACGATGACTTAATGTTCTGCAAGGATTACATAGAATTCACCTAGCCAATATCCCCATTCACCACCACCACTGCCAAGATAAAGTGACAGCGAGCATCCTTGTGCACAGTTTCTTGGCTTTCTAGGTTATTTACTGGGGCATTCACAGGTCAGTGGTTGGATATGTTTGTAACCATTAATGTGTATTGCCAGGAAGCCACTCAGAAAGCTTATTCTGCCGGTGTTTATCTCATTCCATCCTTACCCATACAGACTGTGGTTCAGTTTATTAACGGGGGAATGGGCATGTCAATATAGTAAGTTATGACATCCACATTCCATATCATAGTGACTGGGATCAAGTCCTCCTGCCTCTCCTTCTAATTAACTCCTTGCTGATGCTCCCTGGAGGCAGCAGGTGATGGCCCAATTCCTGGGCTCCTGCCAATCATGTGGGAGACCCAAGCGGAGTCCCGGGATCCTGGCTTTGGATTTTCTCAGCCCTGGCTGTTATGGGCGTTTGGGGAGGGAACCAGCAGATGGAAGAGCTTTCTCTCTCTGTCTCTATCTCAATTTCTCTCCCTCCCTTCCCACTTTTCTCCCCGCTCCCAACCCTGCTCTCTGCTTGCATTTTCATTTTAAATAAGTAAATAAAACCTTTAAGAAAATAATTTAGGGAGCTACAAGTCCTATCCCCAACCTGTGATATGGAAGGGCATTGGGACTTAGGGAACCAGAGAGCTAGGGGGCCCTTCCCTGCTCTCCTGAGCTCCAAGCAGGTATCCTCAGGGTAATGGGACAGGCGGCCTTCTTGTGTGCCTCCGCCAGCTAGCAGAGGCCCCTTCCTTGCAGTTGCTGGCAAGCAGTCAGACTTCAGGGTGGAGTTGCTCAGGCAGGAAGTCGAGGCTGCTGCTTGCCCCCCAACACACAGGGTTTCCTCAGGGGTTGTCCTCACTTTTTTTCTTTTCTTTTTTATTTTTTTTAAGATTTATTTGCTTGTGTTGGAAAGTCAGATTTACAGAGAGAAGTGGAGAGAGAGAAAGATATTCCACCCACTGGGTAACTCCCTAAGTGGCTGCAGTGGAAGGAAAAACAGAGAGAAAGATCTCTTCATCTACTGGTTCATTCCCCAAGTGGTTGCAATGGCCAGCGTTGAGCTGATCTTAAGCCAGGAGCCTCTTCCAGGTCTCCCACACAGGTGCAAGGTCCCAATACTTTGGTCCATCCTCTACTGCTTTCCCAGGCTAAAGGCAGGGAGTTGGATGGAAAGTGGAGCAACCAGGACAGGAACCAGCATCCATATGGGATTTAGTGCATGCAAGGCAAATTACTTTAGCCACTAGGCTACTGCACTGGGCCCTGTCCTCACTTTCTAAGGCCTTTCACTGAAATCCCAGTATCCGCAAGAAAAGCTGCTCACAGTCAGGGTAAGCCCTTCTGCTTGAATGACCCTGCGTGGTTCTACAAAGGTCTGGCCAAAGGAAAATATTGAACAAACACAGTTACAGACTCAATTGGGTTTCATTTGTGATTCATGAAGGAGCAGTATTCACTCTATAAAGTGAAGATATAGCTCCCCCAAGCAGAAGTAAAACAGGGATTTTGTGAAGTGGGAACAGGAAACAGAACAACAGGGGTAAAGCTGATTGGTTAACCTCAGGTTCCAGCAAGGTTATTTGCTTGATAAAGGTTAAAGTAGAGGAGAGTTTTAGGATGCTGACTCAGGTGGACCAGAAGCTTCTGTTTGGAAAACTAGTTGACTGGGCACTTGTGGTCAGCCTTCTCAGTGATTGGGTCAAGTTCTGCCCTGTTTAGCATGAGTGATCTTGTTGATTTGGTTTAGGTCAGTGCAGGAGTGTAACAGTGGCCTCCTGTGGTTCTGCTAAACAAACTCTTGCTTACACTGTGTAATCGCATGCTCACGGTGGTCCTGAGAGTCGTGAATTCTCTGGTTTATAGGCACGCTGTTCTCCTGGGGAAACTGTGGCAAGCTACCACAGATAAAGCAGCAATGGTCAGGGCAGTGCTCCTGGAAGGTTCCAAGGGAGAAAGCATACTCGGCTCTCCCAGCTTGTGGCAGAACCTGGTGTCCTTGGCTTGTGGCTGCATCACACCAGTCTGTACCTCCACATTCATGTGGCCATCTTCTCTGTCAGTGCTCTCTTCTCTCTTCTCTTTTAAAAATACCACTCTGGGCCTGGTGTGATAGCGTAGTGGTTGGAGTCCTCGCCTTGCATGTACCGGGATCCCATGTGGGCGCTGGTTCTGGTCCCAGTGGCCCCGCTTCCCATCCAGCTCCCTGCCCGTGGCCTGAGAGGGCAGTCGAGGACAGCCCAAGATCTTGGGGCCCTGAGCCCATGTGGGAGACCTGGAGGGGCTCCTGGCTCCTGGCTCCTGGCTCCTGGCTCCTGGCTTCGCATTGGCTCAGCTCTGGCCATTGCAACTGCTTGGGAAGAGAACCATCGGGCAGAAGATCTTTCTCTCTGTGTCTCCTCCTCTCTGTATATTCACCTTTCCAATAAAAATAAATAAATCTTTTAAAACAAACAAAAAACACCACTCTGGGCTCAGGACCTACAAAAAATCCAGAATGATCTCATTGTAGGATCCCAAATTATGTCTGCAAACAGCTTATTTTCAAATTGGACCACTTTCTGAGTCTCCAAATGAACTTACCTTTTAGGGAGGACACCATTCAACTAAGTGCATGTGGTTAAGGAAACTGACATCCAAAGAATGGAAATGATATTCTCACGGTCATACTGTGAAAAAACAAATAGCTGGCAGTGGCACGTGAACCCAGGCTTCCTGCTTGCCATTAACTGTATACTTTAATAAGGCAAAAGCAAGATTCTTTTTAAGATTTATTTATTTTTATTGGAAAGGCAGATATACAAAGAGAAGGAGACAGAGAGGAAGATCTTCTCTCCTCTGGTTCACTCCCCAAGTGGCCACAACAGCTGGAGCTACGCCAATCTGAAGCCAGAGCTAGGAGCCAGGAACTTCCTCCAGCTCTCCCGTGCAGGTGCAGGGTCCCAAGGCCTTGGGCCATCCTCAGCTGCTTTCCCAGGCCACAAGCAGGGAGCTGGATCAGAAGCAGGGCTGCCAGGATTAGAATCAGAATCCATATGGGATCCCAGTGTGTTCAAGGTGAGGACTTTAGCCACTAGGCTATCGCACTGGGCCCTAAAATTTATTTTTTAAAGGATTTTCTTTAAAATTTACTTTTTTTTATTTGAAAGGCAGATTTACAGAGATAAGGAGAGATAGAGAAAGAAAGAGGATCTTCATCCAATACCCCAAATGGCCGCAACAGCCAGAGCTAAGTCAATGTAAGGCCAGGAGCGAGGGCCTCCTTCAGGTTTCACACATGGATACAGGGTCCCAAGAGCTTGAGCCATCCTCTACCACTCTCCCAGGCCACAGGCAGGAAACTGGAATGAAAGTAGAGTAGACTAAAACTGGACCCCTTTAAAGATTTGCTGGCACTGCAAGGTGGAGAGTTAGCCTGTTAGGACACCATGCTGGCCCCTAAACTTTATTTTATTTTTTGCTACTGTGATCTTCTGTTGTGATTATAAGGGTGAGCTCATTGTCCCTATGACTCCTCTATGTTGAAATGAGAAGGAAGTCTTAGTTTTTCAGTCTCTGTTGAACTCCCCTTCCCTTGGTGTAAGACACTTGGATATGTTGGCCACCCAGGGTTCTCTGTTCAGGAGCCTCTGACCAGTGCACAGCCCCTTCTCTTGGCTTTTTAACATTAGCTAAGGGGTACTTTTCTCCTTTGCCTTAGTACATCCTTTAAAAATAACCTACTGCCCAAACCCCAAATCCCAATCCAAATTAATAAATATGGGATGCATAGGGCTTACTTACTATCACCAGTTTCAGGAGCCTTGGATCATCTGAGTTATTAAAGATTGCTGGAGCCCAAGCCTTTTTGCTCAGGACCGCATGTGCCTGTGGAGGTGGGATTGTAGTTGTATGGGGAATCAACCTAAAGAATGGTGGGGACAGATGGAGTCTGCTTATCCTCTCATCCTACCTGCCCTCCCACAGTGAACCAATCTGTTAGAAATGACATGGTGCACATTGACATAATGAAATATGCCGAAGTAGATTAACCAGGGTCCTCCAGGAAAACAAAACCAAGGGGAGTTGGTGTGTGTATGTATGTGTATAGGCAGATAGCTCTCCGAATTTACTGCAGGAAATAAGTCACGTGATTGACAAGACTCTAAAGTGCCACTCTGTTAGCATGAGCTGCAGCACCAGGACAGCTGGAAGCATTGTGGGAAATCCTTGGCATGAGCCCTGGCCAAATTCAAAAGCCTGAAACCATGTGGGCAAAGGGCTGATGGGGCAAGTCCCACTCAGGACCCAGAGGTCAGAGAACCAAGAACTCCAGTGTCCATAAGCCAGGGAAAACAGCATCCCAGCTCAGGGAGTTTGTTCCTCCTACCGCTTCTTGTCTTTAGACTGGCGACTGAGCAATACATTGGTAAAGACAAATCTTCCTTACCCTATCTGTTGGTTTAGATGCTAGTCTTCCAGAAACACGTCACATTTTGCCAGCTCTCTGGGCATCCCTTAGCCCCATCAGGTTGTCACATGAGATTGAGTGTGGCACCAAGTAAAGCTCAGATCCTCAAGCTGGTGTGGAGAGGACAGTGCTGCCCTGTGTCAGCTGCCAGCTCAGTGAGAAGCAGTTTGGGACACAGGACAATGAGGCCGCCCACGGGTTGCCTTCATGGCATACTGGATGGTCTGTTGGTTATTGTTGATATCACTGTGATCACGAGCTTCCACCCAGCAGGGCCCACCTCTTGTGAGACACCATGCAGGTTTTCCTATAGGCTTCCCTGGTTGCTGGAAATCTGATCAACAGACTCTCAGCAAAGTCCAAACCCAGGGCTGAATGGAATTGATGCAGAACAGAGGCTGAGCCATGGTCTTGTCAATAGCAGGATGTGATTAGATGCTATCAGCTTCGGGAGCATCCCACCTGCCCCACTCCGCCTCCACCACGCAGGCTTCCTTGCCCCTTTTACAACACTATACAAAAGGAGGGCACGTGTGGCCCTCCTCCCTACACACTGCCAGCTTGTCAGCTGTCAAAGCATGCCTTTAATAGGTTTGTGAAACCCAAGAACCTGTTCTATCTCTTCTCTGGGGAGAGAGAATCACACAGGATGCCAAGCCAAGAAGCAGGATTCAGGAAGCTCCCCTGTATGCCATCAACATTCTGTGCCGTCCCACCGAGATTGCTTTCCCCCCCTGATTCCCAAGATCTCCAAGTCTAAACTTAGTGTGCAGAAGGAAAAAGAGTGGAATACATCTTCTGTGTTCTAATATAAACTCCATTTTCTGCCTACCCTAGCTCTAGGTGCCTGGGCTCCACCTCAAGGGTATTGGCTCCAAAGGAACAGTTGGATTTCTCAGATGGTCATAATGTCATGATGTCATGAAATGTGCTCTGAATGAGTGTAATGTGGGAAGCTCTGCGCTGTTTTCCCATTATACAGAAATGTATGCCCTCAGGAGCTTCTGAGCTGCAGAATGTGTGAGCAACAGACGGCAGGTGGAACACAGCCATGGGCTGGTCTGCAGAGTCCACAGAAGGGCTTCAGAGGCAGTCTGCTTGCACAATTCTGTATATATAAGCACACAGTTTGGGGGGAGGGAGGAATTCCTAGCTTCCACCAACTATACTCCTAAAGATTAAAAAGAAAATTAATTTCATACTGTTGGAGTTTATAGGTGAGTCCAATGCAAGTAGCTGTTCAGGATTTCCTTGAGCAGGGTTAGACTTGAACTCCATCTGGAGAAATGACACTCAGGGAGTAGCAGGGCATGAGACAGCCCTTTAGAGCAGACCCTTGGGTGACCTCCTGGACAAACTGTCAGCCTCAGGACAACTCTTCATGTCTCTCAAACTCCGTGAGACACCCATTGTGTTGTGGTGACAGTGGCTACTTCCTGTCATTTTGTGAAAGACCCTTCCCTTCATTTTCCTTTTTGGCTCACTGTCACCATACCTCAGTATAGTGCTTGGCTCCTGTCATAGTGGACAGTAATCCATATTTGATGAATGTGTGAGCTAACTGAAGTAATATGCATGTGGGGGCTCGCCGTTTCCGTGTGTCTTTGTGACTGAGCTTGTGCGTTTTGACTTTTGCAAAAGACTGCACTCGCTAAGCATCTTCTCCCCTAAAGCTGACCCTTCCCTGCGTGATGCGATGTAAGGGCCTGCCCTCTGACAGAGTGTCCCCGGGCTGAAAGATGAATGAGAGCTGTTCTGTCACCACTTACAAGATGTGCAGCTTCCTAAGAGTCCAGAAATGACCTCATCCTCCTAGGGCTTGGCCTGTTCACCCCTCTGCCTGCTGATGACCATGTACCTGCAGCCAGGGCAGCAGCAGACTGGGAGAGAAGGCAGAGGGCGGGGAAGAACGGCACAACCTCTGCCAGGACCTTTCTAATCAAATGAACAGGGGCCCTGCCTTGGCTTCTGCAGACAGTAGACGTGACCAGGTGTCTCCAACCTCCTACCCATAACTCCCCAGCTGTGCCCAGGCTAAGAGAGGAAACATGTTCTGTCTTTCCTGTGTGCTACATGGTTGGCAGACTCATCACCATAGCCATGGATACAAGGATTGGGGGTGGTTACAAGTGAAAAAAAATTCTTTAAAAACCATAGATGAAAGTAACAGGAGTTCTCTAATCCAGCTGAGAAAGACGGGAAGGGAAGCAGCATGTGAGCTGACAGAAAGAGCTCTGGGCTTGTACAGAGACGGAAAAAGGGTTATCTTATGTGAGTTACATCGCCAACATGGTCATCTGTCCCTCCCTCTTGCCTCATGTTATGACCTTGGTCATGAATCCCGTATTATGACGTATTAATATTATCCACCTGTGCTTTCAGGGAAAAAAAAAAAGGTGTGTGTGTATGTAACATTCCATAGGAAGTGAGTATGGTAAAATGTTTTTGAAAAGAATGTGCTACAAGCTGAGAATTAAGAACTTACGAAGTTTATGTAGGCTCTGTCAATTTCCCACTCCTCCTACAGAGCCGACCTGCAGAATGTGGTGGTCTACAAAGGTAGACATTTGTGATTGTTGCAGGAGCACCCTGTGATGTGCAAGCACTACTTGCTTTACCTCACGTGGGCATCATAGCAGCCCTACATGCTTGGAGTCCCATGGCTGACATGTATGTGAATCAATAAGTCTGGATTTATTTCTCTGCCCCATATCATTCCACCCTGTGATACAATTCAGATCCTTTTCTCCTTCGTGCCTTGGGATAGCGCACACTCCTCTGTCAGCTGCAGCGTAGGCCATTCTTTCACTGGAGCCCCACCCACTTACCCAGGAGGCCTTTGCCCCACTGTTTGTTCCTTTCCCAATGTTCCCCACTCTCAGCCACCTCTGTCTGTGAGAAAGCCACATGTCCAAGCAAGAGGAGGGCCCTTGTTTTCCTGTCATTCCTCTTATTGGGTAAGATGGAGCATGGGAAGCATGGGCTCCTGGGAAAGCCTTTTGTAACTGTGGAGACAGGGCAAAGAAATGGAAAAAGGAGATACAGGCCCTCAGTTAATGTCACAGGGGTGTAGGCAGTAAAGCTGGCAGCCTAATTTACATCAGCAGCCCTGTGTGTCCTTGGGAGCTGGGTCAACATTGAATGGGCTTTGGTGCTAGACCTGAGGCTGCTTAGTCTAGGCCCACAGCAAATTGCCTGACACTTAGCACCCAGCTCTCCAGAACACCACCCTGATCCAACTTGATGGACAGAGAAGGTTAGAAAGGGTGGTGCACCTTTCCCAGTTCCCACCCCACAGGCTGATGGCAGGCCACCAGCTGCCAAGATTGCTTCTTTGGGGAGACACAGTTAAAACTGCTGCTCCCCACTCCCCAATGCCAGGCGTCTGCTGCACAATTAGGTAAGAGATAAATCAAAGCCAAAGTTGGCTGATGAAATTCAGGAGCTGGTGGTGACCCTTGCCACACATATAAATCCCCACAGGCTGACCAAGGGCCTTTGTCTGGGCAGGAGAGTTCAGGATTATCTGGCCTACTTTGCTGATGTATGGAGTCACCGGCTGTCGAGCGTTTACTAACGGTTATCACCTCGATGCTTTGGCCATTATCAGAGGCAGGGCCGCCTGCCGGGGCTGGGGCTCACACCCTCTCTATTACCACCTGTCATTGGCAGAGAGTGTGTGCTGACACTGCCCAGTCCCGGCTGCCGAGGGAAGATAGTTTCTGACGGCTGATCAAAGAAGAGAAGCGAGACCCGATAAAGAGTGTGTGTTTTGTGTACTTTTAACTTTGGGGAACATTGGCATTTGCATTTCCCCCCCTCCACTCTGTCTTCCTGGTGCTGGCAGGAACCAAACCCAATATATGTGGTGGATTCAGTTACCTAATCACTGGGGAAAAGGCATGTGCTTAAAGCAGCAGAGCATGATAATAATCCACCCAAGAGAAGGTGGATAATAATCCACCCAAGAGAAATAAGTGTTCACAGAAAACTTGCTGTAGAATACAGTAGAATATTATAATAAATCTTAAAAAAGAATACAGTAGAATAATTTAAACTTGCACTTTGGAATGATCTTGCATCTCAAACCTAATCTTGGCATTGAACAGAACACCATGTACTTTTAGAGTTGGAGAGCAGCTTTGGATTAAAGAACACTCACTGCTGAAGATGCTGTCACCCAACTCTACTGCCAGTGTCCGTACGTGAGACCCTGGCTATGCATATGTCCTTGGGCATGCAAGGAGACCTCATGGTGGTGTAGAATGAGTTGCACAGTAAGGCATCAAGCCATCTTGACCCCTTGGACAAACACGCTGGCTGTGTGTTGTTGCACTATCGCTTCCTAAAGCTTCTAGTGGGAAATGAATTCTTTGTGAATAGGTAATAGAATGTAGTGATTTAGAAAAGTCTATTTTGCCATTTAGGCCATGTAACCCCCTCTTTTGAATGCATTTTAGGTGGAGTCCTGTTATATCAGATAGAGAAGTCAAGATGTATTGGGTGAACTTGGAGGAGGGACAGTCCCTGGATAATAGAGGAAGCCTGCTCCCTAGTTCCTCCTTGTGAAACTTCCTACAGTGGTAAGGTGGTCTGCACCACTGCAGTGGCAGGAGCCGTTTTCTTCGGCACCACCCATGCCTGTCCCACAGAGGCCACTTTGTGTCTGGCCCATGGAAGTGGTCATGTAGTAATGGATGGAAAGAAAGAATGGTCTGCCCTGTGAAGACATGGACTCAATGCCAGATGTCCTCTATGTGCTACAGGTACCTTTGACCGGAGTGTGACCCTGCTGGAGGTGTGTGGGAGCTGGCCTGAGGGCTTCGGGCTGCGGCACATGTCCTCCATGGAGCACACAGAGGAAGGCCTGCGGGAGCGCCTCGCTGACGCCATGGCCGAGTCACCCAGCCGTGACGTCGTGGGATCTGGAACAGGTAACCATGCATCCAGCTGCCAGCCTGACTTGTTGTGACCGCACGCATTGGCGTAGCACTTCTTCAGCAGGTGAAGGTGTAGATATGTCTTGTCTGTTAGTTTCTGTAGTAGCACTTGGTGCACTGTTCTTGTTCACAGCTTCTGGTGTTGGGAAACCCTGCATAAAGGGGACTTCCCAGTGGAACCACCCACTCCTGCAGGCAGAACACGGGCACAGATACCATGAGCAATGCAATGGGACTGTGTAAAGAGACTCCAGAAGGGCTCCCCTGGGAAAGGCAGTCCCCAGGTCCCTCAACAGCCCTGAATGCTAAGGCCGCACAGTGTCTCTCACCAGGCTGACACTTTACAGACCAGTGGGTGAGGGGGTGCAGCCAGCCTGCGAGGGAACACTGTGAAGCATGCAGGGCCAGTTTCAGCCTCCACAGTCCTTTCTTGGGCTGCCTTTTGCTCTATACTCTTGCCCTTGAGCATGTCTAGCAACAGGGGCCTCCTGCCCCAACAAATGAAGCGAAGATCATCCTTAGATGATACACAGACACTACCCTGAATGGTCTCTTGTACATGGCACATGACTCACCCATGTTCACATAGCTCTTGCACACGATTCTGGCTGACATGCACACAACTTTTGAACACACAGTCCTGCACACATACACACAACTCTCACACGCTGTTCCTTGTGTGCATGTGATTCACACACACATTCGCAGCTCTTGCTCACATACCTGTACACACACCATCCTCCCATCTCCACCTAACTGTAACACAGGCCGTGCTCCATCCTGCCACCTATCTGCTGCCTGTTACTGATGCACCTCACAAAAGACTGCTGGCTCTTCCTGCTTGCTGAGGTTGATGTGAGCTTCATGACGGGTTGGGCAGATGCTAAATGGAGCCCTTTCCTCCCGCAACTGACTGAGTCCACTCAGGACTCTTACTGTTTGATGTGAGCTGCTACATCCCTGCCTCACAGGCCGGCCAGAAAAGGGGAGCCCAGTGGGCAGTTAGAACCTTGGTGGTTCTCACCAGGTCCGGAGGGGCACAGAGAGTCACAGCTTCTGGAACCAGAAGCACCTGGCACTGTCCTACAATGCCCCCATCCCTCTCAGATGGCGGTTGGCAGTTGGGCCTCCCCCAGCCTTCTTTCCCATCCCTAAATCCATCCCTCTGTTCCCCCATGAAGGGGACAGAGACATCATCTCCACAGCAGTGAGTAGTTGAATGAAGTAAATGAAAAGGTGAGGAGGAAAGGTTGGAGCCTGACTTGGATCAGAGAGGCACTTTATGGGATGGAGTGTAGAGACACCCTTCTGCCTTCCCCACCACCTCCTCTATAAAGAAGGGAGGTTGGCCTCACAGGTGTCATGGCCATATCCCACCCATAGAGCACACATGGGCACAGCCACATTCCCTGCCACTCACTCCACTCCATGCTAAACCCCCTGCTTGTGGATGACAGTCACTGCGCCCCTGCAGGTCCAGAGATGAGAAGCAGCTCTGCCATTCGCTAGGGTCCTACCCCAGTTTCCATAGGAGCTGCAGGCATGGAGACTTGGTCTTCTAGCACTTGGTTCCCAGCCTGCTTTGCCCTGCACTCCTGAAGCCTGTGTTGCTAGCCCACTCTCCAGGAGCCTCCCTCCTGTGAGCCCTCTCCGCCCCAGCAACACCCAGAGGTCTCCTCCAGCAGATGGGAGGGTGTTCTCAGCGAGCACTGGGCCTGGACGCAGCCACACAGCTAAGGGATTCAGGGGAGTCTTTGTGGCCTTAGCCAATTCATGAAATTATGAAGAATATTAAAAAATAGTAAGTGAAAACTGCATGGCTCATAGATCAGAAGAGAGAAGGCTTCCCTCCCCCCTTTTTTTTAATCAGCAACTGTCACTGAAAGAGATTCACTTATTGCTCTGTGGTCATAATAGATGTATGTTTTATTTATTTAAGCTTCTCAATTTTGAAGGCCAGTGAGAAAGTTAGGCAGTTCCGTCTACGGCCATACCACCCTGAACACGCACAATCTTGTCTGATCTAGGAAGCTAAGCAGGGTTGGGCCTGATTAGTACTTAGAAGGGAGAAAGGTTGTTCCCCTCACCATTGCTGAGAGTTGCTGTTAGCATTTCTTAGCCAGGGATAAAGAATCAGCCTGGTAATGCAGTACAGACAGCCCCGTACACCCAGCCCAAGGCAGCCCAGTGCCCACAGGGCTGGTAAGTACAGAGTGACTTAGGTGAGGATTTCCAGCCAGTCACCTTTTGCCCATAGCAGCCTCTTCAATGCTCTCTGCCTTCCCACAGTGCTGCTTAGCTCACAGAACAGGCAGAGAGAGTGGCATCAAGCGTTTGCCTGCTAGGTGCTCTGATGCACCCAGATAAGCAGTTCCTTGGATGCCTTCTCTCAGGCACTCCTGTGATACCAACAAACGAATGCAGCATAGAGGCCAAGTCCAAGCCTGCTCTCACGACCCCTCACACAGAAGCGCGTGATGCAGCATGTCTCAGTGTTATCGAAGGTTGGCTGGTGGTGTGTTAGTAAATATTTAACAACTGGTTCCCCAAAGGAATGCAGGGAGGCCCCAATTTGTGGATTTCTGAAGTGTAAAAATTATTGCAGTGAGTTTCAGGTTATTGGTGTATAACTGACTAGCAGAATTCCTGGCAATGTGTGGGCTCTGGCACCCCACTGGGAAGTCCTTCCGTGGGGCAAAGGGAAGGGTGTGTGGTACACAGGCTCTGATGCCACCTGGGACCTTCACAACCTGTATCTGAGTGCTTGTTTTGAGTCCCAGCTTCACTTCCTATCCAGCTTCTTGCTGCTATGCACCCTGGGAGGGAGTAGTGATGGCTTACACACGCTTGGTTTCCTGCCATGCATAGGGGAGGCCCAGATGGATGGAATTTACAGCCACTTGGAAAGTGAACTAGTAGATGAGTGATATTCTTTCTCTCTCTCACTCTCACTCTTTCAAATACGTTGTTGGTAAAAAAAAAATACATATATATTTTTATTAATTTATTTATTGAAAAAGTCACAGGTGGTAGAGGAGGGATGGGTGAAGTGAAGCTATTGATGAGCCCTTGGTCTGGATAGGGAGCTCGAGTTTCTGAGAGATGTTGTCATGGTGACAGTAGTTAATAACAACACATTATGTCTTTGAGCATCACCCTAAGGACATGGTACAAGAGTTCGTACAGATGTTAGCGTGCTTGATTCAGCCATTCTGTAGTATGTAGTTATTTCAGAGCATCATGTTGTATGTGATAAATGTATGCAGGTTTTATCTGTCAGTTTAAAACTAAGTTTATTTTAAAAATAAAAAAAAAAAGGAGAGGGTACCTAAGGCCAGAACTACCACCATTACCTAGGAGCTGGTGAGAAATGCAGTGTCAGGCCCCACCCAGCCTTCCTCAGTCAAGTTTGTACCTTAACAACAAGTAGAGTTCAAGGTCTATTTTTAAGCCTGGTGATCTATCCGCCAGGCTAAGGCCTCCAAGCCAATGTCCCTTAGGTCATGTGTGTGGTGAACAAATCCAGCTCTGGCATGACCATCTGTGTGGCCTTCTCGCTGATGCTTTCAGCCCTCCCCCACCCCCACTCCTGCTGTCTTCCACCATTTCATGTAATTCCACGTCACCCCCTGAACTCTTACACCTGGGCTGCTGAGGAAAACTCACATCTTGATTCAGTTGGTGCCATGACGCATTTGAGGTCTGCACCCTCTCATGAACCCCACCCCACGTTTCCCTGTGTCCCGCAGCCATATTGGACCCACACCACACAAACCAGACCCCTACAACATGGCAAGGAGGCGGTTCTTGTTTGCTGTCTGCTACCTAAGCCCCGTGCTCCACCCAGTGCAGCCCTGGAGTGTCCTGTGGCAGCTTCTGGTGTTTGTCTTTTTGTATGGAGTTCCCATTTCTCTGCTCCACTAAGAGTCTGTGTCAGATGCTTTCTGTTACCACAGTCTGTTCAGTAGGGTGCTGCATACTGTGCCTTATCTGAGAGCCAGTCGCTTTGCTTCTCATGGATACTGTTTTAGGGGTTCCTAGGCATCTGAGAAAATGGAGGCTGTTGGTGGAGACATCTCTCTTGCCTGCTGCCTGAGTGCTGAGGGGCAGTACCCCTGCCATGAGCCACCCAACCACACTGTCCTCTCTGCCATGGCCCTGCTGCCCTCAAGAAGTGATCTCCCCATGGGGCCTGTTTTACCAACTCAACGGGCTTTCCTCCTACATCCCTATTCTGCGTGCTCCTGCCCTGTCCTACATAAGTCTTTCTGAAGGCTGCATCCTGGCTCTTCCTGTCTCCTTCATCCCCTGGTGATCTCTGCCTTCATAGCTGTAGTCTCTGTCTCTTAACTGATGACTTACAAACTGTGTCCAAACTAGTTTTGCCCCCTGGTCTCCAGAACCTGCTGTCCAGTTAGCTGCTGACCTACCCAAAGTCTGAGGACAGACCTTCTCTCCCTTCCCCTCCTGCAGCTTCACCCCACCTTGGTGTGAAGCCAACCCTGCTCTCCCTCCACTCTGCTCTGACTGCCCTGTGTGCCAGCTACAGCTACACTGAGTTCCCCCAGTGTCCCCAAGCTCACAGGCTGCTCTGCCGGCCAGGCCTCTGCACATACTTTTCCTTTTCCCTGGAATGCTGAGTTCCAAAGCCCCATCCTCTCCATATCCCCCTAAGAATAACTTCACTAATTCCTGCTTAGCACACATTCCTTTCAATATTGCCTTTTCTAGAAGAAAATAGACTGTTTTAAGTAAACAAAACATTGACTTATTCCAGTTGTTTTGTGCTTAGGTAAAACTATAACTTAATATAAAAAAAAAAGGATTTTTTTTTAAGAAACACCTGAGTATCCCAAAAGTGCTTTTTCTCTTTAGATTTTAACTCTTCAGTCACTCTTTGATTAAATCTTATATTCCTTTTTGCTTTCCCCCACATGGGACATCAAAACCTCGGCCTCTCAGACAGATCCTAGTCCTGGATTTCAGTCATGCTTGACAAGCTCTGCAGGAGGCAGTCTCCTCTGCCTCTTACCTTTGCTCATAAATTACATTATCACTCGATTCACATACATACACAGATTTTCCCAAAACAGTACCACAAACAAGACATTCTAATACTTTCTCTTTTATTTTTTAAAAAATGAAATAGGAGCTCACAGAATGGATTTCATAATAGTTTGGTGAGAGGTGATCTGCATTTTGAAACCTGCTTCTGCAACTCATTCTGCAAAACCCTCTGTGTTCTCTGGTTGCTTTGTTAATTATTCAGCAGAAAATACTGATTGTTTTCAGCAAAAGCTGTTTTGAAGACTTCTGTCAGAAACTGCTTTTTTAAGATTTATTTATTTTTATTGGAAAATCAGATTTACAGAGAGAAGGGGAGTCAGAAAGATCTTAACATCCGCTGGTTCACTCCACAAGTGGCCATGGTTGGAGTTGAGCTGATCTGAAGCCAGGAACCAGGAGCTTCTTCTGGGTCTCCCGCGTGGGCACAGGGTCCCAAGGCTTTGGGCCGTCCTCAACTGCTTTCCCAGGTCACAAGCAGGGAGCTGAAAGGAAAGTGGAGCAGCCGAAACACAAACCAGTGCGTACATGGGATCACAGTGCGTGCAAAATGGAGACTGGTCACTAGGCTATGGCGCTGGGTCCAGAAATTGCTTTCAGTTCTTGAAAGAGCTGTGGCTTTTTCCTTTGAACTAGAACAAAAGCCTACTGTGAGCGATACACAGTGTTTTCATGGTTACAGGGATGCTCAGTCAGCTAATGAGAAAATATCTACTGATTGTGTTTTATAAAAGGTGACCTAAAAGCACCATTTCTATCTCAGGGTGTACATATGTGCATGTGTGCTAGCAACGTCTTTCATATCAGGACTGTAGAAATTAAGACTCAGTAGATGGGAGCTGTGATGGCCAAGGAGATCAGAGGATGCATCCTTAGCCAAATGACCCTGCCTGTTTGCCACTTCCTGCTTCTCATACCTCCAAGGTTTGCTCTTCTGGTGAGCCTGGGATTCATGCTTGTTCCACTGCCCAGAGCCAGGAACACTGCCTAGATCTGTCAACAGGAACCACATTAGTCCCCTTCCATTGCAAGGTGCCACATGATCAAGTGACAATAATTTCAGGCCCAAGGGCAGTGATTTGATTCCCTTATCTTTTAGACATTGCTGCTTGCTGGTCCACCCCATGTTCAGAAGAGATCACTGAGGTAGCAGTATGGACTTCATCAGACTTGGCAGATGTTTCAGAAGATGTGGCCACCAGGATTTCCCTGTCTACACATGAAACATCTCCAGCTCAAGGAGGGGACTTTGCTCCATGCAGGTATACCCTGCTAACTTAGCCCTTGTGAGCTATAATGAGAGGAACTAGCAGTGTCAGCCCTCGTGCATTGTGTGGCCTCTCAAGCCCCTTTTTCAGCCCCCAGTGATCTGATTCTCAGTGAAGGGTGAGCCTGCTCTGTAGGCCCTGTGAGTTGAAATGACATGCACCTTCAGATGCCCTGGTAGGACACCTTGTTTATTGTCTTGCAACCTCCTGCTGGTCAGACATCCGTCCCCTCCACAGTGCCTAGTGTGGCAACACCGTAGTCTTTACAATCTCATGTCTCTCCCCTGATCACACTGCTCCCACTTCCTGCTTCTCAAAATGGGAGAGGGTGATGTGTCTCATTGGACCCCATCACCTTTTCAAGAGTCAGACATGGTCTCTCTTTTGCCCAAGTTGCTACAGTCTGTGGGTACTGTCTCACATTGCCAGGTCCTCCTGGATATGCGCTTTCCTGGCAATACCAGGTTCCTGGGCAAACACTGTTCACCAACTTAGCCAGGCTCCTGGGGCCTTCATTCTCCTCTGCCCAGCTGGGCTCTAGAATCATCCCTTGGGGAAAAAAAATGCTCATGGAGAAATGTCTTTTCTCCATGCCTGCCTCCACAGCCCCACACGCTTTCCCTGTAGACATCTGCTGGTTCTGCACACTAGGCTGGTAAGTATGACCTGGTTCCTGCCCTCAAAGCAGCAGCAGTGCTAGCCTGGGGGTCTATTGCTATCTGGCTGCCAGCCTCAGTTTCCCTTGCACCAAGGAGAAATCAGGGTTGCTCCCCTGTGCACAGGTCATGTAATATAGGGACAAAACTGCCAACTCCCCAACCCAGAGCCCTCGGTGCTGAGGATGGAAGGAGAGAGTAAGCACCCATAGGTATAGGGCCCCCAGATACAGAGCCCAGGCATGCTGGAAGGTCACAGGCACCCTGCTTTGGGTGGGAGGCCACAGCAGGAATGGCATTGGTGATATCTCAGTTCAGTGACACAGCGCCTGGTCTGGCTCTTACCTGCTGGGAGGAAGGGTCAAGCTGAAAATCCCAGCACCCCAACTCCTGCCCCGGGAGAACATTTGTTGTTTTCTTTTCAGTTGGATTTAAAAGTCCTCTATCATTTCACTTGTTAAAAAAAAAAAGTTCATATTCTCAAAATTATGGGGGGATCTATTTTCATTTTCTAGATTATTTATATAAAAAGAAGTTACTTCATTATACTTAAAAATAGTAAATTTCTTTTTTAAAAGTCCTCTGCTGGGTGTGGGGAATGTCCTGGTCACCTGATCCTGAGGACTCTCTTCCACTCAATCATCTTTGTAAGCCAAGTTTAAACCCCGGTTCCTCTGTAGCACTTTTCCTGTCCATGCAGCTGTATGTTCCTGCCTGCTCTCTGTACATCCCCACTATGCTTCATGGAGCACTTGGCCCCAGGCAAGCCATGTGAACTGCCCTTTCTGTTCATGGGTGATAACTGATTCTCCTAAATGTCCCTCCTAGAAGGACTAGCTCAGGTGGTTCCTCTAGTCCCTCCGTGATTCCATGAATTTGACTTAACCCAACTCTGTTTCCTTGAGCTGATTCTGATGCATCTGTTACCTTTAACCACCAGCCTTTTCCCCACCCAAGCCCCTAGCACTGGGATAGGAGCCAAGCTGAGCTTCAGTTAATGTTTGTGGAATGACTGGTCGGGTTTTTGTGGCCTCCAAGAGGTAAATGAAAGCCAGGCTAAGCAATGGGAATAGTTATGGTGCTCCAAAGATACACTTGTTAGTTGCCAGCTATGTCTCCAATATGATTCTAGGTCAGTTCTCTTCTCTATCTTCTACCCTCCCTCTTGTTCCCCGAGGCCACTGGACCCAGCCAGAGGCAGCCCTGTATGGGGGTAAGGACTGAGAAGCTCCCATGTGCATTGCTTGGTTGCCTTTGGTCTAATTTCAGCACTTGGACCAATTTTGTCCTCAAGGAGAAAACAGACCCCTCAGAGTGCCCCTTCCAGGTGCTGTCCCCATATGGAACACCGTGGAAAATGTGCAGCCAGGCCAGAAGGTGGGGGCAGTTGCTGGCTGGGGCTCCTCTCCAGAAGCATTAACGCAGGTGAATGGTTAACCCAAGGGAGGATTTCTCCTGTTCCTCCTCTTGACTTGAGAGTTCACCTTTAACTGCCACCCTTTCTGGGCGGTGTGAGAGCTGAAGCAGGTTGGCCGGGTCGTGAGTAGCTAAATGTGTATCTTGCCCTTCTGCCTTCTCAGAAGATGGCTCTGGGTGTGTAGAACTTCCCTGCTCCCCGAGCTGATGGCTGGCCAAAAAGGAGACCACATGTGACCCTCTCTAACCCTGTAGGGAGAGCAGAGCCCAGCACTGTGCAAGCTAAGCTAGTTCATGGCATCTGACAGAGGAGGCACTTGGGATACCCATTCCAGAAACAACTGCCCACCAACTTGGGGATTTCATCTTGCCCACCCATGTTTCTAATCCAGCCCTTCCCCACCCCTGGTAGCAGACACCTGCAGCAGAGAATCCAACGCTGACTGGCAGAGTCCCCCAGCAGCTTGCCAGGGCATTACTCAGTGGCAGCTCCACCCACTCCTGCGTGTAATTCAGTTTGAGGAGAATTCACCATCCACTTGTTCAGGATGATTTTCCATTCCATGTCCTCCATATTTATGTTACTGGTATCTTCTTTTTGTCTCCAGCTACTTTGGTGGTGACTGTACTGGCCTTAGGACTGGCATGGGGGTGAGTGGGCCACGCCTAATGGTCTGAGCCCTTGGAAGGCTTAGGACTTCTTCAGTTTCATGCTTTTTTTCATTCCTAGGCCACTGGGCACAGAAGCGGAGTGCACAGTAAATATGTTTGAGCTCATCTTCATGATCCATGATCCTGGCCTCTATTGCCCACCAATCTGCAAATAACTTTGAACTTCAGGCCCGTATTCTAAATCCCTGGAACCCAAAAGGAACAGGAAACCCTGAGGGGCTGCCCAAGAGCCTGGCTGTCCCTCCACCTGCTCCCTGGCACTGCCCCAGCATAGCACAGAGTGAGAAAGGAATCTGCAACTCCCTGGATATGCTGGGAATACCCCCTTTTGAGCTCTCAGTGGTCAGACCAGATTCTGGCAGCCACTTGGTCGCAGCTCAGCTCTTTCAGCTCTCTTAAAGGTCCTTTTGTGATCCTTTGTAAGGACATGTTTTATTTCTATGTAGACATAGCCCTGGACAGTACCGGAAAGAGCATCCCTCCTGAGAGACAGGGCTGCAACGTGTCAGGGTGTTGCCTCCTGTCTCTGCTTCCCCAGAGGCTTTGTCCCACTATCCTTCTTCCCCACACCAGGAGATGATGCCTCCCTACCCCTTGGTGCTGTGGCTCCTGGAACCACAGGGTGAGGGCGACAAGGTCAGCTTAGCCAGGAGGTCCCCAGGGCAAGGACTGGTCAGAATGGGGAGCCCTGAGGAAGAATACTGTCCTTCACCCAACAAGAGTCTCTTTGAGAACGAGGCTCCCCACCCCCTACTTTGAAGATGGAAGTCAAATTTTCGGACTCTGCTGTGCAGAGCAGAGAGGTCACTAGGCTCTAATGCATTTACCATTGACTGCCCCTCTTGTAGTGCGTCTATTAGTGAGTAATTTGATTTGTACCTATTCATTTGCAGTCCCTGCAGGAGCCTGGAGCTGGCCCCTAGTATAATTGGTGCTGTCTCTATTTTTACATCATTAGATTAGCCCCGACTCCTGGCCACTTGTTGTCTGCGCTTGTCTGTCCATTTATACAACCTAATGTAACACAAAATTCATTACTGATCACATTACTTTCAACTCTGAAGCCAGCCTTGTGATAAACATTTGGTTAACCCCTTCCTACCCACGGGAGGCCTGACAGAACAAATGCACTTCTGCTCGACAGGCAAATCAATATCTTAATACAGCAAAGTGGAATTGCATTTCTAGATTTGTTATTCCTCCTGGAGGAGCAAATGGAGAGGCTCGTCTGAGCTGGCTGAATTGAATAATGAATAGAGCCCCGGCACCAGCAGCCAGTCTGGGAGCGCAGCACAAAGGCAAACCTGGCATCAGCCTGGGAGCTCTCAGCTGGACAGGCGGCACCAAGACCAGCATCCAGGGTTGGAACTCTCTCATAGCCTCAGCATGTGGGAGTGAAAGCATCAGCTGTGACCCTGAAGGAAACCCCAGGGATCTTTCCCCAGCACCACTGCTGGGCTCAGCTTAAGGACAACTGGGCCTCAGTTAGCTTGGTTTCCTTCCAACCTCATCATGGACAGAAAGGTCACCAAAACGTGTGGACCACACCCTAAAAGCCACCAAGAAACCATGCCCATTATTAAGGTCAAACTTGCCATCTGGAAACAAACACAAAATGATGACTTTTCTTTGGAGCCAGCTTGGTGACACTAGACACTTGGTTGGTTCACACTGATGGGTGTGCGTGCTGTACCCGTCGCCTGGCCCACACTCTTTGGCACCCAGATACCATAGTCCGTATGTTGGTGGTTCTATTCTGGTAGGTTTGTGGAGAGCAAATGGGACTTCCACAGAGACCTCTGCCCAGCTGTTTAATCCAGAATATACTCCCATCTCCCAACCCTCCTGTTTGTCTCTGAGCAGTCTCCACACCCACAGTTAAGGTTTTAACTCATGGGACAGTTCTTCTGTAAGGAAAAGTGCCCCCACTTACTGGGAGACTGGTAAAGCTTGTACCACAAGGCTGAGGAAAGTGGGTGTGGAGGAAGTAGAATGGAGCCTATTACCATTCCTGAGTGAAAAGAAATCTTAAGCTGGAGACATCCAGGTGGGAAAGCAGGCTGGGAGGTGTGCTGCTTGCTGCAGGGTGAACCCCTAGTTAAGTCCTGGGTTGGTGAAGTCTACCTCCTGCTGAATGGGATATCCCACAACTCTGCCAGGAGAATCTGCTGTCCTGTCACTCGCTCAGAACCCTGGAGGCTCCAGGGAGGCCTTGGGAGACTGAGCTGCCACCCTTGGCCTTGCCCCAGTGTCAGGGAGGGAGCACCTCTTCCAGAAGCCCCAAGATTGCAGGGTGAATGCTGGGAGTTGCTGGAGGAAGTACCCCACCCTGACTGGGGCTGTGGGACTGGGCACCAGATGGCTTCTTGTCCCAAGGACTCCAGGAGCACAGCTCTCAAACCCTTGCTGTTGCGAGAGGTCACAGAATTCCCTCAACAGGGTATTATGAAATACCCTGCATCCTAGTGGCAACAGAGGGACACTGGCATGTCCCTGATGTGAGCCTGGGCATAGACCCCCCTAAGGAGTGGTGACATTAACTTTCCCCCAGCCCTGATTCCCAGTGTACCAATCTCAGGCTCAGCAGTTAGCCCTCTCAGATGGATTCAGGAAATTGTAGGGTGTGGGGTCTGCATGGGCTTACTGGCTCAGCCCCTCAACAGGTAAAGGAGATAAGAGTGCAACCCTTCACCCCTGTGGAATAGAAGGAGTGCAGATCTGCTGGTGGAATGAGAGGCTGTGATTCCTTAACCCTGATGGAAAAGGGGAAAAGCCACATCTTACCAACCTCTTCCGCTGCGTCGTCGAGAATTTAATTACATTTGGACATCTGAATGAGAACCAGATGTGTCTCCGGCCCCGAGACTCAGCAACATTCAAAGAGCAGCGTGGCCCCTGTGGTCTGCAGACCTCTCTGCTCTCAGCACAGAAGCCTAACTCAGGGAGCCCCTGTTCACCAAGGAGCGGGGTGGCATTTTCCAAGCATTCTCACTAAGCTTTTGGAGCCAAGCAGGTCAAGACCAGCAGCCAGGCACCTGGTTCTGTGCGAGCGGTTGTCTGCTGCCCTGTCTGTGCAGGATGGGCATGTGGGCGCATCCCCATCTCCAGCATCCCCGTGGGCTCTGAGTCCACCTTGGTGGCAGCCGCTGAGTTGCTGCAGCTAGTGTCATGTGAGGCCCTAAGACTAGAAGAGGCCCCTCAGCTTTGTCCTGGGTACCAAGTGCTGCTCAGGGGCCTCAGCTTGCTGAAGTCACAGAGGCAGTGAGGCCTGTCCCCATGTGTGTTCCTTCCCCTCAGAGCCTCTCACACCCAGGGAGGTAGCTAGAGTAGGTGGGCCCAGTCTGGCTTCTGCCATCCTCATGCACCGGGTGCTGGTGGGGTGTGCTTGGCCTTGGTTAGTTACAGCGCTGCTGAGAGGGTCCCTGGATGGTATACTGGTCTAGTGGTATCTTGGGATTGGGTGGGGGACCCTACTGTTCTCTTGAAAGCTCAGACTTGGTTTCCTGGGATTAAATATTTCTAGTTCAAGTCCTTCCCAGCCTGGGGAACAGCTGCTGCCCCCAGCCAGAGCAGCATCCCCTCAGCTCAGACCTCTCGCCCCTCGTTGCTCTTCATCAGTTCTCAGGCTGTGATAGAGAAGCCCTCCAGCACTGGGCCATAAGGGAGGTCTGCCTGGAACGCCAGTGCCCCCACCCACACCCCCGCCAGACTTCAGCAGAGAGTGGATGGACCCTTAGGGACAACCTGCTGAAAGAGAGGCCCCTCCCTTACCCACTTCTCTGCTTTCCTTTTCCCTTCCTTGTATTCCAGCCTGCATACCTCCTGTCCTCATGCCCCTGGCCCTGCTGGGCGCTGCAGAGCCTTGAGGTTGCAGCCTGCCTCTGTGCCTCTACTCCCTGGGGTTCATGCCAGCCTGGGCTCGTCTCATGAACAGGGCCCCCAGAGGCCTGAGAACCTTCCATTGTGGCTGGGGAGGAGAGATGAGGGGAGCTAAGGTGCAGAAAGGGCCCTGTCTACCATCTGCTCCATTCTCACCCCTCCCTGGGTATCCATTGTGATTTTGCCCTGTGGGGCCATGGGTCATCTGGGGCACTGTATATGTCCCAGGCACCAGATCTCCCACCGCCCAGGTCCCATGGATGTTCTGGGGAATTTGAACACAGCTCCAGTAGCCAAGGGAAGTGACCCCAGAAATGCCCCCACCCCAAGCCAGGGTCACCTGAGACATGCCTTCAGTGTGTGAGCCAACACTGGCAGCAGGAGTGATAGGTTAGGCTGTACACATGATCTAGGGCTTATTCTGTTGTAAAATTCTGGATCTCCACACCTGCAAGGGTCAGGACCAGGAGCTGGGAAAGGAGGGGACACAGTATACCATTGGTCCCAGTGGGATGAGAGACTGCCTACATGGGGAGAACCCAGAAGCAGGGAGCATTGCTCAGACATAGGTGTTAAGCCCCAAAGAGCAGAGCAGGCCCTGCTCTTCTGCTGCTCCCTGCTCCCACAGCCCACACTGGGATTCCTACTGTTAGAATATGAGGGAGCCCCAGACCTCAGATGCTGCCATCCTTCCTAACCTTGAACCTACCTTGGAAGGATGAAAAGACCCTTGCTGGTGTCTGCTGGCCATAACTGCCTGCCTCCCCACCAGTTTCCAAGAAGACCCCAGCTCTGTTGATGTCTCTGTAAGCTCAGAAACTGAGAGAGGTGCTCAAGGAGCTTGGAGAGGGGCCCAAGGCGGGTGTACCACATAGGAAGCCAGGTGTGCTGAGTGCAGCCCAGAGTAAGGCCATACCATAGGTCACCTCCTTTAACTGTTGCACTTTTAACCTCCTGAAAAGTGCCCTGAGGGCTGAGGCTGGCTCCTGCTCTGCCTGTGGTCCCTGACCTGGCCACCAGGGTTTTGATGGGGGTTCAGCCAATTCCACCTTATACTGGGATCCTTCTGAATAGACCTCCACCTCCTTGGCCACACTCGTACACAAAGTGCTGCCATTTCCAGGCCCAGGACAAGACAAGTCAAGCAGCCCTGAGCAGTGTCTACCATGGCCACCTCCCCACTGTCATTGGGATCATCCAGCACCAGGAAGCCAGCTGGCCAGTTCCACAGATTGCATGGAAGCATCCCTTCTCCCAAGCCTCTCCCTGTACACTCATGGAGCACAGCTCCATGCCCTATTTGCAGATCCCTTGATGATAAAAGGCTGGCCTGGGGCAGACCCCATTTGAACCATTTTGCTGAAGTCATAGCAATCCTATGGCCCTGCAGTCTCCACAGATATCCCATCAGGAGAAGATACTGAAAACCCTTAAGTTCTTAAGGAGGGGACTCTGTGTAGGCACACCTGACCCGTTACCCAAGTTGAAGGACAGAACTGTTGCTATTTTCAGAATTTTTCTGAAGCTCGGTACTAAACAAAACAGGACAGAGGGTTGGCTGTGTCCCATGGCCATCCACTCCCTAGGCTGCCATCAGGCTCAGTGCAGGCCTGGGTCTTAACCGTAGCACCTGCTGACATGGGAGAACTGGGAGGTGGGTGCAGGAGGGAAAAATCAATGCATGTCAACAGGGTTGGAAATTTATTTTCCATCTTGTGAGAGGGGCTTTGCAGAGATGCAAAGAGGGAAATGAAAAGCTATAAACACGTATCAGCCATCCTCCTTCCTGGGCCATTTCTTGATTAAAAAGGACTCCTTCCTAAGCTCCCGTGAGGGTCTAGGTGGCAGAGACACCTGCCTGGGAGAGAACCAAAGAGGTACCCTGAAGTTCTGCAGATAATCATGATGACTAATCCGATTGCAGCAATAATAGTAACGCACATTTGCTGACTGGAAGCTTTAAGCACTCTGTGATGTACTCCACATGCATTATTTAATTTCATTTTTATAGCCAGGCCACCAAACAGACATTATGAGCCTCCCATTCAGGCAGCCGAGGCACAGCAACTGCCCTGTCTCCCAGGTAGCTGATAGCCAGGGCCCACAACCCTAAGACTTCTTGGGGTCACCTCCACCAACCTTGGCTCTATGAGGCTGCTGTCAAGGCTGGGAAGAGCACCCCCTTCTCACTGTTGGAATTTAGGGAGCTGTGGATTTGGAGCAGGCTCCTGCTCCCACCAGGTGGCATGGGTGATTAACTTGGAACTCTGGTGCATGGCTGCAGCCAAGGCCCATAAAAGTGCACTGCTAATCCCTTTAATGAGTAGCATTGTGACACTCGATGGAACAGAGCTGGTTGACGGGGGCCTGGAGGAAGCCAGAGGGACAAGACAGTAGATGTTGTTCCTTTGTGCTGGTGGAAATGTCCAAGGCTAGCCAGAAGCTGAGCCAGGGATCCCAGGCACCCCCTTCCCAAGTGTTGAGCCCTTTGGCCTTCCCTGGAGTCCTGAGACCTGGGCTGTCTGCATTGTACCCCACCACCACTGGGTCTCTGATTGGCCACAAGTGTCCACTGCCATCTAGCTGAGAAGATGCCCCAAGAACAAGCCCAAAATGACCTTTATTCTGACCCCTGGCCAAGGTCTCCAATTCTCATTTAGGACATTTCTCCCCATCCCCAGGATGTACATGGGAAGCCAAAGGCATGGTGTTGAATAAAGTGACTGAAGCGTGAGAAGAGGCCTGTGTCCAGGCTGCTCCCAGCACTACTCTGCCAAGCTCCCAGCCAGTCTGGGCATCTCAGCAGGGGGCAATGGGCACAACCCAGCTTAGGAGTTGGGCCAGGAACAGAGCACAAATGAAACATGCCCTCCCTGTGCGTCCAGGGTCATGTCCCTGGCCAGGCTGATCCTCTTTTGGTCCCCTCTGACCTGTGACCCACAACCTGCAGAGTGGGGACCACTCTATCACCTTGCTATGCTTATTTCTTCTGACCTGAGTCTCCTCCCTTTGGTTTACTGCTCTTCTGTTGCCCCCTCTGCCCCTGTGGCCTGCCCAGCAGGGAGGTACAGCAATGGGCAGCAGACATGTGTTCTGGTAAGCATTCTCAGGGACTGAGGGAACAGAGCCCATGGCGGGCACTGGGGGCCAGACCCAGCAGTGCACATCTAGAATGTGGTCTGCATCAGCACCAGTTCTCCCTCAGGTGAGAACCCAGGTGGTACATGGGCCAGATGGTGCGTGGCTTTTTCTGGATTTTCTTGGGGGTATCTGTAGAGTGTGTGGTCCTGGAAGATTATCTTGTGCCTGAGTGCAACATAAGCTCTTCTTGAGTCACCTTGTCTCCTGGCCAGAAGCTGCCAGATCCTCTCCATGGGGACTGCTGCTGGGCTGTTCCCCGTCAACACGCTTGACCAGGCACTTGCCAGCTTCGGTGGATTCTCTGCATAAGGCCATGCCAACTGCGAGACAGCAGTGGGGGGCAGGGTTGATCTGGGGTGTAAGGAGGAGGGCGTGGCCAAAGCAGGACCCCTGAGTTGGAAGATCCGGAGGTTCCCTGACAGCTGTGCTGCCCAGCTCCCTACCCCATGGTCTCCTGCCAGTCCAACTGCATGGGGCCCTAGCCAGCACTGCATGGGTCATAGGTCCTGTCTTCCCCTTCCCAAAGCTGCTCCTTCTCTTGCTCAGTGTGATTCTTCTTCGTGAAGGGGGCCTTGGCTCCATCATACCAGTTCCATCTCAGGGAACCCCCTCCACTTGCATGCCACCGTCCCCAACTGCAGAGCCCCCACTGCGAGCCTGCCCTGCCCCTGTGTGACACCCCCACCTGCACCTCCAGATAGCCCTGCACCCGCTTGCAGAGATCACTGTACTTCACCATCATTGTCCATATCTTTTCCAAAAAGATTCCTCAATGCTTTTCTTTTCAAAAGGGAAAAAAAAAGGAAAAAAAAAACAATGCCAACAGCCCAGCGCCCGTGAGCAACCCAACAATAACAAAGCGTGCGTTCGCGATGGAGGCAGGTAAGGCCGCGCCTTTCCCTTTGTAGTCGTCCAGGGCGGGCAGTGGGATAGCTCCATGGGGTGGGGGCTCATGCACCCCTCCTCTCCTCCACAGCCCCACCTGTTCCTGTGCTACTCTCAGCAGGGAGAAGGCATGGCAGAGGGTGCCCAGGAAGGCAGTCAGGGGACCTTCCCCGGTCATGTCTATACTGGAGACTGAACTTCCACTCTGCTCGCTGCCCTGTGCTTGTCAGGGATCCTCCAGTAAGGTCGCAGAGACAAAGCACAGCATGCCTCCCCATCTCCAGCTCTCCACCTTACTGGGGAGGGCACCTGCAAGCTGCTAGAAGGCCTGGCAGCTCTGCCAGGGAGCAGTTCTGGTTCGCTAAGGAAGGAGCCCTGAAGCTAAGCTTTTGGGAGAGGGGAGCTACTAGCCCCCCCCCAACTGAAGGAAGTGGCATGAGCACAGACCCAGAGTGTCCTGCAGCCTGGAGCACTCCTGGCCTGGCCTCTTGCACACAGTGGCAGATAATACCTGCGGGGCAGAGCCCCAAACTTGCTGTTGGTAGCATTGAGTGGGACAAGGTGGGGCAATTTAAACCTTCCCCCAGAAGCTGTGAGCAGCCAGGGAGGTTTTTTATCTGGGGCAGAACACGAGGTTTGTGCTACAGCCTGACCCCTGTGGTCAAGGAGTGGGTGGGATTCAGAAGATCCAGGTGGGCCATCCAGGCAGATCCCCAGGGCAGAGGCAGCAGACAGTCGTCTCATAACAAATCCCACTGAGTCCCTGGTACTCCGGGATGCAGGTGTGCAAAGGAGAAGCCTGGGGCCTGGTGGGTAGTGGGACAACAGGAACCTGGCGGCTGGGGCCACATGTGGGCCAGAGGGCTGTACATTCATCCTGTGAATCGCCTTGACAGCCGTCTCGGCTCTGCCACACCATGGATGGAATTGGGGCAGGCATCCACTCACTTGTGTGCTGGGGCCACTGGGGCTGCTTGGGGTGTTGCTGGGAGCCTGCACCTGGGGGTTATGCGGGTGCTGTGCATGGTCCTAGACTCTGGATCCCGCAGCTTCTGGAGCAGCATGGATGATCTGCTTTTGCGTCAAAACCACAGAGGCTGCTCTGCAGCCCTGGAAAGGGGTTCTGCCTCCCCTGAACTCGCGGCCTTTCCTGCTCCTTCACCTGGGGCTTTATTCCTTGCTCCTGGTGTGCTGATCCTAAGGAAGCCCCTGTTTTTCTTGCTACTTCCATGCACCTTCCCTGCCCTCCTGGCCCTGCTGTCAGCGCCCCCTAGTGCCAGGATGGTTATGCATGAGGATAAGGGCCTCTGAATCCAAATGGGGCCTCAAACTCTTTGGCTTGCCTGCCACAAACAAGAAAGCAGAGGGAGCTCTCCTGGAGCCCAAAGCTTCTATGTAGCATTTCTGGGACCTATTCTTTGCTTTTCTGTTCTCTTCCTCTGGTGGCACAATGGTCTGTACCCCCAAGCCAGGGCACCCCTGAAGGATGAGATCCCAAGCCAACTGCGCCTGCCCACTTCTCTGTCCTTCTCCTGATAACTCTTGACTGCCCCAGGGTCACAGCCCCAGGAAAGCTGGTGTCTCCTGGAGACCAGGGCCCCTGCAATCAGCCCTCAGCCTGCGTTTCACTGCCCTGCTCCTCCCACCCCTGGTCGGGCCTGGCTTCTTAGTGCACCCATTCGGCCTGGGCCCACTTGTCAGCCTGGGCAGATGCATTCCTTTTGCCTATCCATTCTGCAGTTGTGGCTTCTGTCAGCTTCAGTGTTTCAGGGGCAGCTGGCAGGGAGTAGGAGCCAGTGGATGGTTCCTGCCCGGCTGATGATGGTGGCCCAGGAAGAAAGGCCATGACCCAGTCCTTCCCTAAGCAGAGCCAGTTGTGCTGTATATGGATGGGGCCTGAGGTCCAGGAGCAGCAGCAGGCTGGAGGAAGAAATTAAAAGCCAGGCTAGCTGAATATACTGGCCAGGCACACCTTGCAGGTTGCAGCGGCCACTTTTGAGGCCCTGGGCAGGATGGGGGAAGTTAGAGTAAGTGGATCGGCAAGCCTGCTCAGACACAGGCAGGTATCCCTTAGAGAAGGGTAGGCTGCATATCATCACATCTCAGCTCCAAGCAGCCTCTACAGAGTTTCCAGGCCTAGGACTGGCTACATCTCGGAGCCCACAGAAAGGGATTGAAAGGGAATAAGGCTCAGTCACCTGCAGTGAGCCAACAAGTAATTCCTCCTTCCTTGTCTTTAGCAAGCAGAAAATTCTATTCCCAGTCCACACAGCCCAGGACTATATCAGATAATGAGAGGATAGGACAGTTAAGATGCCTGTAGTGGAATGAGAAAGGTCAAGTTGTTGAATTCATGGTGTCATGGGCCAGGGAAAGGGACACAAGTGGTTGGGGCCTTCCCACCTGCTTTACTGGTTGATTTGAACATGCATATTCTGAGTGATGCCCAGGAGGCCCAGAGGCTGGAAGAAAGGGAGAAAGGCAGCGCTCCAAGCAAGCAGGGAACCTCCCTGCAGTGAAACATGCCCCCTCACAGCCAGCATCCTGTGCTGCAGGGTCACGGAGTATGTTCCAGAAGGTACTAAAGATGAGCCAAGGCCCAGCCAGCAGGCTGCTTGAGTGGATGAGAATGAGTGACTGAGCCAGGGCACAGGCTGCAGGGGTGGGCGAGACAGGCAAGGAGAGATGGGCACAGATCAGGCCGGGAAGCCACAGTCCTTCTCGTGTCCTGGCTTCTGCCCACCTGCCTCTCCTGGAGATGTGAGATGGGAGGCAGCATTAAGGAGCTGCAGGGAATGCCAGCCAAGTGCAGGTGCAGACACAGGCCCAATGAATCACAGATAACTGTGCCCCTGGCCTTAAAGGGCTTTTCTGCAGGGAGGGAAAGATGATCCAAATCTGGATGGGGCCAGCCAAGGGGCAGGGGCAGCTCTGCTTGCTGGCTGCACCTCCCTGGGACCTGACCTACTGCCTGGCCACTCTGGGGAGCAGCATGGCGTTCCCTGCAGAAGGATGCAAGTGGGCTGGGGCAGAACAGGGCCTCCAGACAGGTGGCTGGCCCAGGGTGCACCCCTGACTCCAGCCTCAGCTCTGACCAGGCCCTGCCTTCTGTCTTACAGAGCTTCAGCGAGAGGGAAGCATCGAGACTCTGAGTAACAGCTCAGGTTCCACCAGCGGCAGCATCCCGAGAAACTTTGACGGCTATCGATCTCCACTCCCCACCAACGAGAGTCAGCCCCTCAGCCTCTTCCCCACTGGTTTCCCATAGTTCCCAGCAATCTGCTTCAGACCAGCCAGCCCACTCACCCACTGGAGAGAAGGGAAAAGGCTCCCACACCTCAACCCTAACCCTGCAGCCTCTGCTCCTCTGTTGTCACCATTTCTCCAAGCCCGGTGATATCAGCCACCTATCTTGAGAAGAGCCCCCTACCCAGAGTACATCCTGATCTCATCTGCCCGCTTGGCAGGGGGCTGTGGCCTCAGAAACTGCAGATGCTCAGTCCCCATCTCCGTTCGCATTTGATGTCCTGCATTGGATCCGCTTTTGTATTTTCTAACCATACCCACAGGGGCCCTGGAACACTGGGTTGGGAGGGGGTAGTTGGGTCCAGCCAAGGACTTGAGCCTGAATGGACAGGCTCAGCCCCAGCCCTCTGAGCTGTGACACACTCTACCCCTGTGCTGCCCTTGATCACCTGTGGCATGGCTTGAGCCAACGCCCAGTGTACCAAGGAGGGAGTGCCTCCCCTCCCTATCAGCTCACAGGGAGGGTCTTTCAGATCATTACACCCTTTTACCCTGGTTCCGTGCTGTTCAGTGGAAGAAGCTGTAGTTACCGAGGCCCTGTCGGAAAGTGCACGTCTCGTCCAATAAATCACGCTGCAATTGGTGTCCATCCCTGAGTTGCTGGAATCAGGGGCCTTGCCAAAGCCTGAGCAGATCCCTGTGGGCCTGACCCTGTGCCCTGGCTCCCGAATCCCAACCCTTGAATGCGCAACTGAGAATGGAGCACCATTGGGAATGAAAAGGACAAGTTCTCCTTGGGAATTTGGGTGAAGCCCAACGTAAGTCCTCCCGCTCCTCACCTGTTACCACAGCTAGTGCATACTGGGTGGCAGTCAAGGCCTGCCCAGCCCTTGATGCGTGCTGGCAGGTGGCTGTGAGACGCATCAGAGCTTGACAAAAGCCAGGGAGACTTTATCTTTAGGGCATTTCTTTGGGGAATTGTGTCTTTTCAAACTCAGAAGATGAAAGAGCAGTCAGGTGGAGGTGGGTGTCATGCATAAAATTCTGTTGAAATCTTAGATGAGGACAGTTTTGTTCCCTCCTCCTCTCCATTCTGTATCAAAATGAGAAGCAACAAAGAGAGAGGGGCTGGGAGCAAACAGGCTGGGCAAGAAGATAAGTGCTGGCTGCCACTTCCAAGAGACCCCAGGTGGCCTTGCAGGATTGAAGGAAACCCAAGGAGCCAGGCATGGTTGGGCTGAAGTTTAATGACCATCTGTGGAGGAGTCAGGGTCACAGACAAGCAGGATTTCCCATCCAGCCCGCCTCCAACCAGAGCCAGGGCAGCTCCCCAGCCACACACCCTGTCCCACCTCTCACCCCATAGCAGATAATCTCCAGCCCCTCCTTGTGTCACTTGGAAAAAGGGGCCTGAGTCACACTAGGCTGTGCAGGCTGTCCCTCCCACTGGGACACTGCACAGGGGAAGTGTACTAGAGCGAGGCATGCTGGAGCCAGTGGAGGGCCTGGGCAGACAGAGGGGGCCCACAGGAGGAGTGACAGCCTTTTCCCCCTTTAGATGAGTTGGAGACACTAATGTACCTAGAGTGGCCCCCACCATCCTGCCTGTCTATGGGGACAGGGGGCAGGGCGCCCAGTTCCCTATGGATGGGACCAGAAGTTCAGGAAGCCTGCAGCCCTCTGAGCTCACCCTGGGGCATATCATAGGGTTGGGGCAAAGACCTTGCTACAGGGGACTTTGGATTGGCAGCTCACAGTCTGGAGATCCCCCTGCCTAGCCTTTCCCCTACTGTGGGGGTAAACAGCTGTGGCCACCTCCGGCCAGGGAAAGTGGTGGGTGTCTCCTAGACTTGGCGGGACAATCTGGTTATTCATCTGCTTACAGTCAGGGCAACTCTTGGAGGAGGGACAGGGATAAGAGAGGCCAGATAAGCCAGGCCCCATGGTGGCTGCCCCTGGAGTTCAGGTTATCAGAAAGGCCTTGGGCCTGGCCCCTGGCTAATTGGGGACATCAAGGACTCTGCCATAGGCCACAATCAGCTGGAAGTGTGAGCTGGGGCCCTGAGCTGGGGTGGGTATTGCCTTACTGCCACTGGGCCTGGATGTGCCATATATTGTTGGCTACAGGTAACCTCCAGGGCAATCTCCACTTCACCCCCAGCAGCCAGTGACCTCATGAAGGCATCAACTAGGAGGTCATCATTGAAACATCAATCTAATAGCTGTGGGCCAGTGACCTTAAGGAAACTACTGGACCTGATTCTGGGCAAATTGCTAGGGACTCCTCAATGTATTGGAGGATAAACGTAACTTCATAATCTGGATCAAGAAGCTGAGGGACTCAGAGAGGCATCTCCAAGAGGGCCTGGGGTTCATGGGAGAAGGTACCCAGGCACACACAGCTCCCAGGGACATAGGCAGGGGCCCAATCAGGCAGCCTCAGGCCACAGCTGGAGATGGATCCTGAGTAGTGGTCACAGAGTCTAACCCAGAACAGCACTGAACCATCCTCATTTTGCAAATGCCAGGCTGAAACCAGATAAGGGCAGGGCCTTGTCCAAGGCCACAGAATCACACAGCTGGTCAGCTAGTCCCTGTCTGCACCTTGCACCTAGTCCCCTTCCTGGGGGGCCACAATCTGAGCTGTCCCCCTCCCTTTTAGGACTTGCCCTCATACTCCAGTGCCCTACCCCTCCTTAAGCTCCCTTCCTGTCTGTGAAACTGCTTGTCCCTGTGTAGCTGGGAAGGCATACCATCTATGTGTCCTCCCTGCAGAGCCCAGGCCAAGGCAGAAGGTGGAGGCTGGCTCCACAGCCATGGTGGCATCCGCTCCTGGGAGGGGGTACATCTGGGCTAGTTCTCCATCCCAGCTCTGCCCCAGAAGTTGCAGGACCTCAGATGCTTCAGAGTCTTCCTCGGTAAGGAAGGATCTGTGTGTAAGGAAGGGCCTGGGGACAAAGGGTGGGGAAGGGAGTTTGGGTGCAGAGGCTTGAGATGTTGTACCAAGGAGTCCATGGCGCGGCACAGGGAGGGAATAGGTGGCCGGGCTGCATCCTGCAACGTGACTCTTCCACCACAAGCTGCTCCCTGGAGAAGGCAATCAAGAGCCTGGGCTGAGGGTGGGGGTAGTGGGGGGTGCCAGGCGGTGCCCCAGCCGCAAGTGGGTCCGACCTGGAAGTTCTTCCTGAGCTTTATCTCCTTGCCCGAAGCCGCGCATCCGTGCCCTAGCAAGTTTACAGGTGCGAGTCTCGCTGGGGCCTGGCCTCCAGGTCCCAAGTGCACAGCTGTGAAACACGGGTTCGCAGCCCCAGCGTTCAGCGATCCCCAGGCCCTGGGGAAGTCACGCAGGGCAGGATGAGGTGACCTGCAGCTGGTTCTCCTATTCTGGCCCTGAGCGACGCCCCTCCCCCAGGCCAGGTCTGTCCCCTCTCTGGGAAGATAAGCTGGGCCCCGCCTCTGCAGCCACCGGGGAGACCAGGGCCCCGGCCACACAGGCCGGCAGATGCACTTCCCGGGGCCTAACTGGAGGAAGTGTCCCCGCCGCCAGGCCTGGTGCAAGACGGCGGCCACACGGCCACCAAGAGGGGTCATGCCATCGGGCCCCACCCCTCAGCCCCAGCCCAGCGGCCGGCCCTGCGCGGGGTAATTGGGACAGGAGGGAGGCGAGCGGCAGGCGGAGGCCCCAGAGAGACTGCGCGCCTGTCAGCCACAATTTGTTTAAGTGGACGGGACAGCCGGGCCGCTGCGGGCTGGGGTCACCGAGGCCGCGGCCCCCATCTCAGCCAGACCCGGGACCGCGGGGGAGCCCAGCCGGGCCGCTAAAGCGGGCTGGCTGGCGCCAAGGCTCCGGGAGGTATGGGGCCCGCGGAGAAGCCGGGCAGGGGGAAGCCGAGCGTGCTGGTGGGGACGCCCGCCCTCAGTCTCCCCGGGTATAAGGAAGGACTTGCGCGTGTGCCCGCAGCGCCAGACTGTCACGCACGGCCCCGCGCTGGACCCAGGCGCTGCCCATGCCACGGCAGGCGGGTACCAGCCTCGCGCCAGTCGCCCACAGCACCCACCCCTGCAAGACTTGCCGCCGTCCCTCCACGCGGGTCACGCAAACCCAAGCCCCACCACACAGGCGAGGACTCCAACGGGAACCCCGGGCACGGCCTCGACATGACCCTTAACCCCAAGGACGCTGCAGGCGGCACCCGCCTTCCCCACTAGGCTGGCCTTTAGCGGGAGACTGCGGCCCCGCTGGCGCCCAGACCCACCCCGCCTCGTTTCCTGGTTGCGGGAAGCGCGGGGGTGGACGGACCGCCGCGCGCACCAGGGCTGAGGTCGCCAGGCTGCACCGCCCGATGCCCGGGCCCGGGACCGCCCGGGAGAGGGAGGGGCAGCTGAGCGCGCGTCCCCCGCCCGTCTGTGGGGCCCAGCCGATGCGAAGTGACAGGGGCCGGAGCTTTGTTGTGGAGCCTCGGCCGCCTGGCGCCAACCGCCCCCGCCCGTGCCCTCCCCCTGCATCCCCGGGCGGCCCGCGAGGCGCCCCCCGGGGCCTCTTAAAGAGACACGCACACTCGGCCCGGGGACTCCCTCTGGGGCGCCGGCTCCTGGGAAGCAGGAGGGGGCAGGGCGCGGGCGAGGCGGGGGAGGGGCCCGGCGCCGCTCCTGGGCCGCCGGCCTCCCCAGCGCCGGCTCTTGGAGAGGGGGTTTGCTTGTGGCAGGACCCCGGAGCTGCAGAGAGAAGGAAGGTGGGGCGGGGCAAACGGTGGGATCTAGCCCGAGAGCGAAGCCTGTGACCACCGAGGGAACAGCCTATGGCTGTGTAGGTGGAATCGCGGTCCCCAAGTGCTGCCTCCACGGGTTTCGTAAGCAAATAGCCCAAGCCTGTGGGACCCCCCCCACACACACCAGGCCAGCCTCGGACTCTTCCCCCTGGAGAATGTCCAAAATGCATATCCTTCAAGGCGCACACTTTCTAACGAATACTACCACACACACACACACACACACACACACACACACACACACACACACACACACACACACACAGCCCCCAGGCCCGACTCGGGCACATGGTGGAAGAAAGCCGCCCCAGCGGTTATCTGGCCACAAACGTGTCCACACACACACACTGCTCTGCAGGGTTAGACGCCAGCCCATGCCGAAGCCCACACGGTTTTGGCCCTGGCTGTGTAGACGCCGCCGCTGCCCCTCTGAAGCTTTGTTCCCCCCAGAAGCTTCGTTCTGGGCAGAAGGGAAAGACCCAGCGGCTGCGGGAAGGCGGCTGTGGGGAACTGCGAGAGCCCCAGGGCTGGCTCCAAAAAGTAGAAAAACGGTTTCAGAGACCAAACGGGCTCTGGGATCCAGAACCCGCCTTGGCTAATACGACCCAAAAGGGTGCGCAGCGGCGGGTAGAGCACCACTGAGTGTGCAGTGGACGTGCCCTCCGCGTGTGTCCAACTCAGCTGCACAGGTATGGGCGGCTGGGGGACGGGAGGGTCACTGGCGGTGAGAACAGGTGCCGTGTGGCCTCTCGAGACGCGCCCTCCAGGAACCAGCGCTAGCCCGAATGGAGGCAAGTACTGAGGTCGCTTTCCTTTGCCTGCGCACACCTTAATTTGCTGCGGCACCACACCAGGCGCCTCTGTCTCTCCCACCCCCTATCTCTCACTGCGAGAGAGGGGGTGAAAATCCTAGGGCTGCCAGAAGGCAGAAGACGGACCTATCCCAGAGGGGGCTCAACTACAGGTGGCTCGCAGACACCCAGACTCCCACTTGCGTTCCTTAGCACTCTTGAACCTGGGAGGCTTGCGCTTCCGAGACGCCACCAAAGTAGCCTAAGTGGCCCGGAGCAGAAGGAGGACGCGGGTGTGCAAATTGATCAAAGGGACGTGCAGTCTCCCGTACCGGGTGCAGCGAAAATTCACTTGGGCACAGGCGGAAAAAACCGAGCTGGGGTCGACCTGCGCTGGGCAATTCCCGCGCCTGCCAAAGTGCGCTCCCCTTCCTAGTCCCGAGGATCCACTGCTTTCTTGACCGCCCGAGGGCTCAGGTGCTGGGTTGCAGACCCAGACCAAAGCTGAGTCCAGAGCCTGCTGGGAACTCCAGGTTTCCTCCGAGTCCGTCAACAAGAGGAGGGCAGGCCAGGGATGCCCCGTGCTTCCCGAGTGCTGGGTTACGTCCCGCTCCCGCCCGCGCCGGCCCCCTCGGGGACGCTGCGGTGGTTCCACTCACCAACTCGCGCTACCTGGGTTCTGCTCCGGGACCTCGGCCGCCCAAGCCTCCCGACTCACCCGCCCACCGGCCTCGCTTTCCAGCTCCCGCAGCCTCCCTCCGGAGAGCGGGGTCCCCTGGGCGGCGCCGCGACAGGGAGCGGGGTCGGAGGCCGGGCTGGGGCGCGGGCCAGAGCGGCCTTGCCTCCGGGCGCAGGAGGAGGGCGCCCTCTCTCCTCACGGGGCCGTGTCAATGCTTTGCACTTGGGGCCGGCTGAGGCTGGGGTGGGGGGTTGGGGGGTCTTTCTCCGAGGCTCCTGGACCCAGACGGCCCCCCGCCTCGGGCTCTGTCCCAGGTCAGGTCGGCCCTCCACGCTTTCCAGTCCCCGCGCCGGCGGCGGCGACGGGCGCAGGCGGTGGGGTGGGGGCCGGGGCAGGGGGAGGGGTCTAGGGGCCCGTCGGCCCGTCATTGGTTAATATTTTATTCTGTTGACATGTTTTCTTACTGCTGAGGCTTCCGACACCTTCTCCCTGGTCCCCCTCCCTCGGCCGGAGCTTGGCCGGAGCTGTCAAAACCCCGCCCCCGGAGACCCACAATTGGTCCAAAAAGCGTAAAATCAGCAATCAAGGGGGGCCTGGCTCGTTAGCGCAGGGGATCCGAGCAGAGCAGGACATGTGAGATAGTCACAGTTTTCCAGAGATCACGACAAGATCTTACCAGTCGCGCGTGGTCCCCGGCGCCGGAGAGGGCCAGCCCAGCCCAGCCCAACCCCGCGCGCGGAGTCCCCTCCACCCCCGCGCCCAGAGCGCCCCGCGCCCCTTTGCGGACCGCGCGGGACAAGGAGCAGAGAGGAGCGGAGCCGCTGCCGCGCCCGCGGCCAGAGCCGTCCGTCCTCAGCGCGCAGCCGCCCGGGCCGGGGGTCCGAGCCGCGCGCCCCCGGCCCCGGCCCCCGGGCGCCTGGGCCGGATGTCCCGATGAGAGAGCCGGCGCTGGCAGCCAGCGCCATGGCTTACCACCCTTTCCACGCGCCACGGCCCGCCGACTTCCCCATGTCCGCCTTCCTGGCGGCGGCGCAGCCTTCCTTCTTCCCGGCGCTCGCGCTACCGCCCGGAGCGCTGGCCAAGCCGCTACCCGACCCGGGCCTGGCGGGGGCGGCGGCCGCAGCGGCAGCGGCCGCAGCGGCGGCCGAGGCGGGGCTGCACGTCTCGGCACTCGGCCCGCACCCGCCCGCCGCGCATCTGCGCTCGCTCAAGAGCCTGGAGCCGGAGGACGAGGTGGAGGACGACCCCAAGGTGACGCTGGAGGCCAAGGAACTGTGGGACCAGTTCCATAAGCTGGGCACGGAGATGGTCATCACCAAGTCTGGGAGGTAGGGAGCCGGCGGGCGAGCGGGCGGGCTGGCTGGGGACCCACGGCACCGGTCAGCGCCGTGCCCTCAACTCGCGGCTCGGAGCTTCCGTCCACCCCTGCGCCTGCTTCGCTCCGGCAGAAGATACTACATTGGCTTTTCTCTTTTGGCACCGGGGCGAATTTTTTTAAAAAATGAAAACATCAAAATCCTACGAATGAAATAAAACGAAATTTTGCTCCAAAAGAACAGTCCGAACCGTTCTGGGTCACAAAGCCGAGAAGGCCTGGAGGCTCGGTCTTGGCCGGTGTCTTCAACCCCGTGGCCTCACTTTGCGGCCTTCGGGTGGGTCTCAGAGCTCCCAGCAGATTCAGTGTCCCCCCATGCTCTCTACCTGGATCCCGGGGCCCTCATTCGGGCCCCACGCACCACACACACCAGGCCGAACGCTCGGCTCTCGGCTGAGGCCGCAGTGAAGCTGAGCCTGTGGTTCCAGGCGGCCTAGAGTCTTTCCCTGGCCGGAACTTGGAGCTAGGAACGCACACCCGTGCTACCACAGGCCTTAAAGCCAGCAGGAAGCCACAGTCCCCCACCCTCCACCCTGCCACTCAGCCTCAGCTTCAGAGGATCCAGGCCTGGAGCTCACCCTCTTCCCCCGAACTTCAGGGTGGAGGTTCCTGGTTAGGCTCTGCAACCTAAAACAACACCTTCTGAACTTACTTTGGGAGCTTCCCTTGCAAGTGAGCGTTAAACCCTGAAGGAGGTTCGGGAAGATTCAGGAAACCTGATGTATTTCTACAAGGGCCCAGATTTCTTTCATCTGGGAATCACAGAGAGGATCGCCAAATCTGAGCAGCGGGGTGGGGGGTAAGGGGAAGCCGTGGAAGGGACGGTCTGGCTACCAAAAAGGGGATCTGGGAGGAACAAGAGGGCAGAACAGGGACCACAGGGGTTGGAGTAGGCCTTCCAGGCACTGCTGCACAGCTGGGGACAAGGGTCCTGGACACAAATCCCAATGGCATCTCCCCTACCCCCATTCCTAGGCGGATGTTCCCCCCCTTCAAGGTTCGAGTCAGTGGCCTGGACAAGAAGGCCAAGTACATCCTGCTTATGGACATTGTGGCCGCCGACGATTGCCGCTATAAGTTCCACAACTCCCGCTGGATGGTGGCAGGCAAGGCTGACCCGGAGATGCCCAAACGCATGTACATCCACCCGGACAGCCCGGCCACTGGGGAGCAGTGGATGGCTAAGCCTGTGGCCTTCCACAAACTGAAACTGACCAACAACATCTCTGACAAGCATGGCTTCGTGAGTGTGGGACAGAGGTGGGGATGGGGTCCAAAAGCCCAGCACCCCACCCTATAACTGGGCAAGAGCTGGGTGCCAGGATCTTTTGGCCCAGAATGCCCCTGCCCAGGACACCACCTGGTGAACTACACCTGCAGGGCCTGGGGGAATGACCTGGCGGGTGGCGGCCAGTAAGCTCCAGGCCACTTCCAGTTCCAGGTCCTGTCTGACCTTTGAGAGTAGCTCCTGAAGTCAGGCAAGAGGCAGGTGCTGTGGGACTGGCCGGTCGCAGCCGGTTAACCACTTCTGGCCTGTATTGTTGGTACGCTCATGACTTCAGCTTATACCTCATTCTTCCCTTAAGACTAGAGGATTTAAATGTTGAGCCAGCCTCGCTGAGACCTTTCCCTCCTAGCACAGACAGGTGCCCAAGCTGGATATTAGAGAGCTCTCCACTTAGCCTGAGCCCCGGCAAGCTAGGCTGGGGTGCCCATAGAACAAAAGAAAATTCCCCTTGTGAGGTAGGGCAGTCTGTGAGCTATCACCTGGGGAAGGTCCCACTGCTTTCTTCTAGGAGGAACCAGGAAGAGAGGTTACAAATGAGCTATAGGTAGCTTTCGTGCTTTGCGTTGTTGTTTTGTTTCCTTTAATTTCTGACTTGTAGGGGAGTAATTTATCAAAGGTGAAAGAAAACGGGTGTGAGAAAGAAAAGTAAGAGAAAGAAAAAAAGAACTGTACATTAGGAAAAATGAGAGTGGAATGAGGCAGAACCAAAAAAATGAGAGATAGAGGGGCGGTCTGGTCCCTGGAGAGCAGGAGACTGGAACCGGGGGCTGGGGGCTGCTGGCTGACCCGCACCCTCCCCGCAGACCATCCTAAACTCTATGCACAAGTACCAGCCGCGCTTCCACATCGTGCGGGCCAACGACATCCTCAAGTTACCGTACAGCACCTTCCGCACTTACGTCTTCCCGGAAACCGACTTCATCGCGGTCACCGCTTACCAGAATGACAAGGTGCGCGCCGGTGGCATGCCCAGGTGCCCCCTCCCTCCAGCAGACTCCAGCACTCCACTCACCCCCCACCCCGCATCTTTGGCTGTCGCTCACCACTTCTGTCCGGTCACACACCCCCCCACCCCCCGCCGTGGCACCCACAGCCCCAAGGGTACCTATGCACCCTCTCCCCAGAGACACCCACAGCTGGGCGCTCGTTCGCAGGCAGATATTTACTTAGTAATTAACAGAAACTAGGCGCCCGTGCTGACATTTTTACGTTTTATTCGTTTATGTCTTGGCTCAGGAATAAAAATTTAAATGAAGCGAAGCGAAGGCGCGGGGGCATTCTGCCCAGGCTTTACCAACACTAGAACTAGAGGCCAGTTTTCACTTTCCCAAGGGAGATAGAGGGTGGAACAGATGACAGCCCCCTCCCCAAGTATCCCACGCTACTGCTGCTTTCGGTTTGGCCAGGCTCATGACTCTTTGGGAAGCGCTCAGAGAATTTTCACTCGAGTTTAAGGATTTATCCTGCTGGCTACATATCTACCACCCCACCGCCCAATGCACTGGGATAGAGACACCTCCCCATACACACACACACTAGGCAGGCGCCCTTGTGCACCACTGTTTGGAGAGCAAAGGGGTCCCAGTGGCAGCAGAGGTCCTTTCGGCTTGGTGGGTCAGGGGACCCGCCCGGCTCGCGTGCATGGTTGGATTCATGCTGAGATGTGTGAATTCATTTGGTTCTGTGAGCGCGAGTTTGTGCTGTGTGCGCAGAGGTCCGCTCCGGCCGTGCGTGCGGGGATCGGTGCGAGTATGGGCGGGCTCGCCTGCACGGGGCTCGGGTAGGTGTGCGCCCGCTCCTGAGCGTGGCGTTTCACTCGCGGTGAGGGCAGGCCTGTTTGGTTTACTGGCTTGAGCTAGTTCAACCACTAGGGCCTGTGCGTGAAGATTATTCTTTGAATAAACTTACTGGGGGAGAGACCCTGACACCTTACTTTGGGCGCATGGGCTGGCGCGGGGTGAAGGCAAGGGTATTGCCAAGTGGACACTACCCGGGGCTTCTCTTTGGCCGGAGGCCTCTGGTCGAGCCGTGGCCTGACCCAGAGCCTTCCTCTTCCCGCCTCTCCACCCCCCCCCCCCCCCCCCCGCGACCCCGCAGATTACGCAGCTGAAGATTGACAACAATCCGTTTGCCAAGGGCTTCCGAGACACCGGGAACGGTCGGCGCGAGAAAAGGTGAGGGCTGAGCGGGCCGGCCCGCGGCGGGTGCCCTGGGGAGCGGGCCGGCGCGCACCGAGCTGACCTGCTCGCTTGCTGGCCCCCAGGAAGCAGCTCACGTTGCCCACGCTGCGGCTGTACGAGGAGCATTGCAAACCTGAACGCGATGGCGCCGACTCGGACACCTCATCCTGCGACCCTCCGACTGCGCGGGAACCGCCGCCTTCCCCGGGCGCAGCACCCAGCCCCCTGCGCCTGCAGCGGGCCCGAGGTGAGGGTCGAGCGGCCAGACCAGAGCGGGGAGCGGGCGCTGGGGAAGGACCGCTCAAGGCCCCGGATTGGCCTTTAGGTCAGCGAGCGGGTTTCATTTGCAAGGCCGGGTTAGACGGGGGAGTCAGAAATGAGTCGGTGCGGCACCTCTCCCCCACTCCCCAGCCCGGTGGCTACTGGTGCGCTCAGAGCGCAGGCCCTGGCGCTTGGTGGGACTCGACAGTCCGGGTCTCTGGACCGAAGCTCGGTTTCACTGTCAATACGGGGTCCTGCTTGAGGTGACTCCTAGTCGCTCTCTCGCCCGAAATCCCGGATCCCTGGGACTCGACCTCCGCAAGGACGGACAATCCCAGGCCGCCCGAACGGGGTACAGACCCTGGGGAAAGGCTTAGCATCGCTGCCCGCCCAGGTCTCTCATTCAGTCATCCTCTCTAACCACAGCCGAGGAGAAGTCGTGCGCTGCAGACAGCGACCCGGAGCCAGAACAGCTGACGGAAGAGCGCACCGGGGTGGCTTTAGGCCGCAGCCAGGCTCAAGACAGCGCCAGTCCCCCACGCTTGACCGAACCTGAACGTGCCAGAGAGCTGCGCAGTCCCGACAGGGGAAAGGAGTCTGCCGAGAGTGGTGGAGACAGTCTGTTTGGCCTGAGGAGCCTGGAAAAGGAGCGAGGCGAGGCCCGGAGGAAGGACGAAGGGCGCAAGGAGACGGCAGAAGGCAAAGAGCCTGGCTTGGCGCCACTAGTGGTGCAGACAGACAGCGCGTCCCCGCTGGGTGCCGGACACCTGCCCGGCTTGGCCTTTTCCAGCCATCTGCACGGGCAGCAATTCTTTGGGCCTTTAGGAGCCGGCCAGCCGCTCTTCCTTCACCCAGGACAGTTCGCCATGGGCCCTGGCGCCTTCTCCGCCATGGGCATGGGTCACCTGCTGGCCTCGGTAGCAGGTGGTGGCGGCAACGGTGGAGGTGCAGGACCTGGGACTGCCACGGGGCTGGATGCAGGCGGGCTGGGTCCCGCAGCCAGCGCAGCGAGTACCGCAGCTCCCTTCCCGTTCCACCTCTCCCAGCACATGCTGGCATCTCAGGTAAGGCTTGTGTTGCCATGACTGCAAAAAGGAGGGCGAGGGCCGGAACTAAGGTGGGCGGAGGATTTGAGGGGCGCCACTGGAGCCTCCAGCTGGCACAAACTCCAAGGGGGTAAGGTGGAGAATCCACCTGATTTCCATCCCACCTGCATTCTGAGAGGAAAACTAGGTTGTGGGTCTGGCCATGGCGATGCCCTGACTCCAGGGTGCACTTGGTCAAGTCCTTGCTCTTTTTTGGACCTGTTTGCTCCCCTACAATCTCAGCTGGGAGTCACTGGTAGATACTTTCTCACTGACTGGGGGGTGCCCTGGGAAGTTCACTCTCCTGGTTCCAGAAAACTTTGGAGGGACACAAACACTGCTGGCTTGCTCTCCATCCTGAGAGTCTAGGGTGACAGAAAGAGGGAGGAGTGAATCCTTCACCATTTTTTTCACCACTGGCCACCAAAACGCACCCCACTTCCAGACACCTCTTTCTTTGCAGTCCCTCTCAGAAGTCCCCCTCCCAGACCAAGGACAGGCTGGGCTTCCTCCACCTGAGCCCCCTCTCACTCTCCTCCCCACATCCCATCCCATCTCAGCATAGGAGGGGATTCAGTGCCCTGGGGCCCAGATGAAATTCTGAGCTCCCAGGAGACAGGTTATGAAAATGTGGCCAGCGGCATAAGAAGGAGATCCAATGGGGAGAACAGCCTCTTTGGTTACTTGAGTGGAATATCCCCTGTGGAAAGATTTGGAATCTCTTCATTCATTTTCTTCCCTCTGAGGTTTCTGGCAAATTGAACCCTTGAGATCTTATCTCAGGAGCAGGAAAAGAGTTCAGATTTGAGAAAGTGCCTTTGGTTCAGAGATGCGTTGTAAACAGCTCAGCATCAGAGTGTGCACTGGTCTTCTCACACTGGCTATTGTCAGTCTGGAGTGTGCTGGAGGGGAAACCTTCAGGGAATGGAGGTCAGGGCCGGGGCAGGGAAGTGGTACAGAAAGGGGGGCAGGGGTGCTGTGTGTGAAGGGTGCATCCTCCCCAGACCCACTGGTGAGCAGCAGGGGCCTTACAGGTGTGCAAGGCCTGGGTGCGTGCTCCCAGAACCCACTAGCTGCTGCTGGTAGGTTCCCAGGCCAGCCACCAGGTAGGGCCGAACCCTGGTGGTGGGGAGGGGAGGCAGGTCCTGAGGGCCCTTTCTTTCCTCTAGACCTAAAATGACATCTGAGTGTGCAGGGGGGCTGGACCCCCTTCTGGAAGGCTATTTTCTCCCAGCTTGAGTCAGGCCAGGCCACTTAGCGGAGGGAACCCTTCTTGCACAGGTTGGACGATTTTTAATTGTCTGAACGTGGTGGCCACCAGAGCTCAGGCACAGAGTGGGCAGGGCTTCCTGGCTGCTATACTCCCCCATTACTGGGGCCTGTGGGCCTTCCCCCAGCTGCACTGAGGGCCTGCCAGGAGTTCTTTGGAGCCTATGTAGGCCAGTCTATGAGCAGGTTGGCACCTGTGCCCTGCTCCTGGCCAAGGCAGGAGGGGATCTGACCAAGCTTCCCTTCAGCCCATGCTCCCCTAGCCAGGCTCCTCTGGTACTCATAGACAAGCAGGGGTGTGAGGGACACTGTCCTCCCTGGCAGGACCTCTGCAGGCAGTCGAAGAGGCCAGAGTGTTACCTGGCCCTGTGCCTGCACTATTCACCAAAGATTCCAGGCCTTTGCCCATGCTAGTGCAGCCACCTGGAATGTCCTCTGCCTTCCCCCTCCCCACCTCCTGTAATTAATACCCAGCCCAGAACTTGGTGTTGCCAGGCCTTTGCATCCTAACCTGCAGTCATTGCACCTTACAGTGGAACTGGGCCATGGCCCCTGGCGCCCTGGTTCTTGCCTGCCTGTGCTGTCTGCCAAAGCTCAGGGTTGTGTGAGATCTGGCTTTCCATTTCCAAGACAGTAGGAGGCAAGGATTGCTTTATGGAGGGGGCACCTTCCATACCCAGCCTGCCCCAGAAGGCCCTCGGCAAGCTGTCTAACCTCCACCTTGTTCTCTGTTTTTCAGGGAATTCCAATGCCCACTTTCGGAGGCCTCTTCCCCTATCCCTACACCTACATGGCAGCCGCAGCTGCCGCCGCCTCTGCCTTGCCCGCCAGCAGCGCTGCGGCGGCGGCTGCTGCCGCTGCGGGCTCCCTATCCCGGAGCCCGTTCCTGGGCAGTGCCCGGCCCCGCCTGCGCTTCAGCCCCTACCAGATGCCGGTCACCATTCCGCCGAGCACTAGTCTCCTGGCCACCGGCCTGGCGGCCGAGGGCTCCAAGGCTGCGAGCGGCAGCAGCCGCGAGCCCAGCCCCCTGCCCGAGTTGGCCCTCCGCAAAGTAGGGGGTCCGGCCCGTGGCACCCTGTCGCCCAGTGGGTCTACCAAGGAGGCTGCCAGCGAACTGCAGAGCATCCAGAGACTGGTGAGTGGGCTGGAGAGCCAACGAGCCCTCTCCCCCGGCGGGGAGTCACCCAAGTGAGGGGGCTGAGCAGCCGCTCTGCCACTGCTGCCGCCGCCGCGCAGACCTCCCGGGCTGCCTGCGCCCCTGCTGCTTGGGACGTGTACAGCACAGAATGGGTATTTATTTAAATAAAGGAGCAAAAGCGGGCCGCAGCAGCCAAACTAGAGCCTCATCTGGCCACCGGGGCCGTGGGACAAGTCCCTGACCCGCAACCGGGAATCGAGTTGTCGGAATCAAGGTCACTTCAGAGCGACTGGGGTCGGTCCCGATCCGCTCCGGTGTGCAGGTGTCGATGGCGGGCTCTCCGGGCCTCCCACGCTCTGGAACAGGCCTCACCCTGGGAGCAGGGGGGCCTCGGAAAGAAGAAGGGGCTGGGGTCATCTGAGGGAGTCCCAGAGACCCTGGCCTTGAGCCTGGGCCGCTGCGTAAGGAAACGGGGATACAGGGGATGGCTGGAGCGGGTGAGGACTGCAGTGTAGACTTGACCTGGAGGGGTGTCCTGTTAGTTTGCCGCCTCTTTGAGAGTCCGGCGCCCTTCCCACCCAGCACCCGGGCAGTGCAGGGAGAGGCCTTGAGTCCCCATGGGATGGGGGGAAAGAATATTTATGAAATAAATGGTAATTTGTGTAAATAAGCTTTAAGGTCCCCAGAATATGCAAATTGGTATTAATTTATTCAAAGGTGTACATTGCTGTGTACATATATTTAGAGAGTAACTCACAGCGTTTAATTTTTTTTTCATTTTACATGAGCATCTATATTGTACAGGGCTGGGGGTGGGGTGCCCTTGGCGGCAGGAGAAGGCCCAGAGTCCACCCGGGGGCCCCTTCCTTTGCCAGCCCCTCTCGGCCCCTCGGCCCGGGCTCGGCTCGCCCCGGCCTGCGGGCTCCACCTCAGGTTTTCACTTTTCGCTCCAGAGAGAGAACGAAACGACAAAAAAACACGAGAAAACAATAAAACGCTACAACGCGAAGCGAACAGTGCGCTCTGTGGACCGCGGCGGGGCTGGGGCGCAGCCGGCGCGTGAGGGACTCGGCGGGGACCGGAGTCCAGGCGCCCCTCGCGCCTCCCGGGTGGCGGGCGGCGCCGGCGCGGGGCGCGGGCGGGGAGGGGAGGCGCCGTGCCGCCGCGCGCCCCTCGTGCGCCCCTCGTGCGCCCCTCGTGCGCCGCGCGCCCGGGCTCCCTCTGCTGGCCGCTGGCCTTCTGTGGGCCGCTCGTCTCCCTCCAGAGGCGCGGGAGTCAGGGGAGGCGCAGCCAAGGGCCGGGCCTCCGTGTCCCTCTCTGGGGAAACAATGCGAAAGCACCCCCGCTCGGCACTTCGGGGTGAGTGGACTGGGAAAGTGGGTGTCCCTGGCGACCTCAGCTCTCCTTCCCGAGCCGAGGTTCGACTCCACAGTCAAAAGCCTCCGCAAATACAGCGGACCCCCGAGTCTCCTCTCTGCTTCCGCCATCTGAACCTTGAGGAGGAACTTTCCTGTCAGGGCTAAAAGTTCTTGTCAGTCCTTTAAGTCCCTCCTGGAGGCTCCGTAACCCCACGCTTCTCTGCCTCCGTTTCCCCCTGCACAAGGGCGTGGCTGCCGTGCTCCTCTTAGAATGCTCCTTGCTCTTGACCCCCGCCTGTCCGCAGCGGAGAGCCCCGCACCTCACGGACCGCAGACGCCTCCATCCCCGAACCGGGCAGTGGGCAAGGGCCCTCGCTGCCGCGCTGGGCAGCCCGCCTGCCTCCTCTCCCTCTCTTCCCTGAACCTGGGCACTCTGGGCGAGCAGGCCGCCCACTTGGTCACCACGGGGTTCGGCGCAGGCGCTGGTCACCCACTCACCACGCGGGCCACGCGGGGCGGTGGCGTGGGCGTGGAGGCAGCGGTGAAGGTCGAGGCGGGACGCACCGTTCAGAGCCTCGGAACGCCCCGGACGCCCCGGAGGATCGTCACGTCCGCGAGGAGAGGAGCAAGTCCACCCCTTGGAGGGACGGGGCTGCCCCAAGGGCACGCTTGACTTCGGCCGGGGTGGAGGGTGCGGGTGGCAGGGAGGGTGGAGAGGGGAGCTGGACTAGGGCGGGAGACGGTGCGAGAAATCCCGTCTCCACTCCCAGAAAGCGGATTCCTGAGGGCAGGAACCTGGCGGGGGCCAGAAAGTCCCTTCCCCCCTCGCAGCACACGGGGAGCCCTTCGTAAACCGAGTGTTTACTCGACGTCGTTTCAGGTTAACGTGCCCCTAAAGTGCACACAGCAGGGGCGTGACGGGGCAGCGGGCGGCCTGTGGACACCAGGGGGCAGCACGGCCCGGAGGCCGCGGGCGGGCGGGCGAACGCAGCCTCCCGCCGCACGCAGCCTCGCGCCGCACGCGTCCCCCTCTCCAGGGCTCCCAGCCCGCGCTGCGCTCGGCCCCCGCTGCAAGTCCCAGTGCGGCCACGGGAACCCTGGGCCGACGACCCCAGACAAAAGCCCAATTAGGCCACCCGCCTTCCCAGCCTGCCGGTCCCCATTGTCCCCGGGGTCGCCAATTAGCGCAGGCGCCCGGCGTACCCGCCGCTGCGGTACCCAGGGCCTCCTTAACCATTAGGGGTCTGCCGCCAGCTCTCCGGCGTGCGCGGGGGTCGTAGGAACTGAGGGGACGCTGCCGGGGACCTCGCGCGTCGCCCGGGGACCCTGCGTGTCGGAAGTGTGGGGTCTGGGTGGGAACCCGGGGACTGCGGCTGTGGGTGGGTGGGACCTCCGTGAGACCCCTGGCGGCTAAACTGCCGGACCCGTGACCTAGGGGAACTCCTTTCCTCGGGCGTGAAGGAGGCGCCCCGCTGGGAACGAGGCGGTTCCGGGCTCTGGTGGCCTGGCCCTGCCTTCTCGAGGGCTGCAAAAGTGGGGTACCCCACGGGCCGTGGACTTCCTCGTACGGCCCTCCTGGAGCGAGGGGAGGCGCCAGTCCTCGTCTCGGGGACCCTACCTCCACTACCCCGGTATAGGAAGGCCCTGTGAATGACAATCTCATCAGACCGAGGTGTGAACCCCCAGCCTGCCTCCGTCCCACCCCCAAATCCCGATCCCGCGTCCGTCCTTCCTTCACAGTCCTGGATCCCCAGAAGGCTGAGCACGGGTCCGACAGGCGCCGTCCAGCAGGCGCCTGGGCGATCGGTGGCCTTGGGGACTGGGCAGCGGTGGAGAGGGGCGCCTGTGCGCTTGGAGAGCCACCACATGGAGGCACGCTGGGCCCCAGGGCTGAGCCAGCACGCTGGGGCCCTTCTGCTCTTGCAGTTCCTTCCAGGGTCCTCAATTGTAGGATCCGGGACCCCGATCCCATTCCTCGAATTCCCAGAGTCGGTGGCCACTGCTCTGATCCGCCCGGTCTCCTGGTCCCGCCCGCCAGTCCGTGCGCCGCACCGGGAGCCGGGGACGCCTAACCCGCAGGCCGCCGCGGCTCCCCCACGTGCCCACGAGATGGCGCTCCAGGCTAGGGCCGGGCCTCGGCCGCGCGGCGCGCCCAGGCCGGAGCTGGAGCTCACGGAGGGACCCCGGGGAGCCGAGGACTCCCTGACGGCCAGGCTCCGGGCGGGGAGAGGACTGAGGAGACTCGGGTCACGTCCTCTCCCCTTTTCGGGGGCCGCCCTGCAATGCCTACTCCCCGATCGGCGGCGTCTGACCGCTCACCGGTCTCCTTCCCGCGTGCCTGGCTGGGCTGCAGCCCTTGGCAGACGTCTCCCTTGGGGAGTCCGCCCGTCCCCGGCCTTCCCAGCCAACGAGGTGCAGAGCTCTGGGCTGGGATCCGCCGCCGCGCGCCCGCCTGGACGGGGCGCGCTGGGGGAATGGAGGCCGCCCGCCGCGCCGCCCCGAGCCCACGCTCCTCCCGCCCAGGGTTTCGCCTCCGCCCCGTCAGCGCCCGAACTCGAGGCTCCCCAGCTAGGGCCCTGCCTTCCGAGGCCCAGGGAAGGAAGGCTCTGAGTCTGCGCCCTTGCTCGCTAGGGCCGGGGATCGGAAGGGTCGCCTGTGAGGGTGTGGGAGCAGGACGGTGAGGGCGGAGCCCGGTGGCCGCGACATGCCACCGATCTGAAGGCGCCAAGCTTGCGGGAACCCCAAGTGCCCACGAGTCCGGCTTCGCAAACCCGCCTTGCCGCTCCCCCTGCGGCTCTTTCTCAGTCCTGTGGGCTGGGATGCTTGTTGGGCAACGGCCGCTGATGAAGTGATGATGGGGGAGAATCAGCCTGGCCACTGGGAAAGGGCGAAGGCGCTGGGCCAAGCGCCCTGAGCGGCCCGGCCCTGGATGTCCCCAGCAGAGGCTGCGTCCTTTTGAGCTAGGGAAGGGCCACCAGCCGGGTGTGCCAGGGTCCATGGCGAGGCAAGAAGGGGAACAGGCCTGCGACCTGAGGTGGCACCCGGCACACGCTTAGCCCAAAAAACAGTTCATTCTTTCCTCCCGGAAAGAACAGGTTGTCCTTGGCCTCCTGGCAAGGAGCTGTCCCTCAGGAGGCGCCTAATGCTGCATCCGTGTTCTTGCTCAGTTCTCAGAGCTAGGGGGGGGGGCAGTGTGTGTGTGTGTGGGGGGGTGCTTGTCTGCATTCCATAGAGAACACCTAAGGCTGCAGAGAGACCGAGATCGCAGGAGCCACACCAGGGTCTGTCTGTCTGACCACGGGCACTGCAGGTTCTTTCCTGGGGCCTCAAGGGCTCCTGTCCACAGCCCCTAGGCCTCGGAGGCCTGTGCAGTCTCCGGGGACTGGTTTCCAGTTGGCTCTGTACTAGCTCCTCAGTCCTCCTGGCTAGGCTGTGTGCAGCCCCCCTCAAGTCCCACATTTTGGGACCCACCCACAACAGGTCTGATTTTAGGGCTTCTACCTTGTGTCCTGGGAAACCTCTGGATTCTGGACACACTACCCAGTAGGTCACCCCTCACACACACACCTCATCCCCACACTGGGCATGGGCAGCTGGGCACCTACCCGCAGACAGCCTCCCTACACAGCATACACACAGGCATACACGGCACAGCACAGACACACACTGGTGCACACAGGTTTCCATGCAGAAGCCAGGCCAGTCACTGCAGGGCTGTGGGGGCTCCCTCATGCATCCCCAGGCCTGCACATTGGTTTAACATTTCTGTCTGCTACTACATCATTCGCTCCCTCTGCTCAAGGGGGGGTAAAATGTTTGTTTTACTCATGGCTGGGTCCCCAAAACTAACACTGCTTAACACAGGCTGGGGGGTGGGTCTGTTGAAGGAGTGAATGAATGAATGAATTGCACCCACCAGAGATAGGGCCCCCACCTGACCCTCCAGGATCCATTCCCCCCACCCCACACACACAGGGGATCCCTGCTCCAGGCTGCAGAGAGCTCAGGGGGCTTGGGTCTCAGGCCCAGCCAAGGGGGCCTCCTCTTCCAGGAGAAGCTGTGTGTGTCCTGCCTGAAGACTGGCCTCTAAAAGTTTCCAGCCCCTCTCCCCCCTATGGCTGCCCTCAAAGTCTGCTTTCCAGTTGTACTGAGTGATTTTCTGTTCCCTAGGTGGTCTGCAAGGTCTGGCCTTGGCAGCCACACCCTTACTTCCCATTGTCCCAGGCCAAAGCAAGGCCCTTGGACCCTTGGTGGGAGGTGGGGACACTGCTTGCATCAGCTTTGTAGTATTTCCTGTGTAGCAGAGAACATTCCTGCTGGCAAAGTTTCTACTGCTCTTGGGTCAAATTCACACTCAGTGAGCAACTCCTACGGGCTTCCCCCGTCCCAGGGCTGCACGACCCTGGACAGCTGCAAGGGTCTGTGTCTCCCTCTGCCTGCAGAAACCGTTCCTGCTTCCCCGCAGAACTCAGCCCACGGGGGTTTTTGGTTCCCGGGCCTCGGGAGTCCAGGTGCCAGGCACTTGGTTTTAGGCTCAGTAGTCTGTGACCCCAGTGATCTCGGGTAAATCTCCCACCCCCTGTCCCATCACTCTTCCCCCGGGAGACTGGAGCACCCGGCTCTCTGAACTGTTTTGAGGAGCGCATGAGTTGCTGCTCCGAGTTACAAACAGAGCCTTGAAGATCTGCGCAGTTTCCCGCCCCTCGGAGGAGGCCCTGCCCCTATGAAGAAGCCCAAGGGGTTCTGAGGGTGACCTAGGTGTGCCATTCCCCTCTGCCAGGTCCTGCTAGATGATGATGGCTCCTCCTGCCCCCGGACACCACAGGGAGTCAGGCCCAGGCGCGGGTGGGGCGTGGACGGAGCGGGGCAGTTATTTGGAATTTCTGAGGCTGAGCCGTTGCGGGGAGAGCCGGAGGGAAGGCACCGCACTGCGCACTCGCCCAAGGGCGTCCTGCAAGGAGCCCACGCCGGGGAAGGCGGGCGTTGCTTGCGGCTCCGACCGTGGACAGGAGCTGCTGGCTGCAACCCGGGCTCCTGGGAGCCGTGAGGGCAGCGGCTCTCTCCTACCACTAGGTGGGGATCTGGAGTCGGCCAGACCTGGATTCTGGGTCTTGAGTTTCGGCCAGGAGCCGGATTTAAGGCAGGGCGCCCGCCGGCCTGGCTGCATCCCTCCTGGGTCCCGCCAGCTCTCCGCGTCTCCACTCCCTTGCTTGGCGAGGTCCTGCTGCCGGGAAATAACGTGCAGGGAAATAAGAGCAACCAGAGACACCTGGGCTCCGATCCCAACTGCAACTTGAGCTGTGCGTCTTGGACCCTCAAGTTTCCCTACTGTAACAGACTTGTGAAGGGCAAAAGAAAACCCTGTCTGTAGCTCTAACCGCTGCCCGCTTCCTTGGTAACAGTGAATGGGGGCAGGGTGCTTGCCACCTGTCCAGTCCAGCGCCCCTCCCACCTCCTTCTGGTTGGAGCTCTGTGGGGTCCTAGGGAAGAATGCCCATCCCCCTCCCCAGGTTGTCCCAGAAAGGTGTGGATTAGGCATAATGAGTCCTCCCGGAGGTGGCCATCAGGTGGGCTGCCCCCCTCCTCACCTGTCCCCAAAGCATCTTGTCCCTTCACTCCCAGGCTCCTGTAGCTCTGTGAAACCCCTCTGCAGACACCAGGCTGCTGGGCCAGGGATTTGGGTCAGACATCCGTTCTTGCCACAGGGAGTTTGCTCAGGTTGCTGTGAGACGGTTGTGAGGCAAGGACTTCCTAAGAGAGCCACCCTGACAAGACCGGGCAGCCTTCCCCAGCTCCAGGGCTGCGTGGACAGGGGGCCACTGTCCCTGGCTTTGGAAAATGGGTGAACTCTGCTGGGAGGGCAGGTCCAGGAGGGGAGGGGCCTGGGTGGGGGAGGACAGGGCCTAACTCCTTGGAGGGCCTTCTTTGAAGTCCCAAGCTGGAATATACGCTGACCTGGCCGAGGTCAGGGACAGGGGCCGAGTCCAGAGCTGGGTAGTGGTCATGGTATGTTCATGTGCATGTCCTCCTTGGGGGTCATGTCACCTGCCCCAGCCCTTGACACCCTACCAGGCCGGGTCTCTTCCAGCAACCTCAGCAAGACCAAGAGGGAACCTGCCATGGGGCTGGGAGCCCTGGGGGGTGGAGAGGGGAGGGTACCCCCTGTGGTCCCACCGGGACAGTTTCTAGTCCTCTCCCAGATCAATTTACAGGGGGAGCAGCTTAGAAGAGGTGTTGTCTCAGAACAGGAGACAGAAGAGGTGTTATTTCTCGAACAGAGCCCAGCTCCTCCCCAGCCTTGACTTTGCTGATGTCAAGGCTGAGCCTTACGCTAGTTTGTGGTTTCAGTGTGGCTTGTCCGTAGGAACCCTCCTCTAGTCTTGCATCCTGATCCCCAAGATGCTCAGTGCCCTTCCATGTACCCCTGAACAACAAGCACCCTGTGTTCCAGACCTCCCTGGCCCCACTACTCCCTGATGGAGACTCACCTGTCTTGGGGTCCCTCCTTCAGGCCTCATGGGAGAGGGCCCTGCTTGCTGCCAAGTCCCCCTGCAGCACCATGGAGATCAGACTCTGGTCTTGCGTGGAAGTCTGCTCCCCATCACACAAAGGCACTGCTTCCCTTTCTGCAACCTGGCCCAGCCTGATAATTTCTCTTCCCTCCCATTCACAGTCAGCAAAAACTGAGTCTGAGAGAGCCCAGGGCAGGCTTGGGGCAGGGAGTGGAGGAAGCGTCCCTGGCAAGAGGGCCATGGGGCCTGGCATCGCCCCTTCTGAGGCACCGCCACTACCCACCCTCCTTTCCTTAGTTCTGATGTCTCTTCATGGCTCTTCCCTGTCCTAGCGTCTCATCCTCTGCTCCCTCCTGCACTCTCCATCTGAGGTCCCGACTTTAGCACCTGGCATGCTCTGGCTGCCCTAATCACTTAGGAGTGTATTGTATCTCCTCACAGGTCTGCGAGTACACATTTGTTCCCTTTTATCCCTTGCTGCTTGAGTAGAAGCTGGCTGTGGCAGGTTCTCTGTGAATCTCTGCTGGGTGACTCATGGACACGGACACACAGGACGCTGTGCTTTGCACATGGGGAGGTGGAACAAGGATCACAGAGGGGCCTTGACCTTGTGCTGCCCACCTGGCACATCTGCTGTGGAGGCTGGGCCCACATCCTCACCCGCCAGGGGGAGCAGCCTGGCTTTCCCCAGTATGATAAGCCAGGGGTGCGGGGGGGACAGAGGCAGCTTGTTGGCTGCACAGCCATTATGACAAGTCCGTGTGTCAGAACACCCATCTGGTTATGAGAGACAGTAGGGAGGGTCTTTAAAAAAAAAAACAAAAACTAACAATGGGACCATCACATGATCCAGCATCTTCACTCCTGGGCACACATCCAAAGGAATGCCATTGGTGTGTTGAGGAGACGGCTGCACTCTTGTGTTTACTATTGCACTGTGCTCAGAAATAACGGAAACAACCTGCGTGTCCGTCCACTGACGAATGTGGAGCACATGGAATACCTCCGAGCTATAAAAAAACATGCTATTATGTTCTCAACAACATGGATGGAACTGCATATCATTACATTAAGTGAAGTAAGCCAGGCACAAAAAGACAAGTATCACATGACTTCACACATATGTGAAGTTTAAAATAAAAGTGAGTTTTGAGGGCCTGGCACAGTAGCCTACTGGCTAAAATCCTCATCTTTCCTCTGCCAGGATCCTATGTGAGTGCCACTTGCTGTCCTGGCTACTCTGCTTCCCATATAGCTCCCTGCTCCTGGGAAAGCAGTTGAGGCAGGCCCAGAGCCTTGGGACCCTGCATCTGCATGGAAGACTGGAAGTAGCTCCTGGCTCCCAGCTTCAGATGGGCTCAACTCCGGCTATTATGGCCATTTGGGGAGTGAGCCAACAGATGGAAGTTCTTTCTTTCTCTGTATCTCCTTCTTTGTGTGTGTCTGCCTTTCCAATAAAATAAACTAAAATACGTTTTTTAAAAAGTGATTTTTGAAAGTTGAAAGTATGATGATGATTGTAAGAAGGGTGGAGAGGGAAGAGGGGAGGGGTGAGGAAAGCTTGGTTTCCAGCTAAATTATAGGCAGGTAAGGGTAAGAAGTTCCCGGGGCTGGTGCTGTGGTACAGTTAGGTAAGCCACCACCTATAGCACCAGCATACCGTTTGGGTGTGGGTTCGAGTTTTGACTGCTCTACTTCTGATCCCCTGGGAAAACAATTGCAGATGCGTCAAGTCCTTGGACCCCTGCACCCACGTGGGATCCTGGATGAAGGGCCTGGCTCCTGGAATCAGCCTGGCCCAGCCCTAGCTATTGCAATTATCTGGGGGGGGGGGGGGGTGATCCAGTAGATAGGAGATTCTTTCTTTGATTCTGCCTTTAAAATGAATAAATATTTTTTTAGCAAAGATTGACTATAGGTAATGTTAATGCACTTTGTATTTCTCTGTAAAAAAAAAAGCCTAGAAGATAGGATTTTGGATATTTTCAACATAAGGAATGTTAAAGGAAGAGCTAGATATACTTACCCTGATTGTACATTTAAAAAAAAATATTTATTTTTATTCGAAAGTCAAATGTACAGAGAGGAGGAGAGACAGAGAAAGAGCTTCCATCCGATGATTTACTTTCCACAACGGCCGGTGCTGCACTGATCCAAAGCCAGGAACCAGGAGCTTCTTCCAGGTCTCCCACATGGGTGCAGGGTCCCAAGGCTTTGGGCCATCCCTGACTGCTTTCCCAGGTCACAATTAGGAGACTGGATGGGAAGCAGGGCTGCTGGGATTAGAACCGGCGCCCACATGGAATCCCGGTGTGTGCAAGGCGAGGACTTTAGCTGCTAGGCCACCGCACCAGGCCCTGATTGAACATTACACCATGCAAACATGTATTAAAGCCGCAGATAGTGCCCGGTGTATATGCAGCGCTATTTTTTTTTTTTTACACATCTTTAAACATTTCAATTAAAAAAAAAAGGAAGGAAAGGCTCCTGTTCTGGGTGGAAGTCAGTGGAGTACAGACTGGAGTCTGGTTCCTGCCGAGTCCCTCAGATGAGCGACAGGATGCAATGACCATGACCTGCACTCTGGCCAGTCGAGATCATTTTGGACCTCCGTTCTGTTTTTCCCATATCTGTCACCCCTGCAGCATTGTGATGTGTACTGAGCTGATAGGCCCACTTTCTCATGCTTGAGAGCCACATGGTCCAAACCCTGTGGCTGCTCCTTGGACACCTGTCAGATTCACAGTATCACTGAGTGTGGCCATCCAGCGCCAGTGGTGCTGGTTGTGTCCCTGGAATGGCACACTGTGATGGTTGCACCTGCCTCTCTCCTTACGGGTCATCTCCACACTTTCTTTTTCACAAAGCTTTCATGACAACTGAATCTGAGACACCACTGTGTTCTATACAGATGGACTTTGCCTGCCATCCTGGGTATCCAACTATGAAAGAAAATGCCACTACTTGCCTTGGTCTTCGAGTGGGTGATGGAGTGCAGGGCAGCAGTGTTTCAACTTGGGCATGCGAGGGAGCCATCGGGGGCTCACTTCTGGGCTCCTTGCACAGTTTCAGTTCAGCAGGTCTGGGGGATGCAGCTGAGCACGTGCACTTCTAGAAAGTTCTGAGGTGATTCTTAGAGCCACATCGTGTTAGCCATTGGTGTATGAGGATTAGAGTGAATGTTCTGGAATCAGAACATAATCTGTTGGAACCTTCACATCTAGAGACCACCCACCCACCTCACTGGGTGCTTATGGGTGAAAGTGCATAACAAAAGCACTCAGCTTGGTATCTGGTGTGTTAGAGATGCACAGATACTGTTGTTGATGTGAACCTGCCTGTGGATGCTTCTGTAACAACTGCTTTTGTAAACTGCTGGATAACTTTGCTGAGTAACTCATCTGTACACTGGAGAAGGGGCTGGTCTACAACTGGTTTAGGCTTTTCTGGAGCTGATCTGTATAGTGGGTGAGTTTCAAATTACATCAGCTAAAGGAAGTAGATTGCCTGGCCAGGAACGTGTGGGAGAAGGAGGATGGACAGGGGAAGAGGATCCCTTTGAGTGCTGCTTCCCCTCTGCCACTCACACCACTCACCTGGTCCCTTTTGGTGCCATCCATGCCTCATTTTCCATGTTCATCCTTAGAGTGTGAGGCAGGGCAGACCTCATCCTGGCATTTGCTTAGATCCAGGCCTCTTGCCTTACTGTTTTATTTTTTGAAATTTATTTACTTTTTTTTTGAAGGGAGAGTAACAGAGAAGGGAGTCAAAGATCTTCTATCCATTGGCGCACTTGTCGGTTGACTGCAGTACCTGGGGTTGGCCTAACTGATTGAGTCTGGAACCCAATCTGCATCTCCCACATGGGTGGCAAGGATCCAGTGACCTGAACCATCACCTGTTGCTTCTTAGAGTTTGCATTAACAGGAAGCAGAAATCAAGAGCAGATCACTGCAATATGGGAGGCAGTTCTTCAACAGTGTGCCACACACCCTCCCCAGTGCTGCTGAGTTTAGTAAAGCAGCTCTGTGCTCGCTGATGCTGTGTTCTTGGGCACCCTGGGGTTTCCTCTTCCCTGGACTGGTTCTGGTCTTGCTGCTGTTGTCAGAGAAGCTCGGGCCCTCGGCTCACAATTGCTTCCTCTTTTATTAGCAGATGCAGAGAGACAACTGGCTTGGAAGAAGTGCCTTGGAGGACCAAGCCAGGCCTGGCCAGAGGCAAACAAGATGTTGGATGAGTGTACCCCACATAGAGACCAGAGAAGACACAGGATGCAGCCCTGGCATCTGGAAGGAACACTGTGTTGAGAGCAGTGGCTCAGGTGCTGGCTTTTCTGACTCTGCTTCTCATTTGGCCGCTTCACCTTGCTGCCTGGGCTTCCTTGTCTCTTGAGCACATTACCTGCTGCTGTGAAAAACAGGCAGGAGGGGACGGGCATGGGGGGGCGCGGGGGGTGGTGGTGGAAAGCACTCAAGTCAGGCAGCACACCCAGAGAGCCCCTGATTTGCAGGCTGACACAGGAGTCTCCTTGCTAGGCTGAGAACAGAGACCCGAAAATAACCAGGCATGGCTGAGGCTCAGAAGTGGTGCTGGACAGCAGCTGGGACTTCCTTTGAGGACACTGCTTTCTTGTCTGTAATGCTCAGTGAGAGTGGCAGGTGCCTCTGAGCCTAGAAGTATGTTCAGGCTGCCTGGGCTGTGTAGCTAGAGCAGGTGTCAGTTCCCCCCAAACCAGCTTGAACGACAATGTGGACAAATTGACAGTTCACATTGGTAGCTGCTGTTTGTAAAGCATTTGTATTTTTCGTTCTCTGTGAGGAACTTTCAGAATCTTCGGCTGCCTGCAGCATTTCTGTGAATCTTTTCAAGATGTTGCAACTCTGTTGACCAAAAAAAGATTGTAAGCCTCAGCCAGTGGCACTAGCATCCCCTACAGGTGCTGGCTTGTGTCCCGGTTGCTTCACTTCGGGTCCAGCTCCCTGCTTAGGCCTGAGAAAACATCGAAAGATTACTCAAGGTCCCGCACCCATGTGGGAAACCTGGAAGAAACTCCACACCCCTGGCTTTGGATTGGCTCAGATCTGGCTGTTGCAACCATTTGAGGAGTGAGCCAGTGGATGGAAGATCTCTGTCTATTCTTCGCTCTGTAACTCTACCTTTCAAATAAAAATTAGATAAATCCTTAAAATAATTTATTTGGAAGTCAGAGTTACAGAAAGAGAGGGAAAGACAGAGCCAGTGGAGGGGGAGGGCGACTTAATCTTCCATTTGCTGGTTCACGCCCCAAATGGCTAAAACAGCTAGGGCTGGATTAGGCTTAAGCCAGGAGATAGAGGGGTTTCATCAAGCCTGCCACGTGAGTCCAGAGGCCCAAGTACTTGGGCCATCTTCTGCCATTTTTCCAAGTACATTAGCGTAAACTGGATCCAAAGTAGAGTAGCCAGGACTCAAATCAGTATCCATATGGAATGCCAGTGCTACAGGCACTGGTTTAACCAGATGTGCCATAATGCTGGCCTCTATCTTTTAACTTTTATTATTATTATTTTTTGTAGATAATTATTTCTTTTCTGTGTTGGGTCAATTAGCAAAAGTTTAGACTCGCCAGAATGTCTAACATTAAAATAGAACAAATGAAAAAATGACCAACAGGGATTTGTGGGGGGGGGGGGGGGAATCTAAATGGCCACACACAGAGGTACAAAAGGAGAACCATCATCAGCGATTGTGGATTGAAATAAATTGGAAGAGTTGCAAACTGAGGCCCTAAACCAGTGTGTGTGTGTGTGTGTGTGTGCCGCGTGTGTGTGTGTGTGTGTGTGCCGTGTGTGTGCCGTGTGTGTGTGTGTGTGTGTGTGTGTGTGTGTGTGTAATTATATTTAGTGGAGGCAGCAGATAATAAAATCCTGCTGCTTATCTAGAAGCTGGAAAGAGACCCAAACCCTCTAGCGGTGGGATCTGTGAGCTTTATTTACTCCCTTTAACCTCAATTTTCTCATTTTTGAAATGTGGAAGGACCTGTGTCATAAAAGAAACATAGCAACCGACAGAGAACACCCCTACTGGCCAGTGCTGGAACAGTTTTAGCAACATAATAACATCCTATTAGATTACAACCCAAAGTCTAAAATAAATATCCATGAGATTGCAACGATATAAACAAATCATTGAATAAATAAAGTCATGGCGGAGGAAGGATGATCCTATGAAGAATTCTCAGTATTTAGGAACACATTCTGTGTGTCACACCACACTCCTGAATCACAGGCTGTGCACTGCAAATTCCTTCCAGCTACCACGACACGTGGAAGTATGCGTGCCAGTCACTTTACAGTGGGCACCTGGCGTGAAAGTGGTCAAAGTGATCATCCTTAGTGATGGCATCCTAGTGATGTATGCTTGTCATATGAGATGAGGACCGTGTGAGACTTTACTTTTGTGTCCTTCCTTCTCAAAAACCGTGACTCCAACCTGATGATAAGAAAAACATCAAGAATCCCAGGGCAGAGGCATTGCACAAAATGCTTGGCCAATGCCCTTGAAAACTGTCAAGGCCTTCACCAACAAGGAGAGTCTGAGAAACTGTCACATCCAGGAGAAGCCTGACGATATCTGGTGACATGTGAGGTCATTGGTAGGATCTGGGAACAGAAGGGGGGCATTAGGTCAACAATAAGGAAATCTGAGAGAGGTGTGGGCTGCAGACAAGGCAACACGCCTTACTGCAATAGGGGGTCAGCAACAGGAGGTGAGTGAGACGGACATGGGAAGTGTATTGTCCCTACAATTTTCTATAAACTCCTCAAGATGAAATTTGCTTGACAAGTGGATAATAATGCTCATATTAAATTATTGTAGTCAGTAAGAAAGCTTATAGCAAGTAATTTTAACATTAGCATATAGCAAATGTTTAATGTTAGCTATCTTTCGTCATGAGTATCCTTGTTTCTATTTTCCTTATTGGAATAACAGTGCATATTTATTACAGGAAAATTTACAAATGAGACAAAGAAAACCATAACCAAAGTAGAACAAAGAACACTCCCCCCACCTCCCAGACAACTCCTGGGCATTCCTTGCTGTGGATCCCTGCAGAGGTGTAATTAATTTTTATAAGACTTGGATTACACCACACATACAGTTTGGTAAGTGGCCATGATTTATTTAAGTAACACTATAAATCACTTGACATTTAGGCTGGTATAACTCTTTGCTCTTACAAGTAGCAGGAATACAAGCAATAAACTAATGTTAATTGTGGAGAGAAAAAGAAAACTCTAAATAATTACAGAAACTGGACACTAGTGCGTCCATGTGCAGCTTAGTAGTTAATCAGATCACACACATCTGAACATGTGATGCTTGGCTTTTTCCCCTTGAGATCAATTTTGTTTCATTATTTAAAAAAAAAACTTTGTAAAATTAAAAGGATAAAGAAAAAAATCTGCACAATTTTTAGAGCAAAAACCTTCATTTATTTCTAATGGTGGAAATGATGAAAGAGAATCCATGTTTGCTGCCAATATAATTAGAGCTCCTGTTCTTTCACATTGTATATGTTTTTAAAATAGCATTTTGGTCTTTTAAAATTGTTTTTACTTGATAGGCAGAGAGAGGAAGTGAAACAGAAAGAGAATAGATCTTCCATCTGCTGGCTCACTCCCCAAATGCCTGCAGCATCAGTGGCTTGCCCAAGGTGGCCGGGGCACAAGCTCTTGAGCTATCACCTGCTGCCTTCCAGGGTGCACTTTAGCAGGACCCTGATTCAGAGGGACAATAGTGAGATTTGATCCAGTCCCTCTGATGTGAGAATTCCAAACAGTGCCTTTACTCCTGTGCCAAAAGCTTGCCCTTCTATCTGTTTTTATTCCTGGGTCTTGTGAGAGTTTATGTTTTAAAATTGTATGCTTAGGGCCCGGTGGCATGGCCTGGTGGCTGAAAGTCCTCGCCCTGAACGCACCAGGATCCCATATGGGTGCCGGTTCTAATCCCGGCAGCTCCACTTCTCATCCAGCTCCCTGCCTGTGGCCTGGGAAAGCAGTAGAGGATGGCTCAAAGCCTTGGGACCCTGCACTTGTGTGGGAGACCTGGAGGAGGTTCCTGGCTCCTGGCGTCGGATCGGCACAGCAGCGGCGATCGGCACAGCAGTGGCCGTTGTGGTCACTTGGGGAGTGAATCATCGGACGGAAGACTTTCCTCTCTGTCTCTCCTCCTCTATGTATATCTGACTTGCCAATAAAAATAAGTAAATCTTTTTAAAAAATTGTATGCTTAAGGTGCACCACTTGATGATTTTATAGGCATTGTGAAATGATGGCTACAATCAAGCAAATTAACATATCCATCACCTAACACAGTGGCCCTTCTTGGTTTGGGTGGCGAGAGTGTTAGGACCTATTCTCTTGCGAATTTTACATACATAGAACACTATTGTTACCTATAGTCTGGACATTCTGTACAAAACAGGATGGACCAAAGGAGGGCAAATGCTGTGTCCTCACATGAGGAAATAAAGAAGCATGGAGCCCAGGCTGGTTCCTCCAGTCCTCACTACTTAACCCTTTTCCCTCCGCTCTCAGTGCCACTACACTGAGAGTTAAGTTTCAGTACATGGACTTGGGGGGACATTTAGACCGCAGACTCATGTAGCTCTTCAAGATCCTGATTATAATTCCTCTGGATGAGAGCTGGCTGGGTTTGTAGAGTGGCTCTAGTTGCAATTTTTTGAGTAAACTCCTGTGGTTTTTCCTTAGTGGGTGTATTAATTCCCACCAATGGTGTACACAGGCTCCTCTTCCTCTATGCCATCAGCAATGCTTGTTATTATTATTTTTCAAAGATAAAGGCCAGCGTTGTGGCATAGTGGGTAAACCTGCATGAGTGCCTATTGGTGTTGCAGCTGCTCTGCTTGCCATCTAACTCCTGCCACTGGCCAGGGAAAGCAGCCAAAGGTGGCCCGAGCTCTGGGATCCCTGAACCCGTGTGGGAGGCCTAGATGAAACCCATGGCTTCAGCCTGTCTCAGCACTGGCTATTTTGGCCATCTGAGGAGTGAGCTTGTGGATGGGAAAGCTCTCTCTGTCTCTCCCTCTCTCTCTGTAGCTGTCTTTCAAATAAGTAAATAAATCTGGTTTTCAAGGTGATACCATATTGTTTTGATTTAATTTGCATTTCTCTGGTGATTTTCATGTTGAATATCTTTTAATGTATCTGTTGTTTTCCTTTTTTAAAATCTTTTTTTAAGATTTATTTATTGTTATTGAAAGGTCAGATATACAGAGAGGAGGAGAGACAGAGAAGAAGATCTCCTGTCTGATGATTCACTCCCCAATCGGCCTCAACAGCTGGAGTTGAGCCAATCTGGAGCTAGGAGCTAGGAGCCTCTTCCAGGTCTCCCACACAAGTGCAGGGTCCCAAGGCTTTGGACCATCCATGACTGCTTTCCCAGACCACAAGCAGGGAGCTGAATGGGAAGTGGGGCTGCCGGGATAAGAATCGGTGCCCATATGGGATCCTGGAACATTCAAGGCGAGGACTTTCAGCTGTTAGGCTATTGTGCCAGGCCCTAAATCTTTTTAAAATAATTGTTCCTTTGAAAGGCAGAGGGAGAGAAAATACTTCTGTTTGCTGATTCACTCCCCATATGCCTAAAATAACTGGGGCTGGGCCAGGCTGAAGCTAGTAGCCAGGAACTCCCACATGGGCAGACACCCCAAGTGCTTGCGCCAACACCTGCCACCTCCCAGGACACATGTCTGCGGAACATAGAATCAGGAGCACATTTGGGACTTGAATTCACACATTCCAATGTGGCATTCTAAATTTTGTTTTAGCTACTGTGACAAACACCTGCTCCTCTATTGGCAATTTTTAAAAGATTGATTTATTTTTATTTGAAAGACAGATTTATAGAGAGCGAAGGAGAGAGGACCTTTCATATGCGATACCAGCACCTCAGGCAGAGGTTTAACTTACTGTGTCATGACATGGTTCTGTTTTGGCCATTTTTGTATTGTCTTTGAAAAAATGTCTGTTCAGATCCTTTGTTTGTTGTAAAATTGTTTTAGATTTATTTACTTAAGGGCATGGCACAGTAGCCTAGTGGCCAAAGTCCTTGCCTTGCACATGCTGGGATCCCATATGAGCTCCAGTTTGTATCCCTGAGGCATTGCTTCCCATCCAGCTCCTTGCTTGTGTCCTAGGAAGGAAGTTGATGATGTCCCAAAGTTTGGGACTTTGCATCTACATGGGAGACCTAGAAGAAGCTCCTGGCTCCTGGCATTAGATCAGCTCAACACCAGCCTTTGTGGCCACTTGGGGAGTGGATCAACAGAGGATCTTTCTGTCTCTCCTCCTCTCTGTACAACTGACTTTCCAACACAAATAAGTAATTCTTTTTTTAAAAAAGCTTTATTTATTTGAGAAACAGAATAGCAGAAAGAGAAATGAGGAGACAGAAAGAGATCTTCCGTTTTCTGTTTTACTTCCCAAATGGACACAATGGCTGGGAGGGTGGCCCTGCCAAAGCCAGGAGCTGGGAACTCTAGCTAGGTCTCCCTAGGGTGGCTGGGGCTTGAGTGTTCAAGCCATCATCTGCCACCTCCTGTGCTGATTAACCTGGAACTGGATTGGAAATGGAGCCGCTAGGATTGAACCAGTGCTCTGACATGACTTGACTATTCTGGATCTTCTCTGTTACCAGTGAATTTTAGTTTGCTTTTCTATTTCTAAAATAATACTGTTTGATTTTCACAGAGATTACATTGAAACTGTAGATAGCTTTGGTAGTATGGACAGTCTAATAATACTAATTTCTCTAATTTATGTGCATGGCGTATCTTTTCATTTATTTGTGCCTTCAATTTATTTTATGCTTTATAGTTTTCAGAGTATAAGTCTTGACTTTCTTGTTTAAGTCATTTATTTCTAAGTATCTTGTTCTTGTTGATGTGATTATAAATGAGATTCTTCTACAGATGCTTTACTGATCAAGTATGGAAATGCAACTTGTTTTTGTATGTTGATTTTGTGTCCTGCAACTTTATTGATCATTAGTTAGTTTTAACAGTTTTTGCTTGTTTTTGAAGTGTTCAGGATTTTCTGTGTATGAGCTCATGTCTTCAGAACAAATCTGATTTCTTCCTTTTTGGATTATTTATATTCTTGTCCAGTTGCTTTGGCTAGGGTGTCTAGTACTATTTTTAAAAAGATTTATTTATTTTTATTGGAAAGGCAGATATACAGAGAGGAGAGACAGAGAGAAAGATCTTCTATCCAATGCTTCACTCCCCAAGAGGCTGCAACAGCTGGAGCTGACTCCCAAAATGTTGGTGCATCCTCCACAGGCCACAGGAAGAGGGCTGGATCAGAAGTGGAATATTCAGAACACAAAACTGCACCCATGTGGGATGTCGACACTTGCAGGCGGAGGATTAGTCAGGTTAGCCATTGTGTCAGCCCTGCTAGCGTTTCATGGAGTGCTGTTTCTTTATTGTTTTTCCATGTAGATGATCTAACCAATGTTGATCATGGACACTGAAGTTACCTAATATTATTACATTCTTATCTATTTCTTCTTTTATCTAATTATCTGGTTTAGATAGCTTTGGTTTTCCAGTGTTGTGTGCGTATATACTCATAATTGCTTTTTTTTCAGGTTTTTTTTTTTATTGGAAAGGCGGATATACAGAGAGGAGAGACAGAGAGGAAGATCTTCCGTCTGATGATTCACTCCCCAAGTGAGCGCAACGGGCCGATGCTATGCCGATCCGAAGCTAGGAGCCTCCTCCGGGTCTCCCACGTGGGTGCAGGGTCCCAAAGCTTTGGGCCGTCCTCCACTGCTTTCCCGGGCCACAGGCAGGGAGCTGGATGGGAAGCGGGGCTGCCGGGACAGAACCGGCACCCATATGGGAGCCCGGGTGTGCAAGGCGAGGACCTTAACCACTGTGCCACCGCGCCGGGCCCTCATAATTGCTTTTTTTTAAAAAATGATTTTATTTATTTTTGTTGCAAAGTCAGATACATAGAGAGGAGGAAAGGCAGAGAGGAAGATCTTCCATCCACTGATTCACTCCCCAAGTGCCTGCAATGGCTGAAGCTGGGCCAATCTGATGCCAGGAGCCAGGAGCTTCTTCCAGGTCTCCCTTGCAGGTGCAGGGTCCCAAGGCTTTGGGCCGTCCTCGACTGTTTTCCCAGACCGCAAACAAGAGACTGGATGGAAATTGGAGCTGCTAGGACATGAACTGGCATCCATATGGGATCCTGGTACATGCAAGGTCAGGACTTCAGCCACTACACTATCATGCCAGGCCCCTGTACTCATAATTTTTAAACCATCTTGATGAATTGACTTATTTATCATTAAACAATGGACTCAGTTTTTTCTTTTTACAATTTTGGTTTAAATCTATTCCATCTAATTAAGGTCAACTCTGCTCTGTTTTGATTACTCTGTGAAATATCTTTGCTCATACTTTCATTTTTCAGTGTATCTGTTTCCCTAAACTAAAATTAGTCTGTTGTAGTGATTATACAGTTGGATCTAATTTTTTAAACTCATTCAGCCACTCTATATTTTTCATTTAGAAAATTTAATCCATTTTACATTTAAATTAATTGTTAATAGATAAACACTTATCATTTTTTTGTTTTCTGACTTCTGTCATTATTTCCTTTCTACCTTTTGTTATGATTTTTGTAATGTTACATCTTGATTCCTTTTTTATCTTTAGTATAGCTACTGTAGATTTTTTCCTTTGTTATAGCATAAAACCCATATAAGACAAAGTTATAATAATCTGTTTAAGCTGGTAATAGCATAACTGTTTTAAAAAAGATTTATTTATTTTTATTGGAAAGGCAGATATACAGAGAAGAGGAGAGACAGAGAGGAAGATCTGTCTGATGGTTCACTCCCCAAGTGGCCGCAACAGCTGGAGCTGCACCAATCCAAAGCCAAGAACCAGGAATCTCTTCTGGGTCTCCCATTCGGGTGCAGGGTCCCAAAGCTTTGGGCTGTCCTCGACTGCTTTTCCCAGCAACAAGCAGGGAGCTGGATGTGAAGCGGAGCTGCTGGGATTAGAACCAGTACCCATATGGGATCCCAGCGCATTTAAGGTGGGGACTTTAGCTGCTAGACCATTGTGCCAGGCCCACATAACTTTAATCACATACAAAAACTCTGCACTTTTTTCTTTTTCCCAGTCTTTTATGTTGTTAAACACATTTGTTTATTTTTATTGGAAAGGCAGATATACAGAGAGAAGTATCTTCTGTTCACTCCTCAAATGGCTGCAATGGTCAGAGTTAGCTGATCCTGTGTGGATACATAGTGCCTGCGCTTTGGACCATCCTCTACTGCTTTCCCAGGCTACAAGCAGTGAGCTGGAATGGAAGTGGAACAGTTGGGACACAAACCAGCATCCATTTGGAATCCAATGGAGGCAAGGTGAGAATTAGCCACTAGGCTCATGCCAGGCCCATTTATGTTCTTGACATACTTACATCTTTAGCAAAATTTATCCATTAATAAATTAACATAACTATAGTTGTTTTCTAATATTTGTTTGAAAGGCAGAATTATAGAGGGAAGGGAACAGACACACAAAGGAAGAGATCTGCCATTTGTCGACTACTTGCCAAATGACTGCAACACCCAGGGCTGGGCCAGAGCAGACCAGGAGCTCAGAACTTCTTCTGGATCTCTCAGGGTCCCAACCACTTGGGCCATCTTCTGCTGCCTTTCCAGGTGTATTAGCAGGAAGCTAGATCAGAAGCAGAACAGCCACGACTTGAACAAGTGCCCTTATATCCTCTGATGTTCAGTCCTTTCGGAATTCTTTGAGTGCCATGGACCTTGGTGTTCATTTCCATCCCTGAATTATAGTGTGTGTGTATGTGTATTTGATTACTATTTTTAAAAAACATTTTTTTAAGATTTATTTTTTATTTTTTTTTTTATTGGAAAGGCGGATATACAGAGAGGAGAGACAGAGAGGAAGATCTTCCGTCCGATGATTCACTACCCAAGTGAGCGCAACGGGCCGATACTATGCCGATCCGAAGCCAGGAGCCTCTTCTGGGTCTCCCACGCGGATGCAGGGTCCCAAGGCTTTGGGCCATCTTCGACTGCTTTCCCAGGCCATAAGCAGGAAACTGGATGGAAAGTGGAGTAGCCGGGATATGAACCAGTGCCCTTATGGAATCTTGGTGTGTGTAACGCGAGGACTTTAGCCACTAGGCAGGCTACTGCACGGGACCTGGGATGTGTGTTCTAAAGACTTTTTCTCTGTAGAAGATCTTCATCTTCTCTAGTCTCCAAAGTCTGAGATAGGGCTCCTGAGGGAATGTCTTGCTGCTGAGTTGTAACCAATATGTATGAGTGAAGGCCAGGATTGTGGCTCCTTTCCAGAAGCCAGCCCAGTGATGCTTCAATTATCTGAGGAGAGGATGGCTGATTTCCTCCCATCTGCTCAGTCTGTGCCTGCTCATTCCCCTTTCCTTGTCATTTGCCTTTCCTCCTGGACACTCTGGTTTTTCACAGTGCTTATCACTTCCTCACTCCAAACATCTGTGCTCTTGCCCAACTCATTTCTTAACTGATTTTTCTTAGGACTCTTCGTTGATTTTGTTCTACTTTTCCATTAGACTCCATTTCTTTGGACCTGACATAGTAACCTAGTGGCTAAAGTGCTCAATCTGCATACTCCAGGATTCCATAGGGGTAGTGGTTTGTTTGTTTTTTGTTTGTTTGTTTTAGGGGTGCTGGTTCTAAATCCTGGCTGCTCCACTTCCCATCCAGCTCCCTGCTTGTGGCCTGGTAAAGCAGTCGAGGACGGCCCAAGGTCTTGAGACCCTGTACCCACGTGGGAGATCCAGAAGAAGTTCCTGGCTTTTGGCTTCTGATCGGTTCAGTACCAGCTACTTGGGAGTGAATCAGCGGAGGCAATTTCTTTCTCTCTGTAAATCTGAATTTAAGTAAAAATAAATAAATAGATAGATAAATAATTCTATTTCTTCTTTTCGCTCTAGATTCTACTCTTGGTCTTCCCTAGGAATTCTCTTTTAGTGGTCTCATCAACCACTAGCATGAACTTTCCCTATACTTTCAGAGTCCGAGATCAGGATATTCAGCTCCTATATTGCTAACTTTGATCTTATTATGACTAAAATTAAATCCAGGTCCACCCACACCCTTACCTGTTCTCTCATGTTCAGACATGGTTCTGTTGTTCAGATTGTGAAAATGTGCCCAGTCAACTTACACTCAAAGGAGATTTCTAGGAAGGACAGGGCAGCTCACTGACTGGATCAAGAGCCTGGAGGTCCCACCTCACCCTTGGGAAGAAAGAATTAAGGCTCCCTATGGTCTTTCCACTTCTTAAAAGAGTTGTAGAGGCCCTCCACAGCCTCATTTCTGCACAAGCCTTCATTTCCCCATCCTCCAGCTCTACCATTCTGCAAACTTGCCTCTCTATGTCGTCCCTCATGTATGCTCTCCCTTTCTCCTGCCCCAGGATGCCTGTCCCACATCCTCTGTCTTGCAGGATCCACTCATATTCACCTCTCAAAGATGGATTCAGATAGCATCTCTCACGGAGCCTCTGTCTGCAAGCCTAGGTGAGTTGGTTCATCTTTTCATGCTTTCATCACTCTCAGCCAGGACTTAGATCATAACCCTGAGTGCGTTAACTGTTACTCCTGTTGACAGTTCTGTTTCTTTCATCAGTCTAGAAGCTCCCCTAAAGCAGACCCAGAGCTTTCCTCAGCCTCTTCAGGTTCCTAGTGCTTAATGTGTAGTCTGTGTCTTCAACTGACATGGATGAAAAAACTGGTGCTTTGAGAGAATAAGACACACAGAGAGAAGGAGGAAGCTCCTGGGTGTGCATGGATTTGGGGCTGTGAGGACTCAGACTGTGCTCTGTCATCCATCTAGGCAGTTGCTAAAGACCATGTAGGGGAGAGAGCAGAAGCTGGCTGTCCCACCCTGCTCTTGGGGAAATGAGGCTCAAATGGTCAGGGAGAGTGGGGATTTAAGTTAATGGAGAGGAAAACTTTCTTGTTTTTGGGTCTGGTAGACAAAACAGTAAGCTGACTCAGAGTGCTTGTGTATTGGCCCTCTGGATGCTTTTAAAACGAGATAGACGTTATCAGGCCCGAGGAAGAAGGCCTGTTAGAGGCGGGTGAGCAGCTGAACTCGGGCTGAAGAGGCAGTCTCCCGAGGAAGCCAGGAGGCAGAGGGGCCAGCCAGCAGGCTTCTGTGTCTCCACCATATTCACATGGAGCTCAGGGGAGCTTGGGGGAGGGGACAGAGGGATGAGGGAGCCCTTGCTCATTAAGCCTCTGCCCACGAGTAAATGTGAGGCTAATAAGGCGGCCCCATTCCAGGGCTCCTCCACACCCAGCCAGCCGGGCTGCCTGTTTATTGCCCGTATGGAGATCATTAATGCCTCCTGACACTAGGGTCACTCCTGGGGTCAATCCCAGAGCCCATTCTGCAAAACAAGGGGAAATGAACTTCCCAGCACATGTGGCTCCAGCTGAGCGGGGAGGGGGACTCCGGTCACCCCACACCTCAGCTCTGGGAGAGATCAGCACCCCAGGCAGCCAGACCGCCCCCCCAACAATCCCTTCCGTGAATGAACACTGGACTCCGGGAGGAGGGGTCCTGGGGAAGGGCAAGAAGGGGATGGAGGTCCTTGTCTGTGCCGGGACAACCCCCACTGAGGCTGTCCCAACCGACAGACTGGACACTAATCCCCTGGCGACGGGCTGGGGTGGTGTCTGGGAGCTGCAGCTGCAGCTTGACAGGGGCAGGCTGCCGGCCACAGGTGGCGGGAAGGCATGAGCCAAGCCCTGGGCCCTGCCCTCACCCGGTCCTAGTCGTGATTGGGCTCCTTGCTGCCTCAGAATTCAAGATGGCAGAATGGGGCGGGTTTCCAGGCAGATGGGAGCTACAATTGTTGAAAACAAACTCTTCCAGTATCAGTGGCCGCTCAGAGAGTACTTGGTGGGGGTGCTGACTGTTCAATCACCGTTCCTCACACTTCAGTAGCCAGCCCAGCTTCCTGAGTCCATCTCCTGCAGGTGGGGACGGCCTGCAAGCTGAACGGAGGAGCATCCAGATGTCCTCTGAACATGCCCCTTATAGTCTGGGGTCTCAGCTTCGGAAATTACAAGAACTGGGAATCGGTCTTATCGGCCCAGGAAGAAGTTGGGGGAAAACCCCCAACTAGCTGGGAGGAAATCGATAGGATTATGAGGTTAATACCAGATCAGGCCGAGTGACAGTTACCAAATAAATGATCCCAGGAGGACACGGCTGAGGTTAAATGAGGCCCAATAAATAAAGAAACGTGTTCAAAGGGGAAACTTCAGAAAGCACACGGATGTGTGGGTCAGGCCCAGAGACATTCTCCTGCCCCCGCTGTCTAGGGCCTGCTGCATCTCTGGAGGAACTCTGGGCCCAGGCCTGCCTCCCAAGAATGCACAGGCACAAGTCTTCATCCAGCTCCGTGCCAATGCTGGCCTCACTCCAGGACACAGCACGTCTTGGACAGCTCTCACCGTCCAGCTTCAGGGACCAAATGAGGGAATGGAAACTTACTGTGGAGGTCCAGTGTGCCTCTGATTCCTTAAAGAAAGAAGTAAGAGTCGCAAGAGAGGGTGGAGCTAGATGTTAGGAGGCACTTTCCCAACGTTAGAGGGATGGAGGGAGCTTGTGGATCTTGGAGGCAAAGTGCCTCTCACTCAGCCCTTGGTGAATGTACAACAAAAGGGTTTGTGTTTCTGATCAGGAAGCAAGATCACTTCTCCAGCCTCTTATAAATCGTCCCACTGACACCTGTATCAAGCTTCCTTCCATCCCTTTAGAGTTTGAGAAAAGTCCATGGCTGACATGTAGAGAGCCACTGTGGGTGAGTGGGCCCCAGGCTGCTGGCGGTGTTTGAAAGAGGGGGAAACCGTGGGAAGAGAGCCATGGAAAGGCACCCAGCAAACTCTAGGACACTGTGGGACTACAGATGGAAAAGAGCTTGGAACTTGGTACAAATTGAGAGAAGGGCCTCGTGACGTGAAGAGGCAAGGGAAGACATTTAAAAGTGTGTCTTTTGCTGGAATTTCACTTGGCAAGTATTTGGCACTGTTGTCAGGGACTACTTGGTTTTGTGGATGTGTATGGTAGCAAATCTCACTCAGAGATGGAGAGAGGTTGGTGTTCTGAGGCCACTCTACAGTCCTTGCAGTGTCTCTTCCCACATCCTGAACTGCGCTACCACGGGGACAGTGGGTTTGTGCCCCAGTCTATGGCTGGGTAGCAGGGGCAGATGGTTCTTTGCCCATTGGATTGTGCTAGAGGATTTTATTGGAGATGAAAACACATTATTTCTTTATTTTTGTTTGTGTCTGGTTTAGACAATAACTTCCTGTTTTCAGCCAAAGCTGTGTTCCCAGCTAGAAAGGGCCGTTAGCACCATCTTTGCACGTGGCACATTAGCAGTAGAGTTGGGAGTCTGACACCCTCCCTCGGTTGAGGGTGAGTCCCGTGAATGAATGGCCACACCTGTGGGTCCTGCTGAGTTTCTTCCAGGGCTCCTGGAAAAAGCATGATGTTGTTGGGATCATGGAGGATAGAAGTGGCTCTCTGGAGAGTTTGAACAGAGAGGTTTATGTCTTTGCTCTCTGGCTGGGGAGTTTGTCCTTTTTTAAAAAAGATTTATTTACTTTTATTGGAAAGGAAGATTTTATAGAGATGAGAGAGAGAGAGAAAGATCTTCTGTCCACTGGTTCACTCTCCAAGTAGCTGCAGTGACTGGAGCTGAGCTGATCTGAAGCCAGGAGCTTCATACAGGTCTCCTGCATGGGTGCAGAGTCCCAAGGCTTTGGGCCGTCCTCAACTGCTTTCCCAGGCCACAAGCAGGGAGCTGGATGAGAAGTGAGGCTGCTAGGATTAGAACTGGTGCCCATATGGGATCCCAGTGCTTGCAAAGCAAGTACTTTAGCCACTAGGCCACTGCGCCGGTACCTGGGAAGTTTATTCTGAAGGAAAATATTAATTGTATCAGCTAACAAGTGGAGAACTCAGGCTCTAGAAACCTGTGGGGGTCATGATCTATTCTCTTATTTTGAGATTTTGGCAACTTCTGTTCATGAGCATCATATTGCCAATACTGGAGTCTTACTGTGCGTCAGGCACTGGGTTGCTCTCACAGCATGGTGAGGGGAGTTGAACAGCTGTTACTGCTACTTAACAAATGAAGCTCAGGTTCAGGGACCACAGGAGAATAGGATATTTAAAAACATGAATGCTGACTATTCAGACTAACTTCAAATCCTGACTCCATTTCCTGATTGTATAGCATTGGGAAAATCATCTGACCTCACTTTATTCACCTGTAAAATTAGGTTTCTGATAGTTTCCCTGTAATAGAGTGGTGAGGTTGAAGTGAGATAGTGCACGCAAGGGTTCTTCCGACACATCGTAGGTGGATAGTAAGCAGTTGCAACAATTGCGAGCCACCGGCACTGTCATCCAGGTGACTCCACATCACCCTGCCACCCTAAGCGGTGGCTGCTGTGAAAGTCACTGTGTAGAAGAGTGAAACACTAACCATGCTTTGGGGCTGCCTGGAAACAGTCTCTGGTGCAGGGCTTGAAAGGTCTAATTCCAAGAGCTTTCTGATAGCCTAGATACCCTCCAATTCCTTTGTAAAAATTCATTTTATTTATTTGAAAGGCAGAATAACAGAGAGAGGGAGAGTGAGCGAACAAGAGAGACATTAAAAAAGCATCTTCTATCCCAAGTTCACTCCCCAGATGGCCACAATGGCTGGGGTTGGGCTACATCCAAGCCAGCAGCTTTATCTGAGTCTCCTGTGTGGACAGCAAGGGCCCAATCATTTAGACTAACTTCTGCTGCTTTCCCAGGTTATTAGCAAGAAGTTATATTGGAAGTGAAGCAGCAGGGACTCAAACTGGCAACCATGTGGGATGTCAGTGTTGCAGGAAATGGCTTAACACACTACACCACAACCTCAGCCATTCATATTCTTGAATTCTAATTTGTTTCAGCTCCTCATTCATTGCTGCTTGACTGCTTTCCCAGGCCACAAGCAGGGAGCTGGATGGGAAGTGGAGCTGCTGGGATTAGAACCGGCGCCCATATGGTATTGCAGCATGTTCAAGACGAGAACTTTAACTGCTACGCTATCGCACAGGGCCCTGAATAGGAATTTCTTGCACCTAACACAAACCTGGCAGACACACTTTTATCAGTCAGTAAGATGAGCCTACATCTCAGAGAAGCCACATTGGAGGGAATGTCAGCTCAGAAGCACGTGGTAAAGTGAAGTAGGTGAGTTGGGAGCAACCTGCAGAGACTCACATACAGGTAAGGACTTCAGAACACGAGCCTGGATTTCTGGTCCAGGTTATCCATCCTTTATCTCTGCAGAGTCCCTCCTGGCAGGTAGAGGAAGGATCCACCTGTGCTGTTGGAGAGTTGCGTGTCTGCTCTCAGTCCTGAAGGGGCTCCAACCAGCCCACCTCACCCAGGTCAGAGATTGGGACAGCTCAGTCCTCTATTCTTTTAACAGGAAGTTTCCTAATTCTCTTGGGTAGAAGGCCTGGGAGGCTGGGGCGAGAGGTCGGGTGAGCAGCCTACATCTGTGGTGGGAGGGGAAGCACCTGCGCCAGCAGCTGCCCCTTTCCTCAATTCTTCAACTTTTCAGAATGAGTTCACAGTCCCAACCGTGCCCCAGCTGTCCTGAGCTTGCTAATCCCAATGGGATGTGGGTTGGGGAATCTGGAACCTAGATTTGGGGCTATTGGGTGACAATAAAACCATAGGGGAAAGTTACTTTCACTGCTGCCTGACCCATCTTTCCCCTGCTGGAGGCTTAGTAAGGATCTCAGACCATAGAACTCAGAATGATATCGCTAGGAAGTAAGGGGGAAGGATAGTCAGTACGTGCCTTTCATTCCCGAGTCCCCGATAGACTCTTTCCACGTCTGGCTGGGACTTTCCCATGTGTGTCAGGGTGGATTTGGCAGTAAGTAACAGATCTGGACTAACAGTGATGTAAAGGAATAGGGCTCATTTTTCTCCTCTTGCAAGAAGCAGGCTGGACTGAGTTTAACTTCTCAGTGATGCTGTAGGGAACCCAGACTTCTATCTTATTTCTCTTTACCTCTGCCTTTCTTTTCCATACCAGGTTGATGCTTCTTGCCTTAAGGTCTCTAGAGGGTGAGAACTTCAAGAACCTCATCCACAGGGGGAAGGGAAGGGTGTATCCTCCTCTTGAACAAGAAAGCAAAACATTCTGTACCACCATCTCCCCTCCAGGCTTCCACTGGACTTAGTCTGGCTGCCATGACAGATTCCTGCCTACAAGGTGGAGGGGGAAAGCAGAGAACAGGATTCCACACTTGGCACAAAGCAGTGCTTCTCACCCTTGGCGCTTCTCTCAGAGATTCTGACTCAGTTGGTCTGGGTTGGGGCTTGGCATCAGTACTTAAGAAATGCTCCAAAAAACGTAATTGCTTTTCACGCCACTGTGGTGCCAGTTCAAGCAATTGTCCTCCCCAAAGCCACCTTACTGGACTGCCAAGCACCCCCTCCCCACTCTGCCAGCCTTTCCTGTAGCCCCTGTTCGTAATAGGATCTGTAGGTAATAAATTATAAATTAGTGAGTTACTAGGTCATTCCTTAATGTATTTGCAGTTAGTACTGGCTAGCCAATCAGTTGGTTCACTAGGAAAATGGTTCATTGCCCTTTCTGCTCTATATGTACCTGGTACACAGTAAGCACTTGGTAAACATTTCTTTGAATGAATAGATCTACATATTAGAGAAAAGTGGGGTTAACACAGCATCATTTTGTGTAAGAGAAGACACTGTACAGACGCAAGAATAAAAACTTCTGGGGCAGATGTTCAGCTCAGCATTTCACACTGCTGGGACATCAACGTCCCACATGAAAATGCCTGGGTTTAGTCCTAGCTCTGCCCCAGCTTCCTTCAGTGTGTACCCTGGGAAGCAGTGGATGATGGCACAACTGCTTCCATCCCTGCCATCCAAATAGGATATCTGGATTGATTTTGTGTCTCCTGGCTTCTGCCTGACTCAGCTGTGGTGGCTGTGGGCATGCAGCAGATAAACCAATGTTTATGGGAGATCTGTGTTCTTTTTTGTGTCTCTAGCTCTCTCTTTCTCTTTTAAGGAGATGGAAAGAAAAAGCATCCAACAAGATCTAAAATAATAAAAGAAAGGAAGGGAGGGAGAGAGGGAGAAAAAAGAAAGAGAAGAAAACAAATGTAGTCCTTCCAGAGTTCCTGGCCAGGAGAAAGCATGTCTCCTCACCCTGTACCAGTACCTTTCCTGTGTTCTGAGTTAGAGCTGTCCACTGCTGGAAAGCCTGATTTGTTCTCAGTCTTAGCGATTTTGTTCTCACCTAGAGATGGGTATGTGCTTTCTCCTTTTTTCCTTGTTCCTAATTGGTCTTCCTACTCATATTTTTATTGGCTTATTTTGGTCACAAACCACCTCAAGCCTTCTTTGGATAGAGGATGGGCGGGTGGAGGGAGAATCAAATACGTTTTTTAAATACTAGGTCTAATCTTTATTAACCACCTGCCACATGCCAGGCACCGATACGCCCATGTGGCTGACTGTCATAGAAAGCTTGTGCCTTGGCACGATTGCTCCCATGTTGTGTAGATGTGAGGGAACTTACCTAGGGTTACACAGTTACCGAATGGTCATCCAGGACTCAGAGCAGAGCTTTAAAACCAACGACAAACCAGGGCACTTTCCCTCAAGCCATATCACATCAGTGTGGGAGACTTTTAGTTATAGCCTGGCATTGTTTAGCTAACCCAGGAGGAGTTTTGTATCTTGAAATCCAAAAAGTTTTGGAGGGAGGGGAAAAAACCCAAGCTTATTTTTTTCATGTGGGTTTATATTACACTTCATCAAATGTAAGCTACTGTAATACTTTGTGCCACTAAGAAGACACTGCTGGTCAAACAAGGTGTTTGTGTGGGGGGGGGCGGGGGTGTGGGAAGGGAGGAGAATCTGAGCATCTCACTGCACCTTGTTTTTTTTCTGTGGAAGCCTTGCTGGTCTCTTGTACATCTCCTTTCATAATCGCCACGACCCAGTTCATGCTGATTTGGAAATCTCGGCCAAGTCTCCAGAAAGCCTTGCCCTTCTGGGAAGGCAGCAGTCTACTTGTTCACAAGAGCCACACTCCACTTTCTCCTTCTCTTCCCAGAGCCTGGCCTAATCCTCCTCTTCCCGTGGTGCCTGGTGATTTCACTGCCACTGCCACTCCCCACTCCACCCAGAGATTGGCTCCTCAGTCTATAGTTTATCTGCAGGACATCTCCAAGCTGGCTGTGGGAGAGGGCATGAGAAGGGACTTGGGGACAAAGGTCCAGGCAAGTCCAGTACTTCCCTCACACAGGAAACACCCCTCTCCCCCACCCCCATCTCCTAGCACTTTCTTTTTTTCCTCTGGAGGCAGAGGACTGAGCTGTGGCAGCATCAAGCTTCTCCATCCCTCCTAGACCTTCCTTCTTCTGCCTAATGTGGGACGTGGTCCTGCAGGGCAGGTGGGAAGGGTCTGGCCCTGCAGGTGCAGTTGGGCTCTTGGTGCAGCTGAGTCGCAGGTTCCTGGTGGAGTGGTGGCAGGTTGTTTTGCTTCCTCATCCTAGCATTCAGAAAGGGTGGTCAAACACAGCCTGAAAAGGCCCTTCCCTGTTATCTCCAGGCTGGAACCTTCCGTCTTACTACAAGTTATAGCCTGTGAAGCAACTGGAGGCTGCTTGGAGAGATTGGGGGTGGGCTGTGCTCCCCCCGCTGCCAAGTGAGGGGCTCTTTGGGGATCTTGACTGTCAGGGGATGGGGGCCAGGCCCATTTTATCCTTGCCTCTTTGTCGCAGGTGTGTGACTGGTTGTGAGGCTGAACACCCTGTGAGGAGCTCGCTGGTCTGTGTGCCTGGGGCAGCTGCACCCGCCCGCGAGGAGGTAAAGAAGCGCTTGGAGGTTGAGCCGTCTCTGCCGGCCGAGGCAGCCCCGGGGCTACTCCTGCGCCCTTCAGGACCTGGGGAGGGGTTGGGAGTTGGACTGCTGTGGCTGTCCGGTTCTTGACTGCGGCTTTCCGGGAGAGGCCCTGCCAAGCCTGGCACGGTGGAGCCCTCCTGGGCTCTGTCAAGGACTGGGCCGAGGCCCAGGCTACGACTCAGAGGCCAACCCAGCACCGTCTCGGCGCCGCCAGCGCTCCGGGCTCTGCAACTGGGTCTCCAGTCGGCCGGAGCGTCGGGCCTCACCCACGACCTCCGTGGCCGAACGTGAATCTGACGCCCGCGGCTCCCGGGCCCAGGACGACGAGGAAGGGTGTCCGGAGCTGGCAGGTGTGAGGACGTAGTGGACATGGCGGATAAACCATTGTAGGGCCCCGAAGCGCCAGGTATCTGCTGCACCTGGTAAGTGGACTGGTGAATTGCGCGAGTGCGCTCGCGGCTGGGAGAAGGTCGGAGGAGGGCGGGTGCGCGAAGGGAGCCTGCGGCCCCGGGGGTCGGTGAAGAAGGCTGCCGGCGGCCGGGCACAGAGGAGCCAGGCCCGGCCTTGGAACGCACGTCTGCGGGTCCGCAGCGCTGGGCAAGCAGTCCTAGTTGTCGAGGCCTCCCGTCCTCTCTTCCCGCCTCCCTAATCTAAACCATGCGGGACTCTGAGCCACTACCCGGCTAGCGGGGTGCAAAGGCCCTGAGAAGAGAACTGGAGCGTGCGGTGGAGAAGCCGGCGGCCTGCCCCGAGCTTTGGGTCTTGGGGGGTCCCGAAGAGCCCAGGGACCCTAGCACCCCTCTCTGGTGGGGGGCGGCGGGCACGAGCTGATTGACAGTAGCGACGTCAGCGCAGTTGGGGGTGGGGAGGCGGCCCTGGAGGGAGGGATGAAGGGAGGGAAGAGGAGGAAGAGGAGGGGGAGGGAGGGAGCTGAGGCCCCAAAGTGCAGCGTTGGAGATCAAGGGCCCACTCCAGAATCGAGATGTGTCCGGCTCCGAGGGCGCGGCCGGCCACGGGACCCTGACCCAGCGGCCCTTGACGGAGTCCCGGCTGTCCTGCACTCCTCGGACCCGATCCTGCAGTGGACTCTGCATGCCACAGCGCAGTTAGGGTGAGTGTTCAATGCGGCGCGGAGCGGATGCGGGTGCGCGATGCGGGCGTGCTGTGTGCAAGGGCCTAGGGTTAGGCTGCAGGGTGCAGAAGGATGAACTGGAAAAGGGCGAGGGAGCCGACCAAGCGAAGAAAACTCAGGGACGGACAGAGCTGCTGGAGGGCTGCAGAAGGCGCCTAGGGTCGGGCCGCAGCAAGGGTCGGCCACCCAGGGGTTGCGGCGCAAGGTCCCCTCCTTGCCAAGTTGGCCAGGGCGGATGGGGTCTCAGGCACCCAGGAGCAGAAAGGCAGGGGAACCTGCAGGCGCTCTGACAGAGCCCTGGCCTTGAAGCTGGTGTTTGCAGAGGGAGAGGGGCCTGCGTATCAGCAGAGAGACGCTGTGCAGAAGTGCGATTGGGACTGCTTTCAAAGCCTTTGAGGCGACACGTCGATGTGTTGAAATGAAGATCAAGACCGTGATATCTCAATAATAACCGATGACCGAAAAATGATCAGAATGTGAGTGAGTGGCTACCAAAGCAACACAGAGAGCTGCCCCACAAATTGATAGAACACTCGGACTTTAAAACAAGTCACTTTCAAAATGAAATGAAAATATGAATCAAATCTTCAAAACTGAAGACAAAGTAGCCCTCGCGTAAGGACTACTGTTTGCCAGCCAACAACAGTATAACAAATAGTGGTGTAAGGAATTGTTAAATTGTAAGAAGCAAGCTGTAGTAAAAGAAATGAATCATGAAAAGTACTAAGGGGAGTACTCTTAGAAAAACTGGTGGAATATGATCACAAAATGTGTTGTGGATGGTAAAAACAACGAATACAGCAAATATCAACCAAAATCTGAAGAACAACTACAGGACAAATACGATGAGAATTGCTGTTAATATGACAATTTATGACCAAGGTAGTAACAGTCACAACATTATAAATAACGGCTGGATAATAATAAGTATTGCACCAGTATGATGAAAAATAATTGGAGGACAGAGCTATAGCAATATTACAAATTACGACAGAGTAGCAAGATGTAATGATGTGATGAAAAATAACTGGTGAATTAATGTCTGTAAATGTTACAAATAATGACGAAGTAACAAGATATTGTAATGGTGAGATGGAGAATAATATCTGTAGTATTTGAACCATCCCAACAAATCAAATTATAGTGCGATAATATTTGAAAATTAACGTGACTCTAACACCCTTAATGTAGGAGAGGTAGTAACTAACAAGCTATCCTAACAGTATGGTAAATTCTAAGGAGATGTTAAAAAGCTAACAACGGAACAGCACCAGAAATACAGGGTAAATATAAAAAATAGCAGTAGATTGATTGATCTATGGAAACACTATACTTAATTACTCAGAATCTGTTAACAGCATCACCAGCGTGCCAGAGGGAAGGGACCCACGGCCGGCCGAAAGCAACACCGCATTTAATAAACCATGGAACCAGATCAGTGCTTCGACCGTGCGATAGTAAAAATAAAAGTGCTAGCATTCTCCATGTTTCTGAACAAAGCGAACACTACTCTGAAAATGGGGACAATTTTTAAAAAATATTAAAAGTAGCACAAAGTGTTAACAACGCTTTCAGCTCAAGAACAATATCACCAGTAACCCTGAAGCGAAAAGAAGAACACGACCCTCCTCGGAAAATGAAGCAGCTCAGAGCCATCCCCCCGGGCGCAAGGGCAGTGGAGCCGGCTGGCAGCGCCCGGGAACCGGCGAACCGGGGCGACACGCAGCGAACCGGGCGAGAGCCGTGGTGCTGGCGTCTGGTGTCCGTTTGCGCAGGGCTTGATGGCACCGTCGGTGCTGGTCTGAGGGCACCGCAGGGGACTGCTGCTGGGGGAAAGAAGACCTTGGAATAGGGCAATTGTTTTAAGAATGTTGCCTCGGAAGAAGTGAAACCAGCAGAAAGAGGAATCCGGGGAGTTCGGCAAGCCCCTGCCCGCAGTCGAAGCTGTGCTGCATTTGGGGCGCCAGCGCGAACCGGACTTGTCTCCGGGCTTGACAAGTGCCGGGCAGAAGACTCAATGAAAGCGCCCCCAAATATATTCCTTCTACACTGGTCCCGCCGGCTGTGGCCCCTGGGACAGCCACCTAAAGGCACCCATCCTGGTTGGGCCCCCAGACATGTTTGGAACCACAGCTTTGGTGTCGTGGGGCAGCCTCTGTTTGGGGTCTTTTGGTGTCTAGGGCCGGCAACTCGCATATGCTCCAAGACGGTGCCAGGCGGACCAAGTCCAGTGAGCCTCACTCCCCGCCGGCTATGGCCAAAGACCAGCCGGGTCGTCAGCCTTATCTTTATGGGCTTTTCCCAGCCAGGGCTGGCCCGGGCCCCCTTTTTATCTCTTCAGTTGCACTTGGCTTGTTTACATTAGTGTTTGGGGGACAGGGGAGAGTCTGGGATCTAAAGTGTAAGTCCCAGGTGGAAGGCCACTGAACTGGGTTACGGATGTGTCCTGAAGCTTGGGGTGCTTATGGACAATCAGGAGAGACTAAAGGGAGAGCTTTCTGAGCCACCCCACACTCCCCACCCTTTAGAAAGACACACTGACAGTCCCATCAGAAGCAGGGTCAAGAAGGGGCAAGAGCAGGAGACCCAGAGGGGAAGCAGACAGCCAGCGGTGAAGGACAGGTTGGTTGGGCCTTGGAGGCTGCGGCGGGGGGCAGATCCAGGGATAGGTGAGTGGCCAGGCCCCACTTAGTGAATTGGGAGCGCAGGGGCTGAGCTCTGAGTTTGTGCCAATGAACTGGACCCTACCTACCTACCTGGCCCTTGCATGGAAGGGTCCCTGTCCTTGGGCTCAGAGCAGAGCTACTTAAAGCCAAGGAAAGAGTGGGTGAGCTGAGTGTGAACGTGAAGACAAGGCTGGAAGGTTCCCCCGCTCCCCCCTCCCCGCTGAGTTCAGGAATCAGCTAGAAGTGAGGCTGCCGTTAAGGCTGTGTGTGGATGTGCAGACGCCTGCTCTCCGCGTGTGGATGCGTGAAAGTCCAAGTATTTGGATGGGGAGGCTCTACCTGGGCCCCTTCTGAAGGACTGTGTGAGGGGCAAATGAGTGTGTAGAGGCAGAAGGGTCAACGCCCAGCCGGAGGCCCGCCCTCGATGCAGGTGTGGAGCTATAGGAGCCCAGGAAGTGCCCTGGCCGGCCTGCCTCCCACCTCACCACCAGTGGAAGCCAGTTGTGAGGAACACCCAAACAGACCCAGGCCTGAGCTGCACGGTACCCAGCAGGAAGGAGGGACTGGGGGTGCACCTGGGGTCGTGCCCAGGGGGCGGTCCTTCCTCCAGACTTACGCATGGCATAACCCCACATCCAGGGCGGGCAAACACTGCAAGCAGACCCTCCCAGGTCCAGAACCTGGCGAGAGGAGGTGAGGATCCTGCCCTCCCCGATTGGACTCAGGAAGGGGCGGGGTCCACGTGCGCCGGGGCAGCCCTGCGCGAAGCCCCCACAGCATTCCAACTCTGGCTAGGCTGCTCAGGGCCCCTCGGAGTCTCCTCCCGACAGTGTGGGTCTGGGCGGGTGATTCCCTGTGTCCTGTACCCGCAGGAGATGCTGCAGGATAAGGGTCTGTCGGAAAGTGAGGAGGCCTTCCGGCCCCCGGCCCCAGCGCTGGGCGAGGCCAGCGTCACCAACGCCACTAACGCCCCGGAGCCTGTGCTGGCCACACCGGGCCTCGGCGGAGCCGCGCTCGGCAGTCCCCCGGGCCCCGGCACCGACGTCGCCACCGCTGGTGTTTCGGAGCAGGTAGGGAGGGTCGTGCCAGCAGTTGGAATCGAAATCGGGCAGCGGCCTAGCACGGCCGCCAGTGCTGGTCACTCTGTCTCACCGCGGGCAGGACTCGCGAGGGGGGAAAGTGGCTGCCTGTTGGTTTGCTTTGGCTGGAGGGTCTTTCTCCACTTTGAGCCCTTGGGGCTGCTCTGGGTCAGGAGGAAGAAAGAGACCACTGGCCATGGAGTGTCCTGCAACGTTGGTCGCAAAAGGGTGGTGGGAGCAGAAGTTGACCTCTGGCGGGAGAGAGCTTGGGAGCGCGCAGGAGCTGCCGCGGCCCCGGAGGTCGCGGGAAGCTTGCGTGGTGGTCACCAGGTGAGCTTAGTGAGCAGAATACAGCCTGTCTGGATCTGCGTGCGCGCCGGGTGTGCGCCCCTCGCTGTCGGCGTCTGCCCAGTCGCCTGCGGGTGCAGCCCGCGCCGGCGAGAGTGTTTCTGACCAGGTCGTCTGGGTCACCGAGCTTTCCTTACCCCGAAGGAAGGAGTCTCCGCTAGTGACCAGATTTTAAAGAAAAAAAAAAATGCCAGTGTTTTAGATTAATTTTTGCGAAAAACCAAAATCTCCCCGCGCACTTCTTTGCGTCTGCGTTCTCCTTCCCGGGGGGCCCGGCAGACACGTGTCCCTCTCCTTCCCACCCCAGACCATCGAGAACATCAAAGTGGGGCTGCACGAGAAGGAGCTCTGGAAGAAGTTCCACGAGGCGGGTACCGAGATGATCATCACCAAGGCGGGCAGGTCAGCGCTGGCGCAGGAACTTGGGGGATGGTGTCCGGGAGCCTCTATGGAGGCCCCTCAGCCGGCCACTCTGGACTCAGGGCCACATCCAACCCTGACTTGGGATCCTGGGTTTGGGGAAAGCCCATGGAGGAGGAAGATAAGGAAGGTACAGAAGGGAAGGAGAGGAGAGGTAGTGTTGGACAAAAGAAATACGAACTAACAACTCGAGCTTGCAGTTTGAAGCAACGGGTTCCTGCAGGATTGCTTTCAGAAATCTCCACTCCCAGATGGTGGATGGAGATGGAACATTACTTTTTGGTTTCTGAAATTTTCTAGGAGCCTGGTTATCCCCAATTCTCTCATCCCAGTTGCTATTCCTCTCTCCAGTCTTACAACAAGGACAAGGCGCTTGTTGGGCTGTGTGTGTGTGTGTGTGTGTGTGTGTGTGTGTGTGTGTTGTTTGGGGAGCAGAACTGGGGTGGCTGCCAGAGAGCGATGATTTATAAAGTGGAAACATCTTTAAAATGCACTGGTGTCTGTGGGAGAGAAGCAGGGAGGACAGGGTGAGAGGAGGAGGATGCAGACAGGGATGACAGAGATCTGATGGGGTGGGGCAGGAATGGCCTAGGAGTGGGGGGCTTCAGAAGAAAGGAGAGTTGCTGTCGGTGCAAGTTCAGGTTCATGAGCCTCCTCCCCATATTCAGTGTTTCTGCGGGTGCGCAGGTCTCTGGAGCCAAGTTGGGTGGGGAAGGTCTCCCTGCCTGGTTGTGGGTCTCTAAATTGGGGATCTGGGTGGAGTAAGGCAATGAAGCCAGAAGAGCCTGGACTCCAGAGCCAGACCCTGGAGGAGGGGGTGTTCTGCCTCTGACTCAGCTGCTTCCCGGTGCAGCCTTCAGACAAGGTGCTTTCCAGTCCCTGCTCCCTGCCCTGTGCCATGTGTAAAAGAACAGATCCTGCCTATTGCAGTTGACTGTTGGGAAAGCACTCAGCATAGCTCCCAGCACACCTAAGCACCCGTAAGAAACACCACCTTGTAATATTAATAATTAGGGAACTGCCTGGCATGCACTTGATATCGTATTTTTTTTCAGGGAGTGTTGGACTGTGGGAAAGAGAAAGCCCATGGTTTATTGTGTTCAGTGTGGGGGTGCTGCAGTCCTCCCTGTCTGCTCCCTGGCAGGCCCTTATTCCATAGAGAGTGGAGGCCTGGGTACCTGGTTGCCTCATGCTTCAATGAAGGAGACAGCACCGGCCACCAAGGACTTTCTCAGGGGAGTAACAAGTTGCTTCTGGGGACTGGTAAGGAGGATGCGAGGATGAGTTTGGCAGAGTTGCTATGTGGAGTGAATAAGGAGGAGGCTGAGGACCAGGGGTCACAAACCTTGCCTTAGCTTGGTATACCTGGGCAAGTCACGTGGAGCTGGATGACCAGACCCACCAGCCCTGCTTTATAAGAATTCAGCCAGTCTCCTGGGAGTGGTGCCTGGCAAATTGTCAAGTAGACTACAGGTGTGAAGAGTGCCATTTTCTTCCTTGCCCCCTGCTGGGGTTGAGGGGAGGGAAGAAGAAAGAGAAGGAGCCAATGCTTCCGGTTCTTTAGGCAGCAAGCATAACCTTTTCTCTTGAAAGGGAGCAGCCAGCATGTTTTCCTGGCAAGCCTGGCCTCTACCATTTCAAACAAAGTGCTTGGTGGGTCTCCTCAGTGGGGTTTTCTGCACCTGTGTACATCCACCTCCTCCTCCCTCACCCTTCCTCCCTCTGCCCCCCCCCACTTTTTCCCTATCCCCATCCCCCCCTCCCCACTTGCAAAGGTGGCCAGCTTCAGGCAGATGTGCCTGGTCCTACTAAAGGCAAGAACTGGAGTTTGAAATGCCTGTGATGGTACTGGCCAGTTAAGAATCCATCACAGATTCTTATTGTACCAGCACAAAGTTATCCTTAAGAAAGTTTCCAGCTGTATCCCTCTGCCCCTGCCCCTCTGTTCTCCTAGAGCCCATTTCCTTCAGCCTGGCTGCCCACTGCTTTAATTGCTCTGATATTGCTATGTGCACCCCTTGCCTTCCCCCACCCTGTCACCTCCCTCAGAGGGAGGCTTCTGCATGCAGCTTTGCTGAGGTTTGTGGCTCTGGTTGTGCCTCTCTTTGCTATTCCTGAAACAGTGTGTGTTGCCCCCTCCCCCAGAACCCTTCCTGGGACACTGGAAGTTGGTCCCAGCAGTTGGCCTAAGGTTTTCTCTCCTGTACCCAGGACCTGGGCGAGAGCAGGGAGAAGCAAAACTGCAGGGAAAGGCTGTCAGCAGGATGATGGGTCTATGCAGGCCAAATAGCTGATGCAGTCCACCCCCAGAACAAATCCCCCTTCAATGTGGGGCTGTTGCTTTGCCCTAGAGAGCCTGGTAGCTGCCCTCTGGATGAGGGAGAGCAGAGCAGGGCAGGCCCTGGAGAGAGAGAGAGAGAGAGGGAGCCACACATTCTCAAACCATTTTGAGTTTTGGGGTCCCAAGAAAGTCTCAAGTCCAAAGGGGACAAGTTCCCTTCCTTGGTGGTAATTTTGAGTTGCCAGACAATTTGAATAGCCAATAAAACGCCAAAACAAGAGGCGGATCTCTGAATTCTCAGGTGTACGATGAAGTCAACCCTCCCCAAGCCGGCCACTTTGCCCACTGGGGCTCAAGTTGGCAACTGCTGAGAGCACATCCCTCTCTTGGCCTCCTCATATCCCTGCCAAGCTTGATCTTGTGAGAAACTTCATCTCCTCCAAAACACAGATAAAAGCAAGCGCTACAAAAATTTAAATATAAACCTCTCCCAAATGAAAATTTCCCAACCATCTGACTGGCCAACTTGTAGGTCATGGTTCTGCCACCAGATAAATCTCCACTATCAGCCCTCATGGCCTGTTGAGTTCAATGTTGCTTGTGTTAGTGACAGTGAATTTGTGTTTGAAAAATGAACTACCGATGAGAACTCCTGTTGAACCTGGTTGTTTGTTATTCTGAGGCAAGGATTTGGCCCGACTTAATCCATGGCTTCAAAGCCGATTGCCCTTACTCTGTATACAGAGCGTCAGAGCCCAGTGGCGTGGATGATAAGAGAAGTCAGACTTGAAGACACTGGGAAAGTGGGTTGGGGATAGAGTGCTTTGATCTCTTCTAAAAGTATTTTCTGAAAGCAAAAGTCTATCAGAAGGGAAGTTCCTTAGAGTAAGAAAAAAAAAAAGAGAGAGAAACAACTGGTCTTCCAAAATAACATCCACTTCGCACACCCTCACTCATTCCCCTTCCCTCAGAGAAAATAGTTTTGAAAACACTTTGGGTGAATGAGAAAGCCGCAAGTGGAGAGAAAGTAGCCACCAACTTGGTACAAAAGCTGTGGCCCCACCAGGAACCAACAACCTGGCCACCCTCCCTCCTCAGCCTCAACCTTGGGTGCTGGGCTCTGGCCTCTTTCCAGCAAATCATAGACTCTTCTTGGGGACTCCTTAACATTAGCAATAGAAAACATGAGTAGGGTTTTTTTGTGGCTCCCTGTCCTTTCCCTGCAGCCTTTCAGTCTCTGGGCCCCAAAGCACATACAAGTGACATACACACACATACACTATTTAATGCAAATTTTATAGAAGTGGAGTGTTCTTGGTGGAAGAATGCATTAATCCTAAGTATAGGGTTCTATAGCCATTTACAAAAAAACACAGCTGGGAAACCAGCACCCCATAAAGAAGCTTCCAGGACCCCGCCAGGCACCACCACTCCCACCCTGGAAACCCCTCTCTCTCCCAAGACTTCTCACGCCTTCGGTTTGATTTTGAATCTTCCTTTAAGCCAAGGCACAGGCGGTTGCTTCTGCAGTCCCTGGAGAAGTTAGGGCTGCGGTGGAGGTTTGGAGTCCTGCCAGGCAGCGGTTCCCCTAGGTCCACTGTCCCTGCCTCCCCTGAAGAGGGGTGAGTCTGTCAGCACCTTGAATTTGGCAATAATCTCTTTGGCTCAGGAGGAGACTGCCAGTGACTATGTGTCCCCCCTCCCGGGCAGTAAGTTCCTATTCAGGGGTTTGTTGCCAAAAGTCAAAATGCCCCAAACCCTCGCTGCTGGGGGGCCTGCTTGCAAGCCTCTGACACCGAGAGAAGCGTCCCCAGAAGCTTATCTTAGCAGTTCATTCCAAAGCCATTTCCGAGGATGAATGGACCAGGGCTTCAGCCGCAACCCGTTTCATGATCAGAGCAGAAGCCCGGACTTTCATCTCCTTGTTTATTCGCCCGGCGGGGCCGTTTCCGCGCTTGCGACTGGGACTGGGGGAAGGGGGGGGGCCTGGTCCGGTCGTGGGTACGGACGTGAGGGACAGGGACAGCAGGGAGGGCGCACGTGCAAGAGATTGGCGATGCCGACCTCGTCATGGGCCCCGCAGGCCGCCCGCCCTCCCCAGCCACTGCGGTGTCCGCGTTCCCCAGACGGTGCCGGTTTTCAGGTGCGTTTTTATAGCACGAGCTACAACCTCGGTTTGCACCTCGCCCCGCTGCTTCCACGGCTTCCTTAGAGAGAACTTCACAGAGCCGGGCCCGAGGGAGGGCCAGGTCCTCAATCCAGCCTGGCCACTGAGTCGCTGGGTCGTGCCCACCTGAGGAACGTACCAAGGCCAGGTCCCAGTGCTCTAGCTGGAGCTCCAGGGAAAGCTAAAGGGCTGAGGCGGCTCCCCCTGCCCGAGCCTGGAACTCCGAGGGAATGAGCGCCCAGGGCACGGCAGACAGTTCCCAGTGGCCTCGGAGCTGTCCTGCACTGGACCCCGAGGAGGCTCTGTAGCCTCAGCAACCCCAGCCTGGAGCCCAGCGGGAGTCTAAGCAGACAGAGCGACCTTCCCGCCCAAGGAAAGGGGAGTGGGTGGGCGGGCAAGAGGAGGCAGAGATCTCGGCTCCTGGTCTTCCTCTGTGCCCGCATCCCTGCCATGACTCGGTGACCCATCCCTCGCCTGCCACACAACTCTCCCTAGCAGTCACCCCGGCGGAGGCAGCATGGGGGCGGCAGACGGGACTCCCCTGCCCGCCCCGTGCGGACAATGCCCGAATGACTTCAGGAGAGACGGGTTAAGTGTGGGCCACTGGTGCCAGCCGGCTCCAGCAAGGCCAGGCTGCCCCATTTTGCGGTGGTTTCTCTAGCACTTACAAAATGGTGGCTTGGAGGGCACAGGATTTTGGCCTCTCCCCACCCCACCCCTCCTCACTCCGGGAGGGGATGATGCAGCCGCCACCCTCCCCCTTCTCCTCTCCAGCTTTAAGCCCACCAGGGAGAGGCAGGGCCAGGAAAGAGGGTGGTGCAGGCTCCAGCTGTGCCCCCAGGCCGGACTAGTAGTAGGGGCGGAGGTTGGGAAGGAGGAGGCAGGCTGGGGTTCCTCAGCCACTCATTTCCCCCGTTCTTGGAGAGGGGGTGGGGTGGACATTTGAAAATGCTTTCAATTGACATCTGAGACAAATTCTTCCACACGGTTTATAAGTCCCTAGACTTGCAGCTAGAACTTCCCTCCTGCCCTGCCAGCACGCACACAAGCACACATGCGCACTGGACTCGCACCACGTGTTCACCCACTTACACCAGGGTGCATGCACGTTTGCTCGCTCCCAGCCCCACACCTCGCCTGCTGCAGGGTGCTCACAGGCCTCTGTTCCTTCAAAAGAGGATGCAAGTTGAACCCCAGGGTTCTGGCCAAAACTTTCAGAGGGTGTATCAGCTCGTGAAGATCCTCAGTCCCGCCTGGAAGCCCTGCCCTGACCAGGTAAACTGGTGCCCTCGTGGACGAAGTGTGGCCATGTTATCCGTTTGGTGGTCCGGAACACTTCCTTGAGGGCGCTGTACTGTCTTGCTTGGCGAGAGGATCCCCTGACAGTTCCTGGTGTGGACTAACGGGCCTTATACAGTCCCCCCTCCGTTTCCCTCAGGGTCTTCAGCGAGTTCTGGCTCTGCTTCTCTCCTGGCAACATCTTTGTGGGGAATCAGCTCTGAGGGGCAGGGGGCATGAGGAGGACTGTGAGGAAGCTACCTCCGCAGCTGTGTGGTGAGGGCCAGTGTTTGGTGATTGGTAGCCAGGGTGAGAGCCTGCCCCAGGTCCTGCAGGGTGTGACTGTGCTGGGGGTGCGTGGATACCTGAGGGCTCAGGGTCCCCACAGCCTCGTGTTTCTCTGTGAGTGCATTTTCATGGAAGTAGATCATACTCCTGATTAGTGGAGGGTGGAGTTGGGGGGGGGGGTTAGAATAATAGCGAGCAGTTGACTTGTGCAATCTACACAGTAAGCCAGGTAGTAATATTATTATCCTCCTTGTAGAGCTGAGGGAACCAAGGCACAGAGAAACCCATTCTTTGGTGCTGAGATGGGCAGTCGGGAGCCAGGTTGTGGGTAGTTCCACAGGCCCTGCTCTTGTCCACAAAACTCCTAAACTGACTTCTCCCCAACACCCGGTTAGGGTGTATAGCTCAGGTGTGTCGGGGGCAGGTCTGTCACCCCTTTTGAACACACCAAGCCAAATTTTCCACTATACTCCCTCTCCTGTCTCCCTGGTGCTTGGTGTAAGGTCTGAGGGAGGAGGCATCTCACTGTTGCATGGCTGCAGCTGGCAGGGCCCTCTGTCTGGCTCCTTACCAGGGCACTACAAAACTTCAGTTGGGTGTGGTTGGCCAAGGACAGCCGGGAAATGAAAACAGTAAGCCTGACAAGGAAATCCTCTCCTATGGTCCTGGCTGCGACTTGTGGGCTACAGCAGCCACTGGGCCCATGTCCTAGGGGACCTGAATTTGAGGGACCAGGTTAGCTTTATTCCTGGACAGACTGCCAGCTTCAAGGCCTCAGAGGGGGTTGCCACTGGAGCCCCATCCTTGTACCACAAGGCAGAGGGACAGTGGGCTGGATCAATAGCTATGGGGCAGCACCTGTGAAGGCCTTCTGCTTCCTGGCTCACCCTGCTGTCTCCCCTGGCCCTGTCTATGCTTCTCTTACCCCTTGGCTCCTTCAGGAGGATGTTCCCCAGCTACAAGGTCAAAGTCACAGGCATGAATCCCAAGACCAAGTACATCCTGCTGATTGACATTGTCCCTGCTGACGACCATCGCTACAAGTTCTGTGACAACAAATGGTAAGAGGCACACGACCCTCACCACATTGCCACCCCTCCCTCTGGGAACCAGCTGCAGTGTTTGGGTGTTTGCTGCATCTCAAAGGTCCATACTCCACCCAACCATGCGCAATCAGAACTTGGTGATCATGTTCTCAGGTGACAAGGAATGTTAACGCTGAGCAGATTCACTTCTGTCAGTGCTTCTGCAGACAGTGGGATGGGAGCTGTTTCCTTAGGGGACTTAATTGTTAGGGATGTCACCTGGTCTAGGTGGCCCTTTCCTGGCCTGTCCTCAGCTCTTGTTCCCGGCACTTGCTCCCTCACAATCCTCTGGCAGCAGAGTTCCTCCCCCTTTAGCCCTGTGTCCACTATGAAGACTGAGTGAGTGGCTGCCTGGGACTCTGTGACAGGACCCTTTGGTGAGGGGATGGGAAGGAAGGCAAGTTGAGTAGTGAAGTTCACCTGTGGCCCGTAGATAAAAGCTAGGTTGCCCTTTCCAGAGGCCAACTCCTTTGTACCCTGTGTCACTGTCCCCCGGGTTCAGGGCAGTGCTTCCTGGGATGGACATTTGGCACGGTAGTTACTTCATACTCCGAACACCCGCGCCCCTGTTAGAGTGGTTTGAGTCCCCTCTACTCCACTTCCAATTTCAACTTCATACTGATGTGACCCTGGAAGACAGAAATGATGGCTCAAGTACTTGGGTCCCTGACACCCAAATGAGAGACTGGGTGGCATTCCAGGTTCTTGGCTTTGACCTGGCCCAGCCCTCATTGTTTCAGACATTTAAGGAGTGACCCAGCAGATGGAAGATCTTTCTGTGTAGTGTCTCTCTGCTTTTTAAACCAAGTGAAAATAAGTGTATTTTTAAGAAAAAAAGATTGAAGGATTTTTGCAGAGGGCATGGCTGGCCAGGGCAGGTGGGTGGTAGAGCTGGAAGAGTCTGAGCTGTGGAAGCAGAGCTGGGACTGGGTTCGGGCAAGGGCTGAGTTTCTGTTCCTTCTCCGGCCTAGATTAGAACTCAGAGTAGGCTTTGGCCAAGGGAAGCTAACGATCAATTTCCCACCATTGCTTTTGGGGCACATGATTAGAAAGTTCTGTCTGGTCTCTAGGAAGCCCTCTCTTATGACTGTAATTTGTGACGTTCAAAAAGTGTATGTACAGGAGTGCCTAAATCTCTTTCGGATTTCTTTGTGATTAGCTACAATTCTTATAAGTGGTTACATTTCCAATTCCTATAAGTTTTTCCTTCTTCTCCTTCTCCTTCCTTTTCTTCTATATTTATTTACTTGAGAAGCAGAATTGAAAAGAGAGAGAAAAAAAGAAAGAGAGAGAGAGAGATCTTCCATTTATCTGCTGGTTAACACCCCAAATGGTTGCAGCAGCCATGGACTTGGCCTGACTGTAGCCACTTGCCAGAAGCGTCTTTAAGGTCTCCCACTTGAGTACAGGGGCCAAAACACTTGGGCCATCTTCTGCTGCTTTTCCAGGTGCGTTAGCAGGGAAGTGGATGGGAAGCAGAGCATGTAGGATTCCAATTGGCACCTTTATGAGATGCTGCATCACTGATGGCAGCTTTACTCGCTATACCACAGAGTCGGCCTCCTTCTCTTTTCTGCAATTAAACACAAGGGGTTTGTAGCTGTGTCTCCTTGTCAACTGTCTCTCCCATGACCCTCCCTGCCTTCTCCATAGACCCACAGTGACCGAGTGTGAGACCTGCAGCTGCTGTCCTCCTTGGTCACCGGGTGGGCATGCTGTCAGAGGGAGCAGGTATCTGGGTGATTTCAGCACTGTTGCCATGGCTGCTCTGTTGGCAGGATGGTAGCTGGGAAGGCAGAACCGGCCATGCCAGGCAGGCTGTACGTACACCCGGATTCTCCTGCCACTGGGGCCCATTGGATGCGACAGCTGGTCTCTTTCCAGAAGCTGAAGCTGACGAACAACCACCTGGACCCCTTTGGCCATGTAAGCAAGGAGCCCAGTTGGCCTCGGGGGTGGGAAGGAGACAGGAATTGGGGCCAGGTTGGGAGGGTGGGGCAAGTGGGGACCAGGAAAGAGATGGAAGAAGCTGGACTCAGCATCCCAAGTCAGCCCGAGCTGCTTACCGGCTGCTGTGCTCACTGCAAGTTGTTTCACTTTGTGAGCCATGCTTTCCTGGTACAGATGGGGAGATGACCCTGGGTACCTTTCCTGATTGTGAGGTGGGAATGAGAACAGGTGAGGAGTGTCTTGCCTCACTGTTTGGTTTCCCTCACAGGGCCCTGACCTCCAGACAACGAGGCCTAGCCCTGGCTCCTGTGTTGGTTCGCCCTGGCTTTGCCTGGGACCTGGCTGTCACAAGCCAGGGGTGCTGTGACTGACGCCCTATCCAGGCTGCTCAAACTCATTCTTTCCCCATCTCATGCTAGCTGGCCTGCAAAAAGGAGCTTTTTATGTGGAAATTTTTAGCTTCAGTGTGTGGCAGAGGCCTGGGACCTGGTACTATCTGCCAAGGTCTAGGCCCTGCCTCCTTCGATGTTCAATGGTTGCTCTGGGGATACAGAGAAAGGTTGCAGAGGCTGATGAGGAGGTGGCAGTGCTTGCCAATGCAACCTCCTGAGCTGTGCCTAGAGTGTGCAGATTTGTCGCTTCGCATGCCTCAGCTTTGCTTCTGGGGAGCTATGTGCACAACAGTGTTCTGGGAACAGTTGCTCCTCACACAGAATGTCAGCAGGGCTTCATATCTGATTGATGGGTGTATAGCTGGTGGGCAGCTCCTGGCTTTAATTTCTCAGAGTGTGTTCTATTTGCTCTTAAGTTGCTAGTGATCTATTAAGTGATTGCTTCATGAATGTGCCTATCTCCTGACTTTCTTGTACTAGACTTCACCATCCAGGGCAGGCAGATGTCTCATGGAAAATGGTCACCCAAGTCCCTGCCTTGCAGAGCAGCGGAGCCTGTGTGCCGAGAAGCAGAAGGTCTCCTGAGTGCCACCCTGGCTATAGTTTTGTGCCCTGTAAACTCTTACCTGCTCTCCTCTGCCTGGCTGGGTTGTAGCCCCAGCCTTGCAAGCTTAGGAAGAGCCTCTGTGGTGGAAAGCTAGGGAACTTTGTCTTCAGATGTGGTCTCTGCCCATGACTGCACACATGCTCAGACCCATGGCAGGAGCATAGGGTTTTGGTCAAGGCTCTGGAAGGGTCTTTGGATGCACTCCCTTGCTGCCACAGCTCCTGGCTGCAGGGATGTCCCTCCCATACTCCTGCAGAGGGCAGGAGGGGAGGGAAGGGTTGAAGAGCTCGGCCTTCATTAGGTGGCGGAAGAAGGAGACCTGTTCTTAGTCTTCACAGCCTGGCCTTCCTGTGTGGTGGTTCTTCCTGGGTCTCCCAGGGGGTTGTGAAAACCATGTGGATAGTATTAAGTGTGGACTGCTGGTGGACTCTCTCTCTCTCATTTATTTTCCCCAAAGATTTATTTGTTTTCAAAGGCAGAGTTACAGAAAGACAGAGAAACAGAGATCTTCCATTTGCTGGCTCACTCCCTAAATGGCTGCAATGACCAGCACTGCGCCAGGCTGAAGTTGGGAGCCGGGTACTTCGTTTGGGTCTCCCATGTGGGTGCAGGGGGTACAATATACTTGGATCACCTTCCACTATTTTCCCAGGCCATTAACAGGGAGCTAGATGGGAAGTGGGACAGCTGGGATTCCAACTGATTCCCATGTGGGGTGCTGGCATTGCAGACAGCTGCTGCTGGGGCTCTTGTGGCTGGGGTGCTCCTGGCCACACCCGTGACTCCTGCCTGGGGCTCACCCACCACAGCAATAGGGCACCCACCTCTGTGAATCCACTTTTCCTTCTGGAGGGGTGGGCTGCAGAGCCTTTCGCTGCTTTCCCTGCTGCCTCATATTTGTGCAGTACCCACTGTTCCTTGATTCAGGGAGCAGGGGAGGTTGTCTCTGAAGCTGCAAGGAAAGAAGCTATTGCATGATCTTTGAGTTCCTTGACCTGTATGTTTTTATCTGTCTTTTCAAACACTGGGTGCTGGTTGTCCCCTCCTCAGCTGTTGGGAGCAGCCCTGGGCTGTGTGGATGATGGGGTATGAGGCAGAGAGGAGGAGCTCCGTGTAGCAGTCCTGGAGACCCTGCCTTTCGGCTCCCAGACCTGTGCCAGTGGGAACAGTGAGCCCCACTGAAGGTGGAGAATCCACCCCTCTTGGCTTTTCTGTGCCAGAGCTGTGGGGGCAGAGCCATCCTGTGCCATAAATCTGCCCCAAATCTGTGCCCTTTGTTTTATACAAGTCACCACGGCGATTTCCATTTCCTCCCAAGGGATTTGTTCCAGCCAAATCATCTTTGGCCATTCCCCCTGGGATGGTCATGGTGTCCTAGGACCTTTAACAGCTGTTTCCTTTTGACAGCCTGACATGTGACCCCATTATCCTGTCCACAGAGCTGGGATCTGGCTTTGGTAAGGAAGCCTAATCCAGGAGGGAGCTGGCACTGTCATTGTCACAAAGTTGAGAGTCAGTTTGAATGCTTGTGATGCTATATTGGAATTTTTCCAGTTTACAGACCCTTGCGTCCAAGCTACCCGATTTCTTCATCCCGGGCTGGTGGAGAGGCTGAGTGTCTGTCTGTGCATAAAGACCCAAGGAGAAGAGGGACCTATAGAGCAGCCACATAGGGGAAAATCTATACTCCTGTAGGTTTCTTATCTTCTAAGCACTCCCCTGCACCCCTGCTTCTCCTGATTGTCTGAAGATCTAGAAGAAGGGGATGTGGTTCAGGTGAGGGCCTGAGCCTAGCAGTCTGTCTGCCATAGTGGGTGGGAGCTACAGCAGATGCCCCATAGCTGGGACACTCCACCTCTGGACACTCCTGACAGACAGGAGGGTAGGGTCAGCAGGGCAGGCTCAGGAATGACCAACAGGTTCCAGGATTAAGCCCAAGGCCAGTGGCTACCCAGGCAGCCTGGGCAGAAAGAGTCATGGAACAAGGGCAGTCATAGAACATGGGCGGGACAGTGTTGCCCCTAGGGCCTGGAACCAGCTCTCTTCAGTCTTCCTGCCAATTGTAGCTGTGGCCTGCCCATCTCCACTCTTCTTCACCACCTCTAGTGCCCTAAGTTTCGCTCTTCTGCCACTCCCCCTCTTCAGAATAAGATTCCAGCAGTGCAAGTGAAGGTTAGGTGTGTCATCCTGTGACAGGACACAGAAGAGGCTGACCTGGGAACCTGCTTTTTTTTCCTGGAGGCAGGAAGGAACTGGCCATCATGGACTCTGTGTGTGTGTGTGTGTGTGTGTGTGTGTGTGTGTGTGTGAGCATGTGCAAATGGATGTGTGTGACTGTGTGTGTGGGTATTGTGAGTGTGTGCACTGCAGAATTGGTCATCTTCACTAGCTTCAGGGGCCAGGACTGCCAGGTTGCTGGGGATGGTGGACCAGCATATAATCTCAGACCTGGTAAGTACAACTCTTGCACAGACCAATTTGGCACAGCCTGGGAGTGTGGGCTGCAGAACAGCTCCTGCCTAGTGCCGTCCATGAGCCCCTCCTGCTCAAGCCATGGTTTTACACACATCACCAGCCTGCCTGACTGTCTGCTGTCCCACCCTGTAGGCTTGGGGTACTCTCCCATCTTCTTTGTCTGCTTTTTGGAGCCTTAGGATACAAGTCCAAATGCAGCTTCTTCAGGGGGAACATTCATTTCCTATTCTGTGCACTCTGAGTTGCAGGTACCTTTTCGCTTTTGCACTTACCAAAGTTATCATCTCCCTCCACCTGCTCTGCCTGATTCCTTTCTGCCTCTTTCACAGGTAGCCATTCTAGTTTGTGTGTTTCCAGCCTTTCCTTCTGCACATAATCTCAAGCCCCCTTGTCTACACACAAAAAGCAGCTTATTGCAACATTTCTTGCACCTTGTTTTGTAAACTCAGTAGATCTATCCTTACATTCATAGAAAATGACCTTCTTCCTTCCCACCCCCAAACCTGGAATGGAATTTTACCCTGTTTGTCCCATTGACTGTTTGGCCAATTCTTACTGAAGGATTGTCATTTTGTCTTGGGCATCTGTCTACACAAAGCTTGCTGTAATTGTGAAGACACCGCCATTACCCTTTGTTAACACCACACCAGTGTGCACCACACCATGACTGCAGCCTGAGCAATAAGATGGGCAAGCACACACCTAGGGTTTCTGCCATTTGGACAGGTAAAAAGTGGATCTCCCTCTTGGTTTTCATTTCCTCTAGAAGCTCAGAGTCCTTGAATGTGTGTCCCTCCTCCGGTGAAGTGCTGCTCTTGTCCTTGGCTCATTTCCCTCCTGGATGTTTGCGCTCATTAACCTGCAGGACGGGAGCTGCACAGGCTGCCCAACCGTGTCATCCTATGTCACCCGTGGCATTGGATTCTGTAGTTCCCGCACAGCATTTGTGATTGGATCAGTGTTTCCTGAAGGATTCTGGGTTTGAAATAATTGGGAGCCTTTTTTCCATTCCTTATTTACAAGGGTGATTTTCTTCTATTTCTTTTCTCTGGATTTATTTGTACATTTGAACCACTGATCCCTTTGCACTTTATCCTGGCATCTGATGTGAGGTGAGAACCCAACTTCCTTTTCTGTGCTACTTATTTGTTTTGGTTGTCCAGCAGCAGCAGCCACTGCATAGTCCTCTCCTCCCTGGGTCTGGGTGCCTAACCTCTGCATGCCCGTGTGCTGGCGTCTCTTTTCACGTGCCAATGCCATGCCCATTGAGACTTCAGAAAGGTTTCTGTGCTTGTCATGGCTCCTCCTTCTTGCTCCTCTCAGTCTTCTTGGCTTATCTTGTTTATTTATTTCATAGGAACTTTAGAGTTGGTTTGTGGTGGCGAGAAAGAAACCTAGTGTCCTTTTGATTGATTTTGCTTTCCATTGTCATTTGATCTCAGGAGGATGGTTAGGAGCTCCTTTGCTGAAGTCCCCTTGTCTTCAAAGCATGCTTGAGTTTCCTTCCTAGCATTTTGCCCGCATCTCAATTTCTGGATTACTCTGTGCCTTCTGCACTGGAGAGTCAACCCTTGTGTCCACTGTGTGCTCCTGTGGTGGGCAGGGTGGTTGTGGACAGAGAAGATGCTGATGTCCCCTCGTATCCATGCTGTTTGTTAACTTACCAGGAGCTGGGGATACAGAGCTGTTTATCCCCCACTAGTCCTCTTCTGCTCCCATATTGACCAGGCCCTATCCATGAACCAAGAGCTGGCCTGGTGCTTTGAGAGCATCAGGAGCCCACAGAACTCCACACTGGGACATTCTGTCCTCTGCGGGTGGATGAGAACTCAGTGTTGGAAATCCTCCCCGTTCTGGCTCTACATCAAATCTGCTGCTTGATGTGGGGCAGATTTCTTCACTCTCCTGACCCTGAGTTCCCTACTAATAATGCCTGCTTTATGAAGATGCTGTAAAGATCAATTTTTCAAGGGACATAAAATACCTAGTGAAGGGCCTGGCACATGGCACAAGCTGGGTACACACTGGCTGATATCACTGCTACTGTAAGAGAAGACAAGAAGGCTCCAGGCTCTAGGTGTGACCTAAGGGTTGCTGTCCTGGCAGGAAGGCCCAAGGCTCTGCCTGGCCAAGGCCTTTTGAGAAGATTGGAATCGACCGTCTCAGTTCTGGTTTGGCTCTTTCTTGGGCAGTCCTCTCTAGGTCTCTCTTTTTTTTTTTTAATTTATTTTTCAGTTGCAATTTCTCTCTGTTCTACTCCATCTGCAGTGATAGGGAGAGGAAGGGAACCTTAGAGGGTAAAACAATGATGCAGGTCAATCTGTTGTTAACGTAGGACACAATGGACAGCTTAACATTAACTTCCACCCCAAGTTGCTGAGAACCTGTGGGTTCTGCCCGGAACTCTGTCTGCAGTCAGCTGAGTGTCCTTGGATAAGTAAATCACACGTCCATCATGGGCCTTCAGTTCCCTGTCTGGACTTTGGTGATCTTTAAGAGCTGCTCCTCCATGTGACTCCCATGAGAGGGAAATCTGGGCCTCCATGGCTAAGCATGCTCTGGCGTTCTTTGGAAGAGATGGATGTCTGGTGCTATTGCGATTGTTAAAATAGAACAGGCTTCGGAACTGGGGCCAGAACATAATGAATCCCATTTCTATGAAACAATGATGATGACAGGACCAGTTGTGTAGTGGGGATGTTGACGTGGCTAGCCCATTTGGCCCAGCATCCTTGGCCGTGAAAATAAATGTGAGATTGGTGAAGCTGCTTCATGTGGCGCCTAAGGAACTTCCAAACAAAGCCAGGTACCTGAGTCACTGAGATGATTTCATGTTCTCCCAGGAGGATGGGACTGAGGCTCAAGCTTGGATTTTTTTTTTTTGAGGCTCAAGTTTTTATTCACATTGGTTCCATAGGAAGGGGGATTGGGAGGACTTTCTTCTAGACACCTGTCCACGTTCCAGACTATCAGAGAGTCTGAAATCTGGGACCATTTAGTGTAAGGCCTCACATTATAGGCAAGGGACCTCGATGCTGGAGGAGAAACACTTGCTCAAATTGTGCAGCTGGTCAGCAGAGGTCCACTGATGGCCCTTCATGACATCTTTGTGGCTGGCCTTGCACTCCTCTGGTCGGGCAGTTGCTCTCTTCCAGCTGCCTGGCCAGCAGTGTATCACAGTAACAGTGAGGGTGCTGCCAGTGGTCCCAAGAACCCTGCACAGCTGCCCTGGGGCAGGAGGAAGAATACTGTGTTCACTGTTTTGGGTTCAGTCATCTGTCAGCTCTGCTGTCTCTGTGCCCCCTTTGTGTGGGTTCTTGGGAGAGTCAGCGCTGCTAGGGGCTGTACCTGCATGCGGGGAGCAGGGACACACAGGTATTCATAGAGAGGAGAGTTCGAGCCACATCTGAGTACCATTTTCAACCTGACAAAATGTCTTAGAGACAACCTGTGAGCAGAGAGAAGCCTGAACAGTGAGGGACTTGCAGGCATCCCCACTGAGTCTGTGGTCCTTGTCCGGAGCAGCCCGATCTTGTCCTTGCTAGAATCTGTGTTAGGGCAGATGAGCTCAGAGGGCAAAGGAGCCAAAGATCCGGCCCTTTTTCTTGAGAAGTTTATAGATTGACTGCGGGATGAAGGGCAGGAAGTCCTATGCAAGCAGCCTGGCAGCCAAGTAGAGCGGTGGCCAAGAGAAAGTTCTAGAACTGAAGTTCTAGTGGTTCCAGGGCTTCCCAGATGGTGGGCCTTGAAGACAGAGATGTCAAAAAAGGAGGACTGAACTCTGGTTGTCATTCCCAGAGATGTCCTGCTGCATCGTGGTCTTGAGGGAGATTGAGGGTTCTTTGTAGGCTCATGTGCTTCATGCCAGCACTGGATGACAGAGAACTGCAGGGACTAAGGATTGGTTCCCAAGACTCAGCCCCTGTATTCACAGGAGCACCTCTATCTCCCGCCAGGTTACTGGGCAGGGTTATACCTGAGGCTTCCCCAGAAAGCATTTCTGTTCCTTAGGCTCATTCTGGTTTTGGTCTGGCAGGCACTCAAACGGACAGTGGGTCCTCTGCAGAGAGACCTGGTTTGGGTTTTGGAAAACTCCAAACTTTCTCAGAAGGGTCCAGAAGTTACCTCTGACAGAGGCAGGAGTGGCCAGGGCAAGGGGCAGAAAGGCTGGTTGATGCTGGGTAGGGCCACCTAACCAAATTCAGGAGCCCAGGGCAGCCCAAAGTTCCTGAGGTAGCCCCTTCCTTAGCTGAGGGTGCTTTCTGGACTGTTCCAATGCTTTAGAGAGGTGAGGGGAGCAGAGCCTCCCCACACCAGGACTGCAGCCCAGGCTTGCCTTTGAAGAGCCTCACTTGACCTTTCTCTTGGCACCCTGGTCACTAACAGGTTCAACTTTGTACCCAGTGTCAGCACCAGGCTGGGTCCCAGGGAACCTGGCAGGGCGGGAGCCAGCAGGGCCATCCTTAGCAAGTGACACTTCTAGGCAGAGAGAAAGGCACTCAGGGGTAAAACAGGACCTGAGGCCAGCTCAGGTAGGGACAGAAACCGAAGGGTTAACAAAGGCAGCAGTGCTGATAAAATACCCCAAATTCTTAGTCCTGCCTCCAGTGGGGAGGGTGTCTGGCAAATATCAACGATAAAAAATGCATTTTAATGGCACGCGATGCCGCCGCTACTGTGGGGCACAGCCAGATGAAGCAGCAACAGGCTTGAAACAGCAACTCCCAGGGCTTGCAGCCAAGCCTCCTGGGTCCTTGGCTGAGCTTTGTCCAGCCTGGCAACCTGTCCTTACCAGCCCATGGCGTTCACAAGGGGCCCCTGGCCACCTCTGTCTATATTTTAAGAATTTTGCTCATCCTTTACACTGGGGGCTGATCGCTTGACCTCTGGTCCTCAGGGAGCTTTTTTCCAGGCTGGGAGTTGGCTTGGGCACTCTGAGCATCCACAGCCCTGTGGGCCTCTGTGAACATTGACAAATGCAGGAGCAGTGAAGGAGAGAATGCCTGGAAGGCAGTGGGCATTAAGTCCTTTTCCTGGCTTCTCCATGCTCCCTAGCCCTTTAGTACTATGGGCTATGAACTGCTTTTGTTGTCACAATAGGCTGGATGCCTCTAGGAAGGACCCTGCTAAGAGAGGTAGGGAAGGCCTGGTGCAATAGCCTAGTAGCTAAAGCCCTTGCCTTGCATGTGCTGGGATCCCATATGGGTGCTCCTTTGTGTCCCAGTGACACCAATTCCCATCCAGGTCCCTGCTTGTAGCCTGGGAAAGTAGTCAAGGATGCCCAAGCCTTGAGACCTTGTACCCACATAGGAGACCTGGAAGAAGCTTCTGGCTCTTGGCTCCTGGCTTTGGATCAGCTCAGTTACGGCTGTTGCGGTCACTTGAGGTGTGAATTAGCAGAAGAAAGATATCCTCCTCTATCTCCTCCTCTCTGTATGTTTGCCTTTCCAATAAAAATAAATTTTAAAAAATCTTTTAAAAAAAGGAGACAGATTGACAGGGAAGCAGATGTTAGTGTAGGGCAGGGAGGCTGAGTTGGGAGCTTTAGAGCTTTTCTGGACTCAGTCCTGTTAGTCAGGCCTGGAGCATGGAGGCAGCCAGGGCCAGCTAACAGGGCCAAGGAGCAGAGAACAGGGACCTGGAGCTCACAGTGAGACCTCTGTGTTCCAGATCATCCTCAACTCCATGCACAAGTACCAGCCGCGGCTCCACATTGTCAAGGCCGATGAGAACAATGCCTTCGGCTCCAAAAACACGGCTTTCTGCACCCATGTGTTCCCAGAGACCTCCTTCATCTCTGTGACCTCCTACCAGAATCACAAGGTACATTGCTTCTGTAGCCCTCACCGCTATCACCCTGGGCACTGCTGCTGCTGCCATAGCAGAGAAAGCACAGCGAGGCTAGGCGGGCCCCATGCAAGGACTTCCAAAACCCACAGTGTTCCTCAGAGCCCTGTGGATATCCAGTGGGGACCAGGAAAGGGCCTGGACACGAAGCTCCAGCGCCGTGTAAGGGCGCCCCTGTACTTGGAGGATGGGCACAGTTGGGGATATAAGAGCTGTGAGCATGAAGCCTGCCTTGTGGTTTGGATTAGGACTTCTTGTTGCATAGTCTCGTCTGAAGGTATGCTTCGAGGTTCTGGTTCTGCAGGGAGAGGGAAGGAAGATTGGGGGAAGCCTCTGTCAGCTGTGTGGGTGCATGGGGACTGAGTGGTATGCAGGCCCCACCCAGGTTAGGGTCTCAGGTGCCTGGGATGTCCCCACTTATACCCTCTCCATGGCTCACCCTTCACTCAATGCCTGTGTGGCTTTGTTCATGCCACGCTTCCTAGGTTACTGTCCATGTTATGCACAGAGACTGGCTGGGTGGATTTTTGGCAGAAGAGTAGCAGGGTCCAGTTTGCACTTAGCATTGTGCCGTTGAACCTGATGTGGTAGTTATTCTGGACAGGGCTGGGTCCAGGAAGGTGTCGGGGAAGCCATAACAGGTACAGGGAAAGACTGAAGCCAGGTGGTGCAGTGGATTGGAGAGCAGGACAAAGAATCAGGGTCTAGAACAGGGGGAATGGAGAAACTGATGATCCAGGAGCAGGCCAAGTGGGCACGGCAAGGCCGGTAAGGCTCTGGGGTGCCTCTCAGCCAGCCTGCTCTGTGTCCCTCTCCTGCAGATTACACAGCTGAAAATTGAGAACAACCCTTTTGCCAAGGGGTTCCGGGGCAGTGATGACAGTGATCTGCGTGTGGCCAGGCTGCAGAGGTGAGGCTGCCCAGCCCAGGGTGGGGGCCAGGCTGGGTTAAGGCATGTGGACTTGGTGATCCCCACAACCCCTTCCCTCTCTGACTCTCCAACTGTCCTCCTTGCCTACAGCAAAGAGTACCCCGTGATTTCGAAAAGCATCATGCGGCAGAGGCTTGTCTCCAGCCAGCTGGCGGCCAAGCCTGACGTGAGCCCCCTGCACAGTGCCCACCAGGCGCTGCAGCACTACCAGTACGAGAACGGGGCCCACATGCAGTTCACCGCAGCTGAGCCACAAGACCTTCCTCTCAACACCTTCCCCACCCAGAGGGACTCCAGCCTCTTCTACCACTGCCTGAAGAGACGAGGTAGCTCGCTGTGGTCTGCAGACCCTGGAGGGACAGAGTGGGTGAAGCTTTCCCCACACCGCTCCCCACAACGGACACATGCATACACACACGTGCGTGTGCACACACCTGCATATATACTCACTGTCACACAGCCTGCACACATAATCTCACACATATTCTCACACACATCCACACACCCACTCACACATACAACCATGAGAGTTCTCATACACAGGCGCCCAAAGCCCTCACATGCACACATCCGCACACACATGCAGACACTGTCACAAACACATGCACACATACATCTTCACACACACATGCATTTTCACACCCACTCCCATGCACACATACCCACTGTCCCACACACCTTCTCACATGCACACACTCACTGACATGCAGACACACCCAGTGTCATACACACATATTCTCACACAGGCACTCTCTCACACACACACTGACATATCCACCGTCACACATGGGCACGTACACTCACATCCACAGGCACACAGGTACTTGTGTGGCCTGTAAAAGTCAACTTGAAGGATTGGAGCCAGGCTCCATGCAGACTTTCCCAGTGCAGGGAAGCCGGTTTTCATCTTGAATGAAATCTTCACAGGCAGCCTGTGGTTTTGGTGTTCCCAGACCCTGTCCTCCCTACCCTGTTTCAGGTATGGCTTGGCGGTCACTGCTCTGAGAGCCTCTCTGGGGTAGGTGAAGACACAGAGGCAGCCAGGCTAGCAGTGAGGGGAGGCTGAGGGCCTACAGTGTGAAGTCTTGAGGGTTAGGGCTGTCATTTACCTAAGCCTCTGGGTCTCGGGAATGTGCACAGCCTACTTGCAAGTTGAAATGAGCTATTGTGGACGGAGCAGGGGCCCAGGAAATGGTAGTGGCACTGTCCAGGCTGGACTTCTTTGTAGTTGGAACCCTGAGCTGGAAATCAGAACACCAGCACCGTGCTGTGGCAACTGGGTCTCAGTTGTCAATGGGTGGAGCTAGCATGGTCAGTGTTACTCCACTAGAGACCTCACCAGACTCCTGAAATTCTTTTGGGAACAAGTCTAAGACTTTTGCTTTTAATTTAGAATGTTCTCTCAGCCACGTCTCCAGGGACCAACTGGGATGAATTCTGGGTATCCCCTGTGCAAGCCCCTAATAAGCTTCATGACTGGAGCAAGTTGGCAAACTGGGGTGCTTGAGCCCAATGGATGTGCTGCCTATACAAAATGTTTTCTCACAGTTTTGAGATGGTGGAGGAAAAGATCAAAGTGAGAATGCCCCATGATACGTGAGTGTCATGGGAAGTTTGAAATTTAGTCCCTGGACCTAAAGTTTTGTTGGCACATGGCCATCCTCTTTTATGTTCACACTGTCCATGGCTGTGGCTGGGAGCCAACCTCAGGGTTGAGGACTTGTGGCAGATGCTGTGTGGTCAGAAGCTTGATCTGTTTCCTCGCTGGCCCTTCATGGAAAATATTTGCTTATTACTAATGTAGAGTCATTGAGCCACCTGCCAAGTCCCAATATCTTAGTGCAGGGAGAAAAAAAGGACTTTGTTTTAGGGGAGAATTGGAAGGAGCAGGGGGAGAGGAGACAGCTGCCCCGTGGCAGGGAAGATGCTTCCAGAGAAGAATCTTGACAGACATGACTATGACCGCAGGCCTGCAGAGGGAGAGGCCACCCCCAGCCTGCCCTGCCTTGTGCTGTGCACACACCCAGAAAAAGCAGAAAGAGGTTGGCCAAGATAAGCTGTGGATAAGTGTGCTTACATTTGTTGAGTGGGTCACCACCCAAGCCCTCAGGCCTGGATGGTCCCAGGATCCCTGGGGAGGACAAGCCACTCAAGCGAATGGAGATGGCTGGACATCTGCGTCATGGTCACCAGCTCAGCAGCTGAGTCTGAGAACCCCAGTCAGACTCATGATGGGCTCCATCTCCTGATTCTGTGGATACCGTGACATCGCAGAGTCTGTGTGCTAATAGTCTGGTGGGGCTTTTCTGAACAGACGGGTGAACTCTTCTCTGCACGCCTGGGAGGCTGCTCCTTGGCAGCCGAGACCTGAGGCAGAAACAGGGAAAACTTGGTGGCCCTCATTTTTCCGGCGAGTTCCGACAGATGCAGCCTCCGAGCCTGGGTGGGCCTGACAAGCGCTGCCTCCACTTTGCTTGGCTAGGGCCGGTCAGGGAATAGCAGCTCACATCAGGGTCTCTCACCATGCTGAGAGGAAGGCTGGCGAAGGATCAAAGCCTGGCCCTGCCTCTCCCTCAGTGTCCAGGGCTGTGACATCCTCCATGGCCTCCAAGCAGGGGTCATAATCCAACCACTTTCTACCTGCTGTCAGCTTAGAGAAGCTGCAGATGATGAAAATGGTTGTGGCAGTGCTATGGGAACCTCCTGGAGTGAGGGTGGGCACTGAGGGATGAGGAAAGAGCAGCTGAGCATGTTTCTGTCTTCCAGCAGACAGCGCCCGCCACCTGGATGTGCCCTGCAAGCGGTCCTATCTGGAAGCCCCCTCTTCGGTGGGGGAAGATCACTACTTCCGTTCTCCCCCTCCCTACGACCAACAGATGCTGAGCCCCTCCTACTGCGGCGAGGTGACCCCGAGAGAAGCGTGCATGTACTCAGGTTCGGGGCCCGAGATCCCCGGGGTGTCCGGGGTGGATGACCTGGCCCCGCCCCCGCTGAGCTGTAACATGTGGACTTCGGTCTCACCATACACCAGCTACAGCGTCCAGGCCATGGAGACTGTGCCGTACCAGCCCTTCCCCACACACTTCACTGCCACCACCATGATGCCCCGGCTGCCGGCCATCTCAGCGCAGGGCTCCCAGCCCCCGGGAAATGCCCACTTCAGTGTCTACAACCAGCTGTCACAGTCTCAGGTGCGGGAGCGGGGCCCTGCAGCCTCATTCCCGCGCGAGAGGGGCCTCGCGGGCGCCATGTGTGAGCGCAAGCCACCCTCTCCACATGTGAATGCTGCCAGCGAGTTCCTGTACTCTCAGAGCTTCTCCCTGTCCCGCGAGGCCTCCCTACAGTACCATTCAGGAATGGGGACAGTGGAAAACTGGACTGATGGGTGACCCCCGTGTCTCCTCCTCCGTGCAACAGAGGAGTGACCTCCGTGTCTCCTCCTCCTGAACCTTGTCAATCCAGGACTGACTGTGGGTGGCCTGTGCAAGCAGGAAACACAGGAAGGTATTTCACAGTGTGTGTGTGGGTATGTGTGTGTACGTGCATGTGTGTGCACCTCCGTCCATGCTCCTGGGCCGTCCGTCTTCTGATGTACAGTTGAGGCCGTCCCAAGAAAAACAAAGCGAGCTAAGAAGCATGACTGTGGCTGCAGGCTCTGGGCCCAGCGCTACCTGACATATCTGGATGTGCCGGTGGGGGGGTGGGCAGAGGAGGTCCACAGGGGTCTGTTTAGAAGTTTTTAAGCAGTCTTGGATTTACTCAGGGCCAGGGGCCAGGGTTCTCTCCCCCAGGGAAGGCCCCTCCCTGCTGCAGTGGGAAGGCTCCGTCCATGTCTTGGAGGTGCAAGGGTGTGCAGAAGGTCTTTTTGGGCAGTGGGCAGTCCACTGCTGTGGCTTCTGGAGCGCCCCTCTGGGAGCGGCCCGTGTAGGCTTTGAGAGGGGCGCTTGGTGCTCTGTCGGTGTGTGCCAGGCAACAGACCTGGAGCACCAAGGGCGAGGCTGACTTTCAGGAAGGGTTCTGGGTTCCCTGATGAGTTTTTGCTTTTTTTTATTTTTCCTTTTTTTTCTCCTCTCCTCTCCTCTCCTCCCCTCCCCTCTCCTCTCCTCTCCTCTCCTCTCCTCTCCTCTCCTCTCCTCTCCTCTCCTCTCCTCTCCTCTCCTCTCCTCTCCTCTCCTCCCCTCTCCTCCCCTCTCCTCTCCTCTCTCTTCTCCTCTCTCTTCTCTCCTCATTTCTGCCCCTATCTCTCTCCCTCCCTTCCTTCCTCCCTCCCTCCCTCCCTTCTTTCCTTCCTTCCTTCCTTCTTTCCTTCCTTGTTCTCTCTTTTCTCCCTTCAATAGGAGGGAAAATGCAACCCGTAGCATCCCTGTCACTGCTCAGATTTTATCCTAACACCTTTCCCTTTGGTTCCTGGCTCACAGCCCTTCCTTCTTGTCTCTCTGGTGGACAAGGTGCCACCCCTCTGGCACCATCTGCAGTCTCTAGGGGCTGGCATTTTTTGCAGGTCCCCCATGTGCCCTGGAACCCACCCTGGAGCTGATGTCAGATATCTCCTGGGCCTGTCCCACCCCTGGGATGAGAAAAGCCCAACCCGTGATGAAAGAAGAGAGAATGGAGGAAAATTCATTTCTTCCAGAAAATTCAGTCAGTGTCTGTAGGAAACAAAGGTCTCTCCTCGCCAGTCCTCGGCCTCGCTCACTGCCTTGGACATTGCCAGACTTGTCTGTGTGGCCAGAGTGAGCTCTGAGTCAAGTCTGGGAAGTCACTCAACTTTTTGCATGCCAAATAGCTATTTATATATTATATAAATGAATAAATAAATATATATCTATCTATCTCACAAATGCAGGCCACATGTCAAATTCTGCTTTGCTTTTTTACAAATGACTAAATAAACTTCATCAAAATGAACATTGAGGGGGTACTTGGAAAGACATCTATTTAAATTTTTATTACATGTCTAATGTTAAAAACGAAGAGTGGTTTAGATAAAACATATATATATATTATATGATACATAAACACACACATTCACTGCAGATAAAGCTTTATTAGGAAGCACGTTAGCTGACAGGTGATATGGATCGTGGGGAGTTTTGTGATCCAGCACAGGCGTTTTATCTTGCGTATCGGAACATAAAGCCATTTTACAGCTGTGCAGTGTGTGGAGGCTCTTTATTCCCAACTCGTCATTGCGGGCTTGGCAGTGATACCCGCCTCTCCCTTTGCTTGTATTTTCCCTCACTTAGGACCAGTGCAGCGACGGACAGTCCCTTGACTCCCTTGCACTGCTTAATTCCAGAGCCCATCACCAGTGCAGCATAGTGCAGTGCAAGCTCTGAGTGAGACTCCGCCTTTGAAGTGATCAACAGCCAACCCAGGCATTAGGGAGGGCAGATAAAATTCTTGCTGGGATTTGTGTATCTGCTTCACAAGAGGAACTGAAGAATAGGGTAAGGGGCAGAGTCTGGACTTTCTGGGCCTTTGGGGTATGTGAGTTCTGCCAGCTGCCAGCCTTCACCCCCCACAAGAGGAGCCTGGTCCGCTGCAACTCTGCACCCTCCCACTTCCATGTGCCTTTCTCCAGTTCACTGAGGCTTGGCCTGGATCAGAAGAAATGCAGGTAGAGGGGCCTGCTGCTGGGCTTCCCTCCTCACTACCCCTGGCTCCTGCCCCCTCCAAAAGTTGCTCACATGTCTCCACAGCCTCTACTGTGGGCTGGGAGCCCCCTGTAAAATCCTGTCCTTAGCAGGACCCATAGCTATGTTCCTTTCTCCTTCAACCTGGGGCTGGTTGGTCACCAGGAAACCTAGGAAGGCTCTTTCCAACTCAGTCCCATTTGCTCCTTTCTTTCTGGGTGAAGCTTGCATACCTTCTAGAATTCTAGGAGAGGGCTGGAGCAAGACCTATGTTCCCAGGCTCTCCCAAGCCACACAGCTGGCCAGGTTCATGGTGCAGAAAGACACTTTTTCTTTTTCTTTTTTTTTAAGATTTATTTTATTTTTATCAGAAAGTCAGATATACAGAGAGGAGGAGAGACAGAGAGGAAGATCTTCCTTCCCATGATTCACTCCCCAAGTGGCCACAATGGCTGGAGCTGAGCCAGTCCGAAGCCAGGAGCCAGGAGCTTCTTCCGGGTCTCCCACATGGGTGCAAGGGTCCCAAAGCTTTGAGCCGTCCTCGTCTGCTTTCCCAGGCCATAAGCAGGGAGCTGGATGGGAAGCAGAGCTGCCGGGATTAGGACCGGCGCCCATATGTGATCCTGGCACATTCAAGGCAAGTACTTTAACCACTATGCTCACTGGGTCCAGAAAGACACTTCTTAAGGGGTATTTTGCCTTGAGGCAGCCCACATCTCTTCCTACCCACCTTCTGAGAAGCCTGAGGTCTTGGGCTTAACCACCTGGGCATGGCGAAAACTGGGCCTGCCGTGGGATTTGTGGAACTTTCCTGCCCCTCGTAGTCAACAGCTCAATAAAAAGGGGGCACATGGGAGCTCCTGAACAAAGGGCGCCATTCAGGAGCCCAAGCAAGTCATCCATCACCAGCCAAAAGCTGCCACAGGAAAGGTCCTGCCTCTGCAGTGCCCTGCGCGCGTCGCGAGGCCCCAGGCTTGCAGCCGCCCAGGGCTCTGTGCTCTAGCCCAGACTCAGCCACCAGCAGGCCCTTGGTGGAAGACCCTGGACTGACAAAAGGGAGAAAGGAGAGACAGAGGCAGGCTCAGACTGACAAATTGTTAAAAAACCAAACTGACTTGCAGCCTTGGCTGGGCCTCGGGGGTCAAGAGGCCTCTACTGGGGCAGCTAATGGAGCCTGCTGGTGGAGCGGCAGCCGTGTCTTATCTTACAACATAAAATTAAAACCCACTTAAAAGGCCGGAGGGCATGGTAACATTCCCCCTGCTGTCTAATTGAAGTGGTTCCTACTGCACAGGATTTCACTTGAAAGCTGCCTGCCTCCTCCCAGCCTGGTTCTCCTGCTTGCTCCAAAGCTCCTGGGGACAGTACGGCATGGGGAGAGACCCAGCACAGCCAAGACCAGCAAACAAACAAACAAAAAAATTGCCCTTTCTGCTGATCACCTCAACCCCCTCCTCTGTTCCTGCCACCCTCCAATGGGCAGCAGGTGTCAACAGCAAAGGTTATGTATGATAGGTTGGGTTGTTTTGCCTTTTTTAAAAAAATTGCAAATTCATTAGCAGTGATGTGGGCAGAAGCCAGGCTCCAGACAAGAAGTTCTGGTAATGACTGAACTGCAGGCCAGCCCTGCAAATGCAAGTTTGTAGCTCCCATAGCCCAGAGGTTCCCACTTCTCCCCACCCTCCACAGAGTCCTGCCCCTGCTATGCAAATGCATAGCAGGACTCCCAGACAGCCGGAATCAATCAGGGACATCCTGTAAAGGTGATGAACTTGCATTGGCCATCCCAAGTAATGGGAACCAGTCAGACTGAGGCCAGCAGACCCTGAAAGCCAAGGTGACAGCTATTAAGCAATTGTGTGCAGAACAAAATGGCGAGGGGGCCGGGCAATCGGTTCCATTTCCATGGGCAGCCCCAGCCACCACTACTTCTGTCGCAGCTGATTAGGGAGGGCCAAGCTGGGGCTTTCAATGTGAGCCCATGCCAGATCAGAAACAGGCCCGGGGATGAAAAGAGAAGGAGCTGTCTCCAGAGAAGCAGGCGATGAAGGACTCTGTTTTATGTGACTGCGTTCTTCCTTCTCGCCTTGAAGAGAAGGCAGGAAAAACGCTAGCAGTTGGGAGATTAGATAGTTTTCTGTTCAGCCATCTATCATTATGAAGGAAAGTAGACAGGGCAGAGGCAGAAAATTCTCCAGTGGGGTTTCTGTGAAGTCTCACTAAGAAGGCCCTGGCTTACGCCTCGCCAGTCCTGATTAGCGTAGCCCAATGGGGTCTGCGGAATGGCCAGGGTCCCTCTTCTCTATCAAGTGAGTGGGCCCCAGTGCTGGAAGGATCAGAGGGGTTCTCCTTGCCAAGCCACCCCCTTCACTCCCGCTCCCCTCCCCCCCCACCAGATTATAGCATTTGTGAAAATGAAAGCCCGAGGCAGACTAATGGGGAGAAGAGAAGAAAGGAGAGGGTTGGGCCAAGTCCCTGCTGTTCTGGTCCCAGTGGTGGCCTCCATTCTTCACCTTGGATCCCAGGTCAGAGCTGTAGAGCCCCTGCTGCATCTGCTGCCTGTCAGCACTGATCTGGGACTCCTGACAGGCCCTGGAAGCCTCCTGGGAAACTAGGCTTTTGCTTGGTCATTCAGCACTCTGGGCCTGGGGCTTGGAGCTGTAGAGCAAGAGACGAGCTTGGGAGCCACGAGGAAGGGCAGCTATGGGGCTGTGAGAGATGGAGAGGGCTTGTGAGAAGATGGCAAAGATCCCAGGGGCAGAGGGCCATTTTGGAGCCAATGGTTGGACAGGTGGGATCAGGTGAGTGGAGAAGGAGGAAGGGCTGACTTTGAAAATTGATGCCATGGATGCCTGCCAGCAGATCATTCTGTAAGAGAGGACTAATGAGAGCCCAGCCTGATAGCCTAGTGCTAAAGGCCTCACCTTGCACATGCCAGGATCCCATATGGTTGCCAGTTCTAATCCCAGCGGCCCTGCTACCCTGCCTGTGGCCTGGGAAAGCAGTTGAGGATGGACCTGAGAGACCCAGAAGAAGCTCCTGGCTCCTGGCTTTGGATTGGCTCAGCCCTGGATATTGCGACCACCTGGGGAGTGAATCATCGGACGGAAGAGCTTCCTCTCTGTCTCTTCTCCTCTCTGTATATCTGACTTTCCAATAAAAACAAAATAAATCTTAAAAAATAAAAAAGAAGACTAATGAGTAGATGGTTGACCTGGACAAAACTGGCCCACAGTGTTTCTGGGAAAGGCAATTGGGCAGTGTGGACAAAGACTTCTAGTGTTCATATCCCAAAGAAACTAACTGGAAATGTGGACACTGCTTAACACCTTATAATGTTTGTTGTGGCAGAAAGTAAATGAGTGAATGATTATACAGTTTAGAATATGATGCAGTCATTGTGACTGTGTTTATCGAGAGCCTTTAGTGATGTGGAAACTGATTTAAAAGCAAGTGAAAGAAGACAATGATAATCTACAATATGTTCTCAAGAACGTTTAAAATTAAATACTTGGTGAATCCAAACAATTAAAGATCCTAAAGTAGCAATTAACAAGAGCTGATATATACGTATAATGTCTATAATATACAATGTGGAAAGATTTCTGAGTAATGAGAAGTGTCCCATTTATATGCCATACAAAACTAAAAATAAACCTCTGTGATGCAAAAACTTTGAAATCCATGCATAGTTTTAATTAACATGCATTTCCCATTAATTTCAACATTTTTGCAGAGAGCTCCCATTTAGTGATTTACTCCCCAAATGTCTGCAACAGCTGGGCCTGGGCCAGCCTGAGAGCAGGAGCTTTAAAATTCTGCCCATGTTTACCACATCAGGGGACCCAGCTTTGGAGCCAGCACCTGGTGCGGTCCAGCCTGGACGTTCCAGGAAGCTGGAACTAGAAGCAGAGTTGGGACTCAAACCCAGACCCTCCAACAAGACATGCTTGCAGCTTAGCCTGAAGGCCGAATGCCCAGCCTAATGAAAACTCCAGCGTGTGTGTGTGTGTGTGTGTAATTAGTTACAAATGGGGAATTGAAGTTGCTAAGCAGCCACTGCTTGGCTTCCCCAATGCACACACCCATTTAAACCCCAAGGTTAATGGCCCAGGGGAGGGTGGAGTCTTGGGAGGTGGGTCTAGTGGGCGGGCCTTAGTCGTTGGGGGCGTGGTTTCAGGAAGCTAGTTCTCGCGAGAGCGTTGGTTCTAGAAGCCTGAGTGGGTTCTTCACGCCGTCTCTGCCGGAGTTCCGCCACCCACTGAGGAGATCACCTTGGACCGGGAGCTTTGGAAACCGTGGGCTAAAGTAAGCCTCTTTCCTCTAGCCGAAGCCGGTGTTCGTTCTCACAGTAAGGAAAAGCTGATAGAACCCGTGGTTAACGGAAACTGTTGGGAAAGGAAGGAAGAGCGTTGGAAGGCGACGGTGTGGAGACGCCGAGGGCCAGCGGCAGGGCCTGCCCGCCTCACCTCCTTACCGCCCCTCACCGTGTCTTCCTCCTGCCCTGTGGGCTTCTGCTCTCAGACACCTCTTCATTCCCGCCCTGGTTCTCGGCTCAGCACCTCCAGGTTCTCGCCGGGTCTCCTCCCGAGGTGGTGCCGTCCGTGTCCGTGGCCTCTCTCACCGGTGTATGCCAGGGACCTCCGGGCCCACCTCACTTCCTTGTCCTGACAGAAATGTTCAGACTCCACCCCGCCCTGTTCACCTGAAACCGAACCCTCCGTACCCCATTCACGTTGTTTTGGTGAGTGACACTGTCACTCAAGTCCTTAGTCTGGCTTGGATGCTGACTTCCGCTCCTGTGGCTGGGCCCATCGCTGGCAGGTGACACGGAGTCCAGGAAGTGGCACCGTAATGGGCTTTCTCTCCTCCTCCCAACAGCCCGGCAAAGAAAAGGGCTGCCCTGCCACCTCAGAGAAGAAGGCACCAAGCCTGCAGGAGGCAGACTCAGGGCTGAGGGCTGGAACTGGCTTCAGAGCCAGCTGCTGCTTGACCTCTAGGCCATTGCAGCCATCAGCATAGTCATGCTGTCACCTGTCTTGCCATGATCCTTGTCCTTGACCTGTGGAACCCAGCAAATTATTATTTGCAGTGATTTTGAGCTCCTTAACCAAAAGAAAGCAAGCATGTTTACATGTAATTTTGATTTGAAAGGTACACAGTGGTGAAGGGTTACCCTCCACCGACCAGTCACCCTCCACGGAGGGGTCTTCAGCTAGGCGTGTCTTCTGGCCTCCACTTTGCAGAGCTGTGGCTGATGGCAGCAAGGTCTGTCATCATGTTAGATCTCACCTTCTCTGTGGGGGCCCAAGCTAGTGGAGTCAGTAAAATAATGTAGGTACCAGGGCAGGCAATTGAAATGTAGTTAAGGATGCCAGCTGGGATACTCACGTCCCATAACTGAGCACAAATTCTGTCTTGCTTCTGGGCTAGCTTCCTGCCACTGCACACTCTGGGAGGCAACAGGTATACAGGACATATACTTGAGTCCCTACCACCCATGTAGGAGACCCAGATAGAATTCCTGGCTCTGTTTCAGTCACTTGAAGGTACACAGAAGGTTTCTCTCTTTTCTTTCTCTGTCTCTGTCTTTCAGATAAATAAAAGCATTGCAAGTGTGTCTAAAACAGCTGTTCAAAGTGTTTTGGGAGAAAACTGTGTTTTGAGGAGGGGCCCAAGTCTCACTGGGCTTGGAAGCAAAGTCAGGGTGTCCTTTACTTGCCTGTCCAACTCCTGGTCCCAATATGCTTCCTTGGCATAGCAAGAAGACTTGTTGAAGAGTCACATTTTTTTTTAATGCCCAAGATTCCTAGCTGGTATGCCTTAAGCAAGGGCTGGGTGTGTAAAATGACGTGGCTGTGTGAGGAATGATGGAAAATATGTGGGCTGCTTTTAATAGCATCCGATGGAGCATGGCCCAGGCTTCCTTCTCCAGGCCCCACGTGCTGGTGGCCTGGCCGGGACTGGCAAGCCAAGGGCATCTCGTTAGGGCAGTCGATGGACCTGATTTTATTCCAGATGCAGTTTGGTGTCTCAGAGCTTAGGCTCTGCCCAGTCACACTAAAGATTCAAATATAATTTTCCAGTGCAAGCAAGTAAATGTTTGGCTTCTTTCTCTCACCGTAGAGCAGGGAGAAAAACTTGGGCCTGGGAGCCTTGCTCCAGACTTATCACTTGCTGGCTCTGTGACTTGCCTGCTTCCTCAGCTGCTTCATGTTCGTTCTTACACATGGTGTGTCTCATCGCTTGCAGCACCTCAAGGCCATGCGTCCGTGACTAGTGTCTGCAATGGGGAATTTTCTAGATATTGCAGGGCTCAGTCAGAATCTATAGCAAGACTCTCCAGAGTTAGGCAGGGAGATAGTGGGCTTTCTCTTTCTGCTTATTTTAATCTCACCCTTTGCAAATAGCTTGAGTTTATATGCCACCCTTACCTTCTCAAACACTTGGTGTTGGTTTGCACCGGTTTCATTTGAGATGCTGATAAGATGGGAGTTTTTTTTTTTTTTTCCTGGAAAATTCTGTTTACTGCTTTTCAGAAGTTTATTGCTTCTCCTGTCTCACAGCTAAGCCTTCTTTACCAGATGCCAAAGCCCAGATTTGCATGCAGCTGGGTGTGCCATGCCAAGTGTTGGTGGCAGGAAGGTGATGCAGGGACGGAGCTTGCCTGGCCGGGCCTCTGAGCACCGCATACTTCTGACTTTGGCATTTGTCCAGACACCTGGAGGAGACTCCCTGTGGTTAAGCCAGGCTCCAGGGGAGGCAATGGCCAAGCTCAGGGCATCAGGACCCAGTCTGTGGCAGAAAAGTCCCCACTGTACTCCTGCCTCGTTGAGGCCTTGGTCAAGTCCCTCTGCCTGGCTTGACTCTGTTCCCTTCTGAGAAGGCTGAGTAAGGTCTGTGTTGCAGGCCTTCAGGGTGTGGCTTGCCTGGCCCAATCAGATGCTTCCACGAGAAATGAAGGGGATTGTGACTGTTTAATTCTTCTTGGCCCAATTAGTCGCTGGTGGGTCCGGCTCATTTCTGCGTTTTCATGAAAAATACAAAGCCAAGTCCATGACTTCTCACAGATCACTGGGGGCCAGGCAGGGGTGGGTTGGGAGGGGCGGTTGGCATGATACTTTATAGGCTGTGCAAAGGACATGATTAGAGTCATTACCAGCCTTCTCCTCCCTCTTGCCAGGTCTGTCCTCAGTTTTTTAGACCACTTTCCAGTATACCCGAAAAAGCTAGTGGCTGCACGGGGAACAGTCAGCCCTCTTGGGGGTTGATCCTTTCATTTCCTCTGGCTGACTCCCACAGGGGAGCAGGTTTTGGGGTTTGCATGACTCTCCTGGATTAATCATTTACAAGGGACATTAGCACTCGGCCCTCTCTCACTTTCACTGTCCAAGGACTGCTCACTGGGATACAGTCCCAGCCCAAGGACCACAAAGACTCCAGGAGCCGCTTCACTGGTCCCTGACTCTCCTGCAACCAAAGAGCAGGTGGGCCCATGGCATGCATGAGGCTGCTTTGGAGCCTGCTTTTCACACTTTTAATAAACCGCAATGTTATTAGCACTCACTGAAGCTGAACTTAATGAAGGGCTTCAGGCCCTGGGGCCTGGAGTTTTCTTTTGTATTACAAAATGAAACCAACTGGTCAATGTAGATTAGCCTCAGCGAATGCATAGATCTTTAATTATGTTTCTTTTCTTTTTCTTTTTCTCTCCCTTTCTCTGTTCTCTCAAAATTTCAAACTTTGGTGGTGATTGCAATCTTTTGAAAGAAAAGACAGTGCCCAGGAGAAAAAAAGAAATAAGGGAAGCATTTGGATGGTCACGACTTTGAGATTCAAAAAGGGAATGTCACTAATCACCAGCATACATTCTGATTTTTAAGAAAGAAAATGAAAAGTCAGGCACACACACATACACTGACACTCCCCTGAGGTTGTGTCAGAAGTGCATTTTCTGAATGCAGCTTCAGTCCGTCTTGCCAAGCATTTACCCTGCACCATCCTGGTGCTCCCTGAGCAACAAACAGATCTTCATTCCAGAAATAATGAGGACACCCTCTTTGTTTTTCAGGTTTCTGGGGCTAAGCCCTGGGCAGTCCTGCAGGGGGAGGGGAGCTGGAGCTGCCTCGCACCTGGCCTTAACTCCCCCTGAGCTAGCTAGCTGCTTGGGCAGGAAATGGCTGTGCTGAGCTTCTGTATTTGCAGGAGTTCTTGTGAAAAGACATCTTTTTTCCCCCTCAAAGCTACGTTCCTAAACTAGCATGCTGTTGCAGCCCTCGCTCTGCTTGGCATGCGTGGGCTCAGTGGAGTAGGCTTTCAACGCCTGCTTGTCCTTCATGGGCCAGGAAAGTGTAGGCGCCCACCCTTAAGGTTGGGGCACTCTGGGCCATTCCCAAGTCAGGCTGGGAAACCCTTGCTAGGACTCTGGGACTAATGGTAAAGTCACTCCCTCCCCTTCAAGTTGGGAGGGAAGCCAGCTAATGCTCTTCCTTTAGCGGCAAGAGGCTGTTGGTGAAGGGGGGCTAGGAAAGCCCCTAGGGCCCAGGGCTGCCTTTGTCTTGGCTGGTTCCTCCTGTCCGGATCAGGCTCTGCTCCCTTCCTGCAGGGAAGTCCCTGCTTGGCATCAAGGCTGGCCTCAGGCATAAGATCCTAATTATTTGAATGGTATTTGTTTTCATAGCTCTCCCTCTCTTTTTTTTAAACGTGTCCAGGTCGATGGCATTTTAATGCCTTATTAAACAGGGGTTTTACAGCAGTCTGTCTGTTCAGTCTCTGGGCCCAGGCCTGTACTTTGTGTGCGGGGATTTTATCTTTCCTGCTGGCCGAAAATATTTTCCGAATTCCCTATAAAAGTTTTCGAGATTTCCTAAGACAAATAGAGCTCCACCAGCTCTGAAATGACCTCGATGCAATGGGAATTAGGTTCAGACACATGCTCTCTCCCTTGTTTACACAAAGAACTGAACTGCACTTGTACTCATTAACTGCCACTATGAGCACACCGAATTTACTCCACAAATGTGCATAAAAACCCAGCCCTACCTCGGATGGCTCCCCAGATTCCCATCTTTTACTGGTTTCTTCCATCCTCTCAGATGGTTGCCTGGGCTTTGAAGGCAGCCTGCACAAGGCCTGCCCTGGATGAGGGGTTTACATAAGGGCGGCAGCTGCTCACAACCCAGGGGAGCAGCCAGGCCTGGAACAGGACACTGGCTGTCCTAAAGAACACAGAACTTCTAGAAGAAAATCGGCTGAGACTGTCTGTTTATTTGCCAGTGTTTAAAATGCTATGAAAAGTGAATTGTCTCTCCAAAAGGAGCTGAAGTTGAGTAGTTTAGTGGTGTGGAAAGAACCTAGAACAGACAGGAGTTCAAATCTATTTTGTGGAAAATGTAGAATGTGATAATTGGGGAAAAAAGCAAAAATAAACAAAAAAACAGTAAATTTTTGTTTAAAAATAAGGAAAATTGGCATAGTAGTGAAGGCACTAGAATGCTATATCCCATATTGAGTGTCTTGGTTTGAGTCCTGGCTCCGCTTCCATTCCCAGCTTTCTGCTAACAGATACCCGGGAATGCAGCCAGTGATGGTTTATGTCACCCATCTGGGAAACCCAGATTAATTAATTTCTGCACTCCTGGCTCTAAGCTGGCCAAGTCCTGTCTAAAGATTTTTTTTTTCTGTCCCTGTCTGTGTGTATCTGAGTATTTCAAATTAAAAAAAATTTTTTTTACTTCTTTTTAAAATTATTTTTGTAATTTTATGATACAGGTCCATAGGTCCTGGGATTTCCCTTCTTTCTTCCCCAAGTCTCCCCCTCCCATTGAGTTCTTCCATATTATTAGTATAGTATAATTCTTCATAAACAGTCGTGTGTCCATCAGTGCGGGCATGGACAATGGCAGAGAGTCCAGCACAATCTAGTTAACGGTTTCATTGGGAGTCCATCTTTGATCTGGAAGTAGAGATGCATACTGCATTGTATCCTCACATCTGGATATGATAATCTCCATTGCACAGTGACTATACATCCTCTAAATGAAAAGCCACAATACAAAATCAACAACAGGAAGATAAGTAGAAATTTACAATGCCATGAAGTTAAATAACATGCTGCTAGATATGATAGTCTCCATTACACAGTTATTATACATCCCCTTAAATGAAGCCACAAAACATAATCAACAACAAGAACAAAAAAAGAAATTAAAAACACCATGAATTTAACAATATGCTACTGAATGACTAATGTACACTGAATGTAAAAGAAAATCAAGAACCTTTTTGAAGAAAATAATGTTACTGTTTGATCTATGAATTGGTGAAGAATTTAATAAGAATTTTGAAGAGATGAAACTAAAAAAAATCAAAATCCATGAGATAGAGTTTCCACTGATCTTTGTTGGTGAGATATATCTCCTGTAGGTAACACATTTATCTAGTCTACTAATCTATGATGTTTGATTGATGAATTTAAGCAATTTACTTTCAGGGTTGATATGAATGGGTGGTAATTTGGTCCTGTCATTTAGCAATGGGTTGTTCATTGATTTAGCCTTCCGTTGTTATTTTACTGGGATGTTCTTCACATTTGCCTTTGGTTTTGATGGGTGCTATTTCTCTTTGTCAAGAGAACATCTTGAAGTATCATTTGTAGGGCAGGTTTGGAAGAGGCATATTCTTTTAACTTTTCTTTACTGTGGAAGAATTTTATTTCATTTTTAAAGACAAAGGAAAGCTTTGCTGGTATGTTATCCTGGGCTGACAATTTTTTGCTTTTAGAATCTGGAATATGTCACTCCATTCTCTTCTGGCCTGTAGAGAGGTCTCCTGTGAGTTTAATTGGCATTCCTTTATATGTCAGTTGATTTTTTTCATGTGCTCATATAAGGATCTTTTCCTTATGTTCTATTGAAGAGAGCTTGATTATCGTGTGTTGTGGTGAAGATTGCTTTTGGTCAACTTTGTTGGGAGTTCTGTGCCCCTCCTGGATGTTGTTTCCCAATTCTTTCTCTAAACTAGGGAAATTTTCCCTTATTATTTAATTAAATACATTTTTAAACCCAGCTTTTCTTTCTGCACCCCATAGCTCTTAGTAGTGTCTTTCAATTCTTAAATACTTTTTTTTTAGCTTGACCCAACTCTGTTTCCAGCTTTTTGTTTGTTTCCTCCTGGTGACAGGAAATACCTTCCAATGCTAAGATTCTTTCTTCTGCTTCACTCATTCTATTTTGGAGACTCTCTACTGTACTTTTAATATGTTCCACTGTATTCTTAATTTCTGATATATCAACTTTCATTTGATTAATTTCCAGTGTGACATATTCCTTAAATTCCTTGAATGCCTGCTTTATGTACTTCTTGTTGTTGATATGAAGCTTTATAACAAGTGTTTTGAATTCTGTATCCCCTATTTTCTTGATGTATTTCTCAGTGAACTCTGAGGTTGGCAAAAGTTTTTGCTCCTTTGCAGGGGAGTCTTCAGTAATAGCCATTGTGCCTCTGCCTCGTCTTTTGTTCTTGGTCATTGTACTTCTGGTTAGCAGATTCTTCTCCTTATGGCAGGTTTCTCAGCTGTGTCACCCACAGGTTTACAGTGCAGTTTTACTTATTGTGGTTCATACGTGGCTCTTTGCAATCACTTGTGCCACTCCCTCCAGCAAGTTCCAGGTCTGGGTTTTTATGTTAGACTTCCATCATGGTCTCTGTAGTCCCAGCTTCTGGCTCACCACTCTCCACCTACTGTGATAACATACTGAAGCTGCATGGTTCTCTGTAGAACATATCTCCCACTTCTGGTTGGAGCAGGTGCCAGGATTAGGGAAACACCAGGAGTCCTATATAGCTAGGTTGTTGTGTTGGTGGTGGGACTGTTCTTGCCGGAACCTGTAGACTGTTAGGTTTGTGTGCCCCACAGACCTATTTTGACCCTTACAATGTCAAAGTTGGTATTATTTTCCCTGTGGGATCAGTGCAATGCAATCGGAGCTGTGCAAAGATGGGGTCACCCATCCTGCATAAAATCCCAAAGCACACTTATGTGTACATGATGCCCCAGCTATGATGAAGGCCTCAGTAAAGCAGAACGAGATGTTGCTGGCCCCACAGGGTGTTCGTCTGGAGCACAGTGAATTCTGATCTCTGAACAACAACGACCCACAAATCAGTTCTGGACAGACCGTGATCCAAATCTGAAACACAGAATATGATTTTTACAAGAAAACATGGAAGAAAAGGTCCATGGCCTTGGGCTAAACAGAGGTTCCATAAAGGGAACACAGAAGACCTAACCATAATGAGAGAAACTAGTATATTGGTTTATATTGAGTTAAAAATTTATGTGTGGCTAAAGATATCAATAAGACAATGAGAAGCCAAGTACAGAATAGAGGATATTAAAGATATTATATGTAGACCTAAATCCAAAATGTATAAAGAAATTTTATAATCCCATAATGAAATACAGGCAACCCAAATGGAACAATGGGCAAAAGTCTTGTACAGACTGTTAGCACCAATTTGCCAAGAAGCATGAAAAAGTGTTTAATTGTTACCAAGAAAATTACCTAGTGTAGTATTACTATACCCACAGTAGAATTGCTAAAATTGTCAAAGACAGTAGTGGGTGTTGGAACTTTCATACACAGCTGAGAGGAATGTCGGTTGGTATAACCACTTTAGCAATGTGTTGGCATTGTCTCTTACAGTGTTTGTTATTCTACAGTTATATTTAATAAGATCATAAGAACATACTCAGTGGCCAGTTAGTTTCTCTCTGTGGCATACACCCCAAAGTGTATACTACCAAAATGTATACTAATAGAATGGCATGTAATGAATACTAATGAGGCATTATTCATCAAATTTCAAATATTTCTGCAATCAAAGTGGGAGCAACCCAAGTATCCACCTGCATCAGAAAGGATAGACAGATTATGTTTGTGAGATAGTATGATACAGCCTTTTAAGCTGCTACTTGCAATACTGGCATCCCATACCCAAGTGCCTAGTTCAAGTCCCCTTACTCTGTGTGTAGTCCCATTTCCTGTTGATGTGTCTTGGAGGCAGTGAATGATGGTTTGAATGGGAGACTTGGATGCAGTTTCTACCTCCTGGAGTCATCCTGGCTGAGCTCTGGCTGCTGCTGACATTTGGGAAGTAAATTAGGTGAAAGATTCTCTCTGCCTACCTCTGCTTTTCAAATAAACAAGCCTTTTTTTTTTTTTAAAGATTTATTTATTTTTATTGGAAAGGCGGATATACAGAGAGGAGGAAAGGCAGAGAGGAAGATCTTCCGTCTGATGGTTCATTCCCCAAGTGACCGCAATGACTGGAGCTGAGCCAGTCCGAAGCCAGGAGCCAGGAGCTTCTTCCGGGTCTCCCACGCGGGTGCAGGGTCTCAAGACTTTGAGCCGTCCTTGACTGCTTTCCCAGGCCACAAGCCCGGAGTTGGATGGGAAGTGGAGCTGCTGCGTTTAGAACCGGCGCCCATATGGGATCCTGGCATGTTCAAGGTGAGGGCTTTAACCGATACGCTGTTGAGCCAGGCCCAAATAAACAAACCTTTAAGGAAAAAAATATATATTTAGTAAATCTTACCTAAAAATAAATTTTAGTATATTTATTCACTGGACTGTCAATAGTAATAAGAATAAATGAATTATATCTCAATGCAAAAAACATAGCTAAATCTTACAAACATAAAATTCAGTGCTCCCTCCTCCCCCGCCAAAAAAAAGCCAGACTCAGGTGTGTACCTGCCAAATAGGCAGAACTAGTTTGATGCTGTTGGAAATTGAGATGGGACATTAGAAATTGTGGCATAGTGGGTGAAGCCACTGTTTGTAACACCAGCACGGGTGCCATTGGAGTCTCTGCTGCCCCACTTCCCCTCCAGCTTCCTACCAATGTGCCTGGAAAACAGCAGAAGATGGCCCAAGTTCTTAGGCCTCTGCCATGTAAGTGGGAGACACAGTGAATTGGCAGATGGAAGATCTCTCTCTGGCTTCGCTTTTCAAATAAGCAAATATAAATCTAAAAAAACCAAGAAGACGTAAGTTATATAAGAAGCCATCATGAATTTCAAAACTTAAAAGAAATTGAGGCAGAAATTTTGCTTGGAAGGAGGGGCGGTGACCAGAAATACACAAGGAGGCATCTGGTTGCGGGCAGTTTCCCTAGTATGGGTATGAGTTGGAGTTTCTTACAGAAAAACAGAAGCATGACCCCAGTGTGACTGTTATTCAGCAGATTAATTTTGTGGGGTTTTTTTGTTTGTTTTTGTTTTGCTTGTTTTTGTTTTTTAAAGATTTATTTATTTTTATTGGAAAGTCAGATATACAGAGAGGAGACAGAGAGGAAGATCTTCCGTCTGATGATTCACTCCCCAAGTGAGCGCAACGGCTGATGCTATGCCGATCCGAAGCCAGGATCCAGGAACTTTCTTCCGGGTCTCCCACATGGGTGCAGGGTCCCAAAGTTTTGGGCCGTCCTCAACTGCTTTCCCAGGCCACAAGCAGGGAGCTAGATGGGAAGTGGAGCTGCCGGGATTAGAACCGGCGCCTATATGGGATCCCGGTGCGTTCAAGGTGAGGACGTTAGCTGCTAGGCCATGTTGCCGGGCCCAGCAGATTAATTTTGAAAGGTCTGTTACAAAGTGCGTTCAGCTGAAGCAGCTAAAGCAATGGGAAGGTGGACCTAAATCTTGTCTCAGGTTGGGGCAGAAGGTTAGGTTACTAATTTTGATATAGTAGTATTTCCTCATTAGTTTACCAAGTGATAAATTCCCTCTGTGAAGTCACTGAATTGGGCTGAGTCAGGCAGTTTCATCCTTCTTGTATGCTCCGTTCACTGAGCACAGTGGAGTCCAGTGGAGAAGCAGCAGAGTGGGAGCTGATTAGTTATTTGGGGACTCAGTAGGCCAGATGCATGTGTGGTTACCACCCAGGGTACAGGCCTAAGGAAGCTATGAAAGTTACCTGTGGTTGGGGCCCTGACGTTAGTGAGATGTGAATGAATCGGAGTGTTTGAATATATGTAGATGGGAAAAGAAGCATGTGCATCAGCAACACAGGCACGATCAGTGTGCTTGGGGTTACCACAGTGACATTTGCTGCTGGAAATGTAGGATTTTAAAATGTTTTTTCTTTCTTTCCTTCTTTTTTTTTTTTTTAATTGGAAAGGCAGAAATATAGAGAGAAGGAGATACAGAGATAAAGATACTCTGTCCACTGGTTCACTCCCCAACTAGCCGCAATGGCTAGAGCTGAGCCGATCTCAATGATCTAAATCCAGGACCCAGAGGCTTCTTCTGGGTCTTCCATGCAGGTGCAGGGTCCCAAGGCCTTGGGAACTCTACAGCTCTCCCAGGCCACAAGCAGGGAGCTGCATGGGAAGAAGAGCAGTCGGGATATGAACCGGTGCCCAAATGGGATCCCAGTGGATACAAGATGAGAATTTAGCCACTAGGCCATTGCATTGGGCCTGCCTATTAAGATTTTTTTTTATTTTATTTTAAGATTTATTTAATTGAAAAGCAAAGTTAGAGAGGGAGAAGACACACAGAGAGAAATCTATGTACTGGTTCATTCCCCAAGTGGCTGCAAAAGCCAGGGCTAGGGAAGACCAAAACTAGGAGTCATTTTTTATCTGGGTCTTCTGTGTGGAAACAGGGCCCCAAATGCTTGAGCCATCCTTTGTTGCCCTTTCTCCCCTGCCACCCGGGAATATTAGCAGGGAGCTAGATCCAGGGCTCAAACTGGAGCCCATGTGAAATGCTGGTGCTGCTCGTAACAGCTTTATTCACCATGCCACAATGCTGACTGACACTTATTTTTAAAAACTTATTCTTAATATTTAAAAAGTAGAGACAGAGAGGCAGACACACACATAGATCTTTGATCTCTATAAAGGTTCACAATAGCTGGGGCTGGGTCAGGCCAAGGCCATAAACCTGAAGCTCCAACTGGGTCTTCCACGTTGCAGGGGACTCAAGTGCTTGAGCCACTCCTGCTACCCCATGATGCACAATAGCAGGGAGCTGTATCAGAAGTAGAGTTTACCCTTGAACCTCAGGCACTCTGATGCAGAATGCAGGCATCCCAAGCAGTGTCTGAGCTGCTGTGCCAAACACTCCTAAAAGCACATTTTAAAAGTAGAGCATTTGCTGATGAAATGAATGAATGCAGGAAGGATGTATTACTTGTGATGAGAAACTGAACTGTGATCTGGCACAACATACCAAGTGGTAAAGTCGGTAAGACAAAGGAATCAGGGATTTCCAAAGAATGTTTGAGATCTAAAATTGATATGCTTTCTCAAAAATAAGCTTGGCTAGAGAAACTGCAGGTAGCTTAGATGAGAACCTAAGTACTTTGAGAAGTGCTTTACCAGTATTCTGGGGGGTTGGACCGGTGAGGGTAAAGGACTTAGAAAGCTGTTTGGATTCTTCAAAAAAGAAGAGGAAGATGGAATTGGAGAATATGAACCAAGACAGCACTGCAAATGTCCGCTGAGTCCCTAATCTTTGATACCTTCTCTGGGAAGATTATGGCAGTGAAGAAATGCATTTGTAACTATATGTTTTATTAATTATATGTGGCTGCATGCACATTACATTATGTTGCTGAATTGAATTTTTTTTTTTTAGATTTATTTTTATTATTTTTTTATTGGAAAGGCAGATATACAGAGAGGAGAGACAGAGAGGAAGATCTTCCGTCTGATGATTCACTCCCCAAGTGAGCGCAACGGGCCGATATTATGCTGATCCGAAGCCAGGAGCCTCTTCCGGGTCTCCCACGCGGGTGCAGGTTCCCAAAGCTTTGGGCCGTCCTCAACTGCTTTCCCAGGCCACAGGCAGGGAGCTGGAAGGGAAGCGGGGCTGCCGGGATTAGAACCGGCGCCCATATGGGATCCCGGGCGTGCAAGGCGAGGACTTAACCACTTGCGCCACCGTGCCGGGCCCTGAATTGAATATTATTGTGTCTTAAATACTTGCACTGGAAAATGCCCTGAAAAGCAAGAAAACTGCAATATTTTTTGCATGTGTGCCTGTGTGAGATGTGATGTGTGTTTGAGAGATGAGAGAGGGACCAGAGGGAGAAAGAAACAGAGAGAATGAAAGTCTAGGTGGCACTTGGTGAGAGATTCTTAGTGATGAACAAAACCAAAGTCAGAACAGACAGTTTACTCCGTCCTTAATGAGCCTCCCTAAGATTTTGTGCTTGTAACAATATCTGGCTTTGTGTTTGACAGATCCACAGAATGTGGTGAATGGTGCAAATATTCCTGAGTAGTTAAAACAAGACCCAGAGGTCTGACTAATGTTTCCATTATGGTCTTCATCAAGGATGTGGGGCTGGGGATGCAGCGTGGCCTGAAGCAGAGCTGGCAGAGGGACCGGGTAGCCCTTGTGAGGGAGACAGAACAGACAGCTGTCCTATTACGCTGGCTCCCAGGATACTGGAGGCAGGTGTGGCTTCTTCCATTTAAACAGGCAACGAGGCTGAAGGTCAGAGAGCTGCTGGGCAACCGGGACATCAGGCCTGTCCTGCTGCGTCTCACCATAGCGCCAGCAACCTTAAGCCGGGGGGAAGGGTTCTTTTCACAATTTCTTCCTGACTCTTGGAAGCAGAAATCTTTGTGGACTGTGATGGCTGCTTGATGCTAAGCAGAATTTTCATACAACAGGTGAAAGTTATCAACAAAAGCCAGTACTTTCTGGAGGCCTCCAGAGATAGGCTTCTAGCTTGCAGGGGGAAAAATGTGTAAAATAAAGTGAATCAACTCCAGATTCCTCCCCACCAGCACCATCTCAGAGTAGTAAGGGGAGGCGCTTACCCCAGCTTAGTTTTCCTCTTGCAAAAAGCAATTATATAAGAAATGAATACAGGTGCTCATGGCAAACTGTGGAAGCCTGTGCATATCAGAAGTATACTGCAACACATTAACTGACTGGGATATAGCTTATATAAAGAATCACTATGAGTTAATAAGAAAAATTTCATAAAAAACTAGGCAAAAAATCTGAACACATACTTCACAAAACAATTGAGAGACATAACTGATACCATCTCAGCCTCTTTAGAAATCAGAGAATTACATGTTAAAATTACAAGAACTTCCATTTCACATTCACTAGACTGCCAAATGTCAAGTAAAAGCAAGAATTAAAAAGAACATGGTAGAGGGCCTGGCCCAATGGCTCACTGGCCTAGTCGTCACTTTGTAAGTGCTGAGATCACACATGGACACCAGTTCATAACCCAGCTGCTTCACTTCCCATCAAGTTCTCTGTTTATGAAATGGGAAAGCAGTAGAGGATGACTCAAAGCCTTGGGACCCTACACCCACATGGGAAAGCTGGAAGAAGCTCCTGGTTCCTGGTTTTGGTTTGGCTGAGCTCTGACCATTGTGGCCTTTTGGGGAGTAAACCAGGGGATGGAACATATTTTTCCTTGTCTCTCCTCCATATATCTGATCTACCTTACCAATAAAAACAAATCTTGAAAAAAAAAAAAGCCTTGTAGAGACACTGCCTGTGATACTGGCATTCCTTGTAGGCATTGGTTTATGTCCCAGCTGCACCATTTTTGATCCAGCTCCCTACGAAAGGCTTGGAAAAGTAGCAGAGGATAGCCTAAATTCTGCACCCACATGGGAGGTCCATAGAAGACTCCTTGCTCCTGTCTTCAGTGTGGCCCATCCTTGGCTGTGGCAGCGAACTAAGGAATGAACCAGCAGATGGAAGATCTCTGTCTCTTTCCCACTCTCTGGAATTCTGACTTTAAAAAAAGTATGAAGCAAGTGTGCACTGTGGCAATTATGTATACCCAGGGAAAACAGTGTCACTGCTGGTGACACTAGAGACATGGAACTCCATGATTATCCAGAAAGCAAAACCTAGACACAGCCTGGCTGTGCTGCCCAGGGAACAGGGTCTGGACTCACTTGAAATTGCTATCATTGGACAAGTTAAATAAGCTTCTTAACAAAGTGTGGCATATTATACAACAGTGCAAGTGAGTGAATGATAGCTTGCATATAGCCATAGGCCTACATGTGACACCATCTTTGTGGACAGCGTAGTTCAGGGATCTATATTCACAAAATGAGTCTTGGCTGGAGAAGAGTAATAAACATGGCATTCAGCAGAGTCATCTCCAGGGGGACAGGGAGAATTGTTGATGACATGAGTGCTATTCTTTCCCTTAGCTTGTGTTTTGAGTATTTATCTTACTGGATCCTTCGCCTAATACACACTTGAAATACATTCTTATGGATGCATTGTGACTGTTGCTCTGTTGACTCCCTAGGAATGGCATTTGCAGCAGGTAAAAGGATGAGATAGCAGCAGGTAAAGTTAAGTGTTGGCAGAGCTGTAGGTTGCTGTTGACATTTAAAAGTGAAAGTGATGTCTCAGGTTGGACCGACCTCTAAACCCTTTGTTGATGGAGCTGTTGCTTCAGTGGGAGAGATCACGTTGGTGCCTTGAACTCAGGCTGGTTCTCCGTTCTGCTCCCCAACAAGGCGCCACAGCCACACAGGAATTCCTTTCTCTGGACTCTCAGGCAGGCAGGGAGGTAGGTAGGCAGGCCTCCATTCCCAGCCTTCTAGGAAGAATTAGGGAGGGACAGAAAGATCTTCCATGAGTTGGTTCATTTCTCAAATGGTGACAATGGCCAGGGCTGGGGTAGTCTAAAGCTAGGAACCAGGAACTTCTTTTGTGTGTTCCACATAGGTACAAGGGCCCAAGCACTTGACCAACCTCTGCTGCTTTCCCAGGCCCATTAGAAAGGAGCTGGGTCTAAAGTGGAGCATTTGGGACTTGAACTGGTGCTTATATGGGATGCTGCTGCCACAAGCAGAGGCTTAACCCGCTGCACTGTGATGTCAGCTTTGTCATATTTCAAAGCACTATTTTTGTGAATTCACAGAGGCAAACCTTTGCTGCATCACAGGCCTATAGTTTAGAAACATTCATAGGGCCCAGCATGGTAGCCTAGCGGCTGATGTCATCTCCTTAAATATAATGGGATCCCATATGGCTGCCGGTTCTAATCCCAGCGACGCCACTTCCCATCGGCTCCCTGCTTGTAGCCTGGGAAGACAGTCGAGGACAGCCCAAAGTCTTGGGACCCTGCACCCGCAAGGAAGACATGGAAGAGGCTCCTGGCTCCTGGCTTCAAGTTGGCTCAGCACCGGCTGTTGTGACCACTTAGGGAATGAATCATTGGATGGAAGATCTTCCTCTCTGTGTCTCCTTCTTTGTGTATATCTGACTTTGCAATAAAAATTAAAAAAAGAAAATCTTAAAAAAAAAAAACGCAAAAAAACCTCACATTTTTAACAAACAAAGCTTTTGGGGGTATTTGTCGAAATCACCTCCCCAACTCCTGAAACTAGAAGTATCTCTATTTTTGAGCACACAGCTTAAAAAGAGGTAAGAGACTAGATGCCAAACTTCACCTCAGAGTGAGTTTTTATGGCTAGAGCTGTAAACCTACGAAATTAGAGGTTTAAAATGGAAATGGTGACACAGTCTTTGTACTTCCTAGAACATCAAGTGCTGGTGAGGGTAGTGCCTTCTGCTGGGGCTGGTGGTCCCTGCTGTGCCAGGAAACTCCCTGCCTGGCTGTCCTTACTCTGGGCGCTCTGATTCTCTTCCTGGACCTCTGCAGGACTCTCTTGGCTTTCCTGAACAAGTTAGTTAAGTTCCAGATGCATCCAGAGATGGTCAGTGTCAGACCTGGCCTGGCTGCAGGGCCCCGCCTGGGAAGGCCTTACTGGGCTCAGAGCCCTCCAGGGGCTGCCCTGGGCTGACTGCTCCCCTGCTGACCAGATCCCTCTCCTGGTGGCCCTGTGGGATGCAGTATCATGGGGTGCTCTTTCCTGGGCTAGCTACCAATTCTTGGGAATCCCCAATGACTGCAGCATCCAGGCGCTTCCCTGGATTTGCTCAGGCCTTTTGGCCAGCGTTGATTTTGCATCCTCCTGGAAGGAAAATCTGCTAAAAACTTTGTTCTTCATGGAGCCAAGCAACAAGTACTTATGGCTGCCTGCAGGTTCCCTCGAATCAGCGTTTCCACAGATGTGCAGACCGGGAGTCAGATGGTCTGGATTCAGACCTCGCAGGAGCAGCCTCAGCCTCAGCTGAGTTCTATACACAGAGCCTAATTCTCTCCCTTGGTGCATGTTGGGCGAAGGCAGAGCTGCTGCAGCCTGAAGCCAGGTCAGGGACCCTACATGAATGGCTTTGGGAGACTTGTGCAAGAGTAATGCCAAAGGAGGGAAAATGGCCATTGAAGACTTCAAAATTGGCATAGTGCTTTATTATATGTGGTCTTGTTATAGAATTCAAATGTCTCAGAGGTAGATTATGTCCACTTTACAGACTCTGGCTCAAAGGAGTTAAGTGACTAAAGCCAGAGCTTGAAACATGTCCTGATGCTGTTTGTGTTTTTTTCCCCTGCCGTCTTATATAATAGCCAGTGGTGATGGTGCAGTCCCCCTTGACCGATAGAATCCTTTTTGTTTGTTTTTTAAGATTTAGTTCTTGAAAGGCAGGCAGGGAGGGAGGGAGGGAGAGAGAGAGAGAGAGAATGAATGAGAATGAGAATGAATGGAGTTCTTCTATCCAGTAATTGACTTCAAAGCCAGGGCTGGACCAGACTGTTATCACAAGTCTGAAACTCCATCATGGTCTCTCACATGGGTGGCAGGATCCCAAGTGTCTGGGCTGCCTTCTGCTACCTTCCTAGGCGCATTGATAGGAACTTGATAGGAAGCCGGACAGCCAGGACTCCACTGGTGCTCATATGGGATGCTGGCATTGCAGGTGGCAGCCTAACCTGTGGTGCCCTAATGCTGGACTTAACTGATAGGTTCTTCACTTGAATTTTTATTTATTTTATTTTATTTGGCAAAGAGACAGATCTCCCACTCTCTAATTTACTCCCTAAATCTCCATGACAGCTTGAGGCTGCTCCAGGCTGGAGCCAAGAGCCTGGCGTTTAATCTTGGTCTCCCACATGGGTGGTAGGAATTCAGCGACTTGACCATCATTGCTGCCTCTCAGGAAATTAGAATACGGGGTGCAGGTGTCCTAGGTGACATCTAAGCACAAAACCCAGCCCCCACCCCAGGCATCTTTATTTAAAAACTGATATTGTTCCTTATTTTGTTCATTTAAAAGGCAGAATTACAGAGAGAGGGAGAGAATGAATGACAGACTCCCCCAAATGGCTGTAATGACCAGGGCTGGGCCAGACCAAAACCAGAAGCCAGGAGTTTAGGTCATCTTCTGCTTTCTCAGGCACATTAGCAGGGAACTGGATCAGAAGTGGAACAGATGGATCTGGAACTGCCACCACAGATGGCAGCCTACCTGTTATGCCACAGTGCTGTCCCAGTTTTATTCCTTTTATAAAGTGGTAGGCTGGGGTTGGTCTGGTAGTTCAACAGGTTAATCCTTAGCCTTCAGTGCCAGCATCCCATATGGATGCTGGTATGTGTTCTGACTGTTCCACTTCTGAGCCAGCCCCCTGCTCGTGACCTGGGAAGGCAACGGAAGATACCTGGAGTGCTTGGACTCCTGCAACCATGTAGGAGACCTGGAGGAAACTCCTGGTTTTGGATCAGCCCAGCTCTAGCTGTTGGGCCATTGGGAAGTGAACCAGTGGAAGGTCCCTTTCTCTTCCTCTCTCTGTGAGTCTAGCTCTCCAGTAAAAATAAACACATCTCTAAAAAGTGGTAGTCTGAAGAAAGTGTATTACTTTTTTTTTTTTTTTTATCACTGAGAAGTCCAGAGGGTAGGTTGGTCTTAGTACAAGCAAGGCTCAAATGAACATATTAGTATTAAAACATACTTGACTTTACTAACTTAATTCTGCTTTCTTTTATACTTTCTTGATTTTAGCTTTTGTAGGTTTTTTGTTTGTTTGTTCACATAGTTGATTAGGGTGGTAAGGATCTAGGGTTAGGGGAAAGTGGGTGAACCCATTTTTCCACATATTCTATTCTTCCTGTATCTGGGGGAAGGGGAGGGATAAGGGGAGAAGCTGTACCCAGCTTCCCAAATACCTCAGTACCCAGGGACGGGGATTGGCCATCAGTGTCATCCCAGGGTCCCCAATGTGGAGCATGCTGTGAGAGTTCTGCTCAGGTGATTTCAACAGTTCTGAAATACTGTCAATCTTGCCAATCCAATGATGAGGAAAATTTTCCAAAATCCATTGGCTGACATAGTCAAACTTAGAGTCTCCTTTCACCCAGATATTTGCTGTCATCACTTGGTTGGGTGGTTGTCCAATTTGTTCTGCTCTCCTTCCTCTGCTATGGTACCAGATGTCCTCTGTCATATCCTCCATGTGCATTTGGGCCTGCCATCCACCGCTCCATCTTTTCCACTGAAGAGGCCTGGTTCTGATGCATGCTTTCTATGATCAGGCCACCAATCCTGAACATGAACCTGCATGTCCCTCTACACACACCTCTGCCATTCCCCAGGCCCCCTGTAAGCCCACACACCAAGTCCCCACAAGTGTGCTACTGTGTGAACAGTGGGCTTTGCCACGTGAGAGCAGTGATAGCAGGTAGCAGAGCCATGGGGGTGGATTGGGTAGTTCTGGGCTGCCCTCTGTGGTGCTCACAGGAGAAAAAAAGTGGCCCGCAGATATAAGAGCTTTGACTATTTAGGAGCAGGTAGGAAACAGTTTTGCCAGTGCTGTGGAAGTACAGTTCAAATGATGGCAATTACAGATCAAACTTGAAACAACTGCAAACAGAAATGCCGAACATTTTCTGCAGTTAGTAGAAACATCTGAACAAGGTGGACCTGTGAGGAGTCTAAGACTGCTTGAGACACATAGGATCAGCAGACAGCAGGCCTCCAGCCAGTGAAAGTCAAGGTCTGGACAGGTTGAGGAGAGCCATTCTGCCAGTTCCCAGGTAGCAAGCAGCTGGCTGTAAGTACTGGCCACAATAAATGATATAGTTGTGTTTACAAATTTATGTTCACATGAATGATTTGATAAAATTGTTTATTCTAGAGTATACATTCCGTCATGACACATCTAGTCAGTCCATTAAAAGGATTAGTCAGAGCCTTTTACAAGTCTTTATGAAGTCTTGAGTTCAACAGACAAAATCCTTTAACTACTGATGATGCTTGAACTAAGAGGATTCTGGCTTACAGCTGTGGCCAAGGTTCCATGTCAAAAATTGGTACATAACAGGTCAGACTAGTGCTCGATGAAGGGTGTTTGTGGCCTCATGTGTCTGTAGTGAATATTGTGCTGTTGTCTTTGTGTTGGCTTTCACAAACTTGTCTAGCACTCTGAACTTTTTTTCTTTTTTTTATGGGTGGAAAATTGTGGCTGTTCTTCATCTCTTAGCATATCATGCTATCAGCCTTTCATAGTGCCACTGCTACACCCTAACGAATCTTGTGTCTTATACATTTGGACCATATCTTTTATGTAAACCAATAAGCAACTAATATATCCGGCAGCACAGCTAAAACCAGGAATAAGAGGAGTAATGTAGGGTGAACTAGATAATGAAGTTTAATGCATCACTTGCCATGTGTCTCAAATACTTGTTATATAATTCATACGTTTATTTTTATGTAATTTTCCCAATCCCTCTAAGTTTTATTTTCTCCATATAAAGATGATCAATCAGAGAGATCAAGTAACTTGCCCAGGGTCACACAGCTAACAAGTAGCGAATTCAGACTTGGGCTCCCTGACTACAAACTCTTATTCTTTCCCCTATACCACAGGCTTTTCCCTAAAGGTTTACAAAGATTCAAGAACTTGGATTCAAAGTATGAACTTAAACTTTATAATCAGTTTCCAGTGCTGCTCTGCTTACCATGGGGTGATAACCAGTAAAACCCAAATCTGTGGAGAATATTGTTGAGATTTACTCAATACACTTGGCATTCCAAATGTCATAGGTTAGCCTAGCCAACCTTAAATGTGTTCAGTGTGCTTATCTTAGACTATGGTTGGACAAAATCATCTAACAAAGTCATTTTAGAATAAAGCGTTAACTCTTGTGGAATTATTGCATACCTGCATCCCCAGAATGCTGGCCACTCAGCATATTGCAGAGTGGTTACAGCTGCTGGCCAGCGTTCTGAGAGAGCATGGAGCCCATGTCACTGGCTTGGGGAAAGATCCATATTCAAAATTGAAGTTTCTACCGAGTGCCCATGGCTTTCCCATGGTCATAAGTCAGAGAATCATTGTAAATGGGGGGCCATCTGTGTTTTGTTAAATGTAATTGCTTGAAGAATGAATCCTCATGCAGAACTTGGTTGTTCCTTTTACACATAATTGTTAGATATAGTTGTCTGGTTCCTAAACTCTGAGATTAGAAAGAAGCAGCATACTAAAAAGATGGGATTAGGGTTTCTCTGAGCAAGTACACTGATTACAGTAAGAGGAGACAGACAATAGCTTGGATAGTAAGAAAACCACATTGAAAAGCAGATGTAAGAAAGCACAGAAGTGAACAAAAGTTTCTGATGATACTAGTACTAAGAAGTGTTACCATTCAGTGTTTATTAAGTGTCAGGCTCTGTGCTAAAGGCAGTGGCTTAGGCAGCTCATGTAGGAGCAGGTGTTCAGCTAGGAGTTAAAACACCTGTGTCTCACCTTGGAGTACCCGGGTTCAATTCTTAGCTCATCCCGTTCCCTGCCAATGCAGACCATGGGAGGCAGTTGTGATGGCCTAAGCAATTGGGCCCCTGCCACCCCTGTGGGAAACCTGGAGTTCTTGGCTCCTGACTTCAGCCTGGCTCAGTCCTTGCTGTTGTGAGCATCTGGGCATCTTCTAACCCAGGGATAGAAGATGTCTTCCTGATTCACTGTTGCTTTACTCAGCAAATAAAAATAAGTGAACTTTGAAAAAAAGATGATTTAGAGTGAAAAGTAAACCATCACACCATCTTCATACTGTTACATTTGATTCTGCCATTCCGCTTTTGCAGATGAGAAAATGGAGCTTCAAAACTTGGCAGCAGTTTTTCCCAGGTCACATGGCTATGAACAGTGGGAAGTAGTAGTCAAAGACATTTTTGCTGATTTTCAGAGCCTGTGTTGTCTCCACTGTCAGGCCACCCCCACTTTCATTTATGGGGATGGCTCTGAGTCATTAAAGGAAGATGAGGTTGTAACTGTGTTAAGAATCCAGGGAGCCTGCATTGGTTAGAAGTCACTGAACTACCTGGAAAACTTGGCTGTCTGGAACAACCAGCTAGATAATAACAGGGGAGCCACTGTGTAAACAGACTTCTCACGCCTTTCCCAGAGCTCTTTGCACGAACATGATTTCGTAATTTTTCACATCTTTTTCTTGCAGGTGGACTTCATGTGGTCATCTCAGTGGGAATTTTGAAAAATATCCACTTCAGACAGGGTTTCTCATGGTAATCATGAGACCAGTACAGTTGTCAGTTGCATTAAGTTCTGTCTGTTTTGGTACCAATGACTTTATTGAGCCATTATTCACAAGTAGAATTTGCACATGTGTATATATATATCACCCTCAAATCATTGAAAAGTGCATACTTATGAATAATCATCTGTGGGCTTACAACAGAGTATCTTTCATGGGATCTTCCTAAGGATATTGAAGGGGGGAAAGTAGTTATAAATCAACCCTCCCATCCTTTAAAGGTTGAAAGGTAAGTACTAACAAGTCATCTTAAGGACTCATTTGGTTTACAAGTTTATCCTTGAATAGGTTCATGACTGAGAGTCAGCCTCATTAATCTTAATCATATCAACCTGGGTACCTAGTAAAGTTAGGTTAGCAGTGGCTGCTATCACAGGCAGTCGGGACATACTTCAGACAAGAATGCACTCACTTTGTAGACAGGCATACACAGGCCAGATAACAGCCGGGATTTAGCAGAGATTGGCTGGAGACACAAATAGTCTTAATCACGACAATAACTAAAAAGAGGATCTCAGAACCAAACACACAGCTAATAAAACCACAGAGGTGCAGAGTCAGACTCGAGTTAACACAATCCTCCACAACACTGCTGACTCAATTAAAGGGGGGGAAAAGGCAGAAGAAATCTTTTGTGTAATAAGTGATCTATTTGGGACCCCAGTAGGTGGAGTACGGCTGTGCTGGGAGACTGGACCAGATAGCATCAAGGTCAGGGAGAACTCTGAGCCTTTCATTTAGACGTGGGGAGATCAACATCAGGGCAAGGAAACAAGACAGGGATGGAAGGAGAAACTACACGCTATAGATAAGTATTTGTTGGCGGTGTGAACTCTCCAAGTTCAGACTGACCTGACCAGAGATGAATCATCTCTCTCAGGCTAGTGAACGTGTCGTGTTAGTATTTTTCCATTTTTAACCTTCAAAACCACCAGAACTTGCCAGGAAACTTGAGGGTGAATATTCTTCTATGTTCCCCCTATTTCTTTCCTTTTTCTTTTTCTTTCTTTCTTTTTTTTTTTTTTTTTTTTAAAGAATTTGTTTACTCTTATTGGAAAGGCAGATATACGGAGAGGCAGAGGGGAAGATCTTCCGTGCAATGATTCACTCCCTAAGTGGCTGCAATTGCCGATGTTGGGCCTATCCGAAGTCAGGAGCCAGGAACTTCTTCCAGGTCTCCCATGTGGGTGCAAGGGTCCCAAGGCTTTGGGCCATCCTTGACTGCTTTCCCAGGCCACAAGCAGGGAGCTGGAGGGGAAGTGGAGCTGCCAGTATTAGAACTGGCGCCCATATGGGATCCTGGTGTTGTTCAATTGCGAGGACTTTAGCCTCTAGGCCACTGTGCCAGGGCCTAACTCGGTGATTTTTGGTGCACTCACAGTCTGCGGCCATCACCTCAGTGAATTTTGGAATATCTTTTTCACTGCAAAATAGATCCTATGTTTCTTAGCCATCGTCTTCTTGCTCCCAATGCCTTCTAGCAACTTATCTGCTTCCTGTTTCTGTAAATTTACCTGTTCTGGATGTTTCATAGAAATGTCATCATACAGCATGTGGTCTTCTATGCCTGATTTTTTAGTGTAATGTTCTCTAGGTTTATCCATGTTGTACTATGCATCAGTATGTCATCTTTTTTATAGCCGAATGATATTCCACTATATATATGTACTATTTCCACTTAACCACTCATCAGATAACAGATACTAGGGTTGTTTCTACCTTTTTGCTATTATAACTAATATTGTTATAAGATTCAAGTACATGTTTTTGTGTGGATAAATGTTTCCATTTCTCTTGGGTACTGTTGTTGGGTCATGTGGTAACTAGCTGAGGAAATGACTGTACCAGTTCACATTCCCCTCAGTGGTAAAATGAGTTCTGTCTTCCCCACACCTTGAGTAACCTGTTGTTTGTTGTTATCTGACTTTTAGAATTCTAGTGGTGTTTCATTGTGGATTTGCTTGACATTTGTTTCATGACTAACAAATGATGTTGAGTATCTTTTCATGTGCTTGTGGCTCAGGTGTTTAGCTTTTTTGCAGAAATATCTATTCAGATCATTTGCCATTTTAAGTTGTATTATTGATTTTAATTAAATTGTCAGAGTTCTGTATATATTTTGAAAATAAGTACCTTATCAGAAATAGGCTTGCAAGCATATTCTCAGATTCTGAGCTTTTTTTTTTCAAATATTCATTTTCTTGATAATACCTTTGGAAGCACAGAGGCCTTTTATTTTTTTTTTAAAGATTTATTTTTATTATTTTTTATTGGAAAGGCAGATAGACAGAGAGGAAGATCTTCCGTCCAATGATTCACTCCCCAAGTGAGCCGCAACGGCCGATACTATGCCGGTCCGAAGCCAGGAGCCTCTTCCGGGTCTCCCACGTGGGTGCAGGGTCCCAAAGCCTTGGGCCGTCCTTGACTGCTTTCCCGGGCCACAGGCTGGGAGCTGGAAGGGAAGCGGGGCTGCCGGGATTAGAACCGGCGCCCATATGGGATCCCGGGCGTGCAAGGCGAGGACTTAACCACTTGCGCCACCGTGCCGGGCCCCAGAGGCCTTTTATTTTGATGAAGCCCAATTTGTCTACTTTCTTTGGCAGTATGGGCTTTATGTCATATCCAAACTTTTGTTGCCAAAGCTGAGGTCATTAGACTGTCTCCAGCTCCATCCTTTCTTCTAGGAATTTCATAGTTTCAGCTGAGGCTTTTGATTAATTTTTAGTAAATATTTTGGTATCTTATGAGGAGCTCAACTTAATCCTTTTGTATGAGGTTATCTAGTTGCCCCAACATTGTTTGTTGAAAAGACAATGCTGGGCCCGGCGCGGTGGCGCAACTGGTTAAAGTCCTCGCCTTGCACGCCCGGGATCCCATATGGGCGCCGGTTCTAATCCCGGCAGCCCCGCTTCCCTTCCAGCTCCCTGCCTGTGGCCTGGGAAAGCAGTCGAGGACGGCCCAAAGCTTTGGGAACCTGCACCCGCGTGGGAGACCCGGAAGAGGCTCCTGGCTTCGGATCGGCATAGTATCGGCCCGTTGCGCTCACTTGGGGAGTGAATCATCGGACGGAAGATCTTCCTCTCTGTCTCTCCTCTCTGTATATCCGCCTTTCCAATAAGAAAATAATAAAAATAAATCTTAAAAAAAAATAAATAAATAAATAAATAAATAATACGAAAAGACAATGCTTTTTCCTGTTGAATGGTTGTGAAACTGTTCTTAAAAATTAGCTGTCATGGGCTTTTTTTTCTGGATTTTAATTCTATTCCATGGATTTATATATCTACACGTGGCCAAAAAATACTGACTAATGTTCATTTGTGAAAGTTTGGAATTTGAAAGTTTTCTTCAGCATTATTTGCTTTAAAATGATTTATTTAAAAAGCACAGTGAGGACCACAGAGAGTGGCCTAGTGGCTCAGTCCTCACCTTCCAAGCTCCAGGATCCATTGTAGCTCTAGTTTGTGTTCCGCTGCTCCACTTCCCTGCCAGTTCCCTGCTTGTGGTCTGGAAAAGCAGTAGAGGACAACCCAGATCCTTAGGACTCTGCACCTGCCTGGGAGACCTGGAAAAAGTTCCTGGCTTCTGGATTTGGATGGGCTTGGCTATGGCTGTTGTCGCCATTTAGGGAGTGAACCTAAAGGTGAAAGATCTTTCTCTATCTCTCCTTCTCTCTGTAAATCTGCCTTTTCAACAAGAATAAATAAATTTTAAAAAAAAAAGCACACACCCAGAGAATGAATGAGATTTCCTGTCATCTGTCTCACTTCTCAAATGCTTGCACTAGCCAGGTAGATATTGGCCATGTGAGCCCATGATTTCAATCCGGATATGCTAGATGATAGCAAGGACCCAGCTACTTGAGCCCTTACCTGTTGCCTCCCAGATATTCATTAGAAGGAAGCTGGAATTGAGAGCAAAGCTGGGACTTGAATCCAAGCATTCTGATATGGGATGTGACCATCCCATGCAGCAGCGTATCTGCAACTCCAAATGCCCACTACAAGTTCTTCAATTTTATTTTTCTTTTTCAAGATTGTTTCAGCTATTTCAAGGTCCATAAGATTTGCATGTGAATTTTGCTACCAGGTTGTCAATTTCTACCTAAAGTCATCTGAGATTCTGATAAGGACTATAATGCATTTTTGGATCAACTTTTGCTGTGTTAACAGTAGGTCTTTCAGCTGTGGACATGAGCTATTTTTTCATTTATTTAGACTTTAAAATTTTTTTTTCAAAATAGGTTCCATAGTTTCCAGAGTTGTACTTTTTGATTTTTTTTGCTAAAGTCATTCATAAATTTCTTTTTGATGCATTATAAATGGAATTGTTCTTATTTTTTTTTCATTTTCAAGTAGTTCATTGCAAGTGTATAGAAATTTTTTATTGATTATATATCTTGAAACCGTGTTGAACTTGTTTGCTTATTCTAATTATTTCTTAGTGGATTCCTTAGAATTTTCTCAGTAGGTCATGCCTTCAGCAGAGGTTGATTACTTCCCTCCTCTTCTGGTTTTTTTTTTTTTTTTTTTTGAGGAATTGGTGAAAGGCTGGTTTTGATTATTCTTTGTATGTTTGGTAGAATTCTCTAGTGAAGACATCTGGTTCTGGGCTTTTCTTTGGAATAACTTTTGGTTATTAATTAAATCTCTACTTGTTACAGATTGATTCTGATGTCTATTTCGTTTTGATTCTGTTTTAGTAATTTATGTATTTTCAGAAATTTTTACATTTCATTTAGGTTATCTAATTTAGAGCATACAGTTGTTCATTGTACTCCTTTATAACCCTTTGTTCTTTTTCTTTAAAATTTGGGAGGGAGAGAGAGAGAATGAGAATGAGGATGAGCTAATGAGCCCTCTCATCTGCTGGTTTGCTCCCCAAACGCCCATAATGAGGCTGGGCCAGAGCCAGGACTGGGAACTCATTCCAGGTCTTCTACTTGAGGGGCAGGAATCTAATTAGGTCTGCATTTCCAGGAAGCTAGAGTGGGGAACTGAACCCAGACCTTACAATGTGGGACATAGTCATTTTTCCTAAAACAAGATTTGTTTGTTTATTTGAAAAGCAGATTTGCAGAAAGAAGAAGAGGCAGAGAAAGAGAAAGAGAGATAGAGAGAGAGAAAGAGAGAGATCTTCATCTGTGAATTTACTCCACAAATGCAGTTATAGCAGTAGCTATAACTGATCCCATTTGAATCCAAGAGCCACGAGCTTCCTCTGGGTCACCCACGTGGGTATAGGGTCCCAAGGCTTTGGGCCATCCTTTGCTGTTTTCCCAGTCCATAAGCAAGGAGCTGGATGGGAAGTGGAACAGCTGGAACACCAAGGGGATGCCAGCATAGCAAGGCAGAGAATTATACTGTTGAGCCACTGTACTGGCCCCATGTTTTTGTTTTTTTTTTAGATTTATTTTACTTGTTTGAAAGGTGGAATGACAGAGAAAGTGGACCAGACACAGAGAAAGAGATCTTCCATCTGCTGGTTTATTCTTTAAGTAGCTGAAATGACTGGGGATAGGTCCAGCTAAAGGCTGAAGCTCCATCCTGGTCTTCCACATGGGTGACAGGAGCCCAAATGCTCAGACCAGATTTCGCTGCTTTTCCAGATGCATTATCAGGGAGCTGGACCTGTGAAACAGGGCAATTGAAATTTGTGCTGGTGCTCTGGTAGGAGAAATTGACTCTCTGATATAATTGTAGGTAGTGATTTAACAGTGCTAGTTCCAGAACACAGGTATATCAAATGATAGCTTCAGCCCCCAACCCTCCTTTTCTTTTCTGATTTTAACTTTAATTAATGTATTTTATTTATGTGAGAGGCAGAAAGTGAGACAGAGGGAGATCTCCAGTGTCTTCATTCCCCAAATGCCCAACAGTAGCTGAGACTGCCAGGCTGAAGGCATGAGCCAGGAGCCAAGAAACCAATCTGGATCTCCCATGTGGTGGCAGGGACCCATCCATTCGAGCCATTTCTTGCTGCCTCCCAGACTACATTCTATCAGGAAGCTGGAATCAGGGGAACCAGGACTTGAACCCAGACCCAGGCACTCCCATGTGGGATAAGGACATCCCAACTGATGTTTTAGCTATTGAACCAAAAGCCAACGGGGCTACAGTAATTTGAATCTTTTTTCATTGTCAATGTAGATAAGGTTTTGCTGATTATGTTGCTCTTTTACCAAAAAAAATAGCTTTTCTACTTGATTAACTTTATGTTGTGTTTCTATTTTTCCCAGTATCTTAAGGTAGGAGGATGGGTTACGGCATTGAGATTTTTCTTTTTCCTTGCAGTCATGTGTAGTAGTAAATTTCCTTTCTAGCAATGCTTTAGCAGCATACCGTGAGTTTCAGTCTGTTGTGTATTTCCAGTTATTCCTAAGTGTTTTCTAATTTCCCTTTTGATTTTTTTTTTTGCCCACTTGTTATTTAGCAGTGTGTTAATTTCCTCAGATTTGTGAGCTCCCTAAATTTCTTTGTTACTGAATTGTAATTTTACTGTGTAGGAAACCATACCTTAGATTACTTTTATATTTATTGACAGCTTTTTTTTTTTTTTTAAATCTAGGAGGTGGTCTACTCTAATCCTTTTTCCTTAAACTGCAGGTGGTTTCCTCAAATCACAGAAACTTCAAATATGCAAATATGATAGGAAGTAAGTGCCATTCTGTTGGATTGTGATCTAGCATTTCCCCTTAGCAGCAGTATGTTCTTGGAAAGTCCGTTTATCATCTCTAGGATTCAGTGACCCTGTCTGTACAAAGAGGACTGGATAGAACTTCCAAGCCTGCAGGACTGGCTCTGTTGTTATTTGGAGAGGCAGAGAGAAAGAGTGAAGGTCAGAGAGAGTTCCTATCTGCTGCATCATTCCCCAGGCGCTTAGTATTGGAGGAGTGGGCAGAGCCAGGAGCCAGAAACTCAATCCAGGACTCCTGTGTGGGTGGCAGGAACCCAGCTCTTTGAGCCATCACTGCTGCCTCCCAGGGTGTATGTTTGCAGGAAACTAGGATCAGGAACTGAGCTGTGGAAGGAACCACACTCTGATGTGGGCTAGGGGTGTGCCAACTGGTGTCCTAATGCCCTCCCTTCCTACAGGACTGCTTTCAAGTTTCAGGTTTTTCACTGTCTTGAGTAAATCCCGTAATTTCACTAGTTTTCTTACTTACAAAATGAGGCTAGTAATATTTTGTAATTTGAGAGTTGTTTTAAAACTAGGATAGCATGGGGCTGGCACTGTAGCATAGTAAATTAATCCTCTGCCTGCTAGTGCTGGCATGCCATATGGGCACTGGTTTGTATCCCAGCTGCTTCACTTCTGATTCAGCTCTCTTCTTATGGCCCGGGAAAGTAGCGGAGGATGGCAAAGTCCTTGGGATCCTACACCCAAATGGGAGACCAGGAAGAAGCCATTGGTGAGTGGCCATTTGGTGAGTGAACCAGGAGAAAGAAGACCTCTCTTTCTCTCCTTTTACTTTTGTAAAATATGTCTTTCAAATACAAATAAAGACATATTTACAGAGAGAAGAGTCAGAAGGATCTTTGATCTGCTGGCTCAATCCTCAAGTGGCCACGATGGCTGGAGCTGAGCCAATGTAAAGCCAGGAGTCCTTTCAGTTAGAGGAGTTCTTCTCTCCTCTGTAGATCTGCCTTTCCAATAGAAATGAATAAGTAACTCTTATGGAAAAAATAAAAGCTGTGGAAAATGGAATGAGAAGATGCTTATCTTCATGCAAGCGTAAATCATGCAGTTTTCTCATAATATTCATTTCGGGAATTTGAAGACCCCTCATATGCATAGATTTCAAAATTAGTACTAAAACTATCTTTTAATGCCTTTTTCAAACTTTTTGGAGTAGCTTTACAGTACTAAAAGGAGACATCTCAAGATAGCATCAGTCTGAGCCTGCATGATAGTGACAATGATTGTTTCGTACCATATGTTCACCATCATTAGAGATGCTGCAACATTTCTTGCTTTGTAATTTCTTACTAGGTGGAACTTTTCACCTAACAGGTTTGCAGCCAACTTCTGTATGATGTGTAGAAGCAGCAGAGCAGCTTGAAATTTAGGGAAACATTGATGCGTCTTGGATCCTAAATCCAGGTTTCTCCACACCTTCTCATTTCACTGTTTTAGCAGTCAAATCTGTGTGAGCTGCTAATCTTCACTGAATGCAGCTGAACTAGAGGCAGACAAAGTAGATTTCTGAAACCCAGCAGGAAAAAAGGAAGAAACTCCTGCTAGGACCAGGTAGTGTATGTAGAAGCAGTCTCATAAGATAGAGCTGAGGGGCCAAACCTGACAATAGAACTAAAGCTAACATCAGATTAACACATTCTATAATTCAGGGTTGGGGAGGGGGAATCCAGGTCATTTTGTGGTGGGGAGGAGAGCAGTTTGTGGGAAAGGAAGGTCATCTGATAATTGTTGGGCTCAGCCCACTGATACCATAAGAATCAGCTCAGATCTAAATGGTGATTTGGGGTTACATTTCTTCGCTAAAATATCTGGGGGTGAGATCCTGTCTTGAATGGGTAGGGGAGAGGTGGGCTTGACCTCAGACACTTAAACTGTGTTAATCAGGAGAGAATGAGTCCTCGGCTATGTCCTGTGATAAGAACACAATCCCAATTGGGGTGGTGAAGAGGGAGGTAGAGGCAGCAGATGAATTTACCCTCTCTCTTTCCAGAAGCTAAGCCTGTGCACGACACTAGTATCTCAGTTAGTCCACATTTTGAAAATACAAGAAAGCAGTCATGGATAATTTATTCCTGGTCAAGGATTTACAAGGAGTCTACCAGGTGCCCTAGCCCACATCCCAAAGAACAGCAAATTCACTAAAGGAATTGGCAGCTCTTCCAAACCTCTCTGCTGGACCAGGGCTCCAAACATGTAGCAGCCACAATGCTTTCCTTGGACCAGCCTGCAAGCTTTTATTAGCTTTTTGCTGTTTTTCTAGGTTAAACCCATTGGAAATTGGATTCTCTTGAAAAAGAACTCTATTTTGGTTGAGAATAACAGAGTATGTGGAATAATCAAGTCAGGTAATCTCTGGGACTTTGGATCAAGCATTCTCTGCCCATGATGCATCATATTTAGCTTTTATTTCTGATGAAGGCTAGTGTAAGAAATGGTGTCGAAAACCAAACAGGAACAGTCTTTGAAAGAACAGAAATGATGTCTGACTTAGCCGCTAAATGAACCTGGAGGGTCCTGGCTTTGTCCTTACATGCTTTCAGTTGACAGGTGTTTCCAGAAAATCGAATCCTGTTTATATAAGGCCAGTATTGGAAACCAATAAAAAATGCTGAACCTCTTGGCTCTCAGCTGCAGTGTGATTTTGGATTTTTCTCTTTACTACATTAACCACACATTCCTTAAACAGTACTTAGAGTCCTGGGAAGGATGTAAAATGTCAACACTAAACTAAGATCACAAAGTTCTTGGAATCACAGCAGATGTGTTGATACTGATCAAACTGAAGATGTGCAAATCAAAAGCAATACTTTACACACAGCACTTAGCTTTTCAGCTCATCCCCAAAACTCGATGATTGCTCCAACACCAGTGTAATGGCGACTCCCAGCCCTTCTGGGCCCTTCGAGGAACTGGGGGTACTCTGCAGACATGACTTCATTTATGCTTCCAGGCACTGTCCCTGCAGGAGAGCAGAGCTGTCCTCGCTGTATTACATGTCAGGGAAAAGTGGCCTAGGACAGAAACTGTTCAAGTCACCCAGGGTGTCAGGTTAAGGGGTCCATGTGTGTCCCACAGCCCCTGACTGGCAAAGGCTAAGTCTATAAAAGCTGAAACCTGGGGCAAAACACAGATGCCATCTAGTGCTGGGGCTTCCAATCTTCGAATTTTATATACAGGGGAAATGTCAAAAACATTTTTCAAGTTGAGTTATAAACTTAGCCCACAAAGGAATTAGAAGAACAGTATGTGGAACATGAGATGGTTAAAGCCCGAAGTCCTTGGTTGAGGCTACTAACAGGGTGGGCCTCTGGGTCCTGAGGTCATTGGGGGTGTGGCCATGGGAGGTGGTGCTCAGGCCGGGGGAGGGCTATGTAAGGCAGAGCTGTGCTCAGTTACCCTCTCGCTTCCTCGCTTCATGTATGTTCCTTCTGCCCAGGGTCAGCCTTCCAGCTGCCTCGTGAGTCACCAGAGCAGTGAAACCACGTGAACTTTTGGGCTGAATCTCCGAAAAGGTAAGTCACAGTTACACTCCTTCATTCTTATGTCGCTTGCCTAATGCGTCGGCTGTGGGGGAAGTGCTCTGACATGGAAAACTGGGACCTAGGAGCAGGCTCACCACTGCTGACCTTGAGGAGGGTTGCGAGGAGCAGCTAGAGAAAGTACGGGTGCTGTAAGCGGGGTGCTGTGAAGAATGCTCAGGGGAAGGTCATATGAATGAGGCCTAGGGTACAAATGAGGCTTCCAGTGGGAATGGGACTGAGGGCCACCTTTGTATGGAGACCTCAGCTCTGGTGTCCTGCTCTTAGGTTGTGCTGGGCTGCAATGAAAGATGGTGACTGGTTTGTTGGGTGTACAAGTGTTTGGGGTGCAGCCTGGGCGTGACCAGCGGCTATCAGCAAAATTGGCCATGAAAATGAGGAACAAAAGAAAGAAGGACAGAAAGATTGGGCAAACTTGCTGCTAAGGCAGAGGAGGAGAGGCAAGGCAGTGGAGATGCTTACAGGTGGGATCTATAAGGTGATGAGCTAAGCAAAGGCAGCATTTTTAGAGGTCTTTGAGGCCCTAAGCAGGCCTAGAGGTTTCTAAGGGAAAAGTTGTTCCCTGGATCCTGGTTTGCAAAGTAGCATACATGGAACCCCGTGCAACACTGATTCACGTGGGCGCAGGTGAGTCTTATAGTAGTGGCTGTGCTCAGTGTGGCCCACGTGTGCTGCATTAACAGGTGTGTGGAATGTGAGAGTTACAGGGTCGTGGAGGCCTCATATGAGGTTGCAGGACACACCTGGGAGGCGAGGCAGGTTTGGGTCACAGGGTTGGAGCTTCTAAAAGGCTAATGCTGGTGGAGCTGCAGGGGAAACTGGAGTCTCTGTGGGAAGTGAGATGTGGTCTATGACCCACAGCGCCAAAACGGTGGGGTTGCCCCACCATACCCCAGCGGCCAGGATGCAGGACACAGAACTTGAAGACTCTGTCTTCCCTTCTGGACTGGTTTTGTTTATATTAACCCTTTCAGTTCCCAGTCTTTTGGGGACAGAGTTGTGTGCTCTGTACCTGTCCCTTCGTTGTGTCTTGAGATTACTTAACTTGAGCTTTTTGTGCTTGACAGGGACATACAGCTATGGGAGATTACCCTGAGTCTCACAGGAGACTTCTGATTTTGGAATTAGTGTTGCGATTCGGAACTATTGGGGCTGGAATGATTGCATGTTGTATGTGGGTAGGGTATGAGTTGTCAGGCACCTGGGGCAGAATTGAACATGATTTAGCTTCCCAATACGTGCAGATAGTTAAGTCCCAAAGTCATGTGCCAATGTTACTAATACAGTGGAGGCTTGATCGAATTTCAGTGTCTGAGGGGTTGGGCCTAGTTGGAGGTGCTTATGTCACTGAGGGCTAGCTCTCAGGAGAGGGTGGTTGGGAGCCTGGATCTGCCATGCTGCTCTGTTTCCCTGGTCACCAGGTGGTCTTTCTCTGCAGGATTTCTGCCACCCACTGCCTTGGTTAGACAACAGACCATGGAGCCACTTGATCCTATACTTGAATCTGATTTTACCTCCTTTCCCTCAACGTGTAATTTCTCTTTACCTGTTTAGTTGTGATGATGAAAAACGAACTCATATAATACCATTGAGATGAGGAAAACAATCTAAAGTGAATGAGAACTCTTTTCAATGAAAGAATGTTTGCAGGGCCAGCATTATGGTGTGGCAGGTAACGCTGCCACCTGTAGCACCCACATCCCATACAAGTGCTTGTTTGTGTTCAGGCTGCTGCACTTCCGTCCAGTTCCCTGCTAATGACTTCAGAAAGGTGGTACAAGATGACCCTAGTGCTTAGGCTCCTGCCACACACATAGGAGACGCAGATGATGCTCCTTGGACCTGGCTTAGTGTTGGCCATTAGGGCCACGTGATAAGTTGAACAGTGTGTGGAAGTTCTTTTCATCACTTGCTCTTTCTGTAGCTCTGACTTTCAAATTAGGTAAATAAATCTTTAAAAAATATTTGCTACTTTGCATGAACACATGCACACAAACACTATATTTTCCTAATTTTGCTCCCCCCCCATAGACCAATATCAATACTGTGGTAGACCTACATGAATTTAGCCTGCACTTTGATTTTTTTACTTAGGAGAAAATTAAGATTTAGAAAAGGAAGTAGGGCTGCCAGATAAAATACAAGACACCCAATTAAATTTGAGTCTTATGCAATATTCAGGGCATAGTTTTGCTAACTAATAATTCGTTGTTTATCTGAAATTCAGATTTAATGAGGCATCCTGTGTTTTTATTTGTTAAATCTGGCAACCTTGAAAGGAAATGACTTTTGGTTACTTCACTTGAAGTAACCATTGCTTAACTGTAGAATTGGGAGAAATCAGCTTTGAATTCAGTGGTTGGTGAAGGTGGTTTTTAAAAACTCTGCTGTGCTATCTTTTGATGCATTATATGCCCTACTCTGAATACAGTACATCATCAGCTAGGCTCATTCATGGTTTGGGTGCCTACCATCTTCAACTCTGTAATTCTTTTTTGCATTCATAATACTGTTACTTCTTTACATTTCTTCTCTCTATACCAGCAAGTATCAAATCTTTTGATCTCAGGACCCACCTCTAACAGTTTTCGAGGACTACAAATAGTCCTTTTATTGATACTTTATTGATATTTATAAGAAAGTAAAATTAAGAAATTTAAATATTAACTTAAAATAATAAATCTATTACAAATTGACATGAGTGACATCCATTTTTTAAAGCTATAGTTTAAAAACAGGGGTACCAAGAGTATGATAATGGGCATTATATTATTTTTACAAATTTCCTTAAAGGCTGGCTTCATAGGAGACAGGATTTTGATATCTGCTACTGCATTTGATATACAGTGAAATGTTGTTTTGGTTGAAGAAGTCTTTACAAAGTTTGTGAAAAATACATCATGTTTATATTGCCCATTTTCACGCAACTTTTTGAAGTATGCTCATGGAGAAAAATGAACCTTGTAAGGCATATAGTTGATAAGAGGTTTCAGTTAGTCTTTGGAGAGAATTGTGGCTTTTTTTTTAATGCCACACTGAAAAATTGGCATGTGATAGTTTCTTGAAGGTTAGTTGCAGTGTAGAATCCAAAATCCTATTGAACCCTTTTATATTTTTACGTTAAGAATCTTTGATCTCATGCCCACCTTGAGAGGATTATTTACCCATGAATGATTTTTTTCTAACAATCTAATGATAACTTGGAAAATATTGGTTCACTGAGTCATTTGGATCTTTGAACTGGTAACCCCTTTCATTATGTGATAACGAATGATTGACTTTAATATCACCAATGATTTGATCAAATATCTTAAAGTTTTCCAGAATTCTTTGGTTGGGATCTGAAGTTTTGTCTTTGGCAACACATAGTATGTTGGATGAACAGGCACCCTTTATTCATCACAGTGTGTCTGCAAAATTGAAATAACTATAACTTGACTGTCAAACATCCTTCAAAAAATAAGGTTCTGTAGAAAAAGTAGCGAGTTGGACTCAAAACTGAAGCAATCAGGGTAAGCCTTGTACTCGGGTGTGTAGTAGACAGCCTGGTGTGTACTTCTCATCTGGTCACTCTGACCATTGACACAGGAGCTGTAACAGGAGCTGAGATTTAATAAGCAATGGTCACTTTTTCCTTAAAGATGTCTCTGATGAAACTGGCTGTTACTGGTTTTCATTTTTCTGAGAATTCACAATAGGGAAGCATAAAATGACAACCAACACAGTTTGGTGACAGCATTTTTACTTCCTGTTGCTTCCCACCCCTCAGTGCCGATGTGAACAACATATTGGAAAAGATGAACAATGTCTGAGTTTTGTTGGTAAAATAATTTTGCCCTTGGGGACCCTCTGGAAGGGTATTAGGAACACCCAGAGGTCTGCTGACTGCATTCTGAGTTGCACTGCTCTGGACCATGGCTGCCCTTTTACCCCCACATCCAGTGGAAGTGCGCAACAGAAATCTCAAGTCCAAAACTCATGGAGAGGGACATCCCTTTGTTAGAGCTCCCTACCATGGTGTGTGACCTGTAGGGAGACCTTCATACTTAATAAATTACCAAAAACAACTGTAGCCTACATAAAGTAACTTAGACTCTGTGAATTGCTCTAACACACTTGTCTAGAATATTCTTAGTCCTCCTCTACCCCTAACTGCTGAACATGCTTGACATTTCAGCTGAAGCATTGCCTCCTTGTGAAAGCTTCAAGTCTGTATTCCCATGGCCTCATGCTTATCATTGTGGACACAAAAGTTCATATTGCACAGGACACTTAACATTTCCCACTCCCCAAAACCTTAAGAGATAGTTCCATAGATAAGAAAACCAAGATTTAGAGAGGTTGAATGATACAGCTAAAAGAGCTACCTGAACCCAAAGCTTAGGCTCTTCATAGGTGATGAATTTGTTTTCTATTGCATAGAGAATTTTAATTTAGTTAAGATTTCTCTCATCTTCATCTCTACAAAGGAGTTTAAGTCAGTAATGTCTTTGGTTTCTTATAATTCTTAAAATTTTGAGCATATGATTCTTGGGTATTTATAGAGCTACCAACCGTTTAATGGTCTAGAGAGAACTATTTTTCTACTCCTTTTTCCGAAAGAGAAGAAGAGACTATACTGGAGATAGAAAGATGGTGAGCAAAGACAGGGAGAGGAGTCTATCGTGTGAACTGTAGAAAGATGATTGGTCCACTTGAGCAAATGATCAAATTGCTGGAAATATATAGTTCAAGTCACACTGTTAGAAAAGCTAGGACTAAGTATACTCACAAATTCCAAAGACATGATTCCAAAAAAAAGCAGGTTGTGAAGTATATTTATTTTAAGACAAAAAGCATAAACTACAGAGAAAGAGTTGGATGCATTTGACTATCTCTAAGTGTGAAAATGTGTGTTTAGGAAATGTCCCAGCACAGAAAAAGTGAAAACAGGAGATAGACTAGCAAAAGATACTTCGGATACATGGAAACATAAAAGGACATTGTGTAGATCTCTATGGAACTGATAAATCTGCCCCCCAAAGAACTGAAAATACAAACTGACAAACAAGAGATGTTATTATGTTAGGCTAGATACCCACAAAAATGAGAGATTTTGCGTCCCTTAGAGTAATAAAAATTGGAACATCTTGTAATGTGAAGTGTTCGTGAGGTAGTGAAACAGACCCCACAGGTGGGAGTGTATTCAGCCAGTTTGCAGAACCGAATGAAAATAAATGGAAAAAGTGAATATGCACTTACATGATGGTCGCCAGTTCCACTTTTGCAGTGAACTCTAGGGAAATTCTTGTGAATTTGCACAAAAAAGACACCTGTGAGGATTCTCAAGGTAGCATTGTTGAGAGTATTAAAAAAAATAGGCTAAATATTCATCAACAGGAAATTCATACATAGGCTGCAGAATAGTTATACAGTGTAATGCTGTACATCAGTGAAAATGAATTGGAGCACCTGCAGAAATGGGGTAAATCTCAAATGCAGTGTTGAAAGAGAAAAGGCAAGGTTTTAAAATAATGCACAATAACAGGTAAAGTTTTTGGTGATGGGTATTGGTATTCTCTTGTTGCAGAGTACTTAATGTAGTACAGAGTATGGAGATGCAGAAGTTGTGCCCGTTGCATTCCCTCACCCAGAGCACTGGAAAGGGGTGCAGTCTGGGAGGAGAACACAGAGGCCTCATGTTTCATTGTTGACGTTCGACTTCTCAGACAGTGGGCACAGAGGTGTTCACCCTGGAACTTTTTAATGTATTGTTTCATATATCCTAATTTTTTAGAAGCTAAAGGCAAATATCTGAAAAAAAGCCAATCTTAAGTTACACCCAAAGCCATGTTTTTTCCTCTAGGCCAGCCCTAAACTTTTTTTTTTTTCTGTATTAGAGCATTGGATTTGAACAGTTAAATGACTCTGAGGCATAGTTTCAGACAAACCAACACAAAAACTCATTCTCACACGTTAGGTTTCACATTCTGTGCCTTCCAGATGAAAATGCTGCCGTGCGGCATTCAGCTTGTGTCACACGGGGTCAAGGCAAGGAAAAATACAATGCTACCTTGGAAAATGGTGGGGAGCAGTAGACCCTGTGTGCATGCAGTTTATTTGTTCAGGCTTGTAGCAAGGAGTAAGGGAAACACAAAAATACCATAGTCATAAATTGTCATAGAAAAGACAAAGAGAAAGTCTGGAATATTATGAAACTATAAATTACTCCTGCTGAAAGGGCAGAATTTGCAACATTCCGTTAACCGAGGCTTCACCTCTCCACTTTTGACAGAATAACTCCTGTTCTGTGGAGAAAAACACATGAAATAAATGTAAAACCCGAGAGGGAAATTATCTAATATGTATACCACCTGCCCAATAAAATAAGAATAAATTTGGTATTTTGGCTAAGTAGATTTGCTTGTGTTTTAGTTCAGAGGCACACGCCATCTAAATTATAAATGTATTTTTGTTGCAGAAGCACCACCAAAAAAAACCCCAACCAGAAATGCTTCTGGTTTCAAAGCAGACACTATCCTGATAGAATCTGTTTGCAACCTAAGTTGCTGGTGGTTCTGAGGTTGACATAGAACCATTTGCTAACTGGTCCATTTGCTCATGGTGCTAATGAGAATGTGCAATTGGCAGCTCAAACCTGGCTCCTGCACGGCTGTGTTAGTGCTCAATTACAGGGCGACACACACTGGTACTTTCCAGGGATTCCCAGCTGCTGAGCTAATGGCTGCAGGTAGCAAACAAGGACCACTCAAAAATAAACATACCCACCCCTTAAAAACGCTTTCTCCCAAACCCCAGAAGCAGCAGGCTCCATGACGAGCTACCTGCAAAGCCTTTCTTCCTTTGAAGATGTACACAAATGAGTCAATCTCCCGGGAAGGGATTTGCTAAAAACAAAGGTCCAGGAAGCCACGTAAAAATGATTTGTGTGGTTGCCTGATGCCTGACGTTTAAGGAAAAAAAAAAAAAACACCCTTCCTATGTCCCATTAAAAAAAAAATCTGCTGGCAAATGGGCTGCTATTTAAGGCTAAATGTTGGTCTCAGATGCGTATTTGAGGTGTCTATTCAATCTGGTATGTCTGATGGCCAAGACCTAAACCATAAAAATGGAGTTGGTAATGAATACATGGAGAACTTGAGCATGAATCTAAGCCAGATTGCTTTCCTGGCTCTCCAGCACCTTTCACTTAGGAGTGTTTCCAGCCCCATGGAGCTGGGGTGGCTGCAGAGGGAGCCTCGACTCTGCCGGCCACAGGTCCCCCACATGGATGGGACACTGTGGGGTCTGGAGGCTGTGGTACTGCTGTGTTAGTGAGAGGGTCAGCCAGAACCCCAAGGGCCATCTGGTGTGCTGGACTGGATGGTAGGAGCAGATAGCTGCTTCCTGATCCTCTATTCCAGATGAGGGAAAAAAAAATAGCCCAGGTCTAGGTGTCACTGTGGAATACTACTGCTTATTCTGATACTATCATTATTGAGATAAAAGATTGAAAGAAATGCAATTCAACAAGCACTTGTAATGAATAATAATAACTTTGATTTTTTTTAAAAAAAAATTTACTTGGAGACAAAGAGGACAAAGGTATGGAGAGTTCCCATCTGCTCATTCATTACCAAATGTTCACATGAGCAGAAGCAAGGAACCAGAAATTCACTCAGGGTCTCCTGCCTAGGTCAGAGACCCAGCTGCTTAGGCTGTCACCACCCCTCTGCAGGTCTGCACTGATAGGAGTCTGGGCAGGGCACAGAGCCCAGGTACTCCCATGGGTGATGCAGGCATCCTAGTTGGCACCTTAACCACTGAGCCAAATGCCACCCCTACTTGCTCTGGTAGGTTTTAGAGATGCTGAATTATGTCATCATCTCAGTAGTCCCCCAGATACGACTATTACCCTTTTTAAAATATAAATCACAGATTTAGTCACCTGATCCAGGTTACACATCTACAGAGAGGCAGATTTGGGATTTGAATCCACATCTAGTTGAGCTATAAGCCCTTTTTCCTTGTGTTGAAATGCTTCTTCAGAGTGACCATGTATGTGAAGTACAAAAGATGCCACAAGATCAGAATTTTAGGGTCTCAGTGTTGAACACCCACATCACTGCATGGTGTACCCTGGTGGAGGGAGACCAGACCCCGCAGCTTAGATGACAATACCAAAGAAGGGGTCAACTTAGTTGACTATAGCACAATAAGGAAGATCTGTGGTCTTGACCCTTCTGACTTTACTGCTCTAAGAAAGTTATAAAATACTCCTGTGTGACTCCTCTGATTCTACTAGTGTGTTTGATCTGACAGCAAGAGTTTACAAAAACCCCTTTGTTCCCAAATAATGGTAAGTAATAGAAGTTGGGGGAGGGGAGAAATTGGTTGTTTTTTCAAAGTCATGCCTCAATAGGTTGGCTAAAAATGCAAAGTAAGAGCTCTTTTTGGAATCAGTTCGTTGAAATGCACCGTTACAGTATCTGTATGTCTTCCCATCAAGTTTCCCATCTGGAATTTATTTCTTAAGACCCTCATTGCTTCTCACAGGTTCAATGTTGGCCATTTCACACCATTGAACTATTGAAAGCACTTGAAATTCCGGACCATAGAAGCAGAGCCAGTGTGTTTCCCCATGATGCAGCTAATGTGTCAGACTTGTAAAATAGCTCTTAGTGGCGGGCCTCCATTTAGAGAAAGACGGAAACTGGCTTTAAATACTGAGAGCTTTAATATCTAGTCCATTATACTGAAGCAGGGTCTTGTAAAGAGTCAATTATGGGATCCTTCTGATTTGATCCACATGCAAGGGAAATCCGCTTCTTTGCCTTTAAATCCCTGTTGTAAGTGTCTTGTTTAAATAATTAGTGACACTTTTTCTTTGATCAAATTGATTCATATTGTTATTCTTCTATGCTAATTTAAACCTTAATCCATGTAAAACTCTAAAACCAGATTTTTATCTCTCACAAAGAAAGCTTTCTCCCCAAGAATGGATTTTTTAGGAAAAAAAATGACAATTTTTAAAACACTTGAGTTGATTGAACATAAATGTACTTTTCTGTGATGGATACTATTGTGGGTCAATCACCAGACAGACTGGTAGTATTATTTCTGGTGCGTGGAGTAATGCATTTCATAACACATTCAAGCTGTATAGTAATGCATGTTTACTAGTACATTTGAGTGATTAATATTACTGAGACTCCTAAAAAGAAGCAAATGTAATCTTAGTTTATGATTTGAGGGCTCAGAAGTTTATGTGTATTTGCAACATCCTGCCAAAGGGTCAACATTCCTGACTTAAACTTCATTCAGAATCAAAAGATTGCTAGATGAAAATAAAAGCAAAATGCCAAATTATTCTTCACATGAAGTTTTTGCAAGCCTAGATGTACTTTTGGTCAGATCCTGGGAAGCTGGTGTTCTCGTGCGCTGCTGCTGGATATTAAAAAGTCGTTTTTCTGAAGTGCTTTGGCCTAGAAAAAGCACACTGCCTCTGATCCAGCAATAACAGTTCCAGCGATTTAGGAATCTGGTCTGGGGAAATCATCACAGTAAGCATTGAGTTATAGAGATGTTTCAGCACTGATTCTAGTAGTGAAATACTGAGAAAGCCTGGGAGTATAACAATGGGGGACTTGTTGAGTGTGCTGCGCTTTTATATGAGATTGTATCCCTAGGATTTATTGACAAATCAAGGAACATATGTCCATTTTCACAAGACTCTGTACATAAATAATTTGTGTTAGGGAATATGATCACTATTTTAATTTTTTAAACGCATATATGTGAAAAAATCTGGTAGGCCATATGCCAGTATGTTAATAGGGGCTGTTACTGGCAAATTTTCCTCCACTGAACTTTGTAAATTTCTTTTTTTTTTTTTTAAGATTTATTTTTATTGGAAAGATTTACAGAGAGAAGGAAAGACAGAGAGGAAGATCTTCCATCTGCTGGCTCACTCCCCAAGTGGCTAAATGGCAAGAGCTGAGCTGATCCGAAGCCAGGAGCTTCTTCTAGGTCTCCCACTCGGGTGCAGGGTCCCAAGGCTTTGGGCTGTCCTCCACTGCTTTCCCAGGCCACAGGCAGGGAGCTAGAAGGGAAGTGGAGCAGCCAGGATACAAACCAGTGCCCATATGGCATCCCAGCACATGTAAGGCAAGTGCTTAGCCACTAGGCTACTGTGCCAGGCCTTCTAAAATTTCTAAAATAAAAGTGTTGCTTTCATAATAAGGGTAATATTACAAATACAAATAAATCTTAAATTATTTATGCAATCTGTAGTCTCCATATTAAAAAAAAAAAGGCAGATAACAGAATTTAGAAAGTGCTTCTTTCCCATTTCTGAACCAGGCCCAAATTCTTTAAGATGTAGTTACTATGAGTAGTTCATTATCGCCTTCCTGGCCATTTTCTAATAATCATATTACATGTATATATTTTGATTTTTAAAATTTTGCTCATAAAATAGAATTGAATTCTATGAATGCAGGGAATTCTAGTCTGTCTGGCTCCCTTAATGTTTGTTGCTTCTTTTTGTTGTTTGATATCATAAACAATGTTAAAATAGCAAAATAACCTCATATGTATGTCATTATATACACGTATAAGTACTTAGGATTAAAACTCAAGAAACAGAAGTGATGATTTGATAAGAATAGGAATTTAAAATCGCCTTTCAGAAAGTCATTTGCTATTCACCATGATGTGGTACTTTTGAACTTACAATGACAAATGATTATTGCCCAAAGTCTATGGCTTACATCAGCATTCACTCTTACTATTGTGAATTGTTAATTTGATCAGATCTATCACGATATGGGATTCACCCCTGGCATCCCCGATGGGGCAGTTCACTGCCCTAAGATCCTCTGTCCCTTAGGTCAAGGGGACCTCTGATCTTACTCTGTCCCAGAGCTGTTCTCCAACATGTCCTACAATTGAACTCTGTGAGTCCAATCAAACTGGTTTCTTTTTCTTGTAATACACATTTAAGTTCTTTTCTTTTGTTTTCATGGTTGGATAGCCTTTTTTTTTTTTTGGAAAGCACTGAATATTATATGGTTATATCACTGTGCTTTTTAAAAATCTCTTCACCTATTGAAGGATTTGGAAGGTGGCTTCCAAATTTAGTCAGTTTTAATAAAATGTCCATAAATACCTGGGTGTGGACATAAGTTTTCAACTGATTTAGGTAAATACCAAGGAGTATCTGTTGAATATCATGGTAAGTTTAATTGTGTAAGAAACGGCTAGAAAAGAAGTCTCTCAAAGGAATTTTACCATATCCTGTTCCCACCAGCGTTGGAGGAGAGTTGCTGTTGCTCATATTCCTGTTGGTACTTGTGTTATTTGTGTCACTGTGACAAGCCTATAGTGGTAGCTCACTGCTTGAATGTGCATGGCTCTGATGGCATGTCACTGGAGCATCTTTTCGTGTGCTCATTTTCTGTTGGTGGCCCTCCTCAGGTGGGGTGGCTGTTACAGTCCTGTTCTGTTTTTTTGTTTTGCTTTTTTTTTTTTTTTTTAAAAAAAACCTAGTTGTCATCTTACTCGTTCTTTGTATGATTGTTCAGTTATGCTTTTTATGAATATTTTCTCCCAGCTTGTGCTTGCCGAACCTTTGCATTTTAATAGCACCCAACTTAACAGTTTTCTTCTGTGGACCATCTTTTTTGTATTTAAAAAGTGAATGCCAAACTTTAGGACATCCGAAGTTTCTTTATTATGTTACAGTAGTTTCATTGTTTTTGTTTTGGAGTTATTTTGTGGAGGGTGTTAGGTCTGTAACTTTGCTCCTTTGACAGATTAGGTGACCATTTTTGTGGATTTGTTTTTGAGTGCTCCATTCCAGTGATGCATTTCTACAGCTATTACACTGTCTTGGTTACTACACCTTCATAATGCTTTTTCTAAGGATTTATTTTATTTGAAAGAAAGATTTTACAGAAAGGTGGAAGGACAAAGAGGGGGAAGATCTTCCATTTGCAGTTTCACTTCCTGAATGGCCACAGTGGAGGATTGGGTCAGGCTAGAATCAGGAGCTTAATCTGGATCTCACACTGGGGTGCAAGGCCCAAGTACATGGGCCATCCTCCACTGTTCTCCAAGGCATACCAGGGCAGAGCTGGATCCAAAGTGGAACAGCTAGGACTTGAACCACTGTTCATAGGAGATGCTGACATTGCAGGAGGTGGTTTAACCATTCCCTATTGTAAGTCTTGAAATGGGATAGTGTCAGTTTTCCAGGTTTGTTGTTCTTCAATTTTCTGTTGTCTAGGTGCAGGAGTTTTGGCAAAAGTTAAGCTACTACTTGGGACACCCATATCCCAAATTAGAGTGCTAACTCAAGTTATAGCTACTCCTCTTCTGATCTGACTGCATGGTAATGCAACTTGGGAGGCAGCATTTGATGATGGCTCTTGAGCTTGGACCTGTACCAACCACATGGACCCAGATGGAACCCAGACTCTTGACGTTAGCCTGCTCCAGGTCTGGCTGTTGGAGGCATTTGGGGAAGCAACCATGGAATGCAAAGTCTCTGTATTTCTATATATTTCAAACAGATGAAAATAAATATTTAAATATTATATTTCAGGCCCAGCACAGTAGCCTAGTGACTAAAGTCTTTGCTTTGCATGTGCCGGGATCCCATATGGACACTGGTTTGTATCCCAGCTGCTCCACTTCCCTTCCAGCACCCTTCTTGTGGCCCAGGAATACAAGGGTGAACTGCCCAGAGCCTGGGGACCCTGCACCCACATGGGAAACCTAGAAGAAGCTCCTGGCTCCTGGCTTTGGATTGGTTTGGCTGTGGCCATTGGGGAGTGAACTAGTGGATGGAAGATCTTTTTCTGTCTTTCCTTCTCTCTGTATATCTGACTTTTCAATAAAAACAAAATTTTAAAGATGTGTCATATTTAGTGTGTCTTTTGCTTATGAACTTTAACATCGTAAACTTGCAGATATCAAATAACTTGCCAAGATCTTAAGAAACATTTGCTTGTCTTTTGTATGTTTAAAAATATATTTTAAAACAATTTTAGAAAAGCATTTGAGAGCAGGAGATGTAGCGACAGGGGTGGAGAGCAAGCATGCACATGTGTACTCATCTGCTGGTTCACACCCCCAGGTGACAGTGCTTGGTTAAGCCAGGGGCCAAGAACTCAATCTATGTTTCCACTGTAGGTAGAGGAAACACTATTTGGATTATCACCAGTGCCTCCCTGGGTGTGCATTAACAGGAAGCTGGAGACTAGAATTGAGAACTGAACTAAAGCGCTGATTGAGGATTTGGGCATCTTAAATGCTATCTTACGCGGTAGGCTAAATGTCTTTGAAGATGTTAAATTGACACAAAGTAATTGTACAAATGTATTAGGTATAGTGTGTACATGTATGATGATTAGGTAATTGGCATGCCTGTGAAACATACATCATTTCTTTGTGTTGGGAGAGATTTTGACTGGCATTGTATCACAGATGATTGTTGGGAAGAATTGAAGTCTTGACAGAATGGAACTTTGACCGTAAACATTGAATAGCTCTCTGTTCACTTACTACTTTGACTTTCTTTGTGTTTTGTAAGACTATTTCATATTTTGTTACACCTAAGAATTCCAGCTGGTAGCAATACTAATGTAAAATGCCATTTTGTGTGTGTGTGTGTGTGTGTGTGTGTGTTTAAAGATTTATTACTTTATTTGAAAGAGTTACAAAGAGAATGTTTCATCTGCTGGTCAACTCTGCAACTGACAGCAAAGGCTGATCTGGGCCAGGCTGAAGCCAGGAGCCAGGAACTTCCTGTTGATCTCTCAAGTCGGTGCAGAGGCCCAAGGAGTTTAGGCATCTTCTGCTTTCCCACGGTCATTATCAGGGAGCTGCATCAGAAGTGGAGCAGCGAGACTCAAACCAGCACCCATATTGGATGCTGGTGTCATGGGAGTCTTCTAAGCCACAGCACCGGTCCCAGTTATGCTTTAAATTTCAAATTCCACTAGCTTGTTGCTGAATACAGCAATGAACATATGTATATTAACCCTGTGTGCTGAAACCTTGCTGTAATTGTTTCTTAGTGCCAGGGGGGTTTCTTTCTTTTGTCATTTCTCTGTTTTTCTATATAGCTGTTTGTTCTTTGTGCACAAAGATGTTTTTAATTTTGCTCTTCCCAATCTGTAAAACCTTTATTTCCTTTTCTTGTATCAACTGCATTAGTTAGGATTTCAAGTTTGATGTTGAAAAGCAGTGGTGAAAAGGGATATTGTTATAATATCAGAAGTATGATGTTAGATATGTCTTTTAAAAAAAGATTTATTTGGGCCCGGCGCGGTGGCGCAAGTGGTTAAGTCCTCGCCTTGCACGCCCGGGATCCCATATGGGCGCCGGTTCTAATCCCGGCAGCCCCGCTTCCCTTCCAGCTCCCTGCCTGTGGCCCGGGAAGGCAGTTGAGGACGGCCCAAAGCTTTGGGACCCTGCACCCGTGTGGGAGACCCGGAAGAGGCTCCTGGCTTTGGACCGGCATAGTATCGGCCGTTGCGGCTCACTTGGGGAGTGAACCATCGGATGGAAGATCTTCCTCTCTGTATCTCCTCTCTGTATATCCGCCTTTCCAATAAAAAATAATTAAAATAAATAAATAAATAAATAAATAAGATTTATTTATTTTTATTGGAAAGTTTGATTTACAGAGAGAAGGAGAGACAGAGGATCGTCCCTCTGCTGGTTCACTCTCCAAGAGGCCTCAATGGCTGGAGCCGGGCCAGTCTGAAGCCAGGAACCAGGAGCTTCTTGGTCTCCCATGTGGGCACAGGGTCCAAAAGTTTTGGCCTGTCCTCAATTACTTTCCCAGGCCACAAGCAGAAAACTGAAACGAAATGGAGTGGCTGGGACATGAGCCAGCATCTGTGTGGGATTCTGACACATGCTAAGTGAGGACTTTTAGCAACTAGGCTTATGCACCAGGACCATTATATATGTCCCTCAGATAGCCTGGGAAAAGCAGAAAAAACAGCCCTGCTATCCATGTGGGAAACCTGAATGAAGCTCCTGACTTTGGCTGTTAACAGATATCTGGGGAGCCAACCAATGGATGAAGATCACTGCTTCTCTCTTCCTCTGTAACTCTGAAAATAAGTATTTCTTTTGAGAAAGAAAAACTGCAAAATAGCTAGGATTTGAACCAGAACTATGGTTTGTAGGTGTTCCCAAATGGTGGCTTAAGGCATGCACCATGAATCCCACTCCTCTAAGTTCTTATTTTAAAAAATTATCTTATTTATTTTTAATATTGCTTATAAGTTTAGTTGATAAGTTGAGGTATTCCCACATAGTTGAGAAGGAGGTATGCCCATGTGGACCACTGACTAGGATAGGGAGGGTTGAGGCATGGAGGAAGGTGGGTGGGACAAATGTTTCAATTTTTTTCCTTTTCTTCTGTATCTCTGGGGCAGGGGGCTGCAGGATGGGAAGGGAACCACTCCTTGCTGCCAACCTACATCAGTACTCGAAGTGGGGAACAGCCATTCGATCTTAGCCATCTTAGAGACCCCGATGCGAGAAAAAATGTTCTGAAGGTTACTTAGTGCTTTTGATAGTTCTGAGACATTACTGATGTTGTTGCTCCTGGGTTGAGAAAAATCTTTAAGATCTATTGGTTGGCCAATTCCACCTTAGCACATCCACATACCCAGATACTTGCTGCGAAAGCTAAGCCAGGAGAGTTGTCCAACCTGTTCAGCTTTCCATCCTCTGATGAGGTACTCAGTGTCCTCTGCTGGCCTAGATGACCTGGCTGTGATATTCCCTGTGTGCTTCTGGACATGTTGTCCATTGCATAGGCAATAGTGACTGAGAAGACCCAGTGTCAACACATGTACTATAAGGTTGGACAAGATATTTTTGTGATTTTTCCCTGTGACTGGGGTTCGAGTCTAGTGGTCTAGTTGGGAAGTCCCCTAGAAACCTTGCCTTTGGTGACCCTAGACTTGACTCATATGTGTGTGTGTGTGTGTGTGTGTGTGTTTTTAAAGATTTATTTTATTTTTATTACAAAGTTAGATATACAGAGAGGAGGAGAGTCAGAGAGGAAGATCTTCCGTCTGATGATTCACTTCCCAAGTGGCTGCAATGGCCAGTGCTGCGCCGATCCGAAGCCGGGAACCAGGAACCTCTTCTGTGTCTCCCATGCAGGTGCAGGGTCCCAAAGTTTTGGGCCGTCCTCGACTGCTTTCCCAGGCCACAGGCAGGGAGCTGGATAAGAAGTGGAGCTGCTGGGATTAGAACCAGCACCCATATGGGATCCCGGGGTGTTCAAGGTGAGGACTTTAGCCGCTAGGCCACACTGCCAGGCCCAGACTTGACTCATGTGACAGCTAGTGTGGGGTCCAGTTCATTCCAACACCACATCAGCCATACACAGACTAGTGAAAGCAGTTGTCCAGTCAATTCCAACCCCAACTCCATCTCCTATACAAACTGACAGGTGCTGCAGGCTAGCCTGATCCAGCCCACCACAAACCCTGTTCTTAAGTACAGCAGCAGAAACTGCAGCCTAGTTGGGGTGACCCCTAATAATCCCAATTAGACCCATCTCCAGCCCCAGTTCCTGCATGTGCTGACATGTGCAAGAGACCAGTCAGGCCCTTACCACATCCCATTTGGCCGTTATACATACCCATGGGTGCTGGGGCTTAGGTCAGTTCAACTCACTCCCAGACCCAGCCCATATATGTACTGACAGGTGTTACCACTTTTTCCAGCCTGACCTGCCCCCAGCCCTGGCTCTCATTTTCAGCAGTAAGAGCTGCAGCCTAGCAGAGGAGAGCCTATACTTTCCCTACTAGGACCATCCCAAGCTCCAGATCTTGCACTGCCTGGGGGTACTGTGCTTCAGCCTGACATGACTTGCATCTAGTCCTGGAACTTGCCAGTGAATGCTGTAACAAAGCCCAGCTGGGCCTGACTTATTCTGGCTTTTGCATGTGCCAGCAGGTGCAGTGGCCTAGCCTAGCCCATCCCTTTCCCATACTTGGCTCACATGTAGGCTAATGGGTGTTGCAGCACTGCCCAGCCCTGGTCCACCCCCACTTCCAGCTCTCATGCTCACCAGTGAGAACAGTGGCTGAGCAGGGTTGTCTCCAAAGCTCCCCTGCCAGGATTACTCTCAGCCCGGGGTCTTGCATGAGTTAGTGGGTTCTGTGGCCAGAATGGCATGGCTTATCCTCAGTCTTTGCACTTGATGTTGAATGCTTCAGCCTAGCCTGACCTGATCAGCCCCTAATTCCAACTCTAACAGAGTGCTGCAGCCTAGCCCTTCCCAGCCTGCTTCCATCCCTGGTTGACATATGAACCAGCAGGTGCAGTAGCCTAGCTCAGCACAACCCACACCCTATCCTGGTTTGGACATATGCCAGTAGGTGTTACTACTTGGCCCGGACCTGCCCAGCCTTCTCCCTGAGCCAGCCCACACACATGTTGACAAGTAGTGTAGCCTTGCCTGGTCTGACCCACCCCAAGACCCAACTCTTGTGCTCACTAGCTGGAGCTATAGTCTAGAAGGGAAGTTCCCCTCAAGCCCACTCCTAGACCCAGATCTCAACGGTGTTGACAGGTGTTAGGCCCTTGACCAGCATAGTCCACTCCTAGTCCTCACTTTGTACTGCTGAGTGCTGTGGTCTGCCCCCTCACCCAACCTGTACCCAATTCTCAGGCACTCCCTCAAGTGTTGCAGCCTGGGCCAGTCCAGCCTGCTCCCAACTCCAGTTCCTGTGAGTGTTGATTAGTTCTGTAGTCATACTTGATGCTGCTCATCATCAACCCCCAGGTTTTGCATAAAACAAGGGGAATGGGTGCATCCCCAGAGGAATGAGCCCACAAATCCCCTTCAGAATCTACTCCCAGATGTAGTTCTCCTGTGGTGCCAGTTGGTGCCATGGCCCAGCCTTGTGTGACTGATCCGCCGGCATGACATTCACTGTTGGATACTGTGGCCTAGCCCTGCCAGGCAGATCCTCCAGCTCTAGCTTTTGTGTGTTCCCACAGTGCAACACTGTTCCCACTGTGCTGCTTAGCCCAGTCCAGGTCTCCTCTGTGGGTGGGTGCATTGTCTTGACCTAAACACACCCTCCAGTTTCTCCCTCCAAACCACTTGGTCTCAGCCCCTTTATTTACTTGCAAGTTCATGGCCTGGAAGCCCCCAAAAGTCATTCCACACCTGTAAGGTACTCCCCCACTGGTCCTCAATCTCCCACACATTCCCCAAACCCCTTCCTCAGGAAAGCCCCCACACCAATGTGGGCCCCAGGCTTGGCTAGTTCTTATAATAACGTTTAAATTGAAGAAATTCCTCCTCGGCTGCTAATTTACTGAAAACTTTCATCATTTCTCATTACTGTGTTTATGTTTTGTCAAACACTCTTTCTGCATTTCATGATCATGTGACTTCTACAGCTTATTGATCATGAATTATAAGAATTGATTTCTTTATATTGAACCCACCTTGCATGTCTGTGATAAAGTCTATTTGGTAGTGTTTTGTAATTCTTTTCATAAATTATTGGATTCAGTTTGGTAATATTTTGTTGAGAGTTTTTGTATCTATGTTCATGAGAGAGATAATTTTGTAGCATCCTTTCTTGTGATGTCTTTTTGTGTGTGTGTTAGTTTTGGGGTAATACTGGTCTCTTAGAATGAGGTAGTAATCGTTATGTTTCTGTCTTCTGAGTGTAAATGTTTAGTAGAATTCACTCAAAAATACATTTGGGCCTGGTGCTCTCTGTTCAGGAAATTTATCATTCAATTTCTTTAACAAAGTCTTATTCAGATTATCTGTTTCTTGTGAGTTTTACAGATTATGTCTTTCAAGTAACTGGTCTGTTTCATCCAGGTTATCAGATTTACAGGCAGAAAATCTTTGTCACTGTTTTCTTTCCGTAATTTGGATGTCCACATGGTTTGTAGTCATATCCCCTTTCTTCTATCTAATATAAGTAGTTTGTGGCCTTTCTGTTTTTGGTTAGCCTGGTCAGAATTTTAACAAGTTTATTGATATTCTCAAATAATGAAGTATATTTTCATTTTTATTTTTTCCTATTTGTTTTACTTTTCAATGTTTGTTGTTGTTGTTGTTGTTACTTTGGATTCAGTTTGCTTTTCTTTTGATTTTTCTGAAGATAGGAGCTTAGAGAATTGCTTTTAGTTATGTTTTTTTAATGTGTACATTCAGTGCTATAAGTTTCTTGCAAAACACTGCTTTTGCTGCATTCAACAAATTTGTGTAAGTGTGCTTTCCATTTCATTTAGTTTGAAGTACTTAAATTCTCTCTTTTTTTTTTTCTATTTATATGTGTGTTATTTAAGCTCCAAATATTTCGGCATTTTCCTTTTCTATGTGAATTTTATTTTTGATGGAGTTTACATAGCTGAGAAGGATGTATGCAAATGTGAGCCATTGATTAGGGTGTGGAGGGTGGAGGTATGCGGGAAAGTAGATGAAGAAAATTGCTTCCAATTTTTTTTTCTTCCTGTATCTGCAGGATGGAGGGGTGAAGGGGAGAGGACACTCAACTGGTGGGTACTGTGGCCTAGTCCTGCCAGGCAGGCCCTCCCCACTCAGTCCTAACTTCTGTGGGCACCAGTGGGCTGTGATCAATGCCAGCTAGCCCAACCCAGGACTCCCACATGGGCAGGGTCCTCGTCTGACCCAAACATGATCTCTGGCCCCTCCCCAAACCACCTAGTCTCAGCCGCCTCATTTACCTGCAATTGCAATGGCCTAGTCCGTGGAATTCCCCCAGAAGTCATTCCTTGTCTGTAATGTACTTCCCCAGTGGTCCCCCCGACCCACACATCCCCAGTCTCCCACCCCACCCCTCCCACCTGACCTCGGGACAGTTCATAACCACCACATCTGTAGCTGAGTTCTGGGCAGCACAGTGTGCACTGGCCTGGGATATTTTGGCATTTTCAAGAAACCCTTCTGTTCCTGTTTTCTAGTTGAGTTTCATTGTGTTCTTAAAAGTAGAGATTACCTGATTTAGGTTCTTTTAAATAAGATTTTATTTATATAGCTTTATAGTAAATTTTCAGATCTTTCAAAGCAACTTCCTCCTCATTATGCATTATCAAGTAGTTTTCTTATAACCTCATTCTGCTTCTTTTCAATAATTATCAGCCTGTCAAGTTCTATGGGAATAGTGGAATTTTGACTGAGATTACATGACAGTTATGAGTAATTTGAGGAGAACTGACAGCTTTACAGTCCTGTGTCTTCCATTCCAAAGTATATTTGTCTCCATTGATTCTTTTTTAGTGACTTTCACTGAAGTTCAGTAATTCACTTCATATAAATAATCACACACATTTCTTTTTAGATTGCTTCTTCAGAATTTATTTCATATAGTTTCTGGAATACAAGAAATTGATTTTTTTACATTGATCTTTAATTGACTGCTGGCTTAGTTCAGTGTATCCTGCAGTAAGAGGATTTCACAGACTGCGTAACTTCTGAAGAACAGAAACTTTTTTGAATGGACGTAAAACAACTCAAAGGAGCTGTACCTGATGAGGCCCTCCTTGGTACGTGGCAGTGTTGATGAAAGTATTACATGGATGAGAGTGGGAAAGAAGACAATGCATGCTTTTATAAAGAGGCTGTTCTTGAGATAATAATATTAATCCATTCATGAGAGCACAGTCCTTGTGATCTAACCATTTCTTGAAGGTCCTGCTTCTCAACACTGCTGCCTTGGGGATTAGGTTCCTAACATGTCAGCTTTGGGAGACAAGTTACACCACAGAAGCTGCTTTGAAAAACCCTGTTTTAGCTGTTAGAGCTGTTGATTTTCCCAATTAGACTATTGCAGAGTCTGCAAACAATGACACTTTTGTCTCTGTTTTCATTATTTATTGTTCTATTTTCTCTTTATATGGCGCTGGCTTTTAGTATGACATTAAACAGTAGTTATTGTGGACATCTTAACTTGTTCCAGATTTAGAAGTGAATGCTTGCACATTCGCCATATATTATATTTGTGATGGATATACTTTACCAAGTTAAGGAAGCTTACTTCTACTTCTCATTGACCGTTGTTACTGTTTAATGAGGAGTAACTGCTTATTTTGTTATGTTTTATGTTTAGAGATGAAGACCATTGGTTTGTTGTTGTTGTTGTTAATCTGCTTCCTTGTGGGATGCCAGCATCTCAGGTGGTAGCTTTCCCATTGTACCACAACACCTTTCTGATGTTTATTGAAGTTTTTATTTTTCTGTCATTTATTCTCTATCACTTGTGTGCATATCTCCACAGCCTCTTTGGTCCCCAGTGTAACAAGTGTTACCAAGTGTCCCTTTATTTCTACTCTCATTCCTCTTCCACCATTATAGTTATTTTTCATTATGCATACGCATCATTAGATGCATTTTAATGTTTGTTTCTTTGCCTACCTCTTGTGCATTAACTCTTTTGTATTCCTGTGAATGGTGAGTTTTTTTTTTTCCTGAAGGGAGGGAAAGGATCACATTAATTCTCTAAGGACAAGATTTGTGAATGATATGCTTCTGTGTCTGAAAATGCCTTAATTCCCCTCCCTCCCCACTACTTAGCTGTTAATTTGGGAATAAGAATTTGAGATTGAAAAATTTGCCATTATACTGAGGTATTATTTCATATTAATGTTATGTTGATATTTAGTAATGTTTTAGCATCCTTGTGTAAATTTGTTCTGCTCTTTCCCCTTGGTGTTCTGATGTAAGCCTCTGGTGTAGGCCCTGTCAGTCTGATCATCTGTTTCTCTCTAGATGTGTAAGATTTTCTTCTGTTAATTCTTTGTTTTCTCCCTTCCATCCTAAATGGTCTACAATCCATGAGCTTTTCAAGCTCAGGTTAATTCTTGACTGAGTAAGTATTTGTTGTGGGAGCATTAGCACATGACTAGTGGCATTTCTGGCCTCTGATCAGCATATGCCAGTAAATCACCCCACCCCGTCTCACCACTGACAACTAGAAATATAGCCAACATCACCAAATGTCTCTGGGAAAGCACGATTGCATGTGCGCGCACACATACACAACATACTTCTACCACTACGGAGGACCACTGGCCTAAGGAAAAAATAACTACTCTCTTATGGAAATTATGATAGTGAAAAAAAAATAAATAAGTGTGCAGGGCCTGGCACAGTGGCCTAGCGGCCAAAGTCCTCACCTTGAACACACCAGGATCCCATATGAATGCCAGTTCTAATCCCGGCAGCCCCATTTTCCATCTGGATCCCTGCTTGTGGCCTGGGAAAGCAGTGGAGGACAGCCCAAAGCCATGGGGCCTTGTACCCGTGTGGGAGACCTGGAGGAAGGTTCTGGCTTCTGGCTTCAGATTGACTCAGCTCCGGGCCTTTGTGGTCACTTGGGGAATGAATCAACAGACGGAAGATCTTCCTGTTTGTCTCTCCTCCTCTTTATATATCTGACTTTGCAATAAAAATCTTTTTAAAAAATGTGCAAAGGAAGTATGATTCATTCTTTCTGGATTCAGGTGAATTTTACAAAGCAGAAGGTTTGCTTGGCTTGGTATATAATGGAAGAGGTGGGTGTTAATGAAGTAAACAGGAGTGAGAAGGAAAACAGTCACATTAGAGAGAACAACACTTGAAGACAGTAGGTTGAAGTGGTTCAGTACAGACAGGGAAATCTCAGTTCTGTGCATGGTCAGAACATAGGTTTGAAGGTGTGGTAAGTAGAGAAGGAAACCACAGAGCTAGAGAACCGTCAGGGTCAAGGTTAGGAGAGGACTTGAAGGCTGTGCTTTACTCAATAGTGATGGCACACTGCTGAATATGTTAAGCAGGGAAATGACATTTATAAATGATTTCCACAAGATAGTACTGGAAAAATGGAGGCTGATTAGAAAACAGTAATAATTATGTTAAGGCCCATACTAGGGCAGTGGGGGCTAGAGAGGAGAGCTGCCACCAATTATATGCAGCAGATAGAGTTAAGATTAGGTGTGCATTTGGGCTAGCAGTTAAGACTCTACTTGGGATGGCTATATTCCATGTCAAAGTGGCTGGGTATGAGTCCTGGCTCAAATCCATATTCTAGCTTCCAGCTGATGTGGACCCTGAGTGGCAGGCAGCAGGTGATGGCCCAAGTACTTGGGTTCCTGTGGAAGACTTGGAGCTTCTGGTCCATGGTCCAGTAGATGGGATTTCTCTTACCCTTTATTTGCTTCTCTCTTTCTAGCATCTAAATAAACATACATACAAATGATAAGATTTAGTGATTGTTTTTGGAGAGTAAGGAATTGAGAAGAATTAGGGACAATGTTAACTTTGGGTGAAAAGAGGAGTAAATAAAGATTTCTCAGTGAATTGTGTTTATATGCAAAAATTAAAATAAAAATTGGAACTAAAAGAAAAAGCAGTGATACTGAGTATCTTGTAGTTTCCAGTTCTGAAAACAACCAGTTTGTCAACAGGCAGCTTTTGGAAAGCCAGGGTCCACTTCCCCCACCCCCATCGTTGCTTTATTCTATCCTAAGAAGCCTTAAAGTTGCCTCTAAACACTTTCTCATGGTTGTCTTATTCCAAAATTTTAAGAGATGATACGTATATATATATTTTTTTCAAATATTCCACTGTTGAGCCACTAATTTTTGATACACTATTTCAGCTATTACAAGACTCTGAAATTTGAAGCCAAGACCAAGCAAAGAGGACTGAAAATTTTCTCCTTTACTAATGACATAATAGACAGTTAACACTCATAAAATAGCTCAAGTTCTTCCATGAATGCCCAGTCATTCAAGGGGAGCGGGGAGGTGTTGCAGCCCCTGTTTGAAGAGCTGTGGCTCTGAGGCCCTCTGCTGTTGAGAATAGGAATGGCATCGTTGTAACGCTTTGGCTGTGGGTCCCTCAGCTGCTGCAGGAATGCAGAAATTCCCAGCAAGGCTGAGCTGGCGAGGGAGAGGTTGGGTCCCATCTCTCCTGGGCTGCTGCTGGCCTGCCACCACCTGGCCAGTGGCTTCCTGAAGTTACCTGATGGCTGTGCCTGACGGTGTTGTTTTTTGGTTTGTTTTTGAGGCATAGTAACAAGGCCATTTGCTGTTTTTAGAATTTAAATCCATTGATGCTAAGAGTTGGAATAAACTTTTCCCCACTGCCTCCTTGTCTGTGTTTTGATATCCCTAGGGAGCAGAGTACTTCTGTCCATTCATTACCTCCTCAGGGAATACGGTTAGTGTTTAGAAATGTAAATGGTCCTTGCAGATAGGATCTTTGCCAGGTAACTGTCAGGTCATTTAGATGCTGGAGTGTTGACTGAGAAGTACCAGACACACAACTCACTTCCGAAAAAGTCTGATTTCAAGAAATGTTTGGGTCTGCCAAGCCAAGCCATTGAATCTAACACACACATTTCCCCCACTTGTCCCACAATTATCTGAGATTTTTATTGTTAATAAAATCTCCATCTTCCCTTTTTTTTTATTGCAAAGTCTGATATACAGAGAGGAGGAGAGACAGTGAGGAAGATATTCTGACTGATGATTCACTCCCCAAGCAGCTGCAGCAGCCGGTGCTGTGCCAATTCGAAGCCAGGAGCCAGGAACCTCCTCCAGGTCTCCCACGCGGGTGCAGGGTCCCAAGGCTTTGGGCCATTCTCGACTGCCCTCCCAGGCTATAAGCAGGAAGCTGGATGGGAAGTGGGGCTGCCGGGATTAGAACTGGAGCCCACATGGGATCCCGGCACGTTCAAGGCAAGGACTTTCGCCAGTAGGCCACTGCGCCAGGCCCCCACCTTCCCTCTTGAGTGACTTCCCAAATGGCTGCAATAGCCAGACTTGAGCTGATTCGAAGCCAGGAGCCTGAAGCTTTCTCTGGGTCTTCTAGATGATTGCAGGTGCCCAAGTGCTTCAGCCATTTCCTCTGCTTTCCCAGGCTATAAACAGGGAGCTGGGTGGGAAGTAGAGCAACCTAGAACTAAGAACTAGCTCTCATATGGGATGCTGGCACTGCAGGCGGAGGATTAGCCAACTGCACCACTGTGCCCACCCCAGGACAATCACCTTTTAAAGTAAAGTCTTTTGTGAGGGGCTTTTTTCACATACCACAAGTTATGTGGTCACAAACACTTCTTTCCCTGGGCTCCCGTTTACCACACGTGTGGGAGTTGCTCTCTATTCAGTGAGCTTGCTGCTCTCCGGAGAGGGAAGCTCAAGGATACTGCTGCTTGTGGCAGCAACTGAACCGGCCCATGGGCCTCTCCGGGCAGCATCCAGCCCACAGCTGTGACACACAGGAGCCTGAGCATGAGCCCTACTTCTTCATTCCATTCTTACTAAGGAACTGCCTCAAGCTGGTTAACCTCTCAGCTCAGTTTTCATGTCTGTTAAAATGCAGGAAGACATTATTTAGCTTGAGGGTTTTCTGAGATTTGAACAAGGCAAATTTGTTAAATCATATAAGACACAAGCTGGCATAAAATGATAATGTTTCTAACTTACCCTTTCTTTACGAAGGACTCAGTAAATAATAATTCAAAGTGAGAAATACCTGTGTTTTAAAGTCAGCTTAGCAGGGTTCACTGTTAACAATGCGTTTTGAAGTTAGATGTGAATCGGACCAGGTTCTTGTCTTTGTCAGGTTGTGACTGGACTGCAGGAAAGGCAGAGACCATGTTTGTCAGCAAAGTCACAAAGGTATCCTCTGTGTGGCAAGAGAAGTTCTGTAGAATTACAGAATAGCTATCTGCTTGCACAGTTGCCTGTGAATTGTCAAGTTTAATACGGAGGAATGTGTAGGAAAGGAACCTATAAAACTTGAAAACGAGAGGTGCTCAAGGCCCAGGTGTATCGGTGGCGCACACTCTGACACTGTCTAAACATGTGATGGCACAGAGCAGGAGTGTGCGGGGCACTCTGCCCAAAGACCTGCATCCCCCGGACTTCCTCTCGAAAGTTCTGAGATATGGCAAGCCATATGCAGATGTGTATATAAATTCCAGCTACTGCAAATATATTTGCACACTCTCAGGAGATTTCACTGTTGAATCCTTGGAGGGAATTGTGAAAGCTAATTGTTCCTGCTCACTGGACAACATAGAGCAGCTGTCTAGTGTGAGGACTAGTATGTGAAGGAACAGGAACCTCAAAGTCATTTATGCTGCTGTGTATCTGGGTGACTGAGGAAAATCCTCTAAACAAAATGCTTGGGTTCCACCCCCCTTCTACTCCTTCCAGGATCATCCAAAGAGCAATCCTGGCTTGGATCCAAAAGGGAGAACTAATACACAGCATACGGTGCAATCTTCCCAACCACGGGCTTCTATAATCCTCGTAACCGCCGCTTAAACCTGCAGGGTGGTGGTTGTCACCTGGAGGAGAGAGAGCAGTCATTCTCTAGTCCTTCAAGTGTGTCAAGGAAGGGGCGGGTGAGCGGCATGAAAACCGGGAGAACGGCATGAAAACCGCAGTGCTGGGATCAGGATGACTTTGTATAAAGCTCAGTTTTCACTCAGGACTTCTGCCTGTCTCAGAATGGATGGCTCTGGATACAGAGTAACCTCAGTGCTTTCAGAAGACAGGGTCCCAGGCACTTGACCTGGAGATCTCACAGCCCTGATGCACCTGTGCAGAGTTGCGATGTCAGCATAACCCCGGGGAAGAGGATGCCCACAACTAAGGCAAAGTCCCCACTGCAGCTACGATCTCCAGACTCCCCTCTAATACGGTCATGTGCAGATCAAATGTGGTAATGGACAAATGCGGCTTACTGGTGTTGAGGACTCACTCGTGAATGGGATCTGGCACCCAAAGATGATTAGTTGATTAGTAGGGAAGATGAACAACCTTGTTTGTTGTTGTGATGCTTAATCACATAAATCTCACAGTACTAAGTGTGTCTGAGCAGCAGGAAATTAAACGTTGACAAAAATAAAACCAAAGCTCCCAAGTCAGTCCTGGCACCTGTTCCCAGGAATAAGTGCTGTCAGATTATGTGCGAGTAGCTGTGTTTCCCTGTGAGCATCTTGACTGGGTGAATCTCCGCTTTTACACCCTGGGATTCATTCTCACAGCAGCAGCTGCTTTTTAGATAATGTAGACATGCATCATGCTCTGGGTAAAAACCAGACCGGATTCTAACTGCAAACAGCTATAGTCTCCTCTAATTGTGGCCTCTTGTTAGTGAATAACTTAGCTCCTCTTCCAGTGGGAAGCTGCCTTAGGGATTTCCTTTAAATCCCCAAATGCAGAAAGTAAAAACTGCTCACACTGTTTGATTCTAATAAAAAGCCTTGCATTATTTAAATGAAATATTTACAAGGCAAACTAACTTAGTATTAAAGATTATTATTTGTGCAATGTAACAAGGCTTGTCAAACTTTTCTTGGGCAGGAGAGTGGTCAAAGAAATTTAGGTCTTTAGTTTCTACACAAGTATTCTGCCTCAGAAAATCTACATTCTACTTTTTATTGAAGGCCACAGATTCAGAACCACGTGCAGGTCAGTTAAACATTTGAGAAATTACTGTTTAAAAACCAATGGAGAACATACCCTCTTCAGAGACGAACCTGTCGTTCAGAGGTAGCACTTAATGGTAAACTTTTTATTAGATACTTTAAAAAAAATATGTAAAACAATAAGCAGAATTCAGGTTTTCTACCAACAGTGCAGATGGGTAGAAGATTCCATAGATGGTCCCAACAGAGCAACCTCCAGCAGACACAAATTAGGAAAGAATACAGGAAGCTTTCCATGGCTGCTGGAGGGAGTTGGCTCCCGAGACCACAACTTTAAAAGCAAGAAAGAGCTGCTAGATGAAGTCTTTTTCTCAAAGGTTTGATTTTACTGAACTTCAGAACTAGGCAATTGTGGCTCAGCTTTGCCTCCCACCCCCCAAAATCAGCCAGAATGAGGCAAACAGGAGAATAAATAACATACCTTCAGCTCTTGTTCTGGTCTGCTGCCAATTACATTTGAGTGGTTTGTCCTGCTCCAGTCAGATGTGCACTGGTGGCTTCCAAGTGCCCTGTCATTCCATTCCACCTTGAGCTCTAGGAGGGAGAAGCCATTCTCTGGGGGGTAGTATTTGTTCTGTTTCAAAGTTACCGGCACTGTTTGCTGTAATCCATGAGGAAAACCTGTATTAAGGTTCATTGAAGCTTTTCTTGGGCAGGAAGGTGACCAAAAAGATTTTGGTCTTTAGTCTCTGTGTAAATCTTCTAAGTGAAAGATGATTTACAGTTTGGCAATGAAGACATGAACACTCTCAAGCCTGCAAAGTTCCAATCCGAATCCAGGAATTCCAAACACTACACAAGGATTCTGCCTCACAAAACCAACAGTTCTCACAATGTGGACTGTCCACACAAATCTTGTTAATAAATTGTACAGGGGCCACAGGCTATATAGTGGAAGTTAAGCTAGTTTCAGCTGAGGAATTGCAACTATTTTCCTATGAGACACCAAGGAAAGAATGACAGGGCTTGCATTTAAAGATAAAATAGTACAAAATGCCACAACATGAGCACAAAAGGATGATTTTTTTCTTCAGAAAAATAATTTCTGATAACTCAGTCAATGATAAAGGGAGAGAGGTCTTGCCAGGCTCTTGTGCTTCTTCAGGGTAAGCTGCAGATTAAGGTCAGTTTTTACAAATATGATTCTCAAATTATAATTCTGACCAGTCGGGATGATCAAGTTTAGGGGTCTTGTTGGCAGAAATACCTTGGTTTCCCAACTCTGGACTTAGCCGGGACCTTTGCCCTGACACAGAGATCATATTTCTGTGCAGCGTTGTGGAAGGACCATGGCTATAACCCTGGTTTGGATTGAGGCTACATAACTCTAGGCAAATTTCATATGTAAACAAAGAAATTAAGCAACCATGTATTCCAGTTGAAAACGCTCACTTCTCAGTACAGTAAGAGCACTTGCGTAACCCCATTCTTCAGGGCCCCTCTAGGACCTTTGGATCAGTGCTATACAACTATCCAGCTAACTGTCAGAATCTTGAGAATAAATATTGAACCAAGAAGCTAGGAAATTAGGGGAAAAAAGATGAAAATTAATTAGGCAGGTAAAATCTCTCAGAGAAAGCAGCATAAAAAAGCTGCCATGCATGATGTAGGGGGCGTAAGTTCATCTTCAGAGGGTGAAAGCAGACGCAGAGACGCATAAGTGGAGACCACAGGACAGGATGAGCATCAGGAAAAGAGGAAGAGGGGGCAAACCGCATTTAGACCCCTCAACAACTATGTGACATGGCCGGCATTTTCTAAAGGCGATATGGATAACCCAGGGCTAGGAAGGTGGCTCTTGTCCCAGATTGCTGACAAGATGTGACAGAGAAGCCCAGTGGTCCAGATTCCATTTGACTCACCTGTCCTTTCATTTCTAAGAGGAAGGGGATGAGCCTTGAGAACCTTTTTAGATTAATTCAGGAGGGGACTGATCAGAGTACTACCATTTGCTGGTTCACTCCCTAGATGCCTGCAATTGCTGGGACTAGAACAGGCTGAAAATTCAGTCTGAGTCCCCCGCATGAGTTAACAGAATCTATCACTTAAGTCATCACTTGCTTCTTTCCAGGATCTGCATTAGGAGCTTGAGTGGGAACTCATACCCCAGCACTCCAGTGTGGAATGTGGGCATCTGAACTGGCGTGGAAACATTAGACTAAACGCCTACCCAAGACTTTGTGCTTTTTAAGTTTCATTTGAGATCTTCGACTTTACAATTCCACCTGCTTAAATTTAGTACTTAAATTCTGTACAGGGGCCACAAGCTATATAGTGGAAGCTAAGCTAGTTTCAGCTGAGGAATTGCAACTATTTTTCTATGAAGTTAGTGAGAATCTAAGAAAGATTTGAAAAATTAATATAATGGCAATAATACCCACTTCTACATTTTGGATAGATTTGATGGAGCACTGTTTGTGAAACATTTTGTAAGCCATCAAACACTACAAACGATGGTGGTAATAGATATATTTGATCAATGTTGATGAAAATTTCAGCACATATAGGTAGTCAGCATATATACTTGGCGTAAATGGATGCAACATCCAGTCTCATAAGAAAAATTGATAAGCACATTGAAGATTTAAGGGGGCAGCTCATATCCATGCTTTGGACAATATAGACAAATATGAAGGATCTTCATTGTTAGTTCACTCCCCAAATGGCCATAATGGCTGGAGCCAAGATGATCCGAAGTTAGGAGCTGCTTCTGGGTTTCCCATGTAGGTTTAGGGACTCCTCCGCTGGACTTGGGCCATCCTTTGCTGGCTTTCCAGCCCATAAGCAAAGAGATGGATCGGAAATGGAGCAGCTAGGACAGAAGCCAATGCCCATAAATGGTGCCACACTGCAGGTGGAGGATTAGCATGGTATGCTACATGCAAAACCCCAGCTTTTGAAATTTTCTAAGCAGAACTCCTTTTTAAATTCATATACTAACATGAGTGAAAGACAGTATTGTGTCTAATAAACTATATCAAAAAAGTTATATATCTAAATATGTACATATTTAAGGCATGGACTCTCAGTTTGACTCAAAACACTTTTTCTAAAAAAGATTCTTTTTTTTTTTTTTTTTTTGCAAAGTCAGATACATACAGAGAAGAAAATCTTCCATCTGATGATTCACTCCCCAAATGACCGCAGTGGTTGGAGCTGCGCCAATCTGAAGCCAGGAACTTCTTCCAGGTCTCCCAGGCAGGTGCAGGGTCCCAAGGCCTTGGACCATCCTTGACTGCTTTCCCAGGCCACAAGTAGGGAGCTGGATGGGAAGCAGGGCTGCCAGGATTAGAATCAGTGCCCTATTGTGTTCAAGGCGAGGTATTTAGCCTCTAGGTTACTGCATCAGGCCCTCAAAAATACTTTTAACAACTCTGGCTTGTGGATCTTTCTGTCCCTCAGTAAATCGGCCTTTCCAGTAGCTAAATCCTCACCTTGCAAGTGCCGGGATCCCATACAGGTACCAGTTTATGTCTTGGCTGCTTTACTTCACATCCAGCTCCCTGCTTATGCCTGGGAAAGCAGTAGAGGATGACCCAAAGCCTTGGGACCCTGCAGCCACATGGGATATCAAGAGGAAGCTCCTGGCTTCAGATCAGTTGTACTCCAGCTACTGCAGCCATTTGAGAAATGAACCAGTGGGTGGAAGATCTTTCCATCTCTCTCTGTAAATCTGCCTTTTCAATAAAAGTAAGTAAATTTTTAAAAACAAATGCATCTCTGTCTTCACAGCAGAATGGGCTAAAACCTGTTTCTCTGGCATCCCATATCTGTTCTGGTTTGTGTCCCAGCTGTTCCACTTCCCACCCACTTCCTGCTTATGGCCTGGAAAAGCAGCAGAGGATAGTCCATGTCCTGGCAATTCCGTGCTCACATGGGAGCCCTGAAGGAAGTTCTAGATCCTGGCTTAGATAAGCTCAGCTAGGGAGTGAGCCAGTGGATGAAAAATTGTTCACTCTCTCTCCTCTGTACATCTGCCTTTCAAATAAAAACAAGTAAACAATTAAAAAAAAAAATAAAAACTCCTGTTTCTGCAGGTGTTTAGCAGTGAGCAGTAAAGCAGGCTATTTGGATGGTCTGGTGCACATCTTATTTCTTTCTTTGTCCCAGTGCATTCTTGGCTTTCCTTCTGGAGGGGTATTGTGTCTTTCTACCCTCTTTTCTGTCACATCAGCCCCTGTTTGCTTGTTAGCCTGGTTGAAATACCTTTCCAAACCTGTCCGCATGTCCAGTTAATCTACCCTGTGAGGGACTTCTGCCTGGTACAGTGGAAGGCACACCGTCCTTGCTGCCTTCCCAGATCCTACTGGCTTTGGGCCAGATTTTAAAACTGGAAATTCAATCAGAACCATGCTTTACCATGGAATTTGACCTTATATTATTTTTAACACTTGCAGTCCAACAGAAACAAATACCCATGAAAAAGGAGCCTCACATATGAGGCTCGTAGCAAGCTGCTAGGTGAAGGCGCCACGTTGCACCAGTTGTGTGCTGCCCAGAGTGGCACCCCTCTCGTCACTGAGCATTCTGAGGAGAAGCACGGCCACCCCATCAGCAGATAGCTGAGCAGTACACAGGCAGGCAGTCTGGTCTGAGGCATTCTGGAAAAGACGATTCTGGAAGGATGGCTGGGAAACTGTGGGTTTTTATTTTAGCCCTTGTATTTCCCATGTCCCACAAAGGTCAACCTGCTTTTATGAAAGGAAATGAAATGTTAAAAACCAGCACTAAAACGAAATTGCCCCATTTTCTCACCTAACCCCACCAAAGTCTAGGTATTTGGAGCTCATATCTGCCCATTTCCACCAAGCTGTGGATCTCAGATTTTTTTTTAAGTGTCTGGTCATTTCTCAAGCTGTTACTCTTTAGAAGAAAATATTCTGCTGTCTTAAGTAAATTAGATGGTATGGACTGGACACTGGACTTCCAGTTGGATTGTTCGAATTCTTTTTTTTTATCATTATTATTACTTTTTTATTGGAAAGGCGGATATACAGAGAGGAGAGACAGAGAGGAAGATCTTCCGTCCGATGATTCACTCCCCAAGTGAGCACAACGGGCCGATACTATGCCGATCCGAAGCCAGGAGCCTCTTCCGGGTCTCCCACGCGGGTGCAGGGTCCAAAGCTTTGGGCCGTCCTCGACTGCTTTCCCAGGCCACAGGGCAGGGAGCTGGAAGGGAAGCAGGGCTGCTGGGATTAGAACCGGCGCCCATATGGAATCCCGGGCGTGCAAGGCGAGGACCTTTAACCACTTGCGCCACCACACCGGGCCCTCGAATTCTTTTAAAAAGTGACAGCAGCAGAGATGTTGGTGCGTCTAGTCTAGGTGTGCTTCTGTCTTCATCCACACACATAAGCCGGAAGTAAGCAGACCAGAAGCCACTTCTGAGAAGACTGGCCTGTGGGCAGGTGTATTTCTTCTCTGTAACACTTTGGTTACAAGTTGAATTAGCTTACTTTGATAAAAGCGTGAGATCTCTTTTTTTTCCCTTTTTAAAAAAATTGATTTATTTTTATTGGAAAGGCAGATATACAGAGAGGAGAAGAGACAGAGAAAAGATCTTCTGTCCAATGAATCAATCCCCAAGTGAGTGCAACAGCCGGTACTCTCTAATCCAAAGCCAGGAGCCCGGAGCTCTTCCAGGTCTCCCACATGGGTGCAGGGTCCCAAGGCTTTGGGCCGTACTTGACTGCTTTCCTGGGCCACAAGTAGGGAGCTAAATGGGAAGTGGAGCCACCGGGATTAGAACCGGCGCCTATATGGGATCCCAGCGCATTCAAGGTGAGGACTTTAGCTGCTAGGCCATGCTGCCGGGCCCTAAAAGAGTATTTCTAACATAGCATGTGCCTAGTAAATGTTGGCTATTATTATCACCTTTATTATAAAGGAGAAAACTTCCTTCAAAGGAGCAATTTGCCCAAAGGCACTTAGCTAAAATACAGTAAAGCTACCAACAAGAAAACATTGCTGGGACTACTAACAAAGTGCATTCTAACAACCTACAAATATTTGTATCCTATTTACTTTCATAGATGACTCAAAAATAGAAATGGGCTCAGCAGATACATAATGTATATGCAAAATCTGTATGTTAAAGATTTATAGGAATTTATGTTGTCACATGGTAAAGGGTCTTTTCAGTTCAAACCAGGACCTCAGGAGAGGGTGCTGTTTGAATTGGGGCCAAAAAGATAAGACTTAGTCATGCTTTTATATATGGGAAGGGCAAGATTGAGAACAACAGAAGGAAAGCACTGGAATGACGCAGCAATTAGTGTGGTTATAACAATAAAACAGGGGGCAGGTATTGGTGTGGTTAAGACACTGCTTGGAACCCCACATCCCCACATGATAGCATCTGAGTTTAAGTCCCAGCTCCATTTCTAGTTCCAGTTTTCTTCTAACAGGCATCCTCAAAGGTAGCAGGTGAAGATGACTCAAGTTGTTGGGTTCCTGCCACTCACATCTGAGACCTAGGTTGAGTACCCCTGCTCTGCAATTTGGCCTGGTCCCGCCCTAGCTGTTGTGGGCATTAGACAGGAGAACTGTCCTTGCCTTTGAAATAGTTCTGTTTTTTTTTTTTTAAAGTTGCAGATTTAAAACAAATGTACAAAAGGCAGGTGTTACTAGAACATAAGGTCGCAGATGGAGAGATGTGGAAGACAAGCGTGGGCTGTGGGGGACATGTCTTCCACTGAAGAAGTAGAACCTTATTCAGTTAGCAGTGAGAAAGCCCTACAGAGTTAGGGGGTGAAAGACTTCAGCAGATTGTTTTGGTTGCAGCATGGGTGGCAAAGTTCAGAGAAGATGAGGCACAAGAGTGGCTGTGATATGCAGGCTGGGCTGTGATCCCAGAAGTGGCGATGGAGGGACCCTGAGGCTGTAAATGCAGTGTTGGCAAAACCTGGCCAAGAGAGAAACCCCTAAAAACACTTGCCCGTGCTAGTGTCTTTGAGACTGCACGCTGGTAAAACACCCTAAGAAACAACATTGTCCTTTGTTGACAGTTCAGCTAGCTATTAGTGTTCTTGGTGTCATGGATAGCTAATTCTGGACATACCGTTAGTACGCAAGTGGACTAGAGCCTTTTGCTAACTAGAAGACAAGCCTCTTGGAGGCTGTACCTTTTCTTGTATTTATGAAACAGCAAGTAGCCCAGTCTTGAGCAGAAGTAAGCCTACTACTTGTTGATTAGTGAAGCTTCATTATTATGACACAGTCTTACAAGAAAATGTTGCTTACAAGGAAAAGCGTGTTTTTGCCTGTAATAAAACTTAATGGAAGTTACTAAATGTATCTAAATAAGAGGAATACTAAAAGCAAAATCTGTAATCTCATAGTGGCCAGTAAGCACTTGGTACATTACATTTATGCAAGTTTTTTTTTTCTTTTTAAAGCAAAACCAAATAAAGATGTTAAGAAACTTCCAGAAAAGGAAACTATACCTTTAATTATAGTTGCTACCAGTCTGGGAAAGTCTTTTCAAACACATGATCAAAGGAATATGTGTTCAATTTAAAAAGCAACATGCACACCTGCCAAAATAGTTTTCTGTGAATGTTTACTCGGCAGTGGCCTCCGTGGTATTCTTCTTATGCCTCATATAGGATGGGAAGTCAACAAAAGGTGATTTCTTTGTATCTTTTGAGAATACTGCATCTGTCTAGAAGCTGGAACTTCTTTTGCCCTCTTCTTTGTTCTGTTGTACATGTGGGTGGAGTCTTATTTAAGTGACTCACTATTGAGGCAACTTGTGAAAAGTTCAGCATAGCTGGTAATTAAATGAAGGCATTTCAGAAAACATTACAACTTTTGTGTTAATGGGTGTAACCCCTGAGATGGGCCCATGAATACTCTTTTATGTATTATGCTATACCACATTCAAACCAGATGATAAATAAACATGAAATACACTTTAAAGAACAGGCATTATCCACAGAAATTGTTGATCTCATTCATAACATGTTGACCATGATCAGACAATGGGTATGTATGAGTAAGAGAATGGAGAGTGAGCCCTACTGTGTTCTGTCAGAGCCCATTCAAACAGTTCCTTGGAATTCTTTTAAGAAGAAATAATTACTAGAAACTATTATCTCTATGAAAACAAATTAAGCTGAAAATTCTATAACAAACACCTATTTGCGGAGCTACATAGTTGGGTATCAAGACATTTTAAAGCTTAAAGCTTCACAAACACTAGATTTACATTTCAATGTAAATCCAGTGTTGACCTGTGAGTCAAGAAGCTGCATCTTAATTATTCAGGTTTCCTTTCAGCTGAGTTCAAAGCAGTGCACTTTGGAAGGTTTCCCGAGCTACGATGACTTACTCTACCTGAGAATGATTCCTTTCAGTGTTTGAAGTGTTCCTTGTGCAGCTTTGTTACTCAGACAAAGCTTTACCTTAGGTATGGAAAGTTGTCCCCACCTTCCTCTACCTGCCCTCATACCTTTACTTCCAGGTTCAATATGCACCAGGCAAAGAAACCAGAAAGAGTACAAATGTGTTAGTCTTTACTATAAGCCCTTGAAAATTGGACATATTCTACAGGTTCAGTTTTAGATCCTGTCTCTGTTAACTGTCCACACTTCTGTTGACATAATGATTCACAGAGAAACATAGAGCTCACTTTTGATAGATCAACAGCAAAAAATGCTACCCAGGGAAATGCCATTAGTGAATGAGATCCTGAGGAGCACTTAGCCAGAAGGATGAGTAAATGAATCACAAACCTACCACCTCTGGTGCTCAGGATCCTCATGGGAGCCAAACCTTTAGGCTGTCCTGGAGTTCTCGCGACTGATAACATGAGCACCTCGGAGTAGCACCACAGGGAGCAGTGAGCACCACAGTAGCAGAGGGAAAGAGAGGATGGGAGAGGTACACTACACTCCAGGCCAGGACTGGTGTCCTGTTTGAATGGAAGGAAAAGTTGCACCTGCTCCCGTCGCCAGATGTGGTAGGGAGGGAACCGAAGTTGGAAGGCAAGAAGTCAGAGAAGGTTCTGATCCACTAATGGATTCCAAAGTGCCTACAACAACTGAGACCCAGGTGTCCCAGGTGGGTGAAGCATTTGCAGGAAGCTGCCGCAGAGAGCAAAGTGAGGAATTGAACTTTAGGCACTCCAGTGCGGGATGTCCGAGTCTCAACCAGCATCTTAACCACTGTCTTTTAACACCCATCCCTGTCTTTAAATCTTTTACAAATTTAAAATTATGTAACAAATTTTTACCACTTATTTTAAATGTTGAGTCAAGAAAACAAAATGCAGTGGAATAGGTATATCTTTGGGATAGAGGCTGCCTTGGGTGGGGGCAGGAGGGACAGGAATGGGGTCAGAAAGGGATACAGAAAGAGCCTTCACCTCTACCTGGCATATTTTATTTCTTGAAGAGCAAAATTGAATTTGATAGATGAAAACATGAACATTTACTAAGTCTATTCATCAGTTGATTGACAGTTGGATTGTTTTAATCTTTTGGTTATTAAAAATCATAGTACTGTGAACATTTGTGATCAATTTTTGGCATGAATATGTATTTTCAATTCTTTAGGGATATATGCGTGCAAGTAGAATTGATAGGCCACATGGTAATTGTGCAAGGTCTGAGGAATAACCAGACTTCTTTCCATAGCAGTTGTGCCATTTTTCATTTCCAGAGCAATGCACAGGTGTCCCAGCTCTTCTATGTCCTTGCTAATTCTTGTATCTTCCTATTTTAAAAATTATAACCATCTTAGTAGGTACTAAGGGGTATCTTGTCAGTTTACTTGGAATTCCGGTATTTAAAAATGATGGTAAATATGTTTTCAAGGACTTAACAGAATTCAAGTCTTTTACTTATTTTAAAATTGAACTGTATTTGTTGTTGAGTAGGAAAATTGCATAATCTGGTGCATGATTTACAAACGTTTTCTCCCATTCTTTGGGTTGTGTGTTTGTTTTCTTGATAGAGTCCTTTGATGCATTCAGATTTTTCTTTTGTTGCTTAGGCATTTGGTGTTATATATAAAAGTCCATTGTCAACTTCAAGGTCATAAAGATTGTAATACTTAAATTTTCTTGAGTTTCACTATCTTTGCTTTTGTGTTTTGCTTTGATCCATTTTGAACTAATTTTTGTAAAGGGTATGAGGTAGGGAATCAATTTTGTTTTGCATGTGGATGTCCAGTTGTTTCAGCACCATTTGTTGAATACCACAGACTGGTATAAGTGCATAATACATTTGTTGAATACCATAAATTGGTATAAGTGCATAATACATGGGTTTTATTTATGGACTGCGAATTCTATACCATTGAGCTACACGTCTGTCTGCCATCAAGAATAAGGATGTGCTTACCCTCTGCAGAACAAACTAAAGTGATTCCACCATAAAGAACCACTGTGCTGCTGTGATATTCTAGTGTGCAGCGATAGTGCTAACTCAGAGTCCTTCGAAATAAATGGGACTTTTGCACAGTAGAAAATCTCAGGTTGGCATTTTTTTAGTTATTTCAGTTTTATCTGTTTACCCCTTTGCTTCCTACTGAGATCTTTTTTTTGTTTTTGTTTAGTTTTTGTTTGATTTTTGCTATAGTGCCATGTCATAAATTGGAATTTCATTTTCCAGCCCTAATTTATTATTTTTAATGCTATGAATTCAGATAACTGGGTTTTATGCATTCACTAAGCATTGTCAGTGCCCACAATAATCATTTATAAGCAAGTGTTGTTGTCTCATAGATGATTGTAAATATGAAAGCACCCACAATTTGATAGGTGGATGTTTATATGGGTTTTTGTAAAGCAAATGACACATCCACTAATTCTGGTAGTAATAGTATTGTAGGATATATTGAAACTAGGCCATGAAGAATGAACTGAATTTTGTCAGATCCTGTTGACGGGTTAGAATTACATTGCAGGGAAAGAGAACATACTATATTTAGAACACAGTAAATAGGTCAGGGTCATTAAAGCCCTCATACACAGCAAGGCGGTGACTGAATGGAGATAAAGAAATGAAACATTCAAAGCACAGGGCTAGAACAGCTGTGAGTACTATGCCAAGGAGGCTGGACTTCATTATGAAGGGAATAGGAAGGCGGTAAAGAATTTTATTTGGCACAGTGATGTAAACAGCTCTGCTTTAGGAAAAGAACTGCCAGTGTGACTGGGAAAGTACAGGAAGATGGTTTAAGCTTTATCTGGGTCTCCTATGGTAGACACAAGGGCCCAAGCAGAGCTATGGGGCCAGCGCAAGGCTGAACCAATGAATCCTCCACCTGCAAGTGCTGGCATCCCATAAGGGCACCATTACTGTCTCTGCTGCCCCACTTCCAATCCAGCTCCCTGCTTATGGCCTGGGAAAGCAGTGAAGGGATGGCCTAAAGCCTTGGGATCTTGCACCAGTGTGGGAAACCCAGAGGAAGCTCCTGAAAAGAAAGCTCCTGGCTCTTGGCTTTGGATTGGCTCAGCTCTGGCCATTGTGGCCATTTGGGGAGTGAGCCAGCAGAAGGAAGTTCTTTCTGTCTCTTCTCTCTGTAGTTTGGCCTTTTCAATTAAAAAAAAAGCAAAGCTGCCAGTATACTAATTGGTACTCACAGTGGAATGTTGGCATTGTAGACATCAGCTCAATATGTTATGCCACAATCCAACCCCCAAATTATACCTATTTTCCAGTCTGGAAGTTTCCTGCTCCCACCTACTAGCCTTCTGCTTCTACAGAGAGGCAGCTATAATGGCTCTGAAGGAGGTGAACTTTTTTGTTTTTAAAGTAGTTTATTTGAGAGGCAGAGACTTCCCATCTGCTGGCTCATTCTCCAGGTACCCGAGGTCACAGAACTCAGTGAAGGTCTCCCCCATGTGCTTGTGCTTTGAGCACATGAACCTCCCTTGGTGCACGTTGGTAGGAAGCTGGAATTAGGGAGACTCAGGGCTTAAACTCAGATGCTCTGAGACAGGATATGTATGTCCCAAGCTGAGAGCCACTCCAACCCCAGACCTGGTCTCTTAGTTTAAAACTCTGTATTCCAGCCTGATATTCTCTTAGTTTAAAACCCTACATTCCAGTCTGATGATTCTAGTTCTTGTTCTCTGTGAAACTTGGGGAAGCCATTGAATCCCTATGTTCTCCTGCAGATTCAACATACATGCAACCTAAGGTTTGTCTTGTGATAATATAAGGCAGAAAAGAGCCTCATGTGGTGTCTGTCATGCAGTGAGCTTTCTTCTGTTAGTTACTGATCATTTTCTTTGGTTATCAGTTAAAATCAGAAAATGGCTGGAAACAGAACAAGGCCTGTCCTGAGACAGTTGGGTTTGTCGTTCCGTGAACTCGGATGAATCTGGCACCTAGAGACCTCTGTTAAGTTTTATTTTCAGCACTACTATTTTCACCAACTCCAGAATGAACCTGCTAACAAAAATAAAACAAAGCAACATGCAGGCCTCAAAGTCACGACTGGTCATAAATAACGTGCAGGTTATTTAAATGAAAATATATTGCCTCTATAATGGGGTACTGTCTATAAATCAGGAAGAAAAACAAACAAATAAAAGGCCCATTAATGAGAAACGCTGGCCAATCTGCTGGCAAAGGCCTTCCAGTTTGGTGTTCTCAGGAGCAGCAATAAAGCACAGGCTCACATCTCCCAGACCCCTGCTCCCCCCTCCCCCAGGCAGGCTCCAGGCAGAAGCCTTGTCCTCCTGGTGCTCCTGACGAGAGCACCCTCCCAGCTGCAGTTGGTGCTGCCGGCTCCCCCACTCCACCCCTTGATGCGGGAGGCTTTGGGAAGAATGCCTTGGTGCGATGCTGCCACCTGCAGCCAGAGTTGTCCATCTGCTCTGACGGAGTCACAGAAATCTGATCAGTGTGGGCCTCCTTTGAGTATGCTTCCCAGCAAAAAGAGGCCCTGAGCCCTAAAAGAATCCAGAATGGGGAGGTGGGTGGTGGTGCTGCTGCTGCTTTCCCAAGGATCTGTGCTTCACTTTAGGAGAGTTCTCCTATAGATAGTGCATGCCCCTTGCATGAATTTTCCTTGATTTCCACAGCTAAGAAACCTGCTAATTAAGAAACCTGTTACAAAGAACTATGTTTGAGGGACAGGTGTTGCAGTACATCAGGTTAAGCTGCTATTTGGGATGTCCATATCTCATTTTGGAGTGTCCAATGCATCCTGCCTCCTCCATTTCCAAATCTAGTTTCCTGCTCAAGTACCTAACTGGGAGTCACTAGCCATCGCACTGCCTCCTCACAGGAAGCGTGAGTCAAGAAGCTAATGTGGAATGTGGGCACTTTTACTGTCCAGCTAACTGCCCACTCCTTGAGCATGTATATTATCAATAATATTAGAATTATAAGTCAGAAGAAGGAAGCAGAAATTGTAAATAATTCTGACCAATTAAAATAAATTTAGGGTCACAGAAACTCTTTCTAGCATTTTACATTATATTTTGGTACCATCACAGATAATCCTTAATTTTTCTTCATTAAAGGGATTTCCAAGTAGGATTTGGTAGATGATGGAAATTATTTTGTTAACTCTGAATGTTTTACATTCTCCCCATCAAACAGTATATTGAATGAAAAATCTACCTATAGTGCCAGTGCAGTAAACAGAAGCAGTAACTTGGTGTATTGTCTGGACACAGTCATATAATGTTCATAATGATTTAATTGTACATCCATGGTGATGGTTGTACAGTTCTGTAAGAATACTAAAGCCTCTGAATTGTGTACTGTCAAAGTGGGGGTTGTAGTCTGTGAGTCCTGTCTCAACAGGGCAAAAAGCACATCTGACTAAACATTCAGTAAGAAAATCTTGCTACGAAATAGATTTTTTTTTTCACTTGCTGGCACCATATTTAAGAGGATGGCCCACAATAAAAAAAATGTTCACTGCAGTGCAAAGGAGGCAGTGCTGTAATTACAACATGTAAATTCTGATGTGTAGGAGTCCTGTGAAGCTTCCATTGAACCCAGTGAAGACTCCTCAAAGCTGAGGTGTCATCTGGCCCATCTTGTATTGTATTTACATTTTTAAAGGATCCTTTCATCTGCTTCTCTTTAACTGATGAAAGGATCAGGAAAAGGGTTTGCTTTCAAAGGGTGTTTCTTTAAAGGAAATCTGGTTAGAAACAAGGAAAGTCGCCCTAGTCCAGCAACGGGGATTTTAACTCGGGGACAGTTTATAGAAATAAATGTTGCATGCACTGGCCATTTGAGTAGTGGAGGAGTCATTCTCTGGTGTAACAGTTCTAACAGCACCAGAGAATCTTCTCTTCGTTTAAGGAAGACAATTTTCACTTCAACAGATGCCCTGCCCTGGCAGTTGCTTGCCCTTTGCAACTGTAGGGTGAGAGAGAACGGGTCCTTGCTCTGTCACAGCGTTTGTGGGCACCCATGGCGATGAGGAGGATCCTTTCCTGGTCTTGCTGAGACACCCCCGAAGGCTGACCAACAACCCGGCTTTCTGCTGTCAGAGATGTGCACATCCATCAATGAGACTCCATATGGCATCTGTTCTCAGTGATCATGTCACTTGCTATCAACATCACAGTAAAGCCTGGCAGGAAAAATGGACTCTTTCTCCACATTCAGAAGCCGTTGATTTCTGATGCCGTCCCAGGGCCTCTCACAGGGGAGGCAGCGCAACGCAGCAGTGTCACCTGCTGCCTGTAGGGGAGTGGACACCTAGGCCCCCATCAGCGGGAGCCTGCACTTCATCTGGAGCCATACCTGACTCCCTCCATGTCTTTCTCCACATTCCATTAAAATGCACTTTGAGTTTTTCATTGCTCATTTCAAAGGGTAAGAATGTCATTCCCTCTGCTATTAGGAGTCTTTCACTGTTAAGCAGTTTCTCACATTCTTTTGATCTTTCTCATTTCTGCCTCCCCTGAAACAGGCTCTGCTCAAGAGAGCAGGTTCATTTGGGAGCACAGTTGGCTCATCAGAAGAGTCTGACTTTGAGAAGCTGGAAGGGAAAGCTCTGATGTTGGCCCTATTTTCACAAGTTTGGCACAACACTCTGGAGGGGTTCCTGGACAGGCGCCACTACAACCCACACAAACACGAGCTGGCTTTGGGAGAAAAACGTGTGTCTGGGAGCAATCACACTTGTGCATATATCTTCCTCTGATGCAATTTTGTGAATCCAAAGTGATAAAAAGAAGTTGTGACTTTTGACATCAGTGTGTAAATTCTGAGGTCCTGTTTGAATCAATCAGGTGATTTCTTCCCGGAAATAAATCCAGCCTGTTGACAGTCTTACCATATGTCAAAAGAATGCACTGGAAATCTCATGAATGAGTTTTTTTTTTTTCTAAAAGCATCTGTGTGGTTGGTGGGGGGGGGGTGGGGAATGGTAGAAGACTCATGTAGAAGATTAGAAGATGGCACAGCATTTGTCCCATTCTCTCCCTTCTTCCCCCAAATTTCCAGTGAACTCTGCAGTTTCTAAGATCTGCTCCCAGGGAGTGTCTGGTTTTCATTGTCTCCTGCTGAAGGAAAATTTTTTGACGAGCACTATTGGTTGCACCTGTTTTGGAGGCCAAAGCAACTTCCTTGGAGTGCAAGATAGTGTTTTATTTGTGTTCACTTTAGGGAGATGGGGCTGTTATCTTCCTTGGTCTCCAAACAACTAGGGATGTGGGGTGAGCATGACAGGAAGCCTTGGTCTGTTAATTCCTGGGTTCTTGGAGAACCAACACAATCCTGAGCTCTGAAATCAACCGTCTACTCTGACCCACAGTGCTGACTGTCTGACTGCTATCCGACCTTGTCCCCTTTAGAGTCTGTCCCTACTTGTTCCAGAATTGTCCGTCTTACCTCCAGAACAGGACAAGAGGCCCATCTCCTTAGTGTAGTCCCTCAGCCCACTTTACCCTTACTGAAATGGTGCAAATTTGTCTGGGCCTTCAAGAGTTCAAGGCTACACCAGCAAGCCCTGGGAGTGCTATGCAAAGCAGGGTGTTAATATCTGCCTGTCTGCCCAAGTGTCCTGCTCTGACGCTATAGTGGGTAGCAGCTTAATAAGATATCTTGTCAGTTCTTTCTGACTTGAAAGTGTGTTGAGTGTGGGCATGTTTCAGTTGTGAAGATTTGCTTCTTCCTTTTATATGCTTAAGTGTAGTACTGAAAGTTCTGACTTGGCTTGAGTGAAAGAAACAGAGATGTTTTCAGTTTGAATAAGCATTATTATCTTACCATTGAGTAGTATTCTTGTCTCATCTTAACATGTCACTTTGTATACCCCGAGTAGGGTAAATACTTGAGCTGACCCATGGGTCAGTGTTTGATCTCGAATTTTGCTTTGCTTTTGAACCAGGACCCTCCTACTCCTAGACACCAGGTGCCTGCTCCTCTTGGGATGGAAAGTGACATTTCTGTTGTAGCCTCAGGTAAATGTGAAATATAAAGCAAAGATCAGAACAGAACAACAATGAGGGGCCACTAAAACTCAGGAAACACAGTTACCCGTCTTTATTTTTCTTCCCAGCAGGTTGTTGTGGCTAAACCACAAATAACTCCTAGCGTAAAGTGAAGCCAGAAAGTAGAAGACAAAAGAAAAAAACCCTTCAAATCAGTTATAGAAAAAAGAAAATTTTAAAATAAAAATAAAGTTTCTTGTAGCATGTTAGGTTTAACACTGTCTGTAATCTCGCTCTCAAGGGAGGGCTCATCCCATTTCTGTTTGCGCACAATGCCTGCAACAATAAAGGCACTCAATGATTATTTGACAAATGAGAGAGTGAGAGCGCCTGAATAGCTGGTGTCCCTTACTGCTGAGATCCAGTTTACAGCTGTGTCTGAAACACAGATCTAAGAGGCAAAACATAAAGAATCAGAAATCAAACACCTTTAACCTGGATTCCTGAAACTAATCTTGGAATTCATTTGAGAGAAAACACTTGAGAAGGAGCTCTGTAGAAGCAGCTATTATGGAAAAGAAAAAGGAAAAAAAAAAAGAATCTTGGGTGTTGGGAAGGTTCTGGGTAGCTTCTTAAATTCATGTTAATGAATGTCATTGTCAAATATTCCTCAGCTTTTGTTTTAAATAACCTGCAGAATTACTTCACAGACCTTATTCAGTCTCACAATGTATGCAGATACTCCTTAGACATGAAGGATCATGTTTTTCTAAGGGACATTCAGCTTTGTAAACCATAATCACAGGGAACAAAATCCTATGGAGGCAGCTGATCTGCTTGCTGGGAAGGAAGGAATGAATTTGCAGTCCTCATTGGGATCAGGGTCAAGAACACACCCAGCTGTATTCGTATTGAGGGCGATTCAGCAAATGTGAGCATATGGTACTGATTTGGGAACAGAGGGATGGCTCCACAGTGGTACCAGGCAACTTGGTAGGCCAAGAGGCAGAATTCTAAGTGGTGTTGCAAACAAGGCTGAAAGAAGAAAACCACTGAAAAAGCACATCATTAGATTCAGAACCAAAACAGTTCCCAACAAGTGTGTACATAAAGCACAGCACCTTGTGGAGTGGAAGATAAGTGCTTCACTGCACCACGTGGGAATGATGTCACCACTGAGATTACACAGAGATGCAGCCTCTGAGCTCCAGATGGTCGCCATTCCAGCTCCCTAGTAGCTCTCCTATCCCGAAGTAAGTGTAATTTGTATTCCATTAGATTGTATTGAAACACATTGCCTCTTTCATGGGTGCAAGAGGATCAAGCACTGTCTTATGACTCTTCATTCTGGATTATTGGGTTTTTCTGCATGATTTATTCTGATAATGGTGAGCACAAGCTCTACCCGAACAATCAGCAGGGACTGCTGGAAGCCTTTTTCCATGTGTTTTTCAGCAGTGTCAGAGACTCTTTTCAATGTTGCTAAAACTTTTTGGCATTCAAAGCACCACAGTGCTTTTCTTACCACATGAGAGATGCTAGCTAGGTACCCATGTATTAATGTGAAAAGGAAAGAGTAGCTGATTCTTACTTGATGCCACACATATTCCAAATAGTCTCAAATTGGTCTGCTCCTAAGATGTTTCAAAGTTTATAAATAAGTGGTACAACACCTTTGTCTTTACAGTTAGTAAGCTGAGGGCCTGGTAGAAATCAAGACATCACTCCAAGGTCCACTGTCTGATGCCAGCAGAACCTAGGCCACATCCTAGCCCTGATGCCACTCCTGGTTCCCCTCCTGGTGTGTTCTCTGCCATCAGAGACAGCGTTGCTCAGGTGGAGAGTGGCTCTTAGATGAGATTTCTAGATGGAAAAATTCATTATGCTTAGCAGCTATGCTATTTAGTCAAAACACTATCATTCCCTTGTGTTTTTTTATATTTCATGTCTTGAAAGTGATTGTGAAGCTTCCCTCTGATATTAATAAAGCTACTTCACTCATATCCTAAATGTGATCATTTAAACCATGTACTTTACATTGAGATTGGCTTTGTTGTCTGTGTATTCTTAAAACCAAGATAATGGAAACACTTGATTTTCCCATTAGCTATAAAAGCAGTATATTTTCTTTACAATGAGAAAACAACATAGGTATTTAATCTGTTGCACATATGAATTCTGCTAGATTGTTGGCAGGCCTGTATTACACAAGTTTGATGACAGCTATCTTGCGTTTTCTAATTGAGGGAGCTTTAAGTAATTGTGCCAAAGCCATGTTCAGGGTGTGTAGCATTGAGGCAGCCCAGATACTGGAAAGAAATCTTTCACTGGAGTTGCTAATAGAATCCAAATTTCAGTTTGCAGAGTAGTCAGCTGCAACCCACTTGTGACACAGCATGTGAGAAAGACCAGACAAATCTAATGCAAGTGATTTATTGGAGAAAGCAGAAATCTACTGTCTTAAATTCACACAATTTGATTAACATACAACAAATTAATCTTTCCTTATAGGCTGTTACACTGAAATAAGTGTAGATAGCCTCAGTAGAAATTCTCAAGCATCTGAAAAATATGTAGTGTAATGCTGGGCACATGTGACATTGTTCTGTTCAAAAAGTGTTTTTGTTTTAAAGGCATTAGAATGTCACTCATACTTTTTTTCCTAACTATTTTAAGAATGAGTCTAAAATTCAGAAAAGCTGTGTTTTGTATGGCCCATAGATGATAAACACAGTAATCCATTCCCAAATGAGTCTGATAATAAAATATTGATTCAAGCACAAGAGATTTCTTTCAAAGGAAATGTACATATTTTGTCAGGAATAAGGATAATGTTAAATATCTTAAGTTAGCTTGGACTGGCTTGAAACTAGCCTGTGTCATCATGAATCTATATGGTATTTTGCTTTGCTTTGGTTTTAGTTGTGCATAAGGGATTTATAAATAATAGGTTTTGAGCTATTTTTTAGGTCCTGACTAGTACTTTTTATAAAGTTCTATTTGAAAAGCAAAATACAGAGAGCGCGCTCATCTTCTGGTTACTCTCCAAATGCCTGCAATAGCTGTCTGGGCCAGGAGGCAGAACAGGAACCTGGAACCCCATCTAGGTCTCCCACATAGGGAGCAGGGACTCAGCCACTTCAGCCATTACCACTGCCTTCCAGAACATAACCAGCAAAAAAGCTGGATCAGAAATAGTGTAGCCAGGCCTCAGATCAGGCAGTCAAATAAGAAATGCAGCTGTCTCAAGAAGTAGGTAGCTCCCTGTGACCCATATCTTCCCCATGACTAGTATTTTTTACATGTACCCAGGGACTGGCACTGTCCATAATGCCAGTAGCCCACCTGGGCACTCTTTGGAGTCTTGCCTGCTCTACTTCCTAAGAAGCTCCCTTGCTAATGCACCTAGGAAAGCATCAGAGGATTGTTGAGGGACTTGAGCCCTGACACCTACAGGGGAGACCCAAGTACAGTTTCGGGCTCCTCATTTTGTTCTGGCTCAGCTCTAGCCGTTGTAGCCACTTGGGGAGGAAACCAGTAGAGGAAAGATCTCTCTTTCCCTCTCTAATTCTGCCTTTCAAACAAATAAATCTTTTTAAAAATAATAAAATGTGGATGGTATCAAAGGCGTATTACACAGAGGGTAATTACTTTACAGAGTGTAAATCTTTTTTAAGATTTATTTTTTATTTGAAGAGCAGAGTTAGAGAAGGGAAGGGGAGAGATTGATTTTTTTTATCCACTGGTTCACTCCCAAATGGCACAATGATTGCGGCCTGGGTCAGGCTGAAGCCAGGAGCTTCTTCCAGGTCTCCCATGTGAGTACAGGGGCCCAAACACCAGGCCACTTTTCAGTTACCCTAGGTGCATTAACAAGGAGCAGAACCAGGGCCAAATGGGTTTCCAGTGCTGCAGGCTTAGGTTTAACTCCACACCCCACAGCACCAACCCCTACTTTGAATCTTAATATAAAATTTATTTCTTACTGTGAGTCATGGTTAAAATGCTAAAAATATAGTAACTTAAGAGCCAAACAATCTTAAAAATCATACCTTCAATATTTTTTTTTTCTTATTTGCTTTCTTTATTGGTAATGCTTAGCCCTTTTATCATTAATTATCAGACCTTGGAGCATATTTTCTACACTTTAAAGCTTTCTAGAAGGAAGAAGTACACATCCTAACATATAACAAAAGAACATGTAGCTAAAACTTCCTGGAAATGAGCCTATTAAATAAATAACTAGAAGTCAACACATCAAAATGTCATTTCTGTAACTCTCAGGGGACTTTGTACAAATCATGTTGTGATTTATTTCTCTAATATGTTTGGTGGGAATGATAATTCCTGCTGCTGAATTACTTTCCAGAGCTCTCGGAAAATTAGTGTTAGCCGACTAATACTGTAGACTCCTCTGAGCATTGTGTTGGGTGAGTGCACAGGATGGAAAGCCCCAATAGAAATTCAAGCTCCTTTTTGGTTTTCCTGATTTCATGTCTTCTTTGTCATTTGGTTCCTTAGATCTTTGAAGAGAATCCTATTGGGTAAGACTTTCTCACCCTGTGTTTAACCTTCTCGTTACAATCTAAAAGGTTTTTGAGACAATAGATGTCATGGCTTATAGAATTCTGTCAGTATCGTTTAGGATTCCACAAACAAAACAAAACAAACTATGAACAGATGCTTAGAGTAAGTAAGCCATATTTATGATACATGAATGTTTATAATAAGATAATACTTACGAGTGACATGGGATAGATGAAGAGTTTTTATTTTGAAAAAATGATAATGTGTTCTCATTTGTTTGTTCGACTCTCCAAACAGTCACAACTACCAGGACTGGCCAAAGCAGGAGCCATCTCCCATAAATGGCAGAAACTCAAATACTGGAGCTATCATTACTACTAGCTGGAATGGACATTAGTGGGAAATTGGAACCAGAGCCTGGATGCAAACTGGGGCACTCTGATTTGAAATCTTAATCACTAAGCTAAATTCTGTCCCTTCTGAAGAGCTAAAATGTACACAGTGGATAGGCTTGTGGCACAGCAGAATGAAATACCACCACTGAGGACACCTGCCCACATCCCAACTCAGAATGCTGATTGGTTCAAATCCTGGCTATTTTTCTTGCTGCTAATGTGCCTGGTAGGTAACAGAAGATGGGTTCCTGCTGCCAACATGGCATGCCAGAATAGAATTCCTGGTTCCTGGTGTCAGCCTGGACCAGTCCTGATTATTGTGGCCATTTTGAGAGTGAACCAGCAGATAGAGGATCTCTCTCTCTCTCTCTCTCTCTCTCTCTCTCTCTCTCTCTCTCTCTCTCTCAGCCTCCCCCTCTTTGCAATTCTGGCTTTCAAATAAGTAAAAAAAAAAAAAAAAAACTTAAAAATATTGTATGCTTATACAATAGGCATGTAAAGGGCCCAGCACGGTGGCCTAGTGGTTAAAGGCCTTATGTTAAATGTGCTGGGATCCCATATGGGTGCCAGTTCTAATCCCGGCAGCTCCACTTCCCATCCAGCTCCCTGCTTGTGGCCTGGGAGGGCAGCTGAGGACGGCCCAAGGCCTTGGGACCCTGCACCTGTCTGGGAGACCTGGAAGAGCTCCTGGCTTTGGAGTGGCTCAGCTCCAGCTGTCACTTGGGGAGTAAATTTGCAGATGGAAGATCTTCCTCTCTGTCTCTCCTCCTCTCTGTATGTATCTGACTTTGCAATAAAAATAAATCTTTTTAAAAAATAAGCTTGTAGATAGGTAGAGAGAGGCAGGCTGCAGCTGTGTGTGCATGTAAGTGTTTTGTTGATCTTAGTGGGGGAAAAACTTCTTACTCATCTCTAATTTCCTGTCTCTTGATGCTTCGCTGTCACTGGCCACTATAGGCCCTGGCCTGCTAGTCTTGCTGCTGTTAAGCCAAAAGGCAGGCGTACTGCGCCAGCTTGCCCACCCCAGGCAAATATAGACAAATTTTGTGTGTCTCGGAAAACCTGACCAAGGGCACCAAGTTAAAAGTGGTAGTTTAATTTGGCTCCATCTCTAGACAACACAGTGATAAGAAAAAACATCTTAAGAGTGGCTTCTCTGGGAATCTGACAGTATGGAAGCAGGGTCCAGACCCTATTTGGACAAGGAATAGATATCCTGTCTAGTAACAGGAAATATCCCATATACCACCACTCCCCCAACTCTTCCCAGTTATCTGGAAAATTCCCCATGGGCATGATTGGCTCACTGCCCCTCTACATGGAGCAAGGATCAGAGAAAGTAAGTTTCAACGGGCAGGTCAACTGAGTAGACAGACAGGGCCAAGCCAGGCCTGATTCTGCAAGAAGGGAGAACATAACCAGACAATCTTAGTGAGACTGGGCCACCAAAGGATCAGACAGTAGGCTGTGGAGACATTGGCTGGAACTTCCACATCCCATATCTGAATGTCTTGATTTGAGTTCTGGCTCTGCTCTCAATGCTAGTTCCCTGCTACTGTGCACCCTGGGAGGCAGCAGGTGCTGGCTTAGGTAGTTAGATCCCTGCCACCCAAAGGGGAGACCTGGAAGGAATTCCAAGCTCCTGGCTTGGACTTTGATCCTGAGGTCATTGCTGGCACTGGGGAGTATACCAGTGGATAGGAGCTCTCTGTGTCTGCCTTTCTGAAATTAAAAAAAAAAAATTATTAGAACTAAGACCTAGTTTTTATTGTTTTGGCCTGAATCTAATTCAGTGGTAGAAAGCTCTTGGCAACTCTGTGCACTGTGCCTGCTCAATGTAGTTCTACTAACTGCTAAATATATGATAATAGAGTAATTAACCTCTCTTAGCTTTCATTTCAGAAATGAAAAATGACACCTGCAAGTTAAGTGCTTAGCCTCACATAATTTCTGGCACATTGTGGAGATCTAAATGTGATCTACTATTGTTGCCCTTCGAAGGGAAGATTGATTGACCTGTGTGGTTCTGTTTTTGCCTGTGATTTCCCTTGTGGCTAATAACACGTACTTTGCGATGTCTGACCAGAGTCTGAGGGCACCATCTGTGCAGAGAACCTTGAACTTGCTCATTAACGTCCATAAATCGAGCCAACCCTATCTCACAGTGGCTGGTGCCCTGGAGAGCTATCTAAGCTGGCAAAGGACTATTCCATATTTCATAATGTTTTTGTTCAGGGAAATATTTCAGGGAGGTGGACTAAAGTAACTGCTTCGTGGTGATAGGTGTCCAAATGATGGCGACGAATAGTTGCAAGTGCTCTGTGTATGAAGTGTTCACAACGGTGATGAAGGTAAATAAGATTGGCTTTCATTTCTAAGCTCTGTCTACCATGTCATGCCCTCCCTGAAGCTCTGAGGAAAGCTCACAGGTACACAGAAAATGCATCTAAAGCAAACAAGAATTTTTAAAGTTTTCTGACTAGGTGTATCTATTATGATCCTGGCCCCCTGCAACAAGACCTCCCTTGGGAAACTAAATAAACATTGTAACAGCCCTGCCTCAGCTCAGGAGGTTTTTGGAACTTCTCTGATGGAATTGCCTTATAACCCAGTTTATGAGCCATACAAAACAGTCAGACTTATTAATTTATGGCCACACACAATTTTCTACCTCTGATGTTAGTACATGGTTCAGTTGCCCAGGTTGGCTCAAAGTATCAATATCCATCACTATCTAGGGCACCTAGGAAAGCATACTGCATGTTCTGACCACAATACCTACAAGAATACAAGAATTTCAGATGCTAGAATAAATATTGTCAGGGACAGTGAGCCTGTGTGGGGCTGGGTGGAGGGCAATCTGTCCCGGGCAGCAAGTTTTTTTTTTTTTAAGATTTATTTATTTTTATTGGAAAGTCAGGTATACAGAGAGGAGGAGAGACAGAGAGGAAGGTCTTCTGTCCGATGATTCACTCCCCAAGTGACCACAATGGCCGGAGCTAAGCAAATCCGAAGCCAGGAGCCAGGAACCTCCTCCAGGTCTCCCACACGGGTACAGGGTCCCAAGGCTTTGGGCTGCCCTCAACTGCTTTCCCAGGCCACAAGCAGGGAGGTGGATGGGAGGCGGAGCTGCTGGGATTAGAACCAGCGCCCATATGGGATCCCGGCGAGTTCATGGCGAGGATTTTACCCACTAGGTCACGCAGCTGGGCCCAGGCAGCAAGTTTTAATACATTTATGGTTAAGACCATTCTTTCTACCAACAGTTACTGATTGAAACTGTGGTCAGTTGATTCTTTCATTCGTTTATACATGATTGCAGACAAACAGTGAGTACTCACTGAGTGTAGGAAGATTGAGAGCCTTGTTCCAGCCCTGCAGAAGCAAATAGGACCAGTCAGACATGACTCTTATGGAGATGTTAAGCAGATAAGGCAACTGTGGAAAAGAGACGAAGTGTGGTGGCAGACTTCAGGGATATTGGTGCTAATTTGGAGAGCAGGGTAAACTTCCCTGAGGAAATGACACCAGAGTTGAGTTGAGTGAGGGTGTTTTAGAGAGTGGTAGCCACTTGCAAAAGAGCTGGGGGAGTGGGCAGGGGAGCAGGATGTCGCAGGCATGGGAAGAAGGTCAGCATGGCTAGAGTGCCTTGGGGGAGAGCCAGAGACCAGCAAACACCAGATGCAGAAGGCTTAATGAGCCACAATAAAGAGTTGTGATGGCAGCAGCAGCTGTGTGTAGGTTGAGGATGTACAACCCTGGTTGCAGAATGGATTGGAGAGAAATGAGAAGCAGGGCTGTTGTTGTAGGATGTTACAAAAACCTAACAGGATGATGGCAGTTCAGGTGGAAAGAAGTGTAGGCATTTTAGAAAAGCTCAGGAGGCAGAAGCAACAGGACTTCACAGTTTCTTGGATGTTAGAGATGAGGGACAGGAAGGGTTCAGGATGATGCTCACGTTGATTTTGGACTAGCATTGTGATGGTGACTTTCACTGAGCTGGACACACTGGAAAAGGACCTGTGGTTGTTCAGGAGTTGGGGGAGACAAGTAGTACATATTTAGATGGTTGAGTTAGAGATGTCAGTAGCATGTAGAAGTGAAGGTGATATGTAGAAGGTTAGATATACAAGATTTTGTCTCAGGACAATGATGAGACTTGGAAATACAGATGTACCAGTCACCAACAAGAGGAATGGACCAAATCATCCTCCACAAGTGTGCAGAGTGAAAAGAATCCAAGGCCTGAAGGGATCCCGGATATCCACTAGTACTACAGCAGAGCTGGACAGCCAAGGAGATGCTGAGAAAGGAGGCCATGGAACGAGCCGCAAAGGAGGGTGTGGTGGTGTAGCAGGGGAAGCCACCATGTGGGATACCCACACCATGTATCAGAGTGCCTGCCAATGAGCAAGTCTCACTTCCACTTCCATACTAGGTTACTGGAAGAAGGTAATGGTGGCATTAGTACTTGAGTACCTTGCCACTCATGTGGGAGATCAGAATGGAGTTCTGGATCCTGGTTTGGGTTTGCTCCAGCCCCTGCTGGCTTTGGGGAGTGAACCAGTAGATGGAAGATCTTTTTCTGTTGCTTTATCCCTCTCTGCTTTTCAAATAAAAATGAAAGTTAAAATGCACCAAGAAGGAAAGAAGATGATCAGGAGAGTTTGATGACAAAGAGGATTTCAGAGTAGTTTTCAGAATTGATTTCAAAGTAGATTTCAGTGGTGTCACATTCTGCTGAGAATCAGAGATGTAGGAAAGTGCCTGTTGGATTTAGAAAATGCAAATGACAATGACCCAGGTGGGAGCATGGTGGAAACTGTTTTACTTACTGTGTTACAAGAGGGACTGGGGAATTTGTCAATGGTCAAATACTGAAAGAGTGATTAAGTGGGGGGATAATTAATTTGCACTCTGTTGATTAAATAGAGGTGAGTTACAGGAGCTCTTACAGGGAATGGCTCCAAAGGAAGATAGATTTGCAGTGAGATGAATGGAAGGAAAAGTTAAAGAAATGGAAATATTGAATTAGACCACTGTTTCAAGAAGTTAGACTGAGAGGGAAAGACTGCAGGCGTTGAAGACCTAATTATGGCAGGGGATAGGTAAACACATACTTCACCTTACAACACAGAAGAGACCCGAGCAGGTATAAATAGTAAAAGGAGTAATTAAGAACAAGTACATAGGGAACAAGACTACAACCAAAGGCTCTAGGAAGTAGGTGTGGAGTGGAGAGTAGTTCATCCTGGAGAAGAGGAAAGGCACGCTTTATAGTGCAAAAGGAGAGAAAGATCAAGACATTGGTTGCAGAACAGTTCATATCTGGTAGCACTCTTTACGGAGAAGCTGGAAGAAGCATTTGAGGGGAAGGCAAAAGAGTTACGGGTTCATGGACAGTGGAGAAGATTTAAGAGTTGTGGTATAGGATGAGGAAAGCAATCATCAAAAAAGAACCCAGAGTGGGATTGTAGCTGCTTGGTGTTGAGACCCTAGGCATGTCCTAGTGTGTGTTAGGTTGCACAGGGAAAATGGCAAGAGCATGAAAGACATAATTCCTATTGCTCAAGCAGTATTACTTGAATGATACTTATTTAGACAGGCATCTAAATAATTATTTTAAAGAATAGGAAATGTAAATCATGGCATACCATGCAAATGAATTAGGGCTACACATTGCTCCTGTAACTAAGCTTAATAAATCAGTGCGAGGGACAGGTGCAGTGGTGTAGAAAGCTAACCCTGTTACATTGCCGACATCCTGTACGAGTACCAATTCATGTCCTGGCTGCTCCATTTCTTATTCAACTCCTTGCTTATGGCCTGGAAAATCAGTAGAGGATGACCCAAGTCCTTGGGTCCCTGCACCCACGTGGGAGAGCCAGAAGAAGCTCCTGGCTTCACAGCTCAGTTCTTGCCATTGTGGCCATTTGGGGGAGTGAACCATCACATGGAAGATCTCCCTGTTTCTCCCCTCAATGTAAAATCTGCCTTTCAAGTAGAAGTAAATGTATAAAAAAATTCAATGTGAATATCAAAGATGAGTGAATATGTATGAATTCAAACTGCATACTTTAGATGCATGTGATATTTTTCAAATAATTTGTACTTCATGTTTAAAAATCTCACAAAGCCTTTTTAAAATACATGAATTTCTGTCGTTAAAAAAAAAACCCCACATAATGTTGAAAGAGGCATGATAGGAAAGATAAGTGAAACACAATTTGGTTTATGTAAAATTCAAAAGCAGATCAAATGGACCATTATTTAAGGAATGTACACATACCTGTGTAAGTAGAAAATAAAGGAGCTCACATGCTTACATGACAACCATGAGAGGCAGATGGTAGTTCACTGTGGGAAGGAGGAAAAAAGTGTGACGGGGAAGGGACATGCAAGGACTTCCATTGCCAGTGAGTTGTGTCTTGACCTGGGTAATGATGTATTAAGTCATACCTCCAATTGCAAAGTGTCTTTGAGCTATAGGATAATGTTGGTGGGGGTTGGTATGGTAGCTGGCAAGTTAAGCCACATCCTGTAAGGGTGCTGGTGAGAGAGAGAGAGAGAGAGAGAGAGAAAGAAAGAAAGGGAGAGAGATATCTGATCCATTGGGTCACTCCAAAAACATGTGCAGCAGCCAGGGCTGAGTCAGGCTGAAGTTGGGATCCCAGAGCTCTGTCTGGGCTATCCCAAGAATCTGCAACCTGCCTACTACAGTAAGGTTGGAATCAGCGTGGGACTCAGAATGGGCACTCTGATACTGGAGGTGGATTCCCAAGTTGTGTCTTTTTTTTTTTTAAGATTTTATTTTTATTCCAAAGTCAGATATACAGAGAAGAGACAGAGAGGAAGATCTTCGTCTGATGACTCACTCCCCAAGTGAACGCAACAGCCGATGCTGCGGCAATCTGAAGCCAGGATCCAGGAACTTCCTCCAGGTCTCCCACACAGGTGCAGGGTCCCAAGGCCTTGGGCCATCCTTGATTTCCCTTCCAGGCCACAAGCAGGGAGCTGGATGGGAAGTGGGGCCGCTGGGACTAGAACCGGCAAACATATGTGATCCCTGTGTGTGCAAGGCAAGGACTTTAGCTGCGAGGCCATCGTGCCGGGCCCCCAAGTGGTGTCTTAACCTGCTGCTGCTCTGCAGCACCGGCCCCACATTGTAACATGTGCTGAAAGTTTTTTTTTTTAATGCTGTGATAAAGTGTTTGGATCTTATAATCAAGAGTGTCATTGGGAATTAACGAGTAAGAAAGTAGTAATATCAGACTTAGCAGGATTTTTTGGGAAGATTTATTTTTTTAATTTTTTTTAAGATATATTTTTATTATTTTTTTTATTGGAAAGGCGGATATACAGAGAGGAGAGACAGAGAGGAAGATCTTCCATCCGATGATTCACTCCCCAAGTGAGCGCAACGGGCTGATACTATGCCGATCCGAAGCCAGGAGCCTCTTCCAGGTCTCCCACGCGGGTGCAGGTTCCCAAAGCTTTGGACCGTCCGATTAGAACCAGTGCCTATATGGGATCCCGGGCGTGCAAGGCGAGGACCTTTAACCACTTGTGCCACCGCGCCGGGCCCGGGAAGATTTATTTTATTTATCTGAAAATTAAAGTTAGTGTGAGGAGAGACAGGTCTTTCATCTATTGACTCATTCCCCAAATGGCCTCAACAGTGAGAGTTGGGCCAGGCCGAGACCAGGGACTTCTGAGTCTCCCATGTGGTGTCAGGAGCCCAAGCACGCTTATGTCGTGTGTCAGGGCTATTTATTCACTGCACCACAGTGCCCACCCCAGAATAAGTAGTATTATCCCATTACGTAAACCCTAAAATGGAGGCTTGGTAAGCTAATAATTAGCCCAATTTTAGTTGCCTTATGAGTGACAAAATGAGAACCCGTTTTCTAATTCCTTATCTTCTGCTCTTCTTCCCATATCATATTGCCTAACTCACTCTGAGCAAACGGGAAATGAAAGAAAACGAAATGTATCAAAATCCCCAAGCATTTCCTAGTAACCTATAGCCAGATCTAGCACCTTTTCTGTTTTTTGAATCCTGTGAACTGGGAACTGACCGGCATCATCATCTTTTGAGAAGTTAGATTTTAATCTTGGAATTCTTACTGGAGCTAAAATTACGTGACTCATAGATATGTTGTGATTTAAAGCTAATGACAGTGAAAGGATTCCTGGAAGGAATGTAGCAGTTCTAGGTATACAAAAATTTTATGTTTTAAGATGAAGCAAGGTTGTGTAATCATGATGAATGAAAGTAATTCATCCTAATGGCCAAATCAGAAAATGTGCCAGGCATCTCAGAAAGGAAAGTCGCTGAGTAGGACTCAGCGTGAATGCCCAAGCCAGAACTGGCAGGCTCCTTGGGAACCCAGTGTGCATGTCAACCCCTTGCGTCCACAAATGGGGGATTTCCTCCACTTCAGGATTCCTGGTTTGGAACCTTGTGTTGGTTCATTACTATTTCTGTCATGCTGTGACAGCTCTGCCTACCTCTATAAAACCCAAGGTCAGGAACATCTTACTGATGTGTTTCCCAGTGGGATCTGGGTTTTTAAACTGCAAGGGATGGACAGGTGCATGCCTAGGAACTGGGCCCTCAGCATCTCTCGAGTCTCTGGGAGCAGAGGCCACCTGAGGGCTTGGTGCATGCCCTTACACGGTGATGCTGGGAGCCCTCAGGCTGCTCTCGGTCACCTATGCTTGGCATTCAGAATTGTACAGGGGTCATCAGGGCTCTAGGCCCATTGCCCTTCCCATGACATCACACGCGTGTCACTCTGTGCAGCTGAGCAGCTAGATTCTTAGCTATTTCCAGTGCATATTCAGATTTCCTCACTTTTTGGAACTGCTTGTGTCTGAAGGCTTAAAACTAAAGGTAGATGTAAAATATACATGTTCTAATGCATATAAAATATTTATCCCTCCAAAGTAATCAAATAATGCATTTTCCTTTCAAGCAAGAGAAAATGATTCAGGATAGATATGGAAGCATCACACAACAACCTTTAATATCATTTAAATTGGGGATTTTTCAAAACTTTCATTCTTCTCACCTGAATTGAAAGATGCTGCTTTACACTTAGCCAAAAACCAGGAACAATTCAGGGCTAAACATTTGAGGGTTGAGTGTATTGCAGCTGTGATGCTGGCTTTACCAACCTGTTGGCTCTCATCCACATGGAATCAAAATGGAAAATATACCTAATGAAGGGTTATACAGAACTTCTGGGAAACTCTTTGGATTTAATTTTAAAAAATGTAACCCTATTAGTCATTTCATATAAGTGGTCCCCAAGAGCTCCCCATAAGAGGCTGACCTTAATTTATATACCTCTGGGAGTCGAGCACTTGTACATGGCTGGCTCTGGTCTTACCATGACAGCTTACTTAGTCCCAGGCAGGATACAGCAGAGTCATACATTCTACCTCCTGCTTATTTAGTTCCCTGGATGGTTACTCTAACTGCATCTGATCAGATATAGTGGCTGAATCAGACTTAATCTATTGTTCAATACCAGTTCCTTACGTCGCATTAGACAGACTGTCTTGTCTTTCTGCACACATGAATGGGGATTAGGTGCTTGCATTTAGTGATGAAATATTAAACTCTTGGCTTTTGTTGCCACTACCCAAGGGCTTAGGGCTTTTTCCTTTTTGTAGCTTGGGAAAGTAGCCCTTATTTTCTTTTTTGGTTTCTCTTTTGTCTATAGCAACCTGCCATTAAAGTGTTCATCTCTTGAATGGGAAAACATTCTTTGGTACTTGTTGAGTCTTATAAAAGTTGAAGTAAATAGAAGCTGACCATCACTGGCAAGTGGTTGCTCTGTGGTCTCATTTTGTAGTTGCAGACAGTAAACTTCATAAAGGATTTTTTTTAAGATTTATTTTTTGGGTCTGGTGCTATGGCCTAGTGGCTAAAGTCCTCGCCTTGAACGCGCCAGGATCCCATATGGGTGCTGGTACTAATCCCAGCAGCCCTGCTTCCCATCCAGCTCCCTGCTTGTGGCCTGGGAAAGCAGTACAGGATAATTCAAAGCCTTGGGACCCTGCACCTGCACGGGAGACCTGAAGGCGGTTCCTGGCTTCTGGCTTTGGACTGGCTCAACTCCAACCATTGCAATCACATGGGGAGTGAATCATCGGACAGAAGAGCTTCCTCTGTCTCTTCTCTGTATATCTGACTTTTCAATAAAAATAAATCTCTAAATAAAGATTTATTTTTTATTAGAAAAACAAATCCATAGAGAGAAGGAGAGAAAGAGAGAAAGATGTTTGGTCTGCTGGTCCACTCACCCCAAGTGGCTGCAATGGCTGGAGCTGAGCTGATCCAAAGCCAGGAGGCCAGAGCCTCTTCCAGGTCTCCCATGCAAGTGCAGGGTCCCAACGCTTTGAACTATCCTATACTGCTTTCCCAGGCCACAAGCAGGGAGCTGGATGGGAAGTGGATCAACCAGGACACAAACTGGTGCCCACTTGGGATGCCAGCATATGCAGGGTGAAGATTTAGCTACTAGGCTATTCTGCCAGGCCCAGGATTTTGTTTCTGATGACCTCTGCTGCTCCTCCAGTCTGTCCATTCTGAATCCTTTTCTAGTTGATTGTGGTTGAAGTGTTAGTGCCACCTCTTTTTCACAGGTGAGGATGATGTGTGAATTGGTGTTCTGTGCTGTGTTCCTGCCCTTTCTCTGTGGTTAGATGTTAAAATGTGCTCCTATCTTTTGAAGTGATCTGGCCCTGTAGGAATGTTTGCTCTCCTTCATACTCCAGTGCTCTTGTGAGGTCTTTCCTTCCATCATCAGGCCTCTCTTTTCTCCGCAATCATGCGTTTCATGGACTTGTTTTCCTGTTGAACATTGGATTTTAATATTTTAATTGCATATGTTTCCTTCTGCCTTACTAGACATCAGCTGCTTGAGGACAAGCACCATGGTTTCTTTTGTCTTGTTCTTCTCAGAGCCTGTCGTAATGCTTTCCAGATATTACAGCCTTAAAAAGGTGTTGGTTTTAACTATGGCTTAGGAACTATGGGAGATGATAAAGACTAAAAATAATGGAGATAGTGTGTTCATGCATTGGATGAATGAGTATTCTTAAACTATCAGATCTTCCAGTGATATCTTAGAATTTCTGTGAGCTGATGCTAAAACTTATGTGGAAATGCAAAGTTCTTAGGGGTCAGTACAGCTTTTGTGAAACAGGGTGCCCAAAACAGTGCAGTATTATAAGCAGAGAAAAATGAATGTAATAGATACAGAATGCAGAAATACACCCATATGTAAGCAGAAATTTTAAAGGAAACATGGATTTTCTAAAAATGTTTTATTTACTTACCCAACAAGTATAGAGGCGGTCACAGAGATCACTCCCAGCCATTAGTTCACTCCCCAGATACCAGGATCTGAGAAATCCAGGGGGAGGAGGGGAAGAACTTCATGTGCTGGTTCAGTTCTCAAATGCCCTCAATAACTAGGTCTGGGCCAGGCCCGAACACCTAGGAAGACAAAATCCATCTGTATATTTCCCATAGATTGCAGGACCTGGAAGAACTTCTTAGGCCATTATCTACTGCCTTCCCAGGTGCATTTAGGGGGAAGCAGGACCAAAAATAAAAGACCTGGAAATTGAACTAGCACCCTGACGGGATATGCAGATGTTTCAAGCAGCAGCTTCACAGATGGTGCCAAAGTGCCAGCCCCAGGGACCCAACCACCTGAGCCAGCACCACTGTCTCCCAGAGTCCATGTTAGCAGGAAACTGCAGATGAGCCTGGAGCTGGGACTTGATCCCAAATACTTCAATACGAGCTGCAGGCATCTTATTTGGCATCTTTATCCACTAGACCAAATGCCTGCCCCTAAATAATTTATTCTTCATGACAGTGCCCATGGCAGTCTAGTTGAGAGGGAGGATGCTAATTTCAGCAAAGGCTGATGGAACAAAAAGATAAACCTTGGCCTATACCTCATACCATCTCCAGAAATTAACCCAAGTCATCACAGACCTTAAATCATAACACTTCTCAAAGGCAGAGGAGAAATACCTCTGTAACCTAGGGGGTGGGAAATGATTCTCCAATGTGATAATAAAAGCATAATATAGATTCTGGTGTGACACAGTGGGTTAAGCTATCACTTTTGATGTTAACTTCACATATCAGAGCAATAGTTTGAGTCCCAGCTGCTTTAAGATCCACTTTCTTACTAATGCACCCAGGAAGGTATCAGAAGATGGCTCAAGTGCGGTGGAATTTGCCATGCAAGTGGGAGACCAGAAAGGAGTTCCTGGCCTCTGCCTTCTGTCTGGTGCAGACCTGGCGTTTGGAGCCTTTCAGGGAATCAGCCAGTGGTAAAATACTTATTTCTTCTTCCCTCCTTTAGTGATCCCACAGTCATTCTCCTCTTCACATAAAATAAATCTTTTTAAAAGATTTATTTATTTTTATTGGAAAGACAGATATTCAGAGAGGAGAAGAGACAGAGGAGGATCTTCCATCCACTGATTCACTCCCAAAGTGGCCACAACGGCTGAGGCTGAGCCAGTTCGAAGCCAGGAGCTAGGAGCTTCTTCTGGGTCTCCCACACGGGTGCAGGGTTGAAGGCTTTGGGTCATCCTCAACTGCTTTCCCAGGCCACAAGCAGGGAGCTGGATGGGAAGTGGGGCTGTCTGGATTAGTACTGGCACCCATATGGGATCCCTGCATGTTCAAGGCGAGGACTTTAACCGTTATGCTATTGTGCCAGGCCCAAATAAATATTTTTTTAAAGAGCATGATCCATTGAAGAAATATTGACAAATTTGACTCCATCCAATTTAAGTTTGTTTTTGAAAGACACTTTTGAGGAAATAAAAAGACAAGTAATAAACTAGAAGAAAATATTGTCAAAACTTGTAGTATCTGATGGATTCAAATCTAGAATAGGTAAAGAATTCTCAAATTCAGTAACACAAAAATAAAACAATTTAAAAAGTGGCCGCAAGATTTGAACAGACTCTGAGCCAAATAAGATCCACAGGTGGCATGCTAACACAGAAATGAATACTCAATATTGTTACTCATTAGGGAACCATGAATTATGATAAAATGTTATCCCATGCCCTCTAGAATGGCTAGCTTATTTAAAATGGGCTATATTAACTTGGCAAAAATGTAGAGGAACTTAAACATTTATGCCCTGCTGATAGGAATGGAAAGCAACATATAATGACTTTAGAAATAAGGTTGGTTTGTGAATAAGTTGGTCAAACAGAATGCTCTAAAACTTTCAGGGATAATAGGAATTATGAAAAAGATTTGTGCATCAATTTCCACTTGGTGGGTGTCAAGATTGGTCTCCTTTTTATGGCATTCACCATGAGTTTTGGGAGGAGCCTATGTGCACTTTCAGAATACTACACAATTATTCAAAGTTGCTGAGTTCTACTTTGATTGGTATGGAAAGAGCCATTTGCAAAGTCTTCTACACAAGCATATTTGAATTTTTAAAGTATTTCGTGGGCAAAAACTTGAAAATCACAGCAGTGTGTCATTAGTGGTTTTGCATGAGAGGTGAGACCGTAGGTGGGAGTTCCACTCTTAAACATTTTTGCGTTGCTTGATTTGCACAAAAAATAGATGGCATTTATGCATAGAAGTCAGAAAAGGTTTCTAGTTAAGCAAAATATCTGACTGTTCAGTAAGAATTTTATAACGAAATTACTAATACAATTCTGAACTGTGCTGTTTAGGTTTGGTAATATTATTGTTTGATTGTCGAAAGCAATGGCAAGTGTTATTTCTATGGAAGGATTATGACTAACTTTTGGGAGTGGTGGTTTTGAAGCTTGTAGCAGGCACTGAGAAGCACGGCATGTGGTGCTGTGTACCCAGCTCACAGTCAAATACATCTCTCATCACATTGTGAGGAAATTCCCACTACACAAACACCTGGGCCAAGAAAATTAATGGATAAACCAATACTGCAAGCCTGGGCTACATTCATATATATTGGATTAGTTTATATTCACATCATTATTTCTTGTTGAAAAGTATTCCATTTAAATCGTTTAAAAAGTCACTTTTTCACAATATATTGTCACATTTAAACACATGCTGAAAATACTGTGTAGAGTATGCCAAGGACAAAGAAACCAAAAATTATTTTTGAAAAGATACTGTGTAATAATCAAATGAGCAGTATATTTAGACATGAAACAAAGCACAATGAGAAATGCTGCCTGTTAGAATAGCCAAGTGAATCATCTTCAGATTGAAAAAGATGACTCTTGAGGATGTTGGTGAGATCAAGGCATGATTGAAGCTAATAAGTTATAAATCAAATGTGAATTGCATCATTTCTCTCTGTATCCATTTTTTTCATTGCTGCCTGTGACAATTTAAACAAAAGACCTAAACACGTTATAAATCACTTCTCCTTCCCCACAGTCTCTGATGCAAAAACACCTACCAAGTACACAATCAGAATTGTGGGAGAGATTTATTAGCTTAAAGATGGTCCTAATTATTTGAAATACTTAAGTTCAATAGCAACGTTATTCAAAAGCACATTTCATTCTTAGGAAAGGGAACCAAATCACGACCATAGTGGCCATGTGGAGTGCTTATGAAATCCGCGTTGTAGGACAAAGCAAACTCTTGGCAGGCCTCACAGGTTTGTTTCCAGCAAGCGCACAGTAGTGCTGAGCCTCGGCCACTGTGGAGAAGGCCCGCTGTGTCAGAGATAGAGTAAAGCAGACGGTGTGTGGGGAGGGGGAAGGCGGGAAGATTTATTGCCTTCAATTATTTTTGTTAAAAACTCTCCTCAGGGCACAGTCACATAATATATTGTACTTTCCATTACTTAGTGCAAATGTAAAACATATCTAAAAAACACATTTCATCCTCCTAACATATTAAAATAACAAGTAGGATGTCATGACGTTAATTTGACAGATGGACTGTCATTTAGCAGTGTTGTACAACATTAGTTAGCAGCAAATTAATATCATCATACTCAATTTTTCTTAACATCTAGAAGCTATCACACTAGTCAAAGATACCTAGCAAGTTGGTTAGTCATCTAACGGCAAAATAACCAGCTAAAACTTGCAAGTGTAATTCACCGTTAACTTCACCATTGCTAGTTTTTGACTTAACAAATGGTAGAACAGTCTGAACATTCTGATTTCAAAACCCTCTCCCAGCTTGGTCCCTAAGTTACTGATTTTTTTTTCTGAAAGGCTCATATGTACATTATGAATTGACTCATAAAAGTTTTCAGCATATTGTGCTGGGTTTATTATAACCGTCCTTACTATATATTACCAGTGTCTTTTCATCAGCACTAACTGTTAAGAAAACTCAGATGACACAGTAGATTCATGATTAGGGCCTAGAAAAGAAAACCAACACAGTGACCTGAATTTCATTACACTTTGGCATCCAAAGCCACATTTTATACCTTCGTGACCACAAATGACTTCTCTGTTGTACAACAATCTCAACCCACACAGTTTTAGTTAACAGGGTTAGTTTAAATTCTCCATATCCAATTTTGATAACATCTAAATAACCTTAGTAGTGTGGGAATAACCTGACAAAATTATTTTGTGTGTATGAGTTTATGCTCATTAATGTTCTTTAAGAGATTCTGTAGGCCCTTTCTGTTGATGTTTTTCCTTCATTTTGTGCACAAAGGGCAGAGGAAAGAAAGAAATTTTAGTCAAAACTCATGGTTTGGATCAAAACGCCAGCCTGACCATACCTGCCTCATGCAATAGGAACACAAAGAGTTTGCAGAAACATGATTTTAAGTCTTCAGCAGCTACATTCTGAAAAAGCCTGCAACAGTGATGTCACAGCATGAAAATACAGAGCTGCCTCTCTGTAAAAGGAGCTGGGCTTCACTGGAGGAGATTACAATTCCTTTTAATATGAAGTTTTTACACGTATGAGTACACATACAAACACATACACATCATTTCAGGAAGAAACTTACTGATCATGACTTAAAACTTGTGAATTCTATTCTTTTCAAAGACGCTATCTCATTACAAACCAATACCATGTCACCTATTTCTCTAGTTTCTCACGTATGTTAACTTGGTTACTCTGTTGTATTTTGTATTCTTGGAAAGAAGAGACTGTGTCTTGAAAGTGTCCTTCACTGCCTTGTTTGCATATTGCTAAGCACGTAGTATGCACTCGGTAATGATCTGATTGTGGAATGCTAGCAATGTGTATCTGTTAAAAACTACTAGATATATTTACTCCCATAGTCCACTGTTGTTAGCTAAATTTATCTCTTTTCTTATGATCTTTTTCTGTCATCCTATTTGTTACCTGTGAAATCTTTTTCCTTTACATTTCTTCCTATTCCTCATGTATACACATATATCAATTTTAGAAAAAACTATGGATTTCAAAAGCTTTTTTTGCATCGAAATAAATTTACTTTCAAGTTCTATTTTCCATGAACCTCCAGATGGGGGTGCAGTGCACTGGAGCAGCGCAGCCTTTTAAAAGGGGCGTCAGGTGGAGAATGAAGTCGTGGGCCAAGGCCTTGGTATAGACCATGGGGCTCAGGGACTTTGCTGTAGGTGAACATAGTGGGGTGCCAGTGAGCAGGCAGACTCCATAGGGGCTGAAGTTCCTCTAAGCATGACCCTTCCTGACCCTGTTCTGTGTGTTGCCTGGTCCAGCCACTTGTTTGTGGTTTTCACAGAAACATAAGGTTAAGTGTAAGGCTTGCTGAGTCCCATGCATTGTCCAGGTGAGTGTGGTGAGGGACAGGAGCAGGTAACCCACACATAGGAAGACAATGAAAGGGAAAAGAGGAGCAGTTGTGGGAACCTCCATCCTGTAGCTGACTGGACCTTAGGAATCTGAGGGGCAGTGGGACACTGAAGGGCCCCAACCCTTGGTGTCTGCGCTAACTCCATGGGGGTGTCATGTCTGCACTGGAGAACGTGAAGCCCACGTGGTGTCAGACAGCTGCATGTTGGGACTTTGCAGCAAATGCTTCTGACAATTTCCAACCTGTGAATTTACTTCCATCTATAGGCCTCTTCCTATGTGTATCTAGCCAGTGTTAGCAGTCTTGAAGAGATGCCACAGTGATTAATTCGGATGGTATTTTTAAGTGCTATTTTAAATAGCAATTTTTAAAACCACAGTATTTTCTAATAAATGTGCAGAATGCATGGGGTATGAAGATAAAAGCCATCCTGTCCCATTTAAGATTATACACTTTTTTTTTAAGATTATTTCACTAATGTCTCTAGAAAAATGTCTTTGTTAATCATATGATGTGTGCTGTTTAAGATGGAAGAGACCATGAACTCTAGATAAAATGCATCCTGCTCATTTTTAGTTTTGCGATAAAAAAAATGCATTGCCATGGAAAGGAGAGATTACAGAGAGCCTTGAGTGGCAGCATAGGCTGAGAGTTGAAATATCTCTGTAAACCTCAGTGAATGCCATGCGTCTCATGGGATTAGCAATTCTGCAGACAGATGAAAAACAAATGGAGTGAACAATGACGTTGCCACAGGGTTAGGTAAAGTCACGGCCACTATTTTTGCTAACATTTAATCATCAACAGCTCAAGCATTTACTAAATGCAAATTAGAAACTGGGGGATACAAGAGTTACTTGTAAAGAAGGTTCAGAGAAATAAACTTTCACCTCTTTCTGGGACAATGTAGTTCACAATTAACATTATCCATCTGGTGGTGGAATCTACAGAAGGCTTTCTGTAGCATACCTTGTCCACTTATCATGGTATAAGCAAGTAAGAGGATTTCAATTTGGTGACTTAACCTGTAGCTTTAAATCTTCAATAAACAAACTTGAAATTCTAAACTTTAATAATGAAAAGGTCATAACTGAAATGATGTCAACCCTGGATATGAATCTCTTAGCAACATGATGAAAGCCCCACTTGTAGCCTGCACTTCTGGTCAGCAGCTGCATTTTTGTTTTAATAAAAAGAGAGGGTGCCAGCACACCAGTGTGATCCAAGACACGGTCGCTACATAAGCAGTGGGATTAATTGCTTTTCCAGAAAGCTGGAATAAGCTCTCCTTCCACTGTCCCATCAGGATCAGCTTCCATAAAATGAGTGTAATAAGATAATGTATTACATACGCCAGTAACTCCTACCAGTGATATTCAGCTGAACAAAGCCATACGTATTTATATCAATCAATAAAAACTTCATTGCTACATACATTTCAGACGTTGCATTTTAGCTGTGTCTTAAAGGTGGAGATAAGGTGGGCTATAAAGAAGCAAAATCGGTTTCCTGACTCACTCAGGATCTGTTCACCTTTCCTCTAATAGCTCATGGCTAATGAGATTTTTAAAAAATGAACATGTATTAGGGATTTGGAGAAAACAGCTCAGCCAATATGAAGGTTTAGATTCACAAAAATATTAGCTGTGGGCATCTTAATTAGCATCTAAACAGTTAGCGTTTGATTTCATGATTGGTGGAGTTGGGAGCCGTTAGCTGATTTTCCCATAGTGAATATGAGATGGTCCGTTTAGGTTGTTATGTATCATGATGATCCCATAGGCTTACATCACCCTTTTGAAGTGAATTCAGAGCATTTTTAAAATGGAAGCTTAACATGGAAAGGAACCTGACAAAGGTCATATCTAGTCATAGAAAGAACTCTTTGCTTTGGGTTTCGTGGTCTGGCACTTTACTAAATCATTTGGATTTCCAGACCACAGTCTAAATGTGCCTCTTCACAACTGTATGTGGGATAATCAAGTGATTTGTCCAACCCATTAATCATTTTAGAAACTATAGTGGAGAGCTTAGGTTTATTTCACAGCTACAGCACTTCTGAGACTTACACTCGTAAATGGGCCAGAGTTTCAATATGACATAATACACTATTTTAGAGATTAAAGGCTTCCCTTGCAGTTTTTATTTAATTATATAGGTCTTTGTCTTTAGGAGAGTAGAGTGATTTTTGTTGTTTATTGAAATCTAAACCTGACCTGACCTCTTGACTCACACGGGTGTCGTTTGTTGAAATGGTTTGAAGAATTGTCAATGTCTATGCTTAAAATATAGGGAAGAAACAAAATTAAAGTTGATATTAAGCTGCTAATTTTTAATCTTACAGATCTTCTTAATTTCTTTATCACTGAAAATAAATAAAAGGAGAAATTCCTACTTTTATTCAGAAATATCTACATTCACTTTAGAAACAAATATATACAATATTATCTATTTCAAAATAAGCCATGAGCTACTAAAAATGTTTTTAACAATATCAACATTTATTTTCAAAATTCTTGATGAAATTATTTTTCTGTTTTAGACATTGCCTGCCCTGAGAAAAAACACGCAATACTATTCACCCTGCGTTGTGATGTCTCTGATGGTTTCCAAATGTTTCTTTGCTATGCAGCAGCAGTATATGATTTCTGATCCAGATGCTTCAAAAAGCAATCCTAACAAAGAAACTTAATCTGAGCTGAACTTGGCACACATTCCAAGAACCTATAGAATGATGTTTTGGAAGCTGCTCAAACAAAAGCTAAAACAGAAATATGCATCCACAACCATATATCCCTAGCAGTTAGCAATAAATGAAGGATACAGACTTTTTCCATGAGCATGGGTGAATGGAAGTTAATGCTTATAAAATACAGTTTAAGCACCAAAACAGTCTTTGAGATTGATACTTTTTTTTAAAGTGAAAGCATCCGTTTAATTCACAGGAAGGTAAAAATCAAATAAAAATAGTATGTATGTTCTTTGAAAGTTGTGCAGAAACTTTGGTGTTACCCTCAAGTAAGAAATTACTTTGTGATATGTAACACATTTATGGTGTAATAATCTAAAAGTATTAATATAGAGATACAAAAGAAGTTTGGGTCATTTCCTCCAGTTGACAGGGCAGGTATTTTGAGATTCATTTTAGAGTCCTTAAAGGAAAGGGGACAGAGAATATGCCAGAAGTAATATTGAGATTATTTTTTAAAGTTCATGGAAAATTGGGTTAAAAGATATTCATTGTGATGAAAAATTTCAATCCATGCATACAATATACATTTTCTGTGAATTTTAGAAAACTGAAAGTAAATTTTTTGAAGCAGAGAGACAGAGAATGTGTGTGTGTGTTCCTATCCAGTGATGAACTCCCTTCTCCCTGATTCCACCCAAATAGCTGTGGCTAGTCCGGAGCTGAAGTCAGATTCTGAGAATGCAATCCAGGCCTCCCACATGGGTGGCCAGCACCCAACTGAACCATCACCACTGCCTCCCAGGATCTGCCTTGACTGGAAGCTAAGTCAGGAATGCAAGCCAAGTACGCTGATGTGGGATATAGGTTTCTAAACCACCCTATTATATATCTACTCCCTCCATTAACATTTTGAAGACCCCTCACATTTGAAGAGATAATGCCTGAGGATTTTCTGAAACTTACAAATATTAGCAAGCTATATATTGAAGAAGTGCTACTCCAAAAGCAATAGAAAAATACATAGTAGATTCATAATAGTAAAAAGTGCTGAAACAGAGTCACTCAAAAGTAGGCAGAGGAGAGAAAGGATATGTGACACTTCAGTGAAAACAACGAAAGTCAAAAGACAATAGATTATTTCAAAGAAATAACTCCAACCTACAGTTCTGTACCAAGTGAAAATATTCTTTGAAAATGTGAAATGTTCTTAATTCATATCAGTCTAAATATTAAAACATTCATTCACCAGCAAACACTAAAACAAATAGTACTGTATAAAAACTCATTTTTGTAAATTTATTTAAATTCCTAAAATCTTATTAAATACACTGAATAATTTTTTTTCATAAATTCTCTCTAGGATTTCCACAAAGGTTATTACACTGTGTGTGAATAAGAATAGTTTTACTTATTTTCTGGTCAGTGTTACTTTTTTCTTTTATTGCACAACTAGTCCAATGTTGAACAGAAGTAATGATGATAGAATCTATTCTTACTTTGTTTCTGATATCTGGGGAAAGCCTTGAACTATTTACAATAATTAGTCATGTTGTAGGCTGTAAGTTTTTAACAAGATAGTCTTTTTAGCTTGTTTTTTTTTTGACAGTAAAGGGATGAAAATATAGTATGGTAAAACTTTCTTTTATATCTTTGTCAAACAAGTGGTTGAATGTTACACTATAATTTTAATGGTTCATGTGTGATTACTTTAAAATTCTCTGCATTTCCATTCAATCACTGTTTATGGCCATTGTCTGTATTCACACTAAAGTCTTCTTTAAGTGTGGGTTTGTGTGCATGTGTGTGAGAGAGAATAAATCTAACAAAAGATGTGCAATATCTCTAAATAGAACATGGAGAAAAAAATAGCAGGGAAAGCTAGACCACATTCATGTACTGGAAAAGTAAAATATGTGAAAGTAACAATTTTACTAAGCTTTGCTTTTAGGTTCAAAGCAAACTCAGCTTATATCTCAGAAATACGTCTCTCTTGATCATCTTTCATTTCATCTCTCCCTGCCTTCAATCTTTGCTCCTCTTCATCCCTTCCCTACGGTGTTTCTCTGAAAATTTCTAAGGTGGTTCTTTGCAACCTAGCCAGTTCTGAGGAGAAATAAGATTTGTTATCAAGATTTATTAGACAAGAACAGTGTTTAAGACTATGCAGGAGATATGGAGAGACAAAAGGACTAATGGAAAGAACGGAGTCCAAAGATAGATTAGCAAGCATGTGGATACTTGATCCACGGCCAGAATGAGACTGCAGAGTGTTGGTGAAAGGACAAATGTTTCAGTAGTGCTGCTGAGCCACTGGCTATTCTGCAAACCTCAGCCATGCACACAGTAGGTCTGCACTGGTGCTCTAAACATGAATGGCAAAATAATAGTGGAAGAAATATTCCTAACGACAGTAGATAGGAAAAGATTTCTTCCTAAGAAATCAGCAGTGCCCGACGTGGTAGCCTAGTGGCTAAAGTCCTCATCTTGCATGCACTGGGATCCCATATGGGCACTGGTACGTGTCCCGACCACCCTGCTTCCCATCCAGCTCCCTGCTTGTGGCCTGGGAAAGCAGTTGAGGATAGCTCAAAGCCTTGGGACCCTGCACCCATGGGGGCGACCTGAAAGAGGCTCCTGACTTCAGATTGGTACATCTCTGGCCATTGTGGCCACTTGGGGAGTGAATCAACAGACAGAAGTTCTTCTTCTCTGTCTCTCCTCTTCTCTGTATATCTGACTTTACAATAAAAATAAATAAAAAATCTTTCCAAAATCAACAATACTAAATAGAGGAACAAACTTGTAATTACTGCTTTAACATTGAGAATGTTCACCAGGAAACATCAAGAAAATGAGAAGCTAGGGTATATAATGTAGAAATTTGTGGCACACACAGTTAACTATGAAAAATGCTGATCTCTAGGTGCATAATGAACTACAAATCAGTGAGGCAAACACTCTTTAAGATGGGTGTGAATAGAGATTTTAATGTGTGCTTACAAAAAGATGTCACATGGCTAGTGAACTGTGAGAGGTGTTCTACATCATTAATCAGCATGGAAGTATGGTGGATTTTGTTTAAAATTTGCTTAAGAGGCAGATGGAGACAGAAATTTTCGATCTGTTGACTGACTCCCCGAATACTGGCCTAGGCCAGGCTGGAGCCAAGAGCCAAGAACCCCATCCAAGTTTCACACAAGTGGCAGATACGTAAGCACTTAGACCATCTGCTGCTAGCTTCCCAAGCACACCAGCAGGAAGCTGGATTGAGGGCAGAACAGTTGAAATGAACCATTACAGCAATGTGGATTTTCAACATCGCTACCAGCAATAGCTTCATCTGTCACCATACCACATCGCCAACTCCGGAAATACAATTTTTTAAAAAAGATTGATTTTTATTGGAAATGCACGTTTATAGAGGAGGAGGAGGAGAGAGAACAGTCTTCTGTCTGCTGGTTTACTCCTCTGGTGACTGCAGCTGGAGCTGAGCTAATCTGAAACCAAGAGGAGCTTCCAGGTCTCCACATGAGTGCAGGGTCTCAAGGCTTTGGGCCATCCTCCACTGCTTCCCAGCCCACAAGAAGGGAACTAGATGAGAAAGGGAGCAGTTGGGACAGGAACTGGTGCCCATATGGGATTCCAGAGCTAAAATGGGAGGATTAGCCAGTTGAGGCATGGCATGGCCCTGGGTTCCCAGAAATGCAAGCTAAAATACAATTACATATTACTACATACCTACCAGAAATAGCTGAAATTAAAACCCAAGTATGGGTGAGAGTGTGGGGCAGCTGGTTCTCATTCACTGCTGGTGGGAGTGTAAGTAGACACAGTGACACTAGAAAACTGTATCAACTGTATGTATTTCCTATAATGCAGCAATTCTTCATCTATTAGATATCCAACAGAAATACCTATTTACACCAAAAATTTATTATTATTTATAGTAAAAACTGTAAACAAGATCACTGTCAGTAAGTAGAACTGAGGGGGCTGACGTTGAGGCATCATAGATAAAGCAGCTATCTGTGATTCCTGCATCCAATATGGGTGCTGATTTCAGTCCCAGTTGCTCCTGTGGCTGCTGTGCATTCTCATCACCTCCAGTATTGAGTGGTTCTTCCACCTGCCCATCCTCAGCTCTTTCTCTTTGTCATCGTCTTCATTATTATCATGATCATCATCCTCAAAAGCTGCTGTATCTCCAGTTCCATTAATTTATGATGCTGCTGAGAAAGTTCTGGGTCTATGGTAGCTGTTGGCCAATTGCAGTTATTGGTGCATCTGCTGGTGTAGGTGCTGCTGCAGGTATAGCTGGAGGTTGCGTGATGACACCCATTGTGGTAGACTCCGTCCAGGAGTTTACACTCTCACAGGCTGCATTTCTGGTGCCAATTATTGTAGCACAATAGAGTGCTGAGGCTGGAAGGTATACCAGGTTTTGTTGGCTGCCCTCAACCCTGGCAAAGCTGGCCTGCTTGTGCTGCAGGAGTCACACCCACAGGGAGTGCAGAAATAACAGCTGTCACAGCAGCCACCCTACTCCATGCATCTGTGTGTTGTCAGCCTGGAATCCTGACCACTAACTTGTGGGGCTGGGCTGGCTGTGACACAGGAATAAGGACCTGCTGGGCCTGAACCTGCCAGTGCAGTAGATGTTGCTGTTGAACTTGTAGTAAAAGTGACTTCTCTTTGGAATGGCATCTGTCTACTGCCCTAGGTTGTGTAGATTTATTCTCTAGTAAAGTTTTTGAGTTCAATACTTGTTCATCTGTGCCATTTTCTGGAAAGGTGTTTCTCACATCATGAATGCCATCCTCAATAACAGAGCTGGTAAAATTTAGGCACAGTGTAGTGTGTGTATCTATCAAGTCTTGCGATTTCCACACACCACACAAATGAGAAGTAACCCTGGGAAAACAACACACACACACACACACACACACACACGGTGACCTATATCATCACATGCTTGGGTCTAAAATACAAATAAAGTTGATTCCGAAAGAGGAGAGCAAGGGAGGGAGAGGAAAAAGAGGCAGATAACGCTCCTCCGGAGCTAGAAAACCTTGAGAAATGCCTTAAAAAAAAAAAAAGCAAGCCACAGTCCCTGAGGGGTCTTCAGGGAGTTGCCCTCTCTCTGTCTTGCTCCAGGAAGGGGAACCCTCAGATGTCCCAGCACCAGCGATAGCCGGGATGCTGCCTGTAGCTTACAGTCCCCTCAGTTGCACACACGAGTTCCCTGTTCATTGCGACTTTCCATCCCTTGCAATTGCTCATCTTTCTCATTTCCCAAATGACTAGTGCTAGCAAGTGTTTTTGTCTGTGAGCTGATTGTTGGCCATTTTTATTCCTCCTTTTGAGTAACATCCATGTAGGTATGTGGTCCATTGCGAAATCATTTTTTCTTTGTTTTCCATTTTGTGTTGAATTTCTTTGATATTTGAATATGGGCTCCTGATCAAATGTATGATTTGCAGATATTTCCTCCAATTTTGTAAGTTATCTCCTCACTCCGCTGATTCCTTAGTGTGTAGAAACTGTTTAATTTGACAAAATCTGATGATTTTAGCATTTGTTCTCTGTGCTTCTTCCCAAAAATCTTTGCTCAGACTATTTTCATAAAGTGTTTTTCTGTTAGTAGTTTTATAGGTTGAGGGCCTAGGTTTAACTCTTTAATCCATTTTGGGTTGGTTTTTATTCAAGTTGGAAAGTCAGTCTAATTTCATTCTTTAACATCAGGCGATCTGATTTTCCTAGCATTGTTTGTGAAAAGACCTGTCCTATCTTGGCATTTGTGGTCAAAATAGAGATAGGAAAAGAAGAAATGTATTCCTTGTTTCCGTGTTGGTTAACATGGCTGTTGCATTGCTGTTTGATTACTACATACAGTGCTGTAGTGTCAAGTCAGGGAATGTAAGGCATCTAGCTTTGCTGTTTTCACTCAGAATTGCTTTGAATATTCTGGATCTTCTGTAGTTCCATTAAGACTGTTTTTTTTTTTCTCCTACCTAAACAGGAAAAATGACATTGGAGTTTTCATGAGTATTTTATTGAATCCATGTAATGTTTTGGATAGTGTGGGCATTTTAATAATGTTATTCTCATAATCCATGGGCACAGGACATTGTTTCCTTTGTGCCATTCTGAGTTTCATTTTCAATGTTTTTATGGTCCTCAGTGTATAGATAATTTGCTTCCTTGATGATACTGCTTATTCCTTAAATAATTCATTATTTGCATGATTGTAAGACTTCTTTGCCCCTGTAATTGGACTGTAAGCTCTAGTATCTGCTTTTGCTGCCCACTGCATATCCACTGTCTAGACAGGACTTAGTATAAAACTATTTGTTGAATGAATGAACGAATTTAAAAATCTCAAAAGTTTCATAATCCTTTTTTAACTTAAAGTATTAGTATATAGTTGAGTTTTACTTAGTGAGCCATTCAAACTATTGCTAAATTGCATTCAGCTCTCTAACATGCTATGTAACATTCCTGGGAGAAGTCAATTTGCAAATTTTAAAATTCATCTTACTTAATGTCCTTGATATTGTAAAAATTGGTCACATGCAGTTATTATATCAGTTAAAGAAAAATGAAACTGGAAATTTAAAAGTATTTACAGATAAAATAACTCAGTTATATTTACAAAAGATACACAATTTTGGAAATAATCCTTTCACTTTTTCCTGTTACTTAATGTTTTGAACTCACTAGAAATAAAATATCAGACAACATGCCAATACCAGAAGAGTGATTTAGACCTTATTACACCTAAAAGGGTGCCAGGATAGCACTATCTACAGTAGTTGCAATTGCATAGAAAAGACTCTTTGTTAGATTACACAGCAAGGTAACCTTTAATTCCTGGTTTTTCCAGCTCCTCTAACTAGATCCTGATTTCAGTCGCAGGACTGCAGAGTTCTAGTTGAGGAAGGCAGAGACACATTGATTGGCAAATGACAACATGCCCAAAATGTTTTCAGCACATGTGACCTTTGGAATCTCACATGACAAATTTCTAAAACAAAATGAGCTTTCCTCTTTAAACATTGTTTCTTAGGATGCAAAATTTATCAGATTTAGTCACATAGTTTAAGGAAAAATCCATTTATAAGTGAATTTATAATGGCTAAACACAAATGATAGCCAAAAATATAACTACATGTGCATTAGCTAATAAAAGTTATGTATAACCTTTTGTAAAATTTGTCAAAATGCAATGATGAAAGGAAAATTGTACATATTTGTTTTTACAGAATTGCCTCAATATTTATTTACTTAACTAGAAATCCATTCCCCTCCCCCATAAATTGACTATATATATATTCAGAATTGATATAAAATTTAAAAATCCTTGCTAGAATTTGAGTGCTGGCTAGAGAAACTGGTGTAGAATGCATAAGATGTATTTTCAAATGTTAATGTTGTTCCATCAGTGGTTTCATTCTTTCCGTTTCAGTTATCATTCCACTTGGGGAAGCATAACTTTCTTAAGTGGCAAAAAATTTCAAGAAGCAGAGTGCGACTTGGTCGTTAATAATAAAAATTTCAATCAAGTAAATATTGGCATTTAAAATGTTCCCCCAAAATGTGCTTATTGGAAAAATATGTGCATGTTTAAATTTTGAATAGATAGTGCACTTTTATGATTTTAGTAACATTTCAGTGTGGCTCAGGGTTGTGGATTTAGACAGTTAAGGATGTCAGACTGAATGTGCAGTGATTCTGGAACCCAGCACAACGGAGTTTCTTGACTCACTTCCATCTGGTGTTTTCTGAGACTAACAATGTGTCTGTTTCTCATGATGGCAACAGACAGAAATGACAATGGTGCAGAACCCAGACAAGGGGAACCTTAGAACCTTACCTGGTCATTCTGTTCACTCACAGTTTGAAATACTGACCTCAGCCTTAAAAAATGTCAGACATCTTTTTTCATTTAGCAAATCATCTTTTAAAAATATGTGTCTGTATTCATTTGCATTGACTTCCTCTTGGTGCACTAAAAAAAGTTAAATATAGATAGCTTTTTAAGTTTCCCAAGTGCTTCATTTAACTCTTGAAAATCCTTGTGAGTGGGCAGCACAGATATTATCTCGGACTTATAAATAAGAACCCCTGAAGTTGTAATAAATGAAGTGATTTGCCAAAGAGAATCCACCTAGTAAGTCAAATCTGGCGATGACACACAATACAATGTGAACAGATCCACAGGCTTTGCCAGCAATTAGACATGGATTTAAATGCTGAGCCTCCTGCTTAATTGCTGTCTGACATTGTGCGAAGGACTCGACATTTGTGTGTCTCAGTTTCTTTCTTAGTGAAGTGACTACTGGCCATGGATGTGAGAAATACCATCCACAATGCACAGTCAGCACTACCTTTCCAAGCAGCATCTGCTCTGTCTCCCTTTTGATCCCTTAGGAGAGCTCAGAATTGTGCAGGGAGCCCTGTGTGACACTTGCATGTGCTCACGCCTGCGATGTGACACTCACTACTTTGAGACGCAGGTACAGCGAGCAGGACACTTCCCAGTGATGGATGGAAGCAGTTAAGCTGTAGCAAATATGAGCAGGTGGCCCAAACAGATTGTTACAGCAGTCACAAAATCAAGATCCTTATAATAGAAGGCATTTTGTTAGGAAGAAAACTTTTCCTTTTACTGAGAAAAATACCATGAGACTGGGGGAATCCAAGAAGTTTCTGAGGGCATGGATAGCTGGAAATGCCAGTGCAGGAACTCACACAGCTGCTCTAGGCTAGAAGCAAGCAGGACCTGGGAAGCATGGGAGCATGGGAGCATGGTCGCAGAGGACGCAGAGGAAGGCAAGGGACATGAGCAGTGCTGGTGTCCCAGGAGCCCCTGTGTGGAGTGCCAAGTTGGCTGTGCACTGGGGAGCCTCGGGCCATACAGGCCCTCCCCCACTTCCTGTTAGCATTGGCTGCTCGTGGTACTCTGAGAGCAGCAGTGACGAAGAGATGAGTTCTCTCTCTCTTTCTCTTTTTTCAATTTATTTGAAAGGCATAGACCCACACATCTCCCATTTGCTGGTTTACTCCCCAAATGCCCATACACAGCTAGGGCTGGAGCACGTAAAGTCAAGAGTCCAGAACTCCATCTTGAATTTCCCAAGTGGGTGGTAGGGCTAAGAGTACTTGAGCTGTCACCTGAGTCTTCCCAGGGCACACAATAGCCGGAAGCTGGAATCAGGAGTCCAACCCAAGTACAGCAGTGTGGGAAGGACGCGTCTTCACTCATTCCAGGAAAAAGTGTATTTTTTTCTAGGCAGAAGAAGAATAATAAGCCACAGAATGATGCACGGATTCGGACATGTTGAAGAAGGGACTGTCTGGGAGACACAGCATTCACTTTGATCGATTTTTATTATCAATCACACTAGAATGGCTGTCTCGAAAATAGTGTCTCGTGGAGCAATAAGAGACCTGTATCATTTAATGAAGCATAAAATCAGACATGAAGTGGTTAAATATGTAGATGAGATAGGAAGCAGTGTCAGCGCAGTGAGAGTTTGTAATGGTCTCCAGAGGGAAGGTTGACTTCACAAAGGACGTGAATTCTGGACAGCAGAGGCAAAGTCACTTCAGTTGGTGGAAAGAAATATAGGACCAGGGAGGTTTATGCAAAGCATCTAACATTGGTTCAAGACTGGCTAGTTGAACATCTGTAGTGGAGCAGTGTTTTACTAGGCTGTGTTGACTAATATCTCCATAAATAGATGATACTCTGTTCAATGTAATATATCATTTGTCCATTCATTATCAATTCTTTAGGTCCCTTGGTAGCTAAATCCGTTTAGACCGTCACCCAATCCTTCACCATTTGGTTCTATTTTTATGTAGTAGAAAAGATTGATTCAGATAATACAAAAAGATTTCCATTCAAGATTGAAAGTTTCAATCTTAGATATCGGAATCGGTTTTCAACCTATAAAAACTACTTTATTCAGAAAATGTTCAACTTATCGCTAGTGTAATGAGGATTTGTGAGGATTTAGTTCCTTGATAAAATATAAAATCCTAAGTATCATTCCCTGTATCCCACTGCTCAGAAATAGGAAGGCTAACCCGCCGAAGCTGGGCACTCAAAACTTTAAGTCAGATTATAAGGCTAAGTCCACCTGAGCCCTTCTTGGGTGCGGATTTCATTTCTGAGACCGCAGTGGCTTCGTGCATAGCCATATCTCAGCTCCAGGAGCAGACAGATGACCCAGGACTTTCTGGAAACCAGTAGGAAGCACATCCTGCTTAAACCAATTACGTGAAAATCGTCAGATTGCAGATGATGGCCAAGTTCACACATCTCATGTCTTGCAAACTTACCTAAGCCCAATAATACAAATAGCAACCAAAAGAGCTCACTATGTGTCATTCTTCTGGGAAATTGAAATCTTGGATGGGTATTTTGTGTATGAAGCAGCTCAGAAAATATAATTCTCAAGTAAATATGTTTGAAGAAGTGAATTTAATAAGTATGTTACACATTTGTGATTATTCTGTTTTTCTTATTAATGCATTTGAGGAGAAAAATAATATCTAAGTTCTAAATACTGTGTCTCATCTCTTCTTCCTTTCTACCATTTGAGCAATATAACTATGTGGTAAAATAGATGAAGGTAGATAAACAGTGCTTAATGTACAGATTTCTCACTTTGAATTTCCCAAGTGGGTGGTAGGGCTAACTCATAACTTCTGAATATTGCTTTATAATACACACACAAGGAAGCAGTTTACTAAACATCATTAGCAGTTCACGCATCCTTCAACATAAAAACTTATTTTGAACCAATTGAAACCCATGAGCTGCTTCTAAGGCAGTTCTTTGTTGTATGTTTGCATAATAATCAGTCCTAATCTGTTGGAAAACAAGTAAAGGACAAATGAATAAGGTCATGATTTTGGTCTAATGCTGCTTAGTGCAGTTTTAGCAATCTGCTCAAGACAAAAGGTGGCCGCTCAGCCAGCCAATTACACGTTTGTGTGGCAGATGAATCTTTAATGAGGAATCTGATTAACATTCAATAATAAACATGCAGGCGGAGAAGGCGACCATGCTAAACTCCAGCAAACATCATCAACGAAGGCTTTGTCCAGATTGAGGTCACAGTGGCATCCCAGAAAAGGCGCATTAAATGCAAGTTTATCAAACGTGTTGACATGGACCCTCTAGAGTGACGCAAAATCCCTGTTATACAGAGGCTACCTCATCAATGGCAGACTTGAACAACCAGTTATGAAAATGATGGACTGACCTGGGTTTATGAGGTCCAGGCACTGTTTCATTTTCAGAGCAACTCCATGTTGATTTGGTTTACTCTTGGGACATTAATTGCATGATACAATTACCATGTAGAAGATTTGACAGTTCCTGTAGCTTTAGTTTTTCTATCAATGACCAATTATGAGCAAATCGTAGGGACAGAGTTGTACTTGGATTTGTATCTCTTAAAGGCATAGGATCCCAAAAGGACAAATATGTTCTCTCTGAGATAAGGCAACCCTCATGTAAAACACAAAACATATATAGGTGAACAGGTATATATGTTTTCATAGATGAATTGTATAATGGAGATTAGCGTACCAGGAATTGAAGATACATTGCAGTTTGTACCTCTTCCCAGTGAAACCAGTAAGCATACCTTGATAATATAACACTAGATTTTCTGCCTTTCTTGATACCTACAGTACCATGATGCATTTAAATAGAATGTTAAACTAGTAACTTACTAAAGGACTGTATTACTGAAATAAGATGAGGAAAATCGTGGGAAGGGAGATGGGAAGGAAAAGGGGAAACTATACTTACAAAAATGTATTGTGGAGAATAATGACAATTTTTTAACAAAGGCTGTTAATTTAGAGAAGAAGATCAGTGGAACAGAATAGAAACACCAGAAGGAAATCCACACATGTATACTCACCTAATCTTTGACAAGAAAACGGAAAACAATCCAGGTAAAATACCTGGTTTATTCAACAAATGCTGTTGGGACAACTGGATAGCAGCTTGCAGAATAAAGAAGCAAGACCCACACCTGTCGCATTATACAAAAATCAGCTCTAACTGGCTCAAGGACCTAAATTTACACGCAGAAACCATCAAACTATTAAAGGAAAATATAGGAAACACACTCCAAGATATTGGAACAGGGAAAGACTTCTTAGAAAAGACACCCAAAGCAAAGGCAATTAAATCCAAAATGAACAAATGGGACTACATCAAACTAAAAAGCTTCTGTACAGCAAAGGAAACAATTAATAAAGTGAAGAAGCAACCAACAGAATGGGAGAAAATTTTTGCATACTACACAAGTGATAGGGGACTAATATCCAAGATCTACAAAGAGCTTCAGAAACCCAGGGACAGCAAAAACAACAACCCTGTAACAAAATGGGCAAAAGAAATGAACAGACATTTCTCAGAAGAACAGGTTCAAATGGCTAACAGGCATATGAAAAGATGCTCAGGCTCCCTAGCCATCAGAGAGATACAAATGAAAACCACGTTGAGGTACCACCTAACTCCAGTGAGGCTGGCCTACATTCAGAACTCGAATAACAACACCTGCTGGCGTGGATGTGGGGAGAAAGGTACCCTCCTTCACTGCTGGTGGGAGTGTAGGCTAGTACAACCACTATGGAAATTAGTATGGAGAGTGCTGGGAAAATTGCAAATAAACCTGCCATATGACCCAGCTATCCCGCTCCTAGGAATATTCCCAAAAGGAGTGAAATCTGCCTGTGAGAAGGGGATCTGTAATTCTATATTTATAGCAGCACAATCTACAATTGCAAAGACGTGGAAGCAAACCAGATGTGCGTCCAAGGAAGAGTGGTTAAAGAAACTGTGGTATATCTACTCCATGGAATATTATGCAGCTATTAAGAAAAACAAAATTATTCTATTTACAACCAGGTGGTCCCAACTAGAAACCATTATGCTGAGTGAAATGAGTCAATCACAAAAGAACAAATACCATATATTCTCTCTCATATAAGGAAGCCAACATGGAAAGGGTAACTCCGACAGTCCAATCTATGCTGGTTTTTTGATGTTTTTACTTCAGTTTGGTTGCTTCCAAATAATCTCTATTCTCTAGTAGAATTCATCATGTGCTTATGAAGTATATGATGGCACCATTTTTCCCAAGAGACTTCTGTGTTTCCTTTTTGTCATGCATGTGTTGGCTATTCAGTGGTGTTACTTTTTTTCAGGGTGATATACTCTGTTGTCGATGTTGTTGGTGTTGTTGTTGATGTGGTTGTTATGAATTGATGTCAATCTGAAACAGTAATATTATTTCAACCCCAAACAACCTGTATCTCATGCAATAAGATATTGTGAAGTAATCAAGGAATCAATAATCAAAAAAAAAAAAAACAAAGGCTGTTAATTTAAAAAAATTTTTTAACAAAGGCTGTGGAGTCAAGTGTTTGAAGGTTATGTCTTTTATGAGTACCATTACTTAAAGATGGGAATATCACATATTATTTTTAATTAAAACTTCCTTGGATTATAGCAGATACATAAAAAAAATACTCTATGCATTTTACAAGACTTTCATACCTGTTAGCTCTTAATAGAATTTTAAAAAATGAAGAGAAAGAAATAGCGTCCTGGTTGGTTCTTTGTAGGCACAACATTCCTGCTTACCTGTCCGCCCAGGTGACTTCAGGCACTGTGTGTTCATCTTGCTGTTTTGCACTTCTATGCTGCTTTTTCTCTGTTACGTTCGTGAAACTCCTCAAAGCTTTTGAGTATAAATACTCTTCACAATACATGTCTTTGATACATATGGAGTCCTGTTGGTCAACATTTATATTATTCTCCCATTCCACTGCTGCTTGTGGCTTCTTGCTGCCACAAGTCTTTCAGTGACAAACAATTCATGTGTCTTCTAGCGAACATGTAGGCATTTCTATTGGTTATATTTCCAGGAATATTGTTGCGGCATAAGATAGACATAGATTCAGTATATAGGTACTGTGAGACAGTTTTTCAAAATGGTTATACTCATGTTCCCATTAATAGTGAAATGAGGATACTGGCTGTTCTACATTCTCATGAATCTTTAACGATTTTTCATCTTAGTCATTTTGGTATATATGCAGTGATATGATGCGGAGTAAGTTAGAAAACTCAGGGAAAACAGAATTAAAAGTTTATTTTGGGACAAAAAAACTTTGGAATCTGCATTTCATGAGGGATTGTCAAAAAACTCATGGAAAACACATTTTAATGAAAACTATTTGGATTTCAAAAATTTTTGCACCAAATACTGTTTCAATTGTTCTTTTTAAACTTTTTAAAAAGTTTATTTTTATTGTAAAGTCAGATATACAGAGAGGAGGAGACACAGAGAAGAAAATCCTCTGTCTGCTGACTTACTCCCCAAGTGGCTACAACGGCTGGAGTTGAGCCAATCCAGAGCCAGGAGCCTTCTCCAGGTCTCCCATGCAGACACAGGGTTCCAAGGCCTTGGGCCATCCTTGACTGCTTTCCCAGGCCACAAGCAGGGCTGCTAGGTCATGAACTGGAACTCACATGGGATCCCAGTGCGTGCAAGGCGAGGACCCAAGCCACTAGGCTATCGTGCTGGGCCCTCACTTTTTTTTTTTTTTTGAAGATTTATGTATTTTTATTGGAAAGCAGATTTACAGAGAGACAGAGAGACAGAAAAATCTTCTGTCTGCTGGTTAACCCCCACGTGGCTGCAATTGCTGGAACTGAGCCAATCAGAAACCAGCAGCCTGGAGCTTCCAGCCTCCTCCAGGTCTCTCACATGGGTGCAGGGTCCCAAGGCTTTGGGCCATCCTCGATTGCTTTCCCAGGCCACAGGCAGGGAGCTGGATGGGAAGTGGGGCATCTGGGATACGAACCAGCTCCTGTATGAGATCCCGGCACTTGCAAGGTGAGGACTTTAGATTGTGCTGAGGCCCTCGATTAGTTTTAATGAACATTTTAAAGTACCTCTTATTATGGTTTTAATTTATATTTCCCTGATAACAAATGAGATTGATTATTCACTTGTACTTTTATTGAGCATCTGAATGCCATGTGTGTGTGCACTACCATCTACATTTTTGGCCCATGCATTTTGTTACAAGCTGAATTATATTTTATTATTGTTACTAAGGTGAATATATTTCTAATGAACTTGCAAGTAAATATAATCTAAGGTTTTGCTTTATTTTAGAAATCTGGTAGGAACTGAAATCCATCTGTGTTTAAGCTTCTGAGTTTATACTGAAAACAGAAAAAATAGACACAGAAATTAATAGTGTAGGATGCTGGTGAACCAACTCATTATAACAATTAGAGTAAGAAGGGATATGTAGCACCTACTCTAACTTTCTTGCTGAAATTGTATTCTGGGTATCCAAAAAATAGATAAGGGAAAATTCTAAAACTATTCTACATACCCAGCTGTAAGCAGCTGGCCAAGTTGCCGTGTATCTAGGCAAGCATAAGCTGCTGGGAGAAAAGCAGCCAATAGCTGGTAGGCATTCTGGGCCTGGTTGATGCTAAATCTATGTTAGTTATACCAATGTGCCAGCAAAGTTACTTATTCTTTTTTTTTATATATATATATATGTGGGAAAGGCAAGGAAGGAATGCCAGCTAGGCAAGGACATGCCACCACAGCCCCCAGGTAGGGGGGCTACAGACTGTCCAGAGAAGTGGGGCGTTGTGGGGAGGGTCTGGTGATGTATTGCAGTAGGGACAGCTGAGAGCATGTTTGACAGGGAAGGAGTCACTCCTGAGGTCTTTCAGGAACTTGCAGGTACGCAAGGGAACATGTATTAGGACTGGGCCTCCTCAGTTGTTAATGCCTGTGTAGTGGACAGCATGTCCAGATTTATCCAGGAAACATGATGGCCAGCTCATCTAGGACAGCAAGGGACAGTGACTGTCTTGTTAAAGAATGGACAATTCTCCTGGCCAAACTTTGCAGCCATTCCTGGGTCTGACAAAATATGCCAAACCTGAGCAAAGATGGTGGTTCTGAGCTGCCCTGGACTGGAGTTAAGCTTGAACCAGGAGTGAGAAGGCCCCCGGCAGCCCTTGCGCTCACCCAACATCTCCTACCGTAGTCCTGGTTTCCTGTGGTCTTAGCTCTGCTTGGACAAGGGATTGATCACAGCTTTGCAGAGCTGCCCAAGACACAGCCCCAGGGACCCAGAGGGAACACAGAGCAGAAAGGAGGAAATCAGATGACCCTGGGCAGGAGGAGGAGTCCCGCAGGGGTCAGAGTCCTGGAGCATTGCAATCCTCATGGCCCAGGGTCCTCTCTAAAAGCGAGTCTGTTCAAAAGGACTTCCTGGGTTTGGACACACCTGTTCATGCATCCTAATGCCCAGACTGAGGGGATTCCTCCAGGAGAGCTTTTTTCACCAGCACTTAGGCCTGTTACATTTCTTTTGTTTTCACAAGCCTTTGCTCAGATCCTTGGCAGACTGGAGCCACACCTGCTGTTGCTGTGCCAGCCAGCCATGCCAATCAGGCCTCTGTTTCAGTTTTACAGATTGGCTGTGGTGGCCATGGTAACCGGCAGGCAGAGTACACCACTGTGTCCCAGTGCCTGCCAGGGATGGAGGGCCCAGCGCCAGTGAAGGGAGATGGAGGTGGCTCTGGAAAGGGCAGCTTGGGACAGCTGCCTGGGGCACCCCAAACCTGACTGTTACATCATACTTACTAACTTCTTACTGTGGCATGTCAACATATAATTGTCTCAGATATAGAAAGCTTTATCTTAAGAATAAAAAGAATGTTGTCATTCCCTAAGTAATAAAAAAGCATAATATGGAAAGATACAGTGTGGGTAAAACTATGAGAAAGTTGTGTTCACAAGACAATTTCTGCTGGTTCCCACCGATATATGACTGTGCTTACTGTCTTGTCTGACTTATCAGACAGGCTAAAGGACAAAACCTTGTTACAAAGTCTATTATATTTCCAGCAGGGAAGAATATATTTTAGAGAATAAGATATCCAATCTTTCCAGAACTTTTCAGTGTTCCCATATTGCCCGTTTCTGCTCCCTTGGAAGAAAGACAAGCCCAAACGTTTTCCCACAGAGAAGTATTAATTGTGAGGTGTAATTCACCAGCCCACATGGGAACAGTACTTAACTGTGCTCTTCCTGTGAGTGCTCAGTTAACTGCATGCTTCTGGATGGCATTTCCTCTGAATGTACACTGAAAATCACCTTATAAAACCCACAGCAGTGGAGCAGTGCTTGGTGCTCAGGGGCTGTGATACGATTTCATCATGCTAAAACAGGAAGATCATGGTTCAGCTTGCTCATGCCTAGCCATCATGACAGTTTGAACACTGAAATGGAAAAATGTTCTAACCTCTAGTCGCCTGATTTTGTATTGAGATAACAAATAATCCTGTACTTTCCAATACTAAAGAATCAACTATAAAATAATAGCAACAATAATAATAATACATGTGATTTTACTTTATCCTCAGTATAGCTAGTTAATACTTACAGGACTGTTGCCTTTTGCCAGGCACTATTCTAAATAGTTGACGTGAATTACTTTATTTAATCTGCATGATAATCCTACTGGCTCCAAAGCGTTTCTCTGGTTTTTCACAAAATAAATGACAGCACAGAGAAGTGCTTCCTTAAGATCATACAGCTAACAAGAACGCAGAAGTAGAATTTGATACCCAGCCATACTTCCTGCCTCCTCACTTCCACAGATGTCTCACTGTGTTACATCAGGAAAACGCTTAAGAATGTTAACTGCATTTAGTTACCTGGGAATTGCTATTTTTTAATGTGAGGTTATTCATATTTCTTCACGAATAGGCCTGTTCTTATCCCTGCAGAATGTTTGCTGAATATGCTGTCATCCCCTGATGGAACTGTATTTCTGACCAAACAATGTTACAATTATAACTTTGCTTGGCTTAAGGATGTGCATCAGGAGTCTATGTTGAGTTGGAAATCCAGTCCTTATTTTACAAGGCTAATCTGTGGAGCTTATCTTTGTTTCCAATGAATATTCAATCCTGAGTAGACTTAAAAGAGCAAATTAAAAACTTAGAAAGAGAGAAGGCTACGTTGCTTTAACCATGCCAGTTTTCAAAGTATAATTTTACTGTAATGTGGAAGAATAATCTGTCTAAATTTTCATGTTGCTGTTATTAAATGCCTTTTTAGTTTTGCCTTTGAGACGTAGAGTTTATGCAGATTTACTGACGTACCAATGTAGTTATATCTAGAGGTTTGTAGGAAATAAAATTGATGCATTTATTTTGTTGCAAAAAATTTGAAAATCCAGGTATGCAAGTCCCTTAGGATCACTTTGCCTTTGGACTAAGATCAAGTACTTAGGAATAGTTCATTTTTAATAGTGTATTTTAAATAGCATATTATAGTCTTCAAAACATGCTTGGAAAATGCTCATTATCTTTGCAATTTTCCTTGAACTTGGTGAACTGCCCTCATTTTTTAAAAATTCAGAACTCAAATGGGCCTTATTAATTACATTTATCTCTAGTATTCCACTGCTTTATATGCCTTCATCATTATGTAACAGAGTTATACATAAGCAGTCCCATACTAAAATTCAAGAATAAACATATATAAGCTTACTCTTAATTCAGAATTTCCAGGGCCAGTTACTTCAGTTCTAATTAAAGCACATGGTAATAGAGACTGGTTGATACAGTTTCTACACTTTAATAAGCTGATTAAAGAGCATTCTTTTGTATTCCAGATATCATTTAAAGATAACCCTGCCTCCCTACTTAAAAAAATTTAAAGCCTTTTATAACCTGGACTGGCAGACTCAACATCTGTTTCACTGGTAAAGGCCTAAAAGAAAGTAGGATAGGATATTAAGACTGTGCAGTGTTTTTTTTTTAAGATTTATTTTTATTTATTTATTTATTTATTTATTTATTTATTTTATTGGAAAGGCAGATAAACAGAGAGGAGAGACAGAGAGGAAGATCTTCCGTCCGATGATTCACTCCCCAAGTGAGCGCAACGGGTCGATGCTATGCCGATCCGAAGCCAGGAGCCTCTTCCGGGTCTCCCACGCGGGTGCAGGGTCCCAAGGCTTTGGGCCATCCTCGATTGCTTTCCCAGGCCACAGGCAGGGAGCTGGACGGGAAGTGGGGCTGCCGGGATAGAACCGGCGCCTATATGGGATCCCGGGCGTGCAAGGTGAGGACCTTAACCACTGCGCCACTGCGCCGGGCCCATGTGCAGTGTTTTTTAAAAAGCATTAGCTCAACATATTCAAAGGGGGAAAAGTTAACATGAGCAGTCATTAATGTGGAATAAAAAAATAAGTTTAAAATGAGTCTGAGCCTGGATTTACTAATGACTATTCATTTTTAAATTTTATCCTCATAGCAACTCTGTGAGATTTAATGCTGTCATTTTATGGATGAGGAAACCGCTTTAGGGAGTATAAGGTGAAGTGACGCAGAGTGGGGCAGGACTTTACATACAGGCTCAGACCTGAAAGCCACTGTCACGCAGGTGCCTTTAACTTACCGCCTCTTTAAAATCAAAATTTTACATCAAGAAAAATGTAATTTCTTAAACTATGTGTAGATGAGAGTACTATTTTACAAATCTTCACATTCTGTAATAAGAAAACCTGCCTGTATTAACTAAAAAATGAAGTTATACTTTCAGGAATCTGACACCCTATGATCTAATGTCATATAAAAACATGAAAATGAAATTTTTCCTGAGAAGTTTATAATAGAAACAACACAGATCCTAAAAACTGATATTCTAAGAAGAGGCAATTTAAAAGCAAATCTCAGCAATGGAAGTATTGCAGCAGTCTTGTAGCTCGGAGCTTCCCACCCCTGTGTCCTGTGTTGCAGTGCCTGGGTCCCAACACCAGCTTCCCAATGGAGCAGACCCTGGCAGACAGTGGCTTGGGTGGTTGGTTCTTGCCCTGCAAGGAGTCCTGGGTTTCACCCCCGGAGCTTGGCTCTGGTTCAGGCCCAGTCCACCTGCATGGACATTTGAAGGCTGCAGCAGTAGATGGGAGCCTTCTGACAGCCTACCTCTCAAAGAAGAAAGAAATGAAGTGTTTTTTATTTGCACTCAGAAATAATAAATTTGCTTAAGCTGCCACGTGATAGCGCTTCTGTGGAAGCAGTAGTGTTCCTTTTTCAGGACATGGCTGATTCATAATAGTATTAGATGTCACTGTTGTACTTCTGATTTCAAGCTGAAATGTTCTCCATGCTTGTGGTTATCTTATTCTTCCTCCTCTTTTTTTTTTTTTTTTGTCACAAAGGTAAAATGACGGGCAGACAGAGGTCTTCCATTTGCTAACTTATTCCCCGAGTACCTGCAGCAGCCAATAGGCCAAGCTGAAGACCAGCCTGGCCTCCATCTGAGTCTCCCCTTGCACTAGGACCATCGCCTGCTGCCTCCCAGGGTGCAGCTGAACAGCAAGCTGCAAGGGAAGTGCAGGTGGGACTCAGCCAGCCACTCCGGTGTGGGATGCGAGTGTCCCAAGAGGCAGCCTACCCTACAGCACCACAGTGCCTGCCCCTCTCCACATTCTTCAGTGGAACAGTTGACCATGCAGTTCAGATTTCAACTTTGCAAGGACAACTGCATTTAATTAGATTGCCACTTGTGTACATTTTTGTGGAGGAAGGGAGAGCTGCAGGCATCAAGTGGCTTGTGACGATTACAAGTGAGCAAGTTGCTGCTGGTGTGGGAATCAGTGGTGTGGGAACACAGATACTTGGGGCAGAAGGACAGTAGAGAGAGCATCTCTGTGACTCCAGTCTTACCTGGGATGTCACCGTCCCTTGATTGAAATATAAATAAATAAAAGGAAACTTAGAATTAAGGAGAGCTTGGACAGTGTAGGCAAAAAAAAAAAAAAAAAAAGTAATGCAATCTCCTACTTCAAGTTCAAGGCTATGTAACTGAAAATGGGAAGAACGTGCAACAGCAGGGCTGTGAATCCATGTAAGGCTGCATTTCTCAGGAAAAATGCTTACAGTCTTCCATATTTCAAGAAGCTAAAAAATTCTGAACAACCACATACTCATTTTTGATAAATGAGTACATTACCACAAGAAAGAATTTCCAATTCCAGAAAAAATATTGAAATTGGTCAAAGCTGCAGAGAACTAAGGGGAACATGATCAGAACCATATGATCTGGCCATATGCTTTTGCAGGCATTTGTAACCAAAATAAACATTCGGATTCGTCACGAGTGGTCTGCCTTGGAGTGAGGAGCAGCAGGGAAAGTCCCACGTTTTATTTTTAAGTGTTGAATGAATGAATATTATCATAACATTTGTTATCCTCAGATTTTAAATAGGTGGAAATACAGTTTAGGTGAATGCATTGATTTTGAAAACAGGGGTTTGGTGTAATTGGGGCTATTTGGAATCAGTGTCCTGGACAATAGGTAATGTGCTTCTGCCTGGTGAGACTGTTGGGGTGAGTGGATGTTAGGATTACTTTTGGTGCATGCATGGTTTGGGATAAATCCACCCCCATGTGAGAAACAAGTGTTGGTGGGATAAACATGAGCATGGTTGAATGTGGTTCAGAGATTGCCGGACAGTAGAGAACTAGAGGCATTTATGCAGGAGTCTTTGTTTGAATCCTTGCCTTCATCCCAGTGGGTTCTGGGAGCAGTTGTTGGGAGCCACGTCTGTTTATCCTGTAGTTGACTTCATGAGTAACTGCTCATCTTATGCCAGGATTGCACCAAAGCATGAATCTCTCTCTCTCTATGCTTTGGCACATTTTGGGGGGACGGGGGAGGCAGGAGATACGCCTTATCAGAAACAGATGGATCAACACGTCATCTGTTCCAATGTGTTGTTTCTCATTTGAGCATTTCTTGGTCTGATAAAGGTCGAGTTTGAAAAGCAATTTTCCCTTTCCTTTTGCAGTCCGTGGGATAGTGGGAGCATGTTTTGAAAAGTGGTGTCAGATACTGCTTTTAGTTTCAGAACTCAGGTGATAATGAAATGTGTTGCATTTACACTTGAAGACATTAAAGTGACAGAGGAGCAGCATGGCCCTCAGAGGCCTTCATTCTCCAGTGGGCTTTGAAACAGTGCACACACAGCTTTGTCATTGATGACCTAAAATAGCTTCTGCTTCTGGTCCATCCTCTCCTTTAAGGAATGACAGAAGGATTTTGTGCAATTTAACATTCAGGGAGATGCTTCAGATATTTCCCTCTATTAGAAAAAGATTTCAAAAAACATTCCTAAGGATAAAATAAGGTGGAAAAGGTTTAGGAAAGACAAATCACACAATCACATTTTCTTCATACAAAACTGCTGCCTTAAGGTTTGTTTGCAGACAGCTCCATGGAGGGCTGTTGCAGGTGGTAGAAACAACAGATGAGCAGCTGGAAAACTCTGTCACCAGTGTATATGAGGGGGTCTTTCAAGAGTTCTTAGGAAATGTGTGCTGGGGAAAACTGCATGGATTTAAAAAAACCTGTAAACTTGTATGCTTTTTAATTCCATCTTCCCATGAACTCTGAAGTGCTTTTATACTTCTCTTCATAATAAACCCAGTTGTTACAATCCAAAGGAATATGGCTTAGTGACTTTTAAAAATTGGTACTTTAATTTGCTCACCTCTTGAACAAATATTACTTTTTCCTGCCTCCCCCTAAGAATTCCTTGAGAAAGTCAAGTTAATATGAACTCGACTACACTAGGAGGCAGCGTGTTGCTAGCAGTGTATGGTAGGCCTAGGTACTTGATCTCTATGCACCTGTTACTCCTAATTTAACTGAAAAGTAGATGACTTATACAGTGCTAGGCTACTTGAAAGTACGGACACAGCAATATGTTATAACAGAAGCAAAGCAATGCCTCAACCAAAGCAGCCAGTTGCAACATGGCATTGTTCAGTTCCATCTGAGAAAAAGGATGGTGTGATAAATCGGGTATTTGCTATTTAAAGACGTACAAAATGAAAGGCCAAATACATAGAACCCTTTTGCCAACTAGGGAGAACTGTAAGGAGCTCCTGGCTTCAAGTTAGCCCAGCCCTGAAGCTGCAGGTTTTGAGGGAATGAGCCAGTGGATGCAGGAACTCTGTGGATACATCCTTTTTTTCATAGCATGCATTTTCTATGAACTTTTTGAAAACCTCTCATAGGTACATTGACATTTTTCTGCACCAAAATAAGCTTTGCCTTTTAATTCCATCTTCCATATTTTGAAGGGCCCTCTGTATGAGAATTGGGAGCCAAATAAGCTGTGAGTAGAATGCTCCATTCAGTTCATTTAGGCAGTGAATATGATACTGGGAGTATAACCAAACGGTGACCCAGAAAGCCCTTCAAGATGTTGTCATTGGAGTCCATGGGCTTCAGTGTTCTTCTGCAGTAACACTGTTTGCAATGTCTACCGTCTCTTTTTAAATTTACTTAATTGAAAGACAGACTTCCAGAAGACAATCTTCTGGTCAGTCTTCCATTCACTGGTTCACTCCCCAGATGACCACAATAGGACTGGACCAGATAGACCAGTCTCTCATGTGGGTATCAGGGACCCAGTCTTCCACTGCTTTCCCAGGCCATTAGCAGGGAGCTGGATGGGAAGTGGAATAGCAGGGATATGTGCTGGTACCTGTATGTGATGTTGGCATCACAGGCAGCAGCTTTATCTGTTACGCCACAATGTCAGCCCCTTCAGTGCCAATGTTTCGAGATAGATGAAAGCCCTAGGAAGGTAGAAGCTGATGACTTCAGCTGGCCCAGCCCTAGTGTTCCAGGCATCTGAGGAATGAATCAGCAGATGGAGGATCTCTGTCACTCTGCTTTTTAAATAAATAAATAGCTTGGGGCCAGCATCATGGCACAACAGACTAAGCCAGTATCCCATATGGGCACTGGTTCGCGTTCTTGGGCCCTTGCACTGAAATGGAAGACCCAGAAGAAGCTCCTGGCTCCCAGCTTGTACCTGCCCAGCTCTGGCCATTGTGGCCATTTGGGAGCAAACCAGTGGATGGAAGATCTCTGTCTCATCTTCTCTCTGTGATCCATTCAAATAAAAATAAGGAGCTATTTAGAAAACATCTTTAAATAATAACAGAAAGGAAAGTGCCATGTTTAGATCTTCACAGTAAAAAAATAATATGTAGTTTAACAAGCTCAAAATAATTTTGAGCATGTGGCCAAATCCTAGCACGTTTATTAGTTCTTTGAAGGACACTAAGATATCAATTATAATAGATTATTCAGTTTCCTTGCAATTAATATTAAGATAAACTTCAGAATGTGGAATATTGCAATCATTTCACATAACTCATCTTTTTATTACTTTGCCTTTTAGAGTAGAAAATAAAGCTCAATGATGTAAATATGACCAAGGCCAATCAGTTACTAGAAGGACAAAACTCAAGCTAACCCCAAAGTGTGTTCCCTTTTTCATTACTTAATGCAGAAAGCTTCTGTATACTCTGTTGTTTTTGATTCTCATGTTTATTTCTTATAAAGTCATTACCTGCATAATTAGATGAAAAGATGTGAGTGGAGAGGTTATATGAACTTGTCCAAATTAAGTCATCAGGTGAAGGTGTCAAATGGTGGCAATATTCATTTGTTTTGCTAATTAACTTTAAAGAATGAAATGTGCAAAATAGTAATATGTGAATTTGGTTTATTGTATTTATACTTAAAGCTTATACTATAAATCCTCAGTTTAAAGTTATACTAGATTTAATACTAAGGTTGGAATAACAAACTCATAGGGCTCCTACTTCTTTATGCTTCAAGCAGTAAATCAGCTCAACAAGCAATACATGAAAGTACCACCTGGCAAGGCAGATGGGTCCTTTTATAGCAGATAAAACGGGGATGGGTGTTTGGGATGCTGGTGTCTGAACTCTTATACCAAACGAGAGTGCATTAGGTTCCTGCTAATGGCGCCGGGGGAAGCAGCAGAGGATGGCTGACGTTCCTGACCCTGACACGGGACACCAGGATTGTGTTGTGTGATCCTGGCCTCAGCCTGGCTGTGCTCAAGGTGTTGGAGGTGTTCGAGCAGTGAGTCAGCTGATGGAAGATGTCTCCACCTCTGCCATCTGTCTATGTGTATGCCTTTCAGAGAAAGGAGAAAAGCCCTTTCAACTGCATGAGGTTATAAATGGTGGAAAAGAAACTAGTTGGTGGAAATAAAAATGCTACTTGTATCTAGTACTTTAGAACAAGAGGACAAATTAAACACTCTTGTATTGAGTTCTATAAATATTATTACAATTTCATGCAAACGATAAAATTTGAGGGAAAAATCACGAATTGATCAAAATATCTACCCCTTACTATAAGAGGACAGCAAATGAGTATAAATTTGTTGTTAAAAAATACTAGTATATTAGCTTATTTGTGCTTTGTTAACAAATACTCTTTTTAGCTGGTGTTTACCACTACGGTCTTAAAGGTTAATTATTAGGAACAACTTTTGTTTTCTTTCCAATATAATGAAGCTTGTTTAGCATAGAGTGAAATTTGGTATAAGATGTGTTGTTTTGGACCTAGGCCAAGAGGGTTTAGTTACTGAAAGCACCTCATTATAAGGTGGTCTTACCAATAAGGCGATCCACTGGCTCAGTCCCATGGATATTCTAACAAGGCAGCATTGTGGACCACAGGAAGCCAAACAGCTAATGGTTCTATCAAATGAAACCTTAAGACGCAAAAATGCAACCCCCTCCTCCCAACCTCCCCTTTTTTTGAGACATGAAAATCATTTAGAGCTAGTGGATCATGAACCTTTGTTCATTACCCTGAATTTCTGTTTCCTGAAGGGACATTCTTCAGAGTATGTTTCAGAGCTAAAGAGAAACTTCACATTAAGGGTTTAGTTTCCTTAGACAGCAATTATCTGATGCAATCTTTTTTGATCATGAGAAATTTCATTATCATAACTATATTAAAGATTGACCACATTAACCTATGGAAATACACAAGAAACTGCCAAAAATTCATAAAGGTTCAATTCTTAATAAGTTTAGAAAAAAAAATTTTTTTTAAAGATTTATTTATTTTTTATTACAAAGTCAGATATACAGAGAGGAGAGACAGAGAGGAAGATCTTCTGTCAGATGATTCACTGCCCAAGTGAGCGCAACAGCCAGTACTGTGCCAATCCGAAGCCGGGAACCAGGAACTTCTTCTGGGTCTCCCACATGGGTGCAGGGTCCCAAAGCTTTGGGCTGTCCTCAACTGCTTTCCCAGGCCACAAGCAGGAAGCTGGATGGGAAGTGGAGCTGCCGGGATTAGAACTGGCACCCATATGGGATCCCGGTGCATTCAAGGCAAGGACTTTAGCTGCTAGGCCACGCCGCCGGGCCCAAGTTTAGAAAAATGCCATAATGCTGGCATCCCATGTGAGCACAGGTTTCAGTCCTGGATACTTCCCTTTCAATCCAGCTCCCTGCTAATGCACTTGGAGACCTGAGTGGAATTCTAGGTGTCAGCCTGGCCCAATCTTTTGGCCATTGTGGTCATTTGAGGAGTGAATCAGTGCATACAAGGTATTTATAAATCAATACTAAGAGTTGTTTAATAGAAACATTAGGAGGTTAAAAAAATATGAATTGTATGATCATCAAACAGAAGCCATCCCTGAGGGATACCTACAATAACCAGTTGTATAACAAGCAATTCAATTTCATAAGAATTCTGTATTTTGCATGTTTTATTACAGAATAATATGACAAAATCTTGTGTCAGAAAAATAATGTAAAGGAAATATTAATTTACTTTGGAGAGTTAGAGGAGACAGATGCAGAAAGAATCCCCTGTCCACCAGTTCAATCCCTAAGAGGCTCCAATGGCCAGTTCTGGGCCAGGCCAAAGCCCGGAGCCTGGAGCCCAGAGCTGCTTTCAGTTCTCCCACGTGGGTGCACATGGGCCACCCTCTGCTGCTTCCTCACGCACATTAGCAAGGAGCTGGAGCATCCAGGGCTCATGTTGGTGCCTGTATGGGATACTGACTTTGCAGGCAGAGGCCTGACCTATGAAGCCATAGTCCTGGGCCCTGTAGGGAGGAACTTTTTTTCTTGAGATTTCTTTATTGTTATTGGGAAATCAGATTCACAAAAAGAGGAGAGACAGTGATGTTCCATCTGCTGGTTCACTCCACATGGCCACAATAGCTGGAGCTGAGCCAATCTGAAGCCAGAAGCCAAGAACAACTTCTGGGTCTCCCACATGGATGCAGGGTTCCAAAGCTTTGGACCCTCCCATGCTGTGTTCCCCGGGCACAAGCAGGGAGCTGAACGGAAAGTGGAACAGCCAGGAAACAAGCCAGCGATCAAGGATGCTAGTCTAAGTAAGATGAAGATTTAGTCATTAAGCCATTGCACTGCACCCTGTAGGAACCTTTTAAAAGAGTAATGTTCTGAATAGGAAGATCATAAGAATAAGAAGAAAGCCTATATGACCTTAGAGTGCCACAATTAAACCTATGTAATAATGAAATGTATAAGTGTATTAATACTTCTCATTAATTGCCAACACAATAGCTTTAAATGCTTCCTCTAAAACTGATCAAGTCATGAAACTTGTACTTTCCATTGTACCTTTTCTCCATGAAGAAAGCTTTTCCTTCTTCTGAAAGTTGATGTGGCTCATAGATTAGAAACTGTTTTCATTTCCTGAATAAATTCAGCATTACACAATTATTTTATATGCATTGAATATATATCAAATTATCTGATTTTTATTTATTTCAAAAACCCTAAAAATAAAGTACTAAGTTTGATTTACTAATTCTTTTTCAGTTGACCTTTCACTAGGGAAGGCTTCATTTGTTTAAAAAAAAATGCATTCTAGGTCTGTGGCTGATCTTTGACCATGTGCCAGACATTGTTTTAAATACTTTCATGTATTTTAACTCACTTAGCTATCTAAGCCTCTTAGAGACTTTTTATATATTTGTTCATTGTATTTGAAAGAGTGCTCATTCTAGTATCTACCTGCTGGTTCATTCCCCCAATGCATGAAATAGCTGGAGCGGCGTCAGTCTGGAACTCAATCTCCCGTGTGGCTGGCAGAGGCCCAAGCACTGGAGCCATCTCCTGCTGCTTCCCTGGGTGTGCATCCGAGGAAGTTGGAAGTGGAGCCAGGGCTCAAACCCGGGTGCTATGATATGGGACATGGTGTCTCAAGCAGTGCCTTCACTGTTACGCTGAGTGTACACCCCTAAATGGGTTGCTAGTGTAAGTGGCTTATCTTCTACTCTATTACAGTCTGATGTTTACTTCCTGGAACATTATCTTGATGAAAGTCATGATCTGTAGGGACCACATGCCTATTGTAACAGCAGTATCACTTTGCAAATTTTGGGGTTGACACTGCAGTTAAACAGTTACAGTAGGTTAAGGTGCTGCTTGTAACAGGTTTGAGTCCCAGTCCAGCTCCCTGCTAACATTCCTGGGAAACAGTGGATAATGACCCAAGTACTTGGACCCCTGACATGGACCCCTGACATCAATTGAGACCCAGAAAAAAGTTCTGGGTTCCTAGCTTTTGCCTGGCCAAGCCCTGGTCGTGTGCCCATTCAGGGAGTGAAGCAGTGGATAGAAGAGTGGTCTCTCATGCTCTCTGTTTCTTTGATGCTATGCCTTTGAAGTAGATATTTTGTTCATCAACTCTTCAAAATGCAATGTGAAATGTCCCCATAATGTTTCAATAGCACCATTGTTAAAATAAGCAGTTTTCCAAGTTACCATCCATGTAGTAATGACTACAGTCATTACAGCTTTTATATAAAATATGCTTTATTTTAGAGAAAAAAATCAACAAGAGGCTCCTTTAAAATTAGGATTTTCTAAGCTGAAAGGGATTTTTATAACATCCTGGAACTAAATTCTGCATTGCACAGATGAAACTAATTCCCTTGAAAGGCACAGCATTACCTACACGACTTAGCAAATCAGTGGCAGAATCAAAACTAGAAACCTCTTGTCTCTAGTAACCTTTCCACTATCCCACCATCATTCCGCTGTAGTATAAGGAAGCCCCCAAGAGGGAGAAATGGTTTCATAACTTTTGAAATAAGACAGGAATTAATTTCTCATCCAGTGTTTGGTATGTACTACTCATGGATCAGCCAAGATAATTGTATGATATTATGTGAGATCTAGTACATTCCAATCTATAAATTCTTTATTTGGCCAGCTGTCACATTTCTTTGAATTATGCTTATATCTGTACTCTAATGCGATAGAAAAAAGAAGCCAAATTAAATCTAAACACCATAAAAACGAAAGCCAACATACTCATTTAGAATAATTTATATAAATGAATGTAAAAATATGATTTAGAAATTTTGCCTTGATAGTAGAATATACTCACTACTTAGAATAGCTCATCAGATAACAGTTGAAATAAATCAGCATGCTCACTAAATAACAGAAGTTTCTTAGAAAAAGAGCAGTGAATGTATTTTTGGAATGATGTCAAAGCTGAGCATCTTATAAGAATTCGTTTAGATGTATTACTTTATTTATATAAGCATAAACAGCTCAAATTCACAGAAGAGTGTGCTCTAAAGGAATATTTCAGCTCAGTTATATATGAAGATACTTTACAAAGTTCATGGGAAACTGCGCATGGACTTAAAATTTTTTTGCACCAAAATAAACATGTTGATTCCATTTCCCAATGAACTGTGTAAAGTTCTCCTGCATATATTCAAAATTATGTTTGAAGTTTCTATCTTAGTGACTCCATCAATAAAGCTTCATGTTGGAATGAAGCTTTTTTCCCCCACACTGATGATGAAGCTAAATAATTACAAATGAAAATGTGTAATACTTTATTTATCATTTTATACTGTTAAATAAATGTATTATGTGATTTTAGGGTTATCAAGCAAAATACATGCTGTTTACATCCTTAATTCTCCTTATTACAAATAAACATTTTAATTTAAAGTTTTATTTAAAAATTAAGTCTCAGAGCAGTATGTGTTAAAACCTGTCATGAAACCTGGCCAGGTTGTGACCAGATCACACTACTACGAGTCCACATCAGAAAGAAAAACACAGTAGACTACAGAACATGAGTATTTGAGTGAAATGAAAAATGCCTTCAGAAACTCAAAGTATCATCCAGGTTAATTTTAATTTGTATTTAGCTAAAAGAAGATTTATTGGAAAAAATATTTTATATGAATCTACCAAACTATGAGTATTAAGACTGCATTTCTGACCATAAACTACTTAAAAATCAGTGAACTAAAATATAAAACATAGCTGCAAAAATTAAAGTATACCACTTACTCAACACATGAATTATTAACTACAGCAGAATGTAACACAGGCTTGATAATGTATTTTCTTTTTTTACAGCTTGACAGTTAAGTATTATTACTTAACCCTAAAGTTCTTTAGATCTATTCCATGAGTGTTTTCCAGTTTCAACTCATTTACACAAGTTGTTTTTGGAATACCATCGATGTCATCAATGTAACCATCTGTGTGTGGGCAATCCTGTTCTCCCTTCTGTGACTGAATCCACTCATTTCATAGTTTCAATTTCAGAAAGATCTGCAGCCAGAATCTAATTTGAATTATTAGCCAATGTGCTATCTTCATCACTTTCAACAAGTTCACTGCCGTCTTCCTCTGTGTCTACAGGATCATACAGTTCAGGTGTAAAATAGATGGAGTCATCTTCCACTTCTGTCTCAACAGGTCTGCTTGAAGCTGAGTGGACAGGTTCTTCATTTTCTGCAGGCGACTCAGTGTCTGAGTCCAGGGCTTCTTCATAGCTGGGCAGTTTGGACTGATCGTCCATCTTTATTGATGACATGATGGTTTCTGATGGAGGACATGGTTCAAGTGATGTCTTCACTGTCAGACATTTATCAGTGGGTGGCGAAGGAGTTTTATTATTCACTTCCTCTGTTGTGAAAGTAGGCCCGGAAGTACAGTTCTTTGGTGACTTGAGCTCAGGAGTTGTGCTCTGTGTTTTATCAGTGAAAAACTGTCCCAAGGAATTAAAGTTAGACCAGCTGCCTCTGTTGGTTTGTTTGCTGAAAGTTGGGCTTGTAGATCTGGAAATGATAATCCTTTCCTTTTTCCTTGAGTGGGCAGGCTCTTCTGGTAATGCTGGATCATCTAAGAACACAGAAATTTAAGAACTTTCAGTTTCCTAGCTATTCATAATCTTTAACTATTTGATTAAAATTGTTAGTCACTGCAAACACTGAAACAGCTGAACAGGATACATGATTTAGAGCCCACAAGCAGTAGTCACAGAACTTCATCTCAAAACTTCTGGAATGTGAGCTCTAAAAGGAATTTCAGGTCTCTAGTGGTTCCCAGCTCAGGTTATAATGCTTTCTGTTAAACTATCGAATTCCACACCAGAATCAACAAAGAAAGGAGGAGTAAAAAGGTGGAGGAAGAAAACTGAGAAAAGGTGTGGACAGGCTGTTACACACACATAAAAAAACCACCTTAAAAATCTGCCAAACAATGAGTAAGAAAAAAAGTAATTCCTGCATTTAATAAATAAGGAAAATGAAAACCACAAAGCTAACTCATTTACTTAAGGTCCTAAAATTAGTCAGTAGTAAGGCTAAGGCCTTCAGCATCCAGTTCACTGACATTCATTTAGAAGCACATATCATAAATATAAATGTTTACTAATCAATAAATTAAGCCAGAGTGATTTTATAATTTTAATTATTTCTGATGAGAGTTCAAGCTTTTTCTGTTCAGGTCAGGTAGTAAATATTTCAGGGTTTGCTTAATATCTCTAATTATTCAGTTGTGCATACAATGTTGGCACTATGCAAATGAACTGGCGTGACTGTTCCATTAAACAGACTAAATTTGGTTCATGGGCTGCAATTTCCCAATTCCTATTACATATTATTTTTTAGTGCATTAAAAATGTTTTCATAATTTAGAATATGATCTTACCCCTGAAAACAAAGAAGCCAATCTGGAAAGTGTGCATTAACGTTTGTATAGCATTGTGGGTAACATGTAGTGTTGGTAAAGTACTTCACAATCCCACAGTATTTATTATCTCACTTGACCTTTACATCCTGTCTGGAGGGACAGCCACACAGGTGTTCCTCCTTCCGTTACAATTCAGCAAGGTAAGTGACTTGCTCATGATCGCAAAGCTAGTTCAGAGAAAGAAAAAAAATAGACTGGTCTCCCGACAAAAGTTTGTCCCCAATCCAATCGACTGTACTATCTCATTATTTTAGGATAACCTTATAAACCAACATATTAAAGAGAATAAATCTGTACCTAAATGAAATTTCACTAAATATAATGAATTCTTTAGCAAATATAAATAAGTAAAACTGTTCATACTCTCGTGCTTTCCAGAGATAGTTGGTAGAGAGACACTGTCAGTTGTTGTGGGGCATGGTAGTTCCTGGATAGACATTTCTGTTTCGTCTTCCTTAGGGTTTTCTGGTGATAGATAATTTGCCGCTTCCAGCAGGTACGTTGGGGTACTGTCCTTCCAACAGGCTTCTTCAAGAGTGGAGTCATGGTGCTTCGCACGCTTTCTGTGCTTTTCAGTCACATCAGTTCCTTTTTGGTGTTTTTTGGAAAATTGAGCCAGGGACTCCAGTGCACTTTCAAAGGATGAATGGTGTTGAATCTGTTGTCTTACCCACTTAGAAAGTCCTGAGAGAGGAATAATATAAAACAAATGCAAGGGAAAGTTTAGTCACCTAATTAAGGTATTAAGTATATGCAATCTGAAGAGTTCATGGAAAATGTGTTCTTTGAGAAAATGATAGATGGATTTCAAATTATTTTTCACCAGAATAGACTTCTAATTCCATTTCCCATGAACTTTTTGATGTACTTTATTATTAAGTTGAAAGTTTTTAATGAAGCATTTTTCCTGCAATTTTTACATTTTATATACAGCATGCTCCATGACTTACTGTGGGAGTCTGTCCTGAGAAACACACCATAAATTAAAATATTGTTAATGTGAATATTCATGTACTATATCTCACGTAATGGTCATCACAGTATCCTGTGGAGCATGGATACTTAACTGTGACTGCAGGGCTCACTGGGGTCAGCAGCTGGCCAGTTCTCTCGGTGCCATGAGAATGCTGTTTCCAGGAAACAGTCAAAATTGAAAGTTTTGGGTTGAATGCCTATTGGGTTTCATAGGTTGAATCATGTGGACCATTTATATTCTCTAGTTGGGAATAATGGAAACCTAGCAAATTTAATTTTACAAGTTCCCAAAAAGCTTTCCTTCCTTTTGCATGTAGGACAACTAGAAGTTTTAAACAACAGAAGCATGTGGAAATCCCAATATTCTGAATCTCGCCATTAAAAAAAATACATTAAAAACTTTAGCCAAAGATGAAGGAGGGCTTCAAGCAGTTTGAATTATTGTACTTTCATTTTAAATGCATTACATTAGTTTTTTGTCTTCTAATAATTATGTAAACTGAATTCAAACAAAAATTGGTCATCAAAAAAAATGTATGTGTTGTGCTAGTGTTACCATGATGAGAAAGCATTTATATTACTTGCATGGCAGCAAAAATACAGTAAAGTCACTCAGAAATAATGGAAAATATTTCAGTATACACTAAAGGTTTTAAAATTTAAAAATAAGTAATCATTTTCAATAAAGTTCTATATGTTGTTTGGGGAAAATGATTATACCAAATGCAAATATGAAATTCGCTAAAGCTTAAGCATTTTAACATTTCACGTTTCACTGTGTGCTTTTACCATAAGATGTCCTTGTTTGCTTCTGAAAACTTGAAAGAATCTGAGCTCCACCTGCTGACTAAACATTAGCACTTAGCATTTTGCCTGTGGTTACTGGGTGGCCTAAGTGACTGCCTGCTTTACATAGAAAAGGAAGAAAACCACCAAAGCAGAGCCTTCATCAGTAAGCTAAAATTCAGAATCTCTGTATTCACAGTTTGACAAACTTTGAATTGTGAAGGTAATAAATGCAGCTGCATCCCATGGCTCTATGTTCACTTGGCCACTTGGTGCTCCTGGCCGGCCTGTGTTGCTGCTGCAGGAATGTTTGCAGGATGCTTGCTAATTTGTGTTGAGTGAAAAATAATGATCTGCCTGATCTTGCTGCATTCAGTGGTGCTTCATTTCCTTTCAGAAAATATTACTTTTAATAAGCATAAATTAGCTGAATAAAAGAGAAAAGCATAAAAACTGCATGGCAGCCCAGAACAAAAGAGTAAAGAATTCTAAGCAGCCAAGTGATGTGTGCTTGCTTCTTTGAATGTAAGACTTAATGTCTTAGAAAATTCATTTCTGTGGACGAGCTCTGGTCTTGACAAAGGCAAACAAAGTACTAGTGTGCTAGTGAACTGTACCTTACATCCAGTGGAATTGAGGAATCCTACTTCATTTTCTACTGCACTAAAAATTAAACATTGTCATTTGTAAAGAATTTCTCTGAACATGTATGTGAATTAGATTTCCTGTCAATGGAAATTATTTGTGTGGTCTCCAATTCTGTTTTTTTTTTTTTTTAAGATTTATTTTTATTTTTATTGGAAAGGCGGATATACAGAGAGGAGAGACAGAGAGGAAGATCTTCCGTCCGATGATTCACTCCCCAAGTGAGCGCAACGGTCGATGCTATGCCGATCCGAAGCCAGGAACCTCTTCCAGGTCTCCCGCGCGGGTGCAGGGTCCCAAAGCCTTGGGCCGTCCTCGACTGCTTTCCCGGGCCACAGGCAGGGAGCTGGATGGGAAGTGGGGCCGCTGGGATTAGAACCGGCGCCCATATGGGATCCCGGGCGTGCAAGGCGAGGACCTTAACCACTGCGCCACCGCCCCGGGCCCTCCAATTCTGTTTTTAAAAATGGAAGCCGTTAAGTAGCCAAGACGGTATGGGGGATGGGGGAGGTCTCAGCGCTTCCTCCCTGCTCGGAGACTCTGGTTCTGCAACAATGAAAGGGCCTAATGACTTTGTGAGAAATGCAGGAGCCACAGAAGAGGCCCTTGCTCCAAGCTGTGTTGTGCTGGTACACACAAGTTGGTCCTCACCTAACAGCACTGTCAAACACTGAGCTGCTGTCTGCCTCTAGGAAGAAAAGAGCAGGCCAGAATGTGGGACCACAGTCTGACTTTCTGGACAGCTGCCTGAAGTAAAGCCCTGTGTTGCCCACCTGTAGGGTATGCCGGGGGGACCTTGCATAGTGTAGCGCTGGGGCTGCCGGGGACAAAGGATCTGGTCTGAATGCTGCTGCACCAGGAGAAATACTGCACCATGGCCAAGTGCTAACTCACCCAGCAACCATTGTGCTGGAGGCATCAGGAAGACTTTAGCAGGACCTGGTGTGGTCCACATGTCTCCTGAGAGTGAAAGAGGGGACCAGGAAACTTCTGCCTAAAGTGCCATGATGTAAGAGGTGAGAGGGAGCAGGATGTTACGATATCTAGAAAATAACCACAACAGCCAGGCAAGTCTTACCCTTTAGACATCCATAAACACTGGCCCAGAGAAGCCAGATCCACCAAACAAGATCTAAGAGGATCCCAGAATGCCTACCTGGGTTAACAGATATAAGTCTTTTCCCATACAAAACCAGTCATGGGGTGGCTGGTTTTTCACATAGTAGAATATCAAAACAAAGTTACAAGAGTTGCAGAGAGAAAAGGACAAAGAGTGCCACCAAAGAAACAAAATGCCAGAAATTGACCTTAAATAGAAGTATATGAATTATCTGACAGATAACTTAAGATGAATGTCAAAAAAATGATATGGGAGGCCAGAGGAAAATATCTACAACGAGAGAAGAGAGAACAAGTAAGAACCAAAGAAAATTTGTAGCTGGAAAAATGTAAGAGCCAAACTGAGGGGTTCAACAGACAACTTGATTAAGCAGAAGTAAGAATCAGTGAACTTGACAAGAAGTCACTTTTTACTTCTCCAACTGGATAATCATAAGGCGAGACAAAACAAACCCTGGGGGCCCAGCAGTGGCGCAGTGGTTAAGGTCCTCGCCTAGCACGCCTGGGATCCCATATGGGCACCGGTTCTAATCCCGGCAGCCCCGCTTCCCATCCAGCTCCCTGCCTGTGGCCTGGGAAAGCAGTCGAGGACGGCCCAAAAGCTTTCGGACCCTGCACCCATGTGGGAGACCCGGAAGAGGTTCCTGGCTTTGGACCGGCATAGCATCGGCCGTTGCGCTCACTTGGGGAGTGAATCATCAGACAGAAGATCTTCCTCTCTGTCTCTCCTCTCTGTACATCTGGCTTTCCAATAACAATAAATAAACCTATAAAACAATGATGAAGTTGCTATGAAAATGGTATGGAGGTTTCTTAAAGATTTAAAACTAGTACTATCGTGTGACCCAACAATCTTTTCTGGGTATTTACTCAAAAAAATTGAAATCAGTTTCAAAAATACAGCTGTACTGCCACATTCACAGCACTGTTCCCAACACTCAAGTAGAAACAACCTAAGTACATAACGGCAAGTGGATCAAGAAAATACAGTGTGTACACAGTGAAATACCATTCGAATACAAAATAGCGGTAGAGAAGACAATGTGGATGAACCATTAAGAATTAGGATCAGTGAAAAGAGCCCATCACAGGATTAATACTGCATAACTCAGGGCTTAAGAGGTATCTAAGTAGTTACTGACACAAGCAGAAATGGTGATTGCTGGGAGGTAGGGAAAGGGGCAAACAGCACCAGTGTTCAGTTTGTGTAGTGTCAGTTGTAGACATAAGTATGCTCATCTGCGCCCTTAAAAACCTGATGAGGAAGCAGATCTCATGTTATAAATTTAACCACAAACTAAAAAAAAAAAAGCAGTCCGCTCTTGTTTGAGTGCAGGTGAGAATCTTACCAGATATGTAGCGGTCTGGGTTACTTCCAAAGCGGTCATCCACTAGAATAAGAGCTCCCCAGTCATTCCTGTGTCGGATACACCTGCAAAAAAAATAAGGCGGAATAAAATAATCATAACGTAGAAAGTTAAAGTCAGATTTCTAGAGAACAAGTACTACCTGTATGTCAATCCTAGTTTTAATTTGACTCTTGTGTATTTTTCTTGGTCATGCTAAATGTACATTTTGTTGTTCTCTCTATAAAATCAACTTTTTGTTAAACAGTAGAAGAAATCAATTTCATTTGTTTATTATTCTTATCTCTTTTGTTCCTTTGTTCTTGATTTGGTTTTGTCTTTTCCAAATTCCTTAATGTAATGGAAGGTTGGATTGTTGCCTTCAAATGTGTCTTCTTTTTAAATACAAATTTTTAACAGCTCTAAATTTCCTTCTGAGCACGACTTTCATTTTATCCCCCAATTTTGGTATACTGTGTTTGCACTTTCATTTATCACAAACTATTTTCCAATTTCCCTTGTGATTTCTTCTTTGACCTACAGGTTAGAAGTGAATTCTGGGCTTTCTGGTTTTCCTTCTGTTAGTGACTTTTAGTTTCATTCCATTATGGTAAGAAAAGATACTTTTTATTATTTCAGCCACTTAGAATTTGTGGAGACTTATTTTTTGCCTAACATGCGGCTGGTCCGTCCGAAGAATGTGCCACGTTCACTTGAAAAGAATGTGTATTCTGCCGCAAGGGGGCAGGCGCTACAAATGCGATAGGCTTGTTTGGAGTTGTAGGTTCACAGTGTTCAGACTTCTATTTTTTTTTGATGATTTTCCTTCTAGTTGTTCCATGCATTATTCCATGTAGAGCATTAAAGTCTTGAATGGTTATTGTTGAATATTTCTGACAAATTTGCTTCATGTGTTTTGGGGCACTTCTGTTGCATAAATGTTTGTCCCTGTCATATTCTTAATAGAATATCTGTATTATTGTAAAGTATGCATTGTCTGAACAGTTAGCGTTACAGCCTGTTTTGTCTGATAACAGCATAACCAAAGCAGCTCTCTTGCTTACTACTTGCTAGTATTTCCTTTCCACTCTTATCTTCACCATGGTTATGTTCCCTAACCAAACTATTTCTCTGGCATCCAGCATGTATTTGAATCGTGTTACTTTAAATATCTTATTTTTATCGGAAAGTCAGATATACAGAGGAGGAGAGACAGAGAGGAACATCTTCCATCCAATGATTCATCCCCCAAGTGGCTGCAACAGCCAGAGCTGATCTGATCTGGAGCCAGGAGCCTCCTCTAGGTCTCCTATGTGGATGCAGGGTCCCATGACTTTGGGCCATCTTTGAATGCTTTCCCAGGGCATAGCAGGGAACTGGATGGGAAGTGGGTCTGCCAGGATTAGAACCAGTATCCATATGGGATCCTGGTGCGTTCAAGGTGAGGAGTTCAGCTACCAGGCTACTGCACTGGGCCCGATCATGTTATTTTAAATTTATTGTCTTTATCCTTTGATTGGAATGTTTAATTCATTTACATTTAATGTAATTTAGCTATTAAAAAACTCATAAACTCATTACACCATAAATAGGTGTAATGGTTCCTTTTCCATCACTTCATTTTTCTGTGTTAAATATATATTTTTAGTTTACCTTTTTGGATCTTTCTATTTATTTTACTACATATTTTATTCATCCATTGCTTTGAGAAATATAATTTTTGATCTAGTCTAGATTAATATCAAGTTAATTTCCATAATGAACAAAAATTTTTTCTAAAGATGTCAGTTTCTGGTTCCTTCACTTTGTGTTACTTTCTGATACATTTCATCTTTGTACAGATATGCAAAAAAGGGTTAACATTGAATATCTGTTTGAAGATATCTCTTGGTTGGTGTACAGGAACTTATGTTTCAGGAGTTTACCAACACTAATAAATTAAATCGTCTCAGAGTTTCTAAATAGTTTATGTAAACAATATGTTAATGCAGAACATCTATTTTCTTCCTGAAAATTTACACCTTTGACAAGTGCTAAGAAAAGGGCCTTGCGTGATAGCATAGTGGTTAAGTCCTTGCCTTGCACACGCGGGGATCCCATTTGGGTGCCGGTTCTAATCCCAGCCGTCCTGCTTCCCATCCTTCCTGCTTGTGGCTTGCGAAAGCAGTCGAGGACGGCCCAAAGCCTTGGGACCCCACAGCCGTGTGGGAGGCTCAGAAGCTGCTCCTGGCTTCAGACGGGCTCAGCTCCAGCCGTTGCCCTCACTTGGGGAGTGAACCATCGGCTGGAAGATCTTCCTCTTTGTCTCTCCCCTCTCTGTATATCTACCTTTCCAATAAAAATAAATAAATCTTAAAAAAAAAGTTAGGAAATGGCTGCCTCCATGCAAAGCCCAATAAAATTGTGGGTGCCAAGTCTCTGAAGTTTCTCTGGTTGGCAATAGTTAACATGTAGGCATAACTTTTGTGAAGATAAATGGGTTTATTTTCTTATTATTCCAGTGAAAACCATTAAGGTTGCTTCTCCTGGATTTTGCTCACAAACTTTTGATTTTACAGATAGTTCTTCTTCCACGGTGGCAAAATTCTAGCCAGGTGCAAAACTGTATGCTGAGGCAATCACTGTTTCAACTGAATTACTGAATCTGAGGGCGGTATGACTACCCTTGAGGAAATCAACAGATTTATCACTACTCATATTTATCGTTTAACTTAAAAGAAAATGATGACAAGCCACACACACTGACTGACATACTTTTGTGGATGTTCTTTATTCTGTCATGTGGATAGGTGCTACTGTTCAAGGCTTTTTGGTACAGTCTAGATTTTATCATTTTTACAGATTTTGTTGAACATTAATACATCCAGTTTTTAATTCCCTCTCCAAAGGACAGTTTTATCCAGTTCCAGACTTCGTGGTAGACACTTTTCCATGTTCAGAACTGTGAGCCCATCAGTCATCTGTTTCAGATTCTCCCTAGTTTTGATGTGAAAATGCCTGTTAATGCTAATGAGGTTCCCCGTCCATGAGTTACTTCTAGATTCTTTTACTTAATTACTTAATTTTGCTCATCTGTTTTAGGTCTTTCTGAGTTCATGCATGACTTTCTTAGATGTGTACCTAAATGTTTTTCATCAAATTTGTTAAGTCACAACTTTTCACATTCTTTCTGCCTCATTTTCTCTTTCTTCCTTTGGAACTGCTACTCGGGGTGTGTAATGTGCTTGACGAGTTCCCTGGCATGATGCTCCTTAGCCTTTATTGTTCTAACATCACACATTCCAACTTCAGTTGATATCTGTATAAGCAGTAGGCCCTTGAATGAATCTCTCCTATCAGTTAATGTAACCTTAATTCCAGAATTTCTAGTAGGCTCTTTTTCAATACATTTTGTGTCTTAATGATACGTCAATATTCTTTACCTGGTGTGAGGAGCTGTTGTTCTCATGGTATCCTATAGTTAATTCTTTAGGCACAGTTTCCTTAATTCCTAGCCATTTTTTATTTTATTTCTGTACCTTTGTCTGGTAGAGAAATAAAAATATGGGCTTCCTCAAGTACTGTTCTTACTGATCATTTCCCCTGGCTCTTGGGGTATGCATCTACTTTTTCCATGTTATATATATAAATATATATATATATATATATACACACACATATATAAATTGTTGTTGAAAGCAGTACATCTTGCTTAGTAATAACATGGCAACTCTAGAACTCAATTCTTTGTCCACGTCCAAGATTTTTATTGGTAGAGCTTGCTTCCTGAAGTATTCTGTAATATGTCATGGTTACTGAAGACTAGCTAGTATAGTGGTCAGCAAATTATTAGATAGAAATTTCCTTAAATATTTGGAATAATCATACCTCCCATTAGGATAAACTTTCAACTCTCACTAAAGGAGGTAGCTACTCTTCCTTGTTCTTCATTTCTTGCTTCATTATAAAATCAATGTAAAAGCTTGGGCTCTTCTCATATCCTTAGCACACAGCATGGTTATGATCCTATACGTACATACAGTTCTCTAGAGTCCCAGAAAGTTGTCAGAACTTTTGTCTAAGATTTATTTTATCTTTATTGCAAAGTCAGATATACAGAGAGCAGGAGAGAGAGAGGAAGAACTGTGTGATGATTCACTCCCCAGGTGGCCATGACGGCCTGAGCGGAGCAGATCTGGAGCCAGAGCAACTTCTGGGTCTCCTGCGTGGGTGCAGAGTCCAAGGTTTTGGGCTGTCCTCAACAGGGAGTTGGACAGGAAGCTGGGTGGTCAGGATTAGAACCGGGTTCCATATGGGATCCCGGCGCGTTCAAGGCAAGGACTTTAGCCGCTAGGCTACTGCTCCAGGCCCAGTTGTCAGAACTTTTAAAACCCCTATTGAATCCTCAGTTATCAGCTTTTCTCTGTACATACATTAGATAGCCTCTAATGTGCCCCCAAATGTCATTCAATATCTCAGGTACCTTCACAAATCAGTGCTGGGTGAGTGTTGAGTCAGGTCAGAGAAGCTTGTGAGTTGCTGGGTCCTTCAGGGAAACCAGGAAACAGGTCACATAATGGCAGTTTTTCAGTATTGGGTCTGCAATGGTTGTCAAGTTTCTGAGTTTAACAAAGATTGTAGTTGGGTTTAAACCTTGAACTTGGAGAGGGCTATGGCAGTTGGTTAAGTTAAAATGTCGCAAAGCTCACTGTATTTAATGAGAATAAAGCACTTTTTACTGATTAATGTTTCCTGGAATGCTTTAAGCTTTGAGTAATATGCAGTTTTGGTAGGGTAATTCTAATTTAGTCTGTTTTTTTATTGCTTTCAGAATTTCCAGATGTCTTGGTTTTGCCACTTTTGAGGACTTCTCCCAATTTGCAAAAAGTAAGGATATCTTCATTTATGTTTATGGAGGGATATTGGTTTATATTTTTGTTTTCTTTTCTGTTAGTATATATATTTTGTAAAGACTTATTTTTTATTGGAAAACCAGATTTACAGGGAGAAGGAGACAGAAAGAAGGCTCTTCCATCCCCTGGTTCACTCCCCCGGTGGCGGAAAAGCTTGAGCCAAAGCCAGGAGTCTTCCAGGTGTCCCAGGTGGGTGCAGGGTTCCCTAGCCTCATAAGATGAGTTGGGACGTGTTCCATCTTCCGTTTTCCAGAAGACATTATGTAAAATTGATGTTATTTCTTTACATGTTTTGTAATATTTGCTAGCAAATCCATTTGGGTGAACCTTTTTTTAAGGAAGCTTTTAACTTTATACAGTATTATTCAGGTTATTTACTTCGTCTTGGACTAGATTCAGTATTTGATAGCTTTTGAGAAAGTAGTGCATTTTGTTCAAGTTGTCAAATATATATACTTTCAATGTCTACAGAGTCTAGTAACATCATCTCTCGAGTTCCTGATTTAATAATTGTGGCTCCTCTTTTTTTCTTTGGCAGTTTTGTTATTTTTGCTGTTCTTTTCAGCATCTGCTTTTAGTTACATTAATTTTATTTTGTTTTCCATTTCATTGACTTTTACTACTTCCTTCTTCCTATGTTTGCTTTACATTTATTATGCTATTTTTGCTAGCTTCTTAATCAATGTCTTAAGATCTTTACCCTTTCCTAAAATAAGCATTTAATTATGTTGCCCTCTGAGTATTGCTTTAGCTTCAGCTCACAGGTTTCCATTTTTGATCAGTTCGCAGTATTTCTAATTTTCCTTGAGACTTCCTGTGTGACCTATGGATCATTTAAGTATGCTGCCCAACTTCCAAGCATTTGGACGTATTTTTCTGTTACTGATTTCCAGTTTGTTTTGTTTCGTTATGGTAAAATAAGATTTTTATGGTCCACATATGGTCATGCATATTCCATGTACACCAGAAATGGATGTTTACCTTCTTAGTGGAATGCTCTACAATATCAATTTAATCTTTTTGGCTAATAATGTTCAAACCTTTATTAGTTTGTGCATTAGTTATATTAGAGTGGAATTTCTAAAGCTCCAATTTTAAGAGTGAATTTGTTTATTTCTCTCTTCAGATCTGACTGGTTTTATTCGATGCATTTGAAAATTTTTTCAGGGGCATACACAGTTTAGAGTAATATCATCCTAAGAAATTGGTCTGTTTTTATTCCTACTAATTTTATTTGCTCTGGATTATTCTACTTTCTCTACAATTGATGCAGTTATCTCCAGCCAGTGTATTGGCATTTTGAATTCTGGTGTTCTTTCCATGTCTGCCTGATAATGTATTTATTTTCCATAGTACACAAACTGTACCTGCTGCACTAGGCATTCTGTCTAGATTCTTTACACAACATAAAATAATTTTACTACATCTTAGTATGCGTGCATACACTATTGAAACCTCTACACTGTCAGGGCTAGGATGAGGCCAGGAGCTCATAACTCTTTAGGTCTTCTCCCGTACAGGTGGCAGGACCGTCATCTGCGGCATTCTGAGGTGCGTTAGCATGGAGCTGGATTTGGAAGCAGTTTCCAATATGCTATGAAAGCATTGCAACCAGTGGCTATGCCACGACAGTAGACTTCCATCAACCTTTTGTAGAAGTTGATTTTAGCTTTGTAAATTTTTACTCACAGTAAAATACACATGCATGTTTAAAAAGATGTAGTATCAGAATATTTTCATTATGAAACAGAAGTGTTATACCCATTTTTCTTCAATTTTCACGTTTCTGAAACGATTACTTTGGACAGTTTTGCTTGTGTACTGACATTTTTTTTTAAAGATTTATTTTTTTATTTTTATTGGAAAGGTGGATATACAGAGAGGAGAGACAGAGAGGAAGAACTTCCGTCCGATGATTCACTCCCCAAGTGAGGGCAATGGCCGATGCTATGCCGATCCGAAACCAGGAACCTCTTCCAGGTCTCCCACGTGGGTGCAGGGTCCCAAAGCCTTGGGCCGTCCTCGACTGCTTTTCTGGGCCACAAGCAGGGAGCTGGAAGGGAAGCGGGGCTGCCGGGATTAGAACCAGCGCCCATATGGGATCCCGGGTGTGCAAGGCGAGGACCTTAACCACTGTTCCACCGTGCTGGGCCCGTACCGACATATTTTTAAGTACTATCTATGTTATTTACTACTTGGGTTTTGGCCTTTGGCAGTTACGTATTAACTGTCCTCTGTGGAAGACGTACTTCTCTTATATCCCGCATAGTTGAACTTAAATCCCAACATTCTGTCACTTACATGTACAATTCTGACATAATTTGGTATCTGCTGGATTACTATTAAGAACTGAGCCACATCGTATATTGTGAGATTTTACTCTATTTTCCTCCTAAGATGTACTGACTTTGGGCGCCAGTATTGAGGCTTAGTGAGTTAAGCCACTGATTGTGACACCAACAATCTTGTATGGGCAGCAGTTTTAATCCTATCTGCTCCACTTCTGATATACCTGCTGCTAAGGTGCCTGGGAAAGCAGCAGAATATGGCCTGAGTACTTGGATCTCTGCATCCAGGTGGAAGACCCAGAAGAAGCTCCTGGCTCTGGCTGCTGTAGCCATTTGGCAGGAATAAATCAGCAGATGAAAGGTCTCTCTTTCTCTGTCTTTCTCTGTAACTGCCTTTCAACTACTTCAATCAAAACAAAAATTATTTGAAAGTCAGAAAGCAAAACAATCTTCTATAACTGGTTTACTTCCCAGATGGCTACAGCAGCCAGGGCTCTGCCAGGTGGAAAACAGGAGCTAGGAGCTTCTGCAGGGTCTCTGCATGGGTGCCAGAGGCCCAACTACTTGGACCATCTTCCACTGTTCTTTCCAGACCATGACCAGAAAAAGGGACTCCCTCATGGGATGCCAGCAAGCTAAACAGTAGTTTTTAACTATCATGCTGTAATGACCAAATGGTGGCTCCAAATTTTATTTCTTAAGTGAAAATTTGGTCTTCTGTGAGCTATCTCTCCCTTTGTAAAAAAAATTTTTTGTTACTGATTCCTAAATTTTGCCAAATCTGTAAAGGTTCTCATCATTGTCAATCCCTCCATCCTTTATCATCAATTTAAAATAGCCACTCGTTGGGCTTGCTGCACAGGGGTCTCAGAGTTCCCCTTACTGATTACTGCAGGAATTCTTTCTGCCTCTTCTGGAGTGGAGCCCCAGCCTGCTGCATACGTGACAGTTGTCTTTCTGGGTACTTTGTTTATGGAGCACATCCTACAATAACAGCCTAAGGCAGTATTCACTTGCAGTAAATCGTTAGGTCTTCCAATTTACAGTTCATTGGTAGTTTAGTTTCCATAGGAGTCAAATTACAATTTAAAAATTTCCCTCAAAAACTTGAATGCAATTTCATCTCTTTTTGCTTCACTGTTGCTTTTTCAGAAGTCAGGTGATTATGGAGTTCCAATTTTGTAGAACATTTATCTGCTCTGGAATGTTTCTTTTTTTAAAAAAGAATTTATTGGGAAGGCATATTTGCAGAGAGAAGGAGAGAGAGAAAGATCTTCCGTCTGCTGGTTCATTCCCCAAATGGCTATAGAACCGAGTCTGATCTGAAGCTAGGAGCTTCTTCCCTCTAATGGAGATGCAGAATCCCACAGAGCTGGGTCATCCTCCACTGCTTTTCCAGGCCATGAGCAGGGAGCTGGATGCAAAGTGCCGCGGCTGGGATATAACCGGCATCCATATAGGATGCCAGTGCTTGGAGGTGAAGGATACACCTCAGGTACATAGAAACTGCACAAATAGATGGTGTACAGCTTTAATTCTTTATCTGTGCTTCAGCAGACCATTTCTAACATGAACCATCACACTCTTCAATTTGGGGGAATTGTCATTTTTTGATACTTACATTCTCTGTTTTCTTGCTATGTCTCCTATTTATGAGAAGCTATTGCATACTTATCTGTTTTTCTGTTTTCTCATTGTCTTTTGCATAAGGGAAATCTCAGTCCTGTCTTCATAGCCCTATACTGTGTTTGAAAACTGTCAGGTGTAGTTGAATTTTTCATTTTGTTTTCATTTCATGAAGGAATATATTACTTTTGAAGGATATTAGTAACAGATTCTTTGAGGACTGTTCTAAAGGTTGGCCAAGTGCAAACTACAAAAACTGTGGCCCATATCTTATTTTTGTCTAACCAGCAAAGGACTAGTAATTATATATATTATATTAATAGTATATATTAATACTAGTTATTAATACTATATATAATGTATATAATAAATAATATATACTACATGGTATTTATATACTAGTATATAGTAGTTATATATATATATTAGTATTTATTTTTAAAAAACAAAGAGACAGGAATGCTTGTTTTCTCCAACACCTAAAACACATGCTGTGGCTCTTTACAGAAGAAATTGTCCACCCCTTGTTCTCTTCTAATTACTGCTTCTTTTCTCTAAGTGCTTTGTGCTGGATATGTTTTTGCTAGAAGTCTATCATTGTTTTGGTTGTTACAGACTTGATTTGAATATGTACTGAAGATTTTTCTATCTATATAAGATTAAAGGAGTATCAGCCCTGCATGCATGCTTGGGGCTCACGCCGCAATTCGATACACTCAAGGAACTTTGTTATGAGGTGGGAAGTTTTACACATTCCTTCCTGAAAACTATAAGACTGTTAGCCTACTCACAGTATGTGGTAGGATGTATGCATTAACCTTGCATCTTTAATAATTTATGCCTGTGTGGCAGAATATAGACACTCTGGCTCAGACTTTGCAGAATACCTGGATGAAGGAGGAGCCTCATTAGACAATCTTGCAACCAATTCTGTGTTTCCTTGACATTTTAGATTGTCTTAAATCCTAAGCTTTTCTATACACGAATCTAAGATTACACTCACCACTGTAGAACTAAATCTAGCCTTCTGTGGCCTCTTAAGTCATTTTATCATTCAACTGGTTTTCACAGTTGAGAATTTACTGTCTTTTCTAGTCTGCTGTTTGACATTTTTATTTCTTTAATGTCATGGAATTCTAAGAAAAAAGACTAGTGCTCAATTGTTCACCGAACTTTTAAATGTTGCTCTAGTTTGGGTAACCTGTGCCCCACAGGTTCCTTCACCAGTCACTGGAAGCTTGGTGCCCAGTGTGGCAGTGTGAGAGGTGTTGCAGCCTTTAAGAAGTCACAGGGGCCCTACCTTCAGGAACGATTAATACAGTTCTTGCAGAGCCCAGGCCACTGCGTTAGGGTGAGAGCAGGTAGTTAGACATCACTGAGCCTGATCTAGAATCCTCTGGCTTCTCTCACACACGCTCCTGCTGTGTCATCTGCCATGCTGTGACACAGCCAAGGAGAACCTCTGAAGAGGTGTGGTCGCACAGCTGTGAGCTAAATGATTCTCTCTCTCATTTTTATAGTGTACCTAGTATTAGGTATTTTGTTGTAGCAACACAAAACAGAATAATACAAATATAATTTTATTTGGCATTATATTTATGTATTAAAGTAATTTCAGTTCATAAAAATTGGCCACAATAGGAAGTGATCTAATACTGTTGAAAATTGATGGAACATCAGGACACCACTATCAAGATTTCTATTTGAAGTATCGTGTAGAAGTGAGGCATTTAAGGTAATAGTTCAGGGGAAAAGGCTGCCCCTGTTTTCAGTGTTTCTGCACAATCTTGCTCATGTGAATTGTGACCAGTCAAGACAAAGATTACACTCTCAGTTTAGCAACAGGGTAAGCTGTTTGCTTTACTGTCTGGGATGCTTCCAAGGTTGCTAATATATTTCACAGACTTCTAAATCTTCAAATACCGTGTAAGTCTTTAAAAATTAGGTAACATAGAAATGAATTGCTTTCTGCTTACTCTGTACCATCTACATGTATCCTACATAAACAATACCTCAGATTAATAAGCCCCTTTTGTGCAAATTAGAAAACACTTTTATCAAATGACATAAAATATTCACTTGATTTTGTTTTAAAAATTTTATTTTTATTTACTTGAAAGACAGAGACCAATATTCTAACTTCTGGTTCATTCCCCAAATGGCCCCAATAATCTGGGGTCAGCCAAAGTCAAGGGGTAAGTACTCCATCATGGTGTGGTCCTTGGGCTGCTGTCTACCTTCCCAGGCACATTAGCAAGGAGCTAGACTGGAACCTAAGAACTGACACTGTGATATGGGATGTGAGTTGGAGGCAGCAGCTTATTAACCCACTGCACTGCAACGCTGCCCCATCAATCTTTGTTTCTAATTTTTTAAATTACATTTTTGGCAGACTGCTGCTGCTATCCATTGTATCCTCCAAGGAACAGTGGAATGGTGGCTGGCATTGCACAACGTTTAAACTTTTGCCTGGTTTGCGAACATCGCATGTATGTGCTGCTTTGGTTCTGCCCTGCTTCACTGCCAATCCAGTTCCCAGCTGTTGTGCCTGAGGAAGCATTGGGAGATGACCCACGATGAAGTTCCAGGCTCCTACTTTCCAGCCTGGTCCAGGACAGCTGTTGTGGACATGTGAGTGAGGAGTGAACATATCTTTGTCGCACTTTGCCTAATTAAAACTAGGAAAATGACAGTTGTTTAAATTTACTTGAGCTCTATATATTTACCATTAGTTTGAAAAACATAAGTACTATAGGGCCCAGCATCGTGGCCTAGCGGCTAAAGTCCTTGCCTTGTATAACCCGGGATCCCATATAGGCACCGGTTCTAATCCCGACAGCTCCACTTCCCATCCAGCTCCCTGCTTGGGGCCTGGGAAAGCAGTCGAGGATGGCCCAAAGCCTTGGGACCCTGCACCCATGAGGGAGGGAGACCTGGAAGAAGTTCTTGGATCCTGGCTTCGGATCGGCATAGCATCGGCCATTGCGCTCAGTTGGGGAGTGAATTATTGGACAGAAGATCTTCCTCTCTGTATATCTGACTTTCCAATAAACACATAAATCTTTAAAAAAAAAATAAGCATTATAGAAGTGTTACAGATTGCTGAATTACATTATAGTCTACAAACACCTGACTAGAAGGTACAGAATACCAATATTCTTGAATTTCAGAGCAGTGCTTGTATTAGAAGTTAAGAAACTGAGGTAAGAATATGTATCTTCCTAAAATCAAATGATTAAAACCCAGGAATTTTAAACATAGTTTTTGATGGAAGTTTGAACATGTTAGTTGAAATATTAGCATTCAAACATAATAGGTAAATCAGGGATAGACAAAGTAAACAGATAAATACTTTAAGAACCTGCAGTGTAATTTAATGTCAAGTAAAACAGGATTTCTAGGCAGAAAAGAGCAACAGGAAGCCAGTCATGGAACAGAGCTGTCAGGTTGAACACCACTCTACACTGACAAGAACAGCAGATGACATGTTCCAAGGCTTAAACTTTTTTGGTACTATGTCAGTTAGCTCGGTGCGGGGGCTGGCACTATGGTAGCAGCCTAGGCCTCCACCTGCAGTGCTAGCATCCCCTATGGGTACTGCTCTGAGTCCTAGTTGTTCCACTTCTGACCCAGCTCCCTGCTTGTGACCTAGGAAGGCAAAGAGTAACTTAAAGTCCTTGGCCCCTGAAACCACATTGGAGATCCAGAGGGGCTCTCAGCTTTATTCTGAGAGCCTAGTTCTGACTGTTGTGGCCATTTGGGGTGTGAAACAGTGGATTAAAGATATCTCTCTCTCTGTCTCTCTAGAGAGAGCGAGCTAATTTTTTTTTTTCTGAGAATTCTTTCATGTAAAATATTTCCAAAAAATTAGCTCTATGTAAAAACTTAAATGAATTTAGTCTGCTTATGTGTGAATGGTCTATTGAGTACATAAGATACTTGTGAGAAGTTCTGAGTTGTTTTTTTTTTTAAGGTAACCTTTTTCTTTCTTCCTGCTACTGTCCTTCCATTTCAGTGTTTTCCAACATTATCATTTAACATAGGAGACAAAGCAAAGTATAGATAACTTTCACAGTCTCACTCTTCTTTAACCTGTTTTCCAAATTTTAAAAAAATGACTTTAGGATGAAAAACTGCCTCCCTGTCAGGTATCTTTACATAGAAACGAAACAGATTTATATTTGATGAAAGTAATTTAAGAATTCAGCACATCTTTAGCGACTGAAGGTACGGACTGCAAATAAAAACACTTTCTCACAGTGGCTGGTGTTGCAACACTTATCTGAAAGTCGGAGGCAGTGTGTTTATGCACGAAGTAGTCACCTGTGCATACATGTACTCTGACTCGTAGGTTATAGAGACCTCCCAGAGGGCTCGCAGTGCCGTTTTCACCTTTCTGATGCACGTAAGCAGGGACTGGGTTGGAAGCGGAGCAGCTGGGACTCAAAACTGGTGCCTACACATACATCAGTTTAAAAATATTCTTCTGGGTTTTCATGTTTACCAGGCATTGACTGGTTTCTTCAATAAATATCTTTGTATTCCATTCATTGTTTATCCAGTTATACAATTACTGTAAACTTCTGCCAGTTTTGAGTTTTGTTTTAGGTAAGATTTGTACTGTTTAACTTGCACTTGTGACATCTATCACTAAAAACTGACCAATTCTTAAGGTTCCTGTTTCATGAAATTTTGCTAAAATAAATGTCAAGTGCAGCACTAAATGCACATGTAACTCTGGTCACAGGTAATACTACAATGATACTATATACAATTTCTCTCTACTTACCTACCAAGGGCCTGGTTTAAGGCCCTGTATGCTTGAATTTCATACCACTGCCGTCCAGGTAAGAGACCTCTTAATTTTGAATGGTGGTCATTGTACTTGCGCTTCAGTTCAACCTGAAAAATTTTAAAAACAAAGTAGATCACTAAAGCTCATTAAAAATCCTATTAAGTTCTAACCTTTTGAATATTAAAAGGAAAAAAGTTGTTTCATAATTACTAAAACTTCCCTCCTTTTCTGTCAGTTGCCTTTTTTATTGATGGCTTTGGGCAGTTCTGTTTTGACTTTTCTTCAGTGTTGTATAGAATGTAACTGATTTTCTTCATTTTGAAATTAACACATTAAAATGCAATTAAGTAGTTCATTCTTCTATGCTTATCAGTCTGATAATCTTTGTGACTTTTAAGTCAGATGTAAAGTTTCATGTGACTGGGGTTGACTACTCTAGCTATTTTCATAACTTTTAGTATCTGCTAAGAAGATACTAAACCCTGAAGAACTCAGGGTTTTTTTTCTTTAGCAGGTTTGAGGAATATCCAGTACACTGTAGAAGACCTACAATATCATTTTGCCTGACCTGCTAAGGCAACCTCTATTGGAATTCAAAATTCACTAAATCTATAGCAGGCTAATGTTTAGGTTGATGTTTATGTTGCCTGAAAAAGGAACAGCCATACTTCAGCATTAATTTCTCCCAGTACCAGGCTGAAATTCTCAGTGTGATTATGGACAGTGTCCCAGGCATTGAGGTGCTTCCTGTTCTAGCTCAGCACGTTATGTGCTCAAGGGGAGCCCTTTGCGGGTATCTGGAGCTTTGCTTCTCTGTCTTTCCATTGCTGGCTGCTATGACCTCAGCACAGTTACACTGCCATGCTCTGCCTGGGTTTATTCTCCCTCCACAGTGGGCTGGTAACTGGTTTCAAGCAATAATCTGGCACAGTTAGGTAATTCATCCTGTTACTTTGTTCTCCGGAATATCAATTGTTACACTCTGGCTAATGTCTAAATGCTCAGTTTTCGACTTTTTACACAGAAATATGAATCTGATCTGTTACCTCCATGCTACTATTTTGTAAAAGGTTTTCTAATGAAAAAAAAATCTACTTATTCACAAAGGTAATTATTTTATGTACCTTCATTATGCAATATTTAATATAAATGCTTGCTTGCGATTTCTTGTATATGTGTCTGAGTTCCATATGGTGACTTACAGTCTGGTACGATCCAAATATTTCCAAACTAAAAGCTGTAACAGAGATGTTCTCAGAACAGTTTTTACACTGTTGAATAATTTCTTATATTCTAGAGGGAAGTGTTCAAATTCAAATACACGTAGCACTGGAAAGCTAAAGAGCAGGCTTCTGGGACTTGTAAGAGATTGACTTTGTTCTGTGCCCATGTATCTTATCCTGAGGACTGAGTTCATAGCTTTATACTATATTCTTAATAATATTCAGTCCTTTTTAAGATCCTCAATACTAAATTGTTTTGTAAACTTAACTTTGAGGAAATTTACCAAGCAGTGTCAGACTTTCATGAACCTATATCATGAAGTTGGCATTAGGAATAATTTTTGAAAAACAAAGCTGGATATTATATCATTTTCAGAAATAAATTCAAGATATACTGAAAGCCTAGAAATAGTCTTGAGGGATTATGAAGCTCCTAAACTGTTCCATGCACACAGCAGTGATTAACAGGAATTATCTCCATTTAACCTTCTTAATATATTGTCATTGATGGGGAGGAAGCTGGATTAGTAGAGGAGCTAGAACTTACACTCTGATACAGGATGCCAGGATTGTGTGCCACAGTATCAGCTCTTATAGTACAACTTTTCTATATGAAGTCAGCTAGGTCTGTTACACTGTACTTGTCTTACTTAAAAAGTAAGAAATGAATTTAAAAATGGCTTCAGAACTTAATAGCAGTTATAGAAAACTTTCTGGAACTTCCAGTGCTAACACTTCGTTTTAGGTGCGTAAGTCACCAGCACTGGAATTCGGTGTGAAAAAGGAGGAATGAATCCTTTCAGCCTGGTGGTGTTAGAAGATGTCCTCTTAAGCAGTAGTACTGGATCGGTGTATCCAACAATTTACTTTTACAGGAGGGTACAAAGAGATACCTTTTTTGTAAAGACTTAGTTGTATAAGATTTGGACTTAATAGTAAATCAACCTAAGAAAATATTATACATTATGGGAAACAGCATTACATATAAACAATCAAAATCCAAAACAACTTTGGGTATGCCTCATCTGAAATGTCTTTCTGTGAAGCAGCTTTAGACTTGGAAGAGTAGAAATTTATCTTACATGCCCTCAAAAGAACCTATCAAGTTTCTAAATCAAACCAGTGAAAGAACATGGCACCATAGAAAAGTTAGATACATAAAAATTATCTCTACTTTTCTCAAAGAAATTTTACTTTTTTACTTGGTCACTGATAACAGGTAAGGTTTTCAAAATTTGCAATACCATCTCAGACTAACAAAAATATTAGTTCTATGACAAAAATTGCACAAGGAAGCACTGGTTATAAAATATATGTAAGGGTAAATAAAGTATGACTATTTTAATTTCAAATTTTCAAAAATTAGAGCATTCCAATTGTCTTAAATATTTCCCATGTGGTAGTATTTTAGATGTACAGTAAAAATGGACTTGAATGACATAAGATGATTACTTGAAATAGCTTGTTATAAAATCAGACTTTTAAAAATTGTAATGCTGGGCCCGGCGCGGTGGCGCAAGTGGTTAAGTCCTCGCCTTGCACGCCCGGGATCCCATATGGGCGCCGGTTCTAATCCCGGCAGCCCGGCTTCCCTTCCAGCTCCCTGCCTGTGGCCTGGGAAAGCAGTCGAGGACGGCCCAAAGCTTTGGGACCCTGCACCCGCGTGAGAGACCCAGAAGAGGCTCCTGGCTTCGGATCGGCATAGTATCGACCCGTTGCGGCTCACTTGGGGAGTGAATCATCGGATGGAAGATCTTCCTCTCTGTATCTCCTCTCTGTATATCCGCCTTTCCAATAAAAAATAATAAAAATAAATCTTTAAAAATTGTAATGCTCCTAAAGATTTGCCACTAATTAAAGGAATGATCTTTCATAGGTAGTACGTGTATTTATTTGTACACTTATGGACTATCAGGCATGAAAATCAACGTCCAATGTAAAATGACATGCAGCATATGTGAAAAAGCCAGTTCCTCCTGCCAGCAACTGGCCTAAATGTTAAGTAAACCAAAAGCTAGAAGGAATCAGTCAAAATGTCAAAAGACAACCTTTTACCTGCTCATCCTTATAAATACATTGGAAAGCATGCCTGAGGAGAACCAAACAAAGTTTCAATGTGTGGCAGCAGAATGCCCAAGGCAAGCTCTACCATCTTGGCACTGTCAAAGAAATTAGTCTTTGATCTATTTGGGAGGTCATGCCCACATTCACATCGGCTACATAGTCTAACATTACACCTATTGACCGATGCTTCCTCAATGCGTAACAAGATAGACATTTTATATTATGGAAGTTAACTGCATTAAAAAAAAAAAACTTGATAGAAAAAACCCACCATGACCTTAGCTCAAGTGTAGTTTGGAAAGATGATCTTTCAGACTACCTAACATTAATTTGCAAATGTGTTTTACAAGCATTTCTCAAAATACAGTTATCTTTCAATGTTTTTTTCTGGAAACACTTAAAACCACCTGCTCCCGTCCTCACTGAATTAGTGCATGTGTAATTTATGTGAACATCCAAGAGAACACAAACTACTTTATCAAAGGGCACTGACTGAAGACCTGTAACCGTGGGGCCCTTACGGGTCTTAACATAACAATCTGCTGATGTGTAAAAATCTGACCACTTCACCACTGTCATTCATTTAAAAAACCTGCTTACCTCATTTAGCTGTTTGACAATCCAGTAGTTCAGATGCTGCATTAAGTCACAAAAATGAATAGCATCTCGTTTTCTTTACATCATTTTATCATTTTCGGCTCTGATTTTTACCACTACGTTATAATATACTGGCTAGTAAACAATTTCCTTGAGTTCTGTATTGCAAATAGCATAAAAACATGCTATTTCTTACAACACTGGATAAAATATCAAAAGGATTATGGTGCATGTATATGTCATCAAAAAATTTGGGGCACTTTTTAACATCGGTGGCCTTAAACAGCTCTATACAAAAGCAGCTTTTTAAAAGTAACTCATATCTGCCACACTATTTCTTCATTATATACACTATAAACACATCTCTTTACTACTAACTTATAGGAAAGATATTAATTTTCAATTCACGTGATTGTATTTCAGTACATGCCTTACTGAAAGCAATCAACAGAAGACTATTTTTTCTTGTTTGCAAGCTTGAAAGAAGTTCAAGCCTGCAAATAAAACTAAAAGCAAACAATCAGCTAAACTCCCTAACTAAAAGAAATTTTAAAATGTTACTTCAGAAAAATAAGCACATTTGTCTAACAAACACTCAAAATAGTTTTTATCTGTAGCCAATGTACAGAGCATAAATGTAAACATTGACTGCCAACCCAATCCAGCAAAAACTTCACTGCTGCATATCATCACTGTAAACACTTTTATCAGAGCATTAGAGTATAAATCCCAACTGCTTGAATTCTAAACCCAGCGTAAGATCCTGAGGTGAAATAATTTAGCCAGATAAAAGGAATATAATTGGCTTTATTTTATCTGGCTTATTTTCAAGAGTGCTGAAACATGAAGTTAACCAAATATAGTATAACTATACTACTCTTTTTTTTTTTTTTTTTACTGGAGGGAAAGCAGTTTCTGCCAACAGCTGAGAAGCCATGCTGCTTTTTTTTCTTTATTTCTCAAGCACATTAGAAACCATTTCGTTGTTACTTCCCCTGTTACATTAGTGCTTGACCATAACATAACAATCTTACCAAAAAATAAGAATCAAGATACAGGAACAGCTCTGTAACTCATTTTATATGTTTTAAGACACTGCTGGTCAGACAGAAAGTTTAACACTGACATTTAAGGTACAGAAATCTGTACTAAATAGCCCATACATTTCAGCTTGAGACCAACATATTGGTCTCAAGTTAGGTATCTCCTATTCTCAACATAGTAAACACCAATGATCAGATTAATCAATCTTGTACTTACATTACAGAATGGTTTCCCTGGTACTTGGTATGATTTAAATACTCCTGATTAAATGTTTTGGCTATAATATTGCAAATACATTTTGTCAGTACAAGTTCTGATATTACAGCTTTGTGAAAAGCAAAAAAGTTACTATTGTAATTTTTGTAATGAAAAGGCAGCTAAACTTTGAGACATACTAGAAATCCTAATCTGATTATTGAAGGGGTAAGTTAAAAATTTTTTTAAACATTAAACTTTGTACCAATGTTGGTATTACTGCTACTGACACACCTGTAAATCCCTAAAAATCTCTAGCATTTTTTTAAAGCAATTTTTACACCTTTTTGAGGAAAGGAAGTATAACTGAAAAAGCATATGGCTTGCAGTCAAGGCCTGGGCACTTAGCGATTTGTGACCGTGCTCAGGTCATAGTGTATCTAGAGAGACCCTTTTTCAATTTCTGCTCCTGTAAAAGGAAGAATAGAATTCCTGTAACACTTCCAATAGAGAGCTGGCTGAAGAAACACATGCCAAGGAGTATAAAAAGCTGTAACATGCTGGAACTGCACTGCTACGTCCTGAATTATCCCAGGCTTCTGAAATCCAGGGTACATTTTGGTGCACTTTACCTTCTGTCGTAACATATTATTGCATCTCTCTGGAAAAAGCCATAGAATATGTAGACTCTAAGAAGGGACTCCAAACAGCTTAGGGAACATGGAATCAAAGTGTTTACTTTTATGCAAAACATTCTGAACACTATTCATATGAAGATGGTTTAAAAATTTCATTAAATGCATATTATGAAGCAATTAGGTAATGGATTTTAGTTTTTTGGACTTTCAATTCCATTTTCTCCCAACCGTAGTACTCCTGTACAGTCATTACCTGAGGCTGTTCACCTTAACACCTGGACCAATCTTCTTTGAAGGGCCTTTGACTACATTACCATGACTTACAAAATAACTTTTTTTACTTTGTGGAATGCCTACGTCAAAAACCAATGAAAGTATGTGCACTGGCTGGACAGATAAAGAAGAGTCATCTTTTTCTAGTGTTCTCTGCAACCTCTGAGATGTTTTTGACAGAAATATAAACCCATTCTGCAGTAACTGCCAAAATGAACTGTTCTGCAGTGTTCCACAAGCTTTTGAATCTTAAAGTTGTGCTGCTTTCAGCGAGTAAGAGACCAATGTCTATTCATATACAACCCTGCAAGAGGCTTGTGGACCAGAGATTATTATATTATACACTATGACTGTAAGAGTTGTTAAAGAGTTCAGTGGTAATGACAGTGATAGAAAGTAGAAATTCATTCCAGGGATAAGTGGATTAGAATTTGCATGATTAAACATGAGCAGCAGAAAGTTCACACGTGGCAAAAAAGATTAAAGTCTACTTAAAATTCTAAAACCGAACTTTTAAAAGTACTAATTTAACTCTAATAGTCTAATAAAGTGTAAGACTTGTCTTCAAAATACAAGGTTTGATTTTTTAATAAGGTTTCATTAAAAAAACCCACTGCTGCCTATGTTTTAAACGTTACATCAAGGACAGGCACGATGGCTCAAATGGCTAATCTTCTGCATGTAGGTGGCATTTCCTGTCCTGACTGCTCAACTTCCCTTCCGGCTCCCTGCTGGCAGCCTGTGAAAGCAGACAAAAATGGCCCCAAGTCTTGGGACCCTGGACCCATGCAGGGAGGAGCTGAAGAAGCTTTGTATTGGCTCACCGCTGGCTTTACACCCATTTGGGGAGTGAGCCAGTGGACTGAAGCCCTTTCTCTCCCAATAAAAATAAAACTGTCTTGGAAGTGTTTGATTCAGAGGATTTCAAACACGTGGCTAGAAAGTAGTCAGAGATCATACCACATTCATAACTGATACCTTAACTGTAGAAAACAAAAAGCAGTATATCCTCTCCCAGTGACTCTCAAATAGTTTGACCAAACTGAAAGGCAAGAAAGAAACACACATAGTCTCTACTTTCAGTTAAAGTAACTAGTATCTACACTCAAGCTCCCAAGCATCACCCTGAAAAACCTGTGAGCAAATGGTGAATAATAAAGAATGGAATTCAAACCAATGCACCCACAGAGTTACTGCTGGGAACTGTGGCCTTAAAATTATAGGAGGGGGTAGAACAGAGGAAGGTATTAACTAACAATCACTCCTTGGCCTTTTGGCTAAGACCAAATGTAACTCTAAAGTTTGAAACAGGAAAAAACAATTGATTATACTGAGCAATATTTTCATACCCATGATAAATACTGATTCAATAAAGATTATAAGTATTCAAAGGATGTAAGAGAAGAAGCTAAAATCCTTGTTTCAGGGCCCAGCATGATAGCTTAGTGGTTAATGTCCTCACCTTGCATGTGCCGGGATCCCATCCAGCTCCCTGCTTGTGGCCTGGGAAAGCACTCGAGGATGGCCCAAAGCCTTGGGACCCTGCACCCGCATGGGAGACCCAGAAGAACCTCTTGGCTTAGGACTGGCACAGCTCCAGCCGTTGCAGCCACTTGGGGAGTGAATCAACAGATGGAAGATCTTCCTCTCTGTCTCTCCTCCTCTCTATATATCTGCCTTTCCAATAAAAATCTTTTATGTATAAAATTTTAAAAATATAAAATTCTTGTTTAAAATACAAATAACGGCTGTAATTCATTAAATCTATGAAACAAATAAAAGAAGTGGAAGTCACTACCTCTAAGAAGCAGGGGCTGAGGTAGCAGAAGCCAAGAGATTATTTGTAAGAAGCAATCTGCTATATTGAGTATATATTAGACTCACAGTAGCAGCAAAGGACCTTTTTCAACTTCATAGAAGGTTATAAATGTATGTCATGAATTACAATAAATATATTTTTTTGTCATACTAAAGAGATGATGTTCAACCGAGAGCAGTTTTGCCTGTCTGGAGATATTAGTGGTGGTCGTAAGTGGTGACAGCAGTGGGGTTGCTACTGGCATCTAGTGGTTCAGTTAGGCAACAGATGCTGCTCAACATCCCATAATGTATAACTATGTACAGTTAATAGTTCCAACTGAGAAACTCTGCTTTAAAGCAATTTGAGGCCATGGATCTTACATACTAGATACAGTAGGAATATCTGCTATGCATTTTTGTAAAACTTTCCAGCACACTGGTATTAGGTGTTCGACAGATAGAAAGCATAAACAAACTCATTCCCCAAGCATCAAACCTACAGTCTCTTAGGAGCAATAAAGAGTAATATGTATTGCAGGCCGCGTTCTTTGAGAAATTAAAGCATTACAGTTGGAAAAAAAAATCAAGGGATGTACTCACCTAAAACCCATAACTTCATGTTAAGGGGATCTGACTGAGTAAACTTATTAAAATCACGGCTGGCATTAGGACACATCCCACAGGAAGCCTGAAGCTTGTTTGTGTCCAGGCTGCTCCACTTCCAGTACAGTTCCCTGCTAATGTGTCTGGCAAGGTGGTGCAAAATGGCCCAAGTCCTTGGGTCCCTGCCACGCACATGCAAGACCCAGAAGTTCCTGGCTCCTAATTTCAGCCTGTGCTAGCCTTACGTAGCCATCTGGAGAGTGAACCACTGGGGAGCTGTGAAGAAGTCCGTGTGTCTCTCCCTTTCTTCTCATAATTATGCCTTTCAAGCAAATAAATCCTTTTTAAAAACCCACAAAATTTTATTCTGAATAAAAAAAGTACCAAGAAGCTGAAAAACATTTTCAGTGCTTCCATTGATTCCTGCTGATTATGCTTTATGCCAACAGTCTGCATCAGCCTTTCAAGTCCTCCACAGATGGTCACGTCACACTTTAAAACCTTCAATCTTGAGAAAAGCATTCAACCTAATTTTAAGGCACAGCAAACACACACACAAAAACCCAGCAAAGTTCATGTCCTGGCCAAAAAGGGGAAAGAAAGGAAAAAAAAAAGAAAGAAAATAACTTTAAGAGCTGGCACTGTGGTGTAGCAAGTGAAGCTGCTGCCTGCAACACCCGTATAGGATTGTCCATATAAGTGTGAGGTACTCTGCTTCTGACCCAGCTCCCTGCCAGTGCCTGTGGGAAAGCAAGAAAAGAGGGCTGAAGTACATGGAGCCCTGAATGGAACTGCTTTGACCTGGTCCAGCAAGGCCACTGGGGAAATGAACCAGTGGAAGGAAGATCTCTCCTTCTGTTTCTCAAACATTAAAAACAAAGGATGTGGGAAGGGATGAAATTTTTAAAAAACCAAAACTAGTTTTTGTTTTATTAACTATCTGAACATTTTCCTATAGCCATATAACAGTGCTTCAAAAATAAATTAAAAGAAAAGCTTATTTTTTGTTGCAATTTTTAAACAATATCTATTCTCCTTGAATATTTTGAAAAACCTTTGCTTTATGCCATGGATTTTCTTCTTCTTTTTTACATTTATTTTGTATTGGAAATATATACAGAGAGGAGGAGAGAAAGAGAATAAGATCTTCTGTGCGCTGATTCATTCCCCAAGCAGCTGCAATGAACGGAGCTGAGCCAATCCAAAGTCAGGCACCTGGGGCCTCTTCCAGGTCTCCCATGTGGGTGCAGGGACCCCAGGCTTTGGACCGTCCTTGACTGCTTTCCCAGGCCACAAGCAGGGAGCTGGATGGGAAGTAGAGCCGCAGATATTACAACTAGAGCTCGTATGGGATCCTGGCGCGTTCAAGGCAAGGACTTTAGCTCCTAGGCAACTGTGCCAAGCTCCACAGTTTTTCTCTTCAGGAAACAGTAAAATTAGTACTGAGAAAAAGGTTATCAGCCAAATTTGCTTAATCTTTCAAAAATGTTTCTAGTTTTGATCTTTTTAAGAAAAATGGAGCATTAAAAAAATCACCCTTAGCAATTCATGCATTTATTGTGACAGCATGGAAAACAAAGGCTTTCAACTATCCCATTTTGTATAGTATAATGAAAACACACATATTGGCCACCTAAATAAAACCAGAAGATTTAAAATAGATTTTAATTTTGGAACACAAGGTATACTCAAACTTTTTTTTAAATAATGCTTTTGGTAGAATTCTCTGTGTGTTTGTGTTAATTTCTCTTCTGAGGAAGAAAAATAGGTTTAAAAAATTGAGATTTACTTGGACTTTTAGAAATTAAATTGTTCTGCCATATCTGTGGGACAATTCCAACAGCAAGCTGCTGGATTTTAATGTTAGAATTCTGAATTATAGCCTTTAGGCTTATCCATAGCCATTTCCTCAGGGCAACTACCTTATTACAGAAGCTGATAGATCCAGGTGGGTCTCTATAGCAGATGCTACTATATAACCAAAACTCCAATCCACTCTGACCCTGGACTCTGCTTACTGGATCTGGTTTCCCAAATCTTTAAAAATGGTACCCAGAGCCAGAACTGATTTTGTCCCTAAATACCTGTGTTCACATGCCATTCTTCCAGTTCTCTCTCTACTTCAGCTTCTTTTAACTCCTGCAAGCAATCCTCTTTTACACTTTGTGACCTTAGCGTACTCTTCTCTATGTTGAGAAAAAAATCATCCATTCTGTTCTACTGTGTAGCTACTAGTCATTTTTCCTGTGTCAACTTACATATCACTTCCTCAGGAAAGCTTTTTTGACCCTTAAGGAGCTATTGTAACAGTTTCATAGTTCATATGATTATTTACTTCATCATAACTGAAGTTGTTTCTTTATCAAAATTCAGTGCTAGACTATAAACTCCATGAGGCAAAGTGCTGTAGTCTGCAGCATAGCACAGTGTTCCCAGAGTATATCAGCTTAGCCAGTTTTTTTTTTAAAGGCTGTTTTAGTATTCTCTATAGTTTTATTATCTGAATAATCTTTTTGTCATCTGGCCTCTAATAAAGCTAGTTTGTTTTAGCTAGTATTTATATATTTATATGCCTGCTTGTCAATTCAGTTAAGATTTTTCTCTCTCTGGATCTTCATTTCTTTAAGTCATCTAAGATAAGAGAAAAAGCTATCCTTCAGCTTCACTTTTCTTGAACATATGAGCACCCAATTTCTATTCTACCAAAACATCCTACACATTCCCCGTCTTTGGTGAACTACAGAAACAGCTAATGCAAAGAAAGCATCTTGTTCATATTTGCTCTTATTACAAATCAGACTCCTACAAAATTATAGCAGCCATAGAAAAGTTAACACAAAGGAACATCCACTCAAAAGTAGTGGATGAATCTCCTAAAAGAGCTTTTGTTTCTGAAATCAAGTTTGTCTTGATGTATTGCAGCTCTTCATACTCATCTACTCATGAATATTCACACTATTGTCAAAACAAGAATAATCAACAGCAGTCCCCTTAAAAACACATCTATTAGATTTAAAAATTCTAATACAGTGATCTGATAGTATTTTCTCATTTATAAGCACTGATTTCACATTAACATGCTAATGTGCCCATCCATTGAAACAAGCACCCTGTCTTTTGCTGCAGCCTTAAGACACTGCACCTGTTGGGGAGATCTGGAAGTAACTCCTAATTTCTGATCAGCCCAGCTCTGGCCATTGCAACTATTTGGGGAGTGAACCAGCAGATGGAAGATGTTTCTGTCTGCCTCTACTTCTCAAGGTAAATGACTTTCCAATAAAAATAAAATCTCTAAAAAAAAATGCAATTAATATGAAAACCCATCAATTGATACAGGTATTTTTGTGATCAAGTCAGAAACAAATGTAAGAAAGCTGAAATATACTGCAAAGGAAATATAAGAGGCTACAGTCAGAATAGGAGAAAATATTTGCAAATCGTGTATCTGATAAAGGATTAATAGAGGATCTATAAAGAGCTCAATGACAAAATAAATAATCCTATTAAGAAAGAGGCAAGGGGCCCAGCAGCGTGGCCTAGCGGCTAAAGTCCTCACCTTGCACGCGCCGGGAACCCATATGGGCGCTTGTTCTAATCCCGGCAGCTACGCTTCCCATCCAGCTTCCTGCTTGTGGCCTGGGAAAGCAGTCAAGGATGGCCCAAAGCCTTGGGACCCTTAAAAAATAAATCTTAAAAAAAAGATTTATTTAGTTATTGGAAAGGCGGATATACAGAGAGGAGGAGAGACAGAGAGGAAGATCTTCTGTCCGATGATTCACTCCCCAAGTGAGCGCAACGGCCGGTGCTATGCCGATCCGAAGCCAGGATCCAGGAACTTCCAGGTATCCCACATGGGTGCAGGGTCCCAAAGCTTTGGGCCGTCCTTGACTGTTTTCCCAGGCCACAGGCAGGGAGCTGGAAGGGAAGTGGGGCTGCCGGGATAGAACCGGCGCCCATATGGGATCCCGGAGCGTGCAAGGCGAGGACCTTAACCACTTGCGCCACCGTGCCGGGCCCTAAATAAATCTTAAAAAAAAAAAGAAACAAAGAGGCAAAGGATATTAGCAAGCTTTCAGATGGCCAACAGACACATGAAAAAATGCTCAGGATCACTAGCCATCAGGGTAATGCAAATGCAAACCACAATTCATGCTGCACTTCACTCCAGTGAGAATGGCTATCGCCTGAAAATCAAAAACAGTAAGTGCTGGCGAAGACATTGAGAAAAAGGCACCATAATCCACTGCCGGTGGGGATGTACACGAGCACAACTGTTATTTTACTGTGCCGTTACTCAGAAGCCGGAAGAGACCTACCATATGACCTGACCATCCCACTTCTGGGAAGTGGCTCCAGTGGCTCCAAGGAAATGAAATCGGCATATGAAAGAGCTGTATGCCCCCCCCCCCCAGTTACTGCGTCTCAATTCACAACAGCTGAGATACCGCAACAAACCAGATGCCCATCAACTGAGCAGAAGATAAGGAAATGTGGCATAGCTACGTTGTGGAATATAATTCCTATCTGTAACAACAAAATAGATGTATCTGGAAGCCATTATGCTAATAATAAGAAAGCCCCCCAAAAGACTAATGGCATAAATTTTTCGCTGATACGTGTCAATTAAGAGAAAATGCAAAAGAAGCAAAAATGTATATAGATAAAACAGACATCTTGTAAAATGACTGCTTTTATTCCCTGCATATACTCATGTGGAACTGCACTCTTTGCTGATTATTATGGTTAGTTGGTGAATTAAGGTTATGATTACAGAATGGACTGGTGTCTGAAGAAGAAAGAAGAAGAATGAGGGGGATAAATATGCTTATCTTCTTAAACTCTGTGAAATGCATGAACTCCCTTTATTGCTTAAAATTTAAAAAAGAAAGCTGAACTAGATGGAGAGGCAGCGTTCTTCCGCCGGGGATTGGGCCTGGACAAGCCAGGAATCACTAACTCCATTAAAAAAAAATTATTTATTATAAAGTCATATACAGAGGAAGAGAGACTGAGAGGAAAATCTGTCCATTGATTCATTCCCCAAGTGACTGCAACAGCTGGAGCTGCACCACTTTGAAGCCAGGAGCCCAGAACCTCTTCCAGGTCTCCCATGTGAGTGCAGGGTCCCAAGGCTTTGGACCGTCCTCAGTTGCCGTCCCAGGCCAGAAGCAGGAAGCTGGATGGGAAGTAGGGCCGCTGGGATTAGAACTGGTGCTCATATGGAATCCTGGCATGTGCAAGGCAAGGACTTAGTTGCTATGTTACTGCACCGGTACCAACATTTTTAAAGTATAAAAATTTTTAGTTACACATCGTGGTTTTATGAATTTCATGAAGGGAAATATTTTCATATTCTAATAAATTATGCCTAGGAATGCAAATGAAATGCAGTTTTTAAATCTAAATATCTTACCAGTGCCACAAGCCTTTTCTATGTTACCAGTTTCAAATGAGCATGCCTGAATTACAAATTCTAATTATGTGGTTGTCAGATCATATTAACTGGCCAAAGGATTTGCTTTACATATCCATGAAAAAGGAAGCCTTGTTATACTGCAACTTAATATTAAAAAAAAAACAACTTTTCATTTAGTTCTACTTTTCCATCAACATCTGATCATGTAAAGCCCTCAGTTTACTCTCCTGCTCCTCCAACACTTTGGTGCACAGAGTTTTCCTTTTAGCTTACACGATTAAGTTTAGTCCTTCTAGGATGATCAGAAGCATCTGGGAAACGTGGAAGTTAAAAAAAAAACACCTCACTGGGAGAGTTGGCTTAATGCTTGTCCTTCAGAGTAACCCATTATCAACATTTCACAGTGGGTTTCTTTATTTTCAGGTCCCTGTGGTATGTGTAATAAATTATGACTTGAACTAAACAAGTCACACTTGGCTCCAAAATGAAATTTTCCTACCTCTACTTTCTAGTCCCCAAGGTAGGAAGAGGAAATCCTGGCCACAGCCAAAGAAGTCATATTTTTGGCTCTAACTTACATCTTCCTGCGTCTGTAAAAGCCAAACTCCATTCTGAGACGGTAAAGTCTTAGGTTAGTATTTTACACAGTTTCCCTCAAACTTGGGGAAAAAATGAAGTTGATGAAATTAAAGTCTCTGTCTTCTTCCTAGATTACGTTTGTGCCTCAAACACCAATGTCAACCTTATATAGTCTGCATTCAAATGAAATAAACTGTGATGCAAAATAGGTGTTTTATTGCTGTAAGAATTTAAAAGCTTCTTTTCTTTTTTAAGATTTATTTATTTATTGGAAAGTCAGATATACAGAGAGGAGGAGAGACAGAGAGGAAGATCTTCTGTCCAGTGATTCACTCTCCAAGTGAGTGCAATGGCTGGAGCTATGCCGATCCAAAGCCGGGAACCAAAAACTTCTTCTGGGTCTCCCACATGGGTGCAGGGTCCCAAGGCTTTGGGCTGTCGTTGACTGCTTTCCCAGGCCACAAGCAGGGAGCTGGATGGGAAGTGGAGCTGCTGGGATTAGAACCGGCGCCTATATGGGATCCCAGCGCGTTCAAGGCGAGGACTTTAGCCGCTAGGCCACACTGCTGGGCCCTCAGTAACTTTTTTGATCATGTGTGAATAGAAGTTACTGACATTCAGGCCCGGCACGGTGGCGCAAGTGGTTAAAGGTCCTCGCCTTGCACGCCCGGGATCCCATATGGGCGCTGGTTCTAATCCCGGCAGCCCTGCTTCCCTTCTAGCTCCCTGCCCGTGGCCCAGGAAGGCAGTCGAGGACGGCCCAAGGCTTTGGACCCTGCACCCGCATGGGAGACCCGGAAGAGGCTCCTGGCTTCGGACCGGCATAGTATCGGCCCGTTGCGCTCACTTGGGGAGTGAATCATCGGACAGAGGATCTTCCTCTCTGTATATCTGCCTTTCCAATAAAAAAATAATAAAAATAAATCTTTAAAAAAAAAAGAAGTTACTGACATTTCCAAAAATAACAAAATGAATTCATATTCATAAAAACTGCATGCCTACACTTACGACAACTTACAGCTATCCTTTACACATGAAAACTCATGTCGGAGTTTCCTTCTGCAGTTATAACTCTAAGCCCTTTGCCATATGTGGTAGAAACCATCACCTTAGTGTTTGGTGTTTGATGTGCTGGTTAAGATGAGGACGGAAATGTCTCATTCCATAATGCAACGCCTATGTTCAAGTCCCAGCTACACTCTCAGTTTGTTCCCTGTTGCCAGGGACTCCTGGAGCCCTCTGCTCGCTGACGGAGGTGTTCCTCACAGGAGGCCAGGGCACCTGGCATTTTGGCCTCAGCTACACGAAGGCTAGACTTGAACTCGGGGCTGTTTTAGCAACAGGAGCTAAGCGAATCCGAGGTTCCCTTTTGCAGTCCCCTAAGGTGGGAAGAGATGCACTCTGGGCTTGAATGCAAACAAACTGGCACCCATATGGGATCCTGGTGAGGATTTATTCATTAGGTTATTGTGCTGGGCCCAAACTACTAACAGTTTTAAAGAGGAACAACAGTTTGGAGAATCATGGCCAATGAGAGAAATACTGTTTATTGCTGTTATTGGTAACGAAATACTGCTCTGACTTAAGTAATTCAAAGAAAAATAAGTCTCAAGTACCCAAATGATGTTAACACTAAAGAAGGATTCCACTCTGAGAATTCCTCCATTGGTAGGAGACCTTAACTGGCTGTACTTTGGGAGGAGCTATATGGATCAGTTTATTACATCACTGATCAGAAAAACTTAAGTTTTAATCTTAGACTAATTAGCACACTCAGATGCCTATAGCAAATAAAAGAAAAATTCTCTGTGATGCAAGGTAACATTACTTTAGGTTTATAATGTTTAGCAAACAGCAATAATGAAGCAGTCTTTTTCTGGCCAAGGCTGAGTAAGTGGCTTGCAAATGTCTCCTTCACTTTAAGTAAAACTGAATAAAAATAGAATAAATGCTTTCAGGAAAGTTACGAGGGGTGGCAAAGAACAACAGCCGTGGAGATAATGGGGTTCATGCAGTGAATCCCCCTTACGTCCATCTCTCTGCTGACCTTAACACAGCACTGAAGTACAGCAAGACACAGCCTACTCTGAACTCAGGTCAGAGATCAGCATTGGGAGGGCACTGAAGGTAACGGAAACTCAGGTAGGAAACAGCTCTGGAAGTCCCTGGGACATCTTCAAAGCTTGGCAATTGCTGGGTTCCACCCTTAGTGTCTGATTCAGTACGTCTGCATAGAGCCTGCCAATCTGTTTGTTAATCAACTTCCCAAACCACACTTTAAAACTAATTACTACTTACCACAACAACTGTGCAAGTTAAACAATAAGTAAAGCTATATATTCAAAATCTTTCTCAAGGAGAAGAAGGGAGGAAAGAAACCTCATTATGCTCTTAGAATTCTATCTACTAATTATATCGACTATCAAAAATTAAACTGCTTAAAAATCTAACTCATTTATCAATAAATAAAATTGTTTAGACACAATAAGTATTTATAATTAACTTTGGACAAAGCAGCGACCTCTATGATAGTATGTAAGACTTCAATGGCATACCTGTAGGTCTTTCACATTTGGAAAAGGAATTCCTATTGTTATGACAGCACGGGCGTTGTCATCTGAGAAATCCAGACCCTCACTCACTTTACCACGACACACTGCTACCAAGAGGGCTCCATCTAGGGAACAAAAATTGAACACTTCAAAAAATACACCCAAAATTTTCAGAAGCTGCCTACTCCTATCATTTTTGAGAAGACCAATTACTAAGTAATTACAGCAGAATATCTAAAATAATCAAATTAGAACATTACTATTAAGTAAGAATTCCAAAGTTCATTATCTATAAACAAGGCAGACAAAATTATAGTTAGTTATAATAAGGTAACAAAGCAGTAACCGCATCTCCCAAGTAAACTATAGAGCAAAGCCACATCTGAATGCAACCTGCATGTGAAATGAGCATGTATGAAACAAGTTTCACATTATAAAAAAAATCATTACAATCCTCAGCTATGCCCAACAAAATTCTCAGAACACTTCACTCTAATTTGTCCTGTGTCAACATTAACTCAGTACAATGTTAAAAATTATTTAAAACACAGAGAATATGAGTTTCATAAAGTGCATGCAATCATACAATTTGGAAACTGAATCTTCTTTCATATTTTAGTGTTTGTGCTGCCAAAGCAAGCATAGATCTTCAGTTATATTTTGAAAATTCAAGTTGAGCCAGCATGGTCGCTAAATCGTCTGTCTTGTGGCACCAGCATCCCATTGGAGCACTGGTTCATGTCCCAGCTACTCCATTTCTGATCCAGCTTTCTGCTTATGGCCTGGGAAAGCAGCAGAGAATGGCCCAAGTCCTTGGTCCCCTACATGCATGTAGGAGACCCAGAAGACGCTCCTGGTTCCCAGCTTCAGATCAGCTCAACTCTGGCCATTGTGGCCATTTGGCAGTGAACCAGAGGACTGAAAAGCTTCTCACTCTATCCCTCCTTCTCTATAAAATCTGCTTTTCATATAAAACCAAAGCTTTAAAAAAAGAAAAACTCAAGTTTGCCTTCTGTAATAGAATATAAGCACCAAGTATTATATTTGCTTTATACTGTAGATTTCATTTGGATAGTAAGGAAGGCACTTATACATATCCTAGTTGCCTTTCCACCGTATTTCAGAAAGTCAAAGGAGGATCGTGGATAATTCATGAATACAAGCTGTTTCTTAGAGTTGAACTGTTATACTTAAGTGCAAATATTACAGAAGGATAATTCCTAATAATTTATCTCAGCTACCTTTTCTTTATTCAGAAATATAAAATGTAACTTTTCTCCTAAATGCAGTTCATTTAAAAACATAACAAAGGGGCCAGTGTAGTGGCAGAGCAGGTAAAGCCAACTTCTGAGTTACCAGCATCACAGGTTTGAGTCCCAGCTGCTCCATTTCCTATGCAGCTCCCCTGCTAATGGCCAGAGCAAGCAGTGCAGGATGGCCCAAGTCCTTGGGTCCCTGCGTCCAACGTGACAGTCCCGGAGGAGGCTCTGGTTCCTGATTTTATTGTAGCCTTCTTGGGGAGTGATCAAGTAGATGCGAGATTCTCTCTTTTTCAAATAATTTATCATTTTTGCAAATAATAGTAACATAAGTAAAATTCTAGTAAGAACATTTTTACAATGAAAAATTTCAGTTGTTCTGAAATAAATTCCATTTACCTTTGTTGCCTTTGTGCTTGATTGCATCATAATACACCTGCAGTAATTCATCAAAATCAGTTTTCTCTCCTCCTTGTGGTTCTACAATCACTGTCTTCACCAACTCCAGATTCTCCCATAAACCAGTGTACAGCCAACGATCTTTTAATTTCTCTAAAAGCTAAAAAAAAAATTCCAGAAATTAATTTCTTTGTCCAGCTGCATAAACTTACATCTTTAAAGCTAATGTACACATAAAATGAATATGGCGTGCTTATTAATCTATGTTTTTCCTCATCTATAAAAATGAGAGAAACAATAACATCACTTAGAAATGTTACTGGGTTAAATTTATTAACAGATTTAAAGAAATCTGAATGAACCCTGGAACACAGGAGGAGTTAAATAAACATTAGTTGCTGCTGTTATTTAGTTTCTATTACCTCTAGTACTATTGGTACTGTTACTGCCACCTTGGGGATTTCAAAAGCAGGGGGAAAATGACTTCTGTCAAAGCCAATGCATTTTATATTCTCTTGATATGCTTATGGTGAAGTTTCTTAATGAAAGGAAAATGAAGGTTAAGACCGTTTTCTGGGCGCAGCTCAGTGGCCTAGTGGCTACAGTCCTCGCCTCGAACACACTGGAATCCCATATGGGTGCCAGTTTTAATCCTGTAGCCCCGTTTCCCATCCAGCTCCCTGCTTGTGGCCTGGGAAAGCAGCTGAGGACAGCCCAAAGCTTTGGGACCCTGCAGCCTCATGGGAGATCTGGAAGAGCTCCTGGCTCTTGGCTTTGGATTGACACAGCTCTGGCCATTGTGGTCACTTGGGGAGTAAATCATTGGACGGAAGATCTTCCTCTCTGTCTCTCCTCCTCTATGTGTATATCTGACTTTGCAATAAAAATAAATAAATCTTTTAAAAAATCATTTTCTAAGGGTCAGCATTGTGCAACTCTGTATCTAGTATGTGTACCAGTCATACATCCAGCTCCCTGCACATGGCCTGGCAAAGCAGAGGAAGACAGCCCAAGTGCTCGGGCCCCTGCTACACACGTGGGAGCTAAGAATGAAGCACCTGGTTCCTGGCTTCTGCGAGGCCCAACCTTAGCTGGTGCAGCCACTTGGGATGTAAATAAATATGAGGAAGGTTGCTTTTGCTCTCTCTCTCTGTATCTTAAGAAAAAAAGATAATTTTCTTAATGCATAGGTAGCTAAGCTCATATCTGAAAGTGTGATTATTATTAATAACTGAAACTGATTCAAACACCTAGTAAATGGAAATACATACTAACAAATAGAACACTAATAGAAATAACCATAGGCGAGATTTCAAAAGGACTGGGTCTCCTGCATGGGTATCTGTAGCCCAAACACTTGGGCTACCTTTTGCTGACTTCTCAGGCTCACTAGCAGGGAGATGGATTGGAATTGGGACAACTAGGACATGAACTAGTGCCCACACAGGATGCTAGCCCCCAGAATAATTTTTAAATTTTTTTACATTTCCCTTGGATAATCAAAAGAGGTTAAAAATAGTAAGAGAATATAAAAACTGGATAAAATATGTCATTAGTTTATGTGACTGTTAATTTCACCCACTGATAAACTTTTTCCCCTTATATCTGTAAACTATTCCTCTATTTGAGAACATAAGCAACATCTCATATCGAAGTCCCTGATTCTGAAATAACATCTTCTGATACTACTGGTTACAAATGTTCAAAATCTGGATAAAATTTTCTCATGTTAATAGGATAAGACTATTATGCTGATGACTTCAGAAAATTTCACAGCCACATTAGAAAAAATTGAAAATGGAAATTTTGAGGTATAACAAAGAATTGGTTCAGTGTATAACACTCCCCCTGAAGAAATGCAAGCAAGGACTTTCCACCTTCATTATATGCAATTTAGAATAGCAGAGTTAAGTATGATTTTAAAAATTAAAAACTAGGTATGAAATGTGCAGTTATTTCAAAGATGGTTCAGGGATGAGGAATAAAGGCATTCTGTGCACTGGTTTTCTGGTTTGTAAGGATGGTGATTTAGTCATAAATCCATAAAAGAACATACTGAGAATCACAATAAAAAAACACAGGAGACAAGATCAATCTCATAAGAAACTTTCTCAGCAAAGTGTAAAATAATTGTCATATAATTTTACTGGGTCCCTAAAAAATTTTGTCCTCAAAACAAATTAGGACATCTGAGTTAACTTGGTATTAAGATTGACTGATACTATTCAATTCTAAATAAATAACATGCAAGAATGGTATGGCAGGGAATAGGGAAGGGAAAAAAAGGAAAAAGCAGACACCAATGCAATCTACAGTTTCTAGATTTGCATTAGTTTTAGAATTTGTTAATGTAACTTTCATAACTTGGACAAATTGTTCCCTGCATTGAAATGATTCAAATTTGCTTTAAATGGATAGAACCAGTTGTTATCCAAGTAGTTAAGATATTACTGAACTACTATTTTTTCCCTCAAAAGACAGCAAGAGAGGAAAAGAGGAACAAAACAAAAACAAAAGCAAGGGCCTGATGCGATAGTGTACTGGTCAAAGTCCTCGCCTTGAACACACCGGGATCCCATAAGGGCACCGGTTCTAATCCCGGTGACTCTGCTTTCCATCCAGCTCCCTGCTTCTGGCCTGGGAGAGCAGTCAAGGACGGCCCAGGGCTTTGGGTCTCTGCACCCATGTGGGAGACCTGAAGAGCTCCTGCCTTCAGATTGGCTCAGCTCCAACTGTTGCAGCCGCTTGGGGAGTGAACCATCAGATGAAAGATCTTCCTCTCTGTCTCTCCTCCTCTGTACTTCTGTGTTTCCAATAAAAATAATAAATAAATCTTAAAGAAAAAAAAAGCAAAAAGCTACCAATAAAAAACATTCAACAAAGTAACAATACAGTCATTCCTTTAATAAAAGGGGGTTAAATTCCTCAGTCAAAAACTAAGTGTCTATTGCAATGAAGGAATCTCAACTGAACTTGAACTGTGGTTATGCAGCAAGGTGGAGGAATCCACTATGGGAGGAGGGGTATGGGAGGGGTGGGGGGAATCCCCAGTGCCTATAAAACTGTATCACATAATACAGTGTTAATAACAATAAAAAAAAAACTAAGTGTCTAAATGAACAAAAACCCAGTCCGACTGTGTACCACTATTAACGCTCTAAGGACACACATATGCTGAACACAAAGGTTAAAAAAGACATTCCTTGTAATAACCAAGATGCAGCAGAAACGGAATTCTTATACCAGGCTTTGAGCAAAAGCAAAACAAGAAAAGACATTAACAGTAAACACCAGAAAATTTAACACTTACTTATGTACCCAACATCAAAGGATCTAGATATTTCAAGCAAACTGAAAGGAGTTCACAACACGCATTGCAGAACTTCAACACTCCACATTCAATAATAGATAAAACAGCCAGACAGAAGTTCAGCAACAAAACAAGGAGACTGCACAACAGATGAATCAAACAGACACATAGAACATTCCGTCCAACAGCCAGAAAATTCAGGTTCCTATCAGTTGTGTATGGGACATTCTCCAAGGCAGATTACATGTTAGATCACAAGACATGTATTAACAAGTTTGAGAACAGAAATCAATTCCCTTTATTTTCTTCCACTTCGGAATGAAACTATAAATCATCAGCAGATTGAAAATATAAAAATTTGCAAATTCTTCAAAGTACAGTACACATTTTTGGATAATCAATGATTGGATGAGGAAATTACAAAATTATCCTGATATTTTAGAAAATTAAAACATAGCAGATCAAAAGGGATGCACCAAAAACAACACTAAGACAGGTTCATGGCAGTAAATACTGACAATAAAAGGGGAAAGATCAAGTAAATAATTCCTTTTTTCTCTTCCAGGAAACAGAAAAAATAACAAGGTAAGCCCCAAATCAGTACAAAGAAGGAAATACTAAAAATCAGAGCAGAAATAAATGCAACAGACAACTGAAAAATTGAGGGGTGGGAAAAGGGATGAAACTAAAACAATGTAAAAACTGATAAACCTTTACTGAGACTAATTAAGAAAATAAATTAGAAAATGAGATTTACAATTTATCACAAAAATGGATGTTAAAGAGATTTTCTGAACAATTATATATCAATGGAATGAATAATCTATAACAAATGAACCAACTCTGGGGCAAATACAAACTGAATCAGAAAGAAACATAAATACTGAACACACCTGCAACCAGTAAGGAGACTGAATCATAATAAATATTGTCCTAAAAGTAAAGCCTAGCGCCTGAGGGCTACAGTGCTCAAGTCCACATCCGAGGAGTACAGATACAGATGTGAAACAAGCCCTGTCGAAATCCAGCGTTATCTGTTGTAGAAATAGAAACCTCAACTTGACATGAAACTACAAAGACTGCAGACAGAACAGTGAGGAAGAGTCCAGCTAGGGGCTAGCCACCACCTGTGACAATTTCCACCGTCCCATGGGCCAGTGGTTGGAATTTCAGCAGCTGCTATCCAGTCCAATCCAGCTCCCTGCTAATGTGCCCAGGATAAGAGCTGAAGATGGCCCAGGCGCTTGGGCTCCTACCATCTATGTGGGGGACCTGGAAGAAGCTCCTAGCTCCTGGCTTTGGACTGGCCTAGCTCCAGCTGTTGCTGCCCTTTGGGGAATAAACCAGAAATGGAAGATATTAATCCCTCTCTGACTCCCTCTTTCTCCTATATCTCCTCCTCCTTCGATTCTGCCTTTCAAATAAATAAGTAAATAAACAAACCTTTTAAAGAAAAAAGCAGAGAGGCCAGTGATGTGGCATAGTAGGTAAAGCTGCCATCTCTGGGGTCTGGCACAATAACCTAGTGGCTAAATTCTCGTTTTGCATACACCGCCAGGATCCCACAGGGGAGCTAGTTGGTATCTCAGCTGTACCACTTCCCATTCAGCTCCATGCTTGTGGCCTGGGAAAGCAGTTGAGGACGGCCCAAAGCCTTGGGACCCTGCACCCATGTGGGAAATCTGGAAGAGGTTCCTGGCTCTTGGCTTTTGGATTGGCTAAGCTCCATCCCCTGTGGTCACTTAGGGAGTGAACCAGCAGACAGAAGATCTTTGTCTCTCCTTCTTTCTGTATGCCGCCTTTCCAATAAAAAGATAAAATAAATCTTTTTAAAAAAGAAAAAAGTTGACACCTGCAGTGCACTGACATCACAAAGGGGTCTGTTTGAGTACCAGCTGCTCCACTTCAGATCCAGCTCCCTGCTGCGTGCCTGGGAAAAGCACCTGGCTTCATCAGCCCCGACTCATTGTGGCGACTTGGGGGGCAGGGTGGTGAACCAGTAAATGGAAAATCTCTCTCAGTTCCAGAAACACCTCTCTGCAACTTTCAAGTTGCATTTTTTAAAAAAAAGCAAAGTCAGAGGCATCACACAAGCAAGCATAATGTAAAATGTACATTTTATGAATCAAATTTACTATTGAGTGGCAGGCATTAAGTACATTAATAATGTTATATAACTATTCCCAGTACCCTTTTACAAAACATTTTGGAAAATTCCAGTCGGAAACACTCCCTTTTAAAGAATTCCTTATTCTCTCTTATTTCTAAGTTGTGGTAACCTCTGAACTTTTTTTTTTTTAAGATTTATTTTTATTATTTTTTTTTTATTGGAAAGGCGGATATACAGAGAGAAGAGACAGAGAGGAAGATCTTCCGTCCGATGATTCACTCCCCAAGTGAGCACAACGGGTCGACACTATGCCGATCAGAAGCCAGGAGCCTCTTCCGGGTCTCCCATGTAGGTGCAGGGTCCCAAGGCTTTGGGCCGTCCTCGACTGCTTTCCCGGGCCACAGGCAGGGAGCTGGAAGGGAAGCGGGGCTGCCGGGATAGAACCAGAGCCCATATGGGATCCTGGGCGTGCAAGGCGAGGACCTTAACCACTGCGCCACGGCGCTGGGCCCGGTTTTTTGTTTTTTTAAACGTCATCTCCTGCTTCCCTTATTTCACCCTACATGGCTACACAGACAAACCAGACAATTGTCGCTCCAAAGAAATCTACTTTTCCATCTCAAGGATTGCTCTGACATAATTACCCCAGAAGTCATAATTGTTTATTCAATGCCACCATCTCAGGCTTCTTGAACAACCTAATTAAAATTTGGAACCAATTTCTCCACTGCCTCTGAATTCTCTTTTTCCCCTTTGCTTTTTCAGTTTTCTGCATTGCACTGTATTGATCCCTTAAGGCTCAGATAAGAAAATATCACAGGGGTGAGCCTGCAGCAAGTGGGGTTAACCTGCTGTGTCCAACACTGGACTACCAGTTCAAGTCCTTGCAGCTCTGCTTCTTATCGTTTTGATGCATCCTGGGAAGCAGCAGATGATGCCTCACGTGCTTGGACCCCTCCTACCCACATGGGAGACCCAGGTGGAATTCCTAGCTTCAGCCTGCCCTAATCTGGATGCTCTGGCCATCCGAAAGTTACGTCAGCGAATGAAAGACATCTCTCTCTGGCTGCCTTTCTAGTAAACAGGAAAAAAATGTCAAAGCCTCGATGACTTAAATAGAACAGTTCTGGAGGTTAGGAATTCCAGGATGAAGGTGTGGGCCACCTTGGGTTGTGGTAAGGGCAATCTTCCTGGCTTAGCGTTGGTTACCTTATCTCTGCATCCTCAGAAAGCCTTTTTTTTTTTCACGTTTTATCAGAGAAAACAAAGTTCTCAAGCATCTCCTTACTAGGATACAAACCCTATCAGATCCAGACACCATCCCCTTGAGCTCAGCTAACTGTAATACTTCCCTAGATTCTCACCTCCTAACACAGTCATACCAGGAATTAGAATTTCAACTCAAGAAATCTGACTGGACACAAAATTCAGGCCTTAACATGACGCTACCTATGAGTATCTTTGTGTAGCTGTATTTCCTTTTACTTGTGGCATGATGATATTGACTTTTATATACAAGTGTGATGGTTTTTATCTTTGTGCTTACTACTGCTTGACCAACATTTAGAAATAGTACCTGACACGCAGAAAATACTTAGTCAGTGAGGGAAAAAGGAAGATCTACAATAATAAAAGATTGGGAAAGAAAATAACAATAAAATCAAGTATCAAATCTAATTGAAGAGAAGTTAGCTGGTTTATGGGATGACAATAAAGATGAAGGAGCAAGAGTGATAAGATTAAAACATATCAGCTCAGGACCTGGTGTGGTAGCCTAGTGGGTAACTTTCCTTGCATTTGCCAGAATCCCATATGGGCACTGGTTAGAATCCCAGCTTCCTTGCTTCCCTTCCAGTTCCCTGCTTGTAGCCTGGGAAAGCAGTCAAGGATGGCCCAAAGTGTTGTCACCCTGCACCCACATGGGAGACCCAAAAGAGGTTCCCGGCTTTGGATCAGCCTAGCTCTGGCTGTTGCTACCATTTGGGGGGGTGAATCAATGGACAGAAGATCTTCCTGTCTCTCCTCCTTCTCTCTATAACTGAATTTCCAATAAAAATTTTAAAATAAAAATAACAAAAATAAGCTCAGACTAGAGTTTTTCTTCAAGAATTATTCAGTTTCTTTAATTAAAAAGTATAAAAATTTAGATTTAGAAAAAAGATTACATAGGATAGCAAATCTGATGCATTCCAATTATGTCAAGGAAAAAATGGTAGTAACCTAAAAAGGCTGAAATAGAAGTGCTTATCATTTGGGTACATCCAGCTTTTAGTTCAAGTAGACATACAAGGATACTCTGAAAAAAGATTTAATGATAATGAGATATATTTCCCCAGAGCACATAGTACTTACTTATTTCTTCAGTGAAAACCTTTTAAAAACACCCTAAAAGCTTTCATTAAGGGAATCATGGGAGCTACCTGCACATACGCAGTATGGTTCCATTACTCAAACAAATGACTCACAATTAAAATGACAAGTGAACAATTAAAAGGGTCTACAAATTTTCATATAACAAGATATATTTAGATGTGACACTCAACTTACACATTTATATAGCTTATTTCTCTGTCAGAGAAATAACTAAACATACAAATAACTGATTATATTTTCTTAATATCCTTAACTAGCCTCCTAAAATTCAACTTAAAAGTACACCGACACAGAGCCATCTTTTAGGCACTCAGAGTTACATATGTGACAAGGGTAAGGTATGTATCACACAATTTTTCTTAATACCTCACAAACTGTACATGTAATTCACATACAATGCTAGAAACTATTTAATTTACCAAGCGCTGTTCACATTACTTGGGTTTGTTAATCTCAAAGGCATTTTTTAAAAGAGTCAGATCTCATAAATTAAGATACTATGGAATATCTCTGCCTTATCTGGATATTGTCATTTTACTTTCTCTAATGTCTTAAACCCACTATCTCACTAGGGAGGCAGTAGGTTAGATTGCAGCCTAGTGGGGAAACCCTGCATCTGCTCTATGTTCAGAGTTCTTACACAGTTCCAGATGTTGAGTACATTAATATTATACGAACTCAAAGTCTCTTTTTGAAACTTTAGAAAGTGCAAATTGTATTAAGACCTCTTTGCCCTCATTAATGGTATTGTTATAATCCTAGTCCTCTGGAAAATGTTTTTTGGCATGTGTTTAACTTTATAATATTGCCTTTACTTACTTTAATAGCCAGTACTCAAGCCTTAATGCTTTTAATGGACCTACCTAAACAAACTACCATCTTTTGTAATTTTATTCACATAATTTAATTGGTGCAATTTGTCATATTTTTCTATCTTAAGATGATAATTCACCCTCATGATGTATTCATATTTAAGAAATGTTTTCTTTTACTCTGTTGATACTGGATGTGGCACATGTTAGAAACAAAATGCAGTCCTCTTAAAATAAATTAAGTAACATTTTAAGGTGCTTTTTACTGTATATATTTTTGTATACAAATAAAATATAACACAAAGAAAATATGTTAATTTCTATTGGTACACCTTCCAGTTTAGTGATAGCTGACTTTAGTGATAGCTGAGATCGGGTTACATTTCAGAATCAAATTTTCAATGAAAACAAACTTAGTAGTGAACCTGAAGGAATTATATATATGAATACTGTTTTGAAGTGAAAATAAGCCCGTAGAATTGCTTGCAATCCAAACAGAAGAATTCCACTGTTCTCTGAAAAAGTAGTCCCTCACATAAATTAAAAATGTAGGAGCTTACAGACTCTGAAAACACTGGAGTTTTCCACTGACAATTTAGAGTCACTAATTGAAAATTCTGATTAAAAATAAAATTGACAATGCAAAAAAAATTCAAATGAAATAACATATCTAAACTACCTTGAAGTTTTACTCATGCAATCTGCTTGGCCAAAGCTGCTTGTGAAGTAAAGGCCGGCACTGTAGTGCAGCTGGTGAGCAACACTTGGGTCCCATAGTAGAGAGATGTCTCACCTCTGCAAATATCCCTGACAAGGCAACAGAGAATGCATGAAGATTTGGGCTTCTGCTGTAAAAGCGGAAGACAAGAATGAAGTTCTGGCTCCTGGCTTCAGTCTGGCCCAGCCAGGTTGAAACAACTGTCTGAAATAAGAATTTTAGATTTGTGTTGATCATTGTGTGAAGTAATTATTTTAGTTAACATATATGCATATTTATGTGACCAGATTTACCATTCTACAACCAAGAAGTATTGACTTAGTATATGTTACTTGAAATTTGTTCACACAGATTCAATTAGATTTTTCATTTCTCTACCTGAATAGACTAACCATAAGGGAAAAAGGTGGGAGAGGATGGAGAATGTAGAGCTAGTGTTTGAACTAGCAGTTAAAATACCAGCTGAGCAGTAAAAGCAGTGCCATAACAAGCTAATCTGCCTGCAGCCCAGCATCCCAGATAGGTGATAGTTCAAGTTCCAATTGCCACAGATCAGCTTCCTGCTTATGTGCTGGAAAAGCAGCAGAGGATAACCCAAGGTCTTGAACCCCTGTACCCACGGGGGAGACCCGGAAGAAGAGCTCGGCTTTGACTAGCTCAGTTCTAGCCATTGTGGTCATTTGGGGAGCGAACCAGCAGAACGAAGACCCCTCTCTGTCTTTCCTTCTCTGTAAAAATCTTTCACATAAAAATAAATAAATCTTTTAAAAATAAATTAATAAAATGCCAGCTGACACCCCTGTATCCCACATTGGAGTATCTGAAGAGCAGCAGGTGACAGTGCAAGCAGTTGAGGTCCTGCTACCCTGTGAGAGAGTCAGGCTGTTCCTGGCTTCCCATTTCACCCTGACCCAGTCCCAGCCATTACAGACATTTGGAGAGTAAAACAAACAGATCAGATTTCTCAGTCTCTCTGCTTGTAAAACACACACACACACACACACACACAGGCTGTGGTTACAGTAACACAGATGAATTAAATATACTAGACATTTTGAAATTATTAAGAGTAAAGTGTAAATGCTCTCACAACACACAAGTAGTATTTGAAGGGATGGCTATATTAACTCACTTGATTTAATCATTCCTCATTGTGCTCATAATTCATAAAATCTTTCTTTAAGCCACAAATATAATTACAATAATCAATTTATAATAAAATTTTAAAAACTGCAACCTCCTCATTGCTATTACATGCATGTAGCCAGGCAGGGGAGGTGGCAGCTAATTATGCCTTCAGGGTAAGAGGGCTTTAACAGAGTGAACTTTTGAGCTGGATAACAAATATAAAATGTCTGAATAATAAGTATGTCAGGATTGAGTCTAATATGATACAGCACTATAAATAAATTGTATTGTTTTCCATTTCTTTATGACCTATTCCCACAATTAAAACAATATTCATTTTTAGAACACATTTTTTAATCATAGTAAAACACATAAAACTTATGTTCAGTGATAGCATTAAGTATATTTATATTGCTGTGCAGCCAACCTTTAGAACTCTTCTCAGGCTGTAAAACTGATATTCTACCTCTATTAAACAACTCTCATGCCTCCTGTCCGCCCTGGGCCATCCCCCTTTTCCTTTCTGTCTGACTACTCAAGGTATGTCACACAGTGGAATGATACAGCTTCAGCCATTCTGGATTCATTTAATACATATGCTCTAGATTCATCCTTCTTGAAGCATGAGAGCCATACCCATTTATTACCTCACAGTTTCTGTAACCTAAATCTCAAATCCTTAATGTGTTAAACTATCCTAACTCTTTACTACTGCTTCTTAATGAGTGCTTTGTTTATTTATTAAATGTATAATTCAAGCGTGTGAACTTCATCTGTTAGTACTTTTGTCCCCTGTCATGTGGGGTAACCTATTTGACAAGAGATTTAGAGGCTACTACTGCATCAAGATTTAAAAAAAAAAAACAAAGCTTCCTTTCTGACAATACCCAAATCGCCTAAATTCAGATACTAATCTGAAGCTCTCAACCAAAAAGGAAAAATGATTGCTATCATAGGTTAACAATAGACAGATACTAAAGATCTTAACCAAGATACAATGCCAAGAGCCTCTAAGTTTTTCTAGCCCCTATCAAGCACACAAATTACTTCCCTATGAAACCTTAATAGTAAATGAAGGTAAGTTATACTTAACCAATTTGTCAAGCATTTCCCATAAACTGAATTCTTTGTCTATTCTTCATCCATGAAAAATATAGTTTAGAAAAAGAGGTTTGGAAAACATGGGAATTTAGATTGAACTCAGGTTTCAGATTTCACTATTTGATTCTTGTTTCTACAAACTGGCTTACATGGCCACTTATGACTCTAGTTTAACCTTAATTTATCCAGCCTCATTCTCCCTAGATTTCTCACTTTAAAAATATATAAATACATAAAACAAAATATAGAGACAATAAAATTTTAAATATATACACACTTTAAAATATATGAATAAAACAAATATATATTAAAATATAAATATATAAATATTTAAAAAATAATAAATTGTTTTATATTTTTGGAATCAGATATTATACAAAAGTATGCATGTTTTGACGGACAAAGGGTATAGATGATTATATATATATATGCATATATATGCACAACTCCTATTAAAAAAAATAGTCCAACAAAATTTGATTAAACTTCTACTTTCCCAAAACCTATTTTCTTTCAGAATATTTAATCATTCGCAATAAAGACCGCCAATATAGCCCTTCAGAGTAGCTCTTGTACGTCTTTTTACTTTTTAAGGGTAACAATTTAACCCATATAAAAAACAAACATGCAAAGCAGATGCATATAGATATACTGATATATAGGTATTTGTCCATATGTGCATATCAGACTAGTTAACAATGACAGATCAAATTAATATTTACCAGATGAACCAAATTCTACATGTTATACTCAAGACAGCTATTATGGAAATGACACTAGAATAGAAAATCAAAAGTTCTAAGACAACTGCTTTGGCTAATTAAATGTGTGAGCTTGGCTAAATCCTTTGAATAAGCTATCCAGAACAGAGTTATGTGCCAAATAAATGTCAAATGAATTAATGAAAGAGCAAATGATGTGTATTCCTTAGTTCTGAAGAACTACACACCTCCAACCTCTGAGAGTTGTACAGACTCCCTGTCACATCCCAAACACCTAATGCCATGAAGACTCCTTCCACTTGACATTAGAGAAAAAACTAAAAGTTTCCTGAAGCCACTCAGGTGATTGCTTAAAATACAGCAATCTACAGAAATTTCAAGCATCTAAGTAAGAAAAAAAAAAAAAAACCCTGAGAGGAAGGCATTTGCCATAGCAGTTAAGGCACTTCCTGGCATGCTCACGTACCAGGACTGTCTGCCTGATTTCACATCCTGGTTCACCTCCAAAAGAGCTGGTTGAGGGTCTCCATATGTTCATCACTCAATAACAAAACTATAGACTGAATAGAAACATTTGCATTTCATTTCTTATCTGACATTCAGTGGTGAATACAAAATGTTCCCTTGGGAAAATGGTTTATGCGCTTTACTAATAAAAATGCAAAGAAAAATCAGAGCCTGTAATGTACAAACAAAAAGACTCAAGTTGCTACTTTGGCACCAGAGTGTCTCCATACAAAATTATTCAATGGAAACTTTTCTACCCATAAAAATAGTTTAGAAACGATCCCTCCCATTAAAATGATCTCCAAGAGTTCTTCTAAATCAATGGTGCTACTAGCTAAATAACAATAGAATCAAAATTAAATTTATCTTATTAAAGAATGGAATTCTTAACAAAATTATTGTAATTTCTAGTAATTTTAGAAGGCTTTGAAACATATGTAGGGGGAAACATTTGAAATACCAACTTTGTCACTTTTATCCTTAAACAAATGTTGCATTTTATAATACAGAGAAGTTAGTTTTATTTCTGACAGAGTAAGAGCAGTTTCAAATAAATCATTCATTCCAAGTCTCTGGACAAACAAGGAAATGTGTTTACACATCTTACAAACAAGGATGGTTTGGAAAGCTTTAAACTTCGATCTTACGTTTCTTTTATGAAAATTTGAAACTTCCTGTCTAGCCTTTCCTTTTTTCATAGAAGCCAAGCCAAACTCCAGGGCTAAAAATATTTTCTGGGCCTTTTTCAATAGTTTCAACTCCATCTCAGATGCCATATTCCTTACTCCTACACTCACAATGCAAATCTACCATCTTTTCTTTAACTCTCACTGAAATATCATTCCTTCAATCAAATTTGATGTGTACTTTTAAATTCCTTATTCTAAAGATTGCATTAATTTATTTTAAAGGCAGAAGAGAGACAAAGACTTTCCACCTTCCATCTACCAATTCACTCCCCAAATGGCTAGAATGGCTAGGCTGGGCCAGGCCAGGCCAGGCCAAAACCAGGAGCCAGACACTCTCCAGGTCTCTCCTGCGGGTGGCGTGCTGACAGGCAGGCAGTTAAGAAGCACAGCACCAGCTGTGTAACATTACCTGATGTGGAATGCTGGTGCCACCTCACTATCAGTTCCTTATTCTCTAGCTCTCTAATGACTATGAAGAGATTTTTAAAACTAGAATCAAGATTTGAACATTTATTTCATTCCATAACAAAAATGGAATCTTGAAGAGGTAATAATTTGTTCAACTCAATATTTAACAGGGCTTAGCATAGCCCTTTGCACAAAGTATACATTTAATAACTGTTTCCTCAGTGGACTAAGTAAAATTCAGTGTGAAATAAAGTAGTAACTTCTCAGGAAGACACTAAGTGTAATGTAAGCAAGATTCTCAAGGTACATATTTTTCTTATTTTTTTTTCACATACAGTTAAAGACATTAAATGTTCTCTCAAGAAATAATAAACATTAATAATATGTTCTGTTCCATAGTGTCCATCACAGGCATTTTAGTTTTAAAATATCTCTGATTTCAAAGGCAATAAGAAAGACTTGGAGTAAGAAGAATTGAACTTCATCCATTCATACGATGATTCAACCAGTATCAAGGAAGAGTTTTTAGGGGCTAGTCAAACTGCCTCTGAGACCTGACAACTTCTCACACATCTCATTTCACCTTCAGTCATCAATCTTCTCATGTATCACAGTAACAATTTTTTTTGGCCAAAGTTCTTCTTTACCCTTTTGTTTTCCTAACCTATTAGCCCTTTCCACCACCTCAAAGACAGTGATTAGCTTTCTGCTCCAGCAGACCAAGGCTCAAGGGTCTATATGAACACCTCCAAGGATGGTTCAACACTCACAAATCAACACATCTTCCATCTGCTGGTCTATTCCACAAATAGTCCTAATGGCCAGTGCTGGGCCAGGTTTAGACCAGAAGCCCAAATTTCCTTCCAGGTCATTCACATGGGTGGCAGGGGAAGGATTTAGGGGCCGACTCCTGCAGCTTTCCTAGGCACATTAGCTGGGAGCCAAAACAGAAGCAGAGAAGTCAGACTTGGACCTGGCACTCTAATATGGAACACAGGCATTGTAAGCAGCAGCTCAATGCACTCTTCGTAACACCAGCCCCAGAAATAAAAAGAATGTAACTCAAAATGATAGACTGCATATGACAACCAATCTTGTTCAATGGGGAAAAGCTTAAAGAATTTCCCTCTAAGTTATGGAGCCAGACAAGGATGTATACTCTCTCTGCTCTTACTCATTTTAGTCCTGAGCCATTAGGCAAGAGAAATAAAAGGAATACAAAGCAGAAAGGAGGAAGTCAAATCATCTCTGCACGTAAGTTTCTCAACAGAAAGAAGCCTAAATATTCCACCAAGAGACTATTAGATCTGGTAAACAAACTCAGGAAAGCTGCAAAATACAAAATCATCACATACTAACTAGCATTTCCTACACATCAATAAGGAACTCACTGAGAAGGAAAATATAAACGAAATCCTGGGGCCAGAATCATGGCATGCAGGAAAACCTACTACATGTGATGCTGTCATTCCATTTATGGGTGCTGCGTTGTGGCCCAGCTGCTGTACTTTAAAAAATTTTTGATGATCTTTACAAACTTGATTAGGAACAAAGGGTCAAGGGCTTAAAGAAAGTAGGTAAGAACATTGTTTTCACATTCTCTTTTTTCCTTCCTATATCTGGAAGAAGGGGGAAGATAAAAGGAGAAGCCATACTCAGTCTCAACAATTCCAGGGTTCCCAAGGGGTGGCATGCTCCGAGGGCACTGCTCAAGTGGTTTTGATAGTTCAACAGTTCTGAATTGCTGCCAGTCTCACATGATGGAATCTCCAGAATCCACTGACTGACATAGTCCACCTTAGAGTCTCCATTTGCCCAAATATTCACTGCCAGCACTTGGCTGGTGTATTTGATCAATTTATTCTGTCCTCTGTCCAGGTGGCTCCAGGCAGGCACAGCGCAGAGCCATCCCTGCTGCTGCAACAGCTGGGAGGAGGCCAAAGAACCACTTAGCAGGGTCTGTGAGGCCACCAGCAGCTCCTGCAGAGCACATGGGATCTAGGTTGCTGCTCTACTTTCAATCTAGCTCCCTTCTAATGGCTGGGAAGAGCACCAGAAGAAGGTCCAACTGTTTGGGGGCCCTGCACTCAGGTGAAGATCTGGATGAAGCCCCTCGCAGTTGCAGCCATCTAGCAAATAAATCAGTGCAGCATTAAGATTGATCTCCCTCTCCTGCTCTGTTTCAAATGAAGTCCTAAAAATTATTTTGTAGATCATTTTTTTGAAGATGTATTTATTTTTATGGTAAAGTCAGATATACGAAGAGGAGAGACAGACAGGAAGATTTTCTTTCTGTTGATTACTCCCCAAGTAACTGCAACAGCCAGAGTTGCACTGATATGAAGCCAGGAGCCAGGGCCAGGAGTCAGGAGCTTCTTTTGGGTCTCCCACACAGGTGCAGGATCCAAACACTTTGGGTCATCCTCGACTGCCCTCCCAGGCCACAAGCAGGGAGCTGAATACGAAGTGAGGCAGCTACGATTAGAACCCATGCCCATAAGGGATCCCGGCACATGCAAGGCGAGGACTTTAGCGGCTAGGCCACCACACAGGGCCCTGTAAATCTTTTTTTAAAAATCTTTAAAAAGAAGTTCCATTCACAATAGCTGAAAGACATCTACAATGAAATTATAAAATACTGCTGAAATAAACAAAGACAAAAAATGCAAAGATCTTCCATGTTTATTGGAAAACAAAATGTTCCTACTATGTAAAGTGATGTACAGATGTGAGCAACACCCATCAAATATCGATGATACCCTTCACAGAAAATAGAAAAGCAATGCTAAAATTCTTACATAGGTACAAAAGCACTACCAAGTCATTTGTGCCAAACAAGAAGAAATCTAAAAGCAACACAAGAACGAGTTGAAGACATACTGCAAAGCTATTACAACCCAAACTGCAGAATATTGGCATGAAAATACATACAGACCAATGGAACACAACAGAAATTCCAGAAACTAATTCAAGTAATTCAAGTACAACCAAGTAATTTGTGACAGACGCCAAAGACATGCAGTAGAAAAGGAACAATCTTTTAAATGAATGGTGCAGGAAATTGGGTAACTATATGTAGAAGACTGCCACCACACCTCCTTATATAAAACTCATCTAAAATGTATAAAAGCTCCAAATCTAAGATCTAAAGCTAAGAGAAACACTTTCAGCTATCTGTATAGGTGATAATTATTTTTGATAAGAGCCTAGAAGAACATTAAAAAAATAAAAAAATAGACAAATGGGATTATATAAAACTATTTTGTTGTACAGAATCTTCTTAATCAAGAGTGAACTGAATCATAGTACGTTGGCAGATTATGCATCTGACAAAAGATTAAAAATATCCAGAATATATTTTTTAAAAACGAAAAACTCAACAAAAATTCAGTTACGATACAAGAAAAGGGCCAGGTGGGTATTTGGCACAGTGTTTAGGATGCCTCTTGGCATTTCAACTCCTGTTAGAGTGTCTCAGTTTAAGACTCAGATTTGTTCCAGATATTAGGAAGCAGCAGGTGAGGGCCTAGTAGCTAACATGCTCACCCCACGCCCCTCTGCCCCATCTGAGTGCCTGAATGTCATGCCCAGACAGGGCTCCTGAATCCAGCTTCTGGCTAATGCAGACCTAGGAGACAGTAGTGACAGCAATGACCCTGCCCGAGCCCCCTGCTCTCAGTCACGGTCCTGGCTGTGGGGCCACTACGGGCGTCGGGGGGGTAAACCAGTGGTGGAAAATGTGCACACCTGAACTCTGACTCTCAAATAATTAAAATTTTTAAAGAAGAAATACAAATGGCAAACAAATACATGAAAAAAATGCAGGGATGAGGAAATTAAAACCATAAAAAGGCGTCGTCTCCAGTTATGACGACTATTCTACATGGTTCCTTGGAATGCAGATTACAGCCATAATGGAGAAGAATAAAAGACTGATTTTATTATAATAAACATTGCATGTGGTACTTTGAAATGGAAGGGATATCAGCTCCCTGGTTCTCCAACTGACAGGTCTTTATGCCACAAGTTTCCTAAATTTCCAGCTTGCAGATGGCTGATTATGACATTTCTCCTTCTCAACCTTCATACTAACATCTATACATACGTGAAAATATTTGTGTGTCTATGTGCATGTGTGCTTCGTGTGTGTGTGCATCTGTGTATCCTACTGTTGCTCTTTCCCAGGAGAGCCTGGATTAATATTTTCACTATGAAGTCATGACACAAAGTGATAGTTTTAGGATTATTTTCTTGTTAGATAAAGAAGGTTGATATACTAAAAATGTTTTAATGACAAAAGCATTTTGCAATGGTAGCAAAAAACATATGAACATCAGTATCAGAAGTAAAAATCACTTGGAAAGCCAAGATGCTTTTAAGTAAGATTAAAATAAAATCCATTATGGTTCATGTCGCCAACTTGTCTGCAACCTAACGTAGCAAAGCCTGGTACATTCAACTCAGATATTCATTCAATTTGTGTCTCTTCAAAAACAAAGTATCCAGTGAAAAATGCTTATGCCTATAAATCTTAGTATGATTCATCAGCCTAGCGTTAACCACCTGTTTTCTGGGAAGCAGCTTACAATGTTACCATAATTAGAATTTTTCTTAAATATGTATTTATTTATATTGGAAAGTCAGATTTATGGAGAGAAGGAGACAGAGAGAAAGATCTTGTGTCTGCTAGTTCACCCCCTGTCTGGCAAGGAGCCAGGAACTTCTTCCAGGTCTCCCACGTGGGTGCAGGGTCCCAAAGGTTTGGGCCATCCTAGACAGCTTTCCCAGGCTACAAGCAAGGAGCTGGATGGGAAGTGAACAGTCAGGATTAGAAACAGCTTCCTTATGGGGTTCCAGCGCACGCAAGGCCAGGGCTTTAGACACTAGGCTAGAGTGTCAGGGCCACATAGACAGTTTTTACAAAGATTTCATTTAGTTGAAAGAGTGACAAAGTAAGAGAGAGAGAGAGAAATCTTGTATCCATTGGTTCAGTCCCAAACTGGCAGAAATAGCCAGGCTGAAGTCAGGAACCTCCATCGGGGTCTCCCACTTCAGAGGCTCAGGCACAAGCACTTTCTCAGAGCCAGATGGGAAGTGGAGCAGACAGGACAGGACCTGGTGCTCCTGGATGCCAGCATCACAAGTGGTAGTTTATAACACAGTGGGTAATACACACTCTATAATCACATGCTTTAATACTCTGAATTATATGTCTTTAGGACAATAATAAAGCTTTTCTAATTGTGCCTGTTATAATACTAATTATGGAACTGTGTTTAATATTAATACATCAGGGCCCAGCACGATAGCCTGAAGTGCTCCCCTTGCACGCTCCAAGATCCCATATGGGCACCGGTTCTAATCCCAGCAGCTCCACTTCCCACCCAGCTCCTTGCTTGAGGCCTGCAAAAGCAGTCGAGGATGGCTCAAAGCATTGAGACCCTGACGAAACTCCTGGCTCCTAGCTTCGGATCGGCTGTTGTGGAGTGAATCAACAGATGGAAGATCTTCCTCTCTGTCTCTCCTCTCTGTATATCTGACTTTGCAACAAACACAGATGAACCTTAAAAAAATTAGTACACTAATAACATTTGTAACTTAACACTATCATCATTATAGACATTAATTTTAAAACAATTTCATGATCTTCTCTGTGCTATTAAATAATTTTAAACATCTTTCCCTTTCTACTTCTTTCTGGCTCATTAGTTGTTTTATTTCTTGGTTGCCTCTTGTGCTCACATTATTAAACAACCTAGACAGATCATGAAGCTGAAATTACATTATTGGAAACATCAACTATACCAAAAGATCAAAATACCTGAAATGCATAATGTGTCAAGTTATATAAACAATTCTTAGTGTTCATTTTACAACTAAATCTGTACTGTGTTCAAACAAATATATCTTCAAACAGGATAATTTTTTCCATGATTTATTTATTCTGAAATATCAGCTGTCCTAACAATGGCAGAAGGTACCTGTTCATGAACTTCAGTTAAAGGGAGAGAGATTGAGCCTGTGTTGAGCTACACTGGGCTAAGCTGCAGCCTGTAATCCTGTCATCGTGTAAGTCCAGAAGGAAGCTGCACTCTTTTATCTATTGTCTCAAACAGATTTGAATACTTTCTGGCAGAGACTGCTCACAGGATAATTTACTAACACACAGAGGATCAGGATTCGTCATTTCTAGAATTTCATATACATGAAATCACACAGTATGTTCTCCTTCGTGTCTGACTTTTTTTGGGGGGTGCGGAGGGAAGGGATAACAGGAAGGTACCATTTTTCTGCAGTCTCTAAAAGTAAAAATAGTATCTCAAAAAGAAAACTAGATTTCCAGCCTCCACCTGCAGAACTGGAAAAGTACTGAGGGCAGATAGTGTTTCTTGGCTCAAGCAAGTGCAGTGGGAAATTGAGAACAGAACCAACCTAAAATGGCTAATGTTATTTTAGGAGTCTTAAAAAAATACAAAAACAAAAACAAAAACAGGGGATCCCTCATGGACTGCTAAAAACCAGCCCTTCCACCAAAAACCTGGCACCCTTTATAATTTAAAATTAAGAACATGGGAGGGATGGCTGGCAAAGCATCTATTGAAAGTTTACTCAGCTTGGCTACCCTGCAGAAATAAAGCTGCAATGAATAGCCTTGTGCAAATGTTTATACATGATATGCTTTCATTTCTCTTGGACAAAAACCTGGGAAAGGAATGTTAAATCACATGATTTATGTATAAAATATCTCCAAAAATTTCATTGGAAATCTGTATTGTGAAGAAAAAATACTATGCATGAGTTGCTCTTTTTTTTTTTGCACCCAAACATTTTTTGTTGTTGTTGATGTTGTTATTAACTGGAAAGTCAGATATACAGAAAGGAAGATCTTCTATCCGTTGATTCACTCCCAAAGTGACCACAACGGCCAGAGCTGCACCAATCCAAAGCTAGGAACCCAGAACTTCTTCCGGGTCTCCCACAAAAGTGCAGAGTCCCAAAGCTTTGGGCCGTCCTCGACTGCTTTCGCAGACCACAAGCAGGAAGCAGCATGGGAAGTGGAGCTGCTGGGATTAGAACTGGCACCCATATGGGTTTCCGGTGTGTTCAAGGGCAGGACTTCAGCCACTAGGCCACCGCCAGGCCCCACAATTTTAACTTTCAAAAACACTGAACAGTTTTCCAAGGACAAAATTTCCAGCAGTGAAATATCAGTTCTAGTTCATCCACATTCTTGGTATGATGTGATGTCACCACTCTAAGAATACTTGCTATGACCAGTCACATGAAGGTTAGCTACTGTATTAGGAATATGGAGTGGTATATAGGATTTCTCTGCATTATTATCAACATTGGCCATTAATAATATTTTATAAGAATAGGTATCACACTGTAACTTTAAAAAAATATATGTATTTTCTTGGAAAGGCAAATATATAGAGAGAAGAAGAGACACAAAGAGGAAGATCTTCTACCCTCTGGCTCACTCCCCAAATGTTTAACAGCCAGAACTGAGCTGATCCAAAGCCAGGAGCCAGGAGCCTCCTCTGGATCTCCCACATGGTGGCAGAGTCCCAAGGACCTGGACTGTCCCCATTGATTTCCTAGGACACAAGTAGAGAGCTGGATACAACATGGAGCAGCTGGGACACGAATTAACACCATATGGGATCCCACAGGATGCTTGCAGGTCGAGGATTAGCCAACTGAGCCATCACACCAGGCACTTATAGTTTTGTTTTGTTTTTTAAAGACATTTTTATTATTGAAGAGAGATGGGAAAATAAAGACACATAGATTGACTGGCTGACTGGTACTTAAGCCAGCACCTGTTACCTACCAGGCATATTAGTGAGAAGCTGCACTGAAGGGGAGCAACCAAGTCTTATACCAGCACTCCAATAAGGAATGGAGTTGCTTATCCACTGTGAGAATTTTAATTTGGATTTCCCATGATTGAAGATGTTCCTATCTTTTCATGTTCATATCTGCCATAGATTTTGCAAAGCTTTTGGCTTAAGTTCATTTGTTTTTAAAATAGAATGTTTAATTTCTTAATTTTCAAAGTTCTTCATCCAATGTATGTATTTCAAATGTGTTCTCCAGACCTTCGCTTACATCTCATCTCTTTGCAGTGTCTTTAATGAATATATCTTCTGATTTTGGAAAAATCTGTCTTTGGGACCAGTGCAGTGGCATAGCTGTTTAACGTGCAATGCCAGCATCTCATATGGATGCCACTTTGAGTCCTAGCTGCTTAAATTCCAGGCCAGCTCTTTGCTAATGTGCCTGGAAAAGCAGCGGAAGATGGTCCAAGTGTTTAGGGCCCTGCACCCACATGGCAAAACTTGATAAAGCTCACGGCTCCCAGCTTCAGTGAGGCCCAGCCTCTACTACTGCAACCATTTGAGGCCTTGGCCAGCCCCTGACCATTGCATCCATCTGGGGAGTGGACCAATGATGGAAGAGCTCTCTCTAAATCTGCCTTTAGAATTAATAAGTACATTTTCTAAAAAGCCTTGTCTTATAATAATCTTGTTTAAAGATTTATATGATTTGTATCTTATCTAAGAACAAAAGTAACAGATCTTGCAAATTATCTTACAAGAAATTTTATAGTTTTAAAGGTCTTAATTTCTTTTATGTCTTTTAAAGTCATTGAAATTTTTAACCAAAATCAGTGCAAATATATATATCAACTTTAGGAGAATAGATACTTTACCAACAATGAATCTTTCAACCCATGAATATGGTATCTCTTTACAATTATATAACTAACATATAGACCACTTTCCTTCAATAATATGCACTTTCAGGGTTCTGTTCATGTATGCTATGGACATATTTCACATTTGCACGCTATCTTAACTAGTGCTGTTTTTATCTCTCAATTTTTTTTTACTACTTTTGTTCACATACAATCTATGTATGTTTATAGGCCATCTTACAGACTGAGAGACTGCTACACTCATTGATTCCTAATGGTCTTTTGTAAACCCCTAGAATTTTCCAAGTATACAATCATGATGTCTGAGCAAAGAATTTCATTTCCTCTTCTCAAAACATTACATCCTTTAAACAGTCTGTCTTCCTTACTGAGTTAACATACTTAAATAGCTAAAAAGGAAAAAAAAAACCTCATCTGAGAATTCTCTTTTTCCTACAATTACCCTTCAGGATTAAAGGAGAAAGTATGTGATATGGATAAACAAAAGCTGAGGGAGTTCATGGTTAGACCTACTCTACAAGAAATGGCAAAAACCCCATTTAGAAATCAAGATGGAAGCTCGATGTATTAGCAAGACCAGTAAAGATCACGGACAAATGTAAATTTCATTATTGTAATTTTGTTTGCAATTTCCTTTTTGTTTTCCACAGGTTTTCAATGACACATGCACAAAAATACAAACCTATGGTACTAGATACGCACTGCATAGTAGCCTAATGGCTAAATCCTCGCCTTGCATGTGCTGGGATCGATACGGTGTTAGTTTGTATCCCGGCAGCCCCACTTCCCATCCAGCTCCCTGCTTGTGGCCTGGGAGGGCAGTCAAGGACGACCCAAAGCCTTGGGACCCTGCACCCATGAGGGAGAACCAAAAGAAGCCCCTGGCTCCCAGCTTCGGATCGGCTCAGCTCCAACCATTGTGGCCACTTGGGGAGTGAACCAGTGGACAGATCTTTCTGTCTGTACTTCCTCCTCTCTGTATATTTGCCTTTCCAATAAAAAAATCAATCAATAAAAAAAAAAAAAGACACACATGTCCCATATCCTGGTACCTGGGTTTTATACTTCATCTCAGCTCCTGATTCTAGCTTCTAGAAAATGCAGACTCTGGGAGGCAGCAGGTGATGGCAGTGGGTTCCTGTCACCAGTGTGGAAGATCTGTCTCCCATGTTGGCTTCAGTGCTGCGTCACCCAAGGAAAGCATGGTCACTGCAGCATTCCAGCAGCAAACCAGTACATAGGCCTGCCTATTTGCCTCTCAACAAATTGTTTAAAATAAAAGGAATCTCAAAGTAATCATTGCATACCTTAATAGGGCAGAAAAAGTAGTAAACACAAAGCTAAAAGAGTAATGAAAGGAAAAAATGTTAAAGAAAAGCAAATGAATATACAGAATATAAAACAGGAAAGATCAGCAAAAACTTTCTTTGAAAGATCAACAGAACTTTCAGCTAGTTTCTAAGAGAAAAAAGAAAAGACATGAATAATTAAAACCAGAAACACAATGGGGACAAATCTACCAATTTAACAGAAGCAGAAAGGATTAGCAAATAACCAAAGCAAAAAAAAAAAAAAAAAAAAAAAAAAAAAAGCCAAAAAGTAAATAATCAGAATCATACCAACAAATTGGGCATGCTAGATGAAAAAAACAGATAGATTTCTAGAAATATGTATCCTACTATAACTGAACTATGAAGAAGCACACAACCTGACTAGAGCAATAGCCAATAGGAAAATCAACAATTAGTAATAAAAAAATCTTCAAGAAAACAAAAGGACAACTAAATTCACTGGTGAATTCTACAAAATGCTGTAAGAATTAACACCAATCCCTCTCAAACCATTTCAGAAAACTGAAGAAGGGACCATACTTCTTAATTTATTTCATGAGGCCAGCCATCACCCTGACACCAAAGGCAGAGGAAAAGAAAACTACAGATCAACAGAAATCTCAACATTATTAGTCCATATACAAAAGACCTCAGCTAAAATCATAAATGTGAAACACAGAAACTCCCACCTACATCCCCCCTTTCCTGGCCAGCAACAAAACAAAGACACTTACTTTCACCATTTCTAGTCAAACAAATTCTAGACAGTCAGTTAGGCAACAGATATAACAGGCATTCAAATTAGAAAAACAAGTAGTAAAATTGTTCAAAGATGACATGATCTCACATGTAAGAAAATCCTAAAAACTTTCCCCAAAACAGACACACACACACACACACACACAGTAAAAGACTGTTTAGTAAATTCAGCAGCTGAAGGATACAAAATCATCACAGAAAATCTGCTACATTTCATATATTCAGAACAAACTAAAAAGCAATTTTTTAAAAATGGTCATTTACATTAATGTCAAAAAGATACATTCAAAAATTGTGTATTAAAAATTAGAGGATATTATTAAAATAAAACAAAGGATATAATGGAGACATTCTACTTGCACAGAATAGAAAACCTAATGTGAGTTTAACATAACCCAAAGCAAAGTGCAAACGCAATACAGAAGCTCAATGACATCACCTTCCGCAACAAAAAACCCGTTCTAAAACTGCATGTGGGAATTTCAAGAAACAGCACAGAAAAACCCTGAAAAATAACAAATGATAAGGCCATCTGTGATGCCAGTATCCAATATGGTGCCAGTTTGTGTCTGCACTGCTACACTTCCCATACAGCTCCCACTAACGGCTTGGGAAAAGCACCAGGAGACAGCCCAAGTTCTGGGCCCCTGTGGGAGACCCAAATGAAGCTCCACACTTCAGCTTGGCCCCATGCTGGCTGTTGCAATCACTGGAAGATAAACCAGCAGGCAGATGGAGAAGTTCAGTCTCTTCCTTTCTCTCTAGTTTTTTTTCAAATAAACTAATCTTTAAAATGAAAGAAAAACAACAAACCAATTCTCAACACTGGAAGGTTTTGAGAAAATGTGATTTTACTTTCAAGAATTACAGGTACAAAAGATCTAAACAATATGATAACAGAAGCATAGGCAACTAAAGCAAAAATAAACAGATGGGTTTACATCCAACTAAGAAGTTGTATCCGTATGGCAAAGGAAACCACCAATAATGTGAAGAGGCAGCCAAGAGAATGGTAGAAAACAGTTGCAAACCACACAGCAGGTGGAGGACTAATACCCAGGACTTAAAAAGAACTACAGAAACTCAGCAACAAGAAAGCAAACAATGCAACTAAAAAATGGGCAAAGCAAATGAACAGGGATTTTTCAAAGAATGAAGTGCAAATGGCTAATAGACATATGAAAAAATGCTCAGATTCTCCAGCTATCAGGGAAATGAAAATAAAATCCAACCACAAAGAGCATTCAGTTCATCCCAGCAAGAATGGTATTATACAGAAATCAGAAAATAAACGTTGGCAAGGATATGGGGAAAAAAGCACCCTCATCCAAGGTTGGTGGAAATGTAAACAAATGCAACCATTATTTATCAGGTATCTGAAAATACATCTACCACATGACCCAGCCATCTTACTTCTGAGAAAACATCAAAACAAAATAAAATCTGCATATGGAAGCACAATTCACAACACCCAATATATGAAACCAACCCAGACACCCATCATATATACTATGGAATACTATGCAGCCATAAAAGAGTGAAATATTATCTTTCACAACAAAATGGATCTAGCTGGAAACAATTATGCTCAGTGAAATACATCAGTCCCAAAAGGGGAAATATCACATATTCTGTCTGATTTAGACAACTGTTACAGAGAGCACAAAAAGTAATCTCTATAAGGAAGACTAGTTACTGTTCATAGCCCGTCTTCATTCCTGAATAATAGTAAGATACTCTTTTTTCTCCCCTTTTCCTCTACTTGCTGTATCTTGATATCTTTATACATTGGAATGTTAAGCTTGTTACCATGAAGTGAAAAATATGCCATTGTAATAACTTAGGGGGGAAAAAAAAACTGGAAAGGAGTGGGTGGAGAGGGAGTGTGCTTTGAAATCAGCTAAGTCTGCTTATTCTATACAAATTAAAAAAGAAAAAGAAAGCAATTACAGGCAGTATTTTAAATATTAGGCAGACCAAAATATATTAATTCTGACTTAGCAGAAAAAGATTATGAAAATAGAATGTCTCTAAAAAAAGTCCACAAACTTCTCTTCTGGCCAGATGCATCAAGTTCAACAATAACAACAAGGAAAGTTTTACTTAGATTCACTTTACTGAAATACTCAGAAGTATAACTGATGAAAATGAAGCATCCTTTCCTTCAATGTGGAAAACATCAAGTAGTGTCTAAGAATAAAAATGAAGCACACATCAACAGTCTTATGTTATCAACACTACTTAACGACTTTCATCCATTTAAAAAAAAACTTATCTATTTGAAAGGCAGAGTTACACAGAGCAAGGGTTGGGGAGGGGAGGTACAGAGAGAATTTCCATAAAATGGTTTCAACAACTAGGCCTGGGCCAAGAGGAAGTGAGGAAATTCTTCTGGGTCTCTCACATGGGTGCAGGGACCCAAGCATGTGGGCTACATCCTCCTGCCCTCCAAGGCACACTAGCAGGAAATGGGATTGAAAGTGCAGCAACTGGGACACATGAACGGGTCGTAGATCACAATGCCAGCCCCATGATTATTATTTCAGGCAAGTAAACAGTGATATAACAATTATAGTTTCTTAAAAGATAGAAAAAATTGTTCAGGGAACTGTAATTATTACCTTACTGCTTCTGAACCTATGACGTTTATCATGGGAATTCCTTATGATCTTTAGGAGCCAGCATTGTGGCAGAACAGGTTAAGCTGCTGCCTGGGACACCAGCATTCCATATGGTCACTGGTTCAAATCCTACCTGCTGCACTTCTGATCCAGTTTAGTGCTAATGTGCTGAGTGAAACAACAGAAGATGGTTTAAGTGCTTGCATTCCTGTAACCCACACAGGAAACCCAAATAGAGTACTTGGCTTAGCACTGCCCCAGCCCCAGCAAACAGTAGATATATATCTCTCATTGTCTGTAACTCTGAGTTGCAAACAAATAAGATTTTAAATACATGTAGGTACACATTCACTTCTACATATAACAGTACTACCACATGATTCTTTAAAGATCAAAAAAAAAATATTCCTTTACCTTGTAAGATGGCAGAAAACATAAAATTCCTTGGCTCACAGTCTGGCACACAGATAACACAAGAGCTCCCACTTCATCCTGGAACTCAAACGTCTCAGTATGCTGGAAGGTAGCACAGAGATTCCGGCCATTGGGGCCTGAGCCAATAGTGCCAACCCAAACCTGGAATAGGATTAAATTAATATCAATATTATACGTAAACTTGGAAAACTAATATTTTGCTTAAGAACGTAAAAGGCATGTGAAACAACAAAATCAGTGGGAATTTAGTTTTAAATTGCTGGTGTTTTCTCTGTCTTTAATTCACCATATACAAATTAAAGAAGTTTGACTTGAGATATCCAGCACAGTAGCACAGCAGGCTAAAGCCTTGGTAACCCACATGGATGACAGCTGGAGTGCTGGATGCTCTACTTCCAATCTAGTTCTGTATTTATGGCCTGGAAAAGCAGCACAAGACAGCTCAAGGCCTTGAACCCCTGCACCCAGTGGGAGACCCAGAAGCAGCTTTGGACTGACCCAGCTGCACTCATTGCAGCTACTTGGGGAGTGAACCAGCAGATGGAAGATCTCTTTTTCCTTCTTTGCAACTCTGCCTTCCCAACAAAAATAAATAAATAAATAAATAAATAAATAAATAAATCCTTATGGAGGAAAAAAAAAGTCATCTTTCTTTAGACAAATAAATAAATAAATAAATCCTTATGGAGGAAAAAAAAGTCGTCTTTCTTTAGACAAATAACTGGGTTTTCTTAGAATAAATTTCCTTAAAAACAAAAAGGTCTGTGCCTGGTGCGATAGCCTAGTGGCTAAATCCTCACATTGTACATGCCATGTTGCCACGATCCCATATGGGAACCAGTTCATATACCATACAGCTCCCTGCTTGTGGCCTGGCAAAGCAATAGAGGACAACCCAAAACGTTGAGCCCTGCACTTGTGTGAGAGACATGGAAAAAGCACCTGGCTGCTGGCTTCAGATCAGCTCAGCTCTAGCCATTGTGGCCACTTGAGGAGTGAATCAGTGAATGAAAGATCTTTGTATGTCTCCTCTCTGTAAATCTGCCTTTCCCATAAAAATAAATAAATCTTAAAAAAAAAAAATCTAAATTTTTTTTAAATGTAAAAAAAGAAAACAAAAAGGTCTACTTGTCTTTAAGTTCAAGAAAATGCATACTGTCTTATTTTCTTTTTTTAATTTATTTTTATATTTGAAAAGCAGAGTCACAAAGAAAAAGAGCTCTCTCTGTTATCTATTGGTTTACTACGAAAAAAGCCACTGCAGCCAGAGCTGAGCCAATCCAAAGCCAGGAGCCCGGAGCTTCTTCCACAGTACAGAGGCCCAAAGATTTGGATCATCCTCCACTACTTTCCTAGGCACATTGGCAGAGGGCTGAATCATAAGCAGAGCAGCCAGGACACAAACTGGCACCCATATGAAATGCAGGTAGAGGTATTCCTGATAAACTATGGAACCAGCTTCTCAAATTTAACTTTACTTCTTCTACAGATTGGCAAAATTAGCCATACAACCATTTTTATGAAAAAGTAAACAAATGAAATGAGTATGTCATATCAATATAGCAGTAATCAAATAAGGTTACAAAACACTGAGGTACAAGGGTCTACATGATGACATAGGCAAGGCTCAATGATGACAGAAACTGTTCTTTGAGATATACATTGTGATAAATTAATAATACAAAAAAATAAAAGAATGTCTCCTGGCATGATACAAAGAGAATTATCAAAGTCACTTACATAGTGTTCTTGTCTCACCTGTTTAACCTCAGTCTGATGGGTGAACAGTTAAACAAATCCAGACTCTAAAGCTTAATGACAACTGGAGATGTGAATTATACAAAAACATCAGCTACTGGGGCCAGTGCATGGCAAGCTGGTTAACCCACCAGCTGCAAAACGTACCCCACACTGGGGTGTCAATCTGAGTTCCAGCTGCTCAGCTTTTAATTTAGTTTCCTAGTGATGTTCCTGAGAAGGCAGTGGAGGAAAGTAAGAGTACTTAGACCATTGCACCCATGGGGGAGACCAGGATAGAGTTCTTGGTCTCTGGCTTTGAACTGTTGCAGCCATCTGGGGAGTGAATCAGTGGAAAGAAGATATCTTTGTGTCGCTCTACCTTTCAAATCTTTTTTAAAGTGTATGTGTATGTGTGCATTTGCCAAGATTAAGTTGCCACTTGGGATGTCCACATTCCGTGTAAGACTGCTGGCTAGAGTCCTCGCTGCTCTGCTTCCAAGAAGCTCTCTGATAACGTGCCTGAGAAGCAGTGAATGATGGATCAAATGTGTGAGTTCCTATCACCCACATTAGAAACAGGGCTGGAGTTCCAGCTCCTGCCTTCAAACTGGCTCAGTGAACCCGAGAATGGAAACATCTCTCTGCATCTTTCTCTTTCACAAAAGTCTAGGAAGCATAGTAAAGAAATCATTCTTTTCAAAAACTTAAATGAAAACCTTGCAATACAGTTTCTGTAACCAATGTGAACTGAAGAAGTACTCTCTCTGCTTTGTCAGTATGAATAAACAAAACCAGAACTGAAATGTCAATTATCTTTTCAGTGTTTGTTCACTGGCACTTCAGATGTTTTTGTTTATAGTGCTTTACAGTGAGGTAGAAAAACTAAGGGTCTTCAGAAACAACAGTAACTAACCTGTGAATTATTAATGACATGATTGGCCTCCAGTTGGATAGTGAAGGTAACGCCAAGCTCTGATGAGAAAGATTTCATTGGTGATAATGTGCCAGATGACAAAACAATTGTTCTAACTTGGCCATTAATATCTGAAAAGGCCTAAGAGGAAAACAAAATCAGATAAACTAAATCATCTGTAAGAGTCAAGCATGTTCACTTAACTGTTGGTTATGAGGAAAAAAAGATGTTATTTAGAACATGACGGGCTTACCACAGCTGGATTTAAGCACCAGAAGTTGAGCACATGGACCGCAGTTTTCTGTCGTGAACGTTTCTTATTTTTTGGTAGAGCCAAGATGCCATTTTTTTCTGAAATATCAGTCTGATTTATCCAGGAATAAGTCTGTTGAAGAGCAATTTTATAGTCATCTGCAAATCTAAATGCAAAGAAAATGCTAATAGTAAAAGTTTATTAAATTTGTCAGTTATATACAACATCAAAACTAGTTACATTAAATAAGCTCAATTGAGAATGCTGACACCTTCCCACTCAAAGGTAATACTCTCCCCCAACTAATTCAATAATTCTGATATAAATTAAACCATTGAATCACAGAATCTACCAATTCTTACAAGAAACATTAGAAGTCATTACACATCACTTTTCTGCTCTCTACCATTCAATTTTTTTTTTTTAAATAAAATACATAAATCATGGGAGAACCAGAATTTAAATCCAGGCCTTGGGGTAGGTAATGAGACGCCACACAACAAACTCAAGTGTCTCCCTTGAGTCCTTGCTTGGATGATTCCAATTAGGTCTCCTGCTACTCTACCTTGGGAGAAAAGTATTGAACCCTTGCCACCCACATCACCCACATGGTAGTAAGGACAGAGTTCTGGACTCCTAACTTTGGAATGGCCACGCCCTGGTTATTGTTAACATTTACAGAGTGAACAAGGAGAAAGGAAACTTGTCCAAATTGTCACACTATCGCTCTATTTTATTTATATTGGAGAGACTGATTTACACTGAGATGGAGGCACAGAGAGAAAGATCTTCCATCCACTGATTTACTCTCCAAGTGGCCACAATGGCCAGAGCTGAGCCAATCCAAAGCCACTGAGTCAAGAACTTCCTCTTGTCTCCTACGCGGGTGCAGAGTGTCTCCCAATGCTTTGGGTGTCCTCCACTGCTTTCCCAGGCCACAAACATGGAGCTGGATAGGAAGTGGAGCAATCAGAACACAAACCAGTGCCCATCTGGGTGTGAAACATGAGGATTTCACCCCTAAGAAACTGTACCAGGCCCCCGAATTGTCATTCTTATAGACAATGTTAAAAGAACATACATGGGCCCCAGTACAGTAGCCTAGCAGCTAAAAAATCCTTGCTTTACATGTACCAGGATCCCACATCGGTGCCAATTTATATCCCAGCTGTTCCAGTTTCCTTCCAGTTCCCTGCTTGTGGCCTGGGAAAAGCAACAGAGCATGACCCAAAGCCTTGGGATCCTGCACCCACATGGGAGAACCAGAAGCAGCTCCTGGATTTGGATCAGCTCTCTCTCTTCTTCTATCTGTAAATCTGACTTTTCAATAAAATAAATACATCTTAAAAATTTAAATAATGGTTAAAATTTTTAATTTTTCTTAGGTATATTTTACCACCCATCCACCCACATATACATGCAGTTAAAAAAAAAATGCTGGATTTAGGAGACATTTAAGGAATAGGGTAGGAGCATTTGATTCTTTTGATTCTTTATAACTCACTAAATAGAGAGTTCGTGAAATATAGGAAATACTTCTTAGCATGGGTTAACACATACCTGAAACTATGACAATATATTTTTTGAAGTTTCATTTTTAATTGGATCCCGGTGCATGCAAGGCAAGGATTTAAGCTACCACGCCACTGCACCAGGCCCTTAAACTATGTTTAAAGATTGAACTAAGTGTTTATATTTCATAGTGGAGGACCATCAATTTAGGTATGAATTATTTATTTTTGGTTAAGAAAAATTATTAGTTTCAACTCATCTGAGTCTATGCCAATAAGAACAAATACTTCATAATCTTACAGCACAGGCTTCAGACCAAATAGTTACCAGTTAGGGTGCCCAAGTCCCACATCCAAGTACAAAGGCTCAATTGCAGCTCTGGTTTCCTGATCCCAGCCTTCTACCAGTGCGTACCCTGGGAGGCAGCAGTGTTGACTCAAGCAATTCAGTTCCCATCCCGAACATGGGAGGCCTGAATTAAGGTTCCAGCTTTCTTCTTCCACCCTGGGATTGTTTGGGGCTTCTGGGGAGTAAATCAGCGTGCGACAGCTCACTCTATAACTGTGGAATTATATCTATTTCTCAAATATTTTTAAAACACATAATAGTTGTTTATTATTCTCCTAAACCTATTAATATACACAAAGTTAGTGTATCATAAAAAAACACTGACAGCCAATTAGGCTGATATTTCTAAAAGAAAAAATACACATATCTTACCTGCTATTTTGACGAAAAAGGTAGTCAAGCACCATAAACAGTCCTTTGAGCATAATTTGAGTTGAAGCACTAATAATAGGTACTTCTACTGTCTCTTCCTTCCCATGAATTTGTGAGATTTTTTCCTCTTTTTGAAGAACCGTAGAAAGATGACTCTGAATAAATTACCACATTAAGTTTGGGAGGGCAGGTTATGAGAAGCAATTTCTTAAAATCTTAATGAAATCCTAAAGGTATATGCATTCAGACTGTAAATGAACATTATTAATGCACAACATTAATACACTCATTTTAAGTTACAAGGTTCATTACTGCTTCAGGCAATCACAGAAAATACAATAAATTAAAAATATATGAGTCAGCCCAATAGCTCAACTGGTGAATCCTCCACATGCAAGCGCCAAAATCCCCCAGGGGTGCTGGTTCATGTTCCAGCTGCTCCACCTCCTGTCAAGCTCCCTGCTTGTAGCCTGGGAAAGCAGTGGAAAATGAACCAAAGCCTTGGAACTCTGCACCTGTGTGGGGGACCTAGCAGAAGCTCCTGGCTTCAGATGGACTTAGCTCTGGCCACTGTGGCCATTTGGGGAGTGAACCAGCAGACAGAAGATTTTTCTCTCTTCTTCCCTCTGTTAATTGCCTTTACAATAAAAATAAAAATTTAAAAATATATATACATATATATAGTTATATATGTAACAGTTTTCTCCAAGACGCTTAAAAGAACTGCAATACTGCTGTTAACACCTGATTTACTTCCAGAAAGGTATTCTGATGCTGAGAATAATGATATAAAAAGTATAATGAAAATGACTCAAGGAAGCAATACACACATTAAATAATAAAATGTATGCTACATTAATTTTTAACCTGACTTACACTCCAATATGGGCAAAACATAGAGGCAGATATAAAATGAGAACAACACAGCGAAGTATGCTTCCTCACAATGTGAAAAAGACAACTCAATACTGAATCAACCAAAGATATTGGCAGCAACTCTGTGTGTCACTACAGTGTGCACAATGAAAACAAGATGGGGAAATAGCATTAAATAAGATAGGCAAATTAGGGAAGTGCAAATCATAGCAATGAGGTAAATAACTATAATATACACCCATGAGGAATGACTAAAATTCAAAGCACCAATAGTATCAAATGCTTGCAAAGATGTATGCAGAGCAACAAAAACTCTCACTCATTGCTGGTGAGAGTATAAAATACTACAGATACCTTGAAAGATAATTTGGTAGTTTCTTGCAAAGCTAAATAGTCTTACCCAGCTATTGTGTTCCTAACGACTAACTTGAATAAGCAGAAAATTTGCCCACCCAAAAACATGAATAAAAGTGTTTACAGTGGCTTTATTCCTAACTGCCAAAAATTGGAAATCATAAATGTCCTTCAGTAGGGAGGACACACACAGAGGGTACAGACAGCAGTAAAAGAAATGAGTTGCAAACTGCAAAGACACAGTATTACATTAATGCATATTGCTGAGCTCAATAAGTCAATCTGAAAAACCTATTTATAATGTACAATTTCAACTATACTGCATCCCAAAAAAGGCAAAACTATCAAGTTAATAAAAAAGTATCAACGGTTACCAGGGATTTGGTGGAAGAGGGGGTGTGTCACAAAGGAATACAAAGGCACAAAACAAAAGATATTTAGGAGTGTGAATACATTATGCATAATGCAATGGATTATGTGGTAACCTGGGTAACCTGTATCACACAAAAAAGTAAACCCTAAGTTCAACTATGGACTTAAATTAACAAAATGCATCATTACTGATTCATCCATTAGAACAAATATATTATACTCCTGCAAGATTCAGTAATAGGACAGCTATGCCTAGCATGGAGTAGGAATTTTGCAAGAACATATTCAAGTAAATTATAATTACTGCTAAATTTTCCTCACAACTTAAAAATCTCTTAAAAATGTGTATTAATTAAAAATTTGAGACTATGTAGGAAACTATCTTTTATCAAAAAAACACAAACATTCAAGCGCATACTTATGTTACGTGCTATTTCATTAGATTCATAGTTTTCTATCCATGAACCCCTTGTTTATAATCTCTAAGTTAAAATAAATGAACAATGATAAATTTATAACCCAAAAATATTGACTTCACACTCAGCTTCAAAAAGTTAAATCGTAGTTTGATTTCTTTCCAATAAAGCTTTTTTAACTGATAATTATCCATGTCATCACTTAAAAGCTTATAAAATTTAATGAAAGATAAAAAAATAAATTCCTCGAGTTAAAAATTTTATATTATCTAATGAATTTACTCTTGATTTGTTTTCTATTCAATCTTTTTTTTTTTAAGATTTATTTATTTATTGGAAAGTCAGATATACAGAGAGGAGAGACAGGAAGATCATCCGTCCAATGATTCACTCCCCAAGTGAGCGCAACAGCCAATGCTATGCTGATCCAAAGCCAGGATCTAGGAACCTCTTCCAGGTCTCCCACATGGGTGCAGGGTCCCAAAGCTTTGGGCCGTCTTCAACTGCCTTCCCAGACCACAAGCAGGAAGCTGGATGGGAAGTGGAACTGCCGGGATTGGATCAGGAGCCCATATGGGATCCCGGGGCGTCTCAAGGTGAGGATTTTAGTGCTAGGCCATGCCGCCGGGCCCACAATCATTTCTTTTTAAGAGTTAATTTAGTTGTTTGGAAAGTAGAGTGGCACAAGTGTGAAGGGAAACCAAGAAGAGGAAGACAGCTTGCTCCAGCTCACTCCCCCAGAAAAATCAATGCCTGGAGCCAGAATCTTTACCTGGTCTGCCACTTGAATGACAAGAACCCAAGTACTTGGCCATTACTTAAAGCTGAATCAGGAACAGAGGACCTGATCCCCGACCCATGAAGATGGGACCTAAGTGTCCACATTTACCCCACTATGCAAAAATTGCTGTCTTCATGAAATCACTTCTAATCCACTATCTAAATTTTACAGGAAAAAGAAATCTTACCTGTAAAATGGGGAAAGTAGCAGTGGTGATGCCCATCTTGTGAAAATTTAAGAGCATTTCATTTCCACTCCATATTTTACAGGAAGATTCATAATCTCTTTCCACAAGATGTTCAGTGTTTGCTTCTAACCAACTGGAATAAAAACAGTTCTGTCAATCAGTATCCCCCTTACAAGCACAATTTCAAACAAGACATTTGTAACTCACACTGTCCTGAGCATCATCTCTCCCAGTGGGAATGCCTCTTTGGTACTTATTCCTCATATACTTTAAAGGAAATGCAAAGTGAGCTAGTAAAGAAACTAGTGTACTGCTTATTAACAAAAATGTCAAACAAAAAAATGGAGAAAAATATATTAAAAATTCATAATTTTCAAATTAATTGAAAATATATAAAAAATATACACACCAGTTTGAACAAAGTGTCTGAAGGTTCAGACAGCTAAATAGTAGAAATAACAAAGGGTGAACAAATATCCTTATTCTCAATTTATGTTGCTAAGACAGAAGTATACAAATACATAAGCAAGAAAATATCAGTAGTAATATCAAATGAAAGTAACTTATGCTAATATAAGCTGGATGCTTGCTTTGACAAGATTTTCAACAGTGATTTTTCTGAGGTGATATAAATTTAGCTAAATGTAAAAAGTGTCCAGGGTGAAAAAAGCAGAAAAACGAATTAGTGTAAAGATCCTGAAGAGGCTAACAAAAATTGTTATTTTGAAGATCTGAAAGACCAACATGGTTACCACACAATGGGCAAAAATAAATAATGGTTTAAACAATGTGAGAAGGGCAAGGAATCAGATCATCTTAAGCCAGAAAAATACATTTGGATTGTATTCAAAGTACAATGAGAAGGCCCAGCGTGATAGCTTAGCAGTTCAGTCCTCTCCTTGCATGCACCAGGATCCCATATGGGTGCCGGTTCACATCCCAGCTACTCCACTTTCCTTCCAGCTCCCTGCTTACTGGCCTGAGGAAGCAGTCGAGGACAGCCCAAAGCCTTGGGACCCTGCACCTATATGAGAGACCCAGAAGACACTCTTGGCTCCTGGCTTTGGATTGGCTCAGCTCTGACCGTTATGGTCACTTGTGGAGTGAACCAGCAGATGGAAGACTTTTTTCCTCTCTTCTCTCTGGAAATCTATCTTTCCAATAAAAATAAATAAATCTAAAAAAAAAAAAAAAAAAAAGGTACAACGAGGTTTTAAGAAGCAAAGAGACCAGCTACTTGAATTGTTTATGAGATAACCCCAGCTTCAAAACCAGAACAGATTACAGGGAAGAAAGCAAACATCTGTTCGGAGGCTATTACAATACTCCAGCCGAGAGATGGTTTGACAGTGACAAAGAGAGTTAAAGAAATTTATGGATCTGGAACAAATTTGAGATGGCACCTGGTAAGACTTTCTGATGAATTGGACCAAGTGAGATAGTAATCAAGGATATTATTTAATTTTAGATTACAGGAACTGGTAGATACTGTTCTCTTAAGTAGGTAAGACACAGGGCAAAAGGGGAGGATGACAGCGAAAAGGAGGGCTCTTTCCTTTCATCTCCAGAATCCTGCCATTATTCTCCCAAATTAAGACAATTCACAATTTTTTTGTACTTCATGAAAACTTTTAAAACTATTTATGCATCAAAGCATGATACCAACATATTATAAAAGCTATTCACAGAAAATACATGCAAATGATATATCTGATGAGGGAATATAATCTGCAATATACACAGAACTCCTAAAATCAACAATAAACTCATTTCAAATACGGGCAAAGACATTTCTCCAGACATAAAATTGGCCAACAAGCACATGAAACTACAGTGAGGTCTTACTCCAACTGGGATGGTTCCTGGCTCAAAACACAAGAAACAGTATCAGTTAAGGAAAGCAGACATTAGAATGTTTGTGCAGTGCTGGGTAGGAATGTAAAGTGGCAGTACCACTATGGATAACAGTATTGTGTGTTCTCAAAAAATTTAAAAATAAAGTTATCATATGAGCCATCTATTCCATTTCTGGGCTATATACCCAAAAGAAATAAAGGAAAGGCCTAAAACATTTGTTTACTGGTAGTCACAGCATTATTCACAGTAAACAAAAGCTGAAGCAATTCAAGTGTCCGTACATCCAGACTAAGCAAAATGTGGTACATGCCTACAGGGTAATATTAAGCCTCAGAAAAGAACAAAATCCTACTGCATGGTGAAGTATGGATAAACCTCCAGTATGTTACATTGAAGGAAATAAACCAGCCACAAATATTAATTTGTGATACCTCATATATAACACTCAAATCCTACAGACAAGAAAGAGACTGGTAGTCAGAGCCTGGGGTTGGCAAAGGAGAAGTTACTGTTGGATGAGCAACAAAGTTAGTTTTTATTTTATTTCATTTGTTTTTTAAGACTTATTTTTTTTTTTTAGAGGAGACAAAGAATCTCCCATCTGCTGGCTCACTCCCTAGATGGCCGCGATGGCCAGAGCTGAGCCGATCCAAAGCCAGGAGCTTCCTCCGGATCCCCATGTGGGTGCAGGGTCCCCAAGTCTTAGGTCATCTTCTGCTTTCTCAGGCCAGTAAGCAGGGAGTTGGATGGGAACCAGAGAAGCTGGGACATGAACCAATGCCCATTTTGGATGCTGGTGCTTGCAGGGGGAGGATTAGCCTGTTGAGCTGCAGCATTAGCTACAACAGAGTTAGTTTTACAAGATAAAAATACTTTGAGATAAAAGGTGGTGATGGTTGCATAACTATGAATGATTTAATATACTGTCCACTTTAAAAAAAAACGATCACTGCTTTCTGAGGTGGCTGTGTCCTTTGTCCCATCAGCAATGTCTGAGAGCTCCCAATATATATATATTTTTTATCACCACCTTTTAGTAAGCCTCATGGCTTTAGTTGGCATTGCTCAATTAACTTACAGAGCTCAGAATGTTTTTCATGTAGATGTCTGCATTTCAAATGACTCACAATTATTAATTAAAAAAAAAATTAAGTTCATTCTGTTTTTTTGAACAAAACAAAAGGTTAGATTACTCTGTCTTATAAATTTTAACTGGCAAGAAAATAACTCATTTCCCAAGTATCCTAGTTAGTCAGTTTACTTAACTTTGAAATGCTGGCATAGGGCCTGTGCAGTAGCCTAGCAGCCCAAGTCCTTGCCTTGCATACACAGGGATCCCTTATGGGTACCAGTTCTAATCATGGTGGCCCTGCTTCCCCTCCAGTTCCCTGCTTGTGGCCTGGGAAAGCAGTCGAGGATGGTCCAAAGACTTGGGGATCCTGTATCTCTATGGGAGATCCAGAAGAACCTCCAGGCTCCTGGCTTCAGACTGGCTCAGCTCCAGCCATTGCAATCATTTGGGGAGTGATTCAATGGATGGAAGATCTTCCTCTTTTCTCTCCTCTACATATAATATAAAGCATATCTCACTTTCCAATAAAAATAAATCTTTAAAAAAAATGCTGGCATAATGAAACATGTTTGAATAGCATAAATATACCATCAGACATTCTTACTTAATGAGGCTGTAGCACACAGCTCGTAGAGGTTCATGGTCCTTCTTCCTTATATTACTGCTGACCAAACTATCTAATTCATCTCTAGCAAACCGAAGCTGGACTTCTGTCACGCTGTAGCTTGCCGATTCCCGAGCACAATCCTCAATGTTATGAGCTTCATCTAAGATGACAACCTGTTCCTTCAGATTTATATCCATCTATAAGACAAAAGAATTTTCCTGTAAAACATTTGGCAAAACAGATCTAACAACCAGGCACGATAATTTATTTAAAAATCTACCCTCAGGCCTGGCGCAGTGGCCTAGCAGTTAGAGTCCTCACCTTGCATGCACCAGGATCCCATATGGGCTCTGGTTCTAATCCCAGCAACCCCGTTTCCCATCCAGCTCCCTGCTTGTGGCCTGGGAAAGCAGTCGAGGACGGCCCAAGGCCTCAGGACCCTGCACCCACATGGGAGACCCGGAAGAACTCCTGGCTCCCGGCTTCAGATCAGCACAGCACCGGCCATTGCGGTCCCTTGGGGAGTGAATCATCAGATGGAAGATATTTCTCTCTGTCTCTCTTCACCTCTGTATATCTGACTTTGCAATAAAAATAAATAAATTTTTAAAAATATGTAAAAAAATAAAAATCCAGCCTACTGATTCTAGGTCATCCATAAAACTTGTGAAGCACTAAAGCCAAACAAATACCAACTCCCTGCTACATTTGCCATTTTAACTCTCAAAATAATTGACAAAGCTACCAATGAGAAAAATAAGTGTCAACTGAGCTTGAATCAAGGTACTCCTGGTTACAAAGAAAGATATAAAATTCTATCATGAGAAAGATTTCAACCTAATTTTTAAAACATAAAAATTATGTTTTTGAATATTGTTTCTAAAACATAATATTCAAATGACTCAAAACATTAACAGTGTGTATTTATTACATTTTAATTTGTTTTGCAACCCTTCAGTTTGAGAATTTCTCATCCCTATTTGCTATGGGATACTAGCAGAACCACAAGACTACCTCAGAAGATTCAGAAAATGGGTGTTACTAAAATATTTTTTAAAAAGAACTACATATGGTTTCCAAATTTTTAAAAATTGTTCACCTATTCATTTGAAAGAGAGAGGACTGTCTGCCAGTTCATTCTCCTACTGTGCATATAGACTAGCACAGGTAAAGGCCAGACAATGGAAGCTGTAAAGGCAATCCCAGTCTCTTACACAGCCGCAGGAATCCAGTCCCGTGATCCACCATTGCTGCTTCCCAAGGTGTGCACTCACAGGAAGCTGGGGTCAGGAGCCAGAGCCAGGACTCACACTCAGGCACTCAAATGTCAGACGTGGTCATGTGGACCACAAAGATAACTGCCTACCCCTCAGAAGTTCATTCCACCATGATTATTTCTCAACTTCATTTTCCCATGAACTTCTTAAAGTCTTATTAGTCTATACAACAGAACATATCACCACTCCCGCAACAGGAGTAGGGTTTATCATGCAACTTCCGATCCTTCTGAGGACAGCAATGGGTTCAGGGTCAGACACCGGTACGTGATTTAAGTAAACTACACAATCAGACTAACTTGGGGCAATTAGTATTTGGTCACGTCCTTTCCTCCAGATTAGCTAGCTGTTTATGATTAATTACCTTCATTCTCATAAGGAAAATAATTATGAATAAAGACATTGCAATGAAGGGAGAGCTGATTATTTCTGCTTAAACTTTAAGTGGGAATTGAATCTGCTGATACTCAAAGAGGCTTGAGTAACCCAAAAAAGGCAATGTCATAATGCAATTGTCATTGAGTTATTCTGTGAAAGGAATAATCTATAGAGGGCTAAAAATGACTAAGAATCATGGAAGAACAGGAAATACAATAGGGTTTGAAAGATGAATAGCTTTTTTTTTATTTGGACAGAGAGAATCAGTGCATTGTGAGAGAAGTGCCATCAAAAGCAGAGAATTGGGAGAGAACAAAGTGTCCTCAGAGTACTATGAGGTAGTTTTCCAAGTTCAAGTTGGAGGTTTTGGCAGAAAAACCAGAAAACACAGATCTAGGTCAGACTATCAAGCAGCCTGGGTATAAGCTTAACTCATAAGCAGAAAGCAAGATGAAGGATGTAGTCAAAGCAATATTAGGAATACTGACTAGGCATTGATAATGTACTGTGGCTTGCAAGGAAGAGATCTTGATAATAATCAAAAGAGGAAAGAAGACTATAGAAGTAGTAAATATAATACCTATTAATTATGTGCTTAAAGAGAAAGCTAGAAAGAATTGTACAGTCAGACCTAAAAAGATAACAGACTGTACCAAATACTCACTTTTTGTCAGGCTGTAACAAGAGGATATCTGTTGAAGGAATGAGGCAAACAAAGCCACAAATGGTTTATCTGAAGGTGACTTCTCAAAAGCTCACAAGGTATAATTTGCATAGTAGATATATTCTCTCAACATCAGTTCTTAAAAACAGATTTTTAAATAAATGTTTTGAACAATTCCTTTTTATTATTGCTGGGTGGAAAGATTAATAGCTATAATCAAAGCGGGACAGTTTTGTCCCTGGGACACATTTGCCAAAGTCTGAAACATGTTTGATGATGACAACTGAGGGTCCTAATGATACCTAGCAGAAAAAAACAAAAATAGGGGCTTACATGGTGGCATGGTGTGGGAGATCACCCCTGGATCTCTTCCTGCTTGGCCTATGTGGAAGGGCATAAGGACACAGCACACCGTGTGCCCAGAGAATCCCCTGGCAACAGTCTTGGCTCACCAACACCTCAACTTGACCTTATCACTGGCCATACAGGCGAGAGCAGTGGGCTGTACCCAAGTTTATCTTCTCTGTCCTTGGAAAAACTATGCTGGGATTTCCTTGATAAGCAACTGTGAGAAATCAGAGTTATTAAGCTACATTATCTTCATTTTACATGTTGTATGTGACCTACAGCCACATGTGAACATGACCTGCCGCATACCTGCCAGCTATGTGTGTTGTATGAGACCTACTACATGACTGGAGGTCCATGGGGAGACAGACATGCCTTCTAGCCAATTACAGTGTCACTATTGGGTGGGAGGACTGTTGGGAGACGGCCTTCTGACTTTCCCCTTTCTTAATCTATATAAGCTTGAACTTGCTTTCCAATAAACAGACGTGCTCGATCAGACTGTCTCTGGTGGTTCTTGCTGCTAAGAAACACCGTAGCCTCACCCCATTGATGATTTCAGGGGGCTACTGCTCAGGAAACTCCCAAGAGTATGACACACTAATCCTCCGCCTATTTTGTCAGTATTCCATATGGGTGCCAGTTCGAGCCCTGGATGCTCCACTCCAATTAGATGCTCCACTCACTTCCAATCTAGCTCCCTGCTTGTGGCCTAGGAAAGCAACAGAAGATGGCTCAAAGCCTAGGGATCCTGCACCCACATGGGAGATCTGGAAGAAGCTCCCAGCTTCAGTTCAGCTCAGCTCTGGCCATTGAGACCATTTAAGGGGTGAACCAGTGAACCAGTGAATAGAAGAGCTCACTCTCTCTAATTCTTTCAAATTAAATAAATGAATCTTAAAAAAAAAAGGAAGAAAGCAAGGATGGTGGTAAATATCTTACAATGGAAGACAGTGAAACACAATAAGGAAAGATTCATTACTAGCAACACTGAGAAAGCCTGCTACAATCACACTCGGAGTCACTAGCTCTTTAAAACTGCTTATCATTTTGGAAATTAAAGTGACAAGGTCTAAAAATTAAGTTTTTAATATACTTTAAAATATTTTCAGTACTGTAAGTTATTTACATAATATAAAGCAAAAATAGACATTAAAACACCTACAAATTTATATCCCAATAAATAGGAGAAAAAATTTCCTAATTTGTAAATATATACTCACACTTTCCCTTATTTGCGCATCTAGAAGATAGTTGTAGGGACAAAACACTATATCAGCACCTTCCACTAGCTCTCGAGCTGTGTAATACGGACACGCCTTTAGTTTCTTCCCCAGGCTAATGAGGTCTTCTATTTCCCAAGCTTTGCACATTCCATGGAATGCCTGCAATGTGTGCTGATCGCTGATTTTGTGAACACCATGAAAGAAATAGCACGACTTTCCCTAAAAACAAAGGTGCATAAATGAAATAGGAATACTGAAATAAAAACACATTTCCAAGAATTAACGCTGTTAAAGCTACAAGCCGAAGACCTTACAGAGAAAACAGGTTTTGGTACATCAACAATCCCAATCATTTTTAAGAAATTATATTAGTTTGGTCAAATTCAGAGTGCCAGGTCAGTATAACTTCAGATATCCATGTTAATTCTTTGCGATAAAAATATTTTAAAGAAAGTATTCTTTCATAAAGATTTCTTTTATTCATTTATTTTCCACAGATTTATAAGCATAGGGGATCATCCCTCCTCCTGAAACATATTCTTTTTTTTTAAAGATTTATTTTATTTTTATTGGAAAGGCAGATATACAGAGAGAAGAGACAGAGAGGAAGATCTTCCATCTGATGATTCACTCCCCAAGTGAGCGCAATGGCCGATGCTATGCCGATCCAAAGCCAGGAGCCTCTTCCGGGTCTCCCGTGTGGGTGCAGGGTCCCAAAGCTTTGGGCTGTCCTCGACTGCTTTCCCGGGCCACAGGCAGGGAGCTGGATGGAAAGCGGGGCCGCTGGGATTAGAACCGGTGCCCATATGAGATCCCAGACGTGCAAGGCAAGGACCTTAACCACTGCGCCATCGTGCCGAGCCCAAAACATTTCTTAAAATTATGTTTGCTATGGTCTTCTGAAAGAATACACAGAGCAGTGGAATCACGGAATGTTTTTACGGATGACAGCTAACTGCTCCAAGTATAAGAATGGGTCCGATTGTTCTTGATATGGTTCTGTACCTTTTAAATTGGGTTATAGGACAGTATTCAAACAGAGGGAAGGGTGGATTGTTGGGTGTGAGGAATGGGGAATTTACCAGGATGGAGAAGGGACAGAAAGAAGGAAGAAACGCTAACTGGCCTATGAGAAAAAGCAGGAAGGTACACTATCAAAACACTCCAAAATACAAAATAACCAGTAAGCATCAATAACTACCACAAAAAAATGCACTATTATATTGATGAATTTTATATTTCTTCTAAACAGATGTAGAAAAGGAGACATTTCTACACTGTAACCCAATAACAGCAAAAAGATAATTTTTCCTCAGGTACTGATGACTATTAGTAATCTAGTCACAATAAATAAATGTTTTGATGAAACTGGATTTATCTCTCCCTCTGTCTAGTTCACTGGAAATCCTATCCTTAAAATCTCACATCAATAAGTAATTTTGCATTGCTGCTCATGCTCAGATAACAAACAGTGAATTAATGTGCCATAGTGGCACATTTCCTTATTAAGGAAATGTCATCAATTTCTGTTTATACATAATGCTACAGTGATAGTTCTGATGCCAATTTCCAAACATACATGTTTTTAGAAACTGTATTGTGAATTCCGAGAGCATGAAGTATTTTTAAGTTTCTTGAGAATATATTACCAAATTATCCTCCAGAAAGTACATACCATTATATATTATACGCTTCTACAGCCTTATAATTGCCAATCAAGGAGAGAAATCCAAACTTATTTTAATTTGGGTATTTGCTAATTTCTAGCAAAGTCCAATATTGTATCACATGACGTTCTAAGAAGGTTCAACAGGAATCTGTATATCTTTATTGTATGCTATTCCTGCCCCTTGCCATCCTAGCAGAAAAAAAAAAAAGCTAATTTTTAAAGAGATGTTTGATAAAATTCAGTATTTACAATAGTCTCATACAGTACGAAATAGTATGAAAAATTAGGAGAAGCATAAAAACACATTTTTAGAAGCACAAACTGCCAGAGCAGAAGTAGACAGGCTATTTGTCAAAAAAAAAATCAAAATTTAAAAATTTATCATGAATGTGGGTATGTGTCAATAGCCCCAAAAATCTAAAATAAATCTAATGTAGTTCTACAGGGACATTTAAAGTTATGATGGGGCCTGGCATGGTAGCCTAGCAACTAAAGTCCTTGCCTTGCATGCGCCAGGATCCCATATGAGCACCAGTTTGTATCCTGGCAGCCCCACTTCCCATCCAGCTCCCTGCTTGTGGTCTGGGAAAGCAGTCGAGGATGGCCCAAATCCTTGGGACCCTGCAACCATGTGGGAGACCTGGAAGAGGCTTTGGGCTCCTGGCTTTGGATCAGTTCAGTTCCAGCCATTGTAGCCACTTGGGAAGTGATTCAGTAGATGGAAGATCTTCCTCTCTGAATATCTGACTTTCCAATAAAGATAAATCTTTTAAAAAATGATAGCATATTCACATAAAAGCCAAAGCACATAAAACATGTTAGCTTTGTAAAGATAAATTAAGTGTGAAAAAAAGTTGAATAATGTACAAAGCAGGATTAATTTCAAGTAAAATTTTAAAGAATACATATATATATACATGTGTGTATATATACATTATAGCAAATAATTTAATGCGCTGATAAAACACACATACAACTTTACAGTTGGGGTCAAACACTTATGCTACCTGTTAAGACACCATTAAAGACTCAGCACTGCCGTACTGGTTAATCTGCTTATGACACCAAGTGTGCCAGTTTGAATCCCAGTCAATTTGCTTCCAATCTAGCTGCCTGCTAACATGCATGGGAAAACAACAGAAGAAAGACCAAGTATCTGGGTCCCTGCCACTCATGTGGGAGACTAGCTTGGACTTCTTGTCTCCTACCTGTAGTCTGGCCCAGACCAGCCATTATCATCATCTGGGGAGCAAACCAGCAGAGGAAATCAATGGATCTCTCTCCGGTTTGTGTGTGTGTATCATGGTCTTTCAAATAAACGAATGTCTCTAAAATAATAAATACCAGCTGATGCAGTCCTGTTCCAGACCAGGACTGTCACCCAATGAGATCTAGATTGAATTGCAGCTCTAGACTTCCTCATCTCACTGTAAGCAATGGGGAACAGATTAGCAGATGGGCATCTCTTTATATCTATTCCTCTCTCTGCCTTTCAAAAAGGTAAAAAACAAAATGCTTAGTAAGTTTCCTAAAAAGGCTAAGGAGATGAAGGAAATCGGATAGAGCTTCTCTTTTCACTTTATGCTTTTCTGTATGAAATTACTTTTTGTTTTATACTTTCTTATTTATTTCAGAGACAGTGCTCCCATTCAGGGATTTATTCCCCAAATGCCTGCAATGGCAGAGCAAAGCTGAGACTGACAGGGACTCAATCCAGGTCTCACCATTAGGGTGGCAGGAACTCAACCACATGGGCCAGTACCTGCTACAACACCAGCATATGGATTAGCAGGAAGCTGGAATCAGAAGCCGAGCTTAGCCTTAACCCAAACACCCCAGCCCAGAGTTTTACGTCTAAATCAAACACACTCACTGCAACCAGTATTTGGGACTACCTGGTGGAATACAGAACCACTTTACTTTTCATTAATTCTGTTACCAGGAGAAATTTTAAGATGAATTTGACATAAAAATATTTATCTTTGCCAAACTCATACCATTTTCAAAAAGTTCATTAAAATATCTATTATGAAAAAAACCAAATGGATTTAAAAATTTTTGTTTCAAAATTATCTTTTAATAACGCCATTTTCCCACTTTTCATGAATTAAAAAGACAATTTTTAAAGAACAGTTGGTCTATTTGAAAGACAGAGAGGGACAGAAAGACATCAATCTATTCATTGGTTCACTCTCCAAATGGCTGCAACAGCTGGGGCTGGGCAAGGCAGAAATCAAGAGCTTCTTCTAGGACTTCCATGTGGGCGCAGAGGCCTAAAGATTTAAACCATTTTCCACTGTTTTCCCAAGCACATCATCAGGTAGCTGATAGGAAGTGAAGCAGTCAGGACACAATCCAGCATTCATGAGAGATGCTGGCACTGCAGATGGCAGCTTAACTAGCCCTGCCAAAACAGAAGACCCTACATTAACCTTAAAAAGAAAAAAGACCTGGCACAGTAGCCTAGTGGCTAAAGTCCTCGCCTTGAACATGCCAGGATCCCATATGGGCACCTGGTCTAATCCTGGCAGCTCCACTTCCCATCCAGCTCCCTGCTTGTGGCCTGGGAAAGCAGTCGAGGATGGCCCAAAGCCTTGGGACCCTGCAGCCACGTGGGAGACTCAGAAGAGGCTCCTGGCTTCACATTGGATTGGTTGAGCTCCGGCCCTTGTGGCCAATGGACAGAAGATCTTCCTCTCGTCTCTCTTCCTCTATATATGTCTGACTTTGCAATAAAAATAAATACTTAAAAAATAAACAAATTAAGAATAAAAAAGATTTATTTAGTATTATTTTAAAGGCAGAATTACAGGGACCAGAAGAGTGGCATAACAAGCTAATCCTCTGATTGCAAGCTCCAGGAGCGCAAACAGATGCCAGTTCATGTTCCGGGTGCCCCTCTTCTGATCCAGCTTATGGTACAGGAGTCCAGCAAAGTCATTTGGCTCTTGCACCCTTCAGTGTGGAAAAAACTCCTGGCTCCTGGATTCAGACTGACTCAGCTCTGGCTGTTGTAGCCATTTGGGGAGTGAACCAGCGAATGAAAGAGCTCTCTGTCTGTCCTCTCTGCCAATCTGTTCTTCAAATTAAAAATAGTAAAAATGCTAAATTTTAAAAAAGACAGAATTACAGAGAGAACAGACAGAAAGAAGTATCTTCCATCTGCTGTTCATTCCTCAAATGGCCACAAGCGCCGGAGCTGGGCCGGTCCAAAGCCAGGAGTTTCTTCCAGGTCTCTCATGTGGGTTCAGGGGCCCAGGCACTTAGGCCATCCTCTGCTGCCTTCCCATGTCATTACCAGGCAGCTAGAGCAGAAGTGTAGCAGCTGGAACTCAAATCAGCACCCATATGGGATGCTGATATGCAAGTAGAGACAACCTGCGAGGCCACAGACTGGCCCCTTGACTTCATTCAAGCACTTTTTATACAATTCAGAAAATTTATCTTAGTAAAAAATATATATTTATATTGTTAAAGTGAACAGTTGCATCTCATCTTAACAGCAAAAACAGTATGTTAAACACACAAAAAAATTTTTTTAGGCTTCTCTTTGGCTCTAGTTAAAATTATTTTTTCATAATTGAAACAAGAATTAGCTCCCAACAGATTAAGTACACTTCAGTAAAAGTAACAGTGAACAAAAAGCCCGTGTGACTTGGATCAAGCCAAAATCAGAAAGTTTACACTTGAAGGGCACTTACAGTGACACCCTGGTACAGGCTGATAGCAAAACCAGAAAAGCTCATCCATTTTAGCAGTGTAACACAACCCTGCAGAGAGTCTGTCAATTAAAGTGTTATCACACTTTAAACTCTTTTCACTCACATTGCCAGTTATCTATTTATCATTTCACTCTGGTAATTCAGTCACAGTAAACACAGACACCTACAGTGACTTTGTAATTGGCCCTCATTACAATACCAAATTACTCTGAGGGCTTGGGAACAAGAAAACAAATGTTCATGTATGCCTGTGAAGGAAGCATTCCCAGGCAGAATTAGGTCAAGGCAAACCACAAGCAGGTATCACCAATTATTTATATCACTAATATTAAAAATCAGCAACAATCAAAAAAAAAACTTGCTCCCTTAAGACAAAGTAAAGGTCAGTGAAAAACTCTGAATGTTGGAAGTCTGCTGACTTTTTACTTTTATATGATTCAAATTTATCTGGGTAATGAATAGCCAAGAAATACAACCAGCACAACGGGATTCTAGGTTACATAATAGACTATTTCTCTTTAACACGTAATCTTCACCTTCATAACTGTTTTTTTACTAATGTATTTTTACAGGTATATAATAATTTACCTAAGCTTAAAAAAAGGATAAAAATACTTATACAATTACACCCCCAAAAATACTTAAGTATTCAAGGCATGTAGCAAATCCATTAGCCATTTAAGGAAAGAAGTCTACTTAAGCATTCAATTTATGGAGTTTGACCTAGTAGTTCCTTTCTCCTTATACTTTTTTGGGGTTTAGTTTTTTAATATTTTCATCTCTCCTTGAGAATTCTTTAAATCTCCTGAGTAAAGAGATTCCACAATTCCTCAGTAAGTTATGAGGTACTTATAGAGGAATAAAAGACTGTAGAATTTCAATAATAGTTTTGTTTCAGTAGTTTCTTTCTAGCTCTGAACAATCCAATCAAGTTTTTTCACTGAAGACCTTTATTACTTATCTTATGTTGGAATATTAAGGTATATTTTAAATATTCCTGAATCAAGGCTGAATAAATTCAAATCTAACTTAGAGAAACAAAGAAAGGAAAGCATCACGTGAAATCATGTATCTACATGATATGTTAGAAGGTGGTAAATCAATGAAAATGAAACCCTGAGGCATGTATTGTTCACAGCATCTTGTGTAAACTCAACCTGAAAAATCACAAGGGAATTTCAAAAAGTTCAAGTAAATTTAATTACATAAATTTATTTTAGTGCAAAAACTTTGACATTCCATGCCATTTTATTTCATAGTACATATTATCTATGATCTCTTAGAAGATAACTTATGTACACTGCTTTCAAAACCATTTTGCACCAAAATAAAGTTACCTTTTTATTCCACTCCCATAGACTTATGGGGCACCTATGTACAAGTTTGAGACAAAACAACTTCTTCAATGTTTTAAAAAAATCATTTGCTATTTCATATACTATTAATTTCATGTTTATCAATTACTTCTGGTTATGGTTTCATATTTGAATCTTGAATTTCAGAATTAGGACAACCTACCGATCACAGATTCCCAAACTCATATTTGCAAAAACTACTAAGATTCAAATCTTCACTAAGCAAGACTTTTCTGACTCTACTTAATCTAAACTTGCATTACTCCAATTTCCCTGGAAAACATCGAAACAACTACTAACATCTTTCTACAGTTAATAATTTAAATTTTAATAAAAGGTCATTCCAATTAGAATTACAAAGCAAGAAAATAACCAGATTTATCACTCAATTCAAAAAACATTTTAATATCTGCTCAAAGAGAAAGCCTAAATGAACTACCTTCTTTTAAAGTTTTTAAGTGTGCAAAATACACTAAATCTAAAGAGATTAATTCATTTAAACAATTTTATCTCTTCATGTCATTCACATTAGACTATTCATGGTAGACAGATTTAAAAAAAAGTGACATGTGAATATGATACAAGTTAATTCCAAAGAATATTCATAATCTTTCAGACCAAAACCTACCATGTTAAAGTTAGATATTTCTTTACGTTAATACTATTTTTCAAAACATTTCAGTAATAGCAATTAATTTCATTTTTTTATGTTATTGTCACTAGAAATGTAAATTTGAAAGTCTTTTTTTTTCTCTGTAGCAAGGTAAATTTACTTACATTTTTTCCATCCAACAGTTCCATGCACTTTTCTTTCCTATTGAAGTTACCAACTACTTCAGGATGGACGCAAGTATGATCCCTGCTGGAGAGAATAGTCATGGGGACCCCCGAGTATGCTGTCCTCCGCAGCTCTCTAGTAATCTGAGCAATCTGCTTGTGTGTGCGCGTTCCAAAATATATTTTGGGTCTCTTGAATTTCCCCCCTGGATCCTTCTTGATTGTATTTGCAGATTCTTGACTGCTTCCTTGTTTAGTAGAACAGCAGCACCTAGAACAGTGGCTAGGGGGCTGTAACAGAGGAAAAAAAAAAAAAACCAAAAACTCACATCTAGACCACCGCAGAAAACATTAGCAAACTTGTTAGAACCTATAAACAATGAATTTCAACGGCCCGTTAAAGAGAAAATCCAAGACATTACAGTTCTTAAACTTTCCATTAAATAAACTTCACATTAGTTCTGATTTTAAAATAATTTTTTCATATTTATACTCTTTCCTACACACAATTTCAAATTTGTTAACTACAGCTCAAATCTTCTCTTTCACAAATTATAACAATGATAAGAAAAAGTGTAAGAATTTTAATTATTGCTCAGGTATCATGTAAACTGTGATAGTTTACATGAAGTTGATAGCTTTATTTATGGAATACATCAATAAAATATTCCATAAAGTATCAATTATTTTCAAAATAAAGTATTTTAAATGTAGTTTATAAAAAATAGAAATACTCAAGTTTAAGTACCAATAAAATTAAAAACACAATTCTTCTCTAGCAAGGTTATGAAAATGAATGTAAAATATTAGTATTTAATAACAAAGTCAGGATACTTGTGTGGAACAAGTTTTTATCTTACTGCCAAGTGCCTGATATGGAATACAAACTCATCAGTAAAATCATCATCCAGGACTGTTTTTCCTGGGAAATTTCACTTGTAATCCAGGTTCATAATTTTTAAAATTCTATAAATACTGCCTTAAACACATCATAATCTAATATTTACCTTTGTCTCCCATTTCTAAATTAACCAAAATAAAAAATAAATAGTAAAGCTGCATATTAGCACTTACAAGTTCTTAACAATTGCTCCCTTCAAAGCCTTGGTCAATCACAACTCAATGAGACAGAAAGAAGCTTCATTTAAGAGAAATGCTATGAAATGTTAAGTTACAAAAGTAGCCACCAATAGAGGAAAAAGATAGCAACTGAGAATGATGATACACACTTCAAAGTTTTAAATAAAACAAATACTCAGAAGGTTTTTTTAATTGTAATCAGTAAGATCAGCCTCCATAAACAAATGCTAAGTCATAGCATGTTACACCACAGTACTGGGGATCAAGCTGTCTTTTAGCCTCAACTCAGTGGAAACGCAAGTTCAAATTACTCCCAGTCTCACTCAACCTTGTCTGCCATTAAATATTACAATACATGATAGAATGGATGTAAATGTGACCCTTCTGGAGCTGTCACTCACTGGGATAAAAGGTTCACTGATGTGCCAAATAAACAGTCAGTCCAAGCAGATAAAGTTACAGCCATGCTGGAATTGTTACATTCCCCTCTCAGGTTGCCAGTAACAGCAGATTTCATTACAGAGCACTGCCACATTAAATAGCCAGTTCCAAATATCCTGCCTTCTATATTGAATAATTACTTATTCTCTGAAAGGATAAAAGAAGAGTTATGAATGGGGCTCTTGTCAATAGTGAGGCAGGAAACAGCTGAGAGGTGGCTTATGTTACATATGTTGCAACATCTAGCAATTTATGGTCATAAGAAAATGAAATGCAAATTACAGCATATTTCTGACTTAACTTTTTTTAGTCTTTGTAATGATCACATTAGTTAACATACTAAACAAGGTAACTTCAGGTAGCAGAATTAGCTTACTTTTCATATCTGAATTCTTTCCCTCAAGTTCTCTGCCTTATGACATGTGAATATCAGAATGCTGAGCCCAATGTATCATTCTGTACTACATGGAAACATTACACCCAAGCATAAGTAATCTATATAATGTCTTTTCTCAGGCTTGGAAAATCTACCTTTTGATGTAACACTTCTTAGTATCCATTCCACTTAAAAGCTTTGCCATCACACCTTTTAATTCTACTTTTTTTTCCTGAACAAAAAATTCAAATATAAAAATTCAAAAAAAAAACCCATAAACAAATAATATATCACTTACTTGAAATATGTTTATATGTGAAGGTCTGTAATTTCTTCTCCAATTTTAAAGGGATGCTGCCATACACTTTCATCACTTGATACTCTGTATTCAAACTTACTAATTTTTAAGTGATCAATTTAAATGTGTGCTTTACTTCTCTTGCATAATGATATTTTCCTTTTGCCTTTAAATTCAGACTATACTAGGAAACTGGAGTAAAAAAATTCTAAAATATTCACTTACATCCACTAAGACTGAAGGTCAGTAAACATATTAGCTCCCCCACATCTAAACTCTAAGACCTCACAGTAACTACATAGAATTTTCTCCACAACCAGAAACTGCTCAGAGTCCTTTTACTGTAACAAAAGGCAAGAAAATACAACCCAGTAACAAAAATGCATGTGACTGTGACAACACTAATATTCGCACGCAGGAATTGATTGTACAAAGATGCATTTCAAATCCACTGTAGCCAAAACTACTTTCTCAGAAAGTCAACTAAGGATATTTAAAAAAAAAAAAGCTAAGGATATTTTAAAGATTTAAAACATGAAATCCGTGTTTAGTCATTTCTGTCTAGTTCCGATTGTCCTGTTATGTACAGATGTATCTATTCCTTCAAAGAAACTGCAAGATTTGATCTATTTTTTTAAAGATTTATTTTTATTATAATTTTTTTATTGGAAAGGCGGATATACAGAGAGAAGAGACAGAGAGGAAGATCTTCCATCCGATGATTCACTCCCCAAGAGAGCGCAACGGCCGATGCTATGCCGATCCGAAGCCAGGAGCCTCTTCCGGGTCTCCCACATGGGTGCAGGGTCCCAAAGCTTTGGGCCGTCCTCGACTGCTTTCCCGGGCCACAAGCAGGGAGCTGGAAGGGAAGCGGGGCTGCCGGATAGAACCGGCGCCCATATGGGATCCTGGGCGTGCAAGGCGAGGATCTTAACCACTTGCGCCACCGCGCTGGGCCCAAGATTTGATCTTTAAAGAAAGGCTAACTACTGAGTGTTTCCTACGACTCCTTTCACAAAGCTGTAATTTTAAGTTCAGTAGTGGGCCCTAAGTTTTGGTCTAACAGGTAAGCCACTGCCTGACACACGAGTATCCCACAGCGGAACTGGATTTGCAACCCTGATGACCCATCAAAGCACAGGAAGATGGCCCAGGTGCTTGGCTCCTGCGACCCAAATAGGAGACCCAGGGGAAACTGCTGGCTTTAATCTGCCGCAGCCCAGGCTGGTGTGGCCATTGGGGAGTGAACCAGTAAACTTCTTCCCTCTTACACTGCATTTCAAAGATTTAAAAATCTTTTAAAAAGCTCAATAGTGGGGCCTGGTGTCTAAAGTCCTCCCCTTGAATGCGCCAGGATCCCATATGGGTGCTGGTTCTAATCCCAGCAGCTCCACTTCCCATCCAGCTCCCTGCTTGTGGCATGGGAAAGCAGTCGAGGAGGGAGACCTGGAGGAAGCTCCTGGCTCCTGGCTTCAAATTGGCACAGCATGGGATGTTGTGTTCACCTGGGGAGTGAATCAGTGCACGGAAGATCTTCTTTGTATTTCTGACTTTCCAATGAAAATAAATAAATCTTAAAAAAGAAAAGTTCAATAGTAAGATACTACAATCAACTACAAGTATAGTTATAGTTACTCTGAACTTTTCATCAAAGAAGAGAAAAACAGTATTATGCCTACAATACTAGAAAAAAGAACATAGAAATCGAAAACAATTTTTTGAAGATTTATTTTTATTGGAAAGTAAGATATAAATAGTGGAGAAGAGACAGAGACAAAGATCTTCCATCTTCTAATTCACTCCCCACGTGGCTGCAATGGACGGAGCTGAGCCAAGCCAAAAGCCAGGAGCTTCTTCCAGGTATCCCACTCGGGTGCAGGGTCCCAAGGCTTTGGGTTGTCCTGCATTGCTTTCCCAGGCCACAAGCAGAAAGCTGGAGGGGAAGTGGAGCAGCTGTGACACAAACTTGAGCACATACGGGACCCTAGCACTTGCAAGGAGGATTAGTTTATTGAGCCACAGCATCAGCACCTATATTCACTAATAGCACTTACCAGTTATTAGAGCTGTACATGTGCTAAAGAATTCACACATACTAACTCATTTCATTCATGAAACATTAGAATTCTTGACATATTAGACTAAGCAGAGACACCAAAAAGGGCCGCCTCATCTTACTAAGATACAGTGACAGAACCCAGCATGGTAGGCTGGCGGCTAGAGTCCTTTTGCCTGACATGCGGCAGTTCTAATCCTGGCAGCCCCGCTTCCCATCCAGCTCCCTGGTTTTGATAGGCTTGGCTCCAGCCACTTGGGGAGTGAATCAACAGACGGAAGATCTTCCTCTCTGTCTCTCCTCCTCTCTGTATATCTGACTTTGCAATAAAAATAAAATTAATCTTTAAAAAAAACTGACAAAGACATTCTCCAGATGTTCTAGAAAGTACTGCTCTTAGAGAATATCAATACCAGTTTGACTAATAAATTAAGGAATCATTTCAAGTTATTTCTAAGTGCACTGTTTTGAGTATAATTATAAAATATTCTTAAGGGATAAGCTATAAACTTTATTTCATAAAAATTATTTTAATTATTAGTTGACATTTAAATCAAATATTTTCTAACAAGATCCATGTTTTATCCCAGAATGGAAAAAAACCCCAAAACTTTTCATGAAAAGACTCTTTTGAGCAAAAGCCAAAAAAGTTTTCATAAAAGGCTTTGTGATCTATGTGGTATTTGTTTCTATACAAGAAAATGACTTTTATGACCTAAATGTAGAAAAGGGTTCTTGAAACAATAAACCAAAAGCACAAACAACTGAAAATGAAGCCTTATTAATATGTGGGTACATCAAAAAGTTCATGGAAAATGCATGCAATTCAAAATTTCTTGTGCCAAAACAAACGCTTAAATTCCATTTTTTAACAAACTTTCTGAAATTTTCTTGTGAAACTCCTACAGATAGCCTCCTTAAAGGAAAAAAAAAAAGGTGAAAGAAAGTACAGAGATTCTATTTGTAATATACAGAAGTAAGGATCAGCTACCTATAACATTCAAGGAATTTCAATAAAACGATTTTTAAAAGATAAACCAATAAATACCCAAGAATTAAAACAATTATTATACTGTATTACACAACCATCAGATTGCGTGTTAGAATACGAAGCAACAGCTCACCCAAGCACAAACTGGCACATCTCTTTCATAGCAATTAAAGATAACACAGACCCTTTAACCCAGCATGACATTGCTAGGCATGCATGTTACAGAAAATCTTGTACATTAAAACAGATATGTTATTACTTTAATAATAAAGAAGACAGGTTAAATGTATCAAAGAATGGACAAATAGCTTACGAGGTTCTTCAATCAATGGCATTATTTATGCTGTACAATGAAAAGTTTGAACTGAACTGCATGTAGTACAAATAGAAAACAATACTGAGAAGGCTGACTATAACTTCAAAACTAACTCCTCCCACAAAACTCCAAATAAACTGAGAGCAGGAATAAAAATACAGAAACTTCAGGGAGATTATTAGAAATTATCCCTATGGTAAATAATTTACTCAAAAATGGTACAACTGCAAAACAGAAAACAACCAATAAACTCTATGTTGGGTTCTCTTAGCTTAAGGTCTGGTAAAATAGCTCTCTCTTTTGCACCTCATCTGTTGGGAAACATTCTTAAGCTATAGTCCAAGGGCTGTTACAAAGGACTGACAGCACCAAGAAAAGACAGACACAATTTACACACATTTTTAGAAAGTGAAACTTATTTTCATCAGGTGCTAAAAGGGGATTCTGGATTATTTTTATGAGGGCTTTATTCCAGTATTTACATCTGATTTTAGAATGGAAATCAAATGCAAAGAGCTTTCTTTACAGCCAACTTAACTAGTCATTATTCTCTTAAGCAACAAATACAATCAAAATAAGACATTTTATAAAAGTTCCTCCACTGCTTGTAAATTATTTTCTATTTTAACTTTTGCCACTTACCAAACATTAAAACAATGCTAAAATACATGGGCAGTGCACTAATGTACAATTTACAGCCAAAAAAGAAAAAGAGCAAAATATAAGAGTCCTTCAACTTGCTGCAAAATATGTAATAAACGTGTAGATACTGAAACTCATAACCTTCATCTTAAAATAAAGCTTTAGGCTCATATCCATTTACCATTTAACTAGGCAAAAAGCAAAACATTGTTTTTCCTTATTTCAAAAAGTTGAGCACATAATGAGCTAAAGGTAAAAGACCAGTGAACAAAGACATAAAAAGCCTGTTCATCTTTATCAACCATTAGCTCTTGTCCAAGCCATCTAAACAGGTACTGAATGCCTGTTGTGCAAAATCTCACATAAGCACACACTCCAGTAAGATAGCCAAGTGACATAACTATACCTTTTCAACAATTCTTTTCTAAAAAATTCAAACAGTAGTACTCTACTGCCAGTTTCATGATTAAACTGCACAAAGCAGCTGTTTATCCACTCGCAGCAACCAGCAGGTGAACCTGATTCAATATTTATCACAGGCTTTCACAGATCACTGCTAACCAAGCAAACGTTTTAATTAAGCTGGAACTTGCTTCAAAGAGCTCATTCAAGATGTCAATCAGCAAGTAAGGGATCAGATACAGTGTCAGGTGAGAGTGTGTAATACAAATCCACAACTTTCTTCATCCCATCACTGTAAATTAGCCTGCTCTAAAGTTCAGACTCTGATTGTAACAGACTGCCAGTCTCCTGGAATGTGTAACTGAAGTCACTCAAATTCTATTGTGAAGGTTGTAAGCAATATGTTAAACTGCAATGGGCTAGCACATTAAGACAGATCCTTTTCACGGTTGTTTTTTGATACCGTAAGTGTTTGTTACCCTATTCTGCACTTACTATTTACTTTCTTGCCTGGTATAAATGGAAATTCCTTAACACACAGCAGGCCCCAGTTTCTGCAAAGTCCATTCCAGTAGAATTAATCAAGAAAGGCCCAAAGTGGAGCAATTTTCATCTAAATTAATACTGGAACAGTATTACTCAATAAGAATTCTCAGGTAAAGAATGAATATCTCATAAATATGACCAAAGTGCTATAAAGCAACAATTCTGACATATTAGCACTCTCCACCAATATGACAATAGCAATGAGTCTCTAAATAGTGCTGATCAACTACATGAGAAATACTTGGGGTGTTGATAACAAAAAGGAAAAAACAGTAAACACAAAAGGCAAACGTGCTGGAAGTACAGATCCTTGCAAGAGTATGCCAGCTAGAAATTATAAATGGATAAATTATAAATGGATAATTCTAAACCACTATTTTAAAACTCTTGCGTAGTATCTGATTAAACCCAAAAGTTGCTAGGAACAGGATCTTCACAGTCCCTAAGTATTACCACACAGATAACTTAGTAATTACAAAAGGCAAATGTACCTCTACAATGAAGAGACCCTGTGGTAACCATTTTAACTCAGGGATCAAATTTAGCATCAACAATAGTGAGACAAACTGGTATCATGAGAGGCAGACTTATGTACCATCCTGAAAAGTCACACAATTATTCCACCCAGACCATCAAGACATGGTTCAAAAGTCACTAGGGACGAAGAAACTGTGGTAAAATTGTATCTGCCTATCATTTAGTTGACAATCCAACTGTATACTTTCATGCACTGACATAATTCAAAAGGACTTTTTAAAATCTGTGGGATTACAAGTGAGTTTCACTTTTTAATATTTTGTAATTTTTCAGGCTTTCTTCAGTAAGTTAGAAAATTATCCTTCCAAATCATGTCACACATATCGACCAAATACTTTTGATAAAAAAACCTATTAAAAAGGAAGTTGTTTCTTTCAAACATTAGAAGCTACAAGTTATTATCAACATAGAAACATCTAAAACAGCACCTTCCCCAAAGAATCTTCTGTGATATATACTCAATCTTCAATATATTTGCCATGATCCACATAGGGCTGTCAGGCACTTGAAATGTGCTTAGTTCAAGTAAATAGATTTTAATTTTAATTAACTGAAATAACAGTCACATATTCCCATCAACTACCCTATCAGCATAGATTTAGAGACCTGCCAGTTTCTTGGGTCTTAACAGAGTTTACAATGGTTCCTCTCTGTGTGTGGGAGAGGCAGGGAGGGAGCAGGGATTGCAGGTGAGGGTAATTTTTCTGTAAAATGAAGAGGAAAAGGTAGACGCTCACTGTAAAACCTGCATGCTCACATGCACAACAGGATCTATAGAGCTGCAAGCTTATAAAAACTGAGCCCACAATGTTGGGATGATCTAATCTTTTTCTGGACAGAGATGTTTATCTCCTCTCTGGGAATCTGTTTCCAATAAAAATAAATAAACGTCCAAAAGAAGAAAAAAAAAAGCAAGATGCTCTAAGAAACAAAAGGGATATGAGAGTTCCTACCACTTAATGAACGTCATCACATTCCTACATACATGTAGACTTCTCATGTCACTGTACTACTGAGCTGGGGATTATCTAAATTGCCAACTCCTAGGACTGGACTGTGAAAAGGAATAAAACCAGTAAGAAGAAGTTTGGAGGGGCAGTTCATCAATAAATAAGCCTGTAACATATTTCTAGGATCAACAGATAACTTATAAGAGGAGAAAAAAAAAAGCATGAACTTCACACAAGGCATGCTTCAGGGAAAAGGACAGCTACCCTACTGAGTCAGCAGGTCTACCACAAGGGGTTGGTGAGTAAAGCTAAAGCCAGCAAGTCATATCGCAGCACTAAAATCACACCAACTAAACTAATCAGCTTTGCTACCTAACACTTGCACAGTCTATTATGAAAACTAGGCAATTAGACATAGAAAGATGGGAGGATGGCAAACAGTTTTTTTTTTTTTTCTGCCTTAAATGTTAACCACAATCAAGGACAATCAGTATATAACAAAACTAACACAGTAAAAGAGAAGGAACAAAATTGAAAATTTGTGCTAAAGGAGACCCATGTAATTTAGGAGTCATTTAAAATAGTAAGTATGTTTTTCATTGCTGTATTCCAGGAAAATAATTCCAAGAAAACAATCACAGCAAAATAAAAAGCTCTTTAGGGCTAAACACTTAATTGTTGAAAACAGTGGAAGGGCTGAAATTATCATAAAAAGACAGAACTTCCTTAAATTGGAGAAGCCCATGGGTTTTTAATATAATAAAATCCACTCTGAACTAGTGCAATGTGAAAGACAACCATTGTAAGACTGGAGGGGAGAACAATGGGGGGTGGGGGGAACATAGGAAGGGAGAGAGGAAACCCCAGTGCCTATTAAACTTGTGTCATAAAATTTTAAAAAAGACTGAATCATGCAGAAGCAAAGCACATGAACAGAAATATAATCAACAAAGTGCCTTGCAGGAAGATGTCATTACGCAGTTCAATAATTGGTAAAGTAATTGGTTCACTGAGAAATTATGAAAAATACAACTTAAATGTACTGAGATTAGTATTTTTCAAGAGTTCTGCAGACTGCTTTTAATAGGCCTATATGCAAAATTTGTGAAACACCACAGCAAAAGACCATGTAAAAATCTCATTACAGAGATCACAGCTTGATAGGACTATTAAGTCATTAAGTAAAATGCTGTATGATTCATCAGTTTCCATTCAATTAGAATATTGTTTTATTAGCATGTCAAATTAGTGTATTTGTCACAATTAAAGAACCACATCCAGAAAAAAAAATGAGCTAGTGTAATGAATTCTCCATTACACATCTAGACAAAGGAAATTATAAGTTACAGAAAAGCTATTAAACAGAATGCAATGCAGTCATGAAAAATGTCAAAGCATATTTAATAACATGAAAGCATGCTCAATTTATAGGAAAAACAAATGGATATAATTTGTCTCCCAAATTACGGTTGTCTTACAATTGTAAGCATGTAGCACTGCCAATGTGTTATTCAAGGAAACAAAGACAAAACCAAATCTGAATCTAATTCAACCTCTAGATGGAACTACTATTCCCATACTCCCTGGGAAAGTAAGCTTTCCTAAATGACAACATGGAAATACTAAGTCCAGAACAGTGGAACTCCTGTGGGGGTGGGGGAACACCCATTTTTTTTTTTCAACAAATGACATTTCTTTTAAATGATACATATACCTTACTTGGATTCTGATTTTTTTTAAAGCCAAGTTTAAATGCCGATTTTGTGATAATCAAAGACAATTCTACATAGACTGTTTTTCACCTATGATAATGTTTAAAATGTCAGTAGGCAGGTGCAACAGCTCAGTGGGCTAACCTAATCCTCTGTCTGTAAGCACAGGGATCCCACACAGGTGCTGGCTTGTGTCCTGACTGCTCCAGTTCGATCCAGCTCCCTGGGACTGGGAAGGCAGTGGAGAATGGACTAGAGTCTTTGGACTCTGCACTTGCGTAGGAGACCAGAAAGAAACTCCTACCTCCTGGCTTTGACTCAGCTCAGCTCCAGCTATTGTGGCCATTTGGGGAAGTGAACAAGTAGATAGAAGATCCTTCTATCTCTGCTTCTCTCTAAAAAAATCTGCCTCTCCAATAAAAATAAACCCTTAAAAAAAAATCACTGCTGGACCAGAGCCACGGCATAGAAAGCTAAGCCCTTGCCTGTAGTGCTAGCATCACATAAGAGTGCCAGTTTGAGTCCTGTTTGCTCCACTTCCAACGGGCACTGGTTCGTATCCTGGCTGCTCTACTTCCTAAACAGCTCCCTGTTTGTGGTCTGGAAAAGCAGTATAAGATGGTCCAGCACCTGTGTAGGAGACCTGGAAGAAGCTACTGTATCCTGGCTTCAGATCAGTTCAGCTCCCACTGTTACGGCCACTTGGGGAATGAACCAGCAGATGGAAGATTTTTCTCTGTCTCTCCCTCTTTGTAAATCTGCCGTTCTGGGAAAAAAAAATTCTTTTTTTTTTAAGATTTATTTATTTTTATTGCAAAGTCAGATATACAGAAGAGAGACAGAGAGGAAGAACTTCCGTCCGATGACTCACTCCCCAAGTGACAGCAATGGCCAGTGCTGTGCTGATCCAAAGCCAGAAGCCAGGAACTTCTTCCAGGTCTCCCACACAGGAGCCAGGGTCCCAAGCTGCTTTCCCAGGCCACAAGCAGGGAGCTAGAATGGGAAGTGGAGCTGCCAGGATTACAGCCGGTACCCATATGGGATCCCGGTGCGTTCAAGGTGAGGACTTTAGCCACTAGGCCACTGAGCTGGGCCCCCAAAATAAATAAATCTTAAAAAATAAGGAAGGAGTCAGTGCCATGGCATAGTAAGTTAAGCTTCCGCTGCAGTGATGATATCCTATACTGGTAACAGTTCAAGCCCTGCTTGTTATACTTCTGATCCAGTAGCTGCTGATGTGCCTGGAAAACAGTGAAACATGGCCCAAATCCTTGGGACCCTGCACGAATATTGGAGACCGGCTCCTGGCTTCACATCAGCCCAGCTCTGGTGCTGCAGCCACTTGGTAAATGAACCAGCAGATGAAAAATCTGTCATTATCCCTTTGTAAATCTACCTTGAAAAGGGTAGATTTTGAGAGGGAGGTCTTCTATCTGCTGGTTCACTCACCAAATGGCCACAATGGCCTGAGCTGACCTGATCCGAAGCTGTGAGCCAGGAGCTTCTTTTGAGTCTCACACAGGTGCAGAGTCCCAAGTGAGTCATCCTTCGCTGCTTTCCCAGGCATGCCAGCAGAACACTAGGTGGGAAGTGGAGTAGCCGGGACATGCACCAGCATCCACACAAACACTCCAAAGTATCCACTGTTTAAAAACCCTTAAAATCTCTTCATAAATTGCTCCAACACTGCTATCAATATCAACTAACTGGTCAAATTAATTCAACATTTGTCTTACAGGAGTTTTTACTTAGAGTAATACACAGGTATGCAAAAGTCTTCCAAAAAGCACTTTCACAAAAACAGAAAATATCCTTAAAAACATAAATGTAGGAACTTCTGCTTCTGGATGTAAGGAAAAAGCAGCAATCTTAGCTATTTTTCCCCACTATAAACTTTCAGCTAATTGGACAAACAAAGGAAACAATAATTTGGAACTACTGGCAATATAGGATTGCATTCTGGAGTAAAGCAAAACAAAAAGAAGATACATAAAATGACAATCTTTGGTCTGGCACTCTGGCATAGCATCCCATGTGGGCTGACAGTTCAAGTCATGGACACTCCATTTCCGACCCAACTCCTTGCTAATATGCCTAGGAAAATGGCGGAGGATGGCCCAAGTGTTTGGGTCTCTGCATCCACTTGGTAGACTGAAGAAGTTCCTGGCTTCAACTTTGCCTAGCTCCTGCTGCTGTAACCAAATAAGGAGTGACCCAGAACATGTGATTCAATCTCTTCTTTTCTCTAACTCTACCTTTCAAACAAGTAAAATAAATCTTAAACAACTAGAATGACAAAATTACTATCTTCTACAAATGAATATACAATTGAAAAAAATCTACTACATGTGATTAACATCAAATGAAAGATCAGAAAATGCAAAGTCTCAACACTGCAAGTTAGACCAAATGAAGCACATGAGAAATTCTTTTAAAAATGAACATAGAAGTGTACACGATAATGTTTTAAAAAATAATGGCCCAAATCTTGCTTAATTTGATGAAAATTAAAAACCCACAAATCCAAGAAGCTCAAGGAATGTCAAGCACACACAGCAAATCTCAATTTAAAAATGTCAAACTGGCCAACTTTGTGCCACATCAGGTTAAGCAGCTAGTAGTGATGCTGGCATCACTTATAAGATCACCAGTTTGAGTTCTGGCTTCCCTGTTCCCTACTAATGTTCCTGGGAAAGCAGAATAGGGAGCCCAAGTGCTTGGACCCATACTGCACTTGTGGGAGACACAGATGAAGTTCCAGGTACCTGGCTCCTTCCACTGCAACCATTTGCAGAGGAACAAACAGAAGCCCAGTTATTCACATTGCCTTTTCTCTTTCTCTCTCCCTCCCTCCATCACTGAGCATTTCCAAACTAATAAAGTATTTTTTAAAAGAATTAATTATTTCAGTTAGATACGCAGATTTAACTAGAGAAAGATCCATCCACTGGTTTACTTCCCAAATGCCCGCAATGGCCAGAGCTGAGCAAATCAGAAGCCAGGAGCTTCTTCCACAGCTCCCAAGTGGGTACAGGGTCCCAAGGCCTTAGTTCATCCTCTGCTCTCCCAAGCCATTAGCATGGACCTAGACGGGAAGTACAGTAGCTGGGACACAAACCAGTGCCCATATGGGATCCCAGCACTTGCAGGTGGAGTTATCACGCCAACTGAGTTATCACGCTGGGCCCCATAAAGTTTTAATTAAAAAAAAAAAAGACCAAAAAAAAAAAGAAAAAATACTGAAAACTGAACCCAACAATACATGAAACAGATCTGCCACAATCAAGTGGAATTCACTCTAGGTGCATCATAAGCAAACCAATAAATGTAATATATAACAAATAGAATGGATTAAAATCAGCTGATAATAAATGCAGAAAAGATGCTAAAAAATATTCGACATCTAATCATAGTAAAATCTCAGAACCAATTAGGTAAGGAAGGAACAAAGAAAATTTACCTCAACATAGTTAATGGTAATAGTACTACTGCATGTAACAGGACTTGAGACAGTGCACTAATGAACTATGTGGGGCTGGTGTAACGGCTCACTCAGTTAATCCTCCACCTCCAAGCACCAGGATCCCACATGGCCACATGCTTGGGATCCTGTATCCATGTGGGAGAACCAGAAGAAGCTCCTTCCTGGCTTCAGATCAGCTTGCTTCTGGCCACTGCAGCCATTTGGGGTATGAGCCAGCAGATGGAAGATCTTTCTCTCCTCCTCTTTATAAATCTACCTTTTCAATAAAAACAAATCTTAAAAAAAAATAATAAACAGTCGTCGAAAGGTCATCTAAAAGAGGTCATTTAGAGACATAATGTTGAGGTGGTCAGGAAGACCGATCCTGGAGTCTAGGTTTTAGCCCTGCCTCCACAGCTCAGCTTTGTGATACGAACACCATATTAAATTCACTGTGCCTTAATTTCCTTACAGAATTGGGAAAAATATCAGTATCTTCTCTGAGACTTACAAAGATTGAGTTAAATTACTCTGTTTCCATACCATTTATACTAAGTACACAAATTTATGGGTATGTTTCAGTAACTCCATACATGTATATAACTCACAATGATCAAAACACATCATTCATCATTTTCATTTTTTTAAAAAAATTCAGTCTATTGGTGAAATGATAAACTTTCCCATCCAGTTATTTTCTAAAACAACTGTCTATATTCCCACTAATCTAGGGCCTTTTTGCTTTTACTTATTCAATCTCTTATTCAGTGAAGTTTATTAAGCCTTTTTGCTGTAATTATTTGTTATCTCAAAAACTAGCAAAGAAAGACAGGCAGAGGGAGGAAATAGTGGGAGGAAGAGAAGGATACAATGAGGTGGAGAGAAGAATTAGCATCATATTAGAATTGTATTCATGAAGTACATTGCATCCGTTAAAAAACAAATTAAAGGGTCCACCATGGTGGTATGACAGGCTAATCCTCCGTCTGCCAATGCTTCCATCTCCTACGGGTGTGGATTCATAGCCCTGCTGTTCCACTACCTAATTCAGCTCCGCAACTATGGCCTGGGAAGCATCAGAGGATGTTCCAACTTTTTGGGCCCCTGCACTCACATGGGAAAGTTGGAAGAAAACTCTTGGCTCCCAGCTTCAGACTGGCCCAGCTCTGGCCACTGCAGTCATTTGGGGAGTGAATCAGCAGATGAAAACCTGTCTCTCCCAGTCTCACTGTAACTCTGGCTTTCAAAGTAAAATAAAATATATCTTAAAAACAAAAAGAATTCTAAGAAAAAATTAAAATTCTTAAACTAAAATCTTAAGCCTAAAACAATGTTAGTTTTTCTTCTGAATATAGTCAAACACAAAGTTAAATAAATTTGACAATCAGCATCCAAACATGAGCCTGTAACTGTCAGTTAATATTTCTGAACAGCTTGGAGGAAGAGCAGATAATAAACATTTGCCACATATGCCACAGTAGTACTAAAAATAAAACCATGAGAAAATGACTTACAGAATACTGATAAAATGGATTTTTCCTTCTGATACCCTAAAGAGTATCTTAAATATTTGGGGAGGGGGAAAAAAAAAGCAAGGGACTGGAAAGAATAAACAGCAAAGCTATCAGAAGATCAAGAGCGCACTCTGCTGGACCAATGCCTCCTCTACACAATAGGAAAAGGGAGTGAAATAAAACTTGCTAACCATTCCTCTAACTCAGATATAAATAATGTTAGCATCTAATTAATGAGTAAACTAAACACAAATATAAGCAGAAGAATGCGTCTGTAAGAGTATCTTCCTCTTTGTCAAGATTTAATTATACAGTGAATAAAATACAAATTAAGAAAACTAGAACAGGAAGAACAACATCACAATGCTAGCAACTGATGCTTCACTAGGATTCTGACACATGAATTATTAATATAAAAAAAGAATCTAAACTGAAAGAAAACATGTGGTATACACTATAAGCTTATTCATATAAAGGAGATCTTGACACTATTTCCCAACTTAAAAACACTAGAGAGCCTAGATGATGATCAGATAAACCAGCAACTACGCGGATGGGATAAGCTGCCAACCAACATGCCATAATCCTGTACCTGGAGCACCAGTTCAAGTTCCAGGTGTTTGGCTTGCAATGCAGCTCCCTACTAATGTGCATGGGAGAGCAGCAGGGTATAGCCCAAGAATTTGGGTTCTTGTCATCCACATAGGAAAGCTGGACAGATTTCCAGGTTCTGAGCATCTCCGAGGTGCTGGCTGTTATAGCCACTTGAAGAGCACACAGTGAATGGAAGAGCTTTCTCCCTGTTACTCTTTCAAATAAACTAATCTTCAACTTAGACAACCACTGAATTTTCCAATCCATAATTTTGAAACCGAGTTACCACAAAGTAAAATATTCAAAAGAAACAAGTTTAATGTCAAATTCAAGGAAAAACAGCAATCATTAATTTACCAATTAATTTACACAGCAAAGTTTCTTAAAAATAAGTCTCCTTCTGCAAAAGGGCCATCCTTGACTGCTCTCCTAGGCCACAAGCAGGGAGCTGGATAGGAAGTGGGGTTGCCAGGATTAGAACTGACACCCATATAGGAACCCGGCGCGTTCAAGGCGAGGACCTTAACCACTATGCTATCACGCTGGGCCCCAATTCTTTCATTTTACAAATGACTTGAGGCATGCATCTCATGTATCAGTAGCAGAGATATGACACCACCTAAAACTTTCAAGCCTTTTTACTAACATTATTTTTTTCATTTTTCGAAAATGAATTCAGAAAATTCCATTTTACTTCTTTAAAATAAAAAATGGCATAAATACATACTTTTTGTGGCGAAAAAGAGTTTATCTTTCTTGGAGAGTTGAGCTTTATAGCATCTCCTGAAACATTTGTATTCACGTGACTGTCTTCCCTTTCAAAACAATGACGTTTTCTCATCTGTAAGCAGACAAAAAAGGAACTTCAATGTAAACTGCAAGTGTCGGACAGTCTAGCTGTTCTCAAACATCACAATTCTGTTTTTTCATTACACATCCAAAAATAAAAGAATGACTAATGGACAATAATTAATTTTTAAAAACAAACACGTCCTTGTTAGAGCACTTAATAGAAAAAGTAACAACTCTTGAGTCCCAATAAAAACAGCTTTAGATGGTGATATCAAAATTATCATAAAATGATCCTATAGAAGTTCTACCACAAAGACATCAAGCAAAGCATTCAGAGTTTAACCACATATTTATTCAGAAGGTGAAAGTCAAAACATGATTCTTATTCTACATTAATGAGAACACAAGATAAAAATTTTAAATATCATGATTTCCTATAAGATCTTTACAAACTTTATACATCCTTATTCCTGCTACCAAAGACTTATTCAAGTTATAAGGGGAGAGAAAAGTATTTCTACTGAGAATCTTCCTTGTAGATAAATGACAACCAGTGAAGTAAGACTATAAAATTTTTGCATTGAGCCCCACTTTACAACATTCATCTCTACCTATACACTGCATAAATGGTAGCAGTAGGGAGGACACTTCATTTGTGGCTGGTACTTTCACAAATAGGGCTTAGAGCTGGGGCACACTGAGTCAAGAAGCCTCTTACAAAGTCAGTACTCCACATTAGAACACCAGCTCCAAACCAGATGCTCTGCTTTCAATCCTGCTTCCTGCTACTACACACAGAAAGGCAGAAGAAAATGACCCAGCCATTTGGTCCCCTACCACCCACACAGAAGATGCACATGGAGTTGCTGGCTCCTGGCTTCAGCTTAGTTCAGAACCTGATGTGGTGGTCATTTTGGAAGTAAGCCAGCAGATGGGAGATCAATCAATCAATCAATCTCATTTCAAATAAATGCAAACATCAAAAAATCTCAAAAATACACTAGTTTACTTCTAAAAACAATAAAAAATTAATGCTTTATATGATTACAGAAGAATACAACCACAATTTTGGAACACTCAATTAAAAGCACTAAATTACTTACCTACAAAGTGCATGCTAATAATTATCTTTATTATCTGTAACTAAGTGTGTTAAGATCACAGCTTTCCTAACCTGACATGAAACCTGAGAAAACATTGTATTTTTATAAGAAGTATACTTCATTAAAATATCCAATAACTGAAGCCTTTTATTAATTCTCAGAAATTTATATATCAATTTTTAATAATGTACTTACTTGAAAGGCAGAATAACAGAGAAAAAGAGATAGGGAGAAAGATTTGTTGGTTCACTCCCCAAATGGCTGTAAGGCAGAGCCGGGCTGAACCCAGGTGACTGAAAGTCCATCAGATTCTCCCCTACGGGTGGCCAAGAACTAGAGTCAGTCTCTGTTGCTCTCCCAAGTGCCCAGCAAGGAGATGAAATGGGAAGCAGAGCAGCCAGGACTCTCACCAATGCTTCAATACAGGATGCTGTTGTTACTACCTGTCTCTACTGTGCACCATGACACTGGCCTTGATCAATCTTCCTGAACAGTTAAGCATTGTCATTACGCTAAAACTGTTATTAACGAAGTGGCCCACAACATAAACACTGTTATTTTGGTCAAAGGAAAATGTCACTATTAGACACTAGTAATGAAGCAGTTAAATAGTACAAAGAGCTGTACTACCAAGACATACCTTAAATTAAATACTGTTCAATTCCTCACAGGATGACATCCAGGATTTGAACATAGGTCTGTTTATCTCCAGATGCCACAGCCTACTGTCTAAATGCATAGGAGGAAAAGAAATAATTCCAGGTAACCACAGTACTCCCCACAACCAGAAAAATAAATATTAGACTGTGGGAAGGGTGGTAGAGAACCATCGTGCAGTTTCATCTTAGTGATATGACTACAAATAATCTGTAGTAAATCTCTTTTAACAAAAAATGAAGTTGTAATAAATGATCATTTAATCTACTGCAGTAATGTTAACCAACTAATCTCTACAAGTGCCACTGAAACCCTAATACTTGACTACCATGGTCAGCTGCCTTTTCTTTTTTTTTTAAAAAAAAATATTTTTTTTATTGGAAAGGCAAATCAGATCTACTGAGAGAAGGAAAGACAGAAAGATCTTCCATCTGCTGATTCACCCTCTAGATGGCCATAACAGCTGGAACTGAGCCAATCCAAAAAGCCAGGAGCCAGGAGATTCTTTCAGGTCTCCCACGCGGGTGCAGGGTCCCAAGGCTTTGGGCTGTACTCGACTGCTTTCACAGGTCACAAGCAGGGAGCTGGATGGGAAGCGAGGCTGCCGGGATTAGAACCAGCGCCCATATGAGATGCTGTCTCTTCCAAGGTGAGGATTTGGCCATTGAACCTCACACCAGACCCCCACGGTCAGCTTCCAACACAGATTATTTCACAGCCAACAAATGCTGCTTACCTGCTGTGCAGTTTCTAATGGTCGAATTCTTTTCTTCTCTACTTGAAAATCATCATTTTCATCTCTGGATTTGCTTGCCTGTTTCTTGGCAGATAGCTTTGCAGCCAGAGTGTTTTTTTCAGGAGAGGCTTACATAGAGAATAAAAAACACATTACACTTAGGGAATGAATAAAGAAAATTGAAACAATAAGAAGTCATACTTACATCTGAAATTTTGATACAACAGTTTAAAACATGAAACACCACACATGTTTCAAAAGAACTTTAACATTCAATTTACTTTACCAAACCTAATAACCCCGGAACACAGGAAACACCTTTCCTTTTTCCTTAATACCTCTAACACTGTGCTTCACTATTCCTAGTCAACTTATTTTTTTCTTAATTTATTTTTGCTTGAAAGATTTACAGAGGAGAGACAGAGAAAGATCTTCCATCTGCTGTCTCACTCCCCCAGTGTGCACAACTGCCAATCCTGAGCAAGGAGCCTCCAGCGGGGTCCCCCATGCAGGTGCAGGCTCCCCTCAGTTTTTCCCTTCTACATGTGTTCTGAAACACAGCATTCTCTTTGTTCCTCTCTGTACATTCTTCATTCTATATACCCCTCATTTGAACTAATTTTAACATTCACTTATTGTAGTGACTTCATACACTAATCAGATAACCAGATACTAAGAAAAAGATACAGTTCTTGGTCTTAAAAGATTTACAGATGCCTTCCAAGGAGAGAGATCTATGAGAGTCCAATATACTCTTCAAAAAAGGGGGGAGATTTACACAAACACAGAGGTGAATTTATGTCACACAGCACAGCTTTTACATTTTTTAAAAGATTAAAAAAAAAAATACTGCTTCAAATTTCTAGAACAGCCATGAAAGAACCTCCCTAACCCACTTGTAAGTCACACTTCCTCAGCGTCTTAGGGACATATGTAATTCTTTTGAAAACCACTGTGTTCTAAAATCCTAACAGCTTTGCCTTCAATATCTAACTCTTCAATCTACCGAGAACATACTTTTCAGATTTATTTTTATTGCAAAGTCAGACGTACAGAGAGAAGGAGAGACATCTTCCGTCTAATGATTCACTCCCCAAGTGAACACAACGGATGGGAAGTGGGGTTGTCAGGACCAGAACTGGTACCCATATGGGATCCCATTGTGTTCAATGTGAGGACCTTACCCACTGGGCCACCACGCCGGGCCTGAGAACACAGCTCAGTGCATGGTGTAAAGTAGACTTCCAATTTCAGTATTTCCCCTATGGATGTGTAACAGTCCCAATACCACATTATGGATAAGTCGTCCCCTTTTCCCTATATTCTACAATGAGTACTTATAAAAATACAAAGCTTCTAGATACATGTTGGACTCCAAGCTGGGTCTCTATACATTTAGACTGGTCTATCACTGTGCTAACATTACACTGTATTAATAACTGTAGTTTCACAACCTGTGAAATCAACCAGGGCTTCTGGTAGATGAAGTTGTTCACTCAGACCTGCTATTTCTACAGTATCTTTGCAGGGTTAGTATTGTGATATAATGCGTTAAGCTTCTGCCTGTGACACTGGCATGCCATACAGATGCCAGTTCGAGGCCTGGCTACTCCATTTCCCATTCACCTCTCTAACAAGGTGCCTGAGACAGCAGTGGAAGGTGACTCAAACTCCTGGATCTTTGCACCCATGTGGGAGAGCAGGAAGAGACTCCTGGCGACCAGGCCAATGCAGCCATTTGGAGAGTAAACCAGTGGATAAAAATCTTGATCTCAATCTCTCCCTCTCTAGAACTACACTGTAAATGAAAAAAAAATGGGGGGTGGGGGGGGCGTGAATAGGAAGGGAGTGAGGGAGATGACACAATGGCTTAATGGCTAACCATACATCTGCAAATGGCAGCATGGATATTTGGACACCAGCTGCCCATACAGATACTCATTTGTGGCCCAGCTGCTCCACTTCCTGTCCTGTCCTGCTCCCTGCTTATGGTCTGGGAAAGCAGCAGAAAATGGCCCAATGCCTTGGGATCCCGCACCCACATAACAGACTTAGAAAAGGTTCCTGACTCCTGACTTTGGATTGACCCAGCTCCAACCACTGCAGCCACTTGGGAAGTGAACCAGCACATAGAAAATCTGTCTCTCCTCTCTGTAAATCTGCCATTCCAATAAAAATAAATCTTGTTTATAAAAAAAAAAGTGACTTGGTTATTCCTCAGATTTTTATATAGGTTTTTAGGGAAGATACTTAACTCTGAGCTCTGCATCTTCCAAGAAAATTAGTTCAAGCACCACAAAAACAGATCTGGATCAGTGATTTTCAGTCACGGCCCAGGTTAACACTACTACTCCCTCCCTAGGGAAACAGACAGACTGTTGGATGTCCAACCAAGAGGCCAGGGGTCCTGCTAAACATCTCATAGTGCTAAAGATTGTGGCCAAAATAAAGAGTTCTCCCAAACTGCCAATAGAAATAGTTGAGAAACCCTGTTCCAGACTGTCAATGGTGCTGGAAATGGCTGCCAGAAATCCTGCTTTAGTTTTAGGAAAGCTTAACTGCCAAGTAACAATTAAGGATAATTCCAATTTATGAAAACAAAAATTAGAAGTGAGCATCTGACAGAACAGTTATAAAGCTGTATATATCCCACTTAGGAGTTCAAGACCCAGTTTTGCTCTCACTTCCAGCTTCCTGCCAACACAATACACACCCTAGGGGCAGCAGGAGACAGGTCCTTGGGTCACTGCCATGAGCAGGAGACTCAGACTGAGTTCTGGGCTCCTGACTCAGGCCTGGCTTAGCAAATTGCCTGTTACCAACTTCTGGGAAGTAAACCAGAGGCTAGGAGATCTGTCTTTGCCTCTCAAAGAGATAGGGGAAAAAACTACCTAAATGACTATATACATATAAAGAATGCTCAATATTTGGCCTGGTGCAGTAGCTTAGCACCTGAAAACCACACCTTGCAAGTGCTGGGATCCCATATGGGTGCCGGTTCATGTCCCGTTGACTCTGCTTCCCATCCAGCTCCCTGCTTGTGGCCTGAGAAAGCAGCTCAGGACAGCCCAAAGCCTTGGCACCCTGCACCCACATGGAATACTCAGAAGCAGCTCCTGACTTTGGATCGGCTCAGCTCTGGCCAATGCGCTCATTTGGGGAGTGAACCAGCTGATAGAAGAGCTTCCTCTCTTCTCTCCTCCTTTCTGTATCTCTACCTTTCCAATAAAAATAAATCTTTTTTAAAAATACAATGAAATGTTTTGGAATTAATTGCAATGACTGTTATACACATCAATGAATATACAAAAAGTCACTACACTGCACATTATAAAAAAAATGCTCAACATTTAACAACAGGAAGATAATCTCACAAATAACAGGAAAATGATTTAAATGGACTTTTCAAAGATTTATTTAAAAAGGCAGAGTTAGAAAGAGAGGGAGGGAAAGATGGCGAGAGAAAGGTTTATTTGCTATTTCAATCCCCCAAATGCCAGTAAATAAAAAAAAAAATTTCCAGGATTTTTGGCCATGTTGTATATTATCTTAAAATAATTCCAGAAAAACTAAGTAGAGACACATTAAAACTTACCTGCTAACTAAATTAGGTCTTATAACTAATAATTAAGGCTTCTATTACAGACGCACATTCCTATATAAATTACCTTGACAACTTGATAAAACTTCATTTCTCTCAGAAGGTAGCTTGCTTGGACTATTAAAATGATGTGATGTTCGTTGGTCCATGTCATTGTTTGCAAAATTATTCAAGTGGCAGACACAAGAACAGGATGATGATTCTTCAGCTTTTTTATTTAAGCCCTCATCCACTGGCTTCCCTAAAAATGAAAGGAAAATATTTATTTATAATATGAAAGAGTACTTCAAAAATTCAAGGAGGTGGAATTAAAAACTTTAGAGGCAGATGCTGGGCATAGTGATTTGGCACACGGGGGCTGCCTGAGCTTCAGGCACAGCCCTACTCCTGCTCCTAGCTTCCTGTTAATGTACACACTAAGGAGCAACAGCTAGCTCCTCCCACCTACACAGGAAACCAGGACTGAGTTCCAGGCTCCTGGCTTTGGCCTACCACAACGCCATTTAAAGCAGGTGAAAAATCTCTGCTTCTGTGTATTTTGTCTTTCAAATCAGCTACATAATCTTTCAAGTAAAAACACTGGGTCCAGAGCAGTAGCCTAGCAGCTAGGTCATCACTTTGCACGCACCAGGATCCCATATGGGCACCATCTCTAATCTGGGCAGCTCCACTTTCCATCCAGCTCCCTGCTTGTGGCCTGGGAAGGCAGTCGAGGACGGCCTGCGGTCTTGGGACTCTGCATTGGCGTGGGAGACATGGAAGAAATTCCGGGCTCCTGGCTTCAAATCAGCAGAGCTCTGGCTGTTGAGGGCGGTTGGGGAGTAAATTAATGGACAAATGATCTTCCTGTCTGTCTCTACTCCTCTCTATATCTGACTTTTAAAAATGAATAAATCTTTACAAAAGTAATATTCTTTTTAAAAAATATGATTATCTTACTGAAAAAAAATTCTGAAATCCATACTTATGAGGGAAACTCAAACAGATCACAAAAAATGTGTATGAAGAAAATCTATGAATGGATTTCCAAACTTCAGGCACCAAAATAAACTTACCTTTTAAATCTGTTTTTCTATAATTTCTGAAGTATCTGAATACCTAATTAAACAAACAAGTATCTTTCTCTTCAGCAGGAGTAATCATTCCAGTTCATCAGGATTAGGAATTATCCCTGAACACAAGATTTTTAGTGCTACAACTGGGCAAATGCTGTGTGTGTAACAAACACGGACAAGCTGCTCACCTGTCTGGAGCATCAAATTAGCATAGTAGAAATACCTCACAAACATTTCTAGAGGGATTTACCTATAATATACAAAAAATATAAAAAGTACTAATATATGAAATTACAATTACTCAAATATACACTTACACTGAAATTCAAAAATCAAACAGGTAGCTGCTAAAGTCCTCGCCTTGAACGCACCGGGATCCCATATAGGCGCTGGTTCTAATCCCGGCAGCTCCACTTCCCATCCAGCTCCCTGCTTGTGGCCTGGGAAAGCAGTCGAGGACGGCCCAAAGCCTTGGGACCCTGCACCCATGTGGGATACCCGGAAGAAGTTCCTGGATCCTGGCTTCGGATCGGCATAGCATCGGCCGTTGCAGAGCTCACTTGGGGAGTGAATCATTGGATGGAAGATCTTTCTCTCTGTCTCTGCTTCTCTCTATATATCTGACTTTCCAATAAATAAATAAATCTTTAAAAAAAAAAATCAAACAGGAGGAAGGCATGTAGCTTAGTGAAAAATATTTTTCTAAAAGTAAATATTATCATGTATTTGTTGCAAAAGTATTTGAATGGTATTAATTTATATAAAGATTACAATAAATTATCACCCAGAATCAGGGGCCCGGCAGCATGGCCTAGCAGCTAAAAGTCCTAGTCTTGAATGTGCCGGGATCCCATATGGGTGCTGGTTCTAATCTTGACAGCTCCACTTCCCATCCAGTTCCCCGATTGTGGCCTGGGAAGACAGTCAAGGATGGCCCAATGCTTTGGGATCCTGCACCCGTGTGGGAAACCTGGAGGAAGTTCCTGGATCCTGGCTTTGGATTGGCTCAGCACTGGCCGTTGCGCTCACTTTCTGTATATCTCCTTTCTGTATATCTGACTTGTAATTTAAAAAAAAAAAATCTTTAAAAAAATAAATTATCACCCAGAATCAAATAGACTATGTAAAATAGCACTATCTCCAGCATCTTAAATTATCTAATACTTTCTTTTAAGACTTATTTATATTTGAAGGATTTACAAAGAAAAGCAAAGAGAAGCAGAAGTCCTCCATCTGCTGGTTCACTCCCCAAATGGCCACAACGGTCAGAGCTGAGCTGATCTGAAGCTGGCAGCCAGGAGCTTCTTCCAGGCCTCCCACATGGGTGTAGGGCCCCAAGGACTTAGGCCATCCTCTACTGCTTTCCCAAGTCATAAGAAGAAAGTTGGATGAGAAATGGAGCAGCTGGGGCACAAACTAATACCCATTTGGGATGCCAACACTGCAGGCAGAGGATCAGCTTGCTATGCTAACTTGCGAAGCCATCCCCCCATCTACTCATTTTCTTTTTTGTTGTTTTGTTTTGGTTAACTCACCTTCTAAAACGTCTATATACTCTATGGATGAACAAGCTAGATTAGTCCAATGCCATTTGAATAGATTGAAATATATTTTGATATATTGAAACTTGTTCTTAAAGATTTACTTATTTTGGGGACGAACATGATGGCTCAACTGGCTAATCTTCTACCTGCAAGCACAACAACCCATATAGGCACCGGTTTATGTCCCAGCTGCTCCACTTCTAATTTAGCTGTTTATGGCTTTGGAGCACAGTGGAGGATGGTCCAAGTACTTGAGACCCTACATACATGTGAAAGACCATGAAGAAGCTCCTGGCTCGTAACTTCAGATCAGCTCAGCTCCAGCCATTGTGGCCATCTGGGGAATGAACCAATGAATGTTGGATCTTTCTGTCTCTCCTCTCTATGTATTTATTTATTTACAAAGAGGAGGAGAGAGATCTGTGCCCTACTCCCAAAGGTCTGTAATGACCAGAGCTGGGTTCATCCAAAGCCCACAGCTTTTTCCAGGTCTCCCAAATGGAGGGAGGGACCCAATGACCTGAGCCATCTTCTACTGCTTTCCTAAGCCACAAGCAGCCAGCTGAACTAGAAGTGAAGTAGTCAGAATAAAAGAGTATCTTACTATTTTTATTCAGGTTTCAATAAAAACGTTCAAGCTATCAAGCAACTACTTACCATTAAGAAGAGACTGCTGCCATGCCAAAGCAGAACAAAGTAAGGCCAAGCTTTTTCCACTTCCTGTTGGGCTCTCCAACAAGCAATGTTGTTTACTGTTTAATCCTCTCACAATCTATGGACAAAGAAATCAACTTTTTAGAAACATCAATATTATTAGTTTTTCTCCATGAGGACAAACAGAACAAGGAGATTAAGCCTACCCTTCAGGGAACTCAGCAATTCCAGAAAAAACTAGTATTTAGTTAAGACTAGAATTTATTTCGTTATATCTTTCGTTGTATCTTTCCCTAACATTATGTTAGATTTACAAGGTTATCAAACCCAGGGAAGAAATTGAGAAAGCAATTTGTGGCTAACAGTGTGAACATCAGTCATCTATATAAAACTATGATATATTAATATCTATGGCATCTCTCATGAAAAGTTAATTAGGGCTGCTGCTAGTGAGATTAGAAACTGTTAAAAACCACTTTGCACAGAAACTAATAATTTCTTTTATTTTTTTTTAAAGATTTATCTTATTTTTATCAGAAAGTCAGATACACAAAGAGAAGAGACCGAGAGAAAGATCTTCTGTCCAATGATTCACTCCCCAAGTAACCACAACAGCCGTAGTTGAACTGATCCATAGCCAGGAGCCCAGAGCCTCTTCCGGGTCTCCCACATGGGTACAGGGTCCCAAGGCTTTGGGCTGTCCTCGACTGCCTTCCCAGACCATCAGCAGGAAGCTAGATGGGGAAGCAGGGCCGCTGGGATTAGAACCGATGCCCATATGGGATCCCAGTGCATGCAAGGCAAGGACTTCAGGCACTAGGCTACCTTGCCAGGCCCAGAAACTAACATTTCTAATGAAGTTCAAGACACCTGAGTCTAGCAAGTTCAGTCCTAAGTACAAACCAACACCTCTGCCAAAGTAGTGTGCAAACAATGCTCAAAATAGAATTTGTAATGGCAAAAGAATATAAACAACCTAAAGGCCTACCAGCAGGAAAGCAGATCATTCCTGGTATATTCATATAGTAAGATGCTACACTGTTATTAAAACAAATGCATCAACAGGGCTGCATCTTAAAGTAATATCAAGCAAAATTTTAGTTCCATAGAGACAGAGGTAGAGCATGATTGCATAGTTTAAAAAATGTAAAATAATATCTGTCATTTATCAATATATAAACATATAATAAAAGTATAAAATATGACTGGGATCTAAAAGATATTATCCTGAGATAACACAGACACAACTGAACAAATATTGTATGTTTATTGTATGTACACCCGATTCATAGTGGCAGTTGCAAGGGGCAAGAGAGAAAGGGAACTCAGGGTTATTGTTCAGCTGCTTCAGACATCCATATCCCTTGTTTTTGGCTCTACTTCCAAGACTCCAGCTTCTAACTAATGTGTATGCTAGGAGGCATGGCGCAAACAACTGGCTGTCTGCCACCCAGTGGGAGACCCAAAAGGCTCCCAACTTTGCCATGACTTAACCTCAGCTGTGAGCATTTAAGGGATCCACCAGCAACTGACAAGCTTGACAGCTTTCAAATACATACAGAAGTAAAGAGCACTCAAGAGACAGTGCTGTGATGCACGTGGTAGGCATCCCACCTCAGCACCAGCTCAAGCTCAGCTGCTTCACTCTCTATCCACTTCCCTGCTAATGTCCTTGGACCTCTGTCACTCTCACGGGAATCTGGATGAAATTATATGCTCCGGGCCCAGCCCCGGCTTCTACAGATATTTGGGATGTGAACCAGTGCATGGAATGTCTCAGTCTCTCCCCTCTTCCCTGAAACCTTGCATTCCAAAACAATGATAATCAAATAGAAGCCATTAAATATAAGTGACTTCCATCATCACCCAGATTCTGACATAGCTAACAATTTATTTTAAAAGTTCTTATTTAATGGGTGCAGCTTCAACTGAGGTTTTAACAGCTGAGACAGGAGAGGTAGTAATTCAAGGGCAGTAATCATCCCATTATCAATAAATCAAATAGGAAGCAAAGGGGCAATACATTAAGATTTAGCAAGCTGAGGGCCCGGCGCGGTGGCATAGTGGTTAAGGTCCTCACCTTGCACGCCCGGGATCCCATATGGGCGCCAGTTCTAATCCCGGCAGCCCTGCTTCCCTTCCAGCTCCCTGCCTGTGGCCTGGGAAAGCAGTCCAGGACAGCCCAAAGCCTTGGGACCCTGCACCCACGTGGGAGACCCAGAAGAGGCTCCTGGCTTCGGATCGGCATAGTATTGTCCGTTGCGCTCACTTGGGGAGTGAATCATCGGACGGAAGATCTTCCTCTCTGTCTCTCCTCTCTGTATATCCGCCTTTCCAATAAAAAAAATAATAAAAATAAATCTTAAAAAAAAAAAAAGATTTAGCAAGCTGAAAACCTGGTTTATTCCAATCTGCATGTTTGCTAATAACTAAAATAGATAGCTGTCCATGTCCATGGATATGGATGGGAAGGCAAGGAATGCATCTGTATGCAGTATCTACTACAGACTGTCACCATTAATTCAACACAATAACAATTGTTTTCACAGCATTTACACTTTCAATGAATTTCCTAGAAAAGATTTAAAGCATGTGGGTGAATGAGCAGAGGCTACATGCAAATAACCATACCCTTTTATATAAGATTTACAAATCAGCAGATTTTGTATGAGGAGAGGGGAGAGGGTTACAAAATAGTCACCAGAGATGAAGGACTTTTGCACGTCAAAGCAATTAGTTTGCAAATAAATAATTCTGTATTAAACACAGTAAATACTTGTAGAAAGCAATCATTCTCAAAAGGGAACACAGGTTCCAAATGAGGTGACAATAGCTCAGTAATGTTCTTCCATGCTCTGACTGTGGATGTAACATATTGTTTTCTAAAGGATGCTCTTCCAAATGAACCCTAGCGACATGCTTAATCCGTTTGCTACCTGAGAATACACATGCAGGCTCACAGACAGTTCTTACTGAAGGCTTAGCTGTGAACAATACTTACAGAATTCATCATAGCAAGCTGTGAGGGGTAAGCTTTACAAGGAAAGTTAATCTTCACCCCACCAATGGTATATTCAGACCACACTGAAGACATGGTGCTCTCTTGTTTACTTCAGATTGCTAACTGCAACAAAAATGAAAATCAATATTGAAACCACCCCAAGAAAATCAGGAATCTAACACTAAGAAATCTTGAAATCAACTGGAATCAGTAAGGGTACAAAGGTACTTCAAAAAGCTTGTGAAAAGCTTATTCTGGGTTCATTTTTTAAATCCATGCAGGTTTTTTTTTCATAATATGCATTCTCTACTAACCTTTTGAAGTACCCACACTAAAACAAATGGAACTAAAAGAATGTCCTCATCTTATAAATCCTAATGGTTGAGTGTGTCTTGCTTGATAAATCCAGATTTGCATCCTTATTTAGCCACCAACTATTGGTGAGACTCCTAGCAAGTTATCCAAGTTCCCTAGGCCTCAGAGCCATCATAGAAAACAATAAAAATATCCACAGCACAAAACTGTTGTCAAGGTGTAATAAATTAACAGCCCAAAATGACCCAGTACCTGGCCTGATGAAGCAAGGGCATTCGCAATTATTTAAACCACCTGTAATCAACCGATGGGAATAAATTCTTCAGGCAACCCTCCCTCCCACTCCATAGCCCCATTCTTCCTCCTATCTTCCTCTTTCTGCTTCTCTCTCCATGTGTAATTCTCTAGCAGATATAAGGAAAACCTGTACGGGTAACAGGCAACCAGGGATTGCTCTGACAAGCCTTCTTCCCGGGTCTAAAATCTTGACCTGTAATAATTCCTAAGTCAAAGACTGCTGTTAACGGAGAAAAAGACTGGACACAAAAGGAGGCTAGCAATCATTCCCATTTAAATCTCACTAGCAGGTGTCTTCACAGAGGGGGGGCAGTGGGGCTGGAAGAGTTTGTACGAAAATGAGCCAAGACAGGATGCTCCTCAGCTGCGTCTGAGCTGTAGCAGGGGGATCCCCACCTCAACAACACACACTGCAACTGTGGCACCACTGCGTTCCTGGGAAGAAACAAGTCCACAGACTTCTCTCCCCTTAAGTATCACCTAAGGAAATCAAAATAAAAGCTGAGGGAAACAGTATCTCCTTGCTACCACCTGGCAAAGCGGGACGCTGGCCCGACCCGCGCGACCCAGCCGGCGCCGCCCGGGCCCGCCCACGGCCAGCGCGTGGAGGCCACCGGCCGCCCGTGCCCCAGGTCTGTGCGGGCTCCCTTCCGCACACTGCTCCTCCTCCCTCAGCCGGCGGAGGAGCCCGGGCGCCCGAACCCCCCGACCCGTCGGAAAACAGCTCAGGCAGACGGCGCGGGGCAGGCGAGGTTCGCTCCCCCTCAGACTTGCCTGTCCGGGCAAAGCCGAAGCAAGCTGACTCGGTTCCGAATCACCAGAGAAAAAGAAAACCGATTTCTGACAGCAAAGACAGCGGGCGCTTGGCAGAGGAAGGGGTCCAAGCCCAGCGGCCGCTCAGCGTTCCTGTAGGGGCCGCGGCGCGCGGGGTAGGTCTCCCTGTTCTTTCTAGAAAGCTCAGCTCCCTCCTCAGCACAGCTCCGGATGAATTCCCGCCTCCCACCCCCTGGGCCCCCTGCGCCCAATCGCCGAGCGAGGTCAGGCAGCCAATCACCCGCCAAGGACAAGAATCAGGCAGCCAATCCCGGCACGAAGCTAGAGGGACGAGCACTCCGGCACCCAATGGAAGCCTCGGAAACATAAGACGGACGGAAGGTACCTGGCGGCACCGGAAAGTCATCAGCAGTTTCCAGAGATTTGTTTAGAAGAAAAAATATCTCTGCCCCATTTCTTAAATCGAAAATCTAATCCACGAGGCATATTCCTAGAAGCTCGAATGCTCATTCCTAAAACATCCTTATACCCACGGAGAGGAAGTGTCATTAACTTGCCACGCTTTTCTCTCAGCTTTGGTCAGTGCCTTCGGTTAATCTGCTCAGCATGCAAAAAACAGGCGGGAATTGGCCAGGTTACAAAACCGGACCAGAAGATACTGTGATCACTAGCTAATAAAAATGCCAGGCATATGCAGCTGCAGATAGCATCTACTTCATTCAAGCTTGCTTGCTTTCCATCTTTCCTAAAGTAGTTAACAAAAACCAAAGGGGAAAAAAAGTTAAGGGCCATTGCGTTTCTTCAAAGACCCAGCTTTTTAAAAAAAAAAAAATTTTTTTTTACTTTGTTGGTCTAAATCCAGACACTAGTGTCTCCAAAAGTGGGGAAAAAAAAAAAACCTGAGCAGCCTCTGAAACTCAGGTAACCACATCCAAGAAGAAGGTTTGCTGGGAGGAGGGAAGAGGGGGACTTCTTAATTTGTCTTTCAGTTTCACATCTTCCCAAAAATGATAGTTGTCATAAAAGTAAACTCCACCCCTTGGCCTGGTAAGCTCAGTCCTATTTATCCTAAAGATAAAATTAAAAATCAAAAAGTGATAACACCACAGTTGCTAAGTGCCTCTTTGCAAGACAGAAACGAGAGACCTGCAACGTGGGAAGGGACAGTGGGCTAAAAGACCAGCATTCTAGATGAGTGCTGGTCCCAGTCTCCCAGTGCTGCTACAGTTCCCATCCAGCTCCTTGCTCATGCACCTTGTTAAAGCAGAAGATGACCCAAGTATCTGGTTCCCTGCATCGACTTCCCTCATCCTCCCCCTAACCCTGCCTTTCAAATACATAAGTATATGTTTGTAAAAATGATTAGGTCTTATTTAATAAGAAATATTAGTCACTCAAAGGGAAGTGCTTATATTATCATAGATTATGAAGCCCAAAATAAACAACTTGTAAAACAAAAGATTAAGTGAAAAAAGTTAACGTTGAGTGAAAAAAAAGGCTCCAATTTGAGTGTTAGGAATACATGGATAGGTAGAGATGAAGGAGACATTAAGACAGCAGGATGAAGGATATTTACTAAAAAAAAATCCTTTAAAACGTTTTAATGTTGTCTTTCTTTTATAAATTTTTAAGCCATCAAAACTTTTAAATAACCCCTCTAGAGTAACTGTCCTAACTTCTAAGACTTTCAGTCAGCCTTTGTTGTATACAATGACTGGGGTAACACAAGGGGATACACTGAGACCTAAAGTCAGATGTGCCTGAATTCTGGTTCCTTCAACTGTTCCTTTCAGGTCAACAGTCGTGGAATGAAACACACACACACATACACACACACACACACACAAACTACAAGTTAATTTAATAAAGAATATGAAAGTTTATAAATCAATATGCAAAATAGCTGCACACATCTGTTTTTACTTGAATAAAAAATCACATTGTGACAATTTATAACTTTAACTTAAAATACATGAATATTAACATTTACTAATGTATTTACACATTTTATTTACATCATCAACAAATCTGATGAAAAATCGCATGTTGTTATTTTCACACAGCAGGTCTTGACCAGTCTTTAAAAAATTGGTCCTTGAGAAATTGTACTGCATTTAGTTAGAAAACATACTTCAGCCTTTCCAGAACTGCTGGGGTAAACCTATTCACATGAAGTATCTCAAGGCCTCATTTTAAAAACAAAACAGGAGCGATTGTATTTACTATTAAGGGACTACAAAACAGCCTTGTTCAAAAATACGGAAATTCTTGTGGGATTTATTAGTATATATTTTCATTTTCACATCAAAATTACTTAATTGAATGCTAATTATCGGATAAAAAGTTATAAATACCTCTGTCACATCTGATACTATGCACTTAATGATTTGAAACAGCTACAAACTAATTCTTAGAGAATACCCTTAGAGATAGGGCCAGTAATTAATCCCATGTTACAAAAGAAGAAAATGAGATGTGATGATTTGCAAATGAAGTGGCTGCAGTTAAAATTTTTTCCCTTATAAAACACTTTGTTATCAACCTTCCTGACTTTGAAAGTGAAGAGGTCTATTCTGAGTTCAGTGGGGAAGGGGGAGTGTGTGATCAAGGTATATCTCAGAGCAAAGAGAAATACCTTCTGCATTGGATATTTAATTTTTAAAAAAGTGAAGATTATGGGTTACCTGAATGCATCTACCTAATCAACAGAAGTTACTAACAGAGGACTACAAAATCCTTCAGTGAAACAGTATTTTCCACATTTTAGTTTTTCCTGAGGTTCCAACATTGTATATATATTTTCTCAAAAATCTACTCAAAGTAAATGGAAATTATAATCCTGCTGACAAGCCTAAAGCTCTTCAATCCAATGAGTCTTATTGCTTTAAATTTCATTTAATTTGCTATATATTCCTGCCCTCGGAGCATTAGATAAGTTAATAAAGCATTACAAAAATAAATTAAAACTAAATGAGACCTCCCTTCAGGCTCTTCTTTGCACAGATGTTTCTGTAAACACTTTTAAGTCAGTTTCTTACAGTCCCAAATTATTCAAGTATCTCTTTAAACGTATGGCTTCATATATTAGTAAGAACTGAAGTAAATATGTAAAATCTTTAAATCCTCATCTGTTATTCTATGAAGTCATTTATAAAAACTATTTGCCTTTTGGAAAGCCTTCTCCAGACTGTTTCTTAGCCTAATATCCCATTACTGTTACTGTTAACTTGTGCTGCAAGTCTACAATTTCAACTTGAGTACTTCACTTTGAATTTTTCTGAATTCTCTCCTCCCTTGATCCCTTTTCGTCTCTCCCATCTTTCCATCTCCAACATCCTGTGTTAACAAGCTCATGTAAAAGTTAAAGCAGACACTAGGATTACCCATACACTCATTTTCATAAGACATTAAAGGCATGGCAGTCTTTCTTCATTTCAAAAGCTAAATACAAGGCCAAATTTCATTTCTGGTAAAGAGTTTCTGTGCTCCCAACGGAGGAAAAAAAACCCAGCTGCAATGATATAAACATACCAGCCAAGGAGATTCAAAGACATGCCAATCAAATTACAAGCAAGCATAATTCTCTAAATTGTATGCATGTGGAATTGAATCGTTTTAGCAATTCCAACACATTACTGTTTCCATTCACTTTAAAGTTGTATAAAACACAGATTCATAATGGGTGTATGCAGCAAACAGCTATGCTTTCTGCTTCTTTTAATTTTTTCTAAATCCCACTAACACTCATGTTTATAATTTCAATTATTGTGCTTTCAATACAGTGACAGAGCTGTACGTCAGGATCCATACTTCCAGTGTCCCTGGATCCATTTTTGTAAGATGGATCTTTACAGATTTGAGACCATCCACCTGGCTTCTCTTTTATTTGCTGAAGACCTAAAAACATTAACAAAAACAAATTAATGCATGAAAACCATAAGGGAACTTGTTTTTTTAGTTTGAGATATTAAAATAATTCAGCAAGGAGTTAGCTCTCACGTGTAATAATTGGATCGATGTCTCTTGTCTGAGTGGCGACATCAGAGGCACAGACTTGCCCTATTTGGATGAGCAAAGACATTATATCCTCATACAGCGGAGGAAACGCTCGACAAAAAGAGACCAAACTTGGCAGAGTTGGCATGAAAAAAGCATACCGCTTAGCCTGTGTTAGCACTGTTGGAAAGAAACAAAAGATTTTTACTTTATAGATATCACTTCAACACAGACAGCCTATGTAAGATACTAAGTACCATGCTAGAAATACTGTTTTCTAAGACTCAACCTTTGCCTTCAGAAAGCTTTCAATCTAGTACTCAGTCATCACCCTAGAAATAAATTCCTTTATGTCCAGTTCCCTGCTGATACACCTGAGAAAGCTACAGAACACAGTCCAAGCACAGCCCCTGCCGAGGCAGGAAACTTAGATGAAGCACCTGGCTCCTAGGCTTTGGAGCTCCTGGCCCAGTCCCAGACACTGCAACCATTTAGGGAGTGAATCAATGGGTGGAAAAAATTTCTTTTTCTGCCTTTGCCTCTCTCTTATTGTAACTCTGTCTTTCAAATCATCTTTAAAACGAAAATTGTTTAAGATCACACACACCTGCTTAGTGGAGGTCGGATTACATACAGCCAGTATGCTCTTAACCACCATAGATTATTACGAGGCATATACAAAGGAAATAAAAATCAACAGAGTATGATGAGAACACTGAGAAGAAGTGTAAGTTACATCATAATTTTAAATGACTGAATTACACTTCACATAGTTTAAAGTAGTTTAATACCATTTTACTGTATAAACCAGAAGGTAATTAAAATCAGGATACGTTTTAGAAATTTAGGAAACAACTTATCTCTTATTTATATACAATTATATTTTCGAGAACTCTGAACATTTGATATAAATCACAACTTGTTGTCTACCAACAAGCTGAGAAAGTCTATATATGTTACTAACATGAAAAGACAATGTGCATATCTATTCACTTCTTCTGTATTACAATTCACATATTTAAATATGAATATTATCAAATGATGAATTATTCAAAAGATGTCATAGATTATGGGGTTGGTGTTGTGACACAGCAGGTTAAGCATCACCAATGATTTCTGCATGCCATGTGGGCACCAGAACAACTCCCAGCTGCTCCACTTCTGATCAAGCTATCTGCTAGCAAGCCTGGGAGAGCAGAGGAAGATGGTCCAAACACTTGGACCTCTGCCAGATTAGTCTCAAGGCTCCTGGCTTCAGTCTAGTGAGGTCCCAGGAGATAAAATCATTTGAGGGATGAACAGGCAGGTTGAAAACTTCTCTCTCCCTGTGTCTCTGCCATTCCACCTTTCAAAACAAACAAACAAAAAACTTTAAAAAAATGTCAAAAATTAAACTGGTAGGGTCACATATTGTGTTGTATGGTCCCATCGTGACAGAAAAAAAAATAACATGCTAGTAAATTCAGAAAATACATGTATGAATTTAGGAGGACCAGTGGCACAGCAAGCTCAGCTGCTGCCTATAAAATCAGCAGTCCTGGTTCAAGTCCTGACTGCTCCACTTCCTTTCCAACTCCCTGTTAATATTCCTGAGAAAGCAGCAGAGGATGGCCCAAGTACTAGAGCCCCAGACTACTGGCTTACATCTGGATAAGATACAATCATCATGAATCAGCAGTAAAAACTTCATCTGCCTCTCACTGTCAGTGTCCTCTTCAAACACATAAATTTTTAAGCACAAATGAAAAACAAGCAAACAGAAAATATATTAAAAAATATGTGAATGTGTTAGAAATATTTACTATTGATATTGATTGGTTACAAACCTGTTAGCAAAGTTCCCATGACATTGACAGCTAAGCGAGCCACACTAAGTGACTTTGGTAATGCATACTGTATACATAAATGAGAAAGTAACTGGATGGCAAATATCTGTAATAAAAAAAATACAAGTATCAAAATTTCAATATCTTTAACACAAACGAAAAAACATCTTACATAATTAGCAAGACTGGAAGCAGACCAAAATTTTATAAAAGCTCCGAAATGCTCATTACCTGTTTTTCAAGTTCTGGCTGTGCAATAAGCTCCGGAATAAAATCCAGACAGATATGCATAGATGGGATGCCTGCAACTGTCAGAGGCAAAAGTTCACATGGATAACCCTATCTCAACAGGAAAAAACAGAAACAAAAGGTAAGTTAATTACACATAAAATACAAATAGATTTCATTTCTTTACTGTCACCCAGAATGCAAAATACCCTAATAGAGATGAATTATTTGAATACTGAGTTGAAAAAAGTAGTTGTAAATCTGGATTTTCTGCATATTTCAAAGGTTCATAATCATTATGTTATCTTTAGTCTCTAAACTATCTATTAATTTGGTATCCAAAGCCAAATTTCTGTATTAAAGAAAAATAACTCAACCATCAAGCATCACCCTTTGAAAACAGACCTGAAAGTGAACAAGCTTAGCAATGTTAGGATCTGCAATGTACATTTGGTGCAACAGACAACAGATAAGGCACTGAACTTCTCGAAGGTTACAGAGCAAATTGTCTTCTCCTTCTTCAGTTCCTTTACTTGGAGTGCTGGTGGTAATAACACTTTGAACATTCCTTAGCAAGCTGTCTGGATTCACACCCTTTGCTTTCTCCTCTTCAGTAGGTAAACAAATCTCTAAGAGAATCTGAACAGCCGCACTATCCTACAAGGAAACACAACATAATGAACATATAAGATTTCTGAGAAGTTGGTTTGAAAGCCAAACCTGATTTTCTTGTAATCAGAACAGAGAACCTAAAGCACCTACCTGCTGAATCAAACACTAGAGAGGTATTTCTAAGAGCAGAGTGAGCAGTTTATACAGCAACAGTTTCCACCTTTGGCAGTCACAAACTCCTTAAGAAACTGAAGAAAATTAATTCTATTCTCATAAAAATCGATATATATATATAAAGGCCAGTACTTCAGAGCAGCAAATAAACCTGCAGTCTGCAACACTTGCACCCTGTGTGGGCCCTCTTGGAGTTCCCACTGCTCTACTTTCTTTAAAAATGTATTCATTTTTATTGGAAATGCAGATATACAGAAAGAAGGAGATACGCAGAGAAAGATCTTTCATCCACTGGTTCACTCCCCAAGTGACCACAATGGCTAGAACTGAGCCAATACGAATCCAGGAGCTTCTTCCAGGTCCTCCACACAGATGCAGGGTCCCAAGGCCTTGGGCCATCTTATACTGCTTTTCCAGGCCACCTGCAGGGAGCTGAATGGGAAGTGGAGCATCCAGGACATGAATTATCACCTTTATGGGATCACTGCGCATGCAAGGAGAGGACTTTAGCCACTAAGCTACTATGCCAGGACCAGCTGCTCCATTTTCAATCCAGCTCCCTGTGAATCCATCTAGGAAAACAGTGCAAGATGGTTCAAAAGCTTGGGCTCTTGAACCCCCAAGGGAAACCTGGAACAACTCTTCGCTCCCGGCTTTACTCTGAAACATCTTGAGCTGTTGTGCTGCCTGGGCAGTGAACCAGCAAGGCAAGAGCTTGCTTTCCCTTTCTCCCTCTCCTTCTCTTTCTGTAATTCTGCCTTTCAAATAAAGAATTTTTTTTTAATTATACCATAACCTCGCATTCTACATGCATAACTCAATGTTGTTACAACCTTGAGTTTCACTTCAGGGAACAATAGCTTGAAGGGGTGATCTACTTGAGGTCCATATATTCAAAGAACTATAATCACTCTCATTTAGTAGGAAGATTTCTAAAACAACATAAGACATGCATCTCGGAAAGACAACTATCACCAGGGGCAGAAGGAAACCATTATTTGATCTGAACATTTAAGCACTTTATTTACTATCAAGGCTCAAGGAAAATTAGCCTTCCTTTACCATCCGCTGGCTTGGATTTGGGAGGGGCCAGTGTTAGATATTGTTAACTGTTTTGGTTTTTGTTGACAGGCTCTGGAGTCAGAGTGCCTAAATAAATATATAACCTCACACCAATTATTTAATCTCTCTAGGTCACATTTTTCTTACATATAAAAATGAAGATGATAACACTCTAAATCCTGTAAGTTGGTTGTCAAAATTAAACAAGTTTTATCATGTCACAAACCTACATTATTTAAACATGACTACTTCAGCCTGGCACAGTGCCTAGTGGCTAAAGTCCTCGCCTTGCGTGCGTCAGGATCCTGTATGGCCGCCGGTTCTAATCCCTGCAACCCTACTTCCCACCCAGCTCCCTGCATGTGGCCTGGGAAAATAGTCGAGGACAGTCCAAAGTCTTGGGACCCTGCATCCACGTGGCAGACCTGAAAGAAGACCTGGAGGAATCTCCTGGCTTCGGATTGGCTCTGCTCCAGCTGTTGCAGCCATTTGGGAAGTAAATCAGTGAATGTTAAATCTTTCTGTCAGTCTCTCCTCCTCTCTGAATATTTCACTAATAAAAATAAGTAAAATCTTAAAAAAAATTTTTTTTTAAATCTTGCCTTAAAAAAAAAAACTACATAAGACCTCAATGAAACTACATTATTATAAAACTATTCTACAGTTCTACTGCTCTTATTATTATCATGTTAATTATATTGCCTGGGATTCTGTTATGTAAGTGAATCTTCTCCTGTTGATATCTGTCTTCACTATTTGATTTTTCTTCCTACTATTTGATTGCAAGAAACATCTGAAACAGGCATTTGCCTCGGTGGGTTAAGGAGACTTGAGGTACCAGTGTCACATCAGGGTACCTAATTCAACTGATCTGCTCTCAGGTTACCTTCCTGCCAATAGATCCTGCAAAGCAGCAAACAGTAGTTCAAGTACGTGGGTATCTGCCACGTGGGAGAATCAGATGGAGTTCTGGGCTCCTGCCTCACCTTGGCCCAGTCCTGGCTACTGCCGGCATTTAGGGAATAAACTAGGAGATAGAAGATCACTCCTTCTGTCTTTCAAATACGATGAAAAGCAAGAGAGGAAGGAAGATGGGGAAGGCCAAGGGTTTTTATTTTTGTTACCACTATATGGACAGGCCCTAGAATAGTACTTAGCACACAGTAAATATTCAGTAACAATTTTTACATGAATGAGTAAACATACAACTACTACCTCAGAACAGTTACCACAACAGTCATATCTTTTGTTAAAATATAAGCCTCATGTAAATGGCTACTAAATTATTAGTATAGAGATTACTCCTGATATCAGTAATATAGCCCATGTGACAGTCAAAAGCAAAGGTAACAGGACTATTTTGTAAGATTCTATAAGAAAAGAAGGTGTATACCAGGTCACAAATGTACATGGAGGGGTAATATGCCATCTACATCATGATTTTTTTTAAGATTTTTTGTTGTTGTTGTTGCAAAGTCAGATATACAAAGAGGAGGAGAGACAGAGAGGAATATCTTTCATCCAATAAATCACTCCCCAAGTGGCCGGTGCTGCGCCAATCCAAAGCCAGGATCCAGGAACTTCTTCCAGGTCTCTCACGTGGGTGGCAGGGTCCTAAAGCTTTAGGCCATCCTGGACTGCTTTCCCAGGCCACAAGCAGGGAGCTGGATGGAAAGTGGGGCTATCAGGATTAGAACCGGAGCCCATATGGGATCCTGGGGTGTTCAAGGTGAGGACTTCAGCTGTTAGGCCACCATGCTGGGCCCTACATTATGGTTTTCATTAGCAGGGAACCCCCTTATCCTTTTTGATAGAATTTACTTGGGTTCCTGCACTCACATGTGAAATCTGCCTCAGCCTCAGGGACCCACTTCAGGCATTTGAGGAATCAAATAATGGATGGGGGGGGTGGTGCTCTTTGCTGCTTTTCTCTCTTTCTCTATCTCTATCTGATTGCCAAACAAATTAAAAGAAGAAAAAGGGAGGAATACTTTTTTACTGATAATAAATTTTTCTTCAATAAAATTTACCTGAGCAGCCAGTAATGCATTTTTCAGTTCTTCTCTCGTAACTTCTGGGGCATCAGCTTGTCCAACTAAGCCTATTGTGTTATTCTGGGATGGCCTGTCTTGCTCTGCTGTTTCCTTCAGATGAGCACTAAGGTAGGCTTTAGATGCAAGAAGGTATCCATTCAACATGTGCAGAGTAATATCCATCAGTGGCGGACATCTTAACAAAAAAAATAAAAGAAAGAAAAATGTATAACAAAGAACATAAACTTGTAAAGAAACCACAATATAATCAATCCAATGTAAATTTTTAAAAACCTGAATACCACATTATAGTAACTTTTGTCACAAAATCATTCTCTCTCTAAAATAAAATTTGACATATATTTCTTATTCCCTACATGTGGAGATTATATGGTTATCCATTTCACCTTATCAGCTGAAACCAAAGTATCCTTAAATTGTAGAAAAAAGCCATCTTTTTTTTGTAGGAAATGATACTTGGAGTAAAACTCTAAGAAAGAAGCCATAAACCCATCTTCAAGGACTCATACATAGACAGGATACCACAACCCTGAGTAGGACAGCCACGTGCTACCTCACAGTGACTGAGTCTGATGCCGAGCTTTGGCTTCTGACTCCAGTTTCCTGCTAACATGGGAAGACAGCAGTGACAGTCAATGTCACTGGATTCCTGAAATACAATACGGCATGGGCTCCAAGTTCATCACGCACCATCTGGGTTACAAACCAAGGATCATACTGCTCTCTTCTTTCTACCTACGTCTGTCTCTCTCCACAACCTCTCAAATAAGTTTTTTGGCAAAAAAAAAAAAAAAAAAGATGAATCAAGGCTGGCACCATGGCATAGTACATAGTATACTTGCAGTTTCAGCATCCTATAAGGCCACTACTTCAAGCACAGGTTGTGGCCACTTGGGAAGTATACTAGAAGACAGAAGATCTCTCTCCGTATGGCTCTCCTTCTCTCCATAAATAAGAGGCACAATCTGAAGCCACCAGCAGGTCAAGTTACTGCCTGCAAGGCCAGCATCCCCTGTGGGTGCTAGTTTTGTGTCCTGGCTGCTCCACTTCTGATTCAACTTCCTGTAATAAGCCTGGAAAAGCAGCACAAGATGGTCCAACGGAGACCTGGGAGAAGCTCCTGACCCCTGGCTTCAGATGAACTCAGCTCCAGCCACTATGGCCACTTAGGGAGTGAACCAACAAATGGAAGATATTTTTATCTCTAATCTCTGTAAATCAGCCTTTCCAATAAAAATAAACAAATCTTTTATAAAAAAAGAGGAATACTTCTTAAACGAAACTGACACCTTTATTTTGATGCAAACAATTGTTGAAATCCATCCAAACAAGAATTTTAAACATTCACAAAAAATGGGGGCTGGTGCTGTGGCACAGTATTTAACATGTTGCCTGGTACATCAGCATCCAACAAGGGACTCTGCTCTGATTCTGACACAACCTCCTGCCAATGCTCATCCTGGAAGGTGGAAGGTAGTGGCTCACATATGTCAGTCCCTCCTATCACACGGGAAAGCTGGACAGAATTCTGTGCTGATCTCAGCCTGGCACAGCCTCAGCAAGTGCAGGCATTTGGGGAGTGAGTCAATGATGGAAGCGGAACCTTTCTTTCTCTCAAAGCCACTCTGCTTTTCAACTAACTAAATAAATAAATAAAACTTTTTTAAAAGCCGTGAAAAATTAGAAAACTACGTAGGATTTCAACATTTTCTTGTACAAAAATAAATTTATCTTTTAATTCCATTTTTCATAAATTACCTAAAAAAAATCTGTTTTTATTTGAAAGGCCAAGTAACAGAGAGGAGAGACAGAGAAGGGTATCTCCCACCCACTAGTTCACTCCCCAAACAGCCAGAGTGACCAGAGCTGGGCCAGTCTGAAGCCCGAGAGCAGCAGCTTCTTCCAGGTCTCCCACATGGGTGCAGAGGCCCAAGGTGGGCCATCCTCTGCTGCTTTCCCAGACCATACGCAGCTAGCTGAACCAGAAATGGAGCAGCTGGGACCCGAACCAGCCCCACAGGTGGAGGCCTAGCCTACTACGTCATTGTACAAACCACTTTCATGAACTTTTTGAAGTATTCTCCCAAAGTTCATAAGTATACACAGGATAAACAGAACACAAAAACTCACACAAGGTCACACTAGATAGCTACCCACAAGAATATTCAGATACAATTAAAACTGAATTTCTTCAGATTTTTGTTTTGTTTTGTTTTACTCCAAAATACAGTTCCATAACAAAAATGAAACTCACATGGCACATACCTGTGTACCCTCTGATCACACCGTAGGACAATGAGAGGATCTATCATCAGGTCATTCTGAGTATATTTTTGTTGTCGTACAAACTTTATCGAAGGCTGAAGTGCATTTACTGTCATTACCCACAACCTAATAAAGAAAAGATCAAATATGCCAAGCAACTATAATAATTGAAGTCTGTTGTCATACAGTATTTTTGTATTTTAGAAAGTCATATTCAGGAAAAAATGAGAAAACAAGTTTAAATAAATCATGAAGAATGAAAAATTACAGCTATCCAATCTAGCATTACACCTCTGAAACAAATGAAGACAAAGTAGTAGACACAGTGTTATGCTAAAAATATTCACAACTATAAAGGAATAACCATGGCATAAAAATTAAAAAGAAAAGAAAATGAAAACCCCAGTTACGCCACACATATTCTATGATTCTGGAAGTCACTAAGGTGCTCTGGACTCGCTGCTCATCTGCAGCGCGCAAGCAATGCAACCTCTGTAAGTGAGGCAGTGCTATCCCAACACTTGGAATTTCCTGTGCCCCAAAGATGTGAGCCCTGGTTCTATACTTACCATTATGGTCACAATGTGACAGGCTACTTTGAAAGTAGATAATAATAAATTTTAAAAAGTGGTTACTAAGCTTTGCACAGTGGCAGTATCGTAGCCAATGAGGTTTATCCTAGGCGCGATTATTGCTAAAAAGTGGTTACTAAACTGACACCCAACAAAAAAATAACCAATGTGAAAGTAACCTGATATCACAGTAAAACCCAAGAAACCACTTGCCCCAGGTCACACGAATCTTCTCAAGCACAAATATGCATGGACAATCAAGAACCATCAGACATTAAATGTTTTTAAAGCTTAAAATATAAAAGCAGAAAAAGAAAACATCCAAGAAACAGAAAACATAGGGAGAAAAAATATTACTAATATCATTAAAGAACAGACAAACCATACATAAAACAAAAGGCATTTAAAAATACTCAGAGGGGGCTAGTGCAATGTCATTGCATGTAAAGCCACTGATTGCAACATTAGCATCCTATGTGTATAGCAGTCAGTGTCCCAGCTGCTCCACTTCCACTTTTTTTTATTTATGTGAATGGTATAATTACAGAGAGAGGAAGAGCTAGAGAGAATCTTCTACCCCCAAATGGGACTGTCATAGGTGGCAGCTTAACCCACTGCACTGCAGTGTTTAACCACTTTCTATTTTTTCAGATAAAAGAAATAGAATAGTGTTACAACAACTCTTTCATCACATTTTTTCCCAAAAATTAAAATTATAGACTTTTGAATCGTATCCCTCCTATACATTTATCTATCACATGGACCGAAGGCCTGAACTTACCTTCTGGGCATCACAGTATTAAGAACCATCCATAATTTATTGACCGTTTGGAGAATTCTCCGGGGGACCCCTGAGTTCAACAGCTGACTCATGTTGGATGTTAACACTTCCGCATATGGTATGAGCTCACTGGCCGACAGCAGAGTCAAGTGTTCTACAATTTGCATCACTTGCGTGTAACTGACTGAAACAGCTGAAAATGCTAAAAACAAAGTGAATGTAATGATCAATCTAAATTCCATATGCTTACCAAGCAGGTAATAATACTATCCTCTCAGAATATAGGCCACATAAATCAAGAAAACTGCTTCTAAAAAGGAAAAGTCTCAAAACTAGCTACAGTTTTGACTAAACTTACAAAACGGACTTTTTTTTTTAAAGATTTATTTTTATTATTATTTTTTTTTATTGGAAAGGCAGATATACAGAGAGGAGAGACAGAGAGGAAGATCTTCCGTCCGATGATTCACTCCCCAAGTGAGCGCAACGGCCAATGCTATGCCGATCAAAAGCCAGGAGCCTCTTCTGGGTCTCCCACGCGGGTGCGGGGTCCCAAAGCTTTGGGCCGTCCTCGACTGCTTTCCCGGGCCACAGGCAGGGAGCTGGAAGGGAAGCGGGGCTGCCGGGATAGAACCGGCGCCCATATGGGATCCTGGGCGTGCAAGGCAAGGACCTTAACCACTTGTGCCACTGCGTTGGGCCCACAAAACGGACTTTAAGAAAAATTTATGGGAACACAGTTTTATTTCATAAAGAACAAAATTTTTTTTTTAATTCCGCTAGTGACACAAACATTCATCTTATTTTCTTGTTGATTCAAACTGATTATAAAAAGAAGATGGGGACTAGAGGGACAGGCAGGTAGCATTGTGACAGAGTAGATTAAAGTGCCTAAAACACTGGCATCCCCTATCACTTCCAATCTGGGTCCCTGGGAATGGCCTGGGAAAATAACTGAGGAGCGCCCAGTACTTGGGCCAGTACACCCATGTGGGAGACTAGATAAAATTCCAGCATCCTGGCTTCAGCCTGGCCCAGTCCCAGCCACTGCGACCACTTGGGAAGGGAATCAGGGGATTGAAAGTGTTTTCTCTCTTCCATCTATCCCTCTTCTCTCTCAGCCTCACCACCTTTCAAACAAATAAAATAACCTGAAAAAAAGAAAAAAGGACAGAAGCAGGAAAATATATGAAACAAAGCATTACTTTTCACAGTTAAAACTTTTTTTGACAGTTAAAACTTTTAAAAGGTTCAGACTTCTTTATATTTTATTCCACATGTTCCCATCATTGAATGTAGGCATCCAGTAGATTACTACTACTACTAAAAAACATCTAGCTCTGCACTCTCCGATACAGCAGCTACTAACCCATGTGGCTTTTGAGTATCTGAAAAGCAGCCATTTGAAACTAAGTATAATGTAAGTACTAAACACATTCCAAACTGCAAAAGCTTATACAGGGGAATATATTTCAATTTTCATATTAGCTACATGATGAAGTAATAAGTTGGATATAATCCATTAAATAACTATTCAAGTTAACTTGGCCTATTTCTTCTTACTTATTCAAGTAGGTACTAGAAAGTGTATAATGTGGCTCACATACTTCTATAAAAAAAACTTACAGCATTACCACTTAACAGTAAGCATATTGCTCTTTTCTATGTCATTTATTTCTAAACAGCTTTTGTTTTTCCTAAAACCTGTATTACCTTTGTAGTGATACAACACAGAATCTATGAGGGAAAAGATACAAGCATTTATCAGAAATAAATGGTTAAAATTCCTTAAACTCAAAGAAAACTATTTAAGATAATGACTAAGAGTAAGTTACTATACGCCCAGGAAAATGCTGCAGGATCATGAGATCTTTGTAAGTCCAGCATCTCAAAGGAGTGTCAATGCAGTTTACCTTCTTGAAGTTGTTTCGGAGAGTGACTTTTGGCACTGTTAGTCAGGAGCATTCGCCTTAACAGAGCATCAGTCCCTGTGATTTCCTCTTCACAGATCCAATCATCCACAATACATAAGTGTGGGTAGTTAGTTGCAAGTAGACGTAGTAAAGCTGAATGCAACCCTTGAAAATTTACAGCAAGTCAACTGGATTGTCTGTTCTCAAACAACAGAATCTTCCCCAACCCTTTATCAGAAGCTGTGGAACACAGACCTTAAAATATTTACTTCAACTGGTTATAAACTGTACTACTATAACAATATGGAGGAATTCAATATGGGGGAAGGGTTTGTGGAGGGGATGGGGGAAATCCGAGAGCCTATAAAACTGTGCCATAAAATGATATTTAAAAAATAAAAAATAATAATTTTTTAAAAATAATATGCACTTCATTTTTTTAAAGACTATTTATTTAGGACCAGGATTGCGGGTGGTGAATGAAGCTGCTGCCAACAACAACACCATTTCATATAGGTATCATGTGGCCAGTTCAAGTCCAGGTAGCATCCCTTCAATCCATCTCCCTGCTAACATTACCTAGGAAAGCAGCAGAAGGCTCAAATGCTTAGGCACTGTCTCCATGCGGAAAACCAGGATGAAACTCCTGCTTCCTGGATCCTGGCCCACTCCTGGCTGTAGTGGATATTTGGAGGGTGAATCAGGAATAGAAGATACCACTCTGTAACTCTGCCTTCCAAATAAGTACACTAACTCTAAAATATGTACTTTTAAAAAAAAAAAAGATTTATTTATTTTTATTGGAAAATGAGATATAAAGAGAGAAGGAGAGACAAAGAGGAAGATCTTTCGTCCACTGATTCACTCCCCAAATGAGCACAACAGCCAGTGCTGAGCCGATCAGAAGCCAGGAGTCAGAAACCTCCTCCAGGTCTCCCACATGGGTACAGGGTCCCAAGGCTTTGGGCCTTCCTCAACTGCTTTCCCAGGCCACAAGCAGGGAACTGGATGGGAAGTGGAGCTGCCAGGATCAGAACCAGTACCCATATGGGATCCCGGCATGCTCAAGGCGAGGATTTTTGTTGCTAGGCCACCACGCTGGGCCTGAATATGTACTTTTTAAGCACCTGTACCACAGCTTGACTTTCTATAGATCAAAAATAGTTGATGAGTGGACATTTGATGTGGTGATTAAGTTGCCCCATGGGACACCCAAATTTCACATATGAGGCCTGATTCCACTTTTGATACACTTTCCTGACCATGCTTACACAAGAAGGCATAAACAATGGCTTAGGTGCTGCTGTTTCAGGCATTTGTGAAGTCAACCAGCAGATAGAAAGCCTACCCTGCCACTCTCCTCCCACCCCTACCTTTCAAATAAAATGAAAAACTTTAAAAACTGAAACATAAAAAAAGGAAGATTGGGTCAAGTGATCTCTAAGGTATCTGAGATACAATCACAGAAATAGATTCACAAAGCTACAACAATTTTAAGTGTTAGTCCTGTTTTCCTAGAAAAAGTAGCTGAATATATGTAAATTCACAGGGTATATCCTACGAAATTTCAATGAGAAAATGACTGATCACTAGTACAAAACTGAAAACAGCTGTGGTCTTCATTGAGATGTGGTTTGCAGAAATGGATTGAATTTTTCATACTTAGCATTTATTATTCATTTTATGACATTATAAACAAAATATATTTAATAAACAACTTTAACATAAAGAACAAATAAAGTAAACATACCTCCCAACTCCTGCTGCAGCCCTTGAGCCTGTCGAATAAGGAATTTGATAGGAATCTGATCCATCAAAGACGAGGAGTATGATTTGGGCTTTCTTTGCATAGCAGCTGTCAGTCAAAAAATACAAAGTGTAACATAAATAAAGTGTCGGGACAATAGAAACCTTAACCTTCAACTCAAAAGGGAATAAAAGCAAGAGTGACTTTTAATTCACGTAATCTGTGAATACAGCATATAAAAATCACAAAATCACTACCAAACAGTAGCCACACAAAATAGCAGGAACATACCAAGGGTTGAAATTCAAACAAGTGATGAGAAGTAGCCTAGTAAGAGAGAGAAACCACATACAGAAGTAGTGTCCACTAAAAGAATCATCCAGTCAATATTTCCCCAAATCTAGTTAAACATCATGAACACAGTCATGAACAAGGCTCAGAATTTCCACATTCTTGATCCAACCACACTAACCGTGACAGAGATAACTAACTCAAAGAGAGCTAGTCAATATGAACCAGCAATATAAACTCCACCTCAACCTCTTACAACTCATACTTCAGTCAACAGGTTAATTTTTAAGGAAAAAAATACCAATCAGTACCCTACTCATCCTTTGTTCAATATCTACTAAGAACAATTTCCCTGCCTTTGGCAACTCACATCTTTACTTAAGCCACCAGCATGCAGCTGTAGTCTCCTTTTTTAAATACATATTTGACCAAATCTCGTATCTGCAGCTCTACACTGAACCCCTCACTGTATCCTAGATCACACAGAAGAAAGGTCCTTGCCAGTCAACATTAACTTTGCAGGCCCCCACCTCTCCCGTATTGTACACATCTGGAATCCTAATCTCATTCACTATACTTACATACAGCATAAATACAGGAGGTTCTCATCACAGAGATGAAAATCTGAAAAGGCACATCCAACATACTATTTTTCAAATCACAATATGTAATGTACAGCTTTCAAAAAATTCTTTTATATGAAAGGTACAGGATAACAGACATACACACAGAGGGAAGGAGAGCTCCCATCTGCTGATTCACTCAGTAATTACTCTCAACAGCCAGGGATGACACAGGGCCAAACCTGAAGGCCAGACATAGTTCAGGTATCCCACATCAGTACCAAAGACCTAAATCCTTGAATCATCCCAAGTGTCTTCCAAGGAATGCATTAACAGGAAAATGGATTCTGGAAGTGGATCCAGACAAGAACCCAGGTACTACACGTAGAATACAAAGAACTTAACCACTGGGCTAAATGCCCGCCCAACATTTTCATAGGCTGAGGAGAAGTATATAAGCTCAACAGTTATAACAAAATGTTAAAAATCACTGGGAAGTAGCATTACATTCTTAGAACTGTATCTAGGGATTGGTTGAATCTGCTTTGCCTATTAGTATCACATTAGTATGAGTATCCATGAGAATTCCGTTACAGTAATTATCACATATTTGTTATGTCCCTAAGAATACAAAATATTAATACATTCCTTTAAATTAAAAAGTAAATAAATAAATAAATGGTATCTTTACACACCACAAGCTTATGACTAGCTACTCTCCCTTATAAATTAGTAAGCTGGACCCTGCACAGTAGCCTAGTGCCTAAATACTTGCCTTGTATTCCCAAAGATCCCATATGGACACAGATTCATATACTGGTTGCTATACTTCCCATTCAGTTCCCTGCTTCTAGCCTGGAAGGGCAGTAGAGGACGGCCCAAAAACTTGAGATCCTGCACCTGCATAGAACACCTTGAAGAAGCTCCAAGTTGCTGGCATCGGATCAGATCAGCTCCAGCCAATGCAGCTACTTGGGGAATGGACCAGAAGACAGAAGATCTTTCTTTCTGTCCTTCTCTTTATGCAAATCTGACTTTCCAATAAAATAAAAATAAATAAACCATAAAAAAACTAATAAACTAAAACCCTGCTTTATCCATCTTTTATAAACTGAGTAATGGTATGTCAGGGAGCAGGTACTTGGCCAGATGAAGTTGCCTGCTGGGATGCCTGTGTCCCATATCAAAGTACCTGGGCTGGGTTCCGAGCTAGCTCCTAACAGCATTGAAATTTCAAGCAGTTGAGTTCCTGTCACCGACATGGGACAACCAGATCCTGATTCCTGGCTTCTAGCTTCAACTTTTCCTCTTTCCCCCTAAGCTGCCATGGCTTGGCGAATGGGAAATAGATGGGAACCCTTTTATCTGTCTCTATTGGCCTCACAAATAAAAATATAAAGAAATAATTAAAGGTTTATATTTATTTTTCTTTGAAACTTGGATACACAGAGAGGAGGAGAGACTGAGAGAAAGATCTTCCATCTGCTGGTTCACTTCCCAAGTGGCTGCAATGGTTGGAGCTGAGCCAATCAAAGCCAGAAGCCAGGAGCCTCCTCCAGGTCTCTCATGTGGGTGCAGCATCAAAAGGCTTTGAGCCATCCTCAACTACTTCCGCAGGCCACAACCAGGGAGGTGGAAAGGAAGTGGAGCAGCCAGGATATGAACCAGCATCCATTTGAGATCCTGTGGTTGCAAGGTGAAGATTTAGCCACTGAGCTATCCTGTACCAGGCCTAAGAAATAATTTTTAAAATGCATTATAAGGCAGATAAAAGAATAGTTCCAGATTTGGGGGCCAACATGGGCATGTATCCTCTTCAACTGTATAGACAATATTGAAAAGAGAATAAAAAATCTGGACACTAAAAGAATAGTTACAGGTTCCAACAGTCAAACCCTGGTTCCAATAATTCCTACCTAAGAAAGTTACCTAAATCCGCTGTAACTATCTCTCTTGTAAAAATAAAGACAACTACCACCTATTTCACAGAACGCTTGTGAGGGTTGGCCTGACCTACAACCCAAACAGTACTCTGGTAGTCCAGAGCACACAGCAAGGACTCAAATATTAGCCAGTCTAAGGACACAGTCTGCAAGATGAGCTTACGGTAAAATATCAGAAAGCAAGTGTCTGGACCTATGAAGCCCAAAATTCTGTCCTGAAACTATTTTCACAGTTCCATCAGAGAACTGGTAGCCCATGAAGCCAACCAAGAGTAATGATTTTTTTTTTTTAAGATTTATTTATTTTATTGGAAAGGCAGATGCATAGAGAGGAGGAGAGACAGAGAAAGATCTTCCGTCCAATGATCCACTCCCCAAGTGGCTGCAACAGCCGGTGCTGACCCGATCTGAAGCCAGGAGCCTCTTCCAGGTCTCCCACGCGGGTGCAGGGTTCCAAGGCTTTGGGCTGTCCTCAGCTGCTTTTCCCAGGCCACAAGCAGGGAGTTGGGTGGGAAGTGGAGCTGCCTGGAGTAGAACCTGCACCCAAATGGGTTCTTGGAGCTTTCAAGGAGATGAAATCCAGGGACCTATTCCATCCCTGTGAGTTCAGACAACTTGACAAAGAAGACTCAGACAGGGAGTAGCAGCTGATTTTGGACAAAGCATGGACATGGTCTTCCCTGTGTGATGTTGACCATCACTGACCTTACCTTTTCTTTTAAGTAGCAAGAAGAATAAAGCCATGGTATGATTCAAAAATAAATAAATAAATCGATCTTTTTTAAAAGTCTTTGGATAAATCCTTACCAATACTTAATATACACGGATGAATTCTAAATATTCTAAAACAAATTAAAAATATACATATATTTTTTAAAATCCCTATAATATTTTCATGCCTTTCCTCAAATTTCAGAAATCTATTTTATAGCTTTTGCAGCTATTTGGAAGCTGCTAATAATTTACTAAAGGGTAACAACTGTGCAAGAGCTAGCATACTACAACTATACAGGCATAAACACATCTAAAAAGGAATGAATGTTGTTCCGGCTGTAGAAGAGCAACATTCTCTCATGTTATGACAGTCTACAGTTACATGAATATGTCCCCTTGAAGGAAAAGTTCCACAAGAAAAAAAAACATCACTTGCCTTTCACATACCAACTACCTATGAAAGACATCAATCCAGAGTGTATTCGCTCTTCTGTTTCATCAATCAATAATCCACTAGATTATTCCCAACTAATTTTCTCTTTTATCTTTTGAAAAAAAGGAGGGGAGGGAGGGGCAGGGCCATAGTGTAGTAAGCTGAGCCTCTGCCTGTAGTGTGAGTGTCCCATGTGGATACAGGTTCCTATCCCAGCTGCTCCATTTCTAACTCAGCTCCCTGTCTGTGGCCTTGGAGGGCAGTAGAGAGTAGCTCAAGTCCTTGGGCCCCTGCATCCACGTGGGAGCCTAGAGGAAGCTCGTGGCTTTGAATCAGCTTAGATCTAGCCATTGCAGCCATTGGGAAGCGAATCAGCTGATGAAGACTTCTGTCTCTCCTCTCTCTGTAAATACGCCTTTCACATAAAAGCAAATAACTCTTTTAAAAAAAAAACCTGTCTCCTCTGTCTCTAGTGTATTTCCTCCTTTTGAATGCACTACAATCAGGCTTCCATCCTAACACCACCAGGAAAAACGTAAAGGCCAAATGATCCCCTAGCAAGCTATATGTAGCTGTTACCTAAGCCTCAATTCTGTCTATCAAGATTATTTGACATCAGGGAACACAACCTCCCCTTTTAGACATTCTTCTGTTGGCACAAAGGATGTCCCACATCCTCCTGATTTTCCTTCTGTACTCCATCCCCTGGTTAACTCATTTATTGTGTATGAATTTAAATATCACACATATGTTAAAAAGTTTCAAAGCATCTGTGGCAATACCTCCCTTAACTTCCAGGCTACATGTGCAGCTGCCTGTGCAATATGGCCTGTTGGAAGTCTGGCATGTCAGTATGTTCAAATTTAGCTCCTATTCTCCTTACAAATGTGGTCTGCCTGCAGGCTCCCTCTCTTAAGATTTGTCTTATTTATTTTGGAAGGTGGAAAGCGAGAGCAGAAAGGGGAGGGAAGGAAGAAAGAGAAAGAGAGAGACAGAATCTTCCATTTACTGGTTCATTCCCTAAATAGTCCCAAGAGCCAGGACTGTGCCAGGCCAACGCCAGAAGTCAGGAACTCCACTGAGACCTTCTACATCCGTGATGGGGCCCAGTGCTTGGGTTATCATCTGCTGCCTTCCCAAGCACAGCAGAGAGTTAAAGCAGAGCAACCAGGACTCAAACTACACTCCAATAGCAGATGCCAATGTGCCAAATGGCATCTTAACCTGCAACATGTAACACAATGCCAGTTCCCTCTATTTTAAGCTCAAGTTGAAATCTCTGAGTCACTCTTCACTGCTTGATCTCACATGTAACCCATTAAAGTAAAACTAAGGGTCCAGCACTGTGGCACAGAGGTTAAGCTGCTGCCTCCAGTGCTGGCATCCCATACAATGACAGATTCGAGACTCAGTTGCTCTGTTTCCAATCCAGCTCCTTGTTAATACACCTAGGAAAGCAATGGAGGACCACTCAAGCAGTTGGCCCTTGTACCAATATGAGAGATGTAAAAGAAGCTCCTGGCTACTATCCTCAGACCTGCCCAGCTCCAACAACTGCAGCCATCTGCAAAGTGAATCATCTAATAGAAGATCACTCTCCCTCTGTCCCTATCTACATAACTTTGCCATCTAAATACATAAATCTTTAAAAATAAATAAACAATAAAAACTAAGCTGTATTTGGTTCCCTACTAACAGTTATCAGTGCCCCGAATTTTTCCCTAGAATATCTCCTCAGTATGCCATTCCTTTAGTAGCTATTTATAAAATCAAACTTCTCTTATTCACAGAATCCACTCTCCATATGTGGATAAAAATAAGGCATTACCTAATGCTTATTACTAAACCATCTTTTACCTAATATAACAAAGACTGTAATAATAGTCACAGGATATCATGTGTATAACCACAAAATCATAATCAGAAAAAAAAGCAATTGAGAACTCACAATATATTTACAATGTACTCACAATATATTTAAAATATAATATTCCACACAAAAAGGAACTGACTTTCCAAATATTTAAAACCAACCTCAATTTACAACTTTTTAAAAATACGATCACTCAGCTGTGGAAAAACTAACAGTCTTACAAGAATTTTCCTTGTAATATATACTCAATGGCAACATTTTTTTAATATTTGTTTTTCCTTCAAATGTGAAAAACGGGGCCTTTGTTGTGGTACAGCAGTAAGCCACTACTTCTAACCCCAGCATCCTATACTTGAGGTCCAATCTCTCCAGTTCCAATTCAGCCTCCTGCTAATGCATTTGGGAAGGGTACAGAGGATGGCATAAACGTTTGGCCCTTGCCAACGAAATTCCTGGCTCTTGGCTTCCGCTTGGCCCAGACTTGGCTATTGTGGGCATTTAGGGAATGAATCAGCAGACAGAAAGAAGGTATGTCTCTTTCTTTCCTTCTCTATCACTCTTTCAAATAAATAAATACATTCTTTAAAAAAAAAAAAAGATTAGGGCCTGGCATGATGGCCTAGTAGCTAAATCCTTGCCTTGCATGCACCAGTATCCCATATGAATGCTGATTTACATTCTAGATGCTCCACTTCCCTTCCAACTCCCTGCTTGTGGCCTGCGAAAGCAGAAGACAGCCTTAGGACCCTGCACCTGCGTGGGAGATCAAGAAGAGGCTCCCAACTACTGGCTTCAGATAAGCTAAGCTCCTATTGTTGTGGCTGTTTGGGGAGTAAACCAGCAGATGAAAGATCTTTCTCTCTCCTTTCTGTAAATCTGCCTTTCTAATAAAAATAAATAAATCTTTAAAAAAAAAAAAAACAGCTTAAAATACATGCAATGAATAAGCCCATACACAGGTAAATTTTCTTTTACAAATACAGGAAAACATACTACTTATTTTGGTATCTCACATACTAAATCTGATGTTCAGATAAAAGAAGAAGTAGCTAAGTTTGAAAATCCAATTTGGTGATAATGTTAATGGCATAAGGAAAATATTCAACAACATTTCTGTTGCTTCTGATAAGGTTAGTAACGGGAAGTAATCAGAGTAACAACAGAAAGCAAGCAGAAATTTAACTTACAACTCCTTCACATTTATCTCAACTTTAATTTAATGAATGAAGCCACTAAAATTGTCAGACTGCAGACAGTTCAGTCATCTACTAACTGAGTCGGCTGAAGGAAGACTGAGCCCTAAGCAGTGGTTGTGTGCCCACATACAGTTTTACTTACCTATCAAATACACAAGCCTTACAGTGAAAGGATTATAAAATGCTGCTGGAGCTCATTAAAATACTTGCCCTTATTTTATCCTAACAACTTGCAAAGTAACAAATTACAAGCAAATCAAATGAACTTTCAGCAGAACCACTGCCCTGCACACAACTTACCTAAAGTCTTGGTGTTTGCTAGTAGAGCCTCTTCGTAAGACAGTACATAGTAGAGCACCAATAGCTGTGCTGTGATACTGTAACGCTGAGGAAGGCGCACGTTGTCCCCCTGCAGGAAGCATTGCAAACACTTGAAAACACTCTTCAGTCTCAGGAGGGCTGTTCACTTAGGGTTCCGATTTTATTGAAAATAAAACCATCATAAATCACATTATGTGCTGCAAGCTTTTGTAAAATGGGAGATATGTACGTACTACACTCAAAGAGACAACATGCAGCTTAACTGAAAACTGTGACGGTATGGAGAGGAAAGACAAAATGCTTCGCCTTTAAGACACCAGAAACACAGACTTCAGTTACCACTCAACATCATTTTTAATAGCTCCTGGCAGGCTTACCCAAGTCTAAAGTGCAATCTGACATTACCATGAGGAAAGTACCTCCTAAGTAAGATATTCTGTTAAATACCTAGTAATATTAACTACTCAGTTTCTAAATACATGTGCTAAATTAAAAATACAGCTTTCTCACTTCTAACTAAACAGAGTAAAACATTTTCATCAAATTATCCAGCCATTTGGGCTGGTACAGCAGTGTAGCATGCTAATCCTCAGCCTTCAAGCACCAGTATCCCATGTGGGTACCAGTACAAGTCCCAGCTGCTTCACCACTCAGATTCATTTCACTGCTAATGGCCTGAAGGCAGCAAAGGATGTCCCAAGGCCTTAGGCCCCTGTATCCACAAGGGACGCCTGGAGAAAGCTCCTGGCTCCCAAATGGGGACCAACCCAACTCTGGCCATTGCGGCCATCTGGGGAGTAGGCTAGAGCATAGGTTTCTCTCTGTGTAACTCAAGTAAAATAAATAAATCTGAAGAAAAATGAAAATATTCAGAAATGAGCCTTGGGTATTTCTTAGATTCCCGCTAAGTTTCACAAAGCTTTGTTGAACATGTTACATGCCCACAATCCTCATTCAGTGATTCCGTAAGGAGCTGGCATTGTGGCACAGCAAGTGACACAGCATCCTGTATGAGTTCCAGGTGAAGTCCCATGTGCTTCACTTCAGATCCAGTTCCCTAATGCACATGGCAAGGCAGCAGAGTACAGGCAGTAGGGCCCAAGTGCCAAGGCCCTGAAACACAGGCAGAACCCACATGGAGTCCTAAATGCCAAGCCAGAGCTGGGTCCAGTTCCAGCCATTATGACCCCACCTGGGGAGTGAACCAGTGAATGGACCATCTCTCTGTCTGTCCCTCAGTCTCTAACTCTACCTTTCAATTAAATAAATAAGTACTTTGCATATAAATAATTCCCCAAAAGGTATCTATTTAATAAATGGCCTACATTAGTAGCATTCTTCCATTTTCCCAAGTGATCCAAGGAAATTTATCGTCATTTTAAATTAAAAATCATCTAGAATGTCTATGGTGAAAAAAAAAAGTATAATAAGTCAGAAGAATAAAATTTTTAAAACCAGGTAATAGGGTCCGGTGCAATAGCGTAGTGGTGAAAGTCTTCGCCTTGAACACACCAGAATCCCATATGGGTGCTAGTTCTAATCCTAGCGGCCCCAAACAGCTCCCTGCTTGTGGCCTGGGAAAGCAGTGGAGGACAGCCCAAAGCCTTGGGAACCTGCACCCGTGTGGGAGACCTGGAAGAGGTTCCTGGTTCCCGGCTTCGGATCAGCACAGCAGTGGCCATGCACTCACTTGGGGAGTGAATCATCGGATGGAAGATTTCCTCTCTGTCTCTCCTCCTCTCTGTATATCTGACTTTGTAATAAAAATAAATAAACCTTTTTAAAAATTAAATAAACAAATTTTAAAATAAATAAACAAATAAACAGTTAATAAATGTGTAAGGAACACTATTTTACCCCAATGACTCCTTGGAAAACATTGAGTATCTCTTGTTCTGTGACTGGCTGATTAGTAGCTTCTGGATTGGATTTAGATGCAGGGGTGAGTACAGAATTTATGTACACGTCGATCAGAGGAAGTAGCTGAGGATGGAGCGGAGTGGAGGTTTCACAGAGCTGTCTATAAATCCAGTCCTAAAACAAAAGGTCAGAGACCGTGAGTCACTGTAGCAATAAGAAAAAACATTTGAATCTACAGAGGCACATGTACAGCTTGATGTGGTGGAATTCACTACTCATTGTTCGTAGCTCCAAATATATTATCTAGTTTCATGATTTCTTTGGATTAGAAATATGTACCATTTTTGGATCCTAACAGAAAAAATTTTCCAGCATTATCTGAACCTAAAATGAGAATCTTAGCTGTGAGAGTAGCTAACTGTTTTTAAGTAGTGAGAAAAATATTTTCGGCCCCAGTATTTTTGTATTCGGAGTATGGTGTGTGTTGCCGCAAAAGGCCTCACAGTCAAGAGGAACTTGGATGGTGATAGATCTACACAGCAAAATCTCAGAGATTTAAGAAAGTGACTCATAGGAACTTAGAAAAGATTATCACTTCACTATCACTGATGAAAAGACATGTACAAATGTCAGGTACATATTTACACTCTTAATTCATAACTCCTACACTTGAAGAAAATAAAACCCTCAGAAGAGGTAATCTAGCTAGAAAACAATTACATTAAATCATTAAAAACAAGAGTAACTGGGACTGGCATTGTGGCATGGTGGGAAAAGCCCTGGCCTACAATGTCAGTATTCAATCTGGGCACAATTTGAAACAGAGTTAGTTAGGCAAACAGCACTAACGGATGCATTCTCAGATAGAAATGCCATACCTTTATCGACACTTTGTGCTTGGTAAAGGAACGACTCCTGAGAAGCTGGTAAATACAATGAATAGGCAAAAACCCAGTGATGTTGGCACTCAGGTTGCTTGTAACAGGGACCCGAACTGCATGAGCTGTGACAACCTAATAGGAAAAGACAGTATTAATACACATGGCCACAATAAATATAATACTAATTTATGGGTAGTCGAGTGAATTCCCTACAAAAAAAAATCATAAAAATTGACTGTTCTATATTTTAATTGCTTTGAATGATGAAGAACTACACACACAATGATTTACAAGGTTCCCTTTACTTTCCATTTAAGGATAATGCACACAATGGTGTAACAATGTAAAAAAATATCTAATTGGGCTTCTAGACCTTAGGGAAGCTATTTTATCTTTGGAATCTACTTTCCCATCCATAAAATGGAGTCTTACATTCCTCAAAGGATTGTGAAGGGGAAAGGAATTTTTTTGGAAAAGCATTATGTGAATCACAAAGTACCACATAAAAATAAACAGAATGTGCCTGGTGCGAGAGTGTAACGGTTGAACTCCTCGCCGCCAGGCCCAAAATAAATAAATCTTAAAAACATACATATATAACTTACCTTAAATATATTAGCTGTATATATATACGAAATTTACGTTCATATATACTTATATGTAAATATATTTGTATGCTGCTTTTATATTATTTATATATAAAATTCATGTATTTATAAATATATAAACTATGTAGATAAAATATAACCTAATAAATATATACTTCATAAGATAATGAAAAATAAAATACCCATAGGCATATCCACGGACAAAAGTATTAAAGCTAAATAAGAGCATCTAAATCAAAGAATAAAGAATTGAAACACTACCTTGTAATATAATTAAAAATGAACTTACAGTCCAAAGATTTAACTACATATTTATCTTATTTTCCCAAGTACAGAAATCCAAATAATTACGGCATGCAAGTATTCCATCATCAATATTTAAGACTATATTAAGTATCTACTCCAAGTCTCAAAAATACATTTTCTTGGCAACATGCTTTGTAATCAGATTTCCTTAGGGCTAGAGACATGGCTCAACTGGTTAATCCTACCCCTGCAAGCTCCAGAGTCCTATGTAAGGACTGGTTCGTTCCCTAGCTGCTCCACTTCCCAGCCAGCCTCTGTTTATGGCCTGGGAAAGCAGCGGATAATGACCCATAGCCTCAGAACCCTGCACCCGTGAGAGACCCAGAAGAAGCTCCTGGTTCTTGGCTTCAAATCTGTTCAGCTCATTTGCAGCCTTCAAAGGAATGAATCAGCAGATGGATAATATTTCTGTCTCTCCTTCTCTGTAAGTCTGCCTTTCCAATAAAAATTTAAAATAAAATCATTAAAATAGATTTTAAAAAAAGAATTCTTTAAAAGTGTATTTTAAGAACAATGTCTGGTCTAGCATTTAACATGCTGCACAGAATGCCCACACCTCGTCAGAGTACATATTTCAAGCTCTGCCTCCACTTACGATCCAACCTTCTGCTATTGTACATCCTGAGGCACAGGGGATAGCTCAAGTACTTGGGTACTTGCTACCCTCATAGGACTTCCAGATCTACCTCCAGGCTCCCACTTCTGTCTTGTCGGTCCTCTCTATTACAAGTACTTGAGGAGTAAATCAGCATATGGAATATTTCTATTAGTGTCTCTCTACTTGTCAATAAATCTGAAAATAACTAAAAGCATACTTTAAACAGATTATTATTTATTCAAGCTTCAAATATATGTCAGCAGTAAAAAACTGAAAAGGCAGGGAAGTATTGTACCATAGTACATAAAACCATTTCCTGTGACAGTAGCATTCCCAATAGACACTGGTTCATGCTCCAGCTATTCCACTTTCAATCCAGCCACCTAATATAATGGGAGAAGCTGGAGATGACTTGAGTGTTTGGGTCCCTTCTACTTAATGGGAGCCCAGATGAAGCACCTGGCTCCTGGTTCATGGTCTTGGCTTGGGCCAACAACAGATATTCTTTTTTTTGGGAAGTGAGCCAGCAGATGAATGATCTTTCTTTTTCTCTCTGTCACTGAGACATTTAAATAAATAATTCATTAAAAGGAAAAAATACATTGAAAACAGAAAAATCCATATTTATTGTCTACACAAATTTTTCACATAAGAATAAAAATAAGTACCTGCTCAGTAAAAATTTCCTGTGTGAAGATAGTCTTCATCCTGCTCAAGGAGCCTGGCTTAATTACAATCTAAAATAACCAAAAGTAAAATAGCATGTTAAAATGCAATACATGAAGCATAACTAATAACTAATGCTGGGAGCATTATTATCTAAAAATGGCTTGGAACATATAAAATTAGTATTCAAACATAAGTAATAACTCTGCTTTAAAATAATGTCTGGGCACCTAGTGCAGTAGCCTAGAAGTTAAAAGTCCTGGCTTTGCATGTGTCAGTATCCCATATGGATCCGGAAGCATATCCTGGATGCTCCACTTCCCTTCCAGCTCCCTGCCTGTGGCATGGGAAAGTAGTCAAGGACATCCTAAAGCCTTGGGACCCTACACCCATGTGGGAGACCTGGAGGAAAGTTCCTGGCTTCCGGCTTCAGACAGCTTAGCTCTGGCCGTTGCAGCCACTTGGGGAGTGATCCAAGATATGGAAGAACTTTCTTTCTTTCTCTCCATCTCTCTATAAATCTGACTTTCCAATTAAAAAATTTAAAATAAATAAATAAATCTAAAAAGAAAAGTCTGAAACCTAAAATAATTGTATTTTCCCTTAGAAATAAAACCAACATACAAAGGACTAAGTAAACACTATTACTGTCATTTTAAATCAGTGGAAGGAAATAAAGTATGCAGCTACCTTGTTTTGTGAGCAGTACGAACATGCACAAAAATTTTCGTCGTACACACAGTATCATACACCCAAATTAATCCAACTGGATTGTAAATATAAAACATATAGCTACAAAAAGTTAAAACAAATGTCAAAAACAAATTACAAAAACCAATAGAGGGCCCGGCGCGGTGGCGCAAGTGGTTAAGGTCCTCGCCTTGCATGCCCGGGATCCCATATGGGCGCCGGTTCTAATCCTGGCAGCCCCGCTTCCCTTCCAGCTCCCTGCCTGTGGCCCGGGAAAGCAGTCGAGGACAGCCCAAAGCTTTGGGACCCTGCACCCGCGTGGGAGACCCAGAAGAGGCTCCTGGCTTCGGATCGGCATAGCATCAGCCGTTGCGCTCACTTGGGGAGTGAATCATCGGATGGAAGATCTTCCTCTCTGTCTCTCCTCTCTGTCTCTCCTCTCTGTCTCTCCGCCTTTCCAATAAAAACATAATAAAAATAAATCTTTAAAAAAAAAAACAAAAACCAATAGAAAAAAACATGTCAAAGCAAAAACCATAATAGAAACACCTGCTATGCTACATAAAATGATTAATTTTCACATGGCCAAAAACACTAGGCAAAAATCAATTGTAAAATTATACTTCACTTTCAAAATATTAAGAAATAGAAGATACAGGTGACCAACATGATGGTTCAGTGGGCTGATCCTCCTCCTTCAAACACTGGCATTCCATATGTGGATGCCAGTTCATGTCCCAACTGCTCTACTTTCCACCTGCTTGTGGCTTGAGAAGCAGGTGGAGAATGGCTCAAAGTCTTGGGACCCAGTATTCACGTGGAGTCTCAAAAGAAGCTCCTGGCTCCTGGATTTGGACTGGGTCAGAACCAGGCCACTTGGGGAGTGAACCAGCAGACAGAAGATCTTTCTCTATGTCTCTCTTTCTCTCTGTCAATCCCACTTTCCAATAAATAAATATTTTTAAACATAAATACATAAGACATGTCATCAACATTTTTCCTTTTCAAGGGAAAAACGTAGAAGCGAACAACACTACCACATTTACATTATGCCAGTACAAAATCAATCCAAATTTCAGTATTGAGTTACGAGAATGTCTTGAAATCAACGAGACATAATCTAAGGCAAAATGGCTATCTATAACAGGGAAGACCTCTGAATCAACGAAAAGAAAAATAAAATCTCTACAGAAAAAATAAAACACTAAAATGCTTTTCACACATACTCCTACACAGAACCTGCCAAAATACAGATTTGAAAAAGTACAGTTCTAACAATAAGCAAAGAAGTTCAAAATAAATGAGAACACTCTCCAACAATTAAATTCGCAAAGATTTAAAAAAAGGGGTGGGGTAATGGCTAATCATAACAGGTTAGAACAGAGAACTTCTCATACACCAATAGAAACGGTTACACTGGTGTAATCTTTTTGAAAGATAATCAGGCCACACTCACGGAACACCGTATCATGACACCCTTTTATTTAGTCAACTACCTTCCAGAACTTGATCCTAAGGAAACAACCTGGGCCCAGACTCATGGCTCAGCGGCTAAATCCTCGCCTTACATGCACAAGGATCCCATACGGCCTTTGGTTTTTGTTCCGGCCGCTTCACTTCCCATCCAGCTCCCTGCTTGTAGCCTGGGAGAGCAGTGGAGGATGGCCCAAAGCCTTGGGACCCTGCACACATCTTTGTGACCTGCAGGAAGCACTTGGCTCCTGGCTTCAGCTCCGGCCATTGTGGTCACATGGAGAGTGAACCAATGGAGCGGAGACCTTTCTCTCAGACCTTTCTCTCTGTATCTCCTTCTCTCAAGTGAATCTGCATTTCAAACAAAAAATAAATAAATCTTCCAAAAAAATAAAAAAACAAAAAACTGACACATGTTTGAATACATATATGTGTGTAAAAATCTGCATACATGAAAGGTCCCCAGTTTACTGAAAACTGTTAATTATGAAAAATTAGGCATGGAGTTTCAAAATTTTTACATCAAAATAAGCTTATTTTTAATTCTATTTCTGCATGTACACTTTGAAGTGCCTTCAGAGTTACATAAAAAGCCACTTTAGGGCCAACAGGTAAAGCTGCCACCTGGAACCCTGGCATCTTGTAAGGTGTTAGTTCAATTTCTGGCTGCTCCTCTCCTAATGAAGCTTCCTGGTAATGGCCTGGAAAAACCAGCTCAAGTGCTTGGAGCAATTCTGATATTTCTTAATTGAAAGAATTACACTGTTCTCTTTTTTGTGCTTTGAAGATTTCTTCATTGGACATTTACAATTCATACAAGTAAGTGTTCTCAAAGTCTTTTTTCCAGGAGCTCATGATGAAACTTCAAACAACTAAAACAGCACATGAAAATAATCTACTTACTTTGTGCCACAGTCACACATCCAGTTTAGAAATACTTTCTTTTAAAAAGCAGATGTAAAAAACAAAATTACCTTCATTCCCAAGGTGGAACACACTAAATCAATGATTGCGCTGAGCTGGTTGCTGTGAAAATACATGGCCACCAACAGTAACATCTCCCCAAAAGAAGCAGAGACTCCAGAAGTGCTGTTCAAACAGAAAAGAAAGTATGAAACTCCAAAGAGAATGACAACAGCTTTCCCACAGAAAAAAACAAAATGAGTCACCTTACCTCTCAAAGTAGGCTTCTTCTTTTATCATCCAGCTGAGCCACATCACCATCAGCTGCTCCTGCTCAGGGGTACTACAGAGAACATACCAAGCCATCACAGGTTTACATCAAATGTAATAGCAACTGAATAAGAAAGCACTGTCAAATTATTTTTGGAAGAAATCCTTATTTCCTTCTCTACTGTGAAATATCAAGCCAGATTAACTACTTGCTGAACTGAGCCAGCGTCACTCAGGCAGGAAACGGTAGTTCCAGATCTCAAGAGTGAGGATATCTACTCTTTTCAAATCTCAACGGTCACAACTTCTCAAGGTCTCGGCCACACACGTAAAGGCTGGACACCATGAGCACCACATTCCTTAGAAGAGCAAATATTTGGGGGATGTTTGGAATTAAAATGCAAAAAGAACTCCAATAACTCAATAACTGAAACTAATCTTACATTAAAAAAAAACAACTTAGTAACAAATTTAAACAACAACAACAAAATAAATAAATAACATTCATACCCTGAAAAGTAAAACTTCATTTACAGAAATTTATTTTTTAATTTATTTTTTTATTGGAAAGGCAGATGTACAGACAGGAGGAGAGACAGAGGGGAAGATCTTCCATCTGATGGTTCACTCCCCAAGTGACCGCAACGGCTGGAGCTGAACCAACCCAAAGCCAGGAGTCAGGAGCTTCTTCTGGGACTCCCACATGGGTGCAGGGTCCCAATCCTCTGAACTGTCCTCGACTGCTTTCCAGGCCACAAGCACGGCTGCTGGGATTAAAACTGGCAACCATATGGGATCCCAGCACGTGCAAGGCAAGAACTTCAACCACTGTGCTGTCACGCCAGGCCCTACAGAAATTTTTAAAGTAGAACTCAAAATTATAGAGAAAAGAATGCTGACTAAACATCCATGTCACCCAATGGGAGATCTGGACAGAAGTTGAGGATCCCAGTTTTGGCCTGGCCTGGCCAGTCAGTGAAGATGTTTCAAAAAAGAATCAGCAAACAAAAAATTCTCTTTCTGTAATTTTGCTTTCAAATAAATAAATAAATCTTAAAAAAAAAATGCCAGGAAGAACAGGAAGAAGAAATAAGATAACGAGGAGGTCCTGACAAACTGTCAGACAGTCAAGGACTGTCACATACAAGCACCAGTTTGTGTCCCAGCAAACCCACTTAAAAATCATTAAAAAAAAGTTATGATGCAAATACTTGAAATCCACTAATGTACACTTTCCATTTACTTTTTCAAGTAACTTCATACATTTAAACACTATGTACAAGGCTAAATTTGGTTATTACATTAGATATCAATAAAGGTTTAAAAAAAATAGTTTCTGGGTATTTCACATGCTGAGGCACAGTGTGTTAAATGTTTACATGGGATGCCCACAAACCATGTCAGAGTGCTGGAGTTGATGTCCCACCCCCACTTGCTATTGAGCTTCCTCTTAATAAGAACCTGACATCCGCACGGAATACCTAAATGGAGTTCCATCAGCTGGTTCACATCCCATTGCTCAAAACAACCAGAGCAGCAACAAGAAGCTGCTAGGAGCCTGACCTCCTATGTAACACAGACCCAGTACTTCAGCCATCATGTGTTGCTTCCCAGCCACATAAGCAGGGAGGGGCACAGCAGCGGAGCAGCTGAGATTCAAACCTGCACCTTGATATGACATGTTGGCATCACAAACAGCAGCCCAACCGCAGTGCTACATCACTGGCACCAATACATGCATTTTAACAATAAAACTAGATTTAGAAAAAAGATAGATCAATTTACAAAGTAAGGTACCTGACCAGTGTGGAAAAGGCCAGCAGCATACAAAAGGAAAGGGAAACAAAGCGAACCCCCGCTGGTGTAGCAGGAGGACGGCTGGTCATCAGCTGGAGTAACTGCTCAGCTTCTTCTTCTGTTGGCCTAAAAAGGAACATATGACTGGGTTTCACTTTTTAAACTAAGGGCAGAAAAGACGAAAGCATAAATGCTCCATCATTGGAGATGCAAATTTTAGCAGATGTAAATTTTTTTTTTTAAAGACTTATTTTAGTTTTATTGGAAAGGTGGATATACAGAGAGGAGAGACAGAGAGGAAGATCTTCCATCCGATGATTCACTCCCCAAGTGAGCACAACGGCCAATGCTGTGCTGATCTGAAGCCAGGAGCCTCTTCCAGGTCTCCCACGTGGGTGCAGGGTGCCAAGGCTTTGGGCCGTCCTTGACTGCTTTCCCGGGCCACAGGCAGGGAGCTGGATGGGAAGCGGGGCCGCTGGGGCTAGAACCGGCGCCCATATGGGATCCCGGGTATGCAAGGCAAGGACCTTAACCACTTGCGCCATCGCACTGGGCCAGCAGAAGTAAATCTTAAATTTAACAATAATACCTCACTAGTTAAAATCTAAAAAAAAAAAAACCCTTTGCCTTCTCATGTTATTCCAAACAAAAAACACCAGGGCCACATTAAGTCATGGCCTGCAAAGCCAGCATTCCATTGCAGAGCATGGTTCGAGCCCTGGCTGCTGTGCTTGTCCTGCAGCTCCCTGCCAATGTGCCCAGGAAAGCAGCGCAGGATGCTCCAAGTCCTCAGATCCCTGCACCCACGGTGGAGAGCTGCATGAAGTTCTGGGCTCTGGTTTCAGCCCGATCTAGATAGACCCACCAACTACAGCCACTTAAGTGAATCAGTGTATGTAACATTTCTCTCATTGCCTCTGCTTCTCTGTCCTTCCGTCATTCTGCCATTCATACATTTTTTTAAAGTTCATTTAAAAATAAAAAAATGTTGGGCAACTGCATTTACAGTGTTTATCCATAGACACAAAAACAGGCAATCCTAACTTTGCCCACCATTATAGGACCATAAAAATGACTCTACAAATTAAAACCCATACAATGTGATCTTCATAATAAAGTATGTCAAAGCATTCCAAACTGTGTCAGTAATAATACATAGAGATGTGGAAAACACCAGTAAAACAAATATTTATACAGCACTCTACAACAGAGAAGCAAACAGTGGGAACCATTACATTCTTTTGTGAAAACCTTATCAAGAGTATTTTAGGGCTCAGTGCAGTAGCCTAGCATGCGCAAAGATCCCATATGGATGCCAGTTCTAATCCCAGCAACTCCATTTCCCATCCTGCGCCCTGCCTGCGGCCTGGGAAAGCAGTTGAGGACAGCCCAAATCCTTGGGACCCTGCACCCACATGGGAGACCCAGAGCAGGCTCCTGGCTCCTGACTTTGGATTGGCACAGCTCTGGCCATTGCGGCCGCTTGAGGAGTGAATCAGTGGGTGGAACATTTTCCTCCCTCTCTCTTTTCTCTGCATATCTGACTTTCCAATAAAATAAAATAAATCTTAAAAAAAGAAAATAAAAGAGAATTTTAATAGCCACTTCCTTTCTTATTTTCTAATTTATAAAACACACTAAGCATCTTCTGAATGCCTTGATGAATTGTCATATCCCTTTCAAGCAAAAAATAAATACATCTTTCTTTTTATTTTTTAAAAGATGTATTTATTTTTATTGGAAAGTCAGATATACAGAGAGGAGGAGTGACAGAGAGGAGGATCTTCCGTCTGATGGTTCACTCCCCAAGTGAGCGTTATGGCTTGAGCTGAGCCAATCCAAAGCCAGGAGACTCCTTTAGGTCTCCCATGTGGGCAAAGGGTCCCAGGCTTGGGCCGTCCTTGACAGCTTTCCCCCAGCCCACAGATAGGGAGCTGAATGGGAAGCAGGGCCACCGGGATTAGAACCAGCGACCATATGGGTCCTGGGGTGTTTAAGGCAAGAACCTTAACCACTATGCTATCGCGCCAGGCCCAATACATCTTTCTAAAAAAATGTCACACGGGTTTACCACCAACAGACAAGAAGTAACACAACCAACTACTTTAGTGCCTGTGCATATGCACTGTGACTACAAACAGATTTTAAATGATGTGATGCCCTTGACCACTGCTCACATCATCCACTATTTCAGTCACGACATATATCCTAAAGTATGCACAGCAAAATTTACACTTTGTATAATTATATGATTAAGATATCATGGTAACTGAAATTTGAATTATGTTGAGGAATCAATATTTAACTAAACCAGCAGAAACTGAAATTTGTAGAACGCAAAATGAACAATATATGCATTAACAGTTAAGGATCTGACAGACCACACACTACTGTCAGGCAGGGCTAGGCTAAAACTATAGATTATATTTAACATTTGAGGCCTACAAACTGCTCTGGTCCTCCCATATTTGCATTATTCTGTAGGTTAATTACATCCTGTTGGGAATGATTAGCCTTAGGACTTTATTCTTGACATAAGCTAGCTCACTGCCTTAGCTGAATATAAGACCCAAATGCTCAGAACAAAAGGCCTTTGGCTTGCTTTGGTGAGATTAGAGACAAGAGAGATAGGTAAAATATCAAAGGATTGAATACTTGAGTCCAGCGATCCCCATTAGTGCACAGTACAGACGTAAGAGTGCGCTGGCTTTCACAACGTGCTCTTCCTTCAGCCCCGAATACACAGACACATTGGGCTCCATGTCCACGTCAGCTTCCTCCACAATGCGGGTACTCCTTACTGTGGGAAGAATGCCCATCAGCTCCAGGAGAAGCTGCCTTCTCATTTGCCAAAGAACAGAACTGCTGGTTTCTTTCTTTCTCTGGAAAAAATGGAAATCATAAATGGAAGAAAGCACAGAACATTAAGGAAGCTCAAGCGGCGGCTAATGTTCACCTTAGGAGACAAGTGATGACCCAGTAGTCAAGTCCCTGACACCTACCTCAACGACCCCCTGACACCTACCTCAACGACCCCCTGACACCTACCTCAACCACCTGGATTGAGTTTCCAGTTCAAGACATTAGCCCCCAGCTGTTGTGGACATTTGAAGAGTGAATCTCTGCCTCTCAAATAAACAAACATATTTAAAAATCTAAAGCAAAAATAAATTTAAGAAACCTCAAATAAACCTTAAACACTTAAGATTGAACCATTTGACAAGGCTGCCAAAATTGCAGAATGTCCTTGCTTCAGTAATATAGCCTTGGGCCTGGCACAATGCCTCAACTCACTAATTCTGCACTTGCTGGGACATAGATCCCACAGGGCACCAGTACATGTCCCAGTTACTCTACTTCTAATCCAGTTCCCTGCTAAGGTGCCTGGGAAAATAGTGGATAATAGCCCTGAACCCATGTGAGAGACCCAAAAGAAGCTCATGGCCTCTAGCTGCAGACCAACCCAGCTCCAGCCATTGCAGCCATATGCAGAGTAAACCAGCAGATGGAAGATCTCTCTGTCTCCCCTCTCTCTGCAGTTCAGCTTTCACATAATCTTTGCTTATCTATTTGAAAGGCAGAGAAGAGAAAGTCACATTCACATTTAATAGGATTATTCTTTCTAAATGTGTTAAGTTTTTCCAACATCTCAGTTTCAATTTCTAATATGGTAAACATCAGTACCTCAAAGCCACAGAAACAAAAACTCTACTATTCTTAGTGATGTTTTAAGATGTAAAGATGTCCCTGGATGAGAACCACTGGTCAAGCAAGACCATTCAGTAACTGCAAAGATCTCCCAATCTATTACACATACAGATACTTAACCCTCTCACCTGCTGTCCATTTCGGATAAAAGTTCCAAACCAAGTGCGGACTTTGGCATTTGTTCCAAGAAGCAAACCACTAACGAAACAAACCAAGTCACTCACTCCATCTTCACAAGCTTCATTTTTAGTATGATCCAATGTCAAAGCCACTCCTAGACCTGGCAAGTGACATTCCTCCACCTAACACAACCAAGAAAACAAATCAAACTCAAGGTCATACAGCAAAGGAAGAGGAAATCTCACACACATTAACTCAGATAGAAAGGTAACTCCCCTAGCATTTAACATAAATTCTAAACATCTTAGCCTTCAGCCTGTTAGAAAGGCTTTTGACCTGTAGAACCAACAGGTTTCTTACCACCATGCCTCGGACCTTGAGGGCCTGGGAAGGATTCATCTTACATAAGTAGCGTAAAGCATCTGTCCTACGCCTTCCTCCAAGACTTTCTTCATCCTGTCGTTCTCCATTTTTTATCAGGCCCCTACAAACTAAATATTTAACAGTCGCTATTACTTCAGGTTACATAAGTAAGATGTCAGAAAGAATTTTTTTTCAGCCTTAAGTATCACTCATTTATGAACGTTAGATATTACAGAAGGAAAAAAAACAGGGGCCTTGAAAGCACAACCACGCAAACTGGTCAAAATGAAGCAAAGAATTAAGAGATTCAAAATTGAAAGAGTAGCCTATGGTTCAGCACCATACCATCAAACACACTGCAACCACAGTTGTAGAAAGAACCGGGAACAGCAGGCAAACATCAACTTAAAAAAAGTCTTGCATGAACTTTGAAGTTCAATGAGCCTCAAGCACAACAAAGAATATCATACAAAAGACAAAGAGGAAAACAGAAAATCATGAAAGTAATCTTAAGGAAATCAGATAATATAATAAACCCAGAGGAGAAAAACATTATGAAAGAACACAGACAAAAATCATGAGACAGTAGGATGCTTTTTTGCAACTTACTTATTAAACATTTTTCTATTTATTTGGAAGTCAGAACTACATAGATAAAGGAAGAAAATTAGGAAGAAATCTTGAATCTACTACTTCAATCACAGTGGCCACAATAGCCAGCACTGGGCCAGATTGAAGCTGAGGATGGCCCAAAGCCTTGGGACCCTGCACCCACATGGGGAACCTGGAAGAAGCTCCTGGCTCCTAGCTTCACATCAGCTCAGCTCCGGCCACTGCAGCCACTTAGGAGGTGAACCAACAAATGAAAGATCTTTCTCTGTTTTGAATATCTGCCTTTCCAATGAAAAAATAAACAAATCTTTAAAAAAAAATTCAACATTTAACTTGGATACTCAATGAGACACAATTAAAATCTGAGGGAGCAGGCTTTGAGTCTCCCAGTTAAGACACCCACAACAGAAGACCCAAGTTTAACCCGTGATTAAGATCCTGTCCCCCGTTTCCTGCTAATGCACACACTGGGAGGTAGTGCTGACGGCTCAGATGCTTGGGTCTCAGACACCCACACACGGCAGCTGGACTGAGTCTGTGCACTGCAGCCACAGGCTGGCACAACCTGACCATCGCTGGCATGTGTGGAGCTAACCAGCAGATGCAGGAGCTCTGCCTCTGTATTTCTTTCTCAAACCCTCTCTCCATATACTCTATATCATGCTCTGTCTTTCAAATATATTATTTTCAAAAAAAATCTGAAAATCTCAAATGTTTCTTCTTAGCTCCAAACAATAGATTCTATACATGCCCATGCAAATCTCTTCAATATGCCACTTTGATATTATATTTACCTTCATTAAAACTATCAGGAACATTGGCCACCAAAAGACATAAGAACCAGGCACCATTTCGAACATGTAGCAAGGCCTCAGCCACATCAACTATTGGAAGCAAGGAAGGAAGCTCTGTAATAAAATAAAGACAAGGTTACTATAAAGAGTGATTTACCATTATATTTTACATTGAAAATCTTCTGACGTTTCAGATATCATCCAAAAGTAATTTTATTACTTTCTTTTCACAGTTGAAATGACAGTCATTTGCCACATATGCATGATAGCTTCCGCTAACAGCACAGCATCAAACACTGTAGAAAGTTTTAATGAGAAGTGTTTTTTAAAAAATTATTTTCATGAACATTCTTTGCATTTTTATGTCTTTTCCTCTTTTTCTCATATTTTCTAATACATGAACTTGGAACATATAATCAAAATCACCTCTAATCTCATCTCAGTTAATACATTTTAAACATAACCATGAATATAGTCTTATTTCAAAATATAACAACTGGGATTATATTCCAGCTACTATTTTGTCCTTTACTTTCTTCATTTGACATACTTGGGACATTTTCCAAAATTATTAATGGACACTTAAATCACCAAATCAAACATATAATTTTAATACCTACATAATACATCATACTGTGGAAACAACATATTTTACTTAATAATTGTTCAATATGAATCACTTTCTAATTTTTGTAGGTACATTTTTATTAGAAGATTTTTAAAATAACACAACATGCCAGGGTAAGAAGTTACATAGTATCATTCAGTAGGAAAAGTGTAGTCCAAATGTATCTTAGCACTAGGTGTAGTACCTGCTTGTAAAATGCAAAGCACGTCCGCAGCTTCCTCCAAATACACTGGACTCTCAAAGAGTTCAGAAGACTTGAGAAAAAACTCTCCATTGGATTCAGAAACCTAAAAAACAAAAAACAATTCTATTAAATTCAATAATGTGGGCAGTGGGATAAGCCACCGCTCATGACAATTACATCTCACGTCAGAGTGCCAGTTCAAGTCCTGGCTGCTCCACCTCCAATCCAACTTCCTGCTACTGCAGCTGGGAAGGCAACAGATGATGGCCCATGTACTTTGGTATCTCCCTTACAGAAGACCCAAATGCAGTCCTAGGTTCCTGGCTTCGGCCAGCTGCAGACATTTTAGGAGTGAAACAGTGAATGGAAGATGTCTCTATCTCCCTCCCTATCTACTCTGCCTTTCAAATAAATAGATACATGCATTTATATATTTATACATATATTACATACACTTAAAATATTAATAAGTTTTGGTAATGAATTAAGCTCATTGCTTCTGAAATTATGTTGAGCTCACATATCATGTCTCTTAAAATGTCAATTATCCAATTCTCAAAGATTTATAAGGAAAATGGAGTTAAAACTCAGAGCAGCAGAAACACTCTCTAAATTCTACATAGTGCTAGAGGGGAAAAAAAAGACAAGCTCCTAAATAAGAAAGTCACTTATTTTATTACAGCCATTAAGTGATGTATTAAAAAAAGATACAGAGCCAGTGCTGTGGTACAGTAGATTAAAGCTGTCACATGCAGTGCCAGTATTGTAGATGGGCACTGGTTCAAGCCCAGGCTGCTTCACTACCAACTGACACCTGGGAAAAGCAGGGGAAGATGGGCTGAGTGCTTAGGCTCCTACACGAAGTTCCTGGATTCAACCTGGACCAGCACAGGCCATTGAGACCATCTGGACAGTGAAGCAGCAGATAGCAGATGCCTGCCTCTCTCTCTCCTCTCTAATCCCACTTTTCAAAAGAATAAAATATATCTTTTAAAGAAATGTATAGGAAAAATTTGGGTTGAAATTAAAAAGTAATAGTATAACAGGAGAGAAGAAAATTATAATTTGTGATAGAAATTTTACAAAAATTTGCAATATATCTTAAAATCTTGACCTAAAACCAGCTAAAGCACACTACTCAATGTCCTCAGTACCTATTATTAAACAAAAACAAATCAGCCATCTAATTTGTAAGGCTAGTCAATCACCTTACTTCCAGTTCAACTTTAATACACCCAACTCATTGTTACACACGAAGTAATTAGGGCTCACCCATTGTCTAAATAAATCAGTTTTCAAGTTATACTTCACTATTCTAATTTATGGGGGAAATTGGATCCTCCAAGAGTATTATCAATCTCGGTAATCCATACAAATCTGGAGATAAATTCCTTTGGAAATGTCAAGGGACCAGCCCTGTGGGCTAGCTGGCTAACACTCAGAATGCCAGCATCCCCTGCGGTGCTAGAGCAAACCTCAGCTCCTCCATTTCCAACGCAGCTCCCTCCTGATGTGTCTGGGAAAGCACAAGACGTTGACCCAAGTGTTTGTACTCCTGCACCCATGTAAAATACTGAAACGGAGTTCCACGAAACTGGCTTCAGCCTGGCTCAGCCCTGGTCACTGCAGCCATTTAGGGTGTGTACCAGCAAAATGAAAGGTATCTTTGTGTAACTCTGCCTTTCACATAAACAAGATTAAATCTTTAAACTAAATAACATCAAGATGACACTGTATGGGAGCAGCTATCATGGTACAGAGGGTGAAGCTGCACTGGAACATGCCCAGCACCACGCAGAGTGCCTGGGATCAAGCGATGCCTCTGCTCGGATGACAGGCAGCAGGTTCTGGTTCAAGTGTTCGGGTCCTGCTATCTACAGAAGACGGGGGGATGTTTATAGCTCCCAGCCCTGGCCAAGCCCAGGCCCACACCGTATGGATGCATGAGGAATTGGAAGATAGCTCGTTTGCTAGCTCACTCCCTCTCTTTTTCTCTCTCTCTTATTCAGTGTCTCTAAGTCACTCTACCTTTCAAGCAGAAAAATAAATAAAAATTCATTTTAAAAAAAAGGAGAAAAAGAAGGCATTTTATGGACCCCACAAAAAATGGAGTTCCTGTGACAGAAAATGTAGAATAGGCATAAATGAGAGATATAGGCATAAATGAGAGACAGTAGTAATTGTATAATAAGACTGAAAACCCTAAGCCTTTGAAAGTAAAACGTGTCTCAAATAGAAATAGGAGTACAATAGGATAGAATGTGCCTTGCTGCTCTGGTTTTCACAGACATCACATCATGAATACCCTCAGCTGTGCTGAAATTACCTTGTTCATGATGGCCAGCAGCTCACTCAGCACCAGCCGCAGGCGCCGAGGAGAGTCGCTGTGTTCAAACTCCAGTGTGAGTCCGTGCTGGAGCTGCGACACCAGGATGCTCTCTCCACTGCCTCCCCCGAGCTTATGCCTAGTAAATTACAAACACACAATAGCAATGACCAGGACATTTGTAAAAAAAAAAAAAAAAATCATCTTCTTAAAAATGACCTTATTTGAAATCGTCAACGAAACAGCATATCAATTTTAAATGTTTTCTATGACTCGTGAAGTATCACTTAGTTTACCTATCATTTTGGGGACTCACAATCTACAAATGTAAAGACTCCCTCACAACCAATCGCTAGCAATGGCTTTCAAGAGGACAGCAGTTTAGTCCTAGATTCACACAAGGGAAGAAGAAACACAACACCCACCTGGAACCTTTGTGAACCAGCGAAAGCTGCCCAAGTGGAGAGTTCGCCAAACCCTTCCCACAAAGTAACTGCCTTCATAAATTCAATCCACCAGCCACAGAATATATAACCCAACTTCTCTAAGACATTCTATAAGAAGTGAGAAGACACTAGAATTTTAACCATAAATGGAAAAGACCTAAGTAAAGCTGACACTATCATTCTGTTCTCTGGAGGAGGTTCTGCAAAGGAAAACCATTGGACATTCTCCTCCCAGGTAAATTCAAGCAAATCCCAACTTGCCCGTCCTGTTAACTCCACCTTACCTAAGCTGCTGTTCCTTGCTGGCATCCTGTTCTAAAGCGTGGAAGTCCACGGACAGCAAGGCCACGATGGAGTTGACGGCTTCCACTCCAGACAGAAGGCGGAGGATAAGCTTTTTATCTTGAGCCCAGCTTTGACTCTGGTCGGCAGGAGCGCAAAGCGCCATCCGCACCAAACAGGGCAGGAGAAGCCTGAGTTCTGGGTCACTGAGCGAAGCCAGGCGCACAACATCCACCTTCTGCATCGCCTCAAAGGCGAAAGGGCTGACAAACTGAAGGCTCGAACATTCAGTCATCATCACTGTGGATCCTAGTGATAAAAAAAAAAAAATGTAGGGGTTCAACTTCCATAGATATGAATACCCTCTTTTTAAAAATATCTGATCCCTACACCATTCAACCTTGGTCTGTCTGCCTTGGTTCCTCCCACCACATGGGTAATAATAACACAGGGGCTCTCCGTGCCTCCCCCAGCCCAAGGAATCTTCTGCTCTCAGGAGGTTTTCAAAGCTTGTTGTAATCGTGTATCTGGCACACAGTACTAGAACTAGGTAGTGGCAAAGCCCAAAGTTTAACTCTCACCTACCAAGTGCTCGTCCACGCCCTCCCCAACAACACCTGTCCCAGGAGCGCCACAAAACACCAGTAGCTGCCCGCAGCACAGAGGAGCTAACAGCAAGTGCCAACTAACGGCTGCCTCCCTCCACACGCCTACTACCCCACTCCCCCGCCAGTCCATCACCTGGCTGGCCACAAACCAGGTCACACTCAGGCTCCCTGGCTGCCCTGTGTGAATGGGTCAAAACCTCATGTGTAGGCTCAACAGAAAAAGCAGCGTGCCACCTAGGAAGGTGCTTGCAGTCTGTCCTCAGGAGTCGTCAAACTTCCCGCTACGACCCTCCCTCCCCAAACAAACACCCCAAAAAGCCAGTAAGCCAGTGGACAATTCGTCAAAGCCATTTCCTGCTAAGAACAACTGAGCAGCCCAACCGTGGGCACGGGGCGTGGGCAGGAATGCCGCTCGGCTTGCCAGCGGGAGGAGCTGGGCTTTGAACACCGGGCTTGGACGGCATGGGGCAGGGACATCCAGACCCGCGGGCTCACAGGGACTTGCCCCGGAACAGGCATAACACAAACCGAGAAAAGCCCAGCCGGCAGCCGACAAAAGCGCTCACGCTTCGTACCTGAATATTCTACCCTCCAAGCCTCACGGGCCCCCACGGGAATTCTGCGTCCAAGAGGCGGACGCGGCAGAAATCGAGAGCGCGGTCCGACGTCGGGCCTAAGCGGTAATCTGAGTCCCCAGACCCCAGCGGTGCCCGACTCGACCGGGGACACCCAGAAATCAGACGCCGGGGCCGAGCCGGTGGTGGGCTAGAACGGGGGCGGGATGGGGACGCCGCACCGGAGGGGGTCGGGGAGCACCCAGGCTGCAGGGAGGGAAAAGCCGAGGAGTCGTTTTCGACCTGCACCCAGTTCCTTCATTCATCCCCAGCGACTGGCTCCCGTCGGCCACCGTACTGAACTGAGAGGAAGAGCGGCTGGAGGAGGAAACCCTGAGAGGACGGCGACGGCGCCCCGGTGCGCGTGCGCGGCCCCGCCCCTTCCTCCGGGCCGGGGTTCGTGGCCCGGCTCGGCCGCCACTGGATTAGAAGACGTGTTCTGGCCTCTTTCCCGAGTCCGACAGCTGTGTCCTTTGGACCGGCTCACTAGTCCCCTGGGAACGTCGGTGACTTCATCACAAGATGATCGTGGCGTTCCAATGTCGTGACGTATGGAGAAAGTGTTGACGTTATCCTCTGCTCCTGAGCTGAACCCCTACGTAGTCCAGTTGCATCTCTGTCTTTAGCTCTTTCCTGTGCCCACCTCGCATACAAGTCCTAGAATCTCAGGTGGTAGTAGAAGAATTTAGAACATAATCTGGTCCCAAGACTGCATCTTCCACCAGCACCGTCCTAAATCCACAATGTTCCTTTCAGCCTTGGGGTTCTGTTGAGACACTGTTGGCACTTCCAGAGCTAGAGCCCAGACCTTCTCCAAGGCCTGCAAAATAGCCAGTAGTCTGCATGTGAAGAACCACTAGCCTCTATAGTTCGTCATGCTGTTTTCTTGTTCCTAGTTGGATCCATGTGTATTTACCCAGGACTGTGCTAGGTGGAACTTGGCAGCATCCAGGGCCATCACAGATGAATAATCTCTTTTAAAATAAGCTCTGACATTTAACAAATATCCGCAAAGGAAGGAAAGGAGAAATATATATGTTGCAGTGTTTCCACCTGACCCAGTAAGACATTTCACATTGTGACCCAGAGGTCAGGTGCACATGTATTCACACAATTTATAGGTCAAATTGTAAATGTGTATGCTGTACAAACATATGTAACAAACCCAAGTTTACATGAAAATAAGACTTCAATATGGGATGCACAAACTCCATGCTGTGACATCTCTGCTCACCACATACAATGAGTTGCTGACTTACAACATTGTCTTTCTCAAATTAATAGTAAGGAATGACTTGTTTATTCAATATTTGTTAAGTCCCGGGATAGTACTTTCTATCTGTTACCTGTTTTAATCATTTAAGGGCAGTAATATTTTCCAATTCACAATTATGGAGATTGAGGCTGTGAGAGCCTAAGAACTTTAACTCTCTTCCTATGGACAGCCATTCTATAGGAAGACTGTTAAAGGAAATAAAAAATTGGTTTGGGGGTATGAGTGAGGGAGAATGAATGGGCATTAACAAAATGATTTTTAAAACCTTCCCAAAACAACAATACACAATAAGCATTCTCTCCATCTTGGCCTACAGGGAAAAGAAAAATAAAATTCAGCATAAATAAGGTAGCCAGATGTCACAGTGATGAGTACTGACACTCAGCTAGCTCTAAATCCCACCTTTCTCCTCTGGGAATTTCAGTAAATAGCCCCACCACTTGACGTTCCAGAAACCTGGAAGTCATCCTGGCTTCAGCCTCTGCTTCTCAAGTTACTTCAGCATTGAAAGTCTTTCAAATCATTGGGGGAAAAATGCTTGCCAATGAGATACTTCTGTTTATAGTTACAAAGAACACATATACTCCAGGTGCATAAGCAAGTAGCTGCATCAGAAGTGGGGCAGCTGGGTTCAACAAGCATCTATCCTGGCTGCAGCACTACAAGCAGCAGCTTAACACACTAGACCAAAATTCAGGCTTCCCAACAACTGCTAAATCAAACTTTTTTGTTGTTCCACCCTCCCCTAAACTAATCTTCAAACTTTTTTATTTAAACATTTTATTTGGGAGCTGGCGTGGTAATCTAGCACCTTAAGTCCTTGCCTTGCATGCACCAGGATCCCATGTGGGCACTGGTTCTAATCCCAGCTGCCCCACTTCCCATCCAGCTCCCTGCTTGGGTCCTGGGAAAGCAGTTGATGATGACCCAAAGCCTTGGGATCCTGCACCTGCGTGGGAGACCTGGAGGAAGTTCCTGTCTCCTGACTTTGGATTGGCGCAGCTCTGACAATTGCAGCCACTTGGAATGTGAATCAATGGATGGAATATCTTCCTTTCTCTCTGCTCTTCTCTGTATATCTGACTTTCCAGTAAAAATAAATCTTTTCAAAAAATTTTTATTTGTGAGGCAGAGAGAGGGGATAAAATCTTCTGCTCACTTCTGCCCTGAAAGTTCACCTATAGCTGGAACTGAACCAAGCTGATATCAGATGCCAGAACTCACGGACTGAAGGGCTTGAACAACTATGTGCTGCCATTCAGGGTGCACATAAGTAGGGAGCCATATCACAGCCACAGGAGCCAGGACTAGAGCCAAGAGCTTCAGTGTGGGTTGCCGCATTCAAAGTAGGTTGTGCCATCCCTACTGAATCAATATTTTTAAAAGATTCATTTATTTTGCTTGAATGTCAAAGTTACAGAGAGAGAAGAAAAGACAGAGAGAGATCTTCCATCTTCTGGTTCCCCCCCCCCCCCCCCCCCCCCGCCCCGCCAAGTGGCTGTAAAGCCCAGAACTGGGCCAGACCAAAGTCAAGAACCAGGAGCCAGTAGTTCTTCCAAGTCTTCTATATGCATGCAGGAGCCCAAGGCCTTGGACCATCCACCAAGGCTGCATCAGAAATGAAGCAACCAGGACTTGAATTGGTACCCAAATAGGATGCTAGCACTGTAGGTCAAAGACTAATTTGCTGTGCCACAGTGCTGGCTCCTACTCAATCAATTTTTAAAAATGGCTTGAAACCCTGAACCCTGCACAACAGCCTAGTGGCTGAATCCTAGCTTTGCATGCACTTGGGTTCCATGTGGGTCCTGGTTTGTGTCCTGCCTGCTCCACGTCCCTTCCAGCTTCTTGCTGGTGACCTTGGAAAGTAGTAGAGGATGGCAGAAAACCTTGGGGCCCTGCACCTGTGTGTGAGACCCAGAGGAGGTTCGGGGCTCCTGGTTTCTGATGGGCTGGCTCAGCTTTAGCCATTGCAGCCACTTGGGGATGAGTTAGCAGACGGAAGAACTTTTTCTTTTTCCTCTCTGTAAATCTGACTTTCCGATAAAAATAATAAACCTTAAAAAAAATTTTTTTTAAGTGCTGATGCTTTTCTATTTCTCTTCTCGAGTGACACATAACAATACAAATTAGCTTTAACATTTTTTAAAGGATTTATTTATTTTTATTGGAAATTCAGATATACAGAGTGGAAGAGAGATAGAGAGGAAGATCTGTCCATTGATTTACTCCCAAAGTGACCATAACAGCCAGTGCTGAGCAGATCCAAAGCCAGGAGCCAGGAGCCTCCTCCGAGTCTCCCACATTGGTGCAGGGTTCCAAGGCTTTGGGCCGTCCTTGACTGCTTTTTCCCTGGCCACAAGCAGGGAGCTGGATGGGAAGTGGAACTGCCAGGATTAGAACCGGTGCCCATATGGGATCCCAGCACATTCAAGGCAAGGACTTTAACCATTACACTATTGCGCTAGGCCCAAATTAGCTTTAACATTGAATAGATCACATATCACAGTTCTCAATGTACTATCTTACATAACTACCACTTTGTGGTTAAAAATGCTTGAGAAGCAGACAACAGGGAAAAACTAAGTCCATTACCATTTCTAATCACAGAAAGTTATATTTCACCAATTCTCTGATACTTTTTTCACATTTTGACATCTCAAAAGCTGGGATGTCTGAGAGATGTGTGTTAAACTTTCCTTGACAGCATTTTAAAAAATATTTATTTTATTACAAAGTCAGATATACAGAGAGGAGGACAGAGAGGAAGATCTTTTGTTCATTGATTCACTCCCCAAGTGACCGCAATGGCCAGTGCTGTGCCGATCCAAAGCCAGGATCCAGGAACTTCCTCCAGGTCTCCACATGGGTGCAGGGTCCCAAGGCTTTGGGCCATCTTCGACTGCTTTCCCAGGCCACAAAGCAGGGAGCTGGATGGGAAGTAGGGCTGTGGGACTAGAACTGGCGCCCATATGAGATTCCAGTGCATTCAAGGCAAGGACTTAAACCACTAGGCCACTGCGCTGGGCCTGACAGCATTTTTTTTTTTTAATGTGGCACATAAAATAATGATGTATTAATACTGGTGCCTTTGATTTGACAAAATGTTACATAGTTACTGTATTTTAAGTCCAAAAAGAACAGTCTGTCTTGCATAAGCTTTCTCCTATGACTGCATTCTTTTTGATTAGTTCTTTTCCACGTAGCCATTTTTCAATCAAAACAGATAAACAAAAAGGAATAAAAGAGTATCACATTAGAATATCTACTACTTTTTAAAGTCTGTTAACTTTATTGACACCAATCATGAATCAGCCCAACTACTAAAACACCTTCTGCTTCTGGGTGAAATTCCATTTGCTTATGGCACAACTCAAAACACAATTTTCATGTTTATTTTTAAAGATTTAATCCATCGATTTGAAAGGCAGTTACCGAGAGGGAGAGAGATTCTTCCATTGCTTCACTTTCCAAACAGCAGCAACGGCCAGGGTTGGGCCTGCACCAAGTCAGAAGCGTAGACCTTCATCCAGGTCTTCATGTAGTGCAGGACTCCAAGGACTTGGACCATCTGCTGCTGCCTTTCCACAGGTGGGTGAGAAGTGGAGCTGCTGGGACCTGAACTGGCACCTGCAAAGTATGCAACATAACAGGTGGCAGCTCTACCTACAACACCACAATGCTAGCTCCTTCAGCTGGAACTTTAAACCAGTTAAAACCAGTTTAAACTTTAAACTGCTCAGTTCTTAGATTTTTTTTTTTCATCATTGCTGGATTTTCTCCCCACAGTTCCTACTGTCCAGAATGCCTCTTTTTCGTATGTAATAAACCCCCTCTGTCTAGTATTACCTTAAGAAGCCTACCCCTGACAGACCACCCACCCTTCTCCATGTATCTTCTAATTATACCCTGTCCCTCTGTCAGTCATATTACCTTATACCTGCGCTGCAATTAGAACTTGTCTGTATCTCCTGCCACAAAATACTTTTGAGAATAGGGGCCACATTTTTTCTCCTGACACAGTATGGCACTTGAAATTGTTTCGCTGAGGGACTGGTACAGCAGCTTAGCAGCTAAAGTCCTCACCTTGCACACAACAGGATCCCATGTGGGTGATGGTTCTAATCCCAGCATTGTGACTTCCTTTCCAGCTCCCTGCTTGTAGCCTGGACAAGCAGTTTAAAGACAGCCCAAAGCATTGGGGACCCTGTATCCACGTGGGCTCTTGGCTCCTGGCTTCAGATCGGTTCAGCTCTGGCTGTTGCGGTCACTTGGGGGGTGAATCAGTGAATGGAGGATCTTCCTCTCTGTTTCTCCTCTCTATATCTGACTTCCACACCCCCCCAAAAAATCCTTAAAACAATGAGTTTGCATTAGTAATAAAAACACAAAGATACCAAGAAAAAAAATATTAATAACCTGCTGAATCATGATTGCAGTACCCATCAATGTTAGTGCCATCAAAACTTAATGAGGTTTGTTACTGTGTCTTGTTAAGTGCTGCACCATTCGTATCACTTCTTATCCAACTAATTATAGTTATACAAGTATGCTTCCTAGTAGGTGGGGGCTTAAGATCAGAGATATGCTATCTCATAATTAGTAATTACTGCAAAAATGTTTCAGTGAAATTTTTAGTTCTTGGTCATCAACTAAAATTTTCTAAAGATTTATTTGAAGGCAGATAGAGGAATAAAGGAAGAGACAGGTTTTTTTATCCACCGGCATGCTCCCAAATAGCTACAACTGCCATGCTTGCGCCATGCCAAAGCCAAGAACCAAGAACTTGGATCTGGATCTCACACATGGGTGGCAAGGATTCAGCCATCATCCGCTGTTTCCCACGTGTCAGCAGGGAGCTGCCCTGGAAGCAGAAGCAGCAGCACTCTGGCAAGGATTGCCTATCCTACACTAGGCCAACCCCTACAATTTTAAAGTCTTAAAATTTGGAAAAGTTGCCCATTTTCACTCTCCTGGGTTCTTAGCTTTTTCACAGCTTTTCTGAAGCCCTATTGAAGTTCATTTCAGATCATAATTCATTCCATGGCATAACTCAAGTGGATGTGAAGATCTGAGCAACTAGCTCCTTTGAATCAGTTGGCTGCCATTGTCAAAATCTACCATAAACATGTTATTTCACATTTGAGGTTCAAGATCCTTGAGGTAACTTTTAATTGTAGTGGACTGGGACACAAGGGAGGACTAAATATTTTGTATTTTATCCATCCTTACTCTTGCTTAAAAAAAAAAAGAGGAAAGAACACTACCAACTGACTTAAAAGTCCTTTTTGTTACTATTAAGTGTCTATTTTTAAAATTTCTCTGAAAGGCAGACTAAACTCTTCCATTCTTTCACTTCCCAAATCCATGAGGACTGGGATTGGGCAAGGCTACATCCCAGAGCCAGGAACTGAATCAAGATACATCATGTGCGTATTAGGGGACCAACTAAAAGGTAGACATTAACAAGAACCTAAAATGAGCAAAGGAGCTGGCACTCAAACCCATGTCCTCCAGCATGGGAAGCAGGTGTCCCAAGTTGTGCCTTAACCACTGCATCAAATATCCAACCTGTTTTATCTTGTAAGCTTCAGTTCCTTTTGGATTTGATTCTTCAAGAAAAATTATTTCAATTATGGAGAGCAAAGAACAGAAAAGGAAAGATCTTTAATCTGCTGTTTCACTCTCCAAATGGCCACAAACAACTGGATATGGGCTGATCTGAAGCCAAGAGACAACAGCTTCTTCCCAATGTCCCATGTGGGTCCAGGGGCCCAACTACCTGGGCGATCTCTTCTGCTTTTGCGGGTCACCAGCAGGGAGCTGGATTGGCCAGAGCTGAGCCAATCTAAAGCCAGGAGCCAGGAGCTTTTTACAGGTCTGCCACAGTGTTGCAGGGTCCCTAGGCTTTGGGCTGACCTTTTCCAGACTTCAAGAAGAGAGCTGGATGAGAAGCGGGGCCGTATCTAAAAGGCCACAAGAACAAGAAGAGAGGCTCATGTTGAGAAAACAAATGGGATAACATGCAAGGCTCTAGGTATTTATTATCTATAGAGTAAGTAGTAGCCAATAAGTGTTTTAAACAAGCAAGTAAAGACCAAGAGTGGACAGATCAACTTACAAGTATGCTGAAGTGGTTCAAAGTAGTTTTGTTTAATATTTATTTGATATGGCATTTGATAATTTAGACCACCAGCTCAACTGAAATGGAAATGGTTTTACACATATTTTTATTAGAGACAGCTCCTATTTCTTGAGTGCTCCCAATTGCCTGTAGTATTTAAGCCTGAGTTAGACCAAAGCCAGGAACCAAACACCCAATCCAGCTCTCCCAAGTGGGTTGGCAGAAAGTGAATTACTTTAGCCTTCCCATGGTATTCATCATCCTAAAGCTGGAGGAACCAGTACTGGGTATTAAACCCATGTATACAAATATGGGTACAACAAATGCCTTTGAGGTAGGCAGCCAGGGTGGCATTGCAAGCTGCTCTTCCACCTGTGGCATGGGCATCCCATATGGACACTGGTTGATGTCTGGTTGCTCCACTTCTGATCCTGCTCCTTGCTTATAGCCTGGGAAAGCAGTGGAGAATGGTTCAAGTCTCTTTGGCCACTAGTCCAACGTGGGAGACTCAAAAGAAACTCTTGACTCTTGAGTTGAGAGCTAGTTTTGGTATATCAGGTTAAGTCACTGAATGCTATGTCAGATTGCCAGTTTGAATCCCAGCTGCTCTGCTTCAAAAGTAGCAGACAGCCCAAGTAACTGGTACCCTTGCACCCACATGGTAGATGTGAATTGGCACTGCAGATTCCTGGCTTCGACCTTGTCCATCTATGGCTATTGTGGCTAGTGAAGGAATTAACAAGCAGAGGGAAGACTGAGACCTTTCTCTGCTGCTCAGTCTTTCAAATTTGCGCCCAAATGCCTACAACAGCCAGTGTGTAGCAAGACAGAATCCACAAGGCAGGAACTCCATCTTGATCTTCCATCTATGTGGCAACAATTCAAGCACTTGAGCCACGATCTGGTTCCTTCCTAGAGTTGCAGAAAGCTAGATCAGAACCTGAGGCGGATTCAACCCCTGGCACTCCAGTACAAATGCAGGCATCTCAAGCAGTGGGTTGATGCACTAAGTCTTAGTACTTAAACAACACACAATGACTTAATGGGCATTTCAATTTTAGACCAGATGCCTGCCACTAGATGAACATATTTAATAGTCAATACAGAAGATCGGTAATCACTGATAACTGCTTACAAAGCTTATGGTTTGTACACTTTAAACAATGTATAGTACCATATATAGCAACACAGAATATTTTAAGCACAAAGTGGATTCTATGGGGGAGAAATGTTACTTTTAATGATATATACAAACTTGCTCGGAACAAAAAAAGAGGACAGAACCAAATCTTAAACTCAGACATTCTGAATTCAAGACTGGAAGACACTGTGTGGTACAGGGGCTAACTAAATTTTGCATTCAGTAGTATTTTTTTTCCTTTGGTAAAAATGCTACAGAATAAGCATTAACTTTTGAATCTCACAATAGGTCATGTTTGACACAGTTCTGTTGGATGACTTTGGGGAAAAGAAAGCTAAGAAAAAGATCAACTTACAACTGTCTCAAGCAGGACTTTGCAAATAGAGTTAATTTTTAGTCCAGCATTGATAACACTCCTACAGTAAGCACAGGAAAATGTTAAAAGTTAGATAATGAAAAAATACATTCAAGATTGATAAATTTACCTTACACCAGAAACCAAAACTATGTTTCTCTTTCTTCTTTGCTTTTGTGTGTCCTGGTCAAACAACTCCACTTTAAAGTTCTTGAGAGGTGGGGAGATATGTACGAGGAACCCTGACTTACCTGGGTTAGTTGTTACCAGAGTAGAACTTCTAAACACCATGGTAGGCAAAGCCTAGACATTTCCAATTCATGCACTTATGTGATTATGGTTGCCACTAAACCTCCAGACTTCCTAGTACTATTTCAAAGGTTACTTTACCAAAATGGTTTGAATGGAGTTCAAACTGTATTTCTAACATTATCCTGAGTCATTTCTCTACTTCTCCATCTCTCAGAAATCTATAATGATCATTATATGCTGAGTATTTCTGAATAATTCTTACTTTAATCATTCTGTCTCAGGCATATTCCAATAGCTAAACAGAAAAAAACTATCAAAACATGTTGCAATTTGGATTCTAAAATTCCATAAATATATTTATACACAGAGCAATCAGCTAGTGGTATGAGTAAATACATACATTTACGCACATAAATATATTAATATCAAGAGGCCAAGATAATTTCCATAAGTAATTTATTATTTACTTCTAGAACATTTCAAAGTGCTCACCAAAATTTCATATACTTTTACCTTCAAGTGTGTAGCTCTTGACTTTAAAAAAATTCACATGGAGAACTCTGGCAAATAATTTGCAAGAACATTCTTATGGAAGGGATGAACTAACATTGTAGGCTTTCAAAGTCTTAGATTTTGCAAAGGTAGAGCACACTGATTACAATGTAAAAACTTTTTTCTTAAGGTAGGGGACATGTCTGTCTAACTAAGCAGCTTGGATTCGTAACAAGTATAAATACCTTATACATAGTACAAACAAGTATGTGATTTAAACTATGAAAGAAAAAAATTCATTTCCTTCAGTAACCACTCAATAAGATTTTCAGATAGTTTTCAATATTGAAAACTACAAATAGAAAAGAAAGATTGTGTGCAGTTGTGCAAAAAGTAATTAACTCCTTTTATAAAAAGTTTCATTTGCATAGTTAATTTTTAGTCATACACAGACTATAGTAAAGAAAGTGGAAATAAATCAGAGGTAATATCAACCACGAGACAGAACATAGTTTAAGAGGCAATTCAGCAACGTACAGCTTTCTTCAAACACAATGTGCTGACAGAATCCATTTCAAAATAACCACAATAATTTTGGAGTATGTTCTTCCTCAGCCCAAGTCTGAACAAAAATATTTTAGATGGCTGCTTTGAGAATATTATAGCAGAGTTATTTTTGATGATTAATCATATTTAAATATTTTTCTTGGGCTTAAAATGTATTTATGCATCAAATAAAAATAGGGTAAAGCTAAGCTTTATTTAATGGTAGCTTATTAGGACTAGAAAATTATTACCAAACTGACCAACCTAAAAGAAATTAGAATATATATACATACGTAACTATCCTACACATTGTACACTGACAATTAAAATTATTTTTTAAAAACAAAACCCTCAGATAAATTAAAAGTGCATTAAGTATTTCTGGGTTGCTTTTGGCACAGTAACACTGCTATAAGTTTTTGCAAATTTGAGATGGAAGTGTTTTCAACAGAATAAGACACCACAATGAAGGCTTCATGAATAATTTATTCCATTTGAAGTTTCTTTCTTTTTTTTTTTTTGTTGCTTTTGTTGTTTTTTTTAAAAAGTATAAACTTTTTCATTTTCCTCAATCACAATTTGTACAACTCAGTGTTATGGCATTCGGCAGCAATAGTGTTTGTTCCTTATTCTTTGTCACGTTAAAAAGAAAAGCAATTGGACCATATTAAATGTTACTACTCAACAACAACTTTAAAACGCCCCTTCATAAAGTGACCAAGCTATTGAGAGGATTGATGCTGATATGTCCAGTAATGACATTACAAATTGTACTTTAAATTCAGCAACTTTAAGGTCCACGAATCCAGTTTCTATCTTAAAACTCCATGAATACATCAACCTGAGGAGTATTTTAGGTCCCAAATCCAGTTTTTGAATTCCTACTCCGAAAAAAAAAAAAAAAAAACCAAACCACATATAAAAATTTAAACCACAATTCTGGGCCCATTAAAACATTAAGAGAAACCAAAATGTGATTTCCAGCTGATTTGGTGGGGAGGGAAATAAACACGTATGTTAAAAAGGTTTTGCCATAATTTAGACAACTAAAATCTTAACAGGAAACCCAGGCCAAAATACCACTCATGCAACATTAAATGTAATAATAGACTGATATGAAATGCCACAGTGGAGAAGTAGCAAATTATATGATGCGACAGCATTTAAAAACTTCCTTTTAATCTATTCAATTTGAACATTTTAAATAATGCAACATAGTATTTTGATATTACAGTATTAACATAGTGCTTGATTAAAGATCTGCAAATCTTTGTTGTAACACATTAAGTTAAAAAATTACTTCAGAAGGTAAATATGAAGACGAAAGGAGATATTTTAATACAGTAATCTCTGCCATACTGACAATTGAGTACGAATACAGCTGAGGATGGCTGATTAAGTACTAAGAGCTCAATTTTAGTGGTTTAAGAAAAGTTTAGAAATATTTAAAAATTACAGCTACTTTAAAATTTAAGGATTACATATAAGTACACTTGGTGGCCTTCTGGCCAAACAATAGGGTGTACAGAAATTTATTATTCATACAGTGTTAATTCACAGTCCTGATAACTGAATGGCTTGCAGAAGAAAGGTATGGCTAGATGTTTCTCACTTGCTGGAAGCAGACATTATATAGCTAATCTTATTTAAATGCCATGATATTGAACTTCCACCCTGCTTCATAATGGATAACTACACCCAACCCAAAACAAAACAAAACAAAACACCAAAACACACGTACAGACATTATCACTGTAAGGAAGAAGTCAAGCTGTTGGTAATCCACTGGCATAAAGTAATAATATTTTGCTTATCTATATAAATAAAACATGATTACCCATACCTGTCTGTGACAGTACATTAGGAAATCAGAACCATCATCTTGTACAAAAGGCTTCATTTCTTTTTTTCCCCAAGTCAGCTGACCTTTTCTAATGGCTATTTAATAATTTTCAATTGAGTGTGAACTGGTAAGGGAAGGAAAAAGTCTTTTCAGCGAATCCTGTATATTTGGGAACTATTCCCTGATTTTCAGATAAAATAAATTGTACACTGGGTTCCCTCCTTATGGCTCTATATAAAAGAACTTTCAAGGAGTCATTTTTTTTTTTAACAATCTATTTTCAAACTGAGGTGTGGTTATCATATGTTAGTGATTTTAAGCAACTGAGAACATAGTTTTAATTTTTAATAACATATATAAAAATGATATTAATTTTGTAGAAATTCCAAATAAGCATCCTTTCCCTCAAATCTCAGACAAGTTTTTGTTTTAAAATAAACTATATAACTTGTGGTGCGTAGAATAATTTAAAAACAAATGAAGAGATGGAATCTTCAGATTTAGTATCAAAATATATTGACCACAGAGATTGATTATAGTCTTAAAGAAATTGTTGGAAACCCTTGTCATCAACTGTGTTTTCTTCATAGAAAAAAACACTTGCTAATGTTTTTATTTACACAATTTGATGAAGTAATATTGTTCATAAGAAAGTGATATTTATGCTAAGCAGATTATTTACATACAAAACAAGTTCCAGTAAAAAAAAAATAAAATATCAAATTAAAATCCCAATGGTGGTACCTCATTCTTTACTTAGCCTTTGTATTGTGTTTTTCAGAGGAAAATACTAATGTAAATTATAGAGTCAATACATAATTATTGTATGCAATTTGTTACTGTTGGCAATGTCATCTGGAGGAAAAGATATTCACTATTAAAAATAGTTTTGTAAATAAATGGATCATCCCCTTGTAGATCACTAATTAACATACAAATATGAATTTTGTTAGACTGCTTCCAGGAAAGATAGGTAGACTTGGTGACTGTGAATTCAAGTCAGCAATGCAGATAGGAGGCTAACTTGGGCTCTCTGGTGAGTAGCACTGTAGAAAGGATTACTGGGAAAGTCTGCATAAAAGCAGTTATCTTGGCATGTGCAAATAAGAAGGGGTAAAAGCTGTACTGAAGGAAGGGGTGAATTAAAGTCCCTACAATTCAATCCCTTCTTTAGGGAGGTGAGAACCTCCTTGGCATCTGCCCTATCTTAATCTGAGCTGTGTTAAAGAAAAGCACAGACTCTGGTGTTTGGGACTGCCATCTCCAAACCAAGAAAATTTAATAAATAAAAAAGGAAAAGGGAAACAGGTTAAGTTTAGAACTGATTCTTTCACTAGTGGAATAGAGTTTGAATACCAGAATTCACTGAGAATCTATTTACACCACAGTTTGATTGCACACACACACACCCAAACATATGCATACACTCACACACATTCCCAATCTTTAATTTAATAATAAAAAAGTCAAACAATCAAGAGTGATTGCTCTTAAAATAATTTGTAAAATGCCTAGAGCTGGGCTAAATTTCAACCTTGTAGCAGATCCTGAAGATAAATTTCATATAATTAATAATATCCCCATGCCTAAATGTGCCACTGTTAAAACTGAAAAAACTTTAAGCATTTAACATTAAACACCAAAATTAGTTTAAGCATTCAGTAGCAAATGTTTTTCTTGTAAAACTAAGTTTCTTTCACTGGAAATGGCCTGAAATATTAGTCATAGCCCTAAACCATAGTACAAAATATAACTGAAGAATTCTCATTTTATTCTAAGTTAAACCACCTAACAATATCACTTGTATATTGCCATCATGTTACTCTGTAAAGGTGTGATATATAAAATGCTGTAAGACCCGGTACCTTTTCCATTTATAAACACAGTGAACTTCATTACTGTACATGTACTCTGCAACTACAGCTTAGCTGTAAATTCTCCACACACAATGGTATGGACATTATTTCTCCTCTATCCCCATTAAACTGTACATTGAGACAATACAAATTTACTGTCCCACCCACCCCCTTACAAAAAAATAATACTCTAAAAGCAACCCTACTGCAACTTTTTAATTAAGACGATTACATATATTTTAGACCAATTGCTTTAAAGCAAGAAGGCAGTATAAACCTTCTAGGAAAATTTTTATAAAAGAGGTTAAGAAATATAAGACAATTTATACATTTAAAAACTTACAATAAATAAGAGATGCAGGCATTTTTGAATACTAGATACTATAATCCAATACAAGAACATCTTGATGTTCTAAAGCCATATGTTGAAATTCATTGTTCCTCATGTTTCCTCTCCATGCTTTTAATATTCATTTTACATGACTGGGTACTATGGCTCATTACTCTTCACAAATACTGTGACTGGAAAAAAAAGGTTAATTTTGCTACAAAAATGTTATAATACGTTTTGTATTGATCAGTCATCATCCTAAAGAGTTCAGTAAAGTCAATGAAAAATAGCAGGGTTATAGCCCCCCCAAGTCAAAACAATATTTGTTGAAGTAATAAGAATTAGACCCCATCACAAATGACTCTCACTGAGAAGATAAATTTAACTTAATCCTGCAGCGAAATATCCTTTTTCCTTGTTCTTTTCTTGCACAGTTCTATCAAATGAAGATCACAGCATATTCATGATAAAGTTATATAATTGATTCAGCACCACAAAATGAATTGGGAGACATGAGCGTCTGTCCTGGATTGCAGGGTCACAGGTTAGCCAGGAGAGTGCATTGTACTGTTCCAAAACAAACCTGAAAAGAAATAAACCACGTAAGTCATAAATCTATTTGCAACAGAGATTTTTGGAAGTACTTTTCAATTATACTATTAAAGCTTCAAAGTCACCTAAAAAAAAAAAAACAGTGAAAGATATGAAACAGAATCCTTGGGGGAAAAAATTATCTTCATAAAATGTGCTGAGAAATAATAACCTGTGTTAGGAAAACCCTGATTCTGAACAACACAACTGAAAACTGTAAACTCTTATCAAAACTGGAGAAAAATAAGAATTGACATTATATTCTTTTATAATTGCAACCCAGAACCCTTAATGATAAAACTGCTATACCTGAGGACATCTGAAGTCTGATTTGAGTCAAGTGGGTGGGAGTGTTTACTGTGAAGCAGCTCATCAGATTGCACTGAAGGCACGTGGAGGTGCAAAGAGGCCTAAAAAGTTAACACGGAATCAATCAGTTGACTATAAGGAAAATAATGTAATACCTACTTTTACCTAATTTTTCCATTCTGTCTTTTTCTGATGAAACACATTTTAGCTTAATGTTATGAATGAGAGGAAATATACAAATTCTTGGTCTACTTGCTTAACTAATTCATTACAAAACTAATTATTAAGTGCAAAACTCACATTGATTTGTCCTATATTTTCTTTAGCCTTACTGTTTTTGAGATGACAAAATAATTGACCCAAAGGATTTCCAGTTATTTTCAAGGTGTAACTTGCCTAAATGTATGAAATGAATGTTTAACTGGAACAAAGCCTCAGAATGTAAACTATGCAGACAAAGCTAGGTCTAGCACTAAAAAAGCTAGCAGGAATAAGCTTATGCAAATGCTTTACTTACATAAACTGTCAGCACAGCTTTGGTTCAACTGTGAATACTCTTAAGTAATACAGTGCACAAATTCCTTCTTTGCGCAATTTCATAACAGGCTTAGCAATGCCTGACACACCCATTTAGATATGGCAATGAAGAGTGAGAAAAAGGAATGCATTACTCTTCTTTGCATTTCACCTGAATGAAGTAAATCATTTTGTTTGTAAGACAATATATATCAGAGTTACAAAGATGGTGGTTTCACTAAAGAAATTATTAGATCTCTCTGTACCGTAAATGATGTGTTTTTTATATTTAGGTGCAGTCGCCTATGCAACTGCTATATGTATAAATTCTTGTTTAGTATATTCAGGAATATAACTAGAGAAGTTTATGTTAGAACTGCAAAGTCTTTATGAGTTACAATGAAACTTTCACATGGCATCACTATAAAATGTTATTAGTACCAATGCTTTAACTCATATGATAAAGAAATTTTAAATTATCTAGGTAACAGTCCACTATTTTTCCAAGCAAAGAGAAACATACCACGTGGTTTTACTGCTTATAGTACAAAACTAAAATGGGGTGCATGGAAAATAAGGTGAACAAAAATCATGGCCATTGATGCCTTACCTGGTGATTCAGAACCAGAAGTTCTAATCTTGTTACACTGTATCTGAGAGGTGAATGCCCACTTTACACTATCCTTTCTGCAAATAAATATTGAGTAGAAAAAATCTGGATAGTCCTTTGAACTTTTTGTACAGGTTTCCTTACAAAAATGTGTATTGAAACACTTGGTTCATTGAGCTATTAGTAGGTGTTATTCAATCCTTCTCTTGTGTACTAGAATAAGTTTGGGCAATGATAACTGAAGTTATTTATTGTTATTTTTCTAGAGCCTTTGATGCACACGCATGATTATGATTACAAGAGAGCAGACAGCATATGTAACCCTTTCCAAAGAACAAAAGAACTCTTCACTTCATAGAGACTCCAAAGATACTACTACTCCAGAGAAAATTCCTTGCGAATATATCCAAGATGTAATCTCTATACAGATGTTCTATACAACATCTATTGGAAGAGGAAGAAAAGTCATATACTGAAGCTAATTTTTAACCTGGTTGCTGCTGTTTAAACAAATCTCATAAACAGTCAATTCAGGTGATCAGCTATTGTTTTCTTTATGAATGGACCACAGAAGTCCATTGTTTAATCCTTAATGTCACTAACTGAATGGGATGTCATCAAGATATTTACATTTAATAGCAATATGATTGAAGGACAGCAAGAAGCCCACTACCCACTAAAACATAAACACAAGAAATTAGAAAACATGCTATCCAAATTTGACCCTGTATCTAAAATTCAGTTCACAAGTTTGAAATGGCATGACATACAGGATTAAAAATGGTAAATTTATGTAGGCTTATGTAGTAGGTAAATCAGATATGAATTTGTTATTTTGGAATAATAGCAGCAGCAACAGTAAACTACCTTAATATTTAAGTTATATCACTTACTAATAATTACTTATTTTGCTAAAAATAAATAAATAAATAAATAAATCAGGGCCCGGCACAGTAGCCAGAGACTAAAAGTCCTTGCCTTGCATGCCGGGATCCCATATGCGTGCCAGTTCTAATCCTGGTGGCCCCACTTCCCTCCAGCTCCCTGCTTGTGGCCTGGGAAGGCAGTCAAGGATGGCCTACAGCCGTGGGATCCTGCACCCATGTGGGAGACACACTAGAGGTTCCTGGCTCCTGATCAACTCAGTTCTAACTGTTGTGGTCACTTGGGGAGTGAATCATTGGAGGAAGGATCTTCTGTCTCTCCTCCTCTCTGTATATATGATTTTACAACAAAAGTAAAAATAAATCTTTAAAAACAAATAAGTAAATCACTATGTATCTGAAAATCATTACTTATGGAATACTTAATAGAAATTATGCAGTTAGGAAGTTTTTATAAGGAGAGAGTAAATGACAATAAAAAGCTGGGATTATTACAACTGTTAATTCTCAAAATAATGAACTGTTAATTCTCAAAATAATGCAACCTGAGAATACATTAAGATGTAATGCAAAAAATAACACAGTAACAATTAAGAAATTCAAATCTGGGAGGGTAGATGACAGCATCATGGTGTAGCTAGTTAAGCCACAGCCAGCATCACACATGGGCACTGGGATGAGAGCCAGTTGCTCCACTTCAATTCAGGTACTTGGGCCGACCCCAGCAGTTGTAGCCTTTTGGGGAAGTTAACCAGCACATGGAAAATTTCTGTCTTTAACTCTTCCCACTTCATTTGAATAAATTAAGACACATTGGGGGGAAGAGGTCCACTCTTTAGTCTGACACCCACTATAAATCCATGGATTTAGGCAGGTGAGATTTTCTGAATGTAGCTCACTTAGAAAATAAACAGGTTAGAAAGATGTAAGATTTCCTTTGATTCTAGACTTTATTTCCACATGGATAAGTTGCAAATAATAATCAAAACCAAGGTTATCCAGAATCTGACTTCAGGAAAAAGCTCAAACATCAGTGTAAAAATTGTGATAGTTTCACAATTACATAATTTTCTTTGTGATCCTGCCAATAGAGTTTGCAGTGGCATCTTAGACAAGTTGTAAGGATTCAAAACCCCACTGTTATATTTCCCAGTAATTATACCATAAATTATGATTATATAGGAATTGACATCAAAATAGTAATACCTTAAGAAAAAGGGGACACTGGTATTGTGCTTGAGGACATGCTGACCAGAACCAGTCAGGTAATGGACCCGCTTTGGCAGTTGATACGAAGTAACCAAGGGCCAATGGTTGCTGAAGAATATTAGTTACTTCATCATGAGATTCTGTTGAAAGTAGCCGATCAGTACCCTGACCCTTGAAAAGAAAAAAATTGAAAATATTTTAGTTCATTCAACATACCTAGATATCATAAATAAATCTATAAAAAACAGGATATTATAGTCTTATCACTACATGATGATCAATTTAAAAAGAATGCAGGAAGATCCTGAAAAAAATCAACAGCTATGCTCTTAGGAAGAGTATAATTATTAATAGTATTATAAGAATGAGCTCTTAAGAGTTGCACTAGGGAAAAAAATATGACAAAATCTTATTTTTAGGATGTATCTACTTGTGCATTTATTTGAAAGATAGAATGACTCAAAAAGAATGTGGGAGACAAATTTTTTTTTTAATTTGTTTTTTTTTTTATTTGGGAAGGCAGATTAACAGAGAGAAGGAGAGACAGACAGAAAGATCTTCCAACCACTGATTCACTCTCGACATGGCTCCAACAGCTGGAAACAAGATGATCCATAGCCAGGAGCCAGGAGTTCTTGTGGGTCTCCCACACAGATGCAGGGTCCCAAGGCTTTACTCTCTCTGGTCACAAGCACAGAGCTGGAAGGAAAGTGAAACAGCCGAGACAAGAACCAGTGCCCATGTGGGATCCCGGTGCATGCAAAGTGAGGATCTAATAAGGCTATCAAACCAGGTGCCTAAATGGTGGAAGTGGCAGTTTTTTCGTTTTTTAAAGATTTATTTATTTTGGGGGGAAAGTCAGATTTACAGTAAGAGAAGGTGAGACAATCTTCCTTCTGCTGGTTCACTTCCAAATGCAACTGCAACTGCCAAAGCTGCACTGATCTGAAGACAGGAGCATCTTCCAGGTCACCCACGCGGGTGCAGAGTACCAAGGCTTTGGGCCATTTCCACAGTTTTCCCAAGTCATAAACAGAGAGCTGGATAGGAAGTGGCCCAGGTGGGACACGAATCGACACCCACATGGGAAGCCAAGCTTGGAGGTGGAGGATTAACCAGTTGAGCGAACATGCCCCAGATAAGATCTGCTGGCCTTGGTGCTAGAGTGCTGAGCATAGCTGCCTTCCAGATAAGAAAGATAATCCATCTGCTGGTTCACTCCCCAGATGGTCACAACAGCTGCTCCTAGGCGAGGACAAAGCCAAAAACTTAGACACCACCTAGGTCTCTGGTTTGGATGAGAACAACTCATGTTCTTAAGTCATCCCTCTGCCACTTGCCAAGGAGCTTCAGCAGGGAGCTGGAACTGAAGCAGAACAGCCAGGATTTGCAACCCTATGTATTTCAATGTTGGCCCCTGCCAATGTTAACCAATTTTATTATTATCCCAAGTCTATGCTGTTAGTGAAAACTATTCTAGCAAAAACTATGAAACGCTCTACGAAACCTCTGATTTCATCAACTAATTCTTGAGAGCCATGCCTTCCCAAAACAAATCTATCCCATAGATAAAACAAAGTAGTGTTTTGGAAAACATGTCAAAATAAAGAGAAAAGCATTAAGTGATGTTTGTTTCTTCAGGATTAGTTACTATATCTCTTGGTATTTAAGAAAAAGTTTAAGGGGCCCAGCACTCAGGTATAGCAAGCTTAAGCCACATATTGTAATACCAGGAAACTACACAGATACCAGTTCCAGTTATGGATGCTCCACTTAAAATGTACCTCCTTGGGCCCAGCACGATGGCGCAGTGGTTAAAGTCCTCGCCTTGCACACCTGGGATCCCATATGGGCGCCGGTTCTAATCCCAGCGGCCCTGCTTCCCATCCAGCTCCCTGCCTGTGGCCTCGGAAAGCAGTCAAGGATGGCCCAAAGCTTTGGGACCCTGCACCCACATGGGAGACCCAGAAGAGGCTCCTGGCTTCGGATCGGCCGTTGCGCTCACTTGGAGAGTGAATCATCAGATGGAAGATCTTCCTGTCTCTCCTCCTCTCTGTATATCTGTCTTTTGAATAAAAATAAAATAAATCTTGGGCCCGGCGCTATAGCATAGTGGTTAAAGTCCTGGTCTCACACACATAGGGATCCCGTATGGGTGCAGGTTCTAATCCCAGCAGCCCCACTTCCCATCCAGCTCTCTGCTTGTAGCCTGGGAAAGTAGTCAAGGATGGCCCAAAATCTTGGGACCCTGCACCCACGTGGGAGACCCAGAAGTGCTCCTGGCTCCTGGCTTTGGATTGGATCAGCTCCAGCCATTGCAGCTGCTTGGGGAGTGAACCATTGGAAGGCAGATCTTCCTCTCTGTCTCTCTCCTCCGTGTATCTGCCTTTCCAATAAAAATAAATAAATCTTTAAGAAAATAACAAAAAATTCGTTAAAAAAAAAAAAAAGAGGAAGATGCTACAATGCCAAAGATTTTGGGAGAGGCAGGTGTCTTGGTACAACAGATTAAGCCATGGCTTGGGACTCAGCTGCTTTACTCCAATGCAGTTCTCTGCTAATGTGCCTTGGAAGCAGTGGTTAATGGCTCAAGAGCTTGGGTTCCTGCCACTGGCTTTACCTAGGCCAGCACTATCTGTTACCACCATTTAGAGAATGAGCCAGCAGATGGAACAAACTACTCTTCAACCTTTTAAATCAATAAACCTTAAATAAATAAATAAATAAATAAGAAGGGGAGACAAATTTTAGTGTCCAAACAGTATAATAAGCTGTAAAATAAATATATGTTGAAGGAAGTTAGCTGACTAAAAGTAAAAGTGGCTTCATTCAGGTGATGGAATTATTCTTTGTTACATGTGCTTTCTCTCAATAACCTCATTTCTTAGCAGTTAAAACATGAAAATACGCACAGTGAGACTGGACAGATGCCTCCCTCCCTATGTTCAAAATGTAGATACTTCATATATACATACTAAAATAACAAAGTGACAATTATATTCAATTTCACCAAAATATTATTCAACTCAGCATGATCAGTTTTGACTTCAAACAGAAGTACAAGACTGCCTGCTTTCTTAATTGATAAGCATAAGAAGGGGAATGGTGCTCAATATTTAACTTCTTTTGTCTTTCTTCTAAAGATTTATTTATTTTTATTGGAAAGGCAGATTTACAGACAGATAGAAACACAGAGGGAAAGATATTCTGTTCGTTACGGTCTTGTGCAATAGCCTAGTGCTTAAGTTCTCTCCTTGCATGTGCTAAGAGCCACATGGGTGCCAATTCTTGTTCCTGCTGCTCCATTTCACTTCTAGTCTCAGCTTCTGGCCTGGAAAAGCAGTAAGATGGATGAAACCATTGGGACCTTGCACCCATGTGGGAGACCAAGATGAGGATCCTGGCTTTTGGCTTCAGATGAGCATTCCATACGCATTTTCTGGTTTCCTGTTCATATGCTTGGGGAAAAGCAGATGATGGTACAAATAACTCACTCCCTACCACCCACATGGAAGACCTGAATAGAAGTGTAGTTTTGGGCTTCAACCCAGCTTAGCATTGGCTAATACAGCTATTTGCTGAGTGAACCAGTTAATAGAAAATACACCAGTTGCTATGCTTGGCTTCCCTCTCTCCTCTCTCTGTGCCTTTCAAATATATATATATATTTTAAATGTATAAAAAACTGATGTCTATGAGGCAAGAGCATGAATATACTGATTATCACCTCTTGCTAATATCCAAGAGAAATCAGAATCTTATTTCATATGTTAATCCCTTACTAAATTAAGGAACAACATTTGGGTAAACTAAACTTTCTAATAGGATTACCTTGCCAGCGTCACCTCCATGGGGGTAATGAGATCCTGGAGAATGCACAGGAGACCCAGTAGGAGATGCAGGAAGGATATTAATGATATCAGGATCCAGATCATCTGCTGTGTCCAACAAATCGAAGATACCCATTGCATCTGCCCCATCTATGCAGAACAAAGAAACAAAAAAACAACCAAATACTTTCCATACTCCATGGTCATATACATAAAATGAATGAATACATTTTAACCAAAACAGGTTCACTAATATTTAATGAGTGTCCACCATGGCCAGAGTATTGTGTAACAATTATATAAATAATTGTACAGAATCAAGCAGATTGTAGGCTGAGTAACGGCCCCCCATAAAGATGTCCATATCCTAATCCCAGCAATTTATGAATGTTACCATAAAGGACTACGTAGATGTGACCAAGCTAAAGATCTTGAGATGGGGAGAATATTCTGGTTTACCCAGGTGTGTTCAATGTGATCACAGAGCTCCTAATGAGAGGGAGGCAGTAGGATTAGAGCTAGGAAAGGAGACAGGATTGGATACTACACGTCTGACATTCAGGATGGAGGAAGGAGCCATATGCAAAGAATGTGGGTGGCCTATGAAGCCAGCAAAGACAAGTAAACAGATTTTGTCCTAGAGCCTTCAGAAGGAATCAACTCGACTAACACATGACTTTAACCAACTTGGACTGATTTTTAGACACTTGATCTCAGAGCTGCAAGACAATATTAAAGTACTTTGGAAAATTCATGGAAAGACAGGATTTGAAGATAATATGAGTTTTCCATGATTTTAAAATATCCTTTGGAAATGGGTGTTAAGCAATTCAGTGAACGGTAATTCAGGCAATAGGAAACTAATGCAAAGCAGGGCAGAAAGTGAAAATGTTTGAAATGAAATAATTTAAAGTATTTTATTACTGAGCAAAATATTAAAATTACTGCACAGTAAAATAAAAAAATAATAACAGGTATCTAGAATTATGTCTTTAAAGATGACATTTCTGCGATTTGCATTGGGGCACAGCAGGTAAGACATTACTTGTGATGACAGCTTCCCATATCAAAGTACAGTCAAGTTCCACCTGCTCTGCTTAACTCCCTGCCAGAAGATAGCAGAAGTTAGCTCAAGAACTTGGGAGAACATGCTGCAGTTCTTTGCTCCAAGTTTCAGCATGGCCCAGGCCTAGCTGTTATGACTATTTGGGGCATACACCATTGGATAGAGGTTCTCTGAATTTCTGCTATCCAAATAAATAAATAAATCTTTTTTAAGATGTCATATTTTGTAAGGCAGATCAGAATAACAGAATACCAATTATTTTCTGTTCTAATAAAATGTATACTGTAAGCTCACCTAGAAAAAACTACTTCCTTGCACTAGCAGTTTATATTACTACTTAAACAAATTTGAGTTGTTGAAATAAAACCAGAATAGTTGTATTCTTCAACAGTTCTGTAGTGGAAATCAGTTGCACAGAGCTGAAATCAGGGATATTACTAAATTAAAATAAGGTCAACAAGGCACCAGCAGGAATGCTCTCCTTCTGCAAGTTTTAGAAGAAAATCATTTACCCTGTCTTTTCAAGGATCCAAATCCCATATTGGCTCACATCCTCTTCCTCATTCTTTGGAGTTAGGCCACAGCATTTTTATTCCTCTGACTTGATTCCCTTTACTTTCATTACAGGGCCTACCATTCTATTGCAGATAATCATCAGACTTTCCTCTTTATGTTTCTCAAAAGAATACATGTAACTTTATGTAGGGATCATCTGAATAATCCAGGATAATCTTGCCATCTCAAGATACTTAATTTAACCACACCTGCTTAGTCTTTTTTCACAATGCAAGATAATGTCCTCAGGTTTTAGGGCTATAACATGGGTATGTTTTGGAAATGGATATGTTTTCAGCCTACCAGAATGATCAATATTTAAAAATTTCCAAAAACAATTGCCTACCATTGTTGGGATTGAAAGCTAAATCCAAATTTTCAGTGGTGTAAGTAGCTGATGCTACTTGCACAGAAGCAGAAGTAGGAAATACAAGTATGTGAGTACATGATGTATCCTGTGGTGTATTTAACTGAGATGTCTGCATGTTAAGAGTGGTGCTTCTTCCAAATACAGAACCAGTTGACACAGAATCTGAAAAAAACAATGAAAAACACCTTCTCTTTTAATAAATGATGTTTTATGTAGTATCAAAATACTTAAATAAATAAATAATTAAATCTACTATAAAACAAAGATAGCTAACCTGGCATAATAACAAAAGAGCCTTGGGGTTCCATTGCTACCAAGCAAGCACTGAGAATGCTGGGAGAGTCTGCAGCAGATATACCACACATTCTACACATGTCTTTGAGTCTTTTACTTAGAGATTGCAAATTTCGACGACTCAGCAAACAGCTCCAATCTGTGGATATCAACAATTGTTCTACAATTAATAATATTCAAAGTAACAATATTAGGGAACCAAAGTTAGAAAACACAATTCATTTTACCTGAAAGCATGAGATACAAAAAAGACAGTCACAGAGACCTTTAAATTGCTGAATGACTCTCCAAATGACTCTAAACAGCCAGGACTAGGCCAGACAGACTAAAGAAGCATTAGTTAATTTAGGTGTATGTGGGAGACACCTAAGAACTTGAATGACTACCTGTTACTCCAGAATGCAAATCAGTAGGAAGTTAGATAACAAGTAGGGAAGGTGGAGCTCAAAACAAGCACTCTAAAAATAAAGAATGTGGCCATCCCTAGCAGCAACTTAACTACTGAGCCAAATAAATCCATGTCCTAGCTATATTCTTTAAACAGGAATCATCAAGCCAAAAGTTTGTTGTTGATACTATTCTTTGTCTCTGCAAACTTTTATAACAAATACTAAATTCAATTAGTATGTTCTGAAAATATCCATTTTTCTCTCACACATATGTGGTTTAGAGAGTTTCCATCTGCTGGTTCATTCCCTAAACGGCCACATCTGGGTCAGGACAAAGCCAGAAGCATGCCTAACAGAAGTCCATTAACTTGGATGATTTTCCACTGTTTTCTCAAGCACATTACTCTGATTGGAAGTGTAGCAGCTGGGACTTCAACCTGCACTGTCGTGTAATGCCTGCTCATATGTAATGCATGTTTTATAAACATTAACTTGCAGTGCCACAATGCCAGCTACTGTGGTTCCTTAAAAATCATGAGATGGGTGTGGTTCCTTAAAAATCATCACTGGTGTGATGGCTCTACTGCTTAATCTGTAGCCTACAAGCACAACCATGCCGCATGGGAGCCAGTTGGTGTATTGGATGATCCACATCCAATCCTGTTCCCAGATTATGGCCTGGAAAGCAGCAAAGGATGGCCCAAACCCTTGGGACTTTGCATCGGCATGGGAGACTCAGAGGAAGTTCCTGGCTTTTGGCTTTGGATCAGCTCAGCTCCTGTCAATGTAGCCACTTGAGGAGTGAACCAGCAGATGAGTATCTTTCTTTCTCTGTCTCTCCTTCTCTCTATAAATTTGCCTTTCCAACAAAAACAGATGAATTTTTTTAAGAAGATTTTTAAAAATATTTTTTTTATTTTTATTGGAAAGGCAGATATACAGAGAGGAGGAGAAACAGAGAAAGATATTCCCTCTGATGATTCACTCCCCAAGTGGCCGCCAATGACTGAAGCTGAGCTGATCCAAAGCCAGGAGCCCAGGGCCTCTTCTGGGTCTCCTATGCGGATGCAGGGTCCCAAGGCTTTGGGCAGTCCTCAACTGCTTTCCCGGGCCACAAGCAGGGAGCTGGATGGGGAGCTACATGGGGAGTTGGGTGGTAAACTGGGCTGCCACTGGGATTAGAACCTGTGCCCGTATGGAATCTCCTCACATTCAAGGTGAGGACTTCACGGTCTAGGCTTCTCTGCCGGGCCCAAAATAGATGAATTTTAAAAAAGGAAAAAAGGAAACAGATAACTCTTGCATTTTATTCAGCACATATACCTAGCAATGGTCTCGATGTATGACTAACACATTTAAGTAATACATTATAAAAGCACAAGATTACCTTTCAATTCTCCATGACCAATCCTTCCTAGACGACCAATTACAACTCTCCATGGCAATGAACTCATTTGCACAAGTCCTAAGCACCATTCCCAAAGTTTCTGCAGACCAAACCTTCTGGCAGAACCTTTTTTCCGACGAGCCCTGTAAAGTAGATTATAAAAATAACCAGGAATATTTCTATAATTTATTATGATAACGTCTTAATAGAGCTCAAAAGTCAAAACACTGACTCCTTAATTTTAATGCTTTATATGATTATGTATATCACAACCAAGAATATACATAAATACTCAATTGATCAACAATACTACTTTACACCCATACTATTCTACATCAGCAAAGTGTTTTTCCACATCCATACTATAAGTTTTTCAGGTCATTAATAAGATTCTGTCAGAATTCAATTCAGCTGCTGCAGCAGAAAAACAACCATAAACAATACACAGCTAAACAAAGAGAAATGGTCAGTACAAGGCCAATCCTTGTATGATATATATGCAAGCCCTTTACTAAGCAAACACCTAACAGAAGAACTCTTGCTCAGCAAAACTAATCTTTATTACATATAAACTATACCCTAAACAATGTGTCTAATAAGGTTGCATTTCAATACTTTCATTTTAACAATCATGAAGCAGATAAAATTATCTTCTAGATTTTACAGAAAAGCAAGCTGCCTAAAGTCATGCTTTATATTAAACAAAATACAGGTACCTATTTGGAACATCAATGTTAATGATACAAGTTTCTAACAGTTCTCCATACAGATCTGTACAAGATGCAAGAATCCATCTCTGATCATGTGATAAACAGTAGCCCACGAAAAGAACATTATATTTTTGTCCAGCCTCTCCAAATGTTTCACCCAACTCTGTCTGTTTGTCCTTCACTGGGGCCAGAATGAAAGGAGGCGTATAAAGTCGAATACAGTCTGGTCTCTGTAAAATAAAAAATAGAGATGCTGTGTACAATACTGTATAATCTTAGTCATTAGAAAATGAAAGCCAAACTAAACATTTTACTTACTTTTCCATAAAATCACAAAATATGCAACCATTCAATAACTGAAGTCATGGAAAACATACTTACATCAGGACTTTTAAGAGCAGTTTCCATGGCTAACCCTGGACCAAAGCCTGTCAGTGTTTTCACATTGGTTGATGTTGGAAGTGGTCTCCGACATTGGGTAAAGGCCGAAAAAGCCAGAGATTTTAAATGCTGGGTATAGATTTGCCTGTCTTCATGCTTCACAGGTTGCAACAGGTATTGACAAGGGACAATCTAAGTATAGGCAAATATAACAAATATTAAACTTCTAATAATGAAGCAAAGGAACTATGAGCCTAAGACTCTAAAAACTCCTTACTAGAATGTTTAAACAAAGTCTAATTTAAATTATAATCTAAAGAATTATCTTCTCTTATTTATTATAGAGGTTTTTGAAAGGCATTTGGCCCTGTACTAAATAACTGTATAAGAATCTTTCAAAATGTCAATAAAGGTGACAGTGCAACGGCTCAACTGGCTAATTCCTCGCCTGCAATGCCAGGATTCCATACTGGGCACAGATTAATCTCCTGACTGCACTACTTCCCAATCAGTACCTTGCTGGTGGCCTGGGGAACCAGCAGAGGATGGCCCAAAGCCTTGGGATCCTGCACCTATGAGGGAGACCTGGAAGAAGCTCCTAGCTTTGGATCAATTCAACTGGAGACATTGCTGACATGAGTGAAGTGAACCAGCAGAAGGAATATCTTTCTCTGTGTAGATCTGTCTTTCCAATAAAAAACAAGTAATTCTTGGGCCCAGCAAGGTAGCCTAATGGCAAAAGTCCTTGCCTTATACGTGCCAGGATCACATATGGGCACCAGATCTAATCCCAGCAGCCTGCTTCCCATCCAGCTCCCTGCTTGTGGCCTGGGGAAGACAGTTGAGGATGCCTCAAAGCGTTGGGACCCTGCATCCACATGGCCAACCCAGAAGAGGCTCTGTGCTCCTGGCTTTGGATCAGCTCAGGTCCAGCCATTGTGGCTGCCTGGGGAGTGAATTATCGAAGGGAAGATCTTCCCTCCTCTCTCTCTCCTCTTCTCTGTATATCTGACTTTCCAAATAAAATGAAATAAATCTTAAAAAAAAATTCTTGTTCAATTCCTTCCAATTTTATTTGTAATATGCCCTATTTAAAATTCTTTAAATTTTTAGGCCCATGCCATATTTTCCTGCTTAGGCTTATGAAATTAAAACCTGGATTAAAAAATAACATGGGATCAGTATTTATCATCATTAGCGCAACCTTTTTATTCTTCACTATCACTGTGCTAGGACAGTAAAGTTGGTATTTTATAAGATATCTATATAACATTACAGTATATATTCTTATAACATCTAATCTACATAACTTTAAGTCAAATTAGAATTTTAGAACAATAATTTGAATGCAGGAAATCAGTGTCTTTCAAACACCAAATTGTGTTACAGATATTTAACTCACACTGTTTATCAATGTTACCTGGACAGAAACAGTACTCTTGATATGTGGAGGAAGCGTTTGGACCATTTCCAGGAAGCATCGAAGTAGCCCCAAAGTCCACACATTAGAAGAATTAGTGCTTTCATCTTTATTTTCATAGGTAAAAGGATCGATTATATAAACAACAATTGCAGGTGGATAGGTAATAGCATGTGAATCACCATCAGTGGGGATTCCCACTTTATCCCGATCCATTGAGCTAAATCATGAGGAAGAAAAAAGACAAAAAGTTGTACACTATTGCTTTGACAGACATCAAAGCAAATTCATACTATGCACCACCCCCTGCCTTTTTCTGGTGGGAGGTATACACTGGACATACAATTTCTCAGTATACAAAGTTCCCTGGTTTAGATGGAGAGAGAGAGAAAAAGAGAATAGAATTCTTTTATTATTTTATTATTATTATTATTATTATTATTATTATTATATTTTGACAATCTTTACATAGTTAATTGGGGTAAAAAGGTTCAAGGGCTTTAGGAAAGTGGGTAAGATTATTATTTCCATATTGTTTCCTTCATATTTAAAGGTGGGTATTAATAGAGAAGGCCCACCCAATTTCCCACCCTCTCTAAGGTCCTGGGAGAATAGAATTCTTAAGACTATATAGCATATCAAAAGTTAAGCATTCAATGCTTAAGAGATCAAACAGATAAATGTAAGTCCTACATCTGAGACCAATTTTGGCAGCAGCTACAAAACAAAAAAATTAGCTGGAAATAAAAGCTAGATCAAAAATGAGCTTCCAAACCTATTAAAAATTCTGCTACCCTTTTAGACTATATAAATTCATTTCCTACTTCACAACTTCAGTGGTGAACAAATTACATTCTAATTTTCTGAAAACTTTATCATACTTGAAAGAGTTACAGTGAGAGAGGAAGAGTCAGAGAGACAGAAAGATGATCCATCTGCTGATTCACTCCCCAGATGGCAGCAGTGGCCATAGTTTGGCCAACCTGAAGCCAGGAGCCAAGGGTTTCTTCCAGGTATACCACAGTGTTGCAGGGTCCCAAGAGCCTGGGTCATCCTCCATTGTCTTCTCATACAGGCGACACGGATGGAGTTCCAGGCTCCTGGCTTTGGCTTGCCTCAGTCCTAGCCATTGCAGGCAAATGGGGAATCAACTAGCAGATAGAGGATCTCTTGCCTCTTTCTCTAATTGTGCCTTTCAAATAAATATTTTTTAATGAAAAAGTCTGAGAAACACTATCAATGTTCTCATTATAAAAAACTTGAGCATTACATAAAGCACAATGTATATGTATTATATTACAACCCATTTAGCAGATATGAAAAAAAATTCATAAAACTCAATACTAAGGAAAAATGAAGGATCATTGGGCCCGGCGGCGTTGTCTAGCAGCTAAAGTCCTCGCCTTGAATGCCCTGGGATCCCATATGGGCACCAGTTCTAATCCTGGCAGCTCTACTTCCCATTCAGCTCCCTGCTTGCGGCCTGGGAAAGCAGTCGAGGATGGCCCAAAGCTTTGGGACCCTGCACCCGCACGTGGGAGACCTGGAAGAAGTTCCTGGATCCTGGCTTCAGATCGGCATAGCATCAGCCATTGCACTCACTTGGGGAGTGAATCACCGGACGGAAGATCTTCCTGTCTCTGTCTCTTCTCTTCTCTGTATATCTGACTTTCCAATAAATAAATAAATCTTTTAAAAAAAAATGAAGGATCATAGTTTTTATTTGTGTAAAAATCAGCATTTTTAAAGGTACCTTTCTGATACATCAGGATGTGGCTGAGTAGGGAGTGAAGATGACTCTCCAGAAATTCCAGCTGTCTGTAAAGTTGATGACTGTTGCCCTCCTAGCTGGCCATTTTGAACTGTACTTGCTTGTGTAGATATGGATCCTGTAGCATTACTGTTCATACTGCCAAAGGGTGGAAATGAAGGTAGTTTATTTGATGATACTCCACTATTCAAATTGGAGGATGATGAAGATGAAGTTGTTGTCAAAGTTGAATTAGCTGTAGCAATTGAAGTAGGTAGTGTAACCCCTGAAGTCACTGTTATACTGCTGCTGGCTGAGGGTGCTAGGGTAGCAGATGAAGTATTAGCATTTCCAGTACTTGTCATCTGAGATGGAGTAATCAAAGACTGATTTGGATGGGCAGCTAAATTTGGCTGGGAAAGCAGAGAGCTGTCCAAAGGCTGGGAAGCAAGATAAGGACCTAAAGAATAAAAACAGGTAAGGTATTTAATTTCTCTACTCACTGATTAGTTCTTTTCCAAATTTTTTAAGAACAGAATAATAACCTAATTGATTGTTTCTTGGTAATTACTTTCCCAAAGCAACTTTGCTAACAATCAGAAACTTAAAATGGAATTATAAAAGCCAGCATTCCTATGCCAATTAAAGAAATGATTATCATGAAACACTAACAAAATTCTATTTTCTAGGCACAATTATTTTTCAAGCAAAAAATAAATTTCCATCAAAATAAAAAATACTGTCTATACTAACAACTAAATTAAACAAAATGGTAGTATGTTAGCATAAGGTTCAAATTAAGAATGAACAAAGAATCAACTACTTTGGTTCTGCTCCTCTGTGGACTAAGTCTAAAGGAAGTTACTAATCTTTAATTCAAAGGTGTTATAGGAACCCTAAACTACTTGTCATTGTCTTAGCTATAAAATGCCCTGTGTTATGGCAGGGTTCTCTAAAAATCTTACATCTAAACGATTAGCAAATCAAGAATTCTACAAACTTAAGACATTAGACCCTACAAAGGCAATAGAAAATAGTCTATAAACCACAATTTCCTCATACCTGTTAGGATTGTTACACTAGGGATTAATAAACTTTGTATATAATGGTTCAGAAAGGAAATATTTTTGGCTCTGTAGCCAAAATGTGCCTTTTATGCCTATTCAACTCTGAATGTGTAGTACAGAATAGAGACAATATACAAATAAATGAAGATGACAATCATATTATTTATAAAAACATTTGGTGGACAAGATAATATTTGGATAATAATGGCCTTATATAGCAAATACAAATTGAGTACCTAGGTCATATCTGCAGACTTGTGCATAAAGCTTGAGCTTAGAAAATGCCTCGTTGTTACCATCAGCTGCCTGAGAAAACCATTCTGCTACCAACTTTTCTGATAGCTTCTTTGATGCAGTAGATCCAACTCTCATGATCCCATCTGCCAACAGTCGTGAAATAGGTCTATGTTGACCTAATCGACAGGACTATAGATAGGCATACAGAATGCAGAAAAGAGAAAAATTTACTACAGGATTTAGGCATATATATACACACAGACACACACACACACACACACACACATATATATATATAAAGCATTTAAGTTATTTTTAAATAATCTTAATCATTTATATTTAGCATTAATATAACAATATCAAGAGTGAAATGGAACCGAGTTTTCTTCCTTTAGAAACTTATTAAAACTGTGAAAATTTAGATATCTCTAATAAAAAAAACTAAATAATTTTATTACAGCCACAGACTTTGAATAATCATAGTTTATAGAATAAAGAAGTCAGCAAAAACAGACTCATACATCTAGGACCATTCTCTTTAAGTCAAAGCAAAATAAATTTTGGTATAGAAATACACTATTTTCCTGCTGTCCCTTAGTTCTGTGGGCTACTGAATTTTCTTAAAGGAAGCTCTATGTCAAACTAGAGTTTGACTAGAATTCGTACTACTTTATAGGAATTTCAATGATTTTAATAACTCCAGATGAATTGTGAATCTCTGGAAGTTTAATGTAATTTACAAGATTTCTCCAAATGTTTTTAATTATGGAATTCTAGGAAAATTTTTCAGGACTAGTATTTCAAACAACACTTCTTAGATAATGTTTATTTATAAAACACTACAGACATACTGAAATTAAGGAGAAACTTAAAAGGAAACTAAACACAGACTAACAAATTCTTATGCTTAAACAAATAAAGAAAAAAATGGATTTCCAAGAATTTGTGGAAAAAAAATGCACTAAGACTTCATGCCCCACAAAACATAAAACTTATAATCCTTGTGCATAGAGGTGTAAACAACAGGAAAACTATGATTTATTCTAAGAATAGACAATAATTCAAAACTGAAATAGGTCTTAGTGATTTCTAGCATAATTTCAATTATTTAAGTAAAATGATGCAATAGTGTCACACCTCAGGTCCTACAGCACGGATGAGAAACCTTTTTTCTGCCACGGGCCATATAATATTACAAACTTAAAAAAAAAAAATAGCCTCTCACACAGATTTACTGAATTTTGAATGCTGTCTGAAGTTCCCTTGGCAGGGCCAAACCAAATGATTTCACAGGTTTTATATGGCCTGTGGGCCAGCTGTTCCACACAACTTGTCCTAGAGAATCAGTATGAGAATTTTTACAAATTTTACAATTTGTAGCATTATACCTGGCTACTTAACGATGCTTAAAATTATTTTAGCAAAGGTTACTTTAAATAGGATATATAAGAAAAATTTTCATGGAAAGGTGGAATGAGAAATTCTGACACAAAAATTTTTGAACTCCACAGTTTTTCTATAACACATTTTCTGTGAACTTTTAGAGATCTGAACATTAATGAACATCACAATTTTTTTTGCATGAAAATAAACATCTGTTAGTTTCATTTTCATATCAATTCTTGAAGTACCCTCATACATGACCTCTATGTTTTCCTCCCAAAATTGAAATTTCTACCATAGGCCCAGCGCAATAGCGTAATGGTTAAAGTCCTTGCCTCGAATGCACAGGGATCCCATATGGGCACCGCTTCTAATCCCAGCAGCCCCGCTTCCCATCCACCTCCCTGCTTGTAGCTTGGGAAAGCAGTTGAGGTCGGCCCAAAGCCTTGGAACCCTGCACCCGTGTGGGAGACCCGGAAAGAAGTTCCTGGCTCCTGGCTTCAGATCGGCGCAGCACTGGCCATTGCGGCCACTTGGGGAGTGAATCATTGGATGGATGATCTTCCTCTCTGTCTCTCCTCCTCGCTGTATATCTGCCTTTCCAATAAAATAAATCAATCTTAAAAATAAAAAAGAAAAAAAATTTCTACCGTGACTATGGTACACACAACTAGCAAAGAGACCGAGTTAAACTTGGCAAAGAATTTAACTGGCTAGAATGAGAACTAAACATCTGATTTAAGATCATCATTACTGTGTCCCAATCAATGGAACTTACCACTATGTTTTACATACATCCAAGTCACAAGGCGATTTTAAAATTTTACTTCTTTTTAGAATACATACCTCATATATTGCAGTAAGATCTCTAAAAAAGCTTTTAGCTCCATTTAACAAGGCTTCATTCTCTGGACATAGTACAACATAGGCTATATCTCGTTGAGATCCATAGGGTTCCAGCATAAGTCTCTCCCAATAAGGGAGAGCAAATGGAGAAAGCACCAGAAAATCATAATCATAACCCAACAAAAACGTGGGGATTGGCAGTGGTTCTGGAGATTCATCAGTTCCTATGTCAAAAAAACATTTTAAGAAAGCACTTAAGACTTTTAATTTAAATGTCAAAAGTTAATAAAAAAATTAAGAAAGATATTTTATAAAGACTAAAAATAATAGTGTTTTGAATTATCATTCCCTTTATCACTTTTTATTGTATAGTAAAGATTTGTTTTACATACTTGAAAGCAGACAGAAACAAAGAGAGAAAGGACTGATTTTAATACCCAAAGATCTGCAACAGATGGGGCTGGGTTAGACCAAAGCTAGGGGCCTGGAACTCAGAGTGTTGGTCTCCTGTGTGCTAGTAACAACCCAGAACTTGAGTTACATGCTAACTTGGATCCACAGCACTCTGAAATGGAATATGGACATCACAAGCAGCATCTAAATGGCTTTGTCAACTACCTGCTCCTGATCCATTTTCATTAAATCTTATAAAATGACAGTTTACAAAAGTAAGCTTTAGCCTCTTCAATTTAGAAGTATAACCCTTGTTCACATAAAGTTGCTTTGGAAAGTTTAATACATACACAATGATGCAAGTGAAGTTACTTGAATACAATAAATTGAGTGCTGGAAACTTTCAAAGAAAGGCTATGACTGGAACTAGACCACAAAAATATTTCAGAAGACTAATGTGCTTATTATAATCAGGCATAGAAACTCTGAGGACTGATAAAATTAATCACTATAAGTCACTATAAATGACTTACCGTAAGAACCTCGGCCAGCCATTTTATGAAACTGCTGCCAAGTGAGAGGACCTTGAACCCCCCAAGGTCTAATTGTTCTTTTTTTCTGAATGGCATCCTGAAGAACTGGCTGAAGTGAGAGGAGCATTCGAAGTATATCCTGTGAGCACTGCATACTCACGTCTATAAGCATTTTAAAAATGAGAATAGTTATTACCAACACACAAAATTTTTTTTACATTTTATTATTATTCCTTTTATGATACAGTTCCATATTCCCTTAACCCCTTACCAATTCCCTCCCCCGACCTAGTTCCTCTATATCATTACTAATACATAGTTCTTCATACATAGTCAATTTAAAAGTAAGAAATACATCTAAGGAACTCTGTTAAACTTTAAATCTGTTTTTTTGTGTTTTTTTTCTTTAAAGATTTATTTATTTTTTTTTTATTACAAAGTTAGATATACAGAGAGGAGGAGAGACAGAGAGGAAGATCTTCCGTCTGATAATTCACTCCCCAAGTGACCAGAATGGCCAGTTCTGCGCCGATCCGAAGCCGGAAACCAGGAACTTTTCCAAGTCTCCCACACGGGTGCAGGGTCCCAAGGCTTTGGGTCATCCTCAACTGCTTTCCCAGGCCACAAGCGGTGAGCTGGATGGGAACTGGGGCTGCCGGGATTAGAACTGGAGCCCATATGGGATCCCGGCACGTTCAAGGCAAGGACTTTAGCCGCTAGGCCAATAAAATATCTTTATTTTTAACACTTATTTTGGATATTTGCATTGTTACTGGTATTTTGCCAGAAAGAACTATAGCGCACAGAGACAGGAGTTACAAGTCACGCCCTTTAATTAAACCACCAGCATGGTAAAATGATCAGCTATCTTAGACTACTTATAGTCATTAAAGCCTAATTGTGGGAAAAAGGCACACTATAAGAACTCTCAAACATAAAACTTGAATAAAAACAGATAAACCTGGTTGCACTGCTAAAATGTATTATCCTTACATATGTAAGTATGAATGGTGATGCTCATAAACATAAAATAGCTAAAAGAAAAATCGGTGCGGTGGCGCAAGTGGTTAAAGGTCCTCGCCTTGCATGCCCGGGATCCCATATGGGCGCCGGTTCTAATCCCGGCAGCCCCACTTCCCTTCCAGCTCCCTGCCTGTGGCCTTCCTGGGCCACAGTTGAGGACGGCCCAGGGCTTTGGGACCCTGCACCCACGTGGGAGACCCGCAAGAGGCTCCTGGCTTCGGATCGGCATAGCATCGGCCATTGCGCTCACTTGGGGAGTGAATCATTGGACGGAAGATCTTCCTCTCTGTATATCCGCCTTTCCAATGAAAAAATAATAAAAATAAATCTTTAAAAAAAAGAAAAATCACCATATGATACTGATATAACTAATGTGGCCTCTGATATGTGTACAATATCACTGCAACTGTCTGAGTATACTATTACATGATTCAACTTTGAATAGCATTGCCAACCTTAATCTCCTATAACCAAATACAGTACTTAACGATCATTACATATAAACTATTAATTTCTAGAAAACATTTTCACTGAGTAAAGTTGGTTTTACAACCACATGGGAGACTTGTAAACACAAATGAAGAGCTCAACTCCAAGAAATTCTGATCTGAATAAACCTGAGGAATTTCTACTTTAACTTAGTACTATTCTAACAGACATCCTTTTCTCCTCATTAAATATTACTGAACATGAAATATCTATTGAAGATGTACTACGGAGCATAAATTATACTAGTTGCTGAGAACACTAAATAAACAAATTCCTATTTATGTTTTCAGGCATCTTATAATGCTGGGGAGGAAAAACTGACCTGAAGAAAATGTAACTTTGTAATTATTATAATTTTACTAAGCAAGGAAAATAATTATATATATATGTTGGGCTAAGAAAGTTTTTGAAATGACACCAAAAACACAAGCAACAAGGAAAAAAACTAAACAAATAGAAAAACCTTTGTTCTTCAAGGAACACCATCAAGAAAGTGACAAGAATAATCCCTAAAATAGCAGAAAATATTTGCAAATCATATACCCTCTAGGAACTTTTTTTAAAATCCTTATATCCAGATCGTATGAGGAACTCTCATAATTTAGGAACAAAAGATATAAAAATTGAGAAGAAGCCCTGAAAAGACATTTCTTCAGGAAAGATATTAAAATGCAAAATAAACGAATGAAAACATGAGGCCAGCACTGTAAAGCACTGGGTAAAACTAGTGCTTTCAATACCAACATCCCATTATGTGTGCCAGCTACTTCACTTCCCATCCAGCTTTCTACCAATAACCTCAGAAAAGCAGCTGAAGATGACCCAAGAGTTTGGGTCCCTGCCACCCAATTGGGAAATTCAGAAACAACTCAGGGCTCATGACCAGACTGGCCCAGCCCCAGCTGTTACAGCCATTTGTGGGAGAAAAGATCTCCTCCTTCTTCATCTCTCTCTCCATCCAGGCTTTTTAAAAAATTAAACAAAAAATCTTAAAACGAAAATATATTCAACATCATCATTACTAATGATGAAAAGGGAAACCAAAACCTCAATGATATACTACTTCCTACTGATTACGACTATAATCAAAAGACATACGAAGGCAGGTATTTGGCTTAGTGGTTAAAACCAACATATTCCATACTGTCACCAGCTCAACTCTACCTTCCTGACAATGGAGACCCTGGGAGGCAAAAGGTAATGAATGGCTCAGGTAGTAGATTTCCTGCCACCCATGGGAGACATGAATTAAGTTCCAAGCTCCTACTTCTGACTTTTCATGGGTAGTTGTTATATAGGAGTAAACCAGTGGATGGACTCTCTCTGACTTCCAACTATTAATTAAACAGAGAGGGAACAGAGAGAGGGAGAAAGGAAGAGAGGGAACAGGAAGAGGAGGAGAGCGCAAGACGGACAGAGAGAGACAGAGAAAGGGAAGGGGAGAAGAAAAGGAGGGAGGGAGAGAGGAAAGGATTGGAAAAAATAGAACCTTCACACATTGCAGACAGGAATAAAAACAATCTGGCAGTCTTTCAAAACATTATGTGAGTTACATGATTCAGCAAGTTCACTTAAGAGTCACAAAAACATATGAACACATCCAAACTTGTACAGAGATCTTCACATCAATATTACTCATAACAGTCTGAATAGATAAACAAAATAGTATATTCATACAATGAAATATTATTTGGCCTTTTTAATATTTAAAATTTATCACTGCCAAATATTAATTATGCTATAACATGGATGAAACTTAAAAAACATAATGAAAAGTGAAAAAAGTCAGCCACTGATGAACATATACTGTATGATTCCACTTTATGAAATATCTAAAAGAGGTAAATCTATAAACACAACATGCAAACTGCTGGTTGCTCACATTTTGAAGGGAAAGTAGGAAGGGAAAAAAGAAGTAGCTAATGGACATACAACTTATTGTTGGGGTGATAAAATATGTTCTAAAATCAATTATAGTGATGGCGAAAATGGCTGAAAGCATGATGTGTTTACAAAGCTCCTTAAGACAATTAGCGAGACTAGGCACAATCTACAGCAATTTTTGAGTCTGTATTATTACAGAGGGAAAGACAGAGACAGAACGACACACAAACACACATAGAGCATGAGAATCACCCATCTGCTGGCTAACCACCCAGATGCCACCATAATCAATAAATCACACAGCACATTCAAAAGTGACAAAGCAAGGAGAGCAAACAAAAAGGCTGGCTTCTAATGTTATACTGAGAAGATGGTAGCCAGTAAGATATACAGGAGACAAGAGAGTGATCTGCTTAAAAAAAAGGGGTCAACGCAGAAGGAACAAATAGCCAAAAGCTCTAATATAGTAACTTGCCACTTGATCATACTGCACTAACTTAACAAAACTATTCAAACACTAAGCATTGTTTCTTTTCTTGTGTTTAATTATTTTTTGATAATTCTTAAAATGAAACTAAATTTTATGTTTATAGAACTTTGTATCAGTGTTTACTATCTAAAAAACAAAACAAAACAAAAAAACCTACCAGGTAAAGATCAATAGTTCCTACCATTTGGCAAGTAACTTTGTTAGACAAACACTAGTAAGCACCAGGATCCTACATGGGCACTGGTTCATGTCCCAGCGGCTCCATTTTTCATCCAACTCCCTGCCTGTGACCTGGGAAAACAGTAAAGGACGGTTCAAAGCCTTGGACCCTGCATCCACAAGGCAGATCTGGAAGAAATTCCTGGCTACTGGCTTCGGATCAGCTCAGCTCTGGGCCTTGTGACCATTTGGGGGAGAGAACCAGTAGATGGAAGATGTTTGTCTCTCCTTCTCTCCATAAATCTGATCTGCTTTCCAAAAAATATATAAAATAAATGAATAAATAATAATAAACCTTTAAAAAAACCCTGAGTTTCACAGTGTACCAAGCATCACTGTGTTATATAAATCAGCCATTCTGATGCTCTCAATACAGTAGAGGTAAATCTGTTATTAATCCTGAAACTAAATGACATGCTGAAGATTACTGGGAACGCGTACTGAGAGTTATGTTTCAAACTCAAGTAATCTGACTCCACAGCTTGTGTAAGTTTCTTTTTCAATTTTTTAAAAAAGATTCCTTCCTTCCTTCTCTCCCTCCCTTTCCTTCTTTCCTTTCTGTCTTTATTTGAAAGGCAGATTTACAGAAGAAGTTATGGAGAGAGAGATCTTCCATCTGATGATTCACTCCCCAAATGACCACAGCGGCAAGCTCAACTGATCCAAAACCAGGAACCAGGAGCCAGGAGCATCTTCTGTTTCCCCTACAGGTGCAGTGTCCCAAGGCTCTGGGCCATCCGCCACTGTTTTACCAGATCACAAACAGAGAACTGGATAGGAAGTGGAGCAGCCAGTACTAGAATTAATGCTCAGGGCCTGGCGTGGTCGCCTAGCAGCTAAAGAGACTGCCTTAAACACGCTGTGATCCCATATGGGCGCCGGTTCTGGTCCCGGCAGCTCTACTTCCCATCCAGCTCCCCGCTTGTGGCCTGGGAAAGCAGTCGAGGACAGCTCAAAGCTTTGGGACCCTGCACCTGTGTGGGATACCCAGAAGAAGTTCCTGGCTCCTAGCTTTGGATCAGCATAGCATCGGCTGTTGCGCTCACTTGGGGAGTGAATCATCGGACGGAAGATCTTCCTGTCTCTGTCTCTTCTCCTCTCTGTATATCTGACTTTCTAATAAATAAATAAAATCTATTAAAAAAAGAATTGGGCCCGGCGTGGTGGCGCAAGTGGTTAAAGGTCCTCGCCTTGCACGCCCGGGATCTCATATGGGCGCCAGTTCTAATCCCGGCAGCCCCACTTCCCTTCCAGCTCCCTGCCTGTGGCCCAGGAAAGCAGTTGAGGACGGCCCAAAGCTTTGGGAACCTGCACCCACGTGGGAGACCCGCAAGAGGCTCCTGGCTTCGGATCAGCATAGTATCGGCCCGTTGCGCTCACTTGGGGAGTGAATCATCGGACGGAAGATCTTTCTCTCTGTCTCTCCTCTCTGTATATCCGCCTTTCCAATGAAAAAAATAATAATAATAAAAAAAAATAATAAAATAAAATAAAAAAAGAAGAATTAATGCCCATATGGGATCTTGGCACTTGCGATGGGAGGATTAGCTAATTGATCCACTATACTGGGCCTACCTTGCCTGCTTGTTTTTAACAATCACATTTGTGTTACAATAATCTTGCCCTTTATTTTAACATCTAATATGCACTTACACATTTTCCTTTAAAAAAATTTTTTAAAGAGTATCTTAGTTCTCCCCTACCACTAAGATTTATTTACTTATATTGGGAAGTCAGATCTACAGAGAAGAGAGAGACAGGGAGAAAGAGCCTCCATCCACTGGTCCACTTCACAAGTGGCCACAACAGCCAGAGTTCAGTCAATACAAAACCAGGAGACAGGAGCCAGGAGCCAGGAGCCTAATCCAGGTCTCCCACGCTGATTGCAGTGTCCCAAGGCCCAGGGCCATCCTCCACTGTCTTCCCAGGACACAAGGAAGGAGCTGGAAGGTAAGGGAAGCAGCTGTGTTCTCAATTTCTTTTAATATTAACAATAATAATGTTATCTCACAGCCTCAAGAAATAAAATATTACAAAAATGATCTTTAGTGCCCATCTATTTTTATTCTTCAGTCATTTCTGGACACAGGCAAAATATCAAGAATTAAGCAATACAAATAAATATATTTAACTTTGCTTGTTTTATAACTTTAGCAAAGGTAATACTTTGAAAAGATATATTGCTGTATTATTATCTTCTGGGATGTTTTCTCTCTTCTTTCCCAAAACACTAAGATTCAGCTATTTGTTACATGTGACTTAAAAAAATACTCATTTAAAAGTTAGAAAAAAAGAGGGAAAAACAGAAATCTCTTCTCTCACTGGTTCACTCTCCAGATGTTGCAATGGTAGGGACTGAGCTAGGCTGAAGTCAGCTTCCGGACCCTCCTGTTCTCCCACATGGGTTCAGGAACTAAAGCATTTAGGCTATCTTCCAAGCGTTCTCAGGCACATTAGCAGAGCTGGATTGGAAGTATAGCAGCATACTGGATGCCAACTTTGCAGGCAGTAGCTTTACCTACTATGCCATAGTATCCAATTTCAAAGCTATAATATTTCACATGTACTACTATAATTATCCATTCTCTTCTGGGTGGGCATTTTTAAAATTTTTATTTCGCCCAACTTTGTTTTATGGTTTTATTTATTTTTACTGGAAAGTCAAATATACAGAGAGGAAGATCTTCTGTCCAATGATTCATTTCCCAAGTGGTCACAATGGCCAGAGTTGAGCCAATCTCAAGCCAGGAACCAAGAGCTTTTCCCAGGTCTCCCACGTGGGTGCTGGGTCCCAACGCTTTGGGCTCTCCTCCATTGCTTTCCCAGGCCACAAGCAGGGAGCTGGATGAGAAGCAGGGCTGCTGGGATTAGAATCGGCGCCCATATTCATATAGGATACTAGCACATACAAAGTGAGGACTTTAGCCACTAGGCTACTGTGCTGAGCCCATTTTATAGTTTTAGCTCCCTTGTAGTTAGTAGCAATTTAAGGGCAAAATACCCGTGGTTAATAGTTCTCAAAATACCATGTACATGTGTTTTAAAAAGATAAGAATCAGATAAAAAGGTTTTAAAATTTTGTTTACTCATTTATTTATTTGCAAGACAGAGAGAGATCTTCCATCAATTGGCTCATCTGCAAAATGCCCACAGCAAAGACTAGGATAGGCCAAAGCCAGAATCTGCTCCAATTCTCCCATGCAAGTAAGAAAGGACTATTTGATCAACCTCTTCCTGCCAGGATGTGTAGAATTGGAGCTGGCACTTGAATCCAAGCACTCCAATATGGGTTATGATCATCCTATACCAAATACCTAGTTCCAAATAAAAGTTACATGCTATACACCCCTTAAGAGATTCTCACAAGAACTACATTCTGAAAGAGGTAAACTTTCTGCATATATTAGTCTATATGACTTAAAGCTTAAAAAGTTAATCAGTGGCATATTGAAACATTTTTAAAAAATATTTATGTATTGTTATCTGAAAGGCAGAATGTTTTTGCAGAGACAGGAGAGAGAGAGAGTCTTCCATCTTCTTTGGTTCTCAAATATATCAAAATGTTGAGCTGGCACTGTTGCACAGTATGTTAAGGCTACCACCCACGATGCCCACATTCCACATGGAAATTAGTTTGTGTCGTGGATACTCCATTTCTGACTCAGCTCCCTTTAATGTAATGGCCTGGGAAAAGCAACAAAAAATGACCTAAATGTTTGGGGCCTACCACCCATGTGAGACACAAGAATAAAGTTTCTAGCTCCAGGCTTTGGCTTGGCCCACCTCTAGAACTGGAAGATGGAGGATCAATTGACCAATTATTCAACTGACCAATTATTCAACTATTCTTTCTTTTTCTCTCCATAACTCTTTAAAAATAAACAAGAACATCTTAAAAATACTCATATATTCCAAGAGTCTAATACATAAGCCTCTAATGCTTTCCATCTGTCCGAGCAAATATCATGAATCTCCTGGACTACTGAAAAAGCCTTTCAATGGATACAACTGCTTCTACTGTTACTTTCACCATCTCTAATCCCTAGGCTCCTTTCCACATAACACCACAACAGTTAGCTCTTAAAAAAACAACAGAAAATAGGATGCTATTTCTTCAAAACTAGTCAACAGTTTCACATCTCACATGAAATGAATTACAGAAGTTTTCCATATAAAGAGACCGAATGTGATTTTGGTATTTAGCCACATGTAAGATTTCATGTCCTATCATTTTGCCCATAATCCAATACAGTTGCATGACAGTAGTCTTGTTAATAATCCTCAAATATATCAACCACATTACTTCCTGAAGATCATGGCACCCAGCTTTGCCACTTTTGAAATGCTTCTCCTTCAGTTAACCACATAGTTCACATTTCCTAGTTTATGTAGTTTATTCAAATGCTCCTTTTTCAGTAACATCTTCTCTGATCATACATATAACACCAACTTAATCATTTTTAATCCTAAACATCACTTCCTCATCCTATCTATTCTTCCATGTACATGATCATTTTCTTGTTTACTGTCTGTCTCCTCCACTAAAGTATGGGTTCAAAAAGGTAAGAAAGGCCTGTCATCATTGCATACTCAGTAAAGCTGCCTGCCTGCAATGCTAGCAACACAAATGGACACTGGGTTGTGTCCCAGTTGCTCCACTCCCCATCTGGCTCCCTGCTAATATGCCTGAAAAAGCAGCGGACTAAGACCAAGTGCTCAACTCTTGCTTCAGTCTGGCCCTACACTGGTCATGATAACCATGTGAAGAAGGAACTAGCATATGGAGGCTCTCTTTCTTCATCTCTCCCTCTCTGTAACTTTGCCTTTCAAATAAACTAAATATCTTTTAAAAAATCATCAATAAGTGTATTAAGTCCAAATTAAGTGTCCATATTGTAACTCTGCTTTTCAAATAAATTAAACATATTTTTAAATAACTATTAAAAGAGTTTTAAGTAAAAAAAAAAAAGTTTTTAGTCCAATAATAAGTGTCTATATTAACTGATGGGAAACTACCTCTAAACTCTTTGCTAGAAAACCAAAGCAAAGTCATACAGTTACAGGAAAACCAGCAATTTATACAAGTATTTTGCAAGCAAACTTACCATTTCTTTTGGACCATGGATGTAAGCATGAACTTTTCACAAGTGCTTCATCAACTTTTCCTCCTGACATATTATCCATGAACTGACGCCCATGTTCCAACGCAAGGTAGCAATCATTGCAACAGTCCCGCTCTTCAACACGTACCCAATTGCTAATTACACCAATTTTGGGAAAAGGATCTTGGTCTGCCACTCCAAAGGGTGAAAATAAATTAGTGCATTGATCTTGTAGCAACAATATTAATTCATCAGGAAGCTTTTCAGATTCCTTTAGTCCTCCATTAACTTGTTCAGAAGAAGTAGCCCTGAGAGCTTCAAAACGTTTTTCTGCTTCTTTGCCACAGTCTGTGTTGCGTCCTATGATATCTAGTTCATCTTCAAGAAATAATCCTGAATTATTTCCAAATTTTCTGTTCATGACTGCACTGAAGCCGCAGGTACATCTATACTGTGCTTCCTGCGTTGGATCTGGAATGTAAACTCCAACATCGGCACCCTTAATATTCATGTTGCAAACACAGATGCAGCAACTATCAAAGTTGCAGTCTTTAAACAAATTCATAACTGATTCTGAAAGGATGAGGTTTACGTAAAGACTGTGTGCTTCAGGGATAGAAGGAACAGTTGCAGGTTCAACAGAATTGAGGGGTCTGCATGTGGATGGGGTGGAAGCTGGTGAATACAAGTCTGAATTTTCGTATTTAACAGAACCTTGAGCACTGGCAGGTCCACCTGCTCCACGAGGAGTCCTAGGAGTCCTTGGAGTCCTTGGAGTTGGAAACCGAGGCGTGGATGGTGAAGGAAGAATTCCTGCTCCACTGTTACTAGGAGGTGCACTACTAGGAGGCATTCCAAAAGAAGTATGGGTTTGAGGTGTGTAGGCAGGGCCGTACTCTTGATCCATGTTACTTCCATCACTACTGCCACCAGAGTAAAAGAGAAAATCACATACAGGCATTACATAAGTAGTGTGAAATATAACTAGAAGCATCCCAAATGTTTCTAGTTAACACTGCAAATTATGAAAGAACAATCAGTAAAAGGTACAAGGAGTTTTTTTAGTTAATACCTTCTGGGTGATTAAAATGTAAAAAGAATGGGCAATATGAAAGTGTACAAAGGGGGTAATTTTGAACTATTTATCAACAGAAAAAATGCTCCCAAAGACAAGTAATTTAACCAGATCATTTTTAAAGGATTTTCAAAACCCTATATTCTTTTGTCAGCCCGTCAGTTCCTTCTATAAATAAAATATTATGATAAGCATTCATATACCACAATAACTAAATAGTGACAACAAACTCATACCCTTCTTTGATGAATGGCATTGTAGGTCCTGAAGGAAGCAATTCCAACTTTCCAACAGTCCAACTCTGACGATAAATACACTCTTCTGGCAATTTGATAGGTGGCAAACATTGGCTTGGTAGAGTTTTTAGCGGTGCAAACATGGAACATCCCACTAGAACTTGACAATTTTCAGGCTTATAGACATAAGAAAAATCCTACAAATAAAAATCAGAGTTATCAGCATCTAAGTATCTGGGGGGAATAATGGAGGCTGTAGGAGGAATCAACAAAAAGCGAAAAACATTTGGGCTTTTTCTCCTATTCTTTTTTTTTTTAAGATTTATTTATTTTTATTGGAAAGGCAGATATACGGAGAGCAGAGGAGACAGAGAAGAAGGTCTTCTGTCGATGGTTCACTCCCTAAGTGGCCGCCATGGTTGGAACTGAACCAATCCAAAGCCAGGAGTCAGGAGCTCTTCCTGGTTTCCCATGCTGGTACAGGGTCCCAAAGCTTTGAGCTGTCCTCGACTGCTTTCCTAGGCCACAAGCAGGGAGCTGGATGGGAGGCAGGGCAGCCAGGAGTAGAACCTGCACCCATATGGGAACCCGGTGTGTTCAAGGCAAGGACTTTATCCACGAGGCTATTGTGTCAGGCCTTTTTTCTTCTATTCTTAAAATGCAGTGATAGCAGACAAAAAAAAGTCATACACATGAATAAAACTCACATCTTGAGATTTGATTAATGTCTGTCACTCTTGTCTAAACTCTAGAGAACACAGTGGTCTTTCTACTTTTTACCTGTTGAATTTGTAGAGACAAATTAGGTTTGTGATTATAAAGTAAATTTTTTAAAGTATGCTAATGTAAAAAATAAGAGAAAAATAAGTAAGGATGTTTTTAAAGCATATATATGAAAGATGTGTCATCTGTCAACTTTATGCTTTCTCTCTATAAGTAATTTATTCTCTACATACACACATTCTGAATAGTGTTTGATAATTCAGTCCTCAAATTTGTAAACTACAAAACTATAATCACTATGAAAGGGTTTTTTTTTAATATTGCAACAAACTAATTATATAAGAAAATTAAAAAGCGAATTGCTTTTCTAGAAAAATAAAATACTTACTTTAACTTCAGATGGTTTTGGGCTACAGAATCCCTCATCAACTTCAATTTTGAACTGTGCTCCTACACTAGAAGTATTTCCTTCTAGAACAGTTCCTCCAGGTGTTATATCCATACTTCCATACTCTTTATTATTCATATTCATTGGGGAAAATCCCATAATATGTTGTTCCAATGATGGTGGTGTAGGATACATCTTATGAAGATCTGCAGTGCCTATATTTAATAAAGCAAACATCTTAATATGAGACCAAAAAAAAAAAGGAGAATCAGTTTTTTTAAAAAGGGAGTGGGAATTTTAAGATTAAAAATTTGCAAATTTATGCTATAAACTACTAAATACTAAAATTAAAATAGACATGAGACAGCTGAATAGTAATCTATAGCCATTTTTAGGTGTATAGAACCCAGTTGTATATAAACTAATAATTGTAATGTCCATGTAGAAGTCATAGGATGTGGTTCAGAACTTGCACTCTTTTTTTTTTCTCTCTTTCTTTTAACATGTTGGTTACACAATACCATGTCAACTAATTCCATTACGTTATAAATTGTTACTGATGTAATGTCGGGGCTTTTAATTGATTGGGATGATACTCTGTCGGCTCTACCTTCAGACCAGAGACAATCTCCTCAAGAAACGGTTGAACTTATCTGGACAATAAGATGCTGGACTCTGCTTTGTAGATGCTTGCAAGGAAAGAATCTCAACTGAATTTGAACTGTGGTAATGCAACAAGGTGGAAGAATCCACCATGGGTGGGGGGGTTTGGGGAGGGGAGGGTGGAATCCCAGTGTCTATAAAACTGTGTCACATAATGCAATGTAATCAATAAAAAAAATGCAAATTTATCTGGAACAGATATAGAAAGCTTACTTATGCAAGATAACGGGTCCAGATTTCCTGTCTTTGATTCCTTGCAGCTGGCCTTATCATCAGATCCATTTGCTGATTTTTTAGATCCAGGCTATTTTTAAAGAAAGCAGTACATATTTATCTGAAATTTTACATTCAATATTATCTCAAACTAGCAATTACCCAGACATAAAAGAAAATTCACCATCAAAAATATTTTGTATCTGCAAAAGTCAAACACACACTAAGTTTCAAAGATAGAGACAAAACAAAACCTTAAACAATCACTGACTCCCGATAAGTTGCTCTGAATAATGACTCAATAAGCCTTCTGATTGACAGAGGAATAAGCTCCAAATAACCCAAATTCTCGAAACATAAAGAAGAATAAGAAACAATTAAAAATCTATTAAAATAAAGAAATCTGCGATAAAGGTCTTAAAACTGACATCAAAATTGCTTTGTAGTAAAAGATACTCCTAAAACATTTGTCCTTTTAATTTAAAGACATGAACTTTTCCTATATAATCAACAATATCTCTCAATTTTCCCCTTTGAAATAAAATGTATTCATTTGAAAGGCAGAGTTACAAAGGAGAGACAGACAGAATGAGATCCGGTATACACTAGTTCACTTCCCAAATGTAGCCCCAACAGTTAAGGATGTGCCAGGCCAAAGCCAGGAACTTCATCTGGGTCTCCCATAGGTGTGGAAGGGTCCAAACACTTGGCCTTTCCCTGGCACTCATTAGTAGAACTGGATGTTAAGTGAAGCAGCTGGGACACAAACATAAACCCATATGGATCCACTGTCATTGCAGGCAGTGAGTTTACCTGCTAGATCACAATTCCAGCCCCTGAATTTTTTTATGTTTTTACATTCTTACAACATTCTTCTTACTTTTCTAAACATACACTAATAGGTAAAACTAAGCAAAACCTTCAGAAACCTAATGACAGGGTAACAGGGTTCTTAACTGTAAACAAGTTTTAACATATTGACCAAAATAAGTTTTATTATCACCAATCTATCACCAATGTTTTTAGTACTGACATTTGTAGCCTGTCTTCTATTAGTCCCTTTGAGGCAAATATGCAGACTGAGTTCTGACTACCAACTTCTTGCTTCAGGGGAACCACAGCTGATACAGGAATGCTAACTAAGACAAACTTATCAAAGAATTCAAGGATTTATACTCATGTAGTACACAGTGCCCTGGTAAATGTTTCATTATGAGATAATCAAGTATGGCTATATCTGAGATATATACACAAACAAATATATAGGCATATATATGCTTTGTTATGGGATTTGGGGTAAAAGTCTATGTACAGTATATTTACCATACACACACACACAAATACGCATATGCTGAGAAGGCAAAAATCATGTTATACAGGACAAGACCAAAAGTACCACTGAAATTTAGAAGCAGATAAAAAAGGAATTCCTCTTCATAATAATACAGCACTCGATTGATTAATCTGCCAGACTTGACTTTCTTGGCCAACTATTTCTGTTCATTTTTGTTTATTTATTTGCAAAAGAAAGACCCCCAGAAACAGAGGAAGATCCAGAGCTCCCATCTAAGTTATACCCTAAATGCCCATTATAACCAGTTTGGCCAGGGCCAAACCCAGGAACCAGGATCCAATTATTTGAAAGGAAGCTGGAAGCAGGAAGAGCTTGGTACCGAACTGAGGTAATTCAACATGGGACATAGAGTCTTAACTTATAGGCCAAATGCCTGCCCAGAGAATCTCATTTTTCTGAATTTTAATTACTTTTATGCTTACCTTTCTATACAAATGAATATTAAACACTAAATACGAATTCTTTCTCTTTTACTGTTATGGTGTGGACCTATCTTATTAACAAAACATGCAATTTTAGTTTTAATTACTTATGCATTCTCTAAACAAGTCAATTTCGTAGTTATTTCTCAAGTTAGAGGATTAAAAAAACGGGAAAATCTGCTTCCTAAGAACTACAAAAAAGACATGACAGAGCTCAAGTCAAGCTGAATCACATGTCCTTCAAAAATACTAACAAAAGGAAGACAATTCAAAGCTTACAAGTGACTCTATAAACATGACATTAAAATATAAACTAAAATCTTATTTTAAAATATCTTATTCAACGATAAACCATTACTCAACACACAAATAACTTCTGAAAAACAAAAACTTAAATCAAGGAAAAAAATTCCCACCATTCTAATGATTAAGAGAATATACTCACTGTTAGTTCATCTTCATCAGAATTGAAGAGATTATCAAGGTCAGTGTAAGAGACAGCAAGGTCTGAGTCATAAATCAAACTGGTTGATGGAGGACGAGCATGACCAGTTGGGCGCGGAACATCTAGATGTGTTAATCAGAAACAAAACAAAAAACTCTACTACTGACCAAGTAAGTATCATTCTATTTATTTAAATTATATACATAACTTAGCTTTTATGGAAATTATTTCTTTTAGAAAATCTAGAATTTTGCTGCTATTTTTTCTGATAAAATGTTGTAAATAATGGTGGCACCTTAGTGAGGAAGCTCACTGCCAAAGGCCAGATGAATACATTAACATAGCTAATACTTCCAAAATGAATTCTTAAAATTATAAACAGTTTTAGGACAACAAATTAAACACACATATTTTTCTCTATTTTCCTGAAAGGTAATGACAGTACAATATAATGACTAATGGCTCCAGCTCTTGAGTCAGAGTAATTCAAGTCTAGGTCCAACACTAATGGCATGGTTCTGGGCAAGTTATTCAACTTTTCTATGCCTCACCAATGATGTGTATACCAAGAATTAAATATGACAGAATGTAGGTAAAGTCTCCCACACACTGCCAGGCATTTAATCAATAAATATTATCTTTAAAAATTTTTATTATTAAATTTTCTTTTTAAAATTTTGGCAAAAATATGATTGTTTCAGAAAAAATACAAATAAAAATTAAGTTCTGCTATATTTCCAGAAGAGAAACAAAAACAATTTTGAGCCTGATATTTAACTTTGCAAGTAATTCTCTAAATGTCAAGTTATTTCAGATAAATCCCTTTTCCAGTCCTTCTCACTTAGAAATAACTTTGAAATTTTAGAGTACATACAAATCATCACAGATGGGTAAATGGTACAGTCTTCAAGTACCTGGGTTCAAGTTACAGGGCTATTTCCAACTCCAACTCCCTAAATGTATATTCTGGATGGTAGTTGTTGACAACTCAATACCTGGGTCCTAGTCACCCATAGAGGACATGTAAGGACTGAGCTATAGGACTCTTAGTTTTAATGTGACCTAGAAGTTGCTGTTACAGGCATTTTGCAAAGTGAACCAGCAAATGAGACATCTGTGTTTCTCTGCCTTTTTGAAGAAACTATTTAAATTATCAAGGGTACTTAGTAAAAATTAAGATTTTAAAGCTCTATTTGAGATGCTCCAGAGTATGATAAATGGTCTACATTCCTTAAAAAAATAAAAAAAAAAATTCTTCCATGCACTGTTTTACTCTTCAAATGCCTGTAATAATCAGGCTGAGCAAGGCTAAAGGCAGGAGCCCTAAACACAAATCAGGTCTCCCCTATGAGTGGCAGTGATGAAAATGCTTGAGCCATCATCTGATGCCTTCAAGGTGCGCATTAGCAGGAAGCTGGGTCAGAAGCAGGGGAGACAGAACTCCAACTAGAAACACCAATGTCATGTGTGCAGCTCAATCAATCAGCAGCCTAACTCCTGCACCAAATACTTGCCCCAATGGTCCACATTTAGAAAAACCTGCACCAGCGGCACAACAAAAAGATAAAAAATTTCCATCATCTGAGGAAATATCCTAAGAGAGGATAAATAGGCTAAATAAAACCATTTATTTCATTCATTTGATATGCATACATATTGTTGAATGACTGAATTAAGCTACATTTGCATGACCTCACATACTGTTTCCTGGTGAGAATAATTAAAATTCAAACATAATACACTTTTAAAAATACAAAAGACTACGATGGTTACCATGATTGAGTTTAATAAATTTTTTTAGCTTTAAATGGTATGAAAAAATGCACATGCAGCAGAAACTATGCTTTGAACTGTGATCTTCTTCTGAACTGGCGACACGTGTCGTGATCCTCCTGTAATGAGGGGCATCCGCAGTGTGTCACTCCTCCCATTCGGCCACAAGATCACAAGGCCAAGCAACTGATACGCTACAGTATACTATGTTACCAGTGTCTTTTGGAAAGAGGTAGTTCATAAACTATGGACTATGACATACTCAACACCTCATTTTCTTATTTCTTTTCTTTTCTTTCTTTCTTTCTTTCTTTCTTTTTTTTTTTTGTTGTTGTTGTAGAGAGAAAAGTTTATTTGCGAAAGGACCAGGTAAGCAGGGAAGGCAGAGGGAAGGGGAAAGCACCTCCGGAGAGAAAATCAGGAGGTGGGGTGCCTCTTGAAATGGGAGGGAGAGAGACACCCAACACTTCATTTTCTAAATGCATAATACACATGTATATGTGACACACACATTATATATATATATCCTACTTAATAACCATTTACTTTCTATGTTCGAGTCCAGAAGTTTCAGATTACACATACAAGTGAGATCACAGAGTGTTTTATTTAACATAATGTACTCCAAATTTACCTATATTGTGGTCATAAAAGACAGTATGTCCAATTTTAGCTTTAAAAAGCTAAAACAGCGGTCTGCATGGTGTTGTAGCAAGCTAATACTAAGCCTGCAGGATTTGTACCCCATAAGTGCCAATTCTAGTTCTGCCTACTCCACTTCTGATCCAGCTGCCTGGAAAAGCAGCAGAGGATAGCCCCAGGCCTTGACCATGTGGGAGACACAAAAGAGGCTCCTGGTTCCTGGCTTCAGATTGCCATAGCTCTAGCCATTGTGGCCATTTGGGAAGTGAACCAGCAGATGGAAAATCCATCTCTCCTTTCTATAACTCTGACTTCCAAAGAAAATTAATAAATCTTTAAAAAGTAAAACTGAAGACTGAATTACATTATCTATTAAATATGTGTATGTGTGCATGTATATGTATGTGCGTATGAATAACACAATTTGGTCACTCATGCATTGATGAGTATTTTGACTATTGTTAATAATACTGCAAAAAAATATGAGCCAGATATCAGTATGGACAAACTGATTTCAATCAGCAGTGGAACTATCACATCATATGGCAGGTATTTTTAAAATATTATCGAACATACACATTTTGAAAAAACTGCAGAGATTTAAGATTTTTGCACTAAAATGAATCTTCAATTTTCCACGAACTTTCTCAAGTATGTTTATTATTGTGACTTCATGAAGAAACTCCACGTTACTTTCCACGATGGTTATCCTAATTTATATCCTTACCAACAATGTATAAGGGAATTTATTCTGTTCACAAAGAAGTGTAGTTAAGAGATGTTTATTCTGATACAAAACAATTTGAATCTATGTATTTTTTTGGAAGCCTACATTTCTATGAACTTTTTAAACAACCCTTCTCTCCTGCTTCTCTGCATCCTCATGAATACTTGTTATCTTTCACCTTTTCCATAATGTCTACTTGGTATCCCACTAGAGCCTTTACTTACACTTCCCTGATGGTTGGTCACATTGAGGATTTTTTCATACACCCATTGGCCATCTATCTGCAGTCTTTGTGAGAAATGTCTAATCAGGTCCTCTGTCCACTTTTTAATCATACCGTTTTCTTGTTATTGAGCCATGTATCCTTTATGCTTTGGATATTAACCTTTTATCAGACAGTTTTCCACAGTTGGCAAACAGTTTCCCACTTCATAGGTTGTCTCTTCAATCTGTTGACTGCTTCAATTACTATGTAGAAGTTTTTTGGCTTGATGTCAAATATGTATATTTTTGCTTTTGTTGTCTGCTTTTGGAGTCACAATCAAAAAATCTTTACAAACATCAGTGACATGCAGCTTTCTACCATCTTTTCTGGTAGCAGTCTGTAGTTTCACATATTAAGTTTTTTATTCATTTTAATTAATTTTTAATGACTTATTCATTCATTTGAAAGGCAGAATTAAGATAGGGAGGTACACAGTAATTTTCCAGCTGCTGGTTCACTCCCTGACTCCCCAAATGGTCATACTGTCTGGAGCTGGCCAAGCCAAAGCCAGGAGCCTGAAACTCCATGTCCTAGTCTCCTCTGTGGGTACAGGGTTCAGGCACTTCAGCCATCTTTTGCAATTTTCCCAAGGAGCTGACTGCAATAGAAGCAGCAGGACTCAAACTAGCATCCACACAGATGCCAGCACCACAAACAGCAGCTAAACACATGGTGTCACAATGCTCGCTAATTCAGTTGGTTTTTATATATGCTCTAACAATCAAATTTCATTCTTTAATATGTGGATATAATTTTCATATACCACCTACTGATCAGATTGTCATTTCCCCACTGTATGCCCTTGGCATGTTTGTTGAGAAATCAGTTGACAGTAAACGTGTGGATGTATTTCCAGGCTATTTTGATCCACTGGTATTTGTGTCTTTCTTTAAGCAAGCACCATGCTGTTTTATAGACAGCTTTATAGATTTTTCAAATAAGGCAGTGTGATGCCATTATCTTTTCTTTCCCCCTTCAACTTTGCTTTGAGAAGGTAAGTGTATGGATTCCTGGTTAAGAGACCACCTGGGGGGCCCACCATGATAGCATAGTGGTTAAAGTCCTCGCCTTGCACCAGGATCCCAGGTTCTAATCCCGGCAGCCCTGCTTCCCATCTAGCTCACTGCTTGTGGCCTGGGAAAGCAGTTGAGGATGGCCCAAAGTCTCGGGACCCTGCACCTGCATGTGGGAGGCCCAGAAGAGCTCCTGACTCCTGGCTTTGGATTGGCTCAGCTCCAGCTGTTGTGGTCACTTGGGGAGTGAACCATCAGATGAACGATCTTCCTCTCCGTCTCTCCTTCCCTCTTATGTATCTGCCTTTCCAATAAAAATAAATAAATCTTAAAAAAAAGAGAGAGAGAGAGAGAGAGACCACTTGGGATGCCCACATCCTTTACTGGAGTGCCTGGGTTGAAGCTTGAGCTTCATTATCTGATGCCAACTCCCTCTACTACACAAACTGAGAAGTAGCAGGCGATGGCTGACTTAAGAAGATTCATTCTTGGGGTTGTGTTCCTGGTCTCCAGCTTCAGCCTGACTCAGCCCCCAACTTCCATAGCCATTCAGTGAAAGAATGGAATAGGAGATCTCACTCTGTCTGTTGCTCAAACAAAATAAAACAAAATAATTTTAAGATGTACTTGAATAAAGACTGCTTTAAGTTTTTTGTACTTCCATCTGAATTTTAGGATTTTTTTTTCAACCTCCACAAAAAAATCTTACAGTATCTTTGATATAATTAAATTTGTAGGTCACTCTGACAAATAACCCAAACCATTCAAACAAACTAGTTAGAATCATCAACTAAATAAACTTAGTGAAAGCTCATTTATTCTTTGTTCAATTACACTTTTCCTTTTCTTCTTTTTGGTTGTTCACAGACTGACCCTCTCCTGTCACTCAAATGTTAAAACAAAACCTTTTCCCAAAAGAATTTATTTATAACAAAAATAAGTTCCTCTACACTCAATAAAAGTGTGGGTGGGGCTTGGCCTAGCAGATAAAATGCCCGTGTGTCTCTCATATATCAGACATGGGATCAAAGAGACTTGGGAACAACATCCCAGCTCCAAATCTTGAATCAAGCTTAATACACATGTATATATAACACACATGTATATTTTTATATATATATATATATCCTACTTATTAACCATTTGCTCCCTATGTTGGAGTCCAGAAGTTTCAGATTACACATACAAGTGCTAATACATAACCCTGGAAAGCACAAACTATGGTTCCAGTAACTGGATTCCAACAACTCACATAGGAGAGCTGGACTGTGATCCTGGCTCCAGGTTTCAGCTTGCCTATTTATTTCCACCACGGTGAGCATTTAGGAAACCAGAAAACAGTAACTCTATCTCTCAAAAAATTTTTTTAAAAAAGGTTAAACGGTATATAATACTGACTATAGCTAATAAAAACATATTTTGCTATTAGAAATTGGTAAGTTTTACATTTTCTTACCACAAAAGATTAGGTAATGCAAATATCAGCTACCCAGATCAGTGATTCCACTGTGTGTGTGTGTGTGTGTGTGTGTACACATATGCACATGTATATATCAAAACATTAACTTGGAGTTATGATGCCTCTGCCCCACAGAGTCCCTGGGTTAAATTTCGGTTCCTGTAGATCCTGGAATGTGGCAGTACTAACCTAAACTATCTTCCCACCACTCATGTGGGAATCTTGGACTGAGTTCCTTGCTATGGACTTCAGCCCTGGGCCATCACAGCTATTGCAGCTATTGTAAGAGTGACCAAATGTTAGATGGGAGTTCTTTTTCTCTCCTTCTGTCAGACAATTAAAAATAATTAATTGTAGTAAAAATTATGCTGTAAATTAAGAATATTCACAATTGTTTCAATTAAAAATATAACAAATAATTGTTTAATGAATGTTTAACTGTGTCTATCTCATTCAAAAGGGGCAGAGGTTAGATACTTTGAAATAGCATCTCGTCTACTACAAAATAGTGCCTACACACTTAATAAGAATACTTACTGAATTATATTGCCCAAGAAACAGCTTTCCGAAACTTGTGTGAAAAGGAAAGATGCATTTCCATAAAGCTTAATTTAAAAAATGAGTTTTTACATGTGAGAGATCTTAGGTGATGATTTTATCCAATCTTTGCATCTTAGAGAACCTCTTCTATTTAAGACAGAAGGTGGTTGGCATTTTATCACAGCAAATTAGCCTTCATTTGAGATGCCTGCGTTCCAGAATGCCTTAAAACAAGTCCCACCTCCATGTCCCATCAAGCTTTATGCTAATGAACCAGAGAGGACGTGAATGAGGTCCAAGCACTCGAATTCCTGCACCAACAGAGATGCTCCTGGATTTCCTGGCTCCTAGTTTTGGCCTGGCCTAACTTTGGTTGTTTTAGGTACTTGGGGCATGAACCAGTGGTTGAAAGATCTCTGTCTTTGTCACTTTGCCTTACAAACTAACTGAATATTTAAAAAGTTAACGATTTCAATCACCTCACCATGTTTCTTCCAATAAAAATAAAATCTTCTTGGGTCATGTTGGGCATAGCAGGTAAAGCCTGTGTCTGGGCACCAGTTCACAACCTAGCTGTTCCATTTCGAATCTAGCTCCCTGCTAGTATGCCTAGAGGGGCAGCAGAGGATGGCTCAAGTGCTTGGGGGCAGAGAATGGCTCAAGTGCTTGGGGGCAAAGGCTGAACTCCGCAGATGCTACCACTTATGACAAAATCTCAACAAATAGCAGGTTGTCTAAACCTCTGTTCAGTGGGAGACTGGAACTTTCTGGCTCCTACTTTTGGACAGGCCCAGTTCTGGCCACTGCAGGCATTTGGGGAGTGAGTTAGGAATCAAAGATTTATTTCTGTCTCTCCATATCACCCCACTCCTACCCTGTGTAGTTGTTTTTCAAAAAATAAATAAACCTTAAAAAATATATATATATATATATATATTCATATATGTAACAGTAAGTCTGTAACTTTAAGGAAGTACTCTGAAAAGTTCATTAATTATGCAAAAAAGAATACTAAATACCAATAAGTTATCAGTCTGTAGTAACAATATTGGAATGCAAGATTTTTATTTGGGAATCAAAGTGTTACCTTGCTTGACAGATGGACTAAACAATGACATAGCATCTTCTTCATGTGACAACACTGTTACAGCAGATGTCCCATCTTCCATCTGCAAACAACAATACATACTAAATACGTAATTTACCAAAATAAAACTACCAATTATTTATTTACATGTTAACCATTCCGCTAAGTTTTCCCTACATATTATTACTAATTCTTACATTTAACAAGTAAACAGTGAAGATAAAGGTAGAGATATCTAAAAATAATATGTCCCAGAAAATGATCAAATAAGTAGTGGTAGTTAGGATTTAAACCCAGATGTATAAAAATCCCCAAATCTGTGTTTTTTCTATTATACTTGCAGTCTTTCCAGCTGCTAATGCCTGCATATATACAGAAAGACAACTAAATAAAACTTGGTGAAATTCCTTCTATGAAACATCACTGAGTAATTTTTTCAGTTTCATAGCATTCAATATTCACATTTGTATGTAAGCCAAATTTCCTTCCTATTGATTGTCATCTTAATTTAAAATATCTTACTCAAATAAATATTTCAATGTCTCATACTTAAAATAAATATTTATTTTTAGGAACATTGCAATTTCCTGACTCACAAATCCTAAATGCCATATATGTTTTAACTCACATATTTTATCTTTGAGCACTGGTAATCCCCTTGCAGTATACTTTTAAGTCACTGTCAAAAAATCTACCTAAAAGTTTTGATTTTAATTATGACAGAAGCTCATGTATTCTTGATAAAACTGAAGTAATTTTAAAATAAACAAGATCTTTTCATCAAGAGCATCCATATTCTATACCACATGCCTGATTCACATATTCCGTCCTCCCAAAATCTATTCTTTTCTCAGTAATTTCTCAGTGTGATAGCACATTACTGCGTAAGAGTACTATAAAATCATCAATGACTCTTCAGTGTACATTTGTTTCTCTGACTTACCTTGTGTTTCTTTCCAGTTTCTCTCTCATTGTTTTGTCTATCTTTTTTATCAGGAAAAGGGAATTCTTCATCTCCGTCAACAAACGCATATGGATCAATTTTAGGTTCCTGTTCTGCATCAGATGCTATTGCTGAAAGATACTGATTTTTAACCTGATATTGCTGTATTAATTCATCAGAAACTTTTAAAGGCTTCTTACATTGCACCATTAACCTGCATCAAAAAAATTAAAAATTTGTATTTATTATACAAGAACACTTGAAGTTTTTATAATTACTTAGTATTATCTTACCTGAAATACTTCGTGTTACAATAACATAAAATATAGAAGGCTTACATAAAATATAGAAAGGCTTACATAATTTACTTAAGTCTCAAATTTAGTAACAGTTAAAAACACAAGTTTTCTATAATCCAAGATTCCACCTATAAAATACTTTCGGTAACCTGCTCTGCCCTCAAGCTCTCAAGCACAATGACTTGTCCAAATCCTCTCAGCGAAACGGAAGCTTAAATCTAAATTGCTCCATGATGGTGACTCACAGTATAGGATTTTAGAGACAAGATATTTTAACATAAGCTATATATTTACGCAATAAAAGTATCCTTTCCTGACTGCCACCAGTGGATATAATCAGAGTTCAAACCTATTGAGGTCCTGATTTATATTTTATGAATAATTATTACTATTAATCTTGGCAAGATATATTGCAAACAAAATGGTAGTTCAGTTCAAGCACCTTTACTTTATAATCACACTGGAAAATCAATTATTACATAATGAGTCTTCTGGTTTCACACAGTCCAAGAACAATGTTTCTATCAATTCTCTTGATATATTAATAAAATTACAAGGGAAGACAGACCAAGAGAGATAACAGTGAAGTTGCAAAGATAGCTAGTGGAAAGGAACTGGCCAGAGAGAGGTGAAATCAGAAAGATAAAAGATGGAAGTAAGCTTATCTGGAAAGCATCAACATTTTTATATCAGCAAAGACCTGTGTGCTTGTACTGTGAAAACAAAGTTATTAGTTTCTGATTTGTATAAATCACTTTTTGACTCTCAATATTCTTGTCTCTCAGATTTACAAAGCTATAGTTCAAAGATACTACAACAATGGGAGCGAAGCTTCTGTAAAGAATATTTTCAAAGTTATGCAATGATTTCATTGACTAAAAGCCTAAATTCTTACAATATTCTGCTAAAGCCTGCTACCTTACTCCCTTTTTCCTCTCCAGATCCATCTCCTTCTAGTCTATTCTCCTATCTTTCCTTCACAGTGTTTGTATTAGCTTCCTTGATTTTCCTCAAACAGGTCACATTTTTGGATGTTTTTTTATTTGGAACATTCTTCCTCCAAATCTTTGCATATTCAAATACTTTATTGCCTTAAATTTTACAGAGGTATTATCTTCTCTATGAGCCCTTATCCTGATTATCTTGTTTAAAATGGCAATATTACCCAAATGTCTAAGCAGTAATACCCTGCTGTATTTTCTATCTTCTAAAATATAAATTGCATATAACAGTTCAATAAATATTTGCTAATAAACAGATGAAACCACAAAGTCACAAGATGATATACTTTTGATTTAGTAATCCTAAAATACATAATTTTGTACTTCTAAATAAATCATTTTTACACATTACAAATTACTGAGACTCTGCTTATCTGTTTAGAACTGAGAGAAAAATTATCTAAGGTTTAGCTGTAAGGAAGGTATAAGGGTACTTCAAAAAGTTTGTGAAAATGAATTTCAAAATATTTTATACCAGGCACTGCATGGTAGTCTCGCTAAATTCCTTGCTTTTCAAGCACTGGGATCTCATATGGGCACTGGTTTGTACCCTGGGTGCTCCACTTCTCATCCAGTTCCCTGTTTGTAGCCTGGGAGAGCAGTAGAGAACAGCCCAAAGCCTTGGGACCCTACACCCATGTGGGGTACCCATAAGAAACTCCTGACCAGCTCAGTTCTGGCCATTGCAGCCACTTGGGGAAGGAACCAGTGGATGGAAGTTCTGTCTGTCTTTTGTTCACTCTGTAAGTCTTTCTAATAAAATCTTAAAATATATATATTTTGTGCCAAAGTAAACAATTTTAGTTCCTTTTTCCACAAATTTTCTTAAGCGTCCTTGCCAGCCTAAAACTCTCTGAAGGACAGAGATGTCACAGCTCATTCATCTATTTACTAATATCAGCACTGATAGTATTCTACTCCCTATTAACTAACAGCAAAAAAGGCACCAAAACAAAAATTAACCTCCTAAACCTGCTATCAAATATTCAACTATTTATCATTATTCTAAATATACCCCAGATTTATTTCAAATACTAAAATGTCAGCCTAGAAAACTTTCCACTGTGGCAACACAATGCTAACACAACTTGTCAATGGGGGATATTTTATAATTGATCATTACAATAGCATGTTACATAAACATTTAAGAATAGCTCTGTATCTCATATTAGACTTTAAATAACTGCTGGGATTATCTATAAGACATTTTCTGACACAAACCATACCAAAATAACATTTGTATCTATTTGGGCAAGTCCTTTAAGTATTTTATTTAAAATTTACAATGATTCTGTAAGATAAGAAATGGACATATGGTCTCAGAATTTGATGTAGGAATTAAATACAAATGAGTGATTTGTGGATCTGGTGCAGTGGCACAGCAAGTTAATCCTCCACCCTTTGGCACCAGCATCCCATATAGGCACAGATTCTAAATCCTGCTGATCCACTTTTAATCAAGCTCTCTCCACGTGGCCAGAGAAAGCAGCGGAGGGCAGTTCACATCCTTGGGACCCTGCACTCACATGGGAGACCTGGAGAAGGCTCCTGGCTCCCAGTTTTGAACTGGCTTACCTCTGGTCGATGAGACTATATTGGAAGTAAACCAACACTCAAACTACCTAACTCTCCTAAAACCTGCTTTTCAAATGAGAATAAATCTTAAAAAAAAAGAAAAATGATTTGCTGAAGTCATTCAGTGGCAATGTCAGGCCTGGTAGGATTTCTAAACATTCATATTCAAATATCTATTCATCAGAAACACAGTATCAAAAAACACCACGCCTAGCTTAAAAAGTATTAGCACTGTTTGTGTAAGTAAATAAAAATTATGCTTTTCTATTAAACTGTCTTCCTACAAAACCAAAAAACTGTCATACTGTTTACATAGATAGTTGCTAAACTATTGTGCAGCTAATATTGTTCAAAGGTCTAATGTTAATACACAGTTTCGTTAATAATGAGTAAACCAATGTATTGCCTAAAGGTGACTTTTTGTCATTTTATTCAATAGCTCTCATAGACATTAGGAGATGCAGAGAATTTAATGTAGTCATTAATACCAAAAAACATCAAGTCACAATTTAAAAGTATAAATCATTTACATTATACATTTTCCATATTAAAATCTGTAAAAATAAAAATTATAATTTTAAGAGATGCCATTGTTACTATTCACTAGTATTGCTTACATATTCTGCTGTAAGTAAGAATAACATGCCCCTTTTCTGAAAGAAACTTCCACATATAGCTAAATAATAAACTACAGAAGTAATTTCAACTATAAATGAAGCTAAGTACAGATAAACTGGAAAAGGATCACATACAGCTATGAACAATAAGTACTGCAAAATCCAAAGCAAATTCAAATTACTTTTATATTACTCATTAATTACATGTCCTTCCTGTCACTATGACAACAACATACTATTGTATGAGACGCTGGCTTCAACAAGGCTTATCGTAGTATATGCTTTTTTACTAAAAATTTTTTCAGAAAAAGAATGACAATATTTCAAGACAAAAATTATAGGAAGAGATAATCTATGGAAGGAACTGTAAAAGAACAAATGAATTTAACAAATCTCAAATTCCTTTTCCTTTCTAAAACAGGACTTTTTCTAGTGCCACTCCCATATACAGTATAAATTCTCAGTCAAACTAGCTGTTTAAAGAATCATGTTACAAAACCATTCAAAACTACCTGTTTGAACATATACAATTCATTCCACAAAAATCTGGAAAATCACCAACACAATACAGGAGCTGTTTCTAATGATTAACATCATGCTTAGGATAGCTTGATGTGTCCTCACCACAGAACAAAACCAGACAAGAATTATGCTCAAGAATAGTCTCTTGGTTCAGGATTTAGAAAGGTTTTCTCTCTGAATCAAAACAGTACACTCCCTTAACCAAACACAAACTCCACTAAAACTAAGTATTGGGACTGCCACTGTGACATAGTGGGTTAAGCCATCACTTACAATGCTAACCTACAAGTGGTGGTTCTAATCCCTGTTGCTCCAATTTCAATCCACCTGGCTGCTACGTGTGCCCAGCAGAGGATGGCCCTCTAACTCTGCCTTTTAAAAAACAAATAAACAAAATGGTAAGTACTAAATCCTTGGGGGAAAGTTACTGAAAAGAAATACAATGCTTTGGGGTAGAAAAATTGCCATCTGTGAAACTTAAAAGATCCTCAGCTTATACTCTGCGAAAGATGCTGCCACTCACTATCCAACAAAATAAAAAGATCTGCCATCTTTAAATGGTGTATACTATGTTTCATTCTCAACTCCTTAGTCTCCCAAGTAAATTCTAACAAGTTAGAAAAGTCACTTTACTGTTTATGAAAAATTAAATTCTTAGAAGTGATAAATTCTATTATTCTGTACTAGTTAGGAAGTTATCATTATCTAAAACTGACTAGAAAACTCAAGATTATTATTTACTATCATTTACCTGCAATTAAAGGAAGATACCTTCAATAGCAATCAACTGAAAATACCTATTTAAACCAAATGAAAAATTAATTTTCACCTAATTTTTAAAAAAGCTCTTAATTTCTTCTCATTCTATAATTTTCTATGAAGGAAAATACAAAATTAAACCATTAAAAAGAAATCTCTTTACAGTGATCCATTTTTATTCTTTGCAATCTACATCTATTTTAAATAGGTTATCAATATTTTTTCTTTTAATTCAGAGACATGATTCCAATTACTTCTAAGTAGACACGTCAAATTGAAATCACACTGTCACACTGTATACAATGAAGTGATTTAGTTAGTACATACAGAGATGGATGCAACCTCAATCCCTCTCTTCCAGGGTAACATGATTACATAGCCGTTTATATTATTAAGTAAAAAAAAATGAACACACATAAATCACATGACTTTTATATATATATACTTTATAATCTATCTACAGATCTTTCCAGATCAGCCCAAATGGATTTCCTCTCGTTTTAACTGCATATGCTATTACTACTCAATTATTTAACAAAATTCTACCTTCATAGAACGTATCATTGTTCCAAGATACTCAGATCTTGAAAAACTGCTTTTAAAATGCTAAAATCCAAGTTCAGTAAGATTAAGCCTATAGTGAATAAAAAGAATGGTAGGAAAATCTTGAAATTTTTTTAATCTTTTCATCTCAGAAATTAATCTGCGAGTCTTTTTTTAACCTCTCCTATACTCCTGTATTTTGCTATTCAACTGGCTGCAAAGTTCTTCCCAGTCTACTTCACAACCTCAGTAACCTTTGCACATCCCTGAATCACTGCTGTTTCTAATCTCCTGGGATCAGTCTCTTACACCACTCTTCATTCTAGCCCCTGAAACACATGTCCAAACCAATCTCTTTTTATACATTCCTACCTTTTCATTATTCAAAGGAACTTTCAATCATGTTACTTTGTCTTTCCGAAATCATTTTGCTCCAAAACATTATTTTATGTCTCAAAAAACTTGCATGTCCCCATCATCCGAAGGATGATATACAAACTCACGAACAATACTTTGCTATTCCATTCTATTGCCCTACCTCACTTTTCAGGTCTCATTTCTCATCATGACACACCAAACCACAGAGGCAGCACCCCTATAATCTAATCATGCCAAACTACATAAAGCTTCTGGATGTCTATAAATGGAATTAAATTATTTCCTGCTCTGTGGCTCTGCATCCCCATTGTATTTAATTTATATCTATATCAAAGAATTTAGTCTGTTCATTTCCATTAGAGGACAACTTCATTTAAGACCATGACCAAATTTATTTTATATCTCGACAGAGCCTCAAGGTACCTTACATAAAACAGAAATTTCAGTTTTCATCTGAACTGATGGTAGAAATGTATCTTTGAAAATTAATGTAAAAGAAAATCTTAAGAATTTGGAGAACTTTTTAACATTTCTCTAGCTTCATTGAAATTAATGACTACACAATTAAACATCCTTTTAAAGCTCAAAACATGGGGAAAAACACTACAAATTTGCAATGACTAGGATACTAATTAACAAATTTATTGAAATAAAACAAAATAGGCTTTCTATGGCTAGCAATGCATTATATATCATACTACATCTTTAAAGAAGTTGGTTCATTATCACTAAGAGATCCTAACAATACTCACAGAATTTATTTTAGTGTCAGGGGTTGTCATCTGACTTTGTTCATTGGTTTTGCTAGATTTTGCAGGTGTCTGTTCTTTTGATTCTTATAATATAACATTTCATTCAAGCAATATCAACTAATAAAAAAGTACTGAATTATCAAGTTATCCCAATGACATCCTTTACACCATGGGGGAAACACAGTACAAACGCTGAAGACTATATCAAGTATTTCATTGTGGGATTGGGATGGAAGGAGGGATGTGAGTGCTACATACCCAGTTTGTCTACAGTAACTGCCAGAGCTCACCTGGGTACAGGCTGAGGGTACAGAAAAATCACCCCAACTAAGAACTACTTCCAAAGGACAATTCCAGGAAAAGGGCACACTCACTTGACTGAAAAAACAAAACAAACAAAGCAAACACACACACCTCTATCCTACTAAGTATAGAACAAATATATTCCATAAGTGTTTTCTCAGTTTAGATAGCAGCTAAACCTTTGATAATTGACCTTTTGAAATATTTACCCCATCAGATAATTTACTATTACTCTATAAAACTAGGCTTATAAATAGAACTGGATTGTGACACAAAATACATTTTAATAACTAGCACACTAAAGTAATGTTCACTTGAGACAGAATTACCACACCAAAAAATAACTTTTATTCAACTTTTTTTTTCTACAATGCAAAAAATATGGTGGCCAGAAATGGCCAAAAATAAGTATGTTATGTTCTTAACTTATGTAATTATAACTGAGTACCACTTTTTACCATGTTACCTTTCTACATTATTTCTCGTCTTTCTGATTCTTACTGAGAAAAAATGTTAAATAATTCAAGAATAAATCCTAAGTTGTTTACTATTAGATTCAATATTCTTATTTAAAGCTATGCTTAGAATTCTCAGATCTATGAAATACGATGTGCTCTTTAAAACTCATGGGAGTTTTCAAAGCTTTAAATGTTCTAACAATCACATTTTTAACACTAAACAAGAAAACATAACCTAAAGACAAGTTCTAAAATACTGAAGTGTTCAAAGGGAATACTGTCATTTTATTCATCCAAATATTTGCTAAATTTTTACTAGTGCCTAGCAGTGCTCTAGGAGTAAATATGTTTGTATGTGTTTATATTAGAAAAACATAACAATAAACACAGTCCACCCCTTCATAAGGCTTATATTTTACTAGAAAAAAACATCAATAAATATGATAAGTCAAATAATGACATACTTAACATAAGTATAATTAAATATTTACAGAAATTAAAAGCAGCCAATAAGGTAGACAAGGTTATGGGAGAAAAAAAGACAAATCATAGTTTAGACAGAATGATCAGAAATAATCTTTCCTAAAATGGTAATTTCTGAGCAGGACTGAATTACTGAAAGGGTTAAGCAGTTCCCTTCCACTCTATAATGTCAAATGCCAAGAAGGAATGACCTTTGATTTTTGAAGGAATAGCAAGAAAGCTCATGTGGCTAAATCAGGAAGCAAACAGGATAATTGCAGATAAGAATGAAGAACCAGCTGAACAGGAAGCTGTCTGAAGTCCTACACATCAGGAGAAATGATTTGAATTTTATTCTAAGCATAAAGGGATTTCATACTAATTTACAATAATTACTCTGACTGCTATGTACAAAATGTATGTAAGAGTAATACACAAACAGGGACTTTGATAGTTTGCATAAGAGCATAGGGTGGCTTACATTTATATTGCATTCAGCACAGGTAAAATTGGGATTTTTAAGACCTGTTTCAAGAGACCCAATGACATACTATTAAATGAGCTATCAGTCTTCCATGACCAGAAAAATGTCCTAAAATAAATTTAAGGTAAATTTCATTGATCTCAAGTTAAATCAAATGAAAACACAGTTACAGTCAAATGTAGATAGCACTGCAGCATAGCTGGTTAACTCATGCAATGCCAGAATCCCACAAGGAAACTGGTTTGAGTCCCAGGTGTTCCATTTCTGATTCAACTTCCTGCCAAAACACCTAGGAAAGCAGCCTAAGATGAACCAAATGCTTGGGTACCTGCCATACATGTTGGAGATTGAGAAGGAGCTGCTGTCTCTTAGCTAATGACTTCAGTCTGGTCCAGTCCTGGCTGTTGCAGCCATTTAGGGAGTAAACCAGAGAATGGAAGACCTCTGTGTCTTCCTATCTCTAACCCTGCCTTTCAAATAAATAAGTAAATGTTGAGGGAGCAGAGAGAGGCAAGATCAAGCACAAAGATTTGTCTGATAAAACGATTAAAAAAAAAAAGGATCTTTCAAAGAGAACAAATTTTTAGCAGCAGGGAATGGACCACACATTTCGTTAACTCTCAAGAAATTGTCAATCAAATGAAACAGTAGAGGAAAAATCAAACTAGAATTCCATTAAGGGGATTACAGGCTAACTATACAGACAACTTCAGTGGAGTATGTCTAGAAAAATCCAAAGAAATCTGGATTTATATAACAGACAGGAAAGAGAAGTTGTTGAAAATGAACAGGACAGGCTACTTTTGAAGGCAAATGTATAAAAATAGGACATATAGTTAACATTCTAGAATTTCACAAGCAGTACCTCATGACCCACAAAAACTCCTTTTTAAAAAAGATTTATTTATTTTTATTGGAAAGGCAGATATACAGAGAGGAGGAGAGACAGAGGGAAAGATCTTCAATTCAAAGGTTCATTCCCCAAGCAGCTGCAAAGGCTACAGCCTAGCCAATCCAAAGACAGGAGCCCAGAGATTCTTCGGGGTCTCCCATGCAGGCACAGGATCCCAAGGCTTTGAGCCATCCGTGACTGCTTTCCCAGGCCAAAAGCAGGCAGCTAGATGGGAAGCAGGGCCTACAGCTAGAACTGGTGCCCATACGGGAAATGGGTGCATTTAAGGTAAGGGCGTTAGCCACTAGACTATCGCACCCAGCCGCCTAAGAATTCTTTACCTAGTCATCCTAAAGCAAAATGCTCAACTTTGATATAGCAGATATTAAAATATTGACTGAGCAATGGCTGCCAATCAACAAACTAAATACACAAAATTTTTCATCACCCCATCTAAAATGTATACAAATAATCACCAAAAATATGAGAAGCTTGATAAAGAGACCAAAATAAAGCAACTAAAAAGGAAAAAAAAAAAAAAACAGGCCATTTAACAAGATGATATTTAAATTAGTTTGAAAGGTTCTTAACAACTGTTTTTCAGCAGCAGCATCATGGACTTGGGAAAATTCACAAAAGACACTTATTATGAAACTGGAAGGGGAGAACAGAGGGAAGGGGACGGAAATGGGGAAGAGGGAAGGGAGATTCAAGCACCAACTAAATTGCAACAAAAAACAATTAAAAAAAAATCATTTCTACCAAAGGGAAAAAAACAACTCTTTTCGCCTGTTTCTCTTATTTCTATTGATATGTAAGTCCAGATTTTTCTGTGATTCTATTTTTTTTACAAGATTTATATTATTATTTTATATTGGAAAGTCAAATATACAGAGAGGAAGATCCTCCATCTCCTGATTCACTCCCAAGTGATTGCAATGGCTGGAGCAGAGCGAATTCGAAGCCAGGAGCCAGGAGTCTCTTCCAGGTCTCCCACATGGGTGCAGGGTCCCAAGGCTTTGGGCCGTTCTTGATTGCTTTCCCAGGCCACAGGCAGGGAGCTGGATGGGAAGTGGAGCAGCCGGGACATGAACTGGCACCCATATCCTAGCACGTACAAGGTGAGAATTTAGCAATTGGACCATTATGCCATGCCTTCAAAAATATTTTTAGTCGGGCCCGGCGTGGTGGCGCAAGTGGTTAAAGGTCCTCGCCTTGCACGCCCGGGATCCCATATGGGCGCCAGTTCTAATCCTGGCAGCCCCGCTTCCCTTCCAGCTCCCTGCCTGTGGCCTGGGAAAGCAGTCGAGGACGGCCCAGGGCTTTGGGAACCTGCACCCGCATGGGAGACCCGCAAGAGGCTCCTGGCTTCGGATCGGCATAGTATCGGCCCGTTGCGCTCACTTGGGGAGTGAATCATCGGACGGAAGATCTTCCTCTCTGTCTCTCCTCTCTGTATATCCGCCTTTCCAATAAAAAAATAATAAAAATAAATCTTTAAAAAAAAAACATAAAAAATAGTTTTAGTAAAATTAGAAAAAACATAAAGCACACTATTGAGTAACAGAAGTTCCAGCAAGAGCTTCTGGAAAACAAATGGAGACACAGTGATGAGACTTTAAATTAAATTAGCCCTTCAAATGTCCGGCACAAAAACTGGAAAAAAAAACCTGAAGGAAAAAAATCATCATATGTGCACATATTTTTGTGAAATGTCTCAGAATTCTAAGCTGAAGACCCTCAAAGCTCTAACTGCCTCACAAGGTAACAGATGATATTTTACAAACTAAGAGTGAGATGTATCTCCTAATTCATTTGATGTCATAAACCCTAGAAGACAGTAAAGCGATACCACAGAGCTCAAAGGAAAAATCATGTCCAACCAAGAATATAATACCTATCCAAATTAGTAACCCAAGCAAGAAGGCAAAAATCAAGTCATTTAAGGTATGAAAGAATGTCAAATTTATCTCCCACAATTGTTGCTGAGGGAACTAATAGGTTCCCAAACAAACAAATAAAAGACTGGCAAAAAAGAAGTAAAATCACTAGTTTATAACAGTAGTATTAACTTATTAGTCTACTGAAATAAAATTGTATAAAGAACTAGAAAACAACTTTAGGGAACAACTGGTCCTAGCATTGTGATGCAGCACAGTTAAGCTGCTGCCCACAACACTGATACTTCGTGTGAGTGCTGTTTCCAGTTCTTTATACTCCACATCCCATTCAGCTCTGTGCTAATACACTTGGCAAAGCAGCAAAAGATGGCTCAAACAATAGGGCTCTTCGAACCACATGAAAAACCCAGGAGTTTTACACTCCTTGGTTTGTCTGGCCAGACCCAGTAATTTTAGCTATTTGGGGAGTGAACTAGTGGACAGAACTCTCTGTCCTGGACCAATGGCTGAATTAGCTAACACCGTGACTGCAAGTGCCAGAATAGCATATGGGTGTCAGATTGTGTCCTGGTTGCTCCACGTTCTATCTAGCTCCTTGCTTTTGGCTGAGAAAGTAGCAGGGGTTGGCACAAAGCCTTGGGATCCTGCACCTGCAAGGAAGACCAAAACAATCTCCTGGTTTAGGATCAGCTGAGCTTTGGCCAGAGTGGCCATTTGGGGCATGAGCCATTGGATGGAAGATCTTTATCTCCATTTCTATTTCTCTCTGTAAATCTTTCAAATAAAAATAAATAAATCTCTTTTTTTTCTTTGAAGAAATATCTGGGCCCGATGTAATGACTCCTAGCTAATGGGTCCTAGTTCATGTCCCAGCTGCTTCACTTCCCTTCCAGCTTCCTGCTTGTGGTCTGAGAAAGCAATCAAGAACGGCCCAAAGCCTTGGGACCCTGTACCCATGTGGGAGACCTGGAAGAAGATCATGACTCTTGGCTTTGGATGGGTTCAGTTCTGGCCACTGCAGCCATTTGGAGAGTAAACCAATGTATAGAAGATCTTTAGGTCTCTCCTCCTTACAAATCTGCCTTTCCAAGAAAAATAAATAGATCTTTAACATTTATTCATTTTGTTATTAGAAAGGCAGATATACAGAGAGGAAGATCTTTCGTCCACTGATTCACTCCCCAAATGACTGCAACACCTGGAGCTGTGCGAATCCGAAGTCAGGAGCCAGGAACTTCCACCAGGTCTCACATGCAAGTACAGGATACCAAGGATTTGGGCCATCCTTGACTGCTTTCCTAGGCCACAAACAGGGAGCTGGATAGGAAGCGGGGTTGTCGGGATTAGAACGGGTGCCCATATGGGATCCTGGTGCGTTAAGGCAAGGACTTTAGCCACTGAGCTACTGCGCTGGACCCAAAAAATAAATAAACATAAAGAAAAATTAATCAATCTCTTTCTATAATTCTGCCTTTCAAACAAATAAAATAATTTTAGTAATAAATTCCATAGTAATTATATCAGCATATAAATATACATAAAATCAAAAATAGAAATGTGATATCTTTGAAAATAATTTCAGACATTTAATTTTAAGGAGCATTTAGATAAGGGAAAGCAATTTATGAATAATAGGTAGATCATAATGGAATTTTGTTGGTTACTTTTCACTTTTTAGAAAGACATAAAACTCCAAAAGGTTTTAACAGAGTTAGCAAAACTAGAACACAGAAAGTAAACAAAAATCTGAAAACAAAAGCTTTCTTTTCCTGTGAATACAGCACGAAGTGAACAAAGAGAAACCAAATAAAGTCAAAAGCACCCACAATATAGGATTAATATTCAGAATATATAAAAATATAACCAAAGTACTGAAAATTATGCTGAATATCACTTCAAGACACACTCAATGTCCAATAAACAGTTAGATGAAGCTTAATCTCACTGTGAATCATAAAAATACATGTATTAGGACAACTAGATGCCACTTTGCAGATTAGTGAAGCTAAAAATCTTGTATTCCCTAAGCTTTAAGGCAACGGTAGAGAGACTAATAGTCATTCTCATTGTCCACTGGGTTCTGAAGGTATAAGCTATACCCTAGTTGTTTGGAGACAATGTGGCTTTAATCTTTACTGTTGAAGTAGACAGATCTCACAGCTGAGCAACCTCACTTGTAGATGCATTTTCTAGAAAATTCTTATACAACTGCACAAGGAAATATGTACCCCCACCAAAAATTTGTTACATTTTTTGATACACACAGCTGAACATATCTAATATCCACCTTCAACAGATAACATAGTATAAAAGGGATATTCAAAAAGTTCATGAAAATGTGTTATCATCAAAAAAAGTAGATTTGAAAGTGTTTCTGCACAAAAATAAACAACTTAATTCCATTTTACATGAACCTTTTGCAGTATCTTTGTATTCCTAACAAGGATGTACCATAAAGCAATAAATAACTAGAATCACATGTATAGAAATGGTACTTAATTCAAGACAGTGGAAGGATGAAAAATAATACACAATAGTTCTATGTTCAAACTCCTTAGTTCGGCTGATAAATGTGTATTATTTTGTCCCTTTCTTTGTGGCTAAAATATTTAATAGAAGCTCCTTAAAAAATATATCAAGACATATACAAAGATATAAAGCTAATACTCAAAGGATTTGCTACCATAAATCCTATCCTGAAACCGATCCCAGGATACTAATATTAAGAACTCTCATCACTTCCACCCTTAACTTATAATAGCAACTGGTAAAAAATACATACTCTGTAACAGATGTTACACTTTCCTGTCCAATAGGTCCAACTGGATCATCCTTGAATTTATCACTTGGAAGTTGAGGTGGTAAAAACTCTACATCTTTTTTCTTTGGGACCTTGTAATACTTCCAGGCTATATTAGCTTCATCTTCTTCCAAATTTACTGCTGTACCAACATAGACTGTAGGTTCTACAGTTTCCTGGAACTGAGGTGGGAAAGACTGAGACAAACTGTCTATCCTATCTTCCATTGGTTTTGAAGGAACCAAGGGATCTGGTGTTGGCATTTGATAAAAATGTTGACTCTGAGGGGTTGAAGGTGTCTTAGTCACTCCTTCGTCACCCACATCACATGGGTGAGGACTAAGAGGGGGTGGTTGAGGTGAATTTGTCATTTCACTACCATGCATTTGAGGAGTCTTTGCTACATCAGTTCGGATATTTGAAAATCTCACTTGACTGTCTGGAGCAGAAATCACAAGTCTTTGACTGGCTGAATCTGTATCCATGCCAACATCATCGCTAATAGACACACGATGGTGAAAAGGAGTCAAGGGGCGTTTCTGTGGCTTTTCACTCTTTTCTTGCTTCTCATTGGCCTTGTGCTTAGGAAGTACTTGTTGTTGACCTAAAGATGGTGCCTGTCCAGGTTGTCCAGCATTTCTTGATTTGAGATTTTTGTGCCTAAGAAATGAAAAAAAAAAAAAAGCATTAATATTCACAGTACTGCCACTGCAGTAAAGTATGTAAGTTAATATTTACAGTACTGCCACTGCAGTAAAGTATGTAAGTTAACATTCAGACATTTCAGATATGATTGACCTTAAGATGAGAACATAAAGATTTCTAAAAGTTAATTCCCTCATGTTGATTCAATAGTGACCTTGGTCGCTGAACAAATATACCTAATATTTAGTCATTTTAAGAAAAAGTAATCAAAATGTTTGAAATTTGCTCATCAATACCTTAGAGTTAGTAACTGTTATAAACGAACAGTGTTTTAGAGCTCAGTTATCACCTGTGATTCTTCAGCAAATGACTGCAAAGCAATTCTGACTTTATACTGAAGTAAAAGATTAGTCTGGAAAGCACTGGAAATGACTGACTGATGAGCTTCACACTAATCTGCCTTCTCCCAGTGATGGCAACATGCCTTGAAGTAGTTCTTCCTCATCAACATAAAGCAATTCTGAATTCAAAAACTTACACTATATACTTAAAAATCAAATAATTTCATCCACAGTTTTAAATAATATTACAGTCTGAGAATAATCTATACATAGGTGTGTGTGTATATATAAATATATATAATATCTTTTACACTAAAAATAAACTTTAAAAAAATTGGTAACTATGGTGCTTACACATTCAGTACTTAAAAGGTTTACTTTTTCCTTTTAAAGTATTTGAGCCCCTGGCACCCAAACAGGACACCCAGACTGAGTTTCAGCCTCCTTTTGTAAGTCTGGCCCAGTTCCAGTGTTTGCAGCCATTTGGGAAGCAAACCAACAGTTGGAAGATATACATGTCTATCTCTCTTTGAAACAAACTGAAGATAATTTTTTTTTTAAGTAAAGGGTCTTGAGTAGTAAAATTCAATCATGAAATAAGTTAAAACCTAAAAAATAAAAAGAACACCAAACCTCATTATTGCTTTACACTGACTATATATAAAAATATTTTAAATGAGTCAACTTTAATGGATGTCAAAAATTTAAGGTATCTTCAGCTAAAGAAAATATGTAAGAAGTAAGCATTTAAGTAAACATGGAGAGTTGATAAATACAAATTTATTGTTCAATTCTCTTATCTGTATTTGGAAAGTTTCCTAAAAGAATAGAGTTAAAATATTTTTGAGAAATTTACAAAAAGGGGCCCTGAAGCAATGACTCAGAAGCTAAATCCTCGCCTTGGAAGTACCAGTATCCCATGTGGGTGCCAGTTTGTGTCCCAGCTGATCCATTTTCCATACAACTCCCTGCTTGTGACTTGAGAAAGTATTGGAGAATGGCCCAAAGCCTTGAAACCCAATGCCTGCAAGGGAGACCTGGAAGAAGTCTGGCTTTGGATGGGCTCGGCCATTGCAGTCACTTAGTGAACCAGCAGATGCAGGATCTTTTTGTCACTCCTTCTCTCTGTAAATCTGCCTTTCCAAAAATCCAAGTAACTCTTAAAAAGTTTAAAAGAACAAGACTGAAGTATTCTAAGATTCTGACTCCCACAAAAAGAAACACACACAATAAATGCTTAATTTAATTAACGAAATAGTAAAAATAGGACATCAATCTCCTCAGAAAGCAAAGATTAAAAAAGGAAACAATATTAATAACAAGAAAGAGCAAGGAAAGCAAAAATAAACGACAATATCACTTACTTATCATTTATTCAAATAATTGAAAAGCTATTATGGTATTGTGCCAAGCATGGTTCATCAATCTTTTCAGGGACCTAACAGGGACTAAAGCTATTCTTATAATAGCATCAAGACATTATTTGCCTTTTTCACTATTTTGACACTTAGAATGATGGTGCAAAAGCAATGGACAGTAAAACTGCTGGTTACTAAACATGAATCACAACAGTGGTACCAATCATACTAGTTAATAGTTATTATTTTCTGCACTGTTATATGCTGTTTGTTGGTCTTTTAAGAATGTTAATAAAGCAAACAATTTTTATATTAAATCCATTAAAATTAATTTTTAAGAGTATCCTAGATCATAGATACACATGGAGCATGTTCAGGGGTGGAGTGGGTTGGGACAGGAAAGGTTAGAGGGAAGGAAATGTTTCTACTTTCCATTCTGCCTCTGAGGGAAGACAGAGTTTGTCCCTCAGTGTTGCCGACCTTCATATCATCTTGGGAAAGGGAGTAGTTTCATGATAATGCCCAAGTCCTTGTTGAGGCAAAACAGATCCTGGGGGAGAGATCTGATCTGTAGATAAAGGCTGGTTGGATTTACAAAGAGTAAAGGGAGTATGGCATCCAGCTTGAGACTCTAAGCTAGCTACCCTAATCTGTCTCATTTCATTCCACCCTCAGAAATTTTTCAACTTCTATAGTTACTCTCTGTTGATTAGGGGAGTAGGCTTGGCTATCCTGAGTTTTTAACTCTTCACCTCATCTCATGGATCCCTTTCACAAGCAAAATTTCCACTCATGCCAATGGCTACATCCTTCCATCTTCATCATGCTCTGAGCTGCTGTTACCTTCTTTGCACAGAGTCAACAACATAGGTGGTCTAATAATGCACCATGTACACCAAGCCCAGACCATACACCCATGGGTCCTAGTTCAGAGATCAGATACTAACCTGCTTGAGGCCATCATAAGAAAGAACATGAATGTGTTCTATTAAGTTCTTATGATCACCAAGATTTTAACTTCACATAATTCCCTTGTGCCACAAAATACACTTGAACTTTGTCCAATTATTTAAGCATTCACATTTTAAATTCACAGGTCATACAAAATACAAAGCAGGGGACCAGCTTTAGCAGTAGGCCAAATCTGACCAACTAAACATAGTTCACTAACATCATAATTGTACACAAATTATATCTTAGACTAGGTATAGATTTAATTATTTTAAATTATTAAATAATAGTTAAATATTCAGATATTCATTCTACTCACTCCATCAACAAAGCCAAACTTTCAACAATGTTACTACACTTTTTCTAATACAAAATTCTGCATGAGAACATTTAATTGATTTCAAAAGAATCTGTCATTGCGTTTAAACAAATAAAGCTAATTTAAGAAAATCCCTGGAAGGTACTCCATTCCATTGCCTCACTTCCCTGAGAAATAGCTGCGCTCATCAATTTGATCACCAGTCATAGTTTGGTATATCAAGGCCAATATTTCCCTTGACTGCAAAAATATATAATTTATCATTAATTTACAGAGTAAAATAATAAAATCATACTATTATCAAATCTCATCAAAAGGCTATAATATACAAATGCAATTACCTAAAAAATTTAAAGTATACACATTCTAACAATATATCAACAAAACAATCCATTAAAAATCTTACATTTTGGCAGTATAGCTTCAGTCCTTTTCAGAATCACATTTACAACTTTATTAGTTTCAGCTTAAAATTTCAGTTTCCCAAAAAATATTGTAAGAAGTTACTGTATAAAATTAAAACACATTTACTACCTAACAATAAGATTGTGGAAATTTTTATCTAGTATTTAATTTGTCTTTAAAATACTGAGAAAAATTTCTCAAGAACAGTGTCATCAAGAAATGCCTTGTTCCAAAGACTTTCATGACTTTCACATTACAAATTCTACCTCAGAGTACCTATAAAAGTTTACAGAAAATAATTTTGGAGCACCATTTTTTCATAATATTTGAAAACTATGAATAATAAAATAACTATGCATGGATTTCTGGAATGTTTTATACAAAAATAAGCTCATAATTTTAAATTCATTTTCCCCACAAGTTTTTGGATAAAACAGTCTTTTCAGATAAAACATAACCCAACATAACTTCTCTTTTATTTGGCTGCTAGGAAACAAAGTTTCACAGTTCACCTCTGGTAACTGTGCTTCAGGCAGGTGTCTGTATGTATTTCTACAATCAGCATCAAATTATGTAATGTTTTTCTTTTGAAATCCTAGCATACTATCTCACAAACACACACACACACACACACAGACATCAGTTAACTACTGGAAAAAAGCATACCTCAAACAACTGCAATTCGTTCTTTGTGTGGCTTCTACAAAATCCCAAGATGCTACTTTATCAGCTGTCTCTTCTTCAGACAAGCCACCCGAGGAAGCAGAATACTTTCTCCTAAGATTTCAAATTATGAAATTCTTTAAAATCATATATTTTTGTTATAATTGAATTCAAATTTTTTTAAATCAACTTTAATTAAAGTCAAATTAGTTTGTATTTTAAGTAATCTCCTAATTCCAAATATGAAACTTGGAAATACATACTTGTTCTGTGCTCTGTTCATAGTGCATTCCTGCCAAACTCTATCCACCACATGATTTGCTAATTTTCTTGGTATTTTCCCACCATGGTGGCTAGTACTATCAGAATTGAAGCCATCAGTTACCGAAGAAAACTTTACCCACTTCTGGGCAGACTGAGGATCAACTGAAACAAACAAAAAACACTCTGTAGGACAACAGAAGTAGGTTTAAAATAATATTACTGGAGTTTCTCATTCATCTGTGGTAAACTTGTTGCAGATATGATGAATCTATTTTATCTTGATGCAAAAAGTATATTACTGTTTAAAAATCTTTTGAGTATTTTTGAGATAATAAATCACACATTAAACTATTTATCATAATTAGTATCTGTGAATCTACCACTTAGCTCTGCAGAATTACTTTTTACCATATTTGCTTCAGAGCTTTTAAATTTTAAAGATTTAATCGTTTTTGTTTTTTTTGTTTTTTTTACTAAAAAGGCAGAACCACAGAGGGAGGGAAAGATCTTTCATCTGCTAGTTGTCTTCCAAGTGGCCACAATGGCCAGAGCTGAGCTGATATAAAACCAGGAGCTAGGAACGCCTTCTAGGTCTCCCACATAGACACAGGGTCCGAAGGCTGTGAGCAATTCTCCACTGCTTTCCCAGGCCACAAGCAGAGAGCTGGATGGGAAGTGCAGCAGCCAGCATATGAACTGGCACCCACAACGGGATTCCAGCACTTGAAGGGGAGGATTAGCCAGATGAACCATTGTGATAGGCCCTTTAATTTTTATATCCTCTTTTTGAAACTTGCAGAAAAGTTACAATCGCAGTTCAAAGATTCCCCTATACTTGCCAATTTAGTGTTCCATATGCCCCCAAAGCTGTAATATTAAATATTTACATATGCCTGATGGATTATTTTGGCTTTTATTCCAGGTCACAGAGATAACAATACAAAAACAGAGGCATTTACGTATTATAGAAGTACAAAATCTATTTCAAAGTGAGAGTAGAAAGATAAATTCATACATGAATACAGGCCACCTGACGTGGGAAAAATAAAAATCACAACTGGGTAGAAGAAACAGAAAAAGAGTGGTACCTCCAAGTATGCTTGAGTTGAAAAGAAACCTCTCCTCTATTTTCAGCCTCTTGTTTTAGTTGGGGGTACTATCTTAATAGGATGATCAAATGGGATTGTGTATTGCCTCTGTTGTCATGCAACAGGCCAAGTCACTGCCCATGATAACAGCATCCTACATTAGTGCCTGCTCAAGTCCTGGTCCCTCCACTTCTGATCCAGCTCCCTGTCAATATGTCTGGAAGGACAGCAAAAGCTGGCCCAAGTGCCTGGGCAACTGTATTCATATGGGACATCCAGAAGGAATTCCAGGCCATAGGCATGGTCATTCAAGGAGCGAACCAGCAGACAGAGACCCCTCTATCTTTAACCTTTTCTCCCTCTCAGTGTAATTCTTTTCCTCAAATAAATCTTAAAAAACAAAACAAAAGAAAAGGATGGATGGATGGGTTCTTACCATGTGTTCTGGTCCCAGATGAGACACAGGTGCATGCTGAGAAGGTGAGCATATCAAAAGTATAGTTAAAGAGGTTTTTTTCCTTTTTATTTTGTTTTGTTTTTAAATTCATTTTACTTATTTCAAAGATGGAGAAACAGAGAGAGACTCCCATCTGCTGGTTCATACCTCCAAATGTCCTCAATAAGCAGGGTTGGGCCAAGTTCAAGTAAAGAGTTGGGAAGTCATTCAGGTTTCCATTCAGCTATTGAGCTATCACTTGCTCCCATGATGTGCCTTACTAGGAAGCTAGAATCAGGAGCAGGGCCAGAACCTGGACTTAGGCACTCCCATATGGGAAACAGGCATTCAAAGCAGCATCTCAATCACTGTACCAAACGCCTGCACCAGCATGTTAAGAACAAAAAATTTCAATAAGGGATGTCAATTGGATGATGGTGTATCACTTTTAATTTATTTATATGTTTTTAAAGATTTATTTATTTTCATTGGAAAGTCAGATATACAGAAAAGATGAGACAGAGAGGAAGATCTTCTGTTCACTGATTTACTCCCCAAGTGGCTGCAGCAGCAGCTGGAGCTGAGCCAATCCAAAGTCAAGAGCTTCTTCTGGGTTTCCCACATAGGTGTAGGGTACAAAGGCTTTGGACCTTCCTCTACTTCTTTCTCAGGACATAAACTGGGAGCTGGATGGGAAGTGGGACTCCAGGGACACAAACTGGAGCGTATATGGGATCCTAGCGTGTGCAAGGTGAGGACTTTAGCCACTAGGCTACCATGCCAGGCCCAACTATTACTTTCTTGACTTCAATGATTAAATAAAAGTTACAAAGAGTATCTTTATTTGGGGTATACAGTGAATATATATAGAAATTATAAGGCAATGCGTCTGCAGCTTACTCAAAATGGTTCAGAGAAAGACTGATGATGATGATGAATATACACACATGTGCACGTGTGCACACACACACATACACACAGGATAACGCAGTAAATGGTAACAGTTTGGGACTCCAGAAGAGAGAGTTCTTTGTGCTATAATAGCAAACTTTTCTATATTTTCAAAGTATTGCAAGATTAAACATTTTTAAGTGTTTAGAGTACCCAAAATATGATTTATCACCAGAGACGATGAAACAAGATAGTACAATACCTGTCTGTACTTCCTCAGGAGATGTAGGTGGTGTAAGAGTAACTGAAGACATTGCAGGATCTCTTATAGAAGCAGGCACTTGATGAACACCCATGCAAGAAGCTGAACAGTGAGAGGATCCCACAGAGCTAGGAGTAGGAATGTCTGACTGAGGGACTAAAACAAAACATGCTGGGTAGATCATTCGGACACCAGCTGAAAGAAAAAACAATTGCACAGAAAAATGAACTACTATCATAACTACAATAAAATTAGTTTTAACCAAAAGTACTGTAATAGAAAAAGAGATATGAGCCTATTTATGCAAATTTATTTTAAAGATATGCTCTACTACATAAGATTTTGTTTCTGAGGGAAAAAAGCTAGATAGCAGTTTTTTTCTATTAATTCTTTCCTTCATTTTCTAACTACAAATGCGTCTGGGTTTTGATTTAGTTTTTCTTTTCTTTTCCTTTCTTTTTTTTTTAAGCATATCTCAGCAACCATAATATATTACTGCTTCTTAAAATGTATTTTACAAGTTTAACAAACGCTATCTGGGCACAACAATTTTGGATCATTTTCTGTTTTTTCTTTTTTTTTCCTCTATATCTATTTTAAAATTTCAACAAATATTAATGTTGCTTCTCCTAACCATGCTAGTAATAATGAGTTTATTGAAACTGAATATTAGTAATGTTTTCATTAAACAAACAAAAAACATTGAATGAGGAAACCTTCATACGGAACACTGATACAGATTGCAACAAATATAGCACTATATTTTTTGACTGCAATTATTTGCTCAATTATGCATTTCCCATGCCTCCTATGTTTTCCTAGGGTGGAGTATATTTTCTCCTTATTGTGAGGTTTGAATGTAACTTACTCTAAAATCTAAGTGCAAGCAACATATGCTACACTCTGTCAGGAGCTTTAAATGTGTTGGAAAAAAAATCAGCATAGTCTCTGATTTCTGTCTTATAAGAGATTACCACATGCCATTTACAAGTTAGCTTGTTAACCTGAGTACCTGAGTAAGAGGATATTCAGAGTAAAGCCAAATTGGAAAGGGCTTAGAGCACACCAAAGCCAAAGTTCTTTAAGTATATCTCCTGTCTTTTAAGTTATTGGAGGTAGCAACTTTAACAAATACTAACACATTAACACAATACAGGTTTCACTTTTCAGTTTCCAAATACTAGTTCATTATAATCAATGTCCCACCCTCAGCATACTATCCACTATGACACAAGAAATGTTTCTATATTCCAAGATATTTCATGAAGATGTGTTGGCAATGGACATAGTTTTGTCGAATGTAATGTGAGATATACCATGAATTTTACCCCAGTAGAAGCTTTAAACACAATCACATGATTAGACTTGGTCCCTACTATTCCTCTGCTCTTTTAACACAATATGCACCCAAAATTAGGTGTTCCTTTGACCTAGGCTGCAGAACGAGAAAACACTTATGTCAAACCATAGCCAAGCTGCAATCCTTAAGTAATATGAAGAAGAAACATACAAGAAATAAATGCTTTTTGTTAAAGTCATTGATATATCACATTTGTGTTTTTTTTTAGCAAAAACTAATACGTTCAGCCAGGTACTTCCTCTTAAGATTAATATTCAAAATCCATACCAACAAGAACTTCTACTGCAGCTAACGAATCATCCTCCCAATCCATATCTTCCTGTTTCTCTTCAGACATCTCCTTAGAGCAACATGAGATAGGATAGAACTGTTTCCATTCACCAATCAATTTTTTTGTAGCTGAATCAGACATCTTGAATGCCTGTCCTGTGAGAGTGCCGTTTAGTCCAAATGGGCTTAGGATAACTAGAAAAAGCAAACATCAAGTAAGTAACTAAAGATGAAACAACGTGGCAGACAATTAACACAATTCTAAAAAAGAAAAGGAATCTCATAATGATATCTGAGAAAGCAAACTTCCTTACTGCGAAGATAAAGTATAAAATTGAATTTATTATAAAACTATTAGGGTTAGTATGTGGTATGGTGAATAAAGACACTGGCAAGGATGCCAGCGTCCCATATGAGTACTAGTTTGGGTTGTAGTTGCTCCACTTCTGATCCATCACCCTGATTATATGTCTCGGAAGGCAATGGAGGATGGCCAGAGAGCTTGGGTCCCTGCAATCCACACAGGAGACACAGATGAAGCTTCTGGCTCTTGGTTTTGGCCTGGTCCTGGCTTAGACAATGTGCTCAGGTAGGGAGTGAACTGGCAGATGGAAGATATTTCTCTCTCTCTCTGTAACTCAGCATTTCAAATAAATAAGTAAATATTATGTTCAAAAAACTGCAAAAATATTTGTCTACTCTCAAATTTCAAACAGAATTTCAATGTGAGCTAGAGATACCTTTTTGTTCTTCAATTTCTCTTGATTCCCACTAAGAAAAAGCAAATTGAGTAAACCACAATGGAAATGTACCAATCTACATGCTAACATTTACTGTCATGCAAATTTTTCAATTAAGCATTATTAAGTTGAAGTAAAATAAGAACATACTTCTAGTCCTCAAAAATAAAGCAACAAGTTTATAAAATACTTCCTTAGACCAAATGTTTGACATGGCAATTAAGATGCAACAAGGATTGTCAGAGTGCTTGGGTATGATCCTGGATCCAGTTCCTGATTCTCTCTGGGAAACAGCAGCTAATGGCTCAATTAGTTGGGTCCCTGACACTCACACAGAAGACACACGATATGTTTTCAGTTTTTGGCTCTGACCCCAACTCAGTTGTGGTTATTATGGGGTATGTGAGAAGTGAAACAATGAATAAGAGGTACCTATTACTCTCATAAAGTAATTTTTAAAAGATCTTGTGCACATATGTTAAACATTACTTATATAAGTGACATACAAAATGATCTTGAAAACATTAACAAGTATACCTTAAATATTTTACTTAAGAGAAAACTTCAGAATATACTAACATGTCCAGGAACTTTCCACATTTTTTTTTTAAATTTATTGGGGCTGGTGCTGTGGCACAGTGAGTTTAGCCATGATCTACAACACGAGCATCCCATATCAGAAAGCTAGCTCAAGTCCCAGCTGCCATGCTTTTATTCCAGCTCCCTCTTACCATGATGGCAAAGCAGTAGAAAACACTTTCTGAGCTCCAGCTACCCAGATATCAGACCTGGAGGAGTTCCAAACCTCTAGTGTTGCCTAGCTCAACCCCAAGTGCTGGAACTATCTGAACAGTGGATCGATGAGTGCAAGCTCAAGCTCTTCTTGTCTCTGTCTTAGCTTCTCTCCATCCCAGTGCCCTTCTCTAATGAACAAGAACAAAGCAGATAACATCTGGATCATTATACTTGGGGGAAATACTATCAATCTCAAAACATAAAATTATCAACTTTAACAAGGACCTTTCTAATACAATAACATTAAAAAATCAATAATTAAGACAATAAAATAATCTACCTTGAAAAGGGCTATTAGACTGTTGAGCAAGGGTGATATGCTCTTCACTGAGAAGGTATACAGGTTGATGTTGGTTAATTTCCACGCTGGTACAAACATTGCTATCTCCATGCAAGAAAAAGGTGAAAGAGCAGGACAAGTGTTCACTAATAAAGAAGAAAAAGTTATATTTTAGTGATAATTAATGGCCAGAATTGTTAACTTTTGTTTAATATGAAGTTATCCAAAACGTTTACTCCCACCAGTCCAGAAATTCTACATCATCTGAAGCCCCACCAAAAACCACATGAATATAAGCATATATTTAGCTTTAAAAAAAATGTTCACATCATTGTTTACCATAAGTCAAAAAGCTGCAAACAGAGGAACCAGTTAGATAAGTCAGCTACACTCTCACACATAATTATCATGCAACTACAAAAATAAGGTTGGGGGAGTAAGCTTATGAGGAAGTGACAAGCTATCAAAATAGTATGGTTTCTTTTTGGGGCGGGGAGAAAAAGAGGGTTTCCTTTGTTAAAAAAAAAAATTCTAGGTAGGCAACAGAATTTATGGATACTTAGTGTTTGATTATTTGACCCTTTCTATACCTAGAAAATCAAATACATTTTTCTCAACATCTCTATTTCTAAACTAGTTTATAAACCAATCAATAATCTAAAATTAGTCCCCTCTAAAATAACAGTTGAAGGCACCCTAAAATCAAGGATAAATGCCAAACAGTACATTCTGGTTTTTAGAAAGATTTATTTATTTTCATTGGAAAGTCAGATATACAGAAAGGAGGAGAGACAGAGAGGAAAATCTTCCATCCAATGATTCACTCCCCAAGTGGCCACAATGGCTGGAGCTGAGCCAATCCAAAGCCAGGAGCCAGGAGCTCTGCAGATATTTGGAGACTGAGCCAGAAGATGGGAAAGGGAAAGGTCCCTCTCTGCCTCTCTCTCATAAATACAATTTAAGAGCACAATTTATTTATTTACTTGAGAAAATAATCTGGCATACATAAAACTCATCAAGGTAAATCTTTCAACTCCCCAGTAGCCTTTCCATATGCACCATCAATATTCGACCATTTTAACTTTCAAATTAGGAAAGAACACTTGTCTCCTTGATGAGAAGCAATAAATTTGCCTCCAAGATCTTTGTAAAAAGCTCAGTATTTCAAAGTAGAAAACATGACTGCTGCTCTCAGCACCATTTAGGTGCATTGTTCTACTCTGCACCAATCCTTTTCAATTTCAGGAGTTGTTGATCGAAGAACTTCACTTCCTATACCCCAGCAAATTATCCCCCACAAAATCTAATCTTATTGCAATATAAAGTAGGTTAGAATGAGAGCAGGCATTTGGTGTTTAGCCTATTGGCCATGATATCCACATTCCATATCAAAGCTGCCAGGTTCAAATTCCATTCCAGAGTCCAATTTCAGCTTTCTGCCAATAAAGAAGTTCCTGAGGCTCACATGGGAAACCTGGACTAGGCTCCTTGCTCCAGGTTCTGGCCTAGTCTGTTAGATGCATGAAGTTAGAGAGTAAACCAACAGATGAGTGCTCTCGCCGTGTGTTTGTTCCTTCATATATTTAATAACATGCTGGAATATTACTTTAGATACACTGAATTAAATAAAATATATCATCAATATCAATCCCAAAGGCTTGGCAGTGTGGCAAGCTGAATCACTGCTTGCTATGCCAATTTCCCATTATTAGACTGCCAGTTTGAGTGGGCTCTAGGTTCTTGCTCATGTACTGAGTGAAGAAGGCAACATAAGACAGCCCAAGTACCTGGATCAGTGAGGGAGGACAGGATGAAGTTCCTAGGGCCTGGCTTTGTTTTTGGCAGAGTCTAGATACAACCACTGTAGCAATTAAGGGAGTGAATTAGAAGATGGGAGAGCTCTTTCACTGTATCTCCCTCTCTGTCATTCTGCCTTTCAAATAAACATCCTTTTTAAAAATTAATTTCAACTGGATATTGAGGTTTTCCCTTTAATGTGTCTATTAGAACATTTAAAATTACATATGTAGTTTACATACTGTATTTCTACCGGACAGTGACTCTCTAGAAAACAAAAAGAGCAGTACTTAGAAAACATATCTCTAAATAAGGTTCTTAGCAAAGTTTGGGTTTTCAGAGTTAAAAGGAATACAACAGGATATCCTAAAACTACGAACAGCTACTAATACACTTCCAATGTAGACTTACACCTCATTGTACTTAAATTAATTTTAGATTACATAGAAGCCCTATTTGTGGCAGAAGGTAAAGGCTTTATAGGGAAATTTAAAGCATATTCTTTCACCTACTGTCTTTAAAAAATGACCACCTTCTTTAGTGCAATATCAAAGGTATTGTTTTAATCATAAAGGTAAAAGCTCTGGTATAAGCAATACTATCTAAGAGAACATTCTGCAATAATGAAAATGTTCTATATCTGCACTGACTATTAAATAGCCATTGGTCATACAAGAAGCTCTTGAAATGTGAAATGTGAGACTGAGCAACTCAATGTTTATTTAATGTAAATTAACTAACTTCAGTCATTAGTGCCTGGTGGCTACCATATCAGATAGCACATATAAAAACATTTTTTAAAGGGAAAGAAAGAGTTAAATCTCACATGTTAATTACAACTAACTGGGAACAAGTACCTAGGGAAGCATTCATTTCTTTCCTGGGAAATCTATTACCTCATTTCACAAAGTCAAAAAATATATATCTTTTTTTTTAATTTACTTATTTTTATTGAAAAAGCAGATTTAAAGAGAGAAGGAAAGACAAAGATCTTCCATCTGCTGTTCACTCCCCAAGTGGCCAGAATGGCCAATCCAAAGCCAGGAGTCAGGAGTTTCTTCCAAGTTTTTTCTCTGGGTACAGGGTACCAAGGCTTCAGTCCATCCACAACTGCCTTCCCAGGCTACAAGCAGAGAGCTGAGGGCAGAAGGGAAATGAACTGGCACCATATGGAATCCTGGTGCATACAAGGGGATGACTACTAGGCTACTGCACCGGGCTCAAAAATCTCTCAATCTTAATGGCCCAGGTTTTTTCTTTGTTTGTTTGTTTTTCCTAATAATTTCAGGACTCAGAACATACTGAACCAGACATCTGATCCCACCACCTTAAGGTTATTTTCAGCTCCAGCAAGAATTTACATATCTAATATGTATGTATGTACACATGTGAATATCTGTCTGTGATCTATATGAATAGGTACACATATGCTTGATACGCCCTTTCAAACTGGGGTTTAAAATGAACTATCTTTTACAGAATAAAAGTATCTAAAATCATATACCAACTCTGCAACTTTTTTCTGTAGAAATTTATCATTATCTGTAGTTGTGGCAACAGGTAAGATTACAGTATATACTAAAGCGATGGTATTATAGCACAGCAAAGAAAGCCGCCTCCAGTGACACTGGCATGTCACGAGCACCAGTTCGAATCCCAGCTGCTCCACTTTTGATGCAGCTCCCTGTTAGTAACCTGGAAAGAGGAGCAGAGGACTGCTCAAGAGTTTGTGGTCCTGCCGCCAACATGGGAGATTTAAAAGAAGATCCTAGTGGCTGCAGTCATCTCAGAAGTGAATCAGCAAATGGAAGACTTCTGTCTATCTTTTTGTCTCTCTGTAACTGATTTTCAAACAAATAAATAGATCTTTTAAATACTAAAATTAAACATGTTCCCTATTAATGTATTTATTTCCTATACAATCTCATTTGCCACTTAGCAAAGCCTTTTCTATCTGTAATACACACTATTAGACATACTGAACTAATGTCAGAAACAATAGTGAAGCATTTAAAACTCTGGCTGGAATGGACAGTTAGGCCAGCAGTTAAAGCACTGCTTAAGAAGCCTGCATCGGGCCCAGCATGATAGTGTAGCGGTAAAAGTCCTCACCTTGAATGCACCATATATGCAGGATCATATATGGGCACCGGTTTTAAACCTGACAGCCCTGCTTCCCATCCAGCTCCCTGCTTGTGGCCTGGGAAAGCAGTCGAGGAGGGCCCAAATATTGGGGACCCTGCACCCGTGTGGGAGACCCAGAAGAAGCTCCTGTTTCTGGCTTCAGATTGGCTCAGTTTTAGCCATTGCGGTCACTTGGAGAGTGAACCAACGGACGGAAGATCTCCCTCTCTGTCTCTCCTCTCTGTACATCTGCCTTTCCAATAAAAATAAATAAATCTTTAAAAAAATAAATAGGGCCCGGCGCGGTGGCACAGTGGTTAAAGGTCCTCGCCTTGCACGCCCGGGATCCCATATGGGCGCCGGTTCTAATCCCAGCAGCCCCGCTTCCCTTCCAGCTCCCTGCCTGTGGCCCAGGAAAGCAGTCGAGGATGGCCCAAAGCTTTGGGACCCTGCACCCGCATGGGAGACCCAGAAGAGGCTCCTGGCTTCGGATCGGCATAGTATCGGCCCGTTGCGCTCACTTGGGGAGTGAATCATCAGACGGAAGATCTTCCTCTCTGTCCCTCCTCTCTGTATATCCGCCTTTCCAATAAAAAAATAAATAAAAATAAATGTACCACAGTCCTTCCTTATCCAAGAGCAATACTTTCAGCAAATAATGCTGAATTCTATATATATATAATACTTCCTTTCCCTGTGCATAAACACTTACTGTAAGTTTTAACTCATAAATTAGGTATAATAAGATTGAGAATTAATACAAATTGTCCCTCATTTTAAGTTGGTCCAATTTAAGATTTTTTAACTTTATAATACTATAAAATGATGGGCATTCAGTGGAAACCATATTCCAAATTTTGAGTTTTGATCTTTTCCCAGATGAGTAACAGGCAGTACAAAATTCTCCGGAGATGCTGAGCAGCGAAGGGTAAATAACCAGCACTGTGCAGTACACTATATTGGCAGCATTTTCTGGATAAAAACATTTAGCTACTTTTATGATATCCAGTACTTAATTACAAAACAGGCAATGGGTTAGATTACCTTGTTCAATACAGAATAATGCTAAGCTTTAAGGCTAGGCTATGTTTGCTAGTTTAGATATATTTAATCCATTTTTGACACATTGTTTCCAACCTGAACTGAGTTTATCAAAACCTTATCACAAGTCAACTTGTAATAAACATAACAGATATGAGAATACACTGTAATAAAAATTACATGAACGTATTCTCTCAAAATATCTTTACTGTATTTTGACCTTTTCACTTGAAGAAAGCATTTCATTCTTTTCTTAAGCGCAGACTGCCACTTTCACTACTCTTCCATTTTGGGACCATTAATAAGCAAAGTAAGGGTAACCTGAACACAAGCACACAACACTCGATCTGATAACCAAGACCACCACAAAGCAGGTAGCAGTAACAGACATGCTGAACAAAGGGATTCACTTAACGAGTAGCAAGACATGAGGCACCAGAAGTTTCTTCACATTGCTCAGAATAACATGCAATTTAAACTTTTAAATCTTATGTCTGGAATTTTCCATTCTGTATTTTCAGAGCACAGCCGACCACAGGAAATTGAACCATGAGAAACTACTGTATATGGCAGATGTAGCTGTTACTCATTTTCCCTTCTTCTAACTGTCTATCCAATTTAAAAGGGGGGGAATATAAATTTATTTTTAATTGGAAAGTGATTTATAGACAGGAGGAGAGACAGAAAGATCTTTCACCCACTGTTTCACTCCCCAGTGGCCAAAACAGCCAGAGATGAACCCATCCAAAGCCAGAAGCTTCTTCCTGGTCTCCCACATGGGTGCAGGATTTCAAGGCTTTGGCCGTCCTCCTCTGCTTCCCAGGCCACAAATAGGGAGCTGGAAGGGAAGTGGAATAGCCGGGACATGAACCAGCATCCATATGGGATCCTGGCACATGCAAGAAGACTGTGGCCACTAGGCTATCATGCTAGGTCCTTTCCCTTTCTTCTTAAGACAATAGCCCTCTTCTGTTTACAGTGGTATGTTTCCAACTAAAAAATACTTAATCTGTCAGGACAGCCAATAACCTATCAACTCCAGTTTCTAGGAAATATGTACTTTGTGACACAGATGCCATTTCCATTTACTTCCCATCTTCCATCCTCTTCTTGCATGGAACTCAACTGTAAGATCCGGAAGCTTAATACTCATTAGGATCTTGGAAGACAAAAGATACTTGGAATCTTGATAACATCACTGAACATATGCACCAGGACTGAAATACCTACTTCTGGACTGCCTACTATTAAGAAAAAAAATCAGTCAATCTTGACATAAGCCAGGTAGCCAGGTTTCCTGTCATTTGCAGAGGAATTAATTCCTCACTGGTATACTTAATTATTATGTTAAAATACAAATTAATACTAATTTTCAGAGAAAAACATGAAATTGTTTTTATTTCTCAAAGTTTATCTACTCATCCACTTTACAAAACAAAAAGAAAAGCTTAAAAAACCCTTCAGGCACACATAAAAAAAAAAAAGATGTACATAGGGCCAGCACTTTGTACAGGTGGTTAAGACACTGTGATGCAAGGATCAAATATGGGTACCAATTTGTGCCAGAGTTGCTCCATTTTTGATCTAGCTCCCTGCTAATGAGCTCGGAAAAGCATTGGAAGATGGCCCAACTGCTTGGGCCCTGGTCACCTGCAGATGCAAAAGAAATTCCTGGCCCTGGCCTGGTCCAGCTCTGGCTATTACAGCCATCTGGGGAACCAGTGCATGGAAAAATTCTCTTTCCATCTTTCCTTCTCTCTCTCTCTCTCTCTTTCAAATCAGCAAACTTTAAAAACAAAACAAAAGTGTACATGATATGAAAGATGGCAGCTCAACCATGTTTACAATTATGAACAAACATTTCTTTTGAATTCACTTACATTTTTCAGGAAAAGCAAATTCCCTTCAATTTTCTCTTCTCCCACATCGTACATTACTTACCACGGTTTATCTTGAAGTGTTACTAATTCAACAAATGCTTGACACTGAATCTTTTGACAGACTATGTTTTACATTATTTACATCATAGAGAAGTAGCATAACCTGAAGCTTTTACAGGAAAAGGAGGCACTTATCTTAAAATCTTCTAAACTTCATTTGCAATCACTGTACTAATTAGCATCATAAATTTGCTCAATTAAAAAAAGTGCAAGCTCTGCAAGAATTATATAAGAATTATGTTTATCTTAAAAAAAAAAGAATTATGTTTATCTTATACAGAAAAACAAACTCAAATCATTTCAATAAAAGCAAATTCAAAGACTGGATAATAAAACGAGTTATCTTCACACAAAACATAATCACTATCTTTGACAGATGTTAATACTACTTAATGTTACCAGACTACTTCACACATATTTCCACTAGTTCTAAAACAATGTATTCCTCCGTTTTTGTTCAACAATTTCTCTACAGATCCAAATCAAAATTTAGGCCACTACACTAAAATACAGCCTATTTACATTGTAACATAATCTTCAGACTCTGTGAAGGGAAGAGTGAAACAAAGAAAGCTGAATACTCTTCTTCACCAAAGTTAACCTCCAAAGTATGTCTGGGATGTATTACCTTATTTCATTCCATATTCTCTGTGAAGTCATAAGAACTAACAAATCTAAGTGAAAATTCAAAGTTTAAGATACTTACCTTTTATTTATAGGTTTTTCATCTTTTTCATAAGGCTTTACAAACCACTTGCCAATCCTTACAAAGTTTCGGTTCATTAAACACCGTTCTAACAGATTGTGAACTGCTTTGAAAAGCAAAGTACGGCATTCATAGGAAAGCCCATTTTCCCAAACTCCATCTTCCTCTTCTAAAAGAGAAAAAGAAAGTAGCGGCACTGTATTTAGAACCAAGTAAAAATGTTGACAATTTAAACTGCATACCAATTAAACAGGAAAGATGCTGTGGTATTGCATGTTAACCTGCTACTGGACATTCAAGTAACATTGCAGAGTGCTAAGTTTGAGTCCTGGCTACCCAGGTTCTCATCTAGCTTCCTGCTAAGCCATGCTGGGTAGCAGTAGGTGATAACTGAAGTTCTTCGGTTCTTGCCACCCATGTGGGAAACCTGGATGGAGTTCCAGGCTCCTATCTGCAGCCTGGTCAAGTCCAGGCTGTTGTAGGTATTTGGGGAGTATTTCAGCAGATTAGAAGACTTCTCTCTCTGCAATCCCTGATCGTTCTGTCATTCCAGTGGATCAACAACGTTAAAAAAAAAAACCTTCAGCTCAGCATTACTGAGCTACACATACTTCAATGTTTCTCTAAATATTAAAACATATTTCAAAGTTATTCCACAAAGAATCAGACCTGTCAGTGCATTCTATCAAACTATGTGAAAATTATTTTTTCTATCATATAAAAAGGTAGTAAACAAAAGGAAAAAGGTAAACATAAACATAAAGATTTTGGGACCTGGCACAGTAGCTTAATGGCTAAAAGTCCCTGCCTTGCACGCACCGGGATCCCATCTGGGTGCCAATTTATGTCCCAATGGCCCTGTTCCCATCCAGCTCCCTGCTTGTGGACTGGGAAAGCATTCAAGGATGGGCCAAAGCCTTGGGACCCTGCACCAGCCAGTTAATAATTAAGCTCAAAATATTTCATGTCCATCGGCATTCTAATCTATGGCTCAACTATAAAACTAAGTGATGAATAAAAAGGAAGCTACTGGCATAGAGCCTACAAAGCAGCACGTTATCAGCCACCTAAGATCTCCTTTCAAACAAACCAGTCCTATGGTTACTATGCAGTATAGGATCCTCTAGTGAAGAAGGTATTTTAAAATTTAAGAACTTAAAAATTTTAAATGGCACTTCTGTCATATAGAGTTACAACTTTTTTCACTAACTATGCAGGCTAATTTTTGCCAACAAATCTATTAATCATTCCAAATTAATATACCAGCAAGATTAACAGTCATTTTGGGATATATGAATGTAGCTTAGCTCTTTATTTCCCATCTGTAACAGAGTACACAATAAATTTTGTTCCAAATAATGATAGCTACCACTTAAGAATCTCAACTTTGAGTCTAATATTTTAAGTTCCTTAACAGACATAGACATATTATTACATATCCTTCTTTAACTTGATATCCCTTTATAACTATTTCCTAAACATAAGTCACTTCCAATTCAATTTTTATGTAGGAGAAATGACAATACATTTCTCAGTTCGATACTAAAAATGTATACATAGATTACTACTCAGAGGAAAACAGATACACCAGCTTTTCAATAAAAGCGGAGACATGTGTTAAGAGTAACACACAGTTCACATTCAGAACCTAAAAACACAAATGGGTAGAATAAACATTAACTAAAAAAGCCTAATGACAGTGGACTTTAACTGCACTAGAAACCATGTACCACTACAAAGGTTAATGTCAATTTCACACTGTTCTTTCAAGCGTTGTAAATTATACGTCTTTCAAAGCAACTTTTTTTCCCTATGATAAGGTAAACCCATTTAAGAACAGATAATATGTGAAGCAATTTTAAAAATCAAATAGGGCACATCTTCAATTTCATTCTCTTGGAGATATTTTTGTACACTTTCATTTAAAGCGAAAACATTCACTGAATTAATTCTATTAAAACATTAAGCTAAAAGAAAAGGGAAGTAACAGTGATTTCATTTTAACTAAAGTTCTAGATCATAAGCATATTTGTGACACTGAAAAAAAAAAGAACTTTTCACAATCAACCTCTCTCAGCTTTATGAGGTCTTATTTCAAAATTAAATAGTTTACACATTAAGATATTTAACTTAAATTATGTGCCTTACTACACAACCACACATGTTCCTAATTCTGGCAGAAGTACGTTGGGGGTATCTCCCAATTGTTCACTTCTTCAGATCTTTATGATTTATCTTCTACGCTTTATTCTTATTATCTTTCACACCAAAAGTCTACCCTTCAAGTACAGTAGCTTCAACATCTATCTTAAGTTGCCATTTCCAAATATTTTTCCTAACCACATGCAAGTTTTAAAGCTTCAAAGATCCAAGATATAGTTTCTATCACACACATCAAAGCTATACAGTTATAAACACCAAAACTTAAAATTTAAGAATGAATCTGTCTTCTTCCTAACACTGTAAATTTAAAAATCTTTGGAACAATAAAATGTGTAACATAATCTATTAATTTTCAGATAAAATTATGAAGTTTCATGGTTTATTTTAAAAACTCATTTTAATCCTAGTAATATAACATTAAATCTAGCTTAGAAAAGTAATTGGTATTTTAAAGTATTTCTCCCTCATTACTGTGAAACTGTTAGACAAATTAAGATGAACTACATACTTCAAGTGAGTCTTGAGTCTCTGCCTCAAATGCCCACAATTCTCATTAAGATTAAACAGAAGTTGTATATATAAAAAAAAGTACAGACAACATACTGTGGTTTTTTTTAAGCCAATAAATCTCTGAAATGTTATCTTTAGCTATACATAAAGTGGTTAGCAATCATGAGGCTAAAGTGACAGAACCTCATTTTTCAATGCTGAGAAAATAAGTCAATGAAATGGATGTTGGTTTGATTTTAACAGTGTTGAAGGGGAAGCAGAGGAAGTGTGTTACGGAGAAAAAGTCTACTGAGCCAATCTTCTAACTTCGATGTTGCAATAACCTTAAGAAAAACATTTCTTACTTATTTTGTTCAGAAATATAGAAAGTGAAGTAATAATGCCAACCCACTCAAGACTAAGTGATAGGTAAGCACTGTGAACCAGCAGGTTAAGCTGCCTCTTAGAGGACACTCACAACAGTTTCAGATCAGGTTCCCTACTAATGTGCCTGAGAAGGCACAGAACTGCTTGAATGGTTGGCAAGAAGCCACCCACTGGGAGACCAGAATGGAGCAGGCTCTTGGCTTTAGCCTTTGAGAGTGAGGAATAGATACATGATCTTTCTTTTTCTCTTGACTGCATTTCAAATAAATAAAACTTTAAGACAGTAGTGCACAAATCTAATTAAAATGGTCCTTGAATCTCAATACCAGCTTTAAAATAGGAAGAGGACAGAGACAGGAATGCAGGGCAAACCAAACCTTCATTCAGTTCTTCTGAGCTTAATCAGTGATGGCCTAATGAAAAAAGTCTGCTTAATTAAAAAATTTCTTCCTCTTTTTGCTTTTTCCCCAGAGAACCTCAATTCAACATTTTTAGTACTTTTCTGTTGTTTTAACTTTAGAACTCTCAATCTTCAATGTGACTCGAGAATCTTCACCAAAAATTTGCAGAAAATATCACTAAAATTTAAATACTAAATTTGATAAACATAGTTTTTCCTGAGGATACAGAAGATGGTGGTATGAAGGTACGTGCTAAACAATCCAAATAATTTTTTACTGAAGAGGGGAGGAAAAGTCAAAAATGGTTGATACAGCCATTAATCAATTTTTTTCTTTTTTTTTTATCATAAACTCAAAGTTTGTGAATGATATCAATTTTGCATTAAAAAAAATTACTAGGAAGTGAGAGGTGATGCTGGAAAAAGTAATTGCTAGGGAAAGGAGAAACATACGTTGAATTTTGCCTGAAAGTTTTCAAATCATCAACAAGAGCATCATTTTAAGAGTCTGAAAATTTTTTCTTAAAATTGACATCTTTAGGGTCCACAGTAGCCTAGTGGCCAATCTCCTCGCCTTGCACGTGCTGGAATCCCATTTGGGCATGGGTTCATATCCCAATTGCTCCCAATTCCTTTCCAGCTCCCTGCTTGTGGCCTGGGAAAGTAGCAGAGGATGGCTCAAAGTCTTGGATTTTGCAATCACGTGGGAGATCCTGGCTCCTGGCTCTGGATAGGCTGTTGTGGTCATTTGGGGAATAAACCATCAGATAGAAGATATTTCTTTCTGTCTCTCCTTCTCTCTGTAAATATGATCTGATAAAAATAAAGTAAATCTTTTTTAAAAACAGCATGGGTGTGGAGTGGATTTGCAACAATATCACATATCGGTTAACCCCATAATGTTGGAAACGGTTGTTGATGTTATGTTATGACATTTAATTGGTCGGAACGATAATCTGCCAGCTATGTCTCCAGACCAGAGTTGATCTCCTCAAGAAACTGTTGAATTCAGCTGGGCAATAAGATACTGGACACTATGCAAGGCACATGCTTGCACTGAAAGAAACAAGACTAGATTTGAACTGTAATACTGCAACAAGGTAGAGCAATCCACCATGGGAGGGAGGGCAAGGGGAGAGGAAGGGGGAACATCAGAGCCTATGAAATGTTGTTATAAAATTAAATGCAATAAAAAAAAAATATATCACATATCAGAACATAGGTTCAGGTAATGGCTGCTCTACTTCTGATCCAGCTTCCCACTGATGTGCCTAGGAAGGCAGTGAAAGACAGCAAAAGGTACTTGGGTGACAGAACTCACGTACGTATGAAGTTCAGGGCTCCTGAGTTCAGCCTGGAACAGTCTATCCGTTATGGCCAATTGGGGAGTAAAGCACCAATGGAACATACCATCTCCCTGCCCCCTCTGCACGTCCAATGAATGAACATATAAACCTTTTGAAAGAACAGCTTAGTATGTTGTCAATTTTTGATTTGAAATCTTCTAAGACAAAATTTAATGCTGAAAAGGTGTAGTCAACAGAAAAAATATAGCAAGTGAACTGATCACCTAGAAAACTAGCAATACTAAGAACATTGTTTTAAAAATTTCATTAACAGATAATAAAAAATGAATTAATTTTTTGTAATCTCTATGGTTACAAAACAATGTTTTAACTTGGCTAGCATTAGAATCCCACACTTAACTGTTGGTTATCTATTTGTTGATCCTGTTAAAAATTGTCATTTAATGTTAAAGACCATCATGATTAATATGCTTCAATGAAACCATCAAAAATTAAATTCAGAACAATAGTGCATTTGCTTTGTGCTATATTCACTATGATGAAATTCTGATACAAAGCACTTGGACATGCTTCCAAAATCTAGTATACTGATCTTAAAAGCCAAGTAAAAGAACGAATATTTTTAGTTACGATTGAGTCTGTACTTTCAGTTCCCAAGGTATCAGTTTTCTCAGTCTCATCAAAGTCTAACTTACTATATTTTTTTATGACATCAAAGTTGGGAAATGAAAGTTTCTGCTTTTATTTTTATTTTAAAGAAAAATGAGAGAAAAAATTTTCAAGATTCGACACAGAATAAAAATACACAGAAAACTCTCAAGAACAATACTAATAAACTTTTGCATGGAAGCAAAAACAGTACACTTAAAAGAACCAGTAAGTCTTACTGTACAGATTTTTATGGAAATATTTATACATTTAGCTGAGAAGAGAGATGACAAAGACACAGTAATCTCCCACCTACTGGTTCACTCGCTGAATGTCCTTAAAGGCAGAGACCTGGCCAAGTGGAATCCAGGAGGACCTCGATCGGTGCCTTCCACATGGGTAACCAGGACTCAAGTTATGCTGCTACGAGTGAGTACTCTTGAAGAAAGCAGGACTAGGAGCAGAGCCAGGACTCAAACCAAGACACTCTGACATAGGGTGTATCTTAAACACTAGATCAAATTCTTGCCTTATTATATAGACTTCTGATCAAAGACATTAAGATTATCCCACCACCAATTTTGCATGTATACCCACTAGCATACAACCACTAAGCAGTTTGCTACAAAACTAGGGGTAGAGCAGGATATACTGTAAGCAGCAAAACATGCTCCCACAGCCTGCATTCCACATTGCAGTGCCTGCATTCAACACCCGCTTCAGGTCCTGACTCCAGCTTCATGCTAATGCAGACCTTGGGAGGCAGCAGGAATGGCTCAACCTGCCAACCAGGAAGAACATGCAATCAAGTTCCTAGCTCCTAGCTGTGACCAAGACCGCCACCAGCTATTACAAGCATTTAAGGAGTAAAGCAGTATGTGGGAGCTAGCTTGCTCTTTTAACTAAAATAACAACATCAACATAAAATTATCCATTCTGATAGAGAAAAGCAAAAAGGTAAAACAAAACAACAACAAAAAACCCACATTAATGTTTGGCTGACATGCCAGAGATTTTCTAAATTAACATCTTTCTCAAATGTTGCAATTAGACTAATACTAGTTAGAGCAAATTCTGACTCAAAATTATCAGGTTTTGCAAACTCTTTTGCTAAGTAATACTGACTACTGCTACAGGATGAGTAAATGAAAGCTTAAAGTTTATGCCCAGTCTTACTTGTTTATTGTAATCGATGTTCACCAATCAATTAACAGTTAGATAAGAGGCCAGCACCCTGGTGTAGTAGGCTAACCCTCCATCTACAGTGCCAGCATAACCATAGAGGCATGGGTTTATGTCACAACTGCTCCATTTCTGATCGAGCTCCTTGCTTATGGCCTTGGAACGCAGTGAAGGACAGCTCGAACCCCTAAACGCTCATTTTGGAGACTCAGAGGAAGCTCCTGGCTCCTGGTTTCAGATTAGCTCAGCTCTAGCCATTACACCTATTAGAGTAAGTCAGTGGATTGACGGATGAATGAACAGAGGGATCAACCAGTCGAGCTATTTCTCCGTCTCCTTTCTCTCTGTAACTCTGCCCTTCAAATAAAAATAAATCTGTACCAAAAAAAAAAAAGTTTATATTCTATTTAAAATGCATTATGAAACTGACCAGCCTTTTCAGAACTGTCAAAATAATAATTGTCTATTTAGAAACTGTCAGAGTCTACCACAGACTAAGGAGACAACACAACTAAATGTAATATTGTTTCCTGGATGAGTTCCCAGGAGAAAAAAAATATGTTAGGTGAAATAAAGGCCAGCCAAATAAAGTATACACATACCTTAAGTAATAACGGATTAAATACTTAGAAAAACGATTCATTCTATAAAACATGTTAACAATATAGTAAACAAAATGACAGTGCACAGGAACTCTTCATACTAACCTTGCAACTTTTTAAAAAACTAAATCTAGCATTATCCTAGTTATTACCTTATTTTAAAAATGCAGGTGGGAGAAGGAAGAAGCCCTATGCCTGCAAAACTGTAAAACAAAAAATAAGAATTAAAAAAAAATACACTATGGATGAGGCTGGCTGGCATTATGGCACAGAGGTTAAGCTGTGCTATCACTTGACACTGACACCAGTTTATATCCCTGCTGCTCCACTTTTGATCCAATTCCCTGCTAATAAGCCTGGGAAATTAGTGGAAGACAGCCCAAGTACTTGGGTCCCTTTACCAATACAAGATGCCCAGTGAAGCTCCCTGCTTTGGCCTGGATCAGCCCTGGCCACTGGAGCCATTTGGAACAGTGAATCAACAAATGAGAGATATCGCTCTCTTTGCCTCTACCTCTCTCTCTCTCTGCAATTTTGCCTTTCAAAAGAAAATGTTTTTTTTTTAAACAAACAAAACCACGATGGATGACAAGCAGGTCAGAGGATTAAGTAAAGACACTCTGTAGTTCTGTGACTGACTACCTGTGCTAAATAAGAAAATTCCAATCTTTATAAAAAGAAATAGCTTTCCTCTCTAACCACAAAAAAAGTAGGCAAATATTACCACCATGATCACAAACATTTCAGTAACAAGATATGGTAGGCACAAAACCAAACAGGATACTATGAAGGGCAGGACCAAGCTAATTTAACCAGCTTTTCAGCTACCACCTGGGTCCTTCCGGTTCGCCTTCCCTGAGTGCTACACCTCCACTTGGAACTCCGGGCTGCCTCCTGCAGCTGATGCCACCCCCACTGTCCAGCTGCTCTCTTCTCAGGGGAGATTAAAAGAAGGGAACAGAGTGCCACAGATGGGAAGGAATGAAAAAGGGGTTAGCTAGAGAGACAGAGGCAGACTAATTACCCCAAAAGGGAGGCAGACGGTGTCCCTGGAGCAAAGGAAAGGGCAGGACAAATATAGCCCATCTGAAAAGACCTTATTATTCTTTAAGATGTGTCTGATTTAACTAATAACACGCTAAAGTAAATGACAGGCTTTCTTTTAAAAAAAAAAAAGCTAAAACATTATATATCTAAATACCACTAACTATGCTTTATGCAAACAACAACATTATAGGAGAGGCTTTGGAACATGATTACATACTGCTCTTAATTTTATTTTGGTTTACTATTTCAGTCATTTCTACTTTGATAACTTTTAAGAAATTATTTCCTACTCAATAGCATTCAGCAAAGTTTGACAATAAAAACCTAATCTCCCCAAATTACCTTTATCAGTCACGATTAATAATTACTGTAAAGCACATGTACTACCATTTGTACAAATTATGCTAAAAATTAAAGATAACTAGAAGAAAAAAGTTAACTACATTTTTTGAAACATAACCAAGCTGCAGCAGAGAAAACAGGTTTGATAACATAAAACTTAACAAAAAGTAAAACAAACAGTATAGTATTTTAGCATACATCAAAACAGCTCTGATCTATCTCCAACAGGCTCTTCAGTTTAAAAATATTAGTCCTAACACAGCAAAACTAACTACTATATACATCTGTTAAAATGATTTCTCATTTTTAAAAACAGTATTTCATGGAATCTTAGGGGAAAAAGTGTTCCAGATTCTTCAAAATCTTAAAATAGTCAAAACTAACAAGGACAGTATTACAATTTTATCAATAATGTTTTAGCAAAAAGTAAAGCTGTATGAACACTTTAGTTTTATCTACAAAATTAAATAACTATACAAAAATCCCCAGTAAGGTGATTTTCTTATGATCACTTACAGATTAAAATTACTCAAGAATACCCAAGTCAATGAAAGAAAAAGTAAGTTGGCAGGCTTTGCTTTTGGTACAACACTTAGAGAGTATCACCTTTCTAAAACCTAGAGGGATTTTTAAATCCTTACACATGTGCACACACACACATACATACACTATATATACAGGCATAAATATATATACACATATAAACACATTTCAGAAGTTCAGAACTCTTATGTACTTAGAACTAAGGACTAGATTCTCTAAGCAAGCATATTAGGAAAACTGGAAAGCCTTATCACAAAGAATTACAATTACTCTCAAAACTAATTAACACTGCAGAGGAGGTAGTACATTCATTAGAAGGTAAAAGCAATTATTAAAACAAAGACACAAATTCCTACATAATGTTGGTCTAAAGCACTAGTGTAATATACAGCTATCTGGATTATATTTCATCCAAGAATAAAACAAACCCTATTTTGGATGGTTATATTTAGTGGATTGTAACAGGAACTTTGGACTACAGTAAGGACACTTTAAAAAATTTTACCAAAAATCAGAAATCTGCCTGTCAAGGATCACTATTAAACTTTGGTACTTTGTGGAATACAACACAACCAATCATTTATATTCCTATCATCAAAGTTATTTAATACTGACTCTAACAATAAAATCCAAACTTTGGTTATAACATGAAGAGCTAGCTACAGCTTCTCTAAGGTAGCTTTTAGTCTAAAGGAAAGTAACATTTGCTCACAATAAAATTACTTCTGTGTAACCTTTTAGATTATGCTTCCTCAGCCTATAAAAAAGCTAAAAGAGTTGGCACTTGTCTCATATTAATACAATCCTTAATGGAACAGTATCTGACTCATTTTTAAAAATAAAAAAATTAACATATGCCTTCATGTGCTGATTAAAATCATCATCACAAACAACCATAACAAAGTAACTATAAGCCTTTAAAGAACACAAGAGAAAGTTACATTTCTAGATACTCCTGAGTCATCTGTATAATCATGCAAAAAAGATGAGTAGAACTGACTTAAAGTTTGAGTTACACTTGGCTTCAAAAGCATGATTTTAGTAGAAACTTTCTGCCGCCCCCCTCCATATTCCTGAGGTTAATGTATGCCTCAGGATCTAACTACCTGTGAGAAATTAAGAAGGAAGCTGGGTGATAAAAGGATAAAATTACTCTCAGTTTAAAAACTAACCACACATTGACATTTAAGTAAAACAATCATGGTTGGATAAAACAGGATGCGGATCTTTTGTCTGGTTTCATACCAGTGTCTCAAATACACATACACACACTCCTTTAATTTGTAATACAAACATTTTGAAAACTCTACAACAGTACCATTATCAGTAAGAAGTAAGTTACTTTCACCTGATAAGTCATGATGAATAAGGTCAGCAAAACTGGGATCTTCACCCCACCAAAATATCCACAGTTCTCGTCTTCCAGGTCTTTGATCTCGCCGCCAAACACCAAGTACATCTGCCTTAAGGCAGCGGCTAAAACTGCTCAAAATGGGGTCTTCTTCTGTCACCGGAAACAGAATAGGGGCAGAAGTTGGGCCTTGCCAAACGTATCGTTTCCATTTAATCCCTGTCAAGTCAGCCTGGAGGAAAGAAAGCATGATTTATTATTGCACATTCACTGAAAGTCATGAGTATTCATTATAAAGTACCTCATTTCATTAAGACACTACAATTTTTCAATGAAAAATACTGAAAGTAATTATTTTTAAACTGCATGATTCTGATAATAAAACAACCAATAACCTACAGGGAAAAAAATCAAAAACTTAAAAAAAATGAACATCAACATGTCACTGAATAGCAAGTTAATGGATGTGTCCCAAGGAGAAAGAAATTTAATGATGCTAAATATAAATCTGTATTTTAATACTGCAGAGTATATATTTCCTCTGTCCTAAGTTTTCTTCTAACTGGTGACATTAGCTCCTTGGTGTCAAACTTCCAGCTGAAAATTAATTCTTGAAACTCTACCTGTTTACTGAAGTTACATCTAAACAATTCTTTAAAGAAAAAAAAAAGTCACATCTTCACATACATCCTTAGGACAAGTTAAATAATTATCACAAAGAACTGTCAGATTTGGACTAGGCTATCATCAAAGAATCTAGTCCTAAAGGTAACATAAACAAACAGAGTTGGGAAGACACAAATGCAAAAACCTCATGTTTGCCTTACTATATCTCACAAGATGTTGATAAATGTATTTTTTTAGCGGGAGGCACATTAGAACACCTCAATGAGTATTATGAAAGAAATCTGACAAAAGGAATTCATTAAGTTTTTAAAGATGCAAAGCATAAGGTGCCAAAAATGAAACTGCTGAAACATGACTGACTGGCAGATCACGCTGGCCAGCTACTTGTGCTCCGCCCACTTAAATCACTTACCTATCATCTACTCTTAATATTTCACACAGTACAGGGGAAAATAAGAAAGTCACTCAAATTTCAGGTCATTGATGAACCTAAGCTACTGCCTACTTCAGGTCAATATTATTATTACCGACACTTGATACTTATCAAAGTCTTAACTGTTGGGTGCCACCAGACCTGGGCGATTCTACGCGATGTCATTCCCTAGATCCAAATCGCCCAGACTTTTTAATCAAACAAGGAGTAGGCTGCTCCACATAGTCTTAAAACAGCAAGTGAAACGGACAAATATAGAAACCTTTAGTGCAAAACCACAGCACCTCCTCCATTAGTCCTTCCACTCTCAAGACAAACATAATGTTCTAATAAAAGCAAGATGGCTAGAAATTGTCAAAATGGCAAACTGTTTTCAAAGTTTAAAAAGAAGGCATCTGAAACAACATCTACTCGTCTTTTTTTTTTAAACACAAAGCTCTGAAGTCACCCAAGGAAGAAAGTAACCCTGCGTCAGTTTGACTCGTGCAAACCAAACGAAAATAATAATAATAATAATAATAATCACAAAGAGACGTTTTTAATGCTCAAGTTCTAGGGTCCTGTTTATGAGGGGGTAGGAGCAGAGACCCAAAGGCTTTGGTGGAAGTAAGGGCACGCATGGAAAGTGTGAAGAAGCAACACACCGTCACTCGCGAGAAAAGCAACAGTTAAGCAAGAAACACGGCGGGGGGTGGGGGGGGATTATTAAGTCAGTATCCTGCCAGATCAGGGGTCCAAGTTGAAGACAAGAGCCTACGGTGGAAACAAACAAACAAAAAAGAGTCCGAAACAGGAGCAGGGAGCGCGGAGCCCGGGACGGTGGGTGAAGCCAACGCGGTCCCCGGCGCTGGCAGCCGAGCTTCGCAGGGTACACCGGCTCGCGCTGGGGCCTAGCCCGGGCACTCGGGCATCGGGATCCGACCCGGCCCCCTCCCCCGCCGCCGGTCCCCTACCTCCCCCGTCCCTCCCGGCACTCACCAGGCAGAACAGGTTACAGTGACAATCTTCCAGGCTGGCCCCGTTCGGCACGAAGGAGGAACTCATCGTCCCTCACAGCAGCCGCCGCCGGCGCCACAACCCACCATCCGCCATTACCGCCGCCTCCGACCAGAGAGAGAAACACACACACACACACTCACACACACAGACACCGGGGAGGGCGGGGGGGGTGGTGGTTGGGGAGGCGGTGGAAGACGAGGCCGCCGGGCCGCCCGCCCTCCCCACCCACCCACCCACCCCCGCCGCCTGCAGCCCCCGCCGCCCGGCCCGGCACCCAGCCGCCCGGGGGCCGAGGGCCGGAGGCGGGAGGGCCGCGCCGCGTTCGCCCGGCCGGCCGGACTGCGGAGCTCGCGGCGGACGCTCGTCCCTCTCGGAAGGGACAGAGGCGATGTATATGCTCCTTCCACGAGACAGAGAGAAGGAAAAAAAAATAATAATAATAATAAATTAATACAATAAATAACCCCAATCGAGTCCGAGAGCGGCAGAGTCCGAGCCCTGGACGGTCCTCCCCGCGGCGCGCGGGAGCCCGGAGCGGGGCGGGAAAGGGCGAGCACCGGGAGCCGAGCTCAGGGCCCCCGGCCCGGCGGCGGCGACGTCCTTAGAGCCCAGAGTCTCCTCAGTGGCCGAGCTTGCTTGGCGGTGTCTGCGGGCTTTAGACCATTCCCTGCCTGTGTCTTCGTGTCGTTCACCCCCGGCCCCGCCGGCCTTAACGTCTGCTCTCCTGCGGCCTCACCGCCTGGACGCCGTAGTCTCCCCCATTTTGTGGGCCCAGCGGGCGGTGTTTTTTTTTTTTTTTTTTTCCCCCTTTAATCCGAATTCACGGGTTTTCCCTTCGCTTTAATGGCGGCCACAGGGACCAGCTCGCCCTCTCTGCTCGCCCATTGGCCGCCTGGAGGTCACGTGGGCCGGGCTCCGTGGGGAGGGGGAGAGAGAAGGGAGTGAGGGAGGGCCGGGAAGCTTTCGGCTGAGGCGGTGAGCCCAGGGGACTGGGCCAGCCAGCTGGTGGCTACTAAGACAGCGCCATCTACCGGGTGCCCCCGGCCAGTGTGAAGTGACCCGCGGCCCAGGCGCTTCATCCTTCCCCTGGAGGATGGAACTCCTCACAAATCTCTGAGAATTACGTGGAGAACAGTTTGAATTCTTTGGAAGAGAAAAAGCGTTGGCAAAAATTCCAAGGCATTCTAATTTATTCTACGAGGCTGTTGCCGGGGTGCAGTGCCAATCCCTACACTTGGGAGATGGTGGTGGGGGGATCTGGATGGAGACTGGATCCGGCCTCTTTGAAACATTAGGATACCAAAAAAGCAACAGAAAGGAAACAATACAGCTTTGTGGCTAATAGCCTGGAAATCCTAACCATTCCGCCTGTGCGTAGTCACCTACGTATGCCTCGGTTTCTTTTTCTGTATCAGGCCAAGGGCCGACCCCCTTCCGCAGCCCATAGGCTTGCTGTGATTGCCTAGAAATGTCAGCAACTCGCCCAGTGTCAGGCATATTCCAGGTTCCCGCTACGCCGTCCCCCGCAGTGACAGCCCACCTGGGTCTGTTTGCAGCTGTCTCTAGCTCGCAGCAGGTGCTCCGTATCTGTCGATTTACAAATGAATGGTCACAAGAACCGGTAAAACGTTAGCTCCCTTTCTTCCGAAGCACTCCGTTCTTGTTTGCATTGGCCCTCGCCAGAAGAGTTCGCACGCTTTGCCTCATAGTGTCAGAGAGGATCACAGCGAAGGACCAAGTCCAGTGGCCCCGTTTAGATCCACTCCTACATCTTTTAGCTGAGTCCCTCTCAGCTTCGGAATCCAGCTTCCTGCCAATGTGCGCTCCTGGAGTCAGAGGTTGATGGTTGAAACAGATGGGTCCCCACCGAGCATAAAGTTATACTTCTGGTTTTGGTTTTCTCAGTCCTTGTAGACATTGGGGCACAAACCAACAGAAGATGAAAAAAATCTGTTTCTGTGTGTCATTCTGCCTTTCGATGAAATCAAAATAAACTTTCTTTAAAAGGATGAAAGAAGGGGGCCGACATTGTAGTGCACTGGGCTGAGCCACCACCTACGATGCTGGCCTCCAATATTGGCGCAGTCGGAGACTGGACTGTTCCATTTCCTATCCAGCTCCTTGCTTATGCACTTGGAAAAGCAGCAGAGCAAGGCCCAAGGCTTGTTTTCTTGTACCCACTGGTAGACCAGGAAGAAGCTCCTGGATCCTTGGCTATTTCGGCCATTTGGAGAGGGAACCAGCAGATTCTCCCTTCCCCCACCGCCGTAACTGACTTGCAAATAAATTTGAAAATCCTAAAATAAATAAATAAATAAATAAATAGCAGGCACCTTGTTAAAAAAAAAAAAGAATGAAAGAGGAAATGATTCAGAACTTAGAAACATCAGTGAGTTAGGACTTACCATACTTTTCTTTGTAAATTAATGTTGGATACTTCCAGTCACTCATTCAGCCATGGAAATGAAAAGCATTCTTCATCCAAACTTTTTTTTTTTAATCTGTGGTTGGGTAAGAGCCTATATCTTAAAACCAAAAAAAAAAAAAAAAAAAAATTCTATCACTCATAGTTGACCTTGTATCAAATTAATTTGTTTTACTCTCAGTAACTGTAAAGTGGGGGATAATAAAAGCACTTTTCTCCTGAAGTATCTAGTGAGTGAAACAATGTAGCTGTAGTGTTTGCTACAGAATTTACTCCATGTTAACTATGAACGTAACCTTTAAAAGCCACTGTTGAGCAGCTGCTGCCTCAATTAATTGTGCTTCTGGTCTGTGGTAGACCTGGGATACAAACATGAATGAGACACCTGCCTGGCCTCAAGAGTCCTGAAGGGAGGCCATCAGGGAAAGATTTTGTACAGAAAGGATGAGCTGCAGTGGGGACAACTTGTACAACTGTGTCTCAGCCATGGCCAGGTGGGAGCACTGGAGCAGGAGCATCAAAGCTCAAGAAGGCATCCCAAAGTAGGTAGCGTCAGAAATCAAATCTGAAGGATAAAATGAATTCTTATAAAGCCCTTTGAAGCAGTTAAATCTTATTAAACCCAATTCAGACCCAAAGGCCACATATCAAAGTCAATTATACAACCAGGACTAATTCAATCCAGGAGCTCAAATCAACTAAGGTCAGCGTCCTTTCTAAGTGACTGCCAGCACCAGCAGACAGCAGTCCCCAGCCCCAATGGTGTTAGAGCTCCTCTGCTGGCCTCAGAAAGCCCTCAAGGCGCGCTGGCTGCCTCCCGCAGCCTGAAGGATCCTCCCCAGCCAGGGATTTCTAGCACATCTATGCTCCTGAGGAGTCTTACCCTCCCAGGACTCCACTCTGAGCCTAAAACCTATGGAGGTTCTTCTTCCTTATAAATGCTGATCTTCTAAAAACCCCAGAAAGGGGAGAAGACAAGCAAGGAGGATGATCTGGGGGAAGAAGGCTGGGAAGACCTTGGAAAAGAGAAGGGGTGAGGTAAAGGGAGGAGGAGGAAGAAGAAAAAAAAAAAGAGGAAAGGGAACGATGAGGAGGAAGGAATGGAGGATGGGAGAAAGCAGATGCAAAAACACTGAGAGGGGAAAAAATAGAGAAGCCATGTGGAAGGAGACTGCCAAGCAACAGTGAGTGGAATGGAAACATGGGAAGGAGGTGATGAGAAGAGGGCAGTATTGGCCTACCCAGAGCATTCTGGAACCACATTCCTTCTGTCAAAATGGTGTTCTCAGGGGCCCGGTGGTGTGGCCTAGCGGCTAAGGTCCTCACCTTGAATGCCCTAGGATCCCATATGGGCACTGGTTCTAATCCTGGCAGCTCCACTTCCCATCTAGCTCCCTGCTTGTGGCCTGGGAAAGCAGTCGAGGACGGTCCAAAGCTTTGGGATCCTGCACCCACGTGGGATGCCCAGAAGAAGTTCCTGGCTTTGGATCAGCTTAGCATCAGCCATTGTGCTCACTTGGGGAGTGAATCATTGGACGGAAGATCTTTCTCTCTGTCTCTCCTCCTCTCTGTATATCTGACTTTGTAATAAAAAAATAAATCTTTTTTAAAAAATAGTGTTCTCTATATATCCAAAGAGCAACCAGAGTATGGATTCAGGTGATAGGGAGGTGGGCCCACTGTTGCAACAAATGTATCTCCCTGGTAAGGGATGCTGGAGAAGGTGAAGGGTGGGCATGTGTGACAGCAGGTGCAAAATGGATGTAAAAATAAAGAATAAAAGGAATAATGTAAGACTAGACACATACAGTCAAAAGTCTGGAATAGAAAAAATATATAGAGATAAAAATTTAAATATATCTCCATAATTAACCATCTTTTAATATTTTGAAGTATTTTCTTCCAGATTTTTTAATATATTGTCATATACAAGGAATCTTCAAAAAGTTTATGGAAAATACATAATGTGGAAAAAAAAGACTATACGTGGATTTCAAAGAATTTTTGCACCAAAATAAACTTATATTTTCATTCCATTTTTCCGCCAACATTTTTTGAACAGCCTTGTATTTTTCCATTATGGTTGAGGTCGTATACTGGTGCATGTCAGGTCATGTGTAGAGAAGATAGAATATTCAAGGAGATCATGTTTTTACTAGATTTGGTATCTGCACAGTTGAATCAAGTGGAATGAAAACTGCCTACTTGCTAACTTCCAATTACTCATTTTTAAAATGTGTATGGAATAATAGCACCTAAATTTCAGAGTAGAATTTTTAAAAGAGTTATTTATTTGAAAGGCAGAGTACAGAGAGAGGGATATAGAAAGCAAGGTCTTCTGTCCTCTGGTTTATTTCCAAAATGGCTGCAACAGCCAGGAGTGGGCCAGGCTGAAACCAGAAGCCAGGAACTTCATCCAGATCTCCCATGCAGGTGCAGGGACTCTAGTACCTAGACTATCTTCCACCGCTTTCCCAGGCTGGGAGTTGGCTCAGACGTGGAGCAGCTGGGACACAAATGGTGTGTGTGTGGGGGGGATGTCATATGGGCCACCAGCATCACAGGCAGCTTCTTACCCTGACTTACCACAACACTAACTCACTTTTTTTTTTTTTTTAATGAATCATTGTGTCTGTATGACAGACAGAAACTGAGCACTCTCTTGTACTGATTCACTCCTCAATGTCCACAAAGGCCAGGGCTGGCTTAGGTGTTGGGAAACCCTGGGATGCCAGTACATGAGACACCGTCTTCTGCTTCATTAGCAGGTAGCTTGAATCAGGAGTTCAAGCATGCCAAAGGGGTATGTACCCAAGCAGCAGCTTAATCACTTCACCAGACAATACCACTGGTATGCTAGCCCTGTGAAATGTAGATTTACTCAGTGGCCTCCTTCCAGCCTCTAAGGACTCTACTCTGAATGGGATCTTAGAGGCACCGGCTTACCACCTACTCCTTGGCCTCCAAGAAAGCGGCTGAGTTACATCATCCGAGACCGAGAAGTCCATGGCATGGAGATGCCTGACCTGAGGAGAAATGCTCCTGAACTGATCCTGAAAAAATATCTCCATGTGAAGAGCAGAGCTGTCCAAGTAGCAATACAAGGAACTAAATGTTATCTGAAATATTTTAGTGCCCACAACAAAAATTAAAAATAGATTAAATTAATGGTATACATTTATTTAACATGATACACACATATATAATATCCTTTCACACATGTAAATCTAAAAAAAATTTTTGAGATAATTTGTGTTCCTTTTTTTAACCAGAACTTCAAAATCTATGTATATTTTACTTACAGCATTTATCAATTCAAATGAGCCATATTCAAGTGTTCAAAACCAAGTGTGACTAGTGGCTACTGTGTTAGCTAGCACAAGTCTAGAGAGTTAAAAGCTGAAACTAAGGACCAATTAAACTGTAGAATGAGTGGTCTTGAGCCTAGGGACAATATTGATTTTCTTAAGGTCATTCTGATGGTTTAATGTTGTAATTCAATAGAATGAAAGGCTAAGAAGTTACAAGCCACAGTATTTAGTGATTGTGCAGACGCTACTTCCCTGAATACGGAAATAAGAAAGCTCTAAACTAAGCAAATTAGCAAGTTGGGACAATTAAGGAAATATCTCAGTTCTTTGCATCGAATATTCTGAGTTGTGTCCAAAGTTGTCATGACTTGTTTTTTTTCTTTGGAGTATACACTACTTTAACTTCAGGCTTTCGTTCAAATTTTAATATTAGATTTAAAGTAAATTCCGCTTGATTTCCTTACTTTGAAATTAGTTTTGTAAACTTTCCTAAGCAAATCAGACATTCCCTTCCACCTGCCTTTTTCTGTTTTAGCCATTTGATCTCCCTGAATCTCTCTATTCTTTTTTTTTTTCTCAAATGTGATGCAGAGATTAAGTAATTGCTATGATTTAACACCTGATATGCGACACTGTATGACAGGCACGGTGCAGAATATCTTTGCTACAAGTTCATAAGGTAAGTACTCTATTATTCCAATTTTCTAGATTGAGATAATGAGGTTTAAAGAGCAGCTTGCCTAAGTCCAAAGAGGTCTGTAAAGTACACCCAGGAAGCCTAATACATCACAAAGAGCTCCAGTGAAGCTTCCTGCAGGGACAGTTGAAACTAAATCTTGAAGGAAAAGATGGGTAGTACCAGGAAAAGACTGGAAGAGGGGCCTGGGTGGAGAAGAGACACGGAAAGAAGGGATGAGAGGAGTAAGCAGCTTGGTGTCATTGATGAGGAGAGATTTGGGTGGAGCAATCATCACAGGACCAATGATGGAAACTTTGGATTTTATCCAGAAGAGTATGAGTAATCACTGAAAGACTGTATGCATCAGAGTGACGAACTAAGATTTGTTTTTAGAAACAAGATGCCAGGAGAGGACTTGGGGGTATTGTGGTCATCCAGGCAGGAAGTGAAGAGGCCTGAGCTAATTAGGGAGGGCTTGTCTAAAAACATCCCTTCTGTTTCATGTTTTATTCCTTCTGTGAGTGCATCAGCAAAGAGAAGTGGGGCAAGTAGAAGAAACAACCTTTGCAATGGCTGAGACCTCTTTCCTTACTGACCAAACGATCTTTCCAAGAGTGGCCAAGGCTGAAGGGAGACAAATGCAGTTCTCTGAACCTACACCTGCTGCTAAAAGGTTCCAGGCAGAACTTTGGTCTCACAGGATAATTATTCCTGCCCCAAAACAAACTGGTTTGTAATTTTATTGCTCTCTTCTCCCAAGAAAAAGTTAAAAAGATGTTGGCTGGCCAAGAAATGAGGAATATTATTTTGGAAACTCCAGCTTTCATGAACTCTATAAGGGATTCAACAGGTAGCAGAATTTTGCACCGTTTTTACCAATGGCCTTATATTCATTCACTTCACAGATATCAGCATTCACATGTGCAAGGTTCCATCCATAAGAAGATGCATCCAAAGTACATCTGACCCTCTAGAAGCTTACTGATTCTCAGAGGATCAGACATGAACTAACTCACCCAACGTTGTATTTAGGGACTTTAGGGACTGACATTGTGGCATGGAGGGTTGAGCTGCTGCCTGCATTAATGGCATCCCATAGAGGAAACTTCTGGAGTCCCGGCTGCTATGCTTCTGATCTAGCTTCCGGTTAATGCATATAGAAAGGGAGCAGAGGACAATAAAATGCTGAATTCCTGCCGCTTACATGGGAAGCCTGGATGGAGTTCCAAGCTTCTGCTTTCATCCTGGCTCAGTCCTGGCCTTTACAGCCATGGGGGTGAATGAATCAACAAATGCCAAGATCTCTTTCTCTGTCTTTCCTTCTGAAATGCTACCTTTCAGTCAAATATGATCACAAAGAATCCAGGGCTACCTCAGGGAATGAGGAAGAAAAGGTTAGTGAAGAACAACTTTTCCATTTAAAGTAGATATTAAGGGTATGCAGTGGCCTAGCAGCTGAAGTCCTCACCTTGAACATGCCAGCATCCCATATGGGCGCCGGTTCTGGTCCAGGCAGCTCCACTTCCCATCCAGCTCCCTGCTTGTGCCCTGTGGGAAAGCAGTGGAGGATGGCCCAAAGCTTTGGGACCACATACCTCCATGGGAGATCTGGAACAGACTTCTATGCTCCTGGCTTCGGATTGGCACAGCACCAGCTATTGCACTCACTTGGGGAGTAAATCATCAGACGGAAGATCTTCCTCTCTGTCTCTCCTCTGTATATCTGACTTTGTAATAAAAATAAATAAATCTTTAAAAAAAGACAAAGTATATATTAATTGATGAACAACGTCTGGACTTGAGGATATCTGAGGAGGAATGTCATTAGGAATTCCATGTAAAGAGAGTTCTTGGAGATAGGCAAATTAGGTGCAGCTGTTAGGTCATTGCTTAGAATGAATATCAGAATATCAAAATTCCATGGTTCAATTCCCACTTCCAACAGCCTAATCTAGCTTCCTGCTAAGGATACCCTGGAAGACTGTAGATGATGGATCAACTACGTGGGTTTCTGCCAGCCACAATGGGAGACCTGAATGGAGTTTCTCTAGCCTAGCTCTGCCTATTGTGGACATTAGGAGAGTAAGTAAATGATGGAAAATCTCTCTCCCTCTCTCAACCTTTCAAATAAATGAAAAATAGATACAACTTTTAAAAGTAGAGTTCTTCAACAGATGGAAGATCTCCCCTTATTTCCCTCTGTATAACTCTTTTAAGTAAAACAAATAAATCTTTTTCTTAAAAGCAGTAATGAACCATAGAACAATAGAGTTCTTAATTATGCTGATAATACTCGTACTTATTCTCAGATTAATTTCTTCCTTTCCCTCTGCTTTTGTTCTATATTATAAGAGGTGGCTCCTGGCGCTGGCATGATGGTTCAATTGGCTATTCCTCTACTTGAAAGTGCCAGCATCCCATATGGGCACCAGTTCATGTTCCAGCTACTCCACTTCCCATCTCCATGTTTATGGCCTGGGAAAGCCATGAAGCATGCCTCAAAGCCTTAGGATCCTACACCTGCCTCGGAAATGCAAAAGAAACTGCTAGCTCCTGGCTTCAGATTGGCTCAATTCTGGCCACAATAGCCATTTGAGAAAAGAACCAACAGGTCAAAGATCTTTCTTTCTGTCTCTCCTGTTCTCTGTAGATTGCCTTTCCAATAAAATTTTTTTAAAAACCACCACCAAAAAAAAAAAACAACAACAACAAAACCCAATAGGTAGTTTCTTGCAAATGACATCCTCTGGCTCCCTTATTCATTTCCTTGTGGTTTTGTGTAGCCATTGTAAGCAAAAGTACAGATGAGAGGCCAGGAAAAGTACCTTAGCTCCTCCCTGTGCTTCATGCAGTGTTCCCAGTATTGGCTGCACCTCTGTGTCTTCATTTGCACATGCTCCCCCCCCTTCGTGATTCCCATTTTGGCTGGCTCCTAGGCTCTGGTGTGCTGATTATTTATTGCTGTATAATAAATTACCTAGAAACTTAACGGCTTAAAGCAGCAAACATTTTTTATTATCTCACACTGTTCCTGAAATGTAGGAATCTGTGAGTGACTTGGCCAGGTGGTTCTGGCTCAGGGTCTCTCATGAGGTTGCAGTCAAGATGTTGGCTGGAGTTGCAGTCATCTCAAGGCTAGAGCAGGGCTGAAAAATTCACTTCCAAGCACACTTACTTGGTTACTGCCAGGACACAGTTCCTACTTGGCTGTTGGCCAGTGGCTTCGGTTTTCTGCCAGCTGGGTTCCTCCTTAGAGCTGCATACAACAAGGCAGCTTCCTTCTCCAACAGGGAGTTATCCAAGACGTGTGTGTGTGTGTGTGTGTGTGTGTGTGGAGAGAAAGAGAGAGAGAGAGAGAGAGAGAGAGACAACATAAGTTTTTAGTAAGATCATATCAGAATAATATACCATCACTTCCACCACACAGAACAATATTAATACAAACAATTAGGGGATTACACAAAGGTGTGCATGAGAGGGTGACTTCATAGACCAACTGCCACAGTCCACCTTCTGATCGCCAGTGATTCATGCCCTTCCCACATGTAAAAATGCACCCATTTCCTTCTGCAGTCACCAAAACTCTTGTTTCATTACAACACCATGAAGTCTGGAACCTCGTGATCTAAATCAACTCTGGTACAGCTGAGACTTTTTGGATCTGTATCCTAGAGTTCCTTGAGTGCAGTTCCTTTCCAGCTGTAAAATGAGCCAACTTATCTCCCCATCCATGAACTCAACCTGCAATGATGAGACAGGCATCACAGGGCACTGGCATTGGATGTTTCTGTTCAGAAGGGAAAAAATGGCAGGCACAAAGGATCCCTGGTCCAGTTTAATTCTGAAATGCAGCTAACCAAAATATTTAAAGTATCTCAACTCTCCAGGCTTGAAGACAGTTCTCCATATTGGTGCCAGTTCATGTCCTAGCTGCTCCACTTCCCACTCATCTCCCTGCAAATGTGCTTAGGAAAGCAGCAGAGAATGGTTCAAGTGCTTGCACCCCTGCATCCATGTAGAAGACCTGGAAGAATCTCCTGGCTGCTGGCTTCGGACCAGTCTAACTTCAACCATTGTAGCCATTCAGGGAATGAACCTGCAGATGGAAGAGCTTACTATCTCTCTTCCTCTCTCTGTAAAACTAGGCCTTTCAAATAAAATAATCTGAAAAAAAAAATTGGAGATGAAAAAGGAAAATAGAAGTAACCACAGGGAAATAGTGATCCAGTAATTAGGAAAACAACATTCCTTCTGAAAAGCTTAAATGGTAGTATTTGTTACGTACCTATTTTTTTTTTTAAGATTTATTTATTTTTATTGGAAAGGCAGATATACAGAGAGGAGGAAAGAGAGAGGAAGATCCTCCATCTGATGGTTCACTTCCCAAGCAGCTGCAATGGCTGTAGCTGAGCCAATCCAAAGCCAGGAGCCAGGAACTTCTTCCGGGTCTCCCACATGGGTGCCGGATCCCAAAGCTTTGGGCTGTCCTCGACTGCATTCCCAGGCCATAGGGGATACGAACTGGTGCCTATATGGGATCCTGGTACATTCAAGGTGAGGACTTTAACTACTACACTATCACGCCGGGCCCTACTTATCTATTTTTGCAAAACAAATTAACCCCTAAACTTTGTGGCTCAAACAATAAGGATTTATTATCTCTCATGGTTTCTGTGGCTGGACAGCTTGAGTTGAGAGCTTCCTGTGGGGTGCAGTCAGATGGTAGCTGTAACTGCAATCCTCTTAGGACATGAGTTTGGGTCTATACCCAAGGGCGCACACTGACATACATAGTACTTTGGGGATGGTTCTTGGCAGGAGGCTTCATTTTCTCTTCACATCTGTCAATCTTTGGGCATCTTTGCATCCATGGCAGCTGGCTTTTCCTAGAACCAAGGATCCAAGGGGCCAAGACAGACATTATAATGGCCTTTATTATGCAGCTTCCGAAGTTTCATCCACACTCTTCCTTCTATAGTCATCTATTTGCCCTTACCATCATCATAAGGTATCTTGGAGTCTGAGCAGCACATCATGCTTTTCATCTTTGAGAATACTGTTTTCTTCAACAAAGCAAAACATATTCAAGTGCAACTTCAAAAGGGTTATGGAAAATGAGATCCAAAATAAGTTTAGGTAAGGGCATTTAGCCCAGCATTTAGTTACAATGCTGGTAAAGAAGCTTATGTTCTATATGGGAATGCCTGGTTTGATTCCCAGCTCCAGCTCCTGACTCCAGCTTCTTGTGAATCCAGACCCTGGGCTGCAGATGTGATGGCTGGAGTGATTGGCCACACACGTGGGAGACCTGGATTGAGCTGTGAGGTCCTAGCTATGACCCAACCATGGCCACCGTGAGTATCTGGGGGAAGTAAACCAGTTAACGGGAGCTCTGTTTGTTTATCTTTGTCTTCCTGACTCTCCAATAAATAGGAAATAAATGTTTAAATCACAGGCAATAAAAGAAAAAACAAACTGGAGTTAAACTTTTTAAAAGAGTTCTGAAAAAAAATTTTTCAAAAGCAATTTTGAAGTCAATTAACAGATTCACTTCGTCTCGCTTTGTTTCTCCTCTCCTCTTCTTTTTCTGATTTATTTATATTTGAAAGGTAGAGTTATAGACAGGCAGAGACAGAGCTTTGATATGATGGCTCACGCCTCAAAAGATCACAACAACCAGTGATGGACCAGGCTCAAGTCGAGAGTTTCATCCAGCTCTCTAATGTGGGTGGCCCGCAACTGGGCAATCTTCCACTGTCACCTTAAGTGTATTAGCAGGGAGTTGAATTGGAAGTAAAGCAACCTAGACTAGAATGCCAGCACTGCAGGCAGTAATTGATGCAGCACCACCATCAAGGCTCCATAGTTTCCCAATAGGTTACATTTTTCATGGATTTGTTGAAGTACCTCCATGTGTGTGAATTTCCATTTTTTTCCACCAAGATTTTTTTTTTAAGATTTTTTTTTTATTGGAAAGTCAGATACAGGAAATGAAGAGACACAGAAAGAGCTTCCATCCACTGATTCACTCCCCAAATAATCGCAACGCCTGGAGTTGCACCCATCCAAAGCCACGAGTCAGGAGCCTCTTCCAAAGCTTCCACGCAGGTGCAGGACCACAAGCTTTAGGCCGTCTTAAACTGCTTGTCCAGGCCACGAGCAGGGAGATGGATGGGAATCAGGGCTGCCGGGATTAGAACTGGTGCCCATATGGAATCCCGGCATACGCAAGGCGAGGACTTAGCTGATAGGCTACTGCACAAGGCCCTTTTAATTCTACTTCACATATATTAAAAGCATCCCAGCACATTTTGAGCAGCCAAAAAAAGTGGACTATTAAAAAACCACTCCATTATCTGGTCAGGCTTTAAATTATTGCAGTACAATTTTAAGCTACTCTTTTTACTTTTTATACTTTTTTAAAAATTTACGGGACTCGGGGCCTGGCACAGCAGCCTAGGACCTGGTAGGCTCTGCTTGTGGCCTGGGGAAGCAGTCGAGGACAGCCCAAAGCCTTAGGACTCTGCACCTGCATGGGAGACCCAGAAAAGGCTCTGGACTCCTGGCTTCGGATTGGCTCAGCTCTGACCAGTGAAGTCACTTGGGGAGTGATCATCGGACAGAAGATCTTCCTCTCTGTCTTTCCTCTTCTCTGTATGTATGATTTTCCAATAAAAATAAATAAATCTTTAAAAGATTGATGGGATTCCCTGTTGCAGAAATTAAATAAATCAGATACATCACAGGAACAAAGCTTGATCCAAATGTTTGAAAGTACAGCATTAATGAAGAAAAGCAATAATATGATTCTGTTTTAATACATCTACTTGCCATTAACAAATGCATGGGCTTTTTCTGGGACAAATAAGAGTAATATGCAACATGCTTAATTTTGGAAAGTTTCTTTTTTGAAAGCATGAAAACCATATACATATTCAATAATTTTTTCTTTAAAAAGTCCAAGATGTGTTCTTTGAAAATCTTTATCTTTCAATGCGGAATACATTGCAAAGTATATGACTAGGCCCAGTATGACAGTCTATTGGCTAAATCCTCATCTTGCACATACCAGAAACCCATATGGGTTCATGTCCCAGCAGCTCTACTTCCCTTCCAGCTCCCTGCTTGTGGCCTGGGAAAGCAGTCAAGAAGGGCCCAAATACTGGGGACCCTGCACCCATGTGGGAGACCTGGAAAAAGCTGCTGGCTCCTGGCTTCAGATCAGCTCAGCTCTGACCACTGCAGCCATTTGGGAAGTGAACAAAAGATCTATCTCTATCCCTTCCTGTCTCTGTAAATCTGATCTGTCTTTCCAATTAAAATAAATAAATCTTTAAAAAAAGTATATAATCAGAATTAGCAAAAGGATGACTCTTTTACTCATAGGAACAACCTCCATATTTCTACAGTTCTCCTCCCTGAGACGCTGAGCAGGGATCCTTGCTAGACCTGCTCTAGGTTCTTGTCTCTACAGCAGAAAGAATTCAAGGAAGAGACATAGACAAAGGTGAATAGGAAAGCAGGATGTAGTTAAAGAGGAAATATGAGCTCAAGGAGTAAGTGCAGGCAAGCGTAGCTGCCATCAACAAGGTTCAGGACTGTCCTTGTCACCCCCTGCTGACCCTCAGGGTGCATAAATATTGCAGGGTATTCTAATATGGGATGCAGGTATCCCAAGCCAGCTCTTAACCACTGCACTAAAACCTGCCCCAATGATAGTTAACAAGTATTTGCGAATATGATGCTACCCACAAGAAGTTAATCTGTTGGCCTTCAGTTTTTGTCTACCAGTTCCACATAGCTATTCACAATTATTGAATTTCCAGTGTTGAAATGACTATGACCATGATAAAATGCTCAATATACAGATGTGTTATCTTTACATTTTTTTTCCCTTTGGATGTAAGGTATTGATTTAATAGCTCTATTCCAACATGAACTCAAACTTTTCCAAAAAACTGCTTTTTCTTACATAATGATTTTTAAGAAAAAATGAGATACACAATATCTCATACATGAACTGATCATTAAGTTGTCATTCTGAGCTTAATTTCTCCAAATGCCATAAATTTTGAGACAATTTGGAAAGTGAAGAAAGAACTTTGGAAGCATACAACTTTGTAAGACTCTGTATTTTCCAGTTTGGGGAGAAGAAAGATACTTTCCAAAGCCTTTTAAAAATATATATTCAGGGCCCGGCGCGGTGGCGCAAGTGGTTAAGTCCTCGCCTTGCACGCCCGGGATCCCATATGGGCGCCGGTTCTAATCCCGGCAGCCCCGCTTCCCTTCCAGCTCCCTGCCTGTGGCCTGGGAAAGCAGTTGAGGACGGCCCAAAGCTTTGGGACCCTGCACCCGCGTGGGAGACCCTGAAGAGGCTCCTGGCTTCGGATCGGCATAGTATCGGCCCGTTGCGGCTCACTTGGGGAGTGAATCATCGGATGGAAGATCTTCCTCTCTGTCTCTCCTCTCTGTATATCCGCCTTTCCAATAAAAAATAATAAAAAAAAATCTTTAAAAATATATATTCAAATGCAGAGTACTTATTATCCAATAATTGAATCACACACAAAAAATCAGGTGTTGGCATGGAGAATTAGCCTGGTAATCTTTTGTCTGCTTTGCTGACAACCCCTACGAGTGACAGTTCAACTCCTGGCTGTCCCACTTACAATCTAGCTTCCTACCTATGGCCTGGGGAGCAACAGAGGATGGCTCAGGTCCTTGGATGCCTGAACCCATGTGGGAAATCCAGAAGAGGTTCCTGGCTTTGGATTGGCTCGGCTCGGGTCATTGCAGCCACTTGAGGAGTGAACGGATGGACACAGGATCTCTCTCTCTGTAAGTCTGTCTTTCAGGGGAAAAAAAGAATCTTTTAAACAAAAACACAAAGAATAAACCAGTATTTAAATACATACGTATTGTGAATCAGTAGTAAATAGACTCACTTTTTGTACAAAATCATTTTTCACTTTGTAGATATTTATGTCTTAATTCTTTCTGTATAATTAAGAAATATAACAATAATAACATTTAACAAACATGTAAGATGATTAGGTTTACTTTTGGAGATTAAAATGTAAGTAAACTATATTTAGAATGTTTTAATATAACTTACAAAGTGATTAAAGTCGCTATTTTATTACTAAAGATAATTCACATATATGCTAATGTCCTGACTGGTTTTCTTTCTTTGTGTGACTCAAGATGGTGTCCATAAGTAACCAAGGCCTGTGCTGATATGACGGAATGCCGTGTGGCTACTAAAAATGAGAAGAATGTAGTTTCTGTCCATATATGGTAACATGAACATAGATTACTATGAATGGAAGAGATTACAACATAAAATATACAGTCTGATCAAGCTTTGTAAAATGTGTAAATATATATTTAACTCCACAGTGGGAAGGGAATGAGACTCAGACAACCTGAGTTCTGGTCCTGCCAGGCCCATCAACACTGTTTACTCTCTGAGCATTTTATTGTTTGCTTTCAGTTTCCTTATTCATGAAGGAAGGACTTCATCTAGGCTGATTCCAAAGATATTTTCAGCACTAAACTTTAATGATTTCATGTTCAGAGATTTAGAGTGACATAAACATAGTTTGTTCTTTATCATTTTTCTGTCAAGTTGTGGAGGTCAATAAGAATACTCAAAGGACATCACATGTCTTGAGTTAGGCAGGCTCATGAAAACAATAAAGATAAATAAGACTAATCAAACAATAAGAATCAACGATAGATAATGATGCTATTATTAAAAGATTATTTATTTATTTCTTTGAAAGACAGAGACAAGAAAGACAGAAATCCCAACTGCTAATTTGCTCCTTAAATGCCCATATTAGCCAGGGCTAGTCCAGGTCCAAGCCAGGAGTGAGAAACACAGTTTGGATCTGCTACGTGGGTACTAGGGAACCTGGTCGTATGTGCCAGGGCATCAGGTGCTATGGCCCGGGGTACCCATTAGCAGGAAGCCAGAATCGGGATCCCAACCAGGACCTGATCCCAGACACTCTGATAGCAGAAAATGGTATCCCAAACAATATTTTAACCACTGAATCAAACACTCACTCTAGGATACAATTTTCTTTAAACTTTGCTTTAAAAACAGACAATAGGAAGTCACTGAGGTTTTGAAGTGTAAACAAAATAGAATTAATGTGCAGCACACAAAAATCAAACTGTATTGTGTATCATGTTTGACAAGAAGCCCAAAATAAGGCAAATACTGCCAACTGGTGATTGACAGCCAGGCATGGAATGGAAGGATAGGAACCAGGACAGGGTGGCTGTTCACTCATTTATTTGAAAAATTTGGAGTCCCTCAACAAGCTAAATGCAGGAGAGCAAAGATAATGTGACTACACATAATTCTTTGTCCCATTTCCCAAATTGTCTTTACAGAATTTACAACTACTTCAATTTTTGCTTATTTATTCTTTTACTTACTTTTGTCTCAGTCTCCATAAGACAGTTCCACCAGAGCTGACAATCCCTTGTATGTAAGCACTCAACAAATACTTCCCTAACATAAAAGTAAAAATTACCATAAATCTTATGTACAGCATCAAACATCTTTTTTGATGCATTTCTACATCCTTGTAAGGCCTCATAAAAACTTAGCAGCAACAAATTCTTTTTTTTTTTTTTAAAGATTTATTTTTATTATTTTTTCATTGGAAAGGCGGATATACAGAGAGGAGAGACAGAGAGGAAGATCTTCCGTCCAATGATTCACTCCCCAAGTGAGCGCAACGGGCCGATGCTATGCCGATCCGAAGCCAGGAGCCTCTTCAGGGTCTCCCACGCGGGTGCAGGGTCCCAAAGCTTTGGGCCGTCCTCGACTGCTTTCCCAGGCCACAAGCAGGGAGCTGGAAGGGAAGCGGGGCTGCCAGGATTAGAACCGGCGCCCATATGGGATCCCGGGCGTGCAAGGCGAGGACCTTTAACCACTTGCGCCACCGCGCCGGGCCCAGCAGCAACAAATTCTAAAGACTGTTGCCACGTTGCCACCATGTTTATGGTAAAATCAATTCCTCCTTTGACTGCCCTTCTTTTCAACCTGTGAATAAAGTATTTCCTCAGAATTTTCACTCTCAAAATAAAAAAATTAAAAATCTTAAAAATAAAATAAATAATAAAATATAAAAAACACAAGAATTTTCGCTTTCTTCTGTTTACAAATTATTCTACACACAAAACTGCAAGATGAAGATGATCATGGTTTATTCTCGAGTCTTTTTTACATTGGGGATTATCTTTATCCATCAACAAATTATTAATTTAGTACTGTGATCGCATATATGTACTAGCTCATGCTGACAACCCCATTCACATGCCTGGCTGAAAGCAAATCACACCAAACATCTCAAAGGAAGGGACAGAGGCAGGGTGGTGACCTCACAAGGTCAGCAATCAGTAACAACCTCCACCTCCTTTCTCTACGATTTTCAACCAGCGTCTCCAGTCTTCAGACAAAGCAGCATTACGGGTTGGTTTGAGGTGCACAGTGCTAACATCTCATATACGTGCCAGTTCCAGTGCCTGCTGCTTCACATCCAAAGCCAGTTGTCTGCCAATATGCCTGGGAAAGCAGCAGATAATCAAAGTGCTTGAGCCCATGTACCCACACGCGTGACCCCAGAAGAAGCTCCTGGCTCAGACCTTGCCTACTGTGGCCATTTAGGGAGTGAACTAGAGGATAGAAGATCTCTCCCTATGTCTTTCCTCTCTCTGCCTTTCAAATAAATACATCTTAAAAGATAAAAGTAGCATTAAACATGAGTAGAACAAATAAAAGTTTACAAATGCTTCTTACCTCCATGATTTTACATAAATCTTAGTCCGTGTCTTTATCCCCTACCAGATTATTATTTTTTTCCTCTACAGAAACTAAACAGAAAACAAGAATAGCACATGTGGGGAAAGAAAGTGCTGCAGATCACATGTTTCAGACTGAGGAAACATTAACATTGGGATCAAGACAGCATCAAATCTGTTTGCCTTGGTTCAGATATTTCATTCCTGGTAGCAGCAACTCATGCCTGTTCAGTGGTGGTTTTTTTCCCTCTGTTCTCCATTGTCTGAATAATCCACCTCGAGTTGTTCTAGAAGATTGGTAACACTCCAACGAAAATGCACGTTGCACTCATCTTTATCAGCCTACCTGGTACCTAGTTGTAAATTACTTGCAAGCTGGAAATAGGCAGCTCCTCAATTAATAACTCCCTTTCCAGGTAATCCCCCCAAATGACCTGTTGAGAACCTGTTGCCAACTACGGAATAAATAATTCTGTGGTAGATGTTATGGTGTTCTGCAAATCTAACATTCCATAAAAGCACCACTTCGAGTTCTGGTTGCTCTACCTTCAAGCAGCTCCCTGCCAATGTACCTGGGAAAGCAGCTCAGGATGGCACAAGTGCTTGGGCGCCTGTAACATGTAAGAGAGCAGGATGAAGCTCCTGGCTTCAGCCTACTGCTGCTCTGGCCATTGAAGACATTTGGGAAGTAAACCAACAGATGAAAGATCTCTCTCTCCCTTCCTCTCTCTCTGTAACTCTTTCAAATAAATAAGTAAATCTTCAAAAGAAAAAACTATTACTTTTGTCCTACTGCTTCTTCCCTTGCTTCTTTTTCCTATTCACCTGACTACAGACTATTTTTATTTTTCCTTATAACTTTTCTTGTTCTAAAGTTTCCAGCCACTCTACTTTCATCTTGTTACATGGGTAGCTGATGACCTGCTGTTTGCACTGTCTTAGGTTAACCGTTCCATCTGCTTTCTTGGGATTAATCATTTAGGAGCCCTAAGGAATCATGTTTTCTCAAAGGCATCGCAATATATTCTTTTTTTTTTAATTTTTTTTGTTGGAAAGTCAGATATACAGAGAGGAGGAGACAGAGAGGAAGATCTTCCATCTGATGATTCATTCCCAAAATGGCTGCAATGCTTGGAGCAGTGTCAATCCAAAGCCAGGAGCCAGGAACTTCTTCTGGGTATCCCACATGGGTCCCAAGGCTTTGGCTTGTCCTCAACTGCTTTCCCAGGACACAAGCAGGGAGCTGGATGGGAAGTGGAGCTGCCAGGACTAGAACCCACACCCATATGGGATCCTGGCATGTTTAAGGTAAGTTCTTTAGCTGCAAGGCTACTGCATTGGCCCTGTCTCATTACATTCATACCAGGGCCAGCTCAATACTTTGGAGATTCTAATAACAATAAAATAGTAATTACCATTATTGTATTTACTACTATATAATGGCAGGAAATTTACATAGTTTATTTTATTCAATCCTCTCTATAATCCTCAGAGATCAAACTTGAGCAGGTGAGTCAGTAGAGGTTTTTTTTTTGTGTGTGTGTACTGTAATGTAATGTAATGGGACCCGGCACAGTAGTGTGGTGGCTAAATCCTTGCTTTGCATTCACCAGGATTCCATATGGGTGCCGGTTCATGTCTAAGCTACTCCAATTTCTATTCAGCTCCCTGCCTGTGGTCTGGGAGGGCAGTGGAGGATGGCCCAAAGCCTTGGGACTCTACACCCGTATGGGAGACCCAGATGAGGCTCCTGATTCTTGGCTTTGGATCAGCGCAGCTTTGGTTGTTGTGGCCACTTGGGGGAGTGAAACAGTAGGTGAGGGTGGAAGATGTTTCTCTCTGCCTCTTCTTCTCTGTAAATCTTTCAAAAAAAAGGAATAAATCTTTTTAAAAAAAAAAAAAGACAGTAGTTGTATATGTGGAGATTCATGGTTAGTCCAAAAAAAGATGTGAGCCCTGCCCATCACCTGACCATAGCCACATGACAGACCCAAAGGAGGCCAGCAGAAATGACCAACAGAACACCTACCAGTCAATGCATATAATCATGGGAATCATGGGAAGTTTAAAAAAATGCAATGTTGTTTAAGCTTGTAAATTTTGGAGTGGTTTATGTTGAGCATTAACAGAAAACTAAAACACCGCTGATCTTCATAATGTTAAAAGTAATGTTTGGTTTGGGGTCCTATTAGATTACACTGGGTCAAGAGGAACAAGAATACTGAAATCCCACTTTGGACCACAGCTGTCACTTTCACTCACCTTCACCAAGGTTTGGAGAGCAAATAATTTTTTTTTTTTTGAAAAAAGAAAATGACATGTGGGAGAGGTTGAATAACTTCTTCAAGGTCATGTAGTTAATAAGTGATAGGAATTGCAGGGGTGGGCGGGGAGAGTTACTAGGCAACACTAAAGGGAGACAATTTTTGAGTATGGGAACATTGTGAAGTCACTCCCAGTGTATCCTCAGTTGTTTTTTGTTCATGTGCAGAGCAAAGTCACAGGAAAATGCTGTGCCGTTAGAAGCCCGATGACACAGGGCCCACAGTCGTTCTTTTATGTGGCTTAGTAGGGTAACAGGTGGGAGGGAGAATCTCTCTCTACCCCAGCAGGGCAATGGCTGCACAATAACTGTGGTTAGTGACATGAGTCAGTGATGGCTGCACACTAGCTGTGGTTGGTGACGTGAGTCAGTGAACAGCCACTAGAAGTGCAGGTGAGACTCCCCCTCCCCCATATATCCTTGACAGATGTGAGAGAGGGAGACCTAAGACTCCAATAACTTCTTTACGAGGGCTGCTACTTCCCATTTTACCTAAATGTACTGCCAAGATAGAGTGGCCCGGAGAAATGTGTGTTACACAAATACTATGTCCCCAACAGAAAATTACATTTGTTCCACATCCCCCTCCCCACCCCCATACACCATTCAAGTTCCCAGAAGTTTGCAATTATTTTCAAAAGGCATTTCTAAACAAGGCTTACTCAGCTCTAGTTTTCAGTGGGATGAGACTGTTTTGTTTTGTTCATTTCTTTAAACTCAGCTGACCATTATCATCGCACCCTAGGCCATGTTCCTGTGTCGACTCCCTCTTTATTTGCTCATTTTTACTCTCCTCCCTGTGGACCCATGGCCCTTGTACTGCTTTATTTTCTGTCATTACAACTAAGCACCTATGACAACTTACAAGGGAAGGGGGCTCATTGTGGCTCCATTTTAAAGGCTCACAGTCCAACATCAGATAGGCCCCACTGGCTTGGCCATCTAAGGCTGGAAGATAACCGTGTGGAGTGCACATGGAGGAAGGATCATATGACAAGCCAGCAAGCAGGAGGAGATGGCTGGGCCTGACTCAGGCAGGAATAGCCAGTTCTCTGGTGAAAGCCTCACTTTAGGGGCATGCTCCCAGGGACCAATCAATCTTGCATTAGGCCCTTCCCCGCAGACACCATAACTCGTTCAAGCCCCATCCTTATTGGTACCATCAGGCTATGACTTTGGAGCATAGTCATCTGCATTAGTTGGCATGCCAAATTATATTCAAACTATAGAAAATACGTATTGTTTTTCTCATTCCTTTGTGGGCAAAATCTTCAGCTAATCTTTAAAAGTGTTTTTGAAATTTCCTCTGTATATAAAATTCAAAGATTGGAAGCCCCAGCACTGAGTGGTATCTGTGTTTTGTCCCAGGTTTCAGCACTTACAGACTTGGCCTTTGCCAGTCAGGGGCTGTGGGATGCACACAGACCCCATGACCTGACACCCTGGGTGACTTGAACAGTTTCTTTCCTAGGCCACTTTTCCCTGACATGTAACACAGCGAGGACAGCTCTGTTCTCCTGCAGGAATAGTGCCTGGGAGGGTAAATGATGCCTGCAAAGTGCCAAAAGCTCTTCAAAGAAGGCCCAAGCAACCCTATATACCACCAATTTGATAATGTATCTCCCTTCTTCCTATATCAAGTTTATCCTTTATCGTTTTATTTTTATCTGTTATAATTTTAAGACAGAGAGATCAGGAGGGATCATCCACTCACTGATTATTCCCTGAATGCCCACAACAGCACGGCAGGGCCAGGCTGAAGCCAGGAGCCAGAGACTCCATCTGGGTCTCCAACATGGGTGGTAGGGATCCATGTTTCTTGAGCCCTCACCTGCTGCACATCAGTAGGAAGGAGGACTGGAAACCAAGTAGCTGGGACTCAAATCAGGCACTGCCAAGTGGGACATGCTGATCCTAGTCGTACCTTAATCACTGTGACAAAGCTGCCACCTTTATTTTTTGCAACCCCACTCTACTCCCTACTGAAAACCTTTTGGGTCCTCTTGGGCTTTGACATCCAACCAATCTTCAGCTGGGCTAACTCCTCCAGCTGGGTATCCCACTTTGACTTAGTTAAGGCTGCCCATATTAACTTCCAGCATCACAGCATTTCCCCAGCCCCCAGGACTTGGGTGGCACGTTTGGTCCTATGCCTTGGAAAAAGAAATTGCCTGGAAGCAACAATGGCAGAGAGGAGGGAAGAGGAACTTGTAAACTGCATTTGCTAAAGGTCTACCTGCTTATCTCTGCACTCTTTTCCTTCTGACTCCAGGAGACTTAGGAGATATATATACCTCCCTGGTGACAACAATTTTGAACAATTTTGGAAAACTTTTGGCAGAATCTATTAGAATTGCACATATGCATATACATAATTTTACTCAAGAATTCTTCTAGAGACATACCAACAGAAATGCATACTTATGCTCATCAAAAGACATGCACTAGACTGTTCACAGCAGGGCTATTCGTACTAGAAGAGAACTGGAAACCTTCCAAAAGTCCAAGTGGATAAAGATAGTCAATCCATATAAAGGAGTACATAGCAGTGAAAAGGAACAAACTATTTCATAGACAACATGGATCAACCTTGCAAACACAATGCTGAACCAAAATTCCACACAAAATAGAATATGTAACATCCGAATTTTATGAAATTCTAAACCAGGCAAAGGAATCAATATTGTTAATACTACTACAAGTTAAAATAGTGGTTGCCAGACGTGGGCATTGTTCAGAATAGTTGAGTAATTACTTGGGACTCCTATATCCCATGATAGAGGGCCTGGTTACAGCCCCAGCTCCTCTGTCTCTGATTCACCCTCTCGGTAATGGACATCCTGGTAGTTAGCAGGTGAAGGCTCAAGTACTTAGGTACTTGCAACCCATGTTGAAGGCTTGGATTGAATTCCTGACTCTTAGCTACAGCCTGTGCCAGCTCTGGCAGCTCCAGACATTTGGGATAGTAAAGCAATGGATGAAAGATATCTTTCCTTTTGTCTGTCTCATTGCCTTTCAAATAAAATGAAAACAGATAATTTGTTTTAAAATGTTGTGAGATTAAGAGAAATTAAATGATTTGTTTACGCCCTCATAGGTTGAAAGCAGTAGTGAAGGGATACAATCATAGGTTTAAAAAAAAAGTTTAGAAATGCCCCAAATAGTGGTTTCACATGGGGAGTGGTAAGCAGCTACAGATGCGAGAGGATCCAGGGTTTGTAATGTTCTATTTCTTGAGCTAGAAACTGGTAAAATGAGTGTGCTCACTGTAAAAATTTAGCTAGCTGTATTTTCCAATAAATAGAATATATAAATAAAGAATATCTTCCTTTTTTCTTCTGAAAATATAGCTGTTTAGAAATGTAAAGGAGTGACTAGGTAAATGAATTGTCTTGTATTCCCACTTGCCATCTAGGAAAATCTTTTTCTATTTTTTATTTATCTTTTTAAAGATTTATTTTGTTTTTATTTGAAAGGAGGATATACAGAGAGGAGGATATACAGAGAGGAAGATCTTCTGTCCGATGATTCATTCCTCAAATGACCGCAATGGCTGGTACTGCTCCGATCCGGAGTCAGGAGCCAGGAGCTCTTCCAGGTCTCCCACATAGATGCAGGGTCCCAAGGCTTTGGGTGTTCCTTGACTGCTTTCCCAGGCCACAGGCAGGGAGCTGGATGGGAAGTGGGGCTGCCGAGACTAGAACCGGCACCCATATGGGATCCCAGCACGTGCAAGGCGAGGACTTTAACCACTACACTATCGCGCCGGGCCCCATTTAGGAAAATCTTACAACACGCGATTCCTCTGCTACCACGGATAACTATCCCTTCCGCAAGTGGATATTGTGGCATCCCACAAGACATGACCAGTGGCGTAGCACACAGCTAACATGGTCCAGGGCTGCACTTTATGGTCCTCAGGTGGAATGGAAGGAACATCACTGTGGAAATAGCCCTGAGAAAGACTTGGCAGCTGTTCCTGGGTGAGTTAACCGATTGGCTGGGTAAAAGTGCAGGAAACAGAGCATGGGGACAAAGGAAAGCTGAGGGACACTGTCAAGGTTGAAGCTGGAATCAGGGACCAAATTTTCTTAGAGAATCACTTAACCAAAGAAGTTACACACAGGAACAGAAGCCAGGTGTAGGAAAACAGGCTGGAGGTGGAGACCAACAGGAGAGACAGAGCTAGTCGTTTTGGTAGAAAATTAAGCGTGGGAATGCGCGGACATTTCCAGGTTTTCTACAGGGGCATTTTGGTGTCTACAGATCAGCAAAGAACTTTGAATGAGCTCAGATGTTTTACACAAGAATGATATACTCAGGGCTGGTGTGATGTATCAATAGGCTAATTCTCTACCTGCAATTGCCAGCATCCCATATGGGAGCCAGTTCATGTCCCAGCTATTCCACTTCCCATCCAGCTCTGTTTTATGGCCTGGAATAGCAGTGTAGGGTCGCCCAAGTCCTTGGGACCCTGCATCCACTTGGGAGTCCAGAAGAAACTCCAAGCTCCTAACTTCAGATCATGTCAGCTCTGGCCATTTGTGGCCATTTTAGGAATAAAGCAGCAGTTAGAAGATATTTGTCTCTTCCTCTCTCTGCAAATCTGCCTTTCCAATAAAATAATTAATTCTTTTTGTTTGTTTTTTAAATCACATACTCTTTCTGCTACTCTTTCTGGGTTCTTTGATTAGGTGACATCCTCCAAATGCATACTTCCTCAGACTGTCCTTCTAGCTTCTAGGATTTTAGCTCTTTGAATATGTCTCAGCTCTCTTTTATTCTATGATTTCAGCATTTCTCGATGTCTAGATGACAGTTCTACACTTTTGTTAACATCCCTGCTCTCCAACTCCTGACTTTCCCAATTCCTTACACGTCATCTGTAACCCTCTTCTTCAGGCACTATCACTCTGAGTGTGGGAATATTCAACAGAAATAACAATAGCGGCTGGCGCCTAGGAAGCGTATGACCTTGGCATGCAGAATCATTTCTTTGCTACTGGAACCTGCACCTTCTCTGATATCTGTCCCTGTTCCAGTCTGTTCCCTTTAGATCTGTTATTGGACGTGACTAATTCATGAAAGTTAGCTAGGGACCCTTATGAGGAAGTCCACTCATACCTGTCTTCCATGTTGGGATTCCTTTGATAATAGTCCTTTCTATCCCCTTTGTTTTTACTTTTTCATCAGCTTCTCTTTTTCTTCCACCTATATTGGCTCTATGCCTTGGCACACATCTCAAACATTAAGATTGGGTGACATGATACTATCCTACTTGGCCATTATTATCTCATTTTATCCTACTAGGAGAGGGTAATCAAAATTCCCTTAGTTTCTATAGTAATGCTTGCTATTTATTTGGCTTATTTGATCTGTAAAATAGGGATCAAGTTTTAGAGGATTGCTACAAAAATTTAACCAATGAGGATATCACCTGCCTCATGAGCTTTTTGATCAATGCAATCTGCTGTCCTTTGAAAATTTGTTGTAACGCTCATTGGGGCTGGCATGGTGGTCCAATAGAGTATGTGATTTAAAACAAAGATTTATTTATTTTTATTGAAGGGCAGATTTACAGAGAGAAGAGACAAAGCTCTTCCAACTGCTACTTCATTCTTGTAAGTACCAGCATCCCATATGGGTGGCATTTTGTGTCCTGGCTGCTCCACCTCTCATCCAGCTCCCTGCTTATGGTCTGGGAAGGCACCCTAAGTCTTTGGGATCCTGCACTCATGTGGAAGACCTCCAAGAGGCTCTTGGCTCCCAGCTTCAGAACATTTCAGCTTTGACCATTGCAGCCATTTGGGAAGTGAACTAGCTGATAGAAGATCTTCCTTTATCTGTCTCTACTCCTCTCTGTAAACCCTTATTTAAAATAAAAATCAATCAATCAATCAGTCTTACGGTCTGTACGATGGCTCAATTGGCTAATCCTCCCCTTGTAAACACTGAGATTCCATATGGGTTACAGTTGTATCCTGGCTGCTCCACTTCCAATCCAGCTCCCTGCTTGTAGCCTGGAAAAGCAATAGAGGATGGCCCAAAGTCCTGGGACCCTACACTCATGTGGGAGACCCAGAGGAAACCTCGGCTCCTGGCTTTGGATCGACTCAGCTCTGGCTGTTATGGCCATTTGGAGAACGAATCAGCAGATGGAAGATCTTTCTATTTCTCTTTTTCTCTGTAAATCTTTCTAATTAAAAAAAAAAAATCTCAAAAATTATCTACCTTCCCAGCTACTGACTAGTGTTCAAGAGCTTGGCTAAACTAAAAAGTGTATACACCTGCTGAATATACAAATAAATTCCTCTTTACGAATGTCAGCTAGAGTAGCTTAAATCTCAAAGTGCAAACAGCCTATTCTGAGATACAGAAGAATGCAAAATAGACACCAAAATCACATTATACAATAAAAGTAGAGATACTGAGAAATTGAAAGAATCAAGAAAAACTCACAATGCTAGAATATTGCTAATTTCAATAAATGGCTTTAAACAGCAGCAGAGCCTAAGGAAAACTGGCTCCTAAGTAGCAGATGTTGGGTATGCATGTATAGACGTCTATAAAGACATCCTGGTGTTCAAGACATACTAGTCATTATGAGTATAGCAGCAAGCTCAGTATATGGAAGAACAAGGCCACAAGAAATGCAAGGCTTTGGGCAGCAATAAGATAAAAGGCAATTATTCAACAGAAATCAAGAGTAAATAAATTTCAGAGGGCAGAACAAGATAGGATGACCAAAGTACATGCAAACAGTCTGCAGGGAGGAAAGCTATTGATCAGGCAAACAGTTGGCCAGGGGGAGGGTCATGGGGAAGGAGAGACAGAGTTGGAGGGAGAACAGAAATGTGCTGAGACCAGTAGAGCAGGAGTGCTTTCCGTACGGGGGTGACACCTGCTCTCCACCACAGTAGCCATCAGAGTTTCTCTCACCTGGTAGAGACATGCTATTAGCGAGCTTGGTCTTTGCTCTTGCTAGATGAGCAGCAGTGGGCAGGGGCGGGTCAACTTGCTAAGGCCTCTGGAAAAGGGTCAGGGATCCCCTCACTGGCTTGGTGTAGCCAGATTTATCTCAATGTCATTGATAGAAAAAAAGTACTTGATTGGAGGATGACTCTGATCCGTGAATTCTCCTGACCCATTTGCAAGGTTCCCAGGTAATAAACTGGCTTAACGAGGGTTTTTTTTCTGATAAAATTAGTGTGTCTAGCAGCCTTCCTGTTTCCGCACCATGATGGAGAAACAGAGGACATATTTTGCTCTGACATTGAGTTTTATATATATATATATATATATAAAATAAATATATTTTTTTCTCTCCATATTCCCAGTGTCATCTTTTTATTTTTTGCATAACGACTTTTTAAAGAAATATATTTATTTCAGAGACACCGTTCCCATCTGCTGATTCACTCCTCCAACACCTGCAATGACTGGGGCTGGGCCAGGTCAAAGTCAGGAGCCAGGAATGCAAGCCAAGTCTCTCACACAGATGGCAGGAACCCAACCATTTGAGCCATTGCTGCTGCCTCCCAGGAAGGCAGAGTCAGGAGTTAGACAGGCATCAAACTCCAGTACTCTGATATTAGTTACAGGTGATCTAATGGCATTTTAAGTGCTAAGCCAATCCCTTGCCTGAGGTTCTCTTTTTAGGTGTTCAGTGACAAGTATATCTTCAAAATGCCCAAGGAAGTCCAACTTAAAGACCCTGAGGAGACATTTTGTGTGGTGGTGTATTGATTTGATAACAATGAGCTAAGCTCCACAGAGAATTGGGAAGGCCTTGTGATGTGGCAGGAAGCACACAGATTTTGGTGCTTGACAAACTTACTCAAAACTCCAACTTCTTAGTTAACAGCCATGTGATGGACACACATTCTTTAACTACTTTGAATCTCAGCTTCCTCTCTATAAAACGGAAACTTCTACTGCAAGGGTTGTTGTAGAAGCTAAATGAAGCTCACTATACCCAGCATAATGAAGCTAGCAGCACGTAGTAAGTACTGCCTGTCCTTCCCTTCGGCAGATTTTTGATAGAAAGAGTCACAACTTATTCCTCATGTGAGGTTCTCTCCTTCTAGGAACCCGCTTGAACATCTGGAGTTACTGGACTTACAACACATGCTATCTTCATCCTGTATGTTTTTATAAGAATATAGTGGGATTTGTAATTATTGTGTGGAAGTAATTACTCTCCTAAAAGATCCACGTTTCAATTCCCTTAACTTGTGAATGTGTTACTTCACTGGATAAAAAAGAACTTTGCAGACAAGTTTAATTGAAGTTAAGGCTCTTGAAGGGGAAGATTATTCCGAATTTTCTGGGTGGGTCCAACCTAATCCCCTGCATCCTCAAAAACAGAGAACATTTCTCAGCTGAGGTCAGTCCAATGAGGCAGAGCCAGAGGGGGTGATGTAAAAAGGACTCGCTGTTAGCTTCAAAAATAGAAGACAGGAACCATGAGCGAAGCAACACAGGCATTCTGAAAAGTGGAGAAACAGATTCTTTCCAGAGCTTCTAGAAAGGTGTGAAGTCCTGCCAATCTTCTGTTTTTTTTCTTTAAACATTTATTTATTTTTTTATTTGAAAGTCAGATATACAGAGACAGGAGAGACAGAGAGGAAGCTCTTCCATCCATTGATTCACTTTCCAAGTGATCACAACAGCTAGAGCTGTGCACAGCCAAAGCCAGGAGTCTCACCTGGGTCTCCCATGCGGGTGCAGGGTCCCAAGGCTTTGGGCTGTCCTCGACTGCCTTCCCAGGCCACAAGCAGGGAGCTGGATGGTAAGTGGGGCCACTGGGATTAGAATCAGTGCTGATATGGGATTCCGGCATGTTCAAGGCAAGGACTTTTAGCCACCAGGCTACCACGCTGGGCCCATACTGTTTTAGCCCAGTAAAGTGCACACTGGACTTCCAACCTCGGGTCCATAAAATAACAGTCTGTGTTGTGTAGGCACACAAGTGCATGCCTACTGCACTAGCTTTAGAAAATCAATAGACAGGGGACACCCCAAAGGGCTCAAAGGATCATAAGACTGATTTATAGGATGGCTGCCCATAAACCAATTGTAGATTAATAATCAAGTAGGAAGTATTGGTTCTGGGCCTGGCATGATAACCTAGTGGCTAAATCCTCATCTTGCATGCACTGGGATCCCATATGGGTATGAGTTCATGTACTGGCTGCTCCACTTTCCACCCAGCTCTCTGCTTGTGGCCTGGGAAAGCAATAAAGGATGACCCAAATCTTGGGACCATGTACTGTGTGGGAGACCCAGAGGAAGCTCCGGCTCCTGGCTTTAGATTGGCTCAGTTCCGGCCATTGCGGCCACATGAGGAGTGAACCAGTGGACTGAAGATCATTGTCTTTGTATCTCCTTTTCTCTAAAGATCTTCTTTTCCAATAAAATAAATAAATATTTTTTAAAAGCATTGGTGTTGACATGATGGGAATGAACTAGCTCTGACTCCCCATAAATATAATTCTAAAATAATATTTTTTTCTTTCTAATCTTCACTTAAAAGATGCAGATGTAATCAAGTAAAATTGTTGAGTCTTTCTCAAGAGAGCAACACATGGTAGTTGGCCCAGCTTGGTAGCCTAGAGACCATTTGGGCATTGGTTTGCTTCCTTACCACTCCACTTCCCTTCCAGCTCCCTGCTTGTGACCTTGGAGGGCAGTAGCAGATGGCCCAAAGCCCTCCTGCACCCTCGTGGGAAACCTGGAAGAAGCTCCTGATTCCTGGATTTGGATCAGCTCATTCCAGCTGCTGCAGCCACTTGGAAGTGAATCAGCAGATGAATTATCTTTCTCTCTGTCTCTCCTTCTCCCTGTAAATCTGCCTTTCCAATAAAAATAAATATATTTTTAAAATGTGGTAGTGGGACTGGCAGTGCTATGCAGCAGGTAAAGGTACTCCGCGCAATGCCAGCATCCTACATGGGCACTGGTCCAAGTCTTTGTTGTGAGGAGGAAGAGGGATAGCAGGGTAGCTGTGGATTCAAGGCAGTTCTAGAACTCAGCCACAGGTTTCTATGAGTCTTTACTCTGGCGTGACTCAGCCACTCTCTGAGAGTCTGTCACACGCCCTAGTCAATACTGCCTGACTTTCACATCCTCTATTTGCTGTGTCTTTTCTGCATCATGGATCCTGCTTACTCAGAACTTGGCTTACTCAGAACTCAACTTAGTCAAACCTTTGATTCATTCATGTCCTTTCCTGATTCCCCAAACTCCTCTTGACCCCGACAATCGTTCAGCTTGTTTTGTGAATTTTTTTTCACTGTTTTGAAAAATGCTTGTTGAGCATCTACTCTGTGTTCCTGTGTGGTTTATCGTGTAAAGAGAGAGAGACCATATAGTTCCAGCAGCATCTGAGGGGTGCGCTCCTATGGACTCGTGCCTCACAATCAGTTTCTGGATGCTAACTGACTGCCCGCGGAGAGCAGCAGCAACCACTTGCTCTATTGGATACCACAATCACTTCCCGTTTTCCCAAGATCAAGGCTGGCACTTTATCAAGGACAATTAATACACTGGCTGGCCAGAAACCTGCAGTTTAACTCAAATTAATAAGCTTCTCTTAAAAGAAAAATTTTAGAGTGGAGTAGACACTATATAACAGTAACTCATTTATCATAGTGAGATAAACCTTACACTCTAGAGCAATCATTGGAATGTGGAAGGATGCCAACCACAGGCAACGTCCTCATCTGAGAAAGACAAGTTACAGTGCACTTGCTCGATTCATGAACTCTGAGCAGGAAGCAGAACAAAGAGAGGTGGAGGGGAGTGGAGAATTTGAACATTACTCAAGTGATGCCCAGTGAGGTTTAGGGTAACTGCAGTAAGTTCCTTACAGGAAAGTGGCATGGCCCTGAAGAGGGGGGCAATTCAGTGAGTTTTCCTTAGGTGTGCTTTTTAGGGACAATCATTAGTCTGGGCCCAAGTGCATAGGCTTAAACCTAGCACTGGCTCACATTAGCCACAGGGAGTTCTCTGTGAATCATTTTGGAGAATCTATGGCATTTGGGACAAGCCCTAAAGAGGCCTCATGGCACACCAATAGCACATGATTTTGAGCTGTCCTGCTGGAGCCCACAGATAGGAGTTTACATGTAGAAGGTTGGATGGGAGGGCAGCATCTCACCCTGTTCTAGGTAGACTGGCAGCAGAATCAGCTGTATGTACTGTGTGATGTTACTGGTATGACTGGAAAGGGAGTTAGGGCACAGGGATGGTAAACAGTAACAGTGTTTTCTAGAAGGTGGGCTCATTAAAAGCCTGGTGGTTCCTGGGAGTGTGTGTATTTTGATTTTTGGAACAGGATACTGGCACATTTGTTCTGTTGTCTGTAGATAGGTCTTATTTTGAAATAAAAATACACAAAGAAGCAAGTTTCCTCTGGGACCATCTGGCTGCATGTCCCATGCCCGGCTTGTTGAGAAGTATCTGGTGCTGATCCAGGGTTACTTGAGGTGATGATGGCTCATGTGGATCCTAGTCACGGTCCTGGAACACAGAAGCAGGCATCCAGGAACCATTGATTTGGCAGGAATAGGAGAACACTGGCCAGAAAACTGGATGCATTGGCATTCACTGCAAAAACTCTGAAGTTGGGGAAGGACATGTGTAAAGGCTATTTAAGAATCTGGAAGAAATCTAACTGCTAAAGACCACTGACCTCCCACTACTCCCACTTTAGGACCATCTGGTTCAGTGTTCTCATGGTCCTGGTATAATTATAAAGGCCCAGAGAAGTCAGCTGACCTTGTCTATTTCAATCGATGGACAAGCAAAGCAAAGCAAAGAAAGGTTCTCTGGGTGACCTCCTCTTGACATAAGGGCAGGCATGCTGGTGGTCAGAGCTGAAAGGGCGTCAATGAAATGCCTTCCATGTGGGTTTCACAGTCACAGGGATGTGGATAATCCTTGTGCTCAGTGGTTTCTCAGCATGTAGTGATGGTGTTGGCAAAATTACCCTAGATTCTCTGTAATGACTGGAAAAAAACCTTCATTTAATCACCCAAGTTGAGCAATCCAGGATCCTCTGTGGCCTTTTCAACACCACCTTCTCACCCTTCTTTTTCTCCATTACCATTATTGCCTGGGTTACCATCATTTCTTGTCTGGACTTTCTGGACCATTTTTTTAATGTTCTGCCTACATTTTCACTTTTCTCATAACAGCTGTTGATCTTTCTCCCACTGCTTTATTTCTTAAAGTCATTACCTGTGTTTCTTAGAGCAGTTTTATAGGTATACCAAAAAAACACATCACACAGAAGTTTCCTTATACTCTCTTTCTATTCCACTCAGTCTCTTTGGTTACTGACATCTTGAGTTAATGTGGCCCATTTGCTGCATCTGAGGAACAAACACAAATTCTTTACTATTAACTGAAGTCCATGTTTACATTAGGGTTCATGCTTGTACAATTCTAGGTTTTGACCAGTGCATAATGCTGCACAGCCACCACAAACAGAATTACACTGAATAGTTTCATTGCCCTGAAAGTCCCCTGGGTTTCACCTGCTCTTCAGTTTTTTTTTTTTTTTTCAAAAAATGCATATCTCCCCCTGCTTCTTCCCTCCCTCAGCCTCACCTTGTTCCACTCTAGAGTTTTCTGTCTGTGACCATACAGGTCATTTTTATTTCACTTCCTCAAGCTACACAAAACAGTTTTGCACTTGCTCTTTCTTCTTCCTGAATTGCTCCCTCCTGGCTCCTGGACTCACTCCTACATCTGATCCTAGTTTGTAATCATGTTGATGCCTGTGATAGTTGGATTTACCTCCCGCCTGAACTGGGAGCTCCTCACTGGCAATTTGTGCAATTGTATAGCTGTGAAATACACTCATCAGTAAGTGAACAGAACAATAGGACCACATTTCATCAAATTGAGTGACACTTGGGAAGAGAAGTGTAGATTTGGAATGATTACTAGGGATGATGATGGGAAACAAATACTCTTATCCAAGTGGTTGAGCATACAATTAAAAATTTGTAGAGGCCTCAATCCACTGAAGCAGGTCAAGAGAGAAGGCTTGATGAATAGGTAAAGTGATGAAGAGTTTATTGTTTCCTTAAAGGTACAAACACATTGGCCTGGTAGTTAAGACACGCATGTCCAATACTGTAGTACCTGGAACAGACACCCGGCTATGCTCCTGGATGTTAAATCCCTGCTAATGCAAACTATAGGCAATAGCAGTGATAGCTCAGGTGACTGGGTGCCTGCCACCCATGTGGGAGACCTCAACTGAGTTACCATTTCCTAGCTTTGACCTCTGGCATAGGACTGCTCTAGACATTTGGGAAGTGGACCGGAGAGATGGGTGCTCGCTATCTTTCTTTCTGTGTGTGTGTGTCTGCCTCATAATATATTATTTAAAATATACTATTTTAAAAATTAAAAAAGACTTCCAGGGTAAGATGATTTTGATGGTGACAAGTATCGCGTGTGGCCACAGGAGTCCACTGAAGTGGTCTGGAAAAAAAGAGGCTGGGTTTAAAGGTCAAGGACTAAGAAGCTGGCCCCTGGGGTAGGTGGTGAAGGGAGTCAGCAAAATCTTCTCCCTACCCTCCAGAACCAGTCTGGTACTGACCATGAGCACACAATGAGATTGTTAGATGACAGACATGAATGGAGATGCAGGGAATGGGCCTCAGCAGGCAGTGACTTTTTTAGACCAGAATGGAGAAGAAATGTCTTGGAGAACTGGAAGAAGTCTGCTAAGGCCTCGCTGTATGTGGGCCATAGTGGAATAAATAGCTTCTTCTTATAAGGACTGTAGGGGAAGTGGTTAGCCCAGGGGAAATCCAGGTTTCAGCTCAAGCTAGAAGGTGAAGGTGAGTGTGAGGTCTCTGGTTGCACATAACAGAAAGCAATTCCAGTTGTCAGGGACCAGCAGGTGGGGCATGGTTGGAGGACTCGAGTGTCTTAGAGATGCTGAACAAAATGGCATCCACTGGCCCACCATGGCAGGGGTACAGGGAAGGTCACTGTGAACTGTAAAAACACTCTAAAAAAGATGTCCACTACAGATAGCTCCATGAAGAAAGAGGAGAATTTGCTCATCAGACAGGAGTTCCATGGGACAGAAGGTCTGGTGCTTCAGAGAGAAGCCAAAGTACAGATCATTCTGGGGATTTACTGGCCTGTGGTGCCATTAGGAAAACAGCATCTTGAATGTGCATGGCAATGTTTGTCCTCACTGTGCAGTGCCTGAACCCCTGGTTCACTCCAGATACCTGTCTGCTCCCTGATTCAGCTTCACCCACTGAATCTGAATTTCTGACATTCTTCACCTCAATCTTCTCCTTTGCCTCAGAACATCTGTAAAATCACCATGCCATTAAACCTCCTTTTAAAAGTTACTTACCGGTTAATTTATTTAACTAACCTCAGTGCATGGATCTGATGCTGACCTAGCCTAAGCCTCCAACTTGTAAATTTACCATACTATGTCATAAAACATTTATATCTTCTTTGCCTTCTCATCTGAGTTTCTTCAGGGCCTGGAACATTTTTTGTTCTTATTTCTAATCCTCCCCTCTAACGTTTAACACATTGTCCATTACCCAGACAGGGGTCAATTTGTTGAGTGGATGGTTGAGAGTGAATGGGCTTTGATCACTTATTGCCCTACTCCGGTAACCTAGAAATGTTTGACTCTAAAGAGACAGCTTTGCCGGCTAGACTTTCCCGTCCTTGCCCACCCTTTTCTATGATTACCAATTTCCTGGCCTCGATTCCACATTTGCCAGACACAGACCATCTGCCAGGCTAGACGACCCAGCTCGCAAGACACCCTGTCCTGATTCCCCCGGGCCTGCCTTCCCACCACCCTCTTTGAACTCAGACCTGACTTCCACCGAGAGTTTCCCTCATTTCCTAACATGACATCTTTACGCATGCTGAATCCCCTTCCCTGAGCACTTGGGGTAAGGCCCAGATTACCTGGTCTATGTTCTCCAGATCATTTTCCCACCCTCTACAGCTCTACTGTTCTAGCAGAGAGGAAGCCTGGGGCAAGGGTACAGAATGGCTGAGGATTTACATGACCATGATCATCCCTGATTTCAGGCAAATGATTGCTTCTAGAACAGGAGTCAGGATGAGATACAAGGACAGACTCTGGGTGCTACAACTGTAGGAGAATTAATTTATTACTGAAAATGGGCACAGAAGTAGTCATAATTCCTTAGATCATATTGTAATTCACAAACATTTTAGTGAATTAGAGATACTCTGTTTTTGCCTAAGTGGAAGGCATTTGGTGGATCTGGGCTTAGAGACAACGTCAGCTGAAGGACTAGAGCAGCTCGGGGAAAATTAAATCAAAGTGTTCGGCAGAGAGGACAGAGGAGCAGGGAGGGCTCTGGGCTTGGAGCCAACATTTTAGCCCACAAGGCTGTAAGCTCTGTTTGACTGACAAAGTCCGCAAAATCTACTGTGTTTACTGGTGAAAAGCCTCAAAATAGGCAATTCCCAGCTTATTGTTTATCTGTTGTTATGCTGTCTGGACCTGGACATACGTTTGCTTATAGAAATCATCGCCAATGGCAGCTGTATCCCAGGCCAGGACACAAAAGCTTAGAGAACCCTAATGTACCTGAAATGTGGTTCTAAGAATATTAAAGACCCTAACCCTATTTATAACAGTATTACTGTGGGAAAGTGCATTTCGAGTCTTAGTGCTCGGAACACACATTCCACAGCGCTGTGAGTCCTCTGGTCTCTTGACCCTGTTCCCACAATGCTGATTCTTATCAGAATGGCTCCATATGCGGTGGAAGGCAGACTAGTTGCTTTCTCTTGCTCCAGGATTCAAGCTCGAATTTCAGGCAATTCATCTTCCCCGAGCTGACCCCAGCCTACCACATAGCTTGGCTTGTAATCGAAGTTCAGCCTTCCAAGTACAATATGGAGTCTCTTACACATCAAGGCCTTGCACACTCAAACACAAGCTGGGCTGTAAACTCTTGTCACATAATCCGTATGGTTCTTGGTTGCCAGTAGAGAAAAACAGGAGTCCTCATGTTGTGAGAGAAGTGGCATGGGTGACTTCAGAATTTGTACAATCCATGAGATGCTAGCAAGGTAGATGAATCTTGATAATCTCCAAAAGGCCAGAGAATATGGTCAAAAACAGAATTCACCCTGATGATGGTTGGAGGGAGATGAAAAGTGTGCCCAGGACAAAACATGGATAGCGTTGGCAGGGAGAAGTGTCCTTGAGTGTGACACAGATACACAAACACCCTCACTTGGAAAGAACTGAAACTCAAAGATCCCTGTGGCCTTTGAAGAGACTAAAAATAGAACTATCATTTCTTTATAAAAAGTGTCTTCCAGTTGGCCATGGAAGTTGTAATTGAAGGAAACTTTTTTCTGCATCTAGGGTCTCAGCCTCAGTGATGGAGGATAATGGCCCAAAGTCTTCCCAGTGGCCAGAAGTGGCAGAGACTCAAGACTGGACCCTGAGAAAGCGACATAAACCACTGAGGGAGAGAAGGGCATCCCTGGAAAGCAGGGCCTAGAGCCCTAATATTACATAGGACTTCTCGTGGTAGTATTTGGGACAATGGTTGGCCCCTACTGTGCATAGGCTTGATTGGATTGTGCATCAAACTGATCTGTTCTTGCACTAGACAAGAATCTGGGCAAATTGGGATTGAAAATATATTTGTAAATGTTTAGAAAAAGAAAAAGAAAGAAAGGAAAGGGAAGAGGGAAGACGGATATGGGGAGGGAGAGCAGCAGCAGAACGAACAGAGGAAAGATTTTTTCAGCTACTGGTTAACTATCAAAGTGTTTTTGCAACAACCACAGTTGGGTCTCTCACATAGGTGGCAGGGACCTGAGTGCTCATTATCTGTTTCCTCCCCGGACACACATTAGCAGGAAGCTGAGTCAGAAGCGGAGGAGCCAGGACATGAACCAGGCACTGTGATTTCAGACGCAGGCAACTGTTAACCACTGAGCTAGACACCCACCTTGTGAACTTCAATCTTGATGGAAATGTGTTTGGAATCTATAGCCCCGGGGCTGTGTCCTCAGCCTGTCAAGGCCTTTCTGGCTCCTATACCTCCAGCGTTGCCCTGCTACTGTCCTCCAAGCAGATTCTCCCACATTCCTATTATTTTCATCAGGTTCCTTCCGTCCTCCTAATGTGTTTATGTTCTGTTCAAATTATCCAGGGTGTTTCCTGGTGTAGGATTGAGAAGCTCTGAGCAATGCAGAGCCTGAGGGCAGAAGGCTGACAGATAAGGGGAAATCTTTCACTACAACTTATAAAGCAGCTCAAGCAAAGTTATGACATGTCATCTCCACATACTAAATGTCAATTCACATCAACGAGATATGATGAAGCTCAACTGGTGTTTCATAAGGCAAAGATGGGTGGATAGAGGGAAGGTTAACACGAGCATTATCCTTAGAACACATTACCAATTTCTAGCCACACACTGGGCTATTTACTCTAATGACATAATAAATAAATGGTTGGGTCCAGCGTGATGACCTAGTGGCTAAATCCTTGCCTTGCATGTGCTAGGATCCCATATGGGTGCTGGATCATGTCCCGGCTTCTTCACTTCCCATCCACCTCCCTGCCTGTGGCCTAAAATAGCAGTAGAGGACGGCCCAAAGCCTTGGGACCCTACACCCTCGTGGGAGTCCCAGAAGAGGTTCCTGGCTTTAGATCGGCTGAGTTCTGACTGTTGCTGCCACTTGGGGAGTGAATTAATGGATGGAAATCTCTTCTGCTCTCTGTATATCTGCTTTTCAAATAAAAATAAATCTCAAATAAATAAAAAAATAAGCAAAATGGTTATATCTTGGTAATACCTATGTTTTTGTCTCAATTACCTAGGAAAATAAGTAGATTCACTTATATTGATAAAATAAGTTTTAGGAAAACAAGCAAATCACAATGTTGTTTTTTCTTTTTCATCATATAACAGGATTGAGGGGCAGGTAATTGGCACATTGGTTAGAATGCCATTTGTGAAGCTCATGTCCTATACTGAAGTGCCTAGTTCAAGTCTCGGCTGCTCAACATGTAGGAGATCCAGACTGAGTGCCATGTGCTTGACTTTGGCCTGGCTCAGCTCTAGCTATTATAGATACTTGGGGAATGAACCAGCAGATGGAAGATCTCTCGTTCTTTCTCTACTCTTTCAAATAAACATAAAAAGCTTTAAAAATATTTTAAAAGGACTGAATTCAGATTTAACATTAGTTTACAGATGATAGCTATGACAAAGGCATCTGAAAATGTGCTTACTTAATTAGAACAGTCAAATAAAGTGACATGTGGTTCAACTCCACTAGTTTTCATGTTCTTTTTTGCTCCAGGTTTAGCACAGTGGGTATCTACGCTTGTCTGAGAAAGCAGTTTCCTTTTTCAATGGGTACTTGATCCAAAGATGAACTGTTGGGCCTTAGCCCATGGAGTAGCTTGGTTGGCATAGGGGAGGTGTTTCACATCCTATTGGAGTTGAGGTTGGTAATGTCCAGTGTAAGGACTGAAACAATGCACTTAGGATGGTCAGGAAGTTATGCCAGGTTTAGCTGATTTTGCTCCCACTTGACCTGTGGTGCCCACTGTGTGGTTAGAAAGCAGGGTATCTGCTTTGATAGATCTCTGACTTTTGACACAAATCTTTTAAAAAATATTTATTTTTATTGGAAAGATTTACAGAGAGAAGAGACAAAAGACTCTTGACACAAAACTGAAGAGAAAGAAAGAAACAAAAGAAAAGAAAAAGAATGAAAGAAAGAGGGTCCAGTGCAGTAGCCTAGTGGCTAAAGTCCTTGCTTTGAAAGTGCCAGGATCCTATATGGGTGCCAGTTCTAATCCCAGTGGCCCTGCTTCCCATCCAGCTCCCTGCTTGTGGCCTGGGAAAGCAGTCAAGGACAGCCCAAAGCCTTGGGACCCTGCACCTGTATGAAAGACCCAGAGGAAGAAGCTCCGGGCTCCTGACTTTGGATCAGCTCAGCATCAGCCATTGCAGCCATTTGGGAAGTGATTCAGCATATGAAAGAGCTTCCTCTCTGTCTCTTCTCTTCTCTATATCTGACTTTCCAATAAAAACAAATAAACCTAAGAAAGAAAGAAAGAAAAAGAGGGGGGGAGAAGGGAGGGAATCTGGTCTGAGAACACCTCCCCAGTTGAAATGCTGGACTCAGAACCTAACCAAGAAAAGAGAGAAGACAGAACAGGTCAATCAACCATCTCAGCTATATGTTGGCAGCGAAATAAGGGGCAAACAGAGACTCTATGATGGACTAAGTCAACTAGTGAATTCTTCAAAGACCTCATAGTGCTTGTAGTGGCAAGACTGGCAGCGATTCATAACTTGAAATATCAAAACCATTTGAGCAAGAGCCTCGGAGCATACCCTATATCTGGGACCTGAGGAGGGTGGGAATTGGGTGGGCCTTCTCCTTCAATAACTCCCTTTAAACATGAAGGAAACTATGGAAATGATAGTCTTACTCACTTTCCTGTAGCCCTTGAACCTTTTTACCCTAATTAACTATGTAAAGATTGCCAAAATATAATAAAAAATTAATATGAAAAAAGGTACTAGAAGAAAATATGATGCTTATCTGTTAAATAAGGAATTATCTGTAATCATTAAATCAATAGACAAATGCCAAAACAATCAATTACACAAAATAGATGTATCTCCCATAGCCAGCAATAAATGCCAGTAATTAATATGAGAAAAAAGTTGATGTACTTTAAAATATTTATTTTGATACACTGAAATAAACTCTTAAGAAAAACACTGTAAGTCAGGTTGAGGAAAAAAAATCAGCTAAGGGACATAAATAGACAATTCACAACAGTACAACATGATAAAGAATGGTAAAAAATACGGAAGCTGGAGTCAAGAGCCAGAGTCAGCTGTCAACCCCAGGACCAGTGCTATGGGACACCAGGATCGTAATGGCTTAAAGCACAGGCTGCATGTGCACTCCTATTCATACAGTTAAAAAAAAAATAAGATTTTAAAAAGGGGAATTGATGAGATTACAAGTAATGTTTTGTTTTAGTCTTCATAATTTTCTATGCGTCGAGTATTTCTGTTAGCCAGATTGTTCTGAACTTTTGATTAGTTGTGTTATTTTCTGTAACTGTGTAAAATAATGAATTTCCTGGTGATATATGAAGAACTGTAGTTTAGATTTTAAAAAATGACACTTTGACATATTAGATAGTTACATATTAAGTAAATTTGCACTTTGGTATCTATGACCTTGGTTCATGACTGAATTAATCAATGGTTTAAGACTGAGATGATAATGCTACAGCTCAGTCTGAATTTTGGCAGAGCCCTCCCAGATGGCAGCCTGCAGAACAAAGACTCCGTGAAGGGCTCATGCCCTCTGCTATTCTTGCCTTGCATTGTCCATTATCTGGCTGTCTTGACCTTATCTCACTGCATGTGTCCAGTTTGGTTTGACAGCTGCCCCTGTGCTCTGGGCTTCATGGTCTGATGCTTTTGCTTCTCCAATAGTTTGATGCTTCAACCCAGAACAAGCATGTATAGGGACTTGCTGAGGCTCTAGGATTGCGTAGCATCTTGTCCAGGTTCTCTAAGGGTGCCCCAGAGTTTATCCCGGCCTTGTCCCAAGTCTCAAGGGCCCACAGCTGGCATAGCACTCCCAGGAAGTCAACTGGGCAAGTTTTCCTTGGTTGACCATCTTCCTGTTTCTTCTGGGAGTTTGAGCACGGTGTCTTAAGCCAGTTGAGACACTATCTGGGCCAGCTCCCCATTCTGATGATCTGGCAGCCCCTAGGTGGCCGTGAGTGGGTGAGCCTTGGCAGTGAGTTGGCCCTGGATCCTGGGTAGTATCCCTGGGTCTTGGGCCATGTCCTTGGGCCCATCAGCTCCCTCTTGAGACAGCTTAAAGCAGATGCTATCAGAAGGAATCTCAGAATTGGAAGATATTTCCTGTCATCAGGGTGTAACAAACAAAAAGCTGGAAGCAGAGCTGGATCAGGCCAAAAAACGTATTCAAGAATTGAAAGACTCTATTAAGAGGCCTAATATAAGAGTTATGGGAGTCCTAGAAGGGTACAGAAAAAGAAACTGGTTTTACAAATTTATTTAATGAAATAATAAAAGAAATTTTCCCTAATCTAGAGAAAGAAAGATCCAGGAATGGCACAGAACTCCCAACAGGCTTGATCAAAAATGATCCTCACCAAGACACATGATCATCAAGCTCTCTTCAATCAAACATAAGGAAAAGATCCTTAAATATACACATGAAAAAAAATCAACTGACATATAAAGGAATGCCAATTAAACTCATGGGATACCTCTCACAGGAAACTCTATAGGCCAGAAGAGAATAGAGCAACGTATTCCAGATTCTAAAAGCAAAAAATTGTCGGCCTAGGATAACATATCTAGCAAAGCTTTCTTTTTTCTTTGAAAATGAAATAAAATTCTTCCACAGTAAAGAAAAGTTTAAAGAATTTGCCTCTTCCAAACCTGCCCTACAAATGATACTTCAAGATGTTCTCTTGACAGAGAAGAGGAATAGCACCCACCAAAACCAAAGACAAATGTGAAGAACATCCCAGTAAAATAACAACAGAAGACTAAATCAATAACAACCCATTGCTAAAATGACAGGACCAAATTACCACCCATTCATAATAACCCTGAATATAAATGGCTTAAGCTCAGACATCATAGGTTAGTAGACTGCATTAAAAAGAAAAACTCATCTATTTGTTGTCTAGAAAAGACACATTTCACCAACAAAAATCAGTGGAAACTAGATTGCATGGGTTTTGATGTTTTCTGTTAAGTTTCATCTCTTCAAAACCCTTTTTTTGATTAAATTCTTCAATGACTCATAGATCATACAGTAGCATCATTTTTTTCAAGAAGTTCTTAATTTTTCTTTTTTTAATTTTAATTTTTTAAAGATTTATTTTTATTATTTTTTTATTGAAAAGGCAGATATACAGAGAGGAGAGACAGAGAGGAAGATCTCCCGTCCGATGATTCACTCCCCAAGTGAGCGCAACGGCCGATGCTATGCTGATCCGAAGCCAGGAGCCTCTTCCGGGTCTCCCACGTGGATGCAGGACCCCAAAGCCCTGGGCCGTCCTCAACTGTTTTCCCGGGCCACAGGCAGGGAGCTGGAAGGGAAGTGGGGCTGCCGGCATAGAACCGGGGCCCATATGGGATCCCGGGCGTGCAAGGTGAGGACCTTAACCACTTGTGCCACTGCGCCGGGCCCAATTTTTCTTTTTTTTTTTTTTTTTTAAAGATTTATTTATTTTTATTACAAAGTCAGATATACAGAGAGGAGGAGAGACAGAGAGGAAGATCTTTCGTCCGATGATTCATTCCTCAAGTGACTGCAACAGCCGGTGCTGCACCAATCTGATGCCAGGAGCCAGGAACTTCTTTTCCAGGTCTCCCATGCCGGTGCAGGGTCCCAAAGCTTTGGGCCATCCTCAACTGCTTTCCCAGGCCCGAAGCAGGGAGCTGGATGGAAAGTGGAGCTGCTGGGATTAGAACCGGCGCCCATATGGGATCCTGGCGCGTTCAAGGCAAGGACTTTAGCCACTAGACCATGCCGCCGGGCCCATTTCTTAATTTTTCATTTCTTCAGTTACACATTAGTCATTTAGTAGCATCTTATTTAACTTCTTGGTATTATTAATTTCTTTTCTCTTCCTGATGTTGATTTTGTTTTGTGGCTTTTCATTTTAGGAGATGTATAATAACTGTGTAATGGAGACTGTCATATCTAATAACATTTAACTTCATGGCATTGTAAATTTCTATTTTTTCTTCCTATTGTTGATTTTGTATTATGACTTTTCATTTGAGGGGATGTACAGTAACTGTAAAATGGAGACTAACATATCCAGATGTGAGGATACAATGTATTGTGCATCTCTACTTCCAGAAAGATGGACTTAAAATGAAACTGTTTACTATATCTTGACAATATGATGCTGGACTCTCTGCCATGGTCCATGCCCGCAATGATGGACATATGACTGTATGAAGAACTATACTTTAGTAATGATATAGAGGAACTAGTTGGGGGCGGGGGAATTGGGGCTGGGATAAGGGAAATATCAGGAGCCTAGGGAATTGTATCATAAAATAAATAAATCCTGGTTCATACAAAAAAAAAAAGTAAAGCACACAAGGAATAGGTCTCTGGGTCGAGTTCACGGCCACCCCTTTGAACCAGGTGTCCAAGCAACTGTAGTTATTGTCATGTGGCTCACTGCCCACTCTGAGGTAAATAAGAATTTTACTAGAAAGGAATGTAGGCAGGGCCAATAATAACTGACATCTTTGATCAAACCTACTTAAATGTTTAACTTGAAATCTTGCCAATAAGAAAAATTAAAAATGCTATAAACATGGGCAGCCCATTTCCCAAAGATCCGTTCTAATTATCTCAAGTTGGCAGCAGAGTCAGTTCACCTTCTGGTACTTGTAGCATGTGTACTATCCTCTACCTCAAAGCACACCTTCTTCAGGTTCCCAGTCCCAACCGCACCTGCCTCAAACACTCTGCAACGAGCCAGACTACTCCACTCACGTGGGAGTCTATTAATTTTTTTTCTCCCCTTAACCACAGTAAAGACTTTGCTTAGTAAAGCATTTTGAAGATTTAGAAAGTGACTGCTCAGTCTGCTTAGGATTTATATCCTAAACAGATGTGCCAAGAAGTCATAGAACCAAACTGCTGTTCTGTGAGTAGAATAATATATTAACATGCCTTTTAGCAGCTTCGATTACACAGCTGTACAAATTACAATGGAGTATTCATAGCTAAAGATGCTTTTATCAAAAGTACATCCCTTCTTTAGGGTGGAGGTTTTAGCGAAGCAGGCATCTTGTGGGGGCTGGGGGGCACATATACATGTCTCCTCGTAACATTCTTCTCATTGCTTGAGAGATCTTCCAGTAATTGAGGTATGGTAATACTTAACTCACCATGAGGCAATTGCTATCCCTCATCGTAATAAACAAATTGGATATTACTTCAAAGTAGAAAACAGGAGATGATATGCCATTAACAGGACCCTTCCTGTATAGTTTCAGTTCTCTGAGTCCAAGTCTTCTTAGTTATCAAATGGAGAGTTCAGTACTCATATTACAAGGTGGTTGAGACAAGCAATGAAACCTTAGCAAACTGCCAAACATCAGTACTCAATAAATGCTAGTTACTACAATTGTATATCATTATTCCCTCATTTTTCAAAATGTTTTTTTAGCATAATTTCTCTTGTTTAGCCTTGCAATAACCTGTAGAGGAGGGATAGTGGTGATTACAGCCACATTTTACAGTACAACAAACAGAACCAGAGAGATTAATTTACCAGGGATAAGTGGTTTCTCTCACAGGGGTGGGGAAACTTCTCTGCTAAGGGTCATTTGGGTATTTGTAACATCATTTTCAGGTCATCCAAAATGATCAACTGAAAAATAAACCTGCTACAGATTTGCTGAATTTTGTGGTTGCCTTGGCAGGGCCAGACCAGCAGGCCTTACATGGCCCACAGGCTGGACTTTCCGCATCCCTGCTAGGCAATATAGATGACAATTTGCATCTCTTCAAACTGAGATTCGTTCTACAGAGAACTTGTGTTTTATGACTGGGTCTCTAGTGGAGGGATAAGGTGAATACTATGCTGAAGGAAGAATTCAATATCATGCTATTGAAGAATCATTACCCAGCTACAACTTTTGTGTGAACATCTATTTTTAACAGCCTAGGAAGCTACATAAAGAACCTATTAACTGTGATAGCATTAACTACTAAATTTCAGCCATAGCTAACACGCATTTTAAAGTTTTTCTGGAATGTCATGAAAGGCATCCAAGAAAAAACAACCAAACAAAAAATAAAAACAAACCAGAAAACCCTGAGCTCAAATAAAAAGAAGGAACAAAAAGCAAATATAAAAGACAAAGTTGGAGCTTGCATTTGGCCTGATGCTTAAGATTCTAGTTAAGACACCTGCACCCCATACTGCTGTGCCCAGGTTTAAGTCTCAGCACCACTCCTGATTCAGCTTTCAACTAATGCATACTTGAGGGATGGGATGGGCAGCAAGTGATGATTCAAGTATTCAGGCTCCTGCTACCCAAAGGGTTGTCCAGGAAAGGAGTTCTTACCTCCAGCATGACCTAGCCCTAGTCCTGTGAGCACTGGAGAATAACACACGGATGGGGAGTCTGTCTCTGACTCACTCTCTCCCTGTCTCTCTTTCTCCCTGTCCCCCCAATGCATCAAGAAGTATGTCATTGAATAAAAGTCAGAATTGAAAGGTGGAAATGCATCACCAGTCCTAGAGTAAGGATTTTAAGCTGGAAGGCAAAAGTGTGGAATTACACAAAAGATTCTTGGAGCTGGCTCTGCAAGTACACTCCCGAGAACCCTCAGTAGTTGAATTGCAAATACATAGGGCGCCATGAGTTACAATCAATGGAAATAACATAGACTAAATTTATTTGCACAAAAAATGAAGGGGCTGGCGTGATGGCTCAGTTGGCTAATTCTCAGCCTGCAAGCAGTGGGATCCAATAAGCCATGTCCTGACTGCTAATCTTCCCATCCACCTCCCTGTTTATGGCCTCAGAAAGCAGTAGAGGATGGCCCCAAAGCCTTGGGACTCTGCACAAGTGTGACAGACTTGGAATAAATTTCTGACTCCTGGCTTCAAATAAGCTCAGCTCTTGCTATTTCAGCCATTTGGTAACAGTGGAGGGAAGATCTTTATCTATGTAAATCTCCTTCTCTCTGTAAATCTTCCTTTCCAATAAAAATATATTTTTTTAAAAATGAAGAATTGGGCCTGGCAAGGTGGCCTAGTTGTTAAAGTTCTCACCTTGCGCACACTAGGATCCCATATGGGCGCTGGTTGTAATCCTGGCCGCCCCATTTCCCATCCAGCTCCCTACTAGTGCCCTGGGAAAGCACTCGAGGATGGCCAAGGTCTTATGATCATGCACCCACATGGAGACCTTGAAAGAGCTCCTGGCTTCAGAGCAGTTCAGCTTCAGCAGCTGTGGCCACTTGGGGGAGTGAAGTATGGCAACTTGGGAAGTGGATGAAAGATCTTCTTTCTTTCTCTCCCCTACTCTGTTTATCTCACTTTCCAATAAAAATAAAAATAAATCTTTTTAAAAATAGAAGAATTCAAATTGTCATGAAAGTCACTACATAGACTTATAAACTAAAGAAATGAAATATGGAATAAAATAGCATAACAAACAAACAAAAAACCTTAAGATCAACAAAGACAAAAAAACATAACTTGTAGATCCAACCAGTAAACAGATTTTGGGATCAGCACCATGGCTACCAAGCTAACCCTCCAACCTTCAGGTACCACTATCCCATATGGACACTGGGTCTTATCCCAACTGTCCCATAGCCTAAGAAAGCAGCAGAGGTTGGCCCAAATCCTTAGGTCTCTGTACCAGCATGGAAGACCAGGATGAAGCTCTTGGCTTGGGATGGGCTCACTTGTGGCCACTGTGGTCATTTGGGGAGTGAATCAATAGATGGAAGATCTGTCTTTCTCTCATTCTCTATGTAAACCTGCTATTCAAACACCAATATATATATATATATACAGATTTTGAAATGAGCAACTCAGTGGATAACTTAAAAAAAAACACCAAAAAAAAAAAAAAAAGATTTGGAACCTAGAAATTGTATCTGAAGAAATAACTTACAATGCAGCACAGAGGGTAGAGGAGATGAAAAATATGAAAGACAGGTTGGAAGACATGCACAGTGGAATAGGCTAAACATATGTCTAGTTAGAGTTCTAGAAAGAGCAGGAAAAAGGCAACACTGAAAAATACACTGACAAAGAATCTTCCTGAACTGCTTAAAGATGCTATTCAAATAAATGACTAAATCTTTTAAAAACTTCTGGGCCAGTGTTGTGTTGAGCTTAAACCACTACCTGTGGCACCAGCATCCCATATAAGCACTGATTCAATTTCCAGTTGTTTCACTTCTAATGGCCCAAGTGTTTTGAACCTCTACTGCCCAAATGGGAGATTGAGAGTTTTAGGCTACTGATGGGCCTGGCCTAAGCCCCCCACCCAGGATCCAGCCCAATCATTGGAGTCATCTGGATAGTGAACCAGCCAATGGAAGATTTCTTTGTCTTTCCATCTCTTCAAATAAACAACTTTTTTTTTTAAGTTTCAAATTGAAATACTTAAAAATTTTCAGATTTGGGGTAGTTAGCATGAATACCACTTAAAAATATATACATATATAATTATATCACTTCTAAAAAAGCAAGAGTATGAGAGCAGATGTTTAGCCTAATGATTGACACCAATTTGACATTGAAGTGCCAGGATTTGATTCCCAACTCTGGATCCTGGCTCCAGCTTCCTATCAATTGGCTAACAGAGACTCCACAGGTAGCAGTGATAGGTCAAGTGGTTGGAATCATACCACCAGTGTGGGAGACTTGGAATGAGTTCCCACTCCTGGCTTTGGTCAACCCTATCCCAAGCCATGGTGGGTGCTTCGGAAATGAACCAGCAGACGGGAGCTTGGATTCTGTTTTCCTCTTGGTTTCTCCTCTTGCAAAAACAACATAAAATGCAGGACAGTGGTTACCTCTTGAGAGGAGAGCCAGAAGACTGGAACAGGTTTTTTATAGGACACACGTTTCAAATTGATATACAACCTGCATTGTTCCATATGTATCACATGTTATGTAAGAAAAATAACATGAGATGAGTTGCCAAAGGACTAATTTTTAACTAGAGTGTTATGATGTGTATTTGAAAAATCACTGGCTAATCTTTCTGGCTGATGGTTGAGGGATATAATCAAGCTGTAGGATTTAACTGCCAAATTTTTGCTGCAAATCTCCAAAAGGCTTTCTACATAATTAGTGGAAGACAATGGAAAGAGTCATTCCTGGCCCAGGATTTTAAATTTCTGGTTTTTCATGTTCTTTCCAAATAGGACAGTCCATTCACATTGCTCTAATAAGAGATGTGTTATTCATGTCATTTTAAATAATGTTTTCAACTTTGTATTTCAAAGAGCAAAACAATTTCTTCACAGGTAAAATATGCTTATATGATAACCACACTTGAAAATGAAAGTTTCACTTGTTTTTCATGACCTGAAATTGTTTCATAAAAATGATGAAAGTGAAAAATGAAATGAAAAAATATGTCAAATTTTCTCTTTTGCCAGTAGGATTATAAAATAGATTCACTGGTTTTGTATCAAAAATTTTATGAAACAAATGTTAGAAAACTAAAATATATGTATATATAAAAATATCTTTATGGGCCCAGCGTGGTGGCACAGTGGTTAAGTCCTCACCTTGCATGCCTGGGATCCCATATGGGCGCCGGTTCTGGTCCAGGCAGCTCCACTTCCCATCCAGCTCCCTGCTTGTGGCCCGGGAAAGCAGTCGAGGACGGCCCAAAGCTTTGGGACCTGCACCCGTGTGGGAGACCTGGAAGAGGCTCCTGGCTTCGGATCAGCATAGCATTGACCGTTGTGCTCACTTGGGAAGTGAATCATTGGACGGAAGATCTTCCTCTCTGTCTCTCCACTCTGTATATCTGCCTTTCCAATAGAAATAATAAAATAAATCTTTAAAAAAATATCTTTATATACCTTAAGAGAAATAACTCTGAAATTGTGTCATTTTTCTAATTCTTAAAATTCAAAATTACAAGATAGATTTAAACAATATCTCTTATCCTCTCAATTTTCCTCATATTTTAACAGTTTGTAATTATCATTTAAACTTATCTGAATTGGATTAGTTACCTGGTACCAACATTGAGTTTCATTTACCTTGTGTGTGTGCGTGCACATGTGTATAATGAATATGGGTCTATACTGTCTTCCCCTAGATAAAGCCAATTCCTCAAGAATTTCACCAAAACAACCCAGCATCTCAAATTCACTTAGTATGGGAGAGTGTTTTCTAGACATAATACACATAATTTTTCCTTCATGAGCAATGAAGATTAATTTGTTTTCTTAGGGGTAAATCAGCTTAGTGGCTTATTAGATTTAATGCATTATAAATTGGAAGACATGATTAAAAAATTTCTGTATAATGTTTCATTCCTTTCATTAGCAATATAATTTGAAATTAATACTATAATTTCCTAACAAAGTAGAAAGGATTTTCCCATACATGATTAAGCTAAGCTCTTAAAAACGCATCCCTTTTGTATCTATATTTACTAACACGCACAGTCTCCTATATGCAGCCTATGAAATGCTCCTTGTACTGTTGCTTTGCGGTTTTCGAGCAATAGCCAGGGGTGACCACTGTGGCAGTGTGTTAAAACTTTCACTTGAGATACATGCACCCCTTTCTGGAGGTGCCTGCTTCTGGTCGATGCTCTTTAGCAATTCCAACCCAAGTTTTTGCCAATATGCCTGGGAGGCAGCAGAGGATAGCCCAAGTGCTTGGATTCTGCCACTTTGATGGAAGAAATGGAATTCTTGGCTCTTTTTAAGCCTGGCCTAACCCTGGCTGCTGCAGGCATTTAGGGAGTAAACCAGTAGGTGGAAGAGGTCTCTTTCTCTGTCTCTCCCTCTCTTGGTAGCTCTTTCAAGTAACATAACTTTTTTTTTTAATAAATCATTTTTTAAAAATCTTTCAAATAAAATGAAAACAAATACAGTAAAGAAGGGGATCTGAACCAACCTGATCGAACTATTACAGGTAAGATTTTGGGGCCCTGAGTAAGCAATCTCCTTAGAGCAGGCTGCCCCTTCTTTCTGGGTGGGCCACAGGTTAGTTACACACGTGCTCTGGCATGCGTGGTGAGTGAAAAGGACAGAAGTATTTTGGTGTACCAGTTCACTACCACACAGCACAGGTGGCATCTCTATCATTAAAGCATAATGCTGAAACAAACCAGATGCATAGCTTTACGACTTCCTTCTCCCAACTGACAGGACAGAAAGAAAAACATACGTGGGTCAGTGTTATTGGGAAGTGATTATTAGTTTTGCTGAAAACATAATGCCTTTGGGGCTTTCAATGAAGATGCTAATTTAAACCATATGTAAATAAATAAATATTCAGAAAGAATAGAATAGAAAGTTGGCTTGCCTCAAGCTAACATTAAGTATTTATGATTCTATCATATATGTTCATTGGACATTGTCTTTCATCTGAAAAGTGATTCTCTGATACTCTTTAAGGATCATTTTAGGTCCAAAGCAATGACAGCTTGGACTTTGCTCTATGTACTATAAATCAAACAATGCCATGCCTTTCCATAACAGCAAGCCAGTAAGCCAAATGAGAATGCTTTAAATTAACTTGATTGACAAGATCTAGTTAGGTTGTAAATCTATAAAAGCCTCACAAATCTACTGTTTTTATATTTTCTTAAAGATTCATTTGTTTTTATCAGAAAGGCAGATTGACAGAGAAAAGGAGGGACAGGAAGATCTTCCATCTGCCAGCTCACTCCCCAAATGGCCACAACAGCCAGAGCTGAGCTGATCCGAAGAAAGGAGTCAGGAGCCTCTTCCGGGTCTCCCACGCGGGTGCGGGGTCCCAAAGCTTTGGGCCATACTCTGCTGCTTTCCCAGCCACAAGCAGGGAGCTGGATGGGAAGTGGAGCAGCCAGGACTCAAATCTGTATGAAAAGCCAGTGTCACAAGCTCTCGCTTAAGCTACTGTGCCACATGTCCACCCAGTTTTTATTTTTGAAGAAAGAATTCCAATATACCGTGACATGATCTTTTTACTAATATTTTTATAGGTGTTTCTTTTTCAGCTTGACAATTAGGTATAGGTAATACTACGTTTAAATGTCATATTTAGGGCCAGGTGCGGTAGCCTAGCACCTCAACTCCTTGTCTTGCACAAACGGGATCCCATATTGATTCTGGTTCTAATCCCAGTGGCCCTGTTTCTCATCCAGCTCCCTGCTTGTGGCCTGGGAAAACATTCAAGAACTGGCCAAAGCCTTTGGACTCTCCACCTACATGGCAGACCCAGAAGAGGCTCTGGGCTCCTGGCTTTGGGTCAGCTCAGCTCCAGCCATTGTGGCTGCTTGGGGAGTGAATCAATGGACAGAAAATCTTCCTCTCTGTCTCTCCTCCTCTCTGTATATCTAACTTTCTAACAAAAATAAATAAATCTTGTTTTAAATGTCATGCTTGAGAATCAAGATGGCGGAATGGGGTAAGGACATGTTTAAATGGGCAGAGAAATATTAGCTAGTGTGAAGCAGAGAGGACACATTCCAGGAAATAGAAGAGGACAGAACAACAGTAGAGAGGCACCTGGAGACTGACAGACACAGGAAAATAGCGGACACAATGGTGTGGTGTTGCAGTGACTGACACTCCAGGAGCATTCGGCTAACGGCCATCTGAACTCCACCAGTTGCTGGAACTCCACCAGCAACCAGGTGGAAGGGATGGTTACAGGAAGCTCAGGGGCAAACCCAGACAAAGAACTGTCCGTCCTGCTGGTCTGTTTGATTTGATCAGGAGCAGAGACAGAGCAGCAGATCCCAGATGTGCAGTGCAGGAACAGGGTGGATTTCACAACCTAATCTGCCCCCTACAGTTATCAGTGTCATTTTGTTTAAGGAGGCAAGGGCTATGGGACAGTTCTGCACATGCACTTAGCTGAGACTGAACTCATTTCTGACTCAGTGAACTGCAACAACGTGGCATCCTGCAGGTTCCACCCAAGATAGGTCTAAGTAGCCTTCAGACATGATGGCCAGCAGATCAAAAACTCTAGTAGGGGCAGATCAGGTGCCATTTTGTACACCGTGGCAAAAGCTTTAGGACTGTTTAGGGACAACAGTGAGCTGTGCATGCACTGAGCTGGGAGCGAACTCACTAACCTCAGTGCATTGACTGCACTGGTCCCACAGGAAAATAATATAGACTACGGCATTGTACTGATCAAAATAGGTCCATGTGGACCTTAGAGCTAACAGCCAACAGGTTCTGGCAAGATCAACACCACCAACAACCTAGTTATATAGGATACCAGGTGTTTCCCTAATCCTGGGACCTGCTACATCCAGAAGTGGGAGAAAGATTGTACAGACAACAGTGCAGCCTCAGCACATTATCACAGGAGGCAGAGACTGGTGAGCCAGGAGCTGGGGCTACAGAGACCATCGTGGAAATCTAACATAAGAACCCAGACCTGGAACTCGCTGGAGGTTGTGGCACAACTGACTGCAAAGAGCGATGCACGAACCACAAAGAGTAAAATCAAACTGTAGACCTGTGGGTGACACAGCTTAGAAACCTGCCCCAAGGATAAGACTCTGCTAACCAGAAGTACAATGACAAAAAGTAAAAGAAGAGACAGAGGAACAAGGAATATTACTGAAGACTCCCCTTCAAAGGAGCAAAACCCTATGCCAACCTCAGAGTTAACTGAGGAAGACATCAAGAAAATGGGGGATACAGATTTCAAAACACTTGTTATAAAGCTTCTTATCAACAACGAGAAATACATAATACAGAAGTTCAAAAATGTAAGGAACATATCATGCAGGAAATGAATCAAGTGAAAGCTGATATATCAGAAATGAAGAATACAATGGAGCAAACTAATAGTACAGTGTAGAGTCTCCAAAATAGAAGGAAGGAGCCAAAGACGCTCAAAATTAAAAGATACTTCCTGTTACCAGGGGGGAAACTAACAAAAAGCTGGAAGCAGAGCTGGATCAAGCTAAAAAAAAGTATTCAAGAATTGAAAGACACCATTTTTTTTAAAAGATTTATTCATTTATTGGAAAGTCAGATATACAGAGAGGAGGAGAGACAGAGAGGAAGATCTTCCGTCCAATGATTCACTCCCCAAGTGAGCGCAACGGCCGATGCTATGCCGATCTGAAGCCAGGAACCAGGAACTTCTTCCAGGTATCCCACACGCAGGTGCAGGGTCCCAAGGCTTTGGACCGTCCTCAACTGCTTTCCCAGGCCACAGGCAGGGAGCTGGATGGGAAGTGGAGCTGCCTGGACCAGAACCGGCGCCCATATGGGATCCCAGCGCGTGGAAGGTGAGGACCCTAACCACTACACTATCCAACAGTATATTCATTACTTTTATTTGAAATTTAACTTGGCTTCTGAATATAAATTACTGCTTTCATTATCTGAAGTTTATTCTGGTTACAAGTTGCTTCTCACAGAATGTCTACTGATTTTATCACTGATCTTCACCACTCAGCTTCATAGTCTATCAGTTGTTCTTTTTTTTTTTTTAAAGATTTATTTTTATTATTTTTTCATTGGAAAGGCAGATATACAGAGGGGAGAGACAGAGAGGAAGATCTTCCATCCGATGATTCACTCCCCAAGTGAGCGCAACGGGCCGATACTATGCCGATCCGAAGCCAGGAGCCTCTTCCGGGTCTCCCACGCGGGTGCAGGGTCCCAAAGCTTTGGGCCGTCCTCGACTGCTTTCCAGGGCCACAGGCAGGGAGCTGGAAGGGAAGCGGGGCTGCCGGGATTAGAACCGGCGCCCATATGGGATCCCGGGCGTGCAAGGCGAGGACCTTTAACCACTTGCGCCACCGCTCCGGGCCCTATCAGTTGTTCTTAAGTGTTTCCCTTTATATGAACTTTATTTCATTTCTCTAAAAACAAATACATCTAATAAGGGCCTGGTGCAATAGCCTAGTGGCTAAAGTCCTCACCTTGAATGCCCCAGGATCCTATGTTGGTGCTGATTCTAATCTTGGTAGCCCCACTTCCCATCCAGCTCCCTGCTTATGGCCTGGGAAAGCAATGGAGGATATCCCGAAGCCTTGGGACCCTGCACCCACATGGGGGACCTGGAGGAAGCTCCTGGCTCCAGATCAACTCAGCTCTGGCCATTGCGGCCACCTGGGAGTGAATCCATGGGCAGAAGATCTTTCTTCTGTCTCTCCTCCTTTCTGTATATCTGACTTTACAAATAAAATCAATCTTTTAAGAAATACATCTAATGGGCCCGGCACGGTGGCGCAAGTGGTTAAGGTCCTCACCTTGCACGCCTGGGATCCCATATGGGCGCCAGTTCTAGCCCGGCAGCCCCGCTTCCCTTCCAGCTCCCTGCCTGTGGCCCGGGAAAGCAGTCAAGGACGGCCCAAAGCTTTGGGACCCTGCACCTGCGTGGGAGACCCGGAAGAGGCTCCTGGCTTCGGATCGGCATAGCATCGGCCATTGCAGTCACTTGGGGAGTGAATCATCGGACGGAAGATCTTCCTCTCTGTCTCTCCTCTCTGTATATCCGCCTTTCCAATAAAAAAATAATAAAAATAAATCTTTAAAAAAAAAAAAGAAATACATCTAATGACGACAAGAGAGAAACTCTACATATCTACCCAAATTAGAAAGCTCTACATTCTCACATGATTTACTAAAACATTTCAAAGTGTCTTCCCATATTAGGCTTGAGATGGTATATTTCAAATGACCTTAGCTGAATTCCAAAAACATTCAAAGTCACTTGAGTGCCACCCCCAAAGAAGGGAAATGTGGAGCAAGTATTGTTATGGTGGTTTGGCTGCCACCTGGCAGGCCTGCATCCTGTATCAGAGTTCCTGGGTTTGAGTCCCAGCTCAGTTTCTGAAGCCAGCTTCTTGCCATCGTACCTCCCAGGAGGCAATGGGTTATAGTTAGGTTCCTGCCACCCACATGGGAGATGCAGTTTGAGTCCCAGGCACCTGACTTTGGTCTGTTCCAGCCCATCCCTGAAAACTGTAGCACTTGGGGAATCAACCAGCTGATGGAAGATCTCTCAAGTGTCCCTATTTTTCCCTGTGCCTTTCAAATAAATTAATAAACATTTTTAAAAGCAAAATTTCCACAAGAAAAAGAAAGAGGAGGAAGAGAAAAAAGGAGATGCGTTGGAAAAGAAGTCCAAACAGGAAGATACAGTAGCTTTAACTGATTTTATCAACACAGCTTTGGAAATTTTACCAAACGCTTATAACTAGGACACTGCCAGAAAGATGCCCATGGAAGTGAAGGTCCCTGGGTGAGTGACTGGTCCGAGTCACCATCTCATGCCTGGCTGACCTTTGATTTGGTTTTCTGAGGGTACTATTATTCAACATCCCTTCTTGGTCACACTGGGGTACCTGCCCAGGGACACACAGAGGGCAGGAAGACCTACTGACAACTCTACGCAGCCACAGTGGGCAGCCACTTCTCGGGACTCTTCTCCTCCCTGGCATGAAGTGAAATGTGAGGCTCAGGCCCCTTCTGCAGCAGATCCTCTGAGAGACTCCCTTGTTCCACTACCCCTCAGGACCTTGGCTCCCACTTCCAACCAAGCCTGCAGCACCCACCACTGTCTCCATGCACCTTACCATCCTCCTAACCGTCCTGGAAGAAATAAAGAGATGCCCCTATGACCTAAATCCTCCCAGGTCAAAGTATTTGACATTTGTAAGACTTTTCTCTGTTGTTTTCCCCCTTGAGGCAATGAGGGCCTTATCATCTAGCTATCAATTTTGAGAAAAGGCTGAGGAAAGAAAAATTAAAACTAAACTAAATATTTAAATATATTGTCTTTTGTATTTTTATCTATTTATTTTTGTTATATGAAAGGCAAAATTAGAGAGCAAGGGTGGAGGTGGGGGAAGATACAGAGAAAGTTCTATCTGTTGGCTTACTCCCTAATGGATGTAATGGCCAGAGCTGGGCCAGTTCAAAGCCAGGAACCAGGAGCTAGAAGCAGCTTCTGCATCTCACACATGGGCACAGGAATCCATGTACTTGGGTCATCCTCTGATGCTTTCCCAGGTAGAAAGTAGAAAGCTGGATGAGCTGTGGAGTAGCAAGGACTTGAATCAATGACCATATAGGATTCTGGCATTGCAGGCACTTCCTCTTACATGACAATATAGAAGACAACTATGTAAGTATCATCATCTCTTAATTTGTCACTCGGCCTTCCCACAGACTTCCTGATGGGGGTGCACTATATCCCCAGGACCCACCCTCCCTCTTCCTTGACAACCATAGTGTTTCCCTAGCTCCCCTAACCCAGTATTGCTGCCCCTACTTGGGTTTGTATTCAAGATTCTTCTGCCATATCCACTTGATGGAAAGAAGTACTCACTCGGGAGGTGTTTCTAAGGTACAACTCAAAATGATCTTATAAACGGAATTGGCCAGTTTAGTATAAAGGACAGCTCTTACAAACATCCTACTCTCTCTCCCTTCCCTAATTCACTCAGCCTTCTGCAGCTGGATCTGCAGCCTTGACACCCAGCAACCTAAGAGTGCTTGTGCTGATGACAGCCACTGCGAAAGGCAATGTTGATCTGTGGTAGGGAAATCGGAAAGTAGAAACTCCAGACCAAGTGGGAGGGAGGGAGGGAGGGAGGGAGGGAGACAGGGCGAGAGGGAGGAAGAGGGAGTGAGAGGAAGGAAGGGAGGGAGGGAAGGAAGGAGGGAGGGGAGAGAGGGAGAGAGAGAGAGAGAGAGAGGAAGAGGAGAAAGGGAGAGAGAGCGCACACAAGCAGTTGTTTCCTTCACTCTTTTCAGAGTTTGCATTACGGGGTCCTGAGTGCCCTTGTATGTTCTTAAGGAAAATTCTGCCCTCCTACGGTATTTCTTAGCTTCATCTTCTCCACAGTTCACCTATATCTCTCACCATCCACTGTCCCAATGCCACAAACTCTTCCTTCCTCAAAACCTCATTCCCTCTTGAGCAGCCTTCAAGTTCAAACATCACAGTCTTCCAACTTTCCACAGTCCTTGCCTCAGCTCATCCTGCCTTCACCACCCAACCAGCTTAACTATCGCCCACCCTGGAACTTCTTTACACTTTACTTACCTGTACGTTACAGCACTGACCACTTGGAATCATGTGATATAGTCTGAAGCACCTGCCTTCCTACCATGAGTAGGAGCTGGTGACCCTTAGCACCCTTGGGGGAGGATTCTCACCTGGTTTGTGTCTGTCCAGCCTCTCAACCCCCAGCATATCACTTTTTCATAACAGGAGCTTGGCAATGTTTGCTGAGTTACTCCTTGCAGGTGTTGCTCCGCTGGCGACCCCCGGGGCTCTATGTGTGCTCTCTGCAACTTCCCTGCCTTCCGTGACCCTCTCCTCTGCTTTGTCTGGTCTTTCCCTCCGCAGCCTCCATCTGCTAGCTCAGCTGGCCGCCCCGTGCCCTGCTTCAGTGCAGACAATGCCCCCCACAAAGAAATGAGCTTTTTCTGACAGCTGTCCGTCTCCCTGGCTACCACGTGCTCTTCCTGATGGCGACAACCTCTGTTCTATTGACACAGCCTGCCCTGTAGGCTCACTCAAAGCAGATTTCACCTGTTGAACCACAACAACAAATAGACAAGAAAGCTTCAAAGTTCAGCTTGCGCCCAGTCTCTCCCAACCCTAGGGAGAGTCCTTGGAACTGAGCCCAACATTAATAATAGGGCAAAAATGGAAGACAAGAGTAGCACCTGCCTTATAATCATAGTACATTAGCCTCTTCGTGTATGTTGCTGCTCTTTTGAGAGGCAAGACCTAACTTGCTCTAGATAGACATCTCTGTAATGATAAGCTGGGTTCTATAGTAGCTTACATTTACCCTTTTTCTGATCTCAAAACACTAAACCTGAAAGAAGAAAATATGCCTGTAAGGAATGAATTCTCTGAATTTTTCTTATCAATGTCTTAGCATGAATGTGTATGTACTTTTTAGAAAAAATATTTCTAACCATTACTCTATGCCATAATTGGATAAGATGTGTGCCTGTCATATACTACCATGGAGACGCTTGGGCTTAGCGAGGTCTGCCATCTGGTTCCTGGCCCTACAGCAAGTAACTGAATCTGGCTGGAAGATCCCATTCTACAGTAAATGATTTCAGAACTTTCTTTGAACTTTCATCTCTCACCTTCTTATATGTGACACCTAAATTGTCTTTCATAGGAAGAAAATTTTCGTTAGACAATGTAATATAGGGTGAGCGATGATAACAAAAATTGACATAACTATGGCAGACTCTACTCACTGCCTTCCTCAAATACATTGTCCTCTTTTTCTTGCTAACAGAATCTCTATATCATATGTAGCACCCAACTAAAAAATCAGCTTCCCTTAAAAATTTTATGACCTCATGACCAAATTCTGATTGATTACAAGAAAAATGTCATGAAGGCTTTGGGAACAGACTCCTCAGACACTAACTGACCAGCCTAGAGGGCAAGTGTCATTCCCTCCGTTGTTTTCTCTGCCAGGAATGTGAAATTGATCACCAGATTTCAAACAGCCCTTTATGGACCATCCCTGGCTATTGTCCTATAGTGGCTAATCTGTAAGACAGAAACAATCTAGGTCTCTGATAACTGTGAAGCTACCAGACCAGCCCTAAAGACCTCCATCATGTGAAAGATAAATAAGCCACCTCATTTAAGCCTTTGCTGGTTTACATTTTCAATAACAGAGAGCTGAATCAAATCATAACTGACAAAAAAAATCTACTAACACCATTTACTAAGTTTTAGATAACAAATGAAGATTTGGTACAACTTCTTTCTTCTCCCCTTCCCAAATTATAAAAAGTTATAAGCTTGTCTATTTAACTTTTAAATAATATATTTTAAAAGATTTATTTATTTGGAAAGTCAAGATACACAGAGAGGAGGAGAGACAGAGGAAGATCTTCCCTCTGATGATTTACTCCCCAAGTGAGCACAATGGCCGGTGCTATGTCAATCCAAAGCTAGGAGCCCGGAACTTCTTTCGGGTCTCCCATGCGGGTACAGGGTCCCAAGGCTTTGGGCCGTCCTCAACTGCTTTCCCAGGCCACAAGCAGGGAGCTGGATGGGAAGTGGGGCTGCCAGGACTAGAACCAGCTCCCATAAGGGATCCCAGTGCGTTCAAGGCAAGGATTTTAGCCACTAGGCCATCACACTGGGCCCTAAATAATATTCTTTTTCCCTTGGGGAGAGCAGAGTAAATGTAAAAAGGCATGAAGGTGTTTCTGGAATGCTGATAAAGTTTGTTTCTTGATCAAATGTATTCAGTTTGAGTCATACTCAAAATATGTGTGTGTGTGATTATTTAAGAGGGAGAGGGTGAGAGACTCATGCCAAATGCCTAAACAACTGAAGACAAAACCAGAGGACAGGAACTCATTCGGGGCCTACTGTGTTAGGTGGTGAGGACCGAGTTAGCTGAGCTATCACCTGCTGCCTATCAGGGTCAGATTTAGCAGAAAGTTGGATTTAGGGAGCCAGAGATGGGAATCAAACCTAGCTACTCTAATATGGGAGGCTGACTTTTTAAATAACGTCTCAAGTGTTGGCTAAATGTCCACTCCTTTGTTTATATTTTCTATATCCATGATAAGCTTAAAATATATATGTTGTAAATTGTTCTTTTGAGTGGAATGAAAGTTAGAAATTTTAAAAGGTTAAATCCTCAGAAAATGGTGCAGATGCAATGAATAATGAATGAAAAAATGAAATCACAAAGTTAATCAGTTGTAACATATTCAGTTCTGTACCCCATGAGTACTTTTGGAGGACCTACTAAGCATCAAGCCTCTAGGGGCTGCTGTGACTATTAGCATTCACGTAATTGCTTTGTGATTCGTTGTTCCTCCCCATGGAAGGAACCTCACTCCATGGGGACAGGGACTAACCTATTTTGTTCTGGTTGGACCCACATTTGTTTAACACAGCCCCAGGCAGATAGTGCACTTGATGAAATCAATGGAGAAGCAACTATATTGTAGGTTAAATAACCTCTTGGGGACAACTAGAAAAACGCCTTTCAAGTATCTGACAACTGACTTACAAGTGATCTTTTGGAATTCATTTGTAAATTAGAAGCAATCTTGGGCTCTTCAGTATCAGGATCAAATCATGAACTACAAGTAACATCTCAAGCAATTCTCTTGAAGCGCCAGAAATTATGTAGTCTAAAACACAAGAGGGTGAAAATTATCAAGCAATTATCACAAGAAACCATCAAAAGCCCTTAACTACACTGGTTTAAAAGAGTAGAACAGATTAACTTCTTGATATCACAATGAAAATGCAAACACTATGACTAACACACACCCTATCAAAATAGAACATTTTCATTTCATAGCAAGAAAGAAGTCTGCGTTTTAAGCAATCAAAGAACAAAACTGAAAATGCAAGCAACTGGAAAATGGCAGCCCATGGAAATTCTGTGTTAAAATACAGTAAGCGTATGACTATAAGTTTTCAACATAATTTAAAATACTCCTTAGTGGGTTTTAAGCCTTATCTAGACCCAAAAAGAGAGCAGTACCACTTTGACATATCTAAGAGACCTATTTGGTGCTATACAACCAGCCTGCAGTGCTTGTTATGGAAACTGCTTCCGGATCTAAGAGCAAGCCTTGACAGTCATTTTGATCAAACACTCCAGCCACAACTAATTGGACAACTGGAAAACTCTTGACCAAAGCTGAACCAATCAGAATGTGTATCCTGAAAACCAGAATCAGTAGCACTATATCTGTAATACCGATGGGCTCCAGAATTTGAAGGCCAAATAGAGTTGAAGCTGAGGTTGGCATCACAACTAACCAGTTTCACACATGCCAAAATCACAGAGGAGCAGAAAGCGTAAGTAGGGAAATGCAGCCCACTCAAAGCCCAGGGAAACGAAATGTATATGCAAAAGGAGATAGAGGCAAGAGACCATGGTTTGGCAGGCAAGGTAACAGAATGAGTTCTGCTTCTGAATTTTCAAGTTCCATGGTCTCTAGCTGATTGGATTTCTTTTGGCAATCATCAGACTAATCAACTCTCAATCCTAACCCTGCTCAGTGTACTCAACCCTACTTTTCCTTCGATTAAATATTTCTTCATTCCTTAGCATTTGTTATGTTCTTTGCATAAAGAATGTGGTAGTAAATAAAAGAGAATAAAAGCATGTCAGATAATTATACTGAATATATGGACAGATAAATATAATGCATTCTAGGGAATACAGAGATTGTTATAAACACTGAGTATGAAAAAAGAACAGCTCATTCAATAGTTTCTCTGATAGAGCTAAACTTTTGTAGCTTGTAACAATAAGCAAGAACACATTATTTAGATAAATACAAATTGTTTACCTCACCTCACCTCACCAGGAGTAGTTAAGAAAGCAAAGAGTTATCTAGATTAGAATTCAGGCTCTACCACTCATTGGCACATGACCTAGTATTCATTACATAATCTCGCTGCATCAGATGTTTCTTTTGCCTCATGGGATAGCTGTAAGGACACAATGGCAATTTATATAGAGAACTTTTGAAGTATACCTGATCTTTGATAACTGCTCAGTGACTGCTAGTACTTTTATGAGTTTTGTTATTCTGCTGGTGGTGGTGGTGGTGGCTATTATGTGAATACTATGTTTGATGCGATCTGAAGAACCGTCAGCTGGAAAACACTGGACAGCACTACTTACTTGTGATTACTAGGTTTCAAGCCTGGTCCTCACTTTGGCTAATCTAAATGTAGACAGTAGGGGCTGGCACTGCTTGTGACTGATATCCCATATCTGAGTGGTGGTTCAAGTCCCAGCTGTCTACCTTCTGACCAAGCTCCCTGCTAATGCACTGGGAAGGCAACGGAATATGGCCAAAAGGCTTAGTCCCCTGCCATCCACATAGAAGACCCAGATGGAGTTCTGGGTTCCAGCCTTCAACCTGACCTGGACCAGGACATTGCAGCACTTGGAGCATGAAACAATAGGTGGAAGACACACACACACACACACACACACTCTCTCTCTCTCTCTCTCTCTCTCTTTCCCTTTCAAATAAAATAAACCTTTTATTAAAACTCCTTTCCAGACCTGTCTCCTGAGGGCACTCCAGGCTACCCTGAGTGTATTATGGGTGTGCCCAATTCTTCAGTCTCATTTGAATAGATTTCTTGTGTCTGTCATTCCTGCTGGTGGATGATCTCATCCAACACCTTAGGAGTCTTTTCCAATTTGATTTCTCTGAGGAAAACCTTACCTTCAGCTTTGATGGGGCAGGATAGGGGGTCAAGTCATTCTTAATATGAAAGATCATGTCAACCATTTAAAAATAAGTTTGATTAGTTTAAGATTACTACTTGCTTTCAGCCACAAAAATAAATGAACTAACATTCCTTGGTTGAATTTAAAATGCTATTCCTCCCATCTTGAAATCCTTGCTGTTTGGATAACTCCAGAGGGGCAAATGCTTAAAGCACTGACTCTTCTACATGAGAGAGAGTGCGTGGCGCTTAAGTGTGTTTTAATAGCTATCACTCTGCAGAACAGATGTTTGTATATTTCGTGGGCACCATAAATATTAAGAATGATGCTATATGGTTTGAAAAGCATTTCCCATTAATTGTTAATGCTTAGTATGTGGATGAGAGAGGGAAATTCCTTGGGGAAAATCAAGATACATTTTTATGCCTAACATTACTGTATTTCCATTTCAGGACTGTAGCTGGAGAGAATTACTCTTTGATTTCTGGAATATCATATGAAAGTCCTAATTAATCTAATGTCTGAGTGTCCATTGTTCCTTATAGCTTCATGGCAGATAGGTGATGTGTAACTAGAAATAGCAGATATGATGGAAGAAGGCAGCAGTGGACTCAAGGACCACTTTTATCTTTCCCTGGCTCAGGGATCATGGACTGAATTAGCCTTTCTGAATGTAATTACTTAACCTATAATATGGAGGCTAATAACACCTGCTTCACACGATTGTTATAATAATTTAATTAAAAAATTTAGGGTCTGGTGTTGTGGTACAGTGAGTTAAGCTGCAACCTGCACCACTGACATCCCCTACAGGTACTAGTGCAAGTCCCAGCTGTTCCACTTCTGATCCAGCACCCTGCTAATGCATCTGGGAAAGCAGCAGAATATGGCCCACATGCTTGGGTGTCTGTACCTGTTTGGGAGACCCTGGTGGAGTTCCAGGCTCCTGGCCCAACCCTAGTCCCTGTGGCCACGGGGGAGTGGATTAAATGAAAGGACTTTCTCTGCCTTCTTATGTGTCTCTCTTTTCTTCCCTCTTCTCCTTCCTCTTCCCTTTCCTCTCTTGCTCTCTCTTCCCCTCTCTTCTGTAATCCTACCTTTCAAGTAATTAATTTCTTAAAGAAATATTTATGGGGCCACCACTCTGCAATAATGGCTGTTACCTATGATATCAGCATCCAATAAAAGAACTGACCCCAGTCCCAGCTGCTCCACCTCTGATCCAACTCCTTGCTAATGACCTGGGGAAGCAGTGGAAAATGGCTCAAGTGCTTGGGCCCCAGCACCCACATGGGAGACCCAGATGAACTTCCTGGCTCTTGGCTTCAGACCAGTCCAATTCTAGCATTGTGGCATTTAGGGAGTGAACCAGTGGCTGGAAGATTTGTCTGTCTCTCTCTCTGTAACTGCCTCTCAAGTAAGTAAATAAATCATTTTTAAAAGAAATATTTGTATAGATCCTTAGTACCTGGCTTACATTTAATTCTGTTCTGCATAAATAAGAAAGAGAGTGATAAGGGCTATCCCCACAAAATGGCCTATATGTGCCTCAATTATTTACATTTTTTTGTCAAGGAAGGATTGTCCAGTGTTTCTGACAACACATAAAGGGCTCTGCCCCCCCTAGGCTGGTGCTACGACATATCAGGTTAAGCTGCTGCATGTGGCATGAGCATCTCATATGGGCATACTTTTGAGTTCCAGCTACTCCATTTCACATCCAACTTTCTGATAATGTGGGTTGGAAGGCAACAGAAGATGGACAAAGAGCATGGGGTCCTGTCTACATGTGAGAGACTCAGATGAACCTTGTGATTCTTGCCTTCATCCTGGCCCAGCCCTGGCTGGTGTATTCAAGTGGCACTTGAAATGCAGTTGGAATATTTCTCTTTGTCACTATTTCAAACATATCAATCTTTCCAAAGAAGGGTCTGCCCGATGAGACTGAGGTCTTTCACCGATGTCTCGTATATAGTTCTAGTGTGTTAGCCTCCTAGCTATCTATGACATACATTCATTTATTTATTGAGTTCCCATTAGGCACAGTGAAATCCCAAGCTAGCCGATAGTGTAACAGAAACAGTGAAATCCATTACAGTACCATAAGCTTGAGCTCTAGTGGAGGCCATGGCAGGGCTGGAAAGGTCAGCAGGAGTGCACAGTTCTGCACAGGGACAGAAATGCATTCAGGAAGAAGAAATCTGGGCAAACACATGATGGGCCAGCACAGAAGTTTAGTGGCTAAAGTCTTTGCCTTGCACGCACCGGGATCCCATATGGGTGCTAGTTCCAATCCCAGTGGCCCCGCTTCCCATCCAGCTCTCTGTTTGTGGCCTGGGAAAACAGTAGAGAATGGCCCAAAGCCTTGGGATCCTGCACCTATGTGGGAGACCTGGAAGAGGTTCCGGGTTCCTGGCTTTGGACTGGCTCAACTCCTCATCTCTGTATATCTTACTTTCCAATAAAAATAAATAAATCTTTAAAACACACATACACACACACCACGGAAACCTGAAATGTGCTGGGTAACTGAGGTTTCTGCATCAAAATCCTTTTATCTTCCTGATGCAAGACAGCTTGGCTATGTGTATACTAAAGAAGACAATACTTTCAAGATGGAACATTTTCTAAAGACTTACTGTGTTTGAATGGCAGAGTTACAGAGACAGGGAAGGAAGGAGGTAGGAAGAGGGAGAGAAAAAAAGAGATATTCTATCCATTGGTTCACTCCTCAATTGGCCACCACAGCTGGGGCTGGGCCAGGCTGAAGCCAGGAGCAAAGAACATCATCAGAGCCTCTCACACAGGTAGCAGAGGTCATCTTCTGTTGCTCTTTGAGGCAATTAACAGGGAGATATATTGGAAGCAGAAATCAGGGACTCAGACCAGCATCCATATGGGATGCTGGCCTTGCAGGTGGCAGCCTAACCCCATACACCATAATGCCAGCCCCAGATGGAAATTAAAACACCAACAAACAAAAACCAAAAATCTCCTCTTGCAAGCTGACCTGTCTGTTGATTAGTTTTGCCATGAGCAGCTGCAGATGAATTCAACTGAAATTTTGAAATCAAATCATGCATAGCATCAAGCTGTTTTTTTTTTTCTGGAATGAATTTTAAACCATTGCACAGTCTAAATTTTAAATCGTTTGGTATGTCTCCCAAATAGTCTGATTCAGTAAACTGTAAAAGAAAAATAGAAATGAGGGCAAGAATTATAGGAAAAAAAATGAGATTTCTTTTTTTAAAGTACTCTGACTCTACCTCATCCATGGGAGCAACAGAACTGTTTTCTTCTCAATACAGTAATAAAAAGATGGGTTTCTCCCTTACCCCACCTCAGCAAAGGTCGAGATGTATATTGTTTGGAAAATGTAGCAAGATATCCATCTGTTTTCAGGTCTCGATCTCTCTGGAAGAGGGGGGCATACAGCATCAGGATGAGGGTGGCCACCTCCAGTGATGAGGACGTCCTTACCAGGTAGGGAACTGGCAGCTATAGGACATGACACTCCAAACAAAGAATCCAGAGCCAGCACAGCAGCTTAAGCTGTTGGATGCGATAGGAGCACCCCATGTATACACCGGTTCCAGTCCTGGCTGCTCCACTTCTTCTTCTTCCTTTTTTTTTTTTTTTAACTTTTTTTGCCATGCATATTTACTTTATTTTTTATGATACAATTCCATAGGCTCCAAATCCCCTTCACCCCATTTCCCCTATGTTATCACAATAGTGTAGCCCTTCATAATTAGTCATAAGTCCATTATTTTGCTATTTAAGTGTAGCCTGATACTGCAGTTTCAGACAATGGCAGAAGGTCCAGCATCCTATTGTCAAGATATATTTAACAGTTGCATTGGGAATTCATCTTTGCTTTGGAAGTAGAGATGCATACTGCATTGTATCTTCACATTGTAATATGATAATCTCTATTACACAGTTATTATACATTCTCTTAAATGAAAAGCCACAAAACAAAACCAACAACAGGAACAAAGTTAAAATATTTACAGTGCCATGAAGTTAAATAACATGGTACTGAATGACCAATTCGTTGCTGAAGAAATTAAAAAGAAAATTAAAAAAAACCTTCTTGGAGAAAATGGTGCTACTGCAGGATCTGAGTCAGTGCCGAATTTAATAAAAGATTTATTTATTTTTATTGGAAAGTCACATTTCCAGAGAGAAGGAGAGACAGAGAAAGATCTTCCACCTGCTGGTTCACTCCCCAGGTGGCCACAATGGCCAGAACTGACCAGAAGCCAGGAGCCAGGAGACTCCCCTTGGTCTCCCACGTGGGTGCAGGATCTCGAGGCTTTGGGTTATATTCTACTGCTTTCCCAGACCACAGTAGGATGCTGCAAGGGAACAGCCAGGACATGAACCGGCAGCCATATGGGATCCTGGAAACAAGCAAGATGAGGAGTTTAACCACTAGGCTACTGTGCTGGGGCCACTGTTTCACTTCTGACTAAGCTCCTGGCTAATGTGTCTGGGAAAGCACAGATGGTCTGAGTGCCTGTTTCTCTGCCATCTATGTGGGAGACCTGGAAGAAATTTCAGGTTCCTGGCTTTGGCAACCATATGGAGAATGAATCAGTGGATGGAAGATCTCTTTCTTTCCCTCACTATGACTCTTTCAATAAATCTTTTTTCAAAGTTCCTTTTTTCCCCACTTATTTTATTATAAAGGCAGAAGTAGAGAGAGAAGGACAGAGAGATATTATATTGGCCTGTCCACAGGACAAGAAGTTGAGCCACTAGGATCCAAATGCAGTGCCTATATGGGATAATGGTGCTGCAAGGAGAGACTCAGCCAACAATGCCATGGTGCTGACCCTCAAATAAATCTTGAGAAGAAGGGAGAGGGAGTAAGACAGAGACGGAACCTATCTAAGATCCTGGTCACGGTGACCTAGAGGAGAACCAGAACATTTCTTCTCACTTTTCTCTCTCTTTTTTAAATAAATTTTTTTTTTCCATTGGAAAGTCAGATACACAGAGAGCAGGAGAGACACAGAGGAAGATCTTTCATGTGATGATTCACTCCTTAAGTGGCAGCAACAGTCAGAGCTGAGCTGATTCAAAACCAAGAGTCACGAGTTTCTTCTGGGTCTCCCACGTGGGCGCAGGGTCCCAAGGCTTTAGGCCATTCTCAACTGCTTTCCCAGGCCACAAGCAGGGAGCAGGGCCACTATGATTAGAAGCGGTGCCCATACGGGATCCTGGTGTGTGCAAGGCGAGGACTTTACCTGCCAGGCCACCACGCCGGGCCCCTCACCTTTCTCTTGACCTCAAATCACAAAGTGTGCATCTCTGCACAGCACATCACATAACGGCATCCATCCACAGCCATCAATGGTCAGTTTATCCACTGAGGATTTTCAGACCTTTGCTATTTTTCTGCATTCTGTTCACTTCCTTTTCCTGTTGCTTCTGCCCTCGGCTCCTGGGAACCACATTCTCCCATCTTTCTGGTTGTTTTTTCTCAGTCTCTTTTTAAGCTCTTCTTCCTTAACCTATCTACGTCAGGGTTCTTAGCCTGGGTCCTAAATCTCCACATTCCCCACACCCACCCACACTTCTGAGCATCACCTTGCTCACACTGATGGCTCTCTCTCTGTGAACAAAACAGCATGCAACCCAATGATCTGCAGGCCAGGCTTCCCAACCTCTCCTGGGTCACAGTCTTTATTCATGTCCCTTCTGGATATTACTGAGATGGCCTGCCAGCACCTCAAGCCACCAAATGCAACACATCATGTCATTTCAATCTCCTTCTCCCTTCTTTATTAAGTAGGTCCTTCACCAGTAATGCAAGGAACTCAGCTGGCAACGGCCAGGCATGCAGGAGCCCTCCTTCAAATCGTTGGCACTCTCTACACCACACTCTCATCCTTTCCATTCCCATGAAAGACTTTTTTCTGGTCATTCTGACCCATGAGAATTTCTCCTTCCAAACCATGTTATAGGGACTAATGCTGTTGCAGGCTAAATCTCTGCCTGCAGTTCTGGAATCCCATAGGAGTGCTGGTTCAAGTTTTGGCTGCTCCACTTTCAATGTAGCTCGCTGCTAGTGGCCTGGGAAGACAGTGGATTATGGCCCAAGTGTTGGAGCTCCTTCAATGTGTGAGAGCCAGAAGAAGCTCCTGGCTCCTGGCTTCACTGGCCCAGCTCCAGCCATTGTAGCCACTTGGAAAGTGAACCAGCAGATGGAAGATCTGTCTTTGGCTCTCTTCTCTGTGTAACTCAGTCTTTCAAACAAACAAATCAAACTTAAAACAACAACAAAAAGCATACACACACACACACACAAAAGTATAACAGACATAAAACCATGTCAGCCATTCTTACATGTCCTGTTCTGTGGTGGTACAAACATTCACACTGCCATGTCATCATCACCACTACTAATTTCCAGAACTTTCTCACCTTGCCCACACAAAACTCTGCAGCTATTAAACATGAATTTTGTGTTTCCTCCAGGTCTCCCGTGTGGATGGCAGAGACCTAGGTATCTGGGCCATCATCCCAAGGTACATTAATAGGAAGCTAACGCATCAGAAACTTGGGAGTATGTGGGACTTAGGCCAGGGACTCTGATATGGATTTCAACATCCCAATTAGTGACTTAACCCTTTGTACCACAATGCCCTCTGATTTTTTTTTTTTTGCTTGCACTTTTGATATCATTTCCAAATCCAATGTCATGAAGGCATTTCCTCTTTTTTCTTTTTTTTTTTTAAAAATTCTAAGAGTTTTCATTCTTACTTTTAGGTCTTTGATCCTTTGAATCTATCAACTCCTTTCCATACCCACTGCCATCCCTCTATTTCACAAAATCACTGTGTCACATATAGATCAACAGCCCCCTAAATGATTTCCTCTCTTCCCTTCTTGCTCCTGACTAATTCATACATCAGATCACTGACAGGGCAACTTCACCTAAACACCAGTCTGCACCTTTCATTTCTTGGAGTCAAATATTTTAATGGCTTCCTTTTGCCTGGAGGATTACTGTGTGTTAATTACCACAGCTCTTTCTGTTTGGCCTCTAATTTTCTATTCTGTCACATACTCAACAACCTGCTCTTCTCAGCATAGGCCATATTCACGTTCTTTACTTCCACTTGGTTTCTTTGTGATCCTTTTAGTAGTATTCCTCCCAAATCTTCCTCATTTGATGCCTCCCCCCTTTTAGCTGAGTAACTTCTCTACCCCTTTCAAGATTCAGCTGGAATATAAGCCTGCTTTTACAAAGACACTCCTGACTGCCCTTGCTCCTTTTCACAGGAGGACTCTTAGTTGCTGCCTCCCCTGGGCCTCACAGAGATGCAGGCATGCACTTATCACATTAGATTCTAACACTAACCAATTCCTCAACTCCTACCAACAATCCACTCCCACATAGCAACTTGAGTGAGTGATGCCCAAAATCCAAAACCTCTCCTCTGCTTATGACCTTGCAATGTCTTCCCATCTTAAACAATGCAAAAAGCCCAAATCCCTACACAGGTACAAAGCCCTGTGCACACTTCCTGCCTCCTCTGACCTCATCTCCTGTCACTCTCCCTCCCCTGTCATGCTGCTTAGGATCTCACTGGCTTTAGTCCCTCAGGCAGCTCCTGCTCCCATCTCTTCCTGGGAGGCTCTCCCTCAAGATTCTGCACGGTTTCTTCCCTCTCCCACTTTAGACCATTGCTCAAGTATCACCTAGTTAAAGAAGCCTTCACTAATCACCTCAAACCCTACCCTTTTTACTCCCTCTTCCTTCCCTGTATATTTTATATTTACTTATTTACAGTGTATTTACCACCAATATTAGCAGGTAAGTGACATTAAAAATTAGAGATTTCCATGTCCAGTGTTATGACATAGCTGGTTAAAAAACCAACTGTGACACCAGCATCCCATATGAGCACCAATTCAAGTCTTGGTTGCTCCACTTCAAATTTAATTTCCTTCTAATGTACCTGAGAAAACAGGGGAGGTCTTGGAGTTCTACCACCAATGTAGTTCCAGGCTCCTGGCTTCAGCCTGGTTCAGCTGCAGCCACTGAGTCATATGGGGAGTAAACCAGCAGATGAAACATCTCTCTCTCGCTCACTTTGCAACTCTGCCTTTCAATTAAATAAATAAATCTTTTTTAAAAATAAACTAGAAATTTTTATTTATTTTGTTTATTTAGATACCTCCATAGCCTAGAATAATTCCACAAGTGAATAAAATCAGAACTACCTGTTTATCTCTTCCAAGAAACTCTAAGCTCCTTAAAGGCAAGATTTGTGCCCACAGTTATGCCTAGTGAGATATTTGCTTTGGGAAATCTGTGTCTAATACTTTCTCTAAAAAACAACAACAAAAAAAGATTGTCTGAAAGGAACAGTTACAGAGAGAGAGGAAGAGGCACAGATCTTGCACCTACCTGGTTTCCTTCCTTAAATGGTTGCACCAATGAGGGTTAGGCCAGGCTGAAACCGAGAGCCTGCAACTCTATTGGAGTCTCCATTTTGACTAGCAGGGACCCAACCACTTGGACCATGTCCCTCCATCTCTCTAGGCACATTAGCAGGGAGCTGGATCAGCAGTGGAGCCATTAGGACTCACACTGGCATATCATATGTGATGCAAATGTCCCAAGCTGGGGCTTCAAGTTGGCCACAGTGTTTGTTTGGGGTATAACGAACAATTTAAAATATAATCCAAGAATCAACAGTTATAAAAGACAACTTTCATATATTTCCTTGCCTTGAAAACAGGAAAGAAATCAATTAGGTTTTATGAGTAGAAGTGGGAAGCAAAAAAGAGGAGGGAGATAAAGTCTATAGACATATCTAGAGGCAGCTTCTCATACCTTCAGAATGGTTTACACATACGTGGAAGAGTTGATGTTAGGGGCCATTGCTATGATGTAGCAAGTTAAACCTGCACCTGCAGAGCTGGCATCTGAAATGGATGGCCAGCTGGAGTCATGGCTACTCTACTTACAATCAAGCTCCATGCTAATAGCATGGGGAAGCAGCAGAGGAAGGGCAAGTGTTTGGGCCCTTTGTATCCACGTGGGAGATGCAGAAGAAGCTCCTAGCTCCTGGCTTTGGAGCAATCCAGCTCTGGCTGTTAGTAGGCATTTGGGAAGTGAATAAGAAGATAAAGATCTGGGCCTGGTACGATAGCGTAGTGACTAAAGTCCTCACCTTGCATGCACCAGGATCCCATATGGGTGTCAGTTCACGTCCAGGATTCTCTGCTTCCCTTCCAGATCCCTGCTTGTACCCTGGGAAAGCATTAGAGGATGGCCCAAAGCCTTGGCATCCTGGATCTGTGTGGGAGTCCCAGAAGAAGCTCCTGGCTCCTGGCTTTAGATTGGCTCATCTCTGGCCGCTGCAATCATTTGGGGATCTTTCAGCTTCTCCTTCTCTCTTTAAATCTGCCATTCTAATAAAAATAAAATGAATCTTTAAAAAAAAAAAAAGATGATGATCTCTTTCTCTTTCAAATAAAAAATAAAATAAATATCTTTAAAAAGAAAGAATTCATGTTGTTATAGGTAAGCTTGGTCTTCGGAAGACCACAAATCAAGATATAACCATGGAATCAGGCTGTCTGAGAGCAGTTCCTTATTTGACTTTTCCTGGAAACCATACAAGCATTTCACACTCTGCTGGTGAGGCATTTCCATCAGGTTTGTTAGCATTTCTTAGAAACATTCCTGAATTGGCAAGCCACTGAGATAAATTTCATGATATTTGCTTTTTTTAAAAAAAAGATTGATTTATTTTTATTGGAAAGTCAGACTTACAGAGAGAAGGAGAGACAGAGAGAAAGCATGGAGCAGCAAGGGAAGTGGTACAGCTGGGACATGAACCAGCAACCATATAGGATCCTGAAGCACGCAAGGTGAAGACTTTAGCCACTAGACTACTGCGCTGGGTCCACATGGTATTTCTTGACATATGATTGTGATTTGAGATTATTAGCTAAGATTCCTAAAAGGAGAAGATATTTACTAGGCTAAGGCTCATGGGACTTGGATCCAGAGGACCTGGTACAGGGCGCAGTGATTATAGTTTTTGGTATAGGAATTCAGTGAAATTCTCTTTTGGGCTCTGGGAAATAGAATTTAGGGGGTCCTCTTCTCTTGAGCTCCAAAACAAGAGCTTCCCTTTAAATCCAATGGAAAAAGAGCCTGAGGATGCTGAGCAGGCCTGACGGTCTGAGTGGGCCCCTCAGGCCCCAGGCTGCATCTCCTTGAATCTCAGTAAGAAGGTGATGAGAACTGGGCACTGGCAATGCTGTGCTCCCTGTAAAAACACAGAATCTGCACAGTGGGTCCCACTCCCTGCGTTATGGGACTCTTCTTCTCTCTCTTTACTGTCAGTCCTGGCATGCCCAGAGTAAAGCGATTCTTTCATTCATAAGCCTTTTCGATTTCTTTTTTTTTTTTTTAAGATTTATTTGTTTTTATTGGAGAGGCAGATATACAGAGAGGAAGATCTTTCATCCGATGATTTACTCCCCAAATGACCGCAACGGATGGTTCTGTGCTAATCCAAAGCTAGGAGCCAGGAACTTCCTTCCAGGTCTTCCACACGGGTGCAGGGTCCCAATGCTCTTGGGCTGTCCTCAACTGCTTTCCCAGGCCACAAGCAGGAAGTTGGATGGAAAGTGGAGCTGCTGGGATTAGAACCGGCGCCCATATGGGATCCCAGCATGTTCCAGGCAAGGACCTTAACCACTACACTATCACGCCGGGCCCCAAGCCTTATCAATTTCAAACTGCTACAATCCCTGCACCTTAGAGTTACAAAAATACATGTCACTGAGGCCTGCAAGGAAAAGAAGGGTGATGAAAGGGTCCCTGAGAACTCCAGTTAGTGCTTCCTGTAACTTGTGAGCTCCCTCACTGGATAGAGATGCTAAGACTCAGAAGCTGGTGCCTTGGGCAAAGTCACACAGCTTGCTAGTACAGCAACTAGGACTCACACCCAGGACTGCAGAGGAGAGATCAGAAGTGTTAGAAGGATGATTTACGACAAAGCCTAGTGTGATCAAAAAGGCCCAGGAATTGAAATGAGAAGAACCTCATTTGAGTCTTGGTCACAACTGTTGAGTATGTGGCTAGCCTCAAGCTCTGCATCTGTAGAGTGGGCTAGTTTTATTTCAAGGCTGTTGTGAAGAGGAAAATATTTTGTAACTCATAATGCCTTACAGAAACAAGCTGCTACCCCTGAGGGCTCTGGCTGGACCACAGGATGGGTCTGGCGACACAGCTGGGTTCCAGGACCCTAAAATTGTGGCAAAATGCTCTGTTGGCGTGCATTTTTCTGACAAAGGGGCTGCATAAGCTGCATGTCATTTCTGTGTCCCAGAAGAGCAGTGGATGCTAGTACGTGACATTGCTACCACTGAGCTGAGAACCGTTCTCACGCTATGCAAAGAAAGATGAACATGACTGAAAAGCTGTGATGAAGAAACTGTTTTTGAGAAATCCACAGGGTTGCCAAACCAAATAGTTTGCCACTTCAACCTGAATTTCAGATAATCACACCATTTTTTTTTTTTACTATAAGTGTGTCCCATGTAACATTCTCCTGAAGCTCAAATCTAATCAGACATCCCGTATTTTACTTGCCAAATCTGACAGACGTGGGCATTCACTTATATTCATCAAGAAAAGGTGATTGGGGACGAGCCTGCCTTTCCCATCTTGCTGTCATGTTTGTCATACACAGAGGGCAGCATTGAAGGAGAAAGTGCTCAAGAAAGAGACATGGAAGTCAGACGGCAGCCACACTGGAGATCGGGTACATTCTGAATGATCTGGAATTAATGCATGGCACTTTTTCGCCGCAGCAGAGACAGATTGAAGACTTGGATGGCCTGAATGCTACATGGTGTTGTGTTCAAAGCAGAATGGCAAGAAAAAAATGTAAGCGATAAAAGGAAGTAGGATAAACTCCTGCAGCCTTGACACTTAGAAGAGTACCTGGTGTTTGTAAAGAATTCAGTGGATCAAAGAATAAAGCAGAAATCTGTGTTTCCTTACGTGACCCACAACACACATTGTGAGATTGCCTAAAAGCACGCTGACTGGGTTTATGCAACTGATGAAGCACTGACAACTTGTTGTTGGGGGTACTTAATACATGCTTCTTCTTGAATGCTAAGTTTGTCCCAGTGACTTTTGCAAGGATTGAAGGCAGAGAGATGCCTTGGTCCTCTGTTTGTCACATTATTTATAGCAAAAATATTTGGGAAAATAAAATAGATCTGTATGGATTTTTTAAAAGCAATAGCTAACTTGCACTTTTTCTTCATCTTTTACAGCATTTTGAATTATGTCTGCATGATAGAATCTTAAATTTTGAAACACTGGCTCTCATATTTTATCAGCCGTTTCCCCCTTTTCCTTAAAACAAAGTTCCACCTGTGTTATGAAAGAAGCAATCAACCACAAGGTAGCATGTTCACTACTGCTACAGTTCACTGGCAAGTGTACTGCATTAACTTCCCAGTTAGTCTTTGTATTAGATATAGCAACAAAAGGAACACCAGGAATTCTTAAAAAGTAACCTATCCCCCCCCTTTTCTTTATATCTTTTGTTTGTTTGTCTTACAGCTTTTTAAAAATAAAGGTGTTTTCCCCAGATACACACACACAAACATAGAGGCATGGAATAAAAACCAAGCTTCTAATTTATTCTAGATTATGCATCATAAGCAATACTAATAGTGGAGAAATTCTTGACACAGTTTCTTCTCAAAGCATTTGAAAGTTTATCCAAATTAATGCATGGAAAACACATGAAAGGGCACCCATCAAAATGCTACTAGCAATTATCTCTGGGTGACAGTGAAATTACAGGCGATTTTTCTTTTTCTCTACCCATACTTTCTGATTTTTCTCAAGTAAACATATTAAAATGCAGAGATAACTCTAGGGAAAAAGAAAGCTACTGCTCCAGAAACGGTCTTTGGGATATGAAACTTGACATTTGAAAGTCTGAATTTTCACTTAGCATATTTTCTCACCAGTAATGGATTGGAATCACGGCTCACCTTGCCATCTGTTGAATGGGAATGAAGAAAACACCTTTCACTCACAGTTACCATGAAAGCATCAGACAGTGTATATAATGCAAACATGCATGCTGTGTTATTTGCTTAATAAACTGTAACTTTTGTCATTATTAATATATGCTAAGAATCCAAAAACAAACTCCTTAGGTGTCCTTTAAACCTTTTCAAATCAATAGAAGGTCAACACTTGGATCCCTTAGAAAAGCAATCCAGAAAAGCATTTAGTCTGGTGGCAAAGATGCCCATGTCTGCTAGCAGAGTACTTGGGGTTCAATATCCAGCTCCAGGTTCTTCAAGTTCTTGCCAATGCAGATCCTAGGGACAGCATTGTGGCCCCAAGGGGTTAAGTGGATGACGGGGAATTCCTGTATTCCCATACCGTCGTGCTGGGTGGAGTACAGGCTGCTCCATTTCCTTTCCAACACTCTGCTAATGTGCCTGGGAGCTGCAAAAAATTGGCTTATATTCTTAAGTCCCTGCCATCCACGTGGGAGGTCTGGATGGAGCTCCAAGCTCCAGGCTGTGCCTGTCCCAGCCTTGGCTCTTACAGAGATCTGGGGAGTGAGCCAGTGGAGGGAAGATATCTCTCTCTCTCTCTGAGACTTTGCCTTTCAAATGAATAAACCTTTTTATAAATTTGACACACACACAAACACTGGGAATCACATGACTGAAGTAGAGTATCTATCACATTCTTGATAGAACTGAATTGAGTTCCTCCTGTTTTAGCCTGGTCCTGCCCATTGAGAACATTGGGGGAGTGAATTGGTGCAAATGGGAGTCTACTCAGTCGGTTGGCCTGACTGTCTGACTGACTGTCTGTCTGTCTATCTAATGAACAAATCATTTAAGCAATTTTTTGAAAACAATAAAAATTGGGCCTGGTACAGTAGCCAAGTGGCTAAAGTCATTGCCTTGTATGCTCCAGGATCCCATGTGGCCGCCGGTTTTAATCCCGGTGGCTGTGCTTCCCATCCAGCTCCCTGCTTGTGGCCTGGAAAAGCAGTTGAAGACGGGCCAAGCCTTGGGACCCTGTGCCCATGTGGGAGACCTGGAAAGAAGAGGCTCCTGGCGCCTGACTCCTGGCTTCAGATAGGCTCAGTTCCAGCCATTGTGGCCACTTGGGGAGTGAATCATTGGACAGAAGATCGTTCTCTCTGTCTCTCCTTCTCTCTGTATGTCTGAATTTCCAATGAAAAATATAAACCTTTTTAAAAAAAAGAATGAAAATTAAAGGCAATCATTGTTACGCTGTTGTATGAAATGACTGTATCCCACAATGCATTGCCTGGGTTCAAGTACTGGCTCCATTCCTGCTAATGCACACACTGGATGGCAACAGGAAAGTTTGAGTAACTGAGTCTTTGTCACTCACATGGGAGAGACCCAGATTGAGGTCAAGTCTCCTGTTTTTTGCCCTAGTCCAGCCCTGGATGTCTCTGAGCATTTGGAGAGTGAACCAGAAGAAAGAAAACTATCAGTCTTTCTCATTCACTCACTCATTAACTCACCCGTTCATTCTTTCACTCACCCATTTCCTCCCAGCCCCGTAACTCTTTAGAAGTAAAAACAAAGCTTTTAAAATATTTATTTATTTAAAAGGCAGAATTGTAGAGGGAGAGATCTTCCATCTGCTGGTTCACTCCCCAAATGGCTGTAATGGGCAGGGATGAGTCAGGCTGAAGCTAGAAGACAGGAGTATCACCTGGATCTCCTATGTGGGTACAGGAGCCCAAGCACTTGGGTCATCTTCCACTGTTTTCCCAGGCGTGTTAGCAGGAAGCTGTTCCAGCAGCCAGGACTGGAACCAATGCCTATATGGGATACCAGTGTTGTAGGCGGCAGCTTATCCTATGCTACTTTGCCACAGCATTGGCTCTAAATAAAGTAAAACAAAAACAAAAAGAAAACAACAAAACCATTACAATTAATCAGAATTTAGCCTATTTTTTTTCTTGTTTTCAAATTTTCAGTTAGTGACATGTGGAATTTACAGTAAAACGCGAGAGAAGTTCAGTTACTCACTCGCCTTAAAAGCAAATACAGCTCATAACAGCCGGTGCTGAGTACAAACAAAAACTGAAGGGTCAATGAAGTAATCACAGGAGGTGGTTAAGAACTTGTACTGTTACAATGTATTGATTATTCAATACCGTGTCAATTAATTCTATAATGTTGTAAATTGTTGTTGATGTGCTGGGGCTTCTAATTGATCGGGATGATATTCTGCCAGCAATAACATTAGACCAGAGAAGGTCTCTCCAAGAAACTGTTGAATTTATCTGGACAATAAGATGCTGGACTCTACGCTTGGTATATGATTGCAACGAAAAGAATCTTGCCTTAATTTGAACTGTAATACTGCAACTAGGTGGAGGAATCCACCAAGGGTGGAGGGCATGGGGAGGGGATGGGGGAATCCCAGAGCCTATGAATCTGTGTCACATAATGCAATGTAATTTAAAAAAGAAAAAAAAAAAGCAAATATAGCTCAAGCAGCAAGTTCTCCTTTCCCCTGTCCTAAAGCTGAATTTCATCACTTCCACACACACCACTGTGCAGTTTCTACCTACACATATCTTTGACATCCATACTATCCATGCGATGTTCATAAATAATAGATCCAATTGTTTCCTGGTCAGAAATTCCTTCTCCCACGTGGGGGACCTGGAAGAAGTTCCTGGCTCTTGGTTTTGGATTAGCTCAGCACTGGCCATTGTGATCACTTAGGGAGTGAATCATCAGACAGAAGATCTTCCTCTCTGTCTCTCCTCCTCTCTGTATATCTGCCTTTCCAATAACAATAAAATAAATCTTAAAAAAATTTTTTTGCACTTTACATGAGTACATATTTAGCTTTAAACCAATAAAACCATATAGAAAGATAAGCCAGAGCCTCTTTAAAGCTGTATGTTAGATAGTTTGTCTTCCACATTCCAGAATGATTTTTTAAAAAACAAAACCTGGAAAAGTGATTACATCATAATAAGCTCATTCATTTATTAAATTGGGTTTTACTCTAAAATATTTATGTTCTTATGTAAACAAAGCAGATACAATTAATCAATGCAACAAGGAACTACAGTTCCATATAGTCATAAATTTTTTTTAATCCATATTGCAATTTAAAATGCCAAGTCATTGTTGGGAAAGAATTGCTAATTTTCCAATTATGATAAATATATCCATTTAGACATTATTACACAACCTTAGAACATCATTTGTAGAGATCTGGAACTACCAGCTATCAAAAGAAATTAGCACTTATATAGAATATCTAACAAATTGGTATCCATTTGGGCCCAGCACAATGGTTCAATTGTTTAATCCTCTCCTTGCAAGCTCTGGGATCCAATATAGGCACTGACTCATGTCCCAGCAGCTCCACTTCTCATTCAGCTCTCTGCTTATGGCTTGGGAAAGCAGAAAAGGATGGCTCAAGTGTTTGAACCCTGCACCCATCTGAGAAACGTAGAAGAAGCTCATGGTTCCTGGCTTCAGTCTGTCCCACCCTGGCTGTCGTGGCCATTTGGGGACTAATCCAGTGAATAAAAGGTCTCTCTCTTTCTCTCTCTCTCTAACTTTGTGCTTCAAATAAACTATGCAAATCTGTAAAAATGATGATAAAATTGAGTGTGGAACAAAAATAAAAAAGCATTGATTGTGGAGATAAACAAATATGTGACTAGCTTAAAAACCATTCAATTATGTACTTTACAAATATGGATTGTGTGGTATGGTATGTGAAATACACTGTGATAAAGACATAAGGAAATAAGACCATGCATTCAGCAAATCCATTATGCTTAGGACAGTTAGATTACAGTTGTATTTTTGATTGCTACAATTTGACAAAGAAAGCAGATTATAATAGTCTGTGCATTAAGTCCTACCTCATCTTTTTCCTAAGAATTTCTCTGGACAGATTCACTCCTGTAACAACCACAATAGCCGGTTGGAGCCAGGTAGAAGTCAGGAGCCAAGAACTCAATCCAGGTCTCCCAGTTAAATCTCAGGAAACCAACTACTCAAAGTATCAAGAAGATGGAATTGGGAATAGAACCAGGACTCAAACCCAAGCATTCTAATATGGTAGACAGGTGTTCCAAGCAGTGATTCATCCACTGCACTAAATGCCCATCCCATACCTGTATAAATTTTGTTCTTAACCAGAAGAAATACTAATGGTGAAAACCTAGTTTAGTCCCTTTCAGTGTATATCTTTTGTAGAAACATGAGGCCCTGTGGGGAGAGGAACTCAAACAATGAATTTGTTAAGCCTTTATTCTCAAAGCCACCCCATTTGGCAGGCAAGAGTTGCTCAAATGTAAAGTATAAGGTAAAAATTTGACTTGGAGTTTGAAGAATCTCCAGAATGAATGAAAAACAACCTACTGCATTCAAAATGAAATTGAAAGTATAGTGTTTGAACCCAACTTTTTTAAAATTAAAATTGAACTCCAAAGGGCAGAGTCCACATCTTACTCATGTTTGTTTTACTCCACCTCTAACACAGAACAGATGTTCTGTGGACATTTGAATGAAGGAAGGAAGGATTAAATAGTTAATTTTTGTGGGGTTATGTCCTTGGCCTTGATTCATACATCTTCAATTTTTCTAGTCTGGTAAAATCTTTTTGAATATTGATATTACCACCCAACAACTCTTCATTTTATCATAAATTTTTCCCCATATTGTACTACTTCTGAAATCAGGATACACCTCGAGATTGATTTATTTGGATAATGTAGTGCTATTTTTCCTGGAAAACTGTTATTAAAATCAATGATGCATCTTACAATCATTGACATCTCAGAGCTGAGGAAATTAACTTGCCAATAATAGCTTGCTGTCAAAGTATTGTATCATTGAAAAATGTGTTAGGTGTACATGTAAGTCATTCGAAATTGCTACACAAGTGAAAGAAAAGACAGAGCAATCTAATAGGGATAAATAATAGATGGTGAATTTTGATCTAAAAATTAGCAGCACCAGCTCATGATGAGGGACAGATGGCTCCCCAGCAGCATCAGGACAACATGAGGGCCGTCCTAATCCATGACCTGAGAACTGAGAGAGAAGCCCTGAGTAACTCCTAGCCCAAGTTTGCATCTATCTTTATTTTTTTCTCTCTAGGAAACTGCTGCATTACTGTTGCCCATATACATAGAGCCTCAACATGTTCATGGAAAAGGCAAATTATAAAAAAAGCTATGCCTGGATTTCAATATTTTTTCCACCAAGATAAACATATCTTTCATTTTTTCCATGAGTGATTTGAAGTACTTTGTGCTAGAAGACTGAAGCTCTGCCCACAAGCCAGAAACCAGATTGAAAAAGGGACTGAAACCCTTGCAGCAGGAGTGGCTGAAGGAAGGATTTGAGTTGCTTCTCTCCCCGAAGACAGAGAAGTTGCCAGGTCTCCAAATATTTGAGTAATTATTTTATGGAAGAACCTGTTGTGACTGATTGTGGACTGTTGTGTGGAAGTGTTGGACGTGTTCATTTACTACCAATTAAACCATCTTGCTCTTCAAAAGTAGGCAGGTCTGCCCTTTAAAACTCAAAAAAAAAAAAAAAAAAACTACCTCAGCAGCATCTTCTAGGGAATGGTGGAAGCCCCATGAGCCCAACCTCCTGGTATTCATGCCTTTGTGTCACTCCTTCCTTTGATTGTGAGCTGGACTTAATGAGTCATTTCTCATGAATAGACAACATGCAGGCAGATGACGTGGAGCCAAGGTTATTAAAGGCACAATGTGCTGTAAAAACTCCTCACATCTCGAATCACTTGCTCTGAGGAAGCTAACTGTCAGATATTCATCAGCCTGCAGAGGCCTCCATGCCCAAGAATCAAAATCTCTTACCAACAGTTACACAAAGAAGCTTCAAGTCAATCCTCTAGACTCATCCAAACCTTATGTTTGAAGTGTGACCACAACCTTGTAAAAAACCTAGATTTTTGAGCCTCTGAAACTGTGATGTAATGTATGTTTTAGATTGCTAAACATTGGAGTAATCTGCTATATAGTAATACAGGACAAATTCAGGGGTGCTGTGGTTAATTTCAGCTGCCTTGGACTACTTTGTGCTATGTTCCTTTGGCTTTGAGCGATTGTAAACAGATATGAGATGAAGTATTTGTCTATTGTTATTCTCTGATGGGAGTTAGGGCTGAGTAGATGGAGACCAATCACCAGTGATGAGCAATTTAGGGCTACCATGATAGGCTTATATGAGTCCCATATTACTGCTGCTGGTTGTAGTAAAGAAATTTTACCTCTATAGACTTGCTGTCAGGTACAAGGTATGACAGGTGATTTTCTAGTTGCAGAAGTCTGAGATTTAGAGGGGGGCAAGAAGGCAGGAGTATACTTGGAAATCTTGGACCCTTAAAGAGTCAGGCAAAGAATCTTGAGCATAACACTTCTAATTTCTGCTTGTCCCCTTCTTGTCTTTATCCTGGACTCATTTCTGGTTATCTAGCCCTAAATAATTTTTTTTTTATTGGAAAGGCAGATATACAGAGAGGAGGAGGAGACAGAGAGGAAGTTCTTCCATCTGATAGTTCACTCCCCAAGCAACCGCGACGACTAGAGCTGAGCCAATCTGAAGCCAGGAGTTTCTTCCATGTCTCCCACATGTGTGCAGGGTCCCACGGCTTTGGGCTGTCCTCGACTGCTTTCCCAGGCCACAAGCAGGGAGCTGGATGGGAAGTGGGGCTGCCAATGCCCACATGAGATCTAGGCGCGTGCAAGATGAGGACTTTAACCACTACACTATCGCACCGGGCCCAACCCTAAATAATTTTTAAGGCATTAGATATTCCAACATTCTCTTGAGGTAGGCTTTATTAGCATCCCTTTGCAGAGCTGAAACCAATCCTGCCCTTGTTTATCCATCCTATCTCTCCACCCATTCCAGACTACCATGTCCTTGCTCTTAGAATCCTCCCTACTGTGTAGCGAAATCCTATGCAATTGTACTATAAGATTTTTTTAAATAATAATAAAATTAAAAATGTTTAAAACTCCTCTGTTACGCCCATGGTCTAATTTCTTCCATTTCTTTATTCTTGTTTCCACACTTGCACTACTGTCTGCCAGGGCCTGCTTGACTTACCTGTGCTTACTTAAATGGAGGCTTTGCCTGCATCACCCATTCCTGACCTGCCAGATTCACAGGGTCATTACCCATTGCTGGCCATGATCCAGGACTAGGAAGCTCCCCTTTCACCCAACATTCCAACTCAACCTCTCTCGTCTTACTGGCCTGGTTAATTAGTCCTAGCACATGGTCTCTGACACGCACAGACATTTGTCCTAAGTTTGGAGATCTTTAACAGGCTTCAAGACTAGATCATATTTTGAACATTCTCAAGTGGGTTTGTTCACAAGGCTCATTTTGCTCTAGAAACATAGTGTATACCTTGTTGTATGTTGGATCTTTCATCTAAGTAACATTCTAGGTAATCATCCAAGGTCTTCTCTGTGACAAAGAAACATTGAAATAGTCTTTAGAGTTTGACCTCCCATTTAACATTAATGCAGTCTCTAAAATACAGCATTAAGGCTCTCAATAGGACTGGAAAAAATAGATGTGCTGAAAAAACATGTTAAAAACTATTCATGCGGGTATTTATCTTGACAATGTCAACAGTGTTCATAATTTTAGATCTGACTTTTTTCCCACTCCAATACAAAAGAATGCCAGGTAAATGCACATTTATTTTCCTAACTATCCTCACACAAACTTTTATATAAACCAATGTCAACAGCTGAATTAATGTAGAGGAGAGTTATTCTGGATGCATTCAACATCTCTAAAATACTCAGGTGAACTCTATTATTTTCAGTCAAGTGGACGATCAAAGACATCCTCTCCTTTGATCCTAGTTGTTCAGATTTCCTTTACTTTTTTGCACCTGCAGAATTCACTGGTCTATAACCTGCAGAAAACTCAGCATTCAACAGGCAGCTCCACAAGCTTCTCTACTGCACTGCTTTGCTTCACTTGAATGCCTTACATTTCCCTTCCCCCCCATACCATGAGATGCCTGCCCTGAAATCATGATGTCAAATAAAATGTAAAGGGCGTTGTTGTCAGCCTTGGAAAGATCTGAGCACTTACATGCCAGGCTCGCTCCAGTGGGCAGCTCAAAGGCAAAGCAATCTACTCACAGAGGCACAGAAGGAGCGGAGCTGAACTGAAATTATGACAATTCAGGGTCTTGGTTATTTGGCAGATCAAACTGTGCCTGATCCTGGTTCAGATGTCTGCTTCCTGGTAGCCCAACGGGTAGCATGCTGCCACAGTTCCACGTCACCATTCTTCTCTTCCCCCAAGCCCTCCCTTCTTGTATGTATCTCCTCTCTGAACAGTCAACAGGTGTGTGATGAACTTCAGGAACACAAATGACATGTGGGGAACAACTAGTTCCTTTTAAAAGCTGTGTTTTTAATTCACTTGGGCATCATAAAAGGTTCTAAAGTTGTAAAAAATAAATTTTTAAGATTTTATTTCTATATAGCATCTAAAAGATAACCACTGATGATTGTCCAGGGCAGAGAGACTTTTATACATGTATAATTGTTTTTTTAAAACACTGCAGTGACTTCACACACACACACATACACATATATAGCAAGTAAATATATGCTTTTGTGTCCTATTTCTACTTCCAATTATAACACTCAGAAAATGTATACTTCCAGAGCATTTTTTAATTCAAGAGTTAGAGGCATAGAGAGAGCTCCCATCTGCTGCTTTGCTTCCTCATTGCCCACAGAGGCCAGGTCTGGGTATGGTGGAAGCTGGGAACACAGTCCAGTTCTCCCACATGGATGGCAAGGATCCAGATACTTGAGCCATCACCTACTGCTGGGTAGGTTGGCAATCGCAGAAGCTGGAACCCAGAGCCAGGACTGAACTCAGGTGGGTTGCAATGGAATGTGTGTTTTCATCTGGTATCTTTACCCCTAGGTCAAAGCCCTTCTCTGTACTTATAAAGTTGATGTGACTTTAGAGTTTAGTAAAAATGTTTCATTTGAATTGGAATCCAGGATTATAATATTACTGTGCACAACATACATTTCCTCATCATTCTACATTCTCTTTTGCATTATTTATGCTCGACATGCTTTCTGGATTTTGGGGAATAGTATTCTTTTCAGACAGTGATTAAGATTGCTAGTAATTATATTTTATGATAAAACACATTTGAATTAAATTTAATTATTATTTGAGACACAGACAGACAGATCCCCCATCTGCTGGTTCATTCCTCCAAATGCCTGCAACAACAGGGAGCTGGGCACTCTACCCAGGTCTCCCACGGGAGTGGGAGGGACCCAGCTACTTGAGCCAACACAGCTGCCTGCCAGGACATGTGTGAGCAGAGCCAAGATTCAGACAGACCCGGGCACCAGATACAGAAGGCAGGTGTCCCAACCTGCATCACAATTGCTGGGGCAACCATTCACAATAAAACACTGCTTTACATCTCTTCATACGCACAAGATGTGATGTTTATGAAAAATTCTATTCAACTCATTAGCATGATATCAAAGATCTAGCATCACCTTTGAAACAAGATAGCAGTACTTATAATAATAGGCTTCCGTAAAGCAGTGATAAAACTCCATATCACAAATATTTATTAAACTCTTCACTGTTACATCAGTTTTCCTCCCACACACCCATGCTGCCGTCCTGGTGTAAGACACAGAAGGAGTAGTAATCAAGAAATAAGTTTTTCTTTTTAAAAACTGTCAAAAGCTTGCTACCCCGGCATCCAGCGACAGGAGGAGAAATGTCTCCAGTCTACTACACTCCCCGGCAAGCCAGGTTTTAATTTGTTGAGTACGGGGGGGAAAAGCCTATAAAAATCTTGGCAAAATGCAGAGCTGCTAATTTAATCATTTTTAGTAGTTAAAGCAGTGATTTCAAGTGCTAACACAATCTGTTGAAAGAATTAATTTCCAAGGTAGGGGAGATTCATTTATTTCAACTTTTCTTTTCTGTTCCTAAGTCGAAGGCTATCTGGGAAGCCATCGTGCACCATGGAAGGCTGCTTCCCAAGGTTTAGGAGTCTTCCAGGAGACCCAGCCCCTGGAGGGGCAGAGAACAGGACCCTTGGTTTCCCTGGAGAGGGTTTTCTGTACACATGGGCAGTAGATAGCGATGCATCAACACCTGTAGCACCACAACCTGCGAACTTGGTGAAAACTAAAGTCCGCTGAGTCACACGGCAGAGCGGGGCACCTTCTACACGCTGCCCAGAGAGAAAGAAGGGGGTGCTGTATCTTTTGGCGATCTCTGCCATCTCCCAGTTCTCCTTGCCTCTCATCACTCCGTTTCTGTCACGGCATTAGAATGGTGCTAGAGCGTGATGTACTGACAGTAACGTTTCTAGTCCCCGGCAGCTGCCTTACTTTCCCCAAGGAAAACTGCAAGCTGAGACTTCAACGACCTTCAGAGAGGGGCTGCCAGAGCAGAAGCTGCTCCTTCGGTGCGGCAGACCTCAGCGCTGAGTGCTCTCAGGGTGCTCGAAGGCAGAAGACAGAAAACCTGAAGGAGAGTTCAGACGTCTGGGTTCCTCAGAAGCGGTCCAGGTCCTTTCTCTTCCTCCAGGGTGGCTTGGGCAGAGGGAGGTGGGGTGGGGCGTGGGGATGGCGATGAGGAAGCTTTCAACAGGACACAGACCCTCCTCACCCTGCACAGGAAGGTCGCAGAAGACACATGCCAGCGGGAGGGGGAGGGGGCAGGGCAGCCTCACAGCATCCCCGGGAGGCTCAGTGGAGTAGACAGAGGAACAAACTACTCTCCCGAGAGCAGGAAAGTGACCCACAGCAGTCAGCACAGAGAGTGTCAAGGGAGGCTCCACAGTGAGGAGCAGACAATGAAGCCGCCATCTGGACCCAGCGCGGGGGAGGCAGTCAGCCAGGATGTGGGACACTCAGGCCGTCACTGACCAACAGGAGCCTCCCAGCCCTGCCCCGACGCTGCAGCACTAAGCATGCCCCCACATCTGTGTCTGCCACTTGTGGAATGACTCTAAAGGAAGAGAATAAGTTGTACAAAAAATGCAGAAAGGTATATATCTAGCAGAGCTGATTTGCATGAAGATTCATTGTATTTACATGTAGTCCATCGACTTTCCAACAGACTCTAATACTTTTCATAAAACATTTTCTTTAATGTTGCATTTATTAGAGTGAACAAGAAATGGACATCAGGAAGGAGTGTGAATAGAAGAGCATTGTGGGACAGGCGTGGATGCAGTTATTAAGATGCAATGGGAGCAGGCAGAGCAGCACAATGGCATAGCATGTTCAGCCTCTGCCTGCAGCACCAGCATCCCTTATGGTCACTGGTTTGAGTCCCAGCTGCTCCACTTCAGATTCAGCTACCTGTTTATAGCCTTGGAAAGCAATTACGGACGGTCAAAGCCTTAGACTCCTACATTCATGTGGGAGACCCAGAAGAAGCCACTGGTTCCTGGCTTCAGATAGGCCCAGCTCTAGCCATTGCGGCCACTTGGGAAGTGAACCAACGGATGGAATATCATTCTGTCTCTTTTCTCTGTAACTCTGCCTTTCCAACAAACATAAATGAATCTTTTTTAAAAATAAGAAAAGAAAGAGATGTTACTAGGGAGTGCATCTAATATGAAAGAACCTGGGTTCAAGTCCCAGCTGGACAAGTAATTGCTCAAGTGTCTGAGCCCCTGTCACCCATGCAGGCCCAGATGGACTTCTGGACTCCTGGCTTGGGTGTGGCCCAGCTCCTGATGTTGTATTTGGGGAGTAAACTGGGGAATTGGCTTTCTCTCTTTCTCTCTCCCATTTTCCTTACAAATATAATTTTTAAAAGCAGAAAATCACATCTTTGTTTTGTCTGATGAATATTATCTTCAGACTGGAATCGCAGCTTTCGGCATTCCCTTGGGGGTAGAGTAGTTATTTTCCCTGGTCTGTTTCAGATTCGATTGATGGGTTCATCAGATGCCAGAAATAGCTGAAGGCCCATGCTGCGCTGCCTGCTTTTGCTCACTGCCCCGCTGGTGGACTCACAGAGCACTGTGCTGGTTTCTTCTTCTCTTTTCCTCTGGGGAAGGAAGCCCAGTGTCCTGGACCTGCATCCACCTTCCCGTGCGAGTCTACGCCTCTGCCTCGCCACGAGGCCTGGGGATAAAGGCAGCGGGCGGGGGGACCTGTGCTGCCAGGAATCACACATCACACAAACCAGTCGGAACCTTAGAACATTTATTTCAGTTCTTGCTTCCAAGCAGGTCTACAGCCAAATCATTCAAGAAGAATGATTTCTCTTCTATTTTTAAAGGCCCCCAAGGAAAGCAATCTGTAATAACTCGTTATGACACATAAATCTAGATTTTGAGAAGGTTCTTTCCTTCATCAAATCTAACCCTGAACCCATCATTATCTTTTGTTCTCATTTCAGTGAATTTGGATAAAAATACGTCATACAACTCTGTCTGAAATCTTGTTCTTGGCTCAAACATTGGATTTTGGCTTAAAGACGGCATTTATTCTGTGGGAAATGTTGGCCCTTTTAGGAAAGTTTCTGGCTTTGTGGGGGCTTTGTGACCGGATCTCCTGGAAGTGGATTACCAGTGGCTAACTCAGGGACCCCAGGCAGGGTTGAAGGCAGGAGCTGGTGTGGGTGGACTCCTTCCCGGAGTGCTCTCTCATCTCCAATGCTGCCCATGAGGAGACACCCAGAGGACCACAAAGCATTGGCCAGAGTGTGAGCTGAGAGAAAAGAAAGCAGCAGCAGAACCTGAGGCATGACACCCCTTAGCACAGACAGAGCCCCCTGAGACAGGACGGCCCACCCCTTATCCCAGACAGGGTCCCCTAAGGCAGGACAGCCCAAATAGGGCTCCTTGAGGGAGGCAGCTGTGACAGGGAAAGCAGAGCAGGATTTTTAGCAGCAAAATATTTTTTAAATAAAAAAGTATTCATTTATTTGTAAGGCAGAGTTACAAAGAGAGGGAGAGACAGGAAGAGAGAGGGGGAATGGGAAGTACTTCCATCTACTGGTTCATGACCCAAAGTGCTGCAACAGCCAGGGCTGGACCAGCTGAAGCCAGAAACAACTTCTTGGTCTCCCACATGTGTAGCAGAGGCCCAAGTGGCCTGGGCCATCTTCCACTTCTTTTCCAGGCACATTAGCAGGGAGCTGGATCAGAAGTGGTTACCCTTGGTTATCCACATTTACTAGCTCCATTGTCTCCTTACTACCCACAGAATAAAATTTCAGTTGCTCAGGCTGGCAGTCCACAGTCTGATGCAGTGTGTGGATCTACTCTCACACTATTCACTTACTTAAACTTCACTCCATCCATTGTCCCAGACCATGAGCTGACTGTGGGATGTAACCATCTCCACCCCACTTACCCGAGAACTTTATCTTATATCAGTTCTAGCCCCCTCACTTATCTAAATTCATCCTGACAAGAGTGGTGGTGTGCTGGTTCTCTGTGTTATAAAAACACGAATTTTACTTTGTGGAAATTCTGTGCCTAGGTGCAGTATAATGTAATAGTATACTTCAATAACCATTAAAATGTTCAAATCCTGGGATTCAGTAATCCCACCCCAGAGAGTTTATCCTCTAATACCCAGTAATTCAGGAAAGATTAAGTCAATCGTAATATATATACTTAATAAAACAGGATACAGCTATTTAATATCATAGTTAAAAGCATCCAGCTTATAGAAATGCTGACGATAAATAGGAAAAGCAAAGAAGAAAACTGGGATTGAATCTGGAAAGCTGGAGAGGAAACAAGAGGAACAGCTGCTGTGGGGGAAGAAGGCAAGTGGTTTCCATGACCTGAATTCTCTTGCTGCCATCTTAATGTCATCCTTGTAATAAGGTGTTTTGATAATCTAAAGTTCACATTCAGAATACCTCATCAGCAGCAGGTGAGCAGTTAGACACCAGTTGGGATGCTTGCTCCTCTCACAATTCTAGCTTCCTGCTGGTGCATACCTTGTGGTCAGCAATGTTAGCATGAGTGGTTGGGTTCTTGCTACCCACATGGGAGAACTGAATGGCATGTTTAGCTCTTCCTAGCTCTTCACTCCAAATCAGAGCCACAGGCATTCTAAGAGGGAATTAGTTGATGGGATCTTTCTGTTCCTCAAATAAATAAAATTTTAAATATCTGCTCATTAATTGGATACCTTCCTCTTATGATTTAATATCACAATAAGAGGAAGAAGAGGTATCTGGAACAGTAATAAGAAGAGATGGGTTATCTAAGCTAGGAGTAAATTCATTTTATCAGACATCATGAGGTTAGGCACCTTACACACCTTAGTTTTTTCTCAACTTTGTTTCTATTCCAAAGATGGCCAAGACAGCTGCTGAGACCCTGGTCAGCAAATTGGCAGTCTTGCCAACAGGAAAAAGGAAAGGATGTACAAGAGTGCACCCTTTCCTTTAAAGATATTTCTTAGTCAAAGGACACAAACACTTAACCCCACTGGCCAAAATACAGTCACAGGGCTACACCTAGTGGTGAGGAGAATGGGAGAGTTAGTTTATTCAGAGTGTCTACCAGTCCACTGAAATACTGCGAGTCCAAGAGCAGGTGCTCAGCCTAGTGGTTAGCGGGTACCTGCATTCCACATCAGACTACTTGAGTTTGATGCCCAACCCTGTTGCCTTATTCCAGCTTCCTGCCAATGAAGACCCAGGGAGGCAGCAGTGACTGCTTAAGTAACTGGGTTCTGTCACCTCTTTGAAAGGCCTGCATTGGGTTTCCAGCTCTTAGTTCCAGCCAGGGCTACAAATAGACTAGGTGTAAACCAGTGGATGCCTCTTTTCTACAGCAGCTATTATCAAAGAAGAAATGTCCTCAGAATTTTAGAAGAAAAAAGATACATGAAATTCAGAAACATGGGGAATGGCACCGAGAATACAGACAGCTGGGGACAGGCCAAACCCTCTTCTTCACTCTAGAGGGTCAGGAATTATGATCATAAATTAGCAGGTTTCAGTCAACAATGGCTTCAACTGGAAAAGCAAAGAAAAAAATTACCTCATCCACAAGTAGAGGAACCCTATCTACGTCAATTTAAGGCCATACTATGCAAAAAGTGACCCAGAGCAGACAATATGAGCAACAATGTACAGCAAAGGTCCCAAGAACAAACAAGTTTAAAAGGTTCCAATACACAAATTCATTATATTCCAATATACTCATAATAAATAGTAAATTGAAATTTTATAAAGTACTAAATATAATATCCATCAAAAATGAAATATTTAAGGTTAAGTGGGAAATGTCTATTACGGCCTATGGTATTTATAGAAAGTTATAAAACATTGATGACAGAAAGTAACCAGATCTAAACAAATGCAAAAATATTTTATGTTCACAGATTGGAAGATTCAATATTACTAACATGTAGTTTTCTTCCAAACTCATCTATGGATTCAATGTAATCTCAATAAAATTTTTAGCAGACTGTTTTGTAGAAATCACTAAGCTCATTTAATAATTTACATAGAAAAACAAAATACACAGACTAGCTAAACAGAAGAAAAACAAAGTTGAAAGACATTCTATTTGGTTTCAAGATTTATAACAGGGGCCAGGGTTGTGGCTCAGAAAATAAAGCTGCCCCCTACAATGCTGGCATCCATAAGTGCTGATTCAAGTCCCAGTATGCCACTTATGATACAGCTCCCTGCTACTGACCTAAGAAAGCAGCAGATGTCCCAACTGCTTGGGCCCCTGTACCCACCTGGGGGCCCTGAATGATGTTTCTATCCCCGGACTTGTTCAGGCCCAGGACCAGCTCCAGCCATTGTGGCCATCTGGACAGTGAGCCAGAGGAACTCTAAATTTAAAGTAAATAGATATTAAAAAAAAAAAAAAGACACAGGCCTGGCATGATAGTGGCTAAAGTCTTGCCTTGCATCTGCCACTGGGCACTGGTCTGCATCCTAGCTCTGCTCCACTTCCCATCCAACTCCCTTCTTGTGGTCTGGGAAAGCAGTAAAGTTTTGGGACCCTGCATCCACACAGAAGACCCAGAAGAAGTTCCTGGCTCCAGATTTCTGATTGGCCCAGCTCCAGCCATTGTAGCCACTTGGGGAGTGGACCAGCAGATGGAAGATCTTTCTCTGTCTCTCCTTCTCTCTGTAAATCTACCTTTCCAATAAAAAAAAAAAATCTTAAAAAAAAAAAGACTCAATGTAAAGCTACAGTAATCAAGATGGTGTGGGAAAAAAAGACAGTGTGGTATTGATATGATATGCATCAATAAAATAGAATTGAGAATCTAACACTAGACTCACACATGTAAAGTCTCCTGTTTTTTATGAAAAAAAAAGGTACCCATGATAATGAAGTGATAAAAGGATAGTTGTTTCAGAGGTGGGCACTTAGTCTAGGTCAAGATCCTGGCTGAACTGCTTTCATTCCATAGCAAAGTACCTAGGTTTAAAACTCAGCTCCAGTGGACAGCAGGCCCTGATGCACATGGAGAATATGACAGCCCATTTGGGCCTGCAGAGGACATCTGGTACCATAGCAGAAGGAGAAAAGAACAATTTGGACAACTATCCCAGCCAAACAAGAACAAGAATCTGGGCAAATGGAGGCTTAAGGTCTACTATGTCAGCCAATACCACTATCCAAACCACTTGGGAAGAACCCTTGGAGCATGCAATACATGGGGTCCCTAGGTTGATATCGGGTGGCAGTTTCCTATTTCCAGGTACTGAAACAGGAAGAAATAGAAAATTTGGAAACAGTGATCACATCCACTTTTCCCTTGGCCTTTGATCTTTCCCACCCTGATGAACTACGTAATCATCATCAAAAATAAAAATTAAAAAGTTTAAAGTTAAAAAAAAGAAACTTGGCTCTAACTCCTGACTCCAGTATTAAAAAAATTACTAGAAGCGCATTATACACCTAGAAGTATAATCTAAAATATAAGACTTCTGGAAGAAAACATACAAAGTCTTATGAAGTACTGCAAGGTTTTTTAAGGCATTAACTTATAAAAATTGGTAAATTAGGGAGTCCAGCATTATGATGTAGCTGGTAAAACCACAGCCTGCCTGCCATGCTGGTCCTGGCTGCTCTATTTGCCATCCAGCTCCCTGCTAATGTGCCTCAAAAGCAGCAGAGGATGGCCCAAGTGTCTGGACTCCTGCCCTCTATTAGGGAGACCTGAATGAAGGCCTGGCTTCAGCATAGGCCAGCCTCAGCTGCTGCGGCCATCTGTGTAGCGAATCAGTACAAGGAGGATTTCTTTCATTCTCTCTCTCTGAGTCTTTATCTGTAGCTATTTCAAATAATTTCTTTAAAGGTTTATTTATATTTATTGGAAAAGCAGATATACAGAGAGGAGGAGAGACAGAGAGGAAGATCTTCCAACCACAACAGCCAGAGTTGAGCCAATCTGAAGCCCGGAGCCAGGAGCTTCTTCTGAGTCTCCAACACGGGTGCAGGGTCATGGCAGCAGAGAGCTGGATGGGAAGCAGGCTGCTGGGATAAGAACCGTGCCCATATGGGATCCCGGCGCATTCAAGGCGAGGACTCTAATGGTTACACTGTCGCACCAAGCCCCAAGTAATTTTTGAATTTTGATAAGTTAGATTTCATCAAAATTTAAAATTCAGCTCCACAAGACACACTTACAAGAAACAGACAAAGCCACAAAACAAGCTTGAAGAGATATTTGCAACATACATTGGGTAAAAGGTTAAGCACACAACCCAGATTAAAGAACACTGACAGCTCACAAGCTACAGAAAGCAGCAACCCACAGGTGAGAGCGCTCATGGGTTCCTCTGCAGAGAAGATGGCGGCGCGGGTGGTCAACAAGCACATTACAGCACACACACTTCACCACAGCCCACCAGGGGAAGGCGGCGGAAGCCATGCTCTAACTACACAGCCACTGACACGATTGAAAAAAGGAGTCACAAAGTGCAACAGCAAGTCCTGGGAGGAATACAGAACCTATGCACCTTGCGGGCGGCCAAGTGGACAGCCCAGCAGGGCTCTGGTGCGTGGGAGGCACAGCCTCGGCTTCCTAGCACGCATTCCTGCAGCTCCTAGGGCACCTGTGGTGTCTCTGGCGGGGCCACACACTGACCGGAGGCTCAGGGACACCCATGGGTCGTTTGTGTGTGTGACCGTGCCCCTTCAGTCAGAGCCGCTTGAACTCCCTCCAGAGGGCACCTCCCCACATAGAGGCTCCTCCACCTAGTTACACAGCCACATGGGGAGCCACAGGGTGCGGCTCCTGGGCATCCAGGCATCCAGACAGGGTTTCTCCTCAGAGCAGGTCTCCCTGCTGTGTAGACAATGCCTGGGGACTGGTGTTGTGGCTAGGGGGCGCCCATGGGCTGTGGCCCATAGCTCTGCTTCCCACCCAGCTCCCCACTCACCGCCTAGGTAGGCAGTGGAGAACGCCTGAGGCTGAGGCCCCTGGAACTGGGCAGGAGACCAGCTCCTGGTCCAGCCATCAGCCGAGACAGTTAGCCTTTATAAAACTTCCACTCTGACGCACCTACTTCTCTCAGCCTTTTGATCTTCAACTCCACCATTTTCCACAATGAGTCTAGCATTTCCACTTCACTAAGAGGCCACCACTGCTTTCTCAAAGAAGCAACCAAGCAACTTAAGACCACCATTTCCTGGCACCCAGGTGTCAGACCTTCCCTCAAAGGACACGGCCCTGGGGCCAGCACATTGTCATCTCATCTGTACCTTTGACCCAGGAGACACAGCCTAGGTTGAGGTCAGCCCCTTCTTCCCTTAGCCTGAGCCCCGCTTACTCCTCCTGAGAAGTGTCAGGTGAGCAAACAGTACTGGTAGGACCCCGTGGGCAGCAGGAGCTGCCCTGCAAGCAGAGTGCCCTACAGGGAGGGCAAGGCTCCTTCCCCTGGACCACCACACAGGGCTGGGCTGCATTTTTAGTGCCCCGGCCCCAAGGATTCTGAGTTCAGCAACCCCATGTGTCTGACTCCTTCCTTCTCCCTCAACTAGGTGCAGCTGGCCTGACCTGATTGAAACCCCCCGGTAGGCCCCCTCCCCCTCCACACTCCCTCACAGCTTCACTTCTCTCACCTACAAGCCGGCCAGACGCCTCAGCTGGCCCTCTGGCCGCAGGCAAACGCAGTCTCTTCCCCGACAAGGGGGTCTCTGGCACTTCGCCTTATGCAGGTGATTACCGACCCTCAGCCCTTCCAAGGCTTCTTCCAATGCTTCAGCAGCTTGACAGCCCCAAGCCCTGACATTTGCCGCCAGTCCCCGTCACTGGGCGTCCCTGTCAGGCGCCTCAGCCACTACTCCACTACCTCTTACCCGAGGTCAGTCAGTCTCCGCACTAGAGGTCAGCTGCAGGGCGTCGGGGATCACAGCTCCCTGGAATCCGCCTGCAGGGACTGACTCTGTTGCCACTGTCAGGAAACCATGCTCCCTGGCACACAAGCCGAGGCGAAGGTCTCCACGCAGGAAATGTGGCTGGGAGCTCGCTTGTGCTGCCCTGGATTTCGGCCAAGTCAGCAATGCGGTCAACCTACCGGCCGGCCACACTTAGATCAACAAACAGTTCTGACTCCATATAATTGGGTGCTCAGGATTCACACTGCCTACATTTGGCAACTTCAGTTAGAGCCAAACCTAGGTTGCTCAGGACAAGATAATCAGGAAGTGGGTGCAGGAGGGTTTCAGCTGGCTCTGGGGGGCTACAGTCCAGGGAGCCCTGTGGGGCCAGGACTTTCCACACCAGCCAGCCACTGGGTGTTGGTTGCCCAACCCCTCTTGGCACAACCACACACACACACACACAGAGGACAAGATCATGGGTGAGCTGGTGTTGGACAGTGGGAGCAATCCTCTAAGAGGCAGCATGCTGTGGGCCTCTGATTGCTGCCCAGAGACAGGAAAAGAGGCCTCTGTCCTAAGGAGCAGACCGGGTAGAACCGCCACACCTCTGCACCTGCCAGGCCAGACTGCGCACTTCCAACTGGTCGCTCCACCGCTCGTCCGTGCTCTGGTTGAAGACCACGGCCTCAGCGTCTGCGTGTTTCAGAACCACCCCCGAGGACTCGGGAGCCCTCACCCCTGGCGTTTCAGCCAGTGGATGCGCGTTTTGAACAAGTTGCCAGGTGAGGCTTAGCTGCTGGCCGCTCACCGCCTACACCTGGAGAAGAGCCATTCAACTCCGCCCACGCCTCACGTCTCTGCTGGCATGGAAGTGATGGCTGCAGCTACCCAGCTCCTCCCCCAGGCTCTCTCCTTCTGGGCTCGGGCCTCATTAGCACGTCGGCATGGGGTCTTCATGCCAATCCCCTGCTAAGGGTACCACAGTCACAAGGGAAGGCGTGGGGAAGGGAGGAGCCCCAGCTCTGGCTGTTGCTTTGCGGAAGCAAACCTTTTTATGCAAGTCCCTCACACCTGCAGACTTCCTTTTTGACCTTGACAAATCCTCATCGATTTAATCCTGTGATTCTTGGAATCTGTTTGTGAAGACATGAAATGACACACAGAGGACAAGAATACCCCAAATCCTCTCTAAACCCCAAACAAGCACAGTCTTCACTGTGAGCACAGGTTCCGGGGGCAGGGTCACAGGTGGCCAGGCACGTAGTATGAAGGTGTATTAATTTCAGCACAGGGTCCCTGATTGATTTCCCCTTGGGCCAAAGTCATCTGAAATAAAACAAAAAGCATTTCACTGGCTTTTCAATACACTGAAGGATTGAGTCCTTCCTGCTTTTTTCTGAAGGGAATCATGTTTTACAGTTTTTACACCTTAATATTCCGGACAGGCCATGTGACCAGGTCACATGTTGCAAAAGATGCTGGGAAGACAAATTCCAGTCTTGTAAGCTTAGCAGATAGCAGTGGTAAAATGAGGAAAGAGCTGAGAATCACTCCTGAGCTGGCAACAATCTCAAACTATGTATTAATCAAAATAATAAACTTTAAGAAGAAAAGGAGAGAAAGCTTGACTGGAGGGTGGGTGGGACTATGTATGATAAAGGAAGCTGTGGCGTATGTGGCCAGCTGCTCTCCAACTTTTAAAAAATATTTATTTTTATTGGAAAGGCAGGTCAGATTTACAGAGATGGAAAAACAGAGAGAAACATCTTCCATCCACTGGTTCACTCCTCAAAGAGCCACAATGTCCAGAGAAAAGGTGATCTGAAGCAAGGAGCCAGGAGCTTCTTCTGGGTTTCCACACAGATCCAGGGTCCCAAGGCCACAAGCAGGGAGCTGGATGGGATGGAGCAGCTGGGACACCAACCAGCACCCCATAGGATCCTGGTGCTTACGAGGGGAGAATCAGCCAAGTGAGCCATCGTGACAAACCCCTATCTAGCTCTTCTGTTCAAGCTTGTGTGTGACCATTTGCATGGCACTACTCTAACTGTAACTCCACAACTGCACTCTTTTTTTCTCATACTCCACTTTGGCAAAGCTTGTTGGATCCACTTTTAAAAGATTTTTATTTATTTAATATATTTTTATTTTGAATTGTGGTACAATTTTGTTCAGGCTGGGATTCCACCCCCAACTCCCACCCCACCCCCGTCAGATTTTTCCCATTTTGTTATAATAGTGTAGTCCTTTATAAGGAATCATGAAAGATTTTTAGCCTCTCCTAGGCCACATCATCTCCACTGCCACCATCCTCACTGCTTCAGCCCGTCTGGCTGGAATTCCTGCTCAGCACAGCCCGAGTTCAGGATCCTCAGAAACAGCTCTTGCAGATGTGTCCTTGGCCTTGGCAGGTGAAGCACCCACATCGGACATCAGGGGACCTGTATCCCAGGCCTAGTTCTACTCCTGACTCAGCTTCTGACTAACACACACCCTGGGTCCCTGCCACTGTGTGGGAGACAAAGACTGGATTCTTGCCTCTTGGCTCCAACCTGGCTAAACCCCAGCTGCTGCAGTCATCTGGGGAGTGAACGACAGGAGGGGTGGTCTCCGTCTCTTTCTCTCAAATAAAAATGTTCAGAGTGTTACCTCTTCTGTACTCAAGACTTTGCAGTCGCTTTGTGACTCATTTAAGGTAACAGCCTTTGCAGTGACCCTCAAGATCTTCTAGATTCATGCAGCCTCACCTTCTCTCCCTTGACTTCTGCTCTCCAGGCACACTGGCCACCTTAACCTTCCTCAAACATACAATGTATGCTCCCACCTTAGAGTCTTTTTCTAAAAATACAACCAACATTAACTTTTCTTTAAGAAAAAAAAAAAATCAGTGCTCTCTGTGCCTGCAACACGCCACCTTGCTACCCGGTCTGCCGTCTTCCACCCTTTCCTCCCTGCACTCCTTCCCTCTTTCCTCCTCATGGTCTGGGCCCTCACTTACTTCTTCTCTCCACCCAGCTGATGCCTTCTCAAGGACAGCTCCCTTGTCCATGGGATTGAGCCACAGCACACTACCTCCACTGGCCACACTCTCTTTCCTCCCTACTTTGGTTTATCCACCAAGATATGTGGCTGTGTCACATTTTGTGTGGTTTACATTCATGTGTGCTTATGGCTTACTTGTGTCTCTGCTATGAATGTGCCTGAGCACATTTTTGTCTGTTCTATGCACTGCTGTATCCCTTGGATCTGGAACAGCAGGCAATGGTTAAAGAGGTGAGGAACGCAAAACCCCATTGTGGTATAGCAGGCAAAGCCACCACTTGCAACACTGGAATCCTAAGTGGCCACTGGCTCAGGTCTTAGCAGCTCCACTTTTTTTTTTTTAATAATCCTTCATAGTTAATTGGGTTACAAGGGGTCAAGGACTACAGGAAAGTGGGTAAAACTATTATTTCCATACTAATATCATCACTTTTTTCCCCTGTATCTGGGGTCAGGGGAGAAACAAAGGGAGAAGCTCCACTCAGTCTCCCACCCATCCCAAGTTCCCAATGTGGGGCATGCCCTGAGGGTCCTGCTCAAGCAGTTTTGATAGTTAAACAGTTCTGAATTACTGCCAATCTCATCGTTCCAAGCACGATGAAATCTATTCAGAATCCATTGGCTGACATAGTTTCTTCATGGTTGGGGTTCTGAGATCAGCAGTTCAGTTGGAGGGATCTCCAAAGAAACTTTGTCTGAGGTGATCCCAGACCCGATTCTTATGTGTGCTTGCCAGTACAGGGTCCGGCACCGTCCATCACCCCCATGAGCTTATGCACATGCTGGTCATTGCAATTGCCGGGTCAGTTCTGTTTCCAGCCATGTCTTCCATGCAAACCGATGGGTGTTGGAGTCCAGCCCAACCCTGCCCACTTCATACTCGGTCCTCATGCAAACTGCAGCCTAGTTGGGGTGACTCTCCATTACCCCCACCAGGCCTGCTCCCTGCTCCAGTTCCCATGCTTGCCACTGTGCACTGCAGATGTGTTCAGTCTGTCCCACATCCCATTTAGCTCTCATACATGTCAATGGGCACTGAAGCCTAGTCCAACCCAACCTGCCCTACTATCCAGCCCACACATACTGGCGGATGCTGTTCTGTCTAGCTACACTTACCCCAATCCTGGTTTTCATGCTCTCCAGTGAGAGAGGCAACCCAAGAGGGAGGTGCCCAGTATTTCCCTCCTAGGCCACTCCCACTCCCACAGAAGACCTCTCACAGGAAATTCTACAGGCCAGAAGAGAATAGAGTGACATATTCCAGATTCTAAAAGCAAAAGTCAGCTCAGGATAACACACCCAGCAAAACTTTCCTTTGTCTTTGAAAATGAAACAAAATTCTTCCACAGTAAGGAAAGGTTAAAAGAATATGCCTCTTCCAAACCTGCCCTACAAACACTTTAAGATGTTCTCTTACTTGCCCTACAAATACTTAAAGATGTCCTCTTGGGGCCCAGCGGCGTGGCCTTGCAGCTAAAGTCCTTGCCTTGAACATGCTGGGATCCCATAAGAACACCGGTTCTAATCCTGGCAGCTCCACTTCCCATCCAGCTCCCTGCTTGTGGCCTGCGAAAGCAGTGGAGGACGGTCCAAAGCCTTGGGACCCTGCACCCATGTGGGAGACCTGGAAGAGCTCCTGGCTCCTGGCTTTGGATAGGCACAGCACCAGCCATTGCGCTCACTTGGGGAGTGAATCATCGGACGGAAGATCTTCCTCTCTGTCTCTCCTCCTCTCTATATATCTGACTTTGTAATAAAAATAAATAAATCTTTAAAAAGAAAAAAGATGTTCTCTTGACAGAGAAAAGGAGTAACACCCACCACCAAAACCAAAAGCAAATGGGAAGAACATCCCAGTAAAATAACAACAGAGGACTAAATTAATGAACAACCCATTGCTAAAATGACAAGACCAAATTACCACCCATTCATATTAATCCTGAATATAAATGGCTTAAACTCATCTATCAAACATCATAGATTAACAGACTGAATTTAAAAACAAAGCACATCTATTTGTTGCTTACAGGAGGCGTATCTCACCAACAAAGATAAGCAGAAACTGTATCTCTGGATTTTGATTTTTCCCATTTAGTTTCATCCTTCAAAATACTTTCTTCCTTATTAAATTCTTCACTGACTTACAGATCACACAGTAGCATCATTTTTCTTCAAGAAGATTCTTGATTTTCTTTTTCATTTCTTCAGTGACACATTAGTCGTTCAGTGGCATGTTACTTAACTTCACAGCATTTTTAATTTCTTCTTTTCTTCCTGTTGTTGATTATGCTTTGTGGCTTTTCATTTAATGGGATGTATAGTAACTGTGTAATGGAGACTAATAGATCTGGTAGCATGTTATTTAACTTCATGGCATTGTAAATTTCTATTTTTCTTCCTGTTGTTGATTTTGTACTGTGGTTTTTCATTTAAGGGGATATATATTAACTGTGTAATGGACACTATCATATCCAGATGTGAGGTTACAATGCAGTATCTCTATTTCCAAACTAAGATGGACCCCAATGAAACTGTTTACTGTATCTTGACAATAGGATGCTGGACTCTTTGCCATTGTCCATGCCTGCAATGATGGACATATGAGTATTCATGAAGAACTAGACTATAGTAATAATAAAGGGGAATTCACTGGGTGGAGGGGACAGAACTTGGGGAGGAAGTAAGGGAAATCCCAGAGCCTATGGAATTGTTTCATAAAATGATGATAATAATAATTATATATATATTACGAGAAGAACCAAACACCTGCCCTCAGTCTTTTAAGGACAATGTATTAATAAGTGCACAGATAATGTCTATAACAACACACAGGAAAGTGATAAGAAGTAGATGCCTAGGGGACAAGCATAGAAGGAGACATTTTACTGTATCCCCTTTTCTATATTTTTAATTTTATATCATGTGTATGTATTACTTATTCAAATTCTAAAGCCATTTTTATAGACATGACATTTAGCACAATTTATGTCATGAGTGAAATAAATGCTGCTCCTAGCAGGTAATACAACAATGGCAAAGGCAGCAGTTTGTGACCAGTGGGTGGCTCTTTCCACTTTAAGGTGAAAAGCTTGTCTAAAAACTGATTCTGTTAAAATGGACCCAGTTGTCAAAAGAGCTAACATTGCATAACAGAGCATAAAACACCAACAAATGTCAGTTCTTCAGACAGAGTAACCTCAGGGCTAAGTTCTACATTCTTTACATTTTCCATTAGCATAGGAACAACTATTTTTGAAATTCCTGCTCCAACAGAGCACATGATTTTTCATTAGTAACTGCGAAGCATTTCTTTTTTTAAAATCATATTTGAGTGCCCGGCACGATGACACAGTGGTTAAGGTCCTCGCCTTGCACGCCTGGGATCCCATATGGGTGCCGGTTCTAATCCCAGCGGCCCCGCTTCCCATCCAGCTCCCTGCTTGTGGCCCGGGAAAGCAGTCGAGGATGGCCCAATCTCTGTTCCTCCTTTCTGTATATCCGCCTTTCCAATAAAAATAAAATAAATCTTTTAAAAAAATCATATTTGAAAAGGATTGCAAAAACAAGGGGCAGAAGGAACCTTGTTCCTGTCTTTGTGAAACATTTTAATAACATATGAAACTAGATGTTTTATCTAATGTGACTATGAATGGTGTCTTAATTTTTATCAACAAATGGGCTCATTCATAATTTACTGGAATTTTGGCTAATATTACTAATTTGGGAGCATTAAAAAAGTCATAGGAATTATTTTCCGGAAATTGATAGCTGAAATACAGTAGTAACTAGACTTGGCTGATTACAAAAATTATTCATTTCCAACAAATGCCTTGTGAGCCCCTTGGATAGTCTGCTTGTTAACAAGAAGTTCAAATGGTTTTTCAAATAAGTTAAGAAGCTGAATTCTTTTCTGAAAATTCAATAAAAAATACTGTGTTAAGATACAAGATTGCCAAGACCAATACATTTTGGGAAGAATACTTGTAACTTTTTAGTTGCTAAGAGTTTCTTTTCATACATGGAAAGTACTCCTGTTCTTCTGAAGAAGTATTTTGAAGATGCAAAGACAGAATGTTAATGTAACTTTTATACAATGTTGCCATTATTTTTCACCACACCATTGCCAGAAAGGAGGGTAGAGCATATGACTACTGTAAGCAGCTTGTGAATATCTTTGCTTGCAACAGAATTCAGAAAAAGAAATGATGCATATGTGCCACTTAAAGTAAGGGTATTGTGAAAGAAAATTCTGATGTTTTATGGAAAGATGGAGCCAGTGAAATAGAAAAGTTTTAAGTTAACTAGGAAAATAAATCCAAGCAGCCTATCAACTCAGATTCTCGAGAGGTGAGGAGAGGATGAATGTTCTGAAAACATGTTGGGTTTTCAGCCATGTAGCATCCTCCCCTTCCTTTGTCCCATCAGCAGCTCCATCTTCCTTTAGAGGGAGTTCCAGGTTGCACGGTTTGTTGTCCCTAGCACACACCTCCCCGTGCCGATGCTCAACACAGAAGCCAGAGCCTTTCCAGCTGTCCTTTGCTGCCGTTACGGAACCGACTCATGACCTAACAAACAACAAAACTCTTGTGGAGACTGTACATCCAGTGGATGTAGTAGGAGCCAGATGCTCCCATCAGCAAAAGTATGGAGTGAGACCATGGAGTCTCTTGCCTGCCTCACCTCCATGCCCCTCACCAACCCCGCCACCCCACTACCTCCTCCACCCCACCACCCTTGCCTCGTACTGAGTGGCTTTCAGGTCTCTCAGCCTTCTGTTATTTTGGTGAGTCCCCAGTGCGTCTACTGATATATGGATTCAGTCATTGGTAACAGAAGTCAAAAATAACAGGACAGATAAGTAATCAAAGCACAAATGAAAGTTTGAATATTGGCAGTCTGGATCCCAGAATACTTAGAGTTGTCTGTTCAGACAGAGCTCCAATCATCACCTACGCTATGAAAAATGAAGAAGTGTATGCCTCCACCTTTTTAGAAGTCCAGTGAGTTGTGCAGATGGCATCCATTTACATCCCACTGATCATTATCTAATCACATGGCCAGACCTAGCTGCAAGAGAGTCTGAGAAATGTGGTCCTTATTCTTGTAGCTCTTGTACCAAGATTTGAGCCAAAATGAAAGAGTAGAAACTGAGTAACATTAAGCATTGTCATCCACTTTCCATAACTACTTTTTTTTACATTAAATCAGCAAGATTATTTTTAATACTACCAACAAAGAATTGTGTCTGACAGCTCAGGCCCTACAAAAAACCAATATGGTGTCACAGCCTCTGGTATCACTACACACTCCAAGGTGTTTATCAGAAACTGGTAGTTAATCTCTTCTGTTCCTTCCACATTCAACCAACCACCCAATCCCCTTCATTCAATTTCCTTAACAATTCTCAACTCCAACCCCCTTTGCTTCATTCTCATATTGTTGATTGGGATCAAGTCTTGGCCACTAATCCCATTCCACCTCCTTTGCCTTCAACCCCTGACATCACAGCTCCTGGACAGCTCTTTCTAAAATCTAATTCTGCACAACATTTCTTCAATCTCCCCCCAAAATGCTTCAATTAAATCTTCATAAGGCTAGATTTCAAACTCACACGTCCTTAGGTGGCTTCTAATGCCCTTCACTGGTCTCTTGCCATTCTTCCTTACTAATACCCCAATCTCCGGTCAAGTTATTCGGAATGCCTCAGTAATCTGCAACCGCGAGTGGTTCAGCTTGGCAGGGAGAGAGGATTCAGGACAGCATGCTGTCCCAGGTAGAGAAGAGAACTAGCAGGGCTACTTTATGAATGAGAGATGTGGCATAGTGATGCGTTATTATTCATGTTCATGTCTGTGCCAGACACTGAAAGAAATCCCACGTCAGTAAAATGACACATCACTAGAAATCATGCAGAAACACTGATCATATCCTCTGATCTACAACTATTTCATTCTTCAATAACATAACTGGTCGTAAGTCATCAGTGTGAGTTCAAATTACTACAATCTGGTAGACTCGGAAATTGTACATAAATGTATGAAGGTTACTTTGTGATTTGTCAAAACGTTGCACCACACACAGACATCAAGCAAATGTAACAAAGGTAATAGCACATCACTACACTCTGATACAACAGAAGGAAGGAAATGCAGATAACATTAATGATAAATAGGAAATGAAGCAATGTTTTTGCATCAGGATGACAGTGAGTAAAGCAAAACGACGGCATAAGGACACTTGATGCATTAATTTCTGCAGTAGGATAAATTCCTGTGTGCTGCAAAAATGACGACACAAGGATTAAACAGGAACACGTGACTTGGACATGAAGAAGCAGCTGATGACAGATGCTTTCAAAGAGGAAATCCTGAGTCCATCAGACTCCCCTTGGGGTGACCAGCGACCTGCTCAGAGGCAAGGGGCTGAGTTGACACCTCTGCACTAGCATGTTATAGTGCTCATGAGAGAATGTGAAACCTGCTGAGCTTCAAATTCACATTATGAGGCATATAGTGGAATGCATCCATATAAAGATCGACTTGGTGATTTATAAGTCAGAAATCTGTAACCTGGATTTTACAGGATCCAGGTGGTATGCAACTTTTTAGAAAATTTCATTATAAAAACCATGATATGGGATCGGTACATTAGCCTAGTGGCTAAAGTCCTCACCTTGAATGCACTGGAATCCTATATGGGCAAAGGTTCTAATCCTGGCAGCCCCATTTCCCATCCAGCCTGTGGTCTGAGAGAGCACTCAAGGGCAGCCCAAAGCCTGGGGACAGTGCACTCATGTGGGAGATCCAGAGGCGGCTCCTGGCTCCCGGCTTCAGATTGGCTCAGCTCCAACTGTTGCGGCCGCTTAGGGAATGAATCAGCAAATGGAAGATCTTCCTCTCTGTCTCTCCTCCTCTCTGTATATCTGACTGTTCAATAAAAATAAATCTTAAAAAAATAAATAAAAAAAAAAACAAAAAAAATCAGGCATTTGATACATCTTAGCAATCCAATGCTTTCCTTCATTTAAAGGTATATCTATATCACATGAACATGATATTATGCATAAATGATTTATTTACTCTTATATCCATATATAACATTACTAATCTGCAAATTTAGCCCTTTAAATATGTCTTTGGAGCAAGAAAGGAAATAAAATTAAAACGATTTGTTACACTCAAAATATGATTGTCTGATGCAGGCTAGTGACTAGTCATTTGCAGATCAATTTCAAATAAAAATATTCTTTTATCATTTATTGATATAAAGATTGAAAACAGCAAAGAGGCAAGTTTAAAAAAGGAACTTACTTACAGGCATTTACCTACAGGCATAAAAATATATGCACAAATTTTGTAGAGTCTGTTCAAAATCCTTCACCTGATACAGCTCTCCCTGTGGCTCTCCTCTCTGTTACCTACAGTCCACAAATGAGCTTTCGTGAGGGGCTGATAAAGGGGTACAGTTCCAGAACACACTGCAGAACTGCATATATTCCAGGTGCAGGTTTGTATGCCCATCACTCTTTCAATATACACACAGTACCAGAAACAACAACCACTGCTGTCGCTGCAGTTCCCAGACCGCCAGAAAAAATGAATTCTCTTTAAGAGTCTGTTGACTCCAAGGAACAGATACGCAAACACGGTTAATCAGAGTAGGAGACATTTGTGATTTGCCTTGCACGCACCGATCGGTCCTTTGCTAAGCCATGGCTAGGGTTGCTGCCTACAGGTTGTGTGCCGCACAACTCTGTCACTGGCTATGAAAATGGCGATCGGAGAGGCTGTGCACAGCCCCTCGCTTCCCTCTGTGGTCCTCTATGCTCACTCTCACAGTCAGCACAATCTGGTGAACCACTAACTTAATTTTTTCTTTAATTTTTATTAGAAGAGCATATTTACAGAGAGAAGGAGAGACAGAGAAAAAGATCTTCTGTCTACTGGTTCACTCCCTAAGTGGCCCCAATGGCTGAAGACAAACCAATCCAAAGCCAGGAACTTCTTCCAGGTCTCCCATCGGGTACAGGTGCCCAAGGCCAGTGGACCATCCACCACTGAAATCCCAGGCCATTAGCAGGGGGCTGGATGAAAAGTGGAGCAGTGAGGACATGAATTGGCACCCATATGGGATCCCAGCACTTACAAGGGAGGATTTAGCCAGTGAACCATCTCACCTGGCCCTGAACCACTACCTTTTGTCCTGGAGTTAGAATGCATAGCCAGGCCTAATGCTTCCCATTCCACTGGCCTCTGGGTCGGTGGGGAGGTGGGATGGGTATAAATAGACTAAACTTTAACTAGTCGAAGCAGCTGGACCTCAGGATTCTTGATGGGAATGTGTAGCCCTACAACATAATTTTCTAAATAAAAAACATCAATTTTTTTTCCATGCTAACAAAGGAGGCAACTACCAATTAAATGTGCTGCAATGAGGGCTTTTGATTTCTTCCTCATAACACTAGTTTTATTCACTCCGTTGTAGGCAGTCTCTCTCATGCCCAGAGACACCACTGAGATCGGGCTGCCTAGAGTCTAGTATTACGAGCTTAGGGGAAAATCTCTTCTGTGGTCTAAATGGAGAATGAACGACACATATTGCCCAAATCTCTAAGTTACAGGGCTCAACAGACTGTAACACATCTGGCGGTAGTGAGTTCACCATCACGGCAGGTGATCAAACCCAGGCTGGGCATTCACTGACAAAGCATGTAGCAGAAGCAGAGTGAGGAGGGTAGAGATTCCAGTGTCCCCTGGGAGTGTGGAGCAGCCTATTGCCAAGGTGATGCATTTCACATGGGTTTTTAAATAGTAAAGATATTCAAACACATGCACACCAACAGAGACACACTGTTTTCAGAATTAGACAGACCGTGCTATGGCTTCACCTCCAAAACGTTTTGGAAGCCGCAGAGTGTGGAGATGCATTCCGACAGCGACTCTTTCAGCTGCCTCTAAGTCAGGATTATGAACCAGGTTCTAGGGTGATTTTCCTCACGATTTTGTTGAGACAGTCTATTTCTTTGTGCATTATGTTATTTTTATGTCACTAATTTAGAATTTTATGAAGTCTCCTCCCATATATTTTCCCCAGATAGCTATCTGCAAAGCACATACATAACACAATGACTAATTTTTTGGTCATTTATGTCTTTCACTTCACCAATTTATTTACAGATTTATGGCTCATTGAGTTTCACAGTTCAGAAATTAATGCTAAATCAATATTTTGTGTACATTTATTATGATTGTACTGTAAATTATTTCGCAATAGATTGTCTCACTGATGCAGTGTAAAACTCTATTGTATATAAATGAAAACATTAACCAAGTCGAAGGCATAAAATCAGCTAGCACCCTGATATAGCAGCTTTTGAGTGAGAAACTATATAGCATTTTTATGTAACATATGGGAAAACTGTGTGGCACGGGAGTTTTTAGCATGAATTCTACAGTTGTACTAAATCTAACATGTCAGTCTCTCTGTACACGCCAGCCAGATTGAAAGCGCTAAACTTTCACTGCTGCATGCAGAGTTGAATTATTGAACACGGCTGTGTTCGAGGAAGCCCAGCCTCGTCAGGCACGTCAGGACCGTTAGCATCTACACACGAAATCATCTGATCAGCTGGCTATTCCAACACATCGTTCTCTTTCAAATTCAGGAGTCTCTCCAAAATCGTTCTCAAGTTTGGAGCACTCTACTATCTTTTAAGTACAAATCTCCATCAATACAATGGAAGAAACACACACACACACTCTCTCTCTCTCTCTCTCTGAAATTCTCATCACCACACTTTCAGGTTTTTCTCTGCTTTTGACAAATCGTAAACTGGGAACTGCATAACTAACTCCGTTTTAAATTTTTTTTTTTCCACATCTGACTTAAAGAAGAGAATGTACGTAATTGCCAGAGTGCTTTCAGAAGCACAAACAGGTGTACAGAGAAAGCTTCAAAGAGTACAGGAACCAGCAGGTGACGGGCCTGGTGGTTAAGCTGTCCATTTCCCGTATCAGAGTCTCTGGCTCCCAGCCGCAGTCTCCTCCTCATGTAGGTCATGGGAGGCAGCACGGGGTGGCACAAGTCCTTGGGTTCAGTCATCACTGGGAGACCTGCATTGACTCTGAACTTAATCGGCGGCCCAGCCCTGGATGATTGTGGGCATCTGGGGAGCGAGTCAACAGATGGAAGCAGACTCTGCCTCGGTCTTGATTGGTCTCTCTCCTTCTGTCTCTCTTGACTATATTTCTTTTCAAAATGTATAAATTCATGAAAAATGTATATTATGAAAAACATGTTTGGATTTCTAAGATTAAAAAAAAAAACTTCTCTCTTAATTCCATTCTCCACAGACTTTCAAGTCTCCTCACACAGTTCAATGAATTTCCCTCAAATGAATGCAGCCCTGTAACCCTAAAGCAGATCAAGACTTAGGAATTTCCCAGCTCCCCAGTAGCCTCCTGCCCCCTGTATGCAGTCACAAGCCACTCACCTCTAGGGGAAATGCTATTCTGACTTCAACAGGAATACTTTTGCCTGCTCTCGTCCTTTGTGTGAGGCGGGCAGCACATCAGTACCCTGGGAAACGGCTTCATCCCCTCAGTGTAGGTTTGCTTTGCTGCATGGTGCACTCCTTGTCGCACATCCTCTACCATTCCACTGCATGCCCCAATTTGCTAATCTGCCTTCTGGTGAAGCGCATGTGGGGAGCTTGGCTATTACAAACAGTACTGCTGTGAGCAATCCAGAGCATGACTTTCAGTGAATACGAGGAGGCGTTTGTGTTGGACAGAGATAAAAATATATATATTGTATTAATGGGGCTGCAGCAGTAACTGTTATGGCTAAGGCTCTGTCTGCGGCAGCAGCATTCCAATATGGGCACCAGTTTGAGATCCAGCTGTTCCACTTCCCATCCCGCTCCCTGCTTGTGGCCTGGGAAAGCAGTCAAGAATGACCCAAAGCCTTGGGACCCTGCACCCACATGGGAGACCCAGAAGAACCTCCTGCCTCTTGGTTTCAGCCTCTTTGTCTATCTCCTTCCCCATCTCTCTCTGTCCTTTCTCTCTCTCTCTCTCTCACTCACTCATTCATGCACTGTTTGGTGCATAGGCTAGCATGCCACTTGGGACGCCTGTATACCACATAGGAGTGCCTGGGTGCAAGTCCTGGCTCTGCTTCTGATCCAGGTTCTCACTAATGCATACCTCCTCTTGGAGATGATAGTGAAAGCACAGTGACCCCCCCCCAAAAAAAGATAAATCAGACTTGATTAAAATTAAAACGTTTGTGCTTCAAATAGTACCATCAAGAAAGTGAAAGGGATGCCATTGTGGCATAGCATGTTAAACTGCCAGCTGTTATGTCAGCATTCCATATGGGTGCCAGTTCGAGACCCAGCTGCTCCACTTTTGATTCGGCTCCTTGGTAATAATGCTTGGCAAAGCAGTAGAGGATGGCCCAAAAGCTTGGTCCCCTGCACCTACATGAGAGACCCAGAATAAACTTTGGGCTCCTGGCTTCCACCTGGCATAGTCTTGGCTGCTGCAGCCATTTAGGGCATAAACCAATGGATGAAAGCTTGCTCTCTGTCCCTCCATCCCTCCCTCTCTTATGTGTTAATTCTGCCTTTCAAATAAACAAACCTTTGTTTAAAAGTTACAAACCAAGCTGTGAAATAACAGACCCAAGATGAGGATGCCCACAGATTCCATGTCTGTGAGGCCTGTCTCTTGATGGTGTTTCCTCTAAGGGCCATCCTCACACAGCATGAGGTGGAAGGGTACAACAGCAGGGGGTGTGTGTGGGGCTCTTTTTGTAAGGGCTTTACGTCCACTCAAAAGCATGGAGCCCCAAGGAGCTCATCGCCTCCTAGAAGCTGCACCTGTGACTGCTATCACACTGAGTTTCTGCTTCCAAAGTGAAATTTAGAGGGACACAAACAGGCAAAAAATAGCAACGTCACTAGTTGCCAGGGTAACATAAACCCAGTCCACAATTACAACACCACTCCCTATTCACTAGGGTGGCTGTAATAATAATAATAAAGACACACGGGTACAGGTGTTTGGTGTAGTGGTTGGGACACCACTTGGGATACCCACACCCATCAATCAGCCTAAGACTGGACTCTTCACACCGCTGGGTAAATGGATGCTGGATCGAGTGCTTAGGCCCGTGCTGCCCACATAGAAGACCTGGATTAGGTCCTCATCTACTTTCAGCCTGGCCCAACTTCAGCTGTTACGGGCAACTGGGGGAGTGAAGCAGAGAACGGAGGATGTCTCTCCACCAATCAAATAAATTTTTTTTAAAGATTTATTTTTATTATTTTTTCATTGGAAAGGCGGATATACAGAGAGGAGAGACAGAGAGGAAGATCTTCCGTCCGATGATTCACTCCCCAAGTGAGCGCAACGGGCCGATACTATGCCGATCCGAAGCCAGGAGCCTCTTCCGGGTCTCCCACGCGGGTGCAGGGTCCCAAAGCTTTGGGCCGTCCTCGACTGCTTTCCCGGGCCACAGGCAGGGAGCTGGAAGGGAAGCGGGGCTGCCAGGATTAGAACCGGCGCCCATATGGGATCCCGGGCGTGCAAGGCGAGGACCTTTAACCACTTGCGCCACTGCGCCGGGCCCTCAAATAAATTTTTTAAAAGATTTATTTTTAGTTGTAACATCAGAGTTACAGAGAGGAGGAGAGACAGAGAGCAAGATCTTCCATCCACTGATTCACTTCCCAAGTGGATGCAATGGCTAGAGCTAATGCGATCCAAAGCCAGGAGCCTGGAGCCTCCTCTGGATCTCCCACATGGGTGCAGGGTCCCAAGGCTTTGGGCCATCCTAGACTGCTTTCCCAGGCCACAGGCAGGGAGCTGGATGGGAAGTGGAGCAGCCGGAATACGAACCAGCATCCATATGAGATCCTGGCACGTTCAAGGTGAGGACTTTAACTGGTAGGCTATCATGCTGGGCCACTCAAATAAATTTAATAATTCTAAAAAATAAAGCGTTAGCATCTATTTTAATATTCCTAAACGCTGATCCCTGTGGTTTAAACACAGAGTTAGCATGTAATCAAGCAATTGTACTTTCATGTGTATTTTCAAAAGAAATGAAAACATTTGTACAAGAATGTTTCACAGTATCATTATCTCCAGTAGCCAAAAAAGTGGAAACTTAATTGTCCATTGCTTGAGAAGTGCCTAAACACAGTGTGTGATATTCATGCACGGAATATGATAGTGCCCCAAGGAGGAGTGAGGTGCTGATACACACCACCACACGGATGAGCCTGAACAGCTCCGTGTCCTACGAAAGAAGCAGTCACAAAAGACCACAGCACACAATGTGTGACTTCACTGACAGGAAATGTCCGGCAGTTGTTCTGAGGGCACCATGTTTTCTGTTGAGACCCTTACTGAACTGGACAGAGCTCCTGCTAACCTCAAATTCCCTGTTTATGTGCCGGGGACGCACATGATGAGAGTTTTAGGAGCTTGGGTCTCCGCCATCCACGTGGGAGATCCAGATGGACTTCCAGGAGACTGACTTCAGCTCGACCCAGCCCAGATACTGTGAAGCATTTGAAGAACCACTGGATAGATTTTTTTTTTCTTCCTATATTTGGCTTTCTGTCACTCTGCCTTTCAAATAAAAATAAATAAATCTGGAGGTTGGCATTGTGAGACAGCACATACAGTATCCTATATGGGCACTGGTTTGAGTCCTGGCCGATCCACTTAAGATCCAGCTCCCTGTCAATGGCTTGGGAAGAACAGCAGAGGGCCCGTCAGCCCTGTGGAGACCTGGATAACATCCCTGGCTGTCCCAGCCCTAGTCACCACAGTGACTTGGGGGAGGGTGAGCCAACAAAGACTCCTCTGGTTTCTCCCTTTCTCTCTCAACTTGTCCAGACAAAATGGGTTAATCTGCAAAATAAATAAATAAATAAATATTTTAAAGGCTTAATTTCTAATGAAATATGAATAAATTAATCCCAAACTTATTTCCTGCTCATGCACCTGGGAAAGCAGCAGCAGATAACCCAAGTGTCTGGGCTCCTGTCACCCATATGGGAGGCCCAGGCTGAGTTCAGGCTGCAGGCACTGTGGTCATCTGAGAAGTAAGCTACCAGCTGGAAGAGCTCTCTCTGTCTGTCTTTCCCTCTTGCTCTCTCTTACTCGCTCTCTTTCTACCTTTCAAGTAAATAAATATATCTTTTTATTTTAAAGACATTTGTGTGGGCCCAGTACAGTAGCCTAGTGGCTAACAGTCTTCGCCTCACACACGCTGGCATCTCATATGGACGCTGGTTCTAATTCCGGTGACCCCACTTCCCATCCAGCTCCCTGCCGTCAAGGACGGCCCAAAGCCTTGGGACCCTGCACCCATGTGGGAGACCCAGAAGAGTTTTCTGGCTCCTGGCTTCGGATCAGCGCAACTCCACCCATTGCACTCACTTGGGGAGTAAATCAGCAGATGAAAGAGCTTCCTCTCTGTCTTTCCTCCTCTCTATATCTGACTTTCCAATAGAAATAAATAAATCTTAAAAAAAAAAGAGAAAAGACATTTGTGGAGCTTATGGGCCTTTTTCTCTGGAATATTGACATGCAGCCTTGCAGTTCTGTATTTACATGACAACCAAAAAACAAACATGGGATTTATCAGAAATGGGAAAAGACTAAGCCTTGTGCCCCCCCAAAATCAGTTGAGAATCAGCTTTAAATCTAAGTGAAGCACAATTATGCAATAAAGCAAAAATATATACAAGCATTATGGTTGTATTTTGTATATCTTATAAATGCTATTACCAAACCCATTTAAGATTGAAATATGTTATATCATGCAATAGGTGAAGATTTTAAACTAAGAGTTCACAGGTTAAGAGTCAAAATTCTCCTGTACAAATTCACTGACCAGAGATGACTGCTTTACAGTCTCTCTCTCTTTTAACAATCCTAATCCCATTTATTCACCCAAAAGAAAAGGGCGCATAGTTACCATTTACTGGGACTTTAATTTTTCCATTTGTATCAGTTATGCAGATTGTGGCAAGTCTCATTATACCAACAAATGCTTCTGCACTCCCAGTTTTTGGATGATTAGAGCGCCCTCATGTGGAGCTGGACAGTATTAATCACAGCACCAAACAATATCCTCATTTTCCTATTGAAAATGGCTTCCAGTGCCATTTAGTAAAGCTAAGAAATATATTTAATCCCACTCTAGTTTACTGTTGAACTTTTCATCTGTTAAATATATCTTGAAGCAATGAAGTAATTGTTGTGGTTTAAATTTTAACTGAAGGATTTTTTTTTCTCTCAAAACGTGTGAAAAAAAACTTGTAAACAACCCTTTTCATTATAACATAATTGTGTTGGGACCACCATTGTGGCAGAGTGGATTAAACTGCTTCTTGTAAGGGTGGCATCACATCCAGGATTGCAGCTTTAAGTCCTACTACTCTGCTCATGACCCCATTTTCCCACTTCCTGCAGCTGTGTCTGGGAAGGCAAGATGGTTACTAAGTGCCTGAACCCCTGCCAGTCATCTAGCAGACACTCTGGAGCTCCTTGTTCTGTGTCTCATCCAGACCTGGCTGCAGTCACTGGAGGGGTGAACCCCTGGATACAAGAGCTCCTTCTGTCTCCCCATCTCTGTTATTCTGCCTTTCAGACAAATACATAAACAAATATTATTCTACCACATATAAAATGTGTAGTCAATTAAGTTGTTAATTTTAAATTATTTGTTTCTTTATTCTTTATTACATTTATTTGAAAGGCAAAGAAACAGACCAGGGAAATGACCCAAAGCCTTGGAACCCTGAACCCACAGGGGAGACCCAGAAGGAAGCTCCTGGCTCCTGGCTTTGGATCGGGTCAGTTCTGGCCATTGCGGCCATTTGGGAGTGAACTAGCTGTGAACTAGCTGATGTAAAATATTTCCCTCTGTCTCTCCTCCTCTTTGTAAATCTGCCTTTCCAATAAAAATAAATAAATTTTACAAATCATTATAAAGACCTTTATCCCCATCAAAAAAAAAAAGCCCCTACATCCAAGGGAGCCAAAAGAGAATCTGTTTTTGAAAAACATGAAAGATAAAAATCTCACAGATCTAAGTATATTCAACGGCACCATCCATCCAACAACTATTTGCTGAGCCCCCACTACACGTCAGGACTGTAATGTCAAGGTGAAGCAACCCATGGTGACTAAAGCAAAGCCAAAAAAAAAAAAAAAAAAAAAAGCAACAGCAGCCCTGTTTTTTTTTTTTTTGCCTTCTATAAAATAACCCAGTAATAACTACCTCACCTAAAAGCCTTGCTATAAAGATCTAATAATATGATGTATGTGACCACATTTTTAGAAAAGGAGGTGTTATTAAAATGTTTACAAGATGTTATATGTGCCTGGTGGTTACAGGCACATATATGAGGGTTACGTTGTATATAGCAAATCATTAAAATAAGGTTTTGTGGACTTTTTTTTTTCCATTAAAAATGTCTTCAAATTTGTTATAACAGGAGAGGAAGACAGAATGATTATGGTACCTAAAGAAAAAAGTATAAACAACTCCCTTTCTCCATTGCCTCTCAAGATGCGACACAGCCTGTTGGAAGGTGAGAAGTTAGACTGGCTGTTCTGGACCAGCCAGAACGGAACAGTGATTCCGCCCCGGCAGCAGCCAGGGTGTTCACGTTCCCAAATCCCCTGCAGCCACACACTGGCAACCTCTGATAATCAAACAGAAGCAGCACAGGAGATGATTCTTAGTGGTTCTCTGATCACAGGGCCCTGAGGAGTTGACTAGTCTACCTCCCAATGTGGACGATGTATGCCTCATTTCTTACTTGTTACCTCCTCCTTCCTGTCCTCCAGACAGCCACAGCTTCCTTCCTGCTGTCCTTTACCCATCTGGATTGCTCCAGTTTCGCATGCAAAGTTCCAAGCTCCACAATTCTTTTTTCAAGCCCCAGGTTAAGCTGTTTTGGAGCCAACGGTCCTGGTGTAGGTTAAGGCACTGCTTGTGGTACCAGCATCCTGTGTCTGAGTTTCATCCATCTCTCTGCTAAAGCACCTAGGAAAGAAGCAGATGGCCTAGGTACGTAGGTCCCTGGCGCTCACAGTACGGTAAGCTCAAGCTCATGGGGTGCATGAGCAGGAAGCTGGAATTAGAATCTAAATCCATGGGCTGGACTCCAACACCCGTTGGTTTATGTAGAAGACAGGGTTGTATACAGAATTGACCTAACAATGGCAACTAACAGAGTGTGCGTAGAATGATTTGGCTCAAGTACTGGATTCCCTGTCCCCCATGTAGAAGACCCAAATGAAGTTCTGGGCATCTGGCCTTGACTGGGTTGGCCAAGCCAATCTTTGTCGCCATTTTGGATAGAAGTTCTCTTTGTCCCACTCTTGATCATGTCTGCCTTTCAAAAAGAAGTGTGTGTGTGTGTGTGTGTGTGTGTGTGTGTGTGTGTGTGTGTGTAATTACCCTGTTTTCTGTTGTTCCTAGGACATTTGCTGCGGGCCTGGTGCAGTAGCCTAGTGGCTAAAGTTCTCACCTTGTATGTGCTGGAATCCCATACAGGTTTGTGTCCCGGTGGCCCTACTTCCCATCCAGCTCCCTGGGAAAGCAGTGGAGGATGGCCCGAAGCCTTGGGACCTAGCACCTGTGTGAGAGACCTGGAAGAGGCTCCAGGCTCCTGGCTTTGAATCAGCTCAGCTCTGGCCGTTGCAGACTCTTGAGAAGTGATTCAATGGACAGAAGATCTTCCTCTCCCTCTCTCTCTCTCTCTCTCTCTCTCTCTCTCTCTCTCTCTCTCTCCTTCTCTCTGCATATCTGACTTTCCAATTTAAAAAAAAATCTTTATTAAAAAAAATTAAAAAGAAAAGAAATCTACTGCAATGGGAGGTTGCTGCAGAGCCCCCTGCTGGACCATCATTCCTGCTGGTGAGCATGAGAATCAGGATTGAAGGCAGACCAGGCTGGGCAGGGCTACAACACCTGTCAGCTTGCATGTGAGCTGTGTTTGGAGGAGAGCCGGGCGGGGCTAAGAGATCATATACAATGGTGCATGCCTGAGCATGAGTAAATGCAGGCTGGTTAGGTTTGCTGCAGCATCAACTGGCAAGAGCTAGGACTGGGGGCAAGTTCTGTCAGATCAGACTGTAGAACCAGCTGGAAAGTGCAAGGTCCGGGACTGGGAGTGTGCCCATAGGGAAACTGTGGGCATCTCTCTGAAGGGCTCCTGAAGTGCACCTCCCACTGGTGAGCATGAGAACCAGGGTTTAGGGCAGGTCTGGTTAGTCAGGCAATGGCACCTGCTGCCATGAGTGTGGGTTGGATATTGGTGTTGGCCGGATTGAGCTAGGTTCTATTACGTTAGTTGATGTATACAAGAGCTGAATAGTGTGTGGGATAGACAGGACCAGTCTGCTGCACATACTAGCATGCCCAGGAACCAGGGCTAGGGGTGGCCCAAGTGGAGGCTATTGGGGATCGCTCTAGCTAGGCTGCAGTTCCCACTGGTGTATATGAGGGCCAAGTGTGCAGTGGGTAGGGTTAGGGTGGGCCGCAGGATCCACTGGTTTGCATATGAGATGAGGCTGGAGACAGAACTAATCAGGTGATTGCAATTACCAGTGTTCATGTAGGCTGATTTGGGTGATGGGCTGAGCCATACCTCGCATTGACTGGTACGCACAGGAGTCAGTTCTGGGGTCACCTCTAGTGAGGTTTCATTGAGTCCTTCCAATTGCCAAAATGAATTACTGGATTCAGAACCCCAACCATGGTAAAAATCTAACCGTGGAATTCATGTGTCAGAACTGGGGCTCCACAGTTGCTGAGACCTGTGCAGTGGACAGCATGCTCAGACACTCATGGAGAACAAGACAACCAGTCCACTGAGGGCTTCAGCCGATGTCTAGTACTACAGAGGGCAGAACAAGTTGGGCAGCTCTCCCAAACAAGTATCTGGGAAAACTGAGACTCTAAGGTGGACTGTGCCAGCCAATTGATCCCGGCAGAATTTCTTAACCTCGGAGCAACAAAATAAACAGCATTTCCGAACTATCAAAACCACTTGAGAAGCACCTTCAGAACATGCTGCACATTGGGGTTTTAATTTTATTTTTCCAGTTTTCTTGACGTACTCCTATACCTGGGATTTATCCTTTATTCTTTTTTTTTTTTGTCCTTTCTTTAAAATTTAATTTCTTCTTTCTCCTTCCTCTCCCTCCCTTGTCTTTTTTTTTTTTTTTTTTTTGTATGAATGACAGAGCTATCATCAACTGGCTTACTTCTTAAATGTTGACAATGACCAGAGCTGGGCTAGATCAAAGCCAGGAGGAACCAGGGACAAAATCCAAGTCTCCTATATGGGTGGCAGATACTACACTACCTGAGCCATCACTGCCTGCCTCCCAGGGTTTGCAGTGGGAGGATATTAGAATGGGAGCAGCACCAGACTTTAAACCCAGGCGTACTAACAATGGGGTGCAGGTGGTCCAAGCAGCGTCTCAAATGCTACGCCAAATGCTCATCCCCGGGATTTGTTTTTATCAAGTATGATAAACAAGCAGACACGAAGGTGCCTGTTCTAAAAGAAGAGGATTTTATACTCCCAAAGCCTTGGGAACTGGTGGTACACCACATAAGGCTCCTCAGAGGGGATCTGGGTTTGTCTGAAGGCAGGAGGAACATGACAAACTGGTAAGAGTGCCACAATGGCTTCCATGGAAAGGAACTAGCGAGGCAGGTAAATGGACTCGGGGTTGCCGATTAGAGTAACTTCAGCAGGCTCTGGCGTGTCAGGCTATCCAGAGCTGTCTGGTACCTGGCCCTGGGGTGATGTGGGTCCAGGGACAAGGCCTATGGGTAAGAACTCCAGCAAGGAGCTGGGGATGTGGGCTTAGGGCTGGCTGGTGTACTGTCTCCAAGAGTTACCCCACCCTAGGAATGGTACTGCCATCCCCCATCCCCAGTAGAGAGGCCCTGATGCAAGAGCACCAAGGACACAAAAAATAAGAAAATACAGTTACTTATAAGTAGACAAACAAAAGCACAAAAGCAGGCTTGACTATAACTATATATGTTATATATATATATATATATATATATATATATGTTAACAACTATATATGTTGGTTAATACAGTAACACTGCACAACAGGAAGTATGTTTGGAGTATGTGTCTGTCCTAACTTGATTAGTCATCAACTATAGTCATGTCTATGATTTTGCTATTCTTGCTGTTCCTTTCCTACTGGCATCACCCTCCTGTCTGGGGAAGACCTCTGTTGCTTATGTCCTGGTGACAGTCAAGTCCCAGCTTCCCACTCTGAAAACCTGTGGCGTCAGATATTCCACCATTTTTCCTATACCAGGCAATAGATGTACAGCAAGCTGGTCTTAGCTTGGCAAAACAGACTCTCATTTGGAGCCTGACATCTGAGTGAAGGACACAGCAACGCAAGGGTAGTTGGAAGACGGTGCTGATGGCAGTGCCAGCTGTCCATGGTGAGGTGGCAAGCCCTGTCCAGAGGGTTCATGCAGTGTGGCCCTCAGCTGCCCCCATCCTGCATCTTACATGTGCTGGTGGGAACTGTGGCCCAGACTAGCATGACCTACCTCAGCTCAGCAGCCACCAGCACCTTCACCTCTGATCCAGCTTCTTGCTAATTTACATGTTAAGAAGCAGCAGGCAACGGTTCAAGTACTGGTTTCTGTTCCCAAGGCTGAGACCTAGGAGAAGTTCCTAATTCTTGGCTTCACCCTGGCCTTGGGACTGTTCTGGGCATTTGAGGAGCAAACCAGTGCATGGAAGATCTCTCTCTCTAACCATCACACTGCCTTTCAAATAAATACAAATACAGTTTAAAAGAAGAAATATCACAAAGGCAAAAAGACAACCTATCAAATGGTAAAAAATACATACAAATCATACATGTGCTATGGGATTGGGATATCTAAAACATAGAGAAATCTTACAACTCAGTATGACCCAGTTCCCACTGCTCAGAATATATCCAAAGGCAATGAGATCTGCATATGAGAAAGAGATCTGTAATTCTATAATAGCAAAGACACGAAAACAACCCAGATGCCTGTCAAAAGAGGAGTGGTTAAAGAAACTGTTGCACATCTACTCCATGGAATATTACTTAGTCACTAAAAAGAATGAAAATACTACCATTTGCAACCATTATGCTCAGTGAAATAAGTCCATCACAAAAGGACAAATACATGTTCTCTCTGATATAAGGCAACCTTCTTGTAAAATATAAGATCAACAGCCCTTTCAATACTGTTTTTGCTGTATCTCATGGGTCTTTTATTTTTATTTTCATTTCTTCAAAATAGTTTCTTTTCCCTTATTAGATTCTTCACCGACTTATAGATCATTCAGTGGCATCATCTTCTCCAAGAAGGTTTTTTATCTTCTTTTTCATTTCTTCAGTGACACATTGGTCATTCAGTACCATGTTACTTCATGGCATTATAAATTTTTTAACTTTCTTCCAGTGTTGCTGATTTTATGACTTTTCATTTAAGGGAACGTACAGTAACTGTGAATAGGGACTATCATATCCAAATATGAAGATACAATGCAGTATGGATCTCTACTTCCAAAGCAAAGATGGACTCCCAATGAAACTGATAAATATATCTTGACAACTGGATGCTGGACCCTCTGCCTTTGTCCATACCCGCAATGTCAGGATACATTTAAACAGCAGAATGGTGGGCTTATGACTGCTTATGAAGGACTATACTATGTAATAATACAGGGAAAATCAGTGTGTGTTTGTGGGGGCGGGGGTGGGAAATTTGGGGAGGAGATAAGGGAAATACCACAGCATATGAAATTATATCACAAAATTTGAAAAAATTTAGAAGTGCCTGAAAAGACGTTTGCACACAGAGAATATACATATGGACAACAAGCACATGAAAGGATGCTCCATGTCATCAAAATCAGACAATACCAAGTGGCAGTAGGAATGTGGAGAAACTGGGACCCTCCCACACTGCTGAGAGGTGTGAAATGCTGCACCTGCTCCAGACATCACACTGGCAGTGTCTCAAAAGGCTACACCCAGGCCAGCTTATGACTCAACAACTCTTCTCCTATGTGCTCAAGAAAAGAAAAACCCAGGCGAGATGAAGACACACTTCTGTGCAAAACCTTGTACGTTTGTGGTGGCCCTGTTCATAGTAAGAAACAAGAAACAACCTGAGCGTCCATCATCCAAGGTAAGAATCAACAAAATGTAGTATAAGCAGATGACAGAGTGCTATTTGGCAACAACAACAACAAAAAAGTACTGTTGTAAGTTTCAACACGGATGAAGCTTGAAAATACCATGCTAAGCCGAGGGTGCCAGACAGAAAGGCCACATACTTAAGGTTTCATCTACACAGAACGTCCAGAACAGACAAATCTGTGGTGACAGAGCATAGATGAGAGGCTGCCAGTGCCCAGGGCAATGAGGAGTGACTGTCTTGGGTAAGTGACTGTCACTGGACAAAAAGAAAATGTTCTAAATGTATAATGATGATTATACAATCCTACAAATATACCAAAATCCACAGAACCATACACTTTAAAAGGGTGGATTTTGTGCTATGTGAATAATACAGCTGCTTTAAAGAGGCCACACTATGGATCTGTTGTCCAGTACACACCGATTTGTGCTGGCAGCAAAGGAAGGGAAACCACTGCAGGGATGCAGTAGCCGCTGCTGAGGCAACACCAGCAGTTTCTAATTTTTGCACTGTCCTATATTTTGCTGGTAGTTTTGTAGCTTTCAATAGCGCTACGCTAGAAGCCAAAACAGAAAGGTCTTTTTATATTTTATAATAACAGCTAAACTGGGAAATAAACTTACCAATTGCTTTAAAAAAAAAAAGGAAATGAGCTAAAAACAACATAGATGTAAGTGGAGCTTAAATAAACCTTTGCTCTCAGTAAGATGAATGTGTTCCCAGCGGAGGGAGAGTCTGGTAGTAAAAATAGTTTAAAGCGTTACATTATTTTAAAAAGCATTTTGTTTCCTTTACTGTAGATGGCCAAACATTATTTTTAAAACATATGGTAAATCTGTTGGATAGTAGAAAGAAATGACATGTTGCTTCCATTTTCCTGTTTCTCCCACTTCATCTTTTTATCATAAATCACATTCCACTGTGGGAGGATATTAAATTTAAAGCAAACCAATTTAACTTGTGCCCCTTGGTATCACTGCCTCTTAGAACAGCACTATGACTGCTACTATGGTCTGACTAGCTAATTTTCAAACAGACTTTTTAAGCAGGTGCATAGTTCTCAGAGTGGAGCAAACTGGGAGTTTGTTTTCTTGAGCAAATAGCTCCTTCTATAGATCAAGAAATCTAACAAAAGGGGGAAAAAAACCCAGTTATGTAGGGGTGGGTGTTTGGGGAGCCAGGAATTTGCCTCTTGGGATACCCAAACCAGTTACTCTGGTGTAATTCCTAAAAAAAACTTTTTTTTTTAAATTTGGAGAATGAGATAAAAATAGCTCACATACACATTTCTGAGCACATATTTTGTTGTTGTTTTAAAGATTTATTGATTGATTTGAAGCAGAAAATTGCAAAGAGACAGAAGGAGACAAAGAGATATCTTCCATCTGCTGGTCTGCTACCACAACAGCCACAGTGGCTGGAGTTGAACAGGTCAGAAGCCAAGAGCCAGGAGCTTCTTCCAGGTCTCCCACGTGGGTGCAGGTGGCAATAGCCAGTGCTTGGACAGGGTAAAGCCAGGAGCCAGGAACCTTTTAGGGGCCAAGCATGTGGGTTATCTTCAACTGCTTTTCCTAGCCATTAGCAGGGGAGCTGGATCAGAAATGGAGCAGGAAGTAGACAAACCAGTGCCCATAAGGAGTGTCACTGTAGCAGGAGGTGGCTTTATCAGGTAAGGGCCAATGTTGGGCCCATGATATATTTAAACATCCATCTTCTGTCAACTTCAAGTGATGGACAGTGGATGACTGAATTCCTGTTTTAAGTCAGAATGGGGGCTTGGCACAACAGTCCAGTGGCTAAATTCTTCCTGTGCATCCATCAGGATGCCTTATAGATGCTGGTTCGTATCTTGAATGTTCCACTTCCCATTCAGCATCCTGTTTGTGGCCTTGGAAAACAGTAAAGGATGGCCTAAAGCCCTGGGACCCTGCACCTGCGTAGGAGACCAGGAAGAAACTCCTGGCTCCTGGCTTTGGATTGCCTCAGCTCTGGCCTTTGGGGCCACTTGGGGAGTGAATCAGAACAGATATATCAGGACAGAATATCTTTCTCTCTGTATTTCCTTCTCTCTGTATATCTAGCTTTCCAATAAAAATAAATAAATTTTGTAAAAGATAGAACATCTATATTACATAGTATATACTATATGTATTTATATATAAAATATAAATACACTAAATCACTAAAGACAATTTTTAATAAAAATATTATGGCCCCAAATGTGAGACAAATAATTCAAACTACTGTGAATGTTCAGAAAATGAACCCTTAGGGTATGGTGAAAGGGAAAGAAAGCAAAATTTGCGTTTGAAGGCAGGACAACATAGAAAAGAAAAGAAATCTAGCAAATTAGGAGTGGGAAACAGCATATTCTAAGGGAAGTAGGTTCAGTACAAAAGAAAAGTATATAACTATATAGCGTTACAGAGAAATGAATATATAAAACTGAAAATCAAAGAAATGCAGGATTGTCACTGAGTTCTGCTGAGCTGATCTGACCACAGAGCGGTGTGCATCTTCAGCTCACTTCCAGTTTCACAGGGAGCTGGCTAACCGTGTAGAACACTGGTACCAGCAGTGCTGTGGTGCAAGGATCAAGCTGCCACGTGCACTGCCATGCAGGAGCACAGTTTTATTCTCTGATGCTCTGCTTCTGATTCAGCTCCCTGCTGATGCACCTGGGAAAGCAACAGAGGATGGTCCAAGTACTTAGGCTGCTGCCTTCTATGTGGGAGATCTGGATGGAGTTCCCAGCTCCTGATTTTTCAAACCAATGTTAAACAATCAATCTTTGAAAAGAAAACTGGAGGTGGAGAGATGGGTAAAGGGAAAGCAAGCAGTGTTGTGGCATTGTGGGTTAAGTTATTGCCTATGGGATGTTGGCATCCCATAAGGGCACCAGTCCAAGTTCTGGCCACTCTACTTCCCATCCAGCTCCCTAATAATGAGCCTTGAAAAGCAACAGGAAATGGCTCAAGTGCTTTGGCTCTTGCATCCACATGGGAAATCTGCATGAAGCTCCTGGCTCCTGGCTTCAGATCAGTTTAGCTCTGGCCATTGTGGCCATTTGGAGAGTGAACAAATGGAATGAAGACCTCTTTCTCTCTTTGCCTTTCCCTCTAATTCTTCCAAATAAATAAACACATCTTTTGGGCCTGGTGTGGAGGACTAGTAGCTTAATTTCTAGCCTTGCATGCACTGTGACCCCATATGGGCACTGGTTCATATCCTCACTGTTCTACTTCCTTTCCTGCTCTCTGTCTGTAGCCTGGGAAAGCAGCTGAGGACAGCCCAAAACCTGAGAATCCTGTACCCACATAGGAGACCCAGAAGAAGCTCTTATGTCCTGGCTTCGGATCAGTTCAGCTCTGGCCATTGTGGCTAGGTGGAGCTTGATGAAGTGGATGGAAAATCTTTCTTGCTGTTTTGGTAAATCTGAGTTTCCAACAAAAATAAATAAATCTTAAAAAAATAAACAAACAGGGGCCTGGCATGATGGCGTAGTGGTTAAAGTCTTAGCCTTGCACGCACCGGGGTCCCATACGGGCACTGGTTCTAATCCCGGTGACCCCACTTCCCATCCAGCTCCTTGCTTGTGGCCTGGGAAAACAGTTGAGGACGGCCCAAAGCCTTGGGACCCTGCACCTGCGTGGGAGACCCAGAAGAGCTCCTGGCTCCTGGCTTCGGATTGGCTCAGCTCCAGCCATTGCGGCCGCTTGGGGAGTGAATCATCGAATGGAAGATCTTCCTCTCTGTCTCTCCTCCTCTCTGTATATCCTCCTTTCTAATAAAAATAAATAAATCTTTAAAAAAAACACATCTTAAAAATTTTTAAAAACTGACTACAATATAATTACTGTCACAGCAATGCAAATGATTCCTATCCTTGGAAATACAAATAGAAATCTAGCAGAGATTTGTTTTCCATCTGGTGAAGACAGAACTCCAAATATTATATTTCATGCCTTGTAGGAATTTGCATCTATTAGCAACTTATTTCAGCATGTCTTTGACTGACTACATAAATTCTGTTCCTTAAAACCGTCTTTGAATCAGTCTTAACACCTTACATGTTCTCTCATTAATGAGTTAGGGGTAAAAAAATGACCTCTCTCTCTCTTTACATTTGCAAAGGAGTCATGATCATACCTTTTTGAAAATCATACTTCAGCAAGAGGTTACATAATAAGATCATGAGGAACTGAATTAATGGGAAGATGAGTCGCAAGAAGCAACAATAGGGGAACAAAGCAGTGCTGACCACACATCTCTTCCGGGATGATGAAATGCTGGTGGACATCCACTCTCCTCATCTCCAAGGCTGTCCATGAGCCAGTACAGCTGTGGTGTCACCCATCATCATTTCTGAAGCTGTACATTTCCAAAGAGGTAGCAACTCTCCTGTCAAAGAAATGGGGAAATCAGAATTACACAGAAGCTGGGGAGAACAGTCTGGTAAGTAGGAATCACCTACCCTACAGATGCTACAAAAATGTCAAGCAAAAGGAGGTCTGAGAGGCTAACTTAATCATCTGTTCAATAAGTACTTGTTGGCTACTTACTATTGCTAAGAACTGGGTATAGTAATTTTAAAAAGTTGTCCTGCTGACATTTAATACACTGGAGGAAACCTAGACAAAGCTCATCTGTACTGCTGATGACATACCCCAGCTTAAGTACACGGACACTGACAAGCAAACAAAAGCAGCGTCACACTTGGAGAAGGGGCTGCCACCAGAATGAATCTCCCTTTACATGGGAGTGTGTGTTTTGTTCAGGGTGTGGACCCACGATGCAGTGCCAACAGCAGTGTGGTGGCTAAAACTCCATGAAACCTGGTGTTGGAGGTAAAGGAACTAAGAACATGTCTGAGGGACTCCAGAGTGGACAGAAAGCAGAAACTCCCACTGCCTTCCCTATCTCTGTTTTTTTTTTTTAAGATTTCATTTTTATTGCAAAGTCAGATATACAGAGGAGGAGAGACAGAGAGGAAGAGCTTCCACCTGTTGATTCACTCCCCAAGCGGCCACAACAGCCGGAATTGCACCGATTCGAAGCCAGGAGCTTCCCCCAGGTGCAGGGTCCCAAGGCACTGGGCCCTCTTCGACTGCTTTCCCAGGCCATAAGCAGGGACCTGGATGGGAAACACAGCTGCCGGGGTTAGAACTGGCGTCCACATGAGATCCCACCATATGCAAGGCGAGATGCTTTAGCTGCTAGGCTACCATGCCAGGCCCCCTTTCCTACCTCCTGTCTGAGGCTGCACACAAGCAACTCACAGGAAACCCCCTTCTCTAGGGCACAGGCCTGTGGGAGAAAGCCAGGGAGAGGCTGACTCCCACATCAGAAATCACATCTGTGCGGCGTTGTTGCTGAGGTGAAAAGCAGCAGAGAACAGCCCTTCAGAGGTGACACGGCACCCATCCAGGGTGAATCCTGAAGAACACAGAGGGAGAACAGACCAGAAACAGCAGAGTGCAGATTCTGAAGACTGCCCTGACCTTGGGACCCATGGTGAGCAGGGAGGAGACAGACCTTGAAGCCTCAATATACTCAGGATGACTGGCTGCTGAGGGCAACTACAAAACACAATGCTCTGTGGGTATTTAACAAACAGTATTCAGAATGTTCAGAATACAAACTGGCATTATTTAACAGTGGCAGGTAAAAAAAAAAAGAGGGTAAAATAAAAAAAGGTTAGATGAATCTACACCAGTGCTAAGACAAAACAGATGGGGCCCGGCAGCATGGCCTAGTGGCTAAAGTCCTTGCCTTGAACGTGCCGGGATCCCATATGGGTGACGGTTCTAATCCCGGCAGCTCCACTTCCCATCCAGCTCCCTGCTTGTGGCCTGGGAAAGCAGTCGAGGACGGCCCAAAGCTTTGGGACCCTGCACCTGCGTGGGAGACCTAGAAGAAGTTCCTGGATCCTGGCTTCGGATTGGCATAGCATCGGCCATTGTGCTCACTTGGGGAGTGAATCATCAGACAGAAGATCTTCCTCTCTGTCTCTCCTCCTCTCTGTATATCTGACTTTCCAATAAATAAATCTTAAAAAAAAAAAAAAAGACAAAACAGATGACAGAATCATCCAAGACTTTAAAACAATCATACACGGTCCTCACCATCGGGGATGCCCATAGGCATACTGGGTCTGGATTCAAGCCTGACCTTCACCCTTAATTCCCACTTTCTGGTCATGGACACCCTGGGAGGCAGCAGATGAAGGCAGTCACTAATGGTTTGAACTTCAAGCTCTGGATTTTGGTCTCATCTAGCCATGACTAGCATGCAAAGAGCAAGTCTTCAACTTGATCGGTGGCAAAAGGGGTGCCAGGAGTAAATGTAAATCACACTGTGCAAGAATCCACCTTCTGTTATCACAATGCCCAAAGCAAGTCATGGGGACGTGTAAAACAGCCTGGGCCAACAATGCCAAGGGGTACGCCACAGGTGGATGTGATGGTCTGGGTGGTGGGGAGGGTGGGAGGCACCCCTACAACCACCTCTCACACTTAACCCTCTCCAATCTCACTCTTCCTCTTGAATTCCACTTCCGTGACAAGCTCAAGACTTTATCTCAGGAACTATTGAACAACAGTCTCCCAGTTGAGCTTGTACTGCTATTATCTGTTAACAGCTGGATTTTCTGCAAAGAACCTGGTCTCATAACTCTATGACTGAAAAGCCAATGGCTTTCCTTGGGTCATGAGAAAAAAATCATAAAATAAACTTGTAACAAAATCTGTCATTTTCTGGCCCCTACTTGTCTCATCTCTTGCTGTTCCTTTGTTCCCACCCACTCCTCTGAAGACCAAAAATGCAACCTGTAAGGGGCCATGACGTTTCAGTACCGTGGTTTCTATATATACGTTGTTTTGAACTGGAATGTTGTGTTAGTTCTTCAGTTCTGGCAAATTTCAATGTACTTTTCTGGATTCATCTTACACAGCACAAATTTAATGAAGGTTTTCTTGTCTAACAAAGTTAAACACTCCCACTTCTTGCTTCCTCTGCATCTCATACAACCTTCAATTACAGTACTACTGCAACGCACTGTAATTATTTGCTGCAGACCTAACTACTCACTTCACTGTGGATGGAGACTAAGTCTTTTTTTTTTTTTATGTCTCTCTCCAACATTCTGTACAATCCTTGGATGACACTCAACGCCAATCAAACTCCAAACCCCTAAATCATGCAAAATTAATTTCGTCAAAAGCTTTTAGAGTTCCAAATGCACTAATAAACCTTTAATGTGCACTCTCAATGTGCTATGAATATACTAACATGAGAATATGGACTTCACATCAGGTATACCAAAGCTACAAAATGTATTGAGTCTTTTTTCCCATTTCCTGAACATTCACATATTTTAAAGTTTAAAACAGAAATACTGGGCCAGATACAATAGCTCAATTTGTTAAACTCCTCCTCTTGCAAGCACCAGGATCCTTTATGGGTGCCATTTCATGTCCCAGGTGCTCCATTTCCCATATAAATCCCTGCTTGTGGCCTGACAAAGCAGCTGGGATAGCCCAAAGCCCTGGGACCCTGCACAGCCTGGGAGACCTGGAAGAGCTCCAGGCTCCTGGCTTCAGATCAGCTCAGCTCCGGCTGTTGCAGCCGCTTGGGGAGCAACCCAGTAGATGGATTTTGATTTCTCCTTTCTCTGTATCTGCCTTTCGAAAAAAATATCTTTAAAACAAAGAAAAGTAAATAGCCACACCATAGTTAGAATAGCAGAGAGTGAGAAAGATTCCATAGAAAATTCACTGCAGTTCAGAGCCTGGCTCTCAGTCTTACTATGAAAAACTAAATCGTCACGAGGTTCAGGTTGTCAGTCAGACTCAGCCCAATTAAAAAAAAAAAAAGAAAGAAAGAAAAGAAAAAACTATCCTCCAAAAGGAGAAGCGAAAAAGCAGCAGCAGCAGCAGCAGCCGGCGTCTTTACCAGAGAAAAGCTAATCTAACAGTGGTTTTGCATTAAAGATAAATCCACCTTTCTGAGGGTAAGGTTCAAAGTGGGTAACTGAGTGGACGCTCTAGAGAAAATCAGGTGTTACCAATTTCATAGCGCGGCAGTCTCAAAAAACTAAACACACACCAGCGAACTAGGTCGGACAAGAGCACTCGTTCTGGGGTTTCCAGTCAGGCGACACGTGTGGGGTTCGCCCACCTCACAACGCGCAGGCCAGGCTCGAGCTCCCGCTTCGTACCAGGCCGATGTAATACGGCAGGATTGGGTTGGGTTTTGTTATTTTCCCCTTAAACTTTCTCTTCAGAGCCCAGTAACGATTTTAGACAAGTAGAATTCCCCCGAGGTCAGAAAGCCCCAGCATCACCACCACACACTCGAGAGGCGCTTCCCTTCCAGCCTCAGCTTCTCGGCCGGCCCGACCCCAGGGCGCCCTCCCCGGGAAGAGAAGGAAACCACGCGCCTCTGGCTCGTGCGCCCGACGCCCGCCGGGCGGGAACCAGGAAGGCCCGGCGCTCGCCCCGCCCCGCGCTCCCGCGGACGCGCCAGCTCCGGCCAACGTGTCTCCTCGTTTCTCCGGCGCTCCCGGCCACACGGCCCGGGACGACTGCGACTCGAGTCCCCGCCTCCGGGGGCGGGCTCTCGGAGCTTCCGCCGCTCCCCCGAGGAGTGGGCAGGGTCTCGGCGCCGCGGGGCGACTGACAGACTCTCACACACACGTACCACAGCAGCTCCGCGTCCAGCGCCTCGAGGCGCAGCCCCTCAGCCCTCCGTGGCCAACAGCTTCCCGCGGCCGCGCGGCCGGGCCTGTGCGCGGCGCGGCGCGGGCTCGCGGACGTCCGGAGAGCGCGCGCGCCGCCGCCGGGCCGCCCCGCAGCTGCTGGCCGCGGACTTGGAAGCTGATGGCTTTGGCCGAGCGGCTGAAGGCGGCGAGTGCCGCTGCTGCAGCTGTCGCCACCGAGGCCTCGGTCGGCTCCTGGTCACGAAAGGTCAGGCCGCGTCGGGGAAAGCGCGCGGCGGAGGCCGCTGGGGCCGGGGGGCGCGGGCGTGGGTGGAGAGCTGTGTCCTCCGGGGTTCCGGGAAGAGCTATTACTTTATTTCCTCCCTTCCTTGGCTGTGTACGGAGCAGTGGGAGAGGAGTCTGGATTTTTATATGTTGAAGGGACACTGAAAGTGCCGCGTGCGGCGTCCGCCCGGGGGTTTGGGGACCCCGACGGCGCCCGTGGCGCGGCGGCCTTGGTGGCGGGCACGAAGAGCCGGGACGCCAGCGATATTCCAGCCTGGCCCGGCCGTGGGCGGGACCCGAAAGCGCAGCAGCCTCCTTGCCCATGCTGGAGGCGTCCATGCACGGATTGTGTCAGTCATTATCCTGAGTATAGTCTCTCCTGGCAATTGCATGCCGACTCCCCAAGGTTTCCAAGTTTCAAAGGTATTTGGGTAATATTCTTGATGGCACCATTGATTGGAAGCCTACCTAGTTTGGGGGACACTTTCAGAGTGGAACGAGATTGGTAGTTTACCCAAGTGATGTTAGGCTGATACTGAACATGGCATTAGAAGATCATTAAAAAAAAAAAACTACTTGTAAAAGAAGTAAGACTTAACTCTCCCTTGTGAAGATTCTATGGTACAGAATCTACAACACTGGGCAGCGTCTCGGCCTGCACAGTGTTCATATCCTGAGTGCCTGCTAGACCCCCCAACTCCATGGCGTTCTGTCACTGGCGAACCAGTGGCATCAGAAGTTCCCTGAGAGCTCATTTCTGTAGGGCAGCCAAGCCTTGGCATGAAGGCCGCAGGGAAGAATCTGGTAGATCAGTCACCCGAAAATTCATCTGCTGTGATCATCAGCCTGTCCTGTAGTGACTGAAACAAGCTGAGTGAGCCTGTATTCAGCTGTTTACTTGGAATACTTTCTACTCTTTTAGGAGCCAGAACCTTGAAGCAAAAAAAGATCTGGATCAGAGAAAAAAGTGTTCCCCGGCCATGCAAGCTGGTTACAGCCACCTGCACAGTCCTGCAGGCCCCGCAGGCTCAGAGGAAGCCCTGGGCTCCCACTGTGTCCACACAGGACGGACCGGGGATGGTTCTTGTCTTCATTCTGGAGATGTTCACATCCAGATGAACTCCACACCCAAAGAATCTGTCGGAAATCAAAGCTCCAGGACTGTGAGGACAGCTGGTGCCCACAGCTGTAGCCAAGGCTGTGTCCACAGTCGCTTCCGGAGTCACTCGCACAGCGAGGCCAGGCCGCCCGAGGATCATGCCACCGAGGCGGGAGAACAGGGAAGCGGTTCCTTCTCCGAATTCCGCTCTCTCTTCAAGTGGTTGCAAAAAAGTCTTCCATATATTTTGATTCTGGGTATTAAGCTCGTTATGCAGCATATAACAGGTAGGGCATAGTGAAACACCGACTTTGTAAATGGCCCATTTCAGTTCATTCTGTTTGTGGGTAATCTGCCTTCACCTGTACATTTCAGTTACACATTTTCTGTTACTTTTTAAATATTGTGTTTCTTTTTAATCCATGTCACTGTTAGCTTATACAGCCTTCTTTTTTTTTTTCTTTCAATTAACTGAACCTTGTTTTCTAACAGGAATTTCTCTTGGAATTGGGCTGCTAACAACTTTTTTGTATGCAAACAAAAGCATTGTAAATCAGGTTTTTCTAAGAGTAAGTATAATAAACAACTAAAAATAACTATATAGCGTTACAGAGAAATGTTTATACAAATAGGAAATAACTTGTGAGAAATAGTATATGCCCCAGTCTATGCTATATTACATTTTGCTAATACTCTTATTCATTACCTGTTCTAATTCTGAGTTGCTTTACCTTTTTTTTTTGTCTGTCTAGTTACTGACAAACGAAAAGATTAAAGGAGGTAGAACAAACCGATTGATCTGGTTTGGCAAGTGCTTTCATGTTTTATGAGTTAATCTGAACATACTGTCATCACTAAAAACTCTTCCTTGTTGCACTTTAAGATTTGTATCATTAAACAAAGTTACTTAGCTATTTATTACAGAAAATTAAATTCAAAGGGCTTTTCCATAAGAGTCCCAGTCACATGAATCACTGGGAAAAACTGGAGACTTTATAGGTTTTTTTTCACATAATCTACTTTTGAAGGAGTGGTTCTGCCTAAAGGATCATTCATACATTGTGACTTGAATATCCACAGAACCCATGAACCCATGAAACTAAAAAATTCAAACTAATCATCTAAAACTACCTCAGTTTTACTGTTCCTTATCTGAAATCCTAGGAACCAGAAGTGTTGCGCCTTTTGGCTTTTTTCCTATCTGCATATATGTAATAAAATAGCTTCAGAATGGGACCCAAGTCTAAACCTGAAGTTTATTTACTGTGTATCCTTTACACGAGGCATGACAGTACTAGCATGCCTGCATTCTGTATGGGACCCACCACACATGATAAGATACACATCTCCACTGGGGTCATTTCAGTGCTCAGAACTAAGTGTCAAGATTTTTGCATTATGTTCAACCTGTGAAACTTTTAATTAAAATATCAAATTAAAAGATTAAAAGCAACCTTATTAATTGCCTACCAAATAAAAAGAAAATTTAAACGTTATAAGCCCAGGTTAACATACCTGCATTTTAAAATTGTTCTGTGGGAAGAGCAACAGAGGAGGCTAATGGCACAGGTTGCTATCATTCAGGTAGTATTTCTCATACAGTGAAGAAATCAGTATTTAAAAAAATTTGTTTTTAATACATTTGTTTTTAATGCATTTCCATCTTTTCACCCAGGTTAAAATAATGTGACTATAGTGATGATATACATTTACAGATACTAAGTATTTTTATTGAGAATCTGGAAGATACTCTAAATTAAAGAATCAGTCATTAAAGTAAAAAATATGACATTTAAGATTCTGATATTATCCAGAATAACAACATGTAAAATTCTGTATTTTTCAGGAAAGATCCTCAAAGATTCAATGTGTCTGGCTACTGGTATTCTTAGGAGGATCTTCTGTTCTTTTATATTACACCTTTCAATCTCAGACACTCTATTACAGGTAATCGCATTTTATGTAGTCACACAGTCCATAATACTTTGCATTCCTCTTACTTGCACCCATGTACTGTACTGTGGCTCAGCTTATACTGTGTCCTATCATGACTGAGCTTTAAGCAAGTCATTCAGATTGGCATTCCCTGTGCTTTGGCACATAACAGGTGCTTAATATTTGATTCCTGATTTTTTTAATAAACACTATCAAGTACCCTTTGGTTATCTCCCTTTGTATTTGTTTTAGAAGGAGAAGCCTTACTAAGACAGTAATTGGTTTGTGTTCATGTCATATTGAAGTGTTCTAAATGTTTAACTTTGAGTAGAGAATTAGAAGTCCTGGTTTCAGTAGAGTTGGAGATTTGGAAAAATCTGGAGGTGGAGTCAGTGCATTCAGGATTGGACTAGGCAAGGGTAGGTGAAGCAGGAATGGCCTTTCGGCTTTTAGTCTTGGTAACTGGCTGGATGATGGTGCCATTTTACTGAGCTCAGAAAGATGAGGGAAACACCTATCTTTATAGGAAAATCCATTTTATTTTAAACTTAAGTTAGAAAAGCCAAGAATTGTTAAGTGGCTCAAGAAATGTCATGAGCTAATTAAGAATAAAAAATCTGGTTTTATTAGCATCTGGCTGATACTTAAAAACCATAGAATCGGGCAGAACCCATTAGGTAAAGAAAGTGCAGCTGAAGGAGAGGGACCACATAGGACAGCAGCATAGCCAATCAGAGCAGCAGCAGCAAGGAGTCTGAGAAACCATCAGTGACAGACCCAGAGTGCTGGTAGAATTATAACAAAAGGGGGAAAGGGGCAGTGTGGCCTAGCGGCTAAAAGTCCTTGCCTCAAACATGTTGGTATCCCATGTAGGTGCCGGTTCTAATCCCGGCAGCCCCACTTCCCATCCTGCTCCTTGTTTGTGGCCTGAGAAAGCAGTCGAACATGACTCAAACTCTGGGACCCTGCACCCACATGGGAGACTTGGAAGAGGATCTGGGCTCCTGGCTTCAGATCGGCGCAGCACCGGCTGTTGCGCTCACTTGGGGAGTGAATCATGGAATGGAAGCTCTTCCTCTCTGTCTCCTCCTCTCTGTATATCTGACTTTCCAATAAAAATAAATAAATCTTAAAAAAAAAAAAAACGGGGAAAGGGAAGGGGCTTGTAGAACAATATAGGGAAGCTGGTGATGTTGACAAAAACCTTTCAGTGGAAAAGAGGGGATGAAGTTCTCCTTGCAGTTGGTTGAAGGGAGTGGCAGTCATCCAGGATTAGTCTTAGTTTACAGACTAGAGAGGTATCAACCATGACAAGATAGGAACTTTCTTTAAATTCAAACATTTAGAAAGTTCTTTACAATTAGAGTCTTGCCCAAATCCTTTATCTGCCTGTCAAATAAAATATTTAAATAGAAATTTAAAAGTGTTACATAGGTAAATTTTGATGTTTTTCTTTTGGTAGCTTAATTTTTTTAAATCCTACTTTGGATAATTTGAGCTTCTGGGAAGTACTTTGGATTGTTGGAATTACAGACTTCATTCTGAAATTCCTCTTCATGGGCTTCAAGTGCCTTATTTTACTGGTGCCTTCTTTCATCATGCCATTTAAATCCAAGGTAAGAAACTCACATGCCCTACAGAATGATATTAGCAGACCACACTTGTGATATTTGGACTTCAATTCTCTTGTAATCTTTCTGTTTGCTGGGTAACCTAATCTGATTATCTGTTCAGTCTGGCAAACATTTGCTCAAGGGCTTGAACCTAAACATTAACCTGCTTAGATAAAACCAGAATTAAATTTGCTTCAGAATAATCGAAAAATCTATCTCCACATCACGCAGGAAGATATTTAGATGTGTACTGTTGTTTTCCTCCTGGACATTAACATTTTGTAATCCACTGGATGCAGTTACTCAATTGCTTTAGATATTCAATAAAACATTCCATGTAAATTTGTTAAATTAGCAAAAAAAAAAATACATTAGCTTCATTTTTAAGCATAAAGCATTTTACTATCATAAGAGATGCTCTGAAAACTGACCAGGTGGTGACTCCAATGAGTCATGTCCAGATTGTCGGTCATCATTATCAAGATTTATGTTTCTGTTGCAGCATCATATATTCATGATGTTCTCAGTTGAATATTAAGTGTTTGTGCTATGTATTTAAGTAGCTGGGGTAGCTCTGTTTATTTGTCCTCTGTTTACTTTTTTAGGGTTACTGGTACATGCTTTTAGAAGAATTATGTCAGTGTTACCGAACTTTTGTTCCCATACCAGTTTGGTTTCGTTACTTTGTAAGCTATGGGGAGTTTGGTAATGGGACTAGATGGAGCCTTGGGATACTGCTGGCTTTATTCTACCTCATTCTAAAAGTAGGTAACATTATAAATCTTGTCATTGCATAATTTATGATTGCTAATTTGATACACTACTCTTTTCCTTAGCTAGTTTATATTTTTTTTTTATTAAATTAAGGCCAGTTTGGTGTCTACTTATAAATGTATCTTATTCTAGTGATGTTGTTTTTATTGTGTCAATGTGTAATATCTGCTCTTTTTTCCTCTATGGCTGACTCCCCTCAATCAACTTCAAATGTTAGGAACATGTAAACCAGATAAAGTTGCTGTCTTTGACATAATCAAGTTTATATTTGCCTTGATCAGATTGCAAAAATATACAGTAAATGTACTGTTTCACGAGCTGCCTCAAATGTATAAATTCAGTAAAATGGTCTTTTTAGATATGTGTAGAATGAAATGATTAACTGTGATATGAATAAGCATTGAGTCAACAAAAGAATTTGATGTTACAAGGTTCAGCTGTCATCTTTGGGTTTAGCTGCTAAGACCTTGAATTAATTATCTATTTCCTCTTTCAGCTTTTGGACTTTTTTGGACATCTGAGAACTTTCAGACAGGTTTTGAGAATATTTTTTACACGACCTGTAAGTACTTTTGTCAGTTAAGGTAAAAATTCTTTGGTAAGATTTTCAGTTTAGCAGTTTTATCACTGTGGAGTCCATGAAATGATCCTCTGAGATTATTTTCTAGTTCAACTTCATTGATCATCAGTTTCTTGACATCTGCCTGCTGATTACTGCAAGGCTTATGTATTCGAATATGGCTTACTCCCTTTAGTAAATTAACGTTTTTAAAGGTTGATAAATTTTTTAAAAATCTTGGCATCCTTTTTAATCCATAAATGGTAGATTCATGTATCTTTAGTAACCCCTATTCAGCTTCTATGGCAATGCCTTCCACTCTAATGTACTGTGCATATGAAGAAAGCTCACAGTAGCCATGGCAGTTTGTTTATTGGTTGGTATTTTCCTATTACTGAGTTAAAAGTAAGTTCACAATGTGGGACCAAATAATTGACACTCTATTGTTAACGTTATAAACTTTATTATATGATTTATGTTGATGTTCAAGTTGCAAAGATTACCACAGAAAGCTAATTTACTAGTTGGGAACCTCAGAGATTCCTAGTACCAAGAGTCATGTTTAAAAGTTTGTCAGCTTCACTAAGTGCAGTGTATTCCTGACACTCCCATGAAGGAAAACTGGTCCTGAGGTCATCTGTCAGTACTGCATGTAATTACGAGATCTTAGTATGTAGTGAGCTGATTTTGCTAGCCCTAGACATTAACACAAATAGAGATTATGATTTCAGATATGGTCAGATCAGTCATACTTTACCTATACTTGACTGCTCTTGGATGTTCCTAGATTTCTTTAGGTATACTTCCTGCATCATTTTACAGAAACCTGATCTTTTTCTAAGTTTTATTCCGTTTGAAGACAAAGAGGGATCACAAATCTTCCATCTACCAGTTCACTACCCACAGGCCTTCAACAGTCAGCAGTGGGCCAAGCCAAAGCCAGGAGGTCAGGGAGGTGACAGTTCTGGGTCACATTACATATAAATGCAGGTTTGATAAAATTGCATTTCAAATAGCTCTAGGTTAATTGTGCTGAATTTAAAGTACTGTTCTGATTTGAAATCTAGTGGAATCTATCAAGATCTTATTAGGGAGCTTGGTGCTGTAGCCTAGTGTCTGAAGTCCTTGCCTTGCATGTGCCAGGATCCCATATGGGTGCCAGTTTGTATCCTGGCAGCTCCACTTCCCATCCAGCTCCCTGTTAATGGCCTGGGAAAGCAGAGGACGACCCAGTGCCTTGGGACCCTGCAACCACGTGAGTGACCCAGAAGAAGCTCCTGGCTTTGGATCAGCTCAGCTCCAGCCGTTCCGGCTACTTGGGGAGTGAACCAGCAAATGGAAAATATTTCTCTTTGTGTCTCCTTCTCTCTGTATATCTGATTTTCCAAAAAAAAAGACAAATAAATCTTTAAAAAAATCCTATTAGGTATTACTTGATGCAGTCAAGATGAAGTTCTTTTGCCTTTGTGGTTCAGCTTTGAAATAAACCCTTAGGGAGAGTTTGTGAAAAGCTAACTTCGTGGTTATTTGAGAGGTTTATCATGCCTGTATTCCAGGAATAGTAAAGAAACTCAGAGATGAACAGAACCTTATTATCTTCACAGAGTTACGGAGTGGCTGCCAGCAAGAGACAGTGTGCAGATGTGGATGATATTTGTTCAATTTGTCAAGCTGAATTTCAGAAGCCAATTCTTCTCATCTGTCAGGTAATTTTTAAAAGCAAATTAAATACACAATCTATCTGGCAGTTGAAAAAGTTACATTTGCTATAAGGCAGAAAAACCTGTAATTATTTATTACTAGAATGTTAACACTTTCCTGTACCTTAAGCTAATCACTGGTAACATAACTGAATGTTAAGCAATTACATTTAAAATAGGTAGGAGCTTATATTTTTTTTAACATTGAGCAAATAGTGTGTCACAAGAAGCTGGTCTATCACTACCACTGTCTTTTTGTGTTATTCTGGATTTTTCCACTCTAGATTGTAGAATGAGGTGATTAGTGTTCTCATAGCTCTAAAAAGTAGTTTTGTATATAATGTAGTGGATTTGAAGTATTTATTAAGCATAAACTCTGTATCTTAATTCCTTTGCAGCACATATTTTGTGAGGAGTGTATTGCTTTATGGTTTAACAGAGAGAAAACCTGCCCACTGTGCAGAACTGTCATTTCAGATCGCATCAACAAATGGAAGGATGGAGCCACGTCATCACACCTTCAGATATATTAAATTGTATAAACTGTTAAGGCCACAAAATACTAATTTCATTTGGTTACTGACTGTTAATAAAGGTGTTACAATGGTTTTTCAGAGTTACAAGAAAATATTTCCAAGCTGTTTCAGAACAGTGTGGTAAGACTTACACGTGTAGTCCAATTTAACTAAAGAATAAATGAAAGAATTCTGTATTTTAAAAAAAATACCTATTACTTATTATAATGAATATACTTTTATTCTATCCTAATTATTTGGCAGGTGATTGTAGTGTTAATGAGTAAATGTATTTTCTTTCTGATGCTACCAAGACACCAGCTGGAAACTAGAATTAGTGGTCTTACAGGAATTCAGCTATTCTTGACATTATTTTTCAGAAGAATATTTTTCATAATATTTTAAGGTATATGTTATCTGAATTTTCTTCAGTATCAACTTTTATAATTCCCATTTAAACTTTATTAAATTTCAAAAAACCTTGTATTTTTAAATGAAAGTTCTAAATGCTATATTTTGCCTATAAGAATCAGATTTTCTAAGGATATTTTAATCTTGCATTCACTGAGTTAATAATAAATGATTTTAAATGATTGTATTTGTGGACTTCACTGTTTCCTATCACCAGCTTTAATGTTCTTGGTCTTGCTTCTTGTGTAATTGTATCAACTATCTTGAAATAACTATTGAAAGACTCTAGCTGGCTTATGAAGAGCTGGCATCTCTGATGATTTAGATAGTGTGATAAAAAGGGCCAATTCCAGGCCTGGTGTGGTAATAACCTAGTGGCTAAAATTTTCGACTTGCATGCACTGGGATCCCATATGGGCACCAGTTCATATCCTGGCTGCTCCACTTCCCATCCAGCTCCCTGCTTGTGGCCTGGGAAAGCAGTATAGGATGGCCCAAAGCCTGGGGATCCTGCCCCCAACTGGGAGACCTGGGAGGTCCCTGGGTCCTGGCTTTTGATTAGCTTAGCTCCACCTCTTGTGGCCACTTGGGGAGTGAATCAGTGGATGGAAAATCTGCCTTTCCTTCTCTATGTGTATGTATCTGCCTTTCCAATAAAAATAAATGTATCTTAGTGCCCAGTACAGTAGCCTAGTGGCTAGAGTCCTCACCTTGCATGTGCTAGGATCCCATATGGGCGCCGATTCTGATTCTAGTCCTGGTGGCCCTGTTTCCCATTCAGTTCCCTGCTTGTGGCCTGGGAAGGCAGTTGATGGCCCAAAGTCTTAGGTTCCTACAATCACATGGGAGACCCAGATCAGACTCCAAGCTCCTGGCTGTGGATCGGCTCAGTTCTGGCCCTTATGGCCCCTTGGGGTATGAATCGGCAGACAGAAGATCTTCCTCTCTGCCTCCTCCTCTCCGTATGTCTGTTTTTCAATAAAAATAAATAAAAATAAAGGCCAATTTCCTGAAACTTTAGAAAAAAATTTACCTTATAGCTAGTCTTCTCCAGGAAGTTTTAGGGTATTTTCCTTGACTCTTTATTAATTGGGAGGATAAAGCTTGCACTCAGGTGTAGCCATAGCTCAGGATAGCTGTGTTTTGCCTGCTACAGGATATAAGTATACTATGGCAGAAAAGAGAATAAGGCATTTTTCTCCTTGATATGGAATAATTTAGAGATTATACAGAGTATAAGATTTCTTGTACACAAGGAAAAAGACAATAAGTTATGAAGAATCAGAACAGATCTGCAATGCTGACAGACAAAGGCTAACATTGCACACGGAAGAGGTACGGATTCTGAGCAACGCCAGTGCGACAAGTCCGTTACAAGTTTCTCTGGCTAACCAGCTGACAAGAACATGAGGAAGGCTGACCCTTTCCCCAACACTCAGACTGTGAGTAGTTATTTCTGTTCTTTACGCTATAATATGTTTAGCCCTTTTATCTACTTTGAAAAGTTCTACAAATATTTGAAAATGCACAAGCTAGCATCCATCCTGTATGGCTTTACAGCAGGAGAGGTGAGAAAGCAATCTGGAATTACAATTTAGCTGTGAAAAAACAGCCCAGAAGACATGCTCTTCAGAGGCAAGCCTAACCGTCTACTACAGTTAATGCAACCCTATCACACATGCTTACCTGGTAGGTGTTCAGACAATTCTGTTTCAATATGATTAGATAGCAAAGGAGGTTCATGGTGGACAGTGAATTTTTTTTTTTTTGATAAGGAGAAAAATGTCACCATATGAAAACTTCTGAGGAGAAAACACCTTGGAAAAGTGTAATAAAATTACTTCAGATACATAATTTACATGAAATGTCCATCTTACAAGATATGAAATATTAGTTACATGTGTGCAGTATTTTTGTGTATATAAATCATCTAATGGAGCTGACATGTGTGATAAGAAAAACTGTTGATTATAAGTAGAGGGAAATCTTCTCAATGTTTTATATGAAGCTACCTTTCATTAACTTATAATATGAACCCTTTTTAAAGCAAACAATTCAAGTTCGATAGAATGAAAACAAAAGATGTGTAACATCTAATATAAAACCAGTATTGAATCTTTTTACACCGTTTCTGTTTCTCAGCAGAAACAGTTTTATAAGTGTCATTCTTTACATACAATTTATTAAATAAGAGTATGAGAACTCGAACACATGTGGAATGTTAATGAGAAGCAATTAAAGCCATTTTTGTATACCTGACATGTATACTAAGTAATCACTTCCTAGCTTAGAATAAAAAAAAATCACTTCTATTTTATGTCCATTCAAATTTGCATTTAATTTCTATTTACATTCAATCTGAAATTAAATCTTAATACAGTAAACTAAATACAAGATGAAAAGCAGAAAAGGTGTAACCCTCATAGCACTCCTAAATAAGGCAGCTGAAGAATTTATTTACTCTGATAGATGCAAAGCCAACTTGCGATTGGAGAAATGTAATATTTTTTAAAGAGCAAACACACACATAGATGAACCCATCTTTCAGATGTTACACTAGGAAATCCTCTAAGATAATACTTGCGCTGTAGTGTTAAGTACCACACAATAGGAGTACTGTATTATTCTGCAACAGACCACAGAGGTCATGTATAACAGTACTTTTATAATACTTTTGCCCAACTTGCTAGTGTCTACTCCTATGAAAAAAGAGATGTTTGACAGTGACATTCTTAACAAATTAACCATTCTCAAAGCCTCAAAATCCAGTCTTCATAAATTCAACATCTCTTAAGGGAATAATCTTAGATCTAGCCCTTGTGGCTAGGAACCATGAACAACTGAATATTTAAAAGGGTTTGGTCTTACATATAAAATTAGAAGTTCAGTACATTAGTTCAGTACATTAATACTATCTAAGATGCATTTTGCTTATAATAATTTATTATCTATAGTAAAGAATGTTGAATTTATGGAGTAACATACATGCATCCGCCCACCCTTCCTCTTAAATTTTCTTCTGTCACAAAAAAATTTCATGGAAAAACCTTCTTGAAGGCTTCAAATTACTTAAGATCATAAAGGGGGAAAACAGCACAATTTTCCTTAAAATCTGGTACAATAATTAAAACTTCACATTGTTAATCACAGCTGGTTTTATAAATCTGTTATTCTGTAATGCTACAAACCTTATAAAATAAATTAGTAAACTTCAGTGATTACATTAAAAAACAGCATGTATAAAATAAAAAAATATCCTGTAATAGCTGATTGTAAAGAAAATAAATGATGAAAGAAAAGCACTTAATCTCTTTTATACACTTACCTGGTTTAATGATGGAGGCCCTCGGGACTAGTAATATTGACATCATCTATTTTAAAATATGGTGAGAATTTTTACAAATAAATACAAGGTAAGCCATATTGCATAGGTGCGTGGTTTGAGACACTAATGTGACACCTGACATGCTTTCACAGTCATACTAGGGATATCCACTTTCTTAATAAACACGCCCATAGTTTGGGGAAGTAATTTTACTTAATGAATGTGAAGTTAGAAAAATTATGTGTTTGTGTAGATAGTAGTTGTGCAGTTAACGCTTCTCCCACTAAAAACAAATGCTGAATTTTGCCACTCTGGCTGACAGTACTAATTTACCTGTGGGGTGGTTAAAGCCAGCCAATCACAGTGCATATGTTACTAATTAAGATTGAGGGGGAATATTTTGGTGTCAAGTTTCACTGGAATCTGATCAAGCAGTCAATACTACAGTTAGTAAACACACTTGAAAACAAGTACCAGTTGCACAATCATTTAGTTTAAAATGATGCCTGTACATATCACCAGAGATTTTGGGGAGTTCTGTTTTTTTCAAATATCACAAATTGTCAGAGAACAAAGGTTGACTTTAAGTACAATTTATGTGTTTGAAGTTTCTAATTGACCAACTAGAATTACCAAGTTCTCAGTAGGCTGCTGCCAAGAAGGGAGAAGGGATCCAGTGGGATTTTAAAAAAGGCCTTCTGTCCCAAAATGAAACAATTCTTTCATTTATTGCCACAATTGAAAACGTATACTTCAATATTTTTTTTTTTTGGCTTATTGTCATAGGATTTCATCCCAACTGGCTTGAACTGTAATTGAAATAAGCAGCATCTTACTCTTTTTTGACTACATACGACATGCATAAAGGATTCTATGGCTTGGATCCTATGGCTCAAAAAGGTTTGGAAAACATAGCAAGCAGCATCTATTTAAAAAAATCCCAGGGTTGCAAAATATTACAAATTGACTTTGCACACTCATATTTGAAGACATTATAAAAAGACAAACAAAAGAGAGGTGATAATACTCAACTGCATGACCATCTACTGTACCAGTACGCACTGAAATACATTTTTATAAAGCTTTGCAAATAGTAAACCCTTTCACCAGCTAAAGTCATGGTAATGCTCTCTTTAAGGCAGGAAATATTTAAGAAAGGTAAAGTTACCTTTATTTTTAGTCTTTGTACTTGTAAATCACTTGTGGATTCTGTTGCAATTTCAAAACATGGTGTCCTATTAACATGTTTCTTAAATTAAGCCACTAAGTTTTCTTATTCAATGTGGAAGACATTCATCAAAAGGCCATAAAATATTTCACAATCAAAAAGAACAGCCCCAGGATAGGAGAAAGAAAATTAAGACCTTTTTTTTTTCCTTTTAAAAACTGTCAGGGACAAAAACAAAGGACAGTAGAAAACAAAAACAGTGAAAAAAAGTAAAACATGAAACTTTACCATTTTGCTATAAAGATATTAGAGCATGGACCATGGCAACACTCTCTTCCCCTGGAAATCCCTAACTCCCTCACTTTGCGGTCCTTGGTATGTAATTTATCCTGACTCTTCTGTCCTTCTTCAGCCATGGGCTGAAGGAATTTGGCATCTTGAACTAAATACTGGTGTAAGTATAGATGGTGATTTTTTATTTCCAGTGCAATGCAGGCCTAGGACAAGGATGAAATGTAGGACATACAACTTATGCCCATTCCCAGGCTTCCAGTTAAGCTGAGCACATAGCAGTACTACAAGTAGAAACGGTAAAATAGAATCATTCTTTTCTAATATTTCATACAGGTATTGCAGCTGGGTTACTGAAAATGAACCCCAGGGTCCACCCAATCCCTCAAACGAGCCACAGCTGTGGTTAACAATGATTCATTTGCATTTTATTATTTCATCAAGAGAAGAAAACAAAAGCTGTCTGGCTTTCTCCACCACACCAACCAATAATTTTGCATTTTTAAAGTTTGGGATGTTTTCCATAATGAGCTGAATCAAAAATCTATTTGAAAAATATATATTTATATAAAAAAAAGATTCAGGTTGCTTGCACATAAAACATCAATTGATAAGTTTGTCTTTGATTCCATGTTGCTGGAAACAGTTTGACCAAGCTTGCATGCTAATTTGTCCTTAGTTGCAAGTATTCTAGGCAATTTCATATTTTGCCTAGTGAAAGTATAACCCTTTGTCCACACAATCAGAACTCAACAGTGATGCAGAAGCGACATCCCACCCTTAATACTGCCAGTTTCCAGTTGCCAACATGAAAAATCCTTGATAAGGTCGAGAAGATGTCGCTAGGAATCAATTATCTGATGTGCCTAACAGTTCTGCAATACTATTTTTCTTAAGTTTTTATTTTTTTGCACCATTGATTGATTTTTTTTTTAAAAAATCTTATGTTTATTTCTCCTCTGTTCAGAATGTTGTGTAATGACAGTGACTCCGAGACTGTCATTTTCAGTTGTCTTGTTCACTTTGCAGGAGGCTCTCACACATTCCCCCCCAACACACTTTTTTTTTTGCCTCAAATTCATTGGAAGCATTGCTTTGTCATAGATTCATGCGTAGGTGCTCTGGCCGTTTGGAGATCATGGGAAAGGCTTGCTTTTTGTAAGGTCCGGAGTTTGGCTGTCGTATCGGAAGCGGTGCTGATGCTTCCCCGCTCGTCGTCACATCCATCTGTTCTATCCCACTTGTTTCCATTGGGTATTCCACGGGCGTCTGAGGATTTGCCGTGCTGGCTGAAGCACCTCTTCCCCAGAAATCCCCAGGAGAAAATTTGACTGGGCTTTAAGACAAGGGAGAGCTATCATTCGTTTGTCTCAAGGATCAGCTCAACAAAAAAATATTTCTTTTACATTTAAAGAGGGAGATAATATTCTCATTTAATTTTACTTTCATGTAGATTAGTCTAAAGGCAAAAGTTGAGCCACCTCTCCTGTGTCTACACTTACCCATAAAATATTAAATTATTTTAGAAAATAATTTTACTCCCTTAGAACAGCCTCCTATGGCATTTTAAATAAACTACTGGTAACAAACCTTTGCTATTTCTCCCCACTCACCATACTCCAGGGACAGGGATTTCCCTTTCATTTCCCAACAGAGGCCAAGCGTCTTCTTCCCTTGGGGCCTCTGTACCTGCTGTTCTTCTGGTCTACCATGGACTTGTGTTTCTCCTATTATTTGTATGGTGGGCTCTTTATCTTCATTCCTAGAGGTTATCTCACCAAGGAGGCTTTCCTCTGACAACCATGAAGAGAAGCCCTCTTGCTTTTCTCTGCTCCTAGAGCCACCCTTCCTTGTAACAGCACTTATAATTTTGTGGTTTTTGCATATTTCCTTCCATAATTAATTATGACTGTGAACTATAAGCTTCATTAGACCATTCCTATGTTCTATGGCTATAAACATACATCATTCAGCATGCAGCACAGCCACTGACCAACAATAAGTGAAGAGTAAATGAAACAAAAGGACGTTTGCCAGTGTAGCAGCTTACTTAGAGGAGGAGAAGCGAACTAAATAACTTGTCACAGATTAGTCATGGCCTTGTCCTTTGCAATATCAGTGGATATAGATGCTGTGTTGATGTCAACCAGAGTATGACAGAGCTCTCATTTATGTATCTTGGCATAAGTTTCTTAAGCAGTGCTCTTTAGGTTAAAAAAGAAAAAAAGACTGAGAATAAGAGTCTGAAATACCTGACAGGCGTCCGTGGACTGCCAATAAATCTTCGAGGTGATCGGATTTTTGGTTCAAAGGAAAACTTTTCTTTCACACTTTCAAGTACAGATGGAGCCACATATGTAAAACCCTGAAAGACAAATACCACAGATGGGTGGCAGGGACCTGGCCCGCTGAGCCATCGGCCTGGGAATGCCCAGGGTATGCATCTGCAGGAAGCTGGAATCAGGAGTGGAACTGGGACATGAACCAAGGCACTGCAATATGGGATGCAGGCTTACCAACAGCGTCTGAATATCCAGGCTAAATACCAACCCTTCTTTGTATATATTACTGTATAATCATACATTTGAGAATCATCAGTATTCAGTGCTGTTTACTCAAAACCATACTGTATGGAGCCCAGTGCGATGGCCTGGTGGCTGAATCCTCGCTTTGCATCCGTCAGGATCCCATAAGGGCACTGGTTTGTGCCCTGGCTGCTCCACTTCTCTTCCAGTTCCCTGCTTGTGGCCTGGGAAGGCAGCAGAGGATTGTGAGGTCTTTTTCTTCTACTATTATAGAGTATGTTTTTGGTTGAAATGCTAAGCCTAACATCATTTTACGTAGTAGCTGAACTATGAAAGGAATCACAGACTCCAAAATATTATACATTTTCACTGTGATTGCTAAAATAAAATATTAGATGATGATAAATTTTGTAGGCACCAGTAAGTTAGAAACAAATAATTTAAGAGCAACAACAGAAAGTTACCACATGAACTGCAAAACCAGCTAAGTGAATTTTCCCACTGAAGGTCCTGTCCTGACACTGAAATTTCCCACAGCCACACGGAAGTTTCTTTACTCACCAAGAAGACCTGGTTGGCACTTTCACTGAGAGTTGAGTCATCTGGGCTATCTACAGGTGTCTGACGTGTAAACTTTGAGTCAAATTGACTCACATCCTCTTCAGATTGCTTTATAAAAACAAAATTTTGAAAAAAAATGGTGAATAGTTTACACTGCACACATTGATCAAATGTGTTGCAAGCTCTAATAAAATATCAGAATAATCTCAGTAGGCACAGACCAAAGAGAAAAATGGTGAGAAGTATCAGCAAATGACATCTTCAAATGTTAAACTGAAGCTGAGCCAATCTGAAGCTGGGAGCCACGAATCTTCTCTGGGTCTCCCATGTGGATGCAGGGTCCCAAGACTTTGGGCTATCCTCGATTGCTTTCCCAGGCTACAAACAGGGACCTGGATGGGAAGCAGAGCCGCTAGGATTAGAACCGGGGCACATATGGGATCTTGGCACATGTGAGACAAGAACTTTAGCCATTAGGCTACTGTACCGGGCCCACATTAGTTCATGTAAACATTATCAAGAGCCTGGCACAGTAGCCCTACAGCTAAAGTGCTTGTCCTGCATGTGTCAGGATCCCATATGGGTGCTGGTTCGTATCCCAGCTGCTCCACTTCCCTTCCAATCTGCTGCTTGTGGCCTGCGAAAGCAGTTGAGGACAGCCCAAAGCTTTGGGACCCTGTATCCACCTGGGAGACCCAGAGGAGGCTCCTGGCTCCAGATCAGCTTAGCTTTGGCCGTTGCAATCACTTGGGGAATGAACCAGTGGATGGAAAATCTTGCTCTTCTATCTGTAAATCTGCCTTTCTGATAAAAATTTACAAATCTAAAAAACAAAACAAAACAAACAACAACAACAAAAAAAAAGCAGTAGCAAATAGGAGGTGACATGGTGGTTCACAGGCTAACCCTCCACCTGCAGCACTGGTAACCATGTAGGGGCCGGTTTGAGTCCCATCTGCTCCACTTCCGAACAAGCTCTCTACTTATGGCCTGGGAAAGGAAAGAATGGCCTAAGACCTTGGCCCCTGCACCCATAAAGCAAGACCCAGCAGAGGCGCCTGGCTCCTAGCTTTGGGTAGAATCATCACGGCCATTTGGGGAGTGAACAATAGGGTGGGAGATCACCCTCTCTGTCTCTCCTTTTCTCTCTGTAAAATCTGTGTTTCAAAAAAAAAAAAAGACAGTATCAAATGATTCTGAAGATAGAGAAATGTTCTTGTGAATTAATAAAGTGCTTCCACCTGTTCCAAGATGTTTCTTTTTCTAAAAATGAATTAAGTCCCCCAATTTACTTGATTTCATGCACACATACCAACAGAGGTTTAAAGGGGGGCTCCACCTTTCGTGCCAGAAGTTCTTCCCAATTAATGTGTCTGAAGAATGGATGAGCCTAGGAAAAAAGAGTAGAAAAAGACAAGGAGAAGATTTTAGAGTGACAAATTCACTGATACGACAAATCACAAAATCAGCCAAATTATAAGCAGCCTCATATGACCCTCATAAACACAAAACAAGCACTGTCTTTCCCAGAGCAGCAAAATGCCAGTCCCTACTTGGACTTCTGCAGCATCCCCAGGACCAGCTCCAAGACGGGAAGCAGCGTTTCTTTTCAGCAGCTTTGGGGGGAAACAAACAAAACAATGATAAAGAACCTTGGCCACACTCATTTTTCCTTCACAGAATCTGTTCACAGTTACCACTAAATATGATTTGAGAATAAAACAAAATCTTTAAACAAATTGGCATTTTGCCTTTATACACTGTATGCTCTAGTCATTATATTTTGAGTGCTATTGAAGAACTCTACCTTTTTAAGCAGATCTCTGGCTTCTTGTGTGAGGTAGGGAGGCAAATTAAGTTTACATTTGAGGATTTTATCAATTGTTTTCTTTCTATTCTCCCCAGTGAAAGGGGGCTAAGGGTAGAAGAGAGATAAAATTAACACACAAAAACTAATTTGGAAGAACAGTATCATCTATTTCCTGATTAGAAATGTATGCAGTGAAATGAAATGGGATGACTGCTGAAGACTAGTTTTCAAGCAGCACTACAGAAGAACTTAACAATGCCCTGGAGTAAACTAGGTTTTCACCACATATTTGTGTATCAATCAGCAAAGCATGTGATTTTACATTTTGATTTTTTCCACTTATAAAATAAGGGCATTAACTATGCTACGCCTGCTTCACAAGACCTCCATGACATAGCTTACTTATTTAAGACTTATTTATTTATTTGAAAGGCATAATTACAGAGAGAGAGGAAGAGAGACAGACAAACCGAGATCTTCCATCTGTTGGTTCATTCCCCAAATGGCCACAATGGCTAGGGCTAGACAAAACCAAAGCCAGAAGTGGGGTGCTTCTTCCAGGTGCAAGGTCCCAAGCACTTCAGTCATCGTCCACTGCTTTCCCAGGAACGTTAGCAGGGAGATGGATCAGAAGTAGAGCAGCCAGGACTCAAACTCATACCCAACTGGAATGCCAGTTTTGCAGGCAGTGGCTTAATTTGTTATGCTAGTGCTGCCCCAATATAGGATAGATCCCGTATTTACATAAGCCATTATATTAAACTGCTGATAACAGATCTTCAGGCTTGAAAATAATTTCACATTTTCAAAAAATACAGGAAAAGCTTCTTGCCATAGTGATTTACAAACTACTCAGCACAGACCATAATACATGCAGCTTTTAACTGTGCACCTACTGCTCCAGTCAGCATGTCATACATTAATGCTCCCAAACTCCACCAATCCACTGCACGGTTGTGGCCACTTCTCATCAAGATTTCAGGGGCCCTGCAATGTGAAAAATAACACGCCTAAAAATTCAACCATTTACAAATCATCTTAATTAGAATTGTATAAGTAATACATGGAGCCACCAATGCTACAGAAAACTTAAGACACCACTACTTAAATCAGGTAAAAACTAGCATTAATCCCAAATCCATTACATGTAACACTCAGCTCACATGTATTCTATTGTTCCGCAAAATGTGTGTGTGACTGTTCCGTCATGAATGGATTCTTTGCATAGTCCAAAGTCTGTTAGTTTCACATGACCTACAATGAAAGATCACAACACAATTATTCCAAGAGTTCTAAGCAATGTTTGATCATATCACACAAAATAATCTTCCCTTCTATTCAACTCTTTCTGCCTTAAAATTTTTCTTGTAAGGGGCCACACATAAGATGAAACTTTAACATTGGAAGGCTAGGACGGTCACCTTTTGCCGCAATATAAACAACACAGTAAGGACAAAATAGACAAAAACTTGAATCTACTTGTCTGAGCCCCTAGCTTTACTTCTCTATAGTTTTACAGAGAAAGCAAACCTAAGGAAACATTTTATTACGTCTGGCTCAAGTCACAGACCTTAACATCTAATCTACTCTGCATCATTTCAACAAGTGACACCGAATTTGAATTATACAGCCTTCATCGCAGTAAGCTGTGACTTGGGATTCCCCAAAGCAGTTTCAGAAAGTAAGTCACTGTAATAAGTTAGTTGATTCTACCAAATGGCACCAGTCAGGGGAAAAGTAAAATTAGCACAAGATATCATCTTTGGTCCAGAAATTGAAACGTCTATCACTTTACACAAAGATAATTTCAATTCAAGTTTAGCTTACTGAACTGTTATCAAACAGGGGTTCAACAAACCCAGTGATCAACCTATACTCATTTTAGAACAGAGAAGAGACAACAACTTATTAATTCAAATGTAAGTACATATTATCTATGATGCAGAAGAAATACGGCTTTGACTGTTACAGAATGATTAATAAATTATGGGTCAAAGAAGCTGCTCACTATTCTATCACTCTCCTAATTATACTCTTTGCCTTTGAATTCAGAATTGTTAACTGCTAATTGTTAGCACAGGTAAGAATGAAAAAAGAAACAATGAATCAAACAGCAAGAATGGACTGATGCTCACTAAACATTTTCTTGTCAATTCTCTATTAAATATCAATTCCAATTCTCCCTTTTTCAGAATTAGTAAAATGCCATAAAATCTTCCCTATTTTCATAATTAAAATTCCATTTATTTTGTTAAGAATTACCTTTCAATTTAAGAAATGAACCAAAATCACATTTCAATCGACTTTTGGTTCATAATAGTCTAGGTGAAGATTTCAAAAGAAGAAAAGCTATAAAGAGTAAGGAATAAACCAAAAAGGCCAAAACCAAAAAGCGCTGTGTCTTTTAACATCAATCCCCTTTAATCTCATTGACTGTAATACTTAAACATTAGCAAGTATAATGATGTCACAAATACTGAGAGGAAATGTCTGGTAAAATAAACAAATCGGGGCTTTGAAAGCAGCCGTGGCCTGTGTGGGAGGATTTCAGGATGATTATTTACTGTGAAAGTGTTTACGGTATAGCTCCACCTTGGTGATTAAGCATGATATTCTCCGGCTTCAGGTCTCTGTAGATGATTCCCTTTTGATGCAAATGCCCCAAAGCCATGGAAATTTCTGCCAAGTAAAAGCTGGAAACAAAAGTGATTTAATAAAATTAAAACAAGTAAACTACCCAAGCAGTTTATGTATGGAGTAAAATTCCTTGAAAGAAACAGACATGCATCAAAGACCAAATTAGTGGGGTGAAGGGATGTATGGGGAAAAGAAAAGGCTTGGGATGTTCCCAAACAGCATGGGATATTTACAGTTCACTGATTTCAGCGATAACTATTTACAATGCTTTATTCTGCCATGAAAACACACTGATGAAACTGAAGAGATGCCCAGAATATGCTAAATTGTCAGTGCTAGTATTTTGGTCTATGTAGGAATTAGATCAACTGTCATTCAAGTCAGATTTCTTCCATACACCCCCAATTTAAAAACCCCACAGGGGGGAAAGAATTTTGTTACTCCTAGAGAAGTCTTGATTTCCAAAGATTCCTTACAATCTGTCCCTCAAAAGCCCACACATCCCATACTTAATTTAGCTGCGTATTTATAAACAGCTTGGCCCACAGTATCTGCCCTCATTCATGACTATAAACTGTGACACTCAGATGTATCTACCTCAAAAGAATAAACGGCTGGATTGGAAAAGTACTGGGCTCTGCAACACTGGCTGCATCTCAGTGCTGCAATCCTGCTGATTACTCCAGGATGGAGAGGCTGTGTCCTAGAGGGTGGAAGCAATTTCACAACCAAGCAGGATCACAAACGCAGCCTAAAAAGGGCTCAAGAGCCTCCTCCATAGCAGGGCAGGCACTCCATCCCTAAGGCTCTTAAATACAGCTTCTGCATTAGAAAAGTCTGAAATTAAACAATGGAATGCAGTTTGGTAATTAAGGTAGAGAAAAAAATGTTTTGTGTGTTGTTTTCTAATCAAGTGATATGTATGGTAAACTGATTTGTTACTCATAGCTGTCATTTCACAAAAGGATGTATAAATTGTAAAATTTGAAGCAGATGTGATCTTACAAAATAACAGGGTAGATCCTATCCTGGCTAAATAATCAATCCATAGGTGATATATGCAGGTTTATCAGCTCCCTAAGATTGCACCTTGGGAACTGGAAAGTCTAAAAAGAAGATGATTTCTGAGACTTTCCATTGTTCCACACATAAAGTTTCACCGGAAAACCACACATACCCATAGCCAAGGAAGGCAGCTTACCAATTCAAGGAAAGAAAGTCGCAATGAGAATGGTTCTGTTAGGAACACCTGGTGTGAAGAGCAGTCCACCCAAGGCCTGGGGGCAAAGGAATGATGTGACCTCCAATAGCCGCCCAGTCCCAAAGCTGTCTCCTGAGTGACTGACTGGCTCCGCAACAATTTATTGAACCATTTGGCTGAAATGAGACTTTGCTTTTAATTATACAAGCTATGACCTAAGTTCATGAGCCACAAAAATCCCACTTACCAGGCTGTATCTTCCATAAATATTCCCTCTCTTTCTAACTGCATAAATAGTTCTCCTCCTGAAAAGAAAGGAGATATAAAACAATCTTTACTTTTAATCCACTTGTAATGAGTTTGTGCTTCTAAGCATAATTAGACATAAGCCCCTTGGACAGGCACAGGGGCCCAACAGATTAAGCCACCACTACAGCAGCATCACATACAGTTGCGCTGCTAAGACTCCCAGCTCCTCTGCTTCTGCTTCAGCTCCCTGCTAATGCACTCTGAAGGCAGCAGAAGACAGTCCACACACGGGGAAGACTCAGATGGACTTCCTGGCTCCTGGCTTCAGCCTGGCCCATCCCCTGCTATCACAGGTAATTGAGGAATGAACCAATAGAAGAAAATCTCTGTCTCTGCCACGCTGTCTTTTAAATAAATAAATAAATCTTTTTTTAAAAAGCACCCCCTTTGAACATAAACAATTCTAAACACACATATTTTCAAACTAAGTCCTCAGAATTCTATTTTTAGCAGAATTCTTATTGCCCTGTGAAAGTCTTATGCTAAAAACTAGAACTAGTTTGAACTTTACATCTACAAATTCCACTGAATAGTCTTAGAACCCTTAAGTCCACAATGAGGTAAATAAAATGACTAAACAAATTCTTTAAATGAAGGAGGAGTGAAAACTTCATAACACTAGATTGCTACATGATACATAAAGGAGACAAACGGAAAACAAATCACTTAGCAAACATCACAATTATTTACCATAGGCAGCGATCGATACCAAAACTGAATATGACTGCTTGAAGAAAGATGAAATATTTAAATACTATCTTACACGTGACCAACACATTACCAATAATGGGATAAAGATTGGGATGCCATGCACCTCCGATCTCACGCACTAAGGACACAATACCACTTCAACAGTCTTGTCAAAATACGTGCCTAAACCTGATCTTAAAGCACTGCATAAACCCAAAATGAGGCATTTTATAAAACTACCAGCTACATTCCTCAAAAATACTATTGTTAAGAAAAAGACTGAGAAACTGGTTCAGATGAAAGGAAACTAAAGAGAAGTATTATTGTATCAATGCCAATTTCCCATTTCTGGTAAATTTGGTGGAGTATAAGGGGGCCAGTGCTGTGGTTTGGTGGGTCGAGCTGCTGCCCATAGTGCCAGTATACTATATGGTTGCCGATTCAAGTCCCAGTTGTTTTATTTTCTAACCAGCTCCCTGCTAATGTACATGGGAAAGCAATGGAAGATGGACCAAATTCTTGGGCTCCTGCCACCCATGTGGGAGTTTTGAAAGATGCTCCTGTGTACTGGCTTCTGAGCAACCCAACTCCAGCAGCCTCAGTCATTTGGGGAATGAACCTACAAGCAGAAGATCTCTGTCTCTTTAACTGTGTCTTTCAAATCAATCAACCAATCTAAAAAAGGGGTGGGGGAGAAACAGCAAAATTTTAATGATGAAAAGGAAAAATATCTACAACACTATCTTTAAAAAATTAAATACGTATGTATAAATATGGGGGTGTGTGCATATAGATTTATACAGAGATGGTAAAATTACAATGGTAAAATGATAATATTTAGGGACTTGGGGAGACAAAGTTAGTGAAATCACCTTTAATATATTAACAAATGTATTGTGATTATTATTTAAAGAGACAGAGTGAGTTAAACAAATAGAGGAAGACAGAGCTCCCATCTGCTGCCTAACCCCATGAATATAAGGGGCAGCAGGAGTAGCAGCAGAGCAGCAGCATGGAGTGAGCCAGGAACTCAATCCAGATTCCCCACATGGGCAGCAAAAACCCAACTACTGGGCCCAGCATGGTAGCCAAGTGGCTAAAGTCCTCATCTTGCATGTGCCAGGATCCCATATGGATGCCAGTCCATGTCCTGGCAGTTCCACTTCCCATCCAGCTCCCTGTCTGTGGCCTGGGAAAGCAGTTGAGGATGGCCCAAGGCCTTGGAAGCAGTCAAGGATGGCCCAGTGGCCTCAGCTCCGGCCACTGAGGACACTCAGGGAGTCTATTAGTGGACCAAAGACTTATCTCTCTATAAATCTGACTTTCCAGTAAAAATAAATAAATAATTTTTATAAAAAAGAAAAAAGAACCCAACTACTGCAGCCAGAAATACTGCCTCCCAGAGTTCGCACTAGCAGGGAGCTGAAATCAAGGACCAGACCCAGGGACCAACCCAGGCACTACGTGTGGGATGCAGGACTCTTCATCAGCTGCTTCACTGCTTTCTGTGCAAGTTTGATTGGATGTCAGCACAAAGTTACAAGAGAGGGTGTCTTTAGCTTAGCAGCTCAGACTATTAAAGAAGCTCATGTTCCACAGTGTTAGAGCTATATTCAAAACTCGGCTCTGGTTCCTAATTTGGAGCTTCCTATTAACACAGGCTTTGGTTAAGGTTCCTGATATTCATGCAGAAAAACTGGATAGAGGACTAGGTAGCCAACTCCTAGCTCCCCCAAGAGTACTACAGGTATTTGGGGGTGAACCAACAGACAATGCCCATGCTCATTCACACTCACTCTCGCTGGCACTCTCTTAAAACACAACCAAAACAGTTTTTGGAAAGCTGTAAGAAAAAAATGGCAATAGCCACTTTCTTAGAAGTTGCTAACTTCTGTAGCTTATGTTGCAAATTACAACCTATTGCAAAATCTCTGTTTCTTAGAAAACCAAAGTGTATCTGCTGGAATTAGATGCCTATGATCTAGAAATTGTATGTGCTACAACAATCTTCTAGGAGAGAGTAAGTCCTGGAAACTGAATGATTTTCTGTTGAAAACTGCATGTCCTGACACTAAAGCCACACTGCCCTAATAAACCAGCACTATAATGGAGGTTAAACTAATATCTGCTGTATTAGCATCCCATGCTGGTACCCTACTTCAAATCCAGCTCCCTGCTAATGAGCCTGGAAAAGCAGTGAAGATGGATCAAGGACCTGGGCTCCTGCCAGTCACTCGGGAGACTAAGAAGCTCCTCGCTTGTGCCAGAGCCAGGCCATTTCAGCCATTTGAGGTATAAACCAGAAGATGGAAGATCTCTTATACTCTGCAACTCTGCTTTCCAAGAAGTCAGATCTTTAAAAAAATTATTCTATTTAAAGATGCAAATTTGGGCCAGCATGGTGGCACAGATGGCTAATCTTCCATGCTGTGGCACCAGGTCCCATATGGGCACTGCTTAGTGCCCTGGCTGCTCCACTTCCAATGCAGACCTCTGCTTGTGGTCTTGAGAAGCAGCAGAGCACGGCATAAGTCCTAGGGACCCTGCACCCATGTGGGACATTGGGAGGAAACTCCTGGCTCCTGACTTCAGACCAGCCCAGCTCCTACTGTTGCAGCCATCTGGGGAGTGAACCAGTAGAAGGAAGACCTTCTCTGTCTCCTTCTCTCTTTGTAAAAATCTGTATTTCAAATAAAAATAAAGAAATCTTGTAAAAAAAAAAAAAAGGGGGTGGGGTCCTTTCCCCACCACCTGGCACGGTAGTCTAGTGGCTAAAATCCTCGCCTTGAATGTCCCAGGATCTCATATGAGCGCCAGTGTGTATCCTGGCTGCTCCACTTCCCTTCCAGCTCCCTGCTTGTGGCCTGGGAAAGCAGCCCAAAGCCTTGGGACTCTGTACCCATGTGGAAGACCTGGAAGAGACTCCTGGTTCCTGGCTTCAGATAAGCTCAGCTCCAGCCATTGAGGACTCTTGGGCAGTGAATAAGCGGACAGAAGATCTTTCTCTCTGTCTCTCCGTCTATCTGTAAATCTGACTTTCCAATATAAATAAATAAATAAATAAAAGATGCAATTTTAAATGACATTCTCAGTAAGATCTTCCATTTCAGTTTAGAAATGAAGAAATGACATGCTAATGGTTTATTTCAATTGTGCTACCTCATCCCTATATAATTTGACAGCTCTGACTGATTAGGTGTTTGTTATTTTGTTCAGTGACTGATAATAGATTAAAACAAAATTTCAGATGGGAAAACACTGAACTTATAAGTTCTTTTATATTTGTGTGCAAACAGAAGCAGTTGGTCATGTCTGAATTCCTCCCTTCAATATATTAATCAATTCAAGAGCTACTGATTCCAAAGAGATACAGCATTTTTCCACTAGAGAATAATGTTTTCACTCAGTTTCCGGAACAAATGCAAACAATTACACCAAACTGTGTACTGACCACTGAGATACTCAAGGATGAGGTAGAGTTTTCCACCGGTCTGAAAGGCATAAATTAAATCCACAATGAAGGGATGCTTTACTTCCTCCAGAATATTCCGTTCTGCTTTTGTATGAGCTGTATCCTTAGCATTTCTTACTATCATTGCCTAAAGGAAAAGAGATGATCTATAAGTGAATTAAAATAGTGAACATTTTAATCCTATAGTAACTAGAAAATCTGTTCTGTGCTTATCTTGTCAACATAGTTTCCATTAGAAGCTGAGATGAAATAATTGAAGACATTTATTTCTTAAACATATCTGTACTTTTTTTTTTCAGTGAACATGTCATCAAAAACTTAAAGATACAACATTTTAACAATCTTGTCTACTACTTTCCAGGCTCTGTGCCAAAAAAGCAGAACGAACACAAGGAATGCCCCTGCCGCCCAAAGGGACTCAGGGGAAAATAAGGAAGTCAAAGGAGCTAAGCGCAGGAATTGTGGGTTAACCAGGAACTGCACCTAACCTCATAAAAAGTATTCCTGGAGATGGTGGGATACCTAGTATCCTGAAAAATCATGAACATGAAATGCAGAAGGTTAAACAAAAGGCACTCCAATGCCCAACAGGCCTGAGAGAATAGGGTAGGCCTGGGGAGTCTCCTAAGAGTTCAGTACAATTCTAAGTGGCTGGAGATTAGTTTGGAAAAAGAGACAGAGGGCAGGTAATAGAAGGCCTGGTCATCTAGACAAAGATGTTGGAAAGAAGAAATGCTAAGATGAATGAAATTAATAATCTGAGCTTGAGAAATACAGTTCTAGCAGCAGTGTGGCATTTTAGAAAAGAAAGCAGACTACTTAAGAGGCTAGTATAGAAAACTAAACATTTGTAACTAAGAAAGTAAAAGTGCAAAGAAAACATTAATAACTAATTAGCTGTAAGAATAATGCTGCTTTATCCTGAAGTAATCAGGCAATGTTGCCATGCAAACAGGGAATGGAAGAGAAAAAAATTAGGGGGAAAATGACATTATATTGCATATGCTAAATGTAAGTTCAGGAAATTTCCCCAAGGTGTACCTCTAGTAACACGGAAAGCAAACACATAGGTTATTATTTGTAACATTATCTGTAAAAGCAAAACATGGGGGGGGGAAAGTGAAACCCTGCAAAACAAACAAAACATAAAAAGGATACTGCCTAAAACTTATAGAATCCATACAATGTAAAAAAATATTGGCGAACACTGAAATGCTTTTTGTCATTCATTTTTTTTATCTCAGTTAACTCAATTATTTTATTTATAAAATGGAGATTCTGATTTATGAATCATGTTAATGTTTTACACATTCCCAAAACAAAACAAAATCAGAAAGGATGGCATTAGGAAATAAAACTAAACACAACAGAGATACACAAACTGCACACAACATTATATTGATGACTACACCTCAGAAAGAAAAAAAAAAATTTTTAAGTAATTTTCAGACAGCATACCCTTAGTAGTATCCCACATAAGTACAGGTTTGAGTTCTTGCTATTCCACTTCCAATTCTGCAACCTGCTACTTGCTACTGCACTGGGGAAAGCAGCAGCAGTTGGCCTTTCCACCCACTTGGGAGACCAAGATGAAGTACTTGGCTCCAGGCTTTGGCCTGGCCCAGCTCTGGACATCTGTGGAGTGAATCACAGATGCATTGAAGATCTCTGGATTGAAGATCTCTTTCTCCCTTTCTAATTTTGCATTTCAAATAAAGAAATCCCTCAACAGAAAGGAAGGAAAAAAGGAATGAGGGAAGCAAACCTTAAGACACACTTAGTAGGTCACTGATAGTAGCACTGGTATTAAAATTCTCTAAGTATTTTGTATGTTATTATGCAACTGAACAAATGAGTAATTTATTGCTGTTATTACATGGGTTCTAATAGCGGGAAAAAAGACAAATATAGACTGAGGGAAGAAGATCTCTGTGAAACCAGATTGGAATATCTAATATGTACCGGAAGCCATCATTTAAATCAAAAGCTTGCTATCTCTATCCACCAAAATAGCCTGAAACAAAGCTTAGTAGCAAGAAACATAGCAACCAGTTCTTTGTTAATACCACTGTTTACTGAAAGAAACCAAGGTTTTAGAAACGACATGTGGCACAGTGGGTAAAGCCACTGCAATTCCAGTCAGTATTCCGTATGGGTGCTGACTCAAGTCCCAACTGCACAACCTCAAATCCGGCTCCCTGTTAATGTGCCTGGGGAAAAAGCACATTGCTCAGGCAGAGAAGAGAAACAGTAGGGAGCCTGTGGGATAGTGTGGAGGGATCCTGAAGTCTCCCCAGCAGCGACCTGCCAGTTTATGTGATTTTTGTCAGAAAGGCTCAGTAGCTAAGAAATAGGACTCATGGAGCTAATTCAGAAGAGGACTGTCCATGGGGCTTTCAACTTAGAAAGTGAAATTGGGGCATGGCACGGTAGCATAGCAGCTAAAGTCCTTGCCTTGCATGCACCAGGATCCAATATACACACCGCTTCCCATCCAGCTCCCTGCCTGTGGCCTGGGAAAGCAGCTGAGGACAGCCCAAAGCCGTGGGACCCTGCCGTGGGAAACTTGGAAGAAGCTCCTGGTTCTTAGCTTTGGATTGGCTCAGCTCCAGCCATTGCAGCCACCTGGGCAGTGAATCAGAGGACAGAAGATCTTCCTCTCTGTATATCTGACTTTCCAACAAAAATAAATAAATCTCAAAAAAAAAAAAAAAAAAAAAGACACCCACCCATGACAAGATCTGGGCATAACCTAGGTATTCAAGTCTAAATCTGAAGGAAAAATAAGGAGATGACAGATAAAGAGCATGAGAATAGCCTTAAATCTTAAGGAGAAAGGAAGGCAAGGGGTTAGCCTACACTTACAGACACATGCTGTATCTGAATTCCAGAGTTTTACACTCATGCTCCTGACTCCAGCTTCCTGCTACTGAGATGCTAAGAAGCAGCATCTTGGGAGCCTTGGACTGAGTTCTCAGGATTGGGTTTTGGCCAGCTCCAGTCCTGAACACTGCAATCAAATCAGGAGTAAAACAAAATATGGGAGCTTGCTGGCTATCTCTGCTCCTCAAATAGATAAAATAAAATAAAATAAAATAAAATAAATTGTTTTTAAAGACTTATTTTTATTATTTTGTTTATTGGAAAGGCGGATATACAGAGAGGAGAGACAGAGAGGAAGATCTTCCATCCGATGATTCACTCCCTAAGTGAGCGCAATGACCGATGCTATGCCAATCCGAAGCCAGGAGCCTCTTCCGGGTCTCCCACGCGGGTGCAGGTTCCCAAAGCTTTGGGCCATCCTCGTCTGCCCTCCCGGGCCACAGACAGGGAGCTTGAAGGGAAGCGGGGCCACTGGGACAGAACTGGCGCCCATATGGGATCCCAGCCGTGCAAGGCAAGGACCTTAACCACTGCGCCACCGCGCCGGGCCCAAATAAAATAAATTTTTAAAAAGAAAAAGGAAGCATTTGACTAAAGGGCAAGTAAGTCATTTTAAGAGTAAGTGTTGTTAAGACACCTCAATGGCAACATGATGGGACTTCTCAGGGCACTCAGAAGACAACTAGTGAAAGACTGAAGAGAACAATGGGGCAGTGGAGGGGGGAACACCAATGTCTATTAAACTGTGTCATAAAATAACCAACTAAAAAAAAAGAGTATGTGTTGTTATGTACTGGGGATGGGGATGCCTGCGTTCCATCTCAGAGTGCAGGTTCAAGCCCTGGCTACTCTGCTTCTGATCCACTTCCCTGCTCATATGCCTGGGAAGCCATAATGATAGGCCAAGCACGTGAGTTCCTGTCATCTGTGCAGTGGACTAAGATGGAATTCCTGGCTCCTTGTTTTACCTGGCCCAGTTCTAACTGCTGCAGCCTTTGGGGAGAGAACCAGCAGACAGATGAACTTTCTTTCTCTCCCTCTCTCTGTGCCTTTCAGATAAATAAATTAAATAAAGCATTATTTAAAAATTGACTTTGGGGCCCGGTGGCGTGGCCTAGTGGCTAAAGTCCTCACCTTGAATGCGCCAGGATGCCATAGGGGCGCTGGTTCTAATCCCAGCAGCTCTACTTCCCATCCAGCTCCCTGCTTGTGGCCTGGGAAAGCAGTTGAGGACAGCCCAAGAACCTTGGGACCCTGCACCCATGTGGGAGATGTGGAAGGAAGTTCCTGGCTCCTGGCTTCGGATCGGCACAGCACCGGCTGTTGCAGTCACTTGGAGAGTGAATCATCAGACGGAAGATCTTCCTCTCTGTCTCTCCTCCTCTCTGTATATCTGACTTTGCGATAAAAATAAAATAAACCTTTAAAAAAAAATAAAAATCGACTTTGGTACAAAAAATTTTTGAAATCCATGCAAGGCTTTTCTCACAGTATGCATTGTTTCATAAACTTAGAAGGTTTTTTTTTGAGTATTTTGCTTCTAGAGTACATTTTGTTACAATTTAGTATGTAGGAAAATGATCGTTACCTTCCTCAGTGTTCCACCAGGAGCAATACCCAAATGGGACCATTCCTACAAGGAATAAACAGCTCCAGACTGACAGATAAATCCAGACAGAATGTTCACATGCAATTAACTGACCTAAGAGGACATGTGATTCTACCCTGATGTAATCTCACAGGTTGGGAAAAGGTACACTCTTACCACATACCCAGGTCAGGGATGCAAGGACTCACAGAGAAAGCCTATCCCATCCAGGCATTTAGGAATTAAAACCCTGGACCAACCCAGTCATCTCTATAGACTTTCAGTATTTTGGCCATGAGGTTGTTTCCAGGGACAGAAAAGTTTCTGACAGTTTCAGACTACTAGCCAGGTTACAAGAAAGAACTTCAAGAAGTGGTACCCTGGGGGGCGGGAGTTTGGGGGGGAATCCCAGTCTATACGAAATTACACCACATAATTCAAAATTCAAAATAAAAATATATTTAAAAAAAAGTAGGACCCAAAGGTGGACAAGCAAAAGGAGAAGCAAGGATCAAGGATCTGAGGTCTTAGCCAGAGGCCTAGAATGAAGAATAGTTAGCATACAAGCTCCTCTCCTCCTTACTAGAAAGAAAACCAAACACCCTCTTCTTTTCACTAAGGATAACTTGTCAAGAACATTTTTTTTTATTTTAAGATTTTTCGTTTATTTGAAAGGTAAAACTACAGAGAGAAGGAAAGACAGACAGACAATCACAGAGAATCCTCCATGTGCCAGTTCAGTTCACTCCCCAGTGCTGAGGCCAGTCGAGGCCAGAAGCCTGCACAGCAACATACTCTACTGTACCTAGCAAATGGAATGAATTACTTATTCCTCTTGGCCGCTACCTTCTTTCAACATCTCTGGAAAAAGCATTATTATAATGCCTTTAATTCTATATTGTTTCATATTTTTTTAATAATCAGTCACTTCAAAGAATCCTAAGAGGAAAGTCATATAGCACGTATTAATTTCAAACATAAAAGAAACTGACATTGAAAATATTTACATTGCTTTTTTCTTTTTAATTTATTCATTTTCATTGGAAAGTCAGACATACATAGAGGAGCAGAGATAGAGAGGAAGGTCTTCCATTTGATGATTCACTCCCCAAGTGACTGCAACAGCCAGTGCTGTGCTGATCTGAAGCCAGGAGCCAGGAACCTCCTCCGGGTCTCCCACGCTGGTGCAGGGTCCCAAGGCTTTGGGCCGTCCTCGACTGCTTTCCCAGGCCACAAGCAGGGAGCTGGATGGAAATTGGAGCTGCCAGCATCCATATGGTCCTCAGGGTGAGGACCCTAGCCATTAGGCCACGCTGCCGGGCCCCTACATGGCTTTTTAGGACTCTCATTAATGAAGTCACAGTTATAGTTACTCCTCAGCTTTTCAACTGAGGAGTTATTTCTATTACTTAAGCCAAAATTACAGGAAAGATAAGGACCAAAGAATCATAAACACTAAAATTTTTTTTAAATTACTTTCATCACTTCTTTAAGTATGTTACTCAGAGTTTTATAACAGGCATTGTGGAACGGTAGGTGAAGCTGTCACCTGCGAGTGTCTGGTTCGAGTCCCTTTTATTCCGCACTTTGAAGCCAGCTCCCTGCTAACGCTCCTGGGAGGCAGCAGACGATACATGATAGTCAAGTCCCCGCTGCCCATAAGGGAGGCCCAGGAGGTGTTTCTGGCTCCTGGCTCTGGCTGGCTCTGCACGAGCTGGGCTGCTGCACGTATCCAGAGTGAAACAGCACAGGGAAAACTCTTTTGAACTCTCTGTCACTTCACTTTTCAAATAATCAGAAGGAAAAGAAAATAAAAAACACATGGTCTATTTTCAGTAAAACTAGGAAACATGTCTGAAGCATCAAAACAAAAAAATGGGACCAAAGCAGTGGTGAATGTCTCAGAAGATCAAATCTACATGTCTATGAAACACACACACATACAAAAAATTGATTCCCTTCCCAAAATTTTGGCAAGATTTAAAAATTCCAGTGGGGGGCGGGGCAGGGAAGGAGGGAGGAAAAAAGGAAAGGAGGGAGGGACTCCCGTTCCAACTAGCCATCTTGTAGTACACTATGCACTTCCAATCAAGATTCCTGTGAAACAGCACATGATGGCTAAAGTACCCGAGTCCCTGGCACCCATACACAAGACCAGGAGACAGTTCCTGGCTTCTGGCTTCAGCCTGGCCCCAACCCAGCTACTGTGGCCACTTGGGGAAAAAGCATGTGGATGAAAACTCTATTTCTGTCTTGGTCTGTCATCCTGCCATGAAAATAAATAAGCCTGGGCCTGGTGCAGAAGCCTAGTGGCTAAAATCTCCTTGCATATATCAAGATACCAAATGGACACTGGTTCTAATTCCGGCTGATCCACTTCCCATCCACCTCCCTGCTTGTGACCTGGGAATGCAGCAGAGGATGGCCAAAAGCCTTGGGATACTGCACCCACATGGGAGACCTGAAAGAAGCTCTGGGTTCCTGGCTTCAGATTGGCTCGGCTCCGACCACTGTGGCCAATTAGGAAGTAAATTAGAGGATGGAAGAGCTTTCTCTCTGTTTCTTCTCTCTTTAAATCTGACTTCCCAATGGAAATAAATAAATATAAAATAAATAAGTAAATAAAATAAATAAATCTTAAGAAAAGAGAAGGAAAAAAATTAGACTCCTGAGTGCAGACATAAGAAAAAGGACAGATAAACGAAAATGTCCCCATCTCCACCAAGCCATAGAACGATGCTCAGATGAGGTATACTCTAGAAACAAGAATGAACGTTCTCACACAGATGTATCGAAGCATCTCATAAATATGTAAATTCTACACTTGTTACATTTTTTTCCTTAAAAAATAAAAATATAAAAGCAAAAAAAAAAAAGCTAAGATTCATGCTGAAAGTCTACACTTCATATCTCTTCTCTCAGCCAGCACCAGGATACTTTTTCCAGGAAAAACAATTATTCCTTTTTTTTTTCTTTTTTAAGATATTTATTTATTTGAAAGGCAGAGTTATAAGAAAGAGAGAGCGTCTTTCATTTCCTGCAGGCGGGCCGGGCTAAGGCCAGGAGCCAGGAGTTTTGTCCAGGTCCCCGCTGTAGGTGTAGGGCCCAAGCAATGGAAACATCTTCTGCTGCTTTCGCACATACGTTAGCAGGGAACTAGATCAGAAGTAGAGCAGCGAGGACTTGAACCAGCACCACTTGGAGAATGAAACACCTTTCTCAGCACTAATTCACCCCAGAAAAAAATCAAGGACACTGTTATTTGGAGGTTCTTGCTCAACTGCTGGCTAACCATATGACTGCCCTACAGACAGGCCTAGACACGAGGAACTTCTGATTTGCTTTTGAAAGTTCTGCTGTTAAATATCAACAATGAAGGACAGCAAGCATCTAGAATATACTTCTATCATGTAAGAGACAAAAATCAAAGTTTTTTTTGTTTGTTTTTTTAAAAAGGAACTCAGAAAAGACATGGGCATAGAATAAAAGAACATTTCAAAGTATATTGAAATTGAGCCCAGTGTGGTAACCTAGTAACTAAAAAGTCCTCACCTTGGACACCCAGGATCCCATATAGACAGGTTTTTTTTAAGATTTACTTTATTTTTATTGCAAAGTCAGATATATAGAGAGGAGGAGAGACAGAGAGGAAGATCCTCCATTGGATGATTCTCTCCCCAAGTGACTGCAACAGCCAGGCTGCACCGATCTGGAGCCAGGAGCTCTTCCAGGTCTCCCACATGTGTGCAGCAGGGTCCCAAGGCTTTGGGCTGTCCTCAACTGCTTTCCCAGTTGCCTGGGACTGTTGGAATTAGAACAGGCATCCTTATGGGATCCTGGCGCATTCAAGGTGAGGATTTTAGCCACTAGGTCACTACGCCAGGCCCATGGATGCCAGTTCTAATCCCGGTGGCCCCACTTTCCATCCAGCTCTGTTTGTGGTTTGGGATTTGGTCAAGGATGGCCCAAAGCCTCGAGACCCTGCTGCACACGTGGGAGACCCAACTAGCAGATAGAAAATCCCTCTTCTCCCTGGTTTTCGACCTTTTCTGTCGCTCTACCTTACAAATAAATGAATGCTACTGAAAAACCAGTAGTGGATGTGAAACATCCTTCTCTCTTTGCCTTTCAAATAAAATAAAAAACAATTTTAAAGTAAAAATAAAGTAGTAAGAGTGAAAGCAAGACACATCATGATAAAATTTTAGAATACTGGAATTACAGGAAAAAAAGTTATTATTAGGAAAAATAGACCATATTAGAAGGCAAACACCAGGAGAAACTCTCAGATACAGAAGAAAACAGAAGAAAAAATCTGAGTCAAAATGATTTTCAGCTTCAAAGCATTAACCTATCAAATACAAAGGTAAAATAAGGACATTTATCTTCACGCACCCCTTTCTCGGGGCATCTATCAGAATGAGGGAAGAAGGACACAAGTAAAGGCAAAGCTAAGGCTGAAGCACAGCACCCAGGAAACAAGGAATCTGTACTGAAGCAGCCAAAAGGACTGACGGACGGTGGCCACGTCAGAGTCCCGAAACGGCAGCAGGGCTGAGAACTGCCAAGTCGGAAGGCAGCGGGCAGATGGAAGGTTCCTAAAAGCACACCTCCAGGAAAACTGACGAAACTGATAGCTCACTCAATAAGTCCTACAAGAGAATAGCAGACAGACGGATGGTTTTCATTGTGATAGATGTGGGAAGACAAGAGTAGACTCAAAGAAAATGAACCAAAAAAGAGAGGACAGGAAAAAGGAACGGAGGAGCAAGAGAGATTAAAAGCCCTAGGTATTGTAACGGGAAGTGAATATAATTCTAATACCACAGAGGTAAAAAGAGAGCAGACGGTATTTATTGTTTAGAAATGCAGAGGCCAGAAATGACTAAATGAGTAACCTCAGAGAAGGATCAGAGCTCTTCTCTCTGTCCTCACTGAGCAGAAACACAACAGGAGTAAAAATAATAAAACATGTCTCATATTCCAAGGGCAATTACATTGGAAATACACTGATAATTATAAAGCAAAAGCTTATAGTAATTAAGAAAGTACAGTGGGGAAAGAAGAAAAGGAGGAATTACCTTTTTAAGCACCTTCATAGCAAATATTTTCCCAGTATTTGCTCCTGTTACTTTCCGTACTTGAAAAACCTATATTTAAAAACAAATGTTTGCATTATTAAAGGTCTGTCATAGTCCCTTAAACCTCAGTTATAAGAAACTCACAATACAGTAGTTTATACGCTTACAAAAATTATCTCCATGAAGGATTGTGTGCAAAAATTACACAAGATTTTCCTGTTTGGTCCACTGCCACCTAGTGGCAATACTCGGTAATAGTTGTATAATTATAAGCCTCCATGCTACTTTATGCATAAAATTCCAGTCTACCATGATCAGCATTCCCAGAAACACAATATCAAACTTAAAACTATAAAATAGCTCATAAATTTCTATTGTTGTATCATTCCTCTTGCTTCACATAAAACTACTTAATAACAGTTCATACGAAATTGCCATTTACCCACTCCTTAAAAGTTAATTATTAAACATTTTTGTACAACTCCTAAAATATGTGAGTTTCCAAGTGTATGTGTTATACATTCAAGATGATTTGAATATTTAGAATGTGTATCTAAGCCTGAGAATAAAATAGAAATGACAAGCTTTGTAAAAATTAACATATACAGTAGCATAAATAGTTCCCAAGAAAATTTACACCTAGCCATTCTCTATCTAAAGACAGAATTGAGATAACATCTTGCTTAAGATTAAGTTTAAATCATCAGACAGAAGATCTTCCTCTCTGTCTCTCCTCCTCTCTGTACATCTGCCTTTCCAATAAAATAAATAAATCTTTAAAAAAAAAAGATTAAGTTTAAATATTCTTTGACGGAACAAAGAAAGGAGAAGTCTTCAGTTAGAAAGCTTTGGGCAAAACTAAAGAAAACAATTTCAGCTTTCTTCTCCCTTGTAATACTCCTGGCAGCTTTCCTGTTTTTCCAGATACTGTTAAATCAGAAACCAATTCAGATTGAGGTCTCGGTAACAAACAACTCAATGTGCCACACCTCTTCAGAGGGTGCACTGGTTGGATGGTCCAAGTGCTTGCAAAGAGGACACCAATAATCCTTTGGCAACAGACTTAGCCTGGCATCATTTCCTATTTATTTATCCAACAAATACTGACTACCTATTAGCTGCCAGGCTTCTACATGTGTGGTATAAAGGAGAAAGAGGGAAAAGGGACCTTCTTCCATTCCTCAAACCATCCCAGCTAAGTGGTCATGGCCACATCTACCTTTTGTTGACGGCTAACAGAGATCAAAGATGACAACAGGAAGCAGAGCATAAAAATCAGTCTCCCCAAGACAGACAACAGTTCTCGTTTCAGAATCACTTCCTACCTTTCCATAGCCCCCTTTACCAAGTACCCGAAGTAGCTCAAAACATTCTGGTCTGATTTTTTCTGGCCCTCTGTTCACACTAGTTTCTGAGATTTCAAATTTCTCACAATGTTCCATGCCACTAGGAAGAAAAGCAAAACCAAAAGTAAATTTGTAAAAAGTTAAATAATCTTCTGCATATTGTTAGAAAGAAAAGAGAAATGTAATGCAGTTAAGTACATGAGAGCAAATTTGGTATTTGTGATCTAAGTCGTCCATGACACGGCGAGTCAACATTAGGTGTTTATCTGCCTTATTCACACAAAGTGCTCCTGATTAGCCTATAAGCACCACACCCCTAAACAAAGTTAGAAGTTTATTAAGTTGACGTAAGAAAAAAGTCTCCTAATCATTCACTTTAGTTCACTAAAAATGCCAGTAAGATCAGATATTATTCAACTTCATTTGGTAACTTCTGCAGAAAATCTAGGATCTATCTAAAAAGCACCCAATTACTTCATCCTGAAGCTACAAAAAATCTTGCTAATAAAACATCCACGCATCTTTTCATGTATAGCTTTCCTACCTAACAGTATGATGTAAAAACTCCAAAAGAAGTGGCAGCTCTGTCACCTACACGCCTTCCAGCATCCTTCTTTTCCAGCTCCCCATGTATCTAAGGCCTTTTATTAAAAGGCAGGACACAGAGCAGATTCCAAGATTTAATTCAAGTGTTTGGATGATGTACTGAAGCAAAACAAGCAGCAGTTGACTTTCTGGAGCATGTCTACAAGCTTTTCAATAACAAAATATTAGAAATGATGTCCTCGACATTAAATTTAAAAATTCTTAACCAGCTAAGACTCATATACAGTATACTGTTAAATGTGAATAAGTATCTTTAACTCAAAATCCAAACACGCTGAAGAACTCTGGCTATGTTATTATATCAGGGATCTTTGTGTGAAACTCAATAAACCAAGTCTATAAAATATGAACAGATGTTTAAAGACAGTTTATTGGAATCACATGATGGTCATGAGCTGGAACTGACAGACAGCATAGGGACGTGGCAGGAAAAGCCACTGCCTGCAGCGCCAGCATCCCATGTGGGTACTGCTTCAAGTCCCGCCTGCTCCGTTTCCATGCAGCTCTCTTTTAATGTGACTGGGAAAGCAGCAGAGAACAGCTCAAGTTGCCAGACCCCCGTGGGAAGCACCCACTTGGCAGCCTCATACCAGCCCAGCTCCAGACATTCCCATCACTTTGTGGTATGAACCAGCACATGGAAGATTTCTCTCTGACTCTCTCTCCTTCTTCCTCTCAAATAAATAAACTTTAAAAAGAAAGAAAAGAAAGGTAGCACAATGGAAATCTTTTCACATAAACTTACAGTTCATATGGTCCAACTCCCCCATGGTCCATGCTTTCATTTAACTGACCCTGAAAAATATGTTAAAGTTTTGGAAATAAATAATCTGAGAAACAGAAAATGTTTTAAAATTTATGATTTACCTCAAAACTGGAAGAGAATGGAATGAAAGAAGCTTAAAAATGTTTCTATACTCCAATAATAGGCAAATACAAATGTGAATAAAATAAACACTACCATAGGAATCTCAGTTTCAATTTTATATATTTCACTTTCAATTAGCAAACCAGTAGGCCACCGATCAGTGATCTAAAAACAAAACCAAGAGAATTTTATCTCTAAAAACTACATTTTAAAATATCTTTGTGTACTGTAAGTTCTATGAACAAGTTTTCAAATCAAGCAATTTACACAAAATACTGTTCTGCCATACTTCTAATATGCAGACTATTAGAATGCTAAGCAATAAGCTTACAGCAACCACAACTAGCCCAAGGCATGCAGTAAACAACACAGCTAATCAAGGCAAAACAACTACGTAGCACTCACACAGAAATCACGCTAGTTATACTTCCTTTTAATGTTTTATTCTTATTGGAAAGTCAGATTTACAGAGAGAAGCAGAGACAGAGAAAGATCTTCCATCCATTGGTTTACTCCTCAAATTGCTGCAAAAACTAGAACTTGATGGATCCGAAGTCAGGAGCCTGGAGGTTCTTCCAGGTCTCCCACACAGCTGCAACGTCTTGGGTCATCCTCAACTGCTTTACCGGGCAACCAGCAAGGAACTGGACGGAAGTGGAGCAGCTGGGATACAAACCAGCACCAATATGGGATCCCGGCGTATGCAAGGCAAGGACTTTAACCACTAGGCTACGGCACTAGGCTCCAACTATACATTTTTTCTGGACTTAAATAAGTGCAAAATTGGGATGGCACTGTGGTATAGTAGGTTAAGTGACTGTGCTGGTATCTCACAGTGGCGCTGGTCTGAGTCCCAGCTGCTCTACTTCCAAACCAGCTCTGTGCTAATGTGCCCAAGAAAGTAGCAGAGGATGGCCCACAGTCTTGAGACCCTGCGCCCATGTGAGAGACCCAGAAGCTTACGGCTCTTGGCTTTGGACCAACCCAGCTCTGGTCACTGCAGAAATTTGGGGAGTAAACCATTGGATTAAAGATTGTTGCCTCTCCTCTCTCTGTAAAATCTCCCTTTCAAATATAAACAAATATTTTTAAAAAGGGATGCAAAATTTAACAACAAAAAACCCAGACAACTCCATCTGAAACAGCATCAACACTAACAGAAAAAAAGTAAACAGAAATACAAGCTTATAATATTGAAAACTATAAAAATATTGCTGAAAAGAAAAAAAAATTTCACTTCCTGAAAACAAAAAATTTTAAAAGAACTAAAGAAATGGAAAGGTATTCCACGTTCATGAAGCAGAAGACGTAACACTTAACATAGCAATATGAACCAAATTGCTGCAAAAATTCAACTGAATCTTTTCAAAATTTGTTTTCTGGCAGAAACCGACAAGCTGATCTTAGGATTTATATAGAAGCTCTCACTTGTTTCTTCCTATTACTTTGCCTTGCACATAAAATAAATCTTTAGAAAAAAAAATTTATGGGGGCCCAGTGCTGTGGTGTAGCAAACCAAACCATTGCCCGCAACATCTACGTCCCATATGGGCACTGGTTCAAGTCCCAGCTGTCATTTCCCATCCAGCTCCCCGCCAGGGACCTGCAAAAGCAGTGGAACATGGACCAGCACTGGGCCCAAGCATGTATGTAAGAGAGCCAGAAGCTCCTAGCGTCTGTTTGACCAAGTCTAGTTTGCCACAGCCATTTGAGAAGTGAATCAGGGGAGAGAAAACCTATTTCTCTGTCTCTTCTCCCCTTTAACTCTGTCTTCCAAATAAACAAAATAAATAGTAAATATATATATATATATATATGGGGTGGAGGAGACAAAGACTAATGCAAATACCAGTTTAAGTTCCAGCTGCTCCATTTCTGACACAGCTCCTTGCTAGTGGCCTAAGGTAGGCAGTGGAAAACAGCCCGCGTGTCTGGGCTGCTGCATCCACATGGTAAAGCTAGAGGACACTCCTGACGTCGGACAAGCCCAGCTTCGGCCATTGCGGCCATTTGGGGAGTGAACCAGGGGAAGGGAGATCTCTTTCTGTGTTCCTCTCTACCTTTCAAATAAAAAAATAACTGAATCTTTTAAAAAATAAAGACTACTCAGAGAAATGAGAGACTGAGACCAGATGCACAGTACATATGTGTGTTCTATCTCTTGCCGTACGATATCTGCACCTCCTTTCAACTGTACCAGCAAGAAAGCCATCACCAGATACGGCTCTCTCTACACTGCATTCTAGAGCCATGGGACAAAACAAATTTCTTTTCCTTACAACTTAGGAGAAACTAATAAATCTGGACTTTGTGGTATAGCAGATAAAGCCACCCCATGTGACACCAGCATCCCACACGGGTGCCAGTTTGGGTCCTGGTTGCTTTACTTTGAATTCAGTTCCCTGCTAACAGCCTGGGAAAAACAGAAGATAGCTGTCCTTGCTAACCTTACCGGAGACCTGAATGAATTACTGGACCCTGGCTTCAGCCTGGCTCAGCCCTGACCACTGTAACAACCTGAGGAATGAACTAGTGGATGTCGAGATTTCTGTATCTCCTTTGGACTCTTCAAACACACAAATACATCTTTATAAATAATTAAATAAGTTCCTAAAAAGATTCATTTATTTTTATTGCAAAGTCAGATATACAGAGAGGAGGAGAGACAGAGAGGAAGATCATGACAGAGAAGATGATTCAGTCCCCAAGTGACCACAATGGCTGGAGCTCAGCCAACCCAGAGCCAGGAGCCAGGAGCTTCCTTCAGGTCTCCCACACGGGTGCAGGATCCCAAGGCTTTGGGTCATTCTCCACTGCCTTTCCAGGCCACAAGCAGGGAGCTGGATGGGAAGCAGGGTTGCCGGGATTAGAACTGGTGCCCATACAGGATCCAGGTGCATGCAAGGCAAGGATCCTAGCACCTAGGCTACTTCTCCGGGCGCCAATTAATTTTTAAAGACTTATGTAGCATCGCAAGGGACCCATGAAAACTGTATTCACAAACCTCCCCAAAACTCATAGAAACAACCTAAATGAACTTCAACTGGCCAATGCATAAACAAAATGCTTGGGGCTCATGCAGTGGCATATAAAGCTAATCTTACACCTGTGGTGTCAGTGCCCCACATGGGTGCTGGTTCAAGCCCATGCACATGGGAGACCAAGAGGAAACCTCTGGCTCCTGGCTTTGGATTGGATCAGCTCTGACCATGGGGACAATCTGGAGAGTGAAAGAACAGATACAGGATCTCTGTCTCTCCCTTTCTCTCTGTAATTCTGACTTTCCACTTAAATAATTTTTTTTAATGTAGTACATTCACAGAATGGAAAACTGACTATAAAAAGCAAATGAAATACTAATACAACATAAATGATTCTCAAAAAGATATTCAGTGAAAAAAGTCAGACGCAAAAGGCCATATCCTGTGTGATTCTATTTCTATGAAATAAGTCTACAGAGACAAGAAGTAGATTAGTGATTCCCTAGAGCTAGGAGCAAGAAAAAAGTTCAACGTTTCTTATCAAAGTGTTGGAAGTATTCTAAAACTCAGTGTAGTGATAGTTGTATAGTTCTATAAATATACTAAAAGCAACGGAATTATAGAAACGAAACAACAAAACTCAACAGCAGAAATTCAGTTTCTAATATTACAAAGTCCAGTTTTAAAATGAGTGTTGTAGACTACACTGTGATTGTCTCAGTTTACACAAAAGGGTGTCACTTCACTGCCGACAGGCTCAGGTGGCCAGCTGGCCCAGCAGTGAAACATGGGTTCCGGAGCCTGCATCCTACAGAGGCGTGATGGGGGTCAGTGCTCGGCTTTCCTCCCAGCTGGAGCTCCTGCAGAGGCAGCAGTGACTAGAAGCTACAGAGGGGGTCTGGACTGGGTTCCCAGCTCCATGCCGAGGCCACTGGGAACATCTGAAATTAATTCAGTAACGAAAAAGAAAACGGGCTTGTAAAGCAACAGACATTTATTAAGCCATCAGTGTCAAAATTCTAGCTCGGATCTCCCTTCAGTGGTACCAGTACACAATCAAGAAGCATAATGAAGACTGGTTACATTTTTATAGTAGTTCAAATAATACCTTCTCCTATGCACACACATACACACATGTGCATGTACACACACACACACTTTGTGATAATTTCCTCATACTGTGAACAAGTCAAAATGATGTGTAATGCCAGGAAGTCAGCTTCAGGACTAGGCTGAGGAAATTGGATGGAGCATCAACGAAAAACACATTTCTCACAGTTTCAAATAGGTAAAGTTTCTTTGGGGAGGGTGGAGTGGGGAGGGTTTATGGCAGGGCTTTGGTCTCCATATAATCACCTGTGATGGCTTCGTTTTAAAGACAAAAGACTAACTTCTATGTCATAAAAGTGCTATTACATAATTGTTTTTTCTTTAATGTTAGTTTTATTTAATTCCAAATTAAAGACCACAGTAGTTAATAGCGAGGCATGCGTGGAAGCCACCTCACACGCTACAGCCCGTGGCTATGTTTCATTTCTGGAGCTCACCAGGCCTGTAATGCCACCCACACCTCTGCTTCTAATTCCCCACCGTTACATCTGGAGAAGCATTTGAGGCACAATCCTTTTCTGCTTTCAGTGTTATCTGCAGGTAAGTTTCATACCAGAACCACGAAACTAACATTACATAATGCATACTGACAAGACTCTTGGATGGGAAACTCTTCATTCAGAAGTTTTGGCTGCCTCAACCTTTCTGACCCACCCAGTGCATTCTCAGTGTGTCACTCTCACATTGCTCACCTAGGGACTCTGTAAGACAAGCAAACTAGCACTCAGCAATGACTGCTTGCAAAGTTTTAAGCTAAAAGGTGTATGTTTATGGTAGTACAGCTAAAGGCCTGATGAAATCATCTTAAAAAATTGTAACAAATTGTTCCACAAAGTGTGAAATTACTCTCAACCCAGAAATTCATTAAGTCAATCCTCTATCTATCTGGCCATTCAGACATTTTCTTGTAAGATTCAGTAATTCAGGTGAATTAGGAGAAACAAGCAAACCTTGCCCAAAATCTTGAGCTATTTAGCAGTAGTTTCTCAGGTGGAAGTTTAGCCCAGCAGTTAAGACATTGGCATCTTGGAGTCAGTGCTGTGGTAGTGCAAATAAAGCTGCCACCTGCAATCCTAGCATTCCATCCATATAGGTCCCAGTTTGTGTCTCAGCTGCTCCATTTCTGATCCAGCTTCCTGCAAATGACCTAGCAAAAGCAACAGAAGATATCCCAAATGCTTGGGCTCCTGTATCCACATGCGAGAGCTGGAAGAAGCTCCCAGCTCCTGGCTCCAATCTGGTCCAGCCCAGCTATTGCTACTATTTGCCAAGTGAACTAGCAAATGAAAGATCTCTCTCTACATATAACTCTTTCAAATATATAAATTTTAAAAAAGAAAAACAAACATGCTAGCATCTTAGAGTACCTGGGTTCAATTCCTGACTCCAGCTTCCTGCTGATGTAGATCCTGGGAAGAAAGTAATTTGGTTACAGGAGATCTGGATTGAGTTCCCAGCTCCTGACCCCCAAGCCCAGCTCTGTCTCAGCCATTCTGGATTTATGGGGAGTGACTAGTGGGTTTTTAAATAACCACTACTTCATGGTATTATAAACTAATTACTGATAATGAGGTTTTTTTCCTGTAATTTTTCATAATCATGAATATCTGAGTGTATTACCCAAATACTTTTAAAAAAACATTGTTTACATAGTTGAGAGGGATGCACACACATGTGGGTCTCCGACTAGGGTGGGGAGGGTTGAGGCATGGAGGAAGGTGATTGGGACAAAGTTTCAAAATTCATTTCCCTCCTGGGTCTGGGGAGGGGGCGGTAAGGAGAAGGGGCCGTGGCTTGCTGTCAAACTACATCAGCACCTGAGGATGGAGGAAAGTCATTTGATGACATCTTAGAGACCCCAACACGGAGAAGAGTGCTACAAGGGAGTTCCTGGGGCGGTTTTGAGAGTTCTGTCTGGGACACCATCAACTTCATTGCCCTGGGGTTGAGAAAATCTTTCCAAAATACCCTTTGTTTTTAAAATATTTAACTTTCTGCTTAGTAAAACCTGATATCCCAATCTTAAACTCGCACAACATGCCTTAGCAATTATTTCAAACCTTGAATTAGTAGAAGGGATTTTAAAAACTGCATTACAACTGTCGACTCTTTTAGTAACACAGAAAGCAGAAAAGCATCCAAGATTTTCAGAGTCTGATGAAACTCTCTGTATGAAAACTGTCCCTTGGATTTAACTCACCACCCCAAACGATAGCATAACCAGAGAAATGAGAGGCAAACAGGAAAGACACCTTTCTGTGCCAACCCCTCCTCCCGGAAAAACCTCGTACTCTTTGGTTTTAATGCATTCCTCTGAAGTTCTCAACCAGGATCTGTTTTTAGTTAGACATCCAACTTTATCCACAAACATCAGTTTAGTTTTCATCTTTATTCCCAAAGTCATATAAATATTATATGCACTAAAACAGTACATAGTAATTCAGTAAAACATCTAAAAAGGTGTGTGTGTGTATATATCAATGCATTTAACAAAAAAGTAAAATAATAAAATAGGGGCAGATACTTAGGACAGTACTTACAATGCAACTTGATATGCTTCCATCCACTGTCAAGAGTATCTGCGTTCAGGTCCTAACCATGATTTCACTTTCAGCTTCCTGGGAAGCAGCAGACAACAGCTCAAGGACTGCAGTCCCTGTCATCTACCTGGAGACCAGGTTCCTGGCTTCAGCTCAGGCCTGGTCCGGATGTTAGGACCTCTGGGGGAGTAAACTAGTGTTTGAACGATCTGTCTCTGAATCTCTACTTTCCAAGTAAAATGACTTAAAAACGGGCTGGTGTGGTGTTACGAGTTAGGACACCACCTAAAAAGTCAGCATTCCCCTGTGGACACCAGCTGGACTCACAGCTGCTCCACTTACCATCCGGCTCCTGGTAATGCCCTTGGGAGGGCAGCCAAGGATGATCCAAGTCCTCAGGCCTATGCTCCCACATGGGGGACCCGGAGGAAACTCCTGGCTTCAACCTGACAACCCCCTGGCCACTGCAGCCACTTGGGGAGTGAATCAACATGTGGAAGATCTCTCTCTCCCTCTCAAAGAAGAAGAGAAGATCCCAATCACACAATTAAAAAAATAAACTTCATTATGCTACAGCTCTAAAAACACAGTGCTGTAATTTAACTGAATTTATTAAGTCTTTAAGACTTGAGGGTATATCTGAATGGTTGCGTGGCAATGAGTAACACTAGCAAGCTGTATTTCCATGAATTAGCCAGCTGTTTATTATGCCAGGACATCTTGAGAGCACTTTACTAGGACTGGCACAATGACTCAACTAGATAAATCCTCACCTTGCAAGTGCTGGGATCCCATATGGTGCCAGCTAGTGTCCCGGCTGCTCCCCTTCCCAATTAGCTCCATATTTATGGCCTGGAAACGCAGTGGATGATGACCCAAAGCCTTGGTACCTTGCACCACATGGGAGATGAGGAAGAGGTTTCAGGCTCTTGGCTTCAAATCAGCTCAGCTCAGGCCATTGCAGCCACTTGGGAAGTGAACCACAGGATGCAAGATGTTTTTTTCTGTTTCTCCTTCTCTCTGTAAATTTGCCTTTCCAATAAAACTTAAAATCTGTAAAAGATTCATTTTTCTTTATTTATAAAGATTCATTTATTTTTATTGGAAAGGCAGATGAGGAGAGACAAAAAGAAAGATTTTCCATCCACTGATTCACTTCCCAAGCAGCCACAACCGCTGAAACTGAGCTGATCTGGAGCTAGGAGTCAGGAGGCTCATCCAGGTCTCCCACATGGGTGCAGAGTCCCAAGGCTTTGGGCCATCCTCAACTGCCTTCCCAGGCCACAAGCAGGGAGCTGGATGGGAAGTGGGGCCACCGGGATTAGAACCGGAGCCCATTTGGGAACCCAGTGTGCAAGCACTTTAGCCATTAGGCTACTGCACTGGGCCCATCTTTTTTTCTTTTAAAGAGTATTTTATCTACACCTTTATCATATAACTTATTTTTACAGAGAAGACGGAAGTGTCAGAGAAATTAAGCCATTTACTCCAGGTAACATAGTATGGCTAAAGGAATCTGAATTCACTTTCTTTTTTTTTTTTTTTAAGATTTATCTATTTTTATTGGAAAGGCAGATATACAGAAAGGAGGAGAGACAGAGAGAAAGATCTTCTGTCCAATGGTTCACTCCCTAACTGGTTGCAACGGCCGGAACTGAGCCAATCTGAAGCCAGGAGCCAGGAACTCTTCCGGGTCTCCCACACGGGTGCAGGGTCCCAAGGCTTTGGGCCATCCTCGACTGCTTTCCCAGGCCACAAGCAAGGTGCTGGATGGGAAGCAGGGTTGCCGGAATTAGAACCGATGACCATATGGGATCCAGGCATGTGCAAGGCGAGGACTTCAACCACTACACTATCGCGCTGGGCCCTGAATTCACTTTCAACATACCACAAAGGCACGTTATGATCAGCAGATACAATAAAGAATCTGTGGTAGGCTTGGCATTAGCCTAGTGGTCCTCGACTTTAACACAATGGAATCCCATATGGGCACTAGCTCTAATTCTAGCTGCCCCACTTCCCATCCAGCTTCCTTCCTGTGGTCTGGGAAAGCAGCTGAGGAAGGCCCAAAGCGTTGGGTCCCTGTACCCCAATGGGAGACCTGAAAGAAACTCCTGGCTCCTGGCTTCATATCGGCTCAACTCTGGCTGCTGCGGAGCTGAGAGTAAGTAAACCAGTGGACAGAAAATCTTTCTGTATATCTGCCTTTCCAATAAAAGTAAACAAATCTCAAAAAAAAAAAAAAAAGAGAGAGAGAGAGAGAGAGAATCTGTGATGCCATGTGTTTGGCCTAGTGGCTAAGACATCAATTAGATCACCACATCCCACACACGTCTGAGTTCAAGACCTGCCTCTGGCTCCTGCTTCAAGCTTCCTGCTTAGAGCAACCCCTGGAGACGTCAATGACTCAAGTAGTTGTGTTCCTGTCACCAGACATTGTGGGCATTTGCAAAGTGAACCAGCAAACGAGATCTGTGGGTACATATATTTGTTTCTATTCTCAAATAAATTAACAATGATTTTTTTGAAAAAAGCATCTGCACAGGGACAGGTGTTGTGGCAAAGCAAGTGAAGTCATTAGGTTCATACAGGCGTACATCCTGGTTCTACGCCCACCTACCCTGCTAATGTACCTGGGAAGCAGCAGATGATGGTCCACATACTTGGGTTCCTGTCACCCACACAAGAGACCCAGATGTTGCTCCTGGCTCCTGGTTTGGGCACGGCCCAGTCCTGGCTGTTGTGGGCATCTGGGGGAATGAATCAGAATATGAAAGATCTCTCCTCCTTCTCCCCCTCCATCCTTTTCTCTCTCTTTGTATGTGTCTGTATGACTGCTTCTGAAAAAAAAGAAACCTTATAAAACAAAACAAAAAAATGTTGTGCAATGAAATGTGCTGAATTGAATCAAAAAGCACTATCGCAATGATCTTTCTAGTCTATGCCTCAATTCCCTATTAAATGAAGACCTGGAGAGGGCATCTGACCTAACAGGTTAAGACGCCTTCGGGGACTCTTAGGACCCATCCCATAGTGCCCAGCTTCCAATGCCACTCTCAGTGCCAGGGTTCTGGGCTAAGGCACACCCAAGGAAGCAGCAGGAGACCGCTTGAGTACTTAGGTTCCTGCCTTCCATGTGGCCGTTCTGATCAAGTTCCCAGCTCCAGCCTGTCCAAGCCCCAACTATCACAGCTATTTGCTGAACAGACCAGCAGATGGGAGCACTATCTCTCTGCTTCTCAAACAAAACTTACTTTAAAAATTAAGGCATAAAGCTACTCTGACATACACTGATGCCCCCCCCCAAAACCTGATGTAATAATTACATACTCACAATAAAAAGTATCAGATTTTCTAATACTTCAAATTTCTCTATTTCATGACTAAACAGGTTTATTTCAAAGTACTTCGGATGTCACTTGAATCTCTTGGGTTGTCAAGCCCATCCCACTCAACCCTTTTCCCTTGAATAACACCTTCAAAAGAAACATACTCAATTCCAAAAGCACTGTTAAGTAAAATATGTTTTACTGAAGACTACTCCTCAAAATATTTTTAATTACGTCTGGTCCTTCCCCCAAAGCTCCACTCTTTCCCCCAGTGGACACACTGCTTTCCTATCCCACCAACTCTTCTAAGCCCTTTCCCACCTCCTCTCAAAATTCTACTTTTCCAGCACAACAATAGCCCAGGAGAGGCCAAGAGGGGAACACCTACTGTTGCTGAAACACAGCAACAAAGTGAGAACAACAATGGGGTCCGTGCGCATTGCAGGAATCAACCCAAAGGAGGAAACCTGAAAGGTCCAACAAAGGAAGACATAAAGCAAACTTCCCACGCCGTTTTCCCTGCCGCCCTGTTCCAAAGCCACTGCCATATGGAACCGATATAGGCAACTAGAACAGGAGATAATGAAAGCAATTGCATATTTGTTTCAAATTCTACTTACTGTATCACTGTGGAAAATTAAGAAGCTAGCTGAACTTTCACATGAAAGCATATCTCAAAGCACACCTTTCAAACGGTGTGATTTGGATTTAGACTTCTTTGACTAGGAAAAGACCAGTATTCTTTTAAAGTGTTCAAGATTTTTTATGAGATGTCCCTTTTGCCAGCAGCAGGGAACAATTTACTTGCTGGCATTAGAAAACTGAGGGGTTAGCAAGGAAAAAGGACTCCACCCCCATACACACACACACACACACACACACACACACACACACGCACACACACGCAGCAAGGACAGAAGGTATCTGATATGTCCTTCATTCACGCCTTCCTACGGACAATGGCACTTACACCCTAAATCACCCTAAGGTTATCTCCGTCCACAACCAGTGATTTTGTAAGACGACATCACTTCCGAACTCTAAGTGCAATTTGTGATTTTTCTAATAAATTTATCTTCGAAGAAATGACTGACAGTCCATAAAGCAAGACAAACTATGAAGACGGCAAAGCTAGAACCAAGCTGTGCATTAGGAAAAGCAATTCTAAATTTAGCACCCCAAATTACAGCAAGGAAAGCCCTTACACCACTCTTCACAAGTCTCAGTTCAAGCAATTTATTTTTGGCAAGTCAAATCACAGCTGTCAACACTGTTTTTTTTCCACCCCAAAATTACATAAATTATTCTGGAAAAAAAATACACATCTTCAACTAGGGGGAAAAGTTAAGGTACACACGCCGTGTGTCATCATAAATCATTTTTTTTAAAAAAGCGGCACACAGAAGGGGGTTTTAACATATATCAAACACTGGAAGATGCGGCAGAGCCCCTTTGCTCCCGAAATAAAACTCCCGGCGGTTGTAACAGCAGCGGCAGCGCTACTCCCGACAGAAGTTTTCAGCTGTCACTTCTAACAGCTGAACGCTGCCTAGGAGAGAGCGACAGCGCGAGAAGCGAGGCGTTTGTCGGCGGAGGTCTAAACACTGCACGCTTGAAATCTTCTACCGAAGGGAAACCCTTCCGCACTTCACCTGCACTTACGGGACACCGGGTCAGCGCAGCACCCGCTGCCCTCCACACACGCTCCGACAGCCCCTGGGAAGTGACCACGCGCGCCCGCTCTCCTTCCCCTCCGCACGCCCGGGGAACCGCGGCGCGCGCCCTGCACCTGCGAGCCCCGCGGAGGCCTCGCACACCTAGGGCCGGGCTGCCCCGCCCGCTCCCCGCCTCCGGCCGCGCGGCGCCCCGGCTCCACCCGCAGGCTCCTCGCGCCCTCCCGGGGCTCCGCGCTCCAGCGAGCCCCGGGCTTGCTGGGCGCGCGCCGCCGCCCCGGCCCTGTCACTGGGGGCCCCCCACCCCGGGACCCCGGGCCTCACCCCTTCCTCCAGCTCATCCTCAGAGCCCGCGTCCTCTGGCTGGTCCAGGTCTATGTCAAACACTCCAGCCATGTCCTCAGCTTCCCTGTCTCGGAAGTCAGGCGCTGGGTAAAAGCCGTCCCGCTTCCGTCGTCGCCTCATGGGCCCGGACCCGCCGCAGCCACAGCCGCCGATGCCGCCATCACCGGCTGCTTAGGCTCAGTGCGTCTGCGCCTAGGCCCTAGACTGGCTCCTCAAGTTCAGCGCTGGCGCATGCGTATAGAGATCTGTGAAGTCGAACTGTGGGCAGGAGACATGCGTAGAACTACCGCTAGGCGCCGGGTGCTGGCAAAAACATGCGCAAAACGCCAGGTGAAGCCGCGTCGGAAAACTGGGGCATGCGCACTGTGAGCTGAAGCGTTTGATGGTCAGTGAGCATGCGTACCTTATCAGACGTTGATAAATTGAAATCGAACAGGCGTAATTATCCTTTATGAATAGGAAAAAAAAAATACACAACAAAATTTCGTTTGTGGAACCTGCGCGTTCGTTCTTGGGCGCTTTTTTAGCGGTGCCAGTGAGCATGCGCGTGGTGAGGAGGTGGGGCCTCTTGAAGTTTGAACGGGACCGGAACCGTGTGAGTAGCGGCCGGTGGGGAGAGCGGACGCCCGGACTGTGCGCAGGCACGGGGTCGGTGGGCTCGGAAAGGCACCGAAGCCTTCAGAGCCGCGAGGGCAGGGCCTGCCCCGCAGGGTTGGCTCGCTGCCCACCGCCAGGTGCCTAGATCCGTGGGGAGGCCTGCTCTTGAGTCCTTGTTAGGGACCAGAAGACCCGCTCTCTGTCCTCTCTCCTGCTGTCTTCCCGGAGCTACATGCCGACCTTTTCTGTCAGGCTGACAGACTGGAGTTGACGGGAAGGCGGTTGGTGGGGAGAGACTTAACTAGACAAGAGAAAATGAAAGCTAATTGGAAGTGCGGTCGTTAATTTCTGATGTTTATATGGCGTGAAATGCGTACTGCTGATGCCTTCAACAAGCCTTCCTTTTGGACTTTTGTTTAAATAAGTGCTTGAGAACACTTGTGCTTGGTTGAAGTCCAAATCGGATGTTGGAAACTACAGAACTGGCTGTGAATGGATTAGGGAATCATGTATTACAAATCCTGAAACTACTTACAGTAATAATAGAACTTCTTTGAGTGACTGGCCCCTTGGGCAGCATAATCCTTTTTCCTCTTCAAAGCCATGCACATATGACACGTGGCATTTTAAAGTTATGTTTCTTGACCTGTAAGCACAAACTGCATTTTCTTCTTTTCCTACTAGTCATTTGCCGGGTCTAAAAGCCGGTATGGTTTCTATTGCAGGTGGCTCGGAGTTTTGAGGCGACCTGGGTTGCGGCTCAGTATGTCCGTGGTAACACTGCAGCTTGGCCAGTGCGGCAATCAGATTGGTTTTGAGGTGTTCGACACTTTGTTCAGTGACTCACACTGTTCCCAGATATTCTGCTCTAAGAAAGAGAATGAGGCCTATCTAGCGTCTTGCATGGAAAGATTCTTCAGGGAGGAGGAGAGTGGCGGTATGTGTGGCCCACAGTCCACTCCCACAGCCTCCTGGGAACCGGCCCTTTGTTCACCGTCTCAGCCTCCCGTCTCTGGCTCAGCTCTCACCCATCTAAAGCTCACCAGCCCAACTCCCCTCTTGAGCAGAGCTTCCTTCCTCCGTCTTACCTCCTCACTCAAGATTCTTGAGGGAAGAATGCTACTTCAACCAACTGCAATCCTGCATCTGACCCCGACCCCACTGCATATTCTGAGAACAGCTTCCGGTGACCTCCTAGTTACCAAAAGGAACTGCTCTTTGTGTAACTGCCTTCACTTCTCTACCTGGTTGGATGGCATTAGTCAAGCAAACCTCTTCTGCTCCTCAGTACCAGAACTTTCCCAGTGTTTGCACCATGTGCTGTCCTTTGTAGTGCTCTCTGGGAAATTTCAATCTCTGGTAATGTGCTTTCTCGGTCACATTAGTAGGGAGCTGGATGGTGAGATGCAGCAAGGACTGGAACCAGCACCCATGGGGGATGTCTGCGTTGCTCATGATGGCCTAACGTGCTACACCACAGTGCTGCCTCCTGCCCCGTCCATCAGTTCTACCACATCCTTTTCATCCTCTGTTCACACATTTGTGAGCATTGTGTGTGTGGTATTTTGTGCCTGTGACCGTGTTGCTCCCTTGGATGGATCCATCTGTGGTAGATCAGGTCACTGGTGTTCTGTGATGAAGCGTTAAGGTGTCTCCTTGTTCCCATGAAACCTACCAGGGCTGGTTGACATCATCTTTCTCTCAGCAGGCCTGATCATTGTAGCCCTTAGTGATTCATCTGAAAAGCAGCCCACTGCTGCCCCTCTAGATTTCTTTCCATTTTTAACGCCTAGATGTTATTTTTCGAACCTGGATGCTTATGATCTAAATTTCTCAAATAAGACACATGAAGTGCATTTTCTTTTTGATTTTGTTTCCCTTTTTAGTTCCAGTTGCCCGGGCTGTACTCGTTGACATGGAACCTAAAGTTATTAATCAAACACTGTCAAAGGCTGCTCAGTCAGGTCGATGGAAGTATGGTCAGCATGCGTGCTTCTGTCAAAAACAAGGTTCAGGAAACAACTGGGCATATGGGTAAGAAAATTCCTCATAGGTTTTCAGTTTTGATGCCGCTCCATTGTTGCTAACAGTTTATAGCTAGCAGACTGAGCATATAGCCTCGCAATTACTGTTTGGAAATTTCGAACCTGATATCATTCCGTCTCTGTATGTAACCTTCAGGTAAAGGAAATGATGAATCCAAGGAACCTGTGCCTGGTTTTTCATCTTCACTGACCTGCTGCAAACTAGCTTATTAGTATTGGCCAGTGCCACAGTCAGATTGGTTTTGAGGTGTTCAACACGTTGTTTAGCCACTCACACTGTTCCCAGATACTCTAAAAAAGAGAATGAGGCCTATCAAGCTTCATAGATGTAGTATTCTCACCCAGCAGGCAGTTCAGGGACGGGGAGTGCTGCAAAGAAGGGGTTCCCATGGTTCCTGCCCATTGTGCTTTCCTGGGGTTCTTGCATGCCCCAGGGCTGGCTTCTAGACATTCTGAATGGATTGATTTGGGGGAAGGTCAGCTGAAGGGATCTTTCTGGGCTCTCAGGGGCCTGAGAGTTGGAGAACCACTGCTCCAGGACCACTATTGTGACCTTTAAACAGGACATTGTCCCATCAGTTTGTAGAACCACCTTCTGATTGAAAGCTCCAGCTAAAGTGATGGCTTCTAAAAGAGAACATTCTATACCCTGTAAAGTTGCTCTAGTAGTTCTGTGTGCCCACTGAATATATTTCATTTGTATATTTAAAACTGTGTCCATCAGGGTACTTTTCATCAGTTAGTACACTTCCATAGCTTTAATTATTATTTCACAGCCAGAATTACAGAGAGGAAGGCAGAGACACACACAGATGTCTTCTATCCACTAGTTCACTAACCAGATAGCTAGAACTGCCAGAGGTGGGCCAGGTTAAGCCAGGAGCCTCTTCCAGGTTTCCCATGAGGGTAGCAGGGGCTCAAACACTTGAGTCATCTTGCACTGATTTTCCCAGCCACTGTACGAACCTGCACTCATGTTGGATGGCAGCATTGAAGGTGGTGGCTTTACCTGTTACACAACAGTGCTGGCCCCACTTCCATAGCTTTGAAAGGGCCCCTACCCAAATCATTTTATTGGTCTTGCACCTCTCTGGTTAAAATGAAACATGCTGTTTATCTCTTGTCACTGCAGTTACTCTGTTCATGGACCCAGGCATCAAGAATCAATAATGAACCTGATCCAGAAGGAAGTGGAGAAATGCGACTCTTTGAGTGGTTTTTTCATCATAATGAGTATGGCTGGGGGCACAGGATCAGGACTTGGGACCTTCATTACACAGAATTTACAAGATCAATTCTCAAACTCTTTGAGAATGAATCAGATTATATGGCCTTATGGAACTGGTGAGGTATGAAAATATTAACTGAAAATGTTTCCGTTTTCATTGCATTTTAAAAATATGGTTAAAAGATTGATCTCCTTTCTTTGGAAGTGTTAAATTACAACATCAAGAGTGACGATACAATATGAGATAGTCGTGTCACTTATCAGGGATACATTCTGGGAAAGATATCATTAGATGACTTCATTATTCTGCTTTCCTTTAAAAAAGGATTATAAAAATTTATTATGAAGGACGAAATTATGGAGAGAGAAAGAGAGAGAGGAAAAAGGAGTGACAGAAACAGAGGTCTTCTGGGCTTGGTGCAATGGCCCAATTTGCTAAAGCTCCCCCTGCAGGAGCCAGGATCCCATATAGGTGCCAGTTAGTTTCCAGCTGCTTCCCTTCCCATCCAGCACCCTGTTTGTGGAAAAGCAGTAGAAAACAGCCCAAGGCCTTGGGTCCCTGTGCCCACATGGGAGACCCAGAAATAGCTCCTGGCTACTAGCTTCAAGCCAGAGCAGCTCCGGCCACTGCAGCCATTTACAGAGTGAACCAGTGAATGGAAACTCTCTGTGTGTCTCTCCTCTCTCCCTTTTCTTTCTCTCTGCAACTCTGCATTACCAATAAAAATAAATTAATTAAAAAGAAAATTCCAAAGAAGATGACTATGCTTCTCTCAGAGAACCTTTCCCAGGTTGGTCCTTTAGCTACCCCATGTACAGCAGGGACCTTGGCTTCACGTTGGAGTTTATAGTGCCTTTGCCCACCGTCAGATCATCTTATTTCTTTCTACTGAGAGGAAATTTGTATGTGGGCCAATTTCTCATTGATCATTCCAATAGTATAAAGAAAACAAAGATGAGACAAGTCACCACAGGAAGCGATGAGGGAAGGGCCTGTAATGGTAACAGGCAATGTTTGTGGTACCCTGACCAAGTACATGGTACCATTCTCCATGCTTTACCTAATCCTCATAATTTTAAAAGGCTGTTTTAATTCTTACGCCCATGTTACAAATGAGGGAATATATCATAGATACTAAATAACTGGCTCATGTTCACCCAGCTAGAAAGCTGCAGAGCCAGGATTTTGAACTGCGAAGGAATGCCTTTCAAATCTACCCTCATCACCACTGTTCTCTCCTGTCTTTCTCATCTCTCACTTTTTCCCCCCTCCAGGTGATTGTTCAGAACTACAACTCCATCTTGACCCTGTCCCACCTGTACCGATCTTCAGACGCCCTCCTCGTTCATGAGAATGATGCCATCCATAAGATCTGTGCCAAGCTCATGAATATCAAGCAGATCTCCTTCCGTGACATAAACCAAGTCGTTGCGCACCAGCTGGGGAGTGTGTTCCAGCCCACTTACTCTGCTGAAGGCTCATCTCACTACAGAAGAAATCCTCTAGGTATCACCCCTCTCATGCTCTTAGCAAGCAAAAGTCTTAGGTCCTCCAAGTTGATGCTTTACCATCTCCTTCTGTCTGCCCAGAGTATTCTCAGGTTTCCATCCTCTCCAAAACCTTTCTTCAGACCTGCTCAGGGCTCTTCTAAGCTTCTGAACTGTCCTATGGAAAAATTTTGAGAAATTGCTTAATTTCTCAGAAAAACAATATAGAGATAAACACTGATTCCATTATCTGGGTTCTTTTTCTTCTTTAATTGCAACTCATTGTTTTTAAGATTTATTTTATTGTTATTACAAAGTCAGATACACAGAGAGGAGGATAGAGAGGAAGTGGAGCTGCCGGGATTAGAACCAGTGACCATATGGGATCCTGGCACATTCAAGGTGGGGACCTTAGCCACTAGGCCATGCCGCCAGGCCCTGCAACTCATTTTTTAAAAATATTTATTTATTTTTATTGGAAAGTCAGATTTAGAGAGAGAAGGAAAGACAGAGAAAAAGATCTTCTGGTTCACTCCCCAAGTGGCCACACCTGCCAGAGCCAGAAGTCTAGAGCTCCTTCCAGATTTCCCATACAGATGCAGAGTCTCAAGGCTTTGGGCCATCCTCTACTGCTTTCCCAGGGTACAAGCAGGGAGCTGGATGGGAAGTGAAGCAGCTGGGATACATACCAGTAACCATATGGGATCCTGGCATGTGCAAATTGAGGACTTTAGCTACTAAGCCACCGTGCCAGGCCCTTTAACTTTGTGAGATCTAATTCACAAGCCATACAAATTAGTTTACTTTTTAACATGTTCACCAACCATTATATTCACCACTGTATTAAAAACCCTACAGCTATAACAGTTGCTCCCTATTTTCACTCAGAGCCTCTGGTCCTAGGTGCCCACTAGTCTCCTTTCCATATCCCTGGATTTGTCTTTTCTAAATGGAATGGTACAATATGCAGCCTTTTGTGATTGGCTTCTTTCACTTAGCATAGTGTGTTCAAAGTTCATTCACATCATAATATGTCAATTCTTCATTCCTTTAATGGCTGAATAACATCCCATTGTATGGACACATCATGTTTTGTTTATCCATTCACCCCTTATCAGACATCTAGGTTGTTTCTACCTTCCTTTTTTTTTTTAAGATTTATTTATTTTTATTGGAAAGTCAGATGTACAGAGAGGAGGAGAGGCAGAAAGATCTTCCATCTGATGGTTAATTTCCTGGTGGCTGCAATGGCTGGAGCTGAGCTGATCTGAAGCCAGGAGCCAGAAGACTCCTCTGGGTCTCCCATGCGGGTAGAGGATCCCAAGACTGGGCTGTCCTCAACTACTTTCCCAGGTCACAATTAGGGAGCTGGATGGGAAGTAGAGTTACTAGGATTAGATCCCGTGCCCATTTGGGGTTCTGGCACGTTCAAGGCGAGGGCTTTAGCCAGTAGAAATAGCACTAGGCACGTTTCTACCTTTCAAATAAGTAAATCTTATAAAAATGTATTTACTGGGCCCGGCATGATGGTTCAGGAGCAAAATCCTCACCTTGCAAATTGCTGGGATTCCATATGGGTTGTGTCCTGGCTGCTTCACTTCCTATCCAGCTCCCTGCTTGTGGCCTCTGAGCTAGTGTTGTGGCATCAGAATAGGCTGCCAACTGCAAAGCAGGCATCCCAAATCAAAATGCCAGACTCCAGTTCCAGTCCAGGTTCCTGCTAATACAATTGGGAATGCAGCAGAAGATGGCTCAGATGCTTGGCCTCTTGCCACCCAGGCTCCTGGCTTCAGCCTGGCCAGGTACTGGGTGTCACAGCCATTTTGGGAGTGAACCAATCAGTGGAAGATCTCTTCCTGCCACTCTGTCTTTCCAAGAAGTAAAAAAAAATATATATATATATATATTTTTTTTTACAAAAGCAGCAATCTCCCTTCAACTGGTTGCTGCTATTGTAACCAGAGCATTTGTTTCCTTAGAGACGGATTTTGCTGTGTGCACAGTTTGTAGTTACCACTCATTTGCAGCTTCCTTGGAGCAGTGTGCCTTGTTAATTTCTGTGCATCCCACAGGACTTACCATATTGGGTACACATCTGTTCACTCCATTAATATTTATATATTCCTGCTGTGTGCCAGGGACTGTAGTAAATGTTGGGGAGATAGTGGGGAGTCATCACAGGCTGTGTCAGTTTAACAGAAACATTAATCAAATAATGACACCAAGAACATGTAATTGCAGACTTCAGTGGTCTGACATCTCCAGGGGAATGTGTCATAAAGGAATTAGATCTAGGCTGAAGGGTCAGAGAAATCTGCCTTAAGGGAATGACTTTGATTTAATAATAATAATAAAAAATATTTATTGGGCTGGCACATTGGCTCAATTGGCTAATGCTCTACCTACAAGCACTGGCATCCCAAGTGGGGGCCACTTTGTGTTCCACTGCCGGTCCAGCTCCCTGCTTGGGACCTGGGAAAACATCAGAGGAAGACCCAAAGCTTTGGGAACCTGCACCCATGTGGGAGATTTGAAAGAAGTTCCTGGCTCCTGACTTAAGATTTGTATTTTACAGAAAAGGACGTGGCCACTTATTGGGATGCCTGCACCCCAAGTCAGAGGAACCTTTTAAGCCCCAGCCCCTCTGCTTCTAATGTAGCCATTTATGCAGCATTTTGGTAGAAGTTTGTGTCAAAATTTGTTGTTTTCTTTTGGCAGGAGATACGAACTTATGCTTAATGTTATAAAGTTTATGATTCATGTTGTAGTAATACAGCTTTTTCTCACCTTTAGGTATTTTCTATAAATAAATAAGACAGCTGTGAACATAAAGCAACTTCGCCTTTCTCCTTAGTTCTATTTCACAATAAATACAAGTTTCTAGAGACTGTCACATTCTTGCCTCTAGGAATTACTAATCTTGTCTTCTTTCCAAGTCAAGTTTTGTGTTCACAGGTTCTGATTATCATTTAAGCAGGTAAAATAAATAAAAGATGTAGGAAAATTCCTCAAGGAATCTCTAGTGAGTGCAGTGACAAGACAAGTGGCTCTGTTCTCAGGCTGGCTTTGTTTCTCTAGGATTTAGCTAAATATTTCACTGACATTTCCAGGTACTCAGCTTCTGAATTCTTGTTTTCTCCTTGGCAAAATGTTTTCTTACCCATGCTGAAATGAAGCAAAGATGGGTTTGTTGTAGAGGCTGTCTCTGAAATTTTATTTTAAATAATTCTAGTCCTTAGAGCAGAACATTTGGCTTGGGAAATCATCAAATCATGATTGTGACATAGACCAACAGCAACTGATTTTTTTTTTCTTTACAGGAGACTTAATGGAGAATTTAGTGCCCCATCCTGAATTCAAAATGCTGGGTGTTCGCAACATTCCTCAAATGTCAGAGAATTCATTGGCATACAGTGCATTTACTTGGGCCGGTCTCCTCAAGCATCTGAGACAAATGCTAATTTCTAATGCAAAAATGGAAGAAGGTATAGTATTTTAAGATCTATGCAGCCCAGGCCTAGTGTGATGGCTCAGTGCAAGTGCTGGGATCCCATCCCCATCCAGCTCCCTGCTTGTTGCCTGGAAAAGTAGTAGAGGATGGTCCAAAGCCTTGGGATCCTGCACTCACATGGGGAACCTGGAAGAAGCTCTAGACTTCTGGCTTTGGATAGGCTGAGCTCCGGCCATTGCAGCCATGTGGGGAGAAAACCAGTGGATGGAAGATCTTTTTCTCTGTCTCTCTCTTTGTAAATCCGATTTACCTTTCCAATGAAAATTAATAAATCTTAAAAAAATTAATATAATATGCACAAGCTGGGGGAAATGCCTGGCCTGGAACTCTCAATAGAAACCAGCTTGGGCTAGTTGAAATCACTGCCCCTTCTTCAAGTCAGGGAGCTTCCTGTGAAAACATAGAGGGCATCCCAGAAGAGCTTTTTGGTTTTTTTCCTCTTCTTTCCTTTTCCCTTTACATTTCACTTGAAAGGCAAGCAGAGAGAGACCCTTAGAGATCTTCTGTCTGCTGATGGACTCCTCAAATTCCCAGCATTGCCAAGGCTTGTCTGGCTCCAACCAGGGGCCTAGAGCTCAGTCTGCATCTCTCACAAGGATAGCAGAGGTCCAGTATGTACGCCAAAAACTGCTGCTGCCTGTTGGGGTACAAACCAGCAGGAAGCTACAATGGGGGGAGGAACCAGGACTAGAACCAGGCACTCTAACAACACGAGGAACGGGCCTCCTTAGCAACGTCCTAACTGCTGCATCATGTACTCACTGGAAGGGCTTCTTCACTACTTGGCAGCTTATTACCCAGCGTTTCAGGGGCTGGCACTGTGGCACAGGTGGTTAAGCCACTGCCTGCTGTTGCCTGCATCCCACGTGGACACCAATTCAAGTCTGATCTAGCTCTGCTGCCTGAGAGGGAAGCAAGGATGGCCCAAGAGCTTCAATAGACCAGGGGTGGGAAATCTTTCTTGCGCTCTGTTTCTCACTTTCCATCTCTTTCAAGTAAACAGATCTGTTAAAAAGCAATAAAGAGAGCGCACAAGGAAGGTAAAATCTTTGCAGCTGTAGGTGCCATGATTTTGCCCTTGCCCTTGCATGCCAGCGTTGCCAGGCATGGGCTCCAGTTTGTGAACTGTTTCTATTATTTCCAAGGCTTTGCCCAGCTAGCTCCTAAGGCCCATGCCATTCAGGTTCCCTGTTTTGCTTTGTCTTAAAGCTTCAGAGTTTTCTCTTGGTCTTCAGCATCCTCAGACTCCTTGGGGCGGGCCTTTCACTCATCTCTATAGAACAGTCTTCCCGAGGGTGGGGACTTTTGCCTGTCTTGTGTTCTGTTGGTGCCTGTCAGTCTTGTGCAGCACTGGCCCAGCCGGGCTGGCACTCACTTCTTGGCTGAATGAGATCCCCTGGGCCCTGGACAGACCCTCCTAGACTCCGCAGCCTCACGTGACTCTCACAGACAGCGAGGTGATCTACTTGGCTGCTTTACTGATGAGCACACGTCTTGATGAGTCACATCACTCCTGCTGTCCCCTTGCTGGAGGCACAGGACACTGGCTGCCAATCTGGCCGAGGGAGGTACCTTTCGGTGTGGAAGCTTCTCTGTAGGGCTGTGTCTGGTGTCACCAAGGCTGGGGCCTCGCTGGCTTGGTCTTTTCTGAGCAGAAGCCTTCTCCTGGGGACGAGGGGGCTCTCCCCCTGCTGCAGGGCACAGGCACCCTCACTGCTGCTCACACACACGTCCCCTCCTCTCCTGCTGCCTAGAGTGCCACTGCAGGCACACATTTCAGCTTCCCTCAGTTGAATAATTACTTGTTTGCTTGCCAGCTCACAGTGTCTTGTTGCCATTATCCTCTCATCCCTTTTTTGCTTTCTTGTGCATTCATGTTAAGAAAGCTCCTCTCAGCTCAGCAGGGTCTGGGAGGGAGTTGCAAGAAGCTGCTGTGTTGTCACGAGTGTTGTTTTCTCAGCACACATGGCTCACCGCAAGGTGCAAGCACGCAGGCTTCCGACCTGTGGCAGTGAACGCTCTCCACACTCACTTGACTTAGCTTATGGAGCTGACTTAGCAGTGCCAGAAGTGTGGCGAGAAGCAGAAAGATTACATCTTAAAGCAGTGCTTCCTGAATTTTTTGGCGTCAGTACTTGTTTTTCTAGCAGTACCTGTTAACGTCTGAGGGAACACAGAGTCCCTCGGGGTAGCATGAGATGTTCTGTCCTGAGCTAGCTTAGATCACTGAACCAGTTTGCTCTGTCATCTTCCTACATGTGACTTGAGGGTATCAATAGTTTTTCACAGTTACAGTTTGAACCTATGTAAAAATGATGTGTTTGTGGCACAAACCAGGTAGAAGGATCTGGTTTTATAATCGTTCCTCTGTAATCCAACTGCTCTGGTTGAGTCACTCCCTTTCTAAGCCATCAGCAGTGCGTCCATTTGCACATGTCGTAGCAACAGTGGCGAACAGGGATCTCAGAGTGGGTGGGGAGGAAGTGACACTCACACAGCTGTCACTGCTGTAGTACACTCTTGGTTATGAAGGCCAGCCCCGGCCAGCACAGGAGCTGACACTATGCGTACGTGCTTGCCAGCAGGCAGGGACAAGTTGGAAGGCTGCTTTCTCTGCCACTCCTGTCCCCTAATGAGTCATCTCCCCTTGGGTGAAATTTCACCCACTGCCACCAGAGGCCCCCAGAGGTTCCATCCTGTGAACCCAAGTCCAGGACGCAGTGCTCTGGGAGCACTAAGGGGTTTGTGCTGCTCAGCCAAGTCTGAGCACAGCCCCTTGTCCCATACACTGGGGATGACTGAAAGGCACTCCTTTTCGTACACAGGAGAAGTGGATGGCACCCAGGACGGCTTCACAGGATAATGCTGACAGTGTCAAGGTGAAAATATAAGGTCTGGGGGCCTGGCACAGTAGCTTAGTGACTAAAGTCCTCACCTTGCATGTGCCAGGATTCCATATGGACGCCAGTTTGTGTCTTAGCTGCTCTACTTCCCATCCAGCTCCCAGATCCCTGCTTGTGGTCTGGGAAAGCAGTTGTGGATGGCACAAGGCCTTGGGACCCTACACTTGCATGGGATACCTGAGAGTAGTTCCTGGCTCCAGATCTGCTCAGCTCCGGCTGTTGTGGCCACTTGGAGAGTTAACCAGTGGATGGAAGATCTTTGCCTATGTCTCTCCTCTCTGTAAATCTGACTTTGCAATTAAACAAAAAAAAAAGAAGGAAAAAATATGTATAAAGTCTGGGAAAATCCTCCCCATGGCCTTTGACTTGGCACTGTGCTGTAAGCTAAATAATGAGCTTACTGGTTTATTATCATCCCATTTAAAAACATTCTGAAATTCTGTATCACTGATTGATTTATTTGGACTACTCCCTCGCCTTGAACACGCCAGGATCCCATATGGGCACTGGTTCTAATCCTGGCGGCTCCACTTCCCATCCAGCTCCCTGCTTGTGGCCTGGGAAAGCAGTTGAGGACGGCCCAAAGCCTGGGGACCCTGCACCCGTGTGGGAGACCCGGAAGAAGTTCCTGGATCCTGGCTTCGGATCGGCATAGCATCGGATTAATTCATGTATGTGAAAACTAAAGAGGGACAGCTCTGAGGGTGTATTGGGATAAAAACAGAGTTGTAGAGAACAAACCAGACCCCACAATGACATATTTTTGGTCCTACAGTTTGCTTTTTGACATACTTGCATACTATAACCTTCTTTCCCATTCAGCTCATGGGGACACATCTCATTCTTTTCTGATAATTAAGCACTCGTCTGTGATATATGTGTCACAATACACATCTGCACAGGGATTAAAGAGCCAAATAATTTACAAGATAAGCCCTCAGACCTCTCCCTACCTCGGCCTCCCAAGAGCCAGCAGTGTGTTCATCTCTGTGTACCTGCTTACAGACTCACCCAGGTAGTATCTGTCACCGTGCAGGACTAAAGGTCAGGGCACAATGGTTTGTCCCACATTGCTTCCTGAGACCTGTGAGCCCCCGTTTCCCCCATGCCCTTCCCACCGGCCAAGGCAGACTTCAGCTTTATATCATCGTGACCAAGGAGACACTGCCCACAGTGCAGCCACAGCCTCTACTGGGGCTGTTTCTCCTTTGCTGCATACTTTTTAAATTGTCTTCAGATTTTATAATTTCCCTGTTGGTTTAGTTTTTCCATGTTATGGAGAGGGACACTTATACACAAGAGAAAGAGATCTTCCAGTTCTGGTTCACATGCAAATGGCCACAATAGTAGGATTGGTCCAGGCCAAAGCCAGGAGCTTGGAATTCTAACTGGGTCTCCCATGTAGGTTCAGAGATCGAAGAATGTAGATCATTTTATAGTGCCTTCCCTGGCACATTAGCAGGAAGCTGGATTTGAAGCAGAACAACCAGGACTTGAACCAGTGCCCACGTGAGATGCTGATGCTGCAGGTAACAGTTTACCCAGCCATGCCACAATGCCAGCCCCCATCCCTTAATGTCTGTCTGTGTCTTGTGTGTTCATAAAGATCTGCAGGTTGAAGCTTGCCCTTCTGTAGGTGTGTAAGTTTTGGCACCACCACAATCAGGGTATTTTTAGCATCCCCCAAAGTTCCTTTGGACCCTTTGTTGGGGAATGTGGGCAGCATTCACCAGCAGCTGGGTGTGCTGGGAAGGCGGGACTTGGGCCTGCACAACTCCACCTGTAGTCCAGGATGTGGGCCTCCTGAGTGGTAGCTGAGCCTTGTGCCCACAGCACCTGCCCAGCAGGCAAGCTTCTGAGACCCAATGATTGCACTTAGCATGAGGATTTTTGGATTCATCAGTGTTGCTGCTCTTATCAATACTTAGTTCCAGTTCCTTTTGATGGCCAAGTAGAATTCCATTGCACGTATTTATGCCATTCTTGAATATTCCATGGTATTTCATCCCTTTCTCAGAACTGAGTATTTTAAGTCACTTTAGGGCAATTAGATAAGAACTTTTAAACAATTAGAGAAAGCATCAGTTTTACACGTCAAAAATTTATGTAAAACATACATACACACACAGACTCCATTCTGAACTCTCTCTGTGTCCATGTGTGAGGCAGGTATTAACTGGAAAGTACGACCTCCTTCGTCAAGACTTCCTGCCCTGGACAAACCGTTCGTCAGCCAGGAGCTGCACTTCAACACTTCCATTGCTAACCTGCTCATCCTTCGTGGAAAAGAAGTGCACAGTGCAGATCTGGGTAAGCAAAAATTAAAGTTCAGCCCCCGCCTTCCCAGGACTGGCCTAGTGCTCCCTCTGACTGGGGGCTTAAGTCCCGTGTCACACCGGGTGGCAGAGTGGGCTCGGGGCACAGTTACAGCATGGGGACTGTTACTAATGAAGGGGAGAGCAGGAACTGTGGGACAGCACTGGCCCCTGTGACAGCATTCTGAAAGCTCAGGAGGCTTATCTGCTTCCTCTAGCAAATCTTTAGGTTTATTTTAACCTTACTTTATGACCTCAACATTATCTGAAATTTTCAGAAAACTTCCACATTTTTTGTTTCCTGGTGTTTATAAGGAAAACCCAACAATGCAGCTTTGATGGCACCTCTTAAAGAATTAATCATGAAAGTGCTTGGAGTGGCAAGATTGGCAGCGATTCATAACCAATGAAATATCAAACCACCTAAGCAAGAACCTCAGAGCATACCCTACATCCGGGACCTGGGGAGGGTGGGAAACTGGGTGGGCCTTCTCACTTAAATACCCCCCTTTAAACATGAAGGAAACAATATGGAAAAAATAATAGTCTTACCTACTTTCCTGTAGCCCTTGAACCTTTTTACCCTAATTAACTATGTAAAGATTGTCAAAATAAAATTAATTAATTAAAAAAAGAAGAAAAAAACAGAAAAAAAGAATCATGAAAAACAAATCTTTTCAAGTCTATCAGATATTTTCTTTATATTTGCCATTCTAAATTTTAAAATGAAAGAATTAAAATATTGTATTCAATTCTAGAGACAGACAGAGAATTCCCCTGTGCTTGTTCACTCCCCCAAATGCCTGCAGTGGGCAGGGCTGGTCTAGGCTGAATCCAGGGACTCAATCTAGGCTTCGCACAGGGTGGCAGAGATCCAGTCACTCAAACCATTCCCGTCTGCCGCACCCCGTGGCCTACAATAGCATGAGGGTAGATTTAGGAGCTAGAGCTGGAAATTAAACCTAGGCAGTTGGGGGATGTAGGAGTCTTAAGTGATGTCTCAACTGCTAGGCCAAATAAGGGAATTGTGGGGTGGGCGCTGAGACTCAGAGGGTCAGGCCATCTCTTTGGAAAACTGCATCTCTTTTGAGTGCAGGTTCACGTCCTGGCTGCTCTGCTTCTGAACCTACCCCCTGCTAATGTTCCAGGAAGCAGGAACGACAGCCTAAAGCCTTGGGTCTCTGCCACCCACATGAAGACAAGCATGGAGATCCTGGATCCTGGTTTTAGCTTGAGCCAGCCTAAGCTGCTGTGGCCATCTGGGGAATAACCAGCAGATACAAGATCTCTGCCTACCTTTCAAAGAAATAAATGTTTTTTAAAAAATTAAACATACAAAGTGGAGTTGGAGGGCAACAAAATGTTCATTGCCATCTCAGTTGAGCAATTCACCTGTTTTGGTAGTTTTCACATTTTCTTTCTTAAAAACAAAAATTATTTATTTTTATTGGAAAGGCAGATTTACAGAGAAGGACAGATCTTCCATCCACTGGTTCACTCCCTTAGTGGCAGCAGTGGCCAGAGCTGAGCCAATCTGAAGTCAGGAGCCATGAACTTCCTCTGGGTCTTTCACATGTGGCACAGGGTCCCAAGGTTTTGGGCCATTCTCTGTTGCTTTCCCAGGCCACAAGCAGGGAGCTAGGCAGGAAGTAGAGCAGCCAGGACACGAACCAGCACCCATATAGGATCCCAGTGTGTGCAAATTGATGACTTTAGCCACTAGGCTACTGCACTGGGCCCTACATTTTCTTCTTAATGATTCTCTGAATAGCGTGAATTATTCCTACTTTGTTAATGCAATAGAGACACTTTAGTGCTCACTTTGGCAGCACATATACTAAAGTAGGGATACTTTACCCAAAAGCTAGTTTGAAAGTAAAAATATAAGGTTTTTGGTGAAATGGATGCCAGTGAGTGCTCCCTCGTTTGTTTCCACAGTGAATACTCACACTATTTGCTTGTTGTTTCTCCTCTAGGGGGATTTAAAGAGCCAGCACTTTACACATCCTGGTTAAAGCCTGCGAATGCCTTCCACGTGTGGAAGACCCAGCGAGGCTTTAGAAAGTACGAGAAGTCTGCAGCGTTGGTCAGCAACAGCCAGTTCTTAGTAAAACCTCTCGACAGGATTGTCGGCAGAGCGTGGAATATGTTTGCTTCAAAGTAAGTGGACACTCAGACCGAGAGCCACACGAACGAGAGGCGGACAGTGCCACCATGCTGGAGGCAAGGGTTGGTGGTCGCCACACGGTGGTCCTGACGGCTTGGCACGTCTGTTCCACATTCCACCTCCTCATGTACACAAGGGAGAGGAGGAGAGGCTATTCCAGTCCGCACATGGCTGCAGCCAGGAGCCAGCAGTTTCCTCTGGGTCTCACGTGTGGGTGCGGGAGCCCAAGGACTTGGGGCATCCTCTGCTGCTTTGCCAGGCCATAAGCAGAGAGCTGGATGGGAAGTGGAGTAGACAGGATGCAAACCAGTGCCCACGTGGGATGCCAACGCCTGGAGGTAGAGGATCAGCCTGTTGAACTATCTCACCAACACCCACACTGGGTTCTGACAGAACATAGGTGATGAACTGAGTCAGTTGTGTAATAACCCCTTGGTTTGGGCCTGTCGTGGTAGCCTAGTGGCTAAAATCCTCACTTTGCATTGCTGGGATCTCATGTGAAAGCCGGTTCATATCCCAGCTGCTCCACTTTCCTTCCAGCTCCCTGTTAATGAGTTGGGAATGCCATAGAGGATGGCCCAGTTTTGGGACCCTGCACTCATGTGGGAGACCCAGAAGCTCCTGATCAACTCAACTCTGGCCATTGCAGCCAATCTGGGAGTGAACCAGCAGATGGAAAGTCTCTGTGTCACTACTTCTGTCTGTAAATCTGACTTTCCAATAAAAATAAACAACTCTCACAAGAAAAAAAGTTACTCATGGGGCTGGCACTGTGGCAAAGGTGGCTGAGCTGGCATCTGCAGTGCCAACGTCCCATATGGATGCTATTCCACTTGGAGCCCACCTCTCTGCTTACGGCCTGGGACAGCTCTGGATGGCCCAACAGCTTCAGCCTCTGGACCCACTTGGGAGACCTGGAAGAAACTCCAGGCTTTAGCCCGGCCCAGTCCCAGTTACTGTGGCCATCTGGAGAGTGAACCAGTGGATGAAAATTCCTCTCTCTGTAACCCTACTTTCAAATAAATGTCTTTTAAGAAAAAGTTCCTGATTATCCTGAAATCGCTGACTTCCCATTTTCTGTGTTGTTCCACCAGAGCCTACCTGCACCAGTACACCAAGTTCGGAGTGCAAGAGGAGGACTTTCTGGACAGCTTCACATTACTAGAGCAGGTGATTGCCAGCTACCGCAGCCTCTGAGCAGGAACGAAGGGAAGCACCTTCGGGCACTTCCGGAGCAAGCTGTCCTCCATCAGGCTCCCAGATCGTGTCTGCCGAAGGAGCAGAGCAGGGTGCCGATTCCATTCTGCTCACTCTACCCACGGAAAACGAGAAAAACTTTAAAAATGGAGAGTATCATGTTTTCAATGAAAACGTTGCTGTGTTTCTTATAAGAAAATGCTGCTTCTGTGAGGAACTTTGAACTGCTCTGCTGAGATGGGGGACTGCCACAGCTGTCCTCCTTGTCCCCATGTTCCATATTGTGTCCTCACTCCAAAAGAGACACTGAACAGTAAGCTAGCATTCACAGCACCGCCTCCAGCCCACTGTGCCCCTCTCCACGTGCAATTGGATGCTTTGACCACAGGAGGGCGACTTTGTCAAACACTACAATGGTGACAATATGCATCTGAATGATCTCTAACTGGGCCAGGTTTTCCACTCAATGCAGCTTTTCAAAAATAAATATCCTGGGGCCCGGCGCCATGGCCTAGCAGCTAAAGTCCTCGCTTTGAACGCGCCGGGATCCCATATGGGCACTGGTTCTAATCCCGGCAGCTCCACTTCCCATCCAGCCCCCTGCTTGTGGCCTGGGAAAGCAGTTGAGGATGGCCCAAAGGTGTGGGAGACCTGGAAGAAGTTCCTGGATCCTGGCTTCGGATCTGAATAGCACCAGCCATTGTGCTCACTTGGGGAGTGAATCATCGGACGGAAGACCTTCCTCTCTGTCTCTTCTCCTCTCTGTATATCTGACTTTCCAATAAATAAAATAAACCTTTAAAATAAATAAATAAATATCCTGGGTCCAGCGCAATAGCGCAGTGGTTAAGGTCTTCGCCTTTAACATGCCGGGATCCCATATGGGCGCTGGTTCTAATTCCGGCAGCCCCGCTTCCCATCCAGCTCCCTGCCTGTGACCTGGGAAAGCAGTCGAGGACGGCACAAAGATTTGGGACCCTGCACCCGCTTGGGAGACCCAGGAGGCTCCTGGCTTCAGACTGGCACAGCTCCAACCGTTGCAGCCGCTTGGGGAGTGAACCATCGGATGGAAGATCTTCCTCTGTGTCTCTCCTCCTCTGTATATCCGCCTTTCCAATAAAAATAAATAAATAAATAAATATCCAGATTTTGGTAAATGCTAGCCATGCCTAAATGCAAAATTAAATAAGGGCATGTGCCCTTCCCCCCTATTTTTTTTTTTTTTTTTTTGCTTTCTGAGTATGAGAAAATTGTTCAGCTTGTGCTTTGGTTCCTCAGTGTTTTCTGTGTTACTGATGGGAGGTCAGCTGCTGGGGAAGCCAGTTCTGTGCTGTGCAGTGAGAGAGACAGAGCTTTCACCTACATTTCCCACTTGAGAAAACGATCATGGGGAGGTAGAGGGCTTGATGGAATGGATACACACGCACTCACCCAAAGAGCAAAACCGGTGTGGACGCTGGCAGCCGAGCCGGAGGGGACGTTCTTTCCATCAGACACGTCACAGGCAGGGCCCTTACACGTAGGAACATTCCCTTTCTGCCCAATCTACTAGTGATGACTTATTTTCATATGGAAAAATGACTGTGCAGGCTCACTTTTTTCCATATGGAAAAGATTGCCTTTCCGCTCCTGTTCTTATCAGCAGCTGTTATGATTTAAAATACTAGACCCTGTCTTTTTTTTTTTTTTTAAAGAAATTTCTTTACTTTTATTGGAAAGTCTGATTAACAGAGAGAAGCAGAGACAGAGAAAGATCTTCCATCTGCTGGTCACTCCCCAAGTGGCACCAACAGCTGGAGCTGAGCCAATCTGAAGCCAGCAGCTTCTTCTGGGTCTCCTACACGGGTGCAGGGTCCTAAGGCTTTGTGACGTTCTCAGCTGCTTTCCCAGGCCACAAACAGGGAGCTGGAAGGGAAGTGGAGCAGCTGGGGTGCAAATCAGCGCCCATATGGGATCCCAGTGCATGTAAGGCAAGGACTTTAGCCACTAGGCTACTGTACTGGGCACCTGTCTTATTTCTAAGGAATGTAAAAAGTGGTCTGCTCAGCTGCTCTGCAGCACACACCATGGCTTCATCTTGTTTACCCGAGTACACTTGAAGAATGATGATATCCTAACTTGTACAAAACAAAGAGTAGCTGTTTAGCACTGGAAAGAACCAGACAGAAGCAATCTCCCAGGTCCTCCAGCAGAATCAGGGTCAGTAACCCAACTGTCTGACCAGGGGTTAGCCTGATTCCAAGAAACTTTGCCAGAAGTTAAGCTTAAACAAAGTCTTAAGTTGAAACCAACCACTTGGTATTTCAGAAAAGAATTCATGATGTTCCACTATGGGTGAATAAATTTCTAAATCAGTGGCAAGTGAAAATCTTAAGGAAAACTCATTTCAGACAAAGTTCTGGATTCATTCATTTGTGTGACTTGACTTATTTTTTTAAAATAAATGATCAACAGTTCAATTTTTTTTGATGTTTGTGTGCCTAAATATTTTAAAGGTTATTCTCAACATTTACATAGAAAATAGAGTGGAAGGTTACTTTAGAGAGTTTTTTCCTATTTGAACATAATTTTTTGCTGTTAATTTCACATTAAAAAGTTAATGTAGGGAAGCTAATGCCAAACTTTATGGTATGAAAGTGGCACTGGAAATACTCTTTGGTTTATGTGCAGAAAATAGCCAGTCAGCCAGGAAAATAGAGTGTCATGAACTCTTGGGCATTCAAATCCAGAAAGCTTTGAAAGATGTCATTCCCTAGCTTGCTGGTAACTGTCAGATACCCAGCCAAGCCAGGCTGTGCCCCTGTGGGCAGTGGGCATGGGGTCATGGCAGACTCATGCTGATTTCCAATGCTTTTCATGCCTTCGCCTCCCCAGACAGTGCTTTTCTCCTGCTGCTTTCCAACCAGCTCCCCCGCCACACACCATGAGGTCTTTCTCCTTTATTTCACTCATCAAGGAACTGAAAGTGCCAACAGTTCACTGTGACCAAAAAATTCATTAATGTAACCAGGATCCATTCAGTACCTCATAGACTACAGAAGGAAGCTACAAGGTAATAGGTTTCTTTGGCTATCTGGAGCTACAGCTCAAGCTTCCTATCTTATGGAGAGGGTTTTTAGCATTTTTTAAAAATACAGTAGATGCCTGGCACAATAGCCTAGTGGCTAAGGCTCTCACCTTGCACATGCCGGGTTCCCATATGGGTGCTGGTTCATATCCCGGCAGCCCCACTTCCCATCCAGCTCCCTGCTTGTGGTCTGGGAAAGCCGTCTGGGACAACCCAAAGCCTTGGGACCCTGCACCTGTGTGGCAGACCCGGAAGAGTTCCTGGCTCCTGCCTTTGGATCGGCTCAGCTCCAGTCAGTGTAGCCACTTGGGGAGGGAATCAACAGATCGAAGATCTTCCTGTCTTTCCTCCTCTTTGTATATCTGACTTTCCAATAAAAAGAAACCTTAAAGAGAGAGAATATAGCCATGGTTCAAGACAGCACAGTGGACCTAGCTCCAGTTTGGTTTTGACTATTCACCCTCCCCTGCTGGCTGTGTGGGCTCTGTAGGGCAGGCAGTCTGCTGCTGACCGCACTTTCCCACACTAAGCTCCTGTCCAGCCCTTCTGTTTAAATACAGGCTTCAGGCATTGTTCTCTCCCACAAGTCAAAGCGTGGCAATCAGCTCTGATTATGCCATGTGATACCAGAAAGTGCTTTACCCATGAACTTGTCATCATTGACAAAGTTACTTAAGAGATACTTGTTCATCTCCATCAATCACATTGTTTCCTATTGGCTTTAAGAATGTGAATTAAAGAGCTGGGCTTTATATTTTTAACTAAATAACATCCTACTCCCACGCCTGGAAAAATCTCAGATGATGCAACATCAGCCTTATTAACAGACAGAATCCTAGCTTCATGAGCAAGAATGCTTACACAAGGAGTTAAGGTAAACCATGGAAATGTTGCAAGTTTCTGGGAACTGCAGAACTGGGTCAGTGCAGAAAGGAACACGGCCTTCAGGTCATGGAAGAGGAGAAAGGACAGCAAGTCCTTGTGGCTGTGACTCTGGGGGCCAGGGAAGCAGGCGGTGGTGGAGAGGAGGGTCAGGGGCAGTGTCCAGCACATCACAAAGATCTGGGGCAATTTGTGCATTACAGCCTCACCTACAGTGGAATATCTGAGGCTGGCACACGAGAATCATTTGGAAAGCAAGCAAGCTAAGGTATAAGTTACTTAGCAAATATCTCTGTCTTATCCACATTTACTTCTTCTGCCAATGACAGAACTAATGAAGTGGACACTTTCACGGCCCTCTTGTTCTATTTGAGCTTATGTGGAGAGAACCCAAAACTCCAATATTCTATTACCGTACAATCAAACAAAACAAAATACCAACCATTTTACACATGGCTGGTACTTACATGCAAAATTTGGAATTCAGACACTAAGCTTACAATATATATTACTATTTTGTCAAAATGCTATTTTGGAATACACATTAAACAAATTATTAAACAAATTATGCAAATGGTGCCAGTGTGATGGCTCAATGGCTAGATCCTCACTTTGCAAGCACCAGGATCCCATATCGGTGCCAGTTCATGTCCCAGCTGCTCCACTTCCCATCCAGCTCCCTGCTTGTGGCCTGGGAAAGCAGTCAAGGACAGCCCAAAGCCTTGGGACCCTACACCTGCGTGGAAAACCAGAAGAGGTTCCTGGCTTCAGATCAGCTCAGTTCTGGCTGTTGTGACCATTTGGGCAGTGAATCAATGGATGGAAGACTTTCTCTCTCTTTCCATAAATTACATTTTTCTTTCCAATAAAAATAATCTTGAAAAAAAAATCAAATGAATTTTACTTATCTTTTCACGTTTTGCTGTGTAGCTAACAGGATGTTTCACATTAGCAGTATGGCCTGCAGTGCCTTTCTGCAGAATAAGGTAGTCCTGGGCATTTCAGGAGCAAAGTCTTAGAGACTGTGGAACAGAGCTTTCCTTTCCTAGGTGAGAGGGTACGGGGCATGACAGTAAGAAAGAAAAGCAGGCATTTCCTATTTGGAAAAGAGGCCTTGCTTCAGCTGGACTCATGCGATCAGTATGCGAAAGGCCGGATGTGAACCTGATTCAACATACATCCGGAGAACACCTGCACGGAAAGGCTAGGGGAGGGAAACAGCAGTGAGCTCAGCGGGGCCCCTGCACCCCCTCTGCCCACCTCTGGTTCCCAGTGCATTCCACACTTATGGCACTGAACAGGATCAGCCTGCATGTGGAAAACTCTGGAAGAGTAAAGCTGTGCAACTATATGTATGTGGAGAAGCTGGCTGAAGTCCCTATCATGAACAACAGGAAGTCCTGAAAACAGCATCTACGGTGGTCTAAGAAGTCCTCTTGTAAATTAAAAGCTTCTTCTAAGTCCAAGCAGTAGATTATCAAAATGAAGGAATGCTGCTGCTTGTAATCCTTGCCTGAAACCCAAATATCTTGTCCTGAATCCAGAGCCTTCTCAAGGGTGGCCACCTCTGTGCCCTGCTCCTCTCTCTGCCCTGACTGTTCCCATATGCTGTGGCAGCCGAGGCACACTGCAGCAGCTGTGCAGGGCTGTGGCAGGAGTGTGTGGGTCTGCCTACATGACAGTCTGCTTTCTTTCAGAAGGAACAGGGATCGGAGGGTGGTCTGTCATTGCCAAGAGCACTTCTGTCCTGCTGTGCCCTGACAACCAGGTTTCCAGGACCAAGAACAAGAGGGTCAGGGCTCCTGCATGTGGTGCTCTGGGGCATGTCAGATTGTAGTGCATTTCTCAAGGGAGTCTCTTCCATCTAAGAAGGTTCTGAGGTGTTGGGAGGGAATCAGCACTGTGGCAAACAGGAAAAGCCACACCTGCAACTTTTGGCATTTCATAGAGGTACTGGTTGGAGTTCCAGCTGCCCCATTTCCAATCCAGTTCCCTCCTAATGTGCCTGGGAAAACTGCAGAAGATAGAACAGTTCTGAGTCTCTGATACCCATACGGGAGACCTGGTTGAAACTCCTGGCTTCAGTCTACCTGAGCGCTGGCCTTCGGGCCATCTGAAGAGTGAGCCAGTGGATGGAAGATCTCTCCACACCATCCCCTGTGTAACTCTGCTTTCAAATACATCTCAGTAATAATCATGCCTTGGACAAACCTCATTGGCTATGATATTGCCACTGAAAGAAGACAAAAATGAGTGGAAAAGCAAAACTTCTTCCTCCAGAACCAGGCATGTCTGGTCTGTCCATCTGAAGCCTCTTTACTCTCTGAAGCTTCCTAACAGCACTGCTGTGTGGGCTGCCCTCCCCTTCCTCCCTTCTGAAATCCTGCAAGCACTCACACAGACTGGCAACAGTGAATCTGTCTGAGGCAGGTGGCTAGCCAGGACCCAGGGCCTCCAGGAGAGCTCCGCGTCTACCTGACAGTGGAATTCACTTCCTGGGTTCTTTCCTCTCCCTTGCATGATTATTAGAGGACAGTCTCCCCACTGAATGCGGGTGCTCCCACCGTGGGGTCGCACGCTGTGTATCCTCAGCTCTTTCACCTAGCCAACTTCAATAAGCCACTCATTTTCTGAAACCTGCCAACAACCTGGCAGCCAAGGCCGCAGTGGGGAGCCACATGGCCACGTGTGGCAGAGGGTGTGGGGAAGCCTGGACTTTGCCTCTCGGCTCGGTGGCAGCACCCTGGAGGAAGCCGAGGGACAGGCTTGGGGGCACTCTGACCTCTGGACTCCAGGTGCCCACTGCTACAGCCCAGGCCTGCACTGCCATGGCCCTTGACTCAGAAAATTATACTGCCCAACTTTTTCCTTATAAAGACAGCTTGTTCAGGAACTACCACCCTCCAGTCTCAGAAGAGCCAGGAGTTACACCAGCAAGCTGTAGCTGCAGAAAGGAACTTTTTGTTTTTCTATGACCCTGAGATGGCCATCGTGGAATTCACTTCTAGAACAAAGCTACATGACAAATTACAGCCTGAATGACCACTCAAGGGAAAGTAGAGACCACTGCTCAAGAGAACTTTCTGAGAAGACCTAGGTTACTCTTAGACAGTGGTTATAATGGTCTCAAGGCTAACACCTCATTGAAGAACCTCACCATTTTAGTTGTATTCTTCTACTTGCTCAAACCAGAATATGAAGGAGGGCTGGCACTGTGGCACAGCACATGAAACCACTGCCTGCTGCGCCAGCATTTCTTAGAGGCACTGGTTCTAGGCCTGGCCGCCCGACTTCCGATCCAGCTTGCTATTTATAGCCTGGGAGAGCAGCAGAGGATGGCTTAAGCCCCTGTGACTCAGTATCCATGTGGGAGACCTGGAAGAAGCCCCTAACTCCCAGCTTTGGACCAGCCCAGCTCCAGTTTTTGTGGCCACCTGGGTGGAAAATCTCTCTGACTCAACCTCAGAAGTTGGAAGATCCTTATTACCACATCTCTTCCACTTCCAGCTGTGACCAATGAAGGCCAGTCCCTCTCTAAAACCACGCTGCAGTTCTCCCCCTCTCTTCCCCAGGCTTGCTTCTCTACCATTTCTGGCTTGGTGCCTGGCAGTGCTCTCCCAAGCACTTTCCATGCCTTCCTTCCTGTCACTCCATCTCCTTTGCTCCAGCCCTGCCAAGTGCTCCTTCTCCTTGGGCTGCATCTGCCACCTGCTTCTGAATCTCCCTGGCTCCTTCAACACCCAGAACACCGATGCCAGGCCCAGGGGAGAAGCCCAGAAAGTGCCACGTCCCATGCCTTGCTCTGGTACACAACAGCCCTTGATGGGGCTTATTTTGGTGCAGCAAACTGATCAAATGCAAGAATACAGAGGTTAGCTGTGAATCTGGTAGGTAATTTCAAGGGAAAACCAGGGAGCCAAGGTAAAGAGGAACAGAGGACTTGAGAGCAAGACAGACAGGAGCCGGCTCCTCTATCTTGCCGCACATGACTTCCCAGGGTCTTTCCTGGTCAGCAAACCCTCTCCCACCCTTCCCTACCTTGTGGACTCACAGGCAGGCCTGTAAGAAACTCTTTTCTGGTCCTTCCTAGTTGGCCAGCCTTTCTCTTCTCAGTTCCCTCCTCATAGGGTTCACCTTTCCTCTACATCAGTCCCTCTGCACGGAGGCAACAAGCCCCAGAGATCTGGCTCCTGGAGTGAAGACTAGTCCTGTCTTCCCTATTGTGCCTCACAGCAGCAGGAACTGTACAACCAATGCCTGTTGTTCTGTCTAAGAGGGCTGCAAGGAAGATCACAAGATAGAACCAGAACCAGCTCTGGATTCAGAAGTGCCCAGCCAAGGAGTTACGTGCGGTGCCCACAGAAATCACCTTGTAATCACAATCATGGCCGCCATGGCTTGGGAACCTGCCCACTCGGGGTGGCTGAGAACAGAACTGGCCGTTCCCACCCTACCACTGGGAGCAGCACGAAAGCTGCACAGCAGCTCAAGCCTTCAGGGTGTGGTCTGGGTTCCCTGTGGCCTCCTGCCCCCCACTGACTTCTTGGGGATCACAAGGTGCAGTGAGTGGGTCCAAGCCCGGCCCTCAGAGCGGATTAGGAGACAGAACAGTCAGGGCCCTCTGCTTCTTTGGAAACCAGTATACATTACCAAACCTCAGAACTTTCACTGCCTCCTGAGGCTGCTGGAAAGATTAGATTAAGTACAAGACACATGAAACAGCCCCATAGGGTACCAGGCACAGGGTGAGCATTATCAATGTTCCAGTCCTCTGCTGGGCTTCCTGGTACTGGCAGATCCCAGGCTTCTGGAAACAACCGATGGCTGGTATTCAGCGTGTCTGTGGATCAATAAAACATGACAAGGGGCCCTGGGAGCAGGAAAGGGTGGAACGGAGTGTGTGCTGTGGGCAGAACAGAGCTAGGGGTCTCAGGAGCCTCTAGACTGAGAAAATACAATGCTAGGCGAGGCAGGGCAGCTGTAACAACCGAAGGCATTCCCCAAGACTGGCTAAAGCTGCCTCTTCTCTATCAAAGCCTGAATGGGGTTCTTCCAGGAGGCAAGGAGCCAGGCTCTGCAGCACTGCCAGGCATGGTTAACTGCTCTCACAGCGGGGAGCCCAGGGTATGCACCAGTGAGTGGATCTCCTGGGAACGCAGGATCAGCCCTCTTATTAAATCCCTGTCTCCTCTACAACATGGGACAGGAACATGGAGCAGCAATACTGCCTGGTGGAGTCAGGCTAACGCAGACTGAAGGGGAAGAGCTGTTCACGAGCAAAGCAGGGAAATTCTTCATTTGCATTTGAGGCAGTGGGAGTTTGGGAAGGGTCAATGGTGCAGTGGGTTAAGCAGTTCCACTTCTGACCCAGCTCTGTACTAATGTGGATGGGAGAGCAGCAGGAGTTCCTGGCGGAGCTGCAGGCTTCTGGCTTCAACCTGACCCAGCACCAGATGTTGTGGGCATCTGGGGAGTGATCCAGCAGATGCAAGATCGCTCGTCCCTCTTTCAAAAAATATAGCAAATAAAATCTTAGAAGAATTTCAACAATACTTCTTCACCCTCCTGGTCCCTGGACATGGCTAATGGGTGGGACACCTGTACTGCTTGCCCCTGCAGGGGATTTCCATACAAGCCCTCCACTCCTAAAATCATCCTCTTCCCTTGAAACAACACTGTTTCCCTCCAACACATTTTCTGAGCCTGATTTTAGACTAAGCCAGAGCTGCAACTGGTACTGACACAAAGAAATAAGGGGCCAAACATTTTTCTGATTCTAAAAACAACATTTAAATGAACAGGCAGAGATATCCCAAGGTTTCAACGTGCCACACGCCTGTGGATTTGGCTGACAAACCCTCTAAGCTGTGTCTCATTTAGTTTCCCATAGAGTCAGCAGGCTACTTAGAACCCATTTCCTCCCTGTGGGCCACAGCTGGGGTCAGCATGTGGACCAGGAGCAGAATCTCATGTGACCCCAGGGGCTCTGGGTGGGGTCCACATCATCTCAGGCAGTCCTGTTCTACCCTCCTCCCACAACCCCGTGTAAATGGCAGTATCGCAAGCTACCCAGCAAACTGTGAGGCTACTGGGTCAAAGAGTAGAAACAGTTGGCCACCGCCTATCTCAGCACCACATAGTTCTCAAGGCGATGAGTAGGTGGCCATGCAGAACAGGTTTTGTATAATCCTTCTTCTGGGCACTAGTTACATATGCAAATACATGTAGCTTATTTGCTGCAATTCACAGCCTCACCCCCAAGGCAAACACATGACCTCAGGTGAACTCCTGGCCCTGGTGGCCAGGGTGGGACAGGAGCTGCTCCAGCCCACAGTCCAAGTACACTCTGTACGTTCTCTCCTGCTTGTCTCTGGGGGATAAAGAACAGCAGATCTCTTCAGACAGAGTGGTCTGTGCACCATTTCATCTACCATTTTTTTGTGAATACCAGGGAAGTTTTGATCCACATTACAGAAGGAATGTGACTTGCCTCTCAACAAATTGCTCTTAAACTCTTGCTTAAAGTCTTTACATCTTTTTGGTAGTACAGTAAAAACAACTAATTATTTGTGAATAAAACAAACATTTTCTAAGAGTAAAGAAACTTTCAGGTCTATTAAGGAAGCTCTTGCATACCATCAGATCTTTTTCTTTTTCCTTAAGATCCCTTTATTGGAAAGGCAGAGTTACATAGATAGGAAGAAAGGGAACATTCTATCTGCTGGTTCACTCCCCAAAAGGCTGCAGCAGCTGGGGAGGGACCAGGACAAAGCCAGGAGTTTCTTTTGGGTCTCCCCTATGGGTGCAAGGACCCTAGCACTTGAGCTGTTCTTCATCACTCTCCTTGTTCACTAGCAGGGTTGCTGAATCAGAAGTACAGAATCGAAGAATCAAACTAGCCTTGATAAGGGAAATTGCCAGTGCAAGCAAATTTTTCACCAGCTTGCCAACAGTGCAGGCACCTGGAGTCTTTATAGCTTAAAACTTATGCACTCAGCAAATTTCATCGTATTTCTAGAAAGCTTTTTAAAAGGTCCGTATTTGGAGCTGGTACTGTGGCATTGCAGTGAAAACCACCTCCTGCACCCCAGCATCCCACATGTAGATGCCAAATTAGTCCCAGCTGCTCCACTTCTGATCCGGCTCCAAGCTAATGTGCCCAAGAAAGCAGCACAGGATGGCCCATATGTGTGGACCTCAGCACCCATGTTGGAGCTCTGGAGGAAACTCCTGGTTCCTGGCTTCAAACCTGCTGTTGTGGCAATCTGAGAGCAGATGGACACTCTCTACAACTCCACCTTTAAAATGAATGAATCAGTTAGCAAACAGCAATTGCATTTATTTACACAGTTTTGTGTGCCACTTGAAAATACATAAAGCTTTTTAAAAGAAAAATCTGTTTTTATTGGAAAGGCAATTCATAGAGAGGAAAGACAGAAAGATTTTTCATCTATTGGTTCACTCCACAAGTGACCATAACATCCAGAGCTGAGTTAATACAGAGAAGCCAGGAGCCAGGAGCTTCTACTGTGTCTCCCACGTAGATGCAGTGTCCCAAGGCTTTGAGCTCCCTCGACTGCTTTCCCAGGCCACAAGCAGGGAGCTGGATGGGAACTGCAGAAGAAAGGGCATGAAGCATTGTTCATATGGAATCCCAGTGCATGCAAGGCAATGATTTAACCATCAGGCCATCATGCTGGGCCCAATAAGTAAGCCTTATAATAAAAATCAATTTAAGAATGTCACTCTTGGGCCCAGCAAGGTGCCCTAGTTGTTAAAGCCCTTGCCTTGGATGTGCCAGGATGCCATATGGGTGCTGGTTCTAATCTGGGCAGCCACACTTCACATCCAGCTCCCTGCTTGTGGCCTGGGAAAGCAGCCGAGAACGGCCCAAAGCCTTGGGACCCTGCACCCATGTGGGAAACCTGGAAGAAGCTCCTGGCTCCTGACTGGTGCAACCCCAGCCATTATAGCTGCTTGGGGAGTGAATCATCAGACAGAAGATCTTCCTCTTTGTCTCTCCTCCTCTCTGTATATTAGCCTCCCAATAAAAATAAATGAATCAATCTTTAAAAAACAGCAACAAAAAATGTCATTTTTCTGCCAAGTTATGCAATTTCTTTCTTTTAATAAAAATTATTTTAAAGACTAAGAGAGATCAATAGATTTGTTCCCTCTTGCCTGCAATAGCTAGAGCTTGGCATCACAAAGTCACAAATCAGAGGCTTCATGACATCTCCAACGTGGGCGGTGGCCACTCTGCTACTGCAGGCACTACCTTTGTCTTCATCGGCAGCCTGCTGGAATCCTGGGAGGGGCTGGGACTGGAAGCGTCCCCTCCCCATTTGTATCTTAATTGCTGCCTTAATGCCTGCCTCAGGAATCCACCTTTAGTTATTCCATACTTAATTTTGTACATTTATGCTTTCATGTCTTGGGTTGTTTACTTGGGGGGCTTATTTTTAAACTAAACAGGCTGTGGATCTTAGTAATCATGTGACTAATTCATTTGCTTTAAATTGAATTATCTAAAAACTTTTGTAAATGCTTTTCTCCATTTATCCCAAAAGCTTGACAGAGGATCCACTTCAAAACACAAGCACATGGTTGGGACCTTGAAAATCTCATGGGAACATGGATTTAAAGGGTAAGTTTATTTTTTTGTGTAAAAAAATCTTGAAGCATATGCTTAGGAGGGCTTGAAAATGGTAATGGAAAATGAACAGTGTGGAAAAAACTATATATGAATTTCATAGATATTTTTCCACCAGTTTTCTGCTTAATTGGATAGTTCTATGAGCTTTATTTTTGAAGTGCCCTCATATGATCAGAAGACTTAAAAAGTTTGCTTTCTGGAGGAGCAAATACAATGTTGTGAAACTTTGTATAATTAGAAGAAACTGGCTTGGATGAATCAAAAATTGGGAATACACTAACATTTCATGTCAGGTGACTTATTTCTTATACAATTTGTCCATATTTCTGATTTAATAGATCAAAATATTTAGGGCCACACCAAAACTATTTCCAGGTGACCTACAAACAGAAGAGGTAGAAGAAACCTAAACTGCCATTAAGACTTCTGCCCAGAGGCCTATGTGATGTGAGGCATACAGGAAGAGCCCTTCTCAAACTAAAAGGGTGGGAATTCAGATGAAACCCCTAAACAGGAGGCTGGCTCTTTATTCCACTCAGCCTAATGCATGGTTGTATTCAGTGAGTCACAGCTGAATGGGCAAACAGATGCCTCTCGCAGCCTGACCAGAGTGCACACAGGGGAGGTGGGGACACAACATGGGACACAGCAAACTTGGAACTTGGGTGGGGACACTCACTCTGAGATGCATTTGGTAAGGCAAACTTCCACAAGTGTATTCAGGAACTTCATTTCAGCCTTGTCTTTTTCTGGATTCTTGAAACAAGGGACCACATGACGCTCATATCAATGAAGGCAAGAATATCTGTTTTTACTATCACTTTGCTACATTCTCTGGTTGGAGGGAGCTGCTTCTTAGTGCTGTAGTGCATATACCTACTGTACTAATAAGCTGGGACACGATAAAACACTGTACACAGGTAAGTATGTGTGTTTTACGGGAATTCCCGAGTCCTTTGTGGTTTACAGTAACACCAAATTGCAAATTTCCTGGTCTCCCATCACTGGAAGGAACTCTGTACCCTTTCTGGATCATATAGCTGTGTCTATTTGGGAGACTTGAGGGAAGCAATGCAGACCCCCTGGAAGGGAAGGGCTATCCGATGCCCAGCAGGAAGTCAGCAGCAACAGCTGAGCAAGCAGCCCGAACACTCATGGGGACACAAAGAAACGCCCTGCAAAGACAATGTCTAATCAAATGTGCTCCCAAGTCCTTCAGCCTAGGAAACAAAGCCGTTCCTTTCTCCACTAGTTCTAAAACAAGTTTATTACAAACCCTGAAGACTCAGTACACTTCGTATTTGCTTTCCTCTCTCTTTAAACACCAAATAAAATGCAGATCAAGGAGCTGAAACACAACTGCAAGCTGACTTGGGAACTTAGAACAATCCTAAAGAATCTTAAAAACTGATGTTGGTGAATGTGAATCTATCTGAAATACAGCAAATGGGTCAAGAATGGTCAAGTAACAGGCATACTTGTAGTAGTCCCTGGAGGAAAAGAAACAGCATTGTTAGGGAAGGTAATAACCTTTTGAAAATCTGTCCTTTATTTAGCTATGGTCCACCAAGAGACTATTCAGATTTTCCATAAAACCTTCCCTTGATACTGCTACAACACCATGGCTTGAAGAACCCCAACTGCCATTAGACACAGAGGCCAGAGCTTTCTGTTGTAAACCATGAGGCTAGGTAATGTTTGAATGAGAACACTGGATATGGATGGTCAGATGAAAGATACCAAAATGTCAGACAGCCCATCGACTGCTGTTGCCATGAGATTCAACAGTCAACATCAGTCTGATAAGCTATCCGGCAAAGTGGTGCGGCCATGGAGATGTCACGACGGGGCAACACAAGCAGACATGCAGGCAGGATTTGGTCAAGTCTAATCAGACACCTGTGGCCTGTTGAGATTGAACCCCAATTCTAACCTACTTTGACACAATGTCAACATCAGTTTTCCTAAAAAGAAAGAAGCGAGTAGTTTATTTTTCTTCCAGTGAAGGCAAACTGAATAAATCCAATTAGAAACATCCCAAAGGGGAATAAGAGCGCCACTTCCCCCACGCCCATCAAGGCTAAAACACTCAAGTGCTCGCTCTGGCAGCACATATGCTGAAATTGGAACGATGAGTAAAACACTCAAGATAAAGTAAACTTGGTTATGTATAAAAGTAATTATCTGTTAAGATAACAGATGCTAAAAAAATAAAAAAAGACAGTGCTATTGCTCCCCTCTCCTATTTTGACAAATTAAGGTCCCAGAGGTCCCATTCAGCAGAGCTAGCTGCCCTGTCCAGCAAGACAAAAGAAGCCCGAGACGTGTTTTCTTCATGCACATACATGAAGGCTTAAGAAATTCTGGTTGCAGGTGGATCTGGCAAGGCTGCCATACACTTGGTACAAGCTAAAAGGAAGTTTAAAAAAAAAAATTAAACGCTCAGTTCAATAAAACCGACACAATTCTGGAATGATCACAGATGTCTTTATAAAGTGTTTTCATGACTTCATTCTAAATATACAGAATAAAAAATGGTGTCATGTCATTTGTGAGACACCAACCAGATTTTCCTTATACTGTCTCAAAATTTAAAGATCACTTTCCCCAGAGGGTGTGCAATGAATCATAAAATGGCCCTTTTTGGAGAGTGGGAGAGGAAGGGTTGGGCAGGATGGCATATTAAATTGTATCATGATAGACATGCAAGGCTGTTTTCCAATCTAGACAATTTATATACATTTTGATGACTTAGAAAAACAAAGCAATCATTTGTGACAAGCCTAAAAAGCTTGACATATTTAACATCTTTACGAACTTTTTTGTGTATGGCGGGAATTCCCTAATTGTCCCCTGTGGGCCTTTGGAAAGTAAGGAACAGAAGGCCAATTACTGTTAAGTTTGAGGGTGAACATCACATTTCACCCTGATAGAATACAACATGGGCTGAATTGAGAGTGGATACCTTACCTTAACAAACCAAGAACAAGCATGTCAGTGCAACATATGGGCTAAACTGCTTTCAGGAATTAAGGTTTTAAAACTGATACAGGTTGGAAAAGGGAATTTTCCTTCCTGGTTTGGATTCTTCTCACTTTAAGACAGAACCCACCCATTCTACTTTCGGCAGGTAATAACTTTTTCTCTGCTTATTTAGTTTTCTCCTCTGAGTTCAAGCGTTGCTGAATTCGTTTGGCATAACTTTGTGCCATGGAATTAATGATAGACAGGATGAAGTAACACACCATCACAATGACCAACTTCTCAAACAGCCAGGACAACCAGTTTTCTCCCTGTAAGAATAAATGTTCAACAAGTCAACGAAAAGGCTTCATCAGTTGAGCAGTGAAAAGGAAATCACCCAGTGTTTTCAGGAGAAACAAACAAATAAATTGTGAGAATGAGATACCTTTAACCTGCCTGTGCTGAAGTCGGGCCCCCTGGCTACCCTGAGGCTGGCAGAATGCTACACTCGGCGCTCTCAGTCTCTCCCTTCATTCGATGTGAAGGTAATGTCACTTTGCCCAGTCCAGAAAGACAGGGCAATTATAAGTTCATCTCTTACCTTTCACTATGACCTAAGTAAGTCTCTGGTTAAACTTAAAGTAGCCATGCATTTTCACCAAGTAGTATTTAGACAGCAAACAGTTTTGTTCCATTGTTGCAGCCGTTTCTAAGACATGAGTGTATCTGTTTCTAAAATCATATTTGGACTACGGAGGGCAGCAAAGGGCCACACGCAGTGTAAGGTCAATCAAGACAAGCTTCCCACTGAAAGCTACTGCTTACTCATTCTCTTCTAGTAACTTCCTCTTGCCAGAGAGCAGTTTACAGAGAAGGCAGGCTTAGTTTAAGTTTTAGAGTTCAGCAATGTTAAGAGTTTTTGTTTATTTAAAAAAGAAATCATTTTTCCACAGTTTAGAAGAAACAGCAGAAAAAACCCAAGGTGGGATATTCAGGTTATTGCACTAAACCTGTTACTTGATTCACAAGATAGAAAAGTTATAGTACAGTTTCGAACAAAAACCAATTTCCAGGGAGACAGCACAGAGCAGAAACTGCTGTTAAAGACACTGGCAAACAAACCTCACTCTATTCACCTAGAAATGCGCCTGCAAGCTTTACAGCTGTAAGAGCCCCAGGGGAGCAAGTGCGGAATGGAGGCTCACCTGCGGTGTCCCCTCGTTGCTTCTGTGGTGAAGCTTCTGCCGCTGGGCCTCCAGGTATTCCTGGAATGGCTTCTGCAGAGACGGACCTATGCCGGGGACAGCACTGGAAACAGGGCACAGCAGTCCACAGCAAAAGACACATTTGGAAAAGAAAAGTAGGAGAAACATTAGAGAAAATCCACTTACCGTCTGCTCTCAGAAAAGTGAGAACAGATAGAAGAAGAAAAAACCAAAACAATCACTGAGCTGTTGAGATCCTGCGAACTCTTCTTCCTAGTGGACAAAAATTCTAACAGTCCTGTTGAGGAGGAAAATCTCTCCCACCAACAAGTCTAGAGGAAAGCCAGAGCTGTACACCAGAAGAGGTGTTGCTCAGAGCGAGATTGCCTGCGCCGCTGATGCTGCTCACTGAGGTGGCGCAAAGACAATGAATGACTTCTGAGAAGTCCCCCATTTATCACCACCAGTTCCTGTAAGAACTGGTTTGAACCGATTAATAAGGAAATGACTTATGCTTGTGTCATCCCTAGTTAAAAAAGAAACTGCCCGCCCTCTCCCTGACTTGCCCCATCTTCTCAGAGAGGGCGGTCCTTTCTCAATCCAAGTCCTTATTAGGACAATCCGTGCGTCATCCTTATCCAAAAAGAATGCATTAGCAAATTTGGGAGGCGCCTCCCCCAAGTCCGAAGTCAGTGATTAACAAAGAACAAAGAAGGAACTCTGAACCCTGAATCATTTCGTGGTTTATGGTAGGTGATTTGCACAGAATCCTCCAGTACATTACTAAACAGCTTGTTCTGAGCTGATTGGAACAGGGATCTTTGATAAGTTTCTGCACTCAGAGCTCCCTCTCACCCAGAATGCATGGAGGGAGGGCTGATAAACCAGTTTGGCCACTGCAGCTCCCAGGCTCCTGTTTTAGACACGCCTGCAAGAGTTTTTAAAATGGTAACTTGGGGCAACTTAGAAAATCAAATGCCTCTATGTTTCTGTACTCTTTATTTTCTCTTCTGTCACACGAGGTGAAAGGCAAACAAACCCCATCTCTTTTCTAGAGTCAGCAAAAGGCATTTCAATATGAATTTGCTGTACCAATGCCCAATGCTCTTCCTGTAAGTATACAGACTCAGTAACTTCACCTCTTTTCTGCATTTAATTGCTGCTTTTTATACAGACAGGGTTTTTTGTTTCCTATTATATTTATCAGGAAACAATATTGCCTAACTTCTGGATAATACTTTCTCTGATCCCACAATTTTACCAATCAGTAAAAACTTAATGGAGTCCCTCTTTGTCCAACATTGTAATGGAGTCTACGGGGTGGGTGGGGTGGGAGTACCTCAAAGAAATAGTCCTGCCCACCAGGAACTTAAAAGATCATTACGGAAACTTAACACATGCACAAAGGAACTGAGATCTGAGTAAAATAAATGCACAATTCAATGCTTTTTTTTTTTTAACAGAAGATATAAGTAGAAGGTTCTGGAAGAAAAAGACAGCAGTGCAGGGTGAAGTTGTCAAAACTGTCCTTTGGTGAGTAGTGAGGGATGTGCAAAATAGCCTGTGCAGACAAAGGTGGTAACCACAGAGCCTGGCACTGAGAGCAAAGACCTGTGACAATCACCAAAGACAGAGGAGCAGGGAGGTCTCCGGGTCCCCGCCTCAGCTCAAGGACTTGGGGCCCTTCATTAGCAAGGCAGACCAGTAAGGATTCTAACTATAAAGGAGCAACAATAGAACAATTTTTTATTTAGAGGAGAAGGAAAAAGAGTATATCGAGTCATCTTTCCATGTTAACACATAAACAATTCCAGCAAAGCACACACATTACATTTAAATAGCAGATGTGTAAGAACTTTCATTTTTCACAAATGGTTTCATTCACTTTAATAACTATATGTCATCACTGGGGCCCAGCGCGATGGTGTAGTGGTTACTTGCATGCCCAGGATCCCATATGGGCGCTGGTTCTAATCCCAGCAGCCCCACTTCCCATCCAGCTCCCCGCCTGTGGCCTGGGAAAGCAGTCGAGGACAGCCCAAAAGCTTTGGGACCCTGCACCCGCGTGGGAGGCCCTGAAGAGGCTCCTGGCTTCAGATTGGCGCAGCTCCAGCCGTTGCAGCCACTTGGGGAGTGAATCATCGGACGGAAGATCTTCCTCTCTGTCTCTCCTCCTCTCTGTATATTCGTCTTTCCAATAAAAATAAAATAAATCTTTAAAAAAAATATGTCATCACTTTAAACTACTAAGGATAGCTACCTTTAAGTTCTTACTTAAAAGAGAAAAAAAAGTCAGATGTTAGTAAGATTCTGGGGCCCTGTGCAATAGCCTAGCAGCTAAAGTCCTTGACTTCAACGTGCCAGGATACCAAGTGGGTACCAGTTCTAATCCCGGTGACCCCGCTTCCCATCCAGCTCCCTGATCGTGGTCTGGGAAAGCAGTCAAGGACAGCCCAAAGCCTTGGGACCCTGCATCTATGTGGGAGACTTGAAGAGGCTTCAGGCTCCTGGCTTCAGATCAGCTCAGCTCCAGCCATTGTGGTTCCTTGGGGAGTAAATCATCAGATGGAAGATCTTCCTCTCTGTGTATCTGCCTTTCCAATAAAAATAAATAAATCTTAAAAAAAATTCTGATTTTTTTGTTGTTGTTCAGGGTAATAAAGGAGGAACCGGCAGTCATTATACATTACCTTTAAAATAATTTTGAAAATATTATGATCTGCCATCATAAATGGATTCAAATATACATTAGCTGTCACTATACTTTTGTATATCCTTTTAATACTTTTTTTTTAAAGATTTATTTGAATTATTTTTTGATTGGAAAGGCGGATATACAGAGAGGAGGATCTTCCGTTCAAAGATTCACTCCCCAAGTGAGCGCAACGGCCGATGCTACGCCGATCCGAAGCCAGGAGCCTCTTCCGGGTCTCCCACATGAGTGCAGGGTCCCAAGGCTTTGGGCCGTCCTCCACTGCTTTCCCAGGCCACAGGCAGGGAGCTGGAAGGGAAGCGGGGCTGCCGGGATTAGAACCGATGCCCATATGGGATCCCGGGCGTGCTAGGCGAGGACCTTAACCACTTGCGCCACCGCGCCGGGCCCTTTAATACACTTTTGATTCAGAGTTATACTTGAACTGTCATTATACATTTATATGAAATGTAACTCTCAAAGTTTCTTGGGCTAAGGATGAGGTTAATTTATCAACAGGCTGGGGATCACATGTTCTGAGGAATTTTAGATAGTGGCAGATGTTTCTATGCAGATTCCTGTTAAAGAGCAGAAAAATCTTTGAAAACAGATATTAAAAGTTTTTATGTACTGTATTAGCCAAGAGTATCATGGGCAAATACCACATGATCCCCCAAAATACAGTTAAAATCTATGTATTCTATCTTACATAACAATTATTTGTCAGATTCTCTTAATCTTTTACTACATATTCATCAGAATTTTACTTCTATTTTCATTTCCGTACTTCTACAAATAAGGGATGAGGCTACTGATGCTTCTACTTATACAGAGCACTCTGCTAATAGAACCTTCTTAATGGCCACTGAAGTTATTTTAGTTATAGACTAGGTAAAATTTTAAAGTATAGCTGTCTTCTTAACATAGATTTAAGACAAAAAAAAAATCACCTCCCAAACTCATCTCCTAGGTAAATTTTAAGTCATAAACAGAAATAAGAGTTCAGTATGACATTTTAGATTAATTGAAAGTACAAACGTAGGGAGGCAGATAACTATCACAGTGTGGTGTTTTTTTTTTTTAAAGATTTATTTTTATTATTATTTTCTATTGGAAAGGTGGATATACAGAGAGGAGAGACAGAGAGGAAGATCTTCCATCTGATGATTCACTCCCCAAGTGAGAGCAAAGGCCGATGCTATGCCGATCCAAAGCCAGGAGCCTCTTCAGGGTCTCCCACGTGGGTGCAGGGTCCCAAAGCTTTGGGTCGTCCTCGACTGCTTTCCCAGGCCACAGGCAGGGAGCTGGAAGGGAAGCGGGGCTGCCGGGATAGAACTGGCGCCCATATGGGATCCCGGGCGTGCAAGGTGAGGACCTTAACCACTGCGCCACCGTGCCGGGCCCTGTGGTGGTTTTTTAATAGCTGGCTTAGGAAGCAGCCTTAGTGCCATCCTGGGGAAGCTATCACACTGTGTTTAGCCAGCCATCCTGTGCACTACACTAAGAACACTCAAGTGGGAGAGGTCTACTACCTGCCATCAGGCTTTGAGGAAGTTCAGAAAATGAGTGTTGTGATATAGAACATAAACGAAGTAAGCAAACACAGAAATATTTCTCAGTGAACTCTTAGTAAAATGATGACTACTCAGAGCTGTACAGTGGTGCATCAAGTTAATCCTCTATCTTGTGGTGTCAGTATCCCATGTAGGCACTGGCTTGAGTTCTAGCTGCTCTACTTTAAGGTCTGGGAGAGCAGCAAAGGACGGTTCATATCCATGGGCCCCAGTACCCCTGTGGTAGACCAGAAGGAAGCTCTTGGCTCCCAGTTTTGGTTCAGCTCAGCTCTGGCTGTTGTAGTCATATAGTCATTTGGGGAGTGAGCCCCTGGATGGAAGATGTTCTCTCTTTCTAAAATCTGCCTTTGAATTAAAAATAAATAAATACATTTTTTAAAAAGATGAACACTTGTTACAGATAAGAGTAAAAAATAAAGGAAAATAAAAGGAAAGAAGGAAGGAAGGGAAGTAGGGAGGGAGGAATAAAGAAACTGGAAAAAAATTGAGTTTATCTGCTGTGTGGTAGGTAGAGAAGCTGTTTTGGATGATAGCACCTTTTTTTAAAAGACTTATATATTTTTATTGCAAAGTCAGATACACAAACAAGAGGAGAGACAGAGAGGAAGATCTTCTGTCCAATGACTCATTCCCCAAGTGGCCACAATGGCCAGTGCTGTGCCAATCTGAAGACAGGAGCCAGGAACTTCCCTCAGGTGTCCCACGCGGATGTAGGGTCCCAAGGTTTTGGGCCGTCCTCCACTGCCTTCCCAGGCCACAAGCAGGGAGCTGGATGGGAAGTGGAGCAGTCCGGATTAGTACTGGTGCCCTTATGGGATCCTGGCATGTTCAAGGTGAGGACTTCAGCTGCTATGTCATGGTGCCGGGCCCAGAGGGTGGTAGTATCTTTAATATATTTCTAGTCTTGGCACAAAAAAGAGATATAAGAATTAAATCTGCAACAGATTGTTCCAATTCCAATTATTGTAATTTTGTTATTGATTTAAAGTGGGGAGAGGGGAGGATTTCTGAGAAGTGCAAATGAAAGACTAAAAGAAAAAAAAAATCACAGAAAGCCTACTCAGGTTCAAGATTAGTTTTGTGGGAAAACTTTTTCCTCTCTACATACTCAAGTATCTGTACTCTGCTTCTGGAAATGCCTTATCTGACAAGAAATCTGTAGTTGAATTTTAACTCTCTTGCTATTTCCTCATTATAAAGGCCTGCCCCAATACCTGTACTGACAAACACCAGAGAAAGCATCACAATTGGCAGAGTTTGTACAGAGTGGGTGGAGTGATTACTCTAGGTTTTCACAAGGCTTAAATGTTCATTTGTTAGTTAATAGGGAACACACACCCTTTCCAAGCACACCTAAAATTGTCATTATTATTCCTGTATTTTAAGGGACTCTTCTTTCTAACTGTTTAACTCCCAAATATGGTGGTTTCCCTGGACATAAAAAATATACATCAGCTCTACTTTAAATGTCTTCTCTACCTTAAGAGACACTCATGAAACTAGGGCCTGGTATTAGAAGATCTGAGGAACTGGCATCCCACCTGGTTGTTTAAGTCTAGGCTGCAGCACTTCTAAAGAACTATCTGTAAAAGGCCTAGGAAAACAGCAGAAGGACCCAGTACCCATGTGGAGATCCAGAAGAGGCTCCTGGTCCTTGCCTGGCTGAGACCTTGCTATTGTGGCCTTTTGGAGAAGTGAACCAGCAGATGTGAGATTATCTCTTGGTGATTTCCCGGTGTTTGGAACGAACTTTGAAAAGCTGCTCTTAACCATGGATTTTTTTCAGCCAGTTGTGTCTTCTGTTAGCTATGTATCTGCAGGAAACTGGGGCTCTATATTTAGTAACACAGGAATGAATGAACTTTAAAAAAGCAGAGTGATTGTTTACTTCCCTTTACAGAGGCATACTTAGAGGTTAAGGAATCAAAATGTCTAGGCTAGAGAACATTAAAAAGTGAAGATTTCATTTGATACAGCCCTGCTTCTTCAAGCACTCTTTAAAGGATCTAAGCATTATCATGAACACTTAAATATTTACTTACCTGAAGTCTAAGAAGCTTAACACCAAAGTCTGATATGTTCGTCACCTATCTCCAAATCATATTCTTTTTTTAAAAAAAGATTTATTTTATTTTCATTACAAAGTCAGATATACTGAGAGGAGAAGAGACCGAGAGGAGGATCTTCAATCCTCTGATTCACTCCCAAAGTGACCACAACAGACGGAGCTGAGCCAATCCAAAGCCAGGAGCCAGGAGCTCTTCCTTCAGGTCTCCCACGTGGGTGCAGGGTCCCAAGGCTTTGGGCCGTCCTCGACTGCCTTCTCAGGCCACAAGCAGGGAGCTGGATGGGAAGTAGGGCTGCCTGGATTACAACTGACATCCATATGGGATCCTGGCATGTCCAAGGTGAGGACTTTAGCCTCTAGGCCACCACACTGGGCCCCCCCCTACCTTTACTTCCTAATGCACCTGCTAAAGAATCTGTATTCCAGCAAGAGGTGTAGTATCAATGCTTTCTTGTAAATGAATTACCAGGATTACCCGCATTCCACTGTTTCTTCACAGGAAACTTTCCAAGACACATTTCAGTTTCATAAATGTTACATGGAATTATAACCTATACTTCTTGATTAATAGGACACGGGGATGGACACAAACACACACACAAAAACACAACAAAGTGCAGTCAGCTAAAAAGTGACCAAATACTCCAGGGCCCAGTGTAAATCTCTTTTGCACTGTGCAGCTCCATTTCTGCCCCTTGCTCATCTCCACCATCCACGCCATGGGATCTTCTGACACGTGGACTGAAGGAGGACCCAGGAGCTTTCTGTGTTTAGCTAGACCCTCTATTGTGTGCACAGCCGCACACATTCTTTATATAGGTTTTACCACACTAATATTACATAAATATCAGGAAAATACACAAAAAAGAAAAGGTAGAAATAAGTACACACATAACTTTTACCTATGTTCCAAATGATGATTAAGACCTTTAGAATTATCTTGATTAAATGAAGCCCTAGGCGTAAACCAAAGCATCAAGTTTATTCTCTAACTCCAGAACATTCTTCCATCAAATGGCATTTGCTCCAGGAGTCATATTTAGGGATCTACCTGAGGCTGCCAGACTTTGCTGATGAAGAGTTTTATATGGATGTACTTTCAGGGAAGAAACAAAATCCCTCCCCTTTGTGCTCCCATTACATGCTCATACGTCTTGTGCAGAGAAATGACCATGTGGTAGAAATGCAGCAACAAGATGGACTGGCAACTCTCTTTCTCAGTAGCAGTCTCTTAAAATAATTCTGTTTTCAGAAACGCACACATTTCAGTCAGTGTGGAGTTAAATCCCCCCACACCTCCTGCAGTGATCTAAACCAGCTTAACAGTTAGTAATTTAATGAGTTGTCATTTCCTGTCTGATAAAGATTCTCACAGTATTTAACCACCAGTTTCCCTGGGGACCAACCAATACTGGCGTTCTATTCACAGTGACTCAGAATGGACCTCAGACTGCTGCCTGATTCTACAATGATAGATTACCCTGCCCGTGAAACTGTCTTGGACTTCCTAAACAGGCCTGCTCAGAAAGGGTAGAGAGGTTATCCAGCAATCTTTCTGAAGAGGCCAAAGGCCATCATGTGGACTCTCATTAATATTTATACCCTTCCTGGACTCAGAGATTAGAGAAAAAGAATAATAAAAAAAAGGACCAATTGTTACCTATTAATCTAAGAATAAGTAAATGAACTGGTGCTAACTGAAATTCAATTTCTATTTAACCTAGTAAAAATGTTCTATGATAATCCTCTGTGACTAGATTCCTGTCTGTGGCATTTAACCAAATAGAAAAAGAAGGAATCTTTGAAGAGGGCTTGTAAGAAAAAGTAACTGATAAATTCTATTTGTTTTTGGATCTGAAAAGTGATAGTCCACCCAAATGAAATCCGAATTTCTTTATGTCCTGGAATTTTGGAAGATCACTCAGGCATAAAATAAGTTCAGGATAAAAAATATGCATTATACTTAAAGAATCTACTACTTTCTCATATATGTAAATTTGGTCTGTGGTACCTGGTACCTTCTAAAATTCATTGTGATTCAACCTGAGGACCTGGGATTAACACATCTTGAATTTCATTTGCATCTGTGCCCCTTTCAAATTAAAATCACTTTTGTACTCAATTTAGTCCATTGTGTGCTGAGTAGTATTACATAAACACATGACACCAGCCCTTTCTTCCGGGCTGAGTAGAAGGAAGACCACTGCTTTATCCAGAAACTTCAGGTGTATGGCTGTTACTACCTCAAAGCATATTTATATCACAAAAGAATTCACAGTTGCCTTTGCTTTTGAACATTTGGAATTGTTTATCCAAAGAATCAGGATGGAAGTAATTACTCTTTGAAAATACCTTCTAATTAAAGAGAAGCTCTAGAAACCAAACTCTTATTTCAGATTGACAACTTGAGCAGCAGGAGGCAAGCAGGCATTTTTGTTCATGAATGAGGCCACAGTTAAAGGAGTGGTCCTTAGGAAACAAATAAAACTGATTGGCTGGCCAAACAAAGCCCTTTACGAATCAACTGATCTCATCTACAGAAAATGAAGCACTGGTGGCAACTTTTTATACTGACAGGTTTGTGGCTGGTCTGAAGAATGAAGAATCAGCACAGGTACCCTTGGACCCACAGGTCAGTAGATGAGATGGCACAGAAGCCTACTGGCCTGAGGATAAAACAGACAGCACTGGCTGGAATACAAACTCACTGAAGATTAATCTAGTTATTTCAAAAAGTTTGTTAAGGAGAAAAATCACTAAACCACAAATTGACATGTAAGAAAAAAAAAAGTCAAGATTCCTGACTTCAAGAAACTCAATCTAGAAAGATGCTTAAAAAGAAAAACAATGTCTTTAAGTTTACAGCACAAGAATCGGTGGGTTCCTTACAATACTAACCGCATTAACTAGTTAGCAGTTCCAGCATTGCACAGGCATGTGTGTGCATGAACAAGGAGGGCAGAGGGACAGCGCTGATGCTGACTCCCTGACAAGTTCACAAAGCACCTGTTCAAAACCGGCACCACCGTTCATGTCGCCAAGCTGCCAACAAAAGACTTTACTGTCATTTACCCTGCTTCACACCTTCCTTTTGGCACCTTTACTCCAGTTTTCCAGGAAGAGCTGATCAAAGAGGATGATTAATCCACCCAGAGTTTCGATCTTTACTCATCTCTTGCCCCACACACAAGCGTGAACCTAACTTCTCTGTGGCCCTGTGCCTCACAGCTCTTGTTATATACAATAAAATGTGGGGTGGATGCTTGACATAGTTAAGAATCATTTGGGATGCCCATGCCCACTAAAACAGTGTCTGGGCTTAAGTCCCTGCTCTGCCCCTAATTCTGGCTTCTCATTAATGAAAACGCTGGGAGGCAGAAGTGAAGATGGCTCAAGTGCTTGGTTCCTATACAGGCAACCCTGAGTAACTGGCCCAGTCCAAGTTTCTGCAGGCAGCTGGAGAGGGAGCTTGTGCATGGAAGAGCAAGACCTCTGTCTCCCTCTGCTTTTAAAATTAAGTACGTTAATTAAATTTGGGCCCAGTGCAATGACTCAGTGGTTAAATCCTCACCTTGCACTGGGATCCCAATGGACACTGCCAGTCACGCGCCAGCTGCTCCACTTCCCAGCTCCCTGCTTGTGGCCTGGGAAAACAGCCAAGGATGACTCAAAGCTTTGGGACCCTGCACTCATGTGGGAGACCCAGAAGAAGCTTCTGGATCCTGGGTTTGGACTGATTTAGCTCTGGCCATTGTGGCCACTGGGGGAGTGAATCAGCAGATGCAAGATCTTTCTCTTTGTGTCTCCCCTTTTCTCTGTAAGTCTATTTTTCCAATAAAAACAAATCTACACCTTAAAGAAAAAAATTTTAAATGAAGTCTGTGTGTATATAAAACATCTCCTTTTTCTCAATTTGTATTTTCTTTTAAGATTCATTTATTTAAGGGCCCGGCAGCGTGGCCTAGTGGCTAAAGTCCTCGCCTTGAACGCACCAGGATCCCATATGGGCGCCAGTTCTAATCCCGGCAGCTCCACTTCCCATCCAGCTCCCTGCTTGTGGCCTGGAAACCAGTCAAGGACGGCCCAAAGCCTTGGGACCCTGCACCCCTGTGGGAGACCTGGAAGAGGCTCCTGGATCCTGGCTTCAATCGGCGCAGTGCCGGCTGTTGCACTCACTTGGGGAGTGGATCATCGGACAGAAAATCTTCCTCTCTGTCTCTCCTCCTCTCTGTATATCTGACTTTGTAATAAAAACAAATAAATCTTTAAAAAAAAAAGATTCATTTATTTAATACTTACAAGGCAGAGAGAAAGTGACAGACATAGAGATATCACTTATCCACTGGTTTCCTTCTTCATTACTTACGGCACACAGTGGGCCATGTGCAAACAGCAGCCAGGACTCAACCGGGGTCTCCCAAGCATGGACTCAATTCCTTAGGCCATCCTTTCCTGCCTCCAAGGGTGTGTGTGCAGCAATGGAAGGAGGAATTAGGAGCAGGGCCAGGACTGGAACTCGGGCATCTTGATTACCACACCAAATGCTTCCCCCGCCTTTGCATTTTCCATATCAAGCTCTTTACTGGAGTCTTACTCTCAGTCGGATATAACACAGTGATTGCTCTTACTAACAAATGAATTAATTCATCTGACCAACAAATATTTACAAAACAACTAAATACGGAAGGAATGAGTTGGCCTCATTTTTTTCTTTACCCACAATGCCATCTAATCCTTACAATTGGGTTCTAGTTTTTATTACTTTACTGAAACTACCACAGATGTGAAGTGGATGGAATTTTCCAAAACTTCAGAAGGTTATGTCAAGATCAGAATGGGCAACTGAGTCTTAGCAGCTAGAGTCTTAAATTCTAGTATCTCTTTTCAGATAATACAAAGCTTTGTTTTCTACACTTCCATAGCTTTTCCTTTTCCCACAATTTACAACGCCCAGTGTCAGAGAGAATCAAGAACATGAGCCAGTCTATATTTTTAAGTGAATGGACAGATTTTCTCTCTGGAGAAAAAAAGTCCAGGTCCATGTAGCTTGTTCTCACCACTTTCCATAGCAATGGAACAAGAATCAACATTCAGATTCAAGCACTTAATTACTCACTGGTTAAAATGATCTCTCTTGCCACAGGCAAGCCCGACTCTGAGGTCAAACACCAAGTTAACTCAGAAATAGGAGACAGCAAAGAAGAGCATGGAACATTCTGTATCTAGTAAAAAGTCCCTGTTCCAGCCAACCCCATCCCCCAGCTCTTAAATTCAATGACTGAGTTATGGAAACTTTCTTGTGTGGTAAAACTGGGGACTTTGTCTTCCTATAATGAGCCAATGTTCTGCATATGGTTTGGTGCTAGTCATATGCTTAAAGTTATCTTCTGGGAATTCTCATCCTCCATTTGGTGGGAATACTGGAATATATTATTCTAATTACAATTTTTAAAGTTATGTCTGGTTATTCCCTTAAGAAGTACATATAGCTATCACTACTTGAAGAAAGTAAAAAGTTAAATAAAATTAGCTTTGAATCATCATCACCACCATCATAAAACACTCAAACACGTAATAATGCCTTTTGAATTCTAAAGTCACCTGGATCTTTGATTCTATTCCCTGACTTATTTAAATCAAAGACACCAAAGAGTGAAATATTTCATTATATGTTTAATCTTTAAAGAATCTTTTATCTATCTGCTAAACATATCACAAATCAAAATCAAAATCTGTATTATTATTCTCTCAGAATGCCGTAACTATGTCATTATATCTGTTCAGATTTACAGGCATAGCAGGATCAATGCTTTGATTTAGGAAAAGATAATAAGAATGCCTTCCTTCCAGAACTGTCCAATAAACAAATCTATTTTTTCCAAATGGAGTACTACAACTATTTGAATTTTGATTTTGGGCCAGGACTGAGACCTTAGGACTGTCATACAATGACAAATTGTACTAAAAATACCACAAGCCAAAGACACACTTAGGGTATCGTATTTAGCTAGGCCATTCCTTAGACTGAGAACAGAAGCCTTCTAGGTAGTCATCAGTGTAGCATTCAAACACTGGGAGAGTACGCATGACCCTCAGAGATGTGTCAACATAATTCCCTCCATGCTACCTGTGGGGAAGTGAGTAGCCTGGCCTGGTGGGTCTCAGGCGTATCTGTGGTATTAGTTTGACCAAATATGGTCTTCTACAAAGCTAAGAGTTGGCACACCTGGTATATACCTAGTGGCTCTTCCTAGCCACATTTCCCTCTTGTGAGTGATCCCTGTCGTCATTTTCTTAGGTTCCTTTCTACGCCCCTCACTCATGTGACACTAAGATTTCTCATAGAAGTGCTTTTCAAAACACCTGAAACACATCAACAATCCAAGTGTCCACCAATGAGACAGTGGATAAATAATCGCCCAGTGGAACAAGCCACAGCAGGGAAAAGGAATGATCTGGGTCCAGAGCTGGGGCACGAAGGTTAAGCCATCACCACAGTTGGTATTCCATATGAGTGAGGGCTCAAGTTCTGGCTGCTCTACTTTCAGTCCAGTTTCCTGCTAATGTGCCTGGGAAAAATCCCACATGGGCCCACACACCATGTGGGAGATATGGAGAAAGCTCCTGGCTCCCAGCTTCAGCCTGGGGCAGCACTGGCTGTGTGGTCACTCAGGGAGTAAAAAAACCAGCAGAGGGAAAATCAATCTCTCTCTGTCTCTTCCTTGCTCTAACTCTGCCTTATGACTAAATACAATAAGCCTTTTAAAAAAACACCCCAGCAGCGCCCAGCACAATGGCCTAGTGGTTAAAGTCCTTGCCTTGCATGCACCAGGATCCCATACAGGCACCAGTTCATATCCCAGTGGCCCCCTGCCCATCCAGTTCCCTGCTTGTGGTCTGGGAAAGCAGTCGAGGATGGCCCAAAGCCTTGGGACCCTGCACCCACGTGGGAGACCTGGAAGAAGCTCCTGTTTCTGGCTTCAGATCAGCTCAGCTCCAGCTGTTGTGGCCACTTAGGGAGTGAGTCATCAGACAGAAGATCCTCCTCTCTGTCTCTCCTCCTGTCTGTAAATCTGACTTTCCAATAAAAAAATAAAAATAAATCTTCAGCAATACACAATGATACTAGCAATTTAACAAGTGTAAGTTTTCCACAGTATGGTATCATTTTAATGTGGTTAAAAAAATTAGAGTTATTTATAACATTTCTGAGCCAATTTTCTTCTCAGTAGAAGAGGGAACACACTCATCACAGAAAGCTACGATTGAAGCAGAACAGCAATAACAGACATATCTATGTCATAGCCACTCTGTTCAGAAGATGGCTTTCTTAAGAATTTCTTGTATAATTTTTTTAAAGATTTATTTATTTATTTATTTTTATTACAAAGATATATAGAGAAGAGGAGAGACAGAGAGGAAGATCTTATGTCTGATGATTCACTCCTCAAGTGACCACAACATCCGGTGCTGTGCTGGTCCGAAGCCGGGAACCCGGAACCTCTTCCAGGTCTCCCATGTGGGTGCAGGGTCCCAAAGCTTTGGGCCGTCCCAGACTGCTTTCCCAGGCCACAAGCAGAGAGCTGGACGGGAAGTGGGGCTGCCGGGATAGAACCGGCGCCCATATGGGATCCCAGCGCTTTCAAACCGAGGACTTTAGCCACTAGGCCATGCCGCCGGGCCCTTCTTGTATAATTTTGATGAAAGATTTGTCTCTGGCTAAAGGTCCAGCACTGATTAAACAGTGAAGTGAGTGGGTACTACTTAAAGGAGAGAGGGGCTTTCCCATAATCTTCCCTCGGAGCATACAAGCAGATGCCCCAAAGTCAGCCTTTTCATCCACAGAAGAGATTTTGGCAAGTGGGACTTTGAGAGCACAGGCAGTACATACTTGAGAGAGAAGGTCTTTAAAAACCCACATCTTCAAAATGTTAACTCACTGACATGAGTGTGTTCCAACTAATCTGGAAAATATTTGGTTATGGATTTTCTCATTATGACCTAAGTCAGAAAGGTTCCCATGAACCTCCTGTACTGGAGAACAAATACTACTCGAAGTGTGTCAAAGAACAGCAGAGAAGTAAATGCAGAGGCAAGGCGAGGGGCTGGCTGCTGTAGGCTTCACACAAGCCTAGGTTTGTTCGTTCCCCCGTTTTTACTCCTGGGATTCATTTTTCATCTTTCCTTCATTTTATGTTAAGTTGGAACTGCTGTTGCTTTTCTTGCTTCTCTTGTAATTGGACTCCCTCCTCCTCTCTGTTGTGGCAGTTCACCTGTCCCTCACTTGTGGCACATGGTTGTGTGTATCCTTCAAAAGGCTGAATTCGAAACTTTACTGCTTTACAGTCTAAGTTTACTGCTACTACTTAAGTACTATTTTAGTACTTAAGCTTGATGATTGGCTACATCAGCAGAGCTCCAAACATGCGAAGGAGAGAACCAGCAATGAGAACGTTTCCATAACATTTAACGGGTCCAGTGAGCCATCAGCATGTTTTCTTGCCTGTAACAGACGGCTAATTTGTTTATTGTGATGTGATGCACAAATTTACGTGTACTAGAAACTTACTTCCTTGTATAACTTGACCTTCTTAGTCTAGGTTTCATGATTCTACTAATTTTCATTTGAACATTTATATTGAAAAGCATTTCCTAATGCAAAACAAAGGGAAACAGATTATGTCAGGTTCAACTGGAGAATCAGATTAAAAGATAAAGTTACCACTGACAAAGACTAAAAGATACTTTGTGGCATCTGATAAGAAATACTACTATAATATGCCAAGTTGGATTATTTATTCTGTTTAACATACAATCTGGAAGCTGCTGAAGAAACATCTGTAACACAGTGATGGGGAAAAGATGAAAGCCTTCTGAAAATAAGACTTTTTTTTTTCTTTTTTAAGATTTGTTTATTTTTATTGGAAAGGCAGATTTACAGAGAGAAGGAGAGACAGATCTTCCATTCACTGGTTCACCCCCCAAGTAGCTGTAAGCTGGGAGCCAGGAACCTTTTCATGTCTCCCACATGGGTGCAGGGTCCCAAGGCTTTGGGCCGTGCTATCCTGCCTTCCCAGGCCACAGGCAGGGAGTTCAAAGGGAAATGGAGCATCTGGGACAGGAACTGGCACCCAAATGGGATCCTGGTGTTCACAAGGGGAGGATTAGCCAATTGAGCCATTGTGCCATGGCCGAAAGTAATTCTTATAATGTGACACTAAACACCTAATCCAACAAAAGTCCTGAGTCCGGTGGCTGGCATTCAGGGTAACGTTCTGCTTTGCGAGGCCAAAAGCCTGCGACAGCCCTGGTTGGAATCTCAGGTATTCTACTTTCTTTCTTTCTTTTTCTTTTTAAAGATTTATTTATTTTTATTGGAAAGTCAGATATACAGAGAGGAAGAGAAACAGAGAAAGATCTTTCATCCGCTGATTTATTCCCCAAAGGGCTTTAATAGCCAGAGCTGTCCAATCTGAAGCCAGGAGCCAAGAGCCTTCTCCAGGTCTCCCACAGGGGTGCAGGGTTCCAAGGCCTTGGGCCATCCTCTACCAATTTTCCAGGCCATAAACAGGGAGTTGGATGGGGAGTGGAGCCACTGGGATTAGAACCAGTGCCCATATGGGATTCTGGAGCATGCAAGGTGAGGACTTTAGCCACCAGGCTACCGCATTGGGCCCTCCACTTTACTTCTGATCCAGCTCCCTGCATATGTGCCTGAGAAAGCAGCAGAAGACAGCTCATGTCCTCGATCCCTTGCCCCCATACAGAACTAGATGAAACTTCTGATTTCATTCTAGATAAGTCCAATCATTTTGGTTATTTGGGGAGTAACCAGCAGAAGGAATCAATCATGTCTCTGTCACTTTGTATTTCAAATATGTGAATGAATAATAAATAAATCCTTAAAAATCTTAATCCAGAAGGCTGAATGTATTAGAACAACTTTATGCAAATCCACTTACTGTTAAGAGGAAAGGATCATTGGAAGAGTATATTTTTTTTGAGGATTTATTTCTTTATTTAAAAGGCAAAGTTTAAGAGTGAGGAGTTGCAGAGACAGATATTTCTATCAGTGGTTCACTCCTCAAATGGCTACAATAGCTGTGGCTGAACCAGGCAGAAGCAAGGAATCAGAAACTTTTAGAAATCCCATTGGGATGATAGAGGCCCAAGTACTTGGGCTGTTTTCTGCTGCTATTCCAGATACATTAGCAAGGAGATGAATTGAAACAGCAGCCAGAACTTGAACTGGTGCTCATATTGATACTGGCATTATAGGCAGGGGCTTCACCCACAGCACCATCATGCATGCCCCATGGATCACTGGGAAGTCTGATGAGCTATGCTAGTGGAATTTGTAAGAAAAGAACTGCTGGGCCCGGTGCGATAACCTAGCAACTAAAGTTCTTGCTTTGCATGCACTGGGATTCCATATGGGTACTGATTCTAATCCCAGCAGCCCTGCTTTCCATCCAGCTCCCTGTTTGTGACCTGGGAGAGGAGCAGAGGACGGCCAGGGCCTTTGGACCCTGCACCCATACAGGAGACTTGGAAGAGGCTGCTGGCTTCTTATTGGCGCAGCTCCAGCCGTTGCGACCCCTTGGGGAGTGAATCAACAGACAGAAGATCTTCCTTTCTGTCTCTCCTCCTCTCTGTATACCTGACTTTCCAATGAAAATAAAATAAATCCTAAAAAGAAAAAACTGTCAAGTTTCAAAAACAACATTAGTGAGCTTAACTCTGTTGGTCTCAATTTCAAAATGCTTTCATTTCCATTTTCTGTAGATTAAACAGTATGATTTTATAGAATCTCTCTTTTGTTTTATGAAACTAACTGGCTAGAGGCTGACATTCTGTCTAGGGGTTAGAACACCTGTTATGATGTGTGGATCTATATTTGCTGCACTTATTGGCATGCATAGAAACCAGGGCTGTGGACGAGCCTGCTGGAGATTATTGAGGTTCGCTCTGCTTAGGTGGCAGTTCCCACCGGTGTGTACAAGGGCTAAGTGTGTGGTGGACAAGGTTAGGCTGGGCCATAGCATCCATTGGTTTCTGTATGAGATGGGGCTGGAGACAGAACTGACAGGGTGACTGCAAACACCAGTGTGTATGTAGGCTGATGTAGCTGATGGGTTGAGTAGGACCCTGCACTGGCTGGCACACACAAGAGTCAGGTACAGGGTCACCTGTAAGTGAGGTTTTTTTGGGGGACCCCCAATTGGATCAATGGGCTTACACTCTAGCCACAGGGAAAATCACAGGATCTGTGGTCTGACTGTGGAGTGCATATGTCGGAATTGGGCCTCCTTGGTTGCTAAAGCCTACTCAGTGGATAGCATGCGCAGATGCACTTGGGAAATCACTGAGACCTGCAGAGGAGTCTGATATTATGCAGGGCAGAAAAAATTAGATAACTGTCCCAGCCAATCATTAATAATAAGTATCTGGGGAAGTGGAGACTCTAAGGTGGACTATGTCAGCCAATGGATCTTAAAAGGATTCCCTCAAACTTGAACCAATGAAATCAACAGTGTCTCAGAACAGCTGAAATGATCTAAGCAGTACCCTTGAAATACGCTCCACACTGGGCATCCTAGGATGACGTTGGTTGGCCAGCCACCATCCCTGGATACTGATGTTAGGCTGCTGGGAGCAGTCCTCTCTCCTCTCCTCCCCACTTCTCCCAGATACAGGAAGAAAAAAAAATTGGAAATAGTTGTCTCATCCACTTTCCCCCATTTCCTCAAAATTTCCCACTTTAACTGGTGGTCCACATGAGCATACTATGTAAACATCACCAAAAAATAAAACAAATTTATTCTTAAAAAGAAAAAAAAAAAAAAGGATTGATTTCACTGAGTATATTCTCAACAGTACTTTGTTTTTTTAGTTATTATATTAAAAGTAAACTATAAATGATTATTAAAAACTCTTCTGGGAGTGGCTATTTGGCCCGCTCATTAAGCCTGTAACGATAGCTAGATTCCACGCCGGTGCCTAGGTTCACTCCCTGCTGCTGACACCTGCTTTCAGCTTCCTGCTAATGCAGATACCGGAGGGCAGTGGGTGTTGGCCACTCACATGGGAGACCTGGGCTGAGTTTCTGGCTAGAGTGCAGATTTCAGAAGTGAATCAGCAGTTGGTAACATTGTCCCTCTCACCTTTCCCTGAATCAATCTTTTAAAGCTCCTTAAATTCCAAAATACTATTTCAACTATAAAACATTAGATACAGAAAAAAGTGAATATAATATCTAGTTTGATGAAAAATAGTCATTATGAAGTAGCTTTTTTTTTTCAAATAGCAAAAATTTCCATAAATGTTTTTCTACACTTGTCGTTAGCCAAAATGCTGAGAAGTGATTCATAAATGTTTTATCTAAAAATGGCATTTCAAATAAGAGTATGTTTGGGGGTCCCAGCATGGTAGCCTAGCAGCTAAAGTCATCGTCTTATAACTGCCAGGATTCCATATGGTGCCGGTTTGTGTCCCGGCAGCTCCACTTCCCATCCAGCTCCCTGCTTGTGGCCTGGGAAAGCAGTAGAGGATGACCCAAAGCCTTGGGACCTTGCACCCATGTGGGAGACCCAGAAGAGGCTCCTGGCTCCTGGCTTTGGATCAGCACAGCTCTGGCTATTGTGGTCACTTGGGGAGTGAATCAGTGGATGGAAGATCCTCGTCTGTCTCTGTACCAAGGCAAGGGCTGTGAGAAAATGAACCAATAGCTGGTGGGCATTTTGGTCTGGTTAATGCCAACTCTGTTAACTTTATCAGTGTGCCAGCATAGTTACCTATTCTATTTTTTTTTTTTTTTAAGATCTGGAGGAAAGAGGGGTTAAGGAGACAGGTGCACGCTACCTGGGCGCACCCCACCTCCATTGTCACTGGCATGCGCAGGGCGGGAGTGGGGAAATGCATTACAAGGGGCTGGTCAAAATGGGGACTACTGAGGGCTTGTTTACCATATATAAAATGATTCCTGGGAGCTTCCACAGACCAGGCCTCAAATGTCACTGTCCTCAGGCACTTAGGCAGTGTGACAGCACAGTAGTGATTTTTCCCTCTCCTTCCCCCTGTCCAGCCCCCGGGGACACAGAAGGCAAACAAACATTTATCTTACTCACCTCCCTGGCCCTCTCCAGTCTGAGCAGAACTGGAGGCACACATGGGTCCACAACTGTCTCACCTTTATAATAAGTATTAATAAAAAGATCTTTTTTTTCTTTCTCTGTCTCCCTCTCTCAAAAAAATTTTTTGAAGTAAACACAAAAGTAAAAGCAGTGAGTAACTCAATCTTTAAAAAAAAAATGGCCTATGAAAATAATAGACTCATTTAACAGACCCACTTTGGTAATGGAATGCCATCCTATCATTACTTATTTAACAAAATACTGAACTTTTTAATATGATTTATATTAAATACAACTGTATATCTGGCATTCAACTGTACAGACACTTTAAAGTTCCATCGAACTATAACGATACATTCATCTTGTATCTAAAAAGGATTTCTAATTTCTGTGGGGCAGCTGTGTATGGAAACCAAAAAGCTTCTTTTCAATCAAGAATTATTTTACATGATACATGTTTGGCTTACAATTAATCATGGATAATGTATTCTTGTAACTGTAATAGGGCAATTTAGTACAAGGCAAAAGAGTTTCCTCTTAAGAAGTAGGTATCTCAGGCCTGGCATGTTAGTCTAGCAGCTAAAGCCCTCGCCTTGCACAAGCCAGGTTTCCATATGGGCACTGGTTCTAATCGCAGCCGCTCCACTTCCCATCCAGCTCCCTGCTTGTGGCCTGGGAAAGCAGTCGAGGACGGCCCAAAGGCCTTGGGACCCTGCACCAGTGTCGGAGACCTGTAAGATGCTGCAGGCTCCTGCCTTTGGATCTGTGCAGCTCTGGCCGTTACGGCCGCTTGGGGAGTGAATCAGCAAATAGAAGGTCTTCCTCTCTGTTTCTCCTTCTCTCTTGTATATCTGACTTTGCAATAAAAATCAGTAAATCTATTAAAAAAAAAAACCAACTAGGTATCTTAAGAAGTCTATCCTGATTCAGTCTTTTACACATTTACTTCCAAAAAATGAAGGTAGTAATATTAATTCTTAAAGAACCACTCACCCAATGAAAGCCACCATCTGTTCCACTATGTGCTTGCTGAACGTTATGATAACAAAAATTTTCTGTAAGGAAAAAATAAAATATTTTGTCATTAGAAACCCTTGTATAAATTCACAATTCTGATACTAGCCTCAAAAAGGTGAGGTTCTGCCCTTAACTGCAATTTTTCAATTTCTTCTAAAATAAAAGACAAAATTGAATTCAAATGCTGTGCAGTTGGTATTTTCAAGACTCTGTTCCTGAAGCAGTTTCAGTCTTGCTGGGATACACGGCTATGCCTGAGGGAAAGTATGAATCATGAAACCCTCAGCAGGGAGGCAACGGTGGACATTCACATGCTCTCTTGTACCTTGACCTTGTCTGTACCACGGAAGTTATGGGTTCCCAGAACTGCACAGTCTCAGCTAAATCTAACACAGAGAAACCTGAAAAGAATGTACACATTTCATGGAAAGTTTTTTACAGAAGGACCATGAAAATTCTGTTCTCAGACCCTGAATGATCGTGACCTTTCAGGCGCACAGCTGAAGTGATTAGATCTGGAACATTTTCAGTTGAGTGGTAATGAGGTTCTCGCTCCATTAATTAGAGATATTGCTTTGTCAACAAATGTTAACATAAAAGTCTTACTATGGAAACCACAAGGCCCTGTTAAGGGTATGTGGGAACAGAAAGATGAGGATACTTCTTCAAAGCCCTGAAGAAGTTACAAATTTTTCTACCAATTATAAATGCCTCTAATTTTTTCTAAAGCCACAGAGGTTCAAAGAATGGGACATTTAGCTTTAAAGATCAGACAATTCTCTGACTAAATCCAAATAAATCTAGAATCTTCCAAATCCTGCTAACAAACCCTTCAGTGTTGTCATTGCTTGTTAAATAATTACTTTAGATTAGCATACTATTTCAACGAAAAGATTAATAAGGCATTGTTGGACTCAGCACAATGGGTCAACGGCTAATCCTTCCCTTACAAGCACCAGGATCTCATTCTACGTGACAGTTCATGTCATAGCTGTTCTACTTCCCATCCAGCTGCCTGTTTATGGTATGGGAAAGCAGTGGAGAATTACCAAAAGCCTTGGGATCCTGCATGGGAGCTCTGCATCTGCGTGGGAGACCTGGAAAAAGTTCCTGGCTCCTGGCTTTGGATCAGCTCAACTCCAGCTGCTGCAGCCATTTGGGGAGTGAGCCAGCTGATGGCAGATCTTTCTCTGTCTCTCCTTTTCTCTGTAAATCTGCCTTTCCAATAAAAATAAACAAACCTTTTTCTTAAAAAAAAAAAAAAAGCAATGCTATGAACAGTATGATGCTAATTATTATAGGTAACTTACAGAGGAAAACATTAATATATAGGGTTCCATAGCAAACACCAGCTATTTATAGTTGAAATCTTATCAACAGAATAGTTTTGTCTTACTGATTTCATTACTATGAGCTTTCCTTACTATTATTTTCTAGCAAAATCAGTCGATGCCATAATAATTGCACAATTTCACTGCTTGCAAATGAAATAAGATGTTCTTTTTATATGGAACAGCTTGAAATTTCATTGTATTCAGGAAGAAATAAAATACATCACACATTTACATACATCTTGGAATCTGTTCGGCTGGAGGTCTGAGTGAGGGTGCTACCTAATAAAAGGCACAGCCCATCAAACAACCCTCCCAACCACCAGCACGGAGAAAACAAGCCAAAGTGGAACCACAAAGAAAGGGGCAGGGGAGGGAATTACTGGTGCCACAGTGACTAGCAGCAGCCATCTGTTCCACAAGGGGCCTATAAGGAAGAATCTTCAACAGGTTCTGGTAGGCTCACTCAGTGCCTACCTAGGTGCTAAATGCTGTTCTAAACGTTAGAATATGTCAGTGAACCAAGAGAAACATTGTTGGTCTCCTGTAGTTTATAAAAAGTCCATGTATGTGTGTGTGCCGATGGGTGGGAAGGCAGGGAAGCAAAAAACAGCAGCTGCTGTCAGGAAATCATAAGGCACATGAAGTAATATGATAAGCATGTTCACTTGTTCATTTTTTAGGGGAAAGTCAACATCCCACAGAACCTCTGCAGGCCGAAAACTTGAAGCTGTGTAGTGGTAAGAGATATTCTCATCTATTATTATTGGTGGGTGGGTTAGGATATTTTTACAGAAGGGTTAACAGCTAACAAGACATCAATTAACAAGCTATTAAAGAAAGCTATCTGATTTTAAGCTGGGAAAAAAGGAAAAAATATGGGTGTTAGTTAATCCATATCCCACAGTAGAGTGCCTGGGTTTAAGATCTGACTTCAGGGGCTGGCGCTGTGGGCAGTGGGTTAAACTGCCATCTGGAACAGCAGCATGTCAAATGGGAGCTGAGTGGGATGTTGGCGCTCTATCTCTTACCCAGTCTCTGATTACTATGGTTATCATTTTGTCACTCATGTGTGAGACCTGGATACTGATGTCAAGCACAGTCCTGATTGTTGTGTGGGCATCTGAGGAATGAACATGAGCTCTTTCTCTCCATTGGTGTTTCTCAAAAAAAAAAAAAAAAAACACCAACCAAGATAAATAAGACAATTTAAAAGGTTTGACCGCTTTGTTTTTTTAGGGAAGAAAGCAAGCCAGAAGAGGAAACAGGTTTACTATGTAATCAGAAAAATCTCCGTGTGTAGTTTTCCTCCCTATTATTTCAGAAATGGCTAAAATGTTTGTATTACTCACTAATATTGCTTACCCAGGAATGAGAAATGCTTGTCCTAAGCTACATCTGGATGTACATCAAGTGACATGCCTTTATAAAGTATGTCACTATGATACAATGCAACATGCAAACATCCCCCAGTCCTAGTTTAGTGAGGAATTCAAATTCTTCACTTTTAGGACACAAGAGGATTTCTGCATTCTTTTGTCCCAGCACTTGGACACATGGAATGAGTTTGACTTGACAGAACCAGGCTGGAATCTCAGGACCTCAGCAAGTATTTTACCTTCTTTAACAGGGTTCTATTACCTATGAAACATGTTTAAAAACTGCCTTACAGGATTGGTTTGATGATTAGATAATTAACGCAAACTATCTGGCACAGGCCCTAATAAAAAGCAGGCATTACACAATTTATTTTCCTTAATGATGTAAATATTTTGCAGCTAAGAAGGAAATATAAAAGAATGGCATGAAGACTGAACTTGAAGCCAAAAGAAATTAGGTTCAAATTCCAGTTGTTACTCTCTTGGGCAACTATTACTTATTAACTTAAGTTCTACAAAACGATTGTCCTGATTTCCCTATGCCAGGATTACATTAAGTGTGAAGTACTATACAAAATTAAACACCACTATAATTTGAAAAAAAAAATCTATTGAGAATGTTTTAAAATACATTAGTCAAAAATCTTTCTGAAATGAATGGTGTGATCAAATATATACTCTATTATAACAATAAAAGGGAATTTAAAATAAACTTTGCTATAATGAATAAAAAGGGGGGGAAGGAAACAATTCTCATTGTATTTCTAGACTCACACACACAATTCCCCATCATTTGAATTCTTTGATTCTTCATTCAGGTATGCATGAACACAAGACGCAAGGTAGATACACGTTTCTACACACACACATATTCAAATACTCTATCCTATTTGGTTAAGAGTACCTTTGAAGACCAGTAGAGTCTCACTTCTCTAACCACAAGCTACATCTTCTTGCCTCTTCAGAGACACTTTTCTTCCTCATTTTCCCCCACACTAACATCTGGCTAGTTTTCGGTAAAAGATATTAGTGACAAGAGAGGAAGTATTAAGCAGATATGCTATATAGAGTATATGAAAGAAAAATAAAAATCAGTGACAGGCAATATTCTTTCAGCTTGTGGTTAGTGAAGAAACGACTAGTTGTTTTCACTACATATGTGAAAACGAGGTGCATTTTCTCACATAGGAGCACTGTTTTTCTTTCATAAAAATCTTGGATTGGAAAAAAAAATCTTGGACAGGGAAGGGCATTTGGCCTGTTAATTAAGATATCATTTAAAGGCCCAGTGTGGTAACCTAGTTGTTTAAAGCCTTTGTCTTACATACCCAAGGATCCCATATGGATGCTGGTTCATGTCCCAGCTGTTCCACTCCCTATCCAGCTCCCTGCTTGTGGCCTGGGAAAGCAGGTGAGGATGGCCCAAAGCCTTGGGACCCTGCACATGCATGGGAGACCGAGAGGAAGCTCCTGGCTTAACATAGGCCTAGCTCCGTTTGTGCCCACTTGTGAAATGAACCAGTGGGATGGAAGATGTTTCTCTATCTCCTTCTCTCTCTAAACTTGACTTTCCAATAAAAAAAATCTTTACACACAGACACACATGGAGCTTCTCCACTTCCCATTCAGGTCCCTGCTCATGGCCTGGGAAGACAGTGGAGGATGGTCCGGGGCCTTGGGATCTTGTACCTGCATGGGACACCTGGGACAAGCTCCAGGCTACTAGTGTTGGATCAGTTCGGCTCTGACTGTTGCAGCCATTTGAGTGAACCACTGGATGGAAGATCTTTCTGTAAATCTGATCTGCCTTTCCAATAAAAACAAAATAATAATAAAAAAAAAAGATATGAGTTAGTAAGCCAGTCTCATATATCAGTTTCTGGGTTTGAGTACAAGTTTTACTTCCAATTCCAGTTTCCTGATAATGGAAACTCTGGGAAGCAGCAGCGATGGCTCAAGTAACTGGGTCTCTGTCAGCTATGCTGAGACTTGGGTTGACTTTGACTTCTAGCTTAGTCCCCAGCCTGGGGCCATGGCAGGCATTTCTGGGAGTGAAACAGCAAGTGGGAGCTCTCCTGTTTCCACCTCTATTTCTCTTCTGCTCTCTTTCCAATGAATATATATATATAGATAGATAGATATGTAGATTGATTGATTTTTATTGGAAAGGCAGATCAAATTTACAGATGGGGAGACAGAGAGAAAGATCTTCCACACACTGGTTTACTCCCCAAATGGCTGCAACAGCCAGAGATGAGCCAATCCAAAACCAGGAGTTAGGAGCTTCCTCTGGATCTCCCACATCCGTGAAGAGTACCAAGGCCTTTGTATTTGAAGCCAGATGGGAAGAGAAGCAAACGGAACATGAACTGGTACCTGTGAGGGATCCCAGCGCTTGCAAGGTGAGGATTTTTGCTTCTGAGCTACTACACAAGACCAGCTAAAAATAAATTTAAGAAATCTTGGAGTAACAGTTTCACAGGGCAAGAAGAAAGGAAGGAGGAAGAGAGAAAGAAAGAAAAATCTCCCAATGACAGTGCATACTTTTATTATCTGAATAATTTGTAACCAAAAGAGCAGAGAATAAGTTAACATTCTCTCAGAGATGAGCATATGTCAGCGCCTTACAACATGTTCATCATCATGAGGTAGTGAATCAGGGAGTATAATTACCTGGATATGCATTTTAATTATTGCTTTTCCAATAAGCGTTGCACCAAAGAAGGTCCAAAAAGGTACAAGAAAATGTCCACATGTTATTCCAGCCAGGTCAAATAAAGGGTTTGGAATCTATAAAGAGGAAACACAAATCGCCTGTTATAACTCAAAGGACAACTTAATTTTACCTCCCCCTGGCAGGTGTACTCTGCTTTAAGCCTTGCACATACAACAATGTGAGGGATAGGGTCTAGTTAGTACCAGACTGTTCAGGAGGAGCTTAAACAAATGATCTAGCGTGGCTACTGCTTGCTGTTCATCTTAGGCTGTTGGTTAACCTCTCATGGTATAGCCTGCTGTCCATTTGCTTCTATTACTTGTGGCTAATGCCCCCCACACATGTATCTTACACACAGATGTATTACATGAGAACTCGATAAGGCCAGTAATAGGCCCACACAGATTTAATCCCATTCAGCAGGGTTGGGTTTTTTTTGGCTACTTAGTGACTTTTCTATGGGAAGGTTTTCAGGAACTGCTTTAAAGACATTTAGGTAGGAATTAGGGTACAAAAGCTTGTAATCAGAAATATGAATATTAACTAAAATTGGTCAATCTTCACCAAACATTTTAATAAGTTCATAAAGAAGTTATTGGCAAAAGTGTTCTCATTTTCCACATCAGAAAATTATTTGTTTTCTATTTCAAAAGAGCCAAAGGCTATGGGGACATTTAACACACTTTACAAATATCAGATGTAAAAACAAAACTTAAGAGCACATAGATTCAGATGTTTGGAATACTCAGTTCCAGACAAGAAAGTGATTTACAACAAAGACCTTATTAAACATTCATACACTGTAGGAAAACTAAGATAAATTTATGTATAAATGCAAAAAAACCCACAAGCTCTTTTTGAGTACAACATCCACAGAAGTACTCTGCCTTTGCTGCTGCTGGCTAAGCCATTTATTAGCCAACTGATTTATACGATTTCGGTTTTTAAACACTGAAAAGTCAGAAATTTAAGCAAAAATTGTTACACATTGTTTTTCTTTTTTTTTTTTTAAAGATTTATTTTTTAATTTTTATTGGAAAGGCGGATATACAGAGAGGAGAGACAGAGAGGAATATCTTCCGTCTGATGATTCACTCCCCAAGTGAGCACAATGGTCGGTGCTATGCCGATCCGAAGCCAGGAGCTTCTTCTGGGTCTCCCATGTGGGTGCAGGGTCCCAAAGCTTTGGGCCGTCCTCGACTGCTTTCCCAGGCCACAAGCAGGGAGCTGGATGGGAAGAGGGGCCGCCGGGATTAGAACCGGCGCCCATATGGGATCCCGGGAGTGCAAGGCGAGGACTTTAACCACTGTGCCACCGCGCTGGGCCCTACACATTGTTTTTCAAAAACAATTCCATGAGTAAATTAGAATTTAAGTATTCTTTTGTTACTAACACTTGGATTCAATAATGCATTTTTATTTTCCTCATGCAATTTCTTTCCATACAACCATGTAATAATACCATCAGCACAGTATTACATCTGTCACATTTTATATTTTCTTATGCTACTCTGCAAGGTATGTGCATTTTAATTCCTCCACTTATTATCATGTTCAACTTCTGGTTGAAATAGATATTTATTCAAATTACACAAGATATTTAAAGTAAAGTTGATAAAAATTAGAATCTGTTAAAATTTGTATCCCATTCTGTGTTGGAAATTCTTACAAGAGTATAATTAGATTCTATCCACTGGCTCATTCCCCGACTGGCCTGAATAGCAGTGCTGTTCACTCAATGGTTGTGTAGTCCAGGTCTGGGGACAGGCTGGGCAAGGCTGAAACACTTGCCAGTGAGAGCTGAGACTGAGGGTAGGCCACAATAGGCTGTGTTGAAGTACCTGCCAATATATGTAAGACTTGAGACTGGGAAAAGGTCTGGTAGGGAAACTTCAGGGACTTCCCTGTGGGGCTGCAGTCCCACTGGTGAGTGCAAGAACTTTTAGTTCACAGTAGCCGAAGAGATACGTATGTACCTTTGCCACAGATATTTCTGTTACCTGGCTTGGAGTTACAGTTACTTAAGACAGGTGTTACAAGAATTTATCCTTCTAACTAACACATAAAGCTTTGGACAAAGATTTCTGATCTATAACTATGGAAATAATCAAGTCATCTTTATTTGGTTAAAAATGCTTCAATATGGGCCCTGTGCGATGGCCTAGTCACATGCCAGGATCCCAAATGGGAATCAGTTTGTGTCTCAGCTACTCCACTTCCCATTCAGCCCCCTGCTTATAGCCTGGGAAAGCAGTAGAGATGGCCCAAGGCTTTGGGAACCTGCACCCATGTGGGAGAGCCAGAACAAACTCTTGGCTCCTGGTTTTGGATGGGCTTGGCTCCAGCCATTGTGGCCATTTGGGGAACGAATCAGTGGATGGGAAGATCTTTGTCTTTCCTTCTCTTCGTAAATCTGATCTTAAAAAAACTATATTAAATAAAAGTGATAGCATATTTATTTCTTCAGGAATGTGTCTTTCAAAAACAAAGAGAATCAAAATATACCCTTATTATTTAGTGAAATTTCTCACTTTTAATACAATTCACTTACTGAAGCACATGCCAAAATTCCAAAAAATCCAACCTTCTGTACCAGATTTTGAACTGCCAGTTTAGCTCGAGAGGCAAAGTCCTGTAAAAAGAAGGAATTTAAACCATTATAAGTGAGTTAAAAAAATTAATAAAACGTAAAGGATGAAGAAAGATATATCTTTACAGCAGTTACTATATTAATTATGTCACCTGAGGGCAATGATTTACTTGAGTAACACGATTAAGAAATTGAAACAGGCTGTTCACTAGAACATATGCAGGAAAAAAAATCTTAACACATTATTGTCTGTACACCATTAAGCTTTTGCCACATTTTAAAAATTAACCAAAGACATTGTTATTTTATAGTTAGTTTTCTCTGGATTTTCTAGGCATGAACAAAATATAAACAAATCATGAACCACTGAATTCTTCTAGAAATATTGGCCCAGCATATATACATTTTTTTTCCCTTTCTACAACTAGCCAGACATAATCCCTTACTAACACCACAATAAGAAACAGAGTTTTGGGGACAGTCAATGAAGACATCTTTGTTGAATGCAAGCCAGAAGAAGCCAAGGTCACTGCAAAAGCGAAACACCATGATTGCACAGCTGGCACCTAGTCTATAAGATGTTTCACTAGCATTTTATGTGACTTTTTGACAGTCCTGGGATATAGGTGACAGTAATATCACACCTACTCTACAGAATACAACACAGCAGCCCAGAAAGCGTAAGTGCTAAGAGGACCAAGAAACGGTGTAAAATTAAGACTCTGAAATCAGTGCTTTCTATTGTACTACACTACTTAAACACGCATTTATTTGGCTGGCAACAAGATCACTCCTGATTTTCTTTTTCCAGTTTGTTAGTGTGATTAATGTACAGGTGTACACACACACACACACGCACACAATTCTATTCCTCACTTGAGGTGTCAATTTGAAATTTGACTTTAGTTCTTTCCTGATTTTAAAATGACATATATTTTATTCCAAATTCATAAGACAGTGGTTAATATGACAGAAACATTAGCTGATATGTCTTTTAAAACACTCTTTAATGTCATAGAATCTTTTCTTTCTAGTTCAATGCTCTAATAGAAATCCTTTAAAAAAAAAGATTTAGTTTTCTTAGAAAGTCAAATATACAGAGAGGAGGAGAAACAGAGAGGAAGATCTTTCATCCAATGATTCATTCCCCAAGCAGATACAATGGCTGGTGCTGCACCAATCCAAAGCCAGGAGCCTCTTCTGGGTCTCCCACGCGGGTGCAGGGTCCCAAGGCCTTGGGCCGTCCTCAACTGCTGTCCCAGGCCACAAGCAGGGATCTGGACTGGAAGCAGGGCTGCAAGGATTAGAACTGGTGCACATATGGGATCCCAGTACATTCAAGGCAAGGACCTTAGCCACTAGGCCACGCCGCCAGGCCCTCTAACAATCTTACAGACAGAACAGAATACAGAAGCTAGATGGATTCTTCACAGAATAGGAACAAGGTTAAAAGCAAAAAATAGTAAAAACAGAAAACTGGTTGAAAAACATTTCTCTCATCCACAAAGAATAACTGTATTCACACTTTACAATTTTTTGACACAAAATATTAGAATTGCCCTATCACGTTACAAAAATAGACAGTTCTGAAAGTAAAAACAGTAACAACATCCAAACTTTCCCCTTCTGAGGATATTGAAAAAAAACCCCAAATTAAATCAACAAATAATACTTAAAAAGATGTTACCAGTCAAGTGACTTCCAAGATCAAATGTGCAAATTCTCAACATTCTGCAACTTCACTGTTTATTTCCAAAGAGAGGATTCATTTTTTTTTCTTTAGCATTAGGCTTACTTTTCCAGTAAAACAGTTACATCAGATTTAAGATTTTAAAAGTACTGAGTTGCTATAGCAAAGGGATGTTCTAGTTTCATTCAGATTTCCAACCAAAGATTTTCTTCCTACAACAATGTTTGTTGCATTGCTTGTGAAATACTGAGTTTTACAGATATCAGAACTGCTTCAAATAATGACATACGGTTTCTTAAACTGTTCTTTTAATTCTTTTTAATTGGAAAGGCAGATTTACAAAGAGAAGTAGAGACAGAAAGATCCTCAATTCGCTGGTTCACTCCCAAGTGGCCACAGCCAATGGCGCTAAGCTGATCTGAAGCCAGGAGCCAAGAACTTCCTCTGGGTTTCCCATACAGGTACAGAGCTTCAAGGTTTTGGGCCATCCTCTACTGCTTTCCCAGGCCACCAGCAGGGAGCTGGATGGGAAGAGTAACCAGCACACGAACTGGCTCACATATTGGATATCACCAACTGCAAGCTGAAGATTTAGTTGTTGAGTCACAGGGCTGGGCCCCTAAACTGCTTGTTTGAAAACATTTAATTTTGAGGGTTTAACACAACGTAATCTCAAAAGTGAACACAAACTAACAATCAGTGGCAAACACTCATATAGAAATTTTTTTTTTAAAGATTTATTTTTATTATTTTTTCATTGGAAAGGCGGATTTACAGAGAGGAGAGACAGAGAGGAAGGTCTTCCGTCCAATGATTCACTCCCCAAGTGAGCGCAACGGGCCGATACTATGCCGATCCGAAGCCAGGAGCCTCTTGCGGGTCTCCCACGCGGGTGCAGGTTCCCAAAGCTTTGGGCTGTCCTCGACTGCTTTCCCAGGCCACAGGCAGGGAGCTGGAAGGGAAGCGGGGCTGCCGGGATTAGAACCGGCGCCCATATGGGATCCCGGGCGTGCAAGGCGAGGACCTTTAACCACTTGCGCCACCGCGCCGGGCCCGAAATTTTTTTTTTTTTAAGATTTTATTTGTTTTGCAAAGTCAGATATATAGAGAGGAGGAGAGACAGAGAGGAAGATTTTCCACCCAATGATTCACTCCCCAAGTGACTGCAACAACCGGTGCTGAGCCAATCTGAACCCAAGCGCCAGGAACCTCCTCTAGGTTTGCCACATAGGTACAGGGTTCCAAGGCTCTTGGCTGTCCCAGTGGAGCTGCAGGGATCAGAACCGGTGCCGATATGGGATCCTGTCACGTTCAAGGCAAGGTCCTTAGCTGCTAGGCCATGGCGCCAGGCCCGCAAATTTGTTTTTAATCAGTGAGAAGTAAGACTGGACTTAAGTGTCAACAACAGGTAAACTTCAGAGGTGGCTTTGTGGCATAGCAGGTTAAGCCACTTGGAGCCCAACTTGATTCAGCTGTTAGCTAACGTGCTTTTGGAAAGCAGTGGAGGATGGCCCCTGTATCCACATGGGAGACTTGGAATAAGCTCCTGGCTGTTGCCTTTGGTCTGGTCAAGGGCTGGCTAGTGCGATCATTTGGGGAATAACCCAGCAGATGGAAGATCTCTCTCTAATTGTACTTTTCAAATAAAAACAGATAAATGGTTTTAAAAAAACTCTAAAATAAGTAGTCAAATTAATATAGCAACCTTCACTAACAAAGGAAAATGAGTAATAAATAAGGAATCAATTACCTCCCTTGGGACAGAATCACTTTGCTCAAAAGAAATTATGCAAGAACAAAAGAAAATAGACTTCTTGTTATTTCAGATGCCTGAGTGCCCAACATCATAGGGTGTCTTAGCAACCTTTCCTTGAGCAAAAGAGTGAATCTATCCAATTTTTTTTTTAATTTTAATTGTAAGAAAGTAAAGCACCTTTTGTGAAAGGTATGTTTCACAACAGATTTCAAAAATTTTATTAAGTATTTAACAGTGACAATATTAATTTCACTTCCTGTAATTTTTTTTACAGGTCTTTCACAATTTTGTCAGAATTCTTATTTTTTTAAAAGATTTATTTATTTTATTGGAAAGGCAGATGTACAGAGAGAAAGAGAGAGACAGAATTGAAGATATTCCATCCTATGATTCACTCCTCAAGTGATCACAACGGCCGGTGCTGCGTCGATCTGAGGGCAGGAGCCAGGAACTTCTTCCGGGCTTCCCATGCTGGTGCCAGGTCCCAAGGCCTTAGGGTATCCTGGACTGCTTTCCCAGGCCACAAGCAGGGAACTGGATGGGAAGTGGAGCTGCTGGGATTAGAACCCACATGGGATCCTGGCGTTTTCAAGGAGAGGACTTTAACCATTACACTATCACACAGGGACCATATTCTCAGAATTAAAAATCACATTTATATATCAAGTAAGCCAACGAACCTTCACTGACATTAAATGAACACTAAATCTGAATAGTTGTTTCATGGCAAGAAATAAGCTATGGCAAGAACAGGCAGTTTTACAGAGCACTCTTGCCAGAATGTGAAGAAGTGCTTTAGTAACTGAATCTCTTTTTTCTTTAAATAGAATTTTTTTAAAGATTTATTTTTATTGGAAAGTGAGATTTACAGACAGAAAAACAGACGATGGAACACAGAAAGATGTTCCATCTGATGGTTCACTCCCCAAGCAGCTGCACTGGTCTGAGCTGAGCTGATCTGAAGCCAGGAGCCAGAAGACTCTTCCTAGTCTCGCATGTGGGTGCAGGGGCCTAAGCCTTTGGGCTGCCCTCAACTGGCTTCCCAGGCCACAAGCAGGAAGCTAGACAGGAAGTAAGGTTACCGGGACACAAATCAGCGCCTATATAGGATCCCAGCACATGCAAGATGACAACTTTAGCCACTAGGCTACTGTGGCGGGCCCAAACTTATTTTACTTTTAAGCTTATAACTATAAAATTTTCTGATACAGCTTTAGTAATTAGTAATTAATTAGTAATTTGCCTGAAATAGTATTCTTCTATTGTCTAAAAAAATCTACACTTTAAATGTAATTTTTGCCTTTTGATGATTTGTAATTTGAAATGTTTTGCAAACAGCCTCAATTTTTCACTCTGTAGCTTGGTAGCTGTACTTTTTCATGTTGACTACAGTTATACACCCACAAATTAAAACATTTAGATTCCCATTTGTCTATAAAATAGAGTGCAAATATTACTCTGTATATATTTGTTAGCAAACCATATTATAATCATTCACTTAATTTAACACCATTAACAAATCCTTTTACTAAAGTATGAAAAAGAATTCTGAGCAAAAGTTGCTATTCTTTTTTAGTATAAGTAACACAGATAAGTCAATAATAAAAATTCATTTCAAGAGAAATATGAAAAAATGATGACCAAACAAGTTGGTAAGTTGGCTGTTTAATTTTCAGGTTAAAAGTCAAAGGAAATCAGTATTTTCATTTTTAACAGTTTTGGAATGTTTGTGGGAACAATGTAGCAAGTCTCACTTGGTTACTTCCTCAATGGTCATTTTCAGTTTTTCAAAAGATCTGTACAAGTAAAAGCAAATTCCTTTAAATAGTTTCATTTCTCTGTGTGCACATTTCACAACTTTTTATCTATTTCACAATTCAAGTGTCTGAAAGCACAATTTCATTTTCTAACTCGACCTAAGTAAGAAATACGCTTTTATGGTTAGCCATCATAAAATATTTTCTACTTCTCCCCAAGTACAAGAAAACCAAAAACAAAAAAAAAGTTACTGTAATTTCTTATTACTGAGACTTCAAGAAAAGAGAAAGTCTTGAAACCTCTGGGCCATTATTAATGACATTTCTTTCCCCAAAGATATAAGTACATGATTACAGTTAACAAAATACTAATCTTTCAATCCAACAAATGTCAACTTGAATCTAAATATTTAAAATAAACATCTTCCCATGATGACAACTTTTTTCATGATCAGTGAAGGATAAGAAGAAGCCCCTTTATAAAGCAACAGATAATTCCTAAACATACTAAATATACACACAGCTACTGGAGATAAATGTGTATTTGGGTAACATTTTATGCAAGCTTAAACTTTCTGCCTTCTTAATCCATTATACTTAATCGTGCTAAATTAATAACCTAGGATTTGGGCCTGACATGACTCCACAATCCAAATCAAAAAAACCACAAAACTTTTTTTTTAAATATGTATTTATTTTTATTGGAAACACAGATATGCAGAGAGAGGGAGAGACAGAGATAAAGATCTTCCACCTGCTGGTTCACTCCACAAGTAGCCACAATATCCAGAGCTGGGAGAATACAAAGCCAGGAGCAAGGAGCATCCTTTGGGTTTCCCACATGGATGCAGGGTCCCAAGGCTTTGGGCCATCCTCTACTGCTTTCTCAAGTTAGAAGCAGGGAGTTAGAAGGGATATGGAGTAGCTGGGATACAAACTGGTACCCACATGGGATCCCAGTACATGCAAAGCAAGGACTTTAGCCACTAGGTTACTGCACTGGGCGCCACAAAACTTTTTTAAACAAAATTTACTTAATTATTGGAGAAGCAGAGTGGCACAGAGAGAGGGAGATAGAGAAGAAAAACAGAGATCTTCCATCTGCTGATTTACTCCCAAGCAACCTAGAACAGCCAAGGAGAGACTGGGTGAAGCTCAGGAGACAGGAACGCCACCTGGGTTTCCGTTGTAGGTGGCAGGAAGTCAAGTACTTGGACCATTGTTTACTGTCTTTTAGGTATATTAGCAGGAAGCAAACCAAAAATGTGTAGCAGTTGAGACTTGAATGAAGCACTCTGATATTGGTTGTCGGCATCCCAATCAACACCATAACCCAATGCACCACGGTGTGTGTCTCAAAACAGTTGTTTTAATAAGCATAATGACGCAGGGCAGGTGTTTGGGACAGGAGTTAAGAGGCTGCATCAGCATGCCTGAATTTGGGTCTTACTCTGTTCTCCTTTCCAGCTTCTGGTACGTTTACCCTAGAAGGCAACAGGTGATGATTCAAGTACTTGGGTCTGTGCCACTCATGTGGGAGAGCCACACTGAATCCTCAGCTCCTGGCTTTGGCCTGGCCCAGTCCTGACTGTTGCCAGTCTTGGTATTTGGAGCAAAGAGCAGATGGGTGATCTTTCTCTGTCCTTCTCCCTTTTCAAATGAATAAAATAATTTTTAAAGTCATTAAAAATAATTCTACAAGTAAAATGGAAATTGATACTAAAATATACTTGTGAAGGTCTTGTGACACCTGAAAATAACCAGCTAGTTCCTACATCCTAATCAAACATATGTGCCAAGCAACTAACACTCCATTAAGTAGAAATGGAAAGAAACAGTAACAATAACTTAGAATTAGAAGCTATTTCAGCAGAGTTGACAATAATTTTGAAGTAATAACTTGTTATTAAGTCCCTAATAACATAACTAAGCTGTTTATAAAATGAAATACACAGAGCCCAGTACAATAGCCTAATGGCCAAAGTCCTTACCTTGCATGTGCCAGGATCCCAAATGGGCTGTTTCATGTTCCAGCAGCTCCACTTCCCATCCAGCTCCCTGCTTGTGGCCTGGGAAAGCAGTCAAGGACGGCCCCAAAGCCTTAGGACCCTGTACCCACATGGAAGACCAGGAGGAGGCTCCTGGCTCCTGCCTTTGGATCAGCTCAGCTCTGCCATTATGGTCACTTAGGGAATGAACCAGTGGATGCAAGATCTTTCTCTGTGTCTCTCCTTTTCTCTATAAATCTCACTCTCAAATAAAAATAAGTCTTTTTTTTTAAGTGAAATATACACACATAGAGAACAGTTAGTGTAACTCACAGCCCTGAAATTTCTCTATGTGATGTCTACCAGGTTATGAGGAAGCAATCAGGCCTACACCACATGGGGTCCAGACTCCAGATCTATAAGCCAAATAAACTGTGAAGTACAGAATGCTGTGCATCATGAGCTATACTAAAAATAAGTCATTGATCTAAAAGCAATTGTGCTTGTAGGTTTTATGAAATTTCATCCAATTTCTACCTTTCAACTAACTATTAAGTGAAAATTGATCATTGTGATTTTTTAAAAAAGTTTTATTTAGTTTATTGGAAAGTCAGATGTACACAGGGGAAGAGAGAGAAGGGCTTACATACAATGATTCACTCCCCAAGTAACCGCATTGGCTGATCCGAAGCCAGGAGCACGGCAACTCTTCTGGATCTCCCATGTGGATGCAGGATTCCAAGACTTAGGGCCATCCTTGACTGCCTTCCCAGGCCACAAGCTGGATGGGAAGTGGGGCTGCCAGGATTAGAACTGGCACCTGTACGGGATCCAGGTGTGTTAAAGGCGAGGACTTTAGCTGTTAGGCTACTGACCTAGGCATGATCATTATGATTTTTTTTTTTCACTCATAACCCATAAGGAATATATATAATCTATGGTGCACAACACGTTTTCAGAGGGCTCGGCTGTGTCAAAAATAGAAACTCTGAACTATTTCTGGGCTAAGATCTGCATTAGACAGATTTTCAAATGGATATATTTTTTAAAAGATTCACTTATTTTTTAATTGGAAAGTCAGACATACAATGAGGAGGAGAGACACAGAGAAAGATCCACGCCCGATAACTCACTCACCAAGCAGCCGCAATGGCTGGAGCTGAGCCAATCCGAAGCCAGGAGCCTCTCCAGGTCTCCCATGTGGGTACAGGATCCCAAGGCTTTGGGTCATCTTCAACTGCTTTCCCAGGCCACAAGCAGGGAGCTGGACTGGAAGTGGAGCTGCCGGAATTAGAACTGATGCACATATGGGATCCTGGTGCATGCAAGGTGGACTTCAGCTTTTAGGCTACTGTGCCAGCCTGCCTTTTTTTTTTTTTTTTCCAATGTATTGATTTGTTTGAAAATTCAGAATTACAGGAGGGGAGAGACAGCTAGCTCCTCAGATGGCCTGGGGTTAGGCTAGGTGGAAGCTGGGAGCCAGCACATTTCTATGGGTCTCACCTGTGGACGATGGACGCCCAGGGTGCACAGTCACAGAAGTATTGAATCAGGAACCAAGAAGACACTTGTGTATCCCATACAACAACTTCAACACTGTATCAAACATCCAGCCAGCTAGACATTTTTAACGTCTTTAGTATGTTTATGTTCTATCTCAGTTAGGAAACTACTTAACTTGTGGCCTGCAACAGCCTAGTGGCTTAATCCTCACCTTGCATCCGTTGGGATCTCATATGTACACCGGTTCATGTCCTGCTTGCCCCACTTCCCATCTAGCTCCCTGACTGTGGCTTGGGAAACAGTAGAGCACCATTTAGGCTCTTTAGTTTAAAATTATGACAGTTAAGAGTTTAATCAGTAAGACTCAAGATAGGAAAAAGAATGGACAGGAGACTCTAAGGAGAGAAATACCTAACAAGAAAGAACTGCAGATCCTTTGTGACAAACCTGAAATAAAAGCACCTTGGCAAAAAAAAAAAAAAGTAGGAAATGAGAATAATGGGTATTCTGCTGTCTTTGATTCAACTTTGTTTCTGGTCCAGCAACCTTGGGAACACTGAGAAGTTGTAACAGAGAAGGGCTTATACTTCACATGTTACTGATTTGCAAACTCATGAGCAAAAACGCAGAAGCATACATAATCTGCTGGTTCAAGTTTCAATGAAAGGGGACTTTGTAGAGGCATTTCACAAAAGGTGTTTGAAATACAAGCCTGAAAACCCCACTGTAAATTAGTTTAACAAAGGTAACCTAGTACTTACTCACTGCTTATTCTTTTTTTTTTTCATATATGTAAACAGGTGTAAAGATGAAAAGAACAAAACAGACACAATAAACCTACATTCTACTGCAATGTCCAAAGCAAACTAAACAGGAAAAATCTTAAATATTTATTACTTAATATGCTTTGTTAATGATTGGGTCGTTTTAGCTTCTTATTTTAATTTGAACATCACCTAGTTTCAATTAGAATTACCTCAAAGTTTTTTTTTTCTATTTCAATTTTTATCATTGAGAGTTAAGGATCATGGATAGAACAAATACTTCAAGGCTTTTATTATTCTGTATTCTTTTTTGAAAGAATAACTAGCTAAAAATTGTCTATTACTTGTTTATTTGGAAGTCACAGTTACAGGGAAAGACACAGAGATTTTCCTTAAGTTGATTCAGTCCCCACATGGACACAATGGGTAGGGCTGAGTCAGGTCAAAACCAGCAGCTTCATCCGGGTCTCCCATGTGGATGGCAGGGACCCAAGCACTTGGCCATCCTCTGCTGCTTTCCTAGGCACATTAGTAGAGAGCTGGACTTGGAAGTGGAACAACTGAGTCTTGAACTAGCACCCACAAAGGATGCAAGCATCAGGGTGGTAGTTCTACCCGCAATGCAACAACAGTGAACTTCAAATTTACTTTTTACATAAGTAAGTCTGGCTAAAGACGCCAATGTTCAATGCAAAGGTGCACGTGACATAAACGAAAACAGGAAAGCACAATGAGCAGGCAAGCTGCTCAGTGGCTATTTATTTAACAGCTTGCATCAAACAGCACTGTCTTATTCAGTTAGTTAAAATTATAGAAATGAGTTAAACAAAACAGAAGTCAGAAAAGGGAGAAAAGATGAAAGGCTGGGTATAGGGTGGCAAGAGAACAATTCAAAATAAAGTAAATGCTTCCTGAGAGGAAATAAAAGGAAGCATTAAGAATTCCTTCATAAAGCATGCCAAGTGTGCTTAGAAACTACAAAGACTAACTACTGTTTTACTGAACAAAATACACGAGACCTTTGTTATCAAAATCTAACAGCATTAACAGTCAAAATACGTGTAACAAAATCTATCAAGAGACCACTTAATATTGCTTAATCTTCATGGTACTTTGTGGTAAAATCATGAGCCAGCTATGAAAGAACTAGCAGGCCTGACTTTTCAAAATCTAAATGTTACAGGGTGGGGTGGGTTGATTCTGAAAGGAGAAACTACAGTAAGCATGGGTAGCTCTGACAATGCCTTAAATGATAAAGAAATATGTTTAGCATGGGGCTCAAATGTTCACTACGGTGAAGCTGATCAGTTCAACTCTATGCAAACAAGCAAGAGGTCCTGAGAGCAGCAAGCTTTTCTGTGGAACTCCTGACGCAACACAAACCATAGCAGTTACTGCAAAGCTTAATGCAAACCCTCTAGAGTCCACGTTGACAAATTCTTTAACAAGCCCTGTGGTTACAGGGAAGCTGGTTTCACTCTGACTCACTCCTGCTCAAACAGTTTACTGGAAATGAAGGGGAGGGGGAATTTTCAGAGAAGTCATGTGATGGCCAGACAAACCACAATCAGAAAAGGTTCAACAGAGTCAAAAACAGGTCCCAGCAACAACTGACACCATAAGTGTTCAAGCGCCTCTGAAGTATATGAAAATCAGTCTTGTTTGGTTTCAGATAATCTACACTGAACTCTTTAATAAATCTGTGTATGTAAAGGAACAGATACTTCACAGGGAAAAACCAGCAGGCATTGACATGCTGTAGGCAACTGCAAACACTTGATAGGAAAGCGTGCGTAGCAGAGAGTAAGATAAATGGAGTGCTAAAGCACTTGAGTGAGTATATAAATAATCACTACAAAATGCTTTCCCATAATCTCTAGACTTAAATGATCAAACAAATGAATTCTTCATTTTCACTATGTCCTTTGAAAGGGTGATTCATTAGGCCCATTTTACTGCATAAAAAGAAAATGCATTGGCCATTACATCTGTTATAAATGATGAATTTTTTTTGTGATTTTCTATGTATGTTGTCAAAAATAAAATAACATAAAACCCTTGAAATTTCAAAAAAGATAAGAATCCTACTAAGCTAGAAAGGTTTTTTTTTTTTTTTTTAAAGACACAAATTTACTGCAAACCAGTAAGGCAAAACATTCAAATATTTTAACCTAATCTGGGGCTTTAGCTTTAATATACAGATTACATGCAGTTAAAACAAAATCTAAAAATTCTCTTAAAATAACTTTAAATCCAGAAATTAAAATAGTTTAGGGAGTAAATATTTGATACAGGGGTTAAAATGCCTTTTAGGAGACCCATATCTCATATCAAAGTGACCAGGTTTGAGTCCCAGCTTCACTTCTGATTCCATTTCCAACTAGCATTCATCTTGCTAGTGGTGCTAGACCAAGCAGTTGCATTCTTATTCTTGTTGCCCATGAGAGAGGCACGGATTGTGTTCCCAGCTCTTGGCTTTGGCCTGGTTTAGTCACGGCTGTTGTAGGCACTTGGCACAATAAACTAGCAGATGGAAGATATCTTTCCACCTTTCAAAGGTAGGTAAATAAAAATAATCTCTAAAATAGTCTACAGCCTCAAGAATGACAAAGACAAGCTAGTCAATATAAATGAGGAAAAACTGCATTACTTTAAGAAATGTTTTAAGGTTTTGAAAATTTCTGATTTGCTTGTTAACTTCTTATTCTGACAGCAAAAAGAACCAGCAGATTTCACACAGTCAGCAATCTAACAACTGAACACTTCAAAAGAAAATCCAAGGAGTAGATCAGTTAGACAGCACTTAGGAAAACACACTTTACTCCAAAGCATATCCTTGTAAGTAATTATGCACAACATTCCTGCTCAATTGTGTAAGCTTGAAACACAAAATACCACAGCCACCCCCGACTTCCATTCCACATTGCTGCAGTAATAATGGCTCTTATGGTGTCTTAAGCTAATAAAATTACCTTAATCTTCAAACTATTATTTCTAAAGGTCTTTTTCTTTTTGTTTGATTGCACAGCATATATATGTTTATGAGCACACATACAAGGAATTCCATTTCTTTCCCAAGTAGAGCATTTTACAACTGTTTTGATCAATGTGAATTAAGTCATTTAACTTCTTGTCTTACATTAACTTCAAACTGCTTTTGGATCACTAAAAAACTCGGTGATGCAAAATGTTTAAACCTTTTTTTATATAAAACGAACACAGTGGTCACTAAGTTTTACAGTTTATTTTGCAGCTAAATAAGACTGAATATTAAGTAAGCATCTTTCATGTGATGCTACACTTCCTCTCAACTGATATTTCATAACATCTTCGAAATACCTACAACTTGAGTAGTAAATGCAAGACTAGACAGGCATCCTTGAAAACATACATTTTTGAAGCCTCCTGTCAAGGAGCTTATTGACTTCTGGGAGGGATAAGAAAAGTCCATAAACAATTTTACAAGAAAGTATGAAATAAAGGCCTGGAGTGATGGCTCAGTGGCTAAATCCTTGTCTTGCACACACTGGGATCCCATATGGGAGCCAGTTTATGTCCCAACTACTCCACTTCCCTTCCAAGCCCTCTGCTTGTGACCTGAGATAGCAGTGGAGGGGAGGATGGCCCAAAGCCTTGGGACCTTATAGCTGTGTGGGAAGCCTGGAGGAGGCTTCTGGCTCTACAGTGGCTCAGCCCTAGCTGTTGCAGTTACTAGAGGAGTAAACCAACCAATGGAAGATCTTTCTGTTTCTTATCTCTGTAAATCTGAACTGCCTTTCCAAGAAAAATAATATTAAAAAAAGAGAAAATCTTTACAGAAAATAAAAAAGAAAGTATAAAGTAAGAAATGACCCAAGAAACACAGTGCTAGAATGGGACTGGAATACAGCAGAGACAATGTTAGGGGAAGAGTGCGGGGGATGAGATGTGAGTTCCTATTGCTTCCTAGGGTGAGTATTATTTATTATTTTTTTATTGGAAAGGCGGATATACAGAGAGGAGAGACAGAGAGGAAGATCTTCCGTCCAATGATTCACTCCCCAAGTGAGCGCAATGGCCGATACTATGCCGATCCGAAGCCAGGAGCCTCTTCTGGGTCTCTCACGCGGGTGCAGGGTCCCAAAGCTTTGGGCCGTCCTCGACTGCTTTCCCAGGCCACAGGCAGGGAGCTGGAAGGGAAGCGGGGCTGTCGGGATAGAACCGGCGGCCATATGGGATCCCGGGCGTGCAAGGCGAGGACTTTTTAACCACTTGCGCCACCGCGCCGGGCCCAAGGGTGAGTATTATTAAGAAGCTAGATTGGGGGCCCGGCGCGATGGCGTGGTGGTTAAGGTCCTCGCCTTGCACGCCCGGGATCCCATATGGACGCCGGTTCTAATCCTGGCAGCCCCGCTTCCCATCCAGCACCCTGCCTGTGGCCCGGGAAAGCAGTGAAAGATGGCCCAAAGCTTTGGGACCCTGCACCTGCGTGGGAGACCCGGAAGAGGCTCCTGGCTTCGGATTGGCATGGCACTGGCCATTGCGCTCACTTGGGGAGTGAATCATCGGACGGAAGATCTTCCTCTCTGTCTCTCCTCTCTGTATATCCGCCTTTCCAATAAAAATAAATGTTTAAAAAAAAAAAAAAAGAAGCTAGATTGGAAGCAGAGTAGCAGACTCCAACCAGGTACTTCAAAATGGGATGCAGGCATCCCAGATGGAAGTCTAACTATGTGCAAATGTCCGCTGTATCACATTTATTTTTAATTGACATATATTTGTAGAAAACAATTTTTGTTGCTTTGTGTGGGGGGAAGAAAGAGCTAGGTGGGGTGGGGTTTGGGAGGCCAGTAAAGAGTAGTTGCTATTAGCAAGCTGGAAGGAAATATTCAGTTAACGGTCCATAAAGGTCTGAGTGGGAAGGGCAAGGGGAGTGCAGGTGGCCAGATACTGCGGAGGCTTTGAAGAATAAGTGGATCCGGGAGGCAAGGAAGGAGTCAGATGACTCAGGGTGTGACGGGAACTGATTGTGAGGATGGTGATCTCATGAACAGAAATCAGGAACAAGAAGCAAAGCATCATTAAGAGAAGAACTCAGCCTTGCATGAAACAGTCCCCAGAGCACACCAACACCTACCCGGACCCAACTGACAAAAGATGCTCCCGTGGCTCAGGTTCACAGGAAGCCACATTCGTTCATGTCTACCTCCCACAGACATCTACTGAAAACAGGACATAAAGCCAAGAGCAAAGGGAAATTAGCTGAGTGGAAAAACACTGCCTGATTTGTAATAATGGACTCACAAAAATAAAATAGGTATCATAATCAATATGACACAAATAAATACTTCACCCATCTCTTCCTCTCTCAAAACACTGATAGTGTGAAATCTAACCATCAGTTAAATGTGGAATTTAAGTCAATTACTTTTGAAAAGTTACCTAGCAATAATTTTCTAGTAAAATCATACATCCCCTTTAACCTACTTGGAGAGCACATGGGTAAAGCAGGAAGTGCCAAGACTTTTTTTTTCTTTTCCTGCTGATAAACTTTTTCTACTAAAGGGCTTTACCTTCAATAATAAAAAAGTCATTTTCTACCTTTTTAAAATATAAACACTCATAGTTATTCATTTTACTTAATTTTCTTTTTTAGCTAAAGTTGGTCCAACTTTTTCAAATGTTATTGCTCATGCCAAATTGGAAGCTTTATAAAAAACAACTATGTATAAGCAACCCAAGTGGGATAAATTCTGGATCCTCAGCAAACTGATTGCAAATGAACTTTTAAATCAAAATCAGCAAGGCATAACTAAACAGATTTCCATAAGGTTACAATTCACCCACTTAAGAAAAATCCAATGCTTTTTAACTGTATCATTAGTAGTTTATAAAAACATAGCAAGACACAAGTTTTTATAACAGTAAGACATAAAACAAAGCCAACAGGTTAAGAATCATTTTATGCATGATTCTAAAATAAAAATGTCTAATATTTAGGAATAAAGAAGTAAATATATCCAAGAAATAAAAAATAAATTAAAAACTACATAAATAACACAGAAAAAAATGGAATTAGGGAAAAAAACTGGCAGCATATGACAAAGGGCATATCCTTTTTTATGGCAATCAATAAAAAAATATGAAAAAAGATACCAAAAAAACAGGATATATAAACCTGTAAGAATGTTTACTTTTCCTGTTTATCCATATTCTTAGTATTTTTTTTAACAAACATATTCTTTAATCAGAAAGAGCTGTCATGGAAAGGAAATATATGCAAAAAAAATTATGACATGGAAAAATGTTACTATTGTATTTTCATGCTCAAGGAAGTCACAATAGAACATGATTTCACAAGGGTGAAGGAAACTCATCCAGTTTCTGTATCAAACTTTTCACAGTAAGTTTTCTTTTTGTATGTTTCTCTAAAGAAAACAATCTTCTTTTCTTAAACTGAAGAAAACAATCCAAATGTCATTATGAATTCCTATGATTCTATGTGTAAAAGGAAGCTTAGCTTAAAATTTGTGGAATGATTCCAGCTTTTAAATATAAAGAAAACAGGAATATAATGAACATCAGCTTGCTCTGGTGTGTAGGATTTGGGCTTTCACTTTTCACTTCACTAGACTTCTGAAATGTAAGACTGATACATCCCTTCATATACTTAGAAATTACAAAAATCTGAAAAAAATTAATAGGATCCTTAGAAAATTCATTAACAAACATAAAAATGGTTTTCAGACAACTAATTTAAATGACAAGTCCGCTTATTTGACATAAATTTATTTTCATAGGAATACCTCAGAAACAAAATCATGAACACACCACAATAGTATATTATAAACTGAAACATAATAGATCTTACTTGGATACAGTCATGATCCACAGTATTAACAAAGAATAAACAAAACCAAAATAAAAAATGTCTTCTTCAAACCACACAAAGGTAATGTTTTCTCAAATAATAAATTAATGTATTGGTATGCTCTAAGAAAATTTATAACAAAGAAAACTGACAATTCCCTCTTCAACAGTTCTTCCCTATCATATCTGCTGCCAAAAATATAAACAGATAAATAAAACTTACAAATCTTCCAAATCTACTGCTTAAAACTGGGGAAAACTGCAGGAAAACTCACATACACATATGTCGGAAAAGCACAGCTTGATCTGTGTCTATCTAAAGCCAGGAGGCCAGAGCCTTTCCTGAGTCTCCCTCGACTGCTTTCCCAGGCCATAAGCAGGGAGCTGGATGGGAAGCAGAGCTGCCGGGATTAGAACCGGCACTCATTCGATGGTTTTTTTTCTTTAGATTTATTTTTATTGGGAAGGAAGATATACAGAGAGGCAAGACGGAGAGAAAGATCTGCCATCTACTGTTTCACACCTTAAGTGGTCAAAATGGCTGGAGTTGACCAATCCAAAGCCTGGAACCAGGAGCTTTTTCCAGGTCTCTCACATGTGTGCAGGAGCCAAAGCTTTGGGCTATCCTCTACTGCTTTCCCAGACCACAAGCAGGGAGCTGGACAGGAAGTGGAGCAGCCGGGAAATGAACCAGTGTCCACATGTGATCCCAGCATGTTCAAGATGAGGATTTCAGCCACTGAGCCCTTGTGCTGGGTCCAGAATGGATGACTTCTGATTTAAGGATTATAAAAAAAAAGAACCTGAACATTTTGCTTACATGATTTTTCAGTAGAAGCAAACATGAAATTAGGGAATAAGAAATGTATATTTTAAAATAGTGATTGTAATTACTGGCATTATAGGATGAATGAAGCCAAACCTCATGACCAATAGGATTGCATGCATCCTGGTTTCCATGACTCAAAACAGACGAACTACTGTTAGACAAGGTGCAGTCAAAAAAGTAACTACCATAATCAGGACCATACTAGATGGATCAAAATTATTACTCTAGCAATGAATAAAGACTGAAAGAAGAAATGGCAAAGTTCCTTAATAGCTTAAATTATATAGATGAGACGAAGCATTATTTACTTGTTCATCAAATTCTAAAAGACTGGAGTTTTTGGAATTGAGCAATACGTTTACAAAATATTACTTATAACTTAAATCAAAGAGTTGCAAAGAAAGGGTGAGTGAGTCACACAGTCTGATATTCTAGCCAGAGCAGGGAGCACTATGGACGGGTTCCTTGAAAGACTTCATACAGACAAGGCCCTCATTACACATCCGTGAGCAATGTGAATGACTGTTCTTATTGTAACCACTAAAAACTGGAACTGTTCGCTACTATTCAACAAGAGATAAGTGGTATACTCCCTGTCTTTAAAGTAATCCCCAAATATAGAAAACTGAAAACACGAACTGTGGTTCTGATAAAATTCACATCAGTAAGTAAAGACCTAGACACATGGAAGAAAAGACATCAGAGAGCCTGCTGAGGACAATACAGAAAAGAAGCAACTGTAGACGAGGCTGGGGCAGGGCTGAAAACAAGAATGTGTAAGAAGTAAATGCATAAGCTCCAATTCCATTGAACACAGCTAGCCACAGTTAACTAGCAGTTCTGGGCTAAGGACATAGTTGTATTTGCTTTTGTGCTGGTATCCAAAGAGTGAAGACAAACTGTATTACGTGATCTTTATACATAGGAGCTCACTAAGTACTCTTTGGTAACCTGGCTTTAAATGTCAGCAATATACCTAAGCAAGAAACTGGAGGGATCACCATTACAGGCACTGAATAATCTCAAAGATCAACAGATACAGATATAAGGAGATTACTAATAAATAAGTCTATCTGTACAAAAGCCACGCCACTGGACGCAAGGAAGCCTCACCATCACTATACCTGCTGCCCCCCACCATGCTTCCAATTCAGCTTAAGTGCTTTGCTGTTTAATTTTTTTTTTAAGATTTATTTTTACTGAAACTGACATACACAGAGAGAAGGAGGGACAGAGAGGAAGATCTTCAGTTTGCTGATTCACTCCCCAAGTGGACACAACAACTAGGGCTGAGCCAATCTGAAGCCAGGAGCTTCTTCTGGGTCTCCATAAAGATGCAGGGTCCCAAGGCTTTGGGCTGTCCTTGACTGCTTTCCCAGGTCACAATCAGGGAGCTGGATGGGAAGCAGGGCTGCCAGGATACAAAGTGGCATTCATATTGGATCCTGGGCATGTGCAAGGCAAGGATTTTAACCACTAGGTTATCGTACCAGGCCTGTTTAATTTAATTTTTTAAAGATTTATTCATTTTTATTGGAAACACAGATTTACAGAGAAGGAGAGACAAAAGGAAAAGTCTTCCACCGCTGGTTTACACCCTAAGTATCTGTAACAACTGGAGATAAGCTGTTCTGAAACCAAGAACCACAAACCTCCTCTAGGTCTTCTACCTTGGTGCAGGGTCCCAAGAATTTGGGCCATCCTCCACTGCTTTCCTATGCCATAAGCAGGGAGCTGCTGGATGGGAAGTGGACCAGCTGGAACATGAACCAGTACTCATATGGGTTGTTAATGCTCGTAAGCAGAGGATTAGCCAAGTGAACTACTGTGCCAGCCCCATCTCACTGTTTGTTTAAATAAATGGCAGTCACTGCCTCTTCTGGGCACCCTTTTTTTTTTTTAAGGATTCATTTTATTTTTATTTGAAAGTCTGAGTTACGGACAGAGAGGAGAGACACAGCGAGAGTGATCCTCTGATATACTTCCCGAAGGGCTACAATTGCTGGAGCTGGGCCCGGCGAAGGTCAGGAACCTGAGACTTCTAAGTCTCCAAAAGTGAGTGTAAGACCCAAGGATTTGGGTCATAATCCATTACATTGCCCAGACCATCACCAGAGAGCTGGATCAGAAATGGGGCAGCTGGGACTTAACTGGTTCTAGACCAGCTGCTTTAGTTGAAATCCAGCTTTGTGATAGTGTGGGGAGGCAATGGAAGATGGTACAAGAAGTTGAGCAACAGTCACCAACATGAGAGACTCAGAAGCAGCTCTCGGTTCCTGGCTTTGGATTGGCCCTGCTCCAGCTGGTATGTTGATCTGGAGAGTGAGTCAGCAGTAGATCTCTGCTTTCTTCAGAGGACTATCTTCTCTCTGTAACTCTACCATTCAAATAAATTAATGATCCTTAATACCAACAACAACAACAACAACAACAACAACAACAACAACAACAAGAGGTCTCACATTTTCCATTTACTCACCTTTCCCTGAAAAGTTACTATAGAAAGTGTTCAAACAAAATAAAAATATAGTAATAAACAGGAATTGGGCCCATTGTGATGGCTCAATGGCTAAATTCTTGCTTTGCACATGCCAGGATCTCATATGGGCACTGGTTTGTGTCCCAGCTGCTCCACTTCCCACCCAGCTCCCTGCTTGTGGCCTGGGAAAGCAGCAGAGTATGGCCCAAAGCCTTGGGACCCTGCACCCGTGCAGGAGACCTGAAAGAAGCTCCCAGCTTCAGATCGGTACAGCGTTAGCTGTTACAGCCACTTGGCGAGTTAACCAGTGGATGGAAGATCTTTCTCTCTACCTTGCTTTCTCTCGGTAAATCTGCCTTTCCAATTAAAAAATTTATAAATATTTTAAAAGATTTATTTGTTCTTATAAATTAATTACAATTTTACCTTAATAAGAACAACTGCTTTTGGGATAAAGTATTATATTCCACCCCCTGCATTGCTCTTACTTGTGCAGTCTCTGCGTGTTCCAGCATCTCTTCAAACTCCTGATATTCTTCATCATCTGGTTCAGCTCCTGAGAGGCGAGCTGCCCTTGCCATGAAATACGGCGGTAACTCTCCGATTGCTGTGCCGATTCCCTAGATGAAAAAGGAAACCTACAGTGAGTCAGTTCTCAGCACAGAGATACTTAAAAGATCAATCTGTGCTTTTCTGTATCATCAAAAGCATTCAGTTATGTACTGGGGGGTGGGGTGTGGTGGGTGTGCAGCATATGCTACATATAAGAAAGGCATTGAAATCACGACACTGATTTCTGACACATAAGATACCTGGCAAGATAATACACATACAACTCTCACAAAAATTACTGACCTGTGATATTAAATTTAGTTTTCTAATCTCTCGTTACATTTTGCTATTTTTCTCTGACATTCCCCAAATGACTAAGTAATAAGAATTTCATTCATGGGGCTCGGCGAAATTACTTTAGCCAAATTGCTAAAGTCCTTGCCTTGCATGCACCAGGATCCTATATGGACACCAGTTCGTATCCTATCTACTCCACTTCCCCTCCAGTTCCCTGTTTGTGGCCTGGGAAAGCTGTAAAGGATGGCCCAAAGCCTTGGGATCCTGTACCCACATGGGAGACCTGGAAGAGGCTCTTGGCTCCAGGCTTCAGATGAGCTCAGCTCCAGCCGTGTGACCACTTGCAAAGTGAATCAGTGGATGGAAGATAGTTCTGTCTCTCCTTTTACCTGTACATTTGGCTTCCCCCCTCTAAAAAAAAAAAAAACCCCAAAAAACAATAAATCTTAAAAAAGAAAAAGAATTCCACTCAAGAATAGAGCTTATTAGTTTAAACCTTTAGAACTATTTAAGGGGGCAGGCATTGCAGCATACAAGGTTAGACCTCTAGCGGAGTGTCAGTCTAAGTTCTGGCTGCCCCACTGATTCAGGTTCCTATTGATGGCCTGGAAAAGTGGTGAAGCATAGTCTAAGTGTTGGGACCCTGCAGTCACATGGAGACCCTAAGAAATCTCCTGGGTCCTGGCTTTGGACTGGCTTACCACCAGTCATTGCAGCCATTTAGGAAGTGAACCAGTGAATGGAAGATTCTCCTTTGCTCTCTGTAATTCAGTCTTTCAAATAAAAATAGATGAGTCTTAAAGAACAAAAACAAAACTGTTTAACAATGTAGTCTAAATATACTAGATAAAGCTCTCTAGGAAGTCTTTTGACATTTTAGCATTTCAGAAACTGTTTTAGCCCCAATACTACTTTTTGTGTTGCGTTATAACTTTCAGCAAATTGTGGCCAGGAAACCCATCAAAAACTCAATATTAAGATGGATAAATTTCCACTACAGGAAAAATGTTTGTTTTCTCAGAACATTCCATGACTCATGTTTCAGTCACTTGGTAGATTTTTGTTTTTGAATACATTTTTTTTCCCAATCAACTTAGGACATAAGGAGGAAAACAAAGGTCAATGAACTGGGAACTTGACTTAGACTGGAAATGGTTTAAACACAGGGCAGGAAATAATGAAGCAGGGATATAGTCCCTAGGGAAATTCTCAACTTTGAACCATTCAGACTACCTAATCTACCCTGAGTCATGGCGAACAAAAAGTTTTGCTACTTCTCAAAATCAACCATAACCATTTCAATTTGCTCTGTCCCATGACTCTACTTGGAAATGTCAGGAAAAGAGTTCTCAAGGGATGTCATCAAATTCAAATACTTTGTGTTCACAAGTGGAATCAACAACCTCCAACAGGGCTGGCATTGTGGAGCAGTGGGGAAAGCTATCACCTGCAATAGTGGCAGCCTGTAAGTGTACCAGTTCTATTTTTCTTAAAATATTTATTTTTATTAGAAAGGGAGATTTACAGAGAAAAAGAGACATTTTCCACCTGCTGGTTTACTCCCCAAACAACCACAATGATTGGAGTTGGGTCAGTCCAAAGCCAGGAGTCAAGAGCTTCTTCCAGTTTTCCCACATGGTGCAGGGGCCCTAGGGCTTGAGCTGTCCTCCACTGCTTTCCCAGTCCATAAACAGGGAACTGGATGGGAAGTAGAGCAGCCAGGTCACAACCTGGTGCCAATATGGGAATGCTGGTGCGGCAGGAAGAGGCTTAGCCGACTGTGCCACAGTGCTAGGCTCACACAGGCATTTCTTTTTCCACAACTGTTTACGCCATCTGAGAAATAAATCAGCAGATAGAAGCTCTCCCCTCCCCTTCCTGTAACCTAACTTTCAAACAAAAGAATACTTTTATTTTTAAAAATGTATTTATTTTTATTGGAAAGTCAGATATACAGAGAGGAGGAGGAGACAGAGAGGAAGATCTTTTGTCCAGTGATTCACTCCGAAAGCGGCCGAAACAGCTGGAGTTGGGCCAACCCGAAACCAGGAGCCAGGAGCTTCCTCCAGGCCTCCCACATGTGTGCAGGGTCCCAAGGCTTTGAGCCCCCCTTGACTGCTTTCCCAGGTCCCAAGCAGGGAGCTGGATGGGAAGCAGGGCTGCCAGGTTTAGAACCAGCACCCATATGGGATCCCAGGCGTGCAAGGTGAGGACTTTAACCATTACACTATCGCGCTGGGCCCAAGAATACTTTCATTTTTAAAAGATACATTCATTTTTATTTGAAAGATTTGAGAGACAGAGAAGTGAAGAGAACGAGAGGTCTTCCATCTACTGGTTCATTCCCCAAATGGCCACAATGGCCAGTGCTAAGCTGATCTGCAGCTGGGATCTGAGCTTCTTCTGGGTCTCCCACCCAAGGACTCTCTGCGGCTTTCCTAGGCCATTAGCAGAGAGTTGAATTAGAATTGGAGCAGCCAGGACAGGAACTAATAGTATTATGGGATGATGATGCCACAGATAGAAGTTTAGCCAACTATCCCAGCTCCCGGCACCAGTTGTTGTCCCAGGTGCCCTACTTCTGATTTAGCTGCCTGCTACTGGCTTAGTAAAAGCAGTGGAAGACGGCTCAAGGGCTTGGGACCCTGCCATCCATGTCAGAGACTCAAATAAAGCTATTGGCTTCAGCCTGGCTCAGTTCTAGCTGTTGTGGCCAGCTGTAGGAATCTACCAGCAGATGGAAAACATTCTTCTCTCTCCTCCCCACGACGTCTCTGTAACTGACTTTCAAATCAATATTCAAAACAAAACAAAATCACTCCAATAGTGTATAACGAGCAACATTATCTGCAAGCAAAAGATAGTTTTGTAAATTAATGTATTTAAGTGTTCCATGAACAAATTAGGGCCAGCACTGTGGTATAGCAAGTTAAGCCTCTTCTTGTGATTCCAGCATCTTATATTGGAGTACTGGCTTGAGTCCCAACTGTTCTGCTTATAATTCAGATTCCTGCTAATGTGCCTGGAAAATCAGGAGAACAGAGCCCAAGAATTTGGACCTTTCTACCACATGGATGAGTTTCTGGCTCCTGCTGTGGTCTGGCCTTCACTTGGCCTTTGCAGCTATTTGGGAGTGAACCTAGTGATGGAAAATCTCTCTATGTTGCTCTTTTAAATGAGTAAATACATAAACAAATCTTTAGAGAAAAAGCCTACATTTCAGAAACAGAAAGAGAAGGGATGGAGGAAAACAGATGAAATTACAGAGTAATAAAATGTAAATTATGTACTGCTCAAGAAAGTTCAACTTTGGAGGATGCTAGAGGATGAACTTAATATTTTAGAAGTTGGTCTCTCCTATATGAACTAAATCTCAATATAATAAAAGTCATTAATGATGACAAATTCCTCTTTATAAAAAGTATTCTCATTAATAAGAAAAAATACGTAATTGGAAAAACTACTTCATAATCCCTAATAAAATAGACTCACATAATGATGGATCATCACTGGTGCTAGCAGAAAGACAACCAGATATCACTATGCTTCATAACAAAAATATTAAGCTACAAAGTGCTCTTCTGTTATGAGCAGACACTTCAGGCCTTGCAAGTTATTAATTTTCAGGAAAAATCAACTAGAATTTAATAATAAAAAAACCCTTTAGAAAGTAAGAAGCTCTATTTGATAAACCAGTTGCATTTGTATATAGATTTTACAAGAAAATTAACATATTCACAAAAATTTGAACATTAGGGTGGTGCAATGGTTCAACGTTTAAACCCTTGCCTTGCATACCCAGGATCCCATAGAGGTGCCAGTTCATGTCCCAGCTGCTCCACTTTCCTGCTTGTAGCCTGGGAAAGCAGTGGAGAATGCCTTGGGATCCTGCACCCATGTGGGAAACCTGGAGGAAATTCCTGCCTCCTAGCTCTGGATCAGCCCAGCTTAGCTGCTGTGGCCACTTGGGGAGACAATCAGCCGACAGAAGATCCTTGTCTCTCCTGTCCTCTGTAAATCTGCCTTTCCAACAAAAATAATATTAAAAAAAATTCTTAATTAAACAGCTACCTAGATATACACAGTTTACCGTTACTGATGATTATGTTTTAATTTTGTTCCAAGTTTTCCTATTATTAGCAAGAAATAAAAATAATGTGGTTTTAGTATTCTAATATACAAATAAAAGGAAACCACAGTTATCAAGGCAGGTCTCCCCAAACATAATTTATATATAGAATTTTTCAACTTTTTGAATGATGTATTGGAAAGGCAGATTACAGAGAGAGAACGAGAGGAAAACAGAGCTCTTCCCTCTGTTGGATTTCTTCCTAAAGGGCTGCTGTGGCTGGAGCTGGGCTGTGCTGAAGCCAGTAGTCTTGAACTTCATCTGGCTAGACCATGTGAGTGTAGGGGCCCAAGCACTTGGACTATCCTCCACCAATCTTCCAGGCCATAAGCAGAGAGCTAGATCAGAAATGGAGCAGCTGGGACATAAACCAGCAACTTTATAAAATATCAGCACTGCGTGTAGAGGCTTGGCTTGTTATGCCATGATGTCAGTCTCCTCCCACCATAGAAATTTAGTCAGTTAACTCTAACTAAATAGATAAGTGTCACAGATTCATAATTATTATAAAATAATTTTATAATTTTAGTACAATTCATTTATCTAAAACTTGTGAATAAAATACACAAGAAAGAAATCTGATGTTTGTTTATATACAAAACTAAATAAATATGACCATAATGGACTGGCTTCATCATTAAAAAAATTAAAGCAGAATTAAGAAGTCTTCTTTTCAAAACTTTATTTCATCATTTATTTGAAAGGCAGAGTATCAGCGAGAAAAAGACTGATTGATTGACTGATCTACCATCCACTGGTCCATATCCTAAATGCCCACAATAGTGGACTAGGCCAGCATGAAGCTAGGATCTTATTTAGGTTCATGTGGGTGACAGACACCCAAGTACTTGAGCCATCATCTGCTATGTCTCAAGAAGCATCTTAAGGCCCTACATGACAATACTCACTGCCTCCCCCTTACTATTTTGATATAATCCTTTAATGCATATTAAGTTTTCAAATGTTCAATTTATTTGTCTTTCTGTGGCCTTTGTCTTTTTGTCATATACATATGCAATCAATGCCAAAGTCAACATCATACAGATTTCTCCCTATTTCTTCCTCTGTCTCATAACTTTGGTTCTATTTAAGAATCATTGGGCCGGGGGGTGGGTGCGGGGGGGAGTAAGACACTCTATCAGTAAAGAAAGCTAACTGACAGCATGGGAGAAGTCAGGCCAAAAAGAATCTATAGATGATATGTACCAGGGGAATTTTGAAAGAACTAAAGTACAATATTACAAAAAATAGTCCTTTTTCTAGTATGTTCCAAGTAATAGTTTTCATCAAAAACCTGATGTCAATTTATAGAACATATGCAGCTAGTATAATGACTTTGTTCCTAGTGTTAATAAAAGAGCAACAGGAAACATGACAGTTTTTCCTGTCTTTCATAGCCCACAAATTTAACGTATGGCATTTCCTTTACAATTCTTTTAAAGCAGAACATAATTGCTAACACTTAATTGTGATTCAAAACTTTGTCTCCTCTGTTGCTTGGTATTCATGATGGCTTAAAATTTTTAAGTGAACTGTTCCGTATTATTTTATTTTCTAAAAATTTCTAGAGAAAAAAACATGACCAAAACATAATAAATCAAAATGATGAGTTAAAAAAGTAAGTTGTAAACAGAAGACTCCTTAGTAGCTCACTGTAGAGTATCTGAATGAGTTTAGGCACACAGCAAACAAATACATAAACCAAAAGACCAAAATATACCAGATACTGGACACGCTGTCCAAAAAGTTTTTTATTATATTAAAAACCACTGATACAACTGAAAACTGTACATATCAATCATCATATACAATCATATACTATGATATCTCTAACATAATGAAGTTGATTTATACTAAGAAATGTCTGACCTTACTTTAACATTTTAATCAATTAGAAAATGAGTCCTTAAGGAATAAAAACAGTATTTACTGATAGCACTATTCTAATATAGGAGTGAAACGCACTCTATTTACTAAACTACTCATATTCATATATATTCATATATAACCACTTGCTAAGTATTTATCAGTACACAAGCCCTAGAACAAATCTTACAATACATCTCATCTCCTTATCTAAATTAGTTTTCTCTATTGTTTACTTGGCTGTAGTAGCTCTGTTAAATATATATAGCTTTACATATTCCGTATGAATGTCACTCACAAACAGTTCTTAAAGATTCCTTTTGCTTTGGAATAGGAACTTCATGTACCTACTTCATGAATCATTTAGGAACTAGTAACATGTTAAGATTACATCTCATTAAAGTGTCTCATATTGTCATGATGCTATTTAGTTTCAGACAAAGATAAAAATGCACATCTTACCCACATGCAGGCCTCAATCCTAACTTTTGAGATGATACTCCACAAAGAAATTGTTCCTTCAATGTTCTCTTTATCTGGACAAATAATCTGGTCAGGATAGGGTGGCTCAGGGAAATCAACGGAGTTGCATTCATAAGCAGCTAATGTAACCGAAGCTATATGTGGACCCTGTAAAACAAACATAAGTAATCAATCACAGAATAGAACTATTGTTGAGAAAAAGAATTATCAATACCCATTGTATTTTAAAAATACATCAGTTACAACATAGCCAAGAAGAACTAGCTTTCAGAAATCAGTATTCTGTCTAAATAAGACATTTCAAAATGCAGACAATGTTTTATAAAACCTTTCCCAGAATGTTGCCCGACTTTGATTTTTTGAAAGAAGATTCAAGGCCTGATCTGGTAGCCTAGTGGCTAGGATCCTTGCCCTGCATGTGCCATGATACCATGTGGGCACTGGTTCATTTCCCAGCTGCTCCACTTTCCATCCAGCTCCCTGCCTGTGGCCTGAGAAAACAGCAGAGGATGATCCAAAGCCTTGGGACCCTGCACCCACATGGGAAACCTGGAGGAAGCTCCTGGCTCCTGGTTTCAGATCCAGCCACTGTGGCCACCTGGGGAGTGGCCGTGAATGGAAGATCTTTCTGCTTCTATCTCTCCTCTCTCTGTGGATCTTTCTAATGAAAATAAGTCTTTTTTTGAAATATGTTAAGTAAGTGCAAAGTTACTTACTTAATTACAAAGTTTTTATCTGGACCAAAAATCTATTAATTAGTGTTTATTCCTCTTTTTCTTGGATTTTAATTCTTACAATTATAAAAGTGTTAAACTTTAAAATTTCTGTTCTCTGGCTCTCCCTCTTTCTGTAACTCTACCTTTCAAATGAAGGGGTGAGTCTTTTTAAAAAATAATTACACACAATTTTCAAAAGAATCTTTTTGATTATGCAAGTTGTTCAAAAGCTATAGTTAAACATTATATCTACAATAATTGCATACTAAATGGGCAAATGAATTTCCACAGTAACATGATTATTCTCTGACTCTACAAAAAGCAAAAAGAAGAAATTGAGGATAAAGTTCCCAGTATTCAGAAAAACTGCTTAATTGGTAAAAAAAAAAAAAAAAAAAAAAAAACACAACTCAGTGAACAATCACAGGTGACTTTTAGAAGCAATTTTAAAAACAAGATGCAACTTTTGAGGTGATGTTAGAAAACACCAAAGAGACATAAAGTACAATGGGTTAAAAGAAGAAAATTTTAAAATCTGTCCATGTCGCCCCTGTATGTGCTTTCTTAGGTTATTAGTCTCCAGCCAAACTCTAGAAATGAATTATAAATGAAGTGTCCTGGATGCTCAAACAGCAAGATTTCTGGACTATACAGCAAAACATTTTGATTTGAGAAATAAAAGAAAAATGTGCCCTAGTAGATTAAACATATTATCCAGTAAAATTAGACTTCACAGTTTTTTAACAGTGATTCTAAAGGGGAACTTTTCAACCATCTTGATTTTTTCCCCTTAAAAAAAAAAAAAGAACATTCATTCAACTAAACTGATACTTTCCATAACCACACTAATAAGTCATCATTACTCAGGCTCAAAAGCAGATGTGATGGTTCCCAGACAAATGAACATTAAGAACTGAGTTTTGTCCTTTGTTCATTCTCAAGAGGCTGTTTAGTCTATACCTTGACATTTTAGTTTAAACTGTATTGACTGATATGAAAGCTCTTAAGTCTTTTCTACAGTTTAATGATTCCTAAACAGAACTAATTTTGAACAAAGGAAAAAATTTTATTAAAAACCATCCAAAAAGCTAAACAATTTTGATTTAAAAACTTTCAATAGAAACAAAGACAATCTTACAAGTGCATTTTGTTAAAATTACAAGTCCTACTATAATGTATAAAAAAGAGCCACCTTTTCCCCCTATGTTATAAAAAGAAACCAAAAGGGTAAAAGCACAAATAATTATAATGGAACTAGAAAAGCCAAGCTGAATAGAAGCACCACAAAATATTAAGTGAACATGTGTATCGAGCCACGTTTCTAACTCTAATGACAGCAGGGCTAGGGGCCCTACCCAGTATCTTTTTATTTATTTATTTTTCTTTCCTTAGAGCAGCAAGTAATCTATATTGTAGTTCTACTACAACAACACTACAACTAAAAAGCTGGAAAATAATTTCTGGAAAAATTCTTTTCAAACATAACACGGCAATACTGGATTTCTGAGAGAAGGGGAAAAAATAAGGAGATCTGATGATGACTGGCTTTTTGTCTACAGACACATTCATTGTATTGGCCTGTGAAAGACAGGAAGAAAGAAAAAGTAAAAGCAAAGAGAAAGAAAAAAAGAAGAAATAAAAAAAAGAAAATGAAAAATGAATGAAAGCAAAAGAAAGGAAAAGGAAAGAAAGGGAAAAGGAAACAGAAGGGGAAGAAAAAAGATAATCATAGGTCCAAAAAGAAAAGAGATTTTGGGTTCAAGCAGCTAAGGGACTTGGAATTGATCAGAGGAAATGAGCTGCACAGAAAAAGAACTCCACAAGTCTGCAAGGGTCAGCTTGAGACCTTGGCCTGCGCAGCTATAATGAATGCTAAGTTGTCACTCCATGAAGCCAGGAAAATACTAAGTAATGGTTTAACCCCCTCGCACCCCAAAATTGCTAGGCATTTCAGTTCTTCAGGTTCACAAAGGACTAGAATCATCTGTGTTCAACCAGCTAGGGTGGAGAGGCTGAGCATTCAAGAAGAACCCAGAAAGATCATGACTCAGCAGGACTTAACCAGCCTTTGTGTAAAAGCTACTCTTCATTGGCCTTAACAACACGTAAAACAAGCCTTATTCAGATCAGTATGATCCAAATAATTGGCTACCAAAATAAAACCCAAAAAAATTAGTGCTTTTTAAGAAAAGACTAACTTCGGGCCCAACAGCGTGGCCTAGTGGCTAAAGTCCTCGCCTTGACCATGCCAGGATCCCATATGGGTGCTGGTTCTAATCCCGGCAGCTCCACTTCCCATCCAGCTCCCTGCCTGTGGCCTGGGAAAGCAGTCGAGGACAACCCAAAGCTTTGAGACCCTGCAAAGATACCCGGAAGAAGTTCCTGGCTCCTGGCTTCGGATTGGCGCAGCACCGGCCGTTGCAACTCACTTAGGGAGTGAATCATTGGACGGAAGATCTTCCTCTCTGTCTCTCCTCCTCTTTGTATAACTGAGTTTCCAATAAATAAATAAATCTTAAAAAAAATTAACTAAGAAAAGATTAACCTCAACACATTTAAAAGGATATGGCATGTAACAAGATAAAGATGATTACAGAGTATCTTCTAGAGAAAAATAGCAAAGGAAGGGTTTTCCTTTTTCATTTTTGGGAATTTTACTATAGCCATTGCAAATCCACATGATACTTTGGCTATTTGTAACATACATTTATCTGCATTTGTCTCATCTCAGTGTCTCATATGTCTAGTTTCATGAACGTTATTACACTGTATTTTGCAAAGCTTAATAATGGATTTTTAAAGTTTTATTTATTTTTATTGGAAAGGCAGACAGACAAGGAAAGACAAAGAGAAAAATCTTCCACCCACTGGTTCACTCTTCAAGTGGCCACAACTGCTGGAGCTAAGCTGACCTGAATCAGAAGCCTGGAGCCTCTTCCAGGTCTTCCAGGTGGGTGCAGGGTCCCAAGGCTTTGGGCTATCTTTCACTGTTTTCCCAGACTACAGTGAGGGAGGTGGATGGGAAGCAGAGCAGCTGGGACATAAACTACTGTCCATGTGGGATCCTGGTGCTATCAAGGCATGGACTTTGGCCAGTAAGCTGCCACGCCAGGCCCTAATGGATTTTTTAAAATACTTTTTTAGGGGGCCAGTGCCATGGTGTAGCTTATTAGGCTTCCACCTGTGGTGTCAGCCATACGAGTGCCAATTTGAGTTCTGGGTGCTTCATGTCTGATCTAGCTTCCTGCTTGTGACTGGGGGACATGGTGGAGAATCACCTAATATCTTGGGATATTGCATACACACGCAGGAGACCTGGAAGATGTGTCTAGCTCCTGGCTTTGGACCAGTATAGATTTGGTGGCTTCTGTTATCTGGGGAATTAATCAGAGGATGGACGATCTATCTCACTATATCTTTCCCTCTGTAACTCTACCTTTCAAATAAATTTTAAGATATTTATTTAGAGGCCATTGTCGGTTTATAGCACTTTAAGGCACCACCTGCAGCTTTGGCAATCCCATATGGGTGCCAGTTCAAGTGCCAGCTGCTCTACTTTCACTCCAGCTCCCTGATAATATACCTGAGAAAGCAGCAGATAATGGGCCAATTCCTTAGGCCCCTCACCCATGTGGAACACCCGGAAGAAAATCCTGGCTTCTGCTTTTGGCCTGGCCCAGTCCTTGCCATAGCAGTCATTTGGGGAATAAGCCAGAAGATAAAAAGATCTCTATCTTGCTCTCTCTTTAATTCTGCCTTTCAAATAAATAAATACATTGTTCAGACTTATTTTTATTTATTTGAAAAGCAGTTACACAAACACTGTGTGACACAGAAACCTTCCAACCATTGTCCTCCCTAGATGGTCCAGTCATTGTTGGGCTAGCCCAAAGCCAGGAACTTTTTCTGAGTTTCTAGATGGGTGAACGGAGCAATGCACTTGGGACACCTCTCACTGCTCTCCCAGGCACCTTTATAAGGAGGCAAGGAGCTGGATAACAACCAGAGCAACAGGCACTTGAAGTGGTACCCATATGGGAAGCCAGATTTGCAGGTAGTGGCTTAACCTGCTTGGTCACAATGGCAGCACCATAATGGAATCATTTTTATCTTATTCAGGTAAGAGACACGATATTTGACAAAAAAAAAAAAAAAAAGAAAGAAAGAAAGAAAGAAAAGAAGAAGAACAAAAGAAAAAGTATGTCTGAATGACAGCAAATCATAGTAGGATCAAAGGATAAGTTTGAGTAACACAGATTTTTCCATTGACTGATCTATGACTCAACTATTCAAATAAATGACTCTTTTTTTTAAAAAAAATTAAGATATACATCTACTATTGTTAGGAAACTGATTGTAAAGCTGTTTCTTACTGAGACATCTTTCAAAAAAATGAAAAATCTAAAATGGCCACTACCAATTAGGAGCCGAATTTAGCTGAAGTTCTTTCTCAATCAAGATGAAAGGATGTGAAAGCACAGTAACAGAGCAGTGCATCTAGAAGCATCTGCAAGGAGGACGGGCAGACAGGCAGGCAGCTCCCTCAGGACCGACAGAGCATGCCTTCAGACTTGGATTATCTGCACACCATCTGTAACGGCAATTCGTAGCTCCATCCATCACATGTACACAGAAATCAAGGGAGATAGCAAAGGCAAAATTTTCAATTGGTTTTGTCTGGAAAGTTTAGGGCAAAGGTAATAAAATCAAGAATCCCGTGCTGATTCACTGGGAAAGCATTTGTTTGCCGTGCTCCTTCACTGAGGAACAAAAGGAGTCAGTGGTTAGCTGGAATGTGATTCATTAGGAATATCTGGGTAATAAATACAGGAACAGAGATGACAAATGCTGTCTGCAATCACTCGCAAAACTTTTTTTTTTATTTCAACTTATAGTGATCTATGAAAATCCTTACTTCTGAAACATAGGAATCCTACTCAGTTTTAAATCACTGCTTTTCTCATCAGCTTCAGAAAACAATTTATTTAAGACTATGGCCTAGAGCAAAAACTTCAACAAGGCTGAGTGTACAAATACTCATTCCAAGTGGACAGTGAAAAGGTGACCATTTATATGCTTTTTGTGAAAAATTTCTGAGTTATGCTCTCTGAACATTACACTATGCCACAAAGTAGAAAGCTTGGAATGAAAATGGGTTTCAGTTTTCTAAATCTGTTAGTATATTACTAGGTACCTTCAGACACCTATCTCACCTTCCACACTTAATAAAAAAACAACCAAATACTATTCAGAATATGAAGCTTTTAATAAAAGATTAAGCACAAAATTGCTAGCCAAAACAAATGAAGTATATATTTATTAGTTTATCCTCTAAGTTATAAGCTACAACTCTTTTTGAAGCAACTTTGATGATCTTGATTTAATCAATATGAGAAGACCTCTTCCTCCTTTCTTTAAGCCTAATTAACTTGATCATAACAAGGTTGACATAAGTGTTCAGGAAAGAGACGCAACTGATGCATAGTTATGGAGAGAGTTAAAAATTGTTAAATTGCTTGAAATTCATATCAAACAGAAGAGACTTAATAACTACATTTTCTTAGCTTTCATCTGAAGCATATATTAATAAATACTGTCTTAAAGGGACAGGAAGTTAGGCAGACTGCATATCCCTTTTGCTTGGTAGAAATCCTGTCTTATGTCCTAGAGACTTGGTTTCTTCTTTTGATGTGGTGATGTGCACAAGAGTGAATACACTGAGTCACCCTTGGGGAGAGACAAGGCGAAGAGCTAGAACACTGCCAACAAACAAAAGGCAAACAGATCTTTTCTAAGAAGGGCCTGTCTTCTCACAGGCACCCAGAGTCACTATAGGCTTACAGCCGCAGTGATTATATCTACAGAGAGCAGTACCAAAGTCATACTAGGCACCAGTTTTTGGCAATTCTTTTACGTTTTCAAAATTGATATAGACAAGTAAACAATAAAGCAGATAATCACAAATGAAGCAAAAAATGACAGTGAAGAAATTTGGTAACAATATTTTTAAAGAATGAATCTATTCTATGGCACTAACAATTACTACAATATATTACTTCCAAATTTTAATTTGTTCAATTTTAATTTGTATCCATGAAGGCTTCCCAAACATTTAATTTTAAACATTTAATAAATAGCCAAGAGTAGAAAAGAATCTGAAACACATATACCTAGGGAAAAACATCTTTAAAACAGCATACAATACTACAAAGAACTTCGTCATGAAAGCAGGCAGAGTACATATACAGAGGTATTCTTAAATAAGACAGTAATCAAGGTTCCAGATATTTAAAAGGGACACTTTTATCACATCTTTTAGTGATGAAATAATTCCAAACTTCAAAGCAGAAGCAGACTTCTGAATCTTACACAGGGTAAACACCTTAAAACTCCGTATTTAAATTTGTGAGAAAAGGTATTTTTTTGTTGTTGTTTTTATTGGAAAGTCAAATTTTCAGAGAGGAAGAAAGACAGAGAGGAAGATCTTTTTCCTGCTGATTCACTCTCCAAATGGTCACGATGGCTGGAGCAGCGCCAATCTGAAGCCAGGAGCTTCCTCCAGGTCTCCCACACAGGTGCAGGGTCCCAAGGCTTTGGGCTGTCTTCTACTCCTCTCCCAGGCCACAAGCAGGGAGCTGGATGGGAAGTGGGGCTTCCGGGATTAGAATCAGTGCCCATATGGGATCCTGGTCATGTTCAAGGCGAGGACTTTTACCACTAGGCTACTGTACCAGGCCCGTAGCATTTTTACTAAAATGATCATATAAAACAAATGGCTCACAAGCTTCTAATAAAATCTGATTTAGCCTATACTGTAACTGGATAGTTCTAAATTTTTGTACTTCCAAACTGTTTTAGAAAAGACAATTTTAATGTTTAGAATACATGAAAATCTCTGATTTTTATTTGTAAATATGAATAAATCAATCAGTAAGATACATCCTAAGGACAGAAACTGGCTATTTAATGGCTGGGTAATTTTAAAACTTATACAATGACTGTTGATAGTTTTCTTTTCTATAACTCTTTGTGTAAAAGCTGGGCTTCTTTGAATGGAATGTGGGGTTTTGTAATTTTTCTTCAGGGAACTGCTCCACCTAGTGTCCAATATTGTACATATATCACATTCTACAGAACTAAATTGTAGCCAATGGACTCATTTCTCTTATTAAATTAAAAGGACTTTATAAACCATTAAAGACACAGCTTAAAAAAATGTCTCTTAAATCATCCTGCCATATGACTTGGTAATTCACAATTTACACATGTAAAAGCAGCAAGTCTGAGACCCAATGTTCCTGCTTCTATTGGAGAGTCAGATTTACAGAAAGGAGAGACAGGGAGAAAAATCTTCCACCCACTGGTTTACTCCCTAAGTGGCCACAATGGCCAGAGCTGAACTGTTCCGAAGTCAGGAGACAGGAACCTCCTACGAGTCTCCCATGTGAATGCCGGGTCCCAAGGCTTTCGGTCATCCCAGACAGCTTTCCTAGGCCACAAGCAGGGAACTGGATGGGAAGTAGAGCAGACATGATACAAACTGGCACCCATATGGGATCCCAGTGCAGGCAAGTCGAGGACTTTAGCCACTAGGCTACCATGTTGTGTCCAACTTCTCTTGTTTTTACAGATTTATATATAGCATATTTCTGTGTTAAAGGAAGATGATTAAGAAGTGGCTTCCTAGTTAGCTATCATTTTTTGAAACTGTTAATGGTATATGACCTTTTTAAGATCTGTTTTTTACTTTTTTGGGATACAGAATTAAAGAGCTAGAGGTAGAGAGACAAAGAGAGACACAGAATGTCCTCCATCCAATGGGTCACTTCCCAAATGGTTACAACTACTGGGGCTGAGCTAGGCCAAAGACAAGATGTAGGAGCTTCTTTCAGCTCTCCCATGTAGGTGCAGGGGCACAAGCATTGGAACATCCCCTGCTGCCTTCCAAGGAACATCAACAGGGAGTTGGATTGGAAGTGGAGCCGCCAGGACTTGAACGGGGGCCCACACTAGATGCTGGTATCATAGGAGGCAGCTTTACCTGCTATGCCACAGCACTGCTCCCCTTCCTTGAGGGTTTTCTATATTACTCACACACATGCACAACCATATTCTCTTCCAAAGTATCACATTAAGACTAATATTTTTTGAACAGAGGACAACTCATGTTTGGCAAATGGGTGAATCAAATACACAGTGTTATTTAAGCCCACAGTTAACAGCAGCTCACTATGGCTTTCATGCACAGCAACAGCAGGCTTCCTGTATACTATTGTCATTCACCACGTTACAGCACGAGTTAATAAATTATATTCTACAAGTCAAATCCAGCCAGCCATCTGTTTGGTGGTTTGTCTGTTTTAAAACGCAGTTAGAGATGCAGAGGGAGGTCTTCTATCCACTGGTTCACTTCCCAAATGGTCACAACAGCTGTTGTTGGGCCAGTTCAAAGCCAGGAGCCAGGAGCTTCTTCTGGGTCTCCCATGTGGTGCAGGAGCCCAAGCATTTTGGCTGTCTTTGTTGTTTTTATGGGGCCATCTGCAGGGACGTGGATTGGAAATAGAACACCTGAGACTCTAACTCGTGCTAAAACAATATGTGGAAACTTAAACTGCCACACTATTTCGTTGATCCTAAGTTGTTTGTTTTGTAAATAAAGTTTTATTGGGAAACAGCAACATAAATCACTTATTTATGTAGCTGCTTTATTACCACAGTGAGATACCTGAGTCACTGTACACAGACTATATGAACACAAAGCCTAAATCTATTATCTGTACCTTTATACACCAGGTGTGCTCTATGCCTGTCTAACCAGGGCCTAGATTATCTAAATCCCATTATTAAGATAAAATTTTGACCCAAGGAGGCTACTCAAAGATGCACACAGAAATCAACAGCATGTCAATAGTTATACTTGCTTTATCCAAACACTGGCTGTTTTTCTACTGTGGTTATAGTTTCTATTGCATAAGAGACAAAAATAGGAAGAGGCCAGCATTGTAGCATAGCAAGCAAAGTCAACTCTAGTCACACCAGCACCCCATGTCTCTACTCCAATTCCAATCCAGCTCCCTGCTAGAGCCTGGAAAAGCAATGCAACATGACCTAAGCGCTCAGGTCTTTACATCCACAAGAAATGGAAGAAGCTCCTGGCTCCTTGCTTTGATCTAGCCCAGTCCTGACTGATCTGAGAACTCTCGAACTCTGCCTTTCAAATAAATCAATGAGAATGAGAGAGAGAGAGAGAGACAGACAGACAGACAGAGACAGAGAGAGAGAGAGAAGCAAACATTCTTGGATCACTCATGGGTTAGCCACATGTTCTGAAGGGAAACCTGCTACATGCTTACTAAAACTAAGCTAAATGTATCAATGTATTTCCAATCAAAGAATGCATAAAGGTACTAGATTAGAAAAATCTGGCAAGTCCAATACAGTGGCTCAATTGGCTAATCCTTTTTTTTTTTTTTTTACAAGTACAGAATCTCACATGAGTGCTAGCTCATGTTCCAGCCACTTCAATTCCCATCAAGCTCCCTACTTTCGGCCTAGGAAAGAGTGGAGGATGGCCATAAGACTTGAGATCCAGCAACCACATGGAAGACCCAGACGAAGCTCTTGGCTCCTGGCTTTGGATCAGCTCAGTCCTGAACATTGAGTCACCACTTGGGAGGCTTGTATCCCCTATCAGGGTACCACTTCAAGTCCTGGCTACTCTTTGAAATCCAGCCTCCTGTTAATTTATTCTGAGAGGCAACAGATAATGGTCCAAGTGATTGTGCCCCTGCCACTCACAACAGAGATCTGGAGGGAGTTGTGAACTCCTGGCTTTGGTCTTGCTAATATCAGGTGTCTGTGGGCATTTGTGGAGTGAACCAACAGATGGAGCTCTTTTTTCTCTCTGTGGCTCTTTTAGGTAGACAAAAACAACATTTAAAAAAATTATTAAACAAATGAAATCACCATCTAGAAGTATTTGATAGACAAAAATCTGCTCACAGTATAAACAAAGAGGCTAGTTTGTGACGTACGTACATAGCCAATTAAGCTGCTGCCAGTAACATGGACATTGTATATGGGAAAAGGTTCAGGACTCAGTTGCCCCATTTCTGATCCAGCTCCCTCTCGGTGTGTCTGGCAGGGCAGCAGAGTGTGGCCCAAGTATTTGAGCCCCTCCAACAATGTAAGACATTTGGAGAAGCTCATGGTTCTCCATGAGCTACAGCCATCTGGGGAGCGAACGAGAGGATGAGCAGTATCAACAGCAGCTCAACCTTCTCTCCCTGTAACTCTACTTCTCAAATCAATACAATGTTTTTAAAAACAAAACAAACACATGACTGCATAAGAAATAAAATCAGAAGCTTATAAATCCTAAGTTATTTCTCACTGGTTCCTGGATAAAGGTGGTTTTTCTATCTTAAATATAGTATGCTTTACTATAAAGACAAGCCAGAAGTCATAAGCATACTGGCATATTTTAAATAAATTCTTCTAAAAAAATCAGATTTAAATCACTCATCTAGCCTGTTGTCTGTCAAATTTAGGTAATCTGAATATAAAGAGAATTTTCTTCTTTAAAGACTCATTTATTTACAAGACAAAATGTCAGTGTGTTAAGAGTGTCAGAGTGAGGTATCGTCCATACACTGGTTCAATCACGAATCGGTCACAATAGCTTGCTTGTGTTGGGGTGAAGTCCAGAGTCAGGATATCACACAGGTCTCTCATGTGGGTGGGAGAGACTAAAATATTGAGCCGTCATCTGCTGCTTCCAGGCACATTAGCAGGGAGCTGGATGAGAAGCAGAGAAGCTAGGACTCCAAACATCACTCCAATATCCAATACAGGGATTCCAACTGGTGGCTGATTACCCCACTTTGCCACAATATGAGCACCCAAAGAGTGTATTAAAATATTTATATGAGGGGAGGTAAAAAATAATAAAATGCTTATATAGTGGAAACCAATTTTATCTATTGAAGAAATACAAAGATGTAGTGATACTCAATATGAAACTATGATATAAATTAACAAAAAGCTACACATAGATTAGGTCATTTAGCTAAACATAGATATGACAGTTACAAGTAACTCTTAGATGTCAGGGAACACTATTTGCCAAGAAAAGCAGCCCAGGATAGGAATTAGCCCAATGGGTAGGACACCCAGGTCTCACACTGAAGTGCCTGGGCTCTATTCCAGTATGTGAGACAAGGCAGTGATAACTCAGGTCGAGCTCTTCCCACCAGGACTGAGTTCCAGGATCCTGGTTTTGCCCCATGAGCCTTTTCAAAGCTTTTATTTTATGCTAATTTATTCAACATATATTTACTTGGCACCAGTCACTCTTTGTAGTCATTTAAAATACTGAGTAGAGAAAAATCCTGGTCATCAAAGGTCTTATATATTAGAAATGGGACTCATCAATTCTTCTTTTTTAAAAATATATTTACTTGAGGGGTAGGAGGAGGTACCTAGTGGTTAATTTCTCACTTTGCAAACACCGGGATCTCATATGGGTGCTGGTTTGTGTTCCAGTTGCTCCACTTCCTATCTAGTCCCCTGCTTGTTCCCTGAGAAAGCAGTTAGGATGGCCAAACACCTTAGGACCCTATATCTGTGTGGGAGATGCAGAGGAGGCTTCTGGCTCCTGGATTTGAACTGGCTCAGCTCCGGCCATTGTGGCCATCTAGGGAGTGAGCCAGAGGATGGAAGGTCTTTGTCTCTGCTTCTCTCTGTAGATCTGACTTTGTAGTAAAAAACAAATTCTTATTTTAAAAAAATGATCTTTTTAAAAAGTACATTCATAATAATTTCATTAAAGAGATAGTCTGTGAATCTATTGTGTGCCACTGTTTTGGTCAAATTAACTTATCTCTTCATGTTATTGATTACTTTCTTTTTTTTCTTAAAGATTTATCCTTTATTATTATTGCAAAGTCAGATATACAGAGAGGAGGAATGACAGAGAGGAAGATCTTCCATCCACAGATTCACTCCCCAAGTGACCACAATGGCTGGTGCTGTGCCGATCTGAAGCCAGGAGCCAGGAACCTCTTTCTGGTCTCCCAAGTGGGTGCAAGATTCCAAAGCATTGTGCCGTCCAGTCAAGCTTTCCCAGGCCACAAGCAGGGAGCTGGATGGGAAGTGAAGCTGCCAGGATTAGAACTAGTGCCCATATGGGATCCTGGCACATACAAGTCGAGGACTTAAGCCGCTAGGCCACCACGCCAGGCTTTATTCATTACTTTCAAAATGTTTAGTTACCAACTGGTAACATGATTTAAATCTGAGCTTCGTCATCCATGAAGGTTGATTGCATCTAGTTTATCCATTCTTCTGAAGAGTTTCGTTTATAGGGTTCCACCCACACCCCACAGGCAATCAAGGATGAGTTTCCTCTTTAACCTAGATCTTGACCTTCTAATTATTCTACTCTCTTTTAACTCTGTGATGCTTTTAAACATATATAAGAGCATCCCTAGCATAACCTGCTGCTCCTCAACACCAGCTCCTGAGAAATGTTACCCATAATTTGTTGGGAATAGCTAAAGCATGTGAATTGAAAATGACTGCTTGCTTTATAAAACAAGAGTAATGGCAGTGGTGCTAATTACAACAGCAGTGATTGCATACTTTACAGTGCTGAAAAGTACACTTGCTTTTTCATTTAATCCTTATCATAGCCTAATGGGATAGGTATAATTATTATTCCCATTTCCAAATGTTTCTGTTTATTTACTTTAACTAGAAAGGCAGATGCACAGAGAGAAGGAGTAACAGAGAGAAAGATCCTATCCAATGCTTCACTTCCCATTTGGCCCTAACGGCAGAGCTGACCCAATCTGAACCCAGGCATCAGGAGATTCTTCTTTGTCTCTTATGTGGGGAGGGACTTGGACCTTCTTTCACTGCTTTCTCAGGCCATTAGCAGGAAGCTGGATGGGAAGTAGAGCAGCTGGGGCATGAACCAATGCCCATATGGACAAGTTGTGGATTTAGACATTGCACCATTGTGCCTGACCACTTTCTTCCCCAAAGTTTGGTAAAAAGATTTATTTGTTTTTTTTGAAAGGCAGAGTTAGAGGATATTTTCCATCTTCTGTTTCATTCCCAAATTGCTTCAATTATCAGGATTTCCAGGAACGTGGAACTTCAACCAGGTCTTCAATATGCATTACAGGAGACAGAGCATTTCAGCCATCCTTCATTGCTTTCCCAGGCATAGCAGTAAGGAGCTTGATCAGAACTGGAGCAGCTGGACTCAAACTGGTGCTCCTGTAGATGCACGTGTCATACATGGCTTAACTGACTGTCTCACAATGCTGGCCCCATTAACTAACCTTTAAAAGTAGAGATACTTGGGGTCACTGTTTGGTCTAGTAGTTCAGCTGCCATTTAATTTAGGGCACCTACATTCCACAACAAAATGTTTAGGTTTGATTATTGGCTCCAGCGTCTGACTCCAAGCTCCTGCTAATGCAGACGCCACAGGAGGCCATGGTGATGGCCCACACTTCTGAGTTTTCCACAACCAAATGGGAAATCTGAAAAGAAAACCTTACTACTAGCCTTTCTAACCCCGAATCATTGTCAGCCTCTGCGGAATGAAAACAGCAGATGGGAACGCTCTGCCTCTCAAATTTAGAAAAAAAAAAAAGGTAAAAAAATTTGAAAATTGAAGATATCACACAATTAGCAATACTGCACCAGATGTTCAAATCATCTATTGTTCTATTTCCTCCAAAGTTAAGAATGAAGGCTCCTGACTTCAGATAAGTTCAGCTCTGGCTACTGTGGCCACCTGGGGAGTGAACCAGTGGATGAAAGATCTCTTTCTGTCTCTCCTTCATCCTGTAAATCTGACTTTCCAGTAAAATATAAATAAATCTTTAAAAAAAAGTTACAGAGAGAGAAGGAGAGGCAGAGATAAACAGATTTTCTATCTACTGGTTTACTCCTCAGATGGTGGCAATGGGCACTGGGCCAGGCTGAACCCAGAAAGTTCAGATAAGTCACCCACATTGTTTAAGAGGCCACAGGACTTGAACCATCTGCTGCTATACTCCTAGTCCATTAGCAGGTAGGTGGACAGGAAGGAGAGAAGCCAGAACTCAAACTCGCAGGTACATGCTATGCTGGTGCCATGTGGCAGCTTTACGTGCAATGCCACAACACCAGCCCCCAAAAGTAAACATTTACATTTATTAAGTATCTTAGGTAGACATAAATACCAACAAATGATAGGGCAGGTTTCCAAAAGATATTTGATGGTTTGGTTTTATATTAAAGCTCCCTACACATGCATTTATCCAGAACTAGCAAATATAATGCACTGAATGAATTAGTAACGCCACCTACTGGCAGGTCAAATATAGACAGAAAAGATAACAGAAAAGTGGCTCAGATTATTCTTTTCAAAAAAATATTTATTGATTGATTTGAAAGAGATAGAGAGACAGCAAGAGAAAAAAATAAAGATACAGATCTCATCTCTTTGTTCACAACCTGAATGCTTACAAACACTAAGCCTGGGCCAGACTGATGCCAGCAGCCCAAAACTCAGAGTATCCCATGAAAACAAGGACTCAAGTAGCTTACCAGAAGGTACAAAAGCAGGAAGCTGAAATGCACAGTGGAGTCAGGACTCAAACCTTGGCAGCACAGTATGGGATGCAGCCTACCTAACTAGCGTTTTAACTGCTAGGCCAAATACCCACCTCCTTGTGCACACAAATGTTGACAGCAGTTTTATTCATAATCACCAATTCTCGGGAGCAACTAAGGTGTATTTAGTGAGTAAAGTAACAAACTGTGGACATTCATCCACACAATGAATAGTATTCAGTGATTAAAAAAAATATTAGGTCATCAGCCACATAGAAAAAATGTTAAATGTATGTTGTCAAGTCAAAGAGATTATCAGAAAAGGACACATATTCTACAATTCCAACTAAGTAACATTATAAAAAAAAGAAAAATTACAGAGAGTAAAAGGATCTGTTACTAGGGATTTAGACATGGTGCAGGGGAGAGCAGGGGAGAAGAAACAGGGGAGAAGGAATAGGTAAGTCGGGCACAGGGCATTTTCAGGATAATCTGTACACTGTAATAACACTATACATGGAAAAAATCAACAAAAATTGGGCCCAGTGTTACAGCTCAGTACACTAAGACACCATCTGTGGTGCCAGCATCCCAGGTGAGTTTCAGTTCAAGTTAAAGCTGCTCAACTTGTGATCCAGTTTCCTGATAACACGTCAGGGAAAGCAGCACAAGATGGTTCAAGTTCTTGGACCAATTATACACATGGGAGATCATGGTAAATTCCTGGCTCCTGGCCTCAGCTTGGTCCAGTCACAGCTGGTGCACCATTTAGGGAATGAAGCAGCAGATGGAAGACCTCTCTATCCTTCTGCCTTGCAAACTCTTCCTTTCAAATAATTAACAAGATCTTAAAAAAAAAATCCAAAACTGGAGCTTGTATTATGACAAGGACTGATTCAAGTTCCAGCTGCTTCACTTCAAATTTATCTCCCTGCTAATACATCTGGGAAAGCAATAGAGGAAGGCTCAAGTCTTTGGGCCCTGTACTCATATGGGAGACAGGGATAAAATTCCTGGCTCCCAGCTCAGGATTGGCCTGGACCTTGCCATTGCAGCCATTTGGGGGACAAACCAGTGGAGATAGGATATCTGTAAATCTGCCTTTCAAATAAAAACCAAAACACATAAAAACATAAATAAATATATGTAAATATTTTAAAAGACCTAAATAAAATGTACAACACAAGAATGAAACCTAACATAAAATATGAGCTTCAGTTAGTAATGTATCAATAACAGGTCCTCAATTGCAATTATTTACCATTAAAGGAAAAGTCAAAAACAGGGATACTAGGGGTGAGTGGGTGCTATAACTTATATGGGAACATGGGAACTCTGTCTTTTTGCTTAATTTCCCTATACAGCTAAAACAATTTAAAAACTTATGTCTATCAGGGCCTGCATTGTGACAAAGATGGTAAAGCCACCACCGCTGATACCAGCATCCCATGTGACTGCCAGCTCATGTCTTGACTGTTTCACTTCCAGCTCAGCTCAGCTCCCTGCTAATAGTCTAGAAAAGGAGGTGGAAGAAAGCCTAAGTTCCTGGAGACTTAGTGCTTACAGCCATGCAGGAGACCCAGAAGAAGCCCCTGGCTCCTGGCTTCAGCCTGTCCGAGTCCTGGCTTATGCAGCTACCGGGGAGAGATTCACCCAAAGGAAGATTTCCTCTCCCCCATCCACATCCTTTTTTCAAATAAATACATACATCCTTTTAAAAAAAATGCCTACTAATTTTTAAAACATGTTTTTAGTCCTTTCAAACTTGCTTTCTCTTTTCCCACCCCACGACTGGCACCACCCGGACAAGGTGACTATCTCATCATCCCACCTTGCAGAATACCTTCAGTATCCGTTTAAGTTTGTCTTTGCAGGGATTTATAACATTCAGTGAGTATGAACAAGTAGGCATGTTTCTGTTCAGTTAGTGTCATCCCCATCAATGCAGTTATCTAACTCAAAGACCAGGTTATCTTTGGTTGCTGCTTCCCTGATTCTAACGCATCACATCCTTTTGATTGTACCTCAGAAATGTCTCTTATGGGGCTAACACTGTACATTGCATCCCTTGTGGGTGTGAGTTTGAGTGTTAAACGCTTCACTTGAGATCCAGCTCCCTGCTGACACACCTGGGAAAGCAGAAGATGGCCCAAATACCTGGGCTCCTACAACCCACGTGGCAGACCCAGATGAAGCTCCTGGCTCAGCCTTGACCACTATGGCCATTTGGGCAGTGATACAACAAATGGAATATCTATTTCTCCTATCCTCTTTAAAAATAAGGACAATTGGGCTTGGTGTGATAGCATAGTGGTTGAAGTCCTCACCTTGTACGCACCGGGAACCGATACAGGCGTCAGTTCTAATCCTAGTGGCTCTACTTCCCATCCAGCTCCCTGCTTATGGCCTGGAAAAGCAGTCGAGGACAACCCAAGGCCTTGGGACCCTGCACCTGCAGGGGAGACCTGGAAGAAGCCCCTGGCTCCTGGCTTCGAATTGGCTCAGCTCCAGCCTTTGCAGCCACTTGGGGAGTGAACCATCTTCCACTCTGTTTCTCCTCCTCTCTGTATATCTGACTTTACAATAAAAATAAATAAAATAAGATATTAAAAAAAATAAGAATGATCTTGAATGTTCATCTTATCTCCTAATTTCAATCTAACTTTCCCACATTGTAACCAGAATTATATACTCATAAACTGCATATCTCATTATTTTACACACTTATAGTTTTAAAAAAAATTTATTTATTGGAAAGTCAGACATACAGAGAGGAGGAATTACAGAGAGGAAGGTCTTCCACCCGATGATTCACTCCCCAAGTGACCACAATGGCCGGCGCTGTGCCGATCCAGAGCCAGGAGCCAGGAACCTCCTCCAGGTCTCCCCACATGGGTACAGGGTCTCAAGGCTTTGGGCCGTTCTCAATGGCTTTCCCAGGCCACAAGCAGGGAGCCTGATGGTAAGTGGAGTTGCCAAGATTAGAACTGGCACCCATATGGGATCCCGGTGCACTCAAGGTGAGGACTTTAGCCGCCAGGCCATCATGCCAGACCCCATTTTTAAAGAATTCTATATGCTACTCAAAATGTTGGTAAGTTGATAACCTGATGCAGCCTAGACCTCAGCTTACTGTCATAAACTTAACTTATAATAATTTACATATATAAACAGAAAGTTTCATTTAAAGCCATACCATTCATGCAATACTACACCATTACATGTTTCTTGATTATATCTTCATACTTGCCGAACTACTGTAAGTTATAACACTGAGCATAATGACAGATACCATCCTTCAAACAGTTTTAAAAGTGCAATAAAATAAAATTAAAATATATCTGTGAAAAACCTCAACACATTACACTAATCCAATACTGATACAAAGGGCAGAGACCCAGACACTGTAGGCATTTAGGGAGCAAACCAAGAATGGGAGCTTTCTCGGTCTCCTTCAAAAAAATACTTTTTAAAAGGCAAATTAACATAAACTACTAAAATCATAATTGCCTAGGTAAGGGAAGAGAATATTCTAAAATCTTGGAGGAAAAAAACTTCCTGGCTGGATAAATCTAAATAAACAACCTTACTTGTTGAGCTGTTTTTCCCATTCTTTTAAGTCCTCAATCTTAAAATAAAAAGCAAAACAAAAATCTAAGTGAAACTTCAAGTACCTATTAAGGATCACTATGCTTACAAAACAGTAGGACATTTAAATCTAATTTCTAGAACCTTAATTTTATTTGAAAGCACCAATAAAGAGGCAGAATTAATTTTTCCTTGTTACAGGAATGTAATTCTTACCAGGTAAAGCAGGAAGGTATGCAGCCCTGTTCCAAGTCCGACAGAAGACAGTATTCCCAAGCCTATCCAGTAGGCATACAGGAGAAACTGCTTCTCTATACGTTGCACATACTGAAAAACAAGAAATGAGGTAATAATTTTGATTTCTCATTCCAGAAAGATAGTGTACATATATGAACAGCAAAATAAGACAAAACAACTAAAATAAGTTCCAAATAAAATAATGCATTAAAAATAAAGACCCCTTGTAGAGGCCTAATTTCTTCATGTGATAACAGAAATGGAAATAATTTATCTAATTGGAAAAAATCTCTTGTTCCTAAACATTTAAAGTCTTACTATTTATTTATTTATTTTAAATATTTATTTTTATTGGAAAGGCAGATATATAGAAGAGGAAAGACAGAGAGGAGGATCTTCCATCCAATGGTTCACTCCCCAAGTGACAGCAACAGCCAGAGCTGAGCCAATTCGAAGCCAGGAGCCAGGAGCTCATCCAGGTCTCCCACACAGGTGCAGGGTCCCAAGGCCTTGGACCGTCTTCAACTGCTTTCTCAGGCTATAAGCAGAGTCACCGGGATTAGAACCAGTGCCCATACTGGATCCTGGGCATGTGTGAGGCTGGGACTTCAACCACTATGCTATGGCACCGGGCCCTCAAGTCTTACTATTTAAAACATAGGAAAACATAGGTAAATGGGGCCAGCATCACTAGCACCTCATAAAGGGGTCTATTTAAGCCCCAGAGGCCTCACTTCTGATCCAGCTCCCTGCTAATGGCCTGGGGAAGAAGCAAGGACAGCTGAAGTCCTTGGGCCCTTGCTACCGGATGAAGCTTTTGATCTCTAGCTTTGGCCTGGGCCCAGCCATAACTACTGCAGCCATCTGGGGAGTGAATCAGCAGATCAAAGATTCCTCTTTTTCTCTTCCTCCCCACTGTTAACTCTGCTTTTCAAAATAATAAAAAATAAATCTTAAAAAAAAAAGAAATAAGAAAAAAGCAAATTACAAATAGGCATGACAATACACATTGGTTAACAGAGGTATTTATTCATATAACACTTGTAACAAAAGTACATTCATAATTCTCCAACAATGGAAAAAAAAACGGGAGTAAAATGCTGGTCTATTTAAGATCATGATAGTTTCAAACTGAAGTCTACTGGGAGACAGACTTAGTAGAATTTCAGATTTACTGCTAGAGAAATATCTCAACTGTTCCCAAGTAAAATGAACATGCTAGCTCACTGCAAACTCCTAGAAGTACGCATACGTTGTATAAAAGGAATATACTGTAAAACTTTCTCAGATTAGAAATAAACTGCTTTACTATAAGAAATGAAACACTGTTTTAGAACCACACCCTTTAAAAAATTAATGTTTTGCTATTTTAACAAAAGGTGTTAAGCAAGTATCTTATTTTCCCATTAGTGATGTTGTGAAATACAGGCAAAAGATTTTTTTATACAAATAAAACCTAACCCTTAACTTAGGATGAGACCTGTTTGGATGATCACAAAATTATGTAAGACAGGAGAATTTTGATATTAACTAAAGGCTTCATGTTGTTTAATAGAACAGGGTCAGGAGTGTTGCATTTAAATTTTTGAAAGCATAAAAGAATAACATATAACAAACATAAAAGTGAGTGGTCATGAAATGCTCTGCGAGCATTTTTAGTGTATCGTTTTAGGATTAACACAAAGGTACCAGATATGAGATTAAAAGACTAACCCAAAAATGTTTAGGGTAGAAATACTACAAAGCCTTTGTTTCCATTTTGAAACTGTTTGGGATTAGATAGTACACAACAACCAGTGAACCCCTTACCTGTTGATGTGCTCCTTCAACATAATACGTAGCTATAAGCACAGCAAGCAGCAGTAAAAAAGACACCACAATGCTTTGACGATGCCATAATCTTAAAAACAAATTATAGAAAATTTAAACATATATCTCAGTCTCACTTTGAAGATACATCATGCTCACAGCAATGTCTTCTTGAAGCAGATACGGTTATCTAGCTAACTCAGCTACAGAGTGTGTGTTTCTGAGCCAAGCTCTTTTGTCCCGAAACGTCATTGCCTCTTGGGAATGCAGAAGTGGGTTAATGACACATGGGCACAGAAGCCAGTTTCTTCACCATAAATGCCATCATAGTCTTTCCCTCACCTAAGGCCTGACCTTTCTCACCTCCCAACCTGTAATTTGGAAAGTGTAATAAAAACACTGTAATAGAAAGAGCTCTGGGTCTTCAAGTCAGACACTCCCAGTGTTGTACTTCAAACAGGACACTTAACCAAACCTATTTTTTTTTAAATCATAGTAATTGTATCTTTGTTTTACCTTCTTTAAGGAGATGTTATAAGGAGTAAATGAACTGAGAAATACAAAACATTTTGTAAATTCCAAGAGCAATAAAATTCCGAAATATAAAATAACTTGGGAGAGCAATCAAGAAGACTGATAAAGCGTGTAAAAGTTCAACTTGTTCTTTACATCTGGAACAGGACGCTAAGATGATAATTTAAAGACAGAACAGATTTATATGGCAGAACCTTTCTCATTTCTTCAAACCTCTAATAAAAATGCCACATATCCTGAACCTCGTCCTGTTGAGGAAGCAAAATACTTAATACAAAGAAGGTCTGATATCCCCAGAGAAAAAAACCAGGAGGAAAACTATAGTATTGTCTGCTATACAAAAGATTCAACACGTGGGTAATTCCAATAACTCAGTAAACAATCAGCAATGCTTCCTTAACCTCTTTTTTTTTTTTTTTGTAGAAAGGAGAATAAATATGCTCATATGACAATATTCTAAATTTAATGATTCCATTTGTTAAAAATGATTCCATTTTGAATGGAGCAGATGGCAAGGAGAGTGCTGAGGATTTTAAAAATAGAAAATAAGATTTGTATCAAACATAATGGAAAACTTTACTTTGAGGTCCATTCCTTTAAGATTATAAGGACTTCCAGAGAAAAATACTGCAAGGTAGTAAGCGGCTGTCTCCAAAGGACAATATTTTGCCTTTCTTCCCGATCCCTCCTTTTCTTTTCATTCATTGAAGAAGGATCTGAAAAACAACAACCAGGGATTAAAATAGAATTTCTAGTACTTACGCTTTTTGCCATCCCTTTCAAGATTCATCTACCTTGCCATCTTATATCTGAAAGAATGACTATAAACCATAAAAATAACAAATGAAGTGATTCAGTCCTGGGTCACAAACAGTTCCAGTAATCACAGGAAGAAAACTCTAAATAGCCAGGTGCACATAACAAGTGCACTTGAAATCTGTAGCAGAAAGTCAAGGATTCCGCTAGGTCCTCATAGCTCAAGCCTCAATCTAGCTTCATTTGCTTGCATATTTGATGATCTCTTCCCTTTATATAGGTGGCACTCTTACAGAGTATTCTTTGAAACAACCTTGGAGATAGATGATGCAACATCTAAATGTGTAAACAGGATGTTTCCCTTATCCCTATCATGCATTAACAGAAATCCTAAAGTTTTGGAAAATGACTAGTAATTCAGACTCTGCCAGATCTAGTACATTTTGTGACTCAGAAAGCAGATTACTTAGAGAACTGAGGCAAGAGGAAATAAACAAAATAGTTCAGCCCTTCCCAAACTCCCTGACCTGACACTAGTTAGGATATCCTAAAGAAAAGGAACTGAAAACTCCAGTGATTGAATTCAAGAGAAATATAGATTTGGGAAAATCACAAGTCTGGGCTGGGTGCTTCTGCCTCAACTTACTATGATAGTATCCTGCAGTCAGAACACAGGCTTCCATTCTTGCATATTATCAAAATAAATCGAAATGACTCTACCTTTTATGAAGGGGAGCATGTCGATCAAGCAAAATACTGTATAGCAAAACGGTTTAGATCTCAAAAGGTGGGGAGCAAGCCACTCTGTAGCAGATCCTGCCTGTGCTATCAGTCATGATATCTCTGGCAAGGTGCCTAACAGTTTTGTGTGTTAAGTTTTCCCTTCTGTGAAATGGGAGTAGCAAAAGCATGTATTTTTCAGAATCATTTATGAGGATTAGACAAGCTAATACATGTAAAGTTCTCAGAAGATTGTGACATTGAGTAACTGCCCAATTAGTTAGCTATTACTGTTTTCCATCTAAAAATTACAGATGTAGTACACTGCAACCCAATAATTCCATTTCTAAGTGTCATTAGGTACAAGTCAACATGTTCTGTAAAGTCTAATGCAACAACATTTATGATACCGAAACAGCATGAACCATTTAAATATAACACAAGGCAGAGAATAAACACAAATATATAGTACACCCACATAATGGAATGAAATACTAACAAGCCACAACAAAGAATAAATTCCTCATATAGTTACAGTAAAATCTCTATGAAGTATTCAATAAAACACATGGTACAAAAGACTATGATATGCTAACACTAATTTTAAATTCTCCCAAGCTCTAGGCAACTGCCTGGATTGCTGGCAGAGAAGCAACTAATACCTAGTGGGCATTCTGGGCGTGGTTAGTGCCATATCTGTGTTAACTATACCAGCGTGCCAACACAATTGCCTATTTTATTATTTTTTAAAGACACGTGGGGAAGGCAGAGAATGCCAGGCTGGGACATGGGACGTTGGCCCTCAGGCAGGGGCGCTGCAGATTGCCCAGGGAAGGGAGTCTGGGGACACGTTGGAGTGGAAGCAGCTGAGGGCATATTTGACAAGGGAGGAATGATTTCTGGAGTCTTCCACAGAACAGGCCACTGCACTTATAGGTAGGTGAGAAAACTGAGGCAGAGTGGTTCAGAGGGGGTAACAGGAGAGCACACTTGGGAGATGCTCTTGTGGGAGACCTGGGCTGAACTAAATAGCATCGTCTATCACCTGCTGCTGCACAGGAAACCTTGGGCTTAGGGATACGTCTGGCTGGGCTAGGCCACATTACCCACTGGCACAGAAGAGAGTTAGGACAGGGTGTGGCCGTGTAGAAGCACAAGGGTGTTAGAGTAGCGGGTAGGCCATGTCAGGCTGGGCTACAGAACCCACCAGAATGTGAGAGAGTAGATCTGGAGGAAGATTCTTTTTTTTCTTTTTCTTTTTTTTTTTTTTTTTAAAGATTTATTTTTATTATTTTTTTATTGGAAAGGCGGATGTACAGAGAGGAGAGACAGAGAGGAAGATCTTCCGTCCGATGATTCACTCCCCAAGTGAGCGCAACGGGCCTATGCTATGCCGATCCGAAGCCAGGAGACTCTTCCGGGTCTCCCACGCGGGTGCAGGGTCCCAAGGCTCTGGGCCGTCCTCGACTGCTTTCCCGGGCCACAGGCAGGGAGCTGGAAGGGAAGCGGGGCTGCCGGGATTAGAACCGGCGCCCATATGGGATCCCGGGCATGCAAGGCGAGGACCTTTAACCACTTGCGCCACCGCGCCGGGCCCTGGAGGAAGATTCTATAAGGGACTTATAGGCTTGCCTCTGTACGATTGCAGTACCTGCTCATTTGTGCAGAGAGCTATGGGTGGTAATGGGCTGAGTCAGTTTGGATTGTAGAACTCACATGACACTTACTGGGAAGGGGCCAGGCTGGGCGAGGTTACAGTATCCACTGGCAGATACAAGAGCCTGGACTTAGGGCAGAACATGTCAAACAGGGCCACAGAATCTGCTGGAATGAGATCCAGAGCTGGGAGCCAGCCTGGTAGGGGAACTTGGGGAACTGCCCTGTTAGGTTGCAGCTTCTGCTAGGAAGCACAAGAGCTGGGGCTAGGGGAAAGCCAGGCCAAATCAAGCAAAGCTGTAACACTCTTTAGCATTTTTGTGGGCTGGGTGGGATTGGGGGCAGACTGGGCTAGGCTAGGCTACAATACGCACCAGTGAGAGCTGAGACTGCAGGTGGACCATGTCAGGCAGGACTGGAGTACCCACCAGTATGTGCAAGATCTGGGGCTGGGAACAGACCTGGTAGGGAAAATCTGTTGACTTTTCTGCTGGGCTGCAGCTCCCACAGGTGAGTGCAAGGGCTAGGGGCAGATTGGACTGGGCAAGACTGGCATATGTATGGGCTGGGTTTGGGGGCAGGCCAGAATGGGTTAGGTTCCAGCACGTGCTGGCACTTGTGAGAGCCAGAATAGGTGTGGGATAGGCCAGGTTAAGCCGCAATACCCATCAAGTCACACGAGAGCTGGGTGTGGGGGTGAGCCAGGCTGGGTTAGGGCTGTAGCATCCACAGGTGAGAACCAGAATGGGTGTGAGCCAGTTGGCTGGCCATATTATCTGTCACTGGGTAAGACTATGGGCTGGCCATATTGGGCTGGGGCACAGTGCCTGCTGCCACATAGGAAAGGGAGCAGTTCATCTCAGATAGGCAAACGAGAAACTCCCCTGCTAGGCTGAAGCCCCTGTTGCTGAGTATGAGAGTTGGGGGCCTGTGGCCTAGCATCTTGGGCAGGCCAGACTGAGCTGCAGCACCTGTTGACATATATATAAGCTGGGTCTAGAGGTGCATGAGGGCTAGGGCTGGTACCGGCTAGACTAGGCTGCTATACCCACCTGCAAGAGCTAGGACTGGGGGCAGGCTGGGCTGAACCAGGCTGTAATGCCTGCTAGAGAATGCTGAGACTAGGGGTAGGCCATCTCAGACTGAGCTTTAACACCTGCTGTCATCCAAGAGATGCGGGGCAGGGAATGGGCCTCATAGGGAAACTCTGGGGACTCCCTTGCTGGGCCACTAATTCCACTGGTGAGCATGAGAGCTGGGACAGGGTATGTAACGGTCTGGGGATAGACCAGGCTGAACTAGGCTGTCACACCAGCTGGCCCACATGAGAAACAAAACTGGTGTGGATCAACTGGGCTAGGTCAGCACCAACTGGCCAGTGCCAGGATTGGGTTTGAGTCACATCAGATTGGACCATATTACTTCCTGGCAAGCGCAGGATCTGGTGTTGGGAGCATGCTTGGCTGCGGAACCATGGGTACTGTTTTGCTAAGATGTTCTTCTATTGGTGAACACCGGCTAGGGGCAGGCCAGCTGGACAAGGCGGTGGCACCTGTTGGCATATGTTTGGGTGAGTTCTACGAATAGGTTGGGCTGAGCTAAGATGCACGATCTGTGGGTGGCCCCAAAGCTGGATGAGATGCAGGTTGGGTTAGCCTGAGCTAGGTTGCAGCAGAGGCTGGCATGGCAAACACCAGGACTGGGGCCTGAGCCTGGTGGGTCACCCCAATTGGCCATGGGACCTGCTTATATGTGTAAAAACCTGGGTCTGTGGTGAACTGCCTGAGCTGGGCCACAGCACCCATCAGTTTGCGTGAGATATGGGGTGGAAATGACCAGGCAGTTGCAACTGTGGGTATGTATGTTGGCTGGTACGGTGACAGATTGAACCAGACCCTCCACTGGCTGGTACACACGAGAGTCAAGTCTGAGGCCATCTCAGGTGAGGTTTTCTGGGGGACGCCCAACCTGGAATGTTGGACTGAATTCCCTGATCAAGGAAAAAATCATAATATATAATGTCCAACCTTGGAGTGAATGTGTTGGGACTGGGTATCTTTAGTTGCTGAGACCTGTGTAATTGAGAGCATGTGCAGATGCACATGGGGGACATGATGGCCAGTTCATCTAGGATAGCAGAGGTCATCAACTGCCTCATCAGAGGATGGAAGTCAGAACATGTTGGATAATTCTCTTGGCCAAACTAGCAGCATGTACCTGGGTCTGTGGATGTACTAAGGTGGATTTTGTCAACCAATAGACCTTGTAAAGATTTTCTCAACTCTAGAACAACAAAACCAACAATTTCTCAGAATTATGAAAACCACTCAAATGAGCCTAGCATGGCTAAATCCTCGTATTGTACATGCCAGGATCCCATATGGGCAGTGGTTTGGTGCCCTGGCTGCTCCACTTCCCATTCAGTTCCATGTTGTGGCCTGCGAAAGCAGAAGATGGGAGGATGGGCCAAAACCTTAGCACCCTGCACCCATGTGGGAGACCTGGAAAAAGTTCCAGGTCCTAGCTTCGGGTTGGCTCAGCTCCAACTATTGCAGCCACTTGGGGAGTGAACCAGCAATGAAAGATCTTTCTCCCCTCTTTGTAAATATGCCTTTCCAATAAAAATAAATAAATTTTAACACAACAAAAATTATAAAAAGAAAAAAATTCACTCAAGTAACACTCTTGGAACAGTCTTTGCCATATCAGGGTCTCTAAGGTATCATAAAATGACTGTTCCCCATACCAGGTGCTGATGTGGTCTGATAGCAAGGAGCGGCCTCCCACCCCTCCTCCCCTAGGACGCAGGAGAAAAAAGAAAAACTGAAACATCTGTCCTATGCACCTTCCTCCATACCTGACCCTTCCCACTCTACCTGGAGGCTCATGCGCGCATATATCCCTCTGAATTATTTAAACAATATTAAAAAGAAAAAAATTTAAATAAAAAAGAATAAAAGCCATGGTTTTCAGGACAAATGTATGTCATAAATGATAAAATATAACCACAAATTCCAACTCATTTAAAAAGTTAAACCAAAAAGTCTAATAATTTATAAAACATGAATCTACAGTTACTTTGACAATATTTAACAATATCATGCATGCAAACTACCAAAAAAATTCTTTCATGTTTACTTCTTAAGTTAAAAAGCAGCAGAATAAAACTAAGCACTGAACAAAACCAAGCAAATACTTAACCATACCATAAGATTAGCAAGAAATAATCTTATGCCTAACAAACTGTTATTTGTAGTCCCCACAAAAAATAATCTTATAGGTCATGACTCATAATTCACTTTACTCTAAAGATATTAATAAAATGTTAGAAGTTTAATTCTAACTAAAAATAGATCACTTAAACCAATATATTGTTTCCCTCCAAAATACCAGACTTTACCTGTGAAATTTCCATTTTGTTGTTCCTTGCTCATTGCCATTCGTCTCTGGTCACAATTTTTTCCATTCTCTGCCATTTCATATATCAGTCTTGAGGAGCTATTAGAGGAAACAAACAAAAAATCCAGAAATTTATACTTATTTTGTACTCTAAAACCAAATGAGGAATAATCATGGTAATGACACCCTACATACTGTTTGTATAATGTTTCTGAATTATTTTTCTCTTATAATCAAAAAGTCACTGATTTACATATAAATACAAAAACATGAAATAGAAAATTTAAAGCCACGTAGTTTCGTACGCCTTTTCCAAATCATTAATCCAGTGATTTTCCAAACTCAAATTTGGAGGCAATTTGTTCACACAGGAAAGATATCAAGTACCAGTAACCTTAAAATCCTGATAAACTATAAGATCTAATGTTCTTCTATTTCATACTTTAACATTAGATATATGATCCATTCAAAATTGATTTTTGTTTTAATCTTTCATAGTCCTTTTAACATTGTTAGAAAAAAAATAAGAGCTGGGGATGGGGGCGGGCCCAATTGAGCTGGGCTGCAGCACCACCCACTGGTAAATACCAAAACTGGGATGGGTCATGCATGTCTGAGCTGCAATCTGCTACCACACACAATATCCAGGGTTGGAGGAGAGCTTGGTAGGGGATCTTGGGGAACTCCTCTGCTGGACTACTGCTGGTGGCATGAGAGCCGGAACAGCATGTAGGCCATGCATGACTACACCTCAGCACTGCAAGTGAGGGCTAGGGCAGGTCAAGTTGTGCTATACACAGCACTTGCCAGCACACGCAAAAACTGGAGCTGGGGTGAGCCTGGTGGGGTTTGCTGTGGGTACCCCAACTGGACCACAGCACCCATTGGTTCACATGAGTTAGAGCTGGGGCAACACTGACCAGTCAGCTGCAGCCACTAGTACAGGAGATGGCTGGTGCAGGAGATAAATCAACCTGACCCTGCAACTGGCTGATGCACTCAGGAATCCAGTCTGAAGACCTCCCAGGTGAGGATTCTTGGGGGACTTGCCAACTGGATGGCTGGACTCCAACCCTAGCGACATGGAAAAATCACAAGTTATGCAGTTGGACCTTGGAGTACATGTACTGCAATTGGGCCTTCTTAGCTGTTGATGTCTGTGCAAGGGAGAGCATACCCAGATGCAAAGAGGTACATGGTAGACAGCTCATCTAGGCCAGCAGGGATGTCAGGTGACTTTTCAGAGGATGGAAAACAGAATAGGTTGGACAACACTCCTGGTCAAATTTTCAAAAAGTGACTGGGTCTGTTGATATCTTGTTAGCCAATAAAAAGATATTCTTAACCCTAGTGCAAGTAATCCTACAACATCTCAAAACTATCAAAGCCACGCAAGAAACATTCTCAGAACACTCCTCTCTTCACGTTGGAGTCTCTAAGGTGTCATCAAATGGCCATCCCTCATACCCAGGTGCTGATGTAGTTCAACAGCAAGGAGCGACCCCCCACTTTCTCCCCCACCCACAGTGGACACTGGAGAAAAAAAATAATAAAGCATTCATGACCCCCTTCTTCCACATCTTGACTACCCCTCCAACCCTAATCAGAGGCCCACACGGGTATACATCCTTCTCAACTATGTAATCAATATTAATAACCCACACTGACACATAGACCTAAGACACAGATCAATTAGGAAATGTCCTACTGAATAAAAATATATGGCCATTGAAGATCAGAATTGTAATGTTTAAGGTATGTATGGTAAACATATTTTATGTTATATTTCCTATTACAGATTTAAGTGTTTTTACTTTAAATCACTATAAATCAAACTAAATATCTATGAACTGACAAATGAATACAGAAAATATTGGTATATCTAAGTAACAAAAAATGTGACATACCCACACAATAAAAAGAGATGTAGTACTTACTATAAATGCACTTTAAGAAGTTCAATGGCAACAAAAATAAAAGGTAGTTTTATTTTACTACAAGATGCTCTTGAAGTAACACAGGCTTTTTATTATATATGTGTATGTGTGTATATATATATAAATAAATATAAATTTAATTTATATATAAATAAATTAAGATTTATTTTATTTACTTGAAAGGCAGAATTACAGAGAGGGAGAGATTTTTCCATCAGCTGGTTCACTCTCAAATGATCACAATAGCCAGACATTGGCCAAGCCGAAACCAAGAGCCAGGAGCTTCATTCATGTCTGATATGAGTACAGGGGCAATTACTTGGCAATTAACTACTTGGCAATCTTCTGCTGTTTTCCCAAGTGCTTAAGCAGGAAGCTGGATTGGAAGGTGGAAGGATGCAAACTTAACTGGCACCCATATATGATGTGACACTGCCAGGTGGCAGCTTAGCTTACCATACCACAACATTGGCCACTATAACAAAAAATCCCATCCTGTGAAATGTCTGGAATAGGTATACATGTAAGAACAGAAAGCAGATTTGTTGAAGAGAAATGGGAAGTGTCTGCCAATGTGCTATGAGTTTCTCTCAGGTGATGAAATTGTGGCAATGCTATCTAAATGTGAATCAACTATGAACTCCTGAATGGCTGAACTTTAGTTGGTAATTGTATGTGAATTATGTTTCAACAATTCTCTTTCAGAAAAAAAGTCATAAGCAGGAGGTAAAACTTCAAAATATATCTGTAGGTATGAATGGTATACTTTTCTACAAAATATCTTTTATTATGTTTATAGTAGCACAGGCTAAAGAGTCTTCAATGACAGTTCACACTTTACCCTAACTCACACTGTTGGTCTCTATACTTCTACGGTTTTAATAATTTTGCGACTATTTAAAAATTTATTTTATGTAAGTGAAGCTGACATCTTTTCACATGATTAATGTTTACAGTGCTTGCTTATTTCCTACTGACCAGTGGTCTTTTTTATTTTTTATTTATTTATCTTTAAAGATTTATTTATTTATTTATTTATTTGAAAGGCAGACCTGCAGAGAGAGAGAGAGAGAAAGAGAGAGAGAGAGAGAAAGATAGAGAGAGAAATAGGGAGGGACAGAAATATTTTCCATTTGCTGGCTAGCTCCCCAAATGGCTGCAATGGCCAGAGTTGAGCCAATCTGAAGCCAGGCACTTCTTCCAGGTCTTCCATGTGGGTGCAGGGTCCCAAGGACTTGCGCCATCCTCTACTGCTTTCCCAGGCCATAAACAGAGAGCTAGATGGGAAGCAGAGCAGCTGGAACACAAACCAGTGCCCATATAGGATCCCAGTGCTTGAGGGATGTAGATTAGCTAACTGAGCCATCATGCCAGGCCCTACTTTATATTTGTTAAATACTAGTATCACTGGAGCCTTTGACCACTATGTAAACTAAAAATAAACTGTCTAAACAAATTAAGAAACCAAAGACCATGTACAGATTTCAATATTTTTATGCCAAAAATTTCCAATGAGCCTCTTGAAGTTCCCTCACCATTATCACTGCAACAACATGGTTTCCTCCTTCAGTACAATTTGTTTGTGGCCACCTTTGTTCTACAGATTTATTACTTAGTAAGCTAATACTTAACAAGAAGTAAAGTATAAGTTTCCACTAGTACAGAAAACCTGCAGTAGATGATTATTAATTACTAGATTTAAAGTCTGAAAATCTGGACTTGGACCTCTAAACGCTTGTATCTTGAGCCAAGTTTCATTTTTTCCAGGCCTTGATTTTCTGAATCTACAAAGTAAGAGCAAGGGCTGTCTCTTTTATGGGACTGGTATTTGGATGAAATAGTATGCATGTATACACTTATGTATATGCAACTGTGTATGTAACTGCAAGTGTCAATACATCAAAGAGGTACTATATGAAGCAATAAATCTAGAAATTGCCTGAACCTGAAAAATTACTTTCTATCATATGCTTCACTGTTACTGGACCAGTAATATAATTATTGCTCATTCAATACCCATTCAAATAGTACTGTGGTCTCCAGCGGACATGGAGGATGTAACTATGAGTAAGGTAAGGTCTCTGGAAAAAGGCCACAGGAAAGCCAAATAAGCATGGGAGATCTGCTAGACTAAAACAGAAATGAACATATTTTGATCAAATTAGATAGAAATATTACAATTTCGTTTTAGAATCTAAAAGAATTGGGTTTAAAATCAAGCTTCATGAATAACTACTTTATGATGTTGCACAGGTTTTCAGATCTTTGTAAACATGTTTCTTTAATCTGTAAAAACAGGAATGACAGGACACACCTGGCAAAGTTAAAATGAGGACTAAACATTACCACATTTTATAGTGTATGCAATGTATGTAAAATTTCATTATATTGTCTCACATTTCATATGAACATATACTAGTATAATGATCAAGATCTGGAAGAATAAAGTACTACGGAAGCGGAGAGGACGAGACAGGCTAAAATTTTCATAGCAGCTGAAACTTTGATTTAATAAACTTCAGTTATATTTCTTTGAAGATGTTTTCTTTAAACACTACAGCCTAAGCAATTACAAAGAAAGAAGGATGAAGCTATTTTGCAAATTAGGTAAGACTACAGTATCACAGTAAGTTTATAAAATAGAAATTTAGTTCACAAATGTGAATTTTATTACTAAAATCAACTGAGGATGTTTGAACAGGAATTATATAAAGGAATGAAATATTTTCTAGTTTCTAGTCATTTAATTTGAAACTATAATAAAATTAGGTAAATACTTAAAACTGAGTGGGTTCAGTGGCCAGTGTGGTTGCTCAACAAGCTTATCCTCCCCCTGCTAGCACCAGCAGCTCATACTGACACCAGTTCCTGTGCTGGCTGTTCCACTTCGATCCAGCTTCCTGCTAGTGGACTGGGAAAGCAGGGGAGGATGGTCCAAGTTTTTGGGTTCCTGCATCCAGGTGGGAGACCTAGAAGAAGCTCCAGGCTCCTGATATCAGACTGGCCTACGCCACTTCAGTCACTTGGAGAATGAACCAGTGGACAGAAAACATTTCTGTCTCTTCTTCTCCCTATAAAAATCTGCCGTTCAAATAAAAATACATAAATCTTAACAAAACAGAGTGAGTTTACATTTAGCTAAAACCTACAGGCAATTTTTTAAAAAGATTTATTTTTATTGTTATTGCAAAGTCAGATACACGGAGGGAGGAGAGACAGAGAAGATCTTCCCTCCAATGATTCACTCCCCAAGTGTCTACATTGGCCAGTGTGATGCTGATCCGAAGTCAGGAGCCAGGAACTTCCTCCAGGTCTCCCACGAGGATGCTGGATCCCAAAGGCTTTGGGCTGCCCTTGATTGCTTTCCCAGGCCACAAGCAGGGAGCTGGATGGGAAGCAGGGCTGCCAAGATTAGAACCGGTGCCCATGTGAGATTCTGACACATGCAAGGTGATGACTTTAGCTGCTAGGCTATCGTGTCAGGCCGCAGGCAATTTCATTGAGAGATAAACAGCCAGTCATTCACCCTACATCACAATAAAATTAATTTGTAATGAAAGATGGCCATTTTAGAACATTAACCCCTGCAAAGCACTCTGATAACTGAACTAATTTCTCTTAATTTTTCCTATAATATCACCTTCAAGATATACAACTTTTAGTCAATCCAACTTGGGTCCAATTGATGTTGTGCTTACAATAATGGGATTGCACAATTATTTGAGGGTTTTGTTTTCAAAATATTGCAACAAGAATATAATATATCTTTATACAATGTGTTTAACAAGAAAAGCTTACCATTTCCTTTTCAAAAATTCTTTCTGAAAACATAAAAAGAATAGCCTATAATTTTGATTTTTGTTTTTTAAAAGTATTATCTAATCTGAAAGCTAGAGTGAGAGAGGAAGTATTAGGAAGGTATCTTTTAATTTACTGTTTAGCTCCCCAAATGGCAGCACCAGTCAGGGCAGACGCAAGACGAAGCCAAGAGCGAGGAACTTCATCCTTGTCTCCTAGATGGGTGGGAGGGGCCCAAAGTTTTGGTCATCTCTGTTGCTTTCCTTGGTATATTAGTAGAGAACTGAATATCAGCTCTGGAGCAGCCAAGAGTGTAACTAGCATTCAGATATGTGATGCCAATGTCCCAAGTATTGGCTCAGTCTGCTGCACTATGCCAGCTGCTAACCACTAGCAATTTTATCACCAGCATAAGCAGGTGAACATTATTGAGAAAAATCATACAACTGCATAAACTACTTTAAAATCAGTTCAACAGGGCCCAGCACAATGGTTCAATTGGCTAATCCTCCCCTTGCAAGCACTGGGAACCCAAATGGGTGCTGTTTTGCATCCCAGCTGTTCCACTTTCCATCCAGCTCCCTGCTTGTGGCTTGAGAAAGCAACAGAGGACAGCCTAAAGCCTTGGCACCCTGCCCCCACATGAAAGATTCCTGGCTCCTGGCTTCAGATTGGCTCAGCTCTAGCCATTGTGGCTATCTGGGGTATTAGCCAGCAGACAAAGATCTTTCCCTCTCTCTCCCCTTCTCTCTGTAAAACTGCCTTTCCAGCAAAAATAAATAAATAAAAATTAGTTCAACAAATATTTATCAGGCGACCATTATACATAGGCCAAATATTGTCTGCAATACCAAATTTGAAACCTCAAACTACTGTTTCTTCTGATTAAACTCTTCTCTGATACTTAACTATCTCATTTCTGTTCTTTCTCTTCACAAACTTTCTTTCTTACATTTTCCATTCTTAATCTCACTCACTGACATTTCTGCATCTTACAGTAACAAATGTAGAGAACTTCCCAACTGTCTGACTACTGAATCTACTAAAATATTGGTACCTTCGTCCACATGCCACTCTCTTTATAATCAGGACAGTGTCCTCTACCTACCAAGACTCAGCACATCAAAATACACTCTATCAGCCCCTCTCACGTCTCAGGACTGCACTCCTTCCACTAACTTCGTGTGTGTCAATGATCTTTTCTCCTTTATCCTTACACCAAATAAGCACTACCCAGTATTCCCCATTTCTCAGTACTTCACAGACATAATTCTCAAGAGTTGCCTATAAACAGTCTCCACTCCTTCATTGCCAAATCTGCTCAATGCACTACAACATGATTTCTCCTGACAAATGAAAAGAAACTGCTTTTGTTACGATCACCAATGACCGTGAAGTTGCTAAATCATCTTCCTGAGCCTTACCTTCAGTGGAATACAAGTATCCACTCCCTCTTTTTAAAAATATTCTCCTATTTTTCTTCCCGTTTCTTTGGTTCCTCTATTGATAGCCCCTCCTCTTCCTCCGCTTTGTAGAGTTCTTCAGATCCGGGTTCTAGTTTCCTCTTTGTATCCTCTTTATATTCTCTCCTTAATGACGTCATTTAATTACTCAGCCTTAAATGCCCTCCATATATTGACAATTCTTTCTTTCAAAAGTAGAATGATGTTCTGTGTGACAATGGTTTGTGAATATTCTGTAAAAATAATCAGAATCATAGAAGGGAACTTACAGAGTATCCAAGCTTATTCTATCCCTATAATTTACAGATAAAGCAACATCCCAGAGGTCAAGTGATTTTTGTAATGTCACAGAATAAGTGACAAACCTGCAGGCAGGACCCAAATGCATATTAATAATAGGTAGTACCTGTTGACAAGATACTTTCACCCTAAAATGTAAATTTAAGGTTATTTTTCTAAAAATTTTGAAAGCAACAGCTCAATCTACATGAGTGAAGAAATGCAAAAGCTGGTTCGTATATGTGATATAAAAGCTGAAGGTTCATCTCAAATCTCCTCAAGTTGGGAGAATGAGTAGATTTAAGCTTTCTGCGTTATAGTTGAAGGCACTATTGGACAGGGCTCACAACCATACAATTACTGACTAAAATGCCTGAGTGAAAAGAAAAAGAACATAACTAGTTTTATGACAAAACAGGTAGATGACAAAAATGATAAATATCTCCAGCACTAAAGCACACAGCATGGTGATGATCAAAGCCATTGATCATCTTGTCATTCCATGTTCCCAACTAAAATGTTGGTTTCTGCTACAAAATGCAAAGAACTAACAAAATGTTGGCTCTCCATAAGCCATGAAGAGAGGTCTCCCCAGAAACCACTCTTGATCTTGGATTTCAAACAGCCTAAACTAGAAGATAATACATTTCCATTGTGGGTACATTATGGTGGCATCCCTAACAGAATACAATAATGACTAGTATAAACATGAGGACCATGGTCATAGGACACTAATACTTCCCGTTGTAATACAGACTGGGAACAGGTTATCTGAAATGCTCCTTTTAGACAGGGACATTTAGAAGGGTTTTGTCTGGAGTACTTGCATATACATAATGCAATCTCTTGGGGCTCATGCCATTACATAAATTCATATATATTTGTGCCATACACATGTAGACTGAAGGTAATTTCAAGCACTATTTTTAGTGGCCCATGTTTGTATTGCAAAGGCAGAACTAGAGGAGAGACAGAGAGAAAAATCTTCCATCTATGGCCACTCCCCAAGAAGCCACAACAGCCACAGCTAAAACAAAAAGTTGCTAATAAAATTTATGTACAGTCTTTTGGTTGTTGGTTTCTGGTAAAACAGCATACAAAACACTGCCAAAATCAGCTGACAGAAGTCCTTTGTAGTTTGTATGTGCAGTGCAGTGCTAAGACAATAATAGTCCATTCATTTTAAACATTACCCATACTTGTAATGCAAAAACAATTTGAAACTAAATTACTGAGAGTCTTTCACAGAAAAACAAAAGCCATTTAAGGATGACATGATAAAGTAACTCCCTGAATAATAATATAATTTATTGACAAAATTCACAAGGTGAAAAACAAGATAAACAGCAGTAATTTATTCTTGATTTGGGAGCAATATTATTTCAAAATAAATTGACATATTTTCTGTTAAGAAAATTATCTACTCAAATAAATTATATTTCTCATAAAAATATTAAGTCAAATTCTCCAAAAAATATACAGGCTTTCAAATAAAGCACACAAAAACAGTCTAGTTTATACTCTGCAGAAGGCTTCATGCTTTCAGAATCAGCCATCCTTGATTATTTAGCTTAATTCAATTACAGACAACTTAAAAACAGCTGAAGATTTCCCTGACACTATTAAAATCAAGGAACTGCAATTTACTCTTAAAAACTGGACAAATAATCAAAGTGAGTTACATATCTTGGCCAATGAGGCTTTGATACAGTTTTCCATTTGCACAAAGGAATAAAGCCCAGATAATTCAAATATACTGCAATGCACAATAACAGTGACTATCACATTATCTGAGCTTAGAGTCAGACAATAACATCTATTAATATTGTATTTTCTGAAGATTCATGATCATTTGAATCTTCTTGAACTTTCTAAAGTTTCAGGGAAGAAGCCAAACTAAAACTCAAAAATAGGATACAATATAAAAGTATTGAAAAATCTCCATATACCACCCAGTAAGTTAGCAGACTATGTGGATATGTATTTCTTACCTAAAATATTTCTATACTTAACTTAGTGTAGTGTGGAATACATTAAACTCAGCACAGATGTCAATTAACTGAAAAAAGCCCCACTTCCCATCCAGCTCCCTGCTTGTGGCTGGGGAAGGCAGTCGAGGACGGCCCAAAGCTTTGGGATGCTGCATCTATACGGGAGACCCAGAAAAAGTTCTGGACTCCTGGATTCAGGTCGGTGAGCTCTGGCTGCTGTGGCCACTTGGGGAGTGAACTAGCAGATGGACAATCTTTCTCTCTGCTTTTCCTTCTCTCCATAAATAAGTAATTTAAAAAAAAATTTCAAGTTAAAAGTTTGAATTGAAAAGGAATTTTCGGATTTCTTTTTAGAGAGTCTAAGGTTTTGTAGGCTTTTTTTTTCATTTCTTACTTTCTATATGTAAAGCTGTTAAAACATGATTCTATTTGCATGGTAGAAATGTACAACTTATAAAATTACACTTTGAAAAATTCTATTTCTCATTTTATCATCTCAAAATGCTTAAGAAGTTATTCATAACCAATACAATCTTAGTAAAACAACGCCACAAAAAAGTCATCAGTTTAAGGGTAAGGTCAAGAATTAAGAAAGTGGGCCTAGTGCAATAGTGTAGTAGTTAAACTCTTTGCCTTGCACATGCCAGGATCCCATACGGTCATTGGTTCCAATCCCGGCGTCCCTGCTTCCCATCCAGCTCCCTGCTTGTGGCCTGGGAAAGCAGTCGAGGATGGTCCAAAGCCTTGGGACCCTGCACCTATGTGGGAGAACCAGAAGAACTCCTGGCTCCTGGCTTCAGATTGGCTCAGCTCCAGCCATTGCACTCACTTGGGGAGTGAACCATTGGATGGAAGATCTTCCTCACTTTCTCTTCTCCTCTGTATATCTGCCTTTCAATAAAAATAAATAAATCTTAAAAAAAAAGAATTAAGAAAGCAAAAAGATTACCAGTCTAGAATTGAGAGAATTAGTAACTGAGACCTTGGGGATATTGCTTCATATCTCTGATTATCTCTTCCCATTATAAGGCACATCAAGCAGAAGTCATAATTTCCTTTCTATTCTGATAGTATAAAATTCTAACAGACACAAGGGAAGGGTTTTAGTTTTACACAAATAATGACTACTTCTGTATAAATAGATTAACATGATGCTAACAACTATCTTTGGGGACAAGTTTTTGCTCTTGCTGTTTTAGGTTTTATTTATTTTTATTGGAAAGGCACATTTACAGAGAGAAGGAAAAAGAGATCTTCCATCGGTTGCTTCAATTCCCAAATGGCCACAATGGGCTGGAGCTAAGCTGATCCAACGCCAGAAGCTAGGAGATTCTTATGGTCTCCTGCAGGATTCCAAGACTTTGAGCCGTCCTCCACTGCTTTGCCAAGACATAAGCAGGGAGCTGGATGGGAACTGGAGCAGCCAGGACATGAACCAGTATCAATATGGAATGGAGGATTAACCAGTTGAGCCATCATGCCAAGCCCAGGGAATGGTTCCAAAGGCCTCAAATAGCATTTCAGCAGCACATAAATAGCAAAGCAGCAGTTCAACACTCTCCATTATGAGAACAGAACATGCATCCCTACTGATTCTCACAGCTTACACTGACTAGATTTCCCTTTTGCCTCTTAGGTTATTGCTACATGAGTTATTAGTGAACTACTTTGACAAAACTTTAAACTTACTGCTTAATGAGCCTCCCAAACTTGTCCCTAAATAGTGGGGAGTTTAGCCTTCTATGTCATTAAATATTTTCAAATGACAAATTTCCATGCTTCAAATTATTTATATCGAGATGATGCATTTGACCCAGATAATCCTAAAATTTATGGTGCTTGAAACAGAATCTTATTATCCATATTTGAAAAAACAGTAACAGAACCTGCTATATGTTCTCTACCCATTAAAATGTTACTAATGTCTCACTCCATCAGACTAACTGACCATAACTTGTTATAGTCATTCAACACTTACTGAGAAAAAAGTTTCTGCAGCATTTTTGACACCATTAAAATATCATTCTTCACCCTCTTTAAAGGTTATTTTGGGCTTCATTTGTTCTTAAATAACTTCCTAGTAATATGACTTGAGACATTCATTTCTACATTACAGTGCAATTATTTTCACCAGTTAATTCTAGAAACCAAATGGCTTCATGACAGTTCTACAAGATAATAAACACTGTACTTGAAAAACTGTAAATTGTATTTTTGTTCACTTTTTTGTGTGTGCCAAATGAGGTACATACATGCACTAACAAGTGTTAGAAGAGACAGGAGTTGAAGCTCAGCAAGTTAAGTCATAGCTTATTATGCTGACATCCCATTTGAGTGCTGGTTTCAGTCTTTGTGCTCCATTTATGATCCAGCTCCCAGCTAATGCACCTGGGAAAGCAGCAGAGGATGGCTCAGGTGCGTAGACTTTGCCACCCATGTGGGAGACCCAGTAGAATTTCCAGGCTCCTAGCTTTGGCCTGGCTGAGCCATCACCATTGTGGCTATTTGGAGGGTGAAACAGTACATGGAAGACCTCTGTATTTTACCTTCTCTCTCTATTTCTGCTTCTTAAATCAATCATTTTTTAAAAAGATTTATTTATTTTTATTACAAAGTCAGATACACAGAAAGGAGGAATGAAAGAGAGGAAGATCTTCCGTCCAATGATTCACACCCTAAGTGACCGCAATGGCCAGTGCTGCGCAGATCCAAAGCCAGGAGCCAGGAACTTCTTTCCCAGGTCTCCCACACAGGTGCAGGGTCACAAAGCTTTGGACTGCTTTCCCAGGCCACAAGCAGGGAGTTGGATGGGAAGTGGAGCTGCTGGGTTTAGAACTGGTGCTCATATGGGATCTCGGCGCGTTCAAGGCGAGGACTTTAGCCATAAGGCCACAGCACCGGGCCGAATCAATCAATCAATCAATCTTAAAAACAAAACTGTGAGATATTCTTTCTCTCCATAAAAACTAGATTGGATATTTAACACATCACTAGTCTAACAAAGGGAAGTCTCTAAGGTCTCCTATCTTTGAAAAACACAAACTAAAATAGAGACTCCAATAATATATGGCCAAAAGGTATAGGGTAAACATGAGGCATGGTGGGAATAGAAACAATGTGAGCAACAGGAATAAACAGCTGGAAGGGTCAGCTCCCAAGACAAGCAGCTGTAGCACCAACACTGCAGGGATCCTGAACTCTGGAGCAGCTAAACCTGTCACGTTCTCATCAGGCTAAAACCACAATGGCTACAGTAGTCCCAAGTCAGAAGTACCCCCTCTAATGCCAAGTGTCCCCCTAACAATTTTCTGGCCAGTGTGGTGGCTCAACAACCTAATCCTCACCATATTCTTGCAGCACTGGCATCCTATAGGGGTGCCAGTTCATATCCTGGCTGCTTCACTTCTAATCCAGTTCTCTGCTTATGGATTGGGAAAGCAATAGAGAAAGGTCAGGGTCCTTAGGCCCCTAAACCCACGTAGGAGGCCCAGAAGAAGCTTCTGGGTTAGGACTGGCTCAGCTCCAGTTGTGGCTGTTTGGGGAGTGAATCAGCAGATGAAAGTTATCTCTGTCTCTATAACATCTGCCCTTCAAAAAGCAAAGATAATTTTTTAAAGTAAAATTGTAATCCATTAATACAAGACTCTAGGGATCAAACCTTCAATCCGCGAATCTTTGAGAGATACCTAAGCTCCTATTCAAATCACATACAAAAAGCTCAGTGAGGCCCAAGTGAGATAAAGAAAAGGAAATTCTATTCAAAACACTGCAACCAAACTATAGAATACTAAAGCAAAAGTGATCTTGATCTTGCAAAAAGTCAAAAAGGACAGACTGCTGACAGTGAAGCATCAGAATTACAACAGTATTCTCAACAGCAAAAAGGAAGTTAAACAAACAATGTTGGGCCTGGTGTGGTAGCCTAACTGCTAAAGTCTTCTCCTTGCACATGCCAGGATCCCATAAGGGCTCTGGTTCTAATTCTGGTGGCCCTGCTTCCCGTCCAGCTCCCTGCTTTTGGCCTGGGGAAGCAGTAGAGGATGGCCCAAAGCCTTGGGACCCAGCACCCATGTGGGAGACCTGGAGGAGACTTCAGGTTCCTGGTTTTGGATCAGATCAGCTCCAGCCGTTGCAGCCATGTGGGAAGTGAATCATCAGATAGAAGATCTTCCTCTCTGTCTCCCCTCCTCTCTCAATGAAAATAAATCTTAAAAATACAAAAAACAAAACACTGCAAGGCCAAAGCCTTGGGACACTATACCCATGTGGAGACCTGGAAGAAGCTCCTGGCATTAGATCCACTCATCTCTGGCTGTTGCAGCACTTGGAGAGTGAATCAGCAGGTGGAAGATCTTTCCCTCTCCTTCTCTCAGTAAATCTGACTTTTAATAAAAAGAAATCTTAAAAAAGAAACACACAACAATACTGCAGATGTATGTCACTAATTGCAATTTTATTAAAATACTGTTGGGAAGGAATAAAACCCATAAAGGTTTGATATTAAAAAGTCCAAAGGCACTAAACTATGTTGGAATAATTATTGGATAAAAAATATATATGTCAAGATTGCATTTATCTTTATACTTTCATTACAGAATCATGACAGAAAACCATTTTATAGAGACCTTAAATTCCTAAAGACAAAGAAAATCCTTGTACCTCATCCAGCACTGTGGTGTACCAAGAAGAGATGAAGAAAATTTATGCCGGCAAGAAAATCTTATACCTTTCTCTTGATTTCAGGTCTTTTGAAACCTAGAGACCTGACAGTTTCTAGAAGGACTAGACTCAATGAAGGAAACAGTCAAATTAACCAATTTTAAATTCACTGAACTTTTACTGTGTCCTCTTCTGAATCACATAGCACCCTCTGACAAAATAAAATTTGGGATGATTTATTTATTTTTATTTGAAAGAAAGAATTTACAGAGGAGAGACAGCTCAGAGCGAGGTCTTCCATCCACTGATTCACTCCCCACATGACCTCAACGGCCAGGGCTGAGCTGACCCAAAGCTGGTAGCCAGGAGTTTCTTCTGGTCTTCCAGGTGGACACAGAGGACCACAGAGGACCAAGGACTTGAGTCATCCTCCTCTGCTTTAACAGGCCATTAGCAGTGATGGGTCAGCCAGCACACGAACAAGTACCTGTAGGTATATGATTAGCCTGATAAACTACTGTGCCAACCTCAAATTTGACTATTCTTAATTTTGTACAATTAAAACCTTTTATGTGCTTAAAACAAGTATGTGTGGGGGGCCGGTGCTGTGACTCAACAGCCTGATCCTCCACCTTCAAGTGCAAACATCCCAATGGGCAATGGGTTCATGTCCTCGGGGCTCCAATTCCAATACAGTTCCTCAGCTTTGGAATGGCTCGGCTCTAGCCATGGCAGTCATTTGGGGAATGAAACAGTGGGTGGAAGATCTGTCTCTCCCTCTCTGTAAAACCTGCCTTTCTAATACAAACAAATAAATCTGTGTGTGAATGTGAAAAAAAATGTATGAAAACACTGGTTTTCTCCCTGCTAGATGGAATTACTTAACTAGTTATGTAGTTTTTTTTCCTTAACATTTATTTATTTAAGTCAGATTTGGTGGATGAGGGGAGAAGGAGGGAAAAAGGAACAGGAAGAGGAGAGAGAGAGGGTGAGGGGAAGAGAAGGAAGAGAATGAACCACAAACTGGTTCATTCCTCCAAATGGCCACCATGGCCCGAGCTGGAGTAGTGTGAAACTGGCAGCCAGGAGCTTCTTCCAGATCTCTCATACGGGTGCAGGTATCCAAGGACTTAAGCCATCCTCTGCTGCTCTCCCAGTCCATAAACAGGGAGCTGGGTCAGAAGTGGAGCAACCAGGACACATTCAGGATGATCCCATATGCAGGTGCCACAGTCAGAAAAGCGTGTAACACCACCATGCTGGCTCCATCTGACTATTCTTTTTTCAAACTCTCCTTCTAAATCTCTGTGATATCATCCTCTTAACCAATCTGAACCTCTCCTCACTTCTGTCTCCTTAAGTGACTCATCAGATTCTGTGGTTAAAGATACTGGTGTGAATTTATATTTCTGGGATTTATATATGTTAGTAGCACTATTTGGATGACTCTAAGTTTCCAAAATTTAATTATATCCTCTCCTCCCCAAATCTACCAACCTTCTTGTAAAAAAACAAGCCTCCCAGTACCTGGCACAACCACCTACTCAGTTACTAAATCTATAAACTCAGTTATGCTCAAGTTTTATCTTTTCCTTACCACTCAGCTAATTCAGGACCAAGTCCTATTTCAATGTATTTAGTATCCCCACACTGCTCTTCCCATTCTTTGCCACTTCCTAATCCAGACAGCTCCACTTCGTCTTACTTCAGTGGACTTGTAACTTCTCATTGCATTTCTATTCTTGTCTTCTTCAACTCATCCTTCATAGGTAAGTAAATCATACCTTACAAATAAGTTGTATTTCTTTTCTAAACTGTACATAGATTTCCTATTGCACTCAAAATCAAATCCAAACTCATTTCCAGTCTGCAAATCTCCACATGAGCTATGTCCTAATGTACCCTTGTGGCTTTCTCTATTGCTATAATTCTACATCTACTGTGCTAAAGCCTCAAAGATGCACATTCCTGTACTGCTAGCTCTTGCTGAGATCCATGTATGTTTCTTTTATTTTAATTTTATTGCAAAGTCAGATATACAGAGAGGAAGATCTTCCGTCCGATGATTTACTCCCCAAGTGACTGCAACGGCCGGTGCTGTGCCAAGCCGATCCAAAGCCAGGAACCAGGAACCTCATCCAGGTCTCCCACATGGGTGCAGAATCCCAAGGCCTTGGGCCTTCCTTGACTGCTTTCCCAGGCCACAAGCAGGGAGCTGGATGGAAAGCGGGGGTGCTGGGATTAGAACTGGCGCCCTTTTGGGATCCTGGTGCGTTTAAGGTGAGGACTTCAGCCTCTAGGCCACCACACTGGGCCCTCATGCATGTTTCTTTCATAGCACTTTTCATTTCCCATTACTTTCCCTAGAAACTGGTTTAAGATGTGTGATACAAAATACTTGTTCACTTAACTGGAGGATAAACATATAAGGCACACAAAAAACATCGGAGAATTTTTCCTTTTTCAAAAAATTTATCTAGCATTCTCAGCTGTAGGCAACTGCCTAGCCTGCCTTGTATCCAGGCAAGTGTTAGACGGCAGGGAGAAAAGCAGCCAACAGCTGGTACGCATTCTGAACACGGTTAATGCTAACTATATCAGTATGCCAGCATAGTTGCGAATTTTTCTTCATCCTTTTTTCTTTTCTTTTCTTTTTTAATGACCTAGGGGAAAGGGAATGGAGCACTGGCCATGCCACCACAGGCACTCGCCAGCCAGGGATTCCCAAATGACATCACTGCCACCATTTATTATTACTAGGGGCCAGGGGACTGGGGACAGGTCAGAATGGGAACCACTGAGGGCTAGTTTGACATATTTGAAATGATTTCTGTGGGCTTCCACAGACCAGACCATTGCACCCTCTGGTAATTGAGGGAACAGAGATGGATGGATCAGAAGCAAAAATCAGGGGGACCTCTCTGGGCAAGGCCAAAACACCAGCCTCTCAAGAGCTGGGGCTGGTGGTGGGCTGGTAGCAGACTGGGCCAGACTAACTCACAACACCTATCAGCACTCATGAAATCCATGAGTGGGTCTGGTAAGACTTCTTTAGGGTCACTCCAGCTAGGCCACAGCACCAGCTGGCACACACAAAAGCCAGGACTAGGAGCCGGCCCAGCCAGGCTAGGCTAGGCTGCAGCACCCATCAGTGCATTCGAGAACAAGGTCTGGGGCAGACATGGTAGGAAATTTTTGAGCACACCCTACTAGACTGCAGCACCTGCTGGCCTGTAGATGGGCCAGGACTGGGGACAAATTGGGCTTGGGGTGGTCCTGGTTGGGTTAGCACCTACAGGTGACAGCCAGGACTGGGGGCAGTCCAGAAGTGGCTTGACTGCAGCACCCACTGGAATGTGTAAGAACTGAGGTTGGAGGCAGGCAGAGAAGTTCTTAGGGGTCACCACAAATAGGCCACAGCACCTGCCAGCAAGCATGAGAGTGTGGTGCAAGGGGTAGATTGAGCCTGATCCCACATCAGCTGGCACACATACAAGCCAGGTCTATCTAAAGACTTCCCAGGTAAGGTTTCTTAGGCGATCACTCAACTAGATTGCTCCACTCCATCTGAGTGAAACTCACATAGACATGTGGTCTAATCCTGGAGCACATGTTGCAGAACTGGGCCCTCACAGTTGCCCACCCTTGTGCAAGAATGACGCATACCCAGACGACAAATCAGCCAGCTCATCTAAACCAACCAAAGACCTTGAGGACCTCATCAAAAGATGGAAAGGACAGGATGAGCAACATTCCAGGTCAGGCTCCACATCAAGCACCTAGACTAAGGTGGACAGGACAACCAACAGGTCTTAGAAAGAATTTCACGCCTCTGGTCTAACAAAGCTGACAACCTGACAACCTCTCAGAACAAGCAAGACCACTCAAGTAACACACTTGGATTATTCTTTCTCACATCAGGGTCTCAAACAACCATCTCTCTTCTTGGGTAGTAGTGACACGGCAAAGAGCAGTATACTTTCTCCCCATCAACCCCTTGGGACATAGGAGAGAAAATTGAAACACTGGGCTCACCCACCTTCCTCTCCAATCCTGACTCTCTCCAAACTAATCGGAATTGGAGGCCCACATGGGTCGGCAACCCCCTCACCTTTATAATAAATATTAAAATGAAAAAAAAAACCACACACACATGTATCTGAGGGGCCAGCACTGAAGCTAAGACATGTAAAGTTGCCACCTGTGACAATGGCATCCCGTATGGGTACCAGTGTGAGTCTCAGCTGCCCTACTTCCAATCCAGCTCCCTACTAATGTATCAGGAACAGTAGCAGAAGATGGCCCAAGTCCTTGGGTCCCTATACCCATGTGGTGGATGTGAAAGAAGCTTCTGGCTCCTGGCTTTGGACAGGCCCAGCTCTGGTTGTTGTAGTCATTTGGGAAATGAGTCAGCAGATGGAAGATCACTCTCTCTCTCTGCCTCTCCTCTCTTTCTGTAACTCTGCTGCTTAAACAAATCTTTTAAGAAAACATTTATCCGAGAGGCAGAGTCTGAGGATAAAGAGCCCTTTCCCCAAATGCCTGCAATGTCCCAGGCTGCAGAACTGAAGCCAGTAGCTAGTAACTCAATCCACATCTCCTGGTCCTGTAGGTGGCTGGCAGGAGGCTGATAACTGAGCCATCCCTGCTGCCTCCTGTGGTGCACATTACATAAGGCTGGAGTCAGGACTGGAGTGGAGCAGTGAATCCAGACATCCAGATATGGTTCATGGGCATCTCAATTGCTGGGTCAAATGTTCATCTAGACAATGATTCTTCCATGCAGAGAAATTAACTGCTAGATGATATCACTAAACATCAAAAGAAAGGCTGATCTCAACACCCAAATTCTATCTTATGGCTTACACACACAATGTAAACTGTTAACAAAATTACAAAATGTTTCCAAGAATGGCCTACAGATGTCTCTTGGTTTAGAATACCACACAAGCCATAAAATGCAACATGAAATGTACACTGAGATATTTACTTACTGAGGCCTTATTAGTCATGAGTAAACAATAATGCAGTAGGCATTCCTTCAAATGGGGGTTGGAAAAGTTTTATGAATAGCTCAAGTGGCCACATGAAGACAGCGATAATAATCATGGTTTACTGTATGCTGGGCACTGCTTAAATGCTTTACTTAAACCTATGCACAGTTAATAAACGTACAATAAGGGTGCTGACTTCCTTGTCCAGGAGGAGACTGAGATGGCAAAGCAACTAGCCCAAGTAACAGCTGGAATTTGAACTATGGCAATCCAGCTGCACAGCCCTTGAACTTGGTACTATAAGCTTAGTCCTTCCAAACCATCACCAAAGAACTTCCTCCAAAACATCTGAACTACCAGGAATAACTACAAACTCTTTAGCAACTACAGACCAGTTGGCATAGGATTACTCACTGCACTGTCTTTGCCCAATTGAGATATCCCTGAACTGTTAGGTAGCACCTTTTATCTGACACAGTATCTTCTGTTCAAATTTCCTTGGTTCTACAAATCAAACATGGTATGCTTAAATGAGTTTTATATAAGGGTTTACATAATATATAGCTTCTGTTCAGCAAACTATTCAACAATGCTAAAGAGCATCTCTAGGCAACATCCTCTTTAAAAGCTTATTCTAAAGAATATGTGTTAATCTTTGGGAAAGAAGATTATCAACTAACACAGTCATAATTATGTTGTATGTGTCTAATTTATACTATTTATCAGAGTTCTCTAATTTAGAGATATACAAAGGTCCTGTGGCTGGAAACAGGAATACTACTTGCAGCCAGTGCTACCAGTCTAGGATAGTAAAGACCAAACAGGCTTGGGAAATCAGTGCAGCTAGAAAGGTTCCAAACAAGAGAAAGAAAAAACTCTTCTTCTATGGTGGTTATTTATTGAGAATGAAAAATAACAAGATAAAATGACTACAAATAACAGATAGGTAACATCACACAGTATTAATCGCAAACAGCTGGGCAATGTTATTTTTAGTTAGGTGCAAAGCAGCTCACCACATTCACTTAGCAGAGACAGGTGCTTCAAGGATCCTGTCACTTCTACCTGCCAGGAAGAAGTCTCAATTCCTGACAGTAAGGAGGCACCATTTCAGAATTCCTGTTCTGAACAATATAAAAGTCTTCTCTTACTCCATCCCACAGAAATTCTTGCCAAGCACAGTGGTGCTTTCCTATAATTTACAAAAGTAGACAAGCTAAGAAAAAAAAAAGGACATATGTGTTGTACTTATGCGTACACGTACATGTTCTGTGTGTATATTCCCACAGCACCTGAAAGAAAATATTTTCATGCAAACGAGGAAATATTATCAAACTAGATCAAGAGGCAGGCCTCAAGACATTCTTTGCCCAACAGAAAGAACACCTGGAAACTTAGTTTCAGTTCAGGTTCTGGCACTTTTTCCGCCAGATTACTTCAGGCAATCCAAGTGCTGGCTGTTCCAGAGCCCTTGTCCTCTCCTCTACTAAACAAGCAGATGTTCTATGTTCACAGTAGTTCCTTCTAATTCCAAACATTGGTTTCAGTAAAATAAGGTTTCTGACTTAATATTAAGTGGATAAAGTAGAACTATTTCAAATCTTTAGTTAACTACATACAAGCACCAAAAATTTCAGCTTTTCTGCACTTGGAAATTCTCATTTAACAATAACCAGGAAGAGACTGACAGAATTCTGACTCCTTATGAAGGACTACACGATTGTAACAAAATGGGAATAATCCGATGAGCGGGGGTGGAAGTTTGGGGGGGAAAATCACAGCCAATACGAAATTGTACCACATAATTCAAAATTCAAAATAAAAATGAATAAAAAAACAATAACCAGGAAAAAGCAGACTTAATGCCCAAATGTAACATACTCATTTTCCAGTTACTTTACTTATTAACCACAGTGACTAATTCAGTGGATCATAGTATCAAGCTATCCTCAGGTAGTTTTACTGTCTTAAAAAGTAGGACAATGATAATTTCAGTAAAGCCTAATAGTATTTTCAGATTAAAAAAGCACACAATATAAAACATCAAATTTGGAAGTGATTAAAAGTAACATGATTCTGCACTGACACACCTCCAGCTATCACAGTAAAATGACAGTATTATCACACTTGCATTTATACAGTGATTTCCATTTTTCTGTCTCAATCCGTGTCACAGTCTGATGAAATAAAGGGAGTGGTACTTTTATCAAGACAGACCAGACCAGCTTAGAATGTTAATTAGCCTGCTAGCCTTTAATCAATAAATAATATTAGAGCCCAGACTTCAGGTGATTTTAAGTGCAATGATTTCAAAACCTTAAAAATCAGTGATGCAAAAACGAAGGCAGAAAGAAATTGGAAAAATGAGAAAAACAAAAGAAAAAACTGAGTAGTAGTCCTTGAATCAAAATGGAAATGAACAAAAAGAATGCAAGATCAGATTTGGTAGTTATTCAATCAATAAGCAAATTTACCACATGTTAAACTAACGATACACCCAACATTTATAATTTTCATCTAAAAAATGCTCATCATTTCATAGATGAGCACAAAACAATTGTATAATGAGAAAACAAGAATATTCAAATTGAATAAAATGATTAAACTAGCTACAGGTGGAACTGTAGTGTTTTACAACATGGGTGTTGAGTCCCAAATGCTCTGCTTCCAATCTGGCTCCTTGCTAAGGGGCCTGGGCAAGCAGCAGAGGATGGCTTGAGTGAGTGCTTGCCCTCTGAATCTTCTTGGAAGACAGGGGTGAAGCTCCTGGCTCCTGCCTTCCTCCTGGCCCAGCCCCTGCCTTGTGGTCATTTGGGGAACCCATGGATGGAAGATGTCTCTATTTCCCTCTACCTCTGTAACTGTGATTTTCAAATAAACACACACACACACAACCCTTTAAAAGGAGCTGTACAGTCTAGCAGAGAGGGTTAAATAATTTAAGAAAAAAACAGCTATAGGTAAACTGTTGATAGGCATCAAATTGCTCACTGAGGTATTTCAGGCAGCTGGTTCTATGCATATTTCCTTCTGGAAGGGGACTCACAGGAATTAAACTAGGAACCAACTGCATGGAAGGTTAGATTCCCTCACAGGAAACAAAAAGGCTTCAGTGGTTTGAAATAATGCAGGCAAGGAAATCAAATATTAAAGACTTCCACTTTGAAGTCAGCACATACCAAAGCTTAAGGGAAACAGACTCTAGAATGCATATGTGCTGCCTAGCAAGGACAGTTTCTCTTTATCATCCCCTCTGCCAGGAACTAAGAAGACAGAACTAAACTCAGACCTAATGAAAACGCACTTAGCAGGTGTTAGCTTCGGGAATAGAACATCCTGTGTCATGACAACACCAGAAATAACATATGCTAGCTTCTCGGGATGACCCAGGCAACCTCAACAGATCTCTGAAAGTCCCAAAGGAGAACTGAAAGACATTTAGAAGAGCAACGCGGACAAGGTATAGGACAGTGCTGGTCTAGCCAGTATCAGACTTGCACGGAGTTGTAGGGAAATAATGACAGCTGTGCACGATCTCTCGGAGGTTGTCACACTCATTTAGCCGTGAGACACTAGGCCACGTGTGGCTTCTTAGAATCTTAGGGACGGAGATAAAGCCGACCTTCGACCCTCACTGCAATGAAACCCAGGGGTCAGGACGAGGAGCTGGCCGAAAAGTATTTTTTTTTTCCCCAAGAAAGTGGTGACAGATCCCAACAGGTTTTCGGCCAAGGTTCTCAGAAGCGAAGGCCCATTTCTTGGACCACCGAGCACCACCAGCGCCTTTGCACTTGCACTATGCAGAGCCTGAATCTTGGTCAGGAGCGGGGACATTCAGCATCACGCGACAGTGGCCGCGGAGAGCACGAATCAACGTGACAACGATGCCGCGGGCGAGCTCGGTTACCACCAGGCACGATACCGGACACCGTCAGACACAAGCCACTGTCCTCCCAGCGCTCCGGCGTGTCGGCCACCAACCCTAAGTGTCCTCAACAGCCCGGCTGCCGTCAGCCCGAGGCACCCCGAGTCAGCACCCCACAGCGCTGCTGGAAGTCGGAGTCCAGGTGCCCCAGATCTGCACCGCCTGAAGCAGGACGGCGCTGGCACAAGCCACACGCTCGGAGCCTCGCTTCAGCCCACTCCTCCGGTTCCCGTCCCGACTCGACGCGTTCATTTACCTACCCGCTCCGACCCCGGTTGCTCCGGATTCTGGAAGCGGCTCTGGACCGACTCTCACACCCGCCGCTGGGCTCCAGCCAACCGGAACCTGTGCGCGTCACTTCCGGCCCTCTCCCCCGCCTCCCCTCTTTAGAGGCGGCTTCCGAGAGTGTGTGAGAGAGGGAAAAAAAAGCGTTCCTTCCTCCTTTCCGGCCGCGGCGGGTCCTCGCGGGATTTCGATGGGGCTGCGGGTTCGGGGCCTGGCGTGGGGGCGTGGCGACGGGGCGCTCTTGATCCGGAACTCGTCGTGAGGGAGCGCAGGAAGAGGTCGCTCCCGCGGCTGCGGCGTGTTCGCTGTCCAGAAGCCTGGAGCGGGTCGGTGAGGGACAAGAGGTACGCCGGGTACGTAGGTTCTTCCTGGGGCGAGGAGGGTCCCCGCCGCGTCCGAGCGCTTCTTCCCGCTTCCATGCCACGGCCATCCCAGTCCGCCCAGTAGTAAACTGGCCTCCGCCCCTGGGGGGTCCGTGGGGGACCCTCCCGGCCCCGTGCTCGGCCTCCCTTTTGAAGGAGCGTCCAGAAGCTCTCCTTTCCAGCTCGGTCCTCCTCCCAGGGTGCGGGTCGCTTCTTGGGAAGAGCTGGTTTCTCATGAGGTGGAAAGAAGTGTTCTCCCGCCCTGTCCTGGAGTTACTGCCTGAAATGCTCTTTAATCCTTGAGCATGTGTCCCCCGACCCCAGCGCTGCGAGTTTGGGAAGGCCCAGTTGTTTCTTCTCCCTGAACCCGCTTTGGCTTGGCTTTGTGATCATTTGGGGAGTGAGCCAATATATAGATGTCTCTCTTTCCGCTCTCTCTCTGACTCTGAAAATCATAAATGAATCTTTTAAGAAAAGGGGTTCAGCGCTGCGACTTGCAGCGCAGGCATCCCATATGGGAAGCTCCACTTCTGATCCGGCTCCCTGCTTGTAGCCTGAGAGGGCAGTAGAGATGGCTAGAGTCCTTTGGACCTTGTACACACCCCCCCGTGGGAGACCTGGAAGAAGCTCCTGGCCTTTGCCTGGCCCAATTCCTGCCCATGCAGCGATGGAGGACCTTTCTGTCTCCTCGCTCTGGTAACGACCTTTCAAAAAAATGTTTTAGTTTTCAACATAAAGAACACGTTTGAAGTACTTCATAAGCCTGTAGGTGGTGAAATCCAGCAGTAGCTGGAGGGTCCAGCTGGGAGTCAAGGAGAGGATCCCACATTCCTGATGATTTGGGAATAAGATTGTTCTGACAGATTGTTGCCCCTTCCCACTAGAATGTTGGCTGGGTAAGGAGAGGGATCTTTTGTTTTTTTATTTCCAGGATCAACAAGCTTGTCTGGAGCATAGTAAGTCCTCAGCGAATGATCAGGAGGTGGCGGGCTGCTGGTTTCCACCTGGCCCAGTATTGGTGGCCCAATGGCTGTTGTAGCTATTTGGGGAATGAACCAGAAAATGAAAGTTCTTTCCATAATTCTTTCAAAATAAATCTTTAAAAGAAAGAGAGCATATAAACCTATCCTGTTCAATAGAACTTTTCTGTTGAAAATGTTATGTTTTACCAGTGGAAAGTCACAAGCCACATTCAGGTTGTTGAGCTATTTAGAACTTTAAATGTAGCTGAGTGCAACTGAAGAATTGAATTTCTATTTAGTTTAAATTCATCTACATTTACATGACCACATGTGGCTGTGGCTGTTGGACACAACAGTATAGAAACACTAAATTAGGGGCCAAATATGTAAGCATTGTATTACATCCAAGGCATTTAATGTGTGTAAAATTAAAAGTTTATTTGGTGAATTAAAAAAAAATCTCTGCATAAGAAGGCGGCTCATGAGAAATGAGTGGCAGGCATTCAGTAACTTGAACCATCTTTTCTACTTTCCAGGGTTTACATTGGCAAGAAGCTGGAATCAGGAGCAAAGCCAGGTATAAAGCCCAGGTACTTTGATGTGGCTTCCTTGCCTATTGAAGTGGCCTTTTATGAAAATAGCGCTAGAAAGGATTTCAAGTGCAGGAAGAGGTGCAGAGTTCAGTTTGGTAGATGTTTCAGAAAGTATCTAAAAAGTAAAGACTTACTTTATTAATTAAAAAGGGAAGAAGGATGATCTTCCTTTGTCTTAAGTGATTGATATTTACACTTTTGGAAAACTCAGTAAATATTAAAATGGCAAAAATTACATTGGGCTCATATGGGAAACACAGCCCATCTATTATAGTGCTACTGGTTAATTTCTTTGTTCCCCAGGGAGAAGTGAGGGATTGGAACCACCAGAACAGCTGCATTTTGAATATACAAATAAGCATGGGACATACTGTTATTGTTTAGATCCATTAGGTATCTTGATAAAACACATTTCCTTTCTCTCCAGGACTCAGGAGAGCCTGGGGATTTTTGAGCTAGACAGGTATAGTTCCATCAGCATTTAAAATGTGCTGGATATATGTGCTAGAATGTTTCTAGTACACAGGGGATGGGTTGTATCAGGGGACATGGCTTAAGACTCAACCTGTCTGACAAGTCTGGAACTTTCACTCCCCCATATTAATGTTTTTCCTTTCTCTTAAGATGCTCTCCAAACCCTTGATTATGGAATATCTGGCTCATCCTAGTGCACTCAGCTTGGCTGCTGGAGTTGCCTGTGGTGTGTGCCTGGGCTGGGGCCTCCGAGTACGCTTTGGGATGATTCCCAAAAGATCAACAAGTGAAGCAGACACAGAGAGTGACACTGAAGAGACCATCTTGGGAGAGAGTGAGGAGTATAAAATGGTTCTTGTGGTTCGAAATGACTTGAAGATGGGAAGAGGAAAAGTTGCTGCCCAGTGTTCCCATGCAGCAGTGTCTGCCTACAAGCAGATTCAAAGGAGAAATCCTGAAGTGCTCAAACAGTGGGAATACGGTGGCCAAACCAAAGTGGTGGTCAAAGCCCCTGACGAACAAACCCTGATTGAATTATTAACCCATGCAAAAATGCTAGGACTCACTGTCAGTTTAATCCAAGATGCTGGGCGTACACAGATTGAACCGGGCTCACGAACTGTCCTAGGAATTGGGCCAGGACCAGCAGATCTAATTGACAAAGTTACCGGCCACCTAAAACTTTACTAGGTGAACTACCAAGGAGACTTCCTCGAGCAAGTGTGTGAAGTGTGTGGAATTCTAACAATAGAATCAATTTCTTCCCAGTTATTTTGAGGTGAAAATAAAAGGCATTCCTTTGTTCCTGTATCATATGATTGTCTGGTAGCTGTTATCTTGGACGTGGTTAAATGGATTTGGTGGTTCAAGCAGTGGTTAATAATAATAGGTGATGAAATCAACACTTTAGGTGAGAGCAGCCACTCATGATAAAATGAGGTTGAAATGGGTGATCTGTGCTAGGATCAGGTCTTTGTGTTGCTGCTTCCCTGTCTCCTGTCATCTGCCTTTGGAGTTCAAGAGCATTGTCATGGATTCAAGTTGTACTTTGTTTCCCTTTAATTAAATGGATTGCCACCCTGAATGGTCTTACGGTTTTGAATCTAACCCGATTCCGTCTCAAAGTTTTGAGATTTTACAGCTTTAATTCTCTTATGTACATTTTCATACCCATGTCCCTTGACCCACCATTGGCCACAGGTTCTCTCATCAAGAGATAAAAGCCTACATAAATTCATTCACTCCCCATTTCCTGTAACAGTGAAGCCATTGAAACTTGGAGTGACCTTATAGACTTTGTAAGTCCATATGAGAATTTAATTTATAGTAAATAAAAATGAATGTAAATGTTTCCCTAGAATTCAAAGAACCGTTATTCCAGGGCACCATTTTTCCTGTTTTTACCTAACTCTGTAATATGAACCAGAAGGTCCCAACACTCCAAAGCCATTATGATCCCTAATATTTTGCTAGTCCTGTAGAAGCATTCCAACGGCAATTTCTAAGTTCACTAAACCTTTAATAGTGGTAATGATTCCAGGGAGAATTCTTTCATGATAATTTTCAACAAGAACCAGCAAGACTATTTCAGAGGGTCTATGGCCAATGGTGTAGTCTGAGCCACACAGACCGAGGATTATGGCAGTCAACCTTAAGATTTGGTCTGTTAGGCTATGGCATCTTCATTGCGACTATGAGTGATGCCACAGTAGCAACTGTTTCCAAAAGAATGTTTATACTGGGTTCATTAGTGATGCAACAACATGTAACTGAATTGAAGTCAACTGTGAATGCATCAATTTGGCTTAACTAACTTCTGAGGTTTGCCTTCAAATTCAGACTGTTCATTCCCAGCAGAATGGGCTGGAGTGGCTGATTCAAGAAACTAATAAAATCATATACTCCATTTTGTATTATGTAACATTTCTGGTCATTTCAGAAATATGTTCTGCTTGCTTTCTTCTTCCATATACTTGTATTTAGTTTATAGGACTGAGTTAAATACTTAAGACCTTTTTGCAGGGTGAGAACATTTTTCCTACCATGGGAACATTTTCCCTATGTTGAAATTCCCACTGCTTGTCCATACCACAGATCAAAATGGGGGTAACTACCTGGATGGTTGGTTAACACAGTAGTCTTCATCATTTGTAATGTCTGAACGTGCTGTGTAATGATAAGCATTTCTACTGCACACCAACATTACTGGTGCTGTCTTCAGATGTGTTATTGAGTCATGAGCTACTCCAGCTGCTTTTGACATGGAACATTTTTATGAGCAGCAACTAAAGCTGGCAGCTACTTCTTCATATAAACCAAATGAGCCAGTCATATCTAGGAAAACTGATATTATTTTGGAAGATTTATATCTTTAGTCCTGAACTTAAGTTTTAATGAGATCAGTGTTCCTCACACAAAACTATGTAACAAAATATTCCATCTTTCCACTTTTCAAAAAAAGATGTTAAAAGATCACCAGTCTGTCTCTTACTACTGAACTGAGGCCACACTAAGATACTGTGGCACTTCCAAATGCTTGTAGAAATATGCAAGGAAAAAAATATTCTAGCACAAAAGTATTTGGAGGTGAGGTACATATGCAATTTTTTTATAATATGCATTGTCCTAGAAACTTTGTGAAGACTTCTCACAAGAACAGATTTCATTTTTTTTTTGCGTTACAATGGGCTTTTAATCTTTTAATTCCACCTCCTATATATTTAAGAGCCCTAGTAGCTGTCATTATATTTATCTATACAGTGGGTAATATCTGCATACCAAGCAAGCAAAAGTCACTTGCCACTTAAGTTTTGCATACTAAATACCCATTTTCTGTTTCCAATTCAGTCTTTACAGATCATCATTTTAGGTGAGTTATCGATTTGTTCCACCATTGTCCGTATACTTAATGGCCCAATCTTGAGTTAGTCATTCTGTGATTTAAACATAACCTATGGGAAAAATTCTTGTAAAGTACTCTGTGGGTCCAGAGCAGTAGCCTAGCGGCTAAAGTCCTTTCCTAGCACACGCCAGGATCCTATATGGTTGCCAGTTCTAATCCCAGCAGCCCCACTTCCCATCCAGCTTCCTGCTTAAGTCCTGGCAAAACAGTCAAGGACAGCCCAAAGTGTTGGAACCCTGTACCCACATGGGAGACCCAGAAGGGTTTCCGGGATCCTGGCTTTGGATCGGCTCAGTTCCAGTCACTGTGGCTGCTTGGGGAGTGAAACAGCAGATGGAAGATTTTCCAGTCTCTCCTCTCCGTATATCTGACTTTCCAATATAAATAAATCTTTAAAAAAAATGACTCCGTGTTAATAACATATAGAGTAGGGAACAGGCTTAACTCTGGATTGAATGTAATTCATACAACAGCAGTTACTATCCACTGCAGCCCATTGTTGGATGTTGTAGCTGGCAACTCAGTATTACAGGACGTAGCACAGAACAAATTAAGGCTCTCTGTTGCTCAAAAGTAAATAAGAAAAAAAAGCACGCTGTCAGAAAACCTTTTCTGAAAGAATGCATAAATTGATTCTGTAGGGAAACAATCATTGTACTGATAAAAAGCCAGAACTATTCACCCTGTTGAGTTTTCCAATTAATACTATACTTTCCTTGAGGAAGAGAATTACAAGTGGAAGGAGGGTAGGCCTAACTTTCCTCTCTGCCCTCCTGTGGTAATCTGCCTGACAGTGGTAGAGCAATACAAAGCTACAACATGTAATAAGGATTAAGGAATAATGAAATAAACTGAAGTTAACACTCACCCATAAGAGCTGAATGCACACACAAGTTAAATAGACAAAGTCATGTGAAATGATCCATAATTTGTGCACCCTTACAGTTCATGGCGAGAAACAGCATGTTAACTATGTGTTTAAATATACTTTTATTTCAAGTTAACATAACTTAACACCCATGATTTGTTCATTTAAAGTGAAATGATTTGATAAAAACCTAAAATGCCACTGGGTTAAAATGTTATCTGAGAGGAAAAGTAATCCACTATAGTAGTGACTGGTTCTTCAGACTATTTTATGTTCCTCATTAACTATAGGAATGCACGTGACATAATACAGTGTCTTCCAATGTCCCAATCTTCACTCCTGACTCTCTGTGCTGCCTTGTATCCAATTAGAAACTACCAAAGTTAGGATTCTTCTGGTTTAAGAGGTATTTCATTGAAACTGTCATTCTGCATGGTATTTCCACAGTCCAGTAATTTATTTTAAATTGGAGTAATTTCAAATTCCACAAACAAAACTGAATAACAGCAATATTTTGTTTGAATTCTCTTCTGTACACTCAGTGATCTAAAACACCACAATATCCAACATACACAAATCTCAGGGAAGGGTTAGTAAATACACACAAGATTGGAATCATGGTGCTCTTTGTTCCTGAATGGAATGGTCCCACAGAAAAAGCACAGGATACAGCACAACATAAGGGCACCTGTTACATATGAGGTGAGCAAAACACACTAGCAGTTTCTATATGCGTAATAGGGAAACCTGCATAGGTTAGAGGGCCTTTTATGCTCATTTTAACATCAGGCAAGTTGTCTGTACGCATTTTTCCAATAATGTGGAGAGCACTGCAATCCAATGCAGATCTGCTGATTAGTGTTGTCTTTGTCGGCACTGACAGTCTTGCATGGTCACATACCAGTATTTTTGCTGTAGCTTTTCTTTGAATAAAAGACTTAAATGCATTTAGACAATACATATTGTAAGCTGTTTACATACACTAAATTTAAGAGATTCAGTATTGGAGTTTCTTTGCTTCTTTAAACACTACAGAGTGCAAATCAGGTTCTTCACAACAGATTGATTAAGCAGTTCTTGAAAGAATGCAAAGGGCGAAAACCCCCCAAGTGAATAAAACACTGAAACTATTCCCCTTTGAAAATAAATTCTAAAATGATGCGGAATGTGAGATAAAGTTTTAACATAGATGACCCCAGTTTATAGTTAGAAATAAAAAGCAGTCCTTCATGAAATAAAGGTTACGAGAACACATTGCCTAGTCTTCCCCCATTCTAAACTGAGAAGTGGGTAGACGATGTTTCAGTACGAAAATAGGTGACTACAGGATCAGCTTTCCAGCTTACATGCTGTACCCAAAGCCAGGCTGTGGCTGCCCATAGGGTGGGGCAGTATAGCCATAACCAAAAGGTGCCTGGGGAGGAACTGCAACACTGGGTCCTGCTGTTAGCATCAGCTGGGGCTGACCTAAATAAAAGAAAGAGAAAAAAAAATTGGAGCAGGGACAAAATAAAGTGTTAGCATGTTAAGACTACAATCAAGTCTATTTCCCCAAAGCAGGCAGCATAACCACAGCTGAGAACTGCAGCATCTGACTCAGGATCTCATGCTAAGAGTCTTGCCTAAAAAAAACCAACAAATACACATCTGAGAACCAGAACCTGGTAAAATTTAGAGTAATGTGCACATGTTGTGACTGATGGGACCAGGTGAGACAATTGTCAACAAACCTATCACCATATTTAGTGACAATAAAATTAACTTCTAGCTAATGTTTTAACAGAATCCAACTTTTAAAATTTGACTTAAACATATCTAAGCAATAAAAAGCAAGACATCGAAACATGCATTAGAAATAAAATATTCTGGAGTATGAATTACATTAGAACATACGCCATCTACCAACTACATGCGCTACGGTGTGTTAACACTTTCTTGTGAAACAACCATTGCCTACATAGAGAAAGTGAGACCAGTAGAGGAATACAAGTTATTACAGAGAAAACACATTGTGTTGCTCCCTGCTGCTTCAGAATGCAAAATCCAGGGTTAGGTTTGTTCCAGCACAAATGGCTTAATTTTCCCTTTTTGTGCAAAATGACCAAAATTTTGCTTTTAGGCCAATTCTGGGAAAGCAAGTTTATTTGGTGGGGGGAAATCACCTCTAATCTCAGTTCTAATTTCTATCTTGAAATTTGAAGCCTGGTTTAAATTGCTTGAATACTGATGACAAGCCACATTCAGTAGGCATCTTACAAATCCTTACACCTATCCTTGTTTTCATTTCTACTCCATTCTTCTTTTGAATATCAAACATTCTGCTTATACCTTGAACACTGCACTTTGATTACCTCATTAAACTTTACTAAAACCACCCCACAAATTCTCAAAATACTTTCATCTATAAGGAGCACAGCAGAGTTGTACATTGTCATATTCTTATGCTCCTTTTTAAAGAACACCTGGCTACACAATGACACCTTCTAAATTTGTAGTTCAAACCATCTTGGTTCACCAAGCATGAAACTGAAAGGAGAATTTAGACATTTCAGATCAAAGAAAGAACTGTCTTACATACTATATTTACTTGAAAGCCTGAAAATTTCTCTAGAACCAGAGTTGTGGCACATAAAATTAAGCTGCTTTCTGGAACAATAGCATGCCAGATAGTGCTGGTTCCAATTTTAGATGCTCCACTTCCAATCCAGCTTCCTGTTGATAAGTGCTGGGGAAGGCAGAGGAGGAGAGCCTCAGTGCCTCAACACCTGCACCCAAGTGGGAAACCTAGAAAGAATTTTAGTTTCTTGCCCTCAGCATGGGTCATGCAGGGAGTAAACTAGCAGATGGAAGATATCAGATTTCTCCTACTCTATTCATCAAATAAAAAGTGAATCTTACATTAAAAAAAATCTTCCCTGGAAGCTCTCAAATGGAAATTTTATGTAATTCTCTGCTCCAATGAAAATTTAAAATTAGGCTCATTCTTTAAAGTATACTAGGGCAGCCTTTCAATATTTGATCACTTTCATTCTTCCAAAAATAGTTTATTGTTTCTGCTTCATAATTAACAGCGAAGAGGAAAAGTCTTCCATCCACTGATTCAATTCCCAAATGGCTGCAATGTCTACAGCAAAATCAGGCCAAAGCCAGGGGCTTTATCTAGGTCTCCCACACTTAAGTCACCCTTCACTGCCTTACTTATACCAAACTACATGTGAACTGGAGCAGCTGAGAATCAAACTGGAGCCCATATGGGATACCAGCACCATAGATGGCAGCTTTACCCAGTATGCCATGGCTCCAGCCACTATTATTTCATTTTTGGTAATTTAAGAGCAAGTAATCAATCAGGCATAAAGCAATAATAACTGCTTCTTATCTATTCCTTGTGTTTTAGACTTTCACTGATTACTGTAAGTACCTGCTTTAAAATGGTTCTCAAAATGAAAATGCTGGGGCGGGGAGGTTGGTGCCTTAATTCAGCAAGCCAGTTGTACTTCTGAAACCTGTTCTATATGTAGCTGAGACAGTCTCTAAAGATTTTTAATGGGTGAGATAAGAAAGATAGATTACCATAAACAATGGGTTGTGTCTCTGTAGCTTGTTCTTCTTCTTTTCTCAATGATTCTGAAGCATCTAATTTGTCCACCTGGAGAAAAACAGGTTACATTAATTAGCATCCTAAAAGTATCATAAACCTAGGTTTATGGCAGAAAGTGGAAAAGCCTTAGTATATTCATTTCTGTCAAAATAAAATAGACTAAAAAGAACATTCTCAGGCCCCTTCAAATTCATTGGCAATGTTCATACTTCAGTCAAGGTGGTTTTCAGCACTGTCATTATAAACCCTCAGGAAGGAGGGATTTATAAATGCCATAAAAGCTCACGCCAGGCTAAAACTGGGCATGCTAGGATGCAGCCTGAGGGAGGGATAAAATGGAGAGTAATCAATTTTCCAATGAAGTTTAAAACCTATCAAGATTATAATAATGAACTTATGAACCAGCAAGACTTTCCTCCACAAAGGAAATGATATTGAAAAAAGTGAAATGAATCTAATGACCAGACAAGTACTTGTACAGAAGCAGCTAATCTCAGCGAACTGTGCACAACTTTGCTGATACTGGCTGCAAGTGCACACTGAAATCTAACACTCACGTTGCTGCATTCAGTATTTGGTATGAAAATACACTGAATATATGTTTTAGTGCCACAGGCTTCCTTTCCTGGTAAGTATGTAGGAAAGCCTGATTTTGCCCCAGCTACTGTAAGAGTAAAATTTTTGCTGGTAATTAAGCCAGAGACATAAATAGCTGTGCTAGTCTACTTTACTCTGCACATCAAGGTAGATAGTGACAGGAATAATTCCACAGAGGAGTCCAAATGTATTAGTGAAAAAAAGGCAGCAGGAGTACCTAAATACATCCACTCCCTTCCTGTGGGACTGTGACAACTTACTGCACTGACTCTCAAATTCCCTTTTCTTACAATATGAGAAGGCTGAATGAAATGACCAAGTTTCTTACAGGACTAACATAATTTGACTGAATAAGCAAGGACAGGTCCCTGGGTCCAGGAAGTCTACACCATATACCTTCCAATGCCTTTTACATTATATTTGTCTTTTAAAATGTATTTAAAAGCTGGTCCTTTAACCAGTGTCTTACAATTAATTGCTATATCATCACAGCTAAGTAGAACAACATCTCAAACCCCAGTGTGACCTATCACTGATTTTCAAGAATTGAAGTGTGCTGTGTCAGAATGGGCTGAGTGCATCTGCATATGGTCACTGCATGTTTACTCTCCACAACGGCAAATCATGGAAATCGCTCATAGAAACAGAAATTCATACTGCAGTGAACAAGCTATGAAAACCAGGTCCTCAGAAGTTTAAATCAACAGTTTCTTTTCATTTGGAACTTCCCAAACAGCATCTGAGTCTTAACATCAGCCATTAAAGTTAAGGCTTTGTATTTTTATTGCCTCAGACTAAATACAGTTAACTGTATGTGTAACCTATCTCAATGCGTCAGCAAACTGAAACAATGAAAAACCCCAATAGCAAATTAAAAACTATCATGAAGTATAAATAAGTACCATATGAAACACCCTGTTTCACATTAAACTTAAGATTACAGCTGAAGAAGTTAAAGCACACTTCTATGCCATCCATGGTTAGATGGGGTTTCACTAAAACAATACCCAAGATTGAACTACAGGAGTGAGGTCGAAAAATACATGGATGCCTATACACTTCTAAGAAAAATGAAGTCATCAGAAAACCACCATAACACATTTCCGGACTTGGAAGGAAAGAATATTTAAAATGAATCAATACATGTTTAAAAAAATTAATATCTGAGTCAGATGTTGAACACAGAAGTTCTATCACATAGGTACATGGAAAACTTAAGAAAAGCTAGCAGTATCACAACGCCCAAGCAAACACAGGTAGGTTGGGCAGAAAAGGGGGAAAAAAATCTATAAAAATTCTGAAGGTACAACATCAAGCTAAGCAAAACAGTTTTTGAGTTTTCTATGTAACAGGACAGCCTCTGGCACAGGAACATCAAAACTGTTTGCACTAATGCAATTTAGATTGCTCAAGAAAAGAAAAGCAGAAAAGGATTTTGTGAATACAAGCTTTTGTTAAGAGCTGTAACAAAAGTTTCTGATCCTTGGATTAAAAATAAAAAATTACTGGTAAGCATGTCTCTGAATTCAGTTCCATCTGAGAATTCACTAAAATGTAAAAGGCTTTTCCACAAAGACTGCAATATGCTGCAGAGGAAAAGTTAACATGCAGTCAATTATTTTGGTGTATGTGTGCATGAAAAAAAGGCAAAAGTACTGAAGCAAGAAGTGAGATCTGAAGATGACCGCTGCTATACAGGCTCTCAAGAAACACACACAGCCCACAGCAATGCTATAGAGTCTCAAAGTAGTATGATGTAATTGCAATGACTTGTACATGCTTGATTTAAAACAATGCATAACACTGCAGTTCAATTACCTGTTTTTTCACACACACGCTTTCTAACTTCCTTGCTTACTAGCTGCTGAAGGGTCTCACACACAATGCATTTTACTCAGGTTTGCCTTAAGTTCCAGTGGTGACTCCAGTTTGGTTCAATATAATCCCAAGGCATTGCCCCCACCCAAATGCTTTTAAATTTGTTTCAACTATCCTTTACGTTCCCACCCTTTTCTAACCACAATTTGACGTTGGGCAGAAGTTTATTAGGTTTGTTTTACTTATAATGGGATGGAGACAAGCCAATGTAGGAAGCAGCAACCAAAAGGTGCCTAAATTTGACCTCTGATGAGCCAAGTGATTGAAGAGAAAGCAAATTTTAGGTATCTTCACGCATGTTGCTTATTATATAAAGAAGCTAATGTATCTTTGTCATAGACATAAATAATACATGTTGCTTAGCAACAGTTATAGCATTAGCAAATTTGGCTCTCATATAAAAAGGTTTTTTGATTCTTCTTCAAAACAGACTTGCACCATAAGAACTGGACACCTGGAGAAACATGAGGAAAGTCTCTTCGGAAGCAGCTAGTATCTCATCTATCTACTTTCAGCAAAAAATTAGTAAGAATCAAGAGATCAGAAACTGGATCACAGTCCTTCAGTACCAAAAAAACCCAAAAAGCCTTTTAGGGCATGTATATTCATATACAAATTCAACAACTGTCAGGAAGTTCTCACAAAATAAACCAGAGGCTGTTTTAATTTATTTCAAATATTAAGAAGTCCTACTATGGTCGTATACCTTGACAAGGAAATTTCCTGATAGTTTAGAATTAATATGGAAACTCACCATGCTCAGTTTTTAATGTATTTAAGAGAGACTGTGAACCAACTACTGATTAGCCTCCTGCCCTTCCTAAAGCCTATTAGCCGATTAGTAGCAAACATCTACTAATGTCCTACAGCTCTATTATCGTTATGTTTCAAGGGACTTGCAGAGGCTTTAGTGAATATTTATTGGGGGAAGGGGGAAAGCAGCAGCAGCAGTGTAGAAAAGGAAGGAAAAAAAAATCATGCAAATTCCTTAGACTTAGTCCTCCAGAATTAAAGATGGAAAAGAATCAACTTTCACCTTTTCCTTTATTGCATCAACCTGCAAAGGAATTCAGAAGGTGCAGCTTAGAAAAAAATCAAATTCCATATTGAGCATAAAAAGGTAGAATCAGCAACAAAGGTTTAGGGGAGAAACATCTAACCACTAAAAAAGGTATAAAAGAAGTGAAAATACAGGGCATACTGGAAGCAAAATATAGAATTTTTTTTTTTAACTTTCAGAGCTTAATGCAGAAGAATTTATGCTACAGTCAGTGTGAAAGAAAGCAGCTGAATCACTAGTAAAATTTACAGCATTTAGGTTAACAGCAGCTTAGAGCCAGGTCTCAAAAAGTTTTATTACGCATAGGAAGTTATTCTCACCTACAGGTAAGAGAGGGCAGCTTTTCTCTTACACTGAACTTCACAATTATTTATTTAAAAAAAAAATTGTACCTGAATACAATAGTATCTAATAGGGTGGGGTATCTTCAGGAAATCTTCAGTATACTTTAGGGAGAGGAAAAAGGAGGTTTGTGAACACTGCTTTTTTTCTCAGTCAAGCTGAAGATACCAGATGTCAGACCTTACTTTTAAGTGTGTTCTGTTTGAACAAAATAGGTCCTTTGTAACCATTTAAAAATGTTTTACAGCCCAAAAAACTGTAACGGTTGAGGATAAGGTGAATTAAAAACACTCTAACATTAAAAAAGGATGTTAAAATGAAGAGTAAATTTTGTAAGGTGACTATATTTCCAGCTTATTCAAGGTAATTTTAGGAAATGTGGTTAATTATTAACCTCCTGTGACATTTTAAAATTAGGGATTATATAAAAAAAATCATGAAATTTATCAAGATCTTAAGAATACTTATATTCTTAAGAATAAAAATCAGGAATCAGCTAAACAAAGGGAAACTTAAAATATTAGCTATGGCCACCTAAGTTATAGACATTGATTTTGAGAAAGAGGCTATTTTGATTAAAAAAACAAAAGTCAAGTGCTAAGAGAATAAAACCAAATTATTATTATTCACCGTCAGAAATACAGCAAAGATAAACATTCTGACAAGTAATGTTTGTATTCTTTTTCCAACAAATGTCATTTGTTAGCTATTAAAAAATTTTCTAACACAGCAGGAATATTTTATGGTCAGCTAAATGACTTACTTCTACTAGAGAAAAATATTTGAAAAAAAAAAAGATACCTGCATGGGTAACTTTACATATCCTCATATTGAGATCTGAATATATACACACTAATCATTACCTTTGTCAAGTATTCTTTCATGACCTGGATGAAATAGGGCATGGCAAAATCCATGATATTGTGCCTCCATGCAGTTTCCAAGACAACATCCGGCCTTAAAAGGTCATAACAAGTAAAGAGACAGGCTCCAAAGCATTCTCTTTTTTCTTCCTGCAAAAACCACTGTAGAAGCTCTTCAGCCAGCTCAGTATCCTTCGATTCAGAGGCATATTGCATTGCATCCTATTCAAAGTCAACAATGAAGGCCAAACATTAAACCCAGGCTTCACCCTTTAGCAACCCAAGTAATACAAAGGGAAATTTCTTAAAACTTATAATCTGGGTTTGGAAGGTACAGGGAAACCCCTTCCAGTTATATAAAATTAAAATTTTGGAAGAGAAGAAAAAAGACTACATTTCTGTCTTATGGAGATGCTTGTGTTACATATAAGACAGAGATGCCCAGTCAAAAACCATCACTTCAAGTGAGTCTCATGTCAACTCATACGCATAAACGTAGTTTTTATAGGCCAGAATCACTTATAAAACACCATTTTGGACTTGGCTTAACATCCCCATCCCACCAAGTTTATCAACCTTGTAAAGGCTGTCTTTCTTGCACAGTTCCACACTCTGTTTCCAACGATTGTTGCCTTTGAACAGATAAGCAGCAATTCTTCTAAACTCAATGAGTTCATGTTTTTCCAGACGCTGAGCAAGTGAGATATTGTCGAAGTTGTCATAAGCATCTATTGATGTTCTGAGAGCCTTAAGAAAAAAAAGCCACCAAAATTAGTGTATTATTTTAGTATAATATTTATATTTCACTTTTATTGGTCACTGAACTATCAATGGTAGCATGTAATAGGACAGCCTAAACTCAACATCACATCACAAAGCTAGGATCTATGAAGAGGTTATCAAGTCTGTGGAATCTAATTTTATAACAATAGTCTTCAAAGGTATTACAAAAATTTCCACATGTATTAGTTTCCATAACATTTTTAGTATTAAGGGCTAACTTGAGTGGTTAACAAAATTGGTTATTTGGAGCATTGCTTATATCTCCTATCAGGGTGCCTGGGTGTATTATCTTGGGTTAAGCTATCAATTACAGCTTATTCAAACCCCAGGAAGTAGCTGTGATGGCTCATTCTTGGGTTTCAGCCTTCCGTGTGGGAGACGTAGACCGAGTTTCTTGCTCCTATCTTTTGCTCCAGCCCTGCCTCAGTTATGAAGAGTATTTCAGGAGTGAATCAGCAGATGGGAGGCAGCTCTCCGTCTTTCAAAATAAAATTGTAAATTTTATGAATTCTAGGGGCAAGCACATGGTACAGCTGGTTAACCTGCCACTTCAGACAGCAGCATTATGTATCAGACTGCAAGTTTGAGTTCTGACTGTTTTACTTCCAATCCAGCTTCCTAATGTATCCAGGAAAGTTACAGAAGATGTAACTACTTGGGCCACTGGCATTCCTGTGGGAAACCATGATGGGGTTCCTGGCTCCCACCTCTGGTCTGGCCCAGACCTTGTTATTACAGTTACCTTGTTATTACAGGGGAGTAAACTAACAGAGGGAACATCTGTCATTCTGCCTTTCAATAAACACACACATTTAAAAAAACAAATCACTCAATTCTGAAAATCTTACTAAATTTAGATCGTAGATGTACAAGCACTATATCCTGCAGATATTGATTCCACCCCACCCCTACCCACCATGTAATGGGTTTTATCTTTACTACAGAATATAACCAATTTTATATTCCAATCATAACTCGAGTTTTGAGAGTAGCTGCAAAAATCAAAAAGTTTTTACCTGATAATCCTCTTCAGTAATGAAGAGGTTGTTTAATGACTCATTCACAGATTTGTTGTTGTGGTTCTGAACCGAACGCAAATAAGGTTTCACCAGTGGTAGCTGTTTAACCTTTAAAATAAAGTTAGAGACATAGCCAATTGTTAAAATTCCAGGGACAAAAGTTATATGACCTTCCAAACTTAATGAAGTTTGGTTAAAAATTATTACCTTGCTGAAAAAATTGACAGCACGAGTATGATCCAATCGTGGAGACAGCACCATCAACAAATCATTTAACAAAAGTGGCTTGAACTCCAAATAGAACTGTATCGCTCTGTAGTATAGTTCCACATTGGCAACCTAGAAATGCAAACATCAAGTCACTCTTGATGAGCTTTCTCCCTCTGATGACTGCCTTTCGAAGAAGTAACATACCTTGGTAATGATATCTTTGAACTGCCCTTCTTTCCATGCATCAGTTGGATGATTCATCATGGTAATTATGGCATTATCATATTCTTCATACTTATCATACAAAAAGACCAGTTCTGCCCAAAGATGGGCTTGTTCTGCAGCTCTTAGCACCTACATATAACAAAGATTTAATTGTGTTATATATGAATCTAATTTTAACTAACAGCCTAAGAAACACAGCACACACATTCTAAACTTAGTTTTACCTACATCATGTAATCAAATAATGAATGCTTACCTTAGGAATATTGACTCTGGACCAGAAAAGCTCCAGGTGTTCCCTCATTTTCTGTGGCTTAAATTTAGAATACAGAATGGCTAATTCAGTGAACATTCCCATGTGAGCTCGCTCAAGTCCCAGTGCTGCTTCCAACATAGTTATCAGCTCTTCAAAATAACCACGATCCTAAGTAAAAGAAATATCCAGTTAAAGAGAAGAACATTTGTGGCAAAGGAGCTTAGTTAATAGAAAAGATTCCTGTTCATTACCTGGTAGTAGTTGATCAGTTCCTCTAATTCATCTGCATGCACAACAATATGCAGCCCGCACATCTGAGCAAGACGGAACTCTTTCCCGTCTACACAGGCAAAGCAGACCTAAAATAAACATTTCAATTATGTCAGTTTAAATGTAAATTACAGCTACTTAAACTTATCAGTATAAAGCATGTTTCCAAATAGAATCTTAATCGTTCATTCAAATTTTAGATTACCTCTTTCCATGTTCGAGTGCTGTTAGCTTTCCTGGCTCCATCAACTGCTGCCTGATATTCACCCAAGTGAACCAGAGTGGATGCCAAGCGTCCAAAATTAGAAACATTGTTATATAGCAACTTAGCAGCATCATACATTTTTTCATCATAACAACGATCACCAACCTGGAAAGAAAAAAGATAATCCACATTTGGTTGGGTATTAGCTTTTTAGCTCAATCCTTTTTTTAAACTCACATCTTAATCAAAAACCAACCTGTTTTCCTTGGAGTTCTTTAATTGGGATATTTTGGTTCCAGTAAGTTAATGAACTTTCTCCACTGTTTTTTACAAGATGCCTATATTTAGTTTAAAAGTCAGAGTTACAGAGACAGGGAGAGAGACTGGCTGATTGATCTTTCACTGCCCAGATGACTGCAATGGGCAGTGTCGGGATAGGTTAAAGGAAGTAGCCAGGAGCTTCATCTGGGTTTCTCGTGAGCGTGGCAAAACTCCTGGGAAAACTTCCGCTGCTTTTCCCACACTATCAGTAGAGAAATGGATCACAGGCAGAGCAACAACATGAACTGGTGTTTGTATGAAACTGGGTCACAGATAAAGGTTTTATACACTATGCCAAACACTAGCACCTATTCTTATTTATTTGAAATGCAGACTTGGAAACAGAGAAAGAAGATGGAGAGAGACAGAGGGTGACAGAGTATTTAACAATTTTGAGTATTCTGGGGGTAGGTATTTGGTCTACCAGTTAAAATGCTACTGCACAAGGCTGGCAGGATGGTTCAACTGGCTAATCTTCCCCTGCAAGTGCCAATATCCCACTGGGACACCAGTTTACATTCCAGCTGCTTCACATCCCATCAGCTCCCTGGTTACACGTTGGGAAAGCAACAGAGTGGCAGGCACAAGCCTTGAGAACCTGCACACTTGTGGGAGACCCAGAGGAAGCTCCTGACTCATGACTTCAGACTGGCTCAGCTCTGGCCACAGCAGCCATTTGAGCAGTCAACTAGCAGATGGAAGATCTTTCTCTCTCTCCTTCTCTGTCTGATAAAAATAAATCATCAATTAAAAAAAAAAAAAGCCATCACAATGCCTACACCCATACCAAAACTGCTGGATTCCAGCTCTGACTCCTGTGCCAGCTTCCTGCCAATGTAAACCCTAAGAAATAGCAATGCTGGCTCAAGTAACAGGGTTTCTGCTATCTATGTCTTTTACTGGGGTTGAGTTGGGGCCCTGGAATTCAGTCCTGGCTACTGTGAGTTTATGGGGAGTGGACAGTGAAGCAGTTCAGAGTTTTCTATCTCTAATAAATAATTAAATAAATAAATATTAAAAGAATATTTAAACAGAAAACCCACTTGCTGGATATGAGCATTATTTGGTCCATTGATGAATTCTTCTAACTCTGCAAGACGGTTTGTTTTAGCCAGTGCAAATATCAATTCTGTCTCCACGTAGGACTCTCGAGCCTTCTTACGGGCCATCTGCAGATATTTCACCAGTTCTTCCCAGTTTCCTACAAACAGAAAAAATAAATCCAAGCACTAGCATCCAAGCATACTTTATCACCCAAGAAAATAAGAATTGCTTCAAATTGCCTTTTCAAGGAAACATGAGACAATGATAAATGTAAACCATGAAGTGTACCTAAAATTCTAAAGATCCTATAAAAAAAACTTTCATATTATCACTGACACCTGTCAAATTCATGAAATGAAACCTATCTTCACCTAGATTAAGATGGAAACCTCTATGTTTTTCAGAATTCAATTCCTGAATCAAAATAAAAAGATAATGCTAAATCAATCTGAAACACAACAAGGTAAGATCTCATACCACTTGTATTGGCAGCCTGAACAACTTCCATGTATGACGAAGGATCATCGGCCTTAATGTAAGAATCAATGGCTTCTTTGACCATTCCTTTCTGCAACTGGGCTTTTGCAAGTTGACTCCAGACTGCAGGTTCATTGCAGCGCTCAGCAAACTCATAAGCCCGGTCCAGGTTTCCAATATGTTCGATCAAAACCTAGGAAAGCCATTTTAATATTATAGTTACAGTAAAACGAGACCTATCCAAAACAATTATTTAGGCTGCTAGCATTGTACTGCCTTTTTACTCCTTAACAATCAATTATGCCTGACCTCAAAGGCCAATGCATACTTTGAATCCAAAGAAGGAATTACACTAATCCAATTCACATGGAATCTGAGCAGATACCTGCACTGCTGAAGTATTGACATCAAATTTCCGGAATATCGCAAAGGCCTCTTCAAACAGCTCATTACTGATGGCAATATTGGCAATATCTGGTGCATCATAATTATCCAGGCGGTTAATATATTCCATGACACGTGTACGATCAGCCTTAATTGCAGTGAGAATGAGGAGATTTTGCAAATTCCTGTAATAATAATAATTAAAAAAACATACTATTGCTTCTCCAAGAGAACACTGACTGGTAGATTAGAGTATAGCGGGACAGTCTGGAGGCCCCGGAATGGGAGGCCACAGAGCATGTGGGGGCGAAGTTGAGGACACTGAGTGGCTCCTTGTCACCAAGCTAGGCCCCTGGTAAAGGACATGAAGATCAAGTCCCTGGAGGACATCTATCTCTTCTTCCCACCCTGCAAGAGAGAGATGTCCTGTCTCAATGATGAAGTTTTAACAATCTGCCTGGGCAAAAGCACACACACATAGTGGGCAGAGAATCAGCTTCTAGCAACTTCCACCACCTAGGCCAACAATGGCTATGTCAAACTGCATCCAAGGGGTCACCATCATTATGGCCAAGGTCTCTGTTATTCCAACACAAAGAAGTTACTGGGGAAACAAAATGGGTAAGGCCTATGCTATGTTTGCAAGGTGGTTGGATGCTATGGCTGTGGGCTCTTGTGCCCCAGACCTGCCCCCAGAGGCACCTGGGTTCATCTTGGCTCCTGATCACTCAAAAAGCATCTGCTGATGGCTGATGTTGATGCCTATCATCACACCTGAGCAACTTTGTCAAGGCCACCTCTGATGACATCTCTAAGACCTACAGCTACTTGACCCATTACCCTTGGAAAAAAACTGCATCCACCCCAATTCTCCTAATAAGGAATTCTCCAACCACCCTGTAAAGACCCACACCAGGGTGTCTGTGCAGAGTTCTCAGGTTCTAGCTGAGGCTACAACATAGAATTTTACACAAGAAAAATAGAGTGAATTAAGAAAAGGAGAAAAGGAAAAAGAAGGGTAGAAGAGTGAGAAGGAGACATTTAAATGCAGTATTTTTAAAATTTTTGGTAATAAATATCAGGTATAGCTACAGAAGGGGCTCTGTCTCAAGAAGCATGATGGGAAGAATATTACCAGAGAAATTAACTTTCTCTAAAGTCTCCCTGTTCGTTCTCCAAACTAACATGTCAAAATTGAAGACTGAATGTAAGTAAAAATGAATCCTCTGATTGCATACCTATGTTCACTGAATACAGAGTTATCAAGGACTATTTTTTCCAGGAGTTCAATGAGTTCATTAGGAAGGTCTGCAGTCATGAAGGCCTTGACAGTTACTGACACTTCTTCAGGGTCCTGAGTCTCCGACAAGGCTGTCTGCACAACCTACCGAAAACACATAAGGAATACAGAGTGATTATTAGAAAACGTTATCTAGTAAGAGCAATTTAGCCTTTCACTAAAAAACCTGAAGTATGTAGAAATGAAAGGAAGAAATACATTTAAATTTAGTACTCCGTGTGAATATGTATTAAAATGTAATTCTTTGCTTCTAAAAAATTACCCTAACTATATCTTTTCTCTGATTGATGTATTCTCATACTAATACTCATGATTATCATTTCAGTAGGTGCATATAATTCAATCTCAGAGATATAGAATTATAAAATGAGTAACTCCTTTATTATCAGCTATTTGTATAGTGCTCAGATGTAAAATGAGTATCACTTCCAAGAATCTCATCTACTTAGGAATATTCTTTGGAAATGGTTCCTAGGAAAGAAATAAATAATTAATAGCTTTTTATCTGTTCTTCTCCAAGATATTTTAGTTATATCTTTATCAAGAGAATTTAATAATTATAGTAACCCACAAGTTTTAGAATTTAAAAAACACACTTTGAATTTTACAAAGGTACAAAAGCCGTTTATCTCATTTGCAACTTGATATCTTTAATGATATTCAGCATTATCCACTTGGTCTTTTGTATTTTTTCACTTAGCAATTCTTGTCTTTATTATCTTGATTTTTTCCGATTAATTTAACTGAAATTCAGGTAACAATGATTCACAATTTTTATTTTCCACTTAACTATGATGGACTAAAAGTTTATATAATTGAACTATGTCTTGGCAAATATTTTATTTTTCTTTATGTAATACACATAATTATATAAATTTACCTAGATTTATATGTAATTTTTATTTTCTTCTTCTTTGTTTTTTGTTTCACAGTTAAATATCCATCTAAGTACAATGAGTTAGTCATAGTCGGAAAGTGGAATCAAACACTTCTGCCAGTTTACCTGGTCAATGAGAGGCCTCCTGTAGGGATTGCTTTCCAGGAGCACACTACCCCACAACTCCGGATCCTTTCGACGGACCAGGTAACGAGAAAGGCTTTTGAAGAGAGAATTCTCATTGCAAACCTAGGAAAAGATTAATTTCAACGTTAAAAGTAAAGATTTTTGGAAGCAATGAATTCACCCAATTTTTCCTAAACCTTGATCATTTCCGCCCTGATCAACCATATAATCATTTTAAAAAATGTTAAACAAGAAAAATTACAAAAAGTGCAGATTTTAAGTGACTTTCATTTTAAATGTTATTTCCTGTCACTTAAACAATGCTTATTATTTTACAGAAAAGAAATTCATTACTTTCACATATAATCTTTTAAGTCACATGCTGATTTTTCCAGTAACATTCAACCAAAAGAAAAAACAAATGGTTGCTACCTGGAGGTGTTTAAAAAGCTCCCTGAGGCAACAAGAATTGTGGCACAGCCTACAGTGCCAGCACCCCACTGGCTCCACATCAGAGCCATTCCCTGTGGATGAGCCTGAGAAAGTGGTGGAAGATATCACAAGTCGCTGGATTCCTGCACCAATGTGGAAGACCCAAAAGAAACTCCTGGCTTTTTCCAGAGCCAGCTCCAGTCACTATGGCTATTTGGAGAATGAATCAGAGGGCGGAGAACACTCCATCTTCTCCCTCTGTAATTCTGTTTTTCACATTAATAATAAATAAACAGCTGCCCAACGTAGCCCTACTCCAGGGAGCTGTCTACTCATGCCCCAGTACTACTTTATTTTCATTACAGAGGCTTTGTGAAAACCTACAAAAATTGGATTAGGTGAGTTTATCTTTTCAGCTATGTTTTTAGTGTTTTGCTAGCTATTCTTGGATTTATTCTCCATATATAGGAATTTACATACAAACGAATTCCTGGCTCTGACCACTGAAAGATCCTAGAAGCAAATATATCTAGAGCTTAGGTTGAGTTATTAAAAGTTTTGAAATTACAGTACTTGAAACAGAGAGAGAGAAAGGAGAAAGACCACACCTTGACTGATTCACTCCCCAAATAGTCACTTCAACCAGGGTTGATCCATGATAAAGTCAGGAGCCTTTAACTCTGTCTGGTGTCCCACAGGAATGGCAGAGGACCCAGTAATTGGGCAATCTTCAGTTTATTTTAGGCACATTAGCAGGGAGCTTAGTCAGAAGCAAAGTAGCTGGAATACAAACCAGCCCTCCAACATGAGATGCCAGTGTTGGAAGCAGCAGCTTAACATGCTCTGCCACAATTCTGGCCCCAGATACTGGGTCACTAACAGTATGTCTTACTAAAAGGGATCAGAGTCCCTAGGAGAAACGGTCAATGGAAGTGTGCAAATAATGAAATCATGACACAGAAATGACACTAATGTTTCCATCAGCCAAAAAAAAAAATTAATTTGACTGTGAAAACAAACAATTTTAACCCACTGATAAAGCAAGAACCCATGACTACGAATACAAAATGCTAATGATCAATGTGGAGTCAGAAAATTTGTAATTTGCAACAAATATATTAAGGATAGTTTAAGTAGGAATCAATCAATACATATTATATTGGAGAATATTTGCATGATCTCAAGTATCTTCACATAACTTCAAGAGGAAAAATAATAATTATATGATCAAGTAATTGTACAACTTTAAAACAGAGTACAAAGAGGACAAATGGATACCATGTTCCTCTCTGGATTTAATAGTTTAAGTCAAAGCAGCTCTTAAACAGCATTCTAGATAGAAATAATTTAATCTAAACACACACACTCCAAAACACACTGCATTTTGCTTTGTTCTTAAAGAGACTTCAGGGATTGGCACTGTGGTGTAGCATAGCTGTGATGCTGGCATCTCAGATGTGCCAGTTTAAGTCCCTGCTACTCTACTTCCCATCAAGCTCTCTGACAACTGCTAGGAAAAAGCAGTGAATGATGGCCCAAGTGCCTGGGACCCTGACATCCACAGCAAACACCCAACCATCGGACGAAGACCTGTCTTTCCATCTTTTTGCTCTTTGAAATAAACAAAAAAATATCTTAATATTTATACTAAACACATAAACCTGGCAAATCCATAGGTAGCATATTTTGATAGTTATCAGGAGCTAGCAGTACATAGTATTAACTATTAAAAGAACTTTTTAAAGATTTATTTTAAAGTCAGAGTTACAGAGAGATCTTCCACCACTGTTCATTCCCCAGATGGCTGCAATGGTTGGGCTAACTCAGACCAAACCAGGCACTTTATCAGAGTCTCCCATCTTTCTCTTTTTATTTTTCCCAAGGCCATTAACAGGAAGCTGGATCCAAAGAGGAGCAGCCAGAAAGAACTTTTAACTGGCACCCAAATGGTGTCAGAGACAAGCAACTTTGCCTGGTATATCACAATGCCAATCTCTTAAAGAACATATCTTTTAGGCTGTTTAAAGAACACCTGTTTGGGTGAAGAAAATGGAACTAGATATAGGTTTAAACTCTACAACATTGTGTTGGTACTAATAGCCATTGAATAATTCACTTTTAATTGCTTTCTCTTACGTTACAAATATTTAATCTTAGGAAAAAAGGCTACAAATCAAAAACACCTTTTTTAGACTCCTAACATAGAACAAGTCTACATTGTTTTTCATGACAGATACATTTGTAAAAAAAATATTTTCACTTTTTCCAAGTGAAGCTCCAAAATTGTTCTGTATTAACCTGAAACCACCCCAAGGTCTCAAAATTCAGTAGCTCAACAAAACCAGTTTTAAAAAGATGCACTCTTCTCTGCACATACTAAGTAGTACTTACGTTTATAAGCTCCAGATCACACTGGCCGCGTTCATAAGCAACACAGGCCAGATGTGGGTCTCTCTTCTCACAATACTTTCCCACAACACGGCTGTCATAATAGGGATTTTCACGGAGGAATCTCTCTGGGTTGTTATTACTGTCTATGTAGATTTTGGCTAACGCATTGTGAGTAGCAGGCTCTTCACACCCTTCATGAATTCGGGCCTCCAGCCAAGGCAACAGCAGTTTCAATCTAGCAAAAATAAAGACCATACATACTGCTATTACTGTGAATAGCATACTTTCTATTATTATTATGTATTTTTCTGAAAGTCAAAGCTACAGAGAGATCTGTTAATTCACTCCTCAAATGCCTTAAATGGCCAGGTCTGGGCCAGGCTGAAGCCAGGAACCAGGAGCTTCCTTTTGGACACAAACTGGCACCAAAATTTATGGGCATGCCCCACGTAGGAGGTTGTGGCCCTGAAGAGCATATTTTTGACGTGCTATCTATATTAAATACTTTATAGTTAAACACATTCACATAACTTAAAAATTTTTTTTTAAATTCATTTGAAATGCAGAGTTACAAGGTGAAGGGTCAGAACTGAACACACAGAGACAGTAAGAGAGATCTTCTCTCCACTAGTTCACTCCTCAAACGCCCACAAATCCAGCAGGCCAGGAGCTACTTCCAGGTCTCCCATGCAGCTGCAGGGAACCAGGCACTTAGGCTATATTCCACTGCTTTTCCAGGCATATAAACAGAGAGCTAAACTGGAAGTGGGGCAAGCAGGGCAGCAACAAAATCCCATATGGCTGCTTCATTGCAGGTGGCGGCACAATCCGCTATGCCACAATTACTGCCTGAACATTATGTTTAATTCTCAATAATTCTATTACATATTGGGAAACAGGATGCCAAAAAGGTTAAATTTCCCAGAATTACAGACATCTTCCCTATGTGCTTACATCCACGTACAAATGAAAACAGATCTGTGGTGGTGCTATAGAGAGGCAGGTAAAGCAAATGCCTGCAGAGCTGGTATCATGTAAGGCCCCAATTCAAGTCCAGGCTGTTCTATTTCCAATGCAGCTCCCTGATACTGTGGTGAAATCAACTGGCAGAAGATCTCTCCCTTCTTCTCTGTAACTCTGCCTTTCAAATAAATTAGATCAGAAGATGTTCCTCTTTTAGTATTATACAAAACATACAGAATTTAGAAAAAATTATTTTAGCGGTACGATGGGGATGTGGTTATGATACAGACCAAATTATCTCAGGCTTCTTTCAAATTTAACACCGTTAACATGTAGCATTACTGACGGCTAAAGGGGATATAGTACCCTAAAGATATGTTGAGAATACATGCTGGTAGCTTCAGAAATTCCAGGTTTAATAGTTATAGTTATCATGTCACCAAATGACATGAATTTGCTAACATATAATTTATATTCCTATAGTCCTGATAATCATGCTTCCTTAATTCGTTATTTAAAACATTCAAAAATAGCAAGAGTAAAAACATGTTTCATTTCTTTGGTTATGAAATTCATATAGTTGTTACAAACATTCTCACTATGGGCACTGACATTTTTTTTTTTTATAAAAGCAAAAATCAAGCTACAATGACATATACAAGGCATGATCTGCCAGCTCAAAGTATGAAGATTAGCTATGTCTAGATAAATGAGATAGGCGACCTGAGCCTACTAACATCATTCAGTACTTATTGACCAAATTATTATGTTTGAAATATGCGAAATTTTTTCATATACTAAACATAACACATTCAATCTGTTTCTAAATGCTAAATTATAATGACCTAAAATCACCTGAAACCAGACTCAAACTTCTAAATCTATATTATAAGGTAAATTTACTATACATAAATCCATCTTTGAAACATATTACAAACTCTGTGAATACTATTATTAGGCTATCAAAGTCAATTTCAGTTATAATTAAACCAATTAATTTTCTTGATATTCTTTCATATAGCTAGTCTAACATGCCACTGTAATACTAACCTAGCAACCTCTTTTCCTGTATCAGCCCTTCTCAAAGTTTAGCTAAAAAAATTTTGTCTTACAAGTTTTAAATGGCTTTATTCTATGTTCTACTACATTACTGGAAACTCATAATTCATATCACATAAGGTATTGCATATTAAATATGAGTTAGACCCAAAGTGGCATAAGAAATTCCTTTCCTCTTAGGCTGGAAAACATACATTATCAGCAAATATAGTTACTAAATACACTATTATTATGGCTATCTTTTATAGAAGCTTATTATAATAGTTACCACTAAACCAATCCACACAGCTAAAATTATAAACATAGAAAACAGTGATCAACTAGGTTAACATATTTTCTACATGACAGCTATAGTATTTCAGGAAACCTTCTTTTCAGGTATATCAACTAGCCACTGAAGTTAAGTCTCTCTAGGGAACTATTCTCCATGCACTACTGAAGAACTCTGAGGTAACTGATCCATTGTATTTTGTTATCATGCCAAAAAAGACTACTCATTTATCCTAATGACTAAGATTAAAACAGTACTACACCTGTTTCTTTTTTCGACCTCAGCAACAAGCTCATCAGTGGAGAATTGACCTCTTACAACAAGAATCAAGTTTTTAATGACATCCTCGGAGCAGTCAACATCAAGTAATCCTCCAATAACCACAGGAAGTCGACTTGGGTTCACCTATGGTCAAAAGGAGGGGCGTAAATTAAAGAGGAGTTTTAAAAAATAAAATCCATTTCCTTTAGCTTTTAGCTTCAGTAAGACAATCAAATTTGCAACCAGCCATGGGAATTCAGCAGGAAACTCGGGTTATAACAAGTACCAGAAGCACATATCCTGATCTTCTTCCCTGCTGGCTTGGTTAAACTTGTTACTCTATACATCGTTCCTAATGATAAATATGTCCAAGGAAGTTACAAAGAATGAGAATGGAATACTGCCTTATCTGGAGTACTTCTATAGCTAGAAGGCAACGTGCCTTCTAGTTCAAGGCCTTTATACAGTATCTCCAAGTTCTGATATTTGAAAGATAAAATTCCTGGAATGTAAGAATAAAACCCAAGAGACTATGTTTAAATTATCTAAATGTTACTTACCTTCTGTACATATATCTCTATATACTTCTGAAGATTATTTCTGTACAAATAAAGCACCAAATCATGGACAAAGTCAAATCGATCACACACAATGATAAGTGGTAATTGATCTGTTAGTTTTGCTTCCTAAAAAAAAACAAATATAAAGAAGCCTTAATTTCTGCTTGTATGAGGTATCAAACTTATGCAAAATATGAAAATTTGTGCTATTCTATAGGGAGAGGCTCACAGAAGCTTGTCCCAACACCCAAGTGTGCACAACCATTCTCATTACATTTTTGTTGAATAATAAAGATTCATGCAGAAAGTTTTGAAGTCCTGCCCACATATGCTTTTTATCAAAAAGCAATAAAAAAAAATTGTGAGCTACCAGTACCACTCCAGTATAAAATCACTGCATCAGGACTGGTATAACAACATTTCAAGTAAATTTAGTGGTAAATTAGTAACTAGAGCCACAATGCCAGAAATATGGCATTAGTAACTCATTTCTTTCAGACTAAAAATTTCTTTTCTCTCCTCCCCATTTCCAACCTATATAGTCAGCTTTTAATATCAAATATAAACAAAGCCAGTTAGGAATAGCATGATAATGGCATGAATTAAATATAGCATACATTGCTGTGTAAGAAAAAAGCCAGAAAAATAAAAAAGCACTTTAAAGAAATAGCATCTTTAAACTGCCAACTGCTTTTACAATTACAAATATCAAACTACAAACCTACTTAAAGACTGACACAGAAGATGTTACAGACAGATAGGTAAAACCTGTACTGGGCATTTACCTGATACAAGTCCTTTTACATTCCACAGACATAACGCACAGCACAAAAAACAACAGTTTCCATCAGGAATTCATTTATACACAGTACAGTATTTCTCAAGAAATGATTCCTCTATACCAGCCTACTAAAGTAAAAGAACTAGGAACAGGACTTTTCCCAATGATAGCCCAGATTAGAATAAAATGATTCTTAAAAACTAAAGATTCTTAAAGATTCATAAAGACACCAAATTAAAATTAATGCATGAATATTAGTAAATGATGTTTTCATGGCAGAAAACTGAGCAAAAAATATCTGAGCTATGCTCAATTTAAAAAACAGCTGTGAATCTGAAATAAAGTCCAGCTTCAGATTTTTTATATTAAAGAAAATCTAAACCAATACTTGTTCAATATTGTGGAAACTCTGTACTACAAGCTGCTACAATCCTTTCCAGAAAAAAATTCTGCAGTTTGCTATGCTAAAAACTTCAATGTGCCAAGTTTTTCAACTAATGAATATTAACGAATTGATAAAACAGCACACTGGTCTTTTTCCTTATTGACTGATATGCACATAAAATATTATATATTATTTTATCACTTAAGGGAAAAGCATTCTTGTAAATAATTTATCATTAATAATTATATTCACATGTATGGGTATTTATGACAACTGAGACAATGATGACAAACTGCACTCCAAACGAAAATCTGAAAAAATAGATAAACCCAGGATATTTTCTTGACTATCTACATGTGCAACATGATTTGAAACATGAAAGTAATATTAACACTGTAAATTATTTACTAAATAGTTAAGTAGTCTTTAGTTATAACAGTTAAATATTTTAAGCCCAAACTGAAATTAGGTAGACACAGAGGTTTTCTTAAACATGAATTTGTCCATTTAACAAATTTTTATTGAATACCTATATACCAGAGTCCATTCTTAGCAGTGAAGATATAGCAGGGACCAAAGAGTAAGCATTGTGCATTCCCTCAAGGGACATATGATCTAAAATAAGAGACAGTGTCTACTATGCTAGTTGTTCAATAAAAGAAGGCAAGAGAACAGGAAGGTGAGAACAATAGGAAGGCAAGAGAACAGTCAGTTCTATTTTCTATAAGATAACTTGAGACATCCTTCCTATGACATCTTAGCAGAAATGTGAAGAAGGTATGGAGAGAAAAGTTGCCCAGGACATAAGCAAAGTCCTGGGGGCAGGAAAGCGTTGTGGAAATTAAGGCAGTCAGTAGCTGAAGCAAAACCAGCAGCGAACGAATATTAAAAACAAGATCAAATGTAATAAGGGGCAAAACATGGGTCTCAAGACCAGTTCCACACTATAAACAAAAAAACTGCAATTCCAGAAGCTTAGAGCAGGATTCAAATGATACTTAAATGACAATGCTTCATCATTTTGTTTTTGTATTCCTTGAGGTTAGTACACGACTGGCATTCAGATACTGAAGACTAGTTTCAGAAAGATACATCATGATCAACAAAGTTTACATATACTGCCAATTACAATTCACTAATACCTAAAAGTTACCTTTAACAAAGGCAATTATTAAGCAGCACTGTAGCTACTACTAGAGATCAATAAACAAGTAAATGGTTTTCTATATTCATTCTAAGAAATTAGTGAAAACAAGAGCATCAATAAAGTTCTTAGATTATTTAAAAGATACTAGATTCTTCCTTAATTCATACTCGAAGAATCAGGAACAACTTAAAACCAAAAAGACACAAAAAGACCATATAGGAAAAAAAAATAGATGAGTCCACTAATTATCAAAACCCATTAAAACAGCTTATTAATAATGGTTGCCACTGAAATATCACAAGCACTCACGGTGCTTGTTAAACACTATTTATGACAGAAGAAATTGAGGCAGATCAGTTAACTTTCCTGAAATATTAACTAGACATATACTGAAAGAATAAATGATGGTTAATATTTCAAAGAAACAGAATTCAAGACAGGTGGGACTAGCTCAAAAGTTCACCTAATATATTTCAAACTTGTACCTAATCCACAAATGTGAAGGGGAATCTACATTGCATTAGATGCTACGTGATAGACAACACATGACAGAACATTCTAGTATCCAAAGGATTTTTTTCCTCAATATTAAGAATATCATAATAAACCAGTAAGCTTCTGCTTTACATACATACATACTACTCAAACAAGAAGATCCAAGACTAAAGAAATTGTAACTGAAGTATAAAAGCTAAACTTAATAGAAACAAAGATAAATCAGCTAAGAAACTGTATTTTTTTTTTAAAAAAGCAAAACAGTAAAGATATGCAAAAGAGGAAGTTAACTAGTGAGTGTCATAGGTACACTAGCCAAGCAGAGAAATCTCTCATTTGGAGGGATTTTCCCCCAACAATTGAAGCTTTTGGGTCAAAATAAGTATCAGTCAAGTTACCCAGAAAATTCATGATGGTCAAGACATTATAAAGCCACCAGAACCATTAAAGGTAGAAAATTCTTCATAAAACCAATTTACGAACAAAAAATACAGGTTATTTCCAGATGATAGTTTCTTAGTGGGTGTACACACACACATCCCATAAGGTAGGTACTTAGTCTAGTGGCTAAGACGGCATTGTCTGGCATTAGAAAGCCTAGGTTTGATGCCTGGCAAAGCTTCCAACCTAGCTTCCAGCTAATACAGGTCCTAGAAGGCCACAATGATGGTTCAAGTAACTGGGTTACTGCCATTCACATGGAAGACCTGGACTGTCCAAATTCCTGGCTTTGGTCTGGCCCAGTCAGTATAGTAATTTACACAGTGAGCCAAAGTTCTATCTCTTTCTTTCTCTCTCAAATAAAAAAAGAAAACATTCAGAAAACATTCTGGTTTGGTTTTCAAGTTCAAATAACTCCAGAAAATAAAAAAGAAAAAAATTGCAACTTTATATAGGTAGTTGCCAATTTTAAAACATTCTTTTCTTCACAAAGTAATTTGTAGGTAAGAAAATAAAGCTAATTTAAGCATTAAATAAAATTCACTGTTTATTCCTCACAGTCAATGCTTACTTCTATGTAACAACTCATAGTTCACAAACATGAGCTGATTTCATTTCACCTATACATTATGAATTATACAGGATTAATGTTTTAGTTACTAGAGTCAGGCAAATTTAACAATAGAAATTCTTATCCTTTAGACAAAAGACCCCTTTGCCTACAATACAGAATCCTCAAAATGATGCAAAGGGTCACTCAGTATGATTAAGGAAGTTTAAATGATACTCAATAATGACATCAAGCATAACTGGAGATTATCTTTACACTATTTTTTTTTCTTCTTTCAACCAGATGGTCATTTCCAAGTATTACTTACCAATTTCCTTCCCCATTTCAAAGAAAACCACAAAATTTAGAAGAAATAATGTCATACACAATCTGAGAATGTTAAAAAATCTCGTATTTTACAAGCGCAATTGAAATCCTATAGAACTGCTTATCTTCAACCTAACCAGAGAACACATTACTCAAAAACACTTACCTTGAGAAAATTTTTGACTCGCTCAGGATCATAGCAGTTGCTTTCTCTGCAGATTCTTTCTACTTCTTTGATCTGTCCAGTCTTGCAAGCTGCTTGAATGTACTTAAAGTGTACATCTGGGTCCTGGCTAAAGTTAACAATGGATCCCAGAAAATAAAAGAGACCTTAAAGAAATAAATAATTGAAATTAAACATAGGTGTACTGTTGAAAACATCAAAACTGAAAAACATCCACACAATTAAAAAACACTGCTTGCTTAATACTGTCAGATACTAGAAAAAATTAGCTTTATAAAAGCCCAGTAAGGGGCCTGGCATTGTGAGTGGAAGGTTTGGCTGCTAGCTATGATCCCTGCATCCTATGTGAGCACCAGTTCCAAGTCCCAAATGTTCTAATCCAGCTCCCTGCTAATGTGCCTGGAAAGGCAACAGGAAGATGATTCAGTGCTTGGGTCCCTGCATCCACATGGGAGATGCAGAAGAAGCTCCTGGCTTTGGCCTGGCCCAGTTGAGGCCATTTGGAGAGTGAACCAGAAGATGGAAGCTCTGTTTCCCTCTCTTTCTATAACTCCACATTTCAAATAAACAAACATACAAGGAAAAACTCAGTAAAAACACTAATGCAATAGTCATTCAATAAAATATAACTTTAGAAAAAAATGAAGGTAATTACCACATCTAATTCAATAAGAAATTTTAAATGAAGTCTCCTGCATCAGATATTTTTCCAAATGCAGTTAACAGGAAATACATGAAAGTGGTTTGAAAAGAATTTAATCAAGTACTTTCAAATAACAGTTTCTGCAGTGATGAAAATTTTCTCTTTGGTGTCCAATATCTAGCCAATAACTACACGTGGTTATACAGCACCTGATACACAGCAAAATTAACTGCAGAAAGCATACATTTCATGTAATTTGATTATATTACATTTAACATTTAAATAGCTCTACATAGTTGGTAGTCACTATATACAAGAGTGTAAATTTAGTGGAAAGTTCACATTCAGAAACTGAAATCAGAAATTTAGAAAGTGAATGCAGAATCCTTTATCCCTCCTGTCTAGAGGAGTACTTGTACTACTGTTACAACAAAAAGATCAAGTAGAGACCAGAGTTTAGCGTACAAATAGAGAGTCCACCAATGGTGTACACCGCACAGCATGGGTTCAGGGGGAATTTTCCTTCCAAGTGACATCTGGAAATGTCTGTAGGCATTTCTGTCAAACTGGTTAAACTGATGCTACTGGGTAGAAGCCAACAAAACTGCTAAGATTCTACTTACAACAACTCCCTTACAAAAAGTGCTCTGCTTCCAGTGACAACAGTGCAAAGGCTGAGCTCTGCTACACAGTCACAAGATGTTCCTGGGCAGAATTATTTGTCCTTATAACAGTCTACATAAGCATCAAAGATAATTGGTCATTTGTCTTCTCATAAACTAACATAAAACCATACAGTATTTTCTCTGAAAATTTTGCCTTCAATTCAACTGTAAAATACCAAGCAGAAACTCTTATTCACTCTATATCCCTAGGATCTAATGTATATGGACCTGGATAATATTTATTACTAACAAAATTTAAATAGACTTTTAATAAAATTAAGCTTTTGAAAAAATTTTTTTTTATTTTTAAAGATTATTTTTACTTGAAAGGACGATTTACAGAGAGAACAGAAACAGAAACAATGTCTTCCATCTGCTGGTTTGTTCACTCCCCAAACAGCAAGGGTCAGAGCTGAACTGATACAAAACTGGGAGCCTGGAGCTTCTTCCGGGTCTCCTAGTGTCTAGTGTCGGGGCAGGAGCTCAAGGACTACAGCCATCCTAGGCCACAAAACAGGGAGCTGGATCAGAACTGGGGCAGCCAGGACAGGAACCAGAGCCTGTATCATTATGACAGCACTTGTAGGCAGAGGGTTAGCCTGTTAAACCAACACACCAGTCACTGGAAAGATAATTTCTAACCATCTGATCATAAGGCTCTTCCTGGCTATTTAAATTCTTAGAAAATTCACAAATTTGGGACAGAATTGTGTATAGTAGGGAAAGTTGCAGCCTGTGATGTTAGCATCCCTTATGAGTTCCAGTTTACATCCCAGATGCTGCACTTCCAATCCAGCTCCATGCTAATACACCTGAGAAATCAGTGCAGGACTGTCTTGATGCTTGGGCTCCCGCACATGTGTGGGAAACCCACATGCAATTCCTGGCTCCTGGCTTCGTCCTGGGCCAGCCCCAGCCACTGTGGTCACTTGTGGAGTAAAGCAATAGCTGGAAGGCTTCTCCATATCTTCTCCACACCCTCAACTCTGCCTTTTAAATAAGTCTTCAAAAACGAAAACAAAAAGAATATCAAAACCCTAATTACCTTCAAAGCTCTTGAATGATTCAAAAAGTTCAATCAAAGATTGAGTTGACAGTTGCTCATGATACTTAGAAGCCACCTGAACACAGATTTGCAGATTCTGACGAATATTAGCAGACAGCATGGCTCTGAGACATTCCAGGGAGTCTTCTACTGATAAGGACCCAAAGTAATTCACTAACCACTAGAGGACGAAACAAATGAATAAAATAAATAACGTTCAGCTTCATGGAGTTATGAAATTACTGTCACCTAGTCCCACCGAAACATTTTCAATATGCTGGAAATTCAAAACTGATTTTTAGGTAAGAAAGCTGAAATACCTCAGGGTTAAGCAGATGAGTGTGAACAACTGCACGCTTTATATCATACAGATCAGTGAAGTGTTCCAGTGCACGCTGCAGCAAGCCAGCCTTTTCACACAACTGAGCAATATGAGCTCGGTCATAATGCGTGAACATCTGATTTCCTAGAATAGCATCTGCAACCTATAAAACCAGAGACAGAAGGAGTTTATGTGATATCCATCTTCAAAACTCTGCATAACTGGAAAACACTGCTGCAGGAAACACATAAAATGCATAAAAGTGCATACTTGAGGTGCATGCATGAGGTTCATCTCAAGCAATCGAGTCTGTAAAGGACCTTCAGATGGGCGGTTGTTCTTCAGAGCATCAAGCAAAAATGCAGTACACTGCTGAATGAGATTGTACTCCATAAAGACATCAACAATCTAAAAAAACAGAAATCATAGTAACTATTTTAAGATGGCATTAGTATCATGCTAATGAAATTATGCATGATCTCTTCTGGTGCCTCCAAAATTGTAAGGCCAAATAACAGATTTACAGAATTTCATTTGAATATCATGTCACATTTTGAATAATACATTTTTGTCCCCTGGAGAACTAAATACTTTTAGAAAAAAGCAACAAAATATTTCAACAGATAAAAGAAAACACAATCAAACTGATCTTTAAAATTTTTATGAACTTACAAAATACACAAAAAATAAGCAGTAAAAATTCTGATACACTTCCTATACAGATCTCTTCTGTACGCCCCCCTCACTCAGCAATAGCCAGTATCCTGAGCTTCATTATTCCTATCTATTCTTCATTTAAAAAATACACATAAATAAGAGTTTTATATGTTTCTGAACAGTATACAGATGGCCTCACACTGTCAATTTTTCCCCAGCTTACATTTATGTAAGACACTTGCACAAGTAGACATAGATCTACAAAGTGAAAGTTCAACCAATCTTCTCCAAAATTTTTTAAAAGTCAAATCCCCCAACTCTATACTTGTGCATCTAATGCCATTACCTGTGTGATATCAGCAAGAGGCTCTTCATCCTGCACTAACATCTGTGCAAACTGCTGCCCCTGATCTGGACTTATGCGCATGACATTTCTCAGCAAAAAGATCCAGTCTGGGGTATAGCCAACCTACAAATAGACAAAGACTTAAGCCTTATTGCAAAAATCATTTTTAATAACCTTTAAATACTTTAATTGTTGTACAGAACTCACTTTTTTAGCATATAAGACAATCTTCTGAACTTGACCTGTTTCTGCAAAGCATTGAATGACTTTATTTGGGACATTAGCTCTTAGGTATACACTAAGTGCCAATGTAGGGTCCACAGATTTCACAAGATCACCCAGTTCTTCAGAACACTCCAGCTGTCCAAAAGAAAGAGATGAATTAATGATTCATGAACTATTTTATAAATGAGTAACTAATACTACCTCCCTATAACAAATAGTTAACATGACAGGCAATTAATTAATTTCTCAAATTACATTACAAATATGCAGGAATCGTGGGTGGTAATGACTCAACCTTGTATTCACAACATCGTCTCAGAAGAATTCTCATATTCAACTTAAATTCAAAAGCTCACTAAGAGTGTATGTTTACAGATATCAATTATCTTATTAATGTATGTACCTTATTTAAACTAGAATCTTGTACATCCAACATTATCTCAAAATACTCACATGATCCAAATTTTCCAAAATAATTTTTAATTAATGTTATCAAACGAAAATTCTGACACCAACAGAATCAACACATTTATTGTAATGCCTATTAATACAACTAAGTTGTAACCCATGTGTCTGAGAAATTTGGCTTTCTAGATTTAAGGTAAAGCCAGGACATTCCAATTTCACAGGTTAAACACAATAAGTTTAGGAATTTAGGTGGCATATAGATAACTTTCTCTTTACCATTCAAGCTGTCTTAGTTAATCAGCTGCCCAATGTAGAAATTATCCTCCTAATGGAGCTCCTCTTCACAAATGACTTGATTGTCTTCAGAGCAAGATCTTATTTCTGCATTTACTGTCTAAAGAAGTTCTGTAAGACTTTACAACTTTACTGAACATGTTCACTAATGAACAGATAACCAATATTTCTTTTTTTAACACACAAAGATCCCCCATAATGATTGATCAAAAAATGTCAATGATATCCAAAAGCTTTCATTCTTTTATACAGGTCACACCAGCTACTTGGCTCTTCCCATTCTCCTTTATCTCAAATCATAAGGACAGATCTCAAACACTGGCTCTGTAATTGGTCAGGAGGCTAGTAATTATTCTTTGGAACAAAGTCTTGTCCCAGCATCCTAATTCTGAGCAGCTACCATCCAGTATCCTGTAAGATTCCAGAAACTGGGTCAAGAAATGAGGGTTAGACTTAATAATGTAAATATATTTCCAGCATACACTAATGCTGAAAGGTCTAACAACATATTTACTCACTACTCAAGTGTTTGAAATACTGCTGGTTTAGTTCTTGACAATGCCATAAAATATAGTAATCCAATACTACAAATATGCAAAAACGCATTAAAAAATGGCAATATGAAAGCAACAACATTGATGGGCCTGACATAACAACTCAACTGGTTAATTCTCCCAGTTCAGGTGCTGAGATCCCACATGGGTGTCAGTTTATGTCCAAGCTGCTCCACTTACCATCCAGTTCCCTGTCTGTGGCCTAGAAAAGTAGAGGAGGATAGCCCAAAGTCTTCCTACACCCCCATGGGAGACCCAGAAAAAGCCTGGATCCTTTCTGGCTTTGGACTGACTCTGGCCATTGTGGCCTCTTGCAAAATGAATCAGCAGAGCGAAGATCTTTTTCTCCACCCATCCTTTTCCCTGTAAATCTACCTTTCAAATAAATAAATCGTAAAGAAACACAAAAACAACATTGATGGGTCACTTAAACTGTTCACTGCCTTACAAATGAGCAACATCTACAATTTTATTATTCCATGTAAGGAATAATGTGACTTATTATGACACCATAACATGGAATGTATGAAGAGAAAATAGTAAGTCACAACGGACAGAGAAATCCTACAGCAAAAAAAAGCCAGTCGATATTTTTTAAGGTTTCATGTTTCATTAAATTTCAAATAAAGCAAGTTAAACATTTTCCCTGTAACACCAATTAATATTTTGTGAAATAACTATTTCACTGTTAATGCACAGTGCTGATACAACATATATGATACAAAATTTCATACAGCATGCTTTCTCTGCATATCCAAACATGGATTACCAGCAATAAATACTGCAATCCTGAAGATAGTGGAAATATTAGAAGAATTCACACTTAGAGCTATAGGTAGAAGTAATGTGTATCTCAAGTGTAGAAAAATGAGAGGTTAAGAATATATTCCTGGCCTGAAGCAGCAGCTTACTGGCTAAAGTCCTTGCCTTGCATGTGCTAGGGGTTCCATATGGCCTCTAGTTCTAATCCCGGTGGCCCTGCTTCCCATCCAGTTCCCTGCTTGTGGCCAGGAAATTAGTCAAACACAGCCCAAAGCCTTAGGACCCTGCACCCATGTGGGAGAATCGAAGGGGCTCCAGGCTCCTGGCTTCAGATTGGCTCAGCTCCAGCCGTTGTAGCCATTTTGGGGAGTGAATCAACAAATGGAAGATTTTCCTCTCTCTTTCTCCTCCTTTTTGTATATCTGACTTCAGTAAAACATAAAACAACAAAAAAGAATACATTCCTCAAGCCAGCACTAATCCTCAAGAGTGTTAGTACTAGCATCCCATGTAGGTGCTGATTTGTGTCCTAGCTGCTCCACTTGCAATCCACTTCTCTGCTTGTGGCCTGGGAAAACACCGAAGGATGGCCCAAGTCCTTTGGAGACCAAGAAGAAGCCTCAGGCTCCTAGCTTCAGATTGGCTCAGTTCTGGCCATTGTGGTCATTGGGGAAGTGACTTAGAAAGGACACCTCTTTCTGTCTCTCCTTCTGCCTCTAAATCTGCCTTTCCCAATAAAAATAAACTATCTTTTAAAAGCTTTTAACACTAACAAATATAAATATATACTGAAGGAAGCCATCTCATGACAACTTTTTCTGAAGTAGAATGACTGCAAATTGCTTTTTATTTATTGGTTTTAACCTCCTACCAGGAATCCTGAATTCTAGGGCCAGTGCTGTGGTACACTGGGTTAAGCTACTGCTTGCAGTATCAGTATCCTAATGAACGCTGTTGTGCTTTTTTTTTTTTATAAATACTAAAGAACAGATGAGGACATTCTGGTGTAAGTTAAATAATTTTTTGCTTGGTAACATGGTATCTAACTGAAACAAAGCAAAATTATGTCAATACAAATTAACATACCTTATCTTCTTTTAACCATTTCTCCAAAAGCTGTTTCCGCCCTTGTTGAAGTACAGGCCTACACAGTTCTAATGATTCATATTTGTTCAGCTGTCCCTGATCCAGAAGGATTCCAAAATACTGAAGCAGGGGAGAAGTCTGACCTGGCTGGGCTGGGACACTCTGGAACCGACGAATGGTGTCTGGAGTACGCAAGATTCCCTTTAAGAAGGATAAATGTTAAGCTTCCTCAAAAGCAAACCAATTTTACACTAATTTCTCCCACAGATCATTTGAGTCCATCCCTAAGGCATGTGCTGATCTATTAACACCCAATTTCAAGCCTACAACATGTCGAAAAAAGACTCACTCATTTTGCACTCTTATCCATGATAAATAATACAAGAACTATTTAACCTTGAGTTTTTGGAAGTAAAAATCAGTATCTTTCATTTATGAAGTCCAAAAGCGTTACATATAAGTAACCAAACATTATTGTTTCTAAATAAGCCAAATCTCACTAGATCTTCTTTTCACAATCTGAGTTTTATAAAGCTAACAATAAATGTGACAATTAGTAAAAGTGCTTCAAAGACTACTTGATATGATAAAATTTTTTATCAGAGGAGTTGGGTTTATTGCCCCAGTTCCACCTCCAATTCTAGCTTCCTACAGCAAGCATCTTGAAAGGCAAGCAACTGGGTCCCTGTCACCCAATGGGAGACCTGGACTGAGTTCCCAGATATTTGCTCTGGCCCAGACCTGTCTGTATCTCATCTTCCCAAGAAAATTTTTTAAAAAATTATTTTTGAAGCAAACTATAGAAAATTGATCAAATATATGAACTAATCAAAGTAATTCTGGAATACAGAAAAAATAATTAACCTAATATAGAGGCACTAACAAGTAACTGTCATACTCTTCAAAAGGAAAACAAAACATAAAAATGGTTTCTCTGTGGAAACTGGTTCTACTTTTAGAGTATTAAACAGAGAACATGAACATGAATCCAATCATGGAAGCTTCATTTTCAAAGCTGCTCACCTTGGGTGCATTAGCAGCCACCTTAGCTGCCTCTGAGTAATTCCCCTGGGCGAAAAGAGCATTAAATTTCCGAGCAAAGAGTTCTTCAGCACCAGCCAGGTTGTTACGCACAGCCATTCTCAGAGCCAGGTCAGGATTCTGCAGGACATTAGTGATGTAGGGAATGATGTTTTCTTCTTCTACACACACTGACAGAACCTACAATTTATAGAATAGCTGCAATGAGTTCATCTGGATGTGATATCAAACCTGTTTACAACAGATGAATACTGAGTCACAAATGTAATCAAATTGTGAAGTTCTGACAGCTGCTCTCTTACTGCCATTAAAAAAAATAATTTTTAAACAGGGAAACAAAAAGACTGAGTTACAGGATGCCAAGATACTTTCAGGTGTTCCTAAAATAAGACCATGTGGTAAAACAAATACAATAATATTGCCCAAACGCCAATTATTTTAATATCATCTATTTATTCTTAATGTTGACAAAATCAGAGATTAAGATTGTCACTTGACTGAGCTCTGAAAGATAATCTGGCAAGCCTTACACATTCTTGGGGAATGCAATCTTGATTTTTAATTTAGGGTTTTTTTAAAAAATAATTTTTCAGCAGTTTAATTACATTTAAAATCAAAGGTCAGCATATACACTTCCTATATTTCTTAGGTGCTTAACAGAATGCATGTGTCAAATAAATACAAAGAATTTCTGTTTTACCAATGGTTATCCCTCAATCTTCCATAAGAGTACTGGCTACAGAAGGCAGCCTTGCTTGCCACAAAACCTTTAGCCTGGAGAAAGGGAGTCCTTCCCTTCGTTCCAGCTATCACTCTGACCTTCTCCCCTTTGTCATATAGCCCAGCTTATAAATTATTTACATTCCCACCAGCACTTCTCAGCAATAGGTCATCTCCTCCTCAGTTACTATGCCACATGAGGAAAGGGGGCCTGCTTGCTTCAACTGTTATTACCTGCAACAATGTTTAGTACAAAGCAATTGGTATTTGTTCAAGAAATAAAAAACTTTTGTCACAAGATGAGTGAGAATTTAAAAATATGAGAACTCAGTAAAACAGATGAGGAAGCAGTTTGCTCTGCCTGTCCTGCTACTTATTTCAGGAAAAATGGAAAAAAGTTAAACCTTTAAGATCCTTTCTATAGCTCACAACACAATTTCCAAAGCTTAGGCCAGCCTCTCTGCTTGTCTGAAGCCAGGAGGCACCAGCTCCATTAGGTCTCCCACGAGGGTGAAAGAGCACAAGCACTTAGGCAATCACCCACTGCTTTGCCAGGTACATTAGCAGGGAACTGAATTGAAGCAGAGCAGTCAGTAGCTTTATGTGCAATGGCACAATGCAAGTGCAGCACAAAAATGTTAACTACTTTTGTGCCACACACTAGTACTAGGAATTTAAACAAAGATTAGCCCATTTCTTAATGGCAAGTAATGAATGACATGCATAGCCATTTTAACTCAGAATGACAATTCTTAAAAGAAGGAAGCACCTAACTAGTTCTGAAGAAAACCATGGGGATAGATGGGCAGGAAAAATCCTATTTTCCCAGAGGAATTGCTTCTTCACACACATACTTTTCAATAAAATGAATTATGGAGAAAAAAAAATCATTATCTACTTCCTTTGCTTACTGTCCAGGAAAACCAGTTGGAGGGAAATTTTTGCAAATTCTAGCCATTTTCCCAAAAAATACATACCTCCTGTTATTTTTCATTACAGCAAAATACTAAAAAATACAGAAAAAGAACCACTTGGTAGGCGGTAAGAAGATCCATGTAACATAGTTAGTATTTTTCCTATCTAACTTGGTAACCTCCCATACTCTCCATAATAGGCCCTGTAACATACCACTTCTTACCATTAAATACTTAGTAATATTTAAACAGTTAGTAAAGGTAAATAGGTAGAACTCTTTTCTCTGTATTGATATCTGTCATGTACAGAAGAAAATCCCTGTAAAAAATACAATGTTTGGTACAGTGGCTAACAAATTGTCTGGGATGCCTACATCCAAAGCAGAGTGCCTGGGTTTTAGCCCCAGCTCTACGTCCAGTCCCAGCTTCCTGGGAGGTTACAGATGATGGCTCCAGGAGCTGGGTTCCTGCCACTTGCATAGGGAACCTGAATTGAGCTCTGGTCTCCTGGCTTGAGTCAGGCCCAGTTCCTGCTGTTTTCAGTATTTGGCACAAACTCAGCAGATGGCATGCTGCTTGGTCTTTTAAATAAGTGTGAAATCTTTGACAATAAGTTTCTTTCCATGAAGTGTCACATGTTTTGACATTAAAGAAGTGTATATCATAGCCATGATTATCCTAACAGTCTCTGTGAGATAGGATTCAACTGTAATCATACACTGCTGTATTTTTAAGTATGTATTATTTTCTGTTTTTTTTTTTTTAAATAAACTTTACTGCGACTATTTCAAGTTTATAAAATCTTACAGGACACATACAGTAAAATTGTTACCACAATAAAGCAGATTCACATATTGATCACCTTAGTTTCTTTTTTGTCTTATCAGCAGGTAAAAACAATTTTTTAAAATCCTAATTATAGGGCCCGGCGCGGTGACGCAAGTGGTTAAGTCCTCGCCTTGCACGCCCGGGATCCCATTTGGGTGCCGGTTCTAATCCCGGCAGCCCCACTTCCCTTCCAGCTCCCTGCCTGTGGCCCGGGAAAGCAGTCGAGGACGGCCCAAAGCTTTGGGACCCTGCACCCTTGTGGGAGACCCGGAAGAGGCTCCTGGCTTCGGATCGGCATAGTATCGGCCATTGCGCTCACTTGGGGAGTGAATCATCGGATGGAAGATCTTCCTCTCTGTCTCTCCTCCTCTCTATATATCCGCCTTTCCAATAAAAAAACAATAAAAATAAATCTTAAAAAAAAAAACCTGCATTTGGGACAATACCTTTAAAAAAAAATCCCAATTATAAGTTTATTAATTTTATTACTCAGGCACAGGAAATGGCTAAACTTGTTCATCCTACTTCTCAGTTATTTTGTATCTTTGGACGTACATTTTCTCAATACTTTTAACTTCACAAACATAACAGTTTCTGATATCCAAAGTCACCAAAAGTATCTGAAGAAAAAAGGCTAACGGCAATAAGTAAAAGCGCAAATGACAGTATGCATTGCTATTAACACAAGCATCAGGCTTTCTTACTTGTCCCTTTCTGTTTACTCCAATGATTCCAGCTGTGGCTTCATGTGGTGCAGTAACAAAGATTGTTTCTCCACTGATTCTATTCATGTAGATGCAGGTACCAGTTTCAAGATCATAAAGATGGATGTAACCATATTTAGTAATCAGGAATACCACATCATGCTTTTCACTGATCTGTACAAAGAAGATCAATACTTTAATAAAAACTCTACAAACAGAAAGCAAAAACATTTTAGTCCAATTCCATTTTATAGATATCCTAAATTACAAGCTTATATGAACAACTTAAAACTAATAGTTTTCTTCATTTTTATAGCACATCTAAATATGAGCGACACTAAGTTATATAAAAGAATATAAACGAAATTTATACAAGAGAAACAATTCTAAACAAGGTAGGATACCCAAATGATAAAAGCCATGGCATTATTTTACAAATTTTTACAATAAACTTTTTCTTAGAATAAGTAACATTCTCTTATATATCATTTAAATTTTATCAATGGTTAGTAGTGTTTAGAATCTCTTAAAAAAAGCTTCCTTTAGTTCACTTATTTTGTTTAAATTACCTGCATAGCAACAGGAAAGTCATTTTGTGCTTCTGGAGGAAAGAAAACATCCACAGCCTTCTTTGGAAAGGGCTGGTTTCCAGTAGGAGGTGTGCCAACTTCAATGATATGTAACTGTGTAGAAGAAAATAGATTAAACATATCCCAAAAGTAGCCCACCACAGCAGTTTTACTTTTAAGTCCCCAAATGAATAATCAATATGTACACAACAGACAAACGCTAAAAAATTGGCAAATCTACACCACAGAATATTCCTGAGCAATAAAATGGAGCAAGCTCTCAGACTTTATGCTTAGTGGGGGGGGGGGGGGGGATCGTCAATCTCAAGAAGTCATTAAATGTAACAATCCATTCAAAACATTTTGAAATAGTGAAATTGAAGATATGGAGAATAAATGATTGTCAGGAGTTAGAAGAATAATGTAATAGGGCGTGCATGGTAGCCTAGTGGCTAAAGTCCTTGCCTTATATGCCTGGGATCCCATATGCGTGCCTGTTCGTGTCCCAGGTGCTCCACTTCCCTTCCAGCTCCCTACTTGTGGCCTGGGAAAGCAGTACAGGATGGCCCAAGATCCTGGGACCCTGTACCCAAGTGGGAGACCTGGAAAAAGCTCCTGGATTCTGGCTTTGTATCAGCTCATTTCCGGCCACGTGGGAGAGTGTACCAGGGAGCAAAAGATCTCTGTCTCTCCTCTCTGTAAATCCGTCTTTCCAATAAAAATAAATCTTTTTTTAAAAAATTGTTTACTAAATTGTGAAAAATGAATATGCCAATGACTGATAACTCTACCTTACCAGTGTTATAGAAGATATAATCATTGGGAAAAACTGTAAAAAGCAGCCCATAGGTCATGCAAGAAAAAGTAAAGCACTTTGGCTTAGTAGACAAAACCCGAATGGGTGCTGCTGCTCCATCTGGATGCAGCTCCTCACTGATATGCCTGGGAATGCAGCTGAGGGTGGCACTAACCATAGGCCCCTGCATCCTCATGGGAGATTCAGAAGAAACTCCCAGGTCCTCCTTAGTTGTGTCAGGATGGACTCAAACAAAAAAATTCAATCTGTAAAATCTATGAGTATTACAGTCTCATTCTTCATTGGGAATGGCAGCTATACTAAAAAAATTATTTTTTTCCCTTCTAATGTTATGTCAGATTACAAAAGACAGAATGAACACCATATATTAAATGGGCTCAAGAACACTACCAAAAAGTACTGAAGCTTTTTTCCAATAGGATTTTTTTGAACGTTTACTTATTTAAAAGGTAAAGAGACAAAGAGAGCGGCAGAGATGTCGCATCTGCTGGTTCACTTCCTATTCTGTCACAATGGCTATACCTGGGCTAGTCTGAAGCCTAGAGTCAGGAGCTGTTTCTTCACAACTGTTTCCAGGGAATCGTGGCTGCTGACTATTTTGCTTCTTTTTTATCCTTCAAGCTTGGCTTGGAAACCACCTTTTTAATGTTCTAAACAACCAGACTTTTTGTTGTCTTCCAACTAAGAACTCTCAACATACAAAGAACCTCAATTTGTCTGGGTGATTCTAAATACAGCTAAGAGCTGAGAACCGTAACTGAAAAATTTCAAAATACGGACTATGGTGCCATTTACTGATTCAGACACTCTAAATGTAAGCCACACAAACATGTGTTTCAGCAACATTAGTGAAGCTTATGTAAGTGAAGCTGGAACACACCAACTTACAGGACCTGCTTCCTGGCACAGCACATCAAGTAGCCATCTGGGACTCCAGTATCCCATATCAGAGGGTCAGTACCTGCCTACTATGTTTACAATTAAGTTTCCTGCTAATATGTCTAGCAAAGAATTGGAAGATAGTTCAAATGGTTGAGTGGTAGGCACTCATGTGGGAAATCAGGAGGGAGTTTTTGGTTCCTGAATTCCACCTAAACTCACCGCTGCTTTTTGGGAATGAACTGAAAGATTTTTCTCCCTTTGTTTCTCCTGTCACTTTGTTTTTCAAATAAAAAATTGTTAATAATCAACTTTAAGGTTTTGGGAAATACAAGGGCTATCAACAGCTGATAGAAACAATGCTTAAAAATGTTTATTTTTAAACACGTATCGATAAAAGCAGAATAAATCATAAATTTAAATACTGAAAACAAATTAACAAGGGAAAGATTATTTTGAAATTAGATGAATGAACAGCAAAAAGACATGATCTGTTAAAAGTAATTCATTTAGAAGTCAGAATTAGAAGGGGACACGCATGTACATATACAGAAAATTTTTTTATTGGCTGGTTCACATAGTGGCTGCAACAGCCAGGACTGGGCTAACCTGAAGCCAGGAATTTAATTCAGATCTCCCACATGGGTGCAAGAGCCCAAGCATATCAGCTATTTTCTGCTGCTGCTCTCCCAGGTGCATTAGCAAAAAGCTGGATCACAAGTGGAGCAACCAGGACTGAAACCAAAGTCGATATGGAATGCCAGAGCTAAGACTAGCTATGCCACAATGCCAGCCCCCAAAAAGACTTCTTAAAAACAACTACCAGAGATAATACTTACCTTCCCTCCAGCTTGACCCCGTACTGCAAAACAAAATAACGTTGATTCTTCAGCATTTCCTTCCATTTTAAACTGTGCAAAGCTAGCCGCATGTCCTTCAATAGGCTGAGACACTTTTCTGTCTACAGAATATAGCTGCATAGCTCCCACCACACGATTTTGCTACAAAGGATCAGAGAATCATCAACTAGTGAAATCATTAGAATGCTTTACTATTCTTTGTTACTCTGTAGTTTTTATGTGTCTTAAAATTTGCCTCCATTTATCTTATTAAAGTTTATGAATGTTTAAAATACGCCTCATATACAACCATTTCTGAAAGAAAAAGATGTAAAAGTACTTATTCTGCAATAGAACACAAATAATTTTTTGAAAAATCTTAGGTTATTCCAATTCTACTCAATCTGCAAGTAAAAGCTACAAATACAAGAATACTTTGGAACCATATTTCAATACAGGTGTTAAGCCATCAACTCTTACCTGGGGGAAAAAAAAAGGGAAAACACCTTCTAAAACAAGTCAAATTCAACAAGACTGAATACAAAAACCCTAATTTCAAAATAAACTGCATGCTGGCCACATCAGTTCTCTAGACTTCTATCAAGAAACTAGAAAAATGTTACCTGTGCGGATATGCCAGTCAGAAGTAACCACTTTTGCTTTGCATCTGTGCGATAATTGATAATCTGGCACCCTGCAAGGCTAGAATGGCGATCAAACATTTTCACTGGCTGAGACTCGCCTTCCATACTCCAGTGATAAACTGCATTATCCGTAACAAGCGCAACAGTATTCAAAGAGATCCATTTCCAAAAGGTGACATCATCAGTCATAGTATGGGCCTTCATTTTACTTTTCATTTCAATGTTAAATATCTGAAGAGTCTTCCCAGCTAAAACAAAATTGAGAATTATGAATAACTAAAAAAGAAACATTCAGGATGAATCAATACCCAGCCAGACTAGCTCTGCAACTTCCAAACAAAAGGATTCTATCTTGAATCCTTAAACCAACTACAGAAGCCGCAACATTGAAGAGTTAACAGTTGAAACTAGGCAATCTTTGACTTAAGTAACACTATAATACACTGATAAACACATTATAAACAGTGACTTCCACAGAATTCTAAATCCCAACTGAAAAGAAGTTTAAAGAGCAACTTTCTTAGCAATGACAGAAGAATTAGAATTATCATACTTACAAGTAAGTATGCTTACATATAAACTAAGGTTGTTGTATATACATAAGACAAAGCAAAACTGATACAAACACAAGGGGAAAAAGTCTACTTTTTTTAAAGTCAGTCATCCCTCACTCAACTACATCTTGTAGAAACTATTTTTTTGCAAAGAGAACAAAATTGAACTGTGACTTGTTACCACTAGTATAAGAGAAGGAAATGCCACATTTAATTGGTTTAAAATACACAGGGAAGGAAGAAGAGCTGGGGAAAAGTAAAAGACAAAAGAAGAGCTCAGTATTGGAGATAAGAAAAAGTTCAACTTTCATCCATTTAAGACAAGTAAGCATTTAATAAACATAGGATAAAATCTGCCTCCAGTGTTAAAAAAATAAAACTCCCTGAGTCAAGGCTAATAAACTTGCAATTTGAAATTCATCACAGTTCAAAAATGGCTTGACTGAAACTTAACAGAAGGTCAATGCCCACAACTATGACTAGCCTACTGAGACAGTCCTTAGAGGCTAAAGAAAATTCCATTTGAGAGCTACAGAGAATCTGACTACCGAAGGACAAAAATGAAAACCAGGAGGTGGGAACACAAAACAGAATATCTTTGGCACCACCACCCTTCTTATCACATGTGAGAAAAAAAGACCTTTCATAAAACAAAATGTTATTCCCATCCCATACAGTATGTAAACCACAACCAGACTTTAAAAATTGTGAGAGTTACAGTCCTGCTTATAAAAAGAAGTCAAGGGGTTTAAAACTGGCTGCAGAGGAAGGATCGTGGATTATTTACTTTCTTTTGCTGCCTTCCTCAACCCTGGAGTACTAGATGGCTAGGGCTGGGGTGCCTATCAATGTGATGGATGGGACAGTTTGGGGGAGGAGAAGGGATGACAGCTTAACTGCATAATGTTAGCATCTAGATACTACTGTACAATGTTCTGAAAAGCTTATCAATTTATTCTTTTCATAAAGCAGGACAATAACTAATACAATCTAATTTAAGGTAACTCACCATCTGCACACATAAGAAAGCATTAAGAAATGTGATAACATTAACATTAAAAATAGAAAAAATTTCAATAAAGTCAAAACCATGGGCTTTTAATGGAGAGCTGTGAGTTGCTAAATACCTCAATTTAAATTCTTTAAAACTAAGGGAGTTTAGATACTTTGCTGTATATTTTTAACAAAAACATTTTTAACAAAAACAAAATACATAATGTCAAAATATGTGGTCCCAGATGAAAACGGAATCATTCTTCTTTAAAAAAAAAAAAAAGAAAAGAAAAAACCTATCTTGGGACATGATATGGTTAATTATGTCCTCCGCCACTCTACACATTTATTCCCCAAATAATAATACAGTTTGACCCTAATTTGAAAATACAAAATCTGAAATGCTCAGAAACCCAAAACGTTTTGAGCTCCAACACAATAACCAAAAGGTTTGAATTTTGAAGCCTATCACATGCATGCTCAATTGGTAAAAGTTTTGCAAATATTCCCAAATCTAAAACACTGATAGTACACAAAAGATCCTCAATCTCTAATATTAAATACAAAGTTCAAATCATTTGAAGAAGTCTGGTAGAAAAGTTTAGCAGTAATTCATGCAAAAAATTATCGAGAAACTAACAGGAAAAAAAAAAGAAAAAAAAAAGAAAGAAAGAAAAGAAAAGAAATAAACTAACAGTAATCATAAAACTAGGCATTTTGTGTCTTGTCCAGAGTCAGTGAGTTCATCACCCAATCCTTTTAAAAATTTTTTGAAGGGATAACTACACTGACATTGAAAATTTCAAAGGAAAATATGGTTCCCAGAAAGCATGAAAATCTTTGAAATTTGCTTGTGTTAATAAGCCGCAAAGTTTTTAACTGCCCTGTTGTGACAACGAAATCAGAATGAGTAGATTCAAGCATGGCTGAATGCAAAGCTTTAAAAATATCTAACCTACATGCCTCTCTCTAGCTTGATTTCATACTGCAGTGTAATTCAAAAACTTTTCTAAAACTTGATGATCCAAATGAAAGACAGGCAGAAGGTATAAAAAAGGTACAAAATTCAGCAATGTTTAGGTGTTAATATTAAAACACGTTTAATTCCAGAACATGAATCATCAGTTTCTTTTGTACAGAAATGTTTTAGCACACTCATTACAGAAGAAAATTTGCACAGAAATGTTTCAAGTAAAACTATGAAATTAAAATAAAATTCAATATTAGTTTTCACTTTACAGATACATTTTTAAACCAAATTTAAGAAAGCTCAATCCTAATCAACATGTATTTGCTCAAAACACATAAGAGTTTTAAGGAAAAAACCAAGCTTTTTATACCTTTCAATGCAATTACTTTGCTGGCTGGATTCATGATGGCGCTGTCTGCTGAAATTGGTCTTCGAATTGGATTACTCGGGTCATTCATATCAATGATTACCACCTGGGCTTGCTCGCCTACTTTTTCTCTAATGCAGATAAATTTGTCTGATTCCATAGTCAGGGTACTGAAGCCAATGTTTGCTGGGTTGATACCCAGGTTCTGGAGCTGGAAAATAAATATTAAATCATATTACCAAACAGATTAGAAAAACCAAGCAGTCAAGTGCTGGCCATCATTATAAATTGTAACTGTCATTAATGCTGCAAGATCAATAGTGACAACTCCCATACACTGATTAAAGTGAAGCAATTCATAGCAAAGAAATGGACCTTGCCTTTTTTCTAACAAATACAGCTTTCAATTGTGTTGCTATAGCCTTGTGATTGTATCTAAGAGGAGAATAAACTGAAAAAAAGAGCAACATCTGAGTACTAGCATGTGTAGTTACAGGGATTCAAGGTCATTAATTTTTCCTGACCTCTGAAAATTAAGTAAAAGCATGAAAAGATAAAAGTCAGAGTTCCTAATTAGTAAGAGCAGACAAAATCACAATATCGTGCAAAAAACCCACCAAAATGAAAAGCATAACAGAGATATTGTCAAGGAAGACTGAACTCTGAATAGAAGGAACACATACTAAGATGCAGAAATGTGAGTGTGGTTAGATAAGGAACCTGAAAGTACTTCTGTAGCATGAGGAGAGGCTAAGGAGTAGATACCAGCAAGGGCCAGCCTGACAAGCTAAATGCAGCCCAGTCAGTATTCTGAAATTGTTCTACAAGCAAAGGGAGCCATTCATGAAATTTAAGAGGGACAATAATCCTGTTGCCATGGCTTTATTTTATTAGCTTTGGCCAAACTAGCATGCACATCCCCTACATAACCTCCATGGTACAAAATTATCAAAAAGAAAAAGGTATGGGGCCCGGCGGCGTGGCCTAGCAGCTAAAGTCCTCGACTTGAACGCACCCAGGGATCCTATATGGATGCCGGTTCTAATCCCGGTGGCCTCACTTCCCATCCAGCTCCCTGCTCGTGGCCTGGGAAAGCAGTCGAGGACGGCCCAAAGCTTTGGGACCCTGCACACATGTGAGATACCCGGAAGAAGTTTCTGGATCCTGGCTTCGGACCGGCACAGCATCGGCCGCTGCGCTCACTTGGGGAGTGAATCATCGGACGGAAGATCTTCCTCTCTGTCTCTCCTCCTCTCTGTATATCTGACTTTCAATTAATAAATAAGTCTTTTAAAAAAAAAAAGGTGTGAAAAAGTTTTAGTCTTTCTCTACCCTTATCCCTCAGCCATAGGTTATCTATCCCTCCACTAGTGACTACTTTGGGATCATTACCTTCAGGATTGTCTAGGCCAACTTAATTTTACCTAAAGTATTGTCAAACTCTTCCAGTAACAATGCTTAAAAACAGCCAGACTAACATCTGAATTAATACACATAAGAGGCTACATTTTTTCACTTCCCTCTTAACCTCAATGATAGTGGCATAACTTGTTACAATAACTTAGTCACTAAATACAAACATAGTAGTTAGGTAAACTAATTAGCTAGCTTTAACAAGAAGTAGATCCTGCAATGCAAGACAAATATAAAAACAGATATATAATGTATAATTAATCTAGTTACAAAATATTTGAAATATTGATTTTCATTTCCTTCTGGTTTTAACTTTTAAGAGATTTATTCATTTGAAGGGAAGAGTGACAAGGGAGAGACAGAGATCTTTGAGCTACTGTTTCATTCATTAAGTGGCCATGACAGTTGAGCCTGGCCAGGGTGGACTGAAGCCAGAAGCCAGGCACTCCACGTGAGTCTCCCACCTGGGAGACCAGGTGTACTAGCAGGGAAGCAGATCAGACATGGAACAGTCTGATTAAATTAGCACTCTGATATGGTATGCTGGCACTGCAGGCTTAACCTGCCATACCACAATTCCTGTTTTAACTTTTAGGGACCAGCATTGTGGTTCAGTGTCATCCCATATAAGAGGGCAATTGTTTGTGTCTTGGTTGCCCCACTTCCCATCCTGCTCCCAGCTCATTGCCTGGGATAGCAGCAGAACATGGGCCAAGACTTGATCCTCTGCTCCCTGTGTAGAAGATCTGGAAGAAGCTTCTGTTCTAACTCCTGTTGCAGCTACTTAGGAAGAAAATCAATGGATGGAAGCTCTGTCTACATCTCCCTCTGTAACTAACAGAAGAAAACAAATATAAGTGGTCCCCAAAAATGAACAAAGGATTATAAAAGGGATTTCAGGAAAACTTTTTACAAACCAAGTTGTCAGTCCATTTTCAGAAGACACACTGTTTTCTAACCAAAAGATTCTTAGAACCTTTTTCTGGCAGTACCTTCCCAGGAATTGCAGCAAGCACTTCACTGGTTCAGAATTCATAGAGTGCTACACATAAAAGCTCTAATTTATCTTTTAAACTGCTCTGAAAATAACATTTATTTTCTTTCTTTTCATCTCTCATGTCTTTTTTTTTTTTTTTTTTTGAAAGGCAGAGTTACACAGACAGGAGAAAGATCTGTCATTTGTCTGTTCACTCCTCAAATTTTCCCACATGGGTACAAGATCTCAAACCTGGGCCAATTTCTAATTTTTTTCTCTCTAGTCATTAGCAGAGGGCTGCATCAGAAGAGGAGACAGCTGAACTCAAATCAGCACACCTATGGGTAGTCAGCATTGCACAGCCACAATACTAGCCCCAGTTTATAAATCTCTATAAAGCCTTCACCTATTTTGAGTTTTGGGTGTCACTACTTAAATCCACATAGTTTGGGAAAAGAGTAAAAACAGTGTTAGAGTACAATTAAAAGCAAACCACCAATACAAGTAACTGAACCCACAAATATTTTTACTGCTTCCTTCCTAAACCGCAACTTCAGAGGCAGGCACAAACAACATTACTAAAAAGACAGTAAAAATGTAAAGAAAAAAAGGAGTATGGGTGCCAGTCCGGTGGTATACCAGGTAAAGCCACTGTTCATGGTAATAGTTAACCCGGATCTTCAGCCTCAAGGTCTTACTTGCAGGAAAACACCTTTAGAGTAGGATCATGTAAAAGAATTACCAGATAACTATTTGCTAATGTCTGTACAGACTAGAACTACAATATAAAAATAAAGAGAAAAAATGCAACATATTTAAAATTAGATTAGTTTCGGGCCCGGCGCGGTGGCGCAAGTGGTTAAGTCCTCGCCTTGCACGCCCGGGATCCCATATGGGCGCCAGTTCTAATCCCGGCAGCCCCGCTTCCCTTCCACCTCCCTGCCTGTGGCCTGGGAAAGCAGTCAGCAGTCAAGGACGGCCCAAGACCCTGCACCCGCGTGGGAGACCCGGAAGAGGCTCCTGGCTTCGGATCGGCATAGGATCGGCTGTTGCGCTCACTTGGGGAGTGAATCATCGGATGGAAGATCTTCCTCTCTGTATCTCCTCTCTGTATATCCGCCTTTCCAATAAAAAATAATAAAAATAAATCTTTAAAAAAAAAAATTAGATTAGTTTCAAAATAGCCCATACTAACCATTAAGTATTCTCACTCAACTGTAAACGTATGATAGTATATGAACTATACTACAGAAACAGAATTACAGGCTAAGGAACAAACTACTGAGAAATTCAAACAAACAGTAGTCTCCAAACTTATTTTCAGGAGATACACAGCCACATTTTTTATCCTCTCAATTTGACAAAATGTTTCAATTCTTGAAGCTTAAAGATGCTGTGTTTTTGAAGATTTTTACTTTTAAAAAAATCTGTTCGCTTATTTTACTTCAAAGAACATTTATTTGGCTATTATAAGGTTATAAAGTTAAAACTTGAGCCCAAGGAAAGAGGATTTATCTTATTCAAAGTAACCCACACACATCTGGTAAAGCATCCAAATTTCACAAAAGTCATCCAGGAACCTCTTTCCTGTAGCACCACCCCTTCAGGCAAGTGAAAGCACCAACTGGAATTCATCTGATTCCTGGAATAGATTCTGGTCTTCAAGCGGGCATTTTCAGGAATGACACTTAAACTGGACTACTCATTCTGTGTATAGATTAACAAGGTCAGAGAAATTTCAGGAAGAAAACACTGCAATTTTGGTTTTTCTGGTACAATATATATTACTTCAGATTCTCCTTTCTAATATAGACAACTATAGTACAAACTTACAGCTGATTATAAATAGTGACATCCAGAATTAGCTGCTTCTATGAATTCCTTACAAGAGTCAAAACGTCTGGATTTAGACTCAGCTTTCCCACTGAAATAACCATGAACAAAAATCGGTTATCTTTGTGTGCTTATTCCCTCACAGTCCCTTAGGACTGTGAGGAGTTCATTGGAAGTGCTAAGCAAGAGTCTAAGCACAGCAAAGGTGCATCAGTACTTCAGACCAGTTAGCCTTTCCCAGTATCTGCATTTTCATTATCTGCTTCATTCAGCTGCCCTTAAGGCAGATTAAGACTCTGGGTGTGAATTTCTTTTAACTACTGATAGTAGATTAGGGTGGTCTCTGGGTGGGTGCCTAACTAACTTAGAAACTGTGAAATACTATGTTTTTTGTTTTGTTTTTTTCCCTTTCTGGACAAAAGAAAACTACACTTTAAGACTGCAATTTGGTCTTGACTTTGTCTAATCAAATTGTAGGGGCAAGAATTTTTTTTTTTTAACGTATTTTCATTTTATTTGAAAAAAGCAGTGAGAATGAGAGCAACAGCTAGAGCCAATCCAAAACAAAACCAGGAAGTCAAAATTCAATTAGGGTCTCCCACATGGCGGCTTGGACTCGAGGACTTGAGCCACTGTCTTGCCACAGGGTGTCTTTCAAGTAAAACCTCTTTTTATTGAATAATAATAAAAAAAAATTTAAAGAGGTATTAAGCCTCTCTTGTCTCATGAAAGTTTGCAACTATTTTTTTTTTTTTTTTTAGCAAGAAACGAATCTCAGGGCCAGCATAGTAGCTGAACAGTCTATTCCTCTGTCTGCCAGGGTCAGCATCCTGTATGGGTACCAGTTCTAGTCCCAGCTGCTCCACTTCCATTCTAGCTTCCTGCTTACACACTGCAAAAGCAGGAGTAAGGCTGAAGTTCTTGGGCCCCTGCATCCATGTGGGAGACCCAAAAGTTTGTGGCTTCAGATCAGCCCCACACCAGCTACTGCAACCATTTGGGCAGTGAAGCAGTAGATGGAAAATCTGTCTCTCCTCCACTCTGTATATCTTTCTAACAAAAAATAAATTTTTAAATAATAATAATAAATCTTTAAAAAAGAGACCTACTCTTTACACTTGATAGATTACAGAATGTGAACATTAAATTCTAAGAACTAAGACCAGTGTCATGGTGCAGCAGGCTGTTGTTTGCGGTGCTGGTGTCCATTTTGAAGTTCCAGTTTGAGTCTCTGATGGTCAAATTCTGATCCAGTTTCCAAGTAAGGCACCTGTGAAAGCAGCAGAAGCCGACCCAAATGCCAGGGTCCCTAACATGCATGTGGGAGACCAGGATGGAGTTCTGGTTCTTGGCTTCACCTGGCCCAGATCTGGCTGCTGTGGCATTTACGTAGCAAGCCAGTAGACGAAAGATCTGCAGCCCTCTGGATCCCCACCTCACTTCCTGTCGCTTTGCCTTTAAAATAAATCATTTATTTTAATTAAAGAATTAGCTTTTATTAGACAAACTTAAACGCAGGACAGGAAGACTATAACTTCGTAAACATGGAAAATCACACCAGTCACAGATAGACACAGACTCAGTTTGTGGTCCACAAATGAGCTGTGAACTAAGTATTTGCCCAATGAGAACTCAACAAGAGATCTGCTACACTGTCCAACCAGGCAGTACCTAGTCACATGCAGTTACTATGGTCAACTTTCCAACCCAGTTCCTCATACTACCAACATTATACATACTCAACAGCTGTACTGAATGGCAAAGAAAGCTTCAGAACAATTTTACTGTACAGTTCACAAGACAACACTGCTTTCTCTAGTTTTTCTGGGGCCCAAAATGCGAAGAGGAAAATTTCCTCAACATTAAATTCTGAAAAATATGAAGCACAGTTGAGAGACACACCCATGAAGGATTTCAGACAAGGGCAAATGGATTCAGAAAAATATATATATTTAAATTTTCAGAGTTCACAAAAGAGGCTTTAAAACAAAACAAAATAAAAAATCTCTTTCCCCTCCTGAAATCATTGAACTTTCAGATAGCTATGACCCAGAGAAGAAGGCACTAAGCATGACTGAAAATTTCACTAGACAAGTGGGTATAAGACACAATTTTTTTCAAGCGCTTGTGCCAGTGAGACCAAACTGCGAGCTTAGTAAGCCACAATTGTATCAATCTCTAAAGATGCTCATCAATGTCATAAAGCTTTCAGTTAGAACACTACAACTGTGAAGGGGGAATACCCCAGTCCCAAAACAGTTAAATATGAAGATATCAAAGACTGTATTACAAAATAAAGTACATTAACACATTTTAAAGTGAATAATATTTAATTGCAAAATACAAAATGAATGCTCATCAGCTTTTTTAATCTTTCAAGTTTTGTTATTCCTGTTAAAGATTTTTAAAAATACGCTTGTGGCCAGTGTTTTGATACAGCAAGTTAAGCTTGCATTTGCAATACCAGCATCCTGACAGCACTGGTCAAGTCCAGGCTGTTTCACTCCCAAGCCTGCGCCATGTTAATGCACCTGGAAAGCAGTGGAGGATGGTCCACGTGCTTGGGCCCCAGCCACACTCAAAAGAGTTCCAGATGGAATTCCAGACTTCTGGCTTCAGTCTAGCTTGTTCCGGGCCTGGCCATTATGGCCATATGGGAAGTGAACTGGCAGATGATCTTTCTCTGCAACTTGTCTTTTTTTTGAAGACTTATTTATTTTTATTTCTATTGGAAAGGCAGATTTACAGAGAGGAGACAGAAAGATCTTCCATCTGCTGTTCACTCCCCAAGTGACTGCAATGGCCAGAACCGCACCAATCCGAAGCCAGGAGCTTCTTTCATGTCTCCTAAGCTTCTTCTGGGTCTGCACCTGGGTGCAGAATCCAAAGGCTTTGGGCCATCCCCAGCTGCTTTCCCAAGCCACAAGCACAGAGCTGGAATGGAAGTGGAGCAGCCGGGACATACACTGAAACCTATAAGGGATTCCTGGCATGTGCAAGGCAAGAATTTAGCCATTGAGCCATCATGCTGACCCCAAATCTAACTTAAAAAAAAGTTTTAAAAAAATCTTTAAAAGAAATATATACTTTATTTGACTAAAAATATGGCAAACATGCACCCATGTTGGAGAACGACAAGTTCCTAGATCCAGAACTCTGGACCAGCCCAGTTCTGGCCGTTGCGGCCCTAGGAGGAATCAACCAATATGGAAGATCTTTCTCTCTGTCACGCCTCTTTTCTGTAAATCTGACTTTACAATATAAACAAATAAAGCTTAAACAAACAAAAAAATTAGCTTCTCTGTTAAGCACCCCCAAAGAATGCTTTCTAATGAATGATCAGTAAACTTGGAACTAACTTCATTTACAAACTGTATCAGCTAAAAATCAAAATACTTATGTTTATGACAGCATTACCAAAGACATATGTTTCACAATTAGTGCTTAGCTTTACACTTTACAGTTCCTTCCTCATTTCATTGAAAAGAAATGAAGCACATATAAATTACTGAATCTCAGATGAAGCTCCTCTATAAGTGTTCTATAAAATGTAACCTTTCATTAAATGAATACTGGTAAAGACTTCATAGATGTTACAGAGTTAAAAGATAAACAGTGTTGGGACCAAGCATTTAACCTGGCAGTTAATACAGAGTTAGACATTGCCATCATAGATGGTTATGATGGCTATGACAGGAGCCACTGACTGCAACTTGCTGATGACAGAAATCCTGAACGACAGCAGGGATGGCTCAAATCAAGTGAGAGTTGAGCCAAGTAAATGGGGTACCTGAAGTGGGTTTCCAGATTTCAGCCTGGCTTAGCCTTGGATGGTGGGCAAGTGTGGACAGAACCAGTACATGGGAACTCACACTCCACTATCCTGTTCACAGACTCCCACTTGCACATTCTCTCTCTTCTTCCCTTTCTCTGCCTCTCAAATAAGAGCTTAAGGAGAAAAAAGGGTCATTTTAGACAACTGCTGAGATTTTGATGTCATTATGATATTCATTTCCTAACACAGGTATTTTTAAGCACATGCCTAAAGATTTGGTTAACTTCCTATCCTAAACAGTCCACTCAGCACAATTTCCTTTAGAACATCCTCTACCTTCACAGTATCCATTACAGTGCGGAAAAAAAAATGCTGAGAGAGTCATTTCACTGGGCCTTCCTGGAAACCAGCAGAACGTGAAATAAAAGCAGCAGTTGCTGTATTCTACAGGAAATGAGGGAAAATGCTGAGAATGCAGCATTCTTTTAGTTCTTCCAACACAGGATACCAGCCATTGACTTTTGTGGACTGCACAGTTTCTTCATCAACAAATAAAAATACCTTTAACCTTCATAACCTCCACACTTAAACACAGAGATGTTCCCATCGCATGTCAGCTTTTGAAGGAATCGTTTCTCTCAGGAGAAACAGACTTAGTTCGGCAATTTCCAACTTTAAGCATATACTCAGGAAGGAGCCAGAGCCACCGACAAGTGTTACAAATACTGAGTTTCAGTAAACTACCAGGGCACTCCAGGATTCCTTTCCAAGGCGGGCACCCTGGTACAGCAATTCAAACCGCCACTCGCAGCACTGGCATCCCATACCTAAAAACAGATTCAAGTCCTGTCTACTCTGCTTCCAATCCAGATCCCTGTACTGTGACAAGCAAGCACTGCTCAAGAAAGCTGCTATCTCCTGGCTTGAGACTGCACCAGCCCCAGCTGCTGTGTCTACTTGCGGGGATGAACAGTATATGAGGACATAAACCTCTGTGTCACTCTGTCTTGTTAAAAATAAGTAATTTTTAAAAATTATTCAGTCAAGTTCATTGCAGGCTAATTCTTAAAAATACAGTAATTAGATGAAATATTAGACAAATTTTAACCAAGCTACAAGGAATATAGGGAAGTTTTTACTCTGAAAATCTTGGGCTTAATCTTGGAAAGCTGAAAGTTGTATCCATCTCCTTTACTTTTTTTTTTTCAGATTTATTTATTTTTATTTGAAAGATTTACAAAGAGAAGGAGAATAAGTGAGAGAGTCTCATTCCCCAAATGGCCACAAAAGCTGGAACAAAGCTCTTAGCCAGGAACTCCATCAGGGTCTCCCACATGGGTGGCAAGGGCGGAAGAACTTGAGCCAAATTCCTTTAGCTCCCAGTACATTAGCAGGGAGCTACATCAGGAGTGCAGCAGCCAGGACATGAACTAGCGTCCATATATAATGCATCATTACAGGTGGAAGATTAACCTGCCCCCAGCCCTTTACTTTTGAAACGCAGTGTAACTGGTATAAAACATTGAAATGGTAGCAAGGTTACAGTCTAATTAGGAGTGGTAGGGAGACAGACAGGAACAGAATATACCCAAACCTACCTTTCAAGAAACTAGAAAACAGCCTTACTTTGAGGGTTAAACATTTTAATATTTAATGCTGAGTTTATATAAAGACTTTGAAAGCAGGACATGAATGTACTGGACACCAAGCACTTGCTTCTCTGATGAGCTTCCTCTACATTAGAGTTGTCCAAGTCCTGACAGAAATTTCATTCTATGATGCAACTTTCTAAAATTATCTTTTAAAATGCGAGTCCAGGGTTATATTCAGTTAAACCTCATCAATACTGCACATAATTATGCATTTTTCTACCTGATACTGATAGCTCTGCTTAAGAAATCAGAAATTATGTAACACTCATCACATGGTAATCTGGAGTTAGCAAACTTACTTCATGTTAAGAACCATATGGATATTTAAAATACCATTTGCAGGTCATAAAAAATTACCAACTTACAATTAGCCTGCTAGGGGCCAGTATGGTGACGTGGTGAACTAGTCCTCTGCCTGTAGTGTCAGGATCCCACATGGGTGCCAGTTTGTGCCCCAGCGGCACTACTTGAATCCAGCTCCCTGCTATTGGCCTAGGAATGCAGTACAAACTGGCTCAAGTTCTTGCATCCCAGTAACTATGAGGGAAACCTGGAAGACACTCCTGGCTTTGGGCCAGTTCAGCTCCTGAGGAGTAACCCAGTGGATAGAAAAAAAAAATCTATTAGTTTGCTACAGATTTATTGAAGTTTGAGGCCCCTGTGTGAGACCCATGGGGGTAGCACTAGACTAAATGATATCAGATTTCCCCACTCCTAAAACATAATCAGCTACAAGCTCAGACCATCTTTCAACTGAGTCACTGAAATATTATCTTGCAAAATTCAGTGCTACAAATTTTGAATTCAAAAGGATGAATGAAACAACAGGAGAGTTGTAGGTCATATCAAAGTAATTTAATATTAGAAAATTCAAAGCAACATTAACATAATTAAATGTGGGGTGGGCACCATAATGTAGTAGGTTAACCCCTCCCCCTGTAGTGCCAACACCACAACGGGATGCTAGTTTGAGTTTGTTGAACTTCTTTTTCAAGATTTTTTTTATTGGAAAGGTAGATATACAGAGTTAGAAAGAGACACAGATCTTCAATCAGTTGATTTACTCCGCCAGTGGCCACAACAGCAGAATTCAGCTGATTCAAAGCCAGGAGCCTCTTCTGGGTCTCCCATGCGGGTGCAAGATCCCAAGGTTTCGGACATCCTCCACTGCTTTCCCAGGTCACAAGCAGGGAGCTAGACGGGGCATGGAGCAGCTGATACGAACCTGCACCCATAGAGGATCCCAGTACATGTGAGGTGAGGATTTAGCCAGTAAGCTATCATGCCAGGCCCTGTAGTAAACTTTTAAGATGTTCTTCAAATGAAATGTTTCATATAGGAGTACCATGTTGGCACCTCACAAAAATATGGTTATGTAATGTATCAGGAAAAACAGTGAAGGATGACCCCAGATCTCCTTTACATCGGAGATCGGTAAAAGGCTCCTAGCTCCTGGCTTCAAATTGTACAAGCTCTAGCCATTGTGGTCATTTAGGGAGTGAACTAGTGGATGGAAGATCTTTCTCCTTCACTCTCTGTGAATCTGCCTTTCAAAAAAAAATAAATAAATAAACATCTAAATTAGCACCCATGCATACATTTGGAAACATAAGAGCAACTTAATATTTTCACTGTAACATTTGCGTATAATTGCCTTTAAAAAAAAATTTGGAAAGTCAGATTTATAGAGAGAAGAGCCGTTGTGCTCACTTAGGGAGTGAATCATTGGACGGAAGATCTTCCTCTCTGTATCTCCTCTCTGTATATCCGCCTTTCCAATAAAAAAAATAATAAAATAAATCTTTAAAAAAAAAAAAAAAGCCAGGAGCTTCTTCCAGGTCCCCCAGGTGGGCACAGGGTTCTAAGGCTTTGGGCTGTCCTTTACTGCTTCCCTAGGCCACAAACAGGAAGCTGGAAGGGAAGTGAGGTAGCCATGACAGAAGTCAGTGCCTACTTAGGATCCTCATGCATGCAAGGCAAGAACTTTAGCAGGAGGCTATTGTGCTGGGGCAGTGTAATTGTCTTTTATTCTTTGGTTTAAATTTTAACTTAGGTGTCATCTCTAGTGAGGAAAGAAAAAAAATATAGGGAAATGAACATGTTCTTTAGTTTCAGAAGATCTTGCAGCGTTCAAATTATAGTTTATATATTCTAAAAAGGAAAAAAGAAAAAAAAATTCCATCTCAAAATCCTATAGACACAAGGGCTGGCACAGCAGCACAGGGAGTTAAGCAGCTGCTTCTGATGCTAGCATCCGATATGGGCTCAGTGTGACTCCCAGTTTGCTCCACTTTCAATCCAGCTTCCTGCTAATGCACCTAAGGAAGGGGTGAAAGACAGTCATACCTGAGTCCCTGCCACTCACAAGCAGACCTGGATGAAATTCCTGGCTTCAGCGTGGCCAGCTCTAGCAGTTGCTGCCATGTGAAGTGAAGCAGCAGACAAAAGAGTTCTGTCTCTCAGTTTCTCACTTCATCTCTTTCAAAATAAACACAGATATTTTTTAAAATCCTCTAAGACACTGCTTCATAACCTGAAATCCAATGTTAAAAAACTAAATGTAAAATTCTGAAGTTGTCAACAGAAAATGACTAGCAATACAGGTTTTCAAGAGTTGGCATCTTTTAGCTTCATTTTCAATTGCTGTGGAATGAAAGCAACTGGCACAACAGAAATGTGGAGCAACTTTTTTTTTTATCATGCTTTCACAACATTATGTTAAAATAATTTCTGAAATGACACAGTAATGTTTTATTCCTTCTGCATTTATACACGAAGCACCTTTTTTTAGTGTTTCTAAGCATAAGATCTACTTGGTTGGAAATCAAGTGCCTTGGACACTGTTTTGACTTTTAGTTGGAATATGTGTTGATGGATAGTTTCTTTGAAGCTTTCAGTAAGTGGGAGCCATCTGATTCCGTAATGAGTGTAGCACCTAAATATTCTGAATTGCTGTCCTGAGGACCTATACTGAAAGAGGCTTTTGTTCTTGAACAGTATCCTGGTAGATCTGATGATGATTATTGGCTCGATGTCTGATTTTTTTAAAAATACATTTAAGAATTCTGATGCAGAAATCTTGCACAAATTTGCATGGAACAAAGCCTATAAAACTGAAAGCAGTAGATCAAATACTAAGCTAATCTTAGTGTGATAGAGGAGGAAAAGTTTGATGCCATAATTTCTCCCTTCATTGGTGTTGGACTTCAATTTATTGAAATGTAGTTCTGTACAATTTAAGCTTCAGTAAAAAATGGCTTGATTGTGCAGTGCCACTTAGAAAAAAAAACTATATTTCAAATATTTGCTTAGGAAGAGTGTGCTACAGGATACCTTTAATTCATAGTAGTGAAATTTTCTCTGCTTGCACAACCACCAAACCCTTTTAATTCTGTTGCTTTTACATCAATCTTCTTCCATTACCTGAAATGTTTCCGCATTTTTCTTTGTTTTCGGCAATTTTTAGAGATGTAATCTATTCTATCATATACTCCCTTTCACTTAATTCTGTGATTTACTGGTGAATTCAGATTTACTTGTCCACATTACTTTCAGAGAAAATTGTGCTCCTACTTGCCTTCCATTACTATAACTTATAATCTCCAGAGTATTTCTTTATATTAATCTTTTTTGTATGCCACAAATGGTGCCAATGGTTCTACAATTTCTTCTAGTTGCAGTCAACAACAAAATTTAAAGTATTACTTCTCACTTTCCTCCCATTCCTTTGCAGTGTTTCCAATTACATATTTAAAGAACTACAAGCAACTACTCTGTGATACTATGTACAGAGAATATTCTACAGTTAGTGTGAGTCTGTTTCACTAAGTGCTTAATACGCACTTCAGTTGCAATGCTGCTCAGCTCAAATAAATGTGCAAGTATATATATCTGAAATCAATGGAAGCAAAAGTTAAAGCAGGACACACAATCTGAGGTATGGTGAAGACACAAAACTTGAGATAGAGGGCCTGGCACAGTAACCTTGCTGCCTTTTATGTGCCCAGTATCCATTATGGGTGCCAATTTGTATTCCAGCTTCACCACTTCCCATCTACCTCCCTGCTTGTGGCTTGGGAAAGCAGTGGAGGATGGCCCAAAGACTTGGGATCCTATGCACCCAAGGGGGAGACCTTGAAGAAGCTCCTGGCTTTGGATCTGCTCAGCTCTGGCCGTTGCAGCCACTTGGGAAGTAGCAGATGAAAGAGCTTTCCCTCTGTCTCTTCCGTCTTTCCAATAAACTAAGAAGGAAGGAAGGAAGGAAACCTTGAGATAGAATTATTCCCCAATAAGATACTTCTTTCCTCACTTATACTGTAACCTTGACACTGAACAAAACTTGACAAGCAACAGAAGATGCAGACAATGGAACCCTTAGACACTGCTGATGGGAATGTAACAATTCAACTGTTAGTGGAAAAAGTTGGAGATCTCTCAGAAAATTTAAATATGGAATTACTTTATGGTCCAGCAATTCTGCTCAGTGTATCTCAGAAGATTAAGAACAGGTATTCAAATGAAAACTTGTACATGAATGTTCACTGCAGCTCTACTCCCAAGACAAAAGGTTGAAACATCCATGACCTAACCAAAGGAGGAATAAAATGTGACACACCTGATTCAATGGGCTACTGTTCAACCACAAAGGAACAAAGCACTGAAATACCACAGAACATGGATGAATGTCGGTTACTGCTGGTGAAAGAGTTAGTAACAAAAAGTCCTATATTCTATGATTCAACTGAAGAAAAATGTAAGGAAGAGGAAATACAGAAAAAATGCAGATTAGTAGTTTCCAGGGGATGTGAAAGAAAGGGAGATAGACAAAATACTCGGTATGAGGCTTCATTTTTGGGCCATGAATGAGTGTTAGATACAAGCAATGGTTCCACAAAACTTTGAATGTACCAAACTGTTCACTCTAAAATGGCTAGTATCAAATAAATTTTATTTTATTAAAAAAAACCTTTGGCCTCTGTTAGGGATGAGCTACGCTTAATGTAAAATTCAAGGAGTCATTAGTCTTAATCTACTAAGATATTTTGGTAGAGCAGTTGAGTCACAGCTTGGGATGCCCACATCTTTTATGAGACAGTTTGATCTTGGCTACCATTACTCATTTCCAAATAATGGAATCTATTAGAAGCCAGCTGTTTCCTCACACATGTTCAATTCAGTCAGGTAACAAAACTCCCCAGGCAACAGGGCAAGAACTAATCGCTATATGTCTAAAAGGGGTTAAGTATTGTGTTATAAACACAGGCACATTATATTCTAACTTCACAACTGCTAGCAAGGATTATTTTAATGTAATAAAAATGGAAGATGAGACAAACTTAAAAATTTCATGCAATCAAACAGTTTAAGCATATAAAACACTTTCCAGATTTGCACACTGTACTCTAATTATGGAAATATGATTTTGTTAAAGATTTATTTTTATTATTTTTTTCATTGGAAAGGCGGATATACAGAGAGGAGAGACAGAGAGGAAGATCTTCCGTCCGATGATTCACTCCCCAAGTGAGCACAACGGGCCGATACTATGCCGATCCGAAGCCAGGAGCCTCTTCCGGGTCTCCCACGCGGGTGCAGGTTCCCAAAGCTTTGGGCCGTCCTCGACTGCTTTCCCAGGCCACAGGCAGGGAGGTGGAAGGGAAGCGGGGCTGCCGGGATTAGAACCGGCACCCATATGGGATCCCGGGCGTGCTAGGCGAGGACCTTAACCACTTGCGCCACCGCGCCGGGCCCGGAAATATGATTTTAATAGACTTGGTTTCCACCCTTTCAGTAACCCTTAAAATCAGCTTGAGAGCTTAAAGAAAAGTGCTTATGTACCTAATGATTCAGAACAGGAAGTACTAATATTACGGGCAGTTCTGCCTGCCAAGCTCAACACTGTATGTTCTATAATCTTTTCCCCCTTACTACTATACTATTCAAACCTCTTTCCCATTTTCTGTCAGTATAGATGCCTACCTTAAGGATAATTCAAGTCTTACATCAGCACAAAAACAAAAACACAAATATATGGTAAATAGAAATACATTCCCTGCTCTTTTGTAAGTGGTTTCAGATTGTAAAACATTCATGCACTCCCACCTACCAAATTGTCCTTTAAGTTGAGCCTTATTTGAGTGATACAGATAAACCTGGTTTTATATTAACCTGATCAAAAATCATTTCGCACAATTTTCCAGAGGAAACTTTCATAAAGCTCCTTAAAGAGCTATCATTTAGGGCCTGGCACAATGGTTCAACAACTACATCCTCACAATGCAAGTGCAGGGATCCCATACAGACATTGGTTTGTATCCCAGTTGCTCCACTTCCCATCCAGCTCCCTGCTTGTGGCCTGGGAAAGCAGTAGAGGACGACAGCCTAAAGCCTTGAGACTCTGCACCCATGTGGGAGACCTGGAAGAAGTTCCCAGCTTTGGATCAGCTTGGCTCTGTTGCAGCCACTTGGGGAGTAAAGTGGCACATAGATTGGTCTGTCCTTCTATGTAAATCTGACTTTCCAATAAAGATAAACAAACAGATGTTAAAAAGATATGCAATGTCAAATGTTGGTTCACTGGTTCCACTTTCCTTGTAATATGAAAACCATAAACAAATTACTACAAATCTATATGTATCAAAGAACACCAAAGCCTAATAATGAAACGCGGTATATTTTGCAGTTCTCATTACACAAATCACTGATGCAATATGCCAAACCGAGGAAACAGTATTAACTCAGAGTCACACAGTAGCCTTTAGTATAACTATTAACTTCAGCTTCCCCATCTATAAATTAAAGCTAACCCCACTATGCGAAAAGATCTCCTAATTAAATAATGAGAAGAAGAGTTCTTGGCACATAGTATTTGTTCAGATAGTTATAATGGTCAAAGTATTTTGATTTTGTAGATTTAATTTCAGGGCAAAACAGGATGGATGTTTTAAATTGTCTTCCACAACACAACAGACTCACAAAACACAAGTCTGACATATGGGTTTGGTATAATACACTCAAATCCAAGCTTTCCTCCGAGTTAAGAGCATTACTCACAGGCCCTTGGCCAAGGGGGTGGCAAGACAGTAACTTCACTGCAGCTCACAAGGCAGGTTAATTTTAAGAAGTAGATTTAGCATGATATAAATGTAAATTTATTCAGAGAAATAGCTTAATGCTAATAAACAGAACTAAAGAATTAAATATGAACTTACTTGCCATTTAAGCAAGACTAGTCACTAACCACTATATTAAAGGACATATATTAGTACTTTTGAGTAAAAATCTGTGCAAAAATGGCATTAGCAGCTAAGTTTACTTTGCTGCAAAAAAAAAAAAAGCAGTTCATGCAGTGTTTCAAAATAGGCATATTCCATGATCTTTTTAAATATTTCTTTTGAAAGAGAGACAGACAGACAGACAGAGGCAGAGAATTACAGAGATTCTTCTCAAATGCCTGAAAAAGCCAGGGCTGGGCCAGGACAACACCGGGAGCCTGGGACTCAACCTGAGTGTCCCAAGCAGTTGTCAGAAACAAAGGACTTGGGCTGCTGCCTGCTGCCTCCCAGGATGCCATCAGCAGAAACTGTTATCAAGAGCAGGAAACCTGAAATGATTTGGCAAGCAGCCCAAGCATCAGTTTAATTATAAGGCCATCAACTTTTTTGAAGACTCCTCATTTAATAATACTGATAAAAACCTAACTGAATTGGTATTTCACAAGGGTATTTTATCAGATGTGAGTAAACATTAGTTTAAAATGTACCAAGAGCAAACAGTAAGATAACAAGCACTTAGATAGAGATTCTCATTTCAGGGGGTTTAGTTTCAGGATGCAATCAATTTATCAAATTAATACCTCCATTAAGTCCTGTATATTATCAAGCAGCCAAATACACAAAAGATCACGATCAAGTAGACAACATCCACGGTTGCAATAAAGTATGTAGGTGATCTCTGCCAACTAACCAATTTAAGCATGAATGCAGGTGCAGTCTACCTTGCTCATCACTTTGTACTAAGAGTTTAATGTATTTTCTAATATGCAGTAAGTATACAAATTTCAGATGAAGGCACTGACCCCAAATTTTTATAAATCTGAAACGTATAGATCCGAAAATGAAATGTCATGTCACTTGTTTAGATAATGCACAAAACATACCAAACAAAAACTATACAGCTGACAATGTTCTGAACTAATGCCTCAAGTACTGTCCCACACATCGATCATACTAACTCTGTGAGGTAGTATGCTCACTTTAAAAGCAGCAAAAGGTCATTCCCGTCTTGTATTATCTGGAATAACCTAGGTATGCAAATCTTTCTCAGCCATGAACTTTATCGACTCAAAATTAGATCAAATATATTTTCAATTAAAACAGAGCCTGAATTGAGTTGATCCTAAATATAAAATAATACCAGATTTAAAAATTTTAGTACCAAGAATGTAAAATATCTCATTAGTATTCTTATTACTGATTGCATGTTCAAATGATATTTTGGATATGCTGAGTCACATGAACTAATTGAGCTGCAGTTAATTATAGGCCCTACTGATTTTTTTTTTAAGATTGAAGATATTTCTGGGAGCTGGTGCAATAGCATTTTACTTTTAATATGGCCACTAAACAAACTAAAATGACAGATGTGGCTCACAACTTCTTTTGGACAGCACTGGTCTCCAGAACTCCAGATCTCTGTTCTACTACGTCATGTCATTAATCACATTTTAAATAGGAGGAAGGCTGAAAAATCTCAGAGGCTGAAAAGCACAAACTAGGATACTGTGTAACTGCTCTTAAAGTATTTCCAAGAAATGTAACAATCTTTTTATTATTATTATTATTAATTACACTGCATTATGTGACACAGTTTTATAGGCTCTGGGAGTCCCCCCACCCCTCCCCAAACCCTCCCCTACCCCGGTGGATTCCTCCACCTTGTTGCAGTATTATAGTTCAAATTCAGTTGAGATTCTTTCATTGCAAGCATATACCAAACAGAGTCCAGCATCTTATTGTCCAGATAAATTCAACAGCTTCTTGGGGAGACCATCTCTGGTCTGAAGGTAGAGCTGGCAGAGTATCATCCCGATCAATTAAAAGCCCCAACATAACATCAGCAACAATTTATAACATTATGGAATTAGTTGACATGGTATTGAGTAACCAGTATGTGAAAAAAAAATACAAGTTCTTAACCACATCCTGTGACTTCTTCATTGATACTTCAATTTTAGTTAATATACAACCGGGTTCTATACACCTTAAAATGACTACAGATTTCTACTCAGCTGTCTTGTGTCTATTTTCATTTTAGTTAACAATCTTTTTATGCCAGGAAATCCAGGAACAAACCTCACTATGATACTGTGATCCCTAGATACTACTTTCTCACATTATTCAGGTAAGAAGGATGTTTGGGGGAATCATTTGGCCAAGAGGTCAATATGCCCACATTTCTGGATTTGATATCTCTCTGCTCTCGTGCCAATGCAGATTCTGTGAGGCAGCAGGCCTCACAGTCATGTCTTTGACACCCACATGATAGATGTGAACTAAGTTTCTTGTTCCAGTCATTGTATTTGGAAAATGAGTCAGCATATGGGAACTCTCCCTTTTAAATTTAAAAATAAACTTTAAAAATAACATGTATATTCAAACTATATATATTATACATATATTTAAATATATACACGTTTTTCAGAAGGAAAGGTTTGGTAGGTAGCAGTACAATGGCATAGCACACTAATCCTCTACCTGCAGCAGAATCAATTTGAGTTCAAGCTGCTACACTTCGATCGAGCTCCCTGACTGAGGCCTGGGAAGTCCACGAAGGATGGCCCAAGTGTTTGGGCCCTAAATCCATGTGACAGACCTAGAAACTCCTGGCTCCAAGCTTCAGAGGCACCCAGCTACGGCCATTACAATGACGTCAGGGAGTAAGCCAGCTGAAAGATCTGTTGCTTCTTCTCTGTATCTGACTCTAAGTAAAATAAACAAATCATTAAAAAATTGGGAGAACTGAATAAAGATCTAAACGTATGGGGCCTGGAGCAGTAGCATAATGGCTAAAGTCCTCGCCTTACACACACTGAGATCCCATATGGATTCCAGTTCTAATCCCAGCAGCATCCACTTCCCCTCCAGCTCCCTGCTTGTGGCCTGGGAGTCTAGGATGGCCCACAGCCTTTGGACCCTGTACCCGCTTGGGAGACATGGGAGAGGCTCCAGGTTTCAGATCGGTGCAGCTCCAGCCTTTGTGGCCGCTGGGGGAATGAATCTACAGATGATCTTCCTCTCTCTTTCCTCTCTGTACATCTGACTTTCCAATAAAAATAAAATAAATCTTTAATTTATTTTGATAATCTTTATAAGGGCTACAGGAAAGTGGATAAGACCACTGTTTCCACATTTTTTTTTTTTTTGTATCTGGAATAAGCAGGGAGATAAAGGGAGAAGCATCACTCTAACCCAGGGTCCCTGATGCATGCACTGAGGGCACTGCTCCAGTGGCTTTGATAGTTCAACAGTTCTGAATTGCTGCCAAACTCACCATTCCAAGTACGATGAAATCTCTCCACATTTATTACCTACATTCTCCAGAAGCCGGATGCTCACTCCATTCACTAATTATCACTCATGTCCAAACAGTAGTCTACTATCACTTCTGAATAATGAGTATTTCAATTCAATTTCAACAAACAAAAATGCTGAGGCAGATACTTACAACTTTTTTTTTTAAAGATTTATTTAGTTCTTTGGAAGGGCAGATGTACAGACAAGACAAGGATCTTAACATCTGCTGGTTCGCTCCCCAAATGGCTGCAATGGCCAGAGTTGAGCTGATCCAGAGCCAGGAGCTTCTGGGTTTCCCACGTGGGTACAAAGTCACAAGACTTTGGGCTATCCTCCACTGTTTTCCCAAGCCACAGTAAATGGAGCATCCAGGACAGGAACCAGAGCTCATATGGCATGCTGGTGGTACAAGGTGGAGGAATAGCCTGCTGAGCTATTGCACCAGCCCCCAGAAATATCTTCCATCTTAAAGAAAAAATCACTAGTGCCTATAATTAACTGCAGCAGCTCAATTTTAAAAGTCAACACCCATAAGGAGCTATTTAATTTAAATTAATTTAAAAAAATAAAAGTAAAATTGTGTTCTTGAATCACTCTAGCACATTTCAAGTACTCAATATCCCTAGTAGGTATATCCACCATTAAAGATGGTTTTATTGGATAAATCTGAAACAGCAAAAATCCACATCAGTAACACTGACAGAAAAAATTACATCACATAGAATAAAGCACAGGCATTTAAAGAATCCGAGGAATCTTTGGGCCGGTGCAATGGCTCAGTGGCTAAATTCCCAGCCTTACATGCACCAGGATCTCGTATGGGCACAGTGTCCTGGATACTCCAATTCCCATCCAGCTCCCTGCTTGCGACCTGGGAAAGCAGTCAAGGACGGCCCAAGGCCTTGGACCCTGCACCTGTGTGGGAGACCTGGAAGAAGCTCCTGGTTCCAGATTGGCTCAGCTCTGGCAGCTCCACTTCTCATCCAGCTCCCTGCTTGTGGCCTGGGAAAGCAGTCGAAGACAGCCCAAAGCCTTGGGACCCAGCACCCGTGTGGGAGACCCGGAGGAAGTTCCTGGATCCTGGCTCTGGATCAGCACAACATCAGCTGTTGTGCTCACTTGGGGAGTGAATCATGGGACAGAAGATCTTCCTCTCCATCTCTCCTCCTCTCTGTATATCCGACTTTGTAATAAAAATAAATAAATCTTTAAGAAACAAACAAGAAAAAGAATACCATGAGAAAACATGACACATCTTCACCTTGGATGTCGCTCCATGATAGACCGCAGCACAATTCCAGGCACTAAGCTAAGCACTACAGCAGAGCCCAGCAACTCTGAGCGCAGCCTCCTCTTTGCCAACCACAATGACCCCCGCAGCAGGAACCCCACCACATTCCATGCTTGCTTCTATGAGCGCAGGGAAAGGAGGGTGTTTAGAATTGAAGGAATACAACAAAATGTGTCAGATGGCAGAAACATAATGTGCCAACAGTCAAGCACTGCAGACATTTGATATGCAGCTGAGGATTCTGTTCAGAATCTATAACTCTAGCAAGGTCATGTTAGACACTATCAATCTAAAATCCTGAAAAAGAAAAAAAAAAGTTCTTCACATTTAATGTTAAAATATTAAAATTCATTTCATGTATAAAAAGTAAATTAATTTACACTTCACTTTTTAAAGTTTCACAAGCTAACTCTATGCTCTAGCAGTTCTTGTTTCAGAAAGCTTCCTGTTACTTAGCAAACTAACAGAGAAGCTCAGAGGTCAAAGTCTTAAGATACCACTTAAAATAATCCTCATTAATTTTTAAAAGGGGAGGATGTGAAGTCAGAAACCATAATATACTGGAAGAATTCAATGATCTGAACTCCGCAATTAGTATCAACTAGAGCATATAGTCATATCAGCTAAGCTTAAGTTTGGATCATACAAAACTCCAAAAACTGGATGACTGAATTTTTCATGTGTACTTCTAAAGCTGCTTTATACTTAAAATCTTCAAATTACTGAGAAGAAAATGGCTTAACTCAAGTATTACAGAAACTCAGAAGCACAAAAAAAAAAAAAAAAAAAATCAGACCCACAGGAGCTGGTACCATAGCAGACTGATACTCTGCCTGTGAGTGCCAGCATCCCATCAGGGTGCCAGTTCATGTCCAGCTGCTCCATTTCCCATCCAGTTTCCTGCTTGTATCCCTGAGACCCTGCACCCATGTGAGAGACCTGGAAGAAGCTACTGGATCCTGGCCACTGTAGCCATTTGAGGAATGAACCAGCAGATGAAAGATCTCTGTCGCTACTACCTTTGTAAAACCTGCCTTTCAAACAGAAAGATAAATCCAATCAGTGACTGGCTGACTTCAATTTTGGGCACCATTCAACAACTCTGTCCCCTTTAACAGAAATGAAAAGTGATTTACTCAACCCATGACCTATCATTGACCAGTGAGCTGAAGCCGTGCCGTTGTAAAATAAACAGCAGTCTCACCGGCTTCTCCTGGATAAGGTTTACACACACTTCTTTGCAGAGAAGATATTTCAGATGCACTTCAGCACGAGGATGAGCCTGGGTTTCCCCTTCACACACAACAGTACTTTCCTAACTTTCCACATTCACTTACCACTCCAATTTAACAGAAGTAACTACAGCCATTCAGCTACAGCCATCCAGCACACACACACACACACACACACACACACACACTTTCCACATCCACTCTGTCACTTAAGCTTCAACCAACCTTTCCTAAAATCGCTTGTATAGGCTAGGTATATGCCATTACTTTATGTGCATTATAGATGACTGAAAAAAGCTGTTTTACTTCACCTGTTTTATGGTTTAAAGATTTACCATTCTTAACATTACAAATCTGAAAGGGAAACACTTTTTTGCTAGTGCAAACGTGATGCCTGTAAAGGACCATGTCATCATTTTACTCCTAGTCTGAGTATTAACCTTTTTATTTGCAAGGCTCCTTTATTTTTGTCATACTAGTAGGGTAAAGCAAATACAACTGCATTCCATGGAGTGTTCCATAGGTTAGTGACGCTAATCTTAAACCACAAGTCCTCCAGGGTCACTAAGTGAGTCCTGCAGCAGACTGCCCCGAGGCAAGAGCCGGAGTTTGGGAGAAAGCAAGTTAATGTATTATTTCTGCCATAAGAAAAACCAGGAAAGGGGGGACCAGGAAATTCAGGAGGTTCAAAGAGGCTTAATTCGGCCAAGCCTTCCAACAAATCACCTGTTTAAGCTAGCCGATGGCTAGTGGGCAATTGTGCCAAGGCGGCCTCCCAGGAGAAGGCACTTCGGGAAGAACTCTAGAATCCACCAAAAGGAAATGAGTTCAGGACCAACTCAGGCGCAGGTGTGTCCTTATCCCCAGGCTCTGTTCCATTCCAGACAATCCTGAGGGAGGCACGCACACACACACACACACACACACACACACACACACACACACAAATTTCACAACGACCTCAAGACCCCCGGACAACCTCCGGTTACACTTGGCTACCTTCTAGAACCAAAGAGCAGTGAAGAGTCACACACCCCACAAAGGAATCAAAAAAGGGGGCGGAAAAGGCGAGTTCCCCTGAGAGACCTTGACCCCACGCACTCCGAGACGGACCCCGCCCTGAGAATTGCGCCCCCCGCCCCCCTCCACTTCATCGTCTTTTCCCGCAGTGACCTTCTGCTCCTATAGCTTCGGGGAAGGCAACAGACAAGCTAGGGCCCTCAACACCCTCCCTCCTAATTCCCCACCCGCCCCCGGAAAGGTGTCTTTCGCACTTGAGAGCCGCAGAGGGGGAAGGAAAAAAAAAAGAGAGAGAGAAAAGAAAAAAAAAAGGTTGTTCCTCCCCAAACCACCCGCCGCATAACTCCTGGGTGCAGACATGATGGGGGAAAAAGGGAAGCGTGAGGCAATGGAGGGTTGACAGCCCCGCACCGGCGCACGGGCGCAGGCGACGGCAAGAATCCTTGCGGCGGTCGCGAGAAAACCCAAGAGAACCCCCTCTCCCACTCCCCTAGCCAAATGAATGAACTGAATAAGGAGGGACGGGAGGGATGGGGTTAATGTGCGCAGTTCTTGCCATCCAGGAAGCCGGAGCGAAAGGGCCGCAGAGCCGGGCCCAGCCTGGCCGGCCTTTGCACCTCGACTCGCGTCCTTCCCCCCTCACCTGCAGGGCCTTTAACCCCTTCAGCCTGCAGAGCCCCTTCCTCCGCCGAGCACCCCTCCCGTCCTGCCCCGGCCCACACTGCAGCTTCTTCCTTCCCCCTCGCCGTGACCACAGCCCTCCATAGCCCGCACCCGGCCGCACCTGGAGATGCTCCTGAAAACGAATTGGCAGAATCTGGGCCATGGCGCTGACGGCGGAGCGGGGGAGCGAGCCTCCTCCTGTCACTGGGGCTTCGGGGCAGTGGCTGCCCGAGCTCTCCGAAAGGAGAGGAAGAGGAGAAGGGGAGGGGTGGGGGAGGCTCGGCTCAAGCGGCTACTCTCCGGGGGACGCAGAGGAACTGGCAAGGCAGACGACCAGAGCTCGGGTCGGGGGCGGAGGCTCCAGGGGCCGGGAGAGCCGCAATGGCGGAACCGGGCGCAGCGCAGACTCCGGAAACGGCTGAGCCCCGCGGAAGGATCCCGGGCCACAGAATTGGGCCTCACCGCCCGGCCGCCTCACCGCCCTCCGCCTTATGTAGCCCTCCTCGCAGCGGCGGCCGGGCGCAGGGATCCGGGGCGCATGCGCGGACCGCTCGCACTGCCTGCAGCGACCGCAGGCCCAGAGCAGCACAGGGACTACTTTTTTTAGACTCATCACTTTCCCCAGGCAAAAGCTTTCCCTCCCCCAACTTTTTTTTTTTTTTTTTTGGATTTTGCCACATCATGCGACTCGGGGAGACCTACGTCATTTCCGCAGGCGCTGGAGGTCCCACCCACGGACTTCCAGGTGCACGTGACGCCGGTGGGGAAGGGTGGGCTCCTGCCGGCCGAGCGGGGCGCGACCGAGTTGTTTTTCTTGGCGGGGGGAAGCGGGGAGCGGGAGGACTGCGGCGTCGGCTTGGGGGGGAAGGCGGCGTCTGTCGGGCCGGCTGGCAAGGGCCGTGTCCTTCCCGCCGTCCGCTCTCCTGTTCCCGCGGTGACTCAGGAAAACGGCCCCGCCGCGGCCTCGCCTCCCCCGCTCGCTCGGAGGGCGTGGGCGGCTGCTCGCAGCGGGGGGACCCGGCCGACGGCCCCGCTGCTGGCCGCGGGCGGCTGGAACCCGGCCTCCCCTGGGAGCTGACGGGCTCAGAGCACAGCCGAGGCCGGCCCTGAGGTGCCCTGAGCGCAGGTCATTGCTGCGGACATTTTTGCACTCTCGTCCCTGCTAAGCTCTCTGCTCTATCAGATGTTGAAGGTTAGGATGATATCCTAAATAGAACTGCAGGATCCGAGCAGAGTTGTCAGCCACATGAAATGATGGACGAGTGGCAAAGATTTAGGGAATAACGCTGAGAATGGTGGGTAAAACCTGCACGTTCTTCCTAGAAGACAAGGACTGTGAGCCACCGCATCTCGTGCCATCACCTTTGCCTTGCCTGTTAAGGTTATCAGAGCGGGAGGTGAGCGCTTCTTCTCGAACCGCATTGAGGGGGATCTGCGGCATTCGTCACCAGATGCCAACCACCTGCCTTGCTGAAGTCATGGGTTGTAATGGTTCGTACGGCATCAGCACAATAAAAGATAATTTAGTCCTGTGCCTTCATCTGAATAGAAACACAACTCCCTCCCAGAGACCTTGGAAAAAATACCCCAAGTCCACAGTCCTGTGGTGTGTCCCCTTTCCAGTAAAAGAACACAGAACCCTAAGGAGGGCGAGGATTTTGTGTCTGCGCTGAACGGTTTCTGCCTACAGCGAAAAATGTTCTTAATCATTTCAGGTGCCTTTGGCGCTTTTCCCACAATATTGTTTCTCCCATGCTAAAGTTGAGAAGGGATCTGACAGGTAGACAAGAGAGTCAAGAAATTGTGCAGAGAAGAGGGCCTGCCATCATGTTGTAAGAGTGGAGATCTATGCTTGAAAAATTCTCACCTTGTAGTAAGCCAGATACTTGGGGATATTCTGCAGCATTCAGAGTGGCCTGCCAGCAGTTCAGCTGTAGCTGCTTCAGATCCTTTTCAGAAAGAGAAATTCTAAAAAATTCTGAGGGAGTTAGTTTTATTACAGCAATGCAGGTGCTTAGTCGGGTTACATTTTTCTATTTCAGCCTGAGATACAAGAGCTAGATCATGAATGGCCACCAACATTTAATGTATTATTAAATGTCTTGCATTCTCATACAAATGTAATTTTAAGCACATTTCAAATTCTAAAAGCAACTGATTTTGACTTAAATATTTGGTATGGAATGCCTAACCAAAAAGTGCATTGAAGTTTTGTTAAAATGAATGCTGAGTCATTTCACATCTAATACATGCATTATTTTCAGAAATTCTTTAGGGAAAAGGAAAAACAGATTGTGATATTCCAGATCATTTGCTACACCACACATGTCAAATTAAAATTTTTCTAAAGAAAAGGTCCAGATGATAATCATTTTGAAAATGCCTTTTCCAAATGAGCCATATTGATGACGTGGTAAGGGATGCCGTTTCTGTTCCTGACAGCACTGTGGAGGCAGGGAAGGATGACAAAACCCTGCGGCAGAACCCCAGGCCGAGGCCCTGTTCCCAGGCGCCTGAGCGTTGAGCTGCACTGGTTCAGACACTGCCTTCCCTCAGAGGGCTGGACAGACAACTTCATAAGCTGGCTTCTGCCTCCCAGGCCAACTACTACAAATGAACAATCACCTTTGTTTTTGGATTTAGAAAATATTCTAGCAAAGTTGCCATGCTAATAAGACATCGTCAAAATCTTTTCAATTTGGAGCTGTTTACCAGAATGTTCAACGGCAGTAGGGCCCTCCCTTGAGTTACAGCAAGTCCTTAGTCAAAAATCTACATTGCTTGGTCTGTTATTTGAGAAATGCTAGGTTCACAAGACTATACCAGAAACCTGTATTTTCACCCTAGCACTTCTCTGTAACTGTTCATCTTCCAGCAGCCCTGGTGCAAAGGCTTTGCCTTTTAACTTGACTCTGAACTAGCTGCACTGTAAAAGTCACAATGCAAAAACATTTGATATATTCAGATTAATTTTAAAAAAGACTGTCAACCTACTGTGCCAAATATGTACACCTCAGATTATAATGAAGCCAGAAGAGATATGCTTTATCAAGTCAGATAACTAGTTTTACCATTTAAATAGCCTTGAAACATCGTAGCCCCCTTCCACTAGGTCTTAATTTTTTCCAGCTAGAAAAAGAAGAGCACATCAGATGCTAGTAACAAAATAATCATCCCTGCAATTTTAGTGTCCCGTTGTATTTTTGGCTATGTACAGTGATTTCTAGGCAAAGCTCCCCATGAAATATGGGAGGAAACAGTACAAAAAGGAAAAAATTTAATGGCCCCCTTTTGTTTTTTGTATGAAACGGACCTAAATCTCTTAACAGCATTCATTGCTCAAGCTTTTCCTAAAACTTTTGTGTTCTTAAGCATATGATTTGCAGTAAACAGGGATAGTTGTAAAATCATTAATAAGCCTTATCTTTTATATCAGTATTGAGCTTGATCCAAGGAAAAAGCCAAGACTAGCCCTATACAGTTGAATTCCAACCAGGAATATAGTCATAAATGCCCTTCCTAGGTTTTCTGAAGGTCAAATAAAGTCCTAGCAAATGAAATGGCTTATGACCCTTTACCTTAAAAAAGCTATCTCAGAGTGCTGGCACATGTCTCAACAACTAAATCCTCCCCTTGCAAGCACCAGTTCATGTCCTGGATGCTCCACTTCCCATCCAAGTCCCTGTGGCCGGGGAAAGCAGAAGAGAACTGCCCAAAGCCTTTGGACCCTGTACCTGCATGGGAGACCTGGAAGAAGTTCCTGGCTTTGAAGTGGCTCAGCTCAGGCTGTTGCAGCCATCTGGGGAGTGAACTAATGGATGCAAGATCTTGCTCTCATTTCCTGTATATCTGCCTTTCCAACAAGATGTGTGTGTGTGTGTGTGTAAGCTATCTCAGTAAATTTGGGTTAAATATGGTGATTCACAGAGCATGTAACAGAAAAATCTAGATTCACTTTAACCCTATTTATCCTTCCATAACCAAATACTAAAGTCTTAACTTTCTGACTTTGGCCTAGGCCAGCCTCAGCTGTTAGTAAGTTAAGAGTTAACTAATGAGATAGAAGCTATTTCAAGCTGAATAAACAAACAAACAAATATGAGATATTTTATAGAAAGGAGAGAGAGATCTTCCACACTGGTTCATTCCCTGAATGGCTCAATACTCAGAGCTGAGCCAATGCGAAGTCAGGAGCCAGAATCTTCTTCCAAAGGAGTCAATACGTGAAGAAGCTTCTTCTCCCATGTGGGCACATGGGACTAAGAACATGGTGCCATCTTCTGCTGCTTTCCAGACCACAGGCAGGGAGCTGCATCAGAAGTGCAGCAGTCAGAACTCAAATTCGTTTGGGATACTAGTGCTGCAGGCTCAAGAGTAGCTTGCTAAGCCAATGTACCAACCCCAAATTCTCTACACCTGACCCTAATTCAATCACGTACGGCAATGTTAAAATTCTGGAACAAAACACCAACTGGCTACCGAGTGCGAAAGATAAACATGAACAAATTAACAAGGCTAGAAAGGTTCAAAGAAATATCACTGCTTACCTACAAGGAAAGCACATAGGTTTCAAGTCTTTCACTACAGGCTTCATGTTTCTAGTTTTAAATAAATTGTTCAGATGCCAAAGGAAATAACTGGAGAAGTGAGTTACCTATATAAAATATATACTCTGTTTTTGCACAAAATATCTAAATACACATTATATTGTGGTTTGACTTTTAATGACACTAGCAGCTTTATTTAACAAACATTGAAGTGAATACTATGTGCAAAGCACTATGCTAGATGCCATGAAAGATACAAATATGAAACAGTCATAGTCCCTGCCCACAAGGAGCGTATACTCTAGTGAGGGAGACAGATACACAAAGAACTAGATAGAATACAAGGCAGTAAACAAGAATAGGCAAGTGCTAAATATGGCCTGAGTAGGATGCTAACTAGCCTCAAGATTCAAATCAAAAACACCACTTATGTTGTGCTGGCTGCACTGAAAATTCCACCTGAAGAGTGGCATTAATGGATGTCTGAAGGATCCTACCCTAGCAGCTGGAGGCAAGAAAGTAGCCCAGGCGGAGGACTGTCATATCCACATACATGATACTGATACAAGTATGTAGGTACAGCTAAAAAAGAACTTGTATATATATTATGTGTGTATATATATATATATGTATATATATATCATCTGTCCTTTGGTTAATGGCTATAGCTACTGTTTTAAACAATATACTTTTATATAAAAAGGAATTTGTATGATCCCAGAAAAATCAATTAAAGAATTAGTATTAATTTAAGAAAGAATCCTGCCATAGACAATTTTATTTACTAATCAATTAAGTCATTTCTCTAAATATCTATAAAGCTCTGTAACAATTAATTGGTTAGACATCTAAGTATTGCTGAGTAAAAATCTCTTCAGTTCAGCCTTTTGAAGGAAATGGTCACATACCTGATTTAACAGTATTCTAACAGCAACAAGAAGGTCTTGAAGAGATTTAAGGAAAATAATTTTAATGCTTCAATGCAAATGAATACACATCAATTAAATACAATTCACTGTTCTTTAAAAATATCTCAATGACAGCATTTGATACCAGTTAAGGCCAGCAAAATTGAAGTGAGGAAAATATTACATGTACTGTCTTTCATTTGTTTATGTTTCATTGCCTTATGACTATGGCAACCCAATGTTTTATATCAAAATTCCATGTGGGTATTGATGAGCTTTGATTGGCTTTTAATTTGTAGGCTGCTAAAGCTGCTGACCACTTCCTCTTGGTAGTGCTGTCTGAAATAACTTGTAAAGCAGAAGCACATTTCCTGGCTGCTTTTCCTACTTCCTGAATTGGAGACTGTTTATCCTGTTTCCTTCCGTGTGTCACTGTGGTCCTGGGTCCTCTGCTGCTTCCTCTCCAAAAAACGAGCCCGTGCATCTGATATGGATTTGTCATCATTTCTTCTTTGCATTTTCTTTAGGACCTCTTTTGATATTTCATCTGAAAACATTACAAATAATTCAATAAAACTTTAGTTCTGAGATGTATTACTAGAAATGTTCATAAGAGATGCTCTGATTCTTTTCATGTTAATGAAAAAGAATTAAGAAGAAATTAAACTGGCTTGTGAAAAATGCTAACTTATGATAAAATCTAATGAGTCAGGAAAAAAAAAAAACCTGACCCTAATTCAATCAGGTATGGCAATGTTAAAATTCTGGAACAAAACATCAAGTGGCTACCATTTGCAACTCTTTCATGATCTTGGGAGCAGTATTTCACCATTCTCCTTCCCAATGTTAAATAAAATTAATATAATGTGCTTCATCACTGAACCTCAAAAGGATTTACTGAAGAACTTTTTGTCTTGAACTGGTAAGCTTTTTAGTTTAGTTTAATTTGATCCATTTTTATACTCCCAAATCAGGACCTAACATTTTATGAAAAAATCCCATCAAAAAAGGATTTCTGAAGTAATAATTTACAAAAAAAATATAAAAATATGAACAAAATAAATAACACACTAGCGGGCAACAAGAGAACATGGCAGTTAAGAAAACATATGATTCACTTACCCTTAAGCTGCTTTACATTTTCCTTATTTGTCCATCTCCTCCTTGCATCTTCTCTCACTTCACGTCGTGCCACACTGCTCAAATCATGAGCATTAAGTTCATGCAACTTGGGTAACAAGTCTCTCACCCATTCATACCGGATAGGACACACAATTCTTGCGTAGACTTTGGTGGTAACTAATACTTCATGAAAAATGATCCATTCAAGCTTAGTTTCCTGTTCATGAAGCTATACAAATAAATTCATTTAAACTAACTCAAAAATCTGTTGCCCTACTCCCCAATAAATCAACCAAACAACAGCAAAAATCTTTCAGAATTGATTGCTATCTTAGTTAAACAAGAGGCATGGACAACTAATATTTTTAAGCACTATGTCATATACTTTTTGACCTCAAAGCAAAAAATATAAGACATCCATGACTTATTCCAACATCTTCATATGTCTTTATTAAACATACTTACTGCTGAGGAAGGATGAATGTGAACTGGGCTTCCACGCCCATCCATTGTACAAAATGTTCTCCCAACAGATCTATAATTTAAAAAATTAAATGATAAAAACCAGAACAATAAATAAGTAAGGAATGAAGTCCAACAATGAAATATGACCTGGAGCACTATAAGGCAGAGGTTTAAGTTTATGTCACTGTAACATCTCCACCAGTTCATCTTAAGTTAATGATGGAAGGTAAGCAGTCATTTAAGTTTAAGCATTTCTGGTCAATAAGTAGCTTTCTAACCAATAATGTTATTTGTGTTTTAGAGTTTCCAAAATGCTTTCATAAGAAATCCTCAAAAAATGAATCCTGAGTCTCTTTGGTTATGCCATCACTTCCTGGATATCTTCCATCAACACTTCACCCCTTATGAAGATGTCCTCCTCAAACTTTTGATACCCCATAGAAAAGAAACTCTCCCTATTCAACCCAAGCCAAATACCCTTCCTAGGAATGCTACCTTCAATATTTTTGCCTTTCTCACCCCCCAAAAGGTAACAGTTTTGCAAGAAAACCCCTGTTGGGTCCCCCGGGGTTATCATAACCAATGCTGGATAGCTGCACCACATACATCTCTCTCCTGCCCTGCTCGAGCATCAATGCCCTACTCCTGGTCACTGACTCTCCTGTAAACAATTATGAAAAGGTTCACTGTAATTAACTGATTTCATAATCACCACAAGCTTAAGTCAAATGTTCAGTCTTTAATATTTTAAATGGTTCAATATTGCAGTCATACAGTTGTACTTCTTGATCCATCTCTCCAGCTCACGCTACTTACCTTCGAGCTACATTTTTGAAATAGCCTGCACAAAGACATCTTCGTAGTACTTCATGTTTAGGGCCTTCAAATGTCTCTCTTGGGAAATCACTTTGCTGTCGAAAGAATATACAGAGTGGTAAACCTCAGAGAAAATTTTGAAATAATCATTCATTCTGAAAAATTAAAAACTCTATAAAGATTTCTGCTTGCCAACATAAAGAAACAGGGACAAGATTTACTCTTATACCTGAAACAAGCAAAATATGTACCAAATACATGAAATAATGAAAATATACAAAATAATGCTTTCTAAAATACTGTTTAATCAGGCAAAAAAAAAAGTGACCCCCGAGAAAAATAAATGAAGTAAGCTAAACAACTTCCCCAGTTCACAGCCTTGAGAATCCAGAACAAAGCAGAAGTAAGAAAAAAACCAAATGGAGTGAAGCAAGCACATTGAGTTAAAGACAGAGTTGGAAGGGTAAGAACTGCTAAGACTCCAGAGATGTGCACAGGTCCCCCTTAAGTGTGCACACATGTACTGATCAGCAAATCAACGTGAGGCAGCACTGAACCAGGAAGGGTAGGTAGTGACAGCACTTGGTGCTCAACACACAGGGCTAGTTTCTATAACCTGGACTAGAATTCCTCACTGGGTACCTGATTTGGATTAAACTACTCAGAGGAGGCTTGCCTCAGTAGCAGGAATAATCCATCTCAGACTAAGGGTTTCTCTGATCCCACATAACAAATCTTAAAAGTGAGAACCAAGGGCCTGGTGTGGTGGTTTTGTGGCTAACGTCCCCACCCTGAACACACTGGGATCACATACAGGCACCAGTTCTAATCCCGGCAGCCCTGTTTCCCATCCAGCTCCCTGCTTGTGGCCTGGGAAAGCAGTGAGGATGGCTCAAGGTCTTGGGAACCTACACCCACATGGGAGACCTGGAGGAGGCTGTGGGCTCCTGGCTTCGGATCGGCATAGCATCGGCCGTTGCACTCACTTGGGGAGTGAATCATTGGATGAAAGATCTTCCTCTCTGTCTCTCCTCTCTAAATATTTACTTTGCAATAAAAACAAACAAATCTAAAAAAAAAAAATTGGAAAAAAAATAAAATGAAACCCAAGAGGATCAAATAATTTCTAACTAGAATACAAAATTATCCAGCAAGATAAATGAAATTCACATATGACATGCATTCAAAAATTACCACACAGAGAAATAGGAAAATAGAACACATAATGAGGACATAAATGAATTAAACTCAACTCAGAAATGGTACAAGTTAAAAAATTTATATTATGAATCTATTATAATTGGATTTTAAATGTTCAAAAATTCAGTAGAGACAGATTTAAAAGAAAGTTTTAAGACTTGACTCTAATATCTCAAAATGAAAACTATAACATCTGAAAGAAAAAATGTACTTGATAACACTAATGTCAAAGTAGACCCTGCAGAGGGAAAGATTAATAAGATTAATAAGCTGGCAGACAAAACAAGAAGTAATATTTAAAATGAAACAGAAAAAGAATCAAAGACAGAAGGCAGTAATGAAAGTAGTGGTGTCAGAATTACTGTTTAGTGTTTCAGTATGGGATGCTGAAAATTTTCTGGAAATGAATAGTAGTAAGAGCAACAGAACGTTATAAATACACTTACAGCTTCTAACCTGTGCACTTAAACATGATACATTTTGTGCCATAAATATTTTTAATGAAATTTTAAAAAGACAAAAAATAGGTAAGGAAATAGAAATGCTAATTGCCTGGATTTGATCAGTTTATACCATATAAACATGCTTAAACACTGTACCAATCCCATAGAAATGAACAAATACCACAGCAAACTAAACTTTTTTAAATGAAAGAGACTTCTAAGTAATTTTGCTAAGTAAAGGAAGCCAGACTCAAGTACATATGGTATGAGTCCATGTATGTAAAATAAAATTAAATGTAAACTTATATGCAGGGATAGAAAGCGTACTAGTGGTTCCCTGAGTGAAAGCAGAAAGCCTGGGAAGGGAGATGGAAGGATGATAAAAGGGTATGAGCAAACTCTGGAAGGTGGTTGATACATTCATATTACCTTGATTGTGTAATATTCATGGGCTTACACAGAGGTCAAAACGTAATCAAATAGTACACTTAAAATATACAGATTACTGCATAACAACTTTACTTCCATAAAGACTTTTTTTAAAAAAAAAAGTTTACCTAATTGAAAGAAAGAGCAACAAATAGTGAAACTGAGAAACAAAGAGATTTTTCATCTACAGGTTAACTCAGCTAGAAGTGGACCAGGCCAAACCCAGGAATGCAGAAGCCCACCTGGTCTCCCAAATGGGTGGCACAGGTCAAAGTATTTGAGTCATCATCTGCTGCTGCCCATGATGTACCTGGGAGATGAGCATACCAAGCCAAAGCTTAGTACAATGCCCCTAACGCTCACTCTAAGTAAAGCTATATATTTAAGTATCTTCATTTCTTTTTTTTTAAAAAAGATTTTATTTTCATTACAAAGTCAGATACACAGAGAGGAGGAGAGACAGAGGGAAAGATCATCCGTCCAATGATTCACTCCCCAAGTGAGTGCAACGGCCAGTACTGCGCCAATCCGAAGCCAGGAGCCAGGAACCTCTTCCAGATTTCCCACATGGGTGCAGGGTCCCAAAACATAGGGCCGTCCTCGACTGCTTTCCCAGGCCATAAGCAGGGAGCTGGATGGGAGGTGGAGCTGCTGGGATTAGAACTGGTGCCCATATGGCATCCTGGCACATTCAAGGCGAGGCCTTTAGCTGCTAGGCCACGCCACCAGGCCCTAAGTATCTTCATTTCTTAAGATAAAATTCCCTTATTGTCACCCACATAGGGTCAAGGAGGTGGCTATATGCAAAAGAAAGCAAAAAGGGAAGACAGAAGAATGGAAGGAGGGATAAGAAGCAAGTGGACATCAATGACAAGTCAATATAAAATATACAGGTCCTTAGCAGGCTGGCATTGCGGTGTAGCGACTGAAGCTGCTGTCTTCAATGCCAGTGTCCCATATGGCATATGGCTGCTGATTCAAGTCTCAGCTGCTCCACTTCTGTTCTAGCATCCTGCTAATGACCTGGGAAAAGTAGTGGAAGATGGCACAGGATTTGGGCCCCTGTCACTTAGATGGGAAACCTCAAACAAGCTCCTGCCTTCAGCCTAGCCCAGTGCTAGCCATTGTAGTCATTTGTGACTGTACCAGCAAATAAAAGATCTCTTCTCTCTAACTCTTTGACAAAAATAAACAGATCTTTTCTTTAGGGAAAAAAAAAATAGAAGAGGCAACATATAGGTCCAAAGTGCTCATCAAGGGAAAAAACCGTAATAACAATCACCTGTTTAAGCTTTCTGATTAGCTCCCTAAGTTGAGCTTCCACACGAAATGCAGAAAATAAGCACCTCCAATGAATCCAATGTTTTTGGCACCATGAAGCTGGAGCTCCACTGCAAAACAAAAAAGTGTTATCTGGAAATGTCTTCTGTAATTGAAACAAAATTTAACATTCTGCTGTAGATACAAAAACAATTAGCAAATGTCAGCTATTTTATATTTTACAGTACCTATCCAACCCTCCAAAAACCTATTCGCAATTTGAAAAAAATGTAGGTGTCTTCGACTATACTAAAAAAAAAAAAATATATATATATATATATATATATATATACATTGTAAACATTTCTCCGTAAACATGAATTCACAAAAATATTGAATCATTTTCTCACCTAAGCTACCTATATAGAAAGAAAATTTTATAGTCATTTTCAGGAAATGTTTAGAGAGAGAAGAAAACAGTATTGTATAACAGACACCTATTAAGTAAGTAATAATCACCTTGAGGTCAATATCATCCTCACTGAACTTTCTGTCTGAAGTTTCACAATGAGTATACATTGGAGTTATGTATCAAAGAGAGCTACCTAACTTACCTTGATTTGCACTGTTCAAAGATGACAGCTAAAGTTGCAAAGTCATTAAATCCTCCAGCCTTAGCTGCCAATTCTCGATGTCTCTGTTCTGCTTCTTTCTGGTACTCTGGATCAACTAAAATAATTGGAGAAGCAGTTTAGTTCAAGTTTATATTAACTGTCTATATTCACATTTTAAGATTTTTTTCAAGAATCAATCTCTACCTCATTTTCTGTGGTGGAATAACTGCTTGAGGATGGGGAGTTTTAATTTCTTCAACTTCTTTGACCACATTTTGCTGGTTTTTATAAAAACAGTATTGCTACTTCTACCAATATTTGCTTTGATTTTTAAATATTTAGAATGTAATTTCCAAATTATTATTTTTTAGTTCTAAGAGTAATATATGCTCATATATAAAATATATATAATGGTAAAAAACAACATACAGGTCACATATCTCTTATCTACTGCTTAGAAACAGATTCCAGTTTTTCAGATTCTGAAATGTTTACACTCTACCAGTTGAGTGTCCCTATTCTGTTCCAATTTAGAAAACAAAACAAAGCCTTTTTTCTTTCACTTATTTGAAAGGCAGGGAGTCAGAAACAGATGGAGATCATCTACAGGTTAATTCCCCCAATGTCTGCAATAGCCAGGATGGATCAGGCTGAAGGTTAGAAATAGGATCTTCTATTTGGGTGACAGACTCAAGTACCCGAGACATTACCTGCTGCCTCCCAGGGTGTATGTTAGCAGGAAGCTGGAAACAGAAGTAAAGCAGGGCACTGTGATACAGGTTGTGTGTGTTCCAAGCAACATTTTAACCACAGTGCCAAATAATCACCCCATGAAACAATCATGTTTAAGCAGACCTGAGACTCAAGCCCAGAACTCAAAACCTGGCATTCCGGTATGGTGTGCAGACCTCCCAGCTGGTATTTCAATCCCTATGCCAAATGCCCACGCTCATCTGTCTCTCTTAGTAAAGTATCTCTTCAAACCTTTTGCCCATGTTTAGAACTTCAAAAAATTCTAATCCATCAATCCTTTCTTCTACCAGCCCAAGTCTACTGTTTGTTTAATCCTTCTAGTAAAGTTTTCATTTTGTTTACTTTATCTAATAGGCCGAGTTTCTAACTAAACATCTTAAGCTAAGCCAATGGTATTTTCTCTCTTTCAAACAAATAAATTGAATAAGCAAAAAAAAAAAAAAAAGTAAAAAAAAATTAAAACTAGCAAAATGCCACAATAAATTCAAGTTAAGTATAGAAAAGTCTAAAGTCGTGTTACATAGTTTTTATCATATCAGCAAATTTATCTTCTGACTAAATGACACTTTATTTATCTGTTTTTACTTTTCCACAATAGTCATTTCTTTAGTTATATTATTCCCAGGTAAGATTTCATTATCAGTTTTACCTTGGGCAAATATGCAGATGCCACTGAGGCAAAAAACTGAAAATAAGAAGCTAAAGCAGTAAAACCAGGCTGTCAGCTGAACTGCAGTCGTGGTATATTTTTCTATACGACAGTCAATCAATAAACAAGACTATTGTAGCACAGAGTGCTCCAGTAACAACATTCTTCAGAGATGAAGCCCCGAAATAAGGCTTTCAATAGCCACATATACATAAAATATCCTTTATCAAAAAAGGATCACAATCAAAAAAATTTTTTAAATGTCAGGACCAACCCAGTGTTATTCCAAATTTTTTCATTTTAAGATGTTATTTAACAGATAAAAAGCCCTCACTCCACTGCCTTTTACAATAATGACTATACTACCAGCTGCTACTACAGAGATTACTAAAACATGGAAAAGAAGCCTCATCTTAATTTTAAAATCTTATTCACTATTAAGATCTGAGAATATGAGCCAGCTAAAATTTTGTGACCCATTCCAGCCAAAAAGATTACTTAACCTATAAAGACTATACTGCTTATAGGACAATGTACACGCTGGGTGAAACAAAACCTCAGCAAGTCACATGCTCCAAAGCAGACGCTGAATCTTACAGCAGCAAGGTCACAATGACTCAGGTTTAAAAACCTACATCACTCATCTATACAGTAAAAATATCTCTTAAGTATAGCTAAGAAGCTAATGGCCATGTAGGAATCAGATGTGGGATATGTTTAGGAAACAAACTTGCTTTTCATCTAAATCTTTTTATGTTTTCTGAATTCTTCACTATATGTATCTATTGAGATGGTGGTATAAGAATTTAGGTGAAGCTTCCACAGACAACGACATTAAAATAATTAAAACAAGCAGCTGTTGTGGCACAGCAAGCTAAGCAACCACTTGGGAAGTCTGCATTCCACACAGAATCGGCAGCTTGATCCTGGCTACTTGGCTTCCTTTGCAGATTTCAGCTAATGCATTCTATTGTGACAGACCCAGATGGAATTCTGGGAGCCTGGCCTTGGCCTGGTCCAGCCCTGGCTGCTGCAGGCATTTGGAGAATCAGTGGATAAAATATTTTTTTTTCTCTCCCTTTCAATTTCCCTCCCTCACTCCTCCTTTTTGTCTACTTTTAAGTAGATGAAAAATAAAAAAAATTTTTAAACAGGAAAAACTGAGCTGACACATGGCTCCACCAAATCCCATACATGCATCAATTTGTGTCCTGGCTGCTCCACTACCCTTCCAGCTCCCTGCTTATAACCCAGAAAAGCAGAGGATGGCCCAAGCCTTGAGATCCTGCACCTGCATGGGAGACCCAGAAGAGGCTCCTGGCTCCAGATTGGCTCAGCTCCAGCTGTTAGGGCCTTTGAGGCATAGAAACAAGTTCTGTGTCTACATCTCAAATAAAATCAAAACAAAAACATTGTAAAAGACACATAAACGGCCGATAAACACATGAAAATTTGTCCAATATCATTATTCACTTGCAGAATGCAAGCTAAAATCATAAAGAGGTAGATAATAGAATGAAGATAATTTGCAATATCAAACATTGAGGACACATGGTGCCAGCTGGGCTCTCAAACATGGCTGGTAAGATTTTATAAAGTATACTCCCACAACAGGAGTACACATCACAATCAGTGTATACACCATTATGAGAAAAAGGTTTGACAGTATCTTAAACATGCAGCTACCCAAAAGCATAAGAATCTCTTTCCTAAGAATCTACCTTATCTAAGAAAACTTAAAATACGTATCTACAAAACACACAATAAGTAAACAAAATAAAACAACCAAGCAAATAAAAGCCAAACATCTTTATAAATAACCCTGTAGGAAATAATTCAATATACATCAACAGGAAGACAAATAGAGCAATTGCAGCATGGTCATACAACAAAACACTACACAATGCAACCATAAAAATACAGCACTGATAACACCACAAAATGGACCCATCTCACATATATTATGTTGAGCAAAAGTAGCCCAACACAAAAAATAAACATAGCATACTTTATTTAAATGAACTTTCAGAAGCAAAACTAAACTAAAAACAGAAAACAGCTGACTGGAGATAGGTGGGGTGGCATCCGATTGAGGATGACAGGGAGAGAACATTTGGAAATGATAAAACTGGTCTGTATCTTGATAAGGGCATGGGTTACGTGGGTGCATACGTTTCATAAAATTCACTGATACAACTAAGATTTATGCATTTCACTATATGTAAATTTATCTTAAAAAAAAAAGAACAAATACTGAACTCTAGTCTTTTTTTTTTTTTTTTTAAGCTCTACAGGCAGAAACAGATAAATGAAGGGCCATGACAGCCAGGACTTGGCCAGTCTGAATCCAGGAGCTGGGCACCCAATTCAAGTCTATCGTGTGGGTGGCAAAAACCCAGCTACTTAAGCCATCATCTGCCACTTCCAAGGGTGAACCTTAGAAGTAAACTAGAATCAGAACAAACTTGAAACCAAGCACTTGGATAGGAAATATGGGTATCCTGGCCACTACACTACATGTTTACCCACAGTGTAACAATTTGAAAGTAATTTAATGTATTCTAGGAAAAATGCATAATGCAAAAATGGACTCTAGATTAGATAATGGTATTCATCAATGTTAAATTTCTTGACTTTGGCAAATGCCTTATGGTAAATAAGAAATTTCTTTGTTTTTAGTAAATATACACATAAGTATTTGTGGTAAAGGAATACAGTGTTTCCAATTTAATCTTAAATAATTTTTAAATGCACAATATAGCATGTATATATATCACAGCAACACATAAGTTATCTATCTAGAAGAACATACATATAGATGGAGATATAGACAGATCTAGGTATATATCAAGATGGATGGATAGAATAACACACAGGAGGAAGAAAAATGTTAAAATCTGCTAGAGGCAGAAGGTATCTGGCAGAGTAGTCAAGATACTACTTGGGACACCCCCATGCCATGCCTGGACTTCAGTTAAGGTTTCACTCCTGAATCTAGCTTCCTGTTAATGTGCATCTCAGGAGGGAGTGGAACATGGCTCACGTTACTGGGTTCCTGCCAATACTGAGTTCTCAGCTCCTGACTGTGCCCTAGCCCAGCCCTGGCTATTGTGAGCATTTGGTCAGTGAACCAAAGGCTAGGAGATCTCTGTGTCTCTCTGCCTTTCAAATAAATCAAATTTTAAAACAGAGTTGGAACTCACTGGTTTTACCAATTAAAAAATTAACTCCAGAAAAAGTAACGCACAGTCAAGATAATCAAGTGTATTCTTTACTCTCACTTCAATATTCTGGAGTAATTTTTTAACAGTATTTTTACCTTCATACTACTTAATGGAAACTGGTCAACTAAAACAACACAATAGAGGTACTACTAGAATCAGAAGGAATTTTTTTTTCCTCATTTTATTCTCATTTATTTGAAAGACAGAGAGAGATAGACAGACAGAGCCAACCTTCCATACTGGTTCACTCTCAAATGCCCATCACTCCACCTAGGTCTCCCAAGTGGTGGGCAGAGACCCTACTACCAGAGCCATCACCTCTTGCCTTAGAGGATGCCCATTTGCAGGACACTCAATTGGAAGAGGGAGGCCAGGAACCTAAGCACTCCTATGTAGGATGTGGGCATCCGAGGTGATGCCTTAATGTCATGCCAAATGACCACTTCTGGAATCAGAATTCTGACACATAAGTAATTCATGAGGAGTACATAGCACTTCAAATAAATATTAAAAAAAAAAAAAGAATCGTGATAATGAGAAATTAATCTGGACACAAAATTTAATCCACAAAGGACTAAGGCCAGTTACATGGCATACTCTATTATTAGGTTTGATGCAGGCAAGATATAGTGTCATTTCAAAGCTCTTGAGAAAAAAAATTACTAGATAAAAGCAAAACTGGCATATGTCAATATTAAGCTGTGTCTCATTCTGAGAAACGAAGGAAAAAGAAGTTTGAAGATAGAGAAGCATCTAACAAAAATTTCTAAGACACAAAGGCTGAACCACCTTTGCTTACAATTCTAGAAAAAAACGGAAGTTAATATATTACTAATTTACCAGAGGAGGACAAAGGTTCAGTCTATTATCTTCCTTTACCAGTGAAAGGAAATTAACTATCAGCCAGAAACGTTAGATTTACCCTACGCCAAACAACTAAGTTAAAGGATAACAAAATGTAAAAATTGTTTATCCTTAGTTTCCTGCCCCCTAGGTATATAGTAAATCTTCAACTTCTGCTTAGTGAATTACTGAAAATCTATTTTCCATGTATATGGAACAGAGGAATCAATACTCATAATATGTTAGACCTTCCTAACTTTATAGATTTAATACAATCCAAATTAAAATCCTGGCAAGTTGTTTTGTAGATTTCAATAAACTGGTTCTAAGGATTACATGGAAAATAAAAGGACCAAGAAGAGGAGAATTAATCCTACCTAACTTCAAGAGTTAAAAGTTAGGGCCCGGTGGCGTGGCCTAGTGGCTGAGGTCCTCGCCTTGAACGTGCCGGGAACCCATATGGGCACCAGTTCTAATCCCGGCAGCTCCACTTCCCATTCAGCTCCCTGCTTGTGGCCAGGGAAAGCAGTCAAGAATGGGCCAAAGCTTTGGGACCCTGCACCCATGAAGAAGTTCCTGGATCCTGGCTTCGGATCGGCATGGCATCGGACGTAGTGCTCACTTGGGGAGTGAATCATCATTGGACGGAAGACCTTCCCCTCTGTATATCTGACTTTCCAATAAGTAAATAAATCTTAAAAAAAAAAAAAGTTAAATTTAAACCTCCAATATTCAAGATTATTATAGTATTGGCAGAATGGATGAATATATCCATGCAATAGAACAGGGCCCAGAAATAGGTTCACATGATACAGTCTGATCTGATACAGTCTGATCTGATTTTTGACAAAGGAACAATGGAATTTCAAGTGAGAAAGGGTAGCACTTTGAATAAGTGGTACTAGAAATTGACATTCAACTGCTGAAGGACAACATAATAAAAAATCTAAATGATCATGAGTAAGGCAATGACACTACAACAGAGGCAAGATCCATGAAAGAAATAGTTGATAAGCTAGACACAACATATTTGTCTTCTGCAATTCCTTCTCCACATCAGGGTGTTCATATAGTTTGGCAACTGGGAGCTGTCCCCTCCTTCGCCCTGCCTTACTCCCTTCCCAGATACAGGAGAAAAGAGAAATCAGAAGCATTTCTCCCACACACTTTCCCCACGCCTCTATCCTCCCAACCCTAATTAGCCATCCTCATGGGCCTCATGGGCATGCATCTTTACCAACTATGTGAACAATATCAAAAATAAAAATTAAATTAAAAAAAAAACTTCTGCAAAACACAATGTCAAAATATTAAAGTTATAAGATACAGATAGGGAGAGAAATAATTACATAAGATACATCTGATAAAGAACTGTTAACTAAAACATGCAAAGAACTCTTAAACACTGACAACAGAATTTTTAAAGATATTAACAAATGCCCCATCAAAGAAGCAATTCAGATAGCAAATAAGATCTGAAAAGAAGCTCAATATCTTATGTTGTCAGGAAACTAAAACTAAATCAATGAAAACCACCACATACCTATCAAAACGGCTGAATTCCAAGACACTAATATCAAATGCTGGGGAGGGTATGAAGCAACAGTAACTTTGATTCATTACCAGTAGGAATTCAAAACAATAGCTTGGTAAGTAGTTTTTCTCATAAAATTAAATATACTCTCCTGTAAGGCCAGAAGTGAGCTAAAAACCTGCATAGACAACAAAACCTGCTCACCAAAAATTAAAGAGCTATATTACAATTGCCAAAATAGAATAAAGTACCCAATATGTCCACCAAAAAGTAAATGGGTAAACAAATACTACACAATGGAGTACTTTGTGCAATAAAAAGTATGAAGAACTGTAAGTCCATACAGCTAAATAAAAACAGCCAACCTGAAAAGTTAATAAACCATGGGCCTAGCATGACGGCCTAGTGACTAAATCCTTGCCTTGCATGCACCAGGATTTCATATGGGCACCGGTTCTAACACCAGCTGCTCCACTTCCCATCTAGCTCCCTGCTTGTAGCCTGGGAAAGTGTGGACGATGGCCCAAAGCCTTGGAACTCTGCACCCGCATGGGAGATGGGGGAAAAGTTCCTGGCTTCTGGCTTTAGACTGGTTCAGCTCCAGCCACCGTGGTCACTTTGGAAGTGAACCAGTGGATGAAAGACCTTCCTCTCTGTCTCTCCTCTCTGTATATATGCCTGTCAAAATAAATAAATAAATCTTAAAAACATAAAAAATATGTATTATATGATCCTAACTATATATGGCATTCTGCAAAAGGCAAAATTATGGAGACAGTACAACGATCAGTGGATGCTTGGGTTTTGCAGAAAGGATGTCAGGATTATTAAGTGAGATAAAGGGTTCTGCAAAGGTAGATTTGTGTCATCACATCTTTGTCAAAACATGTGGAATATACAAGGCAGTAAAAGGTCCTTGTAGTTGATGACAGATAGTGTTTAAAATTGGCTCATCAATTCTAACAAATAAACAAATGAGAAATGTAATAATATGAGAAATTGTATATTTGTGAAGGCTTAAGGTGATATAAACTCTTTATGCTTTCTGTTTCACTTTTCTACAAACCTAAAATAGCTCTTACAGTCTACTAAAAAAAATAATAAAGTCCACTAATTTTTCAAGATTCCACCTGTCAATAAACTTCTTACCAGGTCTAATAAAGACATTTTCCACTGACAACATTGCTGCGATTGGAAGCAGGAGATCCTCGCAGTCTAAAGAAGCAGCCTTTATCACTGCACATGTCAGATGTGGAGGGAGAGGGAACTCCACCATAGACAAACCCAGTCTTGTCACATGGCCACTCCTAAAGAGAAACAAAAAATTCTTATGTCTTTGTACTTTGGAAATGACTACAAATTTAGTGTTCATCATAAAAAAATAAATCAGATACAACTCAGCTTATCATAGATCACCTTGACATTCAATTCAAAGAAATCAAACATGTGGTCATTGTAAGAGGAACATACATAAAATCCTTCTCTACCAAAAGACTTAAACCCAAATGTCTAAACTGTGAAGCAGAATTAAGAAGTATAACAAAAGACACAAATATGCTTAAAAAAAAAAAAAGCATATAGAATACCCCTGAAGTAGTAACAGAATGATAATTATCAAACCTTCCCCCCATTATACAATACTGAGAACAAACTGGTTTTTAGTTTTTACATGATCAGCACAATGCTAGGCACTGAAATGGTACTAATGGTACTTGTAAAATAGTAGTAATAGCTAACAAAACCAGTTGTATAAAACAGCTGTGTGGAAAAGTAAAACTGAGGAGGCTAAATCCTAAATGAAAAAAATCCATTCAACAAATCATTACACTGATAACAGAAAGTATTTAGAATACTGTATAAAAAGATCAACATCTGCTCATGGCCGTGTTGTTTTTGTTTTACCTGTCAATCGCATCACACTGATAAAGTTGTTTAAGAGCTTCTAAAATAAGTCTCTCATTAGGTGGATCCAAATAAGGAAACCTGTTTAAATGAAACACAACTGAGGTCATTATCCGAATGTGATGGGACTTCAGAGACTTAAGGAAGGTCTTCAAAAAGTTTTACTTCTACTTTTCAAGTCCTCTTTTTTTTTGTTTAAAAATCCTAAGATCATGCTCAACATTCAAGAAAAGAAGAAATAATTTTTTATGAGCCACACTCCTCTAAGAAGTACTTTTTTTTAAACTTCCCTTAGTTGGAACATTCTTACAATTCTTTTCTTAATCAATCTTGCCTCATATTTCACAATGTCAAGTCAATTCTCTCCTATAATTGACAATTTCCTTTAGCTAAACTTTTTGGCTCAAAAATGACAAGCTGTTTAATAATAATACTTCAAAATGATTTTAGCTAAAAAAGGGGAAGTATACTCAATCACCTTGGCCATTTTATGATGCTATATATACATAAAAATATGCATGTGTATATATCCATTTTCAACTACCCGAAGATAAGCTGCAAAGAAAATGCTACCGCACTCTTAACACTTCAGCATCTCTTGAAAAAGAGGACATTTTCATCAAGAAATGTATGTGTAGCAGAGTGTGGCAGACACCACATCTATGTAGCAGCCAACATCCAGCACCCGGTCTCAGTCAGCCCTTCCTACTACAGAATGCACATGCCTCATTTTCCATACCTCCTTGCTTATGGCCTGGGAAAGCAGCAGAGAATGACCTAATGCCTTTTGGGAGACCTGGAAGAAGCTCCTGGCTCCCGACAGGCTCAGCTCCGGCCATCAGGCCATTTGGGGAGTGAGCTAGCATACAGAAGATCTTTCCCTCTCTGTCTCCTTCACTCTGTAAATGTCTTTCTAATGAAAAAAAAAAAAAAAGAAAAAAGAAAGAAAGAAACAGAAAAAGAAGAGCAACCACCATGAAAATGAGTTAGCTTCAATTCCCAGGAAGATACACGTTAAGTACTACAAAAGAATTTATGAGGAATAATCTGACTTCACTCTAACAAATTGTTCTTTTTAAAAGTTGTCTGTATACCTTATAACATCATGTATGGCAAGGCACTTTAAGGTCAGAACTACAGATGTCAAACTAGTTCTCTTAATCTCAGGGATCACATGGTCAGGCATACACATGTTCCAAAAATCTTTACTATAGATCCGAAAGCATTTTCCTGAGGCAGTCCTCCCAGCGCGGCCACTTCGCTGTAATGCTTCACTCCTACAGGAGATACAAACACTAAGTGACCAAAATGTTTTGAATTTCCTCTTCCCAATTCAGTTAGACACTATCTAATCAAACGTTATTTGAGTAAAAAGACCCGACAGAGAGACTTACTTTGAAATTGGAACCACCTCCAGGATATCCAACCCTAATCTGGGGTTGTGATTTAACTGCTTCACAAAGCCACCATCCACCACATATCTAAGGACAAGCAAAGCAAGTTAAGTTTCCAAAAAGTAAGGAAAAGACTCCCTAATTTTTAACCACATTGAATGATCTATTTCTACCAAATACGTAACAACACAATTTCCTTTATGTTATATGCAAAACTTAAAAATCAAGAAAATAATCCTCATACATGTTATCAGAAACAAAATGGTTGAGCCAAAGTGGAAAATAATCTGGCAGTTCCTAAAAAATTTAACAAATTACAAATCTTCAAAAAATTCACGTGGGGGTTGATACCATGGCATGGCGGGTAAATCTGCTTCCTGTGGCAGTGGCATCCCACACAGTCTCCAATTCAAGCCCTGGCTTCTGATTCATCTCCCTCCTGACAGCCAAAGGCAAATCAGCAGAGGACAGCCAAGTCCTTGGGCCACTGTGCCTACATGGGAGACCGGAAAGAAGTCCTGGCTCCAGGCTTCCAATAGGTTCACCACTGAACAGTGCAACACTTGGGGAGTCAATTGACAGAGGCCTTCTGTCTCTCCCTCTCCTCACCTCCCACCCCGCCACTCTCAGTCATTCTCTCTCTTATAATTTCTCTTTCAACTAAATAAATAAATCTTCAGGGCCCAGCGTGATGGCTCAGTGGCTAAACTTTCACTTGGAATGCACTAGGATACCATATGGGTACCAATTCATGTCCCAGATTCTCCATTTCCCATCCAGCTCCCTGTTTGTGGCCTGGGAAAGCAGTAGAAGGCACTGGGCCTTGGGAACCTACACCCGCATAGGAGACCAGGAAGAAGCTCTTGGCTCCTGGCTTCAGATCAGCTCAGCTCCAGCCACTGTGACCACTTGAGAGTGAACAAGTAGATGGAATATCTTTGTCACTCCTTGTCTCTGTAAATCTGTCTAATAAAAATAAATAAATCTTTAAAAAGTCCATGGAAAAAAATAAAAATAAATAAAAAGTTCATGGAAAATGAGCATTATGAAAAAACTATATATGATTTCAATTTTTTGCACCAAAATAAACTTAACTTTTAATTCCATTTTCACACAAACTTCTAAAGTACCCTTACAGAATTCCCACACGTCTCAGCAATTCTACTCCAAAGTATACTCCCAAAGAACTAAAAGCAAATACAACGCTTACATGCCAGAGGGCTGATGTTGAAGTCAGTGAGTTAAGCTGTCACCTACAACACTGGTCTCCCATGAGTGCCACTTTGAGTTCCTAGTGCTCTGATTCTAATCCACTTCCCTGCTATGGTGCCTAGGAAAGCAGCAAATGATGGTTCCAATACTTGGGCCCCTATCATTCATGTGGGAGACTCAGGAGGAGTTCCAGAATTCTGACTTTGTCCTGGTCCAGCGATGGCCATTGTCACCATTTGGGGAGTTAACCAACAGGTGGAAAATCTTAGTCTCTTCCTCTTCATAACTCAGTCTTTCAAACAAATTAGTACATCTTTGAAAGAGAAAAATCACCTATATGTCCATTAACCATTAATGGGAGAACAAACTGGGTTACATATAGATAGACACAAACATCTACATACACAGCACAATATTATTTGGCCAAAAACCTAATGAAGTACTACCTGTACTACAACACATGCTAAGGGAAAGAAACTAGGCAAAAAAAAAAAAAAAAAAAAAAGCAAAAAAATCATATCCAGAATAGAAAAGACACAGAAAGAAATAATAAACTAACTGAGCAAGAGCTAGGTTTGCAACAAATGTGAAGCACTTTTTTAAATTTCTTTTTAAGATGCATTTCATTTTCATTTGAAAGGCAGATTTACGGAGAGAAGGAGAAGGAGAAACAAAAAGAGACAGATCCATCCACTGGTTCACTCCCCAAATAGCCACAAGAGTCAGAACTGGGAAAGTTCAAAGTCAGGAGCCAGGGGTTTCTTCTGGGAAACAGGGGTCCAAAGAGTTGGGCCATCCTCCTTTGCCTTACCAGGCATATTAGCAGGGAGATGAATCAAAAGTGGAGCAGCCAGGATTCAATCCTGCACCAATATGGGATGATAGCACCATAGGTGGAAGATTAAACCACTATACCACAGCACTAGCCCTGTGGAGTATTTTCTTGGAATTTTATTTGGGGGTTATGAAATATTTTAGAACTAGCAGTATTAACTTAAAAAAAATCGTGACTAAATACTACTTGTTTACTTAAAAAAAAAAAAGATTTATTTTTATTTGGAAGCCAGTTATAGAGAGGAGACAGAAAGAGACACAATCTGCTGGTTTACTCCCCAAATGGCTGCAATGGCTGGAGGTTAGTTGATCCTAAGCCAGGAGCCAGGAGTTTCTTCCCCATCTCCCACACGGGAGACACAAAACATTGAGTCATCCTCCACTGCTTTTCCAGGCCATAAGCAGGGAGCTGGATGGGAAATGGAGCAACCAGGACATGAACCAGCACTCATGTGGGATGCCAGTGCCCGCAGGGAGAGGCTCAGCCTACCACACCACAGTGCTAGCCCCAAATTGTTCACTATTTTCCCTTCCAAAGAGTTCACTTTTAACTGTTTTTTAATGTGATTTTTGCCTCGTTCAAAAATATATATATACAGAGGCAGGAGCTGCATTGTACAGGATTAAGCCATTACTTGCATACTTTATATAGTACATATACTATATACTGGTTTGGGTCATGGCTGCTCCACTTCTGATCCAGCTCCTTGCTAAGGCACCTGGGAAAGCAGCAGAGGATAACCTCAGTTCTTGGGCCCATGTATCCACATGGAACACCCAGAAACTCCTGGCTCCTGGTTTCAGCTTGGTCCAGCCATCAAAACAATCTGTGGAATGAACCAGCAAATGGAGGATCCCTTTCTCTCTTTAACTTTGCCTTTGATGTAAATACATTTCTTAAAAAGAAAACACAAACTTGAAAATCAGCTCTACATGATTCTAACAGGTTCAGAATCCAATTCCAAGCAGTCCTATACATATGATTTTAAGCCAATTACATGGATAAAAAGTTAGATGAAGAAGGAAGTTAGGAAGAGCTATTAAGTCCATCACTAAGGCAACATTTCTGCACTATGTTATTTAATGCTATGCTTGCACTAAAAGCACAAAATTACAGAGGTCATTCTACTCAGGCCAGCTGCACCTCTGATCTTACCGAAAACTATTGTATTTAAAGTAAAGTAGAAAAGCAAAAGAAATGAGACTTGCTCTTAGATCTGGGTGGTCATTTTACCCAAAAAATATGAAGAATCTTTAGCATTTAGGGCCAGCCTTTCTGTGGCAGGCAGGCAGGATATAACAGTAAGGATATAACAGTACTGGAGAAAAGATAAAAATCCCAAAAGAGAAGCTGGCATCGAGGAACAGCACGTTAAACAACGTACTGACATTACACATGAACAGTGGCTGCTCTACTTGTGATTCAGCTTGCAGCTAACGTGCCTAGGAAAGCAGCAGAGTTTGTACAAGTAGTTCTGGGGTTTCCAACACGCCCTGGTCCAACATTCATCATGGACATTTGGGCAGTGAACCAACACAAAGATCTCAACCCCCTCTCCAACTTTGCCTTTTAAGTCAACAAAAAATAAATATTTAAAAAGGTTTTGGGGTGGTGGTATGGGGAAACAGTGCTATGGTGTAACAGCTAAAGCTACCACCTGCAGTGCCAGCATCACACATGGTGCTGGTTTAAGTCCCAGCTGCTCCACTTCCAATCAAGTTCACTGCAAATGTTGTCTGGGAAAGCAGCAGGAGATGGTCCAAATGCCAAAATGGTACCTATATAGGAGACCAGAGAAAGTTCCTGGCTCTACACTAGCCCACACTGGTTGTTGTAGCCATTTGGGGAGCAAACCAGCAGACAGAAAATCTCTCTTTCCTCTTTTTCTTCCCCCTCTCTCTGTAATTCTGCCTTTCAAATAAATAAATAACATAAAAAAAAAAAAAGAGGCTATGGCTGAGGCTAGCATTGTGGCACAGTAAGTAAAGCCTCTACCTACAGGGCCGGCAACCCTCATATGGGCACCAGTTCAACTTTCAGTTGCTCCCTGCTAGTGTCTGGGAAAGCACAGGAAGACCGCCAAATCCTTCAGCTCCTACAAGAAGCGCCGGGGGCCTGGCTTTGGCCTGGTCCACCTCCAGCCGTTGCAGCCATTTGGGGAGTGAGCCAGGGAATGGAAAACCTCTCCTTCTCTTTGAAATAAATATATTGAATCTTTTAAAAAAAAGATTATGATTCAATAGTGAAGGAATTCCACGTAAGTTTTCAGTCCCAATTTAAAATGTCCATGTGCTTCCCTATTAAATAAATTTACTCAAAAATTTAAAGGCAACATTATTACACCTAAAAGATAAGTAAAGTGAATCATAGTTCAAATAGTTAAATTTCAGATATTAAGCACAATTACCAAAAATAACTCCAGATAAACATCAGATGAAACAGTGTTCCTCTACGAGGTGGCACTGCACAGTAGAGACATTTGCTAGTAATCAGAGCACAAAAAGAGTAAAGTAGTGAGACCCAGAAAGCTTTACACACAACATTAAACGTGTGAAAAAAAAGTTTCAATTTTCCAAGTAGCTAAAACTTTGCAAACAGGTGCAATGTGCATCTCATATTGCATTTCCAGTTCAAAATAACAAATAATCACAAAAAGAATTAGATGGCTACAACTTAGGAACTTGACAACATATGTGAAAACAGAGTAGACAGCAGAGACACAAACTCAGTAGCATTTTATGATCAGCAAAGTGCTTTCCTTGGATTTAAGAAAAATTCCAAAAGCTGTACCGGATTCCATCGATTGTCAGGGATGTTGCAGAAATATTTGTGGATATGACACATTTTCTAATTCCAGGTGGAGGGGGCAAAAATATTCTCCTCTGTTGATCTAAAATATATGTAAAGAGAAAACACTAATTTAGAACATATGCCTATCAAGCTTATGTTTTGAAAAAAATTTTATCAAAAATAACATCATCTTTACCTCTTTGTTTTAAATGCAAAATATCACCTTTCACTGTTACAATTTCTAAATCTAACATTGAATTGTGACTGGTAAAACAGATTACAGGTAAAAGAACCTCTTCAATAGAGTCCTTTACCTGGGTGACAGCTAATGGGTAAAATTATTTACTACATTATCAAACGGCACAGACAAGGGCTAGCTCCAGCTGGAGTCCCAGCTGCTTCATAATCTTTAGTTAAGATGTATTTAACTTGTAAGTCAGAGTCACACAGAGAGAAAGATAAGGGATGAGGTTTTTCATTTGCTGGTTCACTCTCCAAATGCCTGCTGTAGTCAGAACTGGGCTGGTCCAAGCTAGGAGACAGGAACTTCTTCCAGGCTTCCCACATGGGTGCAGGGACCCAGGGCCCTGGGTCATCCTCTGCGGCTTTCTGAGGCCATTAGCAGGGTACTGGGTTGCAAGAGGAGCAGCTGGGATTCAAATGAATGCCCACCCAGTTCTAGCCACTGCAGCCAGTTAGGAAGTAAGCGAGCAAATAGAAGATCTATGGCTCTTTAAAGCAAAAAGAAGTAAATATTAGATAAATAAAACACAATAAATAAATTAAAAAAAAAAACTCTTAAAAAGATGTAGTAAGAGTCTCATGTATTTTTCATAATAAACAGACTAAAGTTGAACTATTCCAAGGGAAAAAGGAATGGCACAGAAGATGATTTTTAAAAAAGATTTATTTGGGCCCGGCAGGGTAGCCTAGTAGCTAAAGTCTTCGCCTTGCACACACCAGAATACTGTACAGGCGTCAGTTCTTGCCCAGGCTGCTCCACTTCCCATCCAGCTCCCTGCCTGTGGTCTGGGAAAGCAGTCAAGCATGGCCCAAAGCCTTGGAACCCTGCACCAACAGGGGAGACTGGGAGGAAGCTTCTGACTCCTGAGTTTGGATCACATCAGCTACAGACAGCTGTTGCAGCCACTTGGGGAATGAAGCAGTGGACAGAAGATCTTCCTCTCCATATATATTTCTGTATATCTGCTTTCCAATAAAAACAAATCTTGAAAAAAAATTACTTAGGGAGCCCTGCGTGGTAGCCTAGCGGCCAAGGGCCTCACCTCACGTGCACCGAGATCCCATTTGGACACCGGGTTCATGTCCCAGCTGCTCCACTTCCCATCAAGCTCCCTGCTTGTGGCCTGGGAAAGCAGTAGAGGACAACTCAAAGGTTTGGGACCCTGCACCCGTGTGAGAGGCCTGGAAGAGGTTCGAGACTCCTGGCTCCAAATCAGCTCAGCTCCAGCCACTGCATCCACTTGGGGAATGAATCATCGGACGGAAGATCATCCTCTCAGTCTCTCCTCCTCTCTGTATATCTGACTTTTCAATTAAAAAAAATTTTTTTAATATATTTATTTTACATGAAAGTCAGAGTTACAAAGAAAGAGGCTGAGACAAAGAGAGGGATCTTGCAGCCACTGGTTTACTCCTCAAATGGCCTCAGCAACCAGACCTGGGCCAGCCTGAAGCTGGGAGCCAGGAGCTTCTTACAGGAATCCCACATGAGGGAGGGCAAGCACTTGGGTCATTTTCTGTTTTCCCAAGCCATTAGCAAGGAGCTGGATTAGAAGTGGGGCAGATGGGACTCAAACCAGCACCCATTTGGGATGCTGGTGCTACGGGGAGAATTACCCCAAAATGTCATTGTGAATGTGATCTAAAATCATAGAACTAGACCAATCATCTAACTTACACATGTAAGAAACTAAAGCCCAGGGCCCGACCTGTTAGCATAAAGGTCAAGGTCCTCGCCTTGAACAGGCCAGGATCCCATGTGGGCGCCAGTTCTAGTCCCAGCAGCCCTGCTTGCCATCCAGCTCCCTGATTGTGGCCTGGGAAAGCAGTCGAGGATGGCCTAAAGCCTTGGCACCCTGCACCCACATGGGAGACCTGGAAAGAAGTTCCTGGCTCCTGGCTTCGGACTGGTGCAGCACTGGCCGTTGCGGCTACATGGGGAGTGAATCATTGGACAGAAGATCTTCCTCTGTCTCTCCTCTCTGTGAATCTGCCTTTCCAATAAAATAAATAAATCTTAAAAACAAAACAAAACAAAACAAAAAACCTAAAGCCCAGAAATAACTAAAGTGGTCAGCCCAAGATTTATATACACATTGGCAAGCTTAAAACCAACTTAAGTAACACTGCTATTTTTCCATTCATTACAAAATTAATATCTCAAGTGAAAAAAGTGCTATAAAGTTTATTTGAGAGTTCTACAGTATAATTGGTTAACCAACTAGAAACACCTATATTCCACGCTGGAGTAACAGTTCAAGTCCTGACCATTCAACTTCCCCAGTAACATGCCTGGGAAGCAGAAGGTGATGGATCAGAGCATAGCTTTTGCACCCACATGGGAGTTCTGGAAGTAGTTCTGGGCTCACGCCTTTAGTCTGACCAAGCCTTGGCTCCTGAAGACACTCAGGGAGTAAACGAGCAAACAAAATCAATTAATTAATCTATCTCTTCCTCTGTGTGCATATGCATGTGTATACATATGTACAACAATCTTTCTAGGAAGTAAACCATCTTAAAAAGCATTATGCAGACAAATTAGGATGCTCCCATCTAAATTTTCACTTTATCCTAAAGTTGTATTTAAATGAGAAATGTCCTTCCTAAACATAGTTATTAATCACTGCTAAAAATCTCATTTTTTTTTGACCATCAAGAAACATATATAGGATATGTGTTAAGCCCAGCTGAAGCTTTCACATAGATCAGCTCAAATTCTCCTCAAAACTAGAGAAACAAGTGTGTGTGTGAATAAATAAAAAAATCTTTTTTTTAAATAACAGGAATACAATATAATTGGAAAACTTCAAAAACTGCCCATTAAAAAGAGAGAAAAAAAAGATGACACTGCTCAGCTCAAACTCTGAACTACATCAGGAAGTCATCTGTCTGGGTCAAAAGTACCTGGAGCATTCTCACTAACAGGCTGGAGATCAAATTCCTGACAGAGAAAGACTTGAGGTAGTAAATGTAGCTGAAAAAGCCTAGAATGGGATTGAAAATTATGGACTACAGAGACAATCCAACATTAAGAGCAACTGTTACCCTTGAAATAGAGGGCCAATAGAATGGAACATGCAATACATCAAAAAATCAAATGTAAAAGAGTTTACCAGAAATGAAGAGAGTATATTAGCAAACTCAACCATATTTTTTTTTAAGATTTATTTTTATTGGAAAGGCAGATATACTGAGAGGAGGAAAGACAGAAAGGTCTTCCATCTGATGAGTCACTCCCCAAGTGGTATCAGGAGCACGGTTATTCTATTTGCAAAATTAAGAAGTCTGATTGCACACACAAACATATATGTGGTATATGCATTTTTCTAGGGTTTTCATCCCATTTTTATAGGAATGTACATTCTCCAACTCTTTCAAAAAGACTAAGTGCTAAGTTAGACAACTACTACAGTGCTTATAATTGCTAACACATTGCAAAAAAAAGTGGGGTGTGACTCATAAATCCTTAGTATATTTTAATTTGTAAATTTTTCTGGGGTTCAGTTTTTTCCTAGATGCATACCAAGACAGAAATAGAATGCTTTACAGCTGGTACCATGGCATAGTAGGCTGGGATTCATTTATTTATTTTTTTATTGGAAAGTAAGATACACAGAGGAGGAGAGACAGAGAAGAAGATCTTTTTTCTGCTGATTCACTCCCCAAGAGGCCATAATGGCCAGAACTGTACCAATCCGAAACCAGGAGCCTCATCCAGGTCTCCCACATGGGTGCAGGGCACAAATGACTCGGGCAACCCTTGACAGCCCCCCCCTTGGCCACAGTCAGAGGGCTGTATGGGAAGCAGGGCTGCTGGGCTTAGAACCAGTGCCCATATAAGATCCAGGTGCGTGCAAGGTAAGGACACCAGCCACTAAGCTACTGCGCCGGGCCCCCAGTTCATATTTTGACTGCTACACTTCTGATCCAGCTCCCTGTTTACAGCCTGGGAAAGCAATGAAGGATGGCTCAGGTCTTTGGGCCTTTGCACCCATGTTGGGGACCTGAAGCAAGTTCCTAGCTCCTGGCCTTGCATCAGCTCAGCTCTGGTCTTTGGGGAACAAGCCAGCAGATGGAGTATCTCTGTCTCTCCTTTCTTTGTATTTCTTTCAAACAAGAAACAAAATTAATCTTTTAAAAAAAAAGAAAAAAATGAAATTCTTTGGGGATAGTGCTGTGGCACAGCACGTGAGGCCATCACCTGCTGTGCTGGTATTCCACATGTTTACCAATTCACATCCTGGCTGCTCAACTTTCAATCCAGTTCCCTGCTAATGCACCTAGGAAAGCAGCAAAGGATGACACAAGTACTTGGGCTCCTGTACCCACATGGAAGATCTGGAGGAAGCTTCTGACTCCTGGCTTTGTTCTGACACAGTCCTGCTCACTATGGCTATTTTGGGGATCAAACTAGCGAATGGAAGATTCCTATTTTCGCTTTTCTCTTTCTAACACTGCTTTTCAAATAAATAAAACAAATGCTTAAAAATAATAAAATGCTTGAATAAAAACAGTAAAGCTAGAAGAGAAATTAAACAAAGGTTTAAATTTTAATTTATTTATTTGGAAGGTGGAGACAGAGGCTGAGGCTCTCCTAACTGTTAATGATTTGCAATGTTTGATTCAAGATATTGAAAGAGAATCAGCACAGTAAAAAAAAAAAAAAAAAGCTAGAATTGAATTTAGCAAGTACGAATCAGGACTTACTAACATCAAGTACGCTATGCTTGTCCAACAAGTTCACCATCTCCCAGACAAGCACAGGGAGGCTCCAACGAACAAGAAGCCAAAATCAGTTGTGAGGAGTGAAATCTGGAAAGATCTGTTTGGAATTTGCTACACTAGTAACAAATATACTAGACATGAAACAGCACAATTTCAGCTAGTGAGAAGAGAGAAAAGGAGGAGTCAGGTTCAGGAAGCAAAAAGCCAAGCAACAAAGAAAATACCAGGAAAGAACTTGCAACACTATTGCAGTAAGGCGATACAGAGGCTGGGACAGGTATAGTCCAGCCCAAGGGCGAAACACTGGCCAGAGGCATTCCACACTGGACAGATGAGTACTGTATCTTTTAGAGAACCATCTGAAGATGTCCCATTCAAATATGCAGCCACCCGCATGAAAAGCTCAGACATAATAACAAATATAAGTGCCCATCTCATCATTTTCACCCAGTCACGAAGCCTAGCCGTGGGATATTTTTAAGCCCTTTTATTATAGGTAAAGGCAAGAAATCCCTCCTCCCTCATTTCATTCCCAAGGGCAAGTTTTCTGGCCCTCAATAAAATAAAAGAAATTAAGTTTTTATATATACAGAAAAGTGTATATATATAATCTCTGTCCTCATGCCCGAAACAGCACAATAAGGGAAAAAAAAGTGCTGTGGTATTACTCAAGCTAAAGAAACCCTAAGATCCCAAGCACCTGCTAGTCTCTTCCTTACATCATCCAACTCCACCCATTACTCAAAATCTCATCAGCTCTGCCTCAATGACTCTGCACAGCTAAAACTTATAATGTTATGACACTCAATAATTGTTACCAGCAGCTCACTCTTGATTAAGAGATCTAAAATAAACAAAATCTTTCTGTAACAGGTCTATCCATTCTCAGTCACATATCTTTACCATTTATACATATACACTAACATACAAAATCCAATACATTGGAAATAAGGCTGAATGAAGGCTGCATTCATGTTGAAAGACAATGAATACCAGATATCTAGAAATTCTGTGGCAATGGCAAGTAAGGCTTCACTTATATTACTACTATCAATAAAGTAGAGCTTTTTGTTTCAAAGAATTTCCATTAATATATTTGTTCTGCAGGGAAAGAACATAGTCCATCATACTAAGGGATGGATATTCAAGGCCCATGAAAAAGTAAATGTGAAAACAGTTCAATCATTAATTATTTCTATATCTAAGGCCTAGTGGCTAAAGACCTCATCTTGCCCATGCTAGGATCCCATATGGGTATGAGTTCACATCCCGACAACTCCACTTCCCATCCAGCTCCCTGCTTGTGGCCTGGGAAAGCAGTAGAGGTCGGCCCAAAGCCTTGGGACCCTGCACCCACATAGGAGCCCTGGAGGAAGTTCCTGGCTCCTAGCTCCGGATCAGCTCAGCTCCAGCCACTGCAGACATTTAGGGAGTGAGTCCTCAGGCAGAGGATCTTCCTCTCTGTTTTTTCTCCTATCTGTATATCTGACTTTCCAATAAAAAAAAAAAGTTGACCTAAACAGTGAAGATCTATGTGCTTACATATGTGATTATTAAACAAAAAGTGGGGTTTTTTTTCTGTATGATCAAATTTTCTATAGTAGTGAGGAATTACCTGTTGTCATAGATCCATAACATGGCAGTATCAACAAACCATCAAGGGTGGTATCTTGAACATCATAATCATAATCAACAGACTCAGCCATCTGAAAAAGTAACTCACAACTTTTTTCGATTTCAAATTGGCCTGAAATAAGAGGGAAAAAATAACTTTAGCAATTTAAAAGCAATACAGACCAAAGGATTTTTAAAAAATATTTACATTAAAATCAGCTTTGCCAAATAGTAATATTTCTCATTTAATCTAAAGGAGACCAAATGAGATATAATAAATTGCAACAAGAAAATTCAAAGTAGATGAAACCTCAAGGAATTTGTTTCTCAAGAAAGAAAAAAAAATGTATCATCTTGAGGCTCTTTATTTGCTAACACAGAACGTGAAGATGAACCACGAACAACACAAAACTAATCCAAGAGGATGAATTCAGGTCTATTTCCAAATACTTCCGTAATCTCCAAAAGGTGAAGAAACTGTTGACATTAGCAACCTTACGGCTGACATTAGCAGGACACAGAATAAAATGACTCACTACCATCAGTAAGAGACTGCTACTTGAAAAGCTACAATAGTTGGGTATGTAAGTGCTCTATTCAATTTTACCTCCAAAAAATGCTCTTAGCTTGTCAATGACACATGAATTCCACAATTTATCCGATGCTATCATAATGTACCACTCTACCAGTTGAAAAAAAAGAACAGCTGGAGGAATGTCTTGAAATAATGGAATTAATCATAACTGCTTAGGTTATAGCTCTGTATACTAAAGATAAGTAAAAATGATTATTTTACCATCTAATTTCTACTAAAAGGTCAGTGTGCTTTGCATATACTTAAATGACTTTACCATTACACTATTCAGATTATAAAAAAGAGACAAGCCCAGATATCCCAACAGAGGTAGCATCCCAGCCCTCCTGCAAGTAATACACACTAGTAAAGCTGACACAGAATGCTTACCAGTAAGAAAAACCAAGATGTCTCCAGCCATTTCATTCAAATGGATATCCATGGTCACTTTCACAATCTAAATCAAGAAACACAAGCATAACATTCTAGTGGAAAGACAGACATTCCCCCACCATCACCTCCTCGCAGTCCATAGGAAAATCAAAGCTGGTTCTCAAAAGAACTAGAACGGATGAGGGCTATGACTAAGGGAGTGCAAAACAAATGAATTACCAAACTAATCAAGTAATTAGAATCGTATTTAAGAAAGAAAAATAATGCCAATACCGCCTGAATATATGCAGTGTTTTCTCTGTCTCGTGGGCCAATCAAATTGCAGAATTTCTCTCTGACTGGATACAGTCTTCCAGGTATGTCAAATATTGGGCAGTTTCCAAAAAACGCAGAAAGCTTCGCTAATTCCATAGTTGCTGACATTATCACCACTTTTAAGTGTTCCTTCCTGTTAGGAGACTTATCTTGAAACAGCTTCTTCAATAAACCAAACAAGATATCCTAAAAGAAAATTCTAATAAGTCACAAGTGCATCAAATAGCAAACCTATTTAAAATGAATTATGGACCAAAAAATTCCTATGTAAATGGATTAAAATGTAAGCAAGAGGCAATTTTATACATATAGTATAAAGCTATATATAACTACTTGCTGATTCAAAAAAATACATTAAAATACTCACAGTAGTAAGAGTTCTCTCATGGGCTTCATCCAAAATAATGACACTAAATTTGGTAAGATTTGGATCTCCCAAAATATGCTTCAATAAACACCCATCAGTCATGTATTTGATTGCTGTTTCCTATAAAACAGCAGAATATATCAATTTTGAGCCTCACAGAAATTCACCACAGCCTCAACTATACATTCTAAAGTATGTATATATGTATTTAAAAGGCAAAGTCACAAAGACAGAGAAAAAATGAAATCACGCATCCACTGGTTCATTCCCCGAATGCCTGCAACAGCTGGAACTGCACAGGCAGGAGCCAGGAACTCCAGGTCTCCCACCTGTGTGGCTGGGATCCCAGTAGCTGGGCCATGATCAGTAACTTTTCCAGTACACTAGCAGGAAGTTGGATCAGAAGCAGGGTAACTGGGATTCAAATACGTAGTACAACCTGAGATGCCAGCAACCCAATGCCCCTTAAATGCTGGCCTACAACTGCAATTTTTCTTTGTAAGTATATAGACATTAAGTGACTGAACAAATCAGATTAAATAAAGGTATATAAAATATTCCAACAAAGATGGTAAATTACAAAATGTGTAATCTATACATAAACAAGGATAAGAAACTTAGATTGAGTGCTCTAGAATAAAGTAACAAGACACTGAAAAGGAGACAAAATGAGGTTGGTGGAAAGTGACAAGACGATGCAATGACTGCAGGTGAGCACAGCGAGGTACACAAAAATGACATGGAATCCATCTCCCTGACCCAGCCCCAACTTTAAAGGAATCAAGGTTAGAGACAGAGAAAGTACATCCTACCCACTCACACTTTCCTATTCCTTGATCATTCTCCTACGAAACAAAACAGTGTCAGTAGCCTAGCATTAAAACAAAATGAGAACAAGGCCCAAAGACTGAAGTAACTGAAAGCCAAGAACAAGATCAGAAAAAGGAAATATCCTAGCAGTGACCAGTAAGAAGGGCAAAAACAAGATTTAAGGAAAGTTCAATCTGTAGCACACCTAATTACGATTCCCATTAGCCATCATGTGTAAGTCTGAAACCGCTTTGTATCTAGTGTAGGATTAAGAAATGGAAGGAATGTAAATTGTTCATTTCACACTTTTTTGTAACTCATTGCTGCTATGTCCATATAAGACAGATTTGTTAACTGTCAATGAAACTGACAGCTTTTAAGAATATACCCAACATCGGTGAACTCTGAAAACCATGCTAAGTAAAATACAATACATCATAGTGTGATTACACTCAAAGAAGGTACCTAGATAAAGCAAATTTATACAAAACAGAAAGCTGATTAGAGATTAACAGGGGCTGGGGGAAGCCTGAGAGTTTAATCTGTTATTTAACCCAGAATTTCTGTGCAGGATGAAGGAAAGATTACAATGACAATTACACAACATTGTGAACATACTCAAAAAACAAGCATGGCTGTGATGAACTGAGGAGAAAATGGAATAAATAACAGACATTTCAGAGCAAAAGCATTAACAATGAACAAAATTAATTCATTTTTAAAAAAAGATTTATTTGTTTTTATTGGAAAGTATGACATACAGAGAGGAGGAGAGGCAGAGAGGAAGATCTTCATTTGCTGATTCACTCTCCAAGCGGCTACAACAACTACAGCTGAGTCAATCCAAAGCCAGGAGCCCAGAGCCTCTTTGATGGGTATATAGTTTCAAGACTTTGGGCCATCATCGACTGCCTTCCCAGGCCATAAGCAGGGAGCTGGATGGGAAGCAGGGCTGCCAAAATTAGTACCAGGGCCTATGGGATTCTGGTATGTGCAAGGTGAGGACGTTAGCCAGCAGGCTACCGTGTTGGACCCATAATGAAAATTAATTCTAACCTGAGGCATTGGTTGTTTAAAATATATGTGAAATTTTGAAGCTGAACTCTTCTGTAATTTTTTGCACCCTTTCTGTAAGTTCACAGTACTTAAACAAATACCAACAAATCTTGCATACCTTAGAGCTGCAATCATCAAAACGAACTTGGTATCCTACTGTTGATCCCAAAGCGCATTTCATTTCTTCAGCAACCCTCTGAGCAACAGATATGGCAGCCACTTTTCGCGGCTGAGTCACACCAATCATACCATGTTGGGAAAAGCCTATCAAAAGGCAGAGGTTAAAAAATATCAACAACGATAGCAATTTTTTTCCTCCAACTAGAGCCAAATTATGCCTGATGAATCAATAGAAACTGCATGAATGTTTTGAATAAAAATCCTATAAATCAACAACAGACTTTATTAATAATATAGACATGTAAATATTAAGTAAAATAGCACATGTAAATAATGACTCCAAATTTATATATTTTAGCAAGTTAAAAGGATTTTTTAAGCTTTTTTTTTTTTAAAGATTTATTTATTTATTGGAAAGGCAGATGTACAGAGAGGAGGAGAGACAGAGAGGAAGATCTTCCATCTGTTGATTCAATCCCCAAGTGCCCACAACAGCTGGTTGTGGGCCAACCACGCCAATCCGAAGCCAGGAGCTTCTTTCTGGGTCTCCCATGTGGTGCAGGGTCCCAAGGCTTTGGGCCATCCTCGACTGCTTTCCCAGGCCACCAGCAGGGAGCTGGATGGGAAGTGGTGCTTCTGGGATTAGAACCAGCGCCCATATGGGATACTGGTGTGTTCAAGGCGAGGACCTTAACCATCACGCTATCGTGCCGGGCCCGACTTTTCTTTTTTTATTCCTAACTTCCTTCTAAAGACTTAAAGAGGAATTCAATAATTTCAAAATCTAGGAATCCATATGTCTACACACTTCCTAAAATATATCTGCCTAGGGGAATCCCAGATTATACAGAATTATACCATAGACAAAATTTAAAATAAAAATTAAAATAAATAAACTAAATGTGCCTTTGTCACAGAAAACTAAACAGCCAATATACCACTTCTCACATACTCTACAGGCATTTTAGTATTTTGGCAGAGATGCACCTTAAAATTGTTGACATTTTCCCTGCTTAATAATACATAAAAATAACGCAATGTCCTTATAGGATCTTAGATTTGATGTGTTCAATTAGGGTAGTATAAGAAACTTTTATAAGAAACTTTTACTATTTATACGACTCATAAACAATATAATTTCTCACTCTTTACAAAACTTAAGGACTGAAAGTTGTGTCACATAGAGAAGAAAGACACTGTAAAGATGTTAGGTTGCTTAGCGCTAGGAGAGTCAGGGGACAAATACTTACCTGATAATGCTCTAGAGAAAGGAGCAAGAAACACTAAGTCAGCCACAGATATCATCCCTTTCCCCTCAGAAGTACTTCAGTCCCCAATAGTCAGCAATCTATTCCAGGACAGAACAAAGTTTAATTTCTACCTGTTTGAAATTATTGCGTTCATTGATAATGGAAACGATATGACATCTTAAATGATTCTTAAATCCAAAATAAGACCATGAGGAAGCGGAAACGTGGGAGAGTCAGGCAGGGAGTGCCAGCTGACGGCACACTGAATAGTGAGCACTGCTGCAGAAATCCTTGTGGCCTGAGAGAAGACCCGATCCCTAATACACTTACCTGCTTCATAGAGATACTTGGGGAGCTGGGTTGTTTTACCGCTGCCCGTATTCCCAGTGACGATAAGGAAGGAATTGTCTCTCACGGCTTGAATTAGTTTTTTTCTTTGTTTTTGAATAGGAAAAGTTGGAGTAGTGCCTCCTTCCTGCGACGTGCATCCTTTCTCCTCTGTAACAACAGAAAAACCACAGGGCAGTTAAGTGGCCTGTAAAGGCACCTCAGGCATGTCTCAGATATGAAAGAGAGACCAGCAAGACATGTTTAAAACTGCCAAGCACCCATCCTGACTTCTGAGTTCAGCAGCCCACGAACAGTTCCTAAAGAGCTCCTGCGCTCACAGCAACTTCTTAGGAAAAATCCAACTTCAGTTTTTTGTTATTCCACTGTTCAACAGGACTTGACAAAGTAGTCTAGCTCAAGGCAATGGACAGACATGCCGGCTATCTACACGGGAAATGCAAAACTAAATTTACTAAACTACAAACAACAACAACAAAACAAAAACAAAAAACGAAAACTCTCGGCTGAATTAGAAGCCACCTGTGCTTGCTTCTGATTCATGGTTCAAGTTAGGTCCCTGTTCAGAGTGACTGATATCCCAGAAGGCCAAGTGGTGGGTAACCATGGAAACTGGCTCCTAGAAACTGGCTCCCTTCATACCGTACCCAAAGGCAGGCTGGCGGCCCGACGAAGGGCGGGGGGGTGGTGGGATGAACGGGTAGAGAACAAAGGCTGGAGGAGCCTGTTTCAGAGCAGAGCGCATTTCCGTGCAGGGGTTCGCTTCTTTGCCCCCAAAGATGGTTTCCCCGCAACTTGGGTCTGGGACCGCCCCCTTCTAATCCAAAGTACTCGTCGGACGCCAAAGTTCGTCTCGGGCTTGCGGAGCTTCGAGTCCACCGCAGCTTCCTCCCCTCTCTTCCCGGCCCGGTTAAAGGAACACTTTTATTCCCACCTCTGCCTCCCCAGCCCTCCCCGCCAAGCCCGAACTCCCGTTGGGCTTCCTCAGTGTCCCGCGGACCGCACCTCTGTCAGCGATGGAAACGGCCGGCGGCCGCTCTTCCTGGAGGTCTCTGGACCGCTCGTCCTCCTCCGGCCGCCTTGGCGCCCTGCCCGCGACGGCGGGAAACCGGGACATAGACCTGGCCCGGAGCGGAGGTGAGCACGTCCAGCCAGCTGAGGAGAGGGGAGGGGAAAGGCGAAGACGCGCCCTGATGACGCGCAGGTGTTTACTTCCGCGCGTGCGACTGGCAGCGAGGGGAGGGAGTACGGCTCGGTGACGTGGCGCCCGGATCCGCGCGTCTGGTCCTCAGGCCGTGGCTCCGCCCCGCGGCTTTCCCGCCTGCGGCCATGTGCGCTGTGCCGCGGACCTCGAGGGCTCCAGCCCTGAAGGCTCCATGCATGGGGGCTCCGGCCCTGGGGGCTCGTCCCTGAGGGCCCCCATCTTGGGGGCTCCATCCATGGGGGTTCCATTCCTGTGGACCCCATCCATGGGGGCTCCATCCCTGAGGGTTCCCACACATCCGCTTTTCCTCTGTATCTCTGCCATGGTGGTCGCAGCCAATACATACGCCCTCTTTGGGAACTAACATCATCCTAGAGGGCCACTTTTTGTAAAAACATCTCACCTTTCCTGATCAAAAATGACCTCGTCAACTCACACACGGCAACCGACCGGCAACCAACCGCAGTACTGCTTTGCAAAACCAAATTTATATGTAATTGCCAAAAACTTGGATTCCCACCTGCTGTTTCACCTCCTTCCTAGGAACCTGGAATTTGTGTATTTTCCCTCACTCCCACTAAACAAAAAATGCCTCCCCCCAAAAAAAATCAGAATTTTAATTTTTAACGTTTTTTTTAAGATTTATTTTATTTTTATTGCAAAGTCAGCTATACAGAGAGGAGGAGAGACAGAGAGAAAGATCTTCCATCCTGCTTTCCCAGGCCACAAGCAGGGAGCTGGATGGGAAGCAAGGCTACTGGGGTTAGAACTGGGGCGCATATAGGATCCCAGAGTGCAAGGTGAAGACTTTAGCTGCTAGCTACCACTTTTCTCAAGGAAGAGTAGTTATATAGAAAGACACAGAAATCTTCCATCATCTGGTTCACTCCCCAAATGGTTGCAAAGGCTGTAACTGACATAACCTGAAATCAGGAGCCTCTTCAAGGTCTTCCAATTGGATGCAGAGGGGCCAGGTCTTGGGGCTTTCTCCAAGTAGCTGCTTTCCCTGGCCAGAGGTAGAGGGCTTAACTGCAAGGCCACAAAACTTTAAACTGCTATACACACAATGCCTAGCACACCAGTTCCGGGGAGGTAGCCAGTATTGAGTTTGCTGGATACATGAATGAATAATTAATCACCCTAGGAATTAAGGTCATTTTTAATGAATGTGTACTACTTAGAAGCCACATCAACTGAAAAATTACACAGATATACATCATTTGAGTTGGGTGACTATTTTTTAAAGATCAAAGTCATAGAGAGAGAGAGGCAGAGAGGAAGATCTTCCGTCTGATGATTCACTCCCCAATTGAGCGCAATGGTCGGTGCTGTGCCGATCCAAAGCCAGGAGCCAGGAACTTCCTCCAGGTCTCCCACACGGGTGCAGGGCCCCCAGTATTTGGGCCCTCCTCCACTGCTTTCCAAGGCCACAAGCAGGGAGCTGGATGGGAAGTGGGGCTGCCGGGATTAGAACCGGCGTCCATATGGGATCCCAGCATGTTCAAGACAAGGACTTTAGCCACTAGGCCACTGCGCTGGGCCCAAGTTGGGTGAATTTTTAACGAGAGTTACTTTGAATAGCATATCTTGTAAAACCTGCCAGTTTTATAAACTATCAACTGCAACAACATTGATGCAAAATCGAGATTTGTGGGGGCCAGAGGGGATTTTTTTCCTACTGTTCTGCTATTAAAATTCACCAACACTTAGTACCAAACATGACTATTCAGAGCTATCACTTGAGCATCCACTCAAGTTTCCTACTCTTTAACCGGGAGGCAAAGGACAAAGACCTTCCATCTGTTGGTTCACTCCCCCAAATGCCCCCAACAAACAGGACTAGTGGACCAGGCTGAAACCCGAAGCCTGGAGCTCCATCCGGGTTTCCTGTGTGGGTAGACAGGGACCCAAATATAGGAGTGATCATGACTGCCTCCCCAGATATCCGTCGGCAGGAAGTTGAATCAGAGGCTAAATAGTTGGAATTCCAATAACGCATTGTAATGTAGTGTACAGGTTGCAGGCACTTCACTATTTTGCAAAACATTTACTCCAACAACTTATTTTATACAGGACAGGTCAATAATTTCTAAAATGCAGTTTTGCCACATTTGAAAAAAAAATTTTTTTATTTGAAAGAGTGAGGCATAGGGACCAGCACTGTAACATTGTTGGCTAAGTTTCCACCTGTAGTGCCAGCATCCGATATAGACACCTGTTTGAATCCTGGGTGCTCCACTTACAATCCAGCTCTCTGCTAACAGCATGGGAAAGCAGCGAAGGATGGCTCCAGCACCCAAGTGGAAGTGCTGGAGGAAGCTCCTGGCTTTTGGCTTCATATCAGCTAAGCTCAGCTCTGGCCAATGAGGCCATTTGGAGAGTAAACTAGCAGATGGAAGATTGTGTGTGTGTGTGTGTGTGTGTGTGTGTGTGTGTGTGTGTGCCCTTCCCTCTGTAACTCTACATTTCAGTTAAAAATAAAAGAAATATTTTTAAAAGTGACAGAGAATGACAGAAAGATCTTCTCTCTTCTCTCTGCTGATTCACTCCCCAAATGGCCCAACAGCTAGGGCCGGGGGGTGGGGAGCCAGGTCTTCCATGTGGGTGGTGGGAATTCAAGTCATCTGCTGCAAGCAATAATTTAACCTGTCAGACTGAATGATGCAAAACTAGATGCAACTTTCTCACAACTTTATGCTTGAAATCCTGGGTGACACAGGAATAGGAATACCACAAGAGAACATCCCAAATTTCTCTTGTCTGTTGCAGCAGCTCCCAACTTCTTAGAGTCTGTAAAAAATTTGAAATGCTATAAACAGAAAAACCAACAAGGAAGAAAAGCAAAAATACATCTGTAGTACAGGTGAGGTATTAATTTCACTAAATATTTCGATACAGGGCAGCTAACAATAATAGAGTTACTTTCTAAGAAAATGAACAGGATCACTTCAAACCATTGACATATTGTTTCCCAAAAGGGAGTAGCCAAATGTTTGAGGTAGATCCCTTCTCTTATTTCTTACAAAATTTTGAGTAGTGCGTTATTTAATTTTCACATGTGGGAACCAAACTCAGAAACTAATTTATATTTCCAAAACCAAGAACTGAGAAGGCCAGAATTCAAACACATGCTAACAACACTATACTGTAGTAAGAGATGGAATTATCTAGATCCGGCTGCCTAATTAATTTTTTTTCTTCCACTAGTTGTAATCTTATAAAATTAGCTTTATTTTCACTTAAGAACCAGCTAATACTCAAAATAAAACCTAAAAATAAAAAATGCAAAATAAAAGTGAAAAACATGCATGCCATTTAACATTGCTCATTTTGCAACCAAGGACATTTAAACATTACTATGAATAACCATATGCTTCGGGCTATTCCAAGTTCAAAAGATCTACAATTATTTTCTATCCAGTGAGTTTACAAATTACAAGGGCAAAGAAGACACTGATACAGAGTAAAAACAGAAAATAGATGGACTGAATCTGGAAGGAAAGAATCTGAAAATGTAGTGTGGGGTTGGGATGCGGGTGAGTGTTGGGGACGTATTCTTAGCAACAGCACTGCTGGAAAGCTATCAAAGATAAATAATGGGGCACGGCACAGTGCCTAGCAGCTAAAGTCCTTGCCTTGAGCGTGCTGGGATCCCATATGGGTCCCAGGTCTAATCCCGGCAGCTCCACTTCCCATCCAGCTCCCTGCTTGTGGCCCGGGAAAGCAGTCGAGGATGATCCAAAGCCTTAGGACCCTGCACCCTCATGAGAGACCTGGAAGAAGTTCCTGGCTCCTGGCTTCAGATGGGTCCAGCACCAGCCACTGTGGTCACTTGGGGAGTGAATCATTGGACAGAAGATCTTTCTGTCTCTTCCCTCTGTATATCTGACCTTGCAATAAAAATAAAATAAATCTTTATTAAGAAAGATAAGTAATAAAATAGCATTTAGGGATAAATAATAGTAGTAGGAATACAAGAGTGCTGAGTAGTGATAAAGGAGTTTCTTAACTGTTAGCATAACCGCTACACTTAGCTTTTGTGATCGTTGCTTGGCTTTGCTGCATAAAGAACAGGACCGACGCCATGGTAGGCCTAAGATCAGGGAGTAGGCCTAAGTTTCACTTCACTTCAAAGTTGCATTTTCTTCAGAGTGATGGAGTGAGCAGCACCTAATAACAGAACCTAATCACTCCAAGAAAAAGTATATGAATTTTTGTTAACCAGTTAATTTGATCAAAGCAAGAGTTGTTTTGGTAAAGAGAAAGCAGACAGAAGCTAAATTGTAAGTGTGTGCAAAAAGAATTGCAGAGAAGACTGAAAAGATTCCTGATACAATTGGACATGTCTGGTCAGAATCAACTAAGGAAAGTGAAAGGGAAAAAGAAGAATCGTCAGGGGAAAAAAGCCATGACTACAGTTTATATGTGATGGTTAAGAAGACTTTGATTTGAGAAATCATTAGGATACAAATGACATGGGCCCACATGCGGGACTTGGGGTGGGTGGGAAACCGGGTGGGGTTTCTCCCTCAATATCCCCCTTTACCTCAGATACATGAAGGAAACAACATGGAAATAATAATCTTACCCACTTTCCTATAGCCCTGGAACCTTTTTTACCCAAATTAACTATGTAAAGATTGTCAGAAAACAAACAAACAAACAAAACCAAATGACATGGGCCCAGCGCAGTGGCCTAGCGGCTAAAGTCCTCGCCTTGAACGCGCCAGGATCCCATATGAGTGCCGGTTCTAATCTCGGCAGCTCCACTTCTCTTCCAGCTCCCTGCTTGTAGCCAGGGAAAGCAGTTGAAGACGGCCCAAAGCTTTGGGACCCTGCACCCACGTGGGAGGCCCGGAAGAGGTTCCTGGTTCCTGGCTTTGGATCGGCATAGCATCAGCCATTGTGCTCACTTGGGGAGTGAATCATCGGACGGAAAATCTTCCTCTCTGTCTCTCCTCCTCTCTGTATATCTGACTTTCCAATAAATAAATAAATCATTTAAAAAAATGACATGTGTTTATGAGAATTGAAATAGGTAAAAGGAGGGGAAAAAATCACAAGTTCACATTTTGAAAAAGGAGAAATAACAGATTTAGTCAAGATTGTATTACATATTTTCATTTGTGGTAGAATTCTATCCCTACCACTGGGTGGCAGGGGGCCAAGCACTTGAGGGAAGTTCTGTTGCCCACCAGTTCCCACCTCTTCCAACTCCACCCACCCAGCACAGGGGCAGGGAGCTGGATCAGAAGCAGAGAGGACTTGAATGGGTAGCCTGGTATAGAAAGCCATACGGGATTGTTGGACGTTGAAGACAGTGTGGGTTCCTGTCCCACCCACGTGGACAATGAGCAGAAACAGACATTTCATTGACAAATGAAGCAGGAAACCTCCTGACGCAGAAGGCAGGAGAGGACCACTGAAGGAGGAGCTGCCCCCACAGCATGTGTAACACAGGCATGTTATCCCACAACAAAGCGCCAAAAAGGGTCCATAAGCATTTGATTGGCTAAAAAGTTAAAACCATGGCCAATCAGTGGGACAGAAAGTCATGGGAGTAAACCCTTTTGACTGGTCTACGTCAGGCTAATTGCCACTCAGGGACACACTCTGGGGGACAGGTATAGAAACTGATGCCCTTCAGCAAGTGAGGATAATGAATTTGTTGTCCAGTCAGGAAGCAGTACGTCTCATTGCTTATGTTAGCAGTCAGGGAGCCATCACTGGACTCTCATTAGTTTGGACATTCTGATGTTCTGTGGATTGAACTATCCCAGTCCTTAAGGAGTTGTGCATTCTACAGAAAAATGTAAGTATGAAGATTCCCCACTCCTCAAACCAGAAGAAACTAGATAAGAAGAAATTGGAAATTTTCGGGGCCCAGCACGGTAGCCTAGTGGCTGAAGTCCTTGCCTGCATGCACTGGGATTCCATACAGGTGCCAGTTCATGTCCTTCCAGCTCCCTGCTGTGGCCTGAGAAAGCAATAGAGGACAGCCCAAAGCCTTGGGACCCTGTACCCATGTGGGAGACCAAGAAGAAGCTCCTGGTTGCTGGCTTCAGGTCAGATCAACTCAGCTCCAGCCACTTGAGGTGTGAACTAGTGAATGGAAGATCTTTTGCTCTGTCTCTTCTCTCTGTAAATCTTTCTAATAAAAATAAGATCTTTTTAAAAAAAAAAAGTAATTGGAAAATTTTCTAGGAGATGGGTTATAGTGGATTATATCACTGTATTCTATTAACATAAATTAGCAACTTGGAGATTTGGAGGAAAAATAATTAGATGGCTATGTCAGAAAGCTTAAAGAAGTAGTTACAGTTCAGTGCAAAAGTAAAGACTTCATCATCACTCTTTTTTCTCTTTCTTTTTAATCATATATTTTAAGAGTTCAGATACCAAGATTTGGATAAATATCACAAGACCTGTCACCAAGAACATATTAAATCATTCATCAGTGACGATGGATTGAGAATTAATAGATTAAGACATTTCTAATCACAGTCAGTTAAAAGTGTGGTTTTATATTTATGCATATAATCTTGAATAAATTTGTGGAATTCCCATTAATCTTTAGAAAAATGGAACATCTTCCAAGTGAGAGCTCTGTAACTCTGCATTCATTCACTCCTGTATTAATTCAATGAATGAATTGCATGCACCCGTTTTCACAGCCATACTTAAGCATAAAAGCGTGTGTAAAACATGGCCATTATCTTCAATAAGATTAAATGTGATTGAGAACATAAAGTATTTAGACGAGAAAACACTCGCTGGCGTTATCAAGAAAGGCTTCTTGCAGAACTAGTGACATGCGCATTGAGCTTTGAGCATTGGAAAAATTCCAGTAAAAGCTAAGGGAAGAACAGAACAGAGTGAATCTCACAAAGGCACTAATAAGGTGACTGAGGTTTTATTAATTATGGGATATTGAGAAAGATGAACAATTAATATTCTAATCCTGCCTGGTCTCTGTAAATCTTTCAGTTGCCTGAAGGTGGCAAGCTGGGTTTACTTCAGAAATTTCTACATTATTTGAAAGAAAAATGAAACAGTCTTATTTCTCTGACAAAAAAAAGTGTTGGCTTAACTTACAAATCAGGAAGTGAGAGACCAGCATCATGGTGTAGCCGGCACTGGCATCCTGTAGCAGAGTGTCCATCTGCTGTACCGTGATCCAGCTTCCTGGGAATGTGCCTGGGAGAGCAGCAGCAAATAGCCCAGGTACTTGCCCCTGACATCCACGAAGGAGACCTGGATGGAATTCCTGACTCCCGGGTTCAGCCTGGTCCAGCCCAAGCTGTTGTGGACATTTACAGAGCAAACAGTGCGTGGAAGATTTTTATCTCTCTAAAATCAAAATGCATATGCATATATAAAAAACATCAAAGAGTGAAAAAGACCAAAACATAAGTATTCATTTAATGCTATTAATATTTCATATTACTTAAGGCATATTTAATATTTCTTAAGGCATATAGATTTTAATATCTCAATTTTAGTGGCCTTATTAATTTCTTGGTCATGATATATTTTCATATGAGAAAGAAGGCTTAAAATTTTAACTATTACTGTTAAAATCTGTGATAAGTATTGTGAAAAGTCTTTTTAGGTATGGATGGGTTTACTTAGGCATAATTTACTAATAGTATTGTTTTGGTGTCTAGTGTTATAGGTTTATGATATTTTTAATATATTTTTTTGAATTTTTGAATTATGTGCTACAGTTTCATACAAACTGAGATTCCCCCCAAACTCCTACCCGCTGACAGATTTTCCCGATTGTGCCACAAAATGGTATAGTCCTTCACAAGGAATCATAATTCCATCAGTCTCTTATTTAAGTATACCCCAATATTGCTGGTACAGACAATGTCAAACAGTCCACTACCCCATTGTCTACACATTTCCAACAGTCCCATTGGGGATCCATCTTTCGTCTAGAGACAGGGATGCATGTTGCATTATACCCCCACATCTGGATATGGTAGACCCCAGTATTCCATTACTGTACATTTCCATAAATGAAAAGCCATGAAGCAAGGTCAACAACTGGTATGAGTTAGAACAACAGCCACAACAACAACAAAAATCAGTACCACGAAAAAATGAGCCACTGAGTAACTAACACTTGGGTGACAAAAAGTTTTATGAATTTTGATAAGTGCATATGGTTGTGTAATCAGAATTTACAAAACTATTTCTTCACTAACAAATTCTATCCCTATATGGTCAACCTCTTCATTTCCCCACAGCCTTGAAAAGTATGAATTTGTTTTGTCTCATAGCTTGCATCTCCCAAAATGTCACATCAATAGAATCGTGTAAGTACTCGGGCCCGGCGCAGTGGCGCAGTGGTTAAGGTCTTCGCCTTGCACGCCCGGGATCCCTGTGGTCCGGGAAGGCAGTTGAGGACGGCCCAAAGCTTTGGGACCCTGCACCCGCATGGGAGACCCGGAAGAGGTTCCTGGCTTCGGATCGGCATAGCATCGGCCGTTGCGCTCACTTGGGGAGTGAATCATCGGACGGAGGATCTTCCTCTCTGTCTCTCCTCTCTGTATATCCGCCTTTCCAATAAAAAAATAAAAATAAAAATAAATCTTTAACAAAAAAAAAGAATCGTGTAAGTACTCTTTTTAGTCTGGCTTCTTCAATTCCACATGATGGTTTTAACACTCAGTAGTTTAATCCTTCTTAACAGTGAGTAGTGTTGGGCCCAGCGCGGTGGCGCAGTGGTTAAGGTCCTCGCCTTGCACGCCCGGGATCCCATATGGGCGCAGGTTCTAGTCCCGGCAGTCCCACTTCCCACCCAGCTCCCTGCAGTCGCAGACGGCCCAAAGCCTTGGGACCCTGCACCCGAGTGGGATACCCGGAGGAAGTTCCTGGCTCCTGGCTCCGGAGCTGCACAGCACCGGCCCGTTGTGCTCACTTGGGGAGTGAATCATCAAATGGAAGATCTTCTTCTCTATCTCTTCTCCTCTCTGTATATCTGACTTTGTAATAAAAATAAATAAAATAAATCTTTTAAAAAAAATAAAAACAGTGAGTAGTGTTCCATTGTAGGGATACACCACAATTTATTCATTAGTTCTTTCCCAGAAAGTTGCTTATGGAGACCAGCATAGTGGTATAGAAGGCTAATCCTCTGCCCTGTGGTGCTGGCATCCCATGTGGGCACCAATTCATGTCCCGGCTACTCCTCTTATATTTCAGGTCTCTGCTAATGACCTTGGAAAGCAGCAGAGGATGGCCCAAAGCCTTGAACCCCTGCATACATTTGGGAGGCTGGAAAGAAGCTTCTGGCTCCTAGCTTCAGATCAGCTTAGTTCTGGCCACTGGAGCCATTTGGGGAATGAATTAGTAGATGGAAGACCTCTGTGTGTCTCTCCTTCTCTCTCTGTAAAAATTTTTAAAAAAAATAAATAAATCTAAAAATGAAAGAAAAGCATTTATATTATTCATATATTAGATAACTATGCATGAAGTCATAAACATTTATACACAAGCTTTTGAATGGTCGTAGGTTCCCATTGCTCTTGATAACTAAGAGTAGAATTGCTGGTTCAAATGATAAATATATACATATGACAAACTACCACTTTCTTTCCAAAGTATCTGGAATGCTTAGCACTTCTACTAGCTAAATATGAAAATCCTGGTTTCTTTGTATCCTTGTTAGAACTTGATATCTTCTGTTTGTTTGCTAGTTTGTTTTAACTGTTTAAGTAAATGATAGTAGAATCTCATTACAGCTTGTTGGACAGTAGTGTTGAACATCTTTTTAAGTATTTCTGTAACTGTGTACTTTCTTTGGTGAAGCGTCTGTTTGAAGATGTTTGTCTCTTACGCTCTTGAGTTTTGAGAGTCCCTTATGCATTATGCATACAAATCCTTTATCAGATGTATATGTTGTCACACAACAGCCTGCATGCTTGACTATTATCATTATTACAAATACACTGAATTCATTTTATTGTGATTGCAGGCCTGCAAGAATAATGTCAAAACCAAGGCCATGTTCTTGTTTGGAAAGGCATATTAAAATTTATGAAGTTAGAAGGAGTGTAACTGGGTGAAATTAAGTGACAGAACATGATAGGTACAGAGGCAAGAGAGGAAGTTGCTCTGGGAATGTGCCTTAGCAAATCATCCCTTTCCATGTATCACATGTCAAAGACAGCTGCTGAAGCACCAGGGAGGAGAGTCCATTGACACAACAGTGAACCACAGGGCAACACTCAGTATGAGTACAGACCAGTTACAAGGTTGACTGAGGCTAATTCTGTCCAATTCTACCAGGAACCCTGAAAAGAGAGCTCAGTAGTTTTTGTTGTTTGTTTGTTAGCAAAGTACACACAAGAATCTGGTCTGGGAACACATCAGACAAAGTTTCTTTGGGGATCTCCCCAGTCGAACTGCTAGACTCAGAACCTAACCATGAAAAGACAGAGGACAGAATAAGTTAGTCAACTACCTCAGCCATATGTTGGCAGAAAAAAACCGGGCAAACGGAGACTCTTAAGATGGACTATGTCAATCAGTGGATTCTTCAGCAACCTCATTGTGCTTGGAATTGCGAGACTGTAGCAATTCATAACTGTTGAACTATCAAAACCACTTGAGCAAGACCCTCGGAACATGCCCCACATCGGGAACCTGGAGTGGGTGGGAGGCTGAATGGGGCTTCTCCCTTTATCTCCCACTTTACCCCCGATACATGACAAAAATAATGTGAAAATACTAGTCTTGCCCACTTTTCTGTAGCCCTTGAACCTTTTTTGCCCTAATTAACTATGTAAAGATTGTCAAAAATAAAGAAAAAAAATAAGCGTCCCTCTCAGAAGAACACACAATAAAAATATCTGTCATGTGAAGAGATAAAGAGATCAGGAAATACAAGAAACAGAAAAACCAAAAATAATAAGAAAGTCTAATAGAAACCATATTGTAAGTGATCTTTCATTCATTAAAAAGATAAAATAGAAACTGATATGAAATGAGAACACTACAAAAACAAACAGGCACATCTGTGAATAAAATAAAACACAAAAATTTGGAATGCCAGTATTTTGGCACAACATCCCATATGGGCAAGGATTTGAGAACTGGCTGCTCCATTTCTGCTCCAACTCCCTGCTAACACACCTGGGAAAGCAGTGAAGACGGTGCCGCCCACATCGGAGACCTAGAGGAAGCCCCTGGCTCCTGGCTTTAACCTGGCACAGTCCTGACTGTTGTGGCCATTCAGGAACTGATTCAGGAGATGGAAGATCTTTCTGTTTCTCTCTCTGATACTCTGCTTTTCAAATAAATAAATCTTAAAAAAAAAAATTCCTACAGAGAAACCATTCAATACTAGCAGATTTCTCACCAGCAAAAAGAGGAGAAAACACAAAACAATTTCACACTGTTAAAGGAAAATAATCAAGTTCATTCTCAAAGTAGCATCCAAGAGCAAGAATTAAAGCCAGATATTTTCAGACAAATACTAAAATAGTTTATGATGAAAAATCACTACTTTAAAAATACACGAGATCTCTGTAACCCTCGTGTATTTTTAAAGTAGTGATTTTTTTCTCTCTGTTTCTGCCTCTAAAATAATAACATCTCCCTTTTTAAAAAGTACTCGGGCAAGCATTTGATTAAGACCCTGTTTGGAACACTGACAATCCCATACCAGAGTGCTTGGTTTGAGTCCCGATTCTATTTCAAAGTCCACCTTCTGCTAATACATGCTTTAGGAGACAGCAGGTGATACAAACACTCCCATTAATGCTATCCATGTGGGGGACCTGGATTAAGCTCTCAGCTCCTAGCTTCAGCCTGGCTCAGTGTCTGGGAAGTAATCCAGCAGATAGAAGATCTCTGCTTCTCTCTCCTCCTCTCTCTTTTCAAATAAATCAATAAAGTATGTATTTTTTAAATGCACCTTGGAAGATTTTCCTCACCCTTGATCAGCATTTCAGAACTATCGAAAACTTCTCGAGCAGAACCCTTGGAGTATACTCCACATGGGGATCCTGGGATGATGACATCAGGAAGCCATTCCTCATTCCTGGGTGCTGAGGCGGTTGGGAGGTTGGGTGCAACTTCTCTTCTTCCATCCCCTGATACAGGAAGAAGATAAAGAAAATTTGGAAACATTGGTCTTATCCACATTCCTCTAACCCTCTATCCTTTCCACCTGAATCAACTATGTAAACATCATCAAAAATACAATTTAAAATTCTCTTTTAAAAATTTAAAAATAAACAAAAAAGGGCTATTAACTTGAATTGACAAACTTACAGTTTTAGCTCGGTTTTACCGTTCTTCTAGGTGACAAGTAGAAGCTTGCAAGGAAACTTAATCCATGATATAAAAGAAAAAGCAGTATTCTTCTGACATACTGAATTTTAATATTTAAAATTTTAACATTTTTTACCCCACTGTACACATTTTTATACAATTGTTTTTCTCGGTTGTCCTTTTTTTTCTCTAGATATTAATATCCATCATCAGTTTGCATTTATTTCTCCTTTGGAAATTAATTACAGTCCCCATGGTAATGGCCAAGGAATTTACAAATAACAGCTCTGTATATTCTGGAAATGGCAGATGTAAAGCATAATGCAAGAGACTGTCAGACTGAGAAGAGACTCAGTTCTTTGTCATCAGAAGAAAATGCCCACCCAGCCATTTGTTCATTGTCCTCTGGTCTAAATACCCTCGCAATTAGAACCAGAGAAAGCTGCAAAGCTGCATGCCTCGTGACCACCACCGTTCCTTACCACTGGGGCCATTCCCCTGGGTAACACAGAACACTGAACAAGCCTGACCCACCATCTAGACACAAAGGGAAAACACATGGCCGATCACTATAATAATTTTGTGTCTTTCTGTCCTGATGAAAGAAAAACCTGCTCCTGCATAATAATCACTTCATATTCATGGATCTTCAGGGCATTTCCTCATGAATATTAATGTGCCATCAGTTTTCTCACTACTTATCCCCACCATCCTTTGTGAGCTTTTTCAGAACATTATTCTTTTATCTTTTTTCTCTCTTTCAATGATGTAATTATCTTAACCAAAAGCCTTGGGTGTTTGCTTTTGTTTACTTTATTGCTCAGCTGGTCTAGATGACTTTAAATAACTTGGAAAGATCAAGGTCTGTACTTCCTTTTACTCTGTGTGTGTGTGTGTGTGTGTGTGTATGTGTGAGACAGCTTTCAAGAGTTGATTTTTAAAAAAATTGGAACATCCTGAAATCATGAATGTGTGCCTTTGGAAAGAAATTACCATTAGTGGCATTCACAAAGTACATGATTTCATTTGGTGTTCAGAAAGTCCTGGAAACATTTGCACTATTCTTTCATCCTTTAGTGGACGTAATTTACATTAAAATTCAATCTCTAGTGTAGCCAGAGTAATCTCTAAATTAAGTGAAAACTGGACTAGATGCGTAGCTATTTAAGGACACAAACTGAGTCACATGAAATTCTGTATTCGGTTAGGTGCCTAACTCAAATGGAAGGCCTTCATAAATATTTGTCTAATAAACTAAAAAAATACCTTTCTCAAAAAACAAATCAGTGGCTGTTGAACCTGGGATGGAAGGTGGGAACTGACTTCAAAAAAGTACAAAGTGTTCACGATCATAGATATGGTATGTTTTTATGAAAAATGACGCACTGAAAATTGTTCATTGTTTTTGCATGCAAACTGTAGCTCAGTGCAGCCAATTAAAGAAAAGATTCTTACGGGTTTTGTGTCATGGTTCTCCTTTGAAAAAATAATAAATATGGTTAACAAATAAGTAGTACATTCCTTAAGGAAGCAATGAACTTGGTTTTGGGTCACCTTGAAAACTCACCGTTTTCATGCCTGGATACTCCGCAATTTATTAAAATGTTGTCACATATCTGATATCACACTAGAAAATTTATATTATTTTAAAAAAATTGTCTCACCAACAAGTACTGTCAAGTAAGAATGGCTACTCCTGCTTAGTTTAGGCTTAGGCTTGGAGAGGTTAAGTAACTTTGACTAAGGCTAGAAATGTTCTTTATTATTTTATTATTTTTGTTACTGTTTTTTTGATACGGTTTAGTTGGCACTGGGGTCTCCCTTCCCCCTTCACCAATACCATCCCCTCCCCCCACCTCTCCCTCCAGTCTTACAATGGGCGTCTTTCACAATGTTCGCAAGTCCGTCATGCTGCTTTGGGGTGTTTCCCGACAACACAGGAGACTGTCAGTCATTTTGTTGTGAGTCCATCCTTTGCAGTGTATGCATGAGGACATATTTCTCTCTGTTCCTGGCTATGAACATATTAATTTCTGCTTCATTTCCAAAATGTATCCCCTTGAATACAGTCCACCACGGGGGAAGAAAAAGAAAAAAAGAAGAAAAAAAGGATATTGAACCTTTGTCCACATGAGGTTAACTAGATATTTATTATTTTTTTTTAAATCTGTGCAGAGGCCAGCTCTGTGGCACAGTAGGTTAGACCAATTTCTGCAATACCAGTATTTTATATTAATGATGGTTCATGTCCCAACTGCTCCACTTTCGATTCAGCTCCCTGCCAATGTACTTGGGAAAGCTGTGAAGGATGGCCCAAGTGCTCTGGCCATTGCACCCACATGGGAGACCCAGAAGAAGCTCCTGACTCCTGAGTTCAGCACATCCCAGCCTCCGCTGTTATGGTCATTTGGAACACAAACCAGTGGGTAGAGGATCTCCTTTTCTACTTGCAATTCTGCCTCTTCAATGAATAAATAAATACACTTATCCTTAAAAACAAAACAAAACAAACAAAACTCTGGGGCCCAAGATGATAGCTTAGTGGCTAAATCCTCTACCTCCCCAAGCACTGGGACCCCATACGGGCACTGGTTCATGTCCCCGCTGCTCCACTTTGCATCCAGCACCCTGTTGGTGGCCTGGGAAAGCAGCAGAGAATGACCCAAGTCTTTGAGACCTTGCATCCACGTGGGAGACCCCGTTTCTGACTTCAAATCAGTTCAGTTCCAGCTTTTCAGCTACTTGGGGAGTAAAACCCTTGGTGGGTGTAGGGTCTTCCTCTCCGTCTCTTCTTCTCTGTTTGTCTGTCTTTCCAATATAAAAATAATATATTAAAAACCTGTTGTGTCTATCACATCAGGTTAAGTCACCATTTCGTTTGCCAACATCCTATTTGAACACCAGTTCATGTCCTAGCTGCTCCATTTCTGATTCAGCTTCCTGTCAGTGTGTCTAGGGACAAGATGGGCTAAGTACTCAAGTTCCTGCCACCCACTTGGGAGACCAGGATGGAGTTCCTGGCTCCTGTTTTTTTTCTGGCCCAGTCTCAGCCCTGCACTGAGGCCAACCACTTTGGAAATGAACCCACAAATGGATGATATCTCTTTCTCTGTCTTTCCCCAACTCTGCCTTTGAAGTAATTTTTTTTCAAAAGCAATCATGCATAGTTTCAAAGATGCTACTTGGTTATAATGTAAGAAATTTCAGAAGTCTGATGATTTTGTTCGTAAAGCACCTATGGTAACAATAAAAACTTAACTATCTGATGAGAACTGTACCAGGTATTTCAAATAATATAATGCTGAAAATATGTATATTTGCGTTCAAAGAATATTCTATATTAAATGGGTATAAAATGCATATAAGGAGCTATCATGCCCAGAAAATTAAAGGACTAGAATAAAATTAGAAATAATTGTGAGGCTGGCACCATTGCGTAGCCTTCACCTGTGGTGCTGACTTCCCATATGGATAATTGTTTGAGTCCTAGTTGCTCCACTTCTGATCCAGCTCCTTGATAATGCCCTGGGAAAGCAAGAGAAAATGACTCAAATTCTCGGGCCCCTGTGCCTACGTGGGAGACCTGGAAGGAATCCCTGGCTCAGGGTTTTGGACCAGCCCAGCTTTAACCATTGTGATCATTTGGAGAAATGAACCAGCAGATGGAAGATCTCTCCATATGACCCTCCTTCTCACTCTGTAACTCTTTCAAATAAAAATAAATACATCATAAAATCAGATATATATATTTTTTTATATATATATACATAAACTTTGCATTCAAGGAAATATCTTCAGCTTTTGCTAGGTTGATTAATTTTTTCAAAACACAACCAGTTATCAAGAAGAATTTAGGAAAGATTCATGCTTAAATGATTCCAAGACTAAAAATATGGTATTCATTCTCAGTTCAAAACTAACCAAACAGCGTGGGTTTGGCTTACACAGTAGTTAAAACACTATTTAGAGCACATTCATTCCATATGGAGTGCCAGCTCAAGTTTCAGCTCAGTTTCCAATCTAGCTTCTTGCTAATAATACTTGGGTCCCTACCACTCATGTGGGAGACTCAAGTTGAGTCTTCTGGCTTTGGCCTGCAACAGCTCTGGATGATATACCACTGCAAGCAATTGGGGAGTAAACCAACAAATGGAAGATCTTCCTTCCCTCCCTCTCCTTTTTTGTGTATGTGTGGGTGGGTGGGTGTGCTTTCAAGCAATAATGAAGGTAAGTAAATTAAAAACATTTAAAGCTAATCTAGCAGTCCAGCTATGGAGATGTCTGCAAGCATGCGCTTTCTTAGACTTCCACATTTTTTTTTCCTATTGCTGCTTGTGTGTCAAAACTCACACTGCTCAGTGAGTTCTGGCCTGCAAAGGAGGATTTATTTTTTGCACTTGTACATCAGTCTTTGTGTACAAATTAAACAAAAACATACTTAAGTTCAGTTCCATAGTTATGGCTGATGAGTACTTATTTATATCAAACAAGGCCCAGCCAAGCCTGTGATATGTGGCTACATATTATTTGTCTCCCTCTGTTATTTAGTAGTAGTATCTCAATTTGCCTGTGGTCCCTTCTAAAAGAATGCTTTAAGGCTTTCAATAATTTTGCCGAGCAATCTGAAATGAAGTTAAGCTCTCACATTTCATAATTATTCTTGAATATTTTTTACTTCTTAGATTGGGAAACATGAATTTATTCAATATTTATCAAGTGTCTACTATGTGCTGGACACTATTTCAAGCACCAAGACTGTAAGAGTGAATTAAACAAAAATGTTTGCAATTCATAGAGCATGTGAGGAGCGACAGACAATAAACTACGTGAACAAACATAATACTATGTTGGATGATGATTAGTATAAAAAATTTTAAAAGCAAGGATTCTATTCAACTTAGTGACCAAGATAAGCTACAAAGAGAGAATCTACAAAGAGAAAGAAGATGTGATTGGTCATTTAGAGAATGAAGGGATCTGTAAGATTGGAACTGAGTTGGGCTTGTGGATAGGAAGCAAGCAGTAGAGCTTGGGACTTTTCTGGTTAAGATCCAGTTTCTAGGCCTGGCGTGGCAGCCTAGCAGCTAAAGTCCTTGCCTTGAAAGTGACGGGATCCCATATGCTTGTTAGTTTTAATCCCAGCGTCTCCACTTACCATCCAGCTCCCTGCTTGTGGCCTGGGAGAGCAGTCGAGGACAGCCCAAAGCCTTGGGACCCTGCATCCACATGGGAGACCCAGAAGAGGCTCCTGGCTCCTAGCTTCGGATCAGCACAGCACCGGCTGTTGTGGTCACTTGGGAAGTGAATCACCAGACAGAAGATCTTTCTCTTTGCCTCTCCTCCTCTCTATATATCTGACTTTGCAATAAAAATAAATAAATCTTAAGAAAAAAATAAAAAAGAACCAAAGACCCAGTTTCTCACAATTGCTTTCTCTCAGCAAGCTACATGCAAGATGTACATGCTACAAGGAACATCAGATCCTTAGATCTGTCAACTCAGTTTGAATTGCACACTCCAAGGAGCTGGTGGTTCCTGCCACATAACTGGCACAGCTTCCTGATAACCCCAAATGACTTTGATCTTTACAAAATGAAGAACAAGTGCTGCAGAACTGGAACAAGATACAGAGAAACAACACTTGTTCTCCACGTTTTCATAAAGAACCTCTTGCCCCGAGTTCAATGATCCTTCTCTAGGTAAAGTACAAATACTGGAAACTGAACCCAGAAAGGCCCTCCTCCTGGAGGAGAACTTGGAAACCTACAAAGGACCCACACACCAGTGACCAACAAAGCTGGGAAGAAAATTATAAGAAAAATAGCAAATAGAAGTGAAAAGGAAGAGCTATGCAGAGAAACAGAAAGCAACTGTCAGTCACTGCTAACTAGTTTGTCCTCATCTGGAAATGAGGATTTATAAATAATCTAGCTCTTAACCTGGACAGGCATTTGATGCCAGGTGGCAGAGTTGAATGATCTTCATCAAGTTGGATGGTCAAATGACCTGTGCTAGGTGTTGGAAAGACAATGGTGAACAAAAACTGGCTCTTGCTCTCCTGGAGTTTACAGTTACAATAACACCCCTAGGAAGAGCTGTTCCTCCAAGCTTGGTCATTTGGAAGGTGAGGATTGGGTTACTGCAGCATGCAGCGTGTGGACTCGGATGGGGCTCCACTGCCTGCCCTGAAGAGTTGGATTGTTCTTTACCATAAACTTGGTGATAAGCCCTGTCCTTCAATCTCCATCTCCTTTCTCCCTTGTATAGTTTAAAAAGCCTATTTACAAGGACATCTAGCCTTCACTACTGTGAGGTCACAGTCCCCAAAATACAGACTTAATGTTTTAAAAAGTTTCCGCATTCCACCTTCCCTGAATCAAACAAATAATTTCTGCAAGCACCCAAGCATCTAATGAAGCCCTTTGGGGCTAATATACATGCCGTGAATAGTACCTCTTGCCTCTAAATTTAGCAATTGAGAGAATGTACCATCATTCAGAGAGGTCAAGAATTTAGGTAAGAAGCAATGCTCCTTTTTTTGAGAATTGCTTCAAGGAAAGATCGTGCTTTGTATCTGTCAACTACACTATCTGCTTGCCGGGAGCACTGTAAGAATTGAAGAACAACAGTAATGACACAGAATTACTGTCCTTAGTGTTCGTATTTTAGGACGAGGTAATTAGTATAAAATACAGGACATACTGTAACATTAAGTTCAGGATGTTAAAAAGATAAGACAACCAAATGCAAAAAGGCACTCAAAATATGAATTGTAGGCATTCCAAGTGGTGGTATGCTCCACTGAACCACAACATCTGCCCCATTATAACTTTCATAATCAGTTAAAAATTCATATTTGAGAGAGAGAGAGACAGATCTAAAATATACTCAGAACTATACTGAACTGAATTGCATTTTGTTTGGGGCTTTTAAAATATAGTTTTGTGAATACTGGGAATACAAGATTCTCTTTTCAAAGTTTCTGGATTATGTTTTTTAAGATTGGTTTTTTATTTGAAAGGCAGATATACAAAGAAAAAGAAACAGAGATCTTCCTTCTGTTGGCTCTCCCCTCCAAATGGCTGCAAAGGTAGGAGCGGAGCCAATCAGAAGCCAGGAGCCAGGAGCTTTCTCTGGTCTCTCACATGGATGTCCAGAATCCCAATGACTTGACTCATCTTCCACTGCTTTCTCAGGCCTCAAGCAGGGAGCTAGAAGGGAAGTGGGGCAGCAAGGACACAAGCCGGCACTCACAGGGGATCCTGGTGCGTGCAAGCTGAGGACTTTAGCCATGAGGCTACCACACTGGTCCCAGGAGCTTACATGTGCCAGCTCACTCCCCAAATGTCTGCAACAGCCAGGACTAGACCATGCTAAAGCCAGGAGCCTGGAATGCAGTCTGGCTCTCCCAAGAAGGTGGCAGGGAGCTATCACCTGCAGCCTTGCAAGATGTGCACCAGAGGGAAGCCAGATCAGAAGCAGAGTAGCTGGGACTAAAACAAGGTACTCCAACCCAGGATGCAGCCATCCCAAACACTGACTTCACTGCGGCACCAAATGACTGCCCCAGCAATATATAATGTTTAACAGAAAAGGGTTCTGAAAAACGATGAAAGATGTCTTAAAGGAGAGACCTTTACTTGAGTTACAAATCATACAAAGGACAGTTGCAATGTATTTGTTCAGAAATTACACAGAGAAGCCTTCACACATTGAGATGGCAATGACATACCACTCACCATTTGGGCACTGACGTAATACAAGGCAAACCTCTTAATCCTTTTAGTGCCCCAGAAGACAATCTGTGTAGCTACAAAGGCCTGTCCCTGCAGGGCCCTGGGTGCAGGTGTATTTTCTCCTGTGTTGCATACTCAGATAATTCCCAGCCCCAAGCAATTTCGAGCAGAAGAAATATGAAAAAAAAAGAAAAATAATTAGCTCTTTGCCATTCCTTCCTCCCTTCCATATTCCATTCCTCCTGTATGCTGAAGAAAAGTGCCTAGAGTAAAGGGGAAGATGCAAACTGAAGGAGCTCAAAAGAGAGCTTCTTGTTCCACAGAAGAAAGGAAAAGAGACCTAAAGGAGAAGATCCCGGGGATAAAGAGGAGGAGGTGGAAGAGAGTAAGTGATAAAGACAGAGTGCCTGGACAGACTGGAGAGGAAACACAAAGGATTCAAGTGAGAAAGTTCAGGGGAAAATGCTTCAAAAAAAAAAAAAGATATTTAAAAGATACAAGTTTTGTGCATTGCATAAACCGCCCGCAGTCTCCCTGGAAACCTTCAGCAAAAAATGACATCATCCTTCAATGTGTGTAGAGTGCGATTTGTGCTTTTGGCATAAGGTGACATTGAAAGTGACCTTCTTAGGGAGTTAGAGTGGTCCAAGGAGGCTCATCGGGCCCTTCCCCTAGTGGCACAGAGAGGGGAAAAGAATCATGTCTTTAGTGTTTATCTGTCACAGCCACAGAGAACATACACAGTCCCTTGCGTGTATCCAGTCTAAGTGTGCACACATGCAAATTTTACTCATTCATTTATTGCTCATTCATTAACAAATATCACTGCAGCTCTTCCTCCTTGCCAGGTTAACGGTGCCATGTTGATCCTGGGGATTAGGACCAGGTCATGCCAGCCAGGTTCCCCCCCAAACCCCCCCAACCCGTCCTCTTGGAGCTTACGATGCTGAAGAGAAGTCATAGCACATAGCCTGAAAAGAGCTTTGCTGACCTGGGTCAAGAGGCCAGAAGGGAAGAGACCCCTGCAGGACTCCAGCAGCTGCTCAGGAATGTGAGCTCTGTTTATCTCCACCCGCTGACTCCAGGCACCAGGACCGAACGGCCCAACCTGCCCGGTGACTTGATGCCTATCTAGAGGACATAGCTTACAATTTGTAGGCATTTTTACTAAGCCTATTCTTTATCTTCTGGTGGTCACCTGGCCTTATCAACCACAGCAGAGAAAGAATGCTGCTTTGCCTCCACAGCAATTCCCGAGTTAGGAATGACACGCAGTTTAATAACTCGCAGGCTGACGCACAGAAACAAGCTGGAACAAGCTATGCACAAAAAGCAACAAGTAAAGGCACTAAGGTGCTATAATTTATTTAGGGGATATCACAGTTTTATTATAAAACTACTGGAAAAACTACTGTGATGAATCTGTAAAGATTCACTCATGGTAGAAATATTTTATAAGAAAATGAAAAAGTAAATTGTTCTTAGATTAGATCAAAAGGAATATTTAAAGTCACTGTAATCAATTAAGTAGCTGGGTAATTAGTATTCCCAGAACAAGTTATAACTTAAAGTTCAAAATAATTTTTTTAAAGACTTTTAAAAATTTTTACTTAGAAAGATATACAGAGAGAAGAGACAGAGAGGAAGATCTTCTATCTGATGATTCACTCCCCAAGTAGCCGCAATGGCTGGAGCTGCACCAATCCGAAGCCAGGAGCCAGAAACCTCTTCTGGGTCTCCCACTCGGGTGCAGGGTCCCAAAGTCTAGGGCCGTCCTTGATTGCTTTCCCAGGCCACAGGCAGGGAGCTGGATGGGAAGCGGGTTGGCCGGGATTAGAACTCATGACCATATGGGGTCCCAGTACGTTCAAGGCAAGGACCTTAACCACTACACTATCACACCAGGCCCTCAAAATAATTCTTTAAGCATTTTATCAGGAATGTTAATTTCATGTCATAAAGGAGATTACGTATTCCAAAAATATTTTGTCCTAGTCCAGGTTTAGAACAATTTTCCTCTTTTGGGATAAAGCACATAGTATATAGTATACGTTTCAAAGATTTAGTTTTATTTGCAAAGCAGAGTTACAAAGAGATGAATAAATACTTTCATTTGCTGGTTCACTCTTGAGTGGCTATGACAGCCAAGGCTGGGCCAGGAGAAAACTAGGAATCTGGAACTCCTTCCACCCACCTGTGTGGGTGGTAGGGAGCCTAGGGCTTGCGCTGTTTTCTGTTACTTTTCCAGACAGCAGAAAGCTAGATCAGAAAAAGAGCAGTCAGGACTTGAACCAGCCTACAAAAGGGATACTCATGTTCAGGCAGCAATTCAACCTGTTACACCACAATACTAACTCCTTAAATAGCAGCAACAACTGGAGCTGGGCCAAACTGAAGGCAGGAGCCAGGAGCTTCTTCTGGGTGCAGGGTCCCAAGGACTTAAGCCATCCTTTGCTGCTTACTCAGGCTTTGGCAGGGAGCTGGTTCAGAAGTGGAGCAGTAGGAACATGAGCAGGGGCCCATAAGGGATGCTGATATTGCAGGCTACTACAAATAATTCAGGCATAGTGGCATAGTGGATAAAGCTGCCTCCTCCAGCTGCTGTGGCCCTTGGGGGAGTAAATCAGTAAATGGAAGCCCTTTTCTCTGTCTTCATCTCTCTTTATCTGTTAACTCTGCCTATCAAATAAATAAAGGAGCTCTTTAAAAAAGAGAGAATTAGGAAAGAAAGAACTGAATTCAAAGCTATCAAATGAAAGGAAATAACAAACATTAGATAAAAGACTAAGATTCCAATGTATTTATTCACCTTTAGTATTAACTATAAACACATTTTTTTTAAGGTTCACATGGTTGATAAGCAAAATGACAAAGAAAAAGAGAGAGGGGGCTCTTTCATATTCTGGTTTGCTCCCCAAATATCTGCAACAGCCATGACTAGGCCAGGGTAATCCAGAAGCCAGGAAACTCCACCCAGCTCTCACACATGAGTGGCAGGGACCCAAATACTTGAGTGATCACATATCACCTCCATGCGGATTACAATGAAGCTGGATTCACTAGGCAAGTGTTACACTGCTGGGAGAAAAGCAGCCAATAGCTGGCAGGCATCCTGGGCCTGGTTAATGCTAAATTTGTGTTAACTACCTCAGTGTGCCAGCATAGTTGCCTATTCTATTTTTTTTTTCAAAGATATGTTGGGGGGCAGATGCCTGCACACCGATCGACAGGGTTGGGGGACCTGTGCATAAGCAGGTATGGTGGGCTGTTTGATAGCTCAGGGAAGCGGGTATAGACATGCGTGGGAGGTAGGACTGCTGAGGGAGAACGGGACAGGTGAGCAGTGTCTTCTGGGGGACTTTCACCAACCGAGCTACTGCACTTGCAGGTAAACAAGGGGCCTGAGACCAAGTGGTTTAGAGGAGAAATATTGGAAGACCTTTTGAGTAAAATCAATACACTTGCCCAGGTAGGAGACCCTCAGCTGGGTTAGTTGATATTGACCACTGCCTACTGGCACACATGAAAGCTATCGCAGGGGGTGGGCAGGGAACTGCCTTGCAGGGCTCGACCACAATATCCACCAATGAGTATCAGGGCAAAGTGTGGACCATGTTTAGGCTGGGCCATGATACTAACTGGCTTATGAAAAAACTGGGTCTTGGGAGCAGATTCTGTGGGGGATTTGTGGGCTCACCTCTATGGGACTGCCAAATCAGCTGGTCTGCTTGAAGGCTGACAGTGGTGACTGGCTGAGCTAGGCATGACCATGGAGCTCACCAACACTCATGGGTACTGGAGTTGGGAACGAGCCAGGCTGATCCAGGCTGTAATACTCTCAGGTGCATCCAAGAATTAGGTGTGGGTGGGCTGGGCCACAACATCCACCAGCACACATAAAAGCCTACACGCGGGAGACTGGGTAAGGGCCTAGCACCAGCTGGCAGATGTGAAGTCTGATTCTGGGAGTGGGCATGGTAGGGGAACTTCTTGAACTCCCTCTGGTGAGCACATGAGTCAGGGCTGCTTCACTTGTCAGCAGGTGTGTGGCATGGCTCAGGGCGGGGGTGGGGGGCAGCAGGGACTGGGCAGAGCCAGGCCAAACCATAGCACACTGGCATGCCTGGGGGCTACGATGTGGTGTAGGCCATGCCAAGCTAGGCTAGGCTGTCACACCTACCAGTCTGCATGAAAGCCAGGGATGGGAGCAGGCTGCATGGGACTAGGCTGCAGCACCGAGCAGTGAGAGATGGAAAGGGAGGGTGGTAGCATGGGCCAGGTCAGGCTGAAGGATCTGATGGCAAAGATCAAGATGGGTGACGGGTTATGCCAGATTGGGTCTGAACAACCACCAGCATGCACAAGATCTGTGGCTGGGAGCAAGCCTGGTTAGGGTGCTAAGGGGCCACCCCAGCTGGGCTGCGACTTCCATTAGTGAGGGTGAGAGCCAGAATGTGGATGGCAAACTAGGCTGGACATGGTTATAGTATCCCTTGGCATGGATGTGGATTGGGCCTGGGATGTGCCAGACAAGGCTAGGCTCCAGCACTCTTTGGTGCTCAAAGAGCCAGAGTGGGTGTAGGACAGACTGGGCAGATCTCAGCACCCACTAAACCACACAAGAGCTGAGTCTGGGGATATACTAGACAGGGCTGGGCTATAGCATCCAAAATAAGAACTGACATGGGTATAAGTTAGTCAAGCAAGGCTGTTGTTCCTGCCAGGACAGGAAGTGAGCCAAGTCAGGCTGAACCAAGGACCTACTGGTGTGTGCATCTCCCACCAGCACACTTAAGATCCAGGATTGGGGGCAATCCCAGTAGGGGAGCTGCAGGGATTCCCCTGCTGGACCACTGCTCCCACTGGTGAGCATGAGTGCTGGGACTGGGAGTAGAGCAGGCTGTGAAGGACTACAGAATCCATTGGCCTACATGTGAGCTGGGTTAGGGGAAGAGCAAGGCTGGGTTAAGCAGCCATATCCACTGATGCATCCATGAGCCAGAGTAAGGGAAGGCTGATTGGGCTTTGCTGCAGCATTGGCTAGCAGGTGCTGGGACTGGCGGGGGCAGGGACTAAGTCCTGTCAGGCTACTACAGAATCACTTGGAAAGAGCAAGATCCAGGGCAGGGAGTGGGCCGAGTAGGGAAATTGTTGGCACTCCTCTGATGGACTGCAGCCCCCACTGGTGAGCATGAGAACCAGGGATGGGGGCAAGCCCGGCTGGATAGATGGTGGCACCCACCAGTATGAGTGCGGGCTGGATAGTGGGGTCAGTTGTGCTGAGCCAGGGTCCACCACCTATTGATGTGTGCAAGAGGCTTAGGCTGAGCCACAGCATCCATTGGTTTGCATATGAGATGGGGCTGGGGACAGAACTGACCAGGATGAAGCTGGATCGAAAGTACAAAGTGATCTGGACTTGAACCAGGCTTTCAGATTCAGGACTCTGATGCCCCACATGGCTGCTGCACCACAATTCCTGTCCTGCTGTCAGCATATTTTGTTTTTTTTTCTAGCAACCTATATTTCAAACCTAGCAATTCATGGGGAGAGAGAGGGTGAGGAAACTGGGAGTCAGATAGGTTAGGACATGCACAAGCAAAGACTTAAACCACATAAGCTGAACGTCATGATCAAATTAAGCCCCCAACCTACACAAAAGAACGCAAAAAAGACTTTTTTTAAAAGAGGAAGCAAGCATCTGATTTGAAGCACTCAAGGCTATGCGGATATTACAACCAACAAATCAGGTATAACGTTAGGGCACATTTGGGTAATTTAGGGATTTTGTATTCATCTCTAAGATGCACTTATCTCTGTAAAGTTCCATGGATCAAGATTTGGCTTCAGTCTTTTTTTTTTTTTCTGGAAACCTGGCACCATGTACTTACAAATTAAAAATAAAAGTGAATCATTTACATATCTCCTAGAAACCAAACAGCTTGTATGTTACACCTTGAGTTTTAATTTTAAAAATCTAATTAAGCCATCCATCACGTCAAGGTGACAATTTTCTCAAGCATGCCTTCTTAAAATAGTTGGATTTTATTTTGTATCCTGAGGCATGAAGAAGTTGGACTCCTGGGACAATCTCATAAAAGTGGTCATCGATAATTTTGGAGGGTGACTTCGGGAGGAATCTTCTTTGGATTTCTTTTATTTTTTTTAAAAAAAAACTGCCACTCCCCCTCATTGCATGAAATTTTAGTTGGATCGTCAGGCACACGGCTTTGGGTTCAGAGCCTGCCTCCTCTCAACTTCTCTATCCTTGCTCTTCCCACAGACACCCCCTGTCTGGCCCTAAAACAGATCTCACCCCCTTAGGAGCCAGGCTGTCCCATCAGAACCCCTCTGTGCTCCAGACACACATTGGTTCAGGAGGCATAATGTAAATTCTTTCCAAAGATGAATGCAGACAGAGACAGCAAGAATTGCAATTTGTGCCTGGAACTGCTGACCATCAGAACAGAAGCCTGGGTTGTTCCAGCAGTCACGTTTACTTCCATATGGAAAGATCTGCCTGAGAATGAAACTACAGAGAGAAACCCATGAAGGAGAGGATGGAGACCAAAACATTAAAGCAGAGCTCTAAGGGCATGATGTGCATTTACTTCTAAGACGTCCCATCCTCAGCAGTTCATGTCTTCTCTGTGCTGCTTAAGCTAAATTGAGTTGAATCAATGTCCTTTGCAATTCAGAGGGTCTAGACATAAAAAAAAAAAAACAAAAAAAACAAAAAAAACATCAACCATCTGGGAGGAGACTTGTGGTGCAGTAGTTAATACCACCTGGGTCAGCTGCCTCCTCCATCCAAGTGTCCGGTTTATGTCCTGGATCTTCTGCTTCAGATGGACCTGCCTTCCTGCCAATGTGCACACTGGAAGGCAGGAAATGGGACTCCTGGTCCCCAACATGGAACGTCTCATCTCCTGGCTGTGGCTCGGCCCAGTGCGGCATTTGGGAAGTGAACCAGTGGACAGAAGTACAGGCATATTCTCTCTTCATTTCAAGACTTAAAAAATTTTAAATTTTAAAAATGTCACAATGTATTTTAAATGTTAATAGCCTAGCCTTACATTGCCTTGTAGCAGTACCACAAAGCCTTTTCACCACATGAATACTGCCCAGTGTTAAGTTTTTACTGGGTTTTGTTTCATTGGAGGAACATTTATAACCTCATGTTATAAAATCAAAAATTTCACCATCACGTGTCTTGGGGTGAGTTTCTCCCCCACTGCTTTCCTAGGAGGTGATTTCTCACAGGAGTGGGGTGTCCTTGTGCTATTTAGATACATAATTCTCTCATTTATATTTAAAAAAATTTTTTCAACTCCACTTATCAAAATCTATTCACTGAGGTTCTGTGTCTGGTTTTCTCCTAGAAGGTGACCAAAATAAGCAAAATTCTCACTCTGGAAGGGCTCACATTTTTGGTAGATGATGGAGAATCTGCAGTGAACCGCTAATTTTCTCATGGTTTTCTTGTCAGCTTCCAATTTCTTGGTGTTTCTGCTCATATTTTTTGGGAGACTCTACAGCTTCATCTTCCACCCATGTATTCCAGCCCTTCTCCTGCTGCAGCGGTTCAGTCGCATAGGCTCTGGGGTTATGTTACATACGCAGGCAAGCCCTTATCTCCCTGAGAATGGTTTTCATAGTTCTGTATATTTTGCTTCTTGTCTTATCCGGATACCACCACATTGCTTTGTGCTGTTTATTTGTTTCGGTCTCTGATTTTCATGCTTAGAGTTGTCTTCCCTATGCACAGCTGGGAGGTCCATAAGTAAGAGTTATCTTCTAAACTGTCTGATCTGCATTAGGTTACCAGAGTTCTTGCATGATATTTTCACTTCAAGATGGATTTCTCCCACAGGTGATTATATTCAACCTTCTCCCAGAAGGTCTAAAACGTTCATCGTGTGGGACAAGCATTGCCTCTTCTTAGCTGACACTTGGGATTCCTACATTGCAGGGTAGAGAGTCTGGCTCTAGGCCCGGCTACTTAGCTTTTCGATCTGGTTTCCTGCTTATGCGTCAGGGGAGGCAATGCATGACGGTGCAAGGACAGGGACACCAGTCACCCGTGTGGGAGACCAGAATGGAGGACCACGCACCTGGCCTCAGCATCAGCACATAAAATATCTCTTTCACTGTCTCACCTCTCTATGTCATCTGCCCTCAAATAATTACATAAATCTTAAAAATGATAAAGACTGGAAGGCCCTGCTATTCCTTATGTATTTAAAAAAATATGTGTGTGTGTCTGTCTCCACACATGCATCTCAGTTCACAAAGATACACATACTTTTCTTGCAAATGTATAACTAATATTTCTTCTGAGGTTGTATAAGCTTTTTGTTCTAGTATACTCTCACCTATAAAATTAAAAAAAATAATAATTCAATATAGAATGTGTCAGGGAATCCTGATTTCTGGACAATAAAAAAACACTGGAGAAACAAGTCAGACACTGCTCCACTCTTGGCAGTCAGGAAAATTTTTAATTTGGAACACTAAAAATATACTTGTCTAGCTTAGTAGGTTTACTAATACTTGATATAACAAAGATTAAAATACTGATTCTTTAGTATTTTCCATTGTGTTTTTTCAAACATTTTGGGAATTCCGATCTCCACTTACTCAGTAGCATGATTCTAAAATTAAGGTGGGAAGGGGCTGGCTCACTGGCATAGTATCTTTTGGTGCTGGCATCCCATATGGGCACCTGTTTGAGTCAGCTGCTCCACCTGCCATCCAGCTCCCTGTTACTGTGCCTGGGGAAGCAGCAGAGAATGGTCCAGGTGCTTGGGCCCCTGTGCCCATGTAGGAATCCTGGATGACGCTCCTGGTTCCTGGCTTCTGACTTTGGCTCGTCCAGCCATCACTTCTGTAGCTACTTGGGGAAGGAACCAGCAGGTGAAAATTCTTTCTCTGCCTGTTACTCTGCCTTTCAAATACATCAACAAATCTTTTTTTAAAAAATGGCAGAAAAAAAAATAGGGAAAGAAAATCTTATTAGGGCCCGGCGCAGTGGCCTAGCAGCTAAAGTCCTCGCCTTGAACGCGCCGGGATCCCATGTGGGCACCGGTTCTAATTCCGGCAGCTCCACTTCCCATCCAGCTCCCTGCTTGTGGCCTGGGAAAGCAGTTGAGGATGGCCCAAAGCCTTGGGACCCTGCACCCATGTGGGAGACCCGGAAGAGGTTTCTGGTTCCCGGCTTTGGATTAGCGCAGCACCTGCTGTTGCACTCACTTGGAGAGTGAATCATTGGACAGAAGATCTTCCTCTCTGTCTCTCCTCCTTTCTGTATATCTGACTTTGTAATAAAAATGAATAAATTTTTAAAAATCTTTTTATTTTTAACTCTCACTGAAGAAAATAATAGACACTTCATTTGGAAAGCAATTACACACAGTGATAAGTTAATTTTGATGGCATTGAGTAGACAACTGGCTTTATTCTGGATGGAATCGCATTTTTAGCAGAAATCATTGTCAGTCTATGGTTTGAACTTAGAAATAGGAAATTAAACGTGAGACTGAATATTTATCTGATGAGTTCAATGGTTCCAATTAAAATAATTCAGGTCAACAGAAAAAAAATAATTTCTCACTTAGCTAATTCACAAAGCTGATAGCTACACCAAAAAAAGTCTACTGAACTCAGTCTTTTTAGAGGAAAAAAAAAATCCTGCAAAGATGAGTCAGAACTCATGTTTTAATAAACTGGTTGATCTGTACACTCACAGATCTGCTGACTGTCTGCCAGGCCTGAACAATGAGCACGAGGAATGATTTATTACAACACGTTACTGCATCAACGTACATCCTCACAGGAAGAATTAGTGTCACATCATTATCTCTTAGGCAACAGTTAAACTACGAAGAGGCAGTTCACTAGGTAGAAAAAACAATAAAGTGAGAGATTACTGCAGATCCTACACTGAGTAAATTCTATCTATTAAAACTTTAGGAATTAAAGGATATTAAGAGAAACGTTGACTGTGACATAAAACTCTATTAAACAAGATGATTCACTTGGCACCTGGTGGCATTATGTACCTGCTCCTAATTACAATGAATAGTTGAAAAAACAATAAACACTTCGGTTGTTCTAAGGAATGCTATTACCTTACTGAGAATTACGATGCTGTCGGCCTGGGTGGACGGACAGTGAACAAGGAGAGGCCTGTGACCTGTGCCCACATCGGGAGGTGAGGAGCCGAGGGTCTTGGCTGCAGCTACAGTCGGCACCGTGTGGATGCCCTGCCTGGAACAGCAGGAAGCGGAGCCTGGGCCCTGCCATGGTTTCCGCCAAGTGGGGAGGAAGTGGAGGCATGGATGCTGTCCTGGAAGCTGGTGCCGTTCTGAGGGCTCACAGCCCTAAATGACAAGTTACAGCAGAAAGGAAGAAGTGAAAAAGGCACCCATGAGCCAGCACAAGAGGAAGAAGCCACAGAATGATAGACAAGTGACGAAAACAGAGCAGCAATTACTTCTGACTTGCAGAGCGGGGAAAGGGAGGGGGTGTGGGTGTCCAAGTCTCCCCACCAAGGGACAGGCAAGCAATAGCGTATATCCCTAGTGCTACTATTTGTTTTTATTCAAATGGCAGAGCGACAGAGAGGAGAGAAGGGGAGAGAAAAATCTCCATCTGCTGACTGACTCTCCAAATGGCCACAGTGGCTGGAGCTGGGCCTTTCTGAAGCCAGAAGTTTCTTTGGGGTATCCCACAAGAGTGCAGGGTCCAAGGACTTGAGCCATTCTCTGCTGCTTTCCCAGGAGCTGGATGAGAAGTGGAGCAGCTGAGACATGAATTGGCACCCACGTGGGATGCCAGAAGCACAGATGAAGGCTTAGCGTATTACATCATGGTGCAGGTCCCAGGTCTTGCTATTTTAAAGGTACAGCTCTGGGGGCTGGTAGCATTATATAGCACATGAAGCTTCCTCTTGCAAAGCCAGCATTCTATACAGGCCCCGGTTTGAGTCCCAGCTGTTCCACTTTCCATCCAGTTCCGTTAATGCACCTGGAAAGGCAACAGAGGATGGCGCAATGCTTGGGCCCTGCACCCCTGCAGAAGGATCAGACAAAGATCCTGGAGCTTGGCTGTTGTGGCCATTTGGGAAGTGAACCAGCAGATGAAAGATCTGACTCTTCCTCTCTTTGTAACTCTGTCAAATAAATACATCCTTAAGAACACTTATTTAAAAAGGTACAGCTCTCTCCTTGATGATGACACTAATTCATGTTCGTTGTCAATTTTTAGAAAACACGGGGTACAGAGGGGAGGAAATAACCACCTAAAAGGCAGCTACGGTACAGGTGCTGGTTCGCATGAATCTTCCTAGAGGAAGCGGGATGAACACGAGCAAACACAGGGGTCCGGATAGGGACGACACCAAAGCAAGGAAAAGCTGGGAGCATTCTGTGGGATTGGGGCTATGGCTGGTCATGTCAAGGGGGTGTTAGGAATTGTTCTAGACTGAGTTCTATCAGGAGGCAAGGGGCATTTGATGGCACAGCCAGAAGGCTGGTGTCACTGGTTCAGCTAGAACGAGGGTATTGAATTATTTTGTGGTTGCTCAAAGTCCTATGCATGCCCACGTTCAGCCATGATCATCACATGATGTCCCCACTGCCTCATTTTACCATGCTGACTAAGGGCCCTTCTCCAACTTGTCACCGTTCTGGGAACACCTGCTGTACAGCAAGCAGGGCCACTTCTTTTTTCCCTCGCTTTCTTAATCACCTATGAATCTTGGACTCCAACTATGTTTGAATTTTTACAGAGGGGCCCATGAAGACTGAAGACCAGGTGACAAAGTATGACCAAGAGTTTGGAAGAGGCATAGAGCCTTCCTGGGTGGGTACAGCGGGGCTGGAGTCGGGGGTGACAGAGAGCTGCTGCCCTCCTGTGGCCTTCTGTGTAATTACACCCAGCTCTTGCAGAGGCTGTAAGAACTGCCAGGCAGGTGGGGCCGAGTGAGAGAAAAGCAGATTTGCTGGGAGCAGAAGCCAGGAAAAATTCAGAGATTGCTGTTGGCACTGCCCCAGTAGTACTTTCAGCTTGGTGAAAGTCCAGTCCCTGGGTGAAGCCCAGGAACGTGTGGGCTTTGTGAATCATAGGTGTTGGCTATCATACATAGATTTCGTGAGAGGAGCTTATACATTTGTGGGGGACAAAGAAAGGATCATGAAATCTAGAACAAGAGAGGGGGGCGGATTTAGAAAAGGTTTTAACACTCAGGGTTATGTAACTAAAGGTGAAGATCCTCCTGAAGTTGGGGAGGGTGCTGAGAGAGTGGAATCTGTGCATTGCCAACGGAGAATTGGACTTTCCGAATAGCCCAGCCATCCCACGTCTGGGTATGCACTCCCAAAAATGAAGACTCGGGGACTCAGAGCCTTGCACATTCATAGTCATCACAGCCAAAAGGCGGAAGTGGCCCAAATGTGCACCAGCAGACAGTAAATCAAGTGTGGCATACACACGAAGTAAAATATTATTCAGCCTTAGCAAGGAAGAAAATTCTGGCTCTCGATACCATGTAAATGAGCCCGGAAGGCATTCTGCAGAAAGTGAAGTAGATCAGACACAACAGCTTCTCACAGGAGTGAGCACAGTCCTGTTCACCGGGCCGGGACGGGCGAGGGTGGCTGGCGAGGGATGGGGCAGGCAGCAGGGCACGCTGTCATTCAGTGGGTCGAGTTTCTGCTGTGGAGGTGAATGGTGGTGATGATAACTCAATGCAAAGGCACCGAATGTCGCTTAAATAGACTGGCAAACTTCATGCTTTGCCCGTTTTGCCCCAGTAAAGAAAAACCATACTGATCTGGGGGCTCACAAAAGCCTGGTTGAGTTAGGTGAGGGTTTGGGGAAGGGGAGCAGGGCCTGAGCACAGGCAGGTGCAGGCACAAGGACAATAATCAGGCACCTGAACCAGACTCTAAGACTCTGTTTTGACTGCACTGTCCCCGATTCTAAGATGACTCAAAGAGACAAAATGAAGCCAGCAACACTTCCAATGTCATAAACAGGATAAAAAAGCTGCCTTGGTTACATTGCCCAAATTATTGATGGATTTATCATTTTGCTAAAGATGATTTTTTTCCTAAAGATTTATTTTGATTGGACACTCAGATATACAGAGAGTAGGAGAGACAGAGAGGAAGATCTTCTGTCTGTTGATTCACTCCCCAAGCAGCCACAACAGCTGGAGCTGAGCCGAGGCCAGGGTTGTTCCTACAGACAACACTGGGTTCACCATGGTGATTCTTTGTGAGTGACATGTTTTCTTTCTGACATTTCTGATACCTTGTTGCAAACATTCTAAGTGTTTTTAAGCTGAGACTTAATTTTTTTTAAAAAAGAAAATTTTAAAATATAGTTGTACACATTTATAACCATCAGAAAGTTGTTAACATTATAAAGTAACACAACAAAAGGAAGACAAGAGTTATTTTTTCCAGAAATCGAACTGCTTTATAAATAGTTGCTTCGAAGTATTTCACTGTCTTGATGCAATGAACACAGGATATTGAGCCTGTCTGCAAAATCAGGGCTAAGAAAACTAAAGATGAAATAGCAAATATTGGGCCCTGTGCAGTGGCCTAGCGGCTAAAGTCCTCACCTTGAACGCGCCAGGATTCCATATGGACACTAGTTCTAATCCTGGCAGCTCCACTTTCCATCCAGCTCCCTGTTTGTGGCCTGGGAAAGCAGTTGAGGATGGCCCAAAGGCTTGGGATCCTGCACCCACATGAGAAACCCAGAAGAGGCTCCTGGCTCCTGGCTTCAGATCAGCTCAGCTCTGGCTGTTGTGGCCTCTTGGGGAGTGAATCGTCGGATGGATCTAGCTTTATAGGAAAGCACTTGGACTTATACAAGAAAGTGTAAAATCCTCTTGCTTGGATGGAGAAGGTCCCGAGAGGGAGTCTCCAGTGACCCACTTCCTATGAGGCCCCTTCCTCCACCCACGTTTCCGTGTTTGCTCCCGGCAGTGTGGCCAACACCCCGGGACTGAGGACTTCAGAAACCAGTCTCCTATTCCTGTGTGATATCCCACAACAGGTGATGGAATGATATATATATAATCATTCAATACATAACAAAAATTTAAACAATTATGATATGTAAATATTTCAAATCAGATAAAAAAAATACAAACCATATAAAAGTCAAGGCAATTTCAAAAGCCTCAATGTCTTCATAAGGCATGGCAGCATCTTCACCATCTGCCCCCCCAATTTTCTCCACGTTTCCTTCGTATGTTTCACTTTCCCTTTGCCATTTCCCTTTGTGTAGCCCAAGCTCCAGGACTGTCTGATCGCTTGCAGCTTTCTAAGCAGACCAGTGCTTGCTCAAACGTTCACCCTGGAATACCAAGATTCCACCACTGGGACACATCAGGACTGTGTTCTCAGCCCCTCCACCTCAGCTACCCTGCTCTCTGAAGCTGTCCCCGCTCCCCCACCACCTTTAGCCCTCCCAAGCGCTTGAGTGCACACCTTACTGTTGATGCTTCTCAAACCTTCCAGAATGTAAGAAACCAACTGCAACATCTGACAAAGAACCAATCCCAGAACTTCAGAATTTGCATGGAAGAAACCTAGTGATCTGTATATTTGAACAGTGGCCCAGGAGGTCCTCAACTTTATAGAAAAGTTTGGGAAATACTGCCCTGCAGCACCAGGCTTCTTGTAGCATAATTATCCAAGTTGTATCTTTCCAGAGTTTACCATCTGCTGATTATTGCTCACAAAACATTGCTGAATTCACAGAAAGGAGCAAAATAAGAAGGGATGAACATTTTCAGGTCTCTGTATGTTTGTTACTTTAAGAGTCCTGGAAACATTGGGAAAGCACTTTTCTGACTTCTGTGTTTTCTTATTCCGACGTCAGTAACTACCCTTGACCTTTGTGAGGTTGCTCTTCACTGTGTGTGTTCCTCTTTCTAGCTAGGGACTGACTTTCCGCGCTCCAGTTGCCACACACCATCAGGACCTTAGTGACTAAGATTCTGGTTCTTTGCATGAAGTGTGAATTTCGAGTTCCCACTTGAGAGAGTTTTGTTCTCCGTGAGTGTGAAAAGCACATAGGATAATGTATGTGAGAGAGTTGGCACAATGTTTTCTGTCTGTTTTGTTTTTATAATGGCTCTCAATAGGAAGTGCCAAATTCCCCTGGTAACCACAGTGACGAAGACCATTGGACACAGACACCTATGAGATGGTACTGTCTTTGTGAAGCACCGGTGCCAAAAAAAAGGTACCCATCTTGAAGGGTACCCTTCCAAACTTACAAATCCTTCGTCCTGTGGTTACTTCCAACATGCAGGCTGATTCTGCCTTTCTTCCTGTTGCTTTAAAAACCCACAATTTACAGCAAAAACCAAACCAAACCCCAGTATTATCAAGGGAAACAGGAAGAGTCAGCATGCTAATGTAAACTTCATCCCTACTTGGCAAAGTTTGCTCTTGGAGATAGTCGCTAAATATTTGTCTTTCCAATCTTAGTATTTTGTAATGTTTAGTAACCTTCTGGTGCTAACCTGGTTTCCAAAGAATCGAAACTTGAATTACCACTCTGCTGTCTCCGCACAATGATCAGCATCAATACAACAATACCAAAATGTGACTAATGCTGTGGCACCTGCTAGAGGAAAAATGATACCCAAATATGCTGGACAAAGGAGTCACAGTTATTGGTTTTGTTTAATAGACAAAGAAGGGCAAAATGACAGAAGACGGTGCTGTTGCCTCGTCTGGATAACTAAAAGGTAGAAAGATTTGGCTATGTGCTCAGGCTGCTCAAGTGATGCTCCAGAATAACCCCCGGGCCCAGCTGCTCACCCCCGCTCCTGTTAATCCTCATCCTTCAGCACATTTTTCTCCTGCTGAAGGCTACTTTCTTGGAAATTATCATCTTAACCTATTTCCAGCCTACACGATCCTTTAGGAGCTTCCTTGCTAACCTGCTAAAAATGAGGATCTGCAGAATCTGTCTGAGCTTCGGCACCTGTTCCACCTTCCCTGGATGTCTGCTGTGACACTGAGATGCCCCCAACCGTCAGGGCTGAGTCAGGCCAAAGCCCGATGCATGGAATTCCATCTGGCAAGGACCTAAGTACCTGGACCTTTGCTTGCTGCCACCCAGGAAGCTCAATTGAAGTGGAGGTGGGACTTGAGGCCAGGCACTGTGATATGGAATACAGGTGTCCCAAGTGATAACCATGTGCCATTCACCAACACTACCACCCTCAACACAGTATTTTTTTAAAGCTTCAATGCTATTGTATTTTTCAAAACAACTTTTTTTTTTAATCTTACTTCAAAGGCAGAAAGACAAGGACAGAGCATGTTTCCATCCACTGGCTTACTCCCCAGGCATCCAGAAGCCAAGAACTCCAGCCACGTCTCCCATCAAGGTGGCAGAGAACTAAGCTGTTGAGCCCTCAACTGCTACCTCCCAGGCAGGAACCTCTCATCAGGAGGTTGGCCAGGTGCCTTGATAGGAGATGGGGAGGGAGGTATTCCAACAGCATCTTAAGGGCTAAGCTAAATATCTACATTGAAATTATTACACTGTAATGTGAAGCAGTAATAACAGCAATGCTAATCCAAACATATGACAACCCTTATCCCACCTGGAGACACACTTAAGACTTTTTGGCAAAAATGCAAGTTACTAATGATACTTTCTTTTCTCTGATATTTGAAATTGTGACATTGAGTGAAATGTGAAATTAAAACATGAGTACAGAGAAATGATATATCACCCTTTTTTTTTATATTGGAAATGCAGATATACAGACAGAAGAGACAGACAGGAAGATCTTCTGTCCAATGGTTCACTCCCCAAGCAGCCACAACGGCTGGAGCTGAGTCAATCTGAAGCCAGGAGCTTCCTCCGGGTCTCACCACGCGGGTGCAGGGCCCCAAAGTTTTTTTGGACCGTCCTCGACTGCATTCTCAGGCCACAAGCAGGAAGCTGGATGGGAAGCGGGACTCCCAGGATTAGAACCCGTGCCCATATGAGATCCCAGCGCATGCAAGGCAAGGACTTTAACCACTACGCTATTGCGCTGGGCCTGATATATCACTTCTGAAATAAATGATACCTCCCATATCAAATAAGTTGTTTATTTGGAAAAAAGTCTGTATGTCACAGTGTGGCATATTCACTTGAACCTTATAAAACAATTATTGAGCACCTATTATATGCAAAACATGGCTCTAGGGAAAGCCTCAAACATCATCTTATTATCCCTTTCTTTGTGACCAAAGGAGCTTAGTGAGTTTAAATCCCTTGTCTAATTTTGAACATAATTTAAAATCTAGTGTTAGATTATTAGTTCTTTTACCCAAGTATAAAAGAAATACACCTTTGAAGATTAAGACATAAAATTTTATTTTTCAATTTCTTGCATTCAAGAACTATTTGGGGTCTGGTGCATTGGTTCAATGGCTAAATCCTCACCTCGCAAATGTCAGGATCCCATATGAGTGCTGGTTTGTGTCCTGGCTGCTCCACTTCCCATCCAGCTCCCTGCTCATGGCCTGGGAAAGCAGAAGATGACCCAAAGCCTTGGGACCCTGCACGCATGTGGGAGACCCAAACAAAGTTCTTGTCTCCTGACTTCAGATCAGCTCAACTTCAGCTGTTGTGGCCATTTTGGGAGTGAAGCAGCAGATGGAGGACCTTTCTGTCTGTCTGTGCTTCTCCCTGCAAATCTGCCTTTCCACTAAAAATAAATAAATCTTCAAAGAGAGAGAGAGAGACCTATTTAAAGAATGCTTCTTGAGTACTTACTGTACACCAGATCCCGTTCTAGATCCGTAAGATGCAGGGATAACAGAATGTTGCAGAGTTGACATCTGAATGGGAGAAGAAAAGTAAGACCTGATCATTGACAGACAACATCTATGCACTTTGTCTTCTCTTTTCTCACTACAATGCAAGCTCCGAATGTAGTTCTATGCTGCTGTATTCCTCTGTATGAACAATGCCTGTTACCCTGAAGTCGTTCCACATTGGCTGAATGAATTCATGGCTGTCAGGAGTTGGTTACAAGCAATTAGCAAAAAACAAACAAACAAAAAAAAAACAAGCAGCAGCAGTAGCCCAAATCAGCTAACAGGAGAAAAAGGAATTTATGACCACGACACATTTTAGTTTTCCATGGCACATGGCTTCCTTTTTAAAGTAGAACTTTCATTTGATTTCATTCTAATATGTAAACTTGTACACACAAATCTGATCCAACAGTTTTGGAGAGGTAAGGAGGGAAATACCACCAGGCACACCATGCGAAACCTAGAAGTGTCCAGCTCAACAGAAACACCCTTACCTACCCAGCGGCTACAAGCTGTCTGTGGTGAGATCTGTGCTGACTTCAAGTCACATCTGAGCTGAATTCATGATATGGGCCCATTTTGTCACATCCTCCTGTGGGTCCTTCAGCCAGCAGAATGTAAGACACATAACCCGATGGACTTTTTATTGAATTATATTCTGCATTTTAACATGTGGAAACCAATCATGAGAGTGCAGTAATGCATGTGCTAGAAATAACCATCTGGGCCCAGTGCTGTGGCATAGGGAGTTGAGCTGCTCCCTTGTGACACCAGCATTCTGTACTTACAGTGTGAGCTTAAATCATGGCTGCTCTGCTTCTGAGCCAACTTCCTGCCAATGTGCCTTGGAAGGCAACAGATGATAGCCCAAGAACATGGGCCCCTGCCACCCACAGGGCAGACCTGGCTGGAGTTCCTAACTCCTGACTTCAGCCCAGTCTGATTGTTTGACCACTTGGGGACTGAACTAGCCTTTGGAATCTCAAGCTTTCTCTTTCTCCCTCCCTTCCTTTCTCCTTTCCTTGCCTTCGTTCCTTTTCTTTTCTCTTTCTTTTCCTTCCTTCCTTCTTCCTCTCTCTCTCTCTCTTTCTCTCCCTCCCTCCCTTTTTCTTTCGTTAAATTTTATTCTTGATGATGTTTACATAGTTGATTAGGGTGGGAAGGGCTGAGGATTAGCAGGAATGTGGGTGAAACCACTGTTTTCACATTTTCTTTTTTTCTTCTTCCTGTATCTTGGGGAAGCAGGGAGACATGGGGAGAAGCTGCACCAAGCCTCCTAACCACTTCAGGACCTGAATGTGGGGAGTGGTCACCCAGTGCCACCCCAGAGTCCCCGATGTGGAACATGCTGTAAGGGTTCTGCTCAAGTGGTTTCAACAGTTCAATGGTTCTGAAATGCTGTTTATCTTGCTGATCCAAGAATGAGGAAATCCTTCCAAGGTCCATTAGCTGACATAATCCACCTTAGAGTCTCCATTCACCTAGATACTTGCTGCCAACACTTGGCTGGGGTAGTTGACCAACTTGTTCCTCCTGCCTTCATGCTATGGTATCACATGTTTTCTGCAGGCCCCAGTGGATTTCTGTGTGCACCTGGGTATGTTGTCCACTGCTCCATCCAAGCCACTGAGGAGTCCCAGCTCTAACACATGCACTCCACAGTCAAACCACAGATCCTGCAATTCTCCCCATGATTGGAGTTCTGAGTCCAGCAGTTCAGCTGCAAGGATCCCCAAAGAAACCTTGTCTAAAACGGTCCCAGACCTGACTCATGTGTGCTTACAGGGTCCAGCTCTGTCCATCCTCCACATCAGCCTACACATTTACTATTAGTTGCAATTGCTCAGTCAGTTCTATCTCCAACCCTGTCTCACACAAACCAATGGATGCTGCAGCCCAGCCCAACCCTGCCCACCACATACCTGGTCCTCACATTCACCAGTAGGAGCTGCAGCCTAGATGGAGTGACCCCCAATAACTCCCACTAGGCCAGCCCTCAGTCCTGGTTCCTGTGCTTACCAGCGTATGCAGCAACTGGTCTGGTTTGTCCCACATCCCATTCAGCTTTCGTACACATCAATGAGCATTGAAACTTAGCTCAACCCAACCAAACCCACTTCCAGTACACACTCACGCTGGCAGGTGCTATTGCCTGTCTAGCCAGGCCTGCTCCCAACCCTGGTTCTCATGCTCACCAATGGGAACTGCAACCCATCAGAGAGGTACCCACAGTTTCCCTACTGGGCCCATTTCCAGTCCCAGATTTTGTACTCTCCAGGTAGTTCTGCAATCTAGCTTGACAGGATTTTCTCCCAGTCCTAGCACTTGTGGACAAGCCCAACCATCCTGCCCTTACTCTGGCTTAGGTCTACACCCGTAGGCAACTGCCACCCCCCACTCCCCACCCCCACCTCACTGCCTGCTCCCTGGTGGGTGTAACCTAGAACTTATCTGCTGTGGCCTAAGGTGTAACTTCCAACTCAGTATATAGAATGTTATCTCTGACGTGATTGGAAGGTCAACAAGATTGCCTTTTATCCAATCACAGTGTCATTATTGGGTGAAGGAACTTACCTTCCCTTTTCTTAAACTTTTATAAACCTGGAGCTTGGGCTGAATAAATGGACATTCCTCACCAACTTGTCTCCAGTGGTTCCTCAGCCAAAGAACACCGTTGCCTCACCCTCGGTGACCTCGAGGTCTGTTGGTGGACTTAAACCTTAAGATACACCAGTGGGTACAGTTGGTTATCCCAGCCTGACTTTCCCCCTAACCCAGTTCACATGCAGGCCAACAGGTATTATAGCCCTGCTAGGCTTAGTCTACCTCCTGTCCCAGTTCTCATGCTCATCAGTGGGAGCAGTAACCCAGCAGGGGAACCTCCTACAGCACCCCCTTCCAGACTTGCAATACCCCATCTTACCCCGGTCTCACATGTGCTGGTGGGTGCTGTGGTCCAGTCTGGCATGGCCTGCCTCATTGCGGCATTTGCCAGTGGGTGCTGTAGCATGCTGGGCCTGGTCTGTCCTCAGTCCCAGGTAATGCTAGCTAGCCCAGATCAGCGAGCCTCCAGCCCCAGCCTTAATGTGAACTGGCTGCTGTTGTGGCCTGACTTGGCCTGTCCTGCACCCTGTCCTGGTTCTCACATTTGCCAGCAGGTGGTATTATGAACTGACCCAGCCTGACCCACCCCAAGACCTGACCCTCACATGTGCTGACAGGTACCATAATTTGGCCTGGCCTTTTTTTTTTTTTTTTTTTTTTTAAGAAAATCTGCTTTTCTTGAAAAGTCAGATTTCCAGACAGAAGGAGAAAGAGAAAGACCTTTCATCTGCTGGCTCACTCCCCAAGTGGCCACAAAAGCCAGAGCTGAGCTGATCTGAAGCCAGGAGTCAGGAGCTTCTTCTGGGTCTCCAACATGGGTGCAGGGTCCCAAGGCCTTGGGCAATCCTCCACTGCTTTCCTAGGCCACAAGCAGGGAGCTGGATGGGAAGCAGAGCAGCAGGGATATAAACTGGTGTCCATATGGGATTCAGGTACATGCAAGATGAGGATTTAGCCACTAGACTATCATGCTAGATCCCCAGCCTTGGTTCTTGCATTCATCTGCAGGGACTGTGTCCCAACAAAGGAGTTCCCCAAGTTCTTCTATTAGGTCTCCTCCCAGTGGCATATCTCGTGCACATCAGTGGGTCCTTGGCCCAGACAGACTTGGTCCACCTCTTATTTAACAGGAACAGTGGCTTTGCCCAACAAGCCCACACCCATCCCATTTCAGCCACACCTGGTTCACGCCCAAACCCAGGTCTTGTGCAGTTCAGTGGCAGCTGAGACCTAGCCCAACCCATTGCTCTCATGAGAACTGGTGGGTGCTACAGTCTAGCCCAATATGGTACACCCCAGACCTAGTACACACCCATGCCAAGGGACACTACAGTCATGCCCTGCCAAGATCACTGTCCCTATTCTGGCTCTCACACTCACCAATGAGAACTGCAACCCAGTTTGGGCATCTCCTTAGCTCCCCAGCCAGGCCTGTTCCCAGCCACAGATCTTGCGTATGCCAGTGGTTGCTGTGACTCATCTTGGCATAGCCCATCCTCCGTCTTGCCCTTTGTCATCAGATGTTGCATTTACCCTGCCCTGGCCCACCCCCTGCCCCAGTCCCAACTCTCACTGGTAGGTGCTGCAGCCTAGCCCTGCCCAGTCTGCTCCTATCCCTAGCTCACGCAAACTGGTAGATGTGATAGTCTAGCTGATCATAGCACATACTCCAGACTGGTTCCCGCACAGGCCAGTGGGCTAAGGTTGGCCTGGCGCTGCCGGTCCACATCCTCCAGAACCAACCCACACACTTGCCAATGGGTGTAGCTACCTTGCCCAGCCTGATCAGTACCCAGGCCTGAGTCACATGCTCACCAGTGGGAGCTACATCCCATGAGAAACTTTTCAAATTTCCCCACCAGGCCCATTCCTAGACCCAGAGCTCACATGTGCCACATGTGCTCACATGTGGGTGCTAATCCCTACCTAGCATAGTCTGCCCTCTCTATCCTCGCTTTTCTATGATCTGGTGGGTATTGCAGCCTGGCCTGCCCCACACCCTATTCTTGGGTGCACCTGTGAGGTTCACCCGGCCTGTTCCCAACCCCTGTACCCATGAGCATCAAAGGGTTCCATGGTCATGCCTAACCCAGCCTATCACTAGCCCCAGCTCTTAACCAGTGGAAACTGCAGTTCCACAGGGGTGGACCCACATATCTCCCCCGCCCTCCAAAATCTGCCCCCAGACCTGGTTCTCTCGTGTGGTTAGTGTCATGGTCCAGCCTAACATTACCCATCCCCTGTTCCAACTCTCACTCGTGGGTATTGTGATCTAGCCCTGCCAGGTAGACCCCCCAGCTCCAGGTTTAGTGTGTGCCAGTGAGCAGTGGTTGGCAGTGACTCATGCTAACTAGCCCAGCTCAGGTCTCCCACATAGGCTGGTGCATGGATCTGATCCAGAAAGATCCTTCAGCTTCTCGTCTCTAAATTGTACATCTCAGCCCCCTTGCTTACCCCTTGCAAGTAAGTGCCTTTGTCGATGTAAATCCCTCAGAAGTCACTCCTCATCTGCAACATACTACCTTAGTGGTCCTCCCTCCCACACATCCTCTTGCCTTTCCCTGATCAATCTGTAGTCCCTGTACTACAGGAGTGAATGGCTTCCCCAGTCCAGCCTTACTAAGCCCAGTCTTCTGGTGTGGGGGTGTGCTGGCCGGGAGCACTGCCTGGCCACGAAAGTCTCAATTTCCTGGCACGTGTGCTGGCCTGGGACCTTACCCCTCCACACACCCAAGATCCAGGGCCATTCAAAGTTCCTCAAGCCTGGTCCTTCTCAGCTTAAGGACTTGGCACTCAGTAGCACATGACAACTCCCATGCTAATCCAGTTTTTCTTCTCCCGCTTGGGAGACCTGGAAGAAGCCCCTGGCTCCTGGCTTTGATTGGCTCATCTCTGGCCATTGCAACCCACTCTGGGAGTGAACCAGTGAATTAGCTAAGGCCAGCATGCTGAGCTAGGTGCCCTACTCCCCTCCCCTGCCTGGGACCAAGCACATGGGGAAATCCCCAGGCTTGCTCTGTCTGCCTGGACAGGAGCCCCAGATCTCCACATGACCCTGCCAGCGCCAACCGAAGCCCCCTGCAAGCCCAAACCCAACTGACCCATACCCGTTCTGGTTCTTTCTGTAGGTTGCTACAGCACAGCCACACCTGGTCCATGCCCAGACACAGCTCTCATCATCGTGTGGTTCAGTAGGGGCAGGGACCTAGCCCAGCCCATCCTACACCCTTCCTGGCTCGTGAACACCAGTGGGTGCTAGAATTTAGCCCAGTCTGGAGCACCCCCAGACCCAGTCCACACCAGTGCTGAGGGACACTGCAGCCATATCCAGTCCAGACTGTCACCCCCGTTCCAGCTCTCCCTCTCTATTGCTTTGTCTTTCAAATAAATGCAAAAAAAAAAAAAAAAAAAAGAGAGAGAGAGAGAGAGAAAGAAAGAAAGAAGGAAATAAAGGAAAGAAAGGAAAGGAAGAACCATTCTTTAGGAAAATGGTTCTTTAATGTTTTATTTAGTAATTTTCATAAGCTATAAACTACACCATTTTCTGCATGTTGTTTTTGCAAAAATTTATTTTGGAGAAATTTCCTCGGTGTAGGTGGACAATCTGAAGATGAAGCATTCTCACCTTAAGAGTTTCTCACCCAGGGTACTTTATTTAACATCGCTCTCAAACACACTCCCCTCCAACTCAGATTAATGAGCTCACAGGTTTAATCACATGCGCTTTTTAAGAAATCAATTATAAAAATCAGCTGAGCTGATCAGTTTGAACAAAAATATTAGCCTTTTCAGTTTCCTTGAATATTGTCCCAGATTTGTTCCCATCAGCTGTCTTAGCAATCTTCCTGAACAACCAGTGGAAAATAAGCTCATAAGGCACAACCAGCAAAGAGACAACACACGGCCCCCCAACCCTTCTACTTTAACAAGACCTGCCTGAGGCTTCACTTTTCTCCCCATTTTCCACACCTTCTCATCAGCTGCTACCTTGCAATAGCAAAGCCACCCCACGCCACAGGGTCCAGCTTCCAATTCCATCGTGCCACCCTGCAACTGTGTAGTGGCTCTTCCTATCCCTTCATTTGCTTCCAACATTGCCGCATCCTCTGAGGTTCTTGATCTTTCGTTAAAGATTCATTGCCAGAAATGGCTTCCCAGCAGGAGCCTTCCTAGGGAGAAAGTTGGCTGGTGCTGCTGCTTAGAACCTAACCTGGGAATGATGGAAAACTAATTATCATCCTTGTCAAAGAGCATATGGGTTTCCACGGAGAAGCCTGCCAAATGGGACCTTGGCTAATCCTTTCCAGCCACTGTCAGTTGAATCTCATGGCCGAATTCCTGGCGTCAGAATAAATCAAAGTCCAACTCTCACACATATTTCTCCCACATGGGGGAGGGGAGCTTCCTGAGCGAAGCCAGCTGATGCCTCTACGTGCCTGAGTTTCCATAAAATAATAATGGTTTTCTTGTTCATAAACACAAACCTGCCTTATTTCCCCTTCATCCTAGATGCTGAGAGGCCCACCAAGATGAGAGGAAATAATTTTAACATGGACCGTCCAAAACCACCACAGTTGGGCGGGGTGGTGCCATTGGCTGGGGTGTGCCTGTGGCCATATGTGCTGTTTCTAAAGGCAGAATCGTGCCAGGTTCATTACATGGAAGCAGAAACACCTGGTGCACGTTATGATGGGCTGAAGTCCTGCGTGATTTAATTTAGATCTTTATTGTTACAAATTAGCTCTCCAAGTACTTTTCCATTGAACTTACACTTTACCATCCACCTTGCTTCTCTTGGGGTACGTGCCAGGTGGTATGTGGTTCTTACAGAATTTCCTGTGTGTGGACTGTCAATACAGGGAAATGAGAGGTGAATTTGAGTTTTCTCTATCACACTTCGGTTTTAAACCATTGAGGGTGATTTGCCTCTCTTCTGCATGGTGGAAAGGCAAAATACAACTTCTCCTAAGCCCAAATTCTATTATCTTCCAAGTATCTGCAGATCAATGCACACCCTAGAGCTCCTGCTTGCTTTCCCGTTACGCAATGCAGACAGCAGAGGACACTCTGATTTAATATTGAGGGTTCTGGTCTCCCATGTTTAGGACAGTTAAAGAAGAAAAATTGAATTAGCATGGAGGTTGCCATGCGCTCCTGAGCATCAGGGCTTCCATGAGCTGAGGTGCCTCAGCCAGACAGCTGCCTTCCCACGCTAGGCGCCCTGCCCCTGGGGAAGTGCTCGGTGTGGCCGTACGAGCTTTCAAGTCTGATCCTAAATCACAGATGATGAGTGGGAAGCTGGCCGGTGTCACTGTGGTTCCTCCCAACCAGCTCCTGCCGTTAACGTGGCAAAAACAAAACGCTTTCTTCCCAACCTGCCTCATGAGCTTATAAGACGACTTCCGTTTTACCTTGTACTCCACTCCACATCCAACGCCCCTGCTGCCCTGCCACATCCTATGCCTGCAAAAACCTTACACCAAGTCCAAGATGCCCAATATCCTTCATTAAACCTGGTATTGTGAGGAGTCAGATGGACTAAGAGGCAATTAGAGTCTCTGGTCCCTAGTGAAGTTACCTTTTCTCCTCTCTTACCCTTCCAAAAGCACGTTACAGCCTTGAGGGAATACCAAAGGACAGAATCAACAAATCAGTTCCCTTCTGAGAAGAAGCCACTGGTGTCCCTTCTGAGGTCCAGGAAAGGCACTACATTGCTGCTCATTGTGAATCAGATTTTTTTTTCTTTGCCCTTTGAGTAACTCCCCCGAGATGGTATATAAGAGATACCATTAAGGGCCCAGTGCGGCAGCCTAGTGGCTAAAAAGCCCTCACCTTGCATTGCGGGAATCCCATGTGGGTGCTGGTTTGCACCTCAGTGGCCCTGATTCCCATCCAGCTCCCTGCTTGTGGCCTGGGAAAACAGTAGAGGATGGCCCGAAGCCTTGGGATCCTGCACCCATGTGGGAAACCTAGAAGAGGCTCCTGGCTGGTAGCTTTGGGATCAGCTCAGTTCTGGTCGTTATGGCCACTTGGGGAGTGAATCAGTGGTTGGAAGATCTTCCTCTCTCTCTTCCTCTCAGATCAGAGATAGGAGAAAGAGAGAGAGAGAGAAAACGGCATGTTCCTTTGGCTCTCCCTGTCCTTAGCTGTTGCCCATCTGGCCTTGGCTGTACTCTTCCAAGACTACGTGCTTGGTGGGCAGTCTCCTCCACAGCTCCAGCTCTTTCTTCCTTTTCTTCTTTCCTCCCCTTTGCAAAGCAGAGTTAACAGAGCAGGGGAAAGAAAGAGAGAAGTCTTCCATCTGCTGGTTTACTTGCCAAATGGCTGCAACACCCAAGGCTGGGCCAGGCCAAGGCCAGGAGCATGAAACTCCCTCTTGGTCTCCCACGTGGCTCAGGGACCCCCCCAAGTCCTTGGACCATCCTCTGCTGATTTCCCAGGCGCAAGAGCCAGGAGCTGGCTAGGAAGCAGAGGAGCCTAGACACAAACTGCAGCCTGCATCACTGTGGCACACTGCCCGCCCCAGAACTGCTGTTCTCACAACGCCCTGGGAGCACCACTCACCCACTGGTTCGGTCCTTGGAGGACAAGCAGCCCATTGCTCCTGCTGGTGTCTGAAATGGGCACAACCTGTGTGGGCTCCATTCACCCTGATCACGCCCTCATTAAACTGTCTTCACCTGTGCCATCCGAGCGGTATCACACCCAATAAGAGGTTGAGATTGACCAGAAGGAAAAGATTGTCCTGTCCTTCTCTGGGTGCAGAGGCTGCGGGTGGATCACCTGCAGCCCACACAGGGTTTCCTTATGTCCCACTTCTGTGCCCTTCACTGAGCAGACCCAATCTCTGCCCTCACAGGATTCACCTTCCCAGTTGGGAAGACCACTGTGGGTGACAAGCTAAACATTGACATATTTTGGAAAATATTAAAAAGGGGGCCTGGTGTGATAGCTTAGTGGTTAAATCCTCGCTTTGCATGTGCCAGGATCCCATATGGGCGCCAGTTCGTACTCCGGCTGCTCTATTTCCTTTCCAGCTCCCTGAATGTGGCCTGGGAAGGCAGTGGAAGACAGCCTAAAGCCTTAGGACCCTGTACCCATGTGACCGAGAAGAAGCCCCTGGCTCCTGGGTTCGGACTGGCTCATCTCCAGCTGTTCTGGTCACTTGGGGAGTGATCCAGAAGATGGAAAAATCTTTCTGAATCTCCTTCTCTCTGCGTATCTGTCTTTCCCCATATAACAAATAAATCTTTAAAAAAAAATCTTACATAAGGAACAAATGGGGTGTGCTAAAGGACAGCCAAGGACAGGAGGAGGGATTTGGGGGGGGGGGGTCCGGGTAGGGCTCCCTAAAGAGCTAAAACTTACCTGAGACCTCAGGGTTGAAGAGGATGCAGTTACTGGGAAAAAATCTAGCAGAGAGCTGGGAGATGTATTCCAGGCCTAAAGAGCTAAAAACAGAAAGATGTAAAGGTTTGAAGGGAGCTTTGAAAACCAGGACCTACAGCAGCGTTTTGGTTTGGGAGGAAGTTAGACAGAGATTTAATTGCAAGCCACGTAGAGAAGGAATCAGGTGTGACTGGGTTGGGAGCCAGGTGGAGAGCGGTAGAAGATGAGGCTGGCTAGCTTTCAGCTGGCTTTAGTAAAGGTCAGGGAAAGCTCAGTGCAGGGAAGGGCCCCAAAGACCAAGGTGAAGACTATGGACTTTGGTCCAAGCATAATGAGCGGCTAAGCAGAGTTTTTTTTTTTTTTTAAGATTTATTTTTATTTTTATTTGAAAGGCAGAGTTACAGAGAGGGTGGAGGAGAGTCACAGTGAGTCTCCAGCTTCTGGTTTACTCCCTCAAATGGCTGAGACAGCCGGGGCTGGGCCAGACCAGGCCAAAGCCCGGAGCCAGAGTCGAGGTGGGGCTTCCCTATGGATAGCAAGGACCTAAGCCTGGGCCATCCTCTGCTGCTTTCCTAGGTGCATTAGCAGGGAGCTGGATCAGATGTGGAGCAGCCAGGACTCAAACCTGCACTCATACGGGTTGTATGCTGGCATCACAGTCACACAGGCTGCCTCTCCAAATTGCGATTTAAAGAGCAGAGTCGTGAGATCTGAGTCATCTTTTTCAAAGATCCCTGGAGCCACTCTAGGAAGGACACAGGGAGAAACAAGTCAAATCAGGGAGATGAGTCAGAAGCATTAAAATACCACAGGCAGAAGATGCCTGTGTCACAGGGAGGGAGCCAGGTAGGTACCTGGAGGTTTGCTATCAGGGCAGTGCTGACAGGACTAGACTAGGGAAGAACCCAGGATGTCCCCAGGTGTGTGGCTTAGCCCACTGTCTGGTGGCTGGGAGAGTTGGTTTATGGAGAGGAAGAAGAAGGTTAAGATGAAGATGTCAGGCCTGGCACGGTAGCCTAGGAGCTAAAGTCCTCGCCTTGAATGCACCGGGATCCCATATGGGTGCAGGTTCATATCCTTGCTGCTCCACTTCCCATCCAGTTCCCTGCTTGTACCTTAGAAAGCAGTCGAGGACGGCCCAATGCCTTGGGATCCTGTACCCACATGGGAGACTGGCAGGAAGTTCCTGGATCCTGGCTTTGGATCGGCTCAATTCTATGAACCAGTAGACAAAAGATCTTTGTCTCTCCTTCTCTCTGTATAGCTGACTTTCCAATAAAAATAACTAAACCTTTTTTTTTTTTAAGTGAATATATCAATGAGCTATCCAAAGCCAGAGAAGCAGGCTACCTGAGCCTGCTGTCACACAGCAGATTCCCCCTGGGGAAATTTTTTTCCCAACTCTAAGTGTTCAAGCCAACATCTTAGGTAAAGGTGAGGCCGAGAGGAGCCTCCATCAGGCCCATCTGTACGCACTAAGCTTTCCCTGGGCCTAAGGTATGATGCTCTGATTACTGAAAAGCACCCCTATTCGTTTCCTATATCCTGCTTTGTCGTGAGTGCACATATGTTCTTTAAAGAAAGAAAGATTAGTAGAAAGAAAGATTTGAGAATTCCTGGGCCCCTGACTAAATACATGATTACAACATGGCTTAATGGTATATTTATAGAGCAGTTCCCAGATTCCAGTGGGGTTGACACACAATAATGTCCTTATGGGGAGACATGTACCCATAATAGTAAGAGATAAGGTTTCAGAGCTTTTCATCCTGGTTGTCATGGCAACAGCAAGAGCCCTGCTGGTGGGAGGGAAGCAAAGGGAGGAATGGGGAGAAACCAAAGACTGTTAGACCTTGGAACAAAGACAGACACTTACATAATGCACGGCGAATACTTCCCTGTATATCAGGAGTCGTCACAGGCCCACAGTTTGTTTGCAGAAAACTTGCCTGTCTTTACAATGTATTCATGTATTTGAAAGGCAAAGAGCCAGAGAAAAAGAGAGGTGTTTCATTTACTGATTCACTTCCCAAATGTCCTGGAACCCGACCCAAGTCTTCTATATGGGTGCACATTAGCAGGAAGGCAGAGTAGGAAGCTGAGCCAAGACTCGAAACTAGATACTCCAGTGTAAAACGTGAGCATCTCCAGCAGCGACGTAAGAGGTTAGCCAAAGGCCACACTGACAGCTTCATGTCAACAATCACACAGAACCACAAATACCTTATCAAACTTGAAGGCTGGACGTGTACTGTACACCTACTTCTGCCCAGTGGACTGTATGGGACTCCAAGAACTTGAATAAATGAGCAAAAGGGAACTCAAAAACATGAGTCCTTCCCCTGCTTTTATTTTTATATTGTTCCTAAAATTGCTAGATGAGTAACGAGTTTCTTGTACATCAAAACATTCCAGGGCCCAGCACGGTAGCCTAGCGGCTAAAATCCTTACCTTGCACATGCCAGGATCCCATATGAGTGCCAGTTTGCATCCCGGCTGCTCCACTTCCCATCCAGCTCCCTGCTTGTGGCCTGGGAAAGCAGTCGAGGATGGCCCAAAGCCTTGGGACCCTGCACCCATGTAGGAGACCCAGAAGAAGCTCCTCACTCCTGGCTGCAGGTCAGCTTAGCTCCTTAGCCATTGCTGCCACATGGGGAGTGAATCAGAGGATGGGAGATCTTTCTCTCTGTCTCTCTTTCTCTCTGTAAATCTGACTTTTCAATAAAAATAAATAAATAAAGTTTTAAAAAACAACCACATGTTACCCATGCTGTGGTCAGTGACTACAGAGCAGCAAGCCAGGAGGGATGACTAATCCCCAACCCACGAGACCGAGTCAAGAATTCTCACTATGGGGTTTGTGCTGAGAATTCTGCAGCAAGCATGCACAGGGATATTACATGAGTGTGGCCCTCCATTAGGAGGTCTGTGATGGGCTTTGGATGAGATTCTTGAGGTGATTCCTTATTATCTGTAACCTGAAAATGTCATGACGGGTAGGGAATTAAGGAAGGGGGACACTGTGATAAAGTATGCAGGCAACTCTCAAAAAAACAAAATTGAATTAAATTTATTCAAGAGAGCTTAGTACACCCAGTGCTCACAAACATCTAGACGTGTCAAAGGGAAAATTTTCAGTGCAGTAGTCTTCAAGCCCTTTTGTTTTTCTTTGCTATCATTCCATGCTCATCAAGAAGTAAACATTTTCCTCCCTGCCTCTCCTCCTCTCTGTATTTTGCAATAAAAATAAATAAATCTTTTTTTTTAAAAGAAGTAAACATTTTAATTGCCAGTTCTGATGACAGTATCTTGGCTAAGAGACATGCACATCTGGGACCGTTGCAGAGGCTCAATGGACTAATCCTCTGCCTGCTGGCGCTGTCATCCCACAAGAGTGCCAATTCATGTCCTGGCTGCTTTACTTCTCATCCAGCTCGCTACTTTTGGCCTGGGAAAACGGTGGAAGAAAGCTAAGTCCCTGGGAACCTGTACCCATGTGAGACCCAGAGGAGGCTCCTGGCTGCAGATCAGCTCAGCTCCAGCTGTTACAGCCATCTGGGGAGTAAACCAGTGGACAGAAGACCTGCCTCTGTCTCTGCTGTCTGTAAATATGCCTTTCAAATAGAAAATAATAAATCTTAAACAGCAAGAACAACAACAACAAAAAATGCACGTCTAACAGCTGTAAAATATATTCCCTTGTCCAAACTGCACAGGGAATAATATTCAGGCACCTTACCGTGGTCTCCCGATTCTGGATGGGCCTACCTCAGGTCCTGGTCCTGTCCTCCTTAGTACTAAACTCTTGTCATCTCAACTTTCCTATTCCTTAAATTCTACAGAATCTGGTTCACCTCGCATAATTCTCCTCTCACCTGTCAGCCATTCCCAGATCTCCTTGTACCTGGTTACTTTATACCTTCCAATCAGGTCTTAGCACAGATGGCCCCTCCATCAACAAATTCCTGGCCCTTTTTGTTATAACTTTTCTTTTTCACCTTCCCATGTGGGCTCTATCTATCCCCTGGCCAGTTTTATCTATCCCTTCTGGATGTATCATTTGTTAATTTGCTGATTGTCTGGCTTCCCCCACAAGGATCAAAGTCCAACACTGCTACAGCCCCAGCACTGAGCATGCAGTCAGCACTCAATAGAGATTTGCTTAAACAGTTGCATGTGGGGAGGAATGAAGTATGGCTTGATGAAGAAGAGAGAACGTGCAAACTGCAAGTACAGAGCTGAGGCAAATAAAATCCTCCCTGTGTCTGCAATCTTTCCAGAAAGCTTCCTTCGAGTTCTGGTGGATGGTCCAATGTTGCCACTCTGGTTTTGAAAAGGAGTGAACGTGCAGTCTTATCCACTGGTTGACACCCCCAAAAACCCACACTATGTAGGACTGGGATCTTATTTTAACTGGCATCTTAACCACTGGGCCAAACAACCACCCCCGCCACACCAGCTCCACTTTAGATTGTGAACAACTTTGGGATAAGAACCATCTTCTTCATGTTGGCAACCCGCATGCCAAGAAAAAAAATTGTAGAACCTTCCAATGCCATGATGATGGAAATGAGAGAGCCATTTTGGAAATTCTTTTGGGTGAGCTTCACTTTACTGGCTGGGCAAGTCCCTGTCACAGGAATGGGAGGCATGGGCAGGAGCAGTGCTCAACAGTGGCCTGCAGGAACCTGCCAGCCCTTCCTTTTCTTCTATTTCCATCCGCATCCCCCAAATCATGCCTACAAAAATGCCAGGCGGAAGGCACTTGGCCCAATGATTAAGACACCACTTAGGATGCTCATTTCCAATAGCAGATTATCTGGATTTGAGTCTTGGGTTTGCTTTCTGATAATGTGCATATGCGAGGCCCAATTTCTGGCTCCCGGCTTTGACTTAACCTCTTGCTGGCTGACAGGGACATAGAAGTACATAGAAGATTTCTCTGTCTCTGCCTTTCAAATACATACCAAGCAATAAGTAAGTGAGAAAGTAAAAAAACTTTCAGGATGTTCCTTAACTTTCCCCAAGCCAACCTGACTACTGCCCTGAGCCATCTTTTCATGGCAAAGCCAGACAAAAACAGCTCTCATGTGTCCCAGGTCCAGAAAGAAGCCCAGGTAAAGGTCACAGAGCACAGAGCCGCACCAGCAAGGCCCGGCATTCGACAAGGGGTGGCTGCAGGGAACTGCTCCATGTATTGCCAATCTGAGCAACATGAGACTGAATTTGTTATTTAGCTCTACTCTGTACAGTTTGCATCCTAGCATTCACTCATACCATATTTAGTGGAGCTTTATTCATGAACTTGGATGTGCACTGGACAGACATGTTGTTGTGGTTCCAGAAATGAAGAGAAAATGAAAATCTTCCACAGCCCTACTGGAGCTTTCTTTACCACCACTGCCATCTTCACAATGCATGGGTATGAAAGAGAGCTAACTGGGACCAGCCATGGAATAATAGGGCACAGCCAGGCCAAAGAAATATTTGTATTTGAGAGTCTCCCCACAAACAAGCCTTCTTTCTTCAATCTCTTCTTTAAGGAGTAAAGACTGGCTCTGGTTATTGTTCAGAAATAATATGTATTAAGAGAAGAGTTTAAAGGCCCAAATAAGTACCAGCTTTTATATCAACAACAACCAAACACAAAGCAACATACGAAAAAAAATTTATTGTCTAATTCACAAATAATTGTATTTACTGGCTCATCAACTTTAGCTTGAGGATATAAGCATTTATTTTAACTTCTGCTCTTTCTTCATTGGAATAGCAATTTTTCTGTTCTGTTTTGAAAAGTGGAGTGTTTCTGAGTAGCCTGCTTCAGGCTGAGAAACTCTTAGATTAAGTTCAGAGTTTCAAGTTTCTTATGAAAAGCTACTTATTGCTGTCTTCCTCAAATTTGAGATGTCTGGAAGGAGTCTAACTAAATCAGGTCCCTAAGGGAAAGGAAAGTCTTTTAGAAGAGGCAGAGTGAGCATCTAGTGTAGCAGTTAAAGTGCTACTTCGGACATTCACATTCCATATCAGTGCATGGAAAAAGAAAAAAAAAACCCAAAGCCAGAATCAATCAATCTGAAGAGATCAGGGGACTGGGTCCTAGCCGGCTCTAGTTGCCACTCCCACCCCATGGAAAGCCAAGTTACAGAGAAAGAGAGACAGGGAGAGAAAAACGTCTTCTAGCCACTGGTTCACTCTCCAGATGGCTGCAAGAGACAGCACCGGGCCAGGCTAACGTCAGAAGCTGGGAATTTCATCAAGGTCTCCCACATTGGTTGCAAGGGTCCAAACACTTGGGCCATCTTCTGCTATTTTTTCCCAGGCCATTTTTGCAGGGAGCTGCATTAGAGTGGAGAAGGTGGGACACAAACCAGCAGGCATAGGGGATTCCAGGTGGCAACTCTACTTTCTCTGCCACAACCCCAACCCCTTCTCAGGCTGTCTCAGTCAGGAAATGCCCAGGCTTGCTTACATCAGTTTGCACTGGGTTTTCTGATTCCTGCCTCATATGCAGGTGGAGCCTGCTGGAAATTTAGTACTTGAGAAAGAGGAGCAATTAGGCTAAGGATTTGTGAAGCAATTGCTGGGAGAATCCACAAGAAAGGCATAAAGATAGCTTTGTGGATCCTACTACACTGATTGTACAAGAGATATTTTATTTAATTTTATATTCCATGATTAGAAAGTCAAACAAGTACAAACAGGTTCTGGCTCTGTTCTTGCCCCACACTTAATTCGCTCCATGAGTCACAGTTTTTCTTTTTTTAAGATCTGTTTACTTTTTATAGGAAAGTCATATTTACAGAGAGAAGGATAGACAGAGAAAGATCTTCCATTCGCTAGTTCACTCCCCAGGTGGCCGCACAGCCAAAACTGAGCTGATCTGAGGCCAGCAGCCAGGAGCTTCTTCTGGGTCTCCCATGCAGGTGCAGGGTCCCTAGGCTTTGGGTTGTCCTCGAATGCCTTCCACAAGCAGGTAATTGGAAGGGAAGCAGGGTTGCAGGGACATGAACCAGCACATGCAAGAGAACTTCAGCCACTAGGCTATCATGCCAGGTCCATGCATTATATTTCTTGAATATACATTCATTCAAGGTATGCCCTTCCTTAAAATGCCATAAAGCCTTTGAGGATCCCTGATTGTTTACCATGCTATTCCAAGCAGTTTAGTGGCTTATTTAGCACATCCTGTCAGTTCTCTTGTTACCCTGGAGATACCTTGATTTAACACTGGAATATAGTTCACCAGCATTAGAGAATTTGAACAAAGAATCTAGAACGTAGTGTTCATTGGCGAGACAGCAGAGTGCATGCATGCATGTGCAAGAGAGAGAGGGGGAGAGAGAAAAGCAAGCACATCTGGAACATTTAATCAGAATAAAACTAATAAACAGAGATGGGGGGAACTGTAACAACTGGAAAGTTAAGAGGAGTAAATTAACACCGATAGATAGATATAAAGGCAAATATCCCAGAAATTGATATTGCCACCAATTGAGCTGTGATGTTAAGTAGATTTGAACTCAGTCCTCTGGGTTGGGCAAAATTCTCTGATCAAAGTAGTACACTCACCCACTCACAGATAGCTTGCCAACAAACAGGGGCCTCTCCAGGCCTTGGACAAAGCCTGATGGCCTCGATGGCCTCCAAACTGTCCAGAAAATGGGCTCATTTCCTTGGGGGAAATGTGAAAAAGAAGATTTTCAAACTGAGCCTATACAGCAGATCTAAAATTAACTTCTTTCATTTAAAAAAAAAAAGTGTGTGTGTGTATATATGTATGTATATATACATATATATCCACATATACATATATATACATTTAACGTGAAAGAGAACATCTAAAACTATAAATTTTGATGAGACAACCAGTTGCAAATGAAAGGCAGTATAGGGATATGCTGAAAACTTTCTCTGAAGAGAACTTCTTTTAGGGTGTGAGGAGTCTTTATTAGACGAGCTTGGCAACAGCAGCTCACACCACACTTCAGGAACCAGCGACTCCCTGCAAGGAAACTTGGTACTCGCCCTATTCCGGGAGACCTTTGGGTGGGTGGAGTCTAGTGTTGGCACCCACTGGCAGCTAACTAACTGCGGATGAATGAACCAATGAATGTGTTTATTATTGCCCCCTAATACCTAGAAACGAAACCAACACCTGCAGATGTTCACTTAGTTTGTTTCAGTAGTTTTACAAGCAGTATTTGGCACTGAAACTGTTTTAAGAAAAAGGAATTGTTGGGCCGGCTGTGGTAGCCTAGTAGCTGAAGTCATCACCTGGCTATGTGCCAGGATCCCATATGAGTGCCGGTTCATGTCCCGGCTGCTCCACTTCCCATCCAGCTCCCTGCATGTGGCCTGGAAAAGCAGTCAGGGATGGCCCAAAGCCTTGGGACCCTGCACCAGCCTGGAAAACCTGGAATAAGCTCCTGACTCCTGGCTTCTGACTGGCGCAGCTCTGGCCATTGCAGTCACTTGGAGAATGAACCAGCAGATGGAAGATCTTTCTTTGTCTCTCCTCTTCTCTATAGATCTGATTTTCCAATAAAAATAAATAACTTTTTAAATAAGTAAGTAAACAAATAAGGAATTGCCATTGAATCTTTTTGTGGGTCACCTTTTTTTTCTTACAAGCCAGACTGTAGATTGACACACTCCATAAAGGTTGATGTTTTCTCTAGATTAGATTTTAAATGAGTTGCATGAACACATTTCCATTTTCACGGTTTAATCCAGGACTTAATTAGAAGTTAAACAAGCCAGGCATTTTGCTCTTTTCTCTTTTAAAAAGTTAGCGACTCTCGCTCACTTTGCTTTTGATGTTTAAACATTCCAGTTGAGCAGTTTGAAGGGTCATGAGAAAAGCATATTTTTTTTCACATATATTTGCCATTTGTGTTTTTCCAAACTATAATAAACTCCTGGGTATAAATGAAAATGCAAAACAGACATTCTCAAGGATGTTACGTCTTGTAACAATCTAACTATACTTTCTGTAGGACACAGCCTTTGTAGTTAAGGGCTGGCGCTCCATCTCTTTGGTCCTGAAAATGAAATATTTGTTTGCTGTGTGTGTGATATTGTGAATGTATTTGCAGATGTTGAGATCTTAGGAAACAATCTCAAATGTATTTTATTCTAAAATATTTGTAGTTTTAAATTAAGGTAGATGTTTTATGATGCTGCCATGTTTCAATAATTTTATTTTGGGTACAATAAAGCAATCAAAGAACATATATTTTGGAGCTAATGCTATTATTCTAAAAGAGCACATTATTAAGGACTAATTCAGCATTTAAACTTATTCCAGTCATAAATCTGTAGACTCAAAATGTGATTTAGCTTAAGGATTTACACTTGCAAAAGAAGCCAGGTTTCAATTAAAAGTCAATAGGTTATGCCTAAGCAACAATTAATTTTTGCCCTGGGGCATACTATTTCTACATTAAGTAGTCTCATAGAAAGGCAAGGTTTTATTTCCCCACTACACACCATGTGTGAAAAATCCATTCTTGGCACAATGTATTATACAATGGAGTTTGATCACTTCCACATGTTTTTGAGGACAAAACCTGCGTTGTGCTCAGAAGGTAGCTTGGAATATGTTGGGTCACAGAGAACAAACAACAGAGAAGTCGGTTCGCTATTTGAATAGACTGGAAATGTGTAACCAAAGAACAATGGAAACCCTCTTTGTGGCTTTTTTAGAATGTAGCAAACAACTGGTTTTCTAGGCAAGTCACCAACAAAAATTTCTAACAAAACAAAAGCTTAAGGAAGCTTTGCTAACAACAACAACAACAACAAAACCCTAGTATATAAGTTGAATGTTCCAGAGATTATAGGAATTTATGAAATTCACAAAAGCTTTGGTCATCAAGAAAGCTGAACTTTAGATATACTCACTAAATACTCAATGACCTTTTCTTCTGTTATGATGCATCACTTAATTCATATTTAATCCAACCTTAAAAACAATGACCATCCCTGGCCCTCCCAACTCCCCATTTTTCTTCTCTCCTAACTGCCAGCTTCTGTGTTACTGAGCTTCCACTTCGTCATGTCTTGCTCATCAAGGACCTTTGATTCACTTTTACTCTTTACTAATTTAATTGACAATGATGCCGTTATAAATATCAAATTACCCTTCATGAAATTATCTGCTTTGTAATGACTAAATGTCACCATTAAATTCTAAATCCACTTTCCTTATAAAAATCCCTTTATGGAATGAGTCATTTCTCCTTCAGGGTTTCTTAGAGCTCCTAATCACTCACAATTTTTAAAATAGCACCAGGGCAGAGGCTTATGTCATTTTATTGGGCATTTAGATCTAATCCACATGTGTCCTTGATGGATTTGTGCCAGGGCTGTTTGTTTTGCATTGAACCTGAGGTTTTACAAAGTAGTCACTGAGGTATTAAATTTAATTACAATCATATTTTTAGTCACTATTATATTTTTCACTGTGTATTTCAATGTATTTTCATAATACTATCATTTTGTTATGTACTTTGTAGCATTTGCGACTTCCATTGCCTGATTCTTTTAATTATTGAAGAGTAAGTCACATAACTTTCAAAATAATATAGATGTATTTTTAAAATACAATATGTACATCATCTCATCTTTGGAGAGAGAAAGTCCAAACTAAACTCAAGGAGCTGTAGACATTTCTTTGCCTGGATTCATTGATTTGCGACAGGGAACTGTTCGCTCATGCTTGATAACAAATGAAAAGTCCTAATGATCACCGTTGCCCAGGATTCCTTCCAAAAAGTCTGCATTAAGTTGCCTCTTTTTGAATACTGTTTGCATAGTTTAAGCTAAATAAAAAGGGACTGTCCTGAAAGGAGCAATGGGGAAGAAAATAAATGCTTATAATGTAAAGTTCATAAAAATGTATTCTAACCATTGCTGCTCAGCTCAAGTTACTAAAGGAATGTGGGTCCCCATGCATCAGTCACATTCCATTCCCCTCAAGACACGGCCAGTTCCAGGTCAGCTATTTCCTCTTCTGCCCCTGCCTCTCAACGCATCATGATTTCTGTTTCACAATATCCAGAGTGGCCATGTCCAACTTAAGTAATATGTCCCAATTCTTAATGAGATGAATTTTAAATGCATGGTACCTTCCTAGTGGCGAACAGCCAGGGCTAAAGACCTGCTATTAGAAGGGCTGTATTTTCTTTACAGCCAGCTCTTGCCCTGGGACTAAGGCATATTTGCTTAAGGATATGAAACTGAGAGAGGCTCCTCTGTGTTTTGTTTTTGTTTTTGTTTTAAGACGAGAAGCAAGTTCTGCAATGTTTTTGCAATAATTCAAACTGAAAGCAAATAAATGTCTCATTTTTTTAGCCACACAGAAAAGAATGAGAATACATTTTATTTCGTTTTTCTAGTTACAGCCAAGACAAGACATCTCTTTCCATAAGCCCTGTCTAGACTAAGTTCTTAGGGAAAAAGAAAATAGACTGAGTGTGGGTCTTAAGAGGACAGATGGTATACATGTAGGAAAAGGCCATTGAGAGATGGACAAAAATGTTTACCACTCAGACCTGGAGGGATTACCCCGATTTGAGATACTTCAGGATATGTGCTTCTTAAAGATTTATTTTTATTATTTTTTCATTGGAAAGGCGGATATACAGAGAGGAGAGACAGAGAGGAAGATCTTCCGTCCAATGATTCACTCCCCAAGTGAGCGCAACGGGCCGATACTATGCCGATCCGAAGCCAGGATCCCAGCACATTCAAGGCAAGGGCTTTAACTGCTAGGCCACCGCGCCAGGCCCTCACTTATAAATTCTAATGGCTATAAAACACTCCACATATGCTTATATCATTTAATGACTCTCTTCTTGTTGGACAATTAGGATATCTCTAACCTTTCTATCCTACACCAACTATTTATATTTGCTTGCTCAATTTTCTTCCCTTAGAAAAATTCTTAAATGTAAAATTTCTTGGTTAAAAGAATGAGCATCTGGGCCCAGTGCAATGGCCTAGTGGCTAAAGCCCTTGCCTTGCAGGGAAATAGAGACCTGGCAGCCATAGGGAAATTAAAAGAAGCTCTTAAGACCTGGCACAGTAGCCTACTGGCTAAATCCTCAGCTTGCATGTGTCAGGATCCCATATGGGCACCAGTTTGTGTCCTGGCTGCTCCACTTCTCATCCAGCTCCCTGCCTGTGGCCTGGGAAAGCAGTAGCAGAGATGGCCCAAAGTCTTGGGACCCTGTACCTGTGTGGGAGACCTGGAAGAAGCTCCTGGCTCCTGGCTTCAGATCAGATCAGCTCAGGTTGTTGCAGCCACTTGGGGAGTGAACCATCGGCAGAAAATCTTTCTCTCTGTATCTCCTCTCTGTAAAAATCTGACTTTACAATGAAATAAATAAACAAACCTTTAAAAAAAAAAAAAGAAAAACTTGGAAACACAAATAAGAACACAGATGTCCAGAGAGCTTGGTGACATTTTCAGTCAGGATGATCACAGCTTTAGAGTGAGAGCTAGGACTGGGCAGTTAGCAGTGTGGATGGCCACTTCCTATGGCATACTGCCTGCCTACCGAGCTCAGCTCCAGACTCCCGTCACTGCCTCCTGCAGATGCGGAACCCAGGAGACAGCAGCGATGGTCCAAGCAACTGGGATTCTGCCCTGGTCACTGGGGGCATTTGACAAGTAAACTAGCAAATGGGGCTTGCTCGCTCCCTCTCAAATAAATCATATTTTGAAGTGCTTTCTTATTCTGGATATCCTTAATGTTGGTTCTTAAACTGGGTCACTATTTATTATCCCAACACCTAGTGGTATAAAACAACACCAGCGTAGTCCTGTGTGGTTTTGTGAGTCAAGACTTGCAAGGTGCTCAGAAGGGCAGTTGTTCTCTCAGGCAGCTGCAGTCTGGTGTTCTGTTAAGCAGGAGGGCTCACTCATGTGGCTGGCAGGTGTTGTTGGCAATGCTAAAGGCTCAGCTGGAGCAGTTCCCCTGGACTGCCCACAGATGGACTGCCTGGCATGCAGACTCAGAATTGTCAGGCTTCTTACAGGGTGGCTGACTTCACACAAAATCAATGTGCTAAAGGAACCAAAGAGAAGTTGTAGAACCTCTAACGACAGCCGCTGGGGTCACACGCCATCACTTCCTCTGAACTCCACAGGGGAGACCAATCACGACTCTCCTAGAGTCAGAAGGAGACACGGAGCCCAGCACTGAACAGCAGGAGTGGCAATGAATTGGGAGGCCATGTCTTAAAAACACCAAAATCAGGCTGGTCATTTCTGGCACAGCCAGTCCACACTTGACAAGACTTTTCCTTTGATTTGGGTTTTGGGTTGTAATGATCTCCAGATTGTAGCTTTAAACTTCATCATAGAAAACTTCAAACAAATACAAAAATAAACATAAGGGTAAAATGAACCCCCTTTTGCCATTTTCAGCTTCAAAATTCAGCAACACATGGCCAACCATGTTTCTTTTTTTTTTTTTTTTGGATTTTTTGTTTTGTTTTGTTTTGTTTTGCATCAAAATTAATTTATTTTTAAATTCTATTTTCCACCTACTATTTTTTTTATTCACTCTTTTTTTTTGCGTTAATTTCTTTTAATAATCTTAGTTGATTAGGGTACAAAGGGTCAAGGGCTACAGGGTGAAAGTGGGTAATATCATTGTTTCCACACTAATATAATCATTTTGCCCTGTATCTGGGGTTAGGGGAGTAACAAAGGGAAAAGCCCCACCCTACCTCCCACCCATCCCCGATCCCCAGCATGAGGCGCTCTCCAAGGGTCCTGCTCAAACAGTTTTGATAGTTCATCAGTTCTGGATTGCTGCCAATCTCACCATCCCAACCGCAATTAAACCTATTCAGAGTCCACTGGCTGACAGTCTCTTGATGGGCCAACCATGTTTCATCCACACCTCCACCTGGCTCCCCCATCTTAATTCCTGCACTGAAGTAAATCTAAGACAACAAATCAATTATTCTGCAATGACTTCAGTATATAGCTAGAAAAAATAAGGGTTTCCTTCCTTCCTTCTTCCCTCTAGCCATTTAGGGAATGAACCAGTATATGCAAGCTCTCTCTCTCTTCCCTTCCCTCCCTCTCCAGCTCTCCTTCTCTTTCTCTTTCTCACTCTCCCTTTCAAATGATACATCTTAAAAAAAAAAAAAAAGAAAGAAAAATTTCCTAAGCTACCATCTCTTTAACAAGGACACAAATAAAATGGGAAGAGCAGAATGGCTGAATTGATGTTTGGTTTCTTCCCTTTAAATTCTAAAGGAAATTTCTAAAATTCAAAGAAGGAGTTATCGTGCAAAGAAAAATTTAAAAAGATGCAGCATGGTATGAAAGCAACAGGATTTTTAAAAAATTTCATTGGTTCTGTGTGTATATATTAATGACACATTAAGAACTAGGAGTGCCCAGTTTGTCACTCACATGCAGAGCTAGAGAACATTCTGCCCAGTGAGGGGACAAGGAAGGTTCTAGGGGAGTTTGGGGAAAGCTATGGACGCAGGTGAGTCTACAGGGACCGTTACTGATACATAGAGACAGAGGTACAGCTTGAGCAACCGGATGGGGACAAGGACAGACAAGCAAATGAAAAAGCATGGTGATTTTAATGGAGGAAAATGAAGATATTACAAGAAAGAGTTGTGAGAATCCTACTTGGCTTGTCTGCCAATAGTATTACTTTGACCAATTCAGTGTAGACAGCAACTTTCCTTAGAGCAGGAAATGTTGCTATGTTTATGCAGTAAATAAAAGCAAAGCCTTACTTTACTATGTTGAGAAATCAATGGATTATATTCAAAATTAATCATCCAAGATGTTTAATCAGAGCATATTATTGGAAAGTGGTGATAAATATTAGAAGGTACAGCTATGAGTTGCGGTAATTGCCTCCCTATACACTGGGAGGTGACTGATCAAGTGTCTTTTTCCTAATGTTTATTTTTACTTTCTACAAAGGCAGAGCAACAGAGAGACAGAGATTTTCCACCCACTGGTTCACTCCCCAAATACGCTCCACTGGGGCTGGGCCAGCCTCGAGAAGACGAAAGACGAAATACCTGAGTCATTGTCGGCTGCCTCCCAGGATCACTCCTGCAGGAAGCTGGTTTGGAAGTAAACGGGATTCCAACAAAGCCTTCCAACTGGGGACACCCCAAGCAGGACCTTAACCTACTGCACTACAATACCCGCCTCTGATTTATTATGTTAGCCTTTTTAAAAAAGATTTATTTATACTTATTGGAGAGTCAGATATACAGAGAGGAAGAGAGACAGAAAGAAAGATATTCTGTCTGTTGATTCATTCCCCAAGTGGCCGCAACAGCTGGAGTTGAGCCAATCCAAAGCCAGGAGCCAGGAGCTTCTTTCTGATCTCCCTCGCAGGTGCAAAGTCCCAAAGCTTTGGGTCATCCTCGACTGCTTTCCCAGGCCACAAGCGGAGAACTGGATGGGAAAAAGGGTCACCGGGATTAGAACCGACACCCATACGGGATCCTGGTGCATGCAAGGTGAGGACTTTAGCCACTAGGCTACTGCGCCAGGCCCTTTGTTAAAAATCTTAAGGCGGTGCTACTTTTTAATCCAATATTGGGCACATAGAAAGCCAGAAAGCAGGTATTGGTGACAGTGAGGCCCAAAGCAAGGGGTCAGACTGGAAGTATCAAAGCAGGAGAAGCACAGAGATTTTCCAGTCGAATTCAGGAACAAGAACATGAAACAGAGAATATGGTGGTCTCTCCATATGCAAGCCTTCCTGGAGAGTATTCACCCGGAACAAGGATTTGCTTGTTGAATAAAACACAGATTCAGAGAAAGGGAAACCAGTTGCAATGGGAGGAAAGGAAGGCTCCAATGAATGCCAGTTCTTGGATTGATCCCTAGGGCATTTGAAACATCTCTATTTAGCTGAAGAGGGGAGACCCAGGAAGAAGTGAGTATATCATTCACTAGAATTTGAAAATCAATCCCTGTGCATGGGCCCAATGCGGTTGCCTAGAGGCTAAAGTCCTCACCTTAAACACACCAGCATCCCATATGGGCGCTGGTTCTAATCCCAGCAGCCTTGCTTCCCATCCCGCTCCCTGCTTGTGGCCTGGGAAAGCAGTCAAGGACGGCCCAAAACCTTGCAACCCTGTACCCACATGGGAGACCCGGAAGAGGCTCCTGGCTTCGGCACAGTTCTGACTGTTGTGGCCACTTGGGGAGTGAATCAACAGACTTAAGATCTTCCTCTCTGTCTCTCTTTCTCTCTATATATCTAACTTTCCAATAAAGAAATAAAATAAACCTTAAAAAAGAAAGAAAGAAAGAAAATGAATCCTTGTGCAGCAGCATACGCCAGAAGAGCAAGGCAGCGAAGGAGCAAACTCCATTACCATTCCATAGGGAGAGTGAAAGGAAACAGGAACGCACAAGAATATGAACAGCCATAAGCGAAGCGTGCTGCTAAGAAACAAGAATTTGAGGACAACAAGAGAAGCAGCTCAAAGATTCTGTAAGAAGCAAATGAAAGTCTTCGAAATACTGAGCAAAAAGACTAAAAAGGGCCAACCAGACTTGAATTTGCAAATGCAGTATCATCTTCAAACACAAGAAACAAATCAAATTGGACATTTTAGCCTCATGAAGAAAAGTGTTTGCTGATTGTCTACAAGTGCGCTGTGATAATGAGCTAAACTTGTCAACAGAAACTAGATGACTAAACCGTACTGTGTATGAAATAACGCTATGTATATTCCATTTATGCTCAGATTCACCTAGAAGTGCAGGGATTATTGTCCACGCAAAGTGGATATTATAGAAAAAAAGAGAGAGAGACAAAGCTGCAGAGGAAAGATGCCTGCAAGGTGAGTAGGGAACAGCACATTGAATTGTTCAGCTTGTCCTTTTCCTGCACAGCTAATCGTGCTTTCTTTCACTCCGGGGACTTTCTGCTGCCTTAAGAAGCAATATATACTTTTTCTGCTACTGCATTCCCAAGCACCAGCTTCTGCTTTAGTCTTTCCCAGATCATTCAAAATTACTTCTCTTATCATCCTATTCTCAACTCCGAGAGTGGTTTCAGGTCAAATCATCTTCAGCAAGCAGCCTGTGAATTGCACTAATCTCCCTAAACTTGCTCCTAATCCACTATGGAATGGTGGTTAGGAATGCAGAGCTCTGGAATCCAGCAGTCCCGGGCCCATCCCAACTGGGACAACTTTGGGGTCAGATGATCTCTGGTCAGTGGCTCTCTAGGACTCAATTTCTTCATTCATCCATGGGTCAGTGAGAGTCACAGATGCAAGGATTAAAAGAGATATGTGTCAATGAGTAAGACTTCCAAATAAAGACTTGTCGTGGTCAGACGGCTGGCCAGGCAGGCTGCCAGGGGCTTCTCTGGTGTCTCTAGAGAAGGCCAGCGCAGCTGCAGTGCTCACAGGTGACTCCGAAGGACCAACACTGTGGCCCAACAGACTAATCTCAACCTGCTGGTGCTGACACCCAGTGTGGGTGCCAGTTCGGCTGCCCCATTTCCCATCCAGCTCCTTGCTAATGGCCTGAGAGGGCAGTAGAGAATGGTCCAGGTCTTTGGGCCTTTGTCCCTGGAGGCCCCTGGCTCCTGGCTTCGGATCAGTTGAGCTCTGGGCATTGTGGGCATTTGGAGAGTGAACCAGTGCATGAAAGACCTCTTTCTCTGTGTCTCCTTCTCTCTTTGTTAAACTCTGCCTTTTAAATGAAAAATAAATAAGTCTTTTTTTTTTTAAGGGTGATTGACAGAGTACTACTGAGGGTCTAGCTGAGGGCAGGCATCGGAGGTATGAGCGCAATGTGGCCCAGCTCTTGGGGCCTAACAGTGGGGCAGGAAACAGCCGGACACCATGGAAGAAAACACACAGAAGCAGAAGAGGGACACCGCAACACATTCGAGTGAAAGTGCTGCAACCCTCACATGGTGACAGTCGTTCTGTGCAAGGTTGGAGACTCCTCTCCAGTGCCACAGACACTTCTTTGTCAAGGAGCTGTCCCTTTCCAACAAGGGGATAAAGTCATGACACTTCTCACTGCAGTGGCTTGAACAGTAAGAGCTATGATGAATCATGCCACAGGTATAAGATCTGCTAAGCTCACCATGGATGGCATCAGGCAGTTCCTGAGCCCCAGTCCAAACTTTAATGCAATGGTCACGTGGATGAGGACAGCCTTGGGCTGACCCGGGGAGATGTAGGCACCAAAATCTACCAGAGCACGAGGGTCTGAAAGATACCAAAGGGGCAAAGTCATTGTGTAATGAAGAGTTAGCTCTATGGGGAGAAAGGCCTGGCCTTTGCTCTTGGCTGCTTAGCAGTGATTTCTAATCCCCTGGGACGTACTGCTGATAGGGCTGTTTGTATTTGTGTGTGTCTAGGGCATAGCATGTGACTCCTTGTGAGAGCCTTAGGTCATAGCATACCAGCTCTGAACTCTGGAAGGGGCTGGAGGCTAACAAGTCGCCACGTAGGCAATATGTGCTCAAATTCCACCAAAATTCTGGGCTTAGGTAATAAGTGTCCTTTGTTGCCAATGCTGTGTGTGTCTCAGCGCATATCATGGCCAGGACCCTATCATTCTAAAAGGGAAACAATGATCACCAGTTCCACATTTGGACAACGCAACACCAACTCTCTCTTGCCCAGGTGTTACTCTGAAGAGCCATGTCCAACTTCTCCTCTCTCCCAGGCAGTGTGATGACCATGAGTCCCAGAGCTTCGGGTTAGTGACCTTTCAGCCCCTGTGGCCTAACGTCAGTATTGGCATGAGGCTTGGAGTTGGTAAAAAAAGAAAACACTGCTGAACCTAGACAGGGTGTCCATGCTTGCAGGTGTGGGCACAGGGTGGAGAGCAGAGCCTGGAGCATGAAGCAGGGTCTGACACTTACCGCTGAGGACTCTGAGTTTGCACTCGGTCCTTTCTGACCTAGCGGTGTCCAGTGCTCAGCCCACTGCACTGACTTCAGCCAGGGGGAGGGGAGGACAGTCCCTGTGGCCTCAGGCACCAACTGCAGCTCTGTGAGCTCCCAGAAGCACCCTCGTTGCAGACCAACTGGCTACAGAATCAGAAGTTCAGAGGTAGGTACAGCCACCCTCGAACACCTTAAAGAACTATGCTTATGATTTACAGCATTATAGACAAGAGTACAGATTAAGAACCAGTCATGGGAAAAGATACAGAGTTCCAGAGTTCATCAGAAAGACAAGAAGGAGATAATACAAGGAGTTTGCACAGGGGCAGGTGCTTGGCACAGCAGTTGAGATGCCATTGGAGACACCCACATCTCATATCACAGCACTGGGGTTCAGGTCCAGATCGTGCTTCCAATTCCAACTTCCTGCTCACGTGCGCCCCGGAAGGCAGCAGGTGATGGCTCGAATGATTGGGTCCCTGTCACCCACATGGGAGGATGGGTTTATGATTCCAGTTTATACCTTCAGCCTTACCCAGCCCTGGCTGATGAAGGCATTTGGGGAGTGAATCACCAGATGGAAACGCTAAATCTCTCCAAACACAGTGAAAATAAATTTAAAATAAGCATATATCAAAAGGAACATTGGCAAAAGTATGAGTGCTGGGGATAGACACAGCCCTAGGCTCAGAGACACAAGAAGGAGGTGGAGGAAAGGGGCTTTGCACAGGCAGCCTCTTTGTGGCACAGGCAGCCCAAAGCAGCCCGCTTGTTCCCACTTACCTGTAGGATTCTCCTCTGACAGAGCCGAGCAGTACAAGGGAGGCTGTTGATGCAGCTGTGCAGGTCAGCCCTTTGGGGTGGGAGAGGAGCAGAATGCTGTCCTGGGAGGGAGGAAGAAGGGGCCTGGAGTTATGTCCTTGTTCTGTGTCTACTGGCCGTGTCACATCTTCAACACGTTACTGAAGCTCAGTCCCTTCACCTGCAAAACAGACTGCTTAGGTAAGCAAGGACCCCTCGGTGGGGGTAGGGGGATGCCCGTGAAGGGCTTGGCATAGCCCCTAGTCACAGGGAGAGCTCAGTACCCAGGAGGCAGTAATATCTAGCTACATTGCAGCTAAGCCTCTTAAGCTATTCCCAGATCTCACATCTGAGCTTCTGCCTTGCTTTTCAGATCCAGGTACCCCCAGTAGCCCCTGCTGATGGTTGGCTCCAGGTGATTCTCATTGTACCAGAGGCCTTTCTTGTTGTTTGCTTAATCCTGGGGCCTCCTAGGAATGGCACCTTGCTGAATGCTTGCAGGTAACCATGGAAACCAGCTGCCCCGCTCAGATAACTAGAGACACATTGGTAACAGCCTGAATGATGGTAAGGAGAGAAGCTGAGAACAAAGACGTGTAAGCCATGTTAAGCAAATAAAAAATAACCATGCTGCCAGAATTGGGGTTGACTGTTTTGATCCCTCGAGAGGTATACCACCCAATTGCACACTAGGAATGTCCGCTCTTCAGCCACACGGCCTCCAGGGCCGAGTGCAAGATGGAGGAGAGGGTCCCCTTGCGTTCCCGTGAGCCTGGCAGCAGTCACAGTCATTGCTAAGCTTGTCACAGCTCTGCCTCCTGAGGCCTTGGTGTGGAGAAACCAAACCAGAAAGGACCATTCGTGCCATCTCAGAGAAAAGGGGTGCCTGTGTTTGCAAGGGCAGCTACAGCAAAAACACCACCAAGAAAATGATTGTCTGACAGCTCTGGAGGCCAGAAGCCAAGATCAAGGTGTCATTAAGGTCATGAGGAGGAACTCTGGCTATTGGCCGTTTGCTGGAGGTTGTGGGCACCCCGGGCATCACTGGGTTTCAGCCTGTGTCTTCATGTGACATTCTCCCCACGAGGGCACCTTTGTACCTGAATTTTTCCTCCTGTAATAACACTAGCCACGCTGGGTTCGTGCCTACCTGAATGGCCTCAGCTTGACTAATCACATCCCTAACAAGCTTATTGCCAAATAAGATCATAGTCAGATGTCCCAATCTTTCAATTTGCAGAGACGTTTGTGGAGCATGCAATTCAAGGCACAGCAGGAGCTGTCTATGGGGACAGTCACCCTCGCCACCCCTCCTGCTGCTTAAAGGACACAGATGGCTCCAGCTGTAGCCCCCGTCCCTGGGTGGGCAGCTCTGGATCCCTACTCTGCTGGCACTAGCCATGTCAGTCTCAGTCATCTTCCTCCAAGGTCAGCATGTTCCTGGAGGCACAGTTAATCCAGGTTTACTTTAGCTATACCCCAGTGGCTACAGGTAACAGGGCCAAGCCCAGGTGCACGCCAAGAGAGGCAGCACTGTTTAGAAGCGGGGACAACAAGGAGGCATTTCCATGCAGCGAGGTGAGCTGCAAAGCCAGATAGAAGCAAGATGCAACATGGTGCAGGTGTGCAGATCTAGAGTGCAACCTGCTGGGCCCTTGGGACGTTTCCTTCTGGCTCTGTTTCCTGTTGCCCATGTCTGGATGCTCCCGGCCCCTCCGCCAGGCTGTCCATGGCCACAGGAGGGCCTGCAGATGAGTGCTGCCCCCAGGAACGCATAAACAGGGCTCTGGTTAGCAGTGTGACCTTTGCTCACTAAGCCTCAATCTCTTTATCCTTAAAATAAGACTTGCAACAACTCTTATCTCCAGAGGCTCTAGGGGGGGTGGGGGGGGACTGTGTAAGCAATCTGGAGCCTGGAACAAAGAAAAACACATTCCGCAGACTCAGGGGGAAACGGGAGCTCCTGTTGGGGGCTGTCACGCCAGCAGCCTGCCTGGATTGTGACCATCGATCCAGGTCGGGAGCTGCTTATTTGCAGCCCTAATGCTTGAAGCGGCTTTCCTGGCCTGAACAGGCATTTTGCTTTTCTCTCCCCACCCACCTCCCCACCAAGAGGAGGGATCCTGTGGGTTCCTGAGATTTTAACTGCTGAGCTAGAACTGGGTCCCTCCACGCACTCACAATTATCCTACACACTTCCGAAGTTAGTTCAAAACCACCCACACTTGGCAACAGGGTCAGGGGCACCTGAGCGTGTTGAAGGGATAATTTCCTCAGACGAGACAGGAACCACAGACATCATCATCATGTGCACCCCCTCCTGCCCCTTTAGGAAGCCCAAGTGTGATTTAATGTGTTTTAAGAACTGAAGTTCAAAACGTGAGATTTCCTGTGTAGAGAAAAGCCATCTGTCAGAAAGCACTTAGGCAAAGGCACAGCAGATGGGGAAAGATGCAGCCTTGACCTTCTGTTCTTCCTTCCCTGACACTGTCATTTGGACCTCAGCGTGTGATGAGGGACTCCTCTTCCCCTGGCCATGGCCTTGCCTGGTCTCTACAGAGCTGGATTCTAAGTCTGCAAAGCCCAGTGGAGATCCATGTAAACAGCCTGTTAACACATCTCAAATGGAAGGGTCCGTCCCCCGCTCCTCCAGCCAACCCAACCTTCTTAAGCCCTGCTCTGGGACCCCTCTTTTTTCATTACTCACACCACCATCCTTAGTGAATCTGTGAAGTCAGCGAGCCTTAGCTTTTCTTGAAGCCTTAGAGGATGGACCAGGGTCTTGGGCTTTCTCTCCAGAAAAGAGCAGCCCATGGCTATTCACACCAATAGTTCCTCATGCTTTTACGAAGTCTCCTGGCTCCCCCGGCTAATTGTTCCATAATAACACCTGCTCCCCCAGCCCACAAAGGCTTCCATGGCTCCCCATCAATAATAAAATATGTTCATGGTCCTTTGCCTATATGTAAAGCTTACCAAGATCTAATTACAGTGTGTCTTTGCAAGATAGATGGTTAGCAGGTGCACAGCGCTGTCCTTGGTGACTGTGGAGCACTATGGAAGTGTTATCTGTTGCTATGAGCTTCCTTCCTTTCAATCCACCTCATGTCTCATTATCCCTAGACTGGCCTTTGCATGCCTGTGTTTTGCTTCTTTTGTTGCTTTTTGTTTTCTCTTTGCCAATCATGCATTGTGTCCCTAACTTCCCTGGCCTCCTCAGATCACTCAGATCACTCAGTTTCCTGCTGGGGTTTGTTTGCGTATGGACTAAGTGCATCCCCAGGGGTTCATGTGTTGAAATCTAATCCTCCTTATGAAATGTCAAGAGGGAGGCAATTTAATTTGAATGTGGCATTAGGAGGCCACAATCTATAAAACCATAAATTAAAAAAAAAAAAACCATATTGAAAATAACCATTATTGGGTGCCAGTTCATGCCCTGGCTGTTCCACTTCCCAACCAGCTCCCTGCTTCTGGCCTGGGAAAGCAGTTGAGGATGGCCCAAAGCCTTGGGACCCTGCACCCACATGGGAGACCTAGAAGAAGCTCCTGGCTCCTGGCTTTGAAGTAGCTCAGCTCCAGCCATTGTGAGCACTTGGGGAGTGAATCAACGGTGTGGCAAGGATTTAGCCACCAAACTATTGCACTGGGCCCAGCTTTTTAAATTTTTTAAATGTATTTTTTTTGAGAGTCAGAGACACAAAGTGAGACAAAGAGCTCCTATCCACTGGTTTACATGGCCACAACAGCTGGAGATGAGCTGATCCAAAACTAGGAGCCAAGAGTTTTTTCTGGGTCTCCTACACAGGTGCAGAGTCCCAAGGCTTTGGGCCACCATCTGCTGCTTTCCCAGGCCACAGGCAGGGAGCTGGATGGAAAGTGGAGTGGCTGGGACACGACCCAGTGCCCATATAGGATCCTGGAGCATGAAAGGTGAGGATTTAGCCAGTGAGCCATCACACTAGACCCCCCCTAATGTCACTTTCAACTTCATTTTCTAAGAAGAGACTAAGTGGGGTAATTCACCTGTTCTCAGGCATAGTTGCTCCACATTTGTTTTTTACGGTGATTTGGAAATTTCTTTTGGCCTCACAATTATTATGTAACATTTTAGGCCCATTCTCAAGCTTGGGTAGATTTCTCTCAGATTTATATCTGAGATGATGTGTAACATTTCAAAGCATTTCATGTTTTATTGTTTATCTTAACCTTTTTAAAAAAAATATTTATTTTTATTTGAAAGTCAGTTACAGAGAGAGAGAGAGAAAAAAAAAAAAAACAGTTGAGATCTTGCACCCATTGGTTTGGTTCATTCCCCAAATGGCCAGAACTGGGTTGGTACAAAGCCAGGATCCAGAAACTGCTTCCAGGTACCCATGTGGGTACAGGGAGCCAAAGGGATTGGGCCATTTTCTGCTGCTTTTGAATCAGCAAGGAGGTGGATGGGAGGGGCCAGGACACAAACCTATACCTTTAGTCATTTGCATGTAGCGGGTGCTTCAGGTACGATGTCATACTACCTACCTGAATGTGTGCCCCCAAAATGCATAGGCTGAAATCCTGACCCCAAGGTGCTACTCTTAGGAGGCTGGGTTTGGGATGGAGTTAGGTCACCAAAGAGGAATCCCCGGGCAAGTGAGACCCCAGAATCGCCCTGCGTGAGGACACAGTGAGGAGACATCAGCCTGCAGCCTGGCAAAAGGCCCTCTCCAGAGCCCGGCCAGGGGCACTTGGCCTTGAGCTACCAGGCTCCCTGTTCCCAGGATTCCTTGTACCAAAGCATGAACCCTGTGGCAGGTGGAGGCAACATCACCTTCAATACTAAGGCCATTCAACAGAGGTCACTCGGTGCAAGTCACTGAGCCGGGGGCACACCCAGGCCCTGCTATTCCCAGGGTGTGCTCCCTACGTGCTCAGTGGGTCCGCTGCCCACGAGGGGTGGGACGAAGGTGATTTTGAAAAAGATGCCATGATGGGCTGAATCCCTTCCCTGTGCCCTCAGTCACAGGCACTCCAGCCTTCTTGTATGGTCTTCCCTGTGAGCAGAACACCCTGCAGGGAACAGGAGAGGGACCAACCCAAGGCTGGGAGGCAAGAAAGAGACCCCCTCCAATTCTGAGTCCTCAGGACTAGCAGTGCTTGCCTTTGCCTCTAGCTGGAAAAACAGAAGGGCAGGCAGAGCATGTTCTGCCGTGTGGCTGGGTGCCAGGAGGAGTCCAACTTAGCCCTGATGACAGCAGCACAGTGGTGTCACAGGATGTTCTAGGTTCTGTTTTGACTGTGACCTTTTTACTAAGTGCCTGCCTGTGCTAAAAGCTATACATGCCCTAGCTCATGTAATCTTTTCAACAGTCCTGTGACATCAGAGTTGGATTAGCTGACTGAAGACAGTAAGAAATTGCTCCCCCATCAGGAGCCGCTGCTGGGAACCAAACAAAATACCTAGCACACAGGAACCCATCAGGAATTGTAGAGATCTGGTTACTGCTTCACAGCACTGCCCGTGTGCTTGCAGTGCCCACCATGTGATCCAGTCTTAGATTCAGCCGCCATCTGTGTTAGCTGCGCCTAACACGTGATTTTGCAAGTGGCGATAGGAGGCAAAGGTGCCGAACAAGGGCTTTCATTACAGATGTCAGTATGCTGGTCCATACACCCAGTTACAGAAGAAGGCTGCGGGCACTTTGTAATTCTCAGCATGGGAAAGAATTAAAGGGCCAGACTCAATCAGGAGAGCCTTCCATTGCCTGTGACAAGGCAGGACTCTCAAAGTCAGGAACCCACGGGGATGCGGTGGTGACTAAGCACGAACGAGTCAGACGCTGTCACTGCTGCTGGAGACAAGAAGGTGGGGCGGCACACTGTCCTGCCCACAGTCCCCCTGCAGGTGGGTAAGGGAGGCTGCAGCTGGCTTTGCTGCAGCGTCCCACTGCCCCCTCCGCTGCCTGCCTTCATCTCCCCAGCTACCACACGGCGCATGACACCAACAAGGCTCTGAGGAAATGAGTGCTGATGCCACGGTGGTGGGTCAAGGGAAGGGAACTGATCTTGGTTAAACACCCGCTGGGCTTCAGGACTGTGCTAAGCACTGGGGGTAACAGGTGTCATTCAAGTGGTCACCTTATAGGCAGGGCCAGGTGCAAAGTAAAACGAGGGGCATTAGTCATCAGCTCAGTTGTAAGAATTTCAAAACACGGGCAGGAGATTCTTTGGGTCTAGCTGTCAAGATGCCAGTTACGATACCTACAACCCATGCTGGAGGGGCCACACCAAGCCCCGGCTCCCCATTCTAGCTTCCTGCTGACGAAGACTATGGGAGAAAGCAGGTTGTGGCTCAAGCAGTGGGTCCCCTGCCACCCACGGAGGAGGCTCGAGATGACTTCCCGACTTCTGGCTTAGGCCTGGCCCCCTCATAGCTGCTGTTGGAATGAACCAATGGCAGGAGCTCTTCTCTCTCCTCCCCTCCTCCTTCTCTTCTTTTGCTTCTCAAACGAGCAAATAAAGATTGCAAAAAATAAACTTTGTATAAATGGAACTGTGCAGTATGGAACCCTTATTGTTTAGCCTCTTTCCCTTCTCATGTTTCCAAAGGTTCATTCATGTTGAGAGTGTGCATACCTGCACAGGGGCTGCGTTCTAAGACTCCCAGTGATACCCGAGTTCCAAACTCTATCATGTGCACAATAAACCTTCTGAATTGGTGGGCTAAACATCCACTGATTCAACTGGCTATGGTAGGTGGAAAATATTTGAAAAAAAAAATGCATCCATAGGGCCCAGCGCGATAGCTCAGCAGCTAAAGTCCTCACCTTGAAAGCATCAGGATCCTATATGGGCGCCGGTTCTAATCCCAGCAGCCCCACTTCCCATCCAGTTCCCTGCTTGTGGCCTGGGAAGGCAGTTGAAGAAGGCCTGAGGCCTTGGGACTCTGCACCTGCGTGGGAGACCTGGAGAAAGTTGCTGGCTCCTGGCTTCGGATCGGCACAGCCGATCGAGAACTATACTTTAAATTTGTTTTTGAGGTTTAAAACTTAAAAAAAAAAAAGATTTACTTATTTTACATGAAAGAGTTACAGACAGAGAGACAAATATTCTTCTTTCTCCTTTTTCAAAGATTTTTTTTTTATTACAAAGTCAGATATACAGAGAGGAGGAGAGACAGAGAGGAAGATCTTCCGTCCGATGATTCACTCGCTAAGTGGCCACAATGGCCAGTACTGTGCCGATCCAGAGCCAGGAGCCAGGAACTTCCTCCAGGTCTCCCACGTGGGTGCAGGGTCCCAAGGCTTTGGGCCGTCCTCTGCTGCTTTCCCAGCCACAAGCAGGGAGCTGGAAGGGAATTAGAGCAGCGAGGACATGAACCTATGCTCATTTGGGATCCTGGGGCTTGCACGGTGAGGATCTACCCATCGAGCCATTGCGTGGGGTCACTTTTGTGCCTTGGGCCCGCCACATTGGTGACACCAAGTGTGATTGCTTGGTTAAGATGATGTCCACCAGGGCCCATGTTTGGACTGGGCGTTAAGATGCCACTTGGGGGGCCGGCGCAATGGCGCAGTGGTTAAGGTCCTCACCTTGCACACCCGGGATCCCATATGGATGCCAATTCTAATCCCAGCAGCCCCGCTTCCCTTCCACCTCCCTGCCTGTGGCCCGGGAAAGCAGTCGAGGACGGCCCAAAGCTTTGGGACCCTGCACACTACCCCCCCCCCCCCGCGCCTCCCCCCTGCCGTGGGAGACCCGGAAGAGGCTCCTGGCTTCGGATTGGCTCAGCTCCAGCCGTTGCGGCCACCTGGGGAGTGAACCATCAGACGGAAGGAAGATCTTCCTCTCTGTCTCTCCTCTCTGTATATCCACCTTTCCAATGAAAATAAAATGAATCTTAAAAAAAAAAAAAAAAGATGCCACTTGGGGCACCGTGTCCCAAGTCTGAGTGTCTGAGGTAGAGCCCCACTTCCTGCTAAGGCACGCCAGGGCACTCGGGGGATGGCCTCAGGGTTGTGTTCCTGCAGCCCTTGTGGGAGACCTGGATTGGTTTCCCACCTCCTGGATCTGGCCTGAATCAGATCTGGCTACTTCAGGAATTCGAGTAAGCAACCTACAAATGGCAGCTTCATCGGTCTATAGCTTTGTCTCTGAAACAAACCTATAGCAGGCCAATGTCTCTATAGGAAAGCTGTAGTATGATGACTAATCTGTAAGGTGCTCCCTTGAAACTGAGCGGCTATGTTGTTTCCCAACATGCTTGTACTCAGTAACTTGTCACCCATTGGTGATCCTAGCCGGAAGTGCTTCTGACATGGATAGTTGTAAGCTCAAATTCGACCATTTCTCCGTGTTTGTTAGTTGGTGCGCGTCTAAATCGCTGTGAACTCAGTTTCTACAGGTACCACAAACCACTGCCATCATCTTTTCTGATGCTCAAATCGTCCTAAATTTGTCAAGTGGGAGCTCTAATTTCTTTAGAAGCGTTTATACTAATCTAGTGTGTATGTCACAAAAACATGATGGTTTAAGGGCACACAAAACTCCAAAATGCAAATTGCATTCACATATTTTGTGTACCTTTTGAGTAATTTGTCAGCATAAAATATTTGCTACTTAAAACAACTTGAGAAAAAAATAATCGGTTGGCAATCCCTTTGATTTTCTTAGAACTGTACTGTAAAGGCATTTCCTTTGATCCTGATGTGGATGAATTATAATAGGACTTTTCCCTACGAAATTCAATGAATTTTGATTTTTATATTTACTTGAGATTGTAATAAGATTTTAAAGAACCCCAGCTTTTAAAAAAAGGTTTAATTGAAAGACAAGAGTTACAGAGAGAAGGAGAAAGCCAGAGAGAGAGAGAAAGTGCATGCTCCCATTCCCCGGTTCATTCCCCAAACACGGGGGTGAAAGCCAGGAGCCTGGGCCTTCATCGGGTGCCCCCACGTGGGGAGCAGGAGCCTGGGCCTTCATCTGGGTCTCCCCACGTGGGGAGCAGGAGCCTGGGCCTCAATCCGGGTCTCCCCGTGTGGGAAGCAGGAAGCCAGCTCCCTGGGCTATCACCTCTCCTCCCTACGGTCTGTATTAGCAGGACGCTGGTGTTGGGGTATCCAGGTTCCAGTCTGGAAGAAAGCAGGAAACCCAAGAAGCCAAATTGAATCATCCCTGTTGGAAAACTTTCTAAGAAATCCAAGCAGACACTTCTGTTTATAACTGTTGACCCAAACTGTAGTTTCCCGCCTGTGAAGAAATCTACAGAAGACAGAGGAAACAGGGCATCTTCCCTGGGCAGGACCTTCTGTAGCCACGTAAGCAGCCACGAAAAGCAGCTGGGCAGCTTCAATGAGCATTTCGTAACAGTGATGTCTAAAGGAGTGAACTTGACCATGGTCTTTACAGTCATTTGTAAAACAGTTCTGGAGAACAGCTTCCTCAGACCATCACTTCACTGGGCATATAAAGATGAAAATGTTATGCCATTTGTTCTTTAGAACATATTTTGAGGACCCAGCACAATAGCCTAGTGGCTAAAGTTTGCCTTGAATATGCTGGGATCCCATATAGGTGCTGATTCGTGTCCTGGCTGCTCCACTTCCCTTCCAGCTCCCTGCTTGTAGCCTGGGAAAGCAGTCGAGGATGGCCCAGAACCTTGGGACCCTGCACCCTCATGGGAGACCCAGAAGAAGCTCCTGGCTTCTGGCTTCAGATCAGCTCAGCTCCAGCCATTGCGGGCCAATTGGGGAGTGAACCAGAGGATGGAAGATCTTTTTCTGTCTCTCCTTCTCTCTGTGAATCTGCCTTTCCAATAAAAATAAATAAATCTTTTAAAGTATATATTTTTGAAAGTTTCAAGTAGCAAATGCTAGGACTCACAAGACAAACAGATGTGCCCAGCTTTCTGTTGCTTTGGCACAATGGTTCAAACCTCAGCCAAGCAGAAAAGAATGGAATAACTCCGTTCAGATGACCATAGCAAGTCCGAATCCATGGTCCCCGTGTAAATGTATCCCTTTGTCAAAAATCTCCCTAAATTCAATTCCTTCTACAACAGCCTTGCCAAGGAGGCTTCACAGCATCACTGCCAGCGTTTAGATCAACTTCAGTGGGCTGCTAACGTTAGCCTGTTACACCACTCTACAATTCTAGCTTGAAAGTCATAGCACCCTCCCCCTAATTCCTTATCTTAACAGGAAAAACAAATGAGTCAGTTTCCTTCCAGAAAACTAGCATTATGCTGCCTGTTCTTCCCCAAATCTTCTAGTTCAAGGACATTGGCTCAAATTTGGATTGCCACCCGCTTGTAAATGGGATCATAAGTGCATTCCACACTGCCCTGAATTCAGCGGCCGTCTGACCACGGGTGTGTAGCTTCTTGTGGATAGAAGACTACACTACTGACCGGGTCAGTGCTTCTAGATCCCAGAGCATGCATCTCTGCAGGCCCAGCTTTTCCAAGGGCTGGCCTGGAGGCTAAGCACACTCACAAGCATGTTTTCTTTGGCCTGCAGTGTGCTGTTGTTGTTTGTTTTTCAAGCAACATCAGCTGCCAACATTCACAAATGAGACGTCCCATCATAATCCAGATCTACCGCTTCTCTTGAGAATCTGAAAAGTCTGTCAATGTGGGGACAGTTTTATTAGGCCACCTGGAGTGGAGAAACTGTTTCCTCCTTACGTGGAGTGAGTGGCTATCCAATTTGCCCCAGTCCCCACCACTCCCTAGTCTGAGTCCTGGCTGCCCCTATCCAGATCCCTTATCTGCCTGCATTTGATGTTGGCATCAGGATCTTTACTCTATAGGGGCACTGTTTGCCCTGGGCTACAACCCCACATGTTCCTGGCATACAGACGGACGTGTACCTCCGCAGACAAAACAGGAAGCCGTGACAATGCATGAAGACTGTTGCCTTCATTCCCAGCACAAGGCAAACTCTGTTCCCCGACCCCTCCTTCCTTAGGCAAACAGGCCCAGAACTCAGCCCTCCTCTTTCTGCCCGGTCAGCTCCTTCCACCTGCTCCGTCTCCTGCAATTTGCTCCGGGTTTTCAGCTTCCTTGCTGAAAAAAACAAACTGTGGCTTTTTTTTTTTTTTTAAGTTTTACTGCTAATTGCTGCAGGGAAACGGACAGGAAATAACAAGCAGGAGGAAATTACCAAGTTTAAAAAGACTTTAGGCTTAGTCATGGTCCCTGGTTCCTTTAATGAGGTGGCACCTGGTGCCACTGTTTGCATTCTGTCTCAGCTCCTGGATTACCTGCGGAGGGCCCGGAGCAATTGCACGCCCCAGCTCGGGCCGGCAGGTGGCAGCACAGGGCATGTCTTCAGCCCTTTCTTCAGCCAGCGGGCAGGCGGGCACCAGTTTCTAGAAGGTCTGACTTCTTGCCACACCAGGGCCAGCACTTGGGCTCAGATCCGGTACAAACAAGAACCGGCCCAGAGCCTCCCCTGACCCGGTGCTCCTGGTCTGCCAAGGAACCAGCTGTGGCCTCCGTCTGGATGCCTTTGCACTGTTTAGCATCATGATTAGAATCATGAACCATCCGGACTCATGGAAATTTTCCAGCCCCAGCCACTAATTCATAGCCAAGTCAACCAAGGCCTCCAGACTTGACCGGTGTGGGCTGGGAGCCTCCCTGGATGTTTGCGTGGTTCCACCCATGCCAGCCTGCCCCTCCCAGCTCAAAAAGCGTATATAGGAATGTCTAACTCGGATGCATCTTCCCAGAGAGTAGGACTGTGCTAGGAAATAGAGACCTGGCAGTCATAGGGAAATCGAAAGAAGCTCTTAGGGTCAAGCACAGTAGCCTAGTGGTTAAATACTCAGCTTGCATGTGCCAGGATCCCATATGGGCGCCAGTTGGTGTCCTGGCAGCTCCACTTCCCATCCAGCTCCCTGCTGTGGCCTGGGAAGGCAGTAGAGGACGGCCCAAAGTCTTGGGACCCTGTACCCGTGTGAGAGACCAGGAAGAAGCTTCTGATTCCTGGCTTTAGCTCAGCTCCAGCCATTGTGGCCACTTGGGAAGTAACCCAAGGGATGGAAGATCTTTCTCTCTGTCTCTCCTTCTCTGTGTAAATCTGACTTTCCAATAAAAATAAATAAATCTTTTTTTTAAAAAAAATGGGAAGAGCCATGTCACAAAGGCAGCAATGGCTTGAAGGGCTCAGGGTAAAGAAGGGGACAGTCTTGGCTACTACCCGTCAGGGAGTCTTTTGGTGCTGACATGCTGGGGGTCGCAGGCCCAGCGCCCTCCTGCTGAGGCCCCATCTGCTTTAGGAGCCTGGAGAGAGAAGCCCACCATCCCCAGCCTGGCCTTACCCAAGCTGCTCCCTCCCTACTTCAGGGAGCTTAGAAACTGCTTTCAGGACCCGAGCCAAACATACAGAAAATGGTCATTAAGAAAGAGGCCCCCGTGGTCCTCTGGCCTAGGAGTGAGGATGTCAGGACCCCACCGAGGGCACCTGTGTGTGCTACTAGGCTGTGGCTCCTGACCCCAGCTTTCTGCTAACAGTCCTGGGAAGCAGCCGTGATGGCTTCAGCTGCTGGGCTCCCGCCACCTGATGTGGGAGACCTGGCCTGGGTTCCTGGCACCCGACTTTGTCCCAGCCTAGCCCTGACCACCGGGGACATCTGGGGAGTAAACTAGAAGGCAAAAGAATGCTCTGCTTCATTTCTCCCCCTCCTCCCCTCTGTCTTCTCTCGCTGCCTCTAAAATAAATAAAATCAAAAATGCTTTGTACACCATATGGACTTTCCTGGAACATATAGGACACACACATCCAGAGAAGATGGAAAGCATAATTACAGTGAAGAGGGGGCAGTGGCTGTGGGCAATCTCCCTGCCAGTCTTGAGCTTTTACTTGGCTCCTGAAGAAGATGACAAGCATGTGCTAATGACGAAGGACAGGATAGGGAAGGGCCTCTCGGCTGGACGGAGCAGGCCCCCTGGGAGGCAGGGGCCTACAAAGCTGGTCTATGCATGGCTCCAGGCTTTCACTGGCTCCCTGCAGCTAAACACATCCCAGGCCACAGCTCTCGTGGGAATTCCTCAGAGGTGCCTGCCAACATACCAAGCCCCTTTTCTTGGGATTCCTACAGGAAGGTTCTTAATTTCTTCCCTCCTTCTGCATCCGGCTGCTCGATTTCTGGTTCTTCTTTTAGAACCAAAGAGAGGAGAAATACCCTGCAGGAACCTTCCTTAAGAGCAGTACAGATATCTTCCATAAAGCTGAGTTAACCACGCGGGAGGACCAGCAGTTAAAATGAAAATGGAGCGAGAGCCTGGTCCTCATTGCTGTCTGACTAAGGACCCTCTGCAAAGCTGGAGTGAGCCCATGGAAGCCCAAGTCCAGAGTGGGTGGTGATTTTTTTTTCTCACAGAGAGGGAGCCATAGGGACCCTCTCCTCTTCTCCCACATTCAGAGGGGAGACGCTGTGGCTCTGCCTGCAGAACGTCAGAGTGCCCTCACTGCTGCCTGAGGGAAAGCAAGCAAGGGGAACAGGCCCCCCCCAGGTTCCCGAAACCCCCCAAGACCAGGAGATCCTGGAAGAGGACTGGGAGCCCCTGGCATCCAGGAATTTCCTCCAGGTTACCCATGTGAATATAGAGGCCCAAACACTTGGGTCATCCTCTGCTGCTTTCCCAGGTGCATTAGCAGGGAGTCGGGTGAGAAGTGGAGCAGCCAGGACTTGAACAGATGCCTATAGGGGATGTTGGCTCCACAAGCAGAGGCTTAGCTTGCTGTGCCACAACACTGGCCCCAATGGGATTCTTTAAAATAGTTCCCTGATAAGCTCAGGGTCTCCTCCCCTTGTCTGAGCCCTCTTGCAGGGGTGGGGGTGAGAGGGAAGATGGGGGGGAGGGGCGGTCACTGAAATAGAAAGACACACTGAATCTAGCCCAGTGGGCATCTGCCTCTTGGCTTCAGGGCGGCAAACACCTCTGCCACCTCTGCAGGGATGGTCCTTCAGCATCTGTCAGCGCCGCTCAGCAGCCAGCTGCTCTCCAACCGCTTATCCTACGTGGAAAGAGCTGGTGATGGCAGCGACACCGATTGTTAGGGTTGACAAGGACACGGGGAAGATCCTAGAGCTTCTCCAGTTAATGTCCTGCACTTGGAGTTTATATTCAGGGAACTGCTGTCCTGTGACAGACATTTTCTCCCAACGATGGCAAGCTCTTCTCAGCCACCCACCAGCGGTGGCACAGATGATAGAAACAACACACACACTCACTCACCATGAATTCTGTGCTGGTGACAGCCCAGCTCTGGGAGATGGTGCTATGAGAGTGGTCCCACATGCACGGCATGCACATGAGTTATAATGACCCTGCCCTTAGCTGGTGCGGTGACTTAACAGGCTAATCCTCCACCTTGCAGTGCCAGCATCCCATATGGGCACTGACTGGTTCATGTCCCAGCTATTCCACTTGCAATCCAGCTTCTGACCTGGAAAAGCAGTGGAGGATGACCCAAGTCATGAGGACCCTGCACCCCCATGGGAGACCTGGAAGAAGCTCCTGGTTCTCAGCTTTGGACTGGCCAAGCTCTGGCTGTTGCAGCTATTTGGAGAGTGACCCAGCAGATGAAAGGCCTCTCTCAACCTCTGCTTCTCTCTGTAAAATCTGCCTTTCCAATAAAATAAATAAATCTTAACTGTTCTCTACAGCTGTGTCTTAGCAGCAATCCAAGATGGGTAAATGGTAAGTAGAGCGTGGTACTTGCTTAGATACTGAGGAATACTACTCAGCCTTAAAAAGGGGAGGGAGTTCCAGCACCCACCACAACATGGATGAGATTTGATGCAATTATCTTCAGTGATATCAGAAGTCACAAAAAAGACAGATATTGTATGATTTCTCCAATAGGAAGTACCCAGGATAGTCATGTTTATAAAAACAGAAGAATACTGGCTGCCAGGGACTAAGGGGAGGAGACCCTGAGAATTTTTTTAATACAAATGAGAATGTTCTGGAGATGGGTGGTGGGTGGTGATGGTAGCATCCTGGGTGTGTGCTTAAAGCCCCTGGATGGGCCACTTTAAAGTGATCGTTTATGCTTTGTATAATTCTTATCAGAGGAGGCAGGGGGTTGGGAAGAGTGACTGCCAGCCAGTGTGAGCTCCAGGGAGCTGTCTTACACATGTTCAGTGGGGGAGACATGGTTTCAGCTCTGACACTTGGATCTAAATTCACAGTCAGAGAAATTCACGAGCTCATTATGCAGCCATCGGTCGGACAACATATCCGTGGCTTGCATCATGACGACACAAAGCTTATCAGCCAGGCAGTCTCCTTAGCTTACAGATCATGGCTATTCCAACTCCAGTGTACCTGCCGTTCTGCCTCAGTGGGTCTGGGATGCGACCTGGAGAGTTCTGTGTGTCTGATGGGTTCCCAGGTGGTGCTGCTGCTCATGGGACCCCATGTGTTATTTACTACCAGTGGGGGCCTTTGCCCAGGTGTCACCCCTGAGCGCACCAGGAGGTGAGTGCGCCAGAGCCTGCAGGGAGAGCTGTTCCTGGCTGGTTAAAGTTATTTCTAGAATCCTCTTGTTCTCTTCTCATTGCCATCCAAAGTCCAGTTTTGGGGGGACCTGTAGCTGCTTCCTTTTCTGTACACTCAGCATGAGCCATCCCTAAATAAATCCTTTGTCCTTTTTTCTCCATAGGTATAGGCCTGATCAGCAGCCTTCTTCAAAAGCAAGGAGAAAGAGAGTGAGAATAGGGAAAAAAAAAAAAACATCAAAAGCAAAGGACTTCCCTCTGAAGTCATCTGCAAGAACCTGTGGTGGCTCCCATAAGCAGGCGAGCTGCAGTTCCCAGCACCTAGAGGTGTGCTGGGGACCTGACGGGGTCTCTGCCCGCCTCTCCCACTCCACCTCTTGCCCTTCTTCCCCTTGGCCTCAGCCCCACTGAGCTCTGTGTCTCTTGCCTTTGTTCACATGCATGGATTTCACAATCAGCCTCTCTCCCAACTCCATCCTCTATGGCCTGGTTACAGCAGCTCTCCTCTGGATCTAGCAGGGCATGGCCCTGGGTCATGTTCCGGGCCTCGTCTCTCCTGGGAGCCGCTGTCCACAGGCACCACCTCCCTTACGATCCTCCATGTCCGGCCACACTGTCACGCTTTCCCTGGTCACAGCACTCTGCGGTATTTGTCAACGCAGTCTCCTGTTTTTGTCCTCTGCTGGCGATGGGCTCCTGTAGGGATGGGAAGGTGTCCCTAGTGTGGTATCTGGGACACAGGAGGCACTCTGACAGTTTGGCAGACTTTGTGTGACATTTGAGAAAGACATTGTAGAGATCCTGAAACTGCATGTGGTTGCCCTCCAGCAATTTTTATAACTGGCCAATGTCTAGACACCCATTTTTTTGCATTTAGCAACCGCAACTAAACTCCATCTCTCACCCCAATAAACTGCCTTCTTGGCAGCCTCTTTCTGTAGCATTAACTATATCTGTATCCTGATGCAGATAAAATATACACTAGGTGTTAATGGGTTTTTTTTTTTAAGAATTATTTATTTTTATTGGAAAGTCAGATATACAGAGATGAAGAGAGGAAGAGCTCCCATCTGCTGGTTCACTTCCTAAGTGGCCACAACAGCCAGAGCTGAGCCAATCTGAAGCCAGGAGCCAGGAGCTTCTTCCGGGTCTTCCACATGGGTGTGCAGGGTCCCAAGGCTTTGGGCCATCCTCGACTGCTTTCCCAGGCCACAAGCAGAGAGTTGAATGGGAAGCAGGGGTACCAGGACACGAACCATTGCCTACATGGGATCCCGGCGCATGTAAAGCTAGGACTTTAGTCACTAGGCTACCGTGTCAGGTCCACTAACAGTGACTTTTTAAAGGAATTTGGGAGAGGTTAGAACCTCTTGGAATATTAGGATGCTGAGTATACTCTTCTTCTGGCTGATTTTATCCTAACATAACGGTTATGTCTCCAATGTTGAGGTTGTTGGGTGACCAGTAGTTACTAGAAGTCTCCAAATTGGTACGTCTTTATGTGGATGCACAGGCTCTTGCATAAATACTGCCTGCTTTAAGCCAAGTACCAAGCCAGGGGCTCCTACTGCCAAAGGCTTCCGTCTTTAGCAGGGAACAGCCACAAATGCTACGCTAGACTTCTCAGCTCTGACCACTTCACTGGCTTCTCCCCTTCTTCCCTCCCGAGCTTTCCTCTTCCCTCCTGCTTCTCTGGGCCTTTTTTGCTTCCCTGGGCCTTTTCTGCTTCCCTCGGCTCGTTCCTCTTCCTTGGCCGGTGTGTTTGTGTGAACCCTCCCCAAGGCCTGTCCTGGTCTCTGCACTTCTCACTCTTCAGCTGGACATGGTCTGTGCCATGTGTCCTTGGCATTTCTCTATCCCCACACCTGTGTCTATCACCATCCCTGTCATCAAGGCTAAATGAACATTTTAAAAAGTTTATTTTATCTGAAGGGCAGAGAAACAAACAGTTCCTCTTCTCTGCTAGTTCATGTCCTAAATCCCCTTGCAGCCAGAGCTGGACTAGGCCAAAGCTCCAAGCTGGGAGCTCAGTCTATCTCCCACAAGTGAGTGGTGGAGACCCAATGACTTGAGCCGCTGTCTGCTGCCTTTCCAGGGTATGCATTCACAGGAAGTTAGAATCAGGGATGAAGCCAGAACTCCGAGCCAGGCCCTCGGATGCAACATGACTGTGTCCCAGGCAGCTGGGCCAGACTCCTTGCCTAGACTGGTGCATGCAACTGCCCGCTTGCCCGTCACGATGGCACCTTGAACACAGCATGTCATGAGTGATTCCTCTCTTTTCTAGTAGCTGCTGTGGCTAACAGAACCTCATTTCCTCAGCTGTGCAGCTACTGATTTCAAAATCACCCTTAACTCCTTTCTTTCCCACCCAGCTCCTGCCCAATCAAGTCCTGTTGGTCGCTTTCTGCACTCTTCCTTGAGCCCACCTGCTCCCCCTTCTTTTACCTGGGAGACTCCTCACCTCTCTCGGATTCCTGGTTCAGGCTTCCTGTTGATTCCTCGGCCTCCCAGCCTGCCCCACGATAGCTCCTCTTTAGACTGCTGCCCGAATGTCTCTCAAAACTAATATTATCACTCTTCCCTGGCGATCTTTCAATAAATCCCTCTTGTCTATCAAGCCCAAAGCACGCCCCCCTCACTCCACTTACCTTACCCACCTCTTCATCTCTTATTTCTAAGAATTTTTGGAAAGCCAGCATTGTGCTGCCGCAAGTAAAGGCACCTCTTGCTATATCCGGATCCCATATTAGAGGACTGGTTTCAAGTCCCAGCTATTTTTACTTCCCTTTCAGCTCTTTGCTAATACACCTGGGAAAACAATGGGAGCCATCGTGGCCACCTGCTGAATTCATTCCCCAAAATACCTGCAATAACCCGGGCTGGGCCAGGCCAAAACCAGGAGCCAGGAACTCAAACTAGATGTCCCACGTGGTGGGCATGGACCCAAACACTTGGGCCGTCATTTGCTGCTTCCCATGCTGAGCACGGTCTGCACGCTGGGATCAGAAGCAGCAAGCAGAGCTGCACTCAGACATCCCAATATGAGACTTGAGTGTCTGCTGGGATTTCTCAACCTCTAGGCCAAACACTGCCCCTCCCCCCCGCCAGCCCAGCCTCCTCTGCTGACCTGCTACCATCTCCTCGGGGCACAGTCTGGCTCCACTTGCAGGGACTTTCCACAGACCCTGGAAATGCAATCAGGAAACCAGCTGCCTCCAAGATCCGCCCACCTGCGGGCTCCTTAGTGAAGAAGTCAAGTGTGAGCGCTCAGGGCCGGCCGCCAGGATGGTTCCACTCAGGCTGTACTACGGTTGTTTGTATGTCGCCCCACCTTGGAATGAGCTCCTAGGATATAAGACTCTCACTCTTTTGTACTCTGGCCTTTGGTACAGAACTTGATACATACCAGGCCTTTCACCAATGTTTAATGAGTAAGTGAAACGATAAAGGATTAAATACATAACTGCCTATGATATAAGTCCGAATAAGAGTAATGAAGTGTGACTAAATTGCTGTCATAGGGTGTTCAAAGACTGAGTCATGTTTATTTGAGATCCCCCCCAATAAAAAAAAAAGAAGACTGCATAATTGGTGGCCATCTTTCAATCTAATCCAGGAGGATATGCACTCCCAAAAGTTGATGGAAAATGGAATTGAAAGATGAATACATTTTGCTGCAAAGATTCTAGGAATCCAAGCACAATTTTTTCATAATACGCATTCTTCACAAACTTTTGGAAGCTCCCTTTCATGTGCTTGCTTATTTTCAGGCAAGGTCCGTTCACTCAGTTCACAGCAAGGCCTAGTCCTTCTCCAGCTCCCTTCCTCAAGATGAACCTGGCTTTGCCTTTTCCATCCCTGGGCATGACAGATCTTTTATTATTATTATTGTTATTATTATTACTTTATTTGTTTTATGATACAGTTCCATAGGCTCTGGGATTTCCCTTACTCAACTCCTCAAATCTCATCCCCCTCACTAATTTCCCCTATATTGTTATAATAGTATAGTCCTTCATAACACAGTCATTAAGTCCATCATTCTAACAGCAGGTCTTTATTTTAGTTTTGCATATGATTTCTGGTAATGATTTATCTATTTTCCAAGAGGGCTACCCTCCTGATTCTAGAAAGTATTTAAGGACCACTCTATTTCTACTAGAACTTCTTGTACGCAAGGAGCTCCAGAAATGTGTGTGTTGAATGAGGAAAAAAAGCACTGCTCTGGCTCCCCTAGTACTGGCAAGGGCCCCTCGAGAGCTGGCGTGCTCATGGCCGGAACACCTTCCCTACCCTGTGATTTGCACAGCTGTCTACTTTCACTTTCTTTGGATCCCATCTTATTCTGCAGATCTTTAGAACTTGGAATGCTGAAGTTCTAGAGCCTCCTGGGCTCGTAGCTCACGCAGCTCATGGAGTGCTGACCAGTGTGGTTAATGGTTAGTCCCTAAGCCAGCAGCCAAAGGTCCTTACGTCTGAAAGAATAACAACAGGCACGCACCAATTGGTAGTTTAGATTTCTTTGGTGACTCATGACTGTCACCCTACTGGTCCTTTTGTAGTTATATCAGGCACATGATGACCCTCTTTTTCAAAAAAAGAAAAAGAGAGTAGGCGTTGGATGGGTAAGGCCATACCACAGAGCCTCCTTGGAGACCCAGCTCCACTCCAATCCAGTTCCCTGCTAATGGAAGGTACTAGGTGATGGCCAAGTAGTTGAGTCCCTGCCACCTGTATAGGAAGCTCAGATGAACTTTCTAGCTCCTGCCTTCAGCCTAGCCTGGTCCTGGCTGTTGTGGGCATCGAGGGAGTGAACCAGTAGATAGAAATCTCTGTCTCTCTCTCTGCCTTTCAAATAAATAAGTCAAACTTTTTCAAGAGAGAAAAAAGGGATCACAGAGCAGGAGAATCCGGCCCAAGGGCAAATACAGAAGGACAGGCACAAAGGAACAATGCATTCCCCTCAGCAGTGTCTGTGGGCTCCGCTGTGTGTCAGAACCCACACAGAACTTCAGGTCCTGCTGCCCGAGTTCTCAGGCCTGTGCTTGGCTTGGCCGGCAGTGACAGAATATCTCCCTTTTCTGCAGGCTCTGAGAACACAGAGCAGAACTTAATCTTATTGTCTTTTTCATCTCTGGTGGACAATTGTGGTTCCTTCTCCTTTCCTACAAGTGCCCAAGTTTCTAGGTCCAGATTTCCCATGTCCAGGGTTAGTTGTGACCCACTGCGTGAGGCCAGTGCAGCCGTCACACAGATCTCATGAACCCACATGGGCTCATCTGAGGGGAGCTTGGGACCTGGACTCTTGTTGGCCTGAGCATCGGGATGTCTCAGCTCTGCTGGGGCCATTGCCAGAAGCTAGAAGCTTCTGGGACAGAGACATTGCATCATGTGTTAGCTGAAGAACAAATCCAACCCAGGAGAGGTAGAGTCGAGAAATGGACCCCAGCTGTCTGAATCCTGGCTCCCTCTATGCCAGTGAGTCCATGAATTCCTTTTAGTGCCAAAGCCCATTTGAAGTTGTTTTATTTTGCTTGAAACCTTAAGCATTCTAACCGATACACCCTTGTTAGTATACAATCTGACAGCAAAAGTCCCTGACTCTTCACCATCATGACCCTGGATGCACAGCAGGTATTCAATAAATAACTCAAATGGCCCCATCTCAGCTGGAAACAACATGACCTGTGAGCTCCTCCGGGTTCTCTGGCCAGCAGGGGCATCTGTGACCCAGCAGAGGGGTGGTGTGGATCTGGAAGCCACATTGTACCTCCACACACCCTGGGAATATGTGAGGGTCTTGGAGGGTTCCCCAGGGTGGCGGCCACCTCCCTCCTCTGTGAGCGTCTGTGAACCAGAAGCTCAACAAGGACCCACACATGATGACCAATGAAACAAAGCAGAGACGGTGGCTTGTCTCATCAGCTGCATGAACTTCCCAGGGCTCAAGTGCGGACTAGGACACATAGCTGGGTGGGGCTGGGTCTCTCCTGCCCTCCCCGCAGGAGCAAAGGCTCTCCCAAGAAGAGCGAAGAGAGGGCGATATGAGCATGGAGTCTCCTTCCCAATGTACTGATCTTACTAAACCCTTTCTCCCTCTCCAGGAAGCTGCAGGGCACGCTGGGCTCCTCCAGCTCCTTTCCCAAGAATGAAAGCACCAGGAATGGGAAGATGCAATCTCCCTGACACCCATCACGTGCAAGTTGCTCAAGTCAATTGCTTCTATTTTGTTTCCTATCAAAATGGTTATTTTTCAATGTGGTGGAATTTGTCCTCAGCTCAAATATCCTTCTTTCTGGAAACATTCACACACTCTGGCAATCCCAAAGGAGTTAGCGAGCTTCCTGTAAAATCACGCAGCATTTCAAAGGGAGAAACAAGAATTGACAGCAAAATTATACAATCAGGGGCCTGGGGCTGGAGGGCTGCTCCTGGTACGTGCTCACTATGCTCATCAAAGGCATTTCAAGAGCGCTGAGATCTCCCACACTGCCCACGCGACCGTCAGTTTCTGGATGAGCTCAGCGCCACACAGGGCACATTAGTCACTGGGAGAACAAAACCCAAGGTTAACCCTTGATAGCACAGGGGGCAATGGTCTTCCAAGTGGAATTCCAGGAAATCCAGGGAAATACCACTCAGAGGAAGTATGTTCCATGTTCCCGATTTCCCTAATGTCAAGGCTGCGAGCATTGTCCCAAACAAATAGTCAGTCTGGCCATGTGTTTGTCTGCCACATGCTTTTGGTTTTACTCAACAAGGTCCTTTTTCCTGCTTCTGTCCTTTGTGGGGATTTTTTTTTTAAGGTAAACATTTATCATTCAGCTTTCAAAAGGCTTCCTCAAAACACATAATTTGTCGCTTTGAAGTTTTGTGGATCAACTCATGATCATAATAACCCCCCTAAAATGAGCCAAAAGGACATCTAAGAGTCAAAAGTTTTCCTGAAAACTACCGTATTGGCTATGGGAGGCCACCAGCAGGCCTGAACCCAGCAAGGAGCTGCTCTGCACTTGTGGCTGAGCCTAACCCCACCTAGCTCCCTGGTGAACCCCAGCCTGGGGGTCACAAACTCTGCTGACCTTGAGAAGGAATCTAAGACAAGAAGGGAAACCTAGGCCACAGCAGTTTGAGACAATAGGTTGCCATCCTCTTCTCCAACTTGAAGCTGTTCTGTCATCCATCTCCTGCCCTGCGTTGTACCCTCAGCAGCTCTCCAATTCCACTGTCGTAGCTAGCCATCTTTGCCAGTGGGATTTGCCATTAGCAGCTGTCCAGAACCATTTCTGAGCCTGCTACCGAGAAACTGCTCCCAAGCAAGCTGATTCAGGAATTACTCAGCCGCCCACCTGCCCTTGAGTCTTTTCCTTCCCGCACATCACACAGGCTGCTGGAGCAATCAAACTGTAACCACACATCTAACTCCCCATCCCTGTCAGATATTTGAGAAGTACTTTGATAGCCTGATGGATTGATGTGTACCTGAAGGAAGGAGACAGGAGTTCCAAGAGAAGCAGCTATATACTCCTTAATGGCAAGCATCTTTCTTGCTGACTCATAATCCCTGTCTTAGCTCAGGCCAAAGGCCTAAGGGACAGCTTTGGGTGAAAAACGCGCCCTTGGAGCCGGGTGAGCCCCCACAAAGAACAGTTCTAGGCAATGGCCAATGGGGACGCACACCTCCGGGTCTCTGCTAGTTGATCCCAGGCATGAGCCATCGCAGTCCTGTGCCTTCTCTGAGGCTGGTCCCACTCAGCCAGGGCAATCACTAAGGCTCCTGTTGGTTTCTCACAGCTCCTGCTGACCAGGGGCCAGGGAGAGCCATCGCTGTCACTATGACCTCTGACATTAACCAGTGCTGAGGGCTCTTGGGCCCCGTGAAGGGAGGGACATATGATAGGGATGTTCTGAGTATGTGTCAGTTCCTGACCTGGTGGATTTGGGGCTTGCTGGGCAGCAGTGACCTTTCAAGGAACAGGGCTTGTAGAGGGGGTGGGGGACAGCCAGCCTGAGCTCTGAGCTGATCCAGGCATGGATCTAGGGACCTGCCATTTGCCTTGTGCTCCTCCCAATCACCACCTGCCACACAGCAGTCTCAGGGCTGATGTTCCTAGCGGGAGACAGAAATGACAGAACCTTTGAGGGGCACCCCTGGAGGGCCTAGGTGGTCATACCCTGGGCCCTAAGAACAAGCTTTGTTCTCTTGGTTCTGTGCAAAATGCCAGTATGCTTCTGCCTGCAGGAGGCTGACTCTGTTGTCAGCTGTGGGAAGAAAGAAAAAAACAGCCCGAGTTGCTATTTACACCCTGAAGTACAAGTTGGGTAAAAATAGCGCTGGCCGCTTGGTCCAGCTTCAAACCCCATTGCAGAAAGAGATTATTTTTGGAAGATAAGATTCTCCTCCCCGCCCACAGATCTGAAAATGGTCACCTATCCGGAAGAGGAGAGGAGAGACAATCCCACACAAAAGGGAAGCATCTTCTGACTCTGTCCCCGTGCAGGGCAGCACGCCGCGCACCAGTCCGGAAGCGCCCTCCTCCTGTGGCACCAGGGCAGGCTTGTGGATGACCTAGTTCGAGGTCCAGTGCAAGTGAATTAACCTTGACTCCAGCCAGAAGAGGCAGCTGTTGGAAGGTGGATACTCTTGCATGGTATAGCTGGTGACCTATCTGCCTCTCAAAAGAGGAGGGTAGAGACTGACCAGAGTGGTCCAGCAGACCCCCAAGTGACCGCTTAGAGCCTGAGGGCCTGGAAGTCCGTCTGCACTCCGTGAGGATGGACATGGAATGGCCAGAAAATGATGAACACACTCCCAGAAGCCCGGTTGGATACTGCCTCTGGATTTGGGAACATCTGATTATTGAAGGCTAGAAGTCCGTCCCCCTCGCATTGCTTGGCACTCTGGCCTGGGTACATCCAAGTTCAGTAAGAGAACCACACGACAGTCAGGAGAAGGAGAGCCCCTCCTTTTAAAAATACATATAATGCTATTTGCTCAATTATTGGGAGCATATGCAAAGAGCTCAAGACTGAGAACTTTCATCTGTTGGTTCACTCCCAAATGCCTGCAATAAACTGGAGCTTAACCAGGCGAAAGCCAGGAGCAGGGAGTATGTCAGGGACCCAATACTGGCTGCTTCCCTGGGTGCACATCAGCAAGAAGCTGCAATCAGGAGCGGGGCTGGGGCAGTGACAGCTGTGAAGCCACATCCTTAATCCCCTTGGCCACAGTCACAGTCCCAAAGAGGGGGCAAAGTGAGAGGCAGCCAGCTCCAGAAGACACGCAGAAGAAGCAGTGTATGCCTCAGGTGTGAAGGCAGCTCACTGCAGCCCAGCGTTTCCCCCAGCATCAGACAGAAGCCCTCCCTGTGTCCCCTGGGTGTGACCAAGTCACCGAGGCCACGGAGAGGAGTGATGCTTCCCTGGGCTGAGCCGCTGAGGCCGAGAAGCAGCAGCTTGTGGGAAGCACATGTGCAGAGGCTGGGCCGGAGTCCAGAGCAGTCTTTCAACTGCAGCATATAGCAGGTCGGACTCTTAGAGGGGCTTGCCTCACGTCCAGCTGCCATGTGACAGCAAGTCTCCTGACTGGCCAATGTCTTCACTTCTTGAGAAGTGCATTGCACTTGCAGAAAACCCTCAACGCTTCCTGTGCCCCTAGTAAAGCATGTCCCCCTTTCTGTAACATCCTTACCCCCTAGGCTTAGCAAGATGTCCAGAAACTGATCCCCTTCCTCGGATGTGTCTGGCTGTGAGAAGCTCAGGCCAGCCAGGGCCTGGGTCAGTAATGACGCAGGAGGCCACAGAAACATCGCCTGACCACAGGGACTGATGATGGCCCCGGGAGGGGAGGCCAGCAGCTCTGTGGAGTTACAGATACTTAAGCTTTTTGTCCTGGGGCCTGAGTCTCCCCGAGGACCTGGGAGACAAGGCCACGTAGTCCTCTGGCTGGCACTGCTTCAGCTTTTTTATTTCCAAACTCAAGAAATCCAGAGAGTGCTGACTCCTCTGGAGGGCTGAACGAGCTCAGGTGTCTCGCTGCCCTCTCTTCTCTGGGGATTGTAGGCCAAGGTGTCTGGGCTTTCCCCGGCAGCCTAGGTCAGCTTCCTTCTGACTCAGCTTTCTCCGTCTCCCTATTAATAGCCACTGCTTTGGCTAAATCCATGCACAGCGTGATTACAGATTCATAATGCGCCTCCAACAACGAGTCAGCCACCAGTGTGCAGCCAGCCTGCCAGGTCTCTACCCACACAGCATAGGCGTCAGGTTCAGGGCTCCCCAACCCCCCAAAAGGGGCAGCAGGTCAGAGGGCTGCCCCTGCCTTTCCCCGGAGCCTTCATGCTCATGGCTCATCCTCTTGTCTGGTGGCGTGAACTCTGCAGCGACTTGGGTTGCTCCATCCTGTGCCCACCTCCTCTCAGACTATAGGGACAAGGCACCTGCACAGAGCAACTTGGGTGGTCTGGACGGGGTGGGTGCTAATGGTAGATCGGACTTCCCAGCCGTGACTGGGAAAGAAAATGGCCCACGTCTCTGCAGGTACAGGCCTGTGGGAACAGGCAGGACTCAATTCCCCCTCTCTGGATCCAGACCTTTTAGAAATCCCAAATTACAGGCTCTGTGTGGCCCTAGATGGGTCCAGTGGTAGCCAAAGGCAAGCGTCTTCCCCAGGGATGGGCTGTCAGAGCTCTCATAGCTCATCCACAAAGGACGCCCTGAAGACTGGGCAAGCGCCAGGCCAGACAGGGCCTCCACAGGGCACCCACATATGCTTGGCTGCATTTCAAGGTTATGGGTCAGCCAAGCCCGAGGGTGAACGAACCCACCTGGATATCAGGAAGGCCCAAAAAGACGTACGCTCAAGCTTGCCCTGTTTCTCAATCTGCCAAGAAATGACCTGGTCCCAGAAGCCACCTGATTATTAGATCACAGATAGAGAAGGATCTCTGTTACTCAGAGCTGGTGGCTTTTCCCAGCAGAATGCTTCACTTCAGAGAGGAGAGGGAGGCGGGGGCCGGGGAGGGGGCAGTTGGAGTTTGTTCTTGCTTGCTTGCTTCTTGCTTGCCAAAAGCTCACATGTGTCTGATGGGAGGCAGCCAGAGCTGGCAACACAAAGTGAGGCAAGCCCCAGCATGACCTTCCTGCCATGTATGACCCCCCAGTGGGTGCTGACCAGGGGCAGGTGCATGGGAGGAGGGAGCCCAAGGGGAAACTGACTTTGATTCCTTCCCATCAGAGCAGTCCAGACTGCCCCACTCCTCAGTAGGTGAGAGCAGGACCTTCCCCGAAAGCCTTCTTTTCAGGGAGATCCTTAGCTCCCTCCTAGGCCTGTCCCCTGGTCAGCACTGCCTCCCTGCAAACGGGGGAGCGGTGAGCACACAGTACAGGGTGCTGTAAGACCATTTGCTTTTTCAGTCACTCAACAAACAGCTGTTGAACACTGACCTTGCACCTGCACTGCTGATGGCTCTGTATGTACATTGATAAATAAAAGACGACATCTACCCTAGGAGTAGAACTGGACAATGAATGTGAAAACTACCGTTATTGTAATGTGTGAGTGGTGCTTGTGGGACAAGAATGGAGGCAGAGAGACAGAGAGTAATGGTGTTGTTGCTGCCGCTGGCGGAATGGGTTGTCTGATTTAGGCAAGATGTTAGGGAAGCCCTCCCTGTGTAGGTGACATTTAAGTAAAGACTTGGTGAAATTGCAGTGGCAACTTTCCAGGAGGGTCTCCTCTTACTGCCCAGCTCCAAATTCTCTTTCTGGAGCCAGAAAGAGATGTGGCATAGCATGTAAAGCCACCGCCTGCAATGCCTATCCCATAAGAGCACTGGTTCAAGACCCAGCTGCTCCATTTTGGATCCAGCTCCCTGCTAATGCACCTGGGAAAGCAGTAGAAGAGGGCTCAAAGTGCTTGCTTGGACCCCTGCCACCTACATGAATGATCCAGATGAGGTTTCTGGCTTTGGCCTGGTCCTGTTCTGGCCATTGTAGCCATTCGGGGAATGAACCAGTACATAGAAGACCCTTCCTCTGTAACTGTGCCTTTCAAATATCTAAGGTCACCTCAGCTGGGGGTACAGGGAGAGCCCCACTTGCCAGCTCCAGTCATGTTTCACCGATCTCTGATCTTCCTCCCTCATCTGCAGCCCCCATGTCCTCTGTCCCCGTGTCCCTGATGCTGTCCCCTCCCCAGTAGCACAGGTGATCTTCATCGTAGGAACACTGCCCTCCCCCAGCACAGCTGAGCTCCACAATGCTCTAGGAACCCCCACAGTTCTGCCCTTGAAACTCTGGAAGCCAAATGGCTGGGCCTGCAGGACTGTCCCTTCCTGCCGAGCCGGCAGGCTAATTACAGAGCCTACTTTCTGTAACTCTTTATCTCAGGGCTCTTGTCTTCAACTGCATGAGCTGGCTGGCTATCGGGCCATCTACCTCCTGGGTGAAGGAGTCGCCCTCTGCAGGATTGTGAAACAAGCCCAGACTGGGGCCAGCAGACCTGGGTTTGAATTCTTTCTCCTCTCTCATTAGCTTAGTGTGTGCAAGTCACAGGCCTCACGTCCGAGGAGGAGAGTCCTACTCAGCCAAGATGACAGGAAGAGACAGGGGAGTCTTTGTTTTCATATCAACTATAACATAGTCCAAGTGGCATTTTGGCACGCTCATTAACTAGTGATTGATTGCTGGCTCAGTTAACAAGGATAGGCACTGGGGTAGCTGCTGAAGTGTAAGCGGGTTAAGTTACCCCCTGGGTCACCTGCATCCTGTGTCAGACTGGTGGATTAATTCCCAGGTGCTCTGCTTCTGATCCAGCACCCTGCTTCTGCACCTGGGAAGATAGTGGATGACGGCCCAAGTAATTGGGCTGTTGCCACTCACAGCAAAGACCCAGATGCAGCTCCAGGCTCCTGGTCTCAGGCTGGCCCTGTCTTGCCTTTCTTGTTGCAGGCATGTGGGCATGAACCAGTGAATGAAAGATATCTTTCTCTCTCTCTTTCAAATTAATTAAAACAGAACAGCAGGGACCTGGTGGCGTGGCCTAGCAACTAAAGTCCTCGCCTTGAACGCCCCGGGATCCCATATGGGCGCCAGTTCTAATCCCAGCAGCTCCACTTCTCATCCAGCTCCCTGCTTGTGGCCCGGGAAAGCAGTCAAGGACGGCCCAATGCTTTGGGACCCTGCACCCGTGTGGGATACCTGGAAGAGGTTCCTGGATCCTGGCTTCGGATCGGCATAGCATCGGCTCACTTGGGGAGTGAATCATCAGACGGAAGATCTTCCTCTCTGTCTCTCTTCCTCTCTGTATATCTGACTTTGTAATAAAAAATAAATAAATCTTAAAAAAAAAAAAAAAAAAAACAGAACAGCAGGCAGGTCCTCATCTCTCCAACCATCCTCATCTCACCAACCATTTGGTCACAGCAGCATTTTAATCTGTATGATGGCTGAGAAGATCTGTCAGGACCAGGAAAAGGGATGGATTGCAGAATCCTGGATTGATGAGACTCCTGAGAAATGTCTATTGCAAGTTCTTGCTGTGAGATAGGATTGAGTTTAAGTATATATATGAAAGGCAGAGTTGAGAGGAGGGAAGGAGAGAAGGAGGAGAAGAAAGGAAGAGAAAAGGTGAGGAGAAAAAACTGAGTATCTTCTCTCTGCTGCTGCACTCCCCCAATTGCTGCAGCTGCCAGATCTGGGTGAGGCCAGAGCCAAGGACCAGGGGCCTCCTCTGGGTCTCCCACACAGGCGACAGGGACCCAAGTATTTGGGCCATGATCTGACACTTCCCAGGCAGGAAGCTGGGTTAGAAAGAGAGCAACCAGTACTCCAACTACTGCTCCAGATGTTCGCATGCCAGCACCCCAAGCAGCTGACTGTGTGCAGGATCATGGCAGCACTGAATGGACATCTCCCACAGTAGCAATGCTGCTGCCCCCGGGATGACACAGACTTCACCCATTCAGTCCTGAATTTAAAAGGTGGAAAAGCACTTACTGTGCACTATGAGCACTTCAAAGCAGGTGCAAGACTAAAGTCCTGTCCTTTATGGAAGCAAGCCACATGCAGAGGAGAAAGAAGAGGAGAAGCAGGTGTAGGGGGTGTGGGGGAAGGAAAGGAAGGAAGTGAGTGGGCAGGGACAGATGTGTGATGCAAAGAAGAAACGGGGCAACAGGATGAAGAGCAATCGGAGGAGGAGGAAGGGCTGAGGTTGGGTGGCCAAGGGAGGCCTCTGGAAGGAGGTGGCGTCTGAGCCCAGACTGGTGTGAGGAAACATGAACTGGGGGCTTGGGGAGCCCAGGGAGAGAACATGCCAGACAGAGCAGACCCCCACTCAGAGACCCTGAGCAGAAACAAGCTTGTAGCCCTGCAGGCTCAGAGGGTACATGTGTGTGTTTCTGGGTCACAGGCTGCAGGGGGCAGAGCGTACTGGACCTCCGGGAGCTTGAATTTCACTGTGATCACAGAGGAGCAGCAGCAAGGTCTGATTCACACCTTGAAAAGATCACTGTGGCTATTCTTGGGAAAGTACAGCAAGGGGTGTTGAGTGAAGGTGAGAGGACCAGTTAAGGGGGGTGATGGCAGGAGCACAAAGCAAAAGCAGACAGTGGCTTGATCCAGGCCGTGGCAGTAGAAGTGGGGGGAAAGTTGGCAGATATATATATATTTGGAAGAAGTTAAACTAAGAGGTATTGCATAGGAGTTACCCAATAGGGAGTGGGGAGGGTAGAAAAAAGAAGAATCAAAGATGTTGCCTAAATTTGAGGCCTAGTTAGCTGGGAGGAGAGTGGCACTGCTGATAATGGGAGAACTTACTGAGTTCTGTTTCCCTGCTGCTCTAGAGCTCCTGGAGCTGTTAGGAGCATCACTGATCACATCCACGCCAACCAGAGGCCTTGGTGTGTGTCTTTGGGTCGGCCCAGGATGCTCTTGCTCTTAGCAGGTGCTCTCTAGCTGGCAATCCTTTGGTCCAGGGGACCTGCATAGAGTGCACCTCCACATAGTGACCTGGGTTGGCAACCTGGACTCAGGCCAGAGCCCTCCCTATCACTCGCCAATAATAACATAAAATAGAAACCTGTTGAGCAATCACTGGGCCAGACATTATTCTAAGCGTGTGGATCTTGCTTGACCTGCACCACACTCCCACACTGGAAGTCCCCCAGTCCCCATTTCAGTGATGGAGAGACTGAAGCCGACAGCTTGAGTAACTTAACCAAGTCAGACTGCCTCTGCATATCAAGGGCCAATGTCTGTGTGTCAACTGCTGCGTTAGTCCAATCCAACTGGCCCAAATGATAGAAATGTGCTTCCTGCTGTTGTGAAGCTCAGGAGTTGAAGATCAAGGCACCACTAGACTCTGTGCCTCTGGCTGTCTGCCCACTTGGCAGAAGGCAGAATGGCCAAGAAAAGCAATGCAGGGTGTGAGGGGGGAGGGGAAATCCAGAGGTCACTGATACTCATCTGTCACCCTTGTTCCCTGCTAAAGCCTCCATCTCGCACCACATACTGGCAATTAAGTGTCCGCGTGGGAACTTGGGGGAACACATCAGCCCATGGTAACCAGGGTGCAACCTTGTAGACAAACACTTCACAGACCTGCGAGTTCTGTCTCCTTCATCACTCGTCCATCTTCTTCCTCTCTACCCACACAGGTGCTGCCCCAGGGCAGGCCTCCCTCCGGCTTTTATGCCATAGCTGAATGGCTCAGAATGCAATACCAGTCTGACTTTGTCATTTTCCTGTTCAAATCATTTGGTGGCTTTGTGTTGCCTCTAATTTAAAACCCAAACTCACCACTGCACCACCAAGACCCAGCCCCACCCTCCCTGCCCAAGGTTTGCCTGGAGCCCAGCTCTCCCTGGCTGAGCACGGGGCTGTGCTATCTGCTCTTCCTTTTCCCCTCCGTGCCAGCCCCCCGTGTGCACAGCAGTGTGCACATGCACGCTACTCACGCACACACACCAGCATACTCATCTTTTGAACGACTTCTATTTGTCCTTTGAGACTCAGTTGCGAAGACACCTGTTCTTACTTATTTTGCTGCGTTGGGAGCCCTGGGTGAAGGCAGAATGTTGAGCGGCGAAGTAGGAAGAACTGTACTAGCTGGCTCTGAGCCCTTTCGCACTGTAAGTCCCCATCTCACTCAGCCTGATTTCTTTGTAGTTTGCCAGAGAGCCTACCTTACAGGGTGACTGATGAACAAGCTCCCGGGGCACATTTGGTGTCTGGCACATTTCTAGTGCTCAGAAACTATTTTTAGCAGCTGTTTTCCTCACAGTGTTGTTTGACCCCATTGTGTCACTAACGCTTTTGGAACCACATGTCTGGAGTGTGGTTGTCAAACATGGTGGTCAGCTGTGGCTGGCTGTGCAGCTGCCATCCCACAGGGTCCCCCTGGATACAGGACTGCGGGGAAAATGGATCTGAAGCCAGGGGTAGCCTTCTGCTTGTCAGTCTGCATTCACTGCCTAGAAGCTGAATGTGTGTGTGTCACCAACGTCACCAGCGAGTCACTGGATGGCCTGAATTCTTCACAGTCGCTACCTCTCTGGCCTGTGCTGCTCCTTACATTGGGGGAGTGATGGCAGAGGAGGTGACTGGTGTAGCCAATAGGGAATATCAGCTTTAGGTCTCGTGAATGAAAAGGACATGGGACAGCCAACTCTGGGGGAAGTGGAGGGCATTTGGTTCCTCTGTTGGAGGTCCCCACGAGCCCAAGAAGCAGCCCTGGGTAAACAGAGCCCCCAGGGTGGTCCACACACAGCTGAAGGACAGGCCTTCAATTCACCACGGGAGCAGAGGCTTGCAGGACCACAGCAGACTTGGCATTTTCTGCATGTGTGTGTCAATGAAGCAAAGGGGGAGTGACAAAAAAAGCACAAGATCATTTCTCAAAAGCATTCAAAGACTCTTCCTGTCAAATGACTTCCCAGAGCAGCTAAGAGATAACATAATTTTGGGTCAAGGGCAACGTCTTTGCTTTTCCCCCTTGACTGCTGAAGCCAAGTTTAATGAAGAGAAATAGAAAAGGAAGTACCTGCAGCAGCTCGGGTGGGCATCTCAGCAGAGACCTGAGCAGCTGTCTGCAGTAAGGCTGGAGTTTTTTTCTAGATTCGGATAAAGGCCTCAGGCACCCCTACGGCTGCCCTCCACTCCCAGTAGCACATTCATAAGGTCTTTAAAAAGGCAACTCTCCATGCCGCTTTTCTTACATGTGGCTATCTCAGTAACATTTGTAAAGGAGCTGGGCAACAGACAGAACAAAAGGAGATCGATTTGTAATCTTCACTAAGAGCAAAGGCAGATTTTTTTCCAACCAATTAACCAGAAAAACTTGGCCAAAGGGTGTGTTTCCTATCCTGTGACTGACAAACTGAAATCATACTGGAAAAGTAAGGAGTTCCCATACCTTGGTCCTTCCTCCCGGTACCTCCTTCTCTCTCACTTCTTTGTCTACTCTTATGTTTGCATTTTTTTTTAAATGAAGCAAAAAATAGGTTTGAACTACAATGGAAAATTATCCTTAAAATTCTTGGCATTTTGTCTCATTTGGTCAGACAGGATTTTTTTGTGCATTTTCCTAATGGAGGGATGTGACAGAAATCAGAAAGAGAAAAATGGAAATCATTAAAATGAAAAATACAGAAATGGGCCATCCCAAGTTCTGACAATGACATAGAATAAAGTGGAACTCTCATCTCTGTTGGTGGGAAAGCAAAATGGTACAACTATTTGCAAAAATAGTTTGTTGGTTCTTTCCTTACAAGTTATACTTCCATTTAACCGAGCAATTCTGTAAGAAAATAGAAAATACATACACTATATAAATACTGTTGGATGTATCTTGACCCTAGGATGTTGGACTATCTGGCATTGTCTGTACCAGCAATGTCAGGACACGCTTAAATAACAGACTAATGGACATATGACTGCTTATGAAGGACTATACTATTGTAATAATATGGAGGAAATCAGTCAGGGGTTGGGAATTTGGGGAGGGGGTAGGGAAATCCCATACCCTATGCAATTGTAGCATAAACTCAAAATAATAATAATAATAATAAACAAATAAAGGAAAAAATAAATGCACAAAAATATGTCCATAAAATAACCAGAAATCAGAAATAACACAAGTGTCTGCTTGCTGATAAACATATATGATATATTCATTCAATGGAATACTGCTCAGCAACAAAAATAACACTTAGATGTATGCAACAATATGGATGACTCTCTAAGGCACTATGCAAAGTGAAAGAAAACAGATTCAGAAGGCTACAAAGTACACAGCATTCTAGAAAAAAATGTAGCAAGAGCAAACAGGGCTGTCAGAAGCTGGGGGGAAATTTGAGGTGATGGAGATAGATTATCTTGACTGTAATGATGGTTACATAACTATTTACATTTGTCAAAACCCATAGAACTGTACATTTTTCCATAAAGGGTGAATTTCACATTATGTAAATTTTATCTGATTTGAAAAAGTACTTGTATCTCCTTGGATCTTTGGTTTCAAAATTCAAGGCCATCAAGGCTGAGATTAAAGGACTGTAGGCAAGATGAAGTGTTTGGGGAGAACACTGCAAATCAAAGCAGTGTTTTCCCACCTCCAACCCTCACTTGAAAGGGAATCACAAAGAGTTTAGGGGAGAGCCAGAAAGACAGGGAGAAAGAAAGAGTAGAGCTTGGGTGTGAAGATATAACTGTCTGTGCCCAGTCTGTACTGCCGTGGACTCTCCTTGTGCAACACAGAACATGCCACCCTCTGACTGCTCGCTGGAGAGACTTCCGTTCTTGCCTTGTAGACTTTAGGCTTTCTGACATACCTCATGCTGAGAGATCTATCTCTGCTGTCACATGAGTCACTGCCAGCCACCCTAGACTCTCTGCCATTTGTTCTCAAGGTGAACTGGATAGAACCACTTTGAAGGCCTTCACTCCTACTTGGAGACATGAACCATACACCTGCTCTACTTAACTGTCCTGTTCCCTAAATGCTGCATGGATCTTTCAGGCTCCAATGGAAATACCCTCTTAACCTTTCTTACACACACATTCAGCCAGTAGTTTCCTTGTGGGTTGGGGCTGAGAGGAGTAATTCTTTTGATGGATGACCATCCTCACATCCACTTTGATTATTCATCCATCAAACTCACTGAGCTGTTGCCAGTCTGTGCAGCTGCAAAGAGACTGGGTTCCAGGACTTGAGGAGGCCCCAGAGGGGGAGACAGACAAAGCCACAGGGTCAGGGCCACAACAGAGGCCTGCCTGGGTCAAGAGCTGCACGGACCCAATGGAAGAGGAACCTCAAGCAGAATTACTCCTACTAGTTCAAACAGTGATTGCTGGGCCACCTTGGGCCTTTAGTTCACCCAGCAATGATGTACTCCCCCAGTACTTCCAGAAGGGCACAGAGGAAGCTCCTAGAGGGTGCTTCCTGTCTGTTCATCCCTGCCTAATGCCTTGTCATCAACACTTGTTGAAAAAAAAAAGTGAATGATTGTCTTTGCCAATCATTCAGTATTTGCCAAGTTCCCTGGAAAGAAACAACAACAACAACAACAACAACAACAACAAATGTTTTAAAAATATACTAGGAGAAGGAGGGATAGTTGCCATCATTGTATGACCACTGCCAAGGAAACCGCAAGAACATTTCTTTAGCTCTGGGTTCTGTCTGAGCCCTTCATGTGCATTTCTTCACTTAGTTCTCCCCAACAAGCCCTTTACAAATATATTTTTAAACATTCATTTCCAGAAATAAGATGGCACAATGAAGCTGGACCAGGCCAAAACCAGGAATCAGGAACTCAATCTAGCTGTCTCACGTGGTGGCAGGGGCCCAACAACCTCAGTGAGCCTTCACTGTTGCCTCCCAGAGGAATGGAAAGCTTGGATTAGGAGTTGAGCTGGGACAGGAACCCAAGGACTTAAACCCAGCCATTAAGAAATGGGATTCCAGTGCCTCTCCCATGCTCACTGGCAGGAAGACTCCTCCCATTCTAACCCTGGGTTCTGACTGCCCCATTGTGCTTCAGGCAGGCCTCCCCAGGGCTGCTCCTGTATCTCCCCGTGGAGAGACCAAATACCTAATACACTGGACCCAACAACAGGTTCACACCTGTTACCATGGTGAGTGACTGCTCCCCTACCCTGCAACCTTTGTTAGCCTGAAGCTGCCATCAGGGGCAGGAGAGGCCTTCAGGGGTAGGGACCCCAGAAGGTCAGCAGCTCCTTGGTCTCCCCTGAGGCTTCCCTCCTCTCTCATATGGCTGAATTCTTGCCGGTAAACCATTTCTTTCATAATATCATTGAGATCTAAAACGAACTGAAATCCAAGCCTGGGCTAGTGCTGTCTTGTCTCCATGGAAACGACTTCAAGCCCAAGTGACTCCAGGAGATGTGGGTGAGGCTCTGCAGGCTGCCATGACGCTAAGGGACCAGGAGCTGGACCCAGCCAAGCTTGGTTCCACTGCGCTGGCAGCAGTTCAGGCCTATGTTTTCCCAGCTCTTCCCAGCCGACATTTTCAATTATTCTTGACAGTATGCTGGCCTGGGGCAAAACAGGCAGCTAAAACAGTGACAGCTCATTCTATGTTGGTAAAGCGACCTTTTAAATTCTGTGAAGGTAGCTCAAAGAATGCGGTCGGAAAGAAGCATAAACAGTAATAAATTTCAAGAACATTCTATGGAAGCACTTTTGCTTCTGGGAATGGGAAACCAAAATTTTCCCAAGAGGCTCCCTTATTAAAGTCATAAATAACACATCCCGGTTCCACAGCTTGGTGGCTCCATGTGTCTGGCCTTGCTCTCCAGAAGTGACTTGGGATGTGTGACAGGCAGCCCAGTGGAGGCTGGGAGGCTGGGAGGCTGGGAGGCTGGGAGGCTGAGAGGCAGGCAAATCCATGGCTTTCTGCACACCAGTTCAGAGCACAGGGAAATAGGCAGATTTTGCTTTATCCAAGACCACATGAGATGGCCACTGTCAAATTTAGGGATAATTTCCCTAGCTGAAGCCACCCCTCTCCCCCAACATACTAAACATTCTCTAAACTTACACTCATCCTTAGAAGTACAACTAAGACATGGACCACCAGGCTCATGGCCTTGGTGGTCTGGGTTTAAGCCCCACTTGCTGCAACTCACCATGCTGCGAAGCCAAGGCTACGGAACTTGTCCTGTGTCAGGTGCTACGGAATTTGTCTTGTGTCAGCTGCTTCTGTAGAAAAGGAGTGGTTAGAGGGACAAACGTTGGATCCCAAATGTCCTGTGCCAGCAACTCATTATAATGAATTCCTGTCACTCAGCAAAAAGAAAGTCAAGCAACCCTTGCTAAGGTCTATTTGTGCTGTGTACTTGATGGCTGTTCATTTATTTGACCTCACGATCACTTCTGCCGAGGCTGCTTACTCTCAACTTACACATGATGGAGACTAGCCCCAATCATAGCAGCATACTTTCTCCAAGTAGCAAATGTACAGGAATGCAAATTTCACATCTCCGTCTGTCACACTGCAGCTGAAGTTCTTCCCACTGGCCACTAAATTCTGAGTTCCTGAGCTTGAGATAGATCATGAATGTTCTTTTAAATACTTATTTTTATTTGGATGATAGAGCAGCAGTGGCAGAGACAGAATCTTCTGTCCACTAGTTTACTCCCTAAGTGCCTGCAACAGACACAACCAGCCCAGGCCAAAGCCAGGAGCCTGGAATTCAATCTGTGTCTCTTATGATTGGAGGGACCAGACCAGTTGAGCCATCGTCTGCGGCCTCCCAGGATGATTTGCAGGAAAATTGATCAGAAGCAGGGCAGACAAAACTGAAAGCAACACTCCAATATGGGTCTACTGTGCCATAATCACAATGCCCACTCCAATATTACTTTATTTCAAAGTAAATATTTGTCATTCTGCCATTGTGCTCAAATAACTTGTGAATGCATCGGGGACTTGGGTTTCTCTAAGTGTTCTCTCACTAAAATGGTCCACATCACCTGGGAACTAGAAATGTGGTCCTGTGCCATGAGCTTCACCCCTTGGGCCTGTTCTAAGCTGGTCTGGAGACTCAGCCTTTTGGGGCCCCTGTGAGACACCATCTGGCACTGGGTATGTTAGTGACTTCTGCATGGGAAAAATTGGACCTATATCTTTTTAAGTCATTCTGGACAACTAGAAAGCACTATCTCTCATCCGCTGCAAAAGAAAACAAATGGAAGACCAGGGGCTGGTGTTTTGGCGCAGCAGGGTAAGCTGCTTTTGGGATGCTCCCAATGCCATGTCAGAATGTTGGTCCAGGTCTCAGCTTTGTGCTAATGTGCCTAAACACAGCCCATGATGGCTCAAGTACTGGGTTTTCTGCTATTCATTTGGGAGACCCACATGGAGCTTCTGGCTCCTGGGCTTTTGCCTGAAAAAGCCTGACAATGTGGGCATTTCTGGATTGACTCAGTACAAGTACAAGTAAACTCTTGCTGTTACTCTGCCTTTCGTATAAATAAACCTTGACACAGAAAAGCATAGTTCAACAAATAGATTTGAAATTCTGAAAAAAATAAAGACATAATACAATTCAACCCTTCCTTGATTCTAAGCACTTTGCCTCCAGGTCCTCAAAAACTAGGATTTTTCTTAGAGCAGAGACAAAAAAAAAAAAAAAGTCAAAGAAAGTAATGAAATGTGAGGGAACCAAGTAGTCATGACACCATGGGTCTGTTATCACACTCCCCAACAAGGCTTCTATTTTTCAGACGTTCATAGCAGACTGGGGCCACTATTAGGGTGTGGGCTTCCACTTAGAACCAGAATTCAAACCCCAACTCTTCTAACAGGCTTGTTATTTATAACTCTAAGTCTCAGTTTTCTCTCCTGTAAAATGGGTGGTGATTGTGGCGAGTAATGTTCAGAAAGACCAAATACAATACTCTTCTTCATCACACTTCTCAATGCAAAACCAGCATGACCAGGGATGGGTCAGTTGTTTCGCTGGGTTCTCATTAGGTGCTGGGCCCTGGGCTGAGCCTTTCACAGACCAAGGCTCTCTAGGAAGCGCAATCAGTATTTGAACCCAGATGCTCCACTTCCTGCGTCTGATCCCAGGATAGGAGTCAGGTAAAGGGCTGGATGAATTGACTCTGCAGAGAAGGGCTGCCTGTGAGGGTTTGGGCTGATGTGGCTGCAGCCCTGGCCAACAGAGATGAGGACACATAGAACCCACCGGGTATAATGAGGGCTGCTGATACTCCGCTCTTGGTGGTTCGTTTCCATATCAGAGTAGGCACATAATCACATGTCCAAAGATGCTGTTGAATAAGAAAATGCAGATAACAAATATCACTAATGGTCTAACCATTTACCTGGTGTGGGAAACATGTATGCTATATCCTCCATTCTCAGGCATATTAACATTTTAAAGAGATTTTTTAAAGCTGTTAATTCACTACCATCCCCATTAATTCAATGTCCATCAAGCATTTAGTCATCATCCACTATTAATGGGAGGTGCCAAGGATTACATACATAATCCAGCAGAGTATTAAGCAACAAATCCCAGTTTGAGCCCGATTATAGAACCCACAATACTTTTCACGTAGCTATGTTCTTTACACTGATTGTCTAATTTGCCTCCTCAGAACCAGCGCCTACTCATTTAGTCATCAAGGTGGGCAGACAGGGGAAGTGAACTGTGAATCCATACTAGACATTTTAACAATGAGGAGGAAAGAGATGAAAATTGGGAACATGGTGAGAACCCAAGGTTGCAAAGTCAGACAGGTAATAACCTCTGACTTGGTCACAGTCATGACATCCGACAGATTCTCAGTGTTACACTCCAGAACATGAGTGAGAGTGCCTAGGGATGGTGTGAGGAAATGCTTCCTTATGATGCCCCTGGACCAAGTCACACGGACAAAATACCAACCAGGCTGGGTCAGGTACAAGCGAGGGGCCTCAGGAACACATGTGTTTACTGACCTCTCACCCCAGCCCGGCATCCTGAACAGCTCCAGTGGAGGTGGTAAGGTGGCGGGGAGAGCGGGGCCAAGGGACTACCAGCCCAAGACTGGGTATCTCGCATCCCATACATGTCTCTTGGCCTTGTCCACAGGCAGCACATCCACTGGAGCAAGACCGGTTACAGAAGGCTAACACACTCAGGCACACATCCAGACAAACTGCAGCTGCAAGGGTAACAAGGAGGCTGTCCAAGTTCATGAGAAGGCGAAGCAGGTGGATAAAACACTTGAACAAGTAAGAAGACTAGATTTCGGTTTTCCCTGCGACTGGTCGCGCAACTCCCTCTGTAAGCCATTCAGATGAAAGCACCCCACAGGGACCGAATCTTGCTGTGTCTGTAACACAAGTGCTCTTCCACCGAAAGAGCTGGTGGATGTCAGAGAAACAGGAGTGGTGGGAGGCAGTGGGGCTCAGCTTCCAGGACCGGGTCAAGGTCACATGCACACTTCTGATAGCTAAGCCAGGACCATGCTCACACAGAAGTGGGAGGCCTCTTTTCATTCACTGATCACCCTTGGGAAAAATAACTACCCAGGTCGCTGACTGGGTTAGACAGACAACCACATTCCATTATGTCAGTACTTCCTGAAGAAAAACAAAGGTAAAGCAGTCAGGCTCAGTAAAGACAGAGACTCTCCAAAGACTTCATATTTGAAAACTTTATTTTCTCAAATGAGCACCAACACAGATTGGAAATAAGACAGAAACAATGCACTTTAATACTGAATCTCTATGTACAAATACAGGACAAGGACAGATTACTGAAAACAATCACCGTTGTTATTGGAGTAAAGTGACCTGGAAAATGTCACTGAAGAAAACAAACAAAAACAAGAAAAACCCAAAGAACACAGTTTGTAAACACAAGCATCAACACAGATTCTGTAGTCAAGGACAGTCTCTGCTGGCGGCGAACGAAGACGACACATGGACACGAGGCCCTGGGGTGACGAGGGAGTCACTTGATTCTTCGTGGCTCCAGCTTTGACTGCCAGAGTTCCTACAAGTTGATTAGCCTGTCTTCTCATTGGAGGCAGGTTTCTGTAGGACATGTAAGTCGGCTGTGCTCCACGTGTGATTTCCCAGCCTCCCACTGCCTGCACCCAGGGCAACCTGAACTCAACACACAACCTGCCCACACCACCACCCAAAGGAAACGGTTTACCTCTAAGGTATGGATATAATTTTATCGATGTTCTTTTAGACATGCCCATCACAGGTGCAAGCCCGACCTGGACAGAACGCTGCTCCACCTCCACAACCAGAGTTTCTCCTCTCTCTGTTCAAGCTGAGCACACGAAGAAAGGAGCAGCCCAGCATGTTTTCCCATGCTCAGAGAAAACAGACCCTCCAGGCTCATGCTGTTGGTCTGCTTAGAAATAAAGATGATGGGGAGAAAATCTAGAAAACCTTTCTGAGCTGTAAACTGTAGTTATAGTGTCCCCGATAACAAAAACAGGAGGCACAATCCAAAGTGCTTTTGCGCACGCACACACACACACACACTTAAAAAAAAAAAAAATCAAGATTCCAATTTGTTGGAAATTCTTCCAAGCAAAGGAACCACTCTACATTATTCCTACGCAATTTAATTGATTCTATTTCTTTCCTAACTGATATTGGTGCAAGAAAACATTTCGAGTCTCATCTGGTTAGGTACTGTAGAGTCTGTCGGGGGGGTGGGGCACATGCAGAGGGCACTGTTTTAAAGCCTCAGTCCACAAGGACACAATGAGAGTTGTTTTGCTTTTAAAGTCTATTGGTGATCACTGTTTCCCTTAAAACATACTTTGAGAAATGCACGGGGGTGGGGAGAAGACCATAGAATTTAAAAATGAAAATAAAAAGTGCTCTCAGGGGATCTGAGAAAACAGCACCAAATATATTATTTAAAAAATTAAATATTATTTACAAAAGTATATTTCACAAGCAACTTTTATATATATATATATGTATGTATATATCTCCACTTGAAGATCTGCTTCTAATGGGGACACCTCTTTCCCATACACTGATCCACCAGCAAAGATGGACTCTAGCTACATGGTCTTACTGTCACTTGAGCTAGTGCATGACTCCCTCAGGGCCAGCTGGTGACCGTGGGCATCAGCTTTGGCTGTATTGATTCAGGTCAACTCCATCCATCAGCAGCCCGAGACTGTCCTCCTGGGGGTGGACTCTGGGATGGCCGAGGCTGTGTGACCTGGGGTGGCACAGCAGGGGGGAGATGACACTACGGGGTCTGCCGGCTGGACTTCAGTTTGAAATGAAGGCAGCTGCTGGCTGAGGTATAGTTTCAAGGCCTTTCCCTTTCTCACATCTACCTGACCCCCCTTCTCTACTCCCTACACTCCTGCCCAAGTACTTTGTTAGCCAACTCCCAACTCCCTGAACCTGCATGAGGGGAATGGATGAGGTCTTTGGTTATGCTCAGAGTTTTATAATTTAGTGAGGAAACGAAAGAAGGATCTGACCGAGGCCAGGAGTGGATGAGTCGCCATGACACGAGCTGTGGCCTCTGCAATACTGATCACGTCAGACATGCCATGAACGCAGTTACAGGTCTAAGAAGCACTTTGGGTTTCACTGATACAAGGGAAGCCTAATGCGCTTGGTTTGGTTTGGTTTTGTTCCTTTACTTACAGAGAAACCAACACTCATACCTTTCACATCGCAGAGGACACCCATTGGGTGCCCCAAGGACAGTAACTGGAAGAAACTAGAACCTGGGTCTGGATAGGAGCCTGCTCTGATCCGTACACCAGTCCAAGGCCCCATCTCCAGGGAGATGCCCCACATCTGCCCCTTGGAAACTCTGGGGTACTTCACACCCACATGCCCCACATCCCCACATTCCATTTTGAGCCAGGACTTTCCCTGAGGAAGGCTTTATACAAAAGGTGTACATGATGACCTCTTCCTCCCAGAGGGACAGGAAGGGGGGACAGCCATGATGTCTGGCTGGTACGCCAGCTCAGGAATGTCAAAGTGAAACAAAAAATTCATATTTGTTAAATCAGGAATTTGGGCCTAAGAGACAAAGGAATTGTTTTTGCTGGGAGCAAAACTGACACTTCGAAGCCTCCATCTACCTGGCAGAAAAGTGGGGAGCACAATGTATCCCCCAGGGCTACTAAAAGCACTGGAAAGTTCTGAAAAGGGACCTTGAAGAATGGAGTTCTATCCTTAAGGATTCTTGGCCACACAGAGGTGGAACACTGTTAACCAGGGTACTGCCCTGCTTCCTGTCTGCACCGAGCATGCAGTTCCTATCTTCTAGTCAGCACGTGGAGACCCAGAAAATGCATCTCCACTGTAGACTCGCTCCCTCTGGAAATCGGGTTCTGCTGTAGATGCAAGTCCTGAAAATGTACCGGGTTGGCATCAGATTCTTCCCTCCACGACCTCATTTTTGCTACGAGACTTATGAGGGACGCTCCTTTACGGGATCAGCCTGTGCCAAGAACCAGACGCTGAGAATCACCCAACATGGAGGTCTTGACACCGAGTCAGCTAACAAACTCAGCTAAATGAGTTTCAGCCACAAGCCCTGCACTGGCTGAACGGTGTGAATCAAATGGGACCAACCCCTGCATTCCTCTCAGCTGTCTTACAGGCATCTGTTCTCCACTTGCCTAACGTAACCAAGAGTTACAGGGCAGGGTGGTGCATACTGGGATCTGAAACCCTCCCCATGACTGGATCACCTGATAGGAGCTCTTCAGATCCAAGAACGGAGGGCACACGAGGAATCCACCGGCCAGGTTAACACTAAGCCTGGAGGCCTCACTTTCCACAGACCACAGTGATACAACCAGAGAAAAACACCAGAAACTTTAGGAACAAAGAATCACTGCTCCCACTGATGTCACTGCGTATGCAAAGAGGCGAGAGGCACCCTCTAACCTCGTCTGTACTGCAACTCCGAGCTCAGTTGTTCCTTGCATGGTCCCTACCCAACCCCCTCGCCTTGCCACATTAGGCTTATTAAGGGTCAGAAACAAGGTCAGACTGATAGGATTGCTAACAACTGCTTCTATTTTTATTTCCCTGGCTCAGATACTGAGCCATTTCTCCAAGAGCTCCCCAACTGCAGATTCTCTTTGTTCCCTGCTCTCCTCGATTACTCATTTGACTTGGCTGCTGGCCAAAGCCTTTGGGAGAGCTGGATCCCGTGCCCGCTGTAAATGGCCTTCCTACAGTGGCTGGGGCAGCGAGGAGGGTGACTCAGGAGCTGAGCGAGACCTCGGAGCTGTGTCTGGGAAGGTGGGGGGGGGGGCGGCTGCTTGCCTGCCTGTCGCTGCCAGGGCCGTCCTGGCTCAGCTCTTGCCCTGCCTGCCTGAATCATGAGGGCTTGTGCTCTGCTGCCAACCTGACACACCTGGTGTCAGAGAGAATGCAGTCATGTGAGGTATGTTTTTTTTTTTCCCTCCTCTTTGTCCTTTTAGACAAGTCTATCATTTCGAGCTCACATTACTGTGAGATTTTATTCCACCTTCCGCCCTCCGCCCACCCCTGGGGGCCTCCAGCCTCCCCTCCACTTCCTCCCAGACAGAAGCCACCAGGCTGCTCTTGCTCAGGGGGCCCTGGGGCCCTGATCAGGGTGGGCTGGGATCTGTTCCTGTAGATGTTTTTGTTTTCAGTCAACACTAGAACAGAGAGAAGCCAGAATCAACTCACAAACAGATACAAAGCAAAGAGACAGAGACAGCGATTTAGAGGCCAGTCACCAACAAGATGGCGTCCGGGTGAGAGGGTGCCCCAGCTGCCAAGGCCCCTCAGTGGATGGAACCAAGTGTTCAGTCACTCTCTCGCGCTCGGGTAGAATGTTCGGTTGGATGGCGTTCACGCGGACACTGGGGTGGGTGGCTGCTGATCAGTCCCAGCCATTGTCCTTGATCATGTGCGCTAGTTCAATGATGTATTTGCCTTCTTTATATTTCTGGCTGCTTTCAAAAGCGTGTTCCTAGGAAACACAGAGCAGAGGACACGGAGTTGACACGAGAGGGCAACTCATGTACCACAGCGGCAGAGACGCTGCCACCGACCAGTCAGGCCTGGGCCCACCTTTACTCCCGCGCCAGCAGAATTTCCACCACCAAAGCACTTACGCTGTGTCCCTCTCAACTGCTGGTACCTGAGGCAATCCCAGAAATCCCTCGGGACCTCCGCTCCGGTCAGTCCACTCACATGGCACCATCTCTCCAAGCTCCTTCCCACCTGCTCCACTTAAAATCCCATCTTCCACGCAAGCACCTGGGTCTTCCCATTCCACCCCTGCTGCTTTTATTTTTTCATCATTTTCCAACATATGTGATTATTTGAACTTTTATTTTGTTTGCTATTTGTTCCCTGTGACTACCCCATACACGTCAAGGAAGCTGGGGATTTGGGTGTTTTGCTCATTGATTGAGTCCTGGAAGATGGCCAGGCACATAACACGCCTTCAGCAAATAATTGCTGAACAACCGGTACACACACACACACCACGTCAATAATCTTAGAGCACCTTGCGCACTGCTGTTGACAGGTAGTCTGCCCAGTGGATGCCTCCATAAACGTGTCACTCTGGCTATGTTCTGGAAACGCAGGGAAGTTGTTTGGTGTGGAGAAAAGACACCCAGGAGAGGAATAAAGGCCTGTGGGGCCAGGAGGGCCTTTTATTTCAGTTTCCCTTTCTGCCCAGTGTGTCAAGCCTGGTTTTTCTTTCCTGGTCTCTCTCCAGGGAGACAGAGCTGCAAATATCCCAGGCTGGGGAAACCTGCAGCCTGCAAACCCCATCTGCTTCCCAGCCCCTAGAGGGAGAAGCCCACATGAGCCACTTCACCCAGGCCCTGGGAGCTCTTCCAGCTAATGAGCCCATGGAGAGAAGTTCTGCATGAGTATGGGGTGTTGTGTTATTTATGGAAACAGAGATATGGGAACCTTGGCGCCTCAGTAGAAAGCTCCGGTCCCAGGAGTCACCGTGCGGCTAAGCTCAGCGTGCAGAGCAGTGGATGTCCGCTCAGGCAACCTACAGCTGGTGGGATCTGGGCGTCAAATACGTACACTGTTTTCTGGAGTTTGGGTTTCAGGATAGAAGTGCAAACTTGAGTTTCCTATTGAGAGAGAAACCAGTCCCCAGTGTGGAAGGGGGAGAGGAGTCGGGAGGGAAATTGAGGGAGAGCTATGGGCTCTGCAGTGATTCCCTCTCACTGCATTATTCATTCCCCACTGTGTGTGTGTACAGACAACAGAGCAATATCGTCTAGGAGTAAGACCTATTGTTTAGGCTGGAAAGAAGAGGAAAAAAAAAAAGTGGGTGAGGGGGGCTTGATAGTCTAATGGCTAAAATCCTTGCCTTGCATTGCCAGGATCTCATATGGATTCCAGTTTGAATCCTGTTTGCTCCACTTCCCATTCAGCTCCCTGCTTGTGGCCTGGGAAAACAGCGGAGGATGGCTCGAAGCCTTAGGACTTTGCATCTGCATGATACACCTGGAAGAAGCTCTTGTCTCCTGGCTTTGGATCAGCTCAGCTCCCAGCCATTGCAGTCACTTGTGAAGTGGACCAGGGATGCAAGATCTTTCTGTATCTCCTCTCTGTATATCTGCCTTTCCAATTAAAAAAAAAAATCATGTCTGGTATGATAGCATAGTGGTTAAAGTCTTCGCCTTGAAAGCGCCGGGATCCAATATGGGCGCCAGTTCTAATCTTGGCAGCCCTGCTTCTCATCCAGCTCCCTGCTAGTGGCCTGGAAAAGCAGTCAAAGACAGCCCAGTACCTTGGGACCCTGCACCCGTGTGGGATACCCAGAAGAGGATCCTGGATCCTGGCTTCGGATCAGCTCAGCTCCAGCCATTACAGCCACTTGGGGAGTGAACCATCAGACAGAAGATCTTCCTCTCTGTCTCTTCTCCTCACTGTATATTTGCCTTTCCAATTTAAACAAATAAATATTTTTTAAAAATCTTAAAAAGAAGAAAAGAGACAGGTCAACATCCCCAAGTCACAGGAGCACTTGCTGACTGTCCCAACTGGCGATGTCCCTGAGCTAAGAAAGCCCTTCCCGAGTCCCTGCCTACTGCTTCTCAGATTGGAGGAAGCACTTTGCCACTTCTGTTCCATCAGTTACAAAACTGGGCGACTTAACCCTACTTTTCAGCATAGCTGTGAGTCAGAATAAAGAATGGAATGCACCAATGGATACTGGGGCTGGGGTTGGGGAAGCGGGATTGAAGGGAACATTCTCTGAAGTGCGGTCAGTGTGATACTGGCATCCCAGATTAGAGCACTGCCTGGCTTTAGATCCAGCTTTCTGCTAATGGGCCTGGGAAGGCAGAGGAAGACCCTTGCCACCCATGTGGAAGACCAGGATTAATTCCTGGCTCCTGGTTTCAGCCTAGGCCAGCCCTGGCTAGAGCAGCCATTTGGTCAATGAGCCTGTTCTCTCTCACTTTGTTGCAATGCTGGTTTTTAACAGTCATGCAGCGGAAGACTCGTGGCTATGGTCTTCCCAGCCCCCTACCAGGCAGGCAGACTTCTCTGTACTTACATATTTCCAGCCCAGGGTGGTTTTGCAGTTTTCACAATAAATGTCTGCAACTGCGTGCAGTCCCGTGAGCAGCACTCGCTCTTCCGCAGGCCCGCAGCCCACATTGACTCTACGCCAAGAGACAGAGAGAGAGCACGCCGTTAGTCACCAGCACATGCATCCCCAGTTGTCCAAGCAAGAATGAACAGGGCAAGGCTGCCCTGGGGGCGAGTCAGCCCTGAGGAGAGCCTGGGGTTTAAAGCTGTCACCAGCCACAGTCCCCAAAAGGCAGCCACATGAAAATAGCTCAATTGGAATGAACTTTACATCTGTAAGTTGATTCCGTGGGGCTACTAAGAAACTCGTGGCAAGGATGTCCCTTCTAAGGCAGGTTTTCAGCTTTGTGACTTCAGGGGGACATACTGGCACCCACACTATGAGCCTTGCTGCCAGACACAGACATCCTCAGAGCTCACTGGGGATGGCCTCTGGAAACCAGGCTGACAGCACACTCCCAGCCCCATCACCAGAAAGGAGGAGTGTGCCCTGAGTGCTGAGCGCACTTGGCCTCCAGGTCTGGTGGTTGCCAGGTTGCATGAACACCCTTCCTCCTCCTTGGCAAGAGGCTATAACCTGGTGCTCAGGTAGGCCCAAGGGTGATGCACACAGGTACCCGCAGGGAGCTGCTCTAGCCCTCCCTCCGTTCATCTGTCCTCAGGCAGCTCTCGGTGTCTTTGCTTCATCCTGGCTCCCCTCCCAGAGGACTCGGCTCTGCTCTAGCTGGGAGATCTTCCTGCCAAGGCCCTCTCTCAGCAACTCTTTGGCATCCTCTCTGAGTGCCCATGGAGGGGCAGCATTGCCAGGCACAGAGATGTTGCCAACCCACATTCCCCCAAAGAAAGGGTCTCCCAGCTGTGGAAAGCAATGCTCCACAGGGGTCTTGCCCTTCTTGAATTGTCACCAAGGGTTGTTTGTCCCCAATTCCTCAAAGTTTGCACCAAGCCACACAGAGACCAGTTAGACACACTCACACTGAATTAAAAAGGTACGCTCGTCCTTGACTTCCCTGGAACGACTGAAAAGCAAGAAAAACAAATTGATTGTTAGAGATCCATATCCACTGTAGCCACGGCTTGGCAACCCAACCCCAGTCAACCCGCAAGTGTGACCTTCCCGGACAGACAAGGCTAAAGGGAGCATGTAGCCAGCTCACGGTCTAGCTGCCAGATGGCATGGGGGGAGGGCAGAGCCACCAGAGCTCTGGCACTCACACTGGTCCATCCAGGGACTGTGCTCAGCAGCCCAGGAGAGAAAATGAACAAAAGCCCCAAAACACAGGCCCCACTGGGTTGTTACAAACTTGTTCTTTCCTCCCAACTCTGCCTGACACATCTACTTGAGACAAAATTCATTAGTATTACTTTCTGAGGGTCCCACTTGATCCCAGCTATCTGTGCTGGCCCAGGCATGCAGACAGGGCCCAGCACAAGATGTCCAGCCCTACTGAAGGCAGAGAAGAATCCCCAAAAGAAAAACTACCCAGCAAGGCCCACTCGGATCCCTTGCCCTGCTTCTCGTAGATCATCATGGTTGCTATGACAATTACAGCCCCTCCCTCCAGCCCTGCCAAGTAGGAGCCCAGACGCCGTCCTGAGCTGTCAGGGAAGTGACCTCTGAGGCAGGACTGCTCCTTTAGCAGCTTCCATCTGGCCCCATGGTGTCAGGGAACAGGACAGACGTGGGCCTCTGCTAGTCCTGCAACTGGGTATCTGTGTCCACGGATGCAGGCCCTGCCCCCGTTTTTCTCCTCCGGTCGGTCACACCACCATGTGTGGCTGACAAGGGTCAGCCATGTTCTGCACTGCTACCTGCATTTTTTTCCCGTTGTCTGACAACTGGACTCTGAGAAGCAGAGGCTCCAACCAGGCAAAAAGAACTTCCTTTCAAGGAGGCAGAAAAGTGGTTCCCAAAGCAGGTGCACTGCCAGCGCAGCAGGTCTCTCACTCCCAGGCACAAGTGCCAGTACCTAGCAGATGCTCCCCAATTGCTGCCCACACCTTAACCAGCTCTCTCCTTTGTCGGGCCTTGAGACACCCCTGGGGAGTGCAGGCGCACCCGTGTTTCAACTGAGCTGCCCTGAGCACCACAGCTCCCAAACCTGCAGCCCGGGACCCTGGAGACAGGTACACTCCTCACATGGGAAAAACCAAAACCCAAGATCCTGGGTCCTGAAGGTCTATGCCAAGAAGTTCAAGTTCAGACTTAGGAAGAGGTTAGCTAAACATTTGCAACCTAGGGACTGTCAGGAGTCCGCTCCTGAGATGCTGCTTTGGGACACATGAATGTGGGTGTTGGAAGGAGGAAGGAAGGATGGGACACCCCCTGGGAGGGGGCGGGTTGGTGGGTAGCAGAGCTCCTAGGCCTTTGCTTCTTGCTTGCTGCACACGCTGCTCTGCCTGTGCCTTCTGTTTTCCTGAGCACTGACAAGGGGTCTGATCTTCTGAACATCAGACACCCAGTGATATTTTTGTAATGGGTTCCAGAGCACCACAAAAAAGTTCTGCTGACAGTCAAGTGTCTACAGCTCCCACTACAGACAGAACAGACATTTTCTAATGTTTTCATCTTGTATGTGTTTTTTTTTCAGGGGAAGAGTGCAGATTTAAAAATCAAACGCTTAGGGCCAGTGTTGTGGTGCAGTGGATTAAGCTGCTGCTTGTAGCAACAGCATGCCAATCCAAGTCCCGGCTGTGCTATTTCCTATCCAGTTTCCTGCTGATGTGCTTGGAAAAGCAGCAGATAATAAATAGCTCAAGTAACTGGGTCTCTGCCACCCAAGTGGAGATCAGGATGGAGTTCCATGCTTCTACCTTCAGCTTGGTCCAGCTAAGGCAATTTCGGAAGTGAACCAGTAGATAGAAGTGTGCACACGCTCTTTCTCAAACAAGTAAATAGATAGATCTTTTTTTTTAAAACAAAAAAGTATGCACTTGTACAGAAACTGATTCAAATTATATGAAATTTAAAAGAAAACCTGAAGCACCAGCATTGTGGTACAGTAGGTTAAGCCACCACCTGCAATACCAGCATCCCACATGAACCCCAGTTCAAGTCCTGGTTGCTCTATTTATAATCTAGTTCCCTGCTAATGCACCTGTGAAGGCAGTGGAAGAGAACACCAGTACGTGGGCCCCTGACACCATGTGGGAGATCCAGATGGAGTACCAACTCCTGGTTCCAGCTTGGCACAGCACCAGTTATCACAGCTACTTGGGGAGTAAACCAAGCAGATGGATCCCATTTGGGTGCTGATTCATGCCCTGGCTGCCCCACTTCTCATCCAGCTCCCTGCTTGTGGCCTGGGAAAGCAGTGGAGGAGGACCCAAAGCCTTGGGACTCTGCACCCACATGGGAGACCTGGAAGAAGCTCCTGGCTCCTGGCTTCAGATTGGCTCAGCTGCTGCCATTGCAGCTGCTTCGGGAGTGAATCATGAATCAGTGGATGAAAGATCTTTCTCTCTGTATCTTCTCTCTGAAAATCTGTCTTTCCAATAAGAATAAATATATCTTAAAAAAAATGGTGAGGGGATGGAGGAAGCTGACAAAAAATGTCTAACAACCAGCGGTCTCACCTACTGCAAAATGGGACAGCTGCCTTGGAAAGGAGGCTGGCAGCTGCATCTACCCAAGTAAAATGAAACGCCTATGTTCACATGAAAACCTACAAGGATATTTTTAGCAGCTTGATTCATAATCGCCCAACCTAAATGTCTCTCAGTGGAGACTGGGTAAACACACTGGTCCTTCCACACAGTGCTTCTCTGTAAGAACAAGGTCCACATGGATACACTGGGCAGCCTAGCGGAAGAGCCAGGAGGACCCTTGGTCACCACTGGTCATGAGTAAGGCTAAAGTGTTGGGAACAAAGGAGATGGAACTGTAATGGTGATTGCGGTGGTGGCTCTATATATCCAAATTCACAGACCTGTCTACAAAAAAAAAAAAAAAAAGTGACATTCCACATAGGTAAATTCTAAAAACCACTTGCTAAAAAGTTAACAAAGAATCATCTCTAAAACCTCGTCCATAACACATGCCTTTATAAGCAATTTCCCTATTTAAAGATGTTTGGAAAACAATGGTTTCAGGAGTTTAAACCATTGTTCACAAGAGCACTTTTTGCAAGAGGTTGCAAGAGCTGATTATATGTACCTAAGGACATACCCTTTAAACTACTACGTCAGGAAGGACAAACCTAAGTGCTTTTAAAAGCCATACAAATTATAAAATCAACTATTTCCCCCTAGTTTTTAAAATTATGCTGACTGAATGAAATTACAAATGTTCAGGATATGCATATTACATAGCAGAACACACGTGCCATTTGTATGCATACAATAGTATACTGACAGGCATGGTAACTTCAAAGTTAAGACCTTGGGACTAGTGTTATAATGTAACAGATCAAGTAATTGTTTGCTGTGCCTCTATCCCCCGTGAGGTAAAGTTGGAGTCCTGGATGCTCCACTTCCAATCCAGCTTCCTGCTAGTGCACACCTGGCAGACAGTGGAGGATGGCTCAAGCACTTGGGCCCCTGCTACCCACCCAGGAGATCCAGATAAACTCTCTGGCTCCTAACTTCAGCCAGGCCCAGTCCTAGCTGGTGTGGGCATGTGGGGAGTAAAACGGGTGATAGAAGATATTCTCGCTCACTGCCTCTGCCCCTTTGCCTTTGACATAGATGAAAATAAACTAAAAATAGAGAACACAAAAGGCTAGAGGACTGTGCTGACGGGTACCCAGTCTTCCTCAGGGCAGGACTGAGAAATTTCTCTGCCTGACACATCAGAATTCCTAGACAGAGTGGGGCGGGAGAGGGCATGTGGCAGAGAGAAGAAAGGCCAGCTAGGCCCAGTGGCACCTTCCCAGCAGGGCCTGCTGAGAGTAACCCGCAAAGGACCACGCTCTGTCAAGGGCACTGGACCCAGTCAGGGCTGTCCATGTGGTAATGCCTTCTCAAGCACCCCTCAAGGGGAGGGTCTATAAACCTTCTTTGGCTCAGCCTGGCAGACAGGACCCTGGAAGTTCTTTTACTTTAACTTCCAAACCGCCCCCAGCGTGCCCTGGACACCCCACCCCACCCCCAGCCCGCCAAGTCTACATTTATGATGAGAAAAACAGCTGCTGGGTGCAGCACGCTGCCCACAAGCAGACACCCACACACACCAGGGCTGTTCCAGCCAGGCTGCTGCCTTCTGTGGGGCCCAGCCAGCCTGGCGCAGCCTAGCACGGTCTTGTACTCCCCTGGGTGAGGGTGGTACCGGAGATGGGGACTCTGAGAGGAAGTGAAGGAAGCAATTACAATCAAGCAAACAGAGTTTCAGACCTGGAGATACCAAACAGGCTATAGGATGTGTTTGTTTGCTGTCCCTCCTGCCAGGCAACGAGATAGCTCTCTCCCGGGTCACACATCAGCCGGAGCTGCTGCAGGGCCTCTGGGAAAGGCTTCCACTTCGCCTTTGTAAACCACACAGAACATTTCTTCTGCCTTTTCAAGTCAAGTCATAGTTCTAGGCCCAGCCCTTCCAGCCGGCTCAAAGGAACGGAAAGGGCTCTGGGCTTCCTGTTTAGTAGCCAAAACCACAGAATCCTGGCCCCTCTGAAAGGCTGGAAGGCAGACACTTCTGTTCAATGTGGGAGAACCACTGGCAACACGAATACTTTCCATGGGAGTGGCAGCATGGCAGCCATGGGTCCTCACCTCAGAGTACCGCTTCCTGGAGCAGACTCCATCCAGCCCAAGAGCCTCAAGAGGAAGAGTCTCCCCAGCTCGGGCCACTCCCCTCACCGTTCTCCATCAAGCCATGCTCAGGAGGTGCACCAATATCCAGCTGCTAATCAGTGGTACCACGTGTGAGATGCTCAGGGTAAGATGGCCTAGTCTTGGCAACGAAGATTCAGGTTCCAATCCTGCCTGGTAACTTCTGCTTACTGGCTTCTTGACCTTGGAGGGGTTCTGCAGGCTCTCTTGGCTCCCACTTATTTTTTTCTACTGTAAATGGAAACCAAGCCTATTTCCTAGGGTTGCTGGGAACAATGAGTAAAACGAGGTAAATAAAGCATAAGGTGCCTTCCTTCCAGCCTTCTGGGAAGTCCAGGAGAGATGAAGGCTGACTCTAACCTGCCTGGGTCTTCAAACTCCTCTTATGACCTCATCTTCTATTGTGCCAGAAGGCTAGGCTTCCCCTCTTTGCAACTCAGTGTCTCCATAAAACCAAAGCTGCGCCTGGTACTTCCCAGTTGTAATATTCTGGGAATCCATCCTTTTATAAATTGATTAATTCATTTGAAAAGCAGAGTTACACAGAGACAGAAAGAGAGATTCTATCCATGGTTTCACTCTCCAAATGGCTGCAAGAGCCAGGACTGGGCTGGACTGAAGCCAGAAGCTCCATCAGGGTCTCCCACATGAGCAGCACAGATCTAAGTAGTTGGGCCATTCTCTGCTGCTTTTCCCAGGCACATTAACAGGGAGCTAGATTGCAAGGAGAGCAGCTAGCACTTAAACCTGGGATGCCAGAATCACTGGCAGGAGTTTAAGCCCCTATACCACAACACTGGCTCCTTCACCCTGCTTTTGTAAAACCCTCAGCCTGTGCTGCTGTAACCCACCATTCACACACTCAGTGTTACACGTGTGTGTGGGATTCAAAGAGTTGGACTGCCAAGGTAGTCCTCGCTTTGCCACTTACTAGCCAAAAAAATGTTACTAAGTTGTGTGAGCCAAATGGCTTCTCTGAGCATCAATGTCCTCATTTATAAAATGAGCACCATAAACTATCAGATTTGTATAGGAAATAGATTCTGTGTATGAAAGTGCTTCACAAACTTTTAAGACTTCCACATATTTTGTTGCTAGAAGCTGTTTCTAGTTTACAGCTATAAAATAACTTACTGGCACCAAGGTGGAGCCTTTAAAAACTGGAGGATAACTCACGTTACCATTACCCTTTTAAAAGCATGCAATTCAGTGGTTCTTGGAACATTCACCAGGGAGTGTTAACCATCACCACTATCTAATTCCAGAACATTTCCACATTCCAAAAAGAAGTCTCACACCTTTCGCAGTCACCCTTCGTTGCACCAGCCTCTGGCAACCACACATGTTGTTTCTGCCTCTTAGGATTTGCTCAGTGAACTGAGTTATCAAGGAGCCTTTGTAATGATGTCCTTTTTTTTTTTTTTTTAAAGATTTTTTTTTTTATTATTATTTTTTATTGGAAAGGCGGATATACAGAGAGGAGAGACAGAGAGGAAGATCTTCCGTCCGATGATTCACTCCCCAAGTGAGCGCAACGGGCCGATACTATGCCGATCCGAAGCCAGGAGCCTCTTCCGGGTCTCCCACACGGGTGCAGGTTCCCAAAGCTTTGGGCCGTCCTCGACTGCTTTCCCAGGCCACAGGCAGGGAGCTGGAAGGGAAGCGGGGCTGCCGGGATTAGAACCGGTGCCCATATGGGATCCCGGGCGTGCGAGGCGAGGACTTAACCACTTGCGCCACCGTGCTGGGTGCGTAATGATGTCCTTTTAAACTGGTGATCCACTTTAAGCATCTCAGAGGAAGGTGGCAGAAGCAGCCAGGAGAAATCCAAAGGAGGATTAGGAAAACCCTCTCTACTGGGGTGTTGGCTAGAGAGGCCTCCAACTCCACAGATCTGACATCCTGCAGGCTGGGATCAAACCCTCTCCATTCTCATTTTCCCTCTAAAGTGACAGCCTTGCTGAGGTTTCCTAGCGATGATCAAAAGCAAGCCATAAGGCTCCATTCTGAAGGGGTTGAAACCCAAGCAAAACAGCACTGGAGCCTGTGTGGATTTCACCCTTAAGAAGCATATGGAGAAGAGAAGGGCGATGATATAAAGAACAATGATGGAAACTTCCAGAATTAGGACCTGCATGCAGCTTCCAGAAACTGTGAACATTTGTTTAGATGAAGAGGAAAGAAGACTAAAGCGGATTTCTTCTACCTTCTCTGCAGTGAACAAGAGGAAATGGACTGGAATGGAAATCAGACAGCTCTGCTAATTAGAGAGAAGAATTAACTCCTTGTCTGTGTGCAACTACACTGGGACACAGGTCACCAGGAGAGCTTAGACTGGAGCAAATCCATTTGCATGAGTTTATTATTTACAGAATGCTTTCCTCTCACCTGCCTAGAACCCTTGGAGGTTGGGGTGGAAAAACCACACCAGCTTCCTTAAGGCCCCTCCCAGAGCTCAAAGCCTCAGTAGGAGGTCTCAATCCTCCCTCACATTCCCTAAGCAGATGGAGGGAGGGGCAGGGAAGGGACTGGCTCTAAAGGAGGAAATATCTGCTGTGTGCAGTCATAAAATTCCAAGGGCATGGCAACATTCGCCAAGTCTGGAGCTGCAAAAACAAAAGGTGGGGAGGGGGACATAGGTGCCATATTTTATTGCTGAAATGGGGAACTCTTGAATAAAAGCCACTTAAGAATCAAAATTGTCTAAGACACCTTTCTGCTGGCAGCCATATACTGGGCTGCTGGCAGGGACAGAGAAAAGATTCCGCAAGGCTGCTGCTGCTCGCTTGTGATGGTCAGCAGCAGAGATGCACTGGAGCCTGGAGGTCCTGGCTTCATTGTTGTGAGCCTCAAGGTCTCATCTACAAAGCAGAGAAACAAACCTACCTCCTGGTCCATGATGCCCCACTCCAAAGGCTATTATGAAGTACATGTGTGAGTGTGCACGTGCTAAGCATAGAACCTGGTTCATAAACAGCATGTAGTAAATGTGTGTTTCTTTTCACACCGCTGGAGGCTTTCAGAAGTCAAAATCGGAACTACAAGTCAAGTCTGGGTGCAGTGGGGACCTAGAGGACACTGTGCTGCCAGAACTCCCTACAGCTACAGACCCCACCAGCTCCTTTCACATGACTCTCCCCACTGTCCCCAGGACCTCAGATAGGGCTTAGGCAGCATGGCTGTCCTCTGTTCAAGCAAAAGCAGGATAAGCCTGTTGTCTGTGGCAAAGGGCTAGAGTGGCAGACTGTGATATAAACACAGAGAGCAAGGAAGCAACCATGGCAGGCTCTCAGCATCCTACAACTCCTCCTCTCTCCATGGCGAGGGTGAAGAGCACGGAAAACAAGGATTTTCCAGCAGGACTGAGAAAAGAGGATGCTCATAATCAGACATCCCCCTCCTCTATAGAACAAAAGCTGATATGTCACTCGGCTGGTGCGGCTCCCAGCCCCGGGATGGCTTCATCAGGGTTGTGACGACAGCCAGCCACTAATAGCTGGGCTGGTTGCAGTTCAGATACAAACCTAAGATTTGAAAAGAGGGTTTAGATTTTCCTGAAAGCCACAAAGCCTTTGAGAACTATTCAGAGTTACTAGAATCAAGAACAACCAAATTAATATGCTCAGAATGAGGCAAATATCATTTCCTGATGTGTATGTTAACGTGCACTCCTGTTTCCAAAGCCAGCTGAGCACTGGCAAATGAAAACATCCCCCACTACAAAGCAGGTCCATGTACAGAGTGACAAAGAAGTCCCCTGGGCCCACAGTCATAGAAAGCCACCCTCCAGGAGCAAGTGCTTAGCAGTCCCATCATTTGGATCCCAGCCCTGACATTTGGCTTCCTGTCCATGCAGACCCTGGGCTGCAGGGAGTGATGACTCAAGTAACTGGGCTCTGCTGCCCACCTGGGAGATCTGGATTAGCCCAAGCCCAGGAACATTTGAGGAATTAATCAAGGTGGCCATGCTCTTCTCTCTTTCAAATTGGAAAAAAAAAAAAGAAAAAAACAGAAGAAGAAATTAAGGCGTCCTTTAAGACTGAAGCCACATGCCACAGACTAAATTCTTTTGTAAACATCCTTGAACAAGCAATCACTATGGTGAGACTATAGACAGTCCCTAGATGAGAGAGCTGGCTCATTAAGTCAGAAATTGTGAAACAGCAGTGGCAATGGTGCCCACCATGGGTTAAGTGGGATTCAAACCATAATTCAAATCAAAATAACCCACTCACCAACAACTAGTTAAGTGCCAAACTTCTTCCCCATTTTTTCAGATGAAGAAAGAGGATGAAGGGCAGCTAAGAACTATGCTTACGTCAACCAAGGGACGAAGGTCAGAGAGCTGGGCAGTCTGGCTCTGAGGTATAGGAGAGAAAGAAGATGGGATGAGAAGGGTATTGACTTCCTAAAGGGAAACGAGTCCTGTTTAGACTCAAACTAGCGTGATTATTGGACATTAGAATGTACAAACCACCTGCACACACCATGGACTGACTCAACCTCTGAAACAACAGGAGGAAACTGGAAAACAGAGCTGTTAAAATAACTTCCCTGTTTTTAAGTTCAAGGTCAGAACTTACACCTAAGCCTTTTGACTTCAAGTCCCAAGGGTTTTCTAGGAGTATTCATTCACTTGGAAAATCTGTCGCTTTGATGAAGAAGGAAAGCTCAATCTGTCAGAACTGCTTTAAATCCCATAGGCTATTCAAATTCCTCTGCTCTGACTCCAAATTTACTCAGCAACTGCTTAAATTAAATTCTCTCGCTCCAGTGGGTTTACCTTCAAGGAAGATAACACACAGTTCCAAACCTCCAGAATTACCTGCTCTACTGTCAACCGGTGAATTAGAAGGCTGGCTTCCCAATTAGCTTCCTATTGAGTTGTGTTACACTGAAGACACGCCACCAGAGTTTGTGTCACTCTGGAGTGAATGGATAAAATTAAATATGTAGACTACAAAGCTTACAGCTGACTGATGAGCACCGAGAAAACATTTCTCTGAGTCCCAAACTAAAGTCAGCTTTCCAGATCACCAGTGAATGCAAGAATCTTATTTCACAATCCTTGTAGAAAAAATAATTAAATGATAAGAATCTCCTTAAGATTCCTTCCTTTGACATGTGGCCTACATGGGATAAAAGAGGATCAGAGAACCTAGAAGTGGAACATTTAAGAAGTTGTACAGAGCAAACAATTTCAGCAACTGTAGTCTACCAGAGTTGCACCCAGTGGGTTGCAACTTAAATACCAGAGAGGAGCTTAAACCAAAGCAACCACCTTCCTTCATCTAATTTCACAGATCCAAAAGCCAATGGGATCCAGAGAAGCCCAAAGGTTAGCCAGGGGGATACCGTCAAGCACTCTACCAATACCAAAGTTCCTTCAGTGAGCTGAGACGTTGGCCTTCCTAGAGCTCCTTCACTCTGCCGTCTTTGGGTCCTTTGGCACTCTGACACTTCAGGATTTACAGTCAAAATTCTTATAACTTGTCCTATCCAGGGGCTAGCTCCTTCTAGAGACCAAACTTTTTCCAGCTTAGTAACTAGGTATAATCAAAGAGCTATGCTCAAAAAAAGAAAAAAATATATATGTATAGAGAGATTTGTGCTCAATCACCAGCCATAGAATAGCCAATGATAGACCACAGTCTACAAAGCTCTCATAGATTATATCGTCTATTGGCAGGGCAGCCAACTTGATTTGTCTAAGTATACCTGCTCATAAAATGACATCATCACCTAAAGATGCATTTCTAAGAACATACCCCCCAAAACTGGTAATCAATGCATAACTACAGTTGGACAAACTAGATTCAGTTCTGATTCTGGCACTTTTTCTGAAATATTTCCTGGGTCTTAGATTCACCTTGGCGGTCTCTAGGTCCTTGGTTGCAAAATGAGGTAACAAAACACACTTTTCTCCTCCCATTCCCCCTCATTTCCTCCATGTGCGACGGTCGACCTCTCTCCAGAAATGATAATGAAAGCATTGCTTAAGCCATACACTGGGTTTCAGGCTATACGTACATATTAAAATAGGTTGACGAATATGTTCTTCCCTGCTGTGGCACTTGGCTGGTTTTAAGACTTCCCCCCTGTGAGCATGTTCGCACACCTCTACCTTTTCACCTCTGTATTCATACACCTCAGGGAACTGAGTCCAGGAGCAGGGTTAGATGAAAGAGCTGTGCAGGAAGAGAGAATCTCACTTAAAAGGGCTGTGAGAGTTAGGAATCACAGTGGGAACAGAATAACATCGCAAAGAGCCCTTATGAAACAGGTAAGAAAATAGAAACATCAAAAGATTTGAGCACAGGATGCTCGCCAAACTGCAAGGCCTGGGCACTGAAGATGTTTCCCATTCCTTCTAGAAATGGAACACAAATGGGTCAGAATCACCAACACGCCCATCTCAACCCAGCCAGGCAATGCTAAACAGTCTGCCTCTGCTTAGAACGATGTCCCTGGGCAGACCCCTGATGCTCTGAGCTGGGATTGCATCATCTGTGAAATGACAGGGTTGAGTAAGGTCTCTTGCCAGAGCCAACATTCTGTGAGCCCACATTCTCGAGAGAATAAATGCCTTGCACATTAAACGAACATTTCGGACTTAAAGACTTCTTTCATCTTTTTAAACTTCCTGTTTATCTATATAAAAAGCAGGTTTTTCTCTGCTCATTCACTGACCTATCTTATCTGGTAATCCCTTAAGACTCTCATCCTCGCAACACAGAAACTTAAATCCCTTCTATGTATTCTGGTGCTCAATCTTTTCTCTTGGCCTCCATGTGTGACAGGCTCCCTGTGAAACATCAGGCATTGGAGAACCAGCTCCTTGGCAGGAAAAGTTTATGTCATACTAAAGTAGTCTGATAGTCTAAAACAAAACAAACACTAACCAAAAAAAAAAAAAAAAAAACTAGGGGAAAATCTAACGTCCCACACTAAGAGAATAGTCACATGAGGAAACAACCATGTCTCCATGATAATAAATCAAAAAATACTTAATGATCAGCTATGTCCTAGCCTTGCGGGGTACTATCTCTGCTTCCAATCGAGCTAACAAGAAAATAAGACTCAGGCCCAGCAGCTTGGCCTAGTGGCTAAAGTCCTCACCTTGAACGTGCCGGGATCCGTTATGGGTGCCGGTTCTAGTCCCGGCAGCTCCACTTCCCATCCAGCTCCCTGTTTGTGGCCTGGGAAAGCAGTCGAGGACAGCCCAAAGCTTTGGGACCCTGCACCCGTGTGCGACACCTGGAGAAGTTCCTGGATCCTGGCTTCGGATCAGCCGTTGTGCTCACCTGGGGAGTGAATAATTGGATGGAATATCTTCCTCTCTGTCTCTCCTCCTCTCTGTATATCTGACTTTGCAATAAATAAAAAAGTCCTTTAAAAAAAAAATAAGACTCGGGCCCGGCGCGGTGGCGCAAGTGGTTAAGTCCTCGCCTTGCACGCCCGGGATCCCATATGGGCGCCGGTTCTAATCCCGGCAGCCCTGCTTCCCTTCCAGCTCCCTGCCTGTGGCCTGGGAAAGCAGTCGAGGACAGCCCAAAGCTTTGGGACCCTGCACCCGCGTGGGAGACCCGGAAGAGGCTCCTGGCTTCGGATCGGCATAGTATCGGCCCGTTGCGCTCACTTGGGGAGTGAATCATCGGGCGGAAGATCTTCCTCTCTGTCTCTCCTCTCTGTATATCCGCCTTTCCAATAAAATAAATAAATAAATAAATAAAATAATAAAAAAAAATAAGACTCAAACTCTTCAAATAAACACACACAAATAGTTCCCTCTAGTAAATTATGGATGTTAAAGAAATTCAGAGAAGATGGACAGGATGAAGTATTGTAGGTGGGTTGACCACAGAAGGCTTTTCTTGGAAAGGAAGCAAGGATGGGAGGCCATCAGGCGATGAGATGCAGCAACAGCCCAGGCCACCCATTCCCCACCATAGCAGAGCAAGCAGGTAGTACTGCTAAAGTCTCCTCAACACCGTCTCTCGCTATCCCCTTCTTTTTCCCAGAGAAGAGTTGCTCCAGGATTAGTCAATATGGCCCAAATGGGCAGATGCAGCATAAACACCTGCTACTTTCCAGAGCTTGATATGATCTCAAGGTATTGTTTCAAATGCTATTTCCTTTTATTCCTCCCAATAAACCCAGGGGGTATGCAAGTCATTTTACCTTCATTTCATAGGTGAAGAAGGACAACAGAGGATAACCCCACTTTCAGGATCCAAATCCCACAAGCCCCTGCCTCTTTCAGGCACTGTCTATTGTATACACTTGGCCCCCTCTCCATCCATCTTTCCTCACGTCGAGGAGATGGAGAAGGCATGGATCCACAACAGCACTGGGCAGCACATTTGAAAGCAGAACTTATTAGCTTTCAAACAAAGACCAGCCACTTGGAGTGGTGAGTGGGTGTTTCCATGCAAACTCGGGCACTTGCATGTTGCTCCATGAACTGAGCCCTGAGCCAACTAAAGAGTCTTTGATTAGGTCTCGGGACTCAATTAGCATCATGGAAACACAGAGCAGATTTCAGAAAGGAAAGGTCATCCGCAAGCCCTAGCATTTGCTGTCCGCCATCTGCCAAGCAGGAAGTGCTGCTCAGATCTATTTTTAATCATCTTCCCTAAGCTGGGGCTCCTGGGAGAACGCAGAGGCCAGGGTTGTTCCAAGCCAAACATTTAATTGCTACCTCTCTGTACACCCTTTAAAACAGTCTCTGGATGCTCAATATCAACTTCTACACTGAGGCTGGCTCTTCAGTGCTATCACTCTGACAGCCACCTCTGCGGGCCAGCAACAAGTCAGTGGGGAAATGCTAGAGACAGTCTGGGACATCGGCTAACCCTGCACAACATGAAAAGAATCCCTACTTCCAGGTACTTGCTTGCTTTTGGTGGCATGTGACATGGAAGATTGCAGAGTGTGGGACCCGGGGTCTATAGAAATAAGTCCACTCCCTGAAGAAGTAAACCTAGTGTGCAAACATCTTCCTTGTCACTCACATTTTTATTCTGAGCACATTTATCACTTCAGAAAGGTACATGAAAACCAGTTCATCCAGGCCGGAACCTCATTTGTGACTCAAGCTATGAAAACTGGCTGGCAAAAAGGGAGTGGTTTCATCTCCCAAAGTCCTGGCCTGCACCACTGGCGGCTCCATCTCAGTAAGCAGGCGCAGGAACATTCTGTCCACTGGCTCCTTCTCCTCCTGTCTTGGACCAGTCGAGCCCAAGGAAAGAAAATGTGGCTGAGAAGGTGGTCTGGGTGGGGAGTCTGGCTCAGGCAGCCCCCGATGGGGCCCCAGCCCACACATCCAACAGAGTTTTCCTGTCTCCCGACACTCTCTCTTTCAGCCTCCCATTTCCACCCAAGGTAGAGCCTCAGCTTATGAACAGTCAGTCAGGCCTCAGCCAAGCCAAGTTCCTTGTGCCAAAAAAGGCCCAGGCAGGCAGCTGACCATCACTCACGGCATTCCCCAGCCAGCACAACGTGGGGTGGCTGCAGGGCCCTCTGTGCATACCAACAGAGGTCTGCTCGGGGCTCCTATCCATCCCTCCATGCTCTCCTTCCCTCCTCCCCAGAGTGGCCAGTGTGGGAAAGCTAACCTGAAAGGGTACCTTGACCGTGGGATCTTTGCCTGAGGATGTGAAACAGGAGCCTGGGTATCGGAGCAACCTAACACCAGCCACAGCACAGCAGGGAGGGCTGGGGAGGAAGGGACAAAGCAAGCAGCCCAAGCTCCCCTGCCTGGGGCGGGGGAACTCTGCTCTAGTGAGCTGGGGCACTCTTGGCCCAAGGAAAAAGAAAAACAAAACAGAAAAAGGCCATGGCACTGGGTCACTCCTCCTTGACCCAGTTGGACCACTAGCTAATTAGGGCTTCTAAGCCATGGCTGGCTCCTGAGTTCTTCTTCTTTGTCTGGTTTCAGCAGAAAATGAAAATTAATCAGCAAACAAATGAACAAAGGGTAACTGCCCCATTGCTAAGGATGACCTGTGCTTTTCCTCCGTCCACTCTCTCTCGTGTTTCTCAGGGCTCCAAGGGTCTGAAATCCCCCAGGAAAAGCAAACAGAAGAGGGAGGTACTGCGTTTCCCAGCACAGGGTAGGGGGATGGAGGGGGGACAGTACCTGGGGATTTCAGAACAAGGCCAACTGTCCGGGAAGGACCTGGGTTCACTCTCCTGTTAACATCTGAGTAAGAAACAGGTCATGTAAGAGCACACTGGAGTACCAGATGGTGGGCTCAGGCCTGAGTTCAGATTCTGGTTCTGTCTTTCACAGGCTGGCTTCCCCCTTGGCCAACTCAGTTACAGTCTCACTTCCCTCATTGCACATCTACCTCTGGGTTGGCATGAGACAGAAGACACAACACATACCAGAAAGGTCCAGCACAGAGGGCCTGCATCCAGACACTGGCTAAGCCAGTGTCCAGTAAGTGGACACTGGGCATTTGGGGAGTTACTAGGGGAGGAGAGAGTGGACAGGGCTCATGCAGGATCTTCCAAGCACTGAGAACACTTATCCTAGATCTGTGCTTTCCAAATATGAGTACCAGTTGCATGTGAAGGTGGGGGAAGGGGCTGTTGCTTATTAAAAAAAACTACAACGCAGATCTCTGGCAGGGCTGTGTTGGAATGTGTAGGATGAGGCAAGCTGGGAAGCCAGACATGAAATTGAAGGAGGTACTCACTCTGTGGTGTGATCCTGCACTTGAACAACCCAGAGAAGTGAGCACCTCCTTGAATCTGTGTCCCAGAGGATTTGCTTCTCCAAGACCGGTTAAGGCCCTGGCTCCCAGTCACCCTCAGACTTACAGCACAGAATTCTTCATAGGTGGGCCCCAGAGCTACCTTCTTATCACAGGTGATTCTGATTAGCTGCCACATTTGGGGATCATGGCCCCAGAAGCCCCATTTTTGGATGTCAGTTTCAATCATTCTCAGGCAAGCCCTAAGGTACACGAAGATTCCAGAAGCCATTTACCCCGCGCGCCCCCCCCCCCCCCGCGCCTTCTTTTGACCCTATCCCAAGCGTCATGGTTATACCTCAATCTTTTCGATTCTAGATCATAAGCTACCTTAGGGCAAGAATTTTGTTATGTCATGTCCATTTCTGCAACCCTAGTGGCTCACAGAGTGGTACTCAATCTATTATGCTGAATGATCAGAGACTAAATGACTTGTCCATGGCCACACTTACACTTCACTGCAAAACCAAGACAGAGTTGGCTTCACTCCTCATTCAGTGCTTTGCAAATGGTGCCTACATGGGCATGTGGGTTCATGTCCCAGCGGCTCCACTTCCAATCTAGTTCCTTTTTAATGGCTTGGGGAAAACAGCAAAAGATAGGGCCCTGCCACCCACATGGAAGTCCTGGAAGTACCTCCCAGCTTAGCCCTGGCCCAGTCCCAGCCATTGCAACCACCTGGAAACAAACCATTGGATAGAAGATCTGTTCTCTCGCTCACTCTCACTCTCCCTCACTCTGTGTGTGTTTCAAAGAAATAAATCTCTGAAGTAAACAAATGGTGCCACTGACTCTCTGTCTTTAGCAGGGCTGCACACTGTCTTCCCATTAGAGACGAGACTGTAGGAAATTGTGCACAGTCTGGCTTGGTCACCTTGTACCCCGTGGTGGGAACCTGGGGTGTGAAATGGCTGAGACTGAGGTAGCACCTCACCCCTCTACCAGCCCTCCTGAATGGGGCCACCTGGATCACTGGGACTTCCTCTGGAAACTACTCGCACCCATTCCACAGCTCACTCCAATTATCTGGGTCAGCGCAGGGGAGTAACTGGGCCTCTCACTTGTTTTAATGGAACAGAGTCACGCACGTTTGTTTATGTATTCTCGCCATGGTTGACCACACACCTGGCAAAGCCAAAACTATTTACTACCTAGCCTTTCCAGCAACCATTGCTGACCCTTGCACCCATCCCAAACAAGGAATCCAGACGCTAAATAGCTCTTCCCTCCCACCAAGGATGGCAGTCTCGATTTGAAAAGTCAGGGGACCAGCTGGCTCGGAATGAAGTCATTTCTGTTTTTAAGCACTGGTTACAGGCCTGGGATTCTGCCTGTCAGAGGCAGGCAGGGGCCTGAAACTCCAAGCACATGGCCCGGCATAATGGCTTTCCATAAATGTTTGCTGAATAAACAAACAAAGGCATGGGAAGTCAGCCAGTCTGGGCTCTCAACTCAAGTCCATCCTCTCTCCTGTCAGTTTCAAGGTGACCAGTCACACAGGTGCCTGGCAGCAGCCTGGTGACCTAGATTTGTCAGCCCTTATCTTATCAGCTTTCCTCCTTCCTCCAGCACCTACCCCCACAGTGCCTGGGGCAGCTGGCTGGGCCTGTTTTCATAGAGAGGGAGACAGACAGGGAGGAGCTCTGGCATGGATATATTTTGTTGTTTTCCTTTTCTTTTCTTTCCTTCCCCCCTCCCCATCCTTCTGTGTAGAGGTAGATTAAGAAATACAGACTTTGAGTTCAAAGGAACTCCAGGCCCACTCCCTCTCTTAGATTTCCCAGGTGAATGACTGGGGTGAACCCCTGGACAAAGCTCACCTTTAGGACACTCTGCCTGTACACAGGGGCATAGCCACAAGGACCCAGCTGTGAGAGAGGCACACACTGCTGGGTTAGGCTGAGGCTGGGGGTGTGGGTTACTACTCTGTGTGTGTGGATATCTCATGGAAATCGGCACAGGGAAGGGAGGCAATACAGAAATGTTAGCTTCTGGGGACCAGCTTCAACATGGGGGGTCTCCCTGCAAGGAGATCTGGAGCATCTAACACAGAAGAAGAGCTCAACAAATGTGGAAGTGAGGACAGGGCACAGGGCAAGGGGTTTTACTCCACGACCTCCTGTTCAGCAAGGAAGTTCTTTTCTGGCTCCTCATTTATCTCTTGGGAAGCTGAGGTTACATGCAGGGAGCACTCTTGGTGGGGCCAATTCTCACAGGGAGGAAAAGGGACTCTGGACCTTTGAAGATCTATACATTTCATCTGACACCCCAAGTTGCCCCATCAATAGCTCAAGGGTGTTGGGGTGGGAAGGGGTGGGCAGAAAGCCAGTGCCACCTGCTGTGTCTCTGGGCAAAACAGTGGCCTGGAGGTTAGGGAGCTTGTGGACTGCTGCTGAGATGTTGTTGTTAGCAGCAGCTGGCAGAGCCATCTCCCCTCTTCCTCATCTGCCCCTCCTCCTCCAGTGAGTCACTGTCCAGCCACCAGCAATGCACTAGGGAGGGGACAGAAGCCCAGATATAAAGCTTTCCTTGGTCTGGCTACTCCCACCCTAGAGATAATACTCCCAGGGTCACCAGGTCAGGCCCTCCCCTTGGGAGTTTCTTTTAGGGTTTTGTTTTTTGTTTGCTTTACCTTTTTTTTTTTTTTTTTTTAAGATTAGGACAGCAACATCTTTTCAAAGTAGCCCACCCTGAAGCACCACAATTGACAACAAGCAATTCTCAGCCACTGCCCCAGCTGCTGCACTGGCTGCTGCTGTCACAGTGGACTGAGGTCTTTGTAAATGGTTGACAATGGAGTCAGTGGCAAAATAACCATCTGACAAATGAAAGGGCAGGAGCAGATTCTCCCATTTGAATTCTAGAGAGGCCTGGATGCTGCCTGCACATAGCGGGCCCCAGAGAGCAGCAGTAGAAGGTGCTGCTGGTGCATCACCTCCAGAGGCTGACCTGCTGGTCACTTTAGAATGTTAAATCTTCACAGAATTACAAGAGCTAACAGTGAGTACCAAGCCAAGTGCTCACTGTAAGGCAGGCACTGCGCTAACAGCTTTACGCTGATCACCCCTCATCTCAGCTCCACAGAACATCCTGGTTATGTATCTAATGCCAATATCGATTCCATTTCACCATGAGGCTGTTTAGACATGGGTGGTGACTTCACAATTACCAAGTGAAGCCAGGACTCCAAGGTCACACTGTTGCCCATAAGTTATATTGGCTCACGCAGCATCTCATGATTAGAACTGTCAGATCCCCAAAATGGGAAAAGCGGAGAGCCAAGAGGGACAGGTGCACAGCACTGTCCCAGATCCTCCCACCTCCCTTGCAGCCACATCCTGCAGCAATGCTGGGACGCAGACAAAGGGAGGAGGATCTTCAAGAGCAAGAGGATCCAGTTGACCCAGGAGGCTTCCTACAAGAGAAAAACACTAGAGTTGGTCTTCCAGAATCAGTAAGATTTAACCCTAAAAGAAAGGCTCCTCCAGGCAAAGGAAGTGACATGAGGAAAGAAAGGGTAGGATTTGCTACCATCATTATTGAGAGACAATGTGAAACAGCAAGTGCCCAAGGGAGCCATCTTGGGCACCACAGCAAGTGCACCAGCAGCTCTGGATCTGAAGCCATGCTGTTCCTAGTAACCTTACCTTTAGGCAAGTCACTTAATTCCCACCTGGAGGGAATGTTGTCAAGTAAGTGATGATGTAAGTCAGCTGTCTAAAGGACTCCTTGATACACAGATGTTCAGAAAACAGTAGTTAGGGTCATGTCCAGTTTTTCAGCTTGTGTGCCTTCGGTGGCACCAAACACAACCTCATCAGTTACATCCTCGTGCCCTGTGCAGCAAGTGAGCCCCTCAGGACTTAAGGTCTTTGGATGCAGAGACCATGTCACCCCTAACACCATCAGTATGTGACAGTGGAGTCCAATCAGACCCCCAAACAGCCAAACCTGTCACAACACTGTGTTCCCATTCTAGAGGCTAGAGGGAGCACCAGGACCCAAACAAAACATGGGGGAAGGGCCTTGAAGCCATGTTGTTTTCCAGGGTAAACACCTGGTTGAAAAGTACTCGTCTTTGCATTTCCCTGTGAACACAATCCTGCAATCACAAGAGTCTTTGTCGAATGCCTAGACGCTAAGGTACAAACTAGTCTGAAGATTAGAACCTCACAGACATTTGCAAACCACAGAGTTAATTTCCAGGGTACGCCTCATCGCTCAAGTCAACATTTCCTTTCGGTATTTAAAGTAACCACATAGAAAGAATCACATTTGAGAAGATTCGTGCTCCAGCTGCCTGCAGTTTTCTGCACAAAAACACAAAGATGATTCACCAGACTGGGTTCCCAGCAGCTCCCCTAGGAATAGGCTGCTGAGACACTCCAAGTGTGCCCAGATCATTAATTCCACAGGGCATACAGCTGTGTGGCACATCTGCCCCATGTACACAGTGAACTTTCCGGACTCAGTCTCCCTTGTTCATGTCTACAAATAACAGGGATAGATTCCGCACCCGCCCCTTAAAGCACAGAATGCTTGCATTTCTTTTTCCAGCAGTGACCAACAACTATTTGCTGAATAACCACCATATGCCTGGCACATATTCAGGACACTGCAATGGACATACATACAAGTTTCCCTGTTCCCAGTCTCTGTGAGCAGTTCAGCTACCATGTTGTAGCAACATTCACCCTGTGCTGGTCCTATCATGACTTGCTCAGAAGTCAGCCAACTGCCAACAAGATAAAAGTCCAAACTTTTCATTCTTCTAACAATCTGTTTTCAACCTACTCTTTCAACTGTTTTCACACAGTCTGAATATCTAATCCCAGAGAATGGCTGCTCCCTGCATACTTCCTGCCTTTGTCTCTGTCCGTGCTGCTCTTTTTTCACCAGCTCCTCCCCATCCACTTCCGCACATCCAGGCCCAGTGCTTCCAGGATTGGCTCCAGCTCCTTTCTTCCAGTCTGCCTGGAATCTCATTTTCTAGACATATAGACCTTAAGACTTAGTTGTATTGGCTTCTTTTTACCAACAAGTCTTTTTACAACCTGAAAAGCACTTGAACCGTCCCTAGAAAAATACACATAAACATAATGAAACACATAATTGCAGGAATCCCTTGACAACATGGGCCATGGACCCCTGAGGAAGACTCTTTGGTGAGAGTGTAGCAGTCACCCATTCTAATACTAATTGAGAATTTACCAGTTTTAGGTGCAGTGCTGGTGTTAAAGACACAAAAGTGACATCATGACCATCTCCTCTAGTGGTTCATGGGAGATGTGTGCCATTTCACTGTTTTCATGATTTGTGAGAAATATAAGGTGAAGAAGCATTATCTTTAGAAAGGAATGACCTAATAAGCACCCATTAACTCCCCCAGCTACACCAAGGAAGGAGGCTGGGCAGGACCGCAATAATACAGACATACTTAGTATTTGTACCCTTCAGGACGGTGTCCCTGTGACAGAATGGACATGGTTTCCACTTCTATCACCAACACACACACAAGACACCCCAAGATCCAGTTAAGACGGCTCTACTGTGAACCAGATGCTGCACAATTAACCCAGCGCATCTTCTGGCTCATTTCATGCTGAACCGCTTCAATCTCTGCCATGTCAAAGTGGGAACATATCAAAATATGCCACAGTTTAGAAGCCCTAGCTCCTTTTCCACCCAGAAACTCTGTTCTCTAACCACATCCCTTTGTTCAGAGATTTTCTGTACAGTTTTAGTTCTCCTGTCACCTCTTCCTGGGTAGTCAACCAATAGTTTTGGAGGAATACAAACAAGCTAGGAGACAGGGTGTTCTCAGATAGCTGAGTTTTAAAAAAAAAAAAAATTGTTTTAGGTTAAAAAAGTGAGTCTCTTTACAAAAGTCTAATGGGTTGGATATATTTCAAAACTGGGCTCATTGGGTATGCTGGAACTCTTTCATAACCTGCCACTTCTGTCTTGTCTGTTTAGCAAACACTGACATTCAATAGGCAAGAAGCTAAGCCAACACCATGGTTTGCACCACACACAGCACTTGCTGGTGTTTCTTACAATCCCCCCCCCCATTACTGTCCACAGACCTCAGTCCCAGTATCCCAGATACTAACAAGTTAATTTTTTAGCAGACAAAAATTTCAGGTTTTCATTCCATCTATTTTCCACCCTCCTGTTAAAATACAAGTATTTTATTCAAACAAAAACCTTGTCTTATCCAAATGTTCCCATGTGTCACTTATCCATTAACCATCAAAAACCTCTCAATAAAATCATGGTTCAACTTCTATTTCCCAAGTTAGATAATAAGTTCATAGAGTAATTCTCTTCAAGAGTCAAGTCTTACATGGTTGACTTTACGAATTATGCCATTTGATGTGACATGGCAGTCACTAACTTTAGCTCTACTTGTATAACTGAATGCTGCTCACCAGTAACATTTCCCAGGGTACCCATAGAAAAAGAAATGAGGGGATTTTAAGAAATTCTGTTCCTGTGTTTATTATTTACATGACATTTTCAGAACACCAATAATTGCATTCATGCTTTAGAGAGAATTATCATACATTAAAATCACAAACTGGTGAGCAGAGGGAATCCAGAGAAGCAACTCCCTGTGCTGGCACACCCCAGTTCCTTCCCTCCCATCTCCCCCGCCCTGGTTATGGCCTCCAGTCTCCTGCAGAGCGGCTACGCATCTGAGAATCACTGGTGGAGGACACTAAACTAGAGGAGAGACAGAAAGCTGAGGCCGGTGGGTCCCTCAGCAGTCACTAGATCAACACTGAGCTTTAGAATATCTGACCCCTGTCTCTTCCCTAAAAGCAGTGCTACATCTAGTCTCTGAGCAGGAAGGGAAAACCAAATACAGTTCCACTGGAACCCCATGGGGAACAAAAACAACCTACTTCCCCAAAGTTCCCACACTTGCAAACAAGACCAGGGCTCCTCACACATGGTAGTATGGCCGGGTCTAAGGTGGAGATCCTGGGCTGAGGCTGTGTGACCTCTGGCTGGTTACTGAGTCACACATGGCCTGTTTCCCCATGAACAGGCACTTGGACCAGCTGATCTGAAGTTCTGAGAAGTCTGTGCCTGCCACAAGATCAGCTGACCTTAAGGTGTGACATAACAACTTTTATAGTTCCAGAAGGTGTGCAAAAGATTTCCTCCTTCCATCTGCCCTAGACATTCATTCTATAGCTTCCTGTAATACCTCTCCCCCAAGAGCCCAGAGCACAACACCACCACATGCCGAACATGGGTCTGCAATAGATGAGTCCAACCCACCATTCCTAAATAGCTTAAAGCCCATTGCCATTGACAGGCTGACAGTACAGAGGCATGGGAAGGGCTGTTCACCACAAGCTTCCAAAGGTCAAAGTAGAATCTGTTTCTTGGTAATAGAGCCACAAATTTTGGATTATTAACAGAGCAACTAACTCTTCCAAGTGAAGTTTTTATTAATTTATATCCAAAGTACATTTTTATACTGGGGCTTGCTTCATTAAGAAAGAAACAACAGGATGAGCAATTCTTTGTGCCAACTCAAAATACCTTTGCATGCAAACATGCCAGTGTTTAAACCACAATAGACCCTAAGAAAGAAACCGTAGGCTGCTTCAGCACATTCCCCAGATAGTTCTCTCATCAATGTGGAGTGCCCCTCTCCCCATCCACCGTCCTACAGAACAAATGCTGATTACCTTTCCCAGACATTCTCAGCTTTCAGCTTCCTTCCCTCTTCTACAGCTCCTCTGCTTGGTGTTGGGGAGGACCAATTCCCCCCAACTCATTTTTCTGCCACATTTTTCCTGTTTCTGGATAGTAAGGCCAAGACAAGCCATCAGACTACCTTACATTTGCATAGAAGTTGTCATCTTTCAACCTTGCGCACACTCATGATTTCATCCACGCCCCATAACAACCCTATGAGGTAAGCCTGCTGCCTCCTCCAGTACTGCTCGCTTCTCCCCCATGGTGTTTCAGGCAGGGCACGGGGTAAGTGCACACCGAGTACTATGAATTAATAATCTGAAAGTCTGTACTATCGCCCCCCTTTTCCCCAAGAAAATCTCACATTGTGGTCTTGAGCCCCAAGATTACGGGATCAGGGTGTGGGGAAGCGATGAGGTCAAGAGGGTGGAGTCCTCATGAATGAGCCTTTACAAAGCAGCCCGAGAGAGCTCCGGCACCCTATGTGAGAGCATAGGCAGAACAAGCCATCCAGGAATGAGGAAGTGGGTCCTCACCAGACACTCGGGCGACCAGGGCCCTTGCTTGTACTTCCACACGTTGATTGTGTTTGGAAGTCAGTGGTGTTTTGTTACAGCAGCCCTGACATGGTTCAAAACTCCATCAGAAACAGCAAACACTGCTTTATCTGTTTTATGAGTGAGAATATGAATTCACGCATCAGACAGCTGGTTGCAGGCAGCTAGGCCTCTGGGGATTGGGAGCAAGCTGGGAAGGTGAAAACCTACTGCAGGATCCTCAGCAACAACTGATCCACACAGTCCCTAACTGTTTATAAGCTCACAGTTACACACTGCCACATTGAGTCACACTGGCAGCAGGGGAGCTGAGAGTTCTGAGTTTGCTCCCAGCTCAGCTCCCTGCTGGCCACACGACAAGGGAGGGCATGAGTTATCCAGGCCTTTGTGTATCCCCTTCTCCGCAACGAAGGCAGATTCACTTTTTTTTTTTTGGCTAAATAAATGTCAAGCTCTCAGACCTAAAGCCCTGTTACAAGTACAAAGCATCATTTAATTGTACCAGCCCCAGCTATCTGCCTCCCAGCTCCCAACTCCCACTGAGCAGATTCTAAAACTGCATGGAAGATTAAGTCAAGAGGGGAGAACAGGAGACACATTCTCTCCTTGAACTTTCTTAAATGGAAAGAGAGGAGAGGGGGGAAAAAATTAAAAGAAAGGCCCATTTTCTGAGGAGGCTGGAGCAATGATCTTTCCATTAAGTGGACCTGCATAAGAATCTATAGATTATTTAAGGCTGGGGGTGGCTGTGGAGGAAAATAAAGGACTCTTTGTGCAATGCCAGCTACAGTTCCCTCACTCTCCCTGCAGTCAGGCATTTTACCCGGCTCTTTAAATCCTCAAGTTTTAAGGCACCCCATCTGCACATCGGCTGTAGCCAATGAAACCAGAGCCTCTGCTGACTTAGGCCTGGACTCATGAATGAGCTTTTACCCCCAAAAAAGTAGGAAGAAAGACTTGAGGCCAACAAAGTCCTGTTTGCTCAGTATCTCCTCCCCCAAAGCTTAAACTCCATCTGTACATTCATTTGATCACTTATAGAGCTCTCATCATAGGTCAAGTTTGGATCTGGAAACTGAAGCTGACAGTATGTGGTCCAGGGATGACAGACAAGAAACTGACACATGGAGGTCCCTCTTGGCAGGGTCCTCCTGCATTTTCAGTTTTAACAGACTAAAACAAAGTGGGAAGCTGGCAGAAGAGCTAAGGACTAAAAAGCTAAGTTCTTGTCCAGCACACCCAAGAGATGAGACATAAACTTTGAAAGTCATTACTATCTTCATGTATCTACTTCTTCAATCTTCCAAAGCCCAGCTCAAATAACCACCTCTTCCAAAAACTCTTCCTGAACACCTGCTCAAAGTAATTACTACTCTTCTCCAAACCCTTTTGAGCTCTTGGACAACTTTCAGGCCTCTCAGCTTCTCCTTCCACATGAAATAAGACTAACCACCTACCTTAAGGGCTTCTTAGGTGGGTTTAGCAAGCTAACATTTGTAAAGCATCAAGTAGCAAGCTTTTAGGGCGTGGAAGGTGCTGAAACATGGCACTTCTTCCTTGTTTGTAAGGTACGCCTAGGGACCTGCATCTGGTGTTATGGGTAGAACTACACTTGAGGGTCCCAGCATCATAGTCTATTGATTAAATCCTTGCCTCACACGTACCAGGATCCCATATGGGTACCAGTTCATGTCCCAGGTGCTCCACTTCCCTTCTAGCTCTCTGCTAGAAACCAGTAGAGGATGGGAAAACCAGTAGAGGATGATCCAAAGATTTGGGACGCTGCACCACATGGGAGACCCAGAGGAAGTTCCTGGCTCCTGGCTTCTATATCAGAGTTCTCTGATTCAAATACTGGCCCTGTGCTCCATTTTACCTTCCTTCTTATGTGCACCCTGGGAGGCAGCAGATGATGGTTAAGCGGTTGGGTCCCTGCAAGCCACAAATGTGAGACCCAGATTTGGCCTGGCCAAGTTGAGGGCTTCTAAAGAGCCCACAGTTGAGAGCTTCTAAAGAGTGAACCACCAGATGGGGACTCTGTGTGTGTGTGTGTGTCTCCCTGCCTTTCAAGTTCTTATAAATAAATAAATAAAAACCCTGCTTTAATTTCTTGATATCTATGATAATTTTAAATACAGCAATGATGACAACATTCTGGCTTCCCTGAGCCAACACTTCATCTGGAGTTTTCGAAAATGCATGACAGATCCCAACCTCCCACACCCAAACCTCCACATCCAAGAGAATTCTCCAGGATTCAGAGGGAATCCTAGGCCAGATGAATTAGTTAACAACGTAGCTGAAGGGCAGCTGAAATGCAAACTGAGTAAAGGGTATCGATCAGCAGAAATGGACAAGGAAGGTGTGGCTGAGTCAGGGTCCCACAGCACAGAACCCCCAGGATTCTGTACCACAAGCTCTGTGGCAACGTTAGACCCTGGACAAACCTGGACTGAAGAGCTCAGTACTGCGGCCTGATCTGACAGCTTGCTCTGCCTCACCTGCGGCTGTCCATCCAGGAGGCACACCCACGACCACTGACCCACTGACCCTCTTGGCTGCGGCTGCCAAACTTGGGAGAAAGACAGCAGGGCTGCTTTTTCCCAGGAGCTCTTTTAAACACATCAGGAATACCAATTTTCTGTCTTTTTCTAAACTTAGCCTGGGTATGCATGAAAGTTTGTTTTACTTGAATGGCAATGAAGTTCAGGTTCTGGGGCAAGATGCTTTTTAAGGGAAAGGTCACCATGGGTTTCTTTGTCTGGTAGCCTGGTAAAACCAGTTTCTCCTCCCTGGGGACTCCCAGTGGCAGCAAGGCCAGGTCAGGAAAAGCTGCCCGGAGGAGCCAGTTTCTGGACTGCACAACCAGGAAGTTGGGCTGATTTGCGAGTAACCCCCAGCCCCAACTTCACTGCCAAGGCTCCTCAGGGTAAATGGTGAACCAATATCACCCTCCACAATCCACCCCCACCCACTCCAAAGGCCGTAAACCGCCACCGCATCCACAGCTGCGTTTGACCCTCCCCAAAGACCACCTTCACCCCACAGCTTTCCTGAGGCCTTCTTATCTCAGCTAATAAACCTCTCCCCCAAGACTCCCCACCTACCATTCACAGCATTCACAGTTCAAGCAGGCATCAGCTCCCAAAGCCTCCGAACAAGGCATGACATCTGATTTCCCAAAGAACAAGTTCAATAGCTACCCTGTCCCTCCCACCTTTGCAACCTAAATGCCCCTGGAGCTCCTGGAGAGACCTGCACACCTCTGAAGCCTCAGCAGCACCAAGGGCTCTCCCAAGGGACAGGCAAAGAGGGACTGCGGGAAACGTGTACCTTGGAAATCAGTTCATCGTGATTGGCCAAGTGGGCTCGGCAGTGAATGCAGCTGTAGGTCCGGTGGCAGGAGGGCAGATATGCCTGGAAAGTCTTGGATCTTGTCATCTTCACCATCGGCGCTGCTGAGCGTGGGGTGAACTCCGGGGTAGCCCACGAGGCACTCCCACAGGATGGGTCGCACGGGAAACACCGGAAGACACAGGTAAAGGCCGTGGTTTGGCAGGGAGTGGGTGTGGGGCAGGCTCCACACACTGGCGACGTCTTCAGAGGAAGGACCCCCCAGCAGAGGTCCAGGACTGGGACTCAGCACCCTGCAGTGCCAAGACAAGGGGAGGGACGTTAGCAAGGGGAGCAGGCCTGCCCACAAAGCCAGTGTGGCTTCACTGCAGCCCAGAGAAGAGATAAAACAACCTCCTTCTCTATTCCTGGTACAGATCAGCCAACCCCAAACTGGGAACCCAAAATCTGAAATCCAAAACTCTTTGGGTAACAACATGACACTCAAGAAGTTTCAGGTTTTGGAGCTTTGTTTTTTTGTTTGTTTGTTTGTTTGTTTTAGGGATGTCCAACTGGATGGGTCTGTGCAAATATTCCCAGATCCAAACAGCTCTGAAATACTTCTGAACCCAGGCATTCAAAGTGAGACAACCAACCTGCACCACAGACAAGATGCCCAGGGAGAGAATGGTGACCCCAGGCCCACTGCTGTGGAAGAACTGAGAGTAGTACCCCCAGGCTCCCTCCACACACACACTCCGCCACCTCCTCATTCCCAGGCAACCCTAGAAAAGACTGGCTGCAAGAGGGACAGCTGCAACAGGGAGTGGACACCTGAGGACCTCCGCCTCCCAGGTCAGCCAAGGAGCTTCACCATGTCCCACCATCCATGCAGACAGAGCTGACAGCAAGCCTCATATTCACCTGTGCTTAGGGGCTGAACACGGGACAGAAAGGATCAACCTCCAATAGGCAGGATTCCTACGGGCTAGTCAGCTCTTTAGGGAAAAGGAAATCCTTTGCAGTATCTTGTCTAGAAGCAGATGATCAGATTTTTATTTGTCTGCTGGTAAAAACCAGTGAATGAATGGTATCAGTGTTGTAACCAAACTCTTGCATCTAGGATTCAGTTTATCAGACTTCCTCCAGACCGCCCATCGCTTGCTCACCCTAAAGGAACATCTCTCCTACTATACACAGCCTCAGCTCTCTTCTGCTACTGGGAACCAAGGGCACTGAGGGTTACTGAGGGTAACCAAGAGGGTGGGAGGTCCAAGGGAGGGTCTGGGGACAGCATCATAGCCCTGGGAAGCAGCTGTCCCCTCTGCCTCATGCTCCCAAGCCTGGCATGTGTCTGTTCTATCCCTGGGCTTCACCAGACGGGTGATGCTCCTACCTGCCTGCCTCTCAGGAAAGCCATGGATGTTTACTAGCAACTGTGACATGCTTTGGAGATAAAATGGTTCAGGGACATGAGGAAGGAGATGGTGTAAGATCTTCCTTGCTGGATTCTGTCTTAGACCTATCTGGATATTGAAAGCCTGCAAGTCACAGTCCACTTTTTCTTCTGAATCTGTCTGGAAACAAATCTCCAGAAGCGAAGCCACCCTTCTCCTTGGCATCCTTCCCATGACAGCATCTTCTGCCCCAACCAACACCTCCACCTGCCATGGGGGACTAGAGGACCACAGAGCTCATTACCACTTACAGGCAGTGACAGAGGGTCCCTTTCTGCAGTCCTGAGCCTAGAAGACCACCCAGGACCCAAAGGACACAGGGACCAAAAATACAATACATATCTGGTTATGGACAGCACCGAGGCCAATGGGGGCAAAGCATAGCGTCTTTCCTACTTAGGATTCCATGGCTCCTTTTTAAAGATGTGAAGTCAGATAAGCGGAAAATTTAGGAAGCACTTGAATAATAGGCAGAAGAAAAGTTAACTGCCTCGGCTTCTCCTTGGAGCTAGGTTGGGCCCCAACAGGCACCAAGGAGGGGGTCAGGATCCAAAACCCTTTCAGCACTCCCTGGACACACTCTGGGTAGCACAGCCCACAAAAAAAACCAAACCAATACAGTTGTTGCACAAGGTTAGCAGTGGCAAAAAGTATCATAGGACACTCAGGTCCCACTCTGAGGACAGAATGTCCAACAAAGGAAGGGGTGGTAAGGGAGTGAGATAAAACAAGGAAAGTCAGAGAACATGAGCAGAGAAGGTTTCTTGGGGTCCCAGCCCTCACTGCCCAATGGGGAGGGCAAGGAGCACTCAAACCTTGTGTGTCCTACACAGCAAGAGATGGAAGGGGAACGAGGCTGCTGGCTGCTAGGCCAGCTTGACAGAACAGTCACAAAATCTGCTTTCTTGCACGTGAAAACAGCTGCTCCATGATGCATTTCCTCAGAGCAGTTATTTCTTCTCTCACTTCTCATCTGTAACAAACTCAAAAAAAGTTAACAGACAGGGAGGTTTCTGTGTCTGCCCAGCTTCTAATCTGAATCTCTGAACTTATTCCAAGCTACTTTCCATGCCAAAAGTGGTGGTCTTCTGTCTCCAGGGTGGGTGTCACAGACAAACATGTGCCCATGAACACATTTCACTACAGCCCTGAACTTCAACACCCAAGGGAAAACCCCGCCATCCAAGCAACATCCTTGGGGTTCTGGTGAGGAAAAGCCCTGCAGAACCAAGAGGTATGGGGCTTTGCCAGCACAAGGTCACAACGCTCCCCTCACTCTTGGCCAAGAACTCACAGGTCTCCTAAATAGATGACTCAAGGGGAAAGGAGAGGAAAAGCAGTTTGCTGAAAATGAATCCTGGGGCAGCTATAGTGGTGCAACGGTTGTGATGCAAGCATCCCATATGAGAAGCAGCCACCTGTGATGCCAATTTCCCATGAGAAACCAGAGTCCCAGCAGCTCCACTGCTGATCCAGTCCCAGCTAATGCTCCTGGGAAGCAGTGGAAGATGGCCCAAATGCTTGGGTCCCTGCTATCCAGGAGGGAGATTGGACTGGTGCTCCAGACTCCCCGGCTTTGGCCTAGCCCAGCCCCATCCATTTTTGCCATTTGGAGATAGAACAAGCAGATGAAAGATCTCCTTCCCTCTCTGTCTCTCCATCTCTCTCTGTAATTCTGTCTTTCAAATAAATATTTTAAATAATAATAATAATAGAGGGGCAGATGCTATGGTGCAGTAGTTAAGCCACTGCCTGTGACACCTGCCAGGATCAAGTCCCAGCTGTTCGACTTCTGATCCAGCTCCCTGCTGATTCACCGAGAAAAGCATTGGATGACAGCCCAAATTCTAGGACTCTTACGCCCCCATGGGACACCCTGATGGGAGTTTCAGGCTCCTAACTTCTGCCTGACCCAGCCCTGCCCATTGCAGCCATCTGGGGAGAGAACCAGCAGATGCAAGATCTCCATCTCTCTTCTCTTTTACTCTTTCAAATAAAGTTAAAAAAAAAAAAACCACAAATAATGGAAAAACACTCTTCAAAAAAGTAAGAAAAAAGACCAACTTCACGTGGGACAGGTTGACAGGACAGGACAAGCCAGAAGAAACTAAGGGGGTCAGGGGAGTGCACAGCCCTGGAAGGTGATCAGGAGAGGGAAAGGAGTGGGCTCAGTGAGGAGAGCGGGGCTCTTGTTGCCCCAGGACTGCCACCTTCAAGAGATACTTCCAGTGGAGCCTCAGCAAGGCAAACGAAACAAGTGGAGGTGTTTTAAGGGAAGAAATGAAAAGTGTGGGGCTGTAGAACTTTGATCCCTGCTAATGGGCCACAGAGACCACAGGACCTCAAGTGTCCAGCTCATTGAGCATACTGTGGCGTACAAATTGATTTCCAACAACAATCAAATGAGCTTGATATTTAAAAGCCTTGGGGCACATGTACAAATTCAACACCGTTTTAAGTGAACTAATAATCCAGGCCGGTGGAAATTAAAGGAAGATTTGCTACCAACCCCAACTGGTTCCTGCTGATTGGCATGAGAAGAAAAAATGTGAAATATTATGATTAAAAACAAAGATCTGAGACACACCAATGTAAGAGCCAAAAGCTCAGGGAGCACCCGCCAAGTGCGGTTGGCCCACCTGCCAGCCAGGCCTCTTCTATGGAAGGCAAAAACGCCACAGTGGGAACCCAAAAACAGAACCTTCTGGGAGCCAGCAGGATGAAGGATAGCAGGTATGGATGCTTTAGCTAATGCTGAAGGAACTGGGGACAAGAGGTAGATGGAAGCAAGACCAAGCCATTATTCATGGCCACAGAACTCCAGAAATGGGCCCCCTGGAGATGAAGGCCACTGCTTCCCACACAGAAGCCGGCTGACCTGAAGCTGTGCCTCTCTATTGTGGTGTCCAAGGTGGACTGTGATGCAGAGGAGGTGAGGACCATGAGACAAGTGGGCCCCAGAGTCACACAAACCGGTTCCCAATCTGTTCAAGGCAGGTGACTTTGCCAAGTTCCTCAGCCTCCCACACCTGGGCTTGCCAGTCTCAAACCCACCCACTCTGGGTTGCTGCAGATATCACAGGGGATGGCCCAAGAATCCTGAGATCTACACAAGGCCGATGCTTTAAAAACAAAAGGAAAGGAAAACGGGGTCTGAGAGTTCAGACAGCCATTTGCTTGGGACCCACTTGAGATGACCTTACTTCTTATCGTTCTCTTATTCACACTGAATGAGGTGCTTGTGTGTGTGACCAGTTTGTCCTAGGGGGATCAGGCCTGCCCTTTCCACCAGGGCCCTTTGATCTGTTTTGGGGTACCATGGAGACAACCAACACCTCTCCAAGCCCTGGGTTCCCTTTTCCAGGTGGGACAACACGGTGGTCACGTTGGGGGTATCATGGGCACATGTTGGTGTTACACTTGATCTTAGTCAAAAGGCCGAGCAGCAATGTGTGCTGGTGTTGATGTGGCTTCTTTAGTAGTCAGTCAGGCTCCCAGCAGCCCCAGGGTAAGCATCGCTGGCCTACCCACCCTGCTTTGCTCTTACCCCTGGTTTTCCATCAGTTGTTTACCAAGCAAACACAGTGGTACGACACAGCGGCTAAGAGGCCCTGGAAGTTGTCCCAAAACCCAGCTGATGTTCACCAGCCGTGGGACCCAGTACAAATAATTTACCTGTGCTTTCCTCAGTTCAATACCCATGTACTGGAACCAGCATTGTGGCACAGCAAGTAAACCTTCCACCGGCAGCACCTGCATCCCATGTGGATGCCGGTTCATTTCCTAGCTGCCCCACTTCTGATCTAGTGCCCTGCTAATGACCTGGAAAAGCAATAGAGGATGGCCTGAGTGCTTGTGCCCACACACCCACGTGGAAGATCCAGATGAAGCTCTTGGGTCCTAGCTTGGTCCTACAGCCTCATCACTGCGACCATCTCGACAGTGAACCAGGGGGTGGAAGGTCTTTCTGTCTCTCTGTAAACTGACTTTCAAATAAAGAAAAACAAAAAATAAAACCACTCACTTATAATTTCTGACTCCAGCTTCCTGAAAATGCAGCTTCTGGGCAGGAGCAATGATGACTCAAGTATTTTGGTTCCAGCTGCCCAAATGGGAAGCAGATACAATACCCGGCTCCCAGCTTCAACACCAGCTGCTGTGGGCATTTAGGGAGTAACACAGCAGACAGGAGTGCTCCCACATACTTTCACTCTAGTCTCTCCCCTCCAGCTGGCAGTCTCTCTTCCTCTCTAAATGGGCTCAGTTCTAATCCCGGCAGCCCCACTTCCCATCCAGCTCCCTGCTTGCAGCCTGGGAAAGCAGTAAAGGATGGTCCAAAGCCTTGGGACCCTACATCCGCCTGAGAGACCCGGAAGAAGCTTCAGGCTCCTGGCTTTGGATCGGCTCAGCACCAGCCATTGTGGCCAATAAAAGAAATAATAAAAATAATAAAAAAAGATTTATTTATTTTTATTGAAAGGCAGATATACAGAGAGGAGAGACAGAGAGGAAGATCTTCCGTCCGATGATTCACTCCCCAAGTGAGTGCAACGGCCGATGCTATGCCGATCTGAAGCCAGGAGCCTCTTCCGGGTCTCCCACGCGGGTGCAGGGTCCCAAAGCTTTGGGCCGTCCTCGACTGCTTTCCCAGGCCACAGGCAGGGAGCTGGAAGGGAAGCGGGGCTGCTGGGGATAGAACTGGCATCCATATGGGATCCCGGGCGTGCAAGGCGAGGACCTTTAACCACTTGCGCCACCGCGCCGGGCCCATAAATAAATCTTTTAAAATACTTTTTAAATACTAATTTTTAAAACACTCAGCTCCAATGTACCCTCAGCATGGGACTCAGTGGTGCCTCCTATGTTCCTTACCCTCCTGGCGAAACTAAAATCATCTAGTCCTGCCTCAGAATCATCTATCAAGGATAAGTTCCAACAGCAGGGCCCATGGTGGGGTCATCCTTACACCCCTTGAGCTCCGCAGCACATGGCACATGTAGTAGGCTTAACACCAACACAGAACTGAACTCTACCTGCTTCTCGTGGGGCTGTCCCCTGGGCTTCTCACCCACCTGAACAGGTACACATCCTGACACAGGCATCCTGTCCTTTCTCCCTCTAAAAGGAGGAGGCAGAGTTACTCTGGATCCTCACAGCCTACTGCACGTAACTTCCACTCGGAGGCCACGCTTAACACGGCCAGGAAAACCACAGTTCTTCTGGGTCACAGTTGATTTTCTAAATTCTGGATGTTAATCTAAGGCTTGTTACTGGCATCCACACCTTTCTTTACACGTCTGACTCTAGGTTGGTTCATTGGTTCTGGGGGGATGGTATTTTCTCTAGAGGGCAAGATGCCATAGGATGCCTGCCTCTCACAGCCGGCCACCAGGGTTCAAATCCTGGCTCTGCAGCTTCCTGCCAACATGTACTATAGGGTTGGTGGGACGGGGGACGGGGGAACCAGAACAGTAGTGATGATCAAAGCCACCTCCCCAGACCCAAGTGCTCATTCGCTTCAGGACTCTTCAAGCCTCTTGCAACCCAGCAGTGCAGTCATTTAGGGAATGAACGAACCTGCAGCTAAGGGATAAGCCTGAAGAGGACTTCATACCCCCTGTGAGGACAGAGGTCCTGAGGAGCAAGGGAAGCACTCATTGGTGACCATCCAGGTGTGGCAGTGCAAGGGAGAAGAGCCAGTGCCGCGTCTGGGAGTCAGGCAGAAACAGGATGGTTATGGGAAACCTTTGTCCCAGAGGAGCCACTCTCCTTCCCTGTCCTGACCCCAGACCAGAAGATACCCAGAACCCCAGGCTAAGAGGGTGAGGGACTAGGACTCAAGTCTTGGTTCTTTTCATCAGCTGCATTACCGGTAAGCAATCTGCCTGAAAGGCAACTTGCGACCATGCCTACCTTTCAAAAAGAGCCAGATGAGATCACCCAAGAACAGAACACTGCACCTGGAACACGATGAGGGATCAATAGCCTTGACTGCTATATTCGTCCTTACCAGAAAGGGAGGCCAAGGGCAGAAGTCATGCTGATTCACAAGACTAAAAGGAATGGCGCTCCTGTCCCCCAGGCTGATGCACGGTGGCCAGGGGAGGGCCCAGACTAATCCATTTAAAAGGACGCTGTGGCTTACTTGAGCAATGGTTCAGCCAGGGACCTGATATGATTGCTGTCATTCTGAACAAGCTACTCCACCACATAGTGCACTGCCAAAGCTCCCCCTGTGGTCTGAGCTGACTCCATTCATCCCAGGATGGGATGCTGCTTACAGCTCTGGAAAGTCCCCATCACAACTGCTGTGAGGCAGAAGGGCGAGATACACAGAGAAATCGATGTGATCCTATTACAGGTGCCTTTTACAGCTATGGGGCTAGGAAGCGGGCTTCAAATCCACCCAATAATAAGAAATAGCCTGGATAAGCAAGAAGTCACTCTTCCCCCATAAATGAAACCATGCATGCCTCTCAACCAGGGTCACAGGCCTGACCTGCAAGGCAGGGGTCAGCTGTCAGCTGCTAATCCCACGGGCTCTCTAAGATTTCCTCAGCCCTCAAGTCCTGACTCCGTGTTGCAAAGATGTCTGGCAGCTCAGGCCTGCCCTAGGGCAGAGCACCCATCTATCAATCTTCACCATGTGAAGGCCTTGCTTTCTGTGAGGTCCCAGAACTTGCCAGCCTCGCAGGGTCTGTCACTGGCACAGTTTGCTGAGTGTTCCTTAGCTTAACACTCTATCTGGGGAAGTCTCTGCATAAGGCCCACGTCTGGTAGGAGACCTGCATGGGAAGGTCTCCAAAACTGAAGCTGACCTGCTTTTTACTGCATGGTAACAGACCATGTTACTAGCTGCCTAAGAAGTTGATATTCAGGGCCCAGCATGGTAGCCTAGTGGCTTAAGTCCTCGCCTTGAATGCCCCGGGATCCCATGTGAGTGCCAGTCTAATCCCAGTGACACCGCTTCCCATCCAGCTCCCTGCTGTGACTTGGGAAAGCAGTAGAAGACGGCCCAAAGCCTTGGGTTCCTACACCCACGTGGGATACCCAGAAGAGGCTACAGGCTCCTGGCTTCCAATCAGCTCAGCTCCAGCCGTTGTGCCCTCCTGGGGAGTGAATCAGCAGACAGATCTTCCTCTGTCTCTCTGTGTATATATGACTTTCCAATAGCTTAAAAAAAAGTTGATACTCAAGTTGTCTCTTAACCCAAAAATGTATATAAGAGCTATTTTCTTTTACTAGAAAGGCAGTTATAGGAGATGGGGAGGGGTAGAGATGAAAGCTTTCCCTTTGCAGATTCACTCTCTAAATGGCCACAATGGCCAGGGTTGGGGTAGGCCAAAGCCAGGAGCAGCCTAGTGGAGGTCTTGAACTCCATCCTGGCCTCCCACATGGCTAGCAGGGACCCAAGGACTTGAGACATCTCCTACACTTGATCTTGGTCAAAAAGCTGAAAAGCGACTAGGGCATCTGCTGCTTTTCCAGCCTCAATGGCAAGCAGCTAGATCAGGAGCAGAGCAGTCAAGACTGGAGTTGGCATTCCCACAGGACGCCACAGTGCTAGAGACAGACAGTTTAACCCATTGCACCACAATGCCAGCCTCCTAAAATCGCAATAAAAAATAACTCAAACCACAAGGAGACAGCTTACTAAGGACACATGGCTAAACCTCATCCAAGGTGCCCTTCTTTCTTATATAACTCCCCCTTCCATAATGATTCCATAAATGATTCACGGTGATTTACAGAAACATACACAGCACAAATTAAAAGTAAATGATGAGATCGGGGTAAGTAGAGAAAGATTAACAGTAAAGGGAGACTTCAGGCACAGAAACAGATACTGTTAAGTTGCTGAATAACTACCAAAGTTCAACTGCAAATCTGAGCCCCCTAAGTAACCAGAATGAAGCTGTTTGTCTTGCAAGGCATACAAGGTTTACATTTCCTATTAAACAAAAGTATCTCAGTTGTTCAAGACACAGATTTGGGGGTCAGTGCAATAGGTGCCAGAATGTCATGTCAGCACCACTTAAAGAACTGGATGCTCCACTTCCCTTCTAGCTTCCCACTAATGTGCCTAGGAAAGCAGCAGAAAATGGCCCAAGCATCTGGGCCCCTGCACCCATAGAGGAGACCCAGAAAAAGCTCCTGGCTCTTGGCTTCAGTCTGGTCCAGCCCTGGCCAGTACAGCCATTTGGGGAGTGGATGGTAGACTTCTCTCCTTCTCTCTTCGTAACTTTTTAAAATATGCAAAATAAATCCCGAAACACAGATTTTTCTGACAGAAGTGCCTCCTTATGGGTGACCAGCAATCCAGGGAATAAAATACCTCAGGAGTTGCCACCATGCTACCATCCTGAAAATTATCTCTTGGAGTGTTGCTCCATGAAAACAGACGGCTTAGAAGACACCGATGTGCTTACTAAATAAAGCAAATTATTTGATAGGCAGTCAGATCAGAGCCGGTCAAGAATACAGATTTCTGAATGCCTGGCAGGTCCCATGATATTCTTTCTCGGATCGAGCCAGCTATAGGGCCTTCTGGCCATGCTTCATGAACATCATTTATCACCACCAGCCTCCAACATACCAAGTCCAAATGCTTTACAATGCTCACATTGTCTGGCCCTGGTGCTGCTTCTGGCTGTTTTCCCTAAAGTTCTCTGATGGGCTGTGCCAGCTTCTGTGGGGTCTCCGCCACCTCTCTAACAGCCTCCGTCTCCCCAGCTATACTCCTTCTTGGAGCACCTCCTCCACCCACCTCAGAATACCTGCTCCCCTGACCATCCTCATCTACTGGCCCTCAAGCCCCTTCTAAAGCACACCTTGCACGGGGCTCCCAGGAGGGCACTTCAGACCACAAACATCTGCAGCCCAACATTCCCTTTCCCCCTGCTCCTGGTTCCCATCACCTTCACCCAATTTCATTTATTTCCTTGAGTGCCTGGCTGCCCAAGCAGCAGATCCCTTTTACCCCTTCCACAGCACTGCCATCTGTCCCTCTGACAGTTGAGTCTGCTTCTGTGGTCCACCCTCTCGCCCCATCCCTGCATCCCTCCAACCAGCCACACAGTGTAAAATCATCCTCTCCCACTAACAGGTCTTGCTGACTAGCTCTTGCCTCTCCCAGTCCATTCTAGAATTCTATTTATACAACACAATCTGATTGCATCGTGTTTCAAAACCTCCAGTGGTTTCCTAGCAGCCTATAGGACGTCGCCCAGCCCCTCAGGTGGCTCCAAAAGTTCGAGTTTGCTCCTCTTTATCCTCTCATCACCTCCTCGCCCAACTCTCAACCCCACAGGCCCAGCTCAGTCACTAAGGGCCTTGTACCTCTCCAAGTTGAATCAGCTGCCTGCAATGTTGAAGCCCATCTTCCCTGCCCAGTCAGCTCCCTGTTAACCCCTAGAATAGCCACTACCCAATCCACTCAGGATCTCTAATTCTAGGTATTGCATGGGACTAATGCACCATTTTAATGCTCCACTACACTCAAAAAGCTGGTAAACTCCTGTTATACCAGTTTGCCTGAGCTAGCACATGGTGTCTGGAACTCAACGCTGTGCAGCCACAGCTCAGACAAGCCTCGCCACACACATCGAATGGTTTCAGACCTAGCTGTGGTTCTGCCCTGGTGCTTCCTAAGTGACCCTCCCCAAGCTGGAAAGCACTTCTAAGCCCCCACTTTCAAACTAGAAGTCCACTCCCAGGGTAATCTGCTGAGCTTCTGCTCCAGGCAGCACCAAGGGAGCGAGACCAGGAAGGACAGGAACCCTAGGCTGCCTCCGCAGCACGGGAGAGGACCAGCCGGCCCTATCCTCCAGCCCCTGGCCATATTGATCCTTTCCCTTGTATTTGATCCTGCTAAGATAATGTCAAGTAAAGTAGATGTTTCCCAAGGTCCATGCCCCAGAGCGGGATCTGATCCATTTCACCCAGAAAGGGCTGCACTTGAACTAGAATGAAAAAAAAAAAAAATCATCATTTAGAAAATCAAGGGGGAAAAAAAGGTCTTGGAAAATAGGGTAAATGAATTGGGCTCTCTTCAGAAGCTCCTGTGCCAAGGGCCCTCCAGTACCCACCAAGTAGGCCCTCAGCTTGACACGCTCTTCACAGTTGTAGTTCTCCCTTTACGGAAGCAATTATTTGATTGTCATCTGCATTGCCCATACTCCACCTCTGCTGAATAAACTTGAACTTGGGACACCACCATGTGACCTTGATTTCTCTTTAACTGCTCATCCCCCAAGGCTTAACTGGGGCCCCAATTAGCTATAAACCATCCCTTCCAAATCTGCCAATACAATCCTGTTGCTCAGCTGTAAGCATGCCTTTGGCTTTCTCACTTCCATCTCCCAGTTCCCAGAAGTCCCGAATTCGACATCAGTGGCTGGGCTCCCTGTCTTTCTGCAACTGGGGTTTGGAAACAACTTTTTAAAACTCAAAAGCAATCAAAGGGAAGAGGTGGTCTCAAGAGATGACCATCTGCCCGATGCGTCAGCTGTCGGGAGCCCTGAGAGAAGCGTGTTTTGTTCTGGGAATTATTATATTGTCTAGCAGTGCCGTTTGCCAAAGTAGAGCCTGAGGCCACGGGATGCACAGCAGACTCCTGGATGTCGTCTTCGGGCGGAAATGGAAGACTGGCTTGGGTAAAAACTCAAAAGCCTCTCTTCCTCTCAGGCCTGGCATCCCAAAGACAGAAACATAGTTCTTCTTGCAGAACTTCCGAAGTCCCAGAGCATCAGTTGTGTACGGCTCAGTCTTCCCAGCAGACGGTGAGCTATCCTTGCCCAAGACCACATCTGGTTGGTTAATCACCCCTGGTCCCTAGCCCCCAGCCTTGCACCACATGCCCAGGAAGACAACTCAATGAGTGCTGGTTCCAGGAAAGTGAGAGGAGGGGGAAGGAGGATAGAAGGCCCAGAAGCAGCCACCAACGAGACTACCGGATTCTGTCATGTACTAACTGCCCATTATGTGTCCACGAAGGGTCGAAGGCTAGATGTGCCTCATCACAATCCCCCCGACACTCGGCACGGCAGGCATTATGATGACCTGCTTCCCAGATGGGGGAAAAAGCACAAAGATAACAATTTCCCCAAGGTCATCCAGAAAGAAACAAAACCAAGATTGAAATCCCCACCTGCTACCGCATCCCCAGTGGATCCTTCCTACCCAGACTCATCAGAAAAGCAGGGGTACATCTTGGGTCTCAAACCCCTCCAAGGCTTCAAAGAGAGCAGGAGGGGCCTCCAAGCAAAGAGATCACAACACAAAGAGGTCAAGTTCTTTTAAAACACCCTTCAGGGCCTGGTGCGATAGCGTAGTGTAACAGCTGAAGTCCTCGCCTTGCTTGTGCTGGGATCCCATACGGGCCCTGGCTCTAATCCTGGCCAGTCTGCTCCACTTCCCATCCAGCTCCCTGCTAGTGGCCTGGGAAAGCAGTCAGCCCAAAGCCTTGGGTTTCTGCATTCACATGGGAGACCCAGAAGAGGCTCCTGGCTCCTGACTTCGGATCAGCGCAGCACCAGCCACTGCAGCCACTTGGGGAGTGAATCATCGGACGGAAGATCTTCCTCTGTCTCTTCTCCTCCCTGTATATTTGACTTTCCAATCATAAATAAATTAATTTAAAAAAAAAAAAAAACCCTGCCCTTTAGACTCTCAGGGTAAGCTCAGTGCTTCTACATGAAAACCAATGAGGAAAGGGTTTGGACAACAGATGACGCACAGGGAGAAGCTAGTTTCCCACTCTGTTTAATAGAGGGGGAGGTTATAATTAGCTTGAAGGCTGCAGTTAAGTATGGGGATAACTGTTTTCCTCAAATTCCAGAAGAAACAAATTAACAGCTACCAGAATCACATTAGCTAACTAAAAGCCCAATCTCCAGTTTACGTAGCACCGTGTTCATACTGTTAACGGGCAACCATGCAAAGAGAATTCCTTCTACCTTATGGTCCATCCGGCAGCAGGTCAACTTGGAGAGGGACCCCCTCAGAAAGACCAAAGCGGTCAACGAAGAGATAAAGAGGAGACGGACACAATAGATGACACACACTCAGTGACACAAACAAAAGGCAAGAGGCAAAAATAGAACTGGGGGAAGGGGATCAAAGGGCAAGGATCCTCGGGCTTCTGCCAAGAGACCAGCCGCCACTCGGGGGGTTTCCAGCCTTCCGACCTGCAGCCGAGGGGGGCATGTGTTTTGGAGGGGGTGGGGAGTCTCACTATTTGTTTGTTTTTATAATGGATTTCCCAGCCTCAAAATTCTGCCTTTGCAGGCCTGTGGAAAAGCCCGGGAATGCTGGCGGCAGGCAGCTCTGAGAAGCCCTACAGTCTGGCATTCAAGGGTCCCTGTGACACATACCATGGATTAAAGCTCATAGTCCTAGCGCCTTGCACATTGGCTCAATTGGCTAATTTTCCCCCTTCAGACGCTGGGATCCCATTTGAGCGCTGGTTCATTTTGTGGCTACTCCACTTCCAATCCAGTTCCCTGCCTGTGGCTTAGAAACACAGAAGGATGGCCCAAGGCCTTGGAATCCTGCACCCGCATGGGAGAGCTGGAAGAGGATCCAGGTTCCTGGCTTCAGACTGGCTCAGCTCCGGCTGTTGCAGCCATTTGGGGAGTAAATCAGTGCATGGAAGACCTTTATATCACCTTCTCTGTGTAGATCTGTCTTTCCAGTAAAAAATAAATAAAGTTTAAGACAACAGAAAACCTCACATCTCCATGTCCCTCAATGCCCTGTGAAAGACACAGCCCATGTCCAGAGAGCTGCTCTTAAGTACGGCAATGGCAACCCAAGCAAAGGACCCCAGGCAGAAGCCCCTCAGGGGAGTGACCCAGCAGATGGAAGATCTCTCTCTCTCTCTCTAACTCTGCCTTTCAAATAAATAACTCTTCATTAAAAAAAAAAAAAAAAAGCCTATGCTTTTTAGGGGCAGGGTTCACATCTTGACTCATCTTTCACATCCAGGGGCCTTATCATTTGTTCAGCAATCATTCTCTGAGAAAATAAAACAAAGCAAAGGTTAAGCTTCAGTTTCTGGCCAGAGTTTTCTTTTCTCTAGCTCATACTAGGAATGGGAATATCATTCCAAGCCCAGGCTCCTGGTCCCAGGAACAGCACTCCTAGACAGAACTCCTCAAGAAAACAAAATGTGGATTGGCACAGTAGCCTAGTGGGTAAATCCTCACCCTGCATGTGTAGGGATCCCATACAGGTGCCAATTCATATCCTGGCTGCTCCACTTCCCTTCCAGCTCCCTGCATGTGGCCTGCAAAAGCAGTAGAGGACAGCTGAAAGCCTTGGGACTCTGCACCCACATGGGAGACCAATAGGAAGCTCCTGGCTCCTGGCTTAAGATCGGCTCAGGTCTGATTGTTGTGACCACTCTGAACAGTGGATGAAAATTTTTTCTGTAAATCTGACTTTCCAATAAAAATAAATAAATAAATCTTAAAAAGAAGAAGGAAAAAGAAAACATGAATAAATCACCAAGAAGGTCAGTAGTTCCTACAACTGAATTGCTCAGGAGGGATAAAAACAAAGCCACTTTCTTTGGTATCATTACACTGTCTCCCTTCACTCCCAGGAGATCCTGTCTGAGCTTCAGGGAACGCCACCGGCCCCTGGCAGACCAAGCGCCTTCCCAGTCCAGCAAGAAGCAGACCAGTGAACTCAAGGCATTCAGGCCAACTTCATTCAGAGCTAACAATGCATATTCAGATCTCAAGCCCCTGAGTTTGGACCCCACACATGATCAAGACAATGAGGCAGAGGGCCCAGCGCAATGACTCAACTCTCCCTTCAAGCATCAGCATCCCACAGGAGTTACTGGTTTGTGATGTCCCAGCTGCTCCACTTCCCAGCCAGCTCCCTGCCTGTGGCCTGGGAAAGCAGCAGAGGACGGCCCAAAGCCTTGGGACCCTGCACCCGCGTGGGAGACCTGGAGGAAACTCCTGGCTCTGGATCAGCTGAGCTCCAGCTACTGTGGCCACCTGGGGAGTGAACAAGTGCATGAGGGATCTTAATCTCTCCTCTCTGTAAATTTGCCTTTCCAATGAAAATAAAAGTTAAAAAAAAAAAAAAAGGCGGGGGAGGGGGCGCGACTATGAGGAGAGGGAGAAGAGGAACAGCTGCCCAGGAGCACAGTGGACAGGGGAGCCAGTGCCATGCTGACCCGACCAGGCAACGGGAACGGGGCTTCCAGCATTGCACCTTACGACACAGTCCTCCTCTTCCCAGAACAGAGAGGAGGCAAACTGGGCCTGGTACTGAGATGTCACAGCCTACTTTGGGTTCAGCTTAGGAGTCCATATCCTTCCAGAATGAGCAGTAGAAGAACCTTTGGCCTGAGAAGCAAAAGGTATGGTTTACAGTATCTGAAACAAGTCCTTTTGACCTGTCTGCGCCCGAGTATTCACATCTCTAAAATGTGAAGGGCCTGGTCTCATGGTGTAGCAGTGTAAAGCCCATTTAAAGGTGATGGCCTGTGTCCTGGCTGCTCTGCTTTGACTCCAGTTGCCTGCTAACGGCCTGTGAATGGGGAGTGACCCAGTAGAAGGAAGATACCTCTCTCTCTGTAACTGATTTTCAAATAACATAATCACTAGAGAACACAAAAATTTGCCAGGTTAACATTGGAAAAAAAAAAATTGGATGCAGAGACCTACATGGTTACCGAAATCAAGCCACAACTTTGGCTCTGTACTTCCTGGCAGCCAGAGAAATATGAGCAGTTATAAATTTCCAATTGTCCACAAAGAAAAAGCATATCAATTCCATGGGCCAGCCAAAGCTTTTCCTGGCACCAGGTTCCAAAAGAATTTCTCCCATGAGCTTCTTAAAGGGAACACCGAGTGAGGTTGCAGCCCAAGTCTTCCTGACAATGTTAAACCCTTGAAAGAATTCTGGTAACAAGTTACATAAAGCTATTTCTGACAGCATCCTGCCACGAAAGCAGAGTGCAGCCACAGCTGTCTTCGCCCCAGCAGGAACAATCCTACAGGCGCTGAGATAATAGGGCAAGCTGACCCGGCCAAAGATAAACCAAGAATGGTCAGAGGAATGAACAGGTAGCCCACGTGCCCCCCAAAATCACTTACTGATATTACTTCTGCCAAATGTTCGTTAGGAGTGGAGCAGCCATCAGACAATTTCAGTTCCATCCTAATTCCCCTACATGTAAGTAGTGTTTTTGGTCCTCACTGACTGGACCTGCGGTAGCTTTCCCCTCCCTTAAGGGCCCTCTTCACCAACCACTGGTTTGAGAACAGAATTCAACTTGGACCAAGAGCGCTGTTCCTCACAGCCTGTTCTCGTGTGCCAGGCTCTGTGCCTGCTTTCCACCGCCTTCCCGTTTAATCCTCCCATAAATCCTGGGTGATAGGAACTATTATTAGGCCCGTATTTTTACAAATAAGGAGCAAAATTTAGAGAATGTTCATAGATTGTCCAAGGTCACAGAGCTAATTATCCAGGTCTTTTGATTCTAAAGCCCAGGCTCTTAGTCCTACTCACAGCCTCCTGCTATTAATGAACCGTGATTACTGATAGAAAGGCTAATGTTTGTCAGGAGAAAACAGCAAGGCTGGGAATAAAGTCAATGAGGGAGGAAAGAGCTGTTTATTAACAAGAGCAGCTCCAGCAGCCTTTGGCAACCAATAAGGAAAAAAAGGGGGGAGGATGAAAATACTGCAAAAGGAAGAAACTGCTAAAAGAATTAGAGTATTATCTTGTCCCAAGAAGTGGAGGAGCGCTTCCTCTCAAAGTTACTGGGCCCAGCATGATAGCCTAGTGGCTACATCCTCACCTTGCATGCACTGGGGGACACTGGATGTATCCGGCTGCTCCACTCCCCTTCCATCTCCCTGCTTTGGCCTGAGAAAGCAGTACAGGATGGCCTAAAGCCATGGGACCCTGCTCCCATATGGGAGACCCAAAAGAAGCTCCTAGATCCTGGCTTCAGATCACCTCAGCTCCAGCCATTGTGGCCACTAGGGGAGGGAACCAATGGACAGATCTTTTTTGTCTCTCCTTCTCTCTGTATATTTGACTTTCCAATAAAAATAAATCAATCCTTTTTTAAAAAATTTAAATAAATATTTATAATTTTTATATTTATTTTATATTCATTTTATATTATTTATTATTTCCTACCTAGGAACTCTGAACCTGGGCTCTTTTGCTTGGTCATTCATTCATTCAATCAGTCATGGACAGCAAATCAGAGGGGCTCTCAAACTTCTGTTCTAGAAAATGAGTAGTCAGTCAGTGTACTTCCAGATGGTATTAAAACACTTAGAAAGATGGCGGGGATTAAGAGATGGCAAGGGGCATGGAGGGGAGGAACTGATCTAGATACCTGACTGGGAGGGGTTCTCTGAGATGCAACTGGTACTAAGATTTGGAGGAAAGGCATCCTGGGAAAAAGAAGTACCTGCAGAAAAGTCCTGTATTTAAAGCAAGCCTGGCATGTTTTAGAAACCCTGCGAAATAAAGCACAGCAGATCAACTGGCTAATCCTCATCCTGCAGGTGCTAGCATGCCATACGGGTGCCGACACCGGTTCCTTATCCCAGCTGCTCCACTTCCCAGCCAGCTCCCTGCTTGTGGCCTGGGAAAGCAGAGGATAACCCAAAGCCTTGGGACCCTGCATCCATGTGAGAGAACTGGAAGAAGCTCCTGGCTCCTGGCTTCGCACAGCTCAGCTCCAGCCATTATAGTCACTTGGGGAATAAACCAGTGTATGGAAGATCTTTGAGTCTGTTTATGTAATTTTGCCTTTACACTGGATCAGAAACAAGCCAGAAGGGTCTATAGGAGGTGAGGTGGGATAAGCTCTTAGTGAAGGGACAGGTCACCCTATACCAAGAGGATGGATCCAATGCAACAAGGCAAGAGGAAGCCACTGGCAAACCACAATGGCGGAGTGGCTCCTCTGACTTCTTATTTTAATTTTCCCAGAGCCACATTCACAGTTGTCAGGGAAATTCAAGTAGGAGCAATCCTGACATAAACTCATGTTGGGGAGGTGCGAGTGAGATCATGCCAGGCATGTCTAAGGTTTATTAAGGAGTCTTTATTAACCAAGCTTGGTGATAACAGGGCCCATTAAAAACAGAAAAATCACAAGTCCATTTGGCAATCCAGTCAACTGAAACCCCAAGAGGAACAAATGGTCATTACCTATGTCCCAGCTTCCCCAACAAGTTATCCTAAGAGACATGCAACAAATAACACTTACAAAACTGTAGACATTCATCTTTCCCTGGCTTCTCTGCCCACATTCCATTATTGCTAGGCCTCACCTCTCCAGGAACTCTCAAAATTACACACATGGGCCCAGTGGCGTGGCCTAGAGGCTAAAGTCCTCGCCTTGAATGCCCCAGGATTCCATATGGGCGCTGGTTCTAATCCCGGCAGCTCCACTTCCCACCCAGCTCCTTACTTGTACCCTGGGAAAGCAGTCAAGGATGGCCAAAGCCTTGGGACCCTGCACCCATGTGGGAGACCCAGAAGATGTTCCTGGATCCTGGCTCCGGATTGGCATAGCATCAGCCGTTGCGCTCACTTGGGGAGTGAACCATGGAACGAAAGATCTTCCTCTCTGACTCTCCTCCTCTCTGTATATCTGACTTTGTAATAAAATAAATAAATCTTTTTTCAAAAAAAGTACACACATTAGATACAAGGCATCTTAGCATTAGTATCTTCACTGTCCCGCCCAAGCAGTGAACAGAGGGTGAGGAATCGAGACACACAGGAGACATGGTATTCCCTGTCCTCAGAGTCTTCCATGAGAAGCAAGAGAGAGAGAGAGAGAGAGAGAGAGAGAGAGAGAGAAGTAGTTACACAACACCCCCTTCAGGTTCCAGGTGATAGGTGTGCATCACAGGTGGTAAAAGGGAACATCTAGGTGGTGATAGGGGAGTGGCTTCCAAGTTTGTGACCCTGAACCAGCTGCCTACCTGACCATACTCAGCAGGCAGCACTGAAAACAAACAATACAGTCCCTTTAGCCTGCCTATAGGCCCTGGCTGGCTTTCTGTCACTGTCAGCAAAACTTTAAGAGGATGCTTCTTCTTTGCCCACAGCTTCACACATTTCCCTTTTATACCAGAGGATTGACAAAGCCTCGGGAAACGCTGAGATGACGTGGGAAGGGAACTGACCCCAAGCCTCTATTGGAATCTCACTTGAGCATCTCTTCCCTCTTTTCCTTTCCAGGATATCCTATCCCTCGTCACCCTCGTGTTGCCTTCTTTCCAAAGGCCCACCTGAGGATGAGCTCCTGGATCACACTGAACACATTAAAAATAATCTAGACAAGCCTACAGTTGGGCTCCCATATAAGGCACACCTTTGGCACAGAAGACCTAGTCTAATTTAAATTTGGACAACTTGGAGCCCTTTTTGAAGCTAATTGCAGCTGTGATTAATTCAAAGCCATTTCTTCTACCAGCATGTTTGGACACAATAATTGAGGGGAACCCTACCATGTGGCTATATTGGGATGCATTTATACATGTGTGCTTGGAAATAGAGGTAACAGCATCAGAAACCAAATGAGACTCATCTGTACCCACAAGCTGGGCCCTCCCAGGACCAGGGTAGACAAACAGGTGTGGGAACTTGGATCTCTCATTAGCCACGGATGATAAAGGAGCTCCTACCTCCCCCACCAACAAATGAAAATGCAGTCATCACCCTGCCTTTCCCCTAGGCTAAGGCCAGGCAGCCAGAGAGGAAACAAAATCAGCCTTTTCTTCTGCAAGCCAACTGTTAATCCCCCAGGCACAATGACTGTATCACTGCTCCAACCCATTAGAAATCAGGACAATGAAAAGTCACCTCATGCATGAAGTGTTAACAGTGCAGCACCCCATCAGCACTACTCACGCCCACCCCCGCCCCAGCCCTATACCTAGAAAGGTCTAGTGCCACGGAGCAGCGAACTACAGCCCTCCAATGGGTTAGGTTTGGGATGGGGTTAGGACAATCTCTCACAGCCAATGATACACAGCAACTGAAAATTAACACCATGCCCTTAGACTTTCCAAAGCCCAGCGCAGTGCAATTAGCTGCTGTTCAATGGCTTGGGACTGCGTACCTGATGTGGCACTTCACATCCCCGCTAACACCTTCCACAACCTTCCAATGTTCATGTGCCCCAGTTCCCACGATGGTTGGGGTTTCTTATCAGTCACCTGCAATTTCATGAGCCACTGACTACTAAAAGAATGCAAAAATATGCCCAAAGCCAACATCTCCAGAGGAGCTGGTGTGGCTACATTTTTAAACATTTCTCCACATACTTAAGCTGGAGGACCTCTGCCCTAAAGCAACATTTCTCAAACTGTGGGTCATGACCTGTTTGATCAGGAAATCAAATTCATGGGTCATGGCCAGCCTTTTTTTTTTTTTCCTTAATAAAGTAGAAAAAAAAAAATGTCATTATGGCACCCGTCAGGTGAGAAGGACTAACTGTTGTTTCCCTGAATTCATTTCAGTTTGGGTCCCATCATGCACATTCCCAACTGTGGATTCCACTCCAAGTGTGAAAGAAAGAAAATCCTATTCTTGCCCAAGATGTTTGTTTTCCATTTCCCCCCTCCCCCCAGCCACAGAGATATCAAAACAGATCCAAGAACTGCTGTCATCAAATCCTTAACTGATAAGGAAAAGCCCATCTGAGGAAAAAAAAGATGCAAGAAGACCTCCCTCCACTCCCAGCCCAGGGCCTGTCAGGGAGTTGGAGTCAGGGCTGGTGCAGAGGCAAGATCTGGCCATGGTGGCCCCAGGCTGCTTCTGGGGAAAGGCCTTGCAGGTACTCTCCCTCCCATGGAGGCAGGACTACTGCTCTGGGTCCCCCCCGGGGAGGGTTGGGGGAATTCAAACTCACAGATCCTGGGCTCTGTGATGGCTCTGTGAAGCTAGAGCTAAGAGCAGCAAGCACCACTGCACAGCCAGGGGAAGTGGGGTCCAGGGAAGTGGCCAACTCCCCCCTTGTCTCCAGTGCCCCATCTTGTATATCATGCAAAGAAGAGCACCCAGGCTGAGTAGCTGGCTGTCTGGTCGGCATTTGGATTCACTGAAAGGGAGGACACACGTGCCCCTCCTCCCACCCCACTCCTTACAAGGACAGCAAACAAGGAGGCCCCAAAGCCAAAAACGCTAGCAAAGCTCAGAAGTAGTTCCGCGGGACTATGGAAGAGCCAGTTACACGACAGGCAGAGAAACGGGGCACAATCACCATCTCGCTTGGCTTTTTACCCATTGAATGTCTTGAAGCCAATAGTGAAATCAGAGGTGATGGTACGCCTGGGGCAAGAAGTCCCAAAGAACAGGTGTCCCCACTGCTCAGATGGAGAAAAGCCCACCCAACAATGGAACAAGGCGATGGGCGGGAGTTTGGGGAGGAAATCGGCCTCGAGGCACCCGAGATGTCCTCGCTGGAGAGGCCCCCACGTTTCGCCTGGCAGGAGCGACTCGCGCCCACCCCCATAGCAAGGGCACCGGGAAGGTGCCAGGAACCGACAGGCAGGAACTCGGCCGCGGCTTCCCCAGCGGGGCTGGTGAAGCGCTCCCGGGAGTTTCGAGTGCTCCCTGTCCCCACAGGCAGGACTCCAGACCCCAGGTCTCCCTGGAAGGCGCAGTGCGCACGGGGGACACAAACACCAGAAGCCCCCACGCTTGCCCAACCGTAAGTGCATGAACTGCGGAGAGGCGGCTGGCTACCCGGTGCCCAGTCCCCTGCGCTGAACTCCGCTGGCGCACTTGTTGGGCCCCTCGCCCAGTCCCAGGACCCCCGCGCCTCGGGGCCTCCCAGAGTCGCCGCTGGGGCCCGGCAGTGTTTGTAAACAAACCGGTCACGTGGCCGCCGCTCGCTACCCGCGCCCACGGGGACCCCACGCGGGCCTCGCCACAGCCCCGCAGGACACCGCGCGCCCCCGCAGGAGCCGGGCCCGTGGCGCTCCGGGCCCAGTGTCCCAAGCGAACGCCAGGAGCCCGCGCTGCCAGCGCGCCCCACGCCCCCGCGCGCCTGCCCGCCCGCCGGCTGTCTGCGCGCCCGGCTCACTCACCCGGCAGCAGGCTGTCCCGTCCGGCCCGCGCCAGGCTCGGCTCCACTGGAGTGCGCGGCTACGAAGCTCGGCCCGGCTGCAGCGCGGGCTACCGGCGCGCCCTTAAAGCTACAGTCTCCGCCACTGCCGCGGCCGCCACTCCGCATCCCTCCGAGTCCGGGCCGGGGGCTGCCCCGTGACGGACGCGCCCCCGCGCCTATCCCCTCGGCTCAGCACCTAGCAACACGCCGCGGGTTGGCCAGGGACGGCCGCAGCCCATTCGCCTGGAGCCAATCAACGAAGGACGAAACTCCGCCCTCCTGTCGGCCTGCCTCCCACCCCCACCTCTGTGCCTTGGCCGGGGCTCGAGGCTCGGGTGCGTGGAGAGGGGCGAGCGCCCGGGCTCAGCACTGGCTATAGAGAGGGGCAAGGAGAAAAGGGGGTGAGGGCGCAGCGCCGGGGAGAAAGCAGCTTATGGGGACTGGGGGAGGGGTGGTGTCTGTTCTCAGATCCAACCTGGGATTCCCAGACCTGGGAGGGTGGGGGTGTGTGGCCCTGCTGCTTGGAGCACCTAGGAGAGCACCCCTGCACCTGAAGCTGTCCCCAACGCACAGTTTCAGTTCAGAAATGCCCTGCAGGCTCCAGGACAGTTGGAATCTGCAGGATTGCGCCCGTACCAGGGGCCCAGCTCTGCTCTGCTCAGAAGCAGGACACCCTCCCCCAACACACACACACACACATATCCCATTCTTCTAGGTCCTTAGAGTAGGAAAGGGGCCTTCGGACAAGCCTCTCCCAGCCTCCAGCTCCACTACCATTGCTTCTTCCTTTAAAGGGAGCTGAGGATAGAAGGGTCAGTAGGGTGGTGCCCTTAAGAGGAGGTTACAAAATAAGCTCAGGGCAGACAGGAAATCCAGGGAGGTACCAGGTGGGTGGAGTGGGGTAGAGTCTCCCAGCAGGAAAACAGGTCAGTGTGATAAAGACATGAGGGCCGTGACCAGGGGCCAGAGGAGAGAGCAGAGCTGGCTGACGTTCTGCCATTGCTCAAAAGGAAACTGGCTGGGGATGGGGGTATGCTTCAAGGGGTGCAGCTGCCCACTGCTGGGGCATCAACTCATGCCTCCACCTGACGCAAAGTTTCACCCTGCACTCCCATTCAGCTGTCTTCAGAAGATACTTTGGCGAACCAAGTTCTAATCCGTGATCACACGTGACCCAGTGGAGCATGAAGCCAGTCCCACTGCCACCGAAACCAACAAAAACCGCCCTCTCCTTATCAGTCCCCAACTCGCCTATGTCAGCATAAACAGAAGCACGTGGTTTCAAGGCAGACAGGAAACACTGTCAGGTCAGAACCACAAACAAGGTTTTGCAGTTGAATCCTTGCTCAAGGAGAGGTGATAGGATTCTTGAGATGACCAAGATCTTGCTATCAAACACTCATCTGCCTCTGGGCCAGCTTTTTGTTTTTATTTTGTTTTTGCCCAAGTCCTGAGTTTTCACTGTTTAAAATAGGGAGGGTTTGGAATCAGGTGATCTGTGGTGTCCCTTTCAGCTTTGAAATTCCAAGTAGGACCAGAAAGTTAAACTTGTTCAAATGTTTCTGCAATATCCTGCTATGGGGAATGTTTGTGTTGCCACATCACCACTCCCCAACAGGAGATGCAACTCCAAGTTTAACACCCTGGGATATTGGTAGGTTATGTAACAACATTGGTGGCTACTGTTTCTGTTTAAATAAAAGATAATGTCAGCCGAGGAGGACTGGCCACATACAGCGTTTTCCAGGGAGCTCTGAGGACCCCTGCAGGCCTCCTGTGTGTCTGCAGCTGGGGGTGGCCCACCAGATGCAAGGCTGGGAGACAATCACATGAGCCAGCTCAGGGCAGACCAGCAAGAGGACTGTGACTTGAGAAGCTAAAAGGAAGAAGTGAGACACAGAAGAAAACCACTTCTCCTCAATGACCCCAAGGGCCTTTAGCTGTCCTTGGGCACCTGTCATGAGCAGAAATGTCCTGGGGACATGAAGGACAGCAGTCTGAAGAATCTGCTGAGTGGACAGGAGCTGAGACCAGTGGGGATGTGGCAACAATAGACAGATATTTATCCTGGGGGCCCAAAAGGAGGGGAAGACATGCAGATAAAGGCACCCACAGACTTGTTCAGAGCCACACAAGGCTTTTTTAAAAAAAAATAATAATAATAACACACCTTGCCAAATCCATCCATTCATGCATTCTTTTCCTGCCTTTCCACTGCTGAGGCCTGGGTCCTGCCATGCACTGTAATCAAGGTCACTTTGTGTGCTCCCCTAATTCAGTCACTCACTGCCATCCTTCACTTCCTCTTCCCTCTCACCTCACGCCAATCCATCAGCAAGTCCTGTCAGCCTCACTTTAAAAATCCCTATTTGCTCTGAAACAAAAGAAATGGGGGGGGGGGGAGTGAAAACCTTTTTTTTTTTTCTTCTGTTGACTATGCCCATCCTGTGTGTTGCCACCACCCTGTTGGGAGCCACCAGCATCTCTGGCAGCTACCTCCCAGCTGGGCTCCTGCTCCCCACCCATTGTCTCCACAGCAGCCAGCAGAGCTTCTTCCAAACTCCCATGGTCCACGGGCCTCCCTCACCAAGGCTGGCTCTCTCCTGTTCCGCGCCCCCCAGCTCAAGGTGCTCCTGGCACACTGGCTCTCTATCTTCCTCAAATGTGGGGGTGGCAGGAAGCCAAGTACTTGAGCCATCATCTGTTGCCTCCCAGACACATTGGCAGAAAGCTGAATCAGAAGTGGAGGGATGGAACCAGATCCCAGACACGCCAATAGGGGGTACAGGCACCCCCAGCCATGCCCTAACATGCTGCACCACGATGGTCATCCCACTTAATACCATCTGCATGCAATACCTATTGGGATATGAATGAGATATAAATAGTTGTAATACTGCATTGTGTAGGAAAGCACAGCAAGGAAGTCTGTTCAGATGGAATATATTTCCAGCTCTGGACACAGCTCCCTGACTACTCAATGTTATGTGCCCCTCTCTTCTAGGATATTCTGTTTGTTTTAAAGACTTATTTTATTTTTATTATAAAGTCAGATATACAGAGAGGAGGAGAGACAGAGAGGAAGATCTTCTCTCCAATGGTTCATTCCCCAAGTGAGCACAACCGCCAGTGCTGTGCTGATCAGGAGCCAGGAGCCAGGAACTTATTCTACATCTCCCACATGGGTGCAGGGTCCCAAGGCTTTGGGCCGTGCTCGACTGCTTTCCCAGGCCACAAGCAGGGAGCTGGATGGGAAGTGGAGCTGCTGGGATTAGAACCGGTGCCTCTATGGGATCCCGGCGCATTCAAGACCAGGACTTTAGCTGCTAGGTCACTACGCCAGGTCCCTAGGATACTCTTAAAAAGAAATGATTGATTTGATTTGAAAAGCAAAGTTGCAGAGAGATTGATTCATCTTCCATCCACTGATTCACTCCTCTGTATGGCTGCAATAAGCAGGGATGGGTTAGGTTGAAGCCAGAAGTCAGGAACTTCTTCCAGGTCTCCCACATGGGCACAGGGACCCCAACTGGAGCCATGTTCTGTTGCTTTCCCCCACTAAATTAGCAGGGACCTGGATTGGAATTGAAGCAGCCACCACCCAAACCAGCATCCATATGAGATAATAGAATATTATTACATCTTCCAATTTATTTTCTTTATACGACACATTATTCTTTGGCATTGTCCTTTAAAAAAAGAAAAAGCGTTTTCTGTCCCAACTCTAAAAGGTAAACTTGAAAATACCAGAGACCTCGTTTGTCTTGCTTCCTCTTTCATCCCGTATCCCAAGACAAGAGCAGTGTGTGTCACTCCAGTGTGCCCAGGCCTCCCACCTTCATCCCTACGGTCCTGTGTCCCCCTGACCTCCCGGTGTTTTCCTGCTCTTGTCCCACCTCCAGGCCGTTTGCTGGTGACTCAGCCGCAGATCCGCCCAGATGTCACTGTTCCAGAGGAGCTTCTCCCAGCATCCCTCGCAAGACTCATTTTTCTCCTCTCAGACCCTGCCTAGCGCTCTATTCATAGCTCGCTGACATCACCAGCACTCCACTCTCGGAGAGGAGCTCTCTGTCATCTGCCTTCTCTGGGCCCCCAGTCTTATCGGCTCATCTCAACGTTTCCAACACCTGCACACTGGTGGGCCCTGCTACAGGCTTGCATCTGAATGGGATCCAAGAGGAAGCCCAGCAGGTGTGGACCGGGTCTGTTGTCTTGGGTACCTTGATCAACAGATAACAGCATACTACTTTCGTAGTATGACATTAAACCTGAAACTTCAGGGTATTCTAGGATAAAGGGGGGGGGGGCAACTTACATCTTAAAACTCACAGTACAATGCACCTTTCCTACCTGCTGTCCCTGGGACCTGGCCATCTGGAAGAATGTGCAGCTCTGCCTGTGTGGGCAGGGGATGTGGACTGTACCCTCCCCCCAGGAACGTCCCCTCACGTGACATCACACAGGAGGGCCTGAAGCCACCTGCTGCCCAGGAAGAACCGGTAGTCAGGCTCCGTGTTTGTGCAGTAAACAGTATCTCTGATCCCTGTCCAAGGGTCTCATTTGAGTCCTGAAGTTGACTGGCAAGCTTTTCACACTGCTCCCGAGGAAGCCTTGGCCCTCCCAGAACCCATCTTAACAAAACAGCAGCTACCATTTAGGGAGAAAAGATTGTGTCTGAGCAGCATCACACAGACTCAGGTAGGACTGAGCATCAAAGCAGTCAGATTTTTTCCCCCCACAGATCTCAAAGGAGTAAGGAATACTACGGATACTAAGGAATTTGAGCCCTGGTCCATCTCGCTTCAAAGTACATGCCTACTCTTCCATCAAAGACTGAAACTGCTTACTCCCCAAGACATGCCACTGAGCTTTGCATAAAAACTCACCCAGAGCTGGGATTTACGCCTTAAAGCAAAACCCAAGCCGAGCTAAAAGCCAGAGTGACGAGGGCTTAGCAGCAGCAACAGCAATGAGAAAATATGTGTTGCTTCCCACGCAGAGACTGAGCGGACCCAGGAGCTGAAGCCAGAGGATCCTGTCCTCTGAGACCCTAAGCGGCCTCAATTTTCCAGGGCGATCTTGGTGTTTGTTTTGGGCTCTAGAGGTTGTCTTTCTCATAGGAAGAGCATGCGCCACCCAGTGGTGACGGCCGAGCACTGCGTTATTCAGTGTTGGACCCTGGCCAGCCTGATTAAGACTTGGAAGAGACTTCTCACCTCCGGGAGATGACACAGGAACGCCAGGACTGTGACCAGGTGACATGCAGACCCCGGAGAGCTGTCTCCATCTTGGCCTTTGCACCTGGCCACGCTGTATGCTCAGTTCTTCCAGTGTGGACATGCAGGAATTCGAAATGTGTGATATTTCTGCCATTTTCCAAACCAGGGCCTCTCTGCTCAGAATTGTAGCAATTCCCCAGCCCACTCCAGGCTGTCCTTGTTCAACAGCTTGCTTCCCTGGGGCTTGCTGGTTTCTGAATGGTATGACTTCACCAGTCCATACCTAGATGGCTGGTCTGCTCTCTGCCTGTCCCTGACACCCAGGCTGTCAACCAAAATCCATCAGGCTTATGGGGCACCCACAGCCAGAGGCCCCAAGCTGCCCCCTGACTTCCTGGCAGCTAACCCAGCTGACCCCAGCAGTGTGCTGCGCCATGGTGAGGAACTTACTAGTCAGATGCCAGCGCTACCTGCTACCCCAGCAACATGGCTTTCACCTCCCTGTCTGATGGGAATATCTCAGCGGCAGCAATTTCTTCAGGTAAGGCAGAACAGCCATTGCAGGCAAGGTAACACGTGGGCTCCAAGGGCCTGGCTGCTTGTGAACCACCTGGGTCCATGCCTGGGTGGTTCAGGATCCATCCCTTTGAGCCTGCAGGGTCAGGACTTGTACTGAGTGAGCGAGGAAGCACAAGGACAGAATTTTTTCTTTGGAGGGAGAGTCTGAAGCTGACAGAATTCTAAATTTTCTGCTCATCCCCTCATTTCCTTTTGCACTTTACTTGTGAACAGCAAGCTGCTCAAGGAAATGTGTGTATATGCTACAGCAGGGCGTATTCCAGGTTGCAAGACATTTTTTTTTTTCTCATAGATGATTTTTCATCTGGCTCTTAAAATAACCCAGCGAGGGAAGCAGGCCAGGTTTTGTGAGTCACAATTTTCTGATGAGGAAATTAATATCTTGAGCCAAAGCAAGGTCCAGGCATCTGGGTTTGCTCCAGCGCCACTTAATTCCATTGTGCATCCTCCAAGAGCTGGTGAGTAAGCGCCAACGTCACAGAGAGGGAGGAGATGCTGTGTCAGGATAAAGAACAAGTATTTGGATGCTCACTTCTTCACTTTCACTTACTTGAAAGGATGATAAGAGAGAGAGAGAGAGAGAGACCGACTTTCCACAACAGCCAGGGCTGAGCCAAGCCAAAGCTGGGAACCATGACGCTGTCCTGGTCTCCCAGCTGGGCGGTGGGAGCCTGGGGACTTGATGCCTCAACCTGCTGCCTGCCAGGACACGTTCACAGGTGCCAGAACAGGAAGCGGCTCTAACACAGAAAGGGGACATCTCCTGTGGAGGATTCACCCGTTGCACCACAATGTCACAAACCCCCAAATTTTGGTTTTCAAGTCAGATGCGAGGAACTGTTGTGGTTCACGGGGTCGCCCCCCCAAGGTGGGTGCTCCCCACCTGGGCAGAGCTCGGTGCTTTTCACCCGGTGCCGCTCCTCCGCCCAGGCTCCTGTCACACGCTGCACTCCCTCCAGCCTCGCTCAGGGACAGCAGCTGCTCAGGCGGTGTCTGTTCTGAGGTGCCAGGAGGAGGGGCTGCCCCTCTGCCGCAGCTCGCAGGGGCGTTTTCCTCAGGAATAGGCTGAGGGGGTGAGTTAAAGTGCCTTTCTCCTCAAGCCGCGCCTAGGACGGTCAGCACGGCCGCCCGGTGCGGATGGAACCCAGGACATTTTGCTGGAGGTCGTGACCTCACCGCTTTCTCCTCATCCTTTCCGGGCTGTGGGGTACAGCGGAGGGAGGAAGGGATTGTGCTCTCCAGTTTTGCAGTAAAGCATCCTCTTAGCGTATTCAGAATTCCAGAGGAGACAGAGCCAATGTCTGGGTGCTGGAAGCCTTTGCTGTCGCCACCCTTGAAGAAATTTAACCTTGTATGGCCATTCCCCTAGACCTGTAGTGACCAGATTAAAATCATACTGGGGTCTAGGGAGGCCTCTAGTGGCCACAGTCTGGTATAACAGCCAACTACAGGCTCCTGTCTGGTAAAACTGTGATTGCTTTACTCTTCCCCACTCCCCTACACGTCCCCAAGATTGATTTGTTATTATGGGAAAGGTAGCTCAGAGTTACAGAGAAAATGAGACACAGAGAGAAAGATTCTCCATCTGCTGGTTCACTCCACAAGTGGCCGCGACAGCTGGAGCTGAGCTAATCTGAAGTCAGGAGCCAGGAGCTTCTTCTGGGTCTCCCACACAGGTGCAGGATCCTGAGGCTTTGGGCCATCCTCTGCTGCTTTCCCAGGCCACAAAAGAAGGGAGCCGGATGGGAAGTGGAGCAACTGGGACCCACAGCGCCCATATAGGATGCTAGAGCTTACAGGTGTAGGATTAACCAGTTGAGCCATTGTGCCAGGCCCTTTCTTCCAAAATATCCTCAGTACTCCAAGCCCTTTTGCTTTGTCCTGTGATCTGTGAATATGAATTCTAATCAGCCCATTTGAGTGACTTGTCATCGAGACCCCTGTGTGCAAGAAGCACATGATTTTAAAGTTCTGCTAGTTTTTCTTTTGTCAATCTGTTCAAATGAAGAACAATCTTTTTACGAGGGAAATCACCTCCATTCTTAGCGTAATGCTGATCCACAATGATTTTGAATCTCACCTCAATTTCTATACATATATATTTCTATGTAGTTTAAACCAATCAGTAAAATCAATTCAGTCTGCTTTTTTCACTGAAATGATTTTATCTAAAATATTTTTCATATGTTTACAAACTCCGTTAACATTTATTTTTTATTTGAAAGATAGAATGACAGAGACATGGAGAAAAGAAAAAAAGACTTTCCATCCACGGGTTCATTTCCCACATACCGCAACACCCAAAAGTGCTGGTGCAGGCCGAAGCCTGGAAACTGGAACCTGTCCGTGTCTCCCACGTGACGATGGGACCCAGGAATGCTTCAGCCAACATGTGCTTCCTTCCCGGATGCATGTTGGCAGGAAGCTGGGATGGGAATGGAGGTGAGGTCCACCCCAGGCACCCCCGTATGGACTCTAGGTGTCGCAAGAGACCCTCAATACCTGTCCCTCCATTATCATTTTGATGGCGGTAAGATGTTCCATAACGTGGGTGAACCATATCACAGTCATTCTTCCATTGTTGAACAAATCTATTGTTTTCACTTTTTCTACTAGTATAATGCCAGGACACTGTTTTCTTTTGTTAAAACAGTTCCCTGAGATGTCTTGTAGGGAGCCCAACGTGGGAGCCTAGTGGCTAAATCCTCGCCTTGCACACTCCTGGATCCCATATGACTACTGAGCAAATGGGTACCCATATGGGATGCCATCCCTTTAAGGCAGAGAATTAGCCAGTTCAGTCTTCACATTGGCCCCAATAAACAAGTCTTTCATAAAAAGGACTTTATCTGGACCCAGCACAATGGCTCAATTCACTAATCCTCCCCTTGCAAAAGCACCAAGATGAGCATCTTTCATGTCCCAGCTGCTCCACTTCCCATTCAGCTCTGTTGGGGTTGGGGAAAGCTGAAAGTCCTTGCAATCCTGCAACTGCATGGGAGATCCAGAAAGGGCTCCTGGCTCCTTGCTTTGGATCACTCACCTCCAGACATTGCAGCCATCTGGGGCGTAAACCAGCAGATAGAAGCACTTTCTGTCTCTCCTCTTTACAAATCTGCCTTTCCAATAAAGATAAACAAATCATCAAAGGAAAAAAAATTATTCAGGGTTTTATGAATCAGAACTTGAAACACCCCAAATCAGGTAGCTCTGTATCTGTGATGTGTGGGAGGCTGGGAGGGTGAGAGATTGTATAAGAAACCGAGGTTTTGTGATTGACAGAAGACCAAGAAAAGGATGTACTGCACAATGGAAATGTCTGCCCAACAAGAATCTGATAACTTCTGGCTGATGTTCTTTTTTTTCTTTTTAAGATTTATTTATTTATTTGGAAAGTCAGATATACAGAGAGGAGGAGAGACAGAGAGGAAGATCTTCCATCTGATGATTGACTGACTAAGTGGCTGCAATGGCCGGTGCTGAGCCAGTCTGAAGCCAGAGCCTGGAGACCTCTTCCAGGTCTCCCTGGGTACAGGATCCCAAGGCTCTGGGCCATCCTCGACTACTTTCCCAGGCCACAGGCAGGGAGCTGGAAGGCAAGTGGAGCTGCCAGGATTAGAACCAGCATCCATATGGGATCCCAGGGCGTTCAAGGCGAGGACTTTAGCTGCTAGGCCACTACGCCAGGCCCGAGGCTAATGATCTTGAACCTTTGGGCCAACGATATAGCCCAGTCATTCTGGTTGTTTGAGATACCCAGGGACAAAGGGCAGTGATGACCAAAGTTGACTTCTTAGGCAGGAGTGAGAGCTTGGCTAAGTGTTACTGCCTAGTTTTGATCCCGTTTGATCCATGTTGAAAGGCCCCGTCAGTACTGCTTCATTGTGACTTTGCTTGTATTTCCACACTGTGGGGTTGAAACAACTTATGTAAGCTCTCAGAACCTCAGGGGATTGGGATAAGGATTAAATGGTTGGGGTGTGTCTAGTACACAGTATGGTTCTGGCCCTTGGACAAATTGCCACTGTTGCTATTCTTTTCCTTAAGGCTCCTGACACTGCCATGTTGCCTTTCCAAAAGATTACACAAATTTGCAATGCCACAAGCAGTGTCAAAACTGGCCATTAGGGGCCCAGCACAGTAGCCTAGCGGCTTAAGTCCTCACTTCACACGGATCAGGATCCCGTATGGGTGCTGGTTCTCATCCCAGGAACCCCACTTCCCATCCAACTCTCTGTTTGTGGCCTGGGAAAGCAGTCGAGGATGGCCCAAAGCCTTGGGGCCCTACACCTGCATGAGAGACCCGGAAGAGGCTCCAGGCTCCTGGCTTCAGATCAGTTCAGCTCCAGCTGTTGTGGCTGCTTGGGGAGTGAATCAACAGAAGATCTTCCTCTCTGGCTCTTCTCTCTGTATATCTGACTTTCCAATGAAAAAAAAAAAAAGTAATAAAACGAAATCTTTAAAACAAAGCAACAAAAAAACTGGACATGAGTACCACAACCCCACAAATCATTCTTAAAACTAGCCTAATTGTTAGGAACAAGGCATTATATTATGTTGCTTTCATGGATAAATATTTTTTTTTCTAAAAGTATAGAAAGGGGGAAACAGTGGCATAGCAGGCTAATCCTCTACCTACAGAACCAGCATCCCATGTGGGCACCAGTTCATGTCTCGGCAGCTCTACTTCCCATCCAGCTCCCTGCTCGTGGCCTGGGAAAGCAGTCGAGGACGGCCTGAAGCTCAAGAACGCTGCATCCACATGGGAGACCTATGGGAGGCTCAAGGCTCCTGGTTTCAGATCAGCTCACCTTGGGCAGTTGTGGCCACCTGGGGAGTGAACCAGTGGATGGAAGAGCTTTCTCTTGGTCTTTCCTTCTTCCTGTAAATCTGACTTTCCAATAAAATAAATACATCTTTAAAAAATTAAATGAAAATTTAAAAATTGAAATAAAATCTAAGATATCTAAAATAGTGCCCATATAGGTTTTTGCACAAATATTTATTTAATAAATAGAACTAAAATGTCATGGGGCAGGCATTTAATCTACAAGTGAAGATGCCTGTTTCAGGGACTGGTGCTGTGGCATAACAGGTAAAGCTGCCAACACAACAACAGAAAACAACTTTGAATATTTGATAGAAGCTAGCCAGTACAGAAGTTAATTAATTAACACCTGTTTTTGTACACTACTCAAATTTCACTTGTAGAAATATTCAGAAATACCCCTTACTTATTCCAGCGTTTTTGTGTGTGATAGTTTCCTTTTGGTCAACTTAACAGATAGGGTGAGAAGGTATTTTGGTTTTTTGTTGTTTTTGTTTTTCCCTCTCTGACTTTTGACTGATTATGGCCAGGCATTGGGGACACCAGGTAATGTTCAAAGTATATGATCTATGGGAAGTGTACGTCCTTGCTGGCAGAGCTATTGGTTCATTCAGTCATCATAACACCCATTTAGTGCCCTTATGCTATATACCAGGCTCTGAGGTGAAAAGGTGGGTGAATGTATCCATTTCTTTGGCCTTAGGAAGCTGCTAGACTCTGCAGAAACATAAATAAATGGTTAAAGTATTAACTAATGTAGGCAATAAAACACTACATGAAAGGCAATCAGGCTTCAACAACATCTGGCACACAACACTAAGCACAGAAGAGGCAAAGTGCATTCCTCGGAGAAGGAAGAGCTGTTTTAAGGCATGGGAAGCGGAGCTGTTCCTGTCTGAGGGGTCGGGGAAGGCAACTGGGGATTGGGAGGGCGTTGAATCGCATTTTCCTACACAGAGCAGCAATGCCTTCGTTCAGTGCAGCCAAAGTTGGTGTCTTGGGAATGGGAAGGGGGATGGGTTCTAGAAAACAAGATGGAAGATGTTGAGAGAAGCTGTATAGTGGACATCCCAGGGGGAGCAGAAAGCATCTCGGTGAGAGTCTGGTTTTGACCAAGATCACCCTGACAGTGGAGGAGGCTTGGAATGGAAATGGAAGAGGCTGGAGTTGGACTGTGCAGGGCACCATGTGCCACCGGAAGCTTCACCCGCCATTTGGACCCCGCCTGAAGGCACCGAGGCCAAGTAAGCAATGAAGAAGTGAACTGCACTATGACTACACAAGCAAAAGAGGGTGCTAACTGGGCTTTCCAAGGGGAGGGCAGTGCTACTTGCCCTTGGAGCTAGTTACCTTGTAGGTACATGCATCATCTGGGAACAAATCTTATAGTCCTCCAAGTCTCATTTTTGCCTGAAATGTAATAAACTAACACAGTGAATCATCCTTGTCAAATACTTGTTACGAGGGCTAAATGAGAGCAATCGATTAGATGCCAGCCATAATAGCGGAACTCCATGAGCATTATTGTGGATGGTGTCACTTTCTGTCTTCAGTTCACATCTGAGAAATCTTGAGTTTTTACTTATCACAGTTTCAGGCTCCTGTACTTCTCAAAAACATCTCCCTCTTGGGCCCGGCAGCGTGGCCTAGCGGCTAAAGTCCTTGCCTTGAACACGTCCCAGGATCCCATATGGGCACCGGTTCTAATCCTGGCAGCTCCACTTCCCACCCAACTCCCTGCTTGTGGCCTGGGAAAGCAGTTGAGGACAGCCCAAAGATCCGTGTGGGATCCTCAGAAGAAGTTCCTGGATCCTGGCTCCGGATTGGCACAGCACTGGCTGTTGCGCTCACTTGGGGAGTGAATCATTGGATGGAAGATCTTTCTCTCTATTTCTCCTCCTCTATGTATATCTGACTTTGTCGTAAAAATAAATAAATCTTAAAAAAAAAAACTCCCTCTTGATTTCCTGCCTCATCTTAACTATGCCGAGCTCTAACTACACAATATATAGATATTTAAGGTGATAAATATCAAAATGCTTTGATACACCTATGCATGCAATTGCTGCCATTTAGCTAATTCATATATCCATCAGTTATGGTATTATTTTCTTTTTCTTTTCTAGTGACAGCTAGTCTGTTAGCAAATTTTAAGTATATAACATGTTGTCTTTAACTACTGGCTACACATTAAACTTCTCAAACTTACTCATTTCGTATAACTGAAACTTTGGATGTGCCTCTTGACCACCATCTCTCCTTTTCTTCTCCCTCAATCCCTGGCAACCATTCTGTGTGCTTTTTCTGTGTTTGACTGATTTAGACTCCACATGTAAAATAGACCATAAGATATTACTTTTCCTGTATCTAGCTTATTTCACTTAGCATAATGTCCTCCACATTCATCTATATTATTCTTTTTTAAAAATATATTTATTTTTATTGGAAAGACAGATATACAGAGAGGAGGAGAGTTCTATTTTCAGTTGTGGGTCAGAACCACCATGAAATTTTCTATACCATCTGCTGTACATAAGCATTGCATTTTTCACAGCTACATCCTTGCATTTAAATTCTGCCTGAAGACAAGTTTATCTACATTGTATATTCTTGTATCTTAGCTTCCAAATGAATGAGAATTTTCAAGATGTGGAGGGACTGGTTCCTCTACTCTGTTCATATCATATTTCTTAAGATTTGTTTTGCTGATCTTATCTTATTCCAGGCTTAAAGTTCTTAACTGTCACAAGAGCAACTGAACCCCAGTAAACAACAGCTTATTCATTTCCCATTTCTGGCTTCTGAGAAAAACCCTAGCTGAAAAAAATAAAACAAAACAAAACAAAAAAACCTAGCAGCCTTTATGAGAAACCTGAACCAAGATCCCTTGCTGTACTGCCGTCTCAGCCTTTGGCCCACAAGTCAAGCAGCTAGCATCACCTTTGTCTCAACATCTGCAACTCAATATGGAGATTCACATCATTGTCCCCAAATCCATTTCACAATCATGGTGCTCATTTGAAGGAAAGAGGCATCTCTCACATATGAGACAAAAATGGATTTTTAAGTGCATCCAGAGCTGAAGGTGCAATATGGTGGTTCATTTATATAACAGATATAAATGGATTTATATCCATTTATGGAAAATGGAACTTAAAAATGAGTTTGTTGAGGTACAAAACATTTTTGAAATCTATGCATATAGGGCCTGGCAGGATGGCTCAATGGTTAAATCCTCACCTTGCAAGAGCTGGGATTCCATATGGCTCGTGTCCAGGCAGCTCCACTTCCCATCCAGTTCCCTGCCTGTAGCCTGGGAAAGCAGTCAAGAACGGCCCCAAGCCCTGGGACCCTGCACCCACATGGGACACCCAGAAGAAGCTTCTGGCTCCTGCTTTGGATCAGCTCAGCTCTGGCTGCTGTGGCCAGGTGGGGAGTGAACCAGCAGATAGAAGAGCTTTCCCACTGTCCTTTTCTCCATAAATCTGATCTTTCCAATAGAAATAAAAATTTTAAAATATTTTTAAAAAGAAATCCATGATATGAAAGGTCTTTAAAAACATGCTGAGAATTCATATTTGGAGAAAAACATTTATGGATTTCCAAAACTCTTGCACCAGAATTAACCTACATGTTAATTCCATTTTACGTGAACTTTTTGAAGTGTTCTCATGTTTGTGGAGAGCTTGCATATGGCAAGCACTGGGTTGAGATCTGAGATTCAGCAGTGAACAAAACCAGGTCCCTGTGAGAGAAAACAGATGACAAACAGGGAATTCTATCAACATCTATGTGATTCGTGCTGTACAAAAAAAATCAAATAGGGAAGAGGGAGAAATTCTAAGTCAAAAAGGGCTATTCTCTATTTCCTCCCTTTTACTTTTCTCAAGTTTCCAGGCATAACAAAGCACTGCAAAGTATGGAAAGAGAACAGCTGGTCCTTTACTGCAGGGTGGTATTCCGTGTGTGATCACGTAGTGGTGTGCACTCTCCTCCTGAGGGCGTGGCTGATTTCCAGTTTGGGGCTATCGTGAATAAAGCTGCTATGACTTCTCCTGAGTCTGCCTTCTGGTGAGCCCACACACTTACTTCTCTCTTTGGGGTACGTGCTGGGGGCAGAGTTGTTAGTTATGGCACAGTCACCTATTTCGTAACCAAAGGTGAACAATGATGGAATCAATATCCACCCCAGAAAGGTACAGAGTTCAAGCTCTTCATCCTCATCAACTTGAGACTCTGCCAGACTTCTCTCATGTTGCTCCTTCTGTGTCTGTTGATTACCTTCTAAGCAGAGTAAATACCTAGAAGTAAGTCTGCACAAAGTAAATCTGCTCTGCCTGGAACGCTTTGCCTCTAGAAGAGAAGTGCAAAGCCCTCAGGAAGGAACATCAAGACCTTAGGAGAGGCCAGTGTGGCTGGAGCCCAAAAGTAACAGAGAGTGTAATGGGAGACGACATCAAAGCAGGTCTGGAGTGGAGGATGAAGGAAGCCAGAGCAAGGTCTTTGTCATTTAGAGGTGTTTTGAGGACAATATGTACCCACTCTGGCCCAAATCAAGTCATACTGACTGCTCTATTATAAACAGACTAAAGGGGGACAGCACTGTGGGGTAGCTAGTTAATCTGCTGTCTGCAGGGCTGGCATGCATATAGACACTGGTTTGAGTACCTGCTGCTCCACTTCTGATCCAGCTCTCTGCCTAGTGTTTGGGCCCCTGTAACCATGTGGGAGACCCAGAAGAACCTCTTGGCTCCTGAGTTTGGCCTGACCCAGTGCTTGTAGTACAGGCATCTGGGGAGCGAACCACAGATGGAAGATCTGTATATGTTTTCCCCTTTCTCTTTGTGTAATTCATTCAAAATAAATAATAAATCAATCATTAAAAAAAAGAACAGATTGAAGAGAAATGAGGGAAGAGGCTGGAAGATGTTTCGGAGTACTATAGCAGGCAGACAGGTTTTAACTTAGCTCAGTGTTGTGGTATCTTTCGACAACAGAAGAGATCTGATTTGGAAACATTTTTTCTTTTTTTTTTTTCTTTTTAAGAATCACTTATTTTATCTGAAAGTCAGAGTTTACAGATAGAGATCATCCATCTGTTGGTTCACTCCCCAAATAGTCACAACAGCTAGGGCTAGACCAGGTCAAAACCTGGAGCCAGGAGCTTCATTCAAATCTTCCACATGAGTTGCAGGCGCCCAAGGACCTAGGCTATCTTTTTCTTCGCTTCCCAAGAGCATAAGCAAAGACCTGGATAGAAAGTGGAGAAGCCAGGACTGGAACTGGCACCCATATAGGATGCTGGCATTGCAGGCAGCAGTTTAACTGGTTTTGCCACAGTGCTGGTCCCCTATATACATTCTTTTAATTTAACCTAAGTGAGAGGCAGAGAGAGCTGGAGAGTGATTTCATTCACTGGTTACTTTCCCACATTCCACAATGGCCAGGGCTGGACCAATCCCAAGGCAGGAGCTAGGAACACAATTCAGTTTTCCCTCATAGGTGGAAGAAACCTAATTACTTGATTCATCATCACTTCCTCCTAGGGTCTACACTGGCAGGAAGCTGGAGTTAGGATGTAGAGCTGGAAATGGTTGCTGGGCACTGTGGGATGCAGGCACCTTAACCACTAAACAACTTCCTGAATATATTTTTAAGTTGTAACTAACGGAGTTCTTTGAGATGATTGAAGTAAAAGAAAAAGGAAGCATTGAGCCTGACTAAATGTTCCAATTCGAGCAAGATAGGATTGACCTACAAACTTTTTGGTGCAATTGATCATACAGAAGGTCTGGTAAGAGTCGCCCCTTCAAACCTCACTTTCGTCATCACCAGGGTTAGGAGCAAGTCCATGTGGCACAGCTTGTTGATATAACCTTGAATTTATTGACACTTTCCACTAAAAATTACTGCAGAACTGGCATTGTGAGATGAAGTAAGGCATCAGATTCTCGTGTGGATTGCTACTGGAGGAATGCCAGTCTATAATGGTTAGTGGCAGAGTGGCTGTGTTTATAAACTTCCTCATGGCCAATTCCTTTAATTAAGAAAAAAATCAGAAGTAGAGAATTAGGAGATGTGGAAGGGGCGAGAGAATCCAGGCCAGGAAAGCTAACACCTTCTCTTCTGGAAACAGCACAAAGCTATCTACAAGGCTGAGTTCAGGTATCCCAGTGGCCTGGGTCTCTCTAAGCTTCTGAGAGAAACAATCTCACTTCTCTTGTTTTGCAGGGCAGGGCAAGCCTCCTGGCCGTGCTTAGGGCACTGCCGACGGGAATGATCCTGGTCAGTGCAGTCAGCACACCTAAAACACGTGCACGGCACAGCTGTTCTGCAATCTCAGATGCTCAGGAGTCAGTTTTCCTATGAATCGATGTTCCACTGAAATCCATACTTGTCTTTGACTGCCTCAGCAGGGGCTGCTACAATTTGTGACACTCTGAAAAGGTGAAATTCCAAAATGCCCAAATGAAGAGACTAATGATGAATATTGTTCAGTAGGCTGTGCTAGAAACAGGAGCGTGAGGAAGGAGAACTTTCACTGGGCTTCTCCTGCTGACAACCAACATTTATTAAGTCATCAGCAATGACCAAGGATGAAACTAGAGGGACAGACTGGCTCAGTTCTGGCATTGCAGCCAACTGGGGAGTAAAAAAGCAGATGGAAGCTCTTTCTCTCATCTCTCCTCTTCTCTGTATATCTAACCTCTCTAGTAAAATAAGTAAAACTGTTTTTTAAAAAGTCACAAGAATAATATTTTGTGGTACTTGAACATATATAGAAAGCAGCTTTCATTTTTTTATAGAACTTGATCGAGCATGGAATCTGTGGTTTCCAACATGGGTCTTCACAGGTAATAACAGATTCTTTAATCCACCTATGGACTAAAAACTTCAGTCATATCCTTCATGTAACTATACAAAATAGTACTAGTATCTGCCAAGTGGCAAATAATCTATCTTTGGCTAAATGACACTTAAAGAACAGTGTGATCATGTGGGTACTGTAGTCTACAAATGACAGGTTAAGACAAGAGGTCCAACATGATGATGGCTTGACCAAAAGGCTTCCAAGTTCTCTACACCCTCTCCAACATGTTATTGAGGCCAGCATTGTGGCAAAGTAGATAAAGTCACCACCTGTGACACTGACATCCAATTTGAACACTGGTTCAAGTCTCGGCTGCTCCGCTTCTGATCTTGTTCCTGCTGACGTGCCTGGAATAGCAGTGGAGGATTATCCAAGTGCTTGGATCCCTGCACCCACGTGGGGGTGAGGGAGGGATGGGGAGAGACAGTTCTTGGTTCCTCTTAACGTTCACTCAACCAGGCGCCTGGCTATTGCAGTCATCTAGGGAGTAAACTAGTAATATTTCTTTCTCTTTTTCTCTCATTCTTCCTTTTGAATAGATACATCTTAAAAACAAAAACTTCTGTATTTTTCCAAATACAAGCCATCCTAATGGGTATGAGGTAGTTCTAATATTTCTTAGCAACAGGTTGTTTGAGACAAGTTTATAAAAAGACTTTTTCCAGGGGAAAATGTAATACTTTTCAGCATTTCCCCCCAGGTCAAGAGGTTTGTTCTGAGCCTGGTTAAATGATTGAATGGCTAAATCCTCACCTTGTACATACCAGGATCCCAATGTGGGTGCCAGCTCATGTCCCGGCAGCTCCACTTCCCATCCAGCTCCCTGCTGGTGGCTTGGGAAAGCAGTATAGGATGGTCCAAAGCCTTGGGATCCTGCATCCACATGGGAGACCTGGAAGAAGTTCCTGGCTTCAGATCAGCTCAGCTCCAGCCATTGTGGTCAACCGAGGAGTAAACCAGCAGACAGAAGATCTTTCTATAGATCTGCCTTTCCAATAAAAAGAAATCTTTTTAAAAGGTATGTTCTGATATAGCAACATTAAGATTTTGATGAGTTAAATTCATGTTGTTTTTAGTGACCAATGGAACCAGATGTATCCTGTTCGATCCTGCAAAATTGCAAAAAAAAAAAAGTCTTATTGCAGAATCACATGACCTCACAAAATGATGACTGTAGGCATATATGCAACAAAAAGGGAAGTGAATCAGCTACAGAGGGAAAGGGCCTGGGAAGGAACTCGTGAAGAATTACACTGTTTATGTGAACTTGCTCCTAAGTACACAAAACTATGGCCTCATGAGACAACTTGAACAAGCACCTCAAAGATCACAGAAGACAAAGTATCAACACCTGCAAGTTTTCAAAAGTCCAAATTCTTTCCTTCCCAAATGGTGGAAATGATTAAAATGAATGCAAAAGAAACAACATTCAAGATTTGCATTAAATAATATGAAACATGAGTATGTTTGATTCTAAATTTTACTTGGAAGAGGGGAAACAAAACCAGCGCTGTTGCTGTGGTTTTGGAGGTGATACTTTGAGCACCACCTGCAGGTAGAGCTGTCTGAAGCTTGGTCCCTGGGAGGGCAACGCTACCATGTGGTGGGACCTTTCAAAGCTGAGGCCTAATAGGGAGCCATGATGTTGCTGGGCTGTTACCCTCCGAAGGAACTGATGCAATTATTGCTCCAGACAAGGTCACTATAAAATAATACACCTGGCCACCACTTGCCTTCCTGTCTTGGGCTGCCACCAAGATGTAATACAGTCAGGGGTCCCTGACAAGAGCTGACATCACACACTTGAACTGTGAACTAAGCATGTGTTTTTTTTTTCCTTATGAAGTACCCAGCCTCAAGTATTTTATTACCATAACATAACACTTACTAATTGGAAAGGTAAACAAACAAAGGCACAACATTTTTAAGAGTTTGAGTAAACAATGATTCATGAATCAGGCAGCTCCAAATCAGAAATGATCTGGGAGCTCACAGAGGGTATAGGAGAGGTGGCTTTTATAAGATGGACACATCATGATTTTGTGACTATATTAAAATTTACATGAGTGAAGTTGAAAAAATAAGATGGACACATAAGTAAGGGGAAAAAAAGATTCAACTTGTTTTAATTTTTTAAAAAGATTTATTAATTTTTTTAATTGGAAAGGCAGATACACAGAGAGGAGGAGAAACAGAGAGGAAGATCTCCCATCACGATTCACTCCCCCAAGCGGCCACAGTGGCCACATTTCAGCCGATTCGAAGCCAGGAGCCTGGGGCCTACTCCAGGTCTCCCACACGGGTGCAGGGTCCCAAGCCCTTGGTCTGTCCTCGACTGCTTTCCTAGCCAAGCAGGGAGCTGGATGGGAAGAGGGGCTGTCAGGACTAGAACCAGTGCCCATATGGGATCCTAGTGCCTTCAAGGTGAGGACTTTAGCCACTACACTATCATGTCAAACCCTGTTGTTTTAATTCTACAGTTGCCTTACTTGGTTGGTGCCATAGGAAAGTCCCTAGTTATATAACTGCAAATAAATTTGTTGTTGCTTTCTGATTACTTGAGCTAAGTTGTTTTTAATATGGACCCTTACAAGAAATAACTCAAGGCAAATTTCATTCAGTTTATAACCTAAGCAAGGTAGAGGTCACTCATGAGAGCTCATTGTTGTTTTTATACATTTGAGACAGAAATGCATTCAGACAGAATGGGAGAGAAAGGCAGAGATCTTCCATCTGCTGCTTCACTCCCCAAATACCCACAACTAGGGCTGGGCTAGGTCAATCTGCTCTTCAAATGGTTTCACTAGGCTGAAACCATTTTAATTGGATTATTTTTAATTTAATTATTTTTCATTGGAAAGTCAGACTCACAGGAGGGGAGACAGAAAGGTCTTCTGTCCGCTGCTTCACTCCCCAAGTGGCCACAATGGCTGGAGTCGAGGTCATGCAAAGCCAAGAATCAGGAGTCAGGAGCTTCTTCCAGGTCTCCCGTGCAGGTGCAGGATCCCACGGCTTTGGATCATTCTCTACTGCTTCCCCAGGCCACAAGCAAGGAGCTGGAAGGGAAGTGGGGCCGCCAGGATTAGAACCAGTGCCCATATGGGATCCCAGTGCATACAACACAGGACTTTAGCCACCAGGTTACCACACCGGGCTCCTGTCTACCCTGTAACTTCTCCTTGTTTGTTATTTGTCTTCTGTGAGCAGGAACTGGACCTCGTTACCATTGTACATCAAGCACTTGACCCAGGGCCTAGAAGATGGAGTGTTCAAATAAATAAGTGAATTAGTGTAAAGAAAGGAGGAGAAAGTCTTAAAGAATCAGAGTTTTGCTTTGCAGGTGAACAGGTCAGAGAACCAGCAGGAAACAGAGGCACACTCAGAATCACTTGGGCGTTGCTTAAAGAGGAATCACTTACACAGCAGGGGAAACAATGATAATGATGGCAGAGCTCTTACTACCCACTGAACAGAGAAAGGCTGGTTGTTGTTAGTAGAACCTAAGAGTCTTAGAGAAAGAGTCATCTCAAAATTAAGTTTACACCTTTCAGCCCAGGAACTCAAACAACATTCTCTCAGGAGCTTGAGAGGATAAATATCAGCCTCCCTCTACTATTTGATCTCCTGCCGGGTTTTTCCACTAGCTAAACACAGTAGACAATGGAACCAGTATAAGGACTCAAACAGCATTTGTTCCGAAAGGCTTTGTGTTTCCTTCATTAGAGCAAACTAAGGCATATACACTAACATACTTACAATTTTCCATGGTGGTTTCTGGGACAGTAATAGCGTGTGTCCTTACCTGAGATTCCTTACAGTCCAGTTTCCCACCTAATGCCAAGGAGAGTGGTTTCAGGGGTTGAAGGGAGCATGGACTTGTTTCTGTCTCCAATCATAAGTGCTCCCAACATTGTTGTGGTACAGAGAACACTGAGCACACTTGACTGTAAAATGTGCTTGTACTGAGAAAGTTCATTTTCCATAGGAGCCCTGGCAACTACTCATTCTACTGGTGTTTTGTCTTTCTCTCATCACTGGATGGTGAATGGAAGGTAAGCTAGAAAAACCAGAGCAGATGGGAAGGTTAAGAAGACCTCAATTGGGGATCCAGTGGGACCCGAGTCTCTTGGCTCAGGTCTTTGGGTCTGCCTGCGAGAATTGGTCCTCCTCAGTGGATAAGACAGAACAGTGGACAGCAGGCCCTGATGCATATGGAGGATATGGCAGCCCACTGGGGCCTGCACAGGACATCTGGTAGAGGACATCTGGTATCATAGCAGAGGAAGGAGGGCAGAACAAATTGGACAACTACCCCAACCAAGTGATGACAGTAAAAATCTGATCTGATGGAGATTGTAAGGTCAACTATGTCAGCCAACGGACATTGAAAGGGATTCATCACCCTTGGATTGGTGAGATGGACAGCATTTCAGAACTACTGAAACCACCTGGACAGAACCCTTGGAGTGTGAGCCACAACATGGACCCTGGGCTGATATCCAGTGGCCGTTCCTCATCCCCAGGTACTGAGGCAGTTGGGAGGCTGGGTATGGCTCCTCCCCTTATTTCCTCCCTTCCCCCAGAAATAGGAGAATAGAAAATTCAAAAATAATGCTCTCACTCATTTTGCCCTAACCCTTGATCCTTCCTATCCTGATTAACTATGTAAACATCAAAAATAAAATCTAAAAAAAGGGGAAGACCTGATTGTATCATTTCTAACCAGATAAATTCCCTTTGAAAGTTTCATCTGAATTTTAGTTTTACTTAAGACATAGGAATATGGTAATATCAACTGCTCTTTTATGTTGTTAAGCACGTAAGAATGCCAAAGTGAACAAAATCTGAATATCTCTATCAATGGAACATAGGGAGAGACAGAGAAGAAGAGAGAGCAAGAATGTTCCACCTGCTGGTTTAACTCCCCACAAGTTCCCACTAGCCAGGGCTGGATCAGTACAAAATCAACCCAGAGCTCAATCTGGGTCTTCCAAGCACATGAGCCACTACCTGCCCCCTCCCAGGGTATGCTTTAGCAAGAAGCAGAAATCAGAAGTGAGGCTGGACCTGAACCTGGGACCTGAACTTAGGTACTCTGAGACGCAGGCTATTAATCACCATGTCAAACACCTGACACAGACTTTATTTTAAATACAAAATCTCAAGTTTAAAATTAGCCCTTAGAGCTGTCTGATAATTCCACTATGGCTATCAGATTCCCACCCTCATTCTCTAAAATGCTGGCTTTTTGTCTCCTGAATTTTTTTTTCCCCCAAGTGGAAAGCAGAGATTTCTATGTCAGGTTCACTCCACAAATGCATACAAAGACTGGCTGGGGCTGGGCTGGGCTGAAACTGGAAGCCATGAACTCAACCCAGGTCTCTCATGTAGGTGGCAGGGACTCAATTTCCTTAAGCCGAAGTGAGGAATGAGTCTGGACTCCAATACTGGACACAAGCACCTCAACTAGAATCTTAATTGTTAGGCAAAATGACTGCCCTGCATGAATTTTTTTTAAATGTCTATTTGCTTTATTTGGAAATTACAGAGGGAGAGACATTTTCCATCTTGTAATACCTTCTAACAGCAAGGGCTGTGGCAGAGTGAACCAAGGCACAATATACCATACGTGAAGTATCTAAAATATACTCAGGGGTCGGCATCTGACATAGTGGCTAAGATGCTGCTGCTGAGGACACACAAATCTGGCTCTACTTCCCAGTTCCAGGTTTCTGTTAATGTACACCCTGGGAGGCAGCAGGCAGTGAGTCCTTCCTACAGACAGGAAATATGGATTGAGTTCTGGGATCCTAGCTTCAGGCTGGTCCAGACCCAGCTGTGGCAGACATTTGGGAAACAAACCAGTGGATACAAGATCTCTTGTCTGTCTGTGCCTCTGAATTGCTCATCAGCTGTATCTCATTGTATGTTACACTGGACTGACAGTTATGTCTATCAAACATGATTTCAATTTTATACCAGTTTTATACATATATATGTATATATATATACACATGTATACATATATATATGTCACATGATGAAAAGGATGAAGAATGTGACCATCAAACAGAAGAGCTCCACAACATCAGACAGGGCAAAGCTAAGAATGGTACAGGACAACAGCTGCTGCTTGAGACAAGTTCCTGGCATAACCAGCAATCAAGCTGGCAAACATTATGCCAATACTGGCACCTGAACCAACCATACCAACTGTGGCAGCCCCAGCAACTAAATAAACTTGCCATTGTGTCAGTCTCCTAGGAAAAAATGCTGGACCTCCTATGAGGGGGAGCTGTCAGCTGTTCATGCAGTCCTCCAGTCTACACAGGCCTGCTTAGGCCCCTAGAACAATAGAGGATCTGAGCCAGAGAAGGGAGTGGTGAGTCAGTAGCTTGCACGTTACAAGTCTCCCAGCTCTGGCCTCAGCAATGAGCTCCCCCCACTCCCAATCAAACCACTTATTACACTAGTAACATTTACATCAAAATTTAAGGTTATTGAATTTCTAAAACATAATACTCCCATAGAAAAGCAACACTCAGATGTAAAGGAAAGTGCTTGTGAGTTAATAAATTACCTGATAAAGTTCTTTTTTCAAATGTCAAGAAGCAAATTCCTTACCTTAAAACTGTTTCTATATTTTAGAGAGAAATCCCACGTCCATTTATTCATATCAACTCATCACCTCATTAAATTAAGCAAAAATATTTATAATGCAAGAATCCTAAGAAAGAATTACAACTATAAAAATTTTTAAGAATCTTTTTTGACAACTTTATTTCAGTTTAAATAACAAAGCAAATAATATGTCATCCAGGGCAGACGGGAGACTATGGTCATCTTTTATAGCTACAGAGCTGGCAAATTCCAAATGACAGATGTAATCTAGGTACAAGACACTTATTACTCCTTGGGTCTATTTACTTCCCAAACTGAGATTATGGGAATTAGTCAAAAAGATTAGAAACAGATTTACATGAAGTCACATCAGAAAGGCTGGGTAAGTGGTCTAAGCCTTTGGGAAATTCTGTTTCTATTTTATACTCAGACGACTGAATGCTTAACCATCAAAACAGGTGGTTCATACCAAAAGGATTAAAAAGAATGATATGTACTTTTACATCAACTGGGTATAATCACTAGGGCTCAGGACGTTATTTCAAGTCTAGATGTCGGCTCAGTCAGTTAATGCCAAAATTGGAAATCTTAGTTTTCTTCAAAGGAAACACAAAAATGTTATTCCTATCTTAATTCGCAGTTGATATCTTCTGAACATTAAAAAAAAAACTAGACATGGTAGCATTGTTATACACCTGAAAGATTCCAAATGGAATGTCCCATTAACAACAACAAAAAAATCTCATTCGGTCTACAGATTTTATTTGTAATTAAGTAATATACTTGCAGTTATTTTGAGCCTGCCTCCTGTTAACAATGTATGGATTTTTGCTAGATAACTACATTTGCTTTCCAAGCTTTTTCTTCCATGGTATTTTTCCCCTTTAACTAAGATGTACCTAGAAATAATAAGACAGTGCAGAATCATTACAATGGTCTTCAACAATTTCCTTTTACTAAAGCAGCTGATCTGATTCCAGTGGAAGCTAATGCCAAATTTATCTAATAGTCTTTGATTTCAGAATTACTTAGAATAGTAGGATATTGCATTATATATGCAAATCTTGATCAATAATCTTCTACTTAGCATCTCATAATCAGTTATCTTTCTAGACAATTCACAAATGCAAAATGTGCAATATTATTTAAAATAAATATACAATATATAGTTTCTACATTCTTATACAGACTTAAAAATGAGGTAATAAAAACTTAACTGATTAAAACCTTTACCCATTCTGGAAATGTCTTAGGGAAATGTTGGTGAAATATTTTTTCTTGGGTCTTTTTGTGTTTTCTTTGAGTGCTTCTGAGTTCTTTCTCTATGTTGAAAAAGAATGTAAGAAGTCCTTGAGCTTTGTTGGATAGTCTGTCATCACTCCAGTTGCTCCTAAATCAAAAGCTCTTTTGTACTCGTGTTCTTCGTTTAATACCCAAACATAAACCTGAAAATTAGAAGCATGAGAAGTATGAGAAGAGTCAAAAGAGGGTTTTGCTTTTAGAAGATTTATATAATCTCAGTATACTTAGAAATAACCTTTATAGAATTGTCATTTTAAGAAACCATTGCATTCCTTAAAAAAAAAAAAAAAAACTTCCACTGACTAAAAACCAAGTCTCTCCTGCCCCTGTGACTGCCCAGCTGCAGAAATGCCAATGGCTTTACTACTAACCCCAGGGCAGAGCCCAAGGCAGCACCAGCAGAGTCTGGAGCCAAACACAGTTAAGAAGTTCCTGTCCTTCCACTGTGTTGACCTGGTGAGATGTGCTATTTCTGCAAGATAGGTCTCCAGAAACTTACTTGAATGCCCCGAGCAGTGAGGTGGTCAAACAAAGCTTTCCTCATTAGTAAGCTAGAAAAAAGAAAAGCAGGAGGGGAAAGGGAAAGGAAGACTTACATTAACCATTAGTCCTATTTAGGTAAGTTAGTGTTCAAGATTTCCCAATCTAAGTTCTGAGGTTTCAACAACACACATGATGGTTCAGGTCACAAGTGGTTTCCACACTAGAGCTTCTTTCACTGCAGGCCGCTGGCTGGGGGTCCCTAGAACCTCCCTGCTACTCTGTGTTGCCACTGGATCCTCAGAAACCCCATTTTTACTCAGTGGAAAAGAGGTGTCCTCACTTTCACTGCTGAAGCAATTAATGAGAGTGAAAAAGACTGGGATGTGCATGCTTCTAACTGTTCAAGGCAAAATAAGGTAACAAACTGGGACCGAGCCCTCCATATGCAGTTCGGTTATAGAATGGATTAATCTTTTGCAAACCCTCCTGAGACTTCACATACATTCATTATACCATCTTATGCCTACATAGAAAGTATCTTTAATTCTAAGTAAATGAATTCCAAAACAATATTCAGAATACAAATCACTTGGATAAAATGGGAACTAATGATATGGAAAAGTAAATGTTAGGAAAACTCAGGCATGATTTACCCTGTCTTTGTGGTAGTAAAAATAACAAGTAAGTAGAAAGAAAATGCTTTCCATCCCAGCTCTGCTAATTGGATGACACCAAGTCAATTACACAACTCTGTTAAGTTCTTCCAAAGTTTTTATGACTAGCAATTGAATTTTGGGGAGTAGATTTATATATTTTTATTGGAAATGCAGATCTACAGAAAGCAGAGATGAAAAAAAAAAAAAGTTAATCCTTTAGTTCACTCCCCAAGTGGCTGCAATAGCCAGAGCTGAGCTGATTCAAAGCCAGGAGCCAGGAGCTTCTTCTAGGTCTCCCAATGTGGGTGCAGGGTCCCAAGGCTTTGGCCCATTCTTTACTGTTTTCCCAGGCCATAAGCAGGGAGCTGCCTGGGAAGTGGAGCAGCTGAGACATGAACCGGCGCCCATATGGGATCCCAGAGCAGGGGTGGGGTGTAATTAAATAATTGAACCATTGTACCAGGCCCTAGCAACTGAGTTCTACATGAATCATTCATATCTATTTACATGGCAGATTCTCAACATGCACTTTTCACACATTGCATGTGGAGAAGTTTGCACTAAATTTTACATGCAATTAGTAAGCAGGAGCAACAACAAAAATGCCAAAATTCTTACGCATCAGAAAGCCAGATGAGAAACTTTTGACTTCTGGACATGGTATGTGGTTCTTTTAGCCTAGAGTAAAATGAAGCTCAGATTACAAATTAGAAACGCACGTATATATATATTAGTGTGATAATATAGACAAGTTTAAAAACAAAAACCATAACAACAAAATTCTTCTAACTGGGTTCCCTGTCTCCATGGGTCTCAAGTTTTTTGCCACCACTATTCAATACTTAAAAATAAAATTCTGTTTCTAAGATCTGTGACCTGGGCTCATGTTTCCTTTCTTTCTTTCTGTGAGAACACTCCCCCCAGCCCCGTCTGTTGCTTTGACTGTTCTAACTTGATAGGTGGTAGATTTAAACAAACACCACCTGTACTATGGATGAAAAGACACTGAGGAGTAAGTGAGATGGGTAAAGCGTGTTTTCCTTCTCTTTTCAATATTTGAACACTTGCACTCTATCTGTCCTAATTATCTTTCCTACTGAAAGAGTATCTGCCTTTTTGCTGGCTATATAAAGCTAAGTATTTGAAGAATAAATAGCTAAGAATCATTTTAATTTGGTGAATCTAACTAATGAAAATATTTTTTTTCAATAGACAAGAAGTGTTTTCTATTGTTTTGTGTGAGGGAAAAAGCTACAAAAACTTAATATATATGATTTGGAACAGGAAGAATAAACAAACTCATCACTAAAAAAACTGAAATGAAAAACAGATGAAGCAGAAGCTGGGCATAATAAGGGACATCGCCTTCAATAACTGTTTTCCTCACCAGTATTTTCTGATGACTGCTACGCTAATGTCACTTGATTTTTTTTTTAAATTCTATTTGGGGATAAAATATATTTCAGGAAGCTGAAATCACATTTAGAATTCCCGGAGTTTCAAATCTGTTTGCTATGACTCAATTATTATTCTCTGTAGAAATCACACTCTAAGTATGTAGGATTTTGAGACAAAGCTACCTTTCTTTTCTTAAGATTTGTATTTTATTTACTTTTAAGACTTACAGAAGGATCACAGATCTTCCGTCTGCTGGTTTCATTCCTCAGATGGCTCTAATGGCCACCGCTGGACCAGGATGAAGCAGGGAGTCCAAAGCTTTATCTACATCTCCCACGTGGGTGGCAGGAGCCCACACAATGGGGTTTATAACCCTTAATTATTTATTCATTTTGGGGACTATGTCTTAGTTATAGCAAAAGATATTGCTAAAATAGGTCAAGAACATGAGAATAACAGAAGCCTGTTCTTTGTCACTGAACATTATTGCAGTACGTTTTCTATTAGTATAACAGAATATCCGAAGCTAAGTAACTTCTCAAGAAAACAAGTTTGGTTACAGTCCAAGACCATGACATTGGCCTTCACGCAGCTTCCTGTGGTGACCTCATGGTGGAAGGTAGAAAAAAGGACAGGTGCAGGACAGGGCCCCATGGGAAACGGGCGGCTACCCAAAGTCCAAGGAGCCCAACTTGCTTTATAACCATTCACTTTCACAATAACTAACCCAGTCTTGTAACAGCAAAAGCTCATATTCCCCTGAGAAGGGCATTAATCCCTTGTAATGACCTAATCACTTTTTAAGCTGTTCTGTGCAGCCGAACAAGCTTTAAAGGGAATCTTTGGCAGTAAATCATAGTGCTGCTGATAGTAACGAGCTTCTTTGTCCCTGTCATTGAGAACTGATTAAAGCAGGGCAATCACTTACTTCAGGGTGATAGAAGGCATTGGGATTTCAAAAAATTGTTCCCGGATGGGCACGAAAGGTAAGAGGCCCGTGAAGAAAAGGCCGAGGATGAGCAGAACACGCTGCAGACTGAAGAGAATAGGGATATCGGAATTCTAGAAGACACAAGCAATATTATGCATTACAGCCTATTGGAATAAAGAGAAGCATTTCATAACTCTCAGTATGTCTCAATGCTATCTTTTGAAATCAATTATAAGCACTCTCAATATTATGAATATCCACTTACAAAAACACCACATTCAGAAATAGCTAGTATTAGATAAACAAGTAATAACCTACCTACAATGTACATGCTATCATTCAAATTTGTCTATTACCTTCTATTATTGTAACATTCTTCTTTCTAAAGGTCATATTACTCACATCTAGAGACCCCAAACATAAATCCTGTAAGACAACATAAAGATCTGGATACAGGAAATTTTGGTAATCTAGCCTGTGTTTTATAAGATACATGGTTACAGAGTTATGGATATGAAGATATACACATATAGATGGGAGAGGATCTTCAAAAAGTTCATGCAAAATGTGCGTCATGAAAAACCATGTGAGAATTTCAAAACTTTCTGCAGCAAAATAAATTCACCTTTTAACTGCATTTTCCATCAACTTTTTTGACAATCCCCATCAACTTTTGAAGTACCCTTGGAGTACCAGTACTGTTTCAACAATCACCTTCCAGCTACATTGTGAGTCAGATAAAAAATAGAAGCAGGGCTTTGTAAGCCAGTCTAAAAATCAATTCTAAGTTTCCAATGGAAAATATATTCAAGATTTCAGAACCTTTAAAATGCAGTATATAAGTTAATCGTGGTAAAAATACACTCAACAGAATTTGCCACCTTAACCTTTTTTAAGTGTATAGTTCAGTGGCATTAAGCATATTTCAAATTGCACATCCTATCATCAGTACTCCATATGCATTAAACAACTCCCCAGTCCTCCTCGTCCACCTCCTCCTATACTTAAAAAAATAATAATTTAAATTGTGGTTCCATTGGATTGTTCCCCAGGAAGAAATCCCTTTCAAACTTGGGGTCAGCAAACAGAAAAATGGCTAAGATGCTGCCTGGGACACCCACTTCCCATGGAGGACTGCCTGCACTGGAGTCCCAGCTCTATACTAGATTCCAGCTTCCCGCGTATGTACACCCGGGAGGCAGCAGACCATGGCACAAGTCACTGGGATTCTGCCAACACATGGGTCTTGGATAGGTCCAACTCCTCCTGGTTTTGACCTGGCCCAACACTGGCTGTTGAAGGGATCTCAGGAGGGGATGAGATGGGAGATCTCTGCCTCTGTCTTTGAAATTAATTCAAAAGCTTACAGATAATACAAAAGGAAAATCATTTATTTTATTTTTTAAAAAAGAAACATTTATGGGCCCGGCGCAGTAGCCTAATGGCTGAAATCCTTGGCTTGCGAGCACTGGGATTCTATATGGGTGCCAATTCATATTTCGACTGCTCCACTTCCCTTCCAGCTCCCTGCTTGTGCTCTAGGAAAGCAGCAGAGGATGGCCCAAAACTTTAGGACCATGTACCTGTGTGGGAGATCCAGAAAAACTCCTGGTTCCTGGCTCTTAGCTGCGGATTGGCTCAGCTCTGGTCATTGCGGCTATGTGGGGAGTGAACCAGTAGACAGAAGATCTTTCTCTATATATATCTGCCTTTCCAATAAATAAATAAATCTTTTAGAAATAAATACATTTATTTGAAAGGCACAACAACAAAGAGGGAGAGACAGAGGTCTTCTATTAACCGCCAGTTCATCTCCCAAATGACCAAATCTGGGCTAGGTGGAAGCCAGCATCCAGGAGCTCCATCCTGGTCTCCCAAACAGGAAACAGAGGCTCAAGTACCTGGGCCAGTTTCCGCCGTCTTCCAGCCATACAAGCAGCCGGCACACTGATAGGGCATACCAGCATCACAAGCATTAACTCATTATGCAACAAACACTGGCCCCAGCTACTTACTTTAAATAGTCACTTTTTCTCTCCTTCTTTTTTTTCTAGCACTTATTTTTATTGGAAAGACAGATTTATAGAGAAAAAGAGAGACAGAAAGAGCTTCTATCTGCTGTTGTACTCCCCCAGGCCTCCTGTAGGTATCCCTCCCACATGGGTGCAGGGTCCCAAAGCTTTGGGCTGTTCTCGGCTACTTTCCCAGGCCACAAGCAGGGAGCTGGATGGGAAGTGGAGCTGCCGGGATTAAAACCGGTGTTCATACTCACTTTCTTCTTTATTTGAAACATAAACTAAATTGAGAATTTTTAAAAACTGTGTCTACATAGTGCTTTATGTTTCACTTATTTATATACAATATCCAAATCCTTGGAAAAAAATTTCAACCTTATGAACAATGATTATACTTTTCAAAAACAATTATTTATTTGGGAAAGAGAAACAGACAGACCACTCCCATCTGCTGCTTCACTCTCTTAAAAACCCATGACAGCCAGGACTGTGTGAGAGGCCAGAGACTAGGAGGCCAATCCGTGGCCCCCTCCAGAGTGGCAGAAACCCAACCACCGGGTTCATCCCCTGCCACATCCCAGGGTGTGCATTTGCTTGAAGCTGGAGTTGGAGGGGTACTGCAACTCCAGCTAGAAATCCAGACACTCAGAAACAGGATGCAGGAGATATGACCGGTGCCTTAACAGCGGGGCCAAAGGCCTGCCCCTCTGCTGAGGAGTCCTCAATTCTGCCAATCCAGGCACTAACGGCAACAGAATTCATGGGAAAAACAGATTAAGGGGCTGCCCCTAAAATATACAGTAATTGTTTAATTATTCTTTTTTTAAAGATTTATTTATTTTCATTACAAAGTCAGATATACAGAGAGGAGGAGAGACAAAGAGGAAGATCCTCCATCCAATGATCCACTCCCCAAGTGACCGCAAATGGTTGGTGCTGAGCCAGTCTGGAGCCAGGAGTCAGGAACTTATCCCATGTCTCCCACATGGGTGCAGAGTCCCAAAGCATTGGGTCATCCTTGACTGTTTTCCCAGGCCACAAGCAGGGAGCTGGATGGGAAGTAGAGCTGCCAGGATTAGAACTGGTACCCATATAGAATCCCAGCACGTTCAAGGCGAGGACCTTTAGCTGCTAGGCCACGGCTCCGGGCCCATAATATACAGTAATTGTTACGGGGGGGCAAGCAGGTCTCTGATGGGGGAGATGGAAGTGGCATGCTGGCAGAAGCTGAACAATTGGTTGTACCACTCTCTCTTAAATGAGAATAGCCGGGTTGGGACCCAGGCATTAGTGCAGTTTTTGAACTGTTCAGGTAATTTAATACAATAAATAATAAAAGTCACTGAGAACAAGTATCTCATGGTTTCCCATCATCACCGCGTGCCCCACTTCCTTTTATTTTTATATTTTGAGCTTAACACCCCTGGGAATATGGTACGGAAGAATTAAGACATTTCTTACTGTGATGTTTGAGAATTGTTGGTGACCAGCTTTGCTTTGTGGCATAGCATGTTAAACAGGTGCCTGCAATGATACTACACCTGTGTCTTATGTGGGTGCTGTTTAGAAACCCAGCTGCTTGGGCCCGGCACGGTGGCGCAGTGGTTAAGGTCCTCGCCTTGCACGCCCGGGATCCCATATGGGCGCCGGTTCTAATCCCGGCGGCCTCTCTTCCCATCCAGCTCCCCACTTGTGGCCTGGGAAAGCAGTCGAGGATGGCCCAAAGCTTTGGGACCCTGCACCCGCACTTGGGGAGTGAATCATCAGATGGAAGATCTTCCTCTCTGTCTCTCCTCTCTGTATATCTGCCTTTCCAATAAAAATAAAATAAATCTTTAAAAAAAAAAAAAAGAAAAGAAAAGAAACCCAGCTGCTCCACTTCCAACCCAGCTCCCTGAAAATGCATCTGGGAAAGCAGAAGTTACTCCAAGTAACCTGGGTCCCTGTACCTGCAGAGCAGATATGGAACTTAAATCACAAAGTCCAAATCCATGATCTCTCAGTAGACTTTGGTTATTCCTATACAGTAACAGGTCTTTGAGCCCTGCTGCTAAAATCTTGTGGCTGGGTGAGTTTGGGAGGGGTTCGGGCCTTGGGGCTGGGGGCAACTGCCGCTCCCTGCAGTGTGGCGGCTGTGGGGGGTGCCCCTGCCAGATTGGACCCAATGCTGGAGACTCATGCCAAAGACACTGCCGGAAGGCAGTGGTCGAGTCCTCAGCTTCCCCCGGGACCCAGTAACATGTCTTTGTATGAACATACAAAATAAACAAGATCTTAAAACATCACAATTATAACAACTTGTTATTCATAGATAAATAAGAAAGATCACGCTCTATCATTTTATAAAACTTACCTCTTTGTAGCATTTCTCTACAATTTCATAACTGGCGTTACCCCACACTGTTAAATGTTCTCGTTTATACTGCTTCACCAACTCTGAAACCTACACGTGAAAATTGAGAATTTTATGCATACGCACATTTGTAAATCTACTTACATCATTGCACTTTAAAAAATAGGTCTCGGGTCTGGTGTGATGGCTCAGTGCCTAAATCATTCTTGCCTTGCAAGAGCTGGGATCCCATAGGGGTACCGGTACTAATCCCGGCTGCTCTACTTCCCATCCAGCTCCCTGCTTGTGGCCTGGGAAAGCAACAGAGAACGGCCCAAAGCCTTGGGACCCTGCACCTGCACCCACGTAGGAGACCAGGAAGAAGCTTCTGATTCCTAGCTCCCAGCTTCAGATCAGCTCAGCTCCAGCCATTGTGGCTACTTGAGGAGTGAACCAGTGAATGAAAGATCTTTCTATAAATCTGCCTTTCCAAGAAAAATAACATTCAAAAAGGGTCTCACCTCACTATCTGCTGATGGATAATATAATATTTTAGAAAAGCCAACGTATGCATTAAGATTATTTTATAAAATCCAAAAGTTATATATAATTTACTATTCTACAATCTATTTATTAGAATGACATCTCTTTTGTAACCTGGCATGAACTAACTACAACTGAAACAAGTTAAACTAGAAGCTAATTATATAAATGCTAGAATGACTGGTTGACTAAGACCTGCCAACTCACTCTGGAAATAGTTTCTCCCTCAGTAAAGTGATCTCTCCTACCAGCGCATTATTTAAAACAATGCTGAGCCCTTGAGTATTGCATTTCCTGAACCCTCCTGCCCTATCCTAATTTCACGTGGGAACTGGATGCAACACGCCCATTAGTACCTTCTTAATCAGCACACTGTTGTTGACTTTGATGTCGATGTTAATGGGAGTGTTAGGAAAGGCTTCAAACACCTCCTTCAGCAATGGGATCCGGTTATCTTTGCCTTCACACTGGCATGCTGAGAAAGAGTTTAAAACACATTCTTAAAAGACAACTTTTATTTTCTTCATGATTAGAAGTTACAGTATGTATTCAGGAGAGCCCATTTACAAAATGAGTTAACATATAAAAAAGAAAATCATATAAAATCCAACTACTTAGATGTAAGTATTCTGATCATTTTGTGCAGTTCCTCTATTCCTTTTTGCTGAGCATAATTTAATACAAAGATAAAATACATTCTCTGAGCCTTTTACATAAATGAGTAAATACTTTCATGTTGATATGTTTTATAGCTATGATTGAAGTTTTTTTAACTAAGCCTGAGCTAACTATAGCAGTTGTAAGAAATAATACAGAGAAATCCACTAGGTCTGGCACAGTGGCACCTCAGGTTAATCCTCCACTCTGTGGTGCCAGCATCCCCTATGGGTGCCAGTTGACATACCAGTTGCTCCACTTCTGATCCAGCTCTCTCTGTATGAAACTAAACGGAAGGAGCTGCTTGAGTCTCTAGTCCTCACCATAGTTAGATGACCAATCAGGTTTATACCTGTAGGCCTGGAGCTGTAGCTGTGGTACAGCGGGCTAAGCTCTTGCCTGCAATGCTGGCATTCCATATGAATGTCATGCACCTGGGAAAGCAGCAGAAGATGGCCCAGGTACGTGGGCCCCTGAAACTTATTGGGAGACCGAGATGAACCATGTGTCCTCCTGGGTTCAGCAGCTGTGGCTGTCTGGGAGATGAAGAAGCAGATGGAAAACATCCTTCAGCCTCAAAGTAATAGAGAAGGGTTGGTGTCATGGCACAGTGGGGAAAGTAGCTGCCTATGATGTTAGTATCCCATGTGGGTGCTAGTATTTTTGCCCTGGCAGCTCCTCTTCTGATCCAGCTCACTGCCAAGCCAATGCACCTGGGAGAAGCAATGGAAGAAGAATCAAGCATTTGGGTCCCTGCACCCATGTGGGAGATCTGGAAGAAGTTCCTGGCTCCCAGCTTCAGAACAGCCCAGCCCTGGTCACTGTGCGTATTTCAGGAGTAAATATGAGGACAAAATCTCTCTCCCCCTCTTTCTATAAATTTGCCTTTCAGGAAAAAAAAAAAGTGTGTGTGAGAAGAAAGAAAAGTAAGATCTGTAGGTCTGAGAACAAGCTCAGGTGCAAGAACCTACTTTGACAAAATAGGAAACATTTTAATTAAGCTAGCAATTTAATTAATGAATTAAATATACTTTAATGTAAATGTTTAAACCACAAATGAGAAATAGTACCTCTTTGAAATGGGACATCCAGTTTGCTGAAGTAAGGTGGGAGCTCCTGGAAAAGACATCATTGAAAAAAAAATCTCAAAAATTGAACTGTATTAGTGACTTATATTCATACATAAAAATTGGCTTTTTCCAAAAATAAAAGAGCAAAGCACTACATATTTTTACATAGGGCACTCCATAACAGAATATTGCCAATAGCAATATACTTGCTACCACCACTGACAAGAAATCTGTACTTTCATCAATAATATATACAGGTTTCAGTAAAGAAGTTAAGCATAGACAATTCAAAGGTTAAAAATAACTAATCACTACATAGGAAACTCTCTAACTCAATATTCAAAGGAATACTCTATTAAAATTAATCTAGAAAATCAGGAAAAATTAGGCAGAAAACCCTAGAATAGAAGTACAATAAAACGTTAATTCTCTCTTTTTTTTAAGATTTATTTATTTTTATTGGAAAGTCAGATTAACAGAGAAGAAGATAGAGAGGAAGATCTTCCATTTGTTGATTTACTCCCCAAGTGATCGCAATGGCTGGTGCTTTGCCAATCTGAAGCCAGGAGACAGGAGCCTCTTCCAGGTCTCCCATGCAGGTGCAGAGTCCCAAGGCTTTGGGCTGTCCTTGGCTACTTCCCTGGGCCACAAGCAGGGAGCTGGATGGGAAGCAGGGCTACTGGGATTAGAACCGGCATCCATATGGGATCCCAGCATGTTTAAGGTAAGGATTTTAGCCGCTAGGCTACCATGCTGGGCCCTAATTCTCTCTTTCAAAAAAAATGACTTATTGATTTTTATTTGAAAGACAGATTTACAGAGAGAAGGAGATACAGACAGAAAGATCTTCCATCCACTGGTTCACTCCCCAAGTGAATGCAATGGCTGGAGCCAAGTCAAGCCAAGCCGGAGCCAGGAGCCAGAGTCTCCTCGGGGTATCCTGTGTAGGTGTAGAGTCCCAAGGTCTTGGACCATCTTCTGCTGCTCTCCAAGGCCATGAAGACAGAGGTGAAAGGGAAATGGAGCAGCCAGGATTACCACCGACACCCACATGGGATCCCGGCACATGTAAGGTGAGGACTCCAGCCACCAGGGAACCGTGCCAGGCCCTTCTTTTTTTTTTTTCTGTTTAAATAATTATTTATTTTTATTGGAAAGGTGGATTTACAAAGAGAAGGAAAGACAGAGAGAAACATCTTTTTTGGGCCCAGAGCAGTGGCCAAGTGGCTCAAATCCTCACTTGTATGCACCAGGATCCCACAGGGGCATCGGTTTGGGACCAGGCTGCTCCACTTCCCATCCAGCTCCCTGTTTCTGTTCTGGGAAAACAGTCGAGGACAGCCCAAAGCCTTGGGACCCTGCACACGTGTGGGAGACCTGGAGGAGTTGGGGGCTTCTGCCTTTGGATCAGCTCAGCTCTAGAGTAATGGCCACTTTGGGGAGCAAGCCAGAAGATGGAATATCTTTCTCTGCTTATCTTCTCTCTGTAAAATCTGGCTTTTCAATTAAAACAAATAAATCATAAAAAAAAAAAAAGAAAAGAAAGAAAGAAAGAAAGAAAAGCTTTCTTCCATTCCCTGGCTCACTCTCCAAATGACCACATCAGCTGGGGCTAAGCCCTTCAGAAATTAAGAGCCAGAAACCAGGAACCTTGTTTTGGTTCTCCCTTGTGGGTGAAGGGTCCCGAGGCATTAGGCTTTCCTTGGCTGCTTTCCAGGGTCGTTAGGATGGGGAGTGGAGGGCCTGGTAGCGTGGCCTAGCTACCCTCGCCCTTAACACGCCAGGATTCCATGTGGGCACCAGTTCTAATCCTGGCAGCTCCAATTCCCATCCAGCTCCCTGCTTGTGGCCTGGGAAAGCAGACAAAGATGTCTCAAGCCTTGGGACCCTGCACCCATATGAGACATCCAGAAGAAGCTTCTGGCTCTTAGATTTGAACTGGCTTAGCACAGGCCATTGTGGCTACTTTGGGATTGAATTATCAGACAGAAGATCTTTCTTTCTGTCTCTCCTCTCTATATATTTGACTTTCCAATAAAAATAAATAAAAAAAAAAAAGATGCCCATGTCCCAGCTTCACTCCCAATTCCAGCTTTCTATTAGCATGTACCTGGTTCAAAGGTTAGGTACCTATAACCAGCTGGGAAATCAGGACTGAGTTCAGCTTCAGTCTGGCCCACCCTGAGCTGATGCAGACATTTGAGGTCTAATGGATGGGAGCTGTCCCTCTCTATCTCTCCTTCTCTCTCTGGAAAATCTTTCAAATAAAAATATACCTTAAAAAAAAGGGAGGGGCATGAGGAAAGAAGAACTGATCAGCATTGCAGTGTAGTAGTGCCAGCATTCACCTATACAGGCGCTGGTTCATGTCATGGCTGCTCCACTTCCAATGCAGCGCCCCGCCAATGTGCCTAGGAAAGCAGTGGGATAGCCCAAAGCCTTGGGACCCCACACCCACATGGCAGACCCACAAGAAGCTTCTGGCTCCTGGCTTTGGATCAGCTCATCTCTGGCCATTGCAACTGTATGGAAGATGTTTCCATTTTCTTTGTCTCTCCTTCTTTCTGTAATTCTGCTTTCCCAATAAAAATAAGTAAATGTTAAGAATTTCTTTTGAAATAAATAAAGAAAGAAAGGAGGGACAGAGGGAAGAAGGAAAGAAAGAAGGGAGGAAGGGAGGAAAGGAAGGAGGGAAGGAGGGAGGGAGGAAGGAAGTAAAGAAGTAAAGAAGGAAGGAAGGAAGGAAGGAAGGAAGGAAGGAAGGAAGGAAGGAAGGAAGGAAGAAGGGGAAAAAAGCAGCAGAGGACAGCCCAAGTGCTCAGGCCATGGCACCTATGTGGGAGACTCGGAAGAAGCTCCAGGTTCCTGGATTTGGATCTGCTCATCTCCGGCTGTTGCGACCACTTGGGAAGTGAATCAGCGGAAAGAATCTTCCTCTGTCTCTCCTACTGCATATCTGTCTGTGTATGTGACTTTCCAATAATAAAAAATAAATAAATTTTTAAAAGTTATTAATATTTACTGTTTTAAATAAAATTAAACTCCCTGGTATCATGATAATCATTAGTGACACATTTTTACTTACATGGTACTTGAGATCAGAGATGTTCACATTGACCCCGGTTGATCTCTTTAGATTCTCATCATGTGACACTACAACTTGTTCATCTTTTGTAATATGGCAGTCCAGTTCTAGCATGTCCGTGCCAATTTTAACTGCACTGAAGAAATGAAAAGAAAAATCAGTTTGAAATTTAAAGATACATTGCACCAGATATAACAATTCAGAGTTTAAATTAAAAAAAAAAAACCTTAATATCTAAATATCTCTTTGACATTTGTCTACCATGACTTACTGAAATAAAAAAAAAAAAATACTCTAAATGAACTGAAAATAAGAGAACCATGTTGGGTCCAGCATGATAGCCTAGTGGTTAAAGTCTTTGCCTTGCATCCACCGGAATCCCATGAGTACCAGTTAGTGTCCCAGCTGCTTCACTTCCCATCCACCTCCCTGCTTAAAAAAAAAAAAGATTCATTTACTTGTTTGTTTGTTTTGAGGGGTTTCAGGAGTGATCCTGATGGTCATTATGAGAGAGGGTGGGGACCCAAAGTCGGAACCAGGCTAGGACCAGAGAAAGCTCCTCTCCCTAGTCCCAAAGGAAGTTTACTGAAACAGTACATATTTTATGGCTAAATTTCTGACAAGCTCATGTCAAACACAAGAAAAAAGGAACCAAGCCTTCAACATTTCCAGAAAAAGAAAAAATTATATTTTAGCTCTAACAGATGTGGAAAATAAAATTCCACAGCAACAATACCTAATAACTTATGTGTTGAGGAAGTTATTGGAAGCTCTCTTACTCATTATATTGAGGTTGTATTATTTGTCCCATTTAATGGATGGGACAATTAGTATTATATTAATTAGATATTTTTTTTAAAAAAATCATGAAAACCAGGTCACCGATTAATTACTTTGACTAACGGCCAACTTATACTTTCAGCTATTGCTGATACAATTTGCTTTCTTCCTTCCCCTAGTCATATTAATACTACAAGGATCACATTGTCCTATGGGCCCTTACAAAAGTGGCCTGGTTTAATAACCTGTTTTAATGAGCCCTTAAGAACCAGACTTTACATGTTTAAGGGCTTAGTGATACCTGTATAATTGTATGTGTCTACCATGATTCCTTAGCATTTGGCTCTAACCTTACTAGGAAAGGGATTTTATCTGTTTGTTTGGTTGTTTTGCTAATATTCTGCTCTGGTTTTTTATGTCATTATCAATTTCATTTATTTGAAAAAAAGATGAAGACAGAGTTCATTCCATCCACTGCTAACTCCCCAAAATGCCCATGACAGTGCCAGGCTGACATCAAAGTTACGTGCTGGGAACTTAATCCAGGACTCCCACGTGGAATTCCTTCAGTCATCGCCTCTGCCTTCCAGCACCTCCACAGACAAGAAGCTGGTGTAGGGACCAGGATCCAGACATGAAATCTGGACACATTAGCCAGTAGGCCATGTGCCTAACCTCCTGTTGTGTCCACGAATGCCCCACTACAGCAGTGCCAGAGCCTGAGTCTGATATGAGAAATGGAGACATGGGTAAAAAGATTCCTGTGTCTGCAGCACCCGCAGACACACCCAAGAACAGGATGTGGGGATGGCCGGGCCATACACCTAGCCCCATATACAAGCCAGGACGGAGGCGTCAGTAAGGCGGTACAGACCTAGCACCTTCTGGCATGTGTGAGATCTTGGTCTGGGAGTAGGCTTGGTGGGGGAACTTGGGAAACTCCCCTAGTAGGCCATAGCTCCTGCTGGTGAGCATGTGATTCAGACCTGAGTGTTGGTCAGGCCAGGCAAGATGGTTCCATTCGATGGAAAGTGTGTGGGTTGGTTTTGGAGTTGGGCAGATCAGATCAAACCTTATGCTGTGCAGGAGCCAGGCAGGAGTGTGGGTCATACCTACTGGTTTGCATGAGTCAGGAATGGAAGGAGACTGGGCAGGGCTAGGCTGCAGCATCTGCCAGTGAAAGATGAGACTGAGGGTGCACCAGGACAGGCCAGGCTACAGCATCTTACGGCAAAGGTCAAGACGTCGGATAGGCTACGCTGACCTGGGTCAGAACAACCATTGGCACACCCAAAAGCTATGGCTGGGATCAGGGCTGGTTGGGGAGCAAAGGGAATGCCCTGGCTGGATTATGGTTCCCATTGGCTAGCATGAGAGCCAGAATAGGGGCAGCAATCTGGGCTGAACATGGTTGCAGTCTTCCTCAGCATGGGTGTGGACTGGGTCTGGGGTGTGCCAGACTGGTGCACCCACTGGTGCTCATGAGAACCAGGGTGAGTGTAGGACGGTCTGGGCTAGGTCTTGGCTCTCGCTGAATTGCGTGAGAGCTGTGTCTGGGCGTGGCTGGGTTGTAACACCCAACAGTGAGAACTGGAATGGGTGTGGACCGGTTGGGCAAGGCCACTGTTCCTGCCAGGATGGGAAGTGGACTAGGTCAGTCTGGGTCAAGGACCCACCAGAATAGGTGAGATAATCCATTGGGAGCAGAACTGATACAGGAGCTTGGAGAACTCTATCATGATGCAGTCCCTGTATCTGAACTCTAGAACCAAGGCTGGAAGCAGCCCAGATCAGGCCAGGTTACAGTACCTGCTGGCATATGTATAAATCAGGTCTAGGGGCAGGCCAGGTTGGGCTGTTCATAATACCCACTGGCAGAGAACCCGGATGGGATGCAGGACAGGCCAAGTTGGCCTGCAATACCAGCCAGTTCACATTAGGGCCAGGACTAGGGGCTGACTGGGCCGGGCTAGGCTGCAGTACCCCACCAGTATAAGCTGGAACTGGGCACAGACCAGGCCAGTCAGGCTGTAGCACCCACCAGCAAATGCTAAGGTAAGACAGGCTATGTCAGACTGGGCCATGGCAGTACATGTGAGACCTGGGGGGAGTGGTGCAAGCCTGGTAAGAGGGCAGTGCAGGATTCCCTGCTAGGCCACTGCTCCCACTGGTGAGCATATCTGGGACTGGGGACAGATCAGGCCTGCAGTCAGGCTGGGGGACATCCAGGCTGAGCTAACCGACTATATCCACCAGCGCATGCATGAGGTAAGTGTAGGCTGGCTGGGCTTTGCTGCAGCATCAGCTGGCAAGTGCTGGGACTATGGGCAAATCCTGTCAAGCTAGACTGCAGAACCACCTGGAGAATGCAAGATCCGGGAATAGGAATAAGCCTAGTAGGGAAACTGCGGGAACCCCTTTGATGGGTTGCAACTCCCAGAAGATTCCACGGGTGAGCATGAGAACCAGGAGTAGAGGAGGGTCTGGCTAGACAGGAGATGGCACCTGCCAGCATGAGTGTGGACTGGATAGTGGGGTCAGTTAGGTTGACGTAGGCTCCAATGGCCATTGATGTGTATGAGAGCTGAACGGAATGTGGGACAGACTGGACCAGTCTGCTGCACATACTAACAAGCACAAGAACTAGGGTTGGGGGCAGGCCTGGTGGGGATTATTGGGGGCTGCTCCAACTAGACTACATTTCTCACTGGCGTATGTGAGGGCTGAGTGTGTAGTGGGCTGGGTTGGTCTGGGCCACAGAATCCATCGGTTTGCATAAGAGATGCGGCTGGATACATAACTGACCCAGCAACTGCAACTACCAGCTTGTGCACAGGCTGATGAGGGTGATGGGCTGAGTTGGACCCTGTACCAGCAAGCACACATAAGGGTTAGCACACATAAGATGAGGTCTCTTTGAGGATCTCCCCAACCAAATTGCTGAACTCAGAACACTAACAAATGGGAAGAATTGCCGGATCGGTGAAATGACCGTAGAGTGCATGTTTCAGAACTGTGTCAGAACTGGTCCTCCTCAGTGGATAAAACGGAACAGAGGACAGCATGTCCTAATGCACATGGAACATAGGGAAGTTCACTGGGGCCTGTGGAGGACATCTGGTGCTATAGCAGAGGAAGGGGAGCAGAACAAATTGGACAACTACCCTAACCAAGCATTGACAGCATATATCTGGGCAAACAGAGACTCTAAGCTGGACTATGTCAGCCAATGGAACTTGGAAGAATTTCCTTATCCTTGGTTCAGCAATCAAGAGCATTTCAGAACCATCAAAGCCACCTGGCAGAACCCTCGGAGCATGCTCCACATTAGAGACACTGATATTTGGTGGTCGTTCCCCATCCCCGGTACTGAGGTAGTAGGGAGGCTGGGTATCGCTTCTCCCCTTATATCCCCCCTTCCCTGAGATATAGGAGGAAGAAAAAGAAAATTTGAAAGCAATGCTTTCACCCACTTTCCTCTAACCCTTGAACCCTGACCAAGCATGTAAACATCATCAAAAATAAAAATTTAAAGAAAAAAAGATTCCTGCTTTTCAAGAAATAACAGAAGAGCCACCATACTTATAACATATGGGAGATGGTATGTATGAAAGCATTTTTAAAAACACATTAAAGAGTTTTGTTTGTTTTTAAGTATGAAGGACTAGCATTTGACATAGTGGTTAAAGGCACCAGCTGGTATGGCCGCATCCCATAGCAGAATGTCTGGGTTTAGGTTCCAACTCGGGCCAGGCATGGAGCCTAGTGGCTAAAGTCCTCACCTTAAACATGCTGGGGTCCCATATAGGCACCACTTCTAATTCCAGCAGCCCCACTTCCCATCCAGCTCCCTGCTTGTGGCCTGGGAAAGCAGTCAATGATAGCCCAAAGCCTTGGGACCCTGCACCTGTGTGGGAGACCTAGAAGAAGCTTCTGGTGCCTGACTCCTGGCTTCGGATTGGCACAGCACCAGCCGTGTGGCCACTTGGGGAGTGAATCAGCAGATGGAAAATATTCCTCTCTGTCTCTCCTCCTCTCTGTATATCTGAATTTCCAATATAAAATAAAATCTAAAAACAAAACAAAACCAAAAAGTTCTAGCTCTATTTCAGATTCCCGCTTCACTGAGAGACAGCAGGTGATAGTCCTGGCTGCCAGGGTGGTAGATGTGAACTGAGTTCCTGGCTTCCTTCCACCTTTGGCCTAGCCTAGCCCTGACTCACATGGGTGTCTGGGGAGGGAACCAATAGGTGGGAGTTGTATTTGTCTCTCACATACACTGTCTCTGCCTTTCAAGTAAATAAATGAATAAAGTATGAGATGCAGCTACTTCTCTTCACTCCTCTGGGAAGTGAATTAACAGAAAAGCAATCTTTCTCCTATTCTGCCTTTCGAATAAGTAAAAGTAGAAATGAGCATTGTGGCATGATGGTTTAAGCTGCCATTTGGGACACATAAATCTCATACTGGAGTGTCTGGGATCCAATTTTAGCTCTACTGCAGATTTCTGCTAATGTGCCTTTGAGGCATCATGAGAGCCCAAATGGTTGAGTCCCTGCTGCTCCAGTGAAAGGTCCAGATGGAGTTTCTGGTTCCTTTCTTTGGCCTGGCCCAACTTTGGTTATTGACAGCATTTGGAACTTTCCAGCACATGCAAAATTTTTCTTTCTATCTCTGTTTCTGTCTTTGTGCCTTTCAAATGAATAAATAAAACTTTAATAAAAAATTAATTAAAAGATAAAAACATTTCAGAGAATCAAAAATTTAAGATTCAAATTGTGATATTTTCATATATATCATACTTATCCTCAAATCTAGTATTTTTGATAAAAATTGTTAAAGAATGTAGAGAACAACTTTAACAAATAATTTATTTCAAACATAGAGGGTACCAGAATCACACAAATTTAGGAGCTATTACTCCCAAGTCAGCTACATCAGGCAACAAATGATAAATTATACTGTATGTGTTTACATATATACATGTAGCTCAGAGGAATCTGCAAATGTAAAATTACATATATATCTACATTTAGCTGCACCTAGCTAGCCAGGTATACAATCTAGGTTAAAAAAAAGTAACTGAAAGTAATTTAAAGCATTCAGTTGCATATTCGATGACTGAAGGGAAAAAAAATATATTCTTATAAGAGGTTTTAGAGATTGTAGTTAAAGATTCTATATTACACAAAAGATCTTTTAAAAATTCATGGAAAATGTGTATCATGAAAAAAAGTATAAATTTCAAAAGTTTTTGATCTCAAAGTAAGCTTCTTAAAAATTTCCACATTTTCATGAACTTATTAAAGAATAAAAGATGACAAATATAAGGAAAACAAGCATTGAGATGAACCCAGACTGTGGAGAAGTAGTTCCTTTGGATCTAGTAACAGGAAAAATAAGCCCTAAGGTCCCTTTAAAAAAGAACAAAATATGAGGCTTATGCTGTGGCATAGCAAGTAAAGCCAACTGCCTGTAGCACTGGCATCCCACATGGGCACTGGTTTGTGTCAAGACTGCTCCACTTTCAATCCAGCTTCCTGCTAATAGCATGGGAGAAAACAGCAGAAGATGGTCCAAGCGCTGGCCCCTGCACCCACATAGGAGATCTGGATGAAGCTCCTGGTTCCTTGCTGCAGCCTGGCCCAGCCCACACACTGTTGTAGTCATCTGGGGGGTGAACCAGTAGATGGAAGATTCTCTCTCCGTATGTATACACATACACACACACATAACTCAACTTTCAAATAACTACACAGATCTTAAAGTATACATTTGAAAACATACAAGTACCTCCCATCTTCCAGTTTATTCCCCAAATGTCTGTAAGAGGCAGGGCAAGGCCAGGCTGAAGCCAGGAGCCTCAATACGTGCCTTCTGCATGGATAGCAGGGACTCAGCAGCAGGAGCCAAGACTGCTTCTTCCCAGTGTGCTGAAGTCAAGAACAGAGCTGAGATGCAAATTCAGACACTCTCACGTGGGGTGCAGGTGTCCCAAGCTGCATCTTAAGAGCTAGCTGTGACAGGTACCCCTTCAGGATATCATCAATAGTAAAATGCAAAACAAAACCTGAAGTCAGATTCTCCCAATCTTAGATATATTTTAAAATGGCTCCCAAATTGCCTAAGAATAATGTCTTTCACTGGGTTTAACTTTTCACAGTCCCTGTTCTCTTTTTCAGCAAAAGTTGACCAGCATTCTCACCAGCAACCAGTGTTAAGTGCTGCCTCTAAGCACAGAGAGACATCTACCCCTGAGCTTTCCTGTCTCTCTCCTGCTGCTTCTCAGAAAAGACATCTCCATGAAATACAGATCAAGTGTAAGTAGAATCTTTTAAAATCTGCTGTATTTAAGGAAAGTAAGCTTAACAGCCATAAGGTCCCCAAGAAAGAAAATCAGACAGCAGGTTCAGGTCTGTACAAAAACTACTGGATACAAGGACACATAATCCTATTCATAAACAGCAGAAGATGTAACAGCTGTTTCATTTTCTCTTTTTCTCCAAGACTAATTAGCATGATACACAGTACGTTCTTTGTTGCAAATGTCTTTCTTTTTTATCTCCAGCTTTGGGACTATGATATCTTTTGACTACCCAAAGCTTCAAACTGGTTTTTCAGTTCTACAGAAGCCAAACAGTCTTTGTAACACTTCAGACTGATTGAATTTTAAAAGAGTGATTTTTTTTTCTCTAAGAGTGATTTTAATAAAATAGGACTCACTGTCACAACTGAATGTTGTATGTATACACTGCACTTTTTGACTCAACCTCACTTTAAGCTGTTTTTAAAAGAATACTTTCATACACTTACTGATGAAAGGCTGCCATTGTGTTTTCCAAATTTTCTCCAGCACCTGTGAAAATATAAAAACCAAACTTCACTTACTTAGCATTTTGAACAGTATCTAAATATACAGATATATAGATATGATCTGTTTATCTGAAAGGCAGAGCTATAGAGACAGGAAGATCAGAGACAGACTTTCCATTCACTGGCTTACTCTACAGATAGCCACAATAGCTAGTGCTGGGCCAGGCTAAAACCAGAAGCCAGGAGCTGCATCTAGGTCTCCTGTGCAGGTACCAAAGGTACAAACGCTTGGGCCATCATATGCTTCTTTTCCCGGGCCATTAGCAAGGAGCAAGTAATGGAAGTGAAGCAGCAGGAACACAAACCAGAATCAATATTGGATGCCAGCATCACAGATAGCACCATTACCCACTATGCCACAATGCCAGCCCATGAACAATTTATTTTTTCAAAATCTAACAAAATACATCTAACAAGTCCTAATGTTTACTTATCATGTAGACACAAAATAGAAGTGTTTTTAAAAATATAATGGTAAAAAGTTACATCAACACAAGAAGGTTAGAAACTAAATCTGATTTTTAGGCTATAACATCTGCTTGTTTACCAAAGGAAAGACAGAAAACTTGGTACACACACATCTCTTCAGACTTATTCTTTCTTCTGTCTTTCTGTAGTCTCTTGCGCATATATCTACCAAGGTATTTGTTATACTATAGAGTATGCTATTTTGCCCCATTCCCATGAATTGCATAAAAGTTGATGGTGTTAATTACTTTAAAAAAAATATTTATTTGAAAGTTAAGAGGGCTAGCAGGTTGGCTCACAGGCTAACTAACCCTCCATCTCCACGCATAGACAGCCCATATAAGAGGCGGTTCATGTGCCAGCTGTACCACTTCCCATCCAGCTCCCTGCTTGTGGCCTGGCAAAGTACAGAAGCATGGCCCAAAGTCTTGGGACCCTGCACCCGTCTGAGAGACCCAGAAGAAGCTCCTGACTTCAAATCAGCTTCTCTGCTACAGCTGTTGTGGCCATTTGGAGAGTGAGCCAGTGGATGGGTGATCTTTTTGTGTCCACTCTGTAAATCTGCCTTTCTGATCAAAATTAAAAAAAAAAAAAAATCTTAAAAAGAAAGATAGTCAGAATTACAGAGAAAAGGAGAGGCAGAGAAAAAAGAAATCTTGCACTAGCTAAATGTATGTAACGGCCAGGGCTGGACCAGGCTAACAGCCTAGAGCTCCATCTGGATCTCCCACATGGGTGGTTGGGGCATATGTACTTACTTAGGTCACCATTCTCAGGTACATTTTCTCAGGTACATTAGAAGGGAACTACATGAGAAGTGGAACAGCCAAGACTTGAACCAGCACTCATGTGGGATCCTGGTATTCCAGGCTGTGGCTTAACATGCTGCACCCTAACATCAGCTCCTGTTTAATTACCTTCATAAAAGGCACTATGGTGCAGTTTCTGAGAGTGAAACTGGAATTAGGATGGTTGGTCTATTCAAATATGGATAATACTTGCAGGTCAGGCAATTTGTTCTAGTGGTTAGGCCCCTGGCTAAGATGCTCACAACCCATATCAGAAAGCCCAGGTTCAACACCCAGCTTTGGTTCTTGACAGCTTTCTGCTAAAGCAGACCCCAAAAGCAACAAGATGACTCAACTAAATGGGTTCCTGCTATCCTTGGGAGACCTGGACTGAGTTCTTGACTCTTTCAGTCCTTTGGAATTCAAGGACATTTTAGGAGAGAGAATGGGAGGACAGGAGCTCTCTGTTTCTACCTATTTGTCTCTCAAATACATAAGTAAAAATCTAAAAATACACTTGAGTGACCTTATGTTATCCAACCTCTACAGTTGAGCTTACTTAAGTGTGAGAATGGGGATAGAGATACTACCCATCAAACAGGACTGGCATAATTCAATGAGTTAACATACAAAGTGCCATACATCATAAGCTCTAAAAACTGACAGATTTTCACTTTTTAACATCTCTAAAGTTAGAACATATTTTACAAGGAGTAACATGTAATAACTTAACTCTCAGTCATTTCTCTTAACAGTAGCTAAAAATTGGGCCTGGTGCAATAGCCCAATTGGCTAATTCCCCACCTCCAAGCTTCAGGATCCCATATGGACACCGGTTTGTGTACCAGCTGCAACATTTGTCATCTAGCTCACTGCTTGTGGCCTAAGAAAGCAATGGAAGGTGGCCCAAAGCCTTGGAACCAAGCACCCATCTGAAAGACCAGGAAAAAGTTCCTAGCTCCTGGATTCAGATTGGCTTAGCTCTGGCCGTTGAGGCCACTTGGGGAGTGAACCAAAGGATGGAAGATCTTTTTTTCTGTCCCTCCTTCTCTCAGTAACTCTGCCTTTCTAATGAAAATAAATAAATCTCAAAAAACAAAACAAATAAAAAACATAGTACTTAAAAACTGTGCATCTTATAATGTAGTCTTAAGTTCAATGAAATACTATAGTGAACATTCAGTGGAAATAAAGAACCCTGTAATTGTCATCATTCCTGTTATCATATAACTACTGAAGATTAGGAACTCAGTCAATGTCCATTCACTGGAATAATTAATATCACAATGAAAAAATGAAGGTAGACGCTGATGTGAATATACTGATTGATAAAAATACCATATGCTGGGTCTGTAAAGCTGTGCAACTGGGCCATGTGCCGGTGAGAGAGCCGCCTGGGGAGCATGTCCAGTTTCTCCAAGGCGTCCCAGCAATGGACCACTTTTGCCCAAATGTGGTATCTCTTAGATGGGAAAATGCAGCCTCCTGGAAAACTTGCAGCCCTAGCATCGATGAAACTCCAAGGACTCCAAGCCTATATACCATCAACTGAGTGACCGTGGCCATCATGTTGTCATAATGAACACAAGACACATTGCATTTTCTGGAAACAAATGGGAGCAGAAAGTATACTCCTCACATACTGGCTACCCAGGTGGATTTAGACAAGTAACAGCTGCTGAGCTTCACCAGCACAATCCAGTGGCAATTGTAAAATTAGCTGTTTATGGCATGCTGCCCAAAAGCCTTCACAGAAGAACAATGATGCAACGACTACATCTTATTCCAGATAATAATATTCCAGAAGATATTCTTAAAAATTTAGTGGAAGAACTTTCTCAGCCAGGCAAAGTACCTAAACGACTTGATGAATACACACAAGAAATAGAGGCTTTCCCAAGAGTATGTTCTCCACCTGAAGATTATCGCATAAAGTAGCAGTGAGGCGACTGGAACTTTCTTCTGACAAGTTCCTCTAACTGTGGGACAGAGCAAAGCAATTTTTCTGGTTCTGCGTTGATTGTATATGCTAAACACTTTTAAGGAAAGGTCAGGGAGGGATATTCCTTCCAGAGGAAATTGCAATAAAATACACAACTTGTAGAATTATTTTATTACATAATCTTGTCTGAATGGTTTAAATGGTGATTAAAAGTTTTCTTACTTGATAAAAAAAATACCATATGCTTTTGCAATAAAAAGATAAATCTAAAAAAATAATAATATTACATACCAGGTGAAGAGTCAACTAGCATTATACATACTAACTAAAAGCTGTAAAATATTTTTCTTTTTTTCCTGTCTTTTGTTAAAGATTTATTTATTTTGATTGCAAAGTCAGATATACAGAGAGGAGGAGAGAAGAGAAGAAGATCTTCCGTCGGATGTTTCACTCCCCAAGCAGTCGCAACGGCTGAAGCTGAACCAATCAGAACCCTGCACGAGGGTGCAGGGTTCCAAGGCTTTGGGCTGTCCTCAACTGCCTTCCAGGCCACAAGCAGGGAGCTGGATGGGAAGTGGGGCTGCTGGGATTAGAACTGGTGCTCACATGGGATCCCAGCACATGCAAGGCGAGGACTTTATCTACTATCTACTGTGCTGGGCCCACCAGCTCCAGACTTTGAATCCATTCAGCTCCAGCCAGTTGTGGTCATCCGGGGAGTGAACCAGTGGAAAGAAGATCCTTTTCTTTGTATCTCCTTGTCTCTGTAAATCTGCCTTTCCAATAAAAATAAATTACTTAAAAAAAAGAGCTCTTCTGTATCCTTCTTTTTTATCTTTCAAATAAATCAAATAAATCTTAGAAATGCCTAGGGATGTGTGTAATGTATGCTTTAGAAAGGCAACAACAAGGTCTATTGCACTGAAGTTTTCAAACAGAATATTTCCTACTAACAAGGCAAAAAAATTTTAAAAGGACTGGCACGTACTAGATTAAGCTTCTGCCTGAGATGCCAGATTCCATAGGGGCAATGTTTTTTTTCTTAGTGCCAGCTGCTCCACTTCTGATCCAACTCCCTGCTGATGTGCCTGGGCGTGCCGTGCACCCATATCAGAGAGCCCAAGGAGGCTCCAAGCTCCTGGCTTCAGCCTGGCCCAGCTCCAACCATTGTGGCCACTGAGGGAGTAAACCAGATGATGTGATGGAAGATCTGTGTCTCTCCTCTCTATAAATCTGCTGTTAAAATAAAAAGAAGTCTTTAAAAAAAAAGAAAAAGAAAAATCAATCTTAGTAAAAGACAAACAACTTTGAAAACATAAGTGATCTTACTTCCTCTCTATCAATTTAACAGTTTATGGCAAAATACAATTCCAGGGATCTTCATCCACTGGTTCACACCCCATATGGCTGTAACACTGATTCAAATCAGCTGAGCTGATTCAAATCCAGGAGCTTGGAGTTTTCTCTCCAGGTTTCCCACATGGGTACAGAAATCGAAGAACTTGAATCATCCTCCATTGCTTTCCCAGGCCATAAACAGGGAGCTGGGTCCGAAGCAGAGCAGCTGGGACTTGAACTATTGCCTATATGGAATACCAGCACCACAGGCAGAGGCTTACTCTACTATGTCATGCTGCTAACATCATGCATTCACATTTCTAAACAGTTCCACAGTTGTGATTTGCCTGATCAGGGTACCAATCAAAGGAATGAAGCAAGGCACTGACTAAAATGCAAAACAATGTAAACTCAAAAAAAAATATATATATATATATATATGCACACACTACATTTTTAAAAAGCAGGGTAAATGGTTCCCATTTTATAGATAACTATAGCTTATTCCCAAAGTTAACTATAAACAGATCTGAACTCTGATAAGGTGATTTAAATCTTTATCATAACGCTCTTGTAGTAGGCATAATAGTATATACATTTACAGTTTCAACTTATACCAATTTAGGTGCACATACTTTATGTATATAGAATAATCAAAGTATCAACATTGGAATGGCCACACATCTGAATTATAAGAAAAATCAAACATTTTCAGTTAGTGCAACCAAGAAGCCCAAATGTTAGCAATTTCACAGAGCCCAGCAACTGTAATCAGTGTCCAAGACAAAACTTAAAAAGCAATCAATGCGGGCCTGGCCTGGGGAAGCAGTCGAGGATGACCCAAGGCCTTGGAGACCTGGAGGAAGCTCCTGGCTCCTGGCTTTGGATCGGCGCAGCTCCAGCTGTTGCGGCCACTTGCAGAGTAGATCATCGGACGGAAGATCTTCCTCTGTCTCTCCTCCTCTTTGTATATCTGACTTTCCAATAAAAATGCATATAAATTTTTTTTTTAAAAAAAAGCAATTGGCCAAGGATGAAAACCCTTTGCTGATTCAATTTGCTCCTGTGCTGATGGGTTAAAGGATTTACCTGAGGCCAAGGTGAAGAAAAAAAAAAAAAAAGCAATCAACAGAATATCTCCTTTCTGGTGCCTATGTCACTGATTTTCCAGAAATGTAGTATCTTGAGTTGCAAAGTGTTTCTTGATAAACATATCCCCCTTCAGTAAGGTTTCAACTGCATTCCTTGGTACATACATTCCAAAAAACATCTTAAGCACTAACATATGGGAATAATAGTCCCAGTAGGCCCATGATATGGATAAAAAATGAAATACATAAAAGAATCTGTAGATAATTACCCAGCTTCCCACAGAAGGCTCAGTTACATCTCTGAACACACAAATACTGGAATAATGAATCAGAGTTTTAACCTAAGAAACGATATCGAAATGACTTTACACCTAGGAATGAAACATGTTTAGAGTATTTGCAACAGTAAACGAGAATTCATGATCCATCCACCTTGGCTTGGCTTTGACACTAGCCCTGACGTGCTATCACACACGGAGTGCTTTTTTCACCTGTACGATATCACCGCATTTCAAAGACTACTTGTATTTCTTTTCAAACAGAAACCTGGTTTGGATTTATGGTTTTTAGCCAGCACTTTTTTCTTTTGGTGAATCAGTAAACACAACTGCAGGATGTACTGCTTCTCCCCAGAACTGGAAATTGCTCCCATGGCAACAACTAGACTACTGAAAGTTGGTCCCTTGTTTTAATGGTTGAAGGTGCAGTGCTGGCGATTATGTCATCCCACAGACAGGAATCAATTACACAATAACACAGCATTTAGTGAACAACTGTAAAAGTGAAGCGTTTCATGAGGGGAAGAGGAGGGCAACTACACAAGTCACTTAGCAGAACCATCTGATAAAATTATCAAGATTATGTAGAATAACCATAATGTGCTTCTGTGACGGCTAAAACTTTATTCCTGACCATTTAATGGCACTAAATCGAGTTTACTGTAAATACCTAACATTTACCATGTCAAGCAACACACTGTAAACCCAAGCAATTTTACTCGTTCAACATTCATCCCTGAAGAACAGACGAATTTGATGAAATAATTCTGTCTCGTAATATTTTAGACATTATGCTTGAAATGAAGTCACATTATTACACAATAATGAGGAGACAAAGACTTGGGCCCATTATCTGGGAATTAAAGGGGAGGGGGAACTATCTCGGCTTATTTTAGCACGATACTTTTCGGGGTGGTGAGCGGAAGCCCTTGTCTTTGCTTTCTTTAAAGGATACCATCTTGTCATAAACCAAACCCACGTGGTGTAGAATGTGGGATGGTGCTCAATTCAACAAACAAAACCAGGTGCGAGGGTTGAACCCCTGAGCACCAAGACCCTTCATTCAGGTCCTGCTCCCGTTTAGCCCAAGCTCTCCCTGTGACCTTGGGAAACGTCTCTGGTTTGGAGCTCTCCCCTTCTCCATCACCCGTGCTGGGAGCTGGGGGTGGGGCCGGCCCCAGGCACCGCAGGCACCCGGGTTGCAACCCGCTCCAGGGCCGTGTAGGGGCTCAGCCGGGCCCCTCTCCCCGGGTCCAGCAGGCTGGGCCACCGGCTCCGCTCCCGGCCGGCCGTGCCAGGCACCCCCTCCTCCGCCGCCCGTGCCCTCGGTTCTGCCCCGAGTTCCCCCTCATGCTTTGCTGCCCAGAAGGGACCCTGCGACCTTCCTTGCCTGTACCCACCCTTCAGTCTCACCCAGGTCGTTCCTTCTTCAGAGAAGCCCCACCATGGCTCGAACTCGCTTTTCTTTTCCCTCCCTCAGGACGACATCTCTTCCCACAGCCTTCCCTGCGAGGACGCCTTCTATTCCTACCACACTCTCCCTCAAACCCTCGCGTCTATTTCCATCCGGCTGCGTGCTGTGGAAGCCCCAAAGGACCCTTAAGTTCTCCCTGGGAGAAACAGCCTTCCCTTTCCCCCTCCGCCCCCGGATTCTGGGGACCCCTCTCACCTCCGCGGTGAGAGATGTGTTTACTGAGGAATCGCTGCTTCTTCCTCTGGTGCAGCAAGGTCGGGTATTTAAGCAACAAGAATGAGGTCACCAAGTAGCCTCCGAGAGTAGACAGAAGATACAAAGCGGCGGTGGACGACATCTCGGCACCCTGGGCGAAGTCTACCGGCTCCGGTCCCTCTGAACTCGGCAACGGCAGCGGCGGCTGCTCGAGGTCGGCTCGCCCCCCGCCGCTGCGAGCGCTGCAGCGCACTTGTGGGGCCGCTTCACTACGCAGGCGCAGCCCGACCCCAGCGCCAAGCAACAAAGGGGGACGCGCAGGCGCACGGCGGCGCCCGGGCAGGCGTCTGCCCAGGTCCTGTAGTGAGCGCTGGTCACCCAGCCCTGCGGTCCAGAAGCGCCACACTGAGGCGAGGAGGTGCAGGCGTGGGAGTGACTTCGCCCTCTCTCCAGGAGGGAAGCCGCAAGACTCCTGTCAAAAAGAAGGATTCCGCATCTGTCTGAAATCCAAGAAATTGTTCCCGTTGGAAGTTTGGTTGAACAAATAGAGCCCTTCATTTGTCTCAGAATTTTCTCTACGGTCACCTATATCATATAGTTCTTGAGACAAGAGACTTAAGACTGGATCCTCTGCTCTGCCTTTTACTAAGGACGTGCAGTACCCATGCCTGATGCACCGTTAGCACTGAAATAATCAATTTACAAATCCAAGGAAACTTTGGCAGGCTGTTAAGTTCACATTTAGGAGTCCTAGAAAGGCTGTAAAAACTAAATTCCAGAACTCTGCTGTTTCATTTTCATCCCACGCATTCCAGACTACTAAAACTCCAAGAGTAACATTTCAGTGCAAAGAAAGCAAACCCCAAGGGATGCATTTTGGCAAGAAGAAAATGTCTGTGTTTTCCAGATGTAGAAAGCAGAATGACAATTTAAAATTTTGTGACTTGATTTTTCATTCTGACCTTGAGTAAATCACTCCCTTCTTCATCTTCCTTCTTCCTCATTTCACAATGAGGAGGTTTTGACAATAACTTCCAACTCTGACAGCCTATTAATGATCTTCGTTCTCAGGTATTCCAGCTTTTTTCTTCCATGATTTTCTTATTTAACTTAATATTCTGGCTTTTTATTTTTTTTAAAGATTGATTTATTTTTATTGCAATGTCAGAAATACAGAGAGGAAGAGAGACAGAAAGGAGATCTTCCATCCATTGATTCACTCCCCAAGTGACCACAATGGCTAGACCTGAGCCAATCTGAAGTCAGGAACCAGGAGTTTCTTCAGGATCTCCCACGCGGATGCAGGGTCCCAAGGCTTTGGGCCATCCTCGACTGCTTTCCCAGGCCACAAGCAAGGAGCTGGATGGTAAGTAGAGCCAGTGGGACTAGAAACGGTGCCCATATGGGATCCTGGCATGTTCAAGGTGAGGACTTCAGCTGCTAGGCCACGCTGCTGGGCCCTGTCAGTTTACTTTGAAAGTCCTTGGGCCTGGAATGATAGCCTAGCAGCTTAAGTTCTCGCCTTGAATGCACTGGGATCCCATATGGGTGCCGGTTCTAATCCTGGTGGCTTTGCCTCCCATCAACTCCCTGTCAATGGGCTGGGAAAGCAGTCAAGGATGACCCAAAGCCTTGGGACCCTGTACCCACCTGAGAGACCTGGAAGAAGCTCCTGGCTTCAGTTCGGCTCAGCTCAACATTGCGACTGCTTGAGCAGTGAATCATCAGATGGAAGATCTTCCCCTTTGTCTCTCCTCATCTCTGTATATCTTTCCAATAAAAATAAATCTTTAAGGAAAAAAGTCCTCAGTTATTGCATCCAAGGAGGGTAAAGCTTTTCCTCTGCACTCCACTCTTCCATGAATGTGACGACTATTTTTCGGATGAGCAGGATGTGAGCTGGGAAAGGAGCTGGCGAGGGGAACACAGCTGAGAGACTTCCAGCAGTCTCCGGGCTGCAGCCTTGCACTGCTAACATGCCTGCCTGTTCTGTTTTTATCCAACGTGGCTGCTGGCACTTGAGTGCCCATCAGGCACCCGAGCCTCACACGCATGATGACCACGTGTATATTGGCTGCATGAGAAGATGCTGTACCTTCCTGGAGATCTCCATTTGCACAGAAGCTCTAAAATCTGTACTATATGTATATTTGCTCAGGGCCCTCCCACTTGCTGTTCTATAAACTTTGGAACAGCCTGAATTGTGAGTAGGAACAGCAGATGCTACTTCGCTCATAGAAGAACTTCTTGTATTCAAGTCTGAATGTATACTATCCCTGTAAATAAGTCCTGCTATCTTTAGTGCGCAAAAGCATCTCTTTGAATTCTTCTCTCACACGGAGACAAGAATTTGGAGTAAACCCAGCTGGGGAATCCTACCCCCACAACAGAAGCACATACACCTTGTTGAAAGCGTGAGAAAATTAGCACTAACAAGGCAGGCAAGTTAAAATTCTAGAAAAGTGTTTTTAAGTTTTTTGAATTAAACCAAAATGGGCAGAGATGGCTTGGACAACAAAGAAGTCACATTGTGAGGGAAATAAGTTGCTCCAAAGTTAATAACACATTATTTAAACAATGAGATGAAACTGACATAAAAATAAATTAGGGGAAGAAAAGCCTTGAAAAAAAATCAGCAACAACTGGCATGTTTGTAAAGAAAACACTGAAGTGCAAAGAGTTTAAGTAGCTTATTCAAGGTGACAAAGCCAGGGGCTGATGTTATATGACAAGAGCGCCAGTTGTGGTTTAATCCAAAGAGTTAGACAGCCTTGTATTGATTTTCTCAAAGGGGAAAGATCTGGGTGCCTAGCATTGTGGCAGAGCATGCTAAGCCACCCCTTGGGATGCCCATATCCCATATGGAAGTATCAGTTCCACTCCTGACTGCCAATCTTACTACCACATCTAGGAAGGCAGCAGATGACCCAAGTACTAAGGTCCCCAGCGCTCATGTGGAAGACCAGGATGGAGCTGCTGGTCCCTGACTCTGGCCTGGCCCAGTGCTGCCTATTGCAGCCATGTGGGGAGTGATCTAGTGAATGGAAGTTTTATTCTCATTCTGTCTCTCTCCTGCCCCCAAGTGGTTGGGCCCCTGCTGCCTATGTGGATGCTCTTCTAAAAGCCGCTGGTTCCTGGCTCAGCTTTGTTTGTGGCCATTTGAGCAGTGAACCAGCAGATGGAAGGGCTCTTTCTCTCTTCTCCATCTCTAACTTTTAAATAAATATATCTTTCAAAAAAAAAAGTTTGAACATAAGTAAATTTCAAAAGACAAAAATAAAAATTTTAAACTATTAGCCAGCTTTTGTGAAAAACTCTGCAGAGCCCAAGTGTAGCAATATTTGCCACTTCTCAGGATAGACAAGGAAATTGTTCTAGGCCTCCCAAATGTGTGCGGTGTCTGAAGGTTTGGGGCTATACTCCACTTCCTTCCCAGGCCACAAGCAGTGAGCTGCATGAGAAATGGAGTGGCTGGGACAATAGGATGCTGGACTCTATGCCACTGTCCATGCCCACAAGGATAAACCAGTAACTGTTCATGAAGAGCTACGCTAAAGTAATAATATAGGGGAATTTGGTGGGGGTGTAGGGGATGGGAAATCCCAGGGCCTGTGGAACTGTATCATAGAATGATGGTAATAATTTTAAAAGAAGTTAAATATATAAATGTTTTATTTGGCTAGAGCTTCATCGATCCAAAGCCAGGAGCCAGGAGCTTCTTCTGGGTCTCCCACATGGGTGCAGGGTCCCAAGGCTTCGGGCTGTCTGCAACTGCTTTCCCAGGTCACAAGCAGGAAACTAAATCAGAAGGGGGGCCACTGGGACATGAATCAGTGCCCATATGGGATCCTTGCATGTGCAAGGCGAGGACTTCAGCTGCTAGGCTATTGCACCAAGCCCTGATTTGCTTTTTTTTTTTTTTTTTTTTTTATCATTTATTATTGGAAAGTCAGATTTATGGGAGAAGGAGATAAAGAAAATGACCTTCCATCTACTTGTTCACTCCCCAAGTGACCACAACAGCTGGAGCTGAGCTGATCTGAAGCCAGGAGCCTCCTCTGGGTCTCCCATGTGGGTGTAGGGTTCCAAGGCTTTGGGCCATCCTCCACTGCTTTCCCAGGCCACAAGCAGGAATCTGGTGGGAAGTGGAGCAGCCAAGATACAAACCAGTGCCCATATGGGATCCCAGCACATGCAAGGTGAGGACTGTAGCCATTAGGCTACTGTACCAGGCCCTCAGTTTTCATTCTTATAATATAAGGCTATACATTTGAAAGACTACAGTTTTAAAATCAGAACTCTGAATTTAAATTCTGGGTAGGTATTCCTCAGCTGTGTGACCTTGGATAAATTATTTAACCACTTCAAGCTTTAATTTCCTCATCTGGAAAATAGGAATAATGTCTACCCTGCAGTGATTTGAGGAGTAGAAGTGATGTGTGTGAAGTACTTAGTAAAGGACCTAACAAGTGGATATCCACGAAATAACTATTACTACTGTATTTTATTCATTAAACAATAGTTATAATAAGAGCAGCTATCGCTACATTTAGGAGCCAGATTTACCCAGCATGATTTTTCTAATTTTCTTTATTTTTTGTTCTTCAGAGGTCTTTTCCTGCTTATTATTACCAAGATACAGTTCAAACAGTACCCTTATGGGAGACCCAAAAGAAGCTCCTGGCTGCTGGCTTCGGATCGGCTAAGCTCTGGCTGTTGTAGCCACTTGGGGGGTGAATTAGTAGATGATCTTCCTCTATGTTTCTCCTTCGGTGTGTATATCTGACTTTCCAATAAAAAAATGAAAATGTATATAAAACTAAATTTTTTTTGTTTTTTTGTTTTTTTTTTTTTTAAAGATTTATTTTTATTATTTTTTATTGGAAAGACGGATATACAGAGAGGAGATACAGAGAGGAAGATCTTCCATCCGATGATTCACTCCCCAAGTGAGCCGCAACGGGTCGATACTATGCCGATCCGAAGCCAGGAGCCTCTTCCGGGTCTCCCACGCGGGTGCAGGGTCCCAAAGCTTTGGGCCGTCCTCAACTGCTTTCCCAGGCCACAGGCAGGGAGCTGGAAGGGAAGCGGGGCTGCCGGGATTAGAACCGGCGCCCATATGGGATCCCGGGCGTGCAAGGCGAGGACTTAACCACTTGCGCCACCGCGCCGGGCCCAAAACTAAATTTTTTTAAAGATTTCTTTTTACCTTGTTAGGACTCATTTAAGATGTGGTGTCTCGGGCCCAGCGTAATGGCCTAATGGCTAAAGTCCTCACCTTCTTTGCATCAGGATCCCATATGGGCACCGGTTCTAATCCTGGGAGTGCTTCTTCCCATCCAGCTCCCTGCTTGCGGCCTGGGAAAGCGGGTCAAGGGCAGCCCAAAGCCTTGGGACTCTGCACCCACATGGGAGACCTGGAGGAGGTTCCTGGCTCCTGGCTTCTGATCGGCTCAGCTTTGGCTGTTGCAGTAACTTGGAGAGTGAATCATCAGACGAATGATCTTCCTCTATGTCTTTCCTCCTCCCTGTTTGTCTGACTTTGCAATAAAAATAAAGATAAAGATGCGATGTCTCATCATTTCAAGAATGATACAGTAAGAACAAAATAATCTAAAGTACCAGAACTGTGAGCAAAACACCAGATGTTTTCTGTTTGTTTGCAGTTAAGTCCAATCAGCCTTTGTTGCATTACCAGATTACCTCATGGATCATTCTGTTTCGAAGATAATCCCGCAGAGCAGTGAATTAAAGAAAATTCCCGCTAGAACATCATTTTAACCAAAACAGTTTGGGTTCAACATGATTATACAAAATTCAGTTACAATAAAAACACATTTTATTATGTACAGTGGAAACAAAAACAAGAAAAAAGAGGTATTAACGATATATTCCTTTCTTTTTTCAAGAACAATCCATCTTTATTTGGAAGTTGTTACTTTATTTACAATAAATACCAGTGATACCATGAAATAGTAGAACAATTATTGTCCAAATACTGAACTCCTGTAACCAAAACACATTTTGGGCTTAGGAAAACATGGAATACATATACTGAAAAAAAAAAATAATAATAATCCACAACCCATCAAAAACAAAAACCAGCTCACGTTAAAATTATACTGGCTGGAAAACTCTTACTGTGTTACTGCTTTAAGAACCCCACGGAGCACCTTGTAGCTCATTAACTGTACATTTTCCTTGGGAGGGAAGCAAGGTCCCCTCTCAGTCACATATGCATAAGGAAACCTCAGAACCCAAAGCCCATCAGGTGGTAGAGTGATTTCCTGCTTTTCTGGATAAAATACTGGACATGGTGGTGGGCCTGGCTGGACCTGAAAAATACAGGTAATACAATTATTTTTACAGTTCCCTGTAAAAAATAAAAACCTGAAAGATAAATGCTCAAGCAGTAAGTTCAAAAAAGCACATAAGACTAAGCAGACACGGGTACACTCCTATTTCTAATCATATCCACTACTGTATTGTGTAGTCTCAAATGTTACCTTGCTTTTCCACAGATTCTGAAACAAATGATGAAAGTTGATAAAAATATTCTCTCTCTTTTTGTAAGATTTAGTTGTTTAGTTGAAAGAAAGAATAAGAGATAAGGAGAACAGAGAATCTTCCATCTGTTAGTTCAATCCCCAAATAGTTGCAATAGGCAGGGTTCAGCTCAGGCCAATAATTAGCAGCCCAGAACTCCATTCATTCTCTCAGTAGGGTAGCAAGGATCCAAGTACTTGGCCCATCATCTGCTGTCTTCCCAGGCACATTATCAGGCTGTTGGATCACAACTGAAGTAGCTGAGACTTGAACCTGTACTCTAATATAAGATGCAGGCACCCCAAGAGGCAGTTTAACCTGCTGTACCATAACACTAGTCCCCTACAGTTTAAGAAACATGACACTAGATTTAAAAAGGCAATTAAATTTAAGATTTAGTCAATGAAACAAACAGCTTTCGTTTTATCCTATACTTTTCAAAACAAGAGAAAATTCTATTCTTACCTGAGGCATGAGTATTATCTGCAAAGGAGCATCAGGAACCACTACAAAAAGCCTCATGAGCTGAGCATAATGTGGTTTAAGCCCTCGGCCCTGGGACGATGACAGAATATACAAGGGCATATCGCTGTTGAGAGCTTTTAAGGCTGACTCCTTTGGCCCACTTCCCATCACTTTCATGACCTTGTCAGGTCCTGAGCACATGAATCTCCGACCTCGGGAATCTTCATACTCAAAGCCCACAAAGGCCCTGGCTATGTCATCGCGCCGTCTTCCTCTTCCCATTACAACTGCACTTCTCTTTCCAGGGATAGCTTTATTTGGAGCGGGCCATGAATTTGTATCTAAGTCTCCTTCTTCCTCAGCTCTAGTCCTGATGACAATGTCCCAAGGCATCAGATAGTTTGTTCCTGGAATGAAGCCCTGTTGGTCCAAACCTGTATGAAAGTTGTAAGATTTGGCAGGGCCAAGTTTGACCAAAGACCAGCTGGAGAATTTGGGTAGGAGACCTTTAGGGCAATTTGAATGTAACATGCCTGGGAGGTATTCAACTGTGGATGCCTGTCGATCAACCAGGTTTGGTCTTTTCTCTGTTTTGACTTCTCCTTGACCATGAACTTCTGGATTGTCGCCTCCTGCTTGTGGGTCAGCTGGATAGGTACCCAAGCTGTCTGTAGACTGGCCCAGACTCAAAGCTAAACTTAAGCTTGTGCTCTCTCCCTGGGTTTGAGGTTCTTTTTCCTTTAGTTTATCAGCATCTGAATCTGGAGGGGCAGGAGAGGATTCATTTTTGGCAGGAGCGGGATCTGGAGTACTTGGTTCAAATACTGGGAAATTGATATGATCCAATTTTCCACAACATTTTTCTTCCAGAAGCTACAGAAGAGGAAAAACAAAAGAGTATGTAAAAACAACTCTTCTTTATATCTCACACTTTAACTGCATTTACTCTTTTAGGTATTTTGCTTTTGAAAATGATGTATGCTTTTACTCAGATATTTAGCAAGAAAAGAAAGAAGAAAGAAAAATTTGGTCTCTACCTGATAGAAGTCATAATTAGCTGCCTTTATATCAAAGGGATCATCTCGAGGCGCCTGCTTCCTGCCACAGTTACAGGCACCTGTGGATCGAGCCCGGCTATTGTGATATAATACAGGAGGGTTTCGATCAGCCTCTGGCTTTTCTCCTAAAAAAATACAACAGTCACAATGCATTTCACAAAAACAATGCAGAATCAAATTTACTTGGCCATTCTGACAACATTGAATCTCAAAATACTCCAAATAGTTCTTTAGAGATAATAAGAAACACATTCCCCAACATAAAACCCTAACTGAATACATATAACAAAAGGAGTAAATACATAACATATATTTTTAATCTAAAGTTTCAAGTTTCTAAGTGAATCTTTCCTTCTACTATCATCATTATGGTGACCTTACACACCACTGTATTTATTTTAGTTCAACAAATTCTCCAAAAAGAAAGTTATTAATATGCAATTTTTAAATCTTGACCAACAGTGCTAAATCTTTCATTACAAGAAAACAAGAAAATAGTCACAGCTGGGATTTTGCTTTTTTCTCAGTGAAAAGAGAAAACCTACAGCTGATGCTGCTAAGTTAATGCAAGGCTCTTTTAAAAATACATCATGAACTACCCTGAAACGAGCATAAAAACAAAGCTCGAGCTTTTGATTTCAAAATGCTGAAAAAAAATGTTCGCTACCTGATTTAGGCAATGAGTGAAATTTATGAACGCAGTGCTGATCCGTTAAACTCCTCTCCTCACAGAGCTGATGGCCATTGCTCCAAAATTTGTAGCAGTCCTCGTGTAATTGCATGGCGTATTTGTGAAAGGCTGGACCTCTGGCATGCTGGCTGTACACGCGCAGCGCCTGTGCCAGCTGATTCTTATGAACAGTCATTGTGTAGTTATGAGGCAGATTCGACTGGTAAGCGCTGTGAGCCATGGGTAAAGCTTTTTGGCAGCGGTTTTCCGAGAATTTCGTGTCAATATCCAAAAACCCTTCCAAGACTTTAATACTGCTTAAAATCTTCGATGTTAACTCCCCAGTGGGTGAACTCACGTCCTCCTCTTTCCCGTCTATAGCCACTTCATACAGCTTGGCAGCTGCAGAGACCCACTTCTGATACGTGGGGAGTTCAAAATGAGAAGGCTGAGGATTCCTGCCCACGCTGTCATCAAAACCTTTCTTGCTCAAGACTAGCTCCACGTGCTGCCACAGGAACTCCCGGAGCGTGAAGTCCACCAGTTGGCCCGAAGAACTGGAACTGCTGCTGCTGTCGGTGTGGAAGGACAGGGGCTGGCGATTGTGCTGTCGCATCACCTGATATCGCCTGGGCCCAGAGAGAGTGGCGGGTACCAGCAGAGACTCTGGGTCCTTAACAGTACAATGACTCCTCAGTTGGTCCAGCAACATGCCTATGGGATCTTCCTCCTGGCTGCCAGGGACTATGTACACAAAAGCTTGGTTGGCAGGCACGGTGAAGAGACAGTTGATACTCTGGTTAGTCAAGACACGACTCTTCCGGAAGATTCTGTAGATTTGGTCCTCCAGGGCATGCTGCAGTCTCCTTTTGGGAGAATGCTTTTTGGGTTTATCTGGGTGAGCTGGATCTTGGTTCCGAGGGGGTTCGACCTTGAGGGCGCCATTGAGTTGGAAGAGGAAAAGGAGTCTGGGTGGGCAGGGTCGGCAGTTCAGCTTCCAGTCTTTGCCCACAGGACAATCTTTAATGGCTGTTTTGAGGAGGGGCAGGACTTTCTGTCTTAGTCCATCCAGGGCCCTGAACACGCGATCATAGGTGATATCGAACGAGCAGGTGGGGTGGACCAGGAGCAGGATGTGACAGACGGAGAAAAGGTAAAGGAGACTGAGGCACTGCAACTTCTCCTGGTGCTTCCAGAACTCGTGCGTCTCCGCGTGAGGTAAAGAGAGGCCACCTCCGGCTTCCCCGCTCTGCAGAGCCCGGCAAGCCCGCAGCAGCTGCGAGTTGTCACAGATGGAAGTGAGAAGAAGATAAAGGACTTTGCTCTCCTGGTTGTAATAGGCCTGCAGCAGGCTGTAATCCTGCGCACCCGCATCAGGTCGGCTAGCCTCCGCGGCAGACGCGCCTCCCCGAATGGGGTCCCCGGAGGCAGCCCCAGCATCCCCGGCTCCGCCAGCCTCCCCAGCGCTGCCAGGCTCGGTCCGGATCCCAGGGCCAGGGTCCCCGGGATCCTGGTGGCGAAACAGAGGAAAGACCTGTCGGTCGCACACGGTGTTCACTAAAGAGAACTTCTCCGAGTTCAGGCGCAGAGCCGTCTTTCCAAAGATTCCCACCACGCAGATCTCATCCTCTCGCCACGGAGGATCGGGTCCGCCAGCACCGCTCGCTCCGCCCTCTGGCGCGGACTCTCCGGGACTTTCTGCGCCGCTCCAAGCCGAGGCTCCCATAAGGAGCTCTCGTAAGCTGACAGGTCCCGCCATGGTGGAAAAATCTTCTCTCGAGTCCTTCCTGTCCTCCCAGTAAACCCAACCGACTTTTGTGCAATCTTGAAATCCCTCCTCCTCTGCTTCAGCTTCTGTTCTTCTTTCACTTGGGTTCCGCTTCCCTCTTTTCCCCTCTAGGGTTTTACCCGAAGGTTTTCCCTCAGTCCTACAGCACGAAGGATTTAAGTTTACACAAATTGAGGCTATAGGAACAGAGGTATCAGAAAGAAAGTTGGCGGGTGGGTGAGCCGGCATTTGCCCTGGTGGTTAAAACGCTACTAAGGGCAGCCCGCTCACGCCCTGGGATCGAGTCCTGCCTCCAGCTCCTGCTGGGGCTCTGGGTTCCCGCTTTCTGCCTGTGCGCAGCCTGGGAGGTTGAAGTGATGGTTCCAGTATCTGGGTACCTGATATCTACGTGGGAGGCTGGAGTGGGTTTCTGGGTGCTAGCGTGGGGGGCTTTTGAGGAGCGAACCAGAAATGAGAGGTCTCTTGTCTCTCTTGACCCTTCCTTTGAGTAATGAGCTGGTTGTCGTGTCCCAGTGTGCATCTGGGCATGCTGTCCACGGCACAGACATCAGCAGCTGAGGAGGCCCAGCCCCAGTACATGCACTCCAAGGTCGGACCACACATTCTGTGATTTTTCCCTGTGGTGAGATTCTGATCTAGAGGCCTAGTTAGGGAGTTCCCAAGAAACTTGGCCTGAAGTGACCTCAGACTTGACTCTATATGCACCAGACAGTGCAAATTTAGTTTTGGTCTGTCTCCTGTACCAGCCAACGTACATACCGGTGACTACAAGGAAATACAAAAATATAAAAAATGTCCATGTATTCTTATTAGAAAAGATGTTCAGTTTAAGCTCTGCCATACAGTTTAAGCTTTGCCGCACAAACAATGTGAATTGCAGGTAAGTACTACTAATTTTTCATCTCTTCCAATTTGAGCAAAAACCTTTCTAGAAACATCTTGCAAAGAAATGTGAACAGATTTCCTTCTTTTGCCCTATCCACAAAGAAATGTAACTCATGACATCAATGGAAAAGAAAGGTAGTTATTCGAAAAATATACGGAGTGCAAGCTTTTTAAAAACATTTTTAGCAGGCTGTGACGAATATATACCCGAATATTAACTCTGGGGGAAGGGATGTTTGAATCGTTTTATTCTTCGTTTTTATTACTTTATTTAAAAAAAAAAAGATTTATTTACTTTTATTTGAAAGTCAGATTTACAGAGAGGAGGGACAAAAACATCTTACGTCTGTTGGTTCACTCCCCAAGTGACCACAGTGACCAGAGCTGAGCCGATCCAAAGCCAGGAGCCAGGAGCTTCTTCTGTGTCTCTAGTGCAAGTGCAGGGTCCCAAGGCTTTGGCCATCCTTGACTGCTTTCCCAGGTCACAGGCAGGGAGCTGGATGGGATCTTGGGCAGGCAGGACACGAATCAGTGCCCAAATGGGATCCCTGCAATTGCAAGGCAAGGACTTCAAGAGCAGTTTTAGGTTTGCAAAAACTAAACAGAACATATGGAGTCCCCATATGCCTCCTTGCCATGCACAGTCTCTCTGCTTTCTGCAGTAACAACTTTGTTACAATGGATACACTGATACCTCATTGCTCAAAGTCTCTGTTTTGCATTTCCCATATACTTAGCCATCCACTACCCAAAAACACAATGACCAGAATTGAGCCAGGCCAAAACCAGGAGAAAGGAACTCACTTCATGTCTCCTAGTTGGAGGCTAGGACAAGTATCTAATGTTATGTATCTACCATTATAGTGTCTTAATACATGTTCCGTGTCCTCAGAATCCTCTGTTTTCTGCCTATGCACCCTTCTCTGATTCCCCAACCTCTGGCAATTTTGTATTTCATACAATTTTGATTTCTCTAAAATTTCCTACAAATGGAATAAATACTATGTAGCCTTTTCAGATTGGCTTCTTTTGGGTTAACTTTGTTGCATATCAGGTTAGGCTTCTGTCTGCAATGCTGTTTTACTCACAGTTTCTCATAGTCTGAGCTTCAAAAATCTTTTTTTTTTAAGATTTATTTATTTTTATTACAAAGTCAGATATACAGAGGGGAGGAGAGACAGAGAGGAAGATCTTCTGTCTGATGATTTACTCCCCAAGTGAGCGCAACAGCTGGTACTGTGCCAATCTGAAGCTGGGAACCAGGAACCTCTTCTGGGTCTCCCACATGGGTGCAAGTCCCAAAGCTTTGGGCCGTCCTTGACTGCTTTCCCAGGCCACAAGCAGGGAGCTGGATGGGAAGTGGGGCCAATAGGATTAGAACCAGCGCCCATATGGGATCCCGGGGCATTCAAGGCGAGGACTTTATCTGCTAGGCCATGCCGCCGGGCCCTGAGCTTCAAAAATCTTACAGAAATGAAATTTAAAGTGCACGCTCTTCAAGAACTATTGAAGATCTTTCATACACACTAGAGTGACTCTTGTACAACAGAATGAATCATTAGCTATTTTCACACACCAAAAGCATTTGTACCCACTACAGAGTACATGGAGAGAGTAATTGTATAAAGAAATTATGTTACATCTACTCCATGGAATATTATTCAGCCATTGAAAAGAATGAAATCCTACCATTTGCAACTAGGTGGCCCTAACCAGAGACTGTTATGCTCAGTGAAATAAGTCAATCCCAAAGGGCAAATATCATATGTTGTCTCTGATATAAGGCAGCCTTCATGCAAATTGTAAGATTAATAACCCTTTCCATACTGTTTTTGCTGCATCCCTTGTGTTTTGATATTTTTATTTCTATTTTCATTTCTTCCAAATCATTTCTTTTCTCTTATTGAATTCATCACTAGCTCATGAATCCCACAGTGACATAATTTTATCCAAGAGGCCTTTATGTTTTCTTTCTTCACCCATGCATTGGTTATTCAGTGGTGCATTTTTCGACTCCATGGTGTTATAAATTTTTTAACTCCATACCTCTTGTTGACTTTGTTTCATAGGTTCTCATTTAAGGGAATGTACAGTGATGGCATAATAGAGACTATCATATGCAGATGTGAAGATAAATTGCAGTATGCATCCCTACTTCCAAATCAAAGTTGGACTCCCAATGAAATTTTTTTGAACATATCTAGACAATAGGATGCTGGACTGTCTGACAATGTCTTTACCAGCAACATTGGGGCACACTTAGATAATAGACTGATAGACATATGACTGCACTTAGGACTACACTATTGTCCTATGGAAAATATGGAAAACTCAGTTTGGGGAGTGGAAATTTAGGGAGTAGGGAAATCGCAGACTCTATGAAATTGTACCATAAAATTCAAAACTAAAAAAATGTAAAAAAAAAAAAGAAAAATAAGTACAGAATTATACTATTGAAACATGATATATATTGTGAAGAAATAAAGGAATCTTATAATTTTAAAAAGAGTAATTTTTAAAAAGTATTTATTGAAATAAACTAGAAACAAATAAATAGAAGCATAGCTTTGTTATAGAGTACAAAAACAAGCAACATGGGGACAAGGATTTTGTCACAGAAGTTAAGACTTTTTTGGATGTTTGCAACTTATATTGGAATGTCTGATTCAAATCTCATCTCTGCTTCTGTCTCTACCCTGGGAGGCAATAGTACTTGGGTCCTTACTACCATGTTGGAGACACAAATTGAATTCCTGTATCTTGGTTTCCTGCATTTGGCCTGCCCCAGCTACTGCAGGCATTTGCAGAGGGAACCAAAGGATGGGAGGTCTAACAAAATGAAAAAAAAAAAATTTTTTTTTAAAGATTTATTTTTATTATTTTTTTAATTGGAAAGGCGGATATACAGAGAGGAGAGACAGAGAGGAAGATCTTCCGTCCGATGATTCACTCCCCAAGTGAGCACAACGGGCCGATACTATGCCGATCCGAAGCCAGGAGCCTCTTGCGGGTCTCCCACGCGGGTGCAGGTTCCCAAAGCTTTTGGGCCATCCTCGACTGCTTTCCCAGGCCACAGGCAGGGAGCTGGAAGGGAAGCGGGGCTGCCGGGATTAGAACCGGCGCCCATATGGGATCCCGGGCGTGCAAGGCGAGGACCTTTAACCACTTGCGCCACCGCGCCGGGCCCAAAACAATTTTTTTTAAAGCAAAGTAAACTATAGTACTTAGGGGTGTATGCTTAGGGAATAAAAGCAAAAAAACATTTATTGAAACACTAATGTCACTGTTTTCCTTAGGATAGGCTTGTGAAAGGGGAGGGACATTGGCAAAGTTACTGAGGATGCTTTGGCTTTTGTTTCTTGGTAGTTATACAAATTTTTACTTTATAAATTTATAATTTCTTAATGTTTATACTTTACACATTTTTTCAGGTGTGTTATAGTTTTGTTTTGGTTTTTTTTTTGGCTTTTTTTTTTAAGGGTTTAATTCTTTGAAAGAGTTACTGAGAAAGATGGAGAGACAGAAATCGTCTATCAACTGTTGCATTCTCTAGATGGCTGTAAATACTAACACTGGACCAGGCCAAAGCCAGCAGTCAGGAACTTCATCTGTGTCTCCCACATGGTTAGTAGGGAGGAGGCCAAGTACTTGGGCCATCTCCTGCTGATTTTCCAGGTCATTGGCAGAGAGTTGGATGGAAAGTGGAGCAACTGGGACATGAACTGGTACCCACATGCGATGCTTGCATTGCAGGCAATGGCTTAACTTGCTATGCCACAATACCAGCCCTGTGTTATAATCTGAATAATATATTAAAAGGAAAATGCAAACTTTTTAAAATATTTATTTTAAAATATAATCAGATGCACCTTGGTTGCTTACATTCTCTGGTTGTCATTCACACCCCAAATAAACATTGGAGACATAATGCACAATAGTGGAATGAAGCCACAGCATTCACAGGGTACTCAAATGTTTACAACACAAAATCTCTCATAAAAATTAGAAAAAGATACAGAAAACACATTTTAATACTGGCATATGGGCAGTAGCAGCTTTAGAAATGTTTTTCTACATGCATTCTACAGCATTTTTCTTACAAACCCCTGTTCCACAAGAATGGTCAAACCATTTGAGTTACATTTTTACAGTGCATGATGGTTTATTAATATTTTGAACATTATACATATATCACAAATAGTACTCTGTTTTGCTCAGTTGCTTTATTTTCACTGACCATTTCCTTTCATTGCACATAAGTGTAGCTTGCAGGTTTCAAAAAAGAAGCAACTTTACTAGAAACAGATATTTGTCACCTTGGCTATTAATTTTCCATCCATCAGTGTGTTGTAAACATAACTAGGTGTTTTAAAGACAGGACTGCCTCAGAAGTGCTAAACACTGTCCCCAGGTGTGCTTTCCAGCCTCATGGCTTTCTGACAACACTCTATTTGGCATCTGCATGGAGAATTCTAGGCAAAATGCAAACCTGAGGGTATTTCAAGTATATGTCATTAATATAGCTGCTTCCTGTCAGAAAGTTCAGTAAAGATCTGAATGCCTTTGTTTCCTACCGTTCCCTGACTGCAAAGGAAGGGACTGTGTCAAAGTGAGTCCTGGACTTGCAGTCACATTCACTGTAGTGACTTTCTCCCTCCTCCAGGATATTTCAAATATACACAATGTGCAGCCCGGTGGAGGCCAGTGTTATTGCCCACTGCTAGACTGATAAGGCTGCTCAGTGAAATATCAAATGCCCAGTTAAATGTGAAGAATAATTAATTATTTAAATATGTCCCATGTAATATATGGGACATGCATTAAGTTTTTTTTATTATTGTTACATGGACATATTTATACTTAAGTGTTATTTATTGATTCTCTTAAGTTCACACTTAACCGTTTTGTATTCTGATTTGCTACATCTGGCACTCGTAGTCTGGCTGGAAGGAATCCAGCAAGGTACACATTACTGTAATGATTGAATACATGGACTGGTGAGGAAGGAGAACGAGTGGTCCCACAGTGAATCTGCTATGGACTTCAGACAATCCTTGGCACTGCATCGTGCAGAATATAAGGCTCATGTCACGGCTTCTTGATATTTTTCTTTAGCTACATGAATGTAGACAGCAGATGTAAAAGTGAGGAGTAACTTCAACTTCAGTAGCTGGATGTAACTACCTACCTAAGGTGCTGGTAACAATCTTTAATTGTTTTGATCCATAATCACAATTTTATTGAAAACTGACACCAAAATAGGAGATCATTATTGTACACCCTATAAAATCAAACATGATTGCTTTATGTTGATTGATAGGCTAGTATTACTGAGCTTAGGGTATGGTTTCCTAGGAGGAAACACAGATTAGGGAAGTTGCATGGGTGATTAATGTTGCTTTCTTCCAAAGCAACACCCTTCTGTGAGTCTGGCCTCTCCTAGGAAGCTGCAATGCTGCTGAGCAGCCTACACAAAGAACCTCTGTGTGAGCAAGACTGGATATCGTGGTTATCTTTTTTGGCAACCTGAGCATTTTACATGTGTAAATTAAGAACTGGAACTTTGAACTAGTCGTTTCTTTTGTTTTCTTTTCTCCAAGGATGGATGTAGTAAATCTTTACCCAAAGGCATAAAACCCAACTTGTTTTGATGACACAGGCTACACCCTTAGCAAGCAACAGGCAATCAGACCCTTGGCATCAACTTCCAACGCATTCTAATTTTGAAGGTGACATTGGGCCTTTTGCATCAAATCCTTTTGGACGGTAGGTGGTCTTACCTTTTAATTGTTTATAAAGCAACTATATAAGTAAAACACAGAGGATCTTTTCAAGTGTATAGAAATGAATGCATAAGCCTTACAGACTAAAATATTTATTTTTTTCAGTTACCCTAGAATATCCAGGATAAATAGGAACCAGGATATTAAAGTCATGACTGCACCCATACAGCATGAACTAAAGTTATCTACCTAATTTGAACAGCCCCTCTAGCCTCAGTCGTGTAATTCCAAAATTGCTTTGAAGAGAGCATCTCCCCCACTGGTTCTCTTACTGATAATGCAAAACTAGAAACTATTCAAATACAAACTTGATATCAGAGTGTATGTATGTTGAACACATACTCAAACTCCTCTCATGGAATGATATGAATGTATTTATGTTTACCCTACCACAAGAAAAAGGATTTGGGTAATCTCTTTAGAGTCTTATGGATTATCACATGGAGTCAGGTAGAATTGACATCAGTTTGTTCATCAAAGCTGCTTGGAGAAAGCTGTAGAGTTTGAGTTGGGCTTTTAGGGTGAGCTAGCTATGGGAAAAGAAAACAAATTAAAAATTCCAGTTAGAATGTGAAGTATATTCTTGTTGTCAACACACCTCTCCTTCCTCATTCACACAATACAAATTTTTTAGAGGGCAGCGTTACATCCAGTTTTTAAAAATCATTTTTTCCCCAGAGTCTCTGACATAATCCCATTTTTTGACAGAGCTTCTAATGGATCTTTTTTTTTTTTTTTTGCCTTTCTCCTCTTGCTAGAATGTGCACTTGATTCTTCAAAAAGTGTGACCATTCTGAACCATGAGGCTGATAACACACACAATGAGGATAAAGAGCAATCATGATGTGAAGCTGCTGTATTCATTGTGGAGTTCCTATTTCCCAAAGGAATATTTAGGCAAGAATAAGCCTATTTGATTAAGCCACTATCGTCAGATTTCTTTACCTGATGCCTAATGTAAAACTTAACTGACATAGTTGCTTCAGAGTTAAAGAAAAAAGGGAGCCCAAGAGCAGGGAGGGCACAATCATTCTATGCCTAACAATTTTGCAGGATAACCTCCCAATAAGTAGGTTTTGTGAAATACAACATTCATTTGGTGTAGGTTTTTCTTTTTGTCTGTAATGTTTGTTATAGTTGAATCCGTGAGTTTATTATTTATTACATTTTTATCTGTTTCCATAGGTTCCATACCACAGAACTAATTATAGGGTAGGGCAGGGATAACACACACCTCAGAACAGTACAGAGAAAGGAAGGAGCTAAATCCCTTTAGTGACAACTTGTTTCCTTTGCCCCTGCTCTTCACAGTTTTGATATCACTAAGTGCTGGTGTCCGTGCAGTAGGTGTGGATGACACGAGGGTGTGAAGAGAACAGCTCCCTGCTTGGCAGGGCCTGGGGAGCTTCCAGCTGTTTGGCAGGGCCCGGCAGATTTCTCTCTGACCACCTTGACGCAGTCTTACCCCCCTGTTTGCATGGACACTCAAGTACCCCACTAAGAATTCTGTAATCTGATTATAGTAATTTACAGAATTATCTTTGAGAGCACCTGGTTGACCATGAAGTAAAAATTAATTGAACATCTGTGCATGCTGTCTTAGTTCTAAAGTTAAAGATAAAAAAATCAAATGTTTGTGCAGAGACTTGTGATGTGTCTAAGTAAATAAAAAGGACAGCTTCTTCTTGAGCAGAGAGGCAGTGAGAACACACCAAGTGTCTGTGTCTGTGTCTTTCTTTATCGCCGACTCCACGCACCCTTCCCGAGCTCCAAACTCAGCTGGAGCTGGACTTCGGCAATTAAGGAATGTGATTGGAGGCAAACTCCTACAGGTGCTTCCAAAGAGAGCCAGACAAGTGCCCAGAAGGACCACATTGATTGGCAAGAGGGAAACCAAGCTGTCCCTCAAAAGGTACTGGTTCTTTAGGAACAAATAAAAGGATGGGAAAGTGTCAGTTCATGGTATGTTTCTGCTGCCAGAGGAAGAAGGAACAGAGTTTGAAGCCAAAGAGGTCACAAGCTCTGTGCCCCAACACTCCAGCAGGGTGGAGGAAAATGGCTACTCTTCACAGATCTGATGGTTGGGGTGATCAAATAGATGACGAAGGCAAACATGTTTGGAAGAAACACACCTGAGCCAGGCATCTACTGGATTTCGGTGTGTGAGTTATACATGGAGAAGACAAAGAACAAAACTGCCAAAATATTTTCCTATCAAGCCTGCTTGGGCTCACTCCATCGACATTTCTATCTCCATTTGTCACCACTGTCAGGCTCTCTATGTTACAGCCACATAGGTGACTTAACATTCCTTTGGATAAACCAAGAGTCTCCTACCACAGGTCTCTTGCATGAATTAGTCTTGTCGGGAGTCCCTGACATTTTTGGTGGGCTCATAATTACATCTATTCATCCTTTCATCCTTCAACTCTCATCTTGGGCATCATTTACTTCTTAAGGGAATCTTTCTGAGTCATCCAGACTAGATTGTTTTCCTCCAAGATTCCACAGAACTTACTTCGTTTCCTTCACACCACTTATAGCAGTATAAAACCATGCAAATATGGGATTATCTGATTAGTATTTACTTTGTCCACTAGAATGAAAGTTCCAAGACAGTAGAAATATGTCTGCTTTTGCTTGCTATTACGCATATTCCTAGCACTCCACCTCAATGCCTGGTACATAGGAAGAACTTACTAAATACTAAAGAAATTAATAAATTAGATTTTTGTGGATAGGGTGCAAAGATGATAATCATAACTATATTTGATGGAATCTTATGAAGCATGAATATGAGAGTGCTTTATAAAAAATAAGGAATTATTTAAACATTAAGAAGGGTGGCTTACATTATGAGTCTAAAGAAATGATTTTCCATTTTTTTCCCCCTAAAAATGTTTACCTGAAACTTTTTCCTCAAGGCCCGGGTCATTACTGGAGTCAGTCCAGTTCCTGTATCCATGTTTTCTTTATTGGTAAGAGGGGTTCCACCTGGGCTCCTGCAAAGGTGATGCAAACATAAAGGTTGTGTTTCATGCCAACCTTTCAAGTGGACTTAGAAAACATAACACAAGGGTGTATGTTACCTGTCTACATTGACTTTTCTAAGCAGTTTCCGCAGATCCAGTTGGCTCTTACTAGGAGTTCTGATAAAATAATGATATCAAAATTAGAATTTATCATTTTAATCAGTTTATTCCTCAAGCAAAGCAGTCATTTTTATTGATAACTTCCTGAAAGTAAGTGCCAATGGGAGCATAAGATGATAGAACCGTTCTCATGAGTGATACTTCTTGACTCAAAAATAACATGCATAAGAATCTATCCCAGAAAAAAAGTTTCTCAAGACAAAGTATATCATTTATTAAATTTTCATATACTTAACTGCACATATTAAAGAGGTAAAGCAATGCTTTAAGCTAATTTTTAATATGGGAGGAAATCATAACATACTAAGTGGAAAAAACTATAACTGTGCCTATAGTAGACTGTTGCACTCACACAAACATCCCTATTTCCTGGGATCCAAGACATACTCATTTTCACATTTTATTTTTGAAATCAGGCCAGTTAAAAAATTCTTGAAAGCATTTCTTTTTCTTCCCAAATACATTATGTCTTTATTATAACGTTAAATTGCCCTCTTGAAATGGAGACATAAGTGTATATGCCAGAAAAAGTGTAGAATGCAATAGTGGCTATCTCCACTGGTAGGATGAGAGAGATGGTTTTCATTTTTTTCTTTTTAAGATTTTCTGTAGGTTTCAATTTTACTTTTTCAACAAGGATTTTTAAAGTTAGAGTGAGTCAAAACATTATGTAAGGAACAATCAAACATCAGCATGTAATTGCTTACATTAGGACATTAGTAACTCGAGTCGATAACACTTTGGAGTTAGGTTTCAGGGTAACGCGCTGCAGGTCTGAGACAGTAACTAGCGGGTTCTGTGACTGTGGTGATGGTTCAAGCTTTAATCATAAATGAGAGATGATTAAAAACACATTTTAAAATACAAGCTTAAAATATGAACATGTTGAAACAGTAAAAGAAACTAATGCCAAACAAGCATAAGATAGATCCTCTTCTTTAGTCAATTTTTATTCCAGAGTTTCAGAGTATACCTCTTCAGACTAACGGTTGGTAGAAAACACTAATTGAATAATTCTGGGATATGCCTATTTTAATTGAGGAGATAAAAAGTTTTACTAAAATCAAATATCAATGCTGAATTTGGTATGACTTCTACACATAGGTCTAAGCTTGTTTTGTTTGTTTGTTTTGTTATTTTTTGTTTTGTTTTTCCTTAAAGATGTATTTCTTTGGGCCTGGTGTGATGCCTCAATTGGCTAATCTTCCCCTTGCAAGTGCCGGGATCCCATATGGGCGCCAGTTCATGTCCCAATCCAAATGCTTGGGACCCTGCACCCACATGGGAAACCTGAAGCAGGATCCTGGCTTTTGGCTTCAGATCAGCTCAGCTCCAGCCTTTGCGATCACTTGGGGAGTGAACCAGTGGATGGACAATCTTTCTCTCTGTCTCCCCTTTTTCTATAAATTTGCCTTTCCAATAAAAATAAATAAATCCTTTAAAAAAAAAAAACATGTATTTTTTAATTTGAAATTCTGAGTTGACAGAGAGAAGGGGACAGAAAGAGAATCCCCATTTACTGCTTCACTCCCCATATGGCCACAACAGCCAAGCGTGGGCCAGGTTGAAGCCAGAAGCCAGGAACTCCATCTTAGTCTCCCACATGGATGGCAGTCGTCTAAGTACTTGGGTCACCATCACTGTCTTCCCAAGTATGTTAGCAAGAAACTATCAAAGGCAGAGCAGCCAGGACGCAAACTAGCATTGTGATGTAGGATGCTGCTATGCAAGCAGTGGTTTAACTCACTATGCCACAATGCTGGCTTACTTTCCATAAAGGAAATTCAAATGAAAAAGAACACAGATTGGAATCAAATTCAAAGCACAAAGAATACATATTTAGTCAATGACAACTTACCTTTGTCCTTTCACTGACGCTTGGTGTCTTCTTTAATTTCACATTGAGTAGATCTTTAACTGTGATCTGCATGGGTCTATCTTTTTTCAATGGCCCAGCCTTAAAATGCATGGAGAGGTGAGAATTAAAATTGTGGTGCTAAAATTTAATATAAATTTAGTTTTTAAAGACTCAGAGTTAAGCTTTAACTCTAATTTATGCTAGAAATTTAACAAAATCAAGAATGTTCTTGTTTCAGTACCCATGGATATAAAGTCCACTAAAAAATACTCATCAGACTGTAAGGCTTTAAAAAAAATGTCAGGGGTCCAGTGCTGATAGCATAGTGGTTAAAAGTCCTTGCCTTGAATGCTCCAGGATCCCATATGATCACTGATTCTAATCCTGGCTGACCTGCTTCCCATCCAGCTCCCTGCCTGTGGCCTGGAAAAGCAGTTGAGGACGGCCCAAAGCCTTGGGACCCTGCACCCATGTGGGAGACCTAGAAGAGGTTCTGGGCTCTTGGCTTGGAATCAGTTCAAGCTCTGGCTGTTGTGGCCACTTAGGGAATGAACCAGCAGATGGAACATCTTTCTCTCTGTCTCTTTCTTTCTGTAAATCTGCTTCTCCAATTAAAAAAAAAAAAATTACTTAAAAAGCAGAGAAAGAGAAACAGAGAGACAGGAAACACAGAGCTCTTCCTTCTGCTGGTTTCATCCCTAAGTGCCAGCAACAGCCATGGCTAGGCCAAGCAAAGCCAGGAACCTGGAACTCACTATGGATTTCCAACATGGGCAGCAGGGAGCCAAATACCTGAGCCATCCTCTGCTGCCTACCAAACTGTGTATTAGTTGGAAGCTTCAGTTGGGATGTGAACCTGCGCCTTACTGAACACCTAATGCCTCCCACCTTTAAAATTTATTTTTTCATATATTTACATATTTGCTTCTATATTTATTTTAATGGTTTGAAAGGCAGAGTGATGCAGGGGAGGGGAATCATTTTCATTATTTCGGTACTGACGTTTTAACACAATTAAGCTATGGCATCAGAACACAATGCATGCTTCCCGGTCAAGTCCTTGACCCATCCCTGAAAGACTAATTGGCTTGATTCCTATGTAAGTACCCACTGAGCAAACAAAACACACCAATACTAGAATGTTTCCTACCTGAGGTGCTTTAGTGCGATCAGATTTTCTGAACACCAAAGGTGCAAGGGGTGCTGAAGGGGGTGGGAGGGGAGGAGGGGGAGGGGGCAGGGGTGGAGGGGGAGGTGGTGGTGGCGGTGGAAGAAGACTGGCTGGCTGTGGGAGTGTCGTAGAAAGCAGAGCTTGGCATTCTCCTGGGGTGGGTGGAGCAGGCGCAGGTGCTTTTATGAGTTTACTGTGCGTGTGACACATTTGACTACAGCTTGAACATGAACAATTTCCTGAGATGGTCTGGAAGAAAACAATACATTGCACAAATGAATAACAGGTTCATGTGAATCTTTGGATTGAGTGTTATCAACATTAGATCCTCCGCCCCCCCCCCATATTGACTGCTTCCTCAGTATACCGCATGTTTCATCATATTTCCTCATGTAGTGATCACAACTTTCTACATTTTATTCAATCATTGCTATGCACGGGAACTTCAAAATGTTTATGGTAAATTCCAATCATCTTTTTATTTCATTTCCCACTAATTTGTGAAACCACCTTCTTTATACATATGCATTTTTTGTGTGTGAGTTTATGTGCCAGGTGCAGAGCGTATTTTCAAGCCCTGTCCATTGTTACATCAGGGAGCTCATTCTGGTGAGACGTTAGACAGGCCTAAATATACTCAAAAGAAAAACACATCTCCATAAGAGTGACGAAATGTGCCACGAACATGAACAGTTAGAGGTTTTGAGATATTTAGCCTTGACTTCCGGGATGAGCTGAGACTTAGCAGAGGAGCAATTTTAGGAATAAATATGCAAAAAGTATGTCTAGATCTTACATGTAGCCTTGTATTTAAGCAGGCACGGGGATTAGTAAGGCAACTATAACTACTGTTGGAGAAATTACCCAACAGAAAGAACACAGAGTCTGTAAGCAGAGCCTCTCAGTAGCCGTGCATAACCAGGAGCTAGGTGACTTGGCACTTGGGAAATGCAGAGGCCACGTATGGAGAACATCTCTGTTCTCCCTTAGCCCATATGTTGGCTTGGGACCCTTAGTGAAGGGCTAGGCACAAAATCCAGGACAAATTGCTCCTTGCTGAGGCTTTTCCACTATGAGAATAATAATCCAAGACTGCCAGCAACCACATGGCTACCAGAAGGACAGAGCTGACACAAATGAAGAAAGGACCAAAACAAGAAGGCAGAGCCAGGACCTGACAATGTCATTTGCACCTTTGGATCTCCAGACTTACTGGTTAAATAGGCATACACCAATCAGTTCCATTGTGCTCTGTCACTTGTGTAGAGAAACAATTGATTGAGAGCCTAGCACAGTAATCTAGTGGCTAAAGTCCTTGCTTGAGCACACTGGGATCCCATATGGATGCCAGTCCAGCTCTCTGCTTGTGGAAAGCAGTAGAGGACAGCCCAAAGCCATGGGACCCTGTAGCCACGTGGGAGACCTGGAAGAATCCCCTGGTTTTGATCTGACTCAGCTCCAGCTGTTGCGGCCACTTTGGGAGTGAATCAGTGGACCAAAGATCCTCTCCCGTCTTTCTTCCTCTCTGTAAATCTGACTTTCCAACAAAAATACATAAATCTTCAAAAAAAAAATTAAATGATACAGCCTTCCAAGAATGTTTTTAGGGAATAAAATAAGTTTCATTCTTTAGTCTTATCATTCTTTTCAACACATTTGGAAGCATGATTTGGGGTAAAATTTTTAAAAAACACTGAAGTAATAGAAAATTCATGAAAGATACAGTTTGTGGGCTGGCATGTGGCACAGTGGGTTAGCCCACTGCCTGCAATGTTGGCATCCATTATGGATGCTAGATTAAGTCCTGGGTGCTCCACATTTGGCACAGCTCCTTGTTAAGGCCTTAGAAAACAGCAGAGGATGGCCCAAGTTCTTGGAGACCTGCTGCTTATATGGAAACTTCACTGTCCCGCAGGAAAGGACTTGGTGCACAGAGCCGATAATAACATGTGTGGCCCCTGACTGATGGTCAAAGCCGAAGTTTACTAGTGGCCTCAGACTTTATGCACTGAAGGTCATATGGGATAAGGCAGGAAGCATTGAGCTCATCAACAAAACCCAGTAACAGATTCTATGCTTTTGTTTGGAACTCCTTTTGTCTTGTATATTCCACCAAGTGTTCTCACACACATATATCCATTCAACTGTTCTTACACAAATGATATCCGATCAGGTATACAGAAGGTAGCCATTAAGTTGTTCTCATGCAAATATTAACCAATCAACTGTAATCCTGTGCTTGCTGCCCTTCTAGGGTCACAGTGTCCTCCTACAGGAAACCTGGAAGGAGTTCTGGGATCCTGGCTTTGGTGTGGCTGAGCCCTGGCTCTTGTGGCGATCTGGGAAGTGAATAAGCACACGGACAATCACTCTGTTTTACTCACTCTCTGTCTCTATTTGTTTCTTGGTAAGTCTGCCTTTCAAATAAATTTTTTAAATCTTCAAAAAACAAAAAACCAGCAAGAGTTTGTATGTCAGAGATGAGGAAGCAAAGGGAAGGTTTACAAATTGATTATACGCACAAATGTGTAGTGATTCTATACTTTTAAATATGTTAAAGTCTAGTTGAACCACTGCAAAGTCACAAGCAGCAAAATGCTGAAAGAAAGCTACACCAATACAGATTCAAAATAACAATGAGTTTATTTCTACCACTAAAATCTCAACTGGACAGTTAATTTTCTGTTTTAGGAATTAATTTCATTGTTATTTTCTTTTAAATGTATTTATTTCAGTAGGAGAGAAAGAGACTGATTCATCCTCTGGTTCAATGAAGTGCCTGCACAAATTAAGACTGGGCGGGGTCAACCAGGTCTTCCATCTTTCCAGGGGTGGCAGGGATGCAGCTCCTTATTAAGCCATCATTACTGCCTCCCATGGTCCACATTAGCAGGAAGCTGGAGTCACATGCTGTGATGTGAGATGTGGAAGTCTTAATCATCATCTTCATTGATACGTCAAATGCTTGCTCTTGTTATTTTTATATTTGTTAAGGCACAGTGCACACAATCCAGAAGATACAAAATGATATACTGTGATTAAGCAAGTCTCTTCTTACCCCAGTCTCAGATCTATCACCAAGGGAAACAGTATGAGCAATTTCCTGTGCATAGAGATGAATGATTTTCTGTTTTCTCATCTATCCTTCTTAAAGCCCAATGAATTTAAATATTAAGAGTTTGACAGATAGGGCCCGGCGATGTGGCCTAGCAGCTAAAGTCCTCGCCTTGAACGCACCAGGATCCCATATGGGCGCTGGTTCTAATCTCGGCAGCTCCACTTCCCATCCAGCTCCCTGCTTGTGGCCTGGGAAAGCAATCAAGGATGGCCCAAAGCTTTGGGACTCTGCACCCATGTGGGAGACCTGGAAGAGGTTCCTGGTTCCCAGCTTCGGATTGGCGCAGTACCAGCTGTTGTGCTCACTTGGGGAGTGAATCATCGAAGGGAAGATCTTCCTCTCTGTCTCACCTCCTCTCTGTATATCTGACTTTGCAATAAAAAAAAAATAAATCTTTAAAAAAAAAAAGATTTTGACAGATATTGCCTAATCATGACTGAGAGATTTTTATTAATTTATTCTCTTCACAACAATTTAAGAGAGTATTAATTTCTCCAAACTGTTTTGGTTTTTTGTTCTGTTTTGTTTTATGCTGAAAACACCCTCTGAGTCTTGTTTACTTGCTTTCTTTTTCCTTTTAAGATTTATTTGTTTTCATTGGAGAGGCAGATTTACAGAGACAGAGAGAGAAAGAGATCTTCCAGCAACTGATTCACTCCTTAAATGGCCACAATGGTGAGAGTTAAGCCAATTTGAAGCCAGGAGCTAAGAGCTTCTTCTTAGTCTCCCATGCAGGTGCAGGGTCCTTGATTGCTCTCCCAGGCCACCAGCAGGGAGCTGGTTGGGAAGCAGAGCAACCAGATAGCAATCCCTATATGGGATGCTGGTGCTTAGAAGTGGAGGATTATCCGGTGAGACATTATACTTGCACTGTTTTTTTGTTTTTGTTCATCAGTCTGATAACCTAAAATGTTAGTGACTGCTTTTTAAAAATTAATTAATTAATTAATTAATTAGAAAGAGAAATATCAAGGGGCGAGAGAGAGAATGAATATCATCCTTCCACTGGTTCACTTCCAGAATGGCTACAACAACTTGGTCTTGCCCAGGCTGAAACCAGGAACCAGCAATTCCGTCCTGATCATCCCTGTGGTGAGCAGGGGCCCAAGAACTTAGGCAATCATCACTGCCTTCCTAGGCAGACAGCAGGAAGTTGGACTGGAAGCCGAGCAGCTGGGAGCAGCTGGGATTCGAGGAACATCTTACAAGCAGGGAGTTAACTCACTGCCACAACACCAACCCCACCCATAGAAGTTTATCTTGAATTTGTTTTATGCGTGTGGTTGTCTTCCAATATATGTTTTGTATACGTGATAGATTACCATATATGTCTACCAATATGCATTATTGTTGTCCTTGTTAGTAATAGGTAACCTGAGTTTTAGTTTGACATGTTGTAATTCAGATGAAGAACTATACTCCCCAACTTTCCTCGTGACTATGTGTTATTCTACAGCTATGTTTTGGCCAAATGAGATATAAGTCTTATGTGTGACTACAGGGAAATCCTTTTAAAGGGAGTGGGAGCATTTTGATCCCTTCTTTCTACTGCGTATAATCAATCCATGATCTGAGCTCAACAACTATCTTGGATCTATGAAATCCTTATGACAGTTCTAGAATGCTTTCTTCCCAGATATTCATGTGGGAGAGAAAAACCTTCCATTTTATTTAACCAAATTTTGGTGGCCTTGGTCATGCATTTATGACCAAGTTGCATCTTTTACATGTGTTTATGAACACATGTTATTTACCATGTTGGTCTTTTTAAAAATTATTGTCTTTCAGGATTGGCATAGTAACCTAGCACTTAAAGTCCTCACCTTGCACGCACCAGGATCCCATATTGGTGCAGGTTCTAATCCCGGAGGTCCCATTTCCCATCCAGCTCCCTGCTTGTGGCCTGGGAAAGCAGTCGAGGACGGCGCAAAGCTTTGGGACCCTGCACCTGTATGGGGGACCTGGAAGAGGCTCCAGGCTTTTGGCTTCAGATCGGCTCAGCTCCAAGTGGCCACTGGGGCTGGGGCCACTTGGGGAGTGAACCAGTGGATGGAATATCTTTATCTCTTTCTCTCCTTCTCTCTGTAAATCTGACTTTCTAATCAAAATAAGTATATCTTAAAAATAAAAAGAAAAGAAAATGCTTCCCCATCTTTGGAAGTTTCAGGTTTCTCCTGAGACTACCGTTGGGCATATCACTTGCTGTGTCCCTGTTTTATCCATGACAAGGTCAGAAGTGGGCCCTTCAAATTTCTTTTGTTTTTTCCTTTTTGACTAACATAGGACTAACTGAACTGTTTGATACCACTGACCAATCTGGACAAAACTGGCCTACATCAAAGAAAAACCGAGGTCAACTGTCCCCTTGGGTCATCACACGTGTTCATCTCACTTCCGCCCTCCACCCCACAGCCACTTGGTTACTCCTAACAAAGACAGAGAATCTCATGTACCTGATGTTGAAGGAGTGCACAGGTCTTAGAACCAGAGCATTTTCTCTATTGCAACAGTCTTACCTGATTCTGCATTGTTTTGTGTGTGACTATACTAACCTTCAGCACTTCCTGAAGTTTGCACAATTCATTTTCCAAAGCGCAAAACTGCTGTTTCAGACTATGAAGTTCTCGGTGACAGATTCGGGATGGAAAGATGGTATCTTTCAATATTTCTAAACTCTGAAATTCACAAATAAATATGAACAGTATGACAGACACAAGAAAAAAAAAACAAGGAACCAGAAAGTGGCTTAAGGTATGTCTTATGCAAGCAAAGATAGACATGAACCCTTCAATTCATCTTATCGGCACTTAGCTAGAGTGTTGATCTGATTTGAATGTATGAACGGACAGACACAAACATCAAACATCAAATGCATAGAAAAGCCACACAGCTGAGAACAGCCATGTGAAAACCCATACCGGGGCTACGCAGTTCTGGCACCAGCTGTATAGTGACCACACTCTATTTGTCCAAAGTTTTATTACATCTTTGGGAAATTTGAAGTTCCACGAGGATGTTAGCCAGTTTCTGCTATGGGGGATATCTGTTGAAGAAATAACCGTTCTGTAGGAAAAGCAAAATTAAACAAAATAAATTTTTAAAAAAAAAAGCCTAAGTCAGACTAACAGTTCTCATTAAGCAAGAGGCTGAGTTCATAGTTTGACTCTGTAGAAGAGGATCCCTAAGCCCTTCATTAGATGCAAGAATTCAAGCTTTCAATTACAGAACAGATACCGAGTACCTATGATAACATGGCTGCTGTGTCACAGAGGGTTAAGCCAGGGTATGAGGCACCCACACAGTTCCAGCTACTCCACACTTCTTGCTCTTCTTTCCTTCCCTTTTCCCTCTAGCTCCTCCTCCTTCTTCTTTTTTTAGAAATATTTATTTACTTATTTGAAAGTTAGAGTTGGAGAGAAAAAGAGGGTGAAATACACAGAGATTTCTTCCATCCACTGCTTTAGTCTCCAAGTGGCTGGAGCTGGGCCGAAGCGGGACAGCTGGGACTCAAAGTGGCGCCCATATGGGATACCAGTGCTGCAGGCAGCAGCTTTACCCATGATGACACGGTGTCAGCCCTGAGTTTCTTTCTAATGCATGTGGGAGGATGGCCCAAGTACTTGGGTTTCTGCTATTCAGCTCAGAGTCATATGGAGTTCCTATCTCCTTGCTTTTGCAGGCATTTGGGGAGTGAATCAGAGGACAGAAAATTACTTTTTCTGTTTCTCCCTTTCTACCTCTCTGTCTTTCAAATAAATGAATAGATTAACCTTTTTAAAATAATTATTTTAATTGGAAAGTCAGATATACAGAGAGGAAGATCTTCCATCCATTGACTCACTCCCCAAGTGGCCACAATGGCTGAAGCTGAGCTGATCCGAAGCCAGGAGCCTGGAGCCTCTTCCAGCTCTTCCACATGGGTGCAGGGTCTCAAAGGTTTGGGCTGTCCTCGACTGCTTTCCCAGGCCACAAGCAGGGAGCTAGATGGGAAGTGGAGCTGCCAGGATTAGAACCAGCACCCACATGGGATCCCGGTGCATGCAAAGTGAGGACTTTAGCTGCTAGACTATTGTACCGGGCCCATAAATAAAACTTTTAAAAAGTTCCTACCATATTGCAGGCATGAGGGATTTAGAAACAACAACAACAACAACAAAAGAAAACCAGTTAAAAACCCTGCCTTATTGCCTGGTGCAATGTCAGCATCCCATGTGGGTGTGAGTTAGTGTCCTGGCTGTTCACTTCCAATCTAGCTCCCTGGTAATGCTTCTGGGCACCCACGACCCAGATGAAGGTCCTGGCTCCTTGCAGCCACCTAAGGAGTAAACTAGTGAATGGAAAATCTCTCTCTCTCTCTGTCTCTAATACTTTCTACCTTTTAAATAAACAAATTAATCTTAATAATAAAAACAAAAACTACCTTCTGGGATAACTTAAATTATATCCTATTAGTTTTTTTTTTATTGTTATTAACATTGTATTATGTGATACAGTTTTATAGGCACTGGGGATTCCCCCCACCCCATATCCTATTAGTTTTATGAAGGAAGAAACACATACACACATACAAACATAAATAAAATGTAAATAATGTAAATGTAAATAGATAAAAGTAAACAAAGTGAATGGATTGCATCCATAGACAAAATCACTAAAACTGTGTTTAATGATTTTAATTGGGCTTATTTTCCATTCTGTAATTGGGCAACACTCATTCTACAAGATACAAAAAGTGTTCTAGTGAAGATGAGAGAGAAACATCCAATTTCTAGGTTTCTCCCAAGATGCCTGCAATATCCAAGGCTGGACCAGGCCAAAACTTGGAAATAAGAAGCCAGGAACTAGGGACCGGCACAGTGACCTAGTAGCTGGTGTCCTCGCCTTGGACACACCAGGATCCCATATAGTCACCAGTTCTAATCCTAGTGACCCCACTTCCCATCCAGCTCCCTGCTTGTGGCCTGGGAAAGCAGTTGAGGACGGCCCAAAGCCTTGGGACCCTGCACCTGCATGGGAGACCCAGAAGAGCTCCTGGATCCTGGCTTCGGATCGGCATAGCACTGGCCGTTGCACTCACTTGGGCAGTGAATCATTGGACAGAAGATTTCTCTCCGTCTCTCCTTCTCTCTGTATATCTGACTTTACAATAAAAAATAAATAAATCTTTAAAAAAAAAAAAAAAAGAAGACAGGGACTGAGGCTGGTGCAATGGCTTAACTGACTAATCTCCCACCTATAACTGCCAGCATCCCATAGGGGCACCAGTTCATGTACTGGCTGCCCCACTTCTGATCTAACTTCCTGTTAATGGCCAGGGAGAGCACTGAAGGATGACACAAAGCTTTGGGACCCTGCACCCACATGGGAGACCCAGAAGAAACTCCTGGCTTCAGATTGGCTCAGCTCTGGCTGTTGCAGCCATTTTAGGGAGTGAATCAGTGGATGGAAGATCTTTCTCTGTCTCTCCTTCTTTCTGAAAATCTGTCCTTCCAATGAAAATAAATAAATCTTAAAAAAAAAAAAAAGAAAAAGGCCAGAACTACAATCCAGATCTCCCACGTGGGCGGCAGGGATCCAAGCACTCAGTCCATCCTATGCTGCTTCCCAGGCACACTAGCAGGGAGCTATGTGGGAAGTGGAGTAGGCAGGGCCTGAACTGGTGCTCTGATATGGGATGCCAGCATCCTAAGTGGCATCATAACCTTCCACATCATTGCCTACCCCAGAAAGTATTTTGTGAAAGAAAGTATAACAACAAAAAACGTACATAAAGTAGCAGTTATTGTAAAAACCAGCACTCCAGCATTTCTAGAACTCAGGAGTCCCTTTCAATAGCACATTTAAGCTGTGAGTCAGAGAGTACCTGTTCAAATTTTATCAAAACTAAAATTTAAATCCTAGTCACATTTCCTTTGTAAAATTAATTTCTAGAGTTAAGTTCACTGGGAAAGTAGAAAATGGTTGTTTGTGCATGTAAATTCAAGGTCTTGGGATTTTCACTTCATTTGACTTGGAAACTATGATTGCTACATAAAATGCAGGATGTCTAGCAAAAGAATAGTTTTAATAGATTCCAAATGTTGCATAACACATTAATACAAAAAATTATTCATCCTTCCTCTGAAATTCAAATTTAGTTGAGACCTCTATATTTCAATTTGCTAAATCTGGTATTTCTATCCTAAACAGATCAGATCTGGTATTTTCCCTGTGACATAGGATGCCTTACCTTGTGACATAGGATGCCTTACCTTGCAGGGGAGGGCAGTGGAGAAGGAGGCAACTTGGATTGGAAGAGAGAAACTTCTTTTTTTTTGAAGGATTTCTTGGTTTTCAGTTTTCTCCGTTGTTTGAGCCTGGGCATGATGTCTGCTGAAAATTTTTTTTTTTTACTTAAGAATAATACAAACTCGGGCCCCGCAGCATTGCCTAATGGCTAAAGTCTTCGCCTTGAACATACCAGGATCCTATATGGCAGTGGTTCTAATCCCAGTAGCTCCACTTCCCATCTAGCTCCCTGCTGGTGGCCTGGAAAACCAGCCCAGGACAGCCCAAAGCCTTGGGACCCTGCACCCCTGTGGGAGACCCGGAGGAGGCTCCTGGCTTTGGATCAGCTCAGCTCCAGCTTTTGCGGATCTTTCTCTGTCCTTCTCTCTGTAAATCTGACTGCCCAATAAAATAAATAGTTCTTTAAAAAATTTTTGGAAGCAATTGTCTACCTACTTTCTCCCAGGCCTCTGCCCTCCCATCCTAATCAGTGATCCACATGGGTATACATCCTTCTCAACGATGTAAGCATCAAAAAAAAATTTTTTAAAGAATAATGCAGACATAGAAATGTACAAATCTGAAGTATGTATATAAGTGAATTATCTTAGAGTGAACACATTTTTGTAACCACCACCTTAGAGGTTGCTTGAAAAGGAGAGAAATCAAACCCTGATTTAAACTATCTCTGGAAAGAGTTTGGCTTTGCCCAAGTTCGTTTTGCTTGTTATGCTTTTCTTCATTAGGTCAAATTTTCCTTTGTTTAAGATAGAAAATGACTATTCACATGTGTACATGTGTTGAAATGCCAGATGTTCTATAATTATTTACAATTACTTTGTGCCGCCAATTAAAATATTTTTACAATTAAAAAAATCGACTACACTATAACTGGGTTATTATTAAAAGGATGTATGCATGTCAATTTTTTCTTTTTAAAAATATGTGTTTATTTTGGAAGGCAGAATTACATAGAGAGGGAGAGAGAGAGAGATATTTTCCATCCGCTTCAAATGGCAGTAACTACCCAAGCTGGGCTGGACAGGAGCCAGGAGGCAGGAACTTTGTTCAGGTCTTTACATGAGTGCAGGGACCCAGACTCATGGGCCATCTTCTGTTGCTTTTCCTAAGCCCCTAGCAGAGAGCTTAATAGGAAGTGGAGTAGTCAGTACCCAAATCAGCATCTACAGGGGATACAGGCATTTCAAGGTTAACGTGCCACACAACACCAGCTGCAGAAGGTGCATTTCTTTACCAGTAGCAGTTCCTGAGCATCCTTCACAACAGCTGGGATTGGTAGGAATTGTAAGGACGAAGCATCCACCACTTTTTGAAAGCCCCTGTACTGTTAGGCAGCTTCTCTTACATTTGTTTTCCAATATTCCCTACCACCCTGTAAGTTACCAAACAAGGAGGATTCTTATATCCATTTTAATGACTTATTTATTTATTGGAAAGGCGGATATACAGAGAGGAGGAGAGACAGAGAGGAAGACTGCTTCACTCCCCAAGTGAGCATAACGGCTGGAGCTGAGCCAATCTGAAGCCAGGAACCTCCACCAGGTCTCCCACGTGGGTGCAGGGTCCCAAAGTCTTGGGAAGTGGGGCCGTGGGGATTAGAACTGGCACCTATAAGGGATCCCGAGCATTCAAGGCAAGAACCTTAACCACTATGCCATCATGCCGGGCCCTCTTACATCCATTTTTAGACAACATTAAACTGAGGGTTAGAGAGATTATCTGACCTGTCCAATACAGTGCATAAAACGGAAAGTCCAGCTCTTTATGTCTTCAAAGATGGCATTGTATCTGCTATACTCTGGTGCAACAGAATAGATAATATATAGTAAAATAACCATCATCCCAATCTTAAGCTGTCAGTTAAAAAACATTTGTTTTTAAGCATTTAGAATTTGTATATATTTAAAAGGGAGTCAGAGAGAAAGAGACAAATAGACATCTCCCATTTGCTGCTTTACTCCCCACATGCCTTCAATACTTAGGGATGGGCTGCCCCAGTCAGGGGCCTGAAACCCCATTTGGGCCTCCCGCAGACTTGGCAGAGACCCACAGATTTGAGCTACCTCCTGCTGCCCCCCAGGGTGTGCATTAGCAGGAACAGGATCCCTAGAGGGGCAGCAGGGACTCCAGATGCTAGCGTCCAGGAGGTGGCCCACTGAAGTGCATGCCGGCCCCATCCCCAAAGCTCTTACATTTTCTAGTGTATTTATGCCTGCCTCTGGATTCAGAGCTAGTTTGCTCTGAGGCTCCAGGAGCACAGTGCTAATTTTTGCTGTTGCTACCAGAGAAACAAAGATTTGTTCTTTGGCAGCAGGATTGAAAATGGTCTCAAGACCTAGCCCTATTTTCCCTGCAAACTTACATTTGAATAGGAACAAATCAGGCGTTAAAATCCGCATTCATTCCACTTCTGCTCCTTCTGTGACCTTCCCGCACTTGGTATGCAGCTCTGCACTGGCTCAGCTCTCAGATCCCACTGGCACAGCAACCTCCCCACACCTTGCTGTAGGCTGTAAAAAAAAATCAAGTGGTTGGGTTCCAAGAATTAGTCCTGGACTTGCTAACGGCACCCCTGCTGGCAAAGGGTGCAGGTGCCTGCAGCAACAACAGCCCATCCACCTGTGAAGCTTCTAGATAGCATCTTGTCAGAGTCCTTGTCTGATGCTAAGATAACAGAGGGCTTTTCTGAGAGATAACAGAGGGCTTTTCTGAGTTGTTTTGAGATCTGGCAGACACACTAACAAATAGCTGACTTCATGTTTATTATATTACTTTTTGTTCCTGCTGAAACAATGAAGGAAAGGATTATTAGATACAAGAAATGTCTAAAGGATAGGTTCATTATTATGTTTAAAGTAACACACAAAAAGGGCCTAGCAGCTAAAGTCCTCGCCTTGAACCCGACGGGATTCCATGTGGGCGCGGTTCTAATCCCGGCAGCTCCATTTCACTTCCAGCTCCCTGCCTGTGGCCTGGGAAAGCAGTCCAGGACGGCACAAAGCTCTGGGACCCTGCACCTGCATGGGAAGCCCAGAAGAGGCTCCTGGCTTCGGATTGGCTCAGCACCAACCGTTGCGGCCACCTGGGGAGGGAATCATCAGAGGGAAGATCTTCCTCTCTGTCTCTCCTCCTCTCTGTATATCTGACTTTCCAATAAATAAATAAATAAATAAATAAATCTTTTTAAAAAAATTAACACGCAAAAACCTTCTAGGGATTAAAAATAGGAGAAAAATAAATTAAGAAAAAAAAAAAAACAGAGTCCATTAATGGGTTCCCAAGAATCTAATATTTCCATGGCAACCTTTCCTTCCTTGTCTTCCATCTGTCCCTGGTTATCTTTTTTCTTTCTCTTTCCTTTTTTTTTTAAAAGATTTATTTTTATTGAGCAGATATACAGAGAGGAGGAGAGACAGAGAGGAAGTCCCTCTGTCTGCTAATTCACTCCTCACGTGATCTCATTGGCCAGAGCCGAACTGATCTGAAGCCAGGAGCCTGCAGCCTCTTCCAGGTCTCCCATGCAGGTGCTGGGTCCCAGGGCTTTGGGTTGTCCTCCACTGCTTTCCCAGGCCACAAGCAGGCAGCTGGATAGAAAGTGGGACTGCTGGGATTAGAACAGGTGCCCATGTGGGATCCTGTTGTGTGCAAGGCAAGGACTTCAGCCACTAGGCTATCGTGCTGGACCCTTCTTTCCTATTTAACGTCGTTTTGTTAGGGACCCAACTGACCCAGAGAGCCAGCCTTCTCTTTTCCATTTTCCTTATTTTCCCATGCTGAAACTACAGAAACAGACCAGAACAGAGTCTGAGTTTTTCCCTGAGACACCCACATCCCATATCTGAGTGCCTGGCTGGATCCTGATTCCTCTGCTGCAGATTCTGCTCCCTGCTTCTGCTTCAGTCAACCCCAGTCCTGGCTCGGCGGGCACTGGGGGGAATACAGCTTCTCGGCCTCTCTGCCTCTCAAAATACAACAAGCAGCAGCTGGGCCTACTGATCAAACCTGGTGAAATCGTTGTGCAAAGATTCTCTACTGGACCAGATTTTAGTCAGGTTCCTGAAGCTTTTCCATGAGAATCTGTGCACTCTAAGAAAATTCAGCTTTAGCTTGTGCCCGGCGCAGCTAAAGTCCTCACCTTCATGCACTGAAATCTCATATGGGCACCGGTTCTGGTCCCCAGCAGCTCTGCTTCCCTTCCAGCTCCGTATTTCTGGTCTGGGAAAGTAGTTAAGGATGACCCAAAGCCTTGGGACCCTGTACCCACATGGGAGACCTGGAAGAGGCTCCTGGCTTGTGGCTTCAATTTGGCACAGCTCCAGCTGTTGCAGTCACTTGGGGAGTGAATCATAAGACAGAGGATCTTACTCTGTTTCTCCTCATCTCTGTATATCTGATTTCCCAATAAAAATAAATCTTAAAAAAAAAAAATTCAGCTTTAGCCAAGAGCTCTATTAAGTTTATTCCAAACCTTAGTACCTATCCTCCAGTACCTCCCAGGTGATGTCTGATCACTCTGGCCTGTCTTCAGCAACAAATCCTGTTGGGTTTGTTTCGCCAGAATTCCCCTGAACTGTATGACTTTTCATCCACCACTCTACACCTTGGCTATAAATACTCACTTACCTGCACCCAGACAGATAAAGATCTGGAGAGGTATTGAGCCCATTTTTTGTGTCTTCCCACTGCAAAACCCTACTGCAGTGGTACTTATTCCTATTAAGGCATTTGGCCTAGAGATTAGGACACTGGTTAAGACATCCTCATCCCATACTGGAGTAGCTGCATTCACTAGCAAGCTTTGACACCTAACGCCAGTTTCCTGATAATGCAGACCTTGGGATGCCATTGGTGATCCCTTGAAAGTAACTGCGCTCTGCATGGGAGACCCGGAAGCTTGTCCTGTCTTTGGATCAGCTCAGCTCTGGCTGTTGTGGCATGTGGGGAGTGAACTAGTAGACAAAAGATCTTCCTCTCTGTCTCCCCTCTCTGTAAATGTAATCTGCCTTTTTAATTAAAACAAAACAAAACAAAAACCTGGGCCCCTGCCAGCCATCCACACTAAGAGTACAGGATTCAGTTTCCAGTTCCAAGTTTCAGTCTGGTCCAGTCCTAGCAGAGTTCCAGATCTTATGGAGAGAGACTTTTCTCCATCTGGTTCACTCTCTGGATGTCTGCATTAGCCAGGGCTGGACCAGTCTGAAGTCAGCAGGTGGCAGTAGGCTAATTATTAGGGCCATCATCTATTGCCTCCCAGGATGCATTAGTAGGTAGAGGTACTTAGAAGAAGTGGAGCTGCTGAGACCTAAACTGCAGGATCCTTAGTGACAGTGACTGAGTTGCTCCACAACACCTGGCCATAGCAATTTAAAAAGAAAAAGAAGGAGAAGTGGAAAAGGAAGAGGAGGAGGGAGAGAAGGAAAAGAAGATACCTCTTAAAGATGTGATGAAGAAAATACTAATAATACATCTTTAACTTAAAACTGTTTTGGGCTGGCATTGTGGTATCATCACTGCCTGCAATGCCAGCATCCCATATGAGCACTGGTTCCAGGCCTGGCCACCCTAGTTCTGATAAAAGTTTCCTGGTAATGCCCCTGGGAAAGCCGCTTCACTTCTGTGGGGAGAACCAGAAGAGGCTCCTGGCTCTTATCTATGGATTGGCTTTGTTCTAGCCACTGTGGCCATTTTGGAGAATGACCCAGCAGAAGCAAGATCACTCACTCTCTCTCTCTCTTCCCTTCCCCACCTCCTCTGTAAACTCTGCTTTTCAAATTCGTCAATTGTAAAAATAGGCTGTCTTGTCTACAGTCATGCCATGCCTAGACTTGCAGAAATTAAGAAAATATAACTTCAGCCTTTAAAAACTATTCTGAGATTCACTAAAGAAGTTCCTCATGTTACCAACATACTTTTTTATGTTTCACTTTGTCTTTTTTCAGAAAAACAAAAATATTCACATTCATATCAGAACTACATTTGGTTTGGAAATCACAACCACAGTGTATAAACCCCAACCATAGCATTCTGTGAAGACTCAACTGGTTTTGTGGAATGTATAGAGAACAGAATATTTTATTATCATTTATCATAATTTGTTATTATCACTATATCAACAAACTTGCATGCACATTTATTAAACATTTATTAGCACCCTTGTGCACCACTCCTTTTTAAAACATCATAAAAAAAGCAGTAAAGGAATAAAAAAGGCATAAACCTATAGGGCAAAAGATGGGAGTGGAAGTTGTAGTAGATGATAGATGCCAACTAAATTATGGAAACTGAAAAGCAGTTGAGGGGCAGTAACTGACTTGGCAGAACATAAGAAAGCCAAGATTTAACTGTCGGGGTAGGCAAGCCAAGAGGAGGCAAACAAACCAACTCCCAGACTCTGCAAGATAAGGAGCCTGAAGGCGCCTCATGCCTTTGAAGACTGGGTTAGTGCCACAGTGGGACTGGCAGAAATATTTGGAGATTGGCTCAGCCTTGCGATTCTGTCCTCCAGCTCTTGCAGCCAGGCAGCTGAATGGCTCTCATGTCCTCTCTAGGATACAGGCTTAATCTCTGGAGAAACTGAATCCTAGACACACTGAATCCTTGGGTAGCGGATATAGGCTCGTCCTATGTGTGCCACCATCCAGATGATGGAGGATGCTCTGAAGGGAAATGTCAGGCTTTCAGTCCCTTTCCTTAGATCAGCATCCACAATGCAAGCTAATAGATTGGGTGCTTCAAGCCACTACCCCGGCATCTCACCTGCTGGACACAAATGAGATTCCTCTCCAGAGAAATTAGTTGGCTTAACAAAAAAGACCTGAAGTTACTGCCCTCTGGGGGCTCCTCCCCTCAAAATGGCAAAGTCCTTAGTCATTTTACTTATTATGGTGCCCACAGATTGATAATATCCATCTTTCCACTCATATCTCTCAATTACTATTTTTTTTTTTTTTAAAGATTTATTTTTATTATTTTTTTTCATTGGAAAGGCAGATATACAGAGAGGAGAGACAGAGAGGAAGATCTTCCGTCCGATGATTCACTCCCCAAGTGAGCACAACGGGCCGATACTATGCCGATCCGAAGCCAGGAGCCTCTTGCGGGTCTCCCACGCGGGTGCAGGTTCCCAAAGCTTTGGGCTGTCCTCGACTGCTTTCCCAGGCCACAGGCAGGGAGCTGGAAGGGAAGCGGGGCTGCCGGGATTAGAACCGGCGCCCATATGGGATCCCGGGCGTGCAAGGCGAGGACCTTTAACCACTTGCGCCACCGCGCCGGGCCCAATTACTATTTTTTTTAAGATTTATTTATTTTATTGAAAAGGCAGATGTACAGAGAGGAGGAGAGACAGAGAGCAAGAGCTTCTGTCTAGCGATTCACTCCCCAAGAGGCCACAACGGCCAGTGCTGTGCCGACCCGAAGCCAGGAGCCAGCAACTTCTTTTCCTGTCTCCCACGTGGGTGCAGGGTCCCAAAGCTTTGGGCCGTCCTCGACTGCTTTCCCAGGCCACAAGCAGGGAGCTGAATGGAAAGTGGAGCAGCCGGGATTAGAACCGGTGCCTATGTGGGATCCCGGCGTGTTCAAGGCAAGGACCTTAACCATTACGCTATTGCGCCGGGCCTCCAATTACTATTTTTAAAATTCTGTTATTTGAAAGAGAATGAGAGAGAGAGCCAGCAAGAGTGAGACAGAGAAAGAGAAAGAATCTCCCAGCCATTGATTCACTCCCCAAATAGCCACAATGGTCGAGGCTGGACCAGGACGAATGCAGGAACCAGGAACTCTGGCCTGTTCTCCTGTATGGGAGGCAAGGGGCCCAGTACTAGGGCTGTCTTCTGCTTTCTCCTAGGTGTGCTAACAGGAAGCTGGATCAGAAGTAGAGCAGCCGGGACTGGAATCAGCTTCGGAACAGCAGAAATAAAAAACTGCAATACAACAGTTGAAAGATAACATTTTAGCAGGAGAGAAGAAAAAATGAAGAGAAAATTTCCAATAAACAATACACAAAAGTATTCCTTAGAACTAAAGAATTTGAATTTACAACTGATTCAATCCTCTCAGTACAATCAGTAAAAGAATCAGAGCCAAGCTATTCTTTAAAAAAAAAAAAAGGTACAGAAATCTTAACAGAGTTCAGGTCTGTATGCTTGGTTCCTTTTACCTTCTCTTCACTGTCAGAGCAGGAGAGCGGGACTGCTCCAGTTTCTCTGGCTTTCAATCAAATATGAGGGTAGAATTCAGATAAGCTAAATGATGGGGGAATTTCCAGCCTAACAATGACCAAAAATCCCTGGAAGACAGCTTTGTACCAGATCCAGCATAAGGCCAGTAAACATTTTCAGGACATGCTGGATAGTAAATATTTATAGCTTTGAGGGTCACGTGGTCTCAGTCATGAGTATTCACTCCACTGAGTACCAGAGCCACGTAGCCAATACTCACACAAAGCAGTTTGGCTGTATCCAGGCCAATTTTATTTATGGCCATTGAAATGTGAAGTTCCGTATGATTTTCTTGTGTCACAAACTATCATAGATTTTTTTGGATTTTTTTTTCCCAAATATTAAGGTTGTAAACCATTCCTAGTTTACAAACCCTCTAAAGCCAGTAGTTTAACAACCAACCAGTACAGTGGTTTGCCTGACCTCTGACCTGGTCTGCAATCAGTGAAGGCACCAGCAGGATGGACAGTTCATCCATTGTATGCAAGCCTTCTAGGTGCTGGTACAGTGTGCCACCAGCATTCCATATGTGCACTGACTCATGCCCCAGCTACTGTACTTCCAATGCAGCTCTCTGCTTACAGTTTCGGAGAGCAGCAGAACCTGGCCCAAATCATTGGGACCCTGCTCCCATACAGAAGACCCAAAAGAAGCTCCTGGTTCCAAGCTTCAGATCAACCTAGGTCTGGCTGGTGCAGGATTGTGAGGAATGAAACAGCAGATAAAGACCTCCTCTCTTCTATCTCTCCTCTCTATAAAAACCCGCCTTTTCAGGGCCCAGGTTGCCTGGCCCAAATCTGTGGGCCTGTGCGTGCAGAGGGTGCTGGGTCCATGAATCCAGGGGCCAGGGGTCCAGTGGGGCCCAGGTCACTAGCCTGGGCCGTTGGGCCCTCCTATGAAAACTCATCCTCAGTGGAAAAGACAGAGCAGTTGATGGCAGGTCTTGATGCACATGGAGGTTATGGCAGCCCATTGCAGCCTGCAGTGGACATCTGGTACCATAGCAGAGGAAGGAGAACAGAGCAAATTAGACAACTACCCCAACCAAACAATGACAGCAAAAATCTGGGTGAATAGACTCCAAGGTTGACTGTATCAGCTAATGGACAGTGGAGGGGGCAGATCAACAGCATTTCAGAACTATTGAAATCACTTGGGCAGAACCCTTGGAGTGTGCACCACATTAGGACCCTTGGTTGATATGCGTTGGCTATTCCTCATTCCTGAGTACTGGGGTGGTTGGGAGGTTGGGTATGGCTTTTTCCTTATCTATTCCCTTCCTCCAGTTACAGGAAGAAGAAATAGAAAATTTAGAAACAATAATCACACCCACTTTTCTCTATACCTCAATCCTTCTCATCCTGATCAACAATGTAAACATCATGGCCTGGCACAATAGTGTAGTGGTTAAGGTCCTCACCTTGCATGCCCAGGATCCCATATGGGCGCCAGTTCTAATCCCGGCAGTTCCACTTCCCATCCAGCTCCCTGTCTGTGGCCTGGGAAAGCAGTCGAGGACGGCATAAAGCCTTGGGACCCTGCACCCGTGTGAGAGACCTGGAAGAAGTTCCTGCATCCTGGCTTTGGATTGGCTCATCTCCAGCCGTTATGGCCACTTGGGGAGTGAATCATCGACAGAAGATCTTCCTCTTTGTCTCTCTTCCTCTCTGTATATCTGACTTTGCAATAAAAAATAAATCTTTAAAAAAAATGTAAACATCATCAAAAAGGTTTTTTTTAAAGGAAATACAGAAAAGTCAATAAACTGTCTAACTTCCATTAAAAAAATTCTGCATTTCAAATAACAATAAAAAAAATAGTCTCAGGCCTGGTGAGATAGCCTAGTGGCTAAATCCTTGCCTTACATGCACCAAGATCCCATATAGTTGCCATTTCATGTTCTGGCTGTTCATGTTCATGTTCTACTTCCCATCCAGTTCCCTGCCTGTGGCCTGGGAAAGCACTGGAGGATGACCAAAAGCCTTGGGACCCTATAACCACTTGAGAGACCCATTAGAAGCTTCTGGGTCCTGGCTTCAAATCGGTTTAGCTCCAGCCTTTATGGCTATTTGGGGAGTGAACCAGTGTATGGAAAATCTTTCTGTCTTCTCTCTGTAAAGTTGACTTTCCAATAAATAAATGTTTTTTAAAAAATAGTCTTCTAATTAAACACAGCAAACAGCACATGCAGAATTAAGAGAATATGAGATTACTTCAAAAGTTTGAGGAAAGTAGACTCAAAACGTGTTCATTTAGGTACAAAAATTTTTGAAGTCAATGCAGGTTTTACACATTATGTGTTTTGTTTCTTTTTTTTTTTAAGATTTATTTATTTTTTATTGGAAAGGCAGACATAGAGAGGAGAGAAAGAGAGGAAGATCTTCCATCCGATGGTTCACTCCCCAAGTGGCTGCAATGGTAGGTGCTGTGCTGATCCAAAGCCAGGAGCCTCCTCCGGGTCTCCTATGTGGGTTCAGGGTCCCAAGGCTTTGGGCTGTCCTCAACTGCTTTCCCAGGCCCAAGCAGGGAGCTGGATGGGAAGCGGGGCTGCCGGGATTAGAACCGGCACACATATGGGATCCCGGGCACGTTCAAGGCTAGGACTTTAACCACTTGCGCTATCACACCAGGCTGTCTTTATTTTTTTTTTTAAAGATGTATTTATTTTTATTTGAATGGCAGATAGGATTTACAGAAAGAAGAAGAGACAGAGAGAAAGATCCTTTGTCTGCTAGTTCACTCTCCAAGTTGCTGCAATAGCTGGAGTTCAGCTGATCTGAAGCCAGGAGCTTCTGGGTCCCCCATGTGGATGCAGGGGCCTAAGGCTTTTCTCTTCTGATTTCCCAGGCCACAAGCAGGGAGCTGGAAGGCAAGTGGAGAAGCTGAAACATGAACTGGTGCCTATATGGGATCCTGGTACTTGCAAGGTGAGGATTTAGCCCTGACTCACCACACCGGAATCTTTAATGTGCATTTTCCATGAACTTTTCACAGTCCCCTTGAGCATCAAGTCTGTCAGGGTAGAAAAGCAGAGTTTGAAATCATTCTTATATTAGTGTTCCATTCAAAAAGAATCAGCTCTTTCAAAAAGGAAAATAAATTTCCACATTAAACAGATCAGAGTATCAGAGGACTCAATAAACTAAAATTTGCTCTATTGTCATCACCGTATTAAAAACATTAGGTACCCTGCCCTTTTATTTGATTAACTGATCAACTGAATGAGCTTTTCTGTTAACTTTTAAAGACTTATGTATCTGAAAATCAGAGTTATAGACAGACAGGGAGAGACAGAAATCTGCCATCCAATATTTTACTGCTTGGATGGCCCAAGCTGCCAAGTGCCGGGCCAGGCAGAAGCCAGAAGCTGGGAGCATCATCGGAGTCTCCCCATGTGGGTGGCAGAGGTCCAGATACTTTATCTTGTGCTGCTTTTCTCAGGCATAGTAGCAGGGAGCTGGATCATAAGTGGGGCAGCCAATATACAAATTGGAGCAGATAAGGGATGCTGACCTCACAAGCGGCGGATTTACCTAGTATTCCACAAAGCTATTCCCTCTGTGAATTTTGGAAGTTATACTTTTCCTCTTTCCAAGAAATAATAAGACATTTCAATTCCTTTTTCTAGGTTTTGTGAGATTCCAATCGATAACACTGTAGTTAGATGTTCATTCTTTGGTGATTCCTCAAGACATTTTTCAAATTTTTATTGAAAAATACCCTTCCTTTCTTTTTATTAGATTTCTTTGAAAAGACTTCAAAAATTGTTATGGAAAAGTATTGGAAGGGGCCCAGCACGGTAGCCTAGTGGCTAAAGTCCTTGCCTTGAAAGCGCCGGGATCCCATATGGATGCTGGTTCTAATTCCGGCAACTCTGCTTCCCATCCAGCTCCCTGCTTGTGGCCTGGGAAAGCAGTTGAGGACAGCCCAAAGCCTTGGGACCCTGTACCCACATAGGAGACCCGTGGAGGCTCCTGACTTCTGATCAGCGCAGCTCTGGCCGTTGTGGCTGCTTAGGGAGTGAACCAGTAGACAAAAGATCTTCCTCTCTGTCTCTCCTCCTTTCTATATATATATCTGACTTTATAATAAAAAGAAAAAAAGTATTGGATGGTTTCCTTATCCAGCAAATAAAACCCAAATCCTTTAGCATGCCTCTCTCTCTCTCGACTTATTTATTTTTATTGGAAAGGCAGATATATAGAGATGAAAGCCAAAGATCATCTCTCCGCTGGTTCACTCCCTAAGTGGCCCCAAAGCCGATGCAAACCCAGGAGCCAAGAACTTCTTCTGGGTCTCTCACATGGGTTCAGGAACCCAAGGCTTTGAACCAACCATCCTCCATCGCTTTCTCATGCCACAAGCATGGAGCTGGATGGGAAGTGGAGCAGCTAGACATACAAACCAGTGCCCATATCATACACGGAAGGAAGATTAGCCAATCCAGCTATTGCACTGGGCACTCAGCATGCCTTTTCACATACTGCTACAGGGCCCTTTGCAGCCTTATCACTTCTAGAGATGAGTAATTGGCACTTCAGTGTACTAAGCAGCAGATATTATCTACAGTGCCATAAACCTTTCAGTATATCAAACACCAGGATCTCTCAATGACTTCCACAATCCTGCTGCAGAAGATGGGCAGGTGCAAGAGTGAGGTGGTGCTCCAGGGATGGCCCTGGGCACCTCAGCTACTGCTGTAATAAAAATATACTTAAAACAAGCTCTCAAGGAAAATAAATAAATCTTCAAGAAATAAATCTTTAAAAAACAAAGTCAGAGTCAGAGAGAAAGGGAGATTCTTCCACAGGGGATATTAGTGTTGCAGGTGGCTTAACATGCTATGTCAACACATCAAAAGCTTCTTTCAACTTTTGGAAAGGCAGAGAGCCAGAGAAAAAGATTCTTCCAACCACTGGTTCATTTCCAATTTCACCCAAGGGCCTGGGCTGCTCCAGACTAAAGCCAGGAGCCTGGAATGCTATCTGGGTCTCCCATAAGAGTGGCACAGCCTCCAATATGCAAATCATCTGCTGGTTTCCTGGCTGCATCAGTAGGGTTGATTTGGAAGTGGAGTAGTTGGGACTCGAACCCATGGTCATATGGGATACTAGTGTCACAGGTGGCAGCTTAACTTGCAGTGTCCCTTATGATTTCTGTCTTCATGTGTGTCATCCTTCTGACCTGAAACTTTCTGACTAACGACAGAGTATGTTTTATTCACTTTTGTTTCTTCAGCAGCTAGAATCCAGCAGCCACTAAATAATGCTTCATTCAGTAAATGAATGAAAGAAATCATTCTCTGAGAGTTAGCCCGTGAAAGTTTTCGTTTTAGTTAAGGAATATGCATTGATAAAATTAATTCTGAGATATCTCCTGGTCAAGGTTTTAGTTTGTCAAATCATATCATATCTTTATATGATTAAAGGATGGGCCCCCAACTACTTTCCAATAGAACATTCAATAAATAACAGAGTAGAAATTACAATTTGTGTGCGTGCGTGTGCATGTTTGGCAGGCTGCTTCTGTTAAAACCACACCCTGTGATAGGAACACTCTTTGAACAGGGGCACTACCAAGGTGTGGCAATAACGGAAGGGAAGAACAGTTTACTTCATTATTTTTCTCCTACAAAACAGTTGTATGGAGGTCTTCCGTCAAGCAATTTCTACCATCGGGCCAACTGACTCTTCTGAAACACACTCAGAGCCCCATCAACTTATATTCAGTTTTATTTCTTGTGCCTGAGTTCCTGCTTTGTCTATCACAAGAGATGACAAGTGTCTATAGAGTCCCGTGTACAACAGTATGAAGGCGCATAATAAACTAGACACACTTTGAAAATCGACCCTCAGAATGGCAAAGGCTCTTAAGACTATATGAAGGAGGAATCAACACAGCAGCTTTATGGCTACATCCTCCCCTTGAAAACCCTAGGATCCCATATGGGTGCGGGGTGAAGTCCTGACGGTCCCACTTCCCATCCTGCTCCCTGTATATTGCCTGGGAAAACAGTAGAGAATGGCCAAAGCCTTGAGACCCTCCCTGTACCCACGTGGGAGACCTGGAAGAAGCTCGGGTCGGCTCTGCCCATTGTGGCCATTTGGGGAGTTAACCAGCAGATAGAAGATCTTTTTGTCTCTTCTCTTTGTAAATCTGACTTTCCAATAAAAATAAGTAAAGGTTTTTAAAAGATTATACGAAGGAACACAGTACGACATGCAGGCAAGAATAGTGTGTTATTAATGTTTAACCTAATAATCACCGGTGGGGGTGTTCTCCTTAGTATAACGGATAAGACATTCTGGGTGGAGCCAGGGAACTTGCATTTGTAACAGGAGACCAGGTGTTAGCGGCACCTTTAGTCTACGGATTCCCTTTGGGAAGCAAAGCTGTTGTGAAAAAAAAAAAGTGCAGAAGGAAGTGAGAAGCTCTGCTCCTGAACATAGTTTGCGGGATGTTAAAAAGCAGTAGGGCTGGGATGCAGCCAAGCCGGGCACTTCTTCCCCAGACCCAAACCGCCCATCCACAACCACCTCCTCCGCCTCTCCTCGGAGTCCGGATTAAAGTGTTCACCTCCTTTAAACCCTAAGAACACGAGAAGCCGGCCCGGCTGACGGGAGACGCAAACGCAAATAGCAAGGAATCGCCCCAGCACTTACTAGTCTAAGAGCCTGGGGACGAGCCGCAGTCCGGGCCCTCGGCCGGTCTCAAGGCCTGAGAAAGATTCAAAATTAAAGCCTTGTCACGGAGGGACCAATGGCAGACCCGGTCTCCCCAGGATTGGCGCTGCCGGTCGCCGAGGGCCGGGACCAGGCTTGCGATTGGCGGGGGACACGGGACGCTCCGACCAGTCAGAGCTGAGGCGCTTCTGGTACGAACATCCAGAAGGCGGGCGAGGGGAAGGCCGAGCGGAAAGGAAGGTGTGACGGAGGAAGCTCCGGTGTAACTGCTCGGCTCTCCCTCCGAGGGCAGCAGCCCTGGGCTCACCTCAGCCGAGCCACGACGGTAAAACGGAAAAATCAAGATCGGAGGGGCGGGCAGCCAATGGCAAAAAAAAAAAAAAGTGCACGGCGGCCAATCCTCCCGCGGCGTTTTGTGTCGTTTTGCCCAACAGGAAAATGCGTTTCATGCCGAGGGGGCGTTACTCCGTCGCCAATGGGCGGGCGCCGGGAAGACGGAGGAGCCAATGAGTGCGAGATGTTGAGTGACAGCTGTCCAATCGAGACCCTCAGTGCTAGGAGGGTTTGCTGCTGAAGCGCCGCCGCCGTCTGAGGAATGTCAACTATTCAACATGGAGGCGGAGGTCGATAAGCTGGAACTGATGGTGAGTGCACGGGAGGGAGTTCTCCGGGGAAATCCGTTTTTTTTTCTTTTCCTCCACCCGGGACCTCGAAGGTGGGACGCGAGGTGGAGTAGCCGGAAACTCTGGGTAGCGGAAGCGGGACCAGGCTCGAGTTCCCTCCTCCTGCTGCACCGAAGGGAGCCGCCACCGCCTGGTCGCCTGGTCTCCCAACCGCCGTGGGGTGGGGGGAAGCAGAGGGGGGCTACATCCGGGGAACGCGGGAGGAAATGGCGGGAGATGCTGGAAGGGCTTGTTCCTTGTCCTTACTTTTCTGTCCTTCAAGGGAGCTGCCCCGTGTGCGGGCAGCGTGATCCGTGTTTCCACGAAAAAGAAGTGGTTGTCCTGGTCCCCAAAGGCCCCCAAGGAGGAGAGGGAAGGGGTCGTTTACACTCGCAGAAAGGGCGCTGGGTGGTGAGTGGGGTGGGGAGCAGTCAGGGGGGGCAGGGAGACAGCGGTTTTTATTTTAGGGCGGGATGAGAAAGTCTGAGAAGGGGTGCTGGACTGCGTGGAGGGCACAACTTGGTCACACCCAAGGAAGACCCTAGAGCCGTTGGTTGCGGGTTGGGGGGGAGAAAGTCACCCCCTCCCGGGTTACCACGCTCACTGACTGTGGATGTGGAGTACCAAGGAGGTCTGCAGGAGGGCGTCACCCCAGGGTCTCTTTTGGGACCCAGCTTTTTTCCCCTTAGCATCCTCTTTCTTGTCTCTCTGGGCCCTGGGCTACCCGCTTGATCGCCCGCGCTTTTTTCATCATCACTCCCTTGTTCAGCCCTGTTCCTCCTTATGTTAGCAGTTGTTTCAGATCGGGCTGGCTTTAAGAACATGGGATTTGGAAAGAGCACCCATCATTGATCGCCTGGCTTTGCTGTTTGTTGAAGAAAAAAAAAAAATCACAAACTTAAACAAAAGTAGATTTCTTTCTTCTCCCTCCAAGCCCCTGATTAGGGCTTAAAGATTCCTAATGCTTGTGATACTGCCTCCAAGCCACTTTTTAAGTTTCTGTAACTTTGCCATGGAAATAACTTGTGATGCCTTGATCCGTCGTCTTTTCCTGTGAGGTTTTAATAAGCGGAAGTGCCTCTTATACAAAGTTGATTAGAACGCTTTCAAATTGCTCTTAACATTCTGTTGATATTTTCTTTGTGGAGGGGTTTGGGAATGAAGGCAGGTGCTGGGGAGAAATATGCAGCAGAGAATTGGCGTTATCTTGCCAAATTAATGAATATAAACTTAAAAGTTTGGTGTCTTAATTGCTATTTTTTTAAAACAAGCCAAAAAGTGGTATTAAATATTAAAATCTGATTCTATCAGTGGCCGTAAATTTGCTGCTCCCATTCTGAGTTACTCCTTCCAGACAGAGATGTTTCTGCTTGAATGTTAGAAACTTAGAGATGCTAATGCAGCTGTTAACAGATTCCTGCCCCCTCAAATTGGCTACTTAGTTTTAAACTTTCTGGTCAATATTCTTACAAGACTTGCTTAAACTGAACAAATTCTGTTTATAGGCAAACACAAGTAAACATTTCAGAAAAAAACAGACTTCAGACACTTATGAAACCAGGCTTTCAAGTTTTTAAGTTGTTTTAATCATTTAAAAATTCTTGGACCTGGCACGATGGCCTAGTAGCTAAAGCCCTCACCTTGAGCGCGCCAGGATCCCACATGGGCGCCGGTTCTAATCCCAGCAGCTCCACTTCCCATCCAGCTTCCTGCTTGTGGCCTGGGAAAGCAGTCGAGGACGGCCCAAAGCTTTGGGACCCTGCACCCATGTGAGAGACCTGGAGGAGGTTCCTGGCTCCTGACTTCAGATCGGCGCATCACCGGCCATTGCAGTCACTTGGGGAGTGAATCATTGGATGGAAGATATTCCCCCCGTCCCTCTTCCTCTCTGTATATCTGAGTTTTCAATGAAAAATAAATCTTTAAAAAAAATAACAACAAAAAAAGAAGAAATCATTTAAAAATTCTTTATGAAGAGGGAAAAAAGATTTTATTCTTTTATTCTTTTATATTACTTGAAAGTTAGTAGTAGCCTTCTTTTCTTTCAAGTTGTTAGTTTTTTTTGTAGTCATTTAACATGTTTCTCAGATCTTTATTATTGTTTTTTTTTTAAAGATTTATTTTTATTGCAAAGTCAGAGAGGAGGAGAGACAGAGGAAGATCTTCTATCTGATGATTCACTCCCTAAGTGGTCGCAACGGCCAGTGTTGCACTGATCCGAAGCCAGGAACCAGGAACTTCTTCCAGGTCTCCCACACAGGTACAGGATTCCAGGCTTATGGGCCATCCTGGACTGCTTTCCCAGGCCACAAGCAGGGAGCTGGATGGGAAGTGGAGCTGCTGGGATTAGAACCAGTGCCCATATGGGATCCTGGTGCATTCAAGGCGAGGACTTTAGCCGCTAGGCCACAGTGCCGGGCCCCAAGATTTATTTATTTTTACTGGAAAGGCAGATATACACAGAGGAGGAGAGACAGAGAGGAAGATCCTCCGTCCAATGGTTCATTCCCCAAGTGAGCACAACGGCTGGAACTGAGCCAGTCCAAAGCCAAGAGTCGGGGCTCTTTCGTGTCTCCCACGCGGGTGCAGGATCCCAAGGCTTTGCAGACTGCTTTGGAAGGCTTTGGGCCTTGGGACTGCTTCCCAAGCCACAAGTAGGGAGCTGGATGGGAAGTGGAGCTGCCAGGATTAGAACTGGTGCTCATATGGAATCTTGGCACGTGCAAGGCGAGGACTTTAACCACTATGCTATTGCATCGGGCCTGAACTTCTAAGATTTATTTATTTTGTTAATGGAAAGTCAGATTTACAGAGAGGGGAGAGAGAGAGATTTTCCATATGCATTCTCTATTTACCTGTTAAATATTGAATACTGGTTTGGTGGCAAATCCTTATTTGAATAAGGTCCTGAATTAAAAAGTTATATTGAGGACCCAGCGTGATGGCCTAGTGGCTAAATCCTTTTCTTGCTTTTATGGGAAATCCCATATAGGTGCCAATTCGAATCCTGACTGCTCCACTTCACATCCAACTCCCTGCTTGTGGCCTGGAAAAGCAGTGGAGGATAGTCCAAGGACTTGGGACCCTGCACAAGCATGGGAGACCAGTAGGTGGCTCCTGGCTTTGGATCACAGCAGTTCCAGCCATTTTGCGGCTACTTGGGGAGTAATCAAGTAAATGCAACGTTTACTTTTTTTTTTTTTTTTTAAGACATTTTAGGTGTTACCTGAAAATTTAAAATTTCTTTCCAAAGTACTCAGTTAAGTTGGGCTGATGTTTTCCTGTTTACCATATCCTGAAACAGAGAGCGAGAGGAAGAGACAGAGAGCGAGCTTTCATCTAGTGGTTCCCTTCCCAAATGACTGCAGCAGGAGCCACGAGCTTCTTGTTCTTCCATGTGTGCTGGTGTCAAGCACCTGGGCCACCCTCCACTGCTTTCCCTGGTGTAATAGCAGGGAGGCATTTGGAAATGGAGTAGCTTGGACTTGAATTGGGGCTGATGTAGCATGCCAGCTTTGTAGCGTCAGCTTCAGGTGCTGTCCCACAGCACAGGCCCCTATGAAACTTCTAGATTTTTGGTATTGTGTTTATAATTCTGGAGTGATAAGTTAGGTATATAGAGGTTAAGAAACTGAGAGTTTTACTTTCCATTTGTTATCTTTGATGCTTTTATTTAAGCGACTTATATGGCATTTAATCAATCACTTTGGAAAAGGAGTTCATCAAGAATACATCACAGCAGAGAACAGGAATATCTTTTTAAAAAACTTTGTCTTAGAAGTAATTAGAGCTTCTTCCGTTAATATTCATCCTAAGGTATTGTTAATACAACCATGTCTACGAGTCTGTTTCTGTTTGTATATTGATTATACTCATCAGAAAAATCTCTGTTATTCAAGTCATATCCTGTTTCCCCCCCTAAATATTTTGTCCTAAATGTTTTTAGGTTTTGAGTGTCTTCTACCCAAAATAGAAGCCTCTGATTTTTTTTTTTTCTCTGAAGCTTCAACTGATAAAAGAAGACTTTCCCCTGCTTCCTGCTGCTAACAAATGCTCTGACTTTATTGCACTACTGTACTTGACAGCTAGCAGTGCAATAGTATTGTCAAAGCATCTGAGAGCAGCATGCACACCTGCACTGCGATGCTTGCTTTTCTTCTTCTTTCAGTATTTGTGAATAATTCATCAGAAGTCTTTGTTGCTGAAAATCACCCTATACTTTTCTCACACAGTGTCTTTTAAGAAAGTCATACTTTTTAAGAAAAACTTTTAAGCTATCTAAAAATACCATGTTACAATATCAAACATTGAGAAAATGCTTTTTATATTTCAAGTTGTTATGGCTTGTTTAGTAATGCATTTTTCTGTAACAGAATTGGATGTGTTTTGATCAATCTTTGGTTTTCTCATGAATTTATAAGTGATGAAAATAATCTCTTTATTTGCTGTGATAACTTGCCCCAAGTCTTTTTTTGAAGATATTTCTGTATTTTTACAGGAAAGTCAGATCTACAGGGAGGAAGATTCACTCCCCAAGTGACCACAATAGCCAGTCTGAAGCCAGGAGCCACAAATCTCCTGCAGGTCTCCCACACGGGTGCAGAGTCCCAAGGCTTTGGGCCGTCCTTGACTGCTTTCCCAGGCCAAAAGCAGGGAGCTGGATGAGCAGCAGGGCAGTGGGACACGAACTGGCGCCCATGTGGGATGCTGGCGTGTGCAAGGCCAGGACTTTCGCCTCTAGGGTACCATGCCAGACCCTTTTCCAAGTCTTAATTGGTGTTAATATTGTAAATTGTGTAGAAAACACTTGAATCTGAAACTTACAAATACTTGATATAAAGTACATTTTTTGTTATTGGCACAGATAATAAAGTGTGAGTCTGTCACTTGGTTTTTTCTTCAATGAATTTTACGGAGATACTCTAACATTAAGTATATAATTGGATGTGTTTTGTTAGATGTGTATAGTCATGTATGTAGCACAATAATTAGGATGAAGAACATTACCTGCAGTTGTTGCTTTGGGTTTGTTTTCAGGCATCCTCTTCCCAAACTGCTTCGCAATAACTGATCTCTAGTTTTTCTCCTTAGAATTATCTGCAAATTGATCTATGCAGTTCACAGCCTTCCGTTATTGGGTTCTTGCCTAGATTCATTCATGTTGCATGAAAATACTTCAAAACTTGATAAGGATATGAAATTAAAAGATTAGCATTTTTGGTGCCCAAAAAAATCCATGTATGGAAGTGATCTTCAAAAAGTTCATGATAAACATACTATGAAAAAACTAGACATGGATTAAAAGTATTTGTGTACTGAAAGAAACATACCTGTATATAAAAAGGTTCATTTACTTATTTTTATTTTAAAGGCAGATTTTACTGATAGAAGAGACAGAACCAAGAGATAGCTTCCACCTGCTGATTCACTCACCAATGACCTCAGTTGCCATAGCTGGCCCAGTAAAGTTGGGGTCCAGGGGCTGTTTTCCACAGGTCTCAAGGACTTAGGCTATCCTCCACTGCCATCCCAGGCCTTTAACAGGAAGCTGGATCAGAACTGGAATAGCTGGGCCTAGAACTGGTACTCTATGAGATGCCGGCATCCCAGGCAGAGTATTCACTTGCTATGCCATTACACCAGCCCCAAAAATATATTTTAGGGCCAGGTGTGGTAGCCTAGTGGATAAAGTCCTCTCCCATATGGGCGCCGGTTCGTATCCTAACCACTCCACTTCCCAGGCAGCTCCCTGCTTGTGGCCTGGGAAAGCAATGAAGGATGACCCAAGACCTTGAGACCCTGCATCTGCGTGGGAGACCCAGAAGAATCTCCTGGCTTTGGATCTGCTTAGCCCTGTCCATTGCATCCACTTGGGGAGTGAACCACCAGATGGAAGATTTTCTTCTCTCTTCCTCCTCTCTGTATATCTAACTTTGCAATAAAAATCAATAAATCTTAAAGAAAAACAAAGATGTATGGGTCTGGCATGATAACCTAGTGGCTAAATCCTAACCTTGCATGTACTGGGATTCCATATAGGCGCTGGTTCATGTCCAGCTACTACAGTTCCCATCCAGCTCCCTTCCTGTTGCCTGGGAAAGCAGTCAGGATGGCCCAAGGCTTTGGGACCCTGCACCATGTGTGAAACCTGCAGGAAGTTCCTGGCTCCTGGCTTCGGATCAGCTCAGCTCCAGTTTTTGCGGCGGCTTAGGGAGTGAGCCATCAGACAGAAGATCTTCCTCTTTTTATGTCTGACTTTCCAATAAAAATAAAACCTTTTTTAAAAATAGCACACATTAAAAAAATATTTTTTAAAAACCCACAAAAATAAGGATTTATTCATTTGAAATGTAGAGAGAAGTCTTCCATCCCCTATTTCTTTCCCTCATAGTAGCCAGTATGGGGCCAAACCGATGTTGGGGAGCCTGGAATCTCTGTTTTCACAGGTACATTAGCAGTGGAATAAAGGGGAATACAATTGGAATAATGTGAACCTAATGGTGCCCATAAGTATGTTGGCACAGCAGGTTGCCATTCAATCTATTATGTCACAGTGGTGACCCCTGTATATACTTTACAGAAAGATTTATTTCATTTTATTATTTTAGAAAGATAAACTTACAAATAGAAGGACAGACAGAGAGAAAGACCTTTTTATCTGTGCTCAACCAAGTGGCCACAGTGACTGAAGCTGAGCCAATCCAAAGCAGAAACCAAGAGCTTCTTCTGGGTCTTCCATGTGGGTGCAGGGTCCCACGGCTTTGGCCATCCTCCACTATTCCTCTGCTGTTTTCGCAGGCCACTTGCAGGAAGCTGGATGGGTGTTGCTGTCCCCCAGCGATGGATTTGGTGCACAGACTGATGGTCAAAGCCGAAGTTTATTAGTGGCCTCAGACTGTATACATTGCGGGTTATGTGGGATAAGGGAGGAAGCATTGAGCTCATCAACAAAACCCAGTAACAGTTTCTATGTTGTTGTTTGGAACTCCTTTTGTCTTGTATATTCCACCAAGTGTTCTCACACACATACTGTCCATTCAACTGTTCTTATACAAATGATATCCGATCAGGTATACAAAAGGTAGCCATAAAGTTGTTCTCATGCAAATATTAACCAATCAACTATAATCCTGTGCTTGCTGACCTTCTAGGGTCATAATGTCCTCCTACAGATGGGAAGAGGAGCAGCAGGGACATGAACTGGCACCCATATGGGATCCCACTGTTTGCCAGGTGAGGATTTAGCCATTGTGCCAGCCCACGCTTTTATGAATTTTTAAAAGTACTTCCTTCTGTTTGTTAGTACTTTGACTTTTTTTTTAAAAGATTTATTTATTTGTATTGGAAAGTCAGATTTACAGAGAGATGGAGAGACAGAAGAAATTTGTTTTTTAATTTTTAAAAACATTTTATTACTATTATTATTATCATTTTATGATACAGTTCCATAGGCTCCTGGCGTTTCCCTTATTCCTCTCCCCAATTCCCTCCCCCCGCCTAGTTCCTCTATGTCATTACTAACATATAGTTCTTCTTACATAGTCATATGTCCATCATTGCGGGCATGGACAATGGCTGAGAGTCCAGCATCCTATTGTCAAGATATAGTGAACAGTTTCATTATAAGTCCATTTTTGTCTGGAAGTAGAAATGCATACTACATTGTATCTTCACATCTGGATACTGTACATCCCCTTAAATGAAAAGTCATAATACAAAATCAATAGAAAGAAAAATAGAAATTTAAAGTGCCATGAAGGTAAATGACATGTTACTAGATATGACAGTCTCCATTACACAGCTACTATACATCCCCTTAAATGAAAAGCCTCAAAACAAAATTAAACAGGGAACACTATGAAGTTAAATAACATGCTACTAAATGACTAATGTGTAGCTGAAGAAATGAAAATCAAGAACCTTCTTGAAGAAAATGATGCTACTGTATGATCTATAAGTCATTAAATGATTTAATCAGAAGAAAGTGTTTTGAAGTGATGAAACCAACAGAAAACAACAAAACCCATGTGATATAGTTTTCGCTGATTTTTGTTGGTGAAGTGTGTCTCTTTTAGACAATAGACGGGTTTTGTTTTTAATCCAGTTACAATCAGAGTTTAATATGTATGATTGGTACTTTGGTCCTGTCATTTTAGGAATGGGTTGTTCATTGGTTTAGTCTTCTGTTGTCATTTTACTGGGAAGTTTTTCCCGTTTGCCTTTGGTTTTGGTAGGTGCTATTCCTCTCTGTCAAGAGAACATCTTGAAGTATCATTTGTAGGGCAGGTTTGGAAAAGGCAAATTCTTTTAATTTTACTTTACTGTGGAAGAATTTTATTTCATTTTCAAAGACAAAGGAAAGCTTCGCTGGATATGTTATCCTAGGCTGACAATGTTTTTCTTTTAGAATCTGGAATATGTCACTCCATTCTCTTCTTCCCTGTAGAGTTTCCTGTGAGAGATCCCCTGTGAGTTTAATTGGAATTCCTTTATATGTCAGTTGATTTTTTTCACGTGCACATTTAAGGATCTTTTCCTTATGTTTAGTTGACGAGAGCTTGATGATCATGTGTTGTGGTGAAGATAGCTTTTGGTCAAGCCTGTTGGAAATTCTGTGCCCCTCCAGGATCTTGTTTCCCAATTCTTTCTCTAGATTAGGGAAATTTTCCTTTATTATTTCATTAAATACATTTGCAAACTCAGCTTTTCTTTCTGCACTTGACAGAAGAAGTCTTCCGTCCATTGGTTCACTCCCCAAGTCGTCATTGGAGCTCATTGGAGAGGAGCTGATCCGAAGCCAGGAGCTTCTTCTGGGTCTCCCACATGGGTGCAGGTTCCCAAGGCCTTGGGCCGTTCTCAACTGCTTTCCCAGGCCACAAGCAGGAAGCTGGATGGGAAGTGGTGCAGCTGGAACACAAACTCATGCCAAGTGGGATTCTGGGTCATTTAAGGAGAGGATTTAGCCACTATGCTATTGCACTGGGATTATTATTATTATTATTTTAAGATTTATTTATTTGACAGAACAGCAGAGAAAGAGAGGAGCCGCAGACTTTCTATATGCTGGACTAGGTCAAAATCAGGAGTCGGGAGCTACAGTCTACACTCTCATTTGAGTGTCAGGAAGTTACATCTTTGGGCTTGCCATGTATATTTGTGTGGAGTTTGATAAAAGATGGAGCAGTCGTATGACCCGATGCAATAGCATAGCGGCTAACGTCCTCGCTTGAATTGACCAGGATCCCATATGGGCACCGGTTCTGATTCTGGCCTCCCCGCTTCCCATCCAGCTCCTGGTTTGTGGCCTGGGAAAGTAGTAGAGGATGGCCCAAAGCCTTGGGACCCTGCACCCACGTGGAAGACCCAGAAGAATCTCCTGGCTCCTGGCTTTGGATCAGCTCAGCTCTGGCTGTTGCAGCCACTTGGGGAGTGAACCAGTGGATGGAAGAGTTTCCTCTCTGTCTCTCCTCTCTGCATCTCTGCCTTTCCAATAAAAATAAAGAAATCTTCAAATAAATAAATTAATTTAAAAAAAATGGAGCAGGTACAAGCAATGTGGCAGAGTGGACTAAGGCACTGCCTGCAGTTCCCAGCATTCCTTATGGGTACCAGTTAGAGTCTCTGCTGCTTGACTTTGTATCCAGTGCCCTGCCAATGTGGTTGGCAAAGCTGTGGAAGATGGCTCCTGCCCTCATGTGGGAGTTCTTTGTAGAATTTGCTAGGCTTCTGGCTTCAAGTTGGCCCAGCCCTGGCCGTGGAAGCCATGCTAGGCGTGAACCAGTAGATCGAAAATTTGCTGCTTCCTCTCAATTTCTCTACCTGTATACTTCTGATTTTTAAATGAATATAGTTCTAAACAAAATTAAATCTAATGAAATATAAAATATATATCTCAGAGTTTATATATGTGAAGGAGCTTTAGAATTTTCAAGAAAAATGGACATTGTCTTTTGTTTCCATTTCCATGAGGTTTCAGGGGTACATTTGTACATTTTATATTATTAAATTTGTGTCATATCCTGGCCTCAGGGTAGCTGCTTTTCTCTTCTTTGGCATCTAACTGCCCTTTCTTATCATATACTCTTGAACTGTTAGAGCCAGAGAAAGGTTGAGAGGTTAGTGTATTTGAGTACCTTGTGTCTGTGAGAGAATAAATTGGTAGTATTCCTTTAAGTATTATTTTCCTATCTAGACTCTGTAATTCTCTTGATTGAAAATAATTTACAAATAAGAATTTTAAAGCCCATCAATTTGTAGAACATGGTATTAGTGGTTGACCTTGTGGCACAGAAGGTTAAGGCTCTGCTTGTGATACTGGCATCCCATATGGACACAGGTTCATGTCTTACCTGTTCCATTTCCTATCTAGTTTTCTGTCAATGGCCTGGGAAACGTGAGATAATGACCCAAGTGCTTTGACCCCTGTCCTGCACCCAGGTGGGAGACACAGATGAAGCCTCTGTCTTCAGTGTGATCTGGTCCTGTCTGTTGTGATCATTTGGGAAGTGAACAAGTGGATGGAAGACTTGCTCCTTCTTTCTCCCCCTCTCTCTGTAATATTGTTAAATCAAGACAAAAAGAAAATTTCATAGGAAAGCATAAATGTTTTTAATGAGTGTGAAACAACTTTGTGAGTCTGTGTGAGAATTGTAGCTTTACAAATGCATCTTCTCATGTTTGCATAACTGTAGATTAAAGTACTCTGTGTGTGTGTGTGTAGTACACACATAGATACATGTTTATGCAAGCAGATGGTATATCTCAAGATTATTTATTTGAAAGGTAATGTTTATAGGGAGAGAATGGGAAAATTTTCATCTACTAGTTCACTCCTCAGATGGCTGTAACTGAGCTGTGCCAGGCCAAAGCCAGGAACCAGGAGCTTCTTCCAGGTCTCACATGGGGGCTAGGAACTAAGGACTTGAACTCTGCTGCCTTCCCAGATGCATCATTAGTGAACTGGATCAGTAATGGAGTAGCCAGATTTGAACCTGTGCCCATATGGGATGGTATGTCAGCACTTCAGGTAGCGGCTTTATCTGGAATGCCACAGTGACAGTCCCTCATATCAAGATACTGGGTGGCAGTGTCGCAAGTGGTAGCTTTACTTGCTATGCTACAGTATGTTTCTTGGAGTGGCCACCATAGGAACGAGGACTTCTCTGTCTCAAGTACTGGAGAAAGAGTAGGGGAGAGGTTAGAAAAGATTAGTAAATCTAGTGAATTGATACTACCTTATGTCTTATTTCATGATGTGTTATTGGGTCAGGACTAGTACTAGAGGTTAAAGATAATAAGAAACTTATCTGTGAAGCCTGGATTCATACATTGCTTCATGTATCTGATTAAATACACAATGGCACATTGGGAAAATGTTAGGGCCAGTACTTGAAAGAGTCATCTAATGTGGGGAAGGCCTCTTGTCAGAGGTTAGACATTATCTGGGTTAGAGAGAGGGTGAGAAATAGAGAGGGAAAACTTTCATCTGCCTTGTACACTCCTCCAGTGCCTGCAATGGCCAGGGCTGGGCCAGGCTGAAGCTGGAAGCCAGGAGCTTCAACCAGGTCTCCCATGTGGGTGGTGAGCTTTTCCAGTGTCAGTCCCTATACCTTTTTATTTCTACATGATCAAAACAAGCCTGTATCACGTTATTAACATCCTGAAAAATGTTAAGAGAAAAAGAGGAATCAAGTGTCTTGTGTTTGGTTTGCAAAATGATGATCTGTGCTCTTCAGTTCCAGAAAGCTGACTCCGACTTGGATTACATTCAGTACAGGCTGGAATATGAAATCAAGGCTAATCATCCTGAGTCAGCGGGCGAGGTAATGCACAAAATAAAGCCTCTTTGACTGGAAGCCGACAGAAATGTTTTCTGGTAGTATTTCTAATAGCAAATGATAACAATCATAGAAATTATAATAGTAAGTATTAATGAATTGCATCTCACAATGTTGTATTGGAAGCTTAGGTGCTATTTATTAGAGAGATTGTGAAAAGTATGGCTACTTTTTTCCCCTTTAACCTTTATAAAAAAGAATCATTGAGTTCAGAGGCATAGCTCCCTGTGGAAGCCTCTGGAATTCCAGCACAGATTGTATCCACCTATAGACCAGTGGCTCTTCAGCAGGTTGTAGGGGAGAATTTCTAACAGTCATGATATTCTCTGAGCAAAATGATTTATACTATTAAACATTTGAATTATGTGATGTAAACAGCGATTTTATGTAGAATTATGTAATTAGTCTAAATTTAAGTTGATTAGAATTATTAATTGTGTTTATACATGTAACAGCATAGCTAGAATGTACATGGATAGTAGGATAACAGGAAATAATCTGCAGGCACCATCTGTTAATATTAATTTACCAATTAAATCATTAATATTTCTCTTTGCTGACAGCAGAGTGGAAATATCATAGTTCAGTTTTTCAAATAATTGCATATAACTAAATGGTTTCAATTGGGTAAATGTATGAATTGATGTAGTCAAATTTTAGAGAAAATTGGGGGAAAGTCAATAAAATTTCAGTTTTTTGCTGTTTATTCAGGAAATTTCAGGGTGAGTATATGAATATATTTTGAACTGCTTTAGTTCCCTTTTGGTCTTGTTATCTGTTTTTGTTTGTTTAATAGTTATTTATTTGTGTGTGTGTGTGTGTGCGCGTGTGTGTTTTATTTTGAATTATATGGTACAATTCCATAGGGTTTGGGATTTCCCCCTCCCCATATTTCCACCGCCTGACTGATTTTCCTCATATTATTACAATAGTATAGTCCTGTGTGTGATTTTTACAAAAAAGATGTATTATTTGTATTGAAAGATGGAGCCACAGAGAGAAAAGGAGAGACAGAGAGAGAGAGAGATGCTTCATCCACTGGTTCACTCCCCAGATGACCATAGCAGCTGGAGCTGAGTTGAGATGAGCCTAAGCCAAGAGCCAGAGCTTCTTCCAGGTCTCTCACATGCTTTCAGGGGTCCAAGGAATTAGGGCTCCCTTGCTGCATTCCCAGGCCATCAGCAGGGAGCTGGGTTTGAAGTAGAGCTACCAGGACTCAAGCCTGTGCCCATATGGGATGCTGGCACTGCAGGTGGGGGCTTCATCAGCTTCACACAGCACTGGCCCCAAAATATAAGTTTTCTTTTTAACTTTTTCCATTTTTTATTATATTTTTGGCAATCTTTACACAGTTAATTAGGGTAAAGATGGTCAACGGCTGCAGGAAAGTGGGTAAGACTATAATTTCCACATTGTTTCCTTCATGTATCTGAGGAAAAAGGGGTTTTGAGTATAAGTTTTAAAATCTGTCTCTCCTTTTTTGTGCTATGTTTACAAATAAAACAATCATTTTAGTTGCTGTAAATTTGCACTGTGTTAGTCCTAACAAACACATATGTGTTAAGCAATGTGAAAATAAGAACCATCCAGGTAGCCTCTAGGCTGCTTGGGAGAGTGGTCATCGAAGTAGTAAAAATTAATTGAACATTGGTATATAGTCGCCACCTTGCAGTGTGTGTGGTTATACTGCTACCTAGGTACTACATACATGTAATTTTTTAGGCTGCATTATCCTCATTTTAGAACTGTAGGCAGGCTCATTAATACATATCAATGGGATCAATCCAAATCTTTTATATGTGGATGTTATTAGATAATAGCTAATGTAATAACACTATGTATTTTGGGTAACTGATCCACTATTCTGTCTTAGCCCTTTAAAGCTTTCTGGCTTTTGTTTTATCCTTTCACTTGATTTACTAACATTTGTCCTAGTTTTGAGAGATGATGAAGGAGTTCTTGCCACATTTTCTTCCTCTATGTATTTGATCTCTGACCATTTTACTCTGAGTTCCATTCTTTTTTTTTTGTTTAGATTTATTTATTTTTATTGGAAAGTCAGATATAAAGAGAAGAGACAGAGGAAGATCTTCCATCTGATGATTTACTCCCTAAGAAAGCACAACAGCCGATGCTATGCCGATCTGAAGCCAGGATCCTTGACAATAGAATCGAGATCTTATTTTCTTTTTTGTCATCTCTTGTCCTCTGTCACACAGTTTCATAATTAAGTATTCAGTAGAGTCCAACTAAGTGAGCAATATGTTGTATGTATTTTACTTTTAAAAAAAGCTTCTTAAGTTTTCCTTGCCATGATTTCATATATATTAACTTTTATCTGTTATAGAAAAATCCAGTAACACTCTTAAAGGAAATGTCAGTGATCAAGTCTCGATATCAAGCTTTGTTTGCACGCCTTAAACCACTTGCCGCTGAGCAGAAAGAGACCAAAAACCGCATTTGTACTGCAGTGAATAAGACTATGATCGCGATACAACAACTACAAAAGCAAACAGACCTGGAGGTAATGCTTTCAGGTGAAAATCTGGATTTGTCTAGTTTTAAATGTGCTACTTTGAAAGGTAAATCTACAGTAAATGATATTTGGAAACACAACACTAAGTTTGAATGATTGATAGAAATGAGATTTTCTTTTTTTATGATTTATTTATTTGAAAGGCCGAATTACAGAGAGAGTGAGTGAGAAACAGAAAAAGAGAGAGATCTTCCTGGGCCTGGTGTGAAAGCCTGGTTGCAAAAGTTGTTTTGTAAGCGCCAGGATCCCATGTAGGCACCCGTTCGTGTGTCAGTTGCTCCACTTCCCATCCAGCTCCCTGCCTGTGGCCTGGGAAAGCAGTCCAGGACGGCACAAAGCTCTGGGACCCTGCACCCGCGTGGGAGGCCCAGAAGAGGCTCCTAGCTTCGGATTGGCTCAGCACCAGCTGTTGCGGCCACCTGGGGAGGGAATCATCGGATGGAAGATCTTCCTCTCTGTCTCTCCTCCTCTCGGTATATCTGACATGGGTGGCACGTGCCAAAGCACTGAGGCCATCTTCTACTGTTGTCCCAGCACGTTAGCAGAATGCTGGGTTGAAAGTAGAGTAACTTGGACTTGAACTGGCATTCTAATACATGTTCCCCATATCAAATCTTACCAATCAGCAACCTAGCTCACTTTAGCACAATGCCGGTTCCTGCAGTTGTTTTCGACCTCAGATATTAGAAACTGGAAAGTAAAGGTACTACACAGTTCCTTTATAAATAGACCTTTACATTAGGATCCCAAGTTTTCTACCTTAATGATACATTTAAGTATTTGCAAAATTAAGCTTGAAACTTGTACTGAGGGACTATCTTATCATGATAACTCGGGGACAAATGCTGGTGGTGGGGGCGGGAATAAGGGAGAAAGGAGAGAGATGTACTCCTATGCTTGTAAAACTGTGTCATGGAAAACAAGAATATCTAAATTTAATGTAACACAATTGAAAATTGAGTTAGCATCTACTGCTTGGATAAGTGCAGCTATAGATTATTTCCAGCATCATGGAAAGTTTTATTGGACAGCACTGCCCAGGAGCTCCTGATTCTGTAGGTGTGGCGTGCTCCAGATTTGGCAGTCTCTCTAGAGATGACCTATATAGTTAGGCAGATTTGTTGCTAGAGTGCTTTTTGGGTTGTACCTCCTGTTATTTCCCCATATAAGCCTTTGTTTCTGCCTGTCTGTTGGTGTTGTGTGAAGTCCCTTATAACTGCCTTAGTTTCCTTTCTTTTTGCTTTTACTTTTTCCTGCTTTTGGTTGGTACAGTTGGGTGGCTGTTTTCTTAGCATCCACGTACCTTTCCTGCCTACTGCAGTGCTTTTTATTGTTTTTGTTTCAAGATTTATTTTATTTGAAAGGAAGATCTACAGAGAGGAGAGATTCAGAGAAAGAGAGAGAAAGTATTCCCATCTGCTGGTTCATTCCATAAATGGCTGCAACAGCTGGAGCTGAGCCAATCTGAAGCCAACAGCTTCTTCTAGGTCTCCCATGTGCTTGTAGGGGCCCGAAGACTTGAACAATCCTCTGCCTTTTTCCCAGGACGTTCGCAAAGAACTGGATTGGAGAGAACCTTGGGAAGAGAAAGCTGCATTTTTTTTTTCTTTCTGAACATTTTGTGTAGATGTATACCTCGCATTGTTAGAGCCGTCTTGTTTGTTTGAGGGTAAAGTCATTCTTGGGGATAAACAGAGTGGTAAGATGCACAAAACTGAGTTCCTTCTGTCCTTAATGCCGTGGAGTAAGTCAGCCTTGAAATCTGTCTTCTGAACTTTCTGTATAATGATGATAAATTTTATGTATCTTAAAATGTTTCTGTTTGCACCAAAAGCATTTTATTTAAAATTTAGCCCAGCTTGCCAAGTCTTTGAGCAAATTTCAAGACCATTTTTTGTTTACATGTATCTTCAAACATACTTTTAGGATACTTTTTTTTTTTTCGTTAGTCCAATTAAAGTCCGTGAGTAGTTTGATCTCTTGATCTTGTTCAATTTAAGTGCAAGTTCTTTGGAAGCTCAGACATTATTGCCCCTTAGATATGGGTAGTCAAATATGCATTTTTCCCCCTTACCTTTTTAAATTTTTGACATAAAATAGTATAAGCTTATGGAATATTTACTGGTATTATGAAGCCTTAAGGGTCTTGTCATTTGTTTTATAGCTGTCACCACTAACTGAAGAGGAGAAAGCTGCAGCAGAGCAATTCAAGTCTCGCATGCTGGACTCATGAAAACACGGAATGGCTACAGTGAACTTAAATGGAAAAGAGATTCAGTGCAAAGAAATTTAGGAAAATATCTTGTTAACACTTGGCTTCCAGAGGTCAAGCCTGGTGAAAAAGGAGGGTTGGCTTAAGTGTTTGGTTAATGATGGTTTTCAAACAAGATAAAATAAGAGGGACAGGTATATGAATGAAGTACAGCTCAAAAGATGGAATGTGAATAAAGGATTTTAGATACATACACACAAATACATAGTCTTATAATTTCAGGGAAGGGTGCCACTCAACACTATTTTGCATCTGTTTTCTTTTTGCATATTCAGTATAATGTCCTGACCTATCATAAAAAGAAAAGTTTACGTACATTTCAGCTATTCAAAATGTGAATGAGCATGCAATAGAAATTAAAGGATCGAGAAGATGTTTGTGTTAGACATATATATCTCAAAGTATCCATGGGAAATGGAATTAAGAGTTAAATTAATTTTGATATAAAAGTTGACATCCATGCACAGTTTTTTCATAATACACATTTCCATGATTATTTCAAAGTCCCTGCTAGCATACACTGGTATTATCATTTCATATTGAAAATGTGGACTGCATATGTGGTCACATTTTTGCTATGAATGCCAAAATGTGACTCGTGCTCTCCCACAAACCCTAAAGTAATAAACTGGCTTTTCTGTGATGGCCTTTCTTGTGCTTATTTTTCATTGTTCTGCTAATACTCAGCAGTATGAGCTAGCTTTAAACGCTATTTTAGACTGTCCCTCTTGTATTGCAGTAATACATTTGTTCTCCTTTAGCCTACATTAATATAATTATTCTTTCTCTATGAAAGGCTACAAATGCAGCCAGAAGAGCACTTTTCTGCTCCTTGTCAGTTTTTATGTGTGTATATATTTGTCTCCCTTTTAATTTTTAATAACTATTGGCAATGAAGTAGGTAACTGCCTAACATAGGGGACAAATCCTGATAAAAATGAACAGCAATACACATACATGTTTGACTAATATTAGGTGAATAGGAAGGTAAATCTTGATTAATTTATATAATAGATCAAGTTGCCTATAAGTTGTTATTATATGTTCTGGGAAATGCTGAACTTATACTGAAGGTGAGAAGGGTAAAAGGTATTACAGTCCTGTAGTTAGGATTTAATTTTGGAATTATACTTATTTTTTTAAAGATTTATTTATTTTTATTGCAAAGTCAGATATACAGAGAGGAGAGACGGGAAGATTTTCCGTCCGTTGATTTACTCTCCAAGTGGCTGCAACAACCGGGGCTGAGCCAATCTGAATCCAGGAACCAGGAGCTTCCTCAAGGTCTCACAATGTGGTTGCAGGGTCCCAAGGGTTTGGGCTGTCCTCGACTGCTTTCCCAGGTCAAAAGCAGGGAGCTAGATGGGAAGTGGAATAGCCAGGATATGAACTGGCACCCTTATGAGATCCCGGTGCATTCAAGGCAAGGACTTTAGCTACTAGGCCACCGTGTCAGGCCGCTGTTATTTGTTTTTCTAGAAAAAGATTTGTATATTTGAAAAGCAGAGCTGGGAGAGGTTAGGGGTAGAGGATTAGACCGAGGTAGGGAGCTCTTACATCTGCTGGTTAATTCTCGGAATAATTGCAACAGCCATGTCAGCCAGGGCAGAAACTATCTAGATTTCCCACATGGTGGCAGGAGCCCAGTTACCATCTTCCATTGCCTTCCCAATGGCAGGAAGCTGCAGCAGAAGCACAGCTCTGATAGGGGATCCTGGGTGTTACAAGTTGTGGGTTGACCCATTGTGGTACAAAGCTGACCTGAGTTATTAGTGAAGTTCCCTTCATGGCATAGCTCTGGAAGATGATGCTGATTTGAACAAATGTTATTAGCATTCAGAGTTCTGCTTTTAGTCAAAAAAGAAAAAATTATACTGTTTTTTTTCCTTGTATTTCCCTCACAGCTGTCTTCTAAATGACTTCTTAATATAGCCTCTTAAATATTTTTTGTTCTAGGGCCCGGTGCGATAGCACAGTGGTTAAGGTCCTCACCTTGAATTCACTGGGATTCCGTATGGGCGCCAGTTCTAATCCTGGCAGCTCCACTTTCCATCCAGCTCCCTGCTTGTTGCCTGTGAAAGCAGTCCAAAATGGCCCAAAGCCTTGGAACCCTTCACCCATGTGGGAGACCCAGAAAGAAGTTCCTGGCTCCTGGCTTCGGATTGGTGCAGCACCGGTCATTGTGGTCTCTTGGGGAGTGAATCACTAGACAGAAGATCTTGCTCTCTGTCTCTCCTCCCCTCTGTACATCTGCCTTTCCAATAAAAATAAATAAATCTTAAAAAAAAAAAACAAACCCAAACGTTTTTGGTTCTAGGGCTGGGAAGGAGGTGGCTCTGGCATCCTATATGAGTACTAGTTTGTGTTTCAGCTGCTCCACTTCTGATTCAGCTCCCTGTTTTGCACCTGGGGAAGTGTGGAGGATGGCTCAAAGCCCTGGGACCTTCCATCGTGTGGGATACCTGGAAGAAGTTCTTAGCTTCTGATCAGCTCAGCATTTATTTTCATTGGAGAGGCAGATATGGAGAGGAGAGAAAGATCTTGCATCCTCTGGTTTTTCCTGTCTCTGAGGGTGCAGTGGTTCAAGCACTTGGGTCATCTTCCACTGCCTTTTTTTTTTTTTTTTTTAAGATTTACTTTATTTTTATTATAAAGACAGATTTTATAGAGAGGAGAAACAGAAAGATCTTCCATCTGCTGGTTCATTCCCCAAATAGTTGTAATGGCTACAGCTGAGCTGATCTGAAGCCAGGAGACTCTTCTGGGTCCCTACATGGCTGAAGGGTCCCAAAGCTTTGGGCTGTCCTTGACTTTCCCAGGAAACAAGCAGGGAGCTGGATGGGAAGTGGGACCACCAGTGCCGTATAAGATCCCTGCATGTGCAAGGTGAGGATTTAGCCACTAGGCTATTGCACAAGGCCCAATCTTCTGCTTTTTCAGGTGCAAAGCAGGGAGCCGGATGAGAATTGGAGCAACCAGTTTTTAAACAAGTGCCTATAAGGCATGCCAGAACCATAGGTGGAAGCTTTACCTGCTATGCCAGTGTCAGCTCCATATTTTTGTGAATTTTGAAATTATTTTTTTTTAAACAGATTCAAAATAGTTTGTGGATATAATTGTATGAACATAATGATGTTCCTTTCCTCTCTACTTCTTTGGTTCACAAGTCCTTTTCTGTGGTCGTCACAAGTTATTTTTTAAAAAGATTTATCTATTTTTGTTGGAAAGTCTGAAACAGAGAGGGGGAGAGACAGTGAGAAGATCTTCCGTTTGATGATTCACTCCCCAAGTGACCACGATGACCAGAGTTGAGCCGATCCCAAGCCAGGAGCCAGGAGCTTCTTTAGGTCTCCCACACGGATGCAGGGTCCCAAGGCTTTGGGCCATCCTCGACTGCTTTCCCAGGCCACAAGCAGGGAGCTGGATGAAAGCGTGGATTAGAGCTGGCACCCATATGGGATCCTGGCGTGTTCAAGGCCAGGACTTTAGCCACTAGGTTACCGCGCTGGGATCCCCAAAATGATTTTTTTAATTGGAGTAATATAAACTAAACATAAAATTAACTGTTAACTGTTTTAAAGTATAACTGATGCCGTTTTAAATTAGAGAGTTGTGGAACTGTCATTTCCAGGTGATTTCCAGATCATACTTATGGTCTTATTTAATGTTTTAATTTTTTTCTTCCAAGTTTTATTTGAAAAGTAGAGAAACAAAGTGGGTAAGGTCTTCCTTCTTGTGATTCACAGCCTGAATGCAACAGCCAAGGCTGGGCCACCCTGGAACCACGTGGCCACCCCGCGTGGGGTTGACAGCTATCCCAATTTCAGCTGTCCTCTATTGCCTTCCAGGATGTGCACCAGCTGGAAGCTGGTTGCAGAGATCCAGGCATTCCAATCCGCTGCTCCACAAAGCCTCTCTCCCACAAACAATTGTTACAAGTATTTTCAGCTCTAGATTTAGCTTCTTAAATTATATTTTAAATACGGCTCATAGTTTAAAAAAAAAACTTCCTGTTTCAAATGCCTGATGTTAAATGTTTTTCTATATTAATTTTCTACATGCAGAATCTAGGATGGTTTTAAGTCTAATAGTTGCTTGCCACACATCGGAACTGCAGCCAAGAATTTGATGAACAGCTTTTGTCTCTCACACCGTCAGTTACTGCAGTCTACAAGTTTTTTTCTTTGGAAACTGATCCCAATTATAGGGAACCTTAATAGAGTTAATGCCTCTGTGATAGCCCCACGACGACAGCGCAGAAAAGGAAGGGTGAGGTGCGGGGGGTGGGGGGAGAGGGGTCTGACATCTTTGCTCTGTGGAGCAAGTGGGAAACACTTCCCTGTAGGAGGGACAAACCCAGCTCCCCAGCTTCCTTGGCTCCAGAGGGATGAGCGGAAGTCCCAAAGACCTCAGAGCCTGGGCTTCTTCCCAAAGAACGTACCATGAACCACACTTCCTCTGCAACCAGGGCTGCTGAAAATGCGTGCCACTGAGGAACACCTGCTGCAGAATGGCCGCGAACCGTGGTTCAAAACGCGATTTCCCGGGGCCTCCCAGCCTAGATCCCGAGGAGCGTGGCTCCTAAGCCGGCGTGTTGTGCAGGAACACGCCAGCCGGTTCCACCTTTTTGGCGGGCAAAGTTTAAGCGGAGCAGGGCGGAGCGCAGCGCCGGGTTCCCCGCCGCCCGGGAAGCTCGCGCTCTCGCCGCAGCCAAGTCTCGTGGGCGCTCCCCGCACCGCGGGAACCTGCGCCGGCCGCGCTCCCCGCGCATGCGCGCCGCGCCTCCCGCCGCCCTGGTTACCGTTGGCGTTTGAGAGCCGTCTCCAGCGCCTGCCCGGCCTCACACCGGCGCCGCCGGCCTCAGGCGGCTGTTTCACACGCGCGCGCTCGCGTCACGTGGGCCCCGGCTCCTCGCGGTCGCCGGCGGACCGCTGAGCCGGGAGGGAGAAGCTGCGGACACTGCTTGCCCTCCCTCGGCGCCCCGCGGCGGACTCGCAGATCAAAATGGCGAAAGGGGGGTAGCCCGCACCGACCCTGAAGCGATGGGACGCGCAGGTGGGGCGGCTGGCGGGGCCCTCTGACTCGGGCTGCGGGCTTCTTCTCGGCCATTTGAACTGGCGACCCCCGGCCGGCGCCCCGTAGGTCAGACCACGGACTCCGCGGGTCTCCGAGGGCCCGGTCGAGAGCCGGAGGCAATGGATGAACAGAGCGTGGAGGTGAGGGGGCTGTGGAGGGTGGTGGCTCATCTCTCCCCGCCGAGCGAGGAGTGTTTTTCTTTCGGGTCGCCCTGCCCTCCCTCGTCCTCCTTCCGCCTCTGTGCAGACGGATTGGCCCAGCGAAGGACGCGGTGCTCAACCTGCATCTCTTGGGTGCAGGGAATTCGCACTGTTCCGCAGTCAGGTGTTGCGTATCTTTCCGTTTGCAGGGATGTCTTGGCACCCGCGCTCACGTCCACTGGGTATTTGCAGACTACAGCCTGTGCAGGGCAGAACTGCAGTTTCAGCAAATGGGCGTGCCCTGCCTCCACCTGCGGGCGCCTGGGATCCGCACAGCCCTCCTTAGAGTCCTCGTTCCCTCTGAGCCGCGTGTTTCTGCAGGGCTTCATTCCCTGGGTTGCATGAGGATGCACCTGTGCTTTCCCATGTAACTAGTTTTCAAAACAAAGTCTCTACGTCGGATTCTTGTAAGCTGTGATTTTTAGATCTTTGAGATTTATCTGCAGGCTAGGAACTAAATAAAAAGATTGTTAGGTGTACTTGTGTAATCGTCAAGTTTTGAGCCTTTCAAAACCTAACACCGCTCCCGCACTCCCCCCCCCCCCTTTTTTTTGTAAGGGTTACCCGAGTGAATGAGCAGTCAACTTAAAACTCATAAGCCTAATGGTCTTCTGGTCTCGCATCTCGTTGCTTCTATCCTGCAGAGTCACGATTAGACTCAGCTGTCTCCCCAATTCTTAAGCTGAAAAATTGTTAATGTTTAAAAAAAAAAATAAGGCTTAATTCTGGAATGGAGTACAACTAAGTGTTAATGTAAAGCCTATACAATAGCTGTTCATCACTGTATTTTCTTTTTATAATTGTCTTCGATGGACTCCGTTGAGGCTTACAGATAGCACCATTCCTTCTGTTGAACATTTTTCTCCCTGTGAAGTCGTAGAGTTGGCCACCAACATTTTCAGTAGAGCAGAATCTCAGATGAGTAATGCCATTGGCCATAGCGTTGGGACAGAAGTTCAGATTCTTGGATTTTAAATTTGTTTCTCTCTGGGTGAGGGTGCATTGCCATTTGGCATTAGGATGAATACTGGTTGAAAATGTTTTTTCCCCTCTGAATTGTAAAAGTAGTGTATCCTGTTTGAGGGAAATTTCAGAAAAAGTAAAAAGTTAGTTTGTGCCTTTTTTTTTGTCTAACCACACATCATAACATTAAGTCAGTAAATATTTCTAGAGACTGTTATAGTTAACTGTCATAGTTTAATTCATATTTGGGTTGTAGTTGAATTCTTTTATAATTACTATTTCTAATTATTTCAGCATTAAGTCTGTGTTTGTATTTCATATCTTTTCCTTAGAGTACACTTGTCGTGAAACTTAGAAAAAAAGAGGTGCATTTTCCTGGACTTGTTCTGGTATATCCAGGACCTTTACTCCAGGTCCTGATAGGGTTGCTTCTTAATCTTTGTTTAGTAACCTAAGTTGGTAGAGTTTGTGTCCTTTATTTTCAGAGCATTGCTGAGGTTTTCCGATGTTTCATTTGTATGGAGAAATTACGAGATGCACGCCTGTGTCCTCATTGTTCTAAGCTTTGTTGCTTCAGCTGCATAAGGGTAAGTTGTATTTTTTTTTTTAACATGCATTTAAAGTATATAGGATATACTGTGAAGATTAATTGTTTATATTGTTTCTTAGTGTTTTTGAGGTTTATTTATTTGAAAGGCAGGGTTTGTGGCTGGTACCATAGCGTAGTACGGTAAGCCTTGGACTGTGGCAATGGAATCTCATATAGGTTCCAGTTTGAGTCCTGGCTGCTCTGCTAATGATCTCATTCCCTGCTACTGTATCTGGGAAAGCAATAGATGATGCCCCAAGTCTTTAGGTGCCTGCATCTGCGTGGGAGACCAGATAGAGCACCTGGCCTCAGACCATGGCAGCCGTTTATGGAGTGAACCAGTAGAGGAACATCTCTCCCTCTTTCTCTTTGTCTGTTCTCTCTTTGATTTTCAAATAAAAACTAAATAAATCTTGAAAACAAAACAAAATGAGTTACGGGAAGGGAGAGCGCTCTTTCATTGCTGATGAGCTTGCTAAGGGGCCACTGGGGCTCCAGGAACCAGTAGCTTCATCTGGGTCTCTTACATGAGTGATAGGGGCCCAATCACTTGGACCATCTTCCACTACTTTCCCTGGTACATTAGCAGGGAGCTGGATGGAGAGTGGAAAAGCCAGAACATGAATAGTAACTATATGGAATGCCAGTGTGGCAGATGGTGGCTTAGCTTGCATGCCACAGCACCAGCCCTAAAGCTCAATCTTTGTTACACTTTGGCATTCAAACAACAAGATCTGTCTCATTGGGTGGAAATAATGTTAAATGAGTTTGGTTATAAAAATTCTGATATTAAGTACCATCTACTTATAAAATGTTATATTGTTCTGGTTGTTAAAATAGCAGCTAGGGTCTGGTACGATAGCCTAGTGCTTAAATCCTGGCCTTGCATGCACTGGGATCCCATGTAGGCACTGGTTTCTGTCCTAGTTGGTCCACTTCTCTTCCTGCTCCCTACTTGCGGCCTGGGAAAGCGGTAGAGGATAACCTAAAAAACCTTGGGACCCTGCACCCATGTGGGAGACCAGAAAGAGGCCCCTGCCTCCTGGCTTCGGATCGGCTCAGCTCTGGCTGTTGTGGATACTTGGGGAGTGAACCAGTGGACAGAAGATGTTTCTCTTCGTTTTTCCTTCTCTGTAAATCTGCCTTTCCAATAAAAAGAAATAATTCTTTAGAAAAAAAATAGCTACTAATATGGACTGGCACTGTGATGTAGAGGTTAAGTGTGCCATATGGATGCTGGTTAAAATCCTGGCTGTGCCATTTCCTCCCTGCTAATGTGCCTGGTGGGGAACTGGCACGATGGCTCAATGGCTAAGTCCTCGCCTTGCAACCACCAGAGTCCCATATGGGCACCGATTTGTGTCCCAGCTGCTCTGCTTTCCATCTAGCTCTCTGCTTGTGGCCTGGGAAAGCATAGACTATGGCCCAAAGCCTTGAGACCCTGTATCCACATGGGCAGACCTAGAAGAAGCTCCTGACTCCTGGTCTTGGATTTGGAAGCCATGGCTCAGTTACAGTCATTGAGGTCACTTGGGGAGTGAATTCATGGATGGAGGATTTTTCTGTCTCTCCTTCTCTTTGTGAATTTGTCTTTCTAATAAAAATGAATCTTCAGAAAAGAACATCTGGCTGGGATAGCCACAGATGACTCAAGTGCCTGGGCCTCTGCACCCTCATGGAAGATGTGGAAGGAGTTCCTGGTTTCAGCCTGGTTCAGCCCCTGCATTGTAGCCATTTGGGGAGTCAGCCAGTGGTTGGAAGAACTTCCCCTCTTGCTGACTCCATCCCTAACTGTCCTTCAGATAAATAAAACAACAAAAAAGCAACTAATAGGTTGCGTTTATCTTCATCTTATAAACTGATACAGAAATTGACTGCCTTAGTTCTAATTGATTAGGTAGGTGCTAGAGCTTAGATTTTTTTTTAAAAGATTTATTTATTTATTTTTGAAGATTTAGTTATTTTTTACTGCATAGTGTGATATACAGAGAGGACGAGAGACAGGAAGATCCTCCATCTGTTGATTCATTCCCCAAGCGGCCACAATGGCTGGAGCTGAGCTGATCGGGTCATCTGGGTCTCCTATGCTGGTACAGGAACACAGACTTTGGACCATCCTCGATTGACTTCCCAAGTCACAAGTGAGGAACTGGATGGGAAGCAGGGCCAATAGGATTAGAACCGGTGCCCATATGGGATCCTGGCACATGCAAGGCGAGGACCCAAGCCACCAGGTTATCGTGTTGGGCCCAGGATTGATTTTTATTAGGTGGAGTTACAGAGGGAAGGAGAGACAGAGATCTTTCATCCATTGATTCACTCCCTAAATGAACAGAATAGCTAGAGCTGATCTGACCTGAAGTCAGGGGCTTCTTCTGGGTCTCCCAAATGTGTACAGGGTTCCAAGGACTTGGGTCTTCCTGTGCTGCTTTCCCAGGACATAAGCAGGGAGATGGACTGGAAGTGGAGCAGGCAGGACTCAAACAGGACTTGAAGTGGTGTCCATATGGGATGTCAGCACCTCAGGTGGAAGCTTAGCTTACTTTACCATGGTGCCATCTCCTAGAATCTAGATTTTTTTTTTAAAGAATCATGTCTATTGGAAAGGCAGATTTACAGAGAGAAAGAAAGACAGAGAAAGATCTTTTGTCCTCTGGTCACTCCTCAAGTGGCCACAACAGCTGAAACTCAGCTTATCTGAAGCCAGGAGCCAGGAGCTCTCGGTCTCCCACGTGGGTGCAGGGTCCCAAGGCTTTAGGCCATCCTCTGCTGCATTTCTGGGCCACAAGCAGGGAGCTGAATGGAAAGAGGGGCGGCCACTCATTGTTAAGTCTTTTTCCTCCTGTCTTTTAAATACATTCTTATTTTAGTATTTAATTTCATGTACTTGAAAAGCAGGGTGATGTGGACATTGTGGGGAGAAAGGTGAAGAAGAGAGAGAGATTAAGAGATAGCTAGATGTAGAGATAGAGACCTTCTATCCACTGGATCACTGATGAAATTTCCACAAGAGCTAGTTCAAAGTCAGGAGCCTGAACTCCCTTCGGGTCTCCCGGGTGGGTGGCAGGGCCCCAAGCATTTTGGTCCTTGTCTGCGGCCTCTCTCTATGCATTAGCAGGAAACTGGATCAGGGCTCGAATAAGGTACTCTGGTACAGGATGCAGGCATTCCAAGGAGTGGCTCTACCTGCTATACCACATTTATTGAAGGTACCCCGAGGTTTGTAGGATAGCTTTTCTACTTGGGAAATAAGATTTACTTTGGAAACTTATGCTGTCGTTTCTGTGTGTGGTTCCTCAGTGTCTTCCCTCAGCATTGACTTCTCAATGTCTTGCCTGCTTGTGCTTTCAGCGTGTTGAACATTATTCTTATTCTAAGTCTGGCATATTTTTGGGAGGTAGGTGAGAGTGTTCTGTTTACTAATAACAAACTGCACACCTTTCACATGAATGAAAACAGAAAGAACTCCCATTTTCTGGCTCATTCCATTAATGCTTGCAGTGGCCAGAACCAGGCCAAGCCAAAGCTGGAAAAAAAGGAATCCACTTCTGGTTCCCCACGGGGTGACAGGGTTCTAATTACTTGAGTCTTGTTTCCTCAGCTACAGAATCCAGGTGACAAGATGTGCCTTACAAGGTCCAGGAGCATTAGCCTTGTGTTTTCAGCCATATGGATTTGTTTCTAACCTTTCTAGAGCTGTCTTGGTTCTTGAATGCACCGTTCATCTGCTTTTTCATTCAGCAGGTATAAGCTGCTTGTGCAAAGATTTGACTTACCTGTTGAGTTGCAACCAAACATTGATTGTTAGAAATATTTTAGTGCAATGAAGGAGAACAAAACTGAATAGGCTGTTGAGTGAGGACTTTGAAAGGAAATGAGCAATTTAGTAGCTGCTTTGGGCAGTCTGATAAGGTCTTTCTGAAGAGATACATTTGATTAGAAATATTAGTTTAATGTGGGAGTAAGGATATGAATCTAAGGGGGAAGAAAGTTTTACGCACCCATATCAGAAGGGGCAGAGACTCTTGAGACCGAAATGACTTAGTATGTTAAGAAACAAGGGCTTGGCAGGATGGCTCAGTGGCTGAAGTCTCACCTTGCACACACCGGGATCCACTTTCATCTTCCTGCTCATGCACGCTCCAGGAGGCAGCAGATATGCCACCCATGCTTTTGGCTTTAGCACTGCAGAGCTGTTGGGAGGTTTAGAAAGTGAACCAGTAGGTACAGGATTTTTCACTATTTCTTTCCCTCTCAAATAGGTGAGTATATAAATGAACAAATTTTGTGGTGGCCTACTTTTTCAGGGATTTTATGGTAGGTTGCTAAGAAATAAATCATCATGATTTAATCTTGAGGGTGGAGTGACAGTGTCATTATTGTCTTGTGAAGATTAAACTTTCCTGGTGAGAGCCACACAGTCCTAGAATTGCTTTCTATCCTATGAGAAGCTTGATAACTGTTTTTGGGATGAGTTCTCTCCTTTGATGTTTGTTCCCATTTTGATGATAATGAGAGTGCATCATTAGATTACCTGTGATTTCTGTGTGTCTAAAATTAATTTAGGCACTGGAGAGTTGAGCTCATTAAATCTGATTTTTAAGTTTTTGATGTATAGATGAAAGTACTTTTATGCTTACAATGAAAATTGAATTCTTTTACTTCCTTAGCGCTGGCTGACAGAGCAGAGAGCTCAGTGTCCTCATTGCCGGTGAGTCATTTGGTAAGATTGTGACTTTGGTGGCTAGCAGGGTAGTGGGGTCAGAGAGTACCTGGGGTTCACAGGTAAGTGCCCCCTCCCTCCTCTTTGTGACAGTAGTTGAATCAGAAGTAAGCAGCTTATGTAGAAAAAGGTGCGGACTATCTTAATTTAGACTGCTGGAAAATGATTATATTGATATGGTTATGCCACTACCTGTCTTGGAAAATTATTGTGTAACTTCTTACCCTTCCTTTTATAATTCAAAAAAGTTTTTAGTGGTTATGGTTAACAAGACCATTCCACAAGATTAAACATGAAGTAAAATCTCTTCTAATACTCTTGCTTTTTCATAAAATAAGTTTTCCTGAACAAGTCATCAGGTTTGTATCTGTTCTATGCATTTTCTGTAATATGCTGATATGCATGTTTGCTTTTCCATAAAATACAAATGATATACCTTTTAAATGTAGTTTGCTTTTCAAATGTAAAGTATGGTAAATATCCTTGAGGTTGTGTTTACGTATAGTCATTTCAAGAATGTTTGCATGTGTTTGTATGCCTTGGTTTATTTATGCTCACACTGAGAGACATATAGATAGTTTCCACCTTTGCTAATTTTCAAATATTGATGTCATGGTGCCACCTTACACGCTATTTTGTTATTTACTTTGTTTAGGTTAGCGTATGTTCTTATCAGCACTATCAAATAGAACTTTCTGTAATGAAAATGTTCTGTTCCTCAATTATTATGGTAGCTAGTAGCTATATCTGTGGCTGTTGAGTATTTTATACATGTCTGATATAACTGTGATAAGATTTAACTTATTTAATTTTACTTTTTTAAGCATTTAAAAATTGTTTTTGAGTCCGTGATAGAGATGTTCTGTCTGCCAGTTCACCCCTCAGGTGACTGTAACAACCAGGGCTGAGCAAGGAACCAAGACCTGCATCCGAATTTCCCACATCAGTGGCAGAGGTGCAAGCTCTTGGGTCATCGTCTGCTGCCTTCTAAGGAGCGTTAGCAGAGACGGATAGGAAACAGCACAGCCGGGACTCAGACTGCTGCCCAGATGTGGGCTGCTGGTCTCAGGTGGTGGCTTAACTCATGCTACAGCACCAGTCCCCTCATTTCTATATTCAGATATAGCTTATGACAGTTCAGCTTTTGGACAGTTCAGCTTTAGATGAATGAATTAAGGATTCTGTCTGTAATCTGAGTTGTCAGTAATTATTTTGTTCGCTTTAAGAAATAAATTGTAAAGCATTCTCATCGTTTTATCTTATTTTAACAATGTTGTAGTATGAATATGATTGTGAGGTCTGTTTTTAGAAGTGTCTTGGTTTTAGTGAATAAAGTAAGTTAGAACGTTTGTGTGTGGATTTTCTCCCCAGTGCTCCACTCCAGCTGCGAGAACTAGTCAATTGTCGTTGGGCAGAAGAAGTCACTCAGCAGCTTGACACCCTTCAGCTCTGCAGTCTTACCAAACACGAAGAGAACGAAAAGGACAAGTAGGGCCCGTTTTTCTTTTTTAAATCAGTATTTAATAGAATTTACCATGAATTTTAATAGCATTTCCTTTTTATTTCTAAATGAGTAATATGATCTTACTAGCATAATGTTTAACGTTTATTTTGTGTATACATCCTCAGGAGACACAAAAATCCTCTGCTAGACTGAGGATGCAAGGGAAAATGAGATAATCCTTTCTGCTTAACTGTTTAATGGGGACACAATGATAATACACTGTTCCGTTATCTAGGGGGATTGTCAAGGAACAGAGTTTTTTTTTTTTTAAAGATTTATTTATTTTTATTGGAAAGGCAGATATACAGAGAGGAGGAGAGACAGGAAGATCTTCCATCCGATAATTCACTCCCCAAGTGAGCACAACGGCTGGTGCTCCACCTATCTAAAGCCAGGAGCCAGGAACTTCCTCCACGTCTCCCAGGTGGGTGCAGGGTCCCAAAGCTTTGGGCCGTCCTTGACTGCTTTCCCAGGCCACAGGCAGGGAGCTGGATGCGAAGCAGGGCCGCCAGGATTAGAACCGGCAACTATATGGGATCCCCGGGGTGCAAGGCGAGGACTTAAGCACTACACTATTGCGCTGGGCCCTCCCAGGCAGTTTCACAGGGAGCTTGATGAGAAGTAAAGTAGCCACGTCTTGTACTGACATCCATATGGGATACTGGTGCTGTGGCAGCTTTACTCACCACATTACAGTGTGGGCCCATTGTTGGGCTTTTATTAGATCCTGTCATAAAAGGAATGGCTGGACCTACAACATTTTGCTAATGTGCCTATTGGTCCTCTTTGGTTTGCTGAAGATACCTACTGGCTAAGAATTTTTCTGATGAATTTTCTACATTATAAAAACCATGTTATGAATTTGGTGATTTGCAAATCTTGCTAAATGAACTTTCAGACATAATCTAATATACTGCTCTTTTAGTAATTTGTTATTGGAAGTTAAGAATGCTTGAGTCAGAAATCTACAGTATAGATGTACTTTGTCTAAAGTAAATTTCTTTTATAAACATTTTTATTTGTTTGCCTTTCAAATAGACAAAGGGAAATAGACAAAGGGAACTTTCACTTACAGGTTTATTCCCCCATATGTTTACAACAGCCAGGGCTGGAGCGGATAAAAGCCAGGAGCCTTGTCTGCAATCTTAGTCTCCTCCATAGGTAGCAGGAACTTACATACTTGGGCTATAGTGTACATTAACAGGAAGCTGGATTGAGAGGGAAGGAGTCCGGAATCAAACCAGCACTGTGATGGGATGCAGATGTCCAAAGTGGCCACTTAATCACTGCTCCAAAAACCTGGCCCTGAAGCACTTTCTAAAAGATGCAAGTGTGTCTGCTCTGTAGACAAGAGAAAGCGTAATTAAAAAAAAAGTTTTAGTGTTTGCTTTGGCAGCACATATACTAAAAGAAATGCTTTAATATCAGGCCCGGTGGCGTAAAGTAGCTGAAGTCCTTGTCGGGATCCCATATGGACGCCGGTTCTAATCCCGGCAGCTCCACTTCCCATCCAGCTCCCTGCTTGTGGCCTGGGAAAGCAATCGAAGACGGCTCAAAGCTTTGGGACCCTGCACCCGCGTGGGATACCCAGAAGAAGTTCCTGGCTCCTGGCTTCGGAGCGCACAGCACCAGCCGTTGCGCTCACTTGGGGAGTGAATCATCGGATGGAAGATCTTCTTGTCTCTGTCTCTCCTCCTCTCTGTATATCTGACTTTCCAATAAATAAGTAAATCTTAAAAAAAAAAAAAAAGAAATGCTTTAATATGTATAATAGAAAATTTGCTGCTGGACCATTTTTAAGTACAGTTTGTGTTGATTTAGGTCATCCAGTTAAGGATGTCACCAGAACTTTTGGGCTTCAGATCTGAACCTGTATCCATTAAACAAATACAGTTTCTCTACCTACCCATTGTTCACATCCATGACTGTAGTTTCTGGTTTTGTGACTTTGACTGCTCTGGATGCTGTCATAGAGAGAGTGGTACACTTAGCATCTTACTGTCATAGTGCATGCCTGCTGTAACGTGTTAGCGTTTTCTTCCCTTTTTAAGGCTGAATAACATTCCATCATATGTCTACCACAATTTGCTTTTTCCATTCATCTTTCATGGAACATTTGAATTCCTTTTGTTTTTTAGTTTTTGTGAATTAATACTATGTGGACATGAGTGCTTATGTCTTTGAGATGCTACTTTCAGTTCTCTTGGGTACATATCCAGAAGTAGAGTTACAAGGTCATGGGATAGATTGTTTTGGCTTGTTCTCATCTGTTCCACAGTTCATAAGGATTCCACTGTCTCCTCATTCTGGCCAGTATTTGTTGCTTGTCTTTAGATAACTGACATTCTAATGGATGTAAAGACTTGATTTGTGTTTCCCTAATGATTAATGATGACAAATATCCTTTGCTGGTTTGCCATTTGTATGTCCATTTGTATATCCCTTAGGGAAATACTGTATTCAAGTCCTTTGCTCATTTTAAAATCAGGATTTAACTTTAGTTTTTTGTTTGTTTAATTTTTGCTGTGGAGTTCTCTATGGATTATGGATGTTAATCTCTTAACATACACACTGTGCAGTTTTTTTATCTTCCATAGGTTACCTTATTCACCCTGATATGGCCTTCAACGTGCACAAGTTTTTAATTTTTGCATAGTTCAGGTTGTCTGTTTTTTTCTACTGTTTGAGCTTTTGGTGTTATATCCAGGAAGTCACTGTGAAATTCACTGTCATGAATTTTTATGTTTTCCTCTTAGAGTTTTATAGTTTTTGATTTTATACTTAGATTTTTGATCCATTTTAAATTCATTTTTAAAAATATGCTGTAAAGTGAGGGTCTATGTTAGTTGGCTAGAACTGCCATAACATCAGTGATGGGTGGTTTAAATGGTAGACATTTATTATTTCACAGTTCTAGAGGATTTAATTCCAAGATGAAGGTGCTGGTAGGATTGAGTTTTGGAGAGGCCTTGTTTCTTGGTAGATGGCTACGTTTTTATTGGTGTTCACATAGCCTTTGCTGTGTGCATGTACAGTCTTGATGCCTTTTCCTCTCTCAAGAGCACTTACACTGTTAGATTAGGCTCCACCTTATGACCCCCTTGAACCTCCTCGAATAGGCCCCATTTCCTATGTAGTGTCACATTACATTACTGGGTGTGGCTTCCTCTTGGGGGTATTTTTTTTTTTTGGACTGGGGGTGAGAGACACTGAATTCTGTCAACTAGAGTCCAACTTAATGGCTTGCATGTAGATACCCAGCATAGGAGAAAACTTAAGCTTGAGTTGTTCATTTGCCGTGAAGATCTGGTATTCTGTTGTGCATTGGTTACTGTTATTGTTTTCATTTGTGTGTGCACCCATGCTCAGCAGGTATCTGCACATAATCAGCCTGTGATGAAGCACTTGTTTAATCAATGGCATGATAAAATGTACTTGTAATGATACTAAGATTGGTTTATATTAATATTTGTATCTTATATCTAAATAAATCTATATTTTGTATGGTTTGTAAGGTATACATTAATGAAACTAGTACTTTAGAAAGTTCTGTGCACATGAAATTATTTAGATTAAATCATAGGCATAGAATACCTTCTAGATTCTGTTTCTTAGACATCTTCACTTACAGCTAACTGATCTGTTTTCCCAAGCCTAGAAGTTTGTTGCAATAATTGTTTCAATTTTAATGTATAACTGTCTTGTTTTCATAATGTGTAGGTGTGAAAATCACCATGAGAAACTTAGTGTGTTTTGCTGGACTTGTAAGAAATGTATCTGCCATCAGTGTGCACTTTGGGGAGGAATGGTGAGCAGCACAAAATTCAGTATATTGTTTTTAGTTAATATATACTTTTAGTTAGAAGGCATTGAATACATATTGGGTTTGGGTAGAAAATAGTGTCAGTTTACTTTTTGAGAATGATGATAGAAATGCATCTGCCTTTTCAAAGGTATTGTATGTTAATCCACAAGAACCTCTTTGATGTGATTGTTTGATGTACAATATAAACCTCTTATATAAGTATTTTAATTTATAAAATGCATATTCACTTTCAGACTTTATGTTGTAAGGTCAAGGTCTTTGATTTGGCTAAAGGTCTTTTGATCTTTTGATACACTGCCATAATTTCTAGTTTTGGCCTTTTTTGGAAGTAGAACAAGAAGATAGACACTTTTGAAGCAGTATTTGAGTGTAAGTCTTTATTGGGATTTTTTTCCTACTTTTTAGTTGCTTTTTTTCAAGCCAGTTTACCTTTAATACATCTAAAGCATTTAAGTTAGTATTCTGAGACTCATTTCTTTTAAAGATTTATTTTATTTGAAAGTCAGATATACAGAGAAAAAGAGAGACAAAGAGGAAAATCTTCTAGCCATTGAAGAATCATCATTTTATTTGTCAGTTATGTGCTGTTATAAAAATTATTTACTTATACTGATGGCTGGAATTGATATAAATAGGTTCTGAGTAGACTTAGATCATTAATGAGGAGAACAATTGATAATGAATGTAGAACTGGATATATGTCTAAAATTTGCCTATATTTAAATAACCATAAGACCTAATTGTTCTGTGGGTATCAGTCACGATGTTTTACAGAGAGAATTCGCAGGCTGAGGTAGGTACGTGCAGCTTGGTACAGAGAATTTTTCTTACAACTTGAGTACTCATATTGACCAGAAAGAATTAAGTTCTTACAGTTAAAACCTTAAATCGGTTGGCTCTTGGAAGAGGCAGTTGACACAATCCTTTCCATTTTTTAAGGGAACGTCTTTTTTATCTTGGACATCATTATGGGGTACTTTGGATAGAAAAGACTATTCTAATAATTATCTACTATAACAATTTTGTTATAATAAGAGCTTTATCCATTCAGAATTTCAAATTACAATACTAAAATTGGATAGCAAATTGTCTTTTGGTTTATAGAATGAGAAATCAATCTTTGAGCCCAATGCACTGGATTTGCAAAGTTCATTTCTCTACAGTAACGCTTTGTGGATTAGAAGTGGGTTTGTTGTTCTGGCTAATGAAAGACAGAGAAAAATCTTCCATCCACTGGGTCACTTGTCAAGTAGTCACAACAGCCAAAGCTGAGCTGATCAGAAGCCATGGGCTTCTTGGTCTCCCACACCAGTGCAGGATCCTAAGGGTTTGGGCCATACTCTGCTGCTTTCCCAGACTACAAGCAGGGAGTTGGATGGGAATTGGTGTAGCCAGGATGAATTAACCAGCACCCATGCGGGATCCTGGTGCTTACAGAGGCAAGATTAGATAGTTGAGTCATCATGCCCTGATGTGATAAATTTTAGCAATAAGAGCTATGAGAGTGCATAACTATGGAAGCTGACTCTGTAATACTGAGCTAAGCTACAAAGAATGAATAGAAAGCATGTGTGAAAGAACATGAAGGATAATTACTTTTAAATAAAACAAAATAACTTTTGCAGCATTCTGGTGGAAAGAAGTTTGAGGACATGAAAGAAAGCTAGTGTTTAAGGATGAATACTCAGCTAATAAGGTTACAAAATGGTTTGTGCTGTGATTTGAGGATTTTGTGCTTTTCTCCTGATGAGTATCATTAGGAAGAAATTTTAAGAAGTTCTTGCATGGGCCAAGAGAATTTAAGCAAAAATTTATTTGAAAATATTTAGCATTTTGTTAGTGCTTCTTGTGTTGAAAAGTAAGATAAATGCAGCTAAGAGATATGAAAATGTTCTATAACTGTTGTTATTAATTTGAATAGCATGGTGGCCATACCTTTAAACCTTTGGCAGAAATTTATGAGCAGCATGTCACCAAAGTGAATGAAGAGGTAGCCAAGCTTCGTCGGCGGCTGATGGAACTGATCAGCTTAGTTCAAGAAGTGGTAAGACTAATATTACAAGATAATTATCCTGTTTATATTCTATAACATATGTACATTTTTAACATATAAGTTGATTAGATTTTTTTTAAAAGATTTATGTATTTTTATTGCAAAGTCAGATATACAGAGAGAAGGAGAGACAGAGAGGAAGAACTTCCGTCCGATGACTCACTCCCCAAGTGACCACAATGGCCGGTGCTGTGCCGATTATCCAAAGCCAGCAGCCAGGAACTTTCTCCAGGTCTTCCACCTGGGTGCAGGGTCCCAAAGCTTTGGCCCATCCTCTGCTGCTTTCCCAGGCCACAAGCAGGGAGCTGGATGGGAAGTGGGGCTGCCGGGATTAGAACCGGCGTCCACATGGGATCCCGGGCGTTCAAGGTGAGAATTTTAGCCATTAGGACACCATGCTGGGCCCAAGTTGATTATGTTTTAAAATCTAGAAATTCGGGCCCGGTGCCATGGCGCAAGTGGTTAAAGGTCCTTGCCTTGCACGCCCGGGATCCCATATGGGCGCCGGTTCTAATCCCAGCAGCCCCGCTTCCCTTCCAGCTCCCTGCCTGTGGCCTGGGAAAGCAGTCAAGGACGGCCCAAAAGCTTTGGGAACCTGCACCTGCGTGGGAGACCCGGAAGAGGCTCCTGGCTTCGGATCGGCATTGTATCGGCCCGTTGCGGCTGCCTGGGGAGTGAATCATCGGATGGAAGATCTTCCTCTCTGTCTCTCCTCTCTGTATATCCGCCTTTCCAATGAAAAAATAATAAAAATAAATCTTTAAAAAAAAATAAAAATAAAAAAATTGTTTTGTTTTTAAGATTTTTTTTTTGCAAAGGCAGCAGAGAGAAGGAGACACAGAGAGAAAGCTGGTTCACTCTGCACAAGTGGTTGTGGCCAGAGCTGAGCTGCAGCCAGGTACTTTCCTGGGTCTCCCATGTGGGTGTAGCAGCCCAAGGCTTTGGACCATCCTCCATTGCTTTTTCAGCTGTAAGCAGTGAGCTGGATGGGAAGTGGAGTGGATGGGATAGAAGTGGTGTCCATATGGGATTCTGGCATGTGCAAGGGAAGTATTAACCAATTCAGCCATTGTGCCGGGCCCTACAGACCATTTCTAACTTAAGAATAGATGTTATGTTTTGAGAATTCCTTTAGGAATCAAATTTTAAATCATTTATGGCATACTTGTACAAAAAATCATGTTATTTTCTTTGTTTTTAAGATTCAATTTATTGTTGTTATTTTTTCTTTTCTTTTTTGCCTTTTGTCTTCTAGGAAAGAAATGTGGAAGCTGTAAGAAATGCAAAAGACGAACGTGTTCGGGAAATTAGGAATTCGGTTGAGATGATGATTGCAAGGTTAGACACACAGCTGAAGAACAAGCTTATCACACTGATGGGTGAGTGCTGAGGGGTTCAGGTGCTTTGAATCTCCTTTGGAGTTTGATATTGAAGGAGTGAAACTTGATGAGATGCTACAGACACCGGGAATTTTTAGATTTTAGGCTACTACATGTTAGGATCTGGTCATGGGATTGAAGCACATTGAAGCAGCAGGTATTTTTTTTTTTAAAGATTTATTTTATTTTATTTTTATTGGGAAGGCAGATATACAGAGAGGAGAGACAGAAAGGAAGATCTTCCATCCAATGATTCACTCCCCAGGCAGCCGCAACGGCTGATACTATGCCGATCCGAAGCCAGGAGCCTCTTCCAGGTCTCCCATGCGGGTGCAGGGTCCCAAAGCTTTGGGCCGTCCTCGGCTGCTTTCCTGGTCCACAGGCAGGGAGCTGGATGGGAAGTGCGGCTGCTGGGATTAGAACCGGCGCCCATATGGGATCCCGGGTGTGCAAGGCGAGGACCTTAACCACTGCGCCACCGCGCTGGGCCTGAAGTAGAAGTTTTTTACTCAGTTTAATCAGAATCCCTACCAGTAATGTTCCATTTCTTTTATTACATTTTTATTGAAGATGCAAAACTTAATACTTGAGAATATCAGGTGGCCACAACAGATAGAGCTGAGCTGATCTAGAGCCAGGAACCAGCCAGGAACCAGGAGCTTCTTCTGGGTCTTCCGTGCGTGTGCAGGGTCCCAAAGCTTTGGATAGTTTACTACTGCTTTTTTGGGCCACAAGCAGGGAGCTGAATGGGAGGTGGAGCAGTTGGGACATGAAATGGTGCCTATATGGGATTCCGGTGCATGCATAGTGAGAATTTAGCCACTGATTCATTGCGCTGGGCCCAGTATATGTATTCTTTATTTAGAAGGCAGAGAGATATATACAAATAGAAATATCTCCATTTTTCAGTCTATTTTTTTTTTAAGATTATTTTTATCGGAAAGGCGGATATACAGAGAGGAGAGAAAGAGAGGAAGATCTTCCGTCCAGTGATTCACTCCCCAAGTGAGCGCAACGGTCGATGCTATGCCGATCCGAAGCCAGGAGCCTCTTCCTGGTCTCCCATGCGGGTGCAGGGTCCCAAAGCTTTGGGCCGTCCTCGACTGCTTTCCCGGGCCACAGGCCGGGAGCTGGATGGGAAGTGGAGCTGCCGGGATAGAACCGGCGCCCATATGGGATCCCGGGCGTGCAAGGCGAGGACCTTAACCACTGTGCCACCGCGCCGGGCCCCAGTCTATTTGTTAATACCCTGGCATCCAGATCAAATCCTGCATCTCATCCCAGGTCTCTTGCAAGTACTTGAGCTGTAACTTGCTGTCTCTCAGCACGTTCATTAGCAGAAAGCTGGAGTGGGAAGCGCAGCTGGGACTCAAATCCAGGCACCCTGATTTGGTTTCCCTGCATCTTAACTAGCATATTAATTGGTGTAACCAAACACTCATCCTGAAGATAGCTTTTGTAATTAAATGAAATATTTTCAGGGCTAGAGTTTTTGTTGAATTGTTATCATCACCTTATTTAGTATTATGAGGAACTTTATCTTTTATGTATATTGTAATTTCTGCCACTAATATTGAAGCTTAATCAAGTGTGATAGTGTGGTGATAGGGCAATATCCGATCATTAGATATGGGATGTAATGAAGGTAGAAATTACTGTGGTAGTTCTAGATAGCAGATTGTTTATCTCTTCTCCCACGTTTCTCTTTGGAAGCAAGAACTTTTTTATTTCAAAAATAAAAGTTATACCTGTTACATCTTTAACAAGTAGTACGGGGCCCGGCGCGGTGGCGCAAGTGGTTAAAGGTCCTCGCCTTGCACGCCCGGGATACCATATGGGCGCCGGTTCTAATCCCGGCAGCCCCGCTTCCCTTCCACCTCCCTGCCTGTGGAGCAGGAAAGCAGCAGAGGACAGCCCAAAGCTTTGGGACCCTGCACCCGCATGGGAGACTCGGAAGAGGCTCCTGGCTTCGGATCGGCATAGTATCGGCCCGTTGCGCTCACTTGGGGAGTGAATCATTGGATGGAAGATCTTCCTCTCTGTCTCTCCTCTCTGTATATCCGCCTTTCCAATGAAAAAATAATAAAAAATAAATCTTTAAAAAAAAACAAAACAAAACAAGTAGTACAGATTAATTTAACTTCTAACCTCATGGAATACATAAGTATTCAGAATGTGATTTTGGAAAAACAATCATAAATTAGCAAGAATGCCTAATTTTTTCTTGTTGTTTGAAAATATGCAAGATTTCTTTCCTCCTTTTCTGTATTAATCTTTTTGATAATGATTTCTTTATTCCTTTATGTTTCCAGATTTTTAAGGCCATTTGTCTCTGGGCTTGTTTGTTTGTTTGAATAGATTTTTCTATGCATAAAGATATTTTTGCTGACATTTAAAAAAAACATCTGATCCATTAACTACATACCTCTTTAAAGTAAAAAAAAAATTTGGAGGACAAGTTATTCCAGAATAACTGCATGAATTTCGTGTTACTTTTAAAGAAGATTTATTTATTTATTTGAAAGGCAGAGTTAAAGAGGGATCTTCCACCTGCCAGTTCACTCCCCAGATGGCTCCAGTGGCCAGGCTGGGCTTGTCTGAAGCTGGGAGCAAGGAGCTTCCTCTGGGACTCTTGGGTACAGGGACCGAGGCCTTGGGCTGTCGTCTACAGCTTTCCCAGCTTTTCATTAGCAGGGAGCTAGAGCTGAAGTGAAGCATCTGGGACTCATATGAAACACTGACACTTCAGGTGACGACTTTATGCACAGCACCAGCACATTTTCCTAAGGGAAAATGAGGATCTAGAAAGGTAATTGTTTCACTTGACATGTGGCATGTGCCATGCATTTCTTAGATGAATTTGGTGGTTTTGTCTAAATGTAATTTGTTGGTTCTGAAACTCTTCAGAAGTACTGTTCCGTTTTGTTAGACTCAGCCTCTTTAATCTTTAGGGAAATCATTGGATAGCTGTAGTGAGGAATTTTTGTTATTGAATATGTTCGTTGGAGGGGCTGGCACTGTGGTGCCATGGGTTAAACTGCTGTCCGCAGCACCGACAACCCCTATGGATGCAGATTTGAGTCATAGTGGTTTGATTTCGTTCCCATCTTCCTCCTAATGCACTTGGGAAAGCAGCAAAGATGACCCAAGTGTTTGATCCTCTGTACTCATTTGGGAGACACAGATGCATTTTCTGGCTCCTGGCTTTGCTGGCCCAGGTCTTACCCTTCTGGCAGTTGAGGAGTAAACCAGCAAACAAAAGATTCTCTCTCTGCAACTCTGTCTTTCAAAAAAAAAAAAAAAGCAAGCAAGCAAGAAAGAAAATGGTTAGTGAAAGTTAATTAAGTCTATAATGAGTATGTGTGTTATTGTTTTGTTATTTTTAAACAGGTCAGAAGACATCTTTAACTCAAGAAACAGAACTGCTAGAATCCTTACTTCAGGAAGTAGAACACCAGGTAATGAAATATTAAATGTAATGAAATAATATGTATTTGTCAAAATGTTTTAGAAGTATTTTTCCCCTCACCAGAATATCTGAATGAGATCAATGAGATTTTCTTTGCTATTGAGAAGTTTTATGAAATAAGAATTAATTGTTTCTTCATATTTGAGAATTAAGTAAGATTGATTCTTTCTTGCAAGAATAGAATTGTATTTATTGGGAATAACCGATAGAAATCTGTGAGTCTATAAAAGGTTAAAATCTTCCTGGGTGGCTTTGAGGTTGACTGTTGTTACTAGTCACCTGAATACAGTGATTCTCATGTTAAAATTTAGCATTTTTATTTGTTGAGGATCTATTAAGTGGCAAATAACAGGCATTGTTTTTGGTGTTTGGAATATAGGGAACACAAAATGGCTAAGATAATACCATTGAGAGCCTGGTGCGTGTGGGTGCTAGAACCAAAGGATTTGGGCCATCTTTAACTGCTTTCCCAGCACATAAACAGGGAACTGGATTCAAAGTGAAGTACTTGGGCCCGGCGTGGTCACCTATCAGTCAAAGTCCTTGCCTTGCCTGTTCCGGGATCCCATGCGGGCACTGGTTCTAATCCTGACAGCTCCACTTCCCATTCAGCTCCCTGCTTGTGGCCTGGGAAAGCAGTCAAGGATGTCCCAAAGCCTTGGGATCCTGCACCCATGTGGGAGACCTGTAAGAGGCTCCTGGCTCCTGGCTTTGGATCAGCTCAGCTCCTGCTCTTTCGGCCACTTGGGGAGTGAACGAACAGGTAAAATATGTTCCTCTTTGTCTCCTCCTCTCTGTATATCTCACTTTACAATAAAAAAACAAAATCTTAAAAAAAAAATTGAAAGTAAAATAGTCAGGACTCAAACTACTATACAACAATGCTGACCCCCTATTTTAGTTCTTAATATGGTGAATTATATTACCTACAACAAAAAAACCTAATCTTGTACTTTAGGACTCAGATTTCCAGCTTATATTTATTTATTGCCTTTTCATTATATTGCTGGATTCAATTAATTTGAATTTTGTTTGGGATTTTAATATCCTTGTGTATGAGAGTATTAAGCTGTGGTTCTCCCCTTTCTCCTGGAAATACTTTCATTTTGGCTTTGATATCAGAGTAATTCTAGCCTCAAAGAATATATACTAAAGTATTTTGCCTTCAGTTTTCTAGAATAAATTGAGTAACATTGGTGATTTTTCCTTAAGTATTTAAATTCACCAGTGGTGCTTTGTTTTGTTTGTATAGTAGTTTTAACTACAAATTAAATTTCTTTAATAAATATAGGCTTCTGAATTTATGTCGTTTCCTCATAAGTGAGCTTTGACAATTTGTATCTTTGAAGGAATTACTACTACATTTCATCTGAACTGCTGCATTGTATGCTAATGAATGCATAAATATTTATTTATGCTAACCAATGTTATATTAATAGTATATTTCTTAATATGGTTGAAACATTAGTGAAATCGGTAATGCTATTATTTATGTTCTAATAATGCTAATTTTGGTTGTGCTTCCCCCCCCCCAACCCCCCCCCGGGCCAATCTTGGTAGAGTTTAGTCACTTTCTTGATTTTAAAGATATAGATTCTGGATATGTTTTGATTGTTTTCCCTTTCATTGATTTTTCAGGACTGATTGAATTTTTTCCTTTGGTTATTTGAATTTTTTCCTTTGGTTATTCCAGGAATATGATATACTGGTTAAAATTCTTTATGAAATATGTTCTGCTATTATTATGTGGAATGTTTTATGTTTCAGTGATGAAGTTGATTGATGCTATTTAAGTTTACCCTATCTTTTCACTATAAGCACCCTAGTCAAAAAATCTGAAATCCAAAATGCTCTAAAGTCTGAAACTTTTTGAATCCTAATATGACAAGTGGAAATTTCCACAACTGACTATGTGTGACAGAGTTAAGTCAAAACACAGGCATACCAAAAATAGCATGAATGTGCATAAGGTGTAAATCAAGCATAAATTAATGTTGTGTTCATTATTCATATACATATTCCTTTTAAATGCTTCTAATCCAAGGCATTTTGATGATAGAATACACAACCTGTACTCTTAGCACATTTTATAAGGAAGATTTTGAAACCCTTGTTATTGGTTTCTCTCTTTTGACAACCTGTTAGTTGATTCATTCGTTTAGAGGGTATTGTATTAGAGACATAAACGTCTTGCCTTGTTAAGCTCCATCGGTCCCCCATTATCATTAAGAAATGACTTTTTTTTTTAAAGACTTATTTATTTATTGGAAAGTCAGATATACAGAAAGAAGGAGAGACAGAGAGGAAGATCTTCCATCCGATGATTCACTCCCCAGGTGACTGCAATGGCTGGTGCTGCACCAATCCGAAGCCAGGAGCCAGGAACCTCCTCCAGGTCTCCCACACAGGTGCAGGGTTCCAAGGCCTTGAGCCATCCTCTCCTGCTTTCCCAGGCCACAAGCAGGGAGCTGGATGGGATTCAGGGCCTCCGGGATTAGAACCAGCGCCCATATGGAATCCTGGCGCCATCCAGTTCAAGACTAGGACTTTAGCCACCAGACCAATGCACTGGGCCCAGAAGTATAAAATTGTAAAAAAATCATAGTCATAGTGATCTGGAGAGAATTCATAAGCTGGTGGCTGCAACTAACTGGAGAAAATATTTTTGAAAAACTTCAGAATTTTTTTCTGAACCATCTGTATAGAGCTGAGTGTTCGCTGAAGCATTAATGCGGCTTAGGATCTCCAGATCCTGTGGTGAAAAGCCTGAGTTCCAGTCCTAGCTGCGTTTTTGAACCCAGAACTTTGGAGGCTAATGAGTGATGACCCAGGCATCTGGATTCTTGCAACCTCCATTGGAAAGTGTTTCTGGAAAAACAGAGAAGATGGCTCAAATGCATAGGCCTGCACCCATGTGGAGTTCCTAGCTCCTGGTTTGAAATTGGCCTAGACCCAGACGTTGGAGCCATTTGGGAAGTGAACCGTTGCATGGAAAAACTGTCTTTGCCTAATTCTAATTCTAATTCTAATTCTACTGCTAATTCTGCTTCTAATGCTACTGCTAAATAATAAATTTGTTTAAATGAAATATTGTGGATTACAATGATTCTTGGATGGATGTATGTTTTGTTACATGATATGTTTGAAATGGGATGTATCCCATTACTACCATAATCTGTTGAAGTTTTTTTAGCACCTAAAATAAAGCTGAATTTAATAATCCGTGTCTTGTTGCAGTTTATAAACTATAATATAATACCTAATGGAAAATTCCGTGTTGTCAAGAAGTAGTTTTCCAAGTATTAATCTACAGGTGCAATTCAATCTTAATTCAATCTTAATTCAATCTTAATTTCAGTGAATTCTGTGAATTTGCTGAAATTCCAATATGAAAGAGCAAGGGGTTCTTTTTTTTTTTTTAAGATTTATTTTTATTGGAAAGGCAGATATACAGAGAGGAAGTTCTTTCGTCTGATGATTCACTCCCTAAGCAGCCGCAACGGCTGGAGCTGAGCCAATCCGAAGCCAGGAACCTCTTCCAGGTCTCCCACGGGGCTGCCAGGATTAGAACCAGCGCCCATATGGGATCCCGGGCATGCAAGGCGAGGACCTTAACCACTGCGCCCTCGCACCAGGCCCCTGAACAAGGGGTTCTTTGCACAACAAAGTACAAAGAGCTGTTGTCAGATCAGATTTCAAAGTGTAGAATAAAATCATAACAACATGAACAGTGATTTTGGCACCCAGACTAGTAGAAAAGCAGAACAGAATCACAAGTTTCTTGGTGGGCCTGCCAGTAGCCTAGTGGCTAAAGTCTTTGCCATGCACATGCCAGGATTCCATACGGGCACTGGTTCTGATCTCGGAGGCCCCGAATCCCATCCAGCTCCCTGCTTGTGGCCTTGGGAAAACAGGAGAGGACGGCCCAAAGCCTTGGACCCTGCATGCGCCTGGGAGACCTGGAAGAGGTTCCTGGCTCCTGGCTTTGGATTGATGCAGCACTGGCCATTGCGGTCACTTGGAGAGTGAATCATCGGATGGAAGATCTTTCTCTCTGTCTCTCCTCTCTATATCTGACTTTGCAATCAAAATAAATAAATCTTTAAAAAAAAATTAATGGTGGCTATGACCAGGGCTGGACCAGGCCAGAGCCAGAAGCCTCTTCCCTGTCTCCCATATGCTTGCCTGAGACCAAATATTTGGGCTGTCCTTCACCGCTTTCCTTGGCACATTAGTAGGGAGCTGGATTAGAAATAAAGCAGCTGCCCATATGGGTTGCGAGCATTGCAAGTGGCAGTGTAGCTTTGCTATAGCACAGTGCTGGCCCTGTCAGTAGTCTTAACTATCATGGCTGTTAGACCAAACTTCTCTAGTGTTGCCATTGGGATAACTTATGAAAACAGTGTTTTCTGTTTTTATATAGGATAATATATGTATAATATATAATATATGTAGTGGCTTGGGGAATAAGTCAATGGATGGAGGATCTTCCTCTCTGTCTCTCCTCCTCTCTGTGTATCTGCCTTTCCAATAAAAATAAATCTTTTTTTAAAAAAGAATGCAGTGTAAGAAATACTTTTAAAGGCTTTATATGATTTATTCATTTGTATACATAGGATCTTCACTGTACCAATATAAAAGTGTGTACATAAAGATTTGCTTATTTATTTGAAAGGCAAAATTACAGAGAATGAGACACAGAGATAGAGATCTTCCATCTGCTGGTTCATTCCCCACATGGCTACAATGGCTGGAGATGAGCCGGTTCAAAACCAGGAGCCAGGATGACCTCTGAGTCTCATGCATGATACAGGAGCCCAAGGCTTTGGGCCATTCTTTATTGCTTTCCCAGCCCATTATCTGGGAGCTGAGTTAGAAGTAGAGCAGTCAGGACTTGAACCAGTCCTATATGCTATGTCAGTGCTTCAGATAGTAAGCTTACTTATAGAGCCGCAGCACCAGCTCTAGAAAGCTTAAAATTTGATTCTAATATATGAGAAAAATAGAATGAAGTTTGGTGTTTACTTATTTGGATGGCAGAAATAGTAGGGGAGACAAAGTAACAGGGAGAATCTTATATCTGGTATTTCAATCCTCAAATGGCTGCAATAGCCAGTGTTAGGTCAGTCCGAAGTCAAGGGGCTTGGTCAGGGTCTTCCATGCTGCTGTCCCAGGCACATTTCCAGGCAGTGGATAAGAAGTGGACTAGCCAGGACTAGAATAGGCCCCAAATCAAGTTTATTTATTCAGTGACTTTATTGTTTGATTTCCTGTAGATTCTTAATTCTTAAATCAACTTTAAATAATTTTTATCTCATTTTTTTAAAGATATGAAAATTATTTCCAATTTGCTTTTTTATGAAGAATTTTGGGGTGCCAGAGAATAACAATTTTATTTATTCAGATGATGCTTTTTCCTCATACAGTTGCGGTCTTGTAGTAAGAGCGAGTTAATATCCAAGAGCTCAGAGATCCTCATGATGTTTCAGCAAGTTCATCGAAAGCCCATGGCATCATTTGTTACCACTCCTGTTCCACCAGATTTTACCAGGTATGACACCTGTACAATTAGAAATTGCAGTGTTATAGCTAAACACATGTCACTACTTGGCCACATTTGAAGACAATACTGAGAAGATTCTCTAGAGCTCTGATGAGAAGTATTATTCAATATTAATTGCCTTGATCTTGATTGGAAAGTTAGGTTTGCCAAAAAAAAAGATCTTCATCTGCTGATTCACTCTCCAAGTGGCCATACTGGTCAGAGCTGAGCAAATCCAAAGCCAGGAGGCAGGACCTTGTTCCAGGTCTCCCACATGGGTTTAGGGTGCCAAGGCTTTGAGCCATCCTCGACTGCTTTCCCTTGTCACAAGCAGGGAGCTGGATGGGAAGTGGGAAAACTGGGACAGGAACCAGTGCCCATATGAGATCCTGGCGCCTGCAAGATGAGTTTTGAACCATTGCGCCAGGCCTACTGCCTTTAGTATTTAAACCTGTTTATATTTATTTTATGATTCAAATTCCTGATCCAAGCATCGATTTCTTATGTTTTCCTGTTTCCATGAGTGCTTATTGTGTTAGTCTCATGTATTTTATAAAATACTTGTGGGGTCTTCATTTTAATTGTACACTTTTGATAGATATGTGAATTCATCTGATTTGTCAAGCACAACCTTTAAAGAATTTTTTGAGTGCTCGTTTAATAGTGTTTTCAAGAGATGATGTAAAAATATTTGTAAACTGAAATTTTAAACTTAATCTTAATGTCATATTTTTCTCTTTTTGCTTTTTAGTGAATTGGTGCCATCTTATGATTCAGCTACTTTTGTTTTAGAGAATTTCAGGTAAGAGCTTTGGCAGTTCTTTTTGGTTTGTATACTCATAATAAAGAGCTAGAGAAGCATCATTTCTCAGCAGAATAGAGATTTGATGTATTGTGTCACTTAGTCTATTTAGTAAAGAAAGTTTACTGCTAAGCTGTAGAGGTTGCCTGCGTCATACAGGGAAGTAAGTATGTGTTAATTGTTTGAAGTTAAAATCATTTACAATTTTGTATTTTGTAATTTTTGGAAATACTTAATATTTTAGGGATGGGAGCTACGTCCAAATATTAGATTCATGCTGATTCATACATATCTTACACATCGAAGTATTTTAATGTGATATATGTAATAAATGTGTGAGATCATCTATTTGTCAAGTTAAGTTGATGCTCAAAACATTTCTGATTTTGGAACAACTTGTGTTTTCTTTCTTTTTCTTTCTTTCTTTCTTTTCTTTTTTAAGATTTATTTATTTATTGGAAAGTCAGATATACAGAGAGGAGAGACAGAGAGGAAGATCTTCCGTCTGATGATTCACTCCCCAAGTGAGCACAACGGTCGATCTATGCCAATCTGAAGCCAGGATCCAGGAACTTCTTTCCAGGTCTCCCACGCGGGTGCAGGGTCCCAAAGCTTTGGGCCGTCCTCGACTGCTTTCCCAGGCCACAAGCAGGGAGCTGGATGGGAAGTGGAGCTGCCGGGATTAGAACCGGTGCCCATATGGGATCCTGGGTGTTCAAGGAGAGAACTTTAGCCACTAGGCCACGCCGCCTGGCCCGTTTCTTTTTCTTTTAATTTGCATTTATTTTAAGAAAGAGGGAGTTTCTATCCATTGATTCAGTCCCTCTGTGGCCACAATTACTATAATTTTGTCTCTCTCATATAAGGATTTCCTTAAATATTTTAAGATTTAGCAGACATTCTGTTGGTTTGCTTGTTGAAACATTGAAAAAGAACAATAAGGGACCAGCACCATGGTGTAACACACAGTGCCTCAGCCCTGGGTGCTGGCATTATATATGAGTGCTGGTTTGAGTCCTGGTTGCTGCATTTCTGATCCAACTCTATGCTAATACCCTGAAAAAGCAGCAGAGGATGACTCAAGGCTTAGAGCGCCTGTACCTATCTGGGGAGTGAACCAGCAGATAAAAGATCTCTCTTTTTCTATAACTGTTTTATATACACAAATCCTTAATTAGAAAAAGATAATTATATTACAGAGAAAGAAAATCAATATATATTATTTTTTATTATCTTTTTAATGTAATAGACTTTATTGATGCAGTGATTAAGTTCATGATACTTAGTACTGCTTTTCCCTGAAAGGGCACAATTTTGTGTTTTTTTTTTTAATAGAAATGCAAAGAAAAATCTTTAGTATCTTTACAGTTTATTTCAGAATTTAAACGTATACAAACTTATGCAGTGAAATCTTACTTGAAGAGCATTAAGTGTATGATAGAATTTCAAATGCATAGCATAAAGGATGAAGTTGCTTTTTGTTTTTGCCAGTTACTGTTTCTGAATGGTCTTCACCTTGGCGTTTGTTGGTTTTCCTTCTCTTTAGCACTTTACGTCAGAGAGCAGATCCTGTTTACAGTCCACCTCTTCAAGTGTCAGGACTCTGCTGGAGGCTAAAAGTTTACCCTGTAAGCCTTGTGTGTTTCTGATACATTTTTGAACCAAGGGCTGCGTTTGAGGGTTTCATGGAACATTAGTTCACTTTCTAACGAAGTAAAGAAATGAAGCTAATGGCAGTTGCACATTTTCTATCAGGTTTATTGGTAAATCTATGAAAAATCCAGCTAAATCGGAACCTTGACATAGCATTGTTTCCTTTGCTATATTAGTAAATTTTGTTTCATAATTATTTTAGAAGAAATGTTTACAATTCTTTTGAAACTCTTGAAAAATACAATGAAAACCGTCAAAAAGATTAATCAACTGATTGCGTTCTCAGATGCATGTCAGTGTGATGCTTAGCTGTGTGTATTCCTTAAATTGCACTTGCAGGAAGCTGGATTGGAAGCAGAGTACTTGGAACTCTGACTTGGCACTTCCATAGGGATATAGGACTGAACTGCTGCAGTAATTGCCCATCCTGTCTGGTTTTTCATGACAGGAGGAGTTTATGTTTTTATATACATTTTGTCTTTCCGTGCTGGCTCCTGAAGCATTTGTTAAGATATTAGCCTATGTGACAATGTTAGTAGTTAGTGTCTTATGTGCTAAATGGTGCTAAGTGGTTCTAGGATTACTTTATATATTTCCTTCCCCAGACCCAGATTTTTTTTTTAAGTATTGAAGCAATTTAATGAAGATTTGTTCATCTGATTATTTCAGGTTGGCATCTCAAGAGAAAACTTTCTTATTGGAAAGGCAGATTTATAGAGAAGGAAAAAACAAAGGCAGATTTCCATTTGCTGGTTCATTCCCCAAGTGGCCACAATGGCTGCAGCTTCACCAATCCCAAGTCAGGAGCCAGGAGCTTCTTCTGGGTCTCCCACATGGGTTCAGGGTACCAAAGCTTTGGGCCATCCTCGACTGCTTTCCCAGGCCACAAGCAGGGAGCTGGATGGGAAGTGGAGCAGCTGGGACATGAACCAGTGCCCATATGGGATCCTGCCTTTGCAAGGGAGGAATTAGACCTTTGATACTGATACTCTTTGCATCTAAATTTCTACCCTACGCAACCATACAGAAGGCCCAATAAAACTGTCCAATCAGGATATGACTTCTGATTGTAAATGAAGAAAGGCATCAAAGACATTGCACAGAAAGAAGCAGTGTGAATATGGAAGGCATAGGGCCAGGGAGTAACAGCAGCCAGGATTTCCATGATCAAATGCTGGGCCAGAATTCCAACCCTCTTTGGCCTGGTTTGACCCATTTTTCATTGTCTGACCTCATTCGAGAAATGGCAAATGGTTTTCTTTTTTTTTTTTTTTTAAAGATTTATTTTTATTATTTTTTTTTATTGGAAAGGCAGATATACAGAGAGGAGAGACAGAGAGGAAGATCTTCCATCCGATGATTCACTCCCCAAGTGAGCGCAACGGGCCGATGCTATGCCGATCCGAAGCCAGGAGCCTCTTCCGGGTCTCCCACGCGGGTGCAGGGTCCCAAAGCCTTGGGCCGTCCTCGACTGCTTTCCCAGGCCACAGGCAGGGAGCTGGAAGGGAAGCGGGGCTGCCGGGATTAGAACCGGCGCCCATATGGGATCCCGGGCGTGCAAGGCAAGGACCTTTAACCACTTGCGCCACTGCGCCGGGCCCCGGCAAATGGTTTTCTATCTGTCTGGTTTGATTAACCCAGAGAACCAGCCTGTGCTTGGAGCATGTCGCTGAGATCTTCTGGGATAGCAGTTTGTATATCCAACTGCCTGCCTGTTCATAAAAAAGGGGGTTTAACAACCCTAGGTCTGGGGTCCTAGGCCTAACAGCTCTTAACTGGACAAAAGCTGTTTCTTGCGTCTTCCCAAAGAGGTGGACTTTGTTCCGTTTGTACTTTTGAGAGCCTGATGTGCAGAGCCTGTTCAAAGGAACTTTGTTATTTCCTATACCTAGGGATCTATAATTTGTTAGCTAGAGAGATGCCAAAGAAGTATTTCTAGTGCAGATATGAAGTGTTACTCTTTATTTTGTTTCATTATGCCTCACTTTTTGCATTTAAATTAGTTTTAATTGCATTTTTTTTTTTTTTAGGATGGAAATGGAGTTGTGCGTGGTTACTACTTGTCTGTGTTTCTGGAACTCTCAGCCGGATTGCCTGAAACTTCAAAGTAAGTGACATATATAATTGAACAACAAACTTGAAGTACTTTTACTTTACATTTTTACTGGCAATTTTTGTTGGTTAATTTGTTCATTAATGTATTTTATGTCTATCGAGATATGGTATGGAATCCTTGATGAAACATGATGATATAGACTTGCAGATTTTAAAACTGGTCTCAGGACCCTTTACTAGAAACCCCAAAAGGATTTTCTATATATGAGCTGTATCTTATTTTCTGAATTAGAAAGCAGTTTGTTCGCTTCAAAAATCATAAGTGTATTGCATATTTTTTTGTTATTCTGCTTTTCTAAAATAAAAGTATTTGTTGAAACTTGGTTTACATTTTTGAAATCTGTGTTATGTCTGGTTCAAAAGAAAACCGTTGCATTCTAATATATTTTACATCTAATTTCTTGCAATAAGTTGCTTTGGTTGAAATATATATAAAATCTTTCTTCATTGGTTTTGAGTATTATGTTATTTGGAAAAAATTATTATTATTATGTTACAGTTCCATATGCGCTTGGATTTCCCTTGCCCCTTACCCAAGTCTCTTCCTCGCCACTGAGTTCCCTTATAAAATTACTGTCGTGTAGTTCTTCATAAACAGTCATATGTCCATCATTGCAGGCATGGATAATGGCAGAGTCCAGTATCCTACTGTCAAGATATAGTTAAGAGACTCATTGGGAGTCCATCTTGTTATGGAAGTAGAGATGCATACTGCATTGTGTCCTCACATCTGGATATGATAGTCTCCATTATACAGTTACCATACATGCCTTTAAATGAAAAGCACAATACAAAATCAACAACAGGAAGATAAGTAGAAATTTACAAAGCTATGAAGTTAAATAACATGCTACTATATATGATAATCTCCATTTCACAGTTACTATACATCCCCTAAATGAAAAGCCACAAAACAAAATCAACAATAGTAAGGAAAGAAGAAATTAAAAACACCGTGAAGTTAAGTAACATGCTACTGAATGGCTAATATATTGCTGAAGAAATAAAGAAAATCAAGAACCTTTTTTTTTTTTTTTTTTAAGAACCTTCTTGAAGAAAATGATGCTTCTGTATGATCTGAGTCAGTGAAGAATTTTGGGAAACAAAGTGTTTTGAAGAGATGAAACTAACAAAAAAAAAATCAAACCCCATGAGATATAATTTCCCCTGAACTTTGTTGGTGAGATATGTCTCCTGTAGGCAATAAATAGATGGGTTTTGTTATTTTAATCCAGTCTACTAATCTGACATTTGATTGATGAGTTTAAGCCATTTATTTACATTCAGGTTTAATATGAATGGGTGATAATTTGGTCCTGTCATTTTATCAATGGGTTGTTCATTGATTTAGTCTTCTGTTGTCATTTTTTTGGGATGTTCTTCACATTTGATTTGGTTTGGTTTTATTGGGCACTGTTCCTCTTCTCTGTCAAGAGAACATCTTTAAATATCTTTTGTAGGGCAGGTTTGGAAGAGGCATTTTCTTTTAACTTTTCTTTACTGTGGAAGAATTTCATTTCATTTTCAAAGACAAAAGAAAACTTTGCTGGGTACGTTGTCCTTGGCTGACAATTTTTTTAAAAATCTGGAACATGTCACTTCATTCTCTTCTGACCTATAGACATTCCTGTGAGAGGTCTCCTGCGAATTCAATTTGCATTCCTTTATATGTCAATTGAATTTTTTTCACGTGCACATTTAAGAATCTTTTTCTTATGTTCAATTGAAGAGAGCTTGATTATCATTTGTCGTGGTTAAGATAGCTTTTGGTCAAGCCTGTTGGAAATTCTGTGCTCCTCCAGGATCTTGTTTCCCAATTCTTTCTCTAGATTAGGAAACTTTCCCCTTATTATTTCCTTAAGTACTTTTTTTTTGAGATTTATTTTATTTTTATCGGAAATTCAGATACACAGAGGAGGAGAGACAGAGAGGAAAATCTTCTGTCCAATGGTTCACTCCCCAAGTGACCACAACAGTAGGAGCTGAGCCAGTCCAAAGCCAGGAGCCAGGAGCTCTTCCGGGTCTCCCAGAAGGATGCAGGGTCCCAAGTATTTGGGCCATCCTCAACTGCTTTCCCAGGCCACAAGCAGGAAGCTGGATGGGAATCTGGGCTGCCGGGATTGAAACCGATGCCCATGTGGGATCCTTGCACGTTCGAGTCGAGGGCCTTAGCTGCTAGACCACGCCGCTGGTCCCATGATAATCATTTTAAAATGTTCTTTTGGCTTGGAAATTTAGAGAAACCAAAGATACAACATATTCAAAGTAAACTGATATAAATTGAACTGGATAAGATGGATAAGAAATTGGGTATTGCAAAGAAAAAATAATGAACTTAAAAGCAAAGCAGTAGAAATTATTCAAAATGACATGTAAGAATTCCAAAATGGTGGAATAATTTCAGACAGCTTAATATATGAGTGAGATAACTGAAATCTCTGAGAAGAAATATTTGAAGAAATGGTAAACTATCTGAATTTGATGAAAATTTTAAACCAACCAATATGGGGAATTTATTTTGCTACAAGTACATGAAACATGAATAACCACTGCCTCCCCACCACAGCTGAAATCAGAATCAGATTTCTAAAGATTAGTGTTCAACAGAATTTTTTAAAAAAGATTTATTTATTTTATTGGAAAGGCAGATATACAGAGGGTAGAAGAGACAGAGAGGAAGATCTTCCATCTGATGGTTCACTCCCCAAGTGACCACAATAGCCGGTGCTGCAACCAATCCATAGCCAGGAGCCAGGAACTTCTTTCCAGGTCTCCCAAATGGGTGCAGTGTCCCAAGGATTTGGACTGTCCTCAACTGCCCTCCCAGGCCACAAGCAGTGAGCTGGATGGGAAAGAGGAGCTGCTGGGAGGAGACCTGTGTGGGAGACCTTGTGTCTAAGAGAGGGAGACACAGAGGTATTCTATCCACTGGTTCACTCCCTAAATAGCTGCAGTGACCAGAGCTGGACTGATTCAAAGGTGAGAGCCAGGAGCTACTTCAGTGTCTCCTACATAGGTTCAAGGGCCCAAAGCCTTGTGCCATCCTTTACTACTTTCCCAGGCCATCAGCAGGGAGCTGGATTGGAAGTGGAGCAGACTCGAACCACACTACACGTGGAGGTTTCACTTACTAATCCACTGTGCCAGCAGTAAATAATTTTTTAAAGTGTTCTATATCATAGGATTAATTGGAATATATTGGTTTTCCCACTGTGCACCTGTTTGCCATTAGAAGGTTTATTTAGCCTTAAAAATCTGTGTACACAATAAGTTATTTTATTATAGTTTGATTTCAAAAAGAGTGTTTGAAAGCATTTTAAAATTGCAAGGTGGTTAAATTCAAAGGTTATTAGAAATGACAAAATAGTCATGTATCAGAAAAATTTAAGTAATGAATGCATGGAAAATATACATGCTGGCTCAGTTGGATAATTGTCCACCCACAAGTGATAGTAGCTCTAACGGATACTTGTTCTTGTCCCAACTGCTCCACTTCCAATCCAGCTCCCTGTCTATGATCTAAGGAAGCAGTGGAGGATGGCCCAAGACCTTGGAACCCTGCGTCTGTGTCGGAGACCCCAAAGGGGCCCCTGGCTCCTGTCTTCGGATCAGCTCAGCCATGGCCGTTGCAGCTATTTGGAGAGTGAACCAGTAGCTGGAAGATATTTCTCTTTGTCTCCTCTTTGTAAATCTACTTTTCCAATGAAAAAAAAAAAAGCAGAAAATATGCAGTATTTGTAAGGCAGATTGGAGTAGCCTTAAAGTACTTGCTTATACAAAATGCTTTATACCTGGTATACTGGTAAACATTTTAACAAGAAGCATAAGGTGTGATGTTGGTCTTGCTTTGGCATTCACGTTATTGCTGGTTTTGTAAGAAATAAAATCTTTTTGAAAGAAATGTGGCCTTATGCTGATGCCTTTCTGCTCAGGTAACTACTTGATGACTCAATGTTTAGATGAGCCTATCTTATTTTTACTATGTTCATGTTCTGTTTCTCCATTTAGATATGAATATCGCGTGGAGATGGTTCACCAGTCTTGCAATGATCCTACCAAAAATATCATTAGAGAATTTGCGTCTGATTTTGAAGTTGGAGAATGCTGGGGCTATAATAGATTTTTTCGTTTGGACTTACTTGCAAATGAAGGATACCTGAATCGACAAAATGATACAGTGATACTAAGGTAATTAGAAATACTTGGTACTGGGCTTTTGTTATGAGGGAATAATACCACAGATCTTTATGTCAGTGTATTCATTGAATAAAAATGAATATTGAACTCCACATTGGCTATACCCCCACCACTTTCTTGACTGTTACATTTTAGGAGTCCTATTCAGTCAGTGAGTAATAAAAATCAGAAATTTGTTCCACATTTCATAGTAATTCCATTAAAAATGAAATCCACCAGAAGTGGAGCATCATCAGTCATAAAATTGAATACAGAATGCTCCAAAATATGACAAGTGGAATATACCATGCCTGACCTAATATATCACAAGCCCATCAAAAGTGTTTTACATTACCTTCTTGATGTGCATATAAAGTACATATGAAACAAATTAATTTTATGCTGTGACCTAAGTCCTGTTTCCAGTTATCTCTGCATATATATCCGAATGTTACAACATTGAAATAATCTAAAATTTTCAATCACAGGCATTTCAGATAAAGATTACCCATTTTACACTTCTAGTGTATGTAATAATGTCTCGGTTATCTATTGTGTAATTTTGTCATTTGAATAGTGAAGGATTTAAATTTTTTCTTTTTTTTTTTTTGGTTTATGTATGACATATGGGTGAGAAGCTTTACAAGCTTGATTTTAATGTGATTCAGTTCTTTCTAGATAATACTGCATTAAAAGTAAAGAGAAATGAAATAATCCTGTTATCTACCAGAAAGAACAGAACATAAACACTGGCTGAGAGACAGCAGCCTTACTCGATACGGGAATAGCTTTACAAACAGGGGTTGTATGATGTAATTACTTGATTAAAATGAGGACTACAGTCTTTAACAAGGGAATTCAACACTTGATTGTGGCAAAAAGGCTGAGAAGCAATAAAAACAAGAAATTCAAATGTACTCTGAGCTGAGAAGTTTTAGGTTGACATTTGTTATCAAAACAATTTTTGAAGTGTTTTTCCTTTTTGGGGGAGGAATTGCCTAATATGTTCCTAAATGATACTCATTTCAAGCTTTTTGTTTCTACATATGTTGGATAAATGATTTGTTCTCATTTAAACCTTTACTGTTAAAATGTTTTTTAAAGCTTTTTCGGGAAAATAAAGAAGCGAAAGCATAACATTTAGTGAAATACAGTGCTTAACCTCGGAAAAATTCATGTTGTCACTTTCTTTTCGGGATTTTACCTTACTTGGTTCTACTTGTTTGGAAGGCAGAAAGAGAGAGAGCTTCCACTTTTGCACTCCCCAAGTGTCCACCAGAACTGAGGCTGGGCAGCTGAAATCTAGTAGCAAGAAACTCAATCAGAATCTCCCCGTGTAAATGGCAGGTTCTTAAGTACTGAAAGTGTTGCTTGGTGCTTCCCGGAATGCACATCAGCAGGAACCTAGAGTCAGGGCCAGCGCTCGGACTAGGCCCTTTGATGTAGGAGGTATGTGTTGCAAGCAGAACTCTTAACTGGTAGGCCAAATACCTACTCCTCAGGGGTTTTGTTTGTCTTTTGATTACTCAAGAGGAATAATTTGTTGCTAATGCATGCTTTAGCAATAGAGAGGATTTCAGAATTACATATTTGCCATCCTACAAAAGAGCTGGGTTTTTTGTGGTTGTTTGTTTGTTTTAAGATTTGTTTAATTTATTATTTATTTTTATTGGAAAGTCAGGCTTACCGAGAGGAGGAGAGACGGTGAGAAAATCTTCTATCTGCTGGTTCACTCCCCAAGTGACTGCAACGGTCAGAGTTGAGCCGCTCTGAAACTAGGAGCCAGAGCCCCCTCTGAGTCTCCCACACGGGTGCAGGGTCCCAAAGCTTTGGGCAGTCCTCAGCTGCTTTCCCAGGCCCCAAGTAGGGAGCTGAAAGGGAAGTCGGCAGTCAGAATATGAACCAGTGCTTATGTGGGATTCCCGCATATGTAAGACAAAGGACTTCAGCCATTTTTTTTTAAATTAGTTTGTTTATTTGTTTGCAGCCTGCCACAGAGAGAATTGGAGAGGACATGATATCTGCCATCTGGTGATTCATTTCCCAAATGGCTGCCCAGCCAGGAGCCAGGAGTCCCATCTGGGTCTTCTGTCTTCCCAGGTGCGTTAGTGGAAAGCTGGATCAGAAGCACAAGACCTAGGGCTTGAACCATTGCTTGGATTCACAAGCAGTGGCTTAATTTTCTGTGCCATGACAGTGATTCTTTTAGTGCTCTGTAGAATTTATAGCTGTGTTTTCAGGGTGAGTTGGCAGTATTTTGCTGGTGGGATTATTTTTTTATGCAGAGCTGTTGTTTTAAGATTTCAGGTACGTTCACCAACTTTTTTTCAAAAATGCCGGGACCAACATTGGTATATCACTCAATTGGAAAGTGCGCAAACAAGTTACATACAACAGATAAACAATCTTAAAGAGGTAAGGAAATAACAAATTTCTTACTTTTGTGGGGAGTGTTGTATTTTGATTAGACTTGGGATATTTATCACTGTGTGTAGTGTTATAGAATGAAATCCGCTCATCCTTTTCCCATCCTTACCGCATAAGAGCCTCTAGTTCCACACTGTCCAGGAGAGTAAATCCTGGCTGCAGATGTCTGTGCAAAGTCAACTGAAGTTTGCGGATGTTCCCTAAGGGCAGTGGCCACATTTTATGAGCTTTTGTTATTGTACAGTGCAGATATGCAATGTTTTTCTCCTCACATAAAGTTGTATTACACAGCAGCACTGTAGTCTGAGGTCATTTCTGTTTTGTTTCAGTGATTCAACTAATTCTCTTTTGCAAGGGAAATATGAGTTAAAACATTTATTTTCCTGTGAAGTGTAATTTTTAAAACTTGCTGACCACATATTTCTGATTGTATCTGTAGCTTAGAATGGATATGAAAGAAGGATCAGAATGAATAGCACAATTTGTTTTATCAGATTGTTCTCAAACATTAGGTAGGAGAAATGGTATATTGTGACTTACATCTGTACTATTCTTGTTTTAAAAGAGACTTACCATTGAACTGTCTCGAACTCAGAAATCAAGAGATTTGTCACCACCAGATAATCATCTTAGCCCCCAAAATGATGACACTCCTGAGGCTCGAGCTAAGAAGTCTGGCTCATGCTCTGACATGCTTCTCGAAGGTGGCTCCACTGCAGTTTGTATAAGAGAGGCCAAAGAGGATGAAGAGGATGAGGAGAAGATTCACAATGAAGATTATCATGTAATAATTAGGCCAGTGTGAATTTGATTTTTTTGTTTGTTTGTTTGATAAGAGACAAAATAGGATCACAATTTCTTTTTTTTTTTTTAAGATTTGTTAATTTTTTTTTTTTAAGATTTATTTTATTATTTTTTTATTGGAAAGGCGGATATACAGAGAGGAGAGACAGAGAGGAAGATCTTCTGTCCAATGATTCACTCCCCAAGTGAGCGCAACGGGCCGATACTATGCCGATCCGAAGCCAGGAACCTCTTCCGGGTCTCCCACATGGGTGCAGGGTCCCAAAGCCTTGGGCCGTCCTCGACTGCTTTCCCAGGCCACAGGCAGGGAGCTGGAAGGGAAGCAGGGCTGCCGGGATAGAACCAGCACCCATATGGGATCCCGGGGGTGCAAGGCGAGGACCTTAACCACTGCGCCACCGCGCCGGTCCCAAGATTTGTTAATTTTTATTGGAAAGGCAGATTTACAGAGAGAAGGAGAGACAGAGAGGAAGATCTTCCGTCCAATGATTCACTCCCCAAGTGAGCGCAACAGTCGATGCTTTGCTAATCCAAAGCCAGGAACCTCTTCTGGGTCTCCCACATGGGTGCAGGGTCCCAAAGCTTTGGGCCGTCCTTGACTGCTTTCCTGGTCCACAGGCAGGGAGCTGGAAGGGAAGTGGGGCTGCCGGCATTAGAACCGGTGCCCATATGGGATCCCAGGCATGCAAGGCGAGGACCTCAACCACTGCGCCATTGCGCTGGGCCCTGTGTGACTTTTTTTTCCCCCAAGACTCAGCAGCCCAGCGGGAGTAGGGGATAGAATTCTGTTGACTCTGTTATTCTTTTCTTTCTGGTTCATGGCCTGTATGGAATAATTGGCTGGGTGGAAACATTTGGAATAGAAATCCTGTTTGCTGTTGTTTAGCATGAGCTTTCAGATGGAGATCTGGATCTGGATCTTGTTGGAGAAGATGAAGTGAATCACCTTGATGGCAGCAGCTCCTCGGCCAGTTCCACAGCAACAAGTAACACCGAAGAAAATGATATTGATGAAGAAACTATGTGAGTGTCCTGCAGAACTGCCAGCACAAGGCAGTCAAGTGCTAATTATTTGAAGCATGTTCACTTCCTGGTTAAAAGCGGGAAGGGGGGGGTCTATTGAGGATATACGGTGGCTTTGTTCTAGATATGGAACATTGTCTGTGAACAGAGCAACGTGAAGGAAAGACTAAGTCACTAGATAGTTTCTTCCCTCTGGGCCTAAGCCAAAAATTTTTGTTCTCTAAATTTTTATTAAGTTTTTTTTTTTAAGATTTATTTATTTTTATTGGAAAGGCAGATATACAGAGAGGAGGAGAGACAGAGAGGAAGGTCCTCCGTTCGATGATTCACTTCCCAAGTGAGTACAACGGCCGGTTCTGAACCAATCCGAAGCCAGGACCTTTTTCCAGGTCTCCCACGTGGGTGCAGGGTCCTAGGCTTTGGGTTGTCCTTGACTGCTTTCCCAGGTCACAAGCAGGGAGCTGGATGGGAAGTGGAGCAGTTGGGATTAGAACCAGCGCCCAAATAGCATCCTGGTGCATTCAAGGTGAGGACTTTAACCATTACGCTATTGTGCCAGGCCCTTATTAAATTTTTAAAGATTTATTATTGTTGAATGGAGAGGAAGAGAAAGATCTTCCATCTGCTGGTTCACACCCCACATATCCACAGCAGCTCGGCTGGGAGAGATAGAAGCCCAGATCCAGGAATTCTGTCTGGGTTTCCCACATGAGTGGCAGGATAAGAAGTATTTGGGCCATCCTTCGCTGCCTCCCGGGCACATTCTAAGCAAGCTGTCTCCGGACCAGGGTGTGGCTGGGACTTGAGCTCTGTAGAATTAGAGCTTTTTAAGCAGTCATCTGGGTCTCACATGGGTGCAGACAGCCAAAACTCAAATCAGCACCCATATGGGATGATGGTGCTGAAAACTGAGCCACTGTTCTGGCACCAACAGTTTCTTTAAATATCCAAACTAGCACTGATTTGTATTGTTCCATTATGGAACTGTTCGTGCCAAAACAATGGCCCACAAGCCATGTCATAATGCCTGCGTTCAAGTCCTGCCTGTGCTTGCATTCCAACTCATATTGGTCAGTCTTAAAGATAGCAGATGATGGGGCCTGGCGCGGTGGCGCAAGTGGTTAAAGGTCCTCGCCTTGCACGCCCGGGATCCCATATGGGCGCTGGTTCTAATCCCGGCAGCCCCACTTCCCTTCCAGCTCCCTGCCTGTGGCCTGGGAAAGCAGTCGAGGACGGCCCAAAGCTTTGGGACCCTGCACCCGCGTGGGAGACCCGGAAGAGGCTCCTGGCTTCAGATTGGCATAGTATCGGCCCGTTGCGCTCACTTGGGGAGTGAATCATCGGACGGAAGATCTTCCTCTCTGTCTCTCCTCTCTGTATATCTGCCTTTCCAATGAAAAAATAATAAAAATAAATCTTTAAAAAAAAAAAAAAAAAAGATAGCAGATGAGATGGCACAAACATGTGGGTCTCTGTCTCCCCCATGAGAGTCCTGTCTGTATTTAATGGCTCCTGGCTTTGGTCTGATCCAGCTGTACTTATTGTGGGCATTCCATAGTGAATGGAAGATCCATTTCTCTGTCTCCTTCATTCTTTTTTTAAAAGATTTTTAAAGATTTATTTATTTTTATTGATAAGTCAGATATAAAGAGAGGAGGAGAGACAGAAGGGAAGATCTTCCATCCGTTGATTCACTGCCCAAGTGGTTGCAACAACTCGAGCTGAACCAGCTCCAAAGCCAGGAGCCAGGATCTTCTTCTGAGTCTCCCATACAGGTTCAGCATCCCAAAGCTTTGGGCCGTCCTTGACTACTTTCCCAGGCCACAAGCAGGGAGCTAGATGGGAATTGGGGCCACCAGGATTAGAACTGGCGCCCATATGGGATCCTGGCGCATACCAGGAGAGGACTTTAGCTGCGAGGCTACTGCTCTCAGCTGTCTCCATATCTTGCTATGCTTTTCAAATACATGCAAGTAAATAGATGAATTTTAAAAGGGAGGTGCAGGCACATGGTGCAACAATTATGATGCCAGTTGGTGTGACCACATCCCTAAGTGCAATGCCTGGTTCAAATCACAGCTCTTTGTGATCCAGCTCCCTGCTACAGTGCGTCCTGGAAGGCAACAGATGATAACAAGGGGCTTTGTGTGAGCCACATGAAGGATTCTGTGTGTGTCCCTCTCATTATTTCTTTTCCTTTGTTTTTCATTTAAAACAAAATGAAAATAAATAAAACTTAAAACAAAAATAAAACTAAAGAGAGAAGAAGAGAAGGGATCCTGTCTTCACAGGAGAAAGCTGTGTACTAGTGTCATAAAATGTATTGAGGCTGACAGTGTCAATGCATTTTACTCTGTGAGAATGATGAGGTTTACATATTCTTAGGTCTGGAGAAAATGATGTTGAATATAACAACATGGAGCTGGAAGAGGGGGAGCTCCTGGAAGATGCAGCTGCTGCAGGACCTCCAGGTACAGAAGGCGCACCCCTCGGGCTGCCCCATCTTCTCTGGCCCTGTTGTGTTTCCACAGGTGGTGGCCCCACTCTGAGTAATTCATGCTGCTCAGTACTGCTTGTTACACTGTGGATTTTATGTGCATTACTATTTCTATTTAAAATTGTAATAGTAGCTAACTACATTGGCAGAATGTGTTCATTTACCAGGAACTGTGTGAAGCACTTTGTTAAGTTCTGTGAGAAGGATTTTTTTTTTTTTAAGATTTATATATTTTTATTACAAAGATAGATATACAGAGAGGAGGAGAAACAGAAGATGATCTTCCAATCCCCAAGTGACTGCAATGGCTGATGCTATGCCGATCCGAAGCCGGGAACCAGGAAACTCCTCCAGGTCTCTCATGCGGGTGCAGGGTCCCAAGGCTTTGGGCCATCCTCGACTGCTTTCCCAGGCCACAAGCAGGGAGCTGGATGGGAAGTGGAGCTGCCAGGATTAAAATTGACGCCTATATGGGATCCTGGGCACACTCAAGGCAAGGACTGTAACTGCTAGGCCACGCTGCCAGGCCCATACATTTATTTTTAGTAGCCAAATAGTAGAACTCAAATTCCTTCTTGTCAGAACAGAGAAATAAATAGGATATATTCATATACTGTGAAAATAATAAACAGTAAGTTTATTTTGGGAAGCTTTCTGGGAAACTCTCCTGGATCCCATTCACTTATATGGGATGGAACTTCAAATCTAACTTTTAAAACTTCTTTGGGCGAGTATTGAGGCGAAGTGGATGAAACTGCTGCCTGCAATGCCTGTGTCCCAATTGATCCCCCGTTTGAGGACAGGCTGCTCCACTTCCAGTTCAGCTCCCTCCAAGTGCACCTGGGGAAGCTGTGGAATGGCCTGAGTGCTTGTGCCGCTTCATCCACAGGGGAGACTGTCAAAATTTCGTTCTTCTGGTTTCGACTAACCTGGCTCCAGCTGTTGTGGTCATCTGAGGAATGAGCCAGTGGATAGACAGTGCCTCCCTCTGTATCTGCCTTTTTCTGTTGCTCTGTCTTTTAAATTAATGAATCAGTCTCTCTCTCTGAGGATAGGATAGTTGTCTGTTTAATAGGAGTTGCTGTGGGCGCAGAGATGGTAGGAGATACAGATTTGGCAATGAGATCAAAATTCCTAGAAGAGGTATTAGAGGAAGATGAGGACATGAATGTATAAAAATATGTAAATTATGAATTGGCCTGAAGCTTCTGAGTAATGGAAATTTCTCATAAGTTATTTCCTATTAGAATTGTTTGAATTACTCATGTATAGTCAGAACTTGATAATTTTATATTTTTTATTATGAACTTAAGATTTTGTGCCTTTTATCTTTTTTTAAAATCATTCCTCGCTTTAAAATGTATTTAAATAGCTTTATTAAAGAAGGCCAATTTAAACCCTGAATTATCTGAATCTCATATTTGTGATGTATTTCTCTAGGTACTAGAGAAAAATCAGATGCTTTCCTAACTGAAGCTTAGTCCAGTAGAAATGTGTAATACTGTACTACATTCATTAACAAATAAGCTAAAAACCTGTAAGTTATACTCCAATGTTTAATCAAACTGCAAAAACATCTGCTAAGGCATAATGACCTACGCATGTTTTGGTCCAGAGACCTGGAAGAGATTGCTCTTGTAATGTCTAGTGGTTTGGAAACTGTCAACTGGGGGAATTTGTGATCTTTCATCTAAGACCAGTGGATAATGAAGGGGTCTGTCTTCACCTTTGCTCACCTTCACATCTCATCCCCCAGTTTGGTGCATTGTGCACACTTGTTATGTGTTAACTCCACGGATGTTGCTGATGGTTAGCCCCGAGCAGTCTGTGCCATTGAGACTGCTGCTCAGTTCCTGGGTGGCCGCACACCTCTTAATTAATTAATTAATTAATTAATTTTTTGGTAAGGCTACCATTTTTCCATGTTGTTTCCTTCATGTTTAAAGGGGGTATTAAGGGAGAAGGCCCACCCAATTTCCCACCCTCCCCAGGTCCCGGATATAGGGTATGCTCTGAGGTTCTTGCTCAAGTGGTTTTGATATTTCAACAGTTATGAATCACTGCCAGTCTTGCCACTCCAAGCACTATGAGGTCCTTGAAGAATCCACTGATTAACATAGTCCATCATAGATGAACATGAACTCTTAGAGACAGATTGCTTGTGGAAGCAATCATTCGAATAGTATACGTAAAATGTATGCAAATGCATGCCATCCATTACATTTCTGTTTCTTTTGCAGGTGGTAGCCATGGCTACATGGGTGCCAGTAGCAGAATGTCACGAAGAGCACATTTATGCTCTGCTGCTACCAATAGTTTATTGGATATTGATCCCCTAATTTTAATACATTTGTTGGACCTTAAGGACCGGAGCAGCATGGAAAATTTGTGGGGCTTACAGCCTCGCCCACCTGCCTCGCTTTTACAGCCTGCAGGTACAGTAGTAGCAGTGTGATCCTTTCCTTTTCTCCCATGGCTCTCTAAAGGAGTGCTTCAATTTTCATTGGAATATTTCATGTGTTATAACCTGATCTGTCTCTATAGCAAATTTTGCTTTAATACAGAAATGTTATATTTAGAGGCATTTTTTGAAGGTACAATTCTTGAAAATTTGGTACTCAGATTGGTAGACTCTTCAACCATGTTTGTGGACTCTTCAGCCCATGTTGTTTGTAAAGGCCTAACGGATACCAGTTTTCAGTTTGTGGGTAGTTATGTAACTTGGCTTATCTTATTGAAAACCTGTAAATGACATGACTGTGTTTCCAATCCAGGCAATTAAAATGCTAATGGTAACAAATGGAGTCAGGGAGAAAGTCAGAAGAAGAAAGTAGTGATGTTGAGTTTTAACTTTTCTGAGTTGGATGCACTGATGAAACACGGAAGGCCTAGAAGACAGTTTAGAACCAAACCATAAAATAAAATGAGGACACTCATGTCTTTGTTCTCATTAATGAACCTGTCATAAATTTCTTTGAAAGGCAGAGAGGTGGACGGACAGGCAGGCAGATATGCACACAGAAAGAGCTGGAAACTTAGCCAGAGTCTCTCGCTCGCATGGCAGGCACCCGACTGCTTGAGCCGTTCCCGTGATGCCTTTCAGGTGAAAAATCGGAATTGGAAGCCAGGACTCAAAACGCAAGCACTGCTGTAGGGGTGTGTGTCCCATGGGCATTTTGGTCACCTGCCCCACTAGTGGAGGTCACGCTGATGCCTTCTATGTCAGCTTATTGTTCACACTGTATTTGTAATACCCTTTGCATAAAATATTTTCATGAATATTAACATTTATATTAATAATAATTTGTCTCTTTTCTTTCTTAAGCGTCATATTCTCGAAAAGATAAAGACCAAAGGAAGCAGCAGCAAGCAATGTGGCGAGTGCCATCTGACTTAAAGATGCTGAAAAGACTCAAAACGCAAATGGCTGAAGTTCGGTGTATGAAAACTGATGTAAAGAACACACTTTCAGAAATAAAAAACGCTGCTGCTTCTGGAGATGTGCAGACAAACCTTCTTTGCGCGGACCAGGCAGCCCTGGCTGCGTGTGGGCCTGCAACCTCAAGCAGATTGCAAGGCTTGGGAATGGAGCTCTTGGCGAAGTCGTCGGTGGCCAGCTGCTACGTACAGAACTGTAAGTGAACAAGTTTGTGTTAATATCATTTTTTTTTTTTTACATGTAACAGGAAACTTGAAGACAAGTTATTTTCAGGATAACTGCATTTAGACATCTCTATTCCAGCGAGTTAAGAGTAGAAGTGCTTGTTGCCTTGTTTTTTTTAAACCCCCATGCAGGATTGAAAGACCTTGTGAGATCTCAGTAAGAGGCTTGAGTTTAATTCTTATTTAAGGAGGAAGTCCACAGAGAGTAAACATCAGAGGGTTGTCTATTACCCGATTTGCTCCTTGCGAAAGTGACTGTTTTGTGTGGAGAAGTATCTGAGAAGGGTTGAGAACTGGAGCTGTGAGACTGACCCTAGAGCATTACAGTGGCCTGTGTGAACGTGGTGCGGCGTCCTCGGGTCGAGGCAGTAGGTAGATGGCCTTGCCCTTGGCCAGTCGCCTTCCTTGACAAAGGCTTGTCTTTCTTAGTTCTGCCAAGGTTGGTACCAAACCAGTCCTATTCTAGTGCGCAGGAGGGAAATTAGTTCATTACACACAGTGGAAGCTTTAGACCAGCCCACCTCACGGTGCTAGCTGGGAAAAGGCTCGGTAGTTTTAGGGAAAGAGAAAACCCACTGATGGTATTCAAGTTTTGTCTTAAGAACTTGGTGACTGATGGTGTCATTTACCTAGAGGGAAATGAAATAAGCAGTTAGTGTGGTTTGAGAGGAGGTAATAGCTGGAAGTCAGGAATTTTTAATTTTAGAATTTCTGCCTAATTTTTATAGATTCTTGTTTTTTCCTGAGATTCTTGTTGTTTTTACTGCTTGCGGAACAGTTGAGAGACTCCATCTAGGACTTCACTCCCCCAGTGTGTGTGGGGGTGTGTGGTAGTAGGGGATCCAGGTGCCTGCACCATCGTCGCTGGCCTCCCAGGGTGTGCCTTAGCAGGAAGCTGGATTAAAAGCAGAGTAGCTGGAGTTTGAACCAAGCTCCTCTGTATGAGGTGCAGATATCCTAAGTGCCAGTTTAACCAGCCGTACCCCACCACCCACATCAGAAGGCTGGCATTCTTGTTTCAATTTGGGATGATTGTAAGATACTCCGGTGAGATGTCATAGACTCCGTAAAGCTCAGAGATCAGAGCTAGAAATAGAAGGTTGGGAATCAAAGAAGCAGATGTTATTTAAACCTTGGGCTGAGTAGGTTCATGTATGGAGGGAGTCTCAATGGAGACAACTTACAGATGCACAGCTCTTAGCTAAAAGTTCTGACAAAAAGGGGCTGGCAAGGTGACACAGCAGGCTAATCCACTTGTAGTGACAGTATTCCATATGGGTGCTGGTTCATGTCCCAGCTGTTCCACGTCTTGTCTAGCTCTGTGCTGATGCCTGCAAAAGCAACAGGGGATGGACCACCTCCTTGGGCCCTGCGCCCTCATGGGAGAATTGCAAGAAGCTCCAGGCTCCTGCATTTAGACTGACCCAATGCTGGTTTTCGAACTCATTCCTATAAACTGAACCAAATGAAATTGCCAATACACAATTTTTGAAAAAGCTAACATGACATCACATTTGTTTTGTAGCAACCTATCAAAATGACATAATGATTATATTGACCATTTTCAGTGGTTAGCTGGAGGTTCTTCCAGTAATGGCTTCCATGGTTCCCACTGCATCATTTTTCTTGCCAGACTTAGTTCATTTTTAAAAAATTTATTTTTATTGCAAAGTCAGATATATAGAGAGAGGAGGAGAGACAGAGAGAAAGATTTTCCATCTGCTTTTTCACTCTCCAAGTGGGCACAACAGCTAGAGTTGAGCCATCTGAAGCCAGGAGCTTCTTCTGGGTATCCCACACGGGTACAGGGTCCCAAGGCTTTGGGCTGTCCTCGACTGCTTTCCCAGGCCACAGGCAGGGAGCTGGATGGGAAGAGGAGCCGCCGGGATTAGAACCACTGCCCATATGGTTTCCCAGTGCATGAAAGGGGAGGACTTTAAGCACTAGCCTACTGCACCGGGCCCAGAGACTTAGTTCATTTTAAGCCCTAAGAATCAGTCCTTCTACTTGGCTACCCTGAAGTTGATCTTGCAATTTTGTAACATCTGATTTAATTTTCACCATACTTTTCACTACAGCAGTCTTCTTGAGGAGGCCCGCCATGTCGGCCCACGCAGCCAACAACCGCCAATGCGCAGCACGTGCAGCACATACACACTGCTGTTTGGTATTGTTTAGCTCGGCATTTGTTGTGTTCTTTATCATACCCACACTTTTTCTCAGCTGCTATAATTTTATAGTTAATAATATTCTGACAAGCTTGCTTGCCATTTTTTAAATTGACAAGAGAACTTCGAGCTGGAGCAGCAGGTTTCCTTTTATAAAAGGTTATTTGAGGGCCCAGCGCAGTAGCCTAGCAGCTAAAGTCCTCACCTTGAATGCACTGGGTTCCCTGCACCCACGTGGGAGACCCAGAAGAAGATCCTGGCTTCTGGCTTTTGATCAGCGCAGCACCGACTGTTGTGCTCACTTGGGGAGTGAATCAGTTGGACGGAAGATATTCCTCTCTTTCTCTTCTCCTTTCTGTATATCTGACTTCGCAATAAAAATAAAATCTAAAAAAAAAAAAAAGGTTTGTTTGAAAGGCAGAATTGGAGAGTGGAAGAGACACAGATTTCCCATCTGCTGGTTCACTTCCCGGAATGCTGCGATACCCACAGCGGGCCAGGCCGCATCCAGAAGCCAGGAACTGCGGCTGAGCTTCCCGTGTGCGTGGCAGTGGTTCAGACACTTGCACCATCAGTCACCGTTCAGGTCTCAGCTGCAGAGTTAGAAAGCTGAATTGGAAGTGGACTTGAACTGGTATGGGATGTGGACAAAGTATTAGTTTAACGTGTTGTGCCACAGTTCCCATTCCACCTTCCAGAGTGTGTGAGCAGGAGCTGGAGGCGGGAGCTGGAGTGGGAGTCAAAGCAGGGACCTGTTTGGGATGCAAGCCTCTTAATTACCAAGCCTCAAATGGTGTTTTTTTTACACTGAGCCCAAAGTTGCATAGAATTAGATAAAATGCTTTTTTGACATTAATGATACTATTTTCATTTATTATCTTAATAACCTGCATTATGGTGAACTACATAGTTTTTTGTTATACTTTTCTTCTTTTATTTAAAGATTAGTTTTATCTTTTTATTGGAAAGTTAAATATATAGAGAGGAGGAAAGAGAGAGAGAGGATCTTCTGTCCATTGACTCATTCCCCAAGCGGCCTGAACAGCTGGAGCTGAACTGATCCAAAGCCAGGAGCCAGGATCATCTTCTGGGTCTCCCATGCAGGTGCAGGGTCCTAAGGCTCTGGGCCGTCCTTGACTGCTTTCCCAGGCCACAAGCAGGGAGCTGGATGGGAAGTGGGGCCACTGGGATACGAATCAGTGCCCATATGGGATCCTGGTGTGTGCAGGCTAAGAACTTTAGCTGCTAGGCTTCCGCACGGGGCCCTATGCTACTTAGTTTTGGTCTGTGATTATCTTAATATTTGCTGCTGTATTCAGTTTCTTAATATTTTACTTGGTATCCCTGACATGTGGCCAATAACTGAAATCACTGTAGTTTAATTACACTGTCCTTACTCATTTGAGTTCGAAATTCATGCCAGTTGCAAAGAATAAATTTGGGGCCTGGCGTAATAGCCTAGTGGCTAAAATCTGCCTGGCACACACCAGGATCGGTTTGGGTGCTGGTTCATATCCCCGCGGCCCCGCTTCTCATCCAGCTCCCTGCTTGTAGCCTGGCAAAGCACTAGAGGACGGCCCAAAGCCTTGGGACCCTGCACCTGTGTGGGAGACCTAAAACAAGCTCCTGGCTTTGGATTGGTTCAGCTCCAGCCGTTTCAGCCACTTGGGGAATGAACTAGTAGTTGGAAGATCTTTGTCTCTCCTCTCTGTAATTCAAACTTTCCAATAAACATAAATTAGATTTTTTTTTTTAAAAAAAAGGCTAAATTCAGAAGCTTTTTGTGCTTTTCTGTGCTGTGAAATTGTTTTAACATGTTATCTGCTTTGTTTTTTCACTTTGTTAGATTTTATTAGGCTTTTAGTATAATGAAGCTCAATTATAGAACCGTTTAGTAGCTCATTAAGGGATAGAAGTTTACCAGGCTTTTTAATTGCTGTTTATTGGTCTCTTGTTTCTCCTATTACTTATGTCAGTTTCCATAATTAGTTTTACAAGAAATTGTTTGTTTTATTAGATGTTAAATTTATTGATATAAATTTGCTCTGAGTAGTTCTTAAAATTAAATATCTGAGACTTCTAATTGTGGAGTGCACTCATGTATTTCATTGCTTGTTGTGTGTGGGGATAAATGCCCCCTGAACTGGCCCCCTGGGTGCCCAAGTCTCATACATTCTCAGCCGACTGAGAGTGCTGCCAGGAGGCAGGCTTCCTGCTGGGACCACAGCCACCTCCCTGGCCAAGGTGACGGGGCATTAGGTGCCTCACATTCCTGCCTTCCTGTTGGAGTGTCTGTGGCTCAGCGTGTCTGAGTACAGAGTTTTATTATGTTTCTTCCCCTGTTAATCTGTTTACTGCTATCGGTTCCTGTAACTTATGCTATGCTGTTGCCTAAAGCGTGGTGATTGCTGCCCAGATGCCTTGGGACCTATCTTTACAGGGGCTTGTGTGCTGTTTAACTGATGTGTAACTTGCCTGCCTGCCCTGCAACAGCTTTAGTGTGTAAGTGCCTAGAATAGTTGGACAGAATGTGCATCGGGTCACTTGCCTCTGCCTCCTCTGTGTCCCGCTTCTTCTTGGCGCAGTCATCACACCTTGGGTCCAGGTCCCCCCAACATGGGAGCCCAAGACTTTGGACCATCCACTACTTTCCCAAGCCATAAGTAGGGAGCTGGATCGGAAGTGGAATATATGGGACTTGTACTGGTACCATATGGGATACCAGCACTGTTGGTGGAAGCTTAGTTTACTGTACCATAGCACCAAACCCTAATTCATTAATGTTAAGGGTTTAGATTTTCTTATTATTACTGCTTTGACCACAAATACTTTTCATTTGAGGGACTATAATTATAATTTCTATTTGTCTAATTTCATACACACAGAAAAGAAATCTAATTGATTTCTCTTTAATACAGTAATGCTTTACAGTTTCCAAGTGTTTGCTGTATTAATGGGTGCACGTGTGTGTATATGTTTGTGTATCTATTTCAGAGGCAAGAGGGCTGCCTGCAGTTACTGTCTAAATGCCTACCTCAGCTGGGCCTGGGCCAGGCTGAAGCCAAGGACATGAACTCAGTCCCCGTATCCTCTGTGGGTGGTATGAAAGTGTCATGGGCTCGTTGGCTAAGCCTCAGCCTGGAGTGCCTGCATCTCAAGGTCCAGCTGCTCCATTTTGGATCAAGCTTTGAGCTTTTGGCCTGGGAAAACAGTGGAGGATGCTTTCCGGGGCAAGACTGTGAGCCCTGCACCCACGTGGGAGTCCCGGAGGAAGCTCAGCTTCCATTCCAAATAGTCCATTCTGACCATTTGGGCAAAGAACCAACACATAGAAGGGTTTTCTCGCTCTCTCTTTCTCCTTCTCTCTGTAACTTTCAAATGAAATAAGATCTTAAAAAGAAGAAAGTAATTCCTTTAGGCTTGGTCATTACCCACCTGATCCCGAGTCCAGCTGGAGCTGAGCCTCAGAGCAGGGCACCCTGATACTGGAGGCATGGAGGGGACCCGGGGCTCAGCAGCACCCTCCCCCGGAGGTTTTTAATTTTTTATAATTTAATTGCACTAACGTTGGTGTGATTTTTTGTTGTTGTTGTTGTTATGGCATTTATATATGATTTTGCGTTCCACTAGCAGCGAAAGAGGAATGCATTTGTCTTAAAGCCGGTGGCGCCCATAGAACGTTCCTGTTTATTTGTGACACAGTAGACAAGCAGCTTGTGTGCGTGGTTGGAGTGACCCTTTCTCTGGCTGCGCTTCCTGCCATTTGGTCATATTCACGAGTATTTTTCAATGTCTTTGCAGCCGCAAGTAAGAAGAGTAATTCACCTAAGCTAGCTCGGTCTAGTATTGCAGGCAGTCTGTCGCTTCGGAGAGCAGTGGATGCTGGGGAGAGCTGCCGTTCCAAGGGAGATGGCCAGGCTCTCTCTGAAGGTACATGGGGCGGGGGGGGAACGACGACACTTCGGGATGTAGGTTCGGTTGGTAGATTTCTTTCACTGGAGATTTATGTGACGTTGTGCAGCTTTAGACACTGAAAGGCACCACAAATGTGAAAGTGTAGCTTGCAGGACTTTTGGTCTCACAGTACCGTAAGAAATGAGTGAGCCCGTTAGACTGAGTGTTGTGACTCTAATTTTCAATAGGTGGCATCGGAACGGTTCGTTTTCAAGTTGGTTTTGAAGTAACCACTGTGAGCCCTGATTGAGTTTAGAAGGGATGTAGCCTGACACTGATCTCACTTAGAGGACCCTGTGTGTGGTTGTCTGCTTTCTGACCGTCCTCCTCTCCCTCGCAGGCGCCCCGGGCAGCTCGCAGTGTGGGAGCAGGCACAGCTCTCCCCGCACCTTGACACACGGTGTTATCAGCGACATTCTGCCCAAGGCAGAAGAACGGCAGTGCAAAGCCCTGGATTCCCGTGCTGTCGTGGTCGCCGTGTTCAATGGCCTACCTATGGTAGAGAAGAGGAGGAAAATGGCTGCTTTGGGGTAAATCTCTTTCTTTTGTTCATGTGATGAGCTAACAACTGACAGCTTTGCTTGAAACTTTGTCTCCATACTAATAAACGAAATCGATCTCTCTCTATTGTTTAGCAGGCAGAATGTTGATGAATTGCATTAAGATGTCACTTTAATATATCATAGATGTTTCTTTTGTTGCTGCTGTCGGGTTTTTTAGTTGGATGAGTAGTGCTAGAACAAAGAGAGGACATAGAGGACAGCAGGACAGACACCTGCATCCTGCCCTGTTTGGGAGAAGCCTGGATCCTCTTCCAGTTCAGCTTCCTGCTGTTGCTGGTCCTGACGACTCAGGACCCTTCTTCCTGCCACTCGCATGGGAGACCTGGAAACTGAGTTCCTCGCTTGGATCTTCACCCTGGCTCAGTACTTTGTGCTGCAAGCATTTGGGGAGACGTTCCAGCCATAGGCTCACTCCCCACATGCCTGCAGTAGCTAGGGCTGAAGCCGGAGGCCTGGGACTCAGCGAGTCTGCCACGCAGGTGGCTGGCACTCCACTGCTGCAGCCGTCAAGCCTGCATTGGCAGGCAGCTGGAACTGAAAGCCGAGCCGAGCTTGAACACAGCCACTCCTGTATGGGTGTCCTAGGCAGCGTGTTAGCACTGTGACAAACCAGTGTCTGTGCTAATCCATTTTATGGCTACTGAGTTGTTCTGCTTTGGAGCCTTTGAAAAGCATTCTGAGTTGAGAAAAATATGAGCATTCCTTAAACTTGATTTTATGTAGCTTTGAAGACCTGGGTCGTTACCAAATTTAAAAGGGCAACTACTAGTTTAATTTTTGGCTTCACTCAACTTTGAGCAGTATGAAGTTGTTAAAATCCCTGCAGATGATCTTGTATTTCTCATTAGCTTGATATATAAACACTTCTTTGAAGTTAAACTGCTGCCAACTTTTGCACATTATGTATTATACATGTATTTGTATCAGCCTTCAGCCATACAGATTAAATATATGTGGACATACATTTAAAAATGTTTAGTATTTTTCCAGTACATAAAGTTCCATACAAATATCTGCAACTGTTAGCTATAGTCTTCAGTTTACAGTGAGTTTTGTCTTCCAGCCTGGTTCATATGGGTATAGTCTTGTTCATGTGGTAGTGGTGGTGGTGGTGTTTTCTTTTCCTCTCTCTCTGCCTGATTTAAAGCATTATAAGCAAAAAGTTTAAATATTAATGCTGAGTGAAAGCGAAGTGGGGGAGGGACAGTGAGAATTCACCCATCTTTCTCTCCCGTCTGGTTAGTTTTCCAAGTCCCAGCCCACACACATTCCCTGCTGTTCTTTAATTTTTTTTTTTTACTCTTTTTTTTAATTCCTCTTTTATATTTTTCTTTTGTTCCTTAATTTTTTTATGTATGCTATGTCTGCTTAAGTTTTCTGTATTTTTTTTCCATTATTTTTAAAGATTTTATTTATTTTTATTGGAAAGGCAGATATACAGAGAGGAGGAGAGACAGAGAGGAATATCTTCCATCCGATGATTCACTCCCCAAGTGGCTGCAACAGCCAGAGCTGTGCTGATCCAAAGCCAGCAGCCAGGAACTTCCTCCGGGTCTTCCACGTGGGTGCAGGGTTCCAAGGCTTTGGCCCATCCTCTACTACTTTCCCAGGCCACAAACAGGGAGCTGGATGGGAAGCGGGGCCGCGGGGATTAGAACCGGCGACCATATGGGATCCTGACACATTCAAGGTGAGGACTTTAACTACTACACTGTAACACTAGGCCCAGGTTTTATGTATATTTAAGTGATATGGATATGTAGCTTTTTAAATACAAAAAATGCGGGGCTGGTGTTGCGGCATATCGGATAAGGTTGCTGTCTATGATGCCAGGATCCCATAGGGGCTGCACCACCTTCTTTCTATCCAGTTCCCTCCTCATGGCCTGGAAAAGCACTGGAAGGTGGCCCAAGGGTTTGGACCCCTGCCCAGCTGGCTTGGCCCAACTCAGCCATGGAGAGCGAGGCCCGCTGGGGAGTGACCCAGCTGATGGGAAAGCTCTATCCTGTGTCTTTCCTACGCCTGTGGTAGCTACAAATTTCAAAGAAATGACAGACGAATCTCTAGAAATAAATGCCTTGTTTTGTCCATGCATCTTGGGATCCACAGTTTGGCACAGTGGGTTAAGAGGCCACTTATTATACCTATACCCCGTATTGGACTGCTGGTTCTTCTCTGCTTGTGGTCTGGCTTCCTGCCAGCACACACCCTGGGCAGCACCATGTGATGGCTCCAGTACCTGAATCTCCCCACGCACTTGGGAGACCCTGACAAGTGCAGGCTCCTGGTCCAGCCTCGCACCTGCTGTTGCGTGCATCTGGGGAGCTGGCTAGTGGCTGGGAGACATCATCTGTGTGTCTTCCTTTCAAATAAAATGAAAATTAATACAAATTAAAAAATAATAAAAATAGCAAAATTTGAAATCTTGTGTTAATCACCAGAGCATATACCCTATTTGACTTGATATTCATGTTCAGGATAAGAAGCAAATAGTTTTCCGTGTCAATTACTGGTTCTATGAAAATATCGATTTGTATTTTTTTTCCTTTAGGGCTAATGCCAAAGGAGGCTGTTTGGAAGGCCTGCAGGTGCCGGATTTGGAAGCCAGCTCTGAAACTGAGGAGCTGCAGCCCGTGCTCCCTGAAGGAGCCACCGCTGCCGCGGAGGACGGTAAGCAAGGGTCAGGGCGGGCTCAGATGCGAGGCTGGAAGCATGCTGGGTTTTTTGTTTTGTTTTCTGATGTGGCAGGGGCAGGGAATCCCAGTTTAAAGTGTCACTGATATTTGCGGTTTGCAATCTGACATATGTAATTGAACAGGCCATTCAATGTGTGCTGCTGAAGTTTAGTTTCTAGGACATTAAACCCAATGAAAGGCAGAATGGCTTATTTACTACGTAAAATGATACTTTTTGTTTTTATTCTTATTTTCCATTTTACTATTTTGTAGGCACTGGGCTTCCTACCTCTCTCTTCCCTGAAACCCTTCTCTTCCTCATCTCGTCCCCTGTGTTTTGTAGTAAAACAATCTATCAGGTGTAGTCTGCTCTTTGTGTGGGTCATGACACTGTTTGTTTAGGTGATGGCAGAAAGTTTAATATTTTGTTATCTAGGTGTATTTGGAAGTTTCATTGGGGATCTACTTTTATTTAGTAGTAGAGATGCATTTTGTTGGTTTTCTTTGAATTCTGGTACTCTGGTCTCCATTACATCAAGTTTGTTTTTTTACTTGAACAGCAGAGTTACAGAGAGAGGGGCAGGGGGAGAGAAAAAAAGAATTTTCCATCTGCTGGTTCATTCTGCAGAGTTGAGCTTTTCTGAAGCCAGAAGCTTCTTGAGGTCTCCCACTTGAGTACAGGGGCCTAAAGATTAGATTAGGATCATTTTTTGCTGCTTTCCCAGACCATAAGCAAGGAGCTAGATCAGGAGTGTTGCAGCTGGGACACAAACTGACACCCATGTGAGATGCTGGTAGCATAGACTGAGGCTTAGCCTTCTAAGCCATGGCACTGATCCAGAAAGCATTTAGAGGGAGAAGAGACCTACAGATAAAATGTTCAATCAGTAATAATAAGCCACGTAGAGAAAAATGTGCCAGCTGTTGAATTTTTGTTAGATATGCAAGATGAATTAGGTATGTTCAGTTTATAAGGAAGATATTCCCTAAAACACTTAAGTCTTTGTCTTTAAAATCAGTCTTGATTAATGTGAACAGATTGTTCTGCTCTTCTTACAGGAGTTTTCCATTTGTTAGTTTTCCATTTGTTTCTTCCAAACTTACTTCTTTTTTAAAAGGCTGAGTGATCAAGAGTGGTAATAATCTATCTTCCATCTGCTGATTCCCTTCTCAAATAGCCTAAATAGCCACAGTGGGAGCTGGTGCCATGGTTTTGTGTGTTAATCTGTTGCCTGAGAAAAAGACGGCATTCTACATGAGTAACGATTCAAGTCCCAACTGCTCCACTTCCAGTCCGGCTCCCTGCTAATGTGCCTGGGGAAGCACTGGGGGATGGCACAAGAGCTAGGGCAGTGCATTCATGTGGGAGACCTGGAAAAAGCTGCCTACTGGCTGTATTCTAGCCCAGTCTAGAATTTTAGGCCATTTGGGGAGTGAACCAGTATAGGCAAGATCTCTTCCTGTCCTTACAGGAAGGTCTTAACTGGTGACCAGAAAAACTCTAGTTGTATACTGGATTCAGCAGAGGAATGAGTGTTCCATTAATTTAATCCAAGATTGATGTGTGACCAATGCTGTAGCGTTATTGGTCCACTGAATTAAAGTTAAACAACCAGGGCTGGTCCAGGTCAAAACCGGAGCTGGGAGCTCCATCCAGGTCCCCCTGCGGGTGCCTAGACTAACACACCCATATCCCAGATGTGGTGTCAACGAGTTGGGTCAGAGGCAGAACAGCGAGTACTCAAAGCAGCACTCCAGGTTGAGGAGTGAGTGGCCCAGGCAGCAGCCTAGCCACTGTGGCTCAACACTGTTGTCATGGTTGTGTTTATTTTTTGTTTTTAATTGAGAGGTAGCAAGAGAAAGACATGGATAAAAAGGGGGGGGCTATCTCCCATCCATTGAGTCGCTCTCCAGATGTCTGCAACAGCTGGATCTGGGCCAAGCTGAACTGGCAAGCAGGAACTCATTCTGGGTTTCTCACATCGGTGGCAGGGATGAGATATTGAGCCATCACCTCTCGCTTCCTGGAGTGCACATGAGCCGAAAGCTGCAGTCAGGAACAGAAGGGGGACCTGAACCCTGGGCACTGTGACATGCCATGTATCCATCCAGCATCTTAACCAGTGTGCCAGGTGCTCACCTTCAGTCATGTTTAAAATCTACAGTGGAGCTCTTGGCTCTGCCAACTTACTGTGTTACCTTCTGGTCTGTTGTCCACATTGTATCAAGTTCTTTGTTCCATACCTGAAAGTATGTTGCCTAATTTGGATGACAGAAGGTACTTGAAACAAGCTCTGTGTGTTGTCCTTTTTGTGTCCTTCATGTGCTAAGCAGGGAAGAATGCTGGCTGTGTTAATGATAGCTGGCATTGGGTCTATGTTTTTCCTCTTCTCGCTCCTTCCTCTGCACTCATTTCAGCTTCAGGGATTGATGAGTTGTGGTACAGCTGCCAGCGCGCACCTCTGCTGTGCTAGGAGGCCGTGGCGGGGGCAGTTTTAGGTTTTTCAGTTAACACCAGTTTGCATGTTAGGTTTCAGAGTTGGCATCATTATTTCCATAGAGGACATGGAGTACACAAGAATTTTAAAGTAATGTATTGATTGTTAAAACATTAAGAAAGAATTCTGTTGTGATTGGTGATCTTTATAGAAATCCTGTAGGGATTCATGATTTGTTAATACATTCTGGTTACAAATTATGATGGCTCAGATTGTCCACCATGTGCTATAATTATAGGCTCATTTTTCTTTTCATACAGTATTTTGGTGAAACAGCAATAGTATCTGGTTCGGAGTTTTTTTATTTCAGTGCCATTTATGTTTGGGACTGTGTAGTTCCTCACTGCAGGACAATTGCGCTCAGCACTTGCACAGGAACCTCAGCTCTTGCCTCCTGGGTGCCGTGGTAACCACCACCAGCAGCCTCTCTCAGATGGTCCAACCAGACGTGTTTCCTGACATTTAGAGAGACAGAGATCCCCCATGCACTGGCTCCCTGCCCGGACATCAGCAGCCAGGGCTGGCCCAGGAGCCCGCGACTCAGTCAGGTCTCCTGTGTGCTCGGCGGGGACGGCAGTACCCAGGCAGTTCCTGGGCTGTGCCCTGTGGCTTCCTGGGGTGCTCGTTAGTGCCAGCTGTGAGTGGAGCTGAGGCTGGAACCCGGGCACCGTGAGAGGGGATGTAGTCATCCCCATAGTGTCTTAACTGCCTCTCTTGAAGAGAAGATTCTGCAGAAACTTAAAGACGTCGACATGTTTAGCAGTCTTGCTTCTGGCTGGGAAATGTTTTGAATTACGCTTAAGCATCAATAAAATATAACTGTTTCCGTATACATGCCTATCATAAACGGTGCTTTTCCTTACTAACTGGAACCATTGCCATAACCCTCTACTGAGATTCCTGTTTAACAGTGTGATGTTGGAAAGCTTGGCTTTTTCCCATCCCAGTTGGTAGACTATGGAATTCCATCTATGAGGCCAGTTTCTTACTGCACAAAAGTCAGTGCCAGATAGGGTAGCATAGATCCCTCTGCCATGCCTGTGCCCAGGAAAAGCCTTCTTAGGCCTCTTAGGGTCTTGCCAGTGGCCACTCTAGGAGGAATCCAGGTCTAGTGAGCTGTGTAATAGGATTAGGATGCTTTGGGGAGGAGCCCTAGTTTTTTCTTTTTCTCTCTCTCTCAAGTAAATAAATCTTTTTTAAAAATGAGGTCACTGGGGGCCAGTCCTTAGCCTGCGGCGTCAGCATCTCATACAGACACTGATTTGTGTCCTGGTCGCTCCATTCCTGATCCAGCTCCCTATGATGACCCAGGAAGGCAGTGGAGGCTGGCCCTTGCACCTACATGGGAGGCCCAGAGAAAACTCCTTGCTCCCAGCTTCAGACCAGCCCAGCTCTGACCATGGTGGCCATCTGGGGAGTGAACCAATAGATTGAAGATCTCTCTGTCTCTTTCTCTGTTATTTTCACTTTCTTTTTTAAATTTATTTTTATTACAAAGCCAGATATACAGAGAGGAGAAGAGACAGAGAGGAAGATCTTCTGTCTGATGATTCACTCCCCAAGTAAGTGCAACGGCTGGTGCTGTGCCAATCCGAAGCCAGGAGCCTTTGCCAGAAGCCAAAAACCTCCTCCAGGTCTCCCAGATAGGTGCAGGGTCCTGACAAATCTCCTTGCAACCCAGCTTCCTGCTAATGCGCTTGGAAAGGTAGCAGAAGGCTGCTCAAGTTCTTGGTCCTCTGCCCCCCAAGGGAGCCCTGGATGGGATTACTGGCTCCATTTCAGCCTGACTGTTGAAGCCATTTTGGGAATGAACTACTGAGTGGAAGACAGATTGCTCACTCTTCCTGTCACTCCTTCTGTCCCTTTTTTTCTCAAATAAATAAATCCTGGCGGGGCGAGGTGGCCAGGTCTTGGGGTGAATTGTACCAGAAGTTAGTTCCATGTGGTGTGTGTGCAGGAACAGTGAGTGGCCACAAGGGGGAGGTAGTGCATGGCAGAAATAGCTGTTATAAGTGGAAATTACTTTAGCATAGGAAAGGATTTTACTTATATTTTTCCTTTGCTAAAATAGAAAAAGATTTCAGAAATTCCCATGTACCCAGCCTATGTCTTGTAAATATTGAAGAGACGACCTGTATTACCTAAACCTTTCTTGGAAACAGAAGAGGAAGAATTCACCTGGTTCGGGTTGGCAGTGCACTGGCCGTTGCGCTCATTTGGGGTGAATCGTTGGACGGAAGAGCTTCCTCTCTGTCTCTCCTCCTCTCTGTATATCTGACTTTCCAATAAATAAATAACTCTTTAAAAATTTTTTTTCATCCATCCATACACATATACTGGATGTTTATGTTTATTATGTGGCCTGACTACAGTGAATTAGGAATTAGGAATTCCTGGTCATTCCTAAGATTGGGGGAAAAAACAAAACAGTTGGATTTGAGGGAAAGAAAATCAACTGAGTTTTGGCTTAACACTTTCGTGCTACTATGGAAAGGAAAATTTTTTAAAATTTGAAACAAAAATGAAACCACTGCTCTAAAGAACTGAAGTGAGGTTTGCGTGGCTGCTTGCAGCTTTATTTGGTGCTTGGTGTGCGGAATGTTGGCATCCCGCGTGCAGAGCGGTAGGCCTCTCAGCACAGGTGAGGCGTCCTCTTCCTGCTGATGCTGCTTTCTCATTGAAGCGCGTTCTCCCCTTCTCTCCCGCCAGGAATGAGCAGTGACAGTGACATTGAATGTGACACTGAGAACGAGGAGCAGGATGAACACACCAGCCTGGGCGGGTTCAAGGACTCTTTCATGGCCCAGCCCCCGGATGAAGGTGCGACACGCGGTGTCCCCTCTCACGGGTTTCATAACGCCATCTCCGCTGCTGCTGCTTGAGCTGCTTCGCTGCAGCTTCAGCCCCTGTGCCATTGCTGTCAGTGTGACAGTCCTCATCAGAGCTGGGCGAGACACCGTGCAGTGCTGCCTGCTGGCTGGAGACGCCGGGTCACTCTGCTTTGTGTGGCCTGGGGGGGAGGCTGTGCGTGGTACCCAGGTCTTTTCTGTCTGACCCGTTATAAAAATTCTCACCACGCCTGGAGAGGTTTCACACGTTTTTGCTTTTCAGATATTTTTACAAAAATAATGTTCTCTTAGAAGCCCATGCAGGTCATGGAATCAGGTTTTTTTTTTTCTCCCCTTTCCATCTAAAAATGTGTGCTAGGGTGAGACTCATCAAGAGAAACTCAGCATTGGTATTTTATCTTGTTTTCTTCGATTTTTGTTTGTATTCCTTTTACCTAAATGAAATTGCATCCTATGTTTTTGTATTGTTTTCACCTTCTTTTATTAAGATTTCATAAACTTTGGTTTTTCTGGGCAGCCTTGTGCTCTGTGAAGGAGCCATCACCACTCTGCCTTCTAAAATGCAGATTAAACAATGAGGGGCATACTGTAAGGTCAGCCCAGAGACCCCAGGTGTCTCTAGGAATTCTGGACTGACAGACACTGTCAGCTTTCTCACTTACGTATTTTCCTGGCATTGGCATCTTTTTCAGGGGAGAGGTAAGCACGTGCTGATCTGTGTCAGCGCACCTGTCATTCCCTCTGCCTCCGAAGGAATCGTCCGGATTTTGAGCATGTGATGCTGAGCGCTGTGCGTTGTACAGTACACTGCAGGCTGCAGGCCTACGTCCTGGGTGTGTGCGCCATCATTGGTTGTTCCTTCTGCAGCTGCCAGGCAGTGTTCCCAAGCAGGAAGAGCCAGACAGCCCTTCATCTTGACCCTCTGGGTGTCTGTTACATATCTTGTGTTTTTTCCTTTGTGTTCCCTTGGTGTTGGCTGACACCTGGCTCCCATCACACATCCGCAGTGGCACAGATCTGCTCCCAGCCCAGCCTGTGTCACTTGGGGAACATGCTTAGGGAAGCCCACGCTCCTCTGTTCTGTTACCTGCTTTTAAGTGTAAACCTTTTTTTTTGTTTTTAATCTTTTCATTTTCTCGTAGGTACACATTCCAGTTTTCCTGATGGTGAACAAATAGATCCTGAAGTGCTCAGCTTCAATACTGATGAAAACAATGGAAGGTAATTGTTAAATCAACAGAACTGCCTTGCTCACTAGTTGACCCCAAGCTGTGCTGTCATTGTGTTCCAGTCTGTCCTCAGTGAGACAGGCAGAGCTGGTCTCATGGTTTGTCATCTCCCCCACAAAGTAACGCGGCAGCCGTTACAGTAGCTCACTGCTAGTGTGACACAGTAGTTCCCCGGGAGCAGGTGCCACGGCCCTGCACTGACACAGCACAGTCGCCCCCAGTTAGCAGGTGAGGACCCTCACACAAAGCAGTCTGTCGGCTGTGCCCCCTGTGGACTTGAGGCCAGGCATGGGCTCGACCTCCCGCCTCACTGCTGGCTTCGGCTGGATGCTCAGTTGTCTGTAAATGTATTTAATGGGCTTTAATTATGGTTGATGGTTTCATTAGTACATGTAGGGTAGTAAATAGGAACATTACTTGTGACTAGGTACCTGTAGACACTTTCGATGAATAACTGAAGTAACACTAGCCTCAGTTTACTCTTGGGAATATGTTGACAGAGTAAAATTTTAATTTATTTTTCTTGCTCGTTCAAGTGCAAGCGCACTTTCATGTTTCTCTGGTTTGACTTTTGCAAATGTAATTTTAAATAACTTAATATGGATTGGTCATGTCCCTGGTCATGTGGAGTCATGTAAGATCATTTGAAATCACTGATTTCATTTATTTCTGCCTCTTGTTTAAGTGCAGTACAACAAATATTTTAAACCCCTCTTTGTTTTCATTAGTTGATTGTTGACTTGGGTGTCGTTGCATTTAGATTCACATATTGTGCACAGTGAAACTGTGATACAAAGCTTTCCTCTGTGCTCATAACTGGTTGGAAATAATTGCCAAACATTGCCATTGTGCCCCTGCATTTGTGTTTGAGCTGCTGTAAGATGGCGAAAATTACACTGAGAATGGGACCGGGAGGCTCCTGGGAGACCATGAATAACTGAATGCCCGTGAGAGACATCGTGCTCCTCATGTCTTACTGCATGAGCAGTGTTCACTTTTCCGTATCTAACGTCATGCCGAATGCTGTGACTCGTTTATTTTGTTCAAAATAGTTTGCCCTTTTTGTTAATAAAAATGAACTTGAGAAAATATGCCTCTGCAATTTATTAACAATGGGACCAGAAACCTCTTGTTCCAGTCTTGTGACTGTGCTGTTGGACAGCATGGCAATATCAAACATTGGAGTCTTTTTGTTGTGTGGTGAGGGATGACGCCTCCACAAAGCCTTTCTCCCAGTCATCTTGGAATCATAATAAGCCTTAGAGATCCAAAGACTGCGTTAAGGATGACCGCTTTTAATTTGGACTTGCTGACTTTGAGTAGCCAAGTATGAGGAAAATGAATTCCTCTTCTGGTGTCTGGGCATCTTTTGTATCAAGTCTGCCCAGTCGCCCGGCGGTGCCAAGGACGCGCAGCTTTCCCAGAGCGCCCGCCGTGGCTGGACTCGTAACGTGTGGGGAGGGTCGGAAGGAGCAAGGGCGCTGAGAGACGTGTTCTTTGAGTCCTCACTTTTTCTTTCCGACCATTTTACTTCTGCTGAAGGACATGGTTCCTGTTAGTCTTTAGATTAATATCTTGCTTCAGTATTTCGTTTTGTCAAGTTCATTCGCAGAAAATTGCTCAGTTTTCCTTAGGCCTGGCCCCAAGTATTATATAGTATCTGGCCATCACTTGATATCAGAGTTGCCAGCATCCATGCCAGAGAGCTAGTTTGAGTCCAGTCTGCTCCATTTTCAATCCAGCTTCCTGCTAATGCCCTTGTCGAGGTGGCAGATGGTGGCACATGTGCTTGCATCATGCCATCCACCCCAGGAAAGACCTGGATGGAGTTTTAGCCTGATGCAGCCCTGGCTTTTACTGGCATTTGAGGAATGAACCAGCAGATGGGGGATCTCTGTCACTCTGCCTCTCAGATAAATAAAACTTTTTAAAAGATTTTTCATAGGTCATCCACTGGTTCATTCCCGAGGGCCAAGCCAAAGCCAGGAGCCCAGAACCCCATCTGGGTTTTCCAGGTGTGTGGCAGAAGCCCACGCACTTGGGCCATGCTCAGCTGCCTCTCCCGGCGCTTGTGCAGGAATGCCAGCTCTGACATAGTAGAGCCACGTCTGCACTGCTAGTGTGTCATGGAACGCCCGTGTCTCAGTTGGCTGCTGAACCCATTGCACCACAGTGCCCACGCGCACTGCAATGACTTCACCATAGTTTTTTAGTTCCCTGATTTCTTAAACAGATTCCTTTTATCATGTAAGGAAAAGTTGTTCCTCCTTTATATTTATTTTCCTACTTATTACCAGATTTACCTGAAGCCTTGCATCTGATCTGAGGTGACTGTAGTCATTAGAAATTTGCAAGTTTGTTCTTTTGGCCTTTTGCTAAATCCCATTCTTGATGGCTGGTTTACTTACACTTTGCCTTCAGACAGCAAAGGCGCTCCAGGCGTACCTTTTATTTTCCCTACCCAGAGAGTCAGGCACTTCTGAAGAACCATTGCCCCTTTTATCTTTATTTGGGATTCCCCCCAAACTCGCACTCCTTGATGTGGCTCCTTTTCTTTTTTTTTTAAGATTTATTTTCATTACAAAGTCAGATATACAGAGAGGAGAGACAGAGAAGATCATCTTCCGTCCGATGATTCACTCCCCAAGTGAGCGCAACAGCCAGTGCTGCGCCGATCCAAAGCCAGGAGCCAAGAACTTCTTTGGTCTCCCACAAGGGTGTAGGGTCCCAAGGCTTTGGCCGTCCTCGACTAACCCTCCCAGGCCACAAGCAGGGAGCTGGATGGGAAGTGGAGCTGTCGGGATTAGAACCGGCGCCCGAAGCCAGGAGCCAGGAGCTTCTTCCAGGTCTCTCACATGGGTGCAGGGTCCCAAAGCCCCGGGCCGTCCTCGACTGCTTTCCCAGGCCACAAGCAGGGAGCTGGATGGGAAGTGGAGCAGCCGAGACAAACCAGTGTTCATATGGGATTCCAGCGTGCACAAGGCAGAGTTAGCCAATTGAGCCAATGTGCTGGGCCCAACTCTAATGCTTTTTCTAATAACAGAAACCTGGCTTTCATTAATTGCAATATTTTATTTATTTAACCTGAATATAAAAACCAAGGATCTTAGAATGGCTGACCTGTGAGAAATGTACCATGTAGAATAGTGTCTTTGTCTTACTTTTTGTTCTCATGTTGAGACACTGTCTTGAAGTGATTTAGGTCTTTATATTCAAAAATACATTAGTTCCCTTCTTTTCTGTCTTCTTTATTGCAATTATGTAATTTATTTGTAATCACATAATCCAGATTCATCTGTTAAGTCTGCATTCTGTCCACCCCCACACATCCTGCTTGATTCTTAAATTTACATACATTAAAATGCAGTCTTTCTGGTGTATAGTTGTGTGGGTTTTGACAGATGTCAAGTGTCTGCTAACACCACACTGCACAGGACATTTTTGTCACCCCTCCCCCCCAGAGTTCCCTTGTGCCTCAATGCCCCCCAGATTCTGGTTGCCACTTTATTTTTCCCTGTTACTGACAATCATGAATGCAATCCATACCACGTAGCCTGGTGCATAGTAGAATGTAGTTTTGTTTCATCCATGATAGGTAGAGTGGCTTTTTGTTTTGTTCTGTTTTTTGCTGTGTAGTATTCCATCATATGGATGCACTGTGGTTGATTCGTCTACTCATTAAAGATCATTTGGATTACTTTTTTATAGATCTTATAAACCTTTGTGTGCATGTTGGAGTATAACCCTAAACTTTTATTCTGCTGGGCACTTACTGTTTGGGTATGGAGCAACTTACTGGCTGATCTGTGTCTCTGTTACAGAGAAGTAGCCTCTAGTGTCCAAGTGACAGGAGTGTTCATTTATGCTGAGTTTGACACCAGAGTGGGCTGGTGGCCACTGCCAGCTGTCAGCCTCCATGCCGATGACCTAGCCATGGCCATGGTCAGCAGGACTCTTGTGACGCCTTAAGTCAGTGTCCTGAGTGTGAGACCCTTGCTGTGTGCGACCCTCTGAGCCTTCACATTGTATCACGGCATCAGCTGGTTTGCATTTCTGTCCTTGTTTCACAGAACTGTAGAGCTAACCGGAGTGCTTTTTCCTGGGCTCTGAGCTAAGTGGATAGTGAGAAGCCCCCAAATTTGTAGCCAGCTAGCAATCTGTGAACGTATAGCTGTGTCTGAGAAGAGAGCATTCTTGTGGAAGACTTCACCCTGCAGCTGCCTACTTTCCCCTAACTCTGGATGGTTGGTGTCAGACACACTGCCCTGAATCCCGTGGTAAGCATATGCTTCACTTTATGAGGTGCCACCAAAGTTGTGGCAAGTGGCACTGCCATTTTGCAGTTTCACCAGCAACATACCAGAATTCTAGGTAGTGGTTTTTAATTTTCAAATTTCTGGCCTGCAACATCTGGAACTTGTCCAGGCCAAAGCTGGGAGCTGGAACTCAGTCTGGATCTCCTAGCTGGGTGGAAGGAACCCCAATCCTTCAGCCATTAGCTGCTGCCTCCAGTGGCAGCCTCAAGGTGGAGCCAGCAGTGGAGCCAAGACTGGAACCCAGGCACTTGAACTGGGGATCCAGATGCTCTGGTTTTCATTACAGTCGTTTTGTAAATGTGTGGTGGTGTTTGATGTGTTAACATTTTGCTCAGGAGTTTTGCATATTCATGAGGGACATTGTTGTGTGATTTTATCATTTCCTCCTTTATACCTCTATTATGTGAATAGACATGAGAAGTGATCCATCTTGAGAAGAACGGTTAGATATTCTCTTTGGTTAATAATCTTTATGCCTGAAAATGGGCACATCTGCTGCTTTGACCCTACTATAACAACTGAGTGATTCTAATGAAGAGCTGTGCGTGGCTCAAGGTTTGCCCTTGTTAGGATTAAGCTCAGGGGTTTCTTGCTCTTAGAGAGCTCTGTTTCTTATTGGAAGGGGGTCTGCCGGATCACGGTGTCACCTGACCGAGTTTTGCATTGGCTTTGGGCTGTGCTGCAGAGGTCTCTGTGTGCTTGGGATGCTGGCAGGTTAGCCATCAGTCCTAGGCTGTGTCCCCGTGGGATGCTACTGGAGTCACCTGCTTCATTCACTTGCCCCTTCCCAGCTGTGTGTAGACCCAGTGGTACTTCCTCCCCTGGGACTTGCTCCCTGGGGGTTTCTTCCCAGTTGCCAGGCTTACGCTGCAGTGACTTCCCCCAGTGCCTCTCCGCTGCTTCTGCCACAGTGACCTGCGCACAAGTGCAGGCTCTGCCACTGTCTCCGGGCGCCCAGGGTTCCCCAGTGTTGCTGTCCAACCACCTTCCCCAGTCACCACTGACACCGCTGTGCTGGTATACGGCCGCGTGCAGCTGCCCCGGCGAGGCCACTGCCCAGGTCTCCTCTCCTCCAAGGGACTTGAGCCCCTTTCAGGTTTGGCCAGTCGATTGCTCTTCAACCTCAGCTTTCTATGGTTCAAAAACGAAACCTATTTGTGGTTAATCTGGCTCTCTTAAAGATATAGAATGTTCTATTAAAATGTTTTTAATAGAACATTTATTTCCTGTTAGGACATTTGCTTTTTAAAATATAGAACTGAAGGGTATTTTAAAGTATGTATGGTATAAAGTTTTCCCATCTCATTTCGTACTGATGTTCATTTCCTGGTTTATAGTTTGTATGTTAATCGTGGTCAATATCGTTTTCTTACTAGTGTAAAGTAACTTGGTTATTTATGTTGATCTTCAACCCAGAAATCTTGCTCCATTCTCTCATCAGTTTGTTTGGTTTTCCATTGTGTTGGATTATTTCTATAAATGACAGGGTCATTAGTTATACATGACAGTTCTGTTACTTAAAAGTTAATGACTGTGCATGTTACTTTGTGTATTTTTCCCAATTTCATGTCCAGCACAAAGTTTTAAGACACAAAAGTGTGAGGAGGAAGTTGATCCAGGTTCACTCCCAGGGAAAAACTTTATTTTACATGTTAGTAATGCTGGTGATTACAGATTCATTGTTGTCTATTTTAATTATAATAAGGAATTGCTATTTGCTATTATCCTATTCATTTTTATGAGCTGAATTTTATTTAAAAAGCTTTATAACATTGATCTCTGATTTTTTTTGTATTTGCTCCCCTAAAAATTATTTTCATGATTAATTTTGAAATGTTAGCCATTTTGCATATCCTGTTTGCATCTTATCTGTTACTCATCTCTTGTTTTCATAGCCTACCAGTGTTTGTTTAAAATATTTGTGTATCTTTTTATAGAACATGTTTTTCTTTTCCTTTTTCATATCCTGATCCAGCTGTGTCATCAATGTAATGTTGATCTTAGAAATTCAGACATATTCCCTGCTGTTTGCTACTTTGCAAACATCTGGGAAGTGATGGAGGAGTGATTTTCTCTTTGAATATCTGGAATATTCTACAAATCTGGGCCTGAATTTTTGCTTGTGGAATTTGTTCATTGGTTGATGTGATTTTCCAATTCTAGTTCAACTCACTTTACATTTTCATTTCTATGTTATGACATATTTGTGTTTTGGTAAATTGCTTTCCATAAGAAAAGACTAATTTTAAAATGCAGTTCAGAAAATGAGCTATTTTCTATTTCAAAATTTCTTAAGTTGATAAGATTCTTGATACTTGGAAGATAAACTCAGATATTTTCATTGCTGCCGCTCATTTAAATCAATTTTTCATATAATAATTTTTATTATGAAAATGTACATATTTATGCAAGACATCAGTGAATTGTGGCACAAATTACCCATAACCTAGTTTCAGTAATATTCTGGGGCAGGCGTTGTGGCACAGCTAGTTAAGCTGCTGCCTGCAAACTCAAACTGAAGTGCCAGTTTGGGTCTCAGCTGTCTTCCAATCCAATGTGCCCTGCGAATGCTGGTGCCCTGGGAAGGCACTAGATGATGACCCAAGCACTTGGTCCCCTGCCACCAGTTTGGGAGACCAGGATGAAGTTCCTGTCTCCTCATTTAACATGGTGGTGTTTTTAGGTTTTCTACCTAGTTCCGAGAGGTTTTTAAATTCTGCCAGGGAGGTTTTAGAGCAAACGATCCCATCAGCTACTCAGTACTCTGCTCTATTTTGAAAATGCATTTCTCTGTTGGCACACAAAGGTGTTCCAGGGCTCAGAGCTCTGCCCAGTGTGAGGCCTGAAGGGCATGTGATTTGTGGGTTGTGTGCATCTGGGCAAGCTGCTCAGGACTCTGCGCACTTCTGCCTCACACAGCTTGGTCATCTAACCACTCCAGCTTTTTTTTTTAAGGCTTTATTTTCTTGGAAAGGCAGATCAGATGTATGGAGAGAAGGAGCGACAGAAAGATCTTCCATCTGCTGGTTCACTCCCCAAGTGGCCGCAACAGCCAGAGCTGAGCAGATCCAGTGCCAGGAGCTTCTTCCAGGTCTCCCACACAGGTGCAGGGTCCCAAGGCTTTGGGCCGTCCTCGACTGCCTTACCAGGCGGTAGGCAGGAAGCTGAATGGGAAGCGGAGCAGCTGGGGGCATGAACCAGTACCCATATGGGATGCTGGTGCTTGCAAGGTGAGGAGGGTTTAGCCACTGAGCCATCTCACTGGGCCCACCCCCTCAGCTTAAAGGCATTTCCTAATGTACCCACTAATGCTCTAGACAGTCTGTCATCCAGAATATAGGAAAGAAGTAGTTGGGAGAACTGTGGAGTTGCTACGTAGGCCCCAGCAGGTGTCCAGTGTGTGGTTTTCAGGACTAATCCCTGTATCTTCCCTTTGCCTAGTTGCACTAAGGGGAAGAGACTGTAGGAGGCGCTCTATCTCCTCTGGTCTTCCAGAAGGAAACAACAGTCTCAGTCTTGGCAGCTTTTCTTTTTGAAATGCTCCTCCTACCTAAGAGGTTAAGAAAATGACCATATCAGAGTTACATTTTTCCAGTTCCTAGGGAATCTGCCCAACTTATCTTTCCTTGAAATAAAAAAGAAATATGACTATTAGTTTTAAATTGCTGGGTTTTATTAAGATATTGGCAAAATTTCAACATACTCTTTACCTGAATGAACAGTTTTTATAAATAAAATATGAAGGATCACTCATGATTACAACTGGACGCAAAGGTGAGCTGAAAAGCAGGTTCATAAATTAATTTACTTGGTCAGATGATTCACTTCATCGGCTTCACTCCAGAGAGAATTCTTTGCAGAGAAATGTCCCAAACGAGAGAGCCCGGCCCGTCTCGGCGAGCAGCACCTAGAGTGAGAGTTTGCAATGGCGTTCCTCTGGCTGACTGCACACCTCAGTTTACTGCAGTGTTTCTCGTCTTCACATACAACTGCTGTGTCAGTCTGCAGGTGGTCGTATTTCATGTTTTGTAAATTAGCACAATAAATAGCTTTCAACTTAGAAGGTAAAAATGCTGGTAAGAAGTAGTAGCTATTTTTTCAACACAGTCCCATTTATATGGAAAATTATTATAGTACTGGCAGTATCATGTTCTGTTTGAAAAATCTAAACTAAACACAGGTCAAAACATAAAAGCAGGTATTTATGTCATTAAACTTCATTTTCACAGGTGGAAAAAGGTCTTTTCTTGAACTAATTTATGATCCAAAGGAAAACTACCAGGTTAGGTTGTAAACACAAGTGTAGTGTCCCTTTTATGGCCCTGCTGAAGTGATCAAGCTCACTGAGCGAACAACTTAGGTTTTAAAAATTAAATAACTTAGCTCATTTCCTCACAGAGCTCAGCAAGCCTTCAGTGAAGTACTTGAACCACAGCAGTTTTATCTCAATGCTGAACTACCTTATGCATCATTTTCAGTCTACCCACTGGATGCCACACTTGTTACTGGCACACTGTTCAACAATGGCGTATGGTTGTCATGAAAATGCAGTGTTGGTAGGTACATGTGGTCAGAATTAGACTCAGTGTTGACACTGGCATTGTTGATAGCTGTCCATGAAAATGGAGTCACTTTTGAAGGAGCCTCCTAGTTAAATGTAACAGTAATTGTGTTAATTCAAGGACAGTGGATGGCACTTCTAGGTAAAGAAAAGGTATGTACATATCTGTGTGTACCCATCATCCTCTTCAGTACAGGGCAGAGCAGGAGGCGGAGCCCCAGGTTCGCTGCTGTAACGCTGCCTGCCTGCAGACGGCCCTCAGAGGGACACAGCTCCACAGTGAACAGAGGAGACCTGCAGTTAGGGACTTGACTCCCTTTGGCGCTTACAACGAATGTGCGAGGAGTTTGCAGTGACTTCCCTTGGTGACTTGAAGTCTGTTTCCCTAGTCAGCACTATACTTTCTTGTTTATATTTGTTTTACTATTTCCTATTCTAACAAACTTGTTTAGCAGGCACACAAATTAATGCAGATCATGTTAAATCGAAAAAGGGATACTGCCACTCTTTGAAGGTTTGAGCGTGTAGAACTTTCACCACCACTAAATTACACAATGAATAAAAGTACAAAACACGTAATTCACAGACTATACCTCGTCATTAACAGGTAATATATACTATATGCTTTTATATCTGTCTAATATTTGTAATCACCAGATACACCATCATTAAATACAAGTTACAGAAATGTGTAGATACCGTTAGGTAGAGGGTACTTATTGCTTACATCAGCAAGCAGCAGATAAGGGCACAGGATCTGAATGGAAGGAAACTACTTTATCACCAGTGGCATGAAGATCTAACACTGCGCTTCACAAAGCACTGCTTGTTTATCTAATCAACCAGTAACCACTACTTTAATATGTATTGTAGAATTTTAAAGGACTTACCTTACAAATGGTACCTAACTATTCTATAAATGTGCATGTTGTGAACAAATGGACATTTGTTATTTTTTTTTACAAGATTGGTTTATAACTTGACCACACCAGGACTACTTTGTTTTCTAGAGAGCTAATGGTAATGAGAAATGGAGTTAACACTGCCATGTAGTCAGACCTACAAATCCAGACCCTCAATTAAAGATGGGTTGGTCTGTCCCAGTTTCATCCATTTGTTTTCCCCTAGTGAAAAAGCCTATCACTTGTAACTTCTTTCATTTGCTTTATTCTGACAAAAAACATTACCAATAGATGATTGCATAAAATTTTAAAAATATTTTTACTTAGCTAAGTAATATTTTTACTTTCTGGACTAGAATGTGTACCAATATTCTGCTGCCTCTTGTTTTCTTGTTTTCTTAGATAACTTGATTTGAAACTGGCACTGCACCTGCTGGGGTTGTTAACAAGATCTAGGCTTCAGAAAATGACAGAAGAGTGAGGTCCATGTATGGGGGCAAAGCATCAAATGGTGAAAAGATCCTAGGATTAAGGTTGGAGCCATGTTTACTGCTTTTCAACCATGTGTCTCAACACTTAAGACACAACTTCAAAATCAAAGGAAAACAAATACTGAAAATCTCTACTTTCAAATTTTAATAAAATCTGCAGAATAATAATTATTGCTAACGTGAGACAGTTTTTAAAAGTTTATTTTATATAGCTATACTGGCACCCAAAGTTTGCTACCATTAACTTTTAGTCTTTCATTATGCATCTGGGAAATATAAAATCCTTATTATTGCAAAAACATGATTAGGCAGTGGACATTTTTCAGCAAGAACACTCGCTGCATCCTAACAGTACAAACTGATGATGCCAGCCGGACTCCTCCCACCTGCTGCCATGGCCGGGCCTCGTGCCAGGAGGTTCTCCCGGAGCTCCTAAGGAGGCTGAGAACCCAGGGCCGTTCCACTGAATGAAGGAGTCTAAGCATTAGTGGTGCTTTTGGTTTTTGTTTCTGCCTTTGTTAAGGTAAGCATTTGGCCTGAAAACACAGAAATTGCAAAAAGAAGACGATTTAAAAATATGAACTAGACCTAAGTGCAGCCCTGAGGCGTGGGCAGCCCGAGGCCGCCGCAGCAGGCCAGGGGGCGCGCCCAGCGCTGCTGCCCGTTGGCATGGGGCCCGAGGGCTCACTGTAGGACACTACCTCGGCATTCCTCAGACCACTGCTGCATTCCCTTAGGGGAAATCACTTTAGAAAAGCTAAACTATAATTCTCATTCCCCCCAAACCACTTTTTAATACTATAGTTTATGTCTTTGCTGTCTGGGAACTTTGCTATTGGGTTTTCTTTTTAAATGGCTGTTTGCTTCGAGTATAATTGTACCTGACATCATCTCCATTCAACCAGGCTTATTCCTGAGATGAAGGTGCAGTGAAACACTTGTTAGTACCAGATCAAAACCAGCTGACCACGGTCTCCTAGAATGATAAATTTAAAAAATTCCACCAAAAGCACCATAACTGATTATGAAACTCCATGTAACTACAACCCTAGGAAATATTAATTCAAAAAAATGTTCATAGTTAAGATTTACAGGAAAAATATCAATCTTTTTGATACATACTATCCTGTAAGTCTGAGAACATGACATGTTTCTAGTAGCTTTTTACTTTGTTACCAATTGAAACTCACATGGCTTTTAGTCTTCTACCTACTCAAAATGGGGAAATGTTTTCTTTGGGGTTCCCAGGCTTTTGTGGGACATTTCCCAACTAAGCTGAATTCTGCATTAGGTTTTCTGTGAATATGTATTAGGCACATCAGACCAGATTCCACTGCATTTGAGATTTCCGCCTCATCTCTCCCAAGCTTCCACTAGTGACGCGAAGGGGCAGAGGAGGGGCTGTACACAGGTGCGGATGCACAACACACACCAGTTGTGTAATTTTGCTAAGTGAAACCGCCAATACTTTTTGTTAGATGGAAAATACTGTACCTTTTAGTTTCCTAGAGATCTATTTACACTTGGGAATGGAGCTATCCAGGGATTCCTAATGAAGCAGGTATGTTGTAGAAATGTCTACTTTGTTTCTATTTTCATGGTGGGGTTTCTAGAGGGGGTGCTAGCCTGCCTACTTTAAAGAAAAGTTACATTTTATGGCTCCAGGGGAGATCTGGGTATGGAATATCATTATTCTTTCCAACCTTCCTCATCCTGTTGTCATTGTACCCTTTCCAGCTTTTTAGCCTCCATGACAGAGAACTTTTTAACATCTTGTTTCTCTTCCCTCTTGGAATAAGTGAGGACAGGTTAGTGCCCGTCTCATGGGAGGGCGCCCTGGCAGACAGAAAGGAATAGAACTTGGTGATAAAGCCATAGCCGTGCTGCCTCTTTGAGTAGTGGTGGTGTGAGTGATACAACCTAGACACTCTTTTTCCTGGGAATTTGAATTGTTCATTTTCCAACCCAAAACAGACAGGAGAAAAGCTCTCCATTCTGTGTATCTGCCGCCCTGTTGAGCCCGAATGAACAGAAGCGGGAAGCACTCCAGCACCACTCCGTTCAGGCAATGATGAATGCATTTCCTCCACCATTAGCTCCTGATTAACATTGGCTTTCTTTGGTGCACCAGAACCAAACATCTCAACTGGTGGCAAACACGGGCCACTGCAAGGCTTGCTTGTTTCTATTTGTGTGAGATCTAGGTAGCCTGGGTCTTGCAGCACGTTGATTGGGGACCCTGGGCTGAGGCTAGTTCTATCAGTGAAGGAATCCACACGCCCGTCACAGCCTAGATCTGCCGGCGCTGAGCACTGGTGCTGCGGCCAGGGGCGTCTGCACTCTCCATGATGCTCCTTATCATCCCCACCATCTTCTTGCCCTCCTTGAAAAGAGTTCTCTGTCCAATCTGATTCCTCACTAACATTTACAGCTTTGTTCATGTCCCTCAGGAATACCACAATAACAGTGATGTTATCACTGGACCCAGCATCACGAGCTGATGCCACTAACTTGTGGGCAACCATGCTGCTGTCTCCATTATTCTCCTTCAAGTGGTCAGACACAACTTTCACTGCCTCATCGGGGTTCACGGTGTCATAGAAGCCATCACAGGCCAGAATGAGGTAGTCTTCGGTCCCGTCTAAAACAGTAGAGGCAGAATCTGCATCTCCGCATATATATGGCTTATGTTCAGCATCTCCTGTGGGAATTATAAAGTAGGTACATCAGAGGTCATACTTTGGTTTATCCTAAATCCAATGCCATAACAGCTAACAATTTTATTGGGAATTGTTAAATCACTTTGGAGGAGGCAGGCATTTTAATGCAGTGGTTTAAACTGGCACTTGCAAGGCCAGCATCCTGTATAAATGTCAGTTCTTGTCCCAGCTGTTCCACTTCCTATCCAGCTCCCTGGTAATGCACCTGGAAGGCTGCCAGAATCCCTGCCACTCAACTGGGAGCCCACGTGCAGCTCCTACCCTGGCTCTCCTGTCTCACATCCAACAATAAACTAGTTCAAGAATTGTTTTAGAAATAAAATACTAGAATGTATAAATCAGATGCTGTGTATTCCCTTCTCCCAATTTGCCAATCACTGGGCTTAGTTCCCACTGCTGGACTCAGTGCCTTTTCAAGCTTAGGTTCTTTCTTGTACCTCAGGCCACGACTCAGATTTAGCCAGACATGGGAAACAACACTGTCAGATCTCAATCGACTGTACTGGAAAGTTGAACCCTACACAGGACTATTTTGTTCATGTAATAGAACTGTTTTTACTTGTAGCTGGATTTGAGATTGAGAACCAGTCCACGCTGAGAAAAAGTTCTGATCATCCTCTTCTTTAAACAACATTATTATCCTTGTTTGAAAATCAGTACAGTTATAAGGATTTTAAAAAGTCTAGGGAGGGCATTGTGACACAGATTAAGCCACCCACATCCCCTTACTGGAGTGCCAGCTCCAGGCCCTGGCTCCTCTGCTTCCCATCCAGGCTCCTGTTAAGGCGCTTGGGAAGCTGTGCATGGCGGTTCAAGTACTTGTGTCCCTGCTACATGTATAGGGGATCCTGGCTTCAGACCTCAGTCTGACCCATCCCTGGCTCTTACAAGCACTGGAGAGTGAACCGCACATGGAAGATCTTTCTCTTCCAGTCACTTTAAAAAACAGAAATCAAGTCAGACTCCCTCAAACCAAGAAAAGGTATGTGGCTAATCCAAGGCCTCAAACAAGGGAACCAGAGAGAGCTCTTCTGGTTCCTGGCTCATCTGGCTTTCTGCCTCTCTCAGGCTGCTTTACTTGTGACTTCTGGAGAACACACAATGTATATCCATTTTTTTGTGTGTGTTCAGAGACACTCTTACTTTTTTGTCTCAGAATGCCCTCCTCTTCTTTCTTTATTGTTATGTTCATACCCCTACTATTACAGCTGCAAGAAACCCCTCCTGGGCCTGCCTTTCCTTCCCTCTCCCTTCATTCATTTACAGAACAACTGCGCTGTGCCATGAAGAGTAAGTTATCACTAAGCGGGGAAGGCCCCTGGAGGAGACAGCATGTGCAGTGACTTGAGGCAGCATTCAGTGGCCCTGCACTGTGCAGCATGGTGCATCTGCAGGAGAGATGGCAGATCTAAGCCAGGTTAATCACGAGCGGGCCAGGATAGCTCATCTATAGCACATCTGGTCCAGGGCCAGAGCACTTCCTGATCCTTATGTTTATGCTGCTGTTTTCCCTTAGCTGTCTGGAGAGTCACAAGGTACTAGCGACTCTGAGGGATGGTGATTTTCAGTTCTTTATACAGACAGTACTGGGCAATAATTTCTAGCGTAATTTTCATAACTCATTGTTGAAGAGAAGCTTATCATTTGTAAACTAGGGGCACGTGGCTTACTGGTTAAAAGTGCCAGCGCTGGAATCAGACTGCACTTACTGTCTATACAGTTGCCATAAACAACTGGCCTTTCCATTGCACTGAAAATAGGACCTTCTGGCCAAGGGAAGGTAAAGGATCTGGCCATGCATTTATGGTTTCTTGCGTCTGCCACAGGGACTCTTCTATGTGTCTTATCCCTTTGGAATCTACAAATAGACTCAGAAAACCCAAGTGCAAGCCTCTGGATAACTAATAAAGCCAATGTGGGCAACCTGGATTCATCTATGTGGCTAAAAAAAAAGTCATAAATATTTAACTGTTCTCAAATGTGTTCTCATCTTACTTGTATTTAGGATCTTCTCCATTCATATTTCCTATAGTAGTCAACACAGTCCCCTTCAAACCTGGTTTGATGTTATTAACTTCACTTACATACTAGGATGCCTCTCTTTAGAACTAATTAAAACTCCCAGTCATGGGATTCAATATCCTCCACCAATTCGTTTTACTAAATTTCCCCATTCCATACTTTACCTGATCATATTATTATTTTCTGAATTCCATCTCTAAAAATAAAGTGATCTGAGTCATACTGTTCCAACAAACCTTGTTTGAGTGCTTCAATTAAAAGAGCACCGCAACTGTTTGTCTAGAATGGAACATTCAGAGATTCGCACAGAGAAAATGCTGCTGCCAGAAGTCTGGCTTTTCACCTGCTCTGCTCTTGAGTCTCAAGTTCATGGCATTCCACCCCCAGGTTTGGTAGGAGGGCAGGAATACCCATTTCATGGCAGAAGTGGCAGCATCCTATTGTTTGCAACTTTCTCTTTCCATGTGCTGGGAAGCACATCATGACGCTGTCAGCTTTGGATCTGAAGGGCTCATGGGTAGAACCACTAGCAAAGCTTCTCCTTTCTAAAGCTCTTTAAGTACTGTTTCTTAAGGAAAACTGACTGATTTCTTGTCCTTACTGCAATCACTGCAAGAGTCCTTCTGAAAGTTCATGGAGAGACTGACATGTGGCATGGTGAGCTAAGCTGCTGCCTGCCATGCTGAATCCCATATCAGAGCATGCCAGTTCCAGTCCAGCTGCCCCCTTCTGATCCAGCTCCCTGCTAATGCACCTGGGAAAGCAGTGGGAGATGGCTCTGCTCATGCAGGAGGTCCACATAGAGCTCTGGCCTCCTGGCTTCAGCCTGGACCAGGGCCAGCTGTGCAGCCCTTTGGCGAGTGAACTTGTGGTTACAAGTTTCTCTATCACTTTTTCTTTAGGATAAATGAAAATTTTTTAAGGATTTGGTTTTTTATTGGAAAGTCAGATTTACAGAGAAGAAGAGAGAAGAGGAAGATCACCTTCCACTGGTTCACTCCCCAAGCAGCTGCAACAGAGCTGAGCTGATCCAAAGCCAGGAGCCAGGAGCTTCCCCTGGGGCTCTCATGTGGGTGCAGGGTCCCAAGGCTTTGGGCCGTCCTCCAGGCCACAAGCAGGGAGCTGGAAGGGAAGTGGGACCACTGGAATAAACTGGAGCCCATATGGGATCCCAGTGCATGCAAGGTGAGGACTTTAGCTGCTAGGCTACCATGCTGGGCTCAGGATAAATGAGTCTTTAAAAAGTCCATAGCAGGGGGTCAGCGCTGTGGCTTTGACAGGTAATCCTCCATCTATAAGGACTGGCATGCTCAAACCTAAAATCATCATCTGAAAAAGAAATCAAGAATTGGGCACCCTAGCTAGTGAACTGAACCTCTGCCCATGACACTGGTGGCCCACATGGATGCTGGTTCAGGTTCTGGATGGCCCTTATTGCCCGTGGGAGAGCCAGAGGAGGCTCCTGGCAGGACACCGCAGTTCCTGCTGTTTCCGTTATGGAAGTCCTCTCCCTCTCACCTCCTTTCAAATAAAAAATATATTTTTAAAAATCTTCTTAAAAGTAATAATCTACTTTGTCCCAAGTCAGCTGTTTCTTCAAGCTATCACTTTTTCTTTTCTCTTTTGCCATTAGCTCAAGAAACTAAATTTTTGTCACTGCCTATTCTCCCAAGCTGATTTTTAACCTGACTAGGTTTTTCCACCTATTGGTCTAAAACATGTATATTAAATGTCACTAATTTTACCCTATGTTAAAATTCTGAATCTTGCTTTTTAAATATTCACTGTTCATTTAAACTCTGTAGCACTTGACACTGGTGGCTCCTAGAAACCTTTCTCGTCGTTATCTGGAGTTCCCCCTCTCTATCACTTCTTCATTCTCCTCTCTGGCTCCTTCACTATTCTAGCACTAACCACGACAGCGCCGGGCATGGTTCAAGGTTCAGTGCATGTGTTATACATTTATTACTAAAAAATTCCTTGAGTCACGTACTGTTACTCCCAAATATCACAGAAAATATTACAAATTATAAAGATCACAGTGGCAGAGCCTAGACACAAGCCCAGAGGATGGGACTCGCTGTGTGGCTCCGTGTTCTGGCCAGTGCCGCCCATCCCTATAATTTGAGCTACTTTATGAATACATACATCACTTTACAATTTGCTGTTATCACTGGGAAAGTGGGATGAGTCCCCCAACTGTTTCTCCAGCCTAGAGCTCTCAACTGTGGGACAGGCTGCCAGCTACACAGAAATTCCCTTCTAAGACATCCCACACGTATGAAATATGTCCAAACTGAACTCAATTATTTCCCAAATGTATCCTTATTACAAATTCTTCGTCATCTTTGCATTTGCAAGTCAAAAACCTGGAGGCTGGTTTTTCTCTTCCCTACAACCTGTCGTTTTTGCCTCATCCCTTTATAGCTACCTGCAGATCTCTTTTCAGCTGTCCTCGCCTGTCAGTAGCCCGATGGCCGCTCCAGGCTTGCTCTGTCCTGATCCACCTTCCTCCCCGGCACTGCGCATGCCCCTAGCCCTTGAGCTTTCCGCAGCTCCCCTGACAGCTCGAGCACTCAGCCTCACATTTCAAGCCCTCCACAATTGGGAGCCAATACTCATCATCTCTGCCACTCCCACCCTCTGCTATAAGCTTCCTGCACTCAATGTGACCCCGGAAACATGCACTGTGTCCTATCAAACTCCATGGCCCTGTCCTCCATTGTATCTGGGATTTCGTTCTGTGAAGTCTCCCTCAGAATGTCACTTGTTCATCTAGGGTATTCCTCCTTGCTTTGATTTCTACTTGTGTTAGATTTTTAGGGGAAAAATAAAAAGACAAGTGTCCGCTAGTAAGTTGGTTCAAAGATATCTAACCCTCCATCCTTGGACAAAGGGAAGATGAAGAGGAGGAAGTCTTTGGTTAGAGTTGTCAAAAATAATTCTGTGCGGGATGTATTTCCAAAATGAGAAACACCTCCTTTTCTGGCTCTCTCCCAGAGCTCCTAAGAACTCCCTCTGCGAAGGGCAACTCCCGATTTTTACAAGGTGTTTGTGCTCTCAGCTCTGCCTCTCTTTCAGCCTTCCGCTGCTCGTATCCAGGCCACGGCACAGCTTGCCAGCACTTTCCCATAGAGTGTGAAAGTCAATTCTACCAGATTTTCTTAATGTTCAGGAATTTTTTTTTACAATAATAGACTAAATTTGAAGATTAGATGTGAACTATTCATCTTAAATCTGGGTCAAATTCATTTCTTTAAGCATTAAAATTTGTAATATTGTAAGAGTTAAGAATTGCAATATTTATGCAAATTGCCCATACAGTTCCTGTTTAAAAATCCAGTAATGAAACAAGCTGTGGAGTCAAATAATAACCCCTGAGCCCAAAATGAAGCAAAAGTAAAAACAGCTCAAGTCTTTGAACTTACACCCTTGTATTTTGTCCATTCAGTTTTGCTGATTCTCCCCTTTTTAAAAAACTTGAAGTCCTGGGTCATTGAAATCTCATTTCAGAATTCATTTGAAACAGATACGAGAAAAACAAATAGGGGTAAAATATAGAGAGTGCCTTCTAGTTTCTGGCAAATACGGATTTAAGCTAAACATGATCCAAAATGAAATGAAATGAGAAGCATTTTAATTTCCACCAGATCAGCAGGGGCTGGTTCTGTGGCACAGCATGTTAAGCCACTATATTTATGGCCAGCATCCCATATGGCTGCTGCTTCAAGTCCCTCTGTTCTACTTCCAGTCCAGCTTCCTGCTAAGGTGCCTGGAAAGCAGAAAGAAGATGCTCAAGCCTGTGGGCTCTGCTCCCCACGTGGGAGAGAGAGGAAGCTGCTGGCTTTGGCCTGGCCTAGTCTTGGCCACTGTGGCCATTCAGGGAGTGAACCAGCAGATGGAAGAACTCTGTTTCTTTTGTCTCTCTTGTCTTTCTGTAACTGTTTTTCAGATAAATAAATCCTTTAAAAAGATGTAGAATAATGGCTTTAATTAAAAATAGATAAAGGGCTGGCACAATCTGGCTAATCCTAGCCTGCAAGTGCCAGTATCTAACATGGGCACTGTTTTGTGTCCCAGGTGCTCCACTTCCCATCCAGCTCCCTGCTTGTGGCCTGGGAAAGCAGAGGGGGTTGGCTCAAAGCCTTGAGAGCCTGTACCTGTGTGGAAGACCAGAAGAAGCTCCTGGTTCATGGCTTCGGATTAGCTCAGCTCTGGCTATTGTAGAAGGTCTTTCTGAGTGTCTCTCCCTCTTTATAAATCTGCCTTTCCAATTTAACTAGATAAATAAAAATAGAAGCTAGTAAATCCTGAATTTCTTGATATGGCTCCACTTAAACAAAACAAAACCAAACCTTATTTAGTCGGGTAGCCAAGTAGAGAAGAGTGAGTTTCCTCACTAGCTCACTCACCAAATGGCCGTAATGACCAGACGGCCTGTCTGAAGCCAGGAGCTTCTTCTGGATTTCCCATGTGCTGCAGGGACCCAAGTGCTTCTGCCTGTCTCCTGCTTCAGGCCATTAGCTGGATCGGAGGTAAAGCACCCATATAGGATGCTGGTACCGCAGACACTGACTGTACTTGCTGTGCCATGGCACCAACCCCAGCTGGCTCTATTTGAATAATTGTATTTACGCATACAAATGGACAGGTGTAGTTAAATAATTAAAAAGTGGCATTATCCAGTTGCTATCAACCACAAAATGAGAGTATTAATATAAATTATCTCAGGTTAAGCTGCAACAGTTAATAGAAGACAATGAGTTAGGAGAAGTTTGGTTAAAGAAAAACTTTTTCCTACCAATAGCTCTGGAGACGGATAAACTTCCATTCACCCTCCAGGCACCAAACCAGACTACACAACCTCCAAGGGCCTCAATTCGCTGCTTTTCATCCTAAACAGCAATGCAATAAAAATAATAACTGGATTCAGGTTGATTATTCTTCTTTGACAGTAAATAACAGATATAATCTGAAAAGGTTTCTTTGGAACGTGGGTATGGCTGCTGAGATAATGGTGATAATTATAATAATTAAGTGAACCCTAATTAATAAACTTTGAAAACTTCCTTTAAGGCATAGAATAGGCTATACTTACCTCTCTGTCTGGTTTATGAGGCTTCATTAGTTCAACAGCTTGGCCCTTCCTCACAAGCATAACCTGGGAATCACCCACCCAGGCCACGTGTAGCATGTTACCTCTGATAAAAGTCACCACTCCTGTGGTCCCACATCTTAAGCTCTGCAAATAGTTTAAAACCAGAGTCAGTGAAAATAAATACACACCAAATTTTCATTGAGAAATAATTTGCTTTTAATATAAACTTTTCAGATGGGAGTTAATCATTAATAATGCAATTTTACAGATACACAGCAGTTACTGCATTTGGGTATTTGTGTGTGTATACACACAAAGCCGCCGTTCTGGAATATGAAAGGTGGGGATTATTCATTTAAAGTACAGATATGAAAGCAATGGCAGGCTGTTTGACTTGCTCAAGGGAAGGTAAATGATTAATACAGAAAACAGAACTGAAACTCTTTTCCTCCATTTGAATGTTAAATGTACTATGCCAATTCTTAGAGAAAACTTTCCATATTCTAGTCTCTTTCTATTACTGATTACTGATTACAGGACAGTCTTAGATGTGTAAAGTAATGTAGGAAGTCTGACTGACACAATGACCACGCCCGATCTCTGGACGTCAGGAAGAGCTGAGCTACAGCACATATCCCTTTAGAGCCCATGGGCTTGCTTATACCTTTCAAAATAGCATGTAGGGGTCCTTCCCTTTGGAAAACTTTATCAAAAACTAATAGTCCAGAATCTTGCTGTAGTAGCTACCACTGTACTTAGAGCTCTAGATCCCACTATACTAAAATGACATCTCCCTTTGACATGAGTCACCAGGTGAGCATGACTTTCAGTTACTAAGGACCTGGCCTAAATTAGAACCAGTGCTCCAGGGGTGGTGAAGAGCCCCTTGTACCCAAGGAGAACAACAACTTCTCATTCTCCTTATATAGGGAAAGTTTGTTATAAATCCTCAACCAACAATAAAATGTCTTCCCACACAGAATATTCAAAAAAACCCCTGGAACCCATGCTAAAAGACACTTGAGTGCATATGCCCTGGAGAGAACAGGAGGCAGGGCTCTTCCCCCACAGGGATCGCTCCTTTCTTCCTGGCAGTTAGCAGCACAGGGAAGCACAAGAACTAACTGCTGAGACAAGCCTGAATTATGCAGGACAACTATTGGCAGAACTAAAAAACTCCAGGATCAATGACAAAACAAATGAGACAAACATGGTCAGTAAAAAGGCCGTCTGAGGACACAAGGAAAGGAACAGAACAGAGGATAGCAGACACGGTGATTCTCTGTTGCAGTGAGTACAGATCCTGTCTACTGTGAGGCCGCAGCATGCTGGCGGCACGAGGCGGCGGGCGGGCTGTTTCTTTTCCAGCCCACCGCTGACTGTGGACCTGACTGTTGTGGAACCTGCATATTAATCCAGATTTGGGGGAGGAAGAAAATAGAGATTTCTCTTGCTTAATGCCAAACAGTTTTGAATTACTGTTGTATTAATTCTAAACACTACTGCTATATATATCCAAGATTAAAGAATTGATTTAAATGATTACCCCATTCTCTCCAAGACCATTTTAAAAGCAATTTAAGTCAAGGCCAGTCTTATTTTCTATGTGCACATAATTCTATAATTATTTTTTAAAATAAGTTATTTACTATTGGCCTTCAGTTAAAAATTCAGCAGAGTACTGCAGTTAATTATGTATTAATGGCAAGAATGACAACTTTTTTTTTTACTTGCAGCTCTTCATATAGTGAGTTACCCATTCAGAGTAAAAACCTTAGGTATAATTAACCTTAGTAATGTAAGACATGAGTTGACTTTCCTTCCTGCTGGAATCATCTAAGGATTCACCTTCTCCAAGCAACATTTCCCTCAAGGGATACACAGTGAGACCCTGCCTGCCCATTTGGAACCAAATGTATGGAAATCATCCCAGTTTCTGCTTTTTTTAGATCACTGTTTATTCACCATATCCAGATCTTAAGCAGTAGTCTGCTTAGAGATGGTCCTGGTGTGAACCTGACAGGCAATGGTGAATCAAACAAAGAAAATATTCACCTGCCAAATCCAGCAATGATTATAGAAATGAATCTGGAAAATTGCGTTTGGAGTATTTCTTTATAGTACATCATTGTACCCTCACTGGACTTAATTCTTTAAGTGGGAAAAGAATAGAATATTACAGATATTTTAAAAAAAAGTTTAAAAAAATGTCTGTTCAGAACAACAGTTAATGCTTAGTTGGGTGTGGCAGTGCCTTCACAGCTAGAATTGATGAGAAAGTGGCATACCTCCCTGGCTGCTTTCTGTACAAACCGCTCATCAGTGACCCGGAAAGCCCGGCACAGGGCCTCAGCAGGGTCGTGGGGGAACATCTCCTGGCGCACTAAGTTAACGTGGAGGTGAATGGAGGCGTAAATGGCAGCATCCACTCCCCCATGGCCGTCAAACACTGCAAAGTAAGCTTGTTCTTCCTGGTCCTGTCAACAGAAACACAGCACAGTCAGGTGTCGGTGCTAATTGATTCAAGTGAGTGAATCCATGTTGCCCATCCTTAACCCTCACTGCGTCTGTCATCCAGGCAAGGAGGCTCAATCTTTCCTTCTTCTAACATGACTGATCAACTGCTTCAATACCTGCAACATTAGTGCACCTGTGTTCACACACTGGCACACGGCAGGCTGAAGTGCCCTCTTTGGGAAAGTTGTTGTCTTGTACCATGGAAACCTCCCCTTTGCTTGCTTCAAAATTGCTGTTACACATTGAGAGGAGAGGAATGAGAAGGTATGAGAAAGGATTAAGTGAAAACTTTTCTGAATTGAGTGCTATTTTTCAAAATGAAGTTATTTTAATAGTCAAATTAGAACCCAAGAACAACAGGAAATAATTGGCCCTCCAGCACGAGGCCAATTATGCTCACAGTGTTGAAAATACATAGGAGATATGAAATCATACACAATTCCAAACTATAAAGCCTCTTTCTTAAGTCCTTCATGATCACAAAGAATTCTCACTACATCCCTGGTTAATCAGATTTGAACCACATCAGGCTCCCAATGCTTTGATGGCCCACCTCCTGGCCATCACAGTGTCTTGGCCTCTTCACATTTTCTAGTAAAGGCAACTGCCAAGGCAGGGTCTTCCAACACCGTGTTTGTCTTAACAAGGACACCTATTGATAAGTTACATTTCAGCCACTTTGGTGGTTTGCTTCTAAGTCTTGTAAGAGCTTGTGTCTAACATCAGTCCCACCTCTATCTGCCTGGACCCTGAGTTCCTTTAGGCAGCTCATGGCAGCAATCTATTTCATTTGCAAGTAGTGTCATTGCTTTTTCCTTCAGTTTTACAAGTCAGGGCAGTGCTCAGCCTATCACTGATTGTAAGAAAAGCAATTTTCTCATCTGTTAGAGATAAGGCACTATCTCTTGGGGACTAAATGTATATTTGTGCTTTTAAAAAGTTATTTGGGGGGTGGGCCAGCGTGGTAACCTAGTGGCTAAAGTCCTTGCCTATGGGCCCTGGTTCATATCCCAGCTGCTCCACTTTCTTTCCAGCTCCCCGCTTGTGGCTTGAGAAAGCAGTACAAGATGGCCCAAACCCTTGGGACCCTGCACCCATTGTGAGACCTGGAAGAGGCTCCTGGTTCCTGGCTTCAGATCAGTTCAGCTCTGGCTACTGTGGCCATTTGGGGAGTAAATTAGCAGATGGGAGATCTTTATCTCTGCTCTCTGTAAATCTACCTTCCTAATAAAATTAAATTGACCTTTTTAAAAATAATAAAATTCTTTTTAAAGAGCACAGAAATACCAAATAAGCATTATGAAATCTGTATTATATGGATATTATAACTATTTATTTTTCAGTTGAGCAGTATTATCCATAATGCCACTGGCAGTTGATTAAACAGAACTAGAAATAATCCTAATATGTAGAATTTCTACTTGTATTAAGGAAGTACTCAAGCAACTCTGTAGCATCAGAAGAAATGGGAACAAAGCAAATTTCTTTTTCAAAACTAGATAGCTTCTTTTAAGGAAAGCAAGAAATATTTACTGATGTTTTACTTATAATTTGGATAAAGGGTAAAGGAGGAATAAATATCACTTATAATCCTACTATCTGTAGATAGCCAGTATTATACATAGATATTTAATGAAAATTAGGATTGTCTTGTATATAATTTTCTTTGTGTCATAAGGAGGACATCAATTATCATTTAGTTTATTGAGGTCATTTCCACTTTTATTTATTTATTTAATTTGAGAGACGCAGAGAAGCCGCCCATCTGGAGTTCAGTCCCACTGCAGACACGATGGAGTGTTGGGAACGCAGTCTACATTTCCTGTGTGGGTGGCAGGAGCTCTGTGGCTTGAGCAACCACCACGGCCTCCCAGTGTCTGCATTCACAGGTACCAGGGCAGGGAATCCATGTGGAATGCAGGCATCTAAACCGCCAAGGCCCATTGCTCCATTATTTTTTACTGTAAACATTTAAGTCAAAACATGTATAATAAGACTGACTGCACTTTTGTTTCCTCATATCAAAGTAAAAGTGAAATTACCCAAAGGTTATGTGAGGATTTGTAATCCTGAATGTGCACTGCCAGGCTGCAGTTAAAGCCACTGCACTACCCTGAGCTGCTCCTTTTCCTGATTTAGGCTTAAACTTAAGGATGATTTTGAAATCAGTCAGCAACATAAAAACCGAGCCGACAGCAGTAACGCCGACAGATTGGAGCAGCCCTTGAAACAAGTGACGCGGCACTGGCGCTGGTACCTCTGCGCACTCGCAGGAGCCGGACTCTGAAACCAGAGCTGCCGCTGCCCGCTCCCCTCACTGCTAAATGAACGAAATACTGTGCTCGGTGTAAGTTATTATATTTTAATTTGCAGACTGAAGTGAAGAAAAGAGGCAAATGACAGGAAAAGGAAAACAACCTATCTGTATTAACGTAATACATTTAATAGAAAGGAAAAAAAGAACAAGAAAATGGTCATTAAGCTGACAAGGCTCATGTGAATCTAATTTGTCAGTCACAGAGATTTGTGAAATAGTTTCAGCTACTTTGCTGTTTCAGAGACCAAAATTTTGAAAAGAAAACCACATGAAATCAGAAAATGTCTCAGCCTTTAATTTATTCTTTTGTGTTTTGTTTTTCCTTCAGCCATATTGCAATATGGGAACTTAACCATTTGATTATACTGTAGAAATAGTTCCCTTTAAAAAAAAAAACAAACAATTACTAGGCTAGGCTAGTTTTCTTTTTTGCTTATACGTTTGTAGAACAGCCCTGGAAGGTTACCCAAGAAACTGGTAACTTCCCTTGCCTTCATGAGGGGGAATATGGTATCTAGGAGAAAAGGATTAAAGAGAGATTTTAATTTTCCCAATTTTGAAACTCGGGAACCTATTCAAAATAAGATACCCTGTCCCTTTCCATTGTTGACTGCGGGCAGCTGTGTGCCACAAGGAATTCAGTCCTGCCCGGCCTGCCCTCTCCCGTCAGGCCCGCGGAGGCTGCGCGCCCTGCATCTCACCGGCTCCACCAGTGCCCTTACCTCTAGGTTGAAGAGCATATTAAAGTCAGGAATGCAGACGTGTTTGTCCTCCATTTTCCTGCGCATGTTTTTGATGGCATGGATCGAGGTCTCATAATACAGCTGGGGTCTCCTGCGCAGAGGGAAGTCTTTCACCCAGCTGCAGCAAATCTCGTGCAGTTTGCTGAAGACAGAACGGGCCAATTTCACCGTCTCAATCTCTGTGAAGGAAACACAGAAACCTCCCAGTGAGGAGCCTGGTAAAACTGCTTCCCTTTGCCTGCTTGGGGAAGACAGAAGTAGGTCACCTGAGTCAGGCTCCTCCTCAACAGAAGAAATTCGCCCTTCTGCGCCTCTGAAGAAAGGAAATGACAGCCTGTCTGGTGGGAAGTCACCCTGGCAGCTGCCACTGCAGCGGCCTCCTGGGTCACAGGCTTGTGCCACAGCTGCACCTCGCGCTTCTTCCAGCAGAAGTGTCCTCACCGCGGCTCTCTGTGCTCATCACTAAGAGAGCCAAGCCTCCTACTAAGCACGAAAAAATGTCTGAAATATGAAGCGACTCTAGTTAATAGAAATGCGAAAGGCCGAAGAGAACACAGGGCACAAACTATAGGAGTGAGAGAAATGCATCTTGTCAAGTACCTTACCCTCTGTCTCCCTCACCGCCTCCTTTATATCACATTGCTTGCTTTTTTACTTCCTGCAAGTGATCATTTGGAACAAAATCACATTTTTCCTACTTGAAGTTTTAGGCAGTTTAGTTAATAGGTTAAGTGACTTGACGGTTGTATACTTCTCTAAGGAAAAAGGTTCTTAAGTTCTGTATGCGACTGAATAGGAAGAGGAGACAGCAGCCGAGCCGCAGCAGGAGCTGGGTGTGTGCTGCCCGCCCTTCCGTCGGGGTGGCCGCGTGGATGCCCACTGCACCCTGCCACACACGCCAGCCTGCCACGCACTGCCAGAGGTACTGACGGGATGTACTTTGTATCATTTAGCCCTCCACTCAAGTTACATCTATTGGAATATTTTTTTCCTCAGCCCAGAATTCTAGTGGTTCTTCTTTTATCTCAGGTTAAAAAAAAAATCCCCAAAAGAATTGTTTCTAACTGAATCAGACAGAGCTTGATGGCCTCACAAGACTATTTTCCTGAACCACCTGCCTTCACCTTAATCTGTGGGTACTATGTTTACCTGCTTTTTAAAATCAGAATGTTTTTTCAAAATGACTATAATCAGAAAACCAATGTCAAATTTTTGACCCCTCTTTTCCTCTTTAACATAATGGGTGGTGGGTGGCAAATCCTGCCTGGTGGCTCTGTTCCCTTTAACACGTGTGTGTGTGTGTGTGTGTGTGTGTGTGCATGCGTGCGCACACTGAAAAATCAAGGAACACCAAAAGAGAAAGGAACAAGAAGAGCAGGAGTAGAGGAGCCTAGGAGATGTGCACATGTGGGAGACAGACCTGCAGTGCGCCCACCAGCTGGTTCTGAGCAACCCCAGTGTTCTAAAGCACCAGCTTCCAAACTCAGCCAGCACTCGCCCAGCTGGGCCCCACAGCAGCGCAGGCCGCATCGGACCCAGGTGTGCAGCAACCAGGGTAATTCTGTTGCTCGGAGAGATGGATCAGTTACTGGGATAGTTTCTAGAATCCCACATAAAAATATACACTACTGCTTTAATCTTTTGGTTGTATACTACTATTATATAGGTAACCTGTCCAGTAAGGCTAAACACAACTATTTAAATTAGCTAAAATTTATATTTAAAATTCAGGTTTTTTGGTCATATTCATTCAACTCCAGAGACTCAATCTCTCTATTTGGCTGGTGGCTGCCCTATTGGATATTACAGTAAACATTTTCACCAGTGTTCTGAACTGGGACAGATTAAAGTGTTAAAGCAGTGTTCTTTCCTCAAATTAGTTAACCTCTCAATCTGTCCATGTTCTTCAGGGGTTCCCTCCCCCATATTTCCCATTCCAAGGATTGATCTATTAGAACTTTTAATCATATTTTGTAACAGATCTCACTTATTGGTCATGTGCTGTGTTCTGTATAACCCCACTTGAGTCCAGCGATATGGAGCTCTGAAATCCGGATGATCTCCTGTCTCCAACCCTCCAACAGAAGCTGTGTCTTCACTGTCCTTGATCAGCCACAGTACAATTCCCAGCACACAGCAGGGACTCTTTAGATGTTTGTTGAATAAATGAATGGAAATTGTTATATAAATAAAATAACCAGAAAAATATTAAATTATTTACATAGCGGTTATTTATTCTGCTTCACTCATCTCTCTTCTACAATGGTAAAGTACTTTATGTTTCACTATCAGGAGACTAGTTTTCCTATTGCTTATTCTTAATTAAAACAAAATGCAACTTGGGTAATGGGACATGTTTCTTTTTCCAGATGAACTTTTAAATTATGTTTCCAACTTTGGCCAGGAAGACTTATTCCCATTCTGTTTGGGATTGCACTGAATTTACATATTAGTTCAGAAAAAGTTGAGTGTTTTTTCATAATGAATCCTATCCTAATAGGAACAAGTTTTATTGTAGCTCAACAGAATTTTAACAAAGGCCATTCATATTTCTTAATCACTTCATTCTTGGCTATTTTCTTTGCTACTTTTATTGGAACTTGATTGCAATGTGCCACTCTCCATCCAGCAAACATCACTTTTCTCCAGTAACATTTCCTGCTGTGCTCTGTCTATGCTCACGCTGGAATTTAAAACAACACTGAAACTTGACTACAGAATTGCATCCTTGTGGTCACGGTGAGTCGATCAGGAATGGGAAACTTCATTGGGCTGGAGAGACTGAATCAGCTCAGATATGCTACTCTTCTTTTCCTGCTGTATTGGGATTTGGACGAATGAAGACCTGACACTCCCAGTAGTCATCTTGGCATCCTATGAGCATGAAAATAAAATTAGAGGGCCTGGAGCAGTAGCCTAGTGGCTTAAGTCTTCGCCTTGCTAGTGCTAGGATCCCATATGGGCACAGGTTCCTATCCTGGTGGCCCATCCAGCACCCTGCTTATGGCTGGGAAAGCAGTCGAGGATGGCCCAGATCCTTGGGACCCTGCACCCATGTGATGCCAGGAGGCTCCTGGCATCAGCTCAGCTCAGCTCCGGCTATTGCGGCCACTTGGAAAGTAAATCATCGGTTGGAAGATCTTCTCTGTCTCTCTTCTGTGTATATCTGACTTTCCAATAAAAATAATCTTAAAAGGGAGGTGGAGGGACCTGGCACAGTAGCTTAGCAGCTGAAGTCCTCACTTTGTACAGGCTGGGATCCAATATGGGCACCGGTTCTAATCCTGGCAGCCCTGCTTCCCATCCAGCTCCCTGCCTGGGACCTAGGAAAGCAGTCAAAGACAGCCCAAAGCTTTGGGACTCTGCACCCGCATGAGAGACCTGGAAGAGGCTCCGGGCTCCTGGCTTTGGATCAGCATGGCTGCAGCTCTTGGGCCCACTTGGGGATGAATCAATGGACGGAAGGTCTTCTCTGTCTCTCCTCCTCTCTGTAACTCTGACTTTCTAATAAAATAACAATAATAGTAAAATAAATATTTTTAAAAAGGAAGAAAGAAAAGAGAGAGAGCGTACGGCTCTGAGGAGGACAGTGCCAGGGTCTGCTCACTGCCCCTGCAGCTCTCACTGCAGCCCTAACACTGCAGGGTGGCCAGGGACATGTGTTCACCCAAGTCAGAAGTGACTATAACCAAAAATATTCCCGAGAATTAGTTGATTTTGGTTTAAACCGAATTTTGTCCTACTCTGTGCATGACATAGTCATCTAGTCCTAGTTATTAATAATACTTTTAAAATTAGGAATGTCAGTAAATTTTGTTGAATGCTTCTTTTGTTATCTTCAGAGATTATCCTATTTACTTGACCTATTAATATATAAATTACACTAATAGATTACTCGATATTTTTATTGTGCTCTTCTGTTTACCTAACAACAGTAAACATGGTAGACCCTCAGTAGAATCTTCACTGACTTAACTGTTATACTCAATATACAAATATTTTAATTAACATTCTTTTTATACTGATTACTAAGTCTGGTATCTCATTTCCTTTTGTTTGCTTTTCTTTGTACAATGAAAACATTTTTAAAACAGTGTTATAATTATCTTGGACCATTTGGAAATATCCCCCCATAGAATCATCTGTTCAGCTTCCTTCTGCCCGTGACAGTTCTCTCAATCTCTCTTTCCTTAGATAGGTCATGTCAATTTATGGTTTTTGAGTTTATTTATAGATACTTTCTTTAATTTTAAAAATTTCCTTTGTATTAGCAATCATTTCCCATTTTGTTTTGAATTTTCACTGGGATATTTCAAATCTATTTTATATTGTTTGGAAGAGTTATATCCACCAAACTAAATTGTACTAAGTCAGATATTCAAGGTCACTTAGCAAACATTCTATCACGAATGACATCAACATGAGAAAAACATTAAGTTAAGGATTTTTTTAAAATGTCCGTTTATAGAAAGGAACAGGAACAGGGACAAAAGGTCTCTCAGTATGGACTTCAATGGCTCTGGGCACTGCACAACGGGCCTATTCAGTGTGCTCATTTCAACGCTCTCAAGATTACCCTCACATGGAGTGATCTGGGCTAACCAGATCAAGGATATGCAGACGGCTCACGACGGACAGCTAGGTAAGTCTGAGTCATACAGCATCATGGCGCATCACTTCATACTGCAGAAAACTGTCAAATAAGAATGACTGATGATACCCACCAAACCACAACCCCCACCCTTCTTTCATTTATTATGGGGTTCCGGAAATTCTTCAAGTGGGTATGTAGGGCACTTCAGTTGGACCACACTAGGTATTCCCCTTCTGCAAGGAGTGGTGTAGGATTTTAATATGTACACTGATGCTTGAAATGGAAAAATAAATTTAAAAAGGACTACAGAAAAGTGAAATTATACAAAGTAGCAGTCCACCCCCTCACAGCTGTAAATTACTCATCAGTTGTTAATGTCATTGTAAGGAGCTGGAGCTGAGTCACCATCACCCTGGCTGCCGACAAGCAAAATTTAATCTCATTTTTTCATCACAGGGTATTTACTTTATGCATCAGTGCGCAAGGAAAGCCCAATGCAGGAATTCTATTCATCTTGATTCTGGAACAACTCAGCTCCAAATGAATCAATAATATTCACTAAAACCAAACAGAGGGATTCCTTGCCAGTTTTCTGTCAGAAACAACTGGGAGGGAAAGGAAGAACAGGAATGCTTACTTTCTCTGTCGCACATTCTCTGCAATCTTGCTACTCTGATCAATAACACATGCTTTCCTCCGGGTACTGTGTTGAAAGGCAAATGCTTGAAACAGAACTAGCATTAATATTTCTTAAAATTTTTTCATTAATTCACTAATTTTTACAAAAATATATTTTTAGATCATGTCAAATATGCATGAGCCTAATGCATTCATCTAGAAACTGGATCTCATAATTCTCCTATAAAAAATGATGTACAGTTGGGCCTGGCGGCGTGGCCTAGTGGCTAAAGTCCTCGCCTTGAACAACACCCCAGGATCCCATATGGGTGCCGGTTCTAATCCCGGCTGCTCCACTTCCCATCCAGCTTCCTGCTTGTGGCCTGGGAAAGCAGTTGAGGACGGCCCAAAGCTTTGGGCCCCTGCACCTGGGTGGAAGATCTGGAGGAAGTTCCTGGATCCTGGCTTCGGGCGTCGGTACAGTACCGGCTGTTGCGCTCACTTGGGGAATGAATCATCGGATGGAAGATCTTCCTCTCTGTCTCTCCTCCTCTCTACATACCTGACTTTGTAATAAAAATAAATAAATCTTTAAAAAAAATAAAAAATAATGATGTACAGTGATGTATACAATTAGATCAGATCTTTTATTTCCACGATAAAGAGCTCTATCTGAATCCAGTAGCTTTAAGTTTTAACATAATTGACGAGTTTTGTTATAGCTGATCTCTTGACTTTTTTAATATCTGACATCATTTTTACTTGGATTTTTAAAAGTAATACACAATTTTTAAAAAGGTTTTGCTCAAATTCTTGCTACTCTCACCCACTCATATTTGTTTACTGACTTCACATTCCTCGCTTTACTTGCTCCATTTATTCAGGCATTATTAATGACAAGCTCCCGTTGCTCCAATTACCTTCCACATCCTACTTGACCTTTTGCAAAAACACACTTGTATTTTTTTCTCTTCCCTCTTTTTACTGATCTGAAAAGTCTTTCTGCATAGTTTTCTCCTTAGTGCCACTATATAATCAACCTGAATGTACAAACAATTGGATTTAGCATTTTGCAGATATTTTCCATGGATCACTAGGTATGAGAAAACGTTAGGATTTTTAAACTTAGCAAACACTCAGGCAGAAAGCACTCACCCACAGAGCCTTCCGAGCCATCCGTCTCCTTTGGGATGTAATGTGCAGAAAGATCACTCTGAAGGACTTGATCTGATGTGGCTCGGGCTAAAGCAGCAGCCAAAAATGAAGGGCAATTACTGGAAGAGAGAAACAAAAGGCTATTTTCAGCAATAATTAGGAAATAATGCATGGATATCATTCATAATTATGTGTTATAACATTTCAAATACCTGTGAACAGTATCTTGACTAACATTTGGGAGCACACTATAAGGTAGCAGATAACAGGCTGAGTAACAGATCTGGCATCTGACGTGGGGTTTTACAAAGAGGGTCTGGAGAAAGATGACAACCAATCAAATGTGATATAATCTAAAAGTGGGGTAAGTTTTACAAGGGAAATTAGCAGGATACAATATCAGAGAAGAACAGAGGACACAGCGTTTAGGTGTGATGATCAGGAATGCCCAGGCCTAGCCTGGGAAAATGAGAAGAGCTCTGTTGATGTGGGAGTGGGAGGCCAGGAGAGAATATTTTGGGCAGCGAACAGTGTGGGAAAGTGATCAATGAAAGGTCAGAGGAAAGGCAAAGTCCAGCTATTCAGGTAAGGAACTTAAGACCGAGCAAGGGAGTACAAAATCAGACATGAATTAAAATACTGCACCGACTGCTGTGTCAAATTAGAAGGGAATAAGACCGAAGGGTGTGACCCCGGCGCGGTGGCACAGTGGTTAAGGTCCTCGCCTTGCATGCCCGGGATCCCATATGGGTGCTGGTTCTAATCCCGGCAGCCCCGTTTCCCTTCCAGCTCCCTGCCTGTGGCCTGGGAAAGCAGTCGAGGACAGCCCAAGGCTTTGGGACCCTGCACCCGTGTGGGAGACCCAGAAGAGGCTCCTGGATTCGGATCGGCATAGTATCGGCCCGTTACGGCTCACTTGGGGAGTGAATCATCGGACGGAAGATCTTCCTCTCTGTCTCTCCTCTCTGTATATTCGCCTTTCCAATAAAAATAAATCTTAAAAAAAAAGACTGAAGGGTGACCACTAAGAGACTTATAATCCAGCGAAGAATAACTAAAGCATATTTTGGGGAAAAGCAATACAGATCTTGCTCCTGGCTGGATGTAAGGGGAGGTTGATCAGAATTAAGGTTGCGTCCTGAGTTCGGATCTGAACATCTACTTGTGGATGTATTTAAAACCTTGGGAACAGGATCTCATAGAAGAACAAAGACGACTGCTCTGGATCGGTGACTCCTGTGTGCCTTCCCATTTCTCCGTCTTGGGATGAGAAGGTTATGCCTCACTGCTGCTGGCTCATGAGAGGAAGAGGGTTACAGAGTTTCCCTTTTCGAGTTTTCAGATCAAGCAAAGCTACAGTTAAGGGAGCTATCATCAAGAAAACATACACAAGGAGAATCTTGGTTTACCTGGACTGGATCCAATATGGGTTTTAGATTTATTTATTTTACTTGAGTTCCAGAGAGCGAGAGGGAGAGCAGGGATAGACAATGACATTTTTCATCCTCTGGTTCACTTCCCAAATGCCTGCAGGAGCCAGAACTGGATCAGTCCAAAACTGGGAGCCATGAATCTCTCCTAAGTCTCCCACAGGTAGAGGGGCCCAAGGCTTTGGGCCAACCTCTGCTGCCTTCCTAGGTCATCAGCAGGGAGCTTTATGGGAAGTAGAGCAGCCAGGACTAGAACAGTTGCCCATATGGGATCCCAGCACCACATATGGAGGATTAGCTTGCTATACAACCACACAGGCACCAATGGGACTTTTAATTTTAAAGATGTTTGTATTTGAATGGCAAAGAGATGGAGAGAGAGATTTTCCATCCACTGGCTCACTCCCTCAATGGTCTCAACAGCTGATGCTGGGCCAGGGAGAAGACAGGAGCCAGGCATTCCACCTCAATCTCCCATACAGGTGGTAGGGACTCAAAATTGTTCCATCTCCCACTGCTTTCCCAGACACCTTAGCAGGACTGAAAGCTGAGCAAGCAGGACTCCAACCAGCACACTGATTATGGGAGGCTGGCTTTGTCACCAGTACCTTAACACACCACTCCACATCAGCTCCTCAATGAGTTTTTGAAACTCAAACATAAGCCTTTAGGGAAAGATGTGAATTGTTTGGCAAGAAAAAGAAAATATTAATTTTCTTAAATGGGCCACAGCAATATTTCTGGCCTCGCATGTTATTTCAGAACTTGCTAGTCCACAGAAAGAGGCAAAATCTTTCCCTTCCCTTAAATCTGGGTGAGATGTTGTAATTACTTTGGAAAAAAAACAGTATTAAAGTTGATGCTCTTTGACCATAAAAGTTTGATCATAAAAGACCATATGCCTTTCCCCTGGCTTCCCCTTCCTTTTTCCCTCTCTGGATGACTGTCCTTGGGCCACAGCCATCCTCAGCGAGGAGCAATCACATGAACAGACTCAGGGGGTGTGAACCAAGCCCTGCCCCTCAGCCAACTACCAGCATCAGCTGCTTGATGTGGAAATTCACAAGCCTTCAGAAGATACCAATCTCCAACCCGAATCTTCCAGTTAAGGCCTCAAACATCATGGAACAAACATAAGCTGATCCTGCTTTGCCAATCTGAATTCCTGACCCAAGGAAACGGAGGACAGTGGTTTTCAGTGCACCAAATTGTGAGCAGACTGGTTCTACCCCAAAGCCGAGTCAGACACAGACTGGTAGAAGTTCAGCAGCCTTTGTTCACTTGGCGGCCCCATCCCACTGCCAATGAAGAAGGGAGCAGCCCCGACAGGCCAGAGTTGGGGGCTTTTAAACTTAACGCTGGCATGAAAATGATCCAATCAACTAAGCTAGCACTGGTGCGATAGGACAAAGGGAGAACTGTCAGTTACTCTCAGACTTGAGCACTCTCCTCCCTGGGTTGCATCAGACTTGCGCTTCGGTCTGGGCTGCCAGAGAGGCTATAGCTGAGTGCTAACCTGAGGAGAAGGTCAACCACCTACAACCCAACTGCCAGGCACCATTAGGGGAAACAATAACACCGTTAATTATGTTAAACTATCCTATGGGTAAGAGTGACATCCTGCCTGGCAGGGAGGAGCTGAAGCAAGCAAGCTTGGCTTACAGAAGCCAGTTTTGCAGTGAAGTTTTAAAGTGACAGCAGATAATCGTTCTAATATTCTGGTTCTTCATATGTGTCCCTAACAGAACACTTGTGTTACTGCTCACCCTGAGATGCAAGTAGAATCATAGGCCCTAACAAAACTAATGGCATTTTGAATTTTCAGGCTGCCAGGCACCAATTTTGTAGCAACATCTTTACACAGCAACAATAACTAAAAACAAAGACTTAGATAAGGAACATACAAAGGCTGAAAAATTGCAAGGTAAGTAAATGGAGAACCAAAAGAGTATTTAAGGGAGGGAATGATCAACACTGCTGAGAAGTTATATGTGAAATGATGAACACTGAATTTATTTATTTATTTATATTGGAAAGGCGGATATTCAGAGAGGAGGAGAGACAAAGCTCTTCCGTCCGATGGTTCACTCCCCAAGTGAGCGCAACGGCCAGTGCTGTGCTGATCCGAAGCCAGGAGCCAGGAACTCTTCCGGGTCTCCCATGCAGGTGTAGGGTCCCAAGGCCCTGAGCCGTCCTCAACTGCTTTCCCAGGCCACAAGCAGGGAGCTGGATGGGAAGTGGAGCAGCCGGGATTAGAACCGGCACCCATATGGGATCCTGGCGCTTTCAAGGCGAGGACCTTAACCACTACGCTATCGTGCTGGGCCCGAACACTGAATTTAATAGAATGAAAATCACAGTGTGGATGTCAGACAATTCACTGTGAGGAACAATTGTTTGAACACATTGTGCTGAGACAAGTGGATATCCACATGTTAAAGAATTCAGTTGGTACCACTTCTTTCTAATATTTACAAAAATTAACTCACAATATATTATAGGCCTAAAGGTTACACTTTCAACTGTAAAACTCTTAAAAATATAGAAGTAAATCCTCATGACCTTGAGTTAAGCAAGCACATGCCAAAAACAAAGCTAAACTGCAACAGAATTTAAAACATATGTGCCACAATCAAGAAAATGCAAAGACAACATAAATGGCCAAAAATATTTGCAAATCTTAAGATTTATTGATGCAAAGAAAAAGATTTATTGATACACTGGTATATATAATATACAAAGACACTAATTCCTCAAAAATAAAAAGATGGCCTGGTATGATAGCGTAATGGCTAAGGTCCTCACTTTGAATGCGCCAGGATCCCATATGGGCACTGGTTCTAATCACGGCAGCTCCACTTCCCATCCAGCTCCCTGCTTGTGGCCTGGGAAGGCAGTCAAGGACGGCCCAGGGCATTGGGACCCTGCACCCGCTTGGGAAACCTGGAGGAGGTTGCTGGCTCCTGGCTTCGGATTGGTGCAGCACTGGCCGTTGTGGTCACTTGGGGAGTGAATCATTGGATGGAAGATCTTCCTCTCCCTCTCCTCCTCTCTGTACATCTGCCTTTCCAATAAAATAAATCTTTAAAAAAAATAAAAAGACAACCCCATATGCATTTTTTTTCCAAACAAGATATACAAATGGGAGAGGAGCACATGGGTAGATGTCCAATGTCTGGATATTTGGCTTCTGCTTGATTCCCGGCCCAGAGTTCCTAAAACCCTTGTGATATCCTGAGGGTCAGAGGTGCCAGACACACTTTTTGTGGTAATATTTGGTCTTTGAACCTAGTTTTTCTCACAAAATTCCAAAATGCTGGGGATTTCCTGGATGACAAGGAGCATCTTGTTCTAAGGAGAGGTTCTTGTAGCTGCAGGAAAGAGACGCTCACCAGAAAGACCAAGCCAGGACCAGAACCTTCATCCTTCAGCTCCACTCATCCTCCAGGAAGCAGTGGAGACTAGAACCTGAGCAGTGAGGTGCATGGCAAGGCCTCCGTAGAATTCCCCAAAGGACAGGGTTTGAGGAGGCGGCATCATGGTAACAGAACCACATGCCTGAAGGGTGGTCTACCATATTCCATCGGGACAAAGCCGCTGGGGTTTGGTGCCCTTCTTTGGGACCAGGTGTTGTTTCTTCATCTGGCTCATCATTAGTATCTCTTACAACATCCTTTAAGAAATCAATACATAATCAGTCTCCATTTTGTGAACCACTGTAAGCAATTAGTGAGCCTAACGAGGGAGTTGTAGAAACTGTTATAAACTAGGTCTGAACCTAGGAGCCCACACTTGTGACTGGCGTCAAAGTGGCAGGGTTTTGTAGGACTGAGCCTTTAATCTGAGGGATCTGCTCCAATTCTGGACAATGTCAAAACAGAGTCAAACTCTAAGACTCCCTTAGCTGATGATTTTGGAGAACTGGTTGGCACGAAAACCCTTTACACATGTAGTGTCAAAAGTTTGTGACTGTATAGAAAACCCAGACTTTTAAAGAATTTCCCTTTTTACATCATTACTCACTAAAGAAATGCTAACCCAAACCACCACGACAAACATCCCACAGATAGCTAGGATAGCAATAATAAAAAGCAATGGTGCAGGTGTTGGGCACAGTGTGAGGATGTGTTGGACACCAGCTGAGTCAAATGCATCCCATGTCAGAGTGCCTGAGTTCGAGTTCCCAAATCTACTTCCTACTCGAACTTCCTGCTTATGTGCACCCTGGGAGGCAGAGGGCAGTGGCTTCAATGCTTGGTCCCTGATATCCACTTGGGAAACCAGACTGGGTTCTGGGCTCACGGATTCAGACTGGCCCAGCTACAGCTGTTAAGCGCATCCAATAAGTAAATACATCTCTGTTTCGTTGCCTTTCAAATACAAATAGGTTGACAACTTTTTAAAAAGATATGAGTTGGACATTGTACAGCCAACCAAACCGGCTCTTGGAATGCTCACATCTCATACTCATGTGCCAATTTCAGTACTTGCATCTCCACTTGGAATACAGCCTCCTGCTGGGGAGCCTATGAAGCAGATCATGGCCCAGGTGCTTGGGTTTGGGCCACCCACATGGGAGACCCAGATGAAGTTCCTGGCTCCTGGCTCCTCCCAGCAAATTTCTGGCTACCAGGTATTTGGGGAGTGAACCAGTAGATGGAAGAGGTTCCCCCTCCTTTGTCACTTTGCCTTTTTAATAAAAACATGTATATCTTTTAAAAAGGATAAGTAATAACTATTGGTAATGATGGAATTCTCATATATCATTACTTAAAATGTAAAATGTGCAGCTGCTTTGGCAAGTTCTTATCGTTTCAACTACAAAGTTACCATATGGCCTATCTATCCACAAGAAGAAACACAAACATCCATATAAAAATTTGAATACCTGAATGTGCAAAGCAGTGTTATTCACAAAGCCAAAGAAATAGAACCAACCAAGTGTCCATCTGTTCATGAAACAAATAAAACACACTATATTCATACAATAGAATATTATTTGGACTTAGAAGAAGCACTTATATAAGACACACATGGAAAAGCCTTGAGATCTTCATGCTAAGTAACAGAAGTTGAGCACAAAAGACCACATATGGCAGGATTTCACTTACTGTGTAAGAAAAGTCCAAAATAGGTGAATCGGTGTAAACAGTAGTAAAGGACTGGGGACTAGAGTGAGAGCAGGGAGTGACGGCTAATGGGTAGGAGTTTTCTTTCTGGAGTAATGAAAATATCCTAAAATAGAGATTATTTTGTGAGAGTGAACAACTACGAATATACTAAAGCTATTGAGCTGTATACTTCAAGTGGGTAACTGTTTTTGAGAGCAACCCTGTGTATGAAAGGGAAAGGAACCCCAATGAGAGGAGATGCAGAGAGGTGAGCGTGCAGCCTCAGCCGCCTCGCCTCCATTCTCAGGCCAGGATCCCAGTCCTCACTGTGCGCTGCATGCTTGGGGCTGGAAGACCGCTATGCAGGGGAGGGTCCAGGAGCTACATTCACCCAAGCAAGCCCTGCAGACCAGCCCCCTCATATATGCCAGGAACAGATGTGGGGTCAGGGGAGACTTGGGAAGGCCAGTGCTTGGGGGAGCCCCCAGGACAGTCCATTCAGCGCCCTGTCTTTCCTAAACACCCACCTCTTCCACTGGCATTTCTTTTTTTTTTTTTTAAAGATTTATTTTTATTATTTTTTCATTGGAAAGGCGGATATACAGAGAGAGGAGAGACAGAGAGGAAGATCTTCCGTCCGATGATTCACTCCCCAAGTGAGCGCAACGGCCGATACTATGCCGATCCGAAGCCAGGAGCCTCTTCCGGGTCTCCCACGCGGGTGCAGGGTCCCAAAGCTTTGGGCCGTCCTCGACTGCTTTCCCGGGCCACAGGCAGGGAGCTGGAAGGGAAGCGGGGCTGCTGGGATTGGAACCGGTGCCCATATGGGATCCCGGGCGTGCAAGGCGAGGACCTTTAACCACTTGCGCCACCGCGCCGGGCCCTGGCATTTCTTTTTTTAAGACTTATTTTTTTATTGGAAAGTCAGATATATTTAGAGGAGAAGAGACACAGAGGAAGATCTTCCATCTGCTGATTCACTTCCCAAAGGTGACAACAGCTGGAGCTGCACTGATCCGAAGCCAAGAGCCAGGGCCTCTTCTGAGTCTCCTATGTAGGTGCAGGGTCCTAAGGCTTTGGGCCATCCTCGATTAACTTCCCAGGCCATAAGCTGAATTGGGAAGTGGGGCTACTGGGATTAGAAACGGTATCCATATGGAATCCCAGCGTCTGCAAGGTGAAGACTTTAGCTGTTAGGCTACCACACCAGGCCCCCACAGGTATTTCTTAATTGACCTAGGATGTACAATATTTTTTTGCATCTCAACTGCGAGATTATCATCTGAGGAGACACAGAACAGCAAGTCTGTCCCTACATCTCCACCAGCCTTAACCGTCACCATCTTTCTTATTTTTTTAGGTTGACTACAGAAGGAGTTAAATTATGAAAGGGAAATTTGAACAAGAGCCCTTAACAGGACCCCTCCCTCTTCCACTGATCAAGTGTGGGGCCTTCATGAACAGAATCCTAAATCTGTGTCCATCAGTATAGGGGAGCCTGCTTCTCCAGTATCTATATGATTAATATTTACGGTAGGCATCTGGTGCAGCAATAAAGAGGGCTGACTGGCAGGACCAGCACTGTGGCAAAGTAAGCGTAAACGTCCTGGTGTCAGCATCTCAGACAGACACCAGTTCTTCTAGCTGCTCCACTTCCCATTCAGCCTCCTGGGAAAGCAGCAGTAGATGACTCAAAGCCTGAGACCCTGCACCCACGTGAGAGACCCTGAGGAAGCTCCTGGCTCCTGGCTTCATATCACTCAGCTTCAGTGCTGCAGCAGTGAACCAGCAGATGGGAGATCCTTCGCTCTCCTCTCTAACCTTGTCTTTCAAATAAACATAAATCTGCAAAACAATAATAATGATGATGATACCTGCTTGGGACACCTGCATCCTGTGTTAGAGTACCCGGACTGGAGTCTGGCTCTGCTCCTTATTCTAGCTTCCTGGTTTTATGCATGCAAGAAGGCAGCAGGTGATGGTCCACATATTTGGGTCTCTACTACCCCTGTGGGAATCCAAATACTTAAGCGAACTTTTAGTCATAGAATTAGAACATTTAATTGCCTTTTTTTGCTTTTAAATTTACATTTAAAAATAATCTGGAGGGGCCAGAATTGGTAGCCTAGTGAGTAAAGATACCTGTGAGGCCAGCATCCCATATGGGCACCAGTGTGAGCCCTGGCTGCACCATTTCCAAAAAGCTCCCGCTGATGTGCCTGGGAAACCAGCAGAAATTGACCCAAGTATTTGGGTCCTCCACCCACGAGGGAGATCCTGAAGAAGCTCCAGGTTCCTGGCCTCAGAGAGCCCCAGCTGAGGCTTCTGTGGCCATTTGGGGAGTGAACCAGCAGATTGAAGTTTCTCTTTCTCTCAATCTCTTTAAAAAATATTCTGGAAATCTTTAGTGTGATCTTGTTCCCAAGAGTTCCAAAAGATATCTTTTCTGTAATTATTTAACAGGTTCACCAAAGGTAAGTATATAAAACTGAGAGAATTAAGGAAGAAACATTAGTCTCATTAACATGTCATCTATGCTTTATTTTTAGTCACAGTTAATATAAATTTTTTACTTTTTGTCAGACAGAATAAAAATATTTTCAGTTAAGTAGGGAGGAGGATTAGCTGACTAATAACTAGATATAAGACATCAAACTAGACACTTCACCCACATCAGCTATTCCTGCAGGTTAGAAAGCTGTAACACTTCACATGAATAACTTGTGGTTTTGACTCTGAACTGAAAGTGATTATTCTTAAAAAATTGGAATTGCAAATGTATTTTAAAGCACAGTCACATCAGAGAATATTTGATACCCCTCAAATAGAAGCTTGTCACTAATGCTTGCTATCTGAAGAGAATTACTAGCAGTGACTAACAGGATAATAGCAGAACAAATGACTTTCTTTCATAATTTCTTAAAATGACTGAAGACACTGATAAAGTCTTAAAGTTTGGCAGATGTTCTAAGCACAACAGACACGAGAAGAGGTCTAACACTTATGGCAGCTTGGAGAATGAGGTTTACAAATGTATTTATGTTGGGGCCCAGCAAGATGGCCTAACAGCTGAAGTCCTCACTTCAAATGTGCCGGGATCCCATATGGGAGCTGTTTCTAATCCCGGAGGCCCTGCTTCCCATCCTGCTCCTTGTCTATGGCCTGGGAAAATAGTAGAGGACAGCCCAGCACCTTAGGACCTTATACCCACATGGGAGACCCAAAAGAAGTTCCTGGATCCTGGCTTCAGACTGGCTCAGCTCCAGCTATTATGGTCACTTGGGGAGTGAATCATCGGACGGAAGATCTTCCTCTCTGTCTCTCCTCCTGTCTGTATATCTACCTTTCCAATAAAAATAAATCTTTAAAAAATGTATTTGTGTTGAAAATATTTGAAATATAGTATGATCAGATTTTTTTAAAGATTTCATTTTTTTTATTGGAAAGGTAGATATACAGAGAGATGGCTTAGATCCCATCAAGATGCCTGAACTCACGTTACAGTACCTGGGCTTGAGTCCTGGCTCTCTGTTTTTTTGCAAATGTGTGTCTTGGGAGGTGATGGCTCAAGTGGTCAAATCCTTGCCACTCTGTGGGTGACCCAGCTCGAGTTCCAGGCTCCTGGAACTGGGCTGCTCTGGGCATTTGCGGGTGAATCTGCACATGAAAGATCCTCTCTGCTGGTCTTTGTCTCTTTCAAAAAAAAAATACATCATTGCATTAATGAGCTTCAATAGTCAGATGTTGCCAACATTTTTATAAATTATTTCTTTGTTTTAACATCTCAGAGCAGTATTTAAGAAGGCAACAAACATGAAATTACGAGAACTAGCCAAGCCATCGCAAATTGTGGATCAGGGAGCAGGAGTGGGGGTTAGTGATCATGGATACCACTTGGCATGCATGCATCCACACTGGCGTGTCTGGGGTCAAGTTCCTGCTCTGTTTCCGACTGAACATCCTACTATTGTGCATCCTTGAAGGCAGCATGTGATGCTTTAAGTACCTGGGAGGCCCAGATCTGGAGCTGGCAGCTTCAGCCTCGACCAGCTCTGACTGTTGTAGGATCTGGAAGATTAATCACCAAACAGAGTATTTTTCCTCTAGCCTTTCAAATAAAGTGAACATAAATTAAATTTTTTAATGGTTCAGTACTGAGCATGTATCATTCATTATTTCATTTGGAAGAGAGGAGAGCTTCTATCTGCTGGTTTATTCCCTAGATGTTGAGCCTGGGAAGAGCCAGAGACTCCCTCCAGGTCTCTGAGTGGCAGAAACCCAAGCACCCGCTGCTGCCAGAGCATCTGGTGCTTGAACAGGCATTAAGAGATAAAATATAGACATCTCAGATGACAACCTTTTTTTAACGTCCAACTATTTATTTATTTGAAAGTCAGAGTTACAGTGAGGAAGACAGAGAAGAAGAGGTCTTCCATTTTCTGGTATATTCCCCAAGTGGTCAAAATGACCAGCCCCCCTCTTCCATCAGGTGCTTCCTTTGCTCTGGGAACTTGACTCTTGGCTTACCCAGGACAGGGCCTGGCGTGGTAGTCTAGTGGCTAAAATCCTCACCTTGAATGCACCAGGATCCCATATGGGCGCCAGTTCTAATCCTGGCAGCCCATTTCCCATCCAGCTCCCTGCTTGTGGCCTGGGAAAGCAGTCGAGGACAGCCCAAACCCTTGGGACCCTGTACCCACATGGGAGGCCTGGAGGAAGTTCCTGGCTCCTGGTTTCGGATGGGCGCAGCACCGGCCATTGTGGTCATTTTTGGGAGTGAATCATCTGACAGAAGAACTTCTTCTCTGTATAACTGACTTTGTGATAAAAATTAAATAAATCTTAAAAAAAATGACCAGCCCTGAGCCAGACAGAAGCTAGGGGCCAGGAATTCCAACCTGGTCCTGCACATAGAAGACAGGAAACCCAAATACTTACCATTATCTGCTACCTTCACAGTCACATTAGCAAGAAATTAGAAATGATGCAGCAGATACGGGGTGGCACTGGCTTAATCTTGATGCATTACGATGCCTCTCACCCATACTAACTGGTTACTAAAGCTTTATATGTTCAATGGAAGTATTTCCTACCTCTCTGAAATATTTATTTACAGGTTATTATTCCATCTCCACTCTAGGCTGACATCAGTTCAATCGATTCATATTCTCCATTAGAGAAAAGGAAAGCAGCTAGACTGGAATAGAATATGAAAGCTGGCTTTATTTCAGCATTATATATCATCAACTTGTTATAAAACAGAAACCACCATAGATGGATTATTATGGCATGAAAACATTTAATTTTCAATAATTTTCAAACACCATGAGAGGGTAAGTTCTGTTGGATGGACAGGATAATATTTTACTCAGATCTTTTTGAAACTTGATTTGCTGGTATCTGCCACATGCATGTTAAGACAATATATATTTTAAGGCTACAGACTTAATTCTTGTTATAAACCAAGCTAGGAAGCACTTTCATCACAATGCCAAACCTACACAAATCACTAAATACATTATTAGATAAATTAGAGGTTTAAAAGAACATCCTTCCTGACGCGGGCCGTGTGGGCGGCTGCACAGCACCCACAGCTGTGCCTCAGCCATCTCACACAGCCCTGCTAAGGTAACAAAAACGGCTGAAGGTGGGAAGCTCCCGTCGACCAACTTGGAGGGGGACATGTCTGCAACAGCCTCATCTCGGCAGCCCACGTGCAGTGACGCTGCTGCCTTCTCTGTGTGCCCTGGCTAGCACGACAGCCCTTAAATGCGCAATCTCTGATCTCCACTCCATAATCACATGTATTCTAAATTTAGAATAGACACATTAAACTAAAAACAAGGAATATAAATTCTCCACCTGATTTAATCTTCTTTTTCTTAGTGAACTAAATGGAGTTAAAGTCAGGGCTGGATTTTGTTCCCCTTTAGGCAATTTTCTTTCTATAGCAACCTCTAGGAATGCCACCTGGAGTCAACTAATTGTAATGCCCACACATGCCAGATTCTCATTAGTTCTTCTAAATCTAAATAATGCTTCCTACTAAATGAATAGCTCCTGCCACTCTTGGTTAGACATTCACAGAACAACAGAAATCTGACTCCCTACTGGTGCTGCCAGTATAATCTAGCAAGCATTTGCCCACACTGACCAGGTTAACATTAAATAAAAAATAAACAGAATCTTAACTGTGCTGTATATAGTAATCCAGATGTTATAAATTTACCACAAACTACCACTACTGCCACAAGATTATAGAAAGAAGAGTTTGGCAGTGACTACTATTTTTCTTATCCCCTTTCCTCCATAACCAGAATTATAAAAGCCTGGGCCTGGTTGCACTCAGCTCTCTTTGGTCCCTGTGTTGAACTGTGACCTCTTCCTCTCCCATGCACACCCACCATCCATTCTATGACTACATCCAAGACTATGATCTGAAGACTTGTCTACAAGAGAACATCCGCAGGCACTGATTCAGCAACGAGAGGCTGACTAATACAGTTGGTTAGCTACTTATTAGTAATTTCTGAGAAAGCATCAGGGAAATTCATTTTCTGAGTCCCTACATATGCAAAACATCTGCCACTTTTTTTATCTGAATGATTGTTTGGCTGGTTAGAAAATTCTTGGGTAGAGCTTCTGTCCTTGAGGACTTCATGGACTTTGCTCTACTGTCTCCTACAATGGAACCGTTCTGAGTGTTCTGAGGTTTATACAAATCTTCCCCATCCCCTGATGTCTATTCTGTGTCTCTAGAGCAATTTTTTAATGCTTGCAGTACAAAAGTATTATCAGGCATGTAAATTCTCTACGTAAAATTTTTTTGTTTCATATTTTCTCTTAGATGTGTCCTCCATACAGCAATTCTGCATTGTTTTCTGAATGATTTTTTACAGATTTATTTTATTTTTTATTATTTATTTGTTTTTTATAGAGAGGAGAAGAGACAAAGATCTTCCATCTGCTGGTTCACTCCCTAAATGGTTGTGATGGCCTGAGCTGAGCTGATCAGGAGCCACGAGCTTCTTCCGGGTCTCTCCCATTTGGGCGCAAGGTCTAAAAACTTTGGGCCATCCTCTACTGTTTTACTAGGCCACAAGCAGGGAGCTGGATGGGAAGTGGAGCAGCTGGCACCCACATGAGATCCCGGCAGATGCAAGGCAAGGATTAACCACTAGGCTATTGTGCAAAGCTCCTGAATTAACTCTTTGAAATATAATCTAGATATTTTCTTAAGCTTTATTCTTTACTGACAATTATTCATCTTTATCCATGCTTGCTTCATATTTAATACTGGCTTGCTGTTGCATTAATTTCCATTTCACTTCACTCATTTTTCCTCAATTTTCCCACGTTTCACCTCATTTTTCAGAAATATTAATTCACTGTGTACACTTTCATAGCTTTTGAGACCATCCAATTCTGTTGAAATCTTGGCCACACCTTCAAGTGGGTGGCACAAGAATCCTAACTGGTGAAGAGACCACCAGTGGGGACCCTTACCTGCAGGTTCCCGCCCATACAAGGAAGGGTCATCAAAACTGGTGTCTCTTCAACGGCAGGCCACCTCGTGGCGCTCTCCTGGGAGGTGCTTTCCTCTTCCCTCCTCCTTCACTTCCCAAATAAGACTTCTATACAACCAATGCTCAGCTTATTTCTAATGAGGCTGAGGATAGAACCCACCCAGGTTTTCTGGCAACAGTGTTCCCTGAAGAACGCAGCTGTAGGCATTCTGTCTGGTTGCATCCTCATCTTAGCTCTGTTGCATTTGCTAGCCCTGGCGCAATTTTGTGTAGATATTTTACAAATATTTCCTCCCTATTGAAAAAATGGTGTTATTATGTGTTTCTTTCCCCAGTTTGTTTTCTGGTGATTTCTCAGATATGTGAATACTGTCATTTTACTATTAAAAAAAAAATAAGCTGTAATGAATCCTTATGTCCTTATTATTTTTTTTTAATCTAGGGATTTCACTGCTTTTTCCCAGAGACAATGATAATTAGTTACTCCTATCATACAGAGACATATGCATCAAAATACCTTGATTATTGAGTATAGCAAGATAAAATATTCAGTATAGCAAAATAAAATGGTATTTTCTTGAAGGGATACATGTTCAGGGAACTGAATCAAATGATTCAACTATGAGGCATAATAAATTATGGAAAGAAGTTATTTCAGAAGGAAAACTGTTATGTGAGGAATCAGTAATTCCCAACTGAGTCAATGCCATTTAATTTGTGCAATGATCTTGCAGTGGTCACCTTGTTCTCACATTCTTCTCCGTCAACCTGCAATCTCTGGACTGGCATTGTGGCACGGTAGGTGAGTTGCTGCCTGCCACAATGGTGTCACATATGGCTACTGGACTGGTCCAGCAGCAGCCACTGTGGCCACTGGGGAAGTAAACCAGTGGATGGAAGAGCTCTGTCTCTCCACCTCCCTATGTAACTCTGCCTTTCAAATAAATACAGAATTTTTAAGATAATTTTTATAAAAAACTTGAAATCTTTATCATTGCATATATTTTAGATGAAATATATAGGCTGTGCTTGAGTATAAATTTATAACCGAGTTAAACTGAAAGCTAATGTCAAATCAACCAAAATTTATAGGGTGTGTATAATTATTTTCCATTTTCCATTCTGCCCCCTAATGCGTTTCAGTGAGCCTAAAGGAGGCTAATGTTAGGGAAAGTTTCTGAAGCAGACTGTAAATTTCTTCTTTCACATCTGCAACATATGTGCAAAAACCAACTGCATATCGCAAAATTTAAATAAATTACCAAGGAATAAAACTTGTGATTTATTTTCTTACTTTATTTATTCTTTTCAGATTTTATTCATTTGAAAAGCAGAGTTAGAGAAAGAGGGAGGGAGGGAGTGAGAGACTGCATCCATTGATTCACTCCCCAAATGATGACAATGGCAGGTTCATACGGGATGCTGGGATTCCAGGCAGTGGTTAACCCACTGCACACCAACGCCTGCCCCTTTCCTACTTTTACTGTACATGCTATACAGAAATTCTTGCAAAGGGACTTCCCCAAAATCTGATTCCCACATGACAGAATCTCAGTAAATTAGAAGAGATAGAAGTTCTGACCCTGAAAATGTATCCCATTTTTATGATCTTTCCAAAACTAATGGATTTTACATTAGTTGAAATTAAGATCATTCCCCATGATGTAAATAAAACAAAAACGTCAAGAAAAACATCAACCTTGTAATGTTTCATACTCATTTGTTGCTACAAACAATAAGCAACGGATTAAGTTGCAGCCGTTATTGTTCACTCTGCTGCTCTTTCTGGATAAATCAGGAATTACTGTTGATGCTATCAGGTGCTTCTCCCCCTTCTTAGTACTTTATTATAAATATGTCAAATGCACAATTTAAAAATTGTACATTGAAATTCATATTCTCATCATTTAGATTCTGCCATTAATATTTTACTACCTGGGCCCGGCGCGGTGGCGCAAGTGGTTAAGGGTCCTCGCCTTGCACGCCCGGGATCCCATATGGGCGCCGGTTCTAATCCTGGCGGCCCCGCTTCCCTTCCAGCTCCCTGCCTGTGGCCTGGGAAAGCAGTCGAGGACAGCCCAAACCCTTGGGACCCTGCACCCGCGTGGGAGACCCGGAAGAGGCTCCTGGCTTCGGATCGGCATGGTGTCGACCCGTTGCGCTCACTTGGGGAGTGAATCATCGGACGGAAGATCTTCCTCTCTGTCTCTCCTCTCTGTATATCCGCCTTTCCAATAAAAAAAATAATAAAAATAAATCTTTAAAATATTTTACTACCCATTTATCCACTGATTAACCCAGGAATATATCTTAATTTTCATGCATATTAACCACCTTACACTTACTGTTATGTTTCCATCTAATACTTCAATATGTATATTAACTAGTATTCAACATTTGTTTATAGCTTTAAATAAAATTTAAATACAATAAGGTGAATAAATCTTTTAGCTACACTCACCAAATTATAATAAACACAAATGCTGAATTAGCATTAGTATTATTATATTTCCCCAAACTTACAAGCTTAAGCCAGATATTGCAGTGCCTAGAATGTGACTCAGATTACAGGTAGAGTTTTTAAAGAAGTAATTAAGTTAAAAATAGGTCATTAATGTGGGTATCTAGTATGACTCACATCCTTATCGAAGAAAAAAGTCTGGAAACAGACCAGTGCACAGTGACAACATGGAGATCATGGAAATTCAATAAACCAGGGAGAATGGCCTCTAAAGAACCCAGCTCCGCCAACACCTTAATCTCAGACCTCACCCCCACCTTGAGAGGAAAATACCCCTATTGCTTAAGCCATTTGGGACTTTGTTGGAGCATTCCCAGCAAACTGGTGCAGTGTGGTGATGGTATGGGTATGTTTGTTATTTATTTGCTAGGAAGAAGGGCTCAGAGAGAGCAGGTGGCCTGTTAGATCACAACACTGACCTCTAATGCTAACGGGGTGGAAGTTTTAGCAAGGAAGCAATATGAAATTAGAAACCATCCAGACTTGGAAACGTACTGACATTCAAGTGAATAAAAATGATTTCAGGGTGTATCCTGTTTGTTAGTTATTTCAGGAAATTTGTGGAAGTTAAATGGCTCCCAAGTAAAAATAATATGCCAGAATGAGAACATAGAACATCAGATCCAGCCTTCTATGAAAAAAGGGTTTCCTCTTCACACATATTCCAGTAGTTTAAGTAATTTCTCCACCAGATGAAGGAATAAGCCCTTGGGGATTCTACTGGTTAAATAGTTTGATTTCTGAGAAACTATTTTTAAATAAGCCTTAAATTTATACCAAACCTCCAATACAGTTGGCAGCTTTAGAAAAACTTAATTACCCTCTGATTCTTTCAGCCATCCAAAGAAACCAGCCCAGTGACTCCCTGCTACTTACTACCTGCTGTGAGCGCAGGCAAATGGATTCCCTACTGTTAAATTCAGAAAATAAACTAGGAGGAGGAAAAACAGAAAAGAAACAGGATTGCTGGCCAGGGAGTGAGTGAAGTACAGCAACTAAGCACAAAGCAGGCTCTAAATGAGGCTCTTCAGTCCAGCTTCTGATACTGAGTAAGATCTGAAAACTATTTTCAGGAATTCTATGAAAAATACCTATGAAAATATTTTCATTCATAGCAGTAAAGCAAAGCTCCAACTGGAGGTGGGTGGAGTGGGTGCTGCCCTGAGGCATGGCTAAGCTGGCACTAAGCAATGCCCCCGTGCAAGGCTGCAGCACCGGTTCAGGTCATGACTGCTCTGCTTCGGATCCAGAATCCCACCACTGTGGCTGGGAAGGCAGCAGACGGCAACACACTGGGGCCCCTGCCACCCACAGTGGAAGACCAGGATGGAGCTGTGGGCTACTAGCTTTGCCTGGCACAGACGTCCTTGGCTTTTGAAGCTGAGAGAATAAACAAGTGGACGAAAGAGTACTCTGTCTCTCCTCTGTTGCTCTGATTTTCTTTTTTTTTTTTTTAGATTTATTTTTATTATTTTTTATTGGAAAGGCGGATATACAGAGAGGAGGAGAGACAGAGAGGAAGATCTTCCGTCCAATGATTCACTCCCCAAGTGACCACAACGGCCCGATGCTATGCCGATCCGAAGCCAGGAGCCTCTTCTGGGTCTCCCACGCGGGTGCAGGGTCCCAAAGCTCCGGGCCGTCCTCGACTGCTCTCCCGGGCCACAGGCAGGGAGCTGGAAGGGAAGCAGGGCTGCCGGGACCAGAACCGGCGCCCATATGGGATCCCGGGCGTGCTAGGTGAGGACCTTAACCACTTGCGCCACCGCGCCGGGCCCTGATTTTCAAATAGATGTAACTTTAGCACATACACACCCTCAAACTGAGGGCACAACAATTTAGTTTGTTATTAGTCATAGAGAACCAAAGGCAACAAACAAACAACAACAACAAAAAAACTAAGTTTAACTTTGCAAAGCTTAGAAAGGATCCACCAAAAAGTGGGGAGGAGGGGACGGAGAGAAGAAAAAACTAAAAGGTTGAGTCACAACACATTTCTAACACAGAAGAAGCACAATATAAACTATGTGCTTCATAATGAGAAGAGAAATAGATGACAGCAGACATGACAGCCAGACTCAGAATCAGACTGCTTTTCTGTTATGGCTCCTCTTTTGAATTCACCATAAAAATTAGTCTTATGCTGCTCAGGTTAAACCAAGACCAGTGGATCAGACTGAGCAAGTGACTGCAGAGATACTGTGCATTTCAAGATGGTTTATGGTTATGACACTGAGTTATAACCTTACACACAGCCACACATCTGGGCACTGACTTAGGAAAAACTATCACACAGGAAATGGAATGGAAGAAACAGAAGAATCCAAGTTATATTAAAAAAAAAAGTGCTGGAATGCTCTAGGTAAGAAAGCAAGCATAAACAAATGGGTAACAAACAACAGTGACTACAGTAGTGAACTCTAGGCCTCATCAGGAAAAAATCAACATATTAGCTTTATCTTCTGATTTCCAATGAATCCAAACAACTTTTACAGTTAATGAAGAAACACCTGTTAACTAGCTTACTAGCAGTACACAGTAATTTCACATAAGTATGGTATGTTCTGTTACAAAGGGTCTTCATGTATATTATTTCGGTTAGTTCCTACCAAATCCTGTGCAGTGGATATAGTAAGTATAAAAATCATGGAAATGGAAAAACCACAGCAGGTATTTAGGCAAATCTGAATCTGGGGATTTTCTCTATAGCATTTTTAACAAGTGACTAATTTGCTTCGACAATGATTTTTTTATTAGTGACATATGAAGACTTACACAGAATGAACAAGGCTTAAGTATTTATTTAAACAGGGTGAGGGCACAGTTTCCTGCTCCCTGGTAATGAGACTGGCAAAGCAGAAGACGGCTCAGGTACCCAGACACCCACGGGGAGACCTGGATGAAGCTGCTGGCCCCTGACGTCAGCCTGGCCCCAGCTGTTGTGGCCACTTGGGGAGTGAACCCGCATACAGATCTTCTTGTCCCTTCCTCTCTCAAATAATTACATCTTTCAAATAAATGAATAAATACAGTTAGGGAAACAAGGCATTAAAGAAATCTATCCCTACTGGATATTATTGTTATTGGACATTTATTATGCACTACTGTTTTAATACAATTTATTACTTTTAAACTTTACAATAAACTATAGGAGCAGCTAACACTTTGCTTAAAACTATTTTTTTTCCTAAACTACTGAGAATGCAAACTGAATGGCAGGCAAGGCCAAAAATAAGGTAGGATTGTGTCTGTTTTACAGATGGATTAAGTGAATTAGCTTCAGTTACATTTGCAAAGTTATGGGGGCAGACCTAGATCAGAGATCTTCAATCTACTACTTCTATATTAGTTCCATTCCACATCGCAAAGTAGGTAAGCCGCATTGCATTTTAATAAACAACAATTTCCTAAATTAGCCATCCATTGGCCATATGTATTTCCATATAGTTTTTCCCAGATTTTTTTTTAAAGATTTATTTTTATTATTTTTTCATTGGAAAGGCAGATATACAGAGAGGAGAGACAGAGAGGAAGATCTTCTGTCCGATGATTCACTCCCCAAGTGAGCACAACGGGTCGACACTATGCCGATCCGAAGCCAGGAGCCTCCTCCGGGTCTCCCACGCGGGTGCAGGGTCCCAAAGCTTTTGGGCCGTCCTCGACTGCTTTCCCAGGCCACAGGCAGGGAGCTGGAAGGGAAGCGGGGCTGCTGGGATTAGAACCGGCGCCCATATGGGATCCCGGGCGTGCAAGGCGAGGACCTTTAACCACTTGCGCCACCGCGCCGGGCCCCCCAGATTTTTTTTTACTTGAAAGTCAGAGTTGATGAGAAGGGAGCAAAGAGACAGAATAAGGACAAGAAGAAAGGGAGGGAGGAAGAGGAGACAGGGAGAGAGGGGAAAAAAAGAAAAGTGAGGGAGGGAGAGAGAGAGGAAGAAACAGAAGAAAAGGAAGAGGGAAAGAGAGAGGAGAAGGATGAAGAGGGGCAGGAGGAGAGAAGAGAGAAAGAGAGAGGAAGGAAGGAAGCAATGGATGGAAAGAGGGAGGGGAGGGAGGGGGATGAAGGGAAAGCAAGAGAGCACCCCGCTTCTGTGGCGTTTGGGTAGCATCCCAGCCAACGGAATATTTCTCTCTCTCCTTTCTTGGTGTTTCTTTACCTTTCTTTCTTTCAAACAAATAAATCTTTTAAAAATGTGCTTAAAAAGGGCCCAGTGTGGTGGCCTAGCAGCCAAGTCCTCACCTTAAGTGCGCCAGGCTCCCATATGGACCCTGGCAGCCCCACTTCCCATCCAGCTCCCTGCTTGTTCCTGGAAAAGCATTTGAGGATGGCCCAAAGCTTTGGGACCCTGCACCCGTGCGGGATACCAGGAAGAAGTTCCTGGATCCTGGGTTCAGATTGGCATAGCATCGGCCGTTGCGCTCACTTGGGGAGTGAATCATCGGATGGAAGATCTTCCTCTCTGTATATCTGATTTTCCAATTAAAAAAAAAAAGAGAGAGAGTGCTAGCTTAACTCACTGTGCCACAATGACATCTCCCCCCCTCCCCTTTTTTTGTTTTAGTTGGAAAGGGTGATATACAGAGAGATGATACAGAAAGATCTTCCATCTTTAGTGATTCACTCACCAAGTGGCCACAATGGCCAGAGCTAAGCCAATCTGAAGCCAGGAGTCAGGAACTTCTTCCGGGTTTCCCACATGGATGCAGGTCCCAAGGCTTTGGCCCATCCTCTACTGCTTTCCCAGGCCACAAGCAGAGAGCTGGATTGGAAGTGAAGCATCTGGGACACAGACTGATGCTCATACAGGATCCTAAGGCATGCAAGGTGAGGACTTTAACCACTAGCCCATCACACCAGGCCCGTAAGGTGATGCCCATATCGATGAGAAGCCCATTTAACACCTGGGAACATTTACGTACATACATACATACATATATATATATATACACACACACATATATGAGAGAGAGATGTGTTCTTGTTGTGTTGTTTAATATTTATTTATTTTCACTTGAAAGACAGATTTACAGAAAGAAGGACAGAAAGAAAAATCTTCCATCCACTGGTTCACTCCTCAATTGACCATGATGGCCAGAGCTGAGTTGATCCAAAGCTAGGTCTCCCATGTGGGTGCAGAGCTCCAAGGCTTTGGCCCATCCTCTACTGCTTTCCCAGGCCACAAGCAGGGAGCTGGATGGGAAGTGGAGTAGCAGGGATATGAACCAATGCCCAGATGGGATCCAGGAGCATGCCAGGCAAGGATGTAGCCACTGAGCCATTACATAGGATCTGGAACCAACATATTGTATTTAATCTTAATTATGCCTGAGCCTTGTATGTTAATGAATCACATAATTCTTTATTAGAAGCCAGCTTCCCAATCCTCACTGTGACTGACAAGCGTTTACTCAATATTTAATGTGCAACTGTGTGAAAAAAAAAACCGTGTAATTAAAAACACTATTGATGCCTTCTATCATGAGTATTAAGTCCTTTGGGATAATCATATTTTAACTGAGGACCAGTTTCTGGTTCTTGTTGGGAGTTCTTAAATCTTAGCAAGGAACACCAACATTAAATGCCAAAAGTAGATTTAGATTCTCTTTGAAGTTGGAAGAAATATTTGTAACTGAAAAGTTGAAATAAAAACAACAATAAAGAAAATCAGCAAGCAAATGGAAAAATTGGGTCAGCTGCTAAAGCTCACTTAATTTAGGGAGTTCTTCCTAATTCATACGAGCTGCAGCTTGTCTGAGGGGTCTCCTCTCTGATCAACTGTTCTCCACACTACCAGCACTAAATTTCTGCAAAAAGCAAAACCAAAACACACCACACACACACAAACCCCTCAAATACCTCTTCCAAAATAAAAAGAATTGTTGAGCTAAAGACAATGCAGAGAGCTCTCTACACTGCCCTTTGTTTGCCTAAAAGTAGGACGTTTTACAAGGACAAGGAAGGAGGGAGGGAGAGAAAAGACTGCTAACGGTTATCATGAGTTTGAAAACTGGAAGAAATGCACAAAATGTCAAATATATATCTTATAAAGATGAACCATGAGGAAAAAGAAGATACAGACCGATACCAAGGTTAAATCAGTTATTAAAAGAAATTCTATCAGGGTCCGGTGTGGTAGCCTAGTGGCTAAAATCTTTACTTTGCATGCCCCAGGATTCCATATAGCACCAGTTCATGCTCCTGGCTTCATCCTGGAATCGTCTTAGCCATTGCAGCCATCTGGGCATGGAAGATCTCTCCTTCTGTCTCTCCTCTCTCTCTGTAGCTTGCCTTTCAAATAAATAATAAGAAAGAGAGAAGGAAAGGAGAGAAGAAGAAAAGGAAAGGAAAAAGAAGAAAAATACACACACATCGGTTGTTGCAGTCCTCTACTAATGCCAACTCCTTGTCTTGCTCACCGAGTTCCAGCCAAAGAAGGGAAATAAGATATTCTTTATATCATGACTCCACAAAACAAGCATACCATCCAAAATCACCAGTAGTAACTGGCTACAGAAGCTGCTAATCAGAGTGCGCCCTCTACTGGAGGGATGGTGAAATATCACCGGCACAGGCAGGTGCACACAGAACTTGCCCTAAGTCGCTGAGCTTATTGTTTGCATAGTGCCCTGCCAGCACCAAGTGAGACAAACTTCCCAGGACTGCAGAACAAATCTGTGCTTTCAGAGCACAGCTACTGGAGCTTTGTATGAGGCAAGTAAGCCATCTGGATGGCCTTTTGGAAGACACAAACTTGTGGGCTATCTGTGTAAAACATGTCATAATTTGTCCTAAAGCCAACCAGCCAGTATGCTGCATACGTGGAAAATGACGGGAAACTATGATGGGAAACATTTCATTCTCAAAAAAATCTTTTTTCTCTTTTCCCTGTTATTCTGAATATTACTATTACTGCTTTTGTCTCATAGGGTCAGAAGTGTATGACTGCAAGTGGAAAACGGGGGACAGAAATCAGGGACTGGTAGTTTCCCCATTCTCATTTGTATGCCAATTTTTATTATAAATGTGGGGATATAAAACATTAATGCAAATCAAAATGTTTCAGTGAACAAGTTTCAGCAGTTCAATTTTATAACAAAGTAAGTAAACTGCTAAAACCTTCTGGACAATGCCAGCATTTGTATTCTGTGAAAACAAGTAAATTCCTTATTGACTGCAACTAAATGGTGATTGGAGCATTTTTATCACACAGTAGATTCCATCCTTCCACTATACTTTTCTGAGTTGTCCTACATCAAAGTACTTTGTTTTTGTCCTGTTTCCTGTGCTGTTCCTGTAATTGCTATTAAAATACATTAACTAGTCTTTTTCATAAATGATTTGAGAAAACTGAACAGTCATATTTAGAAGAATAAAACTAAACTCTTATGTCACCGTGTACAAAATCAACTCAAAATGAATTCAAGACCTAAATTTGAGACCTGAAATTATGAGATTATCAGAAGAAAACACTTGGAAAGCATTTCATAACATTGTAATAGTCAAGCTTTTCTGCATCAGACACCCAAAACACAGGAAATAGAAGTAAAAACAGATAAGTGGGATTTCATCCACATAGTTTTTTGTACAGCAAAGGAACCAATCAGAACAAACATCAATCTACAGAATGGGAGAAAATATTTTCTTTTTAAAATTAAATTAAAACATTGTTTATACAGTTGAGAGGAATGTACACCCCTGTGGGCCTCTGACCAGTGCGGGGAGGGTCAGGCACGGAGGAAGGCGGGTAGGACAACTGTTCCTTCTTTTTCTCCTGTGTCTGCAGGGAGGGGACCGGAGGAGCTGGCCCCCTGCTTGCTGTCCAACTACATCAGCACCTGGGGATGGTAGTCTGATGATGCCTTGGAGACCCTGATGTGGGGAAGAGTGTTCTGAGGGTGGTTCCGAAAGTTCTGAGATGTCATTGGCTTAGTTGCACCAGGGGAGAGAAAATCTAAGATCTACTGGCAGACCAAGTCCACCTTAGCGCATCCACAGGCCCAGGAACATACTGCAATAGTTGGCCAGGAGAGTGATCCAGCCTGTTCTGCTTTCCATCCTCTAACACGGCACTCAATGTCCTCTCTTAGCCCATTAGCCATCATGTCCCCTGTGTGCATCTGGGCAAGCTGTTCACTACACAGGCATCAGCAACTGGGGAGGCCCAGTACCAATACATGCACTCCAAGTTCAGACCACACATCATGAGCTTTTTCCTGAGGCCAGAGTTTGAGCCCACTGTCCTAGTTTGGGAGTCTCCCAAGAAACCTCTCCTGAGGTAACCTCAGACTTGACTCTTGTGTGCATCAGCCAGTACAGCATCAGGTTCAGCCCATCATCTGCACCAGCCAATGCACATACTGGTGGATGCACCTACCTTGTCAGTTCCACCCCCAACTTCACATTTCAGCCTAGTCCAGCCCAGCCCATCACAGGCCCAGTCTTCAAGCACACCAGTAGGGGGCTGCAGCCTAGTTGGGGTGATCCCCTGCAACAGTTTTCACACGTGCCAGCATGTGCTGTAGTCTAGCCTAAGTCTCACATCCCATCCAGCTCTCTTGAACATCTATGGGAACTGTGGCTTAGCTCAGCCCTTGTTCTCAGACCTAGCCCACATGCATGCCGATGGGTGCTGCTACCTTACTCAGCTCAGTTCGCCACCAGCCCTGGCTCTTGTGATCACCGGTAGATGCTGCAGCCTAGCAGAATAACACCCACAGTTTCCCTACCAAGCCCACTGCCAGCCCCAGATCTTGTGCTTGCCAGGGGGTACTGTGGGCCAGCCTGACACGAATTGCACTCAGCCCTGGCACTTGACAGTGGGTGTGTGGTCCAGCTTGGCTAGCCCACACCAGTTCTGGCTCATGACAGCGGGTATGGCAGCCTAGCTCACCCAGCCTGGCCTGCTCCTAATCCCATCTCTCATGGAAGCAGTTGCCCAGAAAGGGAACCCTTAAAGTTCTCCAACCAGGCTCTCACCGGTGGGTGCTACAGCACAGCCCAGCCTGGCACACCCCCAGATCCAGCTCTCATGAACCTGTAGGTGCCACAGCCTAGCCCAGCGTGTCCCACACCCATTGTAGCTCTCATCAGCACCAATGGATGCTTCAACCTAGCCCTGTCCAGTCCACCCACAGCCCCGGCTCTCACACTCACCAGTGGGAGCTGCAACCTAGCCAAGGTGTCTATAGAGTTCTTCTACCAGGCCTGCCCCCAGTTTTGGATCTTTCATGTGCTGGTGGGTACTTCAATTCAACCTGGCATGACCCATCAGTTTCAGCTCTCACTGGCAGGTGTTGCATCTTAGATCAGGCAGGTGCAGCCCATACTCTGTCCTGGTTCTTATGCCTGCCACCAGGTGCTATGGCCTGGCCCAGCCCAGCCTGCCACCAGTCCTGCCCATACTGATGCCGAGTAGTACTGTGTAGCCTTGCCTGACCTAGTCTTCCCCCCAGCCTCATCTACTGTGCTCCCCAGAGACAGCTGTGGCTTAGCAGGGGAATTTCCCAAGTTTCTCTACCAGGTCTATGATATCATGTGTGCTGGAGGGTGTTAAGGTCCTGCTGGGCATGGTCTGCCCCCAGATCTGGCCTCTGCATGTGCAGGTGGGTGCTAAAGCCTGGCCCAGCCCTGCCTGCTCTCAGGCCTGGCTCCTGCAAATGTCAGGTGGGTTCCTGACAGATGAGTTCCATGGTCTAGCCTGGTTTGATCTGTCACCACCCCTAGCTTTCCACACAAACTGGCGGTACTGCAGTCCACAAAGGCAAGTCCACAGTCCCCTACAGAATCTGCCCCCAGACTCAGTTTTCTTCCATTCCAGCGGGTGCTGTGGCCCAATCTTACATGGCTAACCCCCTGTTTTGATACTCAAGGGCATGTACTGTGGCCTAGCCCAGCCAGTCATGCCCCCTAGCCTCAGCTTTGGAGTGTGCCAGCAGGTAGGGGCAACTAGGCTGGCACACTGGTATAGTTAACACAGATTTAGCATTAACCAGGCCCAGAATGCCCACCAGCTTTGGCTACTTTTCTCCCAGCAGTGTAACACTTGCCTAGACTCAAGGCAACCTAGGCAGTTTCCTGTAGCTGGGAGGGGGGAGATATTTTCAAGCTATATATATATGACAAGGGGTTAATATTCAGATCATACAAAGAACTCAAACAACTCATGATGGGAATGTAAATTAGTGCAGGAGAACAGAATGGAAGCTCCTCAAAACACTAAAAATAGATCCACCATTTGATCCAGCAATCCCATTCCTGGGTATATATTCAAGGGAAATGAAATCCATCCATCAAGGAGACATCTGTACTCCCACATTTATTACAGCACTATTCACAATACCCAAGCAACCTAAGTGTTGGAGACAGCCTAAGTGTTCAACCACCAATGAACAGAGGGAAAAAAAAGTGATATATATGGCAACAACACTGCGGCATAGCAGGTAAAATTGCAACCTCCAACACTGGCATCCCCTACAGGCACTGGTTCAAGTCCTAGGTGCCTCACTTTCAACCCAGCTCCCTGCTCATGTGCATGGGAATACAGTGAAAGTACTTGGGTCATGAACTCACACAGGAGGCTGGCCCACATTCTTGGGCCCCTGAACATACATGGGAGAGCCAAAAGAAGCTCCCAGCTCCTGACTTCAGCACAGCCCAGAGCTGGTTGTTACAACTATTTAGGAAGAAATCCAACAAGTAGAAGATATTTTTGTAACTTGGCCTTTCAAGTAAACCTTAAAAAAAGGGAAGGAAGGAAGAAAGAGAGAAAGGAGTGTGGGTCAGGCAGAGAGCTGAGAAAACCTCCCCGGGTCAGTCTGCTGCACCCACCAGTGGACATAAGAACTGGGGCTGGGGTTGGGCCAGGCAGGGGGACCAAGAGAGTCAGTGCCATGGGCCTCCTCAGTCCAGGCCACAGCACCCAGCAGTGTGCACACATCAGCTGGGGCTTGGCACAGGCCGGAATGAGAGCTCAGGAGCCAGTGGGTCTCTCTGGGCCAGCCTATGGCACTCATAGCAGGGCAAGGCCCACCAGAAGCTCTGGCATTGGCAAACAGCATGTCCTTTCATCTCAGGGCCTCAGACACGTCAGGATCTCCGATCTCAGGCACAAGAACCTATGAGTGTGTTGTCTGCCTCAATGGACAGACTGCCTGGTTAGACTACCTATGCTGCTGATTCTTGTGCAGAGAAGCCAACAACATTTAAGAGAGCAATGAAGATGAGGGGACATAAACATTGGCACTAAAGGGAAGTTCTCTGACTTTTGAGATGGATCCATTAATTGAGACAGAGTTCCAAACCCGGGATAGGCAAGCCCTACAGCCCTAATCATCAGGAAGTGACAACAGATGAGGCAATCAACCTGCACCCTTCAGCAAGCCTTTGAGAAAGAGCTGGAAAGCTCTGAAATGGACAAGCAGGTAGTTGGTTTAGGGTTATACCCTGGAAGCCACGCTCCCCCTGCTCTTTGTAAATTCAACCTGTGTATCTATTGGTCCACAACCCCTCCCCCAAGACATGCTTCTCCTCACCAGGGATCTGGGGCGATATCAAGAAGTCAGCCCCCTTCTCTAAACCATCAAGACCAGTAACGGGAGGTGAGCACTTTCTTCCCTTGGACACTGAATGTGATGGCAGAAATATTTCCTCCTCTCAACCCCTGAACATGCCCCATGTGAACGTGTGATCTACTCACTTCACAAATGAACTTTAAAAATAAAAAGAATAATAAAAAAGAAACGGGAAAAATAGAAAATATGTTACATATATGCAATGGAATACTATTTGGCCATAAAAATAATGAAATCTTTGCAACATGAATAAAACTGGAGGTACTGTGTTAAATGAAACAAGCTGAGAACAAGACAAACATTACATGATCTCGCTTAATTGTAGAGTTGAAAAGCTAGGGGATCTCACAGAATTTAAAACTATAATAGTGGGGGCCAGTGCACTGGGCCAAGAGGTTAACCCTCGCCTCCAAGTGTGGCATCCCATACAGCTGGCCAGTTTATGTCCTGGTTGCTCCACTTCCCATCCAGCTTCCTGCTTGTGACCTGGGAAAGCAACTGAGGATGGTCCAAAGCCTTGAGACTCTGCTTCCACGTGGGAGACCCAAAAGAGGCTCAGGGCTCCTGGCTTCAGATCAGCTCAGCTCCGGCCAATGAGATCACGTGAGGAGTGAATCAGTGGACGGAGGATCTTCCTCTCTGTCTCTCCTTCTCTGGGTATATCTCACTTTGCAATAAAAAATAAACAAATCTTAAAAAAAAAAAACTGAGGATGAAAGTGGAGAGGGAATCATAGGGAAATACTGATTGATACAGGAATAGGAAAATCTGATCCTATCACAAAATCAGACAAGTATAGCTAATATACTGTATATTTCTCTATTTTTGAATAGGAAAGGAGGCTAGTGCTTTGGCACAGTAGGTTAGGTCTCAGTGTGCAACACCAGAATCTCATAGAGACTCCAGTTCTTATCCTGGCTACTTCACTCCTCATCCAGCTCCGGGTTACGACCTAGGAAAGCAACAACAACAACAACAAAAAGACCCAGGTCCTTGGACCACTGCACCCAAGTATGACACCTGGAAGAAGCTCCAGACTCCTGGCTTTGAACCAGCTCAGCTCTGATCCTGTCACCATTTGGGGACCAAACCAATGTTTGGGAGATCTGTCTGTCTCACCTGTCTGTAAATCTGCTTTTCAAATAAAAATAAATTAAAATATTTATTTTAAAAAACCTAGAAAATAGCTTTTAGATTCTTCTACTATAATGAAATGCTCAGCGCTTCAAAGAAAAAATACATTTACCCTTGTTGGATATTACACAGTACATGCACGTAATGAACTATCATGCAGTACCTATAAATACATACATTTTTATATGTCTGTAACATTAAACTTCATAAAATCTCTTTTTTAAAGGAAGGTAGAAATCAAAAATAGAGAAACATACAAGAACTGAGAAACTTAAGTTCTAATAAAGCAGCTCAGATGATGATGGGAGAGCTTCAGAAAGACAGAAGAGTTAGTGAGTGTAAAGTCCAGACAGGAACGGGTGGGCACAAGGTCCCAGGCCAGAAGCTGTGATAGAGAAAAGAAACAAAATCCCAAGGATTCATATTTTTAACTAAACTGAGAATATGTTTTATAGTTTCATTGCAGTTTGGAAAAGAAATAATAACCCCACAGAACACTAAGCAGTTGGAAAGTAAGCTATTATTAACCACAAGAAAAACAGCTGTATAATAAAATGTAATCACAGTATATAGTGGCTCAGCTGTGAAAAAATATTCACATAATTCAAATAATATAGACATTACCGTAGCCAATAAGGGAGTGATTATATTAGGAATATGTTGGGAGAGACCAAATGATAGCAGGAACTGAATGAAACTTAAATCTTTCAGAGTAGGAAACAGTTCATAATTGAAAAAGTTAGAAATATTTTTTTGGAAACAGAGATATATCCAAACAGAAACAATTTAAAGGATTAAAAATATTTGCCTCGGGGCCCAGCGCTGTGACCTAGCAGCTAAAGTCCTCGCCTTGAATGTGTCAGAATCCTATATGGGCATCGGTTCTAATCCTGGCAGTTCTACTTCCAATCCAGCTCCCTGCTTGTGGCCTGGGAAAGCAGTAGAGGATGGCCCAAAGCCTTGGGACCCTGAACCAGCATGGGAGACCTGGAAGAGGATCCTGACTTTGGATGGGTGCAGCACCGGCCATAGCGGTCATCTAGGGAGTGGATCGTCAGACAGAAGCTATTTCTCTCTCTTTTTCCTCCTCTCTGTATATATCTGACTTTGCAATAAAAGTAAATAAATCTTTAAAAAAAATAGTTGCCTCCAAGACTTAAGAGGAGAGAGAGAAAAGAAAGGTAAAACTAATCTTTATATGAAGCTATAATTAAGATACAGTATTACGGTATACTATTTCACTTTAAAAAGTATATTATTGACTTCAAAATTATTTTTGGAATAATTTTGGTGGTGTGCCAGGTCCATGAGCCCCAGGGCAGTGGTTCTGGCAGGGCCAGGGTCTCTGGCCTGCATCCTCGAGTCCAGTAATGCTCAGGTCACCTGGCTCGGGTCCTTGGGCCCGCCTGTTCACAGTGGGTGTCAGGTCCGCAAGCCCTGGTGGCGGGGGTCTGGTGGGGCTCAGTTTGCCTGGCTGGGCCCTTGGATCCAGCTATGAGATCTGGTCCTCCTCAGTGGAAAAGATAGAGCAGTGGACAGCAGGTCCTGATGCATTTGGAGGATAAGGCAATCCACTGGGGCCTGCAGCAGACATCTGGTACCACAGCAGAGGAAGGAGAACAGAACAAATCGTGCAACTACCACAGCCAAATGATAACAGTAAAAATCTGGGTGAATGGAGACTGTAAGGTGGACTGTGTCAGCCAATGCACATTGGAAGAGTTTCCTCATCCTTGGATCAGCATTTCAGAACTACTGAAACCACCTGGGCAGAACCCTTGGAGTGTGAGCCACATTGGGACCCTGTGGTCATTCTCCATCCCTGAGTACTGGGGTGGAGGTTGGGTATGGTTCCCCGCCTTATCTCCTCCTTTCCCCCAGAAACCAGAAGAAGAAACAAAATTTGGAAACAGTGATCACATCTACTTTCCCCAAACACTTGACCCTTCCGACCCTGATCAACTATATAAACATCATCAAAAATAAAATTTTTAAAAAAGGATATTATTGGGGCGCGGCGCGGTGGCGCAAGTGGTTAAGTCCTTGCCTTGCATGCCCGGGATCCCATATGGGCGCCGGTTTTAATCCCGGCAGCCCCGCTTCCCTTCCAGCTCCCTGCCTGTGGCCTGGGAAAGCAGTCGAGGACGGCCCAAAGCTTTGGGAACCTGCACCGCGTGGGAGACCCGGGAGAGTCTCCTGGCTTCGGATCGGCATAGTATCGGCCCGTTGTGCTCACTTGGGGAGTGAATCATTAGACGGAAGATCTTCCTCTCTGTCTCTCCTTCTCTCTGTATATCCGCCTTTCTAATAAAAAATAATAAAAATAAATCTTTAAAAAAAAAGGATATTATTGATTACAAAATTCTTTTAAATTTTGTATTAATTTTAAAATGAAATTATTTTAAAATCTACATTATAGTATCCTACTCCTAGACCTATTCTGTAACAATACCTAAAGATATCTATTAGATACCTTTTTGATACTTAAAAGATTATAACTGGTAAGTTTCAGATGGATAAAGTGATAGTATAGAGTCACAGCCTTAAAGCCCCTGCAGACTTTTCCATGGACTAAAAATGTGCATAGCAAGTTAAGCTTCCCCCTGCAGTGCTAGTCTCTCATATGGGCATTATACTTATTAAGCCCTGGCTGTTCCACTTCCAATCCAGTTTCCAACCACTGACCTGGGAAAGCAGTGGAAGATGGCCCAAGTACTTTGGCCCCTGCACTCACATGGGAGACCTAGAAGAAGCTTCTGGCTCAAGTCTGGCCCAGCTCTGGCCATTGCAACCACTCTTTCCTTTCTCTGTAATCCTGCCTTTCAGAAAACAAAAAAACAAAACAAAACAAAACAAAACAAGACTTTAAGAATGATGCCTTGAACACTAACCAGTAGATTTAAACAAGCATGCCACTCGTTACAAAGGATATTTTAAAATAATATGTATTTTTATTTATTGAAAGGCAGGGGGAAAACAGAAAGTGACAGAGAAAGAGGGAGAGGAGAGAAGGAGAGAAAGACAGAAAGAAGGAAAGGAGAGAAAGAGAGGGAGGGAGAAAAAGAGAGATCCTCCACCTGCTGTTGGCTCCCTTTCAGGGTTTGGTAAAGTCAAACCAATCCAGGTACCCCACATGAGTGGCAGGGTCCCAAGTATAACAGAAAGTTGGGTCAAAAGTTGAGGCAGAACTGAAACCCAGGCCCTTCAATATGGGTTGTGGGCATGCATCCCAAGCACACAGCAGCTTAAACCACTATAACACAACAGCCCCCAAAATAGCATTTAAATAGATTGGCATAATTCATTATTACTGTAAGAAAACCTACTTAAATATATATATTTACATATACATAATGTATATATGCATATGTGTAATACAGGGCCCAACACGGTGACCTAGTAGTTAAAGTCCTCGCCTTGCACATGCTGAGATCCCAGATGGGCGCCAGTTCTAACCCCGGCGGTCCCGCTTCCCATCCTGCTTGAGGTCTTGGGAAAGCAGTCAAGGACGGCTCAAAGACTTGGGACCCTGCACCTGCATGGGAGACCCAGAAGAAGCTCCTGGCTCCTGGCTTTAGACTGGTCAGCACCGGCCACAGCAGCCACTTGGGGAGTGAATCAGCAGACGGAAGATCTTCCTGTCTCTCTTCCTCTCTGTATATCTGACTGTGCAATAAAAATAAATAAATCTTTTTTTAAAAAAGAATACAGATAATAATGTAGTAAAAGAATCTTTGTACATTAAGGAAAGTTACTCTGATAAGTTGTAACTAATTTCTTTCTTGCAATCTAAATTATGGACAGTAAGACATTTTATTGTATAATGGGATTAAATGTACAGGTAACATACCCTCTTCCTTCAATATAGCTTATCTTTGAGGTTCTGCTGAATTTTGGTTGCCATAACAACCTTGGTAAACCCTTTATTGCTGTAGATATCTGTAGCTATTTATAAATGAAACAGCTGGATCTGTCCAGCTAAATTTCTAAAGAATCAAAAGCAATTTTCATTTTCTCTGAATAAACTTGATAAAAGTGTCAAGGATCATTAAGACTAAACTATAATTTCTATATTTGTATCTTATTATAAAAACATAATATAAACTACATAAAGCAAAGAATGAAAAAATACTGCCTTTTCATTGTGTTCGCCCCTGAACAAACAGCACTGTCAATACAAAGCTTTCTCATTATCAACTCTTTCTGAATTGAAATATTCTAGATATTTTAAATTAACTCGTCTGCACAGTTACCCAAGATAATATACAAAGAAACAAACACTAGCATTTATATAAAACAACATTAGAAGCTAAAGCAATCTAAATTCATTAAGAAAAACAATATTTTCTAACTGAATATTTATCCTTTTCAAATGACTGCTTTGATTCCAATAAAATAACTACTAACAGACTGGAGAAAAGTCTGACTTTACTGAAGAATTCTTGCATACAAGAGATTCTAACAAAAGGGTTATTCTGTAGCATGCAGCAATTGATTAGCAATTTCTCAAACAGGAACTGTGCCCTGTACATGGTCTCAGAAAGCGCTGGCTCAATAGCTCATTCAGATTAAGGCTACTATGCTTGAAATGATCTACAAATAGACTTGACTGAAAATTGTTACAGACATTTTTTGTCTTTGATGATCTTCTTTGTATTTACCTTTCAAACAATTTTCCCAACTGTAATTGATATTTGAACAGCATATATAATATTCTATACATTTTATGTTAGAGCAGTCTACTAACTTATACAAAACCTGAATCTCGGGGCTGGGGCTGTGGCAAAGCATATAAAAGCCATTGCCTGTGGAGACTGACATCCCATATGGGTCTCTGAAAACAGGCCACTTCACTTATGATCCAGCTCCCTGCTGGTGTTCCTGGAAAAGCAGCTTGGGCTCAAGCAGTAATGTGGAAGATCTGAAGAGCTCCTGATTTCAAACCAGCACAACTCTGGCAGCAGGTGTCGCCATTTAGGGAGTGAACCAGCAGATGAAAGATATCTATGTTTCTCCCTATCTTTAGTTCTGTCTTTAAAATAAATAAATCTGGGATCCAATGTGGTAGCCTACTGGCTAAAGTCCTCATCTTGCACGCACTGGGATACCATATGGGAGCAGGCTCTAATCCCAGTGGCCCCACTTCCCCTCCAGCTCCCTGCTTGTGGCCTGGGAAAGCAGTTGAGGATGGCCCAAAGCCTTGGGACCTACATCCATGTGCGAGGTGGAAATAAGTTCCAGACTCCTAGCTTTGGATTGGCTCAGCTCCAGCCATTGTCATCACTTGGGGAATGAATCAACAGATGGAAGATCTTCCTCTCTGTATATCTGACTTTCCAATAAAAATGATAATAAACAATTTTTAAATAAACAATTTATACTTAAACATAAATCTCATTCTTTGTCTTATCTAACATAATCCTTAAAAAGATTTACTGGGCCCAGTGTGATAGCCTAGTAGCTAAAGTCCTCGTCTTGCATGCACCGGAATCCCATATGGGCGCCAGTTCTAATCCCGGGAGCTCCAACCCCCATCCATCTCCCTGCCTGTAGCCTGGGAAAGCAGTCCAGGTCCCAAAGCCTTGGGACCCTGCATTTACATGAAAGACCTGGAAGAAGCTGCTGGCTCCTGGTTTCAGATTGGTTCAGCCCGGGCTGCTGCACCACTTGGGGAGTGAACCTGTGCATGGAAGATTTACTTGGAGGGGGCCCGGCGCGGTGGCGCAAGTGGTTAAGGTTCTCGCCTTGAACGCCTGGGATCCCATATGGGCGCCGGTTCTATCCCGGCAGCCCCGCTTCACTTCCAGCTCCCTGCCTGTGGCCCGGGAAAGCAGTCAGGACAGCCCAAGGCTTTGGGACCCTGCACCCGCGTGGGAGACCCGGAAGAGGCTCCTGACTTCGGATCAGCATAGCATCAGCTGTTGTGCTCACTTAGGGAGTAAATCATCGGATGGAAGATCTTCCTCTCTGTCTCTCCTCCTCTCTGTATATCCGTCTTACCAATGAAAAAAATAATAATAAAAATAAATCTTTAAAAAAAAAAGATTTACTTGGAGGGCTGGTTTTGTGGCATAGCATCCTAATCCTCTGCCTGTGGTGCCAATATCCCACATGGGCACCAGTTCCAGATCTGGCTGCGCCACTTCTGATGTGGCTCCCTGCTAACAGCCTAGGAAACAGGGGAAGTTAGCCAAGGCACTTGGCCCATGCTTCCATGTGGGAGACCTGGAATAAGTCCTGAATCTCAGCTTCAGATCAGCCCAGTTGTGATGGCATGGTCATTTGGGGAATAAACCAGAGGACAGGACAGAAGATTTCTTGGTCTCTTCCTCTCTTCCAAGTCAAATAAACAAATCTTCTTTAAAAAAAGAGATTTACTTAATTTGAAAGGCAGAGTGATGGGATGAGGAAGAAGGTACAGGAAAGTGAGAGGGAGTAGGCTAGAGAAAACTCGCATCCTGCTGACGCCAGCAAAGTGAAGCACAGCAGGGTCTCTGATGTGAATGGCAACAACTCAGGTACTTGAAGATTTGATTAGATAAAAGTGTATGTGGTGTTGTTGGTGTGTGTGTGTGAGAGAGAGAGAGAGGGCGAGAGAAAGCTATCTTTCATTTGCTGATTCATTCATGAGTTGGCTCCAAGACTCAAAGTAAGACCCAGAACTCCACCAGTCTCCTGACAGCCGACAGGGGTGAGCACCTGGGCCATGGTCCACTGCTTTCGGGACACATCAGCATGGAGCGAGCAGGATTGGATGAACAGGACTTAACTGGCATCACAAGTATCAGCTTAACTTACCAACACCCACTCTAATCTTAGTGCTTAGTTTTGCAGATATTTTATAGTAGCTGAAGAACATTAAAAAACCAATGGCCAAAAACAAAACAAAACAAAACAAAAACACTCAAATCACTAAGCAAATCATCTAAATAGTAATCAGTGATTTTATTTCAAAATTTCAAAGAATTAACAAAATTTTTTAAATTTTGCTAAAACATATTCAATCCTTAAATGAGATCTTCACCCTTCCACCCAAATCTTTGAGAGACACCATTCCTCTGCCTAGAATTTCAAGTAAGTCCCTTTCATGCAAGCATCCACACGACTGTTTTCCCATTGCTTTCGCAATTCCTCTCCTGCCCGTTCATTCCACTCTTTCGAAAATTTATCAGAAGTGCTTGCATGATAGGAATATCCCCTATCAGCTTATCCTAAACTGGATATAATTCCTATGTAATAGACTAGGGGCTTATTTAAAATTTTTAAAAAATATATACAAAGCATTTAGATAAAATGTATTTTCTTCTCTGTATCCTAATACTCCTCATTCGTTTAAATAGATGTTATTCCCATGCTTGGAAGGATCTGTCCAGGTCAACTGAGAAATACAGCAACAATCTAAAGTTAGCTCTCTTTTCAATGACATTACACTGCTTTACTATTTGGGGACAAGGTGGAAAGAGCAGGACAAGTGACTTTGGCAGTCTTCAGTTGTCACAGACCCTGAACAACAACAAAATCAATTAAAATATGTTCAACAGCAAGGACTGTCAGTGTGGTAGTCCTGACTATCATGACTTGAATGATCAACCGAAGCATTGCCTTTGCTGTAATTAGAATTTTCCCACAGGAAAAGAGGCACATTTTATTCAAGAAAAAAATTTCTTAAATCAAAATTATCATTTTCTCTTCACAGCCACCAGTGTTTAAAGCATGAATTATCTTAATCAAAGAACAAGTCTGCAAATGCCAATGGGCTACACCTTTAGGAATGTGAACATGTTCTATTTTTAGGAAACTTTCAGTCCTAGTGTAAAACCAGAACAGAAGGGCAACAGAACTGGTTCCAACTTTGACATTCTTCCTAACATCTAATAATACGGGGACAATTTAGAGGTTGTTTTAACCACAACGTAGCTAAATATAACAGAATCAGAAACAGGTTCCTATTCACTCTTTCTTTGAAGAGACAAAGAGAGAAACACATTCAGGACTTTCCAAAAGAAAAAATCATACTTAGCAACTGCAAACAATCCACAAATGCTATTCATATTTTATAATAACTTCTCCTATCCACATACTCATTTATCTTGTTCAGTAATAAGCTTCAGTGTCCTCTTTTTGGGAGGGATTTGGGGGGAATTCGGGGGAGATTCTTGCTTTCCACCCCTCTGTGCTGTTATTTGCCCATCCTTCATTTTTCTTATTCTTTTTGGTAATCCCCATCTCCATCTGAGCTGTTTCATCTTCCTGCCAGATTCCTTCCCTGAAGCTGTCACCTCAACTCCCACTTAAAGCTTTATCTTCATCAACAACTTATGTTTTAAAATGGTCTTACTTCTTCCTTGATTTTCTTTCAAAATCTCATTAACTTGACACATTTTCAGTTAGCTATTAGAAAAGCTAAAAATTAGACCATACTAAATGATGTATAACTGTTGAATGGTGTCATTTTAGACAATATGTAGGGGGGAAATTTGGGGAAGGAGAGTTTTCATACACTTCTCATATCCTTCCTGACTTTAATTACAGAATGGAGTTAATAAGAGGCCAGTGTTGTGGTAAAGCTGCCACCTTGATGTCAGTATTCCAAAAGGTGCCAGCTCCAGTCCCAGATGCTCCACTTCTAATCTAGCTCTCCTGCTACTGGTGTGCAAAATCAGTACAAAATGGCCCGAGTGTCTGGGCCCCTGCCACCATGGGGAGACTCAGATAAACACCCAGCTATGGCCCGGCCCGGCCCTGGCTTTGTGGCCATTTGGAGAGTGAAACAATAAACGGAAAGCAACTCTCTTTCTGTAATCTGCCTATCGAGCAGATAAACCTTTTTTATTTTTTTAAAAAAAAAGTGGCTTGAATGTCAAAATCTTCATATTGAGATAAAACATTTGCTCTCCATTTAATTATAAAATGCAAAGCTTACCAGGACCAGCACTGAGGTGTGGCAAGTAAAGCTGCTACCTGAAATACCAGCATCCTACATGGGTGCTGGTTCATGTCCCAGCTGCTCCACTTCTGATCTAGCTCTTTATTAGAGACCTGGAAGTGCAAGGAGAATCCAAATGTGTGGGCGTCTGATGCCTGTGTGGGAGACGGGGCCAACACTGGCAAACCTGGCCACAGTTACCAGTAGATGCATGATCCCTCCCTCTCCTTTTGTAATTATCCTAAATAAATAAGTCTTGCAAATTAAAAAAAGAAAAAAGCAAAAAACAAGCATGTCAAGTTTAGCTGGAGGTATCTGAAATCTTCATCATTATCTATTTTTGAAATATGAAACACATTATTAACTATAATCACACTACAGTCACAGTACTGTGGGCTTATTTTAGATTTTTCTAACTCAATCACTTAGGCCATCATTTACTGCCTCCCAGTGTAACACATTAGAAGGAAGCTAGCTCAGAAGCAGCGGCAGGATTTGATCTCAGGCACTTCAATATAAGTTGCACACGTCCCAAGCAGTAGGACTCAAGCCACCATGTCACAAAGCCTACCCTCATCTTCATATCTGTTGTTCATAAGGCATGGTAATCCACTCATCTAAAATTAGCAAGATTATTGCTACTAACCCTTAATTATGACTCACCCCACAAATGTCCTTTACTCACAATACAGTTTCAATACATTTATTTTTAAAAACGTGTTTGCTTACAACATGAACAAAGGTACACAGATAATAATTCTGTTGAGCTTCTAACACAATTTGGACTTTACAATGAGAACAATAACTGATACGTACTCAATCACTACTCATCTTAACTTAGTCATATAGTCTGTCAGTGTTTTTTTTAAGACTTATTTATTTTTATTGTAAAGGCAGATATACAGAGAGGAGGAGAAATAGAGAGGAAGATCTTCCATCCAATGATTTACTCCCCAAGTGACTGCAACAGCCAGTGCTGTGCCAATTGAAGCCAGAAGCTTCTTCTGGGTCTCCCATGTGGGTACAGGGTCCCAAGGCTTTGAGCCGTCCTCGACTGCTTTCCAGGGCCACAGGCAGAGAGCTGGATGGGAAGCAGGGCCACCAGGATTAAAACTGGCACCATATGGGATCCCGGCGTATGCAAAGTGAGGAGCTAGTAGGCTACCATGCCGGGCCCCTGTCAGTGTTTTAAAGTCACTTATGGACATCTTTCCTATTTGTCCTCTAATAAGCAAGATTCTTGAGGACTTTTACAATGTCTTCCATAATTGGATTCTAAGTAATTTGAAAAAAAAAATCATATTGAATATCAGTGAGTCCTGAATTTGACTTAGACTATCACATTTATTATCTTCTTCTTAAAAAAATATTTTTTAGGGCCTGGTGGCGTGGCCTAGCAGCTAAAGTCCTTGCCCTGAATGCACCAGGATCCCATATGGGTGCCGGTTCTAATCCTGGCAGCTCCCTGCTTGTGGCCTGGGAAAGCAGTCGAGTAGAGCTGGGCAGGAAATGGAGCAGTAGGACTGAACCAATGGGATCTCAGCACTTGCAGGGAAGGATTAGCCAACTGAGCCATTGTGCCAGGCCTCCATTACTGTCTCCTAAATCCTCTCAGCAGTTCCATGAGGCAGTACTATAACAGTTACCACTCATTCACAAGGGGATACATAACCCTCAGTGCACCCTGACCCCAACTAACTACCTGAAACCACAGACAGTAAATCTAACCTTAATTATATTGTTTTTCCCATTTATGCATATGTGCTTATGACAATGATTAATTTATCAATTAGATAAGAATTTAAACAAATAAAAGAATGATCACAAAACATAATAAAAGTTATGTGAATGTGCCCTCTCAAATGATCATACAGTAAATTTATGAACCTAAGCGTATGATTTTTTTTCCTACTCAATCAAGAGCTTTCAGCTTTTCACTTAAAGGAAACATTTAGCTTTGCTTTGGCATATCTGAAATGGGGGCATCCTTACTCTTGTACTTAAGGGCCATTGTTAAGTAACCCACAAGCACTCTCATAGAACCACAACTGATCAGATAACAGTGGCTCCCAAGTGACTAAAATATAGCAGCACATATAGTATGGATTAAAAAGACTACTTTGGGCCCCAGTGTGGTAGCCTCATGGCTGAAGTCTTTACCTTGCATATGACAGCATCCCATATGGACAGTTCATGTCCCAGCTGCTCCACTTCCCATCCAGCTCCCTGCCTGTGGCCTGGGAAGGCAGCAGGGGACAGCTCAAAGCCTTGGGACACTGCATCATCATGGGAGATTGAGAGGAGATCCTGCTACAGAGACGCACTGTGGCATAGCTGCACAGTTGCTGCTTGGACCCAGCATCCCATATCAAAATGCTAGCTGAAGTCCTGATTGTTCCTTTTCTGATCCAGTTTGCTAATAGATTTACCCAGCTTGGGCCTGGGTTGACAGCAAAAGCTGACCCAGTGGTTGGGCCCCTGCTTCTTACTCACATGGGAGACAAGAATGGAGTTCTTAGCTCCTGGTTTTGACCTGGCTCAGCCTAGCACCCTAAGGTGACAAAGCCATTTGTGAAGTGAACCACGAGAAGCAAGATCTTCCTCTCTCTGGCTTTCCTTCCCTCTCTGTGGCCCTGTATTTTAAATTATTAAATTATAAAAAAAATTTAATTAGGGCCCGGCGCGGTGGCGCAAGTGGTTAAAGGTCCTCGCCTAGCATGCCCGGGATCCCATATGGGCGCTGGTTCTAATCCCGGCAGCCCCGCTTCCCTTCCAGCTCCCTGCCTGTGGCCTGGGAAAGCAGTCCAGGACGGCCCAAAGCATTGGGACCCTGCACCCGCGTGGGAGACCCGGAAGAGGCTCCTGGCTTTGGATCGGCATAGTATCGGCCCGTTGTGCTCACTTGGGGAGTGAATCATCGGACGGAAGATCTTCCTCTCTGTCTCTCCTCTCTGTATATCCGCCTTTCCAATAAAAACATAATAAAAATAAAAATCTTAAAAAAAATTTAATTAAAAACTAGCTGATTTTTCTTGAGAAACCCAAGGATTTTCTGGGAGATAAACAAAAATCTGTTTTATTGTAAAAGTTTCAGAATGCTTGGAAATTCTAAGTTAAATAATGTGAAAAGCAGCATGAATATATTTATAGTATGTTTTCCTTACTGGAATGCAGAATTTTTCTAGATTCTCAATGAATGTATGATGAAGTAATCAGTACTGGATATTTTACATGTACACAGATAAAATCAGAAAAATCTAAAAAGGTCTAGAAGTGTTATAGCCCCAAAATGTTAACATATTTGCAAAATTCTTAAAATGAAATAGTAAAAAATTGTTCAAATGGGCCTGGCGTGATAGCCTGGTGGCTAAATCCTAGCCCTGCATCTGCCTGCATCCCATATGTGCACTGGTTCATGCCCTGGATGCTCACTTGCCTTCTAACTCCCTGCTTGTGGCCTGGGAAGGCAGTAGAGGACGGCCCGAACTTGGGACCCTGCATTGCATGGGAGACCCAGAAGAAGCTCCTGGTTCCTGGCTTCAAATTTGCTCAGCTCTGGCCATTGACTTAATCCTTGGCACTCTAAAACAGGATAGACACCTCAGGGGTAGCTTAACTTCTGAGCCACAACATTGCCCCTATATTTTACCATTTAGTTTGGGATAACAGAATTACATATGGAAGTTCAACATTATAATCTAACAATCTGAGGTTTTACATATTTTAGCATAGTCATACTTGGGAGAACTGGACAAAGCCATTGTCTTCAGCCTGGTCATCCTGGCTATTACAGCCATTTCCTCTTTTCCTCTCAGAAACTCTGCCTTTTAAACAATGCATCTTTTTTATAACATGATCTTTTGTTTGTTTGCATTTATTTATTTATTTATTTATTTGAAAGGCAGAGTCAGAGAGAGAAACATCTTCCACCCATTGGCTTACTCCTCAAATGGCAGCAACATCTGGGCAGGACCAGGCAAGAGCCAGGAGCTTTTTCCGGGTCTTCCATGAGGCTGGCAAGGCCTTAAACATCTTGATCATTTTCCACTGCTTTCCCAAGCACACTAATAGGCAGCTGGACCAGAAGTGGAGTGGTCAGCACTCAAACTGCCACCCATATGGAATGCCAGCAAGCAGGCAGCAGCTTGACTCACTACATCACAGTACTGGCCCCGTAACTTAACTACTTAAAATTTAGAGTTTCTTACTTTGCTGTTGTTTATAGGTTTCAAATATGCACATGAAATTATTACAGAACAAGCACTTAGCATCCCCAAGCTTTAACTTTTTATCCTTCTTTACCCTTCCAGAAAACTTGTTAGTCACTTACACTTTTACATTTACCAGGCCCTCAAAATGGGTGGGCATTCAGGAGTGGGCATTTGACAGTGATTATCAATCAGAGTGCCAGGGTTCAAGGTCCAATTCCTGATTCTAGCTTTCTGTAAATGCAGGCGGAGAAGCATCAGGTAGTTAGGTCTCTGTCACCTGCTTGGGAGACCTAGACTGAGCTCAAGATGCTTAGTCAAGTCCCACCCACTGCAAACATCTGCAGAATGAACCAGCGGATACAACTCTATTTGTTGCCATGTCTCTCAAATAACATAAACTTTTAAATGAGATTTCTGCACTGTTATTCCTATCATCTTTCTTCTATCAAAACACTACCTTCTTTTTCAGAATCAACTTAAAAGCCATATTTCTAATGACATCTTTGCTGGCTCACTAACCAATATTCATAGTTCTTTTCTGTGTCCCTCCATGGCATGCAATTTAAACTTTAACATTAGCTTATTATCTGACACTCTAATCCTATACCCAGCACATTTTATATTAGATAGAAAATTGCTTTTTATCCATGCTTACATCCACACTTCAGCCTCTGTCTTCCATCACACTGCATTCCAAAATTCCTTAGATATCGTGAATACCACTGAACTGGATTCAATGACATTGTACAGCCTACTTCTGCTCTGTGTCCCAATCTATTACATATTACACAGAGCTAGGTTGCCTCCAATACATCCATCCAATTGTCAAAAGGGCAAGAAAAAACTAGAAATTCTTCTAAATGAAAATTGAGGCAGAAATTTTAATTTCTGTAATCTTTAGTATATTAAATATTTCAATTGTGGGGCCCAGCGTGGTGGCCTAGCAGTTAAAGTCGTCCCCTTGAAATCACCAGGATCCCATATTGGCGCCAGTTCTAATCCTGGCAGCTCCACTTCCCATCCAGCTCGCTGCTTGTGGCCTGGGAAAGCAGTTGAGGACAGCCCAATGATTTGGGACCTTGCATCAGTGTGGGAGACCTGGAGGAAGTTCCTGGCTCCTGGCTTTGGATTGGCACAGCACTGGCCGTTGCAGTCATTTGGGGAGTGAATTATCAGATGGAAGATCCTCCTCTCTGTCTCTCCTCCCCTCTGTATATCTGACTTTGTAATAAAAATAAATAAATCTTTTAAAAAAATAATAACTATTTCATTTGTGAATTAATCCATATTCTTTCTTTAAAAGGTTAATATTTCCTTAGTCTTATCAATATAATCTATTCTTCCATTTAACCTTTAAACCAAACTGTTCCAATCCTCTTACAAACATAATGTTCCAACTCAGCTGTTGGCAGGAGAATTTGTTCACAATGAACAACCCTTCCCATCTTGGCAAGAATTACAGAATTAGCTCATTACAGTACAGTCTTCTATAGCTGTTTTCATTGGTATAAGGAATAATCTGAATATATCAAAAGGCAAATGATTAAAACACATTTTGGGATCCTTCTGTAAATATAGAAATTTCATTACGTCAACTTACATTGGGCTTTTCTTCACAATTTGTGTAATTTTCCTGTGATAGTAAAAAAAAATTTCAAGGTGTGAGGTTTTCAGAAGAGTCTAAAATGATACAATTTTATAAAAGGCCATCATAGGAATGTTTTTTGGGGGCTGGGGTGCAGCACTGTGGCGCAGTAGGTAAAGAAACCATATATGATGATGGCATCCCAATGGAAACAGTTTCAGGCCCTGGCTGCTACATGTCTCTTCCAGCTCCCTGCTTGTGGCCTGGGAAAGCAGTTGAGGACGGACCAGGGCCTTGGGATCTTGCACCCACATGGGAGACCCAGAAGAGCTCCTGACTTTAGATCAGCACAGCTCCAGCCATTGTGGTCACCTAATCGATGGAAGATTTTCCTCTCTGACTCTCCCCGTCTCTATATATCTGACTTTGCAATGAAAATAAATAAATCTTAAACAAACACAAAAGGAATTACTTATTCAGGCCCACTGGAATGGTCTAGTGGTCAAATCCTTGCCTTGCATGCATTGGGATCCCATGTGGACTTCTGTTCATGCCCTGCTCCACTTCCCATCCAGCTCCCTGCCTGAGGCCTGGGAAAGCAGTCCAGCATGGCCCGAAGCCTTGGGACCCTGCAACCACATGTGACATCTGGATAAAATTTCTAACTCCTGGCTTTAGTCAACTCAGTTCTGTTCATTGTGGCAACTTGGGGAGTCAAACAACAAATGAAGATCTTTCCTCTGAGTCCCTCTTCTCTGTATATCTGACTTTACAACAAAAACAAACAAATCTTTAAAAAAAAAATTTCTTATTCATTTGAAAGGCACAGCAAGAAAGAAAAAGACTTTCTATCTTCAGGTTCCTTCCCTAAAGGGTTACCACAGCCAGGTCTAGGCCATGTCAAAGTTAGGAACCAGACACTCTACATGGATTTTCCAATGGATCTCTTGAGCCATTCTTCATCACCTTCCCAGGTATAAAGCTACACGGGAAGTGGAAGAGTTAGGATTCCAATCAGCAATCTGATATGAAATGTCATGTCACAAGCAGAAGCTTAACAAGCTGTACCACAACAACCTTAATCATGGAACTTCAAAGAAAATATTAATTCCATGAATAAATGAATAAACTACCACATAATGGCAAAATGAACAATCCTTATTCATTTATAGGTCAAATCAAAACCCATTAAGGAAATTTTTAAAATCAGTAAATGAAACCATTCTTATTTTATGGCAATATTTATAACCTTACCCAACAACAGAATACACTGTTGAAAAGTACATGAATTTCTTTCCAAAATCAACAATACATTAGGTTTTTATAAAGCATGATTCAACAGATTTTTTAAAAAATCTATGTCGTACAACTCACATTTTCTGATTACAGTTCTGTTATGTTAAAATCTGTAATAAAAAAGGATAACTATGATAGAAAATACTTCATTGGAAGAACAACGAATGGGTAAAAATTCTTCAACTATTAGATGAAAAAGGAATGATGGAAGTACACAGCTACTATTTTAAACCACTAATGAAACCAGGCAAAGAACACCAATGAAAGTCCAGGGATTAGGGGAAGGGAGGCAAAACACAGGGTGAGGACTGAATGAGGAAGCTATGATGCCCGAACCTTCTGGCCAATCTTAATGTCTCTCATACACAAAGTAACAAATGGGGGCTAGCATTACATCTCCATGCATTAGGCCATCATGTGAGCCCTGGGGAAATCCCAGTTGTTCCACTTCTAATCCAACCCCTTGTATTGTGCCTGGCAAGGCAGTGGATTAGACTATTCTACAGTGATGACTTTCATGTTTCTTCCCTTCTTTTCAAAAAATTATTTATGTAAAAGGTAAGGGGGACATGGAAGAAGGGAAGGATGGGGAAGGCACAGAGAGAGACATGCAGGCTGACTGATTCCATCTGCTGCTTCATTCCCCAAACAGCCACAACTTCCAGGGCTGTTCCAGTGACGAAAGGCAGCAGTTAGAACTCCCATCTGGGTCTCCCACCTGAGACAGTGAGGCCACCTTCTGCCATCTCAGGTACACGAGCACGAAGCTTAGCTGAAGTAGAGTAAGACTCAAACCTACACTCCAATGACTTAACACACAATACCACAGTATCAGCTCCACTTTAATATTCCTTCTACCTTATCCCTGATTCTTAATTTTATACTAAAATCTCCAAAAACCTAGTCTGACAAATGCTGAGCTCTCCTTGGAGGGAAAAGAATGGAAAGAAACTGAATTGGCCAAAGTAGAACCAGCATTATCACTCAGAAGAAGAACAGAAAGCTGAAAACTCACACATCAACCTTTCCCCCATCACATTTTTTTACTTTTGATAGGTGGAAAAGTGATACAGTATGACTCTTTCAACTTGATCACTACAGTATCAACAACTTTTTCCATTTATACTCCTTTTCCACATAGTTGAAATTTCTATTCATTTTCTCAGCAAAATAATACATAGTAACATGTACTTGGAGGCAAAACACCTGGGTTTGAATCTCAACCTTAAACTAGTTACTACAATTCAAGATGTCTGTTTGCTTATCTGCAAAACTAAAGGAGCTTAATAAAGTAAAATACCTTATTTGATATATGGTAAGTCTTGTCAATTCTCATTTTTTAAGTCAGTTGCATTTAACCTGACAAAAATATATAAAAATTCTTCCTTTGGGAATGTACAATTTATCATTTCAATCACGCACTCACATATGAATTAAAAGCATCGTTTGAGTCATTAAGAATATCATGTGCAGGGGCCCAGCGCGATGGCGCAGTGGTTAAGGTCCTTGCCTTGCATGCCCAGGATCCCATATGGGCGCTGGTTCTAATCCCGGCAGCCTCGCTTTCCATCCAGCTCCTTGCCTGTGGCCTGGGAAAGCAGTCGAGGACGGCCCAAAGCTTTGGGATCCTGCACCTGCATGGGAGACCCGGAAGAGGCTCCTGGCTTTGGATTGGCTCAGCTCCAACCGTTGTGGCCGCCTGGGGAGTGAATCATCGGACCGAAGATCTTCCTCTCTCTCTGTCTCTCCTCTCTGTATTCCGTCTTTCCAATAAAAATAAAATAAATCTTCAAGAAATAATAATAAATAAATAAAAAGATTATCATGTGCAGTTGAGTTCCTGTTTTGCTACCAAGTCCTGTTCAAATGGCCCTCAAAATTGCCATCCAGTGGCTACCAGCATGATAGTCATGCTGGTAAAGGCACTACGCCCAGTGTGGGTGCCACCTCACAGGCAAGAGGCTATAGCAGTAATCACCTGCGTGTTGTCTAGCAACAAAGGAATTTCTGCCTTCCCTGAATCTGAAAACTTTTTCAAAAAGGTAGGGAACATTCCTGGAGCAGCAGAAGACCTGAGGTGTAAACTCTCCCTGCACTTCTCAGTGTTATTCTCTTAATACACTCACAGTGCAGGTTCTCACTCTCTGCAACCACCCAACACGAGCCCCCAGTTTCGGAGGTCAGCAGGGAGGGTCACTGGCAGCCAGAGGAGGATAGAGATGGACCAGCAGCAGGTGTATGGGCTTGAAAGCTGCAGGAAGTAATACTGTATTAACAAGGTCTGTGGTTGACAAGGCCTGAGCCTCAGGCAGCACACATTCCTAAAATAATGGGTTGGAGGAATCCGAGTACTTTTTTTTTTTTTTTAAGATTTACTTATTTTATTGCAAAGTCAGACATACAGAGAGGAGGAGAGACAGAGAAGAAGATCTTCGGGCCGCCGGGATTACAGCCAGCTCCCATATGGGATCCCAGTGTGTTCAAGTCAAGGACTTTAGTTGCTAGGCCATGGCTCCAAGCCCAGTACCCATGTACTTGACCACATATTCTGCTCTCATCCTCCCCCTGCCCCAGCATGTGACAAGAGGCTCCTCTCTCTCTCTCATTGGAGGAAAAGACTCTCTTTCATTGGAAAAGGTTCCCTCTATACCTCCCCCATTAACATACTTCTACCTGTGTATGTCTTTCTCACAGCACATAGCGTACCCTCTTCAGCCTGGTCTAAGCTGTGCTGCACCTAGCACCCAAGGTGGTCTGCCTTGTATGAAATCAGGACCATCCCACACTACATGTAGAGCCTGCTACCAACATCTGGCAGCCCTTTGAACATACTACTGAGCTCTGAAAACCCCACTTATCAGAAGCCTCTCCTTGTGTCATTGTCTTAGTTTTTTCTTAGAATGTCTGCCTGTTCCTTGATATAGTTCTGTACTGCATGCTGCATCAGCTGCGGTGTTATTTTTATTTGTTCTTTAAAATTAATTCTTTGAGTTCTTGTGATATATATTAAATGAATACATTTTAGTCGCTTCTGTAAAGGGAAAACCACTAGTAGTAATTATCTTCACATCTGCTTTATCAACATAGAACACATTTTTTTAAAAAAAGGAAGAAAGAAGAAATGGGCCTAGCACAATGACTCAACTGGTTTATCTGCCTTACGAGCACCAAGAACAGAAGCACCCATTTGGATGTTGGTTCATGTCCCAGTTATTCCACTTCCCATCCAGCTCCCTGCTTGTGGCATGGGAAAGCAGTCGAGGGCGACTCAAAGCCTTGGGACCCTGCACCTGCATGGGAGACCCAGAAGAAGCTCCTGGCTCCTGCCTTGGGATCAGCTTAGCTCCGGCCATTGTGGCTGTTTGGGGATTGAATCAATGGATGGAAGATCTTTCCTCTGAGTCTCTCTTCTTTGTATATCTGACTTTCCAATAAAAAATAAATTTAAAAAAAGTAAAGCAGCTGAAGATTTACTACTATCATCTAAAAAAATTGAAAATCCTAGGTTAAATTAATTTAAAAATTAACAGAGAACATTTCTTTACTACTGATAAAACATACATCAGGCCCAGAAGACATTACTAATTTCTTTTGTTAACTAGAGGGCCAGGTGCAACAAATAAATAATGAGCATCTTTTTATTTAAAGCAATACTTGTGTCACATATTTTTTTCAAAAAAGATTTATTTTACATTTGAAAGTAAGATTTGCAGAAAGAGATACAAAGATCTTTCATCCACTGGTTCACTCCCCAAAGGGCCACAACAGCTTAAGCTGAGCCAATACAAAGGCAGGAGCTTCTTCCAAGTGTCCCACATGGGTGCTGAGGTTCAAGGTCTTGGGCCATCCTCTACTGCTTTCCTAGGCCATAAACAAGGAGCTGGATGGAAAGTGAAGTAGTGAGAACATGAACTGGCAGCCATATGAGATGCCAGAGTTAGCAGGTAGAGGATTAGTCAACTGAGCCTTTGTGCTGGCCCAGGGTTACATATTTGAAAACACTGTTCTTGGGACAGGAACTTGGCTGCCTGAAATGTCCACATCGTACATTAGAGTGCCTACTTCAAGAGCAATTTATTCTACTTCTGATCCAACATCCTACTAATGTGTACCTTAGAGGCAGCAGGTAATGGCTCCACCATTTGGAATCCTGCCACTCATGTGATAGGCCTGGAATGGGTAGCAGGTTCCTGGGTTCAGGCTGTGCCAGGCCTGACTGTTGTATTTGGCAAATGAACCAGAAGATGAAAAATTTTCATCTGTCTGCCTTTCAAGCAAAAATGAAAATAAATTTTAAAATTAAAAAATGAATAGTATTAAACTCTCACTTCTAATAAACAATGGCAAAGCAATCCTGGGTTATTCCATTAAAAGCATAAATTGTAACTGGCCCAGAAATCACTGGCAGTAGAACAAGTGATCCAGGAGTCCATAAAGTTATTTCTGTTCTTCATCATAATCTTTCTTCCCAAGGTTGGTGCTAAACAGTGGTTCCTACCTGAAGGAGATTTTGCCCTTCAGGAGACATGTACCTGGAGACATTTTGAATTATTACAAGTGGAATGGATGGACATTCCTGGCATTTAATAGGAAAAGGCCCGTTGTGCTGCAAAGCATCCTATGACGACTCATTCCCATATAAGGGTGTCTGGCTTGAATCCTGGCTACTCCACTGTGATCCAACTTCCTGCTAAAGTACCTGAGAAGTATCAGAAGATGATCCAGGTACTTGAGTTCCTGCAATCCACCTGGGAGACCAGGCTGAGACTCTTGGTTCCTGGCTTCCATCTCACCTAGTCCCAGAAGTAATAGGCATTTGGGGAGTAAACCAGGAAAAGAGATTCTCTCCCACTCACCTCTTTTTTTTTTTTAAGATTTGTTTATTTTTATTACAAAATCAGATATACAAGGAGGAGGAGAGACAGAGAGGAAGGTCTTCCGTCCAATGATTCACTCCCCAAGAGAGCGCAATGGCCAGTGCTGTGCCAATCTGAAGCTGGGAATCAGGAACTTTCTCCAGGTCTGCCACGCGGGTGCAGGGTCCCAAGGCTTTGGGCTGTCCTTGACTACTTTCCCAGGCCACAAGCAGGGAGCTAGATGGGAAGCAGAGCTGTCGGGATTAGAACTGACGCCCATATGGGATCCCCGCAAGTTCAAGGCGAGGACTTTAGCTGCTAGGCCACACCGCTGGGCCCCACTCACCTCTTTCAAATAAAAATAACAAAAATATTTTTAAAGAAAACTCAGAAAAGCTGTTTCAGCCTTGAAGTACCAAACCGGTTACCATAGCTTGAAAGTGAAAGGAGGAATAACAGGAAGGGGAGTGCCACACAACAGAGCTCTAATTTCCACTTACATTCTTCTCCCAATTCTAAACACTGTATATGTCACACAGAAGACAAGAGAATCGAGAATTAAGATGGCAGAATATGGGGATGTATAGTAACTGTGTGGTGGAGACTGTCATGTCCAGTTGTGAGGATGCAGTGCAGTGTGCATCTCTACTTCCAGATCAAAGATGGACTCCCAATGAAACCATTAACTGTATGACGACAATAGGATGCTGGACTCTGCCATTGTCCATGCCAGCAGTGATGCACATATGACTGTGTATGAGGAACTGTACTATGGTAATGATATGGGGGAACTCAATGAGGGAGGAGGGATTTAGAGAGGGGGATAAAAGAAATCCCAGGGCCTATGGAACTTTATCATAAAATAATAATGATTAAAAGAAGTAAAAAATAATAATAACGATAACAATCACTTTGGCTGAGCTTTAAAAAATAAAATAGAGGGCCCAGGGTGGTAGCCTAGTGGCTAAAGTCCTCGCCTTGAATGCACCTGGATCCCATATGGGAGCCAGTTCTATCTCGGCTGCCCCTCTTCCCATCCAGCTCCCTGTTTGTGGCCTGAGAAAGCAGTGGGGACGGCCCAAAGCCTGGGAATCCTGCACCCGCATAGAAGACCCAGAAGAAACTCCTGGTTCCTGGCTTCAGATTGCTCAGTTCTGGCTGTTGTGGCTGCTTGGGGAGTGAATCAGCAGACAGAGTATCTCCCTCTCTGTCTCTCCTCCTCTCTGAGTTCCAGAATTCTGGCTTCAGCCTGAGACACCCTGGCTGTTGGAGTGAGCCAGTTGGAAGAAACATCTTAAAGTTCAAGATTTGTAGGCTTCAGACCCACAGACATTAAAAGGACAATAATCCAAAATCTCAAGAAAGTTAATGAGCAGATGTGCATAAATCCTGGCAAGGGAACTAGTACCATGGCATAGCAGTTCAAGCCCCAGCATCCCGTAAGGGTACTTACTGGTGCTCCACTAACAATTCAGCTCCCTGCTACAGGCCTGGAAAGGCGGCAGAACATAGTCCATATGCTTGGGTCCCTGAACCCACATGGGAGACCTGGGAGAAGCTCCTGGCTCCTGGGTTTATACTGGCTCAGCATTAATCATGGTAACCATTTGGGAAGTGAACCAGCAGATGGAAGATACTGCTCTGTTCTTCCTCTCTATGCTATAATTCTGCCTTTCAAATAAAAATAAATAAACCTTAAAATATAAAGCTTGAAATACTGGGATTGTGAGTTAGGTTATGATGACAGGATTCTAAAATTGTGCCTATAATGGCACTATAGAGGTCTAAAGTGAGGTGGGCATCTGGCTTAGAGGCTAAGACGTCTATTAAAATGCCCACAGCCCATACTGGAGTGCCTGAATTCACGTCCCAACTCCATCCTAATTCCATCTTCCTGCTAATGTGCAATCTAGGAGACAGCAAGTAATGGTTCAATTAGCTGAGCTCCTGACACCCGTGTACAAGGCCTGTAATGAGTCCCCAGCTGCTGGCTTGGCTGGGCTCAGCCCTGCATCACGAGCACCTGAGGAGTGAACCCGGGAATGGAAGCTCCGTCTGTGGTCAGTGTCCATCTCTTTCTGCCTCTCAAATGATTCTTTGAAAAAAAAAAAGTTGTGTATCCAAAATACAAGGTCAACATCAACATATAAAACGTATTATATATTTATATACTAGCAGTAAACAACTAAGAAAGCAATGCATTTTAAAAGTGTATTTACAGAGGCTTCATAAAAGATGAATTAGAGACCAGCTCTAGGACTCAGCGAGCTAAGCTGATATCTGCAATGCCAGCCTCCCATATGGGAGTTATATAAATGGTTAATAAACATATGAGCAGATGCTCAAAATCAAAAGTCAAACAGAAATTCAAACTAAAACAATGAGATGCCATTACACACCCACAAGAACAACCAAAATTAAAAGAAAAAAAAAAAAACTAGCAAATGTTGAAGAAATGCAGCAACCAGAACTCTAATGTTTTTTAGCAGCAGTATAAAGTAACAACTTTGAAAAACTTCTTAAAAATTTTAATGTATACCTACTTCATGATTCACATTTCTACTAAATGCAAGAGAAGTCAAAATGTAGTCTGGGGCTGGCACTGAGGCCTAGTGGATAAAACCCACTACATGAGATGCTGGCATCCCAGGTGGGCACCAATTCAAATCCTGACTGCCCTTCCTTCCTATCTAGTTCCCTTGCTAATGTACCTAGGAAAGCAATGAAGGATGCCCAGTGCCTGGGCCTCTGCACCCACGTGGGAGATCAAGAAGCTCCTGCTGCTGACTTGCCCAGACACAGCTGGTGCAGCCATTTGAGGAGTAAACCAGAAGCTGGAAGAGCTCTTTCATTTCTCTCTCTTCCTCTCTCTGTTAATCTTTCAAGTAAATAAATCTTTTTAAAAAAATCATTACTCCACAAAAAGATGGGCAGAAGAATGCTCATAATAGCCCCCCCCAAAAAGCTTAGAGACAGTTCCAATGTGTATTAACAGAAAAATAAGTGTAAAAAATTGCAGTTCCACTTACATAATAGAATATTACTCAGCAATAAAAAGAAATAGGAGGTGCCCAGTGCGTTAGCCTAGTGTCTAAAGTCCTCCTCTTGCATGACCGGGATCCCATATGACTGTTCATGTCCCAGTTGCTCTACTTCCCATCCAACTCTCTGCTTGTGGCCTGGGAAAGCAGTTTGAGAACAGCCCAATGCCTTGGGACCCTGCAACTGCATGGGAGACCCAGAAGAAGCTCCTGGCTTTGGACCAGTTCAGCGCCAGCCATTGTGGCCACATGGGGAGTGACCAGCAGATGGAAAATCTTTCTGTCTCTCCTCCTCTCTGTAAACCTTACTTTCCAGTTAAAGAAAAAAATTAAAAAAAAAAATAGGAGACAGCACTGTAGTGCAGAATAGCCGATTACGCTGCCAGGTTAAGCCACCGTCTGCAGTGTGGTCCATATGTGTGGTTCAAGTCCTGAGTGAACCAGTGGATGGAAGATACATCCATTCTCTTTCTTTAACTCTTTCAAATAAGGTTTTCAATTTTCAATAAATAAACATAAGCAGTTTACTGACACATGCAATGACATGAAAAAAGACAAAAAATAGATGACTGAAACAGAAATCTTCCACCAACATATTTTTAACATTAGAGGGAGAAACAGAAGAGATTTCCATCCACTTCATTCCCCCAGATGGTCACAACGCCCAGGGTTAGACCAGGCTGAAGCCAGAGGCTGGCATCCCATATGAGTACTGGTTCAAGTCCCAGCTGCTCCGCTTCCAATCCAACTCCTGCTAATGGGCCTGGGAAAGCAGCAGCAGCAGATGGACCAAGTACCTGGGCCCCTGCCACACACAAGGAAATCTGGACGAAGCTATCCACTTCTTATTCACTTCTGACTTCGCCTTAGCTCAGCCCTGCTCACCACAGCCATTTGGGCAGTAAAACAGCGACACAAGATTTCCTTTTTTCTCTCACACTCCACATGTCAACTAAATAAGTAAATCTTAAAAAAAAAAAAAAAGATGCTACCTGGAACACCTACATCCCCAAGCGGAGTGGCTGAGTTCGGAATGTTCTGTTCCCCATTCGACCTTCCTGCTTTTGTGAACCTGGGAGGCAGAAGGAGATTGCCTGCTTAGGTTTGGTTCCTGAATTCCACATGTTGAGGTCTTCTCCTTATCTTGGCCTGATCCAGCCATACTGTTGAGGACATTTACAGTTCAAACTAGTAGATAAGATCTTTCCCTCTAAGGGTCCAGGGCAGTAGCCTAGTGGCAGGATCTTCCCCTCTCTCTTTTTTTATATCTGACTTTTCAATAAAAATAAATAAATCTTTAAAAACTCTACCTTTCGGGCCCGGCGCAGTGGCGCAAGTGGTTAAGTCCTCACCTTGCATGCCCGGGATCCCATATGGGCGCCGGTTCTAATCCCGGCAGCCCCGCTTCCCTTCCAGCTCCCTGCCTGTGGCCTGGGAAAGCAGTCGAGGACGGCCCGAAGCTTTGGGACCCTGCACCCGCGTGGGAGACCCGGAAAAGGCTCCTGGCTTCGGACCGGCATAGTATCGGCCCGTTGCGCTCACTTGGGGAGTGAATCATCGGACGGAAGATCTTCCTCTCTGTCTCTCCTCTCTGTATATCCACCTTTCCAATAAAAAATAATAAAAATAAATCTTAAAAAAAAAAAAAAAAAAAAAAACTCTACCTTTCAAGCAAATAAAAATATTTTTTAAATTTATGCTTACAGTTAAAACCCTAAACTCAATAATAATGTTGAAAAATACCATTTTTATTACGAACCAAAAAGATGGTGCTTCTGTGATCATTTAAGATACTATATAATGAGAATGAAAGCATTATTTTCAAAATATGATATAGTCAGTTTATTTATCAGAGCAGGTATTTACACCTTAACAGTTAAGATCCCTGCATCGCATATCAGAGTACCTGGCTTTATCCTGTGGTCTAGCTTCTAGCTTCTGCATCCAGCTTCCTGTCTATTCAGATCACAGAAAGCAGTGGGGCTGGCACCTGCGTCCTATGACCCATGCAGAAGACCTGGAGTGTCACTCCCAGGTGTTAGCTCCTGGCTCCCTGCAAGTCTCAGACCAGCCCTAGCCATTAGGGTTATCTGGGGAGTCAACCAACAGATGGGAACTCTTCCTTTTTCTTTGCCTCTTAAACTTTTTAAAAAAAACATCCTGCTTATTGGTATGATCAGAGTAGATACTGAGGCTTTGTAATGACAGAATTCTACACTTACCGACAAATGATACTGTAACATACATAATGTCAAATAGCCATTCCAGATATCAGGTAGAGTTTAACTTTGTTATTATCTAAGGTAAAAAGATAATTAACAGTTTACTAAAGGGAAGATGCTGAGCATAGCTGGCTAAGCTGTCATTCCGTCATCTCTGCCACTTACCAGTTGCACAACTCTGGAAATGTCCCAGACGGTGCTGAAACCGGAATTCTTTATCTAACAGATTTTGTGCGATAATTAAATATAATTATGTACACCAACTATTTGGCACATTTCCTATCCCACAGCCAAAAGTCAATGTTAACTGCTGTTGTTAATTAAAACGGTAAACTGTCCCCCAAATTCTCAAAATCAAAATAATATAACTGGTCTCTGATTGCCTAGCAATATAAACATGGAAGAAATTCTTCAGGAATTCATGCTAGAAAATTATCTAATTGAAGGCTAAGAATTTATGCACAAATATTATGAATTAATATTGCTTACTGAATCTTAAATATTTAAAATAAGGGGCTGATTTGTGAAATTATGTATGCAACATCAGGCAACAACAAAAACAGTATGCAAATCTGTATAGCAAAGAGCCACCAGGACACAAACTGCCGCCTATATGGGATCCCTGCACATACAAGCACATCCTGGTACATGTAAGGTGAGGACTTTAGCCACTAGGCTACTGCACTGGGCCCAAGGTAAAACAATCTTTTCAACATAATGTACTAGCAAAACTGATGGCACATGTGAGATACGTTGCTATGAAAGGGCTGGGAAGAACTTGAAAAACTTTGCTGCTAGGTTATGGCTCCTGACGCTGAGCACGACAGCCAAAGTTGAGAGCATGTCAGACCAGGCTGGGCTGCAGCACCTGTTGGCATACATGGGGAAGGTATGGGATGGGCTGAGCAGTGTCAGTCCACAGCATACACTGGCATGAATGAGAGCCAGGAAGGGGTGCAGACTAAGCTGGGTTGGACTGCACACCAACAGTTCACATAAGCACTGGGGCAGAGAGTGGGCCAGGCTGTGCTGGGCTTCTGCACCTGCTGGCATGAGTTGAACTAGAGACTGGTCATCTCAGACTGGGTCACAGTACACACTGGCATGCATGAGACCTGGGGCTTGGGGCAGCATGATAGGACAGCCTTAGGGACTCCCCAACTAGGCCACTGTTTCCACAGGTGAGCGTGAGGCCTGGGTCTGGGTGCAGATTGTTCCAGGTAGAATTGTTCCAGATGGCACCAGCTGGCAAGTGCTAGGACTGAGTACAGGTCATGTCAAGCAGGTACCCCTGGCAGGCGCAAGATCCAGGACTGGGAGCATGCCTGGCAGGGGAACAGTGGGCACTCCCCTGCTAGGCTCTATCTCCCACTGCTGAGCATGAGACCAGAGCTGGGGCAAACCAGGCTGGACAAGGCAGCGGCACCTGTCAGCATACATGAGGGCTGGGTCTGGGGACAGGGCAGGCTGAGCTAAGACACAGAACCCAAAGGAGTACACAAGGATGTGGGCTGGGCTTGTCTAGGCTGCAGCAGAGGCTGGCACACACAAAAACCAGAGCTGGACGCAGACCTCATGGCAGTTACTGAGATTCACAACTAAGCCACAAATTCCACTGGTGTATGTGAGGAAGGGGTCTGTGGCAGGATGTCTGGGCTAGGCCATAGGACCCACCAGTTTGCACGAGATACTGGGATAGGGACAGAAGTGACCAGGCAGCTCCATCCACTAATATTATGCACTGGCTGGTGCAGGTGACAGACCACACCTGATGCTGCACTGGCTGGTGCACACAAAAGTCAAGTATGAGGTCACCCCAGGCAAGGTTTCTTGAAGGGACTCCACAACTAGACTGCTGGACTCAGACCCTGACCTCAGAGGGGAAAAAAGTCACAGGATATGTGGTCCTATCTTCAAGTGCATGTGTTGGGACTGGGTCTCCTCAGCTGCTGATGCCTGTGTAATGGACAGCATTACCAGACACACACAGGGGGCATGGCAACCAGCTCATCTAAGCCAGCACGGGACTTCAACTGCCTCTTCAGAGGACAGAAACCAGAATAGGTAGGACGACTCTCTTGGCCAGCTCTGAGGCATGTTCCTGGGTCTGAGGATGCACTAAGATGAACTTTGTCAACCAATAGACCCTGGAGCAACAAAACCGACAACTCAGAGCTATCAAAACCCACTTCAGTAACACCCTCAGAACACTGTTCCCCACGTCAGGGTCTCTAAGATGTCACCAAATGACCAAGCCCGATCTTTGGGTACTTATGTAAAATTTGACAGAAAGGCATGTTCCCCTCCCTTTCCTGGGTCAATTCAGGAGAAAAAAACTAGAGCATTTGTCCCACCCACCTTCTTCTGTGCCTGACCCCTTCCACCCTAATCAGCGGCTCAAATGAGAATGTGCATCCCTCTCAACTATGTAAATATTAAAATGAAAAAAAATTTTTTAAAATCTTATATTGCAGTAGCTGCATTACGATATTTGCCGTCACAGTACCAGCTTTCAATCAAGTAGCATGAAAAAAATCAGAGTCTCATTCTTAAGCTTTTTAGCGAGAGCTATTTAATTATCAGTATAATGATTAGCAGAACAATTTAATCAGCTAATGTTACTAGTATCCAATGTAAAATATAATTCCCAAAGAATAAACATATAAAGCTATAAACATTTAGAGAAAAAACAGAAGACAATAGGTAGGGAAAACCAGTTAAATCCTTTCATCATGACAGAAACCCCAGAAGCCACAAAGAAAAACATTATCCAAGATAAACAAGCATAAAATGTAAACTTCCTTGTAGAAAAAGATTCCAGGGACCAGCACGGTAACCTGGTGGCTAAAGTCCTCACCTTGCATATGCCAGCATCCCATATGGGTGCAGGTTTGCATCCCAGTAGCCCTGCTTGCCATCCAGCTCCTTGTTTGTGGCCTGGGAAAAGCAGTCGAGGACGGCCCAAAGTCTGGGGACCCTGCATCCACATGGGAGACCTGAAAGAGGCTCTGGGCTCCTGGCTTCAGACAGGCTCAGCTCCAGCCACTGTGACTACTTCAAGAGTGATTCAATTTTTAAAAAGCAATAAAAAAATCTTAGGGGCCTGGCGCAGTGGCCTAGTGGCTAAAGTCCTCGCCTTGAACACACCAGGATCCCATATGGGCGCCGGTTCTAATCCTGGCAGCTCCACTTCCCTTCCAGCTCCCTGCTTGTAGCCTGGGAAAATAGTGGAGGATGGCCTAAAACTTTGGGACCCTGCACCTGCGTGGGAGACCTGGAAGAAGTTCCTGGATCCTGGCTTCAGATTGGCATAGCATCAGCCGTTTTGCTCACTTGGGGAGTGAATCATCAGACAGAAGATCTTCCTCTTTTTCTCTCCTCCTCTCTGTATATCTGACTTTCCAATAAATAAATAAATCTTTAAAAAAAAATCTTAAAGATTTCATAGAAAAGTTTTTTTTTAACAATTCATTTTATTTTTATTGCAAAGTCAGATATACAGAGAGGAGGAGAGATAGGAAGATCTCCCGGCTGATGATTCACTCCCCAAGTGACCCAATGGCTGGTGTTGTATCAATCTGAAGCCAGGAACCAGGAGCTCTTCCAGGTCTCCCAAGCGGGTGCAGGGTCCCAAAGCTTTGGGCCGTCCTCAACTGCTTTTCCAGGCCACAAGCAGGGAGCTGGATGGGAAGTGGAGCTGCCAAGATTAGAACCAGCTCCCATATGGGATTCCGACGCATTCAAGGAGAGGACTTTAGCCACAGGGCCATCGTGCTGGGCGCCACAGTAAAGTTTTTAAAAGAAAACTTACAGACTGGTAGAAGGCATCTGCGCCATTAAAAGCGGCTATTTCCATGATTAAGATGTCCTTCAAATCAGTAATAAAGATAAAATTATAAAAGTCAAAAAAAGAATATAAACAATTCACAGAACAAATAAAAACCATTAATCAAGGGGACAGTGTTGGAGCACAAGAGGTTAAACTGCCACATCAATATCAGCATCCAACATTCCAATCCAGCTGTCTGGTAATGTGCCTGAGAAAGCAGAAGATGGCCCAAGCCTGACACAGTTCCTGGTTCCTGATTTCATCCCACCCAGTCCTGGCTGTTGTAGCAATCTGAGGAATGAAACAACAGATAAAAATTCTCTCTCTTTAATACAGCTTTTCAAATAAATAAATCTTCAGAAGGAAAAAAAGATAAACCCATACATTCAATTTTTCATTTTTTGCACATTAGACTGTCAAATCTAATATATCTAGTGTTTAAAGTATCTAGTGTTAGAGCAGGCTTTAGGTAAGTTTCATACTTGTGTTAAGTATAGGAAAGTTAGAATGTTTCAAAAAAAAAATCATACATTTAAGGCCAGTGATTTTAGCAAAGGAAGTTTAGTTGCTATCTGCAATGTTAGCAATCCACATAGGAACTATGGCTCAAGCCTGGTTGAGCTTCTGATCCAGCTTCCTGCTAATGGGCTTGAAAAACAGCAGAGGATCACTGGGCAATCCGAAATCAGAAATGCAAATTAAGTCCGGGTTTCCCATGTGACTGGCAGGGACTCAGTTACCTGAGTTACTGACTTCTGCCACCCAGGGTTTGCATTAATAGGAAGCTAGAGTCTGGAGCTGAGTATCAGCCCTGGCTACCCAGGAGCAGGACACACTAGGCGTCTAAATGACTACACTACATGCCCAATCCTACCTAGACTTTTATTCAAACTGGATTATCAGAACCCATGGAATTCTGATTCAATAGACAGATACGGGCAGGAACCTAGCAAATTTGCATTTTTAACCAAACACTGATTATTCTACTAAAGGCAATTTCTATACAATATCAAACATTGCTCTAATAGTTTAGCTCACAATATACATGAGATACTTGCATTCATTAAATACATATGAACTTACTCCCTTATTTGTATGAGGCATAGTGATATGGATCAAACATGAATTCTGTCTTAAGAAAGATAGTAATTTATTATAAGACATGTACAAAGGTGTATATAGATTAAAGAATTATTTTTTTGTCCTCAGAGCACACAAAAAGAAGCTAACCACTATCTTAAAATGTTGGCCAAAAGCCTGACCCAGAGCTGGGCCACACTACAGCACGTGCTGGGAATCTATCCCAGGCTCCCTCACGTGTAGGTGGCAAACACTACAGCACTAGAGCCACCGTTCTCTGCCCCTCAGGGTGCACATTCATTTGAAGTTGGATTAAAAGCAGAGGGGCAGAGTCACACCAGACACTGACACTGGATATGGAAGCACAAAATGGCATTTTAACCACCAGACTAAATGCTCACCACCCCATCCCCCAAATTTTGTCAAACTCTTGATTTGTCCTGTATATTTACCCAGCAAATTAATGTGCTTCTGTTTTTTCAGATATGTTCTTGAAAGGATCTGTGTTGGTACATTTATTCTATGAAATTATAAGGTCACACAGTAGATAGTGAGGTTGACACAAAGAAATATACTCTTTCACAAATCTTAAGGAATTAAATAGGATCTAAACAGATGAGATGGAAACACTCCAGGGAGTCTTCATTTCTGAACTCCCCACTGCTTGGCATTAGGTAACATGGGGACAGAAATGCTCAAGAAAAAGAAAACACATTTCACAATTTAGAAGCCACTGTTCTAAAATAAAACAAATTAAAGAGCAGAATTAAGAGCATAAAGCTTTTATTTTTCCTGATTATGTGGCATTTGTACGACTTCCAGTCTTAAAAATCCCAGTACTTTCCCAGAAATGCAGTAAAGACAAGGTCCACAGTGCCCAGTATTAAGTGAATAATGAATGGGTGAATGACTTTTGGGTCATTTCTCCCAGCTCCCTTGCAGGTTTATCCTTCTGTAAGAGAAATGAAAGTTTACCAGACAAGTCCCAAAAGGGCTATGCTGTCTCATCTTCATGACTTCGCATACGGTAATCTCTCTTTTGGGATGCTTTGAATTCTCTCCTTCTCTTAGCTAAATCCTATTTTAGTCTTCTAAAATCAATTTAAGCAACCCCCTCCAGAATCTAATAGTCTCTGCGGCACTTCCACTTCAGCAGCTCCACGACATCGCCTGCTTCGGGGCACCTGAACTCCTCTCGGCACATAAAGGCAGCCAGACAAGCTTCAGGCTCAGGCCCATGTGTGATCTTAGACAAGTTACTTAATGTCTTCAAGAACTAATTTCCTGATCTGAACATTACAGAACAATGGCATATAAGGTACCAGAGTTAATAATTTTCATCAGACTTGCACTATATTGTACTTGCTCATTAAGTCGTCTGACATAGCTTCTAAATCACATACTTCCTGAGGACAGTAACATGTTTACTTCTCTATGAGCAGCATTTTGTAGTACTAGGCACATGGCCAGGCATTTAATATTTTTGATAGATAAGTAATATCTCCATTGTGGTAAATTAATGTGCTACTCAAAATCCTTTCTGTAATGAGGTGGAAAATAATTGAGTAAGAAAATAAATTTCATTAATGCCAGTAAAAAAGATGCTGTTTGTAATCTTTATGATTTGCTATTAATTATACACATTATCAAGTAACAAATGATTCGCTATTCTGAGCAGAGCGTAGCTGGTCATGACTGCCAAGGAACTGAGTAATGTTCACATGGTATATGCATTTACCACCAAGATTAGCAGACCACACATCAGGTCATCTTTACCTTACCACCACTTAGGAAAGTTACAGAAAGCTTAATTAAAATCTTCTATAGTCCTTGGGGAAATGAAAAGAAATTCAACTTTGTTTGATAATTCTAACCTGAGTAAGAATATAAAAATGCTACTCACTTAAAATAATATTTAATAGACTTTTCCATTGTGCTGTTTAGTTGGTCTGAACTTTACAACATTAAGGGTATGCAAGGATGCAAGATATGTTAATAATGGGGCACTATCCTGCTATTTTATGAGATAGCTGAAAGAGGTAATTAATATATAGCCATGTCTACACAAGTTCTCAATAAGTGAAGTAGCAGCAACAGAAACAGGAAGTAAGTTTCTACTACTATTACTGCTAAAATCGTATTTTAGGGTGCAGACAATACTGGCCTTCTGCACTTTTAGAGTGTTAACAATCCAAGATCACAGAACAGACTGGTTTTGGTAAAGGCAAAATTATTTTGTTTTTAAAACACTGATAATTGCTTCTAGATGCATGATTATCTTTCCAATCTTGAAAAGCTGAAACCATTTGTATTTCTTTGATGTTATACACATAGATTATGAATAGCAAGTCACTTTTCAAGTTATAGATGCAGCTATAACTCCTTTAAAGCAAGAATATCTGAACTAAGAAACATTGAGTGGTCAGCTGCTATTTGCAAAGCTGGCATTCCATACTGGAGTGCTCATTAGAACCATCACGCCCCATCAAGGCACCAGACAAAGTTGCAGATGGTCAAATGGCTGGGTCCTGCCATCCACACATGGGAGACAACCCAGAGCTTCTGGCTGCTGGATTCAGTCAACCCCAGTCCCAGTCACTGCGAAGTTTTGGGGAGTGAACCTTCTGATCTCTTTACCCTCCATGACCCTTGTCACTCTGCCTTTCAAATAACTAAACTAACCTTCATAGAAAGGAAGGAAGGAAGAATAGAAGGAAACATTTTCAGTTGCTTGAAATAAAATAAAAAAAATCAGAGGTTATTCTTGTTGTAAAATCAGTGGCAGCTGGATTAATGACTGCCATTCCTCATATTTATGTAACATATAAGATCCAATAAACAACATGTTAACAATATCATTCTTGCCCTCTAGAGTTTTAGCCTAAGTACACATCATATATCTGCCTCACATACCTCAAAACATTTTAAAAATACATGATGTGGTATCAACTTAAGGGCACTGTATTTTCTGTTACTTTTTTAGGCAAAATTGAATGTTAACTGTAATACAACATGAATCTCAAAAAATGGTATTATTAATATCCATTTTAGTTTTGTATCTAGATTCACAAAGCAGAAAAACTGTGAGTATAATGTTCCTAAAGTAATATTTTAAGTCTCTATGGAACAAAATCAGGAAAAAAATGTTTTAATATTTCTAACTAGTAGATTAGTCTTTCGCTCTTTGTTGGCAAACTAAGAGCTATATATCAGAATGTAAAGTCTTAGCTAAAAATATCAACAGGAATCAAGAAAATTCAATATTTTAAATAGCGCATTACTTTCTATATATTGCTCACATTATTCTCAAAGATTTTGCATAAGAATATTTTTAATTTTTAACGAGGCATAGTAAATATACTTATTTATTCTTTTAAATTCATGAAAAATGTACATTTACAAAGTTGTGGAATGCTAATTACTAACAAGAATCACAAACACTTCTATAGCTAGTTGAAAATGTTAAAAAACGCATAAACAAATTTGTAATAAAGCCAAGCTTGGAGTGAGGGAGGAAGATGCAACAGTGTCTTCTTTCCTCCTTTCTTTCAGAGAACAGAGAAGGATGCAGGCATCACAAGCCATCCTGCTATCTGCTATACAACACCTGCTGTTTCCATTTCCACCAACCTCTTCTAAGCTAACATTAGCTTTAAACGGTGCGCTTCAACTGGTATTTCTACTTCCACAGTTCTTCACCTTCAGACATTTTTCCATATTATCATCAGAATGCTCTTTTAAAATTGTTAAGTAGATCATGTTGCAGCGTCTTCAGATTGTGGTTAGAGTACAATTCCACAGGGTTGGAGGATAATGCTGTGGCTCAGCAAGCTAATCCTCCACATTCAAGTACCAGCATACCATATGGGTGACAATTCTAGTCCCAGTTGCTTCAATTTCCATCCTACTCCCTCCCTGTGGCCTGGGAAAGCAGTGGAGGACGGCCCAAGGCCTTGGGACCTGCACCCAAGTAGGAGAAGCAGAATAGGCTCCTAGTTCCTGGCATCTAGCTTCAGATCACCGCAACTCTGGCTATTGTGGCCATTTGGGGAGTGAATCAGAAGACAGAAGATCCTCTGTCTTTCCATCTCTCTCTAAATTTACCTTTTCAATAAAAATAAAGCTTAAAAAAATTCAATAGGCTTGATAAGGTCCTCAGAGCAACCCTACCTAATCCTACCCCTAACTGCCTACTGGTCTCACCTTTGTCAATTATTATGTTGCAATCACAGTGCTTACGACTTAGCTTCCAGAATTTATTATGCTCTTTCCACTCTCAAGGGTTCTGTGCACTAGCTTTCTTATTCTTTTTTTTTTAAAGATTTAATTATTGGGCCCGCCATGGTGGCACAGTGGCTAAAGTCCTCGCTTAGAACATGCCAGAATACCATATGGGCACCAGTTCTATTCCCAGTAGTCCCGCTTCCCATCCAGCTCCCTGCTTGTGGACTGGGAAAGCAGTCAAGGATGGTCCAAAGCCCTGGGATCCTGCACCCATGTGACCTGGAAAAAGTTCCTGGCTCCTGGTTTCGGTTCAACACAGCACTGGCCATTGTGGTCACTTGGGGAATGAATCAATGGACAGTAGTTCTGTCTCTGCTCCTCTCTGTATATCTGACTTTACAATAAAAAGAAATAAATCTTTTAAAATTAATTATTTATTGAAAAGGCAGAATTGTGAAAGAGATTTGTCATCTCATGTTTCACTTCCCAAATGGCTGCAATGAACAGTGCTGAGCTGTTAGGCTGAAGCTGGGAATTTCATCTTAACCTTCCATGGCTGGCAACAGCCTAAGTACTTCCGCTATCCTCTGCTGCTTTCCAGGTGCATCAGCAGGGATGTGGATCAAAAGTAGAGCAGCCAGAACACCAGTACTGCATGGGATGTTAATGATGCAGTGACTCAACATGCTACACTGTAGCACTGACCCCAGTGCCTTTGTAACTCTTCCCACCCACCCTTTTTTTCCAACTTGCCAACTCTTGCCCTAAATGTCTTTCCTTCGTTTACTTATTTGAGAGACAACACCACATTCTCATCTGCTAGTTCCCTCCTCAAACACCTGAATGACACCCACATAGGTCAGGACCCAGTTGGAGCCCAAATCAGGAGCCAGACACTCAATCCAAACCTGTCAAGTAAAAGATAAAGGTACTTAAGTAGGGTGATAATTAGACAATTTGCTAGAGGAAATCATTTTGGCTACACTGGGGAAAATATACTGAATATCTTTGTGGCAGGCTAAGAGATAATAATGACACTGAGAATGAAGGATAACACATTTATGAGATATTTATAAGGCAGTATTATAACACCTGCTGACTGGATGTAAAGGGTAAAAGGAGAAGTCAAGATGAGCTCACCAAAAATCAGTATCAGGAGGATGGGTAAGGGGAGGGTAGAATTCAATTTGGACAGTTTATTCTGAGGAGGCTTTTAGACATCCAAGTAAAGCTGTTCCTTTAACAGAGCAAGGATGGAGGTACAAGTTAGAGACGATTACCATAAGTACAATAACCCAAGGTTACATGAGAGATTGATACTGACTAGCAACAAATAAGTCAACCAGATCCGAGAAGGATGTCAAGGAGAGAACACCAAAATGAGGGTATGCACAGAATATAGAATTTCACAGAGTGGGCCAGTGTTACAGGATAGGGGTTAGTCCCTGTGGTGATGACTACATTCCTTACCAAGGTGCTGGTTTGAATTTCAGCTGCTTTACTTCCAATCCAGCTTCCTGCTAATGTGCCCGGAAGGCAGCTGGTAACATACATATAGGAGCCTTGCCATACATATAGGATACTAGGACAGAATGTCTGGCTTCAAAATTCAGCCATGCCCAGTCCTGAGGATTGAGGCCATTTGGCGAGGAGTAGGGGAAAGCAGCAGATGGAGCATCTTTGTCTTTGTTTATCCCTTTCCCTCTACTGCTCTGCCTTTCAAATAAATATATATATTTTAAAAAGGTCACAAAGAAGTAGCAATCTGAGAGGAAGGAGAAAAACCTTAAAAAAAGTATGCTTAACAATGAATGGCATTTGTTTTCTTTTGCCCCATGTTACTTCCTCCACTTACAGTATTTATTTCTTTTTAGTAAGAAAAATGTTAAACTCTAAAATGAGTGATATTATATAACTTATAATCACTCACTTCTATCTACATATATAAAAGGAGATAAAAGTTTCATGGTTTTTCTTACCTATCCCAAATTCCTTCATGATTCATACAATTTTTTTTCAAGATTTTTGTTTTTTTTATTGGAAAGGAAGATTTATAGAGAGGAATAGAGATAGAGAAAAATCTTTCATCTTCCCAAATGATTGCAATTGCTGGAGCTCAGCCAATCTGCAGTTGGGAGCCAGGAACCTCTTCCAGTTTTTCCATTGGAGTGCAAGGTTCCAAGGATTTGGATCATCCTCCACTGATGTGCCAACCCACAAACAGGGAACTGGATCGGAAGTGGAGTAGCCAGGAAATGAACCAGCATTCATATGGGATGCGAGTGGCTAGCAGGCAGAGGATTAGCCAGTTGAGCCATTGTGCCCCCCTCACCATATGTGATATGTTTAAAAAATAAAAAAAAGGTTGTGGAACCTGCATAATGCCTCAATTAGCTCATCCTCCCCCTCCAAGCATCAGGATCTGATACAGGCACTGGTTGGTATTCCAGCAGCCCCACTTCCCATCCAGCTCCCTGCTTGTGGCCTGGGAAAGCAGTGGAGGATGGCCCAAAGCCTTGGGACCCTGCACCTGCATGGGAGACCCGAAGAAGTTCCTGGCTCCTGGCTTCAGATGGGCTCAGTTTCAGCCACCGCAGCCATTTGAGGAGTAAACCAGTAGATGCAAGATCTTTGTCTCTCCTTCTCTCTGTAGATCTGTCTTTCCAATAAAAATAAATCAATTAAAAAAAAAAACTTGGATTGCTTATTTCTGTATTATTTCAAAGGCAAGAGAGAAAGAGATTTTTTCAACTGCTGGTTCTCTCCCAAAAAGCCTGCAATGGCCAAAGGACCCACATACATTAGCCATCCTCTACTCCCGCCTAAGGTATACGTCAGCATGAAGCTGGCTAAGGAGAAACCAGGACTCAAACTAGGCACTGTGATAGGGGACGTGGGTGTCTTGTCAAACAACCAAACTGCTGTGACAAACACTCACCCCTGTAGGTTATTTGCAAATTATTTCAAAAGTTATAAAACTTCTATTTTTAAATTAACATCTCCTGCTACCTCACAAATCCTAAACTTGAATCATCAGAAAGTATATTAATTTCTTGGGGACATTTAAATTTAGAGAAAGAAGCAACTATATTTTTTATACAGAATGGAGTGGAAAAAGAGCCAGGATTAAACCAGATTTCTTGAAATGGGATTGCAGGGCATCCCAAGCAATATTTAACCCACTGTGCCAAACACCCACTTTCAGCAAAAACGGTGTTAGACACTTTTAAGAATTATTGAAATAATCAAAGATGAACTCCCAATGAAATTGATAAATATATCTTCAAAATAGGCACTGTACTCTCTGCTATTGTCCTACCTACAATGTCAGGATACACTTAAATAACAGAATGATAGACTTTTGTTTATGAAGGACTATATTACTGTAATAATACAGGGGAACTTGGGGGATGAAGAGGTTTGAGGAGGGGGAATGGAAATCCCAGAGCCTATGGAACTGTATCATGAAATAATGAAATAAATGTTAAAAATAAAAATAAAAAAAGAATTATCAAGAGTATTTTTTTGGTTAAATTTGTTCCACTTTCCCCATATAAGCAACTGCAACATATTTGTAATCACAATTACTTAAAATTATTTCCTAGGAAATTGGAGAAATTAGCATTTCAAGTATGTAGAGAGAGTTTTGAAGTTTAACAAGTACACTGGAAAGTGCTGGGATTATTTGTACATACACATCACTTATGAATCTGGATTCATAGTTTTCTCATATATAAAATGAAGTGCTTGACAGAAAAACCTATCCCTAGAATCTTCCACTATTAATTCTCACATCTAAGTCCTATGCTTTTCCTTAATACATAAAATGGAAACTAAACAGAGCAGTGAATTTTTGTGTTAAGACCATAAAGACAGGGCCCGGCACAATCACCTAGTGGCTAAATCCTCACCCTGCATACACTGGGATCCCATTTGGGTGCCAGTTTATGTCCCAGCTGCTCCTTATCCCATCCAGCTCCCTGCTTGTGGCCTGGAAAAGCAATCCAGGACTCCCAAAGTCTTGGGATCCTACAACCGAGTGGGTGATCCCAAGGAAGGTCTCAGCTCCTGGCTACAGACTGGCTCAGCTGTGACCACTGCAGCCACTTGGGGAGTGAACCAGCACACAGAAAATCTTTCTCTCTGTATTTCCTTCTCTCTGTAAATCTGACTTTCCAATAAAAACAATTTTTAAACAAAAACAAAACAAAGACCATTAAGATAGGTTACATAAATAAGCCAGCTACTTCATACCAGAATAAAAAAAAGATATTAATAGTTTCTGCACAAAATAGCCTAAATGATGAATTCCGATTAAGGTGAAATTATAGTTTTCAACCATAATTTTGCTAGTTTTGTTTCAAGTTCAAATTTCTCAATTAGGTGGCCATTTTAGTAACTGAATCTTTTTTTCTAATTTCTGTATGTATTAAAATTGATTTTGCTTCCCATCCATGTGAAAATATATGCCTTTTCATATAGATTTCATTAAAAATGAAAACCTTCCTGAATGACATATGTTCAGGGTTATACTGATGATTGGGGGGGAGAGTATCCCTTAATGGTTACATTGTTTCATTTTGCAACTGCACTTACAAAGGTAAAAATTTGTTGCCAAAATAGAATCAGTCTTAATGCTGAAGTAAATTCCCTCACTTGGATAAACACTTTAAGCATAGAGCTTTCAGTAACCTTAAACAGTGTTAAAAATAGCATCTTTCAAGGTAATTTACAAAGACTAGAAAGAAATGCTCTAAAATGTTAATGCTGTTTTATCTCGGGGATAGTGGTATTACACGCTATTTTTTTTACATCCCACCCCTCTCCGAAAAATCATTATTACTTTGGTCACTAAACAGTATTTTAAAATTAAGTTTTAGATTGCTGATAAAGTGAAATATCAACCTGGTCTTGTACAGGTGACTTGTTAAATGCTTTTTCCTTATTGATAAGCTGCTGTTTGGACAGGAAAACAATTTGATCGAGTGTCTGTTGCGATGGATGAAGACGACGCAGGCCCTTCTCTCACCGAGGCTTTTGAGAAAATCCAAGAAGTGAGTTTGAACTTAATTGCGGTGAAATTTTGCAGCAGTAAACTTTTTGGATGGCCAGAGTTAACACCTTTCTTTAAACTATGAGTTATATGGCAAAAGACTCCTGGATCTGCTGCTGATTTGAAGAGCCGGGTCAGTACTCCCCTCCTCCGATAACTGGTTCAGAACAATTCCGCTTGGAAAGAAAGGCCGATTGTAAAACGCCTCTATTTCAAGCCTCTAAAAACCAGAAATGGGATGAAAGGCAAAGCCTTGACCTTTCTATTTTAGACTCTCATCTGTGTAGCTAAGCCATCTGCTTTCCCCCACACACACACCTTGTACTTAATGGACTGAAAATACTGCACCTGATTGCAATTTTATCAAACCAGCTTTTTTCCACTTTGGTGTATTACGGGTCTTTCAGCCTAGGGCTCAACTGTGAATTTTTGCTTACTCTTTTTCCCCTCTCCATCAATCTCTTCCCATCGCCGTCGGAAACGAGTTGTTAGAGGGAGAGAGAGAGAGAGAGAGAGAGAGAGAGAGAGAGAGAGAGAGAGAGAGAGAGAGAGAGAGAGAGACTGGGTCGCCGTGTTTTGAGCATGCACAGAGCTCTTTACTTTCCACACCGAGCGCCTAACGGAATACCGACTCCTGCTGCGGCCGCGGGGCCGGGATTCCTGTGCCCGAGCGGCGGTTACGCAGAAGGCACCTGGCGGCTCAGCCCAGACTCGAGTCGATTCCCTCGGCCGCCAAACAACAAGGAGCCTAGCCCGCAGACAGACCGACCCACGGGTGGGAGGAAACCTCCAGGAGAAGAGGCGAGGAGGGAACTCGGGACCAAGGAGGAAGGACCTTCCGAAGCAGAAAGGGTGTGTGTGTGTGTGTGAGAGAGAGAAGGGCCCGGGAGCCGTTCCGAGGCGGCAGGCGGCGCGGGGGCCGAGGCGGGCGTGGGCAGCCCGCAGCCCACCGGCCGAGCCCGAGAGCCGGGATGCTTTCGGCGGCGACAGGCGCGCGGCTGCGGGGGTGAGGAGCAGCTCCGAGTGGGGGTGGGGGACAGAGGGAGCCTCGTCCGAGGTCGGCGCGTCGAGGACAGCGGGCCCACCCCCAGCCGAGCCCCGCTACTTAACTATTTGTAGAGCTGCTGCAGGCACAGGTCCAGGCTCTCGCCCTCCACCTCCTCGCGGGTGATGCGCTCGGACAGCTGCCGCGGGAGCGGGGGCAGCGGCGGCAGCTGGGGCTGCGGCGGCGGCCGCACGGCCGAGTGCCCCGGGGCTGCGGCCACCTCCTCCTCCTCCTCCTCTTCGTCTCCCTCGGCGGCCGCCACCGCCTCTTCCTCCACTACCTCCTCCTGGGTCTCTGGGTCTGGCTCCGGTTCCCCTTCCTCCGTCGCGGCTACCGTGGTAGCCTCTTCTCCTTGTTCTTCGACCGAAGCTTCGGCCGCCTCGGCAGCGACCAGTTCAGGCTCGGGTTCCGACTCGGGTTCGGGTTCCGGCTCCGGCTCTCCACCGCCGCACGGACCGCGAAACTCGCCCAGGAATAGCTCCAGGAAGCGCCGGTAAGTTTTCTCCTCAGGGATACAGCCAGCCATCGCTGCTCATGCCCCGAGCGCCGACCGGGAAGGGGGTGGGGGGAAGCCCGGCCAGGGGAGGGGGGCGCTGCCTGGGCGGCTCGGGCTCCCGCTAGGGCGGTTAACGGCCGCACCGGCACGAGCGATCAGCACTAGGTTGCCTGGAGAGGGCTCCCGCAGGCGTGCGCGCCGCCGAGCGCCGACGTGCGCGGCCCGGGGGCGGGGGCGGAGCGCGCCGCCCCTCGCGGGTCTGGAGGGAAAGTTGGTGGCGGGCGCGCGCGCAGGGTCCAGCGGCGGCCCACCCTTTATCCCTCCCGAGAGCTCAGCCCACGCTGCCTGGAGACCGTCGCCATAGCAACCGTGTTCTAATGAAGAATTCCAGGGTCCCCTCCCGTCGAGTCCGCAAGAGTCGAAAGGACAACTGGACTCGCCTGGTGTCCGACTCCCGAACAGGTTTCCTGGATGGATACTTGAGCCTCACGTGGTTAAGAATGGACAGAGGCATCTCCAACTCCAGCTGCTGGTTCCTACTCGCATTCACCTCAGTCTCCCTACGTCCTCTCTTCTGTGGGTGAGACTCATGGAAGGAGTCGTTCCAGGGAGGAAGCCTCAGACCTACAGGAGCCCTGCACCTGTACGTTCCTTTGGGTACGTTCTCAATCGAATTTGTGAAGAAATGTTATCCTCCTTTCTCAAATAAACAAAATTAAGGTAATATTTTACTGTGCCCAGTGAAGCTAGCTTGAATCCCACGCGCGTGCTGGTTCAAGTCCTGACTCTTCCACTTCCCATCCGGGTCCCTACTGACGCTCTTGGGAACATAACAGAGGATAGTCCCAGGAAGAAGTTCTGACGTCCCGACTTTGGTCCAGCCTAGCCTGTTTCCTTCTCTGCAACTGGACCTTTCAAATAAAATAAATGTTTTTATTTAAAAAAAAAAAACACTCTTTTACTTCCACATCTTAATACTTCAAGACATGTGATGGAATTAAAACCCAAATGATTAGGCTCTTTTAGACTTTTCCTTTAACTCCCCTATCTTGGAAAATTTCAGTCTATAAGACACTTTATTTGTGTAGGATTTTGTAGTTTACAAGCTGTTTTCATACTTTTAATTCTTACCATAGCCCTTGAGATGGAGGACATGACCATTATTGATTCTGTTATATGGGTGAGGAAACCAAAATGTAAAAACCTGGTGACTGGGCTCAAGGTCACACAAAACATACAAGCAATATATGGACTTAATACAAGTGTTTTCACTGGACTCATCCATTTTGGTGGATTTCACTCATTAGTTTTCCAGCATATCAAGGTACCCCTCTAATTTCTACGAAATGTATTTTATACTTTATTACATAATGTATATTTTTCCCAGTTTGTTTGCTAGTCTCCACTCCCCAACCCCTCTCTGTATTCTTAGATTGAAACTGAAACAACTAAATGATTCTAATTTTCTTACCAAACTACACACAAGCCTATTATTTTCATGCCTAAGGGGGATGGGGGAGAGAGAGACTGTGTTTTTATACAGCTGTATAACTGATAGCGCCATTATTGCATCCTGCCATGTCCATGGCAACATATAATTCAGCAAGCACCTAGTGATTCTTTCTCTACTTTGAAAAACATGTTCTTATAAACTATCCACCTCAAGTTCTCCATTTATTGTGTCTATGTTTTAGTAGGATTTAAGGTCTGAAATACCATTACCAGTTATCGCTGGCAGAAGAGGAAGTCTCCCTGCCAGTGTTTTCATACAATACTGTATGCTAAATCCCTGACCTGATAATGTTATTTTAAGATTAAATGGGTTGACCTCACTAATGTACATTATGGCATCATGTAAGATAAAGTTTCATGCCCTGTCCTGGTTTGAGATTAAATAATACATGATACAAAGTATGTAATGAGAAATATCCCCTATAACTTTCCCTCAGAGGCAAATTGAAAGACCTAACAAGTCTGTTTCCCAACATGCTAAATGTATTTATACGTGTTTTGTTGGAAACATCACCAGTATAAAGTAACATCCCTATGAGATGCCAAAAAAAAAGCCTCTAAACTCATTTGTCTTTGTTTTCAATTCACCTGTTCATTTTCATTTCAGAATGTCTAGAAAAGACTGACAAAACTTCTTAGGCTGCAAACTTGAATGTCCACAGTTTAACATTCCAACTATTACTATCTCAGAGTTTGACATGCTGACATTTAGTTCAAGCACACAGAGCTGTCAACTCTAACAATTCATATCAAGCTACACCTTCCTACTTTGTAATGTGGGTGCCTCCCTTTAGATGACATTTATTTGTGACATTAATTTATGACTCAACTCACATTTCAAAGGGAAGTGATATATGTTGGGAAAACATTACTTCTAAGAGTAAAAGAGAAAGCCCACACCGCTATTTTACTATAAATGGGAGGCGTGTTTGCTTATACTAGTAGATATTTCTTCGTGAAAATCGATATTAATCCTATTGCATCCATTTTGACAAGGAGCTTTGCTAGGTGGCTGCTGGCAGCACTGGAATTGCAGAGCAAATGTGTGAAAGGATTCTGCCATTTTTAGAAGTCTTTATTTTTGGGGGGCAAGAAGGGTCTCTATTTTCCATTATTTTGTTTTCCTTCTCAGTTCTTTTCCTCCTAAAATTCCCTGATCTCTTCTCTTACTAGTTATTTTAAAATTTTGAGCTAAGAAAAGCATGTATGTCAAAAGTAATGTTTTTGAGATTTTTTTCTCAAAGTTTTTTTCTGGAACTAGTTATGGTACAGCAAGTTAAACTTTCTTTGTTTCCTTCTTTCCTTTTTTTCTCTGTTTCTTTTTCTTTTTTAAATTATTTGAAAATCAGATCACGGCCAGGCTAGACTAAAATCAAGAGTCAGGAGCTTTATCTGGGTCTCCCACATGAGTAGCAAGGGCCCAAGGACTTGAGCCATCCTCTGGTGCTTCACAGGTGCGTTGGCGGGAGCTGGATCAAAAGTGGAGCAGCTGGGACATAAATCAGCACCCCTGTGGATGCTAGTGCTGGCAGGTGGAGGATTAGCCAGTAAAGCCCTAACACCAGATGCTTGGGAACTTTAATTCTTAACAGCTCAAACCTAGAAATAATCCAGATGCCCATCAGCAAGTGCCTGGCCACCCATGTGGGAGATTGCCATGGGGTTTCGGGCTCCTGCCGGCAATGTGACCGCCCCCCGGCTGAGGCAGTCATTTGCGGCAGCAGATGAAACATTGATCTCTTCTCCCTCCCATACTACTGTTCTGAATTTCAAATAAATAAACTTAAAAATATGTTTCTCATTCATATATTAAAAATTTAATGAAAGGAAAAAAATACAACTTTTTAAACATTTATTTTTTAAATGTATTGAAAATGTAGCTTTACAGAGGAGAGGCAGAAAGATGTTCCATGCACTGGTTTATTTCCCAAATGGCCACAATGGCCGGAGCTGAGCCGAGCTGAAGCCAGGAGCTTCTTCTGGGTCTCCACATGGGTCCCAAGCTTTGGGCTGTCCTTGACTGTTTTCCCAGCAACAAGCAGGGAGCTGGATGGGAAATGGAGCAGCTAGGACACGAACTGGCATTATATGGGATCCTGGTGCTTGCAAAGCAATGATTTAGCCGCTGAGCCATTGCACCAGGCTCAATCATATCTTCTAAAATATTAATTTAAGGGGCCTGGCAGTGTGGCCTAGTGGCTAAAGTCCTTACCTTAAACGTGCTGGGATCCCATATGGGTGCTGGTTCTAATCCCGGCAGCTCCACTTCCCATCCAGCTCCCTGCTTGTGGCCTGGGAAAGTAGTTGAGGATGACGCAAAGCCTTGGGACCCTGCACCCATGTAGGAGACCTGGAGGAAATTCCTGGCTCCTGGCTCATGTCCTAGCACAACACCGGCCGTTGTGCTCACTTGGGGAGTGAGTCACCGGATGGAAGATCTTCCTCTCTGTCTCTCTCCCCTTCTCTGTATATCTGACCTTGTATTAAAGATAAATCTTAAAAAAAACAATAAAATAAAATATTAATTTGAGGGGAAGGCCGTTAAGCTGCTGACTAGGATGCCACATCCAACACTGCAGACCTAGGTTCAGACCTAGGTCCTAGCTCTAGCTCCTGAGTGAAGCTTTCTACTAATGCAGAACTAGGAGGCAGCAGTCAGCTGACTTCTTGCCACTCACACGGGAGTCACAATTGGCCGATGCAATGGCCAATAAACCGGAAGAATGGAGTAGGGACTGTCTCTCTCTACTCTCAAATAATAACATTTTAAAAAATATTAGGTTGTATTGTCAATTTAACTATTAGGGAGCAAGACAATAACTGACAATTGTAAAAATTGCTTTAAATAGGAACTTTTCTTCTTCTATACCCACTACACCCAGAACAATGGGGCTGGCATACGAACATGCGCCCATATGGTATCCCATGGATGCAAGGTAAGAATTTAGCCGCTAGGCTATCATGTTAAGCCCCAGAACAATAATTTTAAAATCACCTCCACTTGCTAACAAAAATATTACTTTCTTGATATCCAGCATAGTTTTTTTAAGGGACTAAAATGATTTTTTATGACATGCTCATGAAAGAGAAAGAAAACAGGGGTTGATAGTGATTTAATGATGGTACTATAAATGGCTAACATGTGGGATCTTCCTTCTCTCATGAATGGTTCTTCTAAAGTCAATTATTAAGAAAAAAAAAAACCCGCTCCAGCATCCAGTGCAATAACCTAGTGACTCAGATCCTTGCCTTGTATACAATGGGATCCCATATGGGCAACAGTTCATGTCCCAGCTGTTCCACTTCCCATCCAGCTCCCTGACTGTGGCCTGGGAAAGCAGTCAAGGATGGCCCAAAGCCTTGGGACCCTGCACCCACATGGGAGACCCAGAAGAAGTTCCTGGCTGATTCCTGGCTTCAGGTCGGCTCAGCTCCAGCGTTGCCACTTGGGGAGTGACTCAGATGGAAGAACTTCCTCTCTGTCTCTCCTCTCTGTAGATCTGACTTTCCAATAAAAATAAATAAATAAAATATTTTTTAAAAAATCACTTCAACATTTTGCTACTAGTTTTTCTTAAGAAAAACAAGTGTTTTATAATGAAAAAATTATCATCATCCAATTCTAATTGCCTTTATATATCCACCTACAATAAATATACACAAGAATTCAGAATGATACTGCTCTTATCCTATTCTAATCAGCATTCCTCACTCTAGAACATTTAGTAAAAAAAAAAAATCTTAAAAAAAATAGGGTTAGGGTTAAAATATGAAACTAACTGTAAAGTTTTTATAGGTGTGTTTTCTATGCTTAAACAGTACAGGATACTTTGTTCTTAGCTGAACTCATGGAACTGAGCCACAGTGACATTTGTGAGTAGAAGGGAAGATGGAAACGATTCCATTAACCTGGAGTGCTGTAGCATATGGTAATCATAGGTGGTAGAATGGCTGTGTCGGACATGAGTAGACAGCAGCCATGTGGCACAGACATTATCAATTACCACAGAGGGTAACCATGCTGACACAGTGCATCTTTTCCAAAAAGGAAATGATTTGGGCATATGAAGTGGCTTGCTGCCTTATGACAGAATAATCTATAAATGACATAGCTGGCACCAGTATAGCACATCTGGTTTCTAGGAACTCTGCAAGGTGAAGATTAACATTTAATGAATATATACCTAAAAAATAGCACACCACCTTGAAATTACTTATAAAAGGTACAATGTCAAACTATGTATACAAAAATAAACTTGAATCCTTTTTTGCATAAAGCATAGTTTTCTTTTTTTATTCTACTTGTTATTTTTAAGCATATTTTTCAAATATATATTATAAATTGTCCGTACAATTCTGGAATTTTGTATTCTGGAAATATATGCCAATAATGTCAAGACTGGTCAAAGTATAAAGTCTCCAGGCAAGAGTTGAAGATTAGACCCAGGTTGCACTAGGAGATGAAATTCTAAATATTTGTCCTAAGAACTGGCAAAAATAATGGACTGAAAAGAAAAATTATGTTTTAAGAAAATATGGAAACATTCCTTTAGATGAGTGCAGGACAGACTGGAAAAGATACTGAAAGCTGGAATCAGTTAGGCAATAAATAATAGCACTAAGATACAGGAAGAGAATATCACTAGGAATAAAGATGCAAAAGAAGCTTGAAGAAGCAGAGCAGAAAGATCTGAAATTCTAAGGCAGAACCTGAAGACACAACCTGAGAAGATCTGGCAGCTTACCCAGAGAGGCTGTCAGATGACTATGCCCGTTACCTATTGGGGCAAAACAAACCATGGCAAAAGCTATTGGTTAGAACAGACACCACTGTACTACATTTCATAGCTTTATATACCGACTCATCTTAGCTAGGCCCGTGTTACTTGCGGGTCTTAGAAGACTGGGGATAGAGTACAAATGGGATAGATACCTGAGAAGACTTGAAAACTGAGTAGAAAAACAACATACAAATACTTTTCAATATGTTAATTTGATTGTGTTCCCAAACTGGTAGTTGATGTAGGCTGTTGACTGTAATGCTTACACATAATAACACTGTGCCCTTCTCATACTGCATTTTAAAACTTCAAGAGTGAGTGTTACAGTGAGTAGGTACAAAGGATTTAAATTCATTATCTGACAGGCGGCGGGGGGGCAGATGAGACTTGGGGAGGGCAGCGAGGGAGAAAGGGACAAAGGGGAAAGGGAGAATGAGCGAGAACAAGAGCACACTTCCACTTGCTGACTGATTGCCCTACCCCGGGCCGGCCTGGCCCATCGAAAGCCTGGAGCTTAATCCAGCTCTATCACATAAGTGGCAGAGACTCGGTACTTCAGTTGTCATCTGCTGGTTTCCAGGGTGCTTTTTAGCAAAAAACTGAAATTAAGTTCAGACTGAGGAACTCAAACCTGGGTACACCTCTAAGGGATGAAAGGAAATCTTCACAGTTAGGCTAAATGCCTGCTCTGGTACACTAATTTTTAAGATTAATTTAATAAATCAAGTATTACTTCTAAGGTACTCTATTAGAAGTAGTAATTATGCTCATTTTAGATCCAAGGAAAGGAAATATAATATGTCCCACAATTTAAAAACAATGTTTTAAAATATGATGTTGGTGGCTGTCACACTGCCATAAAGATGCTAATCCTTCACCTGCCACAATGGTATCAATTACAGGTACAAGTTCATGTCCCAGCTGCTCCAGTTCTGCTCCAGCTCCCTGCATATGAGAAAGCAGTGGAAGATGGCCCAAATCTTTCAGCCCCTGCATTCACATGAGAGACCCGGAACAGGCTACCGGATCCTGGTCCTAGCTCAACTGAACTCAGCTCTGGCTGTTGCAGCCATTTGGGGAGTGAACCAATGACTGCAACATCTTTCTCTATCCTGTTAAACACAAAAAATAAATATTGGGCACGGTGCAGAAGCCTAGTGGCTAAAGTTCTCACTAGGCTCACGCTAGGATCACATATGGACACCAATTCTAATCTCGGCAGTCCCACTTCCCTTCCATTGCAATCATTTGGGGAGTGAACCAATGGATGGACAATCTCCTCTCTAAAATCTGATTTGCCTTTCCAATAAAAAACAACAACAAAAAACAAGGAATTTGCAGTGGGAAGGAACTAAAAATTCTAAGGAGACCAGGTATGTGCACTGATCTAGCTGTAATTGAAGTACCTGGGCTATGCAATTAACAACAGGTTGATAATAACCATGGGCATGGATTAAGAGTTCATTACGGGGACAAGTGTTTGGCATAGCAGTTAAGGTGCTGTTTGGGATATCTGCATCCTATATAGGGTGCTGGTTCATGTCCAGTTGCTCCACTTCCCAACCAGCTCTCTACCCGTGGCCTGGGAACACAGCAGAAGATGTCCCAAATCCTCGAAACCCTGCACCCAGAAGAGCTCATGGCTCTGGCCATCAAGCCAATCTGGGGAATAAACCATTGGACAAAAGCTCTTATGCCTCTTCTTCTTTGTAAATGTCTCTTTCCAACAAAAATAAATATCTAAAGGAAATTTTATAAAAATTTAAATTTGCATTTCTGATTTTAAATCCTGGGTAACTATTGCTTCATAATAAATAAATGAATAAATAAATAATCCAGAAAACATTTTTTCTAAGAACTAGCATATTTCTTATCATTAGTCCAAAAAAATTAGGTAACCAATTATGTTTTTTTATATATATATACACACCTTGATACAAATTATTTTGCTACTTGGCTTTTGCCTTTCATTTTGTAATTTTTTTACTTTGAAAAAAGGGCATAATTTCTGTGAGTCCTTAAGTGCTTCTCAGTGAGCTTACCTTTTATGTCCTCATAAATAGGCTACACATAAAATCACTATCAAAGTAAAGATGTGTTTAAAAGCACAGAACAGGAGACAAAGGGATGGCCGGAACATAGAAAGGTCTGTGGTGATGATGAACCAAAGCCGGAAACAGGCGAAGGAGTATGCTGTGGTCAAAAATACATGAGATCCTGTCAACATTTTTTATGCCAAAATCAGTTCTGTCAGAGCAAAATGTTCTGTAAATTTTAACAGTAACAGTAATTTTAGGCACTGATGTTAACTAAAAATACATATTGCGAACAGCCAGCTTCTCTTCTGCAAATCAATATTTTTAAAAAGAAAGCATTTCAATATTTATTTCTCAAAACTGAAATCGTCCTGCAATGAAAACCCTAGTATTAATGATTTGGGAAATAAAAAATATGTAAATGTCACTATTCCATGCTTCCAGTTTTGATCATTCAAAGTGAGCAGTAACAGGAAGGATACAGGGAAAGAGGAGGGGAAAAAAGTATATCTTTGGAGTTGTAGCTAAAAACTATTAAATCTGTTCTTTTTCTATTAATATCATATTAACATAAAAATTGACAAAAAGCTAAAAAATTCTAAATTTTATAAATTAAGCAAACAATGCCTCTACAAAAGCAGAAACCAATGAATTTAAATAACCATTAATTCATATAATAAATTTTTTTCGAAGAACTACCATATTTTCTATCATTAGACCAAGAAAATCAGGTGACCAATTATGTTTATATATATATATATACACACTTCTTGATACACATATTTTTGCCTTTCATTTTGTAATTTTTGCCTTTGAAAACAGGGCAATTTATTTTTTTTTATTTATATCTGAAAAGCAGAATTATAAAGAGACAGAGCGAGTAAAACAGAGATTTTTCATCCACTGGTTCAGTCCCCAAACGGCTGCCACACAGCCAGAAGCCTGGAGTTCCTTCCACATCTCCCCACCTAAGTGGCAGGAGCCCAAGTACTTGTGCTATCTTCCACTGCTTCCCTGAGCTCATTATCAGAAGGCTGGCTTGGAAATGGAGCAGTTGGGACTCGCACTGCCATCCATATGCAATGCCAGCAACACGGGTACAAGTTTACCCATTATGCTGGCCTCCAACTATTTTTATAAGAAAGGTAAAGCCATGAAAAGCTGAAAATGGCTTGTTGATGTCTCAGCTAGAATTAGAATGCATATCTCTTCACTCCTTTGATCTTATGCATTATACTGTAATTTTATCACAAATCACAAACATTTTAATAAGAACATAATTAACAAGTAAAAGAAAAAAAAAGAGCTAATCTATAAAATTAAGACATCTATTTGGGCTGAAATTTAAGCTACTAGAACAGTCTGAAAATATTCCAAAGACAAATTAATTGCTCCATACTTAATAAGTAGTAGTAATAAAAATACGTAAAAGAAGGCAGATGTTTAGCCTGCCATTTAGGATGCTCACTTCCTTATCAGAATCCCTGGGTTTGATTATCTGCTCTAGTTCTTGGCTCTAGCTCCCTACTAACAAAGAATCTAGAAGGAGCAGTGATGGCTGAAGAATTGTGTCACTCCCACTCCCACAAGGAGGACATGGACTGCATCCTGCGCTCCTGGCTTTGACCCAACCCACTCCTGGTTACTGCAGGCATCCAAGTGGTAAGCAAACACATGGAAACTGGCTATCTGTGTCTTTGTGCCTATAAAGGTTGAGGAAACAACAAATGTTACTTATATAAATTTACATAAACACCAACAAAATACTATTAAAAATAATTCATGTCTATCAAAAGATGAATGAATAAAATGTAACACATGGGGCTGTTGCAGTGACACAGCAAGCTAATCCTCACCCTGTGGTGCCAGCATCCCATACTGTGTGCCAGTTCGTGTCCTGGCTGCCACACTTCCCATCCAGATCCCTGTTCAGAGACTGGGAAAGCAATACCGAATGGCTCAAGTCCTTGGGCCCTGGCACCCATGTGGGAGACCCAGAGGAAGCTCCTGGTTCCTGACTTCAGATTAGATCAGCTCCAAAAGTTACCATCATTTGGGGAGTGAACCAGCAGGTAGATCTTTTATTACTCCTTCTCTCTGTAACACTGTCTTTCCAATAAAAATTAATCTTTTACAAATATTTATTTTATAATAATATAATCAATATATAGTAAATCTTTTAAATTTTTTAATTAGAAATTCAGAGTTACAGAGACGAGAGTAAGAAAGATCTTCCATTTGCTGGTTTACTCTCCAAATGTTCACAACAGCTGGAGCTGAGCTGATCCAAAGTGAGGAGGCAGGAGTCTCTTCCAGGTCTCCCATGTGGGTGCAGGTCCCAAAGCTTTTGGGCCATCCTACAGTGTTCTCTCAGACCATAAGCAGGGAGCTGGATGGGAAGTGGAACAGCTGAGACATGAACCTGAGGCCATATGGGATGCTAGCACTGGGCAAGCAGAGGATTAAACCAGTTGAGCCATCACACCAATTTAAAAACTAAATGTATCTTAAATACATGTACATATACACTATATATGTATATATACACACAGGGCATATTATTTAGACTTTAGAAGGAAGTTCTTACACATGTTACAATAAAACATGTTAAATAAAATAATCAAGATACCCAGGCACAAATTTTAAGATTTCATTTACAATGTATGCATGAGCAAACATTTATTTGATCATTTGAAAAACAACCTGTTTTAAATCTTATTTGAAATATTTATTCATTAATCAATTTGTAAATGTTAGGGGAAAGAAAGAGAGGATGAGAAGAAAACAGGTGAGTTTATAATGTCTACTATACAGAATAGCTAGAGAGACCAAATAAAATCATGTAAAAGTATGCCAGGGCATGGCGCAATGGCTTGTGTGGCTAATCCTGCCCCTGAAACCACCAGGATCCCATATGGTTGCAGCTTTGTGTCCTGGTTGCTCCAATTCAGATCCAACTCTGTGCCTGTGGCCTGTAAGGGCAAAGAAGGATGACTCAAAGCCTTGGGACCCTGAACCCACACAGGAAATCTGAAAGAAGATCCTGGCTGCTAGCTTCACATCAGCTCACCTCTGGCAGTTGTGGCCATTTGCGATGTGAACCAGCAGATGGAAGATCTTTCTCTGTCTCTCATTCTCCCTGTAAACCTACCTTTCCCATAAAAACAAATCTTAAAAGGTATTCCATAATATAAAGCATTTTATAAACATGTTTTAAGTTTTGAGCATATACTCAAAACTAAAAGTCATGAATACTTTGGGGGAAAAGATAATCCAATTTTCAAAAAATATCACATATTTGATGATACATTCTCAAAGCTGAACTTGTACTAATGAACTATACTATTGTGGTAATAAGAGGAGAATATGGCAGGAGGGGGAAATAGGCAGAAAGGAAAAGGAAGGATATATTCTACCTACAAAGATATATTGTAGAAAACAATTTTTTAAAAATAATATTTGAAAAAGTACAGAATTTAGGATATTTGTGAGATGGATCTTTAGATCAGGCCCACAGTAGTTGTATTTGAAACACTGGCTTCTATCCTTCAAGTTAGGGTTTATCTAAACATGTAATTTTCTACCTTTAGTAACTTACTGGGGGGGGGGGTCTGCTGTTGTGGTACAGTGTATTAGGTTGCTGCTTGCAATGCCACCATCCAATATCAGAGTGCCAGGTGCTGTTCTTCTGATCTAGCTCCCTGTTAGCATGCCTGAGAAGGAAGCACATGGCTGAGAACTTGGGCCCTTGCTACTCCTGTGGGAGATCAAGATGGAGTTCCTAGCTCCTTGGCCCAGCCGTAGCCATTGTGGCCATTTGGGGGGAGTGAACAATCTGATGGGGGATCTTTTTTCTTTGTCCTTGTCTCTCTCCTTTCAAGTAAATCAAATTTTAAAAATAAACCAAGAAGTTACTTAGTTCCCAAGTACACTAGAGTAAAAATGTTTCTTAAAGCAAAGCAAACTTTGAACTGCTAGTTGTCTTTTCCTTCCAAAATGAGTTTTTTTAAAGGAGGCTATGTTAATGGCTTTTGTTGTACTATCTGGCCAAGTCAGAGTGAAAAATGGGAAAGACATTGGAAGTAAATGGCTTTTATGCATGCCAGAAAATTAATGTACCTAACTGCCAGAAATAATGATCACAGCAATGGCATGAAACAGAGAAAAGGCAATGTAAAACTCTGGATGCAGTCACAATCTATCAAGAAGTATGTCTTCAAACAATTTTAGTGATCCAGTATTAGGTGGCAAGCTCATATAAACTGGGGATAGTAGATGTATTATCTCATAATGAATCTATTTAAAATTCTTTATTCTTTAATTGGAAAGGCAAGTCAGATTTATGGAGAAAAGGAGAAACAGAAAGATCTTCCATTCGCTGGCTCATTCCCCAAATGGCTGCAATGGCCAGAGCTGAGCCAAACTGAAGCCAGGAGCTTCTTAGGTCTCCTATGCTAGTGCAGGGTCCCAAGGCTTTGGGCCATCCTCCACTGCTTTCCCAGGCCACAAGCAGGGAGCTGCATGGGAAGTGGAGCAGCTAGGACACAAACCGGTGTCCATATGGGATCCTAGCACTTGCAAAGTGACAATTTAGCCATTGAGTCATCATGGTTCTAATTCATCCCACATAATGAATTAAAACCAAGTAACAGATAATGTTAAGAAAGAAAGAAAGAGAGGAAGGGAGGGAGGAAGCAAAACATTAATATTTAGGGAGAGAAAAACTATGTATTTGTTTTTATTGCATTAACTAAATAATAAATACTCTTTAAATCAAAGCTTCCAAAAAACTAAGAAACCTTTCTACATATGGAATAGAATGATCATTTACAAATGCAGTTTAAAAAGATAGCACAGGCCCAGCCCAGTGGCCTAGCAGCTAACATCCTCATCTTGAAAGCACTGGGATCCCATATGGGCGCCGGTTCTAATCCCAGCAGCTCCACTTCCCATCCAGCTCCCTGCCTGTGGCCTGGGAAAGCAGTGGAGGATGGCCCAAAGCATTGGGATCCTGCACCCGTGTGGGAGACCTAGAGGAAGTTCCTGGCCCCTGGCTTTGGATCGGCACAGCACAGCCATTGCAGTCACTTGGGGAATGAATCATCAGATGGAAGATCTTCCTCTCTGTCTCTCCTCCTCTCTGTATAGGTGACTGTAATGAAAATAAATAAATCTTTAAAAAAAAAAAAAAAGATAGCATAAGTGCATGCGTTTGGTGAAGTGCTTAAGCCACTGCCGGAGAACCTTGCACTCCTTATCAGTTTCCAAGTTCAGTTATTGGCTTTGCTCCTGACTCCAGCTTCCTGCTGATACCTTGTGGGAGGCAGCAGGCAATGGCTCAAGTGGTTGGATCCTTGCCACCCATGTGTGAAACACAGATTCCAGACTCCTGGCTTCATTTGGCCTAGTCCAGCCCTCGCTACTGCGAGCATTATCAAACTGGATGTCTTTCAAATAAACAAAAAATTTTAAATTGTTTTATACAATGCATTTATCATCCTGAGAACCTATAGTATAATAAAGTTTTTAAATAAAAAATGTTTTAAGTGGTAACACATGTCTATCACAGTGCTTTTCAAATTTTAATTTGGACATGAAGCATCCAAGGATCAGTTTCTAATCTTGTTCCATATTATTTAGAGAGCCAAATAATGGCTTTTCAATGGTATTTATAAACGTATCCCTGAAACTTATCTTTAAAAGGCAAATTCTGTATGTATGATTAAAGACCTTATGATGGGAAAGGTCATGTCAACTAGACTGGCTCCCCAAAAGAATCACAAGTGTTCTTATTAACATGGAGGCAAAGAGAGCCTGCTTTGCGGTGGAGCAGATAATCCATCACCTGTGATACTGGCAACCCTCCTGAGTGCTGGTTCAACTCTATGCTACCCCACGTCCAATCTACCTCCCTGCTCATGATCTGGGGAAAGCAGTGGAACATGGCTCAAATGTCTGGGTCTCTGCCACTCAAATGCCGCACAGGAATCAAGCTACTGGCTTCAACTTGGCCCAACTCTAGCCATTTTGACCATTTGGGAAGTGAACAAGCAGATCCAAGATCTACTGCTGTCTTTCCCTCTTTCTGTCTTTGATTTTATGAGAAGAGAGAAGGCAAGGAGGGGGAAGGGTGAGAAGTGGGAGAAAGAAGAGAGGAGAGGAAGGGGAGGGAGAGAAAAATAATTTGGTAATGGAATCAAAGAAAAAATATGAGATTTTACTTAGGTTGGGTGTTGCGGTGCAGTAAATCAAGCCTTGACTAGGGATACTCATATCACATATTCAAGTGCCTAGATCAAGTCCTAGCTATTCCATTTCTAATCCAGCTTCCTACTAACGTGCCTGGGAAAGCAGTAAATGAATAGTACAAGTAACCTAAGTCCTGAGACACCAGTGAACTTCCTGGCTCCTGGCTTTGGCAGCTGGTCCAGCCCCAGATGTTGCAAACATTTAGAGACTGAGCCAAGAACATGGAAGATCTCTCTCCTCCCACCTCCTGCCATTCTGCCTGTCAAGTAAATAAATCATTAAAAAAAAAAAAAAAAGCATTGTGTATAGCACTAAAAATATAGTAAAAAATAAAACACCAAAAAGGTTTCAAAATTATGCACAGCCATTAAAAACTGTCACAGGATAAGTTACACAGAATACATAAAGATATATAGAATATTAGAATGCAAGTTACAAAATGATGCAAGTTTTAAAGGAGTGGGGATTTGCCCTGGTGGCCAAGACCTCAGGATACCTAAATCCCACACTGGAGTGTTTAGGTTCTGCGATGCCTTCTGATTGCCAGCACTCCGTTAATGCTGACCCGGGGAAGAGGCAACAGCGATTCAAGCAACTGGATACCTGCAACACAGGTGGGAGACCTGGACTGCAATCCCAGCTCCCGGTGCCACCCTCCTGGCAACTTCTGGAATTGGGGGCAAGAACCAAAGGATGGGAGCTCTGTCTCTAAAAATTTATCTGTGCGTGTGTTTGTATATATAAAAATGTTGATGTTTGCTCTGGTGCTATGAATTGAACTGTGTCAATATGTCAAAGATTTAACCCCAGATATTACTATATTTGTGGATCGGGCTTTTTGGAGATAATCAAAGTTGATGAGGTCTTAGAAGTAACATCTAAAATCAGTTTGACTGTTCAACCTACCCAGTCTGTGGCATTACATTAAGGTAGCCTGAGAAGAGTAAGTTATATAGTAACTGTGTATTTTTTTTTGTAACAATTTAATTTTTATTGGAAGGGCAGATTTATGGAGACAAAGATCATCTGCCCACTGGCTCACGATCCGCAGTGGCTCAAATGTCCAGAACTAAGCCAATCCAAAGCCCGGAGCTTCACTGGGTCTCCCATGTGTGAGGTTCCAAGGCTTTGAGCCATTCTCCACCACTTTCCCAGACCATAAACAGAGAGCCAGACAGGAAGTGGAGCAGCCAGGACATGAATAACATTCACACTGGATCCTGGCACTTGCAAGGGAAGAATTAGCCACTTGGGCCATTAGGCCAGGCCCACATGTGCATTATTTTTATAGAAAAATATTTTCACCAATAAAAAATTGAAGATTCTCAGACGTAATTTTTATTTTGAAAGTTGCAAGCAGAAACTCTGAGTCATATCTATTTTCAACATTCTGTAATTGCTACTATTATTATTTTGTAAAGATTTATTTATAGGGCCCGGCGCAGTGGCCTAGTGGCTAAGGTCCTTGCCTTGAAAGTGCTGGGATCCCATATGGGCGCCAGTTCTAATACCAGCAGCTCCACTTCCCATCCAGCTCTCTGCTTGTGGACCAGGAAGCAGTCAAGGACGGTCAAAGCCTTGGGACCCTGTACAAGCTCGGGAGATCCAGAAGAAGCTCTGGGCTCCTGGCTTCCTATCAGTGCAGCTCTGGCCGTTGTGGCTGCTTGGGGAATGAATCAGCAGATGGAAGATCTTTCTCTGTCTAGTTCTCTCAGTATATCTTACTTTTAACTTAAAATAATAAAAATAAATCTTAAAAAAAATAAAGTACAGGTGTTACACTTTATTTTTTAGAAAAATCTTTCCATCCAGCTCCCTGCTTGTGAGCTGGGATAGTAGAGGATGGCCAAAGTCTTGGCACCGCGTATCCACAGATGCTCTTGGTGTCAGTTTGGCTTAGCAAGACCCATTTTGGGAGTGAAGTCGTGAACAGACAGTCTTCTCCTCTGTCTCTCCTACTCTGTAAATCTGACTTCTCAATAAAAATAAATAAACCTAAAAAAAAAGTGATTCTTTGAAGTCTTCAAACACAAGATAGGTGTAATCAGTCATGCTATATTCTACTGTTACATGCTACACTGAAATTGTTCTTATGTAGTTAGAATGACCCTATGTTTGATTTTCCTAGGCAACCCTGGTTTACATCTACTGAAACTGTCATAAAAACTGCTTTCACTCTCAAAACATCTTGGTACTGTGGCTATTCTACATGTAATTAATTAAGAATAGTTACATTGAAGAAATTTATACACTAATGTTCAGTACTGGACAAGAAATACTGCCTAACACTAAAATGTAAAAGATATGATTGTCACAGTACAGAATAATCAGTTATTTATATATTCCCCAATTCCCACCGCCACAGGAAACCAAAGTAAAGCTTGTGAATGAATTCAGAATAGAGTCCCAAAATATTTTTAGATTATTTAAAAATCATTCAATAGTTGAAAATTTTCAATTTATTTAACCAGAAAAAAAGGTTTTCAAAGAAAAAATGTCAACACATTTCCAAAGAAAATATCAAGTCTAGAATGTACTCCACTATGTTTCAAAAATGCAGAAATAAATAATTGTCAATGTGACTATTCTGGAAGATATACATTCCAAATAACTTCTATATTACACTTTCAAAGTTCTCTCTTTAATATTACAAAATAACATAAAAAATTAAAGTAACGTCTTAACAGATTTGTATTGAGGTCCACTAAAATCACTGTGGGCGTCAAAAAATATTCTACCCACAAAACTGAACAGGACACACTGACAGCGCTGGTTTCTCTTTGCAATATTACAAATAGGTAATTTTATGTTTAGAACTATTAAGTCTACATTTACAAAGAATACAACAAAAATATGAAAATAGTTTTTTCTGGAATGTTCTCGGTAACTAGGAAGAGAAGGAAAAGGTCTGAATAAGAAACTGAGAGTAGCCAATGAAATAAGCCACCAAATACAATATTTACATCTTCTCTACTGTTACCAAAAATGTCAACAGAAAAATATAAAACACTGCCTTATAAAACTTATTTTTCATAAAACTTTTCAAACTCCTATTTCTTTGCTCTTTTTCCCATTCACTTTAGATAATTTTGATTCATTGATGCCACAGTATGTGCTTCTATTTAAAAATAATGAGTCTGTTACTTGTGCAAAGTGAATTTCGCAGCATCAATCCATTCTTTTTGAGATTAGCTTCTGGGTTACTGTTCTTCCCCTGGTTCTCGTGACCGTTTCCGTGAACTGCGTGAACTTTCTGTTGTCAGTGAACGTGCAGTAGCAACAGCATCTCTAAATCCCTGAGGCTGCAAGATGAAAAAAACATACAAACATGACTTAAAAACATTTAAAAGAAAGATTGGTCATCTAAGTGTTTTAAAGGAACCAATAAGAAAGATACTACAGTTTTCAGTAAACTTTTCAAGTACTACGAATAAACGGGATAAACCTCATGGATCGTCCACGCCAGGTCTATATTAGATAAATAAAGCCAATACTGTGTGTTATAAAATACTATTAGGGACAATAAAACAATTAGGGACAATCTTAACAAACTTCATAATTACCTCTGTTGGAACAAAAGAAAATACTGTAAGTTTACATTTCACAACTATTCTAAAACAAAAATTTATAAGTTTATTATAAGTTTACATTTCATAATTATTCTAAAACAAAATTTTTCAGCTAGGATTTTTCAAATTAATGTGGACAACGTAGAAGAGTTAATAATTCTGTTGCAGAATCTCCTTCCCTTTCTGTTTTTCTCCTTATGAATTTATAAATGAGCTGTAAAAATATACATGGTTTAACACTACTAAGAAATATACATTTCAGCCAAAAATGTGTGAATTTATGGTATAAATTCACAAAAAAATCAATAGCTCAAAGTGGGCTATATTTGCTGGCTATAATATATCTATATTATCTACAGATCAAAACAAGGATATGTTGATTTTTTTTTCTGAGAATTATCAGTAACCTCCATTTTAAAAACCTTTAATATCCTGCGATCACATATGTCACAGAGCACATAAGCCAAAAATATTTCCTCTGTTCCAAAGTATAAGTTTCAGTCCAATTGTGACTACAGTATTCTGTGTATACTACTATTTTTGGAATGTTCTAGGCATTAAAAGCTGTCTTCAAATATGCTCACTGCCTACAGAAAGTTAACCGAAAAATTTGTAAATGCTCTCTTTGTAAATGTTCTCATTGGATAATTACTGCCCATTAACACCAAGATCCCACTCTAGTCAAACAATACTGACTGTGATTTCAAACTGCACTGTATTTTCCTTCTGACTCGGTGATTTGTACAATGTTGCCAACCTATTTTTGAGAAAAAAAAAAAAAACACATTTTAGTTAATTAGCTCAAATGATTTTAAAATGTAAAGTTAACAGTTTTTCAATATCATTATTATTTTAGTTTAAGGACACACAAAGGAAAGAAATATATCTAAGGGGAAAAAAGCCCTCCCCTCAAACAATACCTTTATGTATAAATGTAAATAATCAGTGCACATAATTACAGCAGAATTTAAACAAGTATAATTTTAAAGCAACGAGAACGACTGATTCAAACAAATTACTTTATGAATAATATACTTATACTTGAAACAAAAAGTGGGATATGAAATGAGGCAGGAAAGTATTACATTGAGTAAATGTTATGCTGGATGATCCCACATTTATGGGTAAGTATATATACTTAGGAAAAGAAAAACTGTATAAAGTCAAGAAGTTAATAGTTGTCACTACAAGGTAAGGAGTCTTCAATTTTTTGTAATCTTTCTACAATAACTTTTTTGGTGTTATTTCAGAGGATAATCTATTGGAATATAAGTAAATACCATACACTTATATTAATAAAAATAATCAAGGCATACATCATTTTAAAATGAAAACGTGTTCCCAAAATCAGTGCAGTGCAGAACAAGGTCTGTTCAGGTAACTGTATTTTATACTATACAAAGTAAACAACAGAAGGGCCTAGTAGGTTGCACGCACCAGGATCCCATATGCGTGTTGGTTCGTGTCCCAGCAGGCCCCACTTCCCATCCAGCTCCCTGCTTGTGACCTGGGGAAGCAATTAAGGACGGCCCTGAGCTTTGGGACCCTGCACCTGCATGGGAGACCCAGAAGAGGTTCCTGGCTTCAGACTGGCTCAGCTCCAGCCATTGTGGTCACTTGGGGAGTGAACCATCAAATGGAAGATCTTCCTCTCTGTCTCTCCTCCTCTTTGTATAGCTGACTTTGCAATAAAAAAAAAATATAAATCTTTTTTTAAAAAGTTAAAGGTGCACTGAATTTACAGGTTGGAAATCTTTAGCAAATTTCTAAGCAAAAATACATTTATATATGTCATTCTGTATCTCAAGAGATCTTTCTAAACAAGGAATTAAGCCAAAAAATCATTTGGGGGCCTGATGTGGTAGCCTAGTGGCTAAAGTCCTCGCCTTGCACACACCGGGATCCCATACAGGCAACGGTTCTAGTCCCAGCAGCTCTGCTTCCCATCCAGCTTGCTGCCTGGGCTTGGGAAAGCAGTTGAGGTTGGCTCAAAGCCCTGGAACTCTGCATCCGCATGGGAGACCCAGGAGAGGCTCCTGGCTTTTGACTGGCTCAGCTCTGGTCGTGGCCACTTGGGATGTGAATCAGCAGACGGAAGATCTTCCTCTCTGTCCCTCCTCCTCTCTGTATATCTGCCTTTCCAATAAAAATAAGCAAATCTTAAAAAAAAAAAAATAACTCATTTGGCTCATGGCCACAGCTGAGATGAAGCTTAACATATGGCTGAACCACATCGCTTGGGTCAGGAAGAAACAAGGCAGAAGCACAATTTGTGCTCCGAAGCTGAGCACACATACGAAACACTGTGCGGGGGTGTTGATGCATTACTCCACTCTACCACCAGATCTTCTTGGCAACCAGTAGTATAATTCTGAACAATCTTGGCCTCATATAATGAATATGCAAATTTGAAGAAAACTCACATAAGGACACTGACAACAGTATTTCTTTTCCTAACTGTTGGCACATTATTCTATCATTAATAAAGGGTAAAAATCCCAAGTGTCACTGATAAAGGAAAGGGACCAGAGCATGAGATTAGTACACTTAAGTTCAATTCCCAATACAAATTTAACTAGCCACAGTTTTTAGCTTTCCTGCTTAAATGGAAAGTACTGGTACTATTTTTAGTATGAATTTATCTCTCTCCTCCTTTCACATGATTTTTAGAAAGCATGTGAGAGTTCATATAAACTTTAAAAATTTTTTTTAACATTTGCTTTTTATTTATTTGAAAGGCAGAATTACAGAAAAGGGAGAGACACAACATCTTCTACCCACTGGTACAGTCCCTAAAGGCTGCAGCAGCCTGCGCTGGGCCAGGCCAAAGCCTGGAGTCAGGAACCAGGAGCTTCTTCCAGGTCTCTCAGGTAGATACAAGGGCCCAAGCACCTGGGCCAGCCTCTGCTGTTTTCCCAGTCACATCTGCAGGAAACTGGAATTGGCACTTATATGGGATTCCCCAATGCAGGTGGCAGCTTAACTGGCTGTGCCACAATGCCAGCCGCTTCACATGTAACTTTAATAACTTACAGGTGTTTGGCTTCAAACAATAAAGAACAAACTTTATGCAATGTTTATACATACATATAACTATGTATATACATACAACTAGATAACTATAGAATATATATGGCAGAAAGAAACAGAAAGGCAGGCAGGCAGAGTTCCCACAGGCTGGTTTATTCCCAAATGTCACAGCAACCAGGAGTGGGCCAGGCTGAAGCTGGGAACTCAAGCCAAGTTTCCCAAATGGGTGGCAGCAGGAACCTAACTGCCTGAGTCATCACTGCTTCCAGGTCTGCACTGGTGGGAAGCTGGAACTGGGAAGCACAGCCAAGAAACAAACCCAAGAACTTCAATATGGGACATGGGCATATTAACCATTTCTTTAAAAGAGAGAGAAAAAGATTGAGATTGAGATTTACTTAATGGGCACATTAACTGAGAGAGAGAACGAGCAAGAACTTCCATTTGCTAGTTCATTCCCCCGTTAGCCACAACAGTTAGGGCTGGCCCAGGCCAAAGCCAGGAGCTTCTCACTTGGGTGGCATCAACCACTGCCTTGCAAGATGCCTTAGAGGAAGCTTCGTGGGAAGCAAAGCAGGCAGAAGTCAGATTTTAGTCTCTAGGGGATGCCAGAGCGCTGAAAGCAGCACTTTAACTTATTGAACTACATTTCCAGCTCTTCATCAACATCTTAACACTGGGTCAGATACCCACCCCCAAAACTATTTTAATTCTATTGAATGAGATAAGTTATTCTGACCATAAAGTATGCCCATTTTATTTTACTTTATTTTTTTAAAAGATTTATTTATTTTTATTGGAAAGGCAGATATACAGAGAGGAGGAGAGACAGAGAGGAAGATCTTCCATCCAATGATTCACTCCCCAAGTGACCGCAACGGCCAGTGCTGCGCCAAGCCGAACCCAGGAGCCAGGAGCTTCCTCTGGGTCTCTCACACGGGTGCAGGGTTCCCAAGGCTTTGGGCCATCCTCAACTGCTTTCCCAGGCCACAAGCAGAAAGCTGGATGGGAAGTGGAGCAACCAGGATTAGAACCAGCGCCCATATGGGATGCCGGTGTGTTTAAGGCAAGGACTTTAGCCAGTAGGCCACCGCACTGGGCCAGAGTATGAATTTTTTAAAATGCAGATTAAAAAGCAGATCATATCACTGATTAACCCTCATATGTATTTAAGGGACATTTTATTCCATTTCTGCCCACGTACTGCCTCAATTTCACCCTGTATTGGAGCATTTCCAAACCAAGTTCTCTAACTTATGCCAATTAATCACAAAGGAAAAAGGTTGGCAGAAGTCTGATATTTCTAGAGTGTAGCATAAAAGACTCAGAGCCTTCAACGGCCTACTTTAAAGAAAATGAAAGCTGATTTGTTCACTTGCTCAGCAGCTTTAAAAACAAGTACAAAGGTTTCCTGCTGCCACGATTTTATTTTAAAGAATAATGCTTATGAAAGGCAGGTAAGCAACTGGGCAATAAAAGCAGAATAGGAAAGAACAACAACAACAAAAAAGATACAATTTCACAGAACTATATTAAGCAACTAAGAAAAGCCATCTTATTTTCCACATAAATTAGTCCTACAGCTAACCTCAAAAGCACTCCTTTTGTCCTGATTTTATTTTTCTTTCAATCCCTTCCAGGAACATAAAATACTCACCTCCTTCTGCACGGCTAATAAATGATTTCCAACAGCCTTTGAAGGTGGTACTCGGAAGCCATCTACCCCTTCCAGGTGCATGCACCCTATCATTTACATTTTCCAAAGGATTTCCTATTCTCTGCTAAATATGCATGTAATACGTTTCTGTTTGTTCTAGCTACTGTGAGACCAACCAAGCAAAGTGTTACTTCATGGGTCACTGTAGATCTTCAAGAGATTAGCTCTAAGAAGCTGGCAGGTACTCAGTGTAATTAATCTGATATTTAGAATTATTAACTTGTATCTATACTGACCTTCGATTTTGATCCCAATGAAAGATTAGCCGTATTGTAGCAGCATGTCCCCAACTTTCTCCTACGGAAAAAAGTACCAGTTTATGGCCTCACCAGAATATAGTTACTGAGAATGCTTCACACCATATTTAGATTTGACTTTCCTTATTTTACCACAAGAATATACTTAGTTTCAAAATTATGGGAAATGGTATTATCGTCTTTTTTTTTTAATTATTTGTTTTTATTGCAAAGTCAGATATACAGAGAGGAGGAGAGACAGAGAGGAAGATCTTCAGTCTATAGATTTACTCCCCAGGCAGCCACAATAGCCTGAGCTGCGCCAAGCCGAAGCCAAGAGCCAGGAACTTCCTCCAGGTCTCCCACACTGATGCAAGGTCCCAAGGCTGTGGGCCGTCCTCAACTGCTTTCCCAGGCCACAAGCAGGGAGCTGGATTTGAAGTGGAGCTGCCAGTATTAGAACCGGCACCCTTATGGGATCCTGGTGCATTCAAGGCAAGGACTTTAGCCACTAGGCCACCATATTAGGCCCCCATGGTATTATCTTAAGATCAGTAAAATTATTCACTCTCTAGTGACATACTAAAGATTATTATCTGTATTTACTTTCAGAAAATTATAATTTGAGTCACTGTACTTATCAATCATCCATTTCACCAGATCTACTAATATACTTCTGACTCTCAAACACAAAGCAAAATCTCTAACAAAACATTCTTAAAATATTTTACTATAAATCAATCATAATATTGTGTTCTAATGAAATCATAACTGAATTTAGGGGCACAGGCATACATCTCTTCACTGCAGTATTATTATTTGTATTTAACTAGATTCATCCTTCCTCCTAAGACTGTGAATTTTTGGGCCCGGCATGGTAGCCTAGCACCTTAAGTCCTCGCCTTGCATGTGCCAGGATCCCCTATGGGCACTAGTTCTAATTCTGGCAGCCCCACTTCCCATCCAGCTCCCTGACTGCGGCCTGGGAAAGCAGTCAAGGATGGCCCAAAGCCTTGGGACCCTGCACTCATGTGGGAGACCCAGAGGAAGCTCCTGGCTTCAGATTGGCTCTGCTCTGACCATTGTGGACACTCAGGGAGTGAATCAGCAAATGGAAGAGCTTTCTCTGTCTTTCATCCTCTCTTCCATCTAACTTTCTAAATAAATAAATAAATCTAAAATAATAATAGTAAATAAAAATTAAAAGAAGCAATCAATATTTGAGGGCACTGTGCTTGATGCTAAGAATTATCAGTGAATAAGACAAATACAGTCTCTGCTCCAGGAGTCTGTAATATTCCAACAAGGATCAAATAAAAGAAGTAGGAACAATATTTTAAACCATAATTATTTCTTTTATTAATGTACCTACCTAATGCAGGAACGAGCAAGGCCTGATTTTTATCTATCTTTGTTGTCATCTGATTGGTTAGAATTACCTATAAAAACAATGTGAGAAAGTTAGGTTTTTTTAAGATTTATTTATTTTTATTACAAAGTCAGATATACAGAGAGGAGGAGAAACAGAGAGGAAGATCTACCATCCAATGATTCACTCCCCAAGTGACCGCAACAGCCAGTGCTGCGCCGATCCGGAGCCGGGAACCAGGAACCTCTTCCGGGTCTCCCACGCGGATGCAGGGTCCCAAGACTTTACGCCGTCCTCGACTGCTTTCCCAGGCCACAAGCAGGGAGCTGGAAGGGAAGCTGGACAGCCAGGATTAGAACTGGCACCCATATGGGATCCTGGCTCATGCAAGGTGAGGACTTCAGCTGCGAAGTTACCACACCGAGCCCATAATATAAAAGTTTTTTTTAAAAAAATAAGATTTGGACCCAGCCCTAGGATACCATGCTGGGCCCATGAATATCTTAATGCCTAGAATTTTAGGGAAGAGACAAATAGAGCACTACTATTTATGATTTTTATAGGGGAAAAAAAGAATCTAAGGCAAGGCCCAATGTGAGAACCTAGTGGCTAAAGTCCTTGCCTTACAACCACTGGGATCCCATTTGGGTGCCAGCTAATATCCCAGCTGCTTCACTTCCCTTCCAGCTCGTTGCTTGTAGCCTGGGACACGAGTAGAGGATGGCCCAAAGCCTTGGGCTGCTATAAGAAGCTTCTGGCTCCTTGCTTCAGATCAGCTCCGCCCATGGAAGCCATTTGGGGAGTGAACCAGCAGTTGAAAAATTTTTCTTTCTGTCTCTCCTCTCTGTATATCTGACTTTCCAATCAAAAAAATAAACCTTAAAAAAAAACCCAAGGCAAAGAATTACAAGACCTAAAATCATAACATAATTAAGTAAGAGAACTAGGTAAAGTCAAAAACCAGAAATCAGGTCAAAAAAATTCCAAATTATGACTATGTTAGCCGGCTCATTAACAGCTCAGGTTTTGCTTTGCTCAGTTTTCAAGCCTAAAACTATTGCTGACATTCTTGAATCAAACAGTGATCTATAATAAATATTTCATGCTTTTTAAAGATAGTAATTTAAAAGTAATAAAAACAAAAGTGTTGACAATACAAGATTATCTGACATCTCTTAATTCAAAATTTCTCTCAAAATTTCTCCAAATGTTTATCTTAAATATTCTTCCAATACATATAACTTTTGTGCAGGTGCTGGTGTGGTGGCTGAACAGGCAATGCTCTGCCTCAAGCTCCAGCAACCCAGACAGGTGCTCATTCTAGTCTCAGCTGTTCCACTGCTGATCTAGCTCAAGGCCTTGGATCCCTGTACCCATGGGGAGATCTGAAAAAAAGTTCTTAGACGCTCCTGGCTTCAGATAGGATCAGCTCTGGCCATTGTAAACTTTTGGGCAGCGAACCAGCACATGGAAGATCTCTGTCTCCCTCTCTGCAAATCTGCCTTTGCAATAAAAACAAGTGAACCTTAGGTGCTTATTCGGGAAAGAAAATAAAGTCCATTTTGTAAGAAACTATTTAGTTGTTCCCCGCTCAGTGGTAACATCCTGAAAAATATTTTTTAAAGATTTTTTTATTTTTATCACAAAGTCAGATATACAGAGAGAAGAGACGGAAGATCTTCCGTCCAATGAATGATTCACTCCCCAAGCAGCCACAACGGCTAGAGCTGAGCCAGGAAGCCAGGAGCCAGGAACTTCTTCCAGGGCTCCCACACCGATGCAGGGTCCCATACTTGACTGCTTTCTCAGGCCACAAGCAGGGAGCTGGATGGGAACTGGGGCTACCAGGATTAGAATTAGTGCCCATATGGGATCCTAGCGCTTTCAAAGCCAGGACTTTAGCTGCTAGGCCAACATGCCAGGCCCCTGAAAAAAATTTAAGACACAGAGGAAGATCTGGGATACATCTAGATCTCAATTAAATAGCAAAAGGCTAACATGCTTTTCTACCAGTTTCCTTCTCCTTATGTGCCATGTCGTCTTTTCTGTTTATTATGTTGTACCAGGCATCCTAGAACAAGCTAAGCAGGAATTTAAATTGGTAATTAACTGGAATGTATGACTAACTGGCATTTCTAACACACTGAATAATTCTTTTACTGTACATTTCACCAAACATATGAGCTCTTGAGCAGTGGGATATTTACATATGTCCACCCTTTCTGTTTGCTAGAGGATCAATTCCATAGCCATTAGCCACACACAACTTGTAAAGCTTGATCAGGGGTAGTGGCTCAACAGCTAATCCTCTATCTGCAAGCATTGGGACATGTCCCAGCTGCTCCATTCCTGATACAGCTCTCTGCTCAAGGACAAGGAAAGCGGCAAAGGATAGTCAAATCCTTGAGACCCTGCACTCATATGGGTGCCCCGCGAAAGCTCTTGCCCTCAGAAGAGTTTGGTCACTGCAGCCATTTGAGGGGTGAACCAGTCGGTGGAAGATCTTTCTCTCTGACTCTCCTTCTCTTTGTAAACCTGCCTTTCCAATAAAAACACATATATCCTGGGCCCAGCACAGTAGCTTAGTGGTTAAAGTCCTCGCCTTGTACGCACTGGTACCCCATATGGGTGCCGGTTCATATCCTGGCGACTGTGCTTCCCATCCAACTCCCTGCTTATGGCTTGGCAAAGCAATCAAGGATGGTCCAAAGGTCTTGGGACCCTGTACCTACGTAGGAGATCCACAAGAAGCTTCTGGCTTCGAATCAACTCAGAATTGACCATTGTGGCTACTTGGAGAGTAAATCAACAGACAGAAGATCTTTGTCCCTCCTCCTCTCTGTATATCTGAATTTTCAATAAGTTTCTAAAGAATATCTCATAACCACTTTAAAATTATCAACTTAAATCCTTTAAAAATACATCTGCTACTCAAATGTCCTTCAACCAGAAAAACAGATAAACAAAATGCAGCATTATCCAAAAATTGCAAAGCTATACCCCTAAAAAGGATACTGATACAGGCTGCAATGTGGATGAATCTTTGAAAATATTATGCTAAGTGAAAAAAAAAAAGAGACACAAAAGTTCTGTAAGATTCTATTTAGATGATGTGTCCAGAGCAGACAAATTGACAGAGACAAAAAGCAGATTAGTGGCCACTGGGGAATAATGGAAGGGCAAAAAGAAGAATGATAGCTAACAGACTTTGTGTATATGTGTGCTTTAAATTTAGTACCTTCTTTGTATGGCACAAAGTTGGGGTTGAATATAAAAGGAATCTGCAGGAGATTTAAAAAGTGAAAGCGGAGAGGCAAGACATTTTTAATATTGTAAAAGTCACTGTGTAGTGAGGGCCTCCTTTCTGGACAAAAATGTTCTAAAATAAGATGGTGAAAGAGATTATACAACTCTGATATTGTAACAGAAACCTCTGAGAATCACACCATGAGTTCTATGACATGTGGGCTTATTTCTTCATTTTTTTCATGTATTTATTTTTATTAATGTTTAAGATATACAGAGAGGAGAGATGGCCAGAGCTGAGCCCATCCAAAGCCAGGAGCCAGGAGATTCTTCCAGGTCTCACATGCAGTTGCAGGGTCCCTGGGCTTTGACCCATCCTTGACTGCTTTCCCAGGCCAAAGCAGGGAGCTGGATGGGAAGCAGAGCAGCCAGGACATGAACTAGTGCCTATATCAAATCCTGGTTCTTACAGAGAGAATAGCAAAATGAGCCTTTGTGTTGGGCCCTTATCTTTACTTGAAAGTCAAAATTAGAGAGAGGGAGAGACAAAAAGAGATCTTCTATGTGCTGGTTCACTCCCCAAATGGCTCAATGGCCAGAGCTGGGCTGCTGCAAAACCACAGCCAGGTACTCCCCCCAGAGCTGTCACACAAATAAAGAGTCCACAGTTTGGGGCATCCTGTGCTGCGTTTCCATGCCATTAACTGGAAGCTGTACCTCAAGTGGAGCTGAGCACAGCACGGTAGCCTAGCGGCTAAAGTCCTGGCCCTGCATGCGCCAGGATCCCATAAAAGCACTGGTTCCAATACCTATGGCCCTGCTTCTAATCCCGGCGGGCCTGCTTCCCATCCAGATCCCTGCTTGTGGCCTGGGAAAGCCTTGGGACCCTGCACCTGCATGGCAGACCCGGAAGAGGTTCCTGGCTTCTGATCGGCACAGATCCTGCCATTGCAGCCACTTGGGGAGTGAATCAACAGACAGAAGATCTTCCTCTCTGTCTCTCCTACTCTCTGTATATCTGAATTTAAAAAAAAAGAAAAGAAAAAGTGGAGGAGCCAGTTCATGAGCTGGCCCCCATACTGGATGCCAGCGCTTATAGGTGGAGGATTAGCTTACTGAGCACTGTGTCAGGCACTCACTTTCATTTTTAATTGAAAGGCAGAGACAGAGGGGTATCTTCCATTTGTTGGCTTTCTCCCAAAATAACATTATCAGCCAGGACTGGAAAAGACTGAAGCAACAACCCAGAACTACTTAGGTGGTAGGAATCCAAGTGCTGGGCCATCGTCTGTTCACTCCCAGTGCATGCATTAACAGGAAACTGGCTCAAAAGAGGGGAGCTAGAAGTTCAATACAGGGACTCTGATATGGGATGCGAGCCTTTCAAGTGGCATCTAAATTGATGTATCAAATGCCTGCACCTGAGGATGCAATTTTTACCTCACTAAAGTTTAAAAACAAGAAAAAGATTCTACCAATAGTCAAAGAAACTGTTTATTTAAGCCACAGAGTTAGACAGTGTCTTCCATCTGTTGCTTCAATCTCAACCTCCAAATGGCCATCAGCAGCCCAGGACTGAATCAGGAAGAAGCCCAGGCCAGGAATTTCTGGGTCTCTCCCATGGATGCAGGGACCCAAGCACTTGGCCCACCCTCCGTTGTTTTCTCAAGCACCTTAGCAGAGACGAAGATTCAGAGTGGAGCAAGGGACTAACATAGGAGCACACGCTGCAGGTATTTATTTAATTTGCTGTGCCACAATGTCAGCAAGATTTTGTTTAAGATTTTATAGCTGGTAACAAACAAAATTGGTAAAGATGTTAGGAAAAGAATAAGAATTTTTATTTTTTGGTGTACAGAATACAATGTAGAACATGTTTTATGAGAGTAACTTAAACAAAAGCTAGGGCCAGCGCCATGCCACAGTAGGCTAAGCTATCTGTGGCACTGGCATCCCTTTGGGTGCTTTTCATGTGCTGGCTGCTCCAATTTTGATCCAACTCCCTGCATACAGCCCAGGAAAGCAGCATAGAATGGCTCAAGTCCTTGGGCACTTGCATCTTTGTGGGAGACCTTGAAGAAGCTCCTGGCACCTGTCTAAGGATGGGCTCAGGAGAGTGAACCAGTAGATCTCTGTCTTCTCTAACACTACTTTTCAAACAAAAATAAAATTCTTTAGGGCCCCATGCGGAAGCCTAGAGGCTAAAGTCCTCGCCTTGCATGCGCCGGGATCCCATAGTTCTAATCCCGGCAGCCCCACTTCCCATCCAGCTTTTTTCTTGTGGCCTTGGAAAGCAGTTGAAGATGGCCCCAAGCCTTGGGACCCTGCAACTGCGTGGGAGACCCAGAAGAGGCTCCTAGCTCCTGGCTTCTGGCTTCAGAGGCTCAGCAGCAGCCATTGCGGCCACTTGGGGAGTGAACCAGCGGATAGAAAATCTTCCTCTCTGTCTTGTCTCCTCTCTATATATCTGAATTTCCAGTAAAAAATAAATCTTTAAAAAATAATAAAATAAAACATAAACACTCAAATATAAAAATGGGAAGTGAGGGCTGGTATTGTGGCAGAGTGGATAAACTTCCACAGGCAATGCCAACTGGATAAAGCTGCTGCTTGCAATGCCAACATTCAATTTGGGTTTAATTCCTGGATTCTCCACTTCCAATCCAGCTCCCTGCTGATGTACTTGAGAGAATAAGAAACTCCTGGTTCCTGGCTCCTGACTTTGGTCTGGCCCAGCCCTGCTCATTACAACCATTTGGGGAGTAAACCAGCAGATGGAAGATTTCTTTCTCTCTCTCCCCACACTTCCTCCATAACTCTGCATTTCAAATAAAATAACTGAAGTTGAAGGAATATGTGGTACATCAGTTAAGACACCACTCAGGGCACCAGAAGCCGCTCTTAGCAGGTTTAGATCGCAGTACCAGCTCTGCTTTGATCCAGTTTTCTGTTAATGAGCACACTTACTCAGATTACTGATTACTCAGATATTTAGATCTCAGTTACCTGCTCTGAGTTCCAGGCTCTGAACTTCAGCCTGGCCCAATCCTGGATGTTGCAAGTGCTTGGGGAATGAACCAGCAAATAGAAGAGCTCTCTTTTAATCTTTCAAAAAATAATGAAAATAATTTCTAAAATAATTATGTAATTAAACTATAATAAAAATAAAATGTAAAAGACTTGAGTTGGAATGTTTGTAATGCAAGTCAAAGTACCTGGATTCAAGCCAGAAGCCGGGGGGAGGTATTGAACCAGATGCTGACATGGGCGATGCCTACACTAGATGCTCAAAACCTTTTAAGTTAAAAACCACTTTGTAAACAGCATGAATAATATAATCTCCTTTTCCAAAATGTATATATATAAAGTAAGTGTGCAAAAATAATAATAACCAACCTCAATAATTTTCCTCTATGGGAATGGATAATTACACGTTTTTGACTGTTAAAAATAATTTTTTTAAAACATGCATGCATAACATAAAATTGTAAAATATATTATCAAATTCATATATGCACTTGGTGATGCTAGTGAGAGGTGGAGAACCAAAAAGGGGTTGGTATTGTGGCATCAGAGTAAGATAGCAGCAGCAGCATCCCATTGAGGCGCCAGTTCAAGTCCTGGCTGCTCTACTTCAAATACAGCTCTCTGTTAATGCGGCTGGGAAAGCAGAGAGGACACCCCAAATGTTTGGGCTCATGCATCAAATGGTAGAGGACTGGATAAAGTTCCTGGATTCTGGCTTCATTCTAGCCCAGCTCAGGCCTTTATGGTCATTTGCGGAGTGAACCAACAGATGAAAGGACTATCTATTTTTATCTCTCCCTATTTCTAACTGCCTTGCAAATCATTAAATAAGTAAGTAAATGGGCCTGGCACAATGACCTAGTGGCTATATCCTTGCCTTGCAAGCACCAGGATCATATGTGAGTACCAATTCTAGTCCTGGCTCCTCCACTTCCCATCCATCTCCCTGCTTGTGGTCTGGGAAAGTAGTAGAGAATGGCCCAAACCCTTGGGACCCTGCACCTCTGTGGGAAACTTAGAAGCTCCTGGCTTCAGATCACCATAGCTCTGGGTATTGCAACCATCTGAGGAGTCTGAGGAGTGTACCAGCATATGGTGTCTCTCCTTTTCTCTATAAATCTGTTTTTCCAATAAAAATAAATAAAATCTATATGTCTATATAAAAATGGAAGAAATTAAGCAACCCATTAGTCTTGATTGCCCTCTACTGGAGGCTCTTCAATGGTAGAAACGAAAAGAATGATAATAGCAATTTAAACTAAGGCTTTTTTTAGTATGTGGTAAAAAAATCTAAAAGCTCAAAGCAAGGTACTTTTTAAGCCTATTAAGCATTCTTTTCATAATGCTTACTTATTTATTTGAAAGTGACAGTGAAAAAGAAAGAGGAAGAGAGAAAGCTTCTATTCACTGGTTCACTACCCAGATAATTGAAACAGCTGGAACCGAATCGGATGGAAACCAGGAGCCTGGAACTCAATCCAGATCTCTCCCTCGTGGGTAGCAAGGGTCAAGTACTTGAGCCGTCACCTGCTGCCTCCCAGGATGCACACTGGCAGAAAGATGCCCTAAAACTGAATTAGCCAGGATTAGCTCCTGCCACACAAATGGTAAACTTGGAGTAAGTTCCTGGCTTACAGCCTCACAGGGCATTGGGCAGTGAAACAGTGGAGAGACTTCTCTTACTTGCAAATGCACTCTAGCTCTCTGTTTCTCAAAAGGAAAAAAAACTATAATAAGTTGTATCTTACTCCTTTCTATCTCTTCATTTCTAGGCATATTCCAAATCTAGAAGAATTATCTTAAAATACCTAATTTGCTTACACAACATAATTTTTCAATCTGAGTCTGTGATTATATGCTGTATGGTAATTAGACTCAAAGTAAAAAGAAGATGTAAGTTGGAAGAATTTACCTGAAAAATATCAAGTAGATTTAGAGAAAACACTGCAATTGCCAAAAGTGGCATTTCTTCATCAAAAAGTTTCACTTAAAAAAAAAATGACATATCTAGGCCCAGTGCGGTAGCCTAATGGGACAAAGTCCTTGCCTTGAATGCACCAGGATCCCACATGGGCACCAGATTATGTCCCAGCTCCACTTCCCATCCAGCTCCCTGCTTGTGGCTTGGGAAAGCAGGAGAGGATGGCCCAAAGCCTTGGGACCCTGCACCCACATGGGAGTCCTGGAAGGGGCTCCTGGCCCCGATCAGTTCAGCCCTGCCTGTTGCAGCCACATGGAGTGAACCAGCAGGTAGAAGATCTTCCTCTCTGTAAACCTGACTTTCCAATAAAACTAACTTTAAAAAATGATATATTCTAGGAACCAGTGTAATGGCTCAATTGGCTAATCTTGTAACTTATAAGTGCCAACATCCTACATAGGCACCAGTTTGTGTCCCAGTGCTCCACTTCCCATCTAGTTTCCTGCTTAAGAGCTGGGAAGACATTTGAAGGATGGCCCAAAGCTATGGGACCCTGTACTGATATGGGAGACCTGAAAGAGCTCCAGGCTCCTGGCTTCATAGCGGCTAAGCCCCAGCTATTATAGGTATTTGGGGAGTGAACCAGCCACAAATAGAAGAGCTTTCTCTCTGTAAATATGTCCTACCAGAAAAAAAAAAAAAAGACAAAACGGGGCTAGCACTTGTGGCATGAACCGGTTAGAGTCCTGGGCTGCTCCACTTCTGATCAGCTCCCCCTCCGTGCTAATGTAACTGGGAAAGCAGCATATGATGTCCCAAGTGCTTGGACCCCCGCACGAGCTCCTGACTCCTAACGTCAACCCAGCTCAGCCCCAGTCTCAGCTCTCTGTCTATCCTTCTCTCTAATAAATAAAAAGATTTCTTAAGAAAAAAAAAAAAAGACATTGATTATGTTTACAGATGCAACATTTCTGACTAATATTCATTACTTCCAGAACCAAAACAAAATCATTTGAAACTGTACGATTATTATTTCCTTTTAGTTAGGTGAATTCTATTTTGCCATTTCTATACACTAATACCTTATAAACCCTTGACTTTATTATAAAAGTCTGGTTAGTCATACTTACAGCTAATTTGTAGTTATTTGCAAGGCTGATCATTTGCTGGGACAGGCCGTTTAGTAATCGAGTACGAAGAGAGAGGTCGTCAAGGTCATGACGAAAAGGAAAAGCAATGCCATCTACGATCACTAACCGAACCTAACACAGATGAGACAATAACATTGTTTTGTATTAAAAATAAAATAATAAAAGTGGTATCCAAACAGTATCATTATGAATCTTATCCATGTCAGGCTTTCTGCAGCAATCATCAAAAGTCAAAATACTGGTTTGATAATTTATGAACTTTTTTTTTAAAGATTTATTTTTATTATTTTTTTATTGGAAAGGCGGATATACAGAGAGGAGAGACAGAGAGGAAGATCTTACGTCCAATGATTCACTCCCCAAGTGAGCGCAACGGGCCGATGCTATGCCGATCCAAAGCCAGGAGACTTCCAGGTCTCCCACGCGGGTGCAGGGTCCCAAAGCTTTGGGCCGTCCTCGTCTGCCCTCTGGGGCCACAGGCAGGGAGATGGAAGGGAAGCAGGGCTGCCGGGATAGAACCGGCTCCCATATGGGATCCCGGGTGTGCAAGGCGAGGACCTTAACCACTGCGCCACTGCGCTACCGCGCCGGGCCCAATTTATGAACTTTTAAAAGATGACTAAAACTGGGGCCCAGTGGCGTGGCCTAGCAACTAAAGTCCTTGCCCTGAACGCGCCGGCATCCCATATGGGCACCGGTTCTAATCCCGGCGGCTCCACCTTCCATCCAGCTCCTGGCCTGTGGCCTGGGGAAGCAGTTGAGGGCAGCCCAAAGCTTTGGGACTCTGCACCCATGTGGGAGACCCGGAAGATTTTCCTGGATCCTGGCTTCAGATTGGCATAGCATCGGCCATTGCGCTCACTTGGGGAGTGAATCATTGGACGGAAGATCTTCCTCTCTGTCTCTCCTCCTCTCTGTATATCTGACTTTCCAATAAAATAAATAAATCTTAAAAAAAAAAAAGATGACTAAAACAGATAAGAGCAATGATAAATTTCTTATATTGCGTCCCTATATAGATTTCACAGATATATTTCACACTGATAAGAAAGTTAGTGTAAAGTCTTGGTAAAACAAATTTCTCAGTCAAATACCAAATTTTTCCTTTGGGGTTCAAACAGTAAACTTTCTGTAAAAATTTGATACACTTTTCCTGTTAAAATATGGTCACTATAAGGGCAAATAAACAAGACAGAATGTTATAATACAGAAATCACTACGAGGTTAGCATGTCTTGAATTTGAACCAAGGTTTATCTACAGGTGATAAATAAGGTTTATTGATATATAAAGTTTTATGACTCTGCAGTTATAATGTTTTACTTGGTGTTTATTGGATTATCATTGTAAAACAATACAAAGACATTCTACAGTTTATAAAGTGAAATTAACATAATTGCAAAAAAATATTTTTAAAAAATATATGTATATTTATTACAAAGTCAGAAATACAGAGGAGAGGAGAGACAGAAAGGCAGATCCTCCACAGGGCCGGGCGCCGTGGCCTAGCGGCTGTAGTCCTAGCCTTGAATGCACTGGGATCCCATAAGTGTGCCAGTTCTAATTTTGGTGGCCCCACTTCCCATCCAGCTCCTTGCTAGTGCCCTGGGAAGGCATTCGAGGACAGCCCAAAGCTTTAGGACCCTGCACCCAAGTGGGAGAGCCAGAGGAAGTTCCTGGCTTCGGATCGGCTCAGCTCTGGCCATTGTGGCCACTTGGGGAGTGAATCAACGGATCTTCCTCTCTGTTTCTCCTACTCTCTTATATCTGCTTATATCCAATGAAAATAAATAAATCTTTTTTTAAAAACGACATAAAATGTCCTAAACACAGTCAGCAGAATGGATCAACTGGCTATTTATCCGCCTGAAAGCACCAGCGTGCCTGGGCTGTTCCACTTCTTATCTAGCTCCCTGCTAATGACTTGGAAAAGCAGTGGAAGATGGCCCAAGGCCTTGAGCCCTTCACCCTGGTGATTCAGAAAGAAGCTACTCTCTCCCAGCTTTATACCAGTTCAGCTCTGGCTGTTGCAGTCATTTGTGGAGTAAACCAGCATAGGAAAATCTCTTTGTTTTTCCCCTCCTCTCTCTGTAATTCTTTCAAGTTAGAAAAAAAAGAAAAAAAAATCATGGGGGAGCTGCCATTGTAGTACACAGGGTTGGGACACTGCCTGCAATGTCAAAATCCTATGTGGGCGCTGGTTCAAGTCTCAGTTGCTCTGCTTCTGACCCAGCTCCCTACTGGCACACCTGGGATGCCAACAGAAAATGGTCCAAGTACTTGGATACCTGCTACCCACATGGGAGACCTAGACGAAGTTCCAGGCTGCTGGCTTCAGCCCAGCCCAGCCCTAGCCACTAGGGAATAAAACCAGCAGATGCAAGATTTCCGTGCTTCTCTATCATTGTCCCTCCTTTTCTTTTTTTTTTTTTTTTTTTTTTTTTAAAGATTTATTTTTATTATTTTTTCATTGGAAAGGCAGATATACAGAGAGGAGAGACAGAGAGGAAGATCTTCCGTCCGATGATTCACTCCCCAAGTGAGCGCAACGGGCCGATACTATGCCGATCCGAAGCCAGGAGCCTCTTCCGGGTCTCCCACGCGGGTGCAGGGTCCCAAAGCTTTGGGCCGTCCTCTGCTGCTTTCCCAGGCCACAGGCAGGGAGCTGGAAGGGAAGCGGGGCTGCCGGGATTAGAACCGGCGCCCATATGGGATCCCGGGCGGCAAGGTGAGGACCTTTAACCACTTGCGCCACCGCGCCGGGCCCGTCCCTCCTTTTCTGCCTAAAACTCTGCCATTCAAATAAATAAATCTGTAAAAATCATGGTAAATGCATTTTTAAAAAGATTTAATTATTTTATTGGAAAGGCAGATTTACAGAGAAAAGGAGAGACAAAGATCTTTTAATTGTTGGTTCACTCCCTCAATGACCGCAATGGTCGGTGTTGAGCTGATCCAAAGTCAGGAGCTTCCTCCAGGTCTCTCACGCGGGTGCAGGCTCCCAAGGCTTTGCACCATCCTTGACTGTTTTCCCTGGTCACAAGCAGGGAGCTGGATGGGAAGTAAAATGGCTGGTTCATAAACCAGTGCCCACATGGGATCCCAGCATTTTCAGGGGGCAAATTAGCCAATGAAGCCAATGTACATTCAAAGACAACCACATGGATTTTAAAACATTTTAAGATAAAACACATTTATCTTTTTATTTCATTTTCACATGAATTTCTTAAAATACAATAATAAATATGTGTATATATACAAAATAAATATAATTATAGAACAATTACAGGTTAAGAAGGAAAGATTTTTCTGAATTCACTTTAATTTTGTGTTACTATCTAACAGTTATCCTTCGTACTTGAACACTGCCAAGGACCTCTGATCAGTTACACTTCAGGAGTTTGACCCATACCTTTGAGTGTTCTGAAAGGAAATCTGGAAGGAGATAAATTTGTGCCAATAGCTCCGTGTAATCACAACACCGAAAATAATAAATATGGGAAAGAATATTTTCAAGAGTGAAATCTTCCAAAGCTTTTTGATGTTCTGAAATAAACAAAGCCATCTTAATTACTTTTACTTACTTTGATATGCTGTTTATTACACAATGCTTTTTAAAACTAAAACAGTATAAAACTCTCAATTGAAAAAGCACAGCAAAAGCACTATAGAGTAGGATTTCCTAATTCCTGACTTCTTATTTTCACCTATTTCCTCACAAGTAAATTATTTGTACACACATATACATAGTTCCTTTAATTAAAGATTTACTTATTTATTTGAAAGAGCTTCAGAGAAGGGACAAGTTAGAGAGTACAAGTGAGGACATGTGCTTCTATCCACTGGTCCACTTCCCTAACAGCCCTACAGCAAGGACTGGTTTGGGCTGAAGGCAAAAGCCAGGACCTCCATCCGGGCTTCACACACAGCAGATGGGCCCATCATCAGCTCCCTTCCCGGGCACGTTAGTACGAAGGTGAGTCAGAAGCATGGAGTTGCGGAGACTCCAACGGACACTACAACAGGAGACAGAGTGCCCGGCAGTGCCCCGATCCTACGCACTGCAACATGGGCCCATAATTACATTTTAAAGTCAAATGACAAGGGTTTTTTTTGGTTTTTTTTTACTAAAAGAGCTGACAATTTTGTTTTCACATTTTACAATACAAATGAAACTCCACTTTCTAAAACCCTACTTCTGTCCTCCAAAACTACTTTCTTAATAGGAAATGGGACTAAATCATCTTTGCCATGCTGTTAGAAAACACCCAGAATCGCAGCCCCATGATCTCCTGCTGAAGCAGAACAAGCAACACAGAACTGCCAGGCGGCCTCCCCGCCCTCCTTATCTGTCAGGTCGAGTCACTCCTGGGTGAGTGGGCTCCATCATGGGGTGGCAAGGAGGTCTTAGCACCTGGGGCCCGGCATCATTGGCGTATGGCCTCCCACAGGTGGCCTCATTCCAGGAGCAGGTCTCCCTGGCCTCACCCCAGGGGAATGAGCGCCCATCACTGGCATCATGGAAGGACCTCTCATATGGGTTGTTGGCATCATGCCAAGGCAAGGAGGACCCAGCAGCCTCGGGGTGGGGGTATCATCACCCCTGCAGGAGGAGGAGCAGATAATGGAGTAGGAGGTATCTTTCCTTGCTGAAACAGACCTATTGTTTTGTCAAACAGGCTCCAAGCCTACTCTTCCATCCATTACTGATAGAGTTCTTCACATTCTCTTTTTGTTTCCTACCGCTGCAGTCTTTCTCACAGAGTCACAGGTGAGATATGTGTCACAGTAGTCACAGTAAAACTTGGGCATGTTGCTGCTGGGTTGGCCGGTGGGCACTCTGTTGTGACAAACGTTTTTAGCTCAATAGTTGAAACATCCAATCAGGGTCAGTATAATCGCTCAACAGGCTACTACTCTACCTGCAAGCACCAGCATATGGGCTCCAGTTCTGATCCAGCTATCTGTTAATGGCCTGGGAAAGCAGTGAAGGATGACCCAAAGCCCTGGGAACCTGCACCTACATGGGAGACCCATAAGAAGCTCCTGGCTCCTGACTGGCTCAGCTCCAGCCATGGTGACTACTTGGGCAGTGAACCAGCCCACAAAAGATCCTTCTCTCTGTCTTTGTAATTCTGACTTTCCAAAACAAAAAAACAAACACACACTTTTTTGGGCCCAGTGCTGCAGCCTAGTGGCTAAAGTCCTAGTCTTGAACGCACTGGAATCCCATGTGGGTTCTGTTCGTGTCCCAGCTGCTCCACTTCCCTTCCAGCTCCCTGCTTGTGGCCTGGGAAAACAGTCAAGGACGGCCCAAACCTTGGGAGCCTGCACCCGCGTGGGAGACCTAGAGGAAGCTCCTGGCTCCTGGTTTTGGATCTGCTTATTTCTGGCCATTGTGGCCGCTTTAGGAGTGGACAGATCTTTCTCTCTGTCTCGCCTCCTCCTTTCTGTATACATGACTTTCCAAAAAATACTTTTAAATCCATATTTTTAAGAAAAGGAAGGACTATAGAAGCAGGGGGAAAAGGTCAGATCAGGCTATGGCCATTCTCATTTTGTTACACAGGTATGAGAGATTATCATTAATACACTCAAGTCATCATGCTCACGTTCCAATGACTTGCTGAGGTCTGAGATCAGCACAGATAAAAATAATTTTGCATTATTACCCAGAAAAAAAAAAGATTCACTTCTGCTAACTTACCTTCTTCCATTTGTGTTCCTGCTATTAAATGAAGATGTTGAATGCAGGCAGTAGCAAGTTCTACCACTCTCTCAACCATAAAACTTCCCTCCGTATCAATAAAAATTGCTTCACCTGCCACTCCTCCAAAACATTCCGGTATCTGCACGTCCACTGCCGCCTGCATGCTGTTAGAGAGGAAGGCGCCCAACGGCCAGAGCTTTATCATGATCAGCCTCAGATAATGACTAGTCAGTATCACTAAAACAAATGAACAAAAATATTTTTATATTCTCCAAGGCAACAGATTGCTGGTTCATCATGGATCCTGATATATTCATATGTAAATCAACTGCTGCTTGGATTAGGGTGAGAGTGTGCCTATAAAACCGTAATTATGGGCCTTTTAATAGCTTTTTAGACCTCTGATCCATTCTTATATATTGATTTAAATAATTGACTCAACTATATCCTAAAAAGTGAATAAAGTAAAAGACTGAACATTTATCCTAAAGATCATATTCACAAAGTATTACACAAAGTATTAAAAAAAAAATAGTTGTATGAATTTATCAAGATGGGGTTCTGAGGTAATAAATGGTAAGCTGATTTTTGCTTGATACAGACACACCATCAGAGCACATACGTGCCTTTTTTGGTCTCCTGATAGGAAATCCACAGAGCAACTATCACATAGAATGCTACTGAGCCCACCCTTAAGAGGCGGAGGGAGGGAAGCAATGGTTATCATCTTAGAACTGTACCCATGAAATCTGCTCTTTATATTAATACAAAAAATTTTAAGAGGGGAACATTTTATTTTACCATAACTGTGTTTTTCCAACACCTGGTGCACCACAAATTTCCGTTGTTTTCATTAAGGGTATTCCACCCCCAAGAATATTATCTACTGCTGAACAGAAGGTGATTATGAAGCTCTGGGTATGCTCCTGCTCAAGAAGTTCCAGCGCTGTACACTTCTTGCCTGACTCAGATGTACCAGCATATCTTGGTTTATTTGTGAGACATTCTCTTCTTAAAATCTGCAGAGTTTCTAAGGCTTCCTCTTTAGATATCCCAACTTCTGAAATGAAAATCAGAAAAAAAAAATCCCACTTTAGAGATTTGATATGGTCTAACGATAACGGATGACACTAATTTCAATTTTCAGGTAACACTAATGTTAAGAGTAGAAAGAAAATATGAAAATGTGACACGTTGGTGCCAGCATTATGGTATAGCAAGTTAAGCCACTGTCTGTGTGATGCCTGAATCCCACATGGGTGCCAGTGCAACTCTGTTATTCCACTTCCAACCAAATTCCCTGCTAACACATCTAGGAAACCACTGAAAGATGGTCCAGGAGTTCAGGCCCCTATGCCCAAGTGGGAGACAGGAAAGAAACTGCTGGCTTCCACCTGACTCAACCCTGGCCATCGTGGCCATGTGTAGAGTGAACCAGCACATAGAATATAGCTCTTTCTCTCTGCATTTCAAATACATTTTTTCAAAACTAACACCTGCACTATTATTTTAATTTTTCATGTTAATAAAGGCATTTGTTTTTTCTTAGTGGTCACAAAAAAAATTATTGTCTCAGAAACAATTATTTTTTTTTTTTTTTTTTTTTTTAAAGATTTATTTTTATTATTTTTTCATTGGAAAGGCAGATATACAGAGAGGAGAGACAGAGAGGAAGATCTTCCGTCCGATGATTCACTCCCCAAGTGAGCGCAACGGGCCGATACTATGCCGATCCGAAGCCAGGAGCCTCTTCTGGGTCTCCCACGTGGGTGCAGGTTCCCAAAGCTTTGGGCCGTCCTCTGCTGCTTTCCCAGGCCACAGGCAGGGAGCTGGAAGGGAAGCAGGGCTGCCGGGATTAGAACCGGCGCCCATATGGGATCCCGGGCGGCAAGGCGAGGACCTTTAACCACTTGCGCCACCGCGCCGGGCCCAGAAACAATTATTTTTAAAGATTTATTTATTTTTATTAGAAAGTCAGATTTACAGAGAGAAAGAGAATCTTCCATCAACTGTTTCACTACCCAAGTGGTCGTAACAGCTGGAGATGAGCTGATCTGAAGCCAGGAGCCAGGAGCCTCCTCCAGGTCTCCCACATGGGCGCAGCTCCCAAGGCTTTGTGCTGTCCTTCACTGCTTTCCCAGGCCACAAGCAGGGAGCTGAATAGGAAGTGGAGCAGCCGGAAAACGAATCGGCACCCAAATGGGATCTCAGCACATGCAAGGTGAGGGTTTAGCCATTGAGGTATCATACTGGGCCCAGTATTTTAAAAAATTGTATCCAAATACCTACAAGAACTTCTCAGAAGTAGAAATGGGTGGGTATTTGGCACAGTGGCTAAGAAGCCTGTATTCCATTTCAGTGTGTCTGGTTTCAAATCTGGGCTCCACTTGCTCTTCCAGCTCCTGAGCCATGTGCACACAGGGAGGTGGTGGTGCTGTCAAGTACTTGGGTCCCTGCCACCCTCAGGGAGATGCAGATGGAGTTCTCAGCTCCTTGTTTCAGGCTGGCACAGGCCCGGCTGTTGCAGGCATTGGGATGGAAGCTCTGCGTTTGCTACAGTCTCTCTGCCTTTATTACAATGACAATGAAGAACACAGAAGTAAGATGCAGTCTTATCCTATTTCTGATCACGCCACTACAGACTTATTCTCATAAAATATACGTACACTTCCTCCAATGAGGACGAATAAGATTTCTTTAATTTCCTAAAACAAAGTACAACTTCAAGAAATGCGTTAGTGGGCCTGGCATGACGGCTTAGTGGCTAAATCCTCACCTTGCAAACACTGGGATACCATATGGGTACTGGTTCATCTCCCGGCAGCTCCACTTCCCTTCCAGCTCCCCACTTGTGACCTGGGAAAGCAGTCGAGGACGGCCCAAAGCCTTGGGACCCTGCACCCTCATGGGAGACCCAGAAGAAGCTCTTGATTCCTGGCTTCAGACCGGCTCAGCTCTGGGTCAACACCCAGAGCTCTGGTCACTTGGGGAGTGAATCAGTGGACAAAAGATCTTTCTCTCTGTTTTTCCTTCTCTCTATAAATCTTATTTTCCAACAAAAATAAATAAATCTAAGGAGAGAAAAAGTGTATGTGCATATATGAAGTTATTTCAAAAATTTATGGTGTTCGCTTTAATACCACATATTCTAAAACTGAAACAACACAGAGATTAGCACAAAGATGACACACAAATTCATGAGGCATTCCATATTAAAAAAAAATGCACATATATGGGCCTGGAGTGGCAGCCTAGTGGCTAAGTCCTTGCCTGGAGATCCTGCACCCATGTTTGAGACCCAGAAGAAGCTCCTGGCTCCTGGGTTCAGATTGGCTCTGCTTTGGCCATTGTGGTCATTTAGGAAATTAATCTTAATGAAAAAAAAAATTATGACGGGTCATATGTCATAGTGATCTAAACCCAGCTAGCAGGTGTCAACATCTTATTAGCATGCTGGGCATTTTTGATATAGGTCCCTTTAGTGTGCCTAGGCAGGGAGAGGACAATGGCCCAAATGCTTGGTCACCCACTCCACAGCCATGTGGGGAGACATGCATGGGAGAGGGGACAGAATGGGACTCCTGGATGCAGCAATTTGGGGAATCCATCAATGGTTATAATACTTCTCTCTCTTTCCCCTTAATTCTGCCATTCAAGCAAATAAATAAATCTTAAAACTAGCCAGTGTGGAAGTGAGATTAAAGGATAAGCTTACATGGTAAAATCGTTTTTTTTTAAGATGTATCTATTGGGCCTAGTATGACAGGCTAGTGACTAAATGTTCACCAGGCATGCCCAGGATCCCATATGCGTACCAATTTACATCCCTCCCTGCTTGTGGCCTGGGAACGCAGTACAGGATGGCCCAAAGCCTTAGCACCAGAAGAAGCGCCTGGCTCCTGCCTTTAGATTGGCTCACTTCTTCCTCTTTGTCTCTCCCTCTCTCTGTATATATGCCTTCCGATTAAAAAGAAATAAATATTAAAAAAAAAAAATCTTCCCAGGTCCAGCGCAATAGCGTAGCAGTTAAAGCCCTCGCCTTGAATGCGCCAGGATCCCATATGGGCACCGTTCTAATCCTGGAGGCCCCACTTCCCATCCAGTTTCCTGCTTGTGGCCTGGGAAAGCAGTCGAGGACGGTCCAAAGCTTTGGGATCCTGCACCCACATGGGAGACCCGGAAGAGCTCTGGGCTTCTAGCTTCAGATTGGCTCAGCTCCAGCCGCTGTGGTCACTTGAGGAGTGAATCATCGGACGGAAGATCTTCCTCTGTCTCTCCTCTCTATACATCTGACTTTGCAATTTAAAAAAAAAAAAGTTGTCCTCTAAGGAACAAGTATTTCAATATGTAATTTATGGAATATAACTGGATTGTAGAATAAAATAAAAGGCACAGAAACATTCCAAACAACCAAAAAAAAAAATACACCCAAGGCTTTGGGCTATCCTTGACTGCTTTCTCAGGCCAAAAGCAGGGAGCTGGATGGGAAATGGAGCAGCCAGGACATGAACTGGCACTCCTATGGGATCCCAGCATATGCAAAGCAAGGATTTAGCCACTAGGCTACTGTGCCAGGCCCAGCTCATTATTTAATTCCATTTTTGCAAGATTTTTGCAATTACCCTTGTATTATGTTTAAGCTTTATTTCCTTAACAAGGGGAGTGACAAAAAGAGGAAGAAACTAGGAGAAAGGGTTTTTACCTGCTGGCTTATTCTCAAATGGCCAAAATGGCCAGGGCTGGTCCAAACTGAGGTTAGCATTCTGAAATCCAATCAAGGTCTCCCATGTGGATGACAGGGGCCTAAGTACCACAGACATCCTCTACTACCTTCCCACGCACAACAGCAGGGAGCCAGAGCAGGGATCAGCACTGTGACACAGCAAGTTAAACTGCTGCTTACAACACCTGCACTAGATGAGTTCCTGTTTGGAGTCCTGGGAGCTCCACTTCCGTTCCAGCTCCCTGCTAATAGCCCTGGGAAAGCAGCAGAGGATTGTTCAAGGGCTTGGGTTCTTGCACCCATGTAGGAGAATCAAATGATGTTCCAGGCTCCTAGTTTCCGGCTGGTTAATGTGGCTACGCGAAGAATGAATGAGTACAGGGAAGATCTCTTTGACTCTCTGCTTTCAAAATAAAGATTAAAAAAATATATATATCAGGGAGCTGGATCAAAAGCAGACTGACATTCTGACACAGGATGCTGACAATGCACATGGCAGCTCAACGCACCTGTGCCACAACACTATGCCCCCACCAGCTTGGGTTATTCATAAGACTTTTCCAAGGAACAAATAGAAAAATTTCTTTTCATGGGGGAAGCACAGTAAGCCAACAAGCTGCTTGTGATACCAACATCCCACAAGAGTTCTGTTTGAAGTTCAGGTGCTCCATTTCCCAAGGCAGGATCCTGGAACACACCTGTGAAAGCAGCAGCAGGTGACCGAGGGCTTGGGCCATTGGCTCCCACATGGAACAAGAGGATGGAGTTCCAGGATTCTGGTTTTGGCAGCCGATCCAAAGCCAGGAGCCAAGAACTTCTTTCCGGGTCTCCCACCACACGAGTGCAGGGTCCCAAGGCTTTGGGACTTCCTCGACTGCTTTCCCAGGACACAAGCAGGGAGCTGGATGGGAAGTGGAGCTGTTGGGACTAGAACCGGCGCCCATATCGGATCCTGGCGCATTTATTGCACGAGATGGGCAGTTTTGTTTCTGCATTCCTGGGGAATCACAGTACGGTGAAATATGAGGTTAGGGGGTTTTCAGCGAGTTACATTTCTCTCACTTAGGGTCTCGACCTACACGAAGCCTGCCTCAAAGTTAACCCTCATCCTCTGAATTTTGGAACGGCAAGGGAAAAATAAATCAGTCTTTCTGGTTTCCTGTTCTGATTGCATTATCTCCTAATGGAGTAACGCAAAGCCCCCGAACCTCTTCGCCACGAGAGCTGAGGTGTCTCCTGCACCGGTGGGACACGGCCCACGTGAAAGCGTCCTTTGGAGCAGAAATGGGGTCATCTTCAGAACACCCAGGCGGCACGGACCCAAAGAAAGCAGCCCCTTGGCTGCTGACAGCTTTCCGGTGGCGTCCCGAGTTACCTTTGCTGAGCTCCGAGGGCTTCACTCCCAGCAGCTCCTCCGCGGTCTGGAAGCCCGCGGCCACCAGCTTCACGCGCACGGCCGGGGACAGCGGAAAGCTCACCAGATCCCGCTGCATTTCCAAACCGACTCCGTCACGCCCCGACCGCCAAAACCGCGCACGCACGCACGCACGCACGCCCCGCCCCCCGCGACTGACGCCGCGTGACGTCACGCGCAAGGCGGAGCGGACGCGGCCCGCGGCCTGGCCGCACGCGGGTTCGGGTCCTCGCTGCTACGTGAAGCCTCATGGAGGATGTTGGCTGGGGTAGCGTTTCCCGGCCAGTGCCTCCCAATCTCATGTATGGTTTCCTCACCAAATCACACATGCATTCTGACTGTTTTAAAAAAAAAAGGGGGGGTGGATGGAGGCAGACTGCTGGACAAACTCGGTCCGGTGGGCTCTGCACGCCACATCTCCTTCCACCCCCAGCCTGTTGAGTGAAAGGCCGAAGCACTCATGGGGCATGAGTGGAACTAGTGGAGCCGGGGCAGTGCAGGGGCCGGGTGTGGAAAGGGACGGCCTCGTGCGCGACCCCCGCACCCCCAGGTCCTGCCCTCTTCCCGCCGGCGCCCCCTCCTCCACTCCGCGCCTTTCCCGCCCTCGCAGAGGATTGTGGGCCAGCCCCCCACGGCCGCTGCTTGTGGGGCGGGAGCCTCCGGGCGTCCACTCACCCTCCAACCGACACCTTCCCGCGAGCTGAGCCCGTCAGAGCCAGCACGGCCTGCCCTGCTCTGAGAAGGTAGCTGGAAAAGTAAGCAAGGAGTGACCCCCACCCACCCCCAGGGGTCTGGGGGTCCCGAGAGGGAGGGGCTGGCGTGTGCGAGGACCCCCGTTCCAGGTCCGAGTGTGGAGGGAGGACTGGGTAGAGGACTGGGTCACTGGAAGATGGTAAGGTCTCTTCGGGCCTAGGAAATGCGACTTTTTGAGGGACAGGACCTGTGCCCTGTCTAGGGGCGTGGGGTCTTTGCCCCGACTTTTCCTTGCTAGCTTAAAGGACCTCCTTCCGTGTTGGGCACCTGAAGTACTTAAGATGGCGGAAGGAGACTGCCTCCGACCCCTAGGTTTTACAGGCTTCATAACCGTTCCCGCCGGACACAAGTGGCCAGAACAGTTTTTTCTTGAAGCTAAATTTCAAACTCAGTATCTTATTTATCATTATTATTTTTTAGCCTGAGCTTCACCTCCAAACGGTGAGCCCCTCCGAAAGGCCGCGGTGAGGAGGGGTACTGGGAGGGAAGAATGGGATGTTGGCGCCCAGTTTTGGAAGCTCCAGAAAGTCTGCTAGAGACGTCGAAATGTGGCTTGCTCCTCGGTACCTTGCTGCGTTTCCAGTGTGATCCACGTCTGGCCACTCAGTGGGCATTGCTTAAGTATTGTCCTCAGGGAAATTCATGCTTGCGTTTGTAAAGCAGCCCGGTTCTTGGCTGCAGGAAGGATATTCTCACATTCAGCTATAGCTCCTTTAGCTTGGTCAGCTGGTGAAGTTGGTCACATTTAGAATTTAATTTCATCAACAGTGGAGCTAGGAAACTTGGTGGCGTCTAGGTGCTGTTCACGTCTAATAATCTCTCAGTTTCCTGCAGCAATTATCATTTTCATCATAATTCTTAAAAAGGTATTTGATGACATTTATAGTGGTATTTGTTTAGATTGAGCTTATTTATTTAAAAGATGGAGTTCCAGGGCCCAGCGCGATAACCTAGTGGCTGACATCCTTACCTTGCATGTGCCAGGATCCCAAATAGGCACCAATTAATGTCCTAGCTGCTCCACTTCCCATCCAGCTCCCTGCTTGTGGCCTGGGAAAGCAGTCGAGGACAGCCCAAAGCCTGAAGGAATCTCTTGGCTCCTGCCTTTAGATCAGTTCAGCTCCACTCCAGCCATGTTGGCCACTTGGGGAGAGAATTAGCAGTTGGAAGATCTTTCTCTGTGTCTCTCCTCTCTATAAATCTGACTTTGCAATAAAAATAAATAAATCTTTCAAAATAAATAAATATTTAAAAAAAAAATACAGGTGGAGTTACAAAGAGACAGAAACAGGCGAGGTGTGTGGGGGGCGGGGGGGGGGGGTCTTCCATCCACTGATTCACTCCCCAGATAGTCAAAACTAGAGACTTCCTGCAGGTTTCTCCTGTATGTGCAGGGTCCCAAGCACTCGGCTATCCTCTGCTGGGCTTAGGCCGCTCACCACAATGCCAGCCCATGTGAGCTTTGAAACTCAACCAGGTTTTTGAAACCAGACACCTAAAACCAAACAGGGCTATGGGATAAACAGGGAATATGCACCTTCCTGTATTGTTAATTTTTTGAAAGTGTTTTTTTAGGGATAATAGGGCTGACTTATTAACTGGCAGATCCTTTAAAATGTTTTCTATTAAGGAAGCATTAAGTTTTTTTTTTTAACATCTATTGATGTTTTAATTTGAGAGACAGATTTACAAAGAGTTAAGGAGAGAGATAATCCATTTGCTGATTCATTCCACAGTGGCCGGAGCTGGGCCAGCCAGGAGCCAGAAGCCAGGCGATTCTTCCAGGTCTCCCAAGCACTTGGGCCAACCTCTGAAGCTTCATTAGAGTATTTCTGACATATATTTCAGATTTACACTTCTGTCTAAATACAGTGTAACACTAAGGACAGGGAGGAGCTATTGGTATCAGTATCTATCACTATTTGAAGCATTCTTTTTTTTGTAAGATTTATTTATATTGCAAAAGTCAGATATACAGAGAGGAGGAGAGACAGAGAGAAAGATCTTACGTCCAATGATTCACTTCCCAAGTGAGCACAACGGCCATTGCTGCGCCGATCCGGATCCAGGAACCAGGAACTTCTTCCAGGTCTCCCACACGAGTGCAGGGTCCCAAAGCTTTGGGCCATCCTCGACTGCTTTCCCAGGCTACAAGCAGGGAACTGGATGGGAAGTGGAGCTGCGTTAATCCAGTTCCCAAGTTTCCCTCATGGTGTACTTACCCTGAGGGAAGAGATCTCTCAGGCCTGGAGAAAGCCTGGAACTCGGTCACTGCCTGGCCTGGTGGCAGTGACTTTAGCCTGAGTCCCAGCATTGGGTCTGGCTTGGCTGGGGCACCGCCCCCCAGCCGCCACACTGCAGCAGGCTCCATCTGCCCCAACCCCACATCCTCACTCAACACTCTTGCCTCACTTTTATATGCTAGGGACTCTTATCTGCATTTCTAAGACAGACAGGTTCTCTGGCCTCCCATTGCAACCCAAATCAACCTATTTTAAACCTAAATTGTCTTTATTCCAATCCCAAAACCCTGTACCCTATCTGCATCTCCTGCCTCTGGAACTACATCCATTCTTTTTTTTTTTCTAAGATCTTTTTTTTTTTAAAAGATTTATTTATTTTGGGCCTGGTGGCCTAGCAGCTAAAGTCCTCACCTTGAACACATCCCATATGGGCACCGGTTCTAATCGCAGCAGCTCCTGTGTAGGAGACAGGGAAGAAGTTCCTGGCTCCTGGCTGGCTTGGTAATAATAATAATAATAATAAAATAATAAATAAATTAATTAAATAATAATGATAAAATAAAAAATTAAAATATCTGGCTTTGTAATAAAAATAAATAAATCTTTTTTTAAAGATTTTCATTTTAAAGATATTTATTTTAAAGATACTTATTTTTTTTTAAAAAGATTTACTTATTTTTATTAGAAAATCAGATATACAGAGGAGAGACAGAGGAAGATCATCCATCCACTCTTTTACAACAGCTGGTGCTGAACCAACGCAAACCCAGGAGCCAGCAGCTTCATTTGAGTCTCCCATGCGGGTGCAGGGTCCCAAGGCTTCAGGCTGATCTCGGCTGCTTTTACAGGCCACAAGCAGGGAGCTGGATGGGAAGTGGAGCAGCTGGGACACAAAGTGGCAACCCTATGGGATCCCAGTATATGCAAGGCAAGGATTTAGTCACTAGGCTATGGTGCCAGGCCCAGTAGGAACATTTTTCTTAACCTGCTTCAGCTATAAGACAGTTAAGGATGGTTACTTTTGCATATTAAAGCAGTCTTGTGAGTAGATATTTTGGTAATAAGCAAAAGCAATGAAGTTCAGTTAAATAGTCAAAGTGGGTCTTGTGAAGATTAGTTTAAGAATGCTCTGCCAAGCACAGATATCCTGAAGCTGGCATTTGGGATTTTAAAGTTGTTTGTTAATAATGCCAGTAGTGAAAAAAAAAAATAATGCCAGTAGTGGTCACATACTGGATATTTTCCCCTCAGTCAAATAGTTCACAAGCAGATTTAGGGGTACCTTAACCTTTAGTTTGTTACAGGGTGTGAGATCACACCAGACATGTCTAAGGTTTACTAAGGAGTCTTTATTAACAAAGCTTGGTGATAACAGAGCACACTAGACATAGCAAATCACAAGTCCATACGACAATCCAACCAATCATAACCCCAAGAGGAACAAATGATCACTACCCTTAAGTCCATTGGTTAAGCTGAAGACCTATGCCCCAGCTTCCCCAGCAATATGAGCTATCCTAGGAGACATGCAATGAATAACCTGGACACACTTAGGAAGCTGCAGACACACACCTTTCCCTGGCTTCTCTGCCTGCATTACACTACTGCCAGGCCTCATCTCTCCTGGAACTCCTGATAGTACAGAGACCAGAAATAACACTGCTATATCCATTGTCCCATCTAAACAGTACACAGGGACCTTGCTCAGGGGATGAACTGTCCTGGGTCAGCCACGAGTCAAGGTGCCAGAGCAACAGAGAACCTAACCAGAGAGTGAGTCCCTGCTTCACAGGCCTTTTAAAGGGGCTTGTGAGGGGAGTGGTTACACAACAATGCAATACCATCCCCTCATAGATGATAGGTGAGTCACAGATGGGCAGGAGGGAAACGGGGGGGGGGAGGGGGCAGGAGTGGGAGAGTGGCTGAGGATGGAATTAACACTCCATTGCTGTTAGGACCCATCTTCAGGACAGAGGGTAGGGGACACAGCCACATTTCATTTGCCCACTGTCAGTGGGTGCTGGCTGTCACCAGCTGCACCCCATAACAAGTTCACATTTCAAAATCAATATTTCATTTGTTGAGTTTATTTATGTATACGTTGGGCCGATCATGCTGGCTCAATGAGCTAAGCCTCCCCCTGCAGGTGTCCGGTTCCAATATGGGTACTAGTTCATGTCAGGACTGGTCAACTTCCCATCCAGCTCCTTGCTTGTGGCCTGGGAAAGCAGAATAGGATGGCCCAAAGCCTTGGGACCCTGGACCCGTGTGAGAGACCTGGAAGAAGCTCCTAGCTCCTTATATGGGATTGGCCCAGCCCTGGCCATTGCAGCCATTTGGGGTTGAGCCATTTGGAGATTTTTCTGGATCTCCTCCTCTCTGTAAGTCTACCTTTCCAATAAAAGTAAATAGATCTTTAAATTTTTATAATTTATTTTGGGGCGGGCAGAATCCTAGACTCTACAGAATTGTACCATAAAATTAAAAATAAAAATTTAAAATGTTTATATATACGTTTACGGCATGTCATTTATTAATCCTTAGTAATGCTTTATATGAGCAGCATTAATTTCAGTTTTAAAGATAGGAAGAGCATGCTCACTTATTTTGACCGTTTGAAGACTCAAACTAATGTGCTGGGAGGGATGAAGGAAAAGGGCTGCACATAGCGGTAACCTTAGCAGAGCAGGTGGGGCGGCACTCACCCAAAGGGGTTTCAACCCACGAGGGTCACCTGCCACGAGTGGGTCTAGACGGGGGACTCTGAGTTCTTTCCTGGTTTACTTTCTTCAAAAGTAGAATTAGCATCTGAGCGACTCATCTTTTAAGTAAAGAGCTGCTTCATGATTGAGAGGGAGCACTCTATTCCTAAGCGAGGTACTTTGTGCTGATAACCTATTTTGAGCAATAAGTGGCCAGAATTTTCAAATGTAGTTTCTTCAGATTTCAGCTTTTCAGACTCGCTCCTTCAGTTTACACGGACAGTGGCTAGATGAACTGTGTCAGAAACCACAGTGATATGATTAGGGCCAAACCTTTGAAAGTAAAAGTTTATGATTATCTTTGTTTTGCTTCGATAGCATCCGGGCACTGAATGAGATCAGCCAGAGGGGCGTGGAATATGCTAATTACTGGCAGTGGCTGCTGGTATTTTCATGTGCTAGGTTTACATTGCCTTGGATTTTTGCATAGGCAGAAATAGAAATACTGATGCTCGCTTAGTGTGGTTTGTTGTCTTTTATGGAAAGATGAAGCAGGTCGCTAGATAGGGTTGAGAAAACTAACCATAGCTCTGAAGTAGTGTGATGATGAGGATGAAATCCCAGGCAATGCCAGCAACTCATACTTACCTGGCAGGGGAGATACCATGATCGCGAAGGTGGTTTTCCCAGGGCGAGGCTCACCCATTGCACTCCGGGTGTGCTGACCCCTGCGATTTCCCCAAATGTGGGAAACTCGACTGCATAATTTGTGGTAGTGGGGGACTGCGTTCGCGCTCTCCCCTGATCTTTCTGGTTCTTAATAATAGAACTTATTAATGCTCTCTGTTTATTTCCTTAGTCACTGCTTGATATATTTTTAGGGTATAAGTTTGCTGAGTTTTGCTTTTTATGTTCAGATGCTGGTGTATTTTGTTAGTTAGCAGTGGTATTGATATTTCTAGTTTCTTGGGTTGCTTTGGGTCTTTTGAAGGGCAACGGAATGTTGGGTAGCTCGTTTATGGCAGTTAGACATTATCTTGCTTTTTTGTTTCATCCAAGGTGATTGGCGGAATGAGGCTTATTTTTCTTTTAGCTCCTATGTTACTACCCTAGTGCTTTTCTGTTGGTATTTATAACCTGAGTTTAGCTGACTGCCTCCTGACATCAATGCTTTTGTCTTTTCTATTTCCCATAATATACGGATCCATTATATAGTTAAGTTGGCTTCCAGTCTGCTGATTTGGAGAGGTAATGATAATCAGAGCTTTGTCTTCACCCAAAAGAAAATTGTAATGTTACAGATTATGTGCAGGGATAGAGGAAAGGGCAGATAGGAAGTAAATGTTAGAAAAATGGAATGATTTCTTTGTAAAACACTGTTTGTTACATTTTCCAAGTGTTCTTGCTACTTGAAAGACATACAGTTGATTTCAGATATTGCCCTTATTTCCTAGAACTTTGTGTAGTTCAGCTATGAAATAAATTTGAGTTAAGTTAAAAATTTTGTATGGATTTTTCATTTCTGGGATGAGTGCTTTAAGGATTTTCTGCATGAATTGACATTTCAGTTGTGTTTTTTTGTTGTTGTTTGTTTGTTTTTTTAGGATTTATTTGTTTTTATTGGGAAGTTAGACCTACAGAAAGAGACAGAGAAAGGTCTTAGTCGGTGGGTCTCCTCCCTGAGTGACCACAGAGACAGAGCCTGAACTTACTGCGGGCCTCCCAGGAGGGGGTAGGGTCCCATGAGGACAGCTTTGGGCTATTCTCTACTTTCCCAGGCCGCAAGCAGGAACTGGATAGGAAGTGGAGTAGCTGGACAGGAATCAGCACCCATATGGGATCCTGGTACATGCAAGGTGAGGATTTAGCCATTGAGCAAATATACTGGGCTCAATAAGTCTTTGTTTTAAAAAGTGGGAGCAATTAGAAGTGTTTATTTGGGGGGGGCCCAGAGAGGAGGAGAGGCAGAGAAAGATCCATGTGTTGACTCATTCCCCAAGTGGTTGCAATACTTGGAGTTGCACTGATCCGAAGCCAGGAGCAAGGAGCCTCTTCCAGTTCTCCCACATGGGTCCAAGGCCTTGGGCCGTCCATCCTTGACTGCTTTCCCAGGTCATAAACCAGGAGTTGAATGGAAAGTGGGGCTATCTGGACATGAACCAGCACCATATGGGATTCTGGCACTTGCAAGGCAAGAACTTCAGCCACTAGGCTACCACGCCAGGCCCTTGTAACCACTCTTATGGTCCCAAGAATAGGAATCAGGGTTGGATTGGCTCAGCTCTGGCCACTGTGGCCTCTTGGGGAGTGAATCAGAGGATAGAAGATCTTTCTATCTCTCCTCCCTGATAATCTGCCTTTCCAATGAAAATAAATAAATAAATGTTAAAGAAAAAAAAATAGGAATGCAGGAAACGCTTATTGAATGAAACGAACCAGTCAGCACTTGTAAATTCATTCATTGAAGGCCAGTGTGATGGCTCAGTTGGCTCATCTTGCCCTTTCAAGTGCCTGGATCCCATATGTGGGCTAGTTCATGTCCAGGCTGCTCCACTTCCCATCCAGCTCCCTCCTTGCTTGTGGCCTGGGAGAGCAGGAGAGGATGACCCAAAGCCTTGGGACCCTGCACCCACATCAGACTCCTGGAGGCTTCAGGCTCCACGCTCCTGTTTCCGATTGGCTTAACTCTGGCTGTTGTGGTCATTTGGGGAGTGAAAGAAATGGAAGATCTCTGCCTTTCTGTCTGTAAGTCTGCCTTTCCAAATTTAAAAAAAAAAATCCATTCTTTGAGTGAACTAAGGCTGCTTTTCACAAATGCAATTAAATTGGAAGTCAAGCTTATGAAATATTCAACCAGAATTTTGGGTTTTTCCTCTCTTGGGGCTCCCCTCCTGATCGTTGCTGCAAGACGTTTCTGCCTTCGTTAAGTCTCACAAGTTCTCATTTGGTCACTCAAAAGAGAAGGGAGGGCTCGGCGCGGTGGCGCAGTGGTTAAGATCCTCACCTTGCACACCCGGGATCCCATATGGGCTCCGGTTCTAATCCCGGCAGCCCCGCTTCCCATCCAGCTCCCTGCCTGTGGGCTGGGAAAGCAGTTGAGGACGGCCCAAGGCTTTGGGACCCTGCACCTGCGTGGGAGACCCGGAAGAGGCTCCTGGCTTCGGATCAGCACAGCTCCAGCCGTTGCGGCCACCTGGGGAGTGAATCATTGGGCAGATGATCTTCCTTTCTGTCTCTTCTCTCTATCTGGCTTTCCAATAAAAATAAAATAAATCTAAAAAAATAAAAAAAAAATTTAAAGAGAAGGGAAAGTTAACCTTTCTGTCCCTACTGGTTTACTCCCTAAGTGTCCGCAACAGTCAGAGCTGAGCTGATCCGGAGCCAAGAGCCAGGAGGTTCTTCCAGATGTCCCATGTGAGTGCAGGGTCCCAAGGCTTTGGGCCATCCTTGACTGCTGGATGGGAAGTGGAGTTGTTGAGACAGGAACTGGTGCCCATATGGTATCCAAGGTGAGAGCCTAGCCACTAGGCTATTGCATCAGCTTTATACTTTCATTTTTATTTCATGCAATTGTTCCCTGTGCCGCAACGATGGACTTGGCACACGGAGCAGATAGTAACACATGTGGACTCTGCACTGATGGTCGAAAGCTGAAGTTTATTAATGGCATCAGGCTTTATATGGGATAAGGGAGGAAGTATTGAGCTTATCAACAAAACCCGTCAATTGTTTCTATAGTTTTGTTTGGAATATTGCACCAGTTGTTCTCATTCACATGTTGTCCATTCAGCTGTTCTCATAGAAGTTATATCCATCTAGTTATAAGAATGATACACACTCATTTTTTCTCATGCAAATGATATGCAGTCAGTTATACAAAAGGTATCCATTCAGTTGTTCTCAGACAAAGGATCTGTAGTGGATTGTAATCCTGTGCTGGCTGACCTCCCGCCAAGAGCGAAGCAGTGATGCTGTGTGTGTTAAAGATGTCCATGTTAGTGTTCTAGGACACTGCAGGGCGAAGACACAGCGAGAATGATCACAGGCTATGCCGAGTTGGCCTGTGGCCTCGGGGATTATGCCCCCCGGCCTGCCCCACAGCCCTCTGTAGGGGTGCTTCCTCTCCAGCTCTCCCCTAACGGGCTTGGGGAGGCAGAGGAAGATGGTCCGGGTGTTGGAGTACACCCCCAACACTTGCACACACACAGGGGATCCTTGGAAGGGCCCCGCTCCCACCCCTGCCTTTCAAGTAGGTGTGTAACAAGAAGTATCACATGTTATTACTATTACCAGCAACGTGAATGGGAAAAGAAGAAAGGGGACAGCACCTCCCAGGAGGGGCGGGGAGATGGGGTGCCTTTTGAAAAGAGTGGGTAGACATCTGGCTTTTCGGGTTCTCTGACTCCTCCCTGGGTGGAAAGTTCTTGTGCTGCCCACTTGAAAGTGTGATTTCCTTGCTGCCTGGTGAACAAATGGAGGCCGTCCCAGCAAATGCAAGTTTCCCTTCTCATTGAGCTTTTAGGGTCTCCGTAAACACGAGGGAGGACGGCCTCATAATGGTTGCCCCAGACCTGACACAGACTTTAGTGCGCTTTTACGGACTCTACCTCTTCACAAACTAGGTAATTCTGAAAGCAGAAAGCGAACCCAGGAGTGACGTCATCTGCGGGGGCGGGTGATATGCAGATGACGCATTCTGGTGCAGGCTGGGAAAGAGTTTTTTTTTTTTCCTTGTGTGTCATATTGTAATTTGGGGAATTTTCAAAAGCTGTCGGTTTTTGTCAAATGTCAGAGTGTTTGCGTTAATCTCATAGCACAATCTGGAGCTTTTAGGTGAACATTTATTTTCACACCATATGTAAATAGTGCTGTGCACAGCAGGCTACGACAGACCTCAGCATGTGCAACTCATACTTACCTGGCAGGGGAGATACCATGATCACGAAGGTGGTTTTCCCAGGGCGAGGCTCACCCATTGCACTCCGGGTGTGCTGACCCCTGCGATTTCCCCAAATGTGGGAAACTCGACTGCATAATTTGTGGTAGTGGGGGACTGCGTTCGCGCTCTCCCCTGATCTTTCTGGTCTCAAAGAAAGATTAGGTAGTTATTCCTTGCTGAGAGTTCATGTTCTGGATTTGTTAAACTTGTGCAGCCTATCTCAATTTATGTGGCTGAAACACGGCATTTCCCTAATGCAGCTGGTAGTGGCAGTGCCGGTCTTTGGCGTTTTTGAAGCTGCCATGTTTTGATTTCCTGTAACAACCAATTAATGGTTCATTGGATTGTCTGAAACCTATCTATACAGTTTGAGCCCCTGCTTTGGGGAGAAGTGTCACCGTAACTGCTCAAATGTGGAGGTTTAGAAACGTCAGAGTAGGAGAAAGAGTGGCTTGGAGACTGTAATGCCAGTCTGCATGCAGGAGGCATGGGAGAGCAGGGAGGTGTAGCGTCAGGCTCTCAGCAGCGCTGGGGGATTGGAGTAAAGCCAGGCCCGCTGGAACAGGTGGTTGGTGCCAAAACTCCCCAGCCCTACATCTTGGTAGAAAGTTTCTTTGTTTTTATTACAAGTTTATCTTATATTTTATTTAAAGATTTGCTTGTTTTTGTTGGAGAAGCAGATATACAGAGTGAAGGAGAGACCGGGAAGCTCTTCCCTCTGTTGATTCACCCACAAGTGACCGCAACGGCCACTGGAGCTGCACCGATCCGAAACCAGGAACCTCCTCCAGGTCTCCTGCATGGCTCCAGGCTCCGCCACTAGGTCACCACACTGGGCCCAAGATTTATTTTATTTTTTAATAAAATTCATCTGGGCTCGGCACGGTGGCGCAAGTGGTTAAGGGAGCTGGATGGAAAGTGGAGCGGCTGGGATTCGAACCGGTGCCCATATGGGATCCTGGTGCATGCAAGGCGAGGACATCAGCTGCTGAGCTACAGCATCAGGCCCGAGTTGGCGTTTTTTTTTTTTTTTAAGAGATAAAGAGTAAAAATGGTCCACTATAATTTCATGATTATAATGGACAATGCAAGAAAACTGTCCTCTTTATACAGAAAAAAAATCTCTCAAGCTTTCACACAAACTTTTCAGGTCATTATCAAGTAGGTGTTTCAAAGATAAATCTATAGCATTGTTTCAGTTTAAAGCAGGCCATTATCCACTCTGACCTTGCAGTGGGGATTTCCTCCCCTGACAACACATATTAGTCAGTAATACACTCCTACCACATTTCACTCTGCAATTTACTTAAGGAAGGTGTATTTTTCAGGGGAAAAAAAAAAAACAAAAAGAAACAAAAAACTTTAAACATTAATTCCCAGTACAACCACGGGCTTAACAACCCTTAATTATTTGGAAAGCATGTTTTACAATCCTGTGCTCTCCCAGCCAAAGGGTCTTAGGAGCAGACAAGACAACGGGGAATGGTTAAAGGCCCACTCACCAAGACCTTACTGACATTAGTTCCCAAGCTCACATCAGTTACAGAGACCATCTGGCAAGGACAAACAACAACGCGTCAACACCTCTCGGGTAGCTGAGGGTCCCTGAAAGTGCATTGAAGTAGCTGGAGGGACTCCTGTCAGGCCTTGCAGTGCACCTGGGGAGCTGCTGGCAGCCTTCCCAGCAGGGGAGCCGTTCTGTTCTTTCTTCCTCCGTTCACCCCTTTTGTGTGCCCCAATGACACTCGCAGCACAGCACCCCCACCCAGCGTGCCCTGCTTTTGCACCTCTGCCTGTGCGCTTGGAACCCAACAGGAAGTGGGTGGGGAATGGTAGGGAATGTCAGCCTCCTGGGAGAGTGTGAAGTGTTCCCAGGAATAAAATACTGTGCATGTCCGCTTGCTGAAGTTACTCAGCTCTCTCCTGTGGGTTACGCGGAAAGCTGGGAGAGGGCTCCAATTCTGTCGGGAAAGTAGTCTGATGTCACTTCCCTGGTCAGGAGCAGGAAGAAGGGGAAGGGCCACGTGGGCGTGGAGGAAGCTGCTGCCTGCGTCCCGCCCAAGGGGCGAACCCGTGATGTCACCGTGGGAGGTGGGGTATGTAGATGAAGACTTCCTGCATGTTGAAAGCGTGCTTTCTGAAAAGATACTCAGATCACCTTTGTCACCAGCACTAACACAGCAGGGCAATCTGTTTCTCTTTTGCTTACAATACAAAGATAAAGCCCAGTTAGAGTCGGTTCGGATATTACCCGAATCTTACAGTGTGTTGGCAGCTATAGCTTCATACTGGGGATGCCAGCAACTCATACTTACCTGGCAGGGGAGATACCATGATCACGAAGGTGGTTTTCCCAGGGCGAGGCTCACCCATTGCACTCCGGGTGTGCTGACCCCTGCGATTTCCCCAAATGTGGGAAACTCGACTGCATAATTTGTGGTAGTGGGGGACTGCGTTCGCGCTCTCCCCTGATCTTTCTGGTCTCAAAAAAAGATAGTTTCATGTTTGGCCTCTTAAGCTGGTCTCTAGCCAGGTTTTGTGGGAGGATTGTTACTTGACTCAGTGGTGGAAGAGCAAGAGAGGTGGTTAGTAAGTTACTCATCTGAAGGACACTTTAGATGAAGAAGTATGTTGAGCAAGCCACACAACAGAATGTTGTAGGTTCTCAGTGAACTGTCCATGGATTCAGCACCCAAGATAATTTTAGATACGCGTTTAGAGCAACTCTGCTTTCACCAGCAAGATGAAAGCTTCTGTTTTTGACAATTTTTACATATTTTGTTAGAGTGCGAAGAGGTCACGGGCTAGAAGAAAGTGGGTGAAACTATTGTTTTCACATTCTCTTTTTTAACTTCCTGTATCTCCGGGGAAGAGGAGAGATGATGGGAGAAGCCACACCCAGCTTCCCACCCATCCCAGGGTCCTCAGTGTGGGGTATTGAGAGTCTTGCTCAAGTGGTTTTGATAGTTCCACAGTTCTGTATTGTAAATCTTGCCACTCAGGAGTGGCCTGGCCTGGTCTGGGCTGCTCCCAGTCTTAGTTCTTGCACTCACCTGCGGGGAGCGCGTCCCAACAGAGGTTCCCCAGGCTTCTCCATCAGAACCTTTCCGAATGTCACATACACTGGTGAGTCCACGGGACAGCTCTACTTAATCAACCTCCTGTCCTAGCAGGAACAGTGGCCTTTCCTGTCTGACCCTCACCCATTCCGATTCTTACTATTGGGTGCTACAGCCCAGCTAAGCCTAGTCTACACCCAGACACAACTCACGTATGGATCAGCAGGGGCAGATACCTAGTCCAGCTCTTTACACCCACTCTGGTTCTCACGATCACCAGTTGGTGCTGGAGTCTAGCCCAGTCTGGCACACCCCAGACCCAGTCCACATTTGTAGCAAGGGAGACTGCAGCCATGTCCAGACCAGACCGCAGCTTCCGCTCTGACCCCCACACTCACCAGTGGCACCTGCAACCCAGCCAGGGCGTCCTCTTAGCTCTCCAGCCAGGTCTGATCCCAGTCACAAATCTTGTGCATGCCAGTGTTTGCTCTAACTGAACTTGACACAGCCCCTTCGCTGTCTTGGCCCTTGCCTTCAAAAGCTGCAGCCTGGCCTAACCCAGTCAGCCCCCAGACCCAGCTCTCACTGGTGGGTGCTACAACCTGGCCCTGTTCAGTCTGCTTTCATCCCTGGCTCATGCAAATCACTAGGTATGGGAGCCTAGACCAGCATGACCTGCACTCCATCCTGATTTCTGCACTCGCCAGTTGGCTATGGTTTGCTAGGCCCCACCTGGTCCGCCCCCTTCTAAAACCAACTCACGCACTTGCTGACAGATGGAGTTACTCTGCCCAGCCTGTCCAACGCCATGCCTGGATCACGTGCTCATCAGTGGCAGTTCCCCCATCAGGGGAGTTCCCCCATACGGGCCACTCCCTGACCCAGATCTCCTGCATGCCAGCAGATGCTAGATCCTTACACGGCATGGCCTGCCCCCTCTGTCCCGGCCTTTGTATGAGCTTGTGTGGCTCAGCCTGCCCCACACCTTGTTTTAGGGTGCTCATGCGAGTGCTGCAGCCTGGACCTGCCCAGACTATTCTCGTTCCCTGCACCCGTGAGTGTGGCAGGTTCCATTGTCACACCTAGCTAAGCCCATCACCATCTCAACTCTCAAGTTAACCAGGATTTGTAGTTTCATAAGGTTGGGCCCACTTGTCCGCCACAGAATACACCCCCGGACCTGGTTCTCTTGCTTACTAGTTGGTGCCATGGCTCAATCTAATGTGACCCATCCCCTGATTCTACACTCACTGTCAGGTACTAGGATCTAGCCCTTCAAGACAGGCCCCTACTAGACAGAAAGGCACCCAACAGCATGTGTGCGGGCTGGATAGTGGAGCTGGTTGGGTTGAACTAGGCTTCGATGCCCACTGACATGTATGAGAGCTGAATGGAATGTGGGACAGACTTGACTAGTCTGCTGTACATACTGGCAAGCGCAGGAACCAGGATGGGGGCGGGCCTGGTGGGGTTATTGTGAGTTGCTCCGACTAGGCTCCCACTGGTTTATGTGAGGGCCGAGTGTGTGTTGGGCAGAATAAAGTTGGACTGTAACACCCGTTGGTTCCAGTGGAAGACACAGCTGGAAACAGAACCAATCCAGCAATTGCAGCCACCAGCTAATTGGGGTGATGGACTGTGCCGGGCCCTGTACTTGCAAGTACACACAAGAACCTGGTTGGGAACACCTCAGACTAAGTTTCTTTGGGGATCTCCCCAATCAAACTGTTGGACTCAGAACCCTAACCATGAAAAGACAGAGGAGAGAACAAATCAATCAACTACCCGAGCCATGTGCTGGCAGCGAAAAACAGGGCAAATGGAGACTCTAAATATGTCAATCAGAGGATTGCTCAGCGACCTCATCGTGCTCGGAGTGGCGAGATTGGCAGTGATTCATAATTGTTGAACTATCAAAACCACCTGAGCAGAATCCTCGGAGCATGCCCCACATCAGGGACCTGGGATGGGTGGGAGACTGGGTATGGCTTCTCCTTTTACCTCCCTCTTTACCCCAGGTACAGGGGGAAAAAAAGTGGAAATAATAGTTTTACACACTTTCCTGTAGCCCTTGAACTTTTTTTTAAAAGATTTATTTTTATTATCTTTTTTTTATTGGAAAGGCGGATATACAGAGAGGAGAGACAGAGAGGAAGATCTTCCATCCGATGATTCACTCCCCAAGTGAGCGCAACGGCTGATGCTATATCGGTCCGAAGCCAGGAGCCTCTTCCGGGTCTCCCACGCGGGTGCAGGGTCCCAAAGCTTTTGGGCTGTCCTCGACTGCTTTCCCAGGCCACAGGCAGGGAGCTGGATGGGAAGCGGGGCTGCCGGGATAGAACCAGTGCCCATATTGGATCCCGGGCGTGCAAGGCGAGGACCTTAACCACTTGTGCCACAGCGCCGGGCCCAGCCCTTGAACTTTTGTACCCTAATTAACTATGTAAAGATTGTCAAAAATGAAAAAGAATAGGAAAAAAAAAAAAAAAAGACAGGCCCCCAGCCATGGCTTGTGTGTGTGCTGGCGTATGTTGGTCAGCCAAGTTCCATGCTGACAAGCCCAACTCAAAACTCCCCTGTAAGCTGGTATATCAGTCTGACCCATAAAGATCTTCAGATCTCTCCCGCTCTGACCACCAGGTCTCTGTCCCTTTGCTTACCTGCAAGCACAGTGGCTTTCTTGTGGAGTGTCCCTCAGGATTCATTCCTCCCGTATACGTATAATGGCCTTATCCATGGATGTCCCTAGACAGTAATTGATACCCCAAAACCCCAGAGCTCACCACAGAGCAGCCAGCAGGCAGAGCCTGACACCAGTTGGCGCTCTGGCCTCCCACGAGCCCAGGACCCTCCCCCATGCCCAGCAATGGTAGATGGGGAGCTAAGGTGTCGAGCAGGCAGCCTGGCGCAGCACGGGTCCTTCCAGCTAAGCCCCGTGGCCAGGAGGGTGAGGTACCCGCTCCGCTGCTCAGACCTGGCTCCGTGCTGAAAGACTCTCACCTACTCGGTTGCTCTACATTGTGTCTCTTTTGATATCTGGGGCTTTCTGTATTTAAAGGTTTATTTTATTTATTTATTTATATTGGGAAAGCAGATATACAGAGAGAAGAAGAGACAGAGAGGAAGGTCTTCCGTCCGATGATTCACTCCCCAAGTGGGCACAACAGCCAGAGCTGCGCCAAGCCGAAGCCAGGAGCCAGGAACTTCCTCCAGGCTCCCATGCGGGTGCAGGGTCCATCCTTGACTGCTTTCCCAGGCCACAAGCAGGAAGCTAGATGGGAAATGTGGCCTCTGGACTCCCATATGGGATCCTGGTGTATTCAGGGCGAGGACTTTAACCACTATGCTATTGCACCGGGTCCCAAGATTCATTTATCTTTTAGAATCTTAGAGGACCAGCACGATGGCTCATATGGCTGAATCCTCACCTTGCATGTGCTAGGATCCCGTTGGGACATTAGTTTCTGTTCTGGCTGCTCCACTTTCCATTGAGCTCCCTACTTATGGCCTGGAAAAGCAGTGGAGGATGACCCAAAGCCTTGGGATCCTGCAGCCACATGGGAAACTTGGAATAAGCTCCTGGCTATTGGCTTCAGATCAGATCAGCTCACCTGTGGCCTTTGCGGCCATTTGGGGAGTGAATCAGTGGGCGGAAGTATTCCTCTGTCTCTCTTCCTCTCTGTATATCTATCTTTCCAATAATGAATAAATAAATCTTAAAAAAAAAAAAGAATTGCAGAATCACAGAGAAAGAAGGAGAGATTGAGATCTTCCACGCACCGGTTCAATCCCCAAAATAGCTGGAGCTGGCCGTGGCCTGCCTCCTCCATCCCGGCCTCTGTGTGAGCTTGCGCCGCCCGGTGTGCCTTCGCAGGGACATTAGCAGACGTTATGGTGAATGTTGAGGTTGGCAAACTAAAAGATGGATCAGGTAAAAGTAGTCTCGAAAGTTCATTTTTTTTTTAAAGATTATGTATTTAAAAGGCAGAGTTAGAAGGAGCAATAAGAGAGACTTATCACTATTGGCATAGTTAAAAGTAACCTCCCAAACTGTAAAGAACATAGGACAAGGAGGGGTAAGCTAAAAAAAAAAAAAGTCAGTGTACCAAGAGGCAAATAATTGGTTTGCCCAGAAAGGAAGAACCATGCAGGTGTATTTTCAAGGTCTAGATACACAGGGTGACCGCAGTGTCACTAACAGGCAGCATTCTGCCTCCTGTGAAATCTTGGCAAAACTGCTTTAGGTCCCAAGGTGGCAGACAAGATTTGCCAGTCCAAATTCCAGGTGGCCGACTCCGGGTTGAGGGCCCACGGTGACATGTCACATGCGTTCCCTGGGTGTTCTCGGCATCCTTGTGGGCCAGACAGCCAGAAGCATGCCCACCCAAGAGGAGAGGTGATCTGGGCTTGGCACAGCCGACCCTGCTTGCACACTCCTGCCCTAAGCTGCCCTCAACACACCAAATGCCACTCCCTACCCGCAGGATTCAGACTCACAATCCAAAAAGCCAAGTGTTTACTCATTTATTTATTTGAAAGGGAGAGCCTGTTAGCATATAGATACAGGTTCACCAAAAACCCACTCCCAGGGGAAAGGCAAAAGCTGGGAACTCTGGGAGGGTCTTCAGGGTGACAGGGCCGCAGCTATTGCAGCCGCCATCGCAGCCTCCCAGCACATGGCCAGACAAGCATGGCCGGGACTCGGAGGTGTTGCCAGCAAACCTTGGTGGGTTCTTTTCTAAGGTTAGTGTAGAAATAAAAAGCTGTGAAACAAGTGCAAACATAACAGAAATCTTTATTCAAAGCAAAGCAATAGGAAGGCCCTGCCCCACAGAGAAGTAGGGAAGTGGAGTGTCCGACTGGACACTGGCTTTAGGGGAAACGGCTTGGGCTTTTGTACGAGGGGGCCCAGGGGTCTGGGCTGACAGAGGTGTCTTGAATGAGAGTATTCAAGCGGCTGTCTTGTCCTATTCTGGAAGCATGGGCTGCAGCGTCCCTCTCTCTGGATATGGGCAGAGAGGCTCCCTCTGCCTTGATGGTCTTGGCAATTCCAAAGTCTTGCTTTGCACAGCCAGGGCATCTAGTAAATGCAGAGAGTGACCTGTGGTGTGGGGGTCAAGAATTGGGGGCCAGGGTTCTCTTCTCCGAGGCCCTGGACCCGGCTCTGAGGGCCAGTACTCCTGTGGCATGTGGGGTGCCAAGCAGCTTTCTAACCTCTGCGCCCAACGCGCACCCCAAGCTACTAAATATTAAAATCTCTTTAACCACAGCCACGCTTGTCGTTTTTCTTGCTGATCGCGCAGCTGCAACTACGTGAGGAAGAGTTCCTTGACTCTGCTGGTGATGTCACCACAAGGGGCGGGGATATGCAAATAAAGCACGGAGATAGCCGGTTTTAGCCGTTTTCCTAAGGCAGAATTCGAGCAAATCTCCAAAGAGAAACTGTAGCTTGATCCGTGTCACGTGGAATATCCTTCAGCTTATAAATTAGGACTTAAAACATTTGAAATGCAATTGATCATGACTAAAGTGTGTGTTGATGAAGAGGGTATGCGAGCAGGCAAGCTGAGCAACTCATACTTACCTGGCAGGGGAGATACCATGATCACGAAGGTGGTTTTCCCAGGGCGAGGCTCACCCATTGCACTCCGGGTGTGCTGACCCCTGCGATTTCCCCAAATGTGGGAAACTCGACTGCATAATTTGTGGTAGTGGGGGACTGCGTTCGCGCTCTCCCCTGATATTTTGGTGCAATGGTAGAACTAGCTCCTTGTGTGTTTGGCTGAATCTTTTGATAGCTATGTGGTTTTTGGTTGTTATTTTAGGCTTTGTGTCAGATGCATGTGGAGAGCGAAATCGTAGATACACCCGTAGGTGGGTTACAATGCGATGTTTCACTCCCCCCTCCCTTTCACATGTGTGTGTGCAGAGTTCCAGCGTGGTTTCCCAGACCCAAAGCAGGGAACTGCCAAGAAAAGGTAGCAGCCAGGACTTGAGTGTAAAGGAGGGCTATAGCCAATAAGTTGCTGCACCGAGGGTTTTTCTTTCTCCTGTTTATTTTTAAACCGGTTTCACAGATGAAGAAATTGAGTCATATTAATATGGAGTCATTTCTATGGGGAGGTAATAAAGCCAGAACTTTGAAGTCTGGACTAGGAACCCAGCCCACTCCTTTATACTGCCCACACACGTGTGTGTGTATATATATTTTAATATTTTCAATATTTGCTTTTGTATTTTTGTTGGAAAGGCAGACTTACAGAGAAAGGGAGAAAGATCTGTGTGTCATTTTACTACCCAAATGGCCCCAACGGCCACAGCAGAGTTGATCTGAAGCCAGGAGCCAGGGATCTTTCTCTGGGTCTCCCATGTGGGCACCGATGCCCAAGGCCTTGGGCCATTTGCTTTCACAGGCCAGTAGCAGAGAGATGAATGGGAAGCGGACCAGCTAGGATCCAGCTGTCCACATGGGATTTTAGTGGATTCCAGGAAAGGATTTAGCTATCTAACCATCACGGTGGACCCGTACCCCATTCTTACATGTGTAATGGCTGCATTGTGTTCTGGTGTTTAGATTTTAGGCTCCCGCATGATGGCTCAACTGGCTAATCCCTCGCTTGCAAACACCAGCATCCCTTGTGGGCGCCAGTTCGCGTTATGACTGCTCTGCTTCCCACCCAGCTCCTTGCTTATGGCCTGGGAAAGCAGTCGAGGGTGGCCCAGAGCCTTGGGACCCTGCACCCACATGGGAGATCTGGAAGAAACTATTGGTTTGTCTACGGCCATACCACCCTGAACGCGCCCGATCTCGTCTGTTCTCGGAAGAAACTGTTGGTTCCTGGTTTCAGATTGGCTGAGCTCTAGCTGTTGTGACCACTTGGGGAGTGAATCAGTGGATGGAAGGTGTTTCTGTTTCTCCTTCTCTGTAAATCTGCGTTTCCAATAAAAATAAACATCTTTAAAAAGAGAAGTTTCTGAATTGTCCTATTGACACGATAAAGTCATATTTCTAAGTTTGCAGCATGCTAGTCACTAATCTTTTGAGCTCTGAAAATACACATGAGTACAGTCAGTTTTTCAGTCTCATAAAGTTCCAGCATTTGTTTTCCTGCATCATTACAATTGGCCCTTTGTATCCATGGTTTCCACATTCACGGGTACAACCAACCAAATATTGAAAATTTTCCTTTTTTTTAAAAAAAATATTTTTATTGCAAAGATATACAGAGAGGAGGAGAGAGAGAGTGGAAGATCTTCCGTCCGATGATTCACTCCCCAAGTGAGCCCAACGGCTGGTGCTATGCCGATCCGAAGCCAGGATCCAGGAACTTCCTCCAGGTCTCCCACATGGATGCAGGGTCCCAATGCTTTGAGTCATCCTCGACTGCTTTCCCAGGCCACAAGCAGGGAGCTGGATGGGTAGTGGTGCTGCCGGGATTAGAACCGGCGACCCATATGGGTTCCCGGGGTGTACAAGGCAAGGACTTTAGCTGCTAGACCACCGCACTGGGCCCCAAATATTGAAAATGTTCTTGAGAAATAGCATCTTCACCATGTGTGTACAGATTTTTCTTGCACTATTCCGAATACAGTATCATAAAACAACTATTTGTATATTATTGCCATCCTATTAGATATTTTAAGTAATCCTGAGATCATTAAGGTAGAGGGGAGACTGCATATGGGCTGTGCACAAATGCTGAGCTGTACGTAGTGTGCAGGGACTCGTAACCGTGTGTTGGGGCAGAGGCGGGAGCTCTGGAGCCAGGTCTGTGTGGACACCCAGGGATAACTAGCAGCAAAGCAGGGTGAGTTCCAGACCGGAGGGAGTGTAAGATTTTTCACTGTGTTTCTAGCTGCAAGAATGAACACACTGCTTCCTTTTGAAACAGGATGTCACGGGCGGTTCATCTTCCAGTCCCCTGTCCTGTTCAGCTTGGTAGCTTGAGGAACGACTCCTTGGAAGCTCAGCTTCATGAGTATGTGAAACAAGGGAATTACGTGAAAGTCAAGAAGATCCTCAAGAAAGGTATGTCCTACATAGATGTGACAGAAGCACCTGGCCCCGCATTTCTGAGTCGAGCAAAACCAGGGGCAAGGTAGAGCTCTGAAGGAGTCCTGGGGGCGAATCCAAATGGTAAATTGAGACACACTAGTCATACTGCTCACTAGTAGCCTTTTAAATTACTCATTTAGAATTATTTTATTTACTTGAGAGAGTTACAGAAAGAAGAGAAGCTAGAGAGAGATCTTCTATCCCCTGGCTCCCTCCACAAATGGCTGTTATGACCAGGGCCAGGCGAGGCTGGAGCCAGGAGCTTCTTGGTCTCCTACTCTCCCACGTGGGTGGCAGGGGTCCAGGCATGTGGGCCATCTTCCACTGCTTCTCTCAGGTGTGTGTGAGGGGAGCTGCATCAGAGCTGGAGCTGCAGTAATGGGCACCCAGATGGAGTGCTGATGTTGGTAGCTCTAGCAGGTGGGCAACAATGCAGGATCCTCCTTAGAAGTCTCACTGCTAGGAGCTAGAAGCAGACGTTGCCCCTACCCCTGCACAAGTGGGATGTAGGATTCAGAGAGGGGAGTCTGAGACCCTCTACGCCTGTTGAATTCTTGACTACACCTTCAAGTGGGTGACACAGCATTGCCTACCCATTCCCGACTGGTTAAGAGACCAACAGTGGGGAACCTTTCGCCTGTAGGTTCCCGCCCAACAAGGAGTGGTCAGGGAAAGCTTAAAACCCTGAGACTCCTCCTCAAACCTTTGGTGTCTCTCTCCTTTCAAGAGGTATCCCACGTCCTGGCTTTCTTTCGCACTGGAGACCGCAGTGTAGCTGTTGTTGGTAAGAAGGCTGATCCAGTAGGTGGTAACTGGCCATTATTTGAACTAGAGCCTCGATTTTGGTCTTACTTTAGGAATTGTGTAAGGCCTTGAAAGGGTGTGAATTTTTTTTTAAGTGCTTGTGCTTGCTAAAAGGGTTATTTCCTAACACAAAATATGTGGTGTTTTCCAGTGCCGATTCCCTGATTATAACTGGGAAATTCACCATTCCATTCTTATGTTGAATTCTGGATTTAACATCAGGACTCGGTTCCCTAGGTCTGTCCTTACTTCAAATGTCAGCTACAACTGGGGCACCTAGTTCTCCCTGGCTGACTACAGACCCACAGGTTTCTAAACATCCTAAGGATGAAAATTTACTAGAATGACTCACAGAATTCAGAAAAATATTTCAGTTAGCATTACCAATTTGGGTTGTGACACAATATCCCAGCGTTAAAAGTACGCGCCTTGAATGCGCTGGGATCCCATATGGGTGGCAGTTCTAATCCCAGTGGCTGCGCTTCCCATCCAGCTCCCTGCTTATGGTCTGGAAAAGCAGTTGAGGACGGCCCAAAGCCTTGGGACCCTGCACCCACGTGGGAGACCCACAGGAAGCTCCTGGCTCCGGGTTCTGGATTGGCTCAGCTCCAGCCGTTGTGGCTGCTTGGGGAGTGAATCATCAGATAGAAGATCTTCCTCTCTGTCTCTCCTCTCTGTATATAGGACTTTGCAGTAAAAGTAAGATAAATCTTAAAAATAACTAATTAAATAAATAAGAAAGAGCAACTAAACAGTCCTGATTCTTCAGCTGAATCCAGAATGGAATGTGATAAAGGATTGAAACCCACTGTGGACAAGAAATTCAGCATTCCACTCGTGTTTGCTGTGATTGTTACTTGCTGTTAGGGATGTACACCCTTGCCCCGCCCCTCATGCCAGGCTAAGCCGACCTAGCTGAACTGCCCAGCAGCGACCCTGGGCCTCAGCCTTGTCTGGGCGGAACCGATGTGCTTGGGCGTGGCTGCGGGAGGCCCTATGCTAATGACACGGCGCTGCTTTGAGGCGATTGGGAACACTGAACAGTAAAAAGAGGGTTGGGAGTGTGTCCTGTCATCAGATTCATGTGCTCTATGCTAAAAAAACTGAAAACGAAAGTGGTCAACCTATCACAGGGTAAATTAAAGAAAAAAAAATAGGTCGTCTCGTCACCACTTAAAAGTGTGTGTTGGGGTTAGGCCCAGCAGGGTGGCACGTGCTGAGGTTAAGACTATACTTTCAGGGATCATTTCTATAGTCTGTGACTAGAGAAGTTTCTCTGATCGTGTAGAGCACCGAAAACCACGAGGAGGAGCTTTAGCATCCTCCCCTGAGCGTGAAGCTGGCTTTTGGTGTTGCTTTTGTGCAACTGCCACTTGCCCTTGATGATCGTTCTTCTCTCCTAGTAGGAGAGTTAGAGGGGGAGGATGCAATCTGAGTGGTTTTCTGTTTCCTGGTTCAGGTTTATGTTCATTCTGTGTTTTCGGTGTCCACGGGAGAGGTTTCTTGTCTTGAACCTTCTTCCTTTCTGTTCCTATTAAGGGGTCACATCTAAGTAATGACTTTTGGGAAGTGTAAGAACTTTCCATCCACTGGTTTGCCCCCTAACCTGTTAGGGCCTGGAGTGAGCTGATCCTAGGGGTTACTTCATGAGCTTCCACACGGGTGCAGGGTCCCAAGGCTTGGACCATCCTCAACTGCTTTCCCGGGCCACAAGTAGGGAGCTGGATGGGAATTGGGGCTTCCAGGATTAGAATTGGCGCCCATATGGTATCTCAGCATGTTCAAGGCAAGGATTTTAGCCCTAGGCCATGGCGCGGGGCCTCCAATAAATATATTTTAAAGCAAGATGTTGGCATTAAAGTAAGTGGAAAAATGAGTCACAAGAAAATATATTTATTAATTTACAGATTGTTATGTGATTAAGTATGTTTAAATGTAATGCATGGTATTAGGTTTATCTGAAGCAAAGAGCTTCTTACAGGTTTCCCAGGTGAGTGTAGAAACCCAAGGCTTTAGACCATCCTCCATTGATTTTCCAGACCGCAAACAGGTTGCTGGATGAGAAGTGGAACCAGTGCCTACATGTGATAGCTGTTCTCGCCAGGCGAGGATTTAGCCATTGAGCTTTTGTGTAGGGCCCAACAATAAATAAATCTTTTAAAATTCCTCATGCCCATATGTTTAAAAAATGTTTCTTTTTGGGCCCCGGCAGGGTGGCCTAGTGGCTAAAGTCCTCTCCTTGAATGCCCCGGGATCCCATATGAGCGCTGGTTCTAATCCCGGCGGCCCCGCTTCCCATCCAGCTCCCTGCCTGTGGCCCAGGAAGGCAGTCGAGGACGGCCCAAAGCTTTGGGACCCTGCACCCGCTTCAGAGGCCTGGAAGAGGCTCCTGGCTTCGGATCGGCATAGCATCAGCCGTTGCGGCCACTTGGGGAGTGAATCATCGGACGGAAGATCTTCCTCTCTGTCTCTCCTCCTCTATGTATATCTGACTTTCCAATAAATAACTAAGTCTTAAAAAAAAGGTTTTGTTTTTATTGGAAGGGCAGATTTACGGAGAGGGGAGACAGAAAAATTTTCCATCCTTTCATTCAATCCACAAGTGGCCGTAATGGCCAGAGGTGAGCCGATCAGAAGCTCAGGTCTTGCATATGGGTGCTTTCCCAGGCCTCAGTCAGGAAGCTGGCTGGGAAAAAGTGGAGCAGCAGAGATTAAAATGGGACCATGTGGAATCCTGGAGCATTCAAGACAGGGATTTAGCTGCTAGGCTGGGCTCAAAAAGCACCATTTTTACAATATCTCACCTGTTGGTTTTCAAAACTGAGAATCTTCACTGTTAAAAAAAAAAGCTGCCTCACAAGCTTTCTGTCATATTGAAGATTAGGAAAATCATTTGTATTTTTTTTTTTCTAGTCACACCCTTTGCTTTAAACTAATCTGGAAGTTTCTTTAGAGCCAGAAGACAGTTACTTCTGATTGGCTGTATGGCCTGTCAAATGTTAATTAGGGAACTTGATGCGATTGTTCTTTTTTTCCTTTTTTCACGCATTCTCGGAGCTGTTGGGAAAGTTCTTTTGAAGGTTATTTCTGAAACAAGACTTTGAGGATGTAACTGTGTGGGAATTCTAGGAGGTGAGCTGTGACGGTATCTCGCCACCACTTAAAAGTGTGTGTTGGGGTTAGGCCCAGCCGGGTGGCACGTGCTGAGGTTAAGACTATACTTTCAGGGATCATTTCTATAGTCTGTGACTAGAGAAGTTTCTCTGATCGTGTAGAGCACCGAAAACCACGAGGAGGAGCTTTAGCACCCTCCCCTGAGCGTGAAGCTGGCTTTTGGTGTTGCTTTTGTGCAACTGCCACTTGCCCTTGATGGTCGTTCTTTTCTCCTAGTAGGAGAGTTAGAGGGGGAGGATGCAATCTGAGTGGTTTTCTGACTAAAGTGTAACGTAGTAAGGAGAGATCCATGGTCCTTTTTTTTGATGTGACATTTGGAGCAGTTTTTGTCTTTTGATAGGTATCAAAGTTGGTGAACTTCTGTGCATAGCAGAGCCAGTTTTTGTTCCAGAGAGTACATTTCCCACCCAGTTTCTTTTCTGTGGCCTGGAAATGAGTCTTTAGACAGGAAATGCTAGTCTTTGTACTTCCCTCTCTTTTTGGTCTTAGAAAAGCAGGTGTTCTTTACATTTTACTTTATTATGCTGCTACTTTATTATGTTTATTATGTTGTGTTAGGATGTCCTAATTTCTTTATTCCCTCACTTCTCATCCTTCCTCCCTTTATATCTGTAATGTTTATGATAATATACTTTTAGGTTAGCCTGAGGTCACAAGCTTAATGTTCATTAAGTTCATCTTTATATTTTTGGTACTGTGTTTGTGTGATACTGTCACATAGTGGAGAAAACAGAATATTGGAACTGGCTTATTCACACTTAGTATATAGCGGGTTGCAGTTGTGTTTTGTTGAAAATGACAGTAGTTCATTTTTATCTGAGTAATACTTCATAGTATAAATATACCACATTTTATTTATTCTTTAAGTTGATGGACATATGTCTTACCCGTCATGGGCTACAACCGCGGTGGTTGTAAAGAGCAATGTCTCGACAAGGCAGTTATAAGAGTGACTACCCTCTCGCGTGCAATGGATAAGTCCTGCGAGGTGCAAGGGCTAGTCGGGTGCATCATGCTCGAACTCAGTGCAATGCCATAATGGCCTGAGGTGCAGGAGCCATGATGTCCATGCTCTTAACTAAACCCGTTGAAGCATGCTCAACCATACCATGGGGGAGTCACCATACTGCATGGCTAGTAGGGCTTGATGTATTGCCACACGATCTCGCTGAGCGCGGTGTCTCAGATGACACAGGCAAAAAAGGCATAAGGCACAGCCTGCACACAAGAGCAGAATCAGCACAACCACTCCCACCCATTCCTTAATATGGGAAGTGATGTTCCAAATCCAAGTGGCCAGGGTTTCAGCAACAACAGGATCCACCCGTGTAGAATTAATCTGGACGATGGCAATTCTCAACTCCGACTGTAAAGTATCAAATTCTCTCGTCCAATTTCCTAAAAGATAAGAAGAAAGCTGGCAAGAAAGATTAGCAGCCGTTGAAACATTTTGAAAAGGAATAACACATAAACCTTGACACTAAAATTCTCAGGAAATGCTTGAAAACAAAGCGTGTCCTGTAGGGGGAATAAAAAATTACTCACATTCTCCTTAATATCATCATAAGGGAGAAAAGGCAAATCCAAAGAAGAAAAAATCAAGGAAACACTCGGGCTGAGTGGGCGACCGGTAAGGGTCGTGGAAAAACACTCAGAACTCCTCATCGTGGCTCAGCAATCACGGTCCTCACAAGCGCCATACAGACCATTAGTTGCACCATCAGCCGTGTTTGCACTGGGCGGGGCACCATTGTCCTGTGGGATTGTAGGAGGAGTTTCTGATTGCGGGGTTGCATGAATCTTCCCCAAGTCAGATCCTCGTGCAAGCGCTCCAGCGGTTGCAGAAACGTCAGAAGGCGGTGATGGACAGGAACGAGTCAATCGAGCTGGAACCCAAACCGGAACTGGGGCGTCCTGTGGAAACACACAAATGGCTCCTCGAGCCTGCCTAATAACTGGGTCTGGGCCCTTCCATTTGGACTCCAGAACATCCTTCCACTTGACCCAAGATTGCTCTTGCGCCGTGTTAAGGGAATGACGATCTGCAGCACTGAGGCCTTGCTCATCCAGCTGTAAAAAATTGATGGTGAAGAGAGCCAGGGCTAGGGTGGCCCGAGGGCTCTGACTGGCGAGGCCAAGTGATTCCCAGGTGGTTTTTTGTTTTTGTAACAATTCCTTAATAGAGCGATGAGCACGTTCGATTATCCCCTGACCTTGTGGATTATAAGGGATGCCAGTCACTAATTTGACGCCCATCTTCATGCAAAAATCACGAAATTTGGCTGAAGTATAGGCGGGACCATTATCAGTCTTAATACATTCAGGTTTACCCCATGCGGCCCATGCTTCTAAGCAATGCTGGATTACATGGATGGCCTTCTCCCCAGTTAGAACTGATGCAAAGAGCACACCAGAAAAGGAGTCCACGGATACATGAACAAATTGGTTCCTCCCAAAGGATGGGACGTGTGTCACATCCATCTGCCACAATTGATTGGGTCTCAATCCCCTAGGATTGACCCCCTCATGTGAAGCAGGTCTAAATTCGCAGCAGGCAGGGCAATCAAGAACTATCTGGCGCGCTTCCTTTCTAGTGATCCCAAATCGGAGTCTGAGGGTCTGGGCTGAAACATGAAATTGTGAATGAAACTGGCGGGCTCTCTCCCCTGAGGATGGTGGAGACACCATCATAATCATGATTTGGGTTCTGGTGGCGGCATCGGCAAGAGCATTCCCTCGAGCTAATGGCCCTGGTAAACCTGAATGAGCTCGGATATGGGTTATATAAAAGGGGTGGCTTCTATGCCATATGGCCTGTTGAATTTGTTTAAAGAGATCCGCCACCGGGCCGGACCCTGAAATAGAGCCAGCGGCCTCCAAAACATTCACTGCATTAACAACATATTGAGAATCAGAAACAATATTTAAAGGTTCTAGAAAGGTTTGTAAGGCAAAAAGCACCATATGGCATTCTACCCTCTGAGGAGAAACCGTCGCAAAGGTCTTTTTTATTACAGTATCTCCGGCAACTAAGGCTCCGGCTCCTGTCGAGGAACCGTCAGTAAAAATTGTAAGAGCACCAGGGAGAGGACAGGCACTGGTTCTTATCGGAAAAACCACAGGATGTCGCTGTAAAAATTGTAGTAATGGATGCCTTGGAAAATGATTATCAAAAGTTCCCTGATAGACAAACATTAAGATGGACCACTCATTGCTACACCCACTCAGCACTTGTAATTGCTGGACAGTATAGGGGACTATTATGCGGTCTGGATGACGCCCAAAATGAATTAAGGCTAATTTTAATCCTTTAAACACTATTGATGCGACTGCAGATGGATACCACTGAATAGACTTAATCTGAGAAACCTGAGAATGAATCCAAAGTAACGGGCCCTGTTGCCATAATACAGCAGTGGGGAAAACTTCTGTAGGCAATACACATAGCTCAAAAGGCTGATTTTGATCTAGGCGTACTAATTGAGCCTTTTCAATAGCTTCCTGGACTTTTATTATGACCTGTTGTGCCTCAGGGGTGAGGGTTCGCCTGGAAGTGAGATCAGAATCGCCTTCAAGCAGAGCAAACAAAGGCCGTAACTCTTGAGAAGAGATCTTAAGGAAAGGTCGCAACCAATTAATATCCCCCACTAATTTCTGAAAATCATTCAAAGTTCGCAAATGAGAAATCTTGAGGCTTATCTTTTGAGGCTTAATATATGTTTCTGTAATTAAAGACCCTAAGAAGGCTTTCACCTGCTGTATTTGAACCTTCTCGGATGAAATCATAAGGCCATAATCCTGTAGAGCCCGCTTCAGATCAACGTAAATCTGTAACAACTGATCTTGCTCTTGAGTACAAATTAAAATATCGTCCATATAATGGACGATGCGGGCCGCTGGAAAACGATCTCGCAGTGGTTGTAACACTTGGGCAACATAAAGTTGACACATGGTAGGACTGTTAGCCATCCCCTGGGGCAAAACTTTCCATTGATATCGTTTATCCGGCTCTTCATGATTAATGGAGGGAATAGTAAAAGCAAACCTCTCCCTATCCTTCAATGCTAATGGTATAGAAAAAAAGCAATCCTTCAAATCAATCACTAATAACGGCCATTGCTTAGGGAGGGATGACAAAACTGGAAGGCCACGTTGAACGGGGCCAAAGTACTGCATCTGTGCATTTACAGCTCTTAAATCATGTAGGAGGCGCCACTTTCCTGATTTCTTTCTGATAACAAAGATAGGAGTATTCCAAGGAGAAACAGAGGGCTCCAGATGTCCCAAATGTAGCTGTTCCTGAACTAATTGTTGAGCAGCTTGGCATTTTTCAAGAGAAAGCGGCCATTGGGGAACCCAAACCGGCTCCGCTGTTTTCCAGGGTATGGGCAGCTGCACGCCAATGGCCGCTACTAAAAACCCAGACCTTTACGGCCTGGATTTCCCCGGGGTTCAATTGGCTGGACAATACCTTGACTCTGTTTACCTAAACCTTTTCCTTGAATATAGCCCATTTTATCCATCAACTTTTGAGAGACTTCAGAATAACCAGAGGCATTGGAGACTAGTCGTATCCCCATCTGTTGAAGAATATCTCTTCCCCAAAGGCAAACCGGTAGGTTCAGGACATATGGTGTGACTGTCCCGCAATTGCCTTCCTTATCCTTCCATTGTAGGGCTCTGGCACTTTGGGATGGAGCTTGTTCAAACCCCAGACCGCGTAGGCTATGAGAAGTTTGAATCAAAGGCCAATCACGCGGCCAATACTTGGAGGTTATGATGCTCTTATCAGCTCCTGTGTCTAAAAGTCCCATAAACGGTCTATTCTCTATTTGCAACTCAAGTATGGGTCTATCGACCATATCCATCATTAAATTTATATAAGGAACCTCTACTCGGGTCTGAACAGTCTTATCTGCACTAATTAAAGCTGGTAAAAATATGAGTTGGGCTATAGGATCACCTGGCGCAACAGCAAAAGCACCTCGTGCAACTGAGCACAGCACTGAAAAGGAGCTAGCTTCCGGATGTAAAATTCCAGGTGTTACAATAAAACCTTGAGAGCTCAAGGCTGCTCGGCCTATCACAAGCCCGACCGCACCAGGTGGTACCGTGTCTGTTAAGATGACCGGTACCGGCGTAATGCCGTCCTCTGGTTTTAAGAGGACTCCGGTGGTGGCACAGAGGTCCAGGCTTGCAGGGTGTCGCTCCTGGCAGGGTCCCCTCGTGCATGACGGAAGAGTGCCCGGTCGGTCAAGGGGACCTGGGCCTTCGGTCCCCATCTCCCGTTTTTTGACTCCTGGCTCGAGAGAGGGCGTCCTTCTATGTCCTTCACTGACTTGCACTCATTGGCCCAATGTCTACCTTTGCGGCACCGTGGGCACATCCCAGGAGGCTTATTGCTAGGCCCTGCACGGCATTCCCTTTTCATATGTCCTGGTTTTCCACACTGAAAGCACACAGGTGATATTCTCTCCCTATGATTAGACCTCAAAATGGCGGCTGCTAGTCCATGAGCTGTTAAGGGGCCTCCTGTATCCCTACAAACCTTTAGCCAATCTGAAATTCCCTTGGACTTACGATCCTTGAGTAGGGCTCTACATTCTGCATTACACTGCTCCCAAACTATCTGCTCTACCATTCTAGTGTTCTGATCTCCCTCTCCAAAGGTCCTTTCCACGGCCTGCATTACGCGTGCCACAAAATCAGCAAAGGGCTCATCCGGCTCCTGCTTAACCTGTGTAATGCCCAGTTTCTCTTGCCCTTTAAGTGAAAGGGCCTTCCAAGCCTTTATAGCTGCAGTAGAAATTTGAGTATAAACTGGCCATGGATATCTCTTTTGATCATCAGAGTATTGGCCTTGTCCAGAAAGCATATTATAAGTCCAGGTCAAAGCATCACCGCCGCGCTGTTGGTTTGCCCGGGCGGTCTCAGCCAAAAGCTCTTGCCATAGGCTCTTCCAATTTAGATATGATCCGATATTAGGGAGAACAGCCTTCACCACAAATTGCCAATCAGAGGGAGTCATATTCATTCCCCCCATACGTTCTAACAGGGACAAAGTGTAATTGGCATGAAGACCATATTGCTTTACAGACATGGCCAATTCTCGCACTAATGCTGCATCTACCTGTCTGTAAACTCTTTCCCTTTCTTCTTCTAAGACGGGGAACATATCTTGAAGTTCCCGGCGCGCGGCTGCATCGATGAAGGAGGAGCCGGCGCCACAACTCATGGGCGGGGCAGATGGCTTCACAGCAGGAGGAGCCATTAGTGTAATGGCTCCAGAGCCCTGAGGCCATGGGCCGCTCCTGGCCGGCGCAGTAGCACCGCCATTCTCTTTCTTCTCCTTTTCTGATCCTCCTCTGATTCCTGCGGGTTGTTTGCGTCCTAAGCGCCTATGCCGCTTGTACCCTTCCTCCGCGTCGGACGTCTCCGAACTTGATGAGGAAGATACTGCTTTCAATTTCACCTCTATTTTTTGCTTCAAACCGGTTCTCCTCTCCCGCTCTGTTTCTGAGAGACTATCCTGGGCAGACTGAAGGGCTTTGTCACTCTCTCTGACCGCTCCCTTACGGAGGGCATAAACCCTCTGCAAAAATTTCACCAGAGAGAACCGTGCGCCCATGTCTATAACCAGAAGCGGTGGTTCCTATACCTCCGATTTATGCTCCTAGTCACCCGAAAGTTCTCCCTCTCAGAGCTCCTTACCTGTCTTTTGGCCGCAGTTCTGACTTCCACCCGTTCGAAACGGGAGGCCCCCTCCAGGTCCCGGGTTTCCCGGCACCAGTTGTCGCGCCCACGTGTCTTACCGCCCAGCAGTAAGAGGCAGACGCGAGTGAAGCCTTCTGCGGTAAAGTTTATTGCGCGCACAAAGATGAGGAAGAGGAAAGGGGGCGGACCCCGGCAGTCTTTCTGCTCTTATGTGCCGACTGGCCCCGCCTCCGCCGATGATGCCTGATTCCTTTTCTTAGCTATGGTTAATTCGGCTGTAGTAAGCATTGGGGTATAAATAATTCTTTCATATGCTGACTTAATTTTCTCTGGATAAATTCACAATAGTGTGATGACTGCATCATCTGGTAGACCTGTTTTCAGTTTTCTAAGGAATCTCTTCCTTGTCTCAATGATTGTCATAATGATTATACTAGTTGACATTCCCACAAACATTGTACCAGGGTGTCTTTCTTCTTTTTTCTTTAGCTGTAATATAAAGCTTTTTTTTCTTTATATTAAATATTATTTAATGCCTGTGCTATGGATACAGAACACTCTGGAGTATTATTTTAGCCTTTTCTTCTTATTAAATTCCCAGATTGAATTCCAAATCTCCAGTTTTGTCACCCTGCCTATTTGTGGGCTTTGAGGAGCTTGGATGTGTTAACACTTGTTGAATGTATCTCTGTGCAGTGTGACTCGCTTGCCCACTGCCCACTCTTTCCTACCATTAGTGCACAGCTATCTTGTGGATTAGCCAGGAGAGGTCAGAGGTAACTGGAAGTAGTGAGAGAAGCAGGGCCAGCTCAGCACCTTCAGCACAATCTTGATTGAATCAAGAGTTGTGTAGTTTTTCAACCTAGATTACATATGACCAGGGCTTTTTCTTATATTTTATTTTTTTTTTCTTTCCTGGTACAAAGTTTAAATTTGAACTTGGTGAACAAATAACTTTCATTTCTATTTTAATACATATGTTACTAGGAAAAATACATTGTGTGATGTCAATAATGTAAAAAAAAATGACTTTTTTTTCTATAGAAAATTATAGTTGATTTTTGGCCAAATCTAAAACTAAAGTTGAAAAGCTGTACTTTTTTTTTTTTGAAAGAGAGTTAAGGCTTTGTGCCTCGGGGCAACACTCTAAGCTGAGGTTCTCCATGTTGTTGACATATGGCTGTGTCTTCAGTTCTGATCATCTCCAGTAAATCTGGTCTGCCTTTGCATTCAGTGTGGAATGGAATTAGCTCATCTGGTTAATGCACCTTAGGAGGAGGAAGAGGGTTTCACAATGTACGATTAGGTCATGGTTATTGTTGAGTACACATAAAAGTCACAGTGGGGGAGATGGCTTAGAATGTGAAAAGGTGGTCTCGGCCCTGGCTAAAGTCTTTGCGGGTTCTAGTCCATTCCAACTCCCTGCTTGTGGCCTGGGCAAGCAGCCGAGGACAGCTCAAAGCCTTGGGCCCCTGCACCCATGTAGGAGACCCGGAGATTGTAACTCAAGAGATTGCGCAAATAGAAACTCACTTAAGGTGGACTATGTCAGCCAGTGGATTCTGGAGAGATTTCATCATGCTTTGAATGGCAAGGTTGGCAGCAATTCAGAACCACTTGGGCCCAGTGGCGTGGCCTAGCAGCTAAAGTCCTCGCCTTGAACGCCCCGGGATCCCATATGGGCACTGGTTCTAATCCCAGCAGCTCCACTTCCCATCCAGCTCCCTCCCTGCTTGTGACCTGGGAAAGCAGTTGAGGACGGCCCAAAGCCTTGGGACCCCTACACCCGTGTGGGAGACCTGGAAGAGCTCCTGGCTCCTGGCTTCGGATCAGCAAAGCACCAGCCGTTGTGGTTACTTGGGGAGTGAATCATCGGATGGAAGATCTTCCTCTCTGTCTCTCCTCCTCTATGTATGTCTGACTTTGTAATGAAAATTAAAAAAAAAAATAAATCTAAGAGAAAAAAAACCTGTTGAGCAGGATCCTTGGAGCATGGCCCACATCAGGGCCCTGGAATGGTTGCAAGGCTGGGTGGGGCTTCTCCCTTTGTTTCTCCCCTGATCCCAGATACAGGAAGGTAAAAAGCGAGAATGTGGAAACATGGTCTTACCTGCTTTCCTGTAGGGCTTGACCCTTTGTGCCCTAATCAACTGTGTTAAAGATGACCAATAAATAAATAGTAAAAAATAAAAAGCATGTAAAAAAGTTTGGAGATTGTAACGGAAGAAATGGAAAGCAGCTGAAGCAGTGGAATTACCAGATTGCCCTGCCTAGTGTCTTGGACTTGTTATGTTTTGATTACAACATCAGATTCTTTTAGAATATTTTATCTGTTTAACGGGCAGAGCTAGATCTTTCACCTGCTGATTTACTGTCCAAATGGCCGTAGTGGCCAGGGTTGGCCAGGAGCCCAGGAACCCTGTGCAGGTCTCCCGTGTGGATAACAGGGTCCCAAGCACTTGGACACCTGCTGCCCTGCAAACCCAGCGCGCGGCTGCCGGAATACACTGGCTTTTGTGGCTTGTGCGTCAGGCGCCACGCAGCGTCAGAGTGACGGATCAGCCCGGCGGGCGGCGCGGGTGGGCGGGTCTGGAGAGAGCAGACTGGCGAGTGATTGGCTACTTGCAATTGTATGCTAATTATCGCGACAGCAAGACAGGTCTTCGGATACTAAAATATCAGCAGTGAAAATGCTTCATTAAACTTCTGTAGTAAGATCTGACTTTCAAAAACGTTATTTATAAATGGAGCAAAATATTGTGTTGTAACATCAACTAGCCGTCAACAAAATGTGTATGAATGTTGTACACGTTGGGAAGACACAGCATTGCTCGTTAAGACTATACTTTCAGGGATCATTTCTATAGTCTGTGACTAGAGAAGTTTCTCTGATCGTGTAGAGCACCGAAAACCACGAGGAGGAGCTTTAGCATCCTCCCCTGAGCGTGAAGCTGGCTTTTGGTGTTGCTTTTGTGCAACTGCCACTTGCCCTTGATGATCGTTCTTCTCTCCTAGTAGGAGAGTTAGAGGGGGAGGATGCAATCTGAGTGGTTTTCTGACTAAAGTGTAACAAGTTGGAACTGTATTCCTCCCTACCAGTTCTTAAGGCAGGGTAGGGATGGTATGATTTTTTTTGGCCACTTGTTAGTCTATCTGAGTTCTGGGGAAGTTGTAATCTGTTCTTGTTTTTACTTCCTTCAGGAGTGTATGTTGATGCAGTTAATTCCCTGGGTCAAACTGCACTTTTTGTTGCTGCATTATTAGGACTGACAAAATTGGTTGATGTTCTGGTGGCTCATGGATCAGATCCAAACCAGTAAGTAGATCTTGTAGTTAATGCTGGGTACTTGGGTACTAGTTTTGTAATTTTTGTGTATAATGTAGACATAGCAAAATAAGCTTAGACACTCACAAGTCGTTGATGTTGGCATGTTTTTACTATTTTGGGTTGTAATTGTGTTACTTATCTGTTCAGTTAGGCAGCTTAGATTCCCCACAATTTATTTTTGCCAATTAGTATTGTTTTCTGTGGGTTTTTCAAGAACTTAATTGTTTAGTTATGGCTGATCTCACAACTGTTTTGCAAAGGCCTTTTTGATTTTTTAAAAATATATTTATTTGGGACCCAACACAAATTCTCAGTTGGCTAATCCTCCAGGTTCCCATGTGTGTACCTGTTCATCCTGGCTGATCCACTTCCCATCCCATCTCCCTGTTTTGGAGGTAGAAAAGCAGTGGAAGCTGGCCCTGAGCTTTGGGACCTTGTTCCTATGTAGGAGATCCTGAAGATGCTCCTGGTGCCCCTGGCTTTGGATCAGCTCATGGCACTGAACCAGCAGTTTCTGTCTCTCCTTTCTGTAAATCTGCCTTTCCAATAAAAATCAGTTTTAAAAAGATGTATTTATGGGCCTGGCATGATAGCCTAGCGGCTAAAGTCCTTGGCTTGAATGTGCTGGGATCCCATATAGACATCGGTTCTAATCCTGGCAGCCCTGATTCCCATCCAGCTCCCTGGGTGGCTCAAAGCCTTGGGACCCTGCACCTGCGTGGGAGACCAGGAGAAGCTCCTGCCTTCGGATTGGCTCAACTCCAGCTGTGTTGGCTGCTTGGGGAGTGAGTTGTTGGATGGAGGATCTTGCTCTCTTTCTATCCTCCTCTTTGTATATCTGCCTTTCCAACTAATAAATAAATCTTTAAAGAAATAAAACGTATTTATTTGGGAGAGTGCAAGAGAAGTCTTCCATCCTTCTGCTGGTTCACCTCCAGATAACATGGTTAAGGCTGAGCCACATGAAGCAAAGAGCTAAGGGTTCCATCAAGGTCTGCCTTGGAGGTGTCAGAGGCCCAAACACTTTGGCTTTGAGACTCCCACGGGTACCCATATGGAGTGATGGCATCCCGAGAGGTGGCTTTACATGCTATGACTTTTTTTTTTTTGTAAAGATTTATTTATTTATTTAATCAGATGAAAGATCTTTTTGTTTCTCCTCTTTCTCTGTATGTATATATAAATATATATTTTATTGCATATATATATATATACACATATATATTGCAAAGTCAAATATCCACAGGAGGAGAGACAAAGGGGAAGATCTTCCATGTCATGATTCACTCCCCAGTTGACTGCAATGGCCAGTGCTGCACCAATCCGAGCCAGGAGCTAGGAACTTCCTCCAGTTCTCCCACGCAGGTGCAGGATTCCAAGGCTTTGTGCCGTCCTCAGCTGCCCTCCCAGGCCACAAGCAGGGAGCTGGATGGGAAGCATGGTTGCCGGGATTAGAACTGGTGCCCATATAGGATCCCAGCATGTTCAAGGGGAGGACTTTAGCCGCTAGGCCTCCACACTGGGGCCCAAAATGAATAAAACTTAAGGAAACATAAGAACCCTCATTGCTGAGGATGGCTTCTGCAGAGTACCAGATGCCTGGAGTCCCCTCGCCACGGCAGGTCAGAGTGTTGCTATGGGTACTCATTGCACCGTCCTCCCCGCAGTCGCTGCTTTGATGGGAGCACCCCTGTCCACGCAGCAGCATTCTCTGGAAATCAGTGGATCCTCAGCAAATTGCTGGATGCAGGTGGTGACCTGCGGCTCCATGACGAGAAGGGGCAAAACCCGCAGACCTGGGCCTTGGCGGCAGGGAAGGAACGCAGCACCCCGGTAAGGTTGGGCCTTGTTTGGTTGCCATTTTCTGGAGGAGGGGGAGCACTGGTCCCAGGACACAGTGCAGAACTTGCCATGTCTTACTGCTGACCTGGACCGAAGCAGGTTAACCAGCTGTAAAACCCCAAAGTCCAGGGAACCTTTCCAGTCAGCTGTTCAATAATCTGACTCACTGAAGTGAGGTTGTTGTCCTGCAGTGATGGACTTGGTGCACTGAGCCGATAATAAACACAGGGACTCTGACTAGTAAACTCTGACCACGTTTATTAGTGGCATCAGGCTTTATAGACTGAGGGTCATATAGGATAAGGGAGGAGGTATTGAACTTATCAACAAAACCCATCACCTCATTTTATATTTTGTTTTGAACCCTTTTGTATATTCCTCCAAGTGTTCTCATTCACACGCTGCCCACAGTACACACTCAGTTATTTTCATATAAATATTGTCCTATCAATTGTAATCCTGTGCTCCCTGACCTTCTGGGCTTACAATGTCCTTTTACAGTTAGGAGTGCTGTTTTTGTTTTTGTTTTAGCTCGTCCAATCTTGACATTAACCTCTCGGGTAGGTGCTTTTATTTTCTTTTCATAGATACTGAAGCTAAGGCCTTTGGATATTAGCGTGCCTGAGGCCACACATTAGCAGGTGTGAATGAGAGCAGCTGTGAAGCGTAAAGACCATGCAGAGCTGGCACTTCCATGTGGAGTGTCATCTGCTCTGGGCTCTGGATCCGGGATTCACTCCACTTCCCTCAGTTTCCTCATCTGCTCAAAGAGCTACGTGGAAGAGATCATTGTGCAAACTTCCCTCTGGACACCGTCCGTACCTGTAGAAAATGCCCTGGGCCCTCGCTTTCCTAAGTGTTTCACTGTCAGGGGCCGTGGGCTCCTCAGCCATTTGTCTGTACACTGGCGCTCCCGTTGCCATGGAAGCTTGGCGTGGTGTATGCTCAGGGTCCTGTGCTGTGTTACAGATGGTGGAGTTCATGCAGCGCTGTGCCTCACACATGCAGGCCATCATCCAGGGCTTCTCTTATGACCTCCTGAAGAAGGTGGACTCCCCGCAGCGACTCGTCTGCAGCCCACCCTGGTTTGGGGGACTTATGCAGGGGTGAGTGCAACGTTGAGCAGAGCGGGATGTCTGCTGATGTACCCACCAGCCTCCTTGTGGGAGAATCCACAGCATCTGGACTCTGGCCAACCCAAAGGGGTGAGCTCCACTGGGTAAGGACGACCTGAGGAGCACCTTGGGCCACCTCCCTGCCTCTCAGGGGAGGGGAATGGATGTGTGCCTCAGTGGGAGCCATCGTGTGCTTAGCAGAGGACTCTCAGTCTAGGGAGCCCAGCAGGAAACCCTTACCCAGCAGGACAGCTGGCTGCCTCTTGTCATCTCCTGGATCATTTAAGAGTGTCCCCTTGTTACTAAGCAGAAAAAAGGACCCTACACATGTAACTTATAGTTTCTTCAGCTATTTTTGAAATTTTTATTGATTTGAAAGGTAGAGAGAGAATGAAAGAACCATCTCCCCCAGAAGAGTCACTTGCCAAATGTTTGCAGCAACCAGGACTGAACCAAGCCGAAGCCAGGAGCCAGGATTTCTCACTTGTGTGCGTCATTCGCCACTCCTTGAGCTGGCACTTGCTGCCAGTACACATTAACAGGAAGCTGCAGTTGGAAGCAGAACTAGCCTCCAATATGGAATGCAAATACCTCAAGGCCCTCTGTGTTTCAAATCAATAAAAAGTTTTAAAAGAAAGAAAGGCAGGGGTGGGAGAGTCGGGTGAAGGAAGGAAGAAAGGAAATGTGGGAAGAAGGAAGAGAATAGAATGTGAATGCACCTCATCCCATTTTTAATGTAAAGATTCTGAAGTCAAGTTGGCCCTTCAGATCTGTGATCGGTGGCCGTCGGATAGATTCCTTACACTGTGGGGGGAAGGAAAGATAAGCACCGGACTGAGAGGTATGGACAGTTTGTGTCTGTAGATGACTGGTTAGCAACCCTTCTTCCAGCCAGGATGAATGAAACAGACATGGACTGAGAAATTAGGTAAGAGAGCAAGAAATGCTGGCCTGAACCCGAGCTGTTCAGCTGCCAGGGCACTGGGAGAGATCAGTGAACTCCTTTGCTTCAACAGGACTCTCACCCTCCAAGAGCAGCACGTGGGAAGGCCCTGGCTCCACAGCTGGGGGTGGAGGGCTCCCACTCTCACTGCCAGCTCAAAGTCTGTTCCTTTGGGTAGGAAATGGCCACTAGTGAATGTTTGGGGCCTAAATATGAAGGCCAGTTCTTTCTTTCTTTTTTTTCTTTTTAAAGATTTATTTATTTTTATTGAAAGTCAGATATACAGACAGGAGGAGATACAGAAAGGAAGATCTTCCATCCACTGGTTCACTGCCCAAATGGTTGTAATGGCTAGAGCTGAGCTGATCCGAAGCCAGGAGCCAGGAGCCTCTTACAGGTCTCCCACGCGGGTGAAGCGTGCCAAGGTGTTTTGCCGTCCTTGACTGCTTTCCCATGCCACAAGCAGGGAGCTGGATGGGAAGTGGAGCTGCCGGTATTAGAACTGGCACCCATGTGGGATCCCAGCACATGCAAGAAAAGGACCTTAACTGCTATCACGCTGGGCCCCATATTCTGAAAACTTACTTCAGCATTGTTCCACTGGAGATGAATGATTAATTTTTCTTTTCTCTCTCTTTTAAATATTTCTAGAAACTCGAATGGCTCTCCTACCCGATTGCTTAAAGCTGGGGTCATTTCAGCTCAAAATATCTACAGCTTTGGCTTTGGGAAGGTGAGAGATTACCACTGACAGCATTTACAGAGCTAAGCCATCTCTCGCCCTTGCCCAACTCCATCCCCGCCTTCATGGGAGTAATTTTTTTGCCTCTTTAGAGAGCAAACTGTCTCTTTGTGTTCCTGTAGTGACCCTACACTAGTTTTGGGAAGTTTAGGAAATGATTGTTTAATTCCCAGTGAGGGAACCACACATAAATCTACCCAAAAAGGAATGGAGTTCAGGAGCATGGTTGGAATGCTTTTAAGAAGCTGATTTTTTTTTTTTTTTAAGCTGAGAAATGTTTTGATTGCAAATGGTCTCTTTTGAGTTGGCAGTTCTGCACTGCTGGGTAGCTAAGTGATGTTTGCCTGCTGCTGAAGACAGCTTTCTTTGTGGAGGCAACCCAGGGAGCCGGAGGAAGGAGGGGTGTCTCTGGCTGCACCCACAGGGTTGGGTTTTTTTTGGGGGGGGGGGTACACAGCTGGTGCCTCAGTTCCAGCCGTGGAGTTTTCAGCATGCTCCGACTTCTTTCTGTGAACCTCTATTTATTAATAAAAGGGAAAGAATATTAAAACCTTGCTGCATTTCCCAAGGAGTTAAAAGATTATACCAATTAAAGAGTAGGAGTGATGTTCAGAACAGGGCACTATCCAGACTGTAAGTAGTAGCTTGATCATTTTTGTTAACTGGCTGGAGGTCCGCTGCTTCTCCTCCTTTCACCATGCAATTTGAAGCTGTTTTTTTGTTTTGTTTCAGTTTTATCTCACAGGGGGGACACAGCTTGCCTATCTAGGCTCTCTTCCCATAATTGGAGAAAAGGAAGTGATTCAGGCTGATGATGAGCCCACTTTCTCCTTCTTCAGTGGCCCCCACATGGTCATGACCAAGTAAGTGGGAGCGGACAGTGGGAGGCCCCAGGGAGAATGGGCTGCGTATGGCTTCCTAATGGGGACACCCAGGCCCGTGTGTCTAAATTAGGGTTCCCTTTCCTAGACACCATTGACGTTTTTGGCCGTTTTTGGTTGCTGAGGACAACACTGTAGGATCATTAAGTGTGTCCCTTGTGTCTGTCTTCTGGGTACTAGTGACATCCCTCACACCCCCTGCTGTCGTGACCGCAAATGATCTGCCCAGTGTTGTCTGTGGGAAGAACATCTATTGATTGCTGACCCGTGACGGTAGTAGACCTCTCTGCTTAGTGGGGATCACTGTGTATCTGATACCGATTCCTGTAGAAGCCGACTCTGGCATCGGCAGGAGTCCTCACCAGCCCAGTCCAACAGAGATCCTAGTTCCTGGGGTGTTCTTAGTCCCTAGAAACCCAAACCCTATGTGGTCACATGAGTGTCCTGACCAAGGTCTTTTGGCCAACTTGGCCCTGGATTCCTTTCTGTTGATAAGAAATACTCTTTTTTTTCTTTTAAAAATACTTATCTTATTGGATGGGAAAGCAGATTTACAGAGAGGAGGAGAGACAGAGAAATCTCTTCCATCTGCTGGGTTACTCCCCAGATGACCATAATGACAAGAACTGAATTGATCCAAAGCCAGGTACCTAGAGGTCTGTTCCAGGTCTCCCATGGAGGTATGTGGTCCCAAGGCTCTGGGCCATCCTCCGCTGCTTTTCCAGGCCACAAGCAGGGAGCTGGATGGGAAGTGGAGCAACTGGGACCAGAACCAGCATCCATATTAGATGCCGGCGCTTGGAGGCAGAGGATTAGTTAATTGAGCCATTGTGTCAGCCCCAAGAAATACATTTTTAAAAAAAGATTTATTTATTTTTTATTGCAGTCAGATATATACAGAGTAGAGGAAAGACAGAGAGAAATATCTTCCGTCTGATGATTCATTCCTCAAGCGGCCGCAATGGCTGGAGTGGAGCCGATCTGAAGCCAGGAGCCAGGAGCTTCTTCCAGGTCTCCCATGCAGTTTATAGGGTCCCAAGGTGTTGGGCTGTCCTCAATTGCATTCCCAGGCCACAAGCAGGGAGCTGGATGGGAAGTGAGGCTGCTGGGATTAGAACTGGCGCCCATATGGGATCCCAGCGCATTCAAGGTGAGGACTTAAGCCGATAGGCCACGCCTCCGGTACCACAAATACGTTTCTTAACCATCTACTAGGTGCTGACATGATGACCTCTAGATCCCCATGCCCAGTGTCCCCTTAGTGTATGCTCCTCGCTTTCCTGCCAGGGCCGTAGATGTGTTGTCAAGTCCCCTTCTTCTCTTTCCCATTGCCTTTACTCAGGACATCAGTATTCCTCTTCCTGACTGGTCTCCCACTTCCTAGACAATGCATACCCTGTCCTGTCCATTCCCCACACTGCTGGTACCAGTCTGTACAGAACTGATTAAGTCACTGGTTTCCTTGAATCCTTTAGTAACTTCTTGCAGGGCATCTGATTCCCCAGGGTACTTTAGCAATGGTCCCAGGCTTGTTTGGCTCGCTGCTCAGTAGGTCACCCAGCTGACTCCAGGCACTGTGTGAACCCACTTCTTTGGTCCCTGGCTGGGAAAGCTGGCTTGCTGGAATTGGCTGTTCACCTTTTCTCCTGCCCTTGTAGCTTGGTGTGGAATGGGAGCAGGGTCACAGTGAAGGAGCTGAATCTTCAAGCCACCCAACAGCGCAGCAGCAGGTTGCGACTGGCAGACTTGCTAATTGCTGAGCAGGAGCACAGCAGGTGAGCCAGGAGACCCCATCTGTCGTGTGACCAGGTTGCTTTACAAACCCAGCATCCCTGTAGACCTGTTATGTATCTCAGCCTCAAAATTTGCCGACTTTGGGAATTGATTGACTTGATTTCCACGGGCTACCAAAAGGGAAAAGGGAATTGGTAAAAAGCCTGAGGGATTGGGACAGTGGTGGTGTGGGTCTCAACTGTGTTAGCCATTCCATGTCACTGTCCTCTCACGATGGACTTGGTGCATGGAGCCTATAATAACACACGTGCACCATGACTGATGGTTGAAAGCTGAAGTTTATTAGTGCCATCAAACTTTATAGACTAAGGGTCATATGGGATAAAGAAGGCGGTATTGAGCTTATCAACAAAACCCATCAACTGTTTCTGTACTTTTGTTTGGAACTCCTTTTGTTTTGTATATTCTACCAAGTGTTCTCATTCACATGCTGTCCACTCAACTGTTCCTCATACAAAGAATATCCAATTAGTCACACAAATGGCATCCATTTAGTTGTTTTCATACAAATGTTATCCAGTCAGTTATAATCCTGTGCTAGCTGGTCTTTCAGGGTCACAATGTCCATACAATTCCATAGCACCTAATTTTGGGTGGTCCAGCTTCTAGGCCCAGCTCATTCTCCTGCAACGGCTCTTGAGGCCCATCCCATTTGGGGCTGTGTGATGCACAGGTCTGAGGACCTTCTGTGCAGACATGGTCAACTTTGGTGTGAGACCAAATGGGAAGGAGGCCTGGGCCCAGTTTCTGATGTTTCTGAATCATTTCTAAAGTGATGATAGGAATACATTTTTTTCAGGTGACTGTTGGATCTCAGATGATGATGCTGAATGTACAGGGGCCTTGATCACTAGGTCCTGGCAGCATCCTTGTGGTTGATGACTCAGCCCTCAGGGGTTAATCGGTGTGGGACCACAGAGTCCACCGTGGAGACCCCCCTCCCCATCCTGTTTTCTTAGAAAGATTTGTATTCATTTTGTACACATTTGAAGACAAAACAGGACATCATGTGTGTTTTCATCATGTCCTCTGCTCCTCCATTCCATCTGAAGCTACTTTTCTTTTGTAGCAAACTGCGGCACCCCCACCTGCTACAGCTGATGGCTGTGTGTCTGTCCCAGGACCTGGAGAAGACCCGCCTTGTGTACGAGCGCATCACCATCGGCACGCTCTTCAGTGTCCTCCACGAGCGAGTAATTGGCCGTTTCTGTGCCTTTTCCTCTGGCTGCCTTTCTTCCCTGCCTTCCTCCTCCCACCCCTATCCCTGCCCCAGTGGTAGATTTGCCATTTGCACATGCGTGGAAGATGAGTCTCTTCATTGTTTTATTTTAAGGGGTCTGTGTTATGCACTGTTTCAGGCTGATAGGCACATGGCTAGAACCAGTTTGCTATTACTATTGTGAGTCGTCCTGCTTCCTTGCCAGACATCCAAGAGCTCAGCCCACCCAGATAACACTGCTGCATTTCTGGCTGTCTGTGATCTAACTGCCACCAGCTTTGTTTTCTTGCATTTTCACTTACTCATTTCACTTCATTGTGATTTGTTCACCCAAAAGCCTTTACCACTCCTCTCTCGCCTGTCATATGGGTCTGGGGTCGGGAGATGCCTCTAGGGCCAGTAGACAGTCTAGGAAGTGAACTTTGAGCTGAGACATGGCTTCTAGGAGCTCCTGGAGGATTAGGCCTTTTTTTCTCCATTAGGCCTTTTCCTCCATGCCCTTTTTTCTAAAAATCTTGGATAGGACTGCAGAAGGGCCCTTCCCAGCATGGCCTGCCATCCCTTACATATGGGGACCTCCTACTGGCCCTCCGATTTCTGTTTTCTTTGAGTGAGGGCATTACCTTAAAATGCCATTTCTGTGGGGGAGAGATTCAGGGTGACAGCTTGTTAAGTTGGTGTGAATTAATGTATGTCTTGGGATCTACTTTGCCATTCATTGGCGTGGACTAGAGGCTGAGCTTCTCTGTGTCCTGCGGGCTCCTGTGAGTGTCCAGGTCCCCTAGCTGCGTGGGTCTAGATCGGGAGGGGACAGGGCAGGGATGCTGGCTTCTGGCAGGGAGGACCTTCCCTGCTACTTTTCTTCAGACCACCTCTGGGTACGCATTATCGGACACTGAGAATTTTGTCCTAATTGTTTATGGCATAAAGCAGCTCAGTGAAAGGAAAGGAGCCCAGGTTTGGAGCTAGAGGGCCTGGGTTAGTGGGCCCTTAGGCCTGTCTTTTAACCTCTCTGTAGAATGGGAGCACACCAGGTGGCTGTGAAGATTAAACAGAAGACTGGAGATGACAAAGCACTTTGTAGTGTCAGGGCACATTTTCTCTCTCTTGCAGCGGTCCCAGTTCCCGGTGCTGCACATGGAGGTGATTGTGCACTTACTGCTCCAGATCTCGGATGCCCTGAGATACCTGCACTCCCGCGGCTTCATCCACCGCTCCCTCAGCTCCTACGCTGTCCACATTGTCTCCCCGGGGGAAGCGAGGCTCACTAACCTGGAGTATATGCTGGAAAGGTGAGTACAGCCTTGAGTGTAACCTCCTTCGGAAGGTCTCCCAGGGCCCTTTGCTCTAGGCAGAATCTGGTCCAAGCAGGGCTGTCTTACTGTCAGAGAAGAGGTTTCCAAATGCTGGCTTTGCCTGTAAGGTTAAAGTCACTTTGGGAAGTTACTTCTTTTCAGGACCTTCTCATTTTAATAAATATTTAACAATCAGCTATTAGTAAGATGTGCAAATACTCTGTTCACTCTAAGATTTTCAGTTGTTTGACTCAACAAAGTATATTTTTCACCTCGGAATTCAGTGTGTATGTACATGCACACGCAAGGGCACTGGGTTCTATGTTCCCTCATCCCTGGCTCTGCACAGTCCAGCTCTCATTTCCCCACTGTGTCCTTTGCACTGCTGGTTGGTGAGCAGGAGATGGCACGGAGGGGTGCGCGGTGGGCACTGGGGTTTAGCTCGCTGAGACTGGCCATCAGGACCAAGGGCCTCCATCAGGCTGTGTGCTTGAACCTGGTTTCCTATTGGGCTGGAGTCAGTCTGAGCTGGGAGTTGAACCCCATTTCTCAGCCCGAGTTGTGGGAGGCAGAGGATCTCCCCTCTACTTCCTTGCTGCCATCCACAGCTCTGAGCTGTGGGAATGCCTTTAGGCAGACTCCTACACCCACTTACCCCCTCTAAGCCTCCCACCCACTGCAACTAACGCTTTGTGTTTGAGTCTGTCAGTGCGACTTTGCAGTTCATCTCCTTGTCCCCTGATCCACGAGGGGAGGGGTTTCTGTTCTGTTTCCTGCTGCTGCTCAGCTGCTAGAACAGGATTGACCACAGCTGGCTCTCAGCATGTTTTCCTGACAAACAAAACTAACACCTTGCCTGTTCTTGTGCCTCTTGTCCTTCTGCCTGGAAAGGGCAGGGGCCAGACTGTGCTTGGCCTCATGGGTCTTGGTGAAAAAATCCAAGTCTTTTTTTTTTTTAAATAAGATTTATTTATTTTAATTGGAAAGTCAGATATACAGAGAGGAGGAGACACAGAAAGAAAGATCATTTGTCCTCTGATTCTCTTCCTAAGCAGCTGCAATGGCTGGAGCTCAGCCAATCCAAAGCCAGGAGCCAGGAGCTTCTTCCGGGTCTCCCACACGGATGCAGGGTCGCAAGGCTTTGGGCCGTCCTTAACTGCTTTCCCAGACCACAAGGGAGCTGGATGGGAAGCAGGGCTGCCAGAATTAAAACTGGTATACATATGCAAGTCGAAGACTTTAGCCATTATGCCACCACGCTGGGCCCGAAAGACATAAGTCTTACTCTAGATACAGAATGATGTGGAAGGGATTGTTTGAGCTGTTTGATGCCACATATAATTTTAAGGTTAAAAACATCCTTCTCAATTCTCTTTGTGGAGATGGGGCTGTTACAGTCAGGGCAGTAGTTCACATGTGGCGTGAAGTGTTTTTTCACATACTTTATCATAGCCAAAAGGCTAAGAATAATTTTTTTAAAAAGATTTATTTTTTTATTGGAAAGACGGATATACAGAGAGGAGAGACAGAGAGGAAGATCTTCCGTCCGATGATTCACTCCCCAAGTGAGCGCAATGGCTGAGCGCAATGGCTGATGCTATGCCAATCCAAAGCCAGGAGCCTCTTCTGGGTCTCCCACCTGGCTGCAGGGTCCCAAAGCCTTGGGCCGTCCTCGACTGCTTTCCTGGGCCACAGGCAGGGAGCTGGATGGAAAGCGGGGCTGCCGGGATTAGAACCGGCGCCCATATGGGATCCCGGGCGTGCAAGGCGAGAACCTTAACCACTTGCGCCACCGCGCCGGGCCCATGGTTTATATCTTGACTGCTCCACTTCCCATCCAGCTCCCTGCTTGTGGCTTGGGAAAGCAGTTGAGGATGTCCCAATGCCTTGGGACCCTGTGCGTGTGCATGGGAGACCTGGAGGTAAGCTTCAGACTCCTGGCTTTGGACCGGCTCAGTTCTGGGCATTGGAGTCACTTGGGGAGTGAACCAGTGGATGGAGCATCTTTCTATCTCTCCTTCTCTCTGTAAATCTGCCTTTTTGATATAAATAAATAAATAGTTTAAGAAAAAAACCCAAGCTGTTGGTCATGGATATAGCACCACCTGGTGTTGAGATGGAGGTACAGCAGTTTCTCATGCTTTCATTTTAATAATGGACTGGGGATCCTAAAGTGAAAATTGAGCTATGGAAATGGAAATAGCTACGCCCAACCTTGCCCTTTTTGTAGAAAAGGAAGCGGGCCACGATGAGAGGTGAGAGGTGGTGAGAAGTTCCCCAGTTGGTTGGTTTGGAGACACAGGCAGGGTTAGGATCTGGTGCTCAAAACTGCTCCCAGGCTACAAGGACAGGACAGATTCGAGGTTGACAGAAGGAAAACCAGCAAGGAGGCCATAGATGAGGCCCTTTTCCACCAAGGAACCAAAATGGAAAGGAAGGAGTTGAAATGCACCGAGAGCTGGGGTGAACGCCTCAGAGAATGGTAGGAGGATATGAGTTCCCCTCTGGGCTTACTGACCTCAGAATGGATCTTCAGGCAGAAATGCAGTCAGCACCAGTAACAGCTGTAGCAGCATGGGTTTCTTTAGAAGCTGATAACATGAAGGGATTGGTTATCCAGGAGTCCAGAATAGCTTCTGTTCTGCATTTATTTTTAGCCACATTCTTGTTGGGCATATTAGGCCTTTGTCATTGTGAAGGGTAACACTCCAGCTGTTTATGTGGAAAGGATGCAACAGTTGAAGTCCAAGTGCTTCAACTCCTTCTTAACAGAATGTTTAGAGTTGGAATCAAGCTTGAAGTGGTGTCATGGAGCTGTAACTGGATGTGATTTTAATGATGTCAAAACTAAGTCTATAAAAAGACCATCCTAGAGTGAATCTCAGAAGTCCCCCAAGCCCAGGGAGCTTTAAAAAAGGAGAAGGGAGAGCTGGTGCAGTAGCCTAGCAGCTAAAGTCCTTGCCTTGAACATGCCAGGATCCCAGTGGTTGCTGATTCTAATCCTGGAGGCCCTGCTTCCCATCCAGCTCCCTGCTTGTGGCCTGGGAAAGCAGGTCACAACACAGATGCAGATTTGGTGGCGGTCTTAGAAATCTTCAGGTTTTTTTGGTGGTAAACATTGAGACCCTTGTTGTAAATTCGGGAATGCAGTGACGTAAAAGACAAAGAAGCTCCTGTCTTCATGAACCTGACTCTAGTATGGGGGACAGGTAATAAACTAAATGAATGAACATGAATGGAAGTGCTCTGAAGCCAATACAATAGGACCACTTTTTTTTCTACTTTAAAAAAATTTTTTAGGGCCCGGCGCGGTGGCGCAGTGGTTAAGGTCCTCGCCTTGCACGCCTGGGATCCCATATGGGCGCCGGTTCTAATCCCGGCAGCCACGCTTCCCTTCCAGCTCCCTGCCTGTGGCCCAGGAAAGCAGTCGAGGACGGCCCAAGGCTTTGGGACCCTGCAGCCAGGTGGGAGACCCGGAAGAGGCTCCTGGCTTTGGATTGGCATAGCATCGGCCATTGCGCTCACTTGGGGAGTGAATCATTGGACAGAAGACCTTCCTCTCTGTCTCTCCTCTCTGTATATCCGCTTTTCCAATGAAAAAATAATAAAAATAAATCTTTTTAAAAATTTTTAAATACATTTTATTTTTTATAATAATTACATGGTGGATCAGGGTAGGAAGGATAAAGGTTTAGAGAAAATTGAGTGTACTCATTGCTTCCAAATTTGCTATTTCTTGTTGCTTCTGGGGGAAGGGGAGAGACAAAGGGGGAAACAACTCATGACTTTCCACACGTCCCAGTACCCAGGGATGAGGAACCACCACCTCATATCAGCCCAGAGTCTCAATGTGTACACGTTCCCTGGGTTCTGTCCAAGTGGTTTGGACAGTTCTGAAATGCTGCTGTCACCCTCCCAGTGTCCATTTTCTCCACTCACAGATTTTTTGCTGTCATCATTTGTTTGGGGTGGTTGTCCAGTTAGTTCTGTTCTTCTGCTACAGCACCAAATGAGTTGCCATATTCTTTTGCAACAGGGCCTGTGGCCACTGCTCTCCCTTTTTCATTAAGAACATTACATGTTTTTAACATTTCATCAAAAACATTACATGTTCTTTTAGGTGAGTCTAAGTACTCGGGCCAGGCAACCCAAGTCCCATCAAATCTCCCACCCGGGGGTTCATAAACCAGACACCCACCTTGTAGGCAGGCCAAGGGACCTGAGCCCTGCTGAATTCCCCATCTCTCGGGCTCACGAACCCGGCACCCACCTAGTAGACAGGCGCTGAGCCCTGGGCCATGAGACCCAAGCCTGGCTGGATCCCCTACCTCTCGGGCTCACAAACCCGGCACCCACCTCACAGACAGGCCCCAGGATCTGAGCCAGACGACCCAAGCCCTATGAGTTCCCCCATCCCCAGGGCTCAGTAACCCGGCCCCCACCACAAAAGTGGACCCCACGACCTGAGCCAAGCTACCCGAGCCCTCTCAGACCCCCATCCCTGGGACTCACAAACCCAGCCCCTCACTGGGTCCAGGCTGACATGACTCACCTCACCTCAACGTCCACAATCTTGAGATTATGTCCATTCTCTCTATTCACTAAGATTTGAGGGCCCAGCACAGCCTGGCTTAGGCTAGTCTGCCCCCGTTCCAGCTCCTAATGGTGGGTGCTGCAGTCTGTCGCAGCCCAGCCTGATTGCTGTCCCAGAATAGGATCACTTTAGATTAGGTGGTCAAAGAAGACCTCCCTGAGGAGGCACCTTGGTTTTGGTAAGATTTATTTATTTATTTGAAAAATTAATAGAGAAAAGGGGGAGATCGTCCATCTGCTGGCTCACTCCCCAGTTGGCTGCAACAGCCAGAACTGATCTGATCTGAAACCTAGAGGCAGGAGCTTCCTCTAGATCTTCCACGTGGGTGCAGGGGCCCAAAGCCTTGGGTCATTTTCCCAGAGCGTAAGCAGGGAGCTGAGTCAGAAGTGGAGCAGCCGAGACATAAACTGAGTAGACAGCCATATGGAGTGTTAATGATTCAGGTGGAAGCTTAGCTTACCACGCCATGATAGTAGTGGCTTAGAACTAATGCTTCCCTCATTAGAAGTGGCTAGTTGCTCTAGGATCTGTGATAACATGCCAAGTAGAAGCCTGCGGTGCATGACATGAAGTGTGATACATGTAACATGTTGAAGAACTGAAAGAAAAGCTTTGTTGAACAGAGTGAGTAGGAGAGAGGGAACAGATTAAGTGGGAAGCATGATGGCTCACGGGAGTGAGAACAGTGCTGAAGCAGTGAGTCAGCTCAGTCTCTGGCAAGGTTTCCAGGGGCTCACGAAGCTTGCCTTTATGTTTCCTCTGTAGCCAGGATGGAGGTGTACAAAGGGACCTGACTCGAGTGCCTCTCCCCAGCCAGTTGTACAACTGGGCTGCACCGGAAGTGATCTTGCTGAAGGCAGCCACAGTGAAGTCTGACATCTACAGCTTCTCTATGATCGTGCAGGAGATGTTAACAGGTGACGAAAGCACACACTGATGGTGGACCACAGTCCTTACTTGTAGACTTGTAGGTTGGATTTTTTCCCCCACCCTCGAGTAGTTTTATAAAAACAAAGGACTAAAAAAAAGTCTTAAAGGAAATCTGTTTATGGAAAAGACAGAATGATCTCAAAAGTCTCTCTTTTAGCTATTAAGATGCAAAGAAAGCCCAGCTATCGGGTTGCTAATTATAGTACATTGAATTCAAACCAAGTTTTTTTAAAAGATTTATATTTATTGGAAAGTCAGATATACAGAGAGGAGGAGAGATAGACAGGAAGATCTTCCGCCCGATGATTTACTTCCCAAGTGACCACAACAGCCCGAGCTGTGCTGATCTGAAGCCGGGAGCCAGGAGCTTCTTCTGGGTCTCCCACGCAGGTGCAGGGTCCCAAGGTGTTGGGCACCCCTTCCAGGCCGCAAGCGGGGAGCTTGCTGGGAAGTGGGGCAGCCAGGATTAGAACCAGTGCCCATATGGGATCATGGTGCATTCAAGGTGAGGCCTTTAGCCATTAGGCCTCTGCACCAGGCCCAGCCTTAGGAACTTGTATGTGAAAACTGATTGGCCTCTGAGGGTAAAACATGAAATTAAACACCCCCAAGGCCCAGTAAGTGTATAAATAGTGCTGATTGAAGGAAACAGAAACCCTTCCAAATCAACATGACTTTAGTGTGAAGGGAATAGTTCCCATAGCTAGACAGTAAAACTTCTTCAACAGAGATATGCACATATACAGATAGTAAAATCACAGTTACTGAGGAGTCAATGAGAAGGAGCCATTTCGCAGTCTGTGCAGTCCCATTAGCAAACTGCATTTTCCATGAAATGAATGTGTTGGGCAACCCAGCTTAACGCCACCTAACTTTTCCCATACCAAGGTCTGCCAGTGGAGAGCCCATGAATATGTATCGCTGAGAATACCATTTCCTGTCTCTGTGGCAGGGATCTCCTTGGCAAGTGAGGAAGGTAGATGAAGTGAGGAAGGTAGATGAAGTGAGGAAGGTAGATTCTCATTTGTGACTGGGCTTACAGGTAGGTTCCCTCCCAGCCCCCTAGACAAGAACTTAACTAACTTACAAAACTTTGTCTTAGTATTATTTTTTTCTATGAATTTTTCTTTATAGACAACATACCCTGGAATGGTATAGATGGTTCAGTTATTAAAGAAGCCATAGTCTTAGGAAATTATTTAGAAGCGGATGTCAGACTTCCAAAACCTTACTATGATATTGTTAAGTCAGGCATCCAGATCAAGCAGAAAGACCGAACTATGAACCTTCAAGATATCCGGTATATTCTGAAGAATGACTTACAGGTAATTCCTAAAGCTTTTGAGAGTTTATTTCTGGCTCAGCCATCCGGGGGTGGAGAGCTGGAGACTTAAGAAGAAGCTGAAATAAGATGTAAGGAGTTTTGGAAGTCCTTATTTTGTTATTCGCTTTGTGGGTGGCAGGAGACTGAGGACTAGATCGGGGAGGTTCAACTGTGGGACATGGTGGAGAGCCCATGAATGGCAGCTGTTGCTTCAAGATACTGATAATGACAACAAGTTCATTAGGACTACGGTATCCAAGAGGAGTAAGAAGAAATTTTGTTTATACCTTGATTGGTTTCTTTCTTTTTTGTTTAAGATTTATTGTTATTTATTTAAAATGTAGAGCTACAGAGGGAAGAAGAGACAGAATCTTGTATTCACTGCTTCACTCCCCAGATGACTATGGTGGCTGGGGCTGTGGAAGTCAGCCAAGGCTAGATATCTGGATCTCCACATGGTATCCCACATGGGTCGCAGAAACAGCAAGCACTTGGGCCATCTTCCACGTTTCCCAGGATTAGAAGTGGAGACCTTAGAACTTGAACCAGTGACCATATGGGATGCTGGAATCACAGGCAGGAGCTTAACCAGCTATGCCACAGTGCCAGCTTTGTCTTGATTGATTTCTGAAACACCAGTGATATTCAAGTGACAGCAGATACACCCTTGACAACATCTCCTGTGTTACAGGAATTTATTGCTGTCCAGAGAACTCAGCCACCCGAGAGCCCCAGGGTGCAGAGATGTGAACCTCATCCTGACAGCAGCTTCTATTTAGGACTGACTTCAGAGCAGCCAAAGGAAACCCTCAACTTGGAAATCAAAGAAATAAAGGAAATGGGTATGGCCCCAATTCACACCTTAAACATTACATTGACACTGTTATGTTCTGAGAGTCAGTGCAACTGATTGACTCTTCCAAAGTGTATGTGGAATTTACATTAGGAGGGAAAAATGAATGTTTTAGGGAGAAATTAAGATCCTTAAGATTGTATTACATTTGGCGGGCTTTGTATATGCTTGAGTTGGATTCAGAACTAAGTAGTTCTGAATTTATTGTTCTGAGTTTATTGTTAGCATGATTACTTACAAGAGTTTATCTAATTGGGTCACAAATAAAATGCTTTTTTTTGGAAAGATCTATTTATTTGTTTGAAAGGCAGAGTTACAGAGAGAAAGGAGGAGACAGGTCCTCCATCTGCTGGTTTATCCCCAAATGGCTGCAATGGCTGGGGCTGGGCTGGACTGACTGGTCAGGAGCCAGGAACTTCTTCCTGTTCTCTCAGGTGGGGACAGGAGCTCAAGCATTTGGGCCATCTTCTGCTGCTCTTCCAGGCACATGCAGGGAGCTGTACCAGAACTGGACTAGCCTGGGTTTGAACCAGCATTCCTATGAGATAACAGCACTACAGGCAGTCTTTGCCCTCTATGCCATGGCGCCAGCCCTGTTATATTTTATTTTTAAAGATTTATTTATTTATTTATACTGCAAAGTCAGATATACAGAGAGGAGAGACAGAGAGGATTCACTCTCCAAGTGAAAAAAACAACGGCCGGTAGCTGAGCCAGTCCAAAGTCACGAGCCAGGAACTTCCTCAAGGTTCCCACATGGGTTCAGGATCCCAAGGCTTTGGGCTGTCCTCGACTGCTTTTCCAGTCCACAGTCAGGAAGCTTGATGGGAAGCGGGCCTGCCGGGATTCAAACCAGAGCTGATATGGGATCCTGCTGCATTAAAAGTGGGGACTTCATTCAGCCACTAGACCATCTCAGCAGACCCAATTCCATTTTTTTTAAAGATTTATTTATTTTTATTACAAAGCCAGATACACAAAGAGGAGGAGAGTCAGAGAGGAAGATCTTCTGTCCAGTAATTCACTCCCCAAGTGAGTGCAACGGCCGGTACTGCGCTGATCCGAAGCCAGGAACCAGGAACCTCTTCTGGGTATCCCACACGGGTGTAGGGTCCCAAAGCTTTGGGCCGTCCTCGACTGCTTTCCTGGGCCACAGGCAGGGAGCTGGATGGGAAGTGGAGCTGCCAAGATTAGAACTGGCCCCCATATGGGATCCTGGCGTGTCCAAGGCAAGGACCTTAGCTTCTAGGCCACGCCACCAGGCCCAACTCCATTATGTTTGAATTTAAAATTACTGTGTGCTCATTTTAGAAAATTCAGAACCATAGAAAAAAAGAAAATTACAATTTTAATTTCACCTCTTAGAAAAAAAGAGTTAGCATTTTGCCATCCCTTTCAACTTTTTTCTTTTTTCCTTCTTTATGGCTATTAAGTGCATTTGGAAAGCTTAGAATTCAGAGCCAGCACCTTGCAATCATCAGCCTTAATGGTCCCACACTACAGATGAGACAACTAAGAAGGATATGATGTGCTCAGGATCAGAGAGCCTGTTAGAGAATAGAAGCCATGTTGTCCAGTTGCAGCCAGTGGCCATTCACTGACTTGCCCTTCGACAGTTTAGGCCTCCTAAGTTCTCATTGTTTTATCTCCTTCATCCCATTCTCTGAAATTTGTGTACTTTTCAACCCAGAGTGGTGGGTGGCTAGTGCTGGCATTGTTTTTCAGTTATTTATCCCTGCTGTGATGCAGGGAGAGTGTGATCTTCCATTTGCTGGTTTACTCCTGTACATGGCTTCTACAGACAAGGCTGGTCAGGCTGAAGCCAGGAGCCAGGAACTCCACCTGAATCTTTGACTTGGATAACAGGAACCCAGATGCTTAGGTTATCTTCACTTTCTGGATGGGACGTGAAATAGCCAGGACCCAAGCGCCACTCCAGTGTGGGATGCAATGAGGCGTGCCTCAGGTGCCTCAGGTTTAACCTGCTGTGCCACGATCCTGGTCCTTCTCAACTGTCTTTATCAGGTACTCACCTAGAGCATAATCTCAGCTGATGTGAACAGTTGGAACTTTTCAGTGTAAAGAAAGCTATGAATGTCGGGGCCTGGAATGGTAGTCTAGTGGCTAAAGTCCTTGCCTTGCAAGTGCCGGAATCCCATATGGGCACCGGTTCTAATCCTGGCAGCTCCACTTCCCATCCAGCTTCCTGTTTGTAGCCTGGGAAAGCCGTTGAGGATGGCCCAAACCCCTGGCTCCTGGCTTCAGATCATCTCAGCTCTGGCCATTGTGGCCAGTTGGGGAGTGAATTATCAGAGGGAAGATCTTCCTCTCTGTCTCTCCTCCTCTCTGTATATATGACTTTCCAATAAAAATAAATAAATCTTAAAAAAAAGGAAGAAAGGTATGAATGTAGTCTTTAAGATTCAGGAGCCTGTACTTCCCACTGCCTGACAAGAGTGTTTTGGACATATTGTAAGTAAAGCATATTTCCTATTTGACCCCACCCATCACTCCTTCTTGCCCCACCTTGTGCTCCCAAATTTCTGCCTCATCCTTTGTCAGAGTGGAAACCTTCCCTCCAGTTATAAAGGTCCTCTTACCCTCTGATGAGTATATGCAACAGTCACCAGGAAAAGAGTGAAAACAAGCTTTCTGTATGCTTGTGCTTCTCAAGCAGAAAGCTGAGTCTGCTTAGCTGCTGTGAACGCTGTAATCAGTTGCTTGTTGCTGTTCTTTTAAACAGGCGGTCAGCCTCATTCACCAAGGAGTCACTCTTCTCCCACTGAGCAAGCCACTCCAGATCCTTTGACCCCGGATCCAAGTCTGACAGCCCAGGAAACTCCGCATCAGCCTAGCCCTCCCCCTGCCTCCTCGGTGGCTGAGGAGGCCCAGAGCCACAGCCCCAGTCGGCCAAGCCTCTGTAGCTTCGAAATGAACGAATTCTACTCAGGCAGCTTGGACCTGGGAGATGACCAAGAAGATACAGGAGCCACTTCGTCTCCGGACAGGGAGAGACCAAACCAGGCAGATGAGCTACAGTCCATGGAGGAAGAGCTAGACAAGATGGAGAGCGAGGCATGCAGCTTCTGTTCCAAGAGCTCTTCGGAAACTGACTCTGAGCTCTCCTCTGGGGACTGGGACTGGCAAAATGATTCTCTTAGTTCACTCAGCCTCCCTGAGCCAACCAGAGAGGCCCAAGGCACTGTGAGCAACAGGTCCATGACCGAAGAGTATATCAGTAAGTGTGTGCTGAATCTAAAGATTTCTCAGACGTTGATGCACCAGAATGCGGAGATGCTGAGGAGTGTTGAGCAGAAAATAGTTGAGGTGGAGATGGCGCATAGGGAGCTGGAGGAGCGCAGACTGCTGTCGGAGGCCTCGCGGAAGCTGTCCAATGTCCTCAGTTTACCCAAAGCCGTGGGCCCTCCATCTCTGATTTACATCCCTCCCATCATGCAGCTGCCTGGGAGCCAGCAGACAGACACCAGGGGCAACTGCCCAAGCCTGGCAAGGTCTCTCAGAGCAACTAGAGACTTTCAGGGAGGACAGTTTGACAAAAGACCCAGAAAAAGAAGTGGCAGTGACTGGAGACCTCTCACTCACGTTTCTGAAGAAGGCCCTGGACATCAGTCAGAGACAAGAAGACCTCAGGTAAGGTTATGTGGGAGCAAGGGCAACTTGAGTAGGACTCATGGCTGAGTTGAGCATTGCCCCTGCCTTAGGCGAATGCAAGCAGTGCCCAGCAAGGGGCTCTTGTCTTCAGCAGAAAAGGCCTCGAGGGTGGAATTTCAAGGTAGACAGGTTCCACCTTCATGGCAAACCCTATCCTTCATAGATTGATTGGCTTACTTCCTGAGGTGAGGTTTCATAGGTCAAATAGTGGGAATTTCACATGGTTCAATCTACTACATATGGTATTTTGGGCAGGTATTAATTCCCATTTTAAAATTGCTTAATCATTCATTTATTCATTGACTCGGTACACATAGAGCCAGAGGCTATCTTAGACTCTGGAATATGATGAAGAAGCCGCAAGTGCTGCCTGTAAGAAGATCAAATGCCCGCCTAGGACTGAAGCCTTGCTGGTCAAAGCAGGTGCCTCAGGAGAGCTGAGCTGACAGCTGAGAGGCTGGCCTGAGACGCTGGAAGCCCAGTGAGGTTCTGGGCTGGTTCTTCTACAGTGCGTGCCAGAAAGGGCCTAGTTCTCAGCCTGTGTCTCATTCCAGTGTGGAGCCTGACACCTGCCTACAGGTCTTTTAAAATTTTCTCTTTAATATTGTTTACATAGTTGAGAGGGATGCACGACCCTTTAGGTCTCTGATTAGAGTGGGGAGGGTCGAGGTATGGAGGAAGCTGGGTGGGACAGATACTTTAGTTATTTTCTTTTTATTCACCCTGCTTGCTGGGGTGAGGGGAGGGGACTGCTCCTTGCTGTCTAACTGTATCAGCCCCTGGATGGCATCTCAAAGATCCCGACGTGGGGAAGAGTGTTCCAAGGGTGCTACTTGAATGGTTTTGATAGCTCTGAGGATGACTTTGCTTTCATTGCTACAGGATTGAGAAAATCTTCCCAAGGTCTGTTGGTTGACCAAGTCCACCTCAGTGTGTGTCCATAGCTCCCCAGTCACTTGCTGCAAAGCTTGTCCTGGAGAATTCTTTAAATTGTTCTGATTTTCATCCTCTCACAACGCAGTCGGCATCCTTTGCTGGCCTAGATGAGCTGGCTGTCATGTCCCTCTATGCATCTGGGCATGCTGTCTATCCACTGTATGCAGCTGTATGCATGCATATGTCCCTGTGTGCATCTGGGCATGCTGTCTATGCACAGCAACTGAGGAGGCCCAGTCCCGATATGTGCTTTCCAAGGTCAGACCACATACCTTGTAATTTCCCCTGAGGCCGAGGTTTGATTCTGGTGATTTAGTAGGGGAATTTCCCCAAGAAGCTTCACCTGGGGTGACCTCAGACTTGACTCTTAGATGTGCCAACCAATGCAGGGTCAGGTTTGGTCTATCACCTGTATTAGCCAATGCATGTACCAGTGTATGCAACTGCCTGGTCAGTTCCGCTGCCAGCTCCAACTCTCCCCTGAACTGATGGGTACTGTGACCTAGCTTAGCCCAACACACACCAGCAGCTGCCACAGCCTCGTCAGAACAACCCCTAATAACCCATAGCAGGCCTGTCCCCGGCCCCGGTTTTTGGCTGTCCCAGCATGTGCTGTAGCCTAGCCTGGTCTGTCTCACATTCCATTCAAAAGCACTAGCAGGTGCGGGGGTCTAGCCCAGCACAGTCCACCCAGAGCACCAGCTCTTGCATTCACTAGTGGTAGCTGCAGCCCAGCAGGGGGGGGGTACCAGTGTTGCTGTACCGGGCCTGATCCCAGCCCCAGTTCTTGTGTGTTGGTGGGTGCTTCGACCTGGCCTGGCATAGCCTGATCTAAGTCTTAACTCTTGCTGGGGACTGTTGCAGCCTATCCCAGCCGTGCATGGTCTACACGCTGTCCTGGCTTTCGTGCATGCCAGCAGGTGCTGCAGCCTGACCCATCCCCAGCCCAGGTTCCTGTGCTCCCTGTGGTATAGTAGGTGAGATCCCCAAGTTGTACCAGGCCTTCTCCCAGCCCTGGATCTCATGTATGCTAGCAAATGTCATGGTGCCTTCTTGGCTTGATCTGCTCTTAGTCCTACCCTTGCATGTGCTGGTGAGTGCTGTAGCCTGGCCCAGCCTGGCCTCCTTCCAACCCAGATTCCCTCAAGTGTCAGGTGGGTTCCTGTTAAGTGGGTTCTGCTGTCCAGCCTGGCTTGGCCCGTCACCATCCCCAGTTCTTGAGTAAACTGGCGGTACTGCAGTACCACAGAGGCAAGCCCAAAAGTCCCCTACAGAATCTGTTTCCAGATATGATTTGTGTTCCAGTTGGTGCTGTGGCCCAACCTAACATGGCCTACCCCCTACCCTGACATTTCTAGGGGGTTAGCCCTACCAGGCATGTCCCCAGCCACAGGTTTTGTAAGTTCCACTGGGTGGCAGAAAGTGCTACTTAGTCCAGCCCAGGTTTCCCTGGGTGGTTGAGTGCCTTGGCCTGACCCAGACATGGCCTCTGGCTTCCCCCTCAAACCACCCCAACTCAGCTCTCTTGCCTACCTGCAAGCACAGTGGCCCAGTCCCTGGAAGACACTAGAAGTCATTCCTTCGCTGTGTTACCTGCCCTCAGGTGCTCCCACTCCAACACTTCCCCAGACCCCCTTTTCTGGGCAGTTTCCAGCACACACACACCCACCCTCATTCCCCTGCCTTGCCTGAGTGCTAGGGTTGTGTTTCCTTTCCCAGAATTTCCTAACTCTCTATGTATCTTTAAAAAAAAAATAGGCAACTGTGTTGGCACACGTATAGTTCATGCAGAGGTGGCATTAACCAGGCCCAGGATGCCTTCCACATTTTGGCTGCTTTTCTCCCAGCAGTGTAACACTTGCCAAATAAAAGACAGCCTAGGCAATTGCTTGCATTTATATAGCTGTTTGCATTTTTGTTTGGTTATGTTTTACTTTCATTTATTTATTTTTGAATCTTATTTTTACCGGAAAGGCAGATTTACAGAAAGTGAGACAGAGAGAAAGACCTTCTGTCTGCTGGTTCACTCCCCAAGTAGCCGCAGTGGCCAGAGCTGAGCTGATCCAAGGCAGAAGCAAAGGAATTGAACAGACATTTCTCTCTCTTTTTAAAAAAAAATTTTTATTTGTTTATTTATTTTATTATATATATATTTTAATTACATTGTATTATGTGACACAGTTCTATATAGGCACTGGGATTCCCCCCACCCCTCTCCCAACCCTCCTCCCATGGTGGGCTCCTCCCCCCATTGCACAACCACAGTTCAGGTTTAGTTGAGATTCCTTCATTGCAAGCATACACCAAGCATAGAGTCCAGCATCTCATTGTCCGGTCAAGTTCAGCGGCTTCTTGGGGAGACCCTCCCCGGTCCGAAGGCAGAGCCAACAGAGTAGAATCCCGGTCAATTAAAAACCCCAACATAACATCAGCAACAATATATAACGTTAAGGGATAAATTGACAAAGTATTGAGCAACCAATTTGTCAAAATTGGATGCATGATCTTAACGGCTTCCTGTGGCTATTTCAATGACATTTCAACAATTGAGGTGCGAAACAGTTTTAGGAAGGGTGTGCAGAGAAATCTTCCATACCTTGGTGAGGAGTACTTAATCCCCTTGTCCTACCTAGTAAGGTGTGTGTGAGTCCAGGCTGACCAAGCCTTCCTTGTTGTTCTCTGCCTATCCATTCCAATTTGTGAGTGTGTGTGTGTGTGTTGCCGGGGGGGGGGGCTCTGGAGCATCCCTCTTGGTCATTGCAGAGAGGGTGAGGACCCGAAGTTGGAGCTAAGTAAGAATCAGAGATAGCTCCTCCCCCTAGTCCTGAAGGGAGTTTACTGATCTTCTGTTTCTGAAGACCGCTCAGGTTTCCTAGTTGTTGTTCCGATGGCCTTGGATCCTATGACGAAGGATTCAGCTTCTTCCATCCCGTGTGGTAGGTCCAAAGTGGGGGGATGTCCTCTGAGTTCTCAGCCTCCGAAGGCATTCCAGTCCCCCGTGGTCTCTTTGGCAGTTGGGATGTGGTCCTTGGCGCCCGTACTGATAGCCCTTGATGGGGATCCGGGAGACTCCAGGTTTGGGATACAAGCCTCCTCCTGCCTACCTGCTCCACTCTGTGGTCCCCCACTGCTCTGTGCACATGACCTCCTGTTAATAGGTTGTCAGGGTCGCTCTTGATTCCCCCTATATGTCTTTGTAGTTTTACTGTACAGACATTTCTCAAAAGAACAAAATGAAATAGCTGGGCCTGGCACGGTGGCCTAGAGGCTAAAGTCCTCACCTTGCATATGCTGGGATCCCATATGAGTGCCAGTTCTAATTCCGACAGCTCCACTTCCCATCCAGCTCCCTGCTTGTGGCCTGGGAAAGCAGTCGAGGATGGCCCAAAGCATTGGGATCCTGTACCCGTGTGGGAGACCTGGAAGAAGTTCCTGGCTCCTGGCTTCGGATAGGCACAGCACCGGATGTTGTGGTCATTTGAGGAATGAGTCATCAGATGGAAGATCTTTCTGTCTCTCCTCCTCTTGTATATCTGACTTTGTAATGAAAATAAAATCTTTTTAAAAAATGAAATAGCTAATGGACACATAAAAAAAAAATGCTGAGGCTCCCTAGCTGTCAGGGAACTACAAATGAAAACCACATTGAGGTTCTACCTAACTCCAGTGAGACTGGTCTACATTCAACTCTACTAACAACACCTGCTGGTGTAGATGTGAGGGAAAGGTACCCTCCTTCACTGCTGGTGGGAGTGTAGCTAGTACAGTCACTATAGAAGTCAGTGTGGAGAGTGCTACGGGGACTGGTAGTTGACCTGCTATATGACCCAGCTGTCCCACTTCCAGGAATGTATCCAAAGGAAATGAAATCTGCATATGAGAAAGGTAATCATATATACATTAAATATATATTTTTTTAAATTTGAAAGGTAGAGTTACAGAGAGAAGAAAGAATGGTCCCACAATTGCTGGCTATTCCCCAAATGACCCCACCAAGTCAGAGCTGAGCTGCTTAGGAACCAGGAGTCTCTTCTGGGCCTCTCACGTGGATGCAAGGGCCCGAGGATTTAAACTATTATCCACTCCTTTCTCAGGCCATTAGCAGGGAGCTGGATTAAAAATGGAGCGTCTTGGCCTGGCGTGGCCTAGCAGCTAAAGTCCTCTCCTCTCATGCGCCGGGATCCCATATGGGCGCCACTTCTAATACTGCTGGCCCCGCTTCCCATCCAACTTCCTGTGTATGGTCTGGGAAAGCAATTGAGGACGGGCCAAAGCCTTGGAACCCTGCACCCGTGTGGGAGACCTGAAAGAGGCTCCTGGCTTTGGATCAGCTCAGCTCCAGATGTTGCGGCCACTTGGGAAGTGAATCATTGGATGGAAGATTTTCCTCTTTGTTTCTTCTCCTCTCCACATATCTGACTTTCCAATAGAAATAGATAAATCTTAAAAAAAAAATAAGTGGAGCATCCAGGATAATAATTGGTGTTCATATGGTATGCTAGTGCTACAGGCACCCATATGTGCTCCCGGTACATTCAAGGCAAGCACTTTAGCTGCTATGCTATTGCACCAGGCCCCAGAATTATCTTCTAAGAGGCATGGGAAGTTTTAGTTTTCATTTAGAAAACCAACTGGATGCAATGGAGATGCTTGGCTGAGACTAGGTGTGGAATGATGAAAAATCAAGGGCACAAGGAGAGGCCACATGGGGACTTCCTGACTTTCTGGATTTGCCCAACATCCAGCTGAAAGCAGCTGGGCGAGTGTGCTCAGGCACCAAGCCGCACCCAGCTGAACCTTGTCAAATTCCTGCCCCACGGAATTGTGAGTGCGCATGCAATCTTCCTTCCAGCGGGGTCATCTCTCATTCCTGACCCTCCTTGGCAGTACCACTAGACCCTGGCAAGTTTCCATCACTGATCTCAAGCTCTAAGATAGCAAGGTTAATCCATGAATTCTTCCAGCTCCAAAACTCTGTGATCCAAGATGCAGCCTTCATTTTACGAGTGAGCTTGTTCATATTCATCCATTCCTTCACTCCTACGGTGACCACCGGTCAAGAACCTCTATACAAAAAAGAAGAAAAATAAGAGAATAAAATGGGGCCCAGTGTGACAGCCTTGCATGCGCTGGCATTCCATAAAGGCGCTGGTTCATATCCTAGCTGCTCCACTTCCCATCTGGCTCCCTGCTTGTGGCCTGGCAGGGCGGTCGAGGACGGCCCAAAGTTAGTTATTTGAAAGGCAGAGTGACACACAGAGAGAAGAGGCACACAGGTTTTCTCTCTGCTGCCAGGATTAGAACCGGCGCCAATATGGGATAGCGGCACGTGCAAGGCAAGGACTTTAACCACTACGCTATCACACCAGACCCTGTAGCTTTTACTTTTACTATATTTTATTTTCATGGCATCCTCACTGGTGGATGTTATTGTCCAGATTTATGGGTAAGGAAAGAAGCTGTAGTACAAAACTCTTTTAGGTTATTCTGAGTGAGGCTTAGACCAGTTTCCAAGGCTCAGGGTTCCTGCCATGGAAATATACCTTCATATTAACATGAGCTCCTATGTGTGAGGCTGGGTGGATCTCAGGAACACATTAGGGTTTTGATAACTGTCTTCCTGCCCTCTCTATGTGTGTGTACTTTGCTGACCAGTTTCCTGCAGGCCAGCATTTCTGGTCAAGGCTACCAGGTAAGTAATGGGGCTCGGGGACAAGAAACATGCAACGGGAAATCATGTTGATAGATCTGGTACGTTGGACGTGTTTAACCAACATGGCTCTGGAGGTGGAGGGTGAGAGTGGCAAGAAAGGGAATTCTCTCATCGCAGCGCTGAAGCCTGTTTGTTTTTTTTAAGCAGGTAGCTCTTGGTAGTCCTGGGAAGGATAACACGGGTGAGCAATTTGAGCATGCTCAAGAAGCCAGGGTCAATCTGGGAAGAAGCCAGGACCAGAACACTAGTAGGTGGGTCCGCATCTTACTGTTCTTTGTGTTGCCATGCCCTGCACTCCATGTGGCCCTGAGACTCTCAGGATCTTCATAAGTCCAGTGACAAAGGACTGTGACAAAGAGCTGTGCAGAAATAGCTCTTGACAGGCTCTCTGCTAAGTGTTGGGAAAAAATATGATGGAAATACATAAAAGTGCTTCCACATTGACCAGACAGAACTGTTACACCTCAAAAGCCAACTGGCACTGTGCTGTAGCAAGGCAAGCCACCACCTGTAGCACCAACATTCCATATGGGGACACTTAGTGTCCTAGCTGCTCTCGTCCAGCTCCCGGCTAATACACCTGGGAAAGCAGCAGAAGTAGGCACAGGTGGGAGGCCTACATGAAACTCCTGGCTCCTGGCTTTGGATCGGCAATGCACCAGTCATTGCGGTCACTTGGGGAGTGAATCATCGGATGGAGATCTTCCTCTCTGTCTCTCTTCCTCCCTGTATATCCGCCTTTCCAATAAAAGTAAATAAATCTTAAAAAAAAAAAACTTGCTATGAGATCAGCTTTAACAAAAAATATTATGCATGAGATCGTACAGGGTTTGTGTTTCTATGGCAATTGTGATTGTCTTCTGAAAATTTCCCAAGAGCACTTTTAGAATCATGAAATCTAAACTTGTAACTTGAAAGAAATCTTAGAGATCTTCTAACTGGGTCTTTTCATTTCTTAGCCAAGGAGGGATGAAACAGTCCAATACCCATGCCAAAGTCACACCACTAAATAGCATACCCTTGATCTTGTCGAGCCTCCCGCAGGGACCTCCGTGTCAGGACTCTGCCAGGTAAAGCGTCTGGCAGGACAGGGGAAGGGTGGTGGTGGTCTTGCACCCTCTGGTGGTGGGAAGCAGTCGGTGCAACCTCAAGAATAACGGAGTAGGGGGCATTTTTTGGTTGGTCTTCAGAACTGTTAGGAATTTGAATGAACTGATGTTTGTGTCCATTTCCCTCTCATGCCCTCTCTCCCAAAAAGGGTTACTGTAGAGGCTGTGCCTTCTGAAATCTCTACTGCAAAGTCAAGAAATAAAGAAGATGATGGAAGGGTACACTTAAGATGGAAAAGTGAGTATAAAATCATGAAATGTTAATCAGAATGAAGCAAGACACGTTTCTAACCTGGTACTTGTTAGTATAAATTCTTCTAATTCTTTTTTTTTTTTTAAGATTTCTTCATTTCTATTGGAAAAGGAGGGTTTCTTTGTGTGTGTGTGTTTGTTTGTTTTTGTTTTTGTTTCTCAAATCAGAGAGACAAAGATCTATCCGCTGGCTCACTCCTCAAGTGACTGTAATGGCCAGTGCTAAGCTGAGCTGATCCAAAGCCAGGACCCAGAAGCACGTGCAGGGTCCCAAGGCTTTGGGCCATCCTCTACTGCTTAGCCAAGCTACAAGCTTAGAGCTAGATGGGAAGTGAAGCAGCCAGGACATCAACTCATTAGGGATGGTAGTGTCACAGTTGGTGGCTTGATCTGCTACATCACAATGCTGGCTGCTTATCTTAAACTTCAAAGGAAACTATAGAAAAATAGAAATGAAGCTATGCATATATGTGCATCCACCCCAAACTGAGATTGAAGCCTTCTGGAAAGCCTAGAGAAGTTTAGAATCCTTTCTGACAACTACTACAGACTGAAAACTGCAGCTCTCATTTCTCTTGTTAAGTCAGCAAGAAAGTTCACTTACAAGTGTTCTGGTGCTTCCTACTCTGGAATTCAGCACTGTGGGTTGCTGCTTGCGGTAACTCACTGGAGTTTCCTTGCTCTGTCATCAGCTCTCCTCTCTCCTGTAGACTAAACAAGGCAAGGTCAGGATGATGGAGCTGTAAAAATTGTCGTATGAGCTATGGCGGAATTGCATCTCTCTTCAAAATGAAAACCTATCCTCCCTAGTGTTAAAAATGATGTTTTTAACGCTGCTTTCTTTTGCACCCAGTGGAAGTGGAAGCAATAGCAGAGAAAGCAGCTACCGGGCAGCTCACAGTACCTCCTTGGCATCCTCAGAGTTTGACCTTGGAGTGTGGGGCAGAAAGCAAGGCTGACCCGCTGCTGCAGCCTCCCACGAGGGGCCCTGAGAACAGGAATTTGCAGCGAGTTGTAGACTACCACAGGGAACCTGATGAACCAGGAGGAACTGGCAAGTTCAACAGATTGATCAACAGTGGCTGCGACCAGCATGGCAGACAGACCGGGCCTTGCAGCTTCACCAGTAAGTTCGCTCGGGGGGATGGGGATGGGCTAGGAATAGATGAGCTTCATCAAGTTATCAATTCTCAAAAATAGGCAAGCATCCTGGCTTCTTTATTTTGTTTGATACTCTTTTCCTACCTATCTGGGAATTTTGAATTCCAGGGGAAAGTAAAATAGAACTTATATTCCACTGTGCTTCCTATAGGCAAAGAAATCCATACCCTCATGAATTTTTCTTTTCTTTTTTAAAAATCTGTTTGAAAGTCAGAATTATAGTGTGTGCATATATCTTCCATTTGCTGCTTTACTCCTCAAATTTGTGCATTGAGGAGCAACTGGGCTGGTCTGAAATAAGGAGCCAGCCTTCATTTCTTCCGTGTGGTTACAGGGGCCCAAGCGTTTCAGCCATCTTCCACTGCTTTCCCAGGTGCACCAGCAGTGAGCAGGATAGGAAGTGGAGCAGCTGGGTTTAAACTGGTGCCCATATGGGATTCCAGAACTACAGATGGTGGCTTAACCTGTGTGTGCTATAATATCAGCCCCAAACTGAACCAGAACTCTTTTGTCCAAAGGTGTCAAAATATTCTCTATCCACTGGACCTTGTCTTGGGTCTAAATTGGCAAAGAATCAAACCTTCTGTACCCGGAGGGACATGGACCACTACTTTCACCATCTGTTTCCTTATATTGTATTTTTATTCTAGAGATAAGCCTGCTGGCCACCAGAGGCCTCTGCCAGTGGAACCTCCAGGTATATGAGATTTACTGTCACCGGTTACAGAATACAGGTTGCAGATTTACAGGCTGTGTATCTGCCTGGTAGTTTGTTTGCAATCAGGTCATAGACTATAATTTCATAATTGTTTGTAAATAGGAAAAAAAATAAAATTGTCATCTAACATAGACAGGAAACCTATTGGCTTGGGTTTTCTTGGTATTTAGAATTTGTTTGTTGTCAAGCATCACTCTTGAATGGGCGAAGTCTCTACTCTTTGGACTAAACATAACTGATGAGGCCCAGATAGCTGTGGCAGAACACATCTGCATCTTTTCTCTTACACCAGCCTTTTCCCATTTCATGTGTCCCAATGTTAGTGAATGATTTTGGCCCTGATTGTATTATAATCATTAGGTATCAGACACGTGTCCCCTGGAGAAAATGAACAGCGAGAGCATAGCGAAGCCTTGAAAGCAAGTTCAGAGGCATCTGCAGTCATTGAGAAATCTTTCAGTGTAAGTAATGTGGCTTGGAGAGCCAAGCTGAGCCTGAGGCTCAAATAAACTGGAACTAAGTTGTTACATATCCTGGTACCAAAATAGTATCTATACTAGGTTTGTTTGTTTGTTTGTTTTGTTTTGTTTTTGGTTGGAGCTCATGCCTTCCTGTCACTGATACGAATAAAGTGTTTTGTTTCTTCCCTGTTTAATACTTCTTGAGTGGGTTCAACTCAGTGTATTCTGCGTCTTAGAGTTTAGAGAGAACGCAGTGTAGGGTTCTGCTCTGGGATTTGAGCTCCCCCATCTAGGTGGGTGGACATGACCAAGCTCAGGGGTGTGATAAGAGTGCCTTCCCTTGCACTCCCCTCTGGGGCCCAAATTCAGCTCTTTTTTTTTTTTTTCAAGATTTAATTGAAAGGCAGATCAGATTTACAGAGAAGAAAGAAACAGAGAGGTCTTCCATCTGCTGGTTCACTCCCCAAGTGGCCACACTGGCCAGAGCTGAACCAGTCTGAAGCCAGAAACCAGGAGTTTCTTCTGGGTCTCTAATGCAGGTGCAGGGTCCCAAGGCTGTGGCCCATCCTCTGCTGCTTTCCCCAGCCACAAACAGGGAGCTAGAAGGGAAAAAAGAGGACTTTAGCCACCAGGCTACTGTACCAGACTAATAATAACAATAATAATAATAATAATAATTATTATTATTATTATTATTTGAATAATAATCGAATAATTATTTTGAATAATGTTTGAATAATAATTATAATAATAATAATTATTATATTATAATATTATAATTATATATATTTATATATAATATATAATATTATAATAGTATATTTATATAATATATATTATATATAATATATAATTATAATTATATATATAATATATAATATATATAATATATAATATATAATTAAATAATATTAAATATATAATATATAATTATATATAATATATATATAATTAATATATAAATATATTATATAAATATTATTTTATATTATATAATTATATTATATATTATATATATAATATATTATATATTATATATAATATTATAAATATATAATATATATATTTATTATAATATATATAATATTATTACAATATAAAATTATTATTATAATAATTATAATATTATAATATAATAATAATAATAATAATTATTATTATTATTATTATGACACTGTGGCTCTCCCTGCACCTCCACCTCATCCCCAAACAAAAAGTCAGCTCTTTATTCAGTGGAAGGGATGTCTTTGTGCTGAACAGATGTGCCCAGCAGGATCCTTGAGGGCAAATAATTTCCTAGCCTTTTTTTTTGGAGGGGGGGCGGAGCATTTACAGTTCTACTTAAGGGGTTTCACAAGCTCTGAGCGATAGGCTAGTCAGAAAAAAGAACCAAATCTTTTTTAGTTGTCATTGACATGGTGCCACAATAACTAAAGATTATAAATAGCAGTGCAGAATAACAACATATAAAAATACTATAGTGAAAAAATGTAAGGTCTTTCAAAGAACACAGTATTGCATTTATTCATAGTATGCAAACCACTCACAGAGGTTGTTGTTTCTTGAGGGCTGGCAGGAGATTAAGCAGACTGGGAGGAAAAGTGTGTGGCAAAACCAGCACCCAAAGATAGAAGTCACAGAGTCCTCACAAGGGGGTGACAAAAGGTGGACACAAGAACCATTTGTCTGGGGTAGTCTGGGCATGATCAGTAAAATAAACAGAAAAAAAAAAGGTAGGAAGATAGATATGCTGAAAAAATAGCTGCTACTTTTTTAGTGTATGAATTTTACTGTTATTATTGAGATGATACTGTGGTCTTAAAAATCATGTTATTTCATTTGTACAGCATAAGACCTGCGGGGCTGCCAAATGTTGAGTAACTTAAGCCTTTTTAACACACAAGCCATGTCTGCCCTTGGGGGAGGTCAGGATGTCCAGAAGCAGCTCCCAGCTTGACTTGTCCAGGGCTTTCTTCTCACGTGGAATGTTAAAGCAAACAGGTCATTCCCCCCACCCCCTCCGCCGCCCATTCTGCAGATAAGGAGGCCAGACTCAGACAGTGCCCCTCCCCACTGATTCCTGTGGCAGTTCACCAGAAGGCAGGCAAAGGCCCATGTGCCAGTTCACAGTGTCTTACTGACTGCTGGGTAGTTTTGGATAACCCTGATATTACCACTAAATCTAGCTGTAAAATAATTTACTTACAACTAACAGCAACTTAAAAGTGATCTCGTTATTAATAGGATCAGTCCGTGCATTCAACTTGTTCACCAGAGACTTCTGAGGATTTAACAGATGAATTTTTAACTCCAGACCATGAGTACTTTTACTCCTCAGCTGCTCGAGAAAACTTAGATCTAGAGGTAAAAATCACATTCAGTGTAAGGTCCATTTTCACCTTTCTCCATTGCCTTCTTTTAAATCACTTTTGTTGAGAAAAACAGCTACATGTGACAGTATACAATGTCCATTTACTGGTACCTTCATGCATGTTTGAAGAAAGTATCTGAAAATTAAGCTTCTGAAAATGGAAAGTCATGTGCAGTTTCTGCTAAAATTACCATTTCTGCATTTGTATACAATTGTACTTTTTGAAAAAAAATTTTTTCATTCATGCTACGTAATATGCATATCCTTCTTGTGGGAAGAGAAGAGAACCATCCTTTCTCTCTGCAGGAAGGCTGATGATGTGCGCATGTGGGGAGCTAGCCCAGCTTGCCAGGCCTTGAGGGTGGGAGAGCCACAGTTAGGGGGTTCAGCAACGGATGCCAGACTGTCCAGCAACCAGGTTGTTGTGGGGATCTGCTAGGCTTTGCAAGAGCCTACTTGCCTAAAGTATTTTCATTTGTAGAATGAAATACATTGGATTCTCATATTTGCTTATCTAATATCCCATGTAACTGTCCATCTTTTTGGAGCCTTTAACTAATTAGAAAAGTGGTATGGCAGAAAGGAAGGATTGTACATGTCCGTTTCAGATGAAACTTGATGCTTTAGAAGTATAATTTCCACTTACTTGCAGTTCTGAAAATTCAGGGAAGGCTGTTTTCCGTTATAAATAATCCCTTTTAAATATTCCTCATTTTGTTCATGTGCAGAGTAGAACATTAAGACATCTTTAATAAAATAAACACACACACACACACACAGTGGGCCTTCCATATCCATAGGTTATACATCCATGGATTCTACCGACCACAGGTAACACATATTTGGAAAAAAGTTGTATCTGTACTGAACACACACAGGTATGTTTTCTTGTCACTATTTATTAAACAGTACATACAGTAGAACAACTCTTTACATAGCATTCACATATGTTAAATATAAGTAAATCAATGAGGATTTAAAGTATACAAGAGTATACTTTGCAGGTTATAAGTGATTACCATACCATTTTCTATAAGAGACTTGAGAAGTTTCTCTAGATTTTGATATACCTGGGTTAGTTCTTGACCCAACTCTCAGGGAGACCTAGAGATGCCTATACATGAAGGATAACTCAGAGAAAACTTCACAGAGCTTAATTGTGCCTGAATTTTCACAAGCCAAGCACGTTGTATATAACCAACACCCAGATCCAAAGGAACATTATGGAACCATTATTGAAGCTTTCTGCCTCATTGAGTAGTTGTACAATCAAGGTCATGTTTTCAAACTCCTTTGGCTCATCTAATAAAGCTCCCAAGAACCAAATCAGCTTTGTTGGCAGATTGGGGTGAGCAGAGGACATAATATAAAGAGGGGGAAAATCGCGTAATTTTTTCTCACAAGGGAAGAAGGCAGGACTGATTGAATGGAGCGTTAAGCACAAATAAGTAATCAATGTCTATAAAGCAGATTTGGGATTTTTCTATTAAAGATATGGGGCCCTTACAAAGATTCTCAAAGTTTGACACGAAGAAATTCTCTCAGTCTTTAAGTGATGTCTGCCTCCAGTAAACCTCCTTTCCTTGCTGTTTTTTTTTCATTCCCTCATAGACCTCAAGTCCCATAGAAGACTTGGAAGTTCAGGGTGCACTTGCTCAATCTCAAATCTCTGGTAAGTTCTTCGGGCCTATTCATTTAAGAATCACTTAAAATTTTTTATTTATTTGAAAGACAGAGTTACACAGAAAGGGAGAGAGATTTTTTTGCTCCCCAAGGGGCCATGACAGCCAGAGTTGATCTTATCTGAAGCTGGAAATCAGGAGTCTCTTTCCAGGTCTCCCACATGGGTACAGTAATCCAAGTTCTTGAGCCATCCTCCACTGTCTTCCCAAGCCATAAGCAAAGAGCTGAATTGGAAGTGTAACTACTGGGACATGAACCCATGCCCACATTTGGTGCTGGTGCCACAGGGTAGATGATTAGTCTGCTGCGCCACTATGTAGCTCCCCCCATGACCACTTGAAATGGGCCTGGCCTGTCATGATCATTTCATTTTATTTGGATAGCATTGGTTGGGGATGGAAAAGGTTAGGATGATTAATTCAGAATACTAGGACCAGTTCAGTGTAAACATCTGAAGTATGTGAAAAAACTCTGGTTTCACTGTTTCCCTTTTTCAGCTCTTCTCCGCTCCTTTTCCACTTTGATATGTAGTCCCTTACGTATAAGAGGATGCAGCAGGGCTACAGTGGGTTGCATGTTGGAGTCAGGTCCTGACTTTTTTGGCAAACAGAAAAATTGCTTCCCTGCAGGGTTCCATTTTCTCCTTCTCTAAAATAAAGGAGAGGTTGGAGATTTTTTTTTTTTAAGATTTATTTATTTTTACTGGAAAGTCAGATATAAGGAGAGGAGAAGAGACAGAGGAAGATCTTCCATCCATTGATTCATTCCTCAAGTGGCTGCAACAGCCGGATCTGTGCCAATCCAAAGCCAGGAGCTCAGAGCCTCTTCTGGGTTTCCCACATGAATGCAGAGTTCTAAGGCTTTGGACCATCCTCAATTGCTTTCCCAGGCCACAAGGAGGTAGCTGGGTGGGAAGCAGGGCCACTGGGATTAGAACTGGTGCTTATATGGGATCCTGGCACATTCAAGGTGAAGACTTTAGCTGCTAGGCTATCACACAGGGTCCTGCAAATTCTAAAATCTGAAAAGTTCCCTCAAGCTTTAAGTTGTGCTTACTGGAAACTGCATTATGCCTTCCAGGAATTCAGCTCACTTGGGTCCCGACATCTCCCCACTGGAGTGGCTTCAGAGCTGCTCGGCAGCTGCATTGTTGGGGTGGGCCTTCCCAGTGCCTGCCAGATCACCTGGACTGAAGCACTCTGTAGGGGAGCCAGGAGCCCTGGAAACAAGGAAAGCCGCTCTACCTGTTCTTTCATTATACATCAGGACAGTGGGCCTGGCGTGATAGACTAGTGGCTAAATCCTTGCCTTGCATGTGCCAGGATCCCATGTGGATGCCAGTTCGTATCCTGGCTGCTCCACTTCCCTTCCAGCTTCCTGCTTGTGGCCTGGGATGGCAGTAAAGGACAGCACAGAGCCTTGGTGCACTGCGCCCATGTTGAAGACCCAGAAGCTCCTGGCAGGCTTTGGATCAGCTCAGCTCTGGCTGTTGTGGCCACTTGGGGAATGAACCAGCAGAAGGAAGGAAGAGCTTTCTTTCTGTCTCTTCTCTCTTTATATCTAACTTTCCAATAAAAAACAAAAAATCAATCTTTTTAAAAAGAATAAACCGGGACAGTCCCAGGCTGAGAGGGAAAGTGGCTACCTGCCCTGTCTCCTTAGTACTCAGGACCCTATCCCACCCCTACTCCTTAAGTGCAGTTGGTGGCCAACGGGCGCAGTCAGTGCCCAGGGAATGTACAAGCTAATGGTCTTTTCTATTTGAATTCTCCAGTGAACAGTTTTTGGTCACAACATTCCTTGTTGTCTGTTGATAGGAATCAGGTCAGTAAGCTTTCTCAAAAAGACAAAGCATTTGTCTCCAGGAATAATTGTGTGGTCATGAAGAAGAGACTAATAAGTGGCCTGATTGTATGATGAGTATCAGAATGCAGATTTCCCTTCTGAATAAGGGAAATAAACTTTGAGAACAACCCCCACCCCACCCCTGTACCACTGAAACTAAACGTAATTAGGAAAACAGGTTGTTTATTGAAATCATTGCTCATTTTTCGACCTGACCAAAAGAAATTGTAGTAAATGAAAATGATCATTTGAGTTGGCAAAACTTTCATTCTTAAAATATATATATTTTTCCAGATGAGGAAAAGTTCCACTTTGAAAAGAATGCTGAGATTCTGATCAAGTCTCCCTTCCAGCTTAAACAAAGGTATGGTCTTACTGTTTCACTGTCTCAGGCTCCAAGGAGCAGTGTTCAGTGATGATAATGTCCCCATCTTTATATAATGCTTGTCTTTTTTCTTCAGTGAGGGAAAGGATATAATGCAGTAAGCACATTTGTAAATATCTATACGATATTGTCCACACATTTATTATACTATATGAATATTAACTTCCAGATATGAGTGCAGAACATGGTATTTGGCCGTTTTGGCCTGCTTTATTTCACTCAGCATAGTGATCTGCAATTCTATTGTTTTGCAGATTTCAAGATCTCATTCTTTTTTATAGCTAGTATTCATTCATTTTGTATGTACACCACATCAGTTGTCCATGATGGGCAAGTATGTTGAATTCTTCTCTTTGCTATTGTGAATTGGGCTTTAATAAACGTGGGAGTACATGCACCTTTTTCATATGTTGATTTCATTTCTTTTGGTTATATTCCTAGAAGTGGGATAACTGGGTCATATGGTAGACCTATTTTTAGTTTTTCAAGGAATCTCCATACTGTTTTCCAAAATGGCTGTAATAGTTTATATTCACACCAACAGCTTGTTATAATTCCTTTTCTCCACATCCTTGCCAGCATTTGTTATTTTTTGACTTTCTGATCATTGCTGCTCTAACTCGGTTAAGATGATAGTGAATTCCCTGGTGACTAATGATGCTGAGCATTTTTAAAATGTGTTTGTTGGCCATTTTGAACAATGTCAATTTAGCTCCTTTGTCCATTTATTAACTGGATTGTTTATTTTGTTGTTCAATTTATATGTTTTCGAATATCTTATGAAATATAGTCATTTACCAAATGCATACTTGCAAATATTTTCTCCCATTCTATTGGTTGTCTGTTAATTCTGTTGATTGCTTCCTTTACTATGGGGAGGCTGCTAACTTTGAGATATTATTATTCTTATTTTTACTTTTATTGCCTGTGCTTTTAAGGTTTGATCCAAAAAATGTTTTGCTTATCTTTGAATGTACTAGTTATTATCTTAGAAAAATTTGCTTTTATAGTTTGGCTTTATTTGCTGAGCTTTATTAGGATTTGGGGTGGTGGTGGGTCATTGTATTCAGATCATGACTGTGGCGTTCTACCCATGTATGACCGATCAAGGTCAAGGTTCTCAGGATTCTCAACCCTTGCATTCTGTTTCTCAGCTGTGGACAAGGGATGTGAACCCTTTCCAAGGAACAAGAAGTAATTAAATAGCTACTAGGTGTTTATCCCAGGGAGATGAAGACTCGTGTTCACACAAAAATACATCCATGCATGTGTACAGCAAATCCATTCGTAACAGCCCAATACTCCAATCTAGGGGTCCTTCTTACCAAATGAATGTGTTACAGACAGTGCTGTATCTCTGCTATGGACTCCTACTTAGCAGTAAAAAGCTCAAACCATTGATACTGCAACAACCGGGACACATCTCCAGAGAACAACACTGGATGGAAAAAGAATTCCAAAATGTTATTTTCTGTATGATTCCACTCAGGCATTTCGTCTTAAAATGATGAAACTATAGAAACAAAGAACACATTAATGCTTTCTAGATATTAAGGAAGGGATTGGGGAATGAGGGAAGTAGGCCTGGCTATAAACAAGCAGTTTAAAAGACATTCCATATCTTCACCATATCAATGCCAGTATCCTGGTTGTGATATTGATATACACTTTTGTAATATGTTACCAGTGGAAGAAACACCAGTTCTCTTGAAACTAAAAGGTTAATTAAAAAAAAAAAAAAACAGATATGCATGGACATGTGGTGCAGTGGGTTAAGCCACTGCTTGGGATGCACTCAGAGGTAGCAGGTAATGACTCAAATGCTTGGACCTCTGTACTCATGAGGGAGACTCAAAAGAAGCTCCCGGCTCCTGGCTTCATCTTGGTGTAGCCCTGGCTATTGCAGCCGTTTGGGGAGTAAACTAGTGGGTGGAAGACACACCCTCCCACCCCACCCCCACCACTCTTCTCTCTATAACTCTGCTTTTCAAATAAATAAATCTAAAAACAAAGATCAGAGAGCAGAGAGTTTATTTTTCCTAAGGCTAACACAGAAAGAGCAGACTAGATTATGAACAATTACAAACAGCCCTTAGATTTTAGTAGTATAAAACAATGAAAATGTCTTGCTCATGCTCCTGGTTGGCCAAGGATATTCTGTGCTATATTAACTTCTGCCGGAGACACAGTGTGAGGGAAGCTCCATTTCTATGCTTCCCTGATGGTTGAGGCAGGAAAAATGGAACATGGTGTATTTTGCAATGGCTGTTAGTTTTGGCCCAGAAGTAACTTGTCACTTCCTCAGATTTCATCGGTTAAAACAAATCATGGGGCCATTTACGTAAATTAAGAGGAACAAAAGCGCTATTCTGTTGTGTGCTTGGAATGAGAAACAAACATTTTCATGAACAGAACAAAGTTAGGACACAATCTAAAATCCCTGCTGTCTCCTTTATAGTGTTGGTCCTGTAGGATTCTTGCTGTTTTTAAGACTGTAAAAACAGGGGCAGGCATTTGGCCTGGCAATTAAGAGGCAGCTTGGGACACTGACATCTCATGCCTAGTTTTGAGTTCCAGCTCTGCTTCCGATTCTGACTTCCTGTTATTGTGCATCCTGGGGGAAGCAGAGGTTGATACCTCAAGCAGTTGGGTTCCTGCCACCATGTGGGAGATCGGGCTTGAATTCCGGCTCTCAGCTTCCATCTGATCTATTCACTGCTGTTGCCAGCATTTTGAGGTTGAAACAGCAAATGAGAGATTTATTTCTATCACTCTGCTTTTCAGATAAATAAAAAAAAAAAAATTTAAATATGGCTGCCTGCATTGTGTCACAATGGGTTAAGCTGCCTCTTAAACACCAGCATCTCATAGAGTACCAGTTCTAGTTTCAGTCGCTCCATTTCCAATCCTGCTTTCTGCTAATGTGCCTAGGAAGGCATCAGAAGGTGGCACAAGTGCTTGGGACCCATTGACCACGTGCGACTCCAAGATGGCATTCCTGGCTCCTGAATTTGGGCCTTGGCAAAGCCCTGGCTTTGTGGCAATTTGGGGAGTTGTCCTGCAAATAGAAGATTTCTCTTTGCTGTTTCCCTTCCTGCTTCCTTCCCCATCATTCTGCCTTTCAAATAAGTAGATCATTTTAAAAATATGAAAACATTTTTAGCAAGAAGCATTTGGCATGGAATCCGGCTTTTAGTTAGTATTTGGTAAATATTGAAATTGAGTCTTAAAATAGGGATTAAAACAAGTCCAGTTTGTCTTTTAGTATCTCCTGGAACTCTACAACAGGAAGCTGGCTCACTATCTTAAGGGCCAATGGCTGTGTCCCTGGTTCCAACATTGCGCTCTTAGCAAAGTTCCTACCCTCTGTTGGTTTTCACAGGAAGAGTCATATGGAATCCTGGCCTTTTTTGAGAGCCAAGCTGACCCATAGGGACTGTTTATAAAAACACTGGGAAAGAAATTGAGACTCAGAGGTGCTAGAAAACTTGAGTGTAGTCAGTGGCAGAACCAGAACCACACCCTACGCTTCACGCTTCTGAGCTTGGTGGCTTTTGCGATACTTCTCATTCTGGATGAATGAGCTGGTGTCTCTTGTACCAGGTTGATACACTGTACTGACAGAGACTTCCATAACTTGCCTACTTTCTCCTCTACAGCACTGGAGGCGAACAAGAGGAAACTTTAAAGGAGCCACCAAAGGAACTGAGAGAGAAAGACATGTATGGCCACCAAGGAGTTAGCTGCCTGCCTAAGGGTTCTGTGTAAAGTCTTAAGTTTTAATGAATGGTAGTTTCTTGTTTGTGAGAATCTATATTCTTTCCATTGCTTGTATAGACTTAATATGAATGGTTTTTTTCTTTCACTAAAAAGCCATTATTAAATTGCTGATATGAGTATTACTTTCCAAGGAAATACAATGATAATAGTATAAGTTTATACTTAAGATAGATAAGTTTTCCATTGAAATAATTCATAGCTGATGGAATGTGTCTAATGTTAGTGTCTCTTTTAAAGGTATTTTTGAGTATTCTCTTTAAGATACATAAGGTATTCTCTAATTCTGGATTTTTTTGTCAAGGGTATACTTTAAAATTTTCTGCTAAGAATATAATAGTCAGAAGGACAGGTACTTGACAGAGCTGCACAGAAGCCTGCATCTCCTATCAGAGTGCCTGCCTTGCAGTCCCAGCTGGGTTTTCAGGTCCAGCCTCCTGCTAGTGCGCCCTCTGCAGGGCAGCAGGTGGTGGTTCGAGCTGTGCGGCCTTACTACTCACCTGGCCGACTCTGTATGCCTCCCAAGTTTTTGACTTTGGCCTGCCCCAGGCCTAGCTGTTGTGGGCATTTGGGAAGCAAACCAGCAGGTGGAAGATCTCTGTATTTCAAATAAAATGAAACTAAATAAATAGAACTTGAAAAAAATAGGTATAATTTGTTAGGTTTTCTTAACATCTCCTCACAGTTACTCTGTACTTTTAATTCAGCTCACTGACAGACATCCAGGACCTGTCTAGTATCACCTGTGAACAAGATGGCTCTGTTAAGGAAGTTTTGTGCAGAACCCCCAGAATCAGCCATGCACCCACCAGTGTCAGCACTCCACTCAGCCCAGGTACTCACCCACAGAGAGCAGCCTTTTGGGAAAGGAACCTGGAGCCTCCGTCCCTTGGCTCTGGGTTTGGGGTCAGGTTCAGTGACTGCGTCCTGCCAGTGCAAGGATATTTGCTTAGGGGCTAAGACTGGAGAGAACAATCCCCTTTAACAGATTAGGTTAGAGAGAGAGACTCCTGGTAGAGGTATAGGATTTTGTGGGTTTTGTTTTTAAGTAATGTAAATGCCCTCTTTTCGACAACAGGGTCAGCTTCTTCAGCTGCCAGTCGGTATAAAAACTGCCTTGAAGATATCACATTTCAGGTTAAAACAGTGTCTAGCTGTTGCCGGAACAATCAAGAATCGGTTCAAACTTCGTCTGATAAATCTGCAACTGTCCGAGAGAGAGCCAAGAGTCTAGAATCTCTCTTTCCTTCCTGTGAGACATCCCCTTCCAGACTGGCTGCTCTGGTAAGTCCGAACACCTTAGACACTCCAGTAGTCAGCTCACATATCTCAATGATCCAGAGAGCTGAGACTTTTCCAAAGCCATTAAGAAATCAAGAAATCCCGGGCCCAGCTGCATGGCCTAGCGGCTAAAGTCCTCGCCTTGAATGCGCCAGGATCCCATATGGGCGCTGGTTCTAATCCCGGCAGCTCCACTTCCCATCCAGCTCCCTAATTGTGGCCTGGGAAAGCAGTCGAGGACTGCCCAAAGCTTTGGGACCCTGTACCCACATCGCAGACCTAGAAGAGGTTCTTGGTTCCTGGCTTTGGATCGTTATAACATCGGCCTTTGCTCTCACTTGGGGAGTGAATCATCGGACAGAAGATCTTCCTCTCTGTCTCTCCTCTCTGTATATCCACCTTTCCAATAAAAATAAAATAAATCTTAAAGAAAAGAAGAAGAAGAAGAAGAAGAAAACAAGAAATAAGCTGGGCTCCTGCAGACCACCTTGGGAGCTCCGCTCCGGAGGCTGTGTGGTAGGAGCCTTCTGTTTTGCTTAACCTTTCTGCGACTCTCTTGGCTACTTGCTTATGAGTTTTGACTGAACTCTTTCTCTGAACTTCTGATCATCAGCCTGCAGGAAAAACACCCTTTCCCTTCTTCTCTTTCTCTGCACCTCCTTCTATCATTATTACTTTTTAAAACGATTTATTACTTATTATTATTTTTTAAAGATTTGTGTTTATTTTTATTGGGAAGTCAGTTTGTTTATTACAGAGAGAAAGACAGGCAGAAAGATCTTTCATTTGCTGGTTCACTCCAAAAGTGGCTGCAATGGCCAGAGCTGAGCCGATCTGAATCCAGGATCTAGGAGCTTCTTCCAGGTCTCCCATATGGGTGCAGGGTCCCAAGGCTTTGGGTCGTCCTCTACTGCTTTTCCAGGTCACAAACAGGGAGCTGGATGGAAGTGGAGCTGCTGGGATATGAACTGGCACCTGAATGGAATCTTGGAGCATGCAAGGCAGGACTTCAGCTGCTAGGCTACTGTGTTGGGCCATTATTATTATTATTAGTAGTAGTAGTAGTAGTTGTTGTTCTTTTCCTCCTTCTTCTCCCCTGTGTTCATTTGTGCAGTTTCAAGAAAACTACACATTCATGGAGCTGTTGCCATGGTGTAGTAGGTTAAGTCTCTACCTGGCAGCCCATATCGTGCCAGTTTGAGTCCCAGCTACTCCAAATCCCATCCAGCTTTCTGCAGATGTGCCTGGAACAGCAGCAGCAGATGCCAAGTGCTTGGGTTCCTGCAGCTGCATGGGAGACCTGGAAGAAGCTTCTGGATCTTGGTTTCAGCCTGTCCCAGTCTTGGCCATTGTGGCCATTTGGGGAGTGAACCAGCGGATGGAAGAGCTCTCTGTTTCTCTCTCTCTGCCAACAAATTCTTTGTTTTCATTCAGTGACTGTTAATTGGGTAGGTTCTGGATGCCAGATACCTCAGCAGGCATTCCTGCTGTATACTGCCTGCTCTACAAGTGCTTGCTGGCCAGTGAGAAAGACCAGCCTGTTGTAGCACAGAGATCAATACTGAGAGCTTTGGAGGCACAGAGGGGTGAGAAGGCTTCCCAGAGGATGTGATTTGTGAATGAGTTTAATAAAATGAGTGGAAGTGACTGAACACATATGTTTGTTACCATGTTTATGTCTTTCAGAAAAGATCATTTACATATAATAGAACTAGCTCATCCAGCATTGCTAAGGCATCTGGAACATCACCTCAAGCCGTTCAGAGAAGGAGCCTGCCTAAAGGTACGCTGGAGTTATTCCCGAAATAGAAGCACATGGTAGTAAGCTTAAGATGACACTCATCCTTAATGCTATACTTGAGTCAGACAAAATGCCATTTCTCCCTTGATGGTAAAGCATAGTTATTACAGCAAACTTGGAGAATAAACAACTTTAAAAAATGATCACTAAACCCTACTTTAATTCTTTAACCACATGTGTATTTTCATGCGTACTTTTTTCATATTTTTACAAACATATAAACCTTCTTTAACACAGTTGAAATATTGTATATCAGTTCTGGAGTGTTTTTCTCCCTTGATAGTGTAGTTCAAGGATTTTTTTTTGTCATCAAATTATTCATAAATGTATATAATAGCTACTGAGTTGATCTTGAACCCAGGAGCCCGGAGCCTCCTCTGGGTCTCCCACGTGGGTGCAGGGTCCCAAAACTTTGGGCCGTCCTCGACTGCTTTCCCAGGCCACAAGCAGGGAGGGAGCTGGATGGGAAGCAGGGCTGCCGGGATCAGAACTGGCGACCATATGGGATCCCGGCACATGCAAGGTGAGGACTTTAGCCACTAGGCTACTGTGGCAGGCCCAAGGGTACTGTTTGAAAGTCTGTGGACACTGCCATAGTTTGATAGCAAGGATGACCCCCTCCTCCTCCTGCCCTGTGGACAAAGGAGAAAAAAAAAAACCTGAAACATCTCTGCCACACGCCTTCCTTCGTACCTGGACCTCCCCGTCTTAACCAGAGGCCCACATGGGTGTGCATCCTCTCAACTCTCTAGACAATAGCAAAAAGAAAATCAAATAGGTTAAAAAAACAGGTTTTGGAAAAATGGAATTAAAGGATTTTTATTTTGGTGCAAAAAAACTGAAATCAACGTGTTTTTTTTCATAGTATGCATTTTTCAAGAACTTTCGAAGCCTCCTTATATATTGTTGCTTAACCATTCCTTTCTGTTAAAGATTTGTCATTTTCTCTCTCTTGTTTTTTTACATATCTTCATCTACACATGTCTGTTCCTTAGGAAAGATTATCAGGTGATGGTCTGTGAATCAAAGATTCTGGGAATGTTAACAGCTCTTGAAGCGTATTTATTACATTGGAACAACTGAGAATTTTCCTCAGAGAGACAAGAATTTTGTGAATTATTTCAAGGAATTTTGGTTAATATAATATAATTGAGCAAGACCTGAGTGTGGTTGTTTTATACTCCCTGATGTTATCACTTACAGAGAAAGGTCTCCTGCTCTGTGCTTTTGTTCATTTAGCTGATTCAGAAACTCTGATCCCTTTAGCAGCCCTGGTCTAAACTGGCTTCTTGTAAGAATTATTCCTTGGTGCCAGTGTCATAGAATAGTAGGGTGAGCCTCTGCCTGTAGTACTGCAATCCTGTATGGCATTGGCTTGAGTCCCAGCTGCTCCACTTCTGATCCAGCTCCTTGTTAATGGCCTGGGTAGACAGTGGAGGAAGATTCAATTCCTTAAGTCTGCACCCATATGGGAGACCTGGAAGAAGCTCCTGGCTCTATACTGGCTCCGTACTAGTTGTTGGCAGCCATCTGGGGAGTGAACCAGTAGATGGAGGATCTCCTGTCTCTCCTTCTGTCTGTAACTGCATTTCCAATAAAATAAAATACATAGATAATAAAATTCATAGCTTACTTTTCCCTTAGGAAGGGAGGAGCACAGACAAAGCAGTTCTGGAGGAAGGACTGATGTAGGCAGTGGCTTGGGCTGATGGGACAGAAAAGTTGTTTGAATAGTAGGAATTCCATGCTAGAGCTGTTATATAGGGGGCTTATTCCTCCCTCAATTTTTGTCATCACTGAGAAATCCTTAGTGAGGTGTATTCGGGAGCTTTGAACAATCTGAGTCAAGTCCAGAAAGGTTTTAAGTCATCTTCTCCTTTTTCTTTTTAAAGAACTAGTAGAAGCCATTTCCCAGCATCACATTGATGAATTACCACCACCAGCTCAGGAATTTCTTGATGAAATTGGTAAGGGTTATTTATTATTTAGTACAGGATCTGTTTCTTGTCCTGCTTGGAAGAACCAACTCACAGCCTGCATTGTAACTTCCTTCTCTTGAGTGTCTGAATGTGTGTAATTTAGGAAGGGTAACAATCTCCTCCATTAAAGACCTATTGCCTGGTATAAGAGTTTGCCTATGTTGTTATTTTGTTATTTAAAAACTTAATGGTAGGCCCTGACCCAATAACTCAATGGCTAAATCTTTACCTTGCAAGCACAGGGCTCATATGGTACTAGTTTGTGTTCTGGCAGCTCCACTGCCCATCTAGCTTCCTACTTATGGTCTGGGAAAGCAGCAGAGGAGTATGGCCCAAAACCTTGGGATCTTGCCACTCGTGTGGGAGACCCTGAAGAAGCTCCTAGCTCCTGGCTTCAGATCAGCTCTTCTCCAGCCATTGTGGCCATTTGGGGAATGAAACAGCAGGTGGAAATTTTTTCTGTCTCTCCTTTGCATAAATTTGACATGCTTTTCCAATAAAAATAAACAAATCTTTAAAAACAAATCTATGGTAGTGGGCCCAGCGCAATAGCATAGTGATTAAGGTCCTCGCCTTGAATGTCCCGGGATCCCATTTGGGTGCCGGTTCTAATCCAGGTGGCTCCACTTCCCATCAAGCTCCCTGCCAGTGGCCTGGGAAAGCAATCAAGGACGGCTCAGCTCCAGCCGTCGCAGCTACTTGGGGAGTGAATCATTGGATGGAAGATCTTCCTCTCTGCCTCTCCTCTCTGTATATCCATCTTTCCAATAAAAATAAATAAATCTTTTTTTAAAAAAATTAAATGGTAGCAACTCTAAGGAAAAATCAACTTCCAGTGGTTTATGATGATGATTTTAATTTAGTAAAGGAAGTCTTAGCTCTGTTTCGAGACAAACCAGCCATTCCTTAGAGTCCTGACATCTGGCTGCTCTGCTTTGTCCTTGGGATTGTTTTGAGTAAAGCAAACACCTCAGAAATGCGAAGCAGAAGAGTGAGTTTAGCAGATGCTTACCTTGGTCTAGTGAGCATCACCTTGGAATGAAAATGATGAGTATTCTTTGTCTTGTGTTTTTCTATCAACCATGATGGAAAATAGGGAATGTGGTTTAGTGCGGAAGCATTTGGATTGTTCTGATGATTTATACACTTTTTGAAAGATTTATTTTTATTAGAAAGGCAGATATTACAGAGGGAAGGAGAGACAGAGCATCTTCATTCCACTGGTTTACACTCCAAGTGAGTGCAATGACTGGAGCTGAGCCGATCTACAGCTGGGAGCCAGGAGCTTCTTCCAGGTCTCCCATATGGATGCAGGGTCCCAAGGCTTTGGGTCATGCTCTACTGCTTTTCCAGCCACAAACAGGGAGCTGGATGGGAAGTGGAACAGTCGGGACAAGAACCAGTGCTCATATGGGGTTCCAACATTTGAAGGGGGAGAATTAGCCAATTGAGCCATTGCCTTATGCCCCATTTACAAACTTAGAGAGTGTGTAAACAAGACATTAAAACATAAGCCTTAGAACTGGACTGCTTGAATTTAAATCTCAGTTCTACAATTTTTATCTGTGTGCTTTCAGACAAATTCTTTAATCTTAATTTTCTCATATATTAAACAGGAATGACAATAATACAGTCACTCTCAAAGTTATTGTCAAGATTAATTGTAAACATGAATCCTTACTCAACATCCATAGCTGCTTAGAAACAGTACCTGCCACATGGGGCTTGGTACGTGTGATCTATCATCATCACCTTTGTCTTAATTTTGTGTATTGCATGGGAGTTTTTCAGCCTTGAAGAACTTCCTTCAAACCTGAAATCCTAAAGCAGTGGTTCTTGTGCTGTATCAAACATTAGAATCACTTGAAGACTTGTTAGACTATAAATTACTTGGCCCACAGCTGCAAACTTTCTAGTTCAGTAGGTCTAGGATAAAGCCTGAGGATTTTTATCCTGAACAAGTGCCCAGGTTACGCTAATAGTGCTGTTCTAAGGACCACTCTTGATAACTACTGCCCTAGAAATTGGTGACATTAAAAAAAAAAGACATGTTACTTTCTGCTTTTGTGTCTTGACAGAGCTCTTGAAGCAACAGCAGGCCTCATCCACAGGACTGCACACAGCACATGATCCAGTCATCACTGCAAATGGTAAGCTAAGTCTGCAGATGTGTTACGCTGAGTTCTTTTTTGTCTTTGTTCTAAAGATTTATTCACTTTCTCAGAGATCTTTCATCTGCTGGCTCACTCCCAAGATGGCTGCACTAGCTGGAGTTGGGCCCTTCCAAAATGAGGAGGTTCTTCCAGGTCGCTCACGTGGGTGCAGGGGCTCAAGTACTTGGGCCATCCTCTGCTGCTTTCCTAGGCCATAAACAGGGAGTGAATCAGAAGTGGAGCAATCAGGACTCAAGCTGGTGCTCGTATGGGTGGGATGCCAGCGCCACGGATGGCATCTTTACCCACCACACCATAGCGCTGGGCTCATGACATCAAGTTCTTACTGTTACACTGTCCTTGGCAGCACAGTGGTACCTATGGGAAAGTGTGCCTGTGAGGTCAGGAACACTTCCACCTCAACTCTCTCGTCATCACTTCACCAGTTTCTTTTGTTACGGCAAATTGTTTACAATCTCTGAGTCTCGGTCATTTCATCTGTAAAATGGAAATAAAAATTCCTAACATAATTTACATAATAGCAACAGCTTCCGCATAGCAGCTGGTACACTGTAAAATACCTAGCAAATGTTAGTTCTCTTCCCATTCACTATAGGACTGCTGGCAGGATTGAGACAGCATATGTAAAATGCTTGGCATATATTAAAGGGTACACCCCTTCCCCACCCAAATTCCTTCCTTGGGGATCTAATCTAGAATACCCAACCAGTGAAATAGGGTAGTCCCTGAAAGTAAATCTGCATTTTGTTGTCAGGGTTACTTGTCGTCTTTTATGTGCCCCTTCTTTTCTGTTTTCATTTGAGTCTTGGCACAGGTCAGGTTTCCTGGAGCTTCACTTGGCATCAGAGAGCTGGCAGGACCCCAGAAGCAGCTGCTGTGAATCCAGGCATCCTGCCGACTGCCACCTGGCCCCTGTTCTCATGGGAAGAGGGGAGTGGGAACGAGCACATTGCATACTTGGGGCACTAATGATTAGCCTTCATTTTAAGGCTGGCTTTCTGAAAATTTTTTTGTTCTAATAAAATTATTCTTTCAACCATTTTTAGATCAAAAACATTTAGAAGAGCAAGAAACTGATAGTAAAAAAGAAGATAGCAGTATGCACTGGACCAAAGAATCTCAGGATCTAGGGGAGGACACAGAGAGGTAACAGAAAAAGCTGGGTGTGGGTTTTTAAAACTGTGATTTTATTGTACTCCTTTAAAAAAAATGCTCATAAAGAAGGGGGGTAAAGTTAGTCTTTTTCATATTGCCTTAATAGTCCTTATTTCTAAAAGGCTTTTTGTGCTTTTAAAAAATTGTCATTTTTAGTTATTTATTGTGAAAGTTTATTATGTTTTTATTTGAAAAGCAGAGTTAACAGACACAGAGAGAGAACTTCCATCCACAGGTTCATTTCCCAGATGGCCATAACTGCTTGGAACTTGGTCTGTCTGAAGCGAGGAGCCTCCTCCAGGTTTCTATATGGGTGCAGGTCCCCAAGCACTTGGGCCATCTTGTGCTGCTTTTCCAGACATGTCAGCAAGGAGCTAGTTCAGAAATGAAACAGCCGGGTCTCCACAGGCACCCATATGGCACTGCAGGCAGCTACCTAATTCTCTAGGCTATAGCTTCTGTCGCAGTTTTTTGCTCTTAATTTTAAAAAATGTGATAAAATACATATCACATAAGTTTTACCATTACCATTTTAAATTTGCAGTTCAGTGGTGTCAAGTATACAGATGATGGTTGACTTACCAATGTTTTGGCTTCGCAGTAGTAGAAGAACAATACCATTCAGCAGGAGCTGCACTTTGAATTTACTCTCTTTGCAGGCTTGTGATAGGGGGCTCAGTACTTGTGGTAGGGGGCAGCCATCTGCAGCTCCTAGTCAGCCCCATCTCTTGGAAAATAACAGCTGTCATACAGCATGTCGTGTTACTAGGCTAGGATTTCAGCAGATTAGGCCTGTTGAATGAATGCGTTTTAATTCACCATAGTTTAAAAAGGTTTATTTACCAGGAAGGTAGAGTTACAAGACAGAGAGACAGAGATCTTCCATCTGTTGGTTTATTCCTCAGATGGCAAAATTAATAAAGAAAGAAAAAAATAATGAATTAAAACAAACAACAACAACAAAATATTCCTTAGATGGCTGCGGTACCTCAGGCTGGGTTAGGCACAGGTTATTGACCATTTGAATATCTTCTTTGGATAAATATTTGAATTCTTTGTGAGATTTTACAAGAGTTATTTGGGGTTTTCAATTTTGTTGTGTAAGTTCTTATGTTTTTGTTTTTTGTTTGTTTTGGTTTTACTTTGTTTTGTGAGGTAAACATTGATTTCAGCATCTTTTTAAAACATTTTAGTAAAAGGTCATGGGAGAGGATTTTTAGTTCTTTGTAGCCAGTAAGGGACAGTAAGGACAGCCATCCAGGAGATCCAGTTTAACAGTACAAGGCTGCCTGAGCAACCTGATTCTGTTCCTGCTTCAGTACTCTCCTTGCACCTGTGTGAGGTGAACCATTTAGCTCACCTGCTTTGCCTCGTGACTTTTCTTGCCTTCTCGTTCAGGACTGGGACTATGGTGAAATAAATGAGATACACAATACACAATAAATGAGGTACAAAATCTAAGGGAACACCAAAAAAAATAAATTGTCAAAAAGGTAATACTTTAATGCAACTTATATATTTTTAAGATTACTTATTTTGATTGCAAAGTCAGATTTACAGAGACAAGGAAAGACAAAGGAAGATCTTCTATCTGCTGGTTCACTCCCCAAGTGGCTGCAAAAGCCTTGCTGAGCCGATCTGAAGCCAGAATCCAGGACACAAGGCTTTGGACCATCTTCCACTGCGTTCCCGCCTTCCAAAGCCATAAACAGGAGCTGGCTGGGAAGTGGAGCATCCAGGACACAAAATGGCACCCTTATGGGATCCTGGTACATGCAAGGCAAGGACTTGTAGCCACTGAGGCTACCACGCTGGGCCCAACGCAATATTTTAAAAAATCAAATTTAATGCGAAAACATTCATGATGAACAAAGCATGTGGAATTTAAAGAGCAGGAACTGAGTGTGTACCTGTGCTCATTACCTGGTCCCTTCCTTGGGGAAGGGACACACTTAACCAGAAGTACATGGGAGACAGGGCATGTCCAGCTTAGCAATGCCATCTAGAACCCAGGGTTGCTTGCTTTAAATTTGAGAGGAAAAAAAAATCTGAGAGGAAAAGCTCACATCTTCTGGTTCACTCTCTATGAGTAGCCTGGGCCAGGTTAAAACCAAAAACCGTGAACTCAGTCCAGGTGTCCAACAATAGTGACAGGGCCTAACTACTCAGAATAGCACTGTGCTGCCTTCCAGGGTAGGCACTGGCAGAAAGCTGGAATCAGGAGTAGAGCCCAGCATCAAACCTCTGATAGAGGGCATGGCTGTCTTAACTGCTAAGTCAAATGCAAGCCCTGAGACTTAGTCTATTTTGGTCTTGCTGATCTCCTTTCCCCATCATGCTGGCCTTTATGTTGTGTTCTGACTGTCACCTGGTTACAAGATGGTTTCTGCTGTCTACATACCAGATGTAAGTTTTTTTTTTTTTTAGACTTACTCATTTTGGAAAGAACTACAGAGACAAATATTCTCTCTGTATTCTGTCTGCTGGTTCACTCCCTAGATGATCATAATGACCAGCACTGGGCCAAGCTGAAGCCAGAACCTAGGAGTTCCATCTGGGTCTACCATGTGGGTAATAGGGGCCAAAGCACTCGGGCCTTCTGCTGCTGTATTTATTCATTTAGTTATTTTATTGAAAAGGCAGATATTCAGATAGGAGGAGAGACAGAGAGGAAGATCTTTCATCCAATGGCTCACTCTCCAAGTGGCCACAACAGCTGGAGCTGCACCAAACCGAAGCCAGGAGCTTCTTCCGGAGCAGGGTCCCAGGGCTTTGGGCTGTTTTTGACTGCTTTCCAACGCCATAATCAGGGAGTTTGACTGTTTTTCCTAGGCCATTTAGCAGGGAGCTGAATCAGAGGTAGAGCAGCTAGAATCTGAACCAGTTTCCACAAGGGATGCATGTTAGTGCTAGCCCTACAAGGGAATATTTCAACTGACGTTTTTGACCTTTTTCTTTTATTCTTTTTTTTTTTTTTTTTTTTGAGGAAAGCAAAAACTCTCAAAAGCCTTTTTCAGAAGTCATCTGCTTACATTTCATTGACCAGACAGTGACACATGACCATTGTTAAGTGCAGGAATGACTGGAAATTTAATTTTTATTTATTTATTTTTAAGATTTATTTATTTTTATTACAAAGTCAGATATACAGAAAGGAGGAGAGATAGAGGAGGAAGATCTTCTGTCTGATGACTCACTCCCCAAATGAGCGCAACAGCTGGTGCTATGCCTATCCAAAGCCAGGAGCCAGGAACCTCCTCTGGGTCTCCCACATGGGTGCAGGGTCCCAAGGCTTTGGGCCATCCTAAACTGCTTTCTCAGGCCACAAGCAGGGAGCTGGATGGGAAGTGGAGCAGCCAGGATTAGAACCGGCACCCATATGGGATGCTGGCGCATTCAAGGCAAGGACTTTAGCTGCTAGGCCATACCACCGGGCTCAGACACAGGATCTTGCATCAAGCTTTATGGGTAGTGATTTCATGGATGCTGAGGACTTCTTGTCAAGGGGCTCCAGGCTGTTTTTGTGCATATTTCTGTCAGATCTGAATCACCTCTATAACTCATGACACAATCTCACTAAACTGGTATTTTCTCAACTATATAGTGAGCGCACTAGAAGATTTTTTTCCCTCTTTTGTCATGCTTTCTTGACACAGGAGAAAGGAAATGATGACTGTCTTTATTCTCTTCCCTTGCTTCTGGACAGAGCTCACTCCAGTCTTGATGAGGACCTGGAAAGATGGCTACAGCCACCCGAGGAGCGCATGGAGCTGCAGGCCCTCCCCAAGGGCTCTACAAGGTCATTGCTCCCCATCAGGGGATCGTTTGCGTCTTTATCCTGAAGTGGGGCTAAGTTTTAGACTCCTTGCAGAGTGTATGTCTGGTGATGGCAGTGCATTGCTGTAGATAAGATGGCCCTGACTCCATCTGTCTGCACTCTGTGCCTGCAGCCACCTACAGTACTTGAGATACTGATTAGCAGATGGATATCAGCATAGAGAGAGGCTGCTAAGAGTGCTGCATTTTGGCTCTGCTGCCTCCAACATTTTAATCAGTCATCTGAATTAAATCAGAAAAGGCACACTAATCAAATTTTAGATAACACAATCTAGGAATGAAGCTGACATAGGTGATAGACTGAAGATTCAAAATTGTCTTGACAGGTGGAAATGTTAGATTGTCTTAACAGATAAAAGATGTAAACCTTGTAGATCTTAAAGTGTAGAATGCAGGAGACATGGTGTGTTTACAGATTGAATTGGAAGCTCTTACTGTTATTTATATGGACTTAGCATGCATCTTGGGACGTGGTTAGAATTCAGGGAATTCTTGAAGGAGGCATGGCAGCAAGGTCTGTTTGATGCAGTTGCTGAGTTCAAGCAACATCCATGCTGCACAGAAATATGTGTCCACATCGAAGCGTTGTGTGAGATAGGCAGTGTGCTGGTAGGGGACTGCCAGGACACAGGGCAGGACCTCTTCCTGGGTGTTGTCTTTTTAAAGAGATACTAACAGAAGTGGTAGCCAAATACCCTTCAGAGGTCAGGAAAGCAGGTCATCTGAGAACAGCTGAAGGAGCAGGAAGGCTCCGGCAGAGAAGAGCAGGTGGAATGGAGAATCTGATAGCCACCCCCGACACCTGAAATACTGTGAAGTGGAGAGAGTCGGCTTACTCTGTTCCCCCCGAAGGACAGAGCTAGTGACTAGGGATTGCATAGTAACGGTTTTTTTATTGAGCAAAGCACAAACTTCCTGATAATCACAGGCATCTGATCCAGGAAACAGCTGTCTTCACACTCAGTAACAATGGCTGCTGCTGCTGAAGCAGAGGCCAGATGAGCCTCTTGTCCTGGGCTTTGGTCAGAACTAGAGGAGCCCAAAGATCTCTGTTAGCCCTTGAGCTTGTGATTAGATTAGGGGCAAGTGGTTAGGAGAAAAGAAAGTGTTCTTTTATCTTAGTTGGCATTGTTTTCTCTCTGACCTCACATTTTATTTTGACTATCCACCAAACTGAAAACAGAAGAATCACTAAACCGTGTTGTGTTGGTTCAGCCAGTGCCCACTGAGCACGGCCTGTGAGCCAAATACTGGACTGGAAGCTGGAGGTACAGAAGGGATAAGCATCTCTGCTCTCAAGCAGCTTATTTGGTTGGGGAGATGGTTTCTGCTTTAAAACTGTGTGGTCTTTATACTTAAATCTTTCATATTGACAGTTTTTTTTTTAAGAAATAAGATGATGATTAAATAATAGTTTTGAAAAACACATTAATGACAACCTAAGTAAAATACTTTTTAAAAAAAATTTGAAGCAATACAATCTAGTGGTCATAAGCAAAGTGTTGGGTATACTGCCAGGATCACATCCCAAGTCTGGGACCTACTAGGCATGTGATGTAATCTCCATATGCCTGAGTCTCATCATTTAATTGAGCTTGTGGGGTAACTAAATCACAACAATTATTAGTTAATATGCATTTCCTTTGGAATGTGATATTGTTCCCCTATTATCTATATGGTTTTGATATCCCCAAATTATTGTTATTAAAGGGAGACGAATACCAAGGATCAGGAAGTTGATGGAAAGAAGAGAAAAGGAGACGAAAACATCAAGTCAGAGAGAAGGAACTCAGAGAGCTTTCTGGGGACTTCTGAGGAAGGTAGGAATGAGTGGCACTATGTAGTCTACAGTCCTTTGGCTTTAAAGAACATCAAAGTTATTTTTTTTTTTAAAGATTTATTTTTATTATTTTTTCATTGGAAAGACGGATATACAGAGAGGAGAGACAGAGAGGAAGATCTTCCGTCCGATGATTCACTCCCCAAGTGAGCGCAACGGGCCGATACTATGCCGATCCGAAGCCAGGAGCCTCTTCTGGGTCTCCCGCGCGGGTGCAGGTTCCCAAAGCCTTGGGCTGTCCTCGACTGCTTTCCCAGGCCACAGGCAGGGAGCTGGAAGGGAAGTGGGGCTGCCGGGATTAGAACCGGCGCCCATATGGGATCCCGGGCGTGCAAGGCGAGGACCTTTAACCACTTGCGCCACCGCGCCGGGCCCAACATCAAAGTTATTTAGAAATGTTTCTCAGACATGATATGAATTCTCGTATTTTTTGATATTTTCTTTTCTTCCTGCATTTCAGCTTAGGTTTTCTGATAAATCTCATTCATGGTTCATTATAAAACAGTAAGGGCCTCTGATTCCATTTCTAAAGTAACCCTTCAGCCAGTTTCTCATCATTACTTTGCACACTGTCTAGAGCAGTGTTTTGCCTCATAAGAGTTTTAAATTTTGCTGACACAGATGTTGCAAAATAATGTCATATAAAATCATATAATCATATATATCAAAATTTAAGCATGATCCAGAAGTAATATGAAGTTATAAACTGACCTTAATTTCAGAACTATTCTGATAGAGCTTTCAGGCTTATTTTTTTGGTAAGATTTATTTATTTTTCTTGGACAGTCAGATATACAGAGAGGAGGAGAGACAGAGAGGAAGATCTTCCATCCGATGGTTCACTCCCCAAGTGGCTACAATGGCCGGAGCTGAGGCAATCCCAAGCCAGGAGTCAGGAGCACCTTCTTGGTCTCCAACGTGGGTACAGAGTCCCAAGGTTTGGAGCCATCATCGACTGCTATCCCAGGCCACAAGCAGGGAGCCGGACTAGAACCAGTGCCCATATGGAATCCTGGCATGTCCAAGGCGAGGACCTTAACTGCTACGCTATCACACCGGTCCAGCTTTCAGGCTTTGAATATGACATTTACAAATGATGCCTTCTTATATTTATGTGCATCTTCATTGGAACTTAGAGACATTAATTATTTCAGAGCACCTGGTATCACTTTCATGCCCTCTGAAGTCCCTTCTCATTCTGCTTTTCTTGCCCTGCTGTGCCTCTGAATGCTGACCCCTGTGTACAGCGTCTCCTGGCCTCCTGTTGGCCAGGGGGAGGTTCTGGGAGAAGGTCAGAGGGCTGGAAGAGAAGTTGAGGCATGGCTTTTTTTTTTCTTTCTTGCTACTTGAGCTCCTTGTGACTGGTAGAGTAGTGTCCCTCCATAAGTGCAGCTCCTAAAGGGCAGCCTGTCCTTCCTAGATCTCACTGGGTTCCGGTAACTGGGCCTCCATCCCCAGACCCTTCAGAATTGTGGCTTTCACCTGCTGGTAGTAACTGGATACCTTGCCATTCTGTTTTCTCCCTCAATTCAACTGGAGTATATAGTCACTCATTCCATAAAGGAGTCTATAATTCTGCCAGCCATAGATATATTGTTTCCTGCAGAACCCTAAATTCCTACAGAGTGGATCCAGACCCAAAATGTGTGGTCTTTTAACTAGAACTGGCTTAGCCAAGTGGGTGATACAAAGACTTTGTGAACTAGTGTCAGCAATGTCCATCGCTGAGGCAGGGAGCTGTAGAATACTGTGTTTTCACAATTTGCTACAGAACAGGAAAACTTAAATAACACAATCCATTCTAAGTAGAGAAAGCAGTGATATGAATTCTGAATTCTGGCATCCATTGACATAAAGCATAATCGAGTTATTTGTTTCTTCCTCTTACATTTGATCAAGATGAACGAAAACCCTGTTTTTGGAAGCGACTGGGTTGGTCCGAGCCATCCAGGTAATGAGATGTCAGATATTTGTAAGCCAGAGTTCACTGTTTATGGACAATATGACCAGACTTAAAACAATTACCACATATGTAGATTTGAATTCAGACAAAGCTGCTCAGTTTTTAACATGTTCATGTTGATAGTTCATTAAAATATAAAATGAGATTAAAGCCAGCTTTGATTAAATAAATGGTCAAGTCAAAAAAAATTTTAACAGAATACAGAAGACTCTAATAGGTTTATTGACCTTCCACAATGCCCTGCTGACCATAATGCTGCTTACTTATAAAGAACCAAGGCCATTTCCCTTGAGTTCAACTAGAATGAGGATGATGTTTGTGTCTTTATAAAAACATACATACTGACTTGTTTTGTTGTTGTTTTTCTTTGAAATGCATGCACACAGGATCATCGTTTTGGATCAGAGTGACTTGTCAGACTGACTTGGGCTGCAGGTAGACTGCCAGCCTGCTGGAGGGGAACCCTTGTGAGCGCCTTCCTTCTTGTGTCTGCTTCAGTTGCCATCAGGGCAGTGAGTTTGAGTCTGTAATTCACACTTCGTTTAGCTGCCACAGTAGACATAGTGGTTTCGCCCTGTTGACAGCACATTTAATTATTTTTGTTTTAGTCAAATTTCTGAAAAGCGAGAGATAGTTTTGATTGTAAAAAATTTCTCATGTATCCAGAATGGCTTTTGGTTTTGTTGATGTAAACTGAAAACTTTAGTAATAATAAAGATGTGTGAGATGTTTTTTGGTGTCGAAGTTAATGGAAGTAGAACTAAAGGAATGCCACCAAGATTATTTCAGTTCTGTTATAAAATAGGACACTTAAGCAGCCAACACTATTCCACAATCCATCCGCCCCAAATGGCAACAGTTGCCTGTGTTTTATAACAGAAATACTGTCTATCTCCTTGGCCAGAATTTCCATATTCCATCTCTAGTTTGAATTGCCTAGCATGATGAAAAAACAGGTAGCAACAAAAGCTTAAAATATTTTGAACTCCTTAAAGTGAGCCAACCACCATCTCTATATTTTGTACACTTCAGATCATCAGTTGTGTTAGGGGACTGAAATCTGTGCTAAGATCAGGATCACAGGCCCGGTGCAGTGCCTAGCGGCTAAAGTCCTCACCTTGAACGTGCCAGGATCCCATATGGGCGCCAGTTCTAATCCTGGCAGCTCCACTTCCCATCCAGTTCCCTGCTTGTGGCCTGGGAAAGCAGTCAAGGATGGCCCAAAACCTTGGGACCCTGCACCCGCATGGGAGACCTGGAAGAAGTTCCTGGATCCTGGCTTCAGCTTGGTGCAGCACTGGACGTTGTGGTCACTTGGAGACTGAATCATTGAACAGTAGGTCTTCCTCTCTGTCTCTCCTCCTCTCTGTATATCTGATTTTGCAATAAAAGATAAATAAATCCTCCCTCCCCCCCCAAAAAAAGATCAGGATCACAACATTGTCTTTAATTTTAACCTCTGAAGATGTCTGGTCAGATGTGTTTGTGTGTCTAACCTGACTTTTAGAGGACTTGCATACCTTCATTTACCTACAGCTTGGCCTCTTCACATATGAATGAAAACTTTCTCTTTAAGTTGTATATTGCTATGCAGGACCTGCTAGCTGGTGTTTTACTCTTTTTGGTTTTATTTAATGAACATTTATTTTTTCCATTTTTAAGAGTTATTTTTATTTGAAAGGCAGATTTACAGGAAGGAGAGACTGAGAGAAGGATCTTTCATCTGCTGATTTACTTCCTAAGTGACCACAGTGACTGGAGCTGGGCCAGTCCAAAGCCAGGAGTCAGGAGTTTCTTCTCCCTTGTATTGGTGTAGTGGCCCAAGGACTGGCAGCCTCCTCTACTGCTTTTTCGGGCATACTGGAAGGGAGCTGGATCAGAGTGAAGCAGGCAGGACAGGACTCAAATGGGTACCCATATGGGATACTAGCACCTCAGGCAGAGGCTTAGCCTACTATGCCATAGCAGTAGCCGTTGTTTTACTCTCTTAGTGAAAACTGAATATTCCCTGTTTTGTTTGTGAAAACTGAGTATTTTCTGTTGTGAATGATCATATTCATACTCCTTTCCTGTCAATGGAAAATAAATTAGTTTCACAAATAAAAATATGCATAAGCAGCTTTGAGGGATTCGAAGACTTACAACACATACACCTTTTCTCAAAAAACTGAATTTGGGGCAGGCATTTGGTTAAGGCACTGGCTAGCATATCTTTGTGTCACCTTGCATATCTATGTTCAGGTCCTGGCTCTTGGGCTCCTGACGTCAGCATCTGAAAGGTGCAGACCTTCATGGTGATGGCTGAAAATGGTTGGGTTCTTCCTACCTGGCTTGAGTTTTTGGCTCCCAGCTCTGTGGCCTCCTCCTGCCTTCCTTCCACCCTCACTCTAGCCATTGGGAACATTTGGAGAATGAGCCAGTGGTCAGAAACTCACTCTTTTTAAAAAAAAAAAAAGATTTATTTTATTTTTATTGGAAAGGCGGATATACAGAGAGGAGAGACAGACAGGAAGATCTTCCGTCTGATGATTCACTCCCCAAGTGAGCGCAACGGCCGATGCTATGCCGATCCGAAGCCAGGAGCCTCTTCCGGGTCTCCCACACGGGTGCAGGGTCCCAAAGCTTTGGGCTGTCCTCGACTGCTTTCCCAGGCCACAGGCAGGGAGCTGGAAGGGAAGCGGGGCCACCAGGGTTAGAACCAGCGCCCATATGGGATCCCGGGTGTGCAAGGTGAGGACCTTAACCACTGTGCCACCACGCTGGGCCCAGAAACTCACTCTTTAATCTTTCTTCTTCTTAAATAAAAAAGAAATTGTTCCTATATATATATATTTTTGAGCAAAGCATTTATTTTGGGTGTGTGTGCTAAAAAATGAAGAAATAAATCCAGGTAGATAATGAAATATTTTTTCTGTATTCCATCCTGGGTTCTCCATCCTCAGTTGAGGTTTAGATTATTTCAACACTTCTAGAGGTTATGAGGTCTCCATCTCCTGACTGTGTTTGTCCAGTGCAGCTCACTACTGAGTAGAGCAGTGTTCTTCACATTGTCATCATCCCAGTTATCCTTCCAGACATGTGTATCTGCATCTTCAGCTACGCCAGCCCAGTCTTCAGCGAGGAGACCCAGGTCTGCATGGCTCCCCTCTTTGGCCGGCACTTCATGGGTGAACAGAAGTGGAGGCCTCACTCCTCTGCAGCCAAGTCCACTCTGCCATCTGCAAGGCTGGAGCTACTACAGAGACCAAGAAGTTAATCTGTGACATAAAACCAACATACATAAAAACGTGGGATTACCATGGTAAGTGATAAATTACTGTGGCATTTTATTAATATTTATAAACTATAGAAGCAATACACATATAATCTATGGAACAGATTCTTCTCATCAGTGACTATTACATCAACCAAGGTGAATGCTACTTGTGTTGGTATTGCCTGTGAATTATAGAGTAATTGTTAGTTACCAGGTACTTTATACACAGTCTTTTTCCTTTTCCCACTGTTCCTGTTGCATACTTCTTCTCCCTCTCTCATCAGCTATTTTACACTGGTATCCCTCACTTTCCATTAACCTTCAACAGATGAAATCACCTCCAACTCTAAGAGAAAATAGAAATCATCAGATGAGAATAAGCTTAACTTTTCATCAGCAAGTCACCTCACGTGACCACATCTATTTCTGTAGTATAGAGCAGCAGCTGTATGTGGAGAAGTCTACCCTGCGTCTGCTAGCACTGGGCTTATTCTTAACCTATTCTTTGTGATTTTGTATTCTCTTCCTGGCCTAGGCCATTCCCATTTCCTGTCTGCTCAGGATACCCTCCTCAGTTATTGTGGGGGTTTGTTTTCCCCCAGTAGCACCTGCTCCTTCTCTGTTAGCTTATTTTTGTCATAATTATCACACTTGACTTTTCCTATCTTTTAAAGCAAACTCTCTGGCCCTCACTTCTGTTTCAGCCACTGCTCTGTTGCTGCCCTCACTACAGCCAGAGTTTGCACCTGATGTCCATAGTTCCTCATTTCCCTCTCAGCCCACCAGAATCTGAATTCTATTGCCATTCTTTATCAGTCACTAAGATCACTAAAGGCTTCCAAAGGCCTACCTGCCACTGCCACTCTGGCCTCAGAGCTGCTTGTTGTTTGAGCATACTCCCTTGGCTTTCTTCATGTTATACTCTGGTATTTCATTCTACTTGTAATTACCCCACCTCAGTCTCTCTCTTTTTTAAACTATGTAAATCAGGACAGTTTTTTAATATATATTTTTGGCAATCTTTACATAGTTAATTAGGGTAAAAATGTTCAAGGGCTATAGGAAAGTGGGTAAGACTATTATTTCCATATTGTTTCCTTCATGTATCACCTCAGTCTCTCTTACAGGTTCTACCTCAATCTGTTCTCTGAATTGGCCTCATAAGAGGCCATGTTCACTCCCTTAGCTTCAGTTAGAAGCTGTATACTGACAACTCCTAGATTCCCACCGTCAGCCCCAGACCAGACCTCTCCATCTACCTGAATGTTTGAGATTTCCACTTGGATTCTTTCAGTTAACTCACTGACACCCAAATACTGAACTCAGAGTCTTGCCCTCCCCTTGCTCCAGCATTCCCCCGCCCATCAAGGGTACTGTTGTCCAGAGGGTCACCAGGCTGGAAAACTGGAGTCATCCTTGACCCTCATTGCTTTACCTTTTGCTTCAAAAAATTTAATCGTTGAAACGTGCGTGTTTCAGTCTCAAAAGTGTATGTCACTTATACCCAAGTGTCTCCACCTGCCGTTGCTCCACCATACAAAAGGCCAAGGAACATGTTTGATTTATATGAGGTGTCCCTGGCTCCTGGCGCAGAACCTATATTTATTGAGTGACATTTTAAAAAAATGAATTTATTAGATATCCCGTATCTACCAGTTTACTCCCCAAGTAGTTGCAATAAACTGGGGATGGGCAAGAGCTGAAACGGAACCAGGAACTCAATCCAGATCTCCCAAACTGGATCAAGAACCCAATTACTTGAGCCGTCACTGCTGCCTCTGAGGGTCTGCATTGCCAAGAAGTTGGAGTTAAAGGCTGGATGTAGGAATTGAACACCTCACTACTCTGTTATGGAATGCAGGAAATTTAACTCTAGGCTAAAGGCTTGTTTTCCTGACTATTTTTAATATAACAATAGATAGAAGTTATGTATTGTTATTCATATTTATAAAAGAGGAGACCCTTGGGCCTGGCGCGGTGGCCTAGCGGCTAAAGTCCTCGCCTTGAACGCACCGGGATCCCATAAGGGCGCCAGTTCTAATCCCGGCAGCTCCACTTCCCATCCAGCTCCCTGCCTGTGGCCCGGGAAAGCAGTCAAGGACGGCCCAAAGCCTTGGGACCCTGCACCTGTGTGGGAGACCTGGAAGAGGCTCCTGGCTTTGGATCGGCATAGCATCGGCCGTTGCGCTCACTTGGGGAGTGAATTATTGCACGGAATATCTTCCTCTCTGTCTCTCTTCCTCTCTGTATATCTGACTTTCCAATAAATAAATAAATCTTTTAAAAAATAAAAAATAAAAGAGGAGACTCCAAAGACAGCCTGTGGCATTCCTGAGATTATACTGGCACAATTTATATACTTTGCTCAATAGCCTTCCTTGAAACTAGTTCAAGGAAATGTCCTTAAGATTATGGAAGCATACCAACAATGAACTTCAGGTTAAAAATAATGGCATTCCATCCCCATCTTCTCATCAATTCTTTTGGGTTTTATACTGAATTTCTGAAACATACTGAGTCTTTCACTTTATCTCATAATGGATAAACAGAATATGTAGTGAGTTTCACATGCACAGTAGATGATGAGTAAGTAATGACTCACTGTTATTGAATGAAATTTCTGGAGCACCTGTAGAAATTTTAAATTATTAAAAATTTCCAGATTAAATTACAATTGCTTTTCCCCTAATATTGATTATTATTCATTGTGTAGTTGCTATGGTTTGAATATGGTTGGCACTACAAAGGTTTGTGTGCTAGAGGCTTGGTCCACAGTAACAGTATTGAGAGTTGAAACCTTTAAGGAGTTCTAGTTTCAGCTCTGTTCCCCAATCCAGAGTCCTGCTGTTGTGTGCCTTGCACACAACTATGACATTAACAGAGAAGTGGAAAGATATATGAAACATAATGGACTCCAGAAAACTACTGAAGTATAAAAGTTGGAAATGTGGTATATAAAATCATATTTGTCAAACTAGATAAATCAATAAATAATACGGTTGTTTGGAAAGATGCTAAAAACTGAGTTCCTGTTCTAAAAACAAATGACTGGCTGTCAAGCACCTAAAAGTAAAAATACATAAGAATTAAGAAATTTTAATGTCTATTTTATAACCTTGAATGCAGAAAACTTTTTTTGAAGAGTTATTTATTTTTTATTGGAAAGTCAGATGTAGAGAGGAGAAACAGAGAGGAAGATTTTCTGTCTACTGATTAACTCCACAAGTGGCCACAACGGCCAGAACTGAGCTGATGCAAAGCCAGGAGTCAGGATCCTCCTCCAGGTCTGCCACTCAGGCTCAGGGTCTCAAGGCTTTGGGCCATCCTCCACTGCTTTCCCAGGCCACAGCAGGGAGCTGGATGGAAAGCAGGGCCTTCAGGACACAAACCAGCGCCTATATGGGATCCTGGTGTGTGCCAGGAGAGGACAATACTAGGCTACTGTATTGTGCTGGGCTCTATTTACACATTTTCTTCTTCCCATATGGGGAGGGGGAAATACAGGAGGAGAAACCATGCCCAGCTTCCCAACCACCGGATTACTCTGGGGATTGGAGGGCTGCCACCTGATGTCATCCCAAGTTCCCCATTGTGGAACATTTTCTGAGGGTTCTGTTCTGTTCATGTGCTTTTGATAGTTCTAAGGTGCTGCTGATATCGCTGCTCCAAGGATTAGGAAATCTTTCTGAGGTTAATTGGCTGTAGTCAACCTCTGAGTCTTTATTGGCTCAAAAATTTGCTGTCAACTTTTACTGGGGTAGTTGGTAAATTTGTTCTGCCCTCCATCAGCAAACCAATGCGTGCTGCAGTCCAGGCCAGCCCTGCCCATCACACACTCGGTCCCCACAGGGGGAGCTGCAGCCCAGTCAGAGAAATCCCCAATAACTCCTACTGGACTGGCTCTGGTTCCTGTTGCTGCCAGCATGTGCAGTGGACTGGTCCAGTCTGCCCCACATTCCATTCAAATCTCAGATACATCATTGGGCATTGAGGCCTAACTCAAACCAACTAACTACACGGTCCAGCACATAGTCATACCAGCAGGTGCCACCGCCTGTCCAGCCAGGCCTACCCTCAGTCCTGGTTCTCATGCTCACCAGTGGGATTTGCAGCCCATCAGAGAGAAGCCCACAACCCCTCCACTGCACCCACTCCCCACCCTGCATCTCGCACATTCCAGGTGGTTTTGCGATCTGGCTTTACAGGACTTGCCCCCAGTCCCAGTACTTGCCAGCTGATGCTGCAGCAAAGTTCAACCCACCTGCCCTTATTCTGGCTCATGCCTGCACCAAAGGATACAATCAGCTACCTCAACCTGGCTCTCTCCCTGACCTGGCTCACATGTAAGCCAATAGGTGTTGTAGCCCTGCCCAGCCTGGTTTCCCCAGTTTCAGCTCATGCTCACCAGCATGAGCTGTGACCCAGCATTGGAATCCCCACTACTGCCTTACCAGGCTCAACCTCCCATCCCAGTCTTGTGTGTGCTGGTGGGTGCTACGGCCCACTCTGGCATGGCCCAGCCTATATATGAATCACCCGGAGATCCTGTTGAAGCAGATTCTGGGGGCTGGCGTGGCATAGTGATAAAGCCACTGCCTGCAGTCCTGAATGGATACCAGTTAGAATTCCAACCACTCTACTTCTGATCCAGGTCCCTACTAGTGTGCCTGGGAAAGCAACAGAGGCTAAGTGCTTGAGCCCCTGCAGCCATGTGGGAGAGCAAGATGCAGCTCTTTACTCTGGATTGCATCCTGACACAGCCTGACCCTTTATGGTGGCCATTTGGAGAACAGTGCTCCTTCTCTCTCAACATCGCTTTTCAAATATATATGTATTTATGATTTATTTTATTTTTATTGGAAAGTCAGATATCATAGAGGAGGAGAGAAAGAGGAAGATCTTCCATCTGCTGATTCACTCCCCAAATAGCCACAACGGCTGGAGCTGTGCTGATCCAAAGCCAGGAGCCAGGAGCCATGAGCTTCCTTCAGATCTCCCATGCAGAGTCCCAAGGTTTTGGGCCATCCTCCACTGCTTTCCCAGGCCACAAGCAGGGAGCTGGATGGGAAGTGGAACAGCTGGGACACAAACTGGCATCTGTATGGGAGCCCAGCACTTGCAATGGAGGGAGGATTAGCCAGTTGAGCCACTCTGCTGTCCCGCCAACCCCCCAGCTCCTTTTCCAGTTCAGATTTCTGCTCATGTGAACCCTGGGAAGCAGCAGATTTGGCTCAAATAGTTGGGTCCCTTCCTTTCTTGTGGGAGACCCAGACTGAGTTTCTGGCTTCTGATTGGCCTCTTATCAGCTGTTGTGGGTATTCAGGGAGTGAGCCAGCAGAAGATCTGCCTGAGTCTCCCTGCTTTTCAAAAAAAAATTATTTTTTCTTTAGATTGAGAACTATTATGTTTAGGAGAAAATTGTACTATATACAAAGACTATGTATTTACATAAAGGATGCTTACTGCAACATCATTTATAATATTGAATAATTGAAAGAAACACAGATGTTCAACAATGAAAGACTGGTTTTTAAAATTTATGGAATCGGCCAGGCATGGTAGCCTCGTGGCTAAATCCTCACCTTGTATGCACGAGGGTCCCATATGGGCTCTGGTTCATGTCTCAGCTGCTCCACTTCCAGCTTCCTGCTTGTGGCCTGGGAAAGTAGTAGAGAATTGTCCAACGCTTTGGGACCCCACAACCACATGGGAAACTCGGAAGACTCTCCTGGTTCCTGATTGCAGGTGAGCTCAGCTCCAGCTCTTGCAGCCACTTGGGGAATGAACCAGCAGATGGAGGATCTTTCTATTTCTTCTTCTCTCAGTAAATTATGATTATTGAATAGTAATAACTTTTTTTAAATAAAAAATAAAATTTATGGAATGACTATACGTGGGTTAATTAGAAGTTATAGTGACACAGTAAAATGTCTGTAATATATGCAATAACACTAGTAGCAGTATGCTAGCAGGTGTTTAGGATCCTATTTATGTGAAAGTTTAAATGTCTATATGTGGTAAATACATAAAGAATCTATAAATATGGTTGTTAAAATAGTAAAATGGTTATTTCAGATGATTCTGGTGTTTTCTAGTTCTCTGTAAAGCTGTCTGAATTTGGGTAATAAGTGGATGTTTGGCGCAATGATTAAGCTGCTAGTTAGGATTCCCACATCATATAGGAGGAGCACTTGGGTTTGAGTGCTGGCTCTGCGCTTCCATTTCAGTTGCCTACTACTATATTCCCTAGGAGGCAACAGGTAATGGATGGCTCAAATAATTGGGTCCATGTCACCCACGTGGGAGACTTGGAGTTCCAGGGCTTGCCCAGGCACAGCAGTTTTAGGGCATTTGAGGAGTGAGCCAGTGGATGAAGTTCTGTCTCTCTCCTTTCTCATTTTCTCTTTTTCTCTCTTGCTGTCTGTCTCTGTGTCTTTCAAAGAAATAAATTTGGGATAATAGAAAGGATTTAGAGAAAAATCAATGGGAGGCAGAACTATAATGTCATAATTTGCCATAAACCCAATCAACCACAGCTGATCAATTAATAAACCTAGTCAATTAATTATAACTACTTTGGAAGACAAACAATCAGAAAAGAATGGTCAATGTAGAGCCAGTCATCCTATAACCTTGACCCTTTCAAGTCAATAAGAGAAGGTTGGAAATGATAGGGTCTATGGGGAAAAATACATGCTAGAGGGAGAAAATGTAGCATTCTCTTCCTTATCCAAAATGATCATCCAGATTGGAAAGGCACCAGAGGGGATCCGCTTGCTGCAGGGTGATGGCTGGCCTGAGACGATTTTGAAACAAGACACTTTCATTGCGTGGCACCCATACGGTAGGCAGTGGTTTCCTAAGGTTTGAGCAAAGTAGCTATTTTGGTTAAGGTGTGATATCTGAATCCCTTCTACAGTTTTGTACTCTCCTTGACCAAGGTATATGAGAATTTATGGGCCCAGTGGCATGGCCTAGCAGCTAAAGTCCTCGCCTTGAACGCGCCAGGATCCCATATGGGTGCCAATTCTAACCTTGGTGGCTGCACTTCCCATCTAGCTCCCTGCTTGTGGCTTGGGAAAGCAGTCGAGGACAACCCAATGCTTTGGGATCCTGCACCCACGTGGGAGACCTGGAGGAGGTTCCTGGATCCTGGCTTCGGATCAGCATAGCATCGGCCGTTGTGGTCTCTTGGGGAGTGAATCATCGGATGGAAGATCTTCCTCTCTATCTCTCCTCCTCTCTGTATATCTGACTTTGTAATAAAAATAAGTAAGTGTTTAAAAAAAAAGATATATGAGAATTTATGATTTGGGAAGCATGGGATTTTTACCCCAGGGCTAACCAAATCACTCATGAAACCTGGAAAAGTTAGAGCTCTTTTTTTTTTTCTTTTAAACTTGTGTACAATGCAATTTTAAACAAAATGTGGACAACTTTGCACAATACCCTGTACCTTATTAGAAGGACTAACACAGCATGTTTGATTGCTCTGAGTAGCCTTGTCCTCATGGGATCTTCTGGCTCGTTTCTCCTCTAGATAAGTCCTCAAAAATTCTTAGAATCTGGAGAGTACAGGAGGGACTGGAGCCTTCCTTATATACAAGGAAATTCCGGTTTTGTTAAGAACTTGGCCAAAGGTTTGGTAGTGCAAACCCTTAAGAATAAATCCACAATTTCCTTTCAGGTCCTGCTTCTCTGAAGAATTGTGGCTGTATGCCAGCATGTTTAATAGGAAGCTCCTTCCTTTATGACATCACCGGAAAGGTAGCTAAGGGGACTTTACTCGAGCCCCACTTAGAACCGCAGCCACTTTTAGGGGAGCCCAAGAACAGCAGCTTTTAAAACTGAGGGTGAATATTTAGACTTCGTTAGGATCCCAAATACAAGCGAACTAGTGAAGCATGGCATCCACCCACAAGGGTGCAGTCTTTCAGATGGTCAAGACGAATAAACTTGGGTCCAAGGTAGAGGTTTCAACACATAAAGGGGCTGAGGTCCACAGCAGCAGTCCTCAGCGGGTGCAAGGCTACCCTCCTACCCACAGCCAGCGAAGCACTGCCATCTCCTCGAGCCCTCCACCCCATCGAAGACCAGAAGCTGCACATCCCATCCCTCCCAAGGCGGCCCCAAGCTATCCTCGATCTTTCTCCCCAGAAACAGGCCCTGGTTACTCTTCAGCCCACATTTCTCGGGGAACCGAGTCCCGGCCCAGAACAGACGCATTCCACCATTACTCTCCTCATCGAAAGACCCAGCAAGTTCAGACAGCAACATCCCACACTGTAAGCACCCATCAGAATGTGAGCCCACCCAGAGAGTGTGCAGCACGGAGAGGTGGTGAGAACAAGCCCATGCGCGACATCACCCAGCCGAGCTCATTAATCCCAGATGTCAAGTCCTCTCGCCGACTGAGTTTCTTAGACCAGAAGAATAACTTTCGTACTCATAACTTCCAAGAAGAGGATCCACCTTCCAAGGTACAGAACCCACAAGGTGTTCGAGTGCCTCGTAGAGTTTCGATTCAACCAAAGGATGAAGCAATACAGACCGACCCCATCCAAAGGACTACCAAGAGTCCCTCCAGGCTAGACCATGGCAGCAGCCGCCTTAGTACTGAACGTTGGGCCACCCTGAAAAAGACTCTTGTCCGGGAGCCAGAAATGGATTTTTACAATTCAGTGCTTTCGGCAACCAAGTCTTTGCATAAGAACATAAACTTGGATTCATCCCTCAAACTCTCTGTCCTTAGAAATTTGGATGGCAGACAGGGAGTTCCCTCATGTGCTGAGCCTGAGTCTCTCTGCAAGCACTCTGTCTACACTGAAATCAAGCCCTCAAAACTCTCAACGATATCAGAGGTGGAGTCCAACATGAAGTCTCCAATCCAAGAAGACACTGACGTCAGTGTCAAGGTTCCCATTTCCCCAGGACAATCAATACCATCAACTCACCGTGTGAGAGCTCGATTAATGTCTGAAAGCTTACCCAGACCTCCTCTGTTTGCCACTGCAGAACCTTCACAGGGACTCACAGAAATGAACCACATGTCCCCAGGACCCACAGCCAGGTATCAAGAACCATCCCAAAAGTCTGCCCATAGTACAGAACTGGAACTGACTCCTCGGCCTTTACCCCCTCGATCCTTACCCAGATACGGGCCCGAGTCCTCATGGTGGGCCTTACTGAATCCTGATGTTGAAACGCCTCAAAGTCGACCAATAACCCCTGATTTTGAGCCCAAGTCCTCTCCTCCCCTAGACCCATTCATGTCCCTTTTGGAAATGGACTCAAGCCCTTTATGTGAGGATCTGATGTTCCAGAGAGAAAAGGAAAGCCCATCACTGCCATCACCAAAAGAGCCTCCGGACCAGACACCCATGAAGGAAGTGCCAAAGACCCCCAAGCACACCTGGAAACAACCAATTCAAAGGTTTAGTGCTTTCTTCCTGGGTATGTGAAGAAGCAGCCCCAGTTTAGTCAGATGGGACGTTGGGGTGGACAGGAAAGACCACTTCTTTATTCTGGGCCTCAGGACTGCCCTCCTGCCAATGCCTAAGGTAGTCCCATCTCTGGGCCCACTGCTCTGTTCTTTCCCTGCCAGCTTCTCTGAGTGCCAAACTAATAACGTCACATGAAAATGCTTGGGCCCAGTAGCAAGGCATTGACTCTTCAAAGCAATGCTGCTTAACTTTTCGATGGAAGGTGGTAGAGAGTAATTTGTAGCGTCAGAAGCCAATTCCTGAGAATGAAAAACTGAGCTGGGGTAAGGACTGCTAAAGAGAATGAGGGTCTCAAGTCAGTATTCTGGCATTGAAGGATAGGAGATGGAGTGAGATGAGCTGGGTCTTGGGCTTCCCGGGGGAAAGTGGCACAGAGAGAGGGTACGTGAGACTAACATTTAATCCTAAGCTGAAGGAGATTTATAGAGAGCATCAAAGGGTACAGGCATGTTTGTATGGAGAGATGTGGAGCTAAAGATCTAAGTCACCCTGGGGGAGGGGTGTGCATCTCAGAGAGAAAAAAGCAACGACCTTTCTCTTACTTTCAGATGTTTCTGAGGAAATGTGCAACCGTGTCATCTGGTGGCTGAAAGGTCTGTGCTGCCTGTCCCCTGCTCCCACCCCTGCCATGAACCCATTATGGGGGTTTGGAAATGGGAAGACAGGTGAGAGGGTGGCATCTAGGTGTTGATGGAGCTATGTCTTTGGGAACAGTACATTGTTTTATTTATTTGTGTTTTAGATTTATTTTTTTATTTGAAAGGCAGATTTACAGGCCCAGTGCAATGGCCTAACGGCTAAAGTCCTCGTCTTGAATGCGCCAGGATCCCATATGGGTGCCGGTTATAATCCCGGCAGCTCCATTTCTCATCCAGCTCCCTGCTTGTAGCCTGGGAAGGCAGTCAAGGATGGCCCAAAGCCTTGGAATCCTGCACCCGTGTGAGAAACCTGGAGGAAGTTCCTGGCTCCTGGCTTTGAATCGGTACTGCACCGATCATTGTGGTCACCTGGGGAGTGAATCATCGGACGGAAGATCTTCCTCCTCTGTCTCTTTGCCTCTTTGTATATTATGACTTTGCAATAAAAATAAATAAATCTTGAAAAAAAGAGAGAGAGAGAAAGGCAGATTTACAGAGAAGGAAAGACAGAGAGGGTAAGGTCTTCCATCTGCTGGATCACTCCCCAGATGGCCACAATGGCCGGAGCTGAGCTGTTATGAAACCAGGAGCCTGAAGCTTCTTCTGGGTCTCCTACGTAGATTCAGTGCTCTTTCAGTGCTTTTCCAGGCACGTTAGCAGAGAGCTGGACTGGAAGTAGAGCATCCAGGACTTGAACTGTCAACCAAATGGGATGCCAGCACTACAAGCAGAGGCTTCATCTTCTATGCCAGAGCACTGACCTCAAGAGTGCTGATCAAAACTTTGATGAGAAAAACAGGAATTTCTAATTGTATCTCTAATCCCACCATTAGAGTTTTTCCTTTGGGATTTGGAGCCTTTTCTACTTTTGAGAGTACTACTTAGTGAGTAGTACTTCCAGAATGGAGACTAATTTAAGCCCCATGATCTTCCAGCTTTAGCTGGTCTAAACCATCATTCTAAAAACACCGCTAGAACAAACTGACTTGGTTTCACAGTCTTACTAAGGCCTGACTCTACATTAATTCAGGTTAAGGGCTCTTCTTTGTGTGTCTGGTCCCTTAAGCCTCTGCTCAAGCCCCCACCCTACAAGCTAGGAGACAACTACTGCTTGCTATCCACACAGTGTCTCCAGGGATGTCCGTCTGGACGTCCTCCTTGAAGCCATCAGTGGGTTGTGTGGCCAACTTTTAATCCTTAAATGTCTGTTTGTACTCACGGATTGTCTGGTGGCTGGGGAGTGAATCTGACAGCAGGAGTTTTGGTGTGAGCACCAAGGCCCCAAATGTGTTTCTAGCTCCATGAATATGGGAGACAGTGCTTCTGGATGAGGATATTCTGGGATGCAATCTAGTCACAGCCAGCATTAGCCTTGTGACAGCACCAAGAGGAGAAGGGCAGCCCTACCTTCTATAGAGGACAGAGTGCAGTTCCATCAAATAGAGACGTGGGTGACCATGAACCTGAGGTCTGACTGTACCCTTAGGTACTTTGTTTTTTGTTTCCAAACCTCAGTTTGCCCCTCTGTGAACAGGACTCATGAGTTCCTCTTTAGAGTTCTTGTGGATATTAACCAAGCTATTATTTGTAGAGTATTTGGCATGCTTCTTGGCAGCACTGACTACACAGTAAATGCTAACTGTTAGTTGAACTACTTGCAGTAGGAAGGGATTTGGGGCCCAGATATGCTCAAATCTACTGGGTATCTTTGGTGAAACTTTGTTTTTCCTCTTCGGTTGGCCCTCTGGATTCCATTTGCTGTCCCCTGGGAATGCGTGGCTTTTGCATCTCTTGTTATGACAGATGAGGAGGTAAGAATTCTCCTGGGAGATTGCTCCTATGCCCTCCCCTCCCCCATTGTATTCCTACTCCTATCCTCTGAGGGAACGGGGTAGGAGGGAGACAGAGCTTCTGCCTGTGGCTGGGCAAGATGTTCACTGCACAAGGGCATCTGGCAGAGGGATAAATGAAAACTAAATCTAGGCTGGCTGCCACGTGCCAAGCTCTGTACCTGTGGAGCTGCATCTGCCCGGGGGTTACACCAGAGCACTATCTGAGGGCTATTAGTTGTAGCCCTGGAGGGCAGGAATAGAGGACTTTTGAAAGATGATAGGTCTTGCCAAGTGCTCTGTGAAGAGACTGAAACTTGTTCTCTCTCTAGCCTGGGGTGCTCCAGAAAGGGGTCACATTTCTGGGTTACTCACTATTTGGCTCCTCAACTTGGAAAGACATAAGGTAGACTGCTTGCAGTGACCCTGTGTCCTAAATTTGGCAGTGTCCTGGTTTCACTGTGCATTTATTGCCCCCCTAAGTCCTTAGGCTCTTGTTGGCCTGCGTTTGATAAGATAGGCAAAGCTCTGCTGCTTGTTTCTCTTGCTGTATTTCTCTTAACCCAGATCTAGCAATGGCCTTTCCTGGGTTCCATTCATTGGGCTAGCCGAAGAAGAGCAGTTGACTACAGTTGGTTGATAAACAAATGAGCAAAGGGTATCCTGGGCTCAGATGACAGGAGCAGCTGAAAAGGAGGTGTCCAGAAGTGCTGCCACTGCCCCCTTGACCATGGATGCCTCTTAGTCAGCCCCAGGCCCTGAGCTCAGCTGGAGGTGGGAACAGTTATTTTTAGAGATTATCTCCATGCAAAACAGTAAATTTCTCCCTCTTTCCTTTCTTCCCTCCTTGTTTGCTTTCTTCCTCCTCCCTTCCTTCCATAGACAGTTTTTATTCAGATGACTAGCACTTTGCTAGGCACTAAAGGGAGCAGCCCTGAAGCCTTCCAGCACATTCTTTGGCCTTGAGAAACTTCACCATCTGGTTAGGGAGATAAGACAGACAGGAAACAACAGTATGCAATAGTCTGTACTCCACTGTCAAAATAAACAGAACTGACTGAATAGGTGCTCTTGGAGGAGTTTAGGGGAGAGGTCAGCAAGAGATGGGCAGGAGGTGAGGTTATGCCCTCCTTCCCAAAGCCCAAGGGAGATAAAGGCTAGCCTTGTGCTCACCCCTCAGTACCAGCCTGTGCCTTTGGGAAAGCACCTATCCCCCTTTGTTCAGGATTTGAGGGTTCCTCCCTGTTCCAAACCCTCATTCCCCTTTTTTGCACATCTTGTTTTAGTTTAGGAAGTCAAAAGCCTTGGCAGCAGGATGGCTCCTTCCCAAAATAGCTCTTATCCTGTCTGGATAATGACAACTTGCCAGCCCTGTTCGCCACAGAGCTGGTCCCCAGAAGCTGGAGGAGGCTCCCAGGCAGCTGGGCTGCTGGTCTTCTCTGGCTCCCTGGAGGTAGGGTGCCTACAAGTGAGTCAGGTGCTCTCCTTGTAAAGGGTCAGAGTGAGGCTTTCCTCAGCCTGGCCCCTGAGCCACTGGTCAGGAGACGACAGGGCTTGGTGTCCCAGGCCTCTGACTGCTCTAGTCTGGGAATGATTGACCATAGAGTCTGTTTCAAATTCTGTTTCTGGTAGGAATTTTCTGGTGACCAAGCCATGATGTGTGGCTTGTGGAAGGCAGCATGTTAGTTCTTCTTCTTCTTCTTCTTTTTAACTTGGAAAATCAGAGTTACATATAAAGAGAAGGAGAGCCAGTGAGAAATGTTCTTTCTGCTGGATCACTCCCCAAATGGCTGCAGTGGCAGAGCTGTGCTGGTCCAAATGGCCACAATGGCTGGAGCTGAATCAATCTATAGCCAGGAGCCAGAAGCTTCCTCCAGGTCTCCCATGCAGGGTCCCAAGGCTTTGGGCTGTCCTCAACTGCTTTCCCAGGCCACAAGCAGGGAGCTGGATGGGAAGTGTGGCTGCCGGGATTAGAACTAGTGCCCAAATGGGATCCTGGCACGTTCAAGGAGAGGACGTTAGCTGTCAGGCCACGGCGCCAGGTCAGCAGGTATTCTTGACGGGGGTGTTTTGCCATCAGAATTAGCAAAAGTGCAGGAAAGTCTGGAGGCAGCTCCGTGGGGCGTCCCTGAGATTAGTATAGCCCTGAGGAATTCCTGGAAATAAAGCGACTCTTGACGGGAGGGGCTGTGCCAGCCCCAAAAGATTCCGTGTCTTCAAGGCACTTGTCCTACTTGCCCTTGAACGTGAGGAGGGGTAGCTTACTCCCTGCTATATCAAATCAATTATGCAGGAAAGTAACTCTGGAAAATAGGCCAGGAATCAGAACCTATCTCAGTGGTGCCTATGACAAGACCTCAGTGTTTTCAGAGGAACATGTCATTTGACTCCTGAGGGACAGGTCAGTTAGCCTTTCTGTTCGCTGAGGAACCACAGGGGTGGGTTGGTGACCTGGGACAGGCCATGGTGCTGTCTGCCTCAGTAAGCAGCCCTGAAAGCACAGGAGGGGTGAGAATTAGGTTAGGCTTCCTTGGGACACTCAGGCAGGTTACTTCTTTTCCTTCCACATGGGAGCAGGTGTCTTCCTCAGGGTTGTGCAGATCCCCTCCCCTAAGTTTTTGATTTTGGGTGGAATGAGCCCACCACAGCAAAGAATCCATTCCATGCATTATGAACTTTGTACCGTATCTGAAGCTAGTTGGCTCCCTGACAGGAATATCTCCAACATCACTCCTTTTTGAAAACAACGATTTCGTTGCCACTAACGGCCCATGTTTGTGAGGTCTAGTGTGAAGTCTTCAGCACACGGCGATAGATACACTGTGTAATGGCCAGATGAGGCTAGTTGGCATATCCATCACATCATTACTTCCCCTTTTCTGTCTCAATAGTTTGGTGGCCTTTGAAAATGTGACTTTTTCAAATGAAAGGAGAGCCACGAGGCCTGGGGGGTTTAGGGGACTGGAATTCAGAAGCGGAATGCCTGTTTGGCTGAGGAAGCACATCTGTGACCCAGAAGCCACCCTGACAGCTGCACATCCAGAGGAAGGCTGTCCTCGGCAGTGGCGGCAGCCCTGTCCCTGCAGTCTTCCACTCAGCTGCCTTGGCCCAGCTGCCATGAGAGAAGCAAGAGGCAGCTGCACCTGCACGAAGCCTGGAGGAGGGGAGCAGGGGGAAGGGAGCCCGTGCTCTGGCACTGAGCCCAGGAGAACCGGTCCAAGCAAAGGCATTTCTGCTAGGTCAGCTAGCTCCAGGGGTCTCCACAGCGCCTGTTGTTAGGAACCTAGGGGGTCAGTAAGTCTGCTTTCTCCAGGGTGGCAACATTGTCATTCCAATGACACTAAAGCATTCCCTGGTACTCTTTCTCCTTTCAGCCCTTGACACCAATTAGGCATGCAGACCTCTCATCCATTGGAGGGAAGGCATTTGAGACAGTCACATTTGACAGTTGCTGGTTGATGTTGATCATTTTCCTGTGAGCTGAGGTGATGGCTGCTATTTCCCTTAGATGTTGCATGTTAAATGCATTGGTAAATCCACAGCAACCCTATTTGTGGGCATTTTTCTCCCTGTTTCACAGATGAGAAAACTGAGGCTCAAGCATGTTCCTCAAAGTTGGGAGCACTTTAAGAAGCATCCAGCTCCAGGGATTCAACCTCATGGCCTAAAATCCTTCCTCTATGGCCACATCTCCCTGGAAGATCCCATCCCAGTAGTTCAGCAGCACATTGAGATATCAAGAATTGAGAAGGGAAAATGTCTGTGCATGTGAACTGGGAGGCTGGGAGGTGGTAGGAACCTGCAAGCAGATAGAATGAAGGGCAAGTGACGGGTCAGTGGAGCCGAAAGCCTCAAGGCTTGTCTGTGCTCTAAAATGAGAGTGGAAAAGCTGATCAATGAATCCGGATTGATGAGCCACCTCTCGGGGGCAGAGCCTGTTCACCCAGGCCAGCATCACACTGTATCACATGTTTGCTGAGTTGAAATGAACAGAGGTTAAAATAGAAATTAAAATACAAGATACACTCCCTGCCCTTGTGGGGGTTGTGGTTAATCTGGGAGAGAAAAGTATATGGATCGGTCATTTGAAAGGGACAAAGTCCAGTTGGAATGAATCAGCAAAACTTCTAGCATGGAGACACGTGGAGGCCAAAATGCAAGGGGAGGCAGACTTTGGCATAGTATAATGAAGAGCTTGGTAACTCAGCTGCCTGAAAATTGAAAAACATTTGTTAGAGTCAGTGGATTTGGGGTCATGGACAGTATTCAATCAGATGCTGGGTAAAGGGGCTCTCGAAGTCAGTCAGACATCGCATGTGTAGTCACATTAGGAGGTGTGGACGTCCCCTCCAATCCTGCCCTGCTCAGGGAAGGCGTTGGAAAGACAATCTGCCTCTCAACTCAGCTGCCTCTCTGTAGTCATTCAACAGGTACCAGTAAACACCTGGCCACCCATCCTTACCCCCGTCCCAGGATCGTGGGACATGGGATGGTTCTAGCAGGAAATTGGGACTTAGGATAATTTAGCTGCTTGCCTCTGCACTGACCTCGCTGGACAGATGGGCTGAGGTTTCCTTGAAAGATGCAACCCTCTGGCCTGCAGGATTCTCTGACTATATCATCAGTGACTCAACTACCTCTGAGAAAGGAGGAGGTACAGTTAGTTCTTGCACTAAGGGGACAATTAACTACTGAGAGGGAAATGTGGCTTTTGTCAGTCGTGCAGATCAGAAATCCTGATTTCCTGTGGTTAGCATTCTTTATTCTTGGCTTTGAACCTGGGGCCTTCCTTGCATAGTTCCTATATCACATAGCTTTCATCCATTGATGCCAACCAGGAAATTTTCCAGAATATCTTGGCCCAATCTAAGCAAGGGAACTCAGGATAGCAGGTTTGAGCTGTGGTTGCTAATCTGAGTTTTCCAAAGGAGTGATCCTCTGTATCAAATTGTCAGCTGCCCAGAGGCTTGGCTTGAATATTCCACCCTAACAGTACCCGGAAAATAGTACTCAAGTCGTGGACATCAATGCCTTGTGTGATGTTGAACTTCAAGGAAGAGCCAGAGCTCCAAGAGCTGAATGGTTCTGTAGCCTATTTGACCAGGCCACCTGTCACTGGCTGGAGGTGGGGAGTGTCTTACCCTACTGTAACTGACTCACACAAGGACTGTTGTTTCCATCAATGCAAAATGTAGGGCTGGAGTTGGGGACATGCTGTCATCTCTTGTATTAAGTCAAACAAAGGCCCAGGAAAGTCCAGGAACATTTAGGAAATGAGATAATAGCCAAAGTTGACATGGGAACGTCAGCCCTGGCTGTTTTCTCAGTCTTCTGTAGGACTTATGCATGCAGAATGATTCACAAAGTCTGCCTCCAACTATTTTGTTTGATTTTAGAAGGTTTTTTGTTTGTTTGTTTGTTTGTTTGTTTGAAAGGCATAGTGACAGAGGGACCCATTTATGTGTGTGCACACATCCACACACAATGCGTTGAGAGGAATCTTCCATCTGCTGGTTCTCTCCTCAAATGGCTGCAATAGGTGGGTCTGCGCCAGGCCAAAGCCAGGAGCCAGGAATTCTACACAGGTCTCCCACATAGGTGACCTAAGTTCTTGCGCCATCATTAATTGCTTTCTTAAGGTGCATCAGAATGGAGCAGGATCAGAAGCGGAGCAGGCGGGACCCACATTTTACTATGGGCTGCTGGTGTTGTGAGTCACCATGCCACGATGCCAGCCTGTCTTCAGTTTTTTATTTCATCCAGCGTGCCTCACATTGGGCCCTTTAGGATAGGGATTAGAAGGGGACTGTGGCCATCAAGGCCCCCAGTATTGTTGGCTTGAAGCTGAGTTCCAGGGTCTCAGGCTTCTCCGGAAGTTTGCTTCCCTCAAGGCAAACCGGCACTACACAGGGCACTCTGGAGCTGGGTTGCATGTGCCGGGGAAGAGCTGGGATTCCAGCCGCAGCTGTGCAAGAGAGCTAGCTGAGCTGCCTTTTGAGATGTTTCTGTGTCTAAGCTTGGAACACAGCTGGGGCTGAGTGGGGGAGGGTTGTTCTAGCGGAAGAAAACACAGCTTTGTAATGAAGCCCTCTTTCTCTGACTAGGCTTTCTCCCTACCCTAGTCCCCGCCACTGCTAACTAGAAGCACCAAGAAGGATGCTTGTATGGGCACATAGGAATATTTTCTGCCCCGGCCCTTTGAACAGAGGGGCATTGTGTAGCCTAACTTGACGTTAGGATCTGATAGTAGCCATGGCTACTGCTGCTGCAGACTATCAAAAGTTATTGGTTCCTCCTTTCATGCTTTTGTTTTATTTATTTATTTATTTCAAGTTTACTTATTTGAAAGACAGAATTAGAGGGAGGAAAAGATAGAGATCTTCCATTTTGTTGATTTATTCCCCAGGTGGCCACAACAGGGGACTAAGCCAGGCAAAAGCTAGGAGTCACGAGTTTCATTTGGGTCTCCCACACAGGTGTGGGGGCCCAAGGACTCTGCTGGCCTACCAGGTGCACTGTCAGGGAGCTGGATTGGAACTGGAGCAGGTGGAACTCGAACTTGCACCCATGTGTCATGTTGGCATTGCAGCTAGCAGCTTAACCAACTATGCCACAGCATTGGCCCTATCTTTGTTTTCTTGAGCACAGCTTAGCTCTCCTGAGCTACCCCAGGCCTTTTCCTTTCTACCTGCAGAGATGACCTCTCCTTGGAGCCACACTGTCCTATGCCACCTCCCCCTTCCCTGTGTTCCTGGGCTTTTTCCTGATTCTGTGGGTCCAGCATTTCTCTACCACCTCCTGTTTCTGCCTGGCTTTCTGAACTTCCGCCAAGGCCTACAGCAGCACCAAGCACACCCTCCCCTTCCCTCACTGCATCTACTTTTAGAACGTCAGAGCTGTAAGGAATGTTAAAAGTCATCTACATCAATCCTGGGGAAACGGAGACCCTGAGAAATGAAGGGAGGTCCTCAGAATCCCCCAGCCGGACAGGCTTCCCCGAAGCAACAGCCCCGATCCGTCCTCCATCCCACCAGCTTCAGATGCAGCCCTCCAACAGCAGCTCAGTGCTGTTCTGATTCTGGCTTCACTTGCTGTCTCCAGGCGCTCTTCCCTCTCATAGCTGAGCTCCTACAGGTTCTTGCCCTGCCCAATGGCTCACACATCACCCCCAAACAGGGTAGCCAGGCCTCTGGCCTTCTACTCATAGACAAGGCCTTGAAGGTGGGTCTGTTTTGTCCATGGTAGTCAGGTACTGGTCAGTCAACCTGTCCTGTGGAGGAGGTGGGTCTTGGGGGTCAAGCAGGGACATGGTTCTGGAAACTTCCACAGGAGCCTGACCAGCTCACACCCTACTTAGCTCAGGAAATCCCTCACCCACTCTCCCCATCCCCCCAAGCATCTTCTCCCAGCTGCTGCTGCCATGACCCTTCTGAGCCTCTAATGCCACTAAAGCTGCTGGGGCATCTGGCCCAGCCTCTCACCTGCTGGTCAGAGAAAGAGTGGCCCAGCTGGACCTCGCCCAAGACCCTGCCCACTTTCCTCAGCCCTGGACAAGGCTCCACCTTCTTGAGAGAGTCACTCAGCTGTTCCAATGCCTCCTGCAGATGGTTCCTGGGTAATTTATGCAGCAAGTCCTCTTTAATCTGGGGTACTGCACCAAGGGAACCCGCTGCCAACCTGTCTCTTCACAGCATGAATGCAGGTGGAGAATATGACTTTTTTTTTTTTTTAAGGGAGTATTGGGGGAGGTTATGGACAGGCAGTCATTTGGACATCAGTCGGTGTCACTTTCTAAAAACCTTGCTGAATCTCCAGGTAACAAAGATTTTCTCCCTAACTCGTGGTTCCACTCACCCCTCCTTCGAAAGTCAAAAGTCGCTCCCCTTCTCTGTGAACCGGCTCAAGACCCTGCGGGGCTGGAAAACGAACCGCCAGGTGTCCAGTGCAGCGCGGGGACGAGGACCTGAGGCCCCTCACCTTGTCCTGACCTTCTCCCTTCTCTGCACCTTGGGGAGGTAGGGGGCTGCGCGGCAGGATGCAAGCCGGGTCCCCAGGTTGCCCCCCACCCGCCCTCGGCGCCCAGCCGAGCCGAGGCCCCGCCCCGTGGCCCGCTCGCTCCGCCCCTGCCGCCGGGCCCCGTCCCCCAGCGGTCCGCACTCGGGGAGGCGGGTGGGGGCTGGCGGTGCGGCGAGGTCGGCGCGCAGCTCCCGTGGCGAGTCGCTCGGGCGCTGTCCAGGCGGAGCCGGCCCGGCCTGGGCTGCAGCCATGGTAAGACACGGGCGCGGGGCAGGGCCGGGCGCGGAGGGCCCGCGGCTCCCGGCGATTCCAAGAGACCCACAGCGCTGCAGCCCCGACTGTGTGGGGCGGGAGGCACTGTCGCTGGCCCCGGGTACAGGCAGGCGCTCCTGGCTGGCAAAGCTGCGTCGTCGCTCTTTAAGTTTGTTCCTCTGATTGGAGCAGAGTGGGCCCTGAGCCTGGGGATGCTACCGGGCTTGGACAAAGGGGTGGGTACGTGCTAAGGGAGGTGCCCACTGACTGAGACGCGCATGTTGGGCTGGGAGAGCGAAGGTGAGGGTCTCTGTCCTTGCCCAGGTCAGCTGTTAATAATCCCGTGTCCTCTCATTCACTTATTCTGGGCATAGGGGCCAGCACCAACTTCCTGTGGAAAAGGCTGAGAAGGCCTGTAGACACACCTGCCTTCCCGGGAGGGATGATGAGACCCTTAGTCCTTCCTTCCCACCGCGCAGGGGGCCTCTCCCGGCCTTTTCCCAAAGGGACATGGGAGGGTCCCCGTCCTGCCCGGCGGGTTCAGCTGTGTCCCTCTGCCTCCCGACCCGGAACTGTGGGGGCAAGCTTCCTCCTACTGCATCTGCACCGCTTCCCCCAATCCCCAACCACCACCAAGTAGGTCCCTCTGCAGTGCGTGGGAGCTGGGGGGACTCATTCCTGCCACCTGCCTGCAGTGGGAAGAGAAACAGTAGCCCTCGCCAACCTTCCTGGAGGCCCTCAGGTAGCAAGTTTTACTGCTTGCCTGAGAGGTCGCTAGCTCCTCATCTGCTGATGTTGCCAGACCCTGCTACAGTTAGTGAGTGTTGGGGTCTCCAGGCACAGGTCACCCTCTCTGCCCAGTCTGGAAACCCACGAGTGCTGTGTTTGCAGCAGGAAGGGATTCGCTGCTGGCCTGAGTAGCAGGATGTTGGTCTGTAGGGAGCCTCCAGAAGAGAACTCTCAGGGCTTGGTGGAGTTAGAAGCTTCCAGATCTGGCGAAGTCAACCTTTTTGGGTTCTTGACTCAATCTGTGTCCAAGTGGAAGTCCAAGTTCTCTGCCGGGAAGTCTTGGGGGCCTGGTGACCTTCCTGTAAGAGGGAGTTTTGGGAGAGGCCAAGGGGTGCCTATCTGTGTCCTTGCTCCCCACTTGGGGGATGCACAGACCCATTGTTGCAGGGATGGAATCCTTGGGAAACCCAGATTGTCCCTAGTGCCAAGCCTAGCAGGGGCCAGAGGGGCTTTTTCTGCCACACACCGAGTTCCGCTGGGCTGAGGTCCTGGTGCTTTCAGCTTGGCTGAGGCCAGCCTGTTTTTCTCTAATTAAAGATACAGCACCACCACCCAAGTTCCCAGCTGGAGGGGCCCTGCCTTTAGGGCAGCCAAGTTCGGAGGGTCTCCTCTTCACTGGAGGTCAGTGTCCTCGGTTGCTCTCGAAATCTGCAGAGACCTCAGCAGCCCAGGAGTCCCCCAGGGAGTTTAAATTTGCATGTGAAAACAATAATAGACCAACACCAATGACACTGTTGACACTGTGCGGGTTCAAAGCCCAAGCCTCTCTGGGCAGCCCATAAGGCCCATCAAAGCCCTGACAGGCTCTGTGCAGATCCACACTGGATCTTTCCAGCCCAAATGGAAACATTTGGCCTCCTGACTCGCAGAGTGCTCTATCCGCACACTCCCAGCCAGGCCCCTCGATTTGTTTCCCACCTAATTGCAGTTTGGAAACCTCCAGGGACCACTGGCTTCTCTCTGGCCTGCAGCCTTGTCCACTCCCCTCTGGGGGGGTGGGGGTGGAGATCAAGCGCTAGTGGCTCCTGGTTATTGACTCTTTAGAAGCAGGGATCTAGCCGATCCAGGCCCCCCATGAGTCAGAGGTCAGGCATCTGAGGCTTGAAGAACACCCCTCATCCTCCCTCCCCCGCCAGGAGCAAAGCCCTTTTGGCGGCAGGAGTTCCCAGTAGCAAAGTCTAGAAGCAGATTTCTGAAGACATATGCTCCACTAGAATACTAAAAGACACTTGAGAAGTTTCAGGAGAACCTATACCCTGGGTAGGGCGGGACGGGGCGAGGAGGTAGTGGGGTTCTAAGACAGTCCATTCTGTTTTAGTGCGGCTCAAAGTTAAGGGAGAGTGGGGTTTCGGAATCCTGTGGGAATGCATCTCCTGGATGGTGGCCCCTATGAACTGATGATGGACCAGGTCACCTTGGGGAAGGCTCCCAGTCCTCCAGCAGGCCTCGGTGCCCTCAGGAGTTAAAAAGAGAAGGCCAAGTGCATCCAGAGCCTGTGCTGCTGCGTCTACCACAGGGTAGGCATCGGACAGGTGTCATGGCGCAGCCAATCAGGGGAAGAAGGGAGTGTAGAGTGAGCTGTTGCCAATGGGCCACCAGGCTTGTTCTTGGAGGGTGGGAGCCCAGGGAGGGGGAAGGAGGGAGAACATTCCACAAGCTCTTTTGGCCCCTGCCAGAAACAGAGGGGAGTCAAAGAGAAAGGAAAAGGAGGAAGCCAGTTGACAACAAGAGCATCAAGACAAGGCAGTGTCTGTGTGTGAGGAGCTTTGCCTGGAGATAAAATTAGACCCAAAGCTTACTGAAAGGGAGTCTGAAGGAAGGCCATGGAGCCATCCCTGCGATGGCAAGGGGATTCTGTCCCTGAGGCCGGGACTGAAGCTGTGGTAAGGTGCTGCTCCAGGAGCCGGGTGGACCTGACTTGTCTTCTGGGCTAGGACTGGGCCTCAATGCCGGGAAATGTCACGGAGCTGGAGGGTAGGCTGGATATGCAGGACGGGAGGGCCCTGGTGTCCTGTTCCTTGTCCGGCACTCCAGTGGCCCTCTTCCATGCTGCCGAGCAGCTGGGCTGGCAGAGGGGATAGCTCTGTTGGAAGATCCTGGGAGCCCTGGGGCGTCCCTCCGTGTTTCCCTTTTGCCCTTGTCTGTTTGCCTCTCCATTCCAAACCCTGGGAGCAGCCAGGTGGGACACAGTCCCCTCTCTTCCAGACCAAGTGCTGGGTCAACATGTACAGGAGTTCTTGGAGTCCCCCAGATGTAGTGGCTAAATGATGAGACCTGCTGTGCCCTCGCCCCACCCTGCTGCATGCTATTTGCAGTTAGCATCCAAAAGGGGACACTTTGGAGAGTGATAGAGAACACAACTAATAATTGTGCTAGGACATCCATTGGACCTCACAAATATGGGCAAGAAAAGACAGTTAAGTCAGGCTTGCTTCAGGACCACCTCTTCTGGTCCCTGAACTACATCTTCTCCCCCTTGAAGGTTCCTAACTTCTTTCTTCCCCTCTATCCAGGTGAGCTCAGGAGACAATGGGTGTAAGCAGGTGTTAAGACTTAGTAGGATCTCATAGGGGACTTTCCCTCTAGCCTCCCTGTGTCTTGATTTGTCTCTAGTGTAAAATCAGCAATGTGCATATCTGTCTCACTTAGTTCTTCTCTTTGCAAAGTCAGGATGTGCAGAAACCCTATAGCTATCCTATCTCCCCCATCCTGATGGGGACTCTACAGTGGTCTGGGAAAGCCAACCCCACTCCATGGCTTGGCCCACCCCCAGCAGTTGAGTCAGCCTCTGCAACCAGCCCTTGTGCATTGTCCGGGGGTAGCACGTGGGTATTGGGAGGCAGAGCTGAGCCCAGCACCACCAGGCACCCCACACAGGAGGCTGACCCCCAAAGGAGAGGGAAAGGTTTAGGGTCCAGAGCTGGGGATGGGTGTGGCAAGTTTCTCCCATTTCCCCCTAAGTTCACAGCTGAGCCAGACTTCCTCCTGTACCTCTGGCTCTGGGGTGCTTCCCGGGATGTCCCTCACACCTGGGGGACTGTCTGCTGCTCTGGAGTCTCAGTGTATTCAGTCCCTACAAGCGCTCACAGTGTTCTGATCTCTTCCTTCATCTCTCTCCTCCCAGCTCCTCTCCACTCCCATTCAGCACTCACTGGCAGCTTCATGATTCTTGTGTGGGGCCCAGGGTAGTACCTGGAATGGCCATGTCTGGAACTGGGGTAGGGAAAACAGCACAGAGCTTGGGAGAGGCAGCACCCAGAGCTCAGCCTTGAGCTCACTTACCAGCAGGGACAGGAGGCACAGCTCCTTCCCCCTTGCTGGCCCTTGACTGAGCCCTTGACTTCTCTCCCACTCCTCCTGCCCCTTGTCCCTGCCCTGTCTGACTCTGCTCTCTCTCTGAAGTCCTAAGCTACAGTCTCAGGTTGGTCATACTTCTGTCCCCTTACTCTTACTCGCTTACTCAAGTGTAACTTCTTGACCTTGAGGCCCTCTCTAGCCTCTGACTCGCACTGACCCCCAGGCAGGGCAGCTTCAGCAAGCAGGAGAGGGACTGGAGTTCCTCAGGTCTCCAGAAGCAGTTGCCAGGGCTTTGGGGGCTCCTCCTGAACCCGCCCCCTGGATCAGGGCGGGGCCTGGGCAGGTTTGGGAGCAGGTGAGGGAGGCCCAGCAAGCACTTCTTCCAGCTTGGCTGCACTTCCTTTCTCTTCTAACCACAAGTGCTTTCCCCTCTCTCCTTGCCTTCTCTGTTCTTCCACATCCCTCCTCATTCTTCCCTGCCAACCTCCCACCTACTTCACCCCACCCATGACCCCCTCACCCACCCCAGATCAAGCGTTTCCTGGAGGACACCACCGATGATGCAGAACTGAACAAGTTCGTGAAGGATTTTCCAGGAAGCGAGAGCTGCCACCCACCGGAGGCCAAGACCTGGGGGTCCAGGCCACAGATCCCGGAGCCAAGGCCCCAAACCCCGGAGCTCTATGAGGATGACCTGGAGTTCAGACCCCCGTCATGGCCCCAGGCCTCTGACAGCCAGCAGTACTTCTGTGCCCCAGCCCCTCTCAGCCCCTCCACTCGGCCCCGCAGCCCTTGGGGCAAGCTCGATCCCTATGACTCCTCTGAGGTAGAGCCTCCAACCCTGCCTCTGCCTTCCAGCAGGCTGGCTGGTACAGGAAGATCCAGGGTGGGAGCAGGAGAGCTTCAGTGTGTGTGTATGTGTGTGTGTGTGTGTGTGTACGCATGTGTACATGCACGTGTGTGTGTGTGTGTGTGTGTGTGTGTGTGTGTAGCCTTTCTCTGTCTTACGTCAGCACCAGCTCTGCCTTAAGGAACGCTGGGAACTGACAGTGTCAGGAGGGGTAGGCAGAAGGTTCAGCTGGTGGCCTCTGTTGTGAACTCTGGCACTACTGCTTCAAGGAAGGGCAAACACCTAGGAGGGAGTGAGAAGATGGGTGCTGGTTGCTGTGATGCTCCTGCTTCCTGCCCTGATGGCATCTGCCTTTCCATCCTGTAGGATGACAAGGAGTATGTGGGCTTTGCGACCCTGCCCAATCAGGTCCACCGCAAGTCAGTGAAGAAAGGCTTTGACTTCACCCTCATGGTGGCAGGTAGGAAAGAGCCAGGGCTGGGTTGGGCAGGGTGAGGGATGAGGTGTGTGTGTGTGTATGTGGTGGGGAAGAGCTAGGAGGCCCCCCTCCCATTACTGAGAGGGTATATATGCTAGGTACAGGGCCCTTGATCAACAATTTTCTAGTGTTTGTTCCTTTCTGTGTGACCTTGGGCAGCTATTTGTCCTCTCTTGGCCTCGCTTCAAATTAGAAGGCTGGACAAACCAATCTGACCCTAAAATATTATATGGTTTAATTTTTCTAGTCCCACATGGCTATAGGAGCAGTCCGCTTCACACCTTGGTGCAATGGAGCTGCCTCCCCACCACAGCTTGTACCTTCTGACCTGGTGCCTCTGTCCTTTCCCCTGGCAGGAGAGTCTGGCCTGGGGAAATCCACCCTGGTCAACAGCCTCTTCCTCACAGACCTATACCGGGACCGGAAGCTCCTTAGTGCTGAAGGTAAGAAGAGGAGCATGAAGAGGAGCAGGGCAGAGCCTGGGGGGCTGGGGAGCCCCGCAGCAGCATGCAGGAGACTGGCTTGCTGGAGAGACTGACAGCCTCTCTCGAGAGGCTTGTCTAGCCTGGCAGCCCACCAGCCAACTCCCTAATGATTTGGGTGCAGAGTCCTGCTCTCTGAATGAGTCTCTGACCCCTAGAGGATTCCAGGAATCCAAGGAGGAGAGGCTGGGGCCAGAGCCAACAGCCAGCGGCATTTCCTGTGTTGGGAAATGTGCTCCTTGCTGGTTCCCAGAGAAAAAGGTCCCAGGCAGCTTGGGAGTGGGGTTGGGGGGACAGCATGAAGCTGACTGCGGCAGGCGGTTTGTTCTGACTGGGTAGGTCCCTGTCCTTGCCCTGGCCTCAGTTTGCCCCTTCTCCAGAGCGGATCATGCAAACTGTGGAGATTACTAAGCACGCAGTGGACATAGAGGAAAAGGGTGTGAGGCTGCGGCTCACCATTGTGGACACACCAGGCTTTGGCGATGCAGTCAACAACACAGAATGGTAGGTCTGAACAAGCCCACCCCACCTGCCCCTGCCCACCACATATACATACACACACAGGTGCACACAGTGGCACAGACCCACCTGCACTTGTCAGGAGAGACTGATGACCTTGTACATGTCATCCCCTCCAGCTGGACAGCCAGCCTCTCCTCAGTGAAGCGAGAGGGAGAGGACTGGAATACAAAGCTAGTGTCCCCTCCAGTGCTGATCTATAATTCCACAGTGGGGGTGGGCACACTAGGTAAGAAAATTTTTAAAAATGCAAATGTGAAAATCTGTAGCACAGAGCCTGACACACGGTAGGTACTCTTTAAGCATCAGCTTCCTTCCTCATTGGATGACTCTGACAGACAAGGCTTGTAGAAAGAATGGGGAGACATGCAAGGGAGAGGTGCAGAGGAGAAAGAAGAAGCAAAGGAAAAAAATAGGTAGCACATTTGATTTCAGGCACCCGTCAGGCTCTCTGCCAGAAGAAGTGACATTACCACATACCTCATCATTACTGGCTGGCAGGACGGCTAGGTCACGGGCAAGTCAGGTGGTCAGACCTGAGAGAGAGGATGAGGAGGAGAATGGATGAGAAAGACAGGCAGAAAGGTGGTGCTTTGATGAGGTTGGGCAGGAAGTACTTGGAGCCCTAGGTGGGAACTGACATCGTAATTTATTACATTTAGTAACTCTGATCTTGAACAGTTGACTGCATTTCTGTTTCTTCCATTGAAAAATACCCTCATCACCTCACCATGTTGGTTTGAAAATCACCCAGAACGGATATGTTCTGGAGCACTGGAACACTGTAAAGGGGTGTTTGCATCCACAGATTTTAACAAGGACAATGGCCAGACCTGCAAACTCATTTGTGCAGCCCAGTGCAAAGTAAAAAGCTGGGGCTCCTTGTTCAAAATTATTACAGATTTCAAGCTGAAACCCTCAGAACGTCAAACTAAGCATAGACGCCTGTAGGTGCAGGTCACTGTATGACTGCCTTGGTCGTGTGTCTAAGAAGCTGATCCTGAATAATTATCTCATAGCTTTTATTTTTTAAAAGGTTTATGAGTTACAGTTTAAAAATATGTTTGAGGGCCCGGCGCAGTGGCGCAGTGGTTAAGGTCCTCGCCTTGCATGCCTGGGATCCCATATGGGCGCCGGTTCTAGTCCCGGCAGCCCCGCTTGCCATCCAGCACCCTGCCTGTGGCCCAGGAAAGCAGTCGAGGACGGCCCAAAGCTTTGGGACCCTGCACCCGCGTGGGAGACCCAGAAGAGGCTCTTGGCTTCGGATCGGCATAGTATCGGCCGTTGCGCTCACTTGGGGAGTGAATCATCGGACGGAAGATCTTCCTCTCTGTCTCTCCTCTCTGTATATCCGCCTTTCCAATAAAAATAAAATAAATCTTTAAAAAAATATATGTTTGAAAGGCAGAGCAACAGACAGAGAGGGAGATCCTCAAAGAGATCTTCCGTCTGCTGGCTCACTCCCCAAGTGGCTACAACAGTCAAGTCTGGGCCAGGCTGAAGCCAGGAGTCTGAAATTGCACCTGGGTCTCCCTCAAGTTCCTCCCAGGCACATTAGCAGGGGGCTGGATAGCAAGTGGAGTAGTTGGGACTTGAACCAGTGCTCTGATATGGGATTCCAGCATCCCAGGTGGCAGGTTAACCCACTGCCTCACACCTATCAGATGCTTCTGAGACTCGCTAAGACCCCATCACATGCTTTATTATAACAACAGATGACTTTGAGCTCAGCTAACTGGTTCACACACAGTACTTGGCCTCCTTCAGCATCCTTGATGGAGCAAGGCGAGCACTCTATCTTCAGCCTCCTTCCTGCCCCTATCTGTTCTAGTCTGAGCTGGCACCTGATCCTGTGTAGCAAGTAATGCTCTCTTCTTCAATCAATCTGCCTGCCCCCTCTTGACTTCTGTAATAAGAGTTTCAATGTCGGCAATGATCTAACCTCACACTTTCCAGGGTACTGCCGAGTCTACTCCTTTAGTCAAACAATAACTTTTCCTAAGCACACATGAGGTGTCCAGCCCGCACGGGATCTGTTAAGGGATGCAGAACAAGAATGAATGCTCCCTGTCCTCAGACACTTGTAGTGTAGTACCAGTGAAGGTGGAGCAAAGGAAGCAGTGGTCCAACATGCATGTCAATCGGATGACAAATTAGTAAGTGGGTCAGCCAGAAGGTCCAGGACTTGAGTGGCTAAAAATTGTAGCAGCCACCCAATCCGGATCAAGTCTCTCAACAATTCTGGATTTCATTTCTTCACCTACCAAGTGATTGGATGACGTTCATAACATACCACCATATCTCCCCATCAGGAAAGTGAGGATTAAAACTAGAGAACTAGAGAGCAGGACACTTGAAAATGGAAATTCTTGGTGGGGGAAGAAATAATGTCTTCATTTCACTGGGTGGTAAATAGAAGGGGAGCAAAGTGAGAATTGTTGTAACCTTCCCAGAAGAAGTGGTTATTGGTTAGGGCCTGGAAGACTCCAGTGAGTTTGGAGCGGTGCAGTAGAGGGTGGAACCGTGAGGCAAGGTTATGAACCTGACTCAGAGCTTCTGTAATTTCCAAGTGGTGTTTACCTGCAGCCACCTGGCTATTCTTACTGCTTCTTTTGGTGATCTGATCCCTTCCCATCTCATCACACTGGTGCTTATTGAACTTGGCCTATGTGCTTCCTCAGGACACGTGAGATGCAGCCCCGTCCCACCTGGTGTCCCCCTGAAGATGCAGGAAAGCCAGCCAGGGCCTAACACCCTGCCCGGGGCCAGGGCTGCTGCCCTGCAAGTCCCAGCGCTCCCTAGGAAGCTCTCCCTACTCCCTCGGTGTCTCTACTTGTCTGTCCCTGCCCCAGCTGGAAGCCTGTGGCAGAATACATCGACCAGCAGTTTGAGCAGTATTTCCGAGACGAGAGTGGCCTGAACCGCAAGAACATCCAAGACAACAGGGTGCACTGCTGCCTGTATTTCATCTCGCCCTTCGGCCACGGGTATGGTCTGAGCCTGAGGCTCCTGGTACCAGCGGGCACTGCCAAGGGAACAGGCCATGAGCACCGGGGGCAGGGTGGCCACTAGCAGATGGTCACAGATTCCTGTTTCCCAGGCTCCGACCATTGGATGTTGAATTCATGAAGGCCCTGCATCAGCGGGTCAACATCGTGCCTATCCTGGCTAAGGCGGACACACTGACACCTCCTGAAGTGGATCGCAAAAAACGCAAAGTGAGGGAAGCTGGTGGGGGGCGGGGGAGAGTAGGTGGTTTTCTAGAATGAATAGGGTCCCCAGAACTGTGGGCCCTCATCTGTTTGCCAGATCCGGGAGGAGATTGAGCACTTTGGAATCAAGATTTATCAGTTTCCGGACTGTGACTCTGATGAGGATGAGGACTTCAAATTACAGGACCAAGCCCTAAAGGTGGGGCCACCCCCAGGAATTCCCTTTCTATCTTGTTTCTTCCCGGAAGAGGAGGGGAGCAGGATTCTAGCTACAGGCAGGCTACTGGGGTAGGAGAGGACCCTATTTTCCTACAGTGAAGCAGAGTAGATAAAGATAACAGGTAGAAATAAGTGGGAGAATGGGAAGTTGCTGACAGGCACCCCTAAATCCTTCCAGGAAAGTATCCCATTTGCAGTCATCGGCAGCAACACTGTGGTAGAAGCCAGAGGGCGGCGAGTTCGAGGGCGGCTCTACCCCTGGGGCATCGTGGAAGGTAAAGCTGGGCTTTGGGGCCAGGGTGTATCCTTGCTCTCAGTGGCTGTCCCCTCCCCATGCCCCTGGCCGACCTCCAGCCTTGCTGTGCAGTGGAGAACCCAGGGCACTGCGACTTCGTGAAGCTGAGGACAATGCTGGTGCGCACACACATGCAAGACCTGAAGGACGTGACGCGGGAAACCCACTATGAGAACTACCGGGCCCAGTGCATCCAGAGCATGACCCGCCTGGTGGTGAAGGAAAGGAATCGCAAGTATGACCAGAAGCCAGGACAGAGCTGGCAGGGGGCATCCCAAGGGCAGCCTTGGGGGAGACCCAGCCCTACCCTTCCGCAGACCCTGGGCTCAATCCAAGCAAGCGCTGGACTCCTCCTGGCCTTGCCAACACTCTTTTCCCCTCTCTCTCAGCAAGCTGACTCGAGAGAGTGGTACCGACTTCCCCATCCCTGCCATCCCACAGACAGATCCAGAAACTGAGAAGCTGATCCGAGAGAAAGATGAGGAGGTGAGAGCAATAGGGAGCCGTAGGGATGGAGAGCTGGGAAGCCCTCGCCTCCGTGACCATAAAGCTCCATCTCTCCTGGTTTGGGAGGACAGAGATCTCTTGCTCTGGTGCATATTTGGGCCCTATATTGGTCAACTGGTAGCCTACCTGGAGTCTTCATCACTCCCTAGGGCCACCAAGGCCTTGGTTCCTGGGAGCGAATGTGGGGGCAATTCCCAAACACTAAGGCCTCCCTGAAAGGCCCCATCCCATGTTGGTGCCCGTGCCTGTTGCAGCTGCGGCGGATGCAGGAGATGCTACACAAAATCCAAAGGCAGATGAAAGAGACACAGTAACTGGCTTTCAGCCCTGGATATTTAAATCTCCTCCTCCAGCCCATGCCAGCCCCTCCTAACACAAGCTCTGCTCAGGCCCCTCGCAGCTACTGCCACTTGGCCTTACATCCCTGCTGACTTTCCAGAGACTCAGAGGAAATAAAGTTAGTAACTCTCTAGGTGGCTTCTGGTGTCCCTGTATCTTTTCTCCGTGCCCCACCCCCCATACTTCATTTTATTTGAAAGGCAGAGTTGCAGAGAGGTGGAGAGAAAGATCTTCTACCCACTGGCTCACTCCCATGACAGCCGCAGTGGCTGCAACAGTGCCAGGACAAAGCCAGGAGCTTCCATCTGCTGCCTGGGTGCAGAGGTCCAAGGACTTGGGTCACCTTCTGCTGCTTTCCCAGGCACAATATCAGGGAGCTGGGTCATAAATGGAGCAGCCAGGACTTGAATCAGCACCCACAGTGGCAGCATAACCAGTTAAGTCATAATGTAGGCTCCTTCTCCCTCCCCTCCCCCAACTGTGTATTTACTACCTCCAAGTACCAACATCCTGGAACTGTTTTGAAAGGTAGTGTGCCCGATTTTGGTTAGCCTAGGTCTCCCAGCCACTTCCCCCGCCCACGGCGGGTGGGAGCTAGCTGCAGCCGAGGCTGCTACAGGATCAGCAGAGTGGGAAAAAGAGAAGGACCGAGGTTGAACAGCACAAGGTTTTTATCCATTTCAGGACAATTCCATATAGCTATACAGTCATGATTGGTCAATTTTAACTGTTAACTTTTCTTTTTTTTTAATTGATTACATTGCATTATGTGACAGTTTTATAGGCACTGGGATTCCCCCCACCCCTTCCCAACTGTTAACTTCCAAAAGGTACAAATTGATGGGCTATAGGGTAGTGAATCTTTTTTTTTTTTTTTAAGATTTATTTATTTTTATTGGAAAGGCGGATATACATAGAGGAGGAGAAACAGACTCCCTAAGTGACCGCAATGGCCGGTGCTATGCCAGGAGCCAGGAGCTCTTCTGGGTCTCCACGTGGGTGCAGGGTCCCAAGGATCTGGGCCATCCTCAACTGCTGTCCCAGGCCATAAGCAGGGAGCTGGATGGGAAGTAGGTTCTAATCCTGGCAGCCATATGGGATCCCGGGCGCACAAGGCGAAGACCTTAACCACTCCGCCACCATGCTGGGCCCTCGGGCAGTGAATCTTATCAAACACCAGGACCTCCTTCCTGAGGAGTGGTGTGCCTAGGTGACATGCCAGGTGTCCTACTGGGTGTCATGTAGACTGTCAGGCTTGGAGTTCACACACAACCACAGCCAAGCAATTAAGGCAGAATCACAAAAGCAGAAAGCATTCAGGTTCTTCAGAAGATGAAGATGGGTTTCTGGCTTCTAGTGGATAAGGAAGTTTGCAGACCACCATCAGGTGCAAAACTTCCTCAGAAATGGCCTGGGAGCAGGTGTTACAGGGTGTGAGATCACACCAGACATGTCTAAGGTTTACTAAGGAGTTTTTATTAACAAAGCTTGGTGATAACAGAGCACACTAGACATAGCAAATCACAAGTCCATACGACAATCCAACCAAACAATCCCAAGAGGAACAAATGGTCATTACCCTTAAGTCCGTTGGTTAAGCTGAAGACCTATGCCCCAGCTTCCCCAGCAACATAAGCTATCCTAGGAGACATGCAATGAATAACCTGGACACACTTAGAATGCTGCAGAGTACTGCCAGGCTTCTTGTCTCCTGGAACTCCTGATAGTACAGATACCAGAAATAACACTGCTATATCCATTGTCCCATCTAAATAGTACACAGGGACCTTGCTCAGGGGATGAACCGTCCTGGGTCAGCCACGAGTCAAGGTGCCAGAGCAACAGAGAACCTAACCAGAGAGTGAACCCCTGCTTCACAGGCCTTTTAAAGGGGCTTGTGAGGGGAGTGGTTACACAACAATGCAATACCATCCCCTCTCAGATGATAGGTGAGTCACAGATGGCAGGAGGGAACACCTAGGTGGGGGAAAGGGGCGGGAGTGGGAGAGTGGCTGAGGATGGAATGTGGCTGTGTCCCATTTCATTTGCCCACTGTCAGTGGGTGCTGGCTATCACTGGCTGCACTCCCTAACACAGGCACTATGGAGCAGTGAGCTAAGGGGCCACTTGGATGTCTGCATTCCATACTGGAACACCAGCTTCACACTACTGCAGCCCAAGGGGCAGTAGATGACACTGGCCCGAGTGTCTGGGCTCCTGCTGGAGTCCAGCTCCAGCCGAGTTATGAACTTGAGAAGAGTGTGTAGAATATATGTAGAGAGAAAAGAAATGGACCACCACAATTTCAGGATCATAATGGACAAATGCAAGAAAGCTGTCCGCTTTATTTATACAGAAACCCTCACGAGCTCTGGCACAGACTTTTGAGGTCAGGGTCAAGTGGGTGTATCCAAGAATAATTCTGCCTTTGTTTCACCTAAAAACTGTCCATAGAAGTTCTCAATAGATGGTGCATATCAATCAGTAACACATTCCTACTACAATCCTCATTCTACAGGTTAATCTTGAGTCAGTTAAGGGAGGAAATGCATGACAAAAAAAGGGTGAACCTGAAAATCAAGGATGGTCAAATGGGGGCAGCAGAGACAGCATGAATAATAATAAAAGGCCCTTTTGCAGTTATCAGCAACATTAACCTCCAAGCTCAGGTTTGATAGTAAAAAACCAACTCCTCAGCAGCAAACAATGTCTGAATGGATTACAGAATTCTTCAGTAGGGTGGTCCAGTGTCTATGCAAAGGAAGGTGGAACTGCCTTCAGGTGGTTTGTAGAGACATCCACTGGGCCCTGGCATGCAGTGAGAAATTCCTTGTGGCCCTGCCTGCAATGGAACACCCACTGCAGGCTCCTACCAGCTACGTGGAGACCCAGATGTGCCTGGATCCTGGGTCTGGCCTGGCTATTTCAGGCCTTTGGAGACAGTATCAAGATGGAAAGTCCACTTCCCCCAAAAACCTCATTTCTCCTTTTCGAGTAAAGTGAAAATAAACAGTTAAAAGAGCTTTCCTTTCAGCCAAAGCCACCATCTTCCAGTATTCCTCAAGATGAAACACAAAGGGAGAGACACTCCATACATGATCTTGTGGCCACACAAGTGCACACATTTACAAGACCCGTGGTACTGCAGACACCCAGGGTCTGCAGTATACAGACACCAATAGGTCCTGCTCAACAAGGATTGCCCATCAGTGGGTGACTCTGGCCAATCAGGCAGAGTCTGCAGTGCTATCTAGCAGGCTGTTTGCACTGCTGCAAACAAGGATTAAGATTCTTACCAACATGTATATGGAGCATATTAAGCAGAAGCTCAACAGACGCACCACACCAGCCTGCTCCAATGCAAACAAACCTGAACCTACGAATCCATGGCATAATTGGGGGGGAAAAAAAAAAAACAACTTCTGCTTTCTCCTCTCCTACCTCCTACGTATAGTAGCCTCAGCTTCAGTTGTGTTGCCGCTTTGGAGCTGACACCTGTGGTTGGGAAAGCAGGTACTAGCCAGATGACATCCGCCGACTTCCTACTTCCTCTCATCAGGAAAAAGGGGGTGTGTAGAATTGAATTCCACCTGTTAGGAATCCAGTGATACAGTGACACAGAGCTGAACCAATGGCTACTTTACAATCACTGAACACCATCATGGATGCTGGCCATGAGTCGAGAAGGACTCAGCGTTCTGGGGGTCCCGCTGCATTGGAATATTCCGCATTGCTCAGGCTGCATTTGTTCTAGACCCTGGGGTGAACAAGGAGTGGATCCAGGCCCGTTCAAGTCTTTCGGGAATTGAACTAACTGCAGTGAAGATTGCAGGGCTCCCTACACGGAGACACATGAAGTCACTGGAGCCCCAGGCCTGCGGTGAAAGCGCTAGGACCCATTCCGGGGCTCAAGCACTCGGTTTCTGTAGGGTTGGTGGCGTCGCGAGGCCATGGCGACCTCCAGCGGTCACCCGCTGCTCCCCGGAGCCCCGCACAGAATCCCCAGCAGGAGACCGGGGAAGGAGGGACGACGACCTGGGTTCTCGGGGAGCGGGAAAAGCCCCGTCCCCCACTTTATAAACCAGGAACTGCGGCTCAGTGGGCGGCGGTATCTCCTCTTGGCCAAAGGACCAGAAATGGGGCGGCGTCTCATGAAGGCCGGGGTCGTCAACTGATAACAAGTGAGGTTTGCAGGAGCCCGCCAGGACACAGGGATGGAAAAACCCCGGCGTCGCCAGACCGAGAAAACCCAGCTCATTCTGAGACAGGAGGAACGACGCGGCAGACAAAACCAACGCCAAGGGGCCGCTCCCCTGGGGGGACCCTAAGGGGTGCCCTGGGGTGGGGCCGTCACCGGAAACGACGGTATGGCCCGCGTCCCCACGATGCCCCGCCTCCGATTACACTGCCAGTAGGCGACAGGCCGCCCCCACTTCCGGAGCCGCAGCCTGCAGCCCCTCCCTATCTGCTACTCTCCCATTGGCTGCCGCAGGGACGCGCTGTGATTTCTCATTGGTCGCGTCCCCTCTCCGGCGCCCTTCGGGTTTCGTCTTGTCTTCCTGCACCCGATAGGCTGAAGGCTGGGAGGGCGTCTGCCCTACTCGGCCAATGAGCGACGTGGATTGTAAGGGCAGCCTGGAGAGGTGGTGGGGGCGGGGCGGGACTTGGCGTGGCTATTGGCCAGGACCGGTACAGGCCGGAAAGACGATTGGCTAGAGCGAGGGGCGCCGTGGGGAGGGGGCTCCGAGCTGCGCGGTCTCGGCAGCTGCAGGAGACGGAAGTGGTGTGAGCGCGGCCTCGGAGGGTCGGGCGGACGCCGCCTGGGTGAGTCACCGTACCCCGTGCTCTGCCAACCTGGGCACCGCAGCGCCCCGGCCTCTCCCGGCCCCGCCTCTGCCCCCACCGTCTGTCTCGAGTCCCGCCTTCTGTCATTCGGGGCCCCGCCTCCGAGGCCTTAGGCTCCGCCTCTGGGACCTGGGCACCTGGGCCAGCGGGCCCGCCCGGCCCATGCCCCTGGGCCCAGCAAAGGAGGGCCTGGCAGCCCTCGGCCACCCAGGCCTGGAGCGTGTCCCTCCCTGGCCCCGCGGCTGCGCGCCAGTGGGCGGTGAGGCAGCACCCCCGGCTTGCAGCTTGCGGGCTCCCCCGTGTGGGAGGGTGGGCTGGGAAAAAGGGAACTGTGACCGAGGAGGTGGGTAGGACCACAGATGGAGGCTTTTTATTTCCGCAGCCTCCCGCAGCGGGGCGGGAGGGGGCTCTAAAACGCTTGTCCCTGGGTGACCGTAGCAGACACGACGCCAAAAGTGTCAGTGTAACGTGGGTCTTACTCCCCAATGGGGGCCTGAGAGGCCGGTTTGGAAATGGTTTGTTGCTGGGGCCTATTTGGCAAACGCCCCATGCTGACGCCTCTTGGGCTGGCCAGCTTCTGTCACCGACGGGGGGCCTCCTGTCCATAAACTCCACCCCACTTTTTGTCAGGTGCGCTCCTCAGGTCCCGTCCAGCCCTACTGCTCTCTTATCATAGGTTGTGGTCCCCTCCCTCTTGTCCTCTGCTCCGGACTCTGCCCCCAGTAAACAGGTCTCAGTAGATGCTGCGCCCAGACTCCGACACGTGCAGGGTAGTCCAGTGGATCCCTGCCTTCGCCAGAGTCCTAGCGGGGCAGCCTCACTTTTCTTTCGGGACTTGCCATGTCCTCACAGAAAACAGGTTGTGGAGTGTTCTGCTTCTCCTCTGGGGGCTTGAGTCCCACCGCACAATCTTGACCGAAACGTGTTTCTGCTGCACAACTTTCTGGCTGACTTACACCCTGCAGGAATGCAGGGGAGACCGTCTCCCTGCGCCGTTGCCAGGGCCCTCCGGACCTATGGGGCAGCTGGATGCTCCCGTGAGGGAGGGGGATGAGAGCTGTAGAGGCGTGTGTAGATGGGGTGCTAGTGCCGGGATGCATTTTAATCATCTGCTCTTCCGTCTCCTTCTAGTGAGAACCAGCAGTCAGGACCCTCGCCACGGTAGAATGGTGAGTACTCTTGTTTTTCCCTGATCATCATATCTTCCCTGCTCCTTGTGTCTGTTGTGAAGCTTCCTGACCCCGCCTGGACCCTGAATTATGCAGTTCAACCCCTAACAGGTTCTTACAGCGCCAGGACCACAAACCTTGGCAGGCGCTATGCCACATCTTCCCCTCACTGCTTGCCTGGACTCTTAGCCCTTTGTAAGAGCTGCCCCCCAACCCCTTTGCTTTCCATGGGTCTCTGGTAAAATCTGTACTTTTTTGTTTGTTTGTTTGGTTTTAAAATCAAGATTTATTAATTTGTCTAAAAGGCAAGAGAGATAGAGCTGTTGTTTCTGCTTGTTTCATCCCAAATGGCTGCAGCAGGGCCAAACCAAGAACCAGAAACGGCATCCAGGTTTCCCACATGGGTGGTAGGGGTCCAAGTACTCAGGCCAGCAGGCACTGCTTTCACAGGGACATTAACTGGGTTAGAAGCAGAGTAGTTGGTACTCAAACTGGCACACCAGTGGGGGATGTTGGCCTTGAAAGTGGTAGCTTAATGTGCTGTGCCACAGTGTGGCAGTATATTGTGATCTGAGAAGCCAGCTTCTTTACCTGAAGATCCTTGGACTTCTGCTAGGTCCCTTGGTGCCCTGTGGGTGCTGGTTCAGGAGCGACTGCACAAAAGCCAGGTCGCCTCTCCAGCTGCAGCTCGCTCTCTGTAGCACCAGTGCCGGTAGCAGCTGAATGAATGCCTAGCAGGTTAACGTCCTCATGGTTCCCACAATACTACTGCAGTGGTTTGGCATGATCCAGTAAACTTTCTTGATGCCCTTCTCACCTCTAGTTCAGGGATTTCTTAACTCCTGGGTGCTGGGAGGAGGAAGCAGTCAGGAGAAAAGAATAGGGTTGCAGGTCCTACCCAGGCCAGCCACTTCATCCTGCTACATCTTTGAGCTGTCATCATGTTTAGAAACAGGTTGGCCAGGGTCACTCTCTCCTGCAGTGTGTGCACACAGGTCTGCTTTCTTAGTCTGCTGGCCCCGGCCCCCCCACTGACTGAGAACTTTCCTGTTCTTTGGTGGTACCCAGAACAAGGAAGGGCTTCAGAGTCGGCCTTATCTAATTGCAAATCTAGCAGTGCTGCTCACACACTTTTAAGTGTATTCATTGTAAGCTGGAAGTCTCCCCTGTTAAGATAGGGTAAGGCTTACATCTTAGGGGCTTGAAGGATTGAAGTATTTGACTCATAGGAGATAAGCTTGATAAAATGTCAGGTTTTCTCTGTTCCACGTGCCCCTCCTCAAATAAAGCAGAAGCCCGGGTTTCAGAAGGTTAGGGTTCCAGACAGCTCCTTCTGACTTTCTGAGCCCTTATTCCTTGGGCGTCTCTCCAGCTTCCTTCATCCCCTGCCCCTAGGTTTCAAGTTTTACAGGTTGTGTGTGTGCGCACATCCACGTGCAGCTTCCATAGGCCCTCCTCTTTCTCAGACTAAAATTATTTTCTCTAAGAAGAATTTTCTCTCCCAGAAATTGAGGCTGTGAAAGATAAGGGGAGACAGAGGCGAAGGCGGAGGGCTGGCAAGAGGCTCTGGATTGAAGAACTCAGAGGATTTCCATGTGATGAGGGCTTGTGAAATGACTCCCCAGGCACTCAACCTGAATCCATTCCAAGGGGGCAAGAGGAGTTTAGTGCGGTTGGTGGGTGGAGGACACAGATACAAGGTTCCCTAGTGGATGTTGGCCTTGTGGGGAAGGAGGAAGCCTGGAAACTAGACCTCGCACTGCTTGGTCCTCTGGGGAAAACTCCCATCTTGGGATCCAGAGCAGGTTTTAGGGCAGGACTCAGAAACGGGGGACTTGGGCACAGTTGTATGACAAGAGGGGTGTAGAGTGGCTCACCTGAGAGCATGGGAAGTGAGAAAGTGTTGATGGCATGGCTTCCCCCTGTCATGCTGTTCAGTTGTGGCCCCGCAATCCACAGCCCTAAAAGGCCCGGGAGGTTCTGTGGGTTGCCCACCTACACCACCCGGGACCCGCAGGGAGGAGGAGTCCGGAGCCTGTGGGCGGAGCCCCGTGGAGCCGTCCCACGCCCCACCCCTGCCTCCGCCTGGTCCGCGCCTCCCAAGGCTCTGCCTGCACTGGCAGCGCCTCGCTGCCCTCCCTGCCTCCCTCCCTTGCGCTCCTGCCGGAGGGCGGAGCTGGGCCTGCTCCATTGTGGAGAGGAGGGGAAAGGAGGGGAGAGGCGCGCGGGAGTCTTGGTGAGGTTGGGCGGTCGGCGCGCTCGCCTCCAGGCCGCCACGGCTGCACCTGGCAGGCCCCGCAGCCGGGATGCGGCGGGCGCCAGGGACCAGCGGGCAGCGCAGCGGCTCCCGGGACATGTGCTCTGGCCCAGATCGGCCGCGACCATGAGCCTGACCGCCCGTGTCTCCTGCTCCATGCTTAGCTGCTTTGTAAGTGCCAGCCCGGTTTGCAGGGGGGTGGGGCAGGGGCTGGGAGGCCGGGACTCCCTGCTTGGGGCCAGCAGCCCCGCCCAGGATCTGCCCTGGAGATACCAAATTTCGACCCATCCCCCCCTTCCCTACGTCCAGGTCGCCAAAGGCTTGGGAACCGGCAGGCGGTGTAGGTGGAGGGCGGGAAGGAAATTTAGCTATGTCTTTCTTGGACTCTATGGTGTGGGTTCTGGGGCTTGTCGAAGGCTGGAGATGAAAATCTAGTGTCCGGCCTTGGCCCTGCGGCCACCGCCGCGGACTGCAGATCTCCAGGCCCCGCCCTGCAGGGGTGAATTCCTTTACCTCTGGCTCTCCATCTTGATCCCACCCGCGGTATCGTGGCGTGGGGATGTGAGCGGGGCTCCTAGGTTGTAGAGGGTGTTAAAGGACTGTTTGTGAGCTGCTGTCTCTGCGTCCCTCACCTGATGAGCGCGTCTTTTCTCCTTGAGTGTCCCCCAGACAGCGTCTCTGCTCCACCTTCCCCGCCTCTGCAGGGCTCTGCATCATGCCTGAGCCTTTCCTCCTCCTCCCCCTCCAGCCATTGCTCCTCCCCAGCTTCCCCCATCTGCCTTCTCCCCCCACCCGCGGGTGCCTGCTGGGCCTCCACTGGCTCTGCCCTGGCTGTCCTTGGGTCTCCTGCTTCCTCTCAGGTGCGTAGATCCCGGGCTCTTCCCTCCCTGGTGGCCGGGAAGGGAGTTGCTTCTGCTTGCCATGGGTATTCCTTAGGAATTTCCCTCTTATCAGCAAGCAGGGCAGACTGCTTGGCAGGTGGTCAGGGGACTTGTCAGTATCCTAACCGGAAGAGCCGCTCGGCTCCAAAACACATCCTTCTTTTGAAAGCATCCGTGAAGGCCCTCTAGAGGCATGGGACTGAATTTCGTCCCCCTCCCCCCATGCTACTCTTTGTCTCCTCACCCTCCAGAATGTAGCTTTGGTGGCCGTGGGTGCCCATGGCCCTCCTCTGCTTGCAGCTGGCTGTTGTACCTGGCGCTGGTGCCTCAGGCTGGCCTCCCTTCACACTCCCGCCTGTCACCAGTCGTTCTTTCTGTGGTCTCTGCCCTTCCCCCGTTTTGACCTTTGGGTTCTGTAGGAGAGTCCCTTTTAAAATGCCCTGATTTCCAGTTCCCCCTTGGGCTTCACTCTTCCCCTCAGCCTCCCCAGCTTGAGTAGCCCCTGTGTTTCATTTCCCCATCTCCACCCAAGCTTGGGGAGGGGAGGGGCAAATGGTGACCTGGGGTTGTGGCCTCCCTACAGGGTGAGGAGGGGCCTCCCAGCCTGGAGTACATCCAAGCCAAGGATCTGTTCCCCCCCAAGGAACTAGTGAAGGAGGAAGAGAACCTGCAGGTAAGGAGGATGTGGGAGCCTGGTAGGTGGGCGCCCTCCCAGTTCCAAACACCCTCATCTGAGAAAGATTCTCCAGGTCCAGTTGAGGAGGGAGGGGCCCTGCCTGTGTGTGATGGGGCCTTGGCCCCAGGGCCGGAAGGCAGCTTTCCTGTGTAGGTCCCTGGACCAAGGCCTTTCCTGCCTCCGTCTTCCTGATCCTGAGGGAATCCCGTGGAGCAGGGGCTGCTTACCCAGAGGAATAAGGGGGCCTTTACCTCCTGGCAGGTACCCTTCACAGTGCTGCAGGGTGAGGGAGTCGAGTTCCTGGGCCGTGCTGCTGATGCTCTCATTGCCATCTCCAACTACCGGCTGCATATCAAGTTCAAGGACTCTGTCATCAACGTGAGTTCCTGTTTTTCCCTCCCACACAGAAGCTGGAAGTCCTGTGAGATGGAATGGTTCCCATGCCCTCCCTGCTCATGTACACATCTCCTTCTCTTTCCCTCAGTCCCTTGTTTTCATGCCTCATTCTCCCAGCTGCAGGTCTGTGGCTCCCTCCTTGCCATCCCGCCTTTCATTCCTTTGCTTGATTGCTGTGCCTTCTAAGGGGCACAGTGGCGCTGTTGGAAGAGGATGGCTGTGGTGTCCAGCATCCCTGGGCTCTTGCCATGCACTGTCACTGACCAGCTCTGTTCGATTGGTCATATCATCTAACCTGAAGCCTGGTTTTTCTTCTAAATAATGAGGAATGAAAGCCCCTGCCTTGCAAGCTAGGGAATCCCCAGTGTTGCAGAACAAGGCCAGGAATCAGGCACTGGGAGAGATCCTCCAGGATCATTCAACACTACTTTGTCATTGAGACTTCAGCAGCCAAGGGAATGGGACAAGGGGCAGTGCCCAGAGTGGAGGAGCTGAAACTTGAGTTTGCCTTTTCTCTGAAGGTCCCCCTCCGGATGATTGACAGTGTGGAGAGCCGTGATATGTTCCAGTTGCACATTGCCTGCAAGGACTCCAAAGTGGTGAGGTGCGGATCACCACTGCCCATCCCCTGATCCCCATCTTGTTCAGACCTCCGTGCCTCATGGGACTGCTTTGCCTGAAGAAATGAAAGCTAATGTCTGTCAGTTTGGAGGAAAAGGGGAAAGCTGTTTTGGGTGTGGAGATCAGCTCACAGGTCTGCAGTGTCTCAATGAAAGAGATGGAGATAAGGCTTAGCTCTTGGGTCCCCCACAGGGGACCGGGTATGAGAGCACCCAGGGCAGTGCATGTTGCACGGTCAGTGGATCTTTCAGTCAGTCATTTCACGTGCATTTATTGAGCACTTTGCTTTCAGCCAGGTGGTTGCTAAGTCCTAGGGAGGCAGCAGGGAGAACAGACAGGCACCTCCTTGGAGGTTATATCCTAGCAAGGTAATACCAGCAGCAACTAAGTCAATAAGTTAGGAATGACAGTATCAAGTGAGCAAATAGATGGGGAAAGTATATGGAGCATTAGGGGGGAAGGTTGCTGATTTAAAAAAGGGGGGATCAGGAGGCTGCACTGAAAGGTGGGGTTTGCATTAAAACCTGAAGAGAGTAACAATGTTGGTGTTCAGGCATGGTGTCGGGCCAGGTAACCAGTACAAAGGCCCTGGGTTGGGTCCTGCCTGTGCCTGCACAGTAGAGGGAATGGCAAGAAGCTCAAGTGGCTGGAGGGAAGAGCTCAGGGTGGGGAGGGTAGTGAGACCAAGGTCTAAGAGCCAACAGGAGATGTCAGGCTGTCAGAGTGACCGGTTGTTACTATGAAGGAATTGAGAAATCACTGGGGGTTTCAAGTAAAGGAGTGACATGATCTGATTAATGTTTTATCGGATCACTCTGGCTGCTGTATTGAGACCAGATGAGCGAGAATGGGGCCCAAAGCACAGGCAGCAGCTGGAAGACTAGGCAGGAGCCTGTTGCTCTGCCCAGTGAGAGGTGTGAAGGGCTGCCAAGGAGGCAACAGTCGGGAAAATGCAGTCGGGTTCGGAGGGTAGAGATGGCAAGACTTGCTGCCAGACTGGACCCATGAGAAAAACGAGTCTGAGGTGACAGCAAGGATTATTAAAAAGGGATCCTTGGCGAGGGGGTGCAGGAGTTCAGAAGGAACCCTCACACTGCCCTTTCTATTGAGGGGGGGCTGAAGTTCAGTAACTACAGGAAGACTTACTACTGTGTGGCACTGTGCTCTACAGAAGCCTCTTGTTTAACCTTCCAAGCTTGTTAGGAAGCAAAAGAGGAAGTGATCTGGGGAATGGAGTAGGTCTGGGGGACTCCAAGGAGGAGGTGGGCCTGGAGCTGAGACTAGGCAGCAGAGAGATGTTATCACACAGAGGAGAAGAAACAAGGAAAAAGGAACGACAGGCGCAGGACCATCGCCGGTACAGCAGAAGGCTCGTGTTGGGGTGTCTCAGGTGACAGCACTGACCTGGTAGGGCAGAGAGGAGTGGAGACTCTTGGCCAAGGGCGGGATTCAGATTTGGCACAGGAAGCAGTAGGGCTCCCTTGGATGCCATGAGAAGCATGCCTCAAGCCCAGCGGTGCTTAGCAAGAGAAGTGCAAAGTCTTTGAGTATTGACCCATGTGCCTGGTCCTCCCACGCTCCCCATCGCCTTGCCTCCTGCCTCAGCTGCCCCATGGCTGTGGTGTTAATGCTATGACCCTGTGGCACACTCACCCCTTACCTCATTCAGACCTGTGGTTTCTTGCCCGGCAGGTGCCACTTCTCCACTTTCAAGCAGTGCCAAGAGTGGCTCTCAAGGTTAAGCCGGGCCACAGCAAGACCCGCCAAGCCTGAGGACCTCTTTGCCTTTGCCTACCACGCCTGGTGCCTGGGGCTGACAGAGGAAGACCAACACACCCACCTGTGTCAGCCAGGTGAGGCCAGGCTGTTTCGCTTCTTGAGACTGCTCTTACTGCTTCTTTCTTATGCTCCCTATACTTCCATCCCCTGGTGCCATGGCAAGCTCACTGGCTGGGGACTGTGTTGCAGGAATGCACATCCGATGCTGGCAGGAGTTGGAGCTGGACAGGATGGGCTTTGACCTGCAGAACGTCTGGAGGGTCTCGCATATCAACAGCAACTACAAGTGAGAGGGCAGAGGCTGGAGCCCCACATAGCAGTGCAGACCTGAACTGAAGTTCTGTGGGCACAGCTCTCAGGCCTGAGGTGGGGAGGGATCCCAGCCCCTTTGCCATGAAGCCAGACCCTGGGTTTGGTGACCCCCGTCTGGTTTCTTCTCAGATTATGCCCTAGTTACCCTCAGACGCTGCTGGTTCCTGTGTGGATCACTGATAAAGAGCTGGAGAATGTGGCTTCCTTCCGCTCCTGGAAACGGATCCCAGTGGTTGTGTATAGGTGAGGGAGTGTGGGGGCTGGAAATAGAGAGGCTGTTTTTTATTAAATGAAGAAAGTTAAAAATGAGTTAACATCACATGAGAAAGTGATTATGAAGTACCGGCAGCAGCCAGGGCTACACCAAGCTAAAGCCAGGAGCCTGCTGTGGTTGAGTCTGCAGTGTGGGTAGCAGGAACCCAGGAACTTGGACTATCAACTGCTACCTTTGTGGGCACATTAACAGGAGGCTGGATCAGAGACACAAAGGAGCCAGGACTTGAACCAGGGGCTTTGATAGATGTGGGCATCCCAAACTGCAGCTTAAAGTGCTGCACCACAAAGACTACCCCTGAAATTTTTATTTTATTTATTTTTTCACCTCTGAAATTTTAAAACAATCATTGTCTCAGTTTTTTTCTCCTAAGAACATTAGTAAAGGAATTGGTAAACTGGTTTCCAGACCATATCCAACCTACAGCCCCCCCTTTTTTTTACAGCGTGTTTTATATATAGCATGTAAATTATAAGTACTTCTTGTGTTCTTAAAAGATTTATGTATGTATTTATTTTGAAAGGAATAATAGAAGGAGCTGGGTTGGAAAAGGAGTAGCTGGTACTGAAGCCAGCAGTCCAATTTGGAGATTGGCATTGCAGGTAGCCTCCTGTGTTACAATGGTTACAATGCCAGTCCTAGCTTCTGCATTTTTAAAGGGTCATTTAAAAAACAGTAGACAAACGTAAAGATTACGTGATGGAGACCGGTTGTGACTTACAGAGCTGACAATTTATGGTCTGATTCCTGACTGAAAAAAGTTTACTGACCTCTCCTTATGAACATTGTAGCTGAAGCAGGGTGAGGAAGGTCATGATCGTCAGATTTGGAATTGTTGGTGATCTTGGCTCAGACCTTTTTCTCCTGCTGGCTGTCTGTACCTCGAACAGGTGTTGTGCAGATTTGATGAGTCAAGATCACCTTGGGAATACAGTGGCCATCTGACAGTGTGCATGATGGTGCAATGGCGCTTTGTAAACTCAACCCTTTAGAGAGGTTAGGACTTTGGTTGGGACTGCTGGGTCTGAAGACCTTACTCTGGCCTCCCGAGCTCTCCATGACAGGCCTCTGGAGACTTTGAATGCCGAGGACATTGTGGTTTCTTCTGTTTTGTCAGACACCTGCGCAATGGGGCTGCCATTGCCCGCTGCAGCCAACCTGAGATCAGCTGGTGGGGCTGGCGTAATGCTGATGATGAATACCTGGTCACATCCATTGCTAAAGCCTGTGCCCTGGACCCGGGGACAAGGGCTCCTGGGGGCTCCCCCGGCACTGGGAATAATGATGCCAGTGAAGCGTGTGACACTGACTTTGGTAAGTCTGGGTGATGCCCCACAACCATCACCCCATTCCCAGGGAGCAGCCTTTCCTCATCCTTGGTCTCATTGGCTCCCAGGGAGTCTACAAGAGAGCTTGAGAAGAAGGCTCATGGATTTGGGGCGGCAGGGTGATGGGGTAGTGGTGGTCTCTCATTGCATGCAAGGAGATCACTTGCAAATGACAGTGAGTGCCATTGGATTGGGATGAGGCTGGGTGGCTGACCCAGGGTCTTCTTCCTGCTGTGCATGTAGATTCCTCCCTGACTGCGTGCTCTGGGGTGGAGAGCACAGCGGCCCCTCAGAAGCTGTTGATCCTGGATGCGCGATCCTACACAGCGGCAGTGGCTAACCGGGCCAAGGGTGGAGGTTGTGAGTGTGAAGGTATTGCTGTTAGCCCAAGTGTCTGTGGCTGGCCTTAGCTCTGGTGGCTTTGGTGACAGGTCTGAGGGGAAGTGTATGTTACAGAGTAAAGTCAGGCAGACTCCATTTCTCAGTCAACCATACCTATTAGCTATGACTGTGCTGTCAGAGCCTTGTCTTCTCATCTGTGGAAAGGGGGTGATGCATACCTTGCCCGATTGTTAGGATGATTAGAGGTTGCCTGCTTATTCATGATGCCCAGTGGATGCCTAGCGCTACAGGGTGCACTATAGCATACATATGTACTAGTATTTTTTCCTGTGCATACAACCTGTAAAAAAGTTAATCAGATACAGCAAGAGATTAACAGCTGTTAGCAAATACACCCTCATTTTTTTTTTTAAACTTATGCATGGCTTAATGTCTAGAATTTTCCATTTAGTTTTTTTGGACTAGGGTTGATCATGGGTAATTGAAACTGAAAAGCAAAACCATAAGTAAGGATGGGATTACTATATTGAGAATTTGCTTTGTACTGTTATTCTTAGCAGCAATATTATCATCATCAGTCATGAATGTTGTTCTTACTACCTGTGTTAAGCACTTGGGTATCCAGAGATTCTGATTTCTGATTACATTTAGTTCTCGTCCTGGAGGTTTTTGCCCAGTCAGGGAAGATCTGTCTATTAGGACAGCTGTTGTCCTGAATGTCTGTTCACTGGACAGGCTTTTATGCTCCACTCTTCTCCTGTCTACAGAGTACTACCCCAATTGTGAGGTCGTGTTCATGGGAATGGCCAACATCCATGCTATCCGCAATAGCTTCCAGTACCTCCGGGCTGTGTGCAGCCAGATGCCAGATCCCAGCAAGTAGGTGTTCCATTGTCCCTCCAGTCTCATCCTTTCTGTAGTACTTTCTGTACTTGGAAGATTGCACAGGGAACTGTGGGTCCGTGGAGGCACAAGGAGACCCGAGAGCCTGGGCAGCGTTGGGTACAGTGGGCCAGTTCCAAGAACACTCCTTCCATTTCTCAGTCAACATTCTGGCACAGTCATAGAACATTGGATTCCTCTCATTTGGATCTGTTGTGCTACTCAGAACACAGAGAACTGGGGAGAGCGAGTGGATAAATGTGCCCCAGATGCCTCGCAGCCATCTTTTGAACCTGAGAAGCACTTAATCTGGTTCTGGCCCATCTTCCCTGCCTCCTTGCTTAGACAGTTCTTGACAGAAAGGCCATAGTGAACCTCCTGGTTTCAGTCCTCACTGCAGACTTTGCTGGGTGCGTATGGTTGTGGGTGCTGGAGAGACTTGTGCCTCAACACCCTCAATGACAGACATGATTTTTCCTCTTGTGTAGTTGGCTTTCGGCACTGGAGAGTACCAAATGGCTGCAGCACTTGTCGGTGATGCTCAAGGCAGCTGTGCTGGTAGCGAATACAGTGGACCGGGAAGGTCGACCTGTGCTGGTGCACTGCTCAGATGGCTGGGATCGAACGCCCCAAATTGTATCCCTGGCCAAAATACTCCTGGACCCGTATTATAGAACTTTGGAGGTATGGGGAAGAATTGCTTGGGGGGAGAACAGAGGGAATGGGGCTTGGGAGAGCTGCTGAGCCCTTTGGATATGTTGTGGAACTCCTCAGTAGAGGCTGTTGGTGGCTGTGGGTCTTATGCTTAGGTTCAGTCCTCTTGTTCTTTGAAGCAACCGGCTCCCTGCTTTGTCAGCCCCCTGAAGTCTGGCACACCAATCTTTCTGGATGCCTTAAAGTGGATCCTTTTCTTTTTGTAGGGCTTTCAGGTGTTGGTAGAGTCTGACTGGCTGGATTTTGGGCACAAGTTTGGAGATCGCTGTGGCCACCAGGAGAATGCAGAGGACCAAAATGAACAATGCCCTGTGTTCCTACAGTGGCTCGATTCTGTTCACCAGTTGCTGAAGCAGTTCCCCTGCCTGTTTGAGTTTAATGAAGCATTCCTGGTAAGTCCTAAAGTCTGGCCAGGGTGAGGGTCAGGTGGAGCCAGACACCCTCAGGTACCAGCCATATTCGCCCTCTAGGTAAAGCTGGTGCAGCACACATACTCTTGCCTATATGGCACCTTCCTGGCCAACAACCCCTGTGAGCGAGAGAAGCGCAACATCTACAACCGCACCTGCTCTGTGTGGGCTCTTCTGCGAGCCGGCAACAAGAACTTCCACAACTTCCTCTACACACCAGGCTCAGACGTGGTGAGTGCAAGCGCTTTTCCTATATGTACTGCCAGAAACCTGCAGGGAGAAGAGGCTCGGTTGATGGGGAGAAGGTAGTCAAAGGCTGAGGGAAGGAAAAGGGACCAGGGACATGTGGCAGAACCCTCAGCCACGGCTGCTTCCCCTAGGTCCTGCACCCTGTTTGTCACGTCCGGGCCCTGCACCTCTGGACAGCTGTTTACCTTCCAGCATCATCTCCATGCACACTCGGGGAGGAAAACATGGATCTTTACCTTTCCCCAGTGGCCCAAAGCCAAGAGTTCTCTGGCCGCTCTCTGGACAGGTAAGGCCTTCTTGCTTTCTAGGAGGCTGTAACAGCTATTGTGTTTCCTAAATGCTGGCTTTCTTTACAAGATACTTAGAAGCAACTTCTTGAGTCAGTTGAAGGAAAAACTAGGCTCAAGACTTTGCCAGCATGTGGTGTACTCTGTGTTTGCAAGGTTCTCTCTTTAGATAAGATTGTTCACCTTGTGTTACAGACTGAAGCAGGGGAGAGGAACAGAGAAGAAAGAACTGTTTCAAGAAGGTTTATGGGAATGGTGTTGTTTCTTTATTCTCTGAAAGATTAAGTTTTTATTTTGCTTGAAAGAGAGAGAGAGGCAGATTGATCAATCTTTCATCTGCTGGTTCATTCTCAAATGGCTATAATGTTCACAGAAGGGCTGGGCTAAAGCCAGCAGCTCTATTTGGTCTCCCAAGTAGGTGCAGGGGCCTTCTTTTGCTGCTGTTCCAGGTGCGTTAGCAGGAGCTGGATCAGAAGTGGGGCAACCAAGTCTCAAACTATTACTATTTATACCTACATGTATATACCTATATACAAGTGGCAGCTTTACTTGCTGTGCTACAGTGCAGGCCCTATCAAGACACTTTTAAGCTGTTTGATACAAAAAAATTAAAGAACAGGGCCCCACAGTAGCCTACTAGCTAAAGTCCTCGCCTTGAATGCGCCTGGACCCCATATGGGCGCTGGTTCTAATCCTGGCAGTTGCACTTCCCATCCAGCTCCCTGATTGTGGCCTGGGAAAGCAATTGAGGATGACCCAAAGCCTTGGTATCCTGCACCTGTGTAGAAGACCTGGAAGAAGTTCTTGGCTCCTGGCTTTGGATTCGCTTATCTCTAGCTTTTGCAGTCACTTGGGGAGTGAATCATTGAATGCCGGAGTCCAGCTCCAGCCGAGTTAGGAACTTGAGAAGGGTGCATGGAGTAGGCATAAAGAGGAAAGAAACGGACCACTACAATTTCAGGATCATAATGGACAAAATGCAAGAAAGCTGTCCGCTTTATTTATACAGAAACCCTCACGAGCTCTGGCAGACTTTTGAGGTCAGGGTCAAGTGGGTGTATCCAAGAATAATTCTGCCTTTGTTGCACTAGAAGTTCTCAATATCAATCAATATCGTATCAATCAGCAACACATTCCTACTACAATCCTTATTCTACATCTTAATCTTAAATCAATTGAGAGAAGAAATATATCACAAAGAAGAACCTAAAGATCAAGGAAAGAATAAAACCTAAATATAGATTGTTTGATTAGTATAAGGTCAATGGGTGCAACATGAATAATAAAAGGCCCTTTTATTATTGACATTAACCTTCAAGCTCAAGTTTGATAGTAAAAAACCAACTCCTCAGCAGCAAACAATATCTGAATGGATTACAGAATTCTTCAGCAGGGTGGTCCAGAATCCATGCAAAGGAAGGTGGAACTGCCTTCAGGTAGCTTGTAGAGACATCCACTGGGCCCTGGCATGCAGTGGGAAATTCCTTGTGGCCCTGCCTGCAATGGAACAATACTCTTTACAGCTTTGGATCCCCACATCCACTGCACGGACCCAAGCACGGATGGAAGATCTTCCTCTGTCTCTTCTTCTCTCTATATATCTGACTTTCCAATAATAAATAAAATAAATCTTAAAAACCAAACAAATGAACTTTTTTTTTTTAAGATTTTTATTTTGTTTTTATTGGAAAGGCAGATATACAGAGAGGAGACAGAGAGGAAGATCTTCCATCCGATGATTCACTCCCTAAGTGGCCGCAACAGCTGGAACTGTGCCAATCCGAAGTCTGGAGCCAGGAGCTCTTCTGGGTCTCCCACATGGGTGCAGGGTCCCAAGACTTTGGGCCGTCCTTGACTGCTTTCCCAGGCCACAAGCAGGGAGCTGGATGGGAAGTGAGGTTGCTGGGATTAGAACCGGCGCCCGTATGGGATCCCAGCACGTGCAAGAAGAGAACTTTAAATCTAGGATTATGTGTGATTCAAAAATTAAGAAAAAATATATGCATATATTTTAAAGATTTACTTATTTTTATTGACAAGGCAATTACAGAGAGAAGGAGAGACAGAAAGCTCTTCCATTCATTGATTCACTCCCCAGGGAGATTTTTGGAAAGCTGTCCTGTGAACATGGTTGTTGGAGCTTCAGAGCCCAATCAATATTCTTTGGAATAGAGCCTGGAGAGGAGAGGAGATTCAGGTACAACGTAGAAAATGCATCCATAGGCCACCTATTGATTAAAAGTTGTGGGGCAAAGGTTTCTTGTAAAAGTCTTCGTGTCCAAACTTAGAAACTAGCAGAGTATTGGTACCACTAGTAGACACTAAAAAGCTATGATAAGAATTTTGGGTGAGAAAGGAAAAGATACAAGATTGAATTATTAACTGGGCTTGGTGCATTGGCTTAAATGGCTAAACCACTACCTTCAAGTGCTGGGATCCCATATGGGCAGTGGTTCATGTCCTGGCCACTCTACTTCCCAACCAACTCCCTGCTTGTGGGCTGGGAAAGCAGAGGACAATGGCTTAAAGCCTTGGGACCCTGCATCTACATGAGAGACCCAGAAGAAACTCCTGGCTTCAGATCAGCTCAACTTTGACTCTGGAGACTGCTTGTGGAGTGAACCAATAAATGGGAGATCTTTTCTCTCTGTCTGTCTGCTTCTCTAAAACCTGCCTTTCCAGTTAAAAAAAAAAAAATCAGCTACTATGTTTTTAAAAGAAAAACCAAACAACAACAAAAAGCATTATTAACTGACTAGCAGAGAGGAGATATGTTATATACAGCTCAAGATGGCAAGTTGGATTTAGAGAAACAAATTTTCACGGAATCAGTTTCTGTAACATCTGGCTTAGTTTTGGTTGTACCTTTTCCTAGGTCAAAGATGCCCTGCTCTCTTTCCTCTGCTTCCGTTAAATTCTAGCATATTCTTCTATACCCAGCTTGAATCCTGCCCTGTGTAACCTTCCCTGTCCCGTTCACAGGATGAGCTGATCCAACCGTTGTCATATGTAGTTTTTGCTGTTTGAATCCGAGTGAAGAGTGCATGGGCATCACGTTCTTCTTTTTACGATTTTTATGTGTTTGAAAGTTTCCAAAGAAAAAGAAAAGTTTAAAAAAGAAAAATAGAGAAAACAAATTGTGGTGGTCCTTAAAATAGATTCCTGGGTTTCACTTTTGGCCGTTTCCATTCTCTAGGTCATGATGGGCCCTGGATGATCCACAGAGGGCTCCCAGTGCCCACCAAATATCACAGCCCAGAGATTTGTTCTATTCGCTTGGCACCTAGTAGTGACACTTGGTGTTAAGAGGTTAAACTCACTCATTCTTTCAGACCTTTGCTTAATGCAGCACTAGGCACTTGGGGTTCAAATAAGACATTGAGTGCTACAGGGATGCTGTAGGAAAAAGAAAACACCAGTGTGCTGGACAGGAGTATTGGTGCAGATGATTTTATTTTATTCTTCTGATGGCTCCAGGAAGTAGGTCCTTGAGCTCTAACTGATGCTTGAAGAAGTGAAGGTCACACAGCTGATATGCTGCCACTATAGTCAACAGTGATCACAAAGGTGAAATCAAAAATAAAATATTTCAGACACTTCTTAGAATAAAGTTTCAAAGAGTAACCCAAATAAAATGATCTATAATTGTAACTGGCTTTCAGGGGAGTTTTCTATATGGGTTTAATGGGAAGTCATCTGAAAATAGGAGGCCAGTGAAGTCTCGACTATTTCCTGTTGATTTTCTCTATAATAGTCTGTGCGTTGGAGAATATAAACTGAATTGCAAATCAGGGCAGCTATTCTCAAAAATAATCTGTTACCCACTGGGTGCGGAGAATCCTCTGCAGCTCTTCATCTGTCCTGTACCAGGGAGCGTTTCTTTGGGGTCAGGACTTCTGAAGAGTTGCAGAGGCACAATACACTGCCGCTGAGTGACTGAAAAGCTGCAAGGCGCATCATCACACATTTGTGGTTAATAGGTTTGTGATTGGTTGCCTACATTTTTTATCCTCATAACACCTGTAAAAAGTAGGACTTAGTTTGCATAGAGGAAGAAACCAAGTTTCTGAGAAGTTGCATGACTTTCTTGCCAGTCAGCCATTTAGCTCATCAGTGCTGCAGGCAGTGTAGTCTAGCTCCAAAGCCCTTCATCTGTCTCACTGTGGGAGATAGTAGGATGTTACGTGAGAGATTCACGTGTAGGCTGATGACACATCAGCATACAGGGCAGTTGAAACCACAGGAGTGGTTGACCTTGCCGGGGAGGCCATAAAGACTACACACTGGCAAAAGGTGAGGACATACTATGGTAGATTCTTGCAGATTTTTTGTCAGCATTGATATTTGTAATCTTAAATTTATTTCTGGATTTTGCTCTCATGACCTGTTTCTAGGTATTAGAAGTCGCTGCTGTTTCCTGACCTAGAGGTGTTGTGTCTGTCGTTACAGATTACCTAAAACCAGATCCATGGATGATCTGCTTTCTGCATGTGATACAAGCAGCCCCCTGACCCGCACATCCAGTGACCCTAACCTGAATAACCATTGTCAGGAGGGCCGAGCAGGCCTGGAGACCTGGCATGGCAGTCCTGAAGGAACAGAGACAACTTGTGTGGAGTCTGCAGCTGGAGGTCCTCGCCAGACTGGAGGAGATGTGGGCCTTCATCCCCCTCTGGCCAGCAGCCAGAAAGACTACTTGAACAGTAAACCCTTTAAGAGTCACAAAAGTTGTTCTCTAAACTATAGACTGCTTACTACCAACCTGCCCTGGGAAATGAAGAGCAACACCTCTGATCCTGAGACCAAGTCCCTGGAAAAGACAAAGGCACCTGCTAAGGACCTTCCTGCCATGGCTGGGGTGGGGAGGACTTTAGATAACCCTGGAGAGCCATCTGAACATTGCCCGAAGGCAGAAAGTGTCAGTGTACTCTCAAAGGTCATTTCTAGCAAGTGTGATGGAATTTGTGATTCTCCTAAGTCTTCACGGGACTCCCTCATAGGTGACCCCAAACAGATCTCACCAGATTCTGGGCCAAGCATGAACCCCAAATGTGATCCAGGCGCCCTTTGCAACCCATCAAGTGCTGCCTGCCAAACTCCTGTAGCCCTAAGCACTGATTCTGGGGCAAGTATCTCCCAACAGAAACAGCCTATCTCTGTGCCAGATCTGGTCCATACAGAGGAAGACACTGGCAAAAGAGGAAGTAATAGGAATGGACAGTTATTGGAAAATCCTCGCTTTGGGAAGATGCCATTTGAATTGGCCCGAAAGCCAATATCTCAGAGCCAGATCAGCGAGTTCTCTTTTCTGGGGTCAAACTGGGACAGTTTCCAAGGGATGGTGACTTCATTTCCAAGTGGAGAGTCCACCCCTCGGCGGCTGCTTTCCTATGGCTGTTGCAGCAAGAGGTCAAGCAGTAAGCAGCTGCGGGCAGTGGGGCCCTGCTTCGGTGGCCAGTGGGCCCAGAGAGAAGGTGTGAAGTCACCAGTGTGTTCTGGTCATTCCAATGGACACTGTACTGGCCCTGGAGGAAGACACAGCCGAATGTGGTGGTCTGGTCACCCAAAGCAAGGCCCCAACACAAAGCCTGTTCCACTGAGCTGCCCTTCTCCAGTGCCTCCCCTCTACTTGGATGATGACGGACTCCCATTTCCCACTGATGTAATCCAGCACAGGTTACGGCAAATCGAAGCAGGGTACAAGCAAGAGGTGGAACAGTTACGACGACAGGTGCGCGAGCTTCAGATGAGGCTAGATATCCGTCACTGCTGTGTCCCTCCAGCAGAGCCTCCTGTGGATTATGAGGATGATTTTGTAAGTATTCACCAGCTACCATTCCTTCCTTCACTGATTCTTTTATCCCATCTTCCATCCATTCAGCATTCATTAGGAACCTTCTGTGTGCCACTGAATTAGGTGGCTTTGGCTACAGCGTGAAAGACAAGTAAACCATTGGAATGGAGTTCTTAAGTGATGATTGAAAGAGGCATCACACATTTGAGGGCTGGTGTAGAGTGAAAGGTCAAGGAAGAGTTTTCTGAGGTGATGCTTGAGTTGAGAAAGTGAAAGGAAGCAGGAAGGTGATAGGTACTGTGATGTTGTGGCTTAAACAATTGTGTGGGATATGTGTGTGTGTGCATACACAGTTGTGCTGGGACTAGTAGTAGGGAGAGTTAGGTAGTGTGAGGAGAGGTGACATCAGAGAAGTTAATGGGGTTTGGAAGTGTCAGCTCAACGGCCCCTTTTGCTTGGGTTTTACACTTAAAGCAACAACATTTTATGCCAGTAACCAACATGATCAGATTTGTACATTTTTTAAAAAATTAATTTATAATGCAGTGACAGAGACATAGCAAGAGCAACCCTCCATTCTCTAGTTTTCTTACTAGATGGCCAAAAAGGCTGGGGCTAGGCTAGACTGAAGCCAAGACCTGGCAACTCTATTTGGATTTCTCACATGAGTGGCAGGAACTTAAATAGTTGAGCGGTTATTATCTGCTGCTTCCCAGGTAAGCAGGGAGCTGGATTTGAAGCAAAATCAGTACGCAAACCAGTGCTCTGCTATGGAATATGGGTGTCACAAGGAGTGCTCTTCGCCTCTCTGCCACAAATTGGCTCCAGATTTATATTTTAAGAAAACTGGATGAAGCAGTTGAGAACCAGATTGGGAGGCTGCTTTTGACATTTTTGGATAAACTAAATGAGAAGTGACAAGGGCCATCTAGACTTTGCTGTGTCTGGCAGCCTTGAGTTCTGGCACTGTAGTCCTGGGGCAGCTTCTCAGAGTCCTCTCTCCCCAGAGTGTCTAGCTGTTTATGTAGCAAGAATTCCAGGTAGCCTTCTGTTAAGATATTCTTGCTTGCACCTTCTCCACTTCCCTGCTGATGGATTGGAAAGGGCTAACAACTTCTTATTTTTGGGGTGATACACTGGCAAAGGACCAAATCATAAATATTTTAGGTTTCTGGGCTATACAGTATATGTCACTGCTATTCAGCGCTGCTGTTGTAGCACAAAAAGCAGCCATCAACAATGTATAGATGAAAACTTGAGCAAAACTTCGAGCAAAACTTGAATTACAGGAAGAGGTCATGGGCTGGATTTGACCTAGGGGTAATAGTTTGCCAGACTCTGATTTAGATTTGAACAAGAGAGAGACTTTCTACCCTGCGTTGTAACGTACTGATTAACAGTGTGGAGTTGAAGCCAGGTATTTGCTTTACAGTAGAGTTTTACCACTCACCAGCTCTTAACTTTTTCTGTGGCTTAATTTCTTCATTTGGAAAATGGGAAGAGTTAAATGCATTCATGCTTGTACTGCCCTTGGAACAGTGTAGGACACACAGGAGGCAGTGTCTTCAGCAGTGAAGTTCACAGCCACATCTTTGCTTTTTCTCCAGACATGTCTGAAGGAGTCAGACAGCAGCGATGCAGAAGATTTTGGTTCTGATCACAGTGAAGACTGCCTTTCTGAAGCAAGCTGGGAACCTGTTGATAAGAAAGAGACCGAGGTATGTCCAGGCCTATGTGTGATGGGGACTGAGGTGAGCTCCAGAGATGAAGTACAGGCTGTAGACTGAGCTGTCTCTCAGATAAGTGTCATTGTTATAGGCATGCAATGGCCAGTTTGCCAAAACAGTCTTGTCATTTCCCCTGAAGGTGTGTTACTAGTTGTGGTGTTGATTTTTCCCTTTGTTGACAAAGACCTGGCATTTTCCCTTATGCCTTCCACTAGGTGACTCGCTGGGTTCCGGACCATATGGCATCCCATTGCTATAACTGTGACTGTGAGTTCTGGTTGGCCAAACGAAGACACCATTGCAGGTGAGATATTTTGTATGGTTTAATATAAGTCATTGACCTAAATGAAGTGTGTTGATCTGAAAATAGAGACCTCTTCATATGAATTATTTTTGTTTGCTCCCAACTCTTCATTTATTTAGCGAAAGCTTTTAAGGTCCTCAGTTATTCTTAGATTAGCATTTCTAATGAACTCTCCCCTCTTTATGCTTTGGCAGAAATTGTGGGAATGTATTTTGTGGTGAATGTTGCCACCTGAAGCTGCCCATTCCTGATCAACAACTCTATGACCCAGTTCTCGTCTGTAACTCATGTCACGAGCACATTCAGGCATCTCGTGCCAGGGAACTCATGAGCCAACATCTGAAGAAACCCATTGCTACAGCTTCCAGTTGAATGCCAGAGAAGAAGACCTGTCCAATTTTAGCAGGTTTGAAGGGAGGATTGCCTCAGGCGTAGTTTGGAAGGGGTCCCCTGATGTGGCTCATGAAATCAGAGCTCAGAAATAGTGTCTTGAGCTATCTTCCTTGGTACCATGAGCTGGGGCAGAAGAATTCCAGTTTGACAGGAGGCCCTGTACTGCTGAGACCCTCACCTTGGGGTAATGGTCCTGACCCAGACCGGCAGTGTCTGGAAGCTTAACATTGAGTTGGGGACTTCAGCTTCTTTGTCCCAAGAGTCATAAGATGATGATTTCATAGATACTGCCTGGTGCAAAGTGCCCCAAACAGCAATAGAAAGGCATTTGTATAACCAAACTCCAAGTGATAAACAGACCCATTGCTCCTTTACCTTGAGAAAGGCAGATCCTAGTGTCCAAGACAGGAACTGCTATCCTCTGAGATGAACTCTGTCCCATCCCTCCGTGTCTGTGCATGAAGGCTCGGTCTTTAGAGGCGCCCCCTCTAGCTGCATTCGTACTGTCTTTCCATGGAGTTTGGTTTCAAGACTGGTTCAGCAAGTGAAGGATTTGATGTATTTTTCACTTGGTCCATCAGCTGGCATCCATGACTGTGGTGGAGGGGGACAGTGTTAGGGAGTGAGATTTAAGGAGAAAACTCCGCTGGTGTTCAGCCTCGGCAAAGGTCAATTACTGTGAGCTGTGAAGGCAGCCATCTCTGTTGCCCAGGCGCAGCTCTTGGGCTGTGCTCTGTGAAGAATGAGAAGGGAAAAACAAAAGTTATCCTTGTCTGAAATATTTACTGATTGTGCCCTCCCACCGCGCCTGACTTTTCCTGGTTGTCCTGGTGCTAACACAGGAACTACACCATGATCCTCTCCTGGCATGAAACTAAAAAACTAAGGTTTTTGTTGTTCCTGTCTCATGGCCCATTTCCCCCATGTTGTCTTTCCCTTGGCTGCTGCCGCCTCTGGGTCACACTGCTTCTTATCCTGAACACTTGACACCTTGAGGGTAGAATTTAGTGTTTGGTTTTTACCTCCTAGAATATGCTCTTTGGCATGTGAGGGTTTCAGTCCAAATGCTGCTATTTCTGTGCACTTAACAATGGAACCCAAATAGAAGAGAATGAAACCTCGATACCAAAATTGGAAGAGAAAATGTGTCCATTTGGACCAAACTTTTTTTTTTGTTTTGATACATATTATATATTTTTTCTTTTTCATCTTACTATATACCAGTGGCTCTTAACCAAAAGACACAGTGATATAGCCATGCACCGTGGTTGGGACAGATACAGTCTTCTTGGCCTCTAATGAAACCACTAGCACATCCTTTATACATTTTCCTTAATTAATTCGTGTATAAAAGATAAATTACATTTAAACTTAACCCTGTTTTGAAACTGGTAGTAAGCTTTCTCACCGCTATTTTCATGTTGCATTCTGGGAAAAAAATTTTTTTTAGTTCTAAAATAACTAGGATCTGCATTTAGAGCAAGAATCGTTACTTGTCCTGACCTTTTCCTCAGCCCTACAGAGAAGCATCTGTGCTGTTTTCATACTTGCCATGGATGTAACCTAAAAAGTTGTGGCGTATTTAGGTCAGCCTGGGAGAAATTTTTTTCCCCTTCATTTAAATGGAGTTGAATAATGGAGATTTTATGTCTGGGAAATTTCTTGAGATCATTGTAAAAGTAATCTATTCCTTGTCTCTGAAACAGAAAATTTTTTTCCAATCATTAAAATGTACTGCCAGTTGTGAATGGCTTTTTAATTGACTTGACTTTCATTGCACCTCACTCTGCCTGTTTTCAGGGGAGTAGGCTTGGTAACGAGTGGGGAAGCTGTATCTGTCTACTTTGGGTGGCTGTTTTGAGGGTCTGTTGCATCAGTGAATGAACTGCATGGCCTTGGAGCGAGACTCCGGGCTTTTGGCTCTGAGTCGTTCATCAAATACTCCTTTCAGAGCTATTGTGGGTGTAAGTGACTTGATGTGGCCAAAAATCCAAACTGTGCAGTTGCGTTGTGACAAACATGCAATGTGCTGTAAAAACTCAATACAGTTTAAATAAAATCTCTATATTAGTGCTGCTTTGTTGGGTCGTTTTACTCATTTTAATTTCCAAGAAAACTTGATCCTTACTGTTCCTGTGACCATGAGAAAACGCTAGTACATCAGGCCCTGTTATCCCTTTTTCCCAACTTTTTTTTCAGCATAGCGTCTGTTAGATTCTTTTTTTCCAAAGATTTACTTAGTTTTTATTGTAAAGTCAGATATACAGAGAAGAGGAGAGAGAGGAGCTGAGCCAATCTGAAGCCAGGAACTCAGAACCTCTTCTGGGTCTCCCATATGGGTGCAGGGTCCCAAGGCTTTGGGCTGTCTTCGATTGTTTTCCCAGGCCACAACCAAGAAGCTGGATGGGAAGCGGGGCTGTTGGGATTAGAACTGGTTCCCATGTGGGATTCTGCTGTGTCCGAAGTGAGGACTTCAGCCGCTAGACTACCATGCTGGGCCCCTGTTAGATTCTTATGTATTCATTGGATAGGGATTTATACCTATGGATTCTGTAGTGTTCTCCCCCTAGGCTAGGCCAGTTTGCTCTACGGGTTGGAGTAAGCCCACAGACCGCCCTGATTCCATTCTAACAGACACCTCAGTTTAAACAGTCCTCAAGAACAAAGGAGATATTGGGGGGAAAAAAAGTGGACATAAAGCCTCTGTCTAAAAGACCAATTTGTTGGGCCCGGCGCGGTGGCACAAGTGGTTAAAGGTCCTCGCCTTGCACGGCCGGGATTCCATATGGGCGCCGGTTCTAATCCTGGCAGCCCCGCTTCCCGAAGAGGCTCCTGGCTTTGGATCGGCATAGTATCGGCCCGTTGCGCTCACTTGGGGAGTGAATCATCGGACGGAAGATCTTCCTCTCTGTCTCTCCTCTCTGTACATCCGCCTTTCCAATAAAAAAATAATAAAAATAAATCTTTAAAAGACCAATTTGTTGACCCTGGTACACTGCAGTTCTACCACCACTGTTTAGTTGGGAAAGACAGGAGGGAACGCAATGCTGGTGAGGAAGACGGGGTTAAGGGCCCATGTTCGCCAGTGTCCCGACCAGCACACACTTTCTGCATTCCAAAGAGCCCCTGCTTCGTATTCCACGGTGGATAACCGGACTGCTTTCTTTGCATGGTTTAGAACTCGCTGGTGGCCAGCGCTGCCCGGCCATGGGGACCCCGAGCAGGAGGCAGGCAGGCGGGTGGCCTGGTCCCACGCGGTCGCCTGGGGGCGGGCAGGCTCGCGCCCCGCTGGCCTCGCGCTGCGGGAACTCGAGGCCCCATTGGCCGCCCTGGAAGGCGCGGTAGGGACTCGTGCGCCAACGGTCCCGGGTCGCGGCAACCGGGGGTCTGGCAGGAGGGGGCAGGGCGAAGCGAAGGCCGGGGGGGATCGAGAACGGGGTGGGAGAGCCAGGCTCGGCGGGGCGAGGCCCAGGCCCAGGCCCGGGCGGGGGCAATGGAGGAGGCGCTGCTCTCCACCCCCATCAACCCCAACAATTTCCCAGCCAAGCTGTGGCGGTTGGTGAACAGCCCCCGGTACCGCTCAATCCGCTGGGACGGCCGCGGCGAGGGGCTACTCATCGACCAGCCGCTCTTCGAGGCCGAGCTCCTCAGCCCTCCGGGGCCAGGGGCTGGGGCTGGGGCCGGGCCCGGGGCCGGCAGCAGTGCCGGGGCTCCCGGGGCCGAACCTGAGCTCTTCAAAACCACCAACTTTACCAGCTTCATCCGGCAGCTCAACCTCTACGGCTTCCGCAAGGTGGTGCTGGGTGGCCCAGGCACAGCGGGGCCCGGGCCGGGGCCGGGGCCGGGGGGCGGCGGGCCGGCTGGCGACGGGCCGCTCCACCATTTCCACAGTCCGCACTTCCGCCGCGACCAGCCGCAGCTGCTGGTGCACCTCAAGAGGCTCACCAGCGCCAACAAGGCCAAGCTGGCGGCCGGCCTGGAGGTGCCCTGCCGCCCACCCAACCGCTTCCAGAGGCTCCTTATCACCTCAGCCTCGGCCTCGGCCTCGGCCTCCACCTCCCCGCTGCAGCAGCAGGAGCCCGCTGGGCCCCGGCCCGAGCCTCACGGTGAGTCTGGGCCGCCCCAAGGTGGGGTGGGGGTGGGGGCACAAGGGCGCCCGGGAGCAACCGCCATGGCAGGGGGTTTTGCCGCACACGTCCTCGCCTCTCCCGAGGTGTTCGAAGGCACCAGGGAATCCTTTTCCACCTTGTGCCGCGAGAATTGGGGCATCCTTAGCTCCCACTTTGTCACCAGCGAGGGCCGCTAAGACCTCCCTCTTTAAGCATTTCTCCCCTACTCTAAGTCTGCTTTCTACCCATCCGGGACAGTGTGGAATGTATGTTGCCTGTGTTGGAGCCCTGAGTCTGAGAGAAGCCCACAAGGGTCTCCTTTGCTCCCTCGGGAAGTCACCGTACAGTGGGACGGGGCCGGAGGAACATAGGACATTACGCCGACTTTATTCCAGCCAGGACCCTCAAAGAGACCTGCCTCCCTCCAGCTGTTGCCACAGCTCAGCGGCCTGAGGAAGAAGTATGGCAGTGGTCAGTTTGAAGGTTCCAAGCGCAAAAATACGGGCTTATCACATCCACAACAAAGCAATTCCTTTGTTGCAACTGGTTGGAGCTTTACCTAAGGAGTTAGTGGCAGCTAAGACAAAAGTTTTCCTCACAACTGTCAGGTTTTAGTTTATCACACTGTGATAGTGTGAGTCATCTTGGGGACTTGAGTCGTTTTCCCTGTACCAGTGAAGTGAGGAGGTGATGTCCCCTTTCTCTGAAGGGTGACTGGTGGTCAGTCAAGGAAATGACCGGACATAATAAAGACAGTTCACTCTTCACCTTCAGTTAGGAGAGTAGCAGACTCATTTTCCAGCGTGTTAACTTGGGTTTAATATAAAGAAGTCTGGGTTGGTTTTGAATTAGGGAGAAAAATCTAAATATACTGGTAAAACAAGACCGTGTTCAACTTAACCTAGACCTGGGATTGGGAATGACACTGTCCTTTACTTATTTGGGGAACTTAGAAGATAAGGACTAGGCTGTGTGTCTGTGGCATTTGGAAGATAAGGAGTTAGTTTAGAGTTCTAGCAACAAGTTGGAAACATAGCAGTAATGTTCTAAAGGGATTCTAAAGGAATATTAACGTGCTTCCATGTAATGGTCATTGGTTCTGGTGGGAAATTGTATGGGGAAATGCAGTGGAGGCAGTTTGATGGGAGATATTTGGCAGAATCTGACACCCCCCGTTTTTTTTCAGATTTGCATATATTCAACGCATATATATATGGAGAAAAGATGGGGAAATGTTTTTTGAGAGAAAAAAATCAGTCACAGACAGGTTGAGACAGAGATCTTCTCTCTGCTGATTCTATCCTCAGATGGCTGGAATAGTCCAGGCAGGGCCAGGAGGGAGCCAAGAGCTTCCTCCAGGTCTCCCACATGTGTAGCAGAGTTTCAGACACTTGTGCTATCTTCCATTGCTTTTCCCAGGCCCTTGATAGGAGCTGGATCAGAAGTGGAGCAGCTAGAATACAAGCCAGGGCCTGTATAGGAGGCCAGCATCTCGGGCAGCAGTTTTACTGGCTATGCCACAGTGCCGGCCCACAGAATAACCACTGAAAACAAAGAAACTTGCCTACATGCACACACAAACCAATTCTTGCTCACTTTTTTCTCTTCACTGATTTGTTTATTTTTATTGGAAAGGCGGATATACAGAGCTGAGCCGATTCAAAGCCAGGAGCCTCTTTCGGGTCTCCCACATGGGTGCAGGGTCCCAAGACTTTGAGCATCCTTAACTGCTTTCCTAGGCCACAAGCAGGGAGCTAGATGGGGAGTAGAGTAGCCAGGGTTAGAACCGGCATCCATATGAGATCCCAGCGCATGTGAGGTGAGGACTTTAGCCACTAGGCTAACTGTGCCAGGCTCTAATTTTTGTATTTTTCTTAAAAGATTTTTTTTCCTATTATTTGAAAGACAAGGCTTCTGAGAGAAGGAGAGGAAGAGAGATACAAATCTTCCATTTGCTGGTTCACTCTCCAAATGGCTGTTAGAGTTGGGCTGATCTGAACTAGAAGCTAAGAGTTTCTTTCCAGTTTCCGATGTGAGTGCAAGAACCCAAGAGTCTGCTGCTTTCCAAGGCCACAAACAGCGAGCTGCCTCAACATCAAGCAGCCAGGATTTAAACCGGCACCTGTGTGGATCCTGGCACCTCAGGGAGAGGCTTAGCCTACTAGACCATGGCACTCACACTCCTCCCTGCTTCTCCCCCACCAATCTCCACCCTTCACTTGTCTTAAACTCAGTTGCATTCTTTCTTTTTTTATGATTATTTTTATTGGGAAGTTAGATATACAGAGAGAAGGAGAGACAGAGAGGAAGATCTTCCATTTGCTGTTTCACTTTAAGTGGTTGCATCAGCTGGAGCTGAGCTGATCTGAAGTCAGAACCTGGAGCTTCTTCTCGTTCTCCTATGTAGGTGCAGGGTCCCAAGGCTTTGGGCAGTCCTCGACTGCTTTCCCAGGTCACAAGCAGGGAGCTGGATGGGAAATGGGGCTGCCAGGATTAGAACCGGCATCCATATGAGATCCCGATGTATGTGAGGTGAGAACTTTAATCACTAGGCTACCACACCAGGCCCTCAACCCAGTTGTATTCTCAGGATAGGGCTATTTAGGTGCTGTCTAGAATCTGAATTCACTTACGGTTAAGTTGGTCAGAATTTTAAGCAATGTTGATAAAAGTATCAATTTATGCCTTTTTGGTATAGATATATTCTCCTGTTATTCCATGTGTTTGTGTATGCAGAGGTGTATCAGGTGTGGCTTGATTGTATCACAGTTGTGTGGTTCAGTAGGTAATTATGTTACTGGTTCAAGTGGAATGTGTTCTTTTGTCACTTCAAGAATATTGGCAGAAGAGGGGCCAGATAAGTTTGTCCTTGGGGCTTGGATTGATGGACCTCAGGGCAGTGTGGCGACAGCTGGGGGCATCTAAGTCAGATCGAACTCAATGCTTGGGGCCATAGCCCCAGCCACTGCTGCCAAGCAGTGGGTGAATTTATGGTTTGTGGGGTTGTGGGAGGCCACAGTACCAACTGGTACTGGGCTTTACCTGATGGCCACTTGGCAGCAGGCTCTAGGCTCATGAGGGTATGGAATTACTGCCTAGGGACATCCATGAATAAGGCCACTGTATATGTATTGCTAGAGTCCAGCTCCAGCCGAGTTAGACACTCGAGAAGGGTGCGTGGAATACATGTAGAGAGAAAAGAAATGGGCCACTACAATTTCAGGATCATAATGGACAAATGCAAGAAAGCTGTCCGCTTTATTTATACAGAAACCCTCACGAGCTCTGGCACAGACTTTTGAGGTCAGGGTCAAGTGGGTGTATCCAAGAATAATTCTGCCTTTGTTTCACCTAAAAACTGTCCATAGAAGTTCTCAATAGATGGTGCATATCAATCAGTAACACATTCCTACTACAATCCTCATTCTACAGGTTAATCTTGAGTCAGTTAAGGGAGGAAATGCATGACAAAAAAAGGGTGAACCTGAAAATCAAGGATGGTCAAATGGGGGCAGCAGAGACAGAGACAGCATAAAAGGCCCTTTTGCAGTTATCAGCAACATTAATCTCCATGCTCAGGTTTGATAGTAAAAAACCAACTCAGCAGCAAACAATATCTGAATGGATTACAGAATTCTTCAGTAGGTCCAGTGTCCATGCAAAGGAAGGTGGAACTGCCTTCAGGGGGTTTATAGAGACATCCACTGGGCCTTGGCATGCAGTGAGAAATTCCTTGTGGCCCTGCCTGCAATGGAACAGTCGTTGGACCCTAGCACATATACGTCAGGAATGATTTCTGAGGGACTCCCAATGACAGGGTCATTGTACTTGCAGGTAACGAAGGGACTGAGTGAGACCTGGTGGTTTGAAGGGGTCCACATCCAGAAGATGTGTATGGGTCAGACTGATATACCAGCCCACATGGGTGTCCTGAGTTGAGTTTGTTAGCATGGAACGTTGCTGACTACTACATGCCACTTCATGCGAAAGCTGGGGTTTGGGGCCTGTCTAACAGGCCTATATCCTAGTACCAGACTGAATGTTGGAGTGGGAGATGGGTCACACTAGGCAAGATTGTGTCACCAGTCAGCACTTGAGAGAACCAGGTCCGGGAGTAGATTCTGTGGAGGATGTCTGGGCCAAACCCTGTGAAATATAAATCCTGTTGATTAGCTCAAGAGTTGGGTGATGATGGACTGAGCTAGGTGTCACTATGGAACCTGCCATCATTCACGGGTGCAGGGATCGAGATAGTCTGGGCAGGTCCAGGCTTCAGCACCCACATGTGCATCTTAAAACAGGGTGTGGGGTAGGCTGGACCACAAATTTCACCAGCTCATACTAAGACTGGGATGGACGGGGAGGTCATCCTGGGCAATGGCCTACCACCCACTGGCATGCATAAGATCTAGGTCTTGGAGTGTGCCAAGTTAGACAAAGCATCAAAGGATGGCCAGAGTCAGTGGGACAAGCACCCCCTTTATGAGACCCAGGAGATGCTCCTGGCTCTAGGTATCAGATTGGCCCAACTTCAGCTATTACAGCCTTTTGAGGAGTAAACCAAAAATTGGGAGATCTCTTTCTCTGTGTCTTCGCTTTTCTCCGTCGATCTGATCTTCCTTTCCAATAAAAATTAAATGTTAAAAAAAAAGACTGAATAGAAATTACTAAGAAGTAGTATACATATTGAAAAATCAGGATCAGTTAATTGAGGTAAAAGTGAAGATGGGTAAATCATCTAAGAAAGGCTTTTGAAACTGAATATTTAATTAATTTTATATTTGATTTAATATTAAGGTTTGGCCACTTTTTTTCCCCCCAAAATTTATTTTATTTATGTTGAAAGGGAGAGTTACAGGACAATGCATGATAGCCTAGTGGCTAAAGTCCTTGCCTGGCATGCACTGGGTTCCCATATGGGTGCCACTTCCCATCCAGCTCCCTGCTTGTGGCTGGGAAAGCAGTAGAGAACAGCCCAAAGCCTTGGGACCCTGCACCTGCATGGGAGACCAGGAAGAAGAATGTGGGAAACTCCCCTGTGGATCATAGCTCCCACTGGTGAGTATGTGGTTCAGGCCTGGAGGTCAGGCAAGTTAGGCAAGATAGCTCCAACTGTTGGCAAATGTGTGAGTTGGTTTTGGAAGGGGTAGACTGGACAGGGCTGAACAAATCTTAGCTCACTGGCAAGTGCAGGCACCAGGTTGGAGTCCAGGTAATGGTATCCACTGGCATACACTTGGCACGGGCCAGGGGCAAACCAGGCTGGGCTACTTCATATCACCTGCTGGTGAATCTGAGCACCAGAATGGAGTGTGGTCAGGCCGGGTTGGGTCGCAATACAACCCAGTTCACATGAGGGCTGGCTGGGCTAGGCTGTTAGTTGTTTAAAACAGAGTTCTAGTTTTTACGTTATTACGATATTACGTGCAGCTAATTCCCGCAGGCTGGTTCTTTTCCGTGACCTGAAAACACCAAACACAACGAGGTATCTTAGCAGATTTATTCCAGTGGGGCAGGAATGGGTTGGAAGCTCCAGGTTCTGGCTTCAATATCGGCTCAGCTCCTGCCTTTGCGGCCAGTTGGGGAGTTATCTTCTTTTCTGTCTCTCCTTTCCTCTCTGTATATCTGACTTTCCAATAAAAATAAATGCATCTTTAAAAAAAAGTGACAGTTATAGAGAGACAGAGAAACAAAGAAAAATCTTGTATTTGCTAGATCAATCACTCCCCAGATGGTTGCAATAAGACGTGGGCCAGTGCCCATATTAGGTGCTGGCATCCCAGGTATTGGCTTACTGTTGCTACTGTGCCACAGTGCTGCCTACCCCATCCCATCTTTACTTTAACTCTTTGGACATCCATATTGAGAACCAAACCAAAGTTTATTATTTCAGCATTATATGAGTGATTTAATATTGTGGATTCTGAACTTGTAAAAAAAAATGACTGATAAAAAGTGCTTTTTAAATAACCTGTGGCTTGATGTGCCTGGTGGTGTAATATAAAATTAGTAAATATGCTTTTCTTCTTTTATGCAGGACCAGTGGCTGTTGGACAATTTCACCGGTCGTTCCGGCGAGATAGTTTGTCTCCTTACTCCTATGTAACAACATCATCCCACAACCACAGTACTTTCCCTCTGAAAGGTTTAGATCGGACCCCGATTCCTTCTAGAACATGGCAGAACTCCCTTGGAATGCACCCCGGACAAGTGGAGACGTCTCCCACTTTTTCAGATAAAGGGGTTCCATTTCCTGTACTGCAGAGGTTTCCAACTGAGGTTACCTACACACTGCACCCCAGCAACACATCTGTACATGTTCAACAAGGTCCTCAAAGCATGGTCAACTCCTCCCAAAAATACAGTAACTACACACCCTCAGCGCAGTACTCCCAAGCCTACTATCCAACAGGTAGGAGACGATGGAGTTCACTGGCTTTCTGTTAAGGTAGTTTATAATGAGCACTTACATTTTTTAAAAGCAGATTATCGCATTTCTCCTTGTTTTTAGAAGATTTATTTTAATTGGAAAGGCAGATATACAGGGAGCAAGATCCATCCACTGATTTACTCCCCAAGTGGCCGCAGGGGCTGGAGATGAGCCATTCCAAAGCCAGGGGCCAGGTACTAACTCCAGGTCTCCCACGCGGGTACAGGGTCCCAAGGCTTTGAGCTGTCCTCGACTGCTTTCCCAGGCCACAAGCAGGGAGCTGGATGGGAAGTGGAGCTGCTAGGATTAAAACCAGCACCCATATAGGATCCCGGTGTGTGCAAGGCAAGGACTTTAATCACTACGCTATCACTCCAGGCCCCATGTTTTGGTTTTGAAAACATGACTTTGTGGCCTGGAACCTCACTCTGACTCTGCCTTTTGCAGCAGTGTTTCATTTTTTTGAAAATATTTATATATACTATATGGCTTATATTTCTAATTTGACAGATGGGATTACCTGATAATGAAATATCATTCAAGTTGTCTCAGAAATGATGTTTCATAAGGAAACATCCTTTTTTCTTTTTTAATATAAACATGGTGAATGTGGGGTGGGCATTTGTCATAGTGGTTAAGACTGCTGAAGACGCAGTTAGTCTAGTGGCTAAAGTCCTCACCTTGTGTGTGCCGGGATCCCATATGGGCACCATTTCTTGTTCCAGCGGCCCTACTTCCCATTTAGCAACCAGCTTGTGTTCTGGGAAAGCAGTGGAGGATGGTCCAAAGCCTTGGGACCCTGCCGCTATGTGAGATACCCAGAAGAAGCTCCTGGCTCCTGGCTTTGGATGGGCTCAGCTCCAGCCGTTGCAGCCTCCCCCCCCCCCCCAAAAAAAAAAAAGACTGCTGAAGATGCTGATGACCGGCAGCGGAGTGCCTGGGTCTGGTTCTCAGCTGGACTCTTGAGTCCAGCTTCTTGTCAGTGAGGCATAGGAGGCAGCAGGGGCCGCTCTAGTCATTGCGTTCCTGCTGCCAACATGAGAGAACTAGATTGAGTTCCCAGCTGTGTCCCCCAGCTCTGGTCTGTTGCAGGCATTTGGGGGTTGAATCAGTGGGTGGGAACCCTCTGCCTATCTCTCATATAAACTAAAACCAAACAAGACAAGCATAAGCAGTGGAGTCCTTGCACTGGGAATCCCTGCTACCTGTAAACTGGAGAGCAGGCAGGAGGAGATCCTGACCAGGCAGCTGACCTGGGGTTCAACAAGCACATTGTGGACATGCATCCCAAGCCACTAATTGCAATTGGGAATCTTTTCGATAGTGACCATCTGTTTTGCTTCATGTAAAAAAAAAATATCTTTTTTTGATAGCTTTTTTGCAAGGACCTATCATTTTGTCCAAAACTATTTTGTGTTTTGCAGAAACACCATAGCAGCAGTGTGCATTTCATCATCTGACATGCTTTACACAGCGTGATGAAACGGGGCCTTGAAAACAAGCAAGGCTCAACATTCTCAGGGAAGGCATTCCTTGGCCCTGTGAACTCAACTCCAAGAGTTAGGAAGAAGGCAAGGTAGTCCTAGAGGTGTTTCCTTAGGTCATCAGAGTAAGAGGAAGGGATACAGTTTAGCAAAAGAAATAATTTGTTGTCACTTTAAAGCTGTAAATGCAGTGACAGGCCTCACTGTTTTCTAGCGACCAGAGTCTATCTGTGATTAGTTCATGATTTTCTGCCTATGGCAGCAGGCAGCAGTTGAATGATATTAAAAGACTAAAGCCAGAGTTTAAGTTAGATTGAGTTCTGTAAATTTTTAGAGTTGCTGTCTCTTTGGTGGGTGGAGTTTGGAAGGAAGAGGGTTAGAGTGGGATAGTGATAACTTGGCACTTTTAGTTCTTTCCCCTATTTGAGAGTTTAAAATTTTTCCTGCCATCTATGTAGAAAAACGATTGAGGCCTAATATTTTTCCAGATTTGCAGCAACTCAGAAGAGTGAAACTATCTGTGTTATCTTTAAAAATAGAAAATGACTAATTTTATTTTTATAACTTGCATATCTTATGTGCAGCAACAAATAGAAGATTTTTGCTCCCTTGGGAGATTTATGCAATATTTTAATAAACAATTTGGGCACTGCTATCTAAATTATGATTTAGGCTTCTTTCTTTTTTCTTAAAGATTCATTCATTTATTTGGGGCCCAGCACTGTAGTTTAGTGGCCAAAACCTTTCCCTGCAATAACCAGAACCCCATATTGGCACTGGTTCACGTCCTAGCTGCTCCATTTCCCATCCAGCTCCCTGCTTGTGGTCTGGGAAGGCAGCAGAGACCGGCCCAAAGCTTTGGGACCCTGCACCCAAATGGGAGATCCAGAAGAAACTCCTGGCTCCTGGCTTCGGATCAGCTCAACTCTAGCCATTGCGACCACTTGGGAAGTAACCAGCAGATGGATCTTTCTCTTTGTCTCTCCTAAATCTTTCTCTTTAAGTCTAACTTTCCAATAAAATAGATACATCTTTTTAAAAATGTTGTATTTATTTTTATGGAATGACAGATATGCAGAGAGTAGGAGAGACGAGAGAGAGTGTTTTCATTTGCTGATTACTCCTTAAATGACCACAGTGGCTGGAGCTGAGCTTAGCTGATACAGTCAGGAGCCAGGAGCTTCATCTGGGTCTCCCATACTGGTACAGGGTCCCCATGCTTTGGGCCATTCTCTGCTGCCTTCCCAGACCGCAGACAGGGAGCTGGATCAGAAGTGCAGCACGTGGAATACGAGCTGGCACCCATATAGGATGAGTATTAACCAGTTGAACCATGTGCTAGCCCTTGATTCTGGCTTCTTTCTGTAATTACTTGGCACATACATGTCTAAAGGCAGTCTCTCTCACCCTTACTTTTTTTTCCCTTTCTTTCATTCTCCCCCTTACTCTTTTTTTTAAAAAAGAGTTATTTATTTTTTTAATTAAAAAGTCAGATATGTAGAGAGGAGGAGAGATAGAGAGGAAGATCTTCTATCCGATAAGTCACTCCCCAAGTGAGCATAATGGCCGGTGCTGTGCCGATCTGGAGCCAGGAGCCGGAACTTCCTCTTGGTCTCTCATGCGGGTGCAGGGTCCCAAGGATTTGGGCTGTCCTCAACTGCTTTCCCAGGCCAGAAGCAGGGAGCTGGATGGGATGTGGAGCTGCCGTAATTAGAACCAGTGGCCATATGATATCCCGGCGCATTCAAGGCGAGGACTTTACCTGGTAGGCCACGGCGCTGGGCCCATGATTCCCTTCCTTTTACCACTACTTTCTACAAACTATTAAGGAAGGACTCAGAGCTTCTGGCAGGGTGATATTTGAAAGGAGCCTGTAGCACGGAGATGTAGATAAAGATGTGTGCTTTGATCTTCCAATCTGGAGTGTGGAAGGCACTTCCTTATGAAAATTTTAGATATGGTGACCACCTCTATATTGCTATTGATGTTGTGATTAGATAGCTAAACCAACCTAGGTGATGTAGTGTCTCTCTTTTTTTAAATATTTACTTTTTATCATTTATTTGAAAGATAGAGGGAAACACATGAATTTGAATTGTTTTAGAAGGAATTGTAGACTTGAGGTTTGGCTCAAAGTGAACATTCTGAGCTATATAAGTAAAAAGCCTTGTTGAAAGAGCAAAGGATTGCCATAAAATACTATCCAAGTACTTCATTCCTGCAAATTGTGGCTGATAGTTAATGAGCACCAATTTATGAAGAGCACAACAAACGACATTGATTCCCAAAGTTAAACAGAATATTGTTCTCAGAGGCAAGAAAATCATTTCCAGATTCAGCTAAGTCAAAACAACAGAATAATTTTGAAGTAATGGTCACTCTTGAGATTTTCAAAAGGAATGATAGGCTTGAATCAAATTGTTTTGGATTATATTTTAATAAACAATATTCAACTTCCATTCAGAAATCAGTTGTGTTTAAAAAGAGACTTGAGTAACTAGGGAAATTTGACGTCAATAATAAATTTCATAAATTAATAATTTATGTAATAAATCCAAACACTGAGATTTAAAGTTTGCCATCAGACTGGCTCATAAAATGAACCATCAGAATAGTTTTGTGAAAATTAATTTGAGGGGCCAACATTGTGGCCCAGCACATAAAGCTGCCACCTGCACTGTCAGCATCCCGCGTGGACACTGGTTTAAGTCCTGGTTATTCCATTTCTGTTGCCAGCTCCCTGCTAATGTGCCTGATAAATGGCCAAGTATTAGGGTCTCTGCACCCATGCAGTAGACGTGAATGAAGCTTCAGGATCCTGGCTTTGGCCTGGCATTTGTGGCCATTTGAGGAGTAAAGCAGGAGATGGAAGGTACTTTTCTCTCTCCCTCTCTCACCCTCTCCCTCAGCCTCCTCTCTTTGTAGCTCTGCTTCTGCTTCTCCATGTCTTTCAAGTAAAATAAAAATCTTTAAAAACTCTGCCTTTCAAGTAAATAAAAATCTTTAAACATTTTTGTTTGAGAGAGAGAGACATAGAGAAATCTTCCATCCACCAGATGACTACCCAAATGTCTGTATGAGCTGGTGTTGAGCCAGATCAAAGCCAAGAGCCCAGAAATCTGTGCAGGTCTCCAATGTGAGTGGCAGGCACCTGGCTGCTTATGCCATCACTTGTTGCCTCCTAGGGTACACATTAGCATGAAGATGGAATTAGAAGCCGAGCTGGGATTCCAAGTATTGTATGCATTGCTTCCATTCTTAGCACTCCTTCAGAGATAAAATGTGGTGGTAGGTCTTTACAATAATTTTTAAAGTTTCCTCCTGTATAAAAAGGCTCCATTTTAAGTCTTTTTAAAATTTATTTATTCTCCATTATAAGAATTTTTAAAAATTATTTCTTACTTGAAAGACAAAGAATGAGAGTGACAAGCACAGAGACCTTCCTCTGCTGGTTCCTTCCCTCAATGTCTGCAACAGGCTGGGCTGGGCGGGAGCTGCGAATCCAAACTCAGAACTCCCACATGAGTGGTAGGGATCCACGTACTGGAAGCATCACCTGCTGCCTCTCAGAGTGCGCCTTAGTAGAAAACTGAGTCAGAAGTAGAGTCAAGACATGAACCCAGACACTCAAGTGACATCTGTGCCAAACACCTGCCTCTGCTATGCATTTGAACATACCTAAGAATATTCATACATTTGTATTTTTATACAAAGTCTTGATTTGGGGAATTGATTTCTTGGGACATTATAATGCTGAACAAAATTAAATTTTAAGTTCAAAACAGTGGCTAGTAAGCTTTAACTCATATTTTATTTAACAAATATTTTATGTAGGAATCACTACAATCAGGCCTTGTGCTGAGAAGTTTTCAAATATTTGGTTAGTCATTACAATAACCTTGCAAAATAGGAATTATCCTTGTTTTATAAGGAAATTGAGGCATAGTGCTAAGAAACAAACTGGGAAACAAATCCAAGCAATGTTATTTGAGTTGGTGCTCTCCTCTTTGTTGTTAATACAGAGGATCTTTAATTTTGGCCTTTTTTTTTTTATAAAGGAAAAAAGTTTTTGGTGTATCTTTTCCCCAGAGTTGGCTACTCCTAGAAACATACACAACAGTGAATGGTGGTGGGCTCTGCCCCTCTGTGCTGCTGGGAGCACTGGGACTTGTCTGGCGTATTGATTCACCGTATCCAGGTGATGAAAATACATTCCAGCTGTCAGAGTACAAAGTCCAGTGTGGGGGCCCTGGGCTGGGGGTGACTCTAGTCCATTTCTGTATCCCCCTAGATTTGGCATAATTATTGGCTATGATAGGCCCTGAATAGGTAGCTATTGAAAAGAATGAGCTAGTTCTAATCCCAGCTTGTCAGTTAATCATCTGATGTGAACTTCAGTAAATGATTTTACATCACTACCGTTCCATAAAATGGCCATGATAGTCTGGTGTCAGATGAACTAATGCATTAATTAAGCTTTGCAAACTTACCTGTAAAAGATAAGGTATTTATATGTGCTATTTACATGTGAATACTATTACATATAAAGATAGGCTATTTATATTTACATGTAAAGGATAAGGTATTTATTTAATTTTATTTAAATGAACCAGGGAGGATGGGGCAGGCATTTAGCCATGAAGGTGTTGCTTGCTATGCCTTGATCCAAGATCAGTTTGATTTGGCTCACTACCACTCCCAATTCTAGCTTTTTCTTTTTTGTTTTTTTTTTAAAGATTTATTCATTTTTTATTACAAAGCCAGATATACAGAGAGGAGGAGAGACAGAGAGGAAGATCTTCCATCCGATGATTCACTCCCCAAGTGAGTGCAACGGCCAGTGCTGTGCCAATCTGGAGCCAGGAGCCCAGATAATCCTCTTCTGGATTTCCCATATGGGTGCAGGGTCCCAAGGCTTTGGGTCATCCTGGACTGCTTTCCCAGGCCACAAGCAGGGAGCTGGATGGGAAGTGGACTGCTGGGATTAGAACAGGTGCCCATATGGGATAGTGGCGTTTTCAAGGAGAGGACTTTAGCCGCTAGGCTACGGCAGCAGGCCCAGTTCTAGATTTTTCTAATGTACACCCTGGGAGGCAGCTGGTGATGGCACAAGTAGTTGGGTTCCTGTTCCCTACGTGACAGACCTGGATTGAGTTCCTGGCTCCTGGCCTCAGCCTGACCTAGCTGTAGCCATTGCAAGCATTTAGGGAGTGAACCAGAACATGGAAGATCTATGTCTGTCTGTCTGTCTCTCTGCCTTTCAAATAAAATAATAAATAAAAATGTCTCATATAAGTCTTGATATTAATAGTTTAGTGCTCAAGTTATAACAATACATACTTCCCCCAAGGAATATGTAATATTTTATATTTTGTTGAAAAGTGTGTATCAGCTCATTCGAAGATTCTTTTTTGTCCTTGAGAAAAAAGATTTGCTATTATTGTTTTAAAGCACATCTAGATTCTAAGAGTTTGATGTTTATGCTTCTAATTCTATATAATATATGTAAGCAAATATAGGAAGGAGTTTCTTTTTTTTTTTTTTACTTTTTATTTTCTTTTTAATATTGTTTACATTGTTGAGAGAGATATGTGTCCTTGTGGGCCTCTGACTATGGTGGGAGTGTTGAGATATGGAGGATGGTAGGTGAGACAAATGTTCTTTTATTATTCTTCTGTGTCCTTAAAGTGGGTATGGGAGGGGATCACTCCTTGCTGTCAAGCTACATCAGCACCCAGGGAGAGGGGAGAATTATTTGTTGACACCTTATAGTCCATAATTGTAGGGAAGAATGTTTTGAGGATGTTACTTGAGTGGTTTTGATAGTTCTGAGACAGTATCAGCTTTGTTGCACCATGATTGAGAAAATTTTTGCAAGGTCTATTGGCTGACCAAGTCCACCTTAGTGCATCCACAGATCCAGGAAAATGCTGCAAAACTTGGCCAGGAGAGTTGTCTAATATCTTCTGCTTTCCATCCTCTGACAAGGCAGTTGGCATTCCCTGCTGACCCAGATGAGCTGGCTGTTATGTCTCGTGTGTGCATCTGGGCATGCTGTCCACTGCATAGGCATGAGCAACTAAGGAGGATCAGACCTGATACATGTATTTTAAGGTTGGACTAGATATCTCATGATTTTCCCTGTGGCCAGGGTTTGAGTCCCCCAAGAAGGAAATGGACTTCTAAGAGTTTTAGGGTCCTGTTACACTTGTGCTCAAGTAAGCTGTGTGTTGTTAGTTTCTCTGAAAGACTTGATTTTGTGCTTAGGTAAAAGAGGCACCTGGCACCCAGAAAGCTTACTCACCCTGTTAGAAGAAACTAAGCAAAAGCACCATCACATCTGCCTCCTTTTCCTTGTGGTAGAAGCATACTATTTAAATCTTTCTGACTGTCCTGTGGCATTGGATCCATTAATCATCACCGCCACTCGTCTCCAGAACTTTTCGTCCTCCTCAACTGAAATACTACATCTATTAAACACTAACTCTGCACTCTCTCTTCTCCTGGCTCCTGAAAACTACCATGCTACTTTGTCTCTGTGAATGAGACTACTCTAGAATAGCTCATATTGATGGAATCATGAATAGTTATTATGTAAACTCAACATTTAAATGTATTCTTCATTGGTGCTAAATGCTAAATGCATTCATAGTACTGTGCAACCAACATCACGATTTCCAAAGTTTTGATCATCTAACTGAAATTTTTTTCATTGGCCAGTAGCTTCCCATCCTTCTATTCTCTTAACCCCTCATAACCTCTGTGTCGTCTCCATGAATTTGGCTACTTCAGGAACCCCCACGGAAGATAAATCATATGATGCTCATCCATTAGTGATTGGCTTGGCATAATGTCTCTGACTCTCCCATGTTGTAGTGTGCATCAAAAATTCCTTTCTTTTAAAGACTGAATAATATTTCATTATATGTATATCCCACTCTTTTAATCCACTAGCCTGCTGGTGGACACTGTTTCTACATTTGGGATATTGTGAACATAACAGCCATGGCCGTGGACACACAAATATCTCTTCAAGTGTGTGCTTTCGCTTCTTTTGGGCATATAGATGCTCCTCATTTTATGGTGGCATTTTATAACAATAAACCTATTATAAGTTGAAAATGTGACAAGTGAAAAATGTATTCAATACACCTAACTTACTGAACAAGCCAACTGAGCCACACAGTGCCCTGTGGCGCTCTGCCCATTTCATCTCCTGAACGCAGGGCTGACTGGATGCCATCATCACTGCAGCCACCAAGTATTGTGAAAGTGTCCTATTGAATATTATTATCCTAGGGAAAGACACAAATCCAAAATGATAAATATCTCTTAAAATACTTAGAAATAGATATACTTGTTATGCTTACTATATTGTCTGTTATTTACAAATAAATATGTTTATTTGAAAGGCAGAATGACAGAGAAAGAGTATCTTCTGTCTGTTGGCCCACCACTAAATTGCTACAATGGCCAGTGCTGGACCAGGGTTAAGCTGGGAGCTCAAAATGGCATCTGGGTTTTCCACATAGGTGGCAGGGGCCCAAGCACTTGGACCATCTTCTGCTTTCCCAAGCGCACTTGCAAGGAGCTGGGTCAGAAGCAGAGCAGACAGGCCTTGAACTGACACTCATATGGGATACCCTTGTCTCAAGAACTGACTTAACCCTCTATGCTACAACGCCAGCCCTTGAAGGGTAATTTGTAATGGATGCCTATGGCTTTCATATTGTAAGCTCAAAAAAATTATAAATTGAACTGATATAAGTTGGAGATTATCTGAATATACATACATTTTATCTACTTCTCCATAAATAAGATGCTGGGGTTTTAAATTTTTATTGGAAAGGCAGAGTTACAGAGCAAGGACAGGCAGAGATCATCTATCCACTGGTTCATTGCCCCCAAATGGCTGCAGTGTCCAGAACTGGGCTGGTCTGAAGCTGGGAGCCAGGAATTTCTTCTGGATGTCCCACATGGATGCAGATGCCCAAGGACTTGGGCCATTCTCTGCTACTCTCTCAGGCAGGTAGATCATAAGTGGAGCAGTCAGGACTTGAACTTGCACCCAAATTGGACACCAACACAGCAGTCAGAGGATTAGCTTGCTATATCACTACACTGGCCTCTAAAACATTTTAGTTATGTATTTGAATTCTTTCCATAATTATAAAATATGTGTACATAGGTGCCTCACCTTTGATAACTTTTAGTAATTCTGGCTGTTAGACAAAAATTCAAAGTCATAAGTTCATATTTATAACAGAAATGGAATTCTGTTTGTTACAGTTTTTCCTTTTAAAAATCATGCAATGTAACATAATGCCGTGACTATTGCCTTCTGAAAGTCATTAAAGATATTTATGTAGATATATGAGTTTTAAGACATGTGATAAATGCAGGTTTATAAGTGTTAGTGCTTTCATAATATATGGTAGATTAACTTGGTATAGCTTGCACACACAGTTGCATTTCTGTGTACATTTTCATGTTCAGTAAACCTATTAACACTTTGCTTAGTCATGTTTTGCTACCTACACAAAATAAGACTATACTGGTAAGGAAATGATGACTGAGGTATCTTTTGTGGATTATAGTGTTAAAGATCTCCTTTCCTTCATATAGGCTTCTTTTCATTTTCCATTTGTTCCTGTCCACTTTAGAGGACATTTTACTATTTTGTCTCCTTAGATACCAAGTCAGCTGTCAAATATATATTAACATGTTCTCTGTTGTATTGTAGATTATTTACTTAGCCAAGAAAAAAAATCTTTAAATTTATTTTTCGTGATACAGCTCTGTGGGCTCAGGGATTTCCCCTGCACCCTCCCCCAAGAAATTTAAAGTAAAATTGAATATTCAAAAGATGTAACCTGTGGTTGAGAACATGGAAATGCTACAAAAATAAAGCCAACACTTTTCATTCATTTGTAGTGAAGCAGGACTGTTTGATTCCCTGTTAAAATGAAAACCTGAAGCCTCTACGTCTTTCTCTGCCACTAGGGGCCAGGTTTTCCTTAGTTGTAACTAAGAGAAACAATGTTTTGGTGTGTTTTTCTTTTTTTCTCCAGGGTTTTAATAAACCTAGTTGCCATTGTTTAGTGTTTGGCTATTTGGATTCAATTTATTTCTCCAGATGTTTATACTTTTGGATACTTTAGGCCAAAGTCATGTCCAAAACATTTTAATTTAGCCTCCAAAATTAACATTTAACCTTCAAAGAATCAAGACAAAGAAGTTGTGTGCTGAACAGATATTGGAAATGACAACTTAGATTTTATGTAACAGTGTTAGTAATATGGTGTTTTGTAATACTTAATGTGTTAAAAACATATCGTTCAGATAATATATTTATATTTGAAGTAGAATTCTGGTTTTTTTTCTGCATGCAAAATTTAATATCTTAAATTGTATATCACATAATGAGAAAACGTTTATGTCTAGGTTGCCTTTATAAGCTATTTAATATTTTTTTTAAAAAAAGATTTTTTTGAAAGAGTGGCAGAGAGGGAGAGAAAAGGAGATTTTTAGTCACTGGTTCACCTCCAAATGGCCACAGTGAGTGAGGCTTGTGATGGCAGCATACCGTGCTGGAGTGCGGGTTCAAGTTGTGGCTCTCCTTTCCAGATCCAGTCTCCTTCCAGTAAATCTGGGGAAGCAAGGGGAGATGGCCCAACTGCTAGGGCCCCTGCCATGCACACGGGAGACCAAAACAGAGTTTCTGGCTCCTGTCTTTGGCTTAGTCTAACCCCAGCTGTTGCACACATTGGAGTATTAAACTAGCAGGTGGAAGATCTCTGTCTCTTCTTTCTCTGTCTCTCTGTCTTTCAAACAAAAAAAATTTTTTTCACATAACTCTTTAAATAGAAAAATAGGTCTTAGGGAAGTGTAACTATTTGATGTATTAGCAAGTAGTTGCTTGGACATTTGATTACTGGCTCTGTCACCATCAGTTATTTCTGGACAATTTACTGAATTTCTGTGAACTTTGGCTCACTTGTATAAAGTAGTGTTGAGCACCTCCCCTGACTGTTGTTAGAGGCAGTATCTATGAAGCATCCACTATGTGCCAGGAACATAGTCATAGTTCACTCTTTTTTTTTTTTTTAAGATTTATTTATTTTTTATTGAAAGGCAGATTTACAGAGAGAAGGCGAGACAGAGATAAAGATCTTCTGTCCCTTGGTTCACTCCCCAAGTGGCTGCAACAGCCAGAGCTGAGCCAATACAAAGCCAGGAGCCAGGAGCTTCTTCCAGGTCTCTAACATGGGTACAGGGTCCCACTCTTTGGGCTGTCTTCAACTGCCTTTCCAGACCACAAGCAGGGAGCTGGATGGGAAGTGGAGCAGCTGGGACCTGAACTGGTGCCCATATGGGATCCCAGCATGTACAAGGTGAGGATTTAGCCACTAGGCCATTGTGCTTGGCCCCATAGTTCACACTTAAATCATCCTCTGTATGTAGGATGCTATAACTGGTGTTCATTGGTACTAGGAATTCTGTATCTGGAAAAGAGGAGACTTGATGTATTAAATATAATTTTCCCAGTAGAGTTCAGTCTTTTCATATATTACCTATAAATAAAAATTTTGTAAAATGCATTTCTTTAGATAAAATAATAGCAGCTAACAGTGATTTCTCACACTGCTCTAAATGATTTGTGCATATTAATTCATAACAATCATATTAAGGCAGGTTCTATTGTGACCCCTATCTTAATAGGACACAGAAGATAAGACACAAAGAAATTAACTATGCCTAAGATTATATATCTGTTCAATTGTGCAGCAGGGCCCCGAGGTTGGGTTGTGTAACTCTAAGATCTGCATCCCTAACTAGTCTAAATAATTAAAGCATTCTTTGTATGTATTTCCACTAGATCCATTCTTTAATGGTAAGTACATTTGGAGAATATCTTATTTAAAGCAATCCTCCTCTAAATGATTATTACTGCTTAAATGATTGTAACATTTATTTAGGAATTTCAAATATATTTTCAGTCAAATAAATTACTATCACAAAAAAAGACCCCAAAACAAAAAATGAATTAAAAAAATTACTATCAGAATAAATGTAGAGTCAGAAAAATAGCAATATGTTTGGGTACTAAAGAAACTACTTATAAGAATAAACATGACCCTTCTAAATTTTGTTATAAAGTTTGAGTTATCAGGTTATTTTCAACAAATAATAGCACTAAGTATAATTTTGTTAGATACTCAAAGGACATTTTTCTTTGGGGCTTTCTGGGTTGAATGCTGTTGGATTCTTCTGGCTGACAGCCTTCTGTGTTTGTGTTTGTTCCAGCTGTGCTCCAGTGCTGTTCTCCTTCCACCCACATGGATGCCCTCAGTAGCTGTGTCACGCCCACTGCCTCTTCCTATGCCCACTGTAACTACTTCCAGGTAAAAGCCCTGGGACAATGGATACATCTGTGCTCCATATGTCCAATTACTGACCTGACAGAATTTCAAAATGTAATATTATATTAATGAGTATACAGATGTAAATCATGGAGTATGGGCTCAGTTTTCTTGATTCCAAAACAGAGGATACCGATAAAGATGTCTTAGCTCCTTCTAGGCCAGCACTGTCTAGAATGGTAACCACCATTCACATGTGCTTATTTAAATTATTTAAAATTAAGTGAGTGACCTACATGTGATACAGCTGTGAAGATGTTGTTTGGGGCCTGGCGTGATAGCCTAGTGGCTAAAGTCCTTGCCTCGCACATGCCAGGATCCCATATGGGTGCCAGTTCTAATCCCGGCAGCCCTGCTTCCCATCCAGCTCCTGCTTGTGGCCTGGGAAAGCAGTTGAGGATGGCACAAAGCCTTGGGACCCTGCACCTGCATGGGAAACCCAGAAGAGACTCTGGGTTCCTGGCTTCAGATTGGCTGAGCTCTGGCCATCGTGGCCACTTGGGGAGTGACTCATTGGACAGAAGCTCTTCTTCTCTGTCTAATAAAAATAAATCTTTTTTTAAGAAAAAGATGTTGTTTGGGTTGCCTACACTCCACAGCAGAGAACTTAATTTTTTATTCTAGCTTTTTGCTCATGTGCACCCTTGGAAGCAGCAGTTGACAACTCAAAACATTTGGGTCCCTGCCACCTACATGGGAGACTCAGATTGAGTTTTCTAGCTCCTGGCTTCAGTTTAGATGTGGTTAGTGTGACTGAGAAATGAATTTTTAAAATTACTTAATTTTTAAAAAGTTAATTTCAGCATTATTTCCTTTTTAAAATCTGAAATGCAGAGAAATAGAGATAGACAAAGAGAGATCTTCTATCTACTATGTCACACCTCAAATGCCAACAGGGCACAAGCCTGAGCTTAATCCGGGTCTGCCTGTGGTAGGTGGCAGGGATCAAAGTACTTAAGTGATTACTTGAAGCTTCCAGGGTGTGCCTTAGTGTATTAATGCCAAATATGAAATATAAATTCAGGTGTTGTGTCAGTTAGCCAAGAATACCATCACGGAGTTCTTACTGTGGGCCTAGTATTGTGTATGCCTTATGCGTGACTTCAGGAGCCCTTTGATAAGTAACAATCTCCATTTGTGGATGACAAAAGCATGGTTCTTAGAAACTTCACAATTTACCTAAAATCACAATGAAATACCATGGGCTGAAGTTTCAGATCTAGGTTTACCTGACTCAAGAGCTCTTGCTCGTAACCATTGCTTATTCTGCCCATTCATGCAATGCAAATAAATTATATTTATTTAAAATTTAAAATTTGTCCTTGCTTATCTCTATTTTCCTAGATTGAATGTATATTATCTTTGCAGTACATAAAATTCTTTCAAATGTGTTTCAATGTGTTTCAAATGTGTTTTCAATGTGAAACACATATGTTTCAAATGATTTATTAAAAAGTGACTATAGGAGGTATAGCAAACTAATCCTTCACTTGTGACACCGGCATCCCATATGGGTCCCAGTTCATGTCCTAACTGCTCCACTTTTGATCCTGCTCCTTGCTATGGCCTGGGAAAGCAGCAGAGGATGGCTCAAGATTTGGACCTTTACCCATGTGGGAGATCCAGAGAAAGTTCCTGGCTCCTGGCTTCAGATCAGCTCAGCTCCAGACTGTGGCACTTGGGGAGTGTACCAGTGGATGGAAGTTTTCTCTTTGTCTCTCCTTTTCTCTGTAAACCTACCTTTCTAGTAAGAAATAAATCTTTTCTTTAAAAAAAAAAAAAAAGAAATGAAAGAGGAAGAAAAATGTCAAGTAAGAGGCCAGGAGCATCATATGTTAGGTGGGGCCTCTATGGTACTGGCATCCTGTATAGGTGCCATTTTGAGTCCTGGATGTGTCACTGCTGTTCCTATTCTCTGCTAATGTTCCTGAGAAGCAGCAGAGGGTAGCCAAATGTTTGAGACCCTGCACCAAAGTGAGAGACCAGGAAGCAGGCTTTAGAGTAGCCCAGCCCCAGCCGTGGTAGCCATTTGGGGAGTGAACCAACAGATGGAAGATTTCTCTGTCTCTGTCTATCCTGCTCTCTGCAAATTTGCCTTTTAAATAAAAATTTGTAAATCTTTTTTCATTTTTTGTTATTATTCCATATTATTTTATGATATAGTTCTATAAAATTTGAAAACCTTTAGGAAAAAAGTATACCTTAAAGATACAAGTTTGAAAGCAATAGGTGCTGGGGAGGGTGGGAAATTGGGTGGGCTTTCTCCCTTAATACCCTCCTTTAAACCTGAAGGAAATAATATGGAAATAATAGTCTTACCCATTTTTCTATAGCCCTTGAACCTGTTTACTCCAATTAACTATGTGAAGATTGTCAAAAATGTAATAATGAAAAAAGAAAGCAATAGGTGTTTTATTCTGTGGCTTTATTATTAAAAACAACAGTGTCAGAAATCCAAGGGTGGTAGATATTTGATGCTAATATTGCTGAAAAATAGATTAGTTTTTAGGTTTTCATGGTGAACTGTTAATTGACTTATGCTTGGTATTCATCAGCCTAAACGTTATTGCTTTTCTGTTCAACCTCATGCTTGATGTTTCTATCCAAACAAAACTGTTTTCTCTTTTCCCAGAATCCTCCAATGCAGTCCTCCTATCCAGTTGAATTTCTGCCTTCTAATTGGTCTTGCAATGCTACTGATGAAAACAAAAAGACAGAAGTAAACCTAGAGGCTGTCTTTCAGATAGTGGATGAGTTGCATTCCTCCCCTAAACTGGAGATGGTAAAAGTCGAGCCTGTTGAAAGCCAGTGTTCGACATCTCAGCCCAACAGAGGCCAGCATATCCTAGCTAACTCAAACAACAGCAACTCGTCTTCTGCCAGTCAGGTTAGCCAGCTGGAGCCGCTTACTCCTGTCGGCTCAGATATTACCTCTTTTGTGTTGGGAACAGAACAAGCCATTACCTGCCCTCTGCCACAGTCACCTGAGTACATCTATACCATCCACACGGCTCAGCCTGTTGAAAATAGCACAATGCAGGAATCTACAGCCATTCAACAAGCCCATGTCAAACTGAAGGAGCAACTAAGTCAGAATCCATCTCCATCTTCTGTAGTGTTTGTACAGGAAGGGCTACCATTCAGCACACACCAGGTAAGGGCAAATAGCAAAATTCTGATTCACTCTAAGTACCTAGTACTTCTTGCTAAAGATTAATTTAGTTGAGAGTTTATCCAGATTTTATTTGGGTTTAGTACCATTTCAATATGCTTTCCAGAAGGATCATATCCCAGAGGTTCTGCCTACACACACGCATACAAATTAGAAACTCTTAACTTCCGAGCATCCTCTTACTTTTTTTTATCTGAAATCAAACTCTCATTAGGCAATTTTATGTTTGTTTGCTTGTTTTTTTACAGCCTTTTTAAGCTCTAAGTTTAAATCCAAAATGTCTTAAGGTTTCTATTAATTCCTTGTGCATTATCAAAGTATAGGCCATCTGTATATATAATTTATTTCTCGTGAAAGAGTGACAAAAAGTGATCTTCCATCCACGGGCTCTTTTCCCTAAATGCCTGCCATACATGGAAGCAGCTACAGTGGGCCAAGACAAAGTTGGGATCCAGGAACTTCCTCTGGGTCTCTCACTGTGGGTGATCATCTGGTGCCTCTCAGCACATTAGCAGGAAGCTGGAGCAGAAGTGTGGAGAAGCCAGGACTTGAATCAGATGTTATAATATGGGATATGGGCATCCTAGGTAGCAACTTAATGCCTGCTTGGGCCATCATGGTTTATTTATTTATTTATTTTTAAAAGATTTATTTCATTTTTATTGGAAAGTCAGATACACATAGAGGAGAGACAGATAGGAAGATCTTTGGTCCGATGAGTCACTCCCCAAGTGACCGCAAGGGCTGATGCTGCTCTGATCTGAAGCCAGGAGCTAGGAATCTCCTCCAGGTCTCCCACATGCAGGGTTCCAAGGCTTTGGGCTGTCCTCGACTGCTTTTCCCAGGCTACAAGCAGGGAGCTGGATGGGAAGTGGAGCTGCTGGGTTTAGAATTGGCACCTCTATGGGATCCTGGCATGTTCAGGGTGAGGACTTCAGCCGCTAGGCCACCATGGCAGGCCCGGGCCATTATAATTTAAATATGCCTGTGGAAGAACCACAAACTTTGTGTTTGTTTACAGATGGAATATTAGATTTCATGACTTTTTCTGTTTAAGATTTATTTAAAAATTATTTTAGAAATAGAGAGTTACACAGAGAGAGAGAGAACAAGAGAGAGCGAGAGAGAGAGATCTATCTGCTGGTTCACTCCCCAGATTGCTTCAATGACCGTGGCTGTGCCAGGCCCCAAACAGGAATCAGTAGCTTTCCCTAGATCTCCCACATGGGTATAGGGGCCTAAGCACTTGGGACATTGCCTCCGGTCTTTCCAGATGCATTAGAAGGGAATTGTGTTGAAAGTGGAGCAGCTAGGTCTCTTGAATTGACGCCCGTATAGGATGTAGATGGTGGCTTTACCTGCCTTTCCATATCGCCGACCCCCAATTTTGTTTTGTAAATGCTGAAGCTTATGTAACTGAGTGTCTCTTTAAAATAAAGAGCACAAAATTAATAAAGTGTCTGTCCAATTGATACCTTCCAGCAATGCCTATGACTGTTCCAATGTCACCTACAGAAAATGTTGGGTGAAGTATGTGTTAGAGGAGTAACATATGGTGATCTGAACCAAGCATGATGAAAACATCTTATCTAGGGGGAAGGTGTTTGGCACAGAGTTTCAACCACCCCCTTGCATGCCTGTATCTTAAATGGGAGTTCCCAGGTTCAGGTCTTGGCTCTGCTTCCAATTCCAGCTTCCTTGCTAATGTGCACATTGTGAGGGAGTGGGTGATGGCATAAGGACCACTCCCTATCAGCCACATAGGAAATCTTGATTGAGTTTTGAGCTCCTGGCTTTGGGCTGTTGAAGGCATTTAGGGAGCAAACCAGCAAAGGGAAGATGTTTCTCTCTCTCTTTCCCTCTTCCCCACCCCTCAGATAAAACAAAAACAAATACCATACTTTTGTAAATTAAAATGAGTCAAGTTCATTATAAATATTCCTCTGATCATACGTCAATGTTTTAAATCCAGGTATATTTCAGTGGTTTGAGTATGAAGAAGTGTGCATCTTACTAATGTTTAGATAACAAAATCAAAGGCAGTATCATAAGGCTGGAACATTTTACATGCTTATTGGATCATAATTTCATAATATAAGACATCTGATAACATTTATGAAGTTCTAGTAGAAATTTGGAGGAAAATATTAAGAATACTATGTGGATTTAATATTTTAGGTGGATGCCAGTATAAAATGCCAGACCAGTCCACCTGAGAGTATCCTGCCTTCTGAACAAATGGGATTCCTCATTTCAGAAATGGGGCCTGCCAGCAAAGCCAGTAAAGAGACAGGTTTATCCACTCCAGCCAGACTCAGAGAACGGAGAAGTAACTCACAGCACGGGAAGTCCCCTGGTAAGGATGACTGCTGACCACGCTGGAAGCAGGGCCATAGTGCAGAATCCATGTGTGCATGACGGTTTTTCAGTCATTTATTATTTATAATTGCACTGTACTCATCATATTGCTATTAACATAATATGAGCTGCCACATTCTCCCTTACTTATCTTATAGAGTATGTAATAGTTATTTTTCTAATGTTACGATATAAGAATTTAAGCTTTGAAAACTGTTGGTCATATTAATGAAAATAAAGGTATTTAGGTTAGCTTGTAGAATGATGATTCATTAATCATCTCCAAATATCTAAAATTTTGTAAGGACAGATGTTCTATTCTCTTATTAAAAGACAAAACCAAGAGGATATATGTTTAATTAATGGAAACTTAGTGCATGTTAAAGATTCTCTGCTTAAATTAGAACTTGCAATGAACTCAACAAAAAAGATTTTAAAAATGGGCAATAGAGGGCCCAGTGCAATAGCCTAGTGGCTAGATCCTTGCTTGCATGCTCTTGGATCCCATATGAGCACAGATTTGTATCCTGGCTGCTCTACCTTCCATCCAGCTCCCTGCTTGTGTCCTGGGAAAGTAGTGGAGAATGGCCCAAAGCCTTGGGACCGTAAATCCTTGTGGGATGCCCGGGAGAAGTTCCTGGCTTCAGATCAGCTCAGTTTAGCTCCGGCTGTCACAACCACTTGGGGAGTGAACCAGCAGACAGAGATCTTTCTCCTTATTTCTGTAATAAATAAATCTTTTTAAAAGATCGGGCAATAGATCTAAATAGACATCCAACAACTATGTGAAAAAATACTCATCACCACCCGTCATCAGGGAAATGCAAATCAAAACTGCAATTTGCATTTAGGATCTCTCGAGATTCCAAATGAATTTTACAATGAACAGAAATTTTCTGTTTCATAAAAAAATTAATTTTGGGGCCAGTGTCAGGGCATAGTAACTTAAGCCTTTGCCTGTGGTTCTAACATCCCATATGAATGCTGATTTGAGTCCTGGCTACTCCACTTCTGATCCAGCTCCCTGCTAATGTGCCTGAGAAAGATGGGTCCCTGCAGCCAAGTGGGAGACCCAGCAGAGGCTGTAGGCTACTGGCTTTGGACCGAACCACCTATGGCCATTGTGGCTGTTTTGGGAGGATGAACCAGCAGGTGGAATTATGTCTCTGCCTCTCTCTTTCTCTCTCCTCTCTTTAAATCTCCCTTGTAAATAAAATTAAGTAAATCTTAAAGAAATTAAATTTGAATTTCAACAGGGATGACATTGAACCTGTAGGTTGCTTTGTGTGGTTTAAATAATTTAATATTTGTTTGTTTCTTTTAGTCCATGAGCCTAAGATGTCTCTCCATTTATTTGTGTACCCTTTTATTTCTTTCATCAATGTTTCTAGTTTTTTAGTATTCATCTCCTTAATTAGGTTTCTTTCCAATCATTTAATTTTTTTGATGTGTTATAATGGAACCTTTTCTTTTAATTTTTTAATTTCACAAGTACTTACTCTTTGTAAAAACAACTAGTAAAACCAGAACTCCATTTGACCTTCTTATCATGCATCCCTGTGTCCTTCGCAAAAGTTGCCGTGTGTTTATTCTGTATCACAATTTTAACAAGGACAGAGTTAAGTATTTTAAAGGGGAATGTTCTTATTGTATCAGTCTGAATATAATTGTTCTAAAGTCATCATGGGACGGGTGTGTGGTGCAGTAGTTAAGTTCCCGCTCAAGACACTCACTTCTCTTATTGGATGCTATGTAGATGTGTTAGCTATTCTGTAGATGACTTGTTACTCAACTTTTTTTTGTTGCTTGCTTTTAAATTTGAGTCTTGGCCACTCCATTTTCAACCCAACTTCCTGCTAATGTGTACACTGGGAGAGAGCAGATGATGGCTTAAAAACTTGGGTCTCTGCCCAGTATGAGAGACCTGGGTTGAGTTCCAGCTCCTGGCTTCTGAAGATAATTTGGAACACTTAACAGCAGATGGAAGACCTCTCTCTCTCTCTCTCTCTCTCTCTCTCTGTCTTCATCTCTCTGGCTTTCAGATACAAATAAAAACAAATAATAAAAAAATTGTCAATACTTGATGGCTAAACCTATACATAGTAGATGATTGAAGTAATATAACAAAGAAGCTGAAAAAGAAACTTCTGATTATGATTTAACTATAGTATATTCAAGTATACAAAGACAAATTAAGAGGATTCCATGACTGTATGCAAAGGAAAAGAGAACTGAGACTGGGGGATGAGGACAGGTTGTAGGGAGCATGTCCCTGTCATGATAAAGGATGGAGGCGAGGCAGAGGGCTTGAAAGAAAGTTGAGAGACAGATACAGAGCACATGATGCATCGATGATTCCTTGCCTTCCTCCCCAGGAATGTTGAAAACTAGAAATGAGGTTTCTTTAGAGAAACAGAAAAGCAGAGGTATCTGACTTAGAAATACCTATTTCGTTACTGGGCAGGTTGGGAAGCTAAAAATGGACAGACTATCTATAAGTTCAGTCCTTTTTGTCCACCCTCTGTGCAGAGCAGTGGCTCACGAAGATTAGATTTTTCCTTCAGAAAACTAAGGGGCCCTTTGTGTGTTAGCATTTGATCACTGTTAAATTTAGCCCACCAGTTGACAAGTCTTATCAACAGAGCTTACATTAAGCTCCCCTACACCCAGAAGCAGAGATACAGAGAGGGAGGGAGACTGACAAAAATCTCATCCATTGATTTACTCCCCAGATGCTTGGACTAGCCAGAAGGGGACTGAGCCAAAGTTGGGAACTGGATTCAGATCTTCCAAGTGAGTGGCGGGGAATCAGTCACTTGAGCTGTCTGCTGCTGCTTCTTAAGGCCTGTACTGGAAGGAAGCTGAAAGTGGGAGTTGAAACCAGGGAATCTAGGCATCTGGTCAGGACAATGGTGTCTTTTTTTTTTTTAAGATTTATTTTATTTTTATTGCAAAGGCAGATATACAGAGAGGAGAGACAGAAAGGAATTTCTTCCATCCAATGAGTCACTCCCCAAGTGAGTGCAACGGCTGGTGCTGCACTGATCCAAAGCCAGGAGCCAGGAACTTCTTCTAGTTCTCCCATGCGGGTGCAGGGTCCCAAGGCTTTGGGCTGTCGTTGACTGCTTTTCCAGGCCACAGCAGGAAGCTGAATGGGAAGTGGAGCTGCCAGGATTAGAACCAGGGTCCATATGGATTCCGGTGCATTCAAGGTGAGGACTTTAGCTGCTAGGCAACTGTACTGGGCCCTCAGGACAATGGTGTCTTAACCGCTAGGCCCAATACACGTCCCCTACCCTGCCCCCTAGTAATTACTTAATACCTAGTTCTTTTTTTGGCAGGGGGGTGGTGAAATGTTTCAATTTTTTTCCCCTCCTATATCCACTGTGGAAGAGGATGAGGGGACCACTCCTTGCTGTCAAGCTACATCTACATATGGGGGCAGTCATTTGATGACACCTCAGAGACTGTGACATAGGGAAAAATGTTTTGAGGGTGTTACTTGAGTGATTTTGATAGTTCTGAGACATCAGCTTTGTCGCACCATGATTGAGAAAATTTTTGCAAGGTCTATTGGCTGACCAAGTCCACCTTAGTGCATCCACAGACCCAGGAAAATGCTGCAAAACTTGGCCAGGAGAGTTGTCTAACATGTTTTGCTTTCCATCCTCTGGCAAGGCAGTTGGCATTCCCTGCTGACCTAGATGAGCTGGCTGTTATATCCCATGTGTGCATCTGGGCATGGTGTCCACTGCATAGGCATGAGCAACTGAGGAGGATCAGACCTGATACATATATTTTAAGGTTGGACTAGATATCTCATGATTTTTCTTGTGGCCAGGGTTTGAGTCTAGCAGTCTAGTTGGGGAGTCCCTTGAGAAACCTTGCCTAGGGTGACCTCAGATTTGATTCTTGTGTGCACCAACTAGTGGAGGGTTAGATTCATTCTGTCACTTGCATCAGCCAGTACACATAATGGTGGATACAGCTACCTCTTCAGTTGTGCCCCAGCCCCATATCTGACAACAGTGCTGTGGCCCAGCCCAACCAACCTTCCACAGACACAGTCCTCATGCATACCAGCAGGTGCCTTGGCCTAGTTGGATGACTCCCAGTAACCCCCACCAGGCCTGGCCCCTGCCCCCGTTTTTGCACATACCAGCCTCTGCTGCAGCCTAGCTCAGTCAAGCTGGTATCCCATCCAGCTCTCATGCATACCCATTGGTGCTACCACTTAGCTCTGTGTACCCCACCCCCAGACCCAGCCCTTACATTTGCCGACGGGTGCCACTGTTTTGTCCAGCCTGGCCTGTCCCTAGCTCTGGCTCTCACTCATGCCAGTGTGTGGACTGACTCTGCCTGGATGGCCCCAGATATGGCTCACACATACTCTGATGGGTGCTGCAGCCCAGTCTCATCTAGACTATTCCCAGCCCTGACCTTCACACACACCAGCAGGAGCAGTAGCCTAGCAGGGGAAAGTTTGGTGTTCTATAGCATAGTGGGATGACTACAGTTCACAATAACCTCTTAGCATATTTGTTGAGCTTAAAATAATTTTTGAAAAATATTATTGTTTTTAATTTGAAAGGCAGAGTTGTAGAGAGAGAAGGAGAAACAGAGACCTTCCATCTGCTGGTTTGCTTCCCAAATTGCTGCAATGGTCAGAACTCCCCAAATGGCTGCATTGATTTGAAGCCAGGAGCTAGGAGCTTTTCTGGGTCTTCGTAGTAGCTACAGGGACCCAAGAACTTGAACCATCCTCCACAACCTTTGCAGGCCATCAGCAGGGAGATAACTTGGAAATGGAGTAGCTGGGACTCGAACCAGCTCCCATATGGATGCTAGCCTAAGTGATGACAAGTAGAAAAAAATAACAGCCATTATGATTTTTAAATATGCATTGCATATATCTACAAAAATATCATACTATAGCTCATAAATATATACAATTAGTATCAATCACAATTGTTTTTAGTATTTAAAAAGGCAGAAATTATATGGGCCAGTGCTATGGTATATGAGGTAAAGCTACTGCCTGTGGACACCAGCATCCCATGTAAGTGCAAGTTCAAGCCCAGGGTACTCCACTTCCAATCCAGCTCCCTGCTAGTACACCTGGAAAACCAGAATGATGGCCCAAGTCCTTGGGCTTCTGCACCTATGCAGGAAACCTGGAAGAAGTTACTGGTTCCTGGCTTCAGCCCAATTCTGGCCATTGTGACCATTTGGGAAGTGAATTACTGGATGAGGATTTTTTTCTCTCCTCTCTTTCTCTTTCTCGTTTCTCTGTCTCTCCTTCTCTCTGAGTACTCTATCTTTGAAATAAATAATATTTTTTGAATGGTAATGGAAATGGTAATCTTATCTCCATTGAATACATGTATCACATTTGTGCATTGCCCCCCATAATTAATTGCATAGTTAAAATAATTTTTAAAATATATATAGAGGCATGCATTTGACCTAGCAATTAAGATGCCTGCATCTTATTTGATTCCAACTTCCTGCTGATGCAGAACTTGGAGGAGTTTGGGGGAAATGGTGAAAGCTCAAGTAACTGGATTCTGTCCTCCATGTCGGAGATCTGAATTGACTTCCCAGCTTCTGGCTTCTGCATGGCCTAGTCCTGGCTGTTGCAAGCATTTGGGAGGCACTAAGAAATTTTCAAAATTTTCAAAAATGAAATAGTCACTTCTGGTAAAGCCAATCTTGGTAACTCAGCTTTCTCAGTGAAGACAACTAATAACCTAGGCAGTATAAAAACAGTCTTCTTGGGCTCGGAGGGGTAGCCTAGTGACTAAATCTTCACCCTGCACATGCAGGGATCCCATATGGGTGCCAGTTCATGTCTTGGCTGCTCCACTTTCCATCCAGCTCCCTGCTTGTGGCCTGGGATAGCAGTTGAGAATGGCCCAAGACATTGGGAACCTATACCCATGTTGGAGACCTGGAAAAAGCTCCTGGATCCAGGCTTTGGATTGGCTCAGCTCTGGCAGTTGTAGTCACTTGGGGAGTAAACCAGAAGACAGAAGATCTCTTTATCTCTGTTTCTCCTTCTTTCTGTGTATTTGCCTTTCCAATAAAAATAAATAAATCTTTAAAAAAAACCCACTATTTAAAAAAAAAAAGCCTCAAAAGCTAGTGAGATGTGAAGAATTCCTTGGCTGAGGATGCTTTTCCTTTGTGACATGTGCCATCTGTAACAGGTGGCTGAGAGACTAAGCCACTCAGCCTGTTGGGTCTAGAGGGATACACTCATGCACTGGACTGAGCAAAGGCTGAACTCTTTGGAGCCAGCCCCACTTGCATGGCCAGGATGTTAACAGGCTGTGACCCAGGTGTAGGGATGAACTGGAGAAAACCAGTCCCTTTCCTAGATTACAGCCAGGAAAACCTCAAGCCCTGAACTGGATCGCTAACTGTGTCCCTAAGCACCAAGCAAAAATAGAAGTCACCTTTTGAGGAAGATATTATCCTAGGCCTCAAATTACTTTTACAAGTAATTTTTCAAATTCCACAGTGAGCAGACACTATAGTCAGTTACATGAGGATGGTAGCCAGCACAGTCGAGAAACAGCAGAAACAGGACCACTGAAGGATATGGAAAATCGATGTACTGCAATTGCCAGAATTTTATGATCTAATAAAACATAGAGATGTTATTCCAAAGAGGTAAAGTCCAAACTTGGAAGACATGAAAAGGGTGAAAAACTTAGAAATGAGAATGACAGAAGTGGAAAACTGAAATTCTATAATTGAAAAATAACCAAATTTAGACTTAAGTGAATGGATTTAACAGCACATTTAGGCCTAGCTTAAGAGAAGAAAAGATTAACAAGAAAGTAAAATAAAATGTCCAAAAGGAAACACGGAGGAATTAAAAAAGTTGGGGGAAGTAAAAAGAGAGAGAGAGACAATAATGGAGTCAAAGAACAGGGTTTAATGATCTTGAATTGGGATCACGGAAGGAAAGGATAGAGACAAGGACAGAGATAGTATTTAAAAAAATAATAGCTGCGAGTTTTCTAGAACTGATGTATGGATAACAAGTAAAATTATACTGACAGCTAGAACATCATAGTGAAACTACAAAAAGCCAAGGAAAAGTAATCCTAGGCAGGAAGAAGAAAACATATGTTCAAAGGAGTATTGTTTAGAACAAATGTCAGCAGGTTTTTTTGTTGTTTGTTTGAGTTTTTTTTGGAAAGGAACAGATAATTTTAGACTTTGTGGCTATAAGGTCTCAACAGTAATCACTCAGTTATGCCATTGTACAAAAGCAACCATGATCATGACCATATTCAAGTAAACCTTATTACAAAAACAGGTGATGGACCAAAACTGGCCCAGGAACCGGAGGGTTTGCCAACCTCTGAGTTATCCCAGCAGCTGACCCTGGGCAACAGTGGAAACCATAAAATCTCAGCATAACATTTTCTTTTCTTTTCTTCTCATGTATTTTTTCTTTACTTTTTGACAATCTTTACATGGTTAATTAGGGCACAAAGGTTCAAGGGCTACAGGAAAGTGGGTAAGACTATTATTTCCACATTCTCTTTTTTTCTGTATCTGGGGTATATGGGAGATAAAGAGAGAAGCCCCACCCAGCCTCCCACCCATCCCAAATCCCCGATGTGGGGCATGCTCTGAGGGTCTTGCTCAAGTGGTTTTGATAGTTCAACAGTTATGAATTGCTGTCATTCTCGCCATTCCAAGCATGATGAAGTCGCTGCAGAATCCACTGATTGACATAGTCCATTTTAGAGTTTCCGTTTGCCCCGTTTTTCACTCCCAACATATGGCTGGGGCAGTTGATTGATTTGTTCTGTCCTCCGTTGTGGTGCCAGGTATCCTCTGCAGGTTCTGATAGACTGCCATATCCTCCATGCACACCTGATTGTGTTGTCCACTGCTCTGTCTGAGCCCCTGAAGAGGCTTGGCTCTGACCCTTACACTCTGTGGCAGACCAAGGAACCTGCACTTCTCTTCATGGTTGCAGTTCTGAGTCCGGCAGTTCAATTGGGGATATCCCCAAAGAAATTTTGTCTGAAGTGATCCCAGACCAGTTTCTTGTGTGTACTTGCAAGTACAGAGCCCGGCACAGTCCATCGCCCCAATCAGCTGGCGGTTGCAATTGCTGGGTTGGTTCTGTTTCCAGCCCTGTCTTCCACTAGGACCAATGGGTGTTGCAGTCCAGCCTGGTTCTGCCCAGCATACACTTGACCTCACATAAACCAGTGGGAGCTGCAGCCTAGTCGGAGCAACCCACAATAACCCCCACCAGGCCTGCCCCCTGCCCTAGTTTCTGTGCTCGCCAGTATGTACAGCAGACTAGTCAAATCTGTCTCACATCCTATGCAGCTCTCATACATGTTAGTGGGCATTGAAGCCTAGTTCAACCCAACCAGCTCCGCTATCCAGTCCACACACATACTGGTAGGCTGCCATGCTGACCAGCCACCCCTGCTGGTTTTCATCAGCATAACATTTTCAAGAAACTGAAAGAAAACTGCAGGTCCCAATAAATAGAAGATGGAAACCATTCACATCAGCATTTCAGCACAAAAGGAAATTCTATAGTCTGTTCTTTAGGCAGAGGGGAACTGAGGGTAAGGGTTCTGGTTAATGTGGGCTTTGCTGACTCAGGCATGCATACAATAATTTGTAGGGCAGTCACGCATACACTGAATATATACGAAGAGGACCTGGCATGGTAGCCTAGTGGTGAAATCCTAGCCTTGCACTCACTGGGATCCCATAAGGCACTGGTTCATATCCTGGCTGCTGTACTTCCAATCCAGCTCCCTGCTTGTGGCCTGGGAAAGCAGTGGAGGATGGCTCAAGCCTTGGGACCCTGAACCCATGTGGGAGACCCAGAAAAAGCTCCTGTCTCCTGGCTTCGGATCAACTCAGCCAGAGCTGTTGTGGCCATCTGGGGAGTGAACCAGCAGATGGAAGATCTTTCTCCCTGTCTCTGTTTCTGTCTGTAAATCTGCCTTTCAATAAAAATAAATAAATCTTTATATATATATAAAGATTTTTCCCTTTGCTTCATATATATATATTTATATATATATATATTTATTTATATATATATTTATATATATATAAAGTATATATGAAGCAAAGGGAAAGGAAAGAGAAATAAGACAAGGAAAAGTAATTGATACTAATTCAATTATTATATGCAAATAGTCTAAAAGTTCTTAATTAAAAGGCAATGATTGCCCAAATGTATGAAAAAATAAGGTCCTAATTATTCTTTCCTAAAGATGTCTGCACTCAGTGTTCATTATAGCTTTATTCATAATAGTCAAGATAGGGAAATAACCTAAATATCTATCAAGGGTTGAGTAAAGAAAATGTGGTATAAAACAGGGCAGGTGTTGGCAAGCAGTGAACACATGGCTTGGAATGCCTGCATCCTATCTGCATCCTGGCTCTCAGCTTCTGATCTAGCTTTCTGCTAAGGTGCTGCTGGGAGGCAGTAGATTATGATTGGAGCAATCAGATCCTTGATTGACCAGACACCTGACTTGCACCTGACCCAGCCCTTACTATTCTCTCTCTCTCTCTCTCTCTGTTTTACCCTTATTTCAAATAAACTAAAAAGTAAATGTGGGTCTGGCACAATGGCTCAGTTGCTGAATCCTTGCTTTGCAAATGTCAGGATCCCATATGGGCACCCGTTCATGTCCCAGCTGCTCCAGTTTCCATCCAGCTCCCTGCTTATGGCCTGGGAAAGCAGTCAAGGATGGCCCAAACCCTTGGGAGCTTGCACCCATATAGGAGACCTGGAAGAGGCTCCTGGCTCCTGGCTTCAAATCAGCTCAACTCTGGTCTTTGAGGCCACTTGGGGAATGAACCAGCAGATAGAAGATCTTTCTCTGTCTTTCCTTCTCTCTGTAAATCTGCCTTCCAATAAAAAACTAAATCTTTTTTTTTAATGTAGAATTTTATTTTTATTTTGACAATCTTTACATAGTTAATTAGGGTAAGAAGGTTCAAGGGCTACAGGAAAGTGGATAATACTAGTATGTTTTCCATATTGTTACCTTCATGTTTAAAGGTGGGTATTAAGGGAGAAGGCCCACCCAATTTTCCACCCTCCCCAGGTCCCGGATCTAGGGCATGCTCTGAGGCTCTTGCTCAAGTGGTAAAAAACTAAATCTTAAAAAAAAGAAAATATGGTGCCCGAATACATGTAGATATGTTGAACTATGAGTATCATTCAGTCTTAGGAAGTAAGATCTTGCCGTTTACCACAAACTGAGTAGGCATAACAGAGAAATAAGCTGAATATAGAAAAAAAAAAGTACTGTGCCTGTCATTCATATGAGGGTACTTGGAAAAGTTTGTGGGAAAAGAATTATCTGTTTTTGGTGCAAAACATTTTTAAATCCATGTATAATTTGTTCATAATGCATGCTTCCATGAACTTTTTTGAGACCTCTCATTTGCATGGGTTTCAAAATATTTTGCGGGCCCGGCGCAATGGCGCAGTGGTTAAGGTCCTCGCCTTGCACGCCCGGGATCCCATATGGGCGCCGGTTCTAATCCCGGCGGCCCCACTTCCCATCCAGCTCCCTGCCTGTGGCCTGGAAAAGCAATCAAGGTCGGCCCAAAGCTTTGGGACCCTGTATGCACGTGGGAGACCCAGAAGAGGCTCCTGGCTTTGGATTGGCATAGTATTGGCCGTTGTACTCACTTGGGGAGTGAATCATCGGACGGAAGATCTTCCTCTCTGTCTCTCCTCTCTATATATCCATCTGCCTTTCCAATAAAAAATTTAAAAAATAATAATAAATAAATCTTTAAAAAAAACCTTACCTTAAAGAAAATATTTTGCACTAAACTTAAGTTTTAACTCCACTTTCCAAGAATTTTTGAAAGTTCTCTTGTTTGTGACATGAACAACAGCGAAAAGTGCATATACATGGAGTTTGATAATCAAACAGTAGTTACCATGGGTAGGGGAAGAGAACATGAAGAGATGGAGATCAAATGATGTAATATAGAATAAATTAATTTAGGGAACTAATGTACAACATATAGATTATTAGGGATCATTTGTCAAAAAGTAGATTTTGGGCTTGGCATGATGGCTCAATAGCTAAATCCTTGCCTTGCACCTATTGGATCTCCTATGGGGGTCAGTTTGTGTACTAGCTGAACCACTTTCCTTCTAGCACCCTGCTTGTGGCCTAGGAAAGCAGTGGAAGATGGCCCAAACCTTTGGGACCCTGAACCCATGTGGGAGACCTGGAAGAAACTCCTGATTCCTGGCTTCAGATGGGCTCAGCTCCTGCTGTTGTGGCCACTTGGGGATTGGACCAGTGGATGGAAGATCTTTCTCTCTGTTTCTCCTTCTCTCTCTCTGTAAATCTGATCTGCCTTTACAATAAAAATAAATTGAATATTTAAAGTAATAATTTCCTCAGGGTCAGCAGAATAGTTTTACTGTTTAATCCTCAGCGTCCAAGCACCAGCATCCCCTATGGGCACCAGTTCATGTCCTGAATTCTTTGCTTCCCATTCAGTTCCCTGCTTGTGACCTGGGAAAGCAGTGGAGTATGGTCTCAAGGCTTGGGTCCCTGAACCCATGTGGGAGATCTGAGGGAGATTCTGTCAGCATAGCTCTGGCCATTGGAGAGTGAACCAGTGGATGGAAAATCTTTCTGTCTCTCCTCTCTGTAGATCTGCCTTTCCAGTAAAAATAAATAAATCTTTAAAAAATAATTTTTCTCTTTCTGTTGTGTGTTATAATTGCAAATGATAAATTAATTAGCACATTAATTTTCCTTATTCAGTATTCCTGTTGGTTTTTTCTGAGTAAAACCATATCCTTGGTCAGTGGTGTTGATAGATGGGTCCTAATTGACTTTGGCTTCCTGTTGTAGAATAGAAGAGTTATGAAATAATGGTATCCTTATAACTCCTAATCACGCATGCATTTTGTAGGCATATAACAGAGGAATTATGGTTAAGCTGGAATCTCTCTGGTAACAAAGTTAACTATCATAATTAAAAATGTAAGCAGATATACACTTCATAAGGTTGTAAATAAATTTTCTGTGACAGAACTTAGAGTGATAGTTGGTCTATGGAAACAAAAAAAGGTATGTGCATATAATGCCCTATGATATTAAGACACCGTATCTAAGGCCAGTTTAAGATTTATGTACTACCTATAAGAGGCAAGACAAGATAATGGGTAGGAGGAAAGTTTTGAATGTTAGAAAACCTTAGATTAAAATCTGAGTTCTTTACTGTGTGAACTAGACATGTTTACTTTACTGAACCTGAGTTTTCTCATCTGAGAAATGGAGATAATAATGATATAAAACATGTAACTGGCTTAGTGTGGAACCTGGTTACATAGTAAATAGTCTGAAAATAGTATTAATAGGATTTTAGCAATAAGTACCATTATATTTCAATGCTTATTCTCTTATAGAATTGTATTTGAAAGGCAGAGGGATGGGGGAAGGAGAAAAGAGGGAAGGTGAAAGAAAGATCTTGACACTCGTTGGTTCAATGTCCTAAATGCCTACAGCAGCCAAGGCTGGGCTGGGCAGACACCAGAAGCCCTGAACGTGATCTAGGTCTCCCACATGGGCGGCGAAGACCCAGTGCTTGAGCCGTCATGTGCTGCTGCTCAGGGTGTGCAATAGGGAGCTGGAACTTGAGCCCAGGCACTCTGGTGTGGAATGCAGTATCTTACGGTTTGTGACAACTAATTCCTTTTCAGATGATTGGTCTCGTATTACATGCATATAAACTCTCAGTGTTGAACAATCCTATAATGTTTCTTAGTCAACACATTATCCAGTCTTCAAAACTATGCTGTTTTCTCCTCCCCACTGCAGTTTCCTCTTTCTTCACTCATAACTATGATCAGGTTTCTTACTTCACTGAGAAAATAGAAAGAGCAAGAAGAGACCTTCAATATCCTTTCATTAATGTACCTATCAGTCTACCTACAATTGTAACCCTGCATTCTTCTCTGCTCTTGTTAGACTGGAAGAAAGCCAGCCCTTCCATTTGCGTACAGAATTCCATTCCTTTTGTGTATTCATAGACTTAGCCTCTACTATATCCTCTTTATTAAATAACTACATCTTATCTTTTATGTTAGATAATTCCCATCAGCATGCATGCAAATATGCCATCATTGTTCCTATGTTTTATCTTTTGGGGCAGGCATGATGGCTCAACAAGCTAACCCTCTACCTGCAAGCACTGGCATCCCTTATGGGTGCTGGTTCATGTCCTGGCTGCGCCACTTCCCAACTGGCTCCCTACTTATGGCCTAGAAAAGCAGCAGAGGATAGCTCAAGTCCTTGGGACCCTGCTCCCATGTAAGAGACTCAGAAGAAGCTCATGCTCCTGACTTCGGATTATCAGCTGTAGGCATTGTGGCCATTTGGGGAAGGAATCAGTGGATGGAACATCTTTCTCTGTCTCTCCTCCTCTCTGTAAATCCGCCTTTCCAATAAAAATAAATAGATCTTTAAAAAAGTTATTTTCATCTTCTTTTCATTTATATTTCAATCCTCCTTTCATTTATATTTCCATCCAGGTACTGCTTCAGATTTCCTGCTTTATTTACAGCAACATTCCTTAAAATATATCCTTACCTCAACTGCTACAATCAGATTTTTGCTCAAGTGAGGCTTGTTAAGGTTCCAATAACCATCATGTGGCCAAATCCAGTAGTCAATTATCAGTCCATGTTTTATTCCACCTCAGCAACATTCACACACATTACTTCAATTTGCCGGAAATATCACTCTTTCCCCATTTCCTTCAAAATCACTTGCTACTCTATAGTTTCTGTACTGAATCTTTTTGAGCTTCTCCTATTTCTAAATGCTGGGGCCAACATTGTGGCACAGTGTGTGACATTTTACCTGTGACATGACATACTATGTAAGCACTGGTTTAAGTTCCTGGCTGCTCCACTTCTGATCCAGCTCCCTGCTAATGCATTTGCAAAGCAGCAGAAGATGGCCCAAGTCCTTGGGCCCCAGCCACCTATATTGGAGACTTTGATGGAGTTCCTGGCTTTGGCCTGCCCCAGTCCTAGCTGTGGACACTGTTTGAGGAGTAATCTAGCAAACAGAAGATTCAAACAGAAGATTCTCTCTCCCTCCCCTTACCTCTGTACCTGCCTTTTAAATAAATAAATCTTTAAAAACAAACAAAAAACTAATGAACCGTAGAGCTCAATTGTTGGGCTCTTTTTTTTTTAAGGTATATTTATTTTTTTATTGGAAAGGAACATCAGGTTTATGGAGAGGAGAGACAGAAAGATCTGCTATCTGCTGGTTCACTCCCCAATTGGTTGCAATGGCCAGAAATGAGCTGATCCAAAGCCAGAAGCTTCTTCTGAGTCTTTCTTAGGGGTACAAGATCCCCAGGCTTTGGGCCATCCTCCACTGCTTTCCCAGGCCACAACCAGGGAGCTGGATGGCAAGTGGAGCAGCAGGGACACAAACCAGTGCCCATATGGCATCGCAGCAAGTACAAAGTGAAGATTTAGGCACTAGGCTATCATGCCAAGCCCTCCAACAATTTTTTAATGATAATTTCCCTCTTTAAATTGTCATCACATTTAAAGTAAAATCTAAAAATCTTTACAAGATGCCCAATATGTGTCTTGTTGACTATTCTGACTTCATCTCTGTCACCTTGTGTCTCCCTCATCTTTTGCAGCCCCAGCAGCCTTTTTGTTATTGTTCTCTGAGTACACCAGTGTGCTTCTTTCTTTACATTTGCTATTTTTTCTATCTGAGATGATTTTCCCCTGGATATGCACATGACATATCCTTCACCCACTTAGTTCTTTACCAAAATACCAGCTCATTATAGAAACTTTCCTGACCAAGCTGTCTGAAGGAGTCTCCTATACCCCATGTCCTGATCTCCTTCAATCTCTTTATTATCCCCAATATCTTCCACGGTTTTGTATTTTCTATTATTTTTATCCCCTTCTAAAATGTTAATTCTGTGAAGGCAAAGACTTTACTTGGTTTGCTGCTGTATGCCCAAGACATTGACCTAACCCTAACCTGTGATACAACATGTTTGCTGAATAAGTGAGTGTGTAGATTGCTTGTTTTCTTAAAAAATAAAACAAAAAAACAAAAGAGACATTAAGTTTATTCACACCGTTGTTGTGCTGCCGCCACCACTGTGCATCTCCAGAACTTTTCATCTTACAGCGTTGACTGGATCTGTTGGCTAGTCTCTCCTCTTTCACCTTGCAATGGTCTTGTCACTTGAGGTCTTTTACCTCTCCAGACGACTATTGCTGATTCACCAGTACTCGTGCTCTCTGATGATGGTGCCACATAAAACCTCTAGTAACACCAACTTCATCTGTGTTTTTTTGTTTTGTGTCTTCATTGGGTTTTGTACCCTGTGACTCCTTTATTGGCAGCTTTCCTAATGAAACAAGCTCACCTGAATTAAAAGTATTGCATTATTAGATGATATTGTCAAATGCTACTTTTAAAGCCCAGTCATTAAAGTTAAGGAAATTGGTTGCTGCTCTTCTTTGGTCTACCTCCCGTTTTGAATCTGAAGTTACTTTAATAGTCTTCATCTTTGTCACTATCAAGACTTTCTGCTCTGCTGACAAATTAGGTTACCATTAGGTATATTTATATTCCAAAATATTATTGTGATATTTTCTTTTAAAAAAATCATGACCTGTGTTGTGGTATAATGTGCTAAGCTGACATCTGTAATGCTGGCATCCCATATAAGTCCAAGGTCAAGTCCCTGCTGCTTCATTTCCAATCCAGTTTTCTGGGAAACCAAAGCAAGATGGTCTATGTATTCGGGCTCCTGCCTCCCATTCGGGAGACCTAGATGGAGTTCTGGGCTCCTGGCTTTGGCCTGGCTCACCCCCAGCTGTTGTAGCCATTTGGACAGTATAAAATAGTGGATGGACTCTTTCTGTGACTTTGCCTTTTAGAAAGACAGGATGGCTGTAACAGCCAGGGCTGGATTAGGCCAAAGCCTGGAACCAGCAACACTATCTGATCTGTCACTTGGTTGCCTTCCCAAGCAAGTTAGTAAGCCAGAGCAGAAGCAGAGCAGCTGGGACTTGAGTAGGCACTCGGATATGGAATATCCATGTTGCATGCAGTGTCCTAACGCACTGAGCCACAATACTGACTCCTTATTGTAGTATTTTGTATTATGGTGTGACCTGGCCTTCTTGTTTTTTATATGGAGCTGAGGTGTTTCAAAACTGATCATAGTAAGATGTTATTCATCTGGTTTTTTGTTTGGTTTTAATTAGCTTACAAAAATCCATATGCCTGGGTTACCCTTTGTATCAGTTATACCCCAAGCTTTGGAGGTGACCCCAGGTGCCAGTGTAGTTTGGGAAAGATTCCCCAGGTGATTTCAATTTGGGAATCACCGGTTTCATTTGATAGCCCTGTGGTTTCATTTGATAGCCCTGTGGTTTCAAGGTTCTTCCTTTCAGTTATCTACTTATTCCATGGGCCCCAATTAGATGACCTTGTAATAACGGATTTTGACTACTTGAAAAAAAGAGTGTTATGCAAGGACAGTACTGTTACTATTACTGCTGTTTGTTACACTGTGCAGTTTTTTCCTGGTAAAATATATAACATAAAAATGTTACCATTTTGGCCATTTCTAAGTGTACACTTCAAGATTTTAAAGCATATTCACATTTTAACAACTATTACTGCTACCCAAAACCAAAATTTTTTCACCTTCCCAAACTGAAACCCGACACCTCTTGAATAACACCCTGTCCCACCCACCTCCCCATACTCTAGAAGCCAGTGTTTCACTTTTTTGTTTTTGTGAACTGGACCCCTTGGGTACCCCCCAAATAAGTGGAATCATGCAGTGATTATCCTTTTGTGATATGTATTCAAGATTTATGATGTTCTCGAGGTTCATTTGTATTGCAGCATGTGTCACAATAAAAATAATTGATGTTCCCTAGGGACTGCAAAGGTTGTGCTTTGCCAGACGAGTGAGTACTTGCCTCTAGTGACCATTCTGCCTTTTACAAAATATGACAAAAATTAGGGAGTTTTAAGATGCTTTCTAGATTTCTCAAAGATAATAACAAAATCCTACTTTATTTGATACCACTATCCTGCCAAGGCTGTGGTTTGGTCTTGCAGAAGGCTGTGTTCCAGAAACATAGCCACAACGGCCCCTGTATTTCTCTAATAAAAGGGATAATCCTTAAAGTGGGGAGGGCCGATATTGTGGGACAGCGAGTGAAGCTGTAGCTGGTGACACCTGCATCCGATATTACAGTACCGCTTTTATCCCAATTTCTCTGCTTCTGGTCCAGCTTCCTGCTGATGTATCTGGGAAGGCAGCAGAAGATGCCGCAAGGACCTGGCTCACTGCCATGGGGGGCGGGAGTGGGGTTCTGGCTCCTGGCTTCAACCTGGCCCAGATGGAACCATTGTGGGCATTTGGGGAATGAACCAGAGGGTGAAAGATCTCTCTTTTATTCTCTCTTTTTCCCTGAGACTTTTTCTTTCAAATAAATAATATTTTAAAAAGAAAAGAAGGAAAGAATGAGGGAAAACATGCAATCAAAGAGGAATGGAAGGATACCTTAGGTTTAACTTCAAAATGACAGGGCAGAAGTAAGCTTCAAAGTCAACCTAAAGAGGCTCTCTGCTCATCTTGTTCTGGAAGTTATAAACAAATTAGATGGCATCTAAGCCATTTAGATCCTTTCCTCATACAAGCCTGTTAGCTGTGCTCTGTCCATGATCTTACCTCTTCTGTATTATAGAACCTGCTGCCTGAGTTCTTGTTTTTGCTTCTTTCCATTGTTAGTAAAGCATTCTCTCAATCTTGAGTAAATACCTTCTTTTAAAAACCCACTGCATTGGTAAATAAGCGGGAATTTTATGGAGGCAGACAAGTAGTGGTTACTTACTAACATTGCTTTTCTTAAAGCATTAACCTTTTCATATTCTCACAACCCACCTGTCTATCCTTACAGCATGGAGAAAGGACTGTGTGTGCGTGTGTGTATGTGTGTATTTTAGTGTGTTTCACTTTGATCTCTTTGACACTTATCCCTTATCATGTAGAATAAAATAACTGAAATGGAAAAAGGCTTGGCCACACTATTGAAAAGGAGAAAAATTTTTGAATTTTGTTGGTATCTTCAGGTTAACAACAGGGCTGTTTTGTGCTTTAGAAACATCATACAACGGGCTGGCATTGTGGTGTTAATGGGTTAAACTTCTGCCTACAAACCTGCGTTCCATTTAGGGACTGGTTCAAGTCCTGGCTGCTCCACTTTCAGTCTAGCTCTTTGCTAAAGCACCTGAGAAAGCAGGAAAGAATGACCCCAAGTGACGAGCCCCCCCAAAACACACCTACATCGGGGACCCAGCTGAAGCTTCTGGACCCTGGCTTCAACTGGGTTTAGCCCTAGCTGTTGCAGCAATTAGGGGAGTGAACTAGCTAATGGAAAATTATTCTCTCTCTTTCTAACTTTACCTTTTAAATAAGTGAAACATTTTTTTAATGGAAATATTATACAAATGCCCTGAAATTGAGAATCAGATAGGGCTATAAAATCTGAGTAAATTCTACAGTTGTGACAGACAACTTACTCTTCTCACCTAAGAACGTGTCTTAGAACACTGTAGTCTGAGAGGCTGAGTGAGTAAACAATCCTTTCTTCCTAGATCTTCATCTGCTGGTGGACGTGGCTTGCAAGCAGGAGCACTTTCCAAAGGAAGAAGAATTAAAAGAGTGAGGAGTGGATGCCAAATGTGACGTTGTGCACTAGCTGTAGCTGGAGGCAGACTAGCCTGGCACATGACACACTGTTGGGATTTTTTCAGTTCTGTTAAGGAAAAAAAAAAGTATTTTTTGTTTTGTTAATTGAAAATTTTCTTCATTGAGAATTGGGAATTTGGTATTTATTACAGCTGTTCAGTTCAGATAATATACCTTGACAAAATACTAAACATCTAAGCAGCCGTGCTTTTTTGCTGCTCAGATCCCTTCCACATGAAAAGTCCTGGCCTTCTGTTACAGTCCAGAAGCATCTGAGAAGCGCGGCATCTACAGCACTGGAGAGCAACGTGTGTGTGCGCCTACCTGTCGTGCTGCCGCTCTCAACTGGCAGTCAGCACAGCTTCCGGGTCAAGGGGCTCTGTCTGTTCAAGCGATGGTGTGATCCTTTCAGAGACAGACGCATGAAGTCACCAAGATCACACGTTTAAATGGGTCAGAAATTCTAGGGAAGAAACTTGGGGAGAGAGCTAATCTTCTGACTGATTTAACCAGGAAATTCTCTTACTTTCCAACCCAGCATCCTGTTTCAAGAGCAAGGCGCCCAGTTTTGGATTATCCATCACACTCAACAGCTCCTGATTCTTTTATATTATGGGGAGCATTCTTGTATTTTCCTAGCTTTAATTTTATTGAAACATTATCATAAATGATAAAGTTTTGTTGATATGTCACTTATTTAAATGTCTTATAAAGAAAATATTTAACTTGTTTAATATAGCTGTATTTATAAATGCTGATAGTGTTAATGGTTCTAAAACTTTATATTTTTATTAATATTTCAGAATGGAAGGATAAAGGATACATATGTAATTTATTTTGAGGGGGAAATATACAATATGTGAACAAAACCATTAAGAGATTTAGCAGTGTTTTCTTATTTTGTATTTTTGCACTCAGTAAGTATAAAATCCTCGCCTACGTAAGGTTTTGTGTGCCAGTTTGGGGGAAAACTGATTAGCAGTCATTTGACAGAAGCTTTGCCTTGGATATTTCCTAGTAACCTGTATTTGGTTTAAGCGTCTGGGAGATTTTTGGGTAGTGTGCTAGACTGTGTCATTTTTTTCTTTCCTCTCTCTATAGGGTTCTGAATCTGAGCAGTAGGCTTGTGGGACTGTTCCTTAGGAGAGGTGTGCATCTTGGATGCCCGGTTTCTGTGGTTGTACAACCAGTAACCTCAAGAAACTTTTTGATCTGAAATCTTTTAAATTGGCTAGAGTTTATTGAGTTCTGAGTTATGGAGTTACTGGGTTGTGCCTCAGTTTTTCCAAACAAGCACTGCAGAAACAAAAGAAAAGCCTAGGAATATGAAAGCAATGAGAAAGAAAAGGTACTTGTGACATGACTTAAGCACTTTGTTAGCTACTGTGGTATTACAGGTCATTTTTCAAAATTGCATTGTGCCTTTCCAATGATGTTAAATCCTAAAAATGTTGAGATCTAGGGTTCTTTTTCTCATTTTTTTTCTTTTTAAATAAAAAGGTGAACTCTGTGTTGGTCTGCAGCAACTCAGTTTAAATAGGAAAATAGGTTCTGAAAATTGACCCATCTAATCTGTCTGATTAGACTAGTTGATGTCCATGTCATGGACATTTATTCATCTTTAATAGCTTAAAGGATGAACAGATTATCACGATTTCTCTTTCAGCTGGGCTATATAATTTGGCAAAATATGTGAAGAGGAGACCCAATTTCCTAATGAAGGAACTTTACTTTTTGACTGTCATGTTCAAGAGCTGGTAAACTGTGTAGGTAATAATCTTACCCTTCAACCTGCCTTTCTTAGTTTTGTATTTGTTGGAAGTGATATCTTTTTGAGGAATATGTATCAAGCAGGAACCTTGGCATTGATTTGGTTTTGATGGTTTTAAGGCTTACCTAATGAAATGCCTTACTAAACTTTCCAAGCTTTTTTTTCTTTTTCTTTTTCTTTCTTTCTTTCTTTTTTTTTTTTTTTTTTAATACTTGAATACAACAGACCAAGGAGCTGGATCTCCTGCTGTACTCACATGCCTGATACCTATCAACTACAGCTGTCATCGGAGACTTAGGCAAAAATGGCAAAAGGTAAAATAAAATCCTCAGTAGGGGCTCTGATCCATATTAACTAGTTTCCTGACTAGCACCTCAGTACTCCAGCACCTTAAGCATCAATAGATTTCAGTCAGTCAACAATAAAGTAAATGTTCCAACTAGACTTGTTGTCTTGCTTGTTTTTACTGTTTGGTCCACAAGAGAGAAAATAATCATTATGAACTGTAATAATTAAAAAAAATTCAAAAGAATGTACTTTGCTTTTCAAATATTCAGATTTTTAAAAATCTTACCCTGATTGTTCTTTTCATGTGCACCTGAATAAAGATTGAATTTCTAAAATGCTATTAAAGATAAGGACAATTCTTAGACTTGTTTCACACAGACCTAGGCTTTTGGGAAAAGATGAATTGTCTTCAGCAAATTTAGTCAATACAGATGTGAAAGTAGATCTTGAAGGATGACTTATGTGCAGCATTAGGTGATGGATGGTAGTGAGATGCTATTTTTCTGACATCAACTGGGATGATATAGCAAATTTGAAGGATAATTTTACTACTTTAAAGCTGGAGACTAATTTCTTTTGCTTGTCAATTCTAGTAAGCTAAATAAACACAGCCTGACAGGGAGCTAAGCTACACTGAACTGCTTACCTTGGTTCTGTCTCAAGCTTATGATATACATCCTTACTCCCAAATCAAAGAAAAGGCAACCACATTTCTAACTTTTTTTTTTTTGCTTTCAACTAAGTATCTTAAATATTAGGTTTAGGTCTCTTAATTCTTCTGCCAGCTCTGAGAAGGAATGAATGAGATACTTATTTGTAGATCATTAGCTTAATGTTAAAACAATCTGGACATCTATTAGTGCTACATAAATATATATATATGTGTGTGTGTGTGGGTGGGTGTATGTATATATTTTCAGGCCTGGTATGATGGCTCTATTAGCTAATCATCCCCTTACAAATGCCAGGATATGGGCTCCAGTTCATGTTCCAGCTGTTCCATTTCCCTTTCAGCTCCCTGCTTGTGGCCTAGAAATGCAGTACAGGATGACCCAAGGCCTTGGGACCCTGCACCTACATGGGAGACCTAGATGAAGCTCCTGGCTCTTGGCTTTGGATCAGCTCAGCTCAGGTCATTGAGGCCATTGGGGAGTGAATCAGTGGATGGAAGATCTTTCTCTCTGTCTGCCCTTCTCTCAGTAAATCTGCCCTTCCAATAAAAATAAATCATATGTATATATTTTTTCCATTATTTGGCACAATCATATAACAGACATAAAATGAAAACATAAACCATATCAGATTTTTAAGAATTCTCTCTATGGTACTGGCACAATCTCTCAACTGGCTAATCCTTAGCCGCAAGCATTAGCATCCCATATGGGTGTCCAGCTCTTCCACTTCTACTTACTAGAATTCTGTCTAGTAGAATTAGAGCTCTTGCTACCTGTTAGAGAAGGAACCATAAAAATCTATAAATTATTATATTATTTTCTTCAGATCCAAATGAGAGTTAAAGTGCTAACTGAAAATATAAGTGTATTTATTGTGGCTTGTGGTGCCACGTGTGGGCACTGGAACCAGAGAGAATTCATTTTGAACTTACATTTGCAAAATCTTGTGTTTTTCTATTATCTGGATACCTTTTTTTCTCCCCGTTTATTTCCTCATACCTTCAATCCGTGCTGTTGGGGCAGAGTCGGCTTAGACCTGTTTGAGTGGCTCTGATTTATCGTTGGTAACTTTGAAGGTGTTGGGGACAATTGCAGTTTGGTTGTGGCTCAACAGAGGGAGCAAGAGGAGCTGAAAGAGAGCGAGCCGGAGCGCGTCTGGCGAAGCGTCGCGGGCGCGCCGGAGGAGGAGGAGCGGGTTGGGGGGTGGCTGCCTCCAGCTGCTCCACCCTCACTTTGTCAGCAGGTAGAGCGTGATTGCACTCCCAGGGGAGGCAGTCGGAGCCAGCACACCAATTACAAACCACAGGCTTCCGGCTCTAGGGAGTCGCTCCAGAATTATCTTTCTGGAAGGAAAGCGCTGGATTCCTTCAGAACTTTCCAAGTCCATCCATGATTCAGAGATATTGTCCTCTCTGGGATTTTCTGTGTTTCTGGTGAATTGTTGCTGATGTATTTGCTACTTTGGTGTTTTGTTTTTGTTTCTAGTCTTTGAAGATCTGATCATTCCATTTGCTATTCTGAAAGAAAAAGAACTTTCCTTAGGAGATTTCAAAAGTGATTTTGAATCTTCCATAAATGTTTTTAGAGTTCTTTGGGACAGTAGCTCTCATCTTGGAATCAGTTTCTGCCTTTGACCTGCTTGGATTATTTTTTCAGGCTGCGGAATTTCTCGGCACCCACCTGTAGCGTTGGGGCACTTGGTTTGGTTGCAGAATAAGAAGGTGGAAGAGTGAACTGTACTTGGCTAAGCAATTGAAACCTTTTTAAGCAGGATCTATAAAAGCATAACTGAATTTGTTTCGCCCCCCGTGGATTCCAGTGGGCCCGACAGCACAACAGGTTTGCAGATTTCTTTTGAAATTCCTCCCCTCTCCTCCTCTGCCTCAGCGAAAGAAAAGAATCTGAATAACAGGTTCATGTTCAGTTGCTTGGCTTCCCAGCACCTATTCTGAAGACTTTATAATGTTCTAAACTTGACCTCAGCGTGCAGTGGGCTTTGTGGGTGAAACGCACTTTTATTAAGAATGAACATTTAGAAATCTTATTCTGCATTTGTGTGAAGACCCTAAGTTTCATGTGTGCCTTGAACTAGTGCGAATTTAGTCTCCTCAAATTTGTTTGTATTTTTTGAGGCTGTTCTACTTATGAGCCTGTGATTAATCGTCTCCCTAATTTCCCTCTTGCTCCCCACCTCCTCAAGGAATTTGAAAACGTGTTAGAAAAAGTCCTTTGTTTTTCTTATGAACCTGGAAAATTACAGATTATGAGCTCTGGATGTTAAAGTAGTGTCCAAAAGCATGTCATGGGAAATCACAGTGCTTGGCATTCTCAAAGTGGAGAATAATATCTAGAATGCCTAAGTGAGAATGGAAAATGGAGATAGAAATAAATGCGAATTTTAGCTGGGGAAATAATTGGAACACTAACCTTTTCACACATTCTAATTGCAGTATCTGGAAAAGGTGATGCTCAAAATTATATATGTGAAGTTAAGTAAATTAGCGCCTAATTTCTAAACTCTTGGTAAAACAGAAAAAATTGAACTATATTCAGGTATATAAAATAAGGGGCCTGGAGCTTTGACTACACCCAAAATTCAGTTTAATGTGGAAGCTTTTCTGGATATATCCTGTATCATTGGACGTCTTTCAAGGTGTGCCTCAAATTTTGTTTTATTATTGCTTCTCTCATTACAAAAAAAAAAAATCACAACATTTCTTTAGTCGCTTACCGCTGACAAATGTTGTGGCTTAAAAGGAGCATCTCCTCATTTTCTGACTGCAGCTCTTCACTCTGCCTTGACGCATGGCGTTAGCTGTTTACCTTGCCTTGTTTGGTTCATGAACCTTGGTGTTAGTGCCTCAGCGACTGGATGCATATGGGAAGACCCACCCAAGTGATCTGACACAGTCATACCTCCCGATGTGACGACCTTCAATCCCAAGCGAATTTGGAAAATTTCGAAGATAAGTGCTGATAGCTTTTCTAGTCAAGAGTGAAGATGGGAGAGAATGACATACCTGCCGCAGAAGTGGGCTGAGAACGCCCTCATCTCTGCCCAATCAGGAATGCCACCTGCTCTTGGGAACAGACTATAGAGGAAGGAAAGGCCAACACTACGACTGGGTTTTCTGAAACTGAAGCCTAAATTCTCTTTTCTTGCACTTGTCTGGATCTGAGGACCTGCATTTGGTCTTAGCTAAAGGAAGCAGTATGTATGCCCGAAGTGCATTGCTGCAGCTGGTAGCATGAGTGGTGGCCAGCAGCTGCAGCTGGTTGCCCTCTGGCCCTGGCTGCTGATGGCTACCCTGCAGGCAGGCTTTGGACGTACAGGACTGGTATTGGCAGCAGCGGTGGAGTCCGAGAGATCTGCAGAGCAGAAAGCTATTATCAGAGTGATCCCCTTGAAAATGGACCCCACGGGAAAGCTGAATCTCACTTTGGAAGGTGTGTTTGCTGGTGTTGCCGAAATAACTCCAGCCGAAGGAAAACTGATGCAGGTGAGTATAACTTTTTCATAGACTGCTTTCCATCTGTTTGAAATATGCCTTTTCAAAGCTTGTATCTCAAGTTAAGAACCAGACCCGAGCCTCTGCTGCTTAACTTTCTTTTTATTCCATCTCTGAAGGAAATTGCTTTATAGATATTTTGAAGCACATTTTTATACTCCAGAAGAAAGAAATCTTAGAAATTGTGAGGAAATCATTTATTTATTTTGAACTGATTGGCATAACCATCTTAGATAATATAATACAATCTTTCTTTATAGGAAGGAGATTCTGATCACAATTTTTATATATCTGGATGGAGTGTATGAGCTTGTATTTAAGTGACCCAAGGGTTGTACTTTGCATTCTGTGTACATTCGAAGTGAGCACTAAGAAGGCTGATTTTAATGGTCAGCAGCACCCAGAAATTCTAGAATGCCCTTGAAACATAATTGATTACTGTGTCACTTTGAAAATTCAGTCAAGCTTGATTGCTCTGGCTGGCCTTATACCACGTGTGGCACCCTATTGCTAAGCCCAAAATGGAGAGACCTGAATTACAAAATGGACACAAGGTGTAAGCCTGCCTTCTAGAGCACTTTTGTTTTGTACACACATAATTTTATTATTTTTAAAAATGCGTGTCTAGCAATTTTTTTTATTGCTCTGTAAAAATTTTTGGACACAATTTCTTGGGTTTGCAGGCTGTGGAGTTTGCTGTTCCTGGCCTGTCCTTTACATGTTGGATTTATGAACGGAGTGGGATCATCTCATTTCATAAACCAATTACTTACTCCCCACGTTGGGGACAGAGCCCACAGCTGTGCCTTTCAAATGGGAATTCTGCCTTACTCCATAAAATGATATTGCTTATTGATTCAAGACCATTTTACGAAAGGATCCTTCTTGTGGTACCTTTTTGTTATAGGTTATAATCGTAGGAAGAATGATCTATCTCAGCCTCTAAACTCGGGTTTTTATTTTGTAATGTGAATAGACTATGACAAAGAACCAAAATGTTACATGAATTTAAAGTTTTATCTACTTAGAAACAAAGGCAGGAAAATGAAACAAATTATAGAACTCTTTTCCAAACACGGATTTTAAAAAATATGGTTCAAGGGTTCTTCATTATGCTTCTCAGACAATATTTTGAAGCTGGGATAAATGAAGTGGAAGAAGAATTGGATGAAATGGAAGGTTGTGCTTTAAAAATAATTAAGCCAGAAGAGTCTATCTGAGAAAATGGGGTAAGGTTTTTTGGATTAGATTTTATCTCTTAATTTGGACACTAGGGCAGAATTAGGAATACTTGAATGTTGAAATCACAAATAATTTAGAATCCAGCCGTTAGCACGAAAGCTTCCTTCTACCTTGTCCCTCATCATAGCCTGAAGCTTGAGGTCTATACTCCATTTTAATTTTTATCTTAAATCACTTTACTGTGGTACATTTTACGTTTTGGTACCTCTGAGGTCTTTGGGCACCATCCTAGACTTTGTGTCTTATTCATTTCCTGTGATTACATGTTCAATGGATTAATTACATGCTGCATAAAATAGTTTCTTTTATTTTAAATTTCTTGGCTATTATCATAAAGTGTGTTTTCATAGAGGGAAAGGTGAGCAAGAAGCGGCAGCTGGCGTTTTCTTTGTCATTCATTGTCGTGTCAGTCTTGCTGTGTGTTCTCTTCCTCGGCCCTTCTCCTGACCCGCCAGTCTTGCTCATTGGTGTTTTTTTCTTCTTTGGCTACTAACTTGAGCCTGTCAGTATACATTCAGTCTGGCTTCATTATTTTCTGAGGGGGATCACATTGTACCTTAGTAAGAAATTCCAGACTCAAGCTGGATAGTTTTATGTCACCTTTTCTGTCCACACATGCTTCTTCTGGGTTATTTGTACTTTTTTTTCAGTAGCCTCGTAGTAATATCTGAATATCCTCAGTATTGGTCCTAGTTCTGTTTCTAACTGTAATGGTCACTGTATTTTCTTGGTAGCCTCTTAATCAGAAATTTGAAAAAGAACAACCTCTTGAGTTACATGTGTCCATTTCATGAACTCTTCCCAGGAGTGATATTGTTGTAGGGACACACGGGTTACTACTCTGGAACCCACTGTGTTTGTTCCTTCTCATACTGCATTGCAGCTCAGGTTTACGTAAACGTGGTAACGAAGCCTTCCATTTAAGTGAACTTCTCTTCACATCTCTTAACATTGTGCTGTGTGACACTTTATTTTCTCAGTGAATCGCTGTACCCTAGTATCCAAAAATGTAAAGGTGTTCACTTTTATTGGATTTGATGAATTTTGGATAATTCTACATATGAATTATTTTAACTGCCTGTTAAAAATTGGTTGCCGCCAAAGAGGTAGTCAGGTCTCTGTAAAATTGAGGATGCTATGTAATGGAAAATGCAAGGATATGAGACGAGTAAGTTAATGATTAGAAAAAGAAAAACCTTGCTGTGGTTTCTGGAGTTGCCAGAAAATTGTCTGTGGAAATCAGACATTTCTTTAGATTTTGCTCAATTCATTGAGCATGTGTACAGTCTTTTAAGGGCCAAATTAATTGGACTTTTATTTGCATCTCTGTTTTAATTTTCTAAAGGGGAGATACCTTTTGATATCCCCTGTATATTCAAGGGCATTGAAAGCCAAGACTTGCTGAATGTCTGTGCTCATTTTTATCCCTCACTCTACAGTCTGTCTTTGCCAATAAAAACATAGATGTTATAAGGTACATCCACAGTTTTGCAAGGTAACGTACTTCTGAATATTACTAGAAAAAGATTAGAAGATAAATACAAAAAAAAAAAAAGATTAGAAGAGGAAATCTGGTCTTTGCAACAAATGTTCCCTATTTCTCAGGTCTTCTGTTTTGCTTGTCAAAACTTCTTGTCTTAACTCCTGACCAATTAGTTATGCTACTTTCCTTTGTGTTTTGCCTGAAAGTATTGAAATATCATTTCAAACCCCTAAGCAAGTTTGCCATTGTCTTTAAAGTCTAATTCTTAGGTTTCTCCTACATTTGCCAGTCTTTCCCTGATTTCTTTCTACTTCTCTATTTTCCATTCTGTTTGTGCATCTTGCATAATTTTCCACTGATATCTGGATCAGTATTTCCCTATTAATATTTTCTCTGATCAATATTTCTCTAGTCATCAAGGCAGACATACAGGTCAAGGATGTTTTTCCAGGTTTCTTGATTACTTGGTGGTGACTGATAAAGAGGACCAAGGGATGGTGACCATGACTTAATTCCATTTTAATTTCCACTTGAACGTAACTCTTTTTTTTTTTTCTTTTTGCCTTTGTAGGTGGAAAACATACTGGAGCTTGTGTCATGTTGGTTTCTAGTTTTCTCATGTGTTTATCTCTTAAAATATTTGTGACTATACTTCCAGTAGTATTATTGACACTTCTAAAAGTGATTACAATCATGTTTTTCTTCTCAACCTTGTTACTTAATTGTATTTTTAGAGATATAACTCAAAATTATCTCTTTTCTCAGCGCATAAGGGTAAGATGACCTTAGTGCAGCACATTCTTCCTGCTCAGCTGGTTGTCCTGGATTCTCTTAGACTCTGGGATGCAGTTATGATCAAGATTAGAATGTGCTGCCCTGAGGCTCAGACCTACAGCAGGGGCAATGGTAGGTTAGCGGTTGACCAGTAACAGTGAACACCTCCTGAGTAAATTCCTCTTTCCAGATGTCTCTGCTTGCCTCTTAATTTTACTTATTAGTCAACACATAGTTATCCCATCTTTGCATTCTTACTTTACTTGTAACCAAGGCCTGGAGCTTTATAATTAGAGCTTTGAACAAAGCCTAAGAGACAATCTTACATAGCAAACTGTAGCTGACAAAGTGACTAAACATAGCTTAAGGGGTTTTTCAAAAAATTTTTTTCATTTGAAAGGCAAAGAAAGAGAGACAGTGAATGACAGGAAGAAAGAAAAAGAGATTGTTTACCTGCTGGTTCATTCCCCAAATGCTAGAAGCAGTCAAGGCTTGGCCAAGCCAAAACCAGGAGTTCAAAATTCAATCCAAGACTCCCATGTGGACGGCAGGGACCCAGGCACTTCGGCCATCTCCTGCTGCCTCCCCAAGGGCACATTAGCAGCATGCTGGTTTGGAAGTCAAGGAATTAGGAATCAAACCTGATACTCCGTTGTGGGATGTGTACCCTGAGCCATGTCTTAATCCTGAGCTGAGCCAAGTGCCAAATAACTACTACTGAAAGAAATCGTTTTTTGAAATTTTAATTTTATTTGAGACAGACGCAGTTCTGATTCTGCCACCAAGTGGTTGTGTGATTTGGATAAAACAGGCTTTACCTATTCTGAATTTTATATTCCCTGCCTTGTAAACTTAAAGCCTTGAAATATAATAGCTGTTAAATAGTGTGTTTCAGTTGTACAAGTACATTTCACTTGTATTGAGTTCTCATAATAACTTCATGGAAGATCAGTACTTAGTGCTACAGATGGACTGAATAGCAGTATAGGCGCTCAGAAGTGATTTATTTCCAAAGTAGGAAGGAATGAAAACAGCGAGTCCCATCCTGAAACTGATCCGGAATACGCAAAATCCTACCACCTTAACAATCACTACATTCTGTTTCTCTCATTCTGCATTTCCTTTGCAAAAATTTGCGTGAATCAGAATGTTTATTTACCCCGTATCCCCCTTTTAATGTAATATCTTCCATTACCTTTCTTTTCACTTTAAAACAATCCTTAGTAAGTCAACCAATATAGGAACCTGAAGTAATGAATTTTATTTTCAAGCTTATTTATTTATGTTTATTTGCTTGAAAGTTAGGGTGATATATCCTCCTTCCTCTGGATCACCAACAAAAAGTCCACAATAGGCAGGACTAAGCCAGGCTGAGGCCAGGAGCCAGGAGTCCCATCTGGCTTCCCATGTATGTGGCAGAGACTCTACCCCGGCCCCCCCCACCCCCCGCCGATTCCATCTGCCTCCTATGGGGCGCGTCAGCAGGAAGCTGATTTAGAAGCAGGACTTGATCTCTGGTACTTTTATGCAGGATATTAGTACCCAAGCAGCAATTTAACCCACTACACCATGATGCCCACACCTGGGATAATAAGCTTTGAAATGCTATGAATTTAACGGACACTGCTCAAGTCAGAATTTCTTGAATACAGATATTTAAAAGCAGATGCTGCGATTTTTCTTTGATGCAAGCCTTTTTTTTTTAAAGATTTATTTATTTATTTTAAAGGCAGCATTACAGGGAAAAAGAGACAGAGCTATATTCCATTTGCTTGTTTACTTCCCAAATGGCTATAATGGCTGGGGCTGGGCTAGGACAGAGCCTGGAACCTGGAACTCCCACGTGGGTGGCAGGGGTCCAACACTTGGGTCATCTTCTGCTGCTTTTCCGGGCACATCATTCGGGAGCTGGGTTGGAAGTGGAGCAGCTGGGACTCAAACTGCACTTGCATTGGATACCAGCATTGCAGGAGGTGAGTTAATGTGCTGTGCCACAATGCTAGCCCCTGGTATAAGCTTTTTAAAGAAATATAGAGGGATATATATATATATATATATATATATATTGCAGTTAACTTTCATTATGCTAATGGGGGTGCAAAAAATCCAATTAACTAATAATTGACTTTGGAATGTAATCAGAAGTGCCCCATTAGACATGATTCCTCTGTGTGCACAAATGTTCTTGAGTCCCAGCACAGAACCTTCTTGAATCAGCAGTGGCCTTGGAAGCCTGATACCTAGAGGAAAGAAGCTACAGAATGTGTGTTAATCATGACCATTTTTCAAGTTACAATATTACTTGAATAGTCACTCATGAAACAATTTTGTACATAGGATGTTTCTATACTTCCTATGGAAATCAAACATTTTTAAAGTTCAAATTCACATACCTGGGCCCAGCGCGATAGCATAGCAGTTAAGGTCCTCACCTTGGACACGCCAGGATCCCATATGGGCGCCAGTTCTAATCCCAGCAGCTCCACTTCCCATCCAGCTCTGCTTGTGGCCTGGGAAAACAGTTGAGGACGGCCCAGAGCATTGGGACCCTGTACCCGCATGGGATACTTGGAAGGAAGTTCCTGGATCCTGGCTCCGGATCGGCGCAACACTGGCCATTGCGCTCACCTGGGGAGTGAATCATCAGATGAAAGATCTTCCTCTCTGTCTCTCCTCCTCTCTGTACATCTGCCTTACCAATAAAAATAAATAAATCTTTAAAAAAAAATTCACATACCTCTTTAGTTAACAGAAAGCAATGAATGAGGAGTACCACTGGCTGCTGGCTGGTGAGTCTTCATTTAGCATATACCAGGGTAGGCATTCATTCCTTGGTTCTGTAGTTATGAATGAGCAATATATTGCTTTTAGGAACCAGAATTGCTGGCGGGAGTATTGTTTGAGTGTGGGAAAGCCCCGTGAGCTCACGTTCTGACCTGCAATCATTGTTGTCTTGAGAATTATTGGAGCAAAAGCATGAGTGTGTAGAGGACCTGGATGTCCCCCCTCCTCTTTCCGTTCCTTTCCCCCTCCCTGGACTCTCCTTAGACACAGACATGCTCCTACCTCAGGATCTGGCTACTTGTTAGTCCCACATCCTAAACACTAACATCCACCTGTTCTCTTCTTTTGATCCCCTAAATGTCACCCAGGGCCACCAAAGAGACCTTGCTAGGCCATCCTATTGTGATGGTCTCTTCCTAGTCCCAGCACCACCTCCCTCCCAACCCCCCACCCAGGGCTCATATTCCCCTTCCTTACTTTATTTTTTCTTGACAAAAGTGTTGTCCTGTGACTAAATGTTTTTTGTATTGTCTGCCTCTTCTAAAAAAAAAAAAAATTCTGTGAAAACAGGGATTGGAATCTCTTTTGTTCAGCTGTATGTTTCTGCCTTCATATGTTTAATACTTTAGACTTAGGTTCTCAATAAGTATTTATTGAATGACTATACGGAGCATCGTGGTGGTACTGAGTAACTTTGAGAGTTGGGAGATAACTCTGACAGGATATAGATTTATTTATCTCATCACATTGTAAAGTCTAAGATCCATTTTCGAGTGTTTTGTGTTTTATATAACATTCTTTAATCTTGTACTGTACTTTTAAAAACTTTTCTTTTTTTAATTTGAAAGACAGAGGGAAAATGTTATCAACTTCTGATTCATTCCCCAAATGCCCACAACTAGAGGACGGGGCTGGGACAAAGTGGGGAGCTGGCAAAAAAAAACCAGGTCTCCTGCAGGAATGGCAGGGGGGCATTCCTGAGCCCTGGGTTGCTGCCAGCCAGGGTCTGCATTGGCAAGAAGCTGGAGTCAGGAGCTGGTGGCAAAGCTGCTAGACCAAATCCTCTCTTTCTGACAGCATCACCCTACTTGGCTCCTTGGTTATTTCAAAATCATAAAGCTGACTGCAATGAATATGTTTCTGATGCTGCTTTACACAGAATCTGTTTTTCAATAAATAACTTTTTAATTTTGGGGAAATTTGACTTTCTAAAGCAATTTCTTTAGAAACTTATTATAATATTATATTACATACACATATATTATAATATTGCACCTAGAAAGACCACAGAGGATAACACACCTGCTTTGGCCCCTGCCACCACGTGGGAGATGGGGATGAAGTTTTGGTTTCTGCATTTGGTCTGGCCCAGCCCTGGCTGTCATGGAAAGTATAATTAAAAGGTTAAGTTTATTCTGGTGCAAAAAAGAAAATTGAAACCCAGGCATAGTTTTTCCTAATATACATTTCTATGAACTTTTTGAAAACCACTTTACTTATTGAAAGAGACTTTTGAATAAGCATGTAGCCATTGAGAGATTTTGTTGCTATTGGTATTTTTGTTGATTTTGCTGTTGTGTGTTTATTGATCTTGCTGTTTCTAAAAAGTGATATAAATTCTCATTCTACTTTTTCTCCAAACCATTTGTAGCCTTACGAATTGTTCTGTTTTAAAATAACAAAAATCATCTTTTATATGATCCTGGTTTTATGTTCTTTCATCTTTGAATCTTCTACTTAGAATTATATTTATTATCTGACCTGGAAATTCTTGTGGTCAGGTTTCTTTAACTTTGTAAAGAACTCTATTGCGCTATTTTGGAACTATGTTCTATTCATTTTCCGATTCCCAAGGTAAAATACAGGTTAGGGTGGAAAGAGAAATAGTGCATTCTATTTGTGCCATACAATCATCAGATTTCAAGATAGGAAAAACACGTGGTCCAGTCTTTTCATTTTGCAGGTGAAGAAATGAACCCAGAGAGATTAGTGCTTGCCAAAGAACTGCCAATCTGCTGCTCTATCTTACTGGCAACTTTTTTTTAACAATAATTATTTATTTATTTAACTTTTTGTGTTACTGCAGAGTTATTAAAAAAAAAAGATGTTGGCAATTTCCCTCTGAATCTTCCATTAAAAAGGTATCATTATAGACTTCCACGGAGTCTCTTTTCCTCTGTAATTCCCAGTCTAGTCAAAGGCATTCTTAAAGACAAGTGAGCAAACCCTTTTTTATGGGAATATCTCATTTTTATTCTGCCAGTCACTATCATGCCCTTAAGGTAATAGATTTTTGATGAAGTTTCAGCTGAGGTCCTCACTGAAAGAGAGACTTCTCTGGTTTCTCAGGGTGTCTATTCTGTAATTCTGCTACTGGGTGCCAAAAACTGTGATGGGTACCGTTAGAATTCAAACATGAACACTTTTACTTAGTCCCACCGAGGAGATTGAACTTAAAACAGCAGGCATTCATGTAATGAATGCTCGGCAAGAGACACAGACATGGTTACATTAGAGTGTGAATTTTCATCATCTTACGAGTCATTCAATATATTGGAAATTCTAAGTTCCCTGTCACTGAAGAAAAACAAAACAAAACAAAACAAAACAAAACAAAAATACATTTTAACCCAGTGACTTCAGGTAACTTAAAATGGAAGAAAACTACAGCCCAAGCAGTCATAGCTTTTGACTTCTCACTGCTACCAGTTAACTAAAGTTTGTAATATTCCTTGCATAGTATTCCTAGACTTATGATATGTGCTTTAGAATTCTAATTGACTAGACACCATGGCTTTCTTTGAGGAATGCATACTAGCTTTTTCTAAAATGTGCAAGAATAGGTGTGTGGTTTTTTTTTTTTTTTTACCGGTCTCTAAAAAACATTGGGTATAACATGAAGGAGAGTGAGACCAACTCAAGAAGAATCTGCTGCGACAGTATTGAGTCATTATCTAGTCTGAAGTTAGGAAACTGTATGGTGTACAGTATAAAAGAGAATCGTTTGGAATTGTTTAATTGTATCCTTTAGGTTTATGAAAAGTCCATTGGTGTCTTATGGTGTTTAGAAAGGAAACGCTAGTCATTAACTGTTTTCTGTTGGAGTGAAGTTGGTTAGATAACTAGATGATATGTATGATTTTTTTTTCTAGCTTTAAGCTAACAATTTGCACTTACTCTAGAAAAAGACTTAAGAGACTAGAGGGACATGTATCTTGCCTGCTTGTTATTTCTTTTTTTCCTGAAATAGCGTTGGTTTGGTAGCTGAAACAAACAAAATGATTCTAAATTACTTAAAGACACATAACGAATTGATAGCAGAACTAAACATCAGACTTAGCTGTACTCTGTATCTTCTGGTCCATTTCAGTTAACCAGCATGTAAAGGAATCTTTCTCCCAGAGTTTTGTTTGTTAAGGCACCTGCAGTGGATTGAAGACCCTTATTGTAAATTCTTCATCAAGTCTGTCCCATTAATCAAACCACACAGATTTGAATCACTCACCTACACCTAATTGAATCTTAACCTTTGGAAAGACCTGGAAGAGGCAGAGGTAACTTAGAACCAGTCAGGGCCAGAGTAGTAAAAGGAGTAGGCTGAATCTGACCCTAAAATACTCTGTGTAGTTGAGTAACTGCATTAGAAATAAGATTTCAAAACCACTAGTAGGTTTTCACACATGGACACAGCACTCTAGTGTGTGTAGGCATGTGGACGAGTCTGGGAGTGGACATGGGGCTGTCTGGTTAGTAACTGTGCCTTGTTATTAAACCGTGACTTTCTGCATTGTGTATCCCCAGAGTTGGAAAACTTCCGCTGGCACAAAAAAGAGAAGGGCTGCCGTGCTGTTGCTGAGGGCCATACAGTAGACACAAAAGCGCCTTCTCAGAGTCCTTCAGCAGAGGCAGCTTGTACAGGCAGGCCTGCTCCTCTCAAAGACTGCGAATCAGATTCTTTCCCCAGGGGGTTTCCAACTAGTTTGCACTTCAGAAAAACCTTTTCTTTCTCCTGCTGTTCACGCCCTGCAAAGAATTTTCTTCTAACCAAATAAATTGTTTTATAATCAAAGATCCTTGTCCTTAGTTGTTGGACATCAAAGAAAGTTTGGAGGAGACTGGGGGATTATGTGAGTGCCTAGAATTTATTTTGAATGCGAACTTGCAACATTAGCAGTTCCCCCAAAGAATATATGCATGTCAGAGCTGGGAGAGAGCCCAACACAGCTAAGTCTTTATTCTTTCTTGGTTGGATGGGCCCGTGAGATACAAATAGGCTGAGACACATCTTACCCCCATGTGCATGATTTGTGAGGATCAGCCTGATTGGAACTCATCTTCCTCTTAAAACCTGACCTTGGCAACATCCAGTGCCATTGGTAGACTTGAAATGAACAAAACCATCTTTTTTAACCTTCAGTGCTTCAACTCCCGGGAATTTGGTGCTTTCTCCCAGGGCAGCCGATGCTATCGCCAAAGGTTGGGAGCCACATTCCCTGCATTCCCTACTGTCACTGAGGTGTTGATGATGTCACTTTCTCCCACAAAGGAAACCCTCAGCAGCCGCAGGGCCTGAACTCAGGTTCTGGCAGGTGAGGGAAGCAGGAACTTACTTTTGGATTTAAACTGATTAAGTCTGCAGAACCACGTTTACGTGATGGTGCCACAGCCTCATCTGCTCTGGAGCCTCGGAGAGATAGATCATTCATCGTGCAAGGAGAATTAAGGCCGAGACTTTAAGAAATTATTTCTGGGGCAAAAACTTCATTTAATACACTGGCGCATTTGTAGGACCTTGTTCTTAGAGATTTTGGTTCCCTTTTAAATATTCTTTTCTGCATCCAAGAGTTTCTTTTTTTTTTTTTTTCTAAGCTTTTCTGGAATTTATTTATAAATTATCTGCCTTTCCTTCCCAGAGCAGATTAACAATACAAACAAGAATTGGGCCAAAAAAAAAAAAAAAAAAAAAGATAGGGCAGATGTCTGTGGAATTGTGCCCCTTGACTGTGTGGTTGTGAACTGAAGGGAGCGTCTTCTCCAGAGGCCTTTCAGTCACTCTCTATCCCCTCATTGCGACCACAGAGTGATGGTTGCAAACACAATTCCAGGAACACCAAAAATGCTCACCATTTCCAACAATGGCAGCCACACAGCCTGCACAAGGATTCTCTGAGCTCTTCCCTTGGAGCCCTTCTGACGCTGTCCTCATGGTCAGGAACCTCTGAGGACATCCTGGGAAACATGTCAAATGTCCATCTCTGACACTAGAAATGACCCTTTTATTAAACTGACATGCTGTCAATCTTGAAGAAAAACTAACTCTTTCAGGGAATTATCAACTGGGGGTTGAGATGGTCTTTGTGAGGGACCATATTCTACACACAGCAGTGATCATTTGAATGTATTGTTTCTACCCAGGTATTAAGGTATAGGGTATTTATTTTTTTTGACACTAAGAATATGTGAGTGAAGTTAAATGAGGAGGCATGGGGAACTGAACTGCAACCTGGAGTTGACCTTTCACCTTTGTAGTCTTCTTTTTCTTGAGTTGATGTATGTTTGAACCAGATGAATGTTACATAAATGCCCTAGTTTTTCAAGCAATGTCAGTCTTCAAAATATGGAACAGGATTTGGCATTTTGTTTCCATTTTTATTGTTTTGTTTTCCAAAGGGAAGTTTAAATTGGACCCTGTCTGGCAGGATTCCATACTTCTACCACACCACCTGTCCTGGCAAAGACAATGGAAGCAAAAGTCAAGTTCTTTATGACTGCACCTGCCTTGTAAGGGCTGCCAAAGTGACTGATTTTCTTTGTGTAGCTAAACTCTACCCAGAAAGCTATGTTACTTGGCACCCAAACAGTGAGTGTATGCCCCAAAACTTGGATGGCCCAATTTTAGGAGGACTAAGACTAGCTTTTCCATTGACTTCTTAGATAGTGTTTGGCAGGACATTCGATGGTTATTTTATTGTTTATCAAATAGAGGCGAGGTAACTTTGTGGTTCACCTGGTTTTCAAGACTTTTGTGAGGATTTACTAATGATGATGATGATGATGATGAATCATTTGCTAATTTATTACTTAAAAATTGCCGCGTGCAACTCTGTGCCTAGCGACCAAGCAGGAGCCTGTGATCTAACCAGCATAGATAGGAACAAAGCTCCAAAGCCACACTATCATGCCAAGTTCCCAAAGGGGGTCATAAACTACCGTTTCGCCCTTTCTTTCGTCTTTTCCCAGAAATGTGCGTTATCTGGCGGACCACAGGTTGCGTGCTCTCTGGCAAGGCAGTTGTTTTGGAGGTAACAAAACAACTTGATGAGAACTCTTTTCCTTTTAAATTATCTAAGTGTTTCTTGATTTCCCTCAGGGCAGAGTTACTTCATTATCTTTCAACTTTATGTATAACTGGAAGCCATTTGGCCTAAGAACATAATTTCTATCACCAATCAAATAATTGCAGATAATATGCCCCCCAAATAGTGTTCTTTGCACAGTATCCACATCTAATGATATAATATGATAATAAGGCATAAAAGGTTTTTTTTTTTTTGAGTGGTAACATACTGCTGTGGGAAGGGCAGTCAGTAGACTTGCATGTTAATCTTAACTCTCATCCTTCTTAGCTTTATGACCTTAAGGAAAATTGCTTAACCTCTTTGAGCCCGTGTCCTCACGGGTAAAATGGAGATAATAATAATAAATGGCCTGACTGCCTGAAATGAAATAATGTATGAGAATTGTCTTTGAAATTTGCAAATGTAAGGTATCATTACTAATAATAATTAGACTTGAACTCCTCTTATTCACCTAATTGCTGCCAGAAATATTGCTAAGTGTAAGGGCTATTGATATAGGCTCAGTTAACCTATTTGAATTCAATTTGGCATTAGCCTGTAACAGCTAAATGAGACTATTTGTATTTTTAAGATGTAGCTATAAAAGAAAGAAACAAAACCCACTTTAGCTTAGTTTGAAGCTAAACTTTTGTGGGTCAAAGGGCTGATGAAATGTTACCATCATGCTCCGTACAGGTGGTGGTGGTGGCTTGGAGGATGGCTTGCAGGGAGTGAGTGCTATTATTGCTTGGCCTTTGGCGACCCCCAGCCGCCCTGGCCGCTGCTGCATGGTGCACGGGGCTCTTCTACACCGTAAGCTCTCTTGTCTTCTTGCACCATCGGAGAGAACTGACAACTGACAACCGACACAAAGGAGCTGCTTTCCAAATTTTCACTCATTGGAGACCAAGGGATTCTAAAAGCATGTCCTGTATCATGCTTACATCCTTCCTTGTGGACCTTTCTGAGTATGTCTTTTAATTGCTGCTGCTTTGAAACAAGTGCCCAGGGCATGCATATGGCCCTGCTTCCAAGGGCTGGAAGGGAAGGTGTGCAGGATTGTAAAGGGGTCTAATTTACCCTCCTCATTAGGCCACGCTGGTCCCAACAGGTTTCTTGCAGCTCAGCAGAGAAGCTTCTACAGTGTGCTTGTTAAGTCCCCAAGGCTCCAGCTCCCAGCTGAGATGACTAGATCAAAACAGAAAAAGTAGAGTTTCAGCCACAGATAACCTATTAAATACCTGTGACTCTGAAATCATTTCCGGAGAAGGCTCATTCTAAAAACCGTCTCATGGGCTAGTATTCTGGGGAATATTGGTGTTCAGCATTTGTTAACCTCATCAACTTTGGTCTCTTCCCAAAATAGGTAATAGTGAGAGAAGGGTCGTTATGGATTTCTTTGTTCTGTTTACCTTTTGTCTGTCATGATTGATCAAACCTACACAGCTTGCAACTCTTTGGAAACACACTCAAACCAGCATCATAATCCTTTCAACCTTGCAGAGCTGTTACAGCTCATTTCAATCACCTGTGCAACACAGTGAGTTAGGAGACAAGCTGAAGGAGGTGGGCAGGGGTCCACAGTTTCCCTTTTATTGGCTTGAGGACATGTCTTTCCTCTCTATAAGGCTCCTGAGGAAGACTGTTTTCCACCCGAGGCCTAATAAAGATCCGTGATAGGCGGCGTCTGCACAGCACTGGCAGCACTTGGAGACACTGCCCGGGTAAACCCTCAGTGTCACCGAAAAGGCGGGCCCCGCATGTGAGGCTCTGGGGCCCTTCCAGCGGCGGCCTTTGATGTCTGTGGTCCCTTTTTTGACCTTTACCCCTTGATATCTTTATACATTTATTGAGGCTGTTGGACAAAGTCTTGAGATACTAGGCAATAAGGTGCTAAGAATGAATGATTGCTAGCCTCCATTTCAATGGGTGGAATTTCTGAAATTTTTTTTTCCGCTTTAAGCCACCCTGTTGTTCCTCATTTAGCAATCATGGTGGCAGAGTTAATTTAATGTCTAATCATTTGAGATATTTTCATTATGTTCCTACCTCAGAACCAGAATTTTACAGGAAACTTTTTATTAAATACTGAATTGACTGGGGTTTTTCTGTACTGCTCTTATGAACTAGAGCTAAATAGAAGACAAAAACCTTTAGGGACTTTGTAGATTCAGCACAATCTCATGTTTTAATATGTAAATTATTTCATGTTGAAAAATGACTGTAATGATATCCTTGTAGTGTTATAAAGAACAAATAAGGGCTGAATTATGTTCCCTGTGATGTATTTAGACAAGAAAGTACACCAGTACATTTTAGGAAGGGTTTCAACAATACAAAGTTGAATTTAAAAAGACTTCCTGGTCCTTGGGAAGGTAAACAAATTATAAGCTTTTATTATTATTCAAAGACCTGTGCTAATCAGAATATTTTAATTCTTGATTGGCAGATGTATTTGAGAATCAGATAGAATTCCCCTCTCTCCCTTTGTAAAAATGTTTTAATACTGTTGATCTTTCCTTTTGAGCTTGTGGATTTACTGCACTTTAAAAAAAGAGACACATTCTTCATAATCCTAACTGATGAATTGTTTCAATGGTTATCTCACAGTAAAGTTTGCATATTTTTTCCTCTTTGTTTTTTCAGCTGAGATTTTCTTGTTCTTAATTCTCACCCTAGTTACTATAAGAATGCATAAGCAGGTTTTTTTTTTAAAATTTTAAGTTTAACATACCAAATTTAAGCTAAAAACAAAACGAAAGAAAACAAAAAACCACAAAAACCTTGACTCTTCCCATCAGAATTGAAGGAACTCAACAAGATCCATAGGAAACTGAAGCTAAGGATGGGTGTGTGTCATTAGAAACTTATTTAAAGTCAGCATCATATTTTACTTCATTTTAAAGCAATTACTAAGAAATTAACATGGTAATGTGTGTGTGTATAAACTGAATAGGGGTGTGCTTGGGTTCAAGTGAATCTACATACAGATGTACACCAGGAGCTTTCAGAAAGTTTGTGTAGGGGAAGGCACTGGCTTGAGGACTAAGGTGCAAGTTAGGAACCCATGTCCTACATTAAAAGTGCCAGAGGTTTTTAGGCTAAGCTTCTGCCTCGCATCTGATACAGCTCCCTGTTAACGGTCTGGGAAAGCAGTGGAGGATGGTCCAAGTGCTTGGGACCCTGCACCCAAGAGACTCAGAGGAGGCCCCTGGAACCTGGCTTCAGATGGGCCCTTGTGGCCATTTAGGGAGTGAACCAGCGGCTGCATGATCTCTCTCTCATCCTCTCTGTGTAACTCCATCTTTCAAATAAAAATAAATTAAAAATTAAAAAGAAAAAGGTGCCATAGATTCAAGCCCTGGCTGTACTCCTAACTCCAGCTTTTTGCTAGTCAGATCCGGGGAGACAGCAATGATTACTTAACTGATTGGCAATCAGAATTGAGTTTCTGGTTGGCTGGCCCTAGCCCAGAGCCTTTACACAATGAACCTGTAGATAGGGGTATATGCCCTTGTTTCATTCTCTCCCTTCTTTCTTCCGTTTTGTTTTCCCTCCAACTCTCTTCTGCCTCTCAAATATTTGTAAAAGTTCAAGGAAGATAAAATATGAGTTTATTTTGGTGTGAAAATTTTTGAAATCAGGGGCCAATGTGTGTCACCACTTGGTATGCCATCCTGACTAATCCATTTCCAATCTAGCTCCTTGCTAATGCTCCTGGAAAGTAGTGGAGGATGGCCCGAGTGTTCGAGCCCCTGTCACCCACGTAAGAGACCTGGATGAAGCACCTCTGTCTCTCCCCTCTCTGTCTTTGCTTCCATCTCTCCTTCTCTCTATCGCTGCCTTTCAAATCTTTTTTAAAAATTGTATATTTTTAAGCTTTATTTATTTTTATTAGAAAGGCAGATCAGCGATATAAAGAGACAGGTCTTCCATCTACACCCGAGGTGGCCACAACAACCAGAGCTAAACCTATTTGAAGCCAGGAGCCAGGAACTTCTTCCAGCTCTCCCTCATGGGTACAGGGTCCCAAGTCTTTGGGCCATTCTCTCCTGTTTTCCCAGGCCACAGGCAGGAGGCTGGAAGGGAAGTGGAGCAGCTAGGACACAAAGTGGTGCCCATATGGATCCAGGTACTTATAAGGTGACAATTTGATCATTGAGCCATTACACTGGGCCCCAAATAAATCAATCTTTTTTTTTAAAGATTTATTTTATTCTTATTGCAAAGGCGGATATACAGAGAGAAGAGACAGAGAGGAAGATCTTCCATCCGATGGTTCACTCCCCAAGTGAGCGCAACGGCCAATGCTATGCCAATCCAAAGCCAGGAGCCTCTTCCGGGTCTCCCACGCGGGTGCAGGGTCCCAAAGCTTTGGGCCGTCCTCGACTGCTTTCCCAGGCCACAGGCAGGGAGCTGGAAGGGAAGTGGGGCTGCCGGGATAGAACGGGCGCCCATATGGGATCCCGGGCGTGCAAGGCGAGGACCTTAACCACTGCGCCACCATGCCGGGCCCCAAATAAATCAATCTTAAAAAACATATTTCAAAAATAATTTGAAGGTCCAACACTATGGGGCAGTGAATTAAACTCTTGGCTGTAGCGCCAACTCCCATATGGGCACTGGTTCAGGTCTCTACTGCTCTACTTCTTATACAGCCTTCTGCTAATGTGCCTGGGAAAGTAGTACAAGATGGACGCAGACTTGTACCCCTACTCCCATGTGGGACACCTGAAGGAAGGTTCTGGCTCCTAGCTTCAGCCTGGCCCAGCCCCAGCTGTTGTGACCATTTGGGGTGTGACAGGGCCATTATGGGCCATCTTCCACTGCCTTCCCAGGCATATAAGTAGGAAGCTAGATCAGAAGTGAAATAACTGGGACATAAAGTGGCAGTCTGATACGGAATGCCGATATCACAAGCAGTGAGCCTAGTCTTCGTGCCACAGCACTGACCATCTAAACTTAGATTTTTGATTCATTTTCCCGTATGCTTTCAGAAGTACTGTTATGCATATATAAAACATAAATAATATTCTGTTTAGAGATAAAATGTATTCTAAATGCTCCTTTTCATATGTTTAGGGGAAGCAGCTGTTTTTAGACCAGTCCCTGAAAAATAGCTGCTTTTGGAGTCCCTGGAACCACATTAATTATGTAGTCATTGAAAACTTGCCCATTGATAGTATGGTTACATGCAAATTGGACAACCTGAGAAAGTACCCTCAACTTCTTTTCCCTCAAGTCTTTTCTTGCATTCATAATTTTAGTTAGCTTCACTTAGCAGAAAATAATTGAGTCTGATCTCCACAGAGTTTCTGTCTGTTTTGCCTTGTCTCGAGTACAGCGTATAAGGTCTGAATTTCTTCTTTGTCCTGTGAAGTTTTACTTGCTTATTTCTCCCGCATTGACTATCTCACCCCTCAAGAATTTTTGAAATGATTTTAAAATTTTTATATGAAAGGTAGAGTGATAGAGGGAGAATGGAAAGAGTGAAGGAGACAGAGAGAAAGATCTGTTGCTATTTCATTCCCCAAATGGTCACAATGGCCAGGACTGGGTTTAGGCCAAAGCTAGGCGTTCATAACTCCATCTGGATTGTGCAAAGGGTGGCAGGGGTCCAAATACTTGTGTCAGCTTTTATTGCCTTCCCAGGTGCATCAGCATGGGTTTGGATTGTAAACAGAGCAACCAGGACTCGAACTGGTGCTCTGATAAAGGATGCTGGCATTTCATGCTGATGCTTAGTTCACTGTGCCACAACTCTGGTGCCCCATAAGGGATTTTAACACACGATGACACTTCTGTTTCCATTTTTTAAAAAAGATTTATTTATTTTTTTGTTGGAAGGTCATATATACGTAGAGAAAAGGAGAGACAGAGAGAAATGTCTTCCGTCAGATGATTCACTTCCCAAGTGACTGCAATGACTGGAGCTGCGCCAATCTGAAGCCAGGAGCCGGGAGCTCTTCCAGGTCTCCCATGCAGTGCAGGGTTCCCTGGTTTTGTGCTGTCCTTGACTGATTTCCCAGGCCACAAGCGGGGAGCTATATGGGAAGTGGGGCTTCCGGGATTAGAACCAGCACCCATATGGGATCCCGGAGCATTCAAGGTGAGGACTTTAGCCGCTAGGCCACCACACCAGGCCCTGTTTCCATTTCAATATTCTTTGCCCACTGTTGAATCCAAATGTTCCTTCTCACCTTGAAAATCCTTGATCACTTTCATGAGAATAGCAATCCTTTAGCTGAATAATAATAATAATAATAATGTTAGTCTGACTTAGGACTCTGGTGACCAGACCCAGTTCCCTTCAGTGCCACAATCTGTACCAGGTGTATTGTTGCATTTCCAAAAGATGTGACAAATTAGCCACATGTTGAAGGAACTGCTGCTGCTGTGGCTCATGTGGAGACACAGCTCTGAAGGTTGCACTCCCAGGTGACCAAGTGGCATGTGGGTCGCATGTTCACAGGAAGTCTTCCCTCAGGAAAAGCTCCCGTGTCCCCCTCCCTATCAAGTGAAGGTTTAGGTTTTAGAGAAAAGTACAAAACACAGAAGATGAAAGAGAAGAGCTGAAGGCACGGCATCGATGGTTTTCTACATCCTTAATGCGAAAGTCACCGTCCCAGGATCTCACTGTCTGCTGACTGACTATGCCCGTCCTTTCGCCATTGATTTAGAAGGAGTTCCTAAGCAGTAGTTCCTGCATCATCTAGGAAACTTTCACCTGGAGAAACCACATCTCTTGCTTCTCTTTCCTTCAAGCTGTAGAACTTTTTAAATTAAGTCGACCTTTATGGTGAGAGAGTAATTTACATGTTCTGTCTTCTAAAAGAATGTTTCGTAGGCTTTGGTGCTTTAGAAAAGCTTTTCAATTTCATTGCCATGACAGATTTATCGTGATGGAACTGTAACCATCTCCAGCAGCTGAAGTGTACACAATAATGAATATCCTTCCTGAAGAAGGATTTCCTAGCAATTGCTTTGGGAGTGAGTTTGGATGCATCTTGCCATCAAATCAGATCTCTGATCAGGAATAGCTGAGCTGTGCATTTTTAAAACCAGGGAACTTTTCACATTGTATTGTATTGTTTCATACGGATAATTCTCTGTCCATAATCTTCGGGTAGGGAGGGCATGCTGGGACAGACCATTTGACTGCCTGAAAGCTATTACCTTATATTCTTACCCCCAGTGGAATTTCAGATCCTGTTTAATATTTGCTAGTTTTGCTAGTTGCGGAAGGCAGAAAGAGGTTGCAGTGGTAATCTTGTGAGGAAGGAAATCAGTACTTCTTATCTATTTTCCATATATTGTCAATCTGTCCAAGCAAACCTATTATATGGAAGACTGATAAGGAATATTGTTTTTCTCTTGGTATATTTGCCTGCATAGCACCATGCCCCACGTTGGAGAAGCCTGTGAGAGTTTGGGCTCTTTAGATAAGGTAGAATATCTATAAAGGAGTTGAACTATTGTGGATTTTCACATTCCTGAAGGTGAGGAGCGCTGGGAGGAAGAAGGGGGCTAGTTTTATCAACCCCCACCCCACCAAGTCCTACAGTTCAAAGCTATAGCTGGTGTTTCAGTGGGGCCAACGCATCTGTTGCATCTGGAGCAACGGGTTACTGGAGGGTCAACTGCTGCTGTCTCCCCTTCCTGTTGTTGCTGTTCTCCACCGTGTTCAGCAAGGTGGCCCTTGCCCTTCCCCATGAATCATCTCCCCAAGTTCTCCTAGCCTTTTGTTGGGCTACTTTGAACTTCTTGTGTATTCATCTTTTACAAACGAAGGGCACCAAGCCGTGGATAGTAAGTACTCCAGGTGTACTCTGACCCGTACTACATCAAAAGGGTTGTTTCACTATCTTGTTTCTACCTAGTTCAAAAAGTGCAATGATATCACATTAAGTTCTTGCTCACTCGATTTCCTCTGTTTTCCTAACAAGTTTCTAGATTATGTCTAGTGCATTAATTTTCTTCATTCCACCTGATGTTGAGTCTTAGATAAGCTAAGGATATGTTTCATCCTTATTTGAGGATGTTTTCCAGAATGGTTTTGGAGTGCATGCCAAGAAATTCTTTGAAATGTATTCTTTTTTTTAAAAAAGATTTATTTCTTTTTATTACAAAGTCAAATACACAGAGAGGAGGAGAGACAGAGAGGAAGATCTTCCGTCCGATGATTCACTCCCCAAGTGACCACAACAGCCAGTGCTGCGCTAATCCAAAGCCAGGAGCCAGGAACTTCCTCCAGGTCTCCCACATGGGTGCAGGATCTCAAAGCATTGGGCCATCCTCGACTGCTTTCCCAGGCCACAAGCAGGGAGCTGGATGGGAAGTGGAGCTGCCAGGATTAGAACCAGTGCCCATATGGGATCCTGACACGTTCACGGCGCTGGGCCCTGAAATGTATTCTAAGAGTCACTGTTAGCTGGTAGGATTTCCTTTTGCAGTTCTTTCAAACTTATTGTCCACTCTCATTCTTTCTGTAAATTTCAGTGCAACCAAGTTCCCTGCTTGTATTCTAAAAATCAAACTGAAGTCTGTTTTTTCCCCTCAAGGAGAATTGTATCCCTAGCAGTCAGGAGTCTAGGGAGTGTTGAAATGCTTCTTTGAAACAACTCAGCACTATCCAATTGTGTTTCCATTGAGAGCATTGAATTAGGTAAATGCACATGGATTATTGTCTGTTGGAGAACATAAAAGCATTACAATGAATCTCAAAAATCAATCAGTGTAGGTGCCCGACCTTCAGTGTTATCAAAATCATAATGTTAAGTTCATCTTCCTCAAGGTAGATAAACTGAAGAGTAGTCCTTTAACATGAAAGCCTATCCTCAGCTACACTGGGTGGGCCACCATTCGCTCCGGAACAGCTACATCATCCAGCAGGTTAGGACAGGGGAACAAAACAAACATAGACAATTGAAGAAAACTCAAGGAGGTAGAATGCAATTATGAAACCTGTATTTACATATGAATCGTAGAGCATGAATTTCGTCCCTGGGCATCAGATTTTCTTATGGTTTGCAGACGGCCATTCTCTTGTGAGAGACTTGTAGCATATATGGTGCAGTTTGGAGTGAGTGTACAGCTCGCTAGCATGCTGACTTTAGATTCATATGTAGGGACTGCCATTTATTCAACTTTTATATCTTTCAGAGGCCAGTAGTTAATAAAGAAATCATTAAAAAAAAATCCACTGTCTTCCTTTGGAGTTTTAGCACATTATTAAATAATAGTCCCAGACAGATGCTATTCAGCCTCTTGTTACCTCGATAACAAAATGTTTCCTTAGTTCCCCCCAACTTTATTTCTGTCTTATTTGAAGTTTCCTGCTCTGTTCAGATCTTAAAGTGATGTTATTTTGCAACCTGTGCATTGCCCTTGGCAGGGACTGGGAGGGAGGAACTTGCATAGTTCCCTCCTTCCTCCATCCACTGCCCCTTAACAGTAAGTCCAGTGCAGGTATGCTGTCTCAGGGACTGCTTGCTGCTTCCCATGGTTAGATTTTGTTTCATCTCAGGGGTCTTACTTCCCTATCCCCATCATCCTGTGAGCTGCCAGCTGCAAAGACTCTTACCTACGCCTCTCCTGATGCTTACCCCAGAGTCTGATTCTCCTGGCCCCAGTGCTGCCCTTGACCCTTCCCTGACTCCCAAGTGGTCCCAAAAGCTCAGCGTCCTCAGCAGTTAACTCATGCCTAATACTCTCACTCTGTTGCCCTGGCCCCGAGAGAGAGAGAGCAAGCGAACGAGCGAGCACATTCTGAACACTCCTCCTTTTGTGTCGGCATCTCTGTGAGGTGCTTTGGAAGGACTCCAGCCAGGCATGGAAGGGCTCTTTGATAATATCTGACGGGTGGGTAAGAATTTCGGGCACCTGGCCAAGATACACATTGCCTGTAATCGTTAACTCAGTCTGTAAACAGTTCAAACGGCACTGAGAGGCCGTCAGTTATTACATTAGAAGAAGTCTTTCATCTCTCTTGCTCAGAAGCCAGGCGTCCAGCACTGGCCCCCACTGTGGTGATTGAAGCCATGGTACTCCAAGCTAGCCACTGAGACCCAAGGCACACAGGGACATACAATGGGACCTGCTCCGAATGACTAACTTTAAAACTCTCAGCGCCGCAGCAATAACTAAATCATTAATTTCCTTTTGTTCTGCACCTGGTTGATGCTGGAAGGAAAAAGGGGGTGGGGGTGTCCCTGATCAGGTCCCATAGAGAAGGAATTCTCACCTGCAATTGAGCATTTCATTTTTCAGCTCTGTTTTCCTATACACAAAGCTTTGCAACCTCCCTCCTTACCCCTTCTCTCACCTTTTTTATACAGCCTGGATTCATTCCAAGTTTGATCCTCAGTGTACTCCGTGTCTCTAATTAGCTTGACGATTACTCAGTATATTAGACCCTAGTGCAAGGCACAATACTGGCCCCCTGAGAAAGCCCAAAGGACCATGAGATAAGAGACATTTCTGCCCGCAAAGTGCTCACTAACAGAGACCTTAAAATGATGTCAGATGCAGGCTGGAAATAACTCCACCATGAGAGTTTATAGTAAGTGCCAAATAAAGCATATACAAAGGAATTTATGCCAGAGTTCCCAGTAAAGAGAGAATAGCCCTGTGGACAATGGGTCATCAGGGACACTTCATTCTGTAAAGAAAAAAAAAATTCATTTCCTTTCTTTTACATTTCTCATCGATTTTCTTTTGCCTTTTAATTAAATTTCTAATTTTCCTAGGCATATGATGAGCGCTCTAGCTACCTAGTAAACGGGGTCATTAGACCTCTTTTAGAATTTAGCTGAATAGCTCAAAGTGTGCGGACTTGGGAGTTATGAGACTTGTCTTGACATGCAATGTTCTGGGTATGGTGCAGGAAAATGAAACACAGCTCGTCTTATTACAGAAGATCCTTTTCTGGTGAATATTTTTAAAGATGCTCAGATTATTTTGAAAGTTAATTGTTGCTGAAAGCTTGTTCCACATAGCCCAGGAGCAGAATTTAGATTAGATTCCAGGTTAAAAATCATATTATGCATAATTTTTATTTGAGAGGCAGATAGACTGAGAGGGAGTCCATCTGTTCGTTCATGCTTGAAATGCTCATGGTGGTGGGGCTGAGGCAGAGCCCACAGCCGGGAGTGGCCTAGACCCGTTACCTGAGGGATCCAGGGTCTGTGTGAATCGGCACCTCCTCTGTGGGATACGGCTGTTGCAGCCACCGGGTTAGACACCTCACCTTAGCAACCTTAGGCTGCAAGATTGGAATGGACAACTGAAGTAAAATTCTCCACTCAGCAGTGTTCAGGGAGCATGCCCAAGTTGCAGGTTTTGCCCCTGGGATCAGGCTGCCAAATGTCAAGCGGCTTCTCTCTTCGTCTACATAAATGTATGGTACCACGCACCTTACTTCCTTCAACTTAAGGAAAAGGAGAGGGCCATGAAACAGTCTTCCAGAAAAAAAAAAAAAAAAAAGAAAGAAAGAAAGAAAAAAGAGTTGAAACGAGCTGCACTCTGTAATTTCACAGGGCCTTTGTAACGTGCTTATTAGAAAGCTCTGAGCTCAGGCCTTCTATTTTCTGTGTTTTGTTTTCCATTGTGCTCAGCTTTCTGGGTCCATTATCATTCCCTTTACATATTTTGGGCTTGGAGATAGCCCGCGTTTACTCCGCTGAAATTAGAGGAACCCAGGCAGGCGGCTGAGCTAGAGGGTGCGTGGCCTTGCAGTCTTCGTGTGCTCCGCTTCGGGCTGAGCAGCTTGCCGAGGATGGGCAGCACACTCTCTGTTTCCATCTCCACTGCTGCTTAGAACAAGTAGTAGCTCCATCTTAAAAAAAAAAAAAAAAAAAAAAAGTAACTGGAGCCTTTAAAAGGACGCAGGCACTAAAGCAAACAAAATTAAGTTTCTTTACATTTGCCAGAATTATTTGTTCATGGAGAACAGGAGAGCAGTTATTTGAAGCTTTGTATTAGGTCATATTTATATAATACAATTGCAGAAATACAGAATTTATAAGGCACCCGTATAAGGAAGCTTTGGGACATGTTATCTGATCTGTTCAGTTCAATGTCCTGTTTAATTCTGAGGTCACATACAAATCTATGATGGGGCAGTGATGGGGCAGGCCCTGCTTTTCTACTCGAATGTAGAGTCTGCCATTTGGGAAATGAGCAGTGCTGAATCTGCCTTCCCACCCTGCTTGCTTTCCTTCTGCCTGTAGTAAGGAAACTGTCTGGGATTGTTTTGGTCTTTCAGGATCATTGGTTCACATGTTTTGGCCAAGTACCAGAATCCGTTTCAGAGGACTTGTTGAAACACAGTTTACTGGTCTTTACCCACAAAGTTTCTGGCTTAGTATTTTTTGAGGCAGGAGCTGAAAATGTGCATTTCTAAGAGAAATGTCTAAGTGAGGTTGATACTGCTGGTCCAGGGACCGCATATCGAAAACCGCAGTTCTAGGTTGCTAGCCACCGTGTAATCTCAATCACTGCAACAGGTATCAACTGTCTTTCCGTGCAGAGCATCCAGCCAGAGTGGAAGTGATTGTGGCTTGAATGTCTGCAAGTGAGCGCCTAGGGAGAGCCTGTCCTGCTGGCAGAGATTAAGTGCAAGCTAAAGGTCAAGCCCCTTTGGCTGGTGGCCTGAGGCTAAGTCATTTACCTACAACCTGAGGCAAATGGCTTAGTGACTGACAGCAGATAGCAGCTTTAGGGGAAACCATTAGCCACACAGCCAAATGACACAGGAAGAATGAAACCTGGTGCTCTATCTCATCCTCAATGAGAGAATGTCAAGGTTGCTTTCCCTTTAGGAATTTCCATTTTTCTTCTTTCCACTTCTCTGAGCTACAGAACCGCTTAAGTTATACATTAGATTAAGGTTAGAAACCAAATGATTCAAGTTTCATTCTGGCATAGCGGCTTCCACAGCATCATCCCTTCTGAGTTCATTGTGGTGGGACCAGCTCAAGTGAACCAAGAACCACAGACTCCACTTTAAATGGCTCTCATTTACTCAGCCATTTTAACTCAGTTTCTAGGCACTTTCACGTATTAAATCTAACACTGGAAATCCTCCATCAGTAGTACTAAAGATGTAAACACTGTATGGCAAATCAGGATCTGCAGTCCTGTCTTTCCACTCAAGCTGCAGTTCTTATTTCAGACTCTAATTTGATTTTCTCAAGGCTGACTTCATTTTCCCTACGCAAAGCTAACTTCTTTTCCCATTTCCCCCATTTTGTCAGTGCAAGCTCCCTTTTCTAATTCTCCAGGATTAGACCTCTTAACTCCTCCCTTGCCTCCATCCCAACAGTCTAGGCTGCCAGCAAGTACTTTCAACACTTCCTTTATGATGCCTGTGACTCAGCCCTTCTCCTTTTAACTGTTACCGCCATGGTTCAAGCTCTCATCATACCTATACTAGATTCCTGGAATGGCTCTTTTTCTATCACCACTTTCCTCTTCTTTCCTCTAGAGTTTTACTCCATAATATAAGATTTCAATTCTTCTGCTTAAAACACTATTTTGACAGTGTGATACTCTGATTCAAGAAGTTAAGTTGGGTCATTTTCCACAACAGTCCTAACTGTTGGCATTTAGCAGCTTTCATGGTCTGACCCTCCTTCAGCCATCCAGATTATCTTTGCTGTTCAATTTTTCAGTCAGGCGAATATTCTTGTACCCTGAAGACTTAAGAAAAACTGGTCAAGAACCCTGCTTTCCCCTTTGTTCTTTCTTGAGGCTAGGGGTCTTAGAAAAAAAAAATCAGCTTAACAGATGGGTCAGAGGCTACTTATTTCATGTGGATATTTTTCTTCCATCCAACTTCTGTTGTCTTTATGAGTTAACCAAAAGATCCAATTCCCCCCCACAAATCCTACAATAGAAAATACGTCATTTTGTGCTGCCATGTACTTTGTGTTTAAGTGTATGTGTCATCTCCTCGACACAACTTTAACTCCTGGACAGGACCTAACATAGTTTAGGGAAGAAAACAGATGGTCATCAAGTGTTTCAGGCCTGTCATGATGTGCCCAGGGAGAAAATTCTGCACATGCTCTCCTGACATTCTACTTAATGGGCATGTCAGTGGCTCCCTATTATCTTGTCAAACAATGCTTGGCCATAGTTGACCTGCCCTGTTACTAGAGCTAGGGAAAAAATATAGCAGCATTGATTTTTAGGGAGAAAGATGACTCTGGGAATAGACCTGATGATGCCCAGGGCCCCACAGCAACTCCAGTAGGTTGGTGCTTGGCTACGGAGGAGGCTCAGCTTCTCAAGTATCTCAGGTAGGTGTTGGCTTAGCAATTAGATATGCTGCTGCTTTCTGAGGTCAGCCTCCCTAAAGACAAAAGCATGGTCCGATGACTGGGTGCACCATAAGAACTCATTTATAGGCATCTGCAGAGGTTCCCACCCGAACAAACACTAAGAAGAAGCAAAGGAAAGTGCTCTAAGTGTAGTCACTGTGTCAACAGAAATATCAGATAAGGTGGTTTTATGAAAGGGGGTGTGTGGTAGAGGGGAGAGTCGATGCACCTGTGGTTGGTGATTCAGAAACTTGGAGCCACATTATATGGCACCATGAGGCCACCTATGTTCCAGCCACCCCATGGTGGCTGATGTCATATAATTACCTATTTGCTTACTGGGCCAAGAGGAAATGTATTGAATGAGTTGCATCTTAACTGAGACACATTTAGAACCAATGAAACAAAATGGCCTTTTAGATCTCCTTTCTATACCGATGAAGCCATTGTCATGGAGACATGGAGAGGTTGATTTCTGTAGATATCATGCAATGTAGCCTCCCCATTCCTAATACAAGTATGTTCCCATTTAAATGTGTTCAAATGAATTCCTGTGGCTCATGCAAGTTGCCAGATTACAATATCTCCAACAGGAACAGGATTCAGACCATTTCTGTTGACTGAGTGAAGACTGAATTTAAGTCTAAACTGACTCAGCTTCTCTGTTCAAGTTATTTGAAATTCAAATTTCCCTCCAGAGACTGTTTCTAAAGCATGCTTAATGTGAAATAGGAATCACAAGCAATTGGATACTCAGGAGACCAAAAATTTGCATTTTTACTATTAATTCAGCAGGCATGTATTGATTGCTACATTAGGCATGTTGTGCTATGTGGGATATAAAAAACAAAACAAAACAACAACAACAAAAAAAACTGTCCTCAATTTAGTAGTAAGACTATAAAGCAGAAGGTGGAAAGTGCCAGACCACAGAGAGATGTCAGCCAAATGTACAGGGCATTTCCAATGAAGAAGAGATTCTTCGTGAAGGAGACAGCATATAAACTTGGCCTTGAAGAATAACTAGTATTTTAATAAGTCAGAGACCAGGAGTAAGAAGCATTCCGAGAGATTGTGAGAGAACAGCAAGGAGTGCAGTTTGGCTTGGAAAAGGCAGAAGTACACTTGGGAGAGATGGGGGTTGGGGAGACAAAGCTAAAAAGACAAGGGACTAACACTGTTTGAGTAGCTGTTGGTATGCAGGAACTGCTTGAAATTTAAATGTTATTTCATCTCTGCAGTGTTCTTCTTGGACAGGAGGTGGTAACCCCATTTGTTTTAAAATCGAGACTCAGCAAGGCAGTGACGGAGTGGAAGTGTGAAGCCAAGCTGTCTGATCCGAAGCCATGACAGGGCAGGCTAAGGCTGTTTGGGCATGTGAACAGGACAGTGACACAATCCATGTGACCAGTGTCATGTTTAGGAAGCCAGTTTCTAACAGTCATGTACAGGGCTTTCCATGAGAGACTAGAGACTGGAAGTCCATTGTGATGGCTCTGACTCAGGAGCCGCGGCAGAGTAGGTTTTCAAAGACAAGTGATTAGATTCAGGGAGGAGTCAGCATGACTCCTAGGTCCTCAGCCTGAGTCTCTAGGAAAATGACGGTGCCATTAACAAGATCAGGTAAGCGAAGAGGGGTTATTAGTTTAGGGTGGAGTGCAGGGAGAGGGTGATGTTTAGGTTTGGTATTTGAGTTTGAGGTACCCTGAGGATGACAAAGAAATAATGTCTGACATGCCTTTTCAAGTACAGGACAACTTGACTTTGGAGAACAATTTGAGAATCATCATTAAAGACATCGAAGTGAATAAGAACTTGAGAAGAGGGAGAACTGAGATCAAAGAAGTCTATCCTTAGGAAATACATACAATTTTTTAATGAGAGGGAAAAAGAAAGAGGAAGAGGCAGCAGATAGAGAAGTAGAAAAACTTGAATAACTTCACGGTCAGCAAGTAAAGAGGGTCTAGAAAGACATCTGAGAAGTGCTGTAGGGCTAAACGCTTTCTGTAGCATCATTCTCTTCCTTAGGAAAAAACTGACACCATTGGCTTCAAACATGTTCTATTTTCAACCCTGTTGTGAAGGAAATTAAGCAATATGGGAACTGTTTTCTTGTTAAAGACAGATCCAGTGGTCACTTTTCAAATTTAAGTTACTGAGAGAGCTCTCCATTTTCCTGCCTGCAAAATAAAGTAAAATTCCAAAATGCTTTGCTAGCTAGATCATTGGAACTTTAGCTCCCAAGAAAGCTGTCATAATTTCAGGGCTCTTATGCCCCTTCCTGGGGGGTCTTTCAAATCTCCCTTCATGAGATTTAGTTCATGAAATCCATTTTCAGAATTGATTGCAAACCCAATATGCATTGCTTAGTCTCTTCAAGCCTCAGTTACCTAATTTGTGAAATGAGTGGTGCTCATAAAGGGAGAATAAAATAGCTAATGAAGGATTATAAAGCACTTTGCCAATATAAAATATAACATCAAAGCTGAATAATAATCTTAATTTAGGGTGAAGGGTTCCATTAGCAGAGTAAAAATAAAAGGGACAAAGGGTAGTGTTGCTTTGTACCTTGATAACAGTGTACAAATCCGAAGTGCTGTTATTGATCCTGATTGCTCTATGACCTCTCAGCCCAGAAGCTCTGCTCCCCTCACTGCCTCTCGAAGCACTTGCCTTACCCACTCAGTCTGCTGGCAGGCACCTCCCTGGAGCTCCTGACCAATGCAAACAGGAATTTCCCTGCAAGGGAGCCAGTTTGATAACTGAGAAGATTCCTCTTCCATTTATCAGCTCTTTGATTATCTTTTTCTTTTTTGTATTTCTGACTATCTGCATTTAGCAAAAAAAATAAAAAGGTTGGAGCAATTACGAAGTAGCGAAGAGCTCATGCATGCGGCAACTCAAGGGATGTTTGAAATATTTGCCCCCAACACTGCCTTTGGCAGGAGGTGGCCTGCCTGTATCCACAGAGGCAGAGGGACCAGAGGGTGCCCCAACTGCTGCTGCTGCTGGGAAGGTGACAACAAGAAGGGCAGGCCGTACCCCTGCATCCCCAGCTGCAGTCTTGCAAATGTGGGCAACATACCTAGTTCTCAGGGTGTAAAGGACAGAGAAAAGAAATGTATTTCATCTCTGCTTCTGCCAAAGGTAAGAAAAAAGTAACCTATTTGGAAGATTTTTGAAATACTATTCGATGTATATATAGTTTGCCCAGAACTTTTTTCATGCAGATCCCTGGGCCAGTCCCTCATAACATCTTGGTGTAGGGATTGAAATTCAGTGCAGACACTCAGCCAAAGCAGGTAAGATAGGGGGAGGCAGGCAGTGTGCAAGAATTGCTTTCCAAGTTATTCTCTTTCCAGAAAGAGTTCATCCAGCTGGAGAATAGATGAAAGAGCCAGTGATGGCTGAGTCCTGCCCTCCAAGCAAATATGGTGAGAGTAAGTTAGTGTAGCAAGGCCTTATTCTCCCCACGTCTCCTCCTGTCTCCCTGTGTCCATGTGCCGTGCTCTGTGAAGGCGCAATTTCTGTGTAGTGTCTGACCACTGGCCTTTAAGACCCTTGTGTGTGTGCGTGTGGCAGCCATAAATCTGCACTCAGGGTTTAGTCTCAGAACAGGAGCTGTTGCTTTGGCCTGTGGGTGGCTGTTTCTTCCTCATTCAGGATTCTGCTTGACTCAGCACTTTGAGATCAAGAACACACACACACACACACACACAGAGTAACTGGGGGCGGGTTATTACACAGGCAGGTAGGTGTTCCTGAAAGATGTGTGTTTTGTGCAGAGCTACAGAGGAGATTTAGGTGTAATGGTTAGAAAGTTATTTGTCATGAGTTTAGGTACGAGTAGCAGGGACCTGGATCAGAAGTTGGGTAGCCAATTTTGATCAACCAGTGTCCACAGGGGATGATGGTATAAGCAGCAGCCCCCAGCTCACTGCGCCACAAAGTTGGTCCTTCCAAACTTATTTTATCTCACGTTTGTCAAAACAAATGATATAGCATACCCTTTTCTTAACATCTGCTGTGTGCTTGGTATTAATACAGATGGTAAATTAAACCTTAGGATCTTACAAGCTGGAGGAAAGTACTGGTATTTTAATCAGGTGTTCTACTGGAGGAAATGGATGAGAAGATAGGTAGAAATAGCACATTGATTTTGAATAGGTGTGGGTATTTAGCGATTACGAAGCCTACATCCCGGGCCTAGCAGCTAAAGTCCTTGCCTTGAATGCGCCAGGATCCCATATGCACGCTGGTTCTAATCCCAGCAGCTCCACTTCCCGTCCAGCTCCCTGCTTGTGGCCTGGGAAAGCAGTCGAGGACGGCCCAAAGCTTTGGGACCCGTGTGGGAGACCTGGAAGAGGTTCTTGGTTCCTGGCTTTGGATTGGCATAGCACCGGCCATTGCTCTCAATTAGCAATTGTGCTCATTGTGCTCCTCTCTGTATATTTGACTTTCCAATAAAAATAAAATAAATCTTAAAAAAAAAAAAAGAAGAAGAAGCAGCCCACGTGCCACTTTGCAGTGTCTGGGTTGGATTCCCTGCTCCAGCTCCTGACTGCAGCTTCTTGCCAGGCACACCCTGGAGGGAGTGGAGATGGCTCAAGTCGTTGGCTCATTCCTTCATGTGGAAGACCTGGATTGTGTTCCAAGCTCTTGTTTCCACCCCAGCCCTGCCCCAGTCCCAGCCCTTGTAGGTATGTGGGGAATGAAACAGCAAATAAGAATTCTCTCTCTTGCCCTTCCTCCCTCTCCCTTCTCTCAAATAAAAGTCTAACCAAAAAGAATTTTATGATGACCAGGCATTTGGTTTAGCAATTAAGATATCAGTTGACACCTGCATCCCACATCAGAATGCCTGGGAGAGTTCCTGATTGCAGCTCTTAACTCCAGCTTCTTGCTCACATTCTGCCTCCTACCCCGCCCCGTCACCCCTCTGCACACCTCCAGAGGCAATGGTGTATTGAAGCAGTTAGGTTGTTAGATTAGGATAGGAGCCCTGGATTCAGTATCCAACACTGTAATTCAGCCGGGCCCCAGCTCAGCTCAACTCTAGTCATTGTGGACCTTTGTGGAGTAAACCAACAGTTGGGAGCTCTCTTTCTTTGTCTAAAAAAAAAAAAAGAATCAATTGAATACGTTGTAATAGATGGTTTTGCGGCAACGTATGAAAATTAAGTGTTTATTTCTGGGGACTGAAGTCTGGTCAGAGGATTAGAGGAAAACTTAATTTGGGCTGGTCCAGGGAGTCAAGGGCAAAAGGAGGGAGAGGTTGGCAGAAATGAGGATCTTGGCGTATTTGACTCACAGGGGCCAGTAGAGGTGCCATCAAGGAGATGGGAAAGGTTGACAGGAAGAGAAAGAAAAAGTAATTTAACAAGAGCTTAGAGACTTTTGTGTTTCCTTTTTGTCACTCATGTGTTAGTTACTCAATGGCGCCTTTTTTCCTGGGTCACTATATATATATATATAATATTATGTTATATATTATCTAACAAACTTTGCAAGAGCTTAGAGAGTGGTTTTCTGGCTTTGTTCTCTTTTGTTGCCTAGAATTTTGGCATGATTTATGTATCTGTAGCTCCTGCAAGCTCAAAAGATGCGGCTATTAGGCATTACTAAAATATTCAGATATGGAAATAGCAGCTGGCACCAGTGCCAAGCTACCTAGGCACCATCCACAGAGACCCAGGGAAATGCTGACGCCCAAATGGCAGTCCCTCTGAGGCGCTTCCCCAGGCCATGGCTTTTCCCTTTTATCTCCTGCCTAGAAGGCTACACTGCGGGTGAGCCTTAAAATCCACTCTCCTGCTGTACCCAGGCAGCTGCCAGCAGTCTATTTGCCTTGCTCTTTGCTGGCAAATCATTAAACAGTTCCCCCCCCCCCCCACAAGCAGGCCCCTTCCTCATGGACAAGGCCACCCCATGGACAAGGATTCGAATTGTGGTCAAAGGGCTGTCAGCAGGCAGCTGGAGCCCTTGGGCTGTCTCCAACACAAGCCTTTCCTGGCTGTTGCCTCCCCTAAACAGCAGCCTCCTTGGCCCCAAGTCATCCCCCCAGTGGCTTCTGAGGAGAGAAACTCCGGGCATCTGAGTTGGCTGGTGGCTTGAATAACGGTATCCACCTCCTGATGTGATTTCTAAGTGCAAATCCCCACCCCTCCATTGTTCCTTAAATGAGGCCTAGGTCCATCTTCCATGCTTTTTTTCCCCACTACTTTGCAATGTCAATGCAACATTGTGTGTGACTGCCCAGGGGCTGGAGGGGGCTGGGATTAGCCAATGCAAGTTCCACAGCTCTACCCAACTCTCATTTAGAATGTGTCCATGGAAGCCTGAACATGGAAGGTTGAGTTGAGCTGATCCATCTAGATCCAATGTCTACTTTCAAAGGGCTTATCAGCAGCAGGGGCAGCCAGCTGCAGAAGACAGCAGCAATGGGCAGAGTTGGTGGGACAGCTTCAAGTTCTTCCAGTGTCTGAGCAGGAGGCAAGACCTGAAACCCATGGAGTGTGTGTGTGTGTGTGTGTGTGTGTGTGTATGTGTGTGTGTGTGAAGGAACCAGGTTAATCAGGCCATTTCATATTCATACATTGAAGCATTCAACTTAACAAGAAGCTGATGATTCTACTGAGAATGCAGATGGGCCTCTGGTATATTAAAATAAGTCAGCTGCTTTCCTCTAGGTCTCGTCTTTCTGCAGAGGTTCTCTCTGGATAAAGGCCTCGCTGGACCATGGGTTTTAGTATTGCCCCTTATAGGATGGCAGTCACTGAAGGAGGCAAGATCTGGCACAATGGTTAGAACTCAGCTAGCCTTTCAGGGCCTTGACAGAATTCCTGGATAGCTGGGCCCGGCGCAGTGGCCAAGCGTCTAAAGTCTTCACTTTGAATGCTGGGATCCCACATGGGCACTGGTTCTAATCCTGGCATCTCCACTTCCCATCCAGCTCCCTGCTTGTGGCCCGGGAAAGCAATCGAGGACAGCCCAAAGCCCTGGGACCCTGCACCCATTTGGGAGACCTGGAAGAAATTTCTGGCTCCTGGCTTTGGATTGGCAGAGCACCGGCCATTGTGGTCACTTGGGGAATGAATCATCGGACAGAAGATCTTTCTCTCTCTGCCTCTTCGCCTCTCTGTATATCTGACCTTCCAATAAAAATAAATAAATCTTTTTTTAAAAAAAAGAATTCCTGGATGGCTAAGCCCTGGATTGCTCACCTGAGAGAAGGATGGAGTGCAAACTGCGTGACTGTATCTTCCAAGGTCTTAGCCTCTTATGGGCCTAAGAACTGGTTCTTCATTTCTCATAACTTTCTTTTCTTTTTCAGATTAATTTATTTTTAATTGAAGGACAGAGTTACAGAGAGAGATGGAGAAACAGAGATAATCTATTCACTGGTTCATTTCCAAATGGCCACAATGTCCGGAACTGGGCTAGTCTGGAGCCAGGAGTGTCTTCCAGGTCCCTCACGTGAGTACAGGGGCCCAAGCACCTGGACCATCTTCCACTGCCTTACCAGAATTGTTAATGGGGAGCTGGATCAGAAGTGGAGGAGGGGCCCGGCGGCATGGCCTAGTGGCTAAAGTCCTCGCCTTGAACACACCGGGATCCCATATGGGCACCGGTTCTAATCCCAGCAGCTCCACTTCCCGTCCAGCTCCCTGCTTATAGCCTGGGAAAGCAGTCAAGGACGGCCCAAAGCTTTGGGACCCTGTACCCGTGTGGGAGACGTGGAAGATCGGCATAGCATCGGCTGTTGTGCTCACTTGGGGAGTGAATCATTGGACGGGAGATCTTCCTCTCTGTCTCTCCTCCTCTCTGTATATCTGACTTTCCAATAAATAAATAAATAAATCTTAAAAAAAAAAAAGTGGAGGAGAAAGAAAAGAAGTGAAGGAGCCAGGACTTGAACCAGTGCCCATGCAGGATGCCAGCACCTCAGGCTGAGTCTTAATCTACTAAGCCATGGTACCAGCCTCATCATAGCTTTATGTTCAAGATCCCTGATGTAACTCAAATATGTGGTAGGCTGCATCTTCTCTGCCTCTAACTTCATTAGTAGCTTCCCAGATCCCTTATAATTAGGGGCCATTCTGGGCTAAGTCAGAGTAAGAACTCTTTCTATGTGGAAACACAGTGATGAGAATAAGCTCAACCTCAGTGCCTGAGTGCAAATTTCCACTCTGCTCCTCTTTCTAGCTTGATACTGAGGCCCACCTTGGATGACAGGGGGTGATGGCTCAAGTGGTTGAGTCTCTACCACCTACCTGTGATATTCAGGGCTCTGAGCTCCCAGGAATTTTGTCTAGGGAGTGAACCAGCAGATGGGAGCACTGACTCTCTTTTTCTCTGTTTCTTAATAAATAATAAATAAATAGATAGATAGACTTGGCATTGTTGTATAGTGGGTAAACCTGCCACCTGCAATGGCAGCATTCCAAATGGATGCCAGTTCATGTCCTGGCTGCTCCCCTATAATCTGACTCCCTACCAATGTGCCTCAGAAAGCCATAGAAGATGGTCCAAGTGCTTGGACCTTTGCCGGTCCTATGGGAGACTTGAATGAAGCTCCTAGCTTTGACCTGATCCAGTCCTGGCTGCCGCAGCCATCTGAGAAATAAACCAGCAGATGGAAGATCTCTTTTGGTGTCTCTTCCTTACTCTGTTTAACTCTAATTTTCAACAAAATAAATAAGTCTTTTAAAAAATCAACTAATTAGGAAAAACGGTCTCTTATCTGATTACTGCCAAATGAACTTTCTTTTCTGATGTCATCAATTTATTCCAAAACAACTCAGGTTCTTAGTTCTTCTTTCTCCTAGCTCTCTTCTGTTCTCTCATTAGTGTCCTTATAATCCTGCCCAGTCAGTGCTATAAAGATGCCAGATAAGAAAATCCCACCACAGGGGACATTTTTGTGTGCAGAGGTCCGATGACCACTTCCTGGTGCTTGGGCACAGTGTGAGAAGAGGATAGGTATGTTTCACACTGCAGAATGAAGCCTTTCATGTGGGGTGAGGGAGCAAGGCAAGTGGTAGTTGACTGAATGACCATTATTGGGTCTGAGCTTCTGTGACCTTTAATTTCAGGACAAACCTTTCTCATCCTAAACAAACAGGGCCTATTCATTGGGAAAGCATCCATGAGCCTTGTCTGCCTCTGACTGCCTTTGTTGTGGCTAGGAGAAGAGATGAGATAAATCCTGGGAGGGAGGAAGGAAGCTGAGGCTGGAAGGCTGCAGGAGCAGACAGACTATGCTTCGGTCTTGTTAATCACTCAGGTTTGAAAACTCTGGGAACAAAGGCCCTGGAGCCTTCCACTACAATCCCATGAGTTGTAGTTCATGGCTAATATTTATTATGGGAAGATATTCTAAAAGTCATGAAAAATGTGTATTATGAAATAACTAGGCATGGATTTCAAAACCTTTTTTTTTTATTCGTGTTCTATGAACTTTAAAAAAAAAAAAAAACTTATTGGAGCTGGCATTGTGGCCTGGTGGGTTAAGGCACTGCCTGTGACATCCACACCCTGTATGGGCACTGGTTCATGTTTCAGTTGCTCCACTTCCAATCCAGCTCCCTACTAATGCACCTGGAAAAGCAGCGGAAGATGGCCCAAGTCCTTGGGATAGATCCTCTGCCTATGTAGGACCATTTTGGAAGAGAACCAGCAGACAGAAGATATCTCTCTCTGTCTGCCTTTCCCCCACCCTATAAAACTCTGCCTTTCAAATAAACAAATCTTTTTGGAAAAAAAATATTTATGTAATTATTTGAAAAGTAGAGAGATCATCTATTTGCTGGTCCTCTTCCCACATGCCTGCAAGAACTGAGTCTAGGCTAGGCTGAAGCGAAGAACCAGGAACTCCAGTGCAATATTCCAAGCAAGGGCAGGGACCCTGGGACTTGAACTGGTGCTCTGATATGACACACCAGTGTCACAAGACGTGTGCCACAATACTGGTTCCCAACCCCCCCGCCTACTCCATGAGTTTTTGTAAGTCCCCTCGTATACGTGAAGGCAGCCTGATGAAACAGACAAGTCCTGGACTTGAATTTAGGAAACCTCAGTTGCCTTTAACTAGTTGTACAACCATCAGCAGTCTGTAACTTGAGCCTTACTCTCCACATCTATAAAAAGCTTGAAGCTCCCTTATTGGTAAACTGTGTGGCAACTGGCTTTAAGTCAAGCTGTGTTTCTTCTTTAACTACTAAAGGCCTAGCCATCGGATGAGCTGCTTTCCTTCTCAGACTTTGTCATTGTGTTCCTGTTAGTTTTCGATGCCTCCTATCAGCTCTACTCATGACAGCTTTCTTGCTTACCAGCACCTCCGCCTCCCCCGATCCAGGGTGTTTGCTGGCTCAGGACTGAGCTGCCAGCGGCCTGGGTCAGGCATCTTCTGCAAGTCCACTCCCATCAGATGGCCTCAGCTGATACTTCTCTCTCCCCACCAACAAGGGTTCTCTTTGTAGCTTAAAGAATCACACAGTGGAGCAGAATACACCTTCCTCATCCACATGCTTTAGTTGGATTAGCTCCTCCAGACAGTTCCCAAACTCCTGCCTTAATTCAGAAGGACAAACAGCAGCCAGTTAATGTAAGGAGGGGAAAGCAATCCACAGGTTTCTAAATCTAAGCCTAAATGATCACCATTAGGCTCTCCCCCATCAGCATGAACTTTGGGTCGGTAACTCCATGGCAAGGTGACCTAACCGAGCCTCGTTGGAGGCTGTTCCTGTGTTGGGAACTGGAAGCTGCAATTTCGGGCCAATTTTTTGGCCCAGCCCCCTGGCTGCAGGAGCAGCTTTGCTTTATGATGCTGGTGTGTTCTGTTGCCCGAGATAAAAGTCAGGTGGTTCTAAGTTCAAGTAAAGGAGGTTGCACAGGAGAGCATGATTATAAAATCTGAAAAGAGGAAATGGAGAGAAGGATGCCTTTGATGCCTAGCCAATGTTCCTGATTACAAAGGCAAAATTGTAGCCGGCAGTAAAGTTACCTGTCCAAGGCCTAGGTGAAGGTCTGCACATGGAATCAGAGAGCAGGGGATTATTGCAGCTGAGGTGGGGGGAGGAGGGTGGCTGGGTAGTGGGAGACAACAGGGAAAGGCTTGCAGAAGCACACACCCCAAGAGCAGGTGATGCTGTAAGTAAAGGGAGAGGGGCATTAAGTCTGGGGCTCCTTGAGCCCTGGAATGCCCTTTGTGAGGAGGGAATAAGATCACATGGCTTCCTCCATGGGAAGGAAGCAGGCTGAGAACTGGAAGAGCTTGTTCAGTGGGGTTGGGAGGGCGGAGAACAGGAGGGAAGTGACCGTGGATAATGAGCTGTCCCAGCCTGCTCCTTGTGCGGTGCTGGTATTTAGAGGCACCGGTGACTGCCCAGAGAGGGAATCCAAAGGGGCTCTGTCCCTTCCAGCGATAAGGAGGGGTTGGTTATTACAGATGCAATGACGACAGCCCCTGTTGAACAAGTCCTTACTGAGAGATGGGCACTGTGCTAGGCACTTGACATTCAGTACCTCCAGTCTGTGCCATAACCAGGTGAGGCTCAGAAAGGTGAAGTAATTTTCCAAAAGGCACTCAGGTCAATGGTGGAGTCAGAGTTTGAACCGTGAGTCCATCTTGGAAGGGAGGGGAAAGAAAGTTAAAACCAGTAAGTTGAAAGAAGACAGACTCAAGAGGAAGAAATACAGTGCACCCTCCCCCGCCCCCCGCCCTCAGAGGATGTAAAATGGGATGCAGAACCAGATTCTGAGTCAGGATGATCCAGGAGCGGGAGAGTCAATCTCCCTGGATTTACCCGTGTGGACACTCTCAGGCCACACCCTCCCCAAATCCCACCAGCCCGTTTCTTGCTTGGTAAGGTCACCTGTCATGCAGTTACTCAGCCTTCAGGGGGGTTGCTTAGGTCTCCCCTGCAAGGTCATATAGCTCTGCTTCCTCCTCAGGAGCCCTTCTTCCCAGCTACAACTGCGCTGGAGAACGGGGACAAAGACAGTCCCTGGGTGACACCCAGAGAAGAACCCTGGCTCACCAGGTGACAACCAGAGGCCTGGCTTGAAGGGCTGTTCTGTTGTTGCTGCTTTTTATCTGAAAATACTTGAAAAAATACTCACTGGAAAGCAATCAGGTCATATGCAGGTAGAGTGAGGAGGATTCTCACACCGCAAACATCATGGCCCAAAAAATCAAGTCACTTGCCTTTCTTTAAAAAAAGGGAGGGGGCCTGGCATAGTAGCCTAGTGGCTAAAGTCCTTGCCTTGAATGCGCCAGAATCCCATTTGGGTGCTGGTTCTAATCCCGGCTGCTCCACTTCCCATCTAGCTCCCTGCTTGTGGCCTGGGAAAGCAGTCAAGGATGGCCCAAAGCCTTGGGGCCTGCACTTGTGTGGAGGACCCAGAAGAAGCTCCTGGCTCCTGACTTTGGATTGGCTCAGCTCCAGCCATTGCAGTCACTTGGGAAGTGAATCATTGGATGGGAGATATTCCTTTCTGTCTCTCCTCTGTATATCTGACTTTACAATAAAAATAAAATAAATCTTAAAAAAAGAATTATTTATATTGCTTATTTGAGAGAAAGAGAGAGAGAACGTGATCTTCCATCTGCTGGCTTATTCCCTAAATGAGAGTTGGAGCAGTTTTGAGATGAGAACCATGAACCAGGAACCAGGAGCTGGCCCTCCGACATGGGCAGCTCGCATCAAAGTGACTGAACCGTTGTGCCACAAAACTGGCCCTTTCAAGTTTCTTTCTTTCCTTTTTTTTTTCCAGACTTTTTTGTGTTTGTTTGCTTGCTTTTTTGGCTGTATCCCATGTGTTTTGATATTTTTTTTTATTACTTCAGTTTGGTTTATTCCAAGTAATTTCTTTTCTCTTGTCAAATTCATCACTGGCTCATGGATTACATGTTGGCATCATTTTTCCCAAGAGACTTCTGTGTTTCCTTTTTGTCACTCATGTGTTAGTTACTCAGTGGTGCCTTTTTTCCTGGTTCTGTAATTTGTTGTTGATGTTGCTGTTGTTGTTGTTGTGGCTGTTGTAACTCATACCAGTTGTTGACTTTGTTTCATGGCTTCTCAATTAGGGAAATGTGTAGTGATGGAGTACTGGGGTCTATCATATACAGATGTGGGGGAATAATGGAACATGCATCCTTGCTTTCAGACTAAAGATGAATTCCCAATGAAACTGTTGGACATGTGTAGACAATGGGATGCTGGACTGTCTGACATTGTCTGTACCAACCATGTCAGGGTACATTTAAATAAGAGACTGATAGAATTATAATTCCATGTGAAGAACTACACTTTTGTAGTAAAATGGGAAAAATCTGTGGGAATTTGGGGGGGGATCCCAACCTATACAAAACTGTACCACATAATTCAAAATTCAAAATAAAAATATATTTTTAAAAAGATTTATTTATTTTTCTTGGAAGACAGATTTACAAAGAGAAGGAGAGACAGAGAGAAAAATCTTCCATCTGCTGGTCATTTTCACATTCCAAGTGGCTGCAATGGCTGGAGCTAAACTGATCCAAAGCCAGGAGCCAGGAGTCTTCTCCATGTCTCTTACGTGGGCACAGGGTCCCAAGGCCTTGGATTGTCCTCAACTGCCTTCCCAGGCTACAAGCAGGGAGCTTGACTAGAAATGGGGCTGCTGGAATTAGAACTGGCGCCCATATGGAATTCTGGTGTGTACAAGGCAAGGACGCCAGTCACTAGGCTACCACGTGAGACCCCCCTTATGTTCCTTTCAATCTGACTTCAATACCCTAGCTGGGTGGAACTTTATTTTCAAGGGAGCATCCTCTCACAGGTGGCAATGAAGTCCTAAAATAGCTAAGGGAACCCTTGTCTTTGTCCATCCTGGGCACTATCAATATGTCCATTGTCCAAACACAAGTGTTCCCCTAACTCCCTCAGGTGCTTTATTCTGGCCAACTTCCAGCCTTACAGAACCCCACAGTCACTCATTGTCATATCCAGGAGTGCCCCGCTGCCTGGACCACCGGCCGCAGAGTCTCGATACTAACCGGGCTCTCCAGTCCAGTGTGCCAACCTGTGCCCAGCACCTGCATTCCCAGGTACCTTCCACACACTCCCATTGCCCCAAGGCCGGGGAGGGGGAGTCTTGAGGCAACATTTCCGGAGGCTACTTTCTTGGAATAGGAGAGGAAAGAACACAGAACATTTACCAAACAGCTCCCATTCTTTCTTGTTCTCCTACTCAGCAGAAGACAAACTCAGTATTTAGGTATTGTTTTGTGACTGAAGTATTTGTGGCTAAGACCCTCTGTGTACTGTCTCTCAAAGCAGCTGTTCGCAATTTGGGTATGCGGACTTTCTTCGTGACTGCCTATCAGAGATGTGATTGGAGACCTTTAATATTTCATTTGAAACATTGACTGAGTCTAGTTCACAGGCCCTGCTGAAGGGGCCATGGAGGGAAGGATGGAAAGATCAGTGGTAACCTGGTACGGAGAGGGAGGGAAGCCCAGGCAGGACAGCCGCAGAGCCACAGGTGTTTAGGGAAGTGAGGCCAGCTATTTCTGTAGCTTGAGTTGCAAGGGGTGAAGACAGTTGGGAAGGGAAAGGCAGGCCTGGAGGTGAGGCCTGGGGGCAAGGAGCAGCCTGGGCAGAACCTCAGAGCTGTGGGTAAGGGTGCAGACTTTATGGCAAGAGCCATGAGGAGCTTTGTCAGAGATTCAGGTAGAAGAGTCACACACTCAGGTGACTGTTGTGGACCACCGTACCTGTAACACAGCGTAAGTGAGCTCTGGGGAGAGGGTCTTTCAGGGACTTGCCACCATTGTCTATACCTATAATGGCAGGATACACTTAAATAGCAGAATGGTGGACTTGTGACTGTTGCTGAAGGACTATACTACTGTAATAATGTAGGGGAAAACTGAGCAGGGGGAGGGCAAGTGGGGAGGGTAGAAGGGTAGAAGGGGAAATTCCTGAGCCTATGGAACTGTAGCACATCCAAAAAATAAAAATGTAAAAAAAAAAAAAAGGAATATTTCAGTTGATTAGGATAGTGATGATTAGAGTAGGCATAGTGAGAAGGGAAGAAAAAGGACAAATTATACAGATGTTTAGGTGCTTGATTGGATAATAATTGATAGTGGTTCCAGCCCCCAAGACAGGGAACCCTGGAGGGGAGGTTTGAGTAGAATGGAAAGATTAGTTCAGTTTTGTACTTGCAATGGGTTTCATGTAAAGCTCTTAAATGTCCAGAGGACGGGGCTGCTGCACATCTGAGGGAACTTTCAAAGTTGGCACACAACGGAATTAAGTTTGATATAAAACACGTTTGAAGTTCATGTATTATTTTTATATAATATGTAATTTCCATGGCCCTTTTGGAGATCTCTCATGTGGATTCAGGGCACAAGAGAATGTTGGGGAGTTCATACATAGTCAATGACCTCTATGTGGGACCAAGGCCATGGGGTCAGCTCGGGTTGCCCCAGGAGCATCATGAGTAACCAGTGGAGGGAGACGAGAGCCCTGGGGGTGACTGCGGGCATCTCAGGAACTGGTATTTCCACCCATTTGCTTTAGGAGCCTAGAATTAGTAAGACAGCTTTCCTTGGTCATGAGTGGAAGAATGCTATCATATTTTCATAATATAAAGTGTTAAAAAAGTTTTTTTTTAATTATCTTACAAGAAATTTCCATATCTTCTGACTGGGAGACAGAAGATCTTTCTCTGTCTCTCACTGTCACTCTTTCACACACGTTATTTTTTACATAAACAGGTCCTTTCAAGGATTTGTTTCCAGCCATAGGATCAAAGAGCTAATACCCAGAAGTATTAGGAAGTATTTGGAAGTCACCAGTCCACAGCATTGAGTCCAGAAACATGAGCTCGAATTATCTTCATCATTATCATCAGCATGAGCAACGAAGGGTTGACTATGTTCATTGAGTCCATGACAGAACTCTAATCTAGTGTGACCTTCACTTCTCTAAGCCCAACTTTCTCTCTCTTTTTTTTTTTTAAGATTTATTTATTTTTATTGGAAAGGCAGATATACAGAGAGGAGGAGGGACAGAGAGGAAGATCTTCCATCTGATGGCTCACTCCTCAAGCGACCGCAACAGCTAGAGCTGAGCCAATCCGAAGCCAGGAGCCTCTTCCAGGTTTCCCATATGGGCACAGGGTCCCAAAGCTTTGGGCCATCCTCGACCGCTTTCCCAGACTACAGGCAAGAGCCGGATTGGAAGCGGGGTGGCTGGGATTAGAACCGGAGCCCATATGGGATCCCGGATGTTCATGGTGAGGACTTTAACCACTATGCTATTGTGTCAGGCCCCAACTTTCTCTTCTTTAAGTGCTAACGGTAACACCTGCCTCATAGTGAGATAAGTCAGAGGCCCTGGCCTGCAGGAGGCTTCTCCAATGGCTGACTGGCTCCCATCCCTGCTTCTGTGGTTGTTAGTTCATAGCCTGGCCGTTCTGGTGACCCCCTTCTGCCCTGTAGGAGGAATCCTGTAGTATGGTGTTGCTCTGCAGCCCCGCTTGCTGGCAAGGCCTGGGGCAGGGTGTGGTTCTTCTCAGATCCCATCCACACAGACTGCTTGGGTCAGCTTTTCCTTTTCTTTTAAAATATCTAAGTGGAACAGCTTTAGGAGCAAAGGTTGATTTCAGCCCACGATTTGGAGGTTCGCAGTCCAACATCAAGGGCCTTGCTGGTTTAGGCGCCTGGTAAGGCAGGAAGGGTGGTGAGGGATGTTCACGTGGACAGCAGGAAGCAAGGTGTGACAGGAAGTTCATTCCTCCTCCAGGGCCACTGGCCTCCGCCCCCAGCAGCCTCATCCAATCACAGCGCAAACGCTCTACCTTTGGACACTATGATTGGATCAAGCATCTGCCCTTACTCCATCAATCTTTAATCCACCAACCGCTACCATAGACTTTGGGTTTAAGCATCCAGATGAATTTGGAAAGCCTAATTCTGTTCAGTACGTAAGAGCTGCTCTTCTCCAACAGGACTGTCCCCCCTCCCAGTGGCCCTCTGCTCAGGGAGCAGTGTTGGACTCAAACATGGACAGTCCATGCAAAGTGTGGATTGCTGTTTGGAATTTGTGTTTCTTTTTCCTTTTCTTTTTTTCAAATTTCTTTCTTAAATTTATTTTTATTGGGAAGACAGATATACTGAGAGAAGAAGAACCAAAGAAAGATCTTCCATCCACTGGTCTACTCCCTAAATGGCCACAATGCGTGTTGCTGAGCTGAGCCAAAGCCAGGAGTTCCCTCTGGGTCTTCCACATGAGGGAAGAGTCCCAAGGCTTTTGGCCGTCCTCTGCTACTTTCCCAGGCCACAAGCAGGTAGCTGACTGGGGAAGTAGAGCAGCGGGGAAGCGAACCACTGCCCAATGGGATCCTGGCATTTGGATGTGAAGGACTAACCAATTGAGCCATTACACTAGACCAGAATTCATGTTTCTTGAAGGCAACTCTCAATCTTTTGATCTGCAGTGGGAAGCTGACCATTCAGCAGGGGAATCCTTTGTAAATGCAAATCTGGTGGTCCTTGCTCCTAGGCCTCATCCCTGGCTTCCCCTTTCATGTCTCCTGTCGGTGCAGACTGAATCCCAGCCTGCATGCCTCAGCACACATGGCTTCCTTGGCAGGGAAGCACATTCCCACCCTGACCCGTTTTGTTAGCTGCACAGAGTGGATGTGTACCTATTCAACCATCAAGGAAGTGATCAAGTCACTCCTTGCGAAAACGTCCCTGTCCTCCGCTCTGGGGTTCCTGCCGTCCTCTTCGTGTGTTCTCTCCTGGACTCCACCCATGCTGTGTCACAGCATCATGGCTGTGTGATTGTGTGCTAGTCTCAGCTGCTCTACTGCCAGGAGCCTGTCCTACTCACCACCGGCTGCCCACTCCATGTACAGTACCTGCCCCAGAGGGTGTCCTCGGTGTTGATAGAATTAGGGAATGAATGGGTATCCAATTGGGTGGATTTACAAATGACAGGGCCATGCAGTTTGTTGGGGCAGGAGCTGCAACTTCACTGAAGTGCAGACAGCTCCATCCTCAGGACCCTGCCTTTTTCTGGGGCCCTTAGGGGTATAGTTTTTCTCCCACCTTGATCACTACCGGACTCACAATCCTTCAATTCAGAGATGAAGAATGGAACTCCTTCCCATCCCAGTGCCTGTTGTCCAGAGTGTGAGTCTCATGCACAAGGATACAGGCAGGTGGGGAGGACGGAATGTATTTCCCAAGAAGCTACTGTGTTCCAGGGTGGTACAGTGAGGCGAGCCCGAAAGTACATTCAGAAAGTGTGCTTTCAAATCCACCATCAGTGGAGCCTCTTCTTCAGTATCGTCATACATTCCACCTCCTTTCTGATTTCTCTGATAGTTTTCTCTGGAAGTCCTTCAGACTGTAGCAGCAGTTGAGAGAGAAATGTGGAAAACTTCCTAGCAGGAAACTCTTTGCCAGAATACACTGGGTTCCAACTGTGTGGGAGTCCCGGCTCACAGGATGATCCAAGGCCAAATAAATCATGCTTTGTCCTCCTAGTGGTCTGACTTTTTAAAAAGAGGTTGTTTTTATTTGTTTGAAAGGCAAAGTGAGAAGGAGAGAGGAAGGGAAAGAGAATTCTTTTTTGCCCAGAACAGCCCGGGCTGGGCCAGGCTGAAGCCAGGAACTCAGAACTCCATGCTGGTCTCCCACATGGATGACATTAACCCAAGTACTCGGGCTATCTCTGAGGCACATTAGCAGGAAGCAGGATTGGAATCAGGGAACCAGGATTTAAACAGGTACTCCAATATGGCACAGCATAGGGCGGATTCCAGGGAGGATAGCGAGAGAAGAGAGGCAGTGCAGAACGAGGAGACCTAAGCCATTTGACAGATGGAACTGCACGGGACAACAGCTGCTGGGGTATACCAAGGAGGCAAGAAGTGGCAGCAGTGTCCTCCGTGGCCTGGTGAATGAGACTGGATTCTAAAGACACTGATGGAGGAACACATGGATGTTGTCTTGGCCTGCAGGGTTTGGAGTTGGCACAAGGCTCTGGAGGTGACAGATACCGGGGCCTGGAGAGGCATCCCGTTCTGTTGTCACAGCTACTCTGCAGCAGACTCTTCATGGAGGACCCCTCTCTGGGATACCTCAAATGTCCTTGGCCCCCTAGCACTGCTGCAATGACAGCTGATGGTCGGGAGGTTCGTATGGATCATCCCAACATAATGCCTCCTCTCACAGTACCGAGAAAGCACCTGGGACCTGCGAGGGACTTGCCTGGAACCATGTAGAACCGTGAGTTCCTTTTGGCACTTGCTCCTGCTCGCTGGAGCCTACCTAACCTACCTGTCTCTCTCTCTCTCTCCACAGTCGCACCCCCTGTACCTATGCAATGCCAGTGACGACGACAATCTGGAGCCTGGATTCATCAGCATTGTCAAGCTGGAGAGCCCCCGGCGGGCGCCCCGGCCCTGCCTGTCACTGGCCAGTAAGGTAGAGAACACACTTGACCTTCACATGTACTGAGTTTCACCTAGCTCCCGGTTGTAAGAGGCTCCCTGTCCCAACTTCCCCAGGCTGTCCTGACCCATGCCAGAGGGCCAGGTGCTCAGCCTTTCTGCTTTCACCATCAGCTAGGCCCAGCACACCTTCCTGGCTTTCTTCCTGGCATGTGCCTCATCTCCATCTCTGCCCCTATCAGATGGCTTTCTAAGCCCTGACCCCTGCCCAGCGCCACTGGCAGGAGGAGAAGTCAGTGGAAGTCTTCTTCCATCTTCCAGAAACATTTCCTGGACTCTGTGTGAGAAAACAGCAGACAGTGCCACTGGATGTGTCTGCAGGGGGTGACGAGGCGACCTGTGGCACAAACAGGTGTACCTAGGGCAGGGGAATCCTCGCAGGGGCAGCAAGAGCAGGCAGTGATATCCCCGGTCTTGGTCCAGATCCCTGTGGATTTCCTGATCATCTGGGGCACCTCAAGGAAGCAGCCTGTGAGCGGCAGGGATGTAGGCCAGTTCAGAGTGTGCCACCCACAAGTAGGTGAAGATGTTCCCTTGGTTTGGCCATGCTGACATCACTGGGGTGGGATGCGAGGGGCTGGGGGTGCAAATGAGAGGCGACTGCTGGGATGCACATGGAGGAGCTGGCGTGTGTGATATCTGCATAGGTTGGGCAAAGGATCGTGTTGGGGTGAAGTTAACCTGCGTCTGGATTTGTAATGTGCCTTGGTGTCCACCACCTGTTGTCCAGCGTCTGCTCCCCATTAGGCAGTGTGTCATTGTGATGGAGCATGTATGAAAGAGAAGAGAGGGAAAGGGGTGAGAAGCTCACTGCCATGTTCCTTTTTCTTCTCCTTATTTATTAAGAAGGAATATTTTATTCTGATCATTTTACAGAGAAATCCATGTAAGTGTCTAGAAACTTCTAAAACCCAGAATTTGTGCTGTTCCTCTAGAGCAGGGTATGGTTCCACACGTGCGTGGGGCCTGGCAGGCCGTGGGTGGTTTTCTTCTCAAGCTCTTGGAGTATTGTGTCTGTGCAGGGAGAAGACACGGTCACGGACGCTGTGGAGCCAGGAGCGCACTCAGCGCCCTGCTGCTGGACCTTTGTTCTGTCACCCTGAAGTGGGACTTTGATGTCCCACCCTGTGACTGTTGTAGAGATGAAAATAACGTATGTCAGCTGCCAATGAATGTCTAAGCTCAAACACCCTAGCAGAAGAGCAGTTGTGGCTTTAGAAATAGTACCTTGAGTCCCAGTGCAGTAGCCTAGTGGCTAAAATCCTCTCTTTGAACATGCCAAGATCCCATATGGGTGCCGGTTCTAATCCCGGCAGCCCTGCTTCCCATCCAGCTCCCTGCTTGTAGCCTGGAAAAGCAGTCCACGATGGCCCAAAGCCTTGGGACCCTGCGCCTGTGTGGGAGACCCGGAGAAAGCTCCTGACTTTGGATTGGCTCAGCTCTGGCCATTGTGGTCACTTGGAGAGTGAATCATCGGATGGAAGATCTTTCTCTCTGTCTCTCCTCCTCTCTGTATATCTGCCTTTCCAGTAAAAATAAAATAAATCTTAAAGAAAAAGAAATAGTACCTCAGTCACTGACTGTGCTGAGTGCGACCGTTGCTTTTCCCTCAAAGCCAAAGCCAAAAGCCTCGAGCCCTCTCCAAGTCTCCTGTGTGGCGGCGAAGTACTTGGGCCATCTTCCATTGCCTTCCCAAGTGCATGAGCTGGAAACTGGATCAGAAGCACAGAGTAGCCGGGACTTGAACTGACGCTTTGATGTGGGCTATAGGCTTCGAAGTAGCAGCTCAACGTGCCGCACATTTGTCCCTACAGATGTCTTTCGTGTAGCTCAGGGGAGACGTCAGAGAAAGCTGCGTTCTTTGGGGGGAGTGGTCAGTGCTCGGTCAGCGCAGCTCTGACTTATTGGCGCTGTTGGTGGCACCGTTCCTGTGCACTAGATTGGGACTGTCAAGCCAGACAACCCTGGAGTTAAGGGCTGGCTCCTCCTCTGCTTCTGCGTGGCCGGGGCAATTTAGCTCCCTGCTGCAGGCTGGGTTTCCTCATCTGTCACAGGAAGTCATCATGGGGCTTGTACGCAGGAGGATTGAATGAGTACAGATGGAAGTTCTCAGCCTCCTGCCAAGGACATTAGTAGCTGCTCAATACATTATTGCTGTCATCGACATTAGCATCAGCCCGTGCTTTTAGAGATTAAAAAAGGTTGGATCTTTTTTTTTTTCCTTTCTTTTTTTTTTTTTTTTACTTGTTTGTTTCTTCTCGGAAACCCTCACCAAATTATGGACTTTTACATTCTTGTCACCACCCTTGCACCCTTGATCCAGTCACACAGATCAGTTTCTGTTTCTTTCTTAGCAACTCCAAGCCAACCCCTGTGCCAAACCAGGCCTTTATCACATCCTGTCTGGACCAATCCCGGTGGCATTTTGCCTGGCAGGAGTGAGGTCTGTGAGTGCAGGCCCCACCTGGTGGTTAAGCATAGCTGCTCTGGAGACCCAGGATCCTGGGTGGGAATCCTGCGTCGACGGCCTTTCCACTCAGGATCCTGACCGTGTTATTCAGCCCCTCCGGTTCCTCAAGTCAAACGTGGAGCTGGAGGAAGAAGGGGAAGGGCAGTGTTGTGGCATAGTAAGTTAAGCTACTGCCTTCTACACCAGCATCCTGTTATGGGCATCGGTTTGAGTCCTAGCTGCTCTACTTCTAATCCAGCTCCTTGTTCTAATGTCCCTAGGAAATCAGCTGAAGACAGCCAAAGTTTTTGGGCCCCTGTACCCACGTGGGAGACCTGGAAGAAGCTTTAAGGCTCCAGACTACTGCTTCAGCCTGGCTGAGCTCTGGTTGTTGTGGCCATCTGGGGAGTAAACCAACCAATGGGAGATCTTTCTCTGTCATCTGATTTTCAAATAAAAATAAATAATTTTTAAAAGATTTATTTTGTTTATTTGAGATGCTGAATTACAAGAGAGACAGAGAAAGAGAAGCCAGGAGCTGCTTCCTGTTCTCCCATGCAGGTGCAGGGTCCCAAGGAATTGGGCATTCCTCTGCTGCTTTCCTAGGCCTCTATAACGGAGCTGGATGGGAAGTGGAGCCTCTTGGACACAACCCGGCACCCATATGGGATACTAGCGCTTGAAAGGGGAAGACTAGCCAATTGAGCCATTGTACCAGGTCTTAACTTTTTTTTTTAAGTGGAACTGGGTGTTTTGTAGAGTTGTAAAAAATAAATAAAGCCATCTATACCCATTGTTGATGTAATAATAGCTAATGCTTAAAAAACATTTCTTTGTGCCAGGTCTTATTATGAGTGCTTTACATGGATTCATTCATGTGCTCTTACCAAAATCTTAGGGAGCAGGTCAGGTTGCTATGCCACCATTCAGAATAGGAAATGGAGGCACAGAGAAATAAACTGATTTGTTCAAAGTCTCAAAGCTGACAAATTGGTAGCAGAGCCAGGTTTCAAATCTAGGCAGTCTGGGCGAAAGTAGATTTCCTTCCCTCTCCTTTAAAAAGTTTGATCTATTTTGTTTGAAAGGAAGAGAAGAGTGACGGAGGCATCGTCCATCTGCTGGTTCATTCCTCATAGTTTACAGGACTGGGCTAAGCCAAAACTGGGAGCCAGTAACTCCATCTGGGTCTCCCAAGCGGGTGGTAGGAACCTAGGTGGCTTGAGCCATCACCTGTTACTTCCTAGCGTGCACATTAGCAGGAAGCTGGAGTTGGTAGCAGAGCTGAGACTCAAACCAGGCCCCCTTGTATGGGATGCGGGGGTCCCAGTGACACCTAACTGCTATGTCAAATCTGAGCCCTCTTCTCTTTCCTTCTTGCTGCTCACTACCCTGGTACACTCCCTCGGCTTTCCAGCCCAGGTGGATCCATCTCCTTGTACTGAATCTTCCCTGCCCAGCCCCACCCAGTCAGCCAGGGCAGTGGCAGAAATGCCACGCACCCTCCAGGCATACCTGGATTCACACTCCTGGCTCTGCAAAGCTAGGTTTCATGGAGGTTCCCCTGGGTGCAGGCAGACAGAGGGACCTCCTCCCACCTCAAAATGAACAGCCTCACTATGATTGGCCTTGTGTATTGTGTCAGATATGGGGCAGGGGAGTGATGGTGGCAGGAAGGAAGTTTTGAGGTGAGAAAGGGTTGGAAGCTGCTGGTTTGTTCCATTTATCGTGTTCTATAACGCTGTTGTCAGCACTATAATTTTATGTGCATGTATGCCTTATCTCCACACCTAGCTTATGAGTTGTTCGGGAGGGCCTGGCCTTCCCTGGCTCGGGGCCCTGCACAGTTAGGTGCACTGTTAATTTTGATTAAGTGGAGATAGACAGAGGCTCCCTGTGCTGTGAAGAGCAAAACCCAAGGCCCAGAGAAGTGTAGCTGCTGAGCAGTGAGCCCAGCGGTGAGCAGGATTGCGGCTCACGCTCACTGTTCTCTGACCCTGCTCTCCTAGGGAGGACTGCAGTTGCCCGCCGCCAAGGGCAGTCTTGGCCACTGCGCCTGGATCTGATCCACTGTGAACCTTCCAAGAGGTCTCTGTGTTGTCTTTGCATGGCCAAGGTCTCCTGTCTGGAGCGGACATGCACCCTCTCTTTGCCTTCCAATTTCAGGTTCCCCCAAGATGCTCCTTCCCTCCTCCCTGTACCTCTCCCTGCTGGGCCCCCATGGGGTGGCTCTCTGTCCCCAAATCTTGTTTTTGATTCCTAGAACTCTGGGCACGGGAACCCACCGCTTGCAAGCCCTGTTTGTTTTCTCCTCTTGGCCAACTCTCTGGGCTCTTTGATCACTTTTACAACTTTGTAATTATGGGCTGTAATGGGCTGGGGTGTTTGAACGGCACAGTAATTGCGTTCTACTGTTCCTACCCCAATTCTTCAAAGAGAGAGGGGTGGGGAAGTAAGAAAATCTCCAAAGCACTGAGTCTTTGCCCTGGCCATGCTCTCGCAGGCTGGCCCAGGCTTACACAGTTTCGTGGGGACCCAGGCACCTTTCCTCCAAGCCCTCCGCCATGTCCCCAGAGTGTTGAGTTAGTCAGTGGGATTCTCTTCCCAGGAGGAAGTCCTTTTCCCCCTGGTGGTGCTCCCTTGCCCTAGCCTTGGAGGACTCCAAAGATGGGAGAGGCCTGCAGGGTGTGGCCGAGGCAGGGTGGGCTTCCTAGGAGCAGGTGGGCAAGGCTGTGGGGGGGAGAGATGGAAGCTGTGCTCTCTTGCTAGCTCCAGTAGCTCTGCTCTGGGGCCTGTGAAGTTCTGGGCAGTTGGCCTGGTGACGCTGGGCCCTGGAGCTGCATAGGCACCCTGGGGAACAGGGCTGAATGAATCTGGAAGTCACCCTCCTGATCAAGACAGGGTCTCCACCACCGAAGACCCTGGCTCTCCCGCCTCCAGGCAGTAGGTTCAGAGGCCACCCCCTCCCCCCACCCCCAACCACTGCTTGGGGAGTGGGAGCAAAGGCACTGCTCCCAGCCAGCCTGGCAGTAGACCTGCCCTAACAGGCTCTTCCTGGGAGGGCAAAGCAGGAGATCAAAGGCGGGAGAGTATGAGTAAGTCCCAGGCCTGGCTCCTCTTCCTGCCACCCCTGTGAGTGAGGGTTAACCCTTCACTGCCTATACAAGGATCCTGGGCGTTGGCGGTGGAGGTGGGGAGGCGGGGAGGCGGGGAGGAGCAGGCTGGTTGCAGCCTGATGCCTCTGCAAGACCAGCCTTTGCTCCGGGAAGCCGGACCAGGCGAGCCAGCAGCAAGAATAAGCCCCTCGCCCTGTCTTATTGCTCACCCTCTTGCCTCCACCGCACCCTGGGCTCCGGTCTCCGCCCTTTGGCCCCCACACAGTGTCCCTGGCTTCCCATGCTTTGCTCTCTCCTCCTGCTCTGCCTGGCTGGCTGGATTCTGCTGGATTCCTGGGGCCCTCGGGGAACATGCTCATGCATGGCTGTGTCCTTGTGGGAATGGGGCCTCCCTGCCTGAGCTTCTAATGACACCCTATGGGAGAAGAGAGCAGGTGGAGTCCTAGAGTCCGTCAAACACCTTGAATTGGAACTAGAAAGGCAGGGAAGGGGCGAGGTGGGCCGTGACAGGAGCTTGGCTGCAGAGGCGTGGGGTGATGGTAGAATTCTAGGCTTTTGGCACTTTGCCTGAGCTGGATGCTGCCCTGTTGACCCCTCTTGTCAGACAGGGCTGCCCTGACAAGCCTAGCTGGCCCCTTCTCTGCACACTCCCTCCTCTGTGTACGGCTTCTGGGAGCACTGGTCACTCCCTGTTTTGCCCTTTCCCTGCTTGGCAAAGGCAGGCTGAACTTGGATGACAGTAGCAATGTCTCCTTTGTCCTAAGTGCTAGAGCCAGGTCTACCAGCTGGCACCCCAGCAGGCCCTTGTTAAGAATTCATTCCAGGGCCCAGTGTGGTAGCCTAGCGGCTAAAGTCTTCGCTTTGTATACTCCAGGATCCTATATCGGTGGTGGTTCGTGTCCCAGCTGCCCTGCTTCCCATCCAGCTCCCTGCTTGTGGCCTGGGAAAGCAGTTGAGGATGGCCCAAAGTCTTGGGACCCTGCATCCAGGCTCCTGACTTTGGATTGGCTCAGCTCTGGCCGTTGCAGCTACTCGGGGAATGAATCAGTGGACAGAAGATCTTCCTCTCTGTCTCTCCTCGCTGTATATCTGCTTTTCCAATAAAAAATAAAATAAATTTTTTTTTTTAAATTTATTCCATTGGAGCCAGCACTATGGCATAGTGGGCTAAGTTTCTGCCTATACTGCTGACATCACATATTTGAGTTCTGGCTGCTCCGCTTCCCTCCCAGCTCCCTACTTATGGCTTGGGAAAGCAGTGGAGGATGGCCCAAGACCTTAGGACCCTGCTGTCTGGTTTCAGATCAGTTCAGCTCTAGCCGTTGTGGCCATTTGGGTAGTGAACCAATGGAAGATCTCTATCTGTCTCTCCTTCTCTCTGTAAATCTGCTTTTCAAATAAAAATAAAGTAAATCTTTTTTAAAAAAAATAATAGAATGGAAGAAAAGAAGAAAGACTAAAGCTGTCTTGTGGTCCCGGGTGAGTTCAGGGGACAAGGCAAGGAAGCCTTCGGATCCCTCACGTATTTCCGTGTCACTGGGCAGTGTGTCCTAGGAACACAGGTGTCTGGGAGGCCGGGCCCTTCCTCGGCTGCACCCTTGTGCAGCCCCAAGCCAACACCCAGCTTTGTCCCTGCAGGCCCGGATGGCAGGTGAGCGAGGAGCCAGTGCCGTGCTCTTTGACATCACTGAAGACCGAGCTGCTGCTGAGCAGGTACCCAGGGGTAGCGGAGTGTTGGAGGTGGGGGCTGGATGAGGACCGAGAGAAGTCACAGCAGCCCTTGGGGGCACCTTGGCCCTGCAGCTGCAGCAGCCCCTGGGGCTGACCTGGCCTGTGGTGCTGATCTGGGGTCGTGATGCCGAGAAGCTGATGGAGTTCGTGTACAAGAACCGCAAGGCCCATGTGAGGATTGAGCTGAAGGAGCCCCCAGCCTGGGTAAGCAGTGAAGCCCCCTGGGCACCATCCTACCTCCCCCTCCCGCCCGCCCTTGCTCTCAGTACCCACCCCCCTCTTTGTTCCATGACCACCCTGCTCAAAGTCCTTAAACTCTTGGAGCTGAAAGCATCCGTCAGCTGTATGTCCTGAGTGAATGGCTGTTCCCTCTCTGGGCCCAATGCATCCTAAGGTCATCTTCAGCTTTGGGATGTCCTGGCGCAGGACAGTGCTGTGAGAATGGCTCCTGCCATCCCCGTCCAGGTGGTCACCTCTCCAATGGCCAGGATCTTTATCCCCTACTCTGCTCCTTCCCCCACTTCTCTTAGACCCTGCCTGCGGATGCTGGTTACTCCCTACTCTGTCCTTGTCCTATGAACCAGGCCCACCACCTGCGCCTCTCCCAAGCCTTTATTACCAATTTGTTCCACTACAAGAGGGAGATTCTAGGCCAGCAACACCTTCCCCCTACTGCCTGCCCCACTAGCAGGGAGCCCCCTTTCCCATCCTGCCACCTCCACAGGTGGTCCTGCAATGAAGGCTGGGAGTCCCCCATCCCAGGAGGACCAGCACTGAGCACCTGGGGGAACCTGAGCTCTGCCTTTCAGCCCCAGCATCTCCTCTCAGCCGGCTCCTTGGAGAACCATGACCCTTGTCTTCTCTGCTCACTTTTCCAGCCAGATTATGATGTGTGGATCCTCCTGACGGTGGTGGGCACCATCTTCGTGGTCATCCTGGCCTCAGTGTTGCGCATTCGGTGCCGCCCCCGCCACAGCAGGCCGGTGAGCAGTGCGGGCTCCCTGGGAGAGGCTAGCCAGTGGACGCCTGTGCGGTGCCGAGGGGTGGGGAGCGGGAAGGAGAGTGTGAGCAAGATGGAGGCCCCAGTGTCCATGAGGCAGCTTTCAGCCACACACCCCAGCAGCCTCTCCCTACTTGGCTCATTCATTCATCAAGTGTGCTCAGCTCCTGTTAAGTGTCAGGCACTTCTGGGGATAGTGGAGTGAACAAAAATGACAAAAAATGTCTCTACCCCCAAGGAGTTTTTGTTCTGTAGGGAAGAACTGGACAATAAATAAAGTAAAAATACATAATATTCCAGGCGGTGGGATATGCTAGAAAAGAAAGAGGAAGAAGAGAGCAGGAGGTATAGGGTGACTTTAAAAGCAGGTCCACGGAACTGGCTAATCTTCTGCCTGCAAGTGCTGGCATCCCAGATGGATGCTGGCTCTACTCTCGGCTGTTCTACATCTCATCCAGCTCCCTGCCAGTGTGCCTAGGAAAGCATAGCAAAGGCCCAAGGCCTTGAGACCCTGTACCTGCCTGGGAGGCTCCTGGCTGCTGTGTTTAGATTGGCTCTTGTGGCTGGGGAGTAGACCAGCAGATAGAAGATCTGTTTCTCCTTCTCTGCAAATCTGCCTTTCTGATAAATATAAATAACTCTTTAAAAAGAAGAAGAAGCAGGTTTAGAGAAGACCACTGGGCCACATGGAGAAGATGACGTGATAGACCACAGGACGGTGGTGTGGTCTGTGCAGATCTCCAGGAGGAATGTAATTGAGGCAGAGAGCATGCTAAGCACGAAGACCTGCATACCTGGCATGTCCGAGGGACAGCTTGAAGACCGTGTGGCCGCAGTGGGGCAGGCGAGAGAGAGGCTGCTGTAGAGGACATGCAGTGCATGGAGCCCAGTGGTCTGGAGCTGGCCACAGGCACTTGTCAGAACTTTGCTTTTGTTGTTGGTGATGTGGGAACCCTTGCAGAGATGTAAGCAGGAGAGTTGACTCGGAGCTTTCATGCAGTCCCTCCTGCCACCGTGGGGAGCAGAGATGGCAGAGTGGCAAGACTGGAAACAGGAAGCCAGCAAAGAGGTTGGGGCAGGAATGTAGACAGTGGCTTGGATTAGTGAGGGAGGGAGTTGGGTTCTGGGTGGATTTACAAGGCAAAGCCTAGGTTTACTGATGGATTGATTACTCATGCACAGTGAGAGAGGAATCAAGGTTTTGGGCCTGAGCAATTAGAATGGAATTGTCATTTTCTGAAATGGGAAAGATGAGGGGTGGGGTGAGGGTACAGGGGCATGGCCTGGATGGTTAGTGGGAATCTGAAGTTCAGATCAGATCATGTGGCATTGGATATACTGGTAGATGCCCAAGTCCAGATGTGTCCAGTCACAGCTGGATAGAGTTTATTTCATTGGTCATCAGAGAGGAAAAGCTCAGTGGGCTGATGAGGAGGTGGGGAGGAGCGTTTGACTTGCTTGCCAGAGCTGTGCATGAATTCTGAAAGGACAGCTTTCCACGGGTCAGCTGACCATGTGATCTGACTGGAGGCCTGCACACTGAAGCCCGCCTGGGGCCCAGCAGCAAGGAAGATGAGCCTTAGCCTTGTTCTGAGTCCCCTGCCTCTCCCCTAGGATCCTCTTCAACAACGAACGGCCTGGGCCATCAGCCAACTGGCCACCCGGAGGTACCGGGCCAGCTGCAGGAAGGCCCGGGCCGAGTGGCCAGACTCAGGCAGCAGCTGCAGTTCCGCCCCCGTGTGTGCTGTCTGCCTGGAGGAGTTCTCTGAGGGCCAGGTAAGGCAGGCCACATGGTGCACATCTGTGCCCAGGCCAGGGGGAGTGGACAGGTCGAGGGCTCGCAACGGAGCCCTGGCTGTGTCAGTGTCCAGTGTGTCCCACGTGGAGCCAAGGAGGGGACTGCCCTGAGGTTTGCTTACTTTCTTGGCCTTCTCTGGAGGGAACCAGTACCAAATGCCAGGTGGTGGTTTAGATGCCTTATCTCCTGTTAGCCCCAGGGCTGTGGGGGGTAGATTAGTTTCTTTATCCTCATTTTCCAGCGCAAAACTGTTAAGAAACTTGCCTGAGGTCATAACATCACTAAAGCTCATACCATTTCTAGGCTGTGGTGAGGTCTGCTGTAAATAAGTGATAACAAGGAGAGCCGAAGAGGGGGGCAGGGGTTCTGGCTCTGGTCACTCCTGTGCTGTAGGAACATCTGGACTCCCTTGTTTTCTCCAGGAGCTACGGGTCATCTCCTGCCTGCATGAATTCCACCGGACGTGTGTGGACCCCTGGCTCCATCAGCACCGGACCTGTCCCCTCTGCATGTTCAACATCGTAGGTAGGACGTGGACCAAAGATTCCCCTGTGGGCAGGTGGATGGGTCCAGAACATGGCTTCCCTCGGAAGAGGCTCCTGGCCAGCAGCTAGGAGACAGAGCAAAGGCCACAGTAAAATCCACTGGGCACTGCGCTGATCAAGGAGGGCTCGACTGAGGGGCAGGGCAAGACAGCCAGAGGATTTACAAGTGATTTGTATTTTGATTCTCAATCTGGGTGATTTGCATATTTTTGAATTTTCTGGCAGTAATGAAAATCAGTATATTCTGACACTTTTCTAAAAGATGAAAGTAGAATGAATATCTTGAGGAAAGAGAGCCTTTCTCGTTCACCCAAAGAGGCAAGGTGGGCTAGCGGAGCACCTCCCACGCCGCTGGGCGGGGCAGGGGTTAGGGTGTGCCGGGAGCCTCCCAGGCAGACAGCTGTCTGTGGGCAGCGAGGGAGATGCAGGGCCCAGGCAGGTGGGGGTGGCTCACAGCGGAGTCTGCCAGGTGGGGAGAGCCACACTTTTCTGAATGCGTTCTCCATTAGAGTTTTGGAGTCAAGCATCTGTGCTCTTGGTTCTTTTTTCCAGAGGGAGATTCATTTTCCCAGTCCTTGGGAGCCTCTCGATCCTACCAGGAACCAGGCCGGAGGCTCCACCTCATCCGCCAGCATCCCGGCCATGCCCATTACCACCTCCCTGCTGCTTACCTGCTGGGCCCTTCCCGAAGTCCAGGGGCTCGGCCCCCGCGACCTCGTTCCTTCCTTCCATCCCAGGAACCTGGCATGGGCCCTCGAGCCCAGCGCCTCCACAGAACCACACACCCCCGGGCTCCAGGCGAGCAGCAGTGTCCTGCAGCAGTCCAGCGCCCCTATGCACAGGGCTGGGGACCAAGCCGCCTCCGATGTCCCACACAGCACCCTGCTGCTTGCCCAGGGCCCCTGCGCAGGACCAGACCTCATGACAGCAGCGGCTCCGGAGAAAGCTACTGTACCGAACGTAGTGGCTACCTGGCAGATGGACCAGCCAGCGACTCCAGCTCAGGGCCCTGTCACGGCTCTTCCAGTGACTCAGTGGTCAACTGCACGGACATCAGCCTGCAGGGCATCCATGGCAGCAGTTCTACCTTCCGCAGCTCCCTAAGCAGTGACTTTGATCCCTTGGTATACTGTAGCCCCGAGGGGGATGCCCAGCGGGAGGAGCCGCAGCCCAGCGCAACCTCCCGGCGCCGTTCCTTGGACTCGGTGGCACCCATAGGGGAAATCCAAGTTTCTAGCCATGTCCACTATCACCGCCACCGGCACCACCACTACAAGAAGCGGTTCCAGTGGCATAGCAGGAAGCTTGGCCCAGACACTGGGCTGCCCCAGTCCAGGCCTGCTGCCTCTCGGACCCAGGTGCAGCCAGAGCCACCATCGCTTGAACCACACGTCACCAAGTCCGACCCAGCTGCCCCTTCAGGGCAGCTCCCCAACTCACAACGGTCCAGGGCTCCAATGGAGCTGGCCCCCGGCCATGCAGAAGCCTCCAACCCCAGCCCCAGCCTCAGCAGTCTTTGCAACCTGCAGAAATCCAGCCTTCCCAGCCGGCACCCACAGAGGAAACGACGGGGTGGCCCTGCAGAGCCGCTTCTGGCTCCTCGGCCCCAGGACCCAACTGCACACCCCGCCTGCCAGGCTATCCCCCATTTCAGTACCAGCCTGGCTTACCCTTGGCCTCCAGAGGCCCACCCGTTGGTCTTAAGACCTCCAGGCCTGGACAGGAGGCTAATACCAGAAACCCCAGGTCCCTGTTACTCAAGTTCACAGCCAGTGTGGTTGTGCCTGACTCCACGTCGGCCCCTAGGACCACACCCACCTGGGGAGGGGCCTTCTGGATGGAGTTCTGATCCCCCTGGGAGCAGGCCATGCCCTTACTCACACTGCCAGGTGCTGCCAGCCCAGACTGGTGAGTATCCAGGGGAATTGGGTAGGGTAGGGAGGGGAGGGAAGAGCTGGATGTCGCGAGATAGGGAAAGTGAGCCAGCTAGGGCTGGTGGCAGCTGAGAACACCTGGCTCAGCACAGGACACGGGCTGCAGTTCTACAGCCTTGCTCTTTCAGTTGCCAGATCACAAGAAGGGCTCCAAGGGAGGGACTAGTGCGGACGGAGCCATCAGTTGGAAGCCAGGGCAGCAACAGCAACATGGTGTTTGATGCCTTGATAATGGGTACTGTTCTGCCAAGGCTCACAGCTCAGTGTCAGCTCTGGGTACTCAGCATGCTGGAAGTATTCCCTGGGGAGAACATGATCTGGTAAAAGCCATGACCACAGGCAAGTACCACCCCAGGCCTTGCGGAAACGAGCCATGTGCATGCTGCACAGGGATGCAACCAGAGGCAGCGCCCCTGTGGCTCACTCCCCTGGGTCCCAGGTTCTCTCCTCTCACCCTATGGTGAGAGAGCACCTGGAGCACCCCTTCCCAGCACCCTGACCCATAAGGCTAACCACATTTTCCTGGGGATTCAATATATTCCCATGTTACAACCATTGGGGACAATGTAAATTCTCAATGTTAGCTTGGTGGCTATTTTTTTGTTTTAATTACATTGCATTATGTGACACAGTTTTATAGGCACTGGGATTCCCGCCCCCCTTCCCAAAGCCTCCCCCCATGGTGGATTCCTCCACCTTGTTGCAGTATCACAGTTCAAATTCAGTTGAGATTCTTTCATTGCAAGCATATAAGCTTGGTGGTTATTGACCCTGATACCAGGATACTTCAGCAAAGTGTCTGTGGGGAAATGGAGTTAAAAGGTAAGTTTATTTGAGTGGTAAAAAACCAAACCAAACAAACAAAAACAACTTTGAAATCCATGTGTATTCTTCTTCCTACTACGCATGGAAGACGGCACATTTTTCTCTCCCACTTCCAGGGCTCCCTACCTGCCATCCTCCCCCAAGGTGGGTGACACACAGCTCTGTGAACACTGCAACCACTAGATGACACCCTTCCACCCAAGATGGGAACCCCAAGGGTCTGAAACAGAAGGCTTCACATCTGGAAATCCTGCAGGACCACTGTCATTCATTCCCTCACTCACTCATTCATTTCCTTCCTGTATCCCACATGCTTTAACCTACACTAGATCCCATATCAGACTCTGAGTGCAGGGAGCCGCCAGCCAGGAAAGGAAAGCCCCGGGGCTGCGGGGGAAAAGGCATACCAACAGCTGCATCTATAAGGCAGCTGCTACACAGAGCATTTCATGCATGCTTGGGCCGTGTGTTTGTCATGTGTGTACTTTCTATGCTGCCAATGTCAGACCTCTGTGACTGGCTTTTTTGTTTTTTACATTTATTTAATTTACTTGAAAGAGTTGGGCAGGGGGGAGATGGAGAGAGAAAGAGAGATATCTTACATCTGCTGGTTTACTCCTCCATTGGGTCACAACAGATGGAAGAAAGCTGAGTCAAATTGAAGCCAGGAGTCAGGGATTTCTTCCAAGTCTCCCTTGTGGGTACAGAGACCCAAGGCTTTGGGCCATCCTCTGCTGCTTCCCTAGACTATTATTAGCCCGAAGCTGGATCAGAAGTGGAGTAGCCAGAACTAGAACCTGTGATGCTGGCATCACAGATGGAGGATTAATATGCTATACCACTGCATCAGCCTCAACCGTCTATGGTCTCCTTAGGTCCAGCACCAAGACCCCCATGACAGTGTCTCAGCTACAGCCTAAAGGTCAGGGCAGGAGCCTGTTCTGGGAACAGGCATCCTGCTGCTTCCTCCTGCTCACTCCCATAAGCACAATTCTTGGGGCCGGCACTTTGGCATCTTATATGGGTGCTGGCTTGTGTCCTGGCTGCTCCACTTCAGCTCCAGCTCCTTGCTACTGCACTTAGGAAAGCAACAGAGAATGGCTTGGGTCCTTGGGCCCCTGCATTCACATGGAAGAGACAGAAGCAACTTCTGCTTTGGATTGGCCCAATTGTGCCCATTACAGCCATTTTGGGAGTGAGCCTGCAGATGTGGGATCTGTCTCTATTTCTCCTTCTCTCCGATATCTCTGCCTTCCAAAAATAAAAATAAATAAATCTTAAAAAGCAACAACTAAATTCTTCCTATTGTTCTGAAAGCCAGCATGTTTAGCCCTACTCCCGGAAGCCCCTCCTGACTGCTGCACTTGGTCCTGGTCTTCCCCTTCCTCTCAGCAGGGCTCCTATGATCCGGGTCCTGGCCCACCCGTCTAACAGCCATCTGCATGTGCACTTTCTCCTGTGGAGTGGTCAGGGCCCCTGCTGAGGTTTTTCGCCTTTTATTTGGCTCATGGTAGCAGGCCCAGTTCACAACGAATGTCCATAATTTCTGACCGAGTGAATCCATGAATAGCAAGTGTCAGTAACACACTAGTTGGTATGTTTCTCTTTCTTGCTCATTTGTTGTTTTCTTTCCTGTCTCACAACCACAACCCCTGGCCCTGTCAGCTTGCAGACACCTAAAGGCTCCTCCTTCTCCCTGGCCGTCTCACAGTACACTTTCTCACAGATGGGTGCAGTGGGTGCTGGGCCTAATTCTCCGTGACCTTTTTTCTCTTGTCTTTGAACCAGGCACAGAAGAGGAGCTGGAGGAGCTGTGTGAACAGGCTGTGTGAGGCGGGCAAGCCCAGCTCCAGCCACGAGAGTGCTCCGGACAACTCGGGGGCCCTACCTGGCCCAAATCCTGTTCCTGGGAGAAGAAAGGACCTCAGCAAACACGTCGCTTTGGGCTGTGCTTCCTGGAGCCCCTGGAAGAAGTATGGTCAATGGTGGACGGCAGCAGGTGCCGTTTCCTGCTCCCAGCTCCAGACCTTGTTTGCAGAACATGGCTCCAACACAGCAAGTCTGTGTCCAGCTGGGCAGCCAGCCATGGACTGTATGCACGTGGAGGCCAGTCCCTGGAAGGCTGGTTTTCAGAGGGCAGGAAGTTAGGTAGCCAGGAGTTACAAAGGTGCTGCTCTGGTCCCCAACCCCAGGAGGGCAGGTTCAGCTGAACCTGTGACGCCTTCTCGCCTCCTTCCCCAGGTGAGCTCTGCATACCAATTCTGCCCTCCCACCAAGAGAGCCACTGAGTCAGGGGTAAACCCAGCTCTTCCATTTTCCTCCTTTGCAAGAGGACGGAGGACAGAGCAGAGCCTTAAAAGGGGAGCACCGCAGCTTTTCCAGGACGGCCATTTTCCCCTTCTTGGCCCTAAGGGGAGGGAGGCTCTGGAAGCCCGAGTTGTGTTCCTGATGTGAGCAAGGCACCTTGGAGAGCCTGAGTTGCATCCTGCTGTCTTCAGAGGCCTGTTAGTCCAGCAGCGCCAGCCTCTCCAGGGCCCGTCTCAGCGTCCCTCAGCAGGTGAACAGGAGGAGATTTCTCCTGGACTTCATCCAAGGAAGAGAAGACAGGACTGCAGGAGGCCAGGGACAGCTGAGAATCCCTTCTCTGGGAGAAGTTTTGTCTTGGAGCAGGGACAGCAAGGATTAGGGGAGCACAAAGCAAAAGCTGAGTATGACTCTGGGGTGTGGAGAGTCCAGAGACCTGCCTCCCCAATACAAGCCATACAGCAGGCCCACAACCTACAGAAAGAGCGAGGGAGTGGCCCTGGAGCAGGTGTGGCCTAGGCAGCCTGTCCCATCCCCGGTGGGCAGGAGCCGAGGAGCCTCCTTGGGGTGCTGTTCAGCTCTGGGGTGTCCTGACCATTGCCAGCCCCTCAGGCATTATCCCATATGGAATGTGAATGTGGGGGGCAAAGTGGGCAAAGAGCCTCCATGGGACCCTTCTTTCCTCGGTCAGTGGGAAGACTCACACCTAAATACCCACTTGGGTATTTATATCTGAACCAGACAGAGAGATGCTTGAATCAGGCACTATGTTGAGAAATGTATTTATTTGCTAATATATTTATCCATAAATGCACTCTGGTCTTATGGTCTTGTTGTCATTACAGTAAGTCATTCTGTCCACATGGTGAAAAAAATCAGGGACTACCCTTTTGCTTAGGAGGTTTAGGGAAGAATGGAGAGCATGGCAAAAAGGACTTTCTGCATGTGTGTACATGTGTTTTAATTGCTATTTGAAAGAGCCACAAAGAATGAAAGAGAGTGATCCTCCGTCCACCAATTCACTCCCCAAATGGCCACAAATGCCAGGGTTGGGACCAAACTAAAGCCCCGAATCTGGAGCTTCGTCTAGGTCCCCCATGGCCATCCCCCGCTGCCTTCCCAGGCACACTAGCAGGGCACCTGAGGGACTCAGACTTGCCCCATGGGATGTGAGCATCACAGCACTGGCCCGAGCACAGCTTCAAGGGGAGGGAAGAAGGGCACACGCTTGGATTTCCATCCCCGCTCTGTCGATAGTTAATTTTAGGGCCTTGAGCAAATTGCCTCTGCCTCACTTTGTGCATTCACAGAATGGCGCCCACCTCCCAGGGTTCCGGGAGGGTTTCTGTATGACAGTGGAGACACGATCCCAAAGTGGGGGGTGGACAGCCCCCCACAAACAGGCCTTCCTTGAAAGAAGCTAGTTTTTTTTTAAACATTTACATATATATATATATATAAATATATATATATAATATATAATATATAAATATATAAAAATATATAATATATATAAATATATAAAATATATAAATAAATATAAATATATAAATAAATATAAATATATAAATAAATATAAATATATATAAATAAATATATATATATTTTATTACAAAGTCAGATATACAGAGAGGATGAGAGACAGAGAGGAAGATCTTCCCTCCGATGATTCACTCCCCAAGCGACTGCAATGGCCGGTGCTGTGCTGATCCGAAGCCGGGAACCAGGAACCTCTTCCGGGTCTCCCATGCGGGTGCACCTGAAGCTCCAGCCTAGACCCTCACAGGCGTTCAAGGCGGGTCGTGCTGGTCATGGAGACGGCCCCGGGCCCGAGGAGACCCTCGCCCACTCCCTCATGCCACCATCTCGGCTTCTCCACCGAAGGTTGGGGAGGGGCGCTGACCATCAGTGGCCGAGTTTCGAACCTGCGTGCACTGCTTGTATTTCCCCACAGGATAAAACGGAATAAAGGAGAAAAAAAAAAAAAAGCCAGGCGTCCCACACACATTCCTTACTAAAAGCTCAGGGCTACTTCTCGTATAAACCATCAGCCGCACCGATCAAACCTGCACAGGGATTTTTAGGAACACACGGTGCGCTTTCCGCGCGTGGGCTCGCGGGCCACCGGTCCCCGAGGACGGAAGCCCCCTAGGACACTGTCGCCTTTCGGGAAAGGCGTTCTAGATTTGTTTTCGCTTTTCAAACGGAGCTCCACTGTCACCGCCTAAGGACACCGGAGCCCCGGGAGAGACCTGCGGCGTTAACCCTGCGGCCTGCTAGGCCTCCGTGCTCCGGCGCAGGCGCCGCCCCGCCCCGCCATCGCCCCGCCCCCAGCCATCGCCCCGCCCCCAGCCATCGCCCCGCCCCCAGCCATCGCCCCGCCCTCAGAGACCTCCCCCAAGGTCCGCAGTTCTGTTTTCCCCGCCCGGCGGAGGGAGAAACCATCTCTTCAGGTGGCGGGGGGGGGGAAGATTGCGCGCGCAGGAAGAGGAGGAACCAGGCGCCGGATATCAACGCACGCACGCTGCGGCAGCGACTGTTTACTTCCGGCGTTCGTGAAGCTGGCGGCGGTGTCTTCACCTGCTGCGGGTCCTGTGCATTCCGTCTTGGAAGATGGCCCTGGAGACGGTGCCCAAGGACCTGCGGCACCTACGGGCTTGCTTGCTGTGTTCGTTGGTCAAGGTGTCTGTCGGGGCGCGCGGTGAGGGGAGTGGGAGGCGAGGCTGTGCCGGTCGCCGGGCAGCAGGCGTGGCCGGAGGTCTAGGCCTGGCGCTTTGGCTGACCTGGTAGGAGCTGGAGTCGGAGGAGGGTGAGGGTTCCCGACCCTGGGAACTCGGTTTACCCCACCAGAGGGACCCGGCCCAGCCCCTCCAGCCTGACCGACCCTGGGGACCCGGCCCAGCCCCTCCAGCCTGACCGACCCTGGGGACCCGGCCCAGCCCCGCCAGCCTGACCGACCCTGGGGACCCGGCCCAGCCCCGCCAGCCTGATCTGGTGCAGTAGGGAAGGACTGGCCCGGTTGGAGCTCATGGTTCTCTTCCCCCCATCAGACTATCGACCAGTTCGAATACGACGGCTGTGACAATTGTGATGCGTACCTGCAGATGAAGGGCAACCGGGAGATGGTGTATGACTGCACCAGCTCCTCCTTTGATGGGTAAGCCTCCCTCATAGCCGGTCACGCTCCTCCTGTCCACACAGGGAGGACATGCAGGACCCTAGGCCTGGTCGGATTCGGGGGTTCCTGAGCGCCCAGTGCAGTGCAACACTTGACGTGGTGACTATTTCAAAAACGGTGGGGACTGTGTTTCCCTTGTGCTCTGCCTAGTATGGGGCCTGGAGAGGAGACACTAAGTGCTGACTGCACCAAATCCCTTTTGAAAATGAAGGGGAAGGAGGGTACAGTAAGGACAGATTACTGCCCACAGCTGAAGCTCTTAGGGGTCTCCCTAAGGAGATCCTCCCCTTTTTTTAAAAATCCATTAAGGTTTTATTTGTTCTGTTATTTTAATATCATTTGCGTAGTTGAGAGTGATGCTTGCCCTTGAGGGCCTATGGCAGGGAGGAAGCGGGGGGCAGGGTGTGACATGTGTTTCAGCTTTTATTTTTGCTCCCTGTGTGGGCAGGGGCTGAGGAATAGGGATCACTCCTCAATGTATTTTTATTTGTAAACATGTGTTGCATCTGTAGAAAAGAGACTTGGAGAGGATTTTCCCCCCTCTGTGTTTTGTTGTCGGTGATGCCAGCTGAGAGTGTCCGTAAAGTGAAGCCAGACTGGTAGCACAGGAGCAGATCATGCTGCTGTGTCTCTAGCTGTTGGAGCTGCGTGTCCAATCTGGGGCTGATGTCTCCACACGCGTGTGACCCAAGTGTGGACTCTGGTGATTCAGGCTCACCCGTGTGGCTGTTCTTCATCTGCACGGTGGGAACCGTGATGATGACTTTGGAGCTGAGCCTGACAGAACCGGGCGCTTGCCTCATTTGTCAGCATTGATGGTGCTCTGCAGAGTGTGGGCAGGGTGTTGGTGTGCACCATTGTGGGTATAGGGTGAACTTCCCCACAGTGGGAGCCAGAGGACACTGTACTTTTGGGGTTATGCCTGTTTTGGACTTAAGATTTGGGAAGAAAGATGTTGGTGTGGAGCTCTGATTTCTGTTTGTGGGGTGCATACTGGGGTCCTCTGTTCCCTTTGTCCATTTCTTAGCACTGGAGCGATCATTGTGAGCAGGTGAAGTGACTACTGTGTGTGGGCAGAGCATCCTGTAAACTGCAGTGAGATAGGGAGAGTTCTATTCTAAGACAGCTTCTCCTAAGATGCAGGGTGAAGTTTTGCTGTACTTGTACAGCTCAGGGGCATTAGTGTAGTCACATTGTTGCCTGGTCACCAGCATCTCCAGAACACTCTCACCATTGCCCCCCTCCAGTACTAGCTAACCACTGTCCTGTTTTCTAAAGATTTATTTCTGTTTTTATTGGAAAGGAAGATTTTTTTTTTTTTTTAAAGATTTATTTTTATTATTTTTTCATTGGAAAGGCGGATATACAGAGAGGAGAGACAGAGAGGAAGATCTTCCATCCGATGATTCACTCCCCAAGTGAGCGCAACGGGTTGATACTATGCCAATCCGAAGCCAGGAGCCTCTTCCGGGTCTCCCACGTGGGTGCAGGTTCCCAAAGCTTTGGGCCATCCTCCACTGCTTTCCCAGGCCACAGGCAGGGAGCTGGAAGGGAAGCGGGGCTGCCGGGATTAGAACCGGCGCCCATATGGGATCCCGGGCATGCAAGGCGAGGACCTTTAACCACTTGCGCCACCGCGCTGGGCCCTTAAAGGGAGATTTACAGAGAGAAGGAAAGAAAGATCTTGCGTCTGCTGGTTCACTACCCCAGTGGCTGCAATGGCCGGAGCTGAGCCAGTCTGAACCCAGGAGCCAGGAGCCTCCTCTGGATTTCCCATGCAGGTGCAGGGTCCCAAGGTGTTGGGCCATCCTCCGCTGCTTTCCCAGGCCATGAGCAGAGAGTGGAGCACTCCGGACACAAACTGGCGCACGAATGAGATCCCAGCTCTTGAAGGAGAAGATTAGCCACTGAGCCATTGTGTTGAGTCCACAAACGCTCTTTTTTATGTCTTTAAGGGATTTAACTGCTCTAGATAGTTGATAGAACTAAAATGATGGAACTTTCGCCCTTTTGTGACTGGCTTGTCCCACTCAGCGTTGTGTCTTGTGGCACGTATCAGTTTCTTTTCTCAGCTGAGGCTGTTCTGCACGTGCTTATGCGGCCTTTGTTTCCCTGTTCGCCTGCTGCTGCTCACTTGGGCTGCTCCCATCTTTGGGTTGGTTTGTTTGTTTTTGTTTTTTTAAGGTTTATTTTATTTTTATTGGAAAGGCAGATATACAGAGAGGAAGGGAAACAGAGAGGAAGATCTTCCGTCCAATGATTCACTCCCCAAGTGACCGCAATGGCTGGTGCTGAGCCAACCCAAATCCAGGAGCCAGGATCTTCCTCCAAGCCTCCCATGTGGGTGCAGGAACCCAAGGCTTTGGGCCGTCCTTGACTGCTTTCCCAGGCCACAGGCAGGGAGCTGGATAGGAAGTAGAGCTGCCAGGATTAGAACTGGCACCCTTATGGGATCCTGGTGCATTCAGGGTGTGGACTTTAGCCACTACACTATCGCCCTGGGCCCTGGGTTGCTCTCATCTTTGGATCAGTGTATAGAATGTCTGTGGCCTTGAGAGTACAAACGCTTGCTCATTTTCTGCTTTTGGTTCTTGGTTCTTCTGTGTTTAGTAGATTTGTTATGTATGTGTATGTCACCAGTGTTCTTGCTACTGGGGAAGGATGGTGAAGTTAATAAGGAAAGAGAATGCTCATCCAGCACTGACACTGCTCAGCCCATTTTTCCTTGAATTTTGACCTTTACTAATGAAATGCTGGAGAGGTTATATATGTGTTACAGACCACCTAGGGGACTGATACAATAGCTCAACTGGTTGATGTTTCTCTTGCAAGTGCCCACATTCCAAATGAGCACTGGCTCCTGTCCTGGCTGCTTCACTTCCCATGCAGCTCCCTGCTTGCGGCCTGGGAAAGCAGTCGAGGACGGCCCAAAGGTTTGGGACCCTTTTACTTGCTTGGGAGACCTGGAGGAAGATCCTGGCTCTGGATCAGCTCAGCTCTGACTGTTGTGCCCATCTGGGGAGTGGGCCAGTGGATGGAAGATCTTTCAATAATAATAATAATAATAATAATAATAATAATAATGATAGTAACAGCAGAGCTTGGTGTGGGCCAGCACCTTGTGATATAGCAAGGTAATCCACTGCATGCAGTGCTGGCATCTCATCTGGATGCTGGTTCATGTCCCAGCTGCTTTATTTGTGATCCAGCTCTGTTAATGAACCTGGAAAAGCTGCTTAAGATGGCCCATGTACCTGGGCCCCTAGCTCCATGTGGCAGAGCCAGCTTGGCTCCTAGCTTTGGCCTAGTCTAGCCCTGGCCATTATTGCCATTTGGAAAGTGAGCCAGAGTACAGAAGAACTCTATCTCTGCCTCTCCCTCTCTGTTGCTCTGTAACTCAGCCTTTCAGATATATTTTTTTTAAGATTTATTTATTTTTATTGGAAAGTCAGATATACATAGAGGAGGAGAAACAGAGGGAAAGGTCTTCCGTCCGATGATTCACTCCCCAAGTGACCGCAACAGCCGATGCTGCGCTGATCCGAAGCCAGGATCTAGGAACCTCCTCCAGGTCTCCCACATGGGTGCAGGGTCCCAAGGCTTTGGTCTGTCCTCGACTGCTTTCCCAGGCCATAGGCAGGGAGCTAGATAGGAAGTGGAGCTGCCAGGATTCGAACTGGCACCCATATGGGATCCCGGTGCATTCAGGGAGAGGACTTTAGCCACTAGGCCACGGCGCTGGGCCCATCACATTATGTTTTAAGAGTTTGTTAAGTCTTAACTCATTTTTTGTTGGGAAGACTGCAGTTCTAACTCAGTTGCCGGTCTGCATGAGGCCCCAGAACCCTGGTGTTGCATTGGCTGTAAGCAGTCATACTGGCAGTGTGCTGCTGAAGCCACCCTGTTTTCCCAGGGACTCAGCCTGGTGAGACGATGTCCTTGAGCGTGGTTGTCCAGTGGCCTGGGGCCAGAGGAATAAAGGACCCTTGTCAGTTCCTGTTTGCCCTGCTTTCCTGTCCATACTTCCGACTTGTTTTTTTATTCCTGTCCTGGAATCCTTGTGCTGGCTGGGCACTCCGTCCCCTGGAGCCTGGGCGGCCCCACTGACTATTTCTTTTTTCCCCTCCCTAGAATCATCGCCATGATGAGTCCCGAGGACAGCTGGGTCTCCAAGTGGCAGCGAGTCAGTAAGTATCTCCCTTTCTCCTGTCCTGGCTCATTGCCCTGGTGTTAGATGCCTCAGTTTCCATGGGGAAGTCCTAAATGAGCAGGAGAACAAACTTGGGGAGGGAGGAAGGGTGGGATTGCAGGAAAGACCTGTCCCATGCCCTAGAGTCACTTGCAGCCAAAAAATGTTTTCTTTTGGAGTTGCAGCATGTCTTTCATTGTAGTTTAAGCCTCCAGTTGGTCTTTGGTCTTTACTTCCAGTGAAACCTCCTTTCTTCTCTCTTAGGTAACTTTAAGCCAGGAGTGTATGCGGTCTCAGTCACTGGTCGCCTGCCCCAAGGTAACAACGGTCATGACAGCCACTCTTCATTTACTATACTGGGCTCGGCTGAAGTCCTGTACATGGTTACCAGTCCTTCCAACTTTATTTGAAAGGCAGATTTACAGAGAGGAGAGACAGCGAGAGTTTCCTTCCACTGGTTCACTGCCCAGATTACCACCATGCTGAAGCTGGGCCAGTCCAAAGCTGGGAGCCAGAAATTTTTTCTGGATCTCTCACATGGGTACAAGGGCCCACAGACTTGAACCATCCTCTGTTGCTTTGCCGGTCCATAAGCAGGGAGCTGGATTGAAATTGAAGCAGCTAGGACTAGAACTGGCACTCATGGGTGCTGGCATTGCAGGCAGAGGATTAGCCTGTTGGACCACTGTGCCAGTCCCAGTCCGTGGAACTTTGAGGTTGTAGATCCAGAACCAAGTCAGCCAGCTGAGGAGGAGCCAGAACCCAAAGCCTTCTGGCTTGGAGTGAATACCTATGTCCCACTTGTTGTTGGTCCTTGCCTGGCTCTCGGTGGTACAGGGCCACCGGCAGGACTGGATGTAGTCTTGGAATTCCAGTTTGTGGGTCGCTCTTCTTGGGGTCACAGCGGAGGAGGGTCTTTGCCTAGTCTTCAGAATCTTCCGTCACCAAGCTGGTTGTTTTCCTGTCCCAGGAATCGTGCGGGAGCTGAAAAGTCGAGGAGTGGCCTACAAATCCAGAGACACGGCTATAAAGACCTAGCGAGATTGGGGGTAGCCGGCACTCGGCCCTCCACCTCCCATCTTCTGCATCCTATCTGTTGTGAAAGTAGATGGACTGAACTCAGAATACTCCCTGCTCTGCGGTGCCCCTGGAGAGCCACGCCCCTGGCCCTGGGCCTCTGCGGTGCTCAGACCTCTGTTGAGAGGGGTGGGGCTTCATCGGCAGAGACTGAATGGAGGGCAGGGTGGGCTGCCGGTTTGCCTTCCCGAGGCCTGGGGCTCTTGCCCATAGCAGACCTGTTGCAGATGCCAATAAAGCCCTAGGACTTTGCTCAGGCTGTGAGACACTTCTTGCCTCCCGGTCGCTTTCTCTTAGCCATGCACAACAAGAGCTTGCCCTGTAAGTGTCTGCCCAGAATGGCAGAGTCTCTTATGCTCCCTGTCATCTGAGTGAACCTCCAGGGCTGCCATCGTCCCTGTGTGCTCCCACAGCTGTCCCTGGGATGTCTGCTGACCTGGTGCCAAGGTGGCCCCTCGGCTTGGCGTCCTTGTGGCTTCTAGCTGCGTCTTGCTGTCCTCCAGACCTGCACATGTTACCCCTTGAAGACGTCCTGAGACTTCCCCGTGCCCTTTGCACTGGACCATGTTTTTCTTTTCCTGTATGTTTTTTTTTTTTGTTTGTTTGTTTGTTTTTTTTGCTGTTCTTCCTATACCTTAGGCCGCTGCCGTTTACTCATATCTCCCATTCCATTAACTGGGGATGTGCACACCACAGGTGCCTGCTGGGTGAGCCCTTTCCTCCTGTGCCCCAGTGGGTGGCTTTGAGTAGAGCCACATTACTAGCCAAGGTGATTCACTCATACAGCCAGAAATTCACCATCAATTCTCAGTTATTTAAATTTCCACAGAAATCCTGCTAGGGTCCCATGTTGATTTTCCTGTTTTGTTTTTCCCTCCATGTGTAAAATGGGAGTTACCTCTGCCCCTTTGCCTCAGGTTTGTTATGATAAGATGAAGCCACGTGATAATTCTATAATGTGACTCATAAAAACTGAAACCTATGTGCTCTCTGTTCAGCTATTCTTGAACATGTACAGTAAGTGCACCATTAGACAAAATAGTGGGGCAGAAGTGCTGAGCCCACAGCTGCTGGGAGAGCTGTGCCTCGGGGTAGAGGTGCCTGCCCCAGGGCCGTGTGCCCCTTCACCACCTGGTGTTGCTAGTGAGTTGGTTTCTCCTGTTACCTGCGCACTGGGGTGTGTGGAAGGGAGGGGAAGAGCTGACTTGGTCCATCACTGCTTGTCCTCATGAGCTGGTGGCAAAGGTGCTGGCACTAGCTGGACTGCTGTGTCCATCTGTGTGTGGGTCCTCAAACCAGAGCCATGTTCTCGGTGCCTGTAGAGTCCAAGGGAATGATCACTTAACCTTAATTGCTAATGAGTTTTGCAGGGATTGCCCAGTCTTGCCACTGGAGGATTTGCATGGATGTGACTTAGTTGTCTCGTTCAGACTTGAGAGGGGTGTTGGGAAGCACTGCCGCCAGGCCGGGGTCCGGGTCGAGAGGGAAGGAGGTGGGTTTCAGCAAGAGTGCCCAAGGCCCCGCAGCCAACGCCTGACTTTCACTGACTGTCTCAAAAAGTCCCTTGGAAAGCCCCGACTCCTGTCCTGTGCGTCGTACCCGGACGTGGTTGTTCAGTGAGAATGGAAACAGTTGTGGGGAGGGCAGGCGAGAGGAGGTGTGCACAAATAACCACATAGGCTGTCTGGGCCCTAACTGTCGGCCTGCAGGAAGGGCAGGAGGCAGCCTTTGGATGTGTGGGGGAGGAGGATCACAGTGGCTGTGCTGAGGAGCTGCTCGCCCTTCCGAGGAGCTGGAAGGTGCGAGGGGTGGCAGGCTGCAGACCCGTTCCCTAGGAGCCCAAAGACACAGGCTGAGGTGGCGAATGAGGCTGTTGGCAGAGGGAGTCCCAGACACGGGCGCTGGCGAGTGGCATTCTGCAGCTATGCGAGCAATCTGCCAGTGAGCTGTCAAAAGGATCAGCCCCTCTTGCCTGCTACAGCTGTGCGTGTGCCCAAGGCCAAGTTCATCGTGGGCTCTCAGTCCACAAGGGAAAGGCTCCAGTCAGAAAGAAACTAGAATCATAGTGTCTAGGCTGCCTCACACTTGTCTGCTAGTTCCACGTTCTCCACTCTTTACCTCCCACATGCTGGGGGGTCAGGTGCTTACACATGAATGCGGCTGCCAGCCCAAACAGGGACTGATACCTGATAGAGCAAGGATCAAGATCTTCTGGTCTTGTTGGGGAAGGCCTAAACTCCATTTGGGTCCACCGGGTCTGGGGACTGAGCCTTGTTTTGGGTGTGGCCCCTGTCTTGTTAACTCCCAGCCTGCCCCTCTGTGGCATCTGATCTCTTTGTGTGGACGAAAGAGACAGGATATTAATACTGAAGAGCAGACTATCCGTCTTACCCTGGTGTTCTGGTTCATGTTTTATATCAAGACAGCCTGTTGTGTGAACAGTATTTTACAGTTGGCAAGGAGAAGGGGCTTTTGCATCCATGGTCCCATTTGAGCCTCGTAAACCCTTGGTCTCAGCATCCTTAGGAATGATGAGACAGGCTCTAAGACCAGGCCAGGATCAGGAAGTTGGTTCCGGGGCTGTTTCCGCCAGTTATCCCTACACCGGGCCCCTCCTGCCTTTGGGGTGGTTCAGGGAACCGGTGTGAAGCATGTACTACTTTGGGTGAAGATAACAACACGTTGGCCCAACCACCACCTCTGCTTCCCAAGAAGGGCATGGGGGACCTGTGTGGAGATTGGAAACCAGGCCAGGCCTGCTTCAGTTCCTCTACCTATATCTTGGCATTTCACTCCAGCTGTTCCTAGCACTTACTGACCCTACACACCCAACCTCTCTGTCTCCTCCCCCGCTCCTTCCATCTGTAGCCCAGTTACCCTGCTGCTGCACTGAGACTTGTGTCCAATGAAAGGCACAGTGTCTGCGTTCCAGCCCTGTGGCTTTTTTCTAGTGGATGTTACTAAATGCAGCTAACAGAGCCATGGTATTCAGTGGCAGGATAGTAGTTATCTGTTGAAAAGGGCACGAAGGGTGTGTCAGGTGATGGTTGCATTTTAAAGAAAGATTTATTTGAAAGGCAGAGTTAGAGAGAGGGATCTTCCATCTGCTGGGTCACTCCCCAGTTGGCCCCAGTGGCTCTGGTCAAGCCAGGCTGAAGCCAGGAGCTTCTGCATCTCCCATGTGGGTGGCAGTACACTAAGCACGTGAGGTGAGCCCTCTTCTGTTGCTTTCCCCAGGCCACCAAGCAAGGAGCTGGATCAGAATTGGAGCAGCTGGGATGTGAACCAGTGCCCATGTGGGACCTGTTACAATGCCAGCTCCCTGTGTATATATAATATATATTATATGCTTTCTGCTATTTAGATGTAAGATCCTAAATATAGATTGAACTTGCAGTTGCTCTAAGTCACTGTTAAAAACCTCCATTTTTGTATCATGTGGTGAAATGGTTCCAGGACTGATTGTTTTTTACCTCCTTGATTCCTGTCAGCTCCATTGCTGTTGTGTAGCTGTCTCCCTTTTGAGCCAGACTGAATGGCCATGCTTGGTAAAAATTGCTGTAGAGTGGGTGTTGGGGTTCAGAGACCTTCCTCTGAAGCAAAGTGGAGCCTCAGGGCTAAAGCTGCAACCTCAGAACAGACTCTGGCTGTGTGCTAGGAGGATGGAACCCCAAAGACCAGGTCAGCCTGACCTCCAGGGAAAGTCACCCCCTCTTTGTGTGTCCTACAGTACCTGCTCAGGACCTTTCTCTTAAAGCTGCAATGTTTCCCTTGAAAGAAAAGTTAAGAAATGGGGAAGAAATATGATTTCTGTTTTTAAAAAGTAACTTCACCGAGGTCCAGAAGCCTTAACTGCCTACTACCCTGTCTGACTCCTCACACACTAATTTCCCACAGGACCAGCTGTGGCTGTTGTGGCCATTTGGGGAGTGAACTAGGGATGAGAGACCTCTTTCTGCTCCCCTTCTCTCAGTAAATTCTGCCCTTCAAATAAATAAATAAACTTGGGGGGAAAAAGCTACAATGTTTCTTTTTGCCTCAAATGAAAAAGTCCCAAGGCATGGTGGCAGCCTGGGGCTGAGACAGTCAAGGAGCACTCGGGCCATTTCCTGCCCCGTGGGCTCTCTCCCTGCCAGCTGAGGGCTACAGAGACAGCTGGGGCGGCTTCAGACGCTAGGGTGGGGGACCCCAGCTTCTCTTCAAACTTGATTCCTCGTTCCTCTTCCCAAACCCAGTAACTGCCACCCCCTGTTCATCCCCTTCCCCCCTGCTGGGAAATACCTGAAAGGAAGTAAGCACTCAGGGTCAGCAGCCAGGAAGTGGGGGTTTAACTGTCACCTCATCCCTGGGGGCTTGAGTAGCAGAAGACAGAGGGGAAATGCAAATCCACACTGGAGAGGGGGCAGGGGTGGGAGGGTTGCCCCAGCTGTCCTCCTGGGCCCAGTGGTCCTGACTGTGACCTTGAAGGAAGGGAAGGGCCACAGGAGGGAGGGAGGGATTCAGGCGCCCCACCCGGGCAGGCAGCTGCAGCACTTTCTCTGGGTGGTCTGGCAGGCTCACTTCCCGACCCTGCACCCTGAGAAGTGGGGAGATATGATGGGGGCAGGGTCTCAGGTATGGAGATGGGGTACAATCCCATAGGACAAGCAGCGAGCTGGAAATGGCCGTGTCCCTGAGGGACTGGAGGGACGTGTAGTCTGTATCCGCAGCGGGAGAGACTGTGGACACAGGGCAGCTCCCTGTGCCTCCTTTATCCCATTTACAGACCCAGGAGCCAGACCCCAGAACCAGCTGGTGTCCCTGCAAAGGAGTCACAGCAGCTGGAGGCTGCGTGGGCTTGTGTCCCTACAGTAACAGTCACTTTCACTCAGATGGCAAGTTCTAGGTCCAAACCAGCCCCCTCTATGATTGCGTGGGACCCTTGGTGCCATCCCATGAGGCCTCCTTGTTCCCCTTTCACAGAAGAGAAAGCAGTTTCTGTCTTGTCACTTGCCTGGCGTTAGTGGCCAGGCCGGCAGCCCAGCCCATTCGCCTCGTGTGAGACTCAGGTCCTCGGGTCTCCCTTCCCTTGTGCATGGCAGAAGGGGGTCAGGGGCTCATAACTGCCACGCAGGGCATAGGGGTCCTCCTCATCCTCAGGTGACCTTGAGACCCAGCTCCCTGGTGGTGCTTCCTTGGGATGGTGGGACACTGACCTCATCATTGGTCTCTTTGGGGTACAGCCACCAATGCCTCACTGCCCAAACACGCCCTCGCCCCTGGAGGGCGGCCTGGTCCCCCATCCCCATTTAGTCCCTGGCCTCACTGTCTCCCAGCCCAAAGCCAAAGCCGCAGCCCTGTGATGGGCCGCCTGCACCCCATTGGCCCGCCTGCGATCATTTGCCCTTATTTGGCCAGGCTGGCTGCAGACCAGGCCTCCACCCAGCCTGGCCTCCCTCCCCCCAACACCCAGGCCTGTCTCTCTCACTTCGTCTTTTTGAGGTTTGAGCCTCGCTTCAAACGCACTTTCTGGTTGAGTCACTTTAACGGCTCCGGGGCTGTGAACTGCTGCAGCCCACTGCTGCTGCCAGTGCTGGGGCACAGTGCTGCGCTGGCCTTGGTGGCCAACCCTCTCTCTTCTGACTGCGTAATAGGCTCAGAAGGAAGAGGATGGGGTGACCACTGGCCATAGGAGAATCTGAAGACCCCTGGGTTACCTGGTTAGACCCCCAGAGGGGCAGGGACATCTACCCTGTCCCTCGCTGCTTTTCCCAGCTTCCTTCTCTTGGAGTTTAAGATGAAGCTGCTGCTCCCCCAGAGACCTGTTCCTTGTAGGGGCACTCCAAGTCAAGTCCCCCTCCGGGGAACAGAAACTCACAATGTAGATTCTTGGCCGCTTTTCAGGAAGGTGAAACAACCTCAGAATTTCCGGTTCCTCAGCTCTGAGATGGGGACCCCCATCATTTACGCTGTCGATCAGCATGACCAGCCCCTCACTTCCATACTGAGCACCTTCCCCCAGATCCCTGGGCGTCAGGGCTGAGCTAGAGGGTTGTACAGCTGCCCTCCCAGAGCCAACTCTCCCTCCCGCTGCTGGCCTCCTGGGCACCTGGGGCCTTGTAGGGGCCAGAGGGCGGTGGGAGGGGACAGATAACCCTTGGCCTCTTGTCCCCAGGCGAGATAAGAGGAAAATTCTACAAAAGAGTGCTCCCAAGCCCCCCACCCTGTCTTCCTTGGACTTGAGAAGGTCTGTCCTGAGCCAACTGGGAGGGCCCGTATCTGCACAGGGGGTCTGTGTCAGACTGAGTCACAGGCACTGCCCCTTCCTCCCCCGGGGTTTCTGGGCACCCTCACTATTAGGGACTTTCTAGAGTACAAATAGGTCTTCTGGTCAACGTCCTACCTGATTTTTTTTATTAAGTGAATCTACTTTTTTTTTTTCTCCCTTATTTTATTTGAAAGGCAGTAAGAGAGACAGAGGAAAAAGATCTTTCATCACTGGTTCACTCCCCAAGTGTATGCAACAACCAGGGCTGGGCCAGGCCAGAACTAGGAACCTCGGGCTTCAATCTGAGTCGGGTCCCAGAGCTACCGTCTTCTACCTCTAGGGTGCATGTTAGCAGAACACTGCATCACATCAGAGTAGTCAGGACTCAAATCGGGCACTACCATAAGGGACACAATAGGGGATGTGGCAGTCTAAGCCCTGTATTTAATTATTTAATGTTTATGTAATTATTTGAAAGGCAGAGTTACAGAAGGAGGGGGGGAAGACAGAGAGAGAATCTTCTATGTGCTGGTTCACTTCCCAGATGGCTGTAACAGTGGAGACTGGGCCAGATCAAAGATCTCCCTCGAGGATGGCAGGGGCTCAAGCACATGTGCCATCTTCTGCTGCTTTCTCACGTGCATTAGCATGGAGCTGGATCAGAAGTGGGGCAGCTGGGACTCAAACTGGCACACACATGGGATGGCAACACTGCAGACAGCTATACCACAACAAGCCATCTTGATTTTAGCCTCTGTACCAAAGGTCTGTCCCTTGCCACCCCAGCTTTATAGATGAAGAAACAGAGTTGGGTCAGTGAATTGGGGGCCAATATGGTGATGCATCCATCCTGCCTTACCCTGCTTTGAGCTGCAGTGTGGAGACCAGAGCTCTTGTCTTTGGTCCCCAGGTGTGGTTGTGTTTGGTGACACTGAAGTTAGGCACACAGGGGGTTGGGCTGATGAAAACTCATAGAGGGCTCTAGGATAGGAGCCAGCCCTCACACACACACAGTTCATATGCAGCCGTTACAACTGTAGCAGGTGCAGCTGTGAGTCTCCAGGCACCTGGGGGTGGAGGAAGCCAGGAGGGAGCTTTCATTTCCCTGCTTGTGGGCCCAGGAGATCCCAGAGGAGAATGCTCCTGCTTTCACATCTACTCCCATGTCAGGGTGACCTCCCTCCTCCTCTCCCAACATTGCACCCCTTCTCCCAATGCTACCTCTTCCTACTCAGCCTTGAGCAGAGGCTGCCTGCCTTCTGCCCATCTCTGGGCTTGCAGCTCGCTTTCCTGACTCAGGGCTATTCACTGCTTGACCTTGGATGCTCTGATCCCCAGAGAACAGAGTCGAACCCCTGTTCTGGGTGGGCCGCTGCGCTCTGGAATGGTCCTGGGTCAGAGCAGAGAGAAGAGCCTGAAGTTGAATTCTGGATGGTGCAGGCCATGCCTGGGGAACATAGCTTACCCTTCCTCCCTGCCTGGAGCCCTTGGCAATCCCCGGCTCTAGGTAAAGATGACATGGGCATTCTCAGATTCTCAGACCACTTCTGTTTTGCACCTGCTTCCCCCGGCTGGCCGGCTAGGGAGAGGGGAAGGAGTCTCCACATGTGGGACAACTGATTCCCAATAGTCTTGACACCATGTTCAATGCTGGGCGACTCAGTTTCTCTCCTCCATGGCCTGGCCTGCCCCAACCTAGCTCCCTGGAGGGCGGGTCCTCTCTGCCTCCTCTGCTTCCTGTTTGTGAGTGGTTAGGTCTTGCGGCTTCGCTCCCCTCGTCTCTACGCAAGCAGGTTATCTGGGCTGCCATCTCTGTGTTCTCTCCTGCTCCCCTGCCTGCCTGCCCACCCACCCACTGGGCGCTTAGGCTCATGTGGCTTGAAGAGAGGGTTTGGTTTTCTCCCTGACCTTCCTTTGTGAACCGTGAGCTCTGGTCATTTCTCCCACCTCCTGTGCCTGCTCGCCTTGGAGACTTAGGCCTGGAAAAGCTCTTATTCTCTCTTGCTCTTGCATGGTCTCTCCTACATTCCCTTCCACTTGCACTTACTTCCTCCAAGAAGCTCTCTCTGATGGGCCCTGGGTCTTTGAGATTGCCCCTCCAGCACCCAGTTGCCCAGCTGGTAGCTCCTGCCCACCCACGTGAAGGCCTACATTGTGCTTGCTGCCATGATTTTGTGAGATGTCGGGGTGTGTGCCGGGATGTATGTGTGTTCTGTTTCACTACCCCGCACCTTCCCCCGGCTTCCCTGCTCACTCCGTGTAGGATCTGGGCGCTCCCATCAGACCTGAAGCACTGCCCTTGCTTTGGGTACAAGTAGCTCATGCACACCAATCCACAACTCCCCCACCTCTGCCGCATTGTTCATCCAACCTTGAGTGTCCAGGGACAGGTTCTCTGATTGTGTCCCTTGTTCCTCAGCTCACCTTGACACACACAGGTGGCCGTCTGAGGTTGCTGAGCTGGAGGTGGGAGCAAGGACGTGTGAGCCTGGAGCATGCTCCAGTATCCCAAGCCCAGGCTCCCATCCCCTCCCTCTCACCTGGTGAAGGGCTGGTCCCACCCTGTGGCTGCTGCAGCTGCCCCTACCCTCTGACCTTGCCTGAGTGGGAAGCCGACCCCTGAAACAGGACGGGCGCTGAGATGGGCCTTGGAGGGTAGTGTCCAGCAGAGCCTGCGAGCTGAGGTTGCCAGGCTCAGTGTGTGACCAGGAGTGGAGACAGGAGTGAGAGACAGGCCTCTTTCCCTGAGGGGCTGTGGTCTCCACCCATCCCCAATGCCTTCTGGGCATCCTCCTGTGCCCTGGCCCTGGGTTCCCAGGTGGGGCTGCCTGTGTCTTTCAGGGAGGAGGACTTTCTCAAAGCCTATATCTTAGGACACATCTGGTGGGTTCTCTGGATTTTGTGTGTGTCCAAAGGTACCTGCTGGTCAGTCGCATGGGTCACACATGTGGGTTATGCTGGCCCAGGGCAGAGCTTCCGGGATGGCACCCCTGGTGTATGTGCAAGCGGACACCCGACCCCGCACGCCGTATTTCTGACACTTCTTGATGTTTCTGTGTTTGTGATGGACTCTGCCCCTTCTCCTATCCTGGATTTTGTCTCAGCAGGACTGAGAGTCCTGGCTGGGTTTGGGGTGGGGGAATGGGAGGCCAGAATGTGGACATGCTGAGCCCTTCGGAATGGGGGCCAGCAAGGGCCCAGCCCCTCTGGGAAGCTGCAGACTGCTTGCAGAAGCTCTGTCAGCAAAGAGGCTGGTCCCCGGCTCCCTCCAGGAGAGAACAAGCCAGTGGTGGTGGTCTATGGGCAGTGGGGACGCTCAGAGAGAGACTGGCCTGGTTTCCCAGGGGAGCAGCAGTAGCCATGCCACCCCACCCCCACTCCCCGCCACCTTGCTAGGAAGAGAAGAAGACCTGGGTGGAGGCAGCTAGGTGACAGGGTACCCCTTGGAACCTCAGTTGAGGCTGGGCCCAGGTATTAGCTCCCTGGCTCCCACCCGGGGGGCACCTCTTCATGCCTGAGAACACCCTCAGTAGGGGTTGCTGGAAATGAGCTGGGGCTGGAAGTATGGTCCTGGAGGCTGGGGGGTCCAGGAGCCCAGATCACTGCACAACTTCGATACTCTTATCCGCTTATCGCTGCAGGCAGCCACTTCCCCTCCACCCAGGGACTCGGCAGCGATGGTCTCTTAAAGGAGCACAATCCCATTTCTGATCAGCTGGACTTCCAGGGTCACCCTCCTCCCACTTGCTCTTTAGACCCCACGACTGTGCCATGCTAGGGGCCTGGGAAGACAGGGCATTCCTGAGCGCGGGTCCCCTCGTTGGCGGCGGAGGCTGCGGGCAGCCTCCCTCCCAGCCTCCCTCCGCCTTGCCTCTGCAGCCCACCGTTTCTGAGATCTCTCTGAGGCTTTGTTCCTGATGGGGCAGGCCCATGGCCTTCTAGGGAGGAGTCTCCTCTCACTTCTGCCTCTCCTGCCCCCTTCCTGCAACCTCATTCCTCTTGATTCCAGAACCAAGCTCCCGCTAAGGGGCTCAGAGATCAGTTGGGGGAGAAGCTGTGGCCCAGACTCAACCTCCCCAGCCCAGTTCCCCCCTGCCCAGTCCCAGCCCCCCTGCTCCCCTCCCCCAGCCAGGGGCCCTGAGCTGGGCAGCTTCCTGCCTTCCCCATGGGGAAAGCGGGGGTGGTGTGCAGGTGGGTGGGCCCCGTGCCCACATCCGGTGGCCTCTAGAACCTCCTGTCACAGCCTCTTTCCTCCGTCCAAGCCTCTTCCCTCCGGCCTCCACGCACCTGAGTAGCCCATCTGAGCACCCACCCTGGTCCTCATCATTCCTCTGCCGTGCTCACTGGTCCTTGCATAAATCCTCAATCCCTCTGACCTGAGTGTGAGATTCACCCCCCCACCCCCACCCCACACACACACACTGTGCAGTAAGAGGGCCAGGCCTGTTCTCCCAGGGCAGGGTGTAAGGACAGCTGACCAGGAACCCCTCTTGCACTGGGACTCCCATGGCCCCTCTGGGGAGCACCGATCGGGAAGCCATGGCTTGGCCTGACTGTCCAAGAGGAAGAGGAGTCTTCTGGGCCAGGGTCTGTGGGGACAGCCCTCAGGGACAAAGTCTTTTGCTTGTGTTTGGATTCACAGTGCCCTGTTTTGAGCACCCACCAAAGACCTGCCAGGGAGCCCTGTGGCACCCCTCCCCCGCACCCACTCTGCGCGCCCTAGTCAGTCAGTCCCAGCCCCGTGCACTAACTGCTGTAGCTGGTGCACACTTTAGGGGTGGGGGAGGGGGAAGAGGGCAAGGCTGGGGTCCCAGAAGCCACCTGTCCAGAGCATGAGATGATCTTCTCAGCCCCCTCCCGCCACTCCTGGCCTTGTCTCTGGTTTCCTGTCAGTCTGTCCTCCCCAGGGAGGGGAGGGGTGGCTGATCTCTGCTGCGGTGTGGGGGCGGGCTCCAAGACCGTTGGGCGCCCCGAGCTCTGGCCCACGTGGCCTCGGGGTTATAAGCCCTGCCCGCCTTGAAGGGAACCCCATTTCGGAGCCTGGAGCCCGGGGCTTGTTCCTCTCCAGCCCTGCAACCTCAGGTAAGAACTACAACCTTCACTTTAGCCCTAGCCAGGGCGTCTGGATACTATGCCTCCATGAGCCTTCTGGATAATACGCCTCCAGGGCTAAGGTTGCAGGCTGAGGGATTGGGGTTAGGACAGCAGCATGGGTGCCAGCGCTGAGCAGGGCAGCTCTAGGCACACAGATGCAATGACCCTTGGACCTGTAGGACTTCTGGGGGGCAGTGCCTCAGGATCCTCCCTGGTGGAAGGGTCTGGTGCCTGGCCTGGGGAAAGAGGGAAGCAGCTTAAGATTAAGGGAGAGGTGGCAAGGGCCAGAAACTCGGACTGGAGACAGAAAGAGGTGCCATGTGCCTTCCTTCACCTAACATGGCAGTGGCTTTGGCCATGAGACCATTGGATTTGTGCCGGGGAGCTGCAGGGCAGTGGCTGGCAGGTTTTGAACCACGGGACAATGGCGGACGGGCTGTGGACCCAGGCCTAGGCAAGAACTTGGCTGTGGCTGCCTCAGTGGCCTTCTGGAGGGTGGGTGTTGTAGTCGAGAAGGGGACATCAGGCCTGGAGGCTGGGGTCAGGCCTTCAGAACCGCTATGGCCTCTACCTGAGGGTCCTTGAATGTGGGGCTGGGGTGGAGCCTGGGGGGAGGGGAAGAGGGAAACAAAGAGGAAGTGGGGGGGAGAGGGAGAACAGGCAAGTCTGGCGCCATGCTGAGTCACCGCCCACAAGGCCCTGGGCCGGGCCCACTGAGGGCCATGGGCAAGGTGTAGGGGGTCTTCGGAAGCCACAGGGTGGGCTGGGGGGCTTCCCAAGCAGGAGCTGAAAGAAGAGCGGGCGGCTTGAAGACTCCACGCACCGAAGGATAGACAGACAGTGCAGTCACCCATAAAGTAGAAAGCACTACTAACAGCACTGGAGGGTGTAGTGTTTCCTACTTTATGGATGAGTGTACTGTGGGCTTCGGACCACGCCGCCGCCGCCTGCGGCCTCACTTCAGGACCCAGTGGCACAGGTGAGCACTTCAGGCGTCCCTTCTCCCGCCTAGACCCCTGGCAAGGCTCCCGACATCCCCCCCGGCAGTGCTGCCTTCCCTTCCAGACAACCTGGGAGGGGCACCAGCCGCCCCCTGCCACCGCTGCTGGGCTGACCCAAAGTCTAGGTGGGAGCCATAGGGTGGGGTCGGGAGTGGGGTGGCAGCGCAGGGCATGCGGACCCCAGGGGCAGCCATAACAGGTGGGTGGGGAAGCGTGGGGTCCCTGGAAGGGTGGGCGCATGGAAGGGCTGCTGACAGTAATAAAGAATGCAATCTGTTTCTCTCTTGTCCGAGTCTCTGTTGCTGGGTGAGGGGAGAGGGCACATGGCTATGGTGCTACACACCAGGGTTGAGATGGGGGTGGTCAGGCTCGCCCTCCCAATGGGATGTGCAGGGCTCTGGGCCTTCCAGGCCGCAGCTGGGGGAGGGAAAGGCCTAGCTCGGGGGAGGGAGGACTTGTTGGCAATCTGAGGGCGGGGGCAGGACACGGCGGGGTGCTCCCACCTTCTGCCCTCCGCTGGCTCTGCCTTGTCCCTCCACCATTTACAGCCACGAACTGAAACCGCTTATCTTCAGTTTTAATCTAAGAAAGGCCTGGGGACCCTTAAAATGTAAGAATTGAGCCAGGATGCAGCGTTTCACACATAGACAAGTCCACAGATAACAAGCAAAGCACACATACCAGCACGTGTTTGCATTTTCACACATATATGACAGGAACACACAAGGACAGTGAGACAGCTCAGTGACATAGCTCATGTGGCACAACACGACACACAGGGCTACACACACACACCCAGGGCATATAATCAGTATGATGGGAGCTTCAAAAAATCCTGGAAAATGGAATTAAAAGATAAGTTTACTTTAATGCAAATAATGTTGAAATCATGCTTCCAATAGTTTGTGGGAACTGTACCTTATGCAGTGACTGGATTTCAAGGTTGTTTGTGGTAAAATAAAATCTTTTAAATTTAACTGATCATGAACTTCTGGAATTAACCCGTTACACCATCACACAATGACATAACCATATGTGGCACAGGTCACATACAGAAAAGCATGCAAATGTAACTGACATCCACATGATAAAGGCGGAGCCTTCATACACATGTGTGGGTGATACACATTCGTACATGGTAGTACATCCGTAGATGCCTAGGGACATGTTCAGCCGGTCACCAGGCACGTACAGGCATATGTATATACACCAAGACAGCGGGCCCTCCTCATCACAGGCTTTCAGGAGTCAAGCGTACTCAACATTCACAGCCCTTTTTCTTATTCTCCCACACGCAGTATGACAATGATGAGGCGTTCCGTGATGGTAGGCACTTCGGCTCATCTAGAGCCGATTCCCTGCCTGTGGGAAAAAGCACGTCAGGGGCTGTCACACCCTGCCTGGGGTCTCCGCTCCAGCCAGGCCCTGGCTCCCTGGACATCAAGCAGACACAGCACCATTTTACAGAAGGAGCTCAAGCAGTCATGGGCCTTGGGACTAATCCTCACAGACACTGTCGGATGAACATACGTCTGTGTCCGTGCTGTTGCATGCGTTGTAGGTCATCAAACACTGACACATCACCTATGGTGGTGTAGTGCCTGTAGTGCCAGCAGTGGCACATGGCAACACATGTATTAGGACCCAGGTGTTATAATTGGTATACAATGATAGCCTTCCATGTATATATCAGCATACACATAGACACTGTGACATATAAACTTATAGATAATATATGCATATATGCAATGACACACATAGAAACATACATGCATAAACACCCAATGAAACTCAGATACAATACACACACACTCTGGCCCCTGTACATATACAGAAATTTGTCTATTCTGTGAATGCATGCAAGCAACGGCACGCACATATGAGCATGCTCAGACCTAAACATTGGCCACACACATCAGGTGGCGGTGTGCCCATCAGTCTACACTTTGCTTTAGGGAATTAAGATGTCCCCTCCTCCCATGTAGACGCACCCCCAGACCCACTGCTCTGACCTGGGTGGGGCTCACAAGCTGGGACTCTCTTAGTTCAGTGCTGTGGCTGCTGTTCTCTGGGGATGCCACACGAGGGCCCCCGACCTAAACGGAGACGGACTTGTCCACTGAATCCCAGGTTCAGTGTGTGGGGTGGTTGCCTACAGGGCCTCTCTCAACACCCTTGTGTTAGGGGACTCCATCTAGGCTCCATCCAGTCCCACACAGAGGCTGACTCCTAGCTGTGTGTGTGGGGGGGAGAGAGTCCCACATGGCTGTCCCCCAAAAGCCATTTTTCTCACAGCAAAAAGGCCTAAGGCTGGATAGCAGATGGATTCCCTGAGAATTCTGGGCCAAGCCAGGTGGTCTCCTCGGCTGGCCTGGGACAGCCAGGGTGCATCCCCAGTGTGCCAGGAAGGCACTGAAGCAATCCCTCAGCCTGCTTGGTCCCAGTGCCCTAATTTCTTTGTCTCACCTCAGCTGCTGTCTTTTCTGGTCCTGCCCTTCTCCGCGGCTTTCCTGTTCCACCCGGTGTAGGGAAGGTCGGTCTGCAGCCCCTACCTGGGGTGGAGGAGGGTATGCAGGGACGAGGCTGGGAAGCTACCGTGGCGAGTGCTGGACTGGCATCCTGCGAGGAACCTGCTCTTCCCTCTGTCCCGGCCCTGCCAGCAGGTCCAGCCCACCAGTCGGGGCGCCATCACCATGGAAACCAGCAGCCGACTTCCTATTGGTGCGCGGGAGGGGAGGGGGAGGGGAGGGCTGCTTCTCTCCTGCTCGCCACCTCCCGCCCCCCATTCTGAGACTCAGTCCTCTTTGGTGCCCACCGTCGCCAGGCTCTGGGGCTGTGAGGGACCCCTGCAGTCCCCAGAACTGAGACCAGCAGGGGCAGAGACTATGAGGCAAGCAGCCCATCGACCCAGGCCTCCTTAGGACCAGACCTGCCAGCCACCAAGGGAGTGAGCAGCAGCGGAGACGGAGCAGGAGATAAAGGACCACAGCGGATCACTGCTTTCCCCCAACACATACCGCTCCCGAGGACTCCAGCCAGGCTAAAGGGTCATGACGGATGATCAGACTCACAGAGGATGACGGCCACATAGCCCCGATGCACCCAGCTGCACAGCACTGAGCCCCTCAACGACAGCCAGTGACACCAGCATATATCGCCACAGCCCTGCAAGACAGACACCTACCCACCCACACACACACACAGCAACAACTGGCAACTCTGACACAGCGCAGACAGCTACACACAGCACCACCGCCCTGAACACACACAAGTGGGAGCATCCTCCCCTAAACACGGACAGACCTGGCTGTATAGACAGGACTGCTGCTACTACCGCTGCTGGGCTGGCCTCGGCACATCCTTCCCACCCCCCGGGGGACACCCTTGCCGTTCCACATACTCACACACACGCACAGCCACCATCCAACAGTGCTTGCGGCACCCCTTGCTTCAGCTCCTGCAGCTCTGACGCCTTCATAAGCCTGCTTTGTGGGGGAGGAAGCACCCGGCCAGCCTCGGATGGAGCTTTGGTGAATCTAGCAGCTCAGAGAGGAAGGGTCTGGCCCAGCCTGACCTTCCACAGCCACCTGCTGTGGCTGGGTGATGTCCCCCGGCCCAGGTTCTGGGGCCCCTTGGCACTACCATGGAGCAACTGACAACCCTCCCGCCACCTGGCGACCCCGGAGCCTTGGAGCCATGGACACTGCCTGCCTGGCAGAGCTGGCCTCCGGGCCAGGGGGGTGAAGCTGGAATCATAGCCCCAAGCATTGCTGCCACTCCGGCAGTTCTGCAGGCTGGAGAACAGAGACCTGAGGAGAGTTCCACGGTGGAGAGAGCCTGCAACCCTGGGGCCGAGGTGGGCATGGACCTGGAGGGAACAGAGGCTGGGCTGCTTCCCCGGGGGGAGCAAGCAGTGGACCCTGGACCTTGGCACCTGAAGCCGGACGAGGAGAAGGAGGTGGAGGCTTTCCTTAAGGTAGGAGCTGCTGAGGGCTGGGCTCTCCTGCAGCCTAACTAGGAGGCTAGGTGAGATGTGTCACCGCACTTCCCACCTCTCCCACTCCTGTGTCCTGTCTGGTCCAAGTGTCTATCTCTCTGTGTCCTCCCTTCATTTGGAGAGAAATTTCAGTGGCTCCATATTTTTTTTTTCGGTAGGGGGAGGTGGGGGTTGCATTTGTCTGTCTGTCTATGTCTGGTGCCACCCAGCCCCTGCACTGCCTCCTCCTTGTTACTCTGAAAATCTGTCTGTCCTTGGTAGCTGGAGGGTGTTGGGGTGCATGGAGGCATCTGGTGAAGTCAGAGTCCAGGGGAAGCAGATTCAGGGGGAGGCTCATGGGCAGGCAGTGGGGGAGCAGGGCGTTGGAAGGAGCACCTCAGGGGTCAGCGGGGGACTTGTGGGCCAGGAGAGTATGGGCAGGAGCCACAGGGAAGACTCCAAGCTGAGGACAGACAGCTGGACAGCCCCCCTCCTGGGCTTCCTGTGCTGGTGTATTGGAAAGCCTGGGATGGGGAAAGAACTTACTTGCTCATCTCACTGTGCCCGTGGCTGTGGAGGGGGTTGCTACTGTAGGAGGGACTCTGCATGGGGGGGGTCACTGAGGGGGCTGTCCCCTATCCTTTCCCGCGTCAGGCCAAGCTGACCGTGGGCTTCGGCAACAGGCCCAATCTGGAGCTACTGAGGGCCCTGGGGGAGCTGCGGCAGCGCTGTGCCATCCTCAAGGAGGAAAACCAGATGCTGGTAAGGCTTGGAAAGTGGGGCCCTTGGCCTCCATGCTCTCCTCACTCAGGAACACGTGTCTAGGCGGGGGCTCCTGGAGGTGACCCAAGCCCCAAGTGGCTAAGCCACCCTGGGTCAAGGTTGCCAAGGGCCGGGGCTCCAGGCTTCCCACATACCCCAATTCTGGCTGTCCCCTTCTTAGAGGAAGAGCAGCTTTCCGGAGACGGAGGAGAAAGTGCGGCGGCTGAAGCGGAAGAATGCCGAGCTGGCGGTCATTGCCAAGCGCCTGGAGGAGAGGGCGCGGAAGCTGCAGGAAACTAACCTGAGGGTGGTGAGGATGGAGCCGGAAGCCCAGGGGAAGAGGGGAGCTGGGGTCTGCACCCTGCAAAGCAGGGGCCCAGGCACTGGAGGGTATGAAGGGCCCAGGCGAGCCAAGTGAGGCAGCTGAGATGTCTGGGATACAGCAGGGAGAGGAGGCCTGGCAGAGGAGGTTCCTGAGCTGACAGGGAGCAGGAAGCCGGATTGCCACACGTGTGGTGCCTGCTGCAGCCTCTGGCTGAGCTCATCTGGGGTGTGGAGCTGGAGTGGGGGAAGAGTAGGGGTGGCAGCCCCGAATTAGCAGCAGCCTCTGGGCCTCCTTGAAGAGGCGGCATTAACCCTTTCAGTCCTGCTTGGCAGCTGCTGGGTGAGGTGGGCTGGTCTCTGAGACCACAGTCAGCTGGGATACTGATGCAGGAGACCAGATTCACAAGTTTTCATTCTGGCATCTTCTGCAAAGATTAGCTGGGGAGTGGGAGAAGCGCCCCAGCCCTCAGGTGACCTCTGGCCTTACCCCTCCTCTGGCTAGGTGAGTGCCCCTGTGCCCCATCCGGGAACCAGCCTGGATTTGTGTCGGAAGGCCCTAGCCCACCAGCGAGCCCGGGACCTTAGCGAGACCGCCAGCGCACTGCTGGCTAAGGACATGCAGATCGCATCCTTGCAGCGCGAGTGCAGGGAGCTGCAGGCCCGACTCAGCCTGGTAGGCAAGGTGCGTGGAGGCCAGGCTCGATGCTGTCAGCGGCCCGCGCTCAGCCTGTGGGATGCGGACCAGACGTAAATGAAATGCAAATGAAGCGGGGAGGTTGGTGGAGGATGCTGGGGAGTAGGTTCCCCTGGCAACGGCCCAGGTGGGAGAGGGGGCAGGGAAAGAGCCTGGACTGAAGGGGTGGAGCCAACCGCCGCAGACCTGGGCAGTTCTGCGCCCCAGGCTGGAGACCTGTGCCAGCGCGTGTGACTGCTTGAATATACACACACACCCCTCACGCCGGTGTGCAGGAATGCTCATTAAGCGCCTAGCACAGGACCGGCGAGTCGCAAGCGTCCCGCAAAGCAGTCGCGGTGGTTGTCTACCCCCAGGCTAGCGAGGCTAGTGCCAGCAGAGGCGCGCTAAGAGGACCCCGCAGGGACGGAGGGGAGGACGTGCACGTCTCCGTCCGGTCTCTCGGGCCAGGTGGTGGCTAGCGTGGGGTTAGGTCTGACTCTGCTCTCTGTCCCCTCACTCCAGGAGGGTCCCCAGTGGCTCCACGTGCGGGATTTCGATCGGCTGCTGCGCGAGTCGCAGCGGGAGGTACTGCGGCTGCAGAGGCAGATCGCCCTGCGCAACCAGCAGGAGCCACCTCCTCCGCTCCGGCCTCAGGACCTCGCAGTCCCGGCCAAGGCAGGGGTGCCGGCCCCCGGGGCCCCGGGAGAGGTGAGCGCCCGCGTCAGGGCAGGTGTATGGGTGTGTGCAGGTGTGGGGTGCGAGCGACCCTGGGATCCCTTCCCACTTGAATCGAGTTTAAAACCCGGAGAAGCCGATGTTGGCGTGCGCACTCCCAGGGTCTGGAGAGCTTTCCTGGCCCGGGGCAGCTCCCCCCCCCCCAAGGATCCGGGGTTTCGCCCTCCGGAGACCTGCGCCCCGCGGGGCCAGCCAGGCCGCCCCTGCTGCGCTGCCAGTGGTACGGCCCAGCAGCAAATCCCTGGTTGCCCTGGCAGCCGCCCGGGGCCCAGCCCGTGCCGCCTCCTGCCGTCGCCGCCACCGCAGTGGAGCGGGGACGCCCCCTTCAGAGTCTGCGCGGCAGGCCTGGCCTGGCCCTGAGGGCTTCCTGGGGGCGGCGGTACATCTGCCTGGACTCCAGGTACAGGTCCCCGTCAACTGAACGGGGGGAGGGGGAGAGCAGGGGGCCCAGGCACCCTCTGTTCTCAGGGACAGGAACCGGCTCCAGGCTTCCTGAGCTTAGGGGTCTATCCTCCCCCCATCCCAGGAGGGCGGCACCTAGGCCTACCTCCTTCTGGGAAGTGAGATGGAAGGAGGCACCCACAGTTCCCAGGGCCTCTGGGTGGTGGTGGGGTTGCTTCTTGCTGGGATTTTGCCCTTCTATGTGAGGCAGAAGTGGATGAAGCACTCTGGGCAAGATGTGGAAGGTGTGATCGGGTGGGCCGTGAAGCCAGGGACAGAGTCTGGCCAGGCATGCCTTGCTCCAGGCCAAACCCAGTTTCTGGGAGCTCTGGGAACACCATATTCCCGGGGGCTCAGGCAGCCCTCTGAAGGACACCTGGGACAGTTATTGAGTGCAGAGCTGGGCCGCTGCTGGCAGCTAAAAAGGGAAAGCTTTGGCCTGGATAACAGAGCTTTCCCTGAGGACACACAGGTCCCAGGCTCTCAGCACAGCCGGTTAGGGGGGTACCAGGCGGGGGGTGCCTGGCAGTGCCCCTCTCCCCAAGTGTGAGGCAGGGGGTCTCACTGCTGGCTGTACCCTACCCCGCTGGGCCGAAGCTAGGCTGGGAGCAAGTGTCAAGCCCCTGCCCCTGGCTCTCCAGGCCACTCTCCAGCAGAATGTGGACAACCTGACCGTGGTCCCCGCAGAGCCAGAGAGTCGGCAGAAGGTGCAACAACTGGTGAGTCCCAGGTCAGGGGCTGGAAGGGGCCTGTTGGAGGGGGGCAGATTTGCCTTTCCCCCCACCCTGAGGAGCCCTTGATTCTGACCCCGAAGGAGTCTGAGCTCAGTAAGAAGCGGAAGAAATGTGAGAGCTTGGAGCAGGAAGCCCGTAAGAAGCAGAGGCGATGTGAGGAGCTGGTGAGTTCTGGGGGGCTGCCCAGGAACCTTGTCTTGCTTCCCTGGGGCAGCTGGAGAGTGAGCCCCCCTGTCAGGGCTTCCCTCCTGAAATGCCAGGCTTTCCCAGCTGCTGCAGGCTTCAGGCAAGGGGAGGAAGGGTCTAGTGTGTGGGTGCTGGCAGCCCCTACAGAGTGTCTGTGCCCCCACCTAGGAACTGCAGCTGAGAGAAGCCCAGAGTGAGAATGCCCGTCTTGTGGAGGAGAACTCACGGCTCCATGGGAGAGCCACAGAGAAGGAGCAGGTACCATTTCTGCACACATGTGTTCAGGGGTCTGGGTCCCCAGCAAGGGCGTCAGTTGGGCATGGCCAGCCCTGTTCCTTCCTGGTGAGGGAGTGAGTGGGCCAAGGCCATATGCCCCGCTCCCTGCTCCGGTTCCTTTGCCAGGTGGAGTGGGAGAATTCGGAGCTGAGGGGCCAGCTCCTAGGGGTGACGCAAGAAAGGGACTCTGCCCTTCGCAAGAGTCAGGGCCTGCAGAGCAAACTGGAGAGCCTGGAGCAGGTGCTGAAGGTGAGGGGGCTGTGTGCTGAAGGGAGGGCACTGGGCTCCCAAGCGACTGGGACCCAAGGCTCCTTATTCTTGGAGTTTCCTATAGAAACTGTGGAGCTGGGAGCGCTGGCCTTGATCCAGTCTTGTCTTGCAGCACATGCGGGAGGTGGCCCAGCGGCGGCAGCAGCTGGAGGTGGAACATGAGCAGGCTCGGCTCAGCCTGCGGGAGAAGCAGGAAGAAGTCCGGAGGCTGCAGCAGGTGTGGGCAGGGGCGAGGGCAGTATGGTAGGCTGGCAGGCTGCAGCCTTGCCGCCCACCTGGCTCACCTCTATGGTGCACCTGTTGCGTGCCAGGCCCTGCACTAGGCACTCAGGAGACAGTGGTGAGGGAGGACTGAGTCCCGCCCAACTAGCACACGAGCGGATCCATAGAGGAGCTGATTCGAGGCACTGGCCAGGGACGTGGGAGAGACGCACAGGGCGAGGTGGTTGAGCGACTGGGACTGGGTGAGAAGCCACTTTAGGAAAGTCAATAGGGAGGCCTCCCTGCAGAGGCAAAGACCTCAGGAGCACCTGCAGGTGCTCTGTGCCAGAGAGAGCTAGATCCGAGAGCAGTGTGGTTAGGATATAGCAGGAGTAACCAGGAGCCAGCGGTGCTGGGGCTAAACTGGCCTTGCGGAGGGTGCAGACACAGCACTCTGTGAGTAGAAAGGTCTAAGCAGGTTCCTAACTGCACAGGATCACATGTGGTTGCTAGGGGCAGCTGTGGAGTAGGGAGCATGGGGGGGGTACAGGGGTCCGCAGGTAGGTGGCGGCCATCTGTGCCAGAGGACAAGTGATTTGAAATGGGGTCTGGAGACTGACTGTAGTTCCAGCTGAATCCCTCTGTGGTAGTCTTTGCTGTCTGCACCTGCTGGGGGAGGGACGAGTGGTGGAGGAGAAGGGTAATAGAGCTGGGAGGTGGGGAGTCCTGAGTTCCAAGTTCAAGCATGTGTATCAGCATGCAAGTGGTGGCTTTGATGGGACCCCTTGGGGGCAAGGGCAGGGTATAAAATGGCCCAGCACACTGTCCAGGGCACCTTAACCTTCACAAGTGGAGTAAGGGGCAGGTTGCAGAGGCTAAGGAGGAGCGTCTGAGAGCTGGGAGGACCACCAGGAGGGTGGCGTTGTGGGAAGAGGAGCTGGGGAGGGAGCAGCCTGTCAGCCCCTGCTTCCCAGCGCCCCAGTCCTTTTTTCCCTTGTCTTTCCCTCCCCTGGTCCCCCCCACCTGCCACTTCCTGCCTCTGCAGCGTCTGCCTCCTCCCACCTGCAGGCCCAGGCAGAAGCAAAGAGGGAACATGAAGGGGCTGTGCAATTGCTGGAGGTAGGGCCTGGAGAGGGAGGCGGGGCTTCCAAGCTGCACCCCTGGACAATGCTTGGGTACCTGGGAAGGGGGCTGGAGGAGGGGTCTTGGATCGCTCCAAGGCCTGGGGAAGGCCCAGTCCATAAGCAGGGGGCTCCCCTTGCCCAGTGCCAGGGGCTGCCTTGAGCCTCCCTGCAGCTGGGCACTGCTGAGTCAATCCGAGGAGCCGACCTGACGGAGCGTGCTGAGAAAGCCCTTTCTGCCCCTCCCTCGCTTGGTCAGTGACCTGCAGGGTAGGATTCTAACTTCTGCTCTGTGCTTTCCTTCCCTGCGCAGTCTACCTTGGATTCCATGCAGGTACAGCTCCCTGGCCCCCGCCCTTCCCTTCCCCTTCCCTTTCAGGTCCAGTTGGGAGTGTCATTGGCACAGAGCTGGGAATCCTTGGGTGGGCCAGGATGGAGCTGAGAGAGCCCAGAGGTGATATTGGTGGGAGGGGTAGGTAGGAGGAAGGCAACAAGGATGTGCTCCAGCACAAGGCTTCGTCTGCAACTTAGACATCATTGAGCCCATGGGGGACAGCTGGGCTGAGGGCAGGTGGCTGTGGACTGAGGCTGTGTGGCGATGGTACGGGCTGGCACTGGTCATTTATGGCAGGCCTGGTGGCTCATGGGGGGTCTTTTTTGACCCAGGCACGGGTTCGAGAACTCGAGGAACAGTGCCGGAGCCAAACTGAACGCTTTAGCCTCCTGGCACAGGAGCTGCAGGCCTTCCGCCTCCACCCTGGCCCCTTGGACCTGCTTACCTCCGCCCTGGGCTGTGGTGCCCTCGGTGATCAGCCATCACCCCCCTGCTGCTGCTCTGCCCCCCAGCCCTGCCAGGGGTCTGGCCCCAAAGGTAAGCTGGACTGTAGGGACATTGACCTGGAATCCCCAGGCCCATGGCTTTGGTAGAAAGCGAGGAAGGACAGCAGCTCACACAGCATCACAGCTGTGCCTGGAAAGGTGCTAGCACTGATGAAGAGAAACAGCGCTCCCTAGCTAGCTAGACCTTGTGGCCATGGCTGTGAGGGGGTCATGTGACCATGGGAAGAGCCAGGGACTGGGGAACAGTCAAATTTGGTGGTTCCAGCTCTGCTCATGTACCGGTCATATGACTGTGGGTGGGGCTTGTGAGATTTGAGGCCCTATGCTAGCCAATAGGAATCCTTACACGGATCACATCAAGCTGCTCCTACGGTTGTAGGCAACAATGTTCCTCTGCTTAGTAAGTTTCCCTTCACAGACCTCCCTTCTGAAAGGAAATCTGGACAAGGAGGCATCGGGCTGGATAAAGAGCCACATGGCTGTGTCCTGCCTTCCTGGTCCCACCTCAGGCCACACATCCCAATCCTCACTCCCCCCCCCCCATTTTCTCTTTAGACCTTGACCTCCCGCCAGGCTCCCCAGGGCGTTGCACCCCAAAGTCTTCTGAGCCCACCCCTGCCATGCTCACTGGAATCTCTCGAAGGACAGCGAAGAAAACAGAATCTTTCTCTAATTCCTCTCGCTCCGAATCCATCCACAACAGTCCCAAGTCCTGCCCTACGCCTGAGGTCAGTGCTGCGGAGAGAGACTGGGGCTCTGGCCCTGGGGCTGGGGTGGAGGGGAAGAGTCTGACCTCTCCTGGTGTCCCTGGGGAGTTGGGTGGCTATAGCGAGGTCCCAAGTTGGGAGGTAGATTCTACCTTGCGGTCAGGAAGTGCAGGTGGAAGCTGTGGTGACCGTCAGGAGCCACCAGACCTGTCTGAATGTCAGGGCCAGTACTCCGTCTTCTCTGGTGGTTGGAGGAGAGATGACATGCCACGCCACCTGCAGGGAGCTGTCTCTATGGGGACACACAGCCGGTGCCAGACATGTGGCATCCGTTGTCATCCTTTCCTCAGCCATCGATCATCCCTCTTTTTTTTCATCTCTTCCTTCCTCCTACCCATAAACCCTGAAAAAAAACGGGGGGGGGGGGCGGGCGGTGCAGATCAGGAGCAGCCCTGCTTTTTCCAGGGTTTCAGAAAGGGAACCTCTCCTGCCCCCTGGGGGGAAGGAGTGGTACTGCTGGGTGTGTAGCTGGTCCTGAGGGGCTGCCTCCTGGAGCCCCTACTTGCCAGGCCTTGCTTGGCCCAAAAGAGAGGACCACCTGTTTCCAGGCCAGCCTCAGCCACCTGAACCAGAGTCAGAGGATCTGGAGCACTCCCAGTCATGGGTCGGACAAGTGGACAGGAAGTTCTGAGTTCCAGGGCCAAACCGCAGTAGCGTTGTCACCAGGCTAGAGGCCAGGGCTTTGCCAGGCCTTCTGATAGATATGTCGTCGGGCAGCTGCTTGCCACTGGCCTCGTCCAGCACACCAATGCTCTCTTTCCTGCCTCAAAGCACCGGGCGGCTCCACTCCGTGGGCCCAACTGCCTGTGTTGCCTCTGGCCCTGGGCCCTGGAGAGGATCCAGCCCTTTGTGTCTGCCCCCCAGGTGGACACAGCCAGCGAGGTGGAGGAGCTTGAGGCAGACAGCATCTCCCTGCTCCCAGCAGTGCCAGAGGGCAGCCGGGGAGGAGCCAGGATTCAGGTCTTCATAGCACGCTATAGGTGAGCCTGTCACCTTCACTCTACCTCATCCCTGATCAGCACCTAAGGGGATCGGGAGGAGGGGGCAGGGATGGAGTTGTTACGGATGGTGTGGAGGTCCCCACTGGACATGCTAGGTGGGGCAAGGTGGGCACCGTGAGTTACTTCTCTGGGAAGGCCCATGGGGAGGGAAGGCAGGTATGGCAGAGACAGGTCCCTGTCCTCCGCCGTCTCCTCGTCCTCTGTGCCTCTTCTCACAGCTACAACCCCTTCGAGGGCCCCAATGAAAATCCAGAGGCGGAACTACCGCTGACGGCCGGTGAATACATTTACGTCTATGGCAGCATGGACGAGGATGGCTTCTTTGAAGGTATAAAGGCAGCAAGGGGTCACTCTGTCCCTTCCTCTGCTGTTGGGCTGCTGTGCCCATTCGATGTCCCCTCTGTTCAAGTGCAGGGGGGAGAAACTGGGGGCCTGAGCCCAGGAGAAGGGGTAGCATGTGAGCTTTAAGAAGATCCTGCAGTCGATATGGGGGAGCCGTAGTCACAGGGCTCCTGCAGTGAGTGGGCAGGGCCTGTGAGAAGCAGGGCTCAGGGTGGCCCTGGCCCGATGCCAGGTGGCATTCTCCAGCGGTGTTAAGGATGACACTGGGTGAGGCCTGGACAGGGGCTGTGTGTCTGTATGGAGGGTCTAGGACAGAGGTTGGTATGGGTCCGAAGGCGTCAGAGCCTGCTCAACGACTTCCCCTGGGCCTTGTGCCTGTGGTTGGAGCAGCTTCTGACAGTGGTAGTGCCTGGTTTTGTGGCTTAAGCAGTGAAACTCTCCATAGGAGCAGGATTCTATAGCTTCCCAGAGAACTGGACTTTGGGAAGAAAGTCAAGGTCAACCCTAAATACCTGTTTCTGGAAGCAGGCAGCACCTGGTGGACTCACCACCAGGAACTGGCACTTGCGCTGGATGGCTGGGTCAGATTGGGGTAGGCTTCTTTTTATGTATACATATATATAGATACTGGCAGCTTTTTTGTTTGTTTGTTTTAAAGATTTATTTATTATTGGAAAGGCAGATGTACAGAGAGGAGGAGAGACAGAGAGGAAGATCTTCTGTCCGATGAGTCATCGTCCAGTGATTCACTCAACTGCTGGTGCTGAGCCGATCTGAAGCCAGGAGCCAGGAACTTCTTTCCGGGTCTCCCACATGGGTGCAGGGTCCCAAGGCTTTGGGCCATCCTTGACTGCTTTCCCAGGCTACAGGCAGGGAGCTGGATGGGAAGTGGAGCTGCTGGGATTAGAACGGGCACCCATATGGGATCCTGGCGTGTTCGAGGCGAGGACCTTAACTGTTACGCCATCACGCTGGGCCCGGGGTAGGCTTCTTGACTCTCTCACTGCCCTCTTCTGGAGGCTGCAAGGTGGGAATCCCTGGCTCAGCACCGCTGTCATCCCAGCTGTGCTGCCAGGTGTCCTTGGCTGTGACCGTGGCTACACAGTCTGTGTCTGTGGTCGCCTTGCCTGCCCTGCGTCCCATAGGATCTCTGTCTTCTCAGAACACTCCCACTCAGGAGGGGTTCAGACTCCCACCAAGTGATCTAGTTAGGGATCTCGGCCTGACATCCTTAATCTCATTGCATTTGCAAATATCTCTCTCCAAATAAGGGCATGTTCAAGGGTTCTAGGGATTAAGACAGGGTTCTGGGTAACTGCCTTTTAATTCCCTGTAACCAGGTCAGAAGTTATACCTTCAAATTAAAAGGTTTAATCACCTATTTGACAAAGAGAGAGACAAAGCACTTTCATCTGCTGGTTCACTTCCCAAATGCTTGCAACAGCCAGGGCTGGGCCAGGAGCCTGGAGCTCCACCCTGACTTGCCCTGCCTGGCTGCACGTCCACCCCGCCCCCAGTCCTCAGGTCTGTCTAAAATCCACTGCCAGAGCTGAGAGTTTCCAAAGAAGATGGTAATCCACAGTCATAGAGCCTCCACCCAGGGTGAGCAGCTGTGCACCCCATGCTAGGTGGGCTTTAGTCTTATATCAGTTAAGAGACAGCCGAGGAGCAGCTTCCTAGACACCGTGGCCTTGCATCTAGAAATAGCTCTTCTCCGCATGGCCACTTAGACGTGGTTGTTCTGTGTCTCCGTCTGTGCGGAGCTGGTTGGAGCTGTGCGCTGAGCTCCACCCTGGCAGCGTTGGATGGGCGTTTCAGCAAGCCTCTGGGTGCTTCTCCACCCGCATGCCAGCAGCCCGCTCCCAGTCACTCACACAGTGATTCCTCCTGTCCCCTCCCTACACTGAGAGGGAACCTGTGACTGGAACCCAGGGAGTGACTTTGCTGCATCATTGGCCTGTTTTTTTTTTTTTTCTCTCCTTTCTCTGTCTGCCCTTTCCCATCCCCCACCTCTGCCAGGGGAACTCATGGACGGCCGACGGGGCCTGGTCCCTTCCAACTTTGTAGAGCGTGTGTCCGATGACGACCTCCTGACCTCCCTTCCCCCGGAGCTGGCCGACCTGTCCCACAGTTCAGGGCCTGAACTCAGTTTCCTGAGTGGAGGTGGGAGCGGCTGTCATAGTGAGGCCCAGAGCAGCGGGGGCCAGAGCCAGCCTAGATGCGAACAGCAGGAGGACACAGCTGAAGAACTGGGTGTGAGCCCCCCGCCGGAGGGACTGGGCGAGCCTCCTGCCGTGCCTTACCCCCGCCACCTGGTAGTTCTCAAGCAGCTGGCCCGCAGTGTGGTCCTGGCGTGGGAGCCGCCACCAGAGCGTGTGCAGCTGCTTGGCTTCCGGATCTGCGTGAACGGGGAGCTGCGGCAGGCCCTAGGACCCGGGGCACCTCCCAAGGCTGTGCTTGAGAACCTGGACCTGCAGGCTGAGCCCCTCCACGTTTCTGTCCAGGCCCTGACCAGCAGAGGCGGCTCAGACCCTCTGCGCTGTTGCCTAGCTGTGGGTGCTCGGGCCGGAGTGGTCCCGAGCCAGCTGCGGGTTCACCGCTTGACAGCCACATCTGCTGAGATCACCTGGGTGCCCGGCAACAGCAACTTGGCCCATGCCATCTACCTCAATGGGGAGGAGTGCCCACCTGCCCACCCCAGCACCTACTGGACCACCTTCTGCAACTTACGACCTGGCACGCTCTATCAGGCCAGAGTAGAGGCCCAGCTCCCAACCCGAGGGCCCTGGGACCCAGGCTGGGAGAGGCTGGAACAACGGGCTGCTGCCTTGCAGTTCACCACACTCCCAGCAGGTGAGCAGACTTGAGCACAGACTCCAGCACCTGCTGCAGACTGGGCCTGGGGGTGTGGTGGGAAGAGAGATTCAGCAAAGGGGGCGGGACTTGCCGGCCAGGAGTGCTTTGATTGCATTGTTGGGTCTTGTGCCCCACCCAATCCCAGGCCCACCTGATGCTCCCCTGGATGTGCAGATAGAGCCAGGACCCTCCCCTGGAATCTTGATCATCAGCTGGCTTCCAGTCACCATCGACGCTGCTGGGACCTCCAACGGTGTCCGGGTCATGGGCTATGCCGTCTATGCCGATGGGCAGAAGGTATGGCCTAGGGATTCTGCCTGCCTAGACTTGGGGTCCTAGTCTGGGGGTTGGCCTGGTTTCTTGGGCCCAGCCCACGGATGTCCAATCCCTGGCATTTGGGCACTGTATGGCAGATTGGGTAAGGGCATGTGCCTTGGCAGCTGGTGATAGATTTGAAAACAGTGACAGCACTGAAGCTGTGAGGCTAGAAGCATTGTGAGCAGGCATGCGGAAGGCTGACGGGCACCCGGCCCACTGCAATGCCAGCTGCTGCTGCTGTGTCCTCCCTTGGTGGCTCAGCGTGCCTGCCCCCTCCTGTGTTCCCTCCCCACTGCAGATCATGGAGGTGGCCTCACCTACGGCAGGCAGTGTGCTGGTGGAGTTGTCCCAGCTGCATCTGCTGCAGGTGTGTCGCCAGGTGACCGTGCGCACCATGTCGCCCCATGGCGAGTCGGCTGACTCCATCCCCGCTCCTATCGCCCCTGCCCTGTCTCCAGCCTGTTTGCCTGCCAGGGCCTCTTGCCCCTCTCCACGACCAAGCCCCGAGGCCAGATCACCTCTTGCTCCAGCCTCTCCAGGGCTTGGAGACCCTGGCCCTCCCTTACAGCGCCTCGCTCCCCATGGAACGCAAGATCCCCCAGGGGGACCTCCTACAAACCCTGGCAGAGAGTCGCCGAGAGGACCCCAAGAGGAACCACTGGCACCTTGCTCCCAGGTACCTGTCTGGGGAGACTGGGCAGGTGCAGGCTGAGAGAAGGGCTGAGAGAAGGGCTGGGGTGCAGCCTCAGTGTCCTGCATTTCAGGAGGAAGCTGGGGAAGCTGCTTTGGGCACTACAGACGAGAGGAGGGCCAGCGAACCAGCCCTGGCCGAGGGAGGCCGTGGCCCTGTGGCTCCCTCCATGGCCAAGCAGGAGGTTGAGTGGACGGCAAGAGAGGCCTGTCTGGCCTCCTGCTCCATCCAGGGGGCCGTGGTCCAGAGGGCACCCGGTTCAGAGGCCTGCCACGGAGGAGATACAGGCTCCGGGCTGGGATCCAGGGCCGAGGTAGGAATCAGGGACGTGCTGGGCCACCTCAAAGATGCAGTCACCTTCTGCCACCCATATCCAGCATCCTCTCTGCTACAGCGTTCTCTGTGCTCTGATTCTGTCTGTTATATCTCTCTTCCCAGCCCTCTCTCATTTGGCTCCCATCCTCCATCCTCCTCTCCACCTCCTCTCAGCTCAAGCACATCCTCCATTCTGGGCTCTTTCTCCCTGTGCCAGGGCACCTTTTAAAAATTTTATTTATTTTTTTAAATTTGAGAGAGAGAGAGAGAATGTTCCCATCTACTTGGTTTTACTTATTTATTTTGCCCCAATTGCCTGCATAGCCAGGGCTGGGCCAAGCTGAGCCAGAATCCAGAAACTCAGTCTGGGTCTCTCACTTGAGTGTGGCAGGAATCTGAATGCTGAGCCACAAGCTCTGCCTCCCAGGACCCATGTTAGCAGGCAGCTGGAGTTAGGAGCAGAGCCGGGACTGTCATCCAGGCACTCAGTAAAAGCTGCAGGTGTCCGAGGCAGCGTTTTAGCCAGACAGCCTCCACAAGAGACCCTTTTCATTCTGACCCTGTGGCCCCTGGTGGTCTTCACTGATGTCCCCTCCCTCCCACCCCGCTGCTCCCTGCTGATCTCCTGCAGGAGGACACGACAGGGCTCGGAGCTTGTCTGGTGAACTCCCTCGTGGATCATGGCCGCAACTCAGACCTGTCAGATATCCAGGAAGAAGAAGAGGAAGAAGAAGAGGAGCTGGCTTCCAGGGCCTGCTCCATTCAGAAGCAGGTTGCTGGCCAGAGCAGCAGGGAGAACGGGGCCAAGGTAACGGGGTGGGGAGAGACTGGTGGGTCCCAAACCTCAGACTCCGGGTATTGGCAGCTGTTCCCACCGCCCCTGAGTGCCGACATGCTAGGTGTGTGACAAGGGCCCTGACCTAGGCAGCCAAGGGAAAGTCATCTCCGCCCTCCTGGGAGGAAATGGGTATGTGTGTGGGGGGGGAGCCCATATTTTTTTTTTCTGAGCCTTCTCTGGCAATGGGACCCAGGGCTCTGGCAGGGGGAACTGGTGCCATCTGTGAGCCCTGTGCTGGGAGCTTCAGGCGAGGGGGGTGGAACTTTACACTATGACTGGTGTGGCAGCTGCCCAGTGGGGGCAAACCCTGATACTCCCCAGTTCTGCTTAGATGTGGATATGACTTCAGGGCAGCCTCGGTCTTTTTTTTTTTTCTCTGAAGTGACTGGGGGCAGGCTGTGGGCCTCCTTACCCCTGTCCTCATTTGAAGGCAAAGATCACAGCCCCTGATGCCCGCCCCTGCACACTCTCCCCCGTCCCTCCTCCTGGACGCCTGTCCCTGCCACTGTCTGCTGCGCCCTCCCCCCAGGCGCAGCCCCAGCTGGACGCCTTTTGTGAGGCTGACAGTGATGAAGAGATTCTGGAACAGATCCTGGAGCTGCCCCTCCAGCAGTTCTGCAGCAAGGAGCTCTTTAGCATCCCGGAGGAGGAGGAAGAGGAGGAGGAAGAGGAGGAACAGCTACAGGAGGCAAGCCGGTCCTCCAGAGCCCCTGGTCTGCTGGCACCTGCTCTGTTGGGGCTCCACAGTGGCCAGCTCCAGGGCCCCTGCCCAGGTCCATTGTCTTTGGAGTCGTCCAGGGCCGGCGACCGCCTGGAGGATGGGCCAGGAGTTGTTGGCGGAAATGGCCGGAGGAGAGGAGGGGGCTCTCCCGAGAAGCCCCCGAACCGCAGACGGCCTCCTGACCCGCGGGAACACTGCAGCCGGCTTCTCAGCAACGGCCCGCCCCAGGCCTCTGGGCGGCCGGGTCCCATGCGCGACCGCGACCGGGGCAGCCCTTCTGTGGCAGAGGGCAGCAAGACCGGATTAGAGGCTGGTGGGAGACGGCTGGGACCCTCCCGAAGGTGCTCCCGGGGCCGGGCCCCAGAATCCAGCCTGGCCAGCTGCCTCTCGTCCAAGTGCTTGGAAATCAGCATCGAGTACGATTCTGAGGACGAACAGGAGGCAGGAAGCGGGGGCTTGAGCATCAGCGGCTCCTGCTACCCTGGAGATGGGGAGGCCTGGGCCACAGCACCTGTGGCAAGGCCCAGGGGGCCCCTGAAGGCCAGTTTAGGCCCCAGCCCCTCCCCACGCCTCCCAGCCTGGGAGAAAGGGGAGCCAGAGCGGAGAGGCCGCAGCACGACTAGCCGAGCCAAGGAGTCTCCCTCGCGGGTCCGTGTCCACTCCCTAGCCCGGGCAGCCCCCTGCCTGCTGCTTGCTGGCCACTGGTCACCCCCATTCCACTCTGCCGCCTCCATCAGCAGAAGGGGGGGGCTGGGCCTCAGGGCTCTCTCACGCGCTCCTCCCACCCACATCTCACTGCTTTGCTGCTTCTGCCAACCTGCAGCCAGGAGGCGCAGTATTCGGGTATCTGGCATCACCTTTTGGCCCTGTTAGTGGCCCTCGCTTGTGCCGAGTTAGCGATATCTTCAGGACACGGACCATGGCAGCATGTTTGGAGGCTGCTAGACTTAGCATAGCCACTCTCCACACTCCTCAGGCCAAGTCTGGTCCCCTCTGCTGCACTCACCTTCTAGGGGGACTGGGACTGGACCCCCCACCCCAGGGTTTTTGGGAAGGTTGGGTGAGACCTGCTATGCTGTTGCTCTTCTGTGTTGCTTACGCTGCTGCTGCTGCTGCTGCTGCCAGGCAGAGCCAGGGCGCATGGGCGGGTGGGACGCTGTGTCACCTTAGCCTTCTGGAACCTTCTTTTTGCAGGTAGTAGAGCCTGGGGAACTCAGGGGGCAGGACAGCTCTGGGCGGAGGGTCCTGCAGAGGAGAGGAGCTCGGGTCCCCAGGCCAGGAGTCAACGAGCTGGGTGAGTGCCTGTGTGGTGGGTGGGGGTTGGTATGGACTTGAGGGGGTGGTCTTTCCTAAGCCCTGCGCTGTAACTCATCGAGTCCCTGGGCTGTCCACAGCCCTGTCCACAGCCCCTCCGAGGAGTCCTTCCGAAGCACCAGCTCACCAGGACCTCCCTGTTCGGCTCTTCGTGGCTCTGTTTGACTATGACCCCGTGTCTATGTCCCCCAACCCTGATGCTGCAGAAGAGGAGCTCCCCTTTCGGGAGGGCCAGATTCTGAAGGTAGGACTGAGCCACGCCCCCCGCCCCCCAAAGCCCAGCCTGGCCTACGTCTTCCTGTTCTCTCTTGCTTGGCACCACAAGGGTCAGTGTGTGACCTTGCCTGGAGGCCCTCACTCCTGTCTGCTGGCTGGCGAAATGGAGATAACACGAATGTCACTCTTACCAGATGGTCTGTGGGCTGTGCAGGAAGTGTGTGAACGCCCAGCCCTTCAGCTGTTGCTGCTTCCATGGTCCTGCTGCTCCGAGGTTTCGGGGCTTCAGGCTGGGGTTGGGGGCAGCAGGCCTACAGGCAGTGACTGCTGCTGCCATTGAAAGTCATCTTCCCTGAACCCTGGGATCGTTGCTTGCTGTCGTCCCTGCTTTCTATTGCACAGAGGGGAAAGGTCTTCTGGCACCTCTCCCCCAGCCTCAGGGTGCGGGTAGCTGCTGAGTTGAGAGCCTGGGGTACAGGGAGCAAGCCCAACTGGTTTCTTGAGGCAACTGGTCTTTGCCACAGGTGTTTGGGGACAAGGATGCTGATGGCTTCTACCGGGGTGAAGGCGGGGGCCGGACAGGCTACATCCCCTGCAACATGGTGACCGAGGTGGCCGTGGACAGTGCCATGGGGAAGCAGCAACTGCTGCGGCAGGGCTACCTGTCTCCAGAGGCGCTTGCTGAGGCCTCAGGTAGGACTCGCTTCCCGTCGCACCAGCCTAGACCCACCCCAGGGATCACATATGTCTGGGCAGCCTCATTTGTCCAAGCCCCAGCGGGGCCCAGCCAAGCCCCTGCACAGAAAAGCATGATGCCCTGTGACTTGTGTTTGGAGTCCTGCAGGGGAGGGGGATTGGCTCTTGTTGGGGCCGGGAGTTGCCAACCATTAAAGACCAAGGTAGGGAACCCTGACATGACCCTAAGTATCCATTACAACTCTTGTCCTCGCCTACACCTGCCCTGCCTCAGTCTCTCTTTCCTCTCTCCTTGTCTTCATCCATCAGGAAACGGTCCCTTTGTGTACTCCACAGCTCATACAGCAGGGCCTCCACCCAAGCCCCGACGTGCCAAGAAAGGTGGGAAGGACCATGTCCTCCCTGGTGCCCGTGGGCGGGGTGGCACTGCTCCGCTTTGGGAAGGCACCTGAGGGAATCAAGGCTTCTTGTCCCATGGGGGGCTTGATGCTGCTGGGGACCCCTGTTCCCCAAAGCTCCCTCTGCCACCACTGCAAGACCTGTGTAGCCTGGCACTCGCCTCATCCCTCTCTGGGTATGGGAGGAGGGTGCTGGCATGCCCTCTCTCTCTGCCCACCCTTGCCTCTCCATCCTTGGCACAAGGCCAATATCCTGCCTGGTGCCAGCCCCCTCCCGTGGAGATGAACTCGGGCCGGTGGCACAGGGCTCACTGGCTGGCTCTTTTACAGCAGAGACGGACAACTCTGCCCAGCCCGGCCCAGGTGAGGAGTAACCCCTGATGTCAGGATGGGGGTGGTGGTGGTGGTCATGTTTGGAAGGGGGTAGCATTGGGGTGGGCAGGCCTCAGGCTTTCTCTCCCTGAACAGGGCCACCCCAGTCCATCATCTCCTCGGCTTGCCTGAAATCAGCCCATTCCATGGTAGCTGCGTTTGACTACAATCCCAGGGAGAACTCCCCCAATATGGATGTGGAGGTAAGGGACCCCCCCCCCCCAGAACGTCTCCAGTAAAGAGGAAAGATAGCATGGCCACTGTGGGCCACACACCTATGTCTCGCTGTCCCGGCAGGCGGAGCTGCCCTTCCGGGCGGGGGACATCATCACTGTGTTCGGGAGCATGGACGACGATGGGTTCTACTACGTGAGAGCTTTGATGGGGGTGGGGGCAGGGAAGTGCCTCAGAGCTGGCTGGAGCAGGGATGGCTCCTGGCCCCCTAGCTCTGGCTGTTGCTCTCTGGAGACTTCATGGTCAAGGCCGGGACCTCTTTCCTGGGTTCATTCTCACCAGCTTCTCCTCCCCAGGGGGAGCTGAATGGACAGAGAGGCCTGGTTCCATCCAACTTCTTGGAGGACCCTGGGCCTGAGGCAGGAGGCCCCAACAGGGATCCCAGTGCACCCCAGGCTGAGGTTCAGGTCAGTGAGCAATTGGCTCTCAGCTGAGCAGTTTAGTTTGTGCCTTGCTGGGGTGGTGGCAGCTGGGAGCGGGGGGCGGGTATCAGGACCATGTCATGGCTGGGACGACAACACAGGTGCCCCCTGTGTCCAGGGTGTCACTGCTGAGCCACTGCTAGAGAGCAGCCAAGCATCCCAGCATGTAACCTCTGGCTGCAGAGGTATGACAGCAGTGACCTTGACCCCTAGGTTTTCTGACCAGCTGGCAGCATCCCAGTGCTGCCAGAGGTGAGGGATTCATGGGCAGGAGGTTCCTGCCCCTCCAACCCTGGCTGGTCATCATCTTCATTGTCCCCTCAGGGTGTTCCCACCCAGCTGGGTTGCCCTCCACCCTGCTGCAAGGACCATGTGTCCCTCCTGAGTTGGGCAACCTAGCAGGCAGCCTCAGGGCAGGGCCTGGGTGAGGGGCCCCGACTCGCTCCAGGAAACTCAGGGCTTTGATGTGCAGCAGTTCCAAATGCAAAGGGCACACGGAGCCGGACCTGCTCCTGTGCCCGGGCTATCTGCTGCTGCCGGCGGAGAGCGCTTGGGTCTGTGCGTAACCCGTCTCCTCTCTTTGTTGCCTGTTCTCAGAGAACGAGGAGGAGAAGAGTCCAGTGCTAGCTGGAGATAGATATATGTAGAGAGCGACATGTAAGTGGGGAGACAGCCCCCTGTGTCCTGTGTCACCCCCTCCACCATGACCAGACAGCACCCTCTCCCTCTGCCTTGTCTCATATGTTGTTTCCAAGCAAGGGAATGAGATCTGACCATGAGCCAAGTTTGGATCCTGGACTATCCCTCCTCTTTACCCTGGGCAGTGCCAGCTGTCTCCTTAGCTTGGCTGCCCACGGTGACACACCCAAGCCATGACTCATCCCTGATAGTGTAATGCCACATGGCTTTCGTGTTACAAGCCTGTGATTATTACTGGGGACAGAAGGATGGCACATCGAGGCCACTGGTAGTCAGAGCCTCCCCATCCTTGTCTTCTGCATGGCGGTGACCTAGGGGTGACCAGATGTCTAATTTCCTTCTGGCTCTTGTCATTTTGTCTGCTTGGAGGATAAGACAGAAGCCTGAATAGTTGAAACCCACAGTCAGTGCCAAGCCAGTGCTCCCCCTGCTTCGCAGCAATCCTGCCCTCCTGGGATGCAGTGGGAGGAACCCTGGGAGGGAGCCGGGGGGCAGGGCTCCCCAGCTGGGCAGCAGGCCTGGCCAGAGGCAGTAGGTACTTTGGCCTCTAGGCCTGCGAGGCAGAGTTGGGACCTTGGTTGTGCACCTGTTTCCTGGCCTGAGCTCTGGGCAATGGATGGGATTTGGGGGAAGAGAGGGTTGGGGGCCACTCAGGCTGGCAGGAGGCAAAAATGCAGGGCCAGGTACGGGGGTGTGGAGGGGACATCAGCACACAGAAGAGGGCTTTTGAGTCGCTCCCCTGCCTGCCCACTCCCCGTGCTCAGGCCCCTGAACGACTCTGCCTGGGTGGCCAGGGACACAAGCAGCAGCCCAGCGGCTTACAGGAGGAGGAGGAGATTTGGCAAGGGGGTGCTAAAGGCAGGGAAGTCTACAGGAGAGTGTGTGTGTTGTGGGGGGGCATGCAGGCTACCTGTGACTGTTTTCCCTGGGGACCCCCACCTCTCTGCCATTCAGGGGTGACTTCAGGAAATTCAAAGGCGAGTCCCCATTGCCTCCACGTGGAGCAGGCTCTGGGCTCCTCTTCACTGAGCTGGCTGAGGGAGGTTCTGTCGGTGAAATGCCAGGGGTGGGTTAGGGCTGGGGGGGCGTGCCCTCCCTGGTGGGGGCAGCCATACCACGTGGCCCATGCCATGCTTTTTCTAATTGAGAGAGAGTGAGGACAAACTGGGGTGCTGAGGATACCCATTCAGTGGTCAGGATCTGAGCATTCTTCTTTTTAAAATGATTATTTATTTACTCAAAAGGCAGACTTGCGGGGGCAGGTGGAGATCTTCCATCTGTTGGTTCACTCTCCAGATGAGTGTAAATGGTGCTAAGTCGGTTTGAAGCCAGGATCCAGGAGCTCCTTCTAGGTCTCCCACATGAATGCCAGGGCCCAAGTGCTTGGGCCATCTTCTGCCACTTTCCCAGATCATTAGCAGGGAGCTGAACTGAAAGTTGAGCAGCTGAGAGATGAACCAGCAACCGTGTGGGAAGCTGATACCACTGACTTTACCTGCTATATCACAGAGTTAGCCCCTCAAGAACTCTTGAGCTGTCAGCCTGTCATTGTCTCCTGGGACCCAGGAAGGGGAAGGGGCTTTCCTAGGGTCACAGGTGGACAGAGCTGAGACTGCATTTCCATCAGACTCCTCATCCAGTGTTCCCTCAGCACCGTCCCTCTCATCCCTCCTGTGTTCTGTGTGTCTGGGCAGGGGTAGGTGGGGGGCCTGGGGTACCCTGGTTCTGGGGCATTGGAGGTTTGGGTCCTTGAGCCTGCATGGATGAGCAGTCATGAGTGGACCAAGGAGTTGACCCTGACTCTGCCCCATCTTTTTCTCACGTTCTAGGACTGGGTCAGCACCACGCCAGGGTCCTCAAGACCCCCAGGCTGGGCCTGTGTCCCGGGTCCTGGCAGCCCCATGAGGATCAAACCGGGGCAGGCCCAGGGCACAAGCAAGATGGTACGGGGCCTTCTCTCCAAGGGGAAGCAGCTCCTCAGGCGCCTGGGCTCTGGGAAGAAGGAGTGATGCTATGACCAGCCCTGTAAGCCGAAGAGGCTTCAAGAAGCCCCCTGAGACCCTGTGGCCATCAGGGCTAGGCACAAGACATCTGTGTTGGCACTGGGGCCTTTGATGAGAATCAGTGACTCAGTAAGGGTTCGGTCCAGATGGTGTCTTTACGGATGAACCGTCTAGCTGGACCCCTTCCTCCTACAGCAGGGGAGACTGAGCCCATAGTGAGTAAGTAGCGTGGCCAAGGCCACTGACGCCTCAGCCAGGCCAGGACTGGAACCCAGACTCTGTCCCCGCTCAACCACTCCTGGTTTCCCACTGTGTTGTGTAGGTCCCTTACATAAGCTCTCGCCAAGCCAGTCTGGGGACCCTGGGGGAGAGGGGACCCATTCCCTCTGGTGGCTCTGGTTGTCCAGATCAAGTCTTCCCTGCCCTGAAGGAAACATTTGCACTGGATCCTCCCCAACTCGCTTCCCTTTGCGTGCGTGGAGCCATGTATATATTGTACATACTCAGTGCCTCGGTCCAGCTTCCTCCTCCTGCTTCCCCACATGGCATAGCCTGCCCACTGCTGGGGAAGAAGAAAGGCCTTGCCTGACTCCACCCACAGTGCTCCACCCCTTCTGCCCAGGGTCTTCTGGCTCCAAGCCCCAAGGGCCAGTGGGCAGCAAGCAGCAGTTGGGTTTGCCTTATTTTGTTCATTGGATTCAACTTGTCTTTTGCATCACTTTCCTTTGGCACCCCCATCAGAGTTGGGGGCCAGCAGGAAGGCCAGATTCATGCAACTATTTTCATACATTTCCTACACATCTATCATGGGATGGGGGCCCTGCACCCTCTACCCAGCCCCTGCCCTTGGAGGGTGAGTGTGTCTTGCATGTTTCCTTTGCCATGGTGGGAGTTTGTCTGATTGGACCCTACCCTCTCCTCGATCTCCAGGAGTGTGGGCTGGTGGGGGAATTTGTTTAAAACCACATTTTATTATAATAAAGTCTATTTTCACAAAATCTGTGTTGGACTGTACCAGGGCAGGGGTCTTTTTGAGGTGGGGGTCAGGCCTATTGGGCTTTGAACTGAAGTTGAGGACCTCAAGGTTAGAACCAAAGGGCGATGGGTGATGACTGATCCACACTAAACAGGCTGCCCTCTCGCACACTCATGCCTTCCCTCTCTTCTGGAAAGGTGCACATGTACACACACACACACACACACACACACACACACACACACATACATCTTCCATCTGCTAATTCTCTCCCCAAATGTCCCCAACGATCAGGGCATGAATTTGACCCATGTCTTTTATGTGGGTGCCAGGGGCCTAGGAATTTGAGTCATCACTTGCTGCTTCTCCAGTTGTGTGTTAGCAGGAAGCTGGATCAGAAGCAGAGCTAGGACACAAACCAGGAGTTCCACTATGGATGCAGGCAGCCAAGTTGTATGTACCAAGTGCTCTACACATTTTTTTTTTCTAAGTAGGCAGGCAGCTTCTTGAGCTCCAGGTGTTTGGGGCTGGGGCAGGTTGGTGGTAGAATGAGAAAGAGATCTGGGGAAGGGAACGGGGGGGGGGGAGACACACACAGAGAAGACATCCGCTTCAGGATGTGGGCAGAGCACACACCTCCATCTCGGGTTGACTTCTGTAGAAGTACTAGATGTGAGAAAAGCCCAACCAGCATGCAAATGCTACACGTAATTCCATTTGACATAAAGAAAGGGGACTCTCTGAGACAGCAAGATTCTGATAAAAGGGGCAATGATACTCAGAAACCTCAGAGCAGGGCGTGTTAGGGGGTGCAGAGGGTGGCCAAAGAGATCCAGCAGCCGCATGGTGGAGAGCAGGTGTCTGGACTGTCTTTGCCCACTGTCCCTCTCCCCAGGGGCCAGGGTGGGGAGAAGTGAGGATGTCTGTGGGTGGGAGTCGCAGGTCAGTGACAGCTGGCTGGCGGTCCTGGCAGACACAGGAAGCATCACCATCCAATTTCCAGGGTATGGTGGTCTCCTGCCCTGTGCACCCTCCAAGTTCCAGCAGCTGCTCTCACCAGCCTTCCAGCAGGGACTGTTGACTACTTGCAAGGAAAGCCCAGGTACCAGGTGGAGCCCCATGGCTCCAGTGCTGCAATTCTGGTCATGCACAGAACCCACAGCCCACCAGATCAGTGCATGGGGCCAGGACCGAGGCCCATACTGCTGTGGTCAGTCTGCTGCTGCTGGGCTGGGCCCCTGCAATTAGCCACAAGTGATATTGGCTGGAAGAAAAGGCCACCTAGCTGAAGCTTGCCCGACTTCGCCAAATTCGCACCTCACAGCCAGGAGCCAATAGACATTTTTTTCATGTCTTAACTGGCAGTAAGTTTATTAGTCTTTTTAAAACCTTAATGAGTCTGATTAATAAAGATGAGATTTAATTCTTTTAGTTTAATAGTTCTTTGGTGTATTTTTAAATTTTTTATTTGAAAGATTTTTATAGAAAGAAGGACAGAGACAGAGAAGTTCTTCCACCTGCTAGTTCATGCCTGCAATGGCCGCAATGGCCAGAGCTGAACAATCTAAACCAGGAGACAGGAACTTCTTCCGGGTCTCCCACGTAGGGGCAGAGTCTTGTGGAATTTGGACATCCTCCACTGCTTTCCCAAACCATAAGCAGGAAGCTGGATTAGATGTGGAGCAGCCAGGACTCCAATCGGTGCCCATGTGGGATGCCGGACTTGCAGGTGGTGACTTTACTCACTACGCCACAGCACTGACCCTCCTTTCTTTCCTTCGGATACTTACCTGGATACTTTAGAGGAAAAAGAATTGCTGATGAAATTTTACAAGTTCTGAGGAGAAATTTTATTAATTTATATACAATTTTAAAAAGAATACTTCAGGGGGGTAAAACCCATCAAGAAATGAGACAAGTCATTTATGAGTAAAACAATAGTATTTCGGTGAAGGATATTGAAGAAGACAAATAAGTGGAATGTGTTAGCCCGGATGTATACTTCACACGCCCAATAACTCATCAGTGACCGTGTCCCCAGGACCCAGATGAGTGTTGGAGACCCAGTAAACACGCGTGGAATGGATGAATGAACAAGGATGAGAAAACTATCTCACACAGATATCAACGCTGCCACGTTGGTATATGTAGCAATAAAAATCTCAACAAGATGTCTCATGGAACAAGCCTAGCATTCAAAGACTCCGAAGAACAGGTACATACATTAGAATGTGGAAGTTTCTTTCGAAAAGTAGAATGAGGAAAGGGAATTTATCTTACCAGAAATCAAAACGTATTAGCAAATTATAGTCGTTACAGTGATCTGATATTGACAATGAAATAGACAGATTAGTAAAACAAAACTATCTGGAAATGCAAAATTGATGGTAAATGACAAACGCGACATCTCAAATCGGTGGGAAGATGACAGATTATTCAGTTAAAGGCGTCAGGATAACTGTTAGCCATCTGGGAAGAAAGGCAACTGTTCCGTGCTATTCACATACATAAAAATTATAGAATGTTTAATGACCTATACATAAAAATCAGCATGAAGGTTGTATAGGAGTATATAGGAGAATATGTTTATGATCTTAAAATAGGAAAGATGGTTTTAAGTTGTTTTTTTAAAAATTTATTTGAAAGACAGAAAGGGAGAGACACATAACTAGATGATAGATAGCTAGAGAGATGATAGCTAGCTGGTTAGATAGAATCTTCAATTTGCTGGTTCACTCCCCACTGGCCACAACTGCTGGAGCTAGGCTGGTCCAAAGCCAGGAGCTGGGAGTTTCTTCTGGGTCCCCAAGTGGTTACATCTCACCTCCAATTCAGCTCCCTGCCAATGCACCTGGAAGCACAGGAAAATGTTCCGAGGTGCTTGCGTCCCTGCCACCTGCCTGGGAGAGGCACACAGAATTCCTGGCTCCTGGCTTCAGCCTGGTCCTGGTGTGACAGTTTAGGGAGTGAACCAGTAGACAGAAGTCTGCCTCTTTCTCCTTCTTTCTAACTCTGCCTTTTGAAAAGATAAACAAACCTTTACAGAATGTCGATTCAAAACACATCAAGATAGTACCTGTAGAATTCAAAATTAACTTTAAAAATTATCAGAGAAAACACAGTATGGCTGAGTGTGACTGAAGTGTCAGATCAGCACCCCTCCCCACCCCTCACCCCTGTCATCCTCACCTTCCTTAGCCTTCTAGGCTGCCTCCTTCTCTCCAGAAACACACACACACACACAGAGGAAACCTGGCTGTAATCCCAACTGAAGCGTTTCTTAAACAGTGTTGAGAAAGAACAAGCTGTTTTGCAAGCAGTAGCCAAGGGGGCCGTTATCCCACAACCTGTCGGCTTTGCCTCAGGAGAAACAGACTAAGGAGATCTGAGTGGGGAACCCTGAGGGCACAGCGAGTGTGTGTGTATGTGTGTGTGTGTGTTAGTCTTACAATCCCAAAATATCACAGTTTCTGCCGTGGCCTGCCAAGGCCACCCCCGAGGACGGGAAGCTGGAGGGTCACAAGACAAGACATGGGACAAGACACGGCTGGGGCATGTCCGGCCACGCTGTGTGCTGAGTCTCCAACACACCCAGAGCAGGCACGTGGGATCCAGGGTGGAGGGGGTGGAGGAGGTGTCTGCCAGACACAGACGGAGGAGGGCTGTGGTGACAATCATAGGATCTGTGGTCTGACTGTGGAGCGCCTGTGTCAGAACTAGGTCTCCATGGTTGCTGAGGTCCGTGTGGTGAGCGGTATGCCCAGGTGTTCATGGGGGACATGACAACCAGTTCATTGAGGCCTGCAGAGGATGTCTAGTACTATAGAGGGTAGAGCAAATTGGACATCTCTCCCAGGCAAATATCTGAGTGAACTGAGACTTGAAGGTGGGCTAAATCAGCCAGTGGACCTGGGAGGGATTACCTCAACCTTGGAGCAATGAAATCAACAGCATCTCAGAACTATCTTTTTTTTTTTTTTTAAGATTTATTTATTTTTATTGCAAAGTCAGATATATAGAGAGGAGGGGAGACAGAGAGGAAGATCTTCTGTCCATTGATTCACTCCCCAAGCAGCCACAGCGGCTAGAGCTGAGCCAATCCAAAGCCAGGAGCCTGGAACCTGGAGCCTGGAGCCTCTTCCGGTTCTTCCACATGGGTGCAGGGTCCTAAGGCTTTGGGCCGTTCTTGAGTGCTTTCCCAGGCCACAAACAGGGAGCTGGATGGAAGCGGGGCTGCCGGGATTAGAACTGGCACCCATATGGTATCCTGCTGCAATCAAAGTGAGGACTTTAGCTGCTAGGTTACTGCACCAGGCCCTCAGAACTATCAAAACCACCTAAAGCAGTATCCTCGGAACAGGTTCCTCATCGGGGACCCTGGGATGATGTCGGGTGGCCTTCCCCCACTCCTGGGTACTGATGCAGTTGGGTTACTGGGAGTGGCCTTTCCTCACTCTACTTTCCCCAGATACCAGAAGGAAAAAGGGGATTGAAGGCAGCTGTCTCATCTACTTTCCCCCATTGCTTGACCCTCCCCACTCTAATTGGAGGTCCTTATAGGCACGCATCCCTTTTAACTATATAAATATCATCAAAAATATAATGAATTTATTATTTTAAAACATTTAAGGACAAAAAATGTGCACACCTGAATATGAAACATTTTTCCTTCCTCATTATTGAAGTGAAAAACAATGCTCAATGTTGAAGGAAAAAAATATTAACCACAATCTAACTTCTTGTATTTTCAATTCATTTTTACTTATGCTTATTAGTATTCTCTAACTTCTCATCAATGAAAATAGGTTACTGATGAGATTAAAAAAGCATTTCCCAAAGGTCATACAATTCTAGAAGTTGATTCACAGCCATCCGACCAAGACCACAAGACAGCAAGCAGCTGGCAGAGCTAGGCTGCAGGAGTGCTTTCTCTCCAAGGACCTCAGGCCCTACACCCCACAGCAGACAGGAAGGCGGTCCAGCTGTCACCAGCCTTTGTTCCTTGGCCAAGACCTGGCCTGGGTATAGAAAACAAGAGTGGGTGGCAGCAAGGTGGCTGAAGGTAGGCCAGCAGAATGGAACATGGGAACCACAGTTGGCAAGCGCCCAGCCTGAGAGGGTCAGGAGGGTGGGCAGAGCCCTAAGGGATGGGCCTCTGCCCTCCTTGCCAAGAACGGTGGCCTCCTGGTCTGCCTTTCTCAGGAAAGCGACTTGCCCTTCTGTTTCAGACTGACCCAGAACCGTTAACCCAGATTCTCCCGATGGCACGCATGCTGTCTCAGAGAGGCCCTGGGCTGACCACTAACCACAAGCAGCTCCACTTTCTCCTCGTTCCTGAAATTCAGGCCAGCTGGCACACATGAGGCAGGAGGGGGATGGAGAGGGGAAGTTACCTTGGTCCCGAGCCCATGTTCCCAGGGTCCTCCTTCCTGCAAAGCCCAACGGCCTCCAGCCAGATTTCCTGTCTCCTCAGGCCTGGCGGGAACCAGGGCTGCACTTCAGGGTGACACCCCAAGGTTGATGGGTGGCAGTCACAATGGGTCTCCCCTCCAGCATCACTTTTCCCCTAGGCCATTCTAGTCCTCACACTTCCTGCTTCTGGACTCATTCCTTTCCCAGGGACCCTGGGCACTCCGTTCAACCAGAGTTTCAGAGGGGCTAGTTGTGTTCACCTGCTGCAAATAGCGCTGGTCTAGGCAAACAATATGGAACTGAGAAGCCCCTGAGTGGGGGGTGCCAAGTTCAAACACCAGAAGTGTCGCTAGTCCCCTGTTCCTGTCCTTCCTCTCCATTTCAGGGTTCTTCTCTGGGAACTCCAACCTCAGTAGGGGAGGGAGGGAAGAGGGTGAAGTCTTTGGGGACAGACCTCCCTCAGCCCCGCCCCACTCCCAGTCTAGAGGCCATAAAAGCTCAGCTACAGATGGGAGATGCTGCCAGTGTTAGGTGTGCTGTGGAGGTGCGTTCCTCGGGGCCTGGGTGGTCATGGCTGGTGAGGGGGTGGAAGTGCCTGGACCCCTCGATGGAGCAGACCTGGCTTCAACCACAGCCAGGGCCCACTGAAGTGGGACTGCAGAGGGTGAGGGCTGGTGGGACTGTCTCCTCAGGGCACCTGTTGGGCTGGGGGTCTCGTTGTAGAGATGAGGCTGCTCCTGACCCTAGCAGGACTCCTGGCCATGGCAGCCATGCTCCAGTCCTCTGACGGCATCACTCCAGGTAACAGCTTAGGAAGACAGGCAAGGTGGTGAGGGCGTGGGGGGCTTTGAGTCCCAGCATTTCTTTTCTTGGGCCCTGGTGGGGTGCTTCAGGCTTGTTGCTGATCCTGAGTTCTCTGTTCTGGGCAGCAGTGCTGGGAAAGGTGGAGACCTCAGTGGTGCTGACCTGCATGGAGGAGGCCAAGCGGCTGGTGGACAAAGCCTACAAGGAGCAGCGGGAGAGGTGGGGAGGTGCTCCCCGCTGGCGCAGCGTGAGGCGGTTTGGAGAAGGAGCAGGCACTGGGCAACTTCTGGGCATGGAGGGCGGGCCTGTTATGTGAGATGCTGGACCCTGTGTGTCTGTGTTCCTCTGACCCTGAACATGAAAAAGTCTGTAACATCATCTCAGGGCCTTGTTTCTGTCTGGACACTCAACTTTTTGCGTAAAAATTAAAAAGCTCCTTTGGAGCTGGCACTGTGGCATAGCAAGTTAAGCTCCCACCTGCAGGCACTGGCATTCCATACGAGAGCCAGTTCCAGTCCTGACTGCTCCACTTGTGAGCCAGTTTGCTGATAATGCACTTAAGAGAGTAACAGAGGAGGGGCCTGATGCCTGGGTCCCTGTCACCCACATGGGAAACCCCGATGGAGCTCTGGGCGCCTGACTTTACCCTGTCCCAGACCCAACCATTGAAACCAGCAAATGGAAGACCTCTTTCTGCTTCTCTTTCTCTTTGTCACTCTGCCTTTCAAATAAATAAAATAATACTTAAAAAACAAACAAACAAACAAACAAAACCACCAAACCACTCATTTCCCCCTCTGGGGGCCTGTCTCCCCTGTACTGCATGTCCACCTGGTGGGCACTGCTGGATCCCCCCTCCTGCTGTCCTCACTCTTTCACTTCTCCAAGCAGCATCAAGCAGCGGCTCCGCAGCGGCTCAGCCAGCCCCATGGACCTGTTGTCTTACTTCAAGCAGCCAGTCGCGGCCACCAGGACAGCTGCGAGGGCCGCTGACTACCTGCACGTGGCCTTGGAGCTGTTGGAGAGGAAGTTGCGAACCCTGCAACCCCGGCCCTTCAATGTCACTGGTACTAGGGCCCCTTTCATCCGGGTCCCTGCTCCATTAGAGACCCCTGCTAGTAACCGCAGTTGCCACTCATCCCCAGGGCCCGGGTGGGTGGGATTCCTCACACTCCTCCCCAATGCCCCCCGCAGATGTGCTGACTCCCCTTCAGCTGAGGCTGCTGTCCATGTCAAGCGGCTGCGCCTACCAGGACGTGGGGGTGACGTGCCCGGAGAACGACAAGTACCGCACCATCACCGGGCACTGTAATAACAGGTGCAGCCCCAGGGCAGCGGCGCAGAGGGGCCTCCTGGTTCTCGTCCCTCCCTAGCCCCCTCCTCACAGCGCCTGGTCCTCTTCTTGCAGACGCAGCCCCACCCTGGGGGCCTCCAACCGGGCCTTTGCTCGCTGGCTGCCGGCGGAATACGAGGATGGCGTCTCGCTGCCCTTCGGCTGGACGCCGGGAGCCAAGCGCGGCGGCTTCCCGGTGCCGCTGGTGAGCGCAGGCGGGCGGCGGGGGCGCGGGGAGCGTCCCCGGGACCCTGCGCCCCTGATGCCCCTGCTCTCCCGTGTCGCGTAGGCCCGTGCTGTCTCCAACGCCATCGTGCGCTTCCCCAACGAGCAGCTGACAGGGGACCGGGAGCGCTCGCTTATGTTCATGCAATGGGGCCAGTTTATCGACCATGACCTGGACTTCACACCCGAGCCAGCCGCGCGGGTCTCCTTTACCACTGGTCTAAACTGCGAGATCAGCTGCCTGCAGCAGGCGCCCTGCTTCCCCCTCAAGGTGCCTACTCCTTTTTCCGCCCACAGCCACCCGCCCACAGTGGGGACAGAGGAAAGTATGGCTTCCAGATGGGGCCAGGTGTTCTTCTCCAGCCCCTCCTGGAGGAAGGCTGGATGTGTCTGCAGTCAACGCCTATCAGATGGAACCTGCCTCCCTCCTCGCAGCCAGCTGCCAGCCAGGGCACCCACTGGGGTGTTGCCCATTGGGGGGTCATGGGCGTCTGTCCCAGCTGCCTGAGTGGCATTGATGGAGCCACAGGCTCTGTGACTCAGGGCCCAGTCCTGGCTCCTCCCTTATGTCCCCGAAGCCTCTGTGGGTGCATCCCCAGGGAGGAGAGCTTCCTGTCCCGCCCACATGACCTGGCGTAGGAGCAGGGTGAGAGTGGGGGTCCACAGAAGAGGAAGGAAAGGGAGGGAAAATGACAAGGCCTTAGTGAGAGACAGGGGAAGAGAGATTAGAAAGGGGGGTGAGGGGAAGCAGAGAACAGACAGAGGTAGGAGAGTTAGCAGGGCTGGCCGCCCTCCAGAGGGTGCCCCACAGCCCAGCAGGCGTTCGCTTCATCTCCTGAGAAGTTCTGAGGTCTCTGCCCCTGCGGCCCCAGGCCCTGAAAGGCTTCAGTTCCGGTTAAGGGGTGTGGAGTGGTCAGTGTCTCCCGCCCACTTACCTGCCTCAGTGAAGGGGACCAGCTTCTCCCCCCCTGTGCTGCAGATCCCTCCCAACGACCCTCGCATCAAGAACCAGCGCGACTGCATCCCTTTCTTCCGCTCCTGCCCGGCCTGCCCCGGGAACCACATCACCATTCGCAACCAGCTGAACGCACTCACCTCCTTCGTGGACGCCAGCATGGTGTACGGCAGTGAGGAGCCCCTGGCGCTGAGGCTCCGCAACCAGACCAACCAGCTGGGGCTGCTGGCCGTCAACCAGCGCTTCAGCGACCACGGCCGGGCCCTGCTGCCCTTCGACAACTTGCACGACGACCCCTGCCTCCTCACCAACCGCTCGGCGCGCATCCCCTGCTTCCTGGCAGGTCCGTTCTGAGGGGTGTTGGCGGGGAGGGCTGGGGAGGGGGGCACAGGGCGTGCACCCTGTTGGGGCCACAAGGGCAACCACAGCTTAGGGCTTTCAGAAGTTCATCAGTTGCCATGGTGACAAGCTGGCAACAAGACAAGCCTCTTCCCAGCCTAAGATGGCTGAGGAGCTTCTGTCTGTCCATCTCTCTGGTCTCTGGCAGAAAGGAGTTGAGTTTCTCAAGAACAGGAGCCTGAAAGAACAGAGGGTAAGGAGGCTCCCTCAGTTGACAGGCTAATGTCTATAAATCATGTATTTTGTACCAGGTACTGAGTCAAGCCCCATGCATCTGTGTGTGACTTAGGAGAGAGGGCAAAATACAGAAATACATAAGCCATGGTTCTTGTCCTCAAAGAGCTGGTTTGGATCATGTGTCAGGTCTGATGCCTATGGAGCGAGCACCTGACCAGCAGTGTCCTGGCAGAGGGAGACCCTGATGAGGGCCTGTGGGAGGGAGGCTGCCCAGGGGACTGCAAGGTGGAGCCCGGGGTGCAGAGTTGAGGGCAGAACAGGGGCATGGAGGGAGGTCCCAGCCTTGGCTGGCTGAGCAGTTTCCGTGGAGCCCATCTGTTCTGGGAGAGACCATGATTCCTGCTCCCTCCAGGGGACACCCGCTCCAGTGAGATGCCTGAGCTCACGGCCATGCACACCCTCTTTGTGCGGGAGCATAACCGCTTGGCCGCCCAGCTCAAGCGCCTGAACCCCCGCTGGGATGGAGAGAAGCTCTACCAGGAAGCCCGGAAAATTGTAGGGGCCATGGTCCAGGTAGGCCATTCTGGGTGCCCAGGGGATGCTCCTGCAGCATCTGGGCTCTCTGACTCCGGGCAAGCCACTGACCCTCCTGACCTGTGGCTCCTTCAGTATGGGGCCCTAAAGCTATGTACCCAACCACCTGCCACACCTGACAAAGGCAACTTTGTTTCCAGCATTTCCTTCGTAGGCTTTCTTCTTTCCCATGAGTCCAGGAATGGTGTAGGGACCATTTAATCAATGCCTCTTGGATGTCTGCCTCTTGGAGTGGCTCAGTAAACACTCCTCCCTTCCCTTCTCTCACTGCCATGCTTGGCTCTCCCCGCTCCCCACCTTGCCTCTGTCATCACCCACCCAACCTCCGACGTCTTTAGCCTCATTTATCCCAGCAAGTGTTCCTCAGTTTCCATTTTGATGCTCCCACATCCTCAAGTGCTTTCCAAGACACACACACACACACACACACACACACACACACACGGAGATTCCAGAGGCAGACGGCTACAGGTGCTGGGGATGAGTTTTTGACTCACGCTAAGACTCAAGTGAGATTCTGTTGAGCATCAGAGGGAACTCACAGTTCAGCTGCGGAGGGAGCCTGTGTTTTCACTCCCTTTGGCTCAGGGGAGATTGTGCTGGGCTGAAGGTAGCCTTGTGTTTCCCTGTCCATGAACCTGAATGGAGCCCTGTCATAGGGCCTTGCTGGGCACCGTAAACAGGATTAGCAATTCTCACTTCCTGACTCTCAAGGCACCTGTGGGGTTGGAGAAATGAGATAGCAGAAACCCAAACACAAGGCCATGAACCTAAGTCAAAGAACAGACCGTGTCATCATCCTTAATGTATATTTGGGGACTTGGGCTCAGAGAGGTGATAGCTTGCCCAAGGACACACAGCCAGTAAGCAGCAGAGTGTCTGGCCACCTGTGCCACTCTGTTAGGCACAGACTTGGCCCTGTGGTGACAACCACAGCAGGCAAAAGGGATGCCCACAGGTCAGGTCATTCCATGTGACTTTGCTTCAGATCATCACTTACCGGGACTACCTGCCCCTGGTGCTCGGGCCAAGAGCCATGAGGAAGTACATGCCCAGGTATCGCGGCTACAATGATTCGGTGGACCCACGTATCGCCAACGTCTTCACCAATGCCTTCCGCTATGGTCACACCCTGATCCAGCCCTTCACATTCCGCCTGGACCACCGGTACCAGCCCACAGGGCCCAGCTCCCGCGTCCCCCTCAGTACGGTGTTTTTTGCCACCTGGAGGGTAGTGCTGGAAGGTGAGCAGGTCCCAGGCCAGCAGAGGGCGGGCTGGCAGTTGAGGCGGCTGGGGTGGGCTTGGGGACAGCCGTCAGAGCGGGGAGGGGCCGTCTGTCCTTCCAACTCTGGAGCTCTGCCTTTCCAGCCTCAGAGCCCCTGACTATCTTTGGGGAATAGTAAGGAGTGGGTGGCATGTGTGGCCCTCAGAGGGCGCTGACTTCTCCCTCTGTGACCCAGAAGGTCAGGCCACCTTGCACTTCTGAATGACCATCATCTGAGAACCAGGTGCCACTGCAGCCAAGCAGGGCCCTGTGAGGGCTTGCTCCTGGGGCAAGGCACCAGGCGTTGTGTGTGGCCTGCCCTCTGCTCCAGTCTCCTTCACCCCACCTGGACTTGCCCTGCCTCTGACCGGAGCTGGGACACGGAGCCAGATCTTTCTCCCCACCTTGTTCCTCTTGCCCCCAGGTGGCATTGACCCCATCCTGCGGGGTCTCATGGCCACCCCCGCCAAGCTGAATCGCCAGAATCAAATTGCTGTGGATGAGATCCGGGAGCGGCTATTTAAGCAGGTCATGAGGATTGGGCTGGACCTGCCTGCCCTGAATATGCAGCGGAGCAGGGACCATGGCCTGCCAGGTGAGGGCCTACCACTGCCTAGGGAACCCCCAGCTCCCTGCCCTCTCCTGTGCACCTCGCTGCCCATGGTGGCCCTGGCCAGCTGACTCAGACCCCTGCCTCTCCCTCCGGGTGTATGTGTTCCATTTCTAACTCCTTTGCATGCTGAACCCTTAAACAGAGCATCAGCACCACAGCAGTAGCCACAGCCTGAAACTCAGTTCCTCCCATCGTCACCTCATGTGGCTTGTCATGCATGAGCTCTGAGGGGGAGAGATAATGATTGCTCCTACCCCACTGATGAGCAGGTTGATGGTGGAGGACATTCAGAACCTGGCCATGGACTCTGGCCTCATCAGTGACCGCACTGCCCTTGGAGCCTGGCTCAGCCTCTGCCTCCAGCCAGAGCCTACATACAGGGTGGCCAGCCTGGCTGAACCTGGGTTGGAGAGGGACGCACCGCACTGCTCTGGGGGATGCCCTATCCTTATTCTTGGACCTGGCAAGGTTTATGGCAATTCAGGCCTTGCCTGAGACTGGGAGAGCAAGAGAAGAACGTGAGGGTCCTCAGATGCCCGGCCGTTATCCCTCAGTTTCCCCACCTAGTTCTAGGGGTTCAGCGCTCCCTCTGTGCAGGACCTCGGTGCTGGGGAGGGTGGGTTTTGTGGGCTGATGATGTGCATGCAGATCTTACCTGCCACCTCAGGAGTTGTAACACATGGACCTACCCAAGCCACCTGTCCCTACTGTACTTGCATGCAGGGTATAATGCCTGGAGACGCTTCTGTGGGCTCCCACAACCCAGCACAGTGGGTGAGCTGGGCACAGTGCTCAAGAACCTGCAGCTGGCGAGGAAGCTGATGGCGCAGTATGGCACGCCCAACAACATTGACATCTGGATGGGCGGCGTGGCTGAGCCCCTGCAGCCTGGCGGCCGTGTGGGCCCGCTGCTCGCCTGCCTCATTGGCACTCAGTTCAGGCAGCTGCGGGATGGTGATCGGTGAGGGGCGGCAAGGGGCGGGGCATGGGGGCGTCGGGTGTGGGGCTGTGAGAGTCAGGGAGTTTTCGATGTGTCCTAAAGAGACTCCAGGGGGACTTTTACCTGAACCTGCAGGGGGCTGGGAGTGGGGGTGTAACAGGAAGGGAGCCAATGCCATGGTCATGCCAGAAGACGAAAGCCAGGCCTGCCTGGTTGTCTGTTCTTGGTGAGGCCACTGTGCACCCCCAGAAGTGTCAGTCGCTGTTGAGGCTGCTGCCCAGGTTTCCCACGGACTTCCCTTTCACTGTAGTCCTGCCAACTTTCACATCCAGGTCGTGGCTATTCTGCAGGCACCTCTTTGGGGACATGAGGACAGAGGACCTCCTCTCAGAGTGGCAGGAGTTCTACTTCTGCATGGGCAGTCCCAGCCTGGGCCTTCTCCAGTGACTGACTGCAGGGTTGGCTCTCGGTCGGGCAGAGGCCACAGGGCTGGGGACGAGAGGAAAGCAGTGCTGGACCTGGGGGCTGTGAGTGGGAGGCCACCGATGGGAAGACCTCTGGGCTGCCAGGGGCTGTGCTCTCCCTCGGAGCTCCTCGGGCACAGTGGCTGCTGTGTTCTCCATGCAGGTTCTGGTGGCAGAACCAGGGCGTGTTCAGCGCACAACAGCAGGCGGCCTTGGCCCAGATCTCCTTGCCCCGCATCATCTGCGACAACACAGGCATCACCACCGTGTCCAGGAACAACATCTTCTTGTCCAAAATATTCCCCCGGGACTTTGTCAGCTGCAGCTCACTCCCCGCGCTGGACCTGGTTTCCTGGCGGGAAAGGGCCTAGAGGCTGGGTAAGGGGGTGCTCTAGGGAGGGGGGACCTGGCTGGACGTTTAGAAATACAGATCCCTGTCTGTAGGTGAGCCTGCTTCCATTTTTGTCCCTCTGAGACCACGAGTGCCGGTTCCTCACCCCTGGGTGTGTGCACGTGTGTGTGCGTGTTGTGTTTCAGAGCTGTGGAGGAGGACCCTGGGGAACCTTCCCTGGGCCTTTTATCCCCGGAGGGCAGCTGGCTGGCTCCTGCCAGTGTGGGGCCCAGACCGAGCAGAACAGAGCCACCTCCCTCGCTTCCATACCCGTCCCTTCCTGCATATGAGGAGTGACAGTCCCCACACCCTCCTGACCATTCACTGCTATAGCAGGTGTCTGCCCCTCGCCCACTCTGTGCCAGGCCTGCTGCCCAAGCTGGGAAGGGAAGGGGAGGAAGCAGCAGAAGCAGCAGGGCCATCCCCACCCCCTGCTCCATATGATGGGACTTCTAGAACTGTGTCCCTAGAGGGTGGGAACCTCTGATTTCTGCATGGGGCTAGGCTGAGGGTCGGGGGGTTGGGCCTGGCAGGGGGTGGGGTAGGAGTGTGGGCCAGACTGAGAGAGGAAGGGTAGCAGATTTCCCCAGAGGCCGCATCCTTCCTTGCTTCCTCCCCATATGGGACCAGAAGGTGTGAAGGATACTGAGGGCTCACCTGCTCCCCAGCACTCCAGGCCAGGCTGGGCCCTCTGTGAGGAGAGCACAAGAGGGAGCATCCTCCTGCCATTTCACAGGTGGGAGAGGGCTGCTCATTCCCAGCCCCTCCAAGAGCAGGGTACCAGGGACAGGGCAGTGGGGCTGGGAATGGGGCTGTGCTCTGGGGCTCTGCCCGCAGGACAGATAAGGCCTTCCCACCTGTACCCCATCTCTCAGGGGGTCTGGAGGCCCTACTGCACTAACCCTCTCTGGCCCCACCCAGCCCTAACCCCACCTGCACGAAAATGTTGTTCAATTCAAAAGAGCACACACACAGGGCTGGTGTTGTGGCACAGTGGATTAAGCTACAACCTGCAATGCCAGCATCCCATGTCAGAATGCTGGTTCGAGTCCTGGCTGCTCTGCTTCTGTTTTAGCTCCCTGATGATGGAAGTGGGCAGGCAGTGGAAGAGGACCTGAGGAGGAGCTCTGGAGGGGGTTCCAGGCTCTTGGCTTCGGACCAATCCAGCTCCAGCTGCTGTGGCCATTTGGGGAGTGAACCAGTGGAGGGAAGACCTCTCTCTTCTGCATTCACTACCTCTCTGCCATTCAAATAAACCAATCAATCTTTTTTTAAAAAAGAGCCCATGCGTCTGTCTATTGGGCAGCAGCTCAGGGACTATTCCTGGGATGCCCCCTCAGAGCCTTCACTGACTCCAAGAACCATCTCGAGGGAGGGTAATTTCCGGAATGGCTTCTGAAAGGAAATGCATTTGCCTGACGGGGATCCTGGCTTGGTTCTCTTTTCTGTTTTCTTGTTTGGCACCACCGACTCGATTTCTTTCCAGGCCCCTCTCTTGGTTGCCTGATGGCCACTGCTTCTCACCAGGAGCCCTCTGCCCCTTCCCCTTCTTTGAGAACTCTTGCAGCTGCCCCTTTGCCCGCTCCTTCCCCATGCACATGGCCTCTCAGACGCAGGACTCGGGGTCAGCTGCCCAGGTCTTCCAAAGGGGGAGAGTACATCAATGGCTCGAGTCCATCCTCAGCTGTTTACTTAGTGCACTGATCACCTTGTCGGCTCAGGGAGCTGACAGCCCAGACCAGAAGGGTGTCTCACAGGCACTAAGCTTGATAGAAAACAGGGTTTCCGTAGAGGTGGAAGGGTCGGGTGGTAGAGCTGCAGGGGTCTGTCCCCTGGGCTAGGGCCAGCTCCTGGCTGGTGAGTGCACAGAAGCCTGGCTGACAACCAGGGCTGGGACTGGAGTGTCCCTGGGGAGCGTTGAGGAATGGGAGGTGTCATGGACCAGGGGGAGCTTTACTGAGCAGTATGGGCAACTATGGGTCCCAGGCCCTACTCCTCCCTGGAGGCCCAGGGTGTGAGGTCCAGCTTATCAATGGCTGAACAATTCACAAAGCCTTGAGGGTAGCTGTTGGCTTGGAATGGATGCAGGGGGACCTTAGTGATGTGGGTGTTGTCACAGACGAGACGTGAGAAGGACACTTTCCGTAGGGCATCCCGCTGCTTCTCTGTGAAGACCCCAGGGTTTTCCCACCAGAACCTGTGGAGACAGAGACATGGTCTCCCCATTTGCTCGTACTGCTCAAGGGAGAGAAGGAGGCCCCTGGGGGGCATTAAATAACCCCACCTGTGCTAAGGCCTGGAATTGGCCCTCCCCAGTGGCCCTGGGACCCCCACCTGGGATAAGGGGTCCCCTGCGCACCCCCATCTAACCAGGCTGCCCTTGCCTGTCTCCGTCGCGGATTTGCTGGAACTGCTTGCCCAGGAGGCAGGCCAAGAGAGGCCCGCCCCTCCCCCTTTCCACCAGGGGCTCAGCAATGGCTCCCACCCAGATGTCAATGTTGTCTGGGGTCCCGTAGAGATCCAGTAACTTCTTAGCCAGTTCTGGGTTCTTGAGTACAGCAGTCAGCTCCTCCAGGGTCCGGGGCTGTGAGAGGCCACAAAAGCCTCGCCATGAGTTGTACCCTAGGGCCAAGAAAAGCCATGAGGCCACGTCATTGCAGGACCTTCCTGCTCATGGCTCCCATTGGGGACATGTCCCTTCCAGCCCCACAGCCCAGAACATCTGAACTCATGGTCTTTGACATGACAAAGGCAGTGACTGACACTTTAGTGTCTAGTAGGTTCCATGGTGCCTACTGTGGTTCCAAGTACTCTAAGAACTGTACAGAGAGGTTAGCTGGAAGAGGATGCAGAACAAGGCAGCCCAGGGTCTGCAGGTAGAAAAAGGCATAACTTGGATTTGAGCCCACACAATTGCCTTCCATGGGAGTGAAAGACTCAATGGCTACCAGTTTTCTGGTCTTCATCGTTTTTGGACTTTTAAGCTGGTTTCACAGGTTAGCTGTTGTTTTTTAATTGAGCAACTCCAACAGAGAAGCAGATGTGTGCACCTGGCTCTCCATGAGGGATAAGCAGAGTGAAGTTTTAAAAACCGGGCTGGGGGAGCATTTGCCCAGGGGTTAGGACCCTGGCTGGGATGCCCACATCCCAAATTGGGGTGCCAGGAGCTCAAGTCTCCACTCTGCTTCCTTTTCTGCCTCCCTGCTATTGTGTATATTGGGAGACAGCAGATTGTAACTCAATTACCTGGTCCCCGCTACCCTAATGGGAAACCTGGCTTAGGATCCTGGCTCCAGGCATCACCTTGGAACAGCCCTGGCTGTTGCAAGAATTTAAGGGTGGACCAAGGGATGGTCTCTCTGCCTCTTGTTCTCCATCTCTATGCCTCTCAGGCAAAAATGAAAACAAACAAGCCCAACGTGGCTGGCTTGCCTTTAGTTTTAAAGTCAGTTGGATTCCCAAGGTTTCAGAGGGGAGTCTCCAGGAGCCCAGAGAGGAGCTAAATGTTCCTCCAAGCTGGGGAGAGCCCAGCCCACTCACCAGGCTGCCCGTGGTCCCGGCCCCGCTGGATGTTGATGGCAGCCAGATCGAAGCCGTGGATCCTGTGTGTTGGCTGAAAAAGCTTGTTGCGCAGCTCTCCTGTCATCATTTTATTCTGATCCATCAACTTGGCCTTGCTGGCCAGCAGACCCCGCACAAAAGGATCCAGCCCCCCTGCAAAGGGAGGCCCAGAGGCTATCCTTAGTATGTGGCTGAGTGGGGACATGCCACGCAGCTGAGCCCTGTCTCCAGCAGCCTGGCAGGCAGCAGGCGGGGTGTGCTGGAGGAGGGCGAGTCCACACTGCCTGCGGCTGGGGAGGGGCCCAGTGGCATGAAGGGCAAGTGTGGACACCAAGCTTCAGGTCATCGTGTCGGGACCTTTTACTTCTCTACACGCCCCTGGAAAGCCCAGCAACACACAAAGGGGCAGCATGAACCCTTCTCTGGCAGGCCTCAAGCAAAACCAGTTTCAGCCCAGCCCAGGTATGAGAGAGGGCCAAGTCCAACCTAAAGGCCCTGCATGCCAGCAGAAAGCTTTCAGGGAGAATGGAGGAGAGCAACTTATTGGACAATCCCAGAATTCATTCCTTCTTCTTGAGGTCAGATAAGCCTACCTGGAAAGGAGACAGGGAACCCTGGGGATGCTGAGGAGCACAGATCTGCTGCTCTTGTCTGGGGTCCCACAGGGAATGCTCCCCTGGAAGGACATACCATCTTGGACTATCCTCCAGGTGTTGAAGAAGAGGGTGTGCAGGGGGAGTTCTGGCTCTGAACCCCATGGCTGGTAGTTCTCATCCAAGCGGGACACGGTAGAAGGGACCTCCAAGTGGCCAAAGCGGAAGGCAAAGGTAAAGACATTGGAAATTCGGGGATCCACCGATGTATTGTAGCCTCGATATGGGGGAATCCATGTCTGCATCTCGGCTCCTAGCACGGTGGGCAGGTAGTCCCTAAAGGTGATGATCTGGGGGGAGAAGCAAGTCCCAGGGAAAGGGTGTGAGAAGGCACAGGGAGACTTCAGGAAGTCTGTGGTCACACGGACAATCACAATCCACAATTCCCGCTCCTGTGACCACGGCGGACAGTGCTAATTGATTGTGCCACTTTTCCTCTGAACACACAATGGGGTGTGGTCATTTGAGGTGCAGCCCCATCACCATCTTTGCTCTAACCTTATGAATTGGAGGCTGAAGTGGCAATCCTTGTGTGTCACTTTAAGGAAACCCTGTCGTGGTCCCTCTAAGGAAAAAATGAAGGCCAAAGAAGGCCAAATGAAGGCCAATGAAGGCCAAAGTCTGGGCCCCTAACTCAAGATGGCTGGTGACCTTGTAAGAAGAGGACACGCATGAGCACAGGATGACAGTCAGCCTTCTGCCAGCCAAGAGCGGGCTTCAGGAGCACCTTGACCTTGCACGTACAGCTGCAGGGGGCCGTGTTGAGCTGTGCTCTCTGACATTTTGCCATCCCTCTTCTACTCCCTAGACATTGAGTGAGTTTTGCAAACCTTGCCAGTAACCTTACGTCTGGGTCCAATTTTTAAATAATAAATATAGAACTCTGGAGCTTTTGAGGAAGACACAAAGGATGAGATTCTGTGGCAGCCAACAGGCCATGCACGGGACTTTGGGCTCCAGGACGAGCTGCCATCATCTCACTTTGCTCTGTTCCTGTTCACTCATTGTGTGACACAACACCCTCTCCCGCACCTCTGGGGTGTTGACGCAACAGGCAGTGAGTAAAGGACTGTGAGAGCTGGCAAGGAGAGGGCAGCTCAAGTGGAACTCCAGGGCTCCAGGATGAGAGGGCTCTGAGCTGCACATCCTTGGACCAGGGCTGGAGGAGCAGGTACTCTGGGACCTCCCATAGGAACAGAAAAATAAGGAGCCAAGAGAAAGGATGGGGTAAGGGGAGTGGGCTGTAGGCCTCGGCGCACACATCCCAGCCTCTGTGAGTTCTGGCCACTCAGCCCCAATCCATGTTCCAGGCCACTGGCTGCTCTGTTGGGCCTGCAGTGGTGGCCCCAGGGAGGCCTTCGTGTCTCTTCACTGAGCAGGTCCAGGTCTAGAGGAATCTACTGCCCTACAGGTTACTTAGCAACGGCAGGCAGCCAGAGAAGTACCTATCGGCTCTGCAGAGCGCAGCCCAGGCATGGAGTAGCAAGTATGCAAGCATTAGAATGCAGTGGGCCAGAAGAGCAGCGTGAGGCTCAGCCAACCAAGTACTACTGGAGCAGACACCCTGAGCAGCCTGGGACCTCCAGGCTAACCCTGACCAAGGTCACCAGGTACTGAAATAGAAATTAGAACCAAGTCTCCTAACATAGAAACTGGAATGCCTGGGACCCACCTGGAAGTCACTGCTAACACCAAGAGAAAGTTACATTATTTGAGTGAGAAAAAGAAATCATCAAAAGCCAACAGCAGCACAAGTCAGATGTTGAAATCATTCAACAAAGATTTTAAAGCAGACCAAAAAATGGTTCAAAAAAAATCAATGAATGATTCTTTTGAAACAAATACAGCTGGAACATCTTAGCAAGATGGTAGGAATTATATGTTTAAAAAAAAGAGGTAAAATGAAATTTTAGAACTGAAAAGAAACAAACTGAAATTTAAAAAGCAAAACCAAAAAATCCCTGGGGGCCAGTGTTGTGGTATAGTATGTTAAGCTGCTGATTTTAAAGCCAGTCTCCCGTGTCAGAATGCTTGGTAGAGTCCTGGCTGCTCCACCTGGGATCCAACTCCCTGCTAACATGCCTGGCAAGGACCCCTAGGTCCTAGGACCCCTGCCACCCACTTGGGAGAACAGAGTGGAGTTCCTGGCTCCTGGCATCGGCCTGGCCTAGACCTGGTTGGTGTGGCCATTTGGGAAGTAAGCTGGTGGATGGAAAAATCTCTTTCCCCTCTCTTTCAGCCTATTGAATAAGCATGTAAACAGATCTTTAAGAAGAAGAGATAAAGATTGGGTAGAACCAACAGTGAAAATAATCGGGGATAGGAAAGAATTTGAGTTTGTTGAATCTGAACAACAGACAGAAAACAGAACCCCCGTATTCTGTGGCACACGGACAACAGAGCTCTTATTCATATCCACAGAATTCCAGATGTAGAGGAAAAACGTGTGACACTGAGAAACTATGTGAAGAAGCAACGCCTGAAAATTCTCCAGAGTGAAGCGGTAGTCTCATGTAGGTATTTATCTGCGCACTTAACCCATGCCCGGCAGTAGGTAAATGGTTCATGTACAACAGTACATCCACCCCATGGTCTACGCTCAGCCTTAGGAAAGAATGAATGGATGGATACAGGCAGCAAGTTGGCTGAAATGAACTTGGAAGATATTTTTCTTCATGAAAAAGCCCTGCACGTTTGCACGCTACATGATTCCATTTCACATCAGAGGAGTGAGAGAGCATAGCCACGGGGCTGGAGAACCCGTGTGAGGGTCGGGGAGGAGCAGGTTGTTGAGGCTTTACCATCAGGGGTGGCAGGAGGGAGTCAGGTGGTGAGGTCCAGCTAAGCACCCTTATGCTGGTGGTAGTTGTACGAAGCTATGTGTGTGATCAGATGACACTGTTACGTGGACCGCTTCCCCCAGCACGACTGCATTTGTAAAGGGTGAAATACGAATATGCTGTCTGGTTTACTGGAATGCCTGATGCCTGGTTTTGTTGCTGTGCTGGGGTTATGCACAGTGTTAGTACTGAGGGGGGCTTTGTGAGGAGTGCAGGCGACCTCTTTCTGTAGTTTTTGTAACTTTCTAAGAAGGTATAATCCTTTTGAAGTAAAATGCTGTTTAGAATATGTGGTTAATATCAACATGTCTCTTCCTATTAGTCAGCCAAGCAACTGTGTCACTTGAGTATGCATATGACATGATCTTAGGAGCAGGGAATTCAAAAGGAAGAAAATCAACTCAAAGTAGCCCAAATCACAGCTTGGTAGCAATCCCAGGAGTGACGATGCCTATAACCCCAACAATGGCATCGGGGCAGGGGACGCTGAGGGGACAAGGCCTGAAATACTCTCCAACACTCTGCATCTGGGCAGTTGATTTTGGCTAGAGATGCTGAAGAAATGGAAAGAGGGATGGAGGATTTGTAGGCCTGAGGCCATAGGGGTGAAGCCACAGAGGGCTATGGAAGAGGTACAGTGAGCAGGAGGTGTGACATGAAGCGGGCGGGCTGAGCCACAAGCAGGTGCCCACTCCCCAGGGGGGCATACCTGAATGAAGGCACCCAGGATTTTACGGGCCTCCTGGTAGAGCTTCTCTCCATCCCAATGAGGGTTGAGTGCCCTCAGTTCTCCTGCCAGCCGGTTGTGCTCACGGAGAAACAGAGTCTGGGAAGTGGCCAGCAGGGTCTGCTCTGAGGCCCGAGAGTCTCCTAGAAGCCCAGATGCAGGCGGGTGGATCCTCCTGGGACAGCCCCAGGCCCCAGCCCGTGACAGCGCCCCCAGCCCCTCTCCTAAGCCCCTCCTCCAATGCACTTAAGGGAGGTTGGCTGGAGAGGGATAAGTGGGTGGGAATCACTGATTGGAATCTCAGTTCTACACTCACGCTTTTTAGCTGGGCAAGTGGTTTAATAGTGCTGGACCTCTGTATTCCTATATGTGAAAATGGGGAGAATCTGGCTGACCACACAGGACTGTGGAAGAGGGTTCAGGAGGTATCCTCAAAATAAAAGAAGCAGGAAGCTGGAATGGGAAGTGAAGCCAACACTCAAACTCAGGTACTTGGATGTGGAGAGAGGGCATCCCAACTGGTGTCTCTTCCACTGGGCCATACATCCACTCTGATACTCATTTCCAATCTTATTTTCTACTGATTTTGGGGATCAACCCATGGGGCTTAGATTTTTCCTGAACAGGACTGGCGCCAGGGACACGAATGGCTTGGTGTATATCTCCAGAAGGGTCATAGGCAGAGGTCCCCAGATTACCACCCTGGCCCCCAGGCCTTCCTGCCTTCCTGGTCCCAGCCTGGACTTACCTGCCACAAAGCAGGGCACACGGGCCGTGCTGTTGATGAACTCGCAGGGGCTTGGCTTCTTGCTGTCGAAGGGCAAGTAGGGCAGCCCGAGGTCAGTGACCTCCTGGTTGACGGCCAGCAGGCCCAGGGGGCTGCTGAGGTTGCGCAGGCGACTAGCCAGGTCAGGTTCGGAACCATACACAAGGCTGGCATCCAGGAAGGAGGTCAGAGCGTTGATCTGCTCTCTGGCCAGGGACTGGAAGGGTGGAGTGGGGCAGACGAACCCGGCCCGGAAGAAAGGCATGCATTTTCCTTGAGTCTTCAGCTTGGAGTCATTGGGTGGGAACTGTGGGGAGATTAGACTGGGTGACTGGAAGGGTGGCATAGTGGACCCTGGCAGCTTGTCAGGGGTGGCATAGCAGGAGGCCCTGGCAGCTCGGCAGTGGTGGCATAGCAGGGACCCTGGCAGCTCGGTAGGGGTGGCACAGTGGGCCCTGGCAGTTTGACAGTGGTGGCATAGTAGGGGGCCCTGGCAGCTCGGTAGGGGTGGCACAGTGGGCCCTGGCAGCTTGTCAGGGATGGCATAGCAGGGGGCCTTGGCAGCTCGGCAGGAGTGGCACAGTGGGCCTTGGCAGCTCGGCAGGGGTGGCATAGCAGGGGGCCCTGGAAGCTCCCCTCAAGGGCTAGTTCATATGTGAAGACAGTAGTGGCACGTTTCTAAGATCTTGGTACCAGACGCTGTCCCCAGATGCCCCAAGCCACTGTTACCCTCCCTGGGCCCATAATACGCTGATACTCATGGCACCCTGCAGTCTAATCCTTCATTCTTTCATGGCTAGGCCTCAGCAGTTTTCATGTGAAGAAGCCCAAGAGCCCTGGACAGGGAAGCAGGATGTGATCTGGGAAAGTCTGTTCAGAAGGAATGCAGACCTGCTACCATTTAATCACTCTGGGCCCACCAGGTGCCAGAGATGATTACCTCTCCCTGCTGGATAAAGTCCTGCAGATTCCTGCAGCTCACTGAAGCCATCCGTCCGATCTCAGCCCTTTCTAGGGGATGAGGTGGTCCTTACGGTAGGTGAAGTCACGGTTTACGGCAGCGTGCCAAGAGTCTCACCATGGACAACATGACTCTGGGGGACCCTGGTAAGGTGGGGACTCTCTTGGCCAGTGTCTGGGATGAGGCATTGCTTATAAGCTTCCCCCATCTCACCAGGTGACGAGATTGCTACCGTAACCCTTTGTCCTTGGGGATAGGGACAGCATCTCTCTCACTTTGGAATCCCTGGCACTTAGCATACTGCCCAGCATGGGGTAGATGGCTATGTCCACTTACTGAATAAATGACAACTGGTGAGGCCTGGGAAGCGATCGAATGAGCACTCAAGACCTACCAAGTCCCAAGAGACACTAGTGGATGCACTGAGGTGTTCTGCTATGTCAGCTGGGCGAGGGGCTTATTGGGGACCTCCCAGGGACCAGGAGGGGGGCTACCGTGATGGGGAAGCAGTTGCCACTCTGGACACAGTACTCCTCACACTGGGCCTTGGAGTGCTCGCTGCTGCCCAGCTCGGTGTCGGGGGCAAAGTCCAGGTCGTGGTCCACAATTTGACCCCACTGCATGAAGAGCAGGGACCTGTCTGGGTCCAGAGCACCTTCCTCATTCAGATAGCCTGCGATCTCATTGGATACCTCGCGGGCCTGCAGGTGGAGAGAGGGGAGGTCACAGAGCACCCAGGAAGAGTGCACGTTGAGCCCCCAGGAGGAGCTTGTAAGGCCCCGTGATTTGATTCCAAGACAATTGAAGTCAGTTCTGGAAGAACTGCAACCGAGCCCTGCACAAGCCCTTTCCACTCGAGAGAACAAAGCCAGGCTGCTGCCTCCCTCATATAAAGGCTTGGGAGTGCCAGGTGCCTGAAAACGGGAGCGGGGCCCAGGGGAGCGGCTGTCAGCTCAGATGAGGCCAACAGGCACGATCTCACAGCAGACAACAGCTGATGCGCGCCAGGCGATGGAGCAGGGGAAACCCGGGCAGTATGGGACAGGGAGGCAGACTGCTCGGGGCCCCAGGGCGGCTGGTCTGGGGCTGCTGGGTTCTGCTGCCCTCCAGTGGTGCGGCGTCTGAACACCGCCAGGGAGCGCCCACGTCTCCTGCCCGCGGGTGTGTCCAGGTCGTGCCGGTTGCCCAATTTCGCCCTTACCAGCGGCAGAGGGAAGCCGTTGCGCGTCATCCCCGGAGTCCAGCCGAAGGGCAAGGAGAGCCCGTCCTCGTACTCGGCCGGCAGCCAGCGTGCCAGCGCCCTGTTGGCAGCACCCAGGGCGGGCTCCCTCCTGCAACCCAGCGAGACAGCGCTCAGCCTCGGGCAGGCTGGTGGGCCCCTGGTTCCGAAGCATAAAAGTGTCCAGGACAGGAAGGGGTGGTAGGCGGTGGAGGTGTCCCTCAAACGCAGGGGTTCTGCCTGCCCCCACCCTTTCCCATGCCTCCCCTTAAGTCCTGAGGAGCAGAAGCAGGTGCAGCCCAGGAGCAGGTGCAGAGGTCCCAGTGGGGAGTTGGGGGTATAAGATGGTGGGAGTCCTCAAGGCTCGCCCCCAGGGGCTGGGCCCTCGTTGGGATTCCGGCTCGTGGTCACCTGTTGTTACAGTGCCCGGTGATGGTGCGGTAAGGGCTGTCAAAGTCGCATTTCAGGACAGGCGCAGGGCCCTCACAGCCCACCTCCCAGGAGAGTGAAGCCAGGGCTGGGCCTGAATAAGACAGACCACAAGCAGGCTGCTTAAGTTGGATCTCCATCAGAGGGCTTGGTGGAGGCAGAAAATCAGAGCCAGGGGTACCCACCCCCCGGATGTTCTAGCACAAGAACAGGGTACAGTCTCAGTGCATTCTCTGCAAAGCCCCTCATGCAGCTGGTTTTGATGCCCCCCCCCCCCCCCGTCCCTGACAGAAGTGGCCAAACTGGTTTGAGACAGCTGTCCTCTAAGCGGCTGCTGGTTCTGCTGGCCTGGACTGCGGTTCCAAGAAGTGCTTCCTGGAGTTCAGAATTGCTCCCCACAGCTATGGGCTGATGACGCTATTCTGCCCTCAGGAGCATCCATACCTGTGATGTTGGTTGAGGGTGTGGCCCGTCTCAGTCTCTTGAAGGACTCCTCCCACACCTGCCCACTGCGGATGGCGGTGCGTGTTCTGCCCTTGGCATGCTTGAGGTACTCTGAGAGCCGTGGTGTGGTGGGCGTCCCGGAGCTCATGGTGGCCCTCAGCCTGCGGAGGAGATCCGTGGGGCATCCTGACCTGGTCCCTGTGCAAGGGGTTGGTGGCTCACCACCTACAGAGGGTCCTGAGGTGGTGTGGGTGCAGGGAGGCACAGAGTACAGGAGGCCAAGCCAGCGGGACCTTGGCACCCCTTCCTGGCCATCTTTTATGCCCTGGGAGCTCGCCTGCAGCCATTCAGTTCTGTCTGGAGTGGCTATAGCTGAGGTGTGTCGGGGAACCCCAGAACCACCACAATCCCAGGGCATCCTGATTCAGACTTGAAGAATGCCTGCTTGTAGCTGACATGCCACTGAATCTGGGGAGAATTGTGAAGATAAGGTGTTGCTGGATTTCCATCCCCACACCTGAAGGCATCCCTCCTTGCATCTGCCCCCGGAGCAACTGGTGTGGAGTTGGGGGCTAAGGCCAAAGCGCCCAGCCTGGGGTCGAACGCCTTGGACCTGTAGCTCGGCCTCTTTTTTGCTTGACGTTCCATGTGGAACACGGGAAACCAAAACCCTTCCACTGTGAAGCTTGTGACAGCACAGAGAGGTGGACCAAGGGGGGGGGGTGTCAGAAAAGTCCTCCCCTTGTCTTCCCAGCCCCACTGAGGACTTTGTACCCCCCAACTGTGCCTCACTTTCCCCAGGTATGAGATGAGAGGTGGCTCTGACCACACAGCCAGACTTGTGACTGCACAGCAGGCCATGACCTCTGTGTGAAGTGCCAACAGCACAGTGTCTCTGCTTGCAGGACTGCAGGGGTGAACAGGGTAGGCACGTGTTGGTGCCCTGACACAACGGACCTCTCAGTAGGCCTATTCACTCCCAGCCTCCCACACCCTGGGGGAAAAAAAACAACACCCAGGAAATAAGCCCCATTGTTCTTGCTGCTGTTGCAAGAGACTGGGTGACGCAGAGGCCCAGGGTGCTGCCTGGTGCTGCCAGCTGTTTAGACAGACACATGTTAGATTGAAACACAATGGAAAACAGCTCCTCACTTGCATGGGCCACAATTCAGTGCTCAACAGTTACTTGTGGCTAGGGCCCACCACATTGGATGGACAGATACAGAACTTTTTATCACAGGAAATCCTGTTGGGCAGTGCTGGCCTGGAGCATGAGTCTGGAACCAGGCAGAGCCTGCTTGGAATCCAGGTCCCTCTAGGATCGCCTGAATTCAGTGGCTGACCACCGAGTGAGCATCCCCTTGCCTCTGGCCTGACTTCCTTTGCAGACCTCCCCGTGGCCTTAGCAGTCCATAGGCTGGTTTACTCCTGACTGTCACCTGCTAGGTGTGTGCACTTGAGCAGCTTTCAGCCTCTGTGCACCCACTTTGCTGATGAGTAAAGTAAGGATACTGATTATAACTGTAGGCTGGACTGTGCTGTTTGACCATTTTTGACTTCCAAAGGAGCTCTTTAGTATATAGTTCCATTCAGAATTCTGTGGGATTTCAGCATGAAGGTGAAGCCTTAGAGCTGCACTCTTCACCATAACCAGGTAAGTTCCTCCCAGGTTTCACCCTGGAGGGTCCCTGGTGGGAGTCTTTGTGCTCCCTGGCCCTACCCAGGGGCTTCCCTCCTGATGCCCTACCCCCAGGGGGGTCAGAGAACCAGGCAAGGAGGGAGGAAGGGAAGCTAGTCAATGCTTCTTGCACTCCCTCCAGGCCTTGGGCAGCTTTGAGCCAAGGACAGCGAGATGCCTGGGGCTGTGCGTCCCTGTGTTGGCAGTCCTGCTGGTCTGAGGCTCCTGGGAGCTGGAGATGAGCTGTGGGACCATGCCCAACTCCACACCTGTAGCAGGTAGTCCCCCTCTTGCTCCGAGGGGAGACAGGCTCTGAGGGGGTACCTTATACCCCAGGTGTCCCTCAGGTCAGACTGAGGCTAGACCTGAAGCCAAATGCATGCTTAGCTTCTTCCTTGTGCTTTTTCTTGCTTCTGTTATTGCGCTGTGGTGTCCCTGAGAGCACTCCCTTTCCAAGCCACCCGTGCCTGAAGCCAGGACTTGAACCAGGCCCAAGGTCATTCATTACTTGCACAAGGGCAGAACTTCTACCTGCGAACTTCCTGTGTGACTTGAGCACCACTTCCCAGATCAGAGAGTCGGTGCAAGATTAGATCAGAAGTCCTCTCCCAAGGACCCCCCAAAGCAGAGGGTTTCAGGTGTGGTGAGCGGGGAGGAGTAGAAAGGCAAGTTTGATCTCTGCTTTGGTCAGGGCTAGCATGGAGACATTTGTTCTTCCCAGGGGCCATGTCAAGGGAAGTGTATGTGTGTGTGTAGGTTGAAGGTGGGGAGGATGCGAGAGCAAGAGAGAGACAGAGGCACACCTGATTCGGGAGTCCAGGAAGGCTTTGTTGACTTGGTCCTTGGCCTGGCTCACAGCATCAGAGATGGCGGCAGCTCTGGTGGTCCCTGTTGGGGAGTGGGGTGAGGACAGCATCACGTTCTTCTCCAGTGAGATGCCCTCTGCATCTGTGTCCCTCCTTGTCAGCTGCTCCCTCTGCCCCTCTGGGCAGGGGGCAGATCCAAGACTGGGACACGCTCACGAGCCTCTCTAAAGGGAAAAGCTCGGAATGGGAAGCAGATGCTGGGTCCTCAACGTGACATCGCAATGACGCTCTGGAATTCCAACCAACTGAGCATGACCATTCAGGTGGCCTCCAACAGAGCGCAAGACTAGGGCTTCTTCCAGGAGAGGTGGTCTCCTGGACCCTCAAAAGGCATGCTAGCCACCAGCCTCTGTCTAGGGGTTGGGGTGGGGTGAGGGGAGTGGTGGGATTTTTTGGTGGCACTCAGGCTGAGGTCTGCAGTGTGGCCACAGGACCCCTTCCTGGGATGAGGAGAATGGAGAGGGGTTAAACAGCACCCACAGCTGAAATCCATGTGTGCTTGGGACCCTGTGTGACATAGGGTTTGTAGGTGCAATCCATTCACACTGGATTAGATGGGCCCTAAAGTGGTGGGTGTTGTAGGGAGAGGACACACAGGCAAGGCTGTGTGGAGTCACAGGACGGTTGGCAGGATGGAGCTACCAGCCAGGGAACACCGAGGAAACCAAGAGCCACTAAGCAAGGCTCCCTAACTTAGGGCCACTGGAAGCGTGTGGCTCTTGCCAGCCCCCTCTTTCTGGGGTTCTCATCTCCCAGACTGCGAGATGTTGGACATCTACTGTCCTCAGTGACCTGGCTTTGGTACAGCGTCCCCTGAGGCACTTACCACCTATGACAGATGCTGCAGCCTGCAGTGAGAACAGGACAGCCAGGAGCGCAGGGTGGTGCAGAGGGAGCCTCATTCCTGAAACAACATGCAGGTCATGCAGGAGTCTCACGGGAGCCCCAGTGGGAAGGACTGCATACAGAACAAGGGGACCAGTAAGGGACTGTTGGCAACGCCCATGTCACCGTGTATCCCAAGCCGAGCGGAGGGACTAGGGTTGAAAAGAAGACAACACGCACTGGGTCATTCGCGTAAGGAGAATGCCGAATGCCGTTTATTGAACCTGCAGGCTGTCTTTTATACTCTGCCTAGTGCCTCCCAGTGTTTATCCAATCCTCAAGCTGCCACCCTAAAATCCCCTGGGGACATAATTTGACAAACAGGAAGCAGGAACTTGTGGTTAAGCTGGGAGGCTAAATGTGTCATGCCAAGATTGCACGCCCTGTTACACCTCTGAGAAACAAGCTAAGCTGTGGAGTTAACCCTTGGGAGAATGGGCCCTGCAAAGGACAGTCACATTCGCTCATGGAGCATCTGCTACATGCACAGGCTCCTGCTGGGTGCTGAGGAAGATGGAAGGAGGTGAGAGAGATTCTCCCAGCCACACTGGCAGGGAGCTGGGTCAAAGTAGAACAGCTGGGACTTTAAGCCACACTCTGACATGGGAAGCTGGTGCTTCAAGTAGTGGCTTAATCTGCTGTGACACAAGCCAGGGCCCAATCCCCAGGTCTTCTTGAACCTGAAAAATGTTAGAGCCTAAAGTGTGCCTCTGATGTTCTCCTGCCTTCTGCCCTGCCCTTTTGTCTCCCGGGTTCAGCGCCAGACATGCGTGCCTGACAAGCAGTCCCCAGCTCTGCCCTTCTGCCAGCAGCTCTACTCTCCTTCAAGAACCTAGTTTAAGGGGCCACATGGGCGTCCTGTACGGGAATGGTTTGAATTTTGACTGTTCCACCTTCCATCGAGCTTTCTGCTAATGTGCTGGGAAAGCTGCAGAAGCTGGCTCCCAGCTGTTGACTTTGGCCTGTCCCAGCCCCAGCTGTTGGAGTCACTTTGGGAGTGGAACAGTAGATGGTAGATTCTCTTTCTCTTGTTCTTTGTCTCTTCTTTGTATGTAACTCTGTCAAATATATATATATACATATGTATGTATATATTAGTTTAGTATAGAGACAGGAAGAGAAGAACAGATTTTTCTATCTGCTGGTTCACATTCCAGATGCCTACAATGGCTAGGTCTGGGCTAGGTCAAAACCAGGAGGCTAAAACTCCATCTAGGTCTCCATGGGCAGCAGGGACCTAAGCACTTAAACCATTTTCCACCACCTTCCCAGGCATATTAGCAGGGAGCTAAGTCAAAAGTGGAGCAGCCAGGACTTAAACAAACACCCCTTTGGATGCCAGTGTTGCAGGTGGCAGCTTAACTCTGTACCACAGTGCCAACCCGGAAAAGTTCACTCCATGACCACCTCCTTTCCCTGTGTCATTCTTTCCTGTGACTCCAGGAGACCCAAGGCAAGGTTTGCTGAGTCAGCAGAAACCTGCTCTTTCAGGCAAACAAAAATAAGAGTTTGGGATTAAACGGTATTGTTAGCTTTTCAAAAAATTATGTAACATTGAACCACAACCATTTTAACTGTAGGGTATGTTCACTTGTTTGCATTATTGTGCAACAGATCTCTAGAACTTTGCCATCTTGCAAAACTAAAACTCCATATCCAATAAAAACTGATTTTCCATTCCCACCCCAGCTCCCGACCCCAACAAGCGTTACAGCACTGGTTCTCGCAAAACGCTAGGGAGCATCTGTGCAACCATGGCATTATTCTCTGAATGACCAATGTGGTGTATAACAAATTACCATCAGAATCAGAAAGTGAGAGTAGAAGGTTCATCAATGAGAATGTGTCATTGTCTGGGATGAATTGAGGTGGAAACCCGTAGTTGCCAACCTGTCGGTTCAGGCTGCTTTCCATTACCTTGTTCCTGGTTGATGGGGGTAAAGGGCATGCAGCAGGAGGCAGAGACAGGCCCATGGGGGGCTGTGCCACTGAAAAAGGGACGTGCAAGAAGGTCACGCGGGGCCACTGTCCTCAGCCAGGGTAGAGGGGCATGGGGTTTCAAACGAGCAAGGCCAACCAGAGACTTCTGTGCTGTGTTGCTATTTACTTACATTCCCATTACCAAGGTCAACATAGAAACATTCCCCAAGCCCAGAGCCTTCTCCAAAGTGTGAGTATCTGGAGGTAGATCCAAGGTCTAGACCACTCATGCCAAGCTATCCACAAGCTGCATCTCTACCCAGCCCACATGTCACTTCCTCTGTGAAGGTTACCCGATTTCTCCATGAAAGCTTAGGTCATTTCTTCTTTAGGCTCTGTAGGATTTAACTCATACATCCCTGCTTTCATATCTTGCTTCCACTGTCAGACCATGAGCTCCTCAGGGCCATCTCTTATTTTCTTGGTTTTCCCAGGGCCCAAGGAGAGTGTCAGAACATTAAAAGGTGTGGGGTATGTGCCGAGCGGGTGAGACTCCCAGAGTAGGGGAGGAGCCGAGCATTGGGAGGTGGCAGAGAGTGAGGAAGGTGAAGGGCTTGTAGCAGGCTCCTCATACTGTCAAAGACCTACTCATGTCCTGAGCATCCTGGCAATTGCAGGTTCTTAGAATGCCATGGAAGGGACCCAGGAGTCCATGCTTCGAGCAGGTTTCTAGGGGATGCTTGGGCCTGCAGACCACACTCTGAACCCCCAGGCCTTCCGCACAGACTCGCTGGGTGGGCAGTTGCCAAGGAGCCAGGATGGGGACCTGAGAAAGGAAGGAATTACCAGCCATCTTTTCCATGAATGACAGAGTCCTTCATGAGTTCTCGCAGGAGATGATAGAAGAGCTAACTCTGGCCCCCACAGGAGCATGCTAGTTGGTCTTTGGGAGCGGCTGCAGGTTCCAGAGCAGAATGCTGTGATGAGATAATGGCTACGTGAGATGTATACGTAGCTAGATACAGGTTTTCATCCATGGTTCTTGGCTTGTTACTCCCTTTCTGAGTCAGGCCATGGCAACCACACTTCCTCTTTCTCAGTGTGGGCTATGCAAACTCTCATCTCCCCAGCCCCAAAGAAAGTTCCCAATCTACCTTGTCTGTTGGTATATAAGACCCTCATTTCATGAGGGGGTATTGCCCCTCTAGTTGGAAAAAGGTATACTACTAGAGAGGCCAGGAGGAATGTGAACAGACGGGTCCTGCTGGCCCGCCTTCTGCAGTCCCCTAACGCCGGGTCTGCACAATTGTGCATGTGTGTGGAGTATGTGTGCAATACAGCTTCCTTGAAAGCCTGAAAGGACAGGATCCAGCAAGCTTCCAGGTAGCTGAGTACGCTCAGAGTCGGGGGACAGGGGTGTGGTTTCCTGGAGGTGGCAGTCCAGCAAGGGCGTGCAAGCTCTGTCCCCCTCCTCCTCCGCTCCCCCAAAGTGCCTCCTCATCTGTGCCCCTTTTAGTAGTGTCTTTTACAGTAAGTGCAAGTGTCTCCCCGCGTTCTGTGAGCTCCTCTAACAGACTAATCAAGCCAAGAGAGGGACTTGGAAGGACCCCGAGGTACAGCCAGCTGGTTAGCTGGAAGCAAAGGAAGAGCAGGGTGCTTGCCACTGGTATCTGAAGGAGCGGGGCTGATGCAGGGGCTGAGGGCTCTGTCTGTGGGCCCTGACCTATTTCCCTGGCAGATTGCATCAGGACCGGCAGGAGGCCAGCAGAAGGGTTTCATGAGTGTGGAGGAAGGGAAACAGAGTCTGTTTTCCTTCTGCATCCTCGGTGGTTCTTCCCAAGTCCCCAGGAACAATCTACCTGGGCCAAAGGGCTCGGGGCACCCAGTTGCACAAAGAAACCTTATGTGATTCCCAGCATTCCAGCATGAATCCTGTCACATGCCTGCGCCTTAGCGGGAGTCGGTTGTCCACGGGGCATTTAAGTCAATGGGAGCAGACACTTGGAGCTGAGTGTATGTTCAAATCATCTGCAGACAGCAGGTGTGAGATGTGGAAACAAAGTGAGGATCTGAGAGCCATGACTTAGGGAAGCCCTTCAAACACTGTACAACCCCCACGATGGTGGCTGGATCCGATCCTGTCAGATGAGTTTCAGGGATACGCATGGGGCAGCAGTCTATAGCTGTCCGTCCCAGCCTTCCCTGTGACCCTGGACACACGATGCCTCCTAGGCTTCACTTTCCAAGCAAGACGGAAGGAGAAGTCTAGGATGCCTCCTAGCTCTCAGAACTGATTCTGCGACTTGGTTTTCAGGAGCACAAAGCCTTTTTGTCCCACAGTGGATCCCATTTTCTTGCACACCAAACAGAGAAGACCTGCAGTGGTGGTAGCTAACTCTAGCGCTAGGAAGGCCAGTCCAAATGTGTACTAAGCGTTTTGAGAAACCTTTAGGAAATATTATCACTGACTTCCTGGCAGAAACAGGGACAGAGTGGGGTTAGCAAGTCTTACCTGCTGGGGGCTTGGGTCACCTGTCGTGGCCAGCAGAGCTGGTCTGCTTGGAGATGTTGGTCTTTTATACCTTCTAGCAAGTATTTATCTTGGGAAAAGGCCAGAGGAAAGGCTTCCAGGGGCTGGCTGGGCTTGGTATAGACTCTTGGTTCATCAGGAAACATCTTGTGACTTCAGGTAGATGTACGAGGAAACGCAAGAAAAGTCAGGATGGGTGTTGCAATGCCACTGAAGCTGGGTAAGGCAACTCCTCTTCTTCCCGTGTTTCAGCTTAAACATGTAGCCCTGTACCAGTCGTGGAAAGAAAAGATAGAGTTTCCTTCTAGAAGATTCTGGCACAGACCAAGTGTGCTGTTGAGGGAGTTGATCAAATTTTCGAAACTATTTACTTTTATTTATTTGAAAGGCAAACACACACACACACACACACACACACACTTTCTAGCTGCCAGTAACTCCCCCAAAGCCCACAATGGCCAGAGCTAGGCCAAGCCATCAAGAGCCTAGGATTCCATGTGGGTCTCACAGAGGGGTGCCAGGGACCCAGTTACTTGAGCCATCACCTGCTGCCTTAGCAGAATGTCAGCATCAGAGGCTGAACTGGGACTCAAACCCAGATGCTCCAATTAGGGATGTGAGCATCCAAAGCAGCATCTTAAACGCCTGCTGCCGACTAAGCAGGTGTGGTGGCTTCTAAGATGAGCACCACATAAGGATTCTGGGGACGTGGGGGCACCCCAGGACCCAGCCTGCTTGGGTGGCAGCAGTGCTGCTTCTTTCCACTCTCATGCAGCACCCTTATTTTTTAAGGCCATCCTCTTGTTTCCCATCAATGTTCCATTTCTCTCTCCCTCTTAACTATCTAATATTATGGGCTTCCCAATTTTTCTTCCAGTTCTTTTTCTTCCCCATTAGCTCACACATTATGAATTCTGATAGGTTTGCTTCATATGAAAAAACTGACAGATCTGTTTCCTGCCTTGGCAGGGTGGTGCAGCAATATCACTGGGAAAGATAACAGATATCAGAACTCAGCCAAGACAGTTGAGCCAAAATAAATCCTGAGATGATTGCAGTAGAGATGGGGTGATCAATTATCATATAAGTCACAAACATGGGATTTGAAACAAAAGCTGTCTGGACTACTATTGTGATTTTGTGAGGAGTCTGAGGAGGTAGGCTTGACGGTAAATCCATCGAGGATGTAGCATTCTGGTTAAATACCCCATTTTCAGCAAGTACTTGTGCATGTACATATGTACAGACATACACACAGATGACTCTGAGCTACTGGTAGAGATGCAAGCCGCATTGGATGATTAAGACTTGGCAAGCTGGGTTCCCTCCTAACTTCTTGTTCCTCGTCTGTGTGCAGTTGGGCTGTGGTTTGCATGTGGTATTACCCTCAAGAAGCCATGTGTTGGGAGCTTGGTCCCGGAGTGGCTACATGGGGTGGTAGTGACACCTTTAAGAGCTGCAGCCCTATGGATGGTGCTTAGGCACCTGGAGGTGGTCAGGTGGGATTAAGCAGGTCTTGTGGGGATCTCAGTTAGTGCCCATGGGAGTGAGCTGTCGCATAGGAGTGAGCCGGATGCCTATGTGTGGGTTCCCCCTTTCCTGCTCCATTTGGCCTGGCTGTGCTGTCCCCATGATGTGCCGCAGGTCTAACGCACTTCAGTATCCAGCCCTGTGTACTAAATAAAGCTCCCATTCCTGTGAAGTGCCATGAAATACTGGGCAAGACAGCTGGGAAAGTGACTCTTCATTTGCAGGCATCAGTTTCCTTGTGTGCAAAGAGAATGGGTTCACTAAGTGGGTGGGTCCTGGGGGCTCTGAGGCAGGGAACTCTGCCAGGGAGGCCCCAGATCTAGGGCACACTCTGCCCTAGGCTATAACCGTGTACTCTGCATGCAGCCCCAGGCTTCCCTTACACAGAAGGAGGTCAGAGTGCACATGTCCTCACATGTTCTGATTCTGCCCTAATGCACACCTTTGCCACTGCTCTTCTGCCACCACTCTCTCTAACCTACACCTCCTCCTTTAGTGCACAGCTCCCCCACCCCTGTCTATGGAACCAAGCTGCAGAGTTGTCCAAGACCCTATGACTCTGCACTGCCAGGGCACCTCTCTCCCCACATGCTGCCCCTCACTCCTCACCCATGGTTTTCTTCTACTCAGACAGACCCCTCCTTCTTCGCCAACATGCCATGCTCATGCCTGCTTGGGAGCTTTCCCCTCTGCCATTGCCCATCCCAGCTCATTCTCTTCTTTCTTGTTCAAGTCCAGTATCTGACTCAAGTGCTTTTCCAGCAAGCCTCCTTACCTGCCAAGCTCCATAAAGCATTACCCTTTAGGTCTCTTCTTCTCCCCTTTGGTTTTTTTTATTATCTTTTTCTTTATCTTTTCTATTGTCCAAAGTAGATCAGCAACCCCTCAAGGGCTCCAATAAGTCTCTTGAGCAATTGTTAATGTTTGTTTTGATGATAAAGATGATGACAGTGGCATAAAAATCGCCTTGGCTTAGCTGGGTCTTGTAAGTTCCAGTTTTTTTTTTTAAGAGTATTTATTTATTTATTTATTTATTTATTTATTTATTTATATTGGAAACCCAGATTTACAGAGAGAAGGAGAGACAGAGAGCAAGATCTTCTATCCACTGGCTAACTTCTCAAGTGGCTGCAATGGTTAGAACTGAGCCAGAAGTTTCTTCCAGGTCTCCCACACGAGTATAGGATTCCAAGGCTTTGGACTATCTTCCACTGCTTTTCCAGGTCACAAGCAGGGAGCTTGGATGGGAAATGGAGCAGCTGGGATATGAACTGGTGCCCATATAGGGTCGCAGCACATACAAGGTGAGGTCTTTAGTCACTAGGCTATTGTGCCAGGCCCCTAAGTCTGAGTTCTTAACCCTCAGTTCTGTTCCTGGAAACTTTTCCAGCCTGATTGAATTACTGCGGCTACTCAAAGGGTAGCCAGAGGCTGTGATTTCTGGGGTTTTCTCTCCTCTCTTGCCTTTTCCCAGGACTTAGATCACCCAGTTTTCATCTCCAACTGGATAGAGACAGAGACCCCCAAGAAATCAGGTAGGACCTCTGGATCTTGGCCCATCTACAGTTGGTAGCTTGAGCCCATTATGGCTTTGGGATGAAATGTCACTGTTTGTTTCCTACTTGCTTAGGGACTCTGAGAAGCCACAGAGCCATGTGCATCCAGGGCTGGGAAAGTTGATTTCTTAGGTCTCTGTGCCCGATGGAGGCTGCGGCTCTGGGTGGTCACCCTTAGAAAGGCACCTGTTTCCCTGGATGACTCACCTGCAATGGTGGCACCTGCTGAGTCCTAGGGCGGGGGCGATCACTGGGACTAAATGACTGAACTCACACTACTTTCTTTCTGAAGCTCCACCCGGGTGACCTGGCACACGCGAGATTAACAGAAGCTCTGGAAGGTTGGGATGGAGGCTGGCTCAGACCGAGGAGCCACAGAAACCCTCGTGTTCTAGCAGGAGCCTGGGGAGGGTTCTCACTCTTCTCACAGCGCTAGGAAGGGGCCTGAAACTGGGAACAGGGAGGTAGGGAATTCTGTTCTCAATAAACACTCATGAGTGTGATAAGTCCTTGCAATGGGTAAACCATCGGTGGGGAGCATGTTTTGGAGCCATGACCTCTGCCGTACTGCCAACACAAGAGGATTGTGACCAAGCACCTCCAGAGGAACTTCAACATTACACACTTAAAAATCATGGTTATTTAGGGGAGAGGGAGAGTGAGAACTCCCATCTTCTAGCTGTCTCTCCAAATACATGCAATGGCTAGGGGCTGGGCCAGGGCCAGAGCAGGATCAGGAACTCCATTCAGATCTCCCCCATGGGCAGCATAAAGGGCTGATGCCATGTTGTAGTAGACTAAGCTGTGGCACTGGCATCCCATAAGGGAATTGGTTCAAGTTCTGGCTGCTCCTCCTCCCATCCAGCTCCCTGCTATGTCCTGGGAAAGTAACAGAGGATGACACAAAGCCTTGGGAGCCTGCACCCACTTGGGAGACCTGCAAGAAACTCCTGGTTTGAACTGAACCAGCTCTAGCCATTGTGGCCATCTGAGGAGTGAACCAAAGGTTGGAAGATCTCTCTGTTTCTCCTTCTCTCTGTAACTCTCCCTTCCGCACAACTTTTTTAGATTGATTTTACTATTTTTTAATTGGAAAGGTGGATATACAGAGAGGAGAGATAGAGAGGGAGATCTTCCATCCGATGGTTCACTCCCCAAGCTGCTGCAACAGCTGGAACTGAGCCATTCCGAAGCCAGGAGCCAGGAATCTCCTCCAGGTCTCCCACGCGGGTGCAGGGTCCCAAAGCCTTGGGCCATCCTTGACTGCTTTCCTGGGCCACAGGCAGGGAGCTGAATGGGAAGCAGAGACGCCGGGATCAGAATCAGCGGCCATATGGGATCCCAGCGCATGCAAGGCGAGGATCCTAACCACTACACCATCATGCTGGGCCCTTTCAAACAAAATTTAAAAATTAAATCTTTAAAAAATTTTTGGTGGGGTGAGCTCAGAGCAGGCTCTAGAGGCTGATTACCCAGCTCAGCAGCTGTGGGACCCCAGGAAAGTCACATGGGCTTCTAAGTCCTGGCTTCCTCCTCTGATCCACAGGAGTAACAATCCCAGGGTCTGGGAGTAACATTCCGGGGTCTGTGAGACCCTGGCAGTGTGTGCAGGTGCACGAGGCCTGACTCCTCAGGCTGATTTGGGAGTCATGAGAGGTGAGCAGCTACTTGAGCCTCGCTCAGTCTCACGCGGCCACCCGTTGGCGTCTCAGCCTCGTCTGAATCCCCACTTGCAATCCAAGGAGGATCAGGGCAGAAACTAAGAAAGGAAACGGCTTAAGTGCCATGTCCTCATTGCTGGGCTGCGTGTCAGACAGCAGGCAGGGAATGGGTTTCTTTTTTTGGCTTGTGCTGCGGGATTGCCTGGCCGTCCTTGTGACTGTGTGGCTCCCATGGGCTGCTTGCTTGCTGTCTGATGGGGAGAGAAGAAGACAATTGGGCCTGTGGGGTCCACTGTCACTCCCCGAGGAACCTGCTTTTTGGGTACGTGGGTATGAGCTATACCATGTTGAGGCTGAGCAGCTGGTATAGGCAGGACTTTTGCTCCCTTTTTTTTTTTTAAGATTTAGTCATTTGAAAGGCAGAATTACAGAGAGAGGGAGAGAGCAAGAGAGAGGGAGATCTTCTAAATGGCCAGTTGCTCTCCCAAATGGCCACAGTGGCCAGGACTGGGCCAAGTCAAAGTCAGAAGTTTCATCTGAGTCTCCCATGTGGGTGCAGGGTCCTAAGCCATCTTTCCTGCTTTCCCAAGCAAATTGGCAAGGAACTGAATCAGTAGTGGAGCTTCTGGGACTTAAACTGACATTCATGTGGGATACCAGCATTGCAGGCAGCAGCTTAACCTGTACAGTGCTGGCCCCAGATTTCCTCTCTTGGACTCAGCAGTCTGGGCTGGCTGCCCCTGCCTCCTGGGAGTCCTGTGGATCTGGGGACCATACAGCCTGTGGTACCATCTTCTGGAGTCAAGCCTGGCAGGATTTCCTGGCTTCACTTGCAACCCACATGGTCTCTTTTCCCACCTCACTGCAGACTTCAGTGACTCATCTGCGGAGAACCTCATTGTGAGCCAGTGGCCTCACTCTCAGCTGCCCCTGGCCAGTTCCTGAGTTGAGCCAAATGCCTGGGACACTGTTTCTCCTCATCATCCCATTTAGCTCTGTTCTGTTCAGCTACTTCTGTGTTGAGCAATGGCTTAGCTTATCTGAGGATGCAAGGAGAGACTAAACGCTGGCACCATGGCATAGCAAGCTAAACCTTAGCCTGCAGCACTGGCATCCTACATGGATGCCAGTTCAAGTCCCAGCAGTTCCACTTCTGATCCAGCTCCCTACTTATGGCCTGGGAAAGCAGTGGAGGATGGCTCAAGTCCTTGGGTCCTTGTACTCCTTGCCAGGAGTTCCTGCCTTTGGATCAATTCAGTTCTGGCCATTGCAGCCATTTGGAGAATGAGCCAACAAATAGAAGATCTGTGTGTGTGTATGTGTGTCCTTCTCTCTTCAAATCTGCTTTTCCAATAAAAATAATTAAATAAATCTTAGAGAGAGAGAGACTGAGCCCGACTCTTCCTCCTGGGGACCTTATTGATTAAGGGAGCAGAAAGACATAAAAGCATCGTTCATTCATTGGACATATGCCTGTGATATGCTGGGCACTTACATATTGGAAGTGTCTCGGGATTTAAGATGGACTTGATGTCTGCTCTTGTGTGGCTTAGAGTTGACAATGACTTGTATATACACAAATCACATCATGTAATTGTAAACTAAAGAATGCTGGGACGAAAGGGAACCAACTTATGAACTCACAGCGTCTAACAGTGAACCCAACAGAGTCACAGGGTGAAGACCTTGCCCTGGGCAAGATGCATTGAGGTAAGATGGGACGAGAGTAGGGGAAGTAGGGAAGGAAGGGCTGAGAGACGCGAAGTGCTTGCACGGGAGCAGAAACCACCTTTGTGTGCTGGAATGACACTGGAGGGTCGCCTCACCAATCTCGGGTGAGTGTGGCCTCATGATGCAGGTACAATCTACCTTGACACCTATTCCCTTGGGCTATTGTCCACCTGCCAGGACACCTGTTAGGGTGAACTGGTCTTCTTGAGTATTTGTTCTTGGCTAATGCTCTTCTTGAGTGTTTGCGCTTGCCACCTGGAGCCCATTACAGTCCTCATTGGATTTCACATCCTACTAATCAGTGCTCTCCTAATCGCTGCCGCCATCTCCCCACCCCGGGCAGTGGGACTTAAGTCCCACCTCCTTCTGCAGCTGGCTCCCTTACCCAGCTCCAGGAACCCCTCCGTAAAGCTGCTACATCACTCCAGAGTAGCTACATCACTCCTTCATCACTGATGAAGGAAATTTTCTGTAAGAAAATCAGGAGTTGCTAACAGTTGTGTTTATTTTTTAAAAAGATTTATTTATTTTTATTGCAAAGTCAGATATATATGAAGTAGGAGAGACAGAGAGGGAGATCCTCCATCTGATGATTCACTCCCCAAGTGACCGCAACAGCCAGCGCTGAGCCAATCTGAAGCCAGGAGCCAGGAGCCAGGAGCCAGGAACCTCCCCAAGGTCTGCCATGCAGGTGTAGGACCCCAAGGCCCTGGGCCATCCTTGACCACTCTCCCAGGCCACAAGCAGAGAGCTGGGTGGGAAACAGGGCCCCTGGGATCAGAACCAGTGCCCATATGGGACCCCGGCGCATGCAAGACGAGGACCCCAGCCACCAGGCCACTGCACCGGGCCCAGTTGTGTGTGCTTCTGCACTCTTAGACATTTGCTGTGGTGAAGTTGCTTGGCCTTAGGAGTAGAAACCAGCAAGTCCCTGTTCACGGCTGCACCAGGAGCACCATGTCACCAGGAACACCACAGCACCAGGAATACCATGGCACCAGGAGCACCATGGCACTAGGAATACCGTGGCTTCGACAGGCTCTGACTGCATGAGTCCTATTTGTGGAAAGTTTTCAGTGTATCACACGACCCTAGAGTTCCTTGCTATTTTTGTCTTCTGAAAAATTCTCCAAGTAACTCAATGAGGAAGTTCCTCTTTTTTTTTGGAAGTTCCTCTTTTGAACATAATGATGTCGTATCACCGTGAGTTGAAGGAGAAATCATTCATTGAGCTATTTTGAGAGCCCCACATAAGTTGAATCTTCAAAAGGATGGCAGAGTCTAAGATCTTTGGGAAAGTGATGAGTGAGGATAGAGGAGTCATAAATATCACGGAGTGTTTTGATCTTGACGCTGTTCACCGTGTGATGTGGCAGGAGCTGTGCCTGAAATCTGCCATCGCCCCATCCTGATTGGTACTTGTCAGAGCCTTAAGAAAAGCAAGCTTGGAGTTTGAAATCCGTGTAGTAAGTTCCTAGTTCAGTGACTCCCAAACACTTCCCAGGTTGGGTCCATGAGAAGCCTGGGAAAAATGTGTCTAGATCAGGCTCCTGATCTGCAGAGTTCAAGTCTCTGGTATTGGCACTGCAGAAACTTCGTTTCCAGTAAATTCCTTAAGTGAGCCTAATGCATTGGCAGGTTTGGAAACTACTAACTCAGCTGAACTTTCTACTCACTGCAGAGTTCTCACCAGTGGTATTCTAGGAGCTGTACAGAGATATACAATCCCAGGTATCACCCCAAGCTGTGTGATCAGAATCTGTGTTTTCACAAGATGCCCGGCCAGCATCCATTCACATACAAGTTGACAGATGGTCACCGAGTCACTGTTGGAACGGTTCTTGGGTTGAGGGAGGAGGGGGATTGGACTTTACATGGCAACTGGATGTACCGCCAGGCAACTCGTAACATGGAGCTTTCTAATGTCGAATTCACTCACTTCCATGCTCACAAATCCATGGGGAGACTAGAGAGTGGGGCACCACAGGCAGAGGCATAGCACTGCCTTTCAGCCACTTAATGTGCAGCTCTGGGACAGAGGGGCCTCTTTCTTGAGATTTTCTCCTTTGTTTTCATGTGGGCCAGCATGATGCTAAGTCTCTTTCTTTGTAGGAGCTCTGCGAGGGCAGTCAGATGATGCTAATTTGAGGCGACATTTGGAACTTGCCTCTGCCTCCTCTGAGTGCAGCAGCCTGAGCGCCTATGTGGTCCCTACCCCAGGACACTGCAGTTTAATTCTTTGCTGTCCAAAATCTGGCCCACGGTTCAGCAGCCTTGACATCATGCAAATGCTTGTTAGAAATGCAGAATTCTTGGTTCCCTCCATCAGAGCAAGATTCCCAAGTGACTTTTTGCACAGGGAACTTCAGGAGGGAGGCCAACTATCTAAGACAGCTCATAACAATGTTTATTTGGGTGCAAGAATTGTTTCAAATACATGCATAAGTTTTCATTATATGCATCTCCCACCAACTTTTAAAAAATTATTTATTTTCATTTTATTTGAAAGGCAGTGAGATAGACAGAAAGATTCACTCACCACAAAACCCACAACAGGTTGGGTTGGGTCAGGACGAAGCCAGGAGACAGAACCCAAATCCAGGTCTTATTGTGGCTGGCAGGGGCTCTAGTATCTCCTGTGTCAGACATAAGATGGTTAGCTATTTGATTGCTCCACAGTTCATTCACTGATTCACTTAGTTGCTGCAACAGGACTGGCATAGTTCTGCAGTGAGTTAAACTACCGTCTGCAATGCCACCACCCCCCACATGAGAGCCCATTCCAGTGCCAGCTGTTTCACTTCCGATCCAGTTCTCTTAATGTGCTTGGGAAAGTAACAAGATGGCCCTGGTGTTTGGGTGCCTGCACCCATATGGGAAACCTGGAAGGTTTCTGGCTTAAGCTTGGCCCAACCCTGGGCATTGCAGCTGTTTAGGGAGTGAACAAGCAGATGGAAGATCTTTCTGATCTCTCTTTTTCTCTGTCCCCCCCTTTTCTCTGAATTCTGCCTTTGAGATAAACACCTTTTAAAAGAAAGTCCTGCAATAAATATTTAAGCATTGGTACTCTTGTAATATGTAGTATGCTGGACAGTTTTTAGCCAAATAAAAGTTACATATAGTTGGGGTGAATAGATAAACAACAAAGAACTTTTAAAAGCAAAGCACAATGCAAAGCAATGGTCAATTCCATAAAGAAAATAAAACAAATATAGATTGGGCCCAGTGTGATAGCTTAGTGGCTAAATTCTCCTCTTGCATGCACTGGGATCTCATGGGTGCTGGTTCATGTCCCAGTTACTCCACTTCCCATCCAGCTCCCTGCTTGTGGCCTGGGAAGGCAGTCAAAGACAGCCCAAAGCCTTGGGACCTTGCACCCGTGTGGGAGACCAGGAGAAGCTCTGGGCTCCTGGCTTCAGATCAGCTCGGCTCCAGCTGTTGCGGCCAGTGGGAGAGTGAATCAGCAGAAGGAAGATCTTTCTCTCTGTCTCTCCTCTCTCTGTAAATCTGATTTTGCAATAATAAATAAATAAATATTTAAGAAAGATAAAAATAGTGAGATGAAAGGGGTTTGAATATTTTAAAAGGGAGTGAGGAAACATTCAGAGTCTCTATTTCATTTTCTTTTAATTAATTTATTTTTTGCAAACAGAGAAGTTTATTTGCAAAGGGACCAGGTGAGTGGAGAAAAAGAGGGGAGGGGAAAGCACTTCACAAGAGAGAGCCGGGAGGTGGGGTGCCTCTCCAAACAAGAGAGGGAGAGACACCAAAGTTTTGAGGAAGGGTCTCGGGGTTTTAAGTCTTCCCTGACCACTCCTTGTAGGGTGGGAACCTACAGGTGAAAGATTTCCCCACTGGTGGTTTCTTAACCAATTAGGAAATGGGTGGGCAATGCTTGTGTCACCTGCTTGAAGGGTGGCCAAGATTTCAGCAGGCTTGGAGGGTCTGAGACCCCTCTCTTGGAATCCCACATCCTACTTCTCTAAGAGAAAAAGGTAAAGAGTAAAGAGTAAAGCTATTTCCTGCTGAAACGGGGCATCGTTTGGGTAAAGAAGCCCCTGGAGGTGTGGGATCCACAGAAAGATGGTCTGGGTCATCCAAGTTGCTGTGACAGAAGTTAGTCATCATACAAGGTTGCAGGTTTGGGGCCACCTGGAGTCTGAAGACCCGTTGTAAAGTCTTCTTTTGGTTGAGTGGGGCCAAATGGCTCCAGTCTAAGTCTCTTTTCACACCTCATATTGGGCACCAGGGAAAATATGTTACCAGAAAAGCTTGGTGAATTCTTTCCTCAGCTTAATATAGAAATAAAAAGCCAGGAACTGGTTGCAGACAGAGAAGTCTATTTGCAAAGTGACCAGGTGAGCGGGCAAAGAAGAGTGAAGGGGAATGCACCTCCTGAGAGAAAGCCAGGAGGTAGGGTGCCTCTTGAAACAAGAGAGGGAGAGACTCTCTGTATTTTATTTTTTAAAGATTTATTTATTTGAAAGGCAGAGTTACAGGAAGAGAGAGAGATCTTCCATTTGCTGGTTCACTCCTTAAACGAGTTGCAAAGGCTGGGGCTGGGGCTGGGGCAGGTTGAAACTAAGAGCCTTAGCTTCCAGGTCTTTCATGTGGGTGCAGGGAACCAAGGACTTGGGCCATCCTCTGCTGCTTTCCCAGGCCATCAGCAGGGAGATGGATTGGAAGTAGAGCAGCTGGGACTCAAACTGGCACCTGTATAGGATATTGGCATTGCAAGCAGTAAGTGGCAGCTGGCTCTGAGTTTGTAATTTTTAAGCAAATGTCCAAACTAGTGAGTGAGCTAACCACATGGGTACCCTGGGAATGAGCACCTAGGAAGGGGGAAAGAGTAAGAGCACAGCTGGGTGCTGGGGCATGGGTGCTGGGGCATGGGTGAGCTTTCCAGCTGTCAGTAAGTAAAACACATACTTATGATAGCATGCATTAGCAGTAAAGTCTGGCTCCAAACTCCTACTCGGCAAAGCTGAGATGTCCAGTGTCAGTCATGACCGTGGCCCTGGAAAGCATGGTCAATGCTGGGTGAGTCATGGCCTGAGCTTGACACAGCCTGGCAGCTGAAGTTCCTTATTTGTTGGTCCTGCATCTCCAAAGCAACTAGCAACTAGCTCTTCACCCCCAGGTTCACAGCTCCTTCCTTGTATCACTTAGATTGATTCTTGCCCAAGTGATGCAACAAGTTCCCATGGAACCTCTCTAAATCAGGGCTTGTCCCTTCAACTTCCTGGTACTGGAGACAAAGTGCTCTTTCTTTTCTTAAAAAGTGTACTTACATTTATTTGAAAGGCATAGAGACAAGCAGAGATCAAACTTCCAACATCTAGGACTGGGTCAAGTGAAGCCACAAGCTAGGAATTCCATCTGGGTGTCTCATATGAATGGCAGAGGCCCAAGTACTCAAGCCAACTTCTGCCGTCTTCCAAGGCATACAGTAACAGGGAGCTGGGCTGAAAGTGGAACAGCCAGGGCTGAAAGGGGCTCTCAGGTGGGATGGCAGCATTGCAGGTGGCAGCTTAATTCACTACACCACTACGCCAGTCCCTGTTGCAGGAATTAATTAAGTGACTCAATGAATGAATTGTGGAGCAACCACATAACTACACATCTTACGGTCTGGGACTGGAAGACAGAATTCTCGCCAAAAGCAATTTGTTTCATCATTCAATTTCAGCTTCAGTGCCTGGAGCCAAGTAATTCTGTTGAAGTAATAGCCAAAAGCTTGATTCAGAATTGCTGTGTGGAAATAAATGTGGATTTTCAAAAGATTACTGATGATTTGGAGAATGTCAGTGGACTGTAAAGAAGAATTTGAAAGAAACACTGCAGGTGATACAAAGTTCTGGGAATTATAAAAAGATGAGAAAAATTTTTTTACAAAGAAAAGGCCCATTTGTTAAAGTTTAATCTCAAAGGGAAGAGCATGAGAGGTGAATTTTAACAGCCTTAGATTTCTAGAGAATCGAAACCTCTTCTTGGAGAGGGTGCAAAAATCAAGTTCTGCCATTTGAACTCTCCTGTTGCCCCCGCCCTGGTTTGGCATGTCACCGAAGGGTCAGGTTGACCTGCTGGAAGACGCTGTTGGGAGAAGAGGGCTGTCCAAGATGAAACTCATTAGGTATCAGGAGTGGAGTCTGCTTCTTGAGGAAAAGCTTTGACTGGGATCTGGGAACTGCTTTCAGGCTGATCCTGGGGTTGGTGGGTGGGCACGATTTGGTCTACTTAGTAACGTGGTGAGGCGATCTGTCACGTGGCCTCACCTGTTGGGCCTGCACACACCAGCCTGAAAAGGCATTGGGAGGAAGCAGAGCTGCTTACTCTCTGGCCCTGAGCAAGCTGGCCTTGGTTTAGTCCCTACTCTCTGGATGCCCCGAGCATCCTGGATTTGGTCCCACTTCCACCCTTTGTTTCTATGACCATGGCTGGGTTAATGCTCACTTTCCCCCTTTTCTTGGTGAATTCTTTCTCAGTCAAATGACTCTCATGATCTAGAATATATGTGTGTATTTGTTCAGTCAGTTCCAGCATGCATTTGCAGTGGTTTCTGAATTGCTAACCTAACCCTGCCCTCAAACACATTGATAGCTGAAGTTCCATGTTTGTAGACACTTTTTACTCTTCAGCCGCTAGTGAAAATCCTGCTTTCTGTCGCAATCTGCGTTGGTTCTTCTCTTCCTGAGCCCCTTCACGGGGTTATGTGGTATATTGGCAGCACAGGTTCATTTGTCACAGTCTGTAGTACATTGTAAATAGCCTTCACTGCTTGGCAAATCATTTGCAATTCAAATTTAGTAAATTTTGCTCACTGTGATCATAGCTTTCTAGGCTTCAGTAATGTGACAAGTGTGTGTACCCCACAGATCCACGGAAACCATCCCATTCCTCCCCCGCCGCCCACACATCCCCTCACATTGCCCCCTTAATGTCAACTGCCATCCCTGAGCACAGGTGCTACAACCACTGATCTATTTTCCATCTCTATAGTATCACCTTTTTCTAGAATGCCCTATACAAGCTAACATACAATGTGTAGTATAGTATAGTTAGTGTATAGTATTTAGTCTTCTGTGTCTTTTTTTAAAGTGTTATTCATTTGTTTTTTCAAAAGATTGATTTATTTTAATTGTAAAGGCAGATATACAGAGAGGAGGAGAGACAGAGAGGAACATCTTCTATCCACTGATTCACTCCCCAAACAGCCACAATGGCCAGAGCTGAGCCAATCTGAAGCCAGGAGCCAGGAGCCTCCTCCGGATCTCCCACGTGGGTGCAGGGTCCCAAGGCTTTGGGTTGTCCTCGCCTGCGTTCCCAGGGTACAAACAGGGAACTGGATGGGAGCAGGGCCACTGAAATTAAAACTGGTGCCCATATGAGATCCCAGCATGTGCAAGACGAGGACTTTAGCCACTAGGCTACCGTGCCAGGCCCTAAGTGTTATTTATTTGAAATTCAAATGTAAGAGGAAAGGAAGTAGAGAGGAAAGGATGCAGAGAGGTAGGTAGAAAGGAGAGAGGGGGAGAGAGAGAGAGAGAGAATCCATTAGAAGGGAGCTGGATCATAGGCAGGGCAGCCAGGACTTAAACAAGTATTCCACTAGGTGTTGCTGGCCTTGTAAGCAACAGTTACATTTGCTGTGCTAAGGTGCAGGCCCCAGGGGATTGTTTCCTTAACTTAGAGTAGCAACTTTGAGAGTCATGCCTGTGGTTTTAGGTCAATTCCTTGTTTTTATTGTGAAATATCCCCATTGCATAGATATAATACAATTTGCTTAAACATTTACGTACTGATGAGTATTTGTGCTGGTTCCTGCTTCAACTGCTACAATAAAGTTACTGTGTGGACATATATTATGATTTATTCTGAGTAAGTGCTTAGGAGTCGGATTACTGGTTCCTATGGTAAACACAGAAGTTCCGGGACCGGGCGCCCAAACGGAACCTTCCACCCAACCCATCACTTTCAGAAGGTCATGGGGAGCACAGCCTAACCTCCCAAGCTGGGAATTCTACTCTGCTGCCTGCTTAAATGCAGCTGGTGCCATCTTGGCTCAGATGGCCAGGGTGCTAATGGTGCCAGGCAAAGCCTGCTGGCTGTCTGATAATGAGCTCTGGGGACTTAGGGGTATGGGCCTATAAGAGATCTGGTGTTTGGCAATGGTGTGGGCATGTAAGAACCTGAGAGTTCATGTCCAGGTGATGAGTGACTTCTGAGGGACTTTCATGGACATTGCCACTATTTTAGCAGGTGAGGAAATACTGCCTAGAGACATCCATGGGTAATGCTACCATATGTGCAGGTGAGGAATGACTCCTGAGGGACTCCCAATGACAGGGCCACTATACTTGCAGGTAAGTGGGGGAACTGAGACCTAGTGGTTTGGAGGGGAGAGACTGGACGACCTGTATGGATCAGACTATTGCACCAGCCTACTTGGGAGTTCTAAGTTGGGCTTGTTAGCATGGAACATGGCTGACCACCACATGCCAGCCCACACAAAAGCTAAGGCTGGGGGCCTGTCTGGCAGGGCTGGATCCCAGAATCTGACTATGAGTACTGGAACAGGGGACGGATCACATTAGGCTGGACCATGACACTAACCAGCACATGAGAGAACCAGGACCGGAGATAAATTCTATAGGGTACATGTGGGCCCAACCCTATGGAAATACAAGTCCTGCTAGTTAGTTTAAGAATTGGGGTGGTGATGGACTAAGCTAGGTGTGACCATGGAATCCACCAACACTCATGACTACCGGGGCTGAGGGCAGGCCGAGCAGCCCTGCTGCAGCACCTGCATGTATACTCTAAAACAGGGTGGGAGGCAAAACAGGCCACAACATCCATCAGCTCATACAAAGTTCAGGATGAAGGGCCAAGAAACTCCAAGTAAGGGCCTAGTGTCTGTTGGCAGGCATGAGATCTGGGTCTGGAAGAACTTGGGAAACTCCCCAAGGGGTCATAGCTCTACCTGGTGAGCACGAGGTCCAGGCCTTTTGTTGGGCTGGCTGGGCAAGGTAGCTCCATCTGTTGGCAAGTGTGTGAGTTGGTTTTGGAAGAGGGTGGAATGGGCAGGGCTGAGCAAACCACAGCCCACTGGCAAATGCAGAAACCAGGCTGGAGTGCAGGTCTTGTTGAGCTAGGCTATCATACCTACCAGTTTGCATGAGCCAGGGATGGGAGCAGACTGAGGTGGGCCAGGTTGCAGCACACACCAGCGAGAGTTGGGACTGGGGGCCGACCAGGTCAGGTCATGCTACTGCATCCAGAGACAAAAGCCAGGACAGGTGAGGGGCTATGCCAAGCTGGGTCAGAACGATCACTGGCATTCGTGAGATCTGTGGCTGGGAACAGGCCTGGTTGGGGAGCTAAGAAGATGCCCTGGCTGGGTTGTGGTTCCTACTGGTAAGCATGAGGACTGGAGTGGGCACTGTGATCTGGTCTGTACATGGCTACAGTGTCCCTGGGCACAAGTGTGGACTGGGTCTGGAGTGAACCAGACTGGGCTAGACTTCAGCACCCAGTGGTGCTCATGAGAGACAGGGCAGGTATAGGATGGGCTGGGATAGGCCCCTGCTGAGCAATGTGTAAGCTGTGTCTGGGTGTGGACCAGGCTTCGCTGGGCTTAGTTTAGCACCCAACAGTAAGAACCAGAATGAGTAAGAACTGGTCAGGAAAGGCCACTGTTTCTACTAGGACAGGAGGTAGACTAAGTAGGGCTGGCCCATGGACCCACTGGTATGTGTGAGATTTGTCATTGTAAGAGGTTCTGCTGGAGGAGCTTGGGTAACTCCTCTGTCAGGACACAGGTGAATGCAAGAACCAAGACAGGGAGCAGCTAAGACCAGGTAATGGTACCCACTGGCATACATTTGGCTCAGTTCTGGGATGAACCAGGCTGGGCCAGTTCATATCACCTGCTGGCAAATCCAAGAACCAGATGGTGTGTGAGTCGTGCCAGGTTGGGCTGCAATACCAGCCAGTTCACATGAGGGCTGGGACTGGGGGCCAGCCTGGCTGGGTTAGGCTCTAGTCCCCACCAGTGTGAGCTGAAATCGGGGGGCAGGCCAGGCTGCACCAGGCTATACCACCTACTGGCAAATGCTGAGGTGAGGCAGGCCATGCCAGAATGGGCCACATCACCCAACCAGCACTTGTGAGACCAAGCGGGGAGGGAGCAAATCCAGTAGAGAGGCTGTGAGGGGCTCCCTTGCTGGGCCACCACTCCCACTGGAAAGCGTGAGAGCTGGGATGGGGGCAGACCAGGCTGGACAGGGCTACAACATCTGTTGGCTTCCATGTGAGCTGGATGAGGGAAAGCCAGGCTGGATTGACAGTTCCTACTGGTGCATGCATAAGCCAGAATGGGTGTGGGTTGGTTGGGCTTTGCTGCAGCATCAGCTGGCAGATGCTGACACTAGGGGCAAATTCTGTCTGAAATACAGAACTATCTAGAGAGTACACTACCCGGGAGTGGGAGTGGGCTCATCAGGGAAACAGTGGGCACCTCCCTCTTGGGCTGCCACTTCCACTGGTGAGCATGAGAACCAGGACTGGAATAGGCATGGTTGGACAGAGAATGGCACCCACTGGTCCAAGTGTGGACTGGATAGTGGAGCTGGTTGGGCCAATGTGCATTGACATATATGAGAGAGAAGACAGGGCTGGAGCTAGAACTGATCCGGGAACTGCAACCATCAGCATGTGTGTATGCTGATTTGGGGGACGAATTGTGCCAGATGCTATATTGGCAAGCACATACAAGAATCAGGTCTGGAAAGGTTTGGGAAACCCGCTCAATTGAACCACCGGACCCAGAACTCCAGCCATGGAGAGAATTGCAGGTTCCATGGTCTGATCGTGGAGTACATGGGCCTCCAAAGTAGCTTAGGTGGAGCAGTGAACAGCATATCCAGATGCACATAGAGGATATGGCAGTACACTGGAGCATAACAGAGGACAGAGGACAGAGGACAGAACAAATTGATCAGCTACCCCAGCCAAGTGTTGGCAGTGAATATCTGGACAACTGCTCTGGCCATTGTGGTCACTTGGAGAGTAAGATCCTTCTCTCTGTCTCTCCTGTAAATCCACCTTTCTAGTAAAAATAAATCTTAAGAGAATAGATAAAGTTTTAGTTTTAGACTTTCTAATAGACATGTAGTGGTATATTATTGTGTTTTTCAAATAAATTTTGTTTATTTTTATTTACTTGAAAGGCAGAGAGACAAAGTTTAGAGAGAAAGAGAAAGAGATCTTCCATCTGCTCAGTAATTTACCAATAGCTCGTAACAGCTGTTGGTGGTCGGGGTTGAAGCCAGGAGCGCTATACTCAGCATGGCAGGGACCCAAGCACCTGGGTCATCGCATGCTGCTTCCTGGGGTGTGCATCCGCAAGAAGCTGGGTTTGGAAGCAGAGCAGTGCCTTGAATCAGGCACTCTGACATGGGATGCAGGCATCCCAAGTGCAACTTGAATGCTGTACCAATTCCCTGCCCCTTACTGCATTTAAAAAATATTATTCATTTTTTATTGGAAAGGCAGACCAGATTTACAAAGAAGAAATAGAAAGATCTTCTATCTACTGGTTCACTCCTCCAGCAGCCACAATGACCAGAGCTGAGCCTATCTGAAACCAAGAGCCAGAAACTTTTTCTGGGTCTCCCACGTGGGTGCAGGTCCCAAGTCTTTGAGCCATCCTCAACTGCTTTTCCCAGGATGGGAAGTGGAGCATCCAGGGCACGATTTGGTGCCCATACGGGATCCCAGCATGTGCAAGGTGAGGATTTTAGCCACTGAGCCATTGTGCTGCCCACTCCGGCTATGTTTTTAACAAGGCACTTCCTGATTAATGATGCTGAGTTTCTTTTCATGGGCTTATTGCCATTAATATGTGTTCTTTGGTAAAATGCCTATTCAACTCTATGGTTCATCTACTCCATGGAATACTACTCAGCTATTAAAAAAAACAAAATGCAGTTCTTTGTGGTCAAATGGGCCCAACTGGAAACCATAATGCTAAGGGAAATGAGCCAATCCCAAAAGGTTAGATAACACATGTTTGCCTTAATTTAACCTGTAATTTTTTTTGAAGCTGTAATTAATACTGTCTCAACCATGTGTTTTGAAAAATTGAACTTGCATTATTTTTAACATATTGTTTACTCAATATTATGTCAATTAATTCCATAACATTGTATATTGTTGCTGATGTTATGTTGGGACTTTTAATTTATTGGGATTTTACTGTGTTGGCTCTACCTTCAGACCAGAGAACGTCTCCCCAAGAAGCTGTTGAACTTATCTGGACAATAAGATGCTGGACTCTATGCTTGGTATATGCTTGCAATGAAGGAATCTCAACTGAACTTGAACTGTAGTAATGCAACAAGGTGGAGGAATCCACCATGGGGGGAAGGTTATGGGACGGTTGGGGGGAATCCCAGTACCTATAAAACTATATCACATAATACAATGTTATTAACAATAAAAAATATTGTTTTATTACTGAGTTATAAGAGCATCTTATAGATACTCCATATGTCTTTTATTGGACATATTTTACATATATATTTTCCCAGTTTACTTCTTGCCTTCTCATTTTCTTAACAGTGTCTTTTAAAGAACAGAAGTTGTTTGCTTTAATTGAAACCAACTGATTAATTTCTTTATAGTTTGTACATTTTGAATCCTAGCCAAGAACTTTCACCCATTCATGGTCTCAAAGATTTTGGATCTCAGAGATTTGCTCACATTTCGTCTAGGCATTTTATATTTGAAATATTACTTTTAGGTCTATGATCTATTTTACTTACTGAATTTCATGGAATAAAGAGTTGAGTTTCTGTTTTCTTTTGATTTCCAATTATTTCAGTATTATTTGTGGAAAATACTTTCTCCATTGAATTACTTTAGGGTCATTTTCAAAGATCCATTTATTAAATGTAGAGATATATTTTATATTCTATATACTGTTCTATCAATCTGTTCCTCTATGTTATACCACACCATACTTAGTTTTGTTTTTATGTTTCAAAATCCTTTTAACCAGTCAAATCCTTTGTACTTGCATATAAATTTTAGAATCAGCTTGTCAATTCTATAGAAATGGGGTAGGAGTTTTATTGGAACTTAAATCATTTGAAGATAATTATCTTAATAATACTGATTCACTGACTATGAATATGTAATAGTCATATGTTTTAACAGAACCTTTTTATCTCAATCAATGTTTTGAAGTTTGAAGTGTAAAGCCTTGCACATACTTTAATTTTCCTGCTTTATGTGATGCTATTGTAGATGGTACAATTTTTAAAATTAAAACAAATTTTAATTAATGCGCAATAATAGCACAGCCTCAGGGGTGCAATGCAACACTCTACCATGTGTGTGAACACTGTGTACTGACGAAACCAAGGCAATGAACCTCTCCATCTCCTGTGACGCCACCCCACACTGGGCGCAGGCTTGGGGCTCGTGTCTTCCAATCATTCACAAAATGAATTACAGCTCAGTGTGCGCTGCAATCCCCTGGTGTGCTGCAGAGCAGCAGGCTACCTGCCTTCCTCCAACTGCATTCTGATATCTATAACCCAACCCGCCTCTCTCACCAATCCCTCCACCATACATAGATTGATTTCATTTTAGCTTTCACATGTGAGGGAGAACATGTGGTATTTTTTTTTCTGTGTCTGACTTCATAATGTTCCCCTACTCCATCCATCAGCTGCAGATGTTAGGATATCATGTCCCCCTGCCCCAACAGTTATATTCCATTGTATCCACACAGGACATCGTCTTTACTGATTTATCTGCCGATGGCTATTAAGGTTGATTGCATATCTTGGCTATCGGTGATAGTGAAACAATATGGGTGGACCCTTTTTTGTGTAATAAAAATAAAAGTAGACCCAGTATGGTAGTATATCAAGCTAAGCCTGTGTCTAGGGTGTCAGAATCCCAAATGGACACTGGTTCTAGTCCCAGCTGTTCCACTCCCAATCTAGTTCCCTGCTTATGGCCTGGGAAAGTAGAAGAAGCTCACCCAAGTCGTTGGGCCCCTGCACCCGCATAGGAGACTTGGAAGAAGTTCTTGACTCTTGGCTTAGGACTGCCCAATGCTGGCCATTGTGGCCATTTGGGGATTGAACTAGTGGGTGAAAGATATTCTGTCTCTCCTTCTGTCTTTGTAACTCTGCCTTTACAATAAAAATAAATAAATCTTAAAATAAATAGAAATAGAGACTTTGGCTTCTCGTTTGTATAATCTAAGCCTGATTTTCAACAAGATGCCAGAGTATGAGTGTAGGGCTGCAGGCCATTCTTGATACCAGGAGAGAAGGCTTTTGCGATCTGATGCAAGCTGTGAACACGTCCCAGAAATTGCCGCATCCAGAATTCCAGGGAACAAGATAATGGCCCCGTTGAATCCTACTCAGGAACTTCAGTTTTAAGAGTTTTGATTTATAGAAATCAGTAAACAGAGAATTCACAAAAGCCCATTAATTTGTTTAAAAAAAAGTGTAATACTAAGAATGGTTAGTTACACCAATAGCTTACACCGTTGATGCCACCTTGGTAGGTTCACAGGGTGCCGTGTTGGCACACTCACAATGCCGCAGGGAAAGCTGCAGGGGTCCTTTCTTAAGTGCTATGATTTCTGCCTCCACAGCTTCATCTGTTGGAACAGTCATTTCCTACAGTGGTAGTGAACACCCTGGCCAGTGAAAGGCTGTGAGTGAAGGATGTGTGGGCTTCCAGAGACAGACAGAACTGACTGCAATCCAATGTGTCTGTCACTCACTGGAGTGCCACCTTGGTGAACTCTTTAGCCTCTGGCTTGCACAAACTTCACCTGTAAAATAGGGACTTAAGATTTCTATACAGATTAGGAACAGTGCCAACCAAATTCCCGGATTATGTTAGATCCTAAATAAACGGTGCTATGTCTGACGCGTCCTAGGTGTTACAGAAAGAGCAGCTATGGGACTCTGCCTTTCAAAGCCATAAGATCAAACTGACAAGAGATTCCTGAATTCAGGGGGACACCTGCTCACCCTGTTGGGGAAGCAGCAAGTGTCAGAGGCATAACTTGACATTCACAAGGTGCTGGGAACCAGCTTGAGGGTTTGGCACGCCCCAAATGTCACCTCGCGGGTTTCTCGGGGGTCAGGGGCAGGGCAGTGACACGCAGGGGAAGAACCTGGGCTAAAACAACACCTTTTTCCCCCTTCTGCTGACTTCCTTGTTCTGATTGCTGGTCTTCCTGGTTTTCCCTTCTCAGGTCCAGAGAGAATACCAAAACAAAGGCTGATACACAGGACACTTTTTTCTCCCTCACTTAAGAATTCATGTTTTTATGTGGTGCGTGCTGCCGCCCTCCGTAATGCCTTGGGTAACAACGAGTGCCTTCCTCCAGTCACGTCCAGGGGAAGACAGAAAGGCACAGCGGGCACACAAGTCCGGCCCCGTCGCCCCTTCCGCGTCTACGTGAAGTGGGCTGACGGCGGTGCCTGCTTCCTCATTGGCTCATCGCATCAAGGCCCGCCTCTTGGGTCGCGCCAATGGTAAGCGGATTAGCAGCTGGTTCCTGCACCGCTCGCGCTGGAGCGCCAGGGAGAGACCATGCGGAAGGAAGGGCGTCCGCCCCAGCGTCTGCGTCGCCAGGGGAACTAGGGACAGCGCGCTATCCGGCGCAGGCGCTGCGCGTCGCAGCTGTCATGGCGGACACCGGGTGGAGCACTGACACTGGGGAGGCCGTGTACCGCTCCCGGGATCCTGTGCGCAATCTGCGCCTCCGGTAGTCGCGCCGCCCCAGCCCGGGAAGCCATGCTTTTATACCCTTAGATAATTCGAGCCTGAACTTGTACTACTGATTCCCCCGCTTCCGCTCACAATCCGACTGCTTCCTCGGTGGTCTCCCACTTCGTCTCCCATTGCCCAATCCTCTGCGCGCACCGCGTCCAAGCACAACTTTCACACCCAGCCATCCCCGTTTCAAGTCCTGCAGCTCCCTAGTTCCTCAGAGCCCTGGTATCCAGTACATCCTCTCATCCTCTTTCCTGTAGGGCCCGTGCCCCACCTTTGTATCCCACCTCTGTATCCCACCTCCTCTATTTTGTTCTTGCCATCCTTGCTCGGCATGGTGTGTGTGTGTGTTGTAACTCGCATTTGGGGCTTCTGTTTTCTCGACAGAGTCCACCTGCAAAGGATCACCTCCAGCAGCTTTCTGCATTACCAGCCTGCCGCCCTGCCGGGGAAGGACCTCATAGACTTGGCCACCTTCGGGCCTCACCCCACTGCCAGTGGGTGTCACGGTGGAGAGCTGGGTCCCTGGGGACCTGGGCAAAGGTTGGGGGAGGTAGAGGTGCCTTTTCGACAGAAGAGACCCAGGTCTGTGGTCTTCAGAGAAAACAGCACCTTTTAACCTAGGAGAACTGGAAGGCAGAGAGATTGAGTTTCTTACCTGAAGTTGCATGGCTGGTAAATGTTGGCACCTGGATTTGACCGCAGGCAGTGTTAACGACTATATTGTGTTGTTTGTGAGGGTGGAATAAGCACAGTTGCTACCATCAAGACATATACGTGGGCAAATAGAGTGAAATGATCAACAGTCTACTTCTGAAATGTTACAAATGTACCTGGCGACCCCAGTACCAGTTGTAGCTCTGTTTGTGTGTGTGTGTGTGTGTAAGAAGGTATACTCTGAAGTCTGTATTTGCATGTGAACACTTAGACAATTTTAAGATAGAACGCTACTTGCCAACTGCATGTGAAAACCCACTGTATTCTTGTGGTTCTCCTTGTCTGGGCAGCTAGAGGAGCAAGGAAGAGACACTGAGGTACCCGGGTGAGGTCATAGGTGCTTCTGCCTTTGGTTGTTTTTGCTTTGTACTCAGAAGTGTGTGGCAGTCAATTTTGAAGCTTGTGTCTATGAAAAAAAAAATCTTGGGAGCTTGTTACATTTGGTTCTTTCAAAAATCATTAATTTGCCTCACCTGGCACTTGGTCCCTGACATGGTTGTGATTCCAGGTATATGGCTTCAGGAATAATAAAGATCAAAATGTCAGGGTTCTCATCTCACACATACAGACAGCTGGCATCAAGGGAGAGCTTGGCGAGGCAGCCTCCATCTAAAGTGCCATTCCTGACAGTGCATGAGATGGGCTATTTCCTGCAAGGCTACATTTTATTGGAATTTGAGTGGTGATCGAGACTTTGTGGGTTGTCGTCTCGGCTCTGCCCCTGCTAACTGGAGTAGTCAGTCTCTAACCTTTCTGTATATGGAGTGCTGAATACATCCCTGAACTCCCAGCTGGCTCTGCTTGCAATCAGCCGGCTCACCAAGTGGGACTGACGTGAGCTGCACTGTTGTCTTTGGAGGTGGACATCGCCCGGATGAAGATGAAGAGGAGGAGCTGGTGATCGGGTGGCAGGAGAAGCTCTTCAGCCAGGTGAGTCAATGTTGATGGTCTGCCTGACCTGTTTCCACCCGGCCAGGTAAGGGTTGCCCAACTGATTTCTGGAAAGCTTGCACCTGTTTAGGTTTTCCCCTGTTGTGTTTCCCCATATCATGGCTGCCACTGCTCAGTCTGGGTTGAGGCCCTTTTCCCTGTGCATTATGCCACCTGGGACAGCAGAGTTGCATTACAGCCCCCCGCTCCTTTTATCTCCGACATTCTAAATAAATGGGAATTGAGTCTATGCAAATATGCCAGAAAATATCAGCTCTGTTGGGTTGACTGGATGAAGCAGTTCCGGAAGGAAAGTTTGTGGGGTCTCAGTTGATGTCTGTTTCCTCGGGGTGGCTTCAGTTTGAAGTAGATCTGTACCAAAACGAAGCCGCCTGTCAGAGCCCTTTGGATCATCAGTACCGGCAGGAGGTCCTGAAGCTCGAACACTCGGGTGGCAGGAAGAACCGACGGATCTTCACCTACACCGACTCTGACAGATACACCAACTTGGAAGAGGTATTGTTCTTCCCAAGGCCCTATAGCTTGCTTCTTTGCCTCCCCTGGTTTTCTGCCACCTCACTGGATGCTAAATCAGAAGCCTGGCATGGGCCGGGGGTAGGGGAGATCTATAGACTGCCTGGAAACTGCCATGAGCTGCTGGCAGCTTGAGGTAGAGTGGGCAGTGTCCGCAGGTGGTGGGACCGCTGCTCCCTCTGCCTGCTGAAGGGCCAGGAGGGAGACACTTGCAGCATCTCTGAGGCCCGGCTGGCAGACTGCAAACCTGCAGGAGCAACCCCTGGACTTCCACCAAGCATCGGGAGATAAGACACATGGGTGGAATCTAGAACATTCTAGGTAGAATTCAGCAGGGAACTCAGCCACAATGCAGTGTGTGTGTTTGAAGAGGGATTCAGTGCAGCCCTGAGGGGAATGCTGTGTGCTCCAGTTGCCTATGCCATACCATTGTGGCTGTGCTGTGGGTTGGTTTTTTTCCCCCTAATCACTTCACAGACTCTGGCTTCTCAGGGAGGTTTTGAAACTCCGTGAGAGTACAGCTTGTATTCTCTGGTTTTGGTCTTCAATCCTGTAGAGCTCTGCAAGTGGCAGGTGTTAAATGATTTTGCCAGATTAGAAGCTTCTGTTAAGAGAGCTGTGGGTTGATGGCATATAAAATGTGGGATGTCTGGTTTGGAAAATTCTGGAAAACTGGAACTAAAAATCCAGGTAGGGCTCAGTTACCCACATCAGGATTTTCCATTTAGCAATTTGCAACAACCTGGCCAACTTAACATGAATAAGGCAGTAACCCAACTGAATGCAGGCTGATTTCTAGACTTGCAGGGGAAGGGAGTAGGCATTTGACTCAGGGTGCTGGTGGAGGTGCCTGTTCCCATATCAGAGTGCCTGGGTTCAACAGCCTGCTCTAGCTCCTGACTCCAGCTTCCTGCTAATGTGTATGCTAAGTGGGAGTGGTGATGGCTCAAGTAACTGGGTTCCTGGATTGTATTCATGGTTCCCTGTGCAGTTACGGGGGATGTCTGGGGAGTGAACCAGTGGATGGGAACACATTCTCTGTCAAATAAATTAAAAAGTAAAGAAATTCCTTAATTCTAGGGCAAACTGAGACCCTGTAGGGGTCTTCTCTGGATTGTTTGTGCCCCCACTCTCTTGTTGGTGTGGTCTGACTATGAGCTGGTTATCGCTGCCAGGTTCTGGCTCCTGATGAGGGTTTGCAGGAAGATGTCCGTGCAGGTACTTGGGCCCAGGTGGCCCTGTCCAGATGGCTTGCACAGGGCTGCTCTCTTTTCCCCAGCACTGTCAGAAAATGACCACGGCAGCCAGTGAGATGCCATCCTTCTTGGTCGAACGGATGGCGAATGTCAGGCGGCGCCGGCAGGACAGGCGAGGGACGTGAGTGCAAGGACACAGGAGTGCAGGGGTGCTGGGTTCCCCTCCATGCTACTGTGCAATGTGTGTCCACTGGCCCTGGCTGCCCAGTCCACAGTGGACCTCCACTCTGTGTGGACCCATTGGGCTTTCCATGGGGTACCAGGGAGGTGACCTTTCCCAATGGTGTCTCCCAGAGAGGGCGGCATTCTCAAGTCCCGCATTGTCACCTGGGAACCCTCCGAGGACTTTGTTCGGAACAACCACGTCATTAATACCCCTCTTCAGACGATGTACATCATGGCAGACCTGGGGCCCTACGGAAAGTGAGTGCAGCGTCTCCCTGCCCACCCTGGTCACCATCATTGCGTATCACTCACCATCTCCTTCCTTCTGGGTATAGTCTTCCAGGCTGGTGGGAGAGGGAAGGCCTTCTTCTTCCCTCTCTTCTCAGTGGAAGACGCCTTCAGCCTCTTCCCTCAAGTGGGCTGTCCGCCTACTCTCCTGGAGGGCGCACAAGCACCTCTTTGGACTTTCTACTTTCTAGGCTTGGCTATAAGAAGTATGAGCATGTCCTGTGTACTCTAAAGGTGGACAGCAATGGAGTGATCACAGTCAAACCTGACTTCACTGGCCTCAAAGGGCCCTACAGGTGAGAGGAGGAAGGAGGTACTGTGACAACTGGTGTGCCTTCCTGTGGCCTTTCTTCCTGCCCCTGCTCCAGGACATTCTCAGAAAGCTCATTCCACATTTCTGCAGTGCTCTCTATTCTGCCCCGGCTCGCTGGCCCTGAGGACGCTGCCATACGGTGTGTGGCTGCACAGCTAGGAAGCAGTGCCTTCCGTTGGTGGCTGGTGGTATGCAGACGATGCTGTGCACAGCCAAGTGCAGGGCCAGGGTAGGGCAGTGGCCTCAGCCAACCCTCCTGTGCGCCAATTGTTCCTTGCATATCTGTCTCAGGTGACAGCTGCAAGGCATTAATGATCTGGACCAATCTCTCCACTTTCCAGGTGAGAGAACCAGGAGCCAGGCTGGTTGTGCCTTGGGCCTTCACTGTGACTCAGAGGCTGAAATGGGCCTGGGAATCTCTAGTCTGTTGTCCCCTCTACTCTGTCACTGTTTTCCCCAGCATGGCTGATAGCCATGCCCATGGGCTGAGTGAGATATGTGGCAGCTGTGGCTCATCCTTGAGGCGAGCCTGGAGGGACTCGGCTGTCACCGAGGGAGTTGATCCTTCTGCGGGTTTGACCTCACAGAATCGAGACAGAGGGGGAGAAGCAGGAGCTGTGGAAGTACACCATCGACAATGTGTCCTCCCTGGCACAGCCGGAAGAGGAGGAGCGGGAGCAGCGTGTGTTCAAGGATGTAAGAGTTACTCCTATGCCAGTACTGCAGGGCAAGGCCCCGGTACCCAGAGCGGAGGCCGTGACTGAGCCTCATGGAAGCAGTGGTTGGTCATGCCCTTTGAAGCCCACCTCCCACCTTGCTGTCTTTTCGCCGTGGCCATGTGTGAGCATCCTACAGCCCAACAGCCATTACAGTGGCCATTGGTTTGAGCCTTTCCCATGCTGTGGGCCAGACACCTCACGTCCCGTTTTCCATTTAGGCCTTAAAGCTGCCTCTTGAGGTACACATCTTTACTCCTACCATTTTGTAAATGAGCAAACCAGTACCGAAGAGCTAAGTAAGCCTGCCCAGGTGTGAGTGCAGGGCCCTGGTGGGTCCAGCCCCGCCAAGTGCATACCCCCTATCAGCAGCCGAGATGCGCAGGCTTCCAACTCCCAGTGCCTCTCCCATTACTGCTGCTTCTCTCCATCTCGCTCAGAACTAAACTCTAGGCCGACTGGGGTCACATCTTAAGGTTTGATTTGGTTTGGTTCCTCAGCTTTATGGCCGGCACAAGGAGTACCTCAGCAGCCTGGTGGGCACGGACTTTGAGATGGTGAGTGGCTGGGCTTCCTGCGGCATGGCGAGCTGTGGGCGGTGGAGCAGTCTGCTGCTAACTGTGCCTTTCAGAAAGCACTTGGAGGCTTGCTCTTCAGCAAAAACCGATGTCACAGAGTAGCTTGTGGTCCTTGTGTTCTGGAACACTGCACGTGGTGTAGAACACGTTGTTTAGATAGGTGTTAATGCACCAGGGGAGGTCGGAAAGGAAGGGGGGACCAGGAGGTGGGATGTGAGCATTGGGTAACTTCGGGTGTGTGTTTCCTATACTTAAAGCAGTTTTGAACTTTTAATAAGTGGTAATGAATTCTTATAGTACTTTACAATTCACTAAAAATTATACAGATAAAAATATCTTCTTCACCCTTAATGTGGATATTTTCCTGAATTACCCCATAGAGAAAGAAAAGGGGGTAAGGAATTTCTTACTATGATCTGTTTTGACTTTTTTCAAAGAAAAACTTTTATTTACTTATTTGGAAAAAGATAGAGAGCATGAGTGATTAATTCTCCATCCATTGGTTCACTCCCCAATGTCCCCCAACAGCCAGGGCTGGGCCAGGCTGAAGCCAGGAAGCTAGAACTCCAGCTGGGTCTCCTGTATAGATGGTAGGACCCCCATCCTTGAGTACCTGATGTTTCCTAGGGATGCATTAGCACAAACTGAAATAGGAGCAGAGCTGGGATGGAAATCCAGCAATCCCAAGGGCAAGGATGCCGGGGTCCCAGGCAGTGTCTGCCTTCTGCCAATGCCCACCCCACCTTATCTCTTAGCCGGAACCACTTAGTTTGGTTATTCTGTGGTCTGTTCTTTGTTTGCCTTTATTCCAGGAGTTCCATTTTCCAGATCCAGCATCAAGGATGGCATTAGCCGATGGTCTCTCTGTCTCAAAAATTCTATTATTCTCCTATTTGCAGCATCAATCATTGTTCCGTGTCAGAAAGTTAGATAAGACACATACACAAATAATTAAAGAAGGAGAATCTGGCTTCCTGGCCTCAGTCATTTTCTAAGGGGCACAGAGTTCAAGCTGCCTGCTTCGCCTCAAAGAGCAGCTTCCTTTGGTTACTTTCCCATACTGCGTTAGTGGGGAGACTGGGCAGTGGTGATGCCCAAGGTCTGACCTCCAGCGGCAGGTCTTCTGTAGGTGTATGGACAGGGCTGAGCAGCAGCGCCGATCGCCTCCAGCCCACCGATCTTACCTATCTCTCTCCACCCCAGACTGTCCCAGGTGCCCTCCGGCTCTTTATCAATGGAGAGGTGGGTAAGTAACTTGCCAGACAGAGACAGTCTTGCTGCCTGGGCAATGCCCCACCCTGGGGGAGGCCCTGGGTTGTCTGCGGCCCTTGGGAACCTCAATGATGAGTGTAACCTGGATACTTGGGGATTTCAGACCCTCGGCAGGCTTGTTTCCAGAGCCTAGGGCAGAACTTGGTAGAGTGGTAGAAGGAAAAGCTCAAGTAATTTCTCATTTTCTTGATCAGTTTCAGCCCAAGGCTACGAGTATGACAACCTGTATGTGCACTTCTTTGTGGAGCTGCCAAGCACTAGTGAGTACTGTCCTTCAGTCTCCCCCGCATGGGCATCCTGAGAGTTCCGGAGGTGTGTGCTCAGGTCTTCTTCCCTGTATCTCCACCAAAACCGGCCCTGTTCTCTTTAAGGTCACGGGGCACGACCATGCATCAAGGCCATGGTGACTTTCCTGATTCCACCTTTCTCCATCTCTCTGCAGCACGTGGCTCAGCCCACTTGTTTTTCTGAGCTAGTCCTCTCCCTTCCATGTCATGGGTGGCTCAGCAGCCCTCTTGGCTGATTCATGTCCTCCTATTGATTTCCACAGTGCCAAGTGTAGGTCCTGGGGTGTCCAGGGCCGAGTGTAGGTCCTATGTTCCTTCTGTCCTCCCTCTTCCTGGGTGACACACCCACCCTCTGGCTTAGACACCATCTGATGTCACAGACTCCTATTGGAGATGCTTGGCATTCCTGCTTCACTTTACCACCAAGAACTCAGGATGCCCTTCCTCCCTGACTGTGTGGTTCTGGGCTTCCCCATCCTGGCAGAAGCACAGTGTCAGCCACTCTGTTCCCTGTAACAGAAATCTACAGGTTGATTGCTCTCTTTTTCTGGCTCGCTGCAGCCAGTCAGTCCGTCCGCAGTTCCTGTCTGCTCTGTCTTCAAGATGGTTTGAATGAGTGAATGAATGGCAGAAGGTAGGCACTGGGTTTTTTTCTCAACCACTGGCTCCCCTCCCAGGTGAGCTCACTGTATCTGGTCTTTGGCTTTCAGACTGGTCAAGCCCAGCTTTCCAGCAGCTCTCAGGGGTGACACAGACCTGTACCACTAAGTCTCTAGGCATGGTATGAGAATGAGGAGGGCTTCTGGGTGGGCATGAGGATTGGAAGCATGATTTGAAGCACTACCAGGTCACTGGGGAGAATCCAGAGTGTGCCCTGACTTCCAAGTGGCGCCTTAGGATGCCCGCGCCAGGGTCCTCTCTCTGTCTTGTTGAGGATGCTGGCTGCCTTGCCTCTTGGCCTCCCGTCGGGGGTGGGAGGGCATCATTTGTCTTGTTCCCTCCTGAAGGTGACCCTGTACTGGCCACAGACAGAGCAGAGTCCAAGTGAGACCCTGCCCACTCTGCAGCCCCAAGTGTAAAGTGACACCCCTGTTTTTCAGGACAAGGTGGCTTACTTCTCCTACCCATTCACATGGGAAGCCTTCTTCCAGCATGAGGACGAATCTGTGGGTAAGTGACCCAGTGGTGGCCTGGGCCCTGGGCCTCCCCAGCTGGCTCCCTCTCTGGGCGAAGCCTCCTGTGACCCGGCTGCTTGCCCCCCCACGCCCCCGCTCCCAGAGTCTCTCCCGGAGTGGCCCGTGCTGTACTGTGAGGTCCTCTCACTGGACTTCTGGCAGAGGTATCGCGTGGAAGGCTACGGGGCTGCGGTGCTGCCTATCACCCCAGGTAACCTTTTGTCCCTGCCCTGCCTCTGGGTCATGGGCTCTTGGACCGAGGAGCAACACGGAGTTTTCCAGCTGAGAAAGCCTCTCAGAAGAAGCGGGGGTTGTTAGGAATCAGGGACCTCTCCTCTGAGGATGCTTCTTGCCCTTTAGGGACACCAAGTACGGACCAGTGCTCCCTTGATGCGGTGCAGCCGTGAGGGAGCAGCTCTGGGCTGGGGGCTCCAGCACGTGCTGATGGAACCCACATTCATTTTGAAATGAGAGTGCAGACCCTGAGCTGCGGGCTTTGCAGTCGGTTCCTGCCGCTGCTCTGGGAGGCATGGGTGGAGTTCCTTCTGGTTTACCAGATGAAGGGAAAGAGGCTCTGAGAGGCTGAGAAAGCTGTCCTGAGCATGCTGGGCGTGAGCAGCAGGGCCGACATTGGGGTTTGTATTGCTGGTTTCCACACAGGCGCTGAGAACTGCCATGACAGCCTTCAGCAGGGGCCAGCTACCCCCCTCAGCTAACCCCGCCCCATCACTGAAGCTCCCAGTGCATGGGTCCGTTGCACTGCTAGGAGTCAGAGGGCTAATGTACCTCTTTGGGCCCTGGCCCCTCTGCCCTCTTCCTCACACAGGCTCGCATACCCTGACCATCTCCACGTGGAGGCCCACAGACCTTGGCACGCTGGCTGAGCTCAGGAGGTTTTTCATTGGTGGTTCTTTGGAGCTGGAGGACCTGTCCTACGTGCGGATCCCGGGGACCTTCAAGGTGGCTTCTGCCTCTGAGGAGACCCCATGCTTGGAACTTACTGGAAGGCAACATATGGGTTAAGGCCCCTGAGTTGGTCCCTGCTTCCCCTTCCCATTGCTAAGCACCTGCTGTCTAGTGGTACACAGCCACTTTGGGAGCCAGACAGGGCCACATTGCTGTCTAGGACATCTCTAGAAATTAGTGCCCTTGGGGGATTTCCCTTGTTCCTGAAGGGTTCCATTATCAGGGCAGAAGACCCCATGACCACAGTGGGGAACCCAATGCTAGCCTGGAGGTGCTGGCAGGGGGCTTCCCCACCGGAAGTGGTCTTCCTGAGAGTGAGGATTGAGAGTGTGGCCAGTCTGCCACAGGGTCTCAGCTAGGGCTGCAGAGCCTGACACTGCCTTCCCTGTGTCCCTGCAGGGGGAGCGCCTGAGCCGCTTTGGTCTCCGCACAGAGACCACGGGCAGTGTCACCTTCCGCCTATACTGTCTGCAGCAGTCCAGGTGAGTGGCCCTGGCCCTGCGTCTCGGGGCTCCTCATCCCTGGGTGCTGGGAACATGGCCACCATGTGCTCGGCCTCCCTGCAGGGCCTTCATGGAATCGAGCTCCCTGCGGAAAAGGATGCGGAGTGTGTTGGACCGTCTGGAGGGATTCAGCCAGCAGAGCTCTGTCCACAACGTGCTGGGTATGTGCCCCTTTCCACCCAGGCTTCCAGGGTCGCGCAGGTCATGTTCCTGCTTGTATCATAGCAGTGTCCCCTTCCCTTGCAGAAGCCTTCCGTCGAGCCCGGCGCCGTATGCAGGAAGCCCGGGAGAGCCTCCCCCAGGACCTAGTGAGCCCATCCAGGACCTTGACCTCTTAGCCCACCGCAGCCCTGGCCCACTGTGCCAGAAGCTAGCCAGGACAGGGGTGTGCTTAGTGAGCGCCCTGGAGAGCCTGTGTCCCATGTGGCCCCTTTCAGACGGTGTCAGAGCATCAGAGCACAGCAGGCTTTGGATCCAAAACTCACCCGGATGAGCCCACCATCTGTCTGTCTTTGACATGGCCTCTTTCTAGCCTGTTGCAGTCTCCACGGTCAGGGGCTGCGGGTACTGCTATTCCACAATCTTGCAAAGTATAACTTTCTTCCAAGAAACAGGAAGTAGAAAGAGATCTTTCACCGCCGGCCCCTCCATTCCGGCTGTCTGTTTCCAACATGGCCTTCTGCTGTTGCCTGCGTCTGGCTGAGTTTGGGAAGCAACTTATTTCATAAAGGAAGGCTGAGGGCAGTACCCGCTCCTTTCTGCCAGCAGAGCTGTGTTTTTAATTGTGCTTTTGTGTATAAAGCCTTTTTGATACCGATTGCTGTTTTGTAGTGGCTTCTCTGCCCAGGTCGTTGGCCTGAGGGGATCTTCTCAGTGTTGGGGTCCCTGCCACCCATGCCCTTCCCTCCGCTGCTGTCCCCACTGTGGACTATGTACTTTGACCCTCTCAGATCAGCCCTAGAAGAGGCGAGTGCCAGCTGGCATCTTGGCAGCACCTGGGGCAAGCAGAGCCTGGCCACACCATCCCCGGCCCAGAAACAACAGCCGTGGCCCTCGGCAGTGCTTTATTGGTAGAAACAGAACATTGCTGGTCAACAGGCAGGAAGGAGGACTGTGGGGTGGCTGGGGGACTGTGTGAGTGTGGGAAGAAGGGAGTTTGAAAGACAGAAGAACGTGCTGCAAGGCCTATAGCTGACTCTTGCCTGGGCCCTAGGCTCAGAGCTTGGCTCCCAGGTCCTTGCTTGTGGCGTTGATTGATAACCTGATACCCGAGAGGCTCCAAGCAGGTGTATCCATAGCTGTGAGGGTCCCAGCTGTCACCAACCAGTAAAGCCAGCTCCTGAGTTGTCACCAGCCAAAGCCTCAGCTGGGCACAGTTGCTGCAGGGGAGAAAGCTGCCTTGCGGTCTTCTTGCCATCCATCTCCCAGGAGACACTCGGGGAAGCAGCAAGACTTTGCCGAAGCAAGGAACTTTCAAACACCTAGAAATGGAGCCACCTTCAGGTATTAGTGACCACGCTGAAGGAATTAGATACCTCCTAGATAGTCCCCAGCCCTCAGCCCTGTGATGAAGTGTCAACCCAGCAGCAGGTATACTAGGCAGCCACAGAGACAAGGCACCATGTCCCTGGAAAAGAAGTGCTGTCATCTGTATTCTCTAGCGAAGGGTGTGAGGGTCCCATCCAGCTCAGGGCTGCCGGAGGAGGTCTCTGCTTACCTGCAGAAACTTCACTTGCTTCGCCAGGCAGACAGATTCAACTTGGGAATACGGCTGCAGCTCACAAAGCCCCGGGGGTAGATGTTGGCCTTGAAGATGTCCCGGGAAACGGTGGTGATACCGGTATTGTCACATATAATTCGAGACAAGGAAATCCGCTTCAGGGCCCTGCGCTGTCTCTTGGTGAAAACCCCTCGCTTCTGCCACCAGAACCTGCCAAGTGATCAAGGCGGTGGGGGTGGGGGGGAGTTACAGAGGAGTTGGCGTACATGAGCACCTGCTGTGTCTGGGGTACTTCATATACAGTATTCCATTCAGTCCTCATGAAATTCCTGCAAGGCCGGTATTACCATCTTATGAATGAAGAAACAGGTCCAGCTGCCCAATATGAAGGGTACCGTAGTCTAGGTGCCCAAACCCAAATCTGGGGTCAGGTGTTAAGCCAAAAATATTGAAGGGAACTGGGTGTTTCTGCCCCTGTTGTTTGGGACCTCCTGACCTGGAATGCGGGGGCTGACAGGTCTGTCCCCTACTTCAGGTGGCTCCTGTTCGGGCATTGTCAGTTCAGAGACACTGGGATTGTATGTGTGTCTCTCTCCCTTGGACCCCACTCTCCAGGGCAGACCTTCCCTCCCTGGTCTCCGATCCTGTGAACCAGGAAGGAAAAGAGGCTAGCAGGGATAGTCTCCACCATGGCATAGTCTTGGCATGCTCGGGTTTTCCTGCTCTATCTCCGGATCTTATTCTAGGGTAGCATTACTGACTTACCTGTCTCCATCACGGGCTCTTCTGAACTGGTGCTCAAAAAGACAGGCCAGGAGAGGCCCCACTCGAGCCCCCGGCAGCAGAGGCTCTGCGATGGCCCCGATCCAGATGTCGATATTGGCAGGTGTCCCGTACAGGTTCAGGAACTTCCTGGCTAACTCCTGGTTTTTCAGCACCCTGCTAAGCTGGGCCAAATTCTGGGGCTGGGAGAGCCCACAGAAGCGCCTCCAAGCATTGTAACCTGTTGCGAGAGGGAGAAAAGCAGTTTTGGTCTTGTTGTGCCACTCCCCATCCCCCATTACCTTCTTCTCTTCACAAGTCCTCAGAGACGGAGCTCTGTGGCCAGTCAATACTGGACACAAGAGGACCCCTTTTCGAAAGACCAGACTGCCATTTCTTTTGTTTAAAATGTGAGCAGACAGCCACGCTGCATGCCCCCCAAAACTCACCGCTTCATAGCTGACATTTAGCAATTCAGTAAGGCTATTGGGCTTATGTGCATTGACTGGGCATAAGTAAAATGGTACCCAGACCAAGTAAGTCCTTGCAAAAAGGTTCACGGGGAAAAAAAATGGAACTTAAAGACAATACACATTTGCATGCTTTGTTTTGTTTTGTTCTTGTTTTGGTAAAGAGGCAGGTTTGTAGAATGAATGAGCAAATGAACAAATCAACAAGTGAAAATCATGGGTAAAATTCACCTACTCAGAAAAGCACTGCATACCATGTGATTCCATTTATATTAAACTGGGCAGAAGTGGAGGCTGTCTCTCAGCGAAACATGCCACATTCTACCACTGAGCATTGTTGCCTGGGTGTCATCAGGGCTCTCCCAGCACCTGTGTAATACATTCTGGCATGCTAGTTCTGTCTGGTATATTTGAATTTGAGCAACCACGACTTAAGTTCTTATCACTAAAAAACAGAATTAAATGCCAAATTTAGTATTGGGTCACGTCCAGCTGAGTTAGAACTTGAGCGGCTGGTCATCGCAGCTCCCCAGCAGGGGGCACTGAAGCACCTTAGCTTTTAGGAGCATCTTCCTGTCCGTGAAAAAATGGGGACTGCCAGGGGCTGCCAAGTTGAACAGGCAACAAGGAGTCCCATGCCATTGCACTCCTTCCTATGTGGCCCCATCAGCCGAGGCACGTGGGGCTTCCAATTCTATCTGGACAGGGAGTGGGGAGGACAGGGAGGTCAGGCTTTGGCCGGAGTCTTCCTCAGTGCGTGGAACAGGGTGGGACAGGATGCATTTTAAAGCACGTTCAGATTTCAGTGCTTTCTACCTGCATGACTTTGGAAAATTACTGGTTGCCTGTGCACTTATTTCCTCAGCTATAAAACAACTGAAATGTAGCCAATTCTCAGCATCATTGGGAAAACTCTGCCAGGATTACTACTTCACCTTTCTGGGATAAGCCTTTGTGCCTCACCAAACAGCCTTAGTTTTACTCCAGCTGCTCCTTGCCTCTGGGGCAGCTTATCTTTCTCCACCTAGAGCAGGGGAGCCAGTTGCTGTAGCTCTGAACTTTTCATCTTTTTCCTTAGGACTAGCGGGGTGGCGTGGGGAGGAACTGTCTCCTTTTCACTTGTATAACTACTGATGTTCCTCCCTTGGAAGGCCCTCATCTCCTCACCTCAGCTCCTGTGTCCTCAAAGTACTCCCCATCTTGTAGTGAAAATCTAAAATCAGAGACCCTAGAGGAGACAGGCAGCCAACAGGTGTCCCCAGAAGGGCCTGCCTCTCCTCGTCCTCACTACACCTCCTGCAGACAGTCCCAGTCAGAAAACAGGCGCCCAGCCTCTCCTCTAAACCAGACCTCACCTGGGAGGCCATGGTCCCGGCTGCGCTGCATGTTGAGAGCCGCCAGGTCCAGCCCGATCCGCCTCACTTGCCGAAACAGCCGGTCCCGGAGTTCATCCACCATCATGGCATCCTGCCGGTTCAGCTTAGCAGGGGTGGCCATGAGGCCGCGCAGGATGGGATCGATGCCACCTGGTGGCAGGAGTGTGATTGGCACCTTGCACCAGCCTTCACAGAAACCGAGCCCACACTTGGGACACCCCAATGCTTGGTGGGGCCAAAGCTGGGGGCCATGAACGTTGGAGCGGGAGAGGACAAGAGGCTCCTTTCAGGCCCACAGTATGTTCATCTACCATCAGCCCTTCTACTCTTAAAAATCCTTCCCAACAGGCCAGATGGCCATGACTTTCCCCACGGCCCTGAAGTGACATTAGCAGTGAATGGGGCCCACCTCATACCCAACCCCACCCCTATTTGCCCCTGGAATCTGTGGTCACCTTCGTACACAATCCTCCAACTAGCAAAGAAGGCAGAGCTCAGAGGGACGTGGGAGTTTCTGGTTGAGGCCTGGTATCGGCTGTCCAGACGGAACATGAAGGGCTGCAGCATGGTGTGGCCGAAGCGGAAGGCCAGGGTGAAGACATTGGACACGCGCGGGTCCACTTTGGAGTAATACCCTCTGTAACGTCCCAAGCTTCTCTTGGCCCGGGCCTTGCCCAGGACCAGAGGCAGAAAGTCTCGATAGGTGATGATCTGGAGGAGAAGTCGCCTGAGGACAGGGTCCAGTGGCCACCAGGCCCACACCCCTGCTGGGGCGTGTACACACCCTGTGCTTTCCAAAGGGCTCTTCACTCCCACAATTTCTGTATTTTCATCCTATCAAGTGCAGCAACATTCACTTCCCACTGCAGGGTGGGGGATGCCTTAACCGCAACCCCCACCACCCCCACCACACCACCACCAGGGCCAGGATGACACAGTGAAGGGCAGAAGAGGGGAATGGGGTCACGTTGGGTCCACCCCAATCTCCAGCCCCAGCTGGCTTTAGCCATGACACTGTGCTTGAGTGTAAGGAGGGTCTTTCTGAGGTTGCCTTCTGCAGCATGCTGAGACCCCAAGCTTCCTACCTGGACCATGGCCCCCACGATCTTGCGTGCCTCCTGATATAGCCGGTTTCCACTCCATCGGGGATTCAATCGTCTCAGCTCAGTCGCCAGCCGGTTGTGCTCACGCACAAAGAGGGTGTGCATGGCTGCCAGTTTGGGGGTTTCGGTGGACCGGGAATCACCTTAAAAACCCCAATTTCACAGTAGCCATAACCCTTCCCAGGCAAGTGTGTTTCTGTGAGGGCAGACATCTGGGGGTTGCAGGGTTGCGGTGGGCAAATCCTGGCCTTGCTGGTCCCTCACCTCCTCAGCTCCACTGAATCTCCCACTGCCCCTCTTCCCTTCCCTATGGGCTGGGGCAGTTTGGGCTGGGGGTGGGGAAGGCAGGGCAGCTGCTGGCCTCAGGCAGGGCGATCTGTCTAGTGATTCTACTCCACAGGAAGACAGGGTGCAGCCCACGCCAGCTGCGATAGAGAGATCTAGACAAGCTGGGGACCCCAACTGCACTCCTGTGTGAATTCGCTGACCCGAACTAACCTATTTTCCTCCTGGAACTCGCTGTCCATGCTTCTTTCCCAGGAGCCCAAGAGCGAGCCAGGCTTGGGAAGCCCTGCCCCTGCCCCCAGACCTCCTCCTACAGGGCTCTTAACAGATGCCTTTTGTGCCAGGCCTTAGTTAAACGATGTCTCAGGCAGGCATTTTCATACACGCGTGCGTGGTCCTGCGGGAGGGAGGCTCCCGTGGCTGCTGGTCCCCGTATGGGCTCTGCCGTTGACTGAGGCCACCGGGGCTGGGCAGCAGCATGAAGCTGATAGGAATCCTCCCTTTCTAACAAAGGGGTCATTACTGTAGGACGGAAGCTGCACAGGTGCGACTGCACAGCGGGTGGGCGGATCTGCCGCCCAAACAAGGGCCTTTCCGGTGTGGGAGGCGCAGGGCCCCTTGTCGTTGACGAGGGTCGCGCAGGGGTCGCAGGCGGCGCACACCGCGTGGCCCACAGAGGCCCTGGCGGCTGCCCCGGGCTTGGCACGAAGGCGCAAGGCCTGCCCCGTTTCTCCTCAGCCCACGTAGCCTCCCGCCCCACCCTGAGCGTCCGCCGGCAGCTTCCGGGGGGGTGATGCCACCCGCGCCTAACCTGCCAGGAAGCAGGGGATGCGCGCCGAGCGGTTGGTGAGGAGGCAGGGGTCGTCGTGCAGGTTGTCGAAGGGCAGCAGGGCCCGGCCGTGGTCGCTGAAGCGCTGGTTGACGGCCAGCAGCCCCAGCTGGTTGGTCTGGTTGCGGAGCCGCAGCGCCAGGGGCTCCTCACTGCCGTACACCATGCTGGCGTCCACGAAGGAGGTGAGTGCGTTCAGCTGGTTGCGCACTTTGCCCTGGTTCCCGGGGCAGGCGGGTGCCGAGCGGAAGAAAGGGATGCAGTCGCGCTGGTTCTTGATGCGAGGGTCGTTGGGTGGGATCTGAGGTATGGAAGACAGCCTGGGTCGCTGGGAGACCCCTCAGGAGCAGGCGCCTCCTCTTGCTCCTTCCCAAACTCCCTCCAACCCCTATTCCACAGTCCCCTCCTCCTCTGGGAAGCCCTGCTTGGCTCACCCAGACCCCGACCACTCCTCACACCCTGTCTGAGTGTCCGTTGTGTCAGAGGGACGTGAACGGTTAGAAATGGCTGAGGCTTTTGAAGCAGCCTAGACCCTCAATTTGCGGGTAGGGAAGAAGGGGGCGGAGGCGGCAGCTGATTAGCGAGAGAGTTGGGATTCGAACTCTGTTCTGACATTTAGGCCTGTGTTCCTTAAATTCTATTCAAGAGCTGCTAAGCCTCTGTTTCACTGGGAGCCTCGGAGACTGGGAAGGTCAAACCTCCAGTGCAGGCTGCAGGAGCCAAGTAGTTCTGTGAAAACCACACACACACACACACACACGCACGCATGCACGCACACATACACACACGCATGCACGCACACACACATGCACGCACGCAGAGTTTAGTAGTGCCTCTGCGCTGTGATGATGTTTGCCATGCTTGGTATAAAAGAGAAATGCTGGAGGTGTGTTAGGGAGATCTGGGAAGGCCTCCCAGAAGAGGTGTCCTGATTGCTGCCTCCTCTGGTCAGCCTGAACTGAGGCCCACTCCCAGCCAGGACAGGTGTATGGCCACGTGAAGCAGATGCTCCACCTTCCAGATCCCTGCCTGCACTCTGTGCCAGGCCCCTGAGCCTGGGAGAGCGGCCGACAGTACCTTGATGGGGAAGCAGGGGGGCAGCTGGGCACAGGTCTTCTCACAGTCCACACCGGCAGTGAAGGCCACCCGGGCTGGGGACTCGGGTGAGAAGTCCAGGTCATGGTCGATGAACTGGCCCCACTGCATGAACATGAGAGCTCGGCCCCGGTCTGAGGCCAGCCGGTTGCTGGGGAAGCGTACGATCTGGTTGGAGACAGCCCGGACCTGTGGGAAGCCAAGGTCAGCTTGGGCCCCTTGGCCGGCCGTGCCGACCCCGGGGGGCAGCAGCGCCCCCTACTGGACCGGAAAGAGTTCTCTCCTTGCTCATCCCTGAGATAGGACCGCCTCCTGCCCCAGCTGTGGTTCCTGGGAGGAGGCCCCTGGCTGAGTTCCCGAGGGCTCCTCTGGAAGTCAGTAAAGGAGTTGGGCCTGGCTGGCTGACAGGCCGGCTGACACTTCACCAGCTCTTCCAGAGAGCGGATAGATCTTTCAGAGAGCGAATAGATCGCATTGATAAATCAGTGCCTAGACCGATAGATAATCAGAAAATAGAAAGTTGTCACGGACATGTGACTGATTACAAGCTTCTAGGTAATACATGTGAGCATACTGAGAATTAGATGGGGAAGGGAGAGGAGTCATGGAAGAAACTGATAAGTGGTGAGCGATGGACTGTGTGATATGTTAATAGGAATACTGTATCATACTGATGAGTGGGTATGTCTAAGAGACACATAGAAGCGCATAGCATTTCCTACCTACTAGAGACTTGGACAGTTCTGCTCTTAAGAGAAAAAAATACACCCCATACTGCAGTGGCATTAGTGGGTCACCCCTCTGCAGCTGCGTATGCCAAGTACTAATTAATATTGACACCATGCTTTGAGTCAGGGGTCGAGTGCTGCTCAGCAGAGAAGCCAGTTGAGACCCAGGACTGGCTGATTGCCAGTCAGGCAGCTGGTAAGTGGGGGAGCCTGGTTTATGCCCTGACAGCCCAGCTCCAGGCTGTCTTCCCCTGCTGGGGCTCCAAGGCCTCCTCTCGGCCCTCCCCTACAACTCACGAGGGGGAGGAGGAAGCCGTTGCGCTTCTTGTAGGGGGTCCAGCCAAAGGGGAGCGATCGCCCGTCCTCATACTCAGCTGGCAGCCAGCGTGCCAGGGCCTGGTTGGAGGCCCCCAGCCAGGGTTTCTTCCTGTAGCAGTGGACAGATCAGGGTTAGCAGGAAGGTTGGAGCCTGCATACTGAGAGAGGGGTCCTGAGTCAGTCCCGGCACCTACTTATTGTTGCATCGGCCAGTGATGGTGCGATATTTATTGCTGCATTTCTCTGCCTGCTCCTGAGTGCTGCAGCCACTGGCCTGGGACAGCAGGCGCAGCTGGGGTTCCGTTAACACATCTGGGGGATGTGGGGAACAGATAGTTAGGGCCCTGACTGCTTTGCGAGCTTGGCTGTTGCGTGTCTCCCACCCCTGGTCCCTCTGTCTTCTGCACATCTCAAGGCTGTAGTGCCCTGCTCTTTCCTGCTGGCTTCCTTCCACTCCCAGGCCAGTACCAGGCTAGTACCAGTGACATTGAAGGATCTGGAGTCCTGGTGCCACAACTTCTCTTCCAACAGCCCCAGAGTCACATGCAGATAGTCAGCAGCCCTCACGGCTGTCCTGGTGGCCGCCACTGGCTGCTTGAAGTAGGACAGGAGATCCATGGGGCTGGCCGAGCCACTGCGGAGCCGCTGCCTGATGCTGCCCGGGAGAGCAGGAATAGGAGCTGCAGGAAGGGCACAGAGCCGCCCAGCCAAGCTCCAGATGGGGCTGGCCAGTCAGGACAGTGCGAGGCCCACAGGAGGGAGAGAAGGCAGACTGCCCACCCACCAGGGAGGCTCTAGTGCCCTGGGGTGTGTTGGGTGAGATGACCCCAACTGAGCCCATTCACTACCTCATCCAGCCAGGCCTACCTCTTCTGAGTCCGATTGTAGGCAGCATCCACCAGCCACTTGGCCTCAGCGAGGCAGCCCTGAACGACTGAGGTCTCCACCGTCCTGGGGGAGGCTGTTCAGGGGGACAGGACCTCAGAGCACAGGAGAGCCACAGACACCCCCTCAACTCCTCGTGCCAAGCCCACTTCCCTCCCCACTTCCCTTCCCTCCCTCTGGACCTCCTCCTCAGTTGTCCAGGGGGCTATTACCTTGGTCAGTGCCCTCACAGGGCTGGGCGAGGAGGAGTGGGGCTAGGAGCCCTGCCAGGGTCAGAAGCAGCTGCATCTCTGTAAGTGAGCCACAACTGGCTGAACCTGCGATACCCTCTGACAGACAGAGGACCCTCAGCTGGATCCCACTTCCTCCTCCTATGGGTACAGCTGAGAAGGGCCTTTTATATGCCCTTCGGGGGTTGAGGAGGACAGCCCTATGAGTCCAGCCCTGTAGGTGGAGCCCTGGCACCTCCCTCTGGTTTCTGGGCAGCCGTGAGTCTGAAATGCCCTCTCACACCTCGCTCTGTCCCATCCTCTTCCATTGAGACCAATGATGACTTTCTCCGAGACCCAGCACAGTGCCAGGGTGACCTAAGAGCAGTATGCCTCAGGCGTATGTGTGAGGGCAGTCAGAGTGTGTGATCCCGGGCAAGTCACATGCCCCTCTGGGCCTTGGTTTCCACATCCCTAACATGGGAGTGGGTCCAGACATTTAGAAAGACTCCTCTCTTGGCCCAGGAGGCAGACACCAAGTTTTATTTTGTATCCCCCATACTCAACACTGGCAGATGTTCAGTAATTATTTGTTGAGCGAAGAGCTGATAGATGCTCAGCTGGTCCTCCCAGCTCTCGCCATTGGACCCGGAGAGGATGAGACAATGGCAGAGCCTGGGGCTTTTGGGAAGACTGTGAGATGTCACAGGAAAACACGCACCAGGGTGAGCTGTTGGCAGCAGGGTTGCCAAGAGGCTATGGGCTTGCTGCTTTTCCTTACTTAATCTGTTTTTAAAAATTATTCATCTGAATGTCAGAGCCAGACACAAAAAAGAGAGAGGGAGAATGCTGGTTCATTCCCCAGATGCCACCCAGCACTCACAGCCGTGCCAGGCCTATGCCGGGAGTCCAGAGTTCGATGAGGGCTCTCATGTGGGTGGCAGGGACTCAAGTGCTTGAGCCATCACCTGTGGCTCTCCAAGGTGTGCCTTGGCAGGCAGTGGGAATCAGAAGCCAGCACTTGATGTGGGACCACAGCCCTGCACTGTGTTCTACTTCTCTGGATGTTTGTTCCTTGTATGTGGGGGTTGGGTCTACTCTAAAGCCTGGAGTAGACCTTGACTTCCTCTGGGCCTGGTTTTGAGGCAGTTTCTTTGGAGGTAACCCATCACAGGGGCTGTAGTGTAGAACGGCTGTCACCAGTCTGTCTCCCAGGGCCCATGCTCTCTGCCCCTCCTTATTTTCTCCCCTATCTCCCCTTGGGCTGGTGCTGACTGCCCCTTGCATCGAACCCCACACCCCGATCCACATGGAGTGCATATGGTCCTCCCTGAGATCCAGCTCCTCGGTGGTCTGTGCTGTGCCCACAGCCAGCCTTTCCTTTCCCGTCTTCAGGTGGACATGTCTGTCCCTTCCTCAGGGAGGACCCTGAGCAGGGCTGTTGCAGGCATCATTGATGTCTCCAATGTGTCCTGCATTGCCATTCCTCCTGGCCTGACTGACGGTTACTCTTGAGACAGCCATTCTGCTGTGGCAACCCCTCTTAATCTTATCTCCTTATCTTCAGTGAAGGTCCTCTGATGACAAATAGCCTGGGTGACAAGTCACTATTTTGGAACTCAAAGGGCACTAGGTTCCTTGTGCATGGCTCAGGTTTGGACTTCTGTCCCCAAGCCCGTGAGGTGGGGACAGTGGAGCCCAAAGAGGAAAACTCTGGCTGGGTGCTCCCCAACCCTGCCCTGCCTCCTCTCCCCTTGTAGCCAGGTGCCCCCAGGAGCCCAATCTGGTCTCCTGCATGGGTGACAGAAAATCAGATTACTTGGGCCATCACTGCTGCCTCCCAAAGTCCACATTTTAGCAAACCGTTAGGGTCAGGCAGGTGCATCTGCGCTGCTGGCCCAGTGGCCACCCCTCTGTGAACTTGTTATGAAGACCTTTATCTTACATTTCACTGTCTGCATTTGTTCACTGCTTTAAATGGGTGCAGAGAAACAAATCCAGACCAAAGCTCCAAATGGGTGCAGAGAAACAAATCCAGTTGTCCTGCATCTTTGCCATCCCTGTGCAGTCTCTGTGGACATGGAGTTACCACGAGAGTTCTTAGCATGGCACCGCGAGCAGGGTTGCCCCTGCAGCTGGCATCACTTACAGGAGCCTGAACCACAGCACTTTTTCAGTGCACATGTGCAGGCTGCCAACAGAGCCGGCCGTTCCACCTGTTGCTTTGTGCTTTAAAGATAGTGCTTGGGATGGTACTTGGCAATGGGAAAGCATTCTCTCAAAGCTTCCCACACATCAGTCAAGCTTGCTAGTCAGCAACAGCAACTGTGGAGAATGGGCCTAATGGGAGGCCTAACTGTGACATTTAAAATTGCCACTGTGGAGGCCGTCGCTCGCATGTCACTCTCACATGTGTAGTCTCACTGCTTGCAAGACCCTGTGGATTGGACACCCTTTGTATTCAACATGTAGGTGATTGTTTCCCCTGCCTTGCTCTTGGTCCTCTTCCACTTCCCTTCACTGAATAACAAGGCAGGAGACTACACGCACGCACACACACACACACACACGCGCACACACACACACACACACACACACACACACACACACACAGAGTTTAGGTCCCTGGGGAAAGGGATTAGGGATCCTGGGTTTTGAACATCTGCACGTGGGGAAGGGCAGCTCATATGCTCTGCTGGGATGAGCCCAGCCCACTCAGAGTTACTGTGGGGTCGATGCACAGTGCTCCCCCCCACAGGCCTTTCCAAGACTTCCCAGGCCAGGCAAGAGCTAGCCAATGTCCACTCTCACCTAACTTACTTAGCCCTGATCTCTCAGAAATTTTCTGATGTCCCTTGTTCCTCCTCACCTCAGATCTCTGCAGAAGCTCCCTTTGCCTGTTTAACTTCCACTCATTTCCCCAACTGAACTGAGCCATCACTCCCTCCAGAAAGTCTTCCCTCATGCCCTCTGTGTTCACTCCCCATTCAGTAGAGTCCGATGCCCCCCTCCACGATGTCCCTATGCCCATCTCCTGGGTGGGCTGAAGAGTCTTTTTTGGGGAACCTTATGCCTGCTCTTATTTATGGCTGGTCATGTGCTCAGCACCCAGCACAGAGCTGGGGCCAGAGCCAGCGCTCGGGAAATGTTGTAGAAGTCAAGTTGCTGGTGTCCTAGCCTGTAAGCCCACATGCTCTTCTCTGCCTTGGCAAAGAAGGCGCAAACATTACCCTGAGCTGGGATTTCCCACATGGTCTTCCTTTACCAGAGGGCACTTTGGCTACTCTTAAGTCTTGACCCTGATATATCAGGTGCAGCGGTGGGGTAGGAGTCGGAGGCCAGCATGGAGGGGATGTGGAGATGGGAGAGCCTTCGGGTGGGCACCACCTGGGTCTTGTGGCTACCCCTAGTGCACAACTGAGAAGACAGGAGCCTGAGCTGTGGGTAGTTGCTGTGGGTTCTGTCCAAGATGTGAGCTTAGACAACCCAATGAGTGTGGAGCTGTGTGCCAGGGACAGCAGTCACCTCACATGGTTGGTTGTGAGCTCAGCTTCCTACCAGGCCTGTGGGTGGTCTTCCCTCTGGAAGTGGAATTTGGGGACTGCCACTGGATGGGCAAGACTGGGGTCTGGTTGTGCTTAGAGCTTGGGAGTTGGTGGGGAGAGCCCTTCCTCCAAAAGGGAAATGGGCAAGATAAGATCCAGATGGAACCATACAGGGGAAGAGGTTTGGAATGGAGCCAGAAAGCAGACACCTCTTGGGATGACAAGGGTGCTGGAGGCTAGGAATAGGGGCTGATGAAGAGAGGAAGGTAGGGGAGTTCTCCTGCTTTCTCAGGGCTGTGGGAGCAGGAGGCCCTGGGCACTCACTCATCTGACCTCGTCAGCACTCACCCTCCCTGTTCCTGTTCCTCCAGGCAGGTTCTTGGGGATTGGCACAGTCTGGCTGCTGCCCCTCTGTTCTCCAAGGCCACTCCACCTCACTGTCTCCTCTCTTATCCCTTCTGAGGGTCATTCAGCAGAGGCACACGTTTGTTCTGTTGCCTGCTGTAACCTCAGTTCCCTACACAGTGACTGGCAGGGCTTCATCTGGGGTGTGGAATGGCTGCATTCACTGTGACCTTGCTACTCGTGGCTTTTTTCCTGTACCTTTGGGAGGACTTGGTGCTGTCAGTCAAGGGCATTGCTCTCCTCAGCCCAGGCCAACTCAGGTCAGTTGAGATCCAGGCCTTGAACCATGAGGGCAGCTTCCTGCCAGGCATCTTGCAACTGCAATACCTAAGAACTTTCCCCTCCCACCTTGCCTGACAGGCTCAAAACCTCAAGCTTCTGCAACCACTTGCACAAGAACGGTCTGCCAGCCTCGGGGGAGCCACTGGCTACAGGTTTGATTGGATCTCTTTATCTGCCCAGCTTCAACGGCACCTGTTGAGACCACAGGGTAGAGTAGAGCTGGTGGGCTCCCAGGGGCTCCTGGGAAGGGAGTCCTTGGCTCTGTTCTCATGTTGAGAACGCATACATGCAGGGAGAAGAGGCTTGTCTCAAACTGCAGTGGTTCCACTTTGTACTAGAGGCTAGACTGGGCCAGCAGGTGGCATAGGTGTGTGCACATATGTGTGCCTGTGTGGGATCCAGAATCTAGATCAACACAAGGCTGGAGGACTCTCCTCCTGAGAGTGGCAGCTTTGAGTGCTCTGCACTTAGTGAAGCTGGAGAAAAATGCCTTCTGGGGCCTTGGAGAGCAGGTCTTAAGTGTAGCACCATCACCTACTAGGTGACATGACAGGTAGGTGGGAAACAGTTTGGTGCAGAGAAATCTAGACACACCATGGTGTTGGGAAAAGGAAGATGACCCAGACAGATAAAAAGACTAAACTGACATGAATAGGTGTTATGGTACAAGCGGCTAAGTCACTGCCTGTGACACCTGCATCACATCTTGGAGTGTCAATTAAAGTCCTGGTAGCTCTGCTTTGGCTCCAGTTTCCTGCTAATGTATCCTGGGACAGAATGGATGGTTGGACCCCTGCCACCAAGTGGGAGAGTATGGAATTTCAGGCTCCTGATTTTGCCCTGGCCCAGCACTGGCTGTTGTGGATACCTGGGGAGTGAACTAGCAGGTGGAAGCACTCTCTCTCTCTCTTTTTCTTAAATATTTACTTATTTTTATTTGATATGCAGATTTACCAAGAGGAAATTTGGAGAGACAGATCTTCCATTCTCTAGTTTACTACCCAAATGGCCACAACAGCCAGAGCTGAACTGGTCTGCAGCCTGGAGCCTAGAGATTCTTCCAAGTCTCCCACATGGAGGCAGGGGCCCAAGAACTTGGGCCATCCTGTGCTACTTTCTCAGGCAAATTAGCATGAAGCTGGATTGAAAGTGGAAAAGCCAGGACTCTAAACAGCACCCGATGGAATGCTAATACCTCAGGCAAAGGCTTACATAGTTTGCCATAGTGCTGGACCCTTTTCTTTCTCCTCCTCGTTCCTTTCCCTTGAAGTAGATAAAAACAAGTAAATATAAGAAAAAAGAGAACAAAGTCAACATAAAGGAAGAAAGAGGAATAGAACGGAGAGACACCAGTAAAGGTATCTCTAGAGCATGTTCGATGGATAAAGTGCTGCATTATAACACATATGGTTGTTTCAAATATGAATAAAGAAATAAGGAAAGGAGGAAGGAAAATAGGAGTGGAGAGGAAGAGGAAGGAAAGGAGGATGGATGGAAGGAAGGAAGAATCTTTTGGTTTCTGTTTGCAAGAATTGTTGATCTGGCAGGTTAATGGGTGGGAAGGGCAGGAAATAGTCAGACTCTTGCACACATGGCAGCAAGTCTGTGCCCATCATTATGGGCTCCTGGTTGTGTCCCACGGTTTATCCTGCAATGGGAGTTAAGCCTCTTTCTTCTGTGCCGCCTTCACTTCATTTATAAGCAGTGTCATATTTACAAAGCATAAGTACACTGATGCAAGAATAAATGTCACAGACAGTGGCAGCGTTTCTCTTACGGGATATGAGCTTTGCAAATTATTTCTCATTATTTAAAATTTTGGTCTTTGAGACCACTTGGATGATTTCCTCATTGATGCTTTTTCATACCAGCTGATGAGATAGAAGGCATGATACCAAAGCGTTTAGGTAACTGAGCCAAGGTCAGCAACTGGGTAAAGCTCACAGCTCCAGACTTTACACTTAAAACTACAGTCTGATGCTGTCTGTAATACTGTGGCTTCAGACGAAGAGGAAATGCTGAGAAGAGAATCAAAATACAGGAAATTCACCAAAAGCTAGTGTCCACCTGGAGCGGGAAACAAATTGTGCTTACTAGGGCATGGGGACAGTTCAAACAAACCTGAGTCTATGAAGAAAACTAACTGCTGACCAGAACTTTGAGTAAGTTGTGTAGTTATAAACAGCAAAACCTTCCAAGATGATTCTTTGAACAAATCCATTGACTAGGAAGAAACCAGATGCAGAAGATCTCTGACACTTTGCAAGGGAATAAAGACAAGATTCTTTCCATTGTCACTCCCTTTTACACACCAGGCAATGCCGCCCCAATCTCTTCAGTGCTGCCTGCATCTCCTGGTTCCTCAGGGTGTAGATCATGGGGTTAAGCATAGGGGTCATGACTGTGTGACTGATGGACACTGCTTTGTCCATGGGGAATGAGGTGAAGGGCCGAGCATAGAGGTAAATGCTTGGAATGAAGATCATGGACACCACAATGATGTGGGTGGTGCAGGTGGAAGCTGCCTTCTTCCTCGCCTCCTTCGGATAGGACCTCAGCATCACCAGGATGATGGCATAGGAGACCAGGAGGATGAGGAAGCAAATGACGTCTAGCATGCCACTGTTGGAGATCATGAGGAATTCCAGGAGGGAAGTGTCTGTGCAAGCAAGTCTCAGCACTTGGGGGACATCACAGTAGAAGTTGTCCAGGATGTTGGGGCCACAGAAAGGCAGGGGAATCATCAGAGATACCTGCACAATGGAGTGGGCAAAGCCTCCTGCCCAGGAAGCCACCACCAGTGCCACACACAGCCGAGTGTTCATGATGGTGACATAGTGGAGAGGCCGGGAGATGGCTATGAGGCGGTCATAGGCCATCACTGAGAGGAAGAAGACCATGACTCCTCCGAGGAAGTGAAAGAAGAAAATCTGAGCCATGCATCCCTGGTAGGAGATGGTTTTCTGCTCAGAGAGCAAGTCCGCCAGCATCTTTGGACAGGTGACTGAGGAGAAGCAGAGGTCTACAACAGCCAAGTTTCTCAGCAGGAAGTACATGGGCACATGGAGCTGGGAGTCAGAGGTCACTGTGAAGATGATGAGGAGGTTTCCCGTGACCGTGGTGATGTAGACCAGGAGGAAGACCAGGAACAATGAGAGCTGGAGCTCCCGAGTCTGTGTGAGCCCCAGGAACACAAAATACGACACCCACGTGACGTTCCTGAGCTCCATGCTGCCTTGGGGATGCAGCTCTAGTCACTCACGCACATTTGGTCATCAGGGATTCAGATGGCCCAGGTCCATCTGGGTGGGCGAGCATCCTCAGGTGCAGATGTGACACGAGGCACTGCCTGAATGGTGTGTCTGAGGAGTTTAAAAGCTGGGGCAGGAAGGCTCACCCTTGAGATGCTGCAAGGCATCCAGGATCACAGGCAACTCATCCTCAAGACCAGTATGTGCTGCAGTGGAAGGAAGACACTTGGTGCCACTCAGACCTGGAGGCAAACTTCAGGTCACCATTTCCATGAGAATATACCATGCATAGCTTTCTCTTCTCTGTGGGTTTCAGGTTCCACATCTGAGTGTAGGAAATAAAAATGGTGCTTAGAATAGAATGGTCTCAAACTAGAACAGAACAACATGCTAAAGACTGCTTTGAGTTGACCAAATCTATCCCAAATATGTGTCAAAGGCAGACTCTTGGAAGCTCAAGAAAATTTTATTTACTGGTTGTTCCGACTGCTATACTGCCCCATTCCACCACACACACAAGCAAGGAGCAACCATGTATATGATGTGAATCATGTAATCAGCCAAGCTTACATCCACGCACAATACCAATGATACAATCAACTGCATGACATTGAGCCGATATCCAGTTGAAGCATCATACACTTTTAAATATCCAGTCAGCTAGAGTCGCATCCTACCCAGTAGTGAACAGCACAACCGGAAAAACAGGACCTTCCAATTAGGACATACAGAAAGCAATTTGTGTCAATCGGCTTACTGCCTGAGCTGTGAAAGAAAAGCAAGATCTCATCCTGGAATGACATAAGCACTCTCACTTCTCTTTCGGGACTGTCCAAGAACCCAAGGTGATGGCAAAGTTCAGGTTATGGACATGTCCCAGAAGTGTTTGAGAAGACCTACCCTTACAGTTGCTGTGTTCTATTGTCTGGGCTGTCACAAGACCCTCTGCAGTTCCTGTGATAGTCCTCCATTTCCTCTGGGAAGCCTCTTCTGTAAGGGCATCCATCCCCCTTCCAGATGCTCACTGTCTGCACTCCTAGGTTGTCAGACAACATTCAGCACATCAAAATGTTGACCAGCTTTCATGCCTCCAATTGTCACCAGCACAGCTCACCCTGGGATGCAACAGTCAGACAGCTCAATCTTGCCATTCATGCTGTCCTGGCATCACTGTTCTTCACATAATCCATCTTCAATAGGATCTTGTGTTGCCTGCAAGGTGGATGCGTAATTTACCAGTGTGTGCACATCAGGGAAGGGGGCCTCTGAACACACCTACGTTCTTGGCAGCGATCCATGAGGGCGCCTCTTAGTGAGTAAGATGCACAGGTGCTTAGTGAAGATGAGAGAAGATGGGGCAGGGAAATGTAGTAGATTGAGAAACAGCATGAATGTGGCTTGAAGGAGACTCAGAGAACCCTTCTGAAAGGACAGCTATTTAGTAGGTTTCACGAAGTCCCGGCCAGGAAAGAAGTGTTGGAGGCAAAGAAATGGAAATAATGGAGAAATAAAAGGACATTACAGGTGAGGTGACAGAACAAGGCAGGAGGGAGACACAGAAATATTGGCGCTGGAGAGGATAAGGGGCTTGTTTCCTGGCATGTTCTTCACTGCCCTCTCTTTGTGGGAACGGCTCACTGACATGGCACCTTGCTGTGACTCCTCTTTCCACGCCTCCCTTGCAGTACAGAGCCCATATTTCTCTCCTTTCTTACACCATTGTAAACACATCTCCCCTGTAAGATGGTCGTTTTCTAGCATCATTCTTCATTCTAGCTCCTTCCTCATCCATCTGCATTGTTACTGCATTATCCTAGGAGTCACAGAGCCTGGAACAGCTGACAAGAGAAATGTTGCCCACGATGAGTGCATGAGGTAGGAAAGTAATAGGACCTCCCTCATGTAGACAGTTTCAGATTGATGTGGAAAGCCTCCATCTCTCACCTTTCTTCATCCAAGTGGGAGAGTGAGTTCAGGTCTCACAGTTCCTGATGGTCCCTTCATGCAGCTTCCTAGCTTCCCATCGCTGCCCACACCTGCTATGCACGCCCCATGAGCTTTGCCCCTTGGAAGGAGGATGTCCTCAGGGAAGTGACTGCACGGGGCTCAAGAAGAAGAGCTGGCACGATTCCCACTGGGACCCAGGGAGCAATGGGAGTTGTTAAGAAAAGTTTGAGTCCAAGATACTATTTGAGAGGTCTGCCTTGGGGCAAGAGAAAAACACAGGACATTGATAATTGTGTAGTTTCATGAGACATCAGGTTAGCCTGCCCAAGTCAGAAAGGACAAGAGTCTCTTCAAAGAAAACACATTCCAGAACCCTTAGGAAGGACGCGTTTCACTGAAGAGTTGGTTCACAAGCTCGAGCGTGCATCACAGTCACCCTTTAAGCCTTGGGGAAGCCTCAAGCCCCAGGACAGGGTTTGTAGTTAAGTGGGTGGTGAGCAGAGCGCCTTCCAACACAGAGCCACATGGTGCTGCTGCTGCTTCTTTGGTGCCACACACGTCAGGGTTCACTGACAATGTTCCTTTCAGCACACTGGACAGCTCTGTTTCTCACAGTGTCATCCAGACAACTGGCTTGATTTCTGTCTTAAAATTTGTATTGATTTGATCTCAGGTTTGGTCAGTGCCGTGGGTGTGAGAGAATGTTGGCTGCGTTGTAAATGACAACTCTGTAAATTCTGTCTCTTGTTTTGTCAACTAGATCTCTAAGTAGATTTCTCCTCCTCTTTCTTCATTCTCTGGCACCAACCGTAAAATTCTAGCACTTTGTGTGTGAATTACCACCCATGAAAGCCCATCAAGTCCTACACACACCGGTAAAAGAAGTGGATTCATAATCTTGGTTTGCTGTATACACTTTGAGATCATGGAAGGATTTTTTCGCCTCAGTTGGTATTTCTCGGTTGGTCTTTGTTTTTTCACTTAAAATACTTAACAAAGACAATTCCCTTTAGCATATGGAAACAGATATAAAATTCTTATTTCTTCCACTTATAAGAGTCATAAAACAAGGAATAAATTCTTCCTATGTAATTGATTTTTAAAAAGAATTGATTCGCTCCTCACGTGACTGCAACGGCCGTTGCTGTGCCGATCCGAAGCCAGGAGCCAGGTACTTTCTCCATGTCATGCACACTGGTGCAGGGTCCCAAGGCTTTGGGCCATCCTCGACTGCTTTCCCAAGCCACAAGCAGAGAGCTGGATGGGAAGTGGAGCTGCCGGGATTCGAACTGGCTCCTATATAGGATCCCGGTGCACTCAAGACAGGGACTTTAGCCACTAGGCCATCATACTGGGCCCCTTCCTAACATTTAAAGGATTTTCTTCCTCTTCAACCTAGGCTCTTGCTAAGTATCCTGTTATGCTGTGCATGGACATAGGCCTTCCCAGTTCTGTTGATGGTCAGCTGGACAGCCCAGCTTTACTGAGGCTAATATCTTACCCATGTATGCTTTGGGATCACTTCTGTGTTACAGAAATTGGCCACAATGTAGCATGTTGTTTTCAGTCCTCCAGTCAGTCTGACCTGGAGTTCAGCAGTTGTTTATTAGAGTTCAGGGAAGCGGGTATCCTGAAGTGTAGGCTCGCAGCAGTTGAGATGTCTGGGGGCATTATGGTTATGGATACCAGAACAAGACTCAAGCTGTGCCCTTGAGGAACTCAGGTCTGTTTGGAAGCAAGACCCAGAGCACATTGATCAGCTACTAGGAGAAAGCCTCTCTAGTGGAGAAATGCTGAACAAACTCCTGCCGGGGCAGGCTTTATTACAGTGATTAAGATCCTGTGTAGAGCACCTTTGTCATTTCAGAGGGCGTGGTCTGGTCCTGATAGGGCTGGACCGAGACTTTCTGACAAAGCTGATGAGTTTGACACAAGAAATTGCCTCTGCTTGGTTGGGAACTGTGTGCCTTGGCTTTGGCCAAGAGAAGCATCCCTGAACAAATTCTGTACATAATGTGCCTTGAGCAGGGGTAAAGAGGCATACAATGGGACAGTCCCCTCTTGTCCTGCTCAGTCTGGGCACTGGAAAGGGCCTCACGTGTCTAGTTTTGCATTCTGACAGCTCAGTATCTTCCTTTTGTGAATGATGCCTAGAAATGTCTGATGTAAAGCATCTAGTTCAGAAAGCAGCCTCTTGTCTGGAGCACTTACAATCTAAAAGGTTTAAAATTGCAAATCAATGTGTTAGAAGATCGTTCAGGTTGTCCTTGCCCTGCCTCTTCCTGTACCTGCTCCCACCACTTGTGTACAGCCACTCCGGCATTTATGGGGGCACTGCATAGGGGAGTGATGTTGGTGTTCTTAGTTCCTTGGGGTGTTATATGGGATGGGACCAATGCCCCATATCAAGGTCAAGGGCCCACTGCCTGGGCCCACTGAACCAGGAGATGGCTGTGTTGTGTCCCTACCTACTACTCTCCAATTCTCACCATGGAGTCTTGCAGTAGTGTCATGGGAAAGGGCTGGCCTCCCCTCTGCTCCTTCTCTTTCAGTGGCTGCCTGTCCTATACCCTGGTTCTCAGCTTTCTTGGTGTTTCACTGGGCAGCAGTAACTGTACCATTTGAAGCTGGGCCTTGCAGACCTGTGGGTTCCCATGGCAAAGCAACTGCCTCATTGTGTTCATGGCTTCTCTGTCAGCTCATGCTCCTGTTCTGTTCCCTGGCATGGGTGTCAGGGCTGCAGTTCACTCTCCTCCTTCCCCCAACCAGGCTTTCACTCAGCTATCACCCACACCTGGCCTGGCAACTGATGACCACACAGCCAGCAGTGCATTGTGCCTTGCTCCTGCTGTTCACAAGTCCTGCTGCTCAGGCCCTCTGGCCTTCTCTGCCCCCAGCTCAGTCCCTTGTCTGACTCTCTCTCAGGCCCACTGTGTATCCCACCTGGGGCTTAGGAAAGGCAGGAAGGATGCTCCATCTTTGAAGCTATTAGAATCACCTAGTGTGATGACACAGAAAAAGCCACTTCTTTGTAATTTTTGTGTGTATAAGCCCCACAGATACAGAGCCCCTTACTTCTGGGACCATGTCCCTGTCCTTGGTGTGATCTGTATCTGTGAGGCTGGAGACACGACTGCAGGGTGACACCCAGAGCAGCTACTGTCGAGCTTGAGTTCGCAGCCCGCTCCTTTGCTTTCAGCTCTCTCCATCCCAGCTCCTGCAGCCCTTGCTCATGGCTCTCACTGGGTCCACCATGGCCACTGCTACTTGTGTCATCTCAGGGTTACATGCTTCCTCAGGCTCCTCATCCAGGGAATCAAAGCATTTTTTCCCTTGAGTCAGTCAATGCACAGTTGGGAACTTTGCCTAAGAGCCTGTGGGTCAAGAGAAGAGGCTAGAAATATTTAACTGTTAGCACTCAACACATACTTGGTTAATAAATGAACAAAACACACAAATGTCCCAACTTAATAGAGTAGGAAGATATGATGTGTGTGTGACAGGTCCATGCAGAGAGGAAACTAGGCACACCACAGAACTGGGGAAAGGAAACTGACCCAGGCAGACAGCAAGATTGAACTGAGAGGAACAGGTGTTGTGGTGCAAGTGGTTGAATCACTCTTGCACACAATGTCCCATGTTGGAGTGCCAGTAAAAGTGCTGGTAGCTCTGCTCTGGCTCTAGGCTCCTGCTAATATGTCCTAGGAGAGAATGGATGATTGGGCCCCTGCCACCACATGGGAGAATCTGTATGGAGTTTCGGGCTCCTGGTTTTGCCCTGGCCCAGTTGGCTGCTGTGGGTACTTGCGGAGTGGACCACCAGGTGGAAGCTTGGTCACCCTTTCTTATCCCTTTTTCCTCCCTCCTAATTTTCTTCCCTCTAGCCCTCCTCCTGAAGTAAAAAAAAAAAAAAGCAAATACATAAAAAGATGGAACTGACAGAAGTAGGTGTGCAGGGAGACAGAGGAATGGAAAGAGAGATCAGTAACGACAAAGCAAAAAAATTTATAGAGCGTGTTCTATGAGTAAGGTACTTCGACCCACACAAATGCATAGAATATGAAGAAGAAAGGTAGAAAGGGAAAATGGAAGGATGAAGAGAAGGAAGGAGAAAGAGGATTGGAAGAACAAAGTAGGAAGAAAAAAAGAAGAAAAGACTTTTGGTTCCTATTTGTAAGAAGTGTTACTCTGGCAGGTTGGTAGGTGGGAATGGCAAAAAGTGGTCAGGCTCTTACACACTTGGCCCCAAGTCTATGCCCATTCTATCTCTGTGGACTCTTGGTTATGTCCCATGGTCCATACTACAACAGTCCAACCTCTCACTTTTCCTACCTTTGTCACTTCAGTTGCCAGTTGTACTCATTTCCACACCATGAATCAATTATTAGAAGGTTAAATGTCAATGACATTAATAACAGCACTTCTTTTATGAGTTCTATATATTTCTCTTCATTAAAATCTGAGACGTGGAGAACAAATGTGATTTCCTGATCGCTAATTTATTTTTATACCAGTCGGTGAAGAGCACATGAGACCAAAAACATTTAGAGGCTCTCTAGGGTCACACCATGAATTTAGGCTAAAGAGTAAAAATCTGTTCTTGTGTAACAATTCTGTGCACAGATAAAAAGAGGACACTAAGAGGAAAATCAAAATACAGGAAAAATTAAGATAATCTTTTCTGGAAAACTGTGTCAACAATAGAAGACAGTGACTACTAAGAAGCAGGAAGAAACTGTGCAGCCCTGGAAATGGTGACATTTTTTCAGTGTGACAGTGATGTCAAAATGCTTTATCACAAGCATGAGCCTCTGAAGAGAACTTCCATTGTGTGAAAAATCTGAGTAGATTGCCCATATTAAAAACCATCCACTTGTAAGACGAATCCTAAACGAATCTAAAAACCATGAAGAAAGCATGCAGAAGCTCTGTGCACTTTATACAAGGATACACAAGGCTCATTCGATTGTCACTCCCTTTTACACACCAGGCAATGCCGCCCCAATCTCTTCAGTGCTGCCTGCATCTCCTGGTTCCTCAGGGTGTAGATCATGGGGTTAAGCATAGGGGTCATGACTGTCTGGCTGATGGACACTGCCTTGTCCATGGGGAATGAGGTGAAGGGCCGGGCATAGAGGTAAATGCTTGGAATGAAGATCATGGACACCACAATGATGTGGGTGGTGCAGGTGGAAGCTGCCTTCTTCCTCGCCTCCTTTGGATAGGACCTCAGCATCACCAGGATGATGGCATAGGAGACCAGAAGGATGAGGAACCAGATGAAGACCAGCATGCCACTGTTGGAGATCATGAGGAATTCCAGGAGGGAAGTGTCTGTGCAAGCAAGTCTCAGCACTTGGGGGACATCACAGTAGAAGTTGTCCAGGATGTTGGGGCCACAGAAAGGCAGGGGGATCATCAGAGACACCTGCACAATGGAGTGGGCAAAGCCTCCTGCCCAGGAAGCCACCACCAGTGCCACACACAGCCGAGTGTTCATGATGGTGACATAGTGGAGGGGCCGGGAGATGGCTATGAGGCGGTCATAGGCCATCACTGAGAGGAAGAAGACCATGACTCCTCCGAGGAAGTGAAAGAAGAAAATCTGAGCCATGCATCCCTGGTAGGAGATGGTTTTCTGCTCAGAGAGCAAGTCCGCCAGCATCTTTGGACAGGTGACTGAGGAGAAGCAGAGGTCTACAACAGCCAAGTTTCTCAGCAGGAAGTACATGGGCACATGGAGCTGGGAGTCAGAGGTCACTGTGAAGATGATGAGGAGGTTTCCCGTGACCGTGGTGATGTAGACCAGGAGGAAGACCAGGAACAATGAGAGCTGGAGCTCCCGAGTCTGTGTGAGCCCCAGGAACACAAAATACGACACCCATGTGACGTTCCTGAGCTCCATGCTGCCTTGGGGATGCAGCTCTAGTCACTCACGCACATTTGGTCATCAGGGATTCAGATGGCCCAGGTCCATCTGGGTGGGCGAGCACCCTCAGGTGCAGATGTGACACGAGGCACTGCCTGAATGGTGTGTCTGAGGAGTTTAAAAGCTGGGGCAGGAAGGCTCACCCTTGAGATGCTGCAAGGCATCCAGGATCACAGGCAACTCATCCTCAAGACCAGTATGTGCTGCAGTGGAAGGAAGACACTTGGTGCCACTCAGACCTGGAGGCAAACTTCAGGTCTCCATTTCCATGAGAATATACCATGCATAGCTTTCTCTTCTCTGTGGGTTTCAGGTTCCACGTCTGAGTGTAGGAAATAAAAATGGTGCTTAGAATAGAATGGTCTCAAACTAGAACAGAACAACATGCTAAAGACTGCTTTGAGTTGACCAAATCTATCCCAAATATGTGTCAAAGGCAGACTCTTGGAAGCTCAAGAAAATTTTATTTACTGGTTGTTCCGACTGCTATACTGCCCCATTCCACCACACACACAAGCAAGGAGCAACCATGTATATGATGTGAATCATGTAATCAGCCAAGCTTACATCCACGCACAATACCAATGATACAATCAACTGTATGACATTGAGCCGATATCCAGTTGAAGCATCATACACTTTTAAATATCCAGTCAGCTAGAGTCGCATCCTACCCAGTAGTGAACAGCACAACCGGAAAAACAGGACCTTCCAATTAGGACATACAGAAAGCAATTTGTGTCAATCGGCTTATTGCCTGAGCTGTGAAAGAAAAGCAAAATCTCATCCTGGAATGACATAAGCACTCTCACTTCTCTTTCGGGACTGTCCAAGAACCCAAGGTGATGGCAAAGTTCAGGTTATGGACATGTCCCAGAAGTGTTTGAGAAGACCTACCCTTACAGTTGCTGTGTTCTATTGTCTGGGCTGTCACAAGACCCTCTGCAGTTCCTGTGATAGTCCTCCATTTCCTCTGGGAAGCCTCTTCTGTGAGGGCATCCATCCCCCTTCCAGATGCTCACTGTCTGCACTCCTAGGTTGTCAGACAACATTCAGCACATCAAAATGTTGACCAGCTTTCATGCCTCCAATTGTCACCAGCACAGCTCACCCTGGGATGCAACAGTCAGACAGCTCAATCTTGCCATTCATGCTGTCCTGGCATCACTGTTCTTCACATAATCCATCTTCAATAGGATCTTGTGTTGCCTGCAAGGTGGATGCGTAATTTACCAGTGTGTGCACATCAGGGAAGGGGGCCTCTGAACACACCTACGTTCTTGGCAGCGATCCATGAGGGCGCCTCTTAGTGAGTAAGATGCACAGGTGCTTAGTGAAGATGAGAGAAGATGGGGCAGGGAAATGTAGTAGATTGAGAAACAGCATGAATGTGGCTTGAAGGAGACTCAGAGAACCCTTCTGAAAGGACAGCTATTTAGTAGGTTTCACGAAGTCCCGGCCAGGAAAGAAGTGTTGGAGGCAAAGAAATGGAAATAATGGAGAAATAAAAGGACATTACAGGTGAGGTGACAGAACAAGGCAGGAGGGAGACACAGAAATATCGGCACTGGAGAGGATAAGGGGCTTGTTTCCTGGCATGTTCTTCACTGCCCTCTCTTTGTGGGAACGGCTCACTGACATGGCACCTTGCTGTGACTCCTCTTTCCACTCCTCCCTTGCAGTACAGAGCCCATATTTCTCTCCTTTCTTACACCATTGTAAACACATCTCCCCTGTAAGATGGTCGTTTTCTAGCATCATTCTTCATTCTAGCTCCTTCCTCATCCATCTGCATTGTTACTGCATTATCCTAGGAGTCACAGAGCCTGGAACAGCTGACAAGAGAAATGTTGCCCATGATGAGTGCATGAGGTAGGAAAGTAATAGGACCTCCCTCATGTAGACAGTTTCAGATTGATGTGGAAAGCCTCCATCTCTCACCTTTCTTCATCCAAGTGGGAGAGTGAGTTCAGGTCTCACAGTTCCTGATGGTCCCTTCATGCAGCTTCCTAGCTTCCCATCGCTGCCCACACCTGCTATGCACACCTCATGAGCTTTGCCCCTTGGAAGGAGGATGTCCTCAGGGAAGTGACTGCACGGGGCTCAAGAAGAAGAGCTGGCACGATTCCCACTGGGACCCAGGGAGCAATGGGAGTTGTTAAGAAAAGTTTGAGTCCAAGATACTATTTGAGAGGTCTGCCTTGGGGCAAGAGAAAAACACAGGACATTGATAATTGTGTAGTTTCATGAGACATCAGGTTAGCCTGCCCAAGTCAGAAAGGACAAGAGTCTCTTCAAAGAAAACACATTCCAGGACCCTTAGGAAGGACGCGTTTCACAGAAGAGTTGGTTCACATGCTCGAGCGTGCATCACAGTCACCCTTTAAGCCTTGGGGAAGCCTCAAGCCCCAGGACAGGGTTTGTAGAGAAGTGGGTGGTGAGCAGAGCGCCTTCCAACACAGAGCCACATGGTGCTGCTGCTGCTTCTTTGGTGCCACACACGTCAGGGTTCACTGACAATGTTCCTTTCAGCACACTGGACAGCTCTGTTTCTCACAGTGTCATCCAGACAACTGGCTTGATTTCTGTCTTAAAATTTGTATTGATTTGATCTCAGGTTTGGTCAGTGCCGTGGGTGTGAGAGAATGTTGGCTGCGTTGTAAATGACAACTCTGTAAATTCTGTCTCTTGTTTTGTCAACTAGATCTCTAAGTAGATTTCTCCTCCCCTTTCTTCATTCTCTGGCACCAACTGTAAAATTCTAGCACTTTGTGTGTGAATTACCACCCATGAAAGCCCATCAAGTCCCAACACACCGGTAAAAGAAGTGGATTCATAATCCTGGTTGCTGTTCTGGTCCAGGCTACAGTACCTATAGGCAAGCTTGCTGCACTCAGTGGCAAATATTTGGGTTGTTTGTTGAGGTGTTTTGCCTGGGAAGGGGTGAGTGAAACCTTAACCCATTGGCAGGTACGGGAGACAGGCAAGAGTGAGAGTCATGCTGGACTATGCCATCACATCTACCTCTTTTCATGAGTCATAGATGGCTGTTTTCATCAGTCCCAGCTGGCCTAGCCTGCAGTATCCAATGACAATGGCAAGAACAGGGGATGCTGGTTAGCTCAGTCACAGCAGCCACTGGCACACACAGGATCTCTGGCTCAGAACAGGCCTGACTGGGGAAGATAGGGAATGCCCTTGCTCAGTTGTGGTTCCCTCTGGTGAGCACAAGAGCTGGAATGATGGTGACAGTGTGGGCTTGACATTGTTGTAGTTTCCCTTGGAATGGATGTGGATTGGGCCTTGGGTGTGCCAGACTAGACCAGAATCCAACACCCACTGGTGCTTGTTAGAGCCTGGGTGGGTGTAGGACAGTTTTGATTAGCTCTTGGACCAGCTGACCCACACAAGAGCTGTGTCTGGGCATGGACTAGGTATGGTTGGGCCATAACACCAAACAATAGAACCAGAACCAGTGTAGGCTGGATGGGCAGGGCCACTGTTCCTTCCAGGACAGAAGGTAGACTAAGTCAGTCTAGGCCAAGGTTCCACTGGTGTACATGAGATCTGCCAACAGGAGGTGACCTGCTAGAGGAGCTTGGAGAATTGCTTTGTCAGGATGCAGTCCCTGTAGATGAGCAGCCCAGACCATGCCAGGTTACAGTACCCACTGGTATACCTGTGGGTCAGGCCTGGGGGCTTGCCAAGCTGGGTCAGTTCATAACACCCACTGGCAGGTGTGAGAACCAGGATAATGCAGGACAGACCAGGTTCAGCTGCAACACCAGCCAGTCCACATTGGGCCCAGGACAGGTGACTGGTTGGGCTGGGCTAGGTAGTGGTGGCACCCACCAGCATGAGCAAGAACTAGGAACAGGCCAGGCTGTAACACCCACCAACAAATGCTGAGGTGAGTAGTGAGGCTGAGAGAGGGTCCTATGCTGGGTCATTGCTTCCAGTAGTGGTGTGAGTACTGGAACCAGGGACAGAACAGGCTGGTCAGGGCGACCATACCTGTTGGCATGCATGTGAACTGGGTTGGGGGAGAACCAGGCTGGGCTAGCTGCATCCACTCACTTAAGCATGAGCCAGAGTAAGCACAGGCAGATTAGGCTTTGCTGCAGCATCAGCTGACAAGTGCTGGGACTAAGGAAAAGTCCTGACAAGCTAGACTGCAGAACCACCTCGAGAGTGCAAGAGCCGGGTCTGGGAGTGGGCCATTAGGTAAACTGTGGGCACCTCTCTCACGGGCTGCAACTCCCACTGTTGAGCATGAGAACCAGGGCTGGAGGCATGTCTGCCTAGACAGGCAGTAGTACCTGCCAGCATAAGTGTGAGTTGGATAGTGGAGTTAGTTGGGTTGTGCTAAACTCTACAACTCATTGTACACAATGCCCATTAATGTGTACAAGAGCTGAATGAGATGTGGGACACACTAGACCAGTCTGATGCACATATCAGCATTCACAGGAACCAGGGCTGGGAGTGGGCCTAGTTAGTATTACTGGGGGTTGCTCCAACTAGGCAGCAGTTCTCACTGGTGTATGTGAGGGCCGAGTGTGTGGGACAGGGTTGGACTTCACCTCAGCATCCATTGGTTTATGTAAGAGACAGGGTTGAAGATAGAACTGACCCAACAATTAACAACTACCAGTGTGTGTATAGGCTGATGTGGACAATGGACTGAGTCAAACCCTGTATTGATAAGAGGAAATCAGGCCTGGGATCACCTCAAATGAGGTTTCTTTGGGAATCCCCCAATTGAACCACTGGACTCGGAACTCCAACTATAAGAAGAATCGCTAAGACCTGTGGTCTAATCGTGGAAAGCATGTGTCAGAACTGGGCCTGCTTCATGGCTAAGATGGAACAGTGGACAGAATGCCCAGATGCACATGTGGATGTAGCAGTCCGTTGGGACCTGCAGAGGACTTCTCGTTCCATAGTGGAGGAAGGAGAGCAGAACAAATTGGCCAACCATCCCAGCCAAGTGTTGACAGAAACTATTTGGATGAACGGAAACTCTGGGGTGACTGTGTCAGTAGATGGACCTTGGAAGTATTTCCTCATCCTTGGATCGACAAGATCGACAGCATTTCAGAGCTATCAAGCACTTTAACAGAACCCTTGGAGCATGTTCCACTTCAGGGACCCTGAGATGACACTGAGTGGCTGTACCTCATCCCTGGATACTGGGGTGCTTGGGAAGCGAGGTATGACTTCTTCCCTAATCTGCCCACTTCCCCATAGTGTAGGAGAAAGGGAAAATTTGGAAACAATTGTTTCATCCACTTTCCCCTATCCCTCTTCCCTTCCTACCCTAGCCAACTATATAAACATCACAATAAATAAATAAATAAATAAATAAATAAATAAATAACCAAGCAATAAAGAGTTCATTCTAAAGTAAAAGGTTGATATATGTTTACGTTAAAATTAGTATCAGAGACCCACCACAAACTGTGAGAAATTGAATGCATAAAGCTGCCAATAATAATAACCCACCTATAAACCAACTCTACTGTCAGAGGTAGCCACTTCTACTCCCGTGGCTGTGAATCTGAGCTCTAAGCATGGTGAGTGCATGTCAGTAGTGGGGATTCATGATAGCACTGTTTGCAATAGCCAAAAATTGGAAGTAACCCAAATAACAACAATAGTGTGTAGACCTTAGAAACAGGCCAAATAAAAAAGCAAATGCCAGAACATAATTTTCACTGTGACATTTTTACAAAGCTCAAAAAAACAAACCAACACATAGACATATTCATGCGATAAAATTTATTTTTTAAAAAAGCACTGAAACAGACGTGGTAGCCTAGTGGTTAAAGTCCTTTCCTTGCATGCACCAGGATCTCATATGGGTGCCAGTTTATATCCCGGCTGCTCCACTTTCCATCCAGCTCCCTGCTTGTCTGGGAAAGTGGTAGAGGACATCCAAAATCCTTTTTGGACCCTGCATCCATGTGGGAGACCTGGAGGAAGTTCCTGGCTCCTGGTTTCAGATCATCTCAGCGCTGACTTTCAGCTGCTGGTTTTCTCTATCAGCTCTGCTTTAGGACAGGAGAGAAGAACACGAGGGGCTCTCCCCTCCTGACAGGATGAGCACTAACCATTTTGCCTCTGTTTTCCTTTATTTTTCACATGGGAAGAATTTAGAAGAGTTGACATTTAAATTGAAACTGTATATTTTATAAGGTTTATTTAATTAAATATATTAATTTATTTGAAACACATAGCAAAGGGTATGTACGTAGAGAGAGGGAGAGGGAAATGGAGAAGAGAGAAAGTCAGTGAGATCTTCCATTTGCTAGTTCACTTTCCATGTGGCTGAAAGACAGTGGCTAGGAACTCCATCCTGATCTCCCACGTTGGTGGAAGGGGCCCAAATTCTTAAGTCATCCTCTACCCTTTTCTTAGGTACATTAAAATAATAGCTGGAACTTGAACCAGCACATAGCGGCACTGCTGGTGTCACAAATGGTGTCTTAACATGCCATAACAATAGTCCCTAAAGCTAACCTATTCAAATTTTATATTGAGCTGCCAGTTACGAAGTGTTTACCCAATCTCTTCATGGCTGTCTGCATCTCCTGGTTCCTTAGAGTATAGATCATGGGGTTGAGCATAGGAGTCAAAACCGTGTAGCTGATAGACACTGCCTTGTCCATGGGAAATGGGGTGAAGGGGCGTGAGTAGATATAGATGCAGGGGATGAAAATCATGGACACCACAATGATGTGGGTGGTGCAGGTGGAAGCAACTTTCCTCCTTGCTTGCCCTGAGTGGGACCTCAACATTACCAGGATGATGGCATAGGAGACCAGAAGGATGAGGAACCAGATGAGGACCAGCATGCCACTGTTGGAGATCATGAGGAATTCCAGGAGGGAAGTGTCTGTGCAAGCAAGTCTCAGCACTTGGGGGACATCACAGTAGAAGTTGTCCAGGATGTTGGGGCCACAGAAAGGCAGGGGGATCATCAGAGACACCTGCACAATGGAGTGGACAAAGCCTCCTGCCCAGGAAGCCACCACCAGTGCCACACACAGCCGAGTGTTCATGATGGTGACATAGTGGAGAGGCCGGGAGATGGCTATGTAGCGATCATAAGCCATCACTGAGAGGAAGAACACAGTCCCACCTCCTAGGAGGTGGAAGAAGAAAATCTGAGCCATGCATCCCTGGTAGGAGATGGTTTTCTGTTCAGAGAGCAAGTCTACCAGCATCTTTGGACAGGTGACTGTGGAATAGCAAAGATCTATGACAGCCAAGTTTCTCAGCAGGAAGTACATGGGCATGTGGAGTCGAGGGTCCAAGGTCACTGTGAAGATGATGAGGAGGTTTCCCATGACGGTGGTGACATAGACCAATAAGAACACCATGAACAGGAATTTTTGCAGCTCCTGAGTATGTGAGAACCCTAAGAGAATGAACTCTGACACCCATGTGAGGTTCTGGAGTTCCATGAGTTCTTCCCCCACATGCCTACAGAGTAACTATGCAAAGCAAAGTGTTGGAGATGCAATCATTTTCATAGAGTCAAGACTGAGTTGACCAGTGTCACTGTGAAGCAGCACTTCAGATGAAATTGGGAGTCTCCAGTGGGTATAAATGTTTCCGAAGTTCTCACCAACTTATCTCCCCAAGCACATTCTACACTATGTTACTGACATTTATAAATATAACCGTTTTCCTTTTGGGCCATGCTATTCTCGCCCATTGATTCCATGTTTTCATACCTGATGTGCCAAGGATGATGATTTGTGAACCTGAGGCTCCTCAAATATAATTGAACTAGTGAATGAATGTATAAATGAATGTCAACAAATTCCTGTGGTCACAGACAGGATCAACTTGGCACATACATGTTTAGAGGTGTGGAGACCAATGGTGGGAATTGGGGAGGTTACAAATGGTTCATTGTTGAAGAGAAGTATGTGTGAGAAAAAAAAAACTGTCATTACAAAGAAGAAAAAGAAGTAGATGGTCTTGACGGTGTCAAAGCTGGGTGATTAGCTGCCTCCCAATCTTTCCGCTTAAATACTTCTCCAGTGTCATGTGTCATCATAGGCCATCTGCAGGGATAACTCAAGGAAGTCAGGACAGACGCAAAACTTCCTAGAACTCTCATATTTTATATTTAAAATGTGTGATTTTTATTATACTCAAATCCTTGGATAATCTTTCTGAAGAGTTTTTAAATGTCAGTATTGGTGAATAAAACTTTGGCTGCAAAGCATGAGAGATAGAAAGGGTAGAATGAAGTTCATTTACCACTTTGATTACTCTGTGGATGTGCAAGTATTTCCATGACAAAACATAAAAGATAAACAAATGTCTCAGAGATCCTCTAGCTTTAATCTTAATATTTTTGTGTTACCTGGGCATTTTGCTTTGAATGAACTGTGCATAAATTATGACAGGGGGAAGGGGTTTCAAAATATAATAACACATGAAAGAATCATATCATGTAGCAACACAGGTTTTAAAAATTCTTATTGTTGAGTATAAAATGTATTTGTAATATATCCAGATACAAAACCTACAGACAAATTCTTGAGAAATGAAAAAGCCGTTGCTAATATCTTCTGCCCAGGGGCCACGTGGCACTCGGAGCTGCTGTCAGTGACTCACCTGCTAGTGTTGATGAATTCCTGTCCTTTGCTGAAAGCCAACAAGAAACTTGATATGTGCCAAGTCCAGATGGAAGATGTCACCAAAGTTATGAGATGTTGAATGATTCAAAATTTCTCCCTAGTGTCCATTGCTTCTTATTACCTGTGGAAATACAATCATTAATAAATCGTTAATCATGCAAGAAGTTAAAATATAATGGGAAATTTGTTTTATAAGTTGTCAAGTTGACAAATACTTTTTAAAGCATATAATTCTCAAAAAATGTATAATTGTCAGCAGTACTGAAAGTTCAGGGAAATAGATAAATCTAGAAACATTTAAAATATGTGCAAATCCATAAATTTTTTTAAATCCTTCACTCCAAACCCATTCTTCTTCTTTGTTTAAGATTTATTTATTATTTTAATTGGAAAGTCAGATATACAGAGAGGAGGAGAGACAGAGAGGATGATCTTCCGTCCAATGGGTCACTCCCCAAGTGAGCACAACAGTTGGAGCTGAACCAATCCGAAGCCAGGAGCCAGAAGCTCTTCCAGGTCTCCCACATGGATGCAGGGTTCCAAAGCTTTGGGCCATCCTCGACTGCTTTCCCAGGCCACATGCAGGGAGATGGATGGAAAGCAGGGCTGCCAGGATAAGAACCAGTGCCCGTATGGGATCCCAGTGCATGCAAGGCGAGGACTTTAACTACTATGTTATTGCGCCGGGCCCGCAAATCCATAAATTACTTACGTTCTCTGACCAAGCAACTTTTGTAGATACTTAAGGGGGTGGAAAGTTATTTTTGAATGTATGTTTAAGGATATCATCATAACATTATCATAATATTGATAAACTATAAATGATATAGATATACATCTGGTTAATTAATAGTTAAATAAAATATAGTGCCTCCATGTAATTAAATACTAGTTAGTTAAATACATATCCTTAAAGGACATCTAATGAAATATGTGGTTTTATTTACCATGTTGTGGTGTTATTTTATAGAGTTACAAAATATTTTGCTAAAAATATGCTATAAAGGCGTACTTATGAAAGTTCAAAAATGTCAAAATAGTCATCAATATTGGTTATATCTGATTGATGAGATTGTTAGATATATTTTTTCTCCTTTACAAAGTTATTTGTTTCTCGTATTTTGCGAATAGTCACAAACACTCAATGAAACATAAGAAATATTTTCAGACCAAAAAAAAAAAAAAGAAAAGAAAAGAGCTGGAAAACTTGGTGCTCAGTGTCAGTGCGGTCAAGGCTAGAGCCACCTCCAGGTCAGACCTCCATGAAGAGGTGTGAGAACACTGCAGGAAGAGGGAGGAAGCTTGGACAGGAGAGCAGCCAGAGTGAGAGGAGGGCGTGTTCCTATCTGAACGACAGGAGAGATGGCCCCCAGCCCCAGGACCATCACGCATCTACCTGCCTCTTCTCTGCCTTCACAGCGTCACACCAGTCAGCCACCATGGCGCTCCTCCACCTGCACCACACGCTGCTGTCTTTGCCAATCCATAGCTGTCCTCATGCCTTCTTAACTCCGAAGTCCTCTCTAGCACTCCCGGTTTTGTTTATTGTCCTCTCACCCAGCTAGACTTCTCCTTCACACGACATGTATTGTCACCGGGGTACAGTCATTCTTCCTTTGAAGTCACACCATATTGTTCCTCTTGCCTGACTTATTACCATGAACTTTTCAGAGGGTATATGCCTCCCAATTCTGCCCCATTTTATCTGCTCTGCAACGTGGCATATATTCCCTGTAAGATAACATCTTCCTCTAATTCAAAATATTTCCCATAGCTCGTTGTCATTGGCAGAACAAAATTCACATTCAGATGGGATTCCACACACATTGGCCACTACCTTTCCAGATCCACCTACCACCTAGGAGTCATCATTTCGAGTCATCCCAACGTATATTTGCATATTCACTGGGTGCTAGGAAGTGGACTAAACACTAATTCTCATGTTATTCACATGCTTGTAAAGTACAGTGCTACGGATTATCCCCAAACTGTAGACAAGTGAACCATGTCTTAAGTAAAGCATTTGTTCCAGATCACACAGAGAGTAAGCAGCAGAGCTGGGATTCGCATTACATCTGAGCGACTCCAGAATCTCCTCTCCTCCGAGAACACTTGGCTTCATCCAAATGGCTGTCCCCCTTGCTTCCTCAGGGCTCAGTGCTTTCCAGCAAGTGGCTCAACTGCATTGTCCTTCTGTCCTGTTGATTACTCTAACCACCCCTCTTCAAGTAGTAGTTAGCTGTGACTCCACATTGGCATTTTTCAACAAAGCCTTGCTCATAGATGATTCTCAAAAGAATGCCTGATTTTTTGATCGTGGATGGAAGGCTGGAATAGACCAGACCACTGCGAGAGTAGGTATTGGACTAAAGAGTAAGTTTTAAGAGACATTGAAGGGAACCTAAGAATCCCAATTCCCAACATCACCACATGTGTAAACCTAGAGGCTTCATCTTAGCATGTCACCCTTCTTTCCACAAACTTGTAAGAATGCTTGGAAGAGGGCCCGGCACGGTGGCGCAGTGGTTAAGGTTCTCGCCTTGCACGCCCGGGATCCCATATGGGCGCCCGTTCTATCCCGGCAGCCCCACTTCCCATCCAGCTCCCTGCCTGTGGCCTGGGAAAGCAGTCAAGGACGACCCAAAGCTTTGGGACCCTGCACCTGCGTGGGAGACCCGGAAGAGGCTCCTGGCTTCGGATCGGCATAGTATCGGCCGTTGCGCTCACTTGGGGAGTGAATCATCGGACGGAAGATCTTCCTCTCTGTCTCTCCTCTCTGTATATCCGCCTTTCCAATAAAAAAAAATAATAAAAATAAATCTTTTTTTAAAAAAAAAGAATGCTTGGAAGCACTTCTCCCACCTATATAGAGAATAGACAGTAGGGATTCTAGACAGGAAAGAAGATGGGTATAAGGAAGGGACACAAAATATGCATGGAGAAATAGGTGGATTTCAGATCCCTTTTTGTTGTCACTCAATATTGCCTCCTGTCTTTTAGCAAATTAATCCACACAGGATTAAGAGGGGGAAGGAGAAAAACAATTAAGTGGGTACCAAAATCAAGGGTGAATTTAATAGGTCATTTTGGAAGCAGTAGTGGGTTCCTGTTAAACAGGGATTTAAGGAGAAGGAGTAACAAAGAAGTGAAAATTTGGAGTGGGAGAATCAGTGGGCAGGAATAAAAAAGGCAGAGGAAGGGGAGAGGACTGAAAAGGAAACCTTAAGTGTGGGAAGTGTGAGAGTAAAACCTGGCTGTGTTCGCTCCTAGGTGTGGGAAGGAGCTGCAGAGTGTGGGGGGGAGGGGGCGGAGGAGGGTAGAGAGGAGGAAATCGGGGAGAGAACACTGTGTGACTATATCCTGCTGGCCCTCCCACCACTCTCTATCTTAAATTCACCCAACACAGAAGCCAGTGCACACAAATGCTTTGGTCTGAATAAAACCATCTGTCCCCAGATCCCATTCCTCCAGCATCCCTGCCCAGGGACTTGTGCTGTACCTTTTCTCCATCCCATGCTTAGCTCACAATCATCTTTGACAGGAACCTTCTGTGTTGACTCGGCTGTGGGGAGATGCTAAAGCCAACATCTACCTGCAGGCCAAAATGGTCCAGAAGACCTAGAGGCCCCATCTTCCAGGCCACCTTGCTCTGTGTTTCTGCTCTTTGACTGGCCCTCACCTAGACCAGAAATACGTATAGGATTGGCCTTCCACAAAAGGAAGGAAGGAATTCCTCAGGGGATGGAAACTTGTTGAATTTTTCAAATGAAGTTGGTCTCAGGTTGTTCAAGGCTCAGGAGCAGTGGGAGCTATTAAAAAGTCTGTGAGCTGTTGCATCAGATCCCTGCAACCATTGAGACTGTCCTGGGGCCAAAACATCAGGAGGATTGATCCTAGAAATACAATGAAGTAGCATAAATGCCCCCCAAGGGAAGTGAATTTCCAGAGAGGCGACAAGAACCAAAAGCCTTGAGGTCAGCACCACGGACAGTGCGAGGCCTCCACCCTCTCCTGTCACCACTGAAGTTGGAAAAGTAAGCCATGTCATCACAGTCCAGGTCACCCCTGCCAGAGAGTAAACTCTGAAGCCTTTTCCCGTGGACGACCACTAGCACACCTGCCATCCCAGCTTTTTTATCTGTTCTCACAACTGGAGTGTCTGTCTCTCAATATAAATCAACTAAGGTTACCCTCCATGTGTAATTCACACATAAAACTTACCATCTGAAAACGTTCGGTTCACCAAGTTTTATACCCTTAAGCCTGTGTATTCATCACCACTCTCCAGCTCAAAAATCTGTTCGCCATTCCGGAAGAGACCTTGTCCTCTGTAGTCCCTACCCATGCTGTTCTCATCTCGGTCTTGGGCAACCACTAATTTAGTTTTCGTCTCTATAAAATTGTTCTGAACATTTAATGTAAAATGTGATCTGCTAGCATATGTCTTTGTCCTGCCTCTTCCTCTTCATTTTCACATCTAATCCATGTTGAGCATACAGTACTTTATTCCTTTTCAACTAAGATCCCATTATGTGGTTAAGGGTATCAGATTAATGCTGACCCCAGAGAGTGTGTTGGAAAGTGTGTCCTCTTTTGGAAGAGTTTGAGTAGTGTTGGTGTTAATGCTCTTATAAATGTTTGGTAGAACTCACCCATGCAGCCATCTGGTCTTGCAGTTTTGGAAAATTTGGTCTTGGAAAAAATCTGGTCTTGGAAAATTTTTAAATGCTGATTCAATATTTACTTGTTATAAGTCTGTTAGGAGTATCTGTATCTTCTAGAGTTGTTTGTGGTAATTTGCTTCTAGGAGTTTCTCCATTTAATCTAAATTATCCAGTTTGTTGACATATAATTGCTCAAGAACTCCTTTAATTTTTGCAAGGTTGGTAAAATGTCTCTGCTTTCATTTCTGATTTAATATTTTCCTCTTTTTCTTTCATAATTGGTTTTGCTAAAAGTTTGTAAATTTTGCTGATCTTTCCAATGAAGAAATTTTGGTTATGTGATTGTTTCCATAGTTTTTCTTTTCTCTACTATCTTTCTGTCTGGCTTGGTTTTAATTTGTTCTTATTTTTTTCTAGTTCCTTCAAGTGCAAAGTTAGATCATTGATTTAACATTTCTTTTTTTTCTTAATGTAGGCTTTTACAACTATAGATTGTCCCCTAATTACTGCTTTAACTGCCTCTTATAAATGTTGGTGTGTTGAGCTCTTGTTTTTCTGATTTTATCAGTAATTTCTTCTTTGACACGTTTGGTGTTGAAGATGCCACATTTGTGTTATCCTTCACACATTTGTGCAATTTCCAGTTCTCCTTTTGTTATTGATTTCTGGCTTTATTCTTTTGTGGTTAGAGAAGATACTGTGTATGACTTCAATCATTCATATTTAGTGAGAATTATTTTACTGCCTAACAGATGATCTATCCCAGAGAGAGCTCCTGTGCACGTGCAAATAATGTGCATTATGCTCTGACAAGAGCTGTGTGTGTGTCGGGTCTAGTGGCTTATAGTGGCGTATTGATATTACTACAGCTCTTTTTTGATTACTGTTCTTGTGTAATAACTTTTTCTGTCCTTTCCCTTTAAACCCAATTGTGTGTCTTTGGATTTAAAGTGAGTCTCTTGTTAGTAGCTGATAGTTGGGTTGCATTATTTGATCCATTCTTCTAATCTCTGCCCTTGAATGGATTTAATTCATTAACTATTTGAAGTGTCTGCTGGGGATGAAGGACCTCCTCCTCCCATTGTACTGTGAATTTTCTGTATATCTTACATCCTTTTATTCCCCAATTCAGTTCCTCTAATATTCCTTTTGTGTTTGGCTGAGTGAGGCTTTTTTTTTTTACAGTGTAATATTTAGATCTCCTCTTTATTTGCCTTCTTTCTGTATGTTCAAGTTATTGTCTTAGTGGTTACCATGGGGATCAGAGTTAGCATCCTAAATTTTCAACAGTCTCATTTGCCTTAGTCCAAGCCTGTGTGATACTAACTTTGCTTCAATGATGCACTTACCTGCTGTTTCTATCTCATTCGCTCCTTTTGCCTATTATTTTCATAAATGACTCTGTGTCTGCTAACATAGACTTAGAAAACTGCTATGTACGCATCCTGAACATACAGGAAAACAAAGACTTAGCAAAAATATTGATTTTTATTTTACCTATTCCTGTAATTTGAACAGAATTTGGTTTCCTCCAAATCATTCAGAAATATAAGCATCAAAGCCTTAAGGGTTGTGGAACAAGGGTAGAAGATTTGATCTGCTCACTGTGCCTAAGAGGTAGGACTGGTGGGAAGTCTGCCGGTCACTGGAGGCTTGTCCTTGGACAGTAACTCTTTTAAGAGTGTGGTTATTCAAGCTGCGCATGCTTCCTGTCTCTGCCTCCTGGTGTTCCTTGTGACTGTCCCCCTCTACAGCCTTTATTATCCCTTCACCATTTATTATTCCAGAATCCTGATATTAAAATGGCAAAACAGTGCCCAGCGCAATAGCCTAATGGCTAAATCATTGCCTTGCGTGCCCTGGATCCCATGTGGGTGCTGGTTTGTATCCCAGCTGTTCCACTTCCCATCCAGCTCCCTGCTTGTGGCCTGGGAAAGTAGTGGAGGATGACCCAGAGCCTTGGGACCCTGTACCCACGTCGGAGACCTGGAAGAAGCTCTTGGCTTCAGCTCTGACTGTTGCAGACCAGCAGACACAAGATATTTTTCTCTGTCTCTACCTCTCTCCGTAGATATGCCTTTCCAATAAAACATAAATAAATCTTATAAAAATGGCAAAACAGGGATGGGTTCTTGGCATGGCAGTTAACACATCACTTAGATTATGCACACCCCAGAGTGGAGACCCTGATTCAAGTCCTGGTGGCTAACACTTCTGGCTTTGGTTTCCTTCTAATGTGTGCCCTGGGAGGCAGCAGATGCTAGCCGAAGCACTTGGGTCCTTGTCACTGACTCGGGAGATCCAAATGGCTCTTGGGTTTGGCCTGGCCCAGCCTAGTCTGATGGGGGAACATGGGGGACTAAACCAGCAGATAGAAGACCTCTCTCTTTCTCCCTCTCCCACTGTCTCTTCAAATAGAATTTTTTTAATTTCTTTAAAATATATATATATGCTTATATATTTAAAAGATACAATTCAGTAGAGAAAAGGGGGAGAGAGGTAGATAAAAGGGGTGGGAGAGAGAAATAGAGATCTTCTTTCTGCTGGTCCTCTCCAAGTGGCTACAGTGGTAAGGGCTGGGCCAGATCAAAGCCAGGAACTTTCTTCTTCCTAGTCTCCCACATGGGCAGAGGGGTCCAAGTACCTGGACCACCCTCTCAGGCACATCAGCAGGGAGCTGGAATGGAAGTGAAGCATCCTGTATGAATGCTGGTTCAAGTCCCAGCTGCTCCACTTTTGATCTAGCTCCCTGATAATACACCTGGGGAAAGCAGCAGACAATGGGCCAAGTATTTTGGCACCTGCCACCCTAATGGGAAACCCAGATGGCGTTCTCAGCTGTTGGGTTCAGCCTAACATAACTCTGGTTGTTGCAGCCATTTGAGGTGTAAACCAGTAGATGGGAGCTATCTCTTTCCTCTCTCTGTTAATAAATACATAAACCTTAAAATAAATACATAAACTTAAAAAATATTTCCCGTGGTCCTCAATATGCATGCACAAAATCCTCATTGCCTGTGAAGGAGGAGGCAGAGGGAAATGAGAGGTGCCTGATGGACCTGAAACAGGGAAAGTAAGTAGTCAGTAGGTGTTGTCCGGCAAATGTGGCAGGCCAGCTCAGATGACAGCTGAAGCTGGGAGGGGCTCTGCCAAATGCAGTGGAAGATGAATGCAAGATGCCCAGGGCTAAAATTGGAGGCACTGAAGAAGCCTAAGCTACAGGCCCCTCAGAACTGACCATCCAAGACTCACACAGGATGGAGCCCACTGGGAACCAATGCCAACTGATCCAGGTAGAGCCAATCAAGGAAAAGGCACTAGAAGACCCACGTACAAAGATGGTGAGAACAGAGCTAATCTCTGAAATACATCACTACCTGCTTTACTAAAACACAAAAACCACAGAAGTCAGAGAAGTGGAATTCATGCTCCCTCCTAAAGGTACACTCAGTATAACTTGGACATTAAAATGGAGCCAGCACGATAGCTCAACTGGCTAATTCTCCATTTGCAAGCACTGCTGGAATTCCATATGGGTGCTAGTTCGTATCCTGGCTGCTTCACTTTTCATCCAGCTCCTTGCTTGTGGCCTGGAAAAACAGTAGAGGATGGATCAGCCTTGGGATCTTGCACCCATGCAGGAGACCTGTAAGAAGCTCCTGGCTTCAGGTCAGCTCAGCTCTGGCCATTGCAGCCAGTTGGGGAGTGAACCAGCAGATGGAAGATGTTTCTCTCTGTCTTTTCTCTGTAAATCTGCCTTTCCAATAAAAATTTTTTTAAAGCTAAAAAAAAAAAAAAAGTAAAGTAAAGTAAAGTGAGAGCCACCAGAAAGTATCAAAGGGAACTCCCACACAAAGTTGTTAGGATCACAGGCAACTGAGGAGAGCAGCCATGTGGCAGCCCAGGCCCTCTAGTCTTGATGCCTGCGACCCTCTGTGATGCATTCCCAGGGGACTAATCACCCAGGAGATGGGATTCCAAGGGGAGCCTTCCAAAGGTAGTTAACTCACAGACTAAAGCCTTCATGTGCTCCACACCGCCATCACAGACTATCAGAGAGACGGGGTAGTTTAACAAGTAAAACTTGGTTGCTCACATCCCTGGGGTTTGAGAAGTCCGACATCACGGAGCCTTCCTGGCAAGAGCCTTCCTCCCACGTGCTTACACGGAGGGAGGCAGAAAGGCTCTAGGAAAACCAGTCCCCTCCGTCAAGCCCCTTAAGGATATGCGCTCCCTCATGGCCTCGTCACAGCTCCAAAACCCCACCTCCTTCTCTCACATTGCAATACCTGAGTTTTGGAGGAGCCACAGTCGAGTCATGGCAACACCATTGTAAGAGCAGTGGTAAAGGGCGGCTTCGCCTTGTCCCACCGTGAGGACGCTCGGAAGGCGTCCTCTCAGGACACCGCATTGGCCGCCTCCCCGTCTCCAGAACCGTGAGCAATGAATTTCCGTTGCTTTTTGAAGTTACCTGTGTGAGCTATTTTGTTGTAGCCACTTAAGTTGCCTAAGACACAAAAAATCGAGATCAGTGGAGAAAGCAACATTATCAAGCAAATCAGAGCCGCACCCCAGAGCACGTAAGACCCCAACTTCTCCTGCTTATTACACATAAAAACTGAAATCAGAAAGCTCTGCAAAGAACAGCAGCGGGCAGTTTGGGGAAGAAAGGCACAGCTTGTTTAATAGCCAATATAATGGCTAATTCCTTGATTCTTGTTCTTTTATTACCACAAACCCAAAAAGGTCCGATGCAGCAAGTCACACAGGAGGTCTATTTCAGCAAAGGAAGTGGCCTTGGAGGAAGAGGGATCAGAGATAGGTGGAAGAGAGAGAGGAAAGTGAGAGAGACCAATTGCTTCCTAGTTGGAGACAGCACAGGACTACTTCCACATGAGGGTAACCCATGTGGGGAAATGGCCACCCAGGTATACATACACGACTAGGCTTTTATACATTTTAGGTGTGGAGGATGGGAAAGGTGGCATTTCCTCAGGTTGCACATGCTTATGACGTGTCATCATGGTGGGTGTTGATCTTCTGAGCTGACTCAGCATTTGCAATATGTCTGGATGAGAGTGTCTGCTTCACCTTGGCAAAGATAGCATTGAGGGCCTGGCACAGTAACCTAGTGGCTAAAGTCCTCGCCTTGCACACACTGGGATCCCATATGGGTGCCCATATCCCGGCTGCTCTATTTCCGATCCAACTCCTTGCTTGTGGCCTGGGAAAGCAGTAGAGGGTGGCCCAGAGCTTGGGACCCTGCATCCACTTGGGAGAGCTGAGGAAGCTCCTGGCTTCAGATCGGCTCATCTCTGGCTGTTGCGGCTGATTGGAAAGTGAACCAGGGGATGGAAGATGTTGTTTCTCTGTCTCTCCTTCTCTCTATAAAATCTGCCTTTCCAATAAAAAATAAACAAATCTTTAAAGGGAAAAAAAAGAAAAGAAAGGTAGCGTTGAGGCTAGCGAAGCTCCCTTGTGTTGTTTGTGGCAGGAGGCAGGAAGGAGCGAGAGCCTCGGGACTCAGTGTGCTGCGTGGTGTTCCAAGGTCACCAGGTGTTCCTGGCTTGTCCTTTGATGCACTCAGCTCCTTCAGGAGTTGCTTCTGCTGGGCTTAATACTTTCCATAGCTACCATCCTGCCTTGTACTGTGTAGAGGGAGTGGGAATTCCTGTGTCAGTTTTCACCACTTTGTCCAGAGGTCTACCCAATTGTGGGAAGTACTCATGGTAGTACAGGGAAGCGAGAACCCCAGCTTTGTGGCCACAAAACCAGAAAAGCCACCCTCCCACCCCCGACCCCAGAGCCAAGAAGAGAGGAAGCAGCTAGAGCAGCATCCTTCCTCAGACTGTGGGTAGACCTGGCTTGAAGCCATGTTCCCCACAGCCTTGCGGGAATCGAGATCTGTTCCAGATCTCTGCCCGGATCCCAGAGTGGTCCCTAGGTGGGATCTCTGCCTGGATCCCAGAGTGGTCCCTAGGTGGGATCTCTGCCCGGATCCCAGAGTGGTCCCTAGGTGGCGCACATGTGGTACGTGCTCACAGCCCAGCCTTTGAAAAGGATGCAGACATTGCCAACCAACCAACACTACTGACAAGGCAAGTTGGGACTGAATCAGGGACATCTAAAACAAACGAAATCAACTTTCTCTAAAGGATAGGGACAGGACTCAGAGCTTCACAATGTAATGTTTCTAGAATGCAATCCAAAATAATTCAACATATGGGGTGGGCGGCGGCAAGGGGGACTTGAATAACAGAGAAGGGAAAATAGCCATCAAGTACACACACTCACACACACACACACACACACACACCATGCCAATGTTGAAATTATCAGGGACTTAACACTAGCTGTTGTAAGTGTATTCCATGAAGTGAAACTGAATATATATTTACAATGTGAAAATTCCATGAGGCCCCTTGTCCAATCATGGAAATCGCTAACTCGCTGAATTGGTTTGGCAGCAGAGTGGAGATAGTGAAGGGAAGAACCAGTGAGAGTGGATCAAGTGAAACTATCCAAGCTGAAACAGAGAGAAAAGAGATCCCCATTCAGGCTGAGCCCGTGAGTGGGACTCACCTGGGTGACAGCACACCTGCACTGTGACGCTGTGGGCTCCCCACCTGTCCAGGGTCCTGCAAGCATGTGTGCGCTTGCACGTGTTTCACCCTGCTTTTCCTCTTAGGAGGAAAGGAGAGCTGACATGAACATAAGAGCTCTGAGGCCTTTCAACTCCCACCAGCAGATGCTCTGGACTGTTTTTCTTTATTCAAAGGCTCAGTTTCTTACAACTTTTTAAAAATATATATATTTATTTTTATTGAAAAGGCAGATATACAGAGAGAAGGAGCGACAGAGAGAAAGATCTTCCATCCCTTGGTTCACTCCCCAAGTGGCCACAATGGCTGGAGCTAAGCTGATCCAAAGCCAGGAGCCTGGAATTTCTTCTGGGTCTCCCATGTGGGTGCAAGGACCCAAGGCTTTGCGCCGTCCTCTATTGCTTTCCCAGACCACAGACAAGGAGCTGGATGGAAAGCAGAGTAGCCGGGATTAGAACTGGAGCCCATATGGAATCCTGGTGCATGCAACATGAGGATTTTAGCCACTAGACTACTGCACCAGGTCCCAACTTTTTTTTTGTTAAGATTCATTTATTCTTGTTGATAAGGCAGATCTACAGAGAGAAGGAGATACAGAGGGATAGATCTTCCACCTGCTGGTTCATTCCCAAAATGGTTGCAATGGCTAGAGCTGAGCCATTGCAAAGTCATGAGCCAGGAGCTTCTTCTGGATCTCCGACGTGGGTACAGGGTCCCAAGAGACTTTGGGCCATCCTCTACTGTTTTCCCAGGCTCAAGCAGGGAGCTGGAAGGGAAATGGAACACTAGGACACAAACTAGTGCCCAAATGGTATCCCAGTGCATGCAAGGCAAGGATTAGCCAATTGAGCCATTTCACTGGGTCCAATTGTTTCCAACTTCAACCTCGAGGCAATTTACAGATTCACAGAGCTTTCACACTGCCTTAGCTTGGATGCTTTTCCTACCTCCTTTCCATATATTCTTTCAGGGATTGTCTCAGTTTATAGAGTCAGACTTACTTTGATCATTTTTAAGAGCTGCCATAGTCAAGGTTAAAGGCATAGGAACAAGATGCATTCCTGCCCTGCCAAAATTTCTCCTCCAAGCCACTTTTTTTCCAGGATTTCCACCACTTAACACCCAGAGTCATTCTTCCTTATGACCAAGACTCAAGTACAAATGTTTCAAGTGTGTTTATTTTCATGTACTTTGCCATGTCACTTAGTCCCATCCTTCTCTCCCACCAAGCCTTTCTGTTTCCAGCCAAGGATAGGGAAGGAAAAGACAGAAGCTACAGTGCCTGCTCATTCTGGTGCAGTTACCTTGTAGGAACCCACCAAAGACATGTGGTGTGGGGTGACAGAGCCTGGGCTAGGGACCAGAACAGCTGGGCTCTTTCCAGAGTTCTGCCACAAACAAGCTCTATGACCTTGAATGGGCATGAAATCAGTTTCTTGAGGCTCTATGGAGAAGGAGGTCATCTAGTATTCTTTTCGTATGCAGAAACAGAGGCCTGAAGACGTGGTATTATTTGCTCCATGGCACATGATTGGTTAGTTGCACAGCTGGGTCTTTCCCATCAGACTATCACTGCAATGCTGTTTGAATCAGAGTGCCATGCATCTCCATTTTCTCATCTGCACGATGGACACAGAAAGGATGGTAGATGAGCTCAGCTGTGCCAATGGTGGTGGAGGACTTGGGAAATGGAAAATATTTAAATGAGAGGTGTTAACTGGCAACACCCAATGGAAATTGACTCACTGCTGTACCCCAGTGGAAGGTCAGAACCCACGAGAGAACTGAATTGGCTTGTCTCCGTCTCCTGGGGTCTGGAAACTTCTAACAGTAACCTTGAGCAGAAAGTCCCAGCCGCTGGAGCTAATAAGGCTCGCTGGAACCACTTTAAAGTTGTTTTTGCTTAAAAATACTCAGTAAAAATACCCAGACCTCAGCAACAAATGTGTTCTGGGATGTGGGATGGCAAATCATTATCTTCATCCTCTCTCCATTTTACAAATGGATTATAATGTGATTTATTGTCCTGGCATGTCACACCTGGCCTCTTACCATACTTGAGCAATTGTGGTTAAAGGTGTAGTTAACACTTTGAAATAAGAGGGTGGTACAGTGGTGGCCCAGTGAAATAAGAGGGTGGTCCAGTGGTGGTCCAGTGGTGGCCTAGCGGCTCGATAACGCCTGTGGTGCTCTTAACCTTTCCCTTGTGAAGCGAGATGGCTCCCATCACTCAGCGCTGTTTGTTTCACACAGTCTCTTTCGTAGGCTGGAAGTGAGGAAAGGATGTGGAGGAGCTTCTTTCGCTTCTTACCTCTTACCTTGAGCTATAGGGGGAAAATCTTTCCCTAAAACTCCCTAACAAACACACCTATTTTCTATTGGTCATTACTGAATTTAATTACTGAATGGGTTGGGCACAAGAATAGTTCCCCTTTTTAGGCTCTCTGGTAGGAACTAGACAAAGGAGAAGGAACTGGGAGGGCTGGTTGAACAGCCAGCTTGCATGGTCTACCTTGTGAAGTCCTTGGCGACAGGAATGAAGGTGACAAAACACGAGAGTCGGGGGGGAAAAAAACACACAAGAGTCTTGAGAATGACATGCACTGCATCTTGTACTGAGAAGTTCTGGTAATACCGGGGATCCTAGACTCAAATGCAGATTCACAAGTCATAGAAGGGTGTGGCTGGGAACTTCCCTGACTAAAACAAACTTGGGTTTCATGCCCCTCCCTCCTTGACCCAGTTCAGAACTGTAGCAGTTGACTTAAAGGCAGAAAAGCAAGACTTAAAAAAAAAAAAAAAAAACAGAAAAATAGGCTTCACCAAATTAGCATTTGGGGGTCCTTCAGTCAATTACTTATTTCCCACCTGATCCTCTAACAAAGCCCTGCCTATACAAAGCAATCCCAACCACTATCCTAAGTGGATAATAGGCAGCCAGTAACTGCCAGGCATTTAAGAGAGTCTTCCAACATGGAAGAGAGAGAGAGAAGTAGAAAGTACATGGGAAGTAAACAAAAATGATGCAGAGAACATAAAAATCTTTTTAATAACAGTAAATGTGACTCAGCAGGTTAGCCACCACTCGGAATGCCTGTAACCCTATCAGAACGTGTAGGAACAAATCCATCTCCTCCACTTTGGATTCAGCTTCTTGCTAATGTACATCGTAGGAGAATGTAGCTCCTCCTGATGGCTCAAGTACTAGGATTCCTGCTGCCCCCATGAGCAACTCAGATGGAATTTCTGGCTGCTGTCCTTGGCCTGGGTCACCTCACCGTGGTGGGCACCTGGGGAATAAATCAATAGATGGATGATTGTCTCTCTCACGCTTTTTCACTCTCTCTTTCTCTTCTGCTTTTCAAATAAATGGGAAAAAAAAGCATTTGTAAAATTCTCTTGTTCACATAATTAATATCCTTAGAGAATCAAGATGGTGGAATGGGACAAGGACATGTTTAAATGGATGGGGAAACATTTAATCAGGATGAAGCAGAGAAGACACATTCTAGGACATAGGAGCAGACAGAACAACAGCAGAGGGGTACCTGGAGACCGACAGACACAGGAAAGCAGCAAAAACAACGGTGTGGTGTTGCAGTGACTGATACTCCAGCAGCATTCAGCTAACAGCGATCTGAACTCCACTAGCAGCCGGAACTCCACCAGCAACCAGGTGGGGATGGACTTTCACTGGGAGCTTGGGAGGTAAACCCAGACAAAGAACTGTCCGTCCTGCTGGTCCATTTGATTTGACTAGGAGCAGAGACAGAGCAGCAGATCCCAGATGGGCAGTGCGAGAACAGGGTGGATTTCACAGCCCCGTCAGCCCCTTAGAGCCAAGTTGGGCACATAAGGAGGCATAAGGGAAAGGGAAAGGACTGAGCATGTGCTGAACTGGGAGTGAACTCATTTCTGACTCAGTGGACTGCATCAACATGGCATCCTACAGGTTCCACCCAAGACAGGTCTGGGTAGCCCTCAGACCCAATGGCCAGCAGATCAAGAACTCTAGTAGTGGCATGTCGTGTGCCATTTTGTACACTGTGGCAAAAGCTTTAGGACTGCAGGGGACAACAGTGAACTGCGTGTGTGCTGAGCTCGCGAGAACTGACAGAGTTCAGTGGATTGCACTGGTCCCACAGGAAAATAGTACCAACTGTGGCATTGTATGAGTAAAAATAGGTCCGTGTGGCACCAGACCTAATGGCCAACAGGTTCCAGCAAGATCAACACCACCAACAACCCAGCTATATAGGACACCTAGTGTCTCCCTAATCCTGGGACCTGCTCCAAGCAGAAGTGGGAGAAAGTTTGCAGAGACAACAGTGCAACCTCAGCACGATATCACAGAAGGTGGAGACTGGTGAGCCAGGAGCTGGGGCTATGGAGACCATGGTGGAAATCTAACATAAGAACCCAGACCTGGAACTTGCTGGAGGGAGTGCCACAATTGGCTACAAGCAAAGAACTGGGTACCAACTGTAATAAGTAAAATTGAACTGTAGACCTGTGGGTGACACAGCTTAGAAACCTGCCTCAAGGAGAAGACTCTGATAACCAGAAGTACAATGACCAAGAGCAAAAGAAAACACACAGGCAAAATGAATATTACTGAAGACTCCCCTGTAAAGGGGCATATAATTAATATCCTTAGAGGCAAAATAACATATCTATAAGGATAGGATTATGCAAAAATTTGAAGAACAAAACTGAGTTCTTAAAAAATCATGTTTATAGAAATCAGAACTTCAACTTCATGTTGGAAGATAAGTGAAGAAAGAGTCTCTGGCTAGAGAATAAAAAGTTTGAAATGAAAAACAATTAGGAATAATACGAAACAGGTTTAGAAATTAGTAAGAATTTACAAGAGAATGGCAAATACAAAGTTTAAAAAAGCTGTCGGGCCCGGCGCGGTGGCGCAGTGGTTAAGGTCCTCGCCTTGCACGCCTGGGATCCCATATGGGCGCCGGTTCTAATCCTGGCGGCCCCACTTCCCATCCAGCTCCCTGCCTGTGGCCCAGGAAAGCAGTCGAGGACGGCCCAAAGCTTTGGGACCCTGCACCCGCGTGGGAGACCCAGAAGAGGCTCCTGGCTTTGGATTGGCATAGCACCGGCCGTTGCGCTCACTTGGGGAGTGAATCATCGGATGGAAGATCTTCCTCTCTGTCTCTCCTCTCTGTATATCTTTCCAATAAAAAAAATAATAAAAAATAAATTAAAAAAAAAAGCTGTCAAAGAAACTACAGAAATGATTTTTCCAGATTAAAAGAACAAATCAAATAACAGAAGAAAAACCTACAATAGCCACTTCATCATAAAACGCTACAGATCAACATGAGGCCCCAAGAACCAGCAGAAGTAAGTAACAGGCCAACCCCGAAAGAAGAAGAAGCAAAATGGTAGAGAAAAATCAAGAAATCCCTGCCAAAAATACCCATCGGTGTGAGGGAATAACATAAGGACCCCGTTATCCTCTTTCTTAGATGGTTTCTACAATTACCTAACTGTCCCTGGATGGGCATCCACGGGGAAGAAGCCGTAACAACTGAAGAAAGCAAAGATGATGATTCTCACCACTCCTATAATTCCCAGCCAGTGTTAGTCAAGTAAAAGAAATCAAAGGTGTACAAATGATTTCTGTCCCTAGATAACAGCTGCCTATGCAGATGTTCCCAAAGAATCTACAGAAATACTCATCAAGCTAGTAGACTAGCAATAAGTAATTAGAAACTGACATGGAAAGAAAAACTTCACTTTACCCACAAACATGAAGAAATGAGGAATATATTTCTTAAAATGTGCACAAGATCTGTATGCTGAAAGCTAGTAAATATTGATCAAAGAAATTAAATATAAATGGGAAGACATACTGGTTCACGGACCAGAAGATTTAATATTAAATATCACTTATTCCTCAATTTAGGTTCAACTTTCTCTCAGTTAGGATCACCATAGGCTTTTTAGTAAATAGTGGCAAAGTGACTGTAAAATGTGTTGAAAGACACCCGTGTGCCAGTGGTTGCTCTGGCCCAGCTTGGCACAGCCCCTCACCTGTCTTGGCCTTTGTTTTAGATGCTGTGGTCTAGTATCCCTGGCTCATGTAAACCAGTCGGTGTAAGAGCCTAGCTTGGCATGACCCTGTGCTCCAACCTGATTTCTGATCTTGCTGGTGAGCTAAGGTTTGCTCGGCCCTGCCCGGTCCACCCTCTTTCATAACCAACACACACATTAGCCAACCACTGGAGCTACTTTGCCCAGCTTGCCCAACCCCCAGGCCTGGACCATGTGATCATCAGTGAGAATTATGAACCACTAGGGGAGTTTCCCAATCCCAGATCCAGATCTCACACATGCCAGCAAGTATTAGCCCAGTGCCCAGCATAGTCTGCCCTCCATCTTGGTTTTGTATGAATTGGTGAACATTGCAGCCGGGCCTATCCAACACCTTGTTTTAGGATGCAAATGCAGGTGCTGCAGCCTGGACCTGCCCGGACTGTTATTGGTCCCTGTACCTGTGAGTGATGGCAGGTTCCATGGTCACACCTAGCTCAGCCCATCACCACTCCAACTCTTTATCTAACCACAGGACTTCTATTTCCACAGGGTTTGGCCCATACATCATCCACAGAATCTACCCCTGAACTTGGTTCTCTTGCGTGCTGGTTAGTATCATGGCCCTGCCTAATGTGACCCATCCCCTGGTCCTACATTCTGTCAGGTGCTAGGATCCAGCCCTGCCAGACAGGCCCCCAGCCCTAGCTTTCGCATGGACTGGCATGTGGTGGTCAGCATTGTTCGGTGATAACAAGTCCTACACAGGACTCACATGTAGGCTCGTGTATCAATCTGACCCATATAGATTGTCTGGCGTCTCCCTTCCAAACCACCAGGTCCTAGTACCCTCACTTACCTTCAAGTGAAGTGACCCTGTCATCAGAGGTCCCTCAGGATTGACTCTTCACCAACATACACAGTGACTTCATTCATGGACGTACTTAGGCACATGGTAAGGGAGAGAAATTCCTTCAATATCCTTCTGATTTCAGGATCATTGATAACCACCCAGGAGAAGATGCCCTGGGCTTGTCTCCTGAGTAGAGAATAGGTTTTGAGCAGATCTTCAGAATATGCCTCCCTAAAAGATTTGTAAAGCTCAGTTCTGGATTTTTCTGAAGAAAAAAAAAAACTAGCAAGTTCTTTAAAAAAAAAGACAAGATTTATTTTTATTGGAAAGTAAGATATACAGAGAAGAGAAGAGACAGAGAGAAAGATCTTCCATCTGAAATGGCTGGAGCTGAGCTGATCTAAAGCCAGGAGTCTGGAGTCTCTTCCAGGTCTCCCATGTGGGTGCAGGGTCTCAAGGATTTGAACGGTCCTCAACTGCTTTCCTAGGCCACAAGTAGGAAACTGGATAAGCAGCAGGGCCGCTGGGATTAGAACCGGCGCCTATATGGGATCCTGGTGCATGCAAGGCGAGAACTCTAGTCGCTAGGTTACCGGGCCAGGCCCAGTCCTTGTTTGTTTGTTTGTTTTTAAGATTTATTAATTTTTATTGGGAAGTCAGATTTAGAGAGAAGTAGAGACAAAGAGGAAGATGTTCCATCTGCTGCTTCACTCCCCAAGTGACCACAATGCCTGGAGCTCAGCCAATCTGAAACCAGAAGCCAGAGCTTCTTCAGGATCTCCCACGCGGGTGCAGGGTCCCGAGGCTTTGGGCCATCCTCGACTGCTTTCCCAGGCCACAAGCAGCGAGCTGGATGGGAAGCAGGGCCGCCAGGATATGAACTGCGCTCATATGGGATCTTGATGCATGCAAGGTGAGGACTTTAGCCAGTAGGCTACTGTGCTGGTCCACAGCAAGTTCTTTCTGTTAAAATGGCTTTAGAATCTTTTCCAGAAGGTGTAAATTTCTTTCTCTCTGTCTCTCTGTAAACCTGACTTTCCAATAAAAAGTAAATAAACCTTTTAAAAAATATATAGCCTATAAGGGTCAGCATCCATCGAATGCCAGGTTGAACCTCTGCCTTCAATGCAGACATCCCATGTCAATGCCAGTTCGAGTGCCAGCTGTTCCACTTCCCAAACAACTCCCTGCTAACGCACCTGGGAAAGCAGCAGCAGATGGCCACAAGTGGTTGGGGCCCTGGATCCACATGGGAGAGTGGGACAAACTGTCTGGCTCCTGGCTTTGGACCAGCACAACTCTAGATATTGTGGCGACTGGGGGGTAAACCATTGGATGGAGGCTATTTCTCTCTTTCTTCCTTTCTTTGTGATTCTGTATTTAAAATAAAAAAATTTAAATCTTTTTTAAAAATACAGCTTGTACTTGAAATATGAGCTTTGAAATGGTGCTAACCTCTTTGTGGTTTTCATAATTATTTTTCCTTAACCTCATAGGGATATTTTAGTAATTAGTATCTCTTGAGGAAAGAAACATTATTTAAAGTTCCTTCAGATCTGTGAACTTCTTTTTATTCTATTGACTTTAATTAAAGCTAAGTTTAATTTGTATTTTTGATAAAATGTAGAGTAGGTATCCATTTTTATAAAAATCATTTCTAACATATAAAACATTCCCTTACTAACCACCGCTTTTTGTATATAACCAGAGAGAGATACCTGAAACAATGTTTACTTGGAGTTACTCTTTTCATCAATTCTAAATTTTCCCCCCACATATGAACAATTTAAATTCTGTGGCTCACCACGCAGTGGCTTCTGCCCCGTGCCAATTGTAAAGTAGTTCTCACTGCTGACACCTAGTGGTAACATAAAGAAAATGCCAGCTTCTAAACTCAGTTACAGATGACCTAGGAAGGCAACTCCAGACAGCAACTGGACACTCTTTTTTAAGAAAAGCATCACACACACACACACACACACACACACACACACACACACACACACACACACATTAGAATAGATAAACAGAGAACAACAAGGAAAGCTTGGTCAGCATGGACAGACACATACCTTACTAGGTAGGACACAGAGCAACTACTCCTCACCAAGGTATCGAAGATTTCTCTGCACACCCCTCCTATAACTGTTATGCACCTCAATGGTTGAAATGTCAGTGCAGTAGTCACAGGATGTGGTTAAGAACTTGCATTATTTACAATATATTGTTTACTCAATACTTTGTCAATTAGTACCAAAAAAAAAAAAAAAAAGAAGAAGAAGAAGAAAAGAAAAGCAGCAGCATCAATGCTGTTGATGCATAAAGAATATTTAATTCGGGCCTGGTGCAATAGCCTAGTGGATAAATCCTCACCTTACAAATGCTAGGAACCCATATGGGCAACTGTTCATGTCCTGGGAGCTCCACTTCTCATGCAGCTCGCTGTTTGCGGCCTGGGAAAGCAGTCCACAATGGCCCAAAGCCTTGGGACCCTGCACCTGCATGGGGAGACCCAGACTCCTGGCTTTGGAACGGCACAGCACTGGCCATTGTGCTCACTTGGGGAGTGAATCATCGGGCAGAAGATCTTCCTCTCTGTCTCTCCTCCTCTCTGTATATCTGACTTCCCAAATAAAAATAAATCTTGAAAAGAGAGTTCTCCCCTGTTCTTTTCCCCCCCCCGATCTTATAAAAATAAATAAATAAATAAATCTTTAAAAAAGGAATATTTAATTTATACACTCACAACATGAGAAGTCAGTGGTTCAGAAGAGTTGAAATCTAAATGTTCAAGTGTTTTAATATACTGTATATTGACCGATTTATTTCTTACATTTTTCTTTTCATCTTTGCATATAAGTAATGTGCTATAAAATATATATTTAAATAAGCCTAACCTAAGAGAGTTTTTTAATAATAATTCCAAGCAATTAAGAGTACTTGGTAATGGTTTAATTGGGAGGGTTTTTTTTAAGATTTATTTATTTTTATTGGAAAGGCAGATATATACAAAGAGGAAGAGAGACAGAGAGGAAGATCTTCCGTCCGATGGGTCACTCCCCAAGTGGCCACAACAGCTGAAGCTGAGCCAATCCAAAGTCAGGAACCAGGAGTTCTTCCAGGTCTCCAACGCAGATGCAGGGTCCCAAGGCTTTGGGCCGTCCTCGACTGCTTTCCTGGGCCACAGGCAGGGAGCTGGATGGGAAGTGGGGCCGCTGGGATTAGAACCGGTGCCCATATGGGATCCCAGGCGTGCAAGGTGAGGACCTTAACCGTTACGCCATCGCGCCGGGCCCTATTGGTAACATTTTAAGTTAGTACAACCATATTGGAAAGCAACACAGAGATTCCAAGACACAGAGATGACCCAAATACATTTAAAGTCAGATTTAATTCAATATTGTATTTCTGAATGAGATTTTTGATTTATTTTTAGAAGATGTGTTTATTTTTATTTGAAAGGAATGGTTACAGATGGTTACAGAGAGAGGTCTGTTTCATTCCCCAAATGGTGGCAATGGCCAGGGCTGAGTCCTACCCAAGCCAGGGGTGAACATCCAGGTTCTCCATCCTGGTATCCCACGTGGATACAGAGGCTCAAGCACTCGGGTCAACCTCCACTGCTTTTCCAGGCACATCAGCAGGGAGCTGGATCAGAAGTAGAGCAAGCGCTAGGATCGCATATGGGCACCAGTTAGTGTCCTGGATGCTCTACTCCCCCCATCCCGCCCACTCCCTGTTTGTGGCCTGGGAAAGCAGTCAAGGATGGTCCAAGGCCTTGGGACCCTGCATCCACTTGAGAGTTGTGGAAGAAGCTCCTGGCTTCAGATTGGTACAGTTGCAGCAATTGCAGCCACTTGGGGAGTGAATGAGCGGATGAACACTCTTTGTTTCTGTCCTTCTCTCTGTAGATCTGTCTTTCCAATAAAAAATAAAGAATCTTTTTAAAAAGAGAGAGAGAAAGAAGTGAATAGTTATAAATGTTCTCCTGGGAATGTGCGTTTCTCACAACATCCAGGTGTCCTCCCACCCCCTCCCTCGCTGTCTTCCCCTTTCCTCTCACTTACCTCCCGCCCTTGTCTGCTTATAACTTCCTGCACCTTCTCCTTCCTGTCAGTGTTGCTGGGCTGGAAGCAGCAGTGCCGGCCCGTTCAGGACCATGGACAGAGGCGCGTGCCTGCGGACACCCACAGGGCTCCCAGTGTGCCCCTCCAGGAGGAAATCCAGGATCCTGGAAGATCCTCCCGAGCAGGACGTCATGGACGCAACGTTTCGCTGGACAAAATACTAAATTGATTGATATGCTTGCTAACTTACTCCACAATATTTATTAACCGCCTACAGGGTGTCTGACATGCCTGAGATTCTCAGGGAGGACGGTTTGCAGGCAAGTCTGTCTCATGGGGCATGTGCCTTGTCCTGTGAGTGGGGTGGGGGTGTACCGGGGCTGTTCCCAGCCTGCATATCCAGTACAAAGTGAAGGCAAATGCAGATTTCCCTTCTTATTCTGTTGCAACCCCAGAACAGCAGTTCCTCCTCTTCACTGATTTCTATCACTCTCCCTCAAGTCCTAGACAGGCAGACGAGTTCTTCATCAGCCTTATCCATTCCCAGCCCAACATTTATCATTTCAAATCTTCCCCTACCCCACTCCCACTTCCACTCACTTAAAAAAAAAACTTTATTTATTTATTTGAAAGTGTTTCAGAGAGAGAGGAAGAGACAGAGGGAAAAGGAATTCTTCAGTATCTGGCTCACACCTTAAATGCCCAAAACACTTGGGGATGGGCCAGCCCAAAGCCAGGAGCTTCTTCCTGGTCTGCCACATGGCTGCAGGGGCCCCATCACTCGGGCCATCCTCCACTGCTTTCCCAGGCAAGTGCTTGGGATCAGAAGTGGAGCAACCAACATCCTGTGTGGGATGGCAGCGTGGCGGACAGCGGCTTTGCAGGCCACACCTCCACCCCACTTCTTAACCAAGCACAAGTGCTTTTTGTCTGTCAGCTTTGAAATACATAACCTAGCGCCTGGTTCACATTGGAATCTCCCAAGATGTATGAATCAACGGTACTGAAAGCTTCATGAAAGCAGGGATGTTCTCACAAAGCAGGCACGAGGTAAATATATATTGAATGAATTCACAAACTTAGAGATTTATTGCTGCAGTATGGCCAATGGTGTCCCTGGCGTTTGTCAAGTGTCAGCAAACACTGGGGAAGCAGCTGACCCTCGGCTGAGTTGAGCTGTTGTGGCCTGCGGTGCCAGGAAAGAGCAGCACAGAGAGCACACTGCCCTTCCCCGGGGGTCGGGGGTGGGGGGGAACAGGCGCCCCTGCGCAAGGGCAGAGGCCCCATCAGCGCATATGCTTCCCGAAGGAGGACATGACGGAGAGAAGCGTGCCTGGTGCCCACTCCGGCCGAAGGACAGGGCACCTGCCGCCCACAGCTGCGTGGAGATGCCGCGAGCTGATGAGGATTGAGTAGACTTCAGGCAAGTCTTCCCGCTAGCCTCTCCACACTTCCCTGACCAAAGCGGGACCCAACACCATCAGCGTGTTTCCAAACATATGCAGCCCATGGGGATGCCTCTGTCACAGCCAAGGCAGGCGGAGTGCTCGCTGCCTGCCAGCGGCTTCACACGCAGCACCACGGTCGCATCCTACATCGGACATCCCCGACTCCTGCCCCAAACCTGGGAACTTTCCCTAGAGCCCTGAAACCATGCCACAAGTGGAAAATTCCACCCCTGACCACGTGGGACTCCTCACAGTCAAAACACAGGCACACTAAAAAAAAAAAAATTGTGTAAAATACACTTTCCCAGGTAATAAAACATACGTAAATTTTCTGTCTAGACTCGGGCAGCTTCCTCCAATATATCCATTATGGATATGCAAATGTTCGCAAGGCAAGAAAAAAAATTAAAATCTAAAACACTGCTGGTAACAAGCATTTTGGACAGGGGGTACTCGGCCTGTGGTTTATTGACAACAGCCCTTTCAAAGAGCTGCCACGATGAGCTGATGAGTTGCACGGCGTCGATGGGAAAGTCAGAGGACACACAACATGCCTAGCATGTTAGCGTGCTCAGTAAGTGGTGTCTGTCTCCATATCTCTCTGCTCCCTGCCTGCAGTCATCAACAATGACATGGCTTTTCCCACTGCCAACAGCCGGCGGCTTTCAAGGACCCTTACCCTGAGCGCCAGAGGAGGACGGTCTCCAGGAGCCTGGAGCTCTGGGCTGCGGTTGGCCCCCGCCATTGCCTTCAGCAAGCTTTTGGTTTTCAGCCTGATTCACCCTTCCATGAGGGAGTGATTCCATTCAGATTTCCCTCAAAGCATCCCCTCACTCCACAGCCCAAGGTGCCTCAGCCAGCCTCATGCAAAAGTTGATCTGGTGGAGGATGGAAAAGTAGCGTGAGTTTACTAGCACTGGAATATGTATGCATGAGCTCTCTCTCTCTCTCTCTCTCTCACACACACACACACACACACACACACTCTCTCTCTCTCTCTCTCTCTCTCTCTCTCTCTCTCTCTCTCTCTCTCTCTCTTGCTTTGGGGAGCCTGTTACTTTGACCGATTGCAGCATTACTCAATTTGGCCAGAAGATGGTGCTGCTTCTCCGTGCGCCTTCCAACTCTTGCATTCATTTGATGAATTAATATGAAATACGAATATGTAAAAAAAAATTAAAAATAAAAATAAGAACAGCAACAACAAAATAAAAAGAAATAGGAATAGGTAATGTTGAGCAACTACTGTGCCCAGAATGTCCTGCTAGGCTCAGAGCAAGCACCAAGGAGACCTACATGTGGGCCTCACTTTCCAGCACCTTGCAACTTCGTCACAAGTAACCAAAGGTGATAGGAAACGCGATTAGAACTGAGACTTTGTAGGAAGAAATGAAATGCTGGAACATTCTAGGCTCAGTAAAGGTTGCTTTACTATCCTTGTTTTAAACATCCCATATCAGAGTGCCAGTGGAGGCCCAGCCGCTTGTAACTGTGCCTGAGTTACAGAAGAGGGCCCGAGGGCTTGGTCCCAGCCCCGTGTGCTCCCACCACATCTGGACAGGCCTCCACCATTGGAGCCATTTGAGAAATGAACCAGCAGATCTCTCCTCTCTCTCTCTTACTTTGCCTTTCAAATAGGTAAAAGATTTCAAAAGAATTTTTTCATGAAAGATAAAAGTGGGGCTCCTCTCAGTGATATTGGCACATTTCAAAACATCACATTGCACACTGTAAATCTGTATAATCTCAATTGTCAAAAGAATAGGGAAATCTAAAAATGCACACATCTCAAGGCTGTCACACTCAGAGATAATGGGAGTACAAAGTTGGCAAGTGCTGATGCGACAACTTCCACTTCTTGCTAGCCTCACAGCACAGAGCGCTTGCAGATGATCACGACTTTTGTATGGAATGAGCCCGGTGCAATAGTCTAGTGGATAAATCCTCACCTTGCAAGTGCTAGGATCCCATATGGGCAACTGTTCATGTCCCAACTGCTCTATTTCCCATCCAGCTCCCTGCTTGTGGCCTGGGAAAGCAGTAGAGTAAACCGAGATATTCTAGTTTCCTATAGTAGAGCAAGGTTGCTATACTTAAGCGACAGCAAGCAGCTTCACTTTCAAAGTCAGGCCACTTTCCAGGCTGAGAAGTGAAGCCGCTGCACCCTTTAACTTGTAGGACACCCAGCCATGAGCTCAACAGCCTGGAGTTTTATCAAGCCGTATACAAACAATCCAGGGAGTTCCCTCTTCAGCTTTTGGAGGGCTAACAGCTGTCAGTAAGCAAGCAAAGAGAACCAGACTTTAGGATGTCCATCCAACCTCATGGTGCTAAGAGCCTAGAGCATAAGCCTCAGTTTTACCCATGCATAACACTTGGTAATTTGGGGAAGTTGGCTTTGCCTTGCAGGTTTAGGGCTATTGATTCTGTGAGTAATCACCATGTCTGGAGAACTATCTGCATTCCCAGTTCAAGCTGGTGACCGAATTAGTCCATAACTCCCGGCTCACCTGGCTGCAAGAGCTAGGTAGTGGTCCCACTGCATCCTGCAGCAACAAGCCATGGCACTATATTTAGGCTCACTGGGATCTATACTGTGGGATATAGGGACATACGATTTTGCCTATATTTCACATCTCTAGGCACAGAGCTACCAGTGCAAAATCCCAGTGTGATTTTTGGGACCCTGCACCCACATTGGAGACCTGGAAGAAGCTCCTGGCTCCTAGCTTTGGATTGGCTCAGCTCCAGCCATTGCAGACACTTGGGGAGTGACCAGTGGGTAGAAGATCTTCCTCTCTGTCTCTCCTCTCTGTGTAAATCTGCCTTTCCAATAAAAACTAATAAATCTTTTTAAAAGATTTATTTTTATTATTTTTTTTATTGGAAAGGTGGATATACAGAGAGGAGAGACAGAGAGGAAGATCTTCCGTCCGATGATTCACTCCCCAAGTGAGCGCAACGGCCGATGCTATGCCGATCCAAAGCCAGGAGCCTCTTCCGGGTCTCCCACGCGGGTGCAGGGTCCCAAAGCTTTGGGCCGTCCTTGACTGCTTTCCCGGGCCACAGGCAGGGAGCCACCTACATCAGCGTTTATCCCTCCAGGTGGCAGCTGGGACTCCCCTGCCATGGACGAGAAAAGCTGAGGCTGCCACAAGGGACCCGGCCAAGGAACAAACTGACTGCAACTCAAAATTGTTGCCCTGCCTTAGGGGACAAGGAAGGACAGAGGGCCACAGCTCTTCCCCTGGGCCAGGGCAGCCTGAACTCACGTGTTCTTGGGGGAGCCGGCATCACTAACAGGGGGTTTGTTTTGTACTTTCATTTGAAAACCTTTTAAGGAACTGTGGCTCCTGGCCTTAAGCCAGGAGCGGCACTCAGCAGCGCCCTCTGCTTGTGCGCACTGCCGGCTTTGGCCGCTTGAATTATTCAGAACTGAGGTGGGAGGAAACCAAGCCAGACAGGTGCTCAAATGATGCATTCCCACCGAGTGAGAGCCAAGTGACCCCACGAGGCACTGTCGGAAGGGAAGACCTGTAGGGGTTCAGTTCACAGGCAGTAGGGGTGGCGAGAGGAGCGGAGGGGCACACATGGGCTTCGCTCCAGCATGGCACACGCGGGGAAAGGAACCGGACCACCCACAGCACGGGCGGGAGGGGTGATGTCAGCACACAGAGAAGAAACAAGATCACTTCCTGTGGCTCATGTGAGTCGCACAGGTTCTGCAATCCTGTTTGCGTTTCACTTGTGGATTTGCTTGGAGTTGCATGGCCATGTAAGAACTATACACGTGTATTTGTACCTAAGCAATACTTCTAGAACAAAACCAACTTGGCAACGTTACATGTCCCCAGCAGCATTTTCCCTTTGTACCAACAGTCGGAGGGGAGACGGGGGCTCCTTACCTGCAGGAAGGGGTGTTGGCCACAGTAGGAAGGCATGTGCCCTCCAGAGCAAGGCAGGAGTCACTCTCAGGACAGAAGCAGAGCAGGGGTGTGGGCAGCTGAGTGCTTTTGAGGTGAGGAAGAGTTCCCTACAGAAGATGGTCTCTGTCACCTGGCTAATCAAGAAGGCAGGAGGCTGGCGGGCCTTGAAATCAAGGTTCAGTGGGTGCACCTTCCCCTCACCCAACACAGTCACAGAACACGCAGTCTCCATGGCCAGGCGACGTGGGGCGGCAACAGTTAGGCATAGATCCTAGAGTTGGTATCCTTAGGAGTTTCATGAAATTCTTTCCCCATCCCCAAAACTGCAGCAAAGTCTCACATTCACTGTACACAAGGAGACAAAGGAAAGGGAATTACTCTCCCCATCCTTCCACGTAAGCAGCTTGGGAGTAGCTCTCCATCCTAATCCTGCACACTCACATCCAGACACACACGCCATGTTTGAGGGGGCTCTGGTCATTAACAGCAAAAGACCATGCCATCCGCTCTGCCACACATATTTCTCACCTAAAGTCATCTCAGCCTTTTGGGTCAGTGGTCACAGATCTTCAGTTCCTCCTTTGGTGACAGCTGCAAAATATTCCAGACTATACCTCGACCCCTCCTTGAAGGATGGCAGCCTGGGGGTTTACATACTTCTTTGCTGGTCCTCATGAGCCACACTGCAGTGACCCTCAGGGGCATGTGGCTGCCCTCCCCTGTCCTCCCTGTCCAATGAGTTCCTAGAAGTGAGTTGGGTCCATATATGTGGATCATTTGACAGCTATTTCCCTTGTTATTCATTTGTTCTTTTCATAGATGCGCACTGGGTACCTGCTGCAGTAGAGGACACTGTGTTCAAGCGTTAGGTCAGCAGGACAGGACTGCCCTACAGGTAGATAAACACGAAGGAGCATTTATAGTAACGACTACATGCTGCTTATATAGCAATTAGTGAAATACTGGTTGCCCGTTGTGTAACCAATATTTATGTAATGACACAGAGGACAAAGTGGCAGCAGCTCAAGGAAGATACAAGTAGATTAAGGGAAGAGGGACTATGTGTGGCGTATGGTCTGGTTTGGGTGTGTATTTGTGTGGTGTAGTTTGGGGGTGTGTGTGTGGTGTGTGAAGTGTGTGTGTGTGTGTGTGTGTGTGTGTGTGTGTGTGGTGGCGTGTAGCTTCGCCTCTAGAGCCCCTCTGACATGCGGGGGAACGTGCTTGGGCTCTGCCCCCACTGCTCTTCTCCTCGGCCCTGCTTTCCCATAAGAGACACCCCATAACTGGAGCACACCGCTCCCACTCAGGCTACCCAGCTGTTGTCGTTTCATTTTCTTTAAAAGGCAGAGAGAGAGTCTGAGAGACAGAGGTCTTCCATCCACCGGCTTGCTCCCCTGAATGCACACAGCAGCAGGCAGCCTAGAACTCAGTCCAGGTCTCCACGTGGGGGGCAGAGACCCAAGTACTGGAACCATCATCCACTGCTTCCCAGAGTCTGCATTGGCAGGCAGCTGGATTTTCAAGTGAAGGAACCAAGACTTGAACCCAGCACTCTTTTCAAGAACCAAGACTTGAACCCAGGACTCTGACTCGGGACGCAGGTATTCTACTTGGTGTCCTCACCCCTGTGCCCGATGCCTGTGCTTCAGCTGCTGTTTGTCCTGTCGTCCTGCCACATGCCAGACATGTCACAAATGATCCCTTCTTCACACAAAGCTTACACACTCACCATGTTGCCTATTGCTGGGTCACAAACCACCCTCAAAATCTGGTAGCTTAAACCAACAAGCAGGTTTCCTGTGCTTTTCTCTGGCTCCTTTCTATCGGCACGTTCTCAAGGTTCATCCCCATTGGGAGCACGAAGCAGCACTCTGCCCCCTTTCGTGGTTTAAATGAAATCTGTAGTACAAACACTGCTTCTGTTTCCCCATGCATCCCAATTCAGGAGTTTTCTCTTTGCATTGGCATAGCCTATATTTATTTCATCTTTTCCCAAAACTTAGCACTTTCAAGTGATAACAATGCCCCCATTACACACAGCGTCTAGCCTCAGGAATCCTCCAGGGGGTTGGGTGGGAGGTCCCAGCTCAGACTGTCTCCTGAGGCTGTGGACACTGGGCTGCTCACCTGGGGCTTCTCCAGATCTCACTCCTGTGTTGAGGAATCGAAGCTAGCTATTGCCAGGTCTCAGCTCCTCCCTCAGGTTGCCATAGTTAGCAGATAAAAAGACAGAATGCCCTGGTAGGTCTGCATTTTAGATCAAACCATCTTTTAGCATAACTATAGTCCAAATATTGCATGGGCCTATTACCTGCACTGAAGCAATCACCCACGGCTCACCTGAAATACAAACTGAACCAGATGTCTTGTTATCTGACCATCTCTCTCTCTCTCTCTCAATCTCTCTCGGAACTTGTCCATACAGCTGCTGAATGTACTCACAATGTTTTCCAGAACAAATGGTTCAGGAAAGCGCAGCAGAAACCTAAAGGTTTTTTGTGGCTTAGCTTTGGAAGTTACTCACCAGCAGTTCTTTAATATGTTTTTGGTTCCATGAGTCAGCTCTAATTACTATGAAAGGGAATTGTATATACAGATGGTCTCCAACTTACTGTGGCTCAACATGAAATTTTTCTTTTTAGAAATTTATTTATTTGAAAGGAAATGTGACAGAGACAAAAAGGCAGAAATCTTCCATCTGCTAATTTAGTCCCCAGATGCCCACAATAGCAATGGCTTCACCAGACTGAAAACAGAAGCCAGGAACTCAATCTAGGTCTCTCGAATGTATGGTACGGTCCCAACACTCAGGCCATTTTCTATCTCCTTTCCAAGTGCATTAGCAGGAATCTGGATAGGAAGTGGAGCACGTGGAATTCAAGCTGGCACTCCTGTTTTACAAGCATCACAAGTTTACATCTGCATCCATACAGGAGACCTGGAAGAAACGCTTGGCTCCTGGCTTCAGCCTGAACCAGACCCAGCTATTGTAATCAGTTGGGAAGTGAACCAGTGGATGGGAAATGTCTTTCTCTCTCTGCCCCTCTCTTCCAAATAAATAATTTTAAGAGGCTTTAGTAATACAAATACTATATTCTATAAAGTTTAAAATATTTATAAGAACGCAAAAAAATAACTATTACCAAACCAGGTAAAATTTGTGTCGTATAGGAGGAAGCAGGAAAATGCAAACCATAATAGCAAGAAAATGCAATCTACCGAAACCAACCTCTAAAATGAAGGCAGTGGAAGAGCACCTTTAAAGCAATGAAGCAAAAACTGCCAAACTATGTTTCTATACCCAGCAAATAAATCGTACAAGATTGAAAGTGAAATAAACAGCTTCGAGACATTCAAAATTTGAAATCAGTCATTAGCTGATGGCCACTCCAAGAAATGTTCAATGGGCAGAAGGAGATTAGTACTAGACTGAAATGTGGCTGTTACTTAAACAAAGAAAGAGCACCAAAACTAGTAAATGGTAGCCATGTGAGTTTGTATCAAAGACTTTGTTATTGGTATTTAAAATATTTAAAAGACAACTATCCAGTTGAAACCCAGAAGCCCTTGCACGTGTGTATGTACACTATGCAGAAGTGATGTGTGGCATCAGTGGCACAAAGGCTGGGAAGGTTGTACACGTAAGTGGCACGATATATCATCACTGAAGTAGAGTTATGATAAGATACAGTTGTTATAAATGCTGATGTGATCACTGACATAAAATACAGTTATGGGGTAGCACGTTAAAGCTGCCACCTGTGGCACTGGCATCGCATACAGGAGCGCTGTTTCAATTCCCAGCTACTCTGCTTCCTATCCAGCTTGTACCTAGGAAATGTACCTAGGAAAGCAGCAGAAGATGGCCCAGGTCCTTTTGTCCCTGTTTCTCTGAATGTATTTCATACATGAGGTTCACATTCACAAAACAGATGGTTTTAAGGAAAGGAGATTACCCTTAGTACTATGGGTAGGCCTCATCCAGTTGGTGAGAAGGACTTCAGCTTAGAACTGGGTTTCCCTGAGGAGGAAGAAGCTGCTGTGGCTTGCAGCTTCAGTCCCTTCCGGGGGTTCCAAGCCTACCCACCTGCAGAGATGGACCTGGCCTAACCAGTCCTTGTTGTCACACAGGCAAAAAGTGTGCGAACCAGTCCCTCTCTCTCAGTCTCACAGATAGGTAGATATTGTATTGTTATCCTACTGGTCATGTGTTATCACTAGCTGGAATGTAATGGCTCCCTACTGATCTGTTTTTCTGAAGGGACCTTGACCTACTCAAAGTGATTCTGCAGGAACAGGAGCTTTAAAATTTTTCTGAATTTGTATGGGTGTTCCAGAATCTGTTCTTTTTTTTTTAAAGATTTATTTTTTAAATTAAAAAGTCAGATTTACAGAGAGGAGAAACAGAAAGATCTTCTATACACTGGTTCACTCCCCAAGTGACCACAATGGTCAGAGCTGAGCCTATCCACAGCCAGCAGTCAGGAGCTTCTTCCAGGTCTTCCACATGGATGCAAAGACCCAAGATTCTGGGCCAGCCTCCTTCGCTTTCCCAGGCCACCAGCAGGGAGCTGGATATGAAGTGGAGCAGCTGGGACATGAACCAGCACCCATATGGGATCCTGGCAGATACAAGCTGAGAACTTTAGCCACTAGACTACTGTGCCAGGCTCCTGGGATTGGTTCTTTAACTAGATTTAAAGATACTCATGTCTCCATTTCCAGTGGTAATGAGTGTAGTCTTAATCAGGGGCATGGCATGACTATAGATTACGAAATACAGATATTGACTTCTTCCAAAAACTTATTATAGGCAAGGTCTGTATTTGATGTATTTTTAAATTTTTTATTTACCTCTTTTCTTGAAGATCTATTGTATTTATTTGCAAAGCAAGTTACAGGGAGACAGAATCTACTAACATCTGCTCCCAAATGGCCACAATCTTTAGCTGAAACCAAGAGCCTGAAACTACCGCTTGGTCTCCACATGGGTGGCAAAGACCCAAGGGCTTGGTCCATCTCTGCTTTGTCAGGTATATCAACAAGAGGTGGGTCAGAAGTGAGACAGCTGGGACTTGACCCAGAGCATCACAACACCAGACCAGATATTTGCAACCTTAGAACATTTTAGTCTAAGTGCCATGACCCTCATTTAATTCACCTGCTCAGCCTGGATAGAAAACAGATCTCAGACAAGGGCATAAAGGGGCTGATTCGAATTGCAAGTACTGTTCCAGATGTGGTTTCATTGCTTGAGCAATTCGACACCTCCCCTGTGTCATGCGATACACGGCTCAGGATTTGGCAAATGTGTCTCCTCAATACCTGCGTGTAGAGGCCATCAGAAACAGGTGCCTGGCAGCTGTCAAGATCATCAGTGTACCCTCACTGACCTGTCAGTGTGTATCACCTCCCCAGCCTCACACTAGCACATAATTCACAGGGACTTTGAGCATCTTTGCCTTCCACAAGCTAGCACATGCATGTACTACACAGATAACGTCACCTTGATGGGACTAGTGTGTGTGAAGTAGCTCCCACTCTGGACACACTGTTAAAAAGGGAGCAGAGGGCCGTAAGGCAGGAATGTCAGGCACTTGCAAGGTGAGGATTTAGCCATTGAGCACAATGGCTCAATGGCTAAATCCTCACCTTGCAAGTGCTAGGATCCCATATGGGCTCCAGTTCATGTCCTAGCTGCTCTACTTCCCATCCAACTACCTGCTTGTGGCCTGGGAAAGCAGAGAACAGCCCAAAATCTTGGGACCCTGCGCCTGCATGGGAGACCCAGAAGAAGCTCCTGGTTCCTGTTTCTCCTCCTCTCTGTATATCCACCTTTCCAATAAAAAAAAAAAAAAAAAAAAACTTCAAAAAAAAAAAACCCGATTTTATTCCTTGTTTTAATTACAGGGCATGGTAGTACTTAAAGATATCCTAAGAATTTCCCGTATTCTAAATACACTTCCTTCCTTCATTGCATATACATTTCCTTCCTTCATTCCCCCTGGTGGTAGGGTAACTCCCTTCATTGCTGGTTGGTTGGTTCAGAGGTATGAAGAGCCCAAAATGACAGGTGGCAGTTTTAACTTCCAGTTGAACGGATTCGGCATTGCATCTTACGGTGGAAATGTTCCTCCCCTTGGAATGGAGACTTCTAAACCAGCAGAGCATAAGGCTGCAGGGACAGGAAGCAGAACAATCCCATGGTCAGTTCTGTGTTAACTTGGTTATGTTCCAGTATCTAGTTACTGAAAAATAAATCTAGGGACCAGCACAGTAACATATCAGACTAATCCTCGACCCATAGGCTTCAGCATCCCATGTGAGGGCTGGTTTCTGTCCTGGCTATTTTATTTCAGATCCAGTTCCCTGTTTATGGCCTGGAAAAGCAGCAGAAGATGACTCAAGCCCTTGGACCCCTGTGCCCATGTATGAATCCAGAAAGAAGGGCCTGGCACAGTGGCCTAGCAGCTGAAGTCCTCACCTTGAACACACCAGAATCCCATATGGGAACTGGTTCTAATCCGGCAGCCCACTTCCCATCCAACTCCCTGCTTGTAGCCTGGGAAAGCAGTTGAGGACATCCCAAAGCCTTGGGACCCTTCACCCATGTGGATGACCCAGAAGAGGCTCCTGGCTCCTGGCTTCGGATCGGCTCAGCTTCGGCCACTGCACTCACTTGGGGAGTGAATCATCGGACAGAAGATCTTCTCTGTCTTTCCTTCTCTCTGTATATCTGACTTTGCAATGGAAATAAATAAATCTTAAAAAAAAAAATCCAGGAAGAAGTGCCTGGCTGCCGGCCATTTGAAGAGTGAACCAGGGGATGGAAGACCTTCTTTATCTCTCCTTCTCTGTAAAAATTTGCCTTTCAAATAAAAATTATTCTTTAAAAACAAAAATAAAAAAAAGAAGAAATCTAGGGTTTGCTGTGCAGGTATTTTTGTAGATATGATTCGCATCCATAGTCAGTGAGCTTTGTGAAGAGATTGCTCCGGATGGTATGGGTGGCCCATCACACCATGCAGCAGCTGAGCCCTTCCCAGCCACAGCGCTGACTTCTAGTGCCACCTGTTAGGCGAGCTTTACTGAGTCACTCCCCTTCCCAGATTGAATCTTCTTATTTCAAAAAGTGGCTCATGGACCCAGCAGAGTAGCCTAGCGGCTAAAATCCTTGCTTTGAACATGCCAGGATCCCATATGGGCTTCATTTCTAATCCTGGCAGTCCTACTTCCCATCCAGCTCCCTGCCTGTGGCCTGGGAAAGCAGTCAAGGATGGCCCAAAGCCTTGGGTTGCTGCATCCGCGTGGGAGACCTGGAACAAGTTCCTAGCTCCTAGGTTCAGACCGGCATTGGTCACGCACGTGGAGATGAGCACAACGCTCTCGCGGAGCTTACATTCTAGTTGAGGGAGAACGAGTAAACATAAGTGAATCATTGGCAGGCATATGTTGAATGGAATAGCGCAGGCAACAGTGATGCAGAGGAAGGATGGCATCCTAGTGCATGGCATTAAGCCACTGCCCACGACACTGGCATCACTCATGGATGCCCTTTCCAGTCATAGCTGCTCTGCTTTTATCCAGTACCTTGTTCATGGGAAAGCTATGGAAGACAGCCTGAGTACACAGGCCTCTGCCACCCATGTAGGAGACCTGAATGAAGCTCCTGTCTTAGGTCTGGCCCAGCCCTGACTATGGTGGCCATTTGGGGAAAAGTCAGTGGTTGGATAGCTCCATCTCTCCCTCTCTTTTTCAGTCTTTACACAGGATGTCAGAAGCGCCTCTGAAGTTTGAAGATCTCAAGGAAATGAGGGAGTAGCTTAGGAGACAGGGGCTAGATTTGAGCACCAGGGCAGCAATTCCTCTCCATTCTTCTTTCCTGCAGTGGGGGTTGACCCTGAAGGACTACATTTGACCTGTCTGCCTCTGGGCTGGATCCAGCTAGCTGGAGCTCCGGCTAGAATCGGCGATGCTTCCACCCACTTTCCGCCAGGCCAGTTCTGAGTGGCTGCAGGAAGTTCCCATCTGCCTTCCACAGCCTTGTGACCTAACCTCACATCCTTCCTCTTCAGGGCTCTACATGTGGGGTAAAGGGGGGAGGGGTCCTCTCCTCCAGGAAGTCCTGTACGACCAGCTTTCCAGATGAGCACTTACCAGGGCAGGAATATTGTCCACTGAAGCCATCAGGACTGCCTCTTTCACTGGGGCAGGAAGTGGACAAGTTTGGGCCCTGGAAATGCCCACTGCAAATGAAGTATTAACCGTGGATTCACTCCCAAGGCCAGCTGCTGAGCTAGTCACAGAACCAAGGTGGCAACACTAAGGTGGGGTTCGAGTCCCACATTATCTTATTCCAAGACATGCCAAAGAATTTTCTACCTGAAGGAGCCTTATCTAACCACTTCCAACATTACATAGTTCAGTCTGGGTTTTTTGCTTACTAACCTAGTCATTGTTGGAAGCCTGTGTGGTGGTGTTACCTATTGGAATGCTCAGAACTTGCCAGTCTCCTTTGTGTTTAGGTGTAAGTATATAAAATCTTTGTCAATTTATGTATGTGTATTTACATATCCAATTTTTTAAATTAATATCTGAGCTGAGTGACAGATAAAGGGAAAGACAGATCTCCTATCTGCTGGCTCACAAACGGTCACAGCAGCAGGAGCTGGGCTAGATGCAACTCGAGAGCCCAGAACTCCATCCTGGTTTTCACACCGGTGCAAGGACTCACTCGGGCTTTCTCTCCTGCCTTCATACACACATTAACAGAGAGCTAGACCAGAAGCTGAGTAGCTGCACTTGACCCAGCACTCTGATACAGGATATCCACATCACTGCTTGCAACACAAGGACAGCCACAGAACACAGGAAAGCTCTTGTGGCTTCCCAACACCTCCCCAGGTAGCCATTAAGCTCGGACACTGGTGGCTTTTGGTAGGATTGGGCTGGTATTTTCTCCAGATATGTGTGGAGACCGGAACTGCAAGTGGCAGAACTGGCATGACACAGAAATCAAAGCATTACTTTCGCTTCTACTGCAACTGGATCCCATTTTTCTACTTCTAAGTGGTTATAATAGGACTCAGCTTAAATTTCCAGGCTCAGGAACCCTAGAAAGGGGACCAGAAGGGCTATAGCTTTGGCCAGGGTCTGAGAAGTTAAGGCAGTGCAGCATGGCGGAAGGGAAGGCAGCATCCCTTATCCCAGTCTGATAATGTGTCTTCCCTGGCTAACTCTCTCCAAAAAGGCAGAACTGGGGGAGGAATCACTGGGGGCAGGAGAGGCCTGCTGATCCACTCTCGCATTTAAGGGCCATAAGCTTAGGCCTAGAAGTGACACCTGATTTAGGCAGGATAATTGGCTACTCTTGCCTTTTAACTTTAGCCCCCATTCTACTCCCCACTAGCCTTCTTCCAGCCCCACCCATTTGTGACACCATTGCCACCAGACCAGTCCCTCACCCCCAAAGAAACCCAAACAGCTCAGAGGTGCATCAAACGACCTTTAATGTCCAAAAGAGGCATGGATGCGGAGCAGAGATGTGGCAGGGTCTTCGCCCTGCTCCAGAAATGAGGGAGATGAACACAAACCAGACACTTCCAAACACAGATTTGGACATTCATAAAAAAATAAAACCTAAAGTCAAGCACTCAAGTCTTGTGCCCACTGAAGGGTTTGATAGCAGAACTTAGTCACCATCCCAGGGTCCACCCTCCCCTGCCAGCATCACAGAGAAAGGTCAGCACAACCTAGTTAGGGGAGGGCGCATTCTCCTGCTTCCCCTCCAGCCCCAAGAATGGACTTGGAAAAGTAAAAATGAGCTGGATCCCCCACCCCACCCCCAATGTCAACCTTACACATGAGTTTTGAATGTCATGAGAATCAGCAGCTCAATCACCAATGACTATCCCCAACCCCACCCCATTTCTATGTCACCAGCAGACAAGAATTCCCTTGCGTGTTGCTTGGAATCTCCTCCCATACACAGCCCTGTGCTAGTATCTGGCGTCACCACTCCAAGATGACCTTCCAAACTTTCCCTTCTTTTTCCTCTGTTTTTGAATTCCATCTTCCATCCCCACCTCCCAGAGGCTGTAACGACCTACTGAGACAAGCTCCAGGGGAGATGGGGTGTGGCCCTCCCTCTCTCTGCGGGTCCTCCTAAAGCCTTCCCAGGAATCAGTTGGCCATATGGGCAAAGTGTCTGGGCTACATGACTGAGGGAAGGGGTGACACTCGTCTTTACCCCCAACCATCTCCAGAGGTTCCTAACCAATGCCTTTTGAGATTCCATACTGTCCTGCCCCCTCCCGCCCCTCTACCCCAAACCCACGCACACATGTGCACACATACACAAACACACACACAAACACATGTACACACAGGATAATCAAGGGAACCACTGATTTGGTTTGATTGCTAACAGCTAACTAAGAACTAGTGATCAGAAATTCCCTTGCCAGCCAACTAACAACAAGGGCTGCTCAAAGAGAACTCCAGAGGAATGAGAAAACTGAGGGCTAAGCAGGGAGCAGACGGAAGGCAAGAAAAGAATGTAAAGGGAAAATGTCGAGCAAATCTGACCCCCAACATGTTCCTAACATCATCTCTGGTAGGAAGAACTGAAGACACTCCACGAAGACGCACAGCCCTTACTTATAAATTCTGACAAAGACAGCATGACAAGTCTGCTCCCTACTCCCACACACCACAGACAAATACATCTTGGGGCCCCCTTAAAGAATCCAACCCCCACCCTTCCCCACCCTCTGCCCCCAAGCTGTAAAATCACAGTTCAGTGGAATAGTCTCCCTGGTACTAGAGCGCCCCCCACCCTCCCTTCTGTTCCTCTCCTTGCTGAGCCTCACGCTGTCCCCCGGCAGCCTCCCAGGCCCTCCCGAGCAGCAGCCTACAGGGAGAGGTGGCTGCAGTTTTAGCTCCACCTCCAGACCTAGTTCTTTTCCTCAGTCCTCCTTGTCTTTTGTTAAGGGCTTTTATTTTGTGTAAGGAGAGAAAAAAAAAATAAGAAAAGAAAAGGGAGGCAGGGAGAGATTTCCTAGTGCAACACAACCAAAATAATTTTTTTTTTTTTAAATCTTGAAAAATAAACATAAAGCAGCCTTCTTCCCCAGGCAACTAAACAGAAAGGAGTTTGGTTTTGTTTACTGCGACATACACATGAAATCGAGTATACAGTCCATGCAGTAGCACAGCCATTGGAGAGGACATCCTGATGCTGGCCCCAGTGCAAGAACAGTCCCAGCAACGCCGCCTGCTGCCATCGCCGCCGCCACCACTGACACCACAGCCACAGCCTCCTAGCCTGACTTGAAGAGGAGGATTGCAACTTGACCCAAGTAAAAATAGATGAAGTGCTTTGTCTCATGTGTGACGTAGCTGCCAAAATTTCGGCCCACGATACAATGCCAGGTAGGATTGTATTTCTTGTCAAATTCCTAAAAAAGATAAGAGGGCAGAGAGGTGATTAGGGCCTGAAGCTGGAAGATGAGAAATCAGAATGTCTCCCCTGTACCCCACCCACCCCCTAAGCCCATGGCCCCAGCAGCTCAGGTTGACACTGGCCAGGCCACTCTTCCCCTCATGAATAATGGAACCTCACAAAGGCTCCATTCTTCCTCTCTGAGTCTCCTGTGCTCTAAACCCTCCAGCCACCCCCTCACACCACCAGTAGCCCACCCTGGGATTCTTTAGCAAAACAATCAGAAGCTGGTAGAATAAAGTGCCAGTTACTTTGATACAAATGGGGATCCACATGACTAAAGCAGCATTTCTAAATGCTAAAAACCAAGGCACTAGAGCAAAACCAGGTCTAAATGTCAGGAGTGTAAGAGAATACTGTGTAAGTCAGTGCTAAAGGAGCTGCAGTGTGCCAAGCAGCAGGGGCCACATTCCCCAGAAAAGGAACTAAGCCGCAGATCAAAGCAGTTCCCTCCCTTCTCTCGGGGAGCCTGTGCTCAGCAGTAAAGCCACCCAGAGATCCTTGCCACCCTAGGGCTCGGCCTGCAGGCCCCGGTCCAGATATGTCCTGCCGTGATCATGAAAGGGGCTGTGAACCTCAGGGCTCTCTGTCGTGTCTCCTCACTCCCACAGTGCTCAACAGACAACTTGCCAGCTTCTTCACAGCCCTCATGTTACACGGACTAAGTCTAAGTGGTGCTAACAGGAAACAAAGTAAGCATCAATTCTGGCTTGAGACCTGTCATACTGAGTCCAGTTACTTCCCTGGGTCTCAAGTTCCCACTCAACAAGAAATCTGGGCCAGACACTAAGGATTCTGTTGGTTCTCAGAGCCCCTGACTTTGAGTTTTCTACTCAGACAGCTAAGTCCTCCTTCAGCAGGGAGCCAGTACCCCCAGCTGGCTCTGCATTCCTTGGCTCCTCACACAAGTAGCTCAACTCCAGAGCCTCTTATTTCATCTGGGTAAGAAAACAGCCTGTAAAAGTCAAAGGGACCCCAATGCCAATTCTATCTATTCCAACTTATTCATATTTTCTCTCTCTCACACACACACCCACCCCTCTTGTAAGGAATCCTGGAGCTGAGAATACTAAAGACTGGGACTGGGACCGGCACTGTGGCCTGGCAGCTAAACCCTCGTCTTGGATGCACCAGGATCCCATGTGGGTGCTGTTTCATGTCCTAGATGTTCCACTTCCTATCCTGCTCCCTGCCTGTGGCCTGGAAAGGCAGTGGAGGATGGCCCAGGGTCCTGGGACTCTGTACCCATATGGAAGACCCAGAAGAGGCTCCTAGATGCTGGCCTTGGCTTCAGATCAGCTCAACTTTGGCCACTGCGGCCACTGAGGGGTGCCCAGCAGACAGAGAATCTTTCTGTCTCTCGTCTCTGTGGATCTGACTTTCGAATGAAAATAAATGAATCAAGAAAGAAAGAACGAAAGAACAAAAGAAAGAAAGAAAGAAAAAAAAAAAAAAGACTGGGACTCTGGTTCAAACGAAGAGTACCCAGTACCCTCTCCTCCTGCCTCAGCCGCCTTCCAACATCTACTCAACTATTTACTCAGGAATATTTCAGGGATAGAATCTATTACACCAATATACTCACCCATTAAAAAAAACAAACAACAACAAAACTCTCTGATTTTCTATATACGGAAAGACTATACAGGGAAGGCGATGCTGCAGTGCTGTGTTTCATCAGCTTACTGCTGAGTGTTAGCATTGGGATGTTCCACTTTAAATGATACAGTTCTGATAATGCACATATAATCTTACCTTATTCATCCAAATATCCTTGATCTTAATCATTAAAAGGTCTGATCTGGGCCAGGAAGATTCAATTCCTAAGCTTCTCTGCATAGTCTTATCCTTCTCCAGTGCTCTGTAACTACATTTCCTATAACCATTAGTAACCCCTCTCGGCCCCCATCAACAGACTTCCTATTAAGAACACCTAAACAGGGGCCAGCACAGTGATCCAGCGGCTAAAGTCCTTGCCTTGTATGCACTGGGATCCCATATGGGTGCCAGTTCTAATCCTGGTGGCCTCACTTCCCAGCTCCCTGCTTGTGGCCTGGGAAAGCAGTTGAGGGCCCAAGGCCTTGGGACCATGCACCCATGTGGGAGACCCAGAGGAGGCTCTGGGCTCCTGGTTTCGGATCGGTGCAGCTCCAGCCGTTGCAGTCACTTGGGAGAGTGAATTATCCGATGGAGGATATTCCTCTCTGTTTCTCCTCTTCTCTATACATCTGACTTTCCAGTTAAAAAAAAAAGGAACACCTAAAGTAAACACTTCAGTAATTCAAAATCACTCCCCAACTTTGTCTGCATTTCAATTTGCTTGCTTTCTTATGCCGCTAGTTTCAAGCCTTACTGCACTAGAGCAAGGACTGGCAGCCAATCTCCACCCCTGGCCATCAGCCACAGCTCTCCTGGTGCACGCACCTTCTTGATATAGGCAGCAATGTCCTTCTCTATGTTGTACTTCTCCATGGCCTGCGTGGCGCAGTCAACAGCATCCTGTTGCATGTCCTCAGACATGTCCGCGTTCTTGATCACTGCCTTCCGGTCAGACATCGTGACACTGCAGGAGAGAGGTGAGGCTGAAAACTCCACGCTCTGGGCAATGAACACACTAGGTACTAGATGTGGGCCTCAGCGCATGATGGGGATACAGAAGGGGAGGGTAGCATGAGAGGCATGAGGCATTAGGACAGGCAGTGCCTAAGCTTTTAGCACAGGCCTGGACTCCTGGGATAAAAAGCAAAAAGACATAATAAACCACCCATTTTATCATACATAAAATGAGGTTTTTCCAATTCTAAAATTTACCTAGTTCTAATATTTTGCAGACAGCCAAGATGCGATCACATACTAGTTAGAGGAAATTACTTCACCTTTGGCCTTTCATGTGATCATTTGTAAAATGAGGAATCCAGCTTGTCCTAAAGATAGATCAAGTGGTAAATAGAATAGACCACTGATTTAACAACCATCATTACTTTGAGTTCTTGTGGTTCGGGACAAGGCACTTGGCCTTTCTGTGTTAACTTTCTTCCCTTTCAGCCAAGAGGATAGCTGTCTACCGGCGGCTGTTAGTGGGATTCATTGGTGACGAGAAAGCTACAGCAAACAGTCTACAGAGGAAGCCGCCATAGGCAGAGTCAGTCCACCATCTGTTTTCATAAAACAGAGTTGTATGGGAATGTACTACAATGGCAGGGCTGAATACCAGCAAGAGACTATTGGGCTCTTCACAAGAAAGCCACCACCTCTGTTCCACACGAACAAAAGGGGTAAACCCACCAATACCAGCGGAGCAGATACCACTGGGACCACACACACAGGCCACCATGGCGGTCCCAGGCCATCCTCGGCTTCCCCACAGCCACAGCACTCATTCTTCAAAACATGTTTGAAAACTCCAGATCTGAGACTCAGCTCCAATACTGTCATTTTCCTGGATCTCTGCTTCCTTACGTCAGATTTTTACTCATCAAACTTTCAAAAAGTACCAATCTACTAGGTAAAATAAAAGGTAGTATGTTAAAAGTAAGATGTTATTTTCCCCACAGAAATGAAGTCTTTCTCTTAGAAAAAAGACACAGGAATGGGAGGAAGAGAGGTGTTTTCTTTGTTGAAGTGTAGAATTGTTATTGCTTTAATAGCCCTGTGTCATATCCCTACTCTCGGCCAGGGCATTCGTCCTTTGGTCACCAACCATTCCTATCATGTAGGATGGCATGAGTCGGAAGCGGCAGCCAGGCTTCACGCCACCGTGCGCAGCACATGAGACACTCTGCAGGAGCAGAGAGGAATGTGGCCACAGTCCCTTTATACACAACAGGAACAAACCCCTCGCACCACCCTCCGGCCAGCCTGCCCAATTGTCAGAGAACCCTGTGTCACCCTCACCAACCTGTAGGGTGGGTAGGACAGGTAGAAAGGGAAAAAAACTCAAACCAGAATTTTGGCGTGCATCAGATGCCCACAGCACATTGCACGCCAAGGGCCAGCAGGCAGCCCTCAATCGCCTCGGGGACACCTTGGTCTGCTAAACTAATCAGACACCAAGAGGAAAGAGTCTGTAGCCCAGCAACCTCCGGGGCTGGGCAAAGGTCGGGGGGAAGGTACTGAAGCAAGGAGAGCTAAGTGACCTTGGGCAAATGAACATCTTCATTGTAGAACCTAAGGCTAAAATGAGATCAATGTAGCAACGTCAAAGCAAAATTTGAAGGAAGGTACACTGGAAACACAGGAAGGTTTTGATATAAAGCTCCTTTGTATGTGGAGAAATCACCTGGTGGCCTCCAGCAGGGTACCTCTCAGAAGGGGGCACTGTTTACAAACCTGGGGATGGGGGAGTTGGGGTGGGACCCAGTGACGGACGACGCAGTACTGGCACCATTTTGCCGGCAAAATCACCTGCTCCACTGCCTCCGCTTTGAGGTCCAAAGGAACAACTTTGTCACAGTCATTAAAAAGCTACCTTACCCTCCAGGAGAGAGCCTGTGGTTACATAATGTTGGTCTTGTGACTACAAAGCCACGATTCTTCACCCCTGACCCCCAGGCTTCGGAGGGGTGAGGCCCAGCCTCAACCACCCCTGTCCAAGGTGCCAGCGAGGAGGGGCTAGGGAGATGTCCAGCTTAGCCCCCACCCCTGGGGAAAACGCAGTGGACCTGGGCCTCCAGGCACAAGGATGGCCACAGGGCCTGGGGCCAGCGCCCAGTCACGAGGCGGGGCTCCTTTGGACAGCGAAGGAGACACTGCGGAGTAGCTCCTGTCCTCTAGGGCCGGTTTTGTGATTCCTACCTCCCCCCGCCAAAAAGCTAACCCTTGGAATGTCTGGGTCCACCCTCCCCGTTCGCCAACACACACACACAAATGCTTCCATCATTCCTTCGCTTCAGATCGCCATGGGTGCTGTATCTTTCCGCACCATCCAACCCTCCCCAAAAGCCGCGGATCTCAAAAGGCGCTCCTGGTGGTGGTGTTTGGGGGGCGGGGAAGGCGGATGAGAAAGCATCCTGCTCCCTCCCCGACCGGGCGCCCGCGCCGCCCCGCCAGGTCCGCCAGGTCCGCAGGCCCCGGGCAGCCGGCCGCCCTCCCCCGCCCGGCCTGGAGTGACTGAGCGTCCTCGCCGCAGGAAGGACGCCCCAGAGGGTGGCGGCGGGAGGGGCCGCGTCACGCCCGAGCCCTCGCCACCCCCTCTCCTTCGGCCCCAGACACCGGAGACCTCCAGGCTGCACAGGCAGATTCCATGGCAGGGGGATGGGGAGGGGGACGTTAACTCGGCAGCCCGGCGGTCACCCAGGGCCCCCCTCATCTCCGGCGGCGACTGGCAGGGCCGCCAATACCGAGGGTGGTGGCGCCAGCTGGCTCCAGGCCTCGGGGCCAAGGCAACGGCGTGGGAAGACCCATCGACACGAGCACGAAGCGCAGGACCCCCTGGCACCGCACGCAGACACCCAGCCACCGCTCACCTTCACGGAGGTCCGCACGGGCCCCTGGGGAGCAGCGATGGTCTGAGGCTGAGCGCGGGCAGGGGCGGTGTCCCCTGGGCTCTTCCAGCAGCAGCCGCCGCCGCTGCGGTCTTTGGCTCCAGCAGCCCGGGCCGAGCGCTCGCTGCTGCCGCCGCCGCCGCCTTCCGCCCTTCCAGCCGCCCCGGACACCCGAGCTCCTCCTCGCGCCGCCGGCCCGCCCGCCGCTCGCTCCGCGTTGACGCCTCGCCGCTCCGCTCCGCCCGGCCGCTGAGCCAGGCTGACGCGCGGCCCCCGCTGAAATAGCGCCCCGCCCCCGCCCCCCCGCGGCGCGCGCCGCCGTCCGCTCTCCCCATTGGCTGCGCCCGCCGGGCCCCGCACTGCGGGCTTCTCCCCGCGCCGCTCTCGCCCCACATCTTGTTTCCTCCCACAATGCCTCGGGGCGGAGGGAGGGGGTGGGGAGAGAGGAGCTGCAGGGGTTTACTGAGGTGGGGGGGAGGGGAGGGGAGGGGGGAGGGATGGGGCTGTGGTCTCAAGAGAGAAAAGGAAAAGAATGCAGACAGACCTCTTCCAGCAGGCCTGCAGAGGTCAAGCCTGAAAAGGGATGAAGAGGCCGGGCCGGAGGAGAGGAGCTGAGGGAGGGTCGTGGGGACCCTTCCAGTCCCAAAGAGAAAAAAGGGAGGGGGATGGAGAGCGCGGGCCCAGGGAGCAGATGGGAAAGGGGCGAGGAAAGGCAGGCCCTGGGAGTGACAGCACACCCTCTCCCTCCCCCCACATCTGTAGAAGGCGTGGAAGGCCACGCCAGCTCCGTGGTGAGGTAAAGGTCCCTTCCCCCTCCGGCTCGGCCTTTGTTCCAGGCTGACACAAGGCAGGACCTTAACTCCCGACTGGGGCCTCAGCCAGTGTCCCTCGCCCAGAGCAGTGAAGGCCGACGCTGAGCAACATGGCGAGGGTATGCAGACCTCCACACGTTTCCAGCCTTGGATCCCTCTGGTGAGGAGTGACAGTGAGCCCTGTCCTGGCCATTGGTCCTCTAACGTGTCCTGTTAAACAAGAGGGGCCGGCGGAAGCCCCTGGAGGTGCAAGCCATAAACCCATCAGAGCTGTGAGGAGCCTTAAGCCATCACCTCAGCCACATCCCTCACTCCATAGTCCAGCAGGAGCAACTCGGATCAGCCTAGGCTGGAGAGTGGTGCGTCCAGGCTGCTGAGCCTCAGCTGGCGGGAGGGACTGTAGGAGCCGGGGCTGTTGGTGTGTGGGTTTTGGGAGTGTGCCTGGCATGCGATCCACCGTGTCCTTGCCAGGACTATTCCTTGCAGGAAGAGTCTGCCTAAAGGGCTGCTGGGAGTGCGCATTGGATGAAGAAGCTGCCAGGGATAGCTCCCATTCCCTTCTTTCTCTCTCTCTCTCTTGCTCCGAATCATGATTTGCTTTGGCCCTGACCTGTTCTGCTCTAGAGCATTCCAGATGAACAGGCCCGGCCTGGGGTGTCCCCCTCACATCAGGGGTAGTAGTCTGGTGTCAACCTGTGTGTCTGTGAGTGGGGTATGGGGCCCATGCAGGGAGAGAAGAGACAGGCCGAGAAAAGCTTAACGCTTTGGCAGAGCTCATCACATGGACTGCTTAGAGAACAAGAGCTAGTACCTTTGTCCCCAGTGGTCATGAGCTTCCCACCCCCTGCCCTGAAGGAGATAACAGCCATGTACAGCTGTGCAGGTGGTTCATTGCACAAAGGCGTCTAACTGAGGGGGTAAGCAAGAGTTCAAGCACAGCCTGCACATGTTAACCTGTGCACCCTGGAACAAGCCAGTGACCAAGCGGTGTGTGCAGAGGTAACTGTAAGCCAGAGGGAGGTGTGAGTATTTCCTCAGCCTGCTCTCCTTCACTGGAATAGTTAGTCCCTGTCTAGGATGGATGCTGGAGAACTTCAGCGAACAGGAACCAAGGTGTTTAACTTTGAAGAAATGTGTAGGGCTATGTGTGTGACAAGAGCTACACACTCTAGGGAGATCAATGAGACTTGTTCATCAGAACATGTTTATCTTTATTGGAAAGGCAGATTTACAGAAAGGAAAAATAGATCTCCCATCTGTTGGTTCAGATTCCCCAAGTGGTTGCAACAGTTAGAGCTGACAGATCCAAAGCCAGGAGGAGCTTTTTCCAGGTCTTCCATGTGGGTGTAGGGTCCTAAGGCTTTGGGTTATTCTCCACTGCTCCAGGCCACAAGCAGGGAGCTGGATGGGAAATGGAGCAGCCAGGACATGAACTGGTATCCATATGGGATCCCAGTGCTTACAAGGGGAGGATTACCCAATTGTGCCATTGCACCCCCCCCCCCCGCATGGTATGCTTTCATAATAACTCATCTTAGGGCAAACTTTCTGGCACAGCGAGTTAAGCTGTCACTTGGGATGCTCACTTCCCATACTGTTCAGAATAATTAGTATGTAATATACTAACTCATAATTAATATGTTGGCTTTACTTGGTGGATGTTTGGATACCACTCAGTGTCATGGCCCAAGTTTCTGTTGCCCGGGCAGCAGAGTAAGAGAGAGTGATTATTTTGGTCTCCTTTGTGGTTCTCTTGCCTTTTTAATTTCAGGATAGTCACTGCGTAGCAGTTTCATTCACATCCATGCGGTTTTGGTTTTGTTTAACATGACCCCAGCGCTTGGTGACCTGACCTTTGCACTGTGGGGTATCCTAACATCCCACATTCTCCTCAGGCGCCTCACATACCTGCATTTCAAGCCTGCCCTGGAAGGCTTGTATCTAGCCAAGGCATTCAACATCTCAGAATCTCATTCTCTCATCTGTAAACCAAAAGCGCTGTCTATTCCAAAGAGTTAAGAGAAACTCTTGGCATGGTGCCTGGTGCATATTGGTGATTAATGAAAGTTAGCCGCCACCATTTCTCTCTCACACTCGTTTCCCTTCCTTGTACTTCCTCCCTCACCCCATGGCTGCCTCATCTGCTCAAGCCCACCTCAAAGCCTGGGAGCTTTCCAGGCACTGGGCTTCCCCCTTGCCCTCTTGCCATCTTCATCCATCTCCTGGCTGCTTTCACAGACCAGGCAGTTCCTTCCCATGAACTCCCTGCACAGGCTCTTACCGTCTTCCAGTTGCTTCGCTGTCCCTGATCTTGGCTTCTCTAAGTCTACGTTACAGGGATCTATCTGTGGTGAATCTGGAGTTCCCCTAGCACTTCCCTTCCTGCTTAGAGTACAGACCATGCCCTTTCCCATAGCTTATCTCCCCACACACACCCTGCCTTGTGTTATCTCCCCCACACTTCCCATCTCACTGCTCCTACCTACTCTAGTAACACCATCCACCTCTGTTTCCCCACACCCAGCTTCCACGCCTTTGTGCGCACGGTTCTCTTGCCTGTGAGGTTTGCAGGTTTCTTTACTGACACCTTTGTATGTCCTCTGAAAGGCTTCCTTGAAGCCCAGGGGGATGCATGTCCCTCCCCTGTGCCCTGTGATGTTCAGGGCTTACCTGTGACCCCTTTCTGTGAAATGGATCAACCTTGTGCTTGCCTGTTTCTTCATGCAAGCAAGGATTGTGTCTTATTTGAGGGGGGCTGTTTCTGAAATATGGGAAGGTTTCTCTACACTTTGGTTAAACTGATTATGCCCATTAATGGTGAAAAGCACAGCTTGGTGGGACATTCCCTCTCCTCCTCTACCCAAAAGAACAGCACCCAGGCCCAATATTCTCTCTCTCTCTCTCCATCCCAGAACCTGTAATGCATACTTTTTACATTGAAAAAGACCCTTCCTGCCTCCAGCAAGTTCCAGCTAAAATAAATCATTGGACTTCCTCCTCACACTCTGCTTAGGGCATCTGACTGATATAGGTACAGACGACGTAACTGCAGCTCACTGAATTACTCACAGGAAAAAGGTCATACAAGTGACAGAGGTCAGTTTGCCAAGCTCCTTAGAAACTGGAGGAGCTTGGGAGGTTCACACACTGACAGTCCCTTTGTAGTGCCAGCTCGGGTCAGTCTCCTCAGTAGGAAAATCCAAGGAACAAAAAAGTGACTAAAACTGCTAGAAGCTGCCCCAATTACTTGCTGATTTCTCAGGTGGCCTTGTGAGATATATTTCCCCAGGCAACTATTTACCAAAGCCCAGATATTGTTCCTCCCCCAACTCCCTGAAACCTGGCCGAGCCAGCTCAGGTCAACCATGTGACTACAAACTGGTGAGATAAGCACTGAACTGGGAATGAGGAAAGAAGTCTCCAGTCCGAGGTAGCTGCTAGTCAAGTCACTTTCTCTCTCGAAATCTGAATATCTTCATCAGAGAAGATAGGACTAGATTGTCAATACCGGTGCTCAATGCCTACTTCAATGCCTGTCACCAACGGGGCCTTCCCTGTAGGTCAGAGGAATTCCCTCGACTGGGTGTCTCTGCCTCTAGTCAGCTTTAAATGTCCTCTCCTGAGCCTGTCCTCTGATCTGCTCCACATTCACACCAAATGCGTTTCTTGAGAAGGGGAATACCATTTGTTTTTCCTTGTATTCTCCTAAGAAACTGTATGCTTCTGCTTAGTTGGAATCCAAGGAATCATTTAAGGCAATAATTACCAAGAAAGTTCCAAAGATCCCCATGAAAGTAGTGGTGTTCGTGTCACGACCTTGTCATCTGGGAGTCTTTTTTCACGATCTGGACAACCCTGAGGGATCTTGTCTGCTATGGGAGAATCAAGACAGTGATGTCCAGTCTCTGTATATCTGAAAAGACCAAGTTAGGGTTCTTGCGCACCAGAAGCAAAATGAAAACAGACCAGAAGACGGGAATGCATCCACCTCTCGGCTCTGGAAAGCTAGGCTGACGGGCTTGAGAGTGAGGGGGGAATTGCCGCCAGAGGGGAAATCCACGGGTGAGCGATGAGTACAGCGGGTGCTGGGCAGGGGGAAGCACTAGTGCCTACTCTCAGGAGAGGAAAGCAAAGTCATGTGTGAGAAAGGTCCTTGTCCTCACTGTCAAAAGCAGAGCTTGTCCCACAAGGGAAGTCCGACGTGTGAGATCTGTATGGCTTTGCCTTTGTTTTTTTTGAAGATAATTTTGAAGGAAAATTTGGCATTGTTGAGTAAAATGTGTTTTGTTCATGTTGGCAAGAAATCTTTTGGCTCTTCTCCCTAAGAAAATGGAGACTCGTCTTACATTTCAACATAATGAGGTAGTGTCATATATGTATATATATATGTTTCTTGAGACATAATTCACATATCACAAAAGTGTGCATTCAGTAAGATTTTATATTCACAGAGCTGTGGTATCTAATGTGAGAACACTTTGTTGCCCTAAAGAGAAGTCCCATACTCACTGGCAATCATGCCCATGCTTGCTAATTTACTTTCTGTTTCTGTAGTGTTTTCTATTCTGGATATTTCGTATAAATGAGATCATACAATAAAATATACAGTCTTTTAAAAATGACTCATTTCACTTAGCATGACAGTTTCAAAATTCATCCAGCTTATATCATGAATCAGACCTTCACTGTTTTTATGGCCAATGAATATTCTGCTGCGTGAGTATGTAACCTTTTGTTTTGATGGGCACTTTGATTGTTCCCACCGTTCTGGCCATTATGGATGCTGCTGTTAGGACATTCATATGCAAGATTTAATTTCTCTTGGATACATACTTAAGTGTGGATTTGTTGGTTTTTATGGCAATGAGACATCGACCTTTCAGGGAGTTGCCACACCATTTTATACCCCTTCAAGCAGTCTATGAGACTTCCGGTTTGCCAGTGCTTATAATTGTCTCTCATTTTCACCATAATTATCCCTAAGTGGCTGTGAAGTGGTATCTTATTATGGCTTTCACTTGCATTTTCTTGATAACTTACATTGAGCATTTTTATATTTTCTCTAGAGAATTGTATATTCAGACACTTTGCCTATTGTTGATTTATTTATCTTTTTATCAGCTGAGTTGTATTGTTTTTATTTTTTAAAGACTGATTTATTTTATTGGAAAGACAGATGTACAGAGAGAAGGAGAGACAGAGGAAGATCTTCTGTCCGATTATTCACTCCCCAAGTGACCACAACAGTTGGAGCTGAGCCAATCCAAAGCCAGGAGCCAGGAGCCTCTTCCGGGTCTCTCACGCGGGTGCAGGGTCCCAAGGCTTTGAGCCGTCCTCGACTGCTTTCCCAGGCCACACACATGGAGCTGGATGGGAAGCAGAGTTGCTGGGATTAGAATCAGTGTCCATATGGAATCCCAGCACGTATAAGGTGAAGACTTCAGCTGCTAGGCTACTACACAAGACCCAAGTTGTATTTTTTATATATTCTGGATACTAACTCCTCATTGAAACAATCTGAGGGCCTGGCACTGTGGCCTAGCAGCTGAAGTTCTCACCTTGAACGCACCAGGATCCCATATGGGTGCCGGTTCTAATCCCGGCAGCCCAGATTCCCATTCAGCTCCCTGCTTGTGACCTGGGAAAGCAGTCGAGGACAGCCCAATGCTTTGGGACCCTGCACCTGCAGGGGAGACCTGGAAGAGGTTCCTGGCTCCTGGCTCTGGATCGGCACAGCACCGGCCATTGCACTCACTTGGGGAGTGAATCATCGGACAGAAGATCTTCCTCTCTATCTCTCCTCCTCTCTATGCATCTGACTTTGTAATAAAATTTTTTTAAAGAAAGAAACACAATTTGAAAATACTTTCTTCCGTCATATTACGTTTCTGCTTTCTTGATGGCATTCTTTGAAACATAAATACTTCTAATTTTGATAAAGTTCAATTTGTCTATTTGTTCTTTTGTCACTTATCCTTTGGATGTCATGTCATAGAGGCCACTGTCTAATGAAGATCACAAAGATTTACTACCTTTTCATAGGATTTTAGCTCTTGTATTTAGCGACATAGTTTGCATTCATTTTTACGTATGGTGTAAAGCAGTGTCCGACATCATTGTTTTACATGTGAAACTCATTTGTCCTAAACCACTAGTTGAAAATACAATTTTGCTTTGTTCCTGTATTGTCTAGACAGCCTTATAGAAAAACCTATTAGCCATAAATGTGAGAAATTATTCAGTACTGTCATTTCTATTTTATCGATGTCTGTATTTGCTCTGATGCCAGTTCTACACTGTCTTCATTAGTGTAGATAGCTAGTAAGTTGTGAAATATGGATATAAGTCCTTATTCTTTTCTTCAAAAATTTTTCTCTATTCTGAATCCTTTATGTTTCTTTATGATTTGTGGGACCAGTTTCTGTAAAAGCACATCTGAGAGTTGATAGAACCTGTGTTAAATCTATAGATCAATTTGGAAAGTACTGCTTTTGTAATGATATTAAGTTTTCTAATCCATGAACATAGATGCCTTTTTATTTATTTAGGTTTTATTTTATGTCTTTTAATAATATCTTATAATTTTGGTGTGTATGTTATACATATATTTTAAAACATATATCCCCAAGTTTTTAATTCTTTTTGATACTATTGAATTGTTTTCTTAATTTTGTGCTCAAATTATTTACCTCAAGGGCATAAAATTGCTTTATGTATATTATATCATATTTGGTGTTCTGTAGCCTTGCTCAATTTGTTCATTAATTCCCAACAATGAATGTGCAGTCTTAGTTTTCTATAAACAAGGTATGACACCTCTGAGAAGGGTGGGGTTTTAAAAAATATTTATTTATTTTCACTGGAAAGTCAGATCTACAGAGAGAAACAAAGACAGAAAAATCCTCTGTCTGCCAATTCACTCCCTAAAATAGCTGCAACGGCTAGAACTGAGCTATATGAGGCCAGGAGCCTCTGCCAGGTCTCCCATGCAGGTGTGGCCCAAAGCTTTCCCAGGCCACAAGCAGGGAGCTAGAAGAGAAGTGGAGCTGCCGGGACACGAACCAGCACCCATATGGGATCCTGGAGCATGCAAGGCAAGGACTTTAGCCACTAGGCTACTGTGCTGGGCCAGAAAAGAGTAGGTTTTACTTCTTCCTTTCCAATTATTTTTCATTCAAGATTATACTAGCTAGAACATTAGTATTGAATGGCATTGGTAAGAGCAGTCATGATTCTTGACTTAGGAGAAAAGCTCTTGTTCTTTCATCAAAAATGCAAAATGTTGGGCCCCGCGGTACCGTGGCCTAGTGGCTAAAGTCCTCCCCTTGAACGCACCAGGATCCTATATGGGCGCTGGTTCTAATCCTGGCAGCTCCACTTCCCATCCAGCTCCCTGCTTGTGGCCTGGGAAACCAGTCGAGGACAGCCCAAAGCCTTGGGACTCTGCACCCATGTGGGACACCTGGACAAGGTTCCTGGCTCCTGGCTTCAGATCGGCATAACATCAGCCATTGCAGTCACTTGAGGAATAAATCATCAAATGGAAGATCTTTCTCACTGTCTCTTCTCTCTGTATATTTGACTTTCCAATAAAAATAAATAAATCTTTTTTAAAAAATGCAAAATGTTAAGTGTGAGAGTTTTTATCAAGTTGAGGAAGTTTGCTTCTATTCCTAGCCTACTGAGTGCTTTTAATCATTAATATGTTGAATTTTGTTAAACACACCTATTGAGATGGTCATAGTTTTGTCGTTTATTAATGAGGCATATTGCATTGATTTCAAACATCAAATCAGTTTTACATTCCTGGGATAAATCCTACTTGGTTACAGTGTTTAATCCTTTTATCTATTGTGGTATTGATATTGTTAGTATTTTCTTGAGGATTAATGTATCTATACTTAGAACTGATGTTGATTTTCTTGTGATGTTTTGATTGATGTTGCTATCTGAGCAATTTGGAACTCAAGTAAGTATTGGAAAGTATTCCTTCATATTCTGTGTTTTGAAAGTGTGTAGAGGGTTGATTTTCATTCCTTAATGATTTAGTACAATTCATTAGTGATGCCATCTGGGCCTGGAACTAACTTCTGGTAGTTAAAAAAAAATAATAATACAATTTCCTTATGTGTCATGTTTCTGTTCATGTTGTGTGTTTTTTGAGGTAGTTGTAGTTTGATCTTTCTCAGAATTCATCCATTTTATCTAAGTTATTTAATTCTTGGGCATACAGTTATCCATAGCATTCTCTTGAAATCCTTTTTATTCCTTTAAAGTTGGTGGTAACATCCTCTCTTTCATTCCTGATTTTAGTCATTGCAGTCTTCCTTCTTTTTTCTTAGCGGTTTAGCTAAAGGCTTGTCAATGTGTTCCTCTCTTCAGAGAACCACTCTTGGGCTGCATTCCTTTTTTGCATTTTTTTAAGTGTTTGGATGTTACAAACTACCTAGGTCAAAGGAAACACAGACTGGGTTATTGCTCTGATTCAAATTCAACACCTTCTCTGTTTTCTGCAAGCAGGGTTCTTTATTTTAGTGTCATCTCCTATTGCCTAAACAAAGAAAAGGCTAACAAAAACCACACTGTTATAATGGAGTAGCAACAATTCCATTAAATCCATAAGCATTTCTTAGGTTTCTGTGACAAGCTCTAGGGAAGGCCCCAAAGCAGGTAGGGACGTGTGGCCAGCAGCAGCTCTGGGCCTCTATAGCTACAGCATAGCTGGAGAGATACTCAGGTACGCAAACAGCCACGGTGAGGGTCATGATTGGCAGTAACAGAATGCCCTAAGAGCTCAGGCTGAGGGCAATTAGCCTGTCAGGAAGAATCTGGGAACAGAAGAGCTGGCAAATAAGATAGATCTTGAAGTGGGGGGGAAAAGTAAAAGGAAAAAGGAGGAGAATTGTTCAGTGAGAGAGGTACACATGAGCCAAAGCCAGGAATGGTAGGAAGCCAGGTCTGGCAGGGACACAGTGTGCTGGAGGAAGGAACAGGATGGACAGAGTGTTAGAGCTAGACACTGAAGGAGCCCAAAGAATGGGCTAAGGAATCAGGACTTTGCCAAAAAGCTAAGGACCCACTGAAGGGCTCTGAGTGGGAGGAGGGCATGCATAGTGAGCCTTAGCTGGGAATGGGGATAGCAGTAGGACCTTTTTCAGACTGTGGTGTCATCCCTGTTACTTTGCTACCTCTCTGACTATCCAGCCTCCCTGACAGGCCCCTCTTCCCATGCTCCTGCTCTCAGTGTTCGTGTTCTTATGAGTTCTGTTCTAGATGCTTTTCTCTGCTCACATCATCTTGTGTGCTGCCATGGCTTTAGTGACCAACCATGCATTGGTAACTTCCAAATCTAAAATGTAACCTGCCTGGATCTCTCTCTCCTTCACTTTGGATCCATGTGCTCTAACTGCCCACTGGACATCTCCATTCAGGTACTATGCTCATTAGAATTAGGTCCAGCTGGGGGTAAGAGGGGCAGCTTTAGTGAAATGGTCACCCAGTACCATTAAATTTCAGAATGCCTCAGGGGAATCCTTGTGCATGCTGCTAGTGGTGGAGTGTGAACATCTCTGCAGAGGTTTCCTTACAGGAGACAGGCAGAGAAACCTACAACTAGAGCAGGGAAAGAACTTGGGGTTAGGGAGCTAGGGCAGGGTCCTTACAGCTCCAACAGTAACCTGCTATGTGACTCAAAACAATTAATATAGTTTCTCTGGGCCTCCATTCCTTATCCAAAGCAAAAAGAATGTGGAATTAGTAGTTGGTGCAACATTAAGATGCCACATAGGGATGCCTGCATCTCCTACTGGAGTGCCTGGGTTGAATTGAGCCGGGAGGTGATGATTCAAGGGCATGGGTTCCTGCCACCCTCATGGGTGACTGGCTTGTGTTCGCCTCCAACATTGTCTTGGCCTATCCCTGATTGTTGAGGGCATTTGGGAAGTGAACCAGTAAATGGAAAATCTCTCTCCTGCTTTTTCTCTGGCTTTGCCTTTCAGATAAATGAAAGTAAATAAACATATATATTTTTAAAGATTTTTTTGTTGTTGTTGGAAAGGCAGATCTACAGAGTGGCCTCAGTAGCTGAGCCAACCCAAAGCCAGGAGCCAGGAGTCTCTTCCAGGTCTACCGTGCAGGTGCAGGTTCCCAAGACCTTGGGTCATCCTCTACTGCTTTTCCAGGCCACAAGCTAGATGGGAAATGGAGCAGTCAGGACATGAAACCATGCCCATATGGGATACCAGCACATGCAAGGTGAGGATTTAGCCACTAGCTATCATGCCAGGCCCAAATAAATGTATTTTAAAACGTCATAGTCCTGGGAGCCTGTTCTAAACTTGGACCAGAAAACCTGAGTGAGTGAACAGGACCTTGCATAAAGTGGGCTCCTCAGGGATTTCTGGGCTCCCTGTCTGCTCTGAGAACACTCAGGCAAGCATGAGCATGGACTCACACACAAGCATACTCACACTTTTCACACTGCCCTTAACCCTGTCAAAGACCACCTGCCACAGGCTGCTCCAAGAGAGGAGAGGGAGTGGCCACTGATCTCCAAAGGGCCTGGGCAGACATAGTGGCTAGATTCCTCTCTGCTCCTCCAAAGGTCTTCTTGATGCTTGGCTGCATGCTGGGAGCCCCTGCTCGTAGGCCTGGTCCTGCACTGCTCAGAGATTTTAGTAACCCCCTTCCCGGTTTTCCTGTCACAACCGTGTCAGAGCACACAAAGCACTCAGTATTACCTGCAGCTCTCATCCTGGAGGGTTGAAAACACCATCCCCAGCATGCAGCCAACATGAAGAGGCTCTGTAATTACAGCCCTGGAGGGGCTTGAATTCCTGCTCCTGGCCTGTGACCTGCTTCCCTTCACTTCATCTCCCAGGGCGCCCTTACAAAGGAAATAGGAGGTGGGGGCCTTCAGAAAAGCAAGTTCCAACTCCCTATGCCACTGTGGGCAGCCTTTAGACCTTGCTATGACACTCAAATCCACTCAGGCATGTGTTCATTCCTTCATTCAAACCCCCTTTGATGGATCCCTGCCTGTGCTAGCGCTGGGCTTGGTGCTGGGGACACACAGAATGTGACCCAACCCCTGCTTTTGAAGAGTTGAGTAAAGATGTTAAAGGATGGGGTTTAAGTAGTTAACTGTAAAAATAAAAAGGGATGTGGATAAGGAAAGCATAGATCAAATCCTAGGGAAGACAGAAGTAGTGTTGGAAAAGGCAGCTATTTGTTTAGAAACGATGTAACACAGTGCCTTGTGAGATAGATTCCAGGGACCACAGGCCTGGGTTCTAATCTTGTCTTTGTAACTTGCTAACTGTATAAATCCTGAAAAGGATAGTTCTTTGTTTTATATTTAAATTTATAATTATCTTTGAAAAGCAGAGTTACAAAAAAAAAGGAGACAGAGATAGAGCTCACAACAGATATTTCACTCCCCAGTTGCTTGCATCAGCAAATACTGAGCCAGGCTGAAGCCATCAGCCAGGACTTCCACCCAGGTCTCCCATGTGTGATAGAAGTGCAAGTACTTTTAATTTGAAAGGCAGAGCTACATGAGAGAGACAGAGTGAGAGAGAAAGAGAGGGAAAGGGGAGAGAGAGAGATCTTCCATTCGCCGGATCGCTCCCCAAATAGCTACAATGGAAACAGCTGGAGCTGAGTTGATCTGAAGCCGGGAGCCAGGAGCTCCCAAGCACTTGGGCCATTCTCTGTTGCTTTCACAGACCATCATCAGGCAGCTGAATCAGAAGTGGAATAGTCAGGACTTAAATTGGCCCCCATATGGGATCCCGGAGTTGCAAGCAGAGGTTTAATTGGCTATGCCACGGCACCAGCCCCTCCCAAGGTGGAGTACTTGTCATCATTTGCTGCCTCCCACGTGCATGAGCTAGAAGGTGGATCAGACATGCAGAGCAGCCACGACTCACCTGATCTCAGTCAAAAGGCCAGGACCAGAGTAGCCAGGACTCAGACTCAGGTAATCTGGCATGGTATGTGGATGTCCCAAGAAGCAGCTCAACCGGCTGTGCAACGTGAGTCCCTTTCTTATCTCTTGATTCCATTTTTTTCCAGTCTTCTGCAAGGACCCTCATATAATGAGGGAAGGTAGCATTTAATATGAGCTTTCTACCTGTGTTGGGCAGGATGGTAGGATAATGTAGAACAACAGGGGCAAAGGAAGAAGACAGAGCACTTGTAAGGAATTCCTGTTGGCTACAGCACAGCCTATGATAGTCAAGGAGGGAGAAAAGGTTGGAGTTAAACCTCAGAGTGCTGACTCCCAAAAGAACTCCAAGAGAGGTAGCGGCCCAGAAGATCTTGATGGACACGGTGCCCTCCTAGTACCAAGCAGTGCCCTTCAGCTCTAGAACCATGCTCAGGCCAACTTTCAGGATCTCTGAAGCTGAGGAGCCAGTCCTTGGAGCCGGGTGCAATGATGGCCTGTGTCCTAGACTCACCCTGTCTGTTAAGGCCTATTTCTGCCTCCTCTTGGAATGAAAACCAAGGGAGAAGAACCATTTCCTTTCACAGGGCCTTGTGGCCTCTCTGCCCACCAAAAGCCTGGTGCTGGGGCACAAATGGCTGAGACAGACCTCAGGAGAGATGACTGGCAGGGGTATCAGGGAAGAGACAGGGAGGAAGGGCAGAGCTAGTCAAGCTGGTCATCAGGATCAGTAACCTCTGTGTTCCTTTGGGGTGGGATGGAAACTCCTCCATGTTCTTCTGGAGTAGGAGAGACTGAGAGGAAAGAATTCATCAGACAAGACATAAACTGAAGAGAGAGCCTGCTGGGTCTCAGAGAGGGAGTCTTCATCTGGACACTCCCAGGCTTGGGATGGGGAGGGGGAGGCAGGCAAGGCAGCACAGTGGAATGGTGCATCTGTCTCCTCAAGGAGTCAGGAGCCTCCACTCCTGTCCAGTCAGGGCTTCGCACTGCATGCAACTCATCCTCTCTTCCCCCTTAAGTGAAACCACGGGGCTTTGCTGGAAGGATCTGAGAGGCCCTTCCCACTCAGAAACCCATTGTCCATACTCACATTAGGCACCAGCAGCGTGATTAGCATTTGGGGTGGTGGAGTGTGCCCTAAATACTCAGAAGAAACCTCAAACAGCTGTGCCTGAGACGGAAGGAAGCGAGAGGGGCTGTCTGGAGCCTTCAGCCCCGTTGTGTGCAGAGGTGAAGGCTGCAAAAGGAACAGGGAGAGGAATGAAACGGGTACAGAGGCTGCGGGGCTAGCCAAGTGCCCAACATCTCTGAAGCAAAACAAATAAACTGGTAGGTGGCTGCTTCTCCCAGCTCAAGCCACCTCAGACCTTGTGGAAAAGCTGCATTATAATCGATAGCCTCGTAAATAAATAAAGAGTCAACGCATCTGCCTCCAGCTCAGGGCTTCTTGAGGAAAATCGAACCTCGACCCACTTCTGCTGGCCCATTCTGGCTTCCTTCAGAGGCCTCTGGAGGGGTGGAGCTCTTACGGGTCATCTCGGGTATGCCCCTGCCTCTGTGTTGGCCTGCCATATGCCCTGTTCAAGGAGGCCAAGGACTGGGGAGCAAGCCCTCTTCCGCTGCCCCACCCACGCAGGCTCCTGTTGCTGGCAGTCTCCTTTCCCCAGTCCTATGGGTATTTCCTACAGGCAGACTGGTGCTTGCATGCCTCAGCTCCTGCCATTACCTTTGCTCTTATCCTCTCAGGTAAGCTCTGATCTCCCCTCTCAGTTCTAGCCTTTTGCTTTGCTGCCAAGTTTGTGTCCTGCATGGCACCAAACAAAATCAGCAACTGTTAGAAGGCAGGTGCTCCTAGCTCCTGGGATCTCCCTATTACCCCCATCCACAGACAACTTGTCATCACTGCTAAATAATCGCTTTGCATTCTGGTGCAGTACATTCATTGATGGGTACAGGAAGGAAGACCGTTGTACATTGCCTAAAGACTGTGTGTCAGGCCTGGTACAATAGCGTAGCAACTTAAGTCCTCACCTTGAACATGCCGGGATCCCATATGGGTGCCGGTTCTAATCCCGGCAGCTCCACTTCCCATCCAGCTCCCAGCTTGTGGCCTGGGAAAGCAGTCCTGGGAGACCTGGAAGAAGCTCCTGGCTCCTGGCTTTGGATCAGCTCTGCTCCAGCTGTTGTGGTCACTTGGGGAGTGAATCATTGGAGGGAAGATCTTCCTCTCTGTCTCTCCTCTTCTCTGTATATCTGCCTTTCCAATAAAAATAAATAAATACATCTTAAAAAAAAAAAAAAAGACAGGTGTGTGTCAGCAGGTTGCCTGGAAGGCAGCTCCTTCCTCTCCTGCCACAAACACCAGGTAGAGCAAATAGCCAACAAACCAACTGGAGTATTTCAGGCCCCAAAGCCCAAGATGACCATCAGCTCTGAGACAGCTGCCTCTTGGTGTGCCCTGAAACACCACACAACCTCTCTTGGCTTCATTCTTTGACTCCCAGAGCCAGGCTGCCCTTTAGCAGAGAGCTGGGCCAAAAGTAGAGCAGCTGAGACACAAACTGGTGCCCATATGTGATACTGGAACCATAGGCAGTGGCTTTACCCACTACACTGCATCTCCAGCCTTGTGATGTCTCTCTTTTGATGTTTCAGGACATTACTAGATGAGGACTCGGACCTCCCAAATCATGAGGCCGAGTAAACCTGAGTTCATTATAAAATAATTGACTTCAATGTTTCATCATAATAGTGAAAAAGCAGACTAATATGACCACCATGCTCCAGCTGATGCCTAGGGCCTGAATATTCCTTTAATTATAAGTTTTTATGGGTTGCCATTGTGATCCAGAGGGGTTAGGCTGCCACCTGTGGTGCTGGGAATCCCTATGAGGTCTGGTTGGAGTCCTGGCTGCTCCAGGCCTGATCTAGCTCCCAGTTAACACTCCTGAGGAAGCAGCAGGAGACAACATCCCCAGCGTTTCGGCCCCTGCTACCCACGAGGGAGACCCGTATGGAGTTCTAGGCTCTTGGCTTTGGTCTGGCCCAGCCCTAGCCATTTTGGTCATTTGGGGAATGAGCCAGTGAATGGAAGATCTCTGTATTTCTCCCCTTCTTTCTGTAACTCTACTTTTCAAATAAACCAATAAATCACTTTAAAAAGATGGTAAGTTTCAGACTAGAGACATTGAATTCATGCTTTCTCTATCTCTAAGCATAATATTTAGTGTATTCTATTTCCTTCTAGGTCCTGGCTCCCAATCCCGCCTGATCTGCCATCCATCCTGTCACCTGGATGAAATTTTCAGGAATATGAGTCTGTAGTCAGCACACCCACAAAGCCCCCGGCATGTAAACAGAGCAGTGTCATTCTGAGCTTTCCACAGCACGGAGCCTTTCTCCCAGCACTGAAGGGTGAGCTGGAGCTGTCCCAGGGAGCAACTCAGGCCTAGGAACCAGTGGAAATCCAGGTTCCCAGATCAGCTCACAGTGGACAGCAGGCAGCACTGACCACCCAAAGAGTAGGTAAGATTCTTTACCTGGTACTATGCAAGAAGCAAGGGCGGCCAGTAGCACTGTTTAATGGGTTTATAGAGCTGGTTACTAACTTGCAAGCCTGACTTAATGGAGTTCTTAAATATGGGAACATGTCAGTATCATAGATTTTGCACCCTAGAATCTATGTCCCAGGCTCACCCTGCCACCTCCAGCTTCCACCAATATGCCCCACACCCAGCTGCAAGGCTACAAGACTGCAGGGACTCAGGATAAACAGACGGGGCCAGCCTGCTGCCGGTTTGTGGCACTCCGCCCCTCCGTGCACAGTGCACAGCCGCTCACTCAGCACTCCTGCCAACTTGGCAACACCTCGCTGCCGTTACTATCAACACCTCCAAGGGAGCAGAGACAGTAAACTCCCGTCACCCACAGCAGCTGAGTGGCACATGCAAGTCAGAGCCAGCCCTGGAATGTCTCCCAGGTGTGGAGGGAGGCAGAGAAGAATTGTACCCAGGCTGCTGAGGACAGAGGCAGGGCAGGAGTGGTCCTGGGCCCAGATTAGCAGAGCCCCTGCCTGGCAAGCCCACAGGAGCAGGCAGCACTGATGGGTGGGTGTGTGGGGTATAGCTACAAAGCCTCCAACTAACCCCACACAGCTCTTGCCCCCATCCAGGGCAATTCTCAGGGCAGCAGGGGGTTGTGTGTGTGTTCAAAGATCAGGGCTTCCCCTATGTGGACTGGAGGGTCCGCAGGGTGCCTCGCCCCCACTTTACCTTCTTTGGACTTCTTGTGTGCAGGGATCCTAACTCCCCATTCAGATGGGGTCAGGAGCCCCCAAGGGCCCACATTTTCCCCACTGAATGGAAACTTCCCAACAACAGAAACCACCTTTTCTATGTTCTCCCTCTCTTACCCAGTCTCTCAGGCCTGGTGCCCAGGCTCCTTAACGCAGGTGATGCCCTCCTCTGGCTTCTGATGGGCCTCTGTTACCCGGGGTGAGGGAAGAACAGAGAGCCTGCATCTTCAAGCACCCGATGCCTGCCCTCCAGCAAAGCTGGCCTGTAGCCCTGGGCCTGAGCTGTGCAGCCTCTCCCCAGAGAACCCTCCCAGCCTTTCCCACCCCGACCCCACTTGTCAGGGGAGGGCCTGTGTTTCCTACTCTCTCTTTCCCATCAGCAAAAGCGGTGGGGTCATAGGGAGCTTTCCAAAACCTTATCCCAGCCAGCCCCCTGTTCCCTACCAGCCTGTTTCTTCTCCATGGCACAGAATTAACCTTGGATACCTCACAAAGTTCCAGCCTACAGGGATGCAGACACAGAGATGGTGCCTAGCATTCCTTGGGTTGGCTGGCACCCAGCATCGGCACGTACCCACTTCCTCCCCTCCTCTTTTCTGCTTTCTTCTTTTTTTTTTTTTTTAAGATTTATTTACTTTGTAATGGAAAGTCAGATATACAGAGAGGAGGAGAGACAGAGAGGAAGATCTTCCGTTGACTGACTGACTCCCCAAATGGCTGCAATGGCTGGAGCTGAGCTGATTCAAAGCCAGAAGCCAGGAGCGTCTTCTGGGTCTCCCACGTGGGTGCAGGGTTCCAAGGCTTTGGACCGTCCTCGACTGCTTTCCCAGGCCACAAGCAGGGAGCTGGATGGGAAATGGGGCTGCTGAGATTAGAACTGGGTTCCCGGCGTGTGCAAGGTGAGGACTTTAGCCACTAGGCTACCGTGCCAGGTCCTTTTCTGCCTTCTTGACCTCATTCCTCTCACCTTGTTCCCAGGGGTAAAACTTATCCTAAGACACAACCCCACCACCATCTATTCCCCACCTCAGGAGTTTGAAAGCACCTACTAAGGGAGACGTAACCACCTTCCTGGTGAGAACCTACAGTTCCCAGAAGGCCAGCTGACTCTTCAGGGGCCAAGCAACTAAGAATAGTTCCCCCTCCACAGGCCAGAATGCGAATAAGCCACTTGAGGCACCTGCAAATATCCTTTGGCTAAGTCCCTGTCAGGTTTCCATAACAAATTCTCATTTCCAGGTTTCTCTCTCCCAGCTAGGAAGAAAGTGCCTCTTGGCGAGACTTAACACTGAAAATGTTTTCTTGTGCTTTTCCTGAAAAAAAATTGTGTGCTCTAACATTCCTCACTTTTGACATGTATAGACTATTCCTTTTGACAACTCTGTGTGTGTGTGTGTACTGACTGCAGGCAGGCAGGTGGGGTGCACATGGGAAGCTTCGTGGCAGAGAGCAATCACAGCAAACACACACCTGTTTGTCCTCAAAGCCTGAACCTGCACCATTAGAGGCTTATTACTTTTGAGCTAGAAGGATTACTCATCCCCGAGGGGGTATCATGACAATGTTCCAGTTCTTAGGAGAAGTATCAGGAGGGATGGTCAAGGGCAGACAGAGCCCTGAAGAGATGAGAGGCATCCTGCACCTGCAACCTACTGTCCAGGGTTCCTGGGCCTTCCTACAAGGCACACACGTGTGCTGACACACCACATGTACCCCTGAGTGCCCTTTATACAGAGCAGGTGATCCAGAAGCCAGAGTGGTCTCACACCAGAAGTGCTTCCAAACATGCAGACCCCCAGGCCATACTCCAGCTTGAATCAAAATTGCAGGGCCAAAGCTGCATCCAACACCTGCATTTTATTTTTACTTAATTTAAAAATTTATCTTTGAAATATTTATTTTCTTTATCTGAGACACAGAGTGACCATGAGACAAAGAGAAGAAACAGAATGGGAAAGAGGTTGTCCAATTGCTTGGTTTATTCCCCAAACAGCCACAACAGGTGGGGCTAGGATGGGAGGAAGCCAGGAGCCTGGAACTTCATCCAGGTCTCCCATGTGGATGGCAAGGGATGAAATATTTGAGCCGTTCTCTGCTGCCTTCCCAGGCATATTAGCAAGGGACAGGATTGGAAATGAAGCAGCTGGGCCTCTAACCAGCACTCCATTATGGGATGGCAGTGTCATAACAGCAGCTAGACCTGCTGCACCACAGTGCTGGCCCCTGAGCTCTGCATGTTAAGGAAGGGTTAGAGATTACCGCTATAGAGGACAGCGCACCAAACATTACTTGAGTCTAGATCCCAGTGTTACCACAGGCACTTCACTCCTCAGACCTGGGGGAAACACGTGAAAGGCAGCTCCCATGGCTCCTTTGAGGACTTACAAGAGGCAATGTTATGGAAATGCCCATTAAAAACCATCAGACCAAAAAAAAAAATCAGACCACGCAAGGCTGTGTTATCCCATACACACAGGCCTGGGACACACACGGGCATGTGTTCCTGTGTACCACACAGCTGGACTCCTGCAGGTGGTCTGGTTGTCCATCATTCTTCACCAATGCTCTGGCCAGCTTTGTTTTCAGATCTCTCTCACCCCAGGAAGTCCTTTCCCAGCAGCTTAGCATAACCCTGGATAATTTTTTTTTTAAATCTAATGATGTATATAAATCTATGATTCATGATCTTTGATTCACTTCTGCTTTACGAGATGGGGAAACCAAGGCAAGTGGATTCAGAGAACTTTGTACCATTTAAACAAAGGTCAGTGATTCATCTTGAGAACCTGGCAAAAGTGTGCATCCATACATACTCTTCTTACAGTTCCAGGCTTCAGAGACCTTCCTGGGAAACCAGGAACCCCCAGCTAAGATCACCAGCCTGCATGGATCTGGCAGCCCTCGCTGTCTAAGTGCCCCAGGGATGGTTACAGCCATGCTTTGCTGAATGACTGAGTCTTCTGTCCAAGCTACAACAGGGTGAATTTGTCACCTGCATCAGAAGGAAATCTCAGGTCACAGCTGCGAGTCAGGAGGGATGGCTCTTATAACAGAAAGCACAGCTCAAGTTAGGGTTAAACAGTAACAACCTATTGGCCAGTGACAGCAAAACAGGTTCAGGTGGTGTGGGCTTCATTCAAGGTCCAGCCCATCTGCTCTATGCAGGGTCCTGTCTGTCTGCTCTGTGCAGGGTCTGGCTCATTTGCTCTTTGCAGGTTCCAACTTATCTGCTCTGTGGTGTTGGGGCTTTTTGTTTGTTTTTTGCTTGTTTTTTTTTTTTTTCTCAGTCTGTCTTTAGTGGTATCAACTTCATTCCAAGACTCTCTTTCCTTAAGGCTGCAACATGGTTGCCACTGGCAACCAAAGCTGTAGGCACCTTTGTTCACTCTGGGGAGAGAGAGCTAGCTGCTTTTTTGACAGTTCTCACGGGAGCAAGAAGCTTCTCTCCAGAATCCCTTCTTCAGCGACTCCCTACATCTCAGTAGTCCCGGTGGAAACATCCTATACTGATTGGAGATGGTGTGCACTGCATGGCAGGGAACCTCGGAGTGGAAAGCAGCCTTACCTTCCTGCTCGGGATTCCCGTGAGCCTGTCCCAGGGCATAGCCTCCTGCCGCTGCACAGGAACTGCAGCAGTCCAGCTGCTCTACGTAAGGCCAAGAAGAGAGGAAGTTCTGTAGAGAACGACTTTAGAGATGTTCTGGTCTTACCCCCTGCAGGCCCTTGGTGAATACTCGAGTCAGGCAGGCTTTGGGTTTTCTTGGGGAGGAAAAGGGACAGTGTCTGACATCCTAAAAAGGAAAAGGAGGAAAATCCCCAGCTGGTTGAGCAGAACTTAGGCCATATTTGGGGTTAGGGGACCTAAGCCATATCCCCTTTCTCTTTTCCCTTTTTCTTTTCTCCTGTTCTTTTCTTTTATTTTATTCCTTTTAAAAAGATTTATTTACTTTACGTGAAAGGCAGATTTTACAGAGAGAGGAGAGACAGAGGTCTTCTACCCACTGGTTCATTCCCCAAATGGCCACAGTGGCTAGAGGTGAGCAGAGCCAAAACCAGGAGTCAATAGTATTTTCTGAGTCTCTCATGTTGGTGCAGGGTCCTAAGGACTAGAGGCATCCTTCGCTGCTTTCCCAGGCCATGCCTTAGCACTGACTTCAGACTCGATGATTTTCTAGAGATATCAAAATCTGGCACAACAGTTGCTTTCCCACATGCTGGGGCTTCCCTCAACCCTGAAAGTAGCACCTTCACACAGCTCTCCTTCCCTCTGTGAGTGGGAGCCCTAGCCGGCCTGGATTCAGCATCTTGGGACATCCACAGCTTTGATGTCTCAACATAAAGTATAGAGGAGAGGGTGAGAGAAACAAACTCTTAATGTAGGGAGGTTCTGAAAAATGAAGCTTCCAAAAGTGATTTGATCTAATGTCAAGGTCTAACATGGGTCTTGTTTACACTAGAAAATCCAAGTTAAACATTTGGTTGGTAGCTGAAGGACATTACTTTTTTGTGAAATGTTGTGGAAAATGAAATGAATCCACACCTGTGGATAGTAAGATTTAACCATTGGGCTAGACCATAACCAGGCAGGGAACACTAAAATTCAGGAGTGGACTTTGTTGGACTACATAGCCATTCTTCTCCTTTTCCTTCCTCCTTTTCCTCTTCCTCCTCTTCTTCTTTAATATTTATTTATTTTTATTGGAAAGGTAGACTTACAGAGAGAAGGAGAAACAGAGAAAAATCTTCCATCCACTGGTTCAATCCCCAAATGCCCACAACAGTCAGAGCCTAGTCAATCTGAAGCCAGAAGCCAAGAACTTCTTCCAGATCTCCCACATGAGTGCAGAGTCCCAAGGCCTTGGGTCATCCTCTACTGCTTTCTGAGGCCATAAGCAGGGAATTGGAAGGGAAGTAGAGTAGCCGAGATATGAACTGATGCCCATATGGGATTCTAGCGCACACAAGGTGAGGATTAGCCAATTGAGCCATCATGTGGGTCCCAGATATTATTCTTCATCACAGCGCTACCCACCAAGATAGAGAAAATACCACCAAGATCCTGCGTAAAGACTGGAGCAGTCACTGGCACAATTTGAGCCTTTCTAGAAAAGCTTTTCACTCTCAGGAATCCATCTCCATCCCCCCCCCCACACACACACCCCCCATGCAGCCCAGGCTCGATTACGATTAAAGCTGATATGCCAATGTCCGAAATTTTCAAAAGCAGAATGCATAACTTTGCGTCTAGGCCAAATGTAAATATTGTTCCCTGAAAGGAATAATTTAGTTACACTTGATGAATTGTTCTACTCTGCAAGATACGACATCATGTTTTAGTTCCATCAGATCCCTTTGAATATGAAACTGGATATCAAAGGAAGAAAGAAAAACCACTGAGAAGTGAGGAGAGATGTGCCAGAAAGGGAAGAAGCTGAGAACATTTGTCTTTGTTCATCCTGGGCTCAGGGAAAAGCCTATGGATTAAAGATACAAATGGAGGCATCCTGCCACACTCAACATTGTTCAAGGTCACAGGACCAGTTAAAGTCACACGGAAAGGAGAAGGTCCAGCAGAAGAAGTCAGAAGAGAAGACAGCAAAGGAGATGCAAGAATTGTGTCCCAGGGCATTCCCGCTCCAGAAATTATGAAAAAATAGAAAAGCAAATCTAAAAAAGAAAACAGAAACGGAACAGTCAGTACAGTAGAAGATCGGAGGACCCTGGTGTCCAGGAAGCAGATGAAGAAGAGAAAGGAGCAATTCAATGACTCAAAATGCTGTTGATAGGTCAATAGGAATGGGGACTTGACCACTGAATCATCAACACAGAATGAACTGGTGACTCTGCCATTTCACTGTCAGAGCAGAGACAAAAGCCTGATTAGAATGCAGGAGATAGGGAGTAGGAGGTGAGAAACAGAAACAGGATGGACGATTTGCTGTGAATGGTTAGGAGATAGGGAAGCAAGTGGAGGGGAATTTAAGGTCAAGGTTCTTTATTCTTTGAAGATGCGAGTTATTATGTCCCATTAGTATGCTGATGAGAATGGCTCAGTTGAGAGGGAAAATCTGATGATGCGGATGAGAGAGCAGCTAGTTGCAAAGCGATGTTTTTAATAAGCAAGAGGGGAAAGGATCCATTGTATGAAGGGAAAGTGGCCTCCTTAGATGCACGCATGGCCTGTGGCTTCATGAGAAGAGGGAAGGCCTGACTGCAGTGGCCGTGTTTGGTGGGGTAGAGGAGGAGAGAAGATGAGAGATTTTGAGAGGTTTGCTTTTACTTTTTTCTTTCTTTTTTTTTTTTTTTCAGATTTCTTTCTTTCAGTGGGGAAAAATATGTCACCAGCTGAAAATGAGAACCTGAGACGGCAGCAAGTGTGAAGCAGGTAGCAGCAGCAGTCCGGGAGTGACTTGCCCCAGGGGAAGAATGTAGGATTGCAGCAGTGTGGTCCTCCTGAGGTTGATGGTGCTGGATTGAAAGGGAATGCGTTCAGGGTGTATTTTCTCTGCAGCCACATGCAGCAGGCCAGCACACAGGCTAGGAAGTTAGACTTGGCCAGGTTGTAGGTTGTATTTTCTATCGGTGAGAAACAAATTACCCAATATGCTGTGGCTTGAAGCAAGAAACATCTGTTACTGCCTAGTTCCTGCGAGCTGGAATTCAGAATTTGGAAGCAGTAAGGCCTGGCAGTTCCACCTTGTGCTCTGTGGTGATGCTGTCAAAATGGCGGGTATAATCAGGAGCCAGTGCATCCCACCTGTGTGCCGCAGGGGACAGCTGGGGAAGGATTGCCAGTGAGGTCCTGCGAGGAGGTGCCCTATGACCCAGTAAGGCTAGTGAGTTTCCAGAGCAACCTGTGCTGATTGGCTTATCGGAAAGGAAGCAAATGAATAGCCAGATGAGGAGGTGCACTGGACATAAGGAGCACAGGCCTTGAATACAAAGGGTCCTCCCAGGGAGGTTGGAGTGCTCCACCCTTCCTGCATGTCAGCCCATCTTACCAACCCAGAGCCTCTTCATCTTTGTGTCAAAAGTTTGCATGAACCAATCTCCAGTTCTCCTCCCACCCCCACCCCCCCACCTGCCCCAAGAAGTGGAAGAGCAAGACTGAAAGTCCCCCCCCCCACCCCCCCGTGTCCTTGCTACAGAGATCGCCAACTTAACTGCTCTAGGGGCACCACCAAGTCAATTCCTGTAAATCCAGGTGGGGTGAAGAGAAGTTGTATGGGAACAACAAAGGATGGACCTGTCATTGCAAAAATCCTTGCATTCTAGATCTGTGTCAAGAACTGGGGATATAAAACATATATACTGATGGATTGATCTTAAGTAGGCCTCGACCCAGACTGAATAGTTCCTTTGAGTTCCTGCAGGACACTGGCAGGTCTGGGCAGGCTGCAGCCCTGTTACAGAATCTCCAAAGCCAGGGTCCTCTCATCCGATGCACAGCAAGCCAAACACTGACATCAAGGTGTGGAAGAAAATAAACACTTATTATAAAGTGCAGAGTACGAAGCCAGGCAGTTATCATTTCATTTCTGGGGTCCTCAAGGAATTAGCAGGAGTTGGGGATGAAGTTGGGGTGGAGAGGTGCACGTTTTGTGCATGTGCAATCTCAATGGTCCTGCTTTGATTGGTCTGTGAGCTCCTAAGAATGTTAATGATGATGAAGTGAGCTTCAGCCAGTCAGATGGAAGACTCTTCTAGCTCGTCTCCTGGAATTCCTTGAGAAACACTAAGATAAGACTAAACATAAAGATGTCACATATCAGGAATGGTGCTGGAGAGCTAATTAAGTCACCATTTAGGAAATTAGCCAGGGATGGAAGATATCACTCTTGAACTTTAACAAGTCTTTTTAAAAAAATATATTTTTATTTTTGTTTGAAAGACAGATTTTACAGAGAGAGGAGAAGACACAGAGAAAGATCTTCCATCTGCTGGTTCACTCCTCAAACGGCTGAAATGGCCAGAGCTGAGCTGATCAGAGGCCTGGAGCTTCATTGCCTTCCATGTGGGTGCTGGGGCCCAAGTACTTGTGCCATCTGCCACTGCTTTCCCAGGCCATAAGCAGACAACTGGATTGAAAGTGGAGCAGCCAGAACAAACCAGAACCATAGGTGGATCCTTAGTCTACTATGCCATGGCTTTGGCCCCCTAAATAAATCTTTTTTAAAAAAAAATAAATTGGAGTAGATGTTGTGTCAAAGCAGTTTAAGCCAATGATTTCGATGCCCAGATCCTGTATCAGAGTGCCAGTTCTGGCTTCTCTGCTTCCAATCCTGCTTCTTGCTAACGCACCTGGAAAAGGTAGTGAATAATGATGAAAATATTTAGCCATCCATTAGGAGATCTACATGTGTTCCTGGCTTCTGGCTTCAGCCTGGCACAACCCAGGCTGTGGTGGGCCTTTGAGGAGTGAACCAGTGGATCAAATATCTTTGTCTTTCCTCTCTTTGTGTTGCTCTACCTTTCAAGTAAATACATTTCTGAAATAAATAATTTTGAAAATATGTTATCTGTTTATAAATGACCTTATAAGTCTTGTTTTATTTTTACAGGCATATTTATTTATTTGAATGACAGAATGATAGATAGAGAGAAGGAAACACAGAGATAGTTCTTCCGCCAGCTGCTTCACTCTCCAAATGGTTCCCAAGGGCTAGGCCAAGCCACGAGTGGGGAACTCCATCTGGGTCTCCCACCCTGTTGGTGGCAGGGGCGCAGGTACTTGGTACATCATCTGCTACATTATCAGGCACCTGGGTTGAAAGTGGAGCAGCTGAGACTTGGACCAACACTCTGATGTGGGATGTTGGCGTCACAGGTAGTGACAGCCTGCTGTGCCACAGTACCCTCTCATGAATCTTGTGTCAGGCATCCTGTCGGGCCAGCTGTCCCACTCCATTCAATGAGCTCATTTGCAATCATAATATAGGCAAGGCAAGGAATTTTTAAGCTAAGGGAGGAAATCAGGGGAGCTATCAGGAGTAGAACCTGACAAGACCCATGATCTGCATCCACGGCACCGCGGGCTCAGCTGCAACCCCACACGGTTTCTGCAGTACCACAGTCTGCCACATAGTGACTGCTGGGTGACAGAGGGCTTGTGGGCACATAGCCAATAGGGGCCAGAATTAGGAGCTCAAACTAAAACAGGGTGAAAGGAGAAAGAAAGAAGCCTGTTGAACAAGTGGCTAATCCAGAGATTTGAACATTCTGAGGCTTAACCTGGATCCCTCATATTCAACAGTGTCTGCCACCATTCTTTCTTCTTCTTGAGGAAGCCTGTATTGATTTGTGTTATTTACAATGAAGAATGATTTGACCGGAGTCACAGTACCAAGGGGTAGAACAGAAAAAACACCATGTGAGTGGTGCAAGCTGAGAGTGACTGGAAAAAATATTTTGAGAAACAGTGGTAACATTGCTCTTTGGGAAAGATTGACTTGAGTCTAATTATGGGCTGTAGGGCATAAGCTGCAAGTTGAGGGCAGAACCAAAGGAAAGTTGATTTGTTTTGCTTCAAAATAGAAATTTATTTTTTTAATCTGACTTCCCAAGAGGAAAATTTAGGTTGCCTCCAATTTGGCTTAATTATGAAGCTGTCAAGAACAAAAATGAGAATTGTTACGTACTATCCAAAACTTTAATGATATCTCAGATTATTCTTTTAAAACCAAATTGTAAAAATTGGAATTATTTTGTCAGAGTACTGAGCTATCTTAAAATTTAAAAAAGAAATCAGGCCCGGCGTGATAGCATAGTGGTTAAAGTCCTCACCTTGTACGTGCCAGGATCCCATATGGGCGCCGGTTCTAATCCTGGCAGCTCCACTTCCCATCCAGCTCCCTGCTTGTGGCCTGGGAAAGCAGTCGAGGACAGCCCAAAGCCATAGGACCCTGCACCCATGTGGGAGACCTTGAAGAGCTCCTGGCTCCTGGAGGAATGAAGTTACCTTTCAGAAAGATTAAAATAATTTATATTTTTTGCCAACAGTGAATGAAAGTGCTTAGTTTCCCAGGGTATTCATGCATTTTGATATTTTTGAGAAAGAGTTAAAAAGTGACTTCAGTTTGTATTTGGATATGACCAATGAATTTGTACTTTTTTCATTATTGTATTGAAGAACTGCTTGCCCAAAGACCTCTGCTCTATCCTGTGTCTGGGGCTTCTTATTTTGCTGGTGAACAAAATCCGACTCAGCCCACGTAGGTTTACTCCTGACAAGCCCTCACAAGGTGGTCACCTGGTCCCATTGTAGAACTGAAAGTCCCATTTCCTGGAGACACCTGAGTCATTGGCAAAAGGACTGTCGTGGTCACCCAGCTTCTGGAACCTGAGGGACCAGGCATTCTCTTATGTGGCTCCCAGCCCTCCACACAACCATCCCACAAATGCCTGTGGGAAAATGTCAGTACGAGATCAGGCACAGTTCCTATGAACGTCGGGCAGGTGCCTCCTGTGCGTCGTGCCCTGCTTCTCTGAATATGTCACATCTCTCCTTTTTATTTTAACGATTTATTTATTCTTATTGCAAAGTCATATATAGAGAGAGGAGGAGAGACAGAGAGGAAGATCTTCCGTCCAATGATTCACTCTCCAAGTGAACACAACAGCCAGAGTCGCACCAATCCGAAGCCAGGAGCCAGGTCTCCCAAGCGGGTGCAGGGTCCCAAGGATCTGGGCCGTCCTTGACTGCTTGCTTCCCCAGTCCATAAGCAGAGAGCTTGATTAGAAGCATGACTGCTGGGATTAGAACCGGCGCCCATATGGGATCCTGGCGTGTTCAGGGCAAAGACTTCAGCTGCTAGGCCACCGCGTGAGGCTCTGAATAGACCACATCCTAGGGAAGTGTTGGCGACCCCCTCCCCAACGAATAGGACCCAGCCATTCCCAAAAGAGAAATCCCATCTGATCCATTTCCCTCTAAAATCTAAGGGTGGTAAGGACCACGGAGAAGGGTGATAAGGGCATGACGAATGGTGCCCTGAGGACACCTGAAGGAATTCAGCTGCCAGGAAGGCTAAGAGCCACACAGTGAAAAAGTAAACCTAACTGCTAGGAAGTTTGGCGGAGCAGCAGCCTTGTTGTGCCCTACGTGGAACCCCAAACCAGATGCACACTGCCCACGCTCCCAGGACTTCTTGCCCCCTCCCTCCCTTCCCAGTTCCTGAGTCCTCAAATGGCACCTGGCAGACTGCTTTCTCTGTTCCCCGGGGCCTAACTGATCTCATGTGTCTCCTTTATCAGATGAGGTGTATATGCTGCAAGATTTTGAGTGAATTATTTTCCTCAGGACAGCCTGTAGAAATGAGCACCCCTAGAGATGGTTTACCCAAGCAAGCACTTATGCCCACATGGTTGATGACAGGCAAAAGCGCGGAGAGAAGGGACCAGGGACGCTTGCTGTTTGAAGTTTCCCCTGCTGATCACCACATTCCATTGGGCCGGGCGTTTTTGATTCCAATGAAGAGGCTTCTGAGAAGACCATGAACCCAATGAAGCAAGAACAAAGACCTGGCTTCTTTTCCCTTTGTGGCACCGAATGCAGAACCTGTATACAGTAGGAGCTAAGTAAGTACAGAACTGATTGCATCTAGCCTCCCAGATTGGGGGGAGGGCATGCAAAGGCGTGGGGGCGGAGGCGCTGAGCCCTGCCGCTGCCTGCCGCAGCCTCTAGACTACTGGAAAATTCGAATGAAAAGCCTGCCAGACCTCTAACGAGAGCTCAGCCGCAGTGGGCTGGGATTGCTCACTGTGTTTGGTTATAATTAGCAGCACATTCTGCCATGGCAAAGCAGGCAGCCGGGCTGGGGAAGGGCTGCCACCCTCGCAGCCACCAGCAACCTCGCACCCCACGCCCCCCCCGCAGCCGCCCTCAGACACACCCCCGGACTCCTTCCCTTCCCAGCCCCGCCTGTCCTGCACCCACAAGCCGGGCCTGTGGCTGGCAGATCTTGATCACTGATACTAGGTCAACGTCAAGCCCCTTTGGGAGGCCAGGGCAGTAGAGGGGGAGGAGATTGCTTTACTGTAACTGCATGTGAGAATGGGCTGAAAAACTGAGCACACCTAAGTGTGAGACCATGTATTTGTCTGCAAAGTGCAAGCAGTATGAATTCAGGCAGGGGAGCCTGGGTTTTCTCTCTAAGTGTTTATTTTCCTAAGATTTCTTTATTTCTTTATTTATTGGAAAGGCAGATATACATAGAGGAGGAGAGACAGAGGAAGATCTTCCATCCGATGATTCACTTCCCAAGCGGCCGCAAAGGTTGGAGCTGCGCCAATCCGAAGCCAGAAGCCAGGAGCTTCTTCCGGGTCTCTCATGTAGGTGCAGGGTCCCAAGGCTTTGGGCCGTCCTCGACTGCTTTCCCAGGCAACAGGCAGGGAGCTGGATGGGAAGCAGGGCTGCTGGGATTAGAACCGGCGCCCATATGGGATCCTGGCGCATTCAAGGCAAGGACTTCAACCACTGCACTATCGCACCAGGCCCTTATCTAAAAAGGGGACAATAATAACAATAGTCATCTCTCTTAAGAGTGAGACTTAGAAAGGGATAATTCTCCTAAGGCGCTTGGCAGAGGCCTGGTGTGCTGTTGCCACTCAGTGTGCGACAGGCGCCTTCCTCTTTCCTTTCTTCACTGGCTGCTCCCCTGCTGTATTAGCAGTCCACTACTCTCACTCCTTCTCCGAGGAACAGGCTTGCAAGGAAGGGAGGGTCTGAGTAAGTGGCTAAGCACTCTGTTAGGAGAAGCGGTCTCATACTTTAAAATTGTGACTTGTAGGACAAAGCATATTTTACAAAGTAAGAGGACACATCTGCATGTCAGAAGATAAAGCAGAAATGAAGGTTTTGCAAACAATGCTCACCCTAGCCAAGTGCCATGTTCCATTCTTTTCCCTTCCCTCTCCTATCATGTATGTTATTCTACTTGTACCACATATATAACGATTTATATATAAACCAGAAACCTTATAATCTTTTTTTTAAGATTTACTTTTTTTATTGCTAAGTCAGATATACAGAGAAGATGACAGAGAGGAAGGTCTTCCGTCCACTGATTTACTCCCCAATTGGCTGCAGCAGCCGGAGCTGAGTTAATCTGAAGCCAGGAGCCAGGAGCCTCTTTCCAGGTCTCCCAGGTCCCATGAGGACAGCTTTGAGCTGTCCTCGACTGCTTTCCCAGGCTACAAGCAGGGAACTAGATGGGAAGCAGGACCGCCGGGATTAGAACTGGCGCCCATATGGGATCCTGGCTCATGCAAGGCAAGGACTTTAGCACTAGGCTACCATGTTGGACCCAGCTTTTCTTTCGTTTATTTATTTGAAAGGGAGAGTTACAATGGAAGAGATTTTTCCATTCACTGTTCACTCCCCCAAAATGTCTGCAGCAGGCAAAGCCAGGAGCCAGGAGCTTCATCTGGGTCTCCCACATGGATACAGCGGCCCACATTTAGTTCCAGGTTGTCAATGAGGAGGATTTTTGTGTAAGTTTTGGGGGGTTTCAGGATGTTGCTATTCCAGAGGGCAGGTGTTTGGTGCAGCAGCTAAGATCCCTGCTTGGGGCTGCCACTGGGAATGCCTGCAGCCCACATCACAGTGCTTAGATTGGACTAGCGGCTCTTGCGTCTACTTCTAATTCCAGCTTCCTACTCATGTGCACTCTGGAAGGCAGTAGAAGCTGGAAAATTACTTGAATCCTCACAACCCATTTGGGAGACCAGGACCCACAGTCTGACTTGGTCTAGCTCAGCTGTTGTGAACATCTGGGAAATGAACCAGCAGATGCAACAGCTCTGTCTCCATCACCTTTTGTGTGAACATCTGCTCTTTTCAAACACAATTTTCAAATACAGTAAACTTCAATTTGTTTTTAAGATTTTGCTTATCGCCACAAATGTTTATTCAACACACTGTCCTTTTACTATTTATTTTTCAGATTTGTTTATTTATTTATTTTTTTTTAAAGATTTATTTTTATTATTTTTTCATTGGAAAGGCGGATATACAGAGAGGAGAGACAGAGAGGAAGATCCTCCGTCCGAGGATTCACTCCCCAAGTGAGCGCAACGGCCGACGCTATGCCGATCCGAAGCCAGGAGCCTCCTCCGGGTCTCCCACACAGGTGCAGGATCCCAAGGCTTTGGGCCGTCCTCGACTGCCCTCCCGGGCCACAAGCAGGGAGCTGGAAGGGAAGTAGGGCTGCCGGGATTAGAACCGGCGCCCATATGGGATCCCGGGCGTGCAAGGCGAGGACCTTTAACCACTTGCGCCACCGCGCCGGGCCCTGATTTGTTTATTTATTTTAAAGGCAGAGTTACACAAAGAGTCAAAGAATGTGACAAAGAAATCTTCCATCTTCTAGTTCACTTCCCAAATGGCTGCAATGCCTGGAATTGGGCCAGGCTATAGCCAGGAGCAAGGAGCTCCTTCCGGGTCTTCCACATGGGTGCAGGAGCCCAAGCACCTCAGCCATCCTCTGTTGCTTTCCCAGGTACATTAGCAGAGAACTGTATTAGAAGTAGAACAGTCAGTTTTCAAACTTGTGCCCATGTTGCAGCATATCAATATTGCAGGGATGACCTGACTCACTTCGCCACAACCTCAGTTAAAAATACAATGAAAATAAATTTTTAAAAGATCAGAGCCTAACACATGGGTTCAATCAGATAGTCTTTCCCTTATAAGTGCTGGGATCCCATACAGGCACTGGTTCATGTCCTAGCTGCTCCACTTCCTTTTCAGCTCCCTGATTGTGGCCTGAGAAAGCAGTGGAGGATGGCCCAAAGCCTTGGGACCCAGAAGAAGCTCCTGGATCCTGGCTTCAGATAGGCTGAGCTCCAGCCACTGTGGCCACTTAGGGAGTGAACCAGCAGATGGAAGATCTTTCCCTCTGTTTCTGTAAATCTACCTTTCCAATTAAAATTAATAAGTAAATTAATAAATAGACTACAGGAGATGGGCTGGTGTGATGACCCAACTAGCTAATCCTCTGCCTTCAAGCGTTGAGATCCCATATGAGCGCAGGTTCATGTCTCAGGTGCTCCACTTCCCATCCCACTCCCTGCTTGTGACCTGGGAAAGTAGTAGAAGATGGCCCAAAACCTTGGGTCCCTCTACCCATGTGGGAGACCCAGAAGAAGCTCCTGGTTCCTGGTTTCAGATCAGCTCAGTTCTGGCTATTGTGGCTATTTTGGGAGTAAACCAGTGGATGGCAGATCTTCCTCTATCTCTCCTTCTTTCTGTAAATGTGACCTTCCAGTAAAAAATAAATTAATCTTTAAAAAATTGAAAGAATCAAGCTATTCCTAGGGAATCAAGGAGGCCACTCATTTTTTGCGAGATAACTCCCTCAGCTGAGGATCCAGCAAATCAGTCAAACATCACGATGTTGAGGTGCAAGCGAAGAGCTATATTATTTGGACTCAACCAGACAGGAAATGCTCTGAGCTATTTACAGTTTTTTTCCACAACAAAATCAGAGCAGGTGGCCTTGCAAGTACTTATGAGGACAATAGGATAAAATATTTAAAGCTGGATCTGTCTTGGAAAGTCCCCAACTTGGAAGATTACATGGCTACCATGAGAAGTAGAGAATTTGAATGCCAAGAGAGCCAAAAGGAGGAAAAAGTTCTCTCCTATTCTCTCAGGTCTTGCCCTGTGATTCAAGTGAGGGGAGCCTTGGATTTCCAGAATTTTCTGGGACACCAGAAACTTCTCCAAACATGCTTGAGGGGATTTATTAAATACTTAAGTGCTTCTATACAAAGACTGGATTCTAACTGGTAAAAAGGAAAAACAGAATGAAGAGAAATAGGAGGCCTCTGGAATATTTCCTAGTTTTGCTTCCAGCTGATTTGGCTCCCCTTTGTCCTGAGTCAACCCCACCCCTGCGCCCTGCTGTCACATCCCCACGGAGCCCTCAGCCAACTCCAGCAATTAACAACTTGACAGTGGCCAAAGGCAACGGTTGTTATTGCAGGAAGAAGAGTGATGGGGCTGTACTGAACTTTCATAGTTGGCTCTTCTCTCCATGGATCAGCTCCACATATGACAGTAATGTAACTGTGTCCTCCTTGTCACTCAGGGCCTCAGCTGCATGGGCTCCTCTTTGCTCACCTGAAGTCGAGGCTTGGGAAGCTGGACTGGAGAAACAGTTCCAGGAAAGGTCTCATGGCGCTCTCCTCCAATCTGCCCTGCACCTCCATCTGCTACTTCCAACCCTAGCTACAAACTCTGCCCTTGTCTACACTTCTCAGTTGCCTACATGGCCTGCTGTGGGCTCCTCAGGAGGAATGGGACCACAGAAAGGATGCTGGTCACAACCCTGCTTCAGGTCTTGGGGATGAAATGGGATAAGACAAAGGAGAAGCTCCTCTGAGGATGCTCTCTGATCTCCATAGGTCTGCCAAGGGCAGGTGGAGTCATCTCTCAAGACCTCTTTCAACCCCTACTGCTCTATGGTCCAGCTCATGAGAGCAACATCAGGCATACCACCCCCCCAGCCTAGAAGCTAGAGAGTAAAATTTGAAGTTTCTTTAATCCTTTGTCCCATTATCTTACTCCAAGCCCCAATCCCACTCTTCCTTGGTTCTGCACCTTCTGGAAACAGTGCCATTGATGACAAGCCCCAGCTGTGGTTGCTTTCTACCATCTGCCTCCTTTGCCCACTTGTTTCCTATGTCTCTGTTTCCAAGAGTGTAATTGTGACTAAATTACAGGGTGATACTAATAGGGGGCTGAGAACCCAGCTAATGGCTCACTGTTCCACACGGCACGATTGTAGTAATCACCAAGCTCCAGGCTCCTGTGCATTAGTGGAAGGTTGCAGGAGTTTCCTGGCCCACGCTCTCTCCACACCCCTGTCTGAGCAGCTGACTGCAGTTCACAGGGCAACTATTGTAAACCCAGGCGCAAGAGAAGATAAACACAACATGATTGAGAGCAAACGGAAAATGCAAGAAAACCTAGAAATAAGAAGTTGAGTCTCAGCACAAGAGTTAGCAAAAGGAATTCATTGGGTTCAATGTTTCAAAAAATTTTGGAAAATGAAACTTAAATAATCCAATAAATTATGAAAGGAGCTTTGCCCTGGGGTTTTGAGGAGGAGATATGGCTCAGGAAATGCTAGGCCTTTCCTCACTGTGGTCCAGACTCAGCCTGATGGGAGGGCACATGGTAGCAGCTCCGTAGAGCTAATCCACACCCCAAAACACTTCAAACAGGCACCCACTCACAGCACCACAGTCCCATCTAATAGTGGCTGCACTGGGAGAGAAGGAAAATGACATGACATGGTCCCCAGCAGCAAGGTTCCCATAGCCCAAGACCAAATGGAAGCTAACTAGAAGTAAGCCTCATGTCTCACGCTTCCCCACTCCCTGGTCAGGAAGCACTTCAGAGGCTCTCACCGCGAGGAAAAGAGACTGCTTTCCTCAGTCTGAAGTCACGTCACCTGAGGTTCAGAGGACTCGGTGACTTGCTCAAGGTCATGGACAGTACCAGTGTCTGAGTTCTTCCGGCTCTTGCTTCCTCCTGCAAGGAGTCTCAACAATGTCTTCATCTGTTCTCCAAAATATGTGCCCATTCAGTTGCTGTGCCACTTCATACCAGTCCATGGAGATGCTGGGAAACAGGAGGGAATCTCTCTCACCACTTCCTGGTCAGAGCAGAGTGCCACACAGGCATGCCCCAAGGCCTTACAGAATGTGCTTGACATGGCTCTATCCCCTTTGAATTACATCATTCTCCCTAGTCCCCACCCGCTACACACACACTGAACTCAGACCCTGCCTTGGATCCATGAGGGTGTCTGGCTGGGAAAATAATTCCACATGGCAGACAGTATCTCATGCTTGAAAAAATAAAAGTTAATGTCATGTTAATGCTCAGAAACTAAATAATAGGATTGTTTCAGTTCATGATGTATCATAAATCAAGTGTCATGAGACATTAAAATAGAAATTTTCGCTGTGTTGCAAATAGATAACAAATTCCTAAGCGAAATGCTAGACCAGGGTTTTGTCACAGAAGAGGCCAAGAATATTTAAGGAACAAAGGAATTAAAGATTGGAGAGAACAGTGCCCTGAATTTCACAGCATCCCCATCACAGTCAGAGGTGTCAAACCTGAGACATTAAAATGGCAAAAGGTTACCGCATGTAGGAACTGTCTGCTCACAGGCATACTGGGCAAAGATATGAACCACAGCTGGGGTAGCTTGGCCTGAGATGACCAGTGTGTTCCCTATAAAATGGGAGCAGCGATAGTGTAATCTTGAGGAATAAATAAAAGCATGCACAGGAAAGCCTCAGCACAACACTTGGCACTGCTGATTTCTATTACAACAAGGCACATACCAGGGCAGTAGCCTAATGGCTAAAGTCCTCATCTTGCACGCACCAAGATCCCATGAGGACACCGGTTCATATTTCGGCTGCTCCATTTCCCATCCAGCTGCTTGTGGCCTGGGAAAGCAGCAGAGGGTGACTCAAAGTCTTGAGACCCTGAACTTGTGTGAGAAACCCAGAAGAAGCTCCTGGCTTCAGAATGGCTCAGCTCCGGCTGTTGCAGCCACTTGGGAAGTGAATCAGTGGATGGAAGATCTTCCTGTCTCTCCTTTGTAAATCTGACTTCCCAATAAAAATAAATCTTTTAAAAATAATAAGGCACATACCAAGTGGCCCCAGTCATCTATGTTCTGGACTGTATAACTGCAAGGTGAGGGGACTTGAAAAAAAAAAAATACAGGGGCCCAAGTTCCAGCCTGTGCTCTCCTCAACTCTTTGCCTTCAGCATGAGTTCCAGAGCACACACACACTCACACACACACACACCCCCTTCAGCTGCAGTTACACTCAGCAGTAGAGGCAGTTGTTACAAGTGGGTGAAAGTTAAATGTGTGAATTGCAGGAGCCTCAATGGTTCTGTACTCTGTCCACTTTTGCCATGTCCTTCTAGAGAAAGCCTCAAAAATAGTGCAGAACCAACTCTAGGATGAATGATTTCAGGATATCTTGAAAAATTAGAGACCCAAGGAAATAAGGCTTAGTCAAGTTGTAGGGAGTTGTGAAGAAACCGGTATTTGCTGTCTTGTTGAGCAGAAAGGACATTTGGTTATTCATCAAGGCAAGTAATGGTTTGGCTTGGACCAGAGGAAGGAAGGTTGTTGCAGAAGCTGTGAAATGATCGCCAATAGGAGGCCCACAGACACCTTGTGACTGGCTACCCCTGAGCATTACCTAAGGCTGCCCTATGCTAGGAAGGTACATTCAGGGTGAGCTATAGTGGTGAAAGGGGGTGGGAAGGTCTAAAGGCTATGGTATCGTGCAGTGAAAGGATGTCCTCCTCAATGGTGGAAGGAAGAACTCTTTACACAAGTGAAAATGAAAGAAGTCATTTAAGGGTACTATAGGTGGGGAAGGATAGGAAAGAAGGACAAGAGTAAGAATTTTAAGGTGTGGGCATTTAGCACATAAGTTGAAACAGCATTTGGAATGCCTGTTTCCAACACCGGAGTACATGGTTCAAGTCCTGACTTCTCCACTTTAGAACCAGCTTCTTATTGTGCACCCCCCCCCGCCACGAGGCAGGAGGTGACGGTTCAAGTACATGGGTCCTTGCCACCCCTGTGGGAGATCCGATGGAGTCTTTGGCTTGGCGGACCTTAGCTGTTGTGAGCATTTGGGGAGTGAACCAACAGACAGAAGATCTCTCCATGTCTCTGTTTTACATCATTAAAATTCAAATAAATAGAATTTTTAAGGGGATGATATTTTTTTAGATTATTTGGTTAGGCACAGTAGTAGATGACACCTTTTTAGCATAGCTTTATTGAGATATAATTAACATGTCATGTAATTCACCCATTTAAAATGCACAATTCCAAAATGAGTATTTGGCCAAGCAATGAAGATACCAGTTAGCACCTTAATTCTTTGCCCCACTCTAGCACCTTCTGGTTCTGTGGACACTGGAAAGTTGGCAGTGGTTATTTTGGGGAATATGCAGAAGGAATTGGCATGAATACGTGGTATTTAGGGAGAATAGTCTCAGAAGCAGAACTAAGAACCAGTGCTTAGTACAGACTATCTTATTAAAACTCCAATCTATAACTGCACTGTGGTCCTAAGTTTTAGACTAATTAAACTAGATTCTCATAGGTAAACTATGCCATCCCAAAAAGAAATACATGAGGGAACACATGTTGAAATGTTTCAGAAAATCCAACATATTAGATAATTAAAAATATCAAATGGTAATTTTCATTCGAAATGTTTAATATATTATACATTTTAAACACTTTGGTTTGAATTGTAAATAGTTTTTTAAGAATTATTTATTTTTTTATTGGAAAGTCAGATATGCATAGAGGAGGAGAGACAGAGAGAAAGATTTTCTGTTTGATGATTCACTCCTCAAGTGACTGCAACGGCCAGTGAAATTCCAATCTGAAACCAGGAGCCAGTAACCTCCTCCAGGTCTCCCATGTGAGTGCAGGGACCCAAGGCTTTGGGCTGTCCTCGACTGCTTTCCCAGGCCACAAGCAGGGAGCTGGATGGGAAGTGGAGCTGCCGGGATTAGAACCAGTGCCCATATGGGATCCCGGTGCGTTCAGGGCGAGGACTTTAGCTGCTAGGCTACGCCACTGGGCCCAGAGTTGTATAGTTTTATAAAGGACACAAAGATTTAAGACTTAGCCAGTAGATCACCAATAGTTTCAAGCAGCACACAGCATGCATTTTTTTTTTAACTTCTTCTAGTAATTACTTCCACATTCCCATAGTACACTGCTCTTTTTGGGTTTATCATTTGCAAATAGTACTACAACTTTCTATCACGGTATGTGAGGGTGTTTAATTCTCTTACAGCCCCATCCAAACTGCAAACATAATTATATCACAATTTTTCTTGGATCTATGCTTCATGTTTTAATTACCATGACTATGTAAATATTGTTCAAAGTTGAGCATATGCTATGATTTTATTTCATATTTTATAAGCTGGTTGGTTTTCTTGGAATCAATAATTGCTTCAGTTTAAAAATAAACCTTAAAATTTGGAACAATTTTAGTTTGCTAAATTGTTGCAGAGATAAAAGACTCCAGTTGCCTCACTCTCGTTTCCCTTATTATACTAGTGGGGCATCTCTGTCACAATTGATGAATCAGTAATAATTGGTTATAAAGTCAATACTTTATTCGGTCCCTCGGTTTCCCCCAATGTCGTTGATATTTTACTATATTGAAGTATAAAGTCTGCCTTTGATATGGCAGTTTACCCAACTTTCCTTTTTAAAATTATTTTTATTTATCTACTTTTTAATTTTTAAATTTTAACTGTATACCCTTGATTTTATTTTTTATTTATGAACAATTCCATAGGCTCTGGGATTGCACTCACCCCTCCCCAAATTACTCCCTACTCTCCTACTTTCTGTGACTGACACTTTTGATGATTTACTGACCGGCCAGATAGTTTGCAGGATGATCATCAGATAGGATTTGCACTCTTTCTCTCTTTTTATTTGAAAAGGAGAGCAAAAGAGAACCCATCCCCTTGTAAATACCTCAAATGCCCACAACAGCCTGGACTGGCTAGGTCAAAATAGAAGCCAACAGTCAAATCCAGGTCTCTCAGCTGGGTGGCAGGTACCTAAGCACTCAAGCGGTCATCACTGCCTCCCATGCAGCACGTGAGCAGGAAGCTGCTAGAGTAGAGCCAGCATCCTGGGAATTCCAATATGAGATACAGGCACCCCAAGTGACTTTTTTTTTTTGAAGGCTGGCATGGGGTTTATTGACAAAGGCACAACGTCCTCAGGCAGGCAGGTAAGGAGGCGGCGTGTCTTTCTCAGGCATCTTCACAGCCATTTCATAGGTTGGCAACACATACTGTGGAGGTGCTTCAAAGGCAGGGTACACGGCAAGTGACATTTTTTAAAAGAGATTTATTTATTGCAAAATCAGATATACAGAGAGGAGGAGAGATAGAGAGGAAGATCTTCCATCTGATGATTCACTCCCCAAGTGGTCAAAATGGCTGCAGCTGAGCCAATCCAAAGCCAGGAACCAGGAACCTCCTCCAGGTCTCCCACGCGGGTGCAGGGTCCTAAGACTTTGGGTTGTCCTCGACTGCCTTCCTAGGCTACAAGCAGGGAGCTGGATGGGAAGTGGAGCAACCAGGACACAACCGGCAGCCATATGGGATCCCAGCATGTACAAGGAGAGGACTTTAGCCACTAGGATACTGCGCCGAGCCCCCGAGTTTCATTTTTATTCCTTCCTCAAATCAGTGGTAAAGCAGACCAAAATCCAAACCACAGATGTTGAAAAGCCAAGGGCATGGGTTTTGTGAGGTTGAGCAAGAAATCAGTGTCACTTCATTTAACCTTCACAGTCCTAGAAGTATTATTATTGTTCCTAGTTTGTAGGCAAAGAAGCAGAGCTTACAGGGGCTGAGGGATTAATGCAAGCTCACCCACCTAGTAAGTGGTACGGGAGATTCGAACCCAAATGCATCTTGCCTAAAGCTCCTCTTGCAATTGCACCGCCATGCCTTTTAGAGATAATACAGAGAACCATGCTCTGCCACCTCGGTGGAACATAAGCCAGGAGTAAACCTTTGCTATTTGTGAAGCCACTAACATATGGGGATTTTGTTCCTGCAGTTACCTAACAGAAGCTAGCTAATAGCAACTTCAACTATTTAATACAAAGTGGGTAAAACTGGGAAATGGCATTAATAACAGTACAATGTAAATCCTGCTTGGTGAGAAACGCTACCGGGTTACTTTCTTCCCAAACCAGTTATTTACTTTTTTAACCTTGACAAAGGCTCAAAAGTGACAGCAGCCCTACAAGAAAAAAGTGAATCTGCCGGAATCTTTGAAATTCAAATAGTTAAATACAAATCCTTCATAAATATCTACAGAAATATATATTTTAACAACAATTAGAGAATTTGCAGACTCTATTGTCAGGTGAGAAATGTATTTGCAAAGTAATTAAGAATTTATAACACACTCTCTAAAACTGTGACATCAAAAAATGTTATTAACGAGTACCAGGCAAAAATAGTCATACATTTTTGGTGGGTGTGTGCCTTGGATTTAGTTGAAGTTCAGAAAATGCATTTAAAAATGACAAGCAGCTACTGTATCTACAAACCTGGAAGACCTGTGTTAGAGTCTACTTAAGGGGCCCTTCAGTTGCATACATTTAAAGCAACATCCACTTACTTACTCATGTTAGGGAAAATTACAACTACAAAAAAGGAAATTCTTATTTTTATTAGAAAGGCAGATTTATGGAGAAGAGAGACAGAGATCTTCCATCTGCTGGTTCATTCCAAAAATGATTGCAATGGCCAGGTGCTTTTTCCAGGTCTCCTATGCAGGCGATGGTCCTGAGGCTTTGGGCATTCCTCTTCTGCTTTCCCAGGCCACAAGCAGGGAGCTGGATGGGAAGTAGAGCAGCAAGGAACACAAACCAGTGCCCATATGGGATTGCCAGTGCCAAAGGGGAGAATCAGCTTGTTGAGTTACTGCTCCAGTCAATGACAATTTTTTCTGAATGCAGGTATTTTAGATTAAAAAGTTGACTCAGGGCCCGATGCGATAGTGTAGTGGTTAAAGTCCTCACCTTGAACACGCCGGGATCCCAAACAGGCACCAGTTCTAATCCCAGCAGCCCCATTTCCCATCCAACTCCCTGCCTGTGGCCTGGGAAAGCAGTTGAGGACAGCCCAAAGCCTTGGGACCCTGCACCCATGTGGGAGACCCAGAAGAGCTCCTGGCTTCTGGCTTCGGAGAGGCTCAGCTCCAGCCATTGCAGCTGCTTGGGGAGTGAACCATCAGATGGAAGATCTTCCTCTCTGTCTCTCCTCCTCTCTATATAACTGACTTTGCAATAAAAAAATAAATAAATATACCTTTTTAAAAAGTTGGATCTGTTACTTGGGTAGGTAAACTATCTTGAACACATTCTTTGTCACTACAGTTACTGTGTGAGAGCGGGACTTCAGTCTATAGCCGTACCACCTTGAATACTCTAGCTTGTCTGGTCTTGAAGTAAGCAGGGTCAGGCCTGGGTAGGCCCTGGATGAGAGAGCAGGATTTCAAAGGTGGAAGTGCCTCTTAGCTTTGTATGGACACGAATGCTTTCGTGGGAATGTGTTTTTGGTTAGCTGCTACTTTCACTACCTCAAAAAAGTGAGATTAAGAGGATCATATAGCGCATACTTAGCCTCGATTTCACCACTTACTGGAGCTACTGGAACTGGAAAAGCAAAAGTGGTACTGCACCATGTCTGGCAAAGTTCAACTGAACTTGAGTTCCTGGCACCACATGGAAAACCTGGAGTGAGTTCCAGTCTCCTGGCTTTGGCCTGGTTCAGCCTGGCTGTTAACAGCATCTAGGGAATGAACTAGTAGATAAAGCTGGTCCCCTTCCCCATGCCCCACCCTTGAAATACATTTCAAAAAACACTTTAAACAAAGAGAATGATTCTGAGAGGATGCAGCTCATCCAATGTAGTGTATTTTTTAAGATTTATGTTTTTGGGTCCCGGTGCAATAGCAGAGTGTTTAAAGTCCTCGCCTTGCACACCTGGGATCCCATATGGGCGCCGGTTCTAATCCTGGTGGCCATGCTTCCCATCCAGCTCCCTGCTTGTGGCCTGGGAAAGCAGTCGAGGACAGTCCAAATCCTTGGGACCCTGCATGCGCGTAGGAGACCTGGAAGAGCTTCCGGCTCCTGGCTTCGGATTGGCTGAGTTCCAGCCATTGTGGCCACTTGGGGAGGGAACCAGCAAATAAAAGATCTTTCTCCCAGTCAACTTCTTTCTGTGAATCCGACTTTCTCATTAAAAAAATCTTAAAGGTTATGGTTTTATATATATAATTTTAATTTAAAATTTATATTTTAAAATTTAAATATATATGTATTTTTAAAGGTAGTATTTTTGGCAAATAAACATTTAATTTTAAAAGATTATATTTTCAATTTAGTTTAGAGTCAGGCTTATTGCATTGGAATTATTTTAGAGAAAACTAAGAAATAGGAGAAGGAGCTATAGTAGTAAGAAATGAGAGGAACCATGGTTAAAAAACGTATCTTTGTGTAATATGCCATTTCGGGAATTACTTTCTAGCAAAGCTGTAGCTATTGTTACCAGTGGTGAGATAACAATTAAGGCAAGGATTAGACAAAAATAAAGGAGGAATCTAAGGATGAAAGATGCCAGTCATAAAATAAGATTACCAAAACTGTATTACTTGATGATTACTTGGGGTGAAAAAGTGATCTTTCAATGCACCGTGAAATGAAAAACAAGCCTTGTACTCATTGTGTCTAGCGCCTTTAGAAGTTTCCATAGAAACAACATCTTGCTCATCTGACACTCTGCTCAAACAGCAGTCAGCAAACAGTCAATGATATTCATTTTAACAGAGATTCGCTGGAAACAAAAGGGAGCTGCAGCAGAAAGCAGTCCTCAATATGATTTAGTATGGGAGGGGTCACATACAAGGGATCTTCACAAAGTTCACGGGAAATGTGTATTATCAGAAAATGAAGCATAGATTTAGAAATATTTATGTATCAAAATAAACTTTTTAAGGGATCACTGCAAAGGCACAATGGCTAAATGTTTATATTTTGCATGTGCTGGGATTCCATATGGGCGCCGCTTCATATCCCGGTTGCCCAACTTCCCATCCAGCTCCCTGCTTGTGGCCTGGGAAAGCAGTTGAGGACGGCCCAAAGGTGTGGGACCCTGCACCCGTGTGGGAGGGTCTTGGCTTCTGATGGTCTCAGCTCTGGCCATTGCTGCCATTTAGGGAGTCAACCAGGGGATGGAAGATCTTTCTCTGTTTCTTTTTCTCTGTAAATCTGACTTTCCAATAAAAATAAATCATTTTTAAAAATTAAAAAATAAATTTTTAAAAACATTCATTTTTATTAGTTTTTCAAATACTTGAAAGGCAAATCAACTGACAGGAAGAGACGGAAATCAGTCTTCATCTGCTGGATCACACTCCCACTGGATCACTCTCCCACAATAGCAATGGCCAGGGCTGGGCCAGATTCAAGTCAAGATCCCGGAGCTCCAGCCGGGTCTCCCACATGGGTGTTTGGGGCAAGGATGTGAACCATCAGTCACTGCCTGTTGGGATGCATTGGCAGGAAGCTGGATCAGAAGCAGAGCAGCAGACTTAAATCAGCACTCAGATAAGGGATGTAAACTATGCCTTTACTGTGTGGGTTAACCTGAGTGCCACAATGTTCACCTTAATTCAAAAGTAGAACATAAGAGACAAAGAAAAAAAGAAACCCTCCATGACCTCCAACAGGCTGCAATAGCCAAGTCAGGACCAGGAGCCAGGGGCTCCATCCTGGTCTGCCATACGACAACAGGAAGCTGGACTGGAAGCAGAGAAGCAGGGACTTAAATCAGTACTCCAGTACTGGACTGGGTATCTAACTAACTTAACTAACTACAACATAATGCTGGCCCTCCATAAACTTCTTTTCATTTTCATAAACCTTTTTAAAAGACTTTTATTTTTATTAATTTAAAGAGAAAAGAAAGACAGATCTTCCATCTGCTGGGTCACTTCCTGAAGGCTGCAATTGCCAGGTCTGGGACAGGCTGAAGCCAGGAGCCGGGAGCTTCATTCTAGCTCTAAGTGTGTGCAGGAGCTCAAGCACTGAGCCACCCTCCGCTGCCTCCCCCGGTGCAGGGAGCTGGGTCAGACAAGGAGTTAGCTGGGACTGGAATCAGCCCACATGGGATTCCAACACTGCAGGCAGCAGCCTAACCATTTGTCACAAAGCTGGCACTACCAAAAATTTTAAAAGTATCCTCTATATGAAATGAAAAGATACATACTATTTCTTTCCTTTTCAAAGAATATTTGTCGTGAATATTTTCAGACCATAATGTTGGGATCGGCATTATGGTGCAGTGGGTTAAACTGCCACTCGAAATGACAGTGTTCTGTAAGGGTGCCGGTTTGTGCTCTGGCTGTTCTGAATCGATCCAGTTCCCTCCCAGTGTGCTGGGAAGCAGAAGACAGCCCGAGTGCCTGAGGCCCCGCCACCTGTGTGGGAGATCCATATGCAATTACAGGATCCTGCAGCCTGGTTTGGCCCCTGATTGTTATGGGCATTTGGGGAGTGAATCAGTGGATGGAAGATCTCTCTGTATGTCTCCTCTCTCTCTGCATCTCCAAATAAACAAATAAATAAAATCTCACACAACAGCAAGCAGAGCAAGGGAACACAGAATCCTCAAAATCGGCTCTTTCCAGAGGCCAACTCCTGTGTGTAGTAGAACTCAGTATTCCTTTTTAAATAAAAAGTTATTTACTTTTATTGGAAAGGCAGATTTACAGAGAGGAGAGACAGAAACATCTTCCATCCATTGGTTCACTTCCTGAATAGCTACAATAGCCAGCGCTGAGCTGATCTGAGGCTAGTTACCTCTCTGGGTCTCCCGTGTGGACCCTGTGGGTACAGGGTCCCGAGGACTTGGGCCATCCTTGGCTGCTTTCCCAGACCATAACCAGGGAAGTGGAGCAGCCAGGACATGCACTGGCTCCCCTGTGGGATGCCGGAGCTTGCAGGTGCAAAATTGGCCCACAGAGCTATCATACTGGCTCCTAGTATTCCTAACCTTTTAAATGTCCACCTCATTTAAAAAGCCACACATTGGTACAAATGCTGAAAACTGTTCCCAGATTAGGGAGCCAAAACGTCAGTGCAGATCGCTCTGACACCGTCCTCCCTTGCCCCCGATATCCCCCATAACCGCCTTTGGAGGAATGGAGATCTTTGTTAATTGTATACAAGTAGATCTTCTTCCCATGCCAGTTACTTGTTGCATTATAACTTACATACCACATAATTACCTGCTTTAGGTATACAATTCCATGATTTTTGGTATATTCACGGTTGTGTAACTGTTATCACAGGTCAGTGTTAAGTGCTAAGAAAGTCATGAGAAATAGGGTCTTGTGATTTCAACCCTCACAGCAATTAACCCTTTGAATTTCTCCCCTATCCAAGTGATCAGCTTTAAAGTGGAGAGTAACTTTTTGTAAATGGCAATTTATGGAAAATAAAATGGCTTCTAAGATTGATAGTGGTAAAGTCCATATTTAAGAAATTGGCTGTTGGGGCAGGGCAAACAGGCTAATGCTCTGCCTGGAATCCCATATGGGCACAGGTTTGTGTCCCGGATACTCCACTTCCCATCCAGCTTCCTGCTTTTGGCCTGGGAAGATAGCAGAGGCCTTTGGGCGCCTGCCCCCACTGTGGGAGGCCCAGAAGTTCCTGGCTTCAGACTGGCTCAGTTCCAGTCACTGTGGCCATTTGGGCAGCAAATCAGTGAACAGAAAACCTTCTGTGTCTCCTTGTCTCTCTGTAAAAATCTACCTTTTAAATAAAATAAATCTTAAAAAAGAAATTAGCCATTTGTGGAGGCTGTTGGATAGAGGACGTGTCAGATATTAAACTGATAAGGACAGATACTACACTTGATCTTAACCAAAAGGCCGAGAGGCGATGTGTGGTGGCTGTTGGTAAACTGCCTGTGCATGAGTTTGGAACAACTCCCTGCTCCCGCCTCACCCGCCACCTCCACCCGGATCAACTCTAAAGATGAAGATGTAATCTAAGGAGCCCAAACTGGAAGTGGCTTTTATCCCAGCAGCAAAGATTCATCCCAAGTGGGGCTTTAATCTTGTACATAACTTTATCTTAGTCCTTCCCACTTTATTTTTTCCTTTTCCTTGGTTTCTTCATCCAGTTTTTCTTTTTAAAAAGAAATACCATTGTTTTTTCAAGGATGGCCCAAAGGCTTTAAGCAGGGAACTGAATTAGAACAGTCCACATAAGAACTTGTACTCATATGGGACGCTGGTTTTGCTGATGGAAAATAATCTACTATACCACAGCACTGGCTCCTCATCATCTAATTTTAATGATGTTTATGGTATCTCCATAGCTGTCTCATGTATTTAAGGAAATGGATTATTGTAACTAAATATGTAACATGAACACAATCATATTCAAACTCAGGGTGTAAATCTCTATCTTATTTATGACTATAGTTTCACTTTATTTGAATTACTGACATTTAAAAATCCCAAGATTTCACTAACAATTCCAGGATTCGGGGGTGGGTATGTTAGGCACAAAGATTAAGTGGCCACTTGGGACACGTGCACTCCCTGTTACAGTACCTGGCTGGAAGCCTGGCTGCTCTGCTTTCCACCCAGCCACCTGCTAACGTGGCCGCTGAGGGACGATGTGGGACAGCCCAAACACTTTGGTCCTTGGGTTGAGTTCCAGACTCCTGGATTTGGCCTGTCCCTCTTCTGTATTTTGCGGCCATTTGAGGAATGAACCAATAGATGGAAGATCTTTCTGCTTTTTAAGTAAAATGAAAATACCATTATTTTTTCAAGGATAGTCCAAAGCTTTGGGACCCTGCACTCATGTGGGAGAACCCGAGAAGGCTCCTGGCTCTTGGCTTTGGATTGGCACAGCTCCAGCCGTTGCGGCCATTTGGGGAGTAAATCAGCAGACAGAAGATCTTCCTCTCTGTGTTTCTGCCTTTCCAATAAAATGAAATAAATCTTTAAAAAAAAAACTTTAAAATTCAGGTTTCAGATGTCTTTGAGATCAGACGAGATCGGGCGCGCTCAGGGTGGTATGGCCGTAGATCAGATGTCTTTGGAAAAGAGCAGAAACTTTTTATTTCCTCCAGGGCCAGTATGCAAGGTTGTAGTCTCCAGGGCTCAGGGTTCTCCTAGCACAGCAGTGAATTGGGTAGCCAACCCTTGCACATTCTTCTTAAGATCTTATTTATTCAAAAGTTAGAGTTGCTTATACAAAAAGGGAGAGGCAGAGTGAGGGAGAGATCTTCCATCAGCTAGGTCACTGGGCTAGGAGCTTCCTCCAGGCCTCCTGTCTGAGTGCAGAGGCCCAGGGACTGGGACCATCCTCCACTGCTTTCCTAGACACATTAAGCCTCTTTGAGATGCCTGCATGACAGGGAATGGCACAATGCCAAGTAGAAAACCTTTTAGGGGAAACTTTCTAAAACTTTTTAAGAAAGATTTATTTTTGTTGGAAAGTCAGATATACAGAGAGGAGGAGAGACAGAGAAGAAGATCTTTCATCCACTGATTCACTCCCCAAGCGGCAGCAACTGCTGGAGCCGAGCTGATCTGAAGCCAGCAGCCAGGAGCTTCTTTCAGGTCTCCCACGTGGGTGCAGAGTCCCAAGGCTTTCGGTCGTCCTCGCTTTCCCAGGCCATAAGCAGGGAGCTGGATGGGGAGTGGAGCCGCTGGGATTAGAACCGGCGGGCATATGGGATCCTGGTTTGTGCAAGGTGAGGACTTCAGTCACTAGTCCATCACACCAGACCCAAACTTTCTAAAAACTTTTAACGTCAAGACTGCACGCGGGCACATCCCTTTCCTTGCGTGATTTTTGGAGAGCCATGCGGCCCAACTGATTCTGCACTCACTGAACCTCAGCTTCAATTCTGTTCCAGCAAGTTGGCCACTGCCAAGAGAGCTCCAGGTCCTGAATATGACGCACAATCAATTCCCCACCCGGCTGATCAAGTACCACCAGTGATGAGAGCACGGCCTGCTAGGAAACCGGGAGGGAAAACACAAGTGCCGAACCGGACGTGGAGCAGTGTTTAATGCTGAATGTTTATCCACGAACCTGAGCCGGGCCGGTCTCCACGGCAGCGCCGTTTCGCGGCTCCTGTAGGCTCGTGAGCCTCGGCGGCGCGCCCGGCTCCCCGAGGACGCGCGGGTTTCCAGGGCAACCGCAGGCCCCGCCCCCGGCAGCCTTTCCCGCCAAAGGCCGTTAGCGCCGCGGAGCATGCCGGGACGGGTCCCGGGCTGGCTTTCACGGGGCCGAGACGCTGCTAAAGGAGGCGCGTTCTGGGAGGAAGCCGCTGTCGTGGAAGGCCGCACAGGCACGAGGAGCGCCTTCGCAGGGAGGTTCCGTCCTTGCACTTTTAGCCCACGGAGCCGCGAGCGGCCACACGCCCCACCACCGCGCGGAGAGGAAGCGCCCAGGACTTTTTTCTTCCCAGTTGGTGCGGAGGGTGACGTCGCGCGTGCGTGAGCGCGCCTCTCGCGGCTCCGTTACGCTGCCGCGCGTGCGCAGTGGCGCCGCGGGGCCGCTTCCTCCCGCTCGGCTCGCGCCCTCCCCCCCATATCCGTGCGCCGAGCTGATAAAGGCGCCATTTTGGAGGGGCCGCGGGAGACGTGGTGCCGCTGCGGGCTCGCTCTGCCTCTCGCTAGGCTTGGTGGGAAGGCCTCCTGCTCGAGTCCGCGCTCGTCGTCGCCGCCGCCATCATGTCGGGAGGTGGTGTGATCCGTGGGCCGGCGGGGAACAACGACTGCCGTATCTACGTGGGAAACTTACCCCCAGACATCCGAACCAAGGACATCGAGGACGTGTTTTACAAATACGGCGCTATCCGCGACATCGACCTCAAGAATCGCCGCGGGGGACCGCCCTTCGCCTTCGTTGAGTTCGAGGACCCGCGGTGAGGCGGCACGGGGCTCGCGCGGCCTTGGAGGAGCAGGTTCCACGGTCTGCGCGGAGGACGGGGCGGGCGGGCCGGCGGCGGGGGTCGCGGGGCCGGCGGCGGGGGTCGCGGGGCCGGCGGCGGGGGTCGCGGCCCTAGGCCCCGGCCTGGGCCCGGCGGGTGGGGGGCAGGGCTCGGCCGGCCGCGCATGTGCCGCGCTCACCCTCCCGGCCTCCTGTGGTCCTGCAGGGACGCGGAAGACGCGGTGTACGGGCGCGACGGCTACGATTACGATGGATACCGTCTGCGGGTGGAGTTTCCACGGAGCGGCCGCGGCACGGGCCGAGGCGGCGGTGGGGGTGGAGGGGGCGGAGCGCCCCGAGGCCGCTACGGCCCCCCATCCCGGCGGTCGGAAAACCGAGTGGTTGTCTCTGGTGAGTTGACGAGCGTGTGTGGGTCGAGGAAGGGGTGGAGACCCAGCCCGTGTCCCGGGCTCTTGAAAAGCGCCCTTTTAGTTTGTTGGTTTCTTTAGTCGTGTATGGTGGCATTAGAATAGCAGTGTCTCCTCTACAGATGATTTTGGAGTCTGGATTCCAGCGCCTTACCAGCTCTCTGTGTGGAGTCTTAACATGTAATCGTTACGTGAATGTTTAGTTTGTGTTCTTCTAATGTGCACGCGAAGTTTTGATGTGAACTACACAACGAGTAGTACTGAGGGAAGAAAATCACTTTTCCAGGACTGCCTCCAAGTGGAAGCTGGCAGGATTTAAAGGATCACATGCGTGAAGCAGGTGATGTATGTTATGCTGATGTTTACCGAGATGGCACTGGTGTCGTGGAATTTGTACGGAAAGAAGATATGACCTATGCAGTTCGAAAACTGGATAACACTAAGTTTAGATCTCATGAGGTAGGTCATACACTTATTCTTTTCTTTGGCCAGAATTGGATACAGTGTCTTAACAATGGAACTTGAAGGTAAGGATTCAGGCAAGGGTGTCCAAGTAAATTGCCGGATTTCTGGTTTTAGTTACGTTGTGTTCATTCAGCATGCCTGCAACAGGTGAAAGCTTAGATCTTTCAATGGAAAGTTCTGTCTATCCAATAGGGAGAAACTGCCTACATCCGGGTTAAAGTTGATGGGCCCAGAAGTCCAAGTTATGGAAGATCTCGCTCTCGAAGCCGTAGTCGTAGCAGAAGCCGTAGCAGAAGCAACAGCAGGAGTCGCAGTTACTCCCCAAGGAGAAGCAGAGGATCACCACGCTATTCTCCCCGTCATAGCAGATCTCGCTCTCGTACATAAGATGATTGGTTTGGTGACACTTTTTGTAGAACCCATGTTGTATACAGTTTTCCTTTACTCAGTACAATCTTTTAATTTTTTTTTTATTCAAACTGTTTTTGTTCAGAGTGGGCTGGTGTTGAATCGCATTCTTGTGTAATAACCCCCCTTGCTCCTAACATCTACATTCCCCTCATGTCTTTGATAAACTGTATTTTAAGTGATGTCATAGACAGGATTGTTTAAATTTAGCTAATTCTCCATGCTCTTCAGACTGTGATATTGTGTACATGTCTATTCTGCTATGGTTTGTGTGACCTGGGATGTGGGGGGTGTTTGTGATTATCTTACCTGGGGAAGTTCTTATGTTTATCTTGCTTTTCATGTGTCTTTCTGTAGACATATCTGAAGAGATGGATTAAGGATGCTTTGGATTAAGGATTGTGGAGCACATTTCAATCATTTTAGGATTGTCAAATGGAGGATTGAGGAGGATCAGATCAATAATGGAGGCAATGGTATGACTCCAAGTGCTATTGTCACAGATGAAATTGGCAGTATTGACCTTATACTAAAATACAAGGGTGAAAAATGAGTAGATTTATTTTAAAATACTTGCAAACTGCTTCTTGGTGCAGTTGTCCTTAGCTGCAATTGCAGTGCTCTTTGCCTTGGCAATTGTGGCTCATTGTATTGCCCATTTGGTAACAATTTATTTTGCTCCCCTCCCCACTCCCTATTTTTTGGTTTGTTTTAATAGGGGACTAATGTGGAAAGAATTGGTTAATGTGTCACAGTGCTTAGTTACAACCGTTATATGTGACCTACTGTTGGTGTACATGTGGGTACAGGGTGTCTTTAATTCCGATGAGATAGAGTATAATATCAATACTGCTAAATCTGCATGTCCTCTGTGTGACTGATAGAGCGTTGCTATATCATTTTTTTAAAGACAAAATGAAAGCAGAATATTGAATTCCAGCATATTGGTGTAGATAATTTAGTTGGGAGTATTATAAGTCTCACCTTCCCCTTTAAAATAATATTCGTAATTGACTCATGTTTGAAACACTTTAATTTACAAGTTAAATTGCAGATGGGAGCATTAGATTTAGTTTAGACTTAGGTGGGTAGCAATACCAGTTAACTTTACAATTGCATAACTTTGCATTCACAAAATCTGTAATGCGCTGTTAAGTAACAAATGTTGGCATTATCAGTTGAAATGTAAATATAAGATGCTTCTTCAATTAGTCTATGATGGTTAAGTTTCTAAAGTTTATCTAAACGCCATTCAGAAACTTGTTTTGGGGAATTTGATAGTTATTGATGTACATCTGTTAAACTGATGACAGACATAACTCATCATTCCCCAGAAACCCTTTTTGATGACAGTATCTAACATTTTGCCTCCTCTTTTTTGGTTTTGCTGGTTATAAAGGTTTGGATTGGAGAGGGCTCACTGGATCCCAATCCTTGGAGCTGGATCATTGGATTCCAATCATAATGTGGATAGGATAGGGAGGATGAATTACAAGGATTCATGGAGCGGGATCAGATTTCCAGGAACATAGGAGTGGATTCCTGCCCCAACCAAACCGTATTCGTGTGGATTTTTTTATTCAACTTAATTGGCTATTCCAAAGAAATTTTTTTCCTATTTTTGACGATTGGAGCCCTTAAGATGCACGATGGAATTGTGTTTTGCATTTTTTGGTAAAAGGAGCAAAGCGAGGACCTGGAGATAATACGCTGGAGCAATCTCCTTGGAAGGATTCAGCACGAGTAGATGGTAAACGTTAAAGGGGTAAAGGGGGGTTTGTTTAAAATAGTAATCAGTAAGTCACTTCTACTAAATTTAAATAAAACAAAATTGGAGTTGAAAAATAAGTAGGTTTCAATTGGCTATTGCCGTTTTTCTTTGAAAAAATAAACATTTTTTAAAAAACTATGCATGGTTGTCCTTTTTCCTCTTCATGTAAGAACTTAACTGGGTTGACTAGTCTATCAATACTTTGAATTGATAAGACTCTTGATTCTTGTGTTTGTATTAGTAAATTAAAATTTCTTGAAAGGCAATCTAATAAATGGTTTTAACTGTCTCTTATTGTTGATTGTAAAAATCTTAAGATGAATGATAAGGCAGTTATTTATATGTAACAAGCAAATTGGTAGTCTCCGAAGAATGAATTCAATTCTTTGCTTAAGAGTGACTAAGAACTTGATGGACTTTAGTGCAAAATTGATTGATGGCTAGTAAATTAATGTTAGCCTTTGATAATACCAGTGAGACAATAATTGCTAGCAAAACAAAGGTATTTCTTTTTTGAAATGTGAACGCGGCACAGAAAAGTTAACTGTGTGAGCAGCTGATGGTTTATGCTTTGTAAAAATGAATCCACTCTTAGTCTTCTGTGCCCAGAGTTTTGGTGCTCTACCAAAGCTGTAATGACTAGTTTGTAGTTATGGCCCTTAGATGCTTGATTTTCAAGTTAAAACCTGATAGGCTTTCTCTTCTGAATCTTCACAGCTAATTAACAGTCTTCAAAATAGTTTTTATGCTCAACAAAATTAACTAGATTTTTAGCATTTTCTTTGGGTGCTGATCCTTGTGGGAAGCTGAACTTAAGGTTTTCTCTAGGTTTAAATTACCTTCAGCAATTTAGGTAGTGAAAGTGAACTCCAGTAGTGATGCCCATGAAGTTACTCGGTGAGTCTAGCTTAGTAGAGCTTATGCAGGGTCAGGAGTGAAGGAACGTTAAGAACTAGGATTGAAGTGCATACTGCAGTGCACTAGTTGTTCTTGGGTAAGAATTAGAACACAGTGGCCGAGAAGCAGAATTTCCTGTGGCATGCTTAATTTCTAGTATTGCCTCACATGTAAATTAGAGTACTCGGGCTCCTGCTAATGATTTTGAAAAGTCAACACTAGATTTAAATAAAAATTGAATTCATTTATGTTGAATATTTTGAGAATAAGACCAAAATGGTCTTCCTTCAGGATTGAGTTTTAAGCTAAATTCTAATCCCATATTGAAATAGTTACTCTTGATTGGCTGTAACCTTGGTTTACACTGAAGCCAGGACTTGGGCATACTTTAACTTTAGTTAATGTGATTAGGTGGCTAAAAACAGATAGGATAGTCTAGACTGCCCTTTTTCCTGCTGTTCTGAGTCCTGTCCTTTTGGGACTACATAAGCCGTATTGGCTTTTCTGCATTTTACTTTTATGTCCCGCTAAAATATTTTAGGGAAACTAATTTATTTTCTGACCAGGGAAAAGTTAAGTCTTTTAAGCAGCAATTACTTTTCATAACATCAGATTGAATAACTCACCTTGCTGTTCAGCCCACATTCTACTGGAGATAAAAAGGTAAGACCGATTTTCTGACTAATTGTTTGAGATCTGAATTTTATTTTAGAGATAGTGATTTTTTTAAGGATGTTGTTTGGAAATGTTCAATAGATTTTCACTGAAAATGCTTTTTTTCTCCAAAGTTTAACACAATTTTGAGTGCTCTTTAGCTACTTATTCATAGTGTTTGAATTTAATGTGACTTACTCTAGAATTCCAATTTTTGAAAAATTTGTTGTCTTTGAAACATGTTTTGGTCTTTAGGACGTGTTTATTTTCAGGTTCTGTGGTCAAGATAAATTTCTTATGTGTGCCTTTTTGCTTCCTTTGTATATGAAGTTTGTAATGAAATTACAAATAAGTTGTATGTATGTATTTACCATGAATAGTATTAAAGCAAGAAAAACTTAACTGAAGTTCTGTTGTAACATATATCGCTCTTTGGGTCTTAACCTGGCTTACATCACAGCATGAGAAGTGTGAAGGCAAAAAACATTCACAATCTCTTATTCATTGTTCTGAAGTCAGAAAACTCTTAGAACAAGTTTCTTATAAAGTAAATGTAAAGACCATTTAGAATTGATTGGTTTGTCCTGTAACTTGACACAGGCTGCTAAAGACATGGTATAATGCACTCGGCCCTTAGCAGGTTATTGCGAGTCCCAGATACAACTGTAGGAAAATACCCAGGTCTCATACTTCTGTGAATGAAGACAAGCCTGTTAACTTTGGTTCCTTTCTTGAGATGGAGTTTACCCATCCTTTCAAAGTGGGACCACTCTACAAGGAGACTTATAGCCCACGTTTCTTTTATATTTGTTAGCATAGTGGTCTCTTGTTCCAGTCGACCTTGTAGGTATACAGACAGCATGATACTCTTGAGTTGTCAGTGTAAAGGAACAGGTACCAAGCTGATTTTCAAGGAAAAACATCCTGTCTTAAGATTGTCCATTGAATTAAAGTAGACTCAACAAGTTCAAGTATACTACTAAACGCAGCACTAATTTCAGTGACTGAGAATTTCAGATTGCTTCTTGTAAAGCTATACCTGACCCTCCCTCCCCCACCCCCGAGAACTGTTTTTATTTGAAAAGGGACCTCCAGGAAGGAGCACAGTGACCACTAGATGAAAGCCAGGAGTCCAGACCTTCATCTGTCCCCTGGGTGTGTGATGGGCCGGGCTACCGAAACCACTTTCTTCCACAGGCACACTAGCAGGGAGCCATATATGGAAAGTGGAATAGGGTGCTCTGACTTGGGTGGTTTTAGTGTTGCAGCAGTTGAAGGGGCCATTTGATGCTTCAGTAGTTCAAAGAGCAAATCTCTGAGAACCTTAAAAATTCACATGAAAAATTAAAAGATTCCCACAGAGGCAATAGAGGTCTTCATTCACTTATCTGTCAAACTTCCCTAATGGCCAAAGCTGAGCTGATATGAAGCTAGGAGCCAAGGGTGCAAACTGGCACTCATTGGGATGCTGGCAATAGCATACGGCGGGTTAGCCTGCTATGTCAACATTTTGGCTCCTCAAAATTATGAGTTTATATATGTGCCAGGTCTGCTAAAAGGTTGCCGTTGCTCACCACTTAGGTGAGCAGAATGTATGAAAAGGTACATTGTCTTCATCTCAGAAGTACAAAGGAGGTAGTAACTACTTTTGCCATTCAACTTAGAGTAACGGAACTTTATCTAAAAAGATCCTGGGAATTAAGACCCTCTAACGATGCCAGGTTTATCCCCACCAGAAGTACCTCAAAAACAATTTGTAGGGATGCAAAAGTCCATCTTCACATTGCTCATGGGGGTGAGGGGAGGAGCATCATTTAGCCACTATGGGGAGCTGTGGCATTGAGGTTGAGACCCAAATACCCTTAAAGGTAGATGGCTTGGGTGAGTGTCCTTGTCATCTGCCCAGGAGTATCCTATCCATGTTGGGCAACTGGGTCTCTCAACCTTGAATAGACCTTAATTTGCAGGTCCTGACGATATCTTAAGATTATATCTGGGTTTGAAAGGGCTGAAGGCATGAATTTGCTTGTTTTTCTGAGTGTCTTATACAAGTGTTAAGAGTAGGAAGGCCAGGAGTAGGTGTGATGCAAGCAAGAAGCGGCCTTAAATCAGGAAGTATGCTTTCAAGTCTCTGTAGTGTTTGTGGTGTGAGAATTACAGGGGTAATAAGTTTCTGAGCATTAAGGTTTTTAATTGTCTTAAAACCATATTCAGTTTAGTCCTTGTTGGGCCTTATATAGATACAGGACATTTAGTTCCTTTGTTATGTATACTTAAGTATTTGAAAGAATTGTGGGGAGAGACAAAGTCTTCCATCTGCTGGTTCACTCCCCAGGTAGGCCCCAACAATTGAAACTGGGCCGCCTTCAGTTGCTTCGTGAGGCATATTAGCTGAGAGTTGGGTTTGAGCTGGGGCAACTGGGACTCTAACCAGCATCCACATAGAATGCTGGTGCTCAAAGTGGTGGCTTAATTCGCTACAATACAACATAGGCCTCTGCTTAACACCCTTGTATCTTGGGAGCTGGAGAGTGCCAGAAGCCTTACAGTTTAGTATTTATTGCTCATATCCTGTCTCCCAAAGCTTACATTACAGAAGAGGACAATACAAACTTGTGTAGTGTTTAAATTATGAACTAAGGATGCCATCTTAGAATTTTGAGATCTGCTTGTTAGAATTTAGTCATGGAAGGTGAGTGTGAGAACACTGAACTTAAAAACATTAGAAACTTACTAGTTTTGAAGCCTGACACAAAATGGGCAAATAGATACTTGCAGTAGAAAATAAGTACACCCAATTTAACCTGCCTGTTAAACTGACAGTACAGCAAGAGGCTACCAAAGGGAGTTGTAAACATGCTTGAAGGGATAGCAAAAACTTGTTTCTGTTAGGGAGCCTTACAGATGAATTTGCAGCAAACCATCAGATAGTAGTAGTTGCTAAGGTTTAATTCATAGAAGTGAGCTGCAGCATCAGCCCAATGAAAGGGGAACCCACAACCAGTAAAACAGCGGGGAAGACCTGGGCTGAGTGTTGGGTTATTAACAGTAGCACACCTAGAGACTTGAGTTACAAAATAATACACCAGGAGTAACATTGTTAAGGACTAGAAATGTAAGATGTTAACAGGGTAGCATTTACACTGCAAAGAAAAGGGTTGCTTCCTCCTCACATGTGTTTCCTGCCTTCATATAGCCTCCCTTACAGTGTCCCTGCTTTAAATCTTGATCGTCAGAGGTACTGCTGAAGGCTTGGCGAATACAGTGTAGAAGTCCAAATTTCACAAAATAGTGGTTAGCTGTGGGTGGATTATTGGAGAAAACATTATTACAGATTTCTCACTGTGGGTAGATCCTTTCCCAGTTATAGTAAAGGGATTTACATATTTTTAGGATGAGTGATGAGTGGAGGTGGTGGTTTTTCTTGGGTTAGGATGTCTTAATGATACCTCAAGATGCATACTCTGGTGTTCAGCCAACAAAATTTTCTGAGCATACATCAAAAGTAATTCAGAAAGTTTGTGGGGAATGCATTGTTGGCACCATTTTCCCGTGAGCCTTTGAAATGTCCGCGTGTAGTTACTTTCCCATGCTCCAGGTGGCACAGGGTACTCTGTTTCTTTGCCTCATTTGGTCAGCAGACTGAAGTATTTGTGACTTAATCGTATCATTCCTGGCATGTTTTTCTTCAGTGTTTTTAGTGTGTTACATGTGCATGCACTTAACATCCTGTTTAAGCCATTATTTGATAGGCTTTTTTTTTTTTTCCCAGCTACGTAGTAAACTCAGTAGAAGGGCTGTTGTGTGGATTTTTTAATTGCTTCCAAAATATCCTGTACTCTAGTACACACCTTAATGAATGAGTAGATTTGTTCATTAAAAAAAAAAAAAAACTAAGCAGATGTTCAGCATAACTTAGATTTAAGGAGCAGTGTAATCGATTTTGGGCTTATTGCCAGAGCAGTAACTTCAAGACTTTATGTCCTATGCTGCCCTTTTTAATGAAATTTTGAGAGTAAATGCAAGGGCATGTGACAAACCACTAATCCTAATGATAAAGTAATAGCTGACTGCTTTATAGAGTACTTTGATTCGTTTTATATTTCATGAAGTAGAACGTTTGTTCTCCCACTTTGAGGAAAGAGATTCAGAAATATTAAGGTGACTAGCCCAGAAATTGGATGTGGGTCTTAATTTTTCTACCATAGTGTTTTGAGAGTTTTTTGGTTTTTGCTTTGTTGCTTAAGACTTTTTTTCTGAAATGAGAGTGGAGTTGGGTTAGATTTTCCCTCCAGTGTTTCACTTCCTAGGTGGCTGCAATGGCTAGGGCTGGGTCAAATCAAAGCCAGAAGTGTCTTCCAAGAGTCCCCACATATCAGATTGTTGGTTTTGTTTATTTTAAGGCAGTCTACTGTATTTTCTGATTATGAAGTCCTCTGGGAATGAGTGAAGTCTTCCACCCAGTGAACACCAACTTGCAGTACCTACCTGACACCACCAGGGTGTCCCCTAGTACCGTCTAATACATGTTCTTGCCGTGAGCGCAGAGGGCTGTTCCAGAGCTGAAGATTTTGTGGTTTTAGTCACCATGGCCTGGAGCCCAGCAATGAGAAAATGAGATGTTTAGCTCCCTGACTTTCTAATGTTTAGCTGACAGCAAGCTCTGAGGGAAGTGGCCAGGGACTGGCCCACCACCCATAAAAACAAAAGAACTTATGAATGTAAATTTCTACAAACATCTACATTTGTTTTAATAGTTGAGTATGCACTTAATTTCACAAATCAAAACCAGATTGATGAGTTAAAGATTTGATATTGGGAAGGCAGGTTTCTAGAGAGAGGGAGAGACAGATCTTCCATCCACTGTTAATTCCCCAAGTGGTTGCAACAGCCAGAGTTGAGCCAATCTAAAGCCAGAAGCTTCTGGGTCTCCTACTCAGGTGCAGGGTCCTGAGGTTTTGGGCTGTCCTCTGTTGCTGTCCTAGGCCATGAACAGGGAGCTGGATGGAGGTGGAGCAGCCAGAACACAAACCAGTGCCCATATGGAATCCTGGCTCATGGCCCTAGATGAGTTCTAAAAGTTTATGTAGCTAATTCCCCCACTTTGGAGTTTGTGTTAGACTTTGTTGTAGGTATGGTCTTAGTTTTTTTTTATTAGGCAGCCTTAAATAGTTATGTGTACTCTTGAAGCTGTCACATGTTGAGAGCCCATGAAGTGCAGCCTCAGATGTAGTATTACAGGAGCAAATAACCCCTTTAAAATGTGATTACTTCCCAGTGTTTCTTAGGCAATCTGTAACAGATTTAGTATTTATAAATCTGGACTTCTCCAGGAGATCTTTAAAAGCATTCCAGATGGCTAATGGTGCCTGGTGTTTAGTGGCTCAGTAGATGTTTACTGAGACAGTGGTGCTTCTGTAATCTGTAGCTGTATGCACAAGATCTTCAAAAGTTATGGAATGCATGGCTTTCGGAAAATGTTTGTATCTAAATAAACAAACATTTTCGTTTCCTGAAAACTTTTTGAAGTACTGGCTTACATCATTTTCTAAAGAGAAAAGCCTTTATCTTCAACCTGATTAAAATTCATTATGAACTGGAAAATTAGTCTCCAGGATTCACTGGTTAGTCTCATGGCCTGAACTTGAGGCTGGTTTACGTCTGTACTCCGTAGGTGTCATCCAAGTGCTGTGTCCAAGACTCAAGCTAATAGAGTGGCTGCTGACTTGAGGTTGTAGTACCCTTTTCCCTCTCGCCTCCCTGGTTTCCTAGGTGAGTTTCCATTCTAAAATTTCAAACCCGTGGTTTTAAAGTCATTGAAATAAATTCCAAGCCTACTTTTAATTGTCAAATTTAGCTTTGACTATTCTTAATTGTCTGGTGAGATTTCATTTCTAACTTTGTTACCATTTTTTAATTTATATGCAGAGCAAATATGGGCCTTCTTGAATCACTGGCATCAGTTGCTAGATAATACTATGTAGGCAACCATGGAGAAAATACAGAAGTTAGCAGTTCTGATGCAAACAGCCTTTATGTCCTAAGTAGTATCATTAAAACAGGTCTTTCATAACTAATTTAATCAATGATCAGGAAATGTTTTCTTGTGCGAGCAATAACTGTCTTGTGCCTTTCCTGTCTAACCTGCAAACTAATGTGCACTCTAGCCTGCAGTGACTTTTCTGTAGGTTTTATACCTGGTACTTAGGAAACATTCTTACTGCTTTGGGTTGACTACTTGCCATCTGTTCCCTAGGCATTCATTACTGAATCAAAGGGGAGAGAGTGAAAGAGTGGGGGAGAAGGAGGAAGCTGGAGAACTAAGAGGAAACAGCTGGTTGCTGAGGGGTTGGGACTTATGTAAGGTCAGTAAAACAAAGAAGGCAGCTTCAGGCCTTGGGGGTAAAGGGCTAATTAACTTCCGGAGCCTTGCTTGCTTCATCAGAAACCAAGGTACTACAAAGAAGAACCTAGAGTCTTCCTTCTATGCCTTAGTAAGTTGATCAGGTCCAAAAATCTGTCCTGCCCTCTAGGAATGGTGTTCCTTCTGGCCTGCCTGGCAGAGAGCATGCTGCCAGTGCTCCTGCACTGAGAGTGAAGTGCTTTAAGTTGTGAACAGCAGTAGCAGGAAGGCTTGATGGATTATTCACAAAGCAGATCCTGCCCTCGGTGATTGTCACAACGTGAGCTTTAAATAGGCAGCTCACCTGCTCCTCGGCATACACTGGGTGCCTGAATGGAGAACAAGGCAGCTTCTAGTCCAGAGACTTCTCAAGGTCAACAAACACCCTTAAAAGCTAATTCTGTCTCTCAGGACCGTAGACACATCTTAACACTTATCACGGTCTTGTATGCCAACTGTTGACATCACTTTCTGGAATGGATGAGCCTTTCCAAAGCTTACTCTGGCTAGTCTGGTGATGGCACATCACTGTCTTAGGTTACTGCTGCTTATTTGAAAGTGAACATATACTGCAAAGGTTCTCAACACCTATTTCAGTCCCTTTGTCCCTTTCATTGTCCAGAATGGAGGAGCCCTTCTTTGATAAGAAACTGAAGAATTTTTTCAATTAGAGTTTGGATAAAGAGTATTTCATATTTGTGTTTTTATCCTGTTATTACTCTTCAGAAGGACATTTGGACTAAACAGTAAATGTTTATTTTTTTGTCCAGGAATAGCATTTTTAATTTTTTGATAATGCACAATGCTATTTAGTGCCTTTACATCCTTAACCAGTAGAAGGCATTTGGGCTGGAAACTAACCAGTAAGTTCACTTCTATACCAGAGTTGCTTTGTGTTAGGCTATGCTTATAACTGTTCATCCATATGATGTTGTAACTGAGGCTAAACTTCGGTTCAGTCCCACCAAATTTGTGTGACCTGTTAAGTACAAACTGTTTAACTCTGCCGTAACCGCAGACCTAGGGCATCTGAGGGCAGTGAGGAACAGGTGTCCAAAGGAGAAATGTTGGTGCTGGAGGGTATGTTTTCTTGTATTGAATTTCCTACTTGGTATATTTTTGACCTTAGTTGCTTTCCTGCTTCTACTCTGTTATTTTGTTTGCTGTTTGTTGGGTATCCTTTGTCATTCAAGAATTATGAAATGGAAGTCAGTATTTCTACATAAATACCTTATAGATGAAGCTGACAGAGCGAGCATTGACTTGTGCTAGCTTTCAAGAAGAGTTAGAAAATGTTTCTGTGGCTTTGGACTTTTGTTTTTTAAGTATTGTCTGAATGAGTCTAAGAAAAAGTAGTCTTATAATTAAAACCCTCAACTGCCAATTGAGCTCAGTGGCTACTGAAAAAATGTTACCTGTTTCCTATAACTTTTAGCTGTTAACAAATTTAAATAGATAATCAAGAAAAAAATCTTTTGCCTTCATACCTTGCCAGTCAAAACAGAAATAGCTAGTGATGACACTTTAGGTGGCAAAATTGAAGCATAAACCCAAATTTTGACCTCATGAACCACACAAGTGGCTTTGAGCTCTCAGTGTGGTTATCTAGCTCCTATCGGTGGGAGGGGGAACAGGAGAGGTAGAAAGGAAGGCAACTGCTTCTGTTTTCCTCCCTGAGGGGCTGGGGTGTGTTGGGGAGGGAGGGGAAGCTCTGAGGCAGTGGTCCTTGGCTTGATTGCCAGTGCTCTGAGGCTTGATACTCAATGCTCTGGTCATCTTAAGTACTGCAGTGCAATTTTGGCTTTTACTAAATTTGTGAATGCTTCTGGCTTTTCTGCCCAAAGAGTGCATTAACCTGCTGATTTCAAGTTTAATGAACATTTTGGATTCGTCTTTTGCTTGTTGAGAAGTCTTACCTGGAGAAAAGTATTTGATACCTTCCATTCTAAGGACCCTAAATCTATAAACCCAGATTCTTAATGTATTCTCACAACGTTGGAAATGCCTTCTCCAAACTAGGAAGAAAATAACCCAGTTACCTTCCAATATTTGCTAAAACTTGTCTTTAGAAAACTTAATAGGCATCTTATGTCATGTCATTAGCCCTTTGGTCATTCACCTTAGGGCTCTGGATAAAAGGATGAGAGAAAACTTTTCACTACTAGAAAAGTTTTGAGGGACACTGAACTGACTTAGAGCTGATGTGCTGAGCTCCCAGGTCTAAAGTTAATTTATAACCACTCAGAATCACCAACCTGTTATATTGGGGAAATGTTCTAAGCATTTTGCAGACATTTCTTATTTAGTCCACAGGTCAGCCTTGTAAAAGATACTATTGTTATTTTCCAGATAAGGAAGGGAAGATCCTGAAAGGTGACAAGTCTATAATTTGAGGTAGAGCAAGGGAGAGCAGTGTGAACAGAGTAACTTGGGGATGTGACTTTTGGGTGGATGTGGGTCCACCATATTTTTGCTTAGATACTGTCGTCAGACACTGTATAGTCTTGATACCAGAATATGGTCTGTGGATGCCGGTCTGGGTTGTGGCTGAGTATAATATTTGTCCCCAAAGTGGAGATGATGCCCTTCCTACAGATGGCCTCTTTGCTCTTTCTGAGCTTAGGGTTTTGTTTTTGTGTTTGTGTTTTGTTTTTTTAAGATTTGTTTATTTTCATTGGGAAGACAGATTTACAGAGAGGAGAGCCAAAGATCTTCATCTACTGGTTCACTCCCCACGTGGCCCAACAGCTAGAGCTGAGCTGATCCAAAACCAAGAGCTTCTTACAGATCTCCCATGTGGGTGCAGGGTCCAAGGTTTTGGGCCATCCTCTGCTGCTCTCTCAGGCCACAAACAGGGAACTGGATGGGAAGTGGAGCAGCCAGGAAGGATTAGAACTGATGTCATGTGGGATCCCAGTGCTTACAGGTGGGGGATTAGCCAGCTGAGCCATCGTGTTAGTCTCAGTGTTTGAAATTTCATCTGAGTTTAAGATTGGTCTGCTTTTAAGAGCACATTTGGAGACCCAAATTCTGGTTTTGTCTTATGGGTAAAGATAAAATTTGCCATTTTCCACAAGTGATGCTTCTGAGTCTTGGCTTCTCAGAATAAGTGCCCTGACTGCCCTGGCCCTCCATGTCCTTTAGTAGGGAACCCCCTTCGCAGACAGGCTGTGAGGAGGTTTGAGGAAAATCTTCCTACATCTCAGGATAAGCAGTTAGAGAGTTCTGCAGTAATGGTCTTCATTAAGAACTAGTTTTCATACTCCTGATGTTTTCTTTTGCCACAGTTTGAAAGGTAGCAACTAAGCAGAGGATGTAGAGGGAGGAGTAAAGTGAATGCATGCATTGCAGAGGTCTTGGAGTGAATCTGTTAAAGCAGGAGAGCAGTGGAAACACGCTGCTATCCATGCAAAGAGTTCGCAGAACAAGATTTAGTTTACTTTGTTAATGCCTTAGATTTGCATCTTTGTGCCCTCTTTATCATGCATGTATATATAAAGGAACTTCAGAAAATTTATGGAAAATGCATATTATCAAGCTATGCATGGATTTCAAATTTCTGCATGCAAATAAGCATCTTTTAAGTCCATCTTCCTTAAATTCTGACGTGTGAAGTACCTTCATACACACGTGAAACTTCCTGAGCCATTTGTTTTTCTTTCTGAAAGAGACTAGTGGATATTTATAGGCAACGTGGGGGCCACCATAGTAATTTTAGCTGAAGAATGTACATCAGAAACTCTTCAATATTCTCTGTCCCCTCCTGTCTTAGGCTGACCGGTTGGTTCCCTGCTGTTACCTGCTTCTGCTACTGATTCAAACCGCAGAGCTCAAGGTCCCCAAGGTCTCCGGGCAGTATCCAATGGGGCATCGGCTCTAAAAGGAACCAGACCAAGGATTGCAGCCCCTTCGTTCTGGTGACTGAGGGAAGGAAGGGGTGGGGAGGGTGGGGGGACAGATTGTGTAGAGGGCAGAAAGGAAACATTGTCAAACATTGTACCTCTTCAGTTTCTCTGCCATTGAGTTCTGCAGACTGTTTTGATTGTGCATATCTGGAGAAAGTTGGAGGTGGTGACCTGTGTGGAGGGGAGTGAATGGAGGGGATGAGATAAGAGTTGGTTTTGAAGGATGCGGAAAGTCTTGAAATGTGGCCATCTGAGGAATCTCTTTTAACTGAACTTCATAAAAATATAACTGATGTAGCCTGCCCCCTCATTTCCCCACCACAGATTTCTTGGACTGGAGACACTTGTTTAATAATAGCTTGTCTCTGATATTCCCAGTAACAACTACTGTGAGGAAAGGATAGAAAACGTTCAGGACATCAGCACACAGGCCCTTCTACAAAGTTCCAGTAGCAGTGACGCCTACACAGACGACTTGGAACTGCAAACAGAGGCTGGGGTCACCTCAGTGACATCTCCTGACGCTGTCCAACCAGAAGTTGGATTTTTTATTGGCGGGAGGGGGGACTGAAGAAAGCAGCAGACTGTACTGAAGGACTAAAATAATTTCGTGTCTATATTTTCTCACTTGTTTTTATTTTTGTTGGCGGGAGAGGAGGGGCTTTCGGGTAGAATTTCACATCATATCTGGAGTGAAGGGGAGGGTGGGGAAGCTCAGCCCGTCACCCAAGAATAACCCAGTAAATGACATGTCTGTGCGTGGGAAGTGTTTCCCTCCACCCTGGGAGGATCTGAGGCTGCACCCCAGTGGGATTCCCTGCTGGTGATGGAAGGCTACTCGGAGGGAGGTGGCCTCGCTCAGCGGAAGTGCAGAAAGAAGGCTTGGCCGCCCAGAAATGAAAACCTAAGGGGAGAGACACCGCAAGTCCGTGGGGCTTCCCCCAGTTTCGAGGTGGGGGCTGTGCTGTGCATGCTGGAGTGAAGGACCGGGTGAGCGCCACGGCCTGTGTCCTCCGCTGAGGGGCTGCCAGGGCCTCGACGCTCCTGGGCACGGTGTCTGAGTCACTCGAGACAGCTCAGCCGTGCCCAGCGGGCCAGCGCCAGACCCTGGCGTCCTCCATCTTCTCTCCTGAGCTCCCCCTGCTCCAGCTGCCTGAGCCACGGACCGCAGCACCACACACCCCCGCGGGGGGGGACGCCGCGCCCCATCCCCGCCCCCGGCCCCACCCCGGCCCCCCCGCGGGGACCCTGACCCCACCGCCGCCGGGCACCGGCTGAGCTCCGAGGCGGCGAGCCGGCGGCGGGGACGCGCACCGGGGGTCGGAGCGAGAGGGGGCCGCGGCGGCCGGGCCGGGGCTCCCCCCCCGCCCGCGCTCGCCGCCGCGGTGGTGCGTCCCGGAGGTTACCGGAAGTGGCCGCGCTCAGCGCTGCCATGTTGAGGAGCCGCCGCTGCCGCTGCCGCCGCCGCCGCCGCCGCTTTGTTGTCGCCTCCTCCGGCTGAGGAGGCTCCCCGAGCGGGGGGAGTGGGGAGGAGGGGGGTCGGCCGCAGCAGCCATGGAGGCCAACTGGACCGCGTTCCTGTTCCAGGTACTGGGGCCCCCCCCGGGGGGGCACGGGGGGGACAGGGGGGCCGGGCCCCGGGCTGGCGGGCGGGCGGGCGCTCCTCCCCTCCCTCCCGGCTCCGCTCTCCGGCCCGGCCTTAATCCCCCTTTGTTTTTCCGCCCGCTCGCCCCAGCGGAGCCGGGCTGCTTAGGTGATAGCAGGCGGCCTCACGGGGTGCGGGGGGAAAAGAGCAGGCCTCGGGGTGAGCCCCGGGGGGCCCCTCAGCACACACAGACACACGCATACACACCCTTCCCTCCCGCCCCGAAGGGGAAGGGAGGAGGCCGGTGGCTGTCAGCAGCCCGCAGCCCGGAGAAAGGAGGGCGCCGAGCTGCTGGATAGCGCGGCCGCTCGGCCACTGCGCGCCGGGCCCGGGCGCGCGCGGGGGAGAGGGGTCCCCCACGGCGTGCACTTAGTCCGTCTCCCGCCCGCTCGCTCTTGCTTTCACCCCCGTCCGTCCCCTCTCTTTTTTTGTGTGTGTGCGTGTGTATGTGTTGACTTTCTAACCCCCTGGCGCATCCCCGCGAATAGCGGGACTCCCCGGGCTGCCCGCCACTCCCCCTGCCCGCCGCTTCCCTCGTGTCCATCCTCTGGGGGGGCGTTGAGAACGTGTATCCCCTCCCCAAACTTTTTCTCCCCAGAGGCCCCAGCGCTTTTCTCCCAAGTCCCGGCCAAGCCTTGGCAGCTGACACTGGCTCCCGCTGTCCAGCGCTCGCGCCTGCCGGTCAGCCTGGGGACTCCCTCGGCCCCGCGCAGGCCTGAACTCCCCCGGCTGCGGACGCTCCCTCGGCCAGCCAGCGGGGAGAGCGCAAACAAAGTCCGCTTACAAAGCCCCCAGATGAGTCACTCGTTGGGGTGTTGCCGTGCGCCTTTTGCAAGAAACTTAAAAGCGACTGCAGCCGATAACGCTAGCAGCGATCCTCTCGCCGGCTCGCTTTAGGTGGGGGAAACCTCTCTTTGGAAGACCACGGTGGGAACACGCTTTTTCTGCTTCGTTTGTGTTTGCAAACGAAGCATTTAGTGAGCAGCAACGATGAGGTCACAGGGAAACTTAGGAACCCGAGGTTAGGGAGCTGGGCGCTTTTAAGCGCATTCTTCCCGCCTCGGGGTAATTTCCCCTCTTTGAATACTTGGTGAATTCGCAAATGCAGAGCTGGGCGCTTGAGGCCTTTCCGAACTATCCAGGAACTGATGCAGAATTTTCAGAAAATTATCTTCCCAGGCACCGGACCCATCCCAGTGGAGTTATATAGGGAGGTGTGTGTTTTGAACGTTCCTATTGTATAGCCTGCTTTGTTGTTTCAAGACATATGTTCTTTGGTGTGTGGACAATTTGGTTTTAAGTAATGGAAACAGTCAGGCTTCTTAAAATTGAAAATACTCAAAATTACAGGGCTCGTAAACTTTTCCCTTCTGTCATTCTGTTGGAGTATTATTTCATCATGCTTTGATGAGCATGATAACAATGCGATAACTTCAGCATGCATTGGGAAAGAAGCGATAGCACAGTTAACTGCCATCCAGGTTAGTGTAAAGGTGGCAAATGCCTTTTCTAGAGGGGGGAAAAACTTTCAGATGATCATTTTAAAATACAGGATTGGTTAAGGAAAAAAAAAAACTTAAGCCTGTCGTCTGTAAACTTAATAGACACTGAAGAAAGCTAGAGTGTCTGTAAGGGAAAGCCTGGTAACTCGTCTTGGGAAAGCATTTGGGATTCTTGTTAATTACTGCTAATGACTCTTTCCTTGGATACAGCAAGTGCCAAAAATTTATTGATCCAGTTTTTAATTTGGTTTTATATTATTTAAAAATTTTCAGCTATTAAAATTTTTTTCACATGGTGGAAAAGTGTTAAAGATAATATTTGACCATGGGCTTTTGCAATGAGTGCACTGAAAATTGTTGGAAAACTTGTAATTCAGCCAAGAAGAGATGAATGGGTAAAGAGAATATTTTGGTCTTTCTGTGGAAAGGTATGGATAGGATTGGTTCTGGTTTTAATTTTCACTGGGAAAATGGAGAGGTAAACATTTGTGTTTGTTTCCTAGAGCATCCTGTTGAACTTACATGTTAAAGCAGTTTTATGATGCTGCCTGCTTTCCAGATAACCTGGTGGAAAGTGAAAGCCATAGCTGTTAAAATATTTGATGGATGATTCTCCTAACAGGACATTCAAGAGATGACTCACCAATGCTAATTTGTTTCAGTACAAAATCTTTTACCCTCTGGCGCTGGAGATTTCATGGTGCCACATCCTACCACCCAGGGTGATGAAATAACATTTCTGGCTTTTTGGTTTTTGTTTTTGTCAGCCCCAGAAAAAAGAAAGTGGAGGCAAGGTTAATTGCCTTGCAAGTTGAAAGAGATGGGAGATAAAATTAAAACCTTGATTTGATGACACTAGTGAAATAAAAGTCTATTCAGAAGTTATATTTTAAAAATAAATCACTTAACTAAAGGGAGGTTGTGGTTGTTATTTTACTGTCTCTCCCCCAGAGAATAAGTTGAGAAAACCCAGTTCCCCTCTTAGAAGGGCTCCTAGGACTCCTCGGAGAGTGCTTTCAGTAGTGGTCCTCCAGCGCCTCACCCCCGTGCGAGAGGGCGCTTCAGCAAGGCTGTGCACATGCTTATGTTGCCACAGACATCAGAATGGGTAAAAGAGCAGTAAGTGCTTTTAGTACTTCATTGCACTAATGGTTGTTTGGAATTGGAAAATGCTTCAAAACGTTGTAAGTTTGAACTTTGTCCAGAAGATTTGCATTCCCCATTATCTGATCTGTTAGCCTTTGAAATTGTATATCTTGAGATACCTTCAATTATTAACCATTTGTATGGTGTATGGAAACTTGGGTATCCTACTGCCAGCTTAGGCGAGGGGCGAGATTAGAGTCCAAATCCTGTAAAGCTTCTGCTGTAGTCACTTGGGTGGATAGAGGCCAGCAGTTATAGGGGCTCCACAAGTTAGATTAAAACTGGACTATAATTCAATGGGAGTTTTAACTCCAGAAAAGGTAGTCATCGCACCATTTTTGAAGAGTGCTTCCAGAATCTAAACAGTGATTACATACAAATTATTAAATTGAATAGAGCTGGTTACTCTAGCACACCTGCCAGTCACTTGGTAGATAATAGTTCTAGACTTAGCTTTTGTGCTGGCAGCAAGTAAAGTTGAAGCAATATGTGGTGTATGTCCTTATCCATCAGGAGAGAGCTATGTGTGTGTCCTTTTTTTCCTTAATCAGTCAGCTGTAGCACTTGTGATTATAGTGGGAGAAGGATAAACAGCTGTCTGAAGTATTTAAGATGACGAGCTAGACCCTTTGTAGGATGTTATACGCTTAAAATGCTTGAAACTCTTACTTCTGACTGCATACATCCCTTTCAGATTCTAAAGTCAAGCACAGGGCTTAGGCTCACTGTCAAGTTTCAACTATGCTGGTAAAGAGCAACATATTAGAAAGAACAATTTCAGGAATTTCCCCCCACCATGTCTTAAAAGTTGATCAGTTTGAAGGTGTGAAGAATTTTAAAAGAATCAAAATCAAGAGGTGACTTACTCATAAATGCCAAGAAGCTGATGGCAATTTTGATTTCAGTGCAGCTGATGACAGTGTCCAGCCCCTAGTTTTGGAGTGGAGAAGTGCATTGTAACAGCAAAGGTCTTACACTTTATTGAAACCTACAAGTGCTGGAAGAAGATGAACATGAATAGAACATAAGTGCTTATCATTTGTTTGTTTTCCTCTTGTAAGCTTGTCTGAAAGTTTAGGGCTTAAACGGCTGGTGCTGCTCCAGGATGCAGACTTTAATGGAAGGGAATGACTTGAGACGCAGTACACAGGTGTTTTGCTGTGGACTACCTTCACAGATGCCTTCCGGGTTGAGCAGGGTTTGTTTCAAACCAGTCTTTTAGTAGTTCCATGAAAATTTCAGAAGTAAACTTTAGCTCTTTTCTTCACTTAGCAACAGACCCCTGGCTCAGTCACTAAGACTTTTCTAATGAGAAAGGGGAGGCGTGGTGCTTCTCTCCTCCCTAGTAATAGATAAGGGAATGCTTATGTCACTTTGTGTGTATGTTGCTGCAGTAAGGTACTTTTGAATACTGAAGTCTGTGTTATAAGTTTTTTTGACAAGTTATTTAAACTTGGTTTCAGTACTGACAGACTAAAGCAAACTGATGTCATCAGCTGGTATGTCCCTTATGAGCCAGGGTACTGTGGAGCTTAGTGACCTCTTTGAAAGCAAGATAACTGCCAGCAGCTCAATCCGAAGTGTTCTCTCTGCACAGTGATTTTCAGTGCTTGGTGTGCGTTGGGAGCTGTTAAGAAAGCAAGGTAGCTGCTGGATCTTTGCTGCAGAGAATAGCTTGCAGGCTCTTTGCTTCTTCTAGTCTCTGTTGCCTGGAATGTGTTGCATTTTGAAGGACCTAGTGAAGGCTGGGTTTCTGAAGTGTCCGTCTTTGGTTTTAGGCCCATGAAGCCTCCCATCACCAACAGCAGGCGGCACAGAACAGCCTGCTGCCTCTCCTGAGCTCGGCTGTGGAGCCCCCTGACCAGAAACCATTGCTTCCCATACCAATAACTCAGAAACCTCAGGCTGCACCAGAGACATTAAAAGATGCCATTGGGATTAAAAAAGAAAAACCCAAAACTTCATTTGTGTGCACTTACTGCAGTAAAGCTTTCAGGGACAGCTATCACCTGAGGCGCCATGAGTCCTGCCACACAGGGATCAAGTTGGTGTCCCGGCCAAAGAAAACCCCCACCACGGTGGTTCCCCTGATCTCCACCATCGCTGGGGACAGCACCCGAACTTCGTTGGTCTCAACCATTGCAGGCATCTTATCAACAGTCACTACATCATCCTCGGGCACCAACCCCAGTAGCAGTGCCAGCACCACAGCTATGCCTGTGACCCAGTCTGTCAAGAAACCTAGTAAGCCTGTCAAGAAGAACCATGCTTGTGAGATGTGTGGGAAGGCCTTCCGAGATGTGTACCACCTCAATCGGCACAAGCTCTCCCACTCAGACGAAAAGCCTTTCGAGTGTCCTACTTGCAATCAGCGCTTCAAGAGGAAGGACCGGATGACTTACCATGTGAGGTCTCACGAAGGAGGCATCACCAAACCCTATACTTGCAGTGTTTGTGGGAAAGGCTTCTCCAGGTACCGTGATTTACTTTGTTTTTTGTTAGTTAGTTTGTTTGTTTCTTTACGGTATCTGTGAACTTCAGTTTTGTCTCTGTGTGATCAAGAAGGTTCATGAGAGTGTGGGCAGGCCTGTGTTAGTAGAGGGGATCAGTGGTAAAGAAATAGTATGCCTCCTGGTCTAATTCCTGTTTGGTGTGATTGACAACTGGGGACGAAGTGACTAACCTGTTATTTCATTTAAGAAGGGCTTTGGTGGGCTCAGGCCTTTACTTGGTGCAACATATTAACACTGCAAAACCACCAGTTTCCAGTTAATTTGTGCTTGAGACATGAGGCTTCCTGTGCAAATCAAAGAAATGTATTTTCGGGAAGTTGAGATGACCATGGATATTCTTATTAAAACTTTTAGAATATTTTTCCATTTTTATGTAATCACTAACACTTTTACTGGTTTTCATTTTTTTAAACTGAAGAGTTAATGTAGTGGTAGCTGTTTCTGACAAGTATTAATCCTAAAACTTTGAGTGTATTTCCTAATTGTAAAAAATCAAGATCTAATATGATTTAATGTTGACTAGCAGAGGAAATTAAGAGGTAAATGAGGCTTTTGTTGATGCTAAGGGAGGTAAGGAGGCTTGCGCTGGGGGGAGGGGGAGTTGCTACTCTGCTGGCTGTCTTTGAAAATGCCCCCTCCTTAATCTGCCAAGCATGTTAGCATTCACCTGAGCAGCATTTATGCGTGTGTTCTGTTACATCTTCTCTTGAAACTCTCTTTCACAGGCCTGACCACTTAAGCTGTCACGTAAAACATGTCCATTCAACAGAAAGACCCTTCAAATGCCAAGTAAGAGTTAAAATGACTTATCCTTAGCATAGCACTTAATGCACATCATTCAGAAGAGCTAAGCCATCAAATCTCACTGTTTTTGAATAGCCATAAAAATCACCAACTTGAATAAATGTGCTCCATTTGAATTCTAGTTTTATAAAATATAAATGACAACTTCTGTTTCTGTAAGGCAAGATAATTTAAAAATATATGTCGTTTTTAATAAACTACATTTCCCTTTCCTTGGGGAACAGCACTTTTTATTATAAGAAGAAAAAAGTATATAAACTCATGTTAAATATCTGAAATGAATAAAAGAATAAAGGGCTTTAAATTATATTTTGGCTTGATGGATAAGGTTGTTTTAACTCTAATGGGAACAGCTGAAATTTTTTCCCAAATGTTATTACTTCGTACATTTTGTCTGCTGGTAATCAAATTGGATAATTTTCCTAGTTATTTAAATCTCTTCAGGTTAATGATTTGGTTTGATATAACTCGTGGTAATGAAACAGTTAGGAATTTGGTAAGTCAAAGGACTGTTTTCTGGATCAATAATTGTAATTTGTTGCTGAATGTCTTTTAGTGCTCCTTTCAGTTAAGTTTGTTAATGACTGATTTTATTAAGTAAATGATTTGAATGCTAAAAAAATATAGTGGAGGAAGGAAGCTAATATCATTGAATGAGTTTGTGCTGTATGTGCCAGGCCATTAGTCCAGCAATAATTTTGTGATAGGTATTGTCTGTTTTACCAATGAAGAAACAAATTTAGATAGGTTAGCTGACTTTCTTAGCATTAAACTGTTTAGTAAATTCTAAAGTGCAGTTAAAATCCAGATTAAATCTAGGCTTAACTGACTCTAAAGCTCACATGGTTTCAACTTTGTGTTGATGTATTTTCTTCCAAAATGGAAAGATATGAAATTTATTGAGTCTTTCACTGTAATTATGATTCTAAGTAACACAAAGCAGTTAAAATAGTTTTTAAATAGTTAAAAACTGTCACAGTCAACTTGCTGATGTGGGTAGGATATTGCATAGAATATAACATACTTTAAAATGAGGAGAACAGGATAGTCTATATTAAAAAAAAGTTTTCCTCCCTCATGCAGACATGCACTGCTGCCTTTGCCACCAAAGACAGACTGCGGACACACATGGTGCGCCACGAAGGCAAGGTGTCATGCAACATCTGTGGGAAGCTCCTGAGTGCGGCATATATCACCAGCCACTTAAAGACACATGGGCAAAGCCAAAGTATCAACTGTAATACATGCAAACAAGGCATCAGTAAAGGTAGGTGTTGCCTCAGATTGGTGGAATCTAGACACTTATGTTTCAGGGGTACTTTCACTCTCCAGACTATATTAACATTCACCTCCTATTTCCTACCGTTACCAGAATGTACAAATAGGTAGCAGCAGAGAGCATGTTGGTGGGAACTATGACTTTCACGCATGTTTACAGCGCTGATAAGCTCCCAGTAATCTTGCCTTCAATCCTGTGCTTGTCAACGAATGGTGCCCATATTAAAAGAGTAGGATTTCCCCACAGCTGCTCTTCAGCATACCTCTTCTTCCCATGTGGGATTTGAGTAAAAAGCTCTAGTGTGTCAGAATTGAAGCAGTGGAAACCACACTAACAAGCAACAGCTTATACTTGGCAATCTCATTGTTTTTATTTAAAGTTAGGAAGATTCTTGGGTGTCTCCAAACTGCTGATATTCAATAGTAGTCTGAAAAGGTTAATAAGTTCGATTTACTTTTTTTTTTTTTTAAGATTTACTTATTTTTGTCGGAAAGGCAAATCTACAGAGAGGCGAGACACAGAGAAAGAAAGACCTTCCATCTATTAGTTCACTCCTCAAATGGCCACAATGGCCAGAGTTGAACCGATAAGAAGCCAGGAGCCAGGAGCTCTTCTGGGACTCCCACACAAGTATAGGTTCCTAAGGCTTTGGACATCCTCCTCTGCTTTCCCATGGCCATGAACAAGGGAAATGATGCAACTGGGTTACAACCTGGTGCTCATATGGGATGCTGGCACTTGCAGATGGAGGGTGAGCCAACAAACCATCATGTTGGCCCCTTGTGGGTAAAATTTAATATTTGCATTTACCCAGGCTATTTCTTTTTTAAGATTGCCCTAACCAGTAGAAAAAAGTGTTTTCCTAATTCTGTATTCTATTATGCAGCAGAAACATGAAATCCTTAAAAAATGGGTGACCACAAAGAAATGGGGAAAAAAAAACCAATGTGCTTTAATCTTAAACATTTTTACTTCTTTGTGAGTACATTGTGTTTACTACCTACCATGTTGTGCTTTGTAACAGTTTATTTGGGGGTATGTCCTTGGGCTTAAGTAAGCAGATGATATTTTGATGAACACTGCTTAGTTCGTATTACTGTTATCTAACTTCATCTCTAAAGACACTTGCTTGTCAAGGTATCAAATAATTCTTTATTTTGTGTTGGCTGTCCCTAGTTTTCTAGACTTTTTAATCTGCTTGCTTGTTTTGATCAATACAGACACAAGCAGCCAGAACAATGCATTATAGTGAGAGCTATCGAGTTAAATGATAAGGGTATGGGCATTCTGGCACAGTGGATTAAGCTGCACCTGAGATGCCCACATCCCGTATCAAGGTGTTTGGGTTTGTGTGCCAGCTCTGTTTCCAAATTAGCTTCCAGCTGAGGCTCACTGTGGGGGGCAGCAGGCAATGATCAAGTGTGTGGGTCCCTGCCACTCATGTGGGAGACCCAGGTGGCAATTCCTGGCTCCTAGTTTCAGTCTGGCTCAGGCATGGCAGGTTGTAGGCTTTTGAAGAGTGAAGCTGGTTATCAAAGTGTGGTGTTTCATTCTCACTCTGCCTTTCAAAATAAATAAAATTAATTTAAAATTATAGAAGCAGGAAGAATCTTAGTTATCTTAAGTTTTTAATTTTTTTTAACGGCCACACTTTTTCAACATAAATGTAGTGTTTCTGGTGTGTCTTTGGAATAGCATGCATGAGTGAAGAGACCAGCAGCCAGAAGCAGCAGCAGCAACAGCAGCAGCAGCAACAGCAGCACGTGACAAGCTGGCCAGGGAAACAGGTGGAAACACTGAGACTGTGGGAAGAAGCTGTCAAAGCAAGGAAGAAAGGTAAGAGCAGGCTTCCAGGGTCCAAAGTATGGCTTCAGAAGTGTGTTCATGTCGTGTGCCAAAGATCAAAGTAGAGAAGCTGTAGCTTCTGGAATCCAGCTTTATGGAAGCATGTAAAGAACTCTATGCTGCAAAGTGTCTGGGAAAGTTTAGTTGTCAACAGAACTTCCAGATAAGTTTTTTTTTTTATAACTGGCTAATGTAAATTTTCAGTACTTCTTATCGTATTTTCTCTTTTGATTTACTTTTTGTTGCAAATTTGGAATCAAATGTTATTTGTTGCTGTTCTTAGAGCTTCATTTTTATGTTCAGTTTGATGTCCACCTTAAGTATTCCCCATTTACAGGTAGGTAAAATAGCCTTGTGTGTTCATAGTTCATTTTCTTGCAGCTGTGCGATTGTCTTCCTCAGTGTGGAGCGGCGTACTATTCCATGGTTCAGGCTATAGTGCTCATGTCTTCTTGCTCTCTGTCTTTTTTTAAAAAGACTTACTTATTTTTGTTGAAAGGTAAATTTACACAGAGTAAAGGAGAGACAGGGAACTGCCATCCTCTGGTTCATTCCCCAAGTGGCCGCAATGGCCAGAGCTGAGCCGATCCAGAGCTAAAAGCTGGGAGCTTCTTCAGGGTCTCCCACACGGGTGGCAGGGTCCCAAAGTTTGGGCCATCCTGCACTGCTTTCCCAGGCCACAAGCAGGGAGCTGGATGGGAAGTGGAACAGCTGGGACACGAACCAGTACCCATATGGGATCCTGGCGCATGCAAGGTGAGGATTAAACTGCTAGGCTGTCCGCAGGGGCCAGTGTATTTTCTCTTAGTCCTCATCTTAATCTTCAGTTTGTCATTGAGGACTGACATTAACTTAGCATGCCTGTGTTTTAGAGACCATACTTATAATTGGTACAGCAGTTAAGAATGACTTGCTTTTCTCTGTTTATATCATACAAAGAATTAGAGTGTCGGTTCAATTTATTTTTTTTAAAGATTTATTTATTTAAGATTTATTTTATGTTTATTGGAAAGGTGGATATACAGAGAGAAGAGACAGAGAGGAAGATCTTTCGTCTGATGATTCACTCCCCTAGTGGCCACAACGGCTGGAGCTGAGCCAATCCAAAGCCAGGAGCCTCTTCCGGGTCTCCCACGCGGGTGCAGGGCCCCAAAGCTTTGGGCTGTCCTCGACTGCTTTCCCCGGGCCACAGGCAGGGAGCTGGATGGGAAGCGGGGCTGCCAGGATTAGAACCGGCGCCCATATGGGATCCTGGGCATGCAAGGCGAGGACCTTAACCACTACGCCATCATGTCAGGCCCTCTATTTATTTTTCAACTTACTAGTTGTGGCTTTGATTTCTGGACTGTTGTGCAGCCTTTTCAGGTAAATCAGCTTGTCAATGTGTCACCAGCAATAGGACAGACTGCTCAATTCCTTCTTTCCTGCTCTACTTCTGCCACGTGTGGCTGTTTTTGGTTCTAAGACGTCCTCTACAGATGGGCTCCTCTATGTAGAATTCCTTTGCTGTGTGATTTCTTCTGCCTTTTGCTTTTGTATAAAGTTTTCTTTCTCAGATTTCCTTCCAAGCATCCTGTACTTGGATGGAAATATAAGCAACAACCTCCTTTTTCCTGTATCTGCTGGAATTGTAGGGCGAGAGTCCGGATCTGCTCTCCAGCCTGGCTTCCAAATGAAGATGTGTCATTAGTTTAATGAAATGTTTTGTGGTAGGAGAAGGGACCATGGTGTTGGCTAGAAGTGGGAACCAAAAAAAAATGTTGTGTTATCATAATTTTGTAGTGGGTTGAAGTATGCTTTGAAGGATATTTAGCTTGGGAAAAATGAAATTCTTCAAGCCACAGGAAAAGAATATCAGTAAGAGGAAAAATGGGATGGGAGTAGCACACAGGAGAATGAGAGCTGTGTCTTTTGGGGAGATCCAGAAGAGAATATCCATAGCAATACTACTGTTACTTTAGAAGTGAATTTGCTTTCTCTCTCCTACACTTTTCTATTTGGTATTGTATTTCAGTTTGCTTGCGCAATAAGACTTGATTGTTGAGCACATCTTCTGACCTCAAAGAAACAGAATGCTACTGTATTACCACTTGTAGCATGAATGTCTCTCTGCAAATGACCATGGGTGTTAGAAAACTTTGTTTTCATGTTAGTTAGTGTCACATTTTGGGGGAGTGGAGACAGATGATGTGAAAACCTAAACCAGAAACAACCATGTCCCTTTAAGTGTTAGACTTGCTGGGAAAGCAGTGAAGAATGGCCCAGGGCCTTAGGACCCTGCACCAGCTAGAAGGCCCAGAAGCTCCTGGCTTCCAGCTTCAAAACAGTCTAGCTCTGGCTATTGTGGCCACTTTAAAAAATATAAATTCCCAAGGTTCCATCTAAATTGCAATACCGAATTTCCTGGGAGTCTTTTTTTAATTTCCAAGATAAAAATGAGCCAGGTTGATCGAGACATGATCTGTTATATACCAGGTGCAAACCTTCATGTTTAGTTTCAAATGCATTTCTGTATTTTGACAGCCAAATCACAGGCAGCATACCTGCTCCATCTCTATTGCTGTTTTCTGGCACACTAGCAGACGGTGTTGAATTTTATTGAGGGAATGTCTGTTTGAAGGAGTTATTCTTTCTTTTTTCTTTTTACTTAATTCAAGGGGAGAGGGATTGGGGGAAGGGAAAGAAGACAGGAGAGGGAGAGAGAGGTGGATAGATGAACATAGAGAGCACTCCTACCCACTATTTCACTCTTCCAATGCCCAGAGTCTGGGACCTGCCCTGGTTAGTCTCTGCAGCAGGTGCCAGAGGACCCAGTCATTGGAGCTGGCACGACTTCCTCCCAGAGTCTGTGTTAGTGGGAACCTGGAATCAAGAGCTAGAGCTGAGTATTGAGCTTGAATATTTTCATGATATGATAAGGGATATAGGCCATCATATATATATGATATATATATGTATCATTCATATACATATTATATATATATATATAAAATAAAGAAGATGGCAGGAGGGAGGAAGGGATAGAAATAGATCTTCCATCTACTGTTTTGCTCCAGGCTAAGGCCAGGTCACAAAAGAGTTCTATCTGGATCTCTCACATGGATACAGGGGCCCAAACACGTTGGCCATCTTCTGTTGCTTTCCTAAGCTCATTGGCAGAAAGCCGAGTTGGGAGTGCCAGGACTTGAACTGGCTCCTATATAGGATTCCAGCATTGCAGATGGCAGTTAAACTCCCTAAACCCAAGAGCCCAATGCTCCATCCAGTTGGGTCTCTCAACGTGAGTATCAGGGGCCCAGGTACTTGAACAATCTGTTGTCTCTTGAGATACATTAACAAGAGGTTGGATGAGGGGCCAATGCATTAGCTCAATTGGCTGATCCTCTACCTGCAAGTGCCAGCATCCCGCCCGTGTGGGTGCCAGTTTCTGTCCTGGGTGCTCCATTTCCCATCCAGCTCCCTGCCTGTGACCTGAGAAAGCAGCAGAGGATAACCCAATGCGTTGGGACCCGGCACTTGTTTGGGAGACTCAGAAGAAGCTCCTGGCTCCTGGTTTGGGATCACCTCAACTCCAGCCATTGCAGCCATTTGGAGAGTGAACCAGTGGATGGAAGATCTTTCTTTCTGTGTCTACTTTCTGGAATCTGCCTTTCAAATAAAATAATAATAAAAAGAGTATTTAGCTAGAACTGTTATCCTGAGCCCAGTGCAACAGCCTAGTAGCTAAAGTCCTTACCTTGTATGTACAGGGATCCCATGTGGGTGCCAGGTTGTATCCCAGTTGCTCCACTTCCTTCCAGCTCCCTGCTTGTGGCTTGCAAAAGCAGTCGAGAATGGCCCAAAGCTTTGGGACCCAGTGCCTGTGTGGGGGACCCAGACAACACTCCTGGCTCCAGATCAGCTCAGTTGTGGCCGTTGCAGCCACTTGGGTGTGAACCAGCAGATGGATGATCTTCCTCTCTGTCTCTCTTTCACTCTGTAAATCTGACTTTCCCATAAAAAAAAAAAAAAATCTTAAAAAACCCAAAACAACTGTTATCCTGAGACTAAAATAAACCGATACTAAAAGAGCTTGTTTGTCATCTTCTAATTATATATTTTTAAAACCTTAACAGAATGTGGCTTTGCCTCTAAGGTTTGAGTATACACAACTCCTCTCTGTTAGTTACCGTGTGCCTGTGAGAGGTCTTCTCTGATGCTCTGTCACTGTGCAGCCACTGCCCAGCTCTGTGTCAACAAGCTCTTTTGACCTGGCCTGCTGGTAGTTAACTCTTCCTAGGAAAGTCTAGAACTCCGAGGAACTGCGTGAAGTGGGTAACGAGAACACTTAGCCCTTCCTGGTATCTCTGTCCTGCAGAGTGCCTTGCACAACTAACTGATCCTCCCAACATCACTGTGAGGTAGGTAAGTAAATCTGAACTTGAAACCAAAAAATAAGGTTCAACAAGTTACCTTGCAGGAGACACAGCCTCAGAAAGGAGATTCATCCACTGGGCTCCTAGGTGCCCAGCTTGACCTGAGACCACTACTCTGCTGACTGCTTAAATTGACTAAATGTTTATCATCTCTTCATTAAAAGACAGTGATTCAGAAACTGTTTGTGAATTTTGTTCACTGTTTTTTTCAAGTCTAAAGGTCCTCTTGTGTTCTTATTTTAGAAGCTGCTAACCTGTGCCAAACCTCCACGGCCGCAACGACACCTGTGACTCTCACTACTCCATTCAATATAACATCCTCTGTGTCATCTGGGACTATGTCAAACCCAGTCACAGTAGCAGCTGCAATGAGCATGAGAAGTCCAGTAAATGTTTCAAGTGCAGTTAACATAACCAGCCCAATGAACATAGGGCATCCTGTAACTATAACCAGCCCATTATCCATGACCTCTCCTTTAACACTCACTACCCCTGTCAACCTCCCTACCCCTGTCACTGCCCCAGTGAACATAGCACATCCTGTCACAATCACATCTCCAATGAACCTGCCCACACCTATGACGTTAGCTGCCCCTCTCAATATAGCAATGAGGCCCGTAGAGAGCATGCCTTTCTTACCCCAAGCTTTGCCTACATCACCGCCTTGGTAAACAGTATTATAAAGTCAAAACATGGGTTAAAGTGAATATTTACCAGCAGCCTACTCTTAGTTGATTAAAGCAAAAAGTAAACCATGAAATTGAAAGGTTTTATTGCATTAGTTGTTAAGAGTGTAGTAGCACATTTCTCCAATTTGGCTGGAATTGTTCAAAGTAGGATGCATATGTAACTTACCACTGGACCACTTTAGTTTCATCAGAAATTCCTTTTAGCAGTCAGCAGTGTTTAAACAGGATAGTAGTTGGCAAGATGAAATCCAAAATTAAAACCAGTCATAAAAAGGCAAAGCCCATTTCAAAATAAAACAGTATCACTGTTTCTAATTCCAAGAAATCCTTTTATTCTCAACACTAGCAGAACTCCTCTCCCTCTGCAAAGCAAATGGCTGATTTTAACCTGAAATTCTAAACCCACAGTTTGAGAGCTAGTGTAGAACTGTCTTTGTCTATTGTTTTTATGAGTAAATACATACATTGTCATAATAAAATGCATTTCAGAGAATATGCATTTTACCTTTGGGAATATGTTAATTTCAGGCAGCATTCCCTATGGGAAAGGTGATACCAGCTCTGATATGCAAAGCATATGATAATTTATCATTCTAATTTCAACATATAATAGGGATTGTGACCTGATATTTGGAGATGTAAATATTGCTCAGCATATTAATCCTGATGGAATATAGCATTGTAGTTGACTTTTTCAAAAAAATTTTTAAAAAACAAAAAATAAAGTATACAGATTGTGTTTTAGTAAGAGAAGGCCGCAGTTGACAAAGGAGAAGTCAAGTTTGCGGACAGGCAGGCTCCTAAAAAATGGAGGCCAGTGAGATTCCTTCGAGGAGCCAAGGAATACTTTGGAACAGTTCAGATATATTGCTTTAATTTGGAAGATGCTGGAGGCGCTAGGAAGTGACATGCCCCTCTCTCTCCCAATCAGAGCCTGTTGATGTTACAACAGGGACAGAAGTGTTAGTTGCTCACTAGAGTTTATGTCTTATATAAAATTGTATACAGTTTTTATTCTAACCACTAACTAGGTAGTATGCCCCTTCAGAACAAGCAGAGTGTATCTTTTTTTAAAAAAGAAATTTTTCCTTCCGTTTATTAATCATGAATTGTGCAGATTGGTTCAACTTTGTAAATATAGACATCACTTTTTTTTTTCTTTGAGAAAACACTTATATCAGCTTTGTGGTGTTTTTGGGGAGACAGCTGTCTGCACTCCCTGCAGAAACCCAGCAATGACTGTGCATGTTGAGACATGTGCTTTTTATTTCTTAGCAGGATGGTTTATCTCTGTACATAAAGTAGAAACCAAAAGCTAGGGAGACAGATACTCTACATCATCATGCCACACTTTAATGTTTTTTAAAGCATTGTGCTTGACAGAAAAAGTTAACTAAAACCAAGATGTTACGATTATTTTTTAAGTTGCAATATGTTTTTGGTTTTTATTCATCTTTTAATCTTGCAGTTAAGAGAAATGGAAATTAGTTGTGTTAATCTTGCAAAATGTTTGCAGGACTATCAAACTGGATTGACTTCCGTTTATACCCCACTGTGTCAGTTCAGGCAGCAAAATACCTTGCATCTGAGGCAGGCTTCCTACATCAGGGACAGGTATCTGTGTGTCATTATACAAAACCGTTCTAGGGGGTTGAACTACATAGTAAGAAATAAATAAATAGTAGTGTAAAATAATTTTATAAATGATCTTTTGTACTTTAGGACATTAAATTGTACAACTTTTGTATATATAAAAGCTTAGAAACTTTCTGTTTAGCAGGAAGGCAACACATTCCTACACTTTTAATGTATATGTTTGTTATAATGTCCATGTAAACATGCCCTATGTTTGTGCCTTTTAATTAGTTTGTCTCAATAAACAAAATGTAGAGAAAAATATGTAGCTATGACTTTGTTACAACTGTCCTTATCCACAGTACAAAATGGTTTGTTTTTAATATGTAGAGCATTATGTGTGGACTACTGGAAGGACTCCTGTGGGGAAGGCCCGGGAACGAGCAGCTGAGGCCTGGAGTGGAGGGCAGTGGCCACAGTTCAGGAAGTCCACACTCGCCAGCATGCAGACCCTGCAATAGGCTCTGCCTCTGCCTGCTGGGACCTGCCTCTGCTGGCCTGGCAGTCACCATCCTCTGTGAGGCAAACAGCCCGGGCTTCCTCCACAGTGGTCCAAGGAACAGCCTGCAGGAAGGGCAGGTATGGGCCTCAGAACCTTGAAAGTATTAGTTAAAAAAAAAAGATATATACTAGAAATGATTGTTTTATCAATTCATTGTATAATAAACAGGAGTGAGACTTCATTGTATGACTTCAGTTAAAATGCTATTTTGTATGCATTCTTTATTAAGAAGCTTGTCTGCAATAATAAAGCCACGTGTGTCTTCTTTTGGGAGGGAGAGAGTTGATGGCAGGATGGAGGTGAGGGAGGGCCACTGAAAGAGGGCAAATGGGCTGTGTGGTGCAATTCTCTGTCTTGGAACTGGAATTGAGTTTGATGCTAATGAACTGATTGAGCCAGGTGTTGAAGGCACTACAGCCACCATGGACGGGAAGGCAGAGTACGTTGTCCCCTCCTGGTTGGAACCTGGGAGAGCTTCCCCTTTTCAGACTGGCAGCTGAACAGTGTATTAGATAATCCTCAAGCTGACATCCAGCCTGCTGTGCTGTAGGGCGTGCTGCTTGGCCTGAATTTGCGTTGTGTTGTGTATCCATTTCCCTCCTGAGGTGTGCTCCTAAATGAAGGTTTCTTTGTAAGCAGATGATGATTTTACTGTCAATACCAGCACTGTATTACTAACATGCAAAATACTGCAGATTTATTTTGACAAATTAAAGTTAACCGGTCACAAACGTTATGATGGATTGCTTACTACCTCAGAAGCTTCATCAATTCACCATGGTGACGGGTGTTTTACGAAGCACTGCTTCTCCAGATGCACACATCAGAATTGGGCTGGCTGGGACAAGAGGGTGGGATGGATGTCGGAGTGGTCAGCATTTCAGTGCCATGGGATAGGCTGGGTGGACAGGCACTGGACTGACTAAAGAGGGGATGCAATCATGCAAGCACCTTGGGGAAGGCTTAGGAAGCCAGATATGAGACAGTGGTCATAACTTGGGTTCTTTTACCAAACAAAAAATGTGTATAGAACATTCCTCATGCTAAGACCTGGTTTCTTTATTAGGGAAAGGCTATATTGTATTCAGCTATATCTGTGAGGAGTCCCTAAGGATCAGCAACATGCCAGTCACTGTCGGGCACAAAGGGACATGCAAGGGTGATGGAAACACCATTGCCACCTCCAAGGAATAAACAGGTGAGGGTGACTTCAGACAGTAAGTTGGTGCTGACATCGTTCAGTGAGTTTGGGATGCTTACACCTGTTTAGAGGATTGAGGCTTTCCAAACTTCCTGTGATAATAGCTTTCACCTTTTTATTGACTCACTGAATGCAACTGGAATAAGTATTTTCTGGTGCTGTTTTTCTCTTGGGAACGAGAACAGTGTGGTTTCACTGAGTTGCCAGTGAATCTCTACTCGCAGCTGTCCAGGTGTCTTGGCTCTTCTCAACAGCCTGGAAGTTCGATCCTCTCTGGAGAACCCTGGGTTTGGGTGAAGAGGGAATAATAGAAATTTTCACTTTAGTGTCCTCAAGAGTCATTGGACAAAAAGTCTCCTCTGTGGAATAGTAACCACTTGCCCACCTCCCCCTACCCGCCCTTGTAAACTCCTGTACCCCTCCCACTTCCATGCCGTTTGTTCCTTTGGGACCTAAATCCCCCACAGCTGGCCTGATCCTTGCCACTGACTGGATTATCTCCTGATCTAGCAGGGCAGGCAGGCCTGTGTGCTGATGCTCACAAGGCTTTGGCTGTAGTCCGGACTCTGGCTTCTCCTGGCCATCCAGCTTTGGGCTGAAAGCCTATGCAGGTCCCAAGAAAGACTGCAAAAAGTGTCTCATCATGGTCATGGTAAGGGATTGAATTTCCATACTTCACATTCTGTATCTTCACTAACTTGGCATCATAACCCCAGGAATTATCTTTGTAGCTTGACCTACCACCTTCCCCCAACCCCCAAACTATGAACATTCTGCTTCTCTCTGTCTCTCTCATTTATTTTCATTGAAAAGGCAGATCAGATTTATGGAGAGGAGAGACAGAAAGATCTTTCTACTGGTTCACTCCCCAACTGGCTGCAACAGCCAGACCTGAGCCAATCTGAAGCCAGGAGCTTCTTCTGAGTCTCCCACATGGGTGCAGGGTCCCAAGACTTTGGGGCCATTCTCGACTGCTTTCCCAGGCTACAAGCAGGGAGTTGGATGGGGAGTGTAGCAGCCAGGACACAAACTGGTGCTCATACTGGATCGTGGCTCTTACAAGGTGAGGATTTAACCATTGAGTCATCATGCTGGGACCCAAAATATGAACTTAAAATTACTACTGTGGTTGGGGTAAATTCCTTCTAGTGTACATACGTAGTTGTTAATCATGCAGGAAGAATTCTTGAGCATTTGTTTATGCTTATTCTTTACAGAATTTACCAAAAGTGAAGTCCACCTGCAAGTTGGCTGTGCCAGCCCAAGCTAAAGACGAACACTTGAGGTAAACATTGTGTGCTGCCGGTGGGCTTTCAGTGTGACAGCTGCAGAGGAAGGCGAAGGGGCAGGGAGGAATGAAAGGGACCAGCCCTTCCCAACAAGTGACCCAGCGGCTCTGGCAGCCAGTGTGCGGGTCCAAGGTGAGGGTGTATGCGCCAGTCCTGCAGAGACTGGCAGAAAGCAAGGTGTTTACCCATCCCCAAAGCCCTTTCAGCCATGGTTCCTCAGAGTCAACCAGATTCGGAAGTCAGACGTACAGTCGGGGTACCCAGATTTCTTGCTTCTCAACCAAGGAGAGGGCCTGCTGTGGCGGCTGCTGTGGGGAAAGAGCCAGGTGGAAACCAGTGCTGCTGAAGTGCATGTGAGGGAGGGGGAGAGGGCGTGGGAGGGTTAATGAGGAAGCTGAGGAAGAGCAGCGAGTGCTATTTTGGAGAAATTGTTGTGTTGTGGTATCATGAGCCCCATCACGACCCCCTTGCACTCTGCACCTGCCTGGGCTGTGTGTGATGACTAGAGCTCTCAGGCCAGCTGTGATCATGTCAGCTTCCATCAAGATGGGGGAGAAGGAGCCCAGCACAGTGGCCTAGTGGCCAAAGTCCTTGCCTTGAACACACCAGGATTCCATATGGGTGCCAGGTCTAATCCTGGCAGCTCCAACTCCCATCCAGCTCCCAGATTGTGGCCTGGGAAAGCAGTCCAAGATGGCCCAAAGCCTTGGGATCCTGTACCCACGTGGGAGACCTGAAAGAAGCTCCTGGCTCCTGGCTTCGGATCAGCATGGCACCGGCCACTGCAGTCACTTGGGGAGTGTATCATTGGATGGAAGATCTTCCTTTCTGTCTCTCCTCTCTGTATATCTGACTTTGCAATAAAAACAAATAAATCTTTAAGAAAAAAAAGATGGGAGATCTGCACTAGATGAATGACAGAATCTGCAACTGTAGAAATGAGCAAGACTTAAGAAGGGAGCCACCGTGCAGGGGGAACCTATGAGCAGCTTCCTGCGGGGGAGATGGAGCCCACATCTTCCTGGACTCCCAAGAGCGCATCCCAAGGCCTAGGGCAGCCCTGTTCAACACAAGGGACATCTGACACTTGGTCAACACTATGGGTGTGTGGGGACCCCCAGGAGGGAAGACTGGAGCTGGGACAAGGATAGAGAAGGACAGCTCAGCAAGAGGAGACTGACCCACGGCCTGTGGGGGAGGGGAAGCCCCATGCCAGGGCCATGGTAGGCCCGGCAGGTGGGATGTAAAATCCAGTAAATCCATAGCAGGCTATTGTAAGGTTAATAATTCCGTGTATGAGGTTATAAACATCCAACTGAGCCTCGACAGAAAAAGGCTTCCCAGCCCTTCTCCCCTGAGTCCTGAATGCTCCTCACAACCAGTCCTCACACATATTTTCTCCAGTGCAAAACGGTGGACATTCGGCAAAGTCCAGCTTCAGGGTTACTCCCTGGGAAGCCTGTGCCTGAGACTTCAGACAGGTCATGCCCCCACTCCTCCCCACCCCCGCCGCTACACACCTGTGCCTTGGTGTAACAGGAGGAGCTGGGAGATACCAAAATAAAAATAGAAGTGGTGCACCCATGGAAGAGACTAGCTATCAACTGCACTGGACTAAATCTGTCAACTGCACATCCCTAGCTCTTGCAAGTTAACAGCGCTGTACAAGCCTGTTGATTTTTGCTGATTTTTCCCTTGGATGTCTGACTCCCAGTGTTTGGGGGGCCTGCTTCATAAAGCAGAGAGAGCCAATGACTAAGATAAGTGCAAGGGTCCCCACCCCAGAGGGAGGGTTTGCATTGGCTCAGTTGGGAGGTGCTATACCACAGATGACCCAGAGCAGAGCCTTGCCACTCAAAGCCATGTGACCTTGGGCAAGCCCCATGGTGTCTCTGGCCTCAGTTCCTTAGCTGTGAGATGAGGCCAGGAATGGTCGCTGTTGGGAAAGATTGGCTCTGTTTCCTGTGCAGTGCTTAGCATGGAGCCCCCACGTCATTGGCCCCACCCCTGGTGGCCTTCCTGCCACCTGACTCAGGGCACCCTGCATCTGTTTCTGCTTGTTTGTTTGTTTAAAGATCTATTTATTTTTATTGCAAAGTCAGATATACAGAGAGGAGGAGAGACAGAGAAGATCTTTCATCCGATGATACACTCCCCAAGTGAGCGCAACGGCCGGTGCTATGCCGAGCCAAAGCCAGGAGCTGGGAACTTCCTCCAGGTCTCCCACGTGGGTGGCAGGGTCCCAAGGCTTTGGGCCATCTTGGACTGCTTTCCCAGGCCACAATCTGGGAGCTGGATGGGAGTTGGAGCTGCCAGGATTAGAACCGGCGCCCATATGGAATCCTGGTGTGTTCAAGGTGAGGACTTTAGCCACTAGGTCACTGTGCCATGCCCCAAATAAATCTTTGCAAATAAAGTTGACCTATGAATGCAAGGCCTTTACAAGTCCAACTCTACAAAGGTAATTCTGCAATCACCCAGCCTGTGTTTGTTTCAACGTCTGCAGAGGAGCTGAATCCTGTCCTGCATTGCTTCCTCCTTGCCGTCTCTAAGATGGGGTGGGGGGTGGGGGGGGAGGTGGCATCCAGTGTAGGAACCAGAATTCCATCTCAAGAACCAGAGAATCAGATAGCTCATCTCTTGAGCGTGGCAGCTAATGGAAAGATAGCCTGAGATGTGGCAGGACCGACCCAGGTGAGAGCCACCAGGCTGGGAGATCTTGACATATGCCCCGCCCAGGACGAAGCAGCCCGTGCTAGCCCCCCGGTGTACAGTCAGGGCGCCCGCACAGCTTCCCTAGGCACTCTCACCCGCGGCCAACCGCTTGGATCCTGCAAGGCTGACCTCTTCCTTCCCAGGCCGAAAGGGAGAACAGCCACCCATCCAGGTACGAGCCCCAAATGGGTGGGTGGAGAGTGCTGACATTCTTGTAGCCCCGCTGGCACCACCGAGGGTATCCTGGACTGCAGAAGCTGAGAGGAGCTGAGGGAACTGCCGCGGAGCGATCAGACCCACGCGACTTTCGGCCCCGCGTCCTCTGCCGGCCTCCTCAGCCCAGCGAACCCTGCAGCGGGAGCCTGGACGGACGAACAAGTCTGGGGCGGGTTAGTCCCGCCCCGAGGAGCGCCTCGCCGTTCTGGGTTTGGCTGCCGCCGCTCTCTCCCGCGAGCTCGGATTGGCCCGGGCGCTCCTGGGGCGCTGGCGGCTGTGCGGGTGTGCGTGGAAGGCCGCGCTGCTGGACGCTTGAGAGGTTCCACTCGGTCCTGTGATCTTTGCAGAGGACACTCCCTTAGGACAGCGCCTGCCGCCGCCGAGGGCTCGTACTCTTCTCCGAGGGTCTCCAGACGACACGCGTGTCCGCGAGTGGGAAAGGGTTTCTGCTTCTAGCACACCGGCTGCGCTCTGTACACTTGGAGTTGACATTTCCTCATCTTTGGATCCTGCTGCTCCAAAGGCTGCGAATGCTTTTCTTTCTCATTCATGTACTTTTCAAATGTGTTTAAACACTCCTGCCCACTAGAGACAAGCAGAAAGCAGGATCCGGCAGGAAAAGCACAGAATGAGCCTGGAACTTAAAAAGTTTAAAGAGTTTGGAATAATTTCAAACTCACAAAAGCCGCGAAAATGAAAACAGTAGAGGAAGCGCTTGCATATCCTTTACCAGATTCACCAGTAATTAGCATTTTTCCGTTGCTTAATCACTTGTGGCTTCCATTGATGTAATTTTTTCTGACCCATTCCTGGGTTTCACAGCTCACAACCTTTGCTCCCCAAATACTTCTGTGTGTATTTCCTACAAACAGGGGTACATAGTCATTATCACTGCACAGTTGTCCCGTGTATCTAATGCTTGGATGTAACCTGTCTTCTCATTTGACCTGCCTCCTTTTCTCCCTTACCTTCAGAGCTCTGATCAAGGGTCAGAGGTCACATTCAGTTGTCACATCACTTTAGCTTCCTCAGGTCTGGAATATTTACACAATTGGTGTAAAAAGCCCCCTGCCTGATTTCTCTTTCTCTCTCTCTCTATCTCTCTCTCTCTCTCTCACACACACACACACACACACACACACACACCATTCCTCATTTGTTTTTGCCACACTCCCCTTGTGACAGAACAGATGCTGTCCTCTGGAATTTGGCACAGGCGAGCCATACTCAAGACATCGTTGGGGGGGGGGGAAAGATATCATCTGGAGGTACATGATGCCCTGCACCCCTCACATACGACCTGAGTTCCAGGTGTGGAGTGCAGTGCTGGGCTCTGGGGTCTAGGGTGGCTGTGGATCATGATTCTACAACTGGCTGTGGAGCATCAAACAAGAGAGGAAGAGAGGAAGAGAGTCAGCCTTCCTCTCTTCCCAGACCTGCAGTGCCCACTTCCCAGGATTTTTGTGAAGATCAAGATAAGACATGAGCAAGTGTGCAAAGAAGGTGACATCCTATATGGGATTTTCGAGATAAAAGAAAATGACACTCTGAGAGATCATGGAATAAGCCCAGGGTCACCCAGCTAGTGTGAAGGGGTGCTGCAGTGACTTGCGTGTGCCTTCATTGGACTGGCACCAAGGTCTGGGCACTTAGCTGCTGCGTTATGCCCTTAGGGTTGAGTTGGGGGTGGAGAAAGGTGATTTGCTGCTCCAAACCTATGTCAGCCTCCAGCCAGTTGGCCCAGCAAGCTGGGTCCTGGGTGAGCTGGTGAAGGGGCATCCAGGAGCACACTCCCAGGAATCCAGCAGGGACAAGCCAGGCCCCCCACAGAGGATGTGCAGTGAGCCCCTTTTATGGAAATATAGGAGACACCCTAAAATGACAGAGAATAGAGTAACGTACAATGGAAATGCAGAAAGTTCACAGAAAGAGAAATTAAAAGCTAATTATTTTATTTAAATGTTCAAAATCATGCAGTTTTTTTCCCAATGCACATTGTTCATGAATTTTCTGAAGATCCCTTAGTGACGTGGATTTCAAAACTTTATTTGCTCCAAAATAAACTTATCTTTTAAATCCACTTTCCATGAGTTCTTAAAAAGACTTGCTTATTTAAATACTTGCAAGGCAGAGTTAGAGATGGAGATAGAGATCTTGTATCTGTTGGTTCCCCAAATGACTACAACAGCTGGGGCTGGGTCATGCCAAAGCCAGGTGTCAGAAGCCTCTTCTGGGTCTCCCACCTGGGTTAGCTAAACCTGACATCTAAACATGCTTCAAAATGCGGATTGCCTTTATCCCCAGCTCAGCTCACCACCTTTGCTCAAGGTACAGCACAAAGCCAGCTGCTTTAACTTGTTCTCTTAGCGCTCTCCCCCATCAGTGTAACTGCTCCCTCGTTACAAAGCCCTGGAAGCCCCTCTCCCTGACTGTCCTACACCTGCCTTCTCCTCGGCTTGGGCTAGAGAGTCCAGCCATCTATGGGGCACGTGGCAGGTGAATTAAAGTGGGTTTGGAATGGGATTGAGATAGTATATGTTAAACATAGTATGGAGGAAAGTTATTTCTGTTTAAAGTTCGTCTTTCAGTTACGGTGATGCTATAAAGGGAGTGTGTGTATAAAGACTATATATTCAATGTAGAAACTAGAAAAATAGCAACATAAGTTATCTGTAAAGTGCTCATTCAGCAAGTATTAATATTTTTTCTCACCAACTTTTCTTCTATGAGTAAGTCATATGCCATTGTGTAGCCTTGCTTTTTCATAACATTGTATCATGAACATTTTTATAGACTGCTAGTATGCTGAAGACAACTGAGATGGCTCCAGGCCCCACAGGATTCTGCTGCCCTCAGTCCAGTCTCCGCAGCCTGGCTGAGGACAGTCCACCCCTGTTAGGAGATCAGGACCCCTGGATGCTCAAAAACCAATCAGTGAAGAAGATGCAGGGTTTCTGTACATGCCTTATCCACCTGCTGGAAGCCAGTTCCCTGTCTTGACATATGCCCCTGTCCTCACTCCTGGGAGTGGGGGGGAGGGGACTGCTGGGAGGCTCCTGCAGAGCTCAGCTGCAGGGCCATGTGCTGGTAAGGTGGACACAGCACTGAGCAATTTGTATCCAGAGCCTTGCCATGGGTGCTGGATCCCCAGAAGCTCTCTCAGAAGGGGCATGAGGCTGGCAGTCCCGCAGATGTCCCACCTCAGCTGGTGTCCCACACTGGCTTGGAGGGTTTGCCAGGCCTGAAGGACCTGCAGGTGGACACCCTTGGGCGGTAGCTGCAGGACAGGCAGTGCTCAGGAGAGCACTGGCCTGGAACCTGCAGGCTCCAGGCAGAGGTGGGAGTGTGGGAAGCAGGGAAGGGATCTGTGGTCAAGCTTCCCAGAGGGCAGACCCCAAAGGGGAACGTGTTAGCAAGGCCTGAGGGAGAAGAGTGTGAAGGTATCACAGGCCCTGGTTTTATTCACTGCTATGGTAACGTAGTTAGATCTAAGGAGAGACTCAGGGCAATCGGCCAGCTTGCAGGTACAATATCACCATGACAGGGAAGAGCCACAGGGGAATCTTGTAAATAAGCAGGCAAGTGGCAGATGCGACTGCCCGGGCTCAGTAGAACGTGGCACACTTGACATCACAGGCTGAAGTCCTCTAGTGGGGAGGACACAGCCAGCCCCGGGTACAACAAAAGTCCACAAGGAAGGCTGTGTCAGGCCTTCTAGCTTAAGAATTTCTAACTTGGGGTGTCACGACCCTCTCTGGCGGTTCTGAGGGCTCCCCAAAGTCTCCTGGACACTGTGTTAAGGCTCTTGGGTTAGAGGAGGGCAAGTGCAGCATGATGGACTTGTGAAAATTCATGAAAGACACTCGTTGTACGACTGGAGGGGGGAACAGTGGGGAGGGGAGGAAACTTGGGGAGAGGGAAGGGAACCCCAGTGCCTATTAAACGGTGTCATAAAACAGTTTTTTAAAAAGCGAGGAACTCCTCAGAGGGGTTAAGGACCCCAGCCCGGAGGCGGGGCCCCACAGCGGACCGCCCTCCGGGGGATGTGGTCCCGCGGCTCCGCCCCTCCCAGGTGCATCTTTCACGGAGGACAATTACCCTTGACGAGCAGCTGAGGGAAACTCGGAGGCGCCGGCGCCGGGGCTTTGCGGTTTTTACCCTCACAGGTCTCAGTGGCTGAGTCTGCTGATCCTTCTTGGCAAGTCCTCAGGAGAGGACAGAGGAGGCTGTCCCGGGGTCTAGGCCCGGATGCCGGGGGAAGGGTCGGGTGGGGGAAGAGGTACCCAGACCCTTTGCCCGCCTCAGCCCTCCTAAGCAGATCCTCTTCAAAGCAAGGTTGCCCGCCCCCAAACTGGAGTCTGCAACCGAGCAAGGAGGGGAAAGCACAACCAAGGTCCATTTCTCTGTTGTGCAACAAGTTCTTCAGAGGGAAATCTTCCCGGAGCGCAGGTGTTCCCGCAGCGGCCCGGACGCTGAGGAGGAGCGGAGAGGAGGCACTTCGGGTGGAGGCTGATGGCGGCGATGCCTGACAGCTCTGATTCCTGGTCCCCTCCCCACCGTCTCCTCCGACCTTGGCACTGGATTCGGCGTCCTCCTGTCTCCGCGTCCTCCCCTCACCCTGGGGTCCTGTCACTCAGGGGCGGCCTCTCAGGCCAGCCCTGCTCCCACTTCTCCCCTCCTCCACATCCCGTAGCTCTCCGAAGCCTCGGGATTCCCTGCTCCCCACAACCTCCCGGGGTTGCTCCCCGCGCCGGGAGGAACAGGATTTCCTGAACCCCGCTCTGCCCGGACGCCGGGGTTCCCTGCTTGCAGGCGGGGAAGCCCCGACGGCTGGTGCTGGGGGCGCACGCGAAGGCTGTCTTCATCCGCCCCCCTCACCCCCTGTCTGGTCCCCGCCACCGGGCTGGTTTCCCGACCCCCGTTCCGGTTTCCCCGTTGTCTGGTAGAGGTCGGCCTCCGGAGAGGGTCTGGGGGCGCCGGCGCCCGGGCCGTGCCCCGCCCGCGACCCCGCTCCCCCCCGCGCGTCCCCACTTGCGGCCTCGCAAACAACCGCGCAGGCAGGACAGCTGCATTTCTCGGCGCCCGCCGCTAGGAAGCCGGCCTCGCCTCGCTCGCTTTCTCCGCCTCCCCGCGCCTCCCCGCGCTGCCGAGCCGGGCCCGCCGCCGCCGCCGCCGCCGCCGCCGCCGCCGCCGCCGCGGGATCGCGGCCCCTCCCCCGCCCGGCCCGGCCCCACCGGCGGCGGGGAGCGGACACGCGCGACGGCTGCTCGGTAAGACCCTCGTTGGCGCCCGGCCCTGGCGTCCAGCCCGCGGGGAGGCCAGCGCGCCGTCCCGGACCCCCACCCCCCCACGCCCCCGGCTCGCGGCGGCCCCACCTCTCGGACCCGTAGTCTAGGCGCCGCCGCCGCGAGGCGGGCCCGCCCCGAGTTTGATTCCCGGGGCTGTCGCCGCGGCTCCCCGACCCCGCGCCGCCCCAGCCGCGTGCGGCGGCAGATCCCGGCCTACCCTACCCCCCTCCAGCCCCCATCTCGTCCGGGACCCTGGGCGCGGACTGGTGCGGGTGGGATGGGGGGCGTGTGGACACCTGGGGGCTGCGAGGACAGAGGTGGCGAGGGGGAAGGGGCGCGAGGCCTCCAGAAGCCTGAGCCGCCCGAGCCCCTCTCCCGCCGCTCCCTCTTTTGTGTGTGCCCCTCCCGGCTTTGCCAAAGCCTGGTAGGGGGTTTAGGGCGCTGAGGGGCTCAGGCCGGGTGTCGGGCGGGTGGCCGCTGGCTGGGACGCCTGTTGGGAGCGCATTCCCTTTAGGGGGGAGGGGAGGCTCCCTTCCTGCCCCGGCTGAGGCCACAGGTCGGCTCAGTCTCTTCTAGTCCCACCCCGTCCCCTGGGAGCTGCATCTCCGGGCGGCCGGGCTGGGAAAGTTCAGGACGTGCTGTCCCCGCCCCTGTGGCCCCAGCCCGCCCCTCCGGCTCGGAGCGCTTGGGGCATGGAGTTCGGGGGTGAGCGTCGGCTTTTATCCGGCGCACTCTGTGCCTTGCCGGGTGACTGGCTGCACACCCAACACTGGCTTCTCTGATGCATTTCCTCTTGAAAAAGTTTTCGCTCCAAGAAATTTATTTTGGAATTCAATTCGCAGGAAGGACTTAAAGGGAGGGAAGTTTCAGATTTTCCTTTCTTCTTGTTGTTGTATTTGTTTTTCGTTTGGGTGAAGGTGAGCATAGAAGTGGGACGACTACCTGGAAGTTTAGAACTGAAGTGTGCCTGGGACCCAAGGTTGTGCGCACAGCAGCATGAGCCCCCAGGCCGTCCCTTTGGTTGTCTGGCAGCGCCCTCGGTGGGGTAAGCTGGGTGTGCCTGCAGAAGTCGGGAAATTTGGAGTGCCCATGGAGGCAATTGAGTGCTGGCTGGATCAAGCATGAGGCTGAGACCTCTTGCTGAGGTGGTGCTGAAGGGACCCGGGCTTGAATGGAGGGTGGAGTCTCTGAGGTGGAATGGAGCTGCAGGAAGAAACCTGGCCCAGACCCCCCAGGGAGTTGGTGCCTGTGGCAGGTGCACCCCTGTGCATTTTCAGCACCTGGAAGGGACAAGAGGCCAGGGAACCCGGCAGAGCAGTGACCTGGGACATCCTGGAAAAGCAGCCAACATGGTTGAGTTGTGCAACTACTACCAGAGGGAAAACTTGGGGCCAGAGGTTGGATCAGGGGCTCTCTGAGAATCTGGCGGAAGTTCTGCCCTCCCCATACATACATTAGAATGAAGGCACCCATTAGGGACCCTGCTCTAGGGCAGGTAGTCTAACCTGGACCAGTTAGGGCATTTGGCTGCTTGTGGCTGACCAAGGCTAGGGTGCAAAGAGCAGACCTCTTGTGTGATCTTTCTCAAGATTGTCCCATGCAACTGTGAGCCTGTGGCCTCTGCCACCTGCTCTCCCAGCTCCCTACAGCCCCATAGGGCAGGGGCTGGCGAGGGGGCCCTGTTCTAGGGGCTGATTTTGGTGTTTATGTAGTGGGTAAGCTCTGGGCCCTGGGCTAAGGCCACAGGACTGTGACTTGGAAGGGGGTAAAGGGATGAGGACATGGATAGAGATGCTGTTGTTTTAAGCCAGGGCCAGGAGGAAGGGGAGTGAGTGGAGAGTAGAAAGTATGTAGGCCTCCTCTCTAGGAATCATTTAAGGGCTGGATCCAAGTGTTAGAAGTTCCTTAGATCCATGTAAACTTTAAACTTTTGTTTTGTTTTGTTTTTACTTATTTGTTTTATTTGTCTCCAGATTCACTCCCCAAATGCCTACATTGGCTGAGGCTGGGCCAGGCCAAAGCAGGGAGCCAGCAGCTCAGTCGGGGTCTCCCATAGGGCAGCAGAATCCCAACTGCTTGAGCCGCCACTGCTGCCTTCGAGTGTGTATTAACAGGAGGCAGAGGTGGTATTGGAAGCCAGGCACTCCGATACGGCGTGCAGGTAGTGTCAGCCTCTGTGCCAAAACCCTCCTACCTGGGACCTTGTCAGGCCAGTGGAAGCCAAAGGGTTGGCTGTCTCCCAGTGCCGCCCCAGAAGGCCTGGCCTTTCTTTCCTAGCCATAGCCCATGGGGATGTGAAGGAGCCTCTCAGAACACTTGCCCTGTGGGGCTGACTGTTCTGTCACCCCAAGCAGCTGTGGTTGGTAGGGAGCTGTGTGTATGTGCATGTATGACGGTGAGCACAGCTTTGGGCAGATGGCAGCCCTCACACCTGTTTCTTCCTTCAAAATTTCCTACATTTGTTTGGCCTTGGACCTAAGCAACAGAAGCAGAAATCTTAAAGCATTGGACGCAGGAAGCTGAGTGGCTGTTAAACTTATGGGAAACAAGATCCCTAGAGGGTCTTATAGATACCCCAATTCAGGACATGGAGAAGGTGCTAAGGGTGTGCAAGGGTCCTGTGGCTGTGAGTGAGGGTTCCCCTCCCGAGGGCCTCTATACGGTCTCCTGCAGCCTCAGCTGGCATGGACTAGGGCATTTGGTTGAGCCTGTCACTATGTCTCTCTGACATCTGCTGCAGCCAGGCTCCCAGGAAGTAGCTGTGATGTGTCAGAGCGATGTAGGACTCCCAGTAACGTGGCTGCAGGTCACAGGTGCAATGCCAGCACTTGCAAACACAAGCTCCCGTCTCACAGACTGTGGCTGCACTGTCTTTATTATGACACAGCACCATGCTTTTCAGGGAAGAAAGTAGAAAGGGAAGGGGGTCCAGCTTTGGCCCGATGTGGTAGCCTGGTGGCTAAAGTCCTTGTCTTTCATGTTCCGGGATTCTATATGGGTGCTGGTTCATGTCCCAGCTGCTCTACTTCCTATCCAGCTCCCTGCTTGTGGCCTGGGAAAGCAGCAGAGGGATGGCCCAAGGCCCAAGGCCTTGCATAGGAGACCTGGAAGAAGCTCCTGGTTCCTGACTTCAGATCAGCTCAGCTCTGGCCATTATGGCCACTTGGGGAGATAACCAGCAGACAGAGATCTTTCTATCTCTCCTTCTCTCTGTGAAATTTGGCTTTTCAATAAAAATAATGAATAAATCTTAAAAAAAAAAAAAAAAGGCCCAGCTCCCTGAGGAGGCAGTCCGGCTGCTCTGCACCTCTGTTCCCTAGTGCTTTCCTTGCTTCAAGGAGAGGATGCAGAGGGGGTTCCCCAGGCTGAAGCCAAGCTCTCTGCCTCGCTTTCTCACAATTAGAGAGAATATGAGAGAGCTGATGTACACCAGGCCAGGAGTACATGCTTGTTGGAGGGAGAGCTTGCTATCATGCATGTGGGTACAGATGTCTGAAGGCTCCTTTATCATGAAGAGGCATAGCAGTAGGACCACCGAGTATGGTGTAGTGGTGGGGAAGGACTGCCTGGACAGCTAAGCAGAGTAGCACAATTACTGTGGTACTGGTGGGAACCAACTCTGTTCTCTTGTCTTTAGGGAAATGGCCCTGTAACTTGGGGACAAAAAGCTTGAATAGCTTTTTTTTTTCTTTTAAAATTTGTTGGAAATGCAGAAATAAAGACAAGCAGAGATTATCCATTCCATCTTCTGGCTCACTCCCCTAAATGCCCACAGCAACCTGGGACCCCCTGGAAGGGGCCTGGTGAGGTCAACTTAACGCTGTCTGCTGAGAACAACTAGCCAAGTCCCAGTCCCTCTGCTGGGGCTGACCTGGGCGCAGAGGTCACCGGGCATGTGTCCTGCCCTCGAGGTGCCTGCAGTCCAGTAGGGGCAACAGACGTGAGCCTGGAGTTACAGTTATCACGGCAAGGGCTGTGATCAGAGAAAGCACTGAAGAAGGGTTGTGGTCAGCCAAGAGGGGAGTTAGAGCAGGGAGAACTTCCTGGAGGGGATGCTGCATTTGAGCCAGGGGAGGATGAAGTTGGCTGTTGTCACAGGACTGTCACCATGAGCCTGGATGTGTCACAGGGTAGCTTGAGGTGCTGCAGGAAGGGCCGGGACGGCCAGCGGCAGCCAGCGGCAGCAGTTAGTAGCTGAGCGCAGATTCACCTGGTAGCTGCCTGACAGTGCCCACAACCCCCCAACCTTTAAGATTTATTTTTTTATTTATTTGAAAGGAAGAGTTGGAGAGAAGGAGAGATATGGAGGAGGGAAGAGAGAGAGAGAAAGAGAGAGAGAGATTCCTGGTTTGCTGGTTCACTTCCACAGACCGGGCTGAAGCCAGGAGCTTTCCTCAAGGGCTTTTACTGACATGGCAGGAGCCCAAGCGTTGGGCTATCTTCCATTTGCTGTTGTAAGCCATTAGCAGAGAGCTGGATTGGAAGCAGAGCAGCCAGGATAGGAACCAGTGCCCATACAGGTTGTGGCTTAACCCTCTACACCACAGTACCAGCCCTGCTAGTTGTTCCTCTGACCATGCTTTTGTTGGGCCAGTGGCATTCACGCTCTCGATCTGTTTGCTTCTAGAGGAGGGAAACATCTAGCTCATGGGCCCTGTAAGGACAGTGTGAAGTGAAATCTGTTCTGTCCAGGCACAGGCAGGACTTGAAATTCAGTAACTATAGCAACTATTGTTTAACTTAATTGTTCTGTATGGCCAGCAAAAGATATTCCAAATATCTAAATATCCCTGCCAGCAGCAGAGGAAGCTTCCTTCAAGTACACACAGGGCAGGAGGGAAAATGAATAAAATACAGTTTAGAATTTTTCTCAAAATGTGTCATTCTCTGAGAGGTCACCAGGGGTTTTCAATGCTCTTTTGCAATACCATTTTCCTTTGCTGTGTTCCAAGCGCAAATGTAAAAGGTTCCATTTTTCAAATTTGGAGAAACCATACCATGTAATAATCTCAAGGGCAGGGCAGGGGCCAATGCCATAGCGAAATAGTTAGGTCTCTGCCCACAATGCTGGCATTTGTTATGGGCACTGGTTTTAGTCTTGGCTGCTCCACTTCTGATCCAGCTCCCTGCTAATGGCCTGGGAAAATAGCAAAGGATGACCCAAGTTCCTGGGCCCTTGCACCCACATGGAAGACCCAGAAGCAGCTCCTGGCTCATGACTTTGAATCAGCTTAGCTCTGGCTGTTGCGACCATATGTAAATCTGCTTTGCAAATAAGTAATAAATACATCTTAATTATACAATAATTTTTAAGGGCTTTCAGCAAGATAGCTGTCGGGATCTTAGGAGAGAGCAAGACTGGGTCTCAGAAGATGGTGGAATTAAAGACTTCATCACATCTGAACTGATTGCTGAAAAACCGGGGGAACTTTAGTTTCTGGACTGAATGGGCTCTGCAGAAAACACTGGGGCAAGAGCTCTTGTTCCTTCTCTGACACCCTGACTGCCTGTTCAGTAGGAAAGTGTTGCATCCTGGAGGGTGCCTGCAGGATACCTGCAAGCCTTGTACTGTATGGTGACCAGTTTGCTGCTGTGGGACTCTATGATAAGATGCTCTGTGGTCTTGTAGGATGATCAGGCGCAGGAAAGGAGTTACTGTATTCAGGTCTGGGATTAGTTCTGGTTCAGGCTATGCCAAGAGCAGAGAGCAAGCCAGGGAGAGCAATAGGAAGTGGGCGCCCAGGGTCAGGGTCACCACTGGCCAGGTCTACGAGTGGCAAGGTGGACGCTGAGCAGCGAGAGGAAGACAGTTACTCTGAGATGGACTTGTGGAAGGCCTGGTGGAATGTTGGTGTCTGGAGCCTTGCCTGGGTGACTGGGGGAGCATTTGGAGAGATCAGACATGTGGAGACAAAGCCAGGTCACATGTAGGCTACCTGGGCAAAGTAGGTTTCCTGCAAGAGGAGAGCTGTGTATAAGCATACATCAAGGTCAGTGGCAGGTACATCTTCTGAGTGCTTGCCCAAGACAGTCTGGGGCTAGCTTGGGTGTTTTGACGGCATTGTCAGCCCAGAAAATGAATGATTTTCCCTCCCTAGCCAGTTCTGGGCCAGTTGCTCGCACATGTTCTACTCTCTTAGCTAGTGTTGGAGCATTACTGCATTTTATTTCTCAAAGTCACAAATTCCTCTTATTTCTCAGAGAGGAAAGGATTGGAGGAGTCTCTGATCCTGGGTTGTAAAACCCCTGGACAGGATGGGTGGTATGTACCACTGAGTCAGACTGCCCATGTTGAAGTCCAGCTTCCGCTGGCTGGTGCCAAGTCTGAGTCTGCTAGCCCATGCAGTGTGAGTGGTCAAGTTTTCTAACGTGCTCCAGAGAGCCAGATAAGCTCTTGGTGTAACATGTAATATATTAGAGGTTCTTGAGAATCATCAGCTGCTACTGCCGCTGTTGATGTTGTTATTATCACTTCATGAAATCACATGACTTCTTGGTGGCAGAGCAGGGTCGCAAAACTTTTTAAAAAATATTTGTTGGGCCCGGCGCGGTGGCGCAAGTGGTTAAAGGTCCTCGCCTTGCACGCCCAGGATCCCATATGGGCGCCGGTTCTAATCCCGGCAGCCCCACTTCCCTTCCAGCTCCCTGCCTGTGGCCCGGGAAAGCAGTCGAGGATGGCCCAAAGCTTTGGGAACCTGCACTCACGTGGGAGACCCGGAAGAGGCTCCTGGCTTCGGATTGGCATAGTATCGGCCCGTTGCGCTCACTTGGGGAGTGAATCATTGGACGGAAGATCTTCCTCTCTGTCTCTCCTCTCTGTATATCCGCCTTTCCAATGAAAAAATAATAAAAATAAATCTTTAAAAAAATATTTGTTTATTTTTATTGGAAAGGCGGATATACAGAGAAGAGGAGAGACAGAGAGGAATATCCTCTGTCCAATGGTTCAGTCCCCAAGTGAACTGCTTCTGGGGCATCTTCTACTGCTTTCCCAGGACACTAGCAGGGAGCTGGATGGGAAGTGGAACAGCCAGGACACGAACCAGTGCCCATATGGGATCCTGGTGCTTGCAAGGGAAAGATAAGCCAATTGAGCCAATGTGCCAGGCCCACAGGCAGTGGTTTAACCCTCCATGTCACCACACTTGTCCCTGCATTGCTGTCTTGAAATACTTGAAGGTGCTGGCATTGTGGTGTGACAAGCTAAGCCTCAGCCTTTGATGCTGGCATCCCATATAGGTACCACTTTGAGTCCTATCTGCTCCACTTTCACCAATGTGGGAGGCTTAGAAGAAGCTTCTGCTTCTGGCTTCAGTCTGTCCAGCTCTGGCTGTTTGCAACCATTTGGGGAGTGAACCAGCAGATGGAAGATCTCTCTCTCCTCCTTTCTGTAACTCTGCCTTTCAAGTAAAAATAAATGAATCTTTTTTAAAAAAGAATTACTGAAGATCTTTACCCTAGGAGAGTTTGGGTTAAGCAGTCTCCTAATGAATATTCATGACACAGCCAGGAGCCATGTATGTGTCCCCTTTTATTTGAGCTGGGTGACCTTGGGCACCACGTAGCTTGTTTCCGCAAATATCGCTTCCTAGTATTTAGCGGTTTCCTAAATGCCAGAGGGTGGCTTGGCTGGTACGGCAGGGTGTCTTATATCTGTGTGCGGAGTTCTTCTCCAGCTGGCAGCATCCATTGCAGTGGGCGGTGGCAGCCGTGCTGCCTTTTGGTGCAGTAGAGACGCTTGGCTGCTATTTATCAGGGGTGAAGACAGGGTGATGTCTGACAAACATCCCCGGGCTTGGCGGAAGTCCACGTGTCCAAGGCTGTGCCCACACAAATGTGTTCCCACAGGGCCAGTGCTGACAGGCTGGGGGCCTCCCGAGGGAGGTGGCTGAGCTGGCCTTGTGATCCCACTGGATGGGGCAGCACCCTCTCTCGCAGGCTGCTCCAGGTCCCTTTCTGGGAGGGGGAAACCAGAGCCCATCAGCGCCTGTGCATGAGGGGCCGCCACCCACCTGGGGTTGCAGCACTGAACATACTGTTTTTGCTGCTGGGCCATGAGATTCCTCAGATGTCCCTGTCTGGAGGAGGGTGCATGCTGGAGTGTTCAGTCTGGGAGTGTGCGGCTCGTCATGTGCGGCTAGGGCCTGGGTTCCGGCTCAGTGATGCATGGGCTTTGTCATTCTTTTTAGATGACTTGGTTTTTGAATTTGTACTCTCCTGTAAGCCAGTCTGTTAATCCCCCGAAACAGCAAGTGGCTACTGGTCATATCTGTTAAATGGAGCCAGGGGTGGGGTGGAGTGAGGAATTGTCCTGGAGAAGGGCCACTGTAATAGGCTCATAATATTAGCTATCATTGTATCATAGGCTTCCACAGCCAGTCTTCTAAGCAGTTTAGGAATATACCCAACTTTGCCCTGGGGAGACTGAGGCACAGGAGGTTAACTTGCCCTGAGCCATACCACTGGCTAGCCAAGGTGGAGCCTGAATGCCATGCCAGGCAACCATGCTGTAGGTGGGGTTTGTTTTTGTTTTTAAAGATTTATTTTTATTATTATTATTATTTTTTTTTATTGGAAAGGCAGATATACAGAGAGGAGAGACAGAGAGGAAGATCTTCCGTCCAATGATTCACTCCCCAAGTGAGCGCAACAGCCGATACTATGCTGATCCGAAGCCAGGAGCCTCTTCCAGGTCTCCCACGTGGGTGCAGGGTCCCAAAGGTTTGGGCTGTCCTCAACTGCTTTCCCGGGCCACAGGCAGGGAGCTGGAAGGGAAGTGGGGCTGCCAGGATAGAACCGACGCCCATATGGGATCCTGGGCGTGCAAGGCGAGGACCTTAACCACTGCGCTACCGCACGGGGCCCTGTAGGTGGGTTTGTGGATGTGCTGTAGCCAGACAATGCTATCATTCTTTCTTTCTCAATGGCTGTGATGAGGCCAGGAGGGACCAGCTGGGCTGGAGGTAGATTAAGTGTTTGGGTCACAGTGCTGGAAAGGGCAGGAGCCTATTTTCAAGTTGGAGGGACAAAGCCATGTCTGTGGGACGGATCTGTGTTCTCTGCTCTGTGTGCTTACTCGCCTGGCTCTGTGTCTGTCAGCTACATGTCTCTCCTTCTATTGCATCTTGTTCGCAAATCCATCTTTAAATCTGATGCGGCCCACAGCCGTGGGAGCCCTGGAAACTTTCAACACTGCTAAGGGCTGGAGCCCTAACAGGAAGGTAAAGGGTAGGGATATGGTGTTAATTTCAGAGCCCCAGCGTGGCTGGTACACCGTGGAGAGAGGATTGGCAAACTGGATGACTTCCCTTTTGCTCCTCAAAGTGAGCAAGAGAGTGAATCATGCCATGGGCTCTCCTGGGAAACCAACGGGGAGGGAGAACTGAGTAAGGATAGAGTGCACTTGCCTGAGGCCGGGAGTCCTGAGATGGCCCTGGGCCTAGGTGCTTCCCGCCAAGGCTGAGCCTCCGCCAAGGCCTGGGCTTCCGCTCAGTGTTGCCCTCCGCCCAGCTCATCTCAGTCAGGCTCCTGAAAGGGAAACGAGTGGGGCAAAGTGTCATGACCCACAGAGTTCAGGTGAAGTTCACACACAACAGCCGTCACTCTGAAGGCAGCTACATACAAGTTCACTTCTCAGTTTCTGACCTTCAGGGCTGTGTGGGGCCACTTGCCCTCCACCCCACGCAGGCAGCAGTGTCCTCTCTGCTGGATCCCTGGTGGCATCTTTGGGGACTTCTGGAGCACCCCCAACCTGGCTTCTCAGAGTCCTTCTGACCTCTCTGAGGGTCAGCCACCTGAATTTGGTCCCTTGGGGAGCATGAAGGCTGCCCTGGGTGAGAGGATGCATGCAAACTCTCCCAGTCCAACCAGGGTGGTGCTGTTCTCAGACTCCAGCTCCTCTTGTCATCTCTCTGTCCCTCTGTACCTCGTCCTCCCCCTGCCCCCACCATCAGCAGCCGCCGCTGTCAATAACCCCTTGTGTAGGAGGATGTCCTCGGTGCCAGCTCTCTGACTTACATCACTGGATTTCACCCCTACGCCCTGTGTTCCTCTGCCGTGGGAGCCGAGGTTAAAGGAACTTGTCCAACTGACACAGCCACCTCCTTCCTGGGTCAGAGAGAAGGGGCCCCTCCTGCACAGCCCACGCTGCTTGCTCAGCTGAGCCCTTCTGGACGGGTGCCTTGTGCAGTGAACAGTCTGCGTGACTATACATGGCAACCCTGCCTGCCTTCTCTCTTCTAGCACTCAAAGAAAGACAACAAGCACCACTTCCCAATAGAGATGATTTCTGGGTCAGTCCTGGGCTTTGCGGGATGGGGAGAAGCTCTGGCTGGGTTAAGGACTTTCTCCAGTTAGATTTAGGCAGGGAGGCAATTGCCCAAGGAGGTGCCCTGCTGCAGGGCAGGGTGAGGCAGAGAAGCAGTGTCTTTGGTGCCTCCCACTCTCTTGTACCATCTCCGCACCATCATGGGTCCTGGGGCCTGGAAAGCCAGGCTGATGGGAGAGGGAGGGGTGACTTGCCTGCCCCTGGAGTTGCTGGAGCAAGCTGGCTCTGCTTCCTCTTGGAATTCCGTGAGCCAGAGCTCTGTGGCAGCTTTGCTCTAGCACTAGGAGAACTGCTGTGGGCCTGTGGCCCCCAGACAGGGAGTCCCCTGGGGGTGGTTGTTGGGTGCCCTTGTTCAGCTTTTTAGGGCTGTGTCCTCAGAAACACCTGTAAAAATGCCTGGCTGACATTGGATGACATAGAGGTAGGTGTCACACAATTGTGTGTAGCATCCTGCAGGCCAAGGCAAGGTGCTGGGAGCCTAGATGGAGTGTTCTGAGCCTCTATCAGGAGAGGTCACCCATTCTGCTGCCGTAGGGACATGGTGTGGCCAGGGTCTCTGTTGTGCTCAGAGGAGATCTAGCCTGTCTTCCTCAATCTTGGCTAAATGTATGGTTACAGCAGGAGGGGAAGAGAAAGACAGAGGCAGCACTCTGGCTTTTTCTTTTAAGATTTATTTATTTTTATTTGAAAAGCAGAGTTAAAGGGAAAGACAGAGAGAGAGGGGTCTTCCATCTGCTGGTTCACTCCCCAAATGGCCATAATGGCCAGAGCTGGATCAGTTTGAAGCCAGGAACCAGGAGCTGCTTTTAGGTCTCCTGTGTGGGTGCAGGGGCCTGAAGATGGGCTATCTCCCACTGCTTTCCCTGGACACATTTAGCAGGGAGCTGATTCAGTTAGTGGAGCAAGCCAGGACTCAAACTGGCACCCATATGGGATGCCGGCACTGCAAGCAGGGACCAAAATCTGCTATGACATCACGCCAGCCACCAGCACCGTGGCTTTGCAAGGTCTTGGCAGGCAACTCATAGCTGTGAACTTCCATTTGCATTCCCTTGGGCAGCACTAGTCACAGGGTGATGGGGATACTGAGAAACACCGAGGCATGAAGAGCTCTGCGTGGCTCCAGAGGAGAGGCTGCATTTGTCTGGTCCCTGGCCTTCATCCATTGCAGTGCATCTGGTCGAGTCACTTCTGTTACAACATGACATAGGAAGGAACCTCTGCTGCTTGCCTTAGTCCAGGGAAAGACTGCAGCAGGAAGAGTTAGGGAGCAGGGCTTGCTACACATCAGTCACATGGCATTCATGTGGCCACTTGGCCTCGGGAGCCTCCTCCTTCATCTGTACCCGGAAGGAGTGTACTACCAGCTGTCTTAGTTCAAGCATCCGCTGATGGCAAGTAACAGAAACAGCTTGAACTACCTGTATTGTTTTAAAAGCTTATTTCTTTGAGAGACAGAGCTCTCATCCACTGGCTCACCCTCATGTTGCCTGCAATGGCTGGGGCTGGGGCAGGCTGAGAGCCAGGGATTCATCCCAGGTCTCCCACGTGGGTGGCTGGAGTCTGGAGTGGTGCTTAGAATCCCACACAGGCACTCTGATATGGACTGCAGGTGGCTTTCCAAAAAGATTATTACTATTTATTTGAAAAGATGAGTATTAGAGGGAGAGACGGGCATAAAGAGGGATCTTCCATCCACTGCTTCACTCCCCAGGTGGCTGTAAATGTCAGGTCTAGGCCAGGCCAAATCCTAGAGTTGAGAATTCCATCTGGGTCTTCCACATGTGTGGCAGGGTCCCAAGTACTTTATGCTCCCTTCCCAGGAACATGACCAGGAAGCTGGATCAGAAACCAAGAAGCAAGGCCTGGCACTTGAACTGTAGCTCTGACATGGATGTCAGCATCTCAGGAAGTGGCTTAACCCACTGTGCCACAGCCAGCCCCACTGCAGGTGTCTTAACCGCTAGACCAAATGCCCATCCCAAGCAACTTGTATTTGAAGTGACTTGGGGATGGCAGAATCAGGTGCAGGAAATGTTTCTGACCTCTCACCTGCCAGTCTCTGCACCTGCAGCGTGCACTTCCATACCTCAATCTGTGCACCTGCAGGATGCTGCAGTACCTGGGTATGGCCAGACGCCATGGCTTATTCTTCCCCAGATATACCCATTCTCTCTCCTTGAACAATCAGAGACCTTACTTCCTGCCCCTGGGAGGGACTCTGGTTAGCTCATTTGAGTCAGCTGTGACCGGGAGAATGTGGTTGTATAGTAGCATTGGGGTCTCCGCCTGTGCAGGCAGTCCTCCCATAAAGGGTGTGGCCTGTGCAGAGAAGCTGGGGTCCACATTGACCTGGCTCAGGGGTCATCAGGCTGGCTGGATGATGTCTGTCTGGGAGCTTTGGGAGCTGGAAGATGCTGTGTCACTGCGAATTGGTGCCATAGTATAGGGTTTCTCCTTAGGGTCCCCCTCCAAAGGGGAGTGGGGGCAACCCTCCCCCCACCCCTCTGAGAGAGAATAACAAAGTCTAGGCGGAGGTGGGGTTGGAGGTGGGGCCATGGCCCAAGTTGCAGCTCTGGTTATAGACTCTGGAAACAGGAGTGTAGACATGTGTCTGTCGGTTGCATGAATGAGGATGCTTCTCCAGTTGAATCTGTGAGATGAGCACCAGCAGGGAGCCTGGCTCTGCACTCTGTTCCACCGCTCCCCCGTCACTCTGACTTGCTTTTATTGGTGTTCCTGGGAGATCCTGCACAGGCAGGATAGTCCTTCCTCTGCCCCAGATCCTGGGGCTCCTGGGCATGAATCCCCAATCCTCCCTGGTCAGACAGGCCACCTGGGCAGGGGCCGCCTCTCAGCTTCCTCCCTGTGAGGTCCTACCCCACAGAGCTGCACTGAGTGCCCCATAGAAGGTCAAGGCTTTATTTCCAGCCACCAGGGCCAGCCAGCTCTGGAACATGGCCAGGTTCTTTAAAAGTGAGCCTGAACTTGTAGGGAGGGTGCAGGGAGAAGCCCTGAGGGCAGTCTTGGGGAAGACTGGAGAGGCCCTGGCCAAGGAGGTTGGGCTGCTGCTTGGGCCTCCCTGTTGACACAGTCTGCCAATCCTTGGGCAGGCTGGGCCATGTGAGGTGAAGGGGCAGGCGGGTGGGGAAGCTTGGGGCCAAGGTGGCTGCCTGCCTGTTCCCTGATGCTGCCCCTGCAGGGTGACCTTCAGGAGGACTCAACTAATTTCTCCAAGTTCAGGGTCCCCCGGCCTGGGGCCTGAGAGTGCCTCAGGCCAGGGCTCAGGTTGGGGGGTCGGGGAAGATGAAATGGCTCCTGCTGTGAAACCACAGAGCCCCCACCAGAGGAAGAAGCCTTCTGCCCACAGGGTGCACAGGCAGCTGAATAATGCAGAGGCTGCTTCTCTTGGGGCAGGGCCAGGGGAGGGTGGGGCTGCCTTTGTGTTCTTCAGGAGCCCCCAGTCCCGGGAACCCAGACATCAGCCACAGCCACTCTGGCTGCCTTTGTCCTTGGGCAACCCGCCCCTGCGTGCCAGGTTCAGGTTGAGGCCAAGAGTGGAGCCCCTCCCTTTCCTCCCAGGCAGCTGAGGTCAGGCCTCCTGCAGATCCTGCTCAGCCAGGACTGCAGCCATGATGAATGACGGAAAGCAGGCATTCCCACAGATAGGCAGGCCATGCAGCTCCCGCGATTTTGCCTGCGGACCTGGCTGTGTGGACCTGCTCTGTCTCTCTCTCAGGAGCCCCAGAGGGAGCAGTGTCCTCTCCTTTCACTCCCTCTAGGATTATATTCACCTTGGTGGTGGTGTTGGGTTGTTGTGTGTTTGATGGCAATCAGTGCCTTTGGCAGAAGCTAGGGGGTCCCAGAGAGGGGACTCTGGAGGCCAGCAGGGTCCCCGAGAAGAGGGTGGGCTGGGGTGTCAAGGCTCAGAGGTGGCTCTGGCCGGTCTGGCCTGCCCATGACTGGCCTGCTTAGGTGGATGTGGCTATGGCAACCCCTGGCCATAGCCTGGGTAAACACAGGGTTTCAAAGGGTTCCTTGTTCCCCGTGGCAGCCCTGGCAGGGCAGGAAGGGATGGCAGAGGAACAGGGGAAATGTCACTCCCGTTTCCCTCTTGCCGGCCCCAGCTGGGTTTCCTGAGGCCCCTGGAGAATGAGGAGTAAGCTCCAGGAATGCATCCTTCTGTCCTGTCTCCAGGCAACAGGGCATGTGGCAGTGAGTGGAGGGAAGCTCGAGAAGAAATGGCTATCTCGCTGGCTGCTGATCTCTCCAGCCAGCCAGTCTGGGCCACCTGAGGCTGACCTTTAGTGAGCCAAGCATCTTCCTGCTGGCCCCGAATGCGTGACAAGTGAGCTCTCAGGAGTGCACCTTACCCTGCAGGCTGGCGTGGTCGCTGGTGCTGGCCTCTGGTCTTGTTGGGATGTGGCTTCCTCAGAGGTTTTCCCTTCCTACAGGTGGTCCGTAAGCAGACTTCTGTGGGGCCTGGGACATGTCCACACAATGTGGTTTCCTCACATTCAAGGGCAGATGTGAAGGGTCTCCCTCTGTGGTCAGACACAGGACCATGCTGCCTGCTTCTGGGCCCCCGGCCTGCTTCTCTTCTCCCTTTGTAAATCCTTCCATCCCATATGCTGTTGACTTTGGGTGAGATGAGGCTGAGGAGATTGGAGATGATGAACTACTCCTACCCTTTCATTAAAAAAAAATGTATTCTGCTTGCTTATTTGAAAGGTAGAGATCTGAGAGAGAGAAAAAAAGGAGGCAGAGAGACAGGAGAGACATCTTCCATCTGCTGGGTCGCTCTAAATTGCTGCATTGGCCAGGGCAGCACCCAGTACACAGAGCTATCCCTTCCAAACATCAGTGCACCCAAGGTTGAGAAACCCTGTTCTGTCAGGCCTGGCGCAGTAGCCTAGTAGCTAAAGTCCTCGCCTTGCACGCCCAGGATCTCCACTGGGCACCAGTTTGAGTCCTAGCTGCTCTACTTCTCTTCTAGTTCCCTGCCAATGGCCTGGGAAAGCAGTAGTGGATGGCTCAAAGCCTTGGGACCCTGCACCCACTTGGGAGACCCAGAAGAATCTCCTGGCTCCTGGCTTCAGATCAGCTCAGCTCTGGCCATTGCGTCTACTTGGGAAGTGAACCAGCAGATGGAAGATCTTTCTGTCTCACCTTCACTCTGTCCTGACCAGTCCTTCTGGGACAGGTTTTAGCAGAGTTCAGTGAAAGGCAAGGCCAGGGTTATAAAGAGAGGAACTGGAGGGGAAAGGATGGGATATTGCCAGGGGAAACAGCACGCATCGGAGGTTGGAGTGGGAGACTGTGGTCAGGGGGCAGAGGGGGCTTGGCAGTCCAGTGGTTCCTGGAGTCTGTTGGTTCTTGTCCACATCCCTATGATTTGGACCTCAAGCTTCTCTGTGTTTGCTTTGTTTAAAAATGCAAACAACAAAAAGAAACATTTGATTTAGTTTTAGTTGTTTGAAAGGCAGAACGACAGAGAGACAGAGCACATCTGTCTTCTGTGCCTAGCTGGGCCACCAGTAGCCCAGAGCTCCGGTCGGCTCTCCCACCCACCACGGCGGCAGGACCCCAAGTACTCGAGTATCACCTGCTAGTGCCCAGGGCACTGGATAAGAAGTGGAGGAGCTGGAAGTCAAACCAGGCTCTCCAACGTGGGCGTCACACGCTGCCCACTGATGTCTGCCTCTCCGTTCTTACTCTATGGGGTGAGAACCCTCTGGCCTTTCTCCACCAGTGAGCTAGCTTGCTGGAGCAGCTGCTCTGCCCTGGTCTACAGAGGCATGCTCAGACCAAGCAGAGCAACAGGTGAGCATTGGCAGTCTGCAGGCAGCCAGCAGCACCAGAGAGGCAATCACAGATGAAATGCTTGGCCAAGGTGCCAGTGCCAAATTACCAGAAATGATTCCTTCTCATCCCAGCCCTGTGAGAAAGAGCCATTCTGATCTCCAATTTGGAGACTGCACAGTTAAGCTGGCCTAGAAGCAGAAAAGCCAGGACTCGAACCTGGACTTTGCTGTGGACTGCTGGCTTGACCATAGGGCCAGCCCCCAAGGCACACCTTTTATGGGGGCCCTGTGATCTAGTGCTACCTTGGCAGTCAGATGAGCCAGGTTTGAATCTTGGCATGAGCACTTCCTTGCTGGGTACTCTTGGGCAGCTGTTAAGTCTCCCTGAGCTTTAACTGTGCTGGGATGAGGAGGAAATGGGATAAATGTGGGTAAAGCTTAGAGCATGCACACTTGGTAATCCTGGATGTCCAATACTGGCACCGAGTCATTGTTGCTGGAGCACCTGGAAATGAGGACATTGGCCTCAGGTAAAGGTCACCTTTGTTTTGTTCGACAGACAGTGGATTTTAAACCTGGAGCAAATTCATTTGCAACAGAAGCCTTTCCCTCTGTTCATTTCTGATAGTAATGAGTTTTTCTCCCGGTGGATCCAAGCAAAACCCAGGATCAGAACTGAGACAATGCCGGGACTTGTTGTTAAGTGATAGAAAAGAAGCAATAAACACTGTGTAGGAAATCCTTTAATCCCCAGAGCCGTTAACCCTTTCCTGCCTCTTCTCCCCTCCAGCAGACCCCCTGCCTGGAATTCCACAAATTGCCAGGACATACTGACTTTCTGGAGAAATCGAGGCTGCCCTAGGTGGATCCGGGGTGTAAGCAGCAGCCTGGAAGAGGTGTTAGTTATGTGGGTTCTGGGGCCAGGGTGTTAGGGGCTGCAATCCCGCCTTGGTTGCTTGCTGGTTTATTCACCTTGGGTGAAGTTTATTCATCTTCTCTCATACTCACAGTGGAGATAGGAGCAGTGTGCACTTCTCTGGGATCCCGGTGGTGAGACTGGATGAGGTAATATTTGTAAAACGCTAACAGGGCAGGATGACTGAGGTGGCCAACAGAACGCTCCTGTGCTCCCTAAAGGAATCCCACCGTGGCAGCGGGAATCTGTACCACCCTGTTGGCCTGGAGGGATCCTGCAATGCTGCTGTCGCCTTGGGTGGTGGGTGCGTGGATGGGGAGCAGAGCCCCAGACACAGCTCTGGGAAGTGGAGAGTGGGGCCGGGGAAATGGAAGCAAGGCCTTGCGGCCGCTGAACCCACTCAAACACCCTCCTGCTTGTCTGTAAGGAGGAGGGAGACCCCAGCCGGGAGACAGGGCTCTTCTTAATTAGCTTTGGTTCTGTTGTTGCTGGAGCTCTGGGGCTCTCCGAGGTCTCGGCAATTAGCACGTGTGTTAACTGGAATCACAAGAGTGGCTGGGCTTGGGGCGGGGGAGTCCTTGGGACAGTGAGTGCCTCGTGGGTTCCTGCTGGTCCCGTGGCCAAGCCCCGGCTGCCCCTGGCACTGTGAGAACGGCCGCCTCCGGGAGGTGCAGGCTTCCAAACCCTGGCCCCGCTGGGCGGTAATTACATTAGCGCACAAAGTGCAGTGGCCCAGCGGTGGCTCCCCACGAACAATTGCGGGTCTGTTCTCCCAGCCGGTCCCCCAGCTGCAACTCCCTTTCATCTTAGCCTGTTTCCCAGGGACTGGGGTGCCAGCCTCCTTCCTTCTCTGGTCTCCTTGCTTTTCCTCTCTGCCTTGTCTCTCTGAGTTGTGCCTGACCCCGCCTGGCCTCTCGGGCCTGGGGGTGGCAGGTGCCTCTGACCCCTGGTTTGCACGCTCCCTTTTCCCCCTTCAGTAGCCCCACACATCCCTGTTTGTGCCGTGCATGAGTGAGCATTTTGGGAAAAGAAACCAGCAGGCTTCTCACTTTTCATTTCCTGAAAGTGAAGCAAAATGTCCCACTCTGGAGGGACACCCCAGGACTGACATGCACACCTTCCATATGTTTATTGCTATTTTTAAAAGATTTTAATTCCTTGAAAGACAGAAAGACAAAGATTCATCTTCTGTCTTCTGGTTCACTCTTCCAGTTGCTCCAATGGCTGGGGCTGGGCCAAAGCCAGGAGTCTGAAACTCCATCCTGGTCTCTGCTGTAGAGCTCAAGTGCTTGGACCATCTTCTGCTGCGTTCTCAGGGGTTAGCAGGGAGCTGGCTGGGAAGTAGGGCTGCGGGGGCTAGGCACAGGCAGCCTGGCTCCTCTGTGGGGCCTGCCCCTTGTTTGTTCAGAACACAGTTGTAGAAGGGCCTCCCATGAAGGCACTTTGGTCTTCATCCCTAACCTGCTTCAGGAGTGCAAAGGGCTTGAGGGGACAAGACACCCCAGCCTTCCACCTGCCTCCAGGCCATGCTTTCCCCTCCTCCTGGGCTTTGTGCCTGTGACTCCTTCCCAGAGTCCTAGCAGAAGAGCCATGGGGTGGGGACCAGGCCAAGAGCGGACAGGGGAATTAGCACTTCTCTCCTCCTGCTGGACTCTACCCCAGGATGGCACATTTTCCCATGCTAGTGCTGAGACGTTCCAGACGCTTGGTTCTCCAGAAAAAAGGACATTCTCTGGTCTGCCCCACGTGCCAGTGATGCCCGGCCCTGGGCTGCATTCCAGCTGCCTCGACCCTGTGACTGAGGACAGGAAGCTGGATGTGAGGTTCCTCACCCCACTGGGGAGTTAGGAGGCCTCCCGCTCTCCAGACGGCCCTTGCAGCTGCTGGGCCAGCCACAAGTGGCAAATGTGAGCCTCTCTGCATGCAGTGCAGGTGTGCTTGGCAGGTGGCTGCTGCAGCTCCCTGTCTTTAACCTGCTTCCTGCCTTACCTTGGCTTAGGGACCTGCCAGCCACCCTCCTTCCTGTCCCTCCCCTCCTTCCCAGACTCCTGAGCCCCACATAGGAAAGTTTGTCTTCTTTTCAATCCCAGGTGCCTGGGAGGAAGCTGCCAGCTGCCAGGGCAGGATTCCCCTCTGCTGAGGATACCCAGTGACCCAGGTCCCTGCCTGGCAGCCCAAATGAAGCACCTGAGCAAATAGGGTTGCACTGGGGGATCTTTGCCAAAGTCCTTTAGAACACTTTGGAGGTGAGTGAGGCTTTGATGTTCCAGGGAGGACTTCAGCCCCTTGTGGAGGAAATCCCTCTGGATTGTTGTTCAGTGTGAGCACAGCAGCCTAAAGGGCTGAGGATCACAGCCATGCATGGCTCAGTGATGTGAGCCACCAGGTGTGCTGGTACCATCACAGTAAGTCTTCACCCCCAACTTCCTCTGAGGAGTTCACATGCTCACCAAACAACAGCTGGAACATGCTAAAAAAATGATTTTGAAAAAATGGGCCGTTCTGATCACTTAACTAGTGGCTGCATTTCTCACCCCCTCCGTTTTCTGAAGGTGCTTAGATATTTAGCGCTAGTGTGATCTTACTGATTATATGCTTCGGATGTTGTATTTTCATATAACACCACTTAGCATTCTTGATGTGATCGTGTGGTTTGAAGGCATGATTTCAAGTGTCTGCGCTTTCATGCTGTGGCCATAAGCATTCCTTACCACTGCTGACGCCACCCACAAACTCCAGCTCATCTTCATTTTAAGCCTCATTCTGACTTCAGGGAGTACGTAAGTTGGGAGCCACTTGTTTGGGTTCTGACCTTGTGACATTAGCCCAGAGCTGGGCCTTGCTAAAGCCCCTCCTTGCCAAAGTGGTAGAAGGGGGGACACAAATGGGTAGCTCCTGTCAGGACCTTTTGAGTTCCTCAGCAGTGTGACACCCCCATGTGCATTCCTTTGGATAGCTGTGCAAAACTTCTTGTAACTGAGGCAGGGTAGAACACTGGGCGGGGGGGCCCCAGTTGGCTCTTGGGGTCAATCAGCACATTGGTTGATTCTCCTTGGGTCTGGCACAGTGGCCTGGCTACCAGGGCTGTGCTGCTCCAGCCATCTGAGTCTCCTGCCTTGAGCTGCTGGGGATCTGGGCTCCTGCTTTCCCCTTCAGTTCTTCCCCTCTCAGTATTCACCCTGGAGTTACCAAACACTATTCTTTTCCCAGAAGGACTGGAGTCTGCAGTAGCAAGGGGGCTGGGTGCTTTGCTTAACCACCCTAAACAGAGGGGAGACATTGGTATTGTGCCTCTGCATCTCTTAATGTGACACCTGATGATGCTATTGCTTAATTAACAATGAAAGGCACTATCCTTTTTTGGGGGATTCAGTGTTATTTCCATTTATGATGTTTTATACATTTTTTTCATTTGCCTTTCTCTGCTCCAGTGGGAGGATAAACTGAGTCACTGGGAGATGCAGGTATTTTGAATAGCCGTGTAAAGGAAAGGGAAGAATTGGGCAGGCCTGAATGCCACTCCTGGCTCTGTCCTGTGTCAGGTCTGTTGTTCCTCAATCACCGAAGTCTGGTTCCCTTGTGGATGCCATGGAAACAACGTCTGACCTACAGAGGTGATGTGAGCATTGGATGAAAATATTCCTATAAAATTGCTTGGCATGGGGGCAGATGCCTGGTTGGTGTTTTGTTTGGAATCACAAGATGTCCTAACCTCAAAGGCACAGGGGCCAGCTCCTAGGATGCCCACGCTCCCCGGAGGCCCTTTTAGCTGGGCCTTTACCTAGCTGGTTCTAGACAGGAAGCTTGCTGCCTAATCAGAAGAGTTGGCTGGCCAGGACCGCTATCTTTCCAGCTCCTCCGGCTGCTGCCCCCTGCCAAGTGGGGCCTGGCTCTCCCGTACCTTCCTCACCTACATGAAGGCAATGAGGACCCTTTCCCCCTGACTTCTCTCTTGGGTGTTCCTGAGAGTCAGCTGTACAGAAATGAAGGGTATGACATTGTGATTAATTTACAAGCAAAGCTTTGTGGCCGCAAAGCCAACAAGAAACCAAAGTGAGTGATCTGGGGACAGGCTTTGTTTCTGGGTCTCTGTGTCCCCATCTGAGGTCACAAAGCTGACTTTTTTTTTTTTAAGACTTATTTATTTTTTATTGGAAAGTCAGATATACAGAGAGGAGGAGAGACAGAAAGGAAGATCTTCCATCCGATGATTCACTCCCTAAGTGGCTGTAACCGCCGCCAGAGCTGAGCTGATCTGAGGCCCAGAGCCTCTTCCAGTTTCTCACGTGTATGCAAGTCCCTAAAGCCTTGGGCCATCCTTGACTGTTTTCCCAGGCCACAAGCAGGGAGCTGGATGGGAAGCAGGACCTTCGGGATTAGAACCAGCGCTCTTAAGGGATTCTGGCGCGTGCAAGCTGAGGACTTTAGCTGCTAGGCTACCACGCTGGGTCCAGAGTTGACTATTCTTAAGAAATGGCACCGTCCAGCCTGCTGGACAGCATCGGCCTGTAAGCCCGCCTGGGGAAACAGCATCCCACCACCTTTGCAGCCTACTGCCCAGGCTTGCACTGGTGGGTGCCATGCTGCCCGAGGTTGGGAAGCAGTGGTTTTATGTGCAGCTGGAGAACTGAGGGACACCTGGCGGGGGGTGGGGGGTGGGGGAGGGCGTGGTTCCAGATAGGGATGGTCCTGCCATTTATGGAGTTGAGTACCTGCTTTGCAGGAAGCACTTGGTCCTTATCTCTGACCTGCATTCCAACCCTAAGCTGGTGAGGCTCTGTGTTGCAAATGAAGCAATTGAGACTTAGAGAGGTGTTTCCTCCGGCCCAGGGCTGTGTGCTTGTGTGCTGGGACCGGCTGCCCTGAGGCTTCTGTTACCAAGCCTTGCTGTGGGCTGAGGTTCTGGGCAGTTAGAGGGCCATGGCTTTCTTAGGGCACCCTGGCTAGGGATAGTCTGCTGGATCAATACTGACAGGCTTTGTAGCCATCGAAGTATGTTCATTTAAAAATAAAAAGCACAGTGGCTTTTTTAAAAAAAAATGTGTTTTAGTAGTGCGTTTGTTTATTTGAAAGGTAGAGATGTAGAAATAGAAATTTCTATTCAGAGAAATAGAAAGACAGCACACACTTTCATCCTACAATGTCCGCAATAGCTGGGACTTGGACCATGCTGAAGCTAGGAAGCTGGACCTTGCTTGAAGTCTGTGACAGAGGTGGCAGAAAGCCAGGTACCTGGGCCATCATCTCTTTGAGCTCAGGGATTCCAATATGTAGTACAGGCATCCCAAGAGGCACCTTTAAAAAAAAGTAAGTTATTTTTTTCAGAAAGGCAGATCAGATTTATGGAGAGAAGAGACAGAGAGATTGTCCATCCACTGGCTCACTCCCCAAATGGCCACGATGGCCAGAGCTGAGCTGATATGAAACCAGGAGCTTCTTCCAGGTCTCCTGTGCGGGTTCTTGGTCACAAGGTTTTGGGCTGTCCTCGACTGCTTTCCCAGGCTACAAGCAGGGAGCAAGATAGGAAATGGAGTAGCCAGGACACGAACCAGCGCCTACATGGAATCCTGATGCTTGTAAGGTGAGGATGTAACCATTGAGCCATTGTGTCAGTGTAGCACTACCCCCACAAGTGGTATCTTGTGCTACACAAATGCCTATCCCATAAAGTGACTTTATGGTCTCAGAGTTGCATCTTTTTTTTTTTTTTTTTTTTTTTTAAGATTTATTTGGGCCTGGCGTGATAACCTAGAGGCTGAAGTCCTCGCCTTGCACGTGCAAGCCTTTTCCGGGTCTCCCACATGGGTTCAGGGTCCCAAAGCGTTGGGTCGTTCTCAACTGCTTTCTCAGGCCACAAGCAGGCAGCTGGATGGGAAGTAGGGACACTGGGATTAGAATTGGCGACCATATGGGATCCTGATGTGTGCAAGGCGAGGACTTTAGCCAATAGGCTACCACACCAGGTCCAGAGTTGCATCTTTTATTATAATGAAGGCGCCAAGGGACAGTGTCGGTGGCAGACAAGTTGAAAGCAATGATAGGGAAGACTTAAGGAAGTACCAAAGGATAATGAGCCTTGCTCAGGGTTAGAGAACCTGAGCAAGCTCACTGCTTTATGCTGACAGCAGGGCTTTGAGCAAGGCTCATCCCTTTGTACCAACTCCAGCACGTCCTCACCAGGGAGTGAAGGGTAACCCCTGTTGCTCTGTCCAGGTTTGAAGTGTGCATGCTGAGGTAAGCGGTGAAAGGCAGACCCACAGACCTACACCCTGTGCTTTCAGGGCAGCCGGGAGGCTGTGCTGGGGATGGTTACAGGAGAGCAACATGGAAGACAGAGAACAGTCTCTGTACCCACACAGGAAGCACAAGAGGCCTGAGGCAGAGTGTACCGAAGACTTAGGGCTTGCCGAGAAGCCAGGCCAGAGACAGAGCCAGATGTTGAGAAATAGCTCTTTCTTTTTTGCATCTGGGCCATGGCCAAACCTAGCTTCTAAGTTCGAATAAGGATTTGAAAATCGGCCTGAGCTCGCCTGGAATCTAAATCCAGGTTACGCTGTATATCTTCCTTATAAAGTCATGGATTGTCAGTGAGTAGGGAATGGAATGAGTGAGGGTGCACATTTCATTGCCCTCTCTTCTCCATCTTTCTCGAGAAAACATTCAGCCCTTGCACTGTGCAGGAACTTGCTGTTCTCATGGGCCTTTTCTGCATTTCACCGTGTGGCTGTTCTTGTACCAACACCAGGGCCGAGGGGCAAGGGAGGCTAGAGGGGCAAGGGAGGCTAGACGGTCGTGGGTCCTCCTGCTGTGTAACAAAGGGAACAGACTCTTGAGGTCCCACAGCAAGTCAGGAGCAGAGCCTGGACTTGAAGCTGGGTCTTTTGGCCCTAAGCACATGGCTTCAAGCACCCGAGCACTTGGGCCATCTTCTATGCTTTCCCATGTGCATTAGTAGGGACCTGGATTGGATGTGGAGCAGCTGGGCTTTGATCAGATGCTCCAATATGGGATGCCATTGTTGTAAGCAGCAATTGAATTGATTTGCCACACACTGTGTTTAAAAATATAATTCTTGTGTTTTTAAAATATGCTTTTCCTTTTTAAAAAAAGATTTATTTATTTTTATTTCAAAGTCAGATATACAGAGAGGAGGAGAGACAGAGAGGAAGATCTTCCGTCCGATAATTCACTCCCCAAGTGAGCACAACTGTCCCGTCCTCAACTGCTTTCCCAGGCCACAAGCAGGGAGCTGGATGGGAAGTGGGGCTGCCGGGATTAGAACTGGCGCCCATATGGGATCCCAGGTACTTTCAAGGCAAGGACTTTAGCCAGTAGGCCATCTCACCAGGCCTAAAATGTGCTTTTTCTAAGGGCTGGCACAGTGGCATAGCAAGCTTATTCTTGCCTGTGGTGCCAACATCCCATTTGGGTGCTGGTTCGAGTCCTGGCTGCTCCACTTCTGATTCAGCACACTGTCTGTGGCCTGGGAAAGCAGTTGAGGATGGCTCAAAGCCTTGTGACTTTGCACCTGTGTGGGAGACCTAGAAGAAGCTCCTGGCTCCTGGCTTTGGATCAGCTCAGTTCTGGCTGTTGTGGCCACTTGGGGAGTGAACCAGTGGATGGAAGATCATTCTGTGTCTTCTTCTCTCTGTATATCTGACTTTCCAATAAAAATAAATAAATCTTTACCAAAAAAAAAAAAAGTCAATAAAGGATGACTCAAGTCCTTAGGCCCCATGTACTTATTATATGGGAGACCTGAAAAGTTCCTGGCTCCTGGCTTTGGATTAGTTCAGCCCTGTCCATTCTCATTTGTCTGTAAAATTTGCCTTTCAAATAAAATAAATAAATCCTTTAAAAATGTGCTTTTCCTTTTAATTATATTGCCAATATATAACTATGTCCTTTTTATTCCAACTTCAGATAATTTAAAACTCCCTTTGGCCCCTTGCCATGTCACCTCCATAGCACTCCCAACAAATTGAATGTTCCTACTAGCCCCTTTTAAAAATGCACGTTGTGTGGCTACTGATGGATTAGTATAATCCCTAAGCATCTTGCCTGCTGTAATTGCCAGCTGTGCATGTGTGTGCATGGAGAAAGTGCATGCTCTGATAGTACCCACAGCAAGATGAAACCAGGATAGCTCAGTCAGCTGCAGCAGTGGGTTAGAGCAGCAAGCATCAGACTTGAATGTGCACCAGAGTCCTTGTAGATTTAAAATACAGACTATGAGGGGCCGGCACGGTGGTGTAGCAGGCTAATTCTCAGCCTGTGGTGCTAAATAGATGGCCAGTTTTAGTCCTGGCTGCTTCACTTCCAATCTAGCTGCTTCCTAATGGCCTGGGAAAGCAGCAAAGGATGAATACAGGCCGTAAGCATCTGCACCCAAATGGGAGACACCCCCCAAAATGGGAGACCCAGGAGAAGCTCCTGGCTCCTGGTTTCAAACCAGCACAGTTGTAGCCATTAAGGCTGTTTGGGGAATGAACCTGTGGATGGAAGATATTCCCTGCCCCCTCTCTGTAACTCTGACTTTCAAGTAAAATAAACAGGTCTTTAAAATGCAGATTATATTTCAGTAAGTTTGGGGTGGTCCTGAACTCCTTCCTTGCCGGTCTTGCACCAGGGGTGCGGCTGCTACTGGTCAGCCATACTTTGAGTAAGGAGCGTTTTCAGAGCATATCTGCTGGAGGCAGACTCAGTGAGCCCTGGGCTGTGAGCCAGACTGTGAGCTTCCCAGGCCCGGGAGTAGGGCATCATTACCCACGGGGTTGCTGTGAAAGCAGTGAGAGCAGGGAGGGATCCAGTAAGCATGTACTGAACAGTGGTCATTAATATCATTGAGAGACAAATCCCTTAAGGTGTCCTTACCAGGAAGGGCATGCTTGATGTTTGGCTGCTAACTGGCTGCTGGTGATGGACTTGTCCAGCATCCATAATATCAGCAGCAGGATTTATGTATTTATGTATTTATGTATTTAATTTGAAAGGCAGAGGTGGTGGTAGGTGGGAACTCCCATTTCCTGATTTTCTCCCTAATGCCCACAGTAGCTGGGTAGGCAGAAACCAGGGGTTGGCAACTCCATCTGGGTCTCCCAAAGGGTCAGGGGGAGGGACTCAGGTACTTGAGCTGTCTGCATCTCCCATGGTGTACTCATTAGCACGGAGCAATCTTAGGGTAGAGCTGGAACTTGAACTCAAGCCTTCCAGTATGAGATGCAGGCAGTCCAAGCAGCATCTCCATGCCAGGCGCCCACCTCAAGCATCAGAGTCCTGAAGGTGCGTTGTATGGTGTAATCTCCAAGTATGGGTAAGGAAACTGAGGTTTGGGGAGATCAGGAGAGCCATGCTCTTAAGAAGCAGCAGAATCAGGCACACCCTTGGGTTCCAAGTCCTGCATCTCCACCCACCCTCCTGCCATCTTCCCTTGAGAGCTTCCCGCACAGCTAGCCCGTGGGCTGCTACTTCAGAGCTCCAGTCTCAACCCTGACTCCAGGCTAGGGCAGTAGTAGGATTCAGACTTCCTCCATGAAAAAGGCTTGTGAAAAACCATCCCTTTAAACAGGGTTAAATTGATGTGTAGGATTTTTTTTTTAATCATAATCGTGGGGCTTGCATGATAGCTGAACTGGTTAATCTGCCACCATCAAGTGCTGGCATCTTATATGAGTACAGGTTTGGATTCTGGCTGCTCCACTTCCCATCCAGCTCCCTATTTATGTCCTGGGAAAGCAATAGAGGATGGCCCAAAGCCTTGGGACCCTGCATCCACATGGAAGACCCTAAAGAATCTCCTAGCTCCTGGCTTCAGCTCAGCTCAGCTCAGCTCTGCTCTGGCTGTTGTGGCCATTTTGGGAATGAACCAGTAGATGGAAGATCTTTCTGTCTCTTTCTGTGTGTCAGTCTTTCCAATAAAAATAGATAAATCTTTCTTTAAAAATCCGAAATTTTTAAAACCATAACTCTAAGTAGAATGGACTTCCAGGTTTATTGTAACAGCACACACCTGTTTCTTTTGTCAAAGCCTGTTTAGAATAGCAGACTTGGCCCGGGTAGTCACGGCAAACATTTGCTGTGAGTCCTGATTGGTAAAACTGGACAGCACTGTTAGATCTGGCAGCCAGATTACACTCCGGGACAGAAGAAAGTCTGACTTTAGTTTTTCTTTCTTTTTCCAATAAAAGTGTTCAGCAGGTGTCTGTGAGTCAGCTTCTTCCTCTTCCTCATCCTCAGTCCCGGATAAACAGATGGGTAGATAAGATAAATGGGCCTGCTTCAGTGAGGCCAGCTCCGGGCCTCAGCAGCGGCACCCAGAGGAATGTGTTCTTGCTCTCTCGGTGGTGGCTTTTCTATCCTCAGGGTGAGGGACCGGAGTCAGGGTGGGGTGGCAGGGGTGGGCCCTTCCTTTGGGAATGGTTCGGAGGCCACTGTGAAGAGAGAACTGACAACCCCGGATGGCTTTAAGAAGAAGGATCTGTGGAAGTAGAGGGTTTGGAAATTGAGTCTATATCTGAACACCCCTCGGAGGTCCCCAGGGTCCCCCAAAAGCGTCCTGGTGAGGAGGCCATCAAGCTATGGGCGTGGGCATCGGCTCTGAGTGTATTCTGACATTGCAGGGCTCCCTCAGGACTCAGGCAGTCTCTGTTAGAGCCAGGACCGGGCCAGCCCCAGGGACACTTTGGGTGCTTGTCCCTTTTTTTTTTTCAGGCTCACTCCCCAGTGATGGCCTCTCGCATAGAGGGCTAAAAAAAGGCTGCAGAATGGCTAGCACCTTTCCTTGGGGAAGCATCCCAAGGTACGAAAAGGGCCTTGGGGTAGTGGAAGAGAGCTAGCTGGTTTGCAGTCTACCCTCAGTCTTAGGACATGCCATTTGCATTTTGTCTTTTTATATTAAATGGGGCTGGTGTGGCCAGCCTGGGTCCTGACAGACCACATTTTACCACTTGCTGGCTCTGTGGCCTTGAGCAAGTTCCTCACCTCTCTATACTGTTTTTAGTTGGGTCAGTTGGGGATAATACTATTGCTCCCTCCCAAGCAGCAAGACAAGTGGCTCATTGGTCCACAAGTAATTGGTAAATATTGGTGTTGGCCTTGCTTTGCTCCTCGTAGGAATTAGGGTCAGGAAAAGCCAAGGTGAAATGAAGGCTTGATCCCCTTCCTACAATCATAATAGGCACTGGGAGCCACTTAATGTCACCTGATGAATGCAGGGCCAGGGTAGGCCAAGGGGCTCATCTGCCTGCTGCCAGCCACTGCCACCTGCTGGGAGGGGTGTGGAGACTTTCTGCCTTCCTCTGGCCCCCCCAGGGAGATGTGAGGGATGCCCTGGTGTGTCACCCTCTTTCCTGCGCCCCCTGGCTGGCAGGGCATGCCCTGGGTTGCTCACCTCACTGGGAGCAGCAGCCCTGGGCCGATCGGTGTGCTCTCCTATCATCCATTTGCTCCCTGGCAGGGCTGGCCACGGAGCTCCCAAAGCCCAGGCGGTTGCCATTTCAAGGAATCCCTTTGTTAAGCCAAGAATCCTTTTGTGCAGTGAATAATCGCTCACTTTGGATTTCTGGGCAGGATCTTTTTGTTCAGGATCTTTCTCAGGAATGGGCCCCCGGCGAGTTTCTGGGTCAGGGGCAGGAGGCCCGCTGCCCCTGGCTCTGCTGGCTGAAAGGGCTGCTAGGGAAAGGGATCCGCCGATTACCTTTAATCCTTCCGCTGTCTTCCTGTCAGGGCCCCGGCCTGCCACCATCGATCACGCCCGCCCGGAAGGTGGTGACGGGTTTGTGTTTCTTGCTCTGTTTTGTTCTTTTGCGGCGCGCAAATCGCATCTCCATGGAAACAGGTGCAGCCTTTGTGTTGGCCTGTGCTTTGGGCAGATCGATGGGAGTGTGTATGTGGGGTTCTTGGCTCGCTGCCTCCTCTAGTCTTTGGGATCAAAGCGGGGCTGACAGGAGACCTTGGGAGCAGGGGAACCTGGTTGGTCTGTCTGCCCTGGCCTGCCTCAGGAGGCTGGGGGATGGCTCCCAGACCCACTGTTTCTGCCAAGCAGCCAGGGGGATGAGGTGTGGTGGAGGTTTTCTTTTGGGCGGGGGCTGGTCCAGGACCAGGCCGTCCCCCTGCCCCAGGCACCGGCTTCTCTTCAGAGATCTTAGAGGGTTTTGAACTTAGGAGCAGACTAAGCTTTGTAACCCCTTCTTCCTCGGGGAAACTCTGCAAGTGGGGGGACAGGGCCAGGCCTTTGTCATGAGGTTGTTCTAGGATAAGCAATGAACTCGCTGTGGGATTCGTACCAGCAAGCAGTTTGGTCTGGGCTCAGCACTGGAGTACTTTGCTGCGAGCGTTCGGCCTCCCTGGCCAATAGCCACCTCAGAGGGAGATCTCTGTCCAGGCCAGAGCTCCAGGATCCTTCCAACACCTCAGCGCCTTGCTGGCAGGGGCGGCCTAGGCCCGACACTGTCCTAAGGTCCTGGGCAGTTTTCTGCCAGGACTGCTGGCTTGCCCTGTTCCTTCCTCCTCTCTCCCTGCGGCCTCACCTGCATTGCCCAACAGCCCAAATAGCTGGCTGAGAGCCATATGGCCACATGTGCTAACTTTAATGCAGTCCACAGACTCTTGATTCAATCAGTGAACTCCAAATTCTGTCTGTTAGAAAGAAAGAAAGAAAGAAAGAGAAAGAAAGAAAGAAAGAAAGAAAGAAAGAAAGAAAGAAAGAAAGAAAGAAAGAAAGAAAAAAAAAAAAAGGAAGTAAAAACAAATGAACTCACTTTAGAATCTGAACTCTTGACCCATCTGCCTGAAGAGATCTCTGGGGTATGTGTGTATGGGGGGTTTCAGCGGTGCTCAGGGGTGGCCAAGGCCATGTGAGCCAGCCTCCCACCTGCAGAGGGGGCGCTGGAGGCAGCAGCCTTCCTGGATCTTACCCGGAGGGTGATCAGTCTAGTGCCTCTTTGCAGTCAAGGAAGTCTTTTCTGGAAGCTAGCTAGGAGGGCATGTTCTGAATTCTTCATCTTGGGTTGCCTTCTCACCTTGCCACTCTGCAGCTCAACTGTGCCCGCAGTTCCTGTTGCTTCACCAGGGAGACTAGCAGCTTCCTCCTCGACTGTTTGAAAACCAAAGGCAGGGGCCCGGCGCGGTGGCGCAAGTGGTTAAAGGTCCTCGCCTTGCACGCCCGGGATCCCATATGGGCGCCGGTTCTAATCCCGGCAGCCCCGCTTCCCTTCCAGCTCCCTGCCTGTGGCCTGGGAAAGCAGTCGAGGACGGCCCAAAGCTTTGGGACCCTGCACCCGCGTGGGAGACCCGCAAGAGGCTCCTGGCTTCGGATCGGCATAGTATTGGCCCGTTGCGGCTCACTTGGGGAGTGAGTCATTGGACGGAAGATCTTCCTCTCTGTCTCTTCTCTCTGTATATCCGCCTTTCCAATGAAAAAATAATAAAAATAAATCTTTAAAAAAAAAAAAAAAGAAAACCAAAGGCAGGAGGGATGAGCCTTGCTAAGCAGCTGGCTGGTGCGTGGTTCAGGCTCAGCCCTTCTGAGTACGTGTGATTCCCTCCCACTTTCATGCCCCTCGGGGCTCCTACTTCTTCCGCACAGACTTTCCTGAGTAAAGCTGTCCCCACTAGTGAATTGTCTTCCCAAGGCCTGCACCTGCACTCAGGGAGGTTGGGCAGGACTTCTGCCCATGCCCTAGAGCATCATCCCCGGCCTTGTTCCTCCTGACCTGCAGGAGTTCCCAGGCCCTCCCAGATGGATACAACAGCACCCCAGCCCCCTCCTCCAGAGGGCCTGCTGCAGAGACAAATTTGGCCTGAGTGTGTGCTTAGTTTGAAGGGTGCCGTTTTGGGATCACTGCAACCCCTGAGTTGTAAGAAGCAGGGACCTCAGAGGTAGCTGGTTTTTCTTCTGGGGTTTACTGGTTTCCCCTTTGAACCATAGATGGCAACAGGTGGACATAGTTGCCACTTCCACCTCAGGACTCTCTGGTAAATGGAAGCGCTGATGAAAAAAAAAGCACCACAGCTTAGTGGCTAAAGTCCTCACCTTGAATGCACCAGGATCTCATAAGGATGCCACTTCTAATCCTGGCAGCCCTATTTCCCATCCAGCTCCCTGCTTGTGGCCTGGAAAAACAGTCAAGGATGGCCCAAAGCCTTGGGACCCTCTACCCATGTGGGACACCCGGAAGAGCTCCTGGCTCCTGGTTTCAGATCGGCTCAGCACCGGCTGTTGTGGTCAGTTGCAGGAATGAATCATCGTGTGAAAGATCTTCTTCTCTCTATATATCTGGCTTTGCAATAAGAATAAATAAATCTTAAAATAAATTGCTCCCCCCCCTCCTCTGATCATTGTAAATGTACATGCAGAGGGTCTCCTGTAAGACCCTACCCTCAAGTGCAGGTGGGAGAGGTTCCTAGAGGAGGAGGAGGAGGTTTGTAACCTGAACCCTGAAATCAGGATTCATGGGTGGGGTCAACATGATGGCTCAAGTGGCTAATCCTCCACCTCCAAGTGCCAGCATCTTGTATGGGTGCTGGCTTGTGTCCTGGCAGTTGCACTTCTGATCCAGGACTTGGTACCAGCAAATGTGCTCATCAACATCCCAGAGCCCCTTTGACTTGTCTGGGACTTGAGGGTAGGGAGACAAGCAGGGATGGGGTGCCTCAGGAGCGGGCCCTGGACCTCTGTCTTTGAGACCCTGGTACAATGGCCAGCTAGGAGGCACTGCCCTTGAGGCCTCTGTGTGCCAGGCAGGCGACTGCTCTTGGTGACTTCTGGGGGACAGCTTTCTCATCTCACCCTCACTGTTTTGAGGTTTTAGGGGATTTTATTAAGCACTAAATATGATTCAGGAATGGCCTAAAGTAGGCAGTGTGCAGACAGCGAGGATCTGTGGTCTCCTCGGCCTGTTTATGGTGTCTTGCTGGCGGAGGGCCCGAGGCTCTGGCTGCTGATGCACGGTCTGCTCCTGCAGCGTGTATGGGCTGGGGGGTGGGGCTGCAGGGCAGCGCATGCCCTTGCCTCCTTCAAGGCCAGCGTGGCCGTTTGACTCTTTGCGGCTCTCTGACCCCCTGCCTGGACATCTGCTCGCCTCATGGTGTCTGCCCATAAATCTTCTTCCCAAGTCCAGGAAGGCTTAGCCAGGGAACAACGGAGCCTCCACCCCTCACCGTGGATACTGAGGCGTGATTGCAGCTGGAGGGACTTGTGTTGCACCTGCTCCCGCGGCCCAGCCTGTGCGCATTGTGGGCTTAGGGTTGGCAGTGGCCGCAAGGACCCCTCACACAGCTCTTTCTGAAGGCTGGTGCTGAAACTGCTGCTCGTGTCAATCTTTGTTTTTAAGGCCTTACTTATTAGACAGAAAGAGGAAGAAACAGAGGGGGAGAGCAAGATCTCCCATCCACTAACTGGTTCACTCCCTGGGCTTCAATGGCCAGGACTGGGTTGGTGGAAACCAGGAGTGCTACCTGGGTCTCCCACATGGGTGGTGGAACCCTAGTCCTTGAGCCTTTCTTTCACCTGCTGCCTCCCAAGTGCATTGTTAGGGAAGCTGGATGGGAAATGGAGCAACCAGGACAGAAACTGGCCTTCAATATGGGATGTCAACATCTCAAGCTGTGGCTTAACCCACTGTGCCACAATACCAGGCCCTGCTATTGTAATTCTGAGTCTCTTTAGAGAGAAGAGGTTTTGATTTTATTCATCCCTGTATACAGTAGGTGCTTAGTAAATGTGTTTTGCCTGGCAGTGCTTGAGTGAGGGGGTGACTAAAAGTCTGCAGGTGAGTCTCATTGTGCATGTCCTTGGGGTACCTGAGAATGCAACACACCCATGAAGCAAGCCTTCTGGATAATGCGGGGTCACCAGAGAAGTTCTGTCTTGCGCCCTTGAGTGTTGACATGACGGAGGGGAGCTGAGCAGCCGAGGCAGCAGATGACAAAGGGCGATGCCCCCTGTCATGATGGCCTGTCTCTCTCTCCACCACAACACCCTTAAATGCTGGGAGTGTTCTGGAAAGACAGAGAGATCAATATTCACGGGAGTCTTCAGAGATTGCCTCAACCCAAAGGGAAGCTTATACCTGGTCTTGAAGGATGGGCAAGGCTTGATTGAAAAGACAAGGAGGGGCAGGCACTGTGCATAGCAGGTTAAATTCTTGCTTGGCACATGCACCTGTCATATCGTAACATTTGAGTCCTGGCTGCTCGGCTTTTGATCCAGCTCCCTGCTGATGTTCCTGGGGCAGTAGCTGAAGCATGTGAGTCCTGCCTCCCACAGGGTAGACCTGCGCAGAATTCCAGGCACCTGGTTTTAGCCTCGCCAGCACCCCTCTCCCTCCAGCCAAGGCCATTTGGGAGTGAATCAGCAGATGAAAGATCTTGTTTGTGCTCTCTCTCTCTCCTTCTGTCACTCTGCCTTTCAAATAAGTAAATAAATCTATATATTTTTTAAGAAGACAGGCAAGAGGTGCAAATCATCTGTTTTCAAAGTATGGTGGCCAGGAACCAGTACTACAGCTTCAGGGAGAACTTGTTACATATGCAAAATCTTAAAAAAAAAGACTTATTTATTTATTATTGGAAAGGCAGATATACTGAGAGAAGGAGAAACAGAGAGTAAGATTTGCCATTCGCTGGTTCACTCCACAAGTGGCTGTGATGGCCAGAGCTGAGCTGATCTGAAGCCAGGAGCCAGGAGCCTCTCCCGGATCTTCCATGTAGGTTCCAAGGCTTTGGGCTGTCCTTGACTGCTTTCTCTGGCCACAAGCAGGGAGCTGGATGGGAAATGGAGCAGCCAGGACATGAACTGAAGGCATCCATATGGAATCCTGGTGTGTGCAAGGCGAGGATTTAGCCACTAGGCTATAGTGCCTCCTCCCCTACCCCGCCCCATCCCTGCCTCTTTCGATGCATTTTTCCTTGACATGGTTGAAAGCCTATCATGTGTAGCAATTTGCATCCTGCGCTCTTTGCATGGCAAATGTCATAAGCACTTCATGTGTGCTCTCAGGCTCACTTTTCACTTCCTCTTATAGTCACAGGAGCCCTGTGTGTTGGGCAGGTGAAGTAACTGAGAATTGGGGAGAAGAGTTGCATCTTCAATCTGTCACTGTGGGGAAGGCTGCAATTAAGTGGCCTGCTCATCACCATAAATTGTATATAAAAGAAATGGGTGGAAGGGGTAAGCATTGGACCTGGTTTTTCAGACATTGGTTAGGGCCCAGCACAGTGGCCTAGCAGCTAAAAGTCCTCGCCTTGAATGCACCAGGATCACATATAGGTGATGGTTCTAATCCTGGCGGCCTCACTTCACATGTAGCTCCCTGCTTGTGTCCTGGGAAAGCAGTCGAGGACGGCCCAAGGACTTGGGACCCAAAACCCGCATGGGAGACCTGGAGGAAGTTTCTGGCTCCTGGCTTCGGATAGGCTCAGCTCTGGCCGTTGCGCTCATTTGGGGAGTGAATCATTGGACAGAAGATCTTCCTCTCTGTCTCTCCTCCTCTCTGCATATCTGACTTTGCAATAAAAATAAATAAATCTTTAAAAAAATTTTAAATTAATTTTTATTGGAAAGGCAGATTAGATTTACAGAGAAAAGGAGAGACAAAGAGAAAGGTCTTCCATCCACTGGCTCACTCCCCAAATGGCCGCAACAGCTCTGCAATGGAGCTGAGCTGATCCGAAGCCAGGAACTTCTTCTGGGTCTCCCATGTGGCTGCAGAGCCCCAAGGCTTTGGGCTGTCCTCTACTGCTTTCCCAGGCTGCAAGCAGCGAGTTGGAAGGGAAGTGGAGCAGCTGGGATATGAACTGGCGCCCACACGGGATCCCTGCGCTTGCAAAATGAAGATTCAGTCATTGACCATTGCACTGGCCCTGCTGATATCTTTGATAAGCATTTATCCCCTCCCCTGCTCCCTGCCTCAATGCCCTCTCCTCCAACTCCTCCCCATTGCTCCTGAGAAACCGCAGGAGGCAGGACCAGGGCCACCCTTGTGCGTACTCAGGAAGGCCTGAGGATGGCAAGGATGCCCTCCCTTCCAGGAGGTAAGGGCCCACTCCCCATCTGATCCTCGGAGACCAGGCACCCTGTTGGGGGAATCAGCGGGGGGCTTCCAGCTGAACGCTGACAGCTTCTGTTCCAGGTAGCAGGTTTTATAAGGAAAGGAACCAAAGCTATCATGCTCTCTGAGGCCCAGGACAAGATGATGAGAAAGATGACCCTGGCTCTGCTTACAAAGGGTCTCCTGGGGCAGGGGAGGGATGGGGAGGAGCACTGGATGCATCTCTGTGACAGTTGTAGGGAAGCCCATGGCAGCACTGCCTCTAAGGCCTAGAGCAGTGCTGCCTGATGGACACGGCCACCTGCTGCAGATGTTCTCAAAGGAGTCCTGCTTCAGCATGAACACATGGAATGCAGTACTGAAAAGAGGAAGTGCATTTTTACTTTCCTTGAGTTTTTTTTTTAAAGATTTATTTATTTTTTATTGGAAAGGCAGATATACAGAAAGGAGGAGAGACAGAGAGGAAGATCTTCCGTCCGATGATTCACTCCCCAAGTGAGCGCATTGGTCGGTGCTGCTCTGATCCAAAGCCAGGAGCCAGGCCTCCCATGTGGGTGCAGGGTCCCAAAGCTTTGGGCTGTCCTTGACTGTTTTCCCAGGTCACAAGCAGGGAGCTGGATGGAGTGCAGCTGCTGGGATTAGAACTGGCGTCCCTATGGGATCCCAGTGCGTTCAAGGCAGGGATTTTAGCTGCCAGGCCCTTGCGTCGGGCCCTTTCCTTGAGATTTAATTCCTTAGAGCTAAATTTTGTATTGCCACCTGTGACCAGCCCTACTTTAGTGGGCAGTGCAGCTCTCGAGGAAACGGGGCTCTGAGAGGACTAGCACGACCCACGCAGATTGTGCACAATTGCCTGTACAATGCATGCACATGCACATGCACACAAGCACTCAGTGCTTGGCTGGGGAGACTTAGGAAGCCCCCGGACACAATGTCCTTTTATAAACAGCTCACTGTTGGGGACTGACATTGTAAAACCACTGCCTGCAATGCTGGAATCTCATGTGGGCACTAGTTTGAGTCCTGGCTGCTCTACTTGCAATGCAGCTCCTTGAAAATGGCCTGGGGAAAGAGTGGAGGATGGTGGGAGACCTGGAAGAGGCTCTGGTTTCTGGCTTTGGCCTGGGCCAGCCCCAACTTTCCCTCTGTCTCTCCTTCTATCACTATGACTCTGACTTTCAAATAAATAATAAATAAATCTCTCTTAGAAACAGGCTCACTGTTTAGATATTCTTATCTCAAGGGAGGCAGGGCTGCCAGAGACCACAAACGTGCCCCTGCGCTGTTTTTCTTTGTCCTTGCACAAGGGAGATAAGCAAAGGAAAACCTCAGGAAACCGTGCTCTAAGACATCTGTCCACAGTGGCCCTGAGCCTTGGAGGCTGGCCTCCCACACCTCTAACCCTGGGGTCAGTTGTGTGTGGGCGAGGTCTGGCCACAGGAGTGCCAGGCTCGCTAGGAGGCCGGTCTTCTTTCCGGTTCTGGACCCAGACTTGGCCTTCTGTGAGAGTGTGGGGCTGGGAGGGCGGCCCTTTTTTTCCTGTTTTATGGAAGTGTGCATGATGCTGGTTTATAAAGTTTGACTTCATGACAGTGCAGAAGTTCCGTTTTTTGCTATCCATCTGGTTTTCAACAAGTTGCATGAGATAGCTAACATGCAGTAGAAAGCAGGCTTTGCGTTAGATGATTTGCCCCATCATAGGCTACCTGTGTGTTCTGAGCAGGTGCAGGCGGCCTTGACCAAGCTGGGGTGTCAGGTGTGTGGGCAGGTGTGTGATGTGCATTTCCGTTTATAATGAATTCATCTGCAAGCCTAGTGGTGTATGTGGTTACTGGGACAGTTGATCCTCTTCCACTGCTGTCCCCACTGCTTTGTGTCCAGCCACGTTCTGCCATGTCTGTTGAATGAATACTTTCTGCCTGGCAGAGCACCCTCCAGGACACAGCTCCGCTAATCCTCTGAAGACCCCTGCCCTTGCCTGCTCCCCATCAAGTCTCTCCTCTGTCCCCTTTGCCCACAGCTCACAGATGCATGCTTCGTTTTGCAGCACAGCAAAATGTGCTAAAAACCGCTCCCTAACACATTGTGACCGAGCTATTCCAAACGTCCAGAAAGTACCCCTGCCCTGCCGTCTCCCCACCAGCCCTGTGACTCTGTGGCCATCTGGACAGTCCTCATCAACAGGGGTGTCATTGTGTCCCAGCCTACTCCATGCAGATGGGGACAGAGCCCCTCTGTGCAGGCCAGGATTTCCTGTGCACTGGCTGCTCGCTTGGAACGGGCAAAGGAGTGTCCCCTTGTACCGTCTGCCACAGCCACAGCCTTTGGCTGCAAACTGCCCTTTTTTTCTTTTCCCATCCCATCTCCTTCCCATCTAGCATGAAGTTTACCCTTCTAGCCATTTTTAGGTGGCGTTCATTGTCTTTACATCCTGGTGGCTGTGACCATGAGCATCTGCAACATTGTTTTTATCCTCTCCAACTGATCCTGTGTTCCCATGAGACAGGAACTCTGCAAACTTCTCCACCCCTCCGGTCCCTGGAGACTGTATTTTATTCTCTGGATACATGTCCCTCTTCTACATACCTCTCATGGATGGAATTGTGTAGTATCTTTCCTTTTGGGGTAGTATCTGTAAAGTCTGTGCTTTCACATAGCATGGTGTTTTCAGGGGTGACTCGTCCTGTGGCATGGATTGGAATTTCACTTGTGTTTCATGCTGTTCCACACCTGTATGGTCCGTTTTGATTATCCTTTCACTGGCTGACGGGCACGTGGGTCGCTGGTCCCTAGGGGCTTGGGCGCGGGGTGCTGCCGTGGATGCCGACGGGTGGCTGCTGGTGAGACTCTGTGTTGGCTCCCTTGAGGAGGGCACGTGAGCGCGGCCACCGGACCTCAGGCTGCTCCTGCATTTAACTCCATGAGGGACCACCAAGCCGTGTTTTCCAGGGCTTGTTCCATTTTGCATTCTTGCCATCGGTGCACTTGATTTTTTTTTTTTAATTCCTAACATCAGCCTCAGGATAATGCATGTTTGTCGTAAGAACATCCAAGGATGCAAGGTGAGTGCCGGGAACAGCAGCAGCCCACCTCACACAACCCTACCTCTGGGGCTTCTGCTGCTCCCATGTTGGTGTGCATCCGTACTAGCGTCTTCCCGTGTGTATCCAAATACGTGCCTTTACGCTCAGGCGTTTCAGCAAACACTGTCTGGGACACACACGGCCCTGCTGCTTGCTGTTTTCCTCTGATCCCGTGGCAGCACCCGAGGGTTTGGGCTGCTTGCTCTTCCGTTTTGTGGTTGGCCCCTAGGATATTTATAGCTCACGGGGCACTGAGAGGCAAGTGGCTGGTTTCCCCATTTTTTTTCTCTCTCTCTCTCTGTCTCAAACCATACTGCATTTATGACCTGCACAGGTGAGAACCTTGCTATCTTCCCTGCCTGTCTTGGCTTCTCCCAAGCTGCTTTCTGCCTCCCATGCAGCTGAACTAAGCAGAGCTCTAGGCTTCCTGGTGAATGAGAGCCACCCTACCTCCCCAGCTTAGGCAGACTGGCAGCCACAGCCAGAGCCACAGCCAGGCATGATGTCTCCTCTGGGGATACCAAGAGTCAGTCTTCACCCAGGCAGCTCAGAGCCAGGTGAAGTGCGCAGGGAACTAGCATGCGTATGTGTAGTTGTCAATGGAGGCTGCACTCTGGCAGTTGGCACCGGGGGCAGGAGTGGTACCTTCCCTAGTGGCTTGAGGGCCCTCAAGGCGCCCAGTCCCTCCGACACATGCCCCAGAAAGACGTGGTCCCTGTGAAACCAGGAGCAGCCCTGCCTTGCCAGCCCCTTGTTCCACAGAGCCCCAGGCAGCTGGTGGAGAGTACACAGAGGCCTGGAAAATCCATCAGCTGTATAATCAACCCTGCATCTTGGCCGCCTGACTCTGTTTATTGCTTCCTGTCCCCGAAGGCCCTTTACAAACAGAGCGGCTTTGAGGGGGGTGAGCTGGACCTGGTGGGTGGCCTGCCCCTGCCAGGCATCCTTGGTGCGCACGGAACAGGCAGCTTCCCTGCACGGGCCTGTGCCTCCCCACCCAGCAGAGTCAGAGAGAGGATGGAAACTGGGGGAGAAGGAGACAAAGGGAGGGCAAGACCCTGGGGAAGTTGGGGACATCGTAATTGACAAGGGACAGGGCTGCTTTCTCCTAATTTCCTTGACACCCTGGAGGTCAGGCTCCAATGAAGTACAGAGGGGAGCAGGATCAAACTGAGCTGACTGCAGGGTGCTGAGGGAAGGGCTGGCTGTTCCCAGGGACCTACCATGGGACTGGGATGGAGCAAGAGCTCATGGGTCTGCTCACAGTCCCTTTTATTGTCATTTGTATTCCATTTTTTAGAAACCAATTTTTCTTCCTGGTTTCCATGCCCATTTCTCCCCCCAAGTAAACTCATCCACTTTGCTGCCTTCCTGCCATGGCTGGGGGCTGCCATGGGACTCTGGCCCCAACCAGTGCTGGGAACAGCTTTGGAGACCAGTATTCCTGAGCTTTTCTACATTCTGGGAAGGGGCTGGGATACCTTCTCAGAGCTGTCATGTCTGACTCTCTTAGACCCTGATTCTCTTGGCCAGAGTCCCCTTCCTCACCTCTGCATTGCTGCTTTGTTTGACTCCTGGGATACTGTGGACCACAAAGCCCTAGGGCTGTGAACCCCACTTGGGAGTCCTCTCTGATTACAGAAGCAGTGAAGGCTTGGCCCATCCCTTGCCTAGTCTCTCTATGGCCCTGCTGTGCAGGTGCCCTGTCTAAGCAGACTTCCCTTGGGGACATGTGTGTGTGTTGTGTGTGTGTGTGTGTGTGTGTGTGTGTGTGTGTGTGTCTGAACCTGTGCCTTGAGTTGTGCAATTCTGAGCCGGCCTCACCCTTGCAGCTCCTTCCTGAAAGTGAAATGCTACAGTCCTTGCTCAAGAACAAAGGCCTCGAGCTCAGCCATGCATGGTAATCATTTTCCAGTGCGGCCACTTCCTCCTGCCTGGTCTGACTCACCCTGGCTGCTGCCCGGTGTGGCTGCCATGGAGACACAGCTTGAAGAGAGCCCCTGCCAGGGTGGGGAGGCCCTGCTAGGTCTCCCCTAGCAGAGGAGGCGTGTGGCAGGACTGGCCTGCTCACTGAGCTGGGATGTCCCCACTTGTTCCCCTTTTCCCTGCTTTCTGGCTCACCCACTGCATCCACAGACTTCCTACAGCTGCTGCTGTCTTCTCTGGGGAGAGGGGACCACTGCTAGGCTGACCTCCTCGTTGCTTCCTCAAGAGGTCCAGTGATTCATTATTTTTGTTTCCCTAAAGTAGATTTGTTCATTTGAAAGGCAGAATGATGAGAGAGAGACACCATCAATGATTCAGAAACTTAAAAACAAAAAACAAAACAAAACAGAAACAAAGCAAATTATTTATTTGAGTGGCTCAGTGACAGAGAGAATCTTCTGTGAGTTCACTCCCCTACAGGCCCGCAATGATTCTGGCTGGGCTGGGCTGACTCCCATGTGGGTGGTGGGAACCCAAATACCTGGGCTGTCATTCACTGCCTCCAACGCACAACAGCAGGAAACTGGGTTAGAAATTGAAATGCAGAGTAGCCAAGACTCTAACCAGGCATTCCTCTAAGGGGCTCAGATGTCCCAGGTGGTGGTTTCACCTGAGGAGAACTGCACCAACCTCCAGAGATCCAGAGACTTTGAAGGACAAGTCTCACATGTTTGCCACCTTTAAGCAGTGTTTGAGCACTACCTGAATACCTCGTGCTTCTATGGTGGCCATCACAGGTGCCAAGGACTGAAAAGGGCCTAGCTGCTCCGTAAGCCTCTCGCGCAGCCCTCATACCCCTTAAGCTTGGATACCTTGCAGCCCACTTTTGGGCAGGGCTTGTTCTGGCTGTGCTGTCTAGAGGTCCAGCGCCTGGTGCCTGTGCTGCACTGGAAAGAGGGGAGTGTCCCCTCCTCCCCTCCCAGGCCTGCTACTGCCCCATGAGACACAGAGCAGGCACAGGTTGGGGCTTGTGGGATGATTGGCAGTGCCTTTGTCTGACGACTGTTGACCAAGCCCAGGTGTGCAGGCCCAGTGTTTACAGACGCTTGGTGGGCTGGACTGGGGCTGGGATGCTGAAAATAGCTGTTCTGCAGAGGTGACATAGATCTCCCAAAAGCCACTCATTGAGGCCTGGAGCCAGAGGTAGGGAAGCTTCGGAGACCGAATCACGAGACAGCAGCTCTTTGTAACCAGCATCTCCTGCGGACACTGGCTGCCACAGAGATGGAACAGGTTGTGCAACCTGCTTCCTTTGGCTATGGGCCTTCTGCTCCATCCCCCCGCCCCTAGAGGAAGTCTGGAGTGAAAGGAACCTTGGGCATTGGTCACAGCCTCCCCCAACCCCGCTCAGTTTCTAGAAGGGAGCCTGGTAGTCCAGGAAGTACAAAGACCAAGCTAAGGTTATTGCATTAGTTAGTGAGGAAGCCGACACCAGCACCTAGGTCTCAAAACTGCATCATTTGGCAAGCTAGTGCTGTTTACCTGGGAACTGGTCAACATGCAGATTCCCAGGCCACAATTCTGATGGAATGATGGGATGCTGTTGGTGCGCATTAGGATGTGCGTGAGCACGTGCACACGGACAGTGGGACAGTGGGACAGATTACAGCTGCTGGTTCAGCTGAAGACGGAGTGCTTGGGGTGGATGGGAACGTTCAAGAAGAATCCTGAAAAGGGTGTCTGTGTCCTACGGCTGTGTGGCCTTGGGTGCTGAGCTGGTGCTGGAGCCTGTTGGTACACGCAGGGGCAGAGATGGAGTGCCAGAGCAGGCTTATGTGTGCGCCACACAGGGAGCGAGCCAAGCCCTGATCTGTCACGGGTGGCAGATTGGAGTTCAGAACCCAGCTCTAAACCCAGCTTTGCAGCCCCAGACCGGTGACCTCTGGCCACACATACGCCCCCCCCCCCCCACAAGTGAGAACAGGAGACCTCTCCTGTGTGGGCAGGGTGTGTGGGGAGGAGTGAGGGCAGCAGGTGGGGAGGGGACATCTGGCAGCTGGCCAGGGGAGCCCTGCCACTGCACAGACCAGCAGAGCGGAGGCAAGGGGAGGGCGGCTGTGGGAAGTAGCTGGCCCAGTGCAAAGTGGCTCTAAACAATCCCATCTGCTGTCTGGGCTGGGCCCTTCTTGCTCTTGGTGGAATTTCTGATGGTGTCCAGGCTCGGAGAGGCGGGGGAGCAGCAGCGGCGGGGGGTGGGGGGACCTCCTGGCTGCAGCTGCCGCCTGCTCTTTTGAAGCTCAGCCGTGGGGCCAGCCTCCCCCTTGCAGCCTCTGTTTTTTCTCCCCAGGCTGGGCCTGCATTCCTTAGCTGCCTTTCTGAGGGCCATGCTGCCTGCTCCTGCAGTCCAGAGTTTTGGAGGCCCTGCTCCCACCGCCCCCCTCCCCCCCCTGAGAATGGCCTCGCCTGGGCAATATTCCAATCACTTCTCTCCTTTTGGCAGCTTAGGCATGGGCAGGGTATGGGCAGGAAAGAAGAGAGGCGCTGTAGGCCCAGCTGCCTGCTCCTCCCTCCCAGCCATCACGCTGCAGGCCAAGGTATCCCCCAGATGTACAAATCCCCAGGCGGATTCCAGAACCATGTGGTTTTGGGGCCTGAAGGGCTCAGGACAGGCTCATTCACAGCTGCCGCCGACTGTGGGGCTGCATGTGTTGTGTATGTCTCTGGCAGCAACTCTCATCAGCACACCTAACTGAGAAGGCTGGGGAGCTCCCGTTTTAGAGATAAGGACCCCCTGGGCTTGGGCTGAAGGCTTGGGAGGTTAGCTTAAGTCAGCACCAGCTATCGCCTGGCTCTAGTCCCAGTTTTGGAGCCAGGAAACACCAGCTTCAGGTTCCCCTTCCGAGGAGTTTCCTGGCCAGACCACCTACTCCCCACATCCCACCTTGTGCCCAGGTGGCACCCTCCAGGCCATGGCCTTACCTCTGGTCAGCTGCCAGGAGGCAGACAGGTCTGGAAAGGGTGGGGGCTGTTGTGCTTCAGTCTGAGGCGGAATGAAGAAAAAGGGCCGGTGGAGTGACCCTGGGAGCTAGACTGGATCGGAATTCTAAGTTTTCTGCTGTTAAATTAGCAAAAGGAGCATCTTTATGTATATGGTGGGCACATGTGAAAATGTATCTGCAGGTAAATTCTACAGACGTGGAATTCATGAATCGGCAGGTGTGCACCGTGTGCATGATTGAGTGGGTTGGGACTACTGTGCCTCTCAAGCACCCCTCTCTGATCCCAGGTTTTCCAGGGCATTCTCACCTTGTTGGGGCATCGGCTGCCCTCACACCTCAAGCCCCAGCCCAGGGACCCAGAGCAGTGTCCTGCTGCTGTCCTGGCTCAGCACCTGTGGAGGGGCCTGCATGTCGGCAGGAGAGCCTCAGGGACAGGCAGCTGGCCCTCCTTCGCGAGATGCTGGGCCTGGGCCAGGATGAGCTCATGCCTGCAGCCAGCCCAGCCTTTCCACCTGCACCTGAGCTGCCAGTAGCCCCCTCCCCCAAGTGTGGGCTGGCTTCCTGGCTCCCAGGGCTGTGCACATACTGCAGCAGGCACCTGGCTGTGGAGCGGCAGCCCCTGTCTGCTGAGGTTTGAGCTCTTGCAGGTGGCGGGGTTGAGTTTTTTTGGCTGGGCTGCTGGTATTTGTTGATGAGAGAGGGATTGTTGTGGAAATAGTCCCCAGCCAGTTCAGGTGGTGGGGAAAACAGTTGGTTGCTCAGGCAACTTAACAACTTACATAGGGTGGGGAAAGGGGTTTGGTGAGGACACTGCCCTGGTGCTGTTTCTTCCCTCCCCCCCCCACTGGGACTTTCCCTGCTGACCCTTCCTCCCTTGCTTCATGGACATGAACAGCAGCCCTTTCTATCTGGAGGCCCCCCAGGCCTCCCCAGAGCCAACTCCGCCCTCTTAGAGAGTTCAATTCCATTTGGTTCTTGTATTGTGCTGTAAGCCCAGCTCTAGGCTTGGCTCCGGGGAACCCTGGGTAGAGCCTGCTGGATACTGAGTGTTAAATCTAAAGTCATACCTCCTGAGTTGGAAGGTCAGTGTGACCACTTGACTGTGTGACCTTGAATACCTGACTTTACTTTTTTTTTTGCCTTATTTTAAAAAATACTAATTTTCATTTTATTTGAGAGGCTGAAAGACCTAGAGTTTTCCCGTGTGCTGACTCACCACCCAAATATCCACAACATCTAGAGCTGGACTGGTGCCAAGGCCTTCATCTGGGTCTCCCACCTGGGTGGCAGGGATCCAGGTCCTTGAGCCATGCCCTGCCTCCTCCCGGGGTACAAGCACAGGAAGTTGGAGTCAGGAGCCGAGGCTGGACTCAAACCAGAAGTGGCACCCAGAAGTGGGACCCGGGCATCCCAAGAGGTGTTTTAAAGCCACTGGAGCCTGTCTGCCCTGTCTGTGAATAGAGATGGCAACAGCAGCAGGTGCCTCCCAGGGTTTAGACGGGACCTAAAAGAGTAAAGGCTTGGAAGGCACTTGGGAGAGCGGCCGCGGTACAAGGAAGTGTGCTTCCGTGGCGATGGCCAGCATTTCCCCCCGCCACCCCCGGGCTGGCTGCACGTAGAGGCCCTGTTCTTTACATCAGACGAGTGTCACCTTGGTGTCTGGATCCACCCTCCGCCTGAGAACTTAGCCCACCCCTGGGCCTCTGGAGTGCCAGTGAACCATGGGAGCCATTTGCTCACGAGGCAGGAACCGGCAGGATCTTACTCGCTTCCCTTGCCCTGGCCTGACAGATGTAATGGGGTGGGGGTGGTCTTGGAGTTGGACAGTGTGCAGCCTGCCCAGCTGCACCAGGCTGCTCTGGGAAGACAGGTCCTGCCCCTCAGTCTCTCTGCCTGGCCGCCGTCCTGCAGGCTGGGTGGGGAAACTGTGGGCCTGCTTCTCTTCTCTGTAGCTCTGCTGCTTTGTAGCTCAGAGTATCAGGAGTCCTTTCATCGAGTCCTCATGCTGGGCAGGCGAAGGAGAGATGAAAGGTCTGGGAGGCCTGGAGCCACTGCAGGGTCATGCAGCAGGACTCTGTGGAGTTGTCGGTCTCTCACTGACCGTGCCCCTCCAGTGGCTGTGCCCAGGGTTCTCCGCCCTACCTCAGCTCGGGAAGGGACTGGCTTGGTTGCAGCCGGGGCTGTTTGGGCGGAGTTTCCATCAAGTCGTTTTGGCATATTGGGGCAGGAGCAGGAGGCCCGGCATCTAAAGGTCAGCCAGCTTTTGAAGCTGCAGTGACATTAATAGCTTTGGGGGGAAAAAAAAGCCTGTCCAGGGCCGGGAGGACAAGGCGCCTCTGTCCCAGTTGTCCTCCCTGTGCCCAGCACAGATGGACACACACACCCCTAGAGCCTGGCTTTGCTTATTCCTGCCCCTCTTCCTTTTGGGGGGTCTCTGTGGCTTCCCTGCCCTGCATCCCTGTCGTGTCCCAGTAGCCTCCTCATGTCACAGGCCCTCAGCCTGGCCTGCTGGTGTGGGCAGCTGGGGTGCCCAGTGAGACTGAGTGAGTTGACCAGCAGCTTGCACCTCAGAGGGCACTGTGGAAGCTGGCCCTCAGCTCTTGTTCGGGGCTTGTCCTGCAAAGGGCTCTTCAGTTCAACACCTTCTGGATGGATTAGTGATGTCTGGCAAGGGCAAGGGTAGGCAGTAGTGGTGTGAGTGGGTCTGCCAGAGGTTAGGGGTGGGACAGGTGCCTGTCATGGAGAGGAGCTGGTGTGTGTTTGTGTGTGTGTGTGTGTGTGTGTGTGTGTGTGTGTGTGTGTGTGTGTGTGTGTGATCTTCCCTTGGGAGCCTGAGCCCTGCAACACCATCTAGTGGCCTGGCCTGGTGGTGCCACTGGGCTGGGCCCCAAGCACAGGCGGGAAGTGATACTGGTAGGCAGGGAGCTCGCAGGGACAGTGTTGGTTGGTCTGGACAGTTCCAGAAGAGTGATCCCCTAGAGGCACAGCAAAGTGCTGGTTGCTTAGTCCCCACCTCCTCCTGAGACCTCCAGTGCTAACCCCACTTTGTCAAGGCTGAGGTCAGGTCAACCCAAAGAGGGGGGTCGGCCCTCCTGCCCCTGGGAGCTGATACTGGCAGGGCTGCAGGACCAGCCTGCGATTTGTTTGTGTGCCAGTGGCTACAGGCTCTGAGACATGTGCCTGGACCGCCGCAGCCTCGGACACAGCATCTGGCAAGTGGAGCAGTGCTGCACTCCCTTGTACCTGGCAGGTGTGCTGTGAGTGGCTGGCGAGTGGCCAGAGGGGAGGGGCTCTGGGGCCACCTAGCTCCCCTGCCTGCACCTGGATGAGCTAGAACGCAAAGGACTGGGGAGCTGAGTCCAAGCTGGAGTGTCGGGGAGCAGGGGGGGAGGAAGACACAGCAGGAGATGTGGGAGACTTGGGTCAGCCGCCCCAGTTGGGAGTGTACCAGGCCTGTTGGTGGGCAAGGAGCCAGGGTGGGGGTGGGAGAGTGAGGGTCTGTGTGCAGGTGTGTGTGCATGTATGTGTGGTAGGCTTGTTAGACAGGACTGTGGCTGGCCAAAATGGAGCTCTAGGTTGTATTCTGAGGACTTTGGGGAGATCAAGGTTCAGGAGTGGCATAAGGACCGCCTGAGTGGGAGTGAGAGAAACAGGCAGAGCACGCAGGAGAAATCTGGAAGCAGCTGAGGTTATAGCCCTGGGACCAGATCACATTGCCCAGGGGGAGTGTAGAGCTGGGAACCTGGCCAAGGCCTGTGCCCCGGGCACAGGAACCTGTGTCATCCGATACTTAACCACACTCAGAGCACTCAGCCCTCCCACCCCTGGAGGTGCTGTCCTTGCTTTGATAAACAAGGAAGGGGGTTCAGAGAAACAAATCTTGCTCTGGTCTGGTGGACAGGCTCTCTAACCACAGGAGGCCAGGGGGGCTTGATGACCTTGGACAAGGCTGAGTGAGCCACGCCACTGGGGTCAGGTTGCCCACCTCCCGGGCCCGTGGGCAGTGACTCAGGCCTTGGTTTGTGCTTATGCTAGGGGTGGAGTTTGGCATCTTGCCCTTCACTGCGCTGCCAGGATTCCTTTAGCAGGGAGGTGGGGGCTTGGCGGTGGACCTGGCTCCCCGGGACCTGATGGCGGCCAGGTGTAGGGTTTCGGCTTCCTGGTCCTCACATGACCCTTAGCACCAGCTGTGGAGTGCCCTGAGAGAGGCTTGATGGGCTCGGTGTGTTTGCCCACCTCCTCTGTCAGAAGTGGTGGGTCAGGGCTAGCTATCTGGGTTCCCTGCCAGAGCTCAGCAGCTGAGCCCAGGTAGGTGCTGAGCTGGCTCAGGAGCAGAGCCAAGAGCCTCCCTGCAAGCACCCTGGGGTGGCCATGTCCTCTGGCTGTGCCCAGCTCCCGAGCCTGGACCACACGTGACTCTTCGACAGTCCCACAAGCCTCATACAGTGCCTTTTGGCTCTTGGGAAGTAGGTTTTTTATTTTATTTAAAATTTTTTTTGGTCAGTGTTAAGAGACGGAGAGATCTTCTATTGCTGGTTTATTCCTCAGATGGTAGTAACAGCCAAGACTGGGCCAGTCCAAAGCTAGGAACTGGGAACTTCCTCTGTGTCTCCCACGTGGGCGCACGGGCCTGAGCATCTGGGCCATCCCCTGCTGCTGTCCCAGATGTGTTAGCAGGGAGCAGCCAGCTCTTCAACTGGTGCCCACATGGGATGCTGGTATTGCAGCAGTGGCTTTCCCTGCTTCTTTCAAGTTTCTTCCCATTGGTGCAATACCAGTGGTAAAAAGGCAGGCTGGCATGAGTGGCCCTGACGCTAAGGGAAGTCCTCCTGCCCCCAACCACTTGCCATACCTCAGCCCTGGCCTCAGACTCTGCCCTTGATTGTAGGGGGCAGCAGTCCTCTGAGAAGTGGGGGCCGTTACAGCCTTACCTGCTGCTAATTCTAGGCAGCTTGGCTTTGGGTGATGGGGGTGGGGAGGAGGGAGAGAGAGAGATCTTCCATCTGTTGGTTCATTCCCCAAATGACCACAATGGCCAGGTCAAAGCTAAGAATCAAGGAGCTTCCTTCAGGACCCCCATGCAGGTACAAGAGCCTAAGCACTGGAGCCATCCTCTGCTGCTTTCCCAGGTCATAAGCAGGGAGTAGAAACAGAAATGGAGCAGCCAGGACATGAACTCGTGCCCATATGGGATGCTGGCATCACAGGCAGAGGTTTAGTGTTCTATGCCACTGTGCTGGCCCCTAAGTGACATTTTTTGTGAATCCAATTCTGCATCTGCAAGTCATCATCTTTGGCCACTATCTCCTCATCCCAGAAGCCACCTTCTGACACAGAAGTCTCAGCTTTGCTGTGTCCCAGGCACCTGTCTTCTAGTCTGGGGTCTTGGGCTGCTCATCTTTAACGGGGAACAGCACAAGTGGCCGGGTTAACACTCTCGGTCGCCTACACATCACAGCATGCACATAGAATGACACTGTTCAGGACCGCACTGGGATCGGTGGAAGAGGCTCCGTGGGCTGTGGTGCCCCGGGCTGTCCTAGCCAGCCCAGCCTCCTCTGGGACTGCAAGGATCAGTATCTCCTCCCCATAGGAATGCCAAGGTTTGGCATCCTGATGCTGGGAGGAACCCCCTGCCCAGCCCCGTGGGGAGCTGCTTGGCCCAGTGCTCTTGGCTCTCCTCCAACCATGCTGAGTGTTGGTTCCCTTCCTTGGCACTGATGCCCCAGGAGCAATGGGCGTGGCCAAGGCACAGATTCCAACGAGGACTGGAGGTGTGAAGGAGGTCCCTGAAGTGGGCCATGGCTAAACATGGTCATACTGGGGTTTGAATCACTGCCTGCTGCTTATGGGTAGCCAGGGTGCAGGTGTGCTAGGGGCATGATTCACAAGGAGAATGACTGGGGCTGCCTTCCTTCTGCCCTCACTGTGGCAGGTGAGGTCCCAGTTTCATTTCTGGGCATTTGCCTTTGGCACAGTGAGAGCGGAGTCCTCTGCCACTCATACTAAATTGCTGGCGAGGTCGGGGACATGGGCCTTGCCACAGGCACTGACCCTTATGTGGGATGACACCAGGGCATGTCCTTAGTCACCAGGACAGAGCCCCTGAAGGGAGGGGGCTTGTGTAGAGCCAGGGCAGCATGCTCCGACCTTCTGCAGTGTCCAGGTTAGGTGTCACACTTGGCTGCCTCTCTGTGTTCCTTCTCATTACAAACAGCTTAAACCCATCATTTGAGGTCACACCTCTGTGTTTCCTCATGGAATGGCTTTGGTCTCTGTGTTGTGTCTTTATCTGGGAGTATGGGGGCAGAGGGAGTTGGATAACACAACCTGCTTTCCCTGGTCAGCAGGCTACCCCAGGCGGTAGCGGAGAGGAAGTGAGTTTCTATGTTGTGACATGTGCAGGAGGCTACCGCAGCAAGCTGCAGAGAAGGTGTGTGATTTGATCACTCGTCAGGACAGTGAAGGCTCACATGCAGGGCAGCACACGCCAAGTGTGGAGATGTGGACACAGCGCATGTCAGCTCTTTCTCAGGGACAGGGGGTGTTTGGTTCTAGAACGTCAGCATCCACCTGGTGCATGGAGCTTGTGTGCATCTGATTTTCTGTTCTCAGACATATCTGTGTCTCTGGGATTGGACAGGTCCCCGGAAGACCCCAGGAGAGGAACTCTTGGCCATTCCTACCTCCTGCTTCCTCAGTATGGTGGCACCTGAAGCCCCAGGGGAGGGGGAAGATGGGGCCCTGGTTCATGGTGAAGGGCCTGGCCCAAAAGCACCGAGGTAGCCACTGGCAGCCACGTGGGGCCGGGCAGTTTGCACCAGTGTTTCTGTGTCAGTTGCTAAGGTAGTAGCCCCAGGTACTAGAAGAGGGAAATAGGCTTGCACCTGTTTTTTGTCAAACTGAAAAAAAAAAAGATTTTTGTCTACTGCAAAAGACCTTGAAAATACAGCTGCCAGGCCTGGCGCAATGGCCTAGTGGCAACTAAAGTCCTCGCCTTGAACACGCTGGGATCCCATATGGGTGCCAGTTCTAGTCCCAGCAGCTCTACTTCCCATCCAAGTACTTGGGCTGTCTTCCTCTGCTTTCCCAGGAGCATGAGCAGGGAGCTGGACTGGAAACAGAGCAGCTTAATGCACAGCAGTACAAGGTCGGCCCTAGATAAATGCAGCCTTGACAGTGATTTAATTTCTGACTCTAAGTGTGTGATGTGGCCTTCTGTTGCAGATGAAGGCCCTGATTGTAGCTGACTGTTCAGGTACACTGTGTTGGCCCTGGAAGCCAAGGCCAGCTTGCTTGGGGCAGGGGAACTGGCACTGGTGTCAATGAGAATGGGATGTAAGTTGTATGTGATTCCTCAGGATGGCTTTAAAAAGAAACTTCTGTGTGTTTAAAAGAATTTTTTTTTAAATATGGAAGGATGCTTAGTATTTTATGAAAATAAATATGTGTCTGGTATAAATAAAATATGTCTGCTTGACGCTTTGCAAAGAAGGGGCTGCTGGGGCCTGGCAAGCAGGCACCAGTGGTGGGAGCTGGGCATCCATGGGACAGCTGTGGACTTTGTCCACTTCAGCTGGAAGCTTCTAGAGGCACCAGGGACTCCTCAGCCCAGCCACCCCCTCACCAACCACCTCATCTCCCCCAGATCTGTACATGGCTGGGGCTTTGATGTTGGTGCTGTGATACAAGAAGATGAGGAAAGTGGGACTGGGTGGAGCTGGTGACTAGGAAGCCAGGGCATCTGTCCAGATTCCCTCCTGGCCAATCAGGCTTTCAGGGGTCCCTGGCAGTATGTGGAGTGGCTGAGAGCAGTGGCTCTTGGGTTCAAATCCCAGCACGCTCTGGCTCACCATGGCTGTTAGGTTGTTCAGCTCCTGGTGGAGGGTATCTAGCAGGTACCTCCAGCAGGTATAGCTAGGGAATCTAGCAGGACTGCTCCCCACGACACCATTTCTGTTCCTTTGCCTCCAACTCCATCTCCCTTGGTTGCAGGTGGGACGTGCAGTCCGTGCAATTGTCCACGATGGCCCTGCAGTGTGGATGACCAGCCCAGTCCAGGCCCTCACCTCAATGGCCCCTTGAGGCTCTACGCCCTTAATCTCCTGAACCACAGCCCCTGGTCCCATTCAAGCCTGGCAGTCCGGTAGGAGTGAGCAGTCCAAGTCCGTGGAGCAAGCAAGCGGAAGGGGCCTCAGGAACTCTGGAAACATTCTCCAACAACTCGGCAAAATGACCAGCCTGTTCCGGCGGAGCAGCAGTGGCGGCAGCGCCGGTGGTGGTGGCAGCGGGGCTGGAGCACGTGGGGGTGGGGGAGGCCCTGCAGCCTCCGCCGCTGCCCCGCAGGAACTCAACAACAGCCGGCCGGCCCGCCAGGTGCGCCGCCTAGAGTTCAACCAGGCCATGGACGACTTCAAGACCATGTTCCCCAATATGGATTATGACATCATCGAGTGCGTGCTGCGTGCCAACAGCGGTGCAGTGGATGCCACCATCGACCAGCTGCTGCAGATGAACCTGGAGGGAGGCGGCAGCACCTGTGACGACAGCTCAGACTCGGAGGATAGCATCCCTGCGGAGGTAGGGCTCCAGGGTTATGCTCCTGCCAGGTTCCAACCCCAAGTAGCCCTCCTTCCCTTTTAGCCCATAAGTCAATGGCCTTTTATAGGCAGAAATCCACACTTCCACTTGGGGGCGTGCCAGACCCTGAGCAGGGGCCATCAGGATCAGGGTGCTTGTCAACAGTGTAAGCCCCTGGGAGAGTGCACCTTGGTCAGAGGAGACACAGCTCACAGTCCAGGGAGGACTGGAGCACAAGCCAGGCCAACGGGTCCAAGAGTCAGGATGTGGGGTGGGAGAGATAGTGGGAGCAGTGGAGTGGAAGGCTGGCGTGATGGGAGAAGCTGAGGAAAGGGCTGGCCTGAGGAGGTGGGGGCAGCAAGGGGACAGGTTCAAGGGGAGGCACTCAGCAGGGCAAAGACCCCACTAGAGAGCACAGGAGCAGGATGGGGTCCCTACAGGACAGGGGTCCCAGCTGGGGAGCCATACCCTAGGACTTGCCAACTAAATCTTGCTGATCTTAAGAAGCAGCAGGAAGGTGGGTCCAGGCAGTCCTGCTCTGGGTCCATGCAGTGATGCCGTGGGGAATGGAGACTGGCTCACTTCTGGCAGCACCCAGCCCTCCTCAGTGCCCTCTGGGGTTCAGTGCACACCTGCCTGCCTCCCCAGTCTCTGAAGAACCTGGGGTGCCTGGTGCCAGTGGGTTGGGACAAGTGCATGGCCCTGATCCATAGGGCCATTCTAAGTGATCTCTTTTTAAATGTTCTGTTGATGTATGTTCTTTATTTGAAAGGCAGACAGAGAGAAAGGCACACATACACACAGAATCAGGTCTTCTCATCCTCTGGTTCACACCCCTGAAACCTGCAGCAGCCAGGGCTGGGCCTGACTGAAGGATAGCGGCCACCTGCAGGGCCATGCCGAGGTCATCTCGGGGTCTAGGTTCCTCACAGGAGGTGAGGACAGTAGTTAAGCCACTACATGGAGTGTGCAAGGATTTGAAGAGATGAGGGGTAGAGGCAGGTACTTGGCTTTGTGGTTAAGATGCCTGCACCCTGCATCTGAGCCCTGCTCTGGATCTCAGCTTCCTGTTTGTGTGCACCCTGGGAGGCAGCAGGATTCGGCTTGAGGAATTCGCTGGGTCCCTGCCACTCATGTGGGAGACCTGAATTTGAATCTTGGTTTCTGATTGTGGCCTGGTCTGGATTAACTTGGTGGGTAGGGGCGGTGGAGCAGGGAGAAGGGAGGAGAGAGAGAGGGTTAGTTTGCAGATGAGTGTTTAGGGTGAGAGCTGCCCATGTGAGAGGTGTCTGCAGACTCGGTCCCTCCTGTGGTATGGTTTGAGCCCCCTACCTCCCCATGGCCCTATGAATCTGGTGGGAGCACTCTGCATGCCCTCCACTCCTGCTCAGACCCCTGCTCTCCCCGTGGAGCCCCTGCTCAGCACCCTGTGCACCCCACGGTTCTCTTCCCAGCCCCCGGCTTGGAGCACTGCCTGTCCTGGAGGCGGGCGGTCCTGAGCCAGCAAAAAGTGCTTCAGAAAATTTATGAGCAGCAGCTGCACTGACAATAACTGCTGACTGGAGAAAGCCCCCTCTGCGGGGCTGATGGATGGCGGGCAGGCCCGAGGGGTGTCCTGGCTGCAGAGAAATAGCTCCTGTCACATCAATGGCCTAGGCCCTGCCCTCCCTCCACCGGCCGCCCACCCCTCCAGCACTTGGCAGGCATCCATCACCCACGGCACGTTAAGCTGGGAGGCAACTGCCTTGAACACTTCAGCACCTTTAGAAACAACCTCCTACTGTTGCTGCTGGTGGGGGAGGGACTGTGGGGCAAAGGGGTCCTCTCTCTCACACTTGGAATCTGTCTTCCTCGAGCTGGCCTGGCCAGCTGTTGGTCGGGCCTCACGGCCTCCGTGTCTCCCTACTCCTCTCCCAGAGCCTCTGAGGGTCTGCTATTGCAGCCCCAAGAGCTGCCTGGCCTCCTCCTCCTAGCATGGCCAGGGGGCCTGAACTCACCGAGGCTGGGGGCGGTCTGTGCAGTGGCAGCAACGCTGCATTGGGTTGAAGTCCTGGGGAGCCTCCTTCTGGGCCTGGACAGAGCTCTCCTCATCTTAGGCAGAGCATCCTTGGTGTGAATCAGCCAAGTCCTGAGCTGGCCACCATGGCCCTAGGGCCCCAGCACAGCTCTGAGCAGAGGGATGGGGTATGGGGAGAGGCTGTGTACGGAAGTGGCTGCTACAAGCTCTTGGTGTGCCAGAGGTGGCCGAGCCGCTGTTCTGTGCAAGCACCAGACTCCGCTGTGCACAGGAGCCAAGGGCAGTGTCCTCTCTGTGATTTCCTTCCTTTTTAGCAAAGCTCTTACTTATTTGAAAGGCTGAGGGTGACACAGAGGGAGACAGACATGTTCCATCTTCTGATTCACTCCCCAAATAGCTGCAACAGCTAGGGCTGGGATAGGCCACAGCCAGCAGTCTCCAACTAGGCCTCCCACTGGGCCATCCCTCCCAGGGGGCATGTCAGCGGGAGGAGGGTGGGCAGTTGAGGAGCCATGACTTGCACCTGGGCACTCTGTGATGTGGGATGCAGGTACACCAAACAGGACATCTTACAGAGCCAAACGCCCGCCCAACTGTTTTTCCCTCTGTGGAAACTCAGGGCTAGGAGAGTAGGGCAGTGGCCTGCCAAGCAGCTGCATTCTTCTTTTCTTCAAAAGCATCTGTTTAAATACTTTCCGCCTCAGAGGAAAGAACGTCAGTGCATTCCAGGGCGGGAGGCCTCCTTGGATCGGGCTGGCTGCGTGTACAGAGTACCTCTACAGCTGTGTGTGTGTGTGTGTGTGTGTGTGTGTGTGTGTGTGTGTGTGTGTGCGCAGCCTGTGCAATGTGCACCGGCCCTCCTGCACCATATCCCTGCAAGACCCTGTTTGGTCTCAGAGCAGATGTGTGCCAATCAATGCTGCCTGGGCCAGCCTGTACTTCCACAGCCAGATGTAGAGAGAAGTGGTTTTAGAGGTGACTTTTACAAACTTCACAGGGGTGACATGGGGGTCTGATTCACAGCCTTGGCACCCCTTCTTGTGTTCTACGGGCTTGAAGGAAATGGGGACAGAGTGGCAAGGCAGGCAGCATGGGCTCCTCAGGTAGGGTCTGCCTGCAGACGGCCCTCTGGGGAAGGGTTCAGGTCAGGCCATGTAGCAGGAACCCCAGACTTGGCTTCCACCCACCCCGTTCTCTCCTGGCTCCTGGATGTGGTGAGGAGTCCAGGAGGAACTCCCTGGCACCTCTTGGTCCTGAAAATACAGCTGAGAAGTGCAGATTTTGCGCCTGCAGGGGAGGCCCTTGCTGCCAAATTGTGGTTCAAGGAGACTCCATTCCAGAGTCAGTGCGGCTTCTGCATGTTGCTGAGCTTGGGCTCGGTTTCCTCATCTGTGAAATGGAGGTAATGGTCCATGTCCTACCTGGCTAGGTTGGCTGAGGTTAAGGTGAGATCATTGATGTGGAAGTGCTTAGAGAGGCAATGAATGATGTTACCACTCCAGAGTTGGCTGGGCATGGAAGAGGGCACAGTCTCCCTGAGTATGTGGCCCTGAGTATGAAGTTCCAGGGTGACTGTGCCCCAGTACTAGCACCCAGGTCAGGAAGCAGCCTGGGGCTGCTGTCCTGCCACAGAGGGGTCAGCCATTGTCCGTGACACCAGCATCTCACATGAGAGTTGATCCAAGTCTTGGCTGCTCTGCGTCCATCCATCCAGCACCCTGCCAATGCACGTGGGAAAGCAGTGGAGGATGGTCCAAATGCTTGGGCCCCTGCACCCAGACCAGAGGAAGCTCCTGGTTCCTGGTTTCAGATCAGCCCAGCTCTAGCCATTGTAGCCATTTGGGAAGGGAACCAGTGGACAGATCTCTCTCTCTCTCTCTCTGTTTTCCCTTCTCTCTTTCTATAAATCTGCCTTTTAAGTAAAAATAAATAGATTTTTAAAAAAAGAAACAAATCATATCAGCAGACCCTAGGATCTCCAGGAGCCCCTGTTGTCCTGACCCATCCCATAGATGCTGCTAGGAACATTCTTTTGGGATCACATTCATTTCTGTCTGCTGAGTGTGCTGGGGTGGTCAGCTGGGAAGAGCCCCAGTAGCTGATGGGGGACAGCAGCATATCTGTCCCCACTTCCCTGGCACTATATCCTTCCCATGGTACACACCCTCACCCACACCTGGTTTGGTCTGCATGCTGTTTCAATTCAAGGAAGGGTGATTAATCTTTCTTTCCTTGTTGTCTCCAATTTAGATCTTGGAAAGGACGTTGGAACCCGATAGCTCGGATGAAGAGCCCCCACCTGTGTACTCCCCGCCAGCCTACCACATGCACATGTTCGACCGGCCTTACCCCATGGCTCCCCCAACCCCACCTCCCCGGTGAGAATCCCTGGGGGGTTCAGAGTGCAGCGTGACAGGGCAGGGGGCCAGGAAACTTGTGTCACAGGGCACACCCTCGGGGTTCAGCCTCTGATTTCTGTTATAATCGATGCAAGTGTCAGACTGATGACGAATGTGTGACATGTCGTCTGCGAAGACCACAGCAAGCATTACTACCGACTCACCAGGCTCTGAGTTAAGAAAGAGCTTCAGGATTCTCTTTTTTTTTTAAACATCTTTTTTTTTTTTAAATAAGATTTTAAAATTTTTATTAGAAAGGCAGATAAATAGGAGAGACAGAAAGAAAGATCTTCCCCAAGCGGCTGCAACCGCTGGTGCTATGCCAGTCCGAAGCCAGGAGCCTCTTCTGGGTGTCCCACGTAGGTGCAGGGTCCCAAGGTTTTGGTCTGTCCTCGACTGCTTTCCCAGGCCACAAGCAGGAAGCTAGATGGGAAATGGAGCTGCCCGGATTAGAACTGGCACCCATATGGATTTCTGGCATATTCAAGGCGAGGACTTTAACTGCTACGCTATCACACCTGGCCCGAACTTCAGGATTCTCAACACAGCACTCCCAATCAGAGTAGTCAATGGGGTGGTGGTGGTGGGATTTTTTTTTTTTTTCCTGATTTAAGAAGAAGAACGAGGGCATTCACATCCACTGGTTCATTCCTCAATTGCCTGCAAGGCTTAGCCTGGGCCAACACTGGGAGGTGGGAGCTCAATTCCAACTCCCGTTTGGGTGGGTGGCAGGAACGCGATCACTTGAGCCATCACCTGCTTCCTTCCAAGGTGTACATTAGCAGGGAGCTGGAGTTCACATCTAGACCCTGTGGCATGGGATGGGAGTGTTGTAACCACTAGAGCGAACACTCATTCCCCAGGACGGACGTTCTTAAGCCTTGGGAGCAGGACTCTGTCTGGGGTAGGCTGAAGGCAGGACTGCGAAGTCCCTGGAGACTTCTTTCAGGTTAGGGACTCTTAATTTGGAAGCTTAAGATGTACCTGGCTGCTGGTAGGGTCTCAAGGATCTCTGGGGTGTTTCTCTGGGCTCCCCGTTTTTGGGGTCCCTGCTAGAGCCTAGATTTTCCCTTTTGCCTTGGAGCCACTGCTTCTTAGACTCAGGCCTGGGATGGCTTAGTTGAGGGTCTGGGGGATACAACAGAGGGCTCCGGAAGATATTCCCCCTGGGGAGCTCAGAAGCCTCAGAATGAGCTGGAAATACCAGCTACCATTTCCTCCAAACCCTGCCTACCCCAGCAGCTGATGGCATCTGTACTGCCACACTGGTTGCCACACTGAATGCCCCTCACAACTTTGGGGGACCCTGCTGGGGTCATTCCTACTTCACAGATGGGCACCTGAGCCCAAGAGGCTGGACTCACATCCTGGCCATTCTGACATCAAGACTGATGGCTGTTGGCAGCTGTGTCCACTCAGCTCCCCAAGGAGGGGCAAGGCGATTCTGTGGTTGCAGCTTGAGGAGCTAGGAGCCCCTGAAAACCATGGGGTGGGGACAGAGTGAGAGTCTTCACACCAGGGCACAGATGCCAGGCTGACGTGGGGTGGGATGGCAGGGAGTTTGTTGCGGGTGGGGGTTTAAAGCATGGGCGAGACCAGCAGCCTGGGAGTAGGTTCGGAATAGTAGAGTAAATGATTTTCCTTTGATTGTATTTTATTTGATCTGAATGGCCAAGAGATTCCGAGAGATGGATTTTCTATCCACTGGTTTCTCCCCAAGATGCTTGCCACAGCTGGGGCTGGGCCAGGCCCAAGCCCACAGCCAGGAACTCAGTTCAGATCTCTCACATGGGTGGCAGGAACCAACGACTTGAACCATCACCTGTTCCTCCCTGGGTGTACACTAACAGGAAACAGAATTGAAAGTGGGACTGCGTATTTTTCAAAAGGTAAAACTGGGGCTATAGAAAGTACAAGTCTGGAATGGAAGTCCTGCCCCTCCCTCTTCCTCTGCCCTGGCTGGGTGTTCAGCCTGCTGTGAGTGGAAAGGACTAGGGGACAAGGGTTGTGTAGCCTAGTGGTGGGAGCTCCTCTTGGCAGGGCACGGAAAGAACCTCAAGCACTAGACCAAGTCCTAGGAGGCTTCAATGAGATCCTATAGACGTGTGATGAGTTACTGCTTGGGTCTGGGGTTTGGGGACTGGATCCGAGCAAGTGAAGGTCCTGCAGGGCCCCACCACTCCCTTCAACTGCCTGACTCCTGATGTGTTAGTTCTGCTGTGTGATCTTTGGCTTATTAATTGACCTCTCTGAACTCGGTCTGCCTCATCTGTGAGCTGGGAATATGTGCTGACTTCCGCCTAAATTCTGAACAATGTGTTGAGCATGGAGCACCATGCCACATGTGGACCAGCCCAGCAAGGAATGCCCTTCTGCTGCTTCCTGCCCCCTCCCTCCTGAAGCTGCCTTGGCCGGCCTCTGGGTCCAGCTCAGATGGCCTGCTGGCCAGAGTTCAGGAGAAGCCCAGTCCATGCCCTCCATGCCCCTTCGAAGCCCAGCTCTAATCCCTGGGCCACCTCGGGCCTCATTCAAGTCTCTCCACCCAATACATACATGTCCATATTTACCACATCTGTGATGTTACAGGTGCTGACCACGTGTGTGCTGCAGAAAGTACAGCAGTGCCTCGCGTCCCTGCCCCCCTGGGAGGGAGATCAGAGCTGAGGGCTGAGGGCCTAGATGCAGGCTGGGACCCTAGGGACAGATGTGTTGTGACATTGGGTAAGTCAATCTTGCGAAGATTCCCAAGAGGAGCTTCCTTTGCAGAAGGAGGTGTATGGGGCTTATCCTCCGGAGGCTCCGCCTTGAATTTGGGGCAGTCCCGTTAGCCTCGCATCCGGGAAGGATGGGTGAGGAGGCAGACAAGGAAGCTGGGAGGAAATAAATAGCACCCTGCTAGAGATGCCTGTGTCAGGCCAAGCCCCCAAGGGGTCTGAGACTGCCACTGGGCCCACCTGGGTGGCTGCCACAATCAGATCAAGTCTCACCCTAACCTGTCACCCATTAGCATTAATTCATTAACTGTGAAACGTGAGACTGTGGGGGCTATGTGTGCATGAATTCTGGGAGCCAAGTCTCCTTCAATGCAGAATAGATCTGGAGAGAGACGTCCCAGTGGGTGGGCAGAGCAAACAGCAGGTGCCAAGGCCAGGGGCAGGAAAGGGGCAGCTATGGGGAACTCCTGGGAAGGCCAGCTGGTCACAGCGAGGGTGGCTGGGGACCCTCTCAGGCACTTTCCAGGGGCTCCAGCAGAAGAGGGGTGTGCTTGGGCTGCTGTGGAAGAGCTGAGGGAACAAAGAGGCCACTTGGGCCCCTTCCTGCCACTGCCAGCCCCTGGTGTGCCTGAGGGACCGTAGATGGGGCAGAGTTGGGGAGGTTGGCATTGCATTAGCGGGACACAGAGAGGCAGGTCCAGCTCAGGAGCTGGGTGCCCCAGGCCTGGGACACGACCTCACCCCTCCTCGGCCTTAGCGTCCAGTCTGTTGGTCTGGCCAGCTCCTACCCAGCTCTGCTGGGACGTGGCTTTCTGATTTTGGAGCTCCTCCCCCAGGGCCGGCTCTTGTTGCCATCTGCCTGGAAGCAGGGGTCTCTGCAACCCAGGGGAACCCTGTGCACAGCCGCCTGCTGTTCTTCCACTGAAATGACAGCCTTGAAAGTGTTTGCTTTGCCTCTCAAAGCTCATTTCTGACATTCCTTTCCAACCGCAGTGGAGTTGCCTAGGCTGCCTGGGAAGGGAGGGCTGGGGGTGGAGGACGGTGGTGCTAGTGGAGGGGACTGCCTTGTGCAGCTGTGGGCTGACCTCATCCCTGCCAGCCCAGGCAAGAGGCCCTTGGGGGCTGGACCTACCCCTCCTCCTCCAGGACCACAGGCTCTGCAGCCAGCCTCCTCCACCTGGCGCCTGCCCCACTGCCAGAAGCAAAGTGGCTGGGAACTCCCTGTGCAATACCGTGACTCCTGCAGCAGTCTCCTGGATGACTCTGTGTGTGTGTGTGTGTTTGGGGGGTGATGTCCCTGTTTCACATGAGGACCCCACAGCAGGAATAAAAGGCTGCCAACAGTACAGAAAGCTGGCCTAGGGGCAAGCGTCCTAGCTTACCATGCCATCTCATGCTCCCACTCAGCCCTCAGCTGTCAGAAGAGTAGGGGAGCCCAGGCTGCTGGGGTGACCTTGTACCCTCTTCCCAAACTCCCCAACCCCATCTGTGGGACTGAGCCTCCCTCCTGCACCCCGCTGCCACCCCTACCTTTCTTCCCTCCCTCCCTCGCACGCCCACCTCTGGCCACCACCAGCAGCCCAAAATAGAAAAGGAAAGGAAGTTATTTCCATCGTCAGCGGCAGCCCGGAAAAGCTCCCCTCCAGTGAGGGGGCGGGCGGGATTCCTGGAGCTGGAGACCAAATCAAAGCCAGGCCTGAGGCCGGCGGGCGGACAGACAGGGGAGTGAGAATGGCCCGAAACACCCGGCTGCCTTCTCAGTGTGTCATTTTCCTGATTCAGCAGAACACGTGTCCTGCGGTTGCCACGCTGCAGGCTACTGAGGAATCCTGGGGAGCTCTGGCCGTGCTCCAGGCTGCCTCAGGCCCCATGGCTGACAGGCAGGGCAGGAGCCCCGGGGTCGAGCCAGGCCATGTGCCTTTGCACCTTCCACCTCTCCTGACCTGCTCTCCCTGGCTGAGGTCAGTTCTACTGCTCCGTTGCCTGGGCAGCCCTTGGACCAAAGAACCCTTCCCAACACACCTCTGAACAGGGATTCCCAACACGTGGGCAGGGAGGTAGCAGTTTGCAGGTGCAGGGTCCTGCCCTGCTGGCTTGTGGCCCAGGGAGAGTTTGGTTTTGCTTTACTCTTCCTAGGGGAGCAAGCCCCCACAATGTTCAGGCAGGTTCGGCTGTGGGCAGCTCTGGCATGCCTGCTCATTCATTTGAAGTACGCCTGGTACTCGGCAGCAGTGAGCTTGTGCTCTGCCAGGTGTAACGGACATGAGCCGGAAGGAATAGGATGCCTGTGTCATGCAAGGAAGCACATGACGGCTGCATCTGATTCCATAGCGTGCACATCAACACTGCCAGCAGACAGCTGGTTCTCTAGGGCTGGGGAGGCTCCAGGAAACCCCAGGCATGATCTAGCATGTCTGGGGACCTGGCATGATGTGTCCAAGACCTGTGACTGGGCCTGACCACTCCCTCCTCATTTCACCAGGACTGATGTGCTAGGCTCTGTACCCCCTTCAAACCAGAAGCGCTACCGGAACTGGAACCCACCACTGCTGGGAAACCTGCCTGATGACTTTCTCCGTATCTTGCCCCAGCAGCTGGACAGTGGTCAGGTACTGGGGCTGCCCCATCTTCCTCTCCCATCTGCTTGTCTGGTATCTCTTTGGCCAGCCACACTTATTCCTTGGTGTTTAGGCCCAGGCTGCTACCTGTGGTTTGTACCCGAAGGTCAATTCCTGCCCAGGCCCAGAAGTTTCACACTCTCCCCAGGGAAGGTGACAGTTCTGGTGGAGCCTGTGGCTGAAGCCAGGCTTCATGCTGGAGGAAGGGAGTAATCTGGACAGCTGGTGGCAGAAGGCCACAGCATTTTCTCTCCTAGATAACTGGCACAGGCCAAGGTGCCCTTGCAGGAGGTGGGCACTCGCCTGGGGAGATCACACCCTGAGGGATCCTTGTGTGGGCTGGTGAGCAGTTTGCAACCTTCTCTGCAGGGCTGTTCTGGCTGTAAGGAAGGGATGCAGTGGTTCAGGGTGGGGAGAGAAGCCTCAGCCCTTGCTGCTTCTGCAGCTAAGACACCTTGACCCTGCTACGGTGGGGCTACCAGGAGGGGTGTGCTTGGGGATCCTGGACAGGACATATATGTACCCAGGGGTGCATGGATATCCAGGTGACACCTGCCCCAAGCTCGTTCTCTCCTTAGGGTAACCTCGCCAGTCCCAAGCCTGCAAGCAGAGAGGGAGGCCCACCTCCTGTGCCCGGGCCTGACTCCCGGGACCAGGAGAGCCGCTGGAAGCAGTACCTGGAGGACGAGAGGATCGCGCTCTTCCTGCAGAATGAGGAGTTTATGAAGGAGCTACAGCGCAACCGTGACTTCCTGCTCGCCTTGGAGAGAGGTGGGCACTGCCTGGCAACGGTGCTGCACCCATCTCCCTTCTCTCGGGGCTAGCAGAGGGATGTGATGTGGGCTCTAGAGGGTACTGAGTTGGAGGTCAGGTGCCAGGCCCATGTGTCCTGGCTCGGGCATGGTCCCCACCAGGTCATCCTGGAGCAGCCCCAGAGGTCTGCCAGCAGGGACCTGGGACATCTGCAACTGCTGCTTCTGCCTCCTTGGAGGGTTATGCACACCAAGGCCCTCTCTGCCCTGCCCCCACACCTGCTCTGTGCCCGGCTTGGGCGTGAATGACAGGGGTGAGTGGATTCAGGCCTCACTTACTCATAGAGCAGACGTATGTGGAGTCCCAGGAATAGGGCGAGAGGTCTGCGGGCACCAGGTTCCTGAGGCTGCCTGTGTAGGACGTGACAGTGGGGTATGGGAGCAGAGCATGGGGCTTGTCCTTAGTGGGAGATGCTGAGCCCTGGCCACCTTGCCTCCTCAGGCTGCGGGTGTGCATGTGTATAATGTGTGTGTGTGTGTGTGTGTGGCTGATATGTGTCAGTGTAGGTAGGAGGCTAGCTGAGAGGGAGGGGGCCTATGCAGGGGTGCTGGAAGCAGAGACGTGCATCCCTTGCATGTGTTAGGTGGACACAGTTGTCTGCCAGACCTGTCTTGTGCTAGCCTTTCGCTTTGCGGGCAGCTGTCAGGATGTAGTTTCTGTATCACTGCCAGCTCTTCAAATGCCCATGGATGTGGGTTCACACAACGCATTGTGTGAGATTCCTACCTTCAACCTCTGGCATGTCAACCTCCATTGGAGCCATAGAGGCCCCTGATGGGAATGTGGTCCTTTTTCCAGATCGATTGAAATACGAGTCCCAGAGATCCAAATCCAACAGTGTGGCCTTGGGAGGTGACCTTGGCTTTCCCTCTTCTGTCCCAGGTAACCTGGCCTTCCTTCAAGAGGACCTGTGGGGCATAGGAGTGCACCCACTGCTTTGCATAATTGTAGTTTCGGGGAAGGGTGAGGACACAAATGGGGGGAGTGGTCCTGAGCTCCTAAGCAGGCTGGGGGGCATGATCTGCCCCTAACCTTCACTCCCCTCTGCTGGGAGTTAAGACTGGGAGAGGGGCTCCACTTAGTGTACCCCGGGGTTCTCACCAGTCCTGGAGCTGCAGGGGTTTCAGAGCTGACATACTTTGGCTGAACTCCCAGGCCGAGTGGGGAGCATTGGCTGCCACAGGATCCACAGCACAGCCTGGCAGGGAATGGAGGTGGGAAGCACTCAGACTTGCTCCCCGCCTTGCAAAAGCCTAGGGTCTTATTAAGAGCTGTGTTCAGAACACGGGTGGAGGTGACCAGCATAGTGGAGCCCAGGCTCGGTGCTCCTGGCAGAGGCGAGGATTAGCGTAGGAAGGGCTCATTGTTCATTCATCCATCCAGGAGCTGGGGAGCATCTGTCAGGTGCAGGCCCTGTCCCTGGGGCCCAGAGGCACTAGGTTACAAGGACTGCCTGAAGGCAGGGCAGGTCCTCTGCTCTGGAGTCCCAACTGTGGAAGAAAAATTGGTTGGACAGTGCTGCTGGGGCTGGGGGAATGGTGTGGGAGCCCCAACTTTACCCTCAACAGCCAGACTCTGTACCCCTCAGAGAAACGCTCAGCTGTTTCTGCCTGGACAAGTCCTCAGGTGGGGCACTGGATCGGGGGACAGAGGAGGGAGGCTTGGTGGGACCCAGCTCCAAGAGAGAAAATTAGGGAGCTGATATGAAGCGACAGGCTTGTGGTTTATGTCCAGCCGAGCTGCATCCGGGAGTTCCCACAGAATCCTCTTGTCTGTGATCCTGAATTAACCAGAGGCCCTGGGATGGATCCCTGCAACTCCACAGGGTCTTAGCAGGCAAGGTAACCTGGGCTTAGCCAAGCTGCAGGTACAGAGCAGGGTATCAGGGGGTACAGGCGCTGAGCCAAGCCAGGGGGACTGGGCCAGCCCCTTTCTCATTCCTGCCCCTTATTTAAGGGATTGAGTACTGTGTGTGGATGAAGTGGCAGAAGAGCTAAGCCTGGGTGGGAGGGACCCTCTGTGATTCTCTGGACAGCCAGGATGCTGGAGGTCCTCTGGCCATTGCCCAGGTGCAGAGAAGCCCTCACCTCCCTGTGGCAGCCAGTGACTTCCCCAGCGGCCACTGGGCTGCTTCTGCATGGAAGCCAGGTGTTCCTGGGAGCCCAGTGCCCTCCTCACTGTCCACTCCTGGTTAGAGAGGGGCCTGCCCTTTGTGTCCTTCCCGCATGAAGAGATGGGACAGCCACCGTGAGGGGCAGCCCGCACACCCTTCCCTTGAGATCCCAGTCCTCAGTAGGGTCTCTTTCTTCCAGGAAACAGCGACACCAACCCCACTGCGTCCGAAGATGCCTTATTCAGGGACAAGTTGAAACACATGGGAAAATGTGAGTGCAGCCAGGGCCGTGAACCCAAATGACATTTTAATCGCCAGCTGGCTCATTTTGCCTCCTGCCTCACTTCCGGCCACAGCTGGGTCTGGATACAAATTAAGTTTTAAATCCTCTCCAGCCAGCTGTCTGCAGGCAAACCCTACATTTTACATTCTCCTTCCCCCAAGGACCACATTCATGTTTCCTGTGGCCCAGGTCTGCCTAAGCCTGCTTTCCATGGGGGACCATGGTCCTCTGGCCACTAAGTCCTGCCAGCCTGGAACAGCCCCCTTCCCCTTCCCCTCCACACCACTGCACAGGACCACAGCTATCCACCCTTTCTTTTCTCAGATTAGTCTTGGAAATCCTGGGACAAACTCTGGAGGCAGCTGGGGGAGGGCTGGGAAGGTGAGGCAAGAGGATCCCCCCTGCACGTAGCAGCTGGGGAGGAGTGCCAGGATGGCATTGCCAGCTGCTGGTGGCCCTGGGGCCTGGCTCACACAGCCTCTGCTGTCCCTGCAGGCAGGCCTGGGATGGCAGCCGAGGTGGCCCCCTACTCTACTCTCTCTCTCTCTCTCTCTCACACACACACACACAGACGCCCAGGGTGCTCTGGCTGTCCAGCCAGGGGCTCACAGTTCTCTGTCCCCAGCCACCCGCAAGAAGCTGTTTGAGATTGCCCGGGCTTTCTCCGAAAAGACCAAGATGAGGAAGTCGAAGAGGAAACACTTGTTGAAGCATCATTCGTATCCTTTCCACCTGGCACTGGCCTGGAGTGGCGGAGCTTGGGGCCCAAGTGGGACACACTGCTCTCCACACTACTTGCTCTCATTGACTGGGCCTTCCCCAGCCGTGGGGCCCAGCCCTGTGGCCCCCATGCCCATTTCCTATTGCTAGTGTTCAGTACCAGCAGCCAGGTGGTCATAGGCAGTGGCTGCTGCTGCCTTGTTTGGTTCTTCATCAAGATCAGCAAACCTTTCCCCCAGTTTCTGCATCTGTACTGACTGCTTGTGCCCCATAGTCCCTTCCAGCTGCAGGAGGGGGCTGTCACACTGTCACTCAGCATCCCCTACCCCCATGGTAGGAGCCGGGCAGCAAGGACAAAGATGCTTCTCCATCCCCAGAGATGGGGGCACAGGGACCCCCAAAGGAGGGAGCTTGGGTGATGGTACTGGGGTGTTGGGGGTTGCAGGTTGGGGTGCTGGTGGAAGCCCCTGAGCTTGGAGGCACAGGACTGAGGGGACCCAGCAATGCTCCCTCCCTCCATTCCGGGGATAGTTTTCCTGAGTGGTCCGGCAGGCTGGGAGCTGCAGCGTCGACAGCCAACCTCCTGGACGACGTGGAGGGCCACGCCTGTGGTGAGGCTGGGCGGGGGAGCTTAAATGTCAGCTTGCTTGTGACTTGGAACCTTTGGAGAGGAGGTTCCAGCTGTGGCATGGGTGGGGCCCAAGCTGACAAGAAGGGAGTACCCAAGCCGTCCAGAATTGGTGGCATTCTCCATCCAGCCCCCTTGTTGCCCCCTCGCTGTTACCCAGAAAGGGCGTTCCTGTTCCACCTGTGCTTCAGTCACCCCCTTGGAGCACATGTAGGGGTGGACTGGGGGTGGGGGTGAGGGGAACTATATCTGAGAACCAGGCTGTGGACAGCTTTATGCCCTGGGCTCCAAGCCCCGGGACCTTTTGGCCTCCAGCCAACCTCTTCCAAAGGCCATTAGGCCACAGAACCCTACCTCAGGGCATAGCAGGTGAACCCTCATCCAGGGCTCTGGGACAACCAGGAGGCAACCAGAAGCAAAGTCTGGAGGGGCCTGGGATGTCAGCTGGAGAGTGCAATTTCCTTGGCCCATTTTATGGATGAGAAAACTGAGTCCTAAAGAAGAAGGGAGCACTTGTCTGTGGTCTCAGCACTAGAAATGGTGTGGGGCCAGCTCCTGGGGGTCCTGCTGTCTCTCATTTGACCTGGAAACTGCCCACCTGGGGACTGGCATGAACCCCATCAAATAAAAGTGGGTGTGGAGGATGAGGCAGCTTTACTCTACTTTTTAGATGAAGATTTCCGGGGAAGGCGGCAGGAGGCACCCAAACTGGAGGGGCTCTTGCGAGAAGGACAGTAAGAGGTAAGGCCTGAGGCCGGGGCTGCCAAGGGGCTGGCCAGGAGTAGAGCCCACCCCACCCCCAACCTCCTACCTTAGTTGTGTCTTCCCGAGGTGCTAAGCTCAGGGAGCGGGGGGAGCCCAGGCCCCAGGCCTCTCCACTTTGTGTCTGTCTATAACAGGGACTTTGGGTTTTGTGTGGGAAAGACTTTTTTATTTGCATCTCTAATTTGATTATTTATTCAGTCGACACTCCTCTCTGCCAAATGCTGGGAGCCGGGAAACAATGAGCTTTTGACCTTGCCGAGCATACAGCGCTGTTGAGAAGGAGCCCAGGACAGACACAGCACTCTGAGAGCATGAGGAGGGGAAAAAAACCCCACAGAGGTGGCCCCAGCCCAGCTGTGCACACACAGAGCCGGCCTCCGCCACAGCCCGATAAGGAAAGGCCGGTCCGCCCCACGCAGCTGTGCGTCTGGCTGTGGCGCTGCTTTTTTTGCTCCGACCCTGAGCAAGCCTGACAGGCGAGGCAGGAAATGTCTGTGACCCCTCCAGCCCTGCCCTCTCCCAGGGAGCTGCTCACCTCCCCACACCCCTGCTGCCCAGGTCCCCACATGCAGCACTGACACCCTTTCTTCCTTTTTATCTCTAAGTAGAAACTTCCCAAGTTGATTTAATTTGAAAGGCAGAAAGAAAAAATTCCCATTTGCTTGTTGGCTCTCCCAGAGGTCCACAATAGCTGGAGCTAAACCAGGTCAGAGCCAGGAACTACAAACTCCATGCAGGTGTTTGGTTCCTGTGAGTGTCCTGGAGTCATTGCTTGCCTTTCTGGTGCACATTAAGGCAGCTGGACTTGGGACCGGAGCCGGGACTCCAACCCAGGCACTCTGCTGCAAGGTACAGGTTTCCCACGCATTGGAAGGCTTCCCTGAGCTGTGGTGGGACTAGATTAATGGCCCTGCTTCGAGACCTGGGATGGGGGGCCAACCTGGCAGGGGGGTGGGGAAGTACCTGGCACCTTTCATCCGGCAGCAGCAGCACAGACGGGGGGGGGGGCGCAAAGAACACGAGCAGAGCGCCCCTCTCCTCTGACTGCCTCCCAGCCCCTACCCACGACCCCCAGGGTCTCCTGGCCCACAGAGTCACAGCCCTGCTCCCCACTTCTGAGAGCCCAGGGCAAGCCGGCCAAGGTTAGCACACACATCTCCTCCCTTCTCCTTCCTGCCAAGCTCCAGAGGCCCCCTGACCTGGAAGCTGGCTTCTCATTTCCCTACAGAGAGCTTTCCACCTTTCCCTTCCCCTCCTCTGCCTCACAGGCCGTGTCCCCCACACCTGCAGAACATGGCATCCTCCCCGTCCCCTGCGGGTGGCATCCCTCCCACTGCAGATGATTCAAGGCTATCGCGTGCCAGCCGCAGGCCTCATCCTCCTGGGCCTCCTGCCAGGGCTCTCTTCCATACACCGTGCCCACGGCCTCCCCTGAGAACGCGCGCGCCCTCGGCGCCCATGGCCCCAGGAATCCTGGGGTGTCTGTCCTCCCTTCTGGGCTCTGTCACTCTGCCCTTGACCCTCTTCAGAGTCCTCCTTCTGCCCATTCCCGGTCTCACGCTGCCCCTGCCACCTCCTGCAGCTCAGCAGGGCTCCCCCAGGGCTTCCCTGCTTCATGCACTGCCCTCCCAGCCCTGGCCAGCAGCAGCTCACCGGAAGACACTCCCCTCCTGTTTCCACATCTCATTCCTCTTTGCACTTTACCCTCAGGGACCCCTGCCCAGGCTCACAGCCCTCACCTCTTGCTTGCCCCTCCTCTGTTCATCCCAGCACCAGGTCCCTGCTCTCTCTATCTATAATAATATAAATTTATTCTTACTCTATTTAGACACAAAAAGGGAAAGAAATATTGTTCCATTCACTGGTTTATTCCCCAAATGCCTTCAAGCTGGGACTGGGCCAGGAACCTGAAATTCGATCCAGGTCTCCCAACGGGTGGGTGGCAGGGACCCAGGTACTTGAGCCATCATCTGCTGCCTCCCGGGGTATGCATTAGCAAGAACGCTGGATCAGAAGTGGAGGAGCAGCGGCTTGAACCAGGCTCTCCAATACAGGTTGTGGGTGCCCCACGCAATGTCTTACCCACTGTACCTGACAACCACCCCTCTGCTGCCCTGTCTTTGGCCTGGTGTCTGAGGTACACTGGGTTCTGTTCCCAGTTTATGTTTCTATCCCTTCAGGTCTCCCTGGGCCAGCTCGTCATATCCAGGAGCACATCACAGAATGGCCTGGGCATGGTACCATCCATCCCAGCTCGCCCCCTAGTCCATCTGCTGTAGCTGGAGTCCCTAGAGTTGAGCCAGGTGGGATGCTTCTAGAAGCCTGTGTGGGAGAGATGAGCCCAGGCCGATCCAGAGAAAGGAGAGCACTTGGTAGCTTCTGCTTAACACTGCCTCCCAGGAGCCCATGGCCAGGGAGGCCCAAGCTCGCTGGGATCCTGTGAAAACAGCAGCAGCAGCGCTTCCCTGCCTTTTTCTCCCTACCAGAGGCTGGCAGCTCCTCTTCTGACCCACTGGGGACACCGGCTGAGGCCGCCGCTGCAGCAGGACACACGGTGCTCGCTGCCCGCTGCCCGAGGCCCTCTGGCTATCAGCGCAGCCACTGCCACTTCCCGCTGGACCCGGCACACTGGAGTCCCAGCCTGTGACTGGAGGAAGGACCTGGAGCCCACTTCCGTAGCCTGGCTTATCCCAGCCAGGAGTGGAAATGGAGGAACCACCCTTTTAAAAAAAGAAAAAAGAAAAAAAAGAACCAGTTCTGGAAGCAGGCCCAGGTTGCAGCTGGCAAGGTCAGGATGACCCACCAGAGGCTCTTTGACTGCCAGACCTTCCTTCCTCCCTGCCTCCCTCCCTGCCTCCCTCCCTGCCTCCCTCCTGCCTTCTCCCTGCCTCCCTCCTGTCTCCCACTTTTCCTGGGGCTCAGGATCAGCCTGATCCCCCACTCCTTACTCCCTTCCATGGCCTCCTGCTTCTTAGCTGGCAGTCTGGGCAACTGCAGGGTCACTTCCTGGAGGAGGGACAGCCTGCCGCCAGGCCATCCTCTGTCTGCCCTGCAGGGATGGACAGGGTGTCCCCTCCCATCCCCGCCCCAGAGCTGCCCAAGTCTTTGGGGAGACCTGGCCTGTTCTGCGGCCACCTAACAGTGGAGGTTCCCAGGGGCAGGCATCCCAGCTGGATGGAGTTGGGTTCTGGAGGGACCCAGCGGAAAGGTACAGGGGCTGCAGAGCCAGTAGAAGGAGCTGGTGGCCTGGGTGTCAGCACCAAGGGCAGCAGGGCCTGCCAGGGGTCCCTTGCCAAGAGCAAGGTCAACAGCAAAGGTGGGCTTCAAGGAAAAACTTGGATTCCAGGTGCACCCACATGCTGTTTGTGGGCTGGGAGGCCGCCCAGTGTCCCTGGCTCCTCCCTCGACTTGGGAACATGTCGACCTTTCTGAGAGTGAGAATGCCTGGGTGGGCATCAAATCTGAAGGCAGTGGGGGCATCCTGGTGGCCTCAGGTGGCTCTGAGGTGACCAGACACGGTGGGGGATGGGGTGGAGGACAAGCACACGGGTTCTTTCTGGGCGCTCCTTGCTCCATGGCCCCACATGGCAAACTGACCAAGTTTGGAAGCATGGCGCTGGCACTGGGCCCCTACAAGTGCCAAGTGGGCCGCCTGTCCCTGATTGTCCCCACCACCCCGAGAGGCTCCCAAGGAGCAGCTTGGGGCTCCTGGTTCTGACCCCTCCCCGTGCCAGGGCCCCACATCTCTCTGTGTGTGAGTGTGTGTGTTGCCTTGTTTTATTATTATTATTTTCCCTCTGATGTGTTTTTTTTTTTCTTGGAACTGTTTCCTAGGAATTCCTGTAATAAAGACTTGCTGTTCTCTTTGTGGCGCTGTGATGTGGCTGGCGGCATGGGTGGCACCCTATTGTCCCCCCTCCTGGCCTGGGACAGGGTTTGGCCTCTGCTGTGTCTGTGGACCTCCTCCTGGTCCGTCCTCAGTAGACAGCTGGGTATCAGCTCCACTCGGGCTCCCTCTGTGCTCCTGCCGCCCACCCCACAGCCTTGCCAATGCCCACCTGCTGGCTCCACACCGCGCCCTTGCCTTGCTGTTAACAAGCAGTTTACTTTTCCTCAGCAAATGAGCAAAGGAAACACCACCACCACCAGGTAGCAGAGCCTGTTGCCAAAGCTCCGGAGAACTCCACACAATAAGCAGAAAGCGTCTGGATTAATGGGGGGGATGTGCAATGAAGGGCTTTGAGACGAGCCCCGTGGCCCTCGGTGTCCCTGTCTCCAGCTTGGCTAGGACACTTCCTGCTGTGCAGAAAGGACACAGGCCATAGAAAGAGAAAGTGATTCCCTTCTCAGAGGGGCAGTGTGCAAGGTGACAAAGCTCTTGAGGCTGAGCCGAAGACCTTGTGGCTTCCAATCGGACATCTTGTTCCTGGGCTCCAGGTCGCCTGGCTGCAGCTGCTCCGCCCTGCGCTGGACACTCTGAGCCCAGTGGCCCCATGCCCTCTCCCTGCCCTCCTTTACAAAGAGGTTCCTGAGTTCCACAGGCCTGGCTGCACTCCCAGTCACACGCAGTGCATTCCTCCAGTGGCATGCCTGAACAGGTGGTGATGCTATACACGGGCCATTGCAGACAAACTGAGTTATCCCCCAACTGACTCTGCTGCACTCTGTGAAGCCCGTGGCTTAGAGTAGCTCCCGGAGTGTGGTGCCAGCACTGCCAGCAACCTGTGAGAAATGCCATTGTGCCACTGAACCAGAGTGTGGGGTGAGCACAGCAATCTGTGATTCTAACGCAAAGTAACTGAGGGTGCCAAGCCACCAGGCCAGGACCTAGCACTGAGTGAACAGGATTACCTGGGCACCTTTAAGAAAAAATTCCTCATGTTCAACGCCCCAGGCCAATTACATCAACAACCCAGGGGCTGTAACATTTGAAAAGTTATTTTCATTTTATTTGAAGAGATACAGAGGCAGACATAAAGAGAGAAAATCTCCCACCCACTGTTTTACTCCCTAAATATGTACAACATCTGGGCTGGGCCACGCTAAGGTGAGAGAGAAGCTCCATTCATGTGGGTGGCAGGGACTCAAGAATTTGGGCATCAGCTGCTGCCTCCTGGGGTTTGCATCAGCAGGAAGCTGGACTCCAGGGTGGAGCTGGTGCCTGAATCTGATAGAGTGTGGAGCAGCACCCTGACTCCTTCCCCAGACGTTCATCCCTGTGTGGAATCCAGTTGCCGTCCAGCAGCAAGGACCAGCACAGTATGCAGTCTGTTTCTGATTCACCCTGTCCATCTTGCCCAGCCATCCATGATCACTTTCTATAGATGATGAAATGGTAATCCAGAAAGGCCAAGTAGCTTCCCCAGGACCGCAGAACTAGGGGCGCCTCCAGCCCAGCGGGCCCAGGGCATGCCCCAGGCCCTGGCAGCGCTGCCGTCACTGGAGAGCTGGTGAAATGCATGCTATCAGACCCTTCCACATCCGTGCAGCCTGAAACCGGGGTGTGTGCTCCACCCCTGCAGAGGCTGCCGATGCCTGCCCAGGCTTGAGACCCGCAGCTCGACAGCACTGCTGTCGGACATCGGGACGACGAGGGACTTGGTTAGATGTGCGGGATGTCAGGCTGTGCACACACCTACTGAGTCAGCATGCATTCTCCCTCTGCAGGTGCCTTGCACGCACATGGAAGTTTGAGACGCACTTCTCAGCCATGCTGGCATTCACACTTACTGTGCATGGCAATCTCCAGTGTGTGTGCCCTGGCCCCGAGAGGCTGGTCAAATTGACTTGGTTTCACCAGGGACTCGGATGGCAAAACCTCAGGGGATTCCAGCATGCGGCCGAGCAGGAGAGCCAGGGACTGCCTGTTAGCGTGATGAGATTGAAGGGACCAGGGATAACAGAATGCAAAAGCCTGTCCCCCCCCCCCCCCAGAAGACACCCGTGTACCAGCTCATGGTCCCAGCCGCCTGCCCCAGACTCTGTGCTCATCTGGGAACATGGGGCTCCAGGTAGCCACCAGGGGACACTCGCAGATTTGTCCAGTGTCTTCATGCCAATGGGAGTCATCCGGGGTATGACGCAGCCCCTGCCCTCCGTGCTGGGAGTCCCCGTGGCTCAGGCCCAACAGGAAGGATCTTGGGACCTGCCGGTGTCCTGGTATTCACTGCCACAGACTCCACCCTCCCTCCATTGGCTTGGACTACCTGGTTGGTGAGAGGAGACAGATGTGGGCTGGTGCTCTCCTGTGCAAGTCATTCTGGGGGCACTGGGTAGGTGATGTTTCCCGAATCCCCACAGTGGTTACTTAAAACAAGGTGCTCCCAACGCCCAGACAGGCTGCCGTCCTTACCCAACACCCACCACCAGTGCAGGGCTTGGGCCGGAGCTGCACTTGAGTTCCAGGGCCGATGCCTAACTACTAAGCTATGTCAGGGTCAGAGCCCCTTACAGGTTGATGAGCTCAGAAAGGGCCACTGCTCAAAAATAACTTTATGATGACCGGGGCAGCCAGTGTTGGTTCTGGAATGCCTGAACTCCTTATGTCCATGATCACAGCACAGATTAGCTCACGGGTGAGCCAGCTGGGCCAGCGGGAGGAAGAGTTGGAAATTTCTGGAGCTGGGAGGGGGGAGGACGTGGGGGAGGGACAGCCTGAGGAAGATTGTGTCAATCTACTGCCCCCTGGTGGCTATCCTGTAGAAGTGGCAGTCACTGGCCCCTAAAAGACCCAATACCTTTTCCCCAGATTGAGCACCTGTAGGGCAGAATGCAATGTACTTACTTAGTCCACATAGCAATGCATTTTGCAAAATTTGCAAAACAAATTTTATTTTGCTTAGAAGAGCTACTAGGATTATGTAAGCATCCACTCTGCCTGAAGAATGACGCCTGGAGTCAGGTGTCGTTTCCAGATTATTCCAGGGACTCAGGAATGTGGAATTGTGAGCATGCCTTGCTATGACCTTGGTATTCAAGTGTAGTGTGGATGCAGGAACCCGCTGCTCTGGTATCCCTGGACACCGAACTTTTAACACTTGGGCTAGGCCAGGGCAGAGTGGGTGAGTTGGTTACCCAGGTAACACGGGCATCAGTCTGCTGACTTGCTAGAAATATGGAGGCTCAGGTTTCCCCCTTGGCCTTTGGAGTTGTGGTGTATCCTTCCCATGGTCCCGGGTGGTTCATATGTGTGCAGAAGAGCAAGTGGCCCTGATTTCCAGAGGAAACGTAGGGTCCACAGCACCCCTGAAATGCCTGCCTTCTAGGGGCCTCCATCTATGATGGGCTGCCAGATACCAGAGCGATCCCGCCAACAGAGGCAGGAATGCTGCCTCTATTGCCTTGGTGTGAGGAGCCAAGGTGGTACTCCCGGGGCAGGTGTGGGCAGAAAGTGCCTGCTCCTCCTGGGGGTGAAGACTGGGAGGCTACATGAACATTTCTGCTGCCCCACAGCGGCATGACCAGGGTTGGAGATGGGACAACATGCAACAAAGAAAATAAGAAATGACGCAAGAAAGAGACACAAGATAGACACAAAAGTGGGCAGCCCCCTTCTCTGAGGAAGGAGGGTGACCTAGAAGGCTTGTTGTCTCATCTTTTATTGCCCTGCTTAGGGAATCAAATTACAGGAGTCAATATGCCACAAACATTGACAACTACCTTCCATATTGATGTTAGCCAGCCAGTGCTGGTAATGAATGAGGATCAGAAAGCAACAGTGTGAACCATGAACAGAAGTCAGCGTGTTAATGTCCCAAGGATATCCGGAAGCACACAGTCCTGCGTGGGGGACCCTTGTCTGCAGGCCTTGACCTTGGTCTTGGACTCTTGCCCACTCGCAGACCGTGGCTCTCAGTCTGACCTCGGTCCCAGCACCAGAGTCTGTGAACTCAAGGTTTCAGATACAGTCTGTCCTGCTCCCCATATGAAGTCACACTGTTGGCTTTTACAAAGTGCCTTCAGCAAACACGACTTGCAGACTTCTAGGTGGGTCTCACCGGGGGGTACTGGTGACCCTGAGTGGAAGTCAGTGTCGTTGTCCTCAGGTTCATGTGTCCTGGACAGCTGCCACATGCCAGGCCTGCTTGGAGCCCTCTGTGGGTGTTGATGACGCAGCACCGTGCCAGGCTCTGGGTTCAGCTCCATTTCACGGTCAGCATGCTGAGGGCCAAGGCATGGAGCAAGAGAGCTACCTGGAGGTGGAGCTCAGGGCATGGCGGGGTGGGGGTTACCGCCAGCCAGCCCCCTCCTGTGGGATTAGGGAAGAGGAACACTGGGTGTATGGAGGGAGGAGCGCAGCCGATTCTCCCAGTGTGTCTTCATCCATCTATGTTATTCGGGAAAACCTCTCAGAAAGATGTCAGGCCCAGTGTGGAGGCGGGGGTGAGAGCCCTGGGTCCTGCCATCAAAGAGGCCCTGTTAGACAGACTCTGCCCTGGGAGCAGTCAGGACACACAGCTGGGGGAGACAGAAGCTTAGGGGATGAAGGCCCAGGTCTGGGCACTGAGGGGGTGCTGGGGACCGATATGCCAGTGAGCTGACTTCCTAGAAAGAGGCTTAGGAGCCAGTGTGGAGAGGGGACCCCTCCCCCTCTAGGAGCTCTGGCCTCCTTGGGGTCTAGGACTCTTCAGGCCTGGCCCCGGGCTCTGCTGACTCAATGTGGACCACTGGTACCTTGATTTCCCATTGTTATTTATTTAGAGAGGCAGAGTCTTCTACGGCCATACCATCCTGAACGCACCTGATCTCTAGAGAGGCAGGGTAACACGGAGAAGGACTGAGATCTCCCATTTATTTTTAATTTTTTATATATCTTTTTTTTTTTTTAATTAGAAAGGCAGATACACAGAGAGGAGGAGAGATGGAGAGGAAGATCTTCCATCCAATGGTTCACTCCCCAATTGGCCGCAATGGCTGGGGCTGAGCTGATCTGAAGCCAGGAGCTTCTTCCTGGTCTCCCTCACGGGTACAGGGTTCCTAAGGCTTTGGGCCATCCTTGACTGCTTTCCCAGGCCACAAGCAGGGAGCTGGATGGGAAGTGGAGTAGCCAGGACCCATATGGGATCCTAGTGCACGCAAGACGGAGACTTTAAACACTAGGCTGATGTGCTGGCAGTCCACATCAGGCAGGACTCCACACCCAGGGTCCACGCCCAGTTTCTAAGCACCCAGTGCCTCGCCCCCTGCTTGCAGCTCTCTGCCTTAGAAACCTGCACATTAATGTTCGAGCTGTTCGCTATAGCAGCTTGTCCCGTTGTGGGGAAATGCCTCCCTCTTATCTGGCAACCTCCCAGGCACTGTTCCTATGAGAGTATTGCTTACAAACAGTGGGCCAAGGGCAGGGTGGCCACAGGGCTGGCCTGACATCCATTATGCCATCTTCTTAGGCTAGTGCAGAGCGGGGCAAGCACCCAGTGCCTGCACTGTGCAGTGGCGCAAGTGGTTAAGTCCTTGCCTTGCACGCCCAGGATCCCATATGGGCGCCGGTTCTAATCCCGGCAGCCCCGCTTCCCTTCCAGCTCCCTGCCTGTGGCCTGGGAAAGCAGTCGAGGACGGCCCAAAAAGCTTTGGGACCCTGCACCCGCGTGGGAGACCCGGAAGAGGCTCCTGACTCACTTGGGGAGTGAATCATCGGACGGAAGATCTTCCTCTCTGTCTCTCCTCTCTGTATATCCGCCTTTCCAATAAAAAATAATAAAAATAAATCTTTAAAAAAAAAAAGTTCAACTACTGGGCGGCACGGTACCCCGCTCCACTTCCCATCCAGCTCCTTGCTTGTGGCCTGGGAAAGCAGTCTAGGATGGCCCAAAGCCTTGGGACCCTGCACCTGCGTGGGAGACCTGGCTGGAGGATCTTTCTTGCTAAAACTCTGCCTTTCAAATAAAATAAATCTTTGCAAATAAAGTTGAACTCTTTACAAGCCCAACTCTACAAAAGTAATTCCACATCCACTGTCCTACGTGTCCATCCTTCCATACAACTTCTGCACATCCACTCCCCGCCAACCCGGACAGGCGGGAGACCCACGAAAAGGGCTTCCCTGCAACTTTGCATGAACCATCCATCAAGAACATTGACCCGGGTACTCACAGACACGGACCTGGCTTGTACCCATTAACAGTACATTGGAATCCACAGAGCACATGAACAATCACTTCCACTTGTTGCATTTCTTTTTCTTGACGCAACAATGTTGCAAAGCCTACAACAGCATGTGAGGCCGCTGGGCCAAAGGCTGTGTGGCCCACAGTTTATATTTTTCAGCAGTTTAACCATGAGAGCCTACTTTCCCCAGAGGAGGCGCCAGCCCACGAGGCCTCGGGTGGCGGAAGACACCCCAGGTGCAGGCAGCACCCCTTTTCCTGCAGGTGCGGGTGCCCCCCCCCAACTCTCCCCACGCCCCACTAAGGGAAGGATGAAGGCAGGGGACTGAGGCCTGGGGTCCCTGGGACAGTGATTGCCCCGTTTCGGGTTTGCCTTCTGTGTAGTAGTTAGGCCTTTACTAACCTACTGGTTGCTCCGCCTCTTCCAAACAGCGGCCTCCCCGTGCAGTCCCACCTGCTGGAGAGGATGCAGCTCGGCCGCCGGGCCAGAGAAAGCATCTTCACGACCACTCCTTCCCCTCCTGCTTCTCCTGGCTCCAGCCGCTCCCTTCCTTTGGGCTCGGCTCTCGAGTGCTCCTGTCTGAACGCGAGCAGTCGCCCCACCATCGGCCTATCATCTGCTTCTGCCTGGTCCGCTCTCCCGAGGGCCTCCAGACAATCCCCGTTCGGCCAGCGACTTCGGTTCCCTTAGCCTGCCGCAGCAGCTTCCGGTTCCGGTAAGGGCAGGTTGTGCTCCAGACCTGGGCGCCCAGGATGGCTGGGAGCCGGCTAGAAACGGTGGGCAGCGTCTTCTCACGGTGCGTACGCGGAGCCGGGCTGACCGGGCTGACCGGGGTGATCGGGGATGATGGGGTGACAGGGGGTGTATGGGGTGACGGGGGTGACCGGGGCCGGGGTCCCAGCAGCTCGCCCTCTGCTTGGCTGTCAGGTGGGTCTGTGGAGTGGACGGGAGGGCAGGTGGTGGATCCCGCTGCTGCCCGCCGACCCTGTCCGCGCCCCCAGGACGCGGGACTTGATGCGGGCCGGGGTGTTGAAGAAGAAGCCTCTGTGGTTCGACGTGTACGACGCCTTCCCCCCTCTGAGGGAGCCGGTCTTCCGGAGGCCTCGCCTGCGGTACGGCAAGGCCAGGGCGCCCGTCCAGGACATCCTGTACCACGAGGACCGCGTGCGAGCGTGAGTGGACACTGCCCGGGACGGCGGGAGGGCGGCTGGCCGCGAGGGTGCACCTGCCCGGGAGAGGGCGGTTATGGGACCCGGTGGGCAGTGGACACCGGGAGTCCACGTCCTCGCCCGGGGAGGGCGCTTACAGGACTGGAGTGGGCAGCGGGCACCTGGGAGCCCACGTCCTCGTGGTTATGAGACCCGGTGGGCAGCGGGCGCTTGGGAGCCCACGTCTTCGCCCGGGGAGGGTGGTTACAGGACTGGAGTGGGCAGCGGGTACCTGGGAGCCCACGTCCTCGTGGTTATGGGACCCGGTGGGCAGTGGACACCTGGGAGCCCGCGTCCCCAGACAGCGGACCCTGCTGTGTGACTTTGGGAAGGTTCACGCGATAATGCATAAGGTTTTCAGTTTAGTGTCCCGCGCAAAGGACGCCTCCAGTAAATATATTATTATTGTGATTACTGACAGCATTTGTTGTGTTTGCATTCATCCTGTGCTCTGTGTCTTGACCTGATCAGCAACATGGTGCAAAGAATTCTGTGAAAATAATCTGTCCTAAACACTGTGTTTCTTTAGTCTGGGTTTCTACACTAGACTTGATTAGCTAAAATAGTGCAGACTTAAAAAAAAAAAAACTTTTGAATTTTTAAATTTGTTTTTACTTGAAAGGTATAGTTACAGAAAGAAGAAGATGGAGCGAGAGAAATGGAGATCTCCCATCTACTGGTTCATTCCCCACATGCCAAGTGGCTGATGCGAAGCCAGGAGAGTCTTCCGGGTCTCCCACGCAGGTGCAGGGACCCAAGCAAGCACTTGAGCCATCCTTCGTTGCTTTCCCAGGCCATAACCAGGAAACTGGATGGGAAGTGGAGTATCTGGAACACGAACCAGCACCCATAAGGGATGCCAGTGCCACAGGCTGAAGCTTAGCTTACTGTGCCACAGTGCCACCTTCCCCCTTATAAAAAAGATTTTATATATATATAAAAGATGTGTTTATTTTTATTGAAAGGCAGATAGCGGGAAGGAGAGAGAGACAGAGAGGCCTTCCTTCTGCCTTCTTGTTGAGCACTCAGGAGCCTTAGCCCCCATAGCCTGTGTGCACCCCTGTTTTGGTGTTGAGACCAGTGCTGGGTGGGAATGCACATCTTTTACTCCTGTTGCCATTCCTGGATGCCCCAAACAGAGTTTATGAAGTCATTGAATTTTCCACTGGGGCCTAGACACCTCTCGCTCAAGGACCCCTCCCCAACCCCAGCACCTTTTTAAGGTAGTAGAGCAGGTTTGTTCTTACTTGGAAATTCTCAGGGTGGCCCCTGAGGTCTGGGGGAATTAAATGCTGTTTTAGCACTCTCAGATCCATCACATGTTTGATGAGGGTGTTTGTGTTCATTTATGCAGCAAAAGTATTAAATCATTCCTGCTTCTCTGGGTGGCATTGTGGGATGTGGACTATTTTACTACTTGCTGTTTGTAGTCCAGTATTATTAGTGTTTATACCAAAATGCCTTGGATTTCTGTAATTCATGGAGCCTTTGCCTTGAGGGGTGTTTTGGAGGGGTGTTTTTTGATATTTTTAAGGGCTTACAACAAATTCCAGGTGTATCAGAACAAAAGTGTGCAAGAGAGGTTGTAACTTTTCTGGGCGTTTCAGACTGATAAGCAGGGCCTTGCTGATGCTTTTGGGAAAGCAGAAGCAGGCAAGTTTCATCTGCAGATGCTCTGGCTCCTGACTCGGGCCTGGCCGATTGATTCACCTGCCGTTGTGGCCATTTGGGGAGTAAACAGCAGATGGAAGGTTCTCGGTCTCTCCTCTCTCTGTAACTACCCTGCAAAGAAATCAACAATAACTAATTTTCTTTTTTTTTAAGTTTATTTATTTTTATTACAAAGTCAGGTTTACAGAAAGAAGGAAAGACAGGAAGATATTTTGTCTGCTGATGAACTCCCCAAGTGGTTGCAATGGCTAGAGCTGAGCCAATCCAAAGCAAAGAGCCAGGAGCTTCTTCAGGTCCTCCAGCGGGGTCCCAAGGCTTTGGGCCATCCCGCACTGCTTTCCCAGGCCACAAGCAGTGAGCTGGATGGGAAGTGGAGCAGCTTGGACACAGATCGGCACCTATATGAGATCCCAGTGCTTGCAAGGCGAGGATTTAGTCACTGAGGTATTGTGCTGGATTCCCCCCACTCATTTTTTTTTTTTTTAATTTTTAAACAAAAGCTTGGAAAATGTTTTTTTGGGCAAAGCATTTGGAAATAGACATTCATATATTACTGGTGTAACAGTTATAAAGTCTTTGGAAGACAATTTGGCAAGAGAATACTTAATTACAAACACACATGTCTCAGTCCAGCAGTACCGCGTCTGCGTTTCCTCCACAGTGTGCTACAGAGGAGGTAGAGGAGTGGCCAGGGACTGGAATCGATCTGTATAACCAATTGAGAATGATTTCTAAGAACATTCAGACATTAAAAGGCAAACTGTAGGGAGGGAAAGCGGGGACTACCTGCTCAGTGAACAGAGGGCTTCCTTCCTGGGTGATGAAAGTGGTTTGGAAGTGATACTTAAATAATTCTGAGTGTATTAAGTATCATTGAATTTTCCCTTAAGAATGGTTATTTTGGGGGCCTGGCACAATAGCGTAGTGGCTGAAGTCCTTGCCTTGCTCTGGGATCCCATATGGGTGCCAGTTTGTATCCTGGCAATCCCATTTCCTTTGCAGTAGAGAATGGCCTAAAGCCTTGGGACTTTGCACCTGTGTAGGAGACTCCAGGCTCCTGGCTTCAGATCAGCTCTGTTCTGGTCATTGCGGTCACTTGGGGAGTGAATCATTGGACAGAAGATCTTCCTCTCTGTCGCTCCTCCTCTCTGCATACATGATTTTGCAATAAAAATAAACAAATCTTTAAAAAATAATTAAATAGGAGATCTCAGGCCTGGTGTGATAGCCTAGTAGTTAACCTTGCCTTGAAAGTGCCGGGTTCCCATATGGGCGCCAGCAGTCCCGCTTCCCATCCAGCTCCCTGCTTGTGGCCTGGAAAAGCAGTCAAGGATGGCCCAAAGCTTTGGGACTCTGCACCCACGTGGGAGACCCTGAAGAGGCTCCTGGCTTCGAATTGGCTCAGCTCCAGTGAATCACTGGGGAGTGAATCATCGGATGGAAGATCTTCCTCTCTGTGTCTCTGCCTCTCTATATAGCTGACTTTGCAATCAAAATAAATTTAAAAAAAAAAAAAAAAGAATGGTTATTTTGGGGGTAGGCATTTGTTGCAGTGGTTAAGGCTCCTGTGGGATGCCCACGTCGCATATTGGGGTGCTTGGTGTAAGTCCCAGCTACTCTGATGGAATTAGCCTCTTGCTGAAGTGTACCCTGGAAAGCAGCAGGTGATGCTCCAGTGCTTGGGTTCCTGCCCTCCCTCGGAGGACCTGGGTGGGGTCCGGGGGCCTGGCTCAGCCTGGCGGGGCCCTGGCTGTGGGCCGTTGTGGAGTGAACCAGAGGGTAGGAGCACTCTGTCTGCCTTTCATATAAAATGAGAAGAGATGAAAAAAAAGGTTAACATTACAAAGTGCGCATTTTAACTCCAATTTTTTTTTCTCTAAGATCTATTTATTTTTATTGGAAAAGCAGATCAGAGGACACATTTACCATGAAGATGCATTCCTTATTGGAAAACCAAGGCTGCTGAGCCCGGGCTGTGCGGGTCCTGCTGACCTGCCCCTGGGTGCCAGCAGTCATTGCACATTCCGTTTGCTCTGTTCTTGAGCGCCCCTCGACTGGAGATTTAGGTTGTGGTGTTTGTATTTTCTAGGAAGTTTTATTCAGCCTATGGATCTGGGCCAAAAGCTTTTGATCTGTTAAATCCAAACTTCAAGTCTACCTGTCAGCGGTGAGTGACCGTGCCGGTCCCGGTTCCTTCTGCTCCCCCCACCTTGCCCCTTTCGGTGAAGTGACCAGTTGGGGGAGTTGTGTTGAATTCCACTTGAGGAAACAGATGTTTCTTCCAGAAGAGCCATTAGGGGAGGGCGTGGTGCATGACTTGACAGCCCTGACACAGAGCTAGGATGTGACCGCTTGGGCTTGCAGGTTTGTGGAGAAATACAATGAGCTGCGGGAACTTGGAGAAACAGATGAAGAAAAGTTATTTGTGGAAACAGGGAAGGCTTTGTTGGCAGAAGGTGTCATTTTACGACGAGTAGGAGAAGCAAGAACTGTGAGTATTTTTAAGTATTTATTTACTTGTTAGAGTTACAGAGAGGGAGGGAGAGAGCGAGCTTCACTCAGTGTTCCCGGCGGCCACTTTACCTGCTACACCACAGAACAGGCCCAAGAACTGTGAGTACGACACTGAGAAGTATTGTTGCCACCCTTGGCTTGTGTTTTAAGCTCCTGCTCTGATACTGTTAGATTGAATATCCTGGAGTTTTGTGGTAATGGCTGTTTCTTAGAACAAGCGATTCACCATGAGGAGTTTTGAGACTGGTTCTGTAGGACTTTTTGTCGTGTTTCCCATTGTTGTGGTAGAATCTGGCCTGAGATGTTAGTGCTAAGTTGCTCACTCAGTGACAGAACGTGCCTGGTAGGGTGGTAGAGAGGAAGGAATACCGCAAGGGACTGACTTGTGCCGGCTTTTCTCAGCAGCACGAGGGTGGTCGCGGTTCCAGGAAATCCGAACCAGGGAGTGCCGGACCCCAGGCCTTGGGGGAGGAAGACCAGACACTGAAGGAGGAGCCACAGACCCCGCGGGAGGCCGCATCCAAGGGGCGGGAGGGTGGCCTCCCACCTGCCTGAGGACTGTGTGGCGAAGGGACCTGAGCTGGAAGCACAGCTGGAAACACAGCGGAAACACAGCAGAAACACAACGTCTCTGGCTTGCCGAGCCATCGAGGCATCGTGTTTGCCATCTCTTAGTTGCAGTGTCTGGGCCATCCCAGAGCTCAGCATCCTGGTTTGAAATAGCTTTAATTTTAGGACATTGCAAATAAAAGACTCCTTTTACATATAAAGCAGAATGACTTTGAAATTGTAAATGACGTGAGAGCCTCTGTAAAGATTGTTGGAGCAGGGCTTACTCGGAGCTGGCTTGCTTGGATGTTTGAGCTTGCAAGTGGGCTGGTTACACTGGAATCTCTGCTGTGTGACTGCGCCGTCTGAGTTTGACCTCCACACCTGGTGTAGTCCCTCTGCCAGCTCTTCTCTCTGTAGATTAGCTTTATACTTTTTGCAGCAGAACTGATGCCTTTGAATTTGAGGCCAAGCTGACTTGGCTTGCAGTAAGGGTGAGAAACTAAAACTGATGATGGACCAAGAACAAAGCTGTAACTTGAATCTCACAGATCGGCTGCGTGGGAGACTCAGGCACGCACGCAGCCTGTTGTTCTGTTGGAGGAACGGATGAATGAGTAATTACCCCAGCTGAAGACTGACCGCTGCTGACCTCTGTCGGGAACGGGGTGGCCAGGTGCCTCCTAACTCAGCTGTCACTCTCCACTGGCAGCCTGCCTCCCTGCCCGCTCCCTCACCCGCTGTCCTGCCTTCCTCATTTCCCATTTGACTGAGAAAGACCTCTGAGATCATAGCCTTCATGTCTGTGATCAAGCCAGTGGTTTTCAGCTACTAGTAATGCTGGATTCCTTATTTTCAGTGGTGTGCAGATTTTCTCTCTGGTTCTTCCTTGCCTAGCATTTCCTCTGCCTGCCTGTCCCCCGTGGGCGGGCTCCTCACCTCGCTGCTCACGCCCTGCTGCGTGGGTGCAGGAGCAGAAGAGGCAGAAGCCGCTACCAGCCCAGCTGCTTCCCTGCCGATTCACCTTGGTCCTCAGTGCTCTTCCCCGCTGGCTCACCTTGGTCCTCAGTGCTCTTCGGGGAATTTGTTACTTTTAGATGAGGAAGAAAATGGAATTAATTCAAACACATGAATTGGGCAACTATTAGCTACGGGGTGTGCTGGCAGGCCTTGGGCAGAGGTCGGGCATGGGTGAAGAACTGGGGTCTGCTTTCAAGGGAACAGCGCAGGAGAGGGTGTCCTCTCCAAGCTTAGGTGTTCAGGTTTTTTTTTTTTTCCTTTTTATTCTTTTTTTAAGTAAGATTTATTTATTGGGAAGTCAGATTTACAGAGCGAAGGAAAAGCAGAAAGATCTTCCATCTGCTGGTTCACTCCCCAAGTAGCCACAGTGGTCGGTGCTGAGCCCATCAGAAGCCACAAGCTTCTTCCTGGTCTTGGGCCCTCCTTGACTGCTTTCCCAGGCCACAAGGAGGGAGCTGGATGGGAAGTGGAGCAGCCAAGACATGAACTGGCGCCTGAATGGAATCCTGGGCATGCAAGGCAAGGACCTTAGCTATTAGGCTACTGCACCAGGCCCAGGTTTCCAGGTTTTTAAAGACAGTTTGCCACAGTAATGAAGTTATGTGTTACAGAATTCTTCAAAAAATTATACATGGTTTATGATTTAGAGGTAAAGTCAGTTTCCCGTTCCTGTCCCTGGGTACCCATACATACTCCCTTCTCTGAGATCACACGGTCACCATTTGTGTGTGGCCTTCTAGAAATATTCTGAGTATGCCTGCTGAGCTACTTTGCATGTGATTTTGTTCCTGTTTTTCCAGCTGGTATTTGATCCTTTGAAAGGATGCAGCATGATTTGCTCAGTGCCCGGCTGACGAAAATGTTGTTGCTGGGTCTGCGGGACGCTGGGCCAAGGCATAGCTCGTCTTCAGTTTGGGTCATCTCTGCAGGAGTCCTCCTGCATTAAATGCTTGCCAACTGTGAGTGTCCATTGCCCCCTGCCCCCACACTGGCTTTTCTTTTTTTAGTTTAGAAGAGAGTGTGCGATCCTGGTCTGATGGCTGTCAGAACCTGTAACAGCTGGGGCAGGGCTGAGCTAAGCTGAGCTGAAGGTGGGAGCCAGGACTCCAGGCCTCCCACAGGGACCTCAGAAACCCCGCCACTTGGAGCCATGCCTTTCAGGATGGGCGTTAGCCGGAAGCTCAAGTCAGGAGTTGAGTCCAGGATCAACCCCAGGCCCTCAGGTGGGGGCACAGGTACGCTCCCCTGCATCCGCAGCTTAGGATGGACAGCTGCCTGAGCTTGTTACACCTGACTTGGACTGTCTGGAGGCCCTCAAGTGGGGGCACAGGCATGTTCCCCAGCATCTGCCACCGTCCTCAACCTGTTACGCCTGACCGGCTGTCGAGGCCAGCCTGAGCCTGCTGGGAGTGGGTGAGACTCCCTGGAAGCTGTGTCACTTGCAGACTTGTTTAGATTGGGTCTAAGTGATGCAGACTTAATGAAAGTTAGGATGCTTCTTTGGGAAATTCAGAAGAACCTGCACAATTTGAACAAAAGCCAGCAGGGCCTCCATAGCTCATGAAGAGAATAGAATCCCATTTTTCTAAAGGTTTATTTTATTTTTACCATAAAGTCAGATATACAGAGAGGAGGAGAGACAGAGAGGAAGATTTTCTATTCGATAATTCACTTCCCAAGTGACTGCAACAGCTGATGCTGTGCTGATCCAAAGCCAGGAGCCAGGAACTTCTTCCTGGTCTCCCATATGGGTGCAGGGTCCCAAGGCTTTGGGCCATCCTTGACTGCTTTCCCAGGTCACAGGCAGGGAGCTGGATGGGAAGCAGGGCTGCTGGCATTAGAACCAGTGCCCATATGTGATCCCAGCACATTCAAGGCGAGGACTTTAGCCACTATACTATTGCGCCAGACCCTAGAATCCCATTTTTTTTTTTTTAAGATTTATTTTTATTATTTTTTATTGGAAAGGCAGATATACAGAGAGGAAGATCTTCCGTCCGATGATTCACTCCCTAAGCGCAACGGCTGGTGCTATGCCGATCCGAAGCCAGGAGCCTCTTCCGGGTCTCCCACGTGGGTGTAGGGTCCCAAAGGTTTGGGCCATCCTCAACTGCTTTCCCGGGCCACAGGCAGGGAGCTGGAAGGGAAGCGGGGCTGCTGGGATAGAACCGGCGCCCATATGGGATCCTGGGCGTGCAAGGTGAGGACCTTAACCACTGCGCCACCGCGCCGGGCCCTAGAATCCCATTCTTAAAGAGATTAACATTGGACTCCTGTGATGGCTCAAATGGCTAATCCTCCACTTCTAAGCCTAGGTTTCTCATATGGGTACCAGTTTGTGTCCTGGCTGTTCCACTTCCCATCCAGCTCCCTTCTTATCACTTATGACCTAGGAAAGCAGTAGAGGATGGTTCAAAGCCTTGGGGCCCTTCACTTGTGTGGGAGACTCGAAGGAAACTTAGGCTAAGCTTAGCTCTGGCTGATGTGGACAGGGAGTGAACCTCCGGATGGAGGGGCTTCCTGTCTGTCCTCCTCTGCAAGTCTGCCTTTCCAATGAATATATATATTCCAATAAATACATAAAATGTATTGCTATATATATTCCAACGAATATATATGCATAAAAGAGCTTAACATCAAGTAGAAAGAGTAACTGAAACAGCAAGCTGAAAATGGGACTCCTAAATTACGCCAGGCACATGGGGTAGGGGGCCACGGGGTGGGGTTCATCCCTGGACTAGGCTAGGGGTCCTGCATGAGAGAGCCCAGAAGGCAGGTATGCTGGAAGCATGGGCAGCATCTTGTGCCAGAACATGCTCCCTGTCACCATGGTCTTCAGAAATGGTAGCTGGTGCCCTTTTCAAATGGCATCTGCTTGGAAAGCTTACCTAATGTTGAAACCAAATGTCAGTCCCTGGCTGAACCCAAAGTGGCTGTGATTGCAAGGTACTGCACTGGGGTAGGCATGCCTGCTCTGCGGCTTCACTCCCCGCGTCGCTGTGGCCTTCATTCAGGTGGTGACTCGAGTGCAAGGGAGGGCACAGATTCTTGGTATCCTCTGGCGCATGCGCAGCCTGTCACTAGCAGACTGGGGTTTGCTGATCCTCAGCAGAGCAGGCTGTGTGCACAGGTTCCAGTGAAGATCTGGGTTCTAGATCTGGGATGCCAGTTGTCCTGGTGTGACCTTGTACCTGGTGCAGTTTCCTCACCTGCAGAATGAGGACAGTGTTTGCCTACTGGGTGCCCAGGGAGCCCTGTAGGAATTACCTGGAATAGCGAGTGCCAAGTTCATTTGTGATGTGTGGGCCAGGTGCGTTGGGTACTACTTGGAGTAGGAAGCAGGCTTGGACAGACAGGCTGGAGTGGGGTCATGGAAGCCTTGGCAACAGCGTGGAGGACTTCAGGGAAGGGAAGGAAGGTTTGCCTGGGAGTGAGCGGGGTTGGGGAGTGGGCAGGAGGGAGGGGGGAGCAGCAAAGAGCGGGAAGTGATTCCAGGGTTACACCCCCAAATGGCCCGAAGAGCAGCAGTATCACCAGCTGCAGGCCACGCGGGGAAGGGGAACTGGTGCTGACAGGAGTTGGAGGTGCTGGTGCAGAGATGTGAATGGGTGCCTGGGAGGAAGGGAGAGGAGGCTGGGACAGGGCTAGACATTGCAGCCAGGAACTGAATGGATGCACCAGGGGGCGTGGGGAGACACAAAGGCACGGCAGGCTGGCTGAACTCTCAGTTCAAGAACTGGAGGAATCCGTCCACATCTCCCATCTGGGTGGCAGGGTCCCAAGTACTTGGGCCATCCTCTGCTGCTTTCCCAGGAAGATGAACTGGAAGTGGAGCAGCAGGGCCTTGATGGGGGTGCCAAGGCCACAGGTCAACCTACCACACCAGGACACGGGCCCCAGCCCAGTTACTTCCCTAGCTTGGTCTCCCAACACTTGGTGTGGAGTTCTCTGATCATGAAAAGTTTCCTTCTTGATTCATTTGCCTCTCTGGGATTACCAATTTTGGTTAAAATGATACCTTTCTCTTGAAATAAATGCCAGCTTACCACTGAGACACAGTCAAGAAATTTCTTTTAAAAATAAAGGATTTTTTTGGGCCTGGCGGCGTGGTCTAGTGGCTAAAGTCCTCACCCATATGGGCTCCGGTTATAATCCCAGCAGCTCCACTTCCCATCCAGCTCCCTGCTTGTGGCCTGGGAAAGCAGTTGAGGATGGCCCAAAGCTTTGGGACCCTGCACCCGCGTGGGAGACCTGGAAAGACTCACTTGGGGAGTGAATCATCGGACGGAAGATCTTCCTGCCTGTCTCTCCTCCTCTCTGTATATCTGACTTTCCAATAAATAAATAAATCTTTAAAAAAAATAAATAAAGGATTTTTAAAAACCCATCAAAGTGGGATGTCTGGATCTTCTTTGAGGCTCTTCTCTGGGGGCCTCATGCTTCCAGCTTCGGGCCCTGGGAGGCCTCAGCCAGCGCGCACCGGGACGCGGGCGAGGAGCACAGAGCCAGGAGGGCTGGCGGGGGCGCGCGGCAGTTTCCGGGCTTCGCTCCATCTGGGCTCGCCAGCTTCGTGCCCAGGGCTCAGGCTGGGTGAGTCCACGTTCCATGCTCCCTGAAAAGGGAGCGTTGCCTTCGTGAGCTGGTTGGGGAGGTTACCTTGGCTGGCTGAGGAAGCCAAGCTGCCCTCCTGTGGCAGTGATGGGAAGTGGCTTTCCTGTCCCCCCAGGGCGGCCCTGGACGGGGTGGCCAGCCCCGAGCGTGTGCGAGCCGGCTGCCCGGGGAGGTCACGGAGAGGGGCTCCTGGTGGCCTGCTGGCTGCGTTTCAAGTGGAGTTTTACCCTCTCGCGAACCTCGACTTACACAAATGTCAGTTGCCTGACCTTCTGGCTGTTCAGGCCTTTTAATTAAAAGGCGGCTCTAAGCAGCCTCCAGGAGGGGTCTATTTATTATTTATCAACCATTTCCCTTCCAGCAGTTAGGGAAAGGTCAGTGGCTTCGAAGGAGGCTTTGTTTTTGGTGAGCCACTTAGATGAAAAAAGATAGAGGATCAATCTCGGCCCCCTCCTGTGGCCCACGGCCCGGGATGCTGTTTAATAGTCACTGTGGCATTTCGGACTGGGCCTCGGAAACACGCAGCCAAGTGCGCGTGCATCCCCTTGCCGCCCAACATTTCTTCCAAAGTAAACATCAGGTTGTGATTATGGTTGATAATGAGGTATTGATTGTCTGAAAATGTCACCGCCCGCGAGGCACGCACGCCCCGGTGCCGCTAGATGGCGCCACACCCCCACGCTGCCCCGCACGCCTGGGGCACCTTGCCTTTCAAGGTTGGCCAATGTCCTTGCACAACAACATTCTGGCTGAGCTGTAGGAAGCTGGGGTTCCGGGGAGCTGCCGGGACGGCCACGGGACACTTGCGGAGGCCTTTCTGGAAGCCAGCGCTGTTTGCCCCAAAACAGGGGCCTGGGAGGAAGGAACCGCACTCCCCATCCCCCTTTCCCCACCAGACTCTGCCTGGGCAGGCTGTCTGGCGGGGTGGGGGGCGTTGGGAGCAGCCTGGGCCAGGGCACAACCAGCCCCAAGCCAGGAATAACAATGTCAGCACCAAATGCATTTTGGGGTGTAACCTAGGGGTGGTGCAGAGCCTGATGGGGTAGCGGCCTGGGGAGAGAGATGTATGGGCTGGGTAAGCCACCTCCACAGGTGGACAGGTTCAGCTTCCCAGCCCTGTCTGCGTTACTGCGGCGAGCGCCCAGCACTCATGGTCAGGGCAGACAGGAGACCTCAGCCAGGATGCTGAGCCACCTCTCCTGACTTGTCTACCCAGCCACACCCACAAGAGCTCCAGGATTAGAACAAGGGCACTTAACCCAGAGAAATTCTCACTTAACTCCTGAGACGCAAAGGCTTGTCTTTGGTCACCCCTTCCCATCCTCAGAAGGCTGTGGGAGGTAGGCTGGAGTAGCGAGGGGGTGTCTGGGAACCGAGCTCCAGGCAGACAAGGAACCCTAGAATGTTCTACAGTCCTGGACCCTGCAGACCGCCCCTCTTCCAAGCTAGTTCTCATGCCAGCTTCTTGGGGCAAGGGCTGTGCATTCCTGTGCCTCTGAGCTTGCAGTGCCTACCTGGGTGCATTAAAGCAAGCCCTCCGATACCTACAGAGCTGGGAAGGTCAGTCTTGCAGCTCTCCTGGTGGGACGTGGGTGTCCCACAGGCACTGCCTGCCTTGAAGGAGCTGAGTGTTCCTCAAGTGGCTCCTTCAGTCCAAGCAGGAGGCGGGAGCCAACCTGGGGCAGCAGAAGGAGCCCTGAGGACTCGCAGTGTGGCTGTGGTGAGTCTCCAGCTAACAGCATAGTAACAGGCTGCACTGCAAGGTCCTGTTCTCTGTGGGAATAGGGACAGTGAGCATGCTGCAAAGATCGAGGAAGACTTACTCCAGTCTTCACTTGCCTTCAGTGCTTCATTCTTTCTTACATTTTATTTGGAAGACAGAGAGAGACAGAAGCAGAAGGGCAGATGGAGAGAGAGCTTCTATTTATTGATGCATTATTCAAATGCCTACAACAGTCAGGACTGGGCCAGGCTGAAGGCAGGAGCCAGGAGCTCCAACAGGTTTTCCCACGCAGGCTAGCAGGTGCCCTAGGGCTTGAGCAAGCACCTGCTGCTTCTCAGCATGTGCATAAGCAGGAATCTGAACGAGAAACGGAGAAGCTCAGATTTGAACCAGGCTCTAGGATGCAGGAGTCCTGTGTCGGGTCTTCACTGCTGTATCAAATGCCTGGTCCCTTTTCATGTTTTAGAAAGCTCTTTTTGACTTGATAGGCAAATTTACAGAGAGAGAGAAAGAGAGAGAATCAGCAGACAGGCACAGAAAGTTTGTTCTTACTTCTGCTGGTTCACTTTCCCAAATGGCCAGAGGTGGACCCCATCTGCTGCTGCTTTCCCAGGTGCATTAGCTGGGAGTGGATCAGCCGGGACTCAAGCTGGCTTCATATGGGATGCTGGCTTTGCAAGTGGTAAATTAGCTTGCTGTGCCTCAGTGTCAGCTGTGCCCTCCTCCTATGCCTTAACTTGGTGATGGAAACATGCTGGCAGAAGAAATCTTAATTCTCCACATGTTGATCAAGGGGATGGCATCCTTGGTTTTTGTGAAATTTGCTCATTCATGCTCTGATGTATTTGGGAGCAAGTCTAGTAGGTAAAGAGTTCCTTCCCAGTTTAAGTCATCGGCTTGCAGCAGCAGCAGCAGCCCCTTCATTTCCAACCACATTGCTTGTGCCTTGGCTCTCTGCTGTGTCAGATGGGACTTTCACTCACCCCCATCTGTCCTTCTGTCCTCCCAGTGGGATGCATCTCCATTGTGGCTCCGTTTGGGTTTGAATCGTGTCTTCCCAAAATATCCACCTCTGGGAAGATCCCATTAATGGGATCTTGCTTAGAAACAAGATCTTCATGATTGTTACCAAGTTCAAGTGAGGTTGTCCAGGATTTGGGTGGGCCCTGAGTCCTGTGCCTGGTGCCCTAGTTCGAACAGGAGATTGGGGAACAGGTGCAACACAGAGGGAAGGCAGAGACACGAAAGCAGAGGCAGAGGTTGGAGGATGCTGCTACAGGTCAAGGAGTGCTGGCGACCCCCGGAAGCCACAAGGGGCCACTCACTTCTTCCCCAGAGCCATCTGAGGGCCCAATGCCAGGCTCATGCCCTTGACATTGGGCTTCCAGCCTCCAGGCCGAGTGTGAAGGAGTTTCAGTTGAGAAGTTGTTCCATCTGTGGTAGTCTGGTCGGCAGCTCCAGGAAGTTCAGCACAGGGTCCTATTCCTTTGGGGTATTGCTAGATCCACGTAGTCCTGCATCTCTTGTCCTACAAACAACCCTTTGTCTCCCTGCTTTGTTGTAAGATAGACGTGAAAATCAAAGGCTTCAATACATAGCTCCATGCACTCAGAGGCTTCTTCTGTGGCTGCCGAGGGCCTGGCCATGTCCACAGCTCGTCCCAGAGCCTGGTGAATCCTGACCAGACGTAGGTCACCTCCCCCAGGAACAGCACGGCTTCCTCTTTAATTCTCTCTACACATGTCCTTGTGCTGAGCAGGGGAGACAGGTTCCCCGGGGGACAGCTTCCTCTGAATCCAGCCGTGACATTGAGCCATTGGCATGCCTTAAGGGATGCTGGGAAACGGGTGTGTTTTCCCTTAGGGACGCTGTTATCCATCCTCTCTTCTGCGAAGCCCCACGGGAGGGATTTGCTTTCCGTTCAAGGTCAGCCTATGATCTGTCTGAGCAGCTAGACTGGTTTCCTTCCCTGTATGCCCAGCCCTGAGCTTTCCTCCTCCCTCCCCATCCTGGCTCAGTATGTACTCTGTGATCATCTTTCCTGTGTGGAAAATATTTTTCTAATGATATGTGCACGTGTACAAAACACTGTACAGGTTTTTGTGTTTGAAAAGATTGTCTAGGATCTGATGTGGTAGCCTAGCGGCTAAAGTCCTCACCTTGCACATGCTAGGATCCCATATGGGCACTGGTTCTAATCCTCGTGGCCCTGCTTCCCATCCAGCTTCCTGCTTACAAGTCTTGGGACCCTGCACCTGAGTGAGAGAACCGAAGAGGCTCCAGGCTCCTGGCTTTGGATCGGCTCAGCTCTGGCTGTCGTGGCCACTTGGAGAGTGAATCAACGGATGGAAGATCTTCCTCTATCTCTCCTCTCTGTATATGTGCCTTTCCAATACAAATAAATAAATCTTAAAAAAATTGTCTAAGTTTCATATGTTGCATATCACTTTGTAATTTGATCTTTTTACTGAAGAGTTTCTATCCCTCCCTCCCTTCCTTCTTTCCTTTCTTCTCTCTCCCTCCTTCTCTCTTTCTAAATTTATTTATTTGAAAGGCAGAATGACAGAAATGGATGGAAAAATGAATATTTTTAAAAAAGATTTATTGACTTTTGTTGCAAAGTTAGATATCAGAGAGGAGGAGAGACAGAGGAAGATCTTCCATCTGATGATTCACTCCCCAAGTGAGCGCAACGGCCAATGTTAAGGCGATCCGAAACCAGGAGCCAGGAACTTCTTCTAGGTCTCCCACATGGGTGCAGGGTCCCAAGGCTTTGGGCCATCCTCGACTGCTTTCCCAGGCCACAAGCAAGGAGCTGGATGGGAAGCAGGGCTGCCGGCATTAGAACTGGTGCCTATATGGGATCCTGGGCATTCAAGGTGAGGACTTTAATTGTTAGGCTACTGTGCTGCGCCTGGAAAAATGGAAAAATTTTCCAGCCACTTGTTTACTCCCCAAACAGCTGCAACTACCAGGTCTGGATGAATTTAGGAGCCAGGCACTCCATCCTGTTTTCCCGCACGGGTGGCAAGGACACAGTCACTTTGGCCAGTATCTGCTGCCTTCCCAGGGAATTAACAGGAAGTTTGATTGGAAGTAGAGGAGCCAGGACTGGAACCGGTGCCCATATGGGATGCCGGTGTCACAAGCAGCAACTTAACCTGCTGTGCCCCCAGTGAGCCTCGGAAGGGTGTGTCTGCTGGCCGTGTGGCCACAAGGAACTCATTCACTGCACCCTGCTGTGCAGGACTCTCCTGTGTGGGACCAGTCTGGGGCCAGGCTACAGCTCTGGGTCTAACCCCAGCTTGGCCTTTCACCAGTTCCCTTTCTGTGCCTCAGTCTCCTCACTTATAAGATGGGACTGATGGTACCAGCTACTGAGAGAGTGGATGAGATTTAACAGCTGTAAAATATGGAGGGAATTCCTGGCACATGGCATGGAAGAGGAGGATGTTGCTGATATAGTTTCTTTCCCTGTTGGCATGTGTTGAAGTTGTTTCTGGCTTTGGGCTGTCTTTAGGATGCTGCAGGGAACACAGGGTTCTTGTATCTCTGTGCAGGTGTGGAAGAAAGAGCTCCCTGTAGCTGCCCCTTGTCCCAGCGCTGCGGGGGTGCCCCCTTTTGCTGGTTGGCTGAGGCCCAGCTGCTCTGCAGGGTGGCTCCCCTGAGTGTTACTCTGCCCCAACTCAGGGAGGGACTGAGTGTGTTACTTCTACTTAAACGTTTGTTTAATCTTTCTTTGACCCCATGTCCTTGCCAATTTATTGATACCCTAGTAGGTATTTCCATAAGAATCCTTTTAGCCACTTCCCCCTTTTTTGAGCCAAGCAGCATAGCATGTAAATACACAAAGATGAGACAGGGCTCAGGAACAGGAACATGATGCCCAGGCTGCCTGCTGCCCCAGGTACCAGCCCACAGGCTTCCCGGCACTCAGTGTGAAGGGCAGTCTGAGCTGCAGCCAACACCGGCTGGTGCTTACGAGGTGCTGGGTGCCCTGCATTTTCTGCCTTACTCCATCTGCCAGCAGCTCTGTAAACTTCAGATCTCTAAAGCCTCGTGTGAAGGTGGCAGTCTGTGGCAAGGATTTGCAGCTGTGATGTTGGGGTCTCCTGTGGGGCTGTGCGTGGGCTCTCGCTACAGCCCACGCGGTTCCAGGATTGTAGTGGCTCCCTTTGGGGTGTGTGCTGCAGTGGCCCCGATTCTTTGCCAAGTAAGAGCTCTTGAAGAACTTTTAGGAAGGACAGAGTTAGAGGGTGAACCCCACAACTTATTTTTTCGAGACTTATTTATTTGGAAGGTAGAGTGTTAGAGAGAAATGGAAAGAGAGAAAGAGATCTTCTGATTCACTCCCTAGATGGCCACAATGGCTGGAGCTGGACCAAGCCACAGCCAGGATCCAGGAACTCCATCTGGGTCTACCATGTGGCTGGAAGGGCCGACGTGCTTGAGCCATCTTGTGCTGCTTTCCCAGGCATGTTAGCAGGGAGCTGGATCGAAAGTGGAGCAGCTGGGACTTGAACACATGTTCCCATGTAAGATGCTGCTGTTGCCAAGTGGCAGCTCCACCCTGTCCCTTCCTCTACCCGGGCGGGGGAAGGCCTCTCTGCTCAGGATGTGTAGGTCCTTCCTAAGGTCCTGGTTCCTCCTACTATAAAAACCGAAGGACATGAGAGCCCTCCCACCTATGTAAACATTTATTTTGGGAGGGAGAGACGCCAGCTGTGTCAGGGCAGCTGCCTAGCCGCTCCTTGTGCCTCTCTCCCCTGGTCATTGTGGACTTATTGAGCAATATATTACGAGTGTGCCTCGCTCTGATGATGTGTTATGGATAAATCATTAAGGAGGCAGCTCACCGCAGTGATGTATTGGTGTAATAGATCATCCGAATGAAGGTTTCTCCCAACACATGGGCTGGCTCGCAGACCGCCGTCATTCAGGGAGGAATTAGCCCAGCAGCAGATCTGGCTTAATTACAGGATAAAAGGTTTGTGAGTGATGGGCTGAAGGCTCAGGCACCAGCGTTTTGATTCTTGATGTAAAAATATAATTTGGCTTCCTGAGAGAATTCTTGATTATTTTCAAACAGCCTCATGCTTTATCACAACAGCACAACTCGCTGCATGGCTGTAGGGGTGCCTTTGTGGAGTGGACACTCTCCAGGCCCTTCCCGCCTCCACACGAGTGTCCTCCTTTTAATTTGTAAGTCACAAAGTGAGCCTGCCTTTCGGGCCTTTCAGAAGCGCGTCCCCAGTAGCCAGACCCCTAGAACGGGATGATGTGTTGCCATCATTGTTAACCAAGGCACAGGGCTTCTCAGCAAGCTGCTATGTCTGCAAACACGCCTGTGCGGGCCAGCGTGGGTGGTCCGGCAAGCAGGCTGGGAGGACGCCAGCGCCTTCGTCAGGCGTAGTGCTCATGGAGCCCAGAGCAGGTGCCTGGCCCTGTGCCACAGGCTTTGCCACTGTTACCAACTCTCCTTCCGATCCTTGTGTGACCACACTGTGGCCAAGCACTGCGGCCCTCGTTGCCATGTTGCCATAACACCGAGAGTGGCTTTGATGGCCTGGGTTACACAGCTGCTGAGCAGCGCACCTGCCATTGCAGGGGAGTCACGGTGCTTTCTTCCTCACACCTGACCCTGAAGTGTGACCTTCAGACCTCCGAAAAATCACTGTCTATGACCTTCAGGTCCCAAAAACCAAATGACATACTAGCTCTTTGAAAATGACTGTAAGAGGAGGAAAGAGAGAGAGGGAGAGAGAGAGAGTAGAATCTTTCATCTGTTGACTCACTCCCCAAATAGTTGGCGAGGGTTGGAGCTGAGCTGACCTGAAGCCAGGAGCCTGGCGTCTCCTCTGGGTCTCCTATGAGGTGCAGGGCCCCACGGACTTGAACTATCCTCCACTGCTGCTCTCCCCCTCCCTCTCTTCTTCTTTTCATATTCACTTGTTCACTTATTCACTTTGCAAATGAGACTTCTCTGTCCACAACTGATTCCTGGCTTTTTATTTCTATATTAGGCTAAGAAAAGAACACTCAGAGCTTTGCTGCTAACGGATAAGCTGGAAGACAGCTTCTGGGAACAGCAAACGGTTCTTTTGGTGTGGTAAAGGTCCAAAGAGACCCCAGCGTGCAGAACTCAGTATCCAGTCCGTGTGTGAATCTAGCCACTGCCCTGTTTGCTTCTTGAGCAGCCGTTGGCCTGAGTCGGTGAAATGGGCACCTACAGTCTTCTTACATTTAAATCCAGGAGTCTTTCCATGGACAGGTGAAGTCCCTAACGAGTCCGAGAGCTCTTGGATCAGGGACAGCTGAGGAGACTTGGCTGGCTGGGGGAGGGGGACCCACAGGGGGCTGTTCCACGGGGAGCTTTTGCTAAAGAAGCCGCTTACTCTGGCCTCCGCAACCAAGGCCATCTCCCCGTGAGATAAGATGGAGAATTCCGCACTGCAGAATTCATTAAAGATGTCCAGATTAAAAATTGGGTTGTCTGTCAACCAGTCAGCTTTTCTGCATTTCCCTCTGTCCTTTCCTAGAAATCGCCCCTGTGTGGCGCAGGCGCTCAGGAGCTCAGAAGGCTGGCAGCTTGTCTCCCCTCCCCTTCTGAAGGACAAGCTGGGGTGTGTCCCTGGGTGTGTCCTGGTCTCGATGAAGGTTTTGTTATCATTCCTTCACAGCTTCCCCAGTCGTATGGTTCCAAGGCAGGGAAGAAGGGCGCACGAGAGGAAGGGATGACTCCGCTTCGGTGGAGGTTGCATCTTTCTGTCGGCTTTTGGGCCACTTCCTCAACCCCAGCAAGAGGGGACAGGCTAGAAACAACCAACCTGAAGACCAGCGCTGGGTGGGGTCCCAGCATCCTTTGGTTTTCCCCATGTGTTGGCATGAGTTTGGGCAGTAGCTAAGGTTGGGCTCCCTGGAAGCAGACTCTGAGATGCGCAGCTGCCAGCAGCACTGGTCAGGAGGGTGCTCTGGAGATGTGCCTGGAGGGACAGAAGAGGCAGGGCCAGGCAGAGGGAGGAGGTGCCCCACCCCAGGGGACTGGCCTAGGAGCCCACAGCTCATCCCTCAGGGAGCTCTGGGACCCCTTAGCATTGTTCTAAGGCCTAGGTATTTGCACCTGCACTCCTACTAGCCAGAAACTCCTTCTGGGTCTCCCACATGGGTGGCAGAGGGCCTGGGCACTTGGGCCATCCTTTGCTGCTTTTCCAAGCACATTAGCAAGGACCTGGAGCAGAAGTGGAGCAGCCAGGTCTTGAACCAGTGTTCATATGGGATGCCAGCACTGCAGGTGATGACTTTACGTGCTGTGCCACAGCACTGGCCCTGTCATGAAGGGCCTCTTCATGTTGGAGCCTCCCTACCTGTGGCCCATGTCTCTGCACCTTGCTTGTGGAAGGACCCAAATTCTCGTTGTGTGTTCTGACCCTTTGGCTTTCACATTCTTTCTGAGCCTGATCCACTGGACTGGTCCATTCATCTCAGAGCTGGGGACAGGAACACCAAGCAATATGCCGGCTATCATGTGCTCTCTCGAACTCCTGTAGCCCTGGACCTGCTAACATGCAGAGCTGCCCGTAAGGAACCTTTCTGCGGTCACACAAGTGTGAGCCAATGCAAGTAAGTGGCCAGGGCAAGATGCTGGCACGTGGCCTGGCAATGGGCTTCTGGTTCATGCAGCTGCCCCTCCCCGCTGATCCTGAGTACGCCACCTGCCTCTTGTCACAGATGGCCACTGCGCTGGCCACCCGTGGCACTCGGTCAGTCTGGCAGAGCTTTGTTCATAATGGGCAGCCTCAGTGCTTGGTCACCTAGCTGGAAGTTTCATCTATCACAGCCCAGGAGCATCCTGGGAGCTGCTTTTTCACAGCTGTATTGCCTTTCCTACAGACCATGTGAATTGATTCAGAACCATAGAGGCCATATCATTCTCTTCTTGGGCCTCCCCAGGGAACAGCTGGGGTAACTTTTCCTGTGCTCCACAGCCTGAAAACCTGCACCTGTTGTGGAGCCCTCTCCTGCCCTGCATCCTACCCAAAGCTGGCAGCCCTGGGAAATGGATTCAGATGTGGGTTTTGGGGTCTCCTGAAGCTGATGAGGCTCCCACCCTAGCACTGTGCCTCCTGGTTAGCGCTGTGGGCTACGGCCCTGGGAGAGCCTTTGGGGCTCCTGCAGACTGAGACAGGCCGAGTGTTGGCTTCCTTGTCTCAGCTGGGCCTTGACCTCAAAGACTGTGTTCCCTACATTCTCCTGGGCTGGGGAAGAGGATGGAATTTGGGAGAGATCAGCTCCCTGTTGTCAGCCAAAGCCCCAGAGAGGAAAGCAGCAGGGAGCAGTCATCAGCAGACAGTGCCCCCAGCTGCAACAGGGCAGTGGGAGTCAGCCGGAGAACCTCAGGGCCCAGTACAGAGGGCCCAGGGACAGGGCTGGGCAGTGTGGGCTGGGCAAGTAAGGCACTAAAGGCCCACGTGTCAGGGCCACTCATTCCCAGAGTTCTATGAGCATAAAATGAGTTCTTGGCCCACCTTAGTCCTGGCCCTAACACCTCTGGGAATATCTATGAGGAAATGGTTGGACCAGAATAAACCAGAATAAACCTACCTCACAGCCGGCCTGTATCTGGAACTGGTCAAATCTTGGACAGCAGAGACCCCTCCCATTTGCTGCCCACACCTCTGCAGGGAACAGAGAAGGGAGGATGCAGGGGAGAGAAAGCTAAAGTACTAAACCCAGAATAAATTCCAAAGGGATGAATTACGTAGAAACAGAAATTAAAATTACAAAAGTACTAGAAGAAAATAGAGGACTTTTTTTGAGCACAACAAATCCAGAAGAGGGCAGAAAAATGAGTTTGGATTGTACCATTCAACCACCCTACAAAACAGCCAGCAGCAGTGAGAGCTTGTGAATGGTGGACACACCACAGCTCTAAACAATAAAGGAAAAGATTTTAAACAGATATCCTTGACAAAAGGTAAATGTCTACAATGGCAAAACCTAAAGTGGCTGTGTGTGCTCGGGATTAGGAAGGAGATAGATTAAAAGACATATGCAAATGAGGAAACTAAAACTTGCCTCATTTTTGAAGCAGAGTTTAACAATTGCAGTTAAATTTTTAAGTTGGAAAGTCAGATCTATAGACAGAAGGAGAGATAGAAAGATTTCTATCTACTGATTCACTTCCTAAGTGGCCACAACAGCTGGAACTGAGCCGATCTGAAGCCAGGAGCCAAGAGTTTCTTCCAGGTCTCCCACATGTGTGGGGAGCAGGGTGCCAAAGCCCTCCCAGGAATAGGAAAGGCGATCGCAGGATGGCGGCTGGCTCAGGGCCAGGAGGCGGGGTTAGTCTCGCCAGCAGGTAAACAGGAAGTCACAGGGATAGGCTGATGCCCGCTGCGATTATGTCATAGCTACTGGCCTATCAGGTAGCACCAAGTGGACCCACTGGGAGAAGTGATTGGTGGAGAGCAGTATAAAAGCAGCCGGTAAAAGCTAAGGAGGGAAACGAGGAGATGGGGAGAAGAACGACGGACGTGAATGAGAAGAACGGGGCAGCAGAGAGGGGTGGAAAAGCTAAGATCTTCAGGTGGAAAAGCTAAGGCGTACGGGGGAAAAGCAGCAGAGAGGGGTACAAAAGTAGTAAGGCCTACAGAGCGAAAAGTACGGGGACAAGAACGGGGAAAAGCAGCAGAGAAGGGTACAAAAGTAGTAAGGCCCACAGAGCGAAAAGGACGGGGACAAGAACGGGGAAAAGCAGCAGAGAGGGGGGACAAAAGCAATAAGGCCTACGAGAAGTACAGGGGAAAAAAGCAGTGGAGAAAGAGCATAAAAGCAGCCGCTTTTGGCAATAAGGGGTCCGGTTGCGGTTCTGGCTTTTCCCGGACCCTCAGGAGTGTGCCTCGTAGGTAGTGTTGCTGCAGGTCAGCAACACGCATGGGTGCAGGGTCCCAAGGCTTTGGGCTCTGACTGCTTTGCCAGGCCCCAAGCAGGGAGCTGGATGGGAATTAGCAAATTCTAAACATCTGGTCATCGTACCTACTACTTTAAGCCCAATTTTACTCTTTCTCCCTCCTAAAGATTTACTTATTTGAAAGGTAGAGTTACAGTGAAGGAGGAAGAAAAGAGTGAGAAATGAGAGATCTTTCACCTGCTATTTCAGTCTGCAATTGCATGCGATGGCTGGGATTGGTCCAAGGTAGGAGGCCAGGATTGCATCTAGGTCTCCCACCTGGGTGGGTGGAAGGGGCTGCAAATACTTAGGTCATCTTCTGTTGCTTTCCCAGGTGCATTAGCAGGGGGGCTGGATTGGAAGTGGAGCAGCTGGGGATTTGAACTCGATAGAACTCTTCGAAAGTTTAAAAACAGGAAACTAATTATACCTGAGTTTTTAAAAAGCTACCTCAAACCTTTTATAGTGTGGTTTGAGATGAAGTCATCCTTAAGAGTTTGAAGGCCTAGACCATCCAGTTTGAGGTCAAGTCTTGTGCTACACGGTTTTTATGTAAATTATAACACGGAGAAGCTGGTTTTCTATACGTATAGTATAGTGTGCAGCAGCCCTTGGACACCCATTTGAACATTGCCGACTGTTTTGGGGAATTTGCTCAGTAACTCAGGTGCAAGGTGTCTACAGAGGATTTGATTGACTCGCCTTAGGTCAGCTGATCCCTCTCTGCTAGTCAGCCATGATAGGGAGGCAGGGAGTGTGTGGGCAGAACCGATTCTACTCTTGGTGCCTTCCCCTGGCACGTCCTTCTTTCCCTGGTGTCCGTGGCCTCACCCTGCATGCAGCCAGCACTGTCTGGAAAGGAGCACAGGACAGACAGTGGGAGAAGGTCTCGGGAAGCAGGCAGACCGAGGCGGAATTGCCCGTGGTGATGCTGCGTGGTGATCCCTCCTCTGCAGCTGGCGGGCCCCTCCCGGTAGTTAAGGGTTGTAAGGTGGAAAACGTGTTACAGCCAGAGATTAGTGCAGAGTGGGCTGGAAGCTCCATCGTATGGTCTTCTCTGAGCCTGGGCTTCTAGGTCAAGGCTGGGGCCAGGAGCATTCCTGTACCAGGGGCTCAGGCAGTGTGGCTCTGGAGGCAGTTGGCACAGCCTTCCTCTGCCTGGCTAGCTCACTGCACAGCACCAGCATACGCCTGCGGCTGAAGCCGTTGTTTTCACAACACAGCCAGCCGCTGCACAGTTGTTGGTGACCTTGCCGTTCAGCCCCCTGGGCATTTTCTTCTGGGCCTCGCTTCTGTTCAGACCCATCTCCTCTGCACTCAGACCTTTCCATAAACTCACTCGGAGATGCGCTAATACCATTATCTGGCAGAAATTAAAATCAAGCTTCAGCCTATAATGTTTCACCGAGAGGGAATTGGGGCTATATATTCCTGTGTTGAGTGGTATTCTATTTCAGTCATAGCATTTAATTATGATTGGTATGTTAGTGCCCACCGGAGCATAACAAATTGTCATTATGTTATTCTGCTGAGTCTAATTTAATTGGCAAGTTGTCACAAAAGCAATTATCCATCATTTATTTTGTTGCCATAACCACATCTTGGAGAGCACCTGCCGTCTGCGAGGAGGAGCACGCCACAGCCCCTCAGCCCTGGTCCAGGGCACAGACGTTGCTTCCTCTTCGGGTTTAAAAATATGCTCCTCATTTCCTGCTGTGGGTTCCCGAGGGCTCCTAGGGGAGCCACAGACTTTGCCAAAGGCTGCAGAAAGGCCAGGCTGGGTCAGGGGAGCTGGGAGGCAGGCCCTGCTTCCCTCCCGGCTGCCTCTGGGAAGGGCTCCTTTTCACATGGCCACCTTGTACCCACTCTCTGGGGAGCGACTTTGCTTGGTCATGTCTTGGACACAGAGCTGAGGGAAGTCTGGGGCAGAGCCAGAGCTTGGGCAAGCTCTGCAGAATCCAGAACCACTGCCATCGCCCTGGCCAAACACGGGCCGGCATAAGCCAGCAGCCCCAGGGCTGGGCCTTTTGAGTACTGGGGCATGCTTCTGTCAACCCCCCCATTTCACACAGGGACCCCAGGCTGGGAAGAAAGGGAGGAAGGAGAAACCATGACCAGCAAGGGTTGCAGACTGCAGACCACGCAGCATTCAATCCCAGGAGCTGCTGACCTGCAGGAGGCCCTGCTGGACCGCAAGCACTGGGACTGGGTGCTTGCACAGGGTCTCCCACCCGCACGTACAGGGATGAGGCAGTTAGACAGCAGAGGCAAGCACAACTCCCTCAGGAGGCCAGGAGACGGGGGCCCTGAGGGAGGCTGGAGCCTAGCCGCCTGCCTTGGCCCTGCGGAGGGAAGCAGGTGGAAAATTACTGATCTCCTTGCTTCTAGGATGCTCTTATTAGCACAGTCACCAGAGGAGTCATTAAAAACAAAACCCAATCACACAAACAACAGAAATCAGCAAAAAATACCGACAAGAAAACAAATGGAAAGAACTACCACTATATTGCAAATGAGCAAGAGAATCAGAACTTTACATAAGCCGGCTTTCCTTCGAGGTCACTGGTGACAAGTCCTAGCCCACTTATTTGGGAACATTGGGAAAGTACCAGCTTCCTGAACAGACAGTTACTTCCTGCAAATTTTTAAAAAACAAAACCCTCATTGCAGTTGCAGGTAAGATGGAGGGCTGTGTCTCCCTGCTGGCTCAGCGGGGTCCCCACGAGTGCCAAGGAGGCATGGCCCTTGCCACGAGCAGCACAGCGCCCAGGATTGCTTTTCTTTGGGGAGTGAGTGCAAGTGCAGGGAGGGCCCTGAGGCTTCTGCTGGGTCTTGTCACAGCCACGTGTTGTGGGTGTGTACCTCAGGGATGTGCGGGCCAAGAGCCACCAGAGATTGGCCTCAGCTTTGACTCCAGTATTCCACTTGCGAGGAAAAAATCGTTGCCAAAACAAAAAATGCTTGTCCCAGTTGCTAAACATGTGTCCTGGAGCACCTCAGCCAGCAGAGCTAGTTCTGGTGGGGGTGGGGGGGAGGGTACAGAAAGCCTATGGGGAACTGGAATGAAATAATTTGCTCACTTGGTTGGAAGACATTTTGAAACCCATGTGAGATTATCACGAACTCTTGAAGACTCCTAGAGGGTATGGATTTCTGGCTTGTACCCCCTGTAAATGCATCTTTTCTACCTCCACGGCTGCTCTGAAGGACATTAGCATCAATGGGGCTGCTGGCCCTGTGGTGCTCCTGTACCAGCTTCCCGTTGCTGTTGTACAGGCCACTTCCGGGTGGCGCTGCACACAGCACAGGCCGATCCCCTGCCATGGGTTGGAGGCCTCCAGTGAGCAGCAGATCTCACTGGGCAGCACTGGGCCCCTTCGGGGGTGGGGGGTTCCTGGGAAGAACCTGTTTCCCTGCCTTTCACAGCTCCCAGAGCCCTCCTGCATTCCTGGTTTTGCTGCCACCCTGCTACCATCTTCAAGCCAGTCGTGTCAGCCCCAGGCCTCGCATCGCCTCTCCCCTCCCTCCTACTCACGTCTTCCTCTGACTCTCAGCTCCCAGGCTGCTTCAAGGGCCCTGTGATTCCACTGGGCTTACCAGGGACTTCAAGACACTGCCCATCAGTAGATCAGCAACCTTAACCCTGCTAGGCCTTATAATGGATCACTCACAGCTTCCAAGGATTAGGACATTTCAGCTTCGGATGTGTGTGTAGGGGGACATGTTATTCTACCAACCACACTATAGACCAGGAGCTCGGGACCTGGAGACAGACCCAGGGACATGTGTTGAGAGGACGTTTAGGAGCCCAAGGTGCCGGCAGCACCTGGAAGCTGCCTGCTGGGAAGGTGGATGCTGTCCAACTTGGCTTTCCTCTTCCCGGTGCAAACTCCTTTCTGGTCCTATTACCTCCTACACTGTCTTCCTCTCCTCTCGTGGTTCCTAGTACCTCACTTCTGCCCATTCCAGCTCCTCTGAGCTCCCTGATGACCCTTCTTCCGATCCCCCTGCCCCAAATTTCTCCAGCAAGATCCAGGTCAAGTCCCAAGTCCCCCATGATGTCCCTGTGCCCTCTCACTTCCCACCCAATAGAAATATAGATTCTCAGTTATATAATATTCAGCTTACGTGTAATCACTCCCACAGGCTTTACACTTGTATCTCAGCTGGATTTTAATCGTGAGGAGGTCTGGATCAGGGATACCCAAGAACCAGTGGCTGAGTGTGTCATTGTCTTATGGATTATGGAGCCCTGTCTGAAGGGTCAGACCCTGGATGGAATGTGCTCAGCCTGGCAGGGTCACCAAAAGGATTAGGCCCGTTTGAAACACAGCAAAGTGGCTGAGTTCTGGGAAAGTCTCTCTGCCAGGTCTGAGTGTTCTAGCTCAGGTAAGATGAGTCAGCCACAGACCTGCTGTGTCCTGGGCTGACGCTGGCAGCAGCCATGTGGTTGCCTGTTGCATGTTTGCGTAGAGGGTGGATCTCACGCGAAGTGTTCTCGCAATAAAGCAAAATGAATGGAAGAAAAGGGTATTGCAAGTACTGCATGCCAACCAGGTACGATTCCAAGCCTGGTGCCCCCGTCCTCCTGGCACACTGTCCTGGCTGCCCTGCCTTCCTCCCTGCTCCGTGGTCATTAGGTCTGGCGTGCTGCCTTCCAATCCTCTTAGGTCAGAAGCCATGGTGGAGACTGACATTCATAAGAGAAACCGACAGAGGAGAGAAACATGTGAATCGAGTCTGAGTCACAAGGCAGACAGGAAATAATATCCCCATTATAAAACCTTATAAAACCTGGTAAGAAAAAGACAAAAGTTAACCATGGATATAGGGCATGAGCAAACATCTTACGGATGAGAGAATACAAATGGCCAATAAGCATATGAAAGACATAGTGTGGGTGAATGAAGCAAAATATAACAATTGGCACCATTTTTACTCATCAGGGTGGCAAAAATTTGACTATCCAGGTTGTCAGGTGGGTAGCTCAACAGGGCTGTCATACACAGCTGATGCGTATGTAAATTTCTGTTTTGGCAAAGCAAACTTTTTTCCCTAAAGATTTACTTACTTGAAAACCAGAGTTCTAAAGAGACCTTCCATTCTCTGGTTCACTCCCCAGGTGGCCACATGGCCAGAACCAGGTTAGTCCAAAGTTGGGAGCCAGGAGCTTCTTCCTGGTCTCCCACATGGGTGTAGTGGCTCAAGAACTTGGATCATCCTCTGCTGCTTTCCCAGGCCATCGGGTTCGGAAGTGGAGCAGCCAGGACTTGAACCAACATCCATATGGCATGCTCACACCACAGGTGGCAGCTTTACTCACTACACCACAGCACTAGCTCCAGTAGATTGTATACTGTCAAATAATCTTAAAGACCCGGAAGCTTGTGCACTGCACAGTTCCTTGGGTGACTGGAGTTGGAGCAGAGAGGCGAGCCCTTACTTTAGAAATCCGTGTTTGATTTATGGGAATGGGCTTATGCTCTTGTATAATTACAGATCTGAATCTCACAGAGAAAAGGGCGTAGGGGATACAATTTGGCAGGGTCTCTGTTAAACCTTGAGGAGGACTTGGCGGTCAAGCTCCTTCCTCCAGGTCTGTTTGTCCTTCTCTCTGGCTTCCCTTCTATTCAGATGAGTCAATTAAACAGATTTAAGTTACATGGGTGTAGAGCCTGGAATTAGACCCAGCACCACTAGCCTAAGCAGGGACCTTCTCTCTTACTGAATCACTGAGAGCTCCCCGGGCCCAGCCCCTTTGTCTGGAGGCCACAGTGTGGAAGCCAAGCTGGGAATGGTGGGGTTAACACCTCTCCCAGGCGAAGCCCATTGCATACCTGCCTGGTGTGGCAGGGGAATGTGCCACTGGATTCTCAGCTACACTCAGAAAAAGCCCTTCCTTCTGTGTCAGAGCTACTGGAGAGGTCACAGTCTGTGGTCACCATGGCAACCTCCTCCAGGGTCCCACTAAAGGGCATCCAAGAGACATGTCTCACTCAGTGACTGGTTTGCTACTTGGGGAATACCACTTTATTTGGGATATCTTATGTCTGAAAAGTTGCTTGAGGTCAATTTTGAGATACATCTTTTTTTTTCTCACTTTAAACCCTAAGTGGGATTCAAAGACTCCTATCACCGATTCTTTTGTGGAGTGAAACCCTGATTGTTCTTTCATGGATGATAGACACTCTGGTGCCAAGCTGTTGGAAATTCGTCACTTTAGCTTTTGTGGGTTAGGGAGGTATAGGGTGATGAGAGTGTGGGGGTTAGTTGGGGAGGAATCTGCTGAGTGGTGCTGGGCAGCAGGGAGGGGGTTGCATGTGTGGTACATGGGTGCTGTTAGGGTGAAGTTCCGTCTGCTGAGTCCAGAGAGCTCCGATGTTAGTGGGTGCAGGAGCTGTTGGAGATGCCAGCCAGAGGGCCATGCTTGGCAGCTCTGGGCAGAGCGTCAGGCGGCAGCAGGGAGAACATCCCAGGATCTGAGGCGTAGTGTTTTACTGAAGGAAAGGAAAGCCTACATTGTCAGGTGACCCTGCACTGGCTGTGGGTGGGAGTGTCAGGACCCAACAAGTGGGGGCGTAGGGAGGAGTCCCTGGGGAGTTTCTGTTGCTCTGGGTTGGCTGGAGTTGGATGCGGGTGTGGCGGCATCTTGCTGGTGGTCCTGAGGTTAATTCAAAGGTTTCTGCAGATGGTGTTGCCCACACCCACTAGGTGGCGGTGTTGCGGAAGGTGGGGAGGAGCTTGGGAGCTGGGTTGGAGGTGGTTTGGCTTGAAGTTGTTAGCTGACTAGCTCTCCTCTTACCTCTCTTGGCCTTGTAACGTAAGAACGCCTCAGCTTTTGTCTTCTATCAGAAGAGTCTGAGCTAAGATTCCAAAGGCAATGAGTTAGGAAGGACCTGCTTTCCAGAAACATCTGTAGACTTGAAGTAGGATAGGGAAGGGAAGCAGCCAGGTGAGGATCAGATGTTAGGTCCCATGCTCACACTTTTCCCAGGGAGAGTTCACGGACATCACTCGCACCTCAGTTTTGTTGCCTTGAATCAAAGGAGCAGGGCTTTCATGTGCTTCAGTTAGACAGTGGGTCCAGGGGCAAGTGCAAAATCCGCAGAGTGAAGCAGCCTCAGGGCTCAGGGCGAATCTTCTGGAAGCCGTGAGTGCACGTTGTCAGTAGCCAAGTGCACAGAGGGGAGTGGGCCTGCAGGTCTGGTGAAGGGGTCCCAAAGGATCCAGGAGATGGTTCAACGGAGCCCACCCAAGACGCCAAGGACTCCTTGGGGTCTCCCTTAAGCAAAGGTAGTGTCTCCGCATCCAGGTGTTCAGAGTGGCGTTTGAAGACAAGATGGAAACATTCGGGTGGGTGCGGGTTTCCCAACAACTGCGCAGCAGCGTGTGGCGTGGGTGCTGGCTCCTGGAGTGGAGACTCTGGGGGCAAGCCAAGGCCTCCACCTGGCACCTGTGGTATGAAACTTTTGTGCCCACACCTGGAAACAGTTGAAGAGCTCCTGCCAAGAAAATCTGTTGATACCAACCTGACCTCAACAGGGGAAAAGCTGAAAGGAGATGATGATGATCAGGCCTCTACAGGATTAAAACTGTAGAGGTAAGTGGAGGAGGTGATGTGGAATTAATTTCCTAATGGTCATTCACACAATGGAATCATTATATTACATGAGCATTAAACATAATGTTGAATAATATTGTGGAAAAACGTTCACCGAGGCATGTGTGGAAAATGTTTTTGAAAGGCGTGTTCTAACATGGCAACGGGGCTAACCCCTGTCAAGGGGAGAACAGTAGATTTTTATTCTGTCTCATTTTTTTCTTCCTAAAAATATTTCTTTTATATTTGAAAGATTTAGAGAGGACACACACAGTGGTAGGGACAAAAGACCCTTCCACACACATATACACAGCTATGTGGCTATTTCTTTTATTTGAAAAAGCTACAGAGAAACAGACTTTTCCATGCCTAGCTCGGCCCCTGCATGGCCACTGGAGCTGGGCGGGTTGGAGGCACTGGGCCTTTCTGATTGACTTTCCCTCTTTTGGCAGAGGATGTGTGAAGGGAACTTGCGAGCCTTCAGTGCCAGGAGCTGGCTCCCTCTCCTGAGACCTGCAGGGAGTGGTTTCTGAGGCTCTAGCCCCTTCTCCGTTATGGTAGCTCCCCAGGTCTGGGCTCTACTGGTCAGGAATGCAGAACACCAGAACTTTGCTAAGCCCTGCCCAGGGCCGCCATAGGGAGCAAGCAGTATTTTGGGTGAGTCAGGTCAGGTGGTAGAAGCCTTGGTCCTCACTTTCTCTGAGGATGCCCCAGTTGCTTCTGCCCCACCCAACAGTCTCCCTGCTTGGAGTGGATGGCTAAGGGAAGGTGGGTGTTCTAAGAGAGCAGAGTTATGTATTGTTACTATGCTTGTGGTGGCAGAATTTGGACACCAATAGACTTTCCAATGGAGTGGAACTTTTTTTTTTCTAAGAAAAATGACTTCCCTGCAGAACTTTCCAACTAGATATTAAAGCAAAAGCGGATGAACTTTCTAATTTGAAGACCTGCAATTTTTCATTTTAAAATGGAGCACTCCCCTGGGAGAACTCCTGAAAAATACAAGAGAAATAGGGAGGGGAAAAAAGCCACTGTTTGTGGTCTCTCCAAACAGAAGCATGGTCATCCTTTATTCTGCTAGTTTTGAAAATATTTTTATTGACTTATCTGAAAAAATATATATTTTTTTTCTTTAAGTTGAGAAAAAAAATCTTCTCTGTGCTGGTTCATGTGTCGGGCACCAACATTGGCCAATGCTGGGCCAGATCCAAAGGCAGGAGCTCAGAACCTGCCAGCTCTCCCACGTGCGTGGCAGGGACCCAATGACTTGAGCTGTCATTGTTGCCTCCCAGGGTCTCCCCTGGCAAGCTGGAGCAAGGAACTGGAGCAGCGACTCAACCCAGGCACTGCAAAGTGGGATACGGCCATCCTGACCTCTGGACTAAATGCCCACTCCCTGCTTCTGTTTAATTCAGTCTTTTTGAAATTGTCTCTTGCCGGTGCTTAGGATTCTAGTGTCCCAGATTTTAGAGCAGTGCAGGTGTCCATGGTACCACCTCACAAGAGGCAGTGTGGCTGGAGACAGCCCAGGAAACCCTTGTTGACTCGCCTCATCCTCTGCATGCGGGCAACAGCGTGTTTCCATTTTTGCTCTTATCAATGCCACCACAGAAGCATCATCTTGGCTTGTTTTTGGAGTGATTTCCTTAGGATCCAACCCCAGCAGGGGGCTCACTGGGCCAGAGATGCTGGGTGTTTTTGTGGCTCTTGACTCATTTGGCCGATGTTTGCTTTTCACAGACGTTACATGAATCTGTACTCCCTCACAGGTTCTGATTTGAGTCTAAATTTTGAGCAGCATTGTCCCTCGAGCCATACCTTCCATGGTAAATCTTTTCCTGCTCGCATGGAAATTTTACAGCTTCTGACAACAGACTACAGGCCCTCCTTGGCTAGCCTTTTGGTTCTTCTTGGAAGATGCCATGAGTCAGTCTTGTCCTGTGGTCCAAGCTTACAGTCCATCCATGTCTTAACTTCTCCCCTTGGTGTCTGAGGCCACTAGGCTCATTTCTGCCATTTCCTTCCAGAACAATTCTCTGGAAGGTCTTGCAGCAATTCAGAACCCAGCCGCCAACGCTGGGTCCTGTTGGCTCCCCACTTGTGTCTGTAGCCATCTGGGCGACTCCCTGGCTTCCTTTCACCACTTCTCAAAGTCCTGATGGAGCTGGAGGAATTAGCACCAAGGGGTTAAGAGCGCAGTCCAATTCTTTGGTCAACTAATCCACCATTCCTACCCCTCCAGGAGGTGACATTAAGTTATTTTGCACTTTTTGCCAACTTAAACTCCACTCAGAAGGAGAAAAACAACCCCTTCTTTTGATATTAAGTGAGAAAAGAAAGGAAATTAAAATATTTACGAAGTGTCTTATCAGTGCCCCCTTCTTTTGGAAGGTATGTAACAGAGGAAAACAGACAGCTGTGGACACAGTGGGAAAAGCAAGTGGGAGTCCTCTGGTGTCCAGCAGGTGGTCCACAGCATCCTCCTGTGGGATGGAGTTACTGTCGGCATGTTACCTTGTGCCTGCTGGAGAGTGAGAGCAGTTATGGATGGGGCTGGAGGGAGAGTGATCCCTAGCTCCAACTCTGAGAGCAAATTAGTCTTGTGGGGAACAAGGTGGTCTTTACAAGCACAAGTCTGGGGGCCTGGAAAAACATGAGAAAAACGAAGCCTGCAGGGATGCTACGGTGTTGATGGTAGCATTGACGATGATGCTGACAACAGGGGGATGGCAGTAATGGTGGCACTAGCACACCAACAGTAATTGTGAGCTTACATTCTGTCCAAATACTTTTCATAAACAATATTTTATTGGAAAGTCAGATTTACAGAGAGGACAGAGAAAGATCTTCCATACGTGGGTTCACTCCCCAACTGACCACTATGGCCAGAGCTGAGCCGATCGAAAGCCAGGCGCCAGGAGCTTTTCCAGGTCACCCATATGGGTGCAGGGTCCCAAGGCTTTGGGTCATCCTTGACTGCTTTCCCAGGTCACAGGCAGGGAGCTGGATGGGAAGCAGGGCTGCCGGCATTAGAACCAGTGCCCATATGTGATCCCAGCACATTCAAGGCGAGGACTTTAGCCACTAAGCTACCACACCAGGCCCCAGCACCCTATGGGATGTCGGTGTCAAAGGCAGAGGGTTAACCTAGTACAGCATGCTGCCAACCTCAAGGGGCCTCTTGATTTGACATTTTTGAAAAGATTTCACCCACTGCTAGGTGGAAAGAAGCAACAGGGGAACTTACGTAGAAGCTGGGTTAGTAGGTAGCAAGTGAGGGAGGCTTGGCCCCGGGGGTGACGGTGGGGAACCTGGTTGGTGGCCAGATACCAGACACACAATGAAGTTAACCTGGACTGGACTTATTGCCTGAGTGATGGCAGGTCTGAAGGAAAGAGGCAGTCAGGACAGCCACGACCTTTGACCTGAGCAATGGGGAGTGTGAAGCAGCCATGACTGACATGGGAAAGGTGGGGAGGTAGTGTTCCCGGCATTAGTTCGGAAGACAGGGGTGTCAGTGTGGAGATGGCGAGGAGGTGTTGATGGGCAGCTCTGCACGCCAGATCTGCCCGAGATACACATGAGGGTGGCATCAGTGCGTAGCGTCCAAGCCCCGGGCCGGAGTCGGTGCGAATGGAGAAAACCACTCGCTTGGAGGTTGGGAAGATGGGAATCTGGCCTGGAGCGGGAGATGGGAGTGGGAGGAGAACCAGGAAGGCTGCATTAGGGCTGAGGGAGTGCTCCCACCTCTGTCCCAACCCCCTGGGCCTGAGGACCCACCCTTGGATGAGCTGTGTAGAAGGCACAGGAAAAGGCAGGTGGGGTGGACGGGGGCCAATACCCAGCTGAGCGGCTCCAAGCACTGACAGGAGCGGAGGGGGAGTCGTGAGCATGTTTGAAGACATCTGGCCCTACAGGCAAGGGAAAGAAAAGTGGGGTGGGAGCTGGCTGCGGGGGGCTAGGGAATCAGGCTTTCTTGTTCGCTTGTTTTTTATATGTGAGCATTCCGGCATGTGTGTAGTTACTAGATCAAACCCAGCACAGAAGGAAAAATTGATAACCCAGGCCAGGGCCTCCCCAAACATAACTTTTCCTTATTGCACAGCTCGGAGCATAGATCAATGTGTTCAGTAATTGTTTGTGGTTGATGTTTTTGTGAATATCTCCGGCATTTGTTTCCCCTTTAGGCTAAATTGTTTTCCCTCAAATATGCCTGTGGAGCTAGATCAGATCTAGCAAATGATGAAAATGCCTTTTTACAACAAACCCCCTGACTTTTGTCCATGAGAGCTTGTTAGTCACTGACTTAGCGCCCGGGCGCAGCGGTGTGCCTGGAATCAACCACGGGATTCCTGACTCGGGGCTTAGGAAGTGTTTTAGGAGGCTGTGCGGGGGTGGGGCCGCTGGCCAGCTCATCTGATGAAGAAACAATGCATAGGGGGAGACTAAACCACCTGCCCAGGGTCCAGCAGGCAGTGTGTGTGGCAGCGGCAGAGGTGCTGAGGGCCAAAGCAGCCCCAGTCCTCTCCCATCCATTGGTTCACTCCCTACGTGGCCACAATGGCCAGAGCTGAGCCGAGAGAAATCAGAAGCCAGGAGCTTCTTCCGGGTCTCCCATGTGGGTGCAGGGTCCCAAGGCTTTGGATTGTTCTCTACTGCTTTCCCAGGTCCAAAGCAGGGAGTTGGAAGGAAAATTGAGCAGCTGAGACATGAACTGGTACCCTTGTGGGGGTGCCAAGGTGAGGATTTAACCACTGAGCCATTGCCCTGGGCCGGCCAGCCAGCCTACCTGCCTTCCTTCCTTTCTTTCCCCTTTTTTCTTTCCTTCCTTTTTATCCCAGACTTATGTATTTGAATGGAGAGTTAAAGAAAATACCATAGAGCAACAGATCTTCATCTCCTGGTCACTCACCAAATGTCCATAGCAACTTGCTGGGCCACGTTGGAGCCAGGAGCCTGGAACTCTAACTGGGTCTCTCACAAAGGTGGCAGGACCCAAGCATGAGCCATGCTGCTCCCAGGTGTTAGCAGGGAGTTGGGTTGGAAGCAGAGCTGGGACTGAAACTGATACTCTGATATGGAATGTGGATATCAGAAGTGGCAACCCGACAAGCCCCAGTGCCTGCCCCTCCATCCTCTTTCTGCCAGGTTGAGTGTCCAAGCAGGTTCGGCCGCACTGGACAGCAGCACAGGGATGACCTGGGGGGGATCCTCCTGGATGTTGATGCCACACTTACGCAGCAGGGGGCGCTCTCCAGCCACGAGCAGCGGACACACTGAGCGCGCCCCAACCCTAGGGACTTCCCCCTCCAGCTCTTAGTCTTCAGAGCTTATTGATGCTGCTGTGCCCTGATTCAGGAAGAACCTCTTGATAAATTCATGAAAGGGTCCTGGGGTAGAGATAGGGTGGGGGGTGACCGGTCCTTGTTTTGGGGGTATTGATGTTAAAATAGTGAGGGCCCGAGGGGTGGGGTAGCAGAAGCACCAGCCCTGGCTGTGCCCCCCAGAATCTCCTTAACAGGCGTGGAGCCCAGGCCTGCTGCGTTGTGAGTTTCATTCCCAAGTTCCTTTTTGAACTGACTTCTTTTGGAGAGCCCAGCCTGGGGAACTGCTGCTGACACACGGATTCCGGGCCCAGCAGCTCGGTTTCCTGCGTGTGCAGGAACGTGATAGATGCACCCTCCTGTGGCTTTGAAGGGTGAGGGGAGGAGCAGGTGTCAACCTGTCCCCACCCTCTGAGCCCCTTCTCCCAGGACTCCACCAGCCAGCCGTCTGTGCCTGGTGGCAGGAGAGGAGCAGCCATCCCAGGGGAGGGCCACAATCAAAAGGAAGCCATGTGGTGGGCGCCTGACCCCTGGTGCTGCCACAGCTGTCAGCTGCACATGACTGCGCTTGCCTAGAGCCACAAGGAGAGGGAGGGCAGAGGAGCCTGGCGCCACAGGGGGAGGGCAGGCCCACAGCTGCTCCGGCTGCTAGCTAGGCGCTGTAATTCTTGCTAGGTTCTGCAGCCCACACCAGGGGGCAAGGATGTGATGGAGGAAGACGCCCCTCTTCCTCATGATCCCAGCTTTGGCTCGACTGGTGTGCGCCCCTCCCCGCCCCCCCGCCTGCCTGCCTGCCTGCCTGCCTGCCTGCCTGCCTGCCTGCCTGGCTGTCCTCATGTTTCTTGATGAAGTCCAGTTTCTCTGGTGTGGCAGCCACTGGGGACTCGGAGGCCAGCCACGGGTGGCAGGAAATGACCTGTGTCCTAGCATCACTCCAGCACAGAAATCGGGTCCTGCATTTGGGAGCACTGGCCCTTCCCTGTACCCCAGCCCACGTGGTGGATACAGAAGCAAGGGAGCCACAGGCCGGGGTGGGGGGCTAGGAGGGAAGCCCCTCCAGCTGCAGCTCCTCTGTGTTTCCCCTCTCCTCTCTGGATGCTTCTAGATGCCAAGCTGCTTCGATTCCAAGCAGCAGCACAGGCCAAGCAGCAGTTCTTCCTGGGGACTCCATCCACACAAACACAAAACTCCAATGTGCAACAAGTTAAGTATCGATCTCCCAGCCAGTGCAGCAACCCCACCCTCAAGGGCCTTGTCATGGAGTTGAAGAACTGCGACTCCAGTGAACGCCAAGTTCAGCGTCTGGGATCTGCTTTCTGTTTCAGCAACAGGAGCAGTGATGTCGCAGGTCCCTTTGTGAGTAATTATCAAACAAACGACTGTTCCAGGTTCTGGTTGTGCCTGCTCTCCTTGTCCGTGGGAGCGCGGGAGAGCCTCAGGCCTGCATGGCCAGGAGGGGGCTGCATTGGCTGGCTGGGGTGGGAGGCGAGGGAGATGCCTGGAGTCAAGGCCAAGAGCATCCGAGACTACAGACAGAACTCATGATTCTGCCTTGCTTTGGGAGGCACACAGGGCCAGCCAGCCTCTCCAGATTGCCAGGGTGCCCGGAAGAGGTAATTCTTGTGAACAACCTTTAATGAGGATTTGCCCATGTGCCAGTTATGCAGGGGGCCTAGTCAAAAGCAGTTCTGAAATTTTCAGCAGTGCTCATTGGAGGGTCTTGCTCTCCCCTCATCTACAGATCAGCAACAGGCCGGGAGAGCACCACATCTCTCCTGGGGCCACGTGGCTGTCAGGAAGAAGCAGGGCCTGCTCTGTCTGACCCCAGAGCTCAGGGGCTGTGTGTGTCTTGTGGGCACTGCCTACTGGCTTGCGTGTGCACAGACCTGGTCTCTCAGTGCCCTCCTAAGATACTGCCTGGGTGGAGGCCCTGGCTTGAGAGATGCCCCAGGGAGCATCACCACTGCCTATTGGGAAGAGAGCACCCAGGGGTGTTGGCACTGGGCAGAAGGCCTGAGCTGGAGGACACCCCTGAGGAGGCAGGGGTCCCAGGGACTCAACAGTTGCTGGAGAAAATGAAGGGGCTCCCCTGGGCCCCCAGCTTCCCAACTTTCCATGGAGCTGTCTTCTCTCGCTCTCTGCCGAAATCCAGGAAGGTGAGGCTGATGAGCCAAAGCCTAGCCCTGGAGGGAGCTCAGGCTGTGGACTAGGGGGAGGGCAGCCCTCTGGCACCCTGGGCCTTCCTGATGGTGAGGCAGGTGCAAGGGAAAGGCAGCCTGTGGCTGAGCTATGCACACAGAGCTTCCAGGCTGCCGGGGTGGGGGCAGCAGGCATCTCTCCTTTCCCTTTTTGCTTGTTTTTTCTTCTGGTCCCATGAGGCCTCGGGTCTCCTGGGCTGCATGAGAGTCCAGGCTGTTGTAACAGCAGGTGCAAGCCTTGAAAACCAGAGGTGAAAGGTCCAGGTGGCAGCTGATCTGCCGTCTCCTGGAGGCCCACTCCATTCTGTTTGCTTGTTTTTGTTTTGTTTTAAACATTAGGGGCTGTATTACTTAAAAGTTCTTTGTGAACAGCCTTCTAATTCCTCTTGCACGATCTCCTGTGAATGTATCATCACTTACTTGCTCCTCACCAGCCAATCATCGGAGCGGTTCCAGCTTTCCGCTACTTGAAGTGTGGGTGCAGAGATTTTGACATTTTAGTTTATCACCTTAGGACACATTCCCAGAAGTGGAATTACGAGGTCAGCAGCAGGAGCATGATTCAGACCCTTGGCTTATTTTTACAAATTGCTTTCCAAAAGGATTATATTAATTGACACTTTATTAGGAATCTATAAGGGTGTTAAACATGTCAGATCTCCCCAGCAATCAATGCACTCTTTTAAAGATTAGTCTTTGACTACACTCCAGTCTACTGCTGTGTGACAAAGCATCATGGTGGTCTCTGGGCCTCCCCTCCTGCACGGGTACTCCTTCCCCTGACCCGTTGCCGGCCCCTGCCTCTCAGCTCCCCAAGGTCTTTTGCCACCATTGTGTCCATGCTGGATGTGGTCTCTGCTTGTGTGCTCCTGTTGGGAAAGAGTGCTTGGGCTCTTCCTGGAGCAGAGGTGGGCAGACTCGGCCCATGAAAAGCCAGGCAGCGAGACTTTCAGGTTCTGTGGCCGTCTCTGCCTTGTCGCTGGATTCCACTGTATGGTGATCAGGCAGCTGCGATGCAAGCTGTGTTTGAGTCAGACTTTGTCCTGGCTGTGACCTGCTGGTTGTGGCTTGTTGATTCCTGCTCTGCCTGTGAAACCGCTTGGGGCGAGGTCCCAGTGGATGGAGTCATGCTCACTTACCCTTGACAATGACTAGGCAGCAGGGCTCATACTTTCACTACTCAACTTGGGGCCCCGAGATGGGTAGACAGGATATGGAGGGGACAGGGCATTTGATGTGGTGGGGAAGACCCCTCTTGGCATCTCGCATCCCGTATTGGAGTGCCCGGGACCAAGTCTTAGCTGTCTACTTCCCATCGGGCTCGCTGCTAACACAGCTGGAAAGCCATAGATGACTTTGTCACCCACATGCAGGTTCTTGGCTTTAGCCTGGTCCAGCGCAGGCCAGTGCAGACAAGCAGAAATGAACCAACAGACAGAAGATCTCTTCCCTATCCGCTTCTCCCCTTGAAGAAATAAGAATTTTTAAAGAGCGATGCCTATAACCCCTCTCTGCCCCTCCCCCTCAGCTGACCCCAAGCCCACGTGTTCTTCCAGGCAAGGTGTAGACCAAGCAGGGTCATTATGGTTGCACCAAAAATGCCACCAGAGGCAGAGGACTAGCAGCATCCGGCACGTGTTAACAGATTTAGCTTTAGCTCCCTTACCGTTCACTAAACACTGCACAGCCCTATCTGCCCTTCCAGGAACCAAGTGATCAGAGCATTGTCCACAGTGAGGTCAGTGCCGCGATGTCCCCATTGCATACAAGCAGAGGAGCACACGGAGCTGCCCCTGCAGCCAGTGTCAGGTGCAGGGAAGGACTCGAACTGATGGCAGCTGGCTCCACTCTTCACCCCTCACAGCTGCTCCGACTGCCCAGTAACCATTCTACTTTTCCTGTTGGTGTTCGGGCCCTGGACCTCACACACCTGGGTGATAAAGTACAGATGCCAGTCTCCCTTAGATTCAGGGCACAGCTCTTGGCTGTTTCTGTCCTGCTTGGTTGCAGGTGTGATGTCTGGAGCAGCAGTAGCCAGGGTGAAGCCACCTGGTGCTGCAAGATTGGAGGGAGCCAGGGAGCAAGTGGTTCAGATCTGGGAAGCCTTCTTCTGAAGTTGCTTGCTGTATCTCTCTCTTTTTCAATAAGTTAAGAGAGTAATAAATCTCTATCTTGTTCAGGACACATCGATCAGGTTTCTCTCCGAGGAAGATAAATGTGATTGCTAAGTGTTAGGCTCTGGTTTCTGGGCCAAGGCTTTTTCTTATGACACACAAGAGATTTGCTAGGAGAAGCCCTCTGAAAGATTCCAAATGTGCAGAGTCCTTCTGAATCCCAAATCCCAGAGTCCTTCTGAATCCCAGAGTCCTTCTGAATCCCAGAGTCCTTCTGAATCCCAGAGTCCTTCTGAATCCCAGAGTCCTCACATGTAAGGGGTGGAAATGATTGAAACAGGTGCCAGAAGTAGAAACCAGTGGGAGGAGAGGAGATAGGCTAGAAATATGGATAAGAACTCCGTGGGGGAGGAGGGATTTCCTTATCAGCTGTGTGTGTATGGGGGGGGGTGACCGTATGGGACAAGAGTCCAGGGAAAGGCCTAGTGTTCTTTGAGGAGCAGGACCCCCGGGCACTTGTGGATTCCTAACAGATGGGACAAGGCATCGTGAACCGGAAGCATGTCGGTCTGCACGCGTGTGAGTTGATTGGCTGCAGAGCTGCAACTCTTTCCCAGCCACCCTCTACCTTTTGGGCTTGGATTTTCTTGGGAGCTTTCCCAGATCCCTCCCCTGCTCCCCAGGTCATCTAGAACAGGATGCTGGCAGCTGGGGTCACATGTGGGAAGCAGGAGATGCAGCAGTCCATGACTCAAGGCTAGGAGAGGGGCCAGGGTCGGCAGCAAGCACATGTCGTGGCAGGATGGGGGAGTGTGTGGAAGATCTAATTCAGAACTGCAGCCAAGAGGAGGAGGGGACCTGGCAGAGGGGCACAGTGTGCTTAAGCTTGGCAGAAAGTCATGCCCAGAGCTTTCACACTTCACCCCTGGCCCACGGAGGGCAGCGCGGTGGGTCTGGCTGTGGAAGATTTTCTCCCTATCTGGCCATCTGCAGATTGTCTTCTAGGCGGCACACTGGCTGTGGAGATAGGCCAGTATTTGCAGTTGGCCCGGAGCTGGGAAGATAAGGGGAGAGAACCGGGGAGGACTTGATGGAGTGACTAAGATAAATGTACTGTACCACAGGAAATCGAAATGCAGAACTCAGGAGTGAGAGCCGCTGAAATATTGAAGCAGACAGAGAAGGGACAGGCGGCCCAAGGGCGCCGTGGACCCCACCACCACCGGAGCTCCTGAATATTGCACAAGGTAATAGGGTGAGGAGAGGACCAGAATAGAAACGAGCCATTAGCGGAGACGGCACGGCACGGTTTGCCTTACAAATGGGATTCTAATTAAGACAGGAGGACAGATGAGAGGGACTTGACGTCTTCTCCTCGACCTCACTTCGGTCATGTCTCTCAGAGTGTGTGTTCTCCGGGCTAGTCTTCCTGCCCACCGGGAACCTTTCTCTTGCCCTCCCTGTCTAGGGCATGTGCAGGTGAGGATGTCTGGGTTAGAACCAAGAGATGCAACAGTCGTCAAGAAGCTTCCATGAGGCAGGGCTCGCCTGTCTTACCTGACAGATGAAGCTGCTTTCTGCCACTCCCTAGGGTGTCCTTGTTCATCCCTTCAGGTCCTTACAGGGTTGAGGCCCTGGGGAGGAGGAGACGCAGCCCTTGGCCCCCAAGGCAAAGGTTTGGACCCGGCACTCTGCAATTCCACTCCAGTGCCTTTAAGAAGATCAGGCTGGGAGAGTAGTGTCCTGGTGTGTTCAGGAATCTTGAGGGATAACTGGACACAAGGCCTCAAGGATGAGGGGCCAGAGTAGCTGAAGTGCTGGTGGACTTCCTTTTACTTGCGTGGAAAGCCTTGGGTGAGTTCAGAGTTCCAAGCTGTGATGGGCATTTGAGCAATGAGCCAGCAGATGGGGAATTTTCTCTCTCTGCCTCAAAACAGCAACCACAAAAAGCCTGTCCAGCATCTCACAAGGCAGCGATGCCTCCCTATCTGGGCATCCAGGTTCAGGAGAGGAGCAAAGGTTCATAGACCGAAGACTGCCTCTCCTTACCTCTCTGTTCCCCCCACGTCTCTTTCATGGCACAAGGTGAGGATTGGGGTGTTCCTATTCACTGGCCCCAGTCAGGGCCGTTCCCAGCCTGCTTTTCCTTGGGCTGTCATTGGGCTGGGGATGAACTTGGCTTCCATGCAGGCTAACCATCGTCACTGGTGACCTCTCTGGAGCCAGTGGCTTTGGATCTGACCTCACATTGTCTTTGCCCCAGGGTCATCACCTCTACAATCCACATGCACAAAGCATGGGAGGTTGGCTGTCGGGCGAGGCCATCCCCATACCACCCAGTCCCCTTTATTTAAGATCAAACTCGGACACACCTGACTCAGGGCACAGTGCATCTTCTCCAGTCATTCTTCCTGCCATCAGCTTGATGCTTTTACAAAACAGTGAAGCTATTTTCTTTCTTTAGACTTTAAACATGGCTTTTTTCTCATCAATCTTCAAACTTTCAGAAGTCAGAGAAACTTTTCTTTAAAAATAGTTTTTTTGGGAGGATGGCACAGTGGCACATCAGGCTAATCCTCTGCTTATGGTGCCAACATCCCTATATGATCGCCGGTTCTAGTTCCAACTGCTCTAGTTCCAACCCCGTTCCCTGTTGATGGCCTGGGAAAGCAGCAGAGGATGGTCCCAAGTGCTTGGGCCCCTGTACCAACATGGGAGACCTGGAAGAAGCTCCTGGCTCTGGATCAATTCAGAGCTGGCCATTTTAGCTATTTGGGCAGTGATTCAACAGATGGAAGATCTTTTTCTTTTTGTCTCTTCCTCTCTCTCTGTAAAAGCTGTCTTTCAAACAAAAACATGTTTTAAAAATAGAGATGGTTTTTCATTCTGTATGGAAATCATGTCAGGCTAATGCAACAAACAGAACCGCAGTTATGGGGGAAGGGCGTGTGCTGGGTTGGGGTGGGAACAGTAGGGCCATAGTTTTTCTCCTTCCCCTGCACACTTGCTTTGTGGGCACATGTTCTTTGCATCCATGTATTCATGAAGAGTCTCTTTTCTGTAGCCGGCATGATGGCTCAATTAGCTAATCCTCTAACTCCAAGTGCCAGCATCCTATATGGGCACCAGTTTGTATTCCGGCTGCTCCACTTCCCATCCAGCTCCCTGCTTGGGGCCTGGGAAAGCAGTCGGGGACAGCCCAAAGCCTTGGGACCCTGCACCTGTGTGGGAGACCCAGAAGAAGCTCCTGGCTCCTGGCTTTGATCGGCTCAGCTCCGGCTGTTGTGGCCATTTGGGGAGTGAATTTGTGGATGGAAGATCTTTCTGCATCTCCTCTCTGTAAATCTGCCTTTCCAATTAAAATAAATCTTAAAAGTAGACTCTCATTTCTTCAAGTGATAAAATGCTCAGTTGAAATCTCTATCAAATTCGCACAAAATGTTCTCTGAATTCTCTGTTCCCTGAGCCTACCCTCTGTCACAGGTGTGGGGTCAGGGTCTCTGTTGTGCACTCCCTGGCTTTCAGGGTCCTAAGGTGCTTAAGGTGCTCCTCATCCATTCATGTTGGAACTGGGGAAGGAGTGAGGATGGGGAAGGACCAGCGAGGTCTTGGTTGCCTATGTCAGTTGCTACCTGGGCCCTACGGATGTATTTCTCTGTGGGTGCTATTTTGATCTCTTTGAATTCACCACCTTCCTCCTGGGAATTTCTCTCCCACCAGGGCAGTGCTTCCCCGAGGGCCTTGCACAGCTGCGCACTCACAGCCCACAGGCCTCCGCTGCCTCCACGCTGGCTGCCCCATGAGCTCTTTGAGGCCTAATCCAGGTTACATCCCTGCCATCCTTCAAATCCCAGGAAATCAGATGAAGTTCTTGGAGTATTTCCAAGCCTCCCCTCTCTCATTTTCTCAAGACATCCTCATTGTTGGAACAGGCATTTGGCCTAGAATCTCTAGATGCCCGTGTCCCACAGGAGAGTACCCAGGTTTGATTCCTGCCTCTGCTTCTGATCCCAGCTCCCTGCTAATGCAAACCTTTGGAGGCAGCAGGGACGGCTCCTGTGCTTGAGGCCCTGGCTTGGGCTGGCCCAGCTTTGGGGTATTTTGGGGCGTTTGGGGGTGAACCAACTCTGCTTTTCAACTAAAAATGGAAATTAAGAAATACATTTTAAAAAAGGAGTGAATTTACATTTTAAGACCATTGCGGGGAGAGTGATTAAGAGGCCCATGGTTCTTCCTACAGAGGTAATATTTGCTGTGGCGCTGAGTGGGGAGTGTAATACACCTGCCTAAGTGATAGTCAAGTCTGTTAACTCTTACTAGGCATTCCTGCATATCCGTGAGATGCTGTCTGTCGCCTGTGATTGTCTTGCCTCCAGGCGCACGCTTACCCTAGAAGAAAAGTATAAACCCCTGACCAACTCAGCCTTGCAGAACAGGTGGTTCAGGCCACTGATTGTTTAGTGAATTGAATACATTGCATCTTTTATTTTTTACTGGACTCTGATTTTTCAGCTAACAAACCTAACTCATAGTTTATGCGTGGCTAAGAAAGCAGAAATACCACCCAGCTTGGTCTTTCTTCTTAAAGCTTCCAACTCACTTGATCAAGTCTGTTAGGATTCCTGAAGTCTTGAGTCTGAGTGGTAATAAACCTCAGACTTGCTAGAGATACTTGCTGCTTCCAACTTGAGATTTTTTCCCCCTGTATTTTCACCCAAATTATTCTGGGAGAAGAGTAGGGATGACTTAGGAAAGAGAGATCAATGTAACGAGTGGAGGCTGCTGGCTAATGTCCTTTATATTGCAAAGATTGGGTAAACAGATTTAGCACACTGATTCAACACATTAATTGTTTGTTAACCTTTGCATAACCTTTAGGAAGCCTCTGTAAGTGTGGATTTAAAACCCAGAATACACTTGAGGTATTCCCATGGCACAGCCCACTTTGCAAGGTGTTAAAACTCATTAATTTTCTGTTTTAGTTGGGCTGGGAAGCAGGGTAGGGGGAACAATGCACACCGAATAGGGAACCAATCAAGCAAATTAATGTATGCAGAAGGCTCTCTCCCAGGTCCTCAGAAATATCCGTTTGTTACCTATATAAGCTATAATTACATAAAATGGAAGTGATTGTGAGATGGAGTGTGATTTAAGGGTTGAGAGAGCAAACATAATAACAACAGTGTAATCCTAACAGCCGTCATCACTCTAACACTGGTGGCCTTCTGAGCAGCTTAGCCATAGTAATTAATCCTCTTGCTGTAGGGCTGTGAGGGATGCTCAGAACCGTTACCTGCTTCCACCCCAGGTGAGAGAAGAGGGTGTCAGGGACAGGAAGCTGGGGGGAAGGTCCTAAAATTCCATTTCAGTCCCACTGTCCTGTGCCCAAGCCAGTTCTGGATGGACTGGCCATGACCTTGAATCTATGTTTGTGTGAGAAGAATGGACCACCGATGATTTGGTGACCAAATGAATCTCAAGAGGTCATCCCAGCTACCTCTGTTACAGATAAGGAGCAAGTCAAGCATCGCAGACAGAATACCCTAAAACCCCTGACATGACCGGCAACCCCAGATCACTATAGCAGCAAAGCTTTCACCACCCAGGATCAGCATTGGCTAAAATATCCGAGTGAATGCACACCATGATCTACGGCCTGTTGTAATCGCGCTGCCGTGACTGACACTCCCACCATGCGTCTGATGTCATGATGCTTCTGAGTTTTCCTAGAAAGACCAGACAACAGGCAGTCACCAAATTCCTGGAAATCTCTCCCTTTTCCTGGAAAAATCTGTTCAATCCTCCCTTATCCCCTCAGCCTCCAGATCAGAGAGGGTAGCCCTGAGCCCCTGTGGACTGCAGCTCACTGTAGAGCACGCCCAAAAGGGCGGGAGTGCACCTGGATGATCGATCCGATTCCTCTGTAAGCTTTGTGTTTCATCCTGGCATTCTGCGAGTGTCCCCTCGATGCCCCCACATCCATCAAGGTCCGCAGCCTTCAGTCCTCCTGCGAAGGCCATTGCCTGCCTCACCCGTCACGCCCCAGAGCTACGCTGCTGATTCTCTGGGCTCCCCTGGCCTTCTCAGTTGGCGACACCTGCCTTCCTCTTGTAAGTCCCACTGACTTTAGGCCAGTCTTGTTTTGACTTGATCAGTCCTGAAACTGCAGCTGCCGCTCCCAGGAAAGCCAGTCACGTGAACCCTTGGCTTTGTCTTGCGTCACTTCATCTCCCTGAAGGTAACTGCTAATGTCAGCCATTGGCAGATCATTTTTATGGAAGGTGAGCCCTGGGGAGTTAGTTCTACGTGACCTGGCATTCTGGAACCTGTAAGAGATGTGTTGATGAGACATTCCCCATCTACCTTCCACCCTTTGGAGTGAACCCAACAAGCGATTGGGCCTCTCTCTGTGCAGCCCGCGTGAACAGGCTGGCAGAAACAGTCTGGTAGCTCCTTCTTCCCTCCCTTCAGGCCTTTTCCCTTCTTTCCTGCTCTGATACCCACCTTTGCCAACTGGTGGCATGCAGTTCAGCTCAGCCACTCAACTGTGACTTGCTTTTTAGGTTTATTTGTTTTATTTGCAATCAAAATGACAAGAGAAAAGCTTGCAGCTGCTGATTCCCTCCCTAAATGCTCATAAACAGCCAGGGTTGGGTTGGGGGCAAACCAGGAGCTTTGAACTCCATCTAGATGTGGAGGCAGGCAGCCAACCCAGTTAGCATTTGAGCCATCACCTGCTTCCTCCCTGGTGTGTGTATTGGCAGGAAGCTGGGTCAGAAGTACAGGCAGGATTTGATTCCAGAGACTACAATACCAGGTGCAGACAGGCACCCCAAGCATGCCCAGGCACCCCAAGCATGCCCAGGCACCCCAAGCATGCCCAACCTGCTGGGCTATAAGGTTTGCTCCTAATGTGTGACTTTGAACATGGTTTTCAGCATCTTCCTACCTTGCCTTTAAAAAAAAAAAAATTCTTTATTTATTTTTATTGTAAAGACAGATATACAGAGAGGAGAAAGACAAAGATCTTCCATCCACTGGTTCACTCCCCAAGTGGCCACAATGGCCAGAGCTGAGCTGATCCGAAACCAGGAACCAAGAGCCAGGAACTTCTTCCGGGTTTCCCACATGGGTCTAGTGTCCCGAGACTTTGAGCCATCCTCTACTTCTTTCCCAGGCCACAAGCAGGAGCTGATGGGGAGTTGAGTAAGTGGGACATGAACCAGCATCCACCTGGGATCCTGGCACACTCAAGACAAAGATTTAGTCGGGCCCGGATTTAAAAAAAATCTGCAAAAGATTTTTCTGTATTTAGAGTGAATTTACTTCACTGAAATAAAAAAGAAAATTGAAAGGTAATGAGAGGAGAGAGGGAGGGAGGTATGGATTCCACAGGTTCACTTTTCACAAGCTTCAGCTCTGTCTGGGTTTCCCATGTGGCGGCAGGAGCCCAAGTATTTGAGCCGGCAGCCTCCCAGGGTGTGTGTCAGCAGGAAGCTGGACCAGATGCAGGGCTGGGACTCCAACCTGGGATTCAAGTATGGCTAGCTATGCCCCAAGCACCGTGCTCATCACTCATCATTTGAGTTCCTCACGGTGGAGGGTTCTGTTGCAAGGAGTCTGGAGAGACCTTCCCCTTGGTTATATAAACCCCAGGCTGCCAACACCTGCAGCGTGCAGCCTTCTCTGGCAGTGGGGCGGGTTCCTGGCATTGCTGGGTCAGAGGCTGCACTCCCTGCCACCACAGGCGACGGTGACACGTGGCTTTGGAAAGGCTCTAGGCCATTTCCTATCTCCCCACATCTTTAAGAGAACCAAACCATCTCCACCTTTCCCTCTTTTTTTTGCATAAGAAGCTCCTGTTGTACTTGGTTTTCTATCCTATTTTCCTGCTCCGGGACCCCTCAATCATCAGACCTTAAATTTCCCCACAACCCAGTCACCCTATGAAGTGGCGTCTAACCCGTGGGGGTGGCTTGTCCCCTACAATAGAGCTAGAGGCCTCACCAGCTTTCCACTGTTGAATATTCATTAGGACCCTACTGGTGGGCTGGGCACACAACAGCAGCCAGGACCTTTGGGAAGAAAACACGCAGTGAGATGAAAGGCAGAGATTACTTAATAAAAAGCGACAGCTCCATCCGAGGCCACAGGGGTGCCGTTTCCTGGGCGTCTGCACGCTCCTGGAGTAGCAGGTGGGGTTCCCCGAACCCCAAGAGAGTCGCATTCAGACAGCAGCTGGTCTCCTGCAGAATGACTGAACAATTTGGAGGAGCTCATCACTTTTTGGTCTATGAGCAATTAAATTGCACCAGGAAGCCCTGCGTCTCTATTTCATCCCCTAACAACTTGTGGGGGCAGGGGGCAGGGAGGTGGTGGTGCAAATCCGTGGCTCCATCCCTGGCGTGCACCTCTACAATTCAACATCATCTGCCAAGCCCTCATCGCTTGAAGACACAGCCACTTTTTTTTTTTGTCTTCTGAGTCTCTGCTCCCTTGAACCCGGCTGGCTCCCACCGCCCCGCTCCCTCTCGCCGCCTTCCTGCCCCCACCTGCAGACTGTCGTTTCCCAGTCCCAGTCCAGAGCCTGTCAGATTACATTTTTTATTGCTTTGAGACAAAAAGCCATCTGGAGCTCCCAGTCTCCACTGTCAGTGGCTGCTGTTCCCAGGGTCCCCTGCCAGAGTCCCCCCCCCCAACCCCTGTTGAAGTGTCACCCCCCCCACCGGCACCCACTCTTTATTTTTTGCCCCTTCTTGGCCCCCTCCGCGGCGCCAGAGCCTTTGTCCCCAGGCTCCGCTCGCCCTATCACTGGAATGCAGAGGACCGTGTCTCAGCAGAACAATGCCTCCTGTCAGCTTTTATTATGTATGGTGGTGGTGGGGGGGCGGCGGCGGGAAATTTCAGGTGGCTGAAAGCTTACGTATTCTTCATCCGCTTCTCCCAGCTCCGAGTTTCTCTCCTGGCGGCCAGTAGATTTCATTCCAGGCTTCAGCTTCTCTTTGCTTGTTCCTTTTGTTCTTGCTCAAACCTGGACAGCAACTTTGGGGGAGAGTTTCCATAAGGACACAACCTTGGAAGTAGCTGGGAGGTGAAATTGTGTCTCTTTTTCTGTCAGCCCAGCAGGAGGCAGATCTGTGGGTGCTTGGAATGGGGGTAGGGAATGTGAGAGGAGAGGGTGTGGCGTGGAGGGGTCAAGAGTAGAAAGAGAAGCCAGCCCCCCTCCCGTGGGGATGATACAGCCACCCCAAGCATGTGGGGAGACCTGGTGGCCAGTAGGCAGGGGCGTGGGCCTCAAGATGTCCATCAGACCTGCCTCCCAGGGCCCTTGTGAGATGTTTCCAGCATGGTGAATGAGAACTCACAGTAGAAGGTGCTCGGCAGACGTGGGTTGTCCATTTTTAGCACGGGGACAGGTATCTGGTCTCCTCTGTCCCTGACACTGCCTTGGCAGTGCCATCACTCACCTTGATGTTGCTGCTTGAGAGAACCCTCGCCTGGTGCAGGAGGCGGGGGCCTCCTGGGATGTGCCCTTGGGATACTCTGGAAGACACCTCCCACTGCTCCCCTCTCAGATTGCTCCAGGATGGGGAGGGGATTTGCAGAAACGCCACAGAATCAAAAGCAGCTTCAACTGAAGCTCAGCAGCGCTCCCACCTGGAGCTCCACACCCGTTCCCAGGGGGACAGGGAGCTCCTTTGTAAAGGACTCTGCCCTCGGAGCTGAAGTTTCATTGGAAGCACAAAGCGCCAATGTCCTCTCATTGGACTGGAACCTGAACTTGGCTTTCAGCACTCGGCCAACCACCCCCTAGGAGTGCGAGTGCTCGCCACACCCAAGCATGCTCGTTGTTTTTCCAGAGGGGACATGGTGGCCCTGGAGTCTCGCACGCTCGCTATACCCCCTCGGTACCTACTTCACTCCACCCAAGTCCCACCTAAGGGGCTTCCTTGCCCTCCTTTGTCACCCCATCAATGGAGAGCAACAAGCTGAGAGAATTTGCTGAATACCTTGGAGCCAAGTGAGGAGTCAGGCTAGGTCCCTGGATCTACCTAGCAACAAAGCGGGGGCCTTTCACATCCTGCTGGCACCTCCAGCAATCTTTAATTAATCACCTAATAAGGGTAGACATGTTACCTGTCAGGCTCTGTCAACAGTGAGCGTGTTCAAGTGTTCAGTTCTCACAAATGATCAACCGGCCCGACTACACAGCAGCTCTCCCGAAACCCCGAGACCGCTTTGCGGCTCAGCCTCTCGCTAACGATCACAAACTGCCTTGGGGGAACAATTCTTTCTGAAAATGAAGCTGGTCACAAACCAGCAGCGGACAAATACAGCCTGAGACGTCTCAGCAATCTCTCTTTAATGAGCATGGAGTGGACACGTTAGGCAGCACCGACTCAACTGCTGGAGGGCCTAAGGGTCCGTAGCACTTTGCTTTTAAGGACGTTTATCACAGGCACTTCCCTTGTTTTCAACAAGGTCGCTGTAGGGACACCAAGGGGCTGGCGCAGTGCTGTGCTGATCCCGCAGGAGTGTCCAGGGCTCACATGCACCTGCTGCAGAGGGCGGGCGCTCGTGACTCTCTGGTCCTCATGTCTTCGTCTCTGGAATGGGACAACAGGATTTGGATGGTTGCTAGGGTTCTTGTAGACCCGGCTTTCTGCCGTGCTCTAGCTCAGGATGCCACGAAAGAGGAAAGAATACGTAGTTGCATCACAGAACAGCAATTCGTGGTGCTCTCCGTCTGAGGTAGGCTCTGTTCTGTGAAATCGCAGCCTCTTGGGGTTCATCCTTCCCATGTGGAAAATGAGGTGACTGAGGTCCAGAGAAACTGAGTCACATGCTAGAAGCCACACAGCCAGGAAGAGGTAGAGATGGGATTTGAAAAGGTGACTCGCTCCCCTGGCCTGTTTTGTGCTTTGGCCGAGTGGATAAGGCACCCACATGGAGCCTACAGCTCCAAGCATCATCAGAAGAGCACAGAGCAGCCTCCTAGCCCCTGGCCCGGACCGTCACAGCACTCACGCAGGGAGTCACACAGCGCTCATTGGTCAGGGCCTGCAAACCGTCATGTGGGCATGTGAAACTCAGTCCCTTCTCTGTGCAGACCAAGGCTCTCCTCTGAATTTATATCCCCACTTTTAAATTTTTACTTTTATTTGAAAATCCAAGTTAGAGAGAGAAGGACACACACACACATTATCTTCCGTTCCCCAAATTGCTGTAACAGCCAAAGCTGAGTCAGTCTGAAGCTGGATGCCAGCACAACAGGCAGAGGCTTGACTTGCTATGTCCTGGTGTCAGCTCCTCTTAATTCTTACTGTCTTATTGTCCTTGAAGAATCCCCCTACAGATAGGTTTTATTTAACATACACAGTGATTCTTTTTTTTAAAAAAAAATGTGAAGATGTTGCTTACGCTTAAAATTGGGAGGGTTCCCAGATCTGAGAATCTCATGAAACCCAGAAGATTGGTTGGATTTGAACTTCTGTCTCCAGTGCAACTGTGTTGGCATTTCACCTCGCTGTACAGGCTGCCCTGTGGCCTGCTGCCCTCACTTGAGCTACCCGCACTGATAGCCCCTGGCCCAGGGTTATCAAGGCCTGTCTCAGCTCTGGCTCAGCTGTTGTCGGGCCATGGGGAGCTGAGGGGAGCTGAGATCCTTGTGTGGTTCTGCCCTGCCTGGTGGGGTTGGGTGATGGTTGTGTTTCGTTGCTGCTGCCACTGGTTGGTGGAAAGTTTGGAGGGAGCTTGGCTGTATCTCACTGTTTTGGGGACCTGGTCTCTGCTGGACTTGTCGCTGACCGAGGGACGGGCACCCAGGGGATGGGCAGGCCCTGCTCGTGTGAGTCCCTGGAGTCCCTTTTTTTGGATGTTTCTCTGGCTGATTCCTTTTTGCAAAGCCCCTGCTTTCCAGAGATTAATTGTTGCCAAGTGCAACTTATTTTCAAATCCTTTCAGGCCCCATTGAAAACCCTTGGCTTTATTTTACCGTCTTTGATAAAGTCGCTGAAGGATTTTTTTATGGATTTGCCAATGATTGTCCGATTTGACAAATTGGATTCTTAGAGCTGATTCTTTGAAGAAAAGGATGCAGTGTGACAAGACAAGAAGCAGCTCAGCCTCCAATCGGGAGGATAAATACAAAAGCCAAAGCCACCCCGTCCTCTGGCTCTCCTGTGACTCCAAGGGTGTCGCAGTTGTCACTGATAATCTAATCTTTCTATGATAGGTGAGGAACAGGAACAGGACAATGGCGACCCAGCCAGGCTGCGACCATGATAGGCCTCTGATTAATAGGACTGTCCAATAAGCCTGTGGCCTCCGGACCATGATTAATGACACTTGATGTGAACTCTGACCTCCCCCAGCAGGCGCAGAGTGCGAGAGGGGAGTGCTCAGCAGGGACTGGAGTCCCCAGTCCCGCAGCCTTTGTGGCTGGGTTGGGGAGGAGCCCAGGGCCACGCAGGATTTCCCAGTTTGCAACTCTCTCTGGGAGCTGCCTCAGCCTCTTGCTCCTCCGACCTGCCGGCTCCAGCCCCGCTGCCCGGACTCGGGCAAAGGCAGCCCCCAGAAAAGCCCACCTTCTAAGCTCTCCTGGGGAAGTTTCGCCCTGGCCTGTCTCTGGGTTCACAAGGTCATAATGGATTGGGGTTCCTGTGACTAGCAGGGAGCAGTGGAGACGCCGTGGCCTGGAAACCAGAAAGGAAAGGGGGCCGTCTGAGGAGGTCTCCACCTGGCTTCCAGGTGGCACCCAGGGGGCGGGAGGGAGATGACTGGCTCCGCTCCAAGTGATCTGGCTGCAACCTTGAACTTGGCAGCAGTTGGGTCTTCTCTGCCTAATTGTCTGGGCTGTCTCTGCCCAACATGCTGGCATGGAAGAAGGTACGTTGGGGTAATGCTCTCAGCTGGCTGTTTCTTCCTGGCTTACCAGCAAGCCCTCGGTAGCAGCCCTACGTCATCGCAGCCCTCCACCCCCAGGGGGAGCAGTTGGTGTCCAGGCTCAGCTGTAATAACGATCAGATGAGGACAGCCAAGACAGGTGTTCTTCATGTGCATCGTGATGACAGCCCAAAGGCCTCCCGTGAACTGGACATGAGCCTGCCTGATGGTGGGCAGCCTGAAAGCAGGGTTGATGGGAGTGCGGTGGGGAACAGCCCTGGGAAACTGGAGCTCCACCCAAGCCCAGTGGCGGTGGTTGTCAGGACCCCTAATGAGAGAGGCATGCCAGGGCCTAACCGCAGCTCCCATGCTCACAGCACTGCTGAGTCTCAGGGGTGCCAGCTGCCTTGAGTCCCAGAGCTGAGCAGCCCTCCCACCTGGGAGGGGCTGATTTGGGAGGTGTGGCTGGATCCTGAAGTTTCTAACAAATTGCCAGGTGCTGCTTACCTGAGGACCACAGTTGGAGGACCACTGGATTAGCTATGTTGGTGGAGGAGGGCATAATCGTTCAGGGTATCTTGTTAGAAATACTGACTTCTAGGCCTGTGATGTGTTTGGTAGCCACGAACAGAATGCCACATGACAATTTGAACAAGAAAGACATTAATTCCAAATCAGTTAGACTGGAGGTAGGTAACTTCTGGTTAGGTATGGCATCTCAGTGATGTTAAAAGCACAAGCTTTTTAAAAATCTTCCTCATTGTTCATACCTTTTAGGTTTGTTGCCTCATGTTTGCAGAATGGCTGCCACAGTTCCGACCATTGTGCTTTCACACAACTACATCCAGGGCAGACAGAGTCAATCTCCCCCTCTACCCTTTACCTCGGGTGTTACTATCCTTCTTACAAGCCCAAAGTGGCCACTGCCTACCTTCAGTAAGCTCTTAGCAACAGGGATCCTGTGGCCGACCCTATTCTGGCCACCATCGGAAGCCAGGTGAGGGCTTACCTCTCCTTGAGCATGTTACTAATGGATCCAATCTGGGATTCAAGGAAAAACAGGAATGTTTCTGGACAGAGAAGAACTGTGTCTGTCCCACTTAGGGTAACCAGTTTGTCCCAGTTTTCTTAGAACCTTCCCAACTTTTAAGCTAAAAATCTCATAGCCTGAAAATCCCCTTGATTCTAGGCAAATCAAACCTGCTGTGCAGCACCAGTATCCCATATGGGCACCGGCTGGAGTCCTGGCTGCTTCACTTGTAATCCATCTCCCTGGTTATGGTTTGGGAAAGCAGCAGAAAATGGCCCAAATGCTTGGGCTCCTGCACTCATGTGAAAGACCCAACAGGAGCCCCTGGCTTCTGGCTGGCTCGGCCTTGGTAGTCGCAACCACTGGTGCAGTGAACCAGTGAATGGAAGACCTCTCTGTGTGTCTCCTCCCACCACAGGCTGTATTCCTTTCAAATAAATAACTCTTTAAAAAGAAGAGAGAAAAGAAGAAAAAAATGAAGGAAAAATTAACAAAAATCCAACAAATAAAAAAAAAATGTTTGGTCAGCCTCATTCCACTCTCCCTGGACCTTGTGAATTTGACTTTCTCCGTGATGTAATAGTTTCCAACATGATGCTAACACGTGCCGAAGTTTACACTGGGCTCGTCTCCATGGAACCAAAAGCTAGACCCCAGGTGGAAGTCATGTTCACTCCCATCCCAAGGTCAGGCGAGAAGGACACCCTGAGGGCCGGGACACGGGGTGGAGGCGGGGTTCTGGTGGCCCCCACATGCTCACAGTATACCCCTTCCTGTTCCAGCCCCAGCCTGCCCACAGGTCCATCTGCACATCTGGTCTCAGGTGCCTTTGGGGACAGAGGCGCCTCGCCAGCTCCCTTCTACCCTGAGCCTCCAGCTCTGATTGGCTTAGGTTAGTCATTCAACAAACATGATGAACAAATGATGAGGCTGTGCTCTTGACTGTGAGGCCTCAGGTCAACGCTTGAGACAACCATGTGCTCAAGGTCTAGAAACATCTCTGCCTCATCTGTGAGGCCGCAGGCTCTGGATGGGGTTGAGGCAGGGGTATAGGAGATAGAATCAGACACCCCAAGGCCTTCTGTCTTCCAGGCTCAGGCGTGGCAGACTTGCAGGGGAATGGCCTATGTCCCCTGTGCATGGTGGCAGGTAACTTTCTGACTCTCGTAACTCATTACTCATCATTAGGAATCCCGGGGTCTGGAGTTTTCCAGGTGCTTCTAGCTCTGCTATCTGCTGCAGCCAGTAGGCCCTGATCCTGTCACCAGCAATCTCCCTGCCTCACCAGGCAGACAGTTAAGTAACCCAGCAAGGAGAGGATTTGGGTTTTTAAGCTCCCCTAATTAAACCTAACACCGACCACACAGATACTGGTTCTCCCTCAGACCAGCGGGAGCGCACGGCGGTGTCCCTCCCCGACCCGCTGGGAGTGTCCCTGGGAGAATGATGTTTACGGGCCACGTGGTCCCACCTTCAGCTCTGTCCTCCCCATAGAAACTCCCATCCTAGACATACCCCTTGTGACATCTCAGCCCAGACCACACATCCCTTCAAGGAGGGAGCAAACAGGTGAAGGATGCTAGGACAGTAAGCAGATACCACACCGCCCCACTGAGAGAAACTCTGAGCATGGCCAGTGGGTATAGTGGCTAGGCTGTCACTTGGGATGCCTACAGCTCCTAGCAGATAACCTGGGTTTCAAGTCCCAGCTCTGCTTGCCAGTGAAACTTCCTGCCTGTGTGCACCTTGGGAGACTGTGCGCAATGCCTTGCACAGCTGTGTGCTCCTGGTACCCCTGGCTCCTGCCTGGCCCAGTCCTAGCTGTTGCAGGCTTCTAGGGAATAAACCAGTGGATGGGAGGGCTCCTCTCTGCTTCTCTCTTTAAATTTTGTACAAACCTGGTGTCGACAGCCCCCATCACTTTCCTTCTCAGGGCAGAAAGCAAAGCTGGCACAGAGAGCAAATTGAGGGGAGCTTAGCAGCTGAGACCATGCAAGTAGCATTGCAAAAGTGTTTATGTGAGTGTTTGGGGATCAGCTTCACAGGGCTTCTTTTAAGAAAATGCATGTGGAGAATGGGGCTAGCCTAGTCCAAAGGTCAGATGCGGATCCCCTCCCAGCATGCCTGGGGGTACTGCACTGGCCCACTGCCCTTCTCCCGTGTACGCTCCTCATGGCTGAGTCCTGTGCCCTCTGGGTTGGGTGGTGCTGCATGCTAGGCACCACTGCCCCATAGTCTGCCAGGGAGGGCGCCCTTGGCAATCCAGGCTTTGCCTGTCTGGAGAAGAACCAGTTTCAGGGCTCAGCCATCCTGTGCCATTCCCTGTCTTCACATCCACTCCCACCAGGATGTTTTACATATTTTAATTAAAGTGCCACCCTGGCTGCCAGGGCCTCCGATAGATGGCTCCCATCCGGGGGAGGGGCAGGGCGGCAGCGAGGTGAGACATTGTATCTGAAAACATTCTCCTGCCCCAGGGAACATGCTGGCTCCCAGCTCCGGAGGCTGGTTCCAGGAGGAGAGGCACAGCGGCAGGCGGCAGGTGCACCGTGGGTGGAGAAGGCAGGGCTGGGGCGTGGGAGAGGAGTCAGGTAGGAAGTACCATGAGTGGTTCCTGAGCACCGAGCACCGGCTGGCTGGCGGGCTGTGGGCAAGCCCGCTTCTTGCAGACACCCAGTCCTGCGGACACTCCTTAGCGGTGTCAAATTGTGACAAATGGCACGGGGAAAAGTGGCTGGGTGGCAGCTGCCGCATCTCCGCGGGAAGCAGGTATTTTTAGCACTGCGCCTTGGGGCTCTGGGGCTGGGTTAATTAATCATGGTGAACAGTAACAAGTTTTGTTCTTGATACCAGTCCCCACACCCTGTGCCAGCCTTGGGCCCCATTCCGCAGACTGAATACCAGCTGCAGAGGCAGAAGTCGTGCCCAACTGCAACAGCTCTGGACAGTCCTCATGTGGCCCTGGGGGGCTTGTCACCCAGCCCAGGCTAGGGTGCTGTAGGGCTTGGCCCAGAGCCCTACACTGTCTCTAGCAGCAAAGGCCTCCCCTACGCTCCTCCAGCCTGTTTTTGCCCCAGACCTTTCACTTTGCTGTTCCTTCTGGAACTCCAGCTCCAAATCTTCCCCTCTGTCTGTGCTCAAGGACCAAAGGCCCCCAAGAACACACCCTCATCCAACAGGCTTCCTATCATCTGGCCCAGGTTGTTGCCATTGGAGACTTAGCACCAGGCTGGATTGTCTGTGGTGAGGGTTGCTCATTCTGCTATTGCAGTGCCAGCTGTCTGCAACGTGACCTTGTCTGTCTTCTTCACTCTCTTGAATCCCTGATGCTTGACTCAGCACACCTAAGGTAGATATTCGGCAAATGGCATTGAACAAACCGGTGGTGGGATGGGTGGCTGGGGGCAGATTCTAGCTGATGGGGTGCTAAGAGCGTCTAGCTTCCTTTGAACATGGGACAGGAAGGTGAACACTGCTGTAGGGCCCTTGTCCTGATTCCAGACAGGATCAAGGTTCATTTCATCTGCAGAGGGGGAAGCTGTTGGGGTAGGGCCAGGACAGCAGATGGTACCCATTCCTGGTCAGGGGCAGGGCCCAGTAGCAGTAGTGCGCAGACCTGGTAGGGCTCATCCAGGCACTCTGCAAACTTGCCAAGCACTCCATCCAGGCATATAACCCTCCCCTGCATCTCCTCGGAGCCGACCTGCCCACCTTCCCCTATATGCCCCCATCATTTGAGATGCTGAGAGGCCCAGGGCAGGGGATGCCTGCTGACATGAGTCCATGCCAGGTGGGGTTATGATTCCTTGCTCGTGATATCTTGATAGGGTCACACTGATCGGCCTTCTTCTTTCCCTGGGATACACGGAAGGAGACTCTGGAGGAGGGCCCAGATTCTGTGAAGCTTCTAGAACACTCAGGACATGTACATGGTGTGGCCCTGCTGAGGACACAGCCCTGAAGCCTCAGGGGGATCACAGGCTCGGCACCTTCTGGTGGCTGCCTCCACCTGCTCTCCTCACCACCCTCTGTATGCCAAGACTACCTGAGGATCCCTGCCCCTGTGGGTATATTGGACCCTAGCTAACCCATGCTTTCCCCATTCATACAAACCTATGAGACAATGGACCAACGGAGCATGCATAGTAAGAGTAACAATAACTTATTGTAGTTCTCAGCAATTGCAACCTAGTTTCTCTTTTTATGACGCCAAGAACTTTTACCCTCTCATTTAAAGACAGCACTTACTGACTTTTTTCGGCATATCTAAATTGCCAGCATCCCTACTCTGGTGTTGGGGAGCCATTATCAAGTAAGGAAAAGGAATATCACAACGGTCACTCTTCTCAAACACACACACACACAAAAAACACAGAGACAGACACCCCAGGGGTGCTTCTAACAGCCACAGGCAGAATAGGAGCCAGTACACTGTGCCAACCTCCCAGAGGGTAGCAGGAACCCAGTCCCTTGAGCCATCGGCACCACCTCCCATGGCTGGCGTGGCAGGAAGCCAGAGTCAGGAGTGAGAGCCAGGGACTGAACCCAGGCACTCTGGGGCAGGAGGCCAGACTGCCCTTTTGCTGCTTTTCTTTCACAGCTCTAGTGGAGACAGCATTCCATGTCGGAGACAAAGAGGCAGAAAATTGGAGACAGGCAGAAGCAGAAAACTGTCAAATGACAAAGTCTGGAAGACAGGGATGCATTCTTTAGTTTGCTGATTCGAGAAATGTTTATTGAGAACCCTACTATTTGCCTGCCCACATGCTCACAGGTGCCTAACTAATGCAGCATAAGACCACGGGCTGGTTCTGTCCACTCCTCATCCCACCTGGCTCCTAGGTAGGGAATCCAGAGGTTGCTGTTTGCACTATGACCAGTAGGTGTCACTATGTCAGCAGGAAAGCCAGGAGGAGCCAGGATTTGCCCACATTTGATGCTGTCTAGGTAGGTACCTGAGCTCTGTTACGCGCAGGGTACCAGGCAGGAGGCATGAGGGTGCCCAGGGTGAGAGACACACAGTCCCTGTCCTCACGGAGTTTACTGCTCTGTCAAGAACCTGGAAGGACAAGCTCCTGAGCCAAAAAGAGGGAGAAGACAGCAAGTGACTGCATGAGTGCCGTGCTAGCCAGAAACCTCAGAGGAGCCATCCCTCGCCGCCTCACCTTCCAACGGAAGGGAGAGGCCCCGAGAGGGAAGGTGCTTCTACTGGGGTCACACAGCAGTTCCAGATCCCCTGATGCTTACCATAATGCTCTTTCCTTTAAACATGTGTCTGAATCAATGGTGTTGCTCTGTTCATCTTGGGATTAAAAAAAAAATCCCCCCTTTGTTTAGCTGTTGAGTCTGACCCCGTCTGCAGGGCACTTGACCCAGGCCATTCTGCATTTTGGAAAGGATAGCACCCTCACCTGGCCCTGTGGCACTCCCAGCACATCGGCTGCTTGGGGCAGCCCTTCCCTGCCCATGATGTTGGCAGCCCGAGGGTGGCTGTGGTGAAAGTGCTTCCACCACAGATGTGGGCAGCACATGTGTGTCTCATGGTGGAAGGCATCGCAAGGCCAGAGTGCATGACGGACAAGAGGAGACCAAACTCCTTCTAGGACTCAGGCCTGATATAACAGTATTTACCCATTCACACTCGCTTCTCCAAGCCTCACCTCTAGATGCTGGTACATGGTGATTCTATTTCAGTATGAGTCAGGGGGAGGGGGCCGTCATTTAAGCTGCAGCACCAGGTTGCTCATGTGGGTACTGGTGCGGGTGTGGTCGTGGTTGCCGATTCTAATCCAGCAGCAATACCAGGAGAGTGGGGAGGAAGACGACCGCACGCAGTTTTGGATGGGCTGGCTTGGCGGCTCGTTGTTGGAGGTGTTTCAGGTCTGGAGCCGACAGAGGTCTGGGCAAGAGGCTGAGATCTGAAGGTGAAGGGTGGGTCCCCGATGAAACCAAAGTGAGTGAACTAGAGGCGCTTCCCTCCAGCGTTGCTATCAGGGAAAAAGGGCAAGTTCATGTTTCTGTATGCTTCACCTCCAGCTCACCAGAACTCATGCAGGGGGCACTGCTAGGGTTTGTCCCCACCGAAACCCACCAAGGCTTAATTTCTCCACGCCGTTGTGTTGGGAGGCAGACCCAAGGGGAGGTGTCTGAGCTGTGGAGATAGAGCCTTTTCAGGGGGACAGTTCTCCCTCCTGGGAATCTGGCGTCTCTCCTACACCTGTCCACTTGCCCTTCCCTTCCCGCCACGAGGCCTCACAGGAAGCTGAACGGTTCGGGCCACCTGACCTTGCACTCCAGACCCGTGAGCCACAATAAGCCTCTTCCCCGTCCCAGGGATGGTGTTACAGCAGCAAAAAATGAACTAAAGGGCAGGCATGGCGGATGGGGTGGGGGCTGCTGCTCTTGCTCACTCTGGACCCCTGGTCCTAGAGCACAGTGCATTCAGCACTTCCTGAGAACCGCGGGATCTGTTTGCACCATGCAGACTGAAATCAGCCAGTGCGTACCTTCATTCTGACTCCTGGGGTCATCTAGAATTCTGGCATCACTGCAGGAAATCAGACTTTCAGAATGTAAGAGCTGAAAGTAGGATCTGACACCCTCTCTAACAATGCCCTTGCTTTACTGCTAAGAAACCAAAACCCAGCGCTTCTCCAGGACCCTTGCTAGTAGGGGAGACCAACAAGTCCTGGAAGCCACTGAGCCTGGCCCTCCCTCCCTTGTGCTGGCTGCCTTGGAATCAGTTTATCCCTTGGGCTAGAAGAAAACCTGAGTTCTGGTTCTACAAGGGCAGTGAATTGCCAAGAAGCCACATTCAAGAGAGTAATTTTGATAGATGAGCAAAACTCTAGGTAACTGACCCTGGAGGCTGAAACGTGCAAATGAGCAGAGCGTTTTTGTCTTCCCGATTGGCCGAAGGGGTTCTGAGGTCACAATGCATGGGATTGTTCCACTCCACTGATCTAGCATGGGATTGTTCCACTCCACTGATCTGGCTGATCCCTGGCTCCCTCTCTGTCCAACCGGGAAGTGAAACCATGGAGCCTGTCTATCAGGCAGGTTCCATTCTCATGAAGGTCAATACCTTGCAAGGGAAGAAGATGGTGGAGAGTGGCCTCCAGTCCGGAGACTTCTCCCTACCCCAGTCCTGGCCTTCCTGCCTTCCCCCACCAGCCAACCTGGAGATCCTGCAGGAAAAGGTGGCTGGGGTGCAGCGGGAGCTGGAAGACTTCAAGAAGGAGGTGCTGAAGGCCATCCACTTTCTGGAGGATGCCTTCCACAAGATGGACGGCGCCCTGGCACAGCAGGAAGAGCAGGCGGCCCGGGTGAAGCAGCGGCTGCGCGAGGAGGAGGACCGCGGCATCGTGCGCAACAAGGTCCTCACCTTCCTGCTGCCGCGCGAGAAGCAGCTCCGGGAGCACTGCCAGCGGCTGGAGCACCTGCTGCTGGGCAGGAGCTGCCACGGCTTGGGCGTCGCCAAGAGGAACCAGGTGGAGTGAGCCGCTGGCGCCGCCCCAGCTGGGCTGCGTGCAGAGAGCTTCTGATGAGACGGACAGGCCCTGGGTCTCACCCACTGACTTCCCTCTCCCTGTTCTCCATTGCTTCCCTTCCACAAAAATAACACTTTGCCGAGATGCGAAGAGATCCTAATACGGTTATTTGGCGAGGTTGCATTTCTCCAGCCTCATCAAGGAGGGAGGCACCCTGCCCCACCCCCTGCCCCACCCCCTGCCAGACGTTTGACTTTCACCTTGAGCCATTTTCCTGTTTGTAATGGTAATATTGTTTGTATGTACAGCATTTTAAAAGATATTCTTAAACAGATTGTGTTGAACACATGCACCTTTCTGCGACACGCTCACGACGTGTCTTGGCACCTGTGTGCAGCCAGGGGTCGGGTTGTTTGTCTATACCTGCAGTTCCTCACCCCTTGGCTTTCCCCAGGGCTCGCTCTGGGTGAAGGTCAGCTCTCACTTGGCTCTGCTTCCCACATGGGCTTCTCGGCTTCCTCTCCCACTCGTTTGCAGACCTGGCCGGTCCGTGTAGCCTTGCTTGTTGAGCCTCTCCGGGTGGAACACTGAGCTCTGGATGCAGCAACACCCATAAGGATGTGCCACCAATTTCCATGTTTGAACAGGGGCAGGTCGCAAATACATCATCCCTCTTGCCTCCCGGGCCCCTCGAAGGTGAACGCTTTTTCCTATGAAACACAGGTAGACTGGGGGCTGAAAGCTAAGCCCTGCACTCGGGGTTCCCACACTAGTAAGTGACAGGACTGTGGTTCATGACCAGGTCACCCATGCTCGCTCGTGGAGACCTCCCTCTCCAGGTACATACAGGCTGCTGCTTCTGGAGGACTCAGATCATCAGGTGCCTTGCGGACCAGTCACTGTCATTGTACCTTTTAATTCTAGTTAGCCCTCAGTTTTGCTGATCTACATGTTCTGCTGCAGCATGAGTGAGGAGCCTGCAGGCCTGGGCAGAGTCACTGTCTTCCTTGCCCTCTGACCTTTCACTGTGGCCTCGTCCTCCCTCTGCTGTCTCACAGACTCTAAATCTGATGCCAACAGCTGGATCCCCCAGCTGGACCTCCCCACAGCACCTGATCTGCAGTTCATCTGCATCCATCCGCCGACCACCCAACTGGCAGGAGTGTGTCCTGCCCTAACTTTAGGTTGCTTCTGCTTCAGAAGTCTGGCTACAGCCATGTTCCTGATAGTGCTAGCAAGAGCAGTAGTGCTGCTCCAAAGAGGCAGTAAGACGACAGAAAATCCCAGGAACCAGCCTTGACCCTTGGCAGGCAGGTTATTCAGTTTCAGATGCCGAGGAAACCAAAGCTCAGAGAAGCTAAGTGACTTGCCAGGATCACACAGCTGGGAGCACCTGTGCTCTTCACCAGCCTGTGGCATCTTGGGAAGCCTCCAGGGGTGTGATAGTCACTGCCTGAGCCCTGGGGTCGCTGAGGCAAGCTCTGCGGGGAGGCGGAGCTTGTTGGGGAAGGGTGATTCCCAGGAGGGCACTGCTGTGCGTGTACACAAAAGGATCTGAGAGGGAGTGCTTGGCTGGCCCAGAAGCGCCTCTGCCGTATGCACAGGAGCCTGGATCTAGTGCTAGCCATAGGTTCAACATGTCGGGCAACGGCCCAGGAATGAGGGTGTCTGGGGGGCTTCACTAACAGGTGCCAGTCCGGCCGCATCTGCAGCCGCCTGTCTTTAGTCCTGGTCCAACACTTTAAGCAGGATCTTGGAGGGCGTGGGGTGTGTCCAGAGGGTGGACCTCCTCGAGGGATTGGGGACCTTTGTAGGACACTGTCATGACCTTGCAGGTGCCCGGGGGCTTCAGGGGGTTGATAAATGTTCCCAGTTAGCCTGCCTGTGTCAGGAACCAGTGGAGGGACACACAGGAGTATGGTCTTAGTGCCAGTAAGCTTCCTTAAGAAGGTCATGTGGGGTCTTGCTGCCCTCATCCCTCAGCTGGGTTTCTAGGCACAGCACTCTGATCAGAAATTGCTCTTCCATGTGGCCAGCGTATTGGCTCAACAGGCTAATCCTCTGCCTGGGTACTAGTTCTAGTCCAGCTACTCCACTTCCCATCCAGCTTCTTGTTTGTGATCTGGGAAAGCAGTCGAGGGATGGCTCAGGTCCTTGGGACCCTTCACCCACGTAGGAGACCCAGAAAAAGCTCTTGGCTTTGGATCATCTGCTCAGCTCTGGCTGTTATAGCCATTTGGGGAGTGAATAAGTAGATGGGGTATTTCTCTCTGTGTCTCTCCTCTCTGTAAATCTGCCTTTCAGATATAAATAAATCTTGAGAGAGAAATCTCTCCTCCTCCCTGGGGAGACAGCTGGGAAACCTACTGGCTTGCAGTTCCTTCCTTAATGAAAGACAAGAGCAATGAGGAAGAGTTAGACCTTCATCCTTTTAGGGTAGAGCAGAGGACAAAAGACGGGTGCTGGCAGAAGGCAGTTGGGGTCCCAGGCCTTGGTAAGAAACAAGGGTAACGCTGTTGTGAATTCCAGATCAGCAGGACTGGGGCAGAAACATCCTGGAAAACCGTGCACATTTCAAAAGTGGATCTGGTGTTGGACCAACTCCTTGGAGGCCACCTCTAGACACTTGCAATGGGCTGGCTGATAAACGAGTCTTTGTTTTCCCAGGGCCTTGAGCCAGGCAGAGAGTTTATGCTAAGAATGTGATTTATGGGAGGGCGTGGGTCAAGCTCTATCAATTTGACCTCTAGAGGAGCTAGAGACCGAATAACTAAGGTTGGGCACTCGGATACCCCACGACTGCCTGATAAACCACTGACAAAAGCCCCAACACGGAGACCCCATGCATTTCCTTCTCGATAACCCTGCGTCTGTGCGGTCACACACTGACAGCAGTGGCCCCCAAGAGGGGATAGCTGGAAGCACACGCCGGGCACCCCCTGGACTCTGCTTGTGCAGATCTTGGTCTCTTGTCTTCCAGCTGGGATCAGCTGTGAGTGTGAGAGCAGCTTTTCTCAAGTCTGCGAGGTTGAGCACTCCATGGAACCTGAGGGTGGTCTTGGGGTCTCCCCTCGTGCAACGCCAGATGATGCACTTGGCATGCAACCATGTGAGCTGTGCCGACACCGTACTCCCCAGGGCAGATGAAGAAGCTGGGATACAGGCTCAGCAGCTTGCCTGGGAGGTGAGAGCAGCTTCACTGAGCTCTGTCTCTTGGCTACCAACCCCCTAACACAGGAGGGAATCCTGGAGTGCTGCTCTGGGTTCCCTTTGCCGGAAGAGCCCTCGAGGGTGGTCCCAAAACTTCCCGGCTCTCTGTCAGTCCTCCAAGAATGATGATGATGAGGAAGTGCTGGGGGAAGAACCAGACTTTCCTGGAGAGCACAGGTGTACATCTGTCTGGGTGGGGCTAGATGCTCTACCTGGAGACGCATGGGTGTCAGGCCACAGGGTCTGTCTCTTATCCTTCCCCGTCCCCATGCCCATATGATGGCTGCAGGAACTTCAAAACTGTGTCATTGCTCAACCACTTGAAAAACAGGAAAAAGGTGTCAGACTTTCCTTTGCAAGATTCCTCTTTTTTTCCCCCACTCCTCAGGAGAAATTTTCCAGAAATCCCCTGGTAAATTTTCTGTGACATTTCTTTGGCCAGACCTGGGTCACTTGCCACCCCAAACCAATTATGAGCAAAAAGAAAAAAAAAAAACCCCGCAACGCAGCTCCTGGTTCAAGTCCTTGGGCCTCTGCATCCATGTGGGAAACCAAGAAGCAGCTCCTGGCTGCTGGCTTTGGATAGGGCAAACTCCGGCCGTCAGCAGGTGGAAGATCTGTTTCTCTCTGCCTCTTCTCTATCTGTAGTTTTGCCTTTCAAATAAATTTTTTTTTCAAAATAACAAAAGGCATAAGGGACCATCCCACGCTGCAATATGAATGAGCTGTGAGAACCTGATGCTATGTGAGAGCAACAAGACAGCAAAGGCCATGTTTGTGTGCCCACACACGGAGACTGTCCAGGGTGGGCGAACTCATGGAAGTAGAGAGTAGAAGCTGCTGAGGGTCATGAGTGGGAACAAGAAGACAGACTAACTGCTTCTAAGTGTGAGTTTTCTGTCTGGAGTGACAAGATTCATGTAAAGTTATTGTGTATTATCTATAATTGAATTGTATGGTGTGAATTATCAATAAAGCTGCTTTAAAAATAAAGTATAAGGGGCCTGGTGCAATAGCCTAGTGGCTAGTCCTCACCTTGCACATTCCGAGATCCCATATGGGTGCTTTTTTGTGTCCTGGCAGCCCCCCCTCTCATCCAGCTTCCTGCTTGTGGTCTGGGAAAGCAGTCAAGGATGGTTCAAAGCCTGGGGGCCCTACATCCAAGTGGGAAACCCGGAAGAAACTCCTGGCTCCTGGCTTTGGATAGGCTCAGTTCCAGCTGTTGCGGCCACTGTATATCTGCCTTTTCAATAAAAATAAATCTTTTAAAAGGCTAAATAAAGTCTAAGTTCAACTATACAATCGAACAAAAGGGAAATGATACTACGATATACAATTTAATACTGAGATCTCAAGCATGGACCTTTTTTCCCAAAAGATTTATTTACTTGAAAGAGTTAAAAAGACAAAGAGGCAGAGAACTCTTTCATCTTCTGAGCGGGGATGACTGCACTGGCCGGAGCAGGGCTTGTCTGTAGCCAGGACCGTGGCACTCCATCTGGGCCTCTCGCGTGGGAGGCAGGGGCCTAAACACGGGTGATTGTTTGTTGCTTCCCAGGCATGGCAGCAGGGAACTGGATTAGCAGCAGAGCTGGTGGGACTTGAGCTGATGGTGCGCACGTAGGATGCCAGCATTTCCAGATGGCGTCTTAATCACCTGCACCGCGATGCCAGCCCCAGGACTGAGACTGTTCCCAAGTTGTGTTTAGTTTGTAGACATTCTGGAACCACAGGAGGTCCAGAAGCTGCTTAGGTTATGCATGTCAAAGGCGCCTCAGGGACTGGCCACAGTGGTAGCACAACTGACACCTGGATCAAAGCCACCTAACCATCGCCCTCGTGGTCGGTCCAGGAGCTTGCCAGTCTGCATGAGGCTTTGTGTTGGTGGGTTCCACACTCCATTCCTGAGGTCCAGGAGGGCTCTGACGGGCTGCACAGCAGCGTCATGATGCGGTACCCACAGTGCAGGTGACGGTTGTCATGTGACCAGGAGGGGATCAGGGGACTGTGTCTATAGTACATTCTCCCAAAGCCTACACGAGCAACCTTCAGTCTCCTTGTCACCGTCTTGTCCACCAACTCCTTCCTTTTTAATCCCTCGGGGCACTTGAAGAGGGTAGTAAACCCATTTTCCATTTCCCAGTGGGCATTACTAGCCAGTGGGACTTCCTGGCCACCCTGAGCCATGAATGGCTACTGAACATCTGGGACACAGCCAGTGGGACTTAGACTGACTCTTAGATTCTGTGTCAGTGTAATTAGTGACAGGTGACCACTGGCTACAGCATCAGAGCCTCAAGCTCCCAGAATTCCTCATTGAGGAGGATGATGCTGTCTGCCTCGCAGCATCATTAGGTGAACTACTGGAGGCAATGCAGGTATGGTAGGGTAATTAACTGTGATTTTTAAATTACAGCTTGATATCCAACCCAAGAAGATAGGCTGTGTCTTCCGCCTCAGGGACTTTGATTTTCGGGGTCCCAAGCAGATGTTGCCAGCAACCGGGCAGGGAACATTGGCAGGTGCACTTGAGAGACTGGATCACAGAGAGGAATAATGTGGGATCAACCCAAAGTGCACCGTGGTGGGAGCAAGGGACTCAGTGGGCAGACGGCGGGGGAGGCACAGCCCAGAGCAGAGACCAGATGGGGATCTAGAAACTTCCATCCTACTCTGAGTGCTGGGATGGAGGTGTGGGGCCCAGATGCCTTATTCTTCGGTTGTAAGAGGCCGACCCTCTCTCTTCCCACCCCCACCCCATCCCACCTCACTCTCTCAAGTCACATTAATAAGCACACATTAATAAGTAGAATTCCCCACGGAGACCACCACTGTGCCTCCTTGGGTCCCATATTCCTGAACCAGACTGCAATGGGGTGGGGGTGGGGAATGGGGAAGAGGGTTAGAGTCTGAGGGTCAGAGCTTGGTTGTGGTGGATGCAGACCCCAGGCACACTGGAAACAAACCGGGGAGGTGTCTGTGCTCCCCCGGGGTGCGGCAGCCTAGGGGAGAGTGGAGCCCATGCAGGGGTACCCAACTTCCCCACACACGTGTCCTCACAGACCAGGTTCTCAAGGCAGCCCTGGCAGTCCGGGCTGGGGCCAGGGAGGCTGGGCCAGCGGGCAGACCTGCTGGCGGTGACCTGCTGGCAGTGTCCTTGGCTCGTCTGTCCCCAGCCAGGACGGTTATTGCTTCAGGAGGGGTATGGCCCCGTTTCTGAGTTTGACAGTTCTGGTGGAGTCAAACATGTCTCCACTAAATAAATTAAATCTCTCCGGGGCAGATCAATATTTAATGTGGGGCTTAAAAAGACCGACTCAGGAAATGAGTTTAAAAGTGGAGAATTTGCCTTAGGTAGCAATTTCTGAAATACAGTGGTATCAGGGGACAGATTATTCAAACTCAAGCCATGGATAATATAAAAACACTTGAACAAGCCGAGTGCTGCTTCCCATGCACTGGAAACCCCGCATCTCTCACTTTCTTTGTGTGCCACTCACAGCAGATGAGCATCAGGTGAGAGAACTTAGAGCAGCTCTGCTCCTGGGATGACCATTCCCGTCCACCTGTGGCAGACATCACTAATCCATCCCAGTGCTTTTTCCTCCTCTGAGATGGATGCAGATTCGTGTTTTCATTGTCTCAGCACAGCTTAGGGAACCAGAGCTGTGCTGGATGTGATACATCATGGAGTCTGGATCCCTCATTTAGCGCAAGGGAAGGTCAAGGTCATCCAGTGAGTTAGCAGCTGCTGCTGCACCGGGGCCATCCGTCTGCTCCTAAGGCAGGGCTCTCCCCCACGGGAATACACTGGAGGTTGGGAGTCCCTCGTGGCTCTCTCTCGATGACCCCTCTGTGGGCCACACAGGGCTTTGCAGCGGCAACACTGAATTTTGTTCTAGAAATACTTGGAGAGTCTTTCAGAGGTGCGGGAGAGCAGTGAGCAGTTCATCCAGTTCTGCTCTGTCCTTCATGACGAGTTCAAACTCTGGCCAAGTAGCTTGCTGGAAAACACAGAAATGGAAGCTCTCTCCAGTCCATCGGGCACACATCCTGATCCTGGAGGTCTCGTCTCACAGGAATCGCCATACTTCTGCTTTCTAGTTAGACTCTCAAGTATAAGGCTGGCCAGAGGTGTCTGTTTTACAAGATACACAGCATCTAGCTTTCATATATTTTGATGTTTCTAGCACACCTTCAGATTTTTAACTTTCTAATAATAGGTTGGCTGATGAAAAAGATTGGGTTTTAATTCTCTACACAAATGGATATATGGGAACCCCAAGGGGCGTCATTTTGTGTGAAAGTCTTTTTTAATGAATTTCCTGTGTACACGTGTGAGTTCAAAATGAGTTTCTAAGGAAGGAAAGATTCTCTTAAAGAGAGGAACAGTGTCATGCGTAAAGCTGACAGCATCAGCATTTGAGAGGGGCGCTTGTTTGAGTCCTGGATGCTTCAGTTCTGGCCCAGCTCCCTGTTAATGTGCCTGGGAACACGGTGGAGGAGGGCCCATGTGGGCGACCTGGAGGAAGCCCCTGGCTCCTGGCTATGGATTGGCCCAGCTCCACTGTGGCCATCTGGGATATGAACCAGAAGATAGAAGACCTCTTTTTCTCTCTGTGACTCTCCTCTTTCCTTCTATAACTCTGCTTTTCAAGTAATTAATAAATCTTTAAGAAGAGCACTATTGGAGTGGATGTTGTGGCACAGCAAGTTAAGTCCTCACCATCTCATACTGGAGTCCTACGCTTCAGTTTCAGATCCAACTCCTGCTGATACACACGGTAGGAAGTGGCAGGTGATGTTCAAATCCTTGAGTTCCTGTTACCCACATAGGCTGACTAGGGAAAGCTCTAGGATCCTGGCATCAGCCTGGCCCAGTCCTGGTTGGTGCAGGAATTGGGAGTGAACCAACGGAAGATTTGTCTCTTTGCCTTTCAAAGAAACAAAACCAAATATCTTTTGAAAGAGTACTTTCAGGGGCTGGCAGAGTGGTTCAACAGGTGAATCCTCTGCCTTGTAGCACCTGCATGCCATATGAACATTGATTTGTGTCCTGGCTGTTCCACTTTCCATTCAGCTCCCTGCTAATGACATGGGAAAGCAGTAGAGGATGACTCAAGTCCTTGGGACTCTGCATCCATGTGGGAGACCTGGAGGAAGCGCCTCCTGGCTTCAGATTGGCTCAGCTCTGGCTGTTGCAGCCATTTGAGGAGTGAACCAGTAGACGGAAGATTTCTTTATCTCTCCTCTGTGAAATCTGACTTTGCAATAAAAATAAACAGATCTTAAAAACAAATACAGGGAAAAGGCCACCTTTAGTGGAAATGAAGTGATGAAGGTTGGTGTTCAGTGTAGCAGATAGAGACCACTGGAGGCACCTGCATTCTGTATCAGAGGGCCTGGGTTTGAGTCCCAGCTCTGCTTCTGACTCCAGCTTCCTGCTAGTGCATACCCTGGGAAGCCTCAGACAATGGCTCAAATACTTGGCTTCCTGTTGCCCATGTGGTTGAGTTCTTGGCTCCTGACTTAATCTTGGCTATTGTGAACCCTCTAAGGAGTGAACCAAAAGCTGGAAGAACTCTATTTGCCTTTACAATAAAATGCATACATACATACATACATAAAATGCTGATTCTGACACTTGTCAGACTAGAGGCAAGCTGTGAAGATTGAATGGAGTCATGCCTACAAGGGACAAAGCCAGGCCAAGGGCATGGACTGGCAGCCCTAGAGGACCGGGTTGGATATGGGGGGTGAGGAGTAGAGACAGATGCTGCCTTGGCACAAGAGTACTGGCAAGGTGCTCCTGGCAGATTTAAACCAGCCCATCGGCCACTGAGGATGCTGCGATATTTTAGGGATGGCAGCCCCAAGGAACGCCACGTGTTACAAAAGTCTCCTTCCTGAATTTGCCACTGGGTGTTATTTTTATGTCACTGTTCTGTTATCCAACTTCAAAATATACAGCATGTTTATGTTGCCTGTGCTGAGCATATATTTTTATTTTATTGCTTACCATGTGGGTGACATTTGGTTATTGAATGTCTGGAGAATTGAACCGGTTGTGGCTTTTTTCTTTTTATTCTTCCTTTTGCAAGTGCTTGCTCTGATGTATTAATCTTTACAAAAGGAATGAGACAGGACATATGCATTTAAACTCACACACACACACACCACAGTGCCATTTGATCTCACTCTGCGGGTGTGTGGCTACATTTGTAAGAGCTGGCAGATCTGAAATAGGTGGTGTGAACTGAGTCAGGTGGGGCGCAATGAAGCCCACCACCTCTTGGGGATTAGGTTTAGTGGCGGGGGAATAACACACATTTTTGTCTTCCATCTGTGAAGGACACACCAGGCAGGAGTCAGGAGGAGACCACTGCGAAGGCTGAGTTGGAAGGGACCCTGGGGATGCATTTCCGTGTCTTTAACAAGCTAGACATACGTTTTATGGTGCTTTGTATCTTATAGGTCCATCAATCTACCTAGCAGCCCATGGAACTTCCGATTGTGGGCTCAGTCAATGGTTATGGAATTAAGGAGCAAAAGTGGGGAGGAGACAAAAGCCATTCACCGAGGTCACACCCTATGTAAGACACACTAAGTCTCCCAGCACCCCCACAAAAAACCCTTTGTATGCACCCGTCTTCAGAATAGACGGAATGGTGTTGCTCAGAAAATTAGCCATGGAACTGCCACGGCCCACCTGTTCCTTCCTGGGGTGGACCCAAAGGATTGAAAGCCAGTTGTCAAGTACTTGTGCTGCAGGACTCTCCACGGTTAACCAGACAGCAGGCACCCCTGTCAGCAGGTGGCTATAGGAACAACAGGTGGTGTGTATAGAAATGGCACATTATTCAGCCTAGGGAGGAATGAAGTATGGATACGTGCACTATCAGGTGGGTGAGCTCTGACAAACATGTCTGGTAAGCAAAGTCAGACATGGAAGGTCACATATTCCATGTACATGCAGTACCCAGCATAACTGAATCCAGGCAGATGGAAAACTGATGGATGGTTGCTGGGGCAGGAGGGGAAGGAACAGGGAAATAGCGGGCTAGTGGGACCAACTTCCATTTGTGGCAAATTATTATTTTTTTTTAAGGTCTACTTATTGGAAAGTCAGAGTTACTGAGAGAGAAGGAAAGACAAAGTGGGGCAGTGGGTAGATACAGAGAGATCTTCCATCTACGGGTTTACTCCCTAGATGTCCACAACAGCTGGCTGGGCCAGGCTGAAGCCAGGAACTTTATCCAGGTCTCTTACATGAGTGCAGGGACCCAAGCTCTTGGACTGTCCTCCACTGTTTTCTCAGGCCATTAGCCTGAGAACTGGATGGGAAGGGGACCAGCAAGAACTCGTATATGATGCCAGCAAGGCAGGCAGCAGTTTTACCCACAGTAGTATAATATGAACCTCACTTTGGGGCCGATTCTAGTGTTTCAAAGTTAGATAACAGGTGTTGTTAACTATATGCCATTGGAAGGGTATACAATGCCATTGAATTGTTTTCACTATTATAAATTTTTGTTTGTTTTTACTTTGTTTTTACTATGCGCACACACACACAGACTGATCTTTTATCTGCTGGTTCACTCCCTAAATGGTTACGACAGTCAAGATTGGCCAGGCTGAATCCAGGAAACTAAATCCCCAACCAGGTCTCCCACCCAGGCGGCAGGTCCTTAAGCCATCACTTCCCAGGGTCTGCATCAGCAGGAAGCTGGGCTGATTGGAAGAGGAGCAGCTGGGACTGCACTCTGTACAGACTGTATCACAACCAGAGACTTAGCCACCACTCCACACACCCACCCCGAACTTTCAACTAGAAAATGCCAAATTTCTGTGACTATTACTGCTATTATTTTCATCGGATTCTGCTCTGCCAGTGATGGGAGGGGACGAGATCCGAAGATTCACAGAGGACTCAGCCTTGGAGATGGCGAGAAGGGCCAGGAGGGGAGGTGGGAGAGGAAAGCCAACAGAATGGGGCAGTTAGGAGAAAGGCGGTTAGGACAAATACAGTGAGTGGACTGATAGAACCCAAGGTGTAACCTCTCAGCTGCAGCTGCCTGCTGGAACCTTCTGTGAAACCTCTGAAGGAACCAGTCCTTGGGCCCCATGCTTAGGCCACCCAGTTGGTCCTAGAAGGGTCTGGGCAGGGCTGAAACAGAGTAACCCTGAGTACTGTACCGTGCAGCCGTGGCGGATGGAGCGCCACAAGTGTGGATTTCGGGTGGTTGATGCTCTCAGGCCGCAGGATGCATGGTCCAGGCTTCTGCCTGCCTAGCCTCTAAGAGTATCCTCCCCAGCACATAGTGGGCTCTTTGAGCACATACTGGCTGCAGACCCAGGCCCTCTCTGGCAGCCCTGGGTCCTGAGCAAGGGGAGTTTGTAGCTGCCCTGAAAGGTGGTGGGTGGGAAACTGCTGGGCCGTGTGCACTGGGCCTCCTGGGGCTGAGGACAACCTCAGATAGGGCTATAGAACAGCTTGAGCCACTCCCAAAGGTCCCTCTGGCAGGACATGGTTTGGAAACAGACAGCATCTCCTAAAGGCAGAAACCACCCAGGACAGTGCACTGGGCAGGAAACACAGATTGTGCACAGCCCAGTGCCCTGGGAGTTCCTGCAGGCTCCACAGACTCGGTCATACCTCCTCCTAACCTCCCCTTCTGCCATTCCTGGCTGCACCCTCACCACAGAGCCCTCCCCCAACCCTCCAGGTCCAGTGTGCTAGCTTCCTGCCTAGGTCATACCCCACAGACCTGTTGACTCTTCTTCTTAAGCTCAGCCCTTGCAAAAAGCCTACCTGGGCTCTCTATCCTGGCGAGGGCCCCTGCGCCTCCATCACAAGTCTGCACACCTGCACCACGGCCTCTGGTCACCCTTGTACAGCACCCACAGGACTCAGACTAAGCATTTTGGAGAGAAGTTTCTGGCTTGAGCTCGTACCCTACTGTTTCTGGGCTGGGGCAATTGTGTGGGGAGACATTCAAGAACCAGGAGCAGGGGCTTCTGTGCCCCTAGAATGCGTTTGCTCCATCCATCCTGGGCTTGCATCCCTCCTGGAGTGATGGAGAGCTTAGCATAGCTCCGGGGGTGGCTGGCCTGGGCCTCGGGGACAGCTGTCAGAGCTGCATGTGTCTAAAGCTGCGGGAGCTGCAGGGCCTCTGCCAGCCTGTCCCAGAGGATGCGTCTTCTTGTCTTCTGCCCAAGGCAGAAGAACAGCCTCCTCTGTCTAGTTCTGCCAGCGCTGGGCCCTGGGGATGCCTTGGAAAGCCTCGTGGCAGCTCAGTGGAGTGGATTCTTGCAGCCGCATGTCTAGCACACACATTCATCCTGCGTGCGTGCGTGTGTGCACGAGCCTGCTCGTCTGTGTGTCCCAGCTCTGCCCTTCTCTCCCCGCCGTCTCCGTCCTTCCTACAGCATCCCTTGGCTCAGTAGCTGCGATGGCCATGGTGGGGACTGCGGCTCAGTGAGAGACAGACAAAAGACTGGATGGTCAGAGCCGTTGGTCTCCTTGCTGAAAGCCAAGGTTGACCTGTTGCTTGTCCTGGCAAGGAGCTGGTTTTACCCCTGTCCTGTTCTGGTGGCCGAGGACAGTGGCTAATGTGACTTTCCCTTGCAGTCAGTGGTGGACAGGACTCTGCCAACTATCCCTTTGTGCCTTTGGGAAAGTTCCTTCTCTATTAAACCAGGGAGCAGAACTCCATGGGCTAAGCTACTGGGAACAAGTGCAGCCCTCTTCACAGGTGACAGGCATCATGGCTGGCTGGCTCAGTGTCTGGGGCAGAGCAGAGGGTGTGGGTTGGAGGGCAGAGCAAGGGGCCACACTATTCCTGCAGGCTAGTACACATGCGGAAAGGCTTGCTAGGGGTGGGCCAACCCTAACAGTTCCTTCCCCTCCCGTGCTCCACATCCTTGGAGCGTTCTGCTCAGAAGCTGGGCCAAGGTCCTTCATGTTTGCTACTCACCCCGTGGGCAGAGCATCCCTGCTCTGCAGGCTTTGGAGCCAAGGCTGCCAGGCGACTTTGCCTTCTCTCAGGCTTCTGGGCTGGCAATATAGCTGCCACAGTCTGTGGGCTGGAGAGACCCTGTTCACTCCCCAGCTACATTCCCCTATGCTCCCTCGAGCAGACAGAGGGTCATGCCCCTTTGGTCCAGCTAAGCCCAGGATGGCAGAGATCTCTTCCTCCTGCAAACAAGAGCTAGCAAGCCAGCAGCCTGTCTCTCCTCTTTCCTTGTCTTTTCTTAGTCTCCTCCAAGGATGACTGCGTCTGGGTCTGGGGGTGGAGTGCAGCTTGCCTGGGACTCTCCTAACCAGATCCCGGACAGCAGGCTCCAGGGAGCATCCTGGGTAACAGGAGCTGGCAGCAGGAGGGCAGTGAGCTCATCCCAGGGCACAGAGGGGCCTTGCAGAGCCATGGGCATGATTCACCAGGAGACATTTTGGGAGAGCTGGAGGGTTAGGCATGATCTGCAGCACACACGAGGCTCACAGCTCAGCCAACTCTGCAGAGACCTAGCCACCAGAACACTGCCTGCTCATTCCTGCCCACTGTGTCAGCAGTGGTGCTTTTCCTGGGACTCGCCTTACACTCGCTCAGGTCAGAACATAATAGATCCTACTCCTGATCCTGAGAGGGGGTGGCAAAGAAGCTGAAGGTCTGAGGGTCCGAGGCACCTGCTCCTGACCTGGAGCATCCTGCAGCTGAAGTTCTATCCTCTTCCCGGCACAGATGGTCACCTTGGCCACCTGGGAAAGCACCTGCATCTGGGAATGCTGCCAGTAGGGCTGTGGTGGGGCTGTGGCTGGGAAGTCCTCCCTGAGCCACGCACTCTTCTGGCTCCTCTCTGTCCCAAGCTCCTCCAGGGCCTAACTCTTGTCCATTCTGGATGTTCGACCCAAGGACCAGGAGTTGAAGATGTGAACTCACCTGCCAGAGCTCAGCTGGCCAGCCTGGGGCCACGGACAAAAGCGCACCCACACCCTGGGAGCTAGGATGTGGGTGGGGGTCCTCTGTTAGGTGTACAGACACCACTCGGGCTCTCTCACCTCCTTATCCAGAGTCAGGGCAGAAGGCACCCACTCGGGGCTCTGGTGCAGGGAGGTTTGGGTGTCAGTGCTGCTTCTGCTGCGTGACCTTGAGTGGAGAGTGAGGATCCTGGCTGTCCCCAGCTCAAGGGCAATGCTATGAGCAAGAAGCAGGTGGCAGGAGGTGATCCAACGCCCTCAGGAGAGCTGAGTCCAGAGCAAAATCATCTCCCCACCCCCACCCCCAATTTCCTACTGTCTGTGGAATGACCTTGAGCCAGTCACCTTGCCTGCTGCCTCCGCCGCCAGGATGGGCAGGCAGGCCAACAGTGACCTCTAGCGCCAGACAGGAGCTGGAGGGGGGAGCCTGCATGGGGCAGGGGCCACGCAAGGGGCCACCCCCCAGAGGCACCTCCCTGCAGCAGGTCAGGATATTACTGAGCGAGTGAGCGTGAGCCTCCAGTTTCCTGACAGACTGCGCCATCTGAAGTGAAAGTTTCATTTCCTCTGCAGGCCAACCCGGCGTCTCCCGGGGAAGGTGCATGAGTGACAGTCTATAATTACAGACTCGTGTGCGGCGTCCTCTCAGAAGGACGTGCTGGGGACAGGCTCACCGCCTATGCGTCGGGCGGGGCCCTGCTGCCCTCCTGACCTCTGACCTGCCTTCCCGCCAGGGCCCTGTTCTCAGGGCCACCCAGCTCCCCAGGGATCTGCCTGGGAGGCCATGAGCTTGGGGAAGACCACAGGGCAGAGGACACGCTCGGAGCCCAGGCCATCTGTGGTGTGGTCCCTGTGAGGCTAGTGGCTCGCCATCCCATACATGTCCTTCCTTCCTGACTGTTGGCCAGGGTCTGCCAGCTTCGATCTTGCCGGTTACTGCTTGGCGAGAAAGCAGTGCTCTGCTTTCATTCCAGGCTGATGAGGTGCCAGTGGGCACTGCCCCCTGCTCACCACAATTGTCTCCCGTGCTCACGCCCTTGTTGGCATACTCATGCTCCTGATGCGTTTGTGGTCCTGTGAAAGCAATGGTCCCTTCTGTGTTGGCATGGTCTCTCCCAGCAGTGACTGCACCTGCCATGGGGCAAGCATGGGACACATGTTTTTTTTTAACTTTTTCCATTTTTTTAAATTAGATTTTTGACAATCTTTATGTAGTTAATTAGGATAAAAAGGTTCAAGGGCTACAGGAAAGTGGGTAAGACTATTTCCACATGGTTTCCTTCATGTATCTGAGGTAAAGGGGGATTTTAAGGGAGAAGCCCCACCCAGTCTCCCACCCACCCCAGGTCCCGGATGTGGGGCATACTCCAAGGGTCTTGCTCAAGTGGTTTTGATAGTTCAACAGTTATGAATTGCTGCCAATCTTGCCACTCCAAGCATGATGAGGTCGTTGAAGAATCCACTGATTGACATTGTCCATCTTAGAGTCTCGGTTTGCCCAGTTTTTCACTGCCAACATATGGCTGAGGTAGTTGATTGACTTGTTCTGTATTCTGTCTTTTCTTGGTTAGGGTTCTGAGTCTGGCATTTTGATTGGGGAGATCCCCAAAGAAACTTTGTCTGGGGTGTTCCCAGACCAGATTCTTGTATGTTCTAGCAAGCACAGGGCCTGGCACAGTCCATTGTCTGGATCAGCTGGTGGTTGCAATTGCTGGGTTGGTTCTGTTTTCAGTCCCGACTTCCACTGGAACCAATGTGTGTTGCAGTCCAATCTGGTTCTGCCCAGCACACACTTGGCCCTCACATAAACCAGTGGGAGCTGCAGCCTAGTCAGAGCAACCCACAGTAACCCCCACCAGGCCTGCCCCTACCCTGGTTTGCCAGTATGTGTAGCAGACTAGTTCAGTCCATCCCATATCCCATTCAGCTCTCATACATGTCAATGGGCATTGAAGCCTAGTTCCATCTAACCAGTTCCACTATTCAGCCCACAGAGATGTTGTTGGGTGCCTTTCTGTCTAGCCACTCCAGCCCCTGTCCTGGTTTTTGTGCCCTTCCGTGGGAGTGGTAACCCAAGAGGGAGGAGCCCACTATTTTCCTTCTAGGCCACTTCCACTTCCGGATTACGCACTCTCCAGGTGGTTCTGTGATTTAACTTGACAGAATTAGCCCCCCAGTGCCAGCTTCTGCCAGCTGATGCTGTGGCTAAGCCCAACCAACCTTCACCCACTGTAATATTTGCACCAGTAGGAACAATCAGCCCAGCCTTTCTTTGATCTGGTCCACCTGAGGTGCACAGGTGTTATAGCTCTGCCTAGTCTGGTCTGCACCCATCCCACTCTCTCCAGTGGGAGTAGCTGTCCAGCAGGGGAGCCCCCCCACATTCCCTCTGATGGATCCGCCCCCTCCCTTCCTGGTTCTCACGTGTGCTGGTTGGGGGCTGCGGTCACATTCGGTATAGGTGAGGACACGTGTTTGCATCTTTGCCTGACAGTCTCCAGCCCCTCTTTCAAACTCCCTCCCTATTCCTCCTCCTGCTCTAGGGCCCAGGGAACAATTGCAAGCTGGATTACTCTCACCCTGTTGAGCTTGTTCCCTGTTACATTTGGCTGATGGGATGTATGGTTGGGGGGAGGGGGAAGGGCACCTGGGGGTCCAGTTTCCTCCCCTAGGGACAGCCGTTGGTAGCGATCACTCTGTACTCCTGGAAGCCCAGGGCTGCCTCCTGTTGCCAACCTCATGGTGTCAGTGGCATTGGGCTGCAACAACAAAATAGTACGGCTCTGGTGGCTTTCAAGAGTCATGTCTTCTCCCACAGGCTGGGAGGTCAAACACAGCCCCAGATTCTCCATCCCTGCCCTTCCTCCCTGTCTTGTGGCCCATGTCCCATGTCACCAATGCCTCAAGCTACCCCGTCTGTGCTCACTCTAACCTGGGTAAGGGGCAAGAGAGCCCTTCCTGGCCCTGCCCGACTCCAGGCAGCAGCCGTCCAGCCCTGCGTCCCTCCCTATGACCAGTGGTCCCTCCTTGCCACCCAATTTCTTCCCTTGGGAGTCTGTCTCTTCACAGAAGGACACCAGGCACTTTGTGTTGAGGCTTTGCTCGTAAGACCTCATCAGCAATAATCCTCTTTTCAAAGGTCCCTGCTGAATATCTGGGGTAGGAGGGGTGCCAGGCATCAGCTCAGGGCGGGGGCACGTTTTACCCCCTGAGGCTTCCTGGTTCACTGACAATATCCTTGGTTAAAGCCTCTTCAGTCACTCCAGGAGTGCTTGCTGCGTGTTGCCCACTCTGGCACTATAGCATGGAAAATTAGGTCTTTGCCTGCAGCACCAGTATCCCGTATGGGCACCGGTTCGAGACCCAGCTGTTCTGCTTCTGATCCAACGCTGCGATAATGGCCTGGGAAAGCAGCAGAAGCTGGTCCAAATGCTTGGGTCCCTGTATCTACATGGGAGACCCAGAAGAAGCTTCTGCCTGGCTTCACAGTGATAGCTCTGGCTGTTATGGCCACTTGGGGAGTGAACCAGCTGACGGGAGACCTCTCTCCCCCTTTCCCTCTGTCTCTGTAACTCTGCCTTTCAAATAAGTATTTAAAAATGTGTTTATGAAGTATATACATACATATGTACATGCACACATGCAGGAAGAACTACAGAGAATTCTTCCATGTACAGATTCACTCAAAATGACTGTAATGACCAGGGCAGGATGAAACCAGGAGTCTGAAACTCTACCCAGGTATCCCACATGGGTTGGCAGGGACCCAAGCACTTGAGCCATTACCTGGTGCTTTCCCAGGCACATTAGCACAGAGTTGGATCAGAAGTAGAACAGCCAGACCAGTACTCATATGGGATGCTGGCGCCACAGGCAACCTCTTAACTTGATGTGCCACAACACCAGTGCTTGTTGGTCTAAACTGAACCCAGCATCATACAGCCCTTCCATGCACATGGATGCTTCACCGTGTGGGTGATGGCATCTGGTCACCCTGCTGGGCTTCAGAGGATGGGCTTGAAGCAGCCCTACAACAGCAATTCACCCAGGGCCCGTTTCTCAGGGTCCTTTGGGTTCAGCCTACAGCTGAACCTGACACCATGGGCTCCTTTGTCACCGGTCCTTGGAGCAGCCAACAGCCCCCCGAGGGGAGCCCTTACTTTCTGTGCGACAGCTACTTTATCTGGGCTGTGGGGAAACAGAGATATTTTAAGATGAGTGTGTCAGCCGGGGTCAGTTTCCGCTTGGCTATCACACACGCTGTCAGGAGGAAAGAGCTCAGCTGTCCGGCGGGAGCCCATCAATCACTCCCGACAGCCCTTAATCAGACAAAGGAGCCCTCCCCACCGTGTGGCAGAGAGGGAGCGGCTGCACAATTGTTCACACTCCACAAATAATTTTCAGGCAGCAGCTTCGAGCTTGTAAATAAGATCCCTGCTACCTTCTAGGCGCTTGGGTCCCTTCCGCTGCCTAAGTCGTTCTCAGCCTGCGAGCTTCCCAGCTACTCTCTCCTCTCCCTAAGAGAGCTTCATTCACTCCCCCATTCATTCATTGGTTCACTCATTCCTTCAAAAAGCATTCCTAGGTTCCTTGGGTGGGGGATCTCTGCCAGGTGTGGCTCTTCTGGAGGGGAAGGGCTGATCAGCAGAGAAGTTGGGACCAGTGCCAAGCAGCAGGAGGGTAGCCCTCCAGCCAGGAGGAGCAGAGGAGGCCCAGGGAGCAGAGCAGAGTGGCCCGGTGGGTGGGGAGTGGGAGGAAACAAGGCAGGGAAGGTAGGCAGGGCTAAGTGTTGCAGGACCATGGACTTGGCTGCCCAAAGCTCCAGGAAGCAAGCTTCCTGCCTGCCTCCATCACCAAGGTCCCCTTTGTCTCAAGGACATGCCTGGGACATAAACCAACACTTGGTGTTGGGCTGGTGGAGGGAACATGATAGAACTTCCAAGCAGAAGGGGCTGGAGCAGCTGGGAGAAAAGACTACCTCCCAAGAAGTTCCTTTTACTTAAGTTCTAAGAGTTTTTATTTATTATTAGAGTTATATTTTAAAAATATGTTTAAGAAATGATTTTTTTTTATTTGAAAGGCAGAATTACAGAGATAGAGGGAGAGAGAGAGAAATCTTTCATTTACTAGTTCACTCCCCAAATGGCAGCACTAGTCAGGACTGAGCTAGACTGGGACCAGGAGTGTCTTCCAGGCCCTGCACATGGATGCAAGGGCCCAAGCATGTGGGACATCCCCCACTGCTTTCTCAAGTGCATCAGCAAGGGGCAGATCGGAAGTAGAGCAGCTGGAACTCGAACTGGTGCTCATACGGGATGCTGCCACTCCAGACGGCACTTGAATATGCTGTACCACAGAGAACTCCTTAGATGGGTTGGCTATGGTTAGCTCAGTGCTCCAGACATTTCCGTCTTTCCATGTAAGATCTTTGGTGTGTGGCTGACCATCTATTCCTCAAAGTGGTCAGATGGCTGCTGCTATTCCGGACTTCATATTTTAACCTCGCTCGGAAGGGAGGCAGGTAGAGATTTTTTTCTTCCTTCCTTTCTTTATCTTCCTCTCTCCTTCTCTTCCCTCCCTCCTTCCTTCCATTCAAAAATTTATTTATTTTCCTTGGAAAGGCACATTTACAGGGAGAAGGAGAAACAGAAAGATCTTCCATCACAATAGCCAGAGCTGAGCTGATCAGTCGGGAGGAGCCAGAGCCTCTTCCGGGTCTCCCACACAGGTGCACGGTCCCAAGGTCCTGAGCCATTCTCCACTGCTTTCCCAGGACGTAAGCTGAGGAGCTGATGGGAAGCAGAACAGCCAGGACACACATGGGGGCCAATATGGGATGCAGTACCTGCAGGCAGAGAATTAGCCGGTTAAGTCATTGTTCTGGTCGTCTGTAAGAGTTCTTCCTAAGAAAATGTTTCCTATTTGAGACCGTTCCCATGCATGTGTCATGCAGTTGCTGGGATTGGGCAAGGGCTGAAGCAAGGAGACCGGAACTTGGGGCAGTAATCCCACGACAGTGGCAGGGAGCAAAGTTGTCTCAGCCATCGCTAGTGTCTCCCAGCTGGACCCAGAGCCTGGAGCCAGGGAGGGAACCTGGAGCATCTGGACCACCAGGGTACGTGGCTGGCCCAGGACTTCTCACAAATAGGAAGACATTGTTTCCCCCCAATTTTTTCCTCTTGCGTCTCCTTGATTAGAGGCGAATGATGTGTGGTTGTCATATCCTTTCCCGGTAAGGAAAAAGAATTCCTGTGAAAAGCTTAGATCAATCACGATTTACCTCCTGGGGTGGGAGAGGAGCTGGACCTTAGCCCTGGGAGCAGAAAAACCTGATTGAAATTCGGACTCCATCACTTTGTAGCTTAACCCCAGTAGCTTAATGTGAGTCACTTAAACCCGTCACACGAATACTTAGATCCATCAACATGGCCAAGTCTGTTTGTTCATCTGTGAAATGGATTCTGTGACAATGCCCACCTCACAGACATTGTTACCACCGTTTGAGGCATCTGGCTCAGTTTCCAGGTCGCTCCATAAAGGCACATTTCGTCCCTTCTTCTACCCTGGAAGGGGCCCCTGCACAGCCCTCTCCCCTGCTTGTAAGCCTTCTTCTCCACATCTGATGTTTATGAAACAGCTTTTGCAAACCTAAATGTAGGCATTTACATTTATCCCTTTTACATGTTTTCAGCCCATTATTTCAACCTGTCAGGATGCTTCTGAATCTCGATCCTGCCTTCCTTTCTGCTAACAATCCCTCCGGCTTTATGTCAACTGCAAATTTGATAAGCGCAGCTTCCATTCTGCTTTATCCAGGTTGCCGAGGAAGGGGCTGATGGGGCCAAGGTCAAGGGCTGAGCCTCAGGATTCCCCGAGACACCTGCTGAGCTGACCCAGGACCCAGCCCAGCTGCTTCTGTGTCAGTCCCTGGGCAGGTCATGCTTGCCTCCTTCTCACACCCAAGCACACTGACAAATGTCTCACTCGAATGGCCTTTGTCAAAGGCACCCTGCGTGTGTGCCCTCCTCTGCTGCGGCCCTCTCGGAGGGGGACCTGGGCAGCTGGCTGGCTCTGTGGGGATGGACTCAGCCAAGCCTCCAGGGTGCTTGCTTGTTCTTCTGCGAGTACTCCCAGCCAAGAGCTCACCAGGGAAGCTTCTACGTCTTGCCAGCCTGTCATTACTAGGATCTAACGTTTTGTTTTGTTCTAAAAACCAGAATGCAAGCTGTCAATAACTCAGCCTTATTTCACTCTCTACAATCCCGCAAAGATGCCTGGCAGAGGTTTCGTAATTGCCCCAAGTGTCCCTCTCCATGTGTCTGCACAAATGAACTCCTCCAGCGACAGGTCACTCTGGCTTTACAGACGCTCAGTCTCTTTTCTGGCCCTGCCCATCTCCCTCACCACTGGCCCCCCTTCCCCTACCCCTCCTTCTTGTTTTCCCTCCTTTGTCTTTCTGGAAATAAACACTTTCAGATTGTTTTCCCAACACAGTGCAGACATATTCTTTGTAGAAAGTCTAGAAAATACCCACCTCTGAAGAATCGCCCCATTTACAATGGAGGGTACTTGCTTCCCATTTCTTATGCATAATTTCTTTTCCATGGCTGTAAACACAGGCTCTAATTAAGTAAAGCTTTAAAAATATTTTGAAATACGTTGCAAAATTTTTTGAGTGTTTCTCTAATATGTGAAGAAGAATACATGCTTATCGTAGAAAATCTGTGACTATGTTATTCTATTTGGGTCCTTCTATTCATTCTGCCTCCATGTGCTCCATGCAGTTTCCGGCGGGGGGGGGGGGTGGTGACTTCATGGAGCTTACAGACCGACTGCTTCATCTCCTGCTTGGCTGAGAGACAGAGATCTCCTCTTCTGGCCCACTCCCCCAAAGGCTGGGACTTGCGTGGACCAAAGCCTGTGGCTGAGAGCCCAAGTCCCAGTCTCCCATGTAGGTGACAGGAACGCAGGTGCTTGAGCCCTCACCCACTGCCACCTCCAGCGCTCATCAGCAGGCTGCTGGAGCCAGGACTCGAGCACAGTACCTCCCACATGGATGTGGAAATCCCAGCCAGCAGCTCAACCTCACAGCCAAATGCCTGTAGCAATTTTCAGTTTTAAATGAAACAACACTGAAAGGAACATGTCCATGCACACCCTTTTTATCTCTTGAAGATGACACTTTTTGGATAGTATTTCAGGAATGGATCCATTTTCTCTTAGGTATGTTTGTCACAGTCTTCTGTTCTCTCCCTACCAGCTGGTTCCACTGCACCACCTGCTCCAAATGGTGGGGTTTTGTCCACAGTACAGCTTAGAGGCCTGGTGACTTGTGGGCAACACGGGTTTGTGTGCTTTCGAGTTGTTCCCTTGAGTCTACTCTTCTTTCTTTCTTTTTAAATATTTTTAAAAAGTCATCTATTTTTATTTGAAAGGTAGATTACAGAGGAGAGGAGAGTGAGAAAGATCTTCCATCCTCTGGCTTACTCCCCAAATGGCCTTGACAACTGGAACCAAGCCGATCTGAAGCCAGGAGCTGCTTCCAGATCTCCCTGTGGGTACAGGGGCCCAAAGACTTGAGCCACCCTCTACTTCTTTCCCAGGCCATTAGCAGGCTGCTGTCCCTCAGCTTTGGGGTAGAATCAGAGTGTGAAGGGTAGCAGGGAACATGCCTGCCTGACCCACCCCCGACCACCTTGACAGTGATAAAGACCTGACTGAGCTGCCTGGTGGGGGTGGGCATTGGACAAAATTCCTGCCCTTTGGCAGCATCCACCAGCATGAGCTAGAACTGGGCACAGACCAGGCAAGGCCAGGTTATAGCACCCACCAGCAAATGCCAAGGTGAGGTGAGCCATGTCAGACTGGGCTGCAGTACCTACCACACACATGAGACCCGGGGAGTGAGGGTACAAGCCAGGTGGGAGGACTTTGGGGGGCTCCCCTGCTGAGCCGTTTCCCCCACAGGTGAATGTGAGAGCTGAAGCCGGGGGCAGACCAGGCTGGATAGGACCACAACATTTGTTGGCCTATATTTGATCAGGGTTAGGGGGAGAGCCAGGCTGGGCTAACCAACTGTACTCACTGGTGCATGCATAAGCCAGAGTAAATGCAGGTTGGTTGGGCTTTGCCACAACATCAGCTGGCAAGTTCTAGGACTAGGTGCAAATCCTGTTAAGCTAGACTGCAGAATCACCTGATGAATGCAAGAGTCAGGACTGGGAATGGGCTTATTAGGGAAACTGTAGGCACTCCCTGATGGACTGCAATTCCCACTGTGAGCATGAGAATCAGGGCTGGGATCAGACCTGGCTAAATAGGCAGCACCACCTGTCAGCATAAGTGTGGGCTGGATAGTGGGGTCGGTTGGGTTGAGCTAGGTTTCATGCCCATTGATGTATATGAGAGCTGATAGCATGTGGGACAGACTGTACTAGTCTGCTGCACATACTGGCAAGCATAGGAACCAGGGCCAGGAATGGGCCTGGTGTGGATTATTTGGGGGTGACCCTGACTAGGCTGCAGTTCCTGCTTGTGAATGTGAGGGCCAAATGTGTGGTGGGCAGGGTTGGGCTGGGCCACAACATCCATTGGTTTGCGTAAGGGATGGGGTTGGAGATAAAACTGATCTGGCAATCGCAACCATCAGTAAGTGTGTAGGCTGACGTGGGTGACGGGCTGAATTGGACCCTGTACTGGTAAGTACATACAAGAACCAGGTCTGGGATCACTTCAGATGAGGTTTCTTTGGAGATCCTCTCAGCTGAACTGTTAAGCTCAGAACTCCAACAATGGAAGGAATCGCAGGATCTGTGGTCTGACCATGGAATGCATATGTCTAAACTGGACTGCCTCAGTGGCTGATGCACCTGGAGGATATGGCAGTCCATTGGGGTCTGCAGAGGGCATCTGATACCATAGCAGAGCAAGGAAAGCAGAACAAATTGCTCAACTGCTCCAGCCAATCTTTGACAGCAAATATCTGGGCAAATGGAGACTCTGAGATGGATTGTGTCAGTGGAAGGACCTTGGGAGGATTTCCTCATCCTTGGATTGACAACATCAACAGCATTTCAGATCTATTAAAACCACTTGAGCAGTACCCTTGTAGTAGGCCCCAAATCAGGGACCCAGGATTGGCATCGAGTGGCTATTCTCCATTCCTGGGCACTGGTGCGGTGGGGAAAGTTGGGTGTGGCTTCTCCACTTGTCAATCCCTTCTCCACTTCCCCCAGATACAGGAGGAAGAGGGGGAATATTTGGAAACAATGGTCTCACCCACACTGCCCTAGCCCTTGACCCTTCCCACCCTGATTTACTATATAAACATTATAAAAAAATTTTTTTAAGTTAAAAAAAAAAGTGTTCTGTCCTTAGGCCAGGGTGGCCTGTCCCACTGACTCTGCCTCTGCTGCTTGCCTCCCCTGAGCTTGTATCTGAGTTATACTCTATGAGGTTTTGAGTTCTGCCTGCCAGACCACCTCCCACTCCACTAGCAGTGCCTACACTTGGGCTCACCCTTAAAGCACGAGACATCCCCCATGCCCCATTAGGTCCTATTCTTCCAGGGGTCAATGTTCTGTTCTGGTGAGCTGTGTTGGGCCTCACTGTCTCAAGAAAAGGTCTCCCTTGTCCCATGGGGCCAGTGCTGTGGCACAACTGAATAAACCAGTGCTTACAATATCCCATGTCCAAGAACAGCTTCGAGTCCTGGTTGCTCTACTTCTGATCCAACTCCTTGTTGGTGTGCCTGCGAAGGCCATGAAGGATGGCCTCATGACAACTGCAGGATTGTCGTTCCCTCTTTCTCTGTTGCTCTTCCTTTCAAACACATTGTTTTCAAGATTCATTCCAGACCTCCACTAAGGGGAGTGGTAGGGAGATTGGACGGGAAGAAGAGCTTCAGGGACCCCTGATTAAAATGATGTGTGAAAACAAGTAAGTCACCCAGACCTCAGACTACAGGTCAACATATTGGTCAGCAAGAAGACACTGGAGAGGGGGCTGGAAGGTGGGGTTCCACTGCTAGCCCTGCACTCAGGGGCTGTGCGGCTCTAGGCAAGTCACTTATTCTCTCTGATCTTGAGGAAAAGCAATGGGTTAGCCTAGATAGATGTGTGGCTCTCCGTCTCTGAGCATGTCAAGACTCTCCAGTGATCGCTCATTCTATTTTTGCTTTCCATTACTTGAGGAAAAAAATGACTGACTTTGTAAATGCTGGAAGGGCATCAAGGAAGAGGGGGCACGTGAGCGTGGCAGTAGGAAGCACAGCAGGGTTCACAGTAGAACAAGAATAACACCACCAAGGCCTGCTACCTGCCTGCTGCCACGCTCCTCCAATCTTTGAGCTTGCTTTTCCTCATTTTTGCCACGAGGAGGCGCAGAGAAGAGCAGGGCTCCTCAACAGCCTACAAAGCTCCCTTCAGGCCCATCTCAGGGTCTCGTGTGTCTGGTGGTTCTCTCTCTGTACAGCTTTGTGGCACAGCACCCTAGCCTGCAGAGAAAGCCTACACACTAGCACCTCATTTTCAGGACGTTAACTACCCATTGCATGGAGCCATTCTGGACCAAGCTGAGTGTTGGCAGCTTTATTATAAGTTTATTACATGCTAATTCAAGCAAATAAATTTGCCCCAGCTGTGAAGCAGAGGAGATTAATAACCTCAAAGATTACTCCACTGCTTTGATGAGTTTTTTGAGCAGAGTGTATTTAGGAAGAGCAACTAGATTAGTCAAAACCCCCTTTAATTATTAGTGACACTGTGCAAACGACTCTATATGACTGGAATACCAACTACTTAACTCCCTGACCTTCGTGCTCAAATAAACATGTCTTATTATAGCAACATGCCTTCCAGGTCCACACTCCATGGCAACTGTTGGCCCGAGGACCTGGCAGTGGGACAGCTGGCAGGTCAGCTCTATTAAGAGTGGGATGAATGCCCTAAAGGTAATGTCCCCCTTTCCCTGTCTTCCTGCCTTGCATTGGCTCAGGACCACGGACAGCGCCCTGTCTGAAGCTGGAAGAACCCAAGCTCAAATGAGGGAAATGACTCACCCAAAGTCGCTCAGGGAATTACTGCTATGACTCTGCCATTAGGGTCGTCTGCCCCCAAATCACTTTTGCAGTGAAGTGATCAAATTTGGGTCCAGGGATGCTCAATGTGCTTGTCACTCTGACCTGGGATACAGAGCCTGTGTTGAACTAAATGCTCAACCCACACAAGGACTTATCTTGATTAACCTTGGTCATAGGGGCACATTATGAAATGTCATCTGGTCCACATCTGACCCTACTGATTGGCAGTTTGTAACCTCAGTTCCCTAACACTAGTGAACTAAATTTTTGGATGTGAAAGAAAAACAAATGAGATAGAAGAGAACTGCAGAAGTTCAACTAAAGATCCATATTAACTCATGTGCAAAATGTCTTCCTCAATATAAACTTAGACCGAATTGTTACAAGATAGATTTGACCATATTGAAATTCATATTTTTCCCATAAGTGAAGTATAAATTTCTTTGTGTGTGTGTGTGTGTATGTGTATTCCTAGTTAGGTACTTGATTGTATTCTAAACTTTAAAAAATATTATCAGAGGAAAACATTTGCTGGCAAAAGTGCTTGGATGAAGGGATGCTGTTGATTATTAACTCGAGCATGTAACATCTCCCTCCATATCCTACTCCTTCCTGCCTTCATCCTTTTAGCTAGGGAGCCCAGATTGCAGCTGAGCACCTGCCAATAAGCAGAAAACTGTATTTCCCAGTTTTCCCTGTGGTGAACTTGTCAATGGCGATAATGTGCAACTTTCGGGACCTGCCCTTCAGGAGAGGTGGCCTCCTCTTCCGCTGATGGCATGGGATGTGTTGACAGGATCAGCGCAGCTGTCTGCTTCAAAGGCTGGAAGCCATATGTCTAGGATGCTGGAGGAATGAGATGGAAGGAACTGGATTCCTGACACAATGAGACCATCACATTAGCCTCAGAGAGGTTGTAGTGCCTTCAGAAAACTCACAGAAAAACCACATCATGAAAAACATGGATACTCTTCAGGAAAGTTTTTGAACCAAAATAAACCTATTTTCTATTACTCAATTCCCAGGAATTAAAAAAAAAGCTTTATTTTTATTGGAAAAGCAGATTTACAGACAGAAAGAGAGAGGGAAGAGAGCTGAAGCTGAGCTGATCCAAAACCAGCAGCCAGGACCCAGGTGCCTCCTCTTGAGTCTCCTGCATGGATGCAGGGTCCCAAGGCTCTGGGCTGTCCTCGACTGCTTTCCCAGGCCATAAGCAGGGAGCTGGATGGGAAGTGGAGCAGCTGGGATATGAACCGCTGCCCATACAGGAATGCCAGTGTTGCAAGGCTGAGGATTAGCAGTTATCTCACCACCCCTTCCCCCATCATGAATTTTTTTTTTGAAGCACCCTTATCAACAATTATCAAGTCAGAATTCTCAATTGTTGTTATTTTAGGGTCTTTGTTCCAGCCAAAAAGCCTGTGTTCTTATTCTAGAACCTTGGTCTGAATACTCCTGAGTTGACTAGAGTATTGATGTTGTAGCATCTCGACGCTGTGGTGCCTGCATTACTCTAAGCTTAGACCCTGTATGCTGATATGCTGTGGCAGGTGCATCTGGCTAACTGTTGCTTGTGATGCTGCCCTCCCATACTGGAGCATCCTAGTTGGAGGCCCAGCTACTGCACACTTCCAGTCCAGCCTTCTTCCCAACATGTTTAGGGGCACAGTAGAAGATGGCTCAAGTGTTTGGCCCCCAGCCAGACATATGGTAGACCCAGCTGGAGTTCTGGGCTCCTGGCCCAGTCCTGGTTGTCACGGGCATTCAAAGAGTGAAACAGCAGATGGAAGATCTCTGCTTCTCCTTTTCTTTCAGTTCATTCTGCCCTTTCAAATAAATATGTAAATGAATAGATAAAATCTTTAAAAAACTGCATGTGTAGCAGGAAGATGAACCGGTGTAACAAGTGAGTGTAATACATGATCCTAGAGGGCGTTACGATCAGGGATGACACATGCTTGGGGACCCGCCCATAGGAAGGAGTCCCTGACTTTGACAGGTGTCTTGTGGTTCCGTGGGACCATGATGCTGTAACAGGAGGCACATGCTAAAGCACTGGGCCCGAGTGTGAGTGCAGGCAAGCTTCTAGTGCTAACGGGATGCCTCACCAGGCACCTGCTTTCAAATGGCTTAAGAAATAAGCACTTTCTACTATTCTTACTGACTTGACTTATAAATTTGAAATTATGATAACATAATCTTTAGCATTAAGAAAAAGGCAAGCTGTTTATATAATAATCCCAAAGTGGAAACAGCCCCAAAAGTCTCTTAGTAGACGAATGGAACAATCAAGTGCGGGGCTCCACACAACAGAAGATGGTTTGGCAATCAGAAGGGCTGATCCGTGCTGCCGCATGAATGAATGAACGCCAACAACAGGGTTGAAGCCAGAGAAGCCAGTGCAGAGAGCCACATACCCTGTGAATCCTTTTATATGAACTGTCCAGAACATGCAAGTCCATAGAAGCAGGAAACACACGCATGGTAGGGAGGGGAGAGCATGTTGATGGTGGAATATTTCCTTGTGGGATGGTGCCGTTTTTCTAAAGAGTATAATTACAGCTATGTAAGTGTGTGAGTACACTAAAATCTATCAAAAATGGATGAACTGGGGCCAGTGCTTTGGCTCAACAGGCTAATCCTCTATCTGTTCTCCCCAGAATCCCATATGGGCACCAGTTCGTGGTCTGACTGCTGTACTTCCCGTCCAGCTCCCTGCTTGTGGCCTGGGAAAGCAGCAGAGGATGGCTCAGGTCCTTGGGCCCTTATACCCATGTAGAAAATCTGGAAGAAGCTTCTGGCTCCTGGCATTGGATAGGCTCTGCTCTGGCCATTGTGGCTGTCTTTCAAATTTTATATATATATAATCTGTACATATATATAATTTTAAATTGAAAAAATAAGTCTTTAAAAATTGAAATGGATGGTTATAAGGATTCTATCATAATGAATTACTACTACAAGAGCTAACTAGATAGGCATGGTTCATCAGCATATGAATTTCTTGTAATCCTAATTTAGTAGGAGACTTCTTCAGGCAAGAAAAGGAGCCCTCTGTCCAATGTCATTGAAGTCAACATGCATTTCCTGAGTGTGGAGATTTGCCTAGTTCCATGTCGAGTGCTTGGGATTCAGAAACAAAAGGGGCAGGCCACCTGTGCCCTGCAGGTGCCCAGACAAGTGAGGCTGCCCATGTTGCAGGATCCTCTGGCTACAGAAGCAAGCCCAGGGCTGAGGGTGCCCCAAGTGATGCTCCAGTCAACTGGGGTGCCTGAGAACACTGGTTCAGGGGCGAAAAAGAGCAACTCCAGGACAAGCAGAGTGTGGGAAGGCAAGGGGTGCTGCAGGCAGAAGCGAGGTGAACCTCAGGACCCAGCCAGGCACTGTACCACTGCTCAGCAACTGCTAGCCGTTAATGGGCATGGCTAGAGCAGGTGGGCAGGTGCCAGAGAATGGGAGGTCCTGAGCGGGTAAGCAGGCAGCAGCAGGAGGTCATTTTCAGCTTCCAGAATGTAGACGGGAGCAGAAGGCTGTGAGACAACCTACCTCCGGTGCTCACCGGAGCAGAGCCTGAGGCCACCTCCCGAACCTGTCCATCCCCGCTCCCAGCCAGCTGGCCCCGGCCCCTGTTGAGCTCCCCTGCAGAGCCTCTCTGCTGTCACTGTGGGTCACTGCACAGAATTCTGTTTTGCCAACTGGGTCCCTGTAGTGTGGCTGTCACTCAACTTTCTGAGGTTGGAGCTGGGCAGCGTGGGGCCCAAGGGTAGAGCTTTTTCACTTGGTGCTCCCTGGGGCAGGGCTCTGAAACTGCCAGCCACCCTGGTGCACCCTGGGGGCTCCCGGCAGGAAGGAAGCATGTCTTGGTAGAGGAGGGGCTTGGTGGAGGAGGGGCTTGCTTGGGGTCCCAGGTCACAGGGTAGAGGAGGAGTGGTGGGTGTGGTGGGGCTGGAGAGAAGAATGTGTTCCTTGCTTCTTCTCCTGTCTCCTCTTCCTCATGGAAGAGTGATCTGAGCCCCCCTCTAGGGTGCAGCTGGCACCATGAGTCCCATTTCATAGATGCAGCTATTGAGCCAGGGTAAAGAGGACCTCAAGCTGCTGGTTCCAAAGCCCACGTGAAGCAGGTGCCAGGATGGGACAGGTGCCAGCCATCGTGCAGAGCCAGGAGAAGGTGAAAAGGCTACACTGGACCTGAGCACCACCAGCTGCTCTTCACACATTTTAAAGATTTATTCATGTTTTTGGAAAGGCAGATTTCTAGAGAGGAGGAGAGACAGAATCTCCATCCGCTGGTTCATTGTCCCAATGCCCGCAAAGACTGGAGCTGAACTGATCTGGAGCCAGGAGCCTCCTCGAGACCTCCACAGGATCCCAAGATTTTGGGCCATCCTCTATTGCTTTCCCAGGCCACAGGCAGGGAGCTGGAATGCAAAACGGAGCAGCCAGGATACGAACCAGTAGCCACATGGGTACTGGATACAGAGAATTAGCCAGTTGGATCATTGCACACTGGGCCCTCCACACATTTTGACTTAGGACCTACCATGCACTGACCTGTTCTCCTGCGGCTGCCACACAGACAGCCCACCTAGGGAGGACGTGGTGGTTCTGGCAGTTCAGGGCAGGGAGTGTCCATCACTGCAGGCAGGGCAGCACCTGTGTCTGTCTGGCATCATGGCACTGCTGTTTGTTCTATGGCAACCAGGGGTCCAGTGTGCTTGGCTGGAGCTGCAGATGGATTGGATCAGCAGGGTCTGAAAGCCTTCCTGGGGGACTCAGGTGTAGCCTGGGAACCTGTGTTTCTCGACTCTAGTAAGCCCAATACAGTGTGGGTGTAAACACATGCAACATCCACTTCATGTAAGTGAGCCCACACATGCCTAACATTTGTACACAGGGGCTGGTGGTGTTAAAAAAAATAACTGTAATGCTCAGCCTACAGCATGGAAAACACATTGTAAAGCTGTTATCTAATAAAATGACGTCGAGGTGTACAGGGTGGATGATGCAGTGGTGAGATCTGCAGTGGGCTCCTGTCTGTGATCCCAGGCAACATGCTGGCATCAAGGCTGGCAGGGCCCAGTGGCCCGGCTCCGAGAGGAGAATGACTCAGTCTGAATGGAGGGCTGCATGCTCTTCCCATCGCTCACATGGTGATAACACTCATGCTAGAGCCATTGTCTACTGAAATTTTGCAAAAAAAAAAAAAAAAAAATCCTTTAGACTGTCAGATAAAATGAGGCCAAAGACCCAGGTGGTGCTAGGTTGGTCACATCTGCACGGTCATTGTGTATGTGGTGGAGGTGGGGTGGGGGTTTTTAAGGCCAGGGCGTCCACACTGCTGGCTCGTTCCCCTTTCCATGTGCCAGTCATTTCCTCATTGTGACCACCAAGATGCTTCCAGAAATTTCTAAACAATGAGGACGTTGAGAGCGTTTGTGTGCATAGGGAGAGCTAACAGAGGGTTTGAAGAACGACAGCCTCAAACACCCTTGACACCTTGGAGTTGGAGAGCAGAATGCCCAGGGCACACTGATGGCCGTGGCAGGGGTGGGTGAGGGAGGACATGACGTGGGTGGCCGTCACATCACTCGCTCTGGGGTAGACCCCGATCCGCACCGCATGGAACACACTCCTGGCTCCCTCCCACTGCCCTGTCCTCCGGGAGGATCGCTGACAGTAGTGGGATCGGGCAGGCCAAGGTGGGTAAGAGGAGGAAGAGCTTGGTTCTGGCCACAAGAGGGAGTCTCTCACCTCACAGAGCCACCCTGGGCCCTGTCCCTGGGACCCTACACGGGCTGGCTGACAGCCCTGGCCCCCACATGCCCCCAGCCCAGCCCCCAGCTCCAACGCCATACTTGCTGCCTTCTGGGAATGCCCCATGCAGGCACTACAGTGCTGTGCCTTACCTGAGCCTCAGGCCAATTCCATCCTTCCTCCTTAGGGTGGAAGGGCTGCCCCACTGCCCCACTCTGCCTGGAGGCTGGCCCAGCTCCAGGCTCCCCAGCTAGCCGGGTTAGCAAGGGGCTGGGGGTGAACATGCTGGCCTCAGGTGCCTCTCGGGCTGACTTTCTGGCACCGCCTGGCTGAGTCCGCTTCTGGGAATCACTTCCAGGTCAGAGGTGGGGGCAGGCACCAGGAAGAGGGTCTCTTGGCCTAAATGACCCGGCCCACACAGCCAGGGAGGTGTACTTAGGGAGGGCTCTGTAAATGCTATGGAACGACTGTAGGCATCATTCAAGTGACTTCAAAAACCCCTACTAGTGATTCTACCAGAACTATGTTGTGTGAGCAAGCGAGAAAGGGAGAGCAGGAGTGACAGCACACGTCTTGCTCTGCCCAGGCTGCTAAAACCCGGGAGCCCAGGTGGGTTAAACCCCAGACAGCAACTCCTGCCTCTTGTGTGGACGGAGAGGTCTCAGACCAGGGTCCAGCACAGTCAAGTCTGGTGGGGCCTGTTTTCTGGCTCATACACAATGTCCCCTCCGCCGCCCCCAGCACGCACTAGGTGTTGAATGGCCAACAGGTGGTAAGGCGCCCTCCCCAGGGCACCTCTGGTGATACTGACCCCACTTACCAGGGTTCCACCTCATGACCCAATCACTTCCCCAAGGCTGCCATACCAAATGCCAACACAGGAATTTAGACTTGGAGCAAATGCAAGCATTCAGGCCACGGCCAAGAGCAAGGGCCGCCTGGTCTCTGTGTGTCTCTAAGCCTGGCTCTTGTTTCTCTCCTGCCCTCCCTTACCTGTGCATTTCTCTCTAGCTTATTAAAAGGAGTTTGCTCTTGGACCCCTGGGCCTTTCTTGGGCAGGACAGTTTCTTCACCAGTGACTCCGGATCTGTTTACCTGAGACCCAGGTTAGCAGAGACTAAGATCTCCTTAGGAGCAGGTGGTAGCCAGAGAGAGGCTGATTTTTTGAGGGGGTCCTTTAGTGAACGTAGTGATGTCATGGTTAGCTGGGTTAGATCTCATATCACAGCCCGCTCTGCCTGTCCACCCACACACGGAGTCATGCCCACTGTGCCACAGCCCCAGCCCTACACACGGAGCCATGTCTGCTGTGCCACAGCCCTACACATGGAGCCATGCCCACTGTGCCACAGCCCCAGCCCCACACACGGAGCCATGCCCACTGTGCCACAGCCCCAGCCCTACACACAGAGCCATGCCCACTGTGCCACAGCCCCAGCCCTACACACGGAGCCATGCCCGCTGTGCCACAGCCACAACCCCACACACATGGAGTCATGCCCACTGTGCCACAGCCCCACACACGGAGCCATGCCCGCTGTGCCACAGCCACAGCCCCACACACAGGGGTCATCATTTCCTCCACCTCATTCTTTGGGCGCTTTCCTACTTCCTCAATATCACATTCTGGTATTCATGACCATGACTCTGATTAGGGCAAGACTTCAAAGCGCCTTTTGAATCATTAAAAAAAGATTAAATTACATTCAGGATAGTTTCAGAATTAAGTGTAGTCGAGCTATTCAGATTCTCAGAAAATTGGCAATGTGATAAATGTCTACGCAAGCCAGCATAATTCAGATTAAACCCATGTTGAAGTCTTGCCGAGCCAGGCTGCTCAGAACGGGCCGTGAGTCCACACACACACAGGAGCCCATAGACTCACAGGCGCATCTGGGAGCCAGAGTCCCACGTGGCCAAACGCTGTCACTGCCCCGTAAATCTCCTGGAAATTGAAACAGCCCTTAACATTTGCCGACGTTGTAAGTGATGCTTTCATAATCACTCCCATCTATCTGGGCTTGGCCATGGATGGGGTCATTTGGTTAATGCAGGATTCCATCTTCATTGCTTTGTAACTAGTTTTTAATCAACGATGATTGCCGAGCTGGGAGGCTGTGGGCTGGCTCCTGCATGCTCTCCTCTGAGAGTGCCCATCGAGATGTCACAGCAATTAACTAGAGATCTGTGGGACTGCTGGCCAGGGCAGCCGGAGAGCCAGGCTGGCTGGAGCGGCCACAGCCCCCTGCCCTCCCCTGGGGTGAGACTTCCTGCCCCTTAGTTATATTCATGTGGACAAACCAAGGGAGGCCCTTAAAGAGTCATCCATGCCAACCGTAACCTTCGGCTTGCCCAAACCATCTTGTTCCACAGACAGAGGCAACAGCCAGTGGGTCAGCTGCTCAGAACAATTCTCACCATGTAAGAGGAGTTGCCCAGCTAAGTGAAGTGAACAAGGTCTTAGGGGGAAAGTATGTTTCTGAACTCTTTAACATTTCAGTGGCTGAGAGCACTGGGGAGAAGCCGTCTAGTACCTGGAAATACGCTTTAGGCCAAGGGAGGCAGAGGATGCTGGACCCTCTGCCATTATCTACACCTGAAATGTCAGGATACACTTAAATAGCAGAACGTTGGACTTGAGACTGTTGCTGAAAGACTATACTACTGTAACAATATCGGGGGAAACGGTGTGTGTGTGTGAGGGGGGGAGTGGTAAGTGGGGAGGGTGGTTGGGGAACTCCCCGTACCTATGGAAACTGTTTCATGAGAAATAAAAATTAAGAGCAAGAGAAGACATTTAGGTAACAGTGTACGGAGGTTTCCAGACTTGGGAAGGGAGGGTGGGAGAGACGTGGTCACCCTCCTGGCTGGGCAACCTCAGGCTGTGCTGGCAGGAAAAGCTGGGCCTGAGCTTCGGGATGCTGGGCATGGCTGGACAAGCTGACCTAGGCAGTGCATGTAGGCGCATGCGCACACACACACACACACACACACACACACACACACACACACACACACTCACTACCTCGTAGGTATGGGTACTCCCCAAATCTTCTGCAAGAAACTGAAAAGAACAATCACCTGTGAGAAGAACCAGGCTGCCGAAGGACAGAGGATGAAGGAGCCTTCCCTCATAGTGCCTTTTTGAAAGTTGAAATTCTCCCAAATAGATATGTAGAAATAAGATCAGGAATATTTGTAAGATGTGGAAAGAGAGGCATAAATCCGTGGGAGGTGGGGTATGAGAGGGCGGCTCTGAGCTCTAAAAATAGACCCAAGACCCAAGCTGGCAAGAGAGCCGTGAGCCGGGAAAAAGGCAGCCAGACCTGAGAGACTAGGAACAGCTGGAGCCAGACGGAGGGCAGGGGAAGGCAAGGCCTGCTGGCATGGGCTGGGGGCGCTAGCCCAAGCCACTGGGGTGAGTTGGCCGCTTAGGGAAGGAGGAAGTGGAGACAGGGAGGATGGGCTGTGCCACTGCTCGGCAGCCTGGGCGCCCAGTTTACCTGCCTCTTCTTCAAAAAAAGCATTAGCCCATTTCCTTGTCAGTGTTGCTGCTAGCTGCCTTGTTCTGTCTTGTCTGCCAGACACTTTGTCCCTGCCTCATAGGACCTGGGGTGGGATGGAACCGCCTGGGTTCCCCACATGTGCATCTTGGAGCACGTTCCCTCCATGCTGATGCATGGACCTTGCACCTGCTGTCTGCAGAACCAGATGCCACCATAGGTGGAATTCACCCTGGGTCGCTGGGTAGAGCACAAGGTTGGGCTCCCAGGGCCAATGTGAGAGTCAGGTTCATACGCCGGGTGAGGGTGAGATGAAAGCCACAGGTCTGCCGGGGTAGACAAGTTCCCCAGGTGAGAGGCCCTCCAGTCTCAGGTTGTATGACCAGGCATTAGGGGAAGGGAGTACCTGGAAAGAGACACACTGTAAACTCCCTAATTCAGGACATGTTGCTGGCCCCTCTGGTTCTAGAACACCAGTGTAGCTGGCAACTACATCCTTCCCAGTGTCAATGAGGTGGCAGAGCGAGCTAATCCCTTCTCTTCAAGCTCCAGGATCCCATATGGGGTTCATGTCCCAGCTGTTCCACTTCTATCCAGCAGTCTGTGTGTGGCCTGGGAAAGCAATGCAGGATGACCCAAGTCCTTGGGCCCCTGCATTCCCATGGGAGATCTGGAAGAAGCTCCTGGCTTCAGAGTAGCTCAGCTCCAGCCACTGCAGCCCCTTGGGGAGTGAACCAACAGAGGGAAGAAAGACCCTCTCTATCTGTAAAATCTGCCTTCAAATAAAAATAAATGAAAATTCCTCCCACAGTCTCCAGGCCTCCATAAGCCTTGGCCTCTGAAGGGTAAGAGGCTTGCAAAAGGCTTCGTATTTACTCAAGAGCCTGATTTAACCCAGGCCAAGAGAGCGAGGCGGAGTCAGTCACTAGCTAGGCCACAGCCCCGGTTAGCAGCGGGAGCAAGCCCGGACAGCTTCCCTGTAACGTGCCCCTCACCCCCCCAAAAAAAGCCTTTGAGTTCAAAAGGCAACAGCTCCCTGCTTGTGGCTTGTGCCTTGATCCCTTCATTTGTTAAGTGGAGGAGGTGAGCTGGATGTTCTCAAAGGCTCTTTCCAGCTGTGCTAAGCAGTTATCGGATGATTTCTCCTTAATAGAACTAAAGAGCTCAGTTCACCCCTCCAAAGATTTTCCATATTTTATGCTCAGCTTTTGATTTGACATAATGATGGTACTTACAGTAGGTGAAAATCCGTTTGCTGCTTGCTTGAGTTACTACTTCTGGGGCACGTGGCACTCCCTGCCGCTCAGGATATGCGCATGGATTAGGATCCTGGATGAGCCAAGCATTGGCTGGGTCTGGGAATGGAGTTTAGGAACAGCTGGGTCAACCAAGTGCATTGCCGAGTTACCCTGATCTGCTTGCCTATCCGGGCTGCTGAGCGGATCTGGGACAGCTTCAGCAGGAACATACGTTGAGTATGTGTCTGAATTTTATTTTTGCTAACCTTCTCCCAAAATATAAGTGACAAAATGGTTTGTTATCTGCTTCTGGCAGTCTAGAGAAACAGGACTAGACTGGCTTTGGTGCCCCATGGAGCAAAAGCCTTCTGGAAAAATGGAAAGAAATCCTGCTGGATCCGGGCTCTAAGGATCCTCCTGCAGCCCGCAGACCCAGGGTCACAGGGCACACACAGGCACACAAGAGGGCCTTGCGGCCACACCTGAAGCATGATCACTGCAAAAAACCCTCATTAACCCAGCTTTGTGCCCACCAACAGCTGCTGGTACACTGAAGGTCAAAACCAAACCCACAGTGGAAGAAGCCGCAGCCAGTCAGCTTCTGTTTCCATCAGGCTAGACAAACTTTTTGATAGTAAATATTTTACACTTTGTGGGCTATGTGGTCTCAGCAGCCACTATTCAACCCTGTTGCTGAAGCTGGAAATTATTCAGACAATAACAAACAAGCATGGTTGTGTTCTTAATAACATTTTATTTAGAGACACTGTCGCTTGGGTTTCGTGTACTTTTCTCGGATTACAAAACCCTATATTATTTTGGTTTCCACTCAACCATTTAAAAATGTAAAAATCTTTTCTCAACTCATAAGCCATACAGAAACAGGCAACAGACGTGCTATGGCCCATAGTTGGCAGGCCTCTGGCCTAGGAAAATAAGTAGCATGTAGAGTTTGTTCATTTTCTTGCTGCTCTTAAAGATGTTATCTGGGGCCCAGTGCCTTGCAAGTGCCAAGAACCCATATGGGTGCAGGTTCGTGCCCCGACGGCTCTATTTCCAATCCAGCTCCTTGTTTAAGGCCTGGGGAGGCAGTAGAGGATGATCCAAAGCCTTGGCATCTTATGCCCATGTGGAAGACCTGGAAGAAGCTCCTGTCTGCTGGTATTGAACTGGCTCAGCTCCAGCTGTTGTGGCTATTTGGAGAATGAGCTAGTGGATGGAAGATCTTTGTCTCTCCTTCCTCTATAAAATCGGCCTTTCCAATAAAAATAAAGAAATCATTAAAAAAAAGACGATGTATGGCTTTTAATTAAAAGTCACGAGACACTGAAATGCAAGACAAAACAACCCAATCAAAAAACAAAGTAATCAAAAGTACCAGACTATGATGCAGATATTGCAGTATCGGGCAGTAAAATGGAAGTATCATGTTAGTTTGTCATAGAACGATGGAAAGCATAGGTAAGTAGTTGCAATTATTCAATTGTGAGGAAAATTACAGGAAAGAATCAAATGAAAACAACAGGATTAAAGATGGGGACAAAATAATATATATTTTTTTAAAGATTTATTTTATTTTTAATGCGAAGTCAGAGAAGAAGAGAGACAGAGAGGAAGATTTTCCGCCCGATGATTCACTCCCCAAGTGAGCACAACGGCTGATACTGTGCCGATCCGAAGCCAGGAGCCAGGAACCTCCTCCAGGTCTCCTGTAGGGTCCCAACGCTTTGGGCCATCTCAACTGCTTTTCCAGGCCACAAGCAGGGAGCTGGATGGGAAGCAGAGCTGCGGGGATTAGAACTGGCACCCATATGGGATCCTGGGGTGTTCAAGGCAAGGACTTTAGCCACTAGGCCACTGCACTGGGCCCCAAAATAATATTTTTGATTAGTTGACACAATTGAAAAAAGAATTAACTTGGAAATTGGTCAATAAAAATTGCACAAACTAAGCATAAAGAGAAAGACTAGGAAAAAAACAAAGAGTAGACAATAGCACTCAAATGGTCAACAATAGACGTAGTTGAAATTTCAGGAAAAGAGAAAGAGAATGGGACAGAAAACATATTTTAAGTATTGAATGAGCAACCAGCACTATAGCTCAACTGGCAAACCCTCTACCTTGCACTGCTGGTATTCCATATGGGCATCAGTTCGTGTCCCAGCTGCTCTGCTTCCCATCCAGTTCCCTTGTGGCCTGGGAGAGCGGTGGAGGATGGCCCAAGTACGAGTGTCTGTCTGGCTTGAGTCCTGGCTACTCTGTACTTCCCATCCAGCTTCCTGCTAACATGTCGGGGAGGTTGTAGGCGGTTCAAGGTCATAGAGTAACTGTACCTGATTATAATGCTTACAATAAAAGTACAACCAAGACATTCAGATTTGCAGAAGAGAGCAGAATTAAGAAAACCTACTCGAACATGGTCAGCTGATTTAAGACAAAAACAACTCAGTAGATAAGTGATATTCTTTGCAACAAATAGTATTGGAATAACTGGATTTCAATTTGTGGATAAATGAACTTCAGTTTATATCTCATGCTGTACATAAACGTTAACTCAAGATAGACCATAGACTTTAAAGTAAGATGAAAAACTACTAAACTTGTAGAAGAAAAACATAGACCATCTTCATGCTCTTGAAGTTAGACAATGATTCTGTAGCTATGACATGAAAAACATAATTCATGAAAAAGCTTAGTAAGTTGAATTTTGTAAAATGAAAGAAACTTTGCTCTTTGCAAGATATTATTAGGACAATAAAAAGACAAGTCAAAAACCGGGGAAAGTATCTGGAGGTGTGTATCAGATAATGGACTTGTATTTAGAATACACACATGTGAAACATTCTGCCTTCATCCCATGTGCGAGCCTGTCAGAATCCCGCTGCTCCGTGCCCCATCCAGATCCTTGTTGATTCGCCTGGGAAAGTCACAGAAAATGGCCTGAGGATGTGTGGGAGACGCAGGTGCAGTTCCACCTTCCTTGTTTTAGCCTGCCTCAGCTCTGGCCATTGCAGCCATTGGGGGAAAGAACAAGTGGATGGAAGGTCACTCTATATGTCTCTCTCTCACTGTCCCTCTTTCAACTAAAAGATAAACCTTAGATTCAATAATAGCTCAATTATGGAAATTTGGGCAAAAGTTTTGAACAAATACTTCATCAAAGATGATATACAGATGTCAACTGCACATAAAAAGATGTTCAAGCCCATTACTTTCTAGAGAAACACAAATTAAAATCACACCAGGATCTCACAACACGTTAGAACAAACACCTGAGTACCAAGTGCTGACAGTGTTCAGTGTAACTAAAGCTCTGAACTGGTTAAAATTTGACTTCTGTGTATATTCCAAAATTTCCTACACTATAAAGAAATATATTCTCAAACATTCTGAATGGAGTCATTAGGTTAGGTTTTCCAAACACATCATAAGATTCTTCTTTTTTTGTCTGTTAAATGTCTAGTTCTGAGACAGGTCTGAAAATGTCTCTACAGCTGTGCTTATCATCAAGTTCTCTTTGCATTTCCAGGTTTTTTTTCAAATTTATTTTTCTTATTGTTTTAATAGCTTCTAAAGGTTCCTGTAGTGATTGAGGCATAGCATTGTCATAGTATTTATTCCCACTGTTATCTTACTACTCTGTAGCTTGTGTCATGGTGTGGGTGCTTTTAACTTTAAATTTCACACTGATACGGACATCTCAATTCCTGCCCCTTTTTATATTTGCCTGTTCTCTCTGTCATTCCTTTACTTTCATTCTTGTCAGTTTGTGCTTGAGGATACAGTACATAAACTTTTCTCTAAACACAGATGCTTCTCTATTTTATAGTGGTAGAAAATGCAAGTCATTGATATATTTTTTGACACACTTTTATTTCAGAGGCAGATTTACAGAGGAGGCAATTTTCCACCTGCTGGTTCACTCCCAAAATGGCCATTAGCCAGAGCTGGGCCTATCTGAAGCCAGGGTCTCCTGCGTGAGTGCAGAGGCCCAAGGACCCTCTGCTGCTTTACCAGGCTGTAGGCAGGGGGCTGGCTTACAAATGGAGCAGCTGGCACCTGAGCTGGCACCTACATTACACCAGAGTGTCAGCCCCACAATCCATTGATATTTTAAGATAATGGTAGATTTACTTGATTTTATTCCTTCTGTCCAACTTTGTATACTGTTTATTTCATATTGTTTATTTTCCTTTCCTTGGGTTTTGTTGATTTAATTTGTTTTCTATGTTTTCATGTGGGTCTATGACACACTAAAACACCAGATTGATCAATATTCTTTTCTGGGCCCGCTTTGCTGGTTGCAGTGGGCACTTTGGTCAGAGTAGTCACCTCCACGTTTGTGGGCAGGCTCTAACGATGTTTGTCAGCAGACTGGAGCTCTGAATCCATCCTGAAGATGGATTCCATTCTGCCACTGAGCAGTCATATGACCCAAATCCTGAGTATTAGAAGGTAGATGCTCAGCTGCAGAGCCGATCGGGACGTGGATGTGCCCTGGCACAAGGTGGTGCTCCTGCTCCCTGCTCTCTTGAGCCTCAGCCCATCCTGGGCTGGTCAGATGAAAATGACCCCAAGGGCCTCTCTCTCATTGCAGGATTACTGGCCCAGGATTCCCAGAAGGGATTTCTCTGATCAGCTCCCATCGGTCCTTCACTTTTGTGGGCCTTGAGGAAGTAGCTATGGGAGCAGGATCAGGCCTGCTCTCTCCCCTGGTTCAGATGGTGCCTCTGCCCTCCTGCCCTGGCCTTGTACACTAGAGTGGAAGCTGGCCAGTCAGCATCAGGGCTTGTGTGGATTCCAGGAACCGTCTAGAACGTGAACCCTGTGACCTCCACCCTTTGACAGGTCCACAGGCTCAAGATGCACAACAAGGTGCTAGCAGACTCCTGTGGTATGGACATGTCCATCCTGCTTGTTCATTGTTTCCTTTGTCACTTACCGGTAACCCAGAACCTGCTCCTTCTCAACACGGGACAGCCCACACACATGCCTTCACTTCTGGCTTTCTCAGAACACTGTTTCAGAGCAGCCTGACCCTGACTCTTGAACTGCGATTTCTAAGATCCCCCATAAGGGCTCTTAACTCTCTGAGCTTGGAGTTTCCCACAGCAGACACTGTGGAGTGCTGCTGCTTTGCAGGTGGGCACACAGGATGTGGGTGTGGACCCACCCACTGCCATCCCCAGTCTTAGTAAAGGAGGGCATTTCTGTTAGGACCTAGGCATACAGGAATGCCCCTAAGCTCAAGTTGTTATGAGCAGGAAACAGGAAGCTGGAGGAAGGTCCTAGCATGGTTAACTCCCAGAATCCGGGCTTTTCTAGGGCCTGGAGGAAGTAGCTACGGGGGCAGGATCAGGCCCTCTCCCTGGTTCAGGTGGTACTTCTGTCCCCACTGCGAGGCCTTGGTGTGTGTCCTGATTCACCGCTTTGGTTCTTTTGTTTTCTCACAGTAGTTTGGTGGAAGGTTGGAAGTACTGTAGACAACATACCTCTCGGCCTTGAGTTTTGTGATCCTATTAGTCTCCATTAGGCAAAGCTTTGATTGCACTGGGAAGCAGAGCCCTTTTCCAGGGTCAAAGCCTTTAGTCTGGTGCCTTCTCCTATACACTGCCAGCCTGCAGTTGGAAGAGCCTCTTAGCTCCAGTAAAGCAAAAAATCATGGCAGTTTAATCATAATTACTGGTTTGAGTTTTGATTCCAGCATTGGGCAACACTTGATTCCATAAAACAGAATAAGGGTTCCAGTTAGCAACGGGGAAGCTTTTTTCTGCCAAGGGCCATTTGGTTATGTGTAACATCATTTTTGAGCCACATGAAAGTCCCAACTTCAAAATTAATTCTGCCATAGATTCACTGAATTTCAAGTCCTGCCTGTGGTTACCTTGGCAGGGCCAGACCATATGATTTGGTAGGTCTTCTATAGTCCATGGGCTAGTTGTTCCCCACCTCTGTGGATAGGCTGGGCAGAAGATGTTGGCTTTACAAAGGCTTAAAAAGGAAAAAAAGAAAAAAGCAGAAACAGCTTAAAAAAATAACCAGTTAGTCACTTCACTTGTAAGGTAAAAACAGGGAGACAGGCAACAAAAAATTACTGATGATTTAACATTGTTAGGGTTACATTTTGGTGTAAGGGTGGAAGCAGAGGGAACCCCACCACATCTGGACCATGTGGCTGTGGCCTCTTCCACAGCTTCCACTCTGGTGCTGCGGGACCTTAGCATGAGTGACGCCATTTTGACTTTCAGTCTGGGGTGGCTGTGTTCCAGCGTGGCAGGGGGCTTTATCCAAAATAGTGATCTCCTCCAACTGTCATTGACAGCTCCTTGCCACACCTTCTCTGATTTGAGTCCCACCACCGCCCAACCTGTGATTGTCTGGCCCACCTCTGGGTCCTGAGCCCACCCAACCACCTATCTACCCGATTCCTTGTCCCTCATGCAGAAGGTTCCATATCTTTCCTCTCTCTTGACGTTCATGCTGAGTGCCAGGGGAGATAGCTGTGGCTCAGACACCCCTCTCCCCATCCAGAGCCCTCCCCAACTCCAGCCTTCCTCCTCCTCAAGCAAAACAACACCCAACAACTCTGTTCAAAACAGTTTATTTTATTTATTTTTTTTTTGTCAGACAAACACATTGATTCCTGGACCACAGTAGAGGATGGAAACCTTTCACAAACTTATTTATTTGAAAATACAAATATAAAATTATACTTTCCACATCTGTGATGTGAGAGACTGCCATCCACATAGTAATTTTTTACAACAGGGCTTTAAGAAAGCCACACACGAAGACCTGAAAGATGCTTGAGATATATATATAGATAGATACATATATATGTATATATATAAAAAAAATACTCACTACCAAAGTTCTCATCAGTTTCATACTAAAGTATAAAAGTAAGGGTGAGGTCAGCCACAGTGCTAGGGAAAGTTTTATTGAGATACATTGATGTCACATGAAACGCTTCGACTTGCATCCTATTACATATGGAATTCCGAGTTTACAACACACCATGAAAGGCAGATCGGCTAGCCCACAGTACTGAAGAGGACGCCACAGGTCCCACACGGGATGGTACAGTATGTACAGAATACAGCAGTAGGGAGCCTTCCGCGCGGGCTCCGGAACTCTCAGTCCCCTCTCCCCTCACAGCCCTGCCGCCCGCAAATAAAGTCCTGTCTGAGACCACGCACTCTGATGAGCTGAGAGCCGAGGGTTCGGATTTGGGTTTCTCCCCGAGAGGGGTGGGTTTGGTATTTGTTTTTAAATATATGTTTTTGTTTAGTTTACCTCCTTTTTTTTTTTTTTTTTTTGGTGAGAAAGAAAGAAAAAAAAAGAAAACATATTACAGTATTAAAGTATTGCTTAACTTCCAGCATGTCCTTGTGTAGTGTCTGCCCAGGACTGGGCTAAGCTGACTTTCAGCTTTGGGGTGAGGGGAGGGAACTCGCCAGTGTCTTCCACGGGTGCGCTCACTGCATGCTGGCCCTCTTCTCTCCCTGTCGCCCCCACCTGGCTGTTCCTTTCTTGGAAGATGGCCTGGCTGGTGAAGCACATTTGTGGAAAAAAAAATTCTTCCCTTCCTGCCCCCCTCCCCGTCTCCCTGTCTCTGTGTGCCACTTCCAACTGATAAAGAGAAGTATGAGTTAGTGTTTCCTTTGTAAACAATTTCATATGCAATATAATACAGAAAGCATGGCTGACCTTGGATAAAAAAATGTAGTAAACCATATTGCTTTATTCTTGAATATGCTGCAGCGAGTGAATGGCGGATGACGCAGTGTGGTGGTGGAGGCTAAGTCCCTAGCCCTCGTTTGCACTCAAGATCAAAATAGATTTTGTTTCTCTATCTGGAACCAAAAATAATCTTTATTTTTTCTGAAATCCCCAAATGAAAAAAAGAACTCCTCCCCCACCCCCCCCAAATCAAAAACTTAAGAAACAAAACAAAAACACAAATGAAAACTGAACACCTTTCAGGTCGTTAGAACCAACAATTACCCAATGATTTTTATCCTAGTCTAGCAAGATGTGTGTAACATTCACTGGCTGTGAATCGCTGTGCAATGATGCATTCGACAGCAATAGAGCCATGCTACCTTAAAGTCCAAGCTATGAGTTCAAATTAAGATGATGGTTATGGAGGATAAAAACGCAGAGGCCTGTGGGGGCTTCACTGGAATCAAGCCAGTGGGCGCCTGGGACAGAGCGCAAGGCTGTTTGGTTTTCCCCACGGGGTAGGAGGAAGGCTACTACCAGGTCTGCGTGGGCTCCCGGAGGGAAGACCAAAGGCTTGGTTGCCTCCACAAGCCCCCAAGTCCAGGCGGCACCAGGAATGAATCCCAGAACTAATGCCACTTGCTCTCTGTTCAGGAGGAGAGGAGTTCCGGGGTCTCAGGCAGATGGAGCTGGCGGCCACAGGGATGCCCGCCTGGCGTCTCCGGGGTGATTCCTCGCAAAGCCGTCAGCAGGAGGGTCTCTCCCCTAGGGCAGGTCAAGGGTGGTGCCCGAGTGTGCCACTGAGTGTAACCGAAACCAAGACAAAGGCTGAACATCAGTGCTCAAAGAATTTACAAAAACGTTTCAAAATGGACTTCTAAATGAGGGGGTGGGGGGGACTCACGTGAACCTCAACCTAGGTAGCCACATGAAAACATATCAGATTCCACAAGATTGTGCTATGGGCTACTGGGTCTCTTCAAAAGGTATATAAACATCTAAAACATATTCACACAGATTAGCAATTTCTTCTGAGCATTCTTAAAAAAATATTTTTTTTTCTCTTTGTAAAATCATTTTAATATACCATGCCTCCCTCTTTTAAAAAATAAATTAAAAAAATCCAGTTTTGCATATCTGGCATTAGCATTTAAGGTAGTATGGCACGCCCCTTCACGGAGAAGGAGGGTGGGGATCTACAGGATGCCGCAGAGTCAGCTGGCATTTGAACGTGGTGAGACCTTGGGTTAGTTGAAACCACATCAGATCAGCAAAAGGAAAAATTAAACTTGAAATTGAAAAACAAAAAAATTAAAGGAAAAAACTGCCCCAAAATCATTAGCAATTTTTTTTTTAAATATATATAAGAGAAAGTTCTATCCTTACTGGTCCTAAATCTGAATAGCTATGTCTAATTTTTTTTTAAACCTTAATTATGTTATACCTATCAATATGTACTAGAAGAAAGAGGAGAAAAAAAGTCACTATACTAGTTCCAGGACAGCACGCTTACAAGATAGCCATTGTATACATTATTAATAGACAATGATCAACGAAGAGTCGCTATGAGGTGGAAAGGGGGCTCCATACATACAACACCGACAGGGACGAAGGAGTCGTTTTCTCCTAGGCTAGACACTGCGCTTCTGGGAATTACTGTCTCTTTTTTTCTTTTTTTTTTCTTTTTTAATAAAACTTCTATTTTGTTATTTTAGTACTTGAACAAGTTTTGAGATCTTTTTTAAAAGCGTACAGCATGTTACTTAATCTGGTTGTTTGGAAATTAAAAAAAAAAAAAGGGAAGGGGAAAAAAAAACAAATCCCCTCCCCCAAAAAGCCAAAAAGGTCATCAAACAACCTGACATGAAAACAAAGTCTATGATTTTTTTTTAATCTCGTTGCTATTTAATTAGAATTGAAAAAAGGCTGTTTTTTTTTTTCTTTCTTTCTGAGTTAGCATTTTGGAGTTCTTCATTTGAAAATGCGTTTGCCCTACCGCGTCTGTGAATGTCTACATTAGTCTACTTCGTTAGTAAAATTTATAAAAATAGGAGTGCAGCAGCTCTTTATAATAAATGTCGCATTCAGTGTCTCATACTGGCTGTGCCTTAAGTACCAAATTTATAAACGTAACAATTTAAAAAATATTAATAAAACGTCAATATCACATTTTAAAAAAGAAAAAAAATATATATCCACACTACAATAGGTTTTAATGCCATCTATTGAGTTGTACTTCTACAGTTGCTGTTGCCGACCTAGTACCAACATTTAAAAAAAAGTTAAATTAAAAAATATCCTTCATCATAAGTATCTTTCCCTGACCGAGGACCATATATTATAACAGCCAATGTCAAGCATGTGCAAACAGGAAATTGTCAGTTTTTCCCACCAGTCACAGTGCAGTGATGTTTATACTTTTTATTTTTAAAATTCTGTTTACATCTATAATAAATTAAAAAAAAAATTTCTTCCATAGCCTCTCTGGTGATACTTGCAGCACTGAGGTATTAAAAAATATATATATAAACCAAAAGGTTGCTTTCCTAATTTGTAAATAGAAAGTGAATGGAGAAAGGGTGGGATGAAGGCAGGGGCTTCTGCACCTGCCCCACGGTCCCCTGGTTCTGGGACAGGGTTGGGGGCAGGGGGAGAAGACAGGCAGGGTGTCCTAAAGACCTTTGGAGGCGCTGAAATGATCGGACAATAGAAAATGATCAAATATTTAAAAATTAAGACTGAAAAAGGATGCCCCCCCACCCCTTCTACCCAAGCCAAACAGGTGTGCTTTGAAACTTTAAATATGTTAAATATTAAAATTGTAGCTTTGTTTCTTTTTAAATGTCTTGGGAAAAGCAGTTTTCCATATTTTAAATAAAAACCTAACTAGCCGGTAACATTTGAAGCTGTGCACAGACGAGAGGTTAACAGGCTGGTATGACCGTAACACAGGTCGATCGCGCAGACAAGCAGCTCAGCACGGCTGTCGGGTTCCTGGGGCCGGCCGGGCAGCCAGGGTGCCCGTCTCGGTCACCCGCTTTGTCCAGCTTTCCTTCCTTCCTCCTTCCGCGGAGCATCAAACTGCCTGGGACCGACGCCCTCACAAAAATATTTTTGATTCTCTCTTTCTTAATAGTTTCTATGTAGTTAATGGAATTGTATTTACAACATTTCTCTTTTAGAATTCACAATTTCAAAAAACCTTATAATATCACCTCTTTCAACAGAAAAGAAAAAGCACTTATAAAAAGGAGGACACTCCGAAAACATTGTCGTCCTTACCTTATTGCCGAAAATAGATAGACTGAGGTTAACAAAGAGACATCACACCAAAGAAATGCTAGAGTCGGTTCATTAGCCTACTACACCTCACTGCTACAACGCAAAGGAGAAAGCGCAAGCCCACCGCCCACTCCCACGTCACAACTTCGCTTCAGTGTGTGTGCTAGGTTCCACCTGAAATTTCATAGTCTCAGAACTGGTACCAAAACATTGAGAGTTATATTACCATCTCAACATCCTTTCAACGTGAAAACAGAATCAAAACAAGCAAAAAAAAAAATCTTTTTTTAAAGAAAAAAAAATATCCTTAATATGACAATTATACTATGGTTAGCTTTTTACCTAGATATTAAAGCTGTGTGACTACGAGACTAAGTCAAAATCACTACCCAAACGTGATTCAAGGAGATTTCAAAGGAGAAGGGGAAGAGAAACGGGGACAGGAAACCATCAAGAAAACAAAACAAAACCAAACAGAACCAGAATCATGGGTTATATACACATTTAAAAGCCGTTGTTGTATATTACAGCAGTATCGTGAGATGATGAGATGCAGCCAACCCTCCGTCCGAAGTGAGCCATCTCTGGTTGGGATGAGGAGTGAGGCTGGTGGGGTTCCGGGTCCGAGGACATCACCTAAACAAAGGACCACTCAGAAACTTCGCCCAGTCTTGCCTGGACATCCAGGTATGCTCTGTAGGGCAGGGAAGGTCAGGTGTGGCGGAAAAGGAACATAAAGTGGGGATGGGAAGAGAGAGGAGAAGGGTCAGGCAGAGACACAACCAACAGATGGCAACGTTTCGGATAACGTTCTCACCACCACCACCACCACCACCACCACAGAGGAGGTGCAGATATGGCCAGGTTACTTCAGCTTCCAGCTATCATAGCCTGGGAAATCTGCCAGCTAAGCCACACCTGAGTCCAGGGAGAAGGTTGTTGTATGCACACCCTGCTAACCTGCCGCACGGAGGAAAATGTGGTCAGGCAGTGTGGTCATTTGGGGGTTGGGCCAATGTGCACCTAAACCAGAAGTAGTGGTCTGTTGAACTTGTGTTTTTAAAGCATCATGCTTTCTGAAAACAACTCTGTCTTTACCAAGTACCAATCAATACATGCTAATAACTAGAATTATTTGTACTAAAAACAGGGGGGAGATTACAGAGGGGTAGTGCTGTGGTGCAGTGGGTTAAAATGTTGCTTCCCATACCAATATGCCAGTTCCAGTCCTGGCTGCTCTGCTTCGGGTCTGGATCCCTGCTAATGCACCTGGGAAGGCAGTGGAAGATGGCCCTGTTACTTGGGGACCTGCACCCCTGTGGGAGATGCAGATGGAGTTCTTGACTCCTGGCTTTAGCCTGGCTTAGACCATTTGGGGGAGTGAACCAGCAGATGGAAGATCTCTGTTTCTCTTTCTTTCTGCCACTCTGCTTTTCAAATCAATGATTTTTTTGTTTGTTTTTAATCATACTGTATACTAAGGAGGAAAGATCAGGGCATAAAAACAATAGGGAACCATTTGGGTTACAGGAAACCTGTAGCCTCCCCAAAGTGACCCCGGACCTGGGCCTTTCAATTGTGATGGGCACTAGAGGACAGAGGGTCACAAAATGTACACTGGACCTGTCCTTCACTGATCTGTATGGGAGAGGGTGAGCTTCGTTTTTGCTTATTTCCTCCTTTTCTAGGAATTGGGTCCTGGAGTCAGAAGAGGGAGACTGAGCTGCCCTGGGAAAATGGGAGAGGCCTTGAAGGACGTGCAGCTCTGGGCTGGGAGCCCCAGTCCATCTCCTTCTCCCTGGGGAGGGCCCAGCCACCAGTTGGCATCGGACCCTACCCATGGCTGGAACTATCTTGGGTCTCCAGGATCTCTGACACATGGGTTTCTGCTCTCAGAGGACACTGGCTGTGTCTGGGCCCCCACACCCAGCTTTATTAGTAGCAAGTAGCTCTCCCCTTCACACTGTTAGTGGCCTCTGGCTCTGGCCAGCTATGGCTGGGTCAGCACTGGAAGGGAGGTGAGGCGAGGGCTGGGTGGAGTCACACACATGATTTATTTGGTTAGGAGAGGCGGTTGCATTAGTGGAGGTGATTCCTTAGCAGCAACGTTAGAGAAATCCGTTAGATTCATGGAGCTCAACTTTAACCTGCCTGGCCTCTCTCCCTGCCCTCACTGGCCACGTACCCTCTGTGGAGTGATTCTCTCCTACAATCCCAAGTGACAGCCTCACATTTGGCCTCGCCACCTTCTCCTAGGTCTCTGCTCTGCTTACCTACAGGAGACTGTCCCAGTGGGACCCACACCAGGCTTCAGCTGTCACTCTCTCATCTCTAAAGAGACAGACCCTTGTCCTAACTGCCTGAAAGACTGTGTGACCACAGCACACACCCAGAACTCTCACCAGCCCCTATTCACTCTCCCCCAGAATGAGATGCTTGCTTTCCAATAAGAACACGGCCAGAAGCTGGCTCCCCTACTGCCCCGGCCTCCTGTCTCCTCCAATCCACGCTCCCCACCCCGCCACATCACCATCAAAACGTTTTTAAAAATCTTTAATTATCTTGAGCTGAGTTTAAAAGGTTAGGAAACTGGCAGGGATCCAAACCCATGTTATGCAGGTGATGTTGTTCATTTAATTTGCCTTTTGTGTGACAATTTGGATAATCTCTCAGTAGTTACTGGCAAAAATCTTTTCTTTATACTGAAAGATGGAGCCTGGCTGTTTGCACATGCCCCACTGACTGAGCCACCAGTGGGCTCCAGGCTGTCCTGGAGATCCAGCCATCTGCAGGGCCAGCTTGCCGGACCTGAGCTGGGCACATCCCTGTCACCATCCCCCTGGGACGGGCATACATGATCTCCTTCCAGTTTCCCACACTCTTGATTGCATTTCGAGACAGAGAAAGATGAGCGATGGGGAAGATACAGCAAAGGAATCAAAATAACCCAATCACGGGAGAGAAAGAAAGAAAAGTGAGATGGTGGGGGTCATGATTGGAAGCTGCAGGAAGGGATGAGAAATGAAAACAGCTGGATTTGGTTTGGCCCCCACCCCACTGAGAAGGGGTCCAGAGAGAGGAGAGAAGGAGGTGTTGATGGGACAAGACAAGGGCATGCGCGTCCATGTATGACCAGGGCACATACACGTACGGACAGGCCGGCAGGGCGGACACACACGGCAGAGACGGTAATACCTCAGGGCGAGATGGCAACGAAAGCACCTGCTCAATGGTATCCATTTGTAAAGGCCGTTGCAATCAAAGGTCCCTAAAATTGCACAATTGTTAAGGTCATCAGTGTGCTATACATGGGAACAGATTGTCATTTTCAGGGAAAGGAAATTATCTCTAGGGCTAGTCCGTGGTTGCCAGCATGAATATGTGACTCTGAGACACTGCAGGTGCCACTAGAGGCTGGGGGCTTTGGGGAGGATATGTCCCCAGTGCCTACCTTTCAGTCCCACTCCCCTCCCCGGTTCCCTCCCCCAGATTGCCTGCTTATCATCCAGGGAAAATCAAGAGCGAGATTCAGAAGAGTGGGGGAGTATGGTGGGAACTGGGGGCTTGTGCCCCAAATGATAGGCATGGCTGCCCTGAACCCCACAGGGCAAAGATGGGAGTCTCTGTCTATAGCGTCACTGGTTGCAGCTGGAGAGAAGACATGCCAATGCAGACCACGCAGGGTGGGCATGGCAGCCCGCAGGGGCCAAACTGCAGCTTTCAAGTGCGGATGGGTTCTGTGTCTGTGGATGCTGAGGCTGGCAGGGAGTCATGTTCTACGTGGCAGTCGATGGGCCCCCACACCATGCAGTTCTCAACAGAAGGCTCCTAATTTGGAGTTTGGATATCAGTGGGTCTGAGGGGATTGGATTCTTCAAACTACTGACCTAACTGAGCCTGGCTTGTGAGTGGACTGGATGAGGACTCCGAATGCATGGGCCAGGGGCAGCAGCTGTGTGTGTCTGTGTGTGTATGTAGGTGTGTACAGACAAATGTGACTACACATGGAAGGCTTCTGATGCTGGGGGCATGAATAAGGCCACCCTGGTGCCTGAGAAGGTCTGCATGTACACTGTTCTCCCCAGTGCAGCTCCCAGGAAGTAGAGTCCCAGTGGGAGGACATGACCATGGACAGTGGACACACCCTTCTCAGCTCAACACCAAGCAGCCTCCAAAATGGCGAGGCTGGCCAGGGCAGAGGCTGGCTGGTTCTCTGTTTTCAAAAACAGAAGGGGCAGCGAGCGAGTGGGCTCAGGCACATTCATGCTCACACACACTGGGAGGAGAGGAACGATACAATCTGAAAACAGCATGCAAATCGGTTAAGCAAATCTCCATTGCCTGGATTAGTCAGATTATAGAACCACAGAGCATTACAAATGTCCAATGCATCTGGCCTTCCGGGGAGCCACAGCTAAAGAACTTACTTGCAACCTGGACACTGGAAGAGGGAACTGTCTGGGAAGGGTCTCGCACCCCACCCCACCTCCTGGGTAGCAGTGTTTCCCCAGGACAGGGAGCTGCCACCCAGCAGTGAGGTAGGGCCCGAGGTAGGCTATGGGGCAGTGGCACGTCCTGTCTGAGGTCCCAGCCCACAAGAGAATTTCCGAAAAGAGGGGATTAGGGAACCAAGGATCATGCAGATCCTGCCTCCTCGTCCCATCTTCTGAGGAAGGCATGCTGCAGCTAGGGACTCGAGGCTCGGGTGGATTATGTACATGGCTCCAGGTGATGGAGTGGTAATGTGAACCTGAACTCCCCTTACACCTTCCCCTCCCTCCCAAGGTGTCTAGATGGAGGGGCTCAGCCCTTGGCAGCTGGCTCATTGTCCTCTAGGTCCCTCTCCTCTTCAGTTCTGGGCTTTGTGGGTGCAGCCTCCCCATGGGCCAAAAGGAGTGGGTTGGGAAAGGGCAGGTGGAAGGGCCGGGGAGGCGGGTACTTACAGCAATGCCGTGGCCAAAGCCTGAGCCCGGCTGAGGGCTGGCCGCGCTTATGTAATTCCCCACTCCGGAGTCCTGGCTGGCAGGGCCGTAGAGATCGGCGACAGGTCCTGGGCTGTTGGCCCCCGGGAAGCCTCCGGGCCGCGCCGGGTTGGAGCCTGCCGGGGAAGCGGGCGCGCCAAAATTCGGTTGAGCACTGTAGCTATTCAGGACTGGTGTGCAGAGAATAGAGCTGGGTATGAGGCCAGAAGCCAGGCATGCACCGGTCATTACAAGCCAAACACTCAAGAAAAACAGCTGAGGCCCAACTTCTAACACTCAACCAAGGCCATGCGAAAACATCAGCAGGGACTCAAGAAGACTCAGCCCAGGCTACTACTAAGAAGCTTGGAGCTCCGAAAATAGAGAGAAGAAAAAAACAATCATTCAACACACTACGGCAACCAACCGGAGGTGCTATACTGCCCACCAAATTATCACAATAGAAATAGAGAGATATATGGAAGAGAGAGAGAGAGAGATTTGTTTTCACATCTGAATTGATGCTCATGCAGTCTTCTAGACTTGGGCACGCTGAGACAGCATTCACATCCCATGCAAACTACAAAGGAACTAGTTTTAGACTACACATTGTGTTAATATTGATATTAAAATGTGACAGGAAACAAAGCAATTTGTGTCCAGGAAAAAAAAATCTCTGGGAGGGAATTAAAAATTTTTTTTGTTTTGTTTTTGGTGTGCATGTTGTATTTTTTGTTTTTTGGATCCATCAAATGATCAATTTTTTTAAAAATTGTTAAAAGACAAAAAACAAATCCATTTTGCACAGTCTCCACCCCCCTCCCCACTGGCTACTCCCTCCCCACCCCACCCGGCCCATGGCCGCCCCTGCATGAAAGCCGGCACCACTGATGTGGCCACGGTCGGAGGATGGGATATGTCATGAGAGGCTGGGCATCTGAACACAACAGTAATGATGGCGGCGGAGGGGTTCCTTTCAGGGGTGGGGGTGGAGAGCAGGGGATGGAGGGAGGGGTGGGGTGGGGATGGGAGACCTAAGGCTGGGTAAGGCTGGCGGGGAGCCAGGGGTCCTACAGGCACCCACACACTCACCTCCTGCAGCAGAAGGAAAGGGGGTTTAACCTTTTTACTTCCTTTTGTTTAAAACAAACAAAAAAGAGAGACAAGCATCAATGCGGAGCACCCCGACAGGACTGATTCCCAGAGACGGCATGTCCAGCCTCAGTGCCCACGGCGCTGCCCACGGAGGCAAGAAGGCTCCGAGGGCACGTGAGGCATCTGGGGGTGGGGGTGGGGGTGGAGGTGCAGGGAGCAGGGTGGCAGGTGTCACTGCCTCAGGCACCCCCTTGCATCTCCCAAGTCCCTTTGCTCTTTCCCTGGCCATAAGCTGTCCACAAGGCTAATTTTGTTTCACTTGTACTGCCCCTTAGTAGTTTGACCTTTATTTTCTTTCCCAAAATGGAAACCCAAAAGATGTTTTTTTTTTTTTTTTCCAACTGCAAAAGTCATTCTCACAGATCCGTAAACCTCAAGGCAGGCCTGGGCATGTGGGGTGGTGACAGCTCCCCACAAGTGCTTCTCCCCTGGCCTTGGTATCAAGTGCCTTCAGAGGAAGTGGCATTCCGTGCCTCCTGCCTGGGCACTGCCCTCAGGAAGCCAGCACTGAATGGATGGATTTCCACCCACTTGTCCCAGGGGTGAGAAGAGACTGAAGATGCACCCCAGCCAGGCTGGCAGGAGACTGAGAGACTCAAGACACAAAAAAGACCAGACCCAGCGGGGCCTGTGGAAAACTGAAGTCCAGCTGCCTGCAGATGGCCTGGGGGCAGGGAGCCTTGGAGTGAGCCCCTTTGAAGGTGCCAGCTGGCTGGTAGAGACAGCAGGTTCAAGAGAACAAGAAATCACACGGGCTGAGAGCCACTGAATGGTCGATTTGGAAATGTGCTGGGCAGACAAAGGGGATTTTTGAATACAGAAGATTAAACTTGCAGATAACATTTGGTCCCTCTCACTCACAGAGGTCAGCATCAAGCCGAGATATTCCAAAGGTGGACTATTATCTTGCTTCAACATGCTTTTCCTTTTTCTGACTCAGGAAGATGCAAAGGCTCACCCTGGCAGGCAGGCCCCTCTTTCTCCACAAAGGGAGGGGACTAGGATGTTCTGTTTAAGGCTAACAGGATGGGGTGGGGATGGGGAGGCACAGGAGAAGAGGGAGGGATTTTCTTGGCTTCTTTCTCCACTAGCCTGATGTGGGTGCAGTAAGATGCTAGGTAAGCTCACTTATCTAGGGGAGTGGAGGAGGCAGATGTTGGAAGGGGCTTCTTCCGAAAGAGCCGCTCACAGCCTGATACACCCCGAGGCAATGGCCTCGAAGACGGGATGTAGTGCACTCAATGAGTCCAGAAATGCCCTCCTTGGTAGGATGAATTGGCAAGAGGATGCTTTGGCCATCCCTGGCAGCCTCTCCCACTCTGGTGTGTAAGGAGGCAGGCATGGAATTCCACAGCAAGCAGCAAGCAGTTCCTCTTGAACCTCAGCCACCCAATGACACTAATGTCATTGTGAGGAAGGGACTATGTTAGTCCTCGGTTTTCAAATCCACGTGCACATTCAACGTACTTGCACATCACACCTTGCAAATATCCCCAACAGGGGCAGAGGAGCATGTTGCTGGGTTCCCACTAGAGGGCACAGTCAGCAGACATTTAACACCCAATTTCCAGTGGGCCCCCTTCTCCAGGCTTCTGGGTAGAAGGACCTGCACCTCGCAGGGCTGAGGCCTCTACATTCCAGAGCCAGTCCACAGTGGCCTCTGGTTCTCTCCGTGGGCAAAAGGTCTGGCTCCAGAATGCATGTGCAGTTTTAGGGTTCACATCATCTGAAAGTCCAGGAAGACTGAAAAGCAAGCCACACTCTGGCTGCTTAGCACAGAAGGGGGTCTGTGTGAAGGCCCTGGGGTCACAGTGATATCTGTGGGTGGGAGAATTCACTCCACATCCTGAATGATCACTGGGCATACAGTAAGGTGGTGGGCAGGGTTACTTTCCCCCAAGTAACCTTGAGAAGCAAGGCATGGAGTGGAGAAGCGGATGCCTGAATATCTGTAGGGTCACTCTCCAGGCAGTGCTTGAATGTCTGTTGGAAACTGGAGGGGGGTGGGAGGGGAGAGTACCTTGTTCCGAGCCCTGAGACTCATCTTGAGGGACCAGACATAGTCCTACACACTGGAACGGGTCAGGAATGGGTAGGGTACATCATTCTGAGTGGGTCAGGGGACCCTGTCCATTACCCAATTTGGAGGGTAGGGATGGTAGAGTGAGGGAGTAAATCTCACTAAATAAATGGTGTTGAGATTTATACACTGGATGTTACAACTCCTGTGCCAGAAGAGGACAATGCCTTGCAGACACTTGAGCAGTTTGGCTGCAGACACTGTAAGCACAAAGTTGGCATGGGACAAGCCCTGCACCAGTGTAGCCATTTGGGGCTTCACCACAGTGAGCAGGCTCACTATGGCCACCCCCCACTCCCACAGCATGGTTTAGTCATGTACAGGGTCCTCTCAACCACTCTCCCACTGCCCGCCCCCGCCAGCACACTGGGCTTTCCCAGTGGGGGGAGAGCATAAGACAGGCAGCCGGGGTGTAAACAAAGAGAGCCCTGGACATGGGTCATGTGGCCACAGTGTGCCCCTGTCCCTGCTCATGCAGCCCAGTGAGCTTTGGTCTTAGACCCTTAGCAGAGCAGTCTTCATCTGTAATGTGTGTGTGTGGTGCTTTCCTCCTGACCCACTGGGTTGCTGCAAGAATGACAAATGCACCTAGTTCTAAAACAGCTGTGAATGTGGCACCAAACAAGGCAAGTACCCACTGCAGACTTTCAGCCTGTTACAGCACAACAAGATGCGTGTGCACACTCATTTGTGGACTGGGTCATCCGTTGGTTGCCTGCCACCATCCGGGACCTGAAGAGAGGGCTGCTGGAGCAGGCTGCAGGGGAGTCAAGACAGTGAGCTTCATTGGAGACAGCAGGAGAGGGAAGGGCTTCCTGCTCATCAAGAAGAGACCTTTTCCCCCTGGACACCTCACGGGGGGTGCTTAGACCCTCCCTTGCCATGGCTAGACTCAAGGCTCTAGACACCTGCACCATGCCCCTCAGGTCTGAAACAAACTGGAGGGCACTTCTGCTGCTGGCTGCTGCCATCCACAGGTGGCTCTGCCTCACGGGGCTCAGAGGGACTGATGGCACAGAACTGGTCCCCAGGAATGCAGCAATGGGGGGAGTCAGAACAGCCTCAGAGTAGGTGCAGAACACAGGTGTGCTTCTCTAGATCTTTGGTCCCTACTTGACACCATAAGACCAAAGGGAAAAAAGCCAGAACCCATGATTACAAGGGTGGGAAGGGGTGTCCCCTCAGAAGACACTTTTGACAACAAGAGCTGAAATCAGATGATTGCTGGCCCAGAGAAAGGGCACGGTCACGAAATCTTTTCCAGATGAGGTGCTCAGCTCAGGTCTTGGGACCAAGCCAGGATCCCCTTCGCGTCCTAGTTCCTGGTTTGGTAGGGTCATGTATGTGTACCTGGGGCAGGGCCAGCCCTGAAGACCATTTTGAACCTCTGCACTGGCCAACTCTCTACTCTAGCTAGAAGGCATTACCAAAACAGAATCAATGTCTCCCTGCCTGTAAGAGCCAGGTGAGAAGAAGCCTGGGCTGATGGGCAGTACAACAGGGCAGGGGACAGAGAGCAGGTGAGATGGTGGTCCCTGTGAGAGCATCTCCAGGGGCAGATGCCGGGTTAACTCATCACACTTGATTTTAGGAGGTGCTTACTTTAAAGAAATTGAAGATGCTAATAAAAGGTGTTGCCTGCCCTGTCCTCTCACCTCCTCCTTTGTGTACTGCCTGCATCCAGCTTCTGTCTGCCTTGACTGAACAATCCACATGGGCAGGACTGTGTTGCTGCCGGCTGTGCACACACACAGGAGCTGACAGGCTGCCCCAGCCGCTGTGGTCTCATCAGGCAACCTGCTCTCCAAGATAGGGGCCGCCTTCTACCTCCCCAGCCAAACCTCTCCTACTCTGGCTGCCTGGCCACAGCAGTGCTGTGTGGGGCCTTCTCCATAGGGCCTCCCTGAGGAACAGAGGTGTGGGCCCTCCATGGTAGTTTCCTTACCGTGTCCTCTGAAGGCAGCACTCACGGAAGATCATCATGAAAAACAGAAATCTGTTTCTGATAACAGGAGAAATGGCAGTGGATCATTACAGCCAATCTCAAGCAAAGCAGGATGGAATGACAGCCCCTGGTCTGCTCCCCATGGCTCTGGCCCTGGGAATCTTGGCTCAAGTTCCCCTCTGGACGACAGTGTGGCTTTAAGGTGGGCAAGATAGAGTCGGCAACCTCCCCCAGCCTGGGAAAATTATGTTGCTAAATTAAAATCCAATGTGTTCCAGGACCCAGATGTGGGGACAATCAATTTTGTATATGATATTACTTCTTAAAGCCCTGCTGAAATTCAAGCTCTTTCAAAAGGAAAAGGCAAAGACAGTATAAAACTGGGGGAGGAGTGAGAGCCACAGTAGGGGCCAGCATTATAGCCAAGTGGTTAGTTAAGCCACTGTCTGTGAGACAGGCATCCTGTGTGCACACTGGCTTGAGATCTGGCTGCTCCACCTTGGATCCAGCTTCTTGCTGAAGTACCTGGGAAAGCAGAGGAAGACAGCTCTGTGCTTGGACCCGAAGATAGAGACCTGCACGAAGTTTTAGGGTTCTGTCTTTGTCCTGGCCAAGTCCTGGCCATGGCAGCCATTTGGAGAGGGAATTAGCAGATGGAAGACCTTTCTAACTCGTCTTTCTCTAACTCTGTTTTGAGTGAGAGAACGAGAACACAATAGGAAGGCAATTCCTCTCACTGCCCATCTACCATGAGATACAACACAGAGGGGGAACAAAGTGAGCAGGTATCAGTGTTGGCCGTAACTCACAGCACATACCATGAGCGTGTGTCTTCTCATGGGACAGTCCGTCACACACATGCCCATGTGGGCTGTGTCAGCGACAGTTCTGTGATGACAACTTCTGCTTGTCTGCTCAAACCTTCACCTGAGTCAGAGTGCTGGGTTGTGTGTCTATTGCAGGAAGCTGATGGGCAGTGAAACAGACTTGGGGCTAAGCAGACAGGAAGGTCTAATTTCCAGTCAAGCCACAGCACCTCACCCTCAAGAGAGGATGTTACTCTGCTGGCTCTATGCCCCTCCCATCATCAGCCAGTGGTGAAGTGGAGGGGATCTCTTTCAGATCAAAGTCTCCACATTGCCATGGGACCCTGGGAGGAGGGTATAGTAGCCAGGGTGATGCACCCCATGCTGAGATACAGCTCCTTCTCTTTCCATCTTGACTACTCTGCTGCCCAGTACTCAGCCAGCTCTGTGAGCAGGCCTCGTGCTCCCAGAGGCCCGGGCTGAGCGGGGTGTGGGGAAGTGCACAGAGGAGAACATGGAAATCAGTCATTGACTGATATCTGCCTGTAGTTAAAATTCTGGGGAAGCAGCAGCCATGAGTGGGTCTGAGGCTGGTGGCCAAGGCAGGTAGGCATTCGTTAGGAGGGCAAAGGAAGCACCTTTCCAGGGCCAAGGTTGGAGTTCAGTGACTGCAAGGGCCCCTGAAGGAGCAGGCTCAGGTGCATGTTTCCAGGTAAGGACACGGATGGGGCCCCAGGTAAGGCAAGGCCACAATGCCATCACAGAGCACTCCCCAATGAAGGGGCTTCAGCAGGTTGCCTAGGCTGGGCCTTGAGTCACAGGAGCAGGATGGGGCTTCCTGATTCCTCTCCAGTGTCAATGGACACCTCAGCACCCTTGATGGGGAGCCTCTCCAGTGCTCTGAGGGACAACAGGGAGCCGTAGCAGAGACCGGTGTTTCTGGTGTGGCTGTTGCAGACAGCGATTTCGCACTAACAGCCTGTGGCCTCATCCCTTAGTTCATGCGGCTCCAGGCTCCAGGCACATACAGGCCAGAGCTTTCAAGAACAGAGGAGGAGCTCGGCCAGGAACCACAGCACTTAGGAAATACCACACCAAGCCACCCAGCAGCTGTGCCCAGGGCCTGTACACTCTCTCAGGCCAGTTCTGAGGATCAAAAGGGAAGAGAAGGGGAGCATGCTCCTCCCTCTAACACTTTGGTGGTTCCAAGTTTCTTCTGGTTTCATTCTGTCTTGCTTTGATTTGGTCTGGTGACTGCCTTTGTCCTTGAGGCACACCCCTCTCTTTTCACAAAAGAAACCAGTCTGCTTTCCCCCAAGCCCTCTCTCGTACCACAAAGCTGTTGTGTGCTCCCTCCCTTCCTCCAACCCCAAAAGCCACATCCCTGCCCACCCCCTCACATCCTCAGCCACAGCCTTGTTTGTATCTGGGGATTCTACCTATTGACTGCCCAGCACATGTCCTTTGCTTTAACTATTATTCAATGAAAACACTATGACATCCAAGGTCAGTCTAATGTCAAAATGAAACACTACCTAAGAATGACCCTGACCCTATGAGGCAGCGGAAGCCAGAGAGAAGCCTTGTGCTGGTGGAGATGGAAACCTCAGGAGGCAAGAGCCAACCAGACTGAAACCACAAGCACAAGCAGTGGCTTTGGCTGCTATGAGACTAGATTGGAATGTGCACTTTCTGAGTACCTGCAACATTGACTTTCGGTGACAAAGCCAAGGACTCAATATCATAGTGTCCCAGACAGGATGGGAGCCAACTCTGACCTGAAGGCACACTTTCTAAACTGCATTATGCTGCCCAGCTGACCCATTTTTGACCACATTAGAAGATCCCTCTTGTTGAGCTTTCTATATCCCTGAGAAACTGTGGCATTGCAGACAAGGAGTCCATTCTCTCACCTTGGAGTACAAGCTGCTGAAGGCTTAGACCCAGTGACCCTTCCCAGTTCAGGAGCTCTCAGATGTTGCAGAGGTCTCCTTCCATCAGACTGGGGTTTCCCAGGGTCAGGTTGTGCTGCCGCACAAGATAGGGTACTGCCTTTCTGCTGGGGATCACAGTACATCCCAGGAAGCAATACAATGAAGGCATGCAGACTTGCAGGGGTCAGGGCGCTACTGGAGAGAAAGTAAGTCCTGTCCACATATGGGTCATCACTAGGACCTGGACCAAGCAGGACGCAATGTGACCGCAGTCCTAAAAGGCCACTCTCATGGTGTATCCTATGGGCAGCTGGAATGCCAAAGAGACCAAGGGGCGCTGGCTGCCCTCTTACATCCAGCAGCAACAGGAACTCCGTGCCCAGCAAGGCAGCAGCCAGGGGGGTTGGTGGGAAGCATGCCAGAGGGGCAGCCCCTGGAGGACCTGTACAGAGAGCTTTCCACCCCAGCAAGCCGTCTTTAACGATTATAAAGGCACAGGAGTTTAATCCGTTTTTGATGTAAGTGCTAATAGCTCTGTGTCCTTGAAGTTCAAAGCGGGTGCATACATGTCACTAATTAGCCAAGCGTACAGCCATTCGGCTCCCTCTCATGTTTCTAATTAGGTCTTTAATAACAAACAAACTCCAACCTTACCAAAAAGCCCTCATTTGTCAGATAGTCTGGAAATGTGGCTGTCTCCTTGCCTGTGGCTGCCCTGGGCTGCAGGGTCTCTGTGTGTATGCTCTCAACCTCAGCCTGCACAGGACTGTGCTCTAGAGAGGCAGGACAGACATTCTAGGAGGACGAAGACCCAACCCCCATGGCCAAACCTGAAGGGTGGCCCTCCTGAGCAGGCTAAGAAGACCGGAAGAGGGTAGGCTGCAGGTGACAGATCTCGGGTGAGAGCCCAGACACCATCCAGTGATGGCCACAGGGGTATCAGGAAGCCGATGTTACGGTTACATGCCTTGCTATAGGCTGACATGACGGGGATGCTGTGTTGTTCAACAACTGCCCTGGTGACTGTAGCAGGCAGCCGGGTTCAAGCACCACCGTGTTGACCCCCCTCTGTGGGCTGTTTTCACTGTGGGATAAGCTACTGCTATGCCATGCTCACAGAAGGACAAACCACATTTGAGGCTGGAAATTTTGACAAGAAGTTTTTTTTTTTTTAACAATCAGCAGTTCTGGTGTCATCTCTGCCCTTCCATTTCTCCATGCACAAACTATGCGTGGCTGCTTTCAAATGTGTCCTCATTGTGTTTCCTATTCCAGGGAAGGCCCTGGCTTCCTTGTCACCTGCTCCTCTGATGCCTTAAGGTACTGTCATTGCTTTACCCTCCAAGGATAGGCAGTGGAGACACTGGAAACAGTGGCTCAGGATACACTGCGAGAAGCGGACAGGGTGAGAGTCTCCTGCAACACTGGTCCGGGCTGTGGTTCCTCTGCTCTTTTCTCGCTGGTTGCCTCAGTCCTGACCCCTCTGCATGGGCCTCCTTGAGGCTGATTGCAGGGCATCTGTGAAATTGACCAGAGAAGCCAGCCCCCTCCAGGTTAACTTTCAGAAAGATGGCAAAGCTGAGCTGCCTTTCCTGGCCACAGGCACCCAAGTTTGCAGGAATTGTTTACCACAGACCTGGACAGACCATTTTATTAATATTAAGTAACCAGGAACAAAGGGCCCCTTTATTTTTAGCATTCTTTAATTGTGTAGTAATTACTTATCTACAAAACAAATGAGCCCCTGCTCACTGTTGCCATGGTACCCAGAGACCAGCCTCCCTAAATGGGGATTGGCTAAACAACTTGCTGTTCTAATTCACAGCCCCGCCTTTCACTCTGCCATTGGTACAGAGCAGAGCCCCAGCAACTGGGCAGCCAATCATCTCCCAGAGATCAGACTGGGCCGTGCTTCCCCAGCGACCTTCCAGAAGCGCCCAGGAAAGGATGTTGACTCATCCCTTAGGAGAAGGCAAACACCCTCCACAGCTTTGCTCTGGCAGGTCTTTGGGGACAGTGCCTATTCTCCCTCAACCTTGTTTTCACTATAGTTTTTCTTCAAATAACTCCCTTTCCTCTGACCCTGCCCCTTCTGGACCCCTTTTGTCTGCCAAGGGTCGGGATGGATTCAGGAACCACAAATCAGACCAGAAATGTCAGCGAAAGTCAGGCAGTCAAGTCTGCAGTGGCAGAGGCAGGTGCAAGAAAACACCTAGGAGGCCTCCTGGGGTCACTGGTTAAGGATCTGGCATTATCACCGCCCCGAAAGCTGCAGAGAACTGAGACACAGGACGTCTGCTTACAGTTCGCTGGGCTCTGGCTGTGCGGAACCACAGAGCATCTGCAAATGGGCTGTGAGCCAGAGGAAGACACAAACCTAGGTTCAGTCCTGTATCTGCCCCTGCAGGTGAGCTGTCACCCCAAGTCACAGTTTTTAAATGGTTAAAATAGGAATAACAAGGCCAACTTCAGGGGGTGGTATGAATTAAAGTGGGATAAGGCAGACTGAATGCAGAGGCATTATTTTTATTAACACCTTAGCATCATCCTTAGTTTTGTTAAGGCTTGGCAGAGATTTCTCTAGCATCTCTATCAACCACATGTAAGGCACCCTTCCCATAAGGGAGCTCCCTGGTGGGTGTGAGTATGGAGTGGTGTGTGTGGTGGTGTGCTTATTCTTGGGCCATCCGCTGATGAGTTAGTCACGGTGGCCAGAGAAGCAGTTTACCACTTCGCGCAGTGCGGCATCCCAAGCTGGAAGGAGGCTCAACGACAGAGGATGAAGGACCCCTTGATTCTCTGTGCTAATCGTATAGATCTTACCCATGCAGTTCACTTGTCTGTGACGCTTTCTAGGTGTCAGCCTACGAATGCCATGTAGCACTAAACTGTGCTGACCTGGTTTCTCTGATACAGCTAAAAGTACCCTTGACTCAGGCCTAGGATAGCACTTGCCATCATTAAGCACTATCGTGTGAGACTCAATGCACATTTATCAAGTTAAAGTTTAGGCAGGTGTGCATAGAGTTCATCAACCCTTGATCTGGGACACATGTCACCAAGATTAGATCACGTGGTCTCAGGCTGCAGACGGAGGCTTCTCTGAGCACCCACCTACTCACCCTTCATTGCTGCTGGTGTCAGGTATCCTTTGTGAACTAGAAGGCCCCTCCATGGAGCTATCTGAAGAAGGTTCAAGCCTGGGACTCCATGCCCCAGGGAACCAGGCCTATGGCTCTGGCTAAGGTATGCAACTGTTCTGCAGCCACATCTTCTTAGGAAAGCAGACCTCCAGGTGAAACCCTGGCATAAGTGCCTGCTTCCCTGTCAGTTCTCACGGGCTGGCTGTGGCAGCATACACGACCCTGCTCCACACCAGCCCAAGCCCTGCAGAAACGCACACAAGCAGAAAATACTTGGGAATGGTTCTCTGACTGTTCAGCCTCTGGGTTGTCCCAGACACTGTCGTGCCAAACACCCAGCCCAGGGAGCAAGAGGGGGTGTCTCGGCCCCTCTCTGTTCTGAGTACTATGCTCAGGGAGCCCCCAAGGGCACCATCACACTTTCCACACCCGTCCCAGACAGTGGGACCCAGACTACTGAGCCAGCATGAAGGCGAAGGCCAGTGGGCTGGCAGACAGGCAGGACTGTGTCACCCACTGAAAATCATTCCACTGATTTAAAGACCATCAACACCCTCTAACTCCATTCACTTTAGGATTAACTTATACTTAGGTCTGGGCTTCAAGGCAAGTCACTAATTGCACTAGAGTTGATTTATCAAGTGCACAGTATTTCCATTACAAAATTATTGATCAGAGATGATGTATTTTATCCTTAACAGGGCTGGTCCAAAAGCCTTTGGAAAATGAATGCAGCTGAGGTCAGCAGTGGGCAGCTTTGCGCATTATTATAAATTCACTGAAATCCAAGGCTGGACTCGTCATGGGGAAAGTCATCACCCAGCAGTAAAAACTATAGACAAAGTAGGAAATAGGGTGTTTGCTCCCAGAACACATGGCAGTGGCCTGAGAGGTACCCTGAGGAAATTGCCTGGGGAGTAGTCTGGCTGGGGGTCATCATGGGTTTGCTCCCCCTCTGGGTCATGTGCTGGCCATATCCTGTGATCCGAGGTGTGGCTCTATCTTGGTGAGAACGACCACACAGATCATGGCCCAGGATGAACCACTGTGGGAGCACAGCCCACAGAGGCCATGGTGGGAATGGGGATGGTAGTTGTGGTTGCCCTCCCATTCTTCCTTCTCAGTTCTCTATGGGACCTTGCTGGCGGCAATGCAGCAAAGCCATGTGCAAGAGTAACGAACGGTACCTATTGATCCATTTTCCTGTTGACTGTGGTCACTTTCAGGCGAGAAAAGCCAGACAACAGGGACATTCAGAAGCCAAGACCAGATGCTCAGAACACTGTAAAGTGTTCCCTACCTTAATGCCACTTGGTGCCTGATATAAAGCAAAGCTCCAAGAACTGCTTATTGGAGGCAAACCTGGGAACCTCCAAGTTTACACCACAGGGGCGTGGCACCAAGATGCTGCCGTCAACTCCAAGAACAGGTGTGACACTCTGGCCCCTCAGCGTCAGCCACAGGCTGACACTGGGGAATGCAGCAACACCCCAAAGGGGGTGGGATGAGATGGGCATGTTCACTTCCGGAAACACATCTCCTCCTGAAGGCATGTTTTGCTCTGGTTCAGGTGAACTTACACTTTCTATCCTCTGCCTTGAATTTTACTTTGGCTCATTTTACCTGCCTTAGCCAGCGTGGGGAGGCTTTCCAGCCACAGAGCAGCAGAGCCAGACCCAGGATGTAGGCCAGAGGGAGGGGATTTTCCATTCTGTTTGCCTTCTGGTCTCACCTCTTCTCCTGTTCCTAAGCCTTGGCTTAATCTGCAGCTTCAGCAGCCTGGAGGCCTGACAGTTGCAGTCACACCTTCTGCCTCCTTCACACTGCCCAAAACCCAAGGAAGGCTGAGCCAAAGGACAGCTCCTCCTGGTTCCTCTACCTGTGCTTAGGTGTCCTCCTTCTGTCTGGTGGCAGTTGACCCTGTGCACTTCGAGCTTGCTACCCACTGCCACAGCTTCTTTCCCCAGAGCTGCTGTTTCATTTTCCCACCCGTGTTCTGGGGGTGGCGAGCTCTACAGCCCATGTTTTCCTCATCTTCTCTCTTCCTCAACAGTGCACCAAGGGGCAGATGATATACACAGGGCTGCCAAAGGGCAGGGTGAAAGCATCCTAAGAACTCAGGGAATGGGGGGTTTGGAGGGCCTGCACTGGGAGGCTTTCTGAGACAACGAAAGACCTGCCATGTTCAAGAACACCATGAGGAAGTCAGAAACAAGTGGGAGCTTTCCGACGCCTTTCAATCTTGGTTCCATTTATGGTCCTGCCAGAAGGACCCTGATGTCAACAGAGATCTTGGGCAAGGAGGCTAGAGCTGGGGGGTTGGTGATCCAGTTCTGGACTTGGGGAGCAGGGAGTGTGAGGGGAGGTGGTGGTGGCTGATGGCGAGAACATGGATCCAAGCCCCTTGGCAACGTGGACAAGATGGAGCCCCTTCTCTTCCTGGTCCCCGCCTAGCCTGCAGCCGGCCGTGCTGTGCTGAGCCGTGGGGAACCCTGTAATATCAACTCAACAATGCATGTTCTACAACTACAGCTACAGCTACCAGGACATCTACTACAGTGCATGCATTTAGTTCAGTCCCACAGATACATAACAATCTAAGAACAGGCAGGGGAGGTGTGAAATGTTTTACTGGACAACAGGTGTTTTGGAGTTGTGACTAATAAAAAAAAATCGAAAACGAAAGTGTACAAAAAAAGACATTTCTTGAGAACTGGATATGAGTTTGTTTCTTGAACTGTTTCATCTGAACAAGCAAAAACATGCAAACCAGCTGGTACTAACAGGAAGCTGGACACTGAGAGAGGATTAATAGGTGTGGACAAACCTTCCCGCTGAGCGTGCTCAGAAGAGTGTTTGAGAGGAGGTGTGCAGATCCTAGTGTAAGAGAGGCAGGAAAGTATGCCTCAGAGCCACTCTCACCGCAGCCCCAACCAAGCAAGAGAAAAGACAACAGAAATATGACTGCTCACACTCACCACACGTCGGGCGCTCACGACACTAGACTGGAATAAAGGTGGCAAGTATAAAGTACAGTAAGGGGTCCTGGCTGGGGCCGGAGACAGGCAGGGCTGGAGGGGGCTGCCAGGGGCGGGGGCCTGGCAGCTCTGAGACTCATCCACAGACTCACTGCCAAATGGCACCCCGAGACAGAATAGCCTGCAGATCCGAAGCACTTCCCCTGCCCATGCGGGTGGTGATGGGGTGGAGGGCAGGGGAGTCATTTGCCGATCTGGATTTGGATTTGGGGAGGACATGATTGGGGGGGAGGGTCACTGGAACTGAATGAATACGATCAAAATAAACAAACTCTTGACTGAGCACAAGAAAAGATGATGTCTCAAGCTACCAGGTGAAGGTGAAAGCAAGGTGACCACTGATAGTGAAGTTATCTAGGAGTTGGCCGGGACCTCCCCTGGCCCTGCTCTGCTCAGCTGCTGGGGGAGTTAGAAACAGGTGGGCAGGCTGGCCTAGAGGAGTGGGCTGAGGTGGGTGCTGAACCTCCTGGAACCTCCCACCCTGACACCACAGCCCTAACGGATGCCAGCTGTTGCTCTGAGCCACACTGAAGCTGCCTCCTGTCCCAGCCCTCCTCATGTGCTTCTTTACCCCAGGAGGTTATTGTGGAAAGGGAAGGAAAAAACCCAAAATGATGGAGCTAGACATAAAGACAAAAAAGAAAAAAAAAAAGAGGGAGGACCCTCAAGATGCTTAATCCAAGCCTGGAGGCCCCTGGGGGAACAGAGGCTACATTTCCCATGTTGGGGGTCATGTGTTGGGACAGCATGGTACCAGAATCATGGTATTCAGCAGTCTCTCCCCTGAGCCATGCATTGGGTTTGTGTTGGCTTCCAAAAGCTGAGGCTCCTATTCAGAGGATGAAGGAACCTCTTTCCCTGTGGCCTTGACTGCTGCACATATTCAAGTAAATCTGTGCAGCTCTAAGAGCTTCTACCATTTAAGGCCCAGCATAGGCAGGCAACCGGTCAACCCACCAGGCCTGGCATCTACATGCTTTTCTAGGAGGAGGGAGGTGACAGGCCCCCTACCTGTCTACCTACAGGCAGGTGTCCTCCAACCCAGGTGCTGTTCTGCCTGCAGCGGGTTCTGTCTGGCTATCATTGCATGCCTAGGTACCCCAGGCAGCTCTTGGGGCTGTCCTCTAGCTTCCTGGGGGGGCGGTGGGGAGACAGGCACCTCAGAGTTGAGGATTTACTCCTGGCACTAACCCAGGCTGGTAGGGCAGGTGGTCAGGAAGCACACTCCTGAATACAATTCACTAACAGTGCTGTGATGAGCATGGCTGACCTTGGATGGTCTGTGGGAGCTCTTGCTCCCGATGGAAATGGCTACAAATAAAACACCACTGAGCCTTGAAAAAAAAATGCGTGGCGGGAGATGACCTTGGGGGTTAGGGGTTAGGGGGAAGGGTCAGACTCCCTCTTGACTCTCGGGGTCTGGGAGAGGGCAGGGGGAGGGCACAGACCGCTCTAGCTCTCCGACTGGCAAAGAACCCCATGCTGCCCTTTAAACTTGCCATGAAGTCAAGGAGAACGGGGTGGGGTAGGGAGAAAGGCAGGGTTAATTTTGGGTTAAAGTTTAGTTTCATAATCCAAGTTACAAAAAGAGAGAAACTGAACGGAGAAAACGACAACCAGCAGCACTCAAAAATCTCCAAAGATTTTTCTTTTGTTTTAAATTTCTGTACCGCCCCCATCCCACCCCACCACTTTTCCTCCCCCACCCAGGCACAGGTAAGGGAGAGGAGGAGGCTTTTTTGTCGTGATACCAAAAAGCACTCAAGTTGAAAAAAACAAACAGAACAGGGAGACATGAGGCACCTGTGCACCCCATGCCCAGGGCTGGGGGACAGGGAGGTGGTGGAAGGACACTGGCCAGGGAGCAGGAGGAGCCACTGGTGTTGGCCATGGTCAGTGGAGCTGAGGGCACCAAGCTTGCTCAACCTGCTTGCTGGCAGACTGCCCCCCCAGCATCCCTTAGGGACCCCACCCTGGTCCCTCCAAATAAAACCCCAGCAGACGATTTGGGGAAGGGGTCCTTTGTAGCTCCGAGGCAGTGCCAGTTTGCATGGAACGGATTTTGACTGACGTTTTCTGATGGGCCTCATTGTGCCAGCCTGTCACCTAGGGCTCTGCTCTCTGATATTTGCTCTCTGGGCCTCTGATGCTCCACTTTCTGGCATCTCCTCACCAGACCTCCGCCCAGCCCCACCCCCCCTTGGAGCCCCATTACATCCCCACTAAATGCCTCCCTGGGGACCCAGGGCCCTGCCCACAGGGTGTGGGGCACAGGTTTGCAAGCCAAGGCTTCTGAGTTGAGGGCTGAGTGGGCTGGGGAGGGCGCCTGGCACCAGAGCAGGAGCTGGGACACTTTGGGGAGAACGAAAAGGTTGCAGGGACCTGCCTTAGTCCTGGCCTGACCCACCACCCTGCTGAGATAGCCCCCTCCCCCGAGCCTACCATGTTGTTCTTGGGGTGCTAGGCTTCTAAAAGGTCCCACTAGAGACAGCAGGACTGGGGCCGCCTATGGGGAGAAAAAGCCCCGAGCTCCATAGCAGGGGAAGCCCAGAACCTCACTCAGTGGGGAAGTCTGGGAGGCAAAAGGGCAAAGGGTCAATCCCACCTGGCCTGCAAGGGCCCTGGCGTCCAGCCAGATGGGCAACCCCACCTGCCAGAGGCAGTAAGGGGACAAAGAGGTACCCTCATTCCTCCCCTGGCTGGCTCAGAGCCCAGCAGAATGGAGCCTATGGAACCAGTGAAAGCCAAGGCCCTCAGGGTCCAGGAGCCAGCCAGTTTTCTCTTTCCCACGGGAGTTGCCCCACCCCCTGGGCTGCAGTCTCAGGGACAGTCCCGGCCTGGGCCCCGCCCGGGCTGTGGTGAGAGGAGCGTTGGACAGACACAGCCACATAGACCCACAGCGCCTTTACCTTTCCCTGCACACTGGGCATGCCTGGGAGCCGCCTGCCCCATACACCTCCCTACCTGATCCTCGGGCTGCTGCCACCGCCGCTGCTGCCACTGGTCCATAAGCTGCTGCCGGGAAGCCTAGGGAGAGAGGGGAGTGGTAGTGATGAGGGCATCCCTGCAGGGCCTGTCCACCCGGCCACTCCACCCCTCCACACAGAAAACAGGCACGGAAAGGGACTTGCATGGCAGTCTGGGGGTGGGGGTGGGAGACAAGGATGGGGCAGTGACTTTAGGCTTCTGGGAGGCACAGCAGGGTCAGGTGAGTATGCTCCACATGTCACCCAGACACTGGCTCTGAAAGGCCCTCGGAGACGGTGCAAGGGTGTGAGGACAACTCTCTCCCGAGGCCCAGGGCTGAGCCCTGTGCTGAGGATGCACAAGAACCGGCTGTGCAAGCTGCAGGGCCTGTCGCTTGGTGCTGGAGCTCTGTGCAGGATCTCCAGGCTGTGTGCTCAGCCAAAGGCAGGAGGTGCTGGGGTTGACCTCCTAACAGAACTAGTAACCTGGCCAGGGGACAGGTCAACCACAGCTCTTCTGCACACCTCTGCAGGTCTGGCAGGCCTCTGAACTCTTAGACTTTGTCAAAACCTCACATCAGCAGGGTCCCAGCAGTGTCCTGCAACATTCTAAGACTCCTGTCCTAGCCAAAAACTAAAGCATCAGATGGGGTGTGTGTGAATGTGTCTCTCTCTCCTCCAGGTGACTGTGTACAATAGTGTGTGTGTGTGTATGTGTGTGTCTTTTAAACCCCCAGGTGATTGTGTGCATCTGTGTGTCTCCCCATGTGACTGCATGCACCTGTGTGTGCATGTGTGTTTCTCCACCAGGTGACTGTGTGCACCTCTTGTGTGTGTGTGTGTGTGTTTGTCTTTCTCCCCCAGGGTACTGCGTGCATCTGTATGTGTGTGTGTGTACGTCTCTCTCCCCTTGTGACTGCGTGCACTTGTATGTGTATGTGTGTGTTTCTCTCGTCCCTAGGCGACTGCATGTTCCTGTGGAAGAGCAGGGAAGGGAGATTGGAGGGCTGCGGGGCGGGCTGTGGGGTGAGTCCTCATCTTCATTGGAGCTGGGGCTCCTCTGACTGAAGCCCCCAGTTCAAAGGAAGCTGGCACTGGAGGTTCTGGGGGAAGGTGGGTCTCTGGATTCCTTCTTTATCAACATTTGTGCTCTCTGCAAATGTACCGAGCAGCAACATTATCCCTGCCATAGGTCCAGTCAGAGGCCAGAGGGACACCATGAGGCTACAGAACACCCAGAGGAAGGAAGAGGTGAGCCAAGTGCCTCCCCCGATTTCTCCCGGGCACCAGCAGGCACATACAGAGCCACACACACACACACACACACACACACACCCCTCTGCTGTTCCCTGCCTTCCAGGCTCACCTGGGGGCCTGACTGCAAGGCCCCTTTGCAATGACTGTGGTCTTAATGATGTGCCAGAAGCCAGCTGCAAACTTAACAAGCAGCCCCCAATGGAGCTGCTCCACTTCAGCCACCGGGCCATTCATACAGCGGGATTTCTCCAAGACAAGAGGGAGGAGGACATGCACCACGAAGGGCAGGGAGCAGAGGAGGGAAGAATGAGAGTGGTCCCCCAGACAGTGCCAACTAGAAGCCCGCTACATTCTAAGACTATTGTCCTAGCTACACAGTACTACTGAGGGCAGAGTTCAAAGGGAACAAGCTACTCTAAAAAGGCCAGGCTAAGCTACTGAAAATGTCAATGAAAGAGACATACTTGCATTTAAATATGGTAATAGGGCTGTTGGAGGGGGAAAAAGAAAGATGCAGGTGAAATAAATGCACGCAGTTGTCCCTGGCTGCTGTGGGAAAGGGTTTCCCAGCTCCTGCGAAGGCCACATACTTGGGCCTGGAGGCTGCTCCCTTCCCCAGAGGGCAGCAGGGACCCCAGAGAGAGGCAGACGAGGGGGGATCCCCCGCCACGTCCTCACCCCACATCTTCTGGGCAGGACCTAGGTTTCGGAAGAGGTGGGTGCTGGCAGAGATGGCTGAAGGAATGATGTTATTTCCCCTGTCCTGGCTCTTGGTCCACCTGGGCTCCTGCTGCAGGTGCACAGCAGGAGTCAGAGGAAGTGGGGGAGAGGAGGAAGGTCAAGTGGCTCTTTCACACTCTCTTTCCAGCTACTGGAAACAGGAGGTTTGCTTGGAAGCATGAAAAGATGGTGAAGGAGAGGTGGCAGGGGGTGGGATGGGATTGGGTGAGGGGCAGGTTGGCAACACAGAGGCTGGGTCACAAGAGGTTTGTTTTTTGGAGTTGAGCATCTTCGGACCCAAAATCTGAGACAAAGAGGAAGACAAAACAAATCAAACATACAAAACAAGCCCTTATCCAGGAAAAGAAATTTATTCTCTTAATCTCTGATACAAGCTGGAGACAGAGTGGCCGGCACTGCTGAGCACTGTAGTCTGACCTCCCCTGTCAACACGGGGACTGAGCTGGAGTCACAGGTGCCAGAGAGATGCCAAGGAGGATGAAGAGAAGGGGGAGAGCCTCTGGCATAAGTGCCACACTGTACTGTGCTTGCCACCTCCTGCTGCCCTTGCCCCTCCTCCTGAGGTCCCAGGTCCCCTGCTGTCCCCTCCTGTTGTGTCAGGAGCCTCTTGAGGAAGCAGGGGTCAGAGGCAAAGGCCTGCTCCTGCCAGCCTGGGAGGAGAGAGAGTGCAGCACTTGGCAGCTAAGCTCAGCCTGCAGCCCCGGCTGACCCCTTTCTGGCTGTGTGACTTGTGGGTGGTCCTAGACTGCTCTGGTCCTGAGCCACTCCCCTGTTTGCAAGCAGGGCAGGCAAGGTAACCTCCATAGGTCCTGTAAACTCCCCTGGAATGAGAAGCTGATGCTACCATGAATCTGAGGATAATGACCCCTTGAGGCAGCTGCACCATCCTGCTAACAGCCAAGACACTGTTGGGCACACACAGCTTGGAAGCTTTACTGTGAATCTGGCAGCAGAGTTTCATTGCTTTGGGAGGATTACACAGTCCTGTGTCCACAGGTTCCTGAATTTCTGCCTTCCCCAAGCACTTTTTAACAGCACAGACCCGACTTCTCAGGCTGGGCCAGCACTCAGTCCCATGTTCCGCTTAGGATCTCCCCCATAGGCGATCCTCAGCGTGTACCAGGTGACATCAGATTGTGTGGATGCATCACCCAGGCATCAGGTTGGAGTTACTGCCCCGAATCAGCTGTGGCTGGGGTGCAGCAGCCACTCTGCCTCATGACCCCTGCCCGCCTAAGCAGTGGCAAACTCAGGACGCCCTTGTGGCCAGGATTCAGTAGGGGCGCTCTGCCTCACACACGAATTCCCAACCCTGGCTGCTGGCTGGAATGCCCCCAGGGAGCTTTAACTTACATAGATGCCCAGATCCCAACCAGGTGCTTCTGAGTCATTGGGTTTGCCATGCCACCTCAGCCTGTGATCTTTCATGGTCTTTCAGGTGATTGCAATACTATAGCCAAGGTTGAGAAGCTGTGGTTTAAAGGTATGGAAGCGCTGGCAAAGTCATGGCTGGCACACACCTGCAAGGTCTTCTGGGGGTTTCTGTAAAAGCCTCCCTCATGGCAGACAGCTACAGGTTCCAATGGCCATTGCACCCCTTTGCAATATCATTACTCTTGTGCTGCTTTTGCTTGACATACCCTTTTTCCCCTCCCCCTCACTACCACTGAGAACATAGAAACCTCATATACTCTTGACTATAGCTGGTGGTGTATTGCTGAATCCAAGCACTCAAAAATAAGCAACCAAAAGGAGAAACTGTCACCCAGAACATAGCTAACACATCCTCCCAGAGTTTGGAAACGCTGCCACCTGCTAGGCTTGCTGGACCCAGAGACTTCTGGCTGCAGGGCAGGTCTGATTCGGGTGGCAGGGCCAATTCTCTGTAAGGAGGCGCACAGGCCTGACATCCAAGCAGAGAGAGAGGGTGCAGAAAAGCAGGTCCCATGTTTCTGCAGTGGGAAGACGCAGGACTCCTGAGGGTCAAGCTGATAACCTCAGAGACACAGGCACACGATCAGCCTCAAGGGAAGCAGACCGACGTCCATTTGAGACAAAAACCACAACCTACCCCGAGGTCCTGTCTCATTCTCAATAGGAATCTGATCACATACACCGTTGCAGAAGTGAGCCCAACAGTCCTGGAGCTGGCACCAGAGTCTCTCCCAGGAGACAGCAGACGGGCAGGGCACTGGAGAAGATGGTAGGGGGTTGGGTTGGACATGCCTCACCTGCACCCTAGGCCCTTGGCTATCACTGAGACAATGAGCCTCTTAGAAATCAGCAACCTGGGCCTGGCACAGTAGCCTGCTCTAATTCTGGCTGCTCCACTTCCCTTCCCCTTCCTGCTCCCTGCTTGTGGCCTGGGAAGGCAGTCAAGGATGGCCCCAAAGCCTTAGGATCCTGCACCCATGTGGGAGACTTGAAAGAAGCTCCTGGCTTCTGACTGGCTTAGCTCCAGCCATTTGGGCCACTTGGGGAGTGAACCAGTGATGGAAGATCTTTCTGTCTCTCCTTTTCTCTGTAAATCTGCCTTTCCAATAAAAAATAATAAATCCAAGAAAAGAAAAGCCAGAAACCCTCCTTCCAGAAAGGCAGAGGAGTTCGATGCACAGGCCTGGCCCACCTGCCAGTGAGGAAGGGGACAGGACTGCTTGGGTCTGCCCTGTTGCCTGAAGGAAGACAGAGAGGCTCCGAAGGCTGGACCTCGAACAGGAATGATAGAAACTGCTCCCAACACGCCTTGCTATTATGATGAATTTAAAAAACAAAAAATTCAAAAATATCCTGTCCTTGGATGGGAGTGAAGGAGCAGGTGCTCTGCAACTTTAAACCTCAGACAGCAGGGTTTGTGGAAACCTGAAACAGCAGGGTGCTCTCCTGGGAAACATCAAGGAAACTTCCGGAAGAGCCAAGCACAGAACTGGGGCCACAGGCTGGGGGTGGGAAATGTCTCCCTGCAGATTCCTTTTGACGTGGTGGAACCCAGGGAACAGGACAGGGTGCCTGTGGCCACGTGCACCCGAGGGCCAGAAGCCAGGTGAGGATTGCCCCTTCTCTGTGTCCACACCTGCAGTTGCTGCCTGTCAGCTTGGTGCAGGATGTAACAGCTTGGGAATGGACTTTGTTCACAACTTGAGCCTGGCTCCTTGCTTAGAAAGCAGGGTCAAGAACTACGAAGTGAGAGCAGGAAGGTGCTCAGACCAGTCCCATGGTCCCTCTCGGGGAATATATGCCCCCACCTACCTTGGCAGGAGCTCTAGGCCCACAGGGCCAGCACTCACTGCCTGTACCTCCCACTTTTCCCTCTTTCAGGAAGCCCTGGTCCCAACCTGGCTGTCCAGTGAAATTCTCCTGGGGGACCTGAAAAATAGTTTCGAGCTTGGTCCTTACCTTGAGAAATCCTGCTTCAATTTGTTGGGGATATAGCCTGGGCAACAGAAACTTAGAAAGCTCCCTGGAGAACTCTGCTGTGCAGCTGGAGCCAAGAATACTGTCTGGGGTACTCATCTGAGAGGCACGAAGCAGCAGGCTCTACTTGCAGCCTTGGGTCCAGCATCCTCCCCGGGCCCTTTCTCTTTCTGCATTGCTGGATCCCTCCCAACAGAAAGCATGAGCCCCCATGCCCAGAACTTGGGCAACCTTGGCAGGGCTCTTCACTCCACACCAACCCTCAGCCCTTGGCCTGCCAAACTTTATTTACCCAGCACCTAGTCCATGGCAACCACTGCTATAAGCATGCTTGCTAGCCCCAGTGAGTAGGGGAGGGAAGTTAGGCCTTGGGCTAAGAGGGCATGTGGCTATCTGTGCTAGGGAGAAAGTGGAGGACCTATGCCTCAGATGTGGCTGGCCTGGAGCCAAACCTCAGGCTGTGACTGCTTGAAGGTCTCATTGTAACTACCTGGATGAAGGTGGACACGGCCAGCAGAAGATGTAGTACTCAGAACGGGAGTGTGGGGAAGGCAATTCCAAGAATTTTCTTGTCCAAAACTGAGGAGAAAGGGTACACAGGTCCCTGAAGGTCTCACCTTTCCAAGTCAGCAGCAAAAAGACGACTGAGCTGGGTGCTAGGACACATGACCAAGACATACACAGCTCCCCTGGAATCCTCTCCATCCCTGGTCTCTGAAGGCATGAGGAGGCTCAGCCACCTAGGCCCTTGTGTTCCACTACACCCATGGAGTAGCCTAGTGAGGCTAAAGGAACCAGGACATAACACAGGACAAAAGCAAGGCGGCCAACATCCCCCACATGCGCTAGTGCACAAGCCCAGTCACTTCACCCTCAACCTTTTTTCTTCTTGGAAATGCCATTAATGACATCTCCTTGAAAACCGAGCTGCCACGGAGAAGCAGTGAAGAGCCAGCACCAGGTGCTCAGCACTGCGATCTGGTGCTCAATAAGTGGAATCATAACTTTTATTTCTATTTTTATTATTATTGCCCAAGGTAACAGCAGTAGTGGAGCAGAGAAATCCTTCTGGTGCCTAAAAATCCTATTAATTTACATGACATTTCACATCCGAGGGGCTTTCATTGATAACATTTATAATTTGCTTGTGAGTGATAAGGGTATATTTTATCTCAAGTACAAGTTCTACCCATGGTGAGGCAAAGTGACAGCAGCTCAGGAAGGGCCTGGCTAGGGTGGCCATGACAACAGAAGAGGTCACCATAGGTGTGGTTGTGCATCATGGGACCCCACACTTGTGCTGTCCAGGTGGGTCAATGCCCTCCACTGCCCTCTCGCCTTGACACACAGCACTCTTCTGGTGCACCTGCTCCAGGTTCCTGCAGCAGATGAGGCCCAGGGGAACCTCTCTGTGTCCTTCCATTCTAGATGAACTCCTGTTTGCTCCCCTTGCCCAACAAGCACCCTGTCAGGACACAGGCTCCCCACCATGCCCCCAACACCCAGGGCAGAGCCTGTTATGTGATGTGGTAAGAACTTAGTAATAGTGCTAAAAGCATGAAGGAAGCTGAGAGGGACCTGAGGAGCATGCATGGACACAACACAAGGGGTGGAGAAAAGGTGTCCGCTCCCACCTTACCTGAATCCCAGCATGCTCAAGGCTGGGACTGCAGGTCAGCAGCAAGCCGAGTGGCAACAAGCAGGTACTGCTCAGGAGCAGACAGCTGGCCCTGGTCTCTGAAAGCCAAGGCTTTCCTGGGAGGGATAGCAGGCTGTGCTTGGTCCTCCTGTCTGGAGGACATCAGGCCTGGGCCAGGCTCCCTAGCTCAGTGCCAGCAATGCAGCTACTGGGCCTGCTTGGTGGCACTGACAGATGCCTTGTATAGCAGGGGGCGGAGGAGGGAATTAAGTTTCGCTGTTTTACCAAGCGTCTGCCTCTGATGTCTGGGGTCTGGGAAGAGCTGGCATCGGCTTCCCATTGCCACAGTCTGCTCAGGGACCAGGTCAGCATCTGCTCAGACAGCAGCTGTGGCATCAAAGGGGGCAGGAACATGAGGAGTAACTTGCCCGTGCCTTCATATGGGTCCCCTGCCTGGAAAACCACTCCCTAAGCACCTGCCTAGCGAGCCCCTGAACGCACTGGACGATCCTGCTCAGATGGTGCCTGCTGCAGTCAGTCCAGCTGTTTGTGTCTGCTGCCTCCAGCAGCCACCAAGACTCATACACTCAAACTCTCACCCTGGGCTGATTGGTACCAGGCCTTGGGTGGCTGCTGGCTTTGTAGGTAGCCAGTGGCTTTGTAGGAGAGCCCCAGAGGACTAGCTAGCTGCTTCTACCTCATGAGGGAGAACAAGTCCAGAAAGTGACTCTCTACGAACCAGGAAGTGACCCTGAGCAGATGTTCCACATGGTGGAGTTTGGACTTGCCTGTGGGCTATCAGCCACCTAGTCCACGGTATTCTATCAGAACAGCCCAGAGACCTGGACCTCCCTCCCTCTAGCTACTCTAGGCCAAGTCCCTGGCTCTGCTTCCTCCACACTCACTCAGGGCCCTGTGCACACTGCTGTGGATGTGCTGGTCAGGCCAGCAATGAGCACATCTGGTCACCTACAAGAAGCCTCCCAGGCTCTGATCCCACCCCCTGGTGTCCCTGTGCTCCAGCATACTGTGGAAGGGTGCTCCCGCCAGACCCGCAGGTATGCAGAGAGCAGAGGCTGGATGCAGTTGGGTGAGGTCTCCAGGGGGCAGGTGTGTTCAAGCTGATCTGCATGTGGGCACAGAGCCCATGGGCAGGCCCCTAGGCGCACTCTGGCCTTCTGCTTTGTCCTTGGCTGCTGGGCTGCTGGGACAGCAGCTGCCCACCCCCAGTCTGGCCCTGTTGTCTAACTAGAATTTCACACCTGGAGTAATTGATGGCTTTTCATTGTTTTGTTTTTTAAGCTGCAGCCTTTCACTCGCTTCAGCTGATGGAAATGAAAACTGAAAGCTTGCAGAAAGGTGATTAAGTTCCTGCTGGCAGGCTTAATGGGGACGTTGTGGGACCGGTACACCTAACGAGGGGGGCCTGAGACAGCAGTGGTAGGCTGGGGGGAAACAGGCACTAGTGGGCACTGGGTTTTTAGGCCAGAGAGTGACCCAGGCTTCCTCATGGTGACCCCGCATCCCCACTGGTGCCTCAGCTCCTCATATGGGCTCTCTGCTGTGAACACACCCCGGCTTCTTGGGAAGCTCCTCACTGTAACCCTCACGGACTGACAGGCAGTGGGCAGCAATCCATGTCCCCATTTGACAGAAGAGCGACCAAGGCCCCAAGGGGACCTCCCCAGCAAACTGCAGGTAAGCATTAGCCCAACGGCCTGCCTGAGGCCATATGCTCTGGGCTTTCCAGAGGGAGTTGGGAGCTCTTTCGGTCCCATTCCCTGTGTTTATGCAGAACAGTGTAACAGAGAGAGTGGAACCCATGAGCCCTGGCAGTTCAGACAGTGCCAGTCCATGCCTGCATACTTACCAAGCACCCACTAGGCACAGGCCCTGCTCTCATCTGTGAATACACTCAATTCTTAATCTTCCATGCCGAGGGAAGAACATGGGGACACAGCCTCTTTCTGTAGGCTGTCTGGACCTGGGGCATGTCAGTCAACCGTGCTCCATCTTCTGCTGAAGCAGTGGGTGGGCTTTGCAAAGTTTGCCCCTAAGATGAGAGACTAAGCCCCAGGGACACTGGGGCCAGGTGGGGAAGTGGTGGGCTGTCCCTGAAGGAGTGCAGGTGGGGGGAGCTGGCCTGTAATTTAAAACCAGGCTGTGGTAGGGGGTAATTCCTAGAGATGGGGATGCAGGGATTAGGGGGCCAGTAATGATGCAGACACATGGGCAGTATCGGCAGGGAGCACTTCTGCCCACAATGTGCCCAAGTCCAAGGTCATGGGCCCCAACCCAGCAAGTCATCCATCTAGTTTTGATATTTCAAGACTAGCTTCCCAACTCGCTGCTGTTCACTGGCTCTCTCCATCCCAGAGTTCAGGGGAAGCCATGGGCCAGGCAGGGCCTGAGGACCCGACCCATCAGGGCTTCTGTTGAGGCTCCCAGGAAGGATGTTTCCTGGTGGAGAGTGAGGGAGGAGTCTCTTAGAACTGACACAGGAGGAAGGAGCTGTGGGGCTAAGATCTGCACTCAGACAAAATGTTTTCCTAAGCCACTGACTCTGTAATTCCACCACACAACCTTGGGCCAGGCCCCAAACTGCCTTCCTGGACCACAGGGGCTCCTTCCCTCCAAGAACTAAGCCAGAGAGCACAGCACATAGAGGCCAGGGAGGGAAGCAGATGACTGAGTGTTCCTGGTGGTCACACCTCTCAAGGGGCTCTCTGTGCCTCTGGTGGGCTGCGGTTGCTCCTGCGATGGCCCAGGATGTTAAGTCTCAAGCATGGAAGCCAGCAGTATATTCTGACCATTTCGATGAGTGGTACAGGACAGTCCCCGCCCTTGCTCAGGCTACCCCCTTGGAAACACAATTCACCTTTGAGCCACACCTTCAGGATGGGACAAACCATTAAGTTAACCTGCAGTAGCCCTCACCAGTAATGGACCAGAGTGGGTTCCCCTCCAGAGGTATGGAACACCCCTGAGCTGTGAACCCTTCCTCACTGTGTGAAACCCAGAACAATTGTCCTTTAGAACAACTCAGAATCACCCAACACTACGAGCCATGATTGGCCTGCAGATGTAAGATATGGTGTGCAGTCTGAACCTGATACAGCCACTGCCCAGTATCCTTCACCTGCTGCTGGGCTATATGATCTGGCCTCAGTGTCATCCTGAAGCCAGCAAGCCAGTCAATATTGCACCTGATATAAAGCCACCTTCCTGTCACCCAAGAGGTGGGGATATACACTGGGCACCTCCAGAACCAGAGCCGGCCATGCAAGCTATCACACTGCTCCTGCTATTGGCCTTTGGTGTCTTGGGAGGGAGACCTTGGTGCTGAGCCAGGAGATGGTAGCCTGACCCTCCTGGATGCCTCAGTCCCAAGACAAGGCCACTGTCAGCTGTTAAGACTTATGCCCAGAGACTTTTTGGTGGTTGGGGCCATATTAACCCTGCTGCCTCTGGTAAAGCTGAAGGACTCCAAAGGAACCCCTAGCCAGCAAAGGCAGCAAGGGGAGTGGTGCCAAGACAGAGGCAGAGCATGGGAGGCAGGGATGGAGGGTTAAGGCATCTTCCCAGACTTACCCTCAAAGCTTCTTTGCAAACCATATCCTACCCCTGCTCCAAGTGCCCAGGTTCACTATGTGAGTCCGACTCCACATCGTCCAATTAAAATTCTCTTACAATACTGTGCAGGCTCTGGTATTAATCTCGTTTTTTGAACCTGACTCATAGGCACCTGCTGCTCAGACTTCTGTCTCGCCTCCTCCCACCCAAGACAGGGCTGCAGGCTCCCCAAACTCTGAAATGCTCATAACCCTGGGGCCTCCCCTGCCTCCTCAGGTCTGGGGTGGAGACTTCCAAGTGCCCCCTAGTATCTATTCCTCTCTTCTTCCCCAAGATTGATAAAGGGAAGAGGTACATTCTTACAGACTGATTAAGTGATAGCCCCAATTGCCATCACTCCTGCCCTCCTATGAGAACAGCACATGAGCAGCTTCCTTACCTGAGGAGGAGGAGTCTTAGATACAGAGGATAGACCAAGAAAGCCAGATGCCTCAGATTATGGAATCCCATGGGGGAGAGAAGCAAATCCTTATTTTGTTCATGCCATTCGTTTCTTTGTGTCTTTTTACTGTTGGTGCTTGCTTGCTTTCTTAAAACTGTGTGATTCGGGCTCTACAAATGCCACGACTCTGTCTGGGATCTCCTTCCCTTCTTTACATAGCCAATCCCATGTGACTTTCAGATCTAGTTCTGCTACCACACTTTCCAGAGGGACATTGGATGAGTACCACCTCCCTGTCTCCTCAGAGCTCCCTTCTCTCTAGTTGAGCACCTGCTCCCCACACTGCCGGATGCTCAAGGGGTCCCAGCACCTTGAAGGAGTCATATTCATACCTCCTTGCCGGGACCTAATCCAGGGCTTGAGAATCACCCCAAAAAAAGGCAGGAAAAGCAGGAATGGGCAATAAAGGTGAGCAGGAAGTCCCAACAACTCTCTGGTTTCATGTCTCTCTTTTCACTGAGTAACAACGGGCAGTGCCACAGTGGCTCACAAGGATTAGAAAACTACACCAGAGAGCTGGCTTAAACATACTGACACCCACTCTTGAAAATATCCAAGAACAACTCAAAGTATCCCCAGGCTTCACTGTGCAACTTGGTCCACGATGGCTACTACACAGCCAAATGAGCCCTGGAAGTGAGGTCCTCTGGCATCACATCCAGAAACACCTCTGTGGTGCCTCCTCTAACCCACACTGCTCCACTTCAGGGAGTCAGGAAGGTGAGGCACAGGTGCAACCAAACAAACATGAGCCACGTGTACAAGTGTAGCCATGGGTGCCCATCATGCCTGGTGCACACATGCAAGGGGTTCCTGGGGCTCCTGTGCTGTTTCATAGGAGGGCGGGAGTGATGGCAACTGGGGCATGCAGATGCTCTGGTGTTCTACTCAAGAGCAGGCCACCACCGTCACGCCAGCACAAGAAGCAAGGAGGGTTCAGAAGCAGTGTGGTAGTTGGGGGAGTTGGGGGCATGTGTGTGCTTCTGCAAACTGCACGAGGCCATGACTGGTGCTGGTTATTCAGTGCATCTGGCTCCCCCAGAGTGAGAGTAGGACGCTGTCAGCTAAGAGACGGCAGCACACAGCATGTCCATGGTAAACAGCTTATTTTCTATCTCGGTGGCTTAACGGGGAGAAAAAAAAGGTCATTAAAGAGAAGCACAAATGAAGTGTTTACAGAGATGAAGAAAATTCACAATGGCTGTGTTTGTGAGGCAAGCCTGCCAGGGTAAGTTCACCAAACCAAAGCAATTCATAGCAAGCCAAAACAGGAAGGGGGAAAGAAAGGCCAAACAGATTTTTGCTGTTGTGGTTTTTTTTTTTTTTTGGGGGGGGCGGTATTTATGAAATTGCCTGCAGGAAAATAAAAGGAAACTAAGGAAACTAAACACTTGTTCCATCAAGCATCTTTAATGAAATGAGTTAAATTGTACACGTTGGGTCTCAAGGACACTGACCCTTGACCAATGTGCTTACAGCACACGTGTTCAGCGGAAACACGTAGGTCACTCACTTCTCACAAGCCACGTGCAGGGACAAGAGAGTGACTCTCAAGGGGTCCAACTGGACTGAAGCCATTAACGCAACACAGTTGGGGAGATTTCAAATAGGGAAGTGGAAGGGACCAGAAAGCCCTCTTGGGATGAGCATCAGGGGGACATGGCTTAGCCAGAGGCTGGACCATGTTGGGTCCTCCATGTCCCCTCACATTAAACAGGGAACATAAAGTAAGCAAGCACAGCCAGGAAGGTGAGGCTGGGGACAGAGTGGTCCAGTGTGGACCAGTGCCCATGTGCTTGGATGTGACTCTGCTGTCTCTGGAAAAACAGCCATAGAAGATCCCAGTAACAATCAGTTTATACAAATGTTTATACAGTTGCTCTGACAAGCTAGGTTTTCCACATTCTTATAGGCGGGTCTGTGTGTGTGTATGTGCACTTTGGCTGCTGGCCACTCACTACAGGATACAGTGCTCTAAGCCACACAGCTACAAGGGTCTGGGCCACCACTTTGAGAAATGCCAGATTTGTCATTATAAAAAGGAACCAGACACCTTCTCCTTGTGGAGGTTCCATGGAGTTGGCAAGAAGCTGCCCTGGGGCCTCACTACCCTCTGGGGATGTGAAGTGGGACAGGTAGCTACAGTGATGGCAAGAAACAATGTGGGAAGGCAATGGAGAACAAGACTTACAAAAACAACCGAAGGCGGCAATAAGGATGGCAGGGGTTACAAAAGAGGACGGGGAGAAAGGAGCATTTGCTCAGAAGGCAGCTAGAACTGAGCTTCTCTAGGCAATGACAGCAGCTGGGATGACCTTAGTTGGGCCTGGGCCACATGTCCTCACTCTAGAAATGGTAGCAAGGCCCCAATTGTTATGCCTTTCCTAAGAGATAAATGATAAAAAATCATGTCTTAAATCAGCAAAGAGTCTGCAAAGTGAAATGAGAACAGAAATGAACAGGTGAACCTGACATGGGGAGGCCAGGGGCTAGGGAAGGAAACTGGGCAGACCACAGTTCTGGGCCAGGGCTGTGTTCAAAGTAGCGTGGGGTGTCTGGTTCTTTCTCCAGGACTTGGGTGTGCATGGTTCCCGTAGACTCAGGGGGAGGGACTCAGAGAGAGGCTGGGAGGGGCACAGGGTCCACACACAGAGCCAGAGGGGATAGGGTGGGGCTTGGCAGGCGCAAGGACCTTGCAGCAGAAGATGACAAAGAAAAAATGTCAGGACAGGCTGGAGTGATGAGATGTTACTGAGTCACAGATAGGGACAGGGGTCACAGAGGCAACCCGATTGGGGGACAGATGGTCAAGTAACCCCCAGCTCCAAGCCTGGCTCTGCAGCTGGCAGCTCAGGTAGCACCCACACTCCTCATGGGCATGAGGCAAGAGACTGAACCAGAACATCCCGGTGGGAAATTACCCCTGTCTTAGAGTGCTCTCATGGGAGCCCCCAGCTTGCAAGCTCTGTCCTGTGATCCACACAAAGAAGTGCAGACCCCACTGTTTATAGAAGAGACAGCTAGGGGAAGGTGGGTGATTGGCCACAGCCTCTGTGCTGGCTGGTGTCAGAACCAGCTGGTCAAGGAAGCTGTCAGTGATAGGGCATCATGGCTCACGGTGTGCCAATCATTTTCCTGGTCCCACAGCTCAGGCTGGGGCCAAGACCAAGTCCAGCCCAGCTCTCTCTTCTTCCTCCTGCTTAGCAGTCTCACAGTACCAGACTCCAAGCCCCATCCCTGCCCCCTTTGCTCCCTGGTTCACATCTCTTCCTGCTCTTAGGCCGAGTCTAGACAAGATGACAACAAATGGGATCCTCTGCCCGAGGCCCAATCCCATCACAGCTTCCGACCTCAGCAGGCAGCCCATACTCCTAATGCCTGGTTCAGGAGCCTTAGCTGTCCATCCACTGACACCCGGCTTCCCAGTGGCCTCTCCTCAAACACGGCTTCTTTGGCCCCCGGATATCAGCCCTCCAAGACCACATCCATCTGTTTTGCTGCTCAGAGATGCAGCAGCCTAGGCAAGTGGGTGGGTTCTGCTGCCAGCTTTTGATGCCCACACAGAAGGAAAGCCAGAAAAGTACCCCCTAGCACCAGCAGCACAACAGCAGGACATACCACAGGGGCAGAGAAGCCAGAGCAGTCAGGGCAAGCTGGAGGGGGTGAGGCAGAAGGGCAGGGAATCCTTGGACATTGGGCTCGCAGGATGGAGGAGACAGGTAGCGGGGTGACGGAGTCGGAAAGAGAAGCCTGGACCTAGATTGTCTCTGGTGAGAAAAAGCCTTCAGCAGGAGTCAGGAAAAGGAAGTGAGCAAGGGAGCCTCCAGCCACCATCTTTCCCTTTCTCAAGAATGACTGAAATTCATTGGAAATCCTGAGCCACATCCTGACCTTGAAAACTAGCACATTCAGGTCATCTCGAAAGTAACATGTGAGTGAACTGTTTCTTTCTGGGGTCTTCCTCCCACCTCCCTTGCTACTTATACCCCACCTCCCAGGTTTCCCAAAGCCCAGGAGGGCAGGCTACTTACCTGGGAACTGATAGCCGTAGCTGGGAGCGAATCCGGGGTAGCCGCGGCCATAGGTTGCCACAAAGTTGGGGTAGCCTTGAACACAGAAAGACGGAGCTCCATTAGTGCCACTGTCTCTGGGCTGTGGTGCACTGCTAGGGCAGCCAGCAGGGAAGCAGGCTGGAGTGAGCTTCCTTCGTAAACCAATGGCCTCCTGGGAGGGTCTTTATCCAGACCCTGGTCCCCTTCTCCCTGGTGGCAGGGGATACTGCTGATAATCAGCCTGTATTTGGGCAGCCAGACAACCCACCCCATTTCACTGCCCTGCCAAAGTCCATGCACTTTCTTGAACCTGCAGAGTAAATGCCACGCATTAGCACCAGGCATGAGGCCTGCGCCCGAATCTGACATTTGAAGAGCTTACCTGCGTGTATTCTACCTTAACGCTGTTGACACTAGGAGATTAAAGTCCTCACCTTACCTCCACCCAGGGCAATGGACAACAGGGTCAGTACCCTGCGCCTGGGCACTTGGGGGGTGGGGATGGCGGCTGAGTGGTCAGACCCAAACCTGCACTTGCACCTCTGGGATTGTGAGCCTAATAATGAGTGACAGCCCAGGACAGGCAGGTTCCTAGCAGCCCCAGACCCAGCATAGACAATCTGCAGAGAGGTCAAAATCTTTGAAAGACCCCTGGAGAATGATGAGGGGCTGCTTGTGGCAAAAATAATACCCCATGGAGTGTGGTCTCTGAGGCTTTGGGGCACAAGTTCCTACAAGCATTTCAGGGTAAGCGAGTTGTTTCTAGGCTTATTGCAGCTGATAACTGGACGGGGGAAGGAGGAAGCATGGAAACCATCACTGCTAGGCACAGGGCAAGCAGCAAATTGTTGTATCTGTCCTCCGCCTTACCTGTGACATCTCTGCCTGCCAGTGTTGGCTACCACCAAGGTCAGAGTAGCCTTTGTGGCCTCGGGGACCCCCTGGCTACTTCTGTTCCTACCCTTGTAGGCTCACTTTGCCTCCCTCTATATCCTGCCGCCGCTACAAGTGTGACCTTGGCTCTGGCATGAGGGGTAAACGTGTGGGGCAATTTTGTGTTTGTGCCTGAAGCCCCTACTCTAAGCATGAGCCTTGGCTCTTTGAGGAAGCTGTGCCAGCCTCTCTCTTGCTCCTCTTAAGCATGGCAGCCCGGAAGGCAAGGGCACTGTACTTGGTTACTGGACACCTCCCTGGGGATCCACCTCTGGTTTGGTGGGTCAGGAAAGAGGCTATGGTTCAGCATTTATTCTGGCACCTGCAGCAGGATCTAGCACCCAGGTATGGCACCTGCCCAGGCACATCTGGGCTTTGGCTCAGCCCACCAGCTTCTTCTTGCTTTCTGAGTCCTATTTTCTGGTCTTCCTGTCAATTCTATGCTCTACTCAAGCTCCTTCTGATAACTTCCTCTGTCATTTACAGCAGCGAGTGTAGATCCTGTCCTTTGTTACCAAAATGCTAGCAGAAGGGTTCCTCTGTAGGTGGGTTTGTGGCAGGCTCCAGGCTCGCCAGTGACAAAGCCAGCAGTGACCTCTTCCCACATGTGCTTCTGCACTTCCTTACAAGCATCTGCTGGGTTCCCACCACCTGCCTCTCCAGTGGCTCCTCCCACGTCATGCCATGTACTTGCTGGTCATGCAAGAAAGAGTACAAGGAGGGGATCACTCACTAACTCCCCTCAGACTTGGCTTGACTTCCTGCTGCCCACTCAGAACTGTTGTGCCTCCGTGGTAGAGAGACAGGTTCCCTACTCTCCCATGACTGCTGGTGTGGTAGCTCCTGCCTGTGATGGGTGGGCCTGCTGCTACATCCAGAAGTGTGCTGGTCTGAATGTCAGAGCCACTGGTCCTGGTTCTGTCTCTGGCTGGGAACATGCCTTGGGGGTTGCTGTGATTGGAATATCTGTTCTTTCCATTCAATTCCTATGCTGAAATCCTCACCAGCAGTGTGATGGCATTAAGAGGTGATCAGGTCAGGAAAGTGAGGGTCCTTACAAAACAGGGGTCACACAGAGACCTCTGCCCCATGCAGAATGCAAGGACACACTGAGAAGATGGTATGTGTAAGGATGCAGGCCCACATCAGCTGTGGGGTTCACCTAGGATCTCACAGCCTCCAGACTGTGAGAAACGAACAATCCTGAGCCACCCAGTCTCTGGGGGCTTTTTATCTAAGGCTGGGGTCTTCCCTACCCTCTAGGATCTTTGGACTCTCCAGCTGGGGAAATCTTATAGGATCCTGCAAGTACTGCTTGCACACCTAATCCCCAGAGATCAGCTGGGGCTCCCCTCCCTTGTTCAGTTGAAGCCTTCCCCAGTCCACTCACAATGGACTCCCTGCCAGATGCCCTGTCTACTTCAGGGGTGCCTGGCTCCAATGCAGCCTTCCATTTCTCTGACCCAGGTGTTCATGGGTAGAGGGCTGTCCAGGCAAAACAGAATGACCTAACAGCTTTGCACCAATTGAGAACTTAAGAACCTTGGGGGCCGCTGATGGTGAAGGGGAGCAGAGACCCGAGCAGAGCCTGGGACCTGGACCCCCTCAAGCACCACACACATGCTGGTTCTGGATTTGCTGTTTGTTTAATGGCCGGGCAGCCCAATTCTCCAAATTAATCACTCACTTCCAAATCAGGCCTTTTTAGCACTATTTCTCTCATATCACTATTTCAACAATATTGATAAACGGATTATATGCAAGCAGCCAAATCACTACTGCCTAGGGGCTTTAGTGATGAAAAATGGCTCCAGAGCTGGAGAGCTTAAATATTTTAGTAGAACAGGACAGCATGGGCGGGTGGAACAGTTAGTCTCTCCACTGCTCTCAGGCCACTGGGATGACATGATTGTCAACAAGGACACAAAGTGCAGCCAAGTTCACCCCAGCTTTGGTGGACCCCACTCTTCTTGGACCCACCCATGTCTCCTGAATAAGGAACATGAGAATTCAGCATGGGCCAGAGTGGGGGATCTCATGTCTACTCTCCATCACTGAGCATCCTCTAGGTCAGGCAGATGAAATTATAAATTTATAATACAACATTACTTCAATTTTCCTCTTCATTTGCTGCTGTGCAGCCCAGCTCTGCCCCGCCAGCTCGCAGCCCCAGCCACACGGGGGAAATTGGCTGGCTGCATATCAATAGCGCATTATGGCAGACCCGTGTGGATGCTCCATCACGCCGTGCTACGGTGGGGTGACCCGGCCACTGCTTCCATTAGCAGCTAGGCCCCTCCTGTGCTGGCCACTGCACAATTTATTTGCTCCAGTACTCCGGATGCCTGATCAATCCCATAGTAATTATCTCTTGTCAGTAAACTAAAGAAATCAAACCTTCTGCCTGGCTGAGCACCTTTCTTGCAAATCTTGTTTTCCATGGTGAAAGTAAAATTCAACAATCAACACTAGAACTGGAGTTTGCCAGCGAGCTCATTTTGGGGACCTATGTCAAGGATGCTGGTGGGGTTCTCAGAATGAAGATTCTACATCTCTCTGGCCCTGGAGAGGTCTGCATTCTTGACAGGTCCATGACTCATCCTCCCTCAGGGTCTGTTACTTAGCTACTCAGTCACGGAAAACTGCTCCCACCAGGCCCAACTTGAAAGGGAAGAGAGAGAGAGAGAGAAGGGCTGTTTACCCAGGGAGCCGCCAGCATGTGACACAGCTGCTGTGTGACATGCAGAGTGCTGCCTGCGGCACCGCATCAGCTCCATGAGGTCTGCAAACAGACAAAACACCCAGCCTGAGAACCCTTCCTGGAAAGGATGGGAAGGCCAGAGTACAAAGATGCCTGAGTGGCAGGGGCAGTCCACTTGGAATTGAGTGACAGTGAGCTACAGTGGCACAGGCCACATATATGTTACTGTGCACATGTGGCTGGACAGGTGCAAGCAGGATTTCCCCACCACTGTGTTTCTAGTGACCTCATGACTCTGGAGGGACAATGATGTCAGAAATTCTGAATGTTCTCTGGCCATCAGAAAAAAGTGGAGCAATCAAGCCTTCCCAGGAAATCCAAACAGGCCATTTTGGGAAGGGACAAACCTTGCATGAAATGACAAACACATCTCTAGAGGCATGCTTCTACATAGTATCCCGCCTCCTGTTTGACCCGTTAGCAACACTCAGCCCATTGCTTCTCCTAGGCCTTTTCAACATTGATTGGTTTTGTTCACTTTGATCTCAGAGGGGTTTAAAACCGAGGAGCACTGGGCCAGGATTCCATGGGGACCTCTTAGGAGAGTGCAGGTAAGAATGTTTTTGGCTCCAGTGTCTCTCCATTTCTGCGCCCACCAGCATGAAGTATTTTCTTTCAAGGCCTTGGCCATGTGCTGTTTCCCCACCCCTGGTGTTGACATGTTAAATAAAGAACACGAGTGAACAAGGCTAGCAGTTACAGGCAGGGGGATTATGTGACTGGGGCCAGAGAAAGCCAAGAGGAATCAAATATATCAATGGTCATCTGTTTGCTTTTAGGAAGCCCACTTTCATAAAGAAATGCTGCACATATTCTACTAGATGGGGTGGCTTCTTGGAGCCACAGGGTAAAGGAGGCCCATGGAACTGCAAAAACACCTTTTCCAAGGATTTCAGCTGACCTTGGTTTCATCTGGGTCAAAGGCAGGAGACCTAGTTTTGGGAAGAACCCTCCTTTTCTGCATCTGAAGGACTTCCTATTGGACTGGTTATTCTATGATCTGGTCAAAGGCTATGGAAGCTAGTATTAAAACAGGTGGGTGTTTTCCCCAGACATATTTGCAGCAATTTTTGGAGAGACCGAAACAGAATAACTTGGCAGCCACATGATCCTCAGCTTTCCCAAATGGGATTTAGATGCAGACCAAAAAGTCTACAGGATATCCTACGGGATGTTTAGAAATGAGTTCCACGGTGTCCAAGCGCTGTGATTGTCTCAGAGCCCTCACTATAGAAAACAGCTTCTGGAGTGCACGGGGCTTGCTCTCTGCCACACCCCCAGTGTCCAGGACAGCAACAGACCCCAAGTAGGTACTTAGTTAATATCCACTGAATAAATGAATATTAATATTTTCATGGTTTATATCCTGAATTTGAAAAAAATCCCTAGAAGTGCTACCATTTTTCTCTTTTCAACAATAAAAGCGTAACCACTGAAATTTCAATTTATTCATTAAGACACTGCTCAAAAGTGCTTTTCTACAGGAGCCATGTTCATCAGCCAAACTGTTGTTGGGAACAATGGTAGGGATCACCTCACCAGAGGACAAGACTATGCTCCGTGCCACCGGGCTGCTCTAGAGCAAAGAGGTCCGCTAAAAAGAGTGAAATAGAATCATGATGGAGCCAAGGCTTCGGTTATAGCATGGCACATGCAAGTGTCCTGGCCCCGAGGCTCCAGTGCTGGGCTGGGTCAATGGGCAAAAGAAGGGCAGCCCAGGAGTTCATGGGAAAAGGGTTGGAGGAGCACAGGGGCTTGGTTGGGACAACAGGCTACCAGACCTTGAGATCACCACTTCATTCCTTGGATGCTGTGTCTGACGTATCACTCTGCTTACCTATGGCTCCTAGCTGGAGTACACAGAGCTGCTACTGAATCCTGCTGACTCAAGGACACACATTTTCACACCTGAAAATCTCTGCAGGTGGGATCTATCTCCAGGAAGTGTGATGAGGGAGCTTCCCACAGTTTAATTCACAGCATACCTTCCTTCTGAATGGCACAGGAAGATGTCACGGCATTTTGGATTTGACAAAACACAGCATCTGCCAGACAATAAGTGTCTTCATTTATCTGCCAACAATTCCTACTGTATGGGGTCCAGAAAGAACAGCAAGGCAAAGCTACCCTACTACAGGTCACGCAGCTGACACGTGAGGAGTCCACAGTCCCTAGAACCTGACTTCTTTTGGTGGAGGCCTATTCTGGTTAGGGCTGGCACCATTAACCCCATTTCCTGCTTAGCAGAAGGAGGGAAAGCACCTGTGGGATTGGTGGGGGGGGGGGTCCTAACCAGGAGGTAGCCTCAACCAGAGCCACTGAAGGCAAAATTCTTAAATAATGAGGCAAGCGGTGGGGCTGGGTATAACCCAAGGACAAACGAGCTCCTAAATGCAATGATATTTTTAACTAACAACCACTTCTTTGCCATGGTCAGGCTGTTCCAGCTAAGAACACTGGAGGACTGGGAAGAGTCAGACAAATGAATACGTATCTGACACATATCCTGTCTCTATCTCCTAGTGATTGGGAGCCATGCAGGTGGTGCATGTAGAATCTCGGGGACCATGTCACATCTCCTATCACCTCAGCATATGCCCAGTTGTTCTTGGAGTCTCTTGGCCTCCTTGTGAGCAGAGAACACTTGCACCCTTATCCTCCTTGACGAAATGACACTCTCACCTGGAGGCATGCCCTGGTTTCCCACACTCATGTCCATTCCTAAGAGCCCCAACTCCTGCCAAGGCTGTCACTATGAAACTTTTGGGTGCTGGAGGGGTGAGCTGTGAGTGTGTGATGCTGAACAAGATTTGCCCAGGGATATAAGGCAAGCCAGCTTTGCTTCTCCCGGAAGCACACCAGTTCCTAGTGTGCAAAGGTGGACTCTGGAATTATGGTACTTTCTGAACACCTGGATCCTAAAAAGTTCTTAGTGTGCAAAGGCGGACTCTAGAATTATGGTACTTTCTGAACACCTGGATCCTAAAAAGTTTGCCTTTGTAGACCTGAGGGCTGTTAACACTCATTTCAAGCCCCCTAAAGCCAAAAGCCAGCAGGTAGTAATGAATTCAGCCCTACTTCTTGAAGGTTTGAACTCAACATTTAAAACTACTAATTCATGTAGAGTTTCTTTTGATATGTCTCATAAAGAATAATTAACTAATTTTGAAACTAAGAGCCGGACAATTGCTTTATAGTTAGCCATGTAATAATTCTGATTTTAAAATTATTTAAAAATAGTGACAAATACTAACTACTTAAATATCATCAAAAATACAATTTAAAAAATAATGACAGGCATACATAATATATTCAGTTGAGGGGCCAGCATTGTGACACAGAGAGTAAGCTCCTGCTTGGGATGTCAAGCATCCCATATTGAAGCGGAAATTGCACCTGCTTCTCCTTCTTTGTTCTGCTTTCCAAATGCAATGCATCTTTAATGCTACATTGCACACACACACCTCCACACACACCCATACACCCTTTAATGTCTCCTATCAATAGATGTATTTCTATGTATTCTACTATTTTAATTACAACAGCTTTGTGCTATGTTTTGGTATTGGATCAAACTAGTCTTCTCTCGCCTCTTTTTAAAAACATCCTCATGTGTTTCTTCTTCCACCTAGGTTTTAGAATTATATGTCCCTTTTTTTTTTTGAGAATTAGAATCAGGGGGCCTGCCACGGTAACCTAGTAGCTAAAGCATGCGCTGGGATCCCATATGGATGCCAGTTTGTATCCCGGATGCTTCACTTCCCTTCCAGCTCCCTGCTTGTGGCCTGGGAAAGCAGTTGAGGATGGCCCAAAGCCTTGGACCCTGCACTTGCATGGGAGACCTAGGAGAGGCTCCAGGCTCCTGGCTTCGGATTGACTCAGTTCTGGTTGTTGTGTCCACTTGGGGAGTGAACCAGTGGATGAAAGATCTTTCTGTCTCTCCCCTCTATAAACCTGACTTTGCAATAAAAATAAATCGTTAAAAAATTAGAATAAGGGTTTCCTTTGAAACTTGTTAAACCTACAAAGCTAATTTAAGAAGAATGATCATTCTGACTGTTTTTCTCTCATGCCATTTCGCTCCATTTCCTGAGGTTCCTCAAAATAGCTTTACCTGCCCCTGCTCCTTCCACAAGACAAGCATGTAAAGACAATTCTTTGTAAGACCAAGTAAAGTTTCATACATTTAAAATGAAGCCTGAAATGATTTAAACAGCAGCAGATCTGAAAACACATAAAGAGCTTATCAAACAATATAGGAGAGGGACTCTCGGCCAAACCAAATGAAAACCCATTAAAACCAGATGGCTCATGTATCTGAATGGAATTTTACCATTAACCACCATTTATCCCATTTAATTAGTATTTTCCCGACACAATAACTTGCACTAAAACACCGTTCTCTCGCCTGGAGATTTCTAATTATTGCTGCGACCACACCATCACGCATCTCTGCTGCTCGCCCCATCTTTCATGCCATTTAAGCAGTGAGATTTTCAATTATCTGCACAGGGTGGACAGAGATACCTTTGAGGAAGGGGGCAGAGTATGCAACTCAATTTCTCTAAAAGCCAGGAGAGACCATTTTTAGTCAGAACAAACACACTTTGTCTTTTATCTTTTTTTTCTTCCCAAATAAAGAGTAAAACAGGCTATTTAAAACCTCCATTTAAATGCAAATTTTGATATCCCAAGAGAAAAATGTTAATCATTTAAACAGACAGTATTATCTCCCACCCTGAGGACTTGCCCTCCTCTCCCAAGTTTAGCCTTAGCTTGGAAAGTAAGCCAACCTGGGGTCAGTCAAGACGGCTAAAGCCCAAGGGAGACTTTCCTGTTTTCTGAGGATGGGTGCAAGGAAGAGAAAACCGTATCAAGGGTCCCATGAGCAGGCAAAGGAAAGGCAAATACACACACACAAACACAGGCACACACTTGAGTGCTCAAAAATCTCACAGAGAATGGAGGTCATGAATGGAATATGCATGACTTCATCTTTTTCACACCTAGACAAACTTGCCTTTTCATTTTATGTTTCTACAAGCTTTTGAAGTTTGGGTGTGTGTGTGTGTGTGTGACATTTTACATGTACCTGTTAATTTAGTTACCAAGAAGGTCTACCTTCTTATGCAAAAAAGGAAACCGAGGCAGGGAAAGCCCCTGGCTCCTTTAGTAGATGACCCAGTGGGCAGCTGGGTCTCCACTGCCCTCCCCGGGCTCCCATCCCGACTCACCAAGCATCCCCATTCCCAGCATGAATGCGTCCATGGTGTAAGGCAGTCCCCGGGCCCGGCCCCTCGTCCCCGGTGGGAACATGACCTCCTTCGGCTGGGCTTTCTTACATTCTACCTGTTAAACAGAAAGGCGAACAAATGAGATGCAAATGAATTCCACGTAAATGTCAAATGCAGAACCGATCTGGTTACGGCCTAAGTTATTTTTAGCCTTGCTCCTTACTCACTGTAAAAATAGCTGTGCTGAGTAAATGGCCTGCAAAATAAATATTTAAGAAAAGACTCCACTTGTGCAAATCTCGCTGTGGAAAAACCTACAAGGATGAAATTGGGTTCTGGAAGGGCGGCAAGGATGTAAGTGGAAGATACACAACAGAGGTGGGAGCTGAGTCTGAAGCTTGTGCTGAAGCAGGAGGCTAAGGACATATTCTGTGAACGATGACAACAACAAAATTTTGAGGAGAATCCCTCGACACTGTTGGGTTCTTTATGAGTTCATCTCACATCCCTTCAACCCCACAACTTCACATGAGGCCATCTGATTCTGTTACATATTAAATGGACATGCCAGATTTGATGGTTAGCCAAGCGGTTAAGATGTAGGTTAGCATGTCTTTGCCCAGCTCTGCAGGGTCTGGGTTTGGCACCTGGTTCCAGCTTCCTACTGAAACAGGTCCTGGGAGGCAGCAGTGATGGTTCCAACAATTGAGGGCCTGCTGCACACGATGGAGACACAAACAAGTTCAGTCCTGGCCCAGCCCTGCCTGTTATGGACATACGGAGAGTGAACCAGCAGGTAGGTGCTTCCACTGCCTGTCTTGATAAATAAATAAGGCTGTTCAGTAGGGGCAGCCCATTTCAGATGAGTAAAGTGAGCATTAGCAGGTTTGGTAACATGTGGCAAGCCATTCCTGGCAGTTGCAGGCCCAGAGGCCGCATTCTTCAAGTTCCTAGGGCAGAGATGCCGCTTGCACAAAGACTATGCCACCACTCTCCTGAGAGAAGTGGGAGGATTAAACACCGACACTGTCCATTTGTACCACCAGCCGCTTATCACAGTGTAGCCATGAGTTTACGCAAGCCACGTGCATCTTTTCTGTTCTTTCCTGCCTCCCAATATCTTTAGCCCATTTTGCTTACACCCTTAGAGGTCACTTATTTAACTACTTTAAACACAAGCCTCAGGGAAAAGTTACACCTCAGGGGGCCTGCTTTCTGACTCAGCCCCACCATGGGGCTCTGGTTCAGTACTTACTTTTAGTTTACAGATAAATTAAGCAAGTTTTGCTGATGAACATGGAATGTGGTGAGGGAATGCAGGGACATCCACAGCAGCCACAGTGATTGCCAGACAGCCTGGCAGTGAGGTGGGGGGTAGGGGGACACACAAAACGAGGTATCTTATTAAAAAAGCAATCCGGGCCCTATGGTATAGGAGCACAGACTCTTCGTTCAGCAGCAGCTACTGCTGTGGGTATCACTGTTACACAGAAAATGACTATTGCTTACAGTTTGCTGGAGGCATCAAGGGAAAAGTTACAGCTATGAGCGGTACCCACTGTTACCAAAAGGGGCCTATGTGACTGACCCATTTTGGAGTAACGTCTTATCCCAAATACTCATAGACGCATTTTATTGCTTAAGCTTAGGAAGATATTTACCTAAAACAGTAAATCTATGATTTTTTTGTTTTGTTTCAAAAAGCCCAGATTAACAGACATCAGGGTACCTCAGCAAACTCACAGAATTTAAATTATTTTGTCACAGAAATTTTGAAATTCACCCACATCTTTTCATAATACACAATGCCATAAACTTTTCTCTGAAAACTACTCGCACATATTGATCTTAAAAACTTCTATACTCAAATAAGCCTTTTAATTCCATTTTCCAAATACCGTTCTATTATTCTCTTTAAAGAGGGGTAACACTTAGAAAGTGTTCATGATATGCTTAATACAAGAAGTTTTAATTTTAAGGAGAGGGACTTATCTTTTTCGAATTTTATTGTTCTTGATTTTCAATTGCTGGAAAGCTGAGAGGTAGTTTAGGAGATAAATTTTCTATCTACTTCACAGATGCCTGCGAGAGCCAGAGCTCGGGCAGGCCAAAGTCAGGAGGAAGGAGCTCCATCCAGGGCTCACACATGGTGGCAGGGACCCAAGCACTTGATCTGTCCTCTGCTGCCTCTCAGAATACAGTAGCAAGAAGGTAGATTTGAACCAAGGAGCTGGGAGTCAAACTAAACTCTGTGGCATGCGGACAGCCCAAGTTGTAACTTAACCTTCTATGCCATGATGCTTAAAGAGATGAAGTTCCTGAACAAGGAAAGGGTGGAAGACAGAGACAGGCAACTCAAATGGCTGATAGACATACACAGCGCCTATTTTGGGACAAGTTGACGGGGGCCCTGTGGGCATGCGAGAAGGGGTAGAAACTGGCCTTCATTTTTCATACTGGTATATATTTTTCTTGAAACATGTAATAACACGGCAAATGCCATAAATGTATATAACTGTGATCTAAAGATATTATTTGTAGGAATTTATTCTGTCAGAACATAAATGGCTGAGGTTATTCACTATGACATTATCACTTGAAAATTTAGCTTATTTGGGGGGTGGGGCTCTTCTACCCACTGGTTCTTTCCCTAAATGCCCAAAAACATTCACAGTGGACCAGGCTGAAGTTGGGAGCAAGGAACTCCATCAGGGCCTTCCATGTGGTGAGCGGCAATCACCAGCTGCCTTTCAGGATGTATGCTGGCAGGAAGCTGGCACCACAAGTGCAGCTGGGACTTGAACCCAGGCATTCTGATATGGGATATGGGTATCCCAAGAGGCACCTTAAGTACTTTGGCAAATGCTTACCCCAAGAACATTTTATTTTCTCAAGAGAGGAACCCTAGGCTGCATTTGGCTCATTTACACTGGTTGCATGCTATGGAGCTATGGAAAAGCCTGCCAATAGTGACATACACCAATCCTAAGATGCTTCTTATTAAGAGTCTCATGCTCTAATGACTGAGCTAGCTGGGCACAAGATGCTTCTCATTAAAGGCAAACCAAGATAGCTGGTCACCCAGTCTACAAGAAGGGAAAAAAGCAAGTTACAGAGTCTTTTTTTTTTTCCTTAAATAAGCATCTAATATAAAAATGTGTGTATGTATGTGCAGATATATATACATATTAGAAAAAACAATACTGAAAGAACCTCCTGAAGTTGTCTCAGAGCAGCTTTGCGTCTTTAACTATCACTGTGCATTTTGCCACTGCTCCTTTCTCAAGTTTTTCTGAAGATGATGTAGCTGCCAGCAGTAGGGCTGAAGGTTATCTTCATGGATCAGGGCAAATGGGGCAGGGGTGGGGAGGTGATGAAAAAGAAATAAGATGGTCCACAACAGACCTCTGAAGCCCAGGGGTGATAACCGGCTCCTGGACCCCAGACCCTCATCTCAGAGCCCCTTGAGTGGAGCAGGCATGAAGCCTCATTTGCATGAATCTACGGAGCTTGGGAAGGTGGGCGTGTCCCACACAGGCAGACAGATAATTACCTGAGCCGACACCAGGATGGGGAAGAATATCGCTAACCGGCTCACTTCCTAATAGCCCTATCGGTGGCAATCTATGGCATTGTCTTAGGAAAACCTGCTGCCTGTTCCTAGGCAACATGATCAACGAAAATTTCAGGTTTATACAATTTTCATTTAGGGAACATAAAGGTTAACTGACTGTAATAGGAGTATTTTAAACAAACCCACCTACTCTGCCTCTCGCTGAACAGGCCTGGCAGCACGGTCTTATTCTGTTCTGTTTTTGCTGGTCGTACGGTGGACAGCATGAACTACTTAAAGGCTCTGTCAGCTGCTCACTGTGTCAACAGTGAGGGCTTTCCAAGGCCACGGACCACGGCACACACACTCTCTAGGGAGCCTGGGCCAATCCTAGGCATTTGAGTGACAAGGAAAGGCAACAGTCACTGCAGGGAGCCTGGCCCGGCCAATGCTGAATGCTTCTGGGAAGAGTCCACCGAATGAGGAAGACTTGCCCACACAGCTGCATTGCTCCTGGACAGTCTGTGAGATTGGTGAGTGCTGGAGTAAGTCTTTACTCCCCACCAGCCCTCCTGCTGCTCCCAGAAGGTTGACTCAAGTATCCACAATCCACTGCCCTGCCATGTGGGCAGCATCAGTCTCTGAGCCTCCTGAATACTGCCTTACTGGGGTCACCCATGCCTGGGACCCTCCCTTGTTCCCTGCGCAAGCCAGAGAGCATGGCATGGTCATGGGGGCTAACAGAAGCCAAATGAGAGAAACCCATCTCTGTCTCCACAGCCTTGGCCATAACCATAGATAGGGTGGCCTCACATAGCAACCCAGAGGCCAACTTGTCATGTAAGAAGCCATTCTCAAACTGAGGGGTCCCATCTCCCCCTCTGTGAGCTGAATGTACTTTGCTGGGCTCTTACTTCCAGCCCCTCAAGGAACTGTGATCAGGGGTTACCTGGTACTGGAACCAAAGAAAGCCTTGGCCAGGCTGGAGGTTGGTGCTGGTTCAGCTGGGACTGCTGATGGGGGCATTACCCACAGCTTCTTTATGGCTGTAGATCTTCTCACTGCTTGTACACTGTGTTCAAGGGAGATGCCCCCACAGGAGCATACCCAGGGCTTCGGGCAACAGCTGTATTGAGACTTATTTGAACCTCGCTTGGGGATTGCTTTGGGCTACTACTATCACATCCTGCTGGTCCCCCCAGGACAGCCCCCATCTAGTAGGGGAGGAGAGCAAACATGGGCATGAATACTGGGATCCTCAGCTGTAAGGACCATTTCAGGATGGGGAGACAGTACGTGGGGCAGTTACTGTCTGTAGCCTGGCCTTTGGCTGGCTGTGTTCTCAGTACAGAGTTCTGCTCTCACCATGGGGCTGGGGGACAGGAACAGGGAGAGCACCCTTCCACTGCAGCCCTGGAGAGGCCTGGCTAGCTCTTCACAGACACCAGCAATATTGGTAGTGGGGCTCATGGTGACCACTTCTCTTGCTGCAGCCATTTCAGCACCTTCTCCTGTGACTTTATTTATGATAAATGCTCACAACCCCATACTCAAAGAAAAAGCTCCTTCATAAACTGCTCTCAATGGAGGCAGAGTGTAGAGGAAGGAACACCTCTAACTTCCAGCCCTTGAGTCTCTGGCATTAATGGCTTTCCACATTGTCTACCAACTGGTGACAGACACAAGTGAACTGGCTGGGAAAAGTTTGCAGGACACTGCGCTTACAAGAGGTCTCAGAGGCTACCTGTGGTCAACTGCTCATACAGCAGAAAGACTAGGTCTCCATTTCCATGATGCACAGCTGCCAAAGTCACAAAGGGCCTGAACACCAGTAGTGTGATAATCCCCGACAAGATGGTTGGGAACTGTTTTAGAATTTCATTGTCCAAATATGCTGCTTTTGCAAAACAAACTGGAGAGGGTGTGGCTTCTTGGACATCCCCATGGTTACAGGTTCAGGATAATGACCCTCTTTAATCCCAGGACAGCTAATGGGGAGCAGAAACCAACTCCTGCGAGGACATGTCAAAGGCTGGTGGAGTAGAGCCTGCATCTGTACATACCAGCAGCCATTGGGGGTGGAATGCCTTCTGCTATCAGCATCCCAGACAACCCAGCCAAGAGGGTAGCTGTTTATTTATACATCATTGCAAACAAAGAAAAGCCACAGTGACGGCATAAAAAAAAAAAACACCCGTGGCTCCTCTATCCCGATTCACTTGACACTCTGTCACTAAAGCCTCATTGTTTACACCTACTCCGTGCTGTACCTCTATGCAACTTTTTTCTGTGTAAGGGTGAATTGCATGTATTACAATATTTTTCAGACACAAGGGGACAGTTTTCAATCTTCAGACATTTAACACAGATGGAATAGTGTAATCCAATTTCCATGTCCCTATTTAATCAATAGTCCCAAGAAAGTCTTTTATAACCATATAGCCATGTTCTAGGATAGGAAACTGAGGTGCAGACCTCAGGCACCTCACATGCAGTGCATCCCAGGGCTAAAGCCAGGTCTACCTACAGTCATGGCACATACCAGAGGCACGGGTCCTGTGCCTCTCACAGGAAGATGGGGTGGTGCCTCATGTTGGCTTGCAGAGTAGTTGCTGGGTTTCTGTGAGGACAGCTTTCCTATAGGAATTAGAAATGGCCACTCTCATGGCCATGGAGGTTTTTGGGAGGTGCCAATAGTGTGAGGAAGATGCTGAGCTCTGGGTAATAATGTAACTTTGGCTGGTTCCTGCGGATGGCCCCAGTTAGCCTGCAGCCTTGGAAGTCAGAGGGAATCCCAAGCCTCACTCCCAGGTCCCTGAAGGAGCACCTGGGACAAGCAAGCTCTGTCTGCAGAGGCAGGGACTGCAGCTCCATGTCCCCTGCCAACAATTCTGTCAGCCCCACAAGACAGGGAGGCCTATCTCCCAGGACACAACCCCTTGCTCGGCCAGCAGCTGGAACCCGAGGTCTGAGTGGCTGGCCAGAGCGGGAGGAGGGAACAAGGACTTGGGCTTTCCTCAGGGGCAATCTGCCCTTCCATAGCATTTCCTTCTAGATTCTAGGGGTCTGTCTTGCCTTGCCCCTAACCAGCTGGGCCTTGCCAGTTCAGGTAGATTCAAGGCTAACTTGAAGTCCTAAGAAGACTCTCTTCTGGCCATCTATCTAGGGAGACAGAGAAGGGAAGAAGAGATGAATGGCTCTCAAAGGGGAGACTCAAGGTTTCTTCCAGGGTTTCCTGCAGGTTCCTAACCCAGTTGTGAAGGAGACCTGTCCCCTGAAGGAAGATACACACAAGGCCAGCTGGCTGAGTGCAGTCTGCATGGTATTGCTGTGCTGCACCCAGCATGCCTAGTCCAGGACACTGCAGTGTGGGCAAGGGACCCTTACGTCACGTGATGGCTACAGCTAGAGCAGAGCATCAGCTGTGCAGGGCACCAGTAACCACTCAGGCATCGTGCAGGAAGCCGGCCCACCATCAGACAGCTGTTGAATGAGAGCTGCAGGCAGAAGCTTATGGACAGCAAAATGAATGGGTGGCATACACAGCAGCACCCACCAGAGAGAGCTGGGGCAGACGGAGGGGGCAGACAGGTCCTGTGACTTCTGTATGGGAGCCCCCCAGTAGAGATAGACATATGGAGCATCATCCCAATTCTAGCCTGGCAGGCACTTGGCACAGTGCTGTTGCTTCTCTTCCTTCCCTCCTCCAACTTGCCAGTTACATAGGTGCCCATCCCCTGGGCTCCCACCACCAAGGTGCACAACAGGAGTGTCATAAGCTGCACTATTCAGGAAAAAAGCTGGTGGTGGCAGCAGCAGCTGTTCTGTCATTTCTGGGAGCCTGCAAGGGCATTTCAAAGTAATGGGAAGCCTCAGCCTCTAGCAGGTGCCCAAATTCTGCCCAGGGACGGTGGGATGGGGGAGGTGCTCATCCTAACCAATCAGCAATGAGCTCTGCAGACTCCCTGCACAGGGCACACCTTAATTGAAAGAAAAGAAGAAAAGGTGGGGCTGGAGCACACGTTGCAACCTCCCTGCATGTCAGGCAGAGCAGCCGTGTGAAGAAGAGGACCATGGAAGAGCTGGGGGCAGGTGAGAAGGGGGTGTAGTCCCTTTCAGGGGGCCTCTATGGTCCCCTCTCACCACCACGGTCCCCTTATAGCATGCCAGTGACAGCTTGTGCGCTAAATTCCGAGGTGCTGGGTGCTGAGACATGGAACAGGGCAATCGTCCTCCCTCCCTGACCTTGCCAGAGGACACACGAAGGGCATACGAGCCAGTGCCAGACAACTGGGAGGCCACTTCCCTGCAGGCAAAATTACTTCTGCGTAAAGAGCGAGAAGCATTTACCACCAAACCTCTCAGCCTCCCCCCTCCAAATCACGGAGCTCTCGTTAAGGCAACACACACACAGACAGCGTGTGCACACGTGCGTGGGTGATGCATAGCCAGGAGCTCTCCCTCGCCCACGTAAACGCGGGATTCATTTATTAAATGCCTCTCTGGCATTTCCTTTTTTGCCTTCATCCTGCTTGTTTAATATTGCATTTGACATTCTCATTTTATAAATGGCAACAGACACAGAATGGATGGCTAAAATTAGCTTACGAGTGAGAATGATGCTACAAATAGGATCATGAACACAGAAGCCCAGTTTATTCCACACACATTACTCACCAACCCCCACCCACCACTTTGGGGCTGGTTCCCAACCAAGTTCTCAGGGTTTTGAGGCTGAGCAGGAGCAGCTGGAGAGAGGGGTGCCCAGGCAGGGGACAGGTGGCAGATGGTATCTCAGCTTAGGCCTTGATGTAGCACCACTCAGGACTCTCCTTTTTTATCCTCCTGCCCCTCCCTCCCGGAGGCCCTGTTCTGAGGATTAAGTCCTCAGGTGTGCCTCGGGCAGACGGGCAGCAAGACCTGAGCCCTCACCAGGTTTCCTAGTCTTCCCCAAACATGACTCCATGGGAGGGTCTCATGCAGTTTTTCTGGGACCTAGAAAATTTCACTGCTGGGCCTCCCTTCTCTCTAGGGACCCCCTGCTTGGGTTCCAAAGTAATAGAGGAGATGGCTTCCTGTCCCCAGCCCCCAGCCCCCAGGGAGACCCGAGACCCAGCCCTGGCTTGATCCTCCACACCTGCATCTTATGCTCATACAGGACATCAAGAGCCTCCTTCCTTGGTGACTCCCTTCTAAGAAAGATGATCAAAGATGAACAAAGTTAGTGCGCAGGAGTGCCTTGTGGGGGTTCTCAACAAGGGGAGTTTATGGCTCTACCACCCCCATCCAGAGCTTCACTTTCCACCTGCTCTGTGCTTGGGGTCTCCTAAAAAGGCAGGCATGGATACTGTCCCCGGACTGTTACCCTAACCTCCATTATCTGATTGGGGTTTCCCATCTGAGGGACAATGTGCTGTTAGACATTGTCTGTCACTGTGCCTACAAGAGCTGAAACCAGCTGATGACAGAGGCCATGTGGCCCTCAAATCTTCAAATATTTACACTTCACACATGTTTGTTGGCCCCTAGCTTAGACCAATCGAAGAAAATGCAGTTACTGAGAGGATTTTCAGAAGAGTGGGTTATTGTCTGGTCCCACCTGCACAGTCTGTTACAGAAGGGGTAGCCACCTGTTCCAGGACCTGGTCTGGGGCCTCCCAGATGCAGCTGATGCAGTGCACTTGACTTGCCCATTTCACAGAGGGGAAGGCAGGCACAGGCAGGTGGGGTGCTTGTCCGCAGTCACAGCTAATCAATAGTGAACCTGGGACTCAGGCTTGGGTTCCAAAGCTCCCAGCGCCTCCAAATGATCCATAGTTCCCAGTGTGGCAATGGGGACATGAGTATATCATTCAAGAGAACCCAGTACTGAGGCAGGTATGTGGTGCAGTGGCTAAGGTATAGCTTGTGCTTGGGATGTCTGCGCCCTATATGGGCGTGCCTGAGTTCAAGTTCAGCCTCCTCCACTTCCAATCTAATGCACACCTGGGGAGGTGTAGCAGGTGATGGTTCAAGTGCTTGGGTCCCCACCTCTCTCATGGGGGGGTCCAGGAGTTCTGGGTTTTGGCTTCAGCCTGACCAAGCCCTAGCTGTTGTGGACATTTGGGGAGTGAACTACAAGATGGAAGATTTCTGTGCCTCTGGCTTTGGGGTAAATAAAAAATAAAGTAAGAAAACTTAAAAGAAAGAGGACCCCATACTTCCTCCATCGATGTGCCTTACACACCTGCAACCATGAGTGCTAAAAGGTCTTCCCCCAGAGGGGATGGGCAGGCTGGTGTGGAGGAGAGGAGAGTCCCTAGCATGTAATTTTGCCTGGGAGATCCATCTCTTACCAGAGAGAGCAGCACCTGTGGATCCAGGTGCCAGGGGCCAGATCCACTTCATCTGGGCTCTATATCCCTTCTCCCTCCCTCTGGTGTGGCATGGATCATTTAGGACTCAAAAGTCCCACATTATCTGCCATTAGTAGGCTCCCTTGATGTGCACCAATCACAGTCAGCATGTAGAACCTGGGGTCTGATGGTGGGAGGGGCTAAGACTCTGCATTCCTGACCAGCTCTTAGAGCTGTCACAGCTGCCAGGACACGTGGAACCCTTGGTCACCAGAATCCTGACAGCCTTTCCCTCCAAGACAGTGCGCAACCAACCCAGGTGCACCCACAGCCATGTAAGCACATTTTTGTTAATGCAATCACATTTAAGGGCTAAGGAAGAGGACTGTTTAATGGAGTCCAACAGCAATCCTGTGACAGTGCAAATAAACCCAGTCTCCTCCAGCATGAGGTACAGCTGCCCCTTCTGGAAAACACGGCAAGGGCACTTGCTCTGGACACCATGAGGGCAAAAGGAGCAGAGGAAACACCTTCATGGTGAGCAGCAATGGCCATGTTCAAACAGGGCTGGCCTCTGTTCTAGGGATGTACCATGTACTCTCACCCACTGAGGGTGGTGTCACCTTCCTAACAATGACATGGTTTTGAAGTGGGAATTGTTTCAGATTTCTCAGGAGCCTAGGTCTGTTCCTTGCCCCTCCATACTTCCTGCTCCCAAGTGCCTGGCTCCTCGGGAGGCAGCATAGGGGCTGGGCTCTGGTGACTAATCAAGCCATAGCCCCACTGCTCCAGGCTGCTTCAATCAGGGCACCGGCGGGAAGCCTTATTAGCTGTGCCAGTGTTGCAGCTTGCCGAGTGGCCAGAGCAGCCTCTCTCTGGAGGGTCACGAGGCAGTTCCACACATGAAGTGCATTTATGTGCGCTTATTGACAAAGAACCACACTGGCATTTCACTTGATCCTGGCCAAGACTGCAAAAAGGGTTGAGTCTCAGCTCCTGGGGTGGGGGGTGGTCAATCCTTAGCTCAGGTGTGACCAGTTCCCCACTCACCTGCCTCTGGGCAGTGGAGGCAGAGGAATGGAGATCGGACCCCCAAGGTCAGTCAGCCTGTCTCTAGCAGGGGCTATGGCTTTTGGCTAGCCCACCTCCTCCACCTTCCTCTTGAGTGAAAACAGGTTCACAGAGGCCACAGGACAGCTCATGGGGATGGGGCACTCCACAGCCTTGGAAGACTTGGAGCCCAGCTATATGGCCACTAAGGCCTCCTTGATCCAGACAGCAAGCATAGTCCTATAACGCAAAACAAACATGAGCCCCAGAGCGTAGTTGTCTGGGCCTGGATCCTGGGAATGCCACTGGCCAACGGTGCAACCTTGGGCAAGCTGCTTCTTGTTTCTCTGTACTTACCTGCCTGTCTGTAAAATGGAGAGAACAATGAGCACAGATGCTAGAGTGTGCGTGAAAATGAAATGTATAAACCCAGATGTTTCAGAGTATACCGTGTGCATCCCCAAATGTCAGCTTTGGGGGAGATCCATGTGGGAGATGTCATGAGAGGTCTTTTTGGCCATTCCCTTGCCATCACACCCTGGAGATGACCTCCCTAAAGGCAGGGCCTTAGGGGAGTGCAGGGAGGGATCCCAGCCCTAAGCAGACACGAGCACTCATGCCTACCTGCTGCTGGTGCAGAAGGGTCCTCATTTTAGAAATGCCAGGAGCCAACTAAATCGGCTCCTGCTAGTCTCATGGTCAGGCTGTCTCTCAGGGAAGCCTTCCTTCAGCTCATAGCTCCCAGATGGGTGGCTCATATGCGAGGCACGTATGTCTTAGCCACAAGACCTGGAATCAAGTCCTGTCTATGACTGATCAGGGTAAGACCTTTTGTGTGTCTGTGAACACGAGGAAATCACAGCCCCAGGCATGCGGAAGCGATGGTAGTGGTGGAAAGGTGATTGCCATGAGCCAGGACCCACAAGCGAGAATGTGAGGTCATCACACCTCCCAGCTTCTCAGCACAGGCTCTTGTGGACGGACGGTCCAATAATGCTGCTCTGGGTCTTGCCTTCACATTCTGCCCATAGTACATTTAGTTCCTTTTCCTTGGTTTTCTGAAGGAGAGACCAGAATGGGAGGATCCAAACCATTCAGGGTTCAGACTTTTCTGCCAGCTCCCTCCACATTCTGTCCCTCTTCCAAGGGGAGCAGGCTGGAGGAGGATTTCTGAGTCACAGCAGTGTGGCCAACAGCCAGAGCTAACTAACATTTCTCGAGTCTCTGCCCTGTGGCAGGCATCGTGCGAGACTCTGGCATCTCATCCCATCTCCAACAGCCCAGTGAGGCAACACATAATCAGCGATTTAGGTCAGACCACCTTCCAGGGATTCTAAATTCCTTCCTGTGGAGTTCATTACCAGGAGGCTGGGCTGGAAACCTGGTCCACACCTCCAAAGCTCGATGACCCAGCTGCCACGTCCCTTCCCCCCAACACCGTCTCCTTCTTTCCACCTACTTCCACTGTCACTAGGTTCCATATTCCCAACACAGAAACCCTCATAGTACAAATGCAGGTGCTTGCACTTGCAACAATAACCTCAAACCTGGGTGGAAGAATAGGTGACAAATGGGAAACAACAGAACAAGGCTGCACCCCTCTTTACATTCTTTCTGAAACCCTACCCTTGCACAGCTCCCAGCATCGAGCATCCGGACTGTCCCCTCCTAGGCTTAAGCTCACATATCTGTCCACACTGGGCATATGGCAGCCACCAGGCTTGGGACCAGCCTTCACGCCCCCCTTCATGCTTTTTTAGCTCCCAGAGCCTCAAGTTCCTCACTGGAGCTGTGTGGAGTTGTATCTTAGGCTTGTTTGAAAGCCCAGAGATAGCGAAGGGCCGTACAAGGGTCTGCAAGGTGGCACACAACACTGTCTCCTGCCAGTTTGCATTGGGCCTTTCTTGATGAGCTGTTACACCCTGGCAGGGCAGAAAGAACATGTGTCAGCACACTCTGCCTAAGATGAACAAGGTGTCCAGGCACTGGACACAGTGGTAAAATTGTAAAAATTGAAAATGGTAACCTACAGAGAGAGAGGAAGAGAGAGAGAGAGAGAGAGAGAGAGAGAAAGACTTCCATTTGGAGGACAGAGAAAGCATAGGAGGGGGACCTGTGTTATCTCTGCACTGTCTTAATGCCTGTGTTGGCAATGCCAACATACAGCATGCACAGAAAGGACACTTTCATTTCAGATGCATATGATGCCTAGGAACAATATGAACAATATTATTTTAGTGCCCTGGGAAAAAAATTAGCAAGTCAAATATTGAGTCAGGCCTGTAGCACACATGCTAAGTAGATTGCTCTGATCTTATCCACACTAAAAGCTCTATTACTGAATTTGAAGTTGTTGAATACATATCAGTCCCATATACAATGCATATCTGAATGAGTGGTGATGGTGGGACAAAAGGGAGCAAATATCAAAGTTACAGCTAAGACTGAAACACAATTTTGCCCTCCCATTTTCTTGGGACTGACTTGAGGCCCTTGCAAACCAACCACAAGGTTTTTGCTGCTTAGAACCCACTGGGGGCTTCAGAAACACCTGCTATGCTTTCACTTTCCTGGAACCAAACCCCCCTAGGCTAAACTTGTAGACTGGAGTTGGGTACTTCTAGCCAGTAGGCAGGTGCTGCACCTGCCATGATGCCCTCTGGTGGCCATCCTTCCCATAAACTACCACCCTCTGTCACAGGTCACTAGCAGGAAAAAGAACTTTGGGGGCCAGGGGGAGGGTAGGAAGGTGTGAGGCCAGGAAATTTACCCAAAGTTGGGAGTGCTGCTGACCCAACATGCTCAAAGACAAACTGCTTGATAGGTCAACTTTCTATTTAGGACACACTCCTTAAAAACCAAACGTGGGGCTCAGCATGATGGCGTAATGGTTAAGGTCCTCGCCTTGCACGCACCGGGATCCCATATGGGCGCCGGTTCTAATCCTGGCAGCTCCACTTCCCATCCAGCTCCCTGCCTGTGGCCTGGGAAAGCAGTCAAGGACGGCCCAATGCTTTGGGATCCTGCACCCACGTGGGAGACCTGGAAGAGCTCTTGGCTCCTGGTTTCGGATTAGCACAGCTCCAGCCATTGCAGTCACTTGGGGAGTGAATCATTGGATGGAAGATCTTCCTCTCTATCTCTCCTCCTCTCTGTATATCCACCTTTCCAATAAAAAAAAAAAACCAAAAAACAAATGTGGGTATATGTGGGTATGTGTGTTGGGATGGGGTGGGGAGGGAGTGTTATTCAGTCAGAGGTTCAGGCACCTCTTGGCATGCCTGCAACCCTTATCTGAGTGCCTGGGTTCAAGTCCTGGCCATATTCCTAATTCAGCTTCCAGCTAACGTACACCCCAGGAGTCAGCAGGTGATAAATGGTTCAAGTGATTGGGTCCTTGCCACCCATGTGGAGTCAAAGATGGAATTCTGGGCTCCCAGCGGTAGCCTGGCCCAGTCTCTGGGGAGTGAAGCAGCAGCTGGATATCTGTCTGTCCATCTCTCTTTCAAATAAAAATAAAAACCCAAACTTTGAAAGCACTTCCTATACTAGCTGTCAGCAAACTCTAACCCTGAGACTACATGAGCCCTGTTGCTTATTAGTAAGTTCAAGAGTTGAAATGGATTTTACATTTTTAAAATGGCTAACAAATATTTTATGAAACAGGAACACTGTAAGAAATCCACACTTTAATGACTACAAACAAGGCATTAAGGCAACACTGCCTGACATGACAGGCCATGGGTCCTTTCAGGCCACAGCAGAGCTGAGCAACGCTAACAGCCCCTGGGGATGTCCAAAAGGCTGAACCTGCCTGCTGCCTCCAGACCGAGTAAGCCGACCACACTGACTCTACCTTTTGCAGGTGGAAGGTTGCAATTCTGGTTGTCTGCCTCCCAACCCCCACTGTACGTTTTGCTTCACCCTCCGGTCACTATCATGACCATGGTCATTTGCAAGACCGGGTGTCCCACTGCAATGTCCCTTCCCCAAGACTTACCATTTTATTATTGATTTCATGGAAATGAATCTCACAGACTTTCTCCACCACATCTTCATTCTCAAAAGTGACAAAGCCGAACCCTAAAGCAAACAGGGAGAGGAGAGAACAGAGAGGAGGGGTGAGTGCAGATACTGTGGGTCCCACGTTTCCTCCCCAGTCCTGCAGCCTTCCCAGGCCTCTGGGGAAAAGGGTAGGTGGGTGGAACCTGAGAGGCCCTAGAGGTGGAGGCAACGATTTTTCATTTGTACCCAGCACCCTTCTAACAGTGAAGTAAAGCTAATGAGCATGCCCACATGCGGTGGGCACTGCACAGCTGATATGTGCCCAGAAGCAAACAACAAATCTACTTGTCTGTTACAGACAAGACCCAGAGCTTGGGGAGGCAGGTGGGCTGGTTCTTCCCTGCAGGGCCCTTCTCGACAGCCCTCAGGTTGGCCTCCGGAGCGAGGTCGTGGTTTGTCTCTTTTCTTCCTGAATTACTTCCTCTAATACCTCATCAGGACATCCTGAGGCCCAGCAGAAACTATTAAAAGTTGCAGGCCTCTGTTCTGTGCGGGCATCCTTTTTCCACTGCTGCTTCAAAAGCACTGTGGATTTGGGGCAGTTTAAGACCATTTCAAGCATGCTGTCAGCCCGTCAGCTATCCACTGTATTTACGCGGCTGGAGATTGGCTGTGCTGGATGAGCCACGGTGAAGGATTTCGGCAGGCAGCTGCAGCTCAGCATCCCAATCGCCACTCCCTACTCTCCTGCCCCTGCCTTTATTCTTCTCCTGCCCCCGACGACATCTGCAGCAGGAGGTCCCATCTGTGACCTCTGCTCTACAAGCCCTGCTACACCATGAGGACCCCCCACTCAGGAGCAAGCGCCCTGCTGGGAGGAACTTAGTGCAGTCAGTACTGATGTGGCAGCAACACAGGCCATGGTGTGGATGCACTGATGAGGCAGAAGCACTGGGTTTCAGTTCTGTCTGTGTACCTGATTTATTGGCAATCCTAGGGAGTCCTGTCCCTCTCTGAGTCTCTACTTTTGCACCTGCCAGTTAAGACAGTGAGGCTGGACACTGGGTCATACATTTTGGGTTTTAACCCAAATCAGGATTTGCAAGGCTCTCTTCTATGCACTGAGTGTATGAGTATGTTAAAATTATCACTCCCAATGTGATGCTAACAAGAGGTAGGGCAGTGATTAGATTTGAAAGACAGAGGATGATCTAGTCCCCTCTTGTGAAAAGACTTAAGGAGTGTCAGTTTTCCTCATTCACAATGGGAAGGCAGCTGTCTGCACCCAGGAACGGAGGGAGCCCTCAGCCAGAACTGACTATGCTAGAACTCTGACCTCAGCTTTCCAGTCTACAGAATGTGAGGGGTGAACTTGTATTGTTCCAAAGCTGTAACACTTAGCTTGGTGGCCCTGATGACTAAGAAGACACACTCTTTTCCCCAGAGATGTAAACGGGAGGAACCCAGAGCTGGGCACACAGAGTGCAAACACCAACACTGAGTCACAGTCACTCCCACTGGCTGCACCTGTGTTGGTGCAACCAGACCAGGTCTCCACAAGGAGTCTCAGCCAGAGGATGCTCTGGGGGCCAGGGGGAGGAGAGGGAGACCCTGTCTGCCCTCATCCCCACCCTTGTCTGTAGGCTATGGGTAACTTAGGGTCCTCACCTATTTTTGAAGGCCATTTATCTGGTCTAGTCCCAAACCTCATTATCTTTCCAATAAAACAAGTCAGACTAGGCCCCTTTATAGGGGATCTTGCTGTTAATTAGGGCAAGCACGCAGGGTCAATAGTGGTCTTCCAAGCACATACCCATGTCCTAACCCACAGAACCAATAACTGTGACCTTATTTGGAAAGCGGTATTTGCAAGTGTAATTAAGTTAAGGAGAGATTATCTGGAGATTAAGGTGGATTTAATGATAAATGTCTGTATAAGAGAAAGGAAAGGGAAATTTAACAGAGAGAAACACAAGGAGGCCATGAGAAGAAAGGCAGATGGACTGCAATCCTGCAGCCATAATCCAAGGCCACTGGAAGCTAGACAAAAAAAATTGTCCCCAGAAACTCCTGGAGGAGGGGAACAATATGCATCGTTTCAAGGCATTAGGCTTATTATCTGCTGTAGCAGATGCAGGACACTAAGACAGTGGGGTTGTAGGTGTCTGCTGTCCACAGCAGTGGCCCTCACACTACCTCCTCCTTCCAGGCCTGCTGATTCAGTCACTGAAGACCTTCTCTGGTCTGAAGGCAGCCAAGTGCAGACAGATGAACAAAATCTAGCGTGACTCCTGGGATAGCATGGCAAGTCAGAGTCAGAGAAGGACAACCTCTCCAGGGGCCAGGGATAGTGCTGCAAAGCAGATACCCTGGGGCCTGGAATCAAGGCTGAGCTGCTCTCGGCTGCTACCCAACTCCTTCCTACGTCCAGTGTCAATCGCCATCTTCACGCCCAACTCCATTCACTTAGGACTCTGCCGCCCCAAATTCCCACCCTGGGCCTCTCTGCAGACAGCAGGAAGCCCAGCCCAGCCCAGCCCAGCCTAGCCAGCAGACAGGCATTAAAATGCAGACTGTCAAACGGAGTAGGGCGGGGGTGGGACTCCACGCAGCAGCTGAGTCTCTGATGTTCTCTCCGCTGGTCCCTTCCCTTAACCCCACAGGACTCAAAATACAAGGATCACAAAAATCATTTTTTTGATTAAAAGAGATAGCCTGGATTTCAGGCCCATGTACTCTGGCTGCATAACAATTTGGCAATGCCAAGGCTCATTTGCAAATTTTTAAAGATCTATATCGTTACCACATCCCTATCTGTTTGGTCTGAACACAGCAAACAAACTTGGTTATGTCTAAAATATTTATCTATTCCATTTTGGGAAAGCAAAGAGGCAATGAAACAATTATCAATAAGTGTTATTCCTTAACATATAATCATCTTTATCTCACAGGTACATTATCATTTACAAAGGGTGAGTGACTCACTGGTAAGCAACACCCTGAATAAATCCAGGAGCAAAGGACAAAATCCCAGGGGCAGAAATGGGGTGGAGGTGGGTGAAGCATCATTGTTATTTTTCTTCATTAACTGTTCGTTGTTTTATTGCACCAGATTACACATGAATATAAACTTGAGCAGCTCTCAGCATCTAGGACGGTAGCATCAGGTATCCCTTACAATGTCATCCACTCCCTGTCTCCTGGACTTTTCTATCAGCTCCAACCGAAACTTGGTGCCCACCGAGACCTGGTGCCCCACCTCTCACTCCCAGGTCCTGCAGCCACTGTGCTGCTTTCTGTCTGCGTGAACTCCCCATGCCAGACCCAGGCACTCGTCCCTTGGCATGTGGCTCTTCTCACTTAGGCACCCCAGTCCTGGGAATGAACTGCTCCATGTGCAGCCTTGGGTGGGCTGGGGCAGAAGGTGATGTTTATTCCCCCACCACCATATTTTCCTTGAGCGGTCCCACCAAGAATCAGAAGCGGATTTCTTGGAGGTTCATCCCACATAGGCATGGCAACACGCAGCCCTCCTCATTCATAAGCATGGACTTGAACAACAAGCCACAGGTCCTTGCAAGCTGCCCTGGCTTCTCCAGGCCTTGCATGGCAGACAGAACGAAGGGATCTTGCTCAGGTGCCAGCTGGGGTGAGAATGTGCACTCCATCTGAGCCCTTGTTTGTGTGTATGGAGGCACCTGTGACCCCTTTTTCTGTTTCTTTTCTCTAGTCTGAAGGTACCTTTTGGAGCCAGAGCCCTCCTCAATAGGTACTCAGATCCACTCAAGCTACTACTCAGAATAGCGAGGAAGTCCAGGTCAGACAACTGGAGGTAGAAGAGCTGGTGTGGTAAATGGACAAAACTTGTTGGAGGAGGGCGGCCAATAGGACAATCTACCCACGAACCCTTTCTCGACTGACACCAGCAAAGTAACATTGACCAGCTTCCCCTGAACCCCCCACTTGCAAGGGGCTCCAGGAACCAGCAGAAGCAGGACAAAGAAGGTATCAGGGAAATTAACCTCAAACACAAAGGGGTTTAAAAACTGATGCAAATCAGAAATAGGGGAACAACTGGTAGGGAGCATTTAAAAGAGAAATCCTCTTGAATGATTACAAGTAAACCCTGACTAAGAGATAAGCACCGAATGGTCACACCTTTTCCTCTCATTCAAATGAACACAAACTGAATATTTATGTCAATACTACAGAGTTACACACGCGCGCTCACACACACACACACACACATGAAACCTCTAAATAAAGATAGTTCAAAGGTTTAAAAAAAAAAAAAGCAGGCTCCAAACCCCTGTAAAAAGCTCTATTTCACAGTTCTTATACTTCTAAAGGCTAGGAAGAGAAGAGGACTAGCCCCTCATAGCCTCTACACTAATGTGCTTTCCTATCATAGAGGCCAATGAACTAGAGGCTATTGCACAGGGCTGAACACCTCTTCAGTAAAAATCAATCCAACGTAGGAGTCAACATACTTGGTTAACAGAGGGGGAAAAAAGGAAGAAAAAGACTGTCAACTTTATTCTAAGCATCCCAGCAGGAATTTAAGGAATGTGTACGTATGAATACTTGTAACTCATGTAACTTCCCTTCATGGCTAATAATCCAGTATTGGGGAGGGAATACAGCAGTATCCAGGAACTGCTTCCAGCATCAACCCCTTGGGTCTGGGAGTAGCGAGCAACATTTCAGTTTCTTAGGTGCTCCCCTACCCAATCTCCTTGAATCTAGGGCTGTACTTGCACATGACTCCACCTTATTCTTCTGGAGCAGGTTGTCAGGGTCTCCCTGGGTTCAATACGGATTCAAAGACAACTCAGTGGTCCTGTGATTCATGAGCAGGGTGAGCCTGGGCAGTGAGGCTTGGTGGTCTGTGTGCTCCATCCCAAAGAATCAACCCCAGGCAACTGTGTGTGTGTGTCAACATTTTACCTCATGTTGCTCCTCCATCCTTGGACTTGCAGTGTGGTGCAGCAAGTTAATTGTCACTTGCCACACTGGCACACCAAGGAACTTTGGCTCAAGTTCTGGTTGCTTTGATTCCCACCCAGTATCCTGCCAATGCTCCTGGGGGGACAGCATAGGATGGCTATTTTGGACCTCTACCATCCACATGAGACTGTGATGGAATTCCTGACTCCTGGATTCAGCCTGGACCAGCCCCAGATGTTGTAGTTATTTGGAGAGTGAACCAGCAGGTATAAAATTTCTCTATCCTTTTAAAATAAATTAGTAAATATGTTTTTTTTTTAATAGCATGTTTGAGTGACTCGTCTTGCAGCCCTAAATGGAGAAGGTTCTAGGTCTCTAGGGGCCCACCTGGGCATACAGGAAAAGATGGGTGGTGAGCATACACTCAGTGGGGACAGGTATGGCTTCATGTGCCCAGGTGTTTGTCCTAAAAATATGATTCCCTAGATTGGTTTGGAGGAAACAAGCTGCCTTTCCAGAAGAAAATGCTGAGTTTCTGATTATGGATGGCTGCTCCGGACTCCTTGATGCACAATGCCCTGACTTCAGTGAAATCCAGCCCGCGTTGCCAGAAGTCTCCTGAACACTCTAAAAAATGAGGCAAGAGTGAAGAGCCACTGGGCTGGGTCTGGTGATGCTCACCTCTGTTAGGTGAGCACGCCACTGCCCAACTAGCCAATGACAGATTCCTGGCCTGCCAGGCTGCTACTTCCAGTCCTTATGCTAATACAAATGGGAGAAAGAGAAAGTGTGCCTATACTTTAGCTGTTGAATTCCACCTGTGAGGCAGGAGAGAATCCCCACAGTGCAGCTCATTCTCCCATCTTCCCTGCCAGGCCAGAGAGGGTAAGGTAAGCACAGGGGAGCCTGTGAATGCCCATCCTGTTTATACACCTGCTACCCCTGCAGTCCTCAAATCTATAAGAGGCAGGGTGGGTGGCAAGGCACATGACAAGGAGGACTTTAAAACAGGAAAGCCACAAGGCAGCCGCTCCACCAGACAGACCTGGGGATGGGTCCAAGCTGAGTAACTCCTTTGGACCTTTCTCACTGCAGTCCTGGCAGAAGCAAGGCCGGGTCACAGCATGCTGCTAGAGCCCTCGTGCAGCAGGCTGGCTCACCCAGAGTCAGCCACCCTGGAAGGATACACAAAGCAGCACTCCCTCCACCAGCCTTATTAAGAACAAATAAGGGCAGACCCACTGACCTGGCCTTGGGGTTTAACAAAGGTAGTGAGAACAAAGACACGCAGCCTCTAGCTACCACCCTCCTCACAGGAAACCCAACCAGTCAGCAGTGGATATGCGGACCTGCAGTCCTCCTGTCTAGCCCAGCCCCCCTCTCGTCCCCTATATAGCTTTCCTCCTTCCTGAACCAGCACCGCCCCCTCCTTGCTGTGTTCCCTCCAGGGTGGCATCACTGCCCCTCCATCACAGCATCCTTCATGCACCTGCTTCCTCGTTTACACCAGTAGTTTGGCAGCTGGTTGCTGTAAACTATAATAAAATGCCTTTCCAAAAAATGAAGGAATGTGACCAGACACGCCAGACATCATGGTATTAAAGCCGTGTCAATTAATTTCTCCCCCTGCTTGATAAACGAGGCCCATTCCATCTCTTAATAATGAGGAGAGAAACAAGAAAAGTTGACACTTGGTTTAATTTATTTTCTCAACTTGCCTGGTCATATTTCTTTCTGCCTTGAGGAGTCGGCTGGGGCTGTAGGGAATTACAAGTGGCTGGAATACAGGCAAGGCAGAAATGGGTGTGAACCAACTTGGGCCTCTTTATTCCTGCACCCCGCACCATCAAGCAGGCAGAAAAGGGCTTAGGGAGTCAGCCCACACCTGCGTCTCTCCAGCCCCCACTGGGGGCCAGGGCAATTGGGAACCAGGAGGGGAATAATCTCAGGTGTGTGGGAATCGGATCACAAAATATTACTATCAGATTCCCAAGTCAGTCTCATGCAAGTGCACGACACTGAATTCCCTAACAGAATATTCATCAAGGTGGGTGACATTTGCTGGGTGGAGAGGGGAAGCAGTTTCTCTACTGGAGAATGCTCTGGTCAGCACCTGACTTTGAACTTCCTAATGCCATGTGCCCACCGGGAACACAGCAAAGAGTTCCGTCAGGATGCACAGACTGGTAATTTTTCCATATGGCCACCGTAACCTGGTGACCATGTATGGATACTCTTATCCCATTACCCAATGGGAGGGTTAAAGTCAAATGCACCCCTAAACCCATCCCCACAGCAGAGCTGGCTGATAGGAGAACAGACTGTCAACATGCAGATGCCTAGGCCTCTGTAGGTATGGTCCAGGTACATGCATTTCGACCCATGTCTCTTTAATTATGATGCCCACAAATGTCTGACTTCTTCCCTATGCTTCCCAATTCAGGAAAACAAAACAAAACAAAACAAACAAACACATTTGGTAAGAGATTCTAGAATTGCCCATAAGGAAATGTTCCGCGTCTTCCTCCCAAGAAGTAAGAAACAAAAGGTGTTTAAGAGTTTCTGAAATCCCTTTTGCAGGCTGGCAGTCCTCACCCAAGGCAGATCCAGGAGATGTGCTATCTCCTGGGCTCCCTGTTCATACTAAAGTGTAAATGACAGATCTCACTTCTGTTCCCAGAGGTATTGATGGTTTATTTGGATCCAATCCTTACACAAAAGCAATCAAGTTCTATTTTAGCATTTCAAACAGGCATTCAGGTACTGAGAGGTTTGTTTTTCTTTTTTTTTTTAGCTGCTGGGGACACTCCCTGAGTATCTACATGGCTGTACAACATCAGGGAAGACACAGAAAAGGCAGGGGGTCTTGTAGACACCACCCAGGAAAGGAGAGGGAGGGAGAGAATGAAAGGGATAGGAAACAGAGGGACTCAGTGGGGGTAGAGGGGAACAGATCTCTCTCCATCCATCCATCCATTCATTCATCCATCCATTCATCCATCCATCCATCCCCAAACCATTTCTCTAAGAGAGGCACCTGCCATGAATACTGATAGTGTGATTTGAAAGTGCCTGCGGCTGCAGAGAAATGGAGTCTCATCCCAGACTCTTGTTAACGGAGCAGGAAAAAGCACCTGTGATCCGGCCAGACAACCCCAACCTCATTTAATTCCAAGTGCGCTCTACAGCAGCGATTCTGTGAATGACACTTGTCAGGGCAGCAGATTAGTTCACAAACCTATTTTTTTGTGCGAGTTGTTCCATCTTGGTCGGGAAAATAGTCAGTTCTTGGCGAGAGAGACACATATTACTGCTGTTAAGTGCCAATATAAACTCTGGGACGCAGTGGTAAATTCACCAAATTAAATCGCTAGACAACTGGCTCGGATCAGGACCCCAGCAGAAGGTGCCAGGGCTGCGGCATGTGCCCAGCGGGGTGGAGGCAGTGGAGGTTGTGCATGCAGCTGGAGCAAGGGCATGGGGACACACCGCCTCCGCATATGTTCTGCAAACCGCGGAGTCTGAGGTGGCTCCATGTGCCTCACCTGCGCAGGCACGGCCTTCCCAGATCAGGGGTAAGGGGTTCCAGCTGGCTGCTTTTCCACAAAGAGGTGGGTATTTGGGTTGGTGCCCTCTTCTGCTTCCTGAAAATGAGTGGGTTTCAAATGGGCCACCTGCTGTGACACTTGAGCCTCCTCTGTCCACTGTGTGAGCCACTTAGAAGAGGGGGGTTTTAGTCTGCTCCCTGTCCCTACAGTGGGCTAGAAAAGAGTTCAGTCTTTAGAGCCAGGAGGATTGAATTCCAAGCCACTCCAACAATCGCTGGCTGTGTGACTCTGAGCAGGCTGTCCAGCCACTCTGACCCTCAGCCTTGCCTCTGCCCCAAGCCTCCCTTAGCTGAATTCATGGGTACAATCCTTCAGTGAGCTGTCCTCTGCTTTACAACCTCTCCCAGTGGGATCAAGATTAAGGACTGGGAGAAGTAAGACTAATCACAGTGAATCCCTAAGTCATCGTCACTTAAAAAAGACCCTATCATGCATCTGTGTTGTTAAAAAAAATAGTAATAATAACATGTTAGTCTTTGAGTGTCACCCCCTGTTCTGGCTGGGGAGTATGTGGCCATGTTGATCCTCTATGCTGGTCGCTTGCTTTCCAGAGAAGCTCTCTGAAGTGGCTCACTTACTTCTCATTTAGCAAGTTCTTGGGGAAGGCTTCCTGGTTGTACATGAGTTTCCAAAACACCATCAAAAAACCACTACTTGGAAGCAGATTTTCAGCACTGCCACGAATTGTGTGGCTTTTCTTATGAGGTATGGTTTCAGAATAGTCCCAACTGACAGAGCCCTGGTTGGGACTGCTCCCTCCACTGGGGTCATTTCTGTGGGCATCTCTGTGACCCTGGCTGGCTGTGCTGCCAGAGGCCGCCTTCTGGACCAGTGGTCTATGTGAGACACACACTTGCTTGCCACAGGGTGGAGTCTGGCCCCTTTCACTTTCTTTTTCCAGCTGTTAAGGAACTGCTCTTAACATCTGGAGGCCAGATCTTTCTAAGAAGTGGAGACAGCCCAGGCAACCTGGCTAGAGGGTGCAGCTGTGCTGGGAGAGAACAGAGGGTGGTCTGAGGTTCCTGGCTTTGGCCTAGCCTACCCCTGGCTACTGTGACTGCCTGAGGATAGAAGATCTCTCTCTCTCACTGGCTCATGCTCTCCTCTCTGTAACTCAGCCTTTCAAATAAAAATCTTTAAAAAAAAAAATTATCACAAAGGCCAGGCCTGCGGTGCTGCTTGGGTCCCTGCCACTCATGTGGAAGACTCAGGTAGAGTATCTGTTGCCTTGCTTTAGCCTGGCTTAGTCCTGACTGTTGCGGCCATGGACAGTGACCCTATGGATGGAAGATTTCTCTCCATCTGTATCTCTACCCTTCAAATAAAATGAAAACAAATTAAAAAAAAAATAAACACTGAAGAAAAGCATAATGCTACTCTCTATTTTTCTTCTGGAAATTACTTACGCTCCCCTAATACCTACATATTTAAGTCCATATTTAACACATGGATTGAATGATCCCGAAGCCCTCACATATCAGCATCAGAGAGATGCCCGTCTGGAAAGCAGGCAGTCAGGTGATGTGATGATGGGGCTAAAGCTAGAGGGGCACCTTATCTGATCACTTGGTTGAAGTACAGTTGGGACTAGGGGCTGCTTCTCTTGCAATCATTCCATGGACATACCAGTTAGATGACCAGCCCAGACACCATGTGAACACACTCCAAAGAAAACGTAGGCTGAAACACCAGTCATGATGGCAGCACCTGCCACCCAAAGGAAGTGGCTGACTGGGACTCTAGCTCTCCATGACACCCCACCAGTCACCTCAGCCCCCCCACCCTCTGCCACTGTGATGTGGTTCCATGGGACAGAGAGCAGGAGGAAAACTTGTTTTTCAATAGAAACTGGTTAGTGCTGCAGTGCCAGCACTTTGAAAACAAAGGTTTGGAAAACATTTCTATTGTTAGAGGTGATTCTGCTGCTTAACACACTAGAACTGGGTCACCTACAAAAGCTCTCGTCTGGGCAAACTTTTAAAACACAGAGGCAGAACTGTAAGGACTCACTTTTTTTTTTTTAAAGAAAAAAATGTGAAACATTTCACTGGATTTTGAACCCCTTTGTGAGAAACAGCAAAATGCAACACTTGATTAGTTTGCATGAAGGACTGATTGACATCAGGGAAGATGGAAATTTACAAGCTGAATTTCAACAAAATCTTTTGCATAATTGGAGGATGGAATTCGAAAATTATTACCATGATTTAGTCAGCCCAGTGAACGTGCTTCCCGGCTGCGATCTGGCGATCTTGGGGGGAGCATTTTTTCAGGGATGTTGGCTGTTAAAGCCAAGAATCCAAATAAGCAAAACTCAGAATCCAACCTGTAAAAGTTCAACCACCTTGCTCTTACTACAAATATTTACCATTACCAAATAAATGTCCAAATAGAGCTTGTTTAAAATCTATTCTACTACATCCTTGTTTTTGTAGGATTAATAATATGCACGATTTAATAACAGGTATAAAGACATAATTTGAAAATTAAAGAGCTAAAATGGGGTGCATGCCGATTTATTTGTTAACTTTTTTTTTTTTTGAAAATTAACAAGTCCTAGAGGCCTGTTACAGGGTTGGGGGAGTATGAACTGTCCCACGCACTCTAGTTCTGAGGCCAGCTCATAGTCACAGAGATGAGTGGAAGCCTGGGAATGCAGGGGAGGAGGTCTCTTCAGGGACAGTTATCTGATGACCCCTCTCTTCACCCAGAAAGGGGCCTTGTGATGGGAGACTCATGGGACTTAAGCAAGAGCCAATTCCAGAACTTTCTGGGTCTCCCAGGCTAAATGACAGACGGTGGGATTCACACTTGAAACTAAGGCCCCATCCTTTAGCACATTAACAACAGCCATACCTGCTCTCCTCTCAATGCCATATTCATAACATTGTATCTTCATTAAAATTTTATTCTATTAGCATTCTGAATCCAAAACACTAAGTACATAATTGCTAAAACATGTGTTAAGCGCCAACTTTGGAAATGCCGGTTTTATCATATTGTTAATTAACAGAAAGAAGGATTAATACATTCACAGATCATTAGGAGCAGTTGGTTCAATTTCACCAGCTCTTCCATGGGTTTGGGGGTGGGGTGTCTGACACAGGGACTGGGGGGGGGGGGAACCTGTGGATTTAAAGCAAACCAGAAAGCTTCCTGGGGGTTCACCCTCTGCCCCTGAGCAGGTTCTGAGCATGCAGTGAGAGTCATAGCCAGGGACTCAGGGTGTCTCTGAAAGAGAAAACGACACATCCCCTCTGAAGGAGGACCAGGCAGACTTGGGGAGCCCTAGGAGGGCCCAGCCTCCAATCCGAGGATATGGCAGAAATCCTGGGTGTGCTGCTCTTCTGGCTGCAGGACTGCAAACTGCCTACCTCCCTGGCCCTGCGTGCCTCTTACACAGCAGGACTAGGGATGCTGACCTCACTTGAGAGGCTTCCAGGAGATGGCCTGAACTCCTGTCATCATGCTTGCACAAAGAAGTCATGTGTAGGTAAGGATTTTGTGCCTAATGTCACCTGCAGTCAGTGAGCTATGAGCGGAGATGTCCAGATGGCTTCGTGATCCATAAATGGTGACAGCAGTGCTACTGGCTCAGTGGGTCTACCCCTGGTGCCAGAGCCAAGCGATCAGGACATTGTGTTTGGAATCACCCTTTTATTGCCATGGGAACCTAGGCCACAGGGGTTTATTCAGACCTCTCCCCCACCCTGTCCCAGGAATTACTGAGGCATACAGCAGGAAACACACTCAGGGATCTTACTTTATTGCTATTTGCATATGCTATTTGCATTTATACTAACTGCCCAATTACTTTAGCTAGTCCTGATGATGATGCTCCCAGTTTTGCAAACTCAATAATGAAATAGGCCATCTGGCTGGGCAGCCAGCAAGACCAGTACTAGAAGCTGGGACTAGAGGAACCATAGCAGGCTGGAGTGAAGGATGGATGGGGCAGGAGTGAGGGGCAACTAAGGGCCTCAGGAAAGCTAGGACAAGTCCTGAAGTTGTAAGCCTGGGAACCAGGTAAAACCCTGAGTAGAGATGCATGAAATGTAGTTGGCAGCTCTCCTTCATCAATACATTTTCAGCTGGGTGGTGACCCTTCCCAGAGGAAGACAGGGCCAGCACGAAACTAAGCAAGGTGATGACCGATGGGTTTACCCTGCCAGAGCCAGGAAGCATATAAAAGGTTATGGCAAAGTCCAAAACAATAAGAAACACAGACCAGCCCTTAGAAAGAAGAAAGTGGGTCAGCTGGTTGTATTTTCCTTTGGAATATTCTTACCAGGCTCTGGGTACCTAGAATCTAGAAGGTCGCTTGGAATAGGCGTTCTGAACTGTGGGTTATTTGTGTACTGTGATGGTGAAGAGGTTTCTTGTCTATGAAGAGGTTTGTAACTGGGAAGAACCTGGGCTTTGAGCTTGTGCCTCAGTTTCTGCATCCATAAAATTGGATGGTTACAGTGATCCTGTCACAGTACTAGAGCATTTAAAGGAGGTATACTGGAAACTTAGCACAGTGCCTGTTTCTGATCGGATGCAGATGCATGCAATCCTCCCTGCAGGCTGGTTTTCCTCATTCCTGGTGATTTGTTGAAACCATCTGAACACTAATCCTGTTGGGTGAAACCTCCTGAAAACAGCTGCCCTTCAGTGGGAGCTGCTCGGGGGCCTTGCGTTCTGGGGTACCTCCTTTGCCCTCCATCAGAAGGGGAGGTCAGGGTGGGACGTGTGGAGGAGGAGTGCTCCCCTGGTCTGCAGTTGGCTGCTCCTGCTGCCCAAGGCACATCTAGATACCAGGTGTCCACCATCTCCTCCCACTATCAAACCCAGGAGCAGACCATCTTGATGCTGTTTAGAAAAGGCAGTCAAGAGCCTGTGGATCTTTGCCCTGTAGGAGAATCCTGGTGTGTGGATAGCCTTGGTGCGACCGCAGAGTCCACGAACTTGTTTCTTTGTGTGTGGGGCCTTGAGGAACCTCAGCTGTCATTCTCTCCTTAGTTTATTATCGAATTTCTAAAATATTACATTCTTTATTGTATCCAAATTCACTTTATTGCACTTGACAATACAGATAATCACATACCATATGCTCTAATGTTCTGAAACCGATGCATGTTGACAGCGGTTTTTATTCACGATGCCAAATTCCATCCCGAGCTCACAGGGACACGTGTGAGCGGCCAGCCTGGTGCTGAGACCTCTGCCTAATAACAGATGAACAATTCGGCAAGTTTCTGAGACGCAATCCCCACCCTGCCATTCTCCATTTGCTATGGGAACAAAGGTATCTGAGCTGAGAAGATAGGTTTATCTGAGAGGAGGGGCACAGACCCTACGCCTCCACCCACCCACCCCTCCTGGGGGGTTTCCAATGATGATTTGTTATTGCTTCGTGCTTATGAATCTTGATTTTGAAGCACAGCACCGGTATGGTGCCAAGCAGCAAGGGAGCCAATCATTCTGACCTCTGCCCATGCCTTCTCCCTCTCCCTGCTTGGGGCCACAGCTTAGCAAGTCCCAAAGCTCTTGTTAGGAGCCTTCCCAGCTCTCACCCCTGTTTGGCTACGGGCAAACAGTTGCCTCTCAACCTAGGTGAGACCCTCCCTCGTCTCCTGGTCTCCTGGGGATACCTCCTAGCTCCAACTAGCCCCAAGCTGTCTGCAAAAGCAAACAGCTGGGGTTGATACATGGCCTCGCATGCTGCCACCTCTCAGGCAGAGAGGCCAGTCTGGTGGGAGCTGTCCAGCCAGGCAGCTCCTTCCTGTGGCCAGCACCCACCCCTCACAACCTGTGACTGCAGACAGACGGCGGCGACTGGAGCAGAGGACAGATAATCCGTAGATGAGCTTCCTGAGAACAAACAAGGCCATTTCACGCATCCTCTAACTAAGCGCTTTCATTTGCTTCTGAGAAGCTCTCAGACACCTGTAAACCCCTTGGATCATGTCAAGCCTTGTGCGTGAGAGCTGGGTTGTCATAGGCAGAGAATCAACTCAGATTTATAGGTTCTTAAAGCTTTAATATATAGATATTCGTCTTCCCTACAGAGAGACAAGGGGACCTGTGCAAGGGCCAAGGCAGCAGCCCACAGCTCAGTGCCATGGGCTGCAGCTTCACAATCATTCTCCCGAATAATGGGATTTCTCAATGTGGGAGGAGTGGGCTTGCAGGGCAGGGGATGCTGGGCCCTCATGGCTAGGAACTCCTCGCTATTTTTTCCAGTGCTTTGCTTGGAGGTGGCAGGTGAGAAAAGAGATGTTATCCCAGCCATCTCTGGAGGGGCCAGTGGCTTACTGTGAACACAAGGGAGGGAACTGGGACGCAGCGACAGTTGCTCACACCGACATAGGAGGCCACAGGATTCGAGAGGCCCCTTCCACTATGTAATTGCTGCAGCTTAGGTTATAACCCTCTTCTTTAAATAAAAATCTACTTTCCCTCTGGGCTTACATCAAGACTCCAAGAAGAGCTTGCTTCTGTTAATCATCTGCAGCAGGCAGGGCCTCCTCCTACCATCTCAAAGGATTTGGGGGTAATTTTCAAATGATTATTTGTTTTTTGTTTTCTGCTTTTCACCAGCTTGTCTGTCACCTATCAAGTATGGTGGTAAATAACTGGTAACTAAGCCCGCAGCTGCTTGAGAGACCAGGCTTAACAAAACCATCTCCAAAGAACTCTCCTAGAAAGTTCTTAATTGGTCTCCACCGGTCTGCAATGAGAGGCCAGGGTGAGCTTTTTTTTTTTTTTCCTTTAATCTGGAGATACCTGGGGTTTCCAGGGCTGCACTGGTCCTGCCTCCCAGAGTCCCATGCTGCTCCATAAAGACAATGAGTTTAAGAGGTTGGCTTATTGGGGTGGGTGCTGTGGTACAGCCCCCTAAGCTGCTGCTTGGGTCACCTGCATCCCATATAACAGCGCCTAGTTCAAGACCTGGCAACTCTGTGTTTCCAATTAGCTTTCTGGTAATGCACTCTGCCTTTCAAGTAAATAAATAAACAGAGATGGGCTTCTTGAGGCGTTGCTGAGTTCTTCCTTCCAGCCCTGGTTTCCCTCTAAGTTGTGTCACTCATGGTCTTCAACGCGCGGACAAGCAGCCCTTCAAGAGCTGCAAGAGCTGACACAGCTGTCTCGGATCTTACTATCATCCCTCCTGCTGCTTTGAAAAACATCTGCTGTAACCAGGAGACAGCCTCTGATGAGGAGGCCCACGTTGTCAGCATCCCTCCAAACACTGGATGCCCCAATAAGTAGGATATGGCACATGGGGTCTGAGCAATGCTGAGAACCCAAGACTGGACCGAAGCTCCCTGTGGCGCAGCCCCTGGTGGCCTTCTCAGCAGCTCTGTCCCCTGCTTGCCTCTAAGAAAGCATAGGATCAATCACAAGCACAGTGCTTCACTTTTCTTTAAAATATAGACTTCAGGGGCCCGGCGGTGTGGCCTAGTGGCTAAAGTCCTCACCTTGAACCCTCCGGGATCCCATATGGGCACCGGTTCTAATCCCGGCAGCTCCACTTCCCATCCAGCTTCTTGCTTGTGGCCTGGGAAAGCAGTCAAGGACAGCCCAAACCTTTGGGACCCTGCACCTGGCTTCAGATCGGCATAGCATTGGCCGTTGCGCTCATTTGGGGAGTGAATCATCGGACGGAGGATCTTCCTCTCTGTCTCTCCTCCTCTCTGTATATCTGACTTTCCAATAAATAAATCTTTTTAAAAAATATATAGACTTCGGTCAGGATTTTTTGATTATAACGGCAACACTCATTTTGGTCTTAGGAACTATGGAAAACATTTATATGAGAAGCATTAATTGGATACTGACTGTATGCTGAATCTTCAGGATACATGCAGAGTAAGAAGGCTCTACTTTCAAGGCAAACAGCCCCAGTGGCTGTGTACAGCCAGCCTGGTCACCATGAGCTGCCATAACCTCCACCAGCACCCGGCAGAGCGCTGCCCAGGAAATAGCCAGCAATAAATGGCTTTGCAGGACAACTTTCAGTCTCCTCTCCCTCACATACAAGCCATATTCTCTGTCAAAGACCAAATTAGGGATGACTAGAAGCAGTGAGGACCAAACCAAGTCTAAAACAGAGACAATGACCTTGTGCTCCCTTCTCAGTATCCCAGCGCCTCCTTTTCAAATTTCTACCCAGAGCCTGGTCCTGGCAGCAGAATCTGCTTGGCTGGAGATCTGAGGTGCAGAAGAGTAGCACTGAGAAAGAGCAGGAGGGAAGTCACTGGCAGGGGCCTGGCCACATTAAGCCACTTTCCTCCTCAGGAAATACCATATGTACAGGCTTGTAAAGCTCCCACTTCTCTGGTGGCAAGAGCCAACAATGCCACGTGCGGCTCAAAGATGAAACTGGAGTGAATCTGCTCTGTTCCCAGTGCATGGTCTCACCATGCCAAGTCAACTTTGGTCCTGCCACTTCCACCATAATAACAGGGTATAAGGTTGCTGCAGAAACCACCAGCCAGACCAAGCCTTGGGTTTCCAAATTCCTGTCTCTCCTGAAACTAGCTGCCAATGGAGGAAGTGGTATCATTGAACAGGAAACTACTTCAGTGAATACTTTTTTTTTTAAAAGACTGTATTAAATATTTTTTATTGGAAAGTCAGAATTACAGAGAGAAGGAGAGACAGAGAGAAAGATCTTCCATCCACTGGTTCACTCCCCAAGTGGCCACAATGGCCAGAGCTGAGCTTTTCCAAAGCAAGGAGCCTCCTACGGGTCTCCCATGCAGGGTGCAGAGTCCTGAGCCTTTTGGCCATCTTCTACTGCTTTACTAAGCCACAAGCAGAGGACTGGATGGGAAGTGGAGCAGCTGAGATACTAATGGGCACCCACAGGGGATCCTGGTGCGTGCAAGGCAAGGACTTCAGCCATTAGGCTATCACACCGGGCCCTCTAGGTTGGGACTTTTAAAAAGGACAAGACAGTGTTGAGGAGTGAGAGTTAGTTTACATTTTATCTTCTAGGATGGAGGACAGAAGCTCCATTGAACTCTAACAGGGACTATCTAGGGAGAGAGAGAACCTTCATCCATGCCCTCCTGCCATGCCTGCACCCAGGACACCATGTCCTGTTTGGCACATCCAGTGTATTCCCAGCATGGAGACTCACCTCTAGGGAGAGGACCCAGAATAAAATGTTCTTAACCTGGCCACTGGGCCCCAGTCCCTGGATGGCTGTCTTTCTGAGAGTTGTACCAGTGCAGCAGTTGGGTGACAGCTGTGTATTCTGGTTCCTAGTTCCTGGTGCCCTGCCATCCCCAAGGTCTAATGGACCTGCTTATTTTGTTTCATTGGTTTATAGAGGGGCATAACCTAACAGTGTTGGGGAAGAAGCAGCAATGGTGCAGGCCTCAGCACAAGCTGGAAGAGTGCCAGGAACTAAGTAAGGTCTTGGCCATTCAGTTTGCCTGGGGCTAGGAAGGAGGATTTGAGTGCTGGAGCTGAAGAGTATTTCCCAACTCAAGCCTGCCAAATCCTGGCTCCCTAAGGCAGGGCAGGGCCACCTCCTGATGTGCTCTCCTCCAGGATGAGCCAATTTTCCTTCCCCACCTAGTTGTCCCTTTCCTTTGCATCATCATCAGCAGCGGCAGCAGCACCAGCAACAGTGCAACCATCACCAATCCCAAGCATGAGTCCTACCTAGAGATCATTCCTCTGAATGAACTCTAGTCCTTCCAGCCCTCAGGGGCAGGTAACATTATCTCATTCTCACAAATGAGGAGGAGGAAAGCCCTTGCCATGGCCTCTCCATCACTGAGTCACTGAGGTGGGTAGCCAGCCCAGGGCTGTCTGACCCTAAAACCTAGGCTTTCTTCTCCATCAGTCCTCAGAAGGGCAAGCAGAATGGAAGGCTCAGCCATAATACAGATCTGGAAATGCAGCCAGACAAGGCTGGGAGCAGTGACTGATTGACCATCCTTGCTGGTAAGGGTGGTGTCCCAGGATGTGCAGAGGACCTGAGGTGAGGGTGAATTGATCATGGCCCTGACCCTGTGGCTTGATGATGACCCTGAATAGCCCTCAGGACCTTCAAGGGGCTCAGATTTCAGTTTGCCTGGGTCACTGCTGAATTCCTTGTACCTAGATATTATGCCCTATCAAAATTGGTCCAATGAGTAAGTGAATCTGAGAAATGGAAATCATAGTAACATCCTTTTTCCCTGTCTTATTAATAAGATAATGTAAGGGAGTACTTTGCACAGAGCATGACTCATGCTAAGGGATCGATACATAGAAGTTGCTAGTTATTAACACTATCATTATCTACTGTTTTCATAATATTATTGCTTCATGAAGTTGCCAGAAAGATCAATGCATTTGTGAACCATAAACCAAGATTATCATAGAAAAGAGTAAACAATGCTGGAAGCTAAGTGCAGATGGTGATAGTGGTCACCACTAGCTCCCTAGAGTCCAGTGTAGAGGTGTCCAGGAGGTTGCCTTGGTCTTTCATTGGATGTGTCAGTGTGAGGTTGGTTGGGGAGGTCCTGTCCATTCTTGGTCCTAGACCACTGTGCCCATCTGGAGTCCTCAGACTGCGATTCCAGGCACACTTATGCTGGCATGGCAATTCCATGAGAATGCCAGTGATCCAAGGGCTGTGTCACAGCCACCTTATCCAGTCCCTGGATTAATTAAAAATAGAGTTTACAATAGAAACCTAAATCCAGTCTCTCCTCACTCAGGGCGGCAGGGGAGCAGGTGCTATCCCAGTGTGGTGCCACACTGATGTCCAGGAGGCAAGCCCAGCTCCAAGCCTGGGGCTCGTGGGTTCAGTCTCCAGGACGAGGAGGCCTCTATTACCATGATTCAGTCAATATTGGTTTAGCACCCAATGATGTGCAGGGTAGTATCTAAGGCTGAATCAGTCATACCTCAAGGTATCAAAATGGACAGATCAGCAACCACAGAACAGCTCTAATTCAGGACAGATTTCCTTAAGGAAAAGGGTAAACAGATTGGTCTCTCAAAAGCAAGAAGCTAGAATTACAAGATCACAGCCCAGAAACACTGCTGGGTACCAGCCTTGGTCTCCAGGGCTCTGCAAAGTCCTCTAAGCCTGCAGGCTCCCATGGCAAGTCCTTGCTCTTTTCCAGCCTGCTGGCGCCAAATACCCTCTTGCTTAGTGAACTCAATGTTTCCGGAACAGGGTGAAGCTCAAAATAATCCTCACAGTTAGACTCACTGGGACCTAAATAGCTTTGCTGACTAAACCTCTGAATCCTCATCCGAACCTGCGACATTCCTCCTCACTGAAGCCAAATCCTTCGCCACTTCCCAGCAAGCTCTGGCTTGAAGACCTCTGCAGCACAGAAGACCTGATACCTGCTACAATCTGCCAATTTGCTCTTCAGATCTCTCAAGTCACTTTCCAGCCTTTCCCTCCCCAATCACCCATCAGAATGATTACAGAGCACTCCACTCCAGATGCCTGCAGGGTAGATGTGGGCAGGGGAGGACCTGGTGGGAAGTGACACACACAGAAAGGGGTTGTGGAGTACTGCTCCGATTTTCAGGGCCCCAAGGCACTCAGCTGAGGCAGGCATTGACCTTCCCATTCAGTGTAGGCTGTTCATCTGCCCAACTGGAAGCCGGGGGTCTGAGATTCACTCTCTGTGTGTCATTATTATAATTACTATTATTATTTCTTTTTGCCACTGTCATTCCAGAAGTGTTCCCACAGGTTATTTCACTTCATCCTTATAATCATCCAATGAGATTATCTCAAAAGGGCTTACAATACCTATGATAGCCTAAGAGGGAACTGAGGCACAGAGTGGGTGACCCTTGATTTTGGTCACACTGAGAATCCAAAGGCGAGGACAAGAGGCTGAGGCTGGCCTTACCTCTCAACACATACCCAGCATCCAGAGGCACAAGAAGTCAAGGCCAGTGAAGCAACCACTTAGCTCTGCCAGAGATAGCCTCCCACCCAGAGGCCACTAGAGTGGCCCCTCAGGTCCTGGGTGGGGTGCAAGTTCTGCAGAGAGGAACTCATTTCTCCTCTTCTGCTTACAAACCATGGTCAGGCCATTTGGCTGAGAAGGTGAGGGAGAAGATGGAACAGGTGGGCAGAGGCTGGCTGTACACTAATTCTCTCCTTTGTTGGGCATGGCCTGCCCCTCTTCCTGCAGTGACAGGTATAAGCTAACGTTCCCTGTCTTTGGCTCTTCAGAGCTCAGTGACAGAATGATGTCAGGGCTGGGAGAGAGCCTGACTTCTAGTCAAGGCCGCCACAGCATGAGATTAGAACTGCTCTCGGCATCCTGTTGCTCTGGTCAGAAGCACTGAGCTGGACCCCATGCGTCAATGAGGCAGCTGATGATGGCTGAGTGCATGTTCCTGCCCTTGGCTCTAGCAGCCAGCGGGCAGAGCCACCGACCAGAGCAGGTGGGAGGCACGACTCCACCCTGGAGCTTGGGCTTTGTCCAAATCTGCAGGGGGAGGAGGCAACAGAATCGGCCCTTATCCCCCCCAAAGGCAATGCAGGCAGTTAAGCCTCATGCACCTGCCCATCAACTTATGGGCAATTCTGCCCTTGTAGGGGCTGCTCTGAGCATGTTTGGCTCATGAACTATAGGCCCTGGTGATCATGCACACAGGTCACACCCACAGGAGCCCAGGCAATGGGGCGACACACAGGTGGTTTGTGCTTTTGATAAACTTGTGAATAGGTATCATGGCTTCACTGCTGACAGCACCAGCTTATATCTCAAAACCCAGACTCCCACGGCCTGGGCGCAGAGGGAGGGAAAGGGGGCTGCAGTGCAGGACCTAATGGTCTCTAGCACCACTGTGAAGAGCAGCAGGGCCTCCTTCTCATTGAGGTTTCCAGGCTCCCCTCTTGAATCTTGAAAAAAAAAAAAAAAACAACCCACCAACAATTCAGGCAGAATTGACCCTGTGCTCCCCTCCAAACTTCTCCACTGGAGAAAAACCAGCCTCTGCAGTTTGGAGACTGTCTCTCGTTTCACACCGATGCTTTTCTGCAATCACTTTCAGCTTGGGCTGCATCACACGAGCTACAAGGCAGGCCTGCCCAGGCCCCACCCATAGAGACTCAGATGTACCAAGTGCCTGGGCTTGGCCCGGGCACTGACACGAGAAGCTTCCCAGGTGATCTTCCTGATTCATAGTACAAGCCAGTTTCATACCTCATTCATGCACTATTACATTATCAGCATTTCCAATGCCATTTAAAGCCTTCCTGTCATCATCGTTGTAATGGCTGTGTAACAATCCATCTCCCAGTACTCTGTGGGGTCCTTTAAGTTTGCCTGGTTCCTGTTCATATTGAGGACATCACTCCAACTCAGGCCAGGCCTGGCTCACATCCTTCCTCTTCCTGGTCCCCTACCTGAGTCCTTCAGGAGGATCGGCATCTAGCCGGACAGTAGACACCCAAGAACACAAACAGTGGCGCCTGAGCTGTTGTCACAAGGTCCTGCTCTGCACCTTGGAGTTCTTCACCAACTGAATTTCTGGTTAATTTTGCCAGGAGAATCACCTTGCCATACACACAGGATGGAGATCCAATGGCAGGATGGCTCCGCCCTCATGGAATTTCCAGTAAGCTCACTGGTTTAGGATGGGCGATATCCTCAAATACATTTTGTATCTTCCATTTTGTACCAGAGATTAGGTCAGGAGTGGATCTTCCTTTTCCTATTCCTCTTGCTCTTTCCCTGGAGCAGCTTGAAAATTCCTGCTGGTATCCAGAAGCAGGAGCCTGAGTGGTCCAGGCACACTTACTCTGGGGCCTCAGACTCAGCCTTGGGAATTCAAAGTTGGGCCAGGTCAGGGAGGGGTCACTTCCAGAGAGGACTTGCAAAGCTCCTTTCATGTCCAGGATGTCCGGCAGGGCAGCTGACCCCAAGACTCCAGACAGGAGACAGAGGTGTCTCTCCTGTCATCCTCCCTCCAGCTGTTCTAGGAAGCAGCAAATACCTGGCAAGATACTGGAGTTCTATTCCAATGAGAAACTACTGGTTCCCCATCAGGAAACTCTTGGGCAAGGCCCCTCCACTCTCCACCATAGGAACATCTGGTAAGTGCATGATTAGAAGCACATGCTAGCAGTTACTAACATGCTTCCCAGCTCAATTTAAGTATAGTCCCAGGAGCCCCGTCTACTCTCCTCTCTCTAATCCATGGTCCCACCCCATTCACCTCCCCACCCGAGCTTCGCTGAGCTTTACTGCAAAACAGATGTTGCACCTGACCCAAGAGCTCCCAGGCACGTAGCCAAAGCATTTTTAAAAGGAGGCTGCCACATCAAACAGTCTTCCCAAGTCCAAAATAGCTCAATAGATTTCACCCTCCGCCTCCTAGGCCCAGGTGCGCTACTCCTTCCTACTGCCCGACCTGTTCTCACCAATGAACACCCTCACGGTCTGCTGGCCTCCCAGAGGCCCACCTTGGCAAAAAGCCTGTCAGTGCCACTCAGCAGGCATTACGATAACCCAGCTGCAGGAACTCCCCTTGGTCACAAGTGAGAAGATGGAATGTGCCAAAAAGGACCCTGTAGGAACTGAGTGTAACACTGATTTCCAGCAAACTGGGTTTACTGTGAAGGGCTCTGTTGGGAGAAAGTCATCAACAGTGAGGAAGGGGGACTAAAGGCTGGAGCTGGGTGTTAATTGTCAAGAGCTGAGCCATTTAAAGTCACCAGGAAAGTCCTAGAAGGATTTGCCTGCCTCCTGCTAGGAGTCCACCTTGACAGGTGTCATAACCAGGGTGTCTTGGCTGCTGACTGGGGCAAGAATATCAGGTTGGAAAGGGATTTCAGCCTGCAGACTAAGCCATAGCCACTGTTCCCCCTGTGGCTTTTCTTCTTCCCAACCTAGGGCTGGCCACTGTTTTGTGTTTTGTTCCCAGATATGATTGGCCATCCCAACTCACATCCAGATATCTAAAGGGATGGAAATAGGATCAAACAAGATTGGTATGTGTGTGTGTGTGTGAGAGAGAGAGAGAGAGAGAGAGAAAGAGAGAGAGAGAGCGCGTGCTGGTCTAAAGCACTCCCAGCTTGCCCTTCGCATAGAGCATCAAGCGTAAATCACACTCCGCCCTCAGCACTCCAGCCCTCATTTCAGTGAGTCCTGCTGCGGCAGGTGCCAGAAGGATTCAGGTTGTAGACTTAGCTAAACTCAGACCTCGGTCTCACAGCCAACACTCAGGAGGCTTGGGACTTTTGGTACCAATGCATCTCTTGCAAGGTGACCCATAAGGGTTTAAGGAAGATACTTGGCTATATGCTCGGCACACAACAAGGGGTTAGAACCATCTGTTCTCTCATCCTTTTCCCATACCCTAATCTACTAAAAACTATGGATGGAGAAGAGGGTGACACCAGCTGTGAGGAGGAACACACGACAAGTTACCCTCTGTGGGGCACAAGTGAATAGATCACCCTGAGGCTTCACCCTTCAGGAAGACGCTCAACTCTCCAATGTGTCAGCATACCCACAGGTGGGTTGTGGCCTCTGCCCTTCAGGTTCAAACCAGCTGCATGAGGTACTCATGCCCTCATGTGAGGGGCTGGTAGTGGCAGGTAAACTGCTGGTTAAGGCAGCCGTACTTTACAGTGGCCCAGCACGGACACTATTATGAATGACACTTGCAAGCTGCCAGCCCGGGGACTCATTACAGTCAAGGTACGACATGGCGGCCTGCCAAGCCCCCGGCTTTCACACTCGCTATGCCAGAACATCCACACACAATTTAATTGCATTATAATTTCAAAAGTGCTTTTCAAACTGGAAAAAGGCATTCACTGATTAACCAGCGAAGAGCAAAATTGTTTATGAAATTGAATACAAAAAGCTACAGAAATGTAATTGGGTCGTTCTAGCACCTAATTTTCAAGCCATTTTCCCCACTTATTTAATCACGAGATACAAAAGGAGCGACTGAATTGACTTCATACTAATTAGATTACTCCCTGCGATACTCTGGGCTTATATTCCAACTGGTTGATAGCAGTGTTTTAAACGGAAACAAAACTGCGCAGCAGCCTGTCTGTGGGACACAACGCTCTGTTTGCAACAGACCCTCATGTCCACTAACATGAACGAGTTGCTGTCCTCCACGCCTCCCTGGCTCCCTGCAACAGGCAAGTGTCCTTGGAACGCTGTCACCCTCTGGGGATTGATTGGAGGCAGCCTTGGGTCCTTTCCCCGTGCTCCTTCTAAGAATGGGTCTGAGCATGCCCTTCTATTAAGTCTTGCCACCTGCCCAGCGGGTGCAGCTGCTGCAGAGGCAGCCAGAGAAAGCCACCCAGCGGCTTGCCTAATTGGCTGCTCCAGGCCCCCAGTGCACCTCCCAATGCTGCTCCTCTCATTGTTTCATAAACCAACCGGCGCCCCAACCAGATCCATAGCAGCCTCCAGGGCAAGCCGGGCTGTGTGGGAGTTCTTTTTTCACTTCCACACCATGAGCTTCGTGAAACAAGCCAAATCCCCATTCGCTCAGTTACGGGGCAAATAAAGCCATTTGTGCATGAAAGGGTAATACTGTGCTGTTTTCAGTGCCTTGAGATGATAGCCCATTCTGTGCCTGCCTGCCAGAAACACAGGTATCGTGAGCTACGGTGATGGTGGCTCTGATGAAACTGGCAGATGCTCAGCTCCGGTGCCTGCGATGCTGTGTCCCAGGCAGGGCACTGAGGGCTGGCTTACTCCGAGATTTTTTTGCTATGTGGCACAGCCCTCTCAAAGCTTTTTGGGCTCACTTTGTGTTTTATTAGGAGAAACATAATTGATTATATAATCAAATGTAAAGCGTACATTATCAAGATATCTCAGCACTTCACAGGCCATTTAATCAAGATATCTGGGGCTGTGCCAGAAGGAATTAACTTGCATTAAGTTTCAAGTATGCATCACTCTGCTGTGTTTGCTTCCACATCAGAGATTCATCTTGTTCCCTGAGACTGAGGACTCCTCACCCATGGCCAGAGCTGTCCACAGGTCCCGGGTCTGAAGGTTCCTCCGGGTCACTTCCCACTCCTCTGAACCAAGAGAACACCCACAAGGCTGCTCCATCTGAAACCCTATCTGCTGATGTTCTGGCTTCACATGGAACCTGATTTCTGTTTTGTGAGGAAAGCTTTAGGCATCTGCCCAAGTGCCCCAGCTGCCCTGTGCAGGCAGCTGAATGAAGGGAAGGCATTTTCACTTCTTTTCACTCATCGAAAATTGCTACTCTCTCTGGGAAAGCAAACAGATGTTATTTCAGAGGCAACAGGGGTATCTCACGACTACAGCCAATTTTCACCAAACCCAGGGAACCCAAGAAAGAGGAGAATAGTAAGAAGGGGAGATCTGTCTCAAGAGCCTTCCCCTCCTCTGCTGTGAAACCCACATGGACACAGAAGCCACTGCTCCACAGAGCTGCCTGGGCAAATGCACCTGCCTAGCAGCCATCTGCCGAGGCTGGGTGAGGTGCCGGGCACAGGGCTGGTCCTGAGGAATAGGAATCAAAGGGTCTCATCTTTACAATGGTCCCTGTCTTGGAGAGAGAGGGAAAGGCAAACAAGTTGGCACAAAAGCAGCCAGGCTGGCTGCACCAAGGTGAGAGAGAAGGAGAGAGGAACACATGGGAGATCATGGGATGGCTTCCTTTTTTGGGGGTGCCATTCACCTGTCCATATATATGAATGCTGCCCTATGCAAGGAGACACAGCTTCCAGGAACCAAAGGAACAAAAAGGATGGCACAGCTCAACACCAGGAGCCCTGCTTTCAGGGCAGGCCACTGTGTGATGCCCAGCAAGTGGCCATCTCTCTGGGTCTTAGTGTCCCAAGAAATGGAGCAATCAGGCAGTGAGGCATGGGCTAGCGACCTGCTTTGTACAAATGCTAAGTGGTCTTGTGTTAGGGTAGGAGCTCCCTGGGATGCCCCTCCAGGATGGAGGCTGCAACATGGACTGTGGGGCCCCAGGGAGATGGGTCAAGATGGCCTTTAGCAGGCTCTAACCTCTGGCCTTGGCCATCACCATCATCTCAATCTCTTGTGCTTGCAAGAGGTCTCCAGCCCACTCTGCTCAGACTCACCAAGGCCCAGGTTTCTCAAAGTGGCCCCCCAGTGGCAGAAGGGGCCACACATGCAGAAGGTCCCCAGATGATAAAGGAAGAGGGCCTGGAGCAGGGGGCAAGCGGCACAAGCCACAGCCTGCCAGCAAGCTCATGGGAGCTGCGGGACACCTGGTTAGCAGGTACCTCTCCCGGCCTGTAAATATGTTAGCTTCCAGACAGTTCTTAATTACCACTGTCCTCAAACTGAACCACTTGCCCCAGGGCAGCAAAAAATCCACAACACACAGTATCATGCTGGCCACAGGCAGAGGGGATGTGTAGCCCGGACACAGGGCCTTTATGTGCTGAATGTAATGGGGTCGGCTGTGCAGCCAGACATGGTGGGGAGGGGACTGGCCAGAAAGGGTGTCCTGCTCACTAGTCGGTGCTGGGAACCGTTAGGTACATCATAGGTGGCCTTCCCTAGCTCAGGTAGGCTGCTCAACTGAGCATGCTACAGGGTAGAAAATAGGATTTTTTGGGCAAACCCTTCAATATAGCATCCTTGGGGAAGGTGACAGAGGCAGGATAGAGGGAGAAGAATGAATACACAAAACATCCACTTGGGACAGGGATCATCTGTGCAAAGGGGTTGTATGTGTGGGAGTGTCACTCACATGCATGCTAGTGATGTGTTGCATTCTGGAGGGCCACAGGCCAAATAGGAAGGCCTGGGGATCTTCAGACATGCGTTGGGCTTTTATCAACATCAGGCTGTTTTGTGACAGCTGGTAGTGCAATGTTGCGTACACTATGTAGGACTGTGCCTTGTAGGACTATGGGTTCTGAGCCAGCCCCAGAATCTGGACTCTCTCCCCAGCTCCATGCGAACTAGATAGGGACCTTGGGTGAGTGCTTTTACTGTTCTCTGCTTTCTTACCTGTAAAAAGGGTCCCTACCTCACAGGGCACGGAAAAGCCCAGTTAAGTGAATGCTGGTCAAGTGCCCAGCATAAGGTAAAAGTCCCCAAACACTGGGCTGAAGAGGAACACATCTTTCTATAACAGCCATCATGAGGAACATTTCAAGCACTACAAGCTTCTAAGGCTGTAGTCACTGGTATGAAACAGGTTCTGTGAAATTCACACAGCAAAGCAGATCCATCCATTAGCACAGGCCCTGAGGATCTGAACCAGACTGCCTATTGGTGCTTGGAGTGACTACACTTTTCACACTGGTGAAAATAAGAACACATGTATCCTTTCTCCAATACAATACTTTCAGAAGATGACCCTCTTCCTCCTGCCAGAGAGCTGGCTGACAACATGGACAGCACTGGCACATTCACTGGCAAGCTGGGAATCACTGTCATCCACTGTGATAGCACAGCTCTAAGAAAGGGTGTGATGTACAGCTTTGTCCCTACTGTCACTGAGCCCTGGTCCCAGCAGGACTATGCAGACACATCCAGTGCAGAGTTGGGGCAAGCTTGGGATCAGCAAACCCAGGAAAAGAAAGTCCCCTCTAGGTGCAGAGGACTCACAAGAAGGGAAGCCTCCAAGTTCAGGTGTTGTGGCCTGATGGATGTTTGAAGACACACACACTTCCAGGTCAAGACGTGTTTCTGAACTTCTGGGGCTGCATGGGACTGGGCATACCAAAGGACTCAATTACTGTTTACTGGTTGGATAGATAGATGGATACATGGACAGATGTATGTATGTATGGGTGGGTGGGTGGGGAGGTGGTGTATGGCTGTGAAGATGGATAGATTAGCAGACAGATGGGCAGTGGATAGATGGATAGACGAGAAAACAATACCTGCTGTTTGCTGGGCATTCCTAATATGCTTCTTAGTTTACTCTACAGCAATCACAATCTGAAGAATTATTTTTATCTCTACTTCAGAGAAAAGGAAATCAAGGCTCAGAGGGGTTAAGTCGGTCACATGTACATTACATGGGTAAAGCTGGGATTTGAATGCATGCCTGTTAGGTTCCCAACTGCAAATAGAAATAATTATGCAACCAACCTCCTCTGGGAATGTTTCCTCATTTTTCTTTTTCTTTCTTTCTTTCTTTTTTTTTTGTAAGATTAATTTGTTTGAAAGGCAGAGTTAGAGAGGGAAAGAGAGAGACAGAGTCTTTCATCTTTTTGTTCACTCCCAAATGACCACAATGGCTGGCACTGGGCCACGCTGGAGCCAGGAGATTTATCAGAACTTGGGCCATCTTCCACTGGTTTCCTAGATGCTTTAGTAGGGCGCTGGGTCAGAAGTGGAGCAGTTGAAACTTGAACTGGCACCCACATGGGATGTCTGTACTGCAGGCAGTAGCCTAAGCTGCTACACCACAGTACTGAACCTGTCCTTTCTTATATTTCAAATGGGGGTGCTGTCCACTCTTAGGAAGATATCTTCCAGGCCTCCGAGATTCCAATGAAATACGTAGGTCGACCCCTCTCTGGATAAATGGTTACTTCCAGATGGGTCACATAAGTTCCCCCCAGGACATGTACCAGGTTGCAGGTTCCTATCTTGCGACTGTCATCCCCACAGCTCTCCTGCTTCTGTGCCAACTTCCCATCCATGCTGCCTCAATAGACAGGCCCCTCCCCAGGGAGGGGTCCAGAAGACCAAAGAAGTAACTGGGCACAGTACATTCTGCTGGTTTGCAAGGTCAGCAGGGGAAGGGGAAATCTGACCTATATGGGGTAACTGGTCTACACTGTGTGGGCGTGATATGCCTGCTGGTTAGCAGGGATGGACATCTGTGTGAGCCTCAGAACCTGCATTAAAGGCTGGGATCAAAGCTACCCCAGAACACTGTGTTTGAAGCAGTTGGGCAAGACTAGACAACATGCCTCCACCTGACCACCCGCTGCCAGCTCGGTTTGTGCTTCCTCTGCCTCGCTGTATCACTCAGTGGACTCTGCAGAGCCACCAATACTGTCCAGCAGTATTCTTTCTTTCCTCACAGCCAGTTTGCACTGGGGTAAAACTGATCTACCTCCTTTCCTGGGGTGATCACCAAACAGCCCTACAAGGCAGTCCCTGGGAGGGATCAGGTGACTCAAGCTGGTGCAAGTAGCAACAGTCTGTTGAGGTCTTATACTGGCCACATCTCCATGGCTGCTCTTAGCAACCCAAGAGGCAGCAGTCATGGTTCCTCCCTCTGCCGCTAATGAGTCTGATCTAAGGAGTTCCATAGCAGCCTAAGAGGACTCAGAGTGAAGAGTGAGAACTGGCATTTCTACAGGTGAGCAGCCTGGTACTAGACTCCTTGCCTCGCAACCATTCTTCTCCCAAAACACAGGGCTTTTGAGGTGGGGAGATCAAGAGTGTAGAGCAACTTCCAGACCATGCCTATGAAGCAGACCCTGTAAATCCCTTGGGGACTTCAAAGCAACCCTTTCCCCTTCTAGGATTCCATGGTGGGACAGAGGATTCTGCTAGTCCCCTATTCTTGCAGTTCCAGAGGAGGGGCATAGCCACAAGCACTCTGCCCCCCTCCATCACCAATTTTAAGAGAGCAAGTATTGCCCCCCAAAGAATGTGAGAGAAACCAGTGGGCAGGGCACCTCACAAAGATGTCTTCACCCAATGAGTCACTTCTGAACAGTGCAGATGTTTCCGTTGGCTACTGCACTGAGAGAACGCAAATGGCAATTATCAGCTGTTTTCTCCATGCCTTGTTTCCAGTCCCCACCCTCCATTTTAAAACCTGTTAATAGGGTGGGTTCTGAGCACAAATCCAGGCAGCCTGGGACCCTCCGAAAATACATGGCACTGTGCTCAAGAATGGAGGTTACACCTCACCAAGCGATCATGGCTAAGGAGTCATATCAAGAGAGTGGGCTGGATCATGTCTGAGGCACCTGCCCCTGCTTCATGACCCCACCCTGGAAGAGGAGCAGGAGCCACCTGTGAGGATGCTGACCCCTGGGATCATTGTAGCCAGACCTCTCCAGATGTCCAGTGGCTTCAGCTGTCTGGTGCACATCGGCTGGCTCTTAGCCAGAGATGTGCCCTAGATTCGGCTGCCTGGGGTGGAGATGGGAGCAGGAGCATGGTGCAGGAACAGGCATCCTTGGGGGCTGCTGGCTCTGTCAGTCCCTGTGGTTTCTGTTCCCCGCTGCTTGCCTTATCAGGGGTTTTCAGAGGGACAGTGTGCGCTTACCACTAGAACAAAGCATGGCAGTGTGCAGGGCTGAGAAATGCTGATGGCCACAGCCAGAACCGCCTTGCTGCCCAGCTGTTCTCATCTTCCCCTAAGGCCAACCCTCTCCCTCCTCTCCCCCTGTCCAGCTGATCACAACCAGCAAAACTTATGCCGCAAGGGCGCTGCAGCTGGTGTGCACTGTGAAGTCCAGGGGAGAGGGGGCTGATAAGCAAGGATGCCAGAGCACCCACCTCCTGAGCTTTCTTATTTCCCTGGCATTCACCTTCCCAACGCTGCCCTCATGAGCCTCAAAGTTTCCTCTCAGGCACACAGCGCATAGCCTGAGCTACTAGGCTATTTGACTGCTCTTGATGCCCAGTTGGGCCACTATGTAATCTTCCATTCATACTTCTAGTGTACAAAGGGCAGTGATAAAATAATGTCCAACCACCCCAACACACATGAGCCCTAGTGAGAAGCGCTGGGCAGATCTGTCCCTCTTCAGTAGCCCTGCCTTGAACACTGGCTGGTGCTTCACAACACCAACCCAAGAGGCTGGCCTGGACCCCAGAAAGGCCAGTGGGCAAGGGCACGTGACTCAGAGTGTGGTTTCTGATACCCACAGGAACAAGTATCTCCACCAACTCCATGTAACAGCTGGGCCCAACATGGACACTGAGCTCCTCAAGAGTTCAAAGTCATTGGGGGAGTGTGGAGGTTTCCGTTCCTACCCTGTCACTCACTCCAGCACACAGGGCCCTCACTGCAGCACCCAAAATGAGAACCTACTGTTTCTCTTGCTGCAAAGACACTATAACTTTGGATCATTAACTGTGTTTTGAAAAAGACTTTCTCAGGGCCATTTTTAGCGCGTCTTCCCCTGGATGGCTGCATGGTGACTGCAGATGGCCCTGCTAGGGAGGTATAATTATGGAGGCGCCAACCATGCTGAAGCTGAGTGCCAGGAGATCCTCTCTGGAATCTCAGCAAGGCTTTCCCACTAGAGTTGCTCCTTCACAATTCTGTCAGCTCCCCAGGCCAGTGGCAGGGAAGCTCCAGCCTGAGCACTTTCAGAAAATCGAAAGGGAGTATGATGCCAGGTGCTGCTCCCACGATACAAGAGGCCAAGTGGAAGGGCACACCCAGCCCAGGCACATGGTACTTTTGGGAGTACTGATAATCTGCTAGCTGAGCCACCCTGGTATGGTCCTAACGGCTTGAAGGAAATACCAGTGCCCAGGAAAGCAATTCTGCTGTTTCTTCCCATGGACTCCAATCAAAACTGGGGCTGCTCTCCCTCTTTAATCAGGAAATCAGGGACTCTGTACCCGCCAAGAGATACCCTAGGACTTCTGCTCACTTAGAAAATGTCTTGCAAAGGACAAATGTTGGGGGCCATCCCAGCCCAGGCTGCAGAGGACCGACTGTCCCCCCAGTGAGCCAGTCCATGGGTTCTCTCTGGGAAACCAGACCTCCCCAGATGACATTGCACACTGATGTAAAGTGAGTTGGTGGCGGGCACTGCTGAATTCATCCCAAACACACCTCTCATCAGGGTCTTCAGGCATAGGACAGGGTGTGGGTCCAGGGCCAGGCCTGAAGACTCCAATAGGACATATGGAAAAGGCTTCCAGCTCCTGAGGAATTTTTCTGAATGCACAGTGCAGCACAAGTTCCAGCAGGCCCACTACCCCAACATGGACCAGCTGCCCCCACCCTAATGCTCCCAGGAAGGTGTTTTCTGGGTGCACCATCTGCCATCCCACCACTTCCCGCCAGCAGGGATGAGGGATGCTATTATTGGGTGCTTCTGCTGTACCTGAGCAATCTCAGACAAGTCCTTCCACCCTCCCAAGCCTTAGTCCCTGTACCTGTGAAACAGGGAAACCATACATCCACTTCTGAAGGTGGCCATGACAGTAGATGCTAATTTAGTTTCTTCTTCTTTGTACAGTATTGTTGGGAAGATCTCAGACCATCACAATTGGGCATGTGAAATACTTCCTACAGCGTACAATGTGTTAAGGTACCAGTGAAAGGAACAAAAAACAGCTCTGGAAGCTATTCACCTTTACCAGTCCTGAGGACTACTAAAACTTACTTAGAGGCAACTTGTCAACCTACCATCACTGCACTTGAGAAACTACTCCCATAACCTCTGTCCCTCAAGGGCCCCAGGAGACTATGATGTCACACCTTGGCCTGAGCTCACTTCCCACTCATGAGATTGAGGCTGGCACTGATGTGCTCTGTCTCATTGCAGCTCCTCCCCCCCATCCGAGCCCCCATCTGTCCACCTCAAGGAAGACATATTCTTGCATTTCTAACTGATGTCCTGGGGAAATAATTAGATGTCACTACTCCAACATTACATTACAACTTCCCTGCAGATCTTGGAGGAAGGGGAAATGAGTTACGGCAGGCAAACCAAGCTAAATACAGTTGGTAATTGAAAAAGTGACCAGGGAAATTGGGGAGTCTGGGGAGAGGGGGAAGGAGCCAGCAGGCTAGGCCTAAACGGATGATCAATCATCTCCTTTTAGGACAAGCTCCACTGCAACTTAATCAATTGCTATTGCTTCCCAAATTCAATAAGAAAACCGATACTGTGGAGAAGCAGAGAAAGAACCTTATACTGCTTACCATTACCTTCTTGATGGGTAAGTTCCCACCTCCATTCCAACCCAGTGCCAACTTCATCAGCCTAAGAGAAATATATAAGCTACACAACTATGGCAATGTGTTTCCATCTACGCGGGGAGTGTCAAGTGGCTCTGGGACGTGCAGTCCAACAGCTACAGCAGGCCTGAGGCTGGGCTGCCTGTCCTGGATGCCGTGACAAACAGACTCCAGGTACATCTCCAGCAAAGGAGTTGTATGACCTTGAGACCTCTCAAAACAGCAGCAACTGTTGCCATGGCAACCTGGTGAGGCACACTATCGCCCTTCCAGTTAATAAACACGCACAGAGTATCTATTATGTCCCAGGTTCTGGGAACACCCAAGGGAACAGAACATAGTCTCCAAATCTTAAGGTTCTCATAAGAAAGTGAAAGCACCACAGTGAGCAAACAATGAGAGAGGAATGTTTGGAGGGACACAGGGACCCATCTGGAAGCCCTAAGAGTTTGTCAAAGGAAGGATGGGTACAGCTTAAAAGTTGAGAGCGAACTTGCTGACTCTGGTGACCACAGAACAAATTGAACATGTAGCCCACGCTGCTGGGGAGGAGGGAGGCAGGATGAGGCTTGATTCTGCAGCACCTCAAAGGAGGCCATGCCAGGTGCCTGGACAGGAAGCCACCAAATCTGATCTGATCAGACCCACATCTCAGAAAGAGCCTTCTAGATGGGTCAGAGAGCTGCTGAGCACAGAGCTATGAGGGACAGAAGCTGCCACAGAGTTGCTGCAGGGACAGGGAGAGGTGATGGGAGCTATAACCGGGCTTGGTGTTAGGGACAAAGACTGGGAAAGTCACAGCCAGGTGACACAGATGATGGCCCAAGAAGGGGCACCAGTTGGAGGGGCAGCCTGGGGGTCTCATTCTAGGGACTGTGCCTCCTCACAATGCCAACTCCTCACCTACTATGCATAGGACTTTGAAACATGCACTGGGCAGCTTAGGTCTTATAAAGAAAGTCCACACGGTGCTCACAGACAAGGGAGAGAGAATGCCAATGACAGCCGCAGGAAAGAAACGTACAGGCAGCTCTGTAACAACTCTGGCTTTCTAGCCATGTGTAGATTCCAGTTCCCCACTCCGTCACTGACTGCCTTTGTCAGTGGACCAGTTCCTAAGCCAGTCACTTCTTTATCTGAAAAATGGGCACAGTAAGAGCTACATGGCACAGGGTCAGCCTGAAGGAGATGAGACAAAGCAGGGGATGTGCTGAGGTAGGGGTAGTGCCTTCTGACATGAGTTAGCTACTGTCCACCAGACTTAACCATGAGTGACAGTGACAGACCAGATGTGAGGCATGTGCAGAACATTCCCTCATGCCTGTCAGCACCAGCGAAGCATGAAATAGAGCTCGGTCACACTTCCCAAGTGTGCATGCACATGCACACTCATGCACACAGATGAGCACATGCACACAGTTACTACTTGCTGAGAAGGAAAATGGGGGGAAGGTGTTTCAGGACATGATGCATCAGCTTCACCACAACAAGCGGTGACAATGCTGTTCATTGTACTTGATGGAGGGAGACTTTGCAAGCCACAAGGCACTCTAGCCAGGCTCCGTAACACTATAAATTTACTCTGAGAGCATCCAGTCTAATGAGCTCGCCAAGACTCTCCGCATTCTTAAGAACCGTTTCTCCCCCCCCCCTTCCTTAAACTCTTGATCATGACGACTCTCCTTAGCAATACTCTGCATGGGTCTTGTTTCGCCTGTTGCTGTGGCAACAGAGCGGTGTTTACCAGCCTTTCTGAGCTGGTACATCTTTATTAGCTGCCGGATCCCAGGAGGAGCAGGAAGCGGTGCAGAGGTTTAAAGAGCATTAATCCCCTTAAGCTTTCCAAACCTCTCTAGTTAGGGAGCCTGTGAAGGGGGTGAAAATCGAGGTCTCTGCCATTTGCAGGGCCCTCCTAGAATTGCTATGCCTACATGAAGCACCAGACGCCAAAACTTATCTCTCTGGAGCGTCTCTTTCAATTTCTTCTTCCTCTTAAAAGAGTCAAACTTGTGGGTCACATCTTCTTCCTAAGGAAAGTTTGCAACCCATCCATCAGACAAGGGCTGCCAACCCTTTCCTCGGTGCCTCTTCAGCTGCACTGCTCTCTTGCGATAAACACAGGGCTTTCAAAACCTGTTATCTCTCAGCCAGGAGGGAGGATGGCCACAAAGGCCCACAGGCTGCCTTGCCCATGCACCTTCCTCACTGTCCCTCCGTGATGAGTACCAACATATGATTTACCACCAAGATAGATTTGCATTCTTTTAAAAATCAAACCACAGCTTTAGAAAGCTCCCCATCCTCCTAGCCTCTGCCTACCTTGAAAGTTTTTCAAAGTCAGCTCCAAAGTACAAGCAGGGATGGGGGAACAGACATGGCTTTCAGCTTTCTTACATTGCTCCCAAGTCCAGCGTCCCAGCCCCACTCCTACCAAGTAAGCATTTCTTTCATCCTTCATGCCAGCACAGAAGAAAAAAAAGGACCCAGCTAGGGATCCAGGAAGACCTGTGACTGAATTACACAAGTGAAAAATGATACTAATATTCATTTCAGCTTCCCAACCGGCTTTCAAATGGGTGGTTTGAACTGGCCGAGTCGTGACATCCTCCGTGGTCCCAGCTCAGTGCTCTTGCTCATCAGTCCAGTTCAATTAGGCCATGCAACACAAGTGCAGCAGCCATTAAGAGCCTTAGAAGGCCAAGCCGCATTTTCACACTGGCAACTTCCAATCCTGTTTCTGAGTAAAACAGGCATCATCCATCATTTCCTATGGCATTCAAAACATCCCAAGTCATTTGATATGCTTTTGCTTCTTTTAGTATGATAAAGAGTTCATTCAAAGACTGGTATCAGACTCTTCAAGAAGACTGTCCAGCCCAAACTGTGTCAGCCTCTCACTGGGATACCTGGATCACACACCAGCAGAGTGCCTGGGTTCGAGTCAGCTCTGCTCATGCACATCCTAGGAGGCAGTGGGTAGTGATCCCCGATACCCACATGGGAGACCCAGATTGAGTACAGTTCCTGGCTATGGCCTGGTCCGGTTCTAGCTGTTGTGGGAGCAGATGGGAACTTTGTGTCTGCCAATCTCTCTCAAATAAATATTCAAACAAAACAAAGCAATACTTTGGTCAGTTTAGCTCTCTCATGCTACAACTTCTAGACAGCTCAACAATAACGTGACTGCTGGTGGCTCTGTATATTCATGTACCTACCTTTCTCTCAAAAATATCTGAACTTACAACGCTTAAGCAGGCTCAGAGGCCAGAGAGGCAGAAGTCAGTAGCAGTCATTCCAGCTGTGGCAACATGGCACACATGTTCTTTCTGAACCCTGGAAACTGCCCCAAGTCCTTCCCTTCCATCCAGGGCACTGTCTTTGGGCAACAAGGTTCACAAGAAACATTCAGGGCACAGTGAAGTCCCCTGGCCAGGGCCTTTTGGGCCAGGGCCTTCAGGGACCGAGGCAAGAGCAGCCTAGTGACACCTAGTGTCTGATTCTGGTACTTCAGGGCAAGGTTGGTAGCAACCTCCTCATCCCATTAGGAAGAAGACAGGGCCTGAATGAAGCAGCACAGTGAGCTTGGTTTCAGGGTCAGGGCTGAGGGCAGGTGCTGGCTGTCCTCTATGCTTAGAGGCAAACAGAAGGCCGAGAGCCACCCTCAGTTAGTGGCCAGGAGCCTCTGGGAAAGTGAATATGACTCAAAACTTGAAACAGCTCCTCTGGGGTAGGCAAGTTATTTCATGGCATTAGATGGGAAAATTGCATGGTCAGATGTTGGGTGGGGCAGCAGCAATCTTGGGGCACTCTGGGTGCAGGGCTGTGGCACCCCAAGCGTATAAGCAGTGATGAGGACCCAAGGGGATGAGGCCTCACGTGGGTGCTTCGGTCCAATGCTGTTCTATACACAGGGGCCACCAATGCACAGCCACCCCAGCCAAACCTGAGCTCAGAGGCAGACCATGGTCTCCAGCTTTGCTGACAGCGATCCCCTGCAATCTTTACCACCTTCAGAGCCTGGAGAGGAGCATCTGAAGCAATGGTCAATTGGGATGTGTCTTGTTATTAACCCCAACACCTGCCCAGGAAAGCCAAGAGCTCCACAGCAGGTGGTGGAAACTGGAAAGAGAAGGGGTGGGGACACCAGTGTACAGCCCTCGGGCACATTCAGGGATGGCAGACTTAGCAGCAACCATGTGCCTCACGCACTTGATTTCCACCCTGGATAGAAAGGCAATTTCCAATCCAATCCCCTTTTTTTCCCCAGGCTGAGGCAATATACCTTGTGCACACACCTGCGCACCGTGCCCTGTCTCCATCCTTGGCTGCCCTCTCTGGGCATCTCTGGCCAGTCTGACTCTCTAGTAGGGTCTGAGTAGGGCCTGCCTCTCAAGTGGCAGATGGGCAGGAAGAGGTTAGGAGGAAGCGCGGACAGGAAAGACGAATCCATGTGGACAAGGAGGCTTCATCTCGTGTGAGAGACACCAACCCCTGATCCACAGCTGTGACCCTCAGGTTCAGGAGTCAGGGATGACTCCCACTCCTGAAGCTCCACGGAAGTGATCTATTGCGAGAAACTACCAAACGCCACTGGAGAAAACCACTCCTGTGAATAGTAACCACTTCCTCTTTAATCAGCAACATCAAGAGATTTCCATTACGACTCCCTCCTCCTCCATCAATTCCCCCTTTTCACTCTTAATAGAAAAATGGATCTTGAAAAAAAATCTCTGCTGGATTAGGCTGGGTGGAAGCGGCCAGCCCTGCACCGTAGTTTGGAACAGGGGAGCATGGATTATAAAGCAGACCCTGGACATGGAATGCCTACATGGCTCTCAGGTGTGTGGACAGGACCTCCTTGCTTGGAGCGCTCCCAGGAAAGAGGGAAGATGCCCTGACCCCTCCCTTCCCTTTCCCAGGAGGAATGCTTTGAGCATTCACCAGCCAGGCTTCAAGCTTATCCAAGAGGGAAGGACACTGGGAAAAGGAGACTTAAGATCAAGGAATTAATTAGGATGTTGGCCCAACTTTTGACCTAATCCCAAAAATGACTTTTGGAAAAGACAAGCTAAAAAGAGGCCAGACACATATAACCACACACACTGTCTTAACCTATAACTCCACAAATCCATACCCTTGCTATATAACAACACCAAAAGAGAGGTGTGTGTTGGGATTTGGGGAGGGAAGAGTAGAGGGTGGGGAGGGTTTGCATAAGCCAACATCATCTCCTCCAGCTTTCTATCCTAACTCCACTTTTACTTCCTCAGCACTTTTGTACCAAAGAAGAGAAAAGCCCAAGGGTGTGTGTCACAGAGACAGGTGCTTGTCACGGGCCTGGAGGGCACTGGGGATGCACTCTGTCCCAGATTGCAGGAGGAAGCCTTGTCAGGAGGCAGTGCCTCTTGCTGCCAGCCAGTCACCAAGGCCAAGCGCAGAGCAGTGCTGGAGGTCACATCTCCCTCCCCTGTAGCGACAGCACTTATAGGAGGCGCTGGTCTGTGGCATTTATTCTTAATCCTATTGAGATTTCTCCTAATTGGCTCAGAAAAGACTGTGTTCACCAGCAACTGCGGCTGGGAGTGGGGCGGGAGAGGAGGGGAGAGGAAGCAGGTGGCTGTCCCTCCTTAGGGACGACTGTGGCCAGCGAAGCTGCTGCTCCAGCTCCAGAGTCCTCTGGCCAATCCCAGGTTCCGATTGTCTGCCTGCAAACACAAGCGGCCCCGTGAAGGGCCGGTTTCCAGGCCTCATATAAATGCCTTTGTCCTTGAAGCAGGGCTGTGGGAATCAGCTAACATCAATGCCAAAAGCAGAGGCCCTGCCCCCAGGCACCAAGGCAGAAGCCTGCCTGGGATCAAGGGCCATCTCTCAAACAGGGCCCCTGGGTTCAAAATCTCACTCTGCCTCACATAGGCCCTGTGACCTCACTCAGGTTGCTAAACCTGTTGGGGTGTATCAGCCATCCATCAGGTAAAAGGAGTGGCTGGTCTGTCCACATTGAATGTGCAAAAGTGTGAAGAAGTTGATAGCTGAGCCTCACAAAGACTACAGTCGCCGTTCACCCACCCAGTGGGTGACATTCACCCACTTGGTCCTTTACTGGGCCCTCAGTTCCCACACGTGAATGGTCTTGTGGCTGTGGACAGAGATGGCAGGACAGGAGAAAAGGAAGGCAAAGAGCTATGCCAAGTGCCATGGCCAATGAGAGGCACTAGACACAGGGAGGTCAGGCGTTCTTCTCCATGCACTCAAAAAAGCCGTAAGTACCTGATGGGAGCCTGTGAGAGGTTCTGTGCAACTGAACCCAGGTGTGGCAAAAAGAGTGGAACTGCTTTGCCCAGCTCGCATAGCAGGGAGCAGGCACACACAGCTAGCAGTATGAGACGGAGCCATGCAAAACCAGGCACTTGAATCTCAGTCTCTTTCACAGCCTGATTTTGCAAAAGTCTCATATTGCTGGTCTATGTGTGACCACAAAAACTCCTGCAACATCCAAAGACAGTATTGGTGGCAGACAATTTTTTTTAAAGGACTGATGAGAAGTGAAGGGGATAGAGGTAAACACACCCAGTTGTGGCTGTCTCTTGTTAACAAGAGTGCTTCCCCGGGTGTGAACTTGGCCAAATCCTCCAGTAACATGGGAAACTCTGGACCCTTGCTTCCTCTGGGCTGGAACACAGCCCCCGCCCCCATCTCCTCCCAGCTCCCCGCTCCAAACTTACAGGGCCCTAGTGTTTACAGCTCACTACACCACAAATCTTTATTTCCCGTCACCCACTGGCCCAAGCTGTCCCCACTCCCTGTTTCTCCCAGACAAGTTAATAAGACGGAAGGCTCCCCAGGGGCTGGGCTGGCCAACATTATCACTCGGAAGCAAGGCAGAAATCCTGACACATCGGAAATGACTTCAAGCCTATTAATTACCCTTTCTTCGTTGGCAGATCTTTTGAAAGAAAGCTTGACAAATTGAAAGGAAGGCTAGCAATGCCGCTCCGCCCCAATTAGGCCCCTGCTCCTACCCCAACAACACAAATCTGCTTTTTTTTTTTAAAAACCAATTAATTTGTCAGAGCTGCACCCAGCCCTGGGAGCCCCATGGAAAGACTGCATAGTTAGACACACAAAAGGGTGAGTCCCTCTGTACAGGTTACACTTGGCAGAGGCTGGAAGTAGTGAAGGTGGCCAGGACTCCAGGCCCAGGGGCTGCTTCTCCAAGATGTCCAGGGTGAGGCCACATAGCTCCCTGGGGACACATTCATAGCCCCTCAGGTGCTTCAATTGCAGGAGACTTATGCACAAATGCCCAGAAACACCATGGGTCTTAGGGCCAATCTCCCCCACCTCCCCCATATCTCCTAGTGCCACGTCTACCCCCTGGACAAGAAAGGCTGCTCAGAGTGACCTGGACACAACCACTTCCTCACAGAGGCTCTAGCACAGATGACCGGCTGGGCCATCCATATTTCCACACTTTCCTTTAGAGCTACACTTTCTTCTATATAAGACCAACATGGATTCCAATGGGGAATTCAAATGCAGTAACTGGTTTTCTTCTTAAAACAAATTCTGCCCACCAAAGTAACCCCATTACCCAATAGCATTCCCCTCCCCCGCCCCAGCTGCTCTAGACCTTGCAGTCAGCTTTCCTTTCTCTCCCTGCCCCCATACCACCCCCTAAACTCTATGAGAATCCCATGCGTCTCCGAGGCCCAGGACCTCTACCCAGCTCCATCACCAGAGCCTCCCCTTTCAGGCCACTGGCTCACACTGCAGTTCTGCCATGAGCTCTGGCTGGCCTTCATGCTCAGGAAGTGCAGGCCTGCCCTCCTGTCTCAGCTCAGGAGCCAGGGGTCATCTCTGAAGAGTGCCCATCACTTGCTGCTGCTCATGTGACCTCCTTCTGTTGACCTACCAAGGCTTCCTGACCCAGTGACTATCTGCCTCTCCCACTCATCTCTCCGGTCTCCTTCCCTTTGCCTTACCACCATACCACTGTCAGGTCCTCACACTTGTTACCAGTTCCTCATCCTGTCTTCCCTCCAGGTACTCTGCCTCCCAATTCAAACACCTATTCCTCAGGAACCTGCACACAACTCTACCTAGACAAAATATGCCCAAGGCCCCTCTGTCAGTATTGTCTGATCAGATCATCTTAGTAGTTACTAAACTTCTGTGCTGTTCCTTCCTCCTAAAAGAACATGAACTTGTGGAGGCCAAGGTCTGGTCTCCTTGTTCCATGTAGCATGGTGGGAACGACATGGCACCCAAAATGTGGAAATGCCCAGTACAGATGGGCTGTGGGTGGAACAGGAGGCCCCGAGCCTCAAGCACAGGAGGGCTCACTTTGCCTGTAGCTGTCCACCGCAGGGAAGCCCACCAAACACCTGGATGGATGCATATAACCCAGCCCCCACTCCCTGAAACACAGAATCATTCCAGTTGGAACCTACCCACTGGCTGACCACCACTTTCAACCCAGGAAAGACCCTGATGGCCATTCTGCACATCCCTCAGCCCTGAGTCCTTGAACCCTGGGGGAATAAAAGGCAGGGCCACCCAGCAGGACCTTAGTTGGTTAGCGCATTTCCACTGTATCTCATTTTAAACTCAAACACAATCTCGAAGCCATTACCCAGGAAATCATCATTAAATCATTTGTTCATTTTTATTAGCGTCACAATAATTAAAGAGAATCATATTTCAGAAATCTTCAGCCACACTTATCAAAACCCACCCCCAACCAATCAATTAGTATTACAATAATGGCGTTCCCTTGTTGCCGCTGCTATTAGCATTTTGATTGAATGTCTGCTGAGAAGTGACTGGTAACACAAGATTGTGTTCAGAAAGTAATGTTTCTTTATTCGTCACCACCGAACCTTGTCTGGTCGGCTCCAGTCTCGACTCAAAAGAGACAAGACCGTTTCCAAAAGCAGTCATTTTGGGTGGTGGATTATATTTTCATGAGGTGTGCAATAAACTGGGCATAATCACTCCAGAATCGCTGGCCATGTGCAGGAGCCTCCTGCAGGCTGCAGCCTGACTAGATGCTACGTGTGCCCCTCCTACAGCTTCACTCTCCCCAGCTCCAGCAAGCAAGGACAGTTAAGTACCAGGTCTTTGCAAACGGTACTATGTGCAACTCTGATCTAGCGACGCCTGTGCTAGATAACCTGGGAGCCACTATTATTCCCACACAAGATCACGGTCATTACACACGCCTTCTCTGCCAGGCATGTGGGAAACCTGTTATTCTAACATCCAGACCGAAGTCCTCCAGTCCTCATTGTGATAACAAGAGTGCCAGGCAGGGCAGAGATGTGCTAACGAGCCCCATTATGGGCAGAGATGGGCTGCCTTCTCCAAGTCCTGGGCATCAACAAGAGTTCATTAAATCACGGTGTCAGAATGCAAACGGCCCGCTGCTGGGATGGCTCTATTCACGGAGACCCTAGACACAAAATGCAGCCAAGCCCAGCACTCCCCCCTCAAAATTGGCCGTCTCTCAGCAAGCCAGCAACCGCAGCTGCTGGGAGCAACTTAAGAGGAGATTCTGCTTTGATGTGCCTATAATGAACAGGAGTGTCCAGAGCTGGGAAGGGCAAGAGCTTAAGCTATAAACTTGGTGCCCCGATGGACAGAGTGGCATCTAACCTCTGTCTGACGGTCCTTTGTTCCATCCTTCCTTCCTTCCTCCCTCTTTCCCCCATCCATCCTCCCACCCTCCCAGTCTTCCATAGCCAAAGATATGAATGAGTTTGATCTTTCATTTGGCCAACGAATTTCTCACTGTTGCGGGCACTTACTGCTTACCCCAGGGTCACCACACAACGGTGAAGGGCACTGACAAGGCTGTGTTAATCCTCCATTAAAAAACAAAAGGCTTTAGGACCAAAGAAGAAAAGTGCTGCACAATGAAAAAAAAATTTTTTTTTCTCTTAACTGTCTCCTTTTTCCTCCCCTCTCCAGCTCTTGTTGCTCCCCTGGCTGCCAGCCAAGATTTTATAATAGTGTCAGGTAGCAATTTCATTTTTAAACTGTTCTTATCAAGGATTTAAGGTGAAAGATAAGAACAGCACAGTAAATCATCATAAAGGAATACAGTGTGAGGTATAGTATTTTACAAATCAAAACAGTTAACCAAATTAAAAGGCAAGGACAGGGAAACAAAGTGAATTTAAGCATAGTGTGAAAGGGGGAGGGTAGAGGCCACATTAAATAGAAAGATCATCCTTCAGATATCCAAGCTGCCTTTGGTAATGATCTTGGCATATTTGCTAAGAATTGCATGGACAGTCCAATTTCCATTTTAAAATAGGATGTTTTCAGAAGGCACATATATTGTCAAACCATTACACACTCCTAACTGGGGGTTTGCATTCAAGGCGCCTGACCTGCGAGCATGTGTTGCTAATACCACTGCTTTATTATTTATCAAATCAATTTCTTCATGGAATGACTCATAACACAACCACAGCTGCTCTCCCTTTTCCAACCCAGCTGACTCCACCCTGGTAGCAGCAAGACCTGCCAGGCTACCTGCCATCCCTTACCTTCCACATTTTGCCAAAGACACTCATATAAAAAAAAAAAGGAAAGGAAGAGGGTACTTGGTGAGGTTGGGCTTCTGACTCCCATTTCTCGCTAGTGCAGACCCTAAGAAGGGGGTGGGGGGGTGGCTGAAACCACTGGTTCCCTGTCACTCATGTGGGAGACCTGGCTTGAGTTTCCAGTCCTGGGCTCCGCCCTGGTCTAGCACTAGCCCTTGTGGAGTTTCATAGGGAGTAAACAGCAGCTGGAAGTTGGCTTTCTATCCACCCTAAATGATAATTTAAAAAATCCCAAAATAGGGCCCAGTGGCTAAAGTCCTTGCCTTGAATGTGCCAGGATCCCATATGGGTGCCAGTTCTAATCCCGGCAGCTCCACTTCCCATCCAGCTCCCTGCTTGTGGCCTGGGAAAGCAGTTTAGGATGGTCCAAACCCTTGGGACCCTGTACCTGCTGGAGGAAGTTCCTGGCTCCTGTTTTCAGATTGGCGCAGCACTGGCCATTGTGGCCACTTCAGGAGTGAATCATCAGACGGAAAATCTTCCTCTCTGTCTCTCCTCCTCTCTGTATATCTGACTTTGTAATAAAAATAAATAAATCTTCAAAACAGTTCCAAAAATAAAAATGAGGAAAAGAGGCGATGAACCCAGAGGTGCCATTTATGACTTGGACCATTTTGTGGAAAACACTCCTGCCATCTGGGAAGAGAGACCTTGATGGCCATTCTGCACATCCCTCAGCCCTGAGTCCTTGAACCCTGGGGGAATGAAGGCAGGGCCACTCAGCAGAGCCTTGGTTGGTTAGCAAAACCAAAGTGGCACCAAGTTCTAATGGAGCTGTCAGTGAGTCTCACAATAAAAAACAACAACAAACCTAGCATAAAGTCAAAAAAAACCAGGGACTCATCTTCCAAATTTGGTCGTTTACATATCTTTGATTCCAAGTTGTTTTTTGAGTAAATTGGCCCATTGAAGGCCACATCCCATGCGAACATGCCCCACTCCTGTCTATGCACAAAAACTCATGGCACAAAGAGCCCAGCACTCACACACACCACACACGTGCACACAGAGTTGCGATGTCGCCCAGGACAGCCACAAAGCTTCCAACCCTTGAAAATAAAATCATTCACATGCTGCTGATTCCCATCATTCAGAAGTGCTCACCAATCTCTCTGAGGCCTGCTTGCAGACTCACAATAAAAACATGCAATTAGGTGCTTTCCTATTTGCCATGGAATGACTCAGTTGTCCATGAAAAGCTAGGGTTCTAAGAATAACATAAAAGGGAAATTATTAAGTACTATTGATACACATACCTGCTGTAAAACAGGATTCCTGCTATGGACAAAACACAAAGCTTCCTTTGTATATTTTTTGCCCATTTCTTTAAATGGTAAGATGGCGTGGGAGGAGGGAGCAAATTAAACCATAATTTTAAGACTACCCTTCCACATTGTTGTTCAGAAAAATTGGCAGGTGTTTCCAGAGCAGTTTAAACACACACACACATACACACTGGATGTCAGGAAATGTCTTTCAGGACAAATGCATCAACTTGATTAACAGAAGGCAACAGTAATGGTTTGGAAGTGGAGAAAAAATTTGGAACTCAGCCTGTAAGCATACCTAACTTCCAACAGGAAAATGCACACACATATTTAAACCACAGGACAGACTGCTGGCCAAAGTACAGCCTCCCTTAGCTCCCCAGGCATCATGGGTCCAGGTGGAATTGCAGGACAGGCTTTTTAAAAAAAAATTAAGCAAATATTTCCATTAAGGAACCAATGGCAATTTTTCCCTCCTCTTAAGCAAGCAAAGAAAGAAAATTCCTTTGTCTTCTGGGTTCCTTCCCTAGATGCTATGGGAAAAAAAGTGCTTCCTAACCAGTCCTCCTCCAGAAAACACCTGTAAGTTGGACACTATCCTCTCAACAGGCCACATATGCCCACGTGTGGTAGAGGATTTTACAGCTACAGAAAAAGTATGGAGCAAAAGAAGCTGAGACAGGGCCCAGTGCAGTAGCCTAGTGGCTAAAGTCCTCACCTTGAATGCACCGGGATCCCATATAGGCGCTGGTTCTAATTCCCATCCAACTCCCTGCCTGTGGCCTGGGAAAGCAGTTTGGGACAGTCCAAAGCCTTGGGACCCTGTACCCACATGGGAGACCTAGAGGAAGTTCCTGGCTCCTGGCTTCAGATTGGTGCAGCACTGACCACTGTGGTCATTTGGGGAGTGAATCATCGGATGGAATATCTTCCTCTCTGTCTGTCCTCTCTGCATATCTGACTTTGCAATAAAAAAAAGAAGAAGAAGAAGAAGAAGAAGCTGAGATAGGAGAAGCCAGCAGCAATGCCAAAGGAAGATGAACTTGGGTAAAATCCCTTCTCAGCTTTCCTGCGCAGGCCACTGAGACACTGCCTCCTTCAAGGGAGACCTTCCCAATGGGCACCGAGTCCAGTGCCTGTGGGAGGATGGAGACTAGAAACACACAAAATGGGGGGCCACAGTGGCCTCCATGTCAATCTTGGACCAGAGAGGATGATGTCATTTCCAGCAGCAGGGGAAAGTGGAGTCATGAATCATCCACGAGCAAGCCCAGCGCTGGGATAATCAACTGGCTGTCAGTGCTGCACAGTGCGGGAGTGGAGGTGCCAGCTCTGCCTCAGGTGCAGAGACACGCACCAAGGCAGGAAACATGGGGAGGGGGCAGGCGGGGCAGGAAGGACTTTGAATTGCCTCCTGATAGCAAGCAAGAAATCAAGGTGAAGGAAGAAACATCCAATCTGAGGGGGTACTTGAGGCGCTCAACTTCGAGGCCCCTAGTATCACGGCACGGATTTTCTGTGCCATGACCGGGGCTAGAAGCACATTCACATGAGGGCTCTAATTACTCATTACCGCCTTGCCCACAGTGCCCTTAAAGCTGGAGGCTTGTGGGTGTTACCATCTTGACCCTCCACTGTGTTAATTTAGCTTAAAACTCACTGTGGGAGTAAATTTGGCAAACACTCCTGCTGGAAGGGTTTCTGGGACAACAGAAAGAAATCAAGAAGTGTGTTTGGCAGCTTTTGAAGTTCAGTGTTGTCTTGCTGGGTTTTCTTCTATTTCCCAGTGTGGAAGCAGAGGCAGGTACGTAAGGATGCCAAGGTGGGTTTTGTCACACATGTGAGCTCTCTGATTCCCTTTTTATGTCCGTCTTCCTCCTGTCCTCCTTTTCTTTAGGGAGTGGGGGTGGGGTGGACCAAGCTGCGCAAACCAGTTCTCTGACAAGCAGGATTTGCATTGCTGCAGTTGAGGAGTCCGACAACTTCCAACCGCATCACTTACTCCTTGGCTCATTAGGATTGGGCATCACAGGACACTTACATCTAAGATTATGTTAAATGTTTATTGATTTATGTTCATCTGCCAGAAAGGCAGGGAGAAGAGGAGAGAGGAAGAGAAGTAGAGAGGGAGAAAAGTAGAGGGGGAGGGAGAGGGAGAGAGAGAGAGAGAGAGAGAGAAACTTTCACCTTCTGGTTTCCTTCTAGAATCACTGTGCCTTCCAAAGTGTAAGAGCAGAACTGGAGAGCCAGGAGGCAGGTGGTTACCCTGCTGCCCCACAACACTCATCCCTACTAAGTTAAAAATTAAATCTCACAGTCCTTTAACTGGTTCTTCCAAAAGTTATCGTTAACATTCTTAGGTCATTTCAGGGAGATTTTTGGCTAATGAGTCTTGGACAAAATGTGAACCCCATCAGGATTTGGGGGCTCTGTCACATAGAAGATCTTTCCTCTGACCCATCATTCTGCCAAGAGAAGATCAAAGAAGGTACAAGAGGAAGAGAAAACCATGCTTGCCACAAGGACTGTCGGCCAAAGGACGAGCACAGACACAGGTGCACTGGAAGACACTGTGCTCTTTGGAATAATGCCTGGGACTGACGCTAGTTTTTGTCAGTTTTGGAAGCTTGAGGCCCAAAACAAGGTGTTGGTTGGGTCATGCGATCTCCTGCAGGGGCAGACCCTTTCCATGCCTTTCTCTCAGCTTCAAGTGTGCCAGCAATCCTGGCACCTGCAACTACATAACGCTAGTCTCTGCCTCCCAGGCCACATGGCCCTGGTCCTGGCCCTGTGTGTCTCCCTTCACCTGTCCCTTCTGATAAGAAAACCACTCACACTAGGTTAACCTACTCCAGGAAGATCACATCTTAATTACATCTCCAAAGACCCTACTTCCCGATAGGATCCCATTTCTCAGACATTGGGGTTCAGTCTTCTGGAGGACAGAGAACAACCCTTAACACCCTTCGCTGTGAGATGCTTGACAGCACCTGTCAACAGCCTGTAAGGGTGCCCACTTTCCCCAGTCAGGGAGCTTCAGCTCACATGTCCCAAGCAAGGACAGCACCAGCACTTTCAGTAGCAGTAAAACAGCAGCAGTCAACAGGAGAGCGATAAAATACACATCTATCGATAGTCTTCAGGAGTCAGTTGCTGCAGACAAATGATCTTACTGGAACCTCACAAGTCCACAGGAAAGAATGGGAGCCCTGTTCAACAGCTGTGAAAATGGAGGCTCGGTGAAGGTTAAGAAAGCCTGTGAGGCCATGCAGCTGACCAGCAGTAGCTCTGCAACATGAACTCAGCAGTGGGACTCTAAGCTCTGCCCTCTCAGTCACACAGGCTGGACACCTGCCCAGCTTGAGGCTGCCTTGACTCACAAGCTCAAAGCAATCTGAAAGCAGAGGAGGATTCTGTACCTGCTGTGCTGGGTCAGGTTCCCACATGTGCATGAGTCAGAACTTAGGGGTGAAAAGATGCTTTAACTTTCAGGTTTTTCTTTAATTAAAAGGCACTTTGAACTTCTGGGATGGAGGGCCTTGGGTCCTGACCTCTCCTGCCTCCGGTCTGAGATGAAGAGACTAATCTAGGCTTCTTTTCAGTCTGGGGCCGACCTGGCTATTCTAATAATAGCACATTGTCTGGGAAGAGTAGCCATGATCACGGAAATCCTCATCTATCTATCTGACCTGTTTATAGAAAGAAACAGGCAGAAGCAACTCACAGGGAAGAGTACCCAGCTGCACACAGTCACGCCTTCCTGGCGTGCATCTCCTCCCTGCAGCCCGCTGGGACAGGAAACCCAGATGAGGCAGTCTACACCTCCCTCGACACGGTGGAAAACTCCACCTCAGGTCCAGAGAAGCCCTTTAAGGATATTTCCACCCAGGTCAGGAACAAGACAGAAGTGGGACACATTACTGTCTTTGGGTGCTAGGCAGAGTGGACGGCTTTCTTCGGGAAATTCTCTTTTATGTTTATAGATGGCCACACTGATAGTTAAAATGGGAATGAATTTTAAAAGCATACACTGGAACAGTAAATGTTTGGGGGAAATGAATGCATATGATATTTGACTATATATTGAAAAAATGTCTCCTTTTATTTGTACCTCTGGTCATTCAATCCTCTTCTCTAGAAGTATTTCTTCTTCCTTTTTTTTTTTGAAAAAAAGATTTATTTCCTTATTTTTAAAGAGTTGCAAAGCAGGAGGGAGGAAGGGAGGGAGACAGACATCTTCCACCTATTGGTTCAGTCCCTGGATGGCCATAATGACCATGGCTGAGCAAGACGAAAGCCAGGAGCTTCTTCTGAGTCTCCCATGTGGGTGGCAGGGGCTCAGGTACTGGGACCATGATCTGCTTTCCCAGGCCATTAACAGGGAGCTAGACTGGAAATGGAGTAGCCAGGAAACAAACTGGCACCCATACGGGATGCCAGCATTACAGGTAATGCCTTTATCTGTCATCCCACAATAATAGCTCCTAACACTAATTTTTAAAAAACATTTTATTTTGTTTTATGGTATAGTTCCATGGGTTCTGGGGCTGCCCCAAGGTCCCTCCTGCCTCCCCCACACTGATTTCCTCTCTGGTTTTACAATGGATGTCCTTCATGAACAGTCACAAGTCCATCGTGTTTTTGTTGAAGTGTTTCCCACGAATGTAGGCATGGACATTGTCAAGGAGCCCTAACACTAATGTTTTTTTTTTTGTTGTTTGGTTTTTTTTTTTCAAATATTTGTGCCTCTAAGGACACAGACATGAGACATCTGAGTGTTAGCTATGATCAGAGATGGTTCGAAGCCCCTTACACTAATTAACCAGCATAAGTCCCAGGTGAACCCAATGTCATCCTCTTTTCTAGACTAGCAAAGTAAGTCACACAGCTATGAAGTCACAGAGACGCAAACACTGGCCACACCCACAATGTGGGCTCTTTCCTCTGCATCCTACTTCTGTTAGCCAGCATTTTAGATATTCCTCTAGACATCATCTATGCACATGCAAACTATGTGTTGTATACCAAGGGAGGGAAAAACACCCCATCTCCCATTTTCTTCCTAAAGACTAAGGTCCCCAAAATCCGAACACAAATTCCACTTTGCTTGAAGAGGTCAAACTACCAGTCTTATTTAGGGAGGACGGTGAGGTCCCTGATGATGCATGTTGCCTGTGGGTTCCATGCCCACCCACACAAGCAGTTTCATCACCTCCAGAAGCACGCAAAGCACGGCTCACAGTCCTTCCGGAACTTACTTGAGATGTCACTAGTGAGGAAGCCAAGCTTGAACACTGAAGTGTGGCCAGCTCTAACATCCAACCGATGTGTGTCTGTGTACACATTCATGCCACCTAGAGCCTCAGGACTAACATACAATCTTACCCATAAAGCTCAGAACAGAAGCCCCAGTTGCATAGTTATCAGGCTTCCTCCCAACAGAGGGGCGGCCACCCACAGGTTTCTGGGGACCCCTCACTCAGTTTTCTATTGCCTCTCACAGCTATGCTAAGAAATGCTTTGCTTTTCATCAGGCCGCCAAGGCCTGTGCCACACACTGTTCTCACTGAGCCTCAAACTCACCGTGAGAGTCAGAGACCGGGCCTCTCTGGGGACAGGGCCCGACAAAAGAGCCATTGTTCCTTTCTACAAAAACCACTTCTGGGTCAATGAAGTAGCTGACCCTGAGCCCACTTCTTTTCTGTTCATGGGGGCTGAAGCCAGGGAAAGGCGGGAAGACCTCTTAGCTCACCCTCCTCTGGTGCCAGGGACTTTATTCTTCAGCAAAGAAGTTTAAGATTTATACTTGAGCTTACGAAAAAAAAAAAAAAAAAAAGGCAAGAGAGAGAGAGTGCAAGTGAAAGCAACTTGATCAGGATGCCAAATTCTGGCTTCCTATGGCCTGGACACTCTATGCCCCTGGCCCTGTTGCTAGGAACCAAGGGCGCTGAGCTACTCCGTGTCTACAAAGTAAAGCAGGTGAACAGACACTGAGCTACTGTGTTGATTAATATCTCAAGAGACAGCTCCGGAATGGGTGCTTCCGGAATTGAGTTAGCTCAGGGGGAAAAAATGAAAGCACACTCCTTGGGTTCCTGTCAGAAATAAAATTAAGGCCTAGGATCAACGTTGCCAGGGCTGGGGCGTCTACAGAAATCTTTAATGGCCTCCTCTCCATGTTTTCAAATTCACGTTCCCCTTCAACCCTGCCCTTTTAATTGGTTATTTGTGAGGTCATGTTTGCACCAATTTCTCGAGGAAGCTAATAGTGTTTATTTAACAAGAAAATAAAATGTGCAGACAGCTCCAGGGCTACTCTTGGAGAGACAGCTTGGGGAGGGACTGAAGCTCTCTACAGGGTCCCATTCTTTATCTTCCACAGAGGCCAAGCCACAGGGCCTGGGGCTACAGCTGTTTTGCAAGGAGTGAGCAGTGGGGGAGTTAAGAAGCTGGGATGGCCCTGTAGTGGGTGCACAGGAACACAGCCACCCTGAGATGCAGCCCTGGTATCAGAATGGACTTCACAACAACCACAGGACCTGGGGCCACTCTGTGATCTAGCAGCATGGGAGGTGAACAGCTATCCATCTCTTGCCACCACTGGACTTAACTGTTCTGCTTTATAACGCAATGTGTCCAGCTTCCAGTTTGTTTGGAATTCCTCAGTATCCAAAGGCAGTGGTTGATGGGCCCTCTTCCTCTTCCTCCAGACCCCTTTGTTCCAAGCTAGTCTGGAGGAGACCCAGTCACAATGAGTGCCTACCCAACTCTGACTGTTCCTTTCTACATTCTAGTTTGGCAATACTTTAGCAGTTCTTAGCATGGCTCCATGGAGTCCGTCTACTCTGGGAGGAGAGCAGGATTTTCATTCAATGCCGTGGAGACCTGCACTTGGCAGGAGACAGCCCAGTGGGCCACATGCACCACAAAGCAGAGTGAAGGCTCTGTGAGGCCAAGGCTCTTGGTTGCCCATGATGGTCTGAGACATGTCAGTTGCCCATTTATCTGCTGGCTTCTAAGTCAGGTGCAAGTATTATGAGCAATACCAATGCAGAATAGCCACTGATGTTCCAAATCAACCTTTTTACAGCGTCTGAGTTTTACAATCCCAACAGCAACTGGCACCAACGTGGAAAAGGTGGGAAGAACAGCGAAGACACAATTCCAGCAGGGAGGACCTGCAGCAACCTCACTCCAGACCTTGGACATGGGCACCGTGGACATCAGGATCATACAGTGTGCTTCCCTGTCACATCAACCCAAGTGTTACTGTCAGCTGTCCTTCCACATATCCTTCAGCCTTCTACCCCCACCCGAACCTCACCCTCATTATCAAATATACTTCTTTCCATACAGCTTCAAAAAGTCCCAATTTCTAGGGTTGGCATTGTGGCCCAGTGTGTTAAGCCACAGCCTGTGACACCTGCATCTCACATCTGGGTGCTGCTTCATGTTCTGGCAACTTCATTTCCAGTTCAGCTCCCTGCTAACATGCCTGGGAAAGGAGCAGAAGCTCACCCAAGTGCTTGGACCCCAGCCACCCATGTGGGAGACCTGGATGCACTTCTGGACTGCTGGTCTTCGCCTGTCCCAGCCTTGGCCATTGTGGTCATTTGGGAACCAAACCAGCAGATGGACAATCTCTGTCTCCCTGTTACTCTTTCAAATAAATTTTCAAAAGTTAAAGTCCCTACTTCTTCCCTAGGTAAACCAAGTCAGAATGCTAGCATCTCATCAAGAATAGCACATGTGACATTCCATACCTATCAATGAACAAACACTTGAAAAATTTTAATTTGATTTATGCCTTTGTGAAACTCTGTACCTTACTTCTCCCCCCTTTTGAGAAAGAGGCACTGATAAACAAATAATCACAGTGCAATTCACAGTCATCTTTACAGAGCACACATAAAAGAGTCAATTTGGACTTCAGAGGTCAATTTCTAAAGCGACTGCCTGGCAGGTATTCAAGACATTAAGAGTTTTTTTTTTCCTCCTCAGAAAAGCATTATCTTCTATCAGAGTTTCAGTTACATCTTCCTGGCACCATTTTAATAAACTGATTATGCAAATCAGAGATCTTAAACTTGGACCAGTTAGTTTTTTGGAGGGAGCCTAAGCAAGCCTTGAGGGGGACACCAAGCTCTCTGAGCCACAGCCCTGAGAGTCTGCAGAGTCCCTCCCCCTGTTCATCTGCCCACATCAGTGCCTTCCCAGCCCTAGGCAAAGGGGCCCCCTGGCCAAGGCCTTGTGGCTGCTGATACTCTCTGTGCTTCACAAAACCACCCCAGAGTGCTAACGGGGGTGGGGGGGTGGGGGGGGTGGGGGTTGGGGTCCAGGGGAAAGACTCCTCTGGGAGGGGGGCAGTGATTGTAGACTGCATATGAGCTGCTATTCAGCTGCAAAGTCATTAGCATTGACTCAATGAAGGCCTGCCCACTGGTGGTAGAGGAGTCATTCATCACCCTCAGCTCACCTTGCTCTCCGGTGTGCAATGTTCTCCAGCCAACAGGCCTGCTGGCTAAGGGAGGTCACAGAGGCGACTTCCCTAACCTTTGCTAGTGCCACTCCCTCTGCAACCTATCCCAGGCTACAGCATGAGCTGTGGAACCCTCTAGAAAGGCAGCAGGGTCCAGAAACTGGGAGGCTGAAGTCCACGGGAGAGACAGCTGAGTTCCCCTGGGGTGACTGTGATGTTGGGGGAGGGGTGCTCACCTCTTCAGAAGGAGGTAATTGGGAGATATCTTTCAGCAGCCAACGGGCCCACAGCCCACTTTGCCAACAGGGCTGAGGCTGTGTGGAGAGGATACCTGAGCCATCCCACCTTCACCCTTCCCTCCCTTGTCTCCTGCCAACAGAAGAGCAAATCAGGACAGCACCTTGTGGTTGCTTCCCTCCCCACCCTAAGATCAATATCCAATGTTGAGTTCAAGATCTTATCTGACTTTTGCAAGGAGAAAGCAACAAATATCTCTTCAATGACTAAATCCTTCGACCATCATCCTAGTGTATTTCAGACCACTTCTAAAGTTTGAGCAAGCAAAAGCAATGATTCAGAAAACTGGAGATCCACCCCCTTCTCCCCAGAATTAATCTTCTTGTGGAAGAACTCCAGAAGGAAGTGATGGGTAGGGCAAGAACAGCCCCCAGCTTCTATCACTAACTTAGCTCCTGACTGGCTGCAGGAATCTACTATGCCACTTTCTGAAACCTATGTGCCTCAGTTTCTCCTCTGTCTGTGGTGCAGCAGGAAGGACTGGAGTGGCCCTCGAAGTCACTGCTTCTCTGTGCCTGCAGTCAGGTGACAAGGGGTCCAGACTATGCGTCAGACATGCTGGGTGCACATCCCAACACTGTCCAGCTTGTCACTCCAGGCAGCTCAGCTTGCCTGCGACTGTCTGTAACACAGATGTGGTGATGCCTGATCTCCGGAGGTAGTTGCCATGGCCAACGAGACAGCCAGGAAGCCCTGACGCCACCACAGTGGACACTGAGACAGGAAGGGAAGGATCTTCCCTTGCTCCTGGGAGTTCATCCAGGAGATAGCCTCTTCAGGATATCCTGTGGTAGGCAGCCTGGGTCACACCAACTTCATGGATGGGCTATACCCAGTGGCTGGTCATGTAGACAGAAAGGGTGGATGGCATTCCCCCAGCTGGGGCAGAGAGACCAGCCCTGCAGAGGGAGGAATAGGCGGGCTCCTCCCTCAGCTTGCCAGTTGAGCCCAGGACATTTCCTTACAAACCACCTCGGCGATAGCTCCCCTTCCCCCCAGTTACAAAAACAAACAAACCCAGAACTCATCTGAAGCATTCTGTCTTGACTAAAAGGTGAGGACGGGTATAGGTTTAAGATGTCTATGTCCCCTATCAGAGTGCCTGAATTTGAGTCTGGGTTTTACTTCTGATCCATTTTCGTACTAATATGGATCTAGAAAGGCATCAGGGGAAGGCTAAAGTGCTTGCTTGAGTACGTGGGTCCCTGCCACTCATGCAGGAGACCCAGATGGAGTGCCAGTTTCCAGGCTTTGGCCTGGTCCAGGCCTGACTTCTGTGAGCATCTTGAGAGTAAAGGAAGTTCCTTCTCTTTCTCTCTCTCTCTCAGGTCAAGGGGCTCCTCAATCCTAGCTCCTGTATATTTTGTAGACGGAACCTGAGAAGTTTGGAAAAGTTAGGAAAGCAGAGCTAGACGGGGGGCTAAGCTCTGGAAAAGAGCAAGAAAGACCCCCATACCTGCAGGGCCCACTCTCTGGAGCAGAGGCTGGTGAGGGCCCTGTCCCGCCTGTGCAGGACATCACCCTCTGAGGAAGGCTCTTGGTCTCCTGGATTATCCCCCCAGTGCCAGTAAGGCCCAACCGACAGGTCTATGGACAGGGAAAACCAACTGTCACGCGTGATTGGCATCACTCCTGATGTCAAGTCCACACTTGTCAGGCCCAGACAGGGGTCTCACTTGCTATGTAAATGTGATTTGTGCTTTTGTTGGGGTCTGCTCCTAGAGAAAAAACACCATCACAACCACCCCGACTTTCTCCCCAGTGCTGCTGTGGGCTCTGAGTTCATTTACCTCTGAACTTACACCATAGCTTTCGCATCCAGTTCCAAAGGAGACTGCTGCTTGGAAAAGCAGTATTGGGACTAGAGCCATGACTCATGAGGCTAAACCTCTGTCTACGATGCCTGCATTCCATAGAGGTGCCAGTTTGTGTTCTGGCTGCTTTACTTTCAATCCAGCTCCCTGCTTATGGCCTGGGAAAGCAGTGGAAGAAGGCGCAAGCCCTTGGGCTACTGATCCACATGGGAGACTGGGAGGAGTCTCCTGGCTCCTGGATTTGGATCAACCCAGCTCCGGCAATTGTAGCCATTTGGGAAGTGAACCAGCTAATGAAAGATCTCCCTCTCTCTGTAAGTCTACTTTTCAAATAAAAATAAATTCTTAAACCCTGGAGAGGGGCCAGCAGGAGGATGAGGGAGGAAACTTCCTGGCATACCTGTTCCACCTACCTTCTTTTCTGCCCTAGGCAGGACCCACATAAGCTCGGAAGAGTACCAGTCCTATCTCCATGCTCTGGGACAGTCTTAAAATCTGTATTCATTTCTGAACAAGCTACATCCCTTCTGGCTTTGGTCCTCACGGATGATGCCCCTGCACTGGCTATAGGTGTGATAACCTTGGCCTGGCAAACAAATGCTGCTACAGAGTCTGCCTTAGTGGGCTAGGAGGATGCAGGCACCAGAGCTCTGCCTACTCTCTCCCCAGTGTTTGGGCAGGCCAACAAGGATGCCCTGAAGCTACCATGAGTGCCAGACCCCAGCATGCCCTTCCTCTACCTCATCACAGGCCACAATTACTAGCCTGGCCACCCAGGGCTGACCACCACTCATCCCTGTGCCAGGCTCTTTCCCTCTGGGAAAACAAAGAGGCTTCACCCCTTGTGGCAGAGATCTGATTAGAGAACCCTGCATGACACAGAAGTCTAATGCCCTGATGCCCCTGGCAGCTATGTGGTCTCACTACATCACTGCCCCTTCTTGAAGAGGACAAATCTCTATCCTTGCCCAGCTATGAGGGCTGATGAGGTGGTGACCCCCGTGGAAGCTCCTGGTCCAGGGCCTGACACTGAGAGACCAGAAAATACCTCCCCTCACTGGCTTTCCAACGTCCACAGTAGGGTCTGAGGCCTCCCAGGACTTTTCCAGGATGGTGAGCTCTGGCATCACCCATTGCATGATATCAGCCATGCTGAAAATAAACAGGTGAACAGCATCTTCTGAATAAACCTGTCACCATCAGACAAAGAGCCAGAAGTCTTAGCCTCAGGCTCCTGCTGGAACCCTGGGTGCCATGAGTGAGCCTCCTCAGAGCCTTGGAGATGATGACAGTGATCATGACAATGACGAGAGCTCACACATGGCATGGCTGGCCATGGGCTTCACTTAACACTCTCCAAACAATCCTAGAGGGAGGTGCAACTGTTATTCCCATTGCACAGATGAATAAACTGAAGCAAGAAGAGGTGTCATGATCTTCCCACAGTCATAATAATGCTCCAGGCTGATGTGAAGCAGTGCTCAGAAGACTTAGTGGCACTCATGCTTTGGAACCCCTCGCCAGATGTACACAACGTAGGTGGATGTGGAAGGGAAGCATAGGTGCCCATGGCCCTTGCAAACTTCATCCCACTTTCCTGGCTCTGACTAGGGTAGGGAATCATTCTGTGCATCCAATCATTCTGCACAAGCTCACTCTCCCCTCCACTCCTCCTTGCCCCTACCTGTCTCTTGCCTCCATAAGCACCCCTTGATGCTGTCACTGTCCAAAACTCAAGTTCCCCACCCCAGGCATGATGCAGATGGATGCAAGCATGGGAGGCCATGCCACCAGGCACACCAGGACAACCAGTCCTCCCACCCTCGCCAACCGTGACTCCTGCTACCCCGCCCCCTTCCCCGCTCAGCCTGTGTTCTCCAAACAGGAAAGACACAGAGGCTGAGCCGGGAAACTGCTTCTAATCACAGGTGACAGCAGGAATGTAAACAACTCAAGAAGCACCTAAATGCAATCCAAGTACCATGGGAACACTGCTCATGCACAGCCTCCCTCTATTGCAAATGCTCTACATCCTTCCGTGTCACCTCCCCCTTGGGAGGCTCTGCCATAGTAGCTGGAGCCTCCAGAAACCTGGGGCTTCCAGGATCACTAACTCACAAGTACCTTTGAGTCTATGACCTCTGACAGGATTTTCTAGATTCCTCTCATTTTTCTGTTTAAGGCAACAGTAGTTAACATGTGGCTGGGGGGATTGAGGAAGGAGCGGTAGAACCCCTGTGTCCATCTGTCAACAACTAAGGACCTTTCCCAAGAAAATTGCCAACACACAACAATTTGCAGTCATTTTAAGGGATTTAGACCCCAGGCTTATAGCACAGATTGGACAGCAGTAGCACAGGAGAAAAGACAAAAATGTACTGTCCCACAGCTGCTCGAGGTGCCAGGGGCATTTTCAAAGTCTGTCATCGCTATGCACATCCAACAAAACCAAGACAAGCCAGTTTCCCTCTCTCTGTTCAGATTGACAGTCTGCTTTTCAACCACCTTCTTCCATGCAAATTGGGAACTCAGCTGAGTAACTGCTGTGAATAATTTCCGCTTGGATCAGGTAGTACTGAAGTTACCAAGAGACTAGGCAGATGGGTCTACTTGCATGTGTGCGCTTGGGGTGGCCACCTAAGGAGACCAGTTTCCAAGCTAAAAGGAAACTGGTTTTGTAACTGGCCAGGATTTGGACTTCTGTGTTACTGCAGTCTTACACTCGCACAAAACTTTAGCTCATGTTCACCTGCACCTGCTTGATTCTAGATTCTTTGGCTGTTCTTTTGTTCAGGGGGTGTGGGATTGAGATGAAATGGAGGCTCAGTGAGGGGGATCCTACCTCTGTGTCTGTTGGTGGTTTTGTCAAACATCAGCATTGCATCCTCCACCTGCAAAACAAACAGAGAAGACAGGCTGCCTTAGAAATCTTAACAAAATATACAAAATCATCATCTGGGCCATGTGTGCATGTGGTATGAGTAGCTTTCGTTATAGAAGCAACTGTTGTTGACTAAAGAGTATTAAAAAGCAAAAACATTGGGCCAGAGCAGTGGTATAGCATGCTAAGCCTTTGTGTGTAGCACTGACATGATCCTGACTCCATCTGGGACATTTAGATTGCTCCTAGACACAAGCCACGATACTTTAACATCTAGATTATGGAATGAACTGTGTCACCTCAAGTTCTTGTGTTGAAGACCTAATCCCCAAAAATCTCTGACTGTGACTAGATTTGGCAACAGGAGCTTCAGAAAGTTAACTAGTAGAAAGTAAGGTCACATAGGGGGACTTAAACCAATGGGATGGGAATCCTTGTAAGAAAGGGTGACCAGATGGACATACAACACACACAGGTATGTGTGTGTGTGTATAAAGGGGAGAACAGCATCCAAGCATCAAGCAGATAGATAACTCAGAGGAAAGTTCTTGCCCTGCAGAACTGTGGCAAGACACGTTTGTGTCATTCACACCACCCTTTCCAAAGCCCTTTGTTGGGGAAGCCAGAGCACACTGACACATCCATACCCAGACCTTTTTAAAGACCTGGCAGTGGAGGACCACCCAGGTACGCCCTGACTCTCAGCCAAATCCCTTCCAGAGCCCCCCATGTGTCTTGTAACACTTTTGGGTGTGTCCAGCTGTAAGATTTCAGGCTCTGCACTCAATTTCTACATAGATCTCAAGAAACACACACTGAATTAAGTAGATTTGGCTTCAAAACCCCCTCTTAGGATTCAATACTCAGTTACACACACTCCTTGAGCAGGTCCATCCACCTAACTGATCAGCCACTCACTTAGGGAGGGCACATGGTCCTGCCAGGTGAGCACCTTGCCTCTTTCATTTTGGTCATAAATGTATAATCTAATCCCAATGTGGCTGTGGGGAAGTAAAAACTGCTAGCGAGTGTTCTGGCTTGGAACAGTCTGGTGTTGTGGCCTGGTTGAGAGAGGATGGCCTCCCAGGTTCACAGAGAACTTCAGGGCAGAGTGTCCCCCAGAACCCCGGTCCTGGGGAGGTAATACAGTGAGGTGTAGAGCGGCACCTCCTGACGAATCAAATCTACTTCTAGATGATTTTAAACATAAAGGGGAAGAGCAACATCAATTTTTCTATACCCATGTGCCATGATACATTTAAATAACCGAATGTTAAAACTGTTACTGAAGGACTATTTTACTGTGTTAAGATGGGAGAAAATGGCAGGAGAGGAAAGCAGGGTGCACAGAATCCTTATACCTACAAAACTTCATCATGGAAAATAATGATAATGAAAATAATAGTCACAAAGAGCAACATCAAGGGAACAGTGGGAGAGGGGGGTGGGCAGGCCATTCAGGCCTTGGAAGGATGGGTCTAGGGTAAAAATCCTCAGGGCCCCTTTGGCTGCTAAGCAACAGCAACTGAACAAATGGATTCCTGGGGCCTTGCCCTTGAGGTCCCCATGCTTGAATTCAGTGACTAGGAGGAAAATGGCCTTGCCTGGGGACTCCTCTAGCAGTCAGCTGCCCTCTCTCTTGCTGGAAACTGTAGTTCATGGTGTCCTGGAGATGGCTTGAACAGGGCTCCTCCTGCAGGCCTCTCCGCAGATACCCATCCAAGGCACCTGCTGAGGCCACACACACACACACACACACACACACACACAACAGCAAGCGGTCAGCCAGCTCCCTCCCACAAAGCACTGGGGCAGGAGCATGGTGACATCAGCTGGTGTGTTTGCACACAAGGCAGTCACACTGGAGCGCACAGCAGCGGCTCAGTCTCAGCACCCCAGAAATAATTCAGTGCCTGGGGTGCAGCCTGCAGGGAAACGTGACAAGTGTTTCACACGCATCTCTGTTTTACCTGAGATGCTTGCCAAATCCTTATTTTGAACTGAAAATGCTTCACAGTAAGGAAAACAGCCTCCCTCCATGTTTGGGTACTAGACACAGATCCCCTTAGGAAAGAAATATTTTGAATTGAAAAAAAAAAGGATTTGCAAAGTCCTCCTTCCATAGTGTGGAACTGGCTCTCTAGCCCACTGCCCTCCCTGCACTGAGTCCACCCTGGTGAGTGTGGGGGAGGGTCTGTGTATGTTTTCAGGGTGGCCATTGTGGCAAAGAATAGAGCTCTCTCCTCTATAGCCTAGTGGTACAATAGGACTCGCAAAGACCTCCTGAATAGATAAAGTGTCAGGGAGAAAGAAAAATTCTATTAACACTTTACAAAATGCAACATCTAAGAAGTAGCTAGAAAGGAGAGAGCAAAGAAGAGGGGAAAAAATCAATATGGATAAGTCCCAGTGCTTGGGTAGGGGGAGAAAAGTTTTTAGTGATTGCAAAAACACTTATTAATTCAGAGAAGCCATCAACGCGATGGAAATCTGGCAGAACAGCAAGAGCTGAAACCAGAAGAATCTGAATATACAAAGACTGAATAGAAGGAACACACGGCTTCACATACGGGACTGGTTCTCACGGTTCTGTGCAAATCAAACACAAGCGGCCTGTGTGAGCCTCCTTCAAAGGGGCCTAACAGGGCACAGTGGAAGGGACTGCATTCAGCCCATGAGCCAGCAAGCTGACAACTCCCTGGGCCTCCCTCTCCCTCTGCCCCCACTGGACTCCAGGGAAACCCAGGTAGACTGGCTGACTGTACAATCACTTGCATTAACACTCAGGTCCAGGGGCTGGGGGCAGAACTTTTTTTGCCTGGGTGGAAAATACCACTAACCCTTGGATAAACAGCCCCCAGCCTCTTTGTGGGGATTAACACTGCTATGTATACTGTGCTGTGGATGCCTTCACCTGTTATACAAATTTCTCCCTATCAGAGTTGGGCACCCAGGTGCCCTAGGGTCCCTGTGAGCAGAGAGAACAGTAGGGGTCTGTGCCCCTGCCTGCCCTCTCCCCTGTCCTGGCGCCAGTATGGTCGGTTTTGAGAGAAGGCACTAACTCCAGCCTTGAGATGTGCCTTGCAGTGACTTGTGGCAGGCTTACAATGTAACTCTGTGTCCATACTGTTGCCTCTTTGTGATGGAAAAAAGCAAAGAAAAGGGACTTCTAGATGAGCCCAAGTCCCAGGTGGTGCTGATGTGGCTGCTGGCAGGGAAGAGCACAATCTTCCAAAAGTGGAAGGGCAGAGGCTGCTGCCCGCTTTGCAACACACTCAAGTGTTCAATGCAGGGAGCGCCGCTGCTCTCCTGGATATGACTGGCCAATGCTGGCAAGGTCACACTGCCCTCTCTCTTCACTCCTCTTTCCCCAGCATTCTAGGGACATGAAAATGGTGAGGGTGGAATCCACAAGGAAATAATGATAAGCAGACAGACTGTTGTCAACCAAGCTGCGCTTTGAACACAAGACACGCAGAGTTCAGAGTCTGCTTGGATGATCTAAAATCTTTCTTCTCAATACATAAACTCCTACCAATGAGTGCACCATGCAGACGGACATACCTTGCCTGGAAAATCTAGCAGTGGCAACTCTAACAACATGTAACATACATGTATTGGGTACTTACCATAAGCAGAACATCAGCCAAGCACAAATCAGACTCAAGTCACACAGGTCCATGGCACACTGATTCCAACTGCACCCGTGTACTCTGCCTATGGGCCAGCAGTGTCACTCCCTGTCCTTGAATCCCATCTTGACTTACGGTGGTCAAGAGAGACAATGATGGGCCTTCTAGGCTTAATTATAAGATATGCATATTTTGCTTCTTTCTCTGACACTTCTGCTATCACTGTGAGAAAGGCATGTCCAAGCTAGCCTGCTGGAGAGCGAGAGACATGTAGAACTGGGCCAAGTCACCCTAGATGCCCAGCGACGGATCTGGTGACAGCCCGTCACCCCCAACACAGGCAAGGGAGGCCAGCCAAGATCAGCAGTCACTCCCAGATAATGTGAGTTACTGTCACTGAGGTTATACAACATTCTTTTGGCACTAGGTAACAAATACAGGGTCCCTGCTTTTAAAAAATGGAAATGCTTGCACTCAAAAGGTAAGAGTATTAGTTGAATACTGGAAAGTAAAGCAGAGATGAGGCAAGAAAAGGGGTGGAACAAGGGATAATTTTGAACTGAGTATTTAAGCTACTTAGTGCCAAATGGGAGACAGGTATGGGGATGTGAAGGGATCTCCAAGAAATCTTATCCCAGCAGGAGAGCTGGAGTCAGGGACTCTGGAAGTACCCAGAGGGACTGGCAACATGGTCCTCACGACACAGGCACTGTGAAAATCCACAATTACCACTCAGGCCAGCAGGCGATACATCTCTAATCCTGATTCATCTAATAAATGTCTGAACCCACTTTCTATGAGTCAAAAGGTTTACAGGGAGCTGGACATTCTTGCCGAGTGGTTTTAGAAGTAACCGGATGGTGATGACTATATCCAGGGGTCAGACTTCAGCCAGCGCAGTAATCATGCTGGCCAAATATGAAACCTCAGGAGTGGTCTTGCAACTCAGATACCCACTATATGAAGGGCACTCAAACATTTTATTCATCCATTCAGCTGGCCAGAAGGTGTTAACTCTAGATAGCTGTCTTCCTTCATCCCCTACCCGGTCCAGGATACTCACTGACTCTCTGCCAAAGATTGCGTAGTTTGTGTCCAACACCATGGCTCGATGGTTAGATCCTCGCCTTGCACTAGGATTCCCTATGGGTGCTGGTTCATGTTCTGGTTGCTCCATTTCCTATCCTCCTCCCTGCTTGTAGCCTGGGAAGGCAGTAGAGGATTATCTAAAGCCTTGGGACCCCATTCCCACATGGGAGACCTGGAAAAAGCTCCTGGCTCCTGGCTTTGGATCAGCTCAGCTTTGGCTACTGTGGTTACTTGGGGGGTGAGCCAGCAGATGGAAGATCTTTCTCTCTGTCTCTCCCTCTCTCCATAAATCTGCTCTGCCTTTGCAATAAAAATAAAAATAGATTGGAATGTATATTGATGGAGCCTTCATATCCAGATGTGAAGACACAATGCAGCATGCATCCCTACTTCCAAACAAAAGATGGACTCCCAACGAAAGTGCTGAATATATCTAGACAATGGGATAATGGACTGTCTGACATTGTACCAGCGATGTTGGGGCACACTTCAATAGCAGACTGATGGAATTGTAACACCTTATGAAGGAATATACTGTTGTGACAATATGGGGGAAAAAAATCAGTCGAGGGGTGAGAATTGGGAGGAGGGTTATCCCAGACTATACAGAATTGTACAATGTAATTCAAAATTTAAAATGAAAAAAAAAAAGTCTTAAAAAAAAAAAGATTGATGAATTTGGGTTCCCTAAGCACAAAACAGGAGAGTAAACACAAAACAGAAAACTTGTTCCTAGGAGCTGGCTACAGGAGAACAAGTTGCTCGTGACAACTGAGCAGGTGCAGGGTACAGCCAAGTGGGGCAAGCAGCACCACAGAAGGCCTGGGGACAGCCCTGGTTCTAATCCTAGCTCCATCAAGCGCTTGCCCAGGACAAGCCACCTCCCTGCTCTGTCCTCAGGCTCCCATCTGTGAAAGAAAGGGATTGTTAGGGGTGGCTGCCGAGACCCATTCATAAAGCCTGCCTGCCTGCTTGCCTGCCTGGAATGCTAACACAGTCAGTAGAGGCTCCTGGGAGAACATCTGGGATCATCTACTCCCCGCTGGTGCTGTGCAAACTCTGCTCTGTGAGGCTGTTCCAGAGCTTTGCTGTGGTCCACACATGCCCCGAGAAACTTCCTGCTCAACTTGGGATATGCATACACCCACACAGCACGCATATCAAGAACCAAGCAGGAAATGGCACTTCCAGCCATCCTTAAATAATCGGGTCAAATGCGAGGAGGAAGGCAGAGAGAAGAAAAGAAATCCAGATCTTTAAACTCCTCCAGAACAAATGCCCTTGAATTTCTCTTCCTGTTCCCATTCAGATGCTTGGAGTGTTAACTTAAACACTCTCAAAAGCAATACTGTAGTGCATTATGGCTTTACAGGCCTTGTGATGCTTTGGGAACTCCAGGCACTAAGGCCACAGCAGCACAGACTCGCAGATGTGGCGGGACAACCCAGGGCATGACGCTGGAGCCTGTGCAAAGATAGAGGCTGTCTAGTCCTAGGATCATTCCAGAACACAGAAAGTACAGCACTACACTTCCCCCTACCCTACCAGCCAGGACAAAAACACCAGTGGCACCCCACACAAAGCTCATGGTAGGCATTTAGGTTTCTGATACATTTTGTTGCTGTACCCAAGGTGTGATTAATCCATCCCATAAGGAAAAATGCAGCAGAAGAGGGAGCAGGCTGGGGAATCCCAGCAGTACACAGCAGTACATACAGAAGCCTCCATCAGTGGGTTGTGACCACTTACTGGTGCTCCTGGAAGGATGGTCCAGTGGTTGCTGTGGGGTCATGCTCTGGGCTGGAATGTCAGTACAGTAGATTGGGAGCAGGTAGTGGCGGGGAAGGATTTGGGGGATAGAACAGCAACAATGCAGGAGTAACCCTAGATGAGAGCTGGTACTCTGAATGGCTGGTACAGCAGGGCCAGGTCTTAATTCTGATAGCAGTGCACAAAAATGACACTAATACAAACATGTTGATGGGCTCTTGCATACTGGCACCCCACAGCATGCAGCTCCCCAACAGCTATCTAGGCAGCAACTCAGGAGGAACAAAACCTGAACACAGAATGTGAAAACCAACAGGCACCAATATTTTCCTGGTTGCCTTTCATTGCTTTGGTCTTCACAACAACTCCTTCAGACAGGGCTTGCTGCAAATTCCCTGAGCCTCAGTTTTCCCACTGGTCTTCCCAGAGCTGGTAGTCACTGGTCCCAGGTTCAGAGGCTTATTCCAGTCCTCTTGGGCATATGGGTTTCTACATGAGCAGGTGTCAGAGTCTTCAGTCCTGGAGGGCTTCCCTAGCCTAGGATCCCTTAGAGCTTCTGTCCAGCTGCTGCTGCTGTTTCTGCAGGCGTTGCCCTTTCATCCCCAAGACCACTAGACGTGGGTTTGCATTTGCCACCAACTTGCTTAGTTCCTCCTGAACTCTTAGTTGTGATAAAATATATCTAATGCAAAATATGTCATTTTAACCATTTTCTTAGCATGTAGTTTAATGTCATTAAGTTTATTTCCTGAACTCTTTGGAGAATGCTCCTAGTCATAAGCTGTTTAGAATATTCCACTCCCATCAACATGATTCTTTTTCAGCCTTTTTTTTTTTAACCTCACTTCACTCTTGTGGGGCTATGCCACTTTTCAAGTTTTTAAATTTATTTTCTTTAAAGATTTATTTATTTTTATTGGAAAGTCAGATACACACAGAGGAGGAGAAGACAGAGAGAAAGATTCTCCATCTGCTGGCTCACTCCCGAAATGGCCACAATGGCTGGAGCTGAACCAATCTGAAACCAGGAGCCAGGTTCGTCTTCCAGGTTTCCCATCCGGGTGCAGGGTCCTAAGGCTTTGGGCTGTCCTCTACTGCTTTCCCAGGCCACAATCAAGGAGCTGAATGGGAAGTGGAGCAGCTGGGACCCGAACCGGTGTCTATAGGGGATCCCGGTGAACGCAAGGCGAGGACTTTACCCACTAGGCAATCAAACTGGGTCTCTTACATTTATTTTTTAAAGATTTATTTTTATTTGTTTAAAAGAGTTACAGAGACAGAGAGGGAAGGAGGGGAGAAGGGAGGAAAGGAGATAGAGAAAGAGAAGGAGAGGCCTTCCATGTTGTGGTTTACTATCCAGGTGACCACAATGACCAAGATTGGGCCAGACTGAAATCAGGAGCTTCCTCTAGGTCTACCACATGGGTACAGGACCCCCGAAAACCTGGGCCATTTTATGCTGCATACCAAGGCCGTTAGTAGGGAACACAATCAGAAGTGTAGTGGCCAGGACACAAATAAGCATCCATATGGGATGCCAGCATTGCAGGTGGCAGCTTTTACCTGATACACCACAACCCCATTGCACCATTTTTTTTTTAGGATTTATTTGTTTATTTGAAAGTCAGACTAATATAAGAAGAGACAGAGAGGAAAGGAGAAAGAGAGGTAGAGAGAGACATAGAAAAAAAGGAGAGAGAACTATCATTTACTAACTCTCCCAAATGGCCACAAGGTCAGGACTGGGTCAGGTTGAAAGCCAGGGGCCAGGAACACAATCTGGACTTTTCACATGTGTGGCAGGGACCTGATCACTTGAGTCACCACAGGTGCCTCCCAGGTTACACATCAGTAGAAAGCTGCAGTTGGGAGCAGAGCCAGGACTCAAAGTCACGCACTGCAATATAGATGTGGGCACCTTCACTGTACCAACTGTCCACTCCAATTTTCCTATTGAACTCAAGCAAAACAACACACCAGTACTTCTCAGATAGCAGACGTGGATCTCATAAAGGGATGCCTGCCCATGGGAACCGAGGGGTACAGGTCTGCAGGCGACCCTCCCTGGAGATTGAGGCATTTCACCAAGCAGAGGCACAGCCTCCTACTCAGGGATTTCCACTTCACAAGTACACATCAGACTCCAAGTCATGAGCTATTTCCCTGGAAATGATTGTTGTAACAGCTACCATTTGTTGGAGCGTAATAGGCAATTTGCAAAGCTCTTTTAATTCTCCCAATAACTCAGAAGGAGATATTATCATACCCATTTTATAGGTGAGGAAATAGTGGTTCATGGAGACTAAGATACTTGTTTAGGCTCTCTGATAAACTGAAGAATGGAAGCAGGATTTAAAACCAGGTGTGTCCCTGGTACTTTCTGTTTATCTCCCTGAATCACATTCCATTTTGAGTTTTTAAGGTTTAACATCATACTATTGACTGTTGGGTGTTGTGACATAATGGGTAAGCTGCAGTCTATGACATATGTCTCACGTCCATGGCAGCTTGTGTCCCAGATACTCTACACCCTATCCAGAAGTGGAGGGTGGCCCAAGTGCTTGCACCCCTGAGATGCACATGAGCAACCCAGATGAAAGCTCCTGGCTTCAGCTTGGCACAGTCCTGCCACTGCAGTCATCTGGTGAATGAACTAATGAATGAAAATATCTCTTCTTTTTCTTCTTCTTTCTCTCTCTCTCTCTTCCTCTCTTCCTCCCTCTGTGTGTATCTCTTCCTCTCTAACTCTTTCAAATAAAGACATCTTTAAAAAACAAAACAAACAAACAAAAAACCACTATATCTGAAACTTGAGAAAAACAATCAGAGGACTCAAGACAGATGGACATTTCCCTGGTAGGTTCAGAAGAGAACAGAACACTGTGGAGAAGAGAATGATGTGCGGGAGAAGGGTCTCTTCAATTTAATTGGCAGAATTCTAGCAGCCATAGAGATTATCATAGAAGTTACCAGGCCCTTCTCAGCCATAGGACAAGCTGGCAGCCCAGCTGGAACTAGGTAGAGGGTTAAGGACCTGACCCACTTACGTGCATACCATGCAATGTATGCTAAGAATCCCAAAGCTGTCTCCATTTTCAAAATTGAAAGCAAGGCCAGGGAGTGCCCAGTTTTTTTGAGATATTGGCTCCCTTCTCTGCTCTGTCTGGCAACACCCTGCCTCAGCCACACTGGGGGGTGCAGATACATATACACTCATGCATACTCTATAGTCAAAATGGGAGCCACACCCAATGCCACATATTGTCTCAGTACAGGTGGGTCAGCCACTTGCAGCGCAGCCTGGCCTTGGGGCTCAAGCAGCTCTACCTCCAAATTGTGCACACTGGCTAGACAGGCAAATGCCTGAGCCCCAGCACCAACCTGGATGGGCCAACAGGTGGCTCTCTCTGGTGACTGAGGCTTGGCAAGAGGAAGGTACAGGAAGGGAGGCGGTGGGAAAGGGACCCAGAGAGAGGCCAACAGGAGCTGTTTGAGGAGAAGCAGTTGGATCTGGCAGGCTGACAGCTGTCACATGCAAGTGGCATCTGGCCTAATGGCCTCTTGTGTGAGGTTCCTTCAAGTGGCAGCTGCCATGCTTTGGATATGTAGGGTCTGTTTATAACACTGTTTGTAAGTGCATGCATGCATGTGAATAGGAATGCTGGGGAGTGGGGCAGGGCATACTGCCTAACTCTGGTCCCTTAGCTCACCTCTCCCCAAAGAATCCTTACCCACTGTGAAAAAGGCCAAAGCCCGCCAGCTCCAGAGAAAAAAAGACACATCATTAGCAGAGCACTGATGCACCGTAACATTCTCTTGCATTCCCATTAAACAAATACTAAACTGCTAATTGCCGAAATGGATCTCCACGACTCTGACCGAACAGGGGAAGGGGTTCTAATTACCAAGTGTGAAAAACGTACAGCCTGTAAATAACCAGCTCATCTGCCTGGATCTGGGCTGATATTGATGGGCATGAAATAAACATCAGGACCAAATGGAAAAATCATCCACATCTCCTGTGGCCAATGCAATCTCAGCTGGTGACAAGCGTGGCTGCAGCCTTCCGCTTCGGGGAAGGCAGTGAGGACACAGGCAAGGTTCTGTGAGCCTGCACAGTCTAAATTCCAATCCCAATATCAATCCCTGGGGCCATCTGCAGCTTTTTTTCCCCCCTCTGCCAGGAGAATAGGCTAGGGAAATTCAAGGCTGGAAGATGGGGGCTGGGAGTTGTCAGCATCTTGGAGAGGCCAGGGCCCCTGGGGCAGGAACTGTGAGTGTGTGGCTCACCTGGACCTACTTTCAGACAGTGTCTATATTGCTGGCTGTGGCAATCTGGCTGGCAAGGATGATGAAAGGCAGAGAGGGGAGCTTGGGTGGCACACTCGGATATCAAGACTCATCCATCTGTTCAACACAGCTTTGCCTACAGAGTCAGATGCAAGGACCGTGCGTTTGGGGTGACCCGAGGGCTTTCCCACATCACTGTGTCATGGTGCCTGCCTGGCCCCTACCACATCCCTCCCCATTCCTTTCTGCACTTGCACAGGAGGTGGGCCATGGTCTATTAGATTCTAGAGGACCTCTGGCCTTGGCTTCAGCACATGAGTCCAAGCAGCCAGGTTCTGGGGTGAATAGCAGTAGCTGGGGAAGAGAAGAGGCCTCATCTACAGAACCATGGTCTCAGGATTAAGGAGTACCCCAGAGGCATGGCTTCACCTCCTACCCAGACCAAGAATTCCTTTTCAAGACACCCTGGAACCTTTTCTTGGGGCTTCAGAGAATTGGGGCCTTTGTCCATTCCTTGAGCCAAGCAGCCCAAACCTCCTAATCCCTTTGCTCCAGAGCCTACTGGGACACAGGGCAGAATTCTGTGAATTAGCAGCACCGTGCACCCGAGCCATGGTGCAAAGTGCCAGCTCTCTCCTCCCCCCAACAAAGCTTCCTCATAGGCTTTGATGACAAAAACTGAAGTCGTTTTTCCTTCCCCCCTTCTGTGGGTCAACCTTCTCCACCCTCTACCTTCTGTTCCTGCAGAATCCCCAGAGTTCTGGGTTACGGATGCCATGGGGTGCTCGCCTCTAGTTCTCACTCAACGACCAGTGCAATGAAGGAGGGCTTAAGTTACAGCCTCTTTTGAAAAGGAATTCTACTTTGTTCCTTTAAATTGGCCAAATATCCTCTCCAGACAGCTGGCACAAAGCTGCTGAGAACAAAGGGCAATGATGGGCAGGAGGATTCAGTCCCCAGGCAAAGTTACTTGTTGGGAATCATAAAATCTTTGAGGTGGAAAGGCCCAAAGAAATGGGAGTCCAGCCCGCTCATTGTCTGGGAGTAAACTGGCCGGGATTCAGGCACAACAGGCAAAGCCCCAGGGCAAAAGTAACAGGTACCTGGCATGCCACCCCAAGTCCAGGGGTCCACTCCCACCCCACCATTTTCACTGGTGTGCAATCCTGGGGGAGGCTTTCTGGGGAAACTCCGCAGGATCCTATTAACCTCACCTTGATCCTGAGAAGTAGAAATTCTTGACATATAATACAGGACACCATCTAGCCAGTGCATACTTCAGTCCTGCACACTTGACACTTAACAGGCATGTGTCAGATGAGGGCTGGATAACAGGGTAGCAACCTTTGTGTCGATGACCACACATTCCAGGTTGGTGAATTCAGTGTGGATGTGTGGGCCTAAGCCTCCTAAGTGTATCTGGCTTGATGTACTATGCTGCTATTAGCCTTGTGCAGATGCTAAAAACACAAGCGGAATGGAAAAACAGTGGGACATCGCTACAATGGGAAATTCCTCACAATGAAAGGGAACAGACCGAGGCAATCTATTGGTGTGCTGACTCAACTCCTAGCTACTCTGCTTCCAATCCAGTTCCCTGCTAATGTGCCTGGGAAGCAGCAGACAATAGCTCACATATCTGAGTCCCTGCCACTCATGTAAGAAACCCACTTAGTGTTCCTGGCTTCAGGTTTGCTAGCCATGGCTGTAGTGGGCAAGTGGGGAGTCAGTCAACCATGGATAAAACATATTCTTTCTCTCTCTTTTAAACAATTTTAAAGGTTGATGACATATAGTATATGATTTCATTTCTGTAATATTCTCAAAATGACAACTTGCTGTTGGCAAGTGCCAGGGGCTAGAGTGGAAAGGGGTGAATATGAAGACCACAGGAGTTTCTCTGTGGTGCTGGGACAGTGTAGTACTCTCACAGTGGAATGTCCACATGCGAGAAAACTTGAGAGCTGTGCATGTATGTGGGGCATGCACACACAAACAGAAAGACACTTAAAAAGAAATGATGTGCCAGTAGCAGTTTCCTGGTTTAAGCAACTGGCTATGGTTATGGCAGATATTCTTACGGAAACCTGGGGGGAGGTTGTCTAAGTGCTCTTTGTACTGGTTTTACAACTTATGAATTCTGAACCATGTAAAGATACAAAATTGAACTACTCATAAAAAGAAACCACAAGAGGGCTCATTATTTCAAAAAAAAACCCCATGGCAGATCAGTTTATAATGCCAACAATTATGCCCTAATTTCTCTCTATTTGGATAAAGTGGGCATAAGGGAGGAATGGGAGTAAGAGAAAGATCTAACCCTCTTCACCTGCTTCTCATAGTTAGCCCTGGCAGAGCCCCCTTTGTGTTCTTCCTGCCTCATCTGTGCCCCTTCTTGAGAGCACAGGAAATTCTGATCCTTCACCTAGAGCCTATTAGTGTAACTAAGACAAAAAAAATCCAATAATTGCTTGTGAGTTAGTTGAGCTTCAAAAATGATTTTTGCAGGATCACAATAAAATTTAGATGGAAAACAGCCACCAAATTTGCAGTTTTCAAGACTGTTTTTTAGATCAATGTTTGTGATGTCTCTCCTCCCAAACAAAGTATAACTACTAATATTTAGGAAGTGAAAATGACCTATCCATACTTGTCACAATTCTAACAGGTTTCTGGCAACAAGAGAGAATCAGTGACTGGATCTTTTGGGTTGTGGAACCCACAGTGCCTGGTACATTGTGCATAACAAAGTAAACTTGAGGACACCACATTCTTTCTTTTGACCCCCCATTTGTAATCCTCTGGCCTATTCCTTGGGTTGAGTCATGACTCAAATCTCCACAAATGAGTACTGACTGAAAAGCAGCCCTCCCTCTTAATCCTCAAACCACATAACTCCCTAAAGGGGACAAAACGGTGAGGGCAAAACCCACAATCTGCCCTTGAAAAAGAAAAGGTACCAATTCAAGTTGCTTCAAGACCCAAGAAGCACGTCTTTCTTTCATTTATTTCTACATCAACACTCTGAAGGATAAAGATCTTTCTCATTTCAAGAGCTGTCAATTTGCTTTAGTACCATGTTTTTCATCTGCTTGGGGTAAAGAGGAATTACAAAGCAGGCAAATGAAATAACACTGCCATCTAACATATTTTGGCAATTCAAATTGGGACCAGGGAAAAGGGAAGTAAACAAGGTTGACAGGCCACATGGCACACCTGCGCTGTGCCCGCTGGTCCATTCCTGCTGCTCTGCCTCTTGCTGACTTTCTAACTCTAACAGCAGTCTCTGCACTTTGCCGAAAACTTCCATTTGCTGCATGTTAATGCTTCAAGTATCTTATACCCATTGCATAACTCACACACTTTAGCTTTCTGAAGCAGAAAAATCTCTGAGTTGCTGGTACACCACCACGTGTTGTTACTTTAAATACCTCTGTGAACCAGGACCAGGCAAGCAGCATTCTCCTGTCCACTCAATGCCCATTCCCACATAATTTTAAAAAGACAAATGTTCACCAGAAGGCAGACAGAACAACTCTTTCCCTATCAAGCCAAAGGGCTCCACCAAACAGAACTTAGGAATGAGTAAGAGGAGACTTTCTCCCCCTTCACAATCATCTTTTGCAAATGATGCCCCAGGAAGATTCCCGGCTCACTGATTTACATTTCTTTTTGTTTTTAATGAAATTACTCCTCAGCTGCTCAGATCTACACCCTTTCTCTTTGTAGCTCCAGGCTGGGGTGTTGTGAGTGGTATTCTAGCACAAACAGGGAATATGTGGCCCACAGGTCATGAGAGGTACAGGAAACTGCTCTGGCAAGGAGGACTAGAAATTCAGTAAATCTATAGAGCAGGCTAATTAGGAACTTGATGACTTGGGGTGGCTGGTGAGTGATGTCACAAATACCCAAATGGCTCTTAGCAGTAAAAGGACCATAGGAAGTTCTAGGGCCAAGAAGACCATAGGTGCTGTGTGGCACTTGGAGACTGTTCTGGACCATCATAGAGGAACACAAAGGAGCAAGGCAGAAGCTGCAAGAGCCCAGAAGGCCAGGCTTCTTGGAAGTACTAGTCAGGGAGCCCCTGCCCCTCCATCACCACCGATTGCAAATCAGATGGCAGACGAACAATGGGCCTACACTGCTGTCCATCATAGAATGCCATCTGTTTGTAGCACTACTGGATGCCCCATTTATACAAAGTTTCATGGTTACTCCTCTCATGATGCATGTGTCCATAAGCAATGTTCACTAGCAAATCAACTGGGCCCAGGCCCAACTCTGCCAATGAGACACAGCTGAGTTGTGCTAACAGGTGGGAGAAGCCAGACACTCAAGAGCCACACTCCCTAGGCTCAGATTCTGATTCAGCCATTCCCTGCCTGTGTGACCTTGAGGATGTCATTCAACCTCTAACTCATTTCCTCTAGCTTAGCAAATGCCGCATAACACTGTTAGGGACATTCAAGGAGGTTAATTCCCATGCAGAGTGCAGGCACATACCAAACTAAGCGCCTGCTATTTACACGGAAGACCCAGATTGAGCTCTTGAGCTCCTGGCTTTGGACTGACCCAGCATCTGATACCGTGCACATTTGGAGAATAAAGCACAAGACAGAAGATCTTTCTTTGCCTTTCAAATAAAATAAAAAAGACAATTTAAAATGGAGAAGAGTGGTGGCAGAGGAGGGGATGTGTGCAGCATTATATACAACTCCATTGATTGCTATCAAATGACAGAGACTGCCATTCCCCATGAGCACTGCCCCCCCGCCCCCACAACTGCCTGATCAGGAGGATCCTAAGGGCTAGGCATTCTCCCTACCCTAGAAGAGCCATATCAGCCCCCAAAGGGGTCTCTAGGAAATCCAACACCCAAGATACTGTACATCCCATAGGATTGAGATCCAGAAGGAGACACTATGGAAACTTCATGGAACACAGCATCAGTGTGGCAAACAGCCCAGTGGAAGAAAGAGCTGACAACCAACACAGACAGGGCAGGCCTATCATCTGTCACCAACACAAGGTGTCAACTCCCTTGCCAGGTGGAAGAGGCAAGCTGAATGTAACATTAAAGCCAGGGGAGGTGGTGATAGAAGCAGGGCTAGAACAAGAATAATGGAGAAACCTCTAGTTGGCCAAAAAAGCTTTAGGAATAAATCAGGTCTTGAAGGCTAGGGAGATGCGAGAAGAGCTGAGAAGGCCTGTGTTTCACATGGAGTTAGTGGCGGGATTTCCTTTGGCTGGTGATGCCTTGGGCTGGCAGTTAGAAAAGGAACTAAGCAAACAGAGTACCTCCAGCCTGGCCAATGTGACCTGGCTTTACATTTTAGATGCACTATTGGTCCCTGTGGGCCAGGTAATGCAAGCCTCTTTCAGAAATCTCCTCCTCTACCTTGCCATAAGAGCATTGCTGAAGAGCAGTCCTCTGGTCAGCTGCAATGGCCTGCCAGCTCATCCAATGCTGCTGTCCATCAGAAGCCTTCTGCAAAGTTACTTCCAGAGTTTCACATGGAACAGTAGCACTAGACATTGCATTTCCCCTCCAAATGTTTCTCAAAGGTCAGCCTGTGAATCCTCCATACCCCTGACAGGGCTCTCTGTCCACCTCTCAGATTGGCTGCCAGAGGATCCATGTCCATTTCTGCAATGACTTAGCATCAATCCAACTCAAGCATACCCACAGATCTACAATTTGACTTTGCTTACTGAGGTTGGTACATGGCTCTTCGTTTGTAGTTCAGTGGGTGATCAGTTTAGAAACCTGCCCCAAGGAGAAGAATCTGATAACCAGAAGTACAATGACCAACAGCAAAAGAGGAGACAAAGGCGCAATGAATATTACTAAAGACTCCCCTGCAAAGGAGTAAAATCCTTTGCCAACCTCAGAGTTCACTGGAGGGAGGGACTTGGGAAGAGGGTAAGGAAAATCCCAGGCCCATAGAAATATATCATAAAATGATATATTGACAGGCCTTCTCTTAAGCCTGTAGTTTCCTCAGATAGTGAGGTTGGAGTTTGAAATGGTATCCTACATGTGGGAAACAATGTGGCTCTCCACATTCCCAATACACACATGCTTACGAACCCAGCAGATGAGGGGCAGCAAGCTACAAGATCAGTTCCTTCCCTGGCCCAACATAAGTTCTTTCCAAGAACTGCCAGCCTGACTGGGGAGGTAAGCTCTGTCTTCTTGCTTCTTACGCTTGATAAACAGGTGCCCACACTGGACACCAAGTGGCCACTGTTCCTTTCACAGAAGTCACCATGGAAAGTTCTGTCCTTATTCATAAAGGCTTGAAACTTTTTTTTGGAAACCTTTTTGTTTTGGGGCGGGGGACATCCCCTGTCAGTTATTTTCCAAGTCAGGCAAGACAACCACTCTTATTATTTTATAGTCCTCCTGCATTTGGGTCCAGAAACAGCATCATCAATCTTGGCTACAAATCACTTGGAGCTAAGGCTGGTGATGGTTTCCAAAACTCACATCCACTTTCAAAGGCCAAAGATTTATCACTAGCGAGGATATTCAGAAGAAAATGCCAGAGTCTGAATCTGAGTTCACAGTGGCAGCTTTGAAAATGCTCAGAGCAAAGCAGCATTCTGTAAAAGGAGCACACAGACTCCTACTTGGAAGGGAACACTTAGCAGCCAGAGAAAGCTCTGCTGTTACCGCTTCTAGGTGCTGTGGGGCCAAGGGAGGGACATGCATGGGGGACAAACAGATGGACAGATGCTGAGAAAGGCTGAATAACCAGTAAAAATCTTCCAGGTAAAGTCAGGAGAGGAGCAAGCACAACCCCTCCATAGCAAAACAACAGGAATGTTACAATCCCTGGCTCAGAACACATTTACTGCCTTTATATTTAACAATATCAGCATCTCCTTCATATGTCTTCCACATAGCAGGCATTCATGAGGCTAGGTTAGACCCTCAAGTGCCTAGATGTCATTCACAGGTGCCCCCTGCTCCAGCACACACCCACCATTTCTATACATCTTTTAGCTGTCCTGCAATCAGCTGAACACTCACTGTCTCCAACATTTGTACATGGTGGAAGAAGCAAGGAAATTCCCTTCCCAACTCACATGAATGGGTGTCAAGCTCAAGCTGAGCTCAGTTCTCATCAAAGGGGCTAGACACACCCAGACATCCCAACAGCTTTGAACACCAAGGCAGGCTCCTGGCCCAGCAAGGGCAGCCTACTCCCTAGTTCTCAGGCACAACGGTTGTTTTCAGGGACAGTGACATGACTGCTCTCCCTCTTGGACACCACGACCTAAGCAGTCGAGGAGAGGTGCAATGTTGTGGGCCATCTGGAACATGAGAAGAGGTCACCAGGCATCTCTACCACGTTTCTCTGCATGCAAATACACAGTGGAAAATTACAGAGTCCACTCATCAAGCAAATGAGCTGAAATCACCCCATGGTCTTTCCTGCATCCTAACACAGTCCTCCACCCACTACTTATTGCTAGGGAGACAAGCAGGGCATTGGCCAGCTAGATGCCAAGGAAGATGGGTCCATGCCCTCTGAAGGGAAGGAACTGGTGCCAGTGGCCTGGTCAGGGTCCTGCCCTGCAAAGATCCAGCTAAGGCTATTTGGAAAGAATGCAGCCACCCTTAGCTGGCACGGAGATCTCGGAGGCCTGCCTGTCCTCTCTGCAGACGCCTGCTGGGTAAGTGTAGAGATAAGAGAGTATTACATTAGGATGCTTCCTCAGGCATGAAAGTCTATTTTAAAGAGAGGCTGGAGGGGGGCTGGCGCCAAGAGAGCTGGGGTCTAAGGAGAGGAGGTGACAAGGCAGGTCGCTTTATTTAGAAAAATCTCAGCTACAGATCAGAACTGTGCGTTCCCTGTGAAAGAAAACCCATTTAAGTTTCTCTGGCTCTGGAGCCAAAGAACACACAGCAGGGAACATCAGAATCCCCCTCCACCTTAACTCACTCACCAACTCTTGAACCTACAACATGCCCATTCTAGACGCTGTCCAACCACACCAAGTAAGGAGCAGCATCACCCCAACCTGAAATCGCACTTGCTTTGGACTGGTCTCCCAGGGAGGACCATGTTTCAGGGAAGCCACTCTGGCAAAGCAAGAACTATGTGGGTCTAGCAGGGATTGACAGCTTACTTTCATATTTGTTCAAATTGGGAATACTCCATCTCCCTTTTAATTAAATACACACCTGATCCCCAACTCTCATTCAGCCCACCAACGCTCCCAAGGTTTCTAGGCCCATGTACTCTGTTCCCCTCTTGGCAAACTTCCCTGGCTCCTCTCTCCTTTCTCCTACTCAGTAACTCTCCAAGTTGTCAGCCCACTTGATCTATTTGCCTTTCTCCATCAGTTACTCTCCTTGTAAGAACAGACATCCACCTCCCTATGGCCATCCCCCACATAGCCTCGCTTCTCTGTTGCTGGTCTCTTGCCATGTGGATATTCTGGGACCTTAAACCCCAGGGCATCCTAGCACTGCCCTGCATGCCTTCTCCCCAGCTCTACTTAACCATTTCCCATGGTGCACTCTGGTCCATCCCTCCTTCTCCCACCTTCCCCAGCCCCACTCCCCTCAATCTATGCTTTCAGTTTGGGAAGCTTCAGCTACCTGTGGTCAGCCATGGAGGCATTCTTAGCAGTATGATGAAATCCAGTGCTGACCCATCTAGGATGTGAATCATCCCTTTGTCCAATATACCCACATCACATACAACACCGGCCTATTAGTCACTGGTGAGATGTCTAGATTATCAGATGAACTGAGGGATATCACAGGCCAATGTTCAAGTAACCCTCATTTGCTCTAATAATGGACCCCAAACATAAGGCCAGTCATGTTGCCTATTTGGATATACCAAAGAGAAGCAGTAAAGTGCACCTCTAACCAGTGAAGAGGTGAAAAGTCTCAACATAATAGGAAAATAAAACAAAACAAAACAAAAAAATCTCCAAGTTGCAGTTACTAGGATCTACATTCAGAACTAATCTATCCAGGAAATGGCAAAGAAGGAAAAAGAAATCCATGCTACCTTTGCAGTCAGGATTCCAAAACCTAAGCCGACAGTATTTGCAAAGTGCCTAGTTAGGATGGAGAAGGCACTGAGACTGTGCAGTCCAATACAAGGCTTGGGACACCCTTGGACTTTGGCCTCTACTGGAGGCCTCAAGGACGGGGCAGCTACTGCATTTCCTCCTTTGAAGGAATGCTGACTCTGCCCTTCCCTTATTTTTTTGCAACCTCTTTTGACTTTAGGACCTTGTCATGGTGTCTGGATACTAAGAGGGTTGCCCCGTTTATGGTTCTAGGCCTATCTCTGTTTTCCAGCCTCATACTTCTAGGCCTCCTAACCCTAACCACCCACAACCACACCCGTCTTTGTGCAGTCCACTGCACTGGGTGCCTTCTAGCCCTTGTGTTTATTGTACAGGAGCATGAAAACAGTAGACTGGGTCCCACAGCTGACTTGATGGCCATGATGGAGGACCCAGGCCATGGGGGCTTGCAACAAGGAGGGGACTACAATGAACTACAGGAGGGGAAAGGATTTGAAGGAGAACCCTGTGGCTGGAGAAGCCAAGAGGCCAGGGCCATGATTGGTGGAGCCAACCACCACGTATAAGGACCTATGAAGAAGAAGCACAACACACCTCTTCTGCCCTTGAGCCCAAAGGCTCAGTGACTTCTTTGACTGACAGGGAAGAGCAGCTGTGGGGTCTGAGGTATTGATCTGGGACTTGCAAAACCCAGGCTCTTTGGCTGATGTGCAGAGTGACCTTGGGCCAGCTAACAAATGTGCCGTGCCTAATCTGCTACAGAGAAGGGCTCACAAAACATTTTATTTTTAATACCCACATTACATGCCCATCAGAAACTGCCAGTGAACAAAAAGAAGAAAATACACATCATCATCTTTATCATCTTGTTAACATTATTTTCCACACCTTTGCCTAGCAAAAACAGTATGCAAATATGTAATTTTTAAAAAATGAATTACAGGGCAGGAGGGATATAGTGAAGAATGTGTATTCAAGTAATTTTCCAACCTCCAGTGCTTGGAATTATTGAGACTTTACTCCCAAGTGCATCTCACCAATGATACACAACTCCCAGTCCACGGACTTCTATCAGTCTGTAAGCCACCTCTGACCTGTGATTTATATGACAGTTTGGGAAAAGCCAATTGAGGACAATCAAGGCAATAGATGAGAGACAGGCTTGATGAATGCATGAATGAAAAGGAAAACACCATTGTAATATGAACAAGATTTTAATCACTATACCTAATTACAAAGAAGAGTAAAGCACTAGAAAAAAATTAAGAGTCTCATACAGAACAAACAAAGCAATTAGTTATAAACAGGATTTCGGGGTTTAGAAAGCATGTAGGAGCCCAGACCCAAGCTACCAGCTGTGAGTCTGCTCCCATAGCCACCTGGAGCCACGGGAGGTGGGTTAAAAGGTCAGAGGGCAGCCCAGACACCCCCAGGATTCCAGCAAAGGGTGGGCAGCAGGCTCTTGAGACATGCACATTTTCACTCACACATACACACATACATAGTCTCATCAGACCCTTTTGTCCACAGCAGTGACCCAGCACTGGGTGCCAGGAGGTTTGAACCTGGAGCCCAGACCTTCTGGGAATGCAGCATACTTACTGGTGATGAACACGTGGCAAAGCAACCTGTTTCATGTTCTGTTTCCATCCCTCAGGCTATTAACATGCTCCACCACCAATAATAATAACAGATAATTCTTCCCACACAGTTTCTGTCCTCCTGACACTGGGCTAGGCATTTCATAGCCACCTGATTTAATTCTCCCAGGATGCCTTCAAAGAAGGAGGCACTATTATCATCATCTCCATTTGTAAATGAGGAAACTGGGGAGCAATGGGTTGAGCAATTTGGCTAAACTCACCCTGTTCATGAGAAGCAGAACCTGGATTTAAACCCAGCAGTGGACACTAAAGACCACCTGCTCAAACTCGGCACTGTATCACCCACAACCCGGGGAAAGTAGTACCCATGGCATTAAACCTGGTAGTGAGCCAGAAGTTGTGAGTGAGTTGCCTGCTGCACAAAGACTATTGCAGAAATGGCAACTTGGTTTTGGCCCTTTTTCTTTCAGCAAACCACCCTTTTTCTGTCCACCAGGGAGCTTCCTTCAAAGAGGCTTTGGAACACCCAAGGTCCTGCTGGGCTCCTCGGGGTCTTGTTCCACTCATAATGGTACAGCCCAGGATAAGAGTAGGAGGTGCTCTCTTGTTCCTGAAACAGCATCCTCCTAGAAGCTTGCTGTGCGCCTGAAGAACATCACCAAGTGTCGGAGCTGACCATTGGTGTCTATGGTCAGCTCCAAACTTGAAGCTGGACTGTGGCAAATGCCTGTGCTGTAGGACTGTGCAGCATTCAACCCCCTTGAAGGCCCTAAGACACATGAGGGCTCTGTGCAAGGGCAGGCTCTCTCTGCGCCTGTGCATGAAATCTTCACAAGCAGTGACTCTGCTCATTGCCAAAGGCTGGATTCGGACTGAGCCTGACAGTAGCATGGGAGCTGCACTGCCAGACACACTGTTTTTTTTTTTTTCCACACTGTTCATTCATGCATGCCTAAGAACTTTGCCGAGCACTCCAGCCTGCTTGCAGCAGTAGGAGAGGGTGAAGCCACCCTTGGGGCTGTGCCAGTTCCATCAGCCCTTCGGGGGCCTGGCTAGGATCATGGGATGGCAGTGAAGTCAGGGTGTTGCTGACAGATCTTCCTCCCTTAGTCTAAGCTGGATGGCCATACGAGAGCTGCTAGTGGAGTGTATGTGGCAGTAAACATGTAAACAGCATGTTTGCTTGTGACAAGTCTGGTAGAGGAGCTTGGCTTGACACGGCAAACACCCAGAGACCAACACCAAGGTCAGCAGTGGTCAACTGGGACATAAACACAGTGGTCAAGGGCTCCTGGCTAGGAATATAAAGACTTCCCTTCCCATCTCTTCCTCCAGAGAGCATCCCCCTCCTCCTCGGCCACCCCACCCAGTGCTTCACCCTGTACCTGAGAGTCTGTGGGAGAGCCCACAACATGCAACCCCCTCTTCTGGGTGCTGAAACACAGGCGAGGAATGGTACTCCCAGTCCTGATGTGACTCCAGTGCAAGGGTGAGGCCAACCTCTCCCATCCTAGTGAGTCCAGGACTTGCTTGATCTGTGTGACTTTGAAGTTCGGTCAGAGAAACATACAGGCCCTGGTCTGCCAGGTTGTGCTGAGGCCCCAAGTGGCTATGTAAAGAATTTGACTGCCTGGAGGTGGCCATGACATAAGGAAGCATGAAGCAGCTCCTGCACAGAGACCACATGGGTAGCAGGGGGTGGAGGAAAAAGGTGAGAGGAGGTGAGAGGAGGTGAGAGGAGGAGAGAGAGAGGAGAAAGGGAGGGGAGAGATCTGGCCGGCCTCCCACTGCTATTGCTCCAGTCACCATCTGGCTGTGATCTCAGCAGACACTCCCCACCAGTACTACCCAGCAGACATCTTCCTAAATTCTAGATCCACAGAATCGAAGAGAGATAATACAATGATTTGGCTGCTTCAAGCCAAGGCATCTTCAGGTGATTTATTATGCATCACTAGATAACTGAAACACCAGCTTTAAGAAAAGGTCCTGCACATGGAGGAGTGAGCAACAAGAAGTGCCAACACCATAAGTGCATCCTGGTGCTGACCTCTTCAAGCTAGCCCTTGCTTTGGCCTTGAGTAAAGTACGTGTGCTGGGGATGGGGAGAGAAGACTGCATTCAGAAAAGCCCCACTGCCACTCCCTGAATGGCATCATCTCAGTCCCCACGACATCCTTTAGCAGCCAAGTGACCTTCAAGGAGAGAGTATCCTCCCTCCCCCGACAAAGCCAAGCTAATTCTATGCAAAGATCTTGAGAGCCCTAGCACACAGCCACTTGATGTGCAGAAGTGGAGCTCCCGGGAGCACATCGAGAACCCAGCTCATGAGCTCCCAGGAATCTAGACTAGCATCCCACATTTCACACTGGGGTCAGGGAGCCAACCTCCACCAACCACAAAACACACACACCCAGCGTCCCACAACTTAGAATCACAGCCTTCCAGTCCTCATGGCAGCTCCTGGGAGCAAATTGAGATGGCAAGACCAGCGGCAGCCTAAGCACTCATCATCTTGACAGATACTTAGCTATTCATTTAAAAACAAGTGAGCGAACAAGCATCAGCTGTATTTTTTAATTACTCCTGGATGGGACCGGGAATGCTCTGGCATAATCGGGGTATTGAGATTTTTTTTTTTCCTTTTGAAGACCTTGTTGCAGCAAGAAAAAATACTGTGTTTATTCCAATTAAAACTAACCCTACTTTCAAATTATCTTAGCCACAAAAAGGCAAATGTGAGTTTTTTTCAGTGGGCAATGGGGCCAGCTCTGTGGCGAACACACATCCTTGGACACTGACCTTTCTCTTACTTGGAATATCATTCTCTTGTTTATAAAATGGGAGTCATGAAGAATATTCCACATGTTCCCTTTGGCTCCAACGAAATCTAAGAGCACAGATCTCACTTCCTGTTATGCCATTCTAGTGGGATAGGGACCAAGGACCACTCTTCCTGGGAATGTGGAATAGCTGGGGGTTACAGGGTGTCCCGGGTCTTCACTGGCCTCCCTGGTGCTGTCACCAGCTGGCATGCAGAGTGCAGCAGCTTCCAATCACCCATGTTCCCAGATGCACACCTGGCGCCCTCATTACACAGAACCCCAGGCTCCTCTTCCAGAGCCAGCGCATGCCTCAGCAGTTCTGGGGCAGGGTGCAGGGGCTGTTGTCTACCATGAGGACCTGGGATTTACAAGGCTGAACTTAAAAAACTACAGGCCAAGGGTGGACAATAGCGTAGCCTTTGCACACACAGACTTCATCTCAAATCCTGCCCTGTTGACTTCCCAGCCGTGTGACCCTGAGCAAAACACTCCATTTCCCCATCATCTCTGCACCCCGACATCCTCTTCTTGAAGCACACAGCTGTGTGGCAGAGACATGGTCCTTAGCCTTGATTCCAAAGCGAGACAGCTCAGGGTGCTTTTCACAAAGCCCCAGGAGGCACATTCTCAGAAGACAAGTGCAGCAGGGAAAGCACCACCTGAAAGGACCCAAAGGAAATGCTGACCACTGAAAATGTTCACATCTCTCCCAGCTTATACGAAGAGTGAGGGTGAAAGCTGTATTTAGCCACCAACAAAACAAGTTGTAATTGTACACCTGGCAGGTGGATAATACCAAAACACATAATAAGAGGATTATGGTCAGTCGAAAGCAGTATTTCTACAAGCTTCTGGGTGCCCTGCCTTGCACAGCTGTGAGCTGTGTTCTCAGCCCTCACCCCTTCACCGGGACCTCATAGTCTAACTGATGAGGAGGGCACTAAGAGGCAGGAGGTTGCAGGGGGAGGTTTGCCAGGTGCCCCTGCCTCCCGGCAGCCACGCTCCCTCCTCCAGAAGCAGGTGGGGAAGTGGTGTACCTGAGTGCTCCCATTTATGGCCGGACACTTGGGCTGGCCACAGCAGGGCACTGCAACCAAATGGGTGACAGAGCACATTAGCTTGCCTCCTTCGCTTGTCAAAACAAGCTCTGGAAGGTGGCAGTGGTAGTGGGCTGAGAAAATGCAATCAGAGGATCATCGCATTCGTAAGCGGCATGGCGGGGGTGACAGGGACAGGAGGTGCAGGGGACCTAAAGGATCAGGCTCAAGGTGGTTTGGGGGGGGAGGGCAAGCATGAAAAACATTCAGCAGAAACGTTATGAAAGCTGGTAGTATCCTACAGCTGTAGATGGCAGAAGGTCCCTATTTCCATGTTCTGCAGGGCAGATGGCCAGTGTGGTGCTCAGTGGTAGGGGCAGGAGTCCCGGCATCCCCTGAGTGATTGACACACCAGCCCTCCCGCACTCCTTGCCTGCTCCAGTAACTACCCATAGTATGCCAAAACGACACAAACGACAATAATTAAGCCCAGATCTCTGTGGATCGTTCGCAGTGATAATTCCACCTTTGTATTTCAGCTTCAGATAAACTCCTTTTGTTCTGTCTTATAACACAGATTCTAGTATCATTCAAGTATATTAACTGTAGCCTATTACTGTCACAAAAAATGCTCCCTGAGCCATAGCAAAAGACTCCCCAGACAAAACTTTATGTCATGTTAATCCAAGCTTTAATAACTATGAGGATATATAACTGTATTCTAATTGTGCTCTGCATTCCTGCATACAAAAACAGGAGATATCAAAAATGACAGCACCAGATCTCTTCAAATAAAGAAAGCATTAATTCCCCACTCAGGGTACTGGGATGCTAGGGTGAAAGCATGCATGTTTATTTCAGGAAGGAAATTTCATGGGGCAGGCATGGGACACACCAGAAATCCAGTGTGGAAGAGGGGAAAGGAGGCATGAAGCGGGTGAGAGGACAAAGCCCAGGTGTCCCAAGGAGCTGTGAGACTCCCAGACTCTTGCCCTAATCTGAAGGCAAATTCAGTGGCCAAACCCTGCTACTAGCAGGCCTCTGCGTCTCCCTGCAAAGAGAGCACAAAGGCAGACTCACATGTGGGTTTGGAATGGCTCACACTCTCATCTTCTCCAAGTCTAGGGGTGGGGGGAGGAGAGGAGGGGACAGCACCCTGCTGGGTGACATAAAACTGCTCCAGGCCTCCCTGACCTTGCTCTTTGCACTTTTTCACTGTTGTTCACCATTTCCTGATGTGCCTCGTAATTTCCTTGCCTGGAGCTCAGCTTGGCAACAGCCAGCATTTGTTTGTTCTGTTCACTGATGGATCCCTGCCACCCACGGGGTGCCTGGCACATGACACAGGCTCAGGGCTTGCTGAATGACCAGGTGACACTGCTGTACGGCTCAGGGGCGGGGCCAGGAGGGGTCCCTTTAATTCACTCAGCCTCGATTGCCTTAACTGAGCAAAAGTGGCCAATACCTCCTTCCTGGCACTGCTGAGTGGATTAAACAGTAGGTGTAAATGGAACTGGAAAAGTGCCTGGCACGAGTGGGATGCTTAGTTTAAGTTAGCCTGTGTAGAGAAACAAGACCCCTATAAGGGTGAAGATGCACTCTCATTGCTCAGAACAAACAGGGCCGCCCACATCCACCCTACTCCCGCCCTGCCCAGTGCAATCCCCCTTCTTCTAAAACATATCTACCCCCTGCACTTCTTCAACCCCACTTCAGGTCCACAGCCTGCCTCCTGGCACCAGACAAGAAGGAAATGTTATGCTCTGTGGGGGTATTGCTGCATCGCAGAGTAGTCTGCAAGTTCAAAACAAGAGTGGACCCATCAAAACCTGCTGGCCCTCAAGTTACCTCTGAACAGTCAGGAGGCTACACTTGAACATGCCTCTCTTCCTGTGGATGGTGAGAACGAAGCAGCACGAAATGCATGTCGCTCTAGCCACCAGAATGATTGCTCTCTGTTCTTTCCCTTCTCTAGGCTCCAGCTGCCTTGTCTGTGAAGGGGGTGACAACAATAACCCTCACTGCTTTATCGCATAGGTGGTCATAAAGATGAAAAGTGCTCGTAGAGAGGTAGCGCCCAGAGCTCTCAGCTTGCGGTTGGGAGACGCTCACTCCCAGGCTCTTGCGAACCTCTCATCTTTGCAAATAGAATAATAGAGATGGACACCTTCCCTATCCTGCCTGCCTGCAGGGTTAGGACTTCACAGCATGACAACCACTTTCACACCTATGTGGAAGGGACACGGAAATGCCCTCCAGGGTGGGAGTTGCAGAGTTCACCTCCATTGCAGGCTGGATAGCTGCGGGAGGTTCTCTCCCAGCACATGGGGTCTTAAATCCATTTCAGATTGTTTTCCTGGGCTGCCATGGCACAGCACATAAAATTTCTTCATGCAATGCTGACACCCCACTGAGTGCCAACTGGAATTTCAGCTGCCTCACTTTTGATTCAGCTCCCAGTTGATGCACCTGGGAAAGCAGCATAATATGGTCCAAGCACCTGGGCACCTGCTACCCTTTTGGGAGACACAGATGAAGTTCTAGCTCTTAGCTTTGGTCTACATCAGATCTGGTTGTTGTGGCCATGTAGGGAGTAGCAGTTGGAAGCTCTCTTTTCCCTCACTCAGCCTTTCAAATAAATTTAAAAACAAACACACACACCCAATCTGCACTCTTGAATACCCTCCCTTGGTGAGAGGGGCTTTGAAGGTAATAGGGTACACACCCCAACATGGTATGAGCCAAATGCAGGGCCTGCAATCTGCCCACATGGGCCAAATCTCTGCCAGGCAGGTGTTGCTTGACTGATGGCTGCACAGCCAGCCTCTTTATTGATACTTCTGTAACTTTTTAACAACCAAAGAAGAAAAGAATGAGGAAGTGGCAAGTCAGGGCAGTGATTTCATTCATCATCTTCTTTTTTTTTTTTCTTTAGACCAACTATGAGAAGAGACATTATCAATTATGCAACCAGATTTTATCATGAGACCAATCTTCAAGTTATTTCCTCTGTCAGATGCCAATCAGTGTAAACCTTTGCACTTCCCTCTTCCCAAACTCCTACAAGGTAACCACAGGCAGAGGAGAGATGGACGCTGTCCTGGTCCTCAGAACACGGGGACCGGTGCTCAGGAATCCAGTGCTAAGGCTCGAACATGTGCCTGGACCCCACTTAGACTCCTCTTGAGAACAGCACCTGAGAACAGAAGCCTTCTCCCAGCATCTACAGTCAATGCTGGCTCAGTCCATTTTTCAGTTCTGTTGGAAACCAACAGAAACTAGAGGAAGAACCAAGATGTCCCAAAACAGACGGAGGAGCCAAACATTTCCTCCCTTCCACAGGCTGTCCCCGGCATGCCAAATGCATGGAAAAGAGGCACTGTTTAACTCAGTAGCTACTGCTATTTCCTCAATATCCATCAAAACGACCCCCTGCCCCTCCTGCTTCCAAACACACAGCAATGACTGCCAAAGACTTAGATACCTATTTGAGATGCCTCAGTATTGATTAGGTCAAAAGCTACAAGGCTTTTATTTTCTGATTCCTTGACCTTAAAGGGTCCAAGAGGACTTATCCAATATAGTATTGCTGCAGTGAAAATAACTGTGGGATAAAAGGGACTCAGTAATTCACGCTGTCCCAATTTTTACCTGTCTATCATCTCAAATGCTCATGTAGGATGTCTCACAAATCTTTTTCCCGTTTTTCATGGGGATTACCGGGACCCTGATGACAGAACAGCTGTCTTGCTTTACTAGGGAAATACTGTCGAGAATTACAAATGAAGGACTTGAATGATTCAGAACATCAAAAATCAGCCACTATTTTTTTCATCTTTGCTAATATGTGAACTTCAGCTAGTAAGCTTGGTTTAACCAAAAAAAGTTAAAAAAATAAAAACCTTAATCACAACTGATTTAGGTGGTCTCAGCAACAAATTACAACACTAACACAGTACTCAGAGCAGCCATAGGTTCTAAAAGAGCAAAATGATGACATTCAGGGCAATGCTCATCTTCCCCCTGGCTAGCGCTGCAAATTTACCATCAGAGGAGGAGAACCAAGGTAACGCCACCACAGCAGAAAGGCTGAAGGATGTCCACAGTGGTGGCTTCCTGTATGCCTTGATAGTGCTGACTCCAGGCGGAGGGGAGAACTGCCACCTGCCCCACTGTGGTGTTGCTCTTGCTCATGCCGGGAATGCACAGAAAGGGAGGCTGGCAGTCACTCTATCAGATCCACTCCCACCAGACTCCAGGTGCCACCAGAGGGACCTCTCTCCTCCAAAAAGACCCCCTTCGCCCCAAAAAGCCTGAGACTGCTGGAGGTATGCACCAGGAGCTGCGCCCTGCACCCATTCAATACATCTGAGGTGTATTCGCACCACAAACACTAAAGCCCAGGTTGGCTACCTCTTGACCAGGTGATCTCTTGAGCTGCTTCCTGGCGTCTCAGCCACCCTGAAAACTGTCCCTGATGCCAGGGTCAAGATTCTGCTGAATGGTGGCTGCACAGGGTCTGGATGTCCTAGGAGTTAACACCCTGGATCCCCAGTTCCAACACCCATTGGCTCCAACACTTGCTCTTTCCAACTCCCCCGCTCAGCTCTGTGCCTGAATGTACTCTCAGGGAGGCCTCAGCTTAGTCTTGAAAACAGTCTAGGAATCAGGCAGATGCAGGTGAGGTTACTCGACAGGAGCCAGAATCAACTGCAGGGGACTTCCCACGTCCCAGGGCAGCCAACAGTGGTGAATGTGATAGCCCCTGAGGATCACTGAGTATTTCCTGGGTATTTCTTCTATATCCACCTTCCATCTGGATCATTGGCCAAGGGCTTGGCACAGGATGCCAGTATACACCTTGGCTCCAAGGAGTCTGGGCCATTCTAAATGCCACTTCCAAGAACTAAGCTGCTTCTGGTGGTGAAGAAAGGAGAAAACAGAGAAGAAAAAATGAGGGACAAGCAAGCAAAGAATGCCAACATTCCCTCAGAATGCCAGTCTGTCCCTCGGTACAATCTGGAAGACTGGAACTGGGAAGCAGGGGCAGACAAGGTGTTCAACGAAAGTCCCATGCTTCGTGCCCTATGGGAACTGGACAGCAAAGCATCTGGCCAAGCTCATTATGGCCAACTTGGGGCCTCTGGTATCTTGAAACATGAGCTATGGCATTGGATTCCAAATGGGCCTCCTTTGCCATAGGTTAACTGCCTTGCTTTGGGAACCAGGACATACAAGTGACTGCAACCCAACCACAATCCTCCTTGGCTAACTGGCCACTCACCCAGGTGGTCATGAGCTGGCTCTGGATGATAGAGCGTAACTTTCAAAGCAGCCATCCCCCATCAGCAAGAGACAAAGCTCAGGCTGTCCCCAAGTCTCCAGGCTCTAATTAGATGGTGCTTGTGGATGCCTTGCCAGGGGGGATCTGAGCAGCTGGAAACACAGCACCTGCCAAGGACAGGCCTGTAGGCCTGGGGCCATCTCAAGACACTTGGCAGGCTTTATCAGGTCTCAACAACAGAGTGGGACATGCCAGTATTAGTTTTATAAGATGGTGCTCCAGAGGAGAGCCTGTTGTTAAATAGTCTATACGTGGAAGGAAAGAACAACTGTGTCTCACATGCCAAGAGTTTTACATATGTCTTTTCATCTGCATTACTGTCACCCTTCCAAACAGGCTCAGTATAACCCACTTGGCAGATGAGAAAATTGAAATTGGGGAGATTCAAGAGCTTTCCCTGGGAGAGCTCTGGGTCCATGATCTTTCAACTCCAGTGGCTCTCATCAGTACATGCTTATTCATCAAAGTAGAAGCCAAAAGGGCTTTTCTAAGTCCATGAGTCTCCCATTAGAATTTAAGGCAAATCCAATTCATTCTTAAGGTCCTATCACCTGGATATCCCAACTGCCACTTCACTTGGCTGCTCACTCCATTCCTAGTTGTAGCTCCCACCAAGGCTGCCACCCACGGAGGGACCTGGACTTACAAATGGATGCACCTTTTGCTTTTCTTCTTCCTACCAAAGGCTTTGCCACCTGCAGAATGGGGCTGTCATAGGTCAAGGTCAAGTGCCTTCTGGGTCCACAGCCTCATCTCTCCCTGCATTCCCGCAGGTAGGCACACATTTAAAAGGGCAAGAGTTGGGTGGTGAGACAAAGGGGACCATACAGTGGCTATGTCACCTTTGGTGTCAGGCACAGAGTGGCTCCTATTGATGGTAACCAAGTGAGAAACAGCAGGACATGCTAGGGATGAATTCAGGAAAGAAGAAGTGGAGGATACAAAAAGATGGACCACCACTGTTGAGTCCTACTGGACATACAAACCATGATGGTCCTAGGAAAGCTACTGGGCTACCTGGGCTGTCCTCAGGGCGGCTCTGTCCACCAAGCCACTGGTCTGAGCCAGAAGCCTCCCTGTCACTTGGGAATTCTGAAGCTGGTGCTCAGGGCCAGTAGCTCAAGTCCAAGGGCTGCTGCTTCCCAGCCCAATAGACTTGCTCTCTTCTTCCACTGCTCCCTCTCTTACTCTCCTCTGTAAGCCCCTGTGAGCAACAGCCCACTGAGCTAGGCAGGCCCCAGCTTCCAGTCACCGCCCTCTCTGCGCCCGTGGCAACCCTCCCTGATGGCACTGACGCCCTCAAGAAGTTCTATCAGATCCTGCTGCCAATCCCACAGGCCCACTGGCTCAGGAAGCTGGAAAGCCCCCTGGAGAGCTAATCCAACTCCTTCCTCTGACAGATGAGGGTTACCTGGGCCACACTGCCTTGGGGTTTGCCCAAGGCCACTCAGCCAGATGGCATCAGAGCTGGAAGCAGAACCCAGGGCTCTTAATGATCCTTAATGGCTCTGATGACACAAAAATGAGCATGAAGGGGCTGCCTTGCTGGGCCAGAGCTGAGAGCGGAGGCCTCAGCCCCTGGCTGGCTCCTGGCAGTGCCTTTCTCCAGCGACAAGAAGCTCTCGTGGGAAGGGCACTCAAAGCTCCCTGCCAGCACTTGTCCTTCTTCCCCTTGCCACGTCTACCCTCTGCCAGCTCTGATGTGCTGTCATTGCCCAGGATCTGAGCACATTTCTAAGCCATGTTTCCAGACCTGGAAAGTGCAAGGTGTATACTACTGCACCCTCCCCCCAAAAGGGGGAGAACTAGCAAGCCTCTGAGCCCCCATCACCCACTTCCACCCCCAGGTTCCAACAGCCCCCAGGGTAGGTGATTAAATATGACAGCAGGCAAAAAACATCTGTGCAAAGAGGCAAATTTCAACCCATTGCTGATTATCTTTCATTATTCAACTGGGCTTCTGCGGATGCTGAGAAGGCGGATGTTTAAGTCATATGGAAATACCATTTCCCCCTGGGACATGAGGGAGGAGATGATGTGGTTATGTACAAATGAGTTTTCCCTTTACTTTCTCCAATGATCTTAGTAGTACTCTCCAGAGAAATGAGGCCAACTCTTGGACCAGCAGGGTCATGAGGGACAAGTAGATGCCCTGGGTAACCTCCTTCTAGTTCTGTCCTTCTGGACTCTCCCCTACACACTTCCCAGAGGCTGGCCAAGGACCTTGCAGAGTTAAGCCCTAGGAGGAGCTCCCAATATAATGACATGGTGGACAGACCAAAAAATTCTTGGGAAGGCCCTGGCCTAAGGGCACAGAGGTGAGGCACAAAGCCCCAGGGGACTGCGGATGAAGGAGGTGGTGGGGGGGGGATAATGTCAGCAGAGGCATCAAGTGACAGAGTATGGTAAGAGAGGAGGGGGCTGGCAGGCTTCCTGGGGCCTGTTGGCCCAGGGATGGATATGGGGGCTCAGACAAAAGGAGCTCCAAGCAGAGAACACAACATATTTAGAGAGATAGAGAAGAGACAAACATGAGACTCCAGTTTGATGTAGGAAGGCACAGCCATGGTGACAATACCTTGAAGAGCCTCACTGGTCTTGCCAAGGGACTCAGGCAGAGTCCTCCTGGTCTGGCTGCACACACAGGATGGACCAGAGTAGGCCAAGGCTGAAGTTCAGGAAGAGAGTTTCATTACTTGGGGAATGAATAGTGGGCAAATAAGAGCTAGTAGCAAGGTACCTGAGGAGAAAGTCAAGCAGTGTTTGCAGCATAGTATAGCAGAAGGACAAAAACTGTGGGGACAAGAAAAAGGGAGGTATCACTGAGACAGGGCACACATGGACAGGGTTTAACTACATCCCTACCCTGCTCAGTATACCCGGGGTGGGTCCCAAAGCAGTACTTCAACATGACATCAAGGTCCCCACCACCTGGCTTGGCAGTCTTAGGAGCTGGCTCCATGGAGCACAGCCCTGGATGGCTCGCTCACTGTACCTCCTCACTTACACTGGGATCCTAAATCCCTGTACTTCCCACATCTGGACCTGAGGGTCATGTGATCCCTTTGTCTGCAGAGGGGGATGTTATAAAAGCCATCAGATAGAATGCTTACATCCCATATCAGAGTGCCTGGATCAAGTGCTGGCTCTGCTTTGGATTTAGCTTTCTGCTAATGCGCACACCCTGGGAAGGTAGCAGATGATGGCTAGAGCACTTGGGTCCTTGCTACCCACGTGGGAGATGCTGGCTCCTGACTCTGACCTGGCCCAGCTATGCCTGTTGTGGGCATTTAGAGAATGAATTGGTAGATAAACCGATTTTTCTCTCTCTAATCCTTCCTATTACTCTGCTCTTCAAATACACATATACCTATACATACATACATAGTGTCTACAAATGAAATTCAAACTAACTTTCAAGTCTAGTTCAACTGTCAGCTCTTCCCCTCCCCACCTGGCCAGTTTCCCTCTGCTCATTCACATGTGCCCAGTACTATCCTCACTATGGTGTCTGACTATCTTACCCACCAGATTGTACAGGCCCTGCAAATATGGGTATGGGTGACTTTGTTTATCTTTAATGGCCGTGCTGCCACTTTTGAAAGACTGAGTCCTCAGTCAGTGAAATATCACAGAACGCAATGCCCAGTCTAGAAATAAGAGAGCTCTTTCCAACTGACTGCCATTTCTACCCTCAGGATGGGCTACCACTCATACCCGGGACTCAGAACCAGCAACAGAGCTCAGAATTGACTGCCTCACAGACTACTTATCCAGAGCACAACTAAGTAGCCTGCCCCCCAGCAAACATGCTTCACGCACACACATACACACACGTGACATAAATCCCACAGATTTGAATATAATGGAAGGAAATCACTTTCAGGTTCTCTCTGACATAGAGGTTATAGAAACTCCATTTCCTTCATAATTCCAGTAATCCAAACTACCTTCAAAGCCCTATATTGGCAGTAAGAAAGCCTCATTTTGCAGGGCTGGGTTTCTGTTTTCTTTACCCTTCCCTATAGAAAGGAGACTCAGCTCATTTGGATTAACTGGAGTGAAAAGAAAGCACGATCTCCGCTCTAATTCCACAAGGCTAGGGAGCCCCTCATACATTCAGTTCTGGCTCTCAAACGTGTGTGAACCTGTTGATTAGAGAAAGGGTATTGTCTGCATTTGCCAGGAGAGAAAAAAATATCCCTATGATGTTCCTCCTTCACCACCGGGCAGCGAGACACCACTCCCACCCACATGGGTGTTCAAAGTCACACAGTCATTTGCATGAGTGGAGAACAGTCATTTCCGAAGCAGCAGAAGCTGTTATTCTGACATTGCACGCTTGGGAGGTGGCTGGGGGAGTAAGTCTGGTTGGAAAAATACACACACACACACACACACACACACACACACACACACACACACACATACACACCCTCTACCTGCCCCTGGTTCTGATGGAGGGAAGGCAGCCAGGCCTGGTACATGAGTCTCTGAGAACAGTCGGCCTTTAGGTATGGAGTGGCTCAGCATACAGGTGAAGACTTTCCTGCCATCTGTCCCGATGGCCTCTTCTACCCACTGACACCTTCAGCCTGGAGCCCAAGCACATAGCTCCAAGGAGCCCTTGTGTCATGACATGACAATCCTGCAGTCAAGCCCACTTCATCTGGGAGACTTGGTGCATGGCTGGAGAGTCCAAAACCTTATCCTCCCTACTAGAGGCTCTTCTAGGCAGAGCTGGGGAGAAGGAGGATCAGTGCACAGCAAGGGAGCCTGCTGTACTGCTGTCCCTGATAGCCTGGACCACTGCAGGGTCTCCTCCTCAGAACAGCTCCATGCTTCACAAGTCACATGTACCAGGGCTACCACCACCATGTCCTGTGTGTGGCTCCCTCCTGCATAATCCATTATTCCTTTTTGTGGCAATGAGTATGGTTTTTCCATATATGCAAGCAAGCAGCAGAAATGAAAACACAGATCAACACAGACCCAAGAGAGCTTCCCTTGCTCACCCAAGCAATCTTTGGAAATATAAGAACTTGAAGCTCTGCACTTGGTAGACACAGAAACATTCAAGGGCAAGGTCTCCATCCCCCCCGGCCCCCATCTTTTTTCCTGCTAAGAGCCATTTGGATATTTATAGCCATACAAAAACACCAACTTCAAAATTAGCCTGTTATAGACTTACGGAACTTTGTGTCCTGCCTGTAGTTGCCTTGGCAGGACCAGACCAAATAATGTCATGGACATTCCCATCCCTGCTGTAGAACGTGCACTGAAATCAACAGTGTGGCCTGTGGCTTCACAACCAGGCCATTCATCCTGAGACGACAGCAGTTCAGGCCTCTTCAAGACTGAGCAGGAAGGACATTCTGGGTAAGAGCCTCTCGAGGAATACACACTGGACTGAGTGCTTAGCTCTGCAGTGAGCCCTTACTATAGGCCAGAGGCTCATGAGGGACCCTGGGAAGATGTGGCTTGGCTTGAACAAAGGCTCACCTGCCAGTGGCCAGAGGATACCTGCACACAAGAGACACCAACAAAGTACCAGGTTGATGGGGGAAGAGTGTAACCAGGTGAAATGGTAACATTTCTGACTGGGGAGCAGTCAAAACAGCCACAGGAGATCTGAGCGATACTGGGACAAGTTAGATGAGCTGCCAGTACCCGCCGGAGCAGGAGAAGTTGGAAATATGACTGGCAAAGGAAACAGGGACACACACACCAGGAGGTCCAACCACAACACAGTTCAGGTGCCTACTGAGGGCCTTGTTTGCATGTGGGAGCCTAGGGGACCCAGGGGCATCATCAGGCAGAAGAGTGACTTGTCCACAGACCACAGTGCACCAGATGAGGAGAAGTATACAAAAAGGCAGGCAGTCACTGAACCAATCTAAATAAAATATGGATTTCTATCATCAGAAGGGAGGGACAAAAGTGGGAGAAAAAAGAAAGAGCTGAGATATCTGCGGAACATTCTTGATTACATGTCTAGAAGATCACTGCACTTTCAAGCTTGGCTTCTCCCCAAAAGCAGTCAAGGGCGGAGATTGAGATATACAGCTATTTACATGGAGGTAACACTGGAGTGCAGCTGGAGGGAGATGCGGCAGGACATAGAGCCCTGAGGATAGCTGTTTGGGGGACAGGAAAACAAAGAACTGGGAATGGAGAGGAACGTGGACAGCCAGAGTACAGATGATAGGAGGAGGGGGTTCAGTGAGGCCTTCCGAGCCAGCAACCTGGGTTTGAATCCTGGCCCTGCTGCATCTCAGCTTGAAGACCTTGCAAAAGTGTTGTAACTTCTCCAACTATAAAACTAGCTCTCAGCTCCAAATCCCTCTTTTAGACCTAGCACTGGTTCCCAGCCAGGATCTGCTTAGAGGGGGTGTCAGAGGAGCTGCAGAGGACAAAGAAGGGCCTGGTTCCTTCCCAGCAGCCTCTGGTGAGCAGCACCCCAGCACTGCTTCCTCCTCCTACTAGCCAGTACCTTCCAACACTGGCAGTTATATCCAGTCTGCTGTTTGTCCCAACACTTTAGGGCTGGTGACATGCACTGTCCACTCAGAGATACCAGTAACTCCTCTCCGGTCTTGGGTTCTTCCTCCTCCAAACAACTCCGTTGGGGTCATTCCTTATCTGCCTGGGGCAAGGAAAGTGACATAGCTTCCCATCCAGTGGCTAACTACAACAGTGGTTCTCCAAAGCAGGGCTCTGGGCCAGGAGCATTCATACCCTCAGAAAACTTTCTGGGAACGTGAATTGTGGAGTGTCCCAGAAACTCTGGGGCAGAGTCCAGCAATCTGTATTTGAGTTAGGCTTTGTAGGTGATTCAGACACATTTCAATAAGAGACTGTCCCTGTAGCCTTTCACTCATCAGATTAACTGTAGCTCCCATTTACAATCCTTTCTTTGAATGCAACATGTGTTAGAATGCTAACATTAATACTGACTCTCAGTACTATTTGAGGTCACAGAAGCCAAATGCAGGCATGAAGAGATCTTGGTCGACAGAATCAAATGAGCCATGGTACCCCTTAGGGTGGTGGTGTTGTCCTCTCAGAGAAAAGTTTCCAACTCTGACTGCAGGGGAAAATACCCTAATGTATACACATGGCCAGATTCTCTTACAAAGACCTTCCTTGAGTTTACCCCTCCACAGATGCCATGCAAAACCACTCCATCTATCATGCTGTCAGAATGAGCTGAGAAATTCTTAACAGTGTGTCTCACTCACACGAGAAGTTCAAATAGCCCAATGTCCTGGGAGGTCTGGCTTTCACTTTGCCAAGGCAGGCACACTGAGGTGGCCTACGGTGGCCCTCCTAACAGCACAGCACAGGGAATCAGTACAGGGACATGGAAAGGCTCCTTGAATCATGCAGCCAAATCCCTCAAGCTTCCCACGAGATAGAGAGGAACTTCTCCAAGGTCAGATGCCCACCACTGTCCCTGCCAACAGCAACACCAAGTTTCCGATCTCCCCTTGAGCCCAAACTCTGTTCAACTCCATTAAACATGAGTGACAACTTTGGCCCTACCACTCAAATTTCTTAAGCATAGGTGAGCAAGCAGCATACTACCAAACCGTAACTGCGTAGATGAAGACCATAATAAAAGTATAACTGGGAAGAGCTCAGAAAGAAGCATGACTGCCGGCAGGCAGTCTTATTTACCCATCAAAATAATAAATGAAGTCAGTCATTTACTGTAGCGTGGATGCCAAAGAAACTGAACCTTCAGTAGTTCCAGCATCTCAGGAGACAGGCACACCACTCCAAGACAGAGTTCCTAACATGTTAAACAGATTCTGACTCAAACCCTGAGACAGCTAGGCGTCTTCCAAGACACGATAGCCACTGTGAGATCTCTCTTTGAAGTTCCGGCAGATCTCCCTGGAATTTGCCAGATAAAAGCGCAATTTATCATGAGGTGCAAGGTTGTGCGCAATGCCATGTTTCACCTTCCAATAGGATTTTAGCCTCTGGCCTGGCTCCTAGTTGGGCTGCTAGACAGATTTACTTCCATGTTGAGGTGTCCTAGCAACAGAAAATCAACAAGGAGCGAACTGTTAAATGAATAATTTACTGATTTCATAAGAACCTGTCTTGCAATTTATAGTTCTATTATCCTTCCTAACCATGTCTTAACACCTTTGTGTAAAGGCTCCGATCAAGCTGAACGTCGTTGGCAAATATAATCAGCATATACAACCCCGAATCCAGCCAACAGGTGTAGATTGATTCTGACAGCAACTATGTCCCCTGGAGGCCAAAGTCCTACCACTTCTGTCTTGCTCTTGCTTTTTTGTGCAAAGGAGTAAAACTTCGGGAGCAAATGACCTCCAAGAGGCTGTACCTTTCCAAATGAAATGTGTTGTCTTCCTAGGGCTATTTGGAACCAATCAAGTCAGAGCTGAGTGGCATTTAGACATATTATAGGGAAGAGATATCAGCTACAATCTACCAATTGTCACTTAAAAAATTCCCAAAGAGATCTAGTTACCAGTCTAGGAGAAGGAGGGGAAAGGCGGCAAAGTATAGTTTCAATGACAATTTTGGTATTTTGCAGGCTCTCTCAATATCAGCAGTGTTACCATTTTAGTGGCAAAAGCCCATCTTGTCATTCAGCTTCAATTTAAAAGTTATTTATGAGGAAGACAATACAATGAAAGTGGGCTTATTTGCTGACTTATTTATTTGGGTGGAATAGGTTGCAGATTATTTTGGTTCTATGCTTTTCAGCAGAATGGACATATCTTTTTGCAATGCATTCAGTGGTGGCAGCAGCTCTGCAATTTCCTTGAGAAAATCAAGCTGGGAGATGTAACCACCAACTACAGAGAAATGCAGACTTTAGCACTTGGTCAACAACTCAGATTTCCTCTCATGCAAGATGGCTCAGGGCCTAGGGGATGTCCCTGCACAGGTGGGTGATCACATGAACCCAGAGGAACTGGGTCTCCCATGCTGTGCAGCTGACCACCCTGGAGTTGCCCTCTCAAGGTCACTGGCAACACAAACCCTCTCCTTTCTCACAGTAGGCCACCTAGGAGGAAACTCTGCAAGTGTCCACCTCACTTTCAGGGTCAAGGTTTAAAGGCCAACAGCTTGACCTCTTTGTTGCAACTCACATGATATTAAGGAATCATGGTCCTGCAACTGGGACATGGGCTGGCAGGATAATGAACACCTGCAAGTCCCTCATGCAAACTTCATGGCCCCAAGACTAAGACAGCTGGTCCCAAAAGGTAGGATGCGGCCTTTGTGAGATCACAGGATTTGGGGGCTAAGTCCTTTTCTGCAGTCTGTTTATGGTACAGCACCTCTGTAGCTGAGGTCTAAAACCCAGCCAAGCATAGGCAGAGGTGGGTCTGTTAAGTCCTGCTCATGTGACCTGGCCTCTAAATTCTGAATGTATTATTCAAGGGCTTAGAGGAAGGAAGCTTTGTGATGAAAGTAGAAAGAACTCTCCTCCAGCTTTAAAACCCTCATGCTGCCGGCTGAAGCCTATAACTCTGCTAATGGCAATAAGGTCCTGTTGGCTGGCTTACGAAATGCTAATGAAGTTGTACTTCTTTTTTAGTTTATTTTTACATGTTAGGTTGAAACTGCTATCACTGTAACTCTTTGTATGTTAGCTTCATCAAGCATACAGCACTTTGTCCTACAGACTGGTAATAGGAGCTGGGAGGATTACTGGCATTTCAGGTGTTCCAGGCTGCAGGTGGATGCTGACAGGATCCCAGACACATGACTGGACCTGCACAAGCCTCAATTTTCCCACACAGAAGAATCAGACCACTATTCTTCATACCAATCATCAAGTATCAAATGGACCACATATGTCAAAGGCTTGGGGAGGTCTATGTGTAGCACAAAGTAGGGCTTGCTAATAGCAGCTTAGACATGGCCAGGGGGTCCTTGCTGTCTAGGTGACTCCAGGATTCCAACAAAAAACACACAAGAATCCAAAGTTCAGGGGCTCCAAAGTATGAACAGATGTACCTGAGCCCCTCATCACCACTTTGTTCTACTTAAGAAACAAATACCGGGGTGCTGATACTTTTGATGTGTGTTGTGAAAGAAATGTTGAATCATACACGCATACTTACATACACTTTTATGCATTGGAGATATATTAACCAAAGTAAAGGTAAGAAAACAAAATTCATTCTGGAAAATAACAGCCCCAACATAATCAGGATCACTGACTGAATCCACGCAAGAAGAGTTAAGACCAGAGTTTAGAGGCCCAGGAGAAACTTGGGTTTTGAGCATAACCATCCTTTCCCCACCTGTAGATACCATCAAAGGAATGAAGATAGTGCTGCTTCCATCACTGCAACACTTGTCTAAGTCCATCCCCACTACATGGTTTGGGGAGTGCAGGATTCAGACCAGAGCACCAATACCCCTGTTGCTCTGAGTACCCCCAAGGAGCAGCAGAAGGTACCCAGGTCCTGCTGGGGTGCCTGGAGCACTGTGTCCCTTCCAGCATACACTGTCTTCACCCTGCTTGGCTGACAGCTCTCCCTGGTACAAAAGCCTCACAAGGACTGGAGTTCTGTTTGCTTTAATCACCGATGCAGTCCTGGTGCCCAAAAAGACATTGGCACACAGCAGAAGTTCAGTGACTATAGGAATGAATGAAACAATACAGCAGCCAAGAGTCCAAGCAGGCATTCACAGCAAGGACTAAACACTTGAGTCCTTGCTTGTTTCCTGAAGAGAGGGAATCTTCAGGAAAGGGCACCAAATATTCTCTTGTCCAAGGCCAAACACAAGGCGGCTCTACACTAAAACCCAGTTCAGACCCTTACATTACTCCTGACTGAGCGATTTTCTGCGCTTTTCCCTGGGTGGTAAGGGACTTCACACTGGCCTCCCTCACACATCTGGCTTTATATGAGAACTCAGAGGCCCGGTGATCTAAGGGCTGGCCTTGGAAGTGGCAGACACATCAGTGGCAAATGCCTATCTCACTTGATTTTGGGGAGCAGATAGCTTTATACTTCCAAGACCTTGTAACCTTTCCTTTCTTGACAAAAGAAACAATACATCTTGCAGGCATCATGTCCTGCAATTTGAAACAAAAGTACAAGAAGTTAACAACAGGCTTCTCTAGTATCAGACTAAATTTAAGCTTTTGCACAGGGAAAATACTTTTAGAAATAAAAATTCTGAAGAATATACTTATCTGAAAGCAAAGAGTCAGAGGCAGAGCTTTTCCATTCATCTCTTGGTTCACTCAAATGTTCACAAAACCCTCGGGGTAGAATAAGCTGAAGCCAGCAAAAGGGAGCTCAACCTGGGTCTCCTGGGTAACAGGAACCTGAGTATTTGAGTCATCGCTTGCTGCCTCTCTGGGTGCACATTACAAAGAAAGTGGACTCAGAAGTAGAATTACAAATTGAACATAAACACTGGAAGGGTGGGATGTAGTCATCCCAAGTAACATCTCCAATGTTGTCACCAACATCCACCCTTAGGAAAGTACCTAGAAGTACATGCATAGGGGCAGCATAGGACCTAGGAGACTCCAGTTTCTAGGATTGATTGGGAGCCACTTGTTTGGACAAATGTCCCTCCAGCAGAGGCCTACTTCCACAGAGCTGAAGAGGGGGGCTGCTGGGATGGACTGTTTGATGGCTTCAGTCACTAGCCCATCACCAGTGGACCCATCACCAAGGTGGATGGCCATGGTACACACCCTGTTGAGAGGCTTGCAAAGCCAATGAGGAGACCATGGTTCTCCCTACTCTCTACTTCTAAATTCACCACTGAGCTTCAGCCAGCAACCCTGAAATATCCATGGCTCCCTCTGCACTCCAGGCTGCTACAGGAGGGGAAGGTTGATGGTTAAGCCAGGGCTCTGACATTATATTGCTTTCAAATCTTCAAATGCCTCACACTTGAGACCACCACACATTCCCTACCTTTCTGTCAGGAATCACCCAACAGAGAGGAATACTAAATCCCTAAATACTAAATCCCTAAATCTAAGAGAAAACTTCTCCAGGAACCCATGAGTTCTTGGGTGCTATTGCTTTTGCCAATCCTCCTGTCCCATAAGCATACAAAACAAGGCCTCCCCTTGGGAGTCATTCCTAGCTAAGTCTACCTCCCTTCCCATAATGGGCCCACATCAATAGAAAAAAAAAAAAAACATGATCCAGAGGTTTGGCAGGAAGTATACAGCTATTGCAGGGCTGGGTGGGGGGAGGGAAGGGCGGAGTCCTAATCCCATTCTCTCTACAGGCATCAATGTCACTTTGCTCAGAGGAGGACAGGAGGGAGACGCCCAGGCATGGGATTCAGATAACCACTCTCAGCTGCGGTGGCCGCGTCCCAGGCAACATAGGGCGTCAAAAAGAGAGCCACTTCTGATGGGCAGTGTCAAGTGCTGCAAGCAGCCGACCTCCCTGGCAGCTGGTTTTGGTGGAGCCACAGCACTCTGAATCCATTAGCAGGCACTATACCAGCACAAAGTCCTGCTTGTCAAGACACTCCTTCAGTGGGGCCCACATGCTGTCTGTCTGTCTCTCTCTCTAGAGCCCAGGTAAACAGCTCCTCCACCGCCCCCCCCAAACACACACACACAGACACACAGACATCCTCCCCTGACACTATCCTGCCTCACCCAAGTCCCAACGAGCTTTAGTCTGGTGGAATCCCTTCACCCTATTCTGAGAAAAGCCCCCATACCAAAGACCTACTGAGCCAGGGTCACAGGCCCAATGGGGGTGAAGCCAGGAACAGTAAGAACTTCGTTTTTTCAGGTTTTAAATGGAGAAGGTGTATAGAACACACCCAGCTACCTAAGTGCCTGGAGAACCAGATTTTTCCTTCTCTGGCTGTGGGGCCCCGGGGCCTATGAAGTGTATGATTCCCCCAAATGACTCAATCACTTTCTGACTTCTCTCACTTGCATAACCAGCTGTGACTTTTCAGAGCTATTATGGGGAAGAAGAGAGGCACTGTATCTCTGTGCTCAGCTGGAGGCACTACACTCAGTTCTCCTGGCTCCTCACCACACCCTGATGAAAGGAACCTGGATTCTTGGACTGTCAGGTACAAGAACAAGCAACCAGGAACCTCCATGCTAAACTGTCAGGAAGCAAGAAATAAACTTTGCATCTGTGAAGCACTGACCTACCCTTGGAAGTTGAGCTGTTTCACCAGTGGGTAGCCCCCTCATAACGGAGATTGGTAAGAGCAGGGTTTCTTGACTGTGACTTATGCTGAGGTTGGCCTTACTAGATCTCCTATTATGAGCCAAATATGAAACAGCTGAATACCTAAAGGTTCATACCTACTTGAGGGGCCCATCCTGCACCTCGTACCCCTATACACACAGACACACAGACAACACACACACACAACCCACTCCCCATACCCCCAGGAGCAGAGCAAGATGCCAGAAGGTTCCAGATGGTTGGAATACAGTGTGGATGCAGAAGAGGAGGGGGCAGTCTCTTCTTCCCTTGACTTCTGCTCAGGGAGCCCCAGAAAACAAGCAAGGCATTTAAGCAGAGGGAGCTGTGGATGCAAATCAGTGTGGATAGCCCTGTGCAACTGTGAGTGGCAGGCACTAACCGTTTGCATGACAAACCTCCTACAAGATGCCGCATAAACTGTCCTTTGTGCCAATTAAAGACCCTCCAGGACACAGAGATTACACACCATTCTGCCGTGCTGACAACAATAAAACAATTTTAAAGGCTATTCAGATCTCCAGTTCACAGCTGACATTACTGCCAGGAGGGGCATAGTCAGTGCTGGTGGTGTGTTCTTTAGTTTGTCCTTTGTTGTTGAGCTTGAAGACTTCAGCAAGAATTTCCGGGGGAGGGGAGGAGGCAGACAGTGGAAGGGGAGCTGCCAAGTTCCCCCTGGAGTCTTTAAAAGAGAAAAATGAACAACCCAAAGCTCTTTTCTCGTGTGTGTGTGTGTGTGCATACACATATGTGCACACACACAGCACTTGTTCCTCTCTGGTCTCTCCAGGGCTCTGGCATATCCTGAGCAACGAGGTTATGGGTGGCACCAGCAAATATTTTAGGTATCGATTAGCTGAAACTACAAAGGCAAAGATCCAAGAGTATTTCCTCATGTGTTTGTTTTAAAGGCAAATTTCCCAAAGCAGTAAGAGAGGAAAGTACAAAATCTTTGGGTTTTAGGAAGTGAAGAGTGTGCACATACCCTATGGGGCAGCCATGAGGACACTGCAGGAGCTGTGCCAAGACCTAGGCACAGTGAGAAAACTCATAGCAGCTCTGTTCTTCCAACTCCCAGGTGCACATACCGGACTTGGGGCCACCCCAGCACACATCACTGGCCTCACCATTCGCCCACCCAAAAACCCAAAGTGAACAACTGGAAGGCTGGGGGATGGGAGGTACACGGGGCTGGACTTTCTGGGAGAGCAGGATTCTCTATTTGCCTTTTTGAGATATCTCGCAGTTCCTGCCCCTCGGGGTGCCTCACATACAGCAGACATTCAGTACACAGGGACTGTCTAGGCTGTGGACATGCAGAGGCACCAGCTGATCAGACACAGCAGACATCCACAGACCATCTCAGCACTAAAAAATATATATATATATATATCCAGCCATGAGGCATGGGGCAGGCATTGGGAAAGAAGTAAGAACATAGGTTCTGAGGTGTGGCTTTCCAACAGGGAACTCCAGCATGATATGGACAGAGTTTAGAGTGACATACCTGGGGCCGTAAGTGTTATTGCCTTCTAGAAGGTGGGTGGGTGGAGGCCAGAGATACTGGAAGACAACTTACAAGGTGCAGGACAGGGTCCACCAAAGAATCACATGGCCCACAAAGGCATTTCAGGAGGTAAAAACCCTGGCTGACAGTCTGACTTGCTAGAGTTGAATGGCTCTGCCACTTAAAGGCTGCATCATTCAGAATAGGATCTTTCCCTTGGATAAGACTTGGCTACACTTGGGCACAAGAGGAACAGTTCTGACTGCCCCACAGAAGGATTAAATGAGATGGTGAGTACATAAACACATCCAGCACCAACAAACCAGCTGTGATGCTGACCAGATGCACCTGGAGACCACAGGCAACATGACCCCTGGTCCATGCTTAAAGATACGGGTACAGGACCCAGCTCTGGGTACTACAGATCAGCAAGCACTCACAACTTTGCATGCCAGTCTCTGAACCTTTGCCCTGAACTCTGTCCCCTGAGGCAAAATCATTCATGAAAGAACCATCTTCCCTATAAGAAAGAGGAGGAGGAAAGGGCGGGGGGGGGAGAAACACAGCAAAAATTCCAGCCAGATCCTAAGAAGTCTGAGGCAGCTCCTGTCAGCTGCTTGTGATCAAAACCACATTCATATTCCGTTGTCCGGGCTAAGCGGAAACCTTCGACTATCTCAGGAATGTGCACTCCCAGGCCAGCTGCACCTCAGACTGGCCAAAGTGCTGCTTCCACAGCACCACAGTGAAGGCACTTTCTGCTGGCTCCCCCCAGGCACTTGCAGATGAGGGGCACAGTAGCTGGATCTCGGGGGTCCCCAGCCAACTCCCCCACACTTTTGAAGAACCACTCCTCCCTTCGCCCTTTCTCTCCTACTTCAGTGGTGAGGGTAAGGTTCCGGTAGAGAGCCCAGGGCACCACGCCTGCCCATTCTGTCCCTACAGAAACAATTAAAGAGCTCAGGCTATGGCTGCCAAGTCCCTCTGTCCAATTCGGTAGATATTTTAATAGAAGAGGAAAATTCCCAGAGGCTCCTAGCGGAAATGCCCTATGTCAGGGAACGTTTATTTTCATTTCCTTTTGCCGTCAATGAATTCTACTCATGGCAACGGCTTGGAGCTGGATCAGCTCCACACAGAAGCTAACCAGAAGCATTTGTTCCTTGAAATAAATCTCTCTTTGGGGAGTGAGTTATATATACATCCATGTGGGGGGACCTGTGCACACAGACTCATACATGCATATACATTATGCATTACAGACAAAACACAAAGGCAAATCCTTACACAGACAGCCTGCACTAGGAAGGGAAAAGGATTCACTATTTGCAATAAAGGACATCAACAAGAAAACAGCTTTATGGGAGAACCCCATAGATAGTACCCTGAGAGTGGAAAGGGGTGCCTACAGGCAGGACCTACTGTGGGACACCAGGCAGGGTCTGTGATGGCATTATTGGCCACTTTATCACAGCTATGCAATGTTCTAGAGACCAGGAGCAAGTCAAGTACTTCATGCCAGGTGCCATGTCTTAAGATGCTTCGAGACATTCCGGGGACATAATATACTATTGTTATGACTATTATTACTTCCACTTTGTAGAGAAACAAAATAAGAACCAGAAAGATTAAGGGACTTGGCTTAAGGTCAAGGCTAGTACAGAGCTAGTACTCACAGCTACATGCAGCTGGACCCAGTGGCAGTTCCTAACCTCCAGACAGTAATCTGTGCCCTAGAAAACAGAAACACCTCCCTTCCCATGACCTTGTTTCTGGAGGCCAGAGGGCACCACACCACCTAGGGTTCACATCATGACAGTGTAAAACCAGCATCCCATATGGGCGCTGGTTCAAGCCCTGGCTTCTCTGCTTCCAATCCAGCTCCCTGCTAATGTGTATGGGAAAGCAATAGAAGATGGCCTAAGTGCTTGGGCCCCTGACACTCACATGAAGACTTAGATGGAGTTCCAAGGCTTCAACCTAGCCCAGCCTTGGCTGTTCTAGTCATTTGGAGAGTAAGATGGCAGATGAATGACTCTCTTTCTGCTCCCTCTCTACCTCAGCCTTTCAAATAAATATTTTTTCTAAAAACAGGATACGGTCCATATTCTAGATGTCAGAAGACACCACCAACTAAGGTGGCTGGGTATCTTTGGGACCTTCCGCATCAAGAACACCTGCAGGCCTTTCCCTGCAATGGCTATTAAGAAAAGCAAGCAGGTCAAGACCTTTGTTTTTTCTATATTCATTACAGGAAGGTGGACTCCAGATTGAGTCCGGGGTATCCACTAAGCTCCCCCTTTGCATCCTCATGAGGCTCTCATAACAGACTTCTTTGTAGGTGACCATCCCCTCCTGAAGTGCCTCATGAGTGGACCTTTCATTCAAGTTCTCTGCCTTGCTTACCGTTGCTCACAGGTTGGAACCAGAAGTAGCTTTAATTCCTGACCTGGGCTCTCCCAACAGCAAGAGGGTCTCTACCCCAAAAAGGGAGGCTGCACTCAGTTGCCCCATCTTCACACCCTGAGCCCCTCCTCCAGACCTGGAGGATAAGATCCATAGGGAAAAGCCTTGGAGGTTTGGCTAAGAGAGGAACCGGGCATTTTGTGCAGAAGACATCACCCCACTTCTAGCTCACTTCCAGATGCATGGCTGGCTCTCCAGGGAGCCCACCCTGTGGGGCATGAGTAGCCTTCCTGAGTCAAAGGCTGAGAAAACATTAATGTCTGGCCCAGACACAGGGCTGGGGGGATCCCAGCTGCGTCACCTCCTGTAGCTGCACGCCTTCAGCTGCTCCCAAGAAAAACAAGAGGGATAAAACCAGCCTGGCCTTCCTTGTATGAGCAGATCAAACACATTTTCTCAAGCAGGTCATCTGTTAGTACAGCCAGCACTGGACACAGAAGGTGCCCATCAGTGTCTCAGATGAACAAGCAGCTTGTGGGCAGAGTCAGCTGGATTTGAGAAGCCCTGGAACAAGCTAAAGGTCAACACAGGCTCGTCAACTCATAGGCTCAGCAGGTGGCCAGAAGGGAGAAAGGGCTAAAAGGTTTGGGGGCAACCTTAAGGGGCAGTGACCACTCAGAAGTCAGCTGTTTGGCCAGCACTTTGTGTGTGGGCACATCCCACACAAAGTCTCCAAACTCTGCTTTAAGAAAGTACTAGAAGCAAGTTCAGACACAGCCAATGGGGCAGAAGCCCCACAAAGAGAATGACAACAGCCAACCCTGATGTAGTCACTCTGCACCAGGCCCTGTGCTCTTGACATGGGCTGCTGCCTCATTTAACCCTCACAGCATCCTAAGAAGCAAGTGTTACCACCAGCCCCATTTTGTAATCAAGAGCACCGAGAGACAGAATGCAACCTGTCTACCTGACAATGATGGAATTCCAACCCAAGCAGCCTGGCCCCACAGCCATGCTCTTGAGCATGCTGCTGTCTGCCTTCCAGCCCCAGGAAATGCTGGCTCCATCCTTCATTTAGAAAACAGGACTGGCACCACCCTAGTGTACCCAGTCAACGGTTCTCTCACTCCCTCCCCAGCAGGTAGGGGTGCCCATTCATTCATTCATTCATTCTACAAATATTCACTGAGAAGGTTCTGCCTTCCAGGAGCTATTCCTGCCACTAGGCAACTAAGGTGAGGAAAACAAAGTGGCTATTCTCAAAGAGCTGGACAAGCAGATCTGGAGTTACTACACCAAGCAGCACTGCTGGAAAAGAAGCATGTACCTAGGACTTGGGGCAGAGGGAAGAACATTCCAGGCATGATGCTCAGGGCAACATCTGGGAACTGCAAGAGGGCATGTGCTGGAGAAGCACAAGCACCAGGAGGGCACTGTAGGACAGGAACCCAGGAGCCACAAGCCTGCCAGGACCTATTTCAGGGTTACCAGCAGCGGCATGCAAAGCCACTTGTGTACTTTAAAAGACACACAAGCAGAACTGTCCAGAAGGAGGGAGAAAGCAGGAACACTGCAGATGCATCATATCCCACGACTTCCAAGACAACTTTGAGCTCCACCCTTCACATGGAGGCTCCTGAGCTTCTGATCAGCTTTCCCCTATCCGCCAACCTCTCTGCTCTGAGTACGGCAGGCCCATATGCTAGGGCCTGAAGATAAATGCAGCTCAGGAGCCAACGAGGTGACGCTGGGTAAGAGCCCAAATCTTCTGTGAGCCTTAACCCTTTTCCCACCTCCAGCCACAGTCACACATTCCCTGGCCACCAAGACCTACACGCTCTCCAGTGTGGCACCCTCATCATCTGTGTCTAAGTATAATGGAAAAAATTGACTGTTTGCCTGGTGCAATAGGGCATGACACTGTTTACACAGAAATAATAGCCCGACGGTGATGGGCCCTAAATCTCCATTACAGTGAAAGATTTGAAGGAGTAAAGCAGTTAGAAAAATAATTGGTTTTCTTGTTTAGTTTTAAAATCCTTTATACTTACAGATCATGGACTTTGCACCTCCCTTATCAGGGATTTTGAAACGGAATGGAGCAGGAGCCAGGGGACAAGACTCAAGTGCAAAACTGGTGCTTCCCTGGAACACTCCTGAGAGCAGATGGGGCTGGGCCATTCTGGATTCAGGAGCACCAAGATGCACTTGAACTGTTAGGGCCTTGAGCTCAGCCTTTCTTCAGGGCAGAAATGTAAGGGAGCTGCTTGGGGCTGGGGGGTGTCCTAGGCCCTGGGGCACACACTGCAGCCTGCTGGAGAGGGGGTTTGTCAGGCCTTCAGCTTTCAAGGGGGAGAAACAGTCAGAGGGTCACAAGTTCTAAGAGCAAGAGCGGGCTCTGTTGTCCAGGAGGGAGGTCAGCTGAGGACTCTTCCCAGAGTGCTCCATCCTCCTCTGTTCTGTAGACAAATAGCAACGGAGCATACAGAAGCATAGAAACCTGTGTGCTGAGTAGCACTAGCACAGCCTCGAGGACAGTACATGGTGCCATGGCTAGCTGCATGCTCAAACATCAGCTCAGCAGCCCAGGACTCCACATGTGCACCACAGGAGACAGCAGTATCCTCAGAAATGCTGTGCAAGCTGCACCTGCAGGCACGGTGTGGGCTGCTGTTCACTTCTGAGGCTGTACATCATCCTAGCTAATCCTTAAAGCACTCTCAAGGACAGACTCCCATTTTACAGATGAAACCAAGGCCTGGATTGGTGGCACAGGTAGCTCCATCTGCCTCCTAGGCTCGAGCTCTTCTCACTGTGCTTTACACAGTCAGGCTTGAAGCCAAAGCTTTAGCACAGTGCCAAGGAGGTGGTCTATATGGAATAGACCTATAGAGGACACATTTGGCTGCTTGGCAGGGGTCTTTGGTCAGAAACCCTAACCATGAGCCAGGGACTCAGGGAGTACCCAGACAGTATACAGGTCGTATCACAGAGGAAAGGGGTCAGGTCTGACTGGCCAGTAAGAATGGCCTTCGTGCAGGCCAGTGGCAGTATCTGTAAGCATATAAGCATTCACAGAGGACAAGGCAATAGCAGCATTTCACAGTATCATTGGTGTAGGTCTAGGAGCAAAGCCAAAGAATGCCCTTTGATTGCTAAAACAAGAGAGAACAGGGCCTAGCGGCTAAAGTCCTCACCTTGAACACCCCGGGATCCCATATGGGCACTGGTTCTAATCCCGGCAGCTCTACTTCCCATCCAGCTCCTTACTTGTGGCCTGGGAAAGCAGTCGAGGACGGCCCAAAGCCTTGGGACTCTGCACCCGTGTGGGAGACCTGGAAGAGGTTCCTGGATCCTGGCTTCGGATCAGCATAGCACTGGCCATTGCGCTCACTTGGGGAGTGAATCATCGGACGGAAGATCTTCTTCTCTGTCTCTCCTCCTCTATGTATATCTGACTTTGCAATAAAAATAAATAAATCTTTAAAAAAAGAGAGAGAGAACAGAATTTAAAAGGGAAACCAAGAGTTCACTTCCTCTATTCTTCCTTCCATCCCTTACCTGCCCTTTCTTCCTTGAATCCATCCATTCTTCATTTGTCTTTCTAGTACCATACCGGTCCTTCCTTTCTTTCATCCATCCATTCCCACTCCTTTCCCATCTCTCTTACCCATCCAATACCTATCCATCCATTCTATCCTGCCATCCTTCCTACCATCTGTCCATCCACACATCCATCTGATACTTATCAACAATGTTTTACATGCCAGGTACAACCATCTCCACTGTGACCAGCAAGACTCCAGCCACCAGGACTGCTGGGCAATGCAGAAATAGAAATGTATTTTAACTTGGAGTTCTCCTGAGAGGAGGCATTCCCTTCCTGTGGGTGGAGGCAGGGATTGAATTGAGGTTGTTCCCTTTTGTGCACACCCATTCCAGTCTACCCTCCCTTCAGGCTGGAAAAGCCAGGAAGTTTCTGGAAAACGATATGGGATAACACCCCACAGGAGACACCATTCCCCTTTTCTGCTTGCAAGGGAAAAGACCCCTTTGAAATGAATTAACAGGATGAAAAATCACAGCTTAAGAGATTCTCTTCGCCCTCTCGTTAAACTAAAGAGCAGGGGGCACAGCATCCTGATGAACGCAATAGACCTCAGGTTGGTCTGACTTAAAACCAGTCTCTGAAATATGATTTTCATTTGGAAGTTGGACCTAAACGTTGCTAACAGCAACCTTAAGAAAATCAATAAAGAAAGAGGGGATGAGAGTATAGTGAGAAAAATGCAGGCACTTATGAGTTCAGGACCCTGTGGGACACTCCTGAATATTTTAAATATCTTGGGGAGGGGGGCGGGAATGAAAACAGTTTCTCCCAACTTAAACCAGAGAAGGGAGCCTCTTTCTAGCCTGCAAATCCTTTGAGGCAATTCTTTAAATTATTTACTACCTTTTTGATTATATTTTATACTGGGGTAGATGGCAGGGGGAGGGAGTGACGAAAAGAAGAGCTGGGCAAGAAGTAAGTGGGAGGGACCTGCTGCTGACATTTTCAATATCTGTCTGGAATATTTTAAAAGTGGCCTGTCTGTTTGAAATCACACAGTCTCTGGCAACAATAGAAGGCTGCCTCCCGTCCTTCTTTAGGTCATATTTGCATACAAAAGACCAGCTGCTGAGCAGCTATTATGCCTGGAAGCCACAGTGGGCCTGGGAGAGGCCAGGTTACCAGCAAGTGCAAAGAACCCACAGAGACTCCATTAATTTTTCAGGAATTTTCAGGCCCTGGCCTTTGAAAGGCCAGTGGGGAGAAATTCCAGTCAGAAACCTCCCCACGGTTGCTGCCATTAAATGTTGGGTCCAAATTGACAAATGAAGAGTGACAGGGCTTCTCCCCGACTCAGGAGGACCTCACAGGGCGCTGCACAGGGAACCGGGGAGAGAGCTGCCTTGCTGGCACCCACGTCTCCTTCCGAAGTCCAATTTCAGGAAATTTATTCCAGTTGTTAGCCATTAGGTACCGATTTTTCAAATCAACCTTATGATTCCAAAACTGTGAAAGTGCCTGCTGCCTGACAAGTGTGGGTACTCTGGTACAGGGGGCTCAGAGCAGCTCGCTGACACACACTGCTTCACTTAGGTCTTCTAGAAGCCAAGAGGTTCACTTGCCTTTGGCATGCAACCACCAGGGTAGAGAAAAGCGGGAGATTTTGCCAGAGGGTCAGGGCAGGCAGCTCGGACTTTGGGAAGCAAAGGCCACAAGGGGGGCACAGCCGTAGCTGCAGCCCTAGCACCAGCTTCAGCAAGAGGACATGACTGTCTCCAGAGGCCAACAGCTGCCTTGTGGGCTGTGGTTAAGGCCTCAATTTCAGAGACAGCACTGTTATACAGCAGGCTTCTTGATCTCCTTTCCCTGTTTTCCAATGCACCCCAGGAAGGAAACCCCTCAGTCAAATGGTCATTGGCATCAAGGGCAACTTATTAAATGAGGTTGGGCGGGGGGAAGAAAATGAAACCCAGACAGCCTCACTCTTCCCAACACTTTTGGTAAGGGAAAGCTAGTGCTCCTCTTCTTGAGAGGCCTCCCTGGGGCTTTCCCTCAAGTTTGCAGACCCACTCACCTCCACATTACAAACAGAGGCATGACAGTCCCCAGAAGGACAATGATGACAGCACCTGCTTGTAACCACAAAGAAGAAAGGTGGTGGAACAGATGTTTGGCACAGTGGGTAGGCTACTGTTTGGGATGTATGCATCCTACATCAACGATAGTCCCTGGCTCTACTCTCCATTCCAGCTTCCTGCTAATGCACACGCTGAGAAGCAGCAGGTGATGGCGCTAGTATCTGGGTCCCTGTCACTCATGGGGGAGACGCAGACTGAGTTCTGGGCTCCTAACTTTAACCCAGCCCAGCACTTGCTGTTATGGTCATTTGTGTGGAGTGAACCAGCAGGTGAAAGATAATCTGTGCCCTCACCCATTGTCTCCCATTTAAAGAGTTAACATTTTTTTTTTACAGGATGCATTCCTGTAACCTGAAGGAGCTGTCTCCCAGGGTGGATATCCCAGCAGGAAAAGAGGTATTCACACCAGGTAGGAGGGAGGCTACAACACACTTGCCCCTCAGCATCTCCTGTCCTGTCTGGTATGTACATGCACAGGACTGTCACATGGTATGTACATGCGCAGGACTGTCACATCCCATGATGGACAGGGACTGCTTTCCACTTAGAACAATGAAGTTTTGAAGGTCCTAGGAGTCTGCAGGACAGGAGACAGAAAGCAGGCTGGTCCTCCAGGTGTTCACAGGTCTCCAAAGGATGCACCAAGGGCATCAGGATGGGGTGCTGGCAGACGTCCCCTCAACTCCTGGCTCAGACCCAATGACAAATCAGTTATTTCCTTCTTGCTTCCTCCCTCAGACATTTGGCTTTAACCATGCACATGTCTCTGACTTCCTGCTAGAAGCCCACACACCTGTGGTAAGGTGGTCCATTCCTCCAATTCATTTTCACTGCTAAAACAACTGCCTGCCCCTCACTCACCCAACACAATCACTTTCTTCGTTTCTCACTCAACCCCACCTGATCCCCCAAAACATCAACCAAGGCAACATAGACGATACTCACTAAACATACACATGTCTGAGAAAGTGAACCGAACTAATCATACCAGGAGACAAGGCCAGGAGCACTGCAACGTGTAACCTGCTCGGTATGCAGAGTGCCCGCCTAAGGATCCAGAAGCTAGACAGGCTCGATAAGCAGAACCCTGTGCAAAGATGGTGGGAGCAGAGCAGGAGCTGAAGGGGCAGCTGGTATAGTAGAGCCCACAGAGACAACTGGACAGGTGGTTGGGCTGGGTGATGAAGGTGGATGGCCAGGTGAGATCACAACAAAGAAACAGCAGGGAGGGTAGGGCAGCAGGTAAGCAGAGTATGGATTAGAGGCAGATGGGTGGGAGGGAAGAGGCTTGCAGAGGGGAGGGGAATGTTGGGGACTCCTGTGATGGGGGCAGGGTGGAGGTGCTTTCTTAAAACCTTGAGAAGCCTCTAGATTTTACTCACACTGGAAATTCCCCAAGAGCAAATGGTACCAAGTCATTTCAAAACCATGGGTCCCAGTGAGACACAGGCTCTGGCCTTTCTTGCCACCAGGGGCACAACGCTGGAGGTGGGGCAGTGGGATGGAGCACCGGGTAGGATTGGCTACCCCATGTGGCTCAGGTCTGGGCTCCACCAAACTGCAGGGAGGGACAAGGGCACTCTCTGCCATGAATAAAAGCCGCAGGTCCTGCATCCTGAAACCTGTGTCAAGGGAGGGGAGGCATCCTGCCACCTCCCCTGGGAACCAAGCAGCATCACTTGGCTACTCGGCAGCTCCCAATGTCCATGGGTGCCCCCAAAGCAGCAACATCAGGCAAGCAGGTGCTGACGGACACTGCCCCAAGTCTAACAGGACACACTGACATCCCTGTGATAAACCAATAAGGAAGGAGTTCGAGCTACCCAGAGGCCAAAGGCCCCTGCTATATTACAGGCTTAATGGCCCATGATGCTTTGGGGGCCAACATTCCTCTCTTGTTGAATTCCAACTCAGCTAGCTGTGCACTTTGCCTGAATTGATTACCTTGGAGGAGGAAATGCTTTAAGTGATAAGGCTCCTGCAGGGGCTGTCCCTGCCCTGCCTGGGAATATTTTCTGATCAATAGAAGGAAATGCTCTCTCAAGCCCACACCCTCTATGTGGAACTGAATCCTGGACAGGTGACTTTCTCAGCCTCTTGGAACAGAACTTCAGGCAGAGACTAGCAGGAAAACTTTGAGGCTGCAAGGTGAGGTGTTCTGGGCTGGGTGGGCACAAGAGAGTCAGGCACCATCTGTGGTAGGTGTTGTCTGACCTAGATATAAGGTGAGCCACCAAGCCCAGCAGAAGAGAGGTGGTGTTGGTGAGTTGGAGGAAGAGAGAACGGGGGTGTCAGAGAAGGCAGAAGCAGGTCAGAGAAAGAGAGATGAGGACATGGTATAACAGGTGGCAGTGGGTCCCTGGAAAACTGATATGCTGCAGTCTTCACGCCGGACCTTGGAACGTGACTTTATTTAGAAACAATAGGGGTGGGCCTGGCGGCGTGGCCTAGCAGCTAAAGTCCTTGCCTTGAACACCCCAGGATCGCATATGGGCGCCAGTTCTAATCCCGGCAGCCCCACTTCCCATCCAGCTCCTTGCTTGTGGCCTGGGAAAGCAGTCAAGGACGGCCCAAAGCCTTGGGGCCCTGCACCCATGTGGGATACCCGGAAGAGGTTCCTGGATCTGGCTTTGGATCGGCATAGCATCGTTCATTGTGCTCACTTGGGGAGTGAATCATCGGACGGAAGATCTTCCTCTCTGTCTCTCTTCCTCTCTGTATATCTGACTTTGCAATAAAAATAAATGAATCTTAAAAAAAAAAAAAGAAACAATAGGGGTGTAAGTATAATTATGACAAAGCCTTATCAGGCTAAGAATGGAGCCCGATGCCCTAGAACTGGTGTCTCAAAAAGAGGAGCATCTCCACAGAGACACACAGGGACACAGCTAAGTGGAGACAAAGGCAGGGCCACAGGGTACCAGCACCCAGCCAGGAGCTGGGGTGGAGACCTATATTTCTCCCTCTAGACTGTAGAAGGGATAGACTGCCCAACCCGGATCTCAGCCTCCAGCATGCACCAGCCATCACAGTGCTGCCATGGCCCAGCAGCATACAGAAAGGGATGAAAAAGCGGGTAGGAAAGAGAAGGATGAAGGAGAACTCAGTACAGAGTTGTGTCTCCTTCTCAAGGCCAGAACTTGACCAACTGGATGGCTGAGACTGTGCCCTGCTGTCCCCAGGTGGCAGGCAGGGCCCTGGGGGGAGAAGGATCCTGCTGTCGTGCACATTCCCCGTGCTTCCTTCCTTCCACGTCCCTGTGCAGCAGCGAACTCTTAGGAGGATTAATTTTTAATAAATCAGCACTCTGGTTTTCTGTACGTATTAAAATTTAAGACAATGAGTCATTGAACCTGTAAGGCGTGGACTGACTAATTACCATGGAACAGCTGCCTGCAATGACCATGCAGCCCTCTGGGAATGGGTAGAACATAGCTGGTGCACAGAGCGAGCGAAGACTAGATGAGAATGCTGTAGTCGTGTGATGTGTGTAGTTCACCTTGGGGCTGGGTCAAGGGCAGGGCGTGGTTGGGCAGATCTGTGGGCACATCCTTGGGCATCCTGGGAGTGCTATCAATGCCCACACTTTAAATGAGTGCTGACAGGCAGAGAAGCAGAAAGACATTGCCAGAGGCTCAGGGTTCCTCTAACTTCCCACCAAGGGCCCCGGAAGGACGACACAGACTGTGCCTGGAATGATCCTTAGCACTGGGCTTGGTGGTGATATGGGGCTTCCTACCTCGCTGTTCAATGGTCAACCAAGCTTGTCCTATGCCTGTCATCCTCTGAAAACACTGCCTGCACTTTCAGTCCACTGCACTGCCTAGTCTGTGCCTAGAAAGCCCCTCCCTTGGCCCCACTCAACATGGGACACCACAGCTGCCTTCCCCTCTGGATCAGACACAAACTCCAGCCCCCCGCCCAGCACTCCTCTCCACCAACACACACCTGTTATTACCCCTGTTGCCCTGCATCCACCCAGGGCACAGCAAATGGTTGGCTCTGCTCCAACATCACATGCAGTCACCCTCCTGGCCTTGGAACACTTGCTCCTTCACTCTGGACCCCCAGCCACTCCCGTCATGCCAGCTGAACACGAGTGGTCCTGACAGCCCTGCTCAGATCTCCTGATCCCTCTCCCGCTGCCCCCAGAAGAGCCTGGTGCTTTTCTCTTGCACACACTGTATTGTATTTGTGGCCCTCTTGCTACATGATGCTACCTCACCATTCTCCAGAGCCCAGCAGTGTGTCTGGTGTCTGTGCAGGCCCAACTGGTGCAGGTGCAGGAAGAATCTCTCTCTCTCTCTCTCTCTCTCTCTCTCTCTCTCTCTCTCTCACACACACACACACACACACACACACACAATGGCAGTCACTGAAGACCTCAGCAACAAACAAGCATGAGGACTCCAGATCAGTTTCTCCTTCCTCTGGGAACCAGGAACAGTTTCCAGACCTGAAGCCAGGATCAAAGGTCAGGGCTGCACACTGCTCTGAAGCCAGAGAAGCCAAACCCATGACCCTGGCTCCAAGCCTCTCCCTCCTGTGGCAGATCTCTGCCTCCCTTTTTCCGGAGACTCTGACCATTCTCCACCTGTGTCTCCCCTGTCTGGCCTCACTCCCTTCCCACTCCTATGCTCCCCAAATAAATCAGAGAGTTGATGAAGAGGGCCAAGTTCAACACAAAGGCAGCCTTTGATGTGTCACCATCATGTTTGTGAGAAACACTTAGCTCACATCCCCTACAATTCAACTTCTGTACCACATTAATAGCCCTTAACTCAAATTTCATTCAACATCCATTGAATGTGGGAAGAGAATGCCAGAGGCCTTGACCCAGCTTCTGTCCACTCTCACAGGAAGCGAGCATTCTGAACCAGGTAGAAGAACCACCTTTATGGAGATTGCACCAAGATCATTGGGTGCTGCAGAAAGGGGCCCCAAGGTGACCCGTGGCACACAGCGCAGCATGCACGCCTGGCAACCCCTCACAGGAGCAGGTGGGAGTTCTCCATTCAACCTCCCTGGCTGGCACTGGGGACTCTCCACAATCTGAACCTGGTGGCAGGGAAGCCCAGTTCCGTGCTGGAGTTTTTGCAGTGGTATGGCTGTGCTGAATGATGGGTTGAGCAGCTGGGCAAGGGATACAGAGAATATCAGAGCTGGGAAGGGGCTCCCTGGCCATATCCCCAGTGGTCCCCAGAGACCCTGCACTTCTAAAGAAGTAATCAACAATGAACATAGCCAAATGGAAATTGTATACCCAAAGGTCTCTGTTTTTGCTTTAAAATTTGCTTGAGTGATAAGTAAGAGGAGAGATCCTATGCCCGGTTCACACGCTAAATGCCCACAATGGACAGGACTGGGTTTGGCCATAGCTGAAAGCTGGGTACTCAACTGAGCTCTCACATGTGAGTAGCAGGAATCAAATTCCTGCATCCAAGGGTCTGCTTCAGCAGGAGGCTGGGGTCAGGAACTGCAGCTGGGAATTGAGTTAGGTACATACACTGGATTGACTGATCTTGTTTCTGAAACAAAGTTTTTTGTTTCTGATTGAAACAGTGTAACACTGGTTGGCCAGAAGCTCTGATGGCTATGGAGTTTAGTGTATGTACATGTGTGTAAACATATTTACAAGAACATGTACATATATAAGGAGGTACATACATAGGATTGATTGATCTTGTTTATGTATCTGATGAGCATTCATATATCAAAGTGACACAGACATATCCATCTGATACCATGGATCAGGTCAGAAGTCATCAATTTTGCCTGATCAATTGGCTTTCAAAAGGGACACGTGGGTTTCAGGGCACAGGGTTTTTAGGAATAAAATGTTAATTTTTTAAAATAAAAGATTAATTCACATTTATCAGAAAGGCAAATTTACAGAGAGAAGAAGAGACAGAGAGAAAGATCTTCCATCTGCTGGCTCTCTGCCCAAGTGGTCCAACTAAATCAATCCAAAGCCAAGAACTAGGAGTTTCTTCCAGGTCCCCATGCAGGTGCAGGGTCCCAAGGCTTTGGGCTGTCCTGTACTGCTTTCCCAGGCCACAAGCAGGAAGCTGGATGGGAAGTAGAACAGCCGAGACATGCACTGATGCTCATATGGGATTCTAGCAGATGCAAGGCGACGATTTAGCTACTAGGCTATTGCGATGGACTCAAAAAAGGTTGATTTAAAAGAAGTGGAGGAAATATTAGACACTACTCTGGTAACTTCCATCCTCTCACAGTCAGGAAATCTGAAGCCCTCAAGCAGGTGGAGGAGGCTTTACAAAGCTTCCCCTTGATCCTGTCAGAGTCTTACAAGAAGTTCAAGGCCAAATACATTTAGGAGTCACTGTCAGTCTTAACCTGCCCTTAGCATGCAGAACATCTGGAAGCATAGTTAAGGCTGGGAGAAAGCCTGCAATGAGGGAATGCTTTTTAATCAGTGACTGCTACAATTTTTGGCTAGGGAGACCTGGTGTCTCCTTATACCTCTCAACGCCTTGAGGAAAATGTCCAGTCCTTCATCCAGAGTCGAATTCTGCCCAGAGAATCAGTGAACTTGGCAGAGGCGATCAGGCCAGTGACACATTGTAAAACTGTAGGTCTCACAATAGATGCTGCCAAACTTCTGCTCCTCCTCCCCAGCAGCCAGGAACCTTTCGAATGGGATGCCAATAACTATCACTGGGCCCAGGATGCCCATGGAGACCGGGTGGGAAACCCATGTGCCTTGTTCCCCACCCACAAAGCGTTGGCTATTCAGATAAGTTCTCTCGCCAAGGATGCTGACATGGCTCAGAATGACCTGGAAGGCAAGCATCTGCCCTAAATAATCCCTTAAGCTAAAGTGGCCCTGGGAACTACAGCACAGTTTCTCAGGGGAGATCGGCTTACCCTAAGGCAGCAGGCTTCAGAGTCAGACCCAACTGTGCTCCTGAGCACAGCTCTTCCTGGAGTCCCTGGCCTGGACCAAGTCTCCAGACCAAGGGAAGACCCCTGGTGCCCTTCACCCTCTCCTAGAGTGAGGAAGAAGCTAAGAGGAAGCATAGTCCTGAAAGTGCCCCGGCCTCTTCTCTGTGCTCTGTGCCAAGGGCAAGTGCTGCTTTCCAGCATCTTTGTACTTCCAGGGAAAAGCTCAGACACGGGCTTGACGGTCACGTTACAACAGCAGCACTGGTTGGAGGTTCTTATTCTACTGCTCAGAAATCCCCCTCCACCAACCTCCTCGCCCCTCTTTATATCTCTCTCTGTGTCTCTCTTCCTGGCATCTGGTCCATCTTCACATGCAGTGAAAAAACACACATAACACATTTCCTGAAGCAGCTTCCCCTGCACTTCTGCCCCAAGCAGCATCTGGAGCTCTGTCCAGAGGTTTTGTGCTCAACACGCACACACGGGCTTACCTAGGATGGGAATATGTGCATGTGTGTTTGCCCATGTGCATGTGTATGCAGATGTGTGTTCTGAGGTGAGGAAGCAACCAAAGGTCACACTGATGAGCACTCCAGGCCATTGTTTCTCAAAGCACATACCCCCGAGCTGCCACGCCTGGCTCTCCTCCCGTGTCCCCTCTGCTGCCCTGGTTCTCCTGCTGTCTCCAGTCCCAGCTCACCGCCTTCCCCAAGAACATCTCTGTTTGTTTTGGACTCGCTATACACGAAAGCCTAAGCCCTCCAGGGGCATGGAGAGCGGGAACTGTGCTTGTTTTTAAAGATGATCTCTTTTTAGCGGCTGTGATCTTTAATTCATAACCGTTCCATGAGCCGGGCGAGCAGAGGACAAGGGCCGAGCACCGCCCTCACTGAGCTCTAACACACTTGTGGCTGTGCAGGAAGCTGGTTTTCACAAAAGCCAAGCGCAGGAAAAACATGCTAATTCATAAGCAATGGCTTCCAGGCCCCCTGGCTTAAGCTTTGGGATTGCCGCCAAGTGGTCTGACTGTCCACAGCTCCTCAAGAGAGAGGTGGGGGGCAGGGCCTTTTATGCATTCAGGAGGGGACCATAAAACACTCACCCGGCCAAGTTGCCACAGTGGGCATTTCAGATAGGAGCTGCAGGGGACACTGCTGTACTCTACAAGGAAAGGAAGCTGCGGCATAGGGGCCCCAGCCCCAGGAGGGGATGTGAGGAGAGAACTCATGGTCCCTGAACATCACCCACGCACCCGGATGCATGTTGGGCACTTTATGAGAACTTCACAAGGTAGGTGGGGAAACCCAGGCTCTTGGAGGTCACCCAGCAGCTTCAAGGTCGTGACAGGAATAGGCCTCTAGCTAGGCCTTTCACTCTCATTCCAGGAGCAGCAGCAGCCAAGGCCAGTACTGAGAGACCAGTTGCCAATCCCACAGAGCCATCAGGGCTGACCAAGAGCTCCATGCCCCCTGGGCTGCATATCTCAGAAGAACTACTCTCTTTTCCAGCACCAATGTCCAAAGCCACAGACCCAGGCTGAACAGGATTTTGAGATAGTATGCCATTGGTAGCTTGAAGGAAGGTGGGTCAGGCTGGCAATACTCATGACTGTCCTGACAGCAGTACTGGAAGGACAGGCCACAGCACTAAGGGGGCCCCTGAAGACCCGCATCAAGCCTCACTCAGCCCCAGACTCCAAGAGTTCAATAAACACACTTAGGGACATGCTCAAGAGCCACAGAGCACTCCCCGGGAGAGCTATTACTCTCCAATCTGCCCTTCGTGCTCTTTATTTCACAGAGTGCTCTGCTCTGCCAAAGAAAAAACCCTCTGAGTGTCAACTTAGTGGCTCATGACTAGGTAACAGAGTGCAGTGTCACACAGCCCTTTTATGAAGCAACTTGTCCAACCAGTGGTTTGTGTGGAGGGAGATACAGGCAGGAGACCTGGAGAGATCACACCGTTTGAATCCCAGCTCTGCCCATTCACAGCTGTGCCACCTTGGTATAAGACATTCAACCTCTCTAGGCCTCCATTTCCTCAAGTGTAAAAAGGGAAGTATAATGGTTTGCTGTCTGAGGATGGCAGTGAGGTTTAAATGACAGGATCCAGAGCTGAGCCTGGTTTACAGGATGTGTTCTGCACAGGTGAGTTCCTGCTGCTGTCCTCTGGCCAACAGCAGGCTTCAGGGAGACGGTTCATCCCTGACAAGCAAGGATGTGGTCCTGATCACTTGCAGAGAGAGAAAAAGGATGGCAAACACCAAGAGCTGTCACAAAAGGCCCTGAGACGCTTCAGATTAGAACCATTTCACAGTCCACCCTTTCCAAATCCAAGGCCCTTTGGATAGTTTGCTAGAATCCAGGAAAGACAGACCACATTAAATGATCCTAACTTAGAAAAGACTGGAATGACTACTGGGATGACTTGGCTCCCTCTCCAGAGTCCAGGACCCCAAGCTGAGGGGTATTTGGCCTGCAGTGTTGCACACACAAGAGGATTCACAAGGTCTGGCATCTCATCCTCATCTGCGGCTGGTCAGTTCAGGGGCAAGGTGATCTGGGTCAGAGGCGTCTCCTCTCTGAGGACTGAGGAGGTTCCCATGCCCTTTGGCTGATACGGTGTGACCCACTCCCCCTCCAGAGGAGACACCCTCTCTTGCCCCAGGAGGGAATAAAGGACAGCATGAGGCATGGTCCCAAGTGTCCTAGTGAAGAAGGTAGGAAGTCCCCAGTTACCCTTGTCCCAGACACCAGCATCATGTGTCCAAGTCATTTGGCGAGCTTGGGTTTGTTACCCATGCCTTACCATGCCTCCCACCTGACTAATGCGGCCGTGACCTTCAGGAAATATGGGCCTGAGGCGACGGGAGGCTTCTCTTGAGGACAGAAAGAGAAGGCACGTCTCTCATGGGAGTGGCCAGCAAAGCATGGGAGGGGTGAGGGTTTCTTCTTTACACAAGTCTCTGATGCCTGAAGTTCTCACCCAGGGCTTCGCTAGGGGGAGCAGACAGCTAACTTACAGGTGGCATGCTCTCCCCTGTCCCTTCCCTCCATCTCAAAGGCCAGAGCCTCCACTGCTGGGTGGTAGCTGTGAAAAGTTTTAAAGACTATAGCTTAACAAGGATGTGAGGAAGAGAGTCAGCCAGGTCAGACAGCTGTGCCCGTCTCACTGTTAATTCCCCAATCACCAGGGTCTGCAGTGTCCACTTCCCACCTCAAGTCTCAGAGAGCAGCAAAGCATCCACGCAATTTTCTCAGCTGGCCTCAGGGGACAGGCAGAAGCAAGGTGAGAATGAGATTAGGGGCCTGCTCTTGGTGAAGGTCCGGCAAGAGACAGCAAAACTTTTGCTCTTGGGAAACAGGTGGAGAGACTGTCTGAGGATGCTAGGCCCCAGATTGGCCACATATGCTGCAGAAACATTTCAGGACATGTGGACGGAGTGAACATCTTTCAAAAAAAAAAAAAAAAAAAAAAAACTCCAGCTGCCTGCTGCTCCAGAATAACCACCCGCTTTCTGCAGGTGTCTTCCTCAAACACCATTGCTCATGTCTGCTGACTCAGGACTTCCATGACAAAGCTATCTGCCAAGGATCTGGGGGCTTCTCTGGGAAACCCCTACCGCAGAGTACGCCACACCCACATTCTCATGCACCAGCATGCTCGCAGCCACATGACAGCCAGGACTGTCTCACCGACAGCTTCAAGTATCCCTAGCTCGGAAGACCGTCAGGATCTAGTTATAGGCAAAGGAAGTACAGGCTAAATGCCTAGCACTCAATTTACTCCCAATACTTCTCCCTCTGGATATATTCACCTGCCTCTTCAAGTAAGTGCCTACACCTCAATTCCAACTTGGATTGCTAACAATAGTTATGGGAGAGCAGCGAGCCGGAGGAAGAGCCCCATCAGGCACTGGGACTGCCAACTTCACTTGAAAAACAGACACTCAATGCCATCACTCCCCCCCCCCTGCTTTTTTTTCTTTTTTTGAGTTAAGACTCAGGTAAGGATCAAAGCACTAGGATTTTCTGTGAGTTTATAGAAGATTGTCCAGATACGCAGACAAGGTTCTGTCTCAATACTCACCAAAATAAGGACAAACGGGGTGGGGGCAGCACGCAGCTACACAAAGGGGCTTTCACCTTTTCTGTATGGCTTTAGTGCTTTTTATCCCCAAGGAGAAGGACTTCCCATATTGCTTTGTCACTTAACAAAGCCTTTTTTTTCCAGCTGGGGAATGCCATTTCCAGCTGTGACTGCTCCAGCCACAGAAGGAAATAAATTCTTATCCTCCTTCTCATTTTTCGTTTTGAAGAAAGAAAAAAAAAATCCTGTTCCCCTCTAGCATTGGATCTGCCGAAGGTCAAAGTCTAGTGCCTATAAACTTTGATAATGTCTCTATAATTTACTATTTTGTATGGGCTCTATGGCTTTTAACAGCAGAAGCAAGTAATTTTTTACTGCTCATTTGCAACATGGAAAAGGGGGAAAAAATCTGCCGTGTCTGTCACATTGGCGGTAAAACACTTCATTTCCCTCCCTCATCTGCACAGGGACTAAGGATGACTTCTTGCCTACAGATGCAAATGTTGGTAAGGGATACGTAACACACGCGTCTGTGTTCAAGTCTGGGGCAATAACAAAACGCAGCAGCTCTTGTCCACTGTATTACATGATCCTATGACCTATGTACGAGAAACTGTTGCGCAAATCAAAGTTAGAGTTTCTGTGGGTCACCAATCAATCAAAACAAACCCTGGCAATCCAGGTACTGCACAGATACATGAAGAAGCTTCCCAGGAGGGCAGGATGGGCACTGTGGGGCCCTGGCCTGGCACCAGGATGAAAGAAGACTGGGAGTGAAGGTGAGACCAGAGAGGGCTTCACTGAGCCTGGAGGGGATGGGTAGGTGCCCTTTAGCCTTCACCCAAGGTATTGGGTTGGCATCTTTGTACATAAGGACTGCTATGCCAACAAGATGCTCAGAGTGAGCATCTTGAAAAAGACATTAGCTTCAGAGCTGGGAATCTGAGTTTCAACCCCGTGCTGGCCTTTAGTCAGCAATGTGATAATGCTGGCAAAGAGTGTTCAACACCAAGCATTCACTGCATACGTGCCAGATGCCATACCAAACATAAGTGTGGTCAATCTTGCCTGATTCTTACTCCCATCTGCCACCTGCTCCTAGCCATCATCCCACGATGCAGATGAGGAAACCAAGGGACAAGGCTGTAACACCGAGGCAAGCATAAGATCCAGGCGAATAAGTAGCTAAGGACTCCTAGACAGCACCAATGTAAGCCCTCAGGTTTCCTCTAGGCTTCTCACTTGGTTTTGAAGCTCCAAGAGCCAGAACAAAGGAAAGTCTAACAACCTAGCATTACCCCTTAGGTCTGCAGGTGAAGCTTTGAGAACCATGATGGTGAATGGCTCTCTACAGGAGTTCTTGGACCTGGAGCCAACTCCTCACTCATCTGCACGTCTGTCCACATGTGCCACACTTGCTACTGACACACTTGCTACAATCCCTACTTCCTGCATGGTGGGGTTTTAACCAGGCTGAGGGATGAGAAACCTCTCCCACACATCTATGGGCAGGCTCCCTGCCAAACCTCGCCACACACTGGCTTCCTGTTCCTTTTGCCTCATGGATGATTTTTAAAGCTTTTTAATTGTCCTCAATAAATTACCTACATGTGAAGTGATTGTTAGAATAGTTTCACTCATTTTTCTCACGGCACCTAAGCTGTTTATCACAGAGGTTGTCACAGAAAAGAAGGCTGCTGCTCCCACACTCCAGGCACGGGCAAATGCATGCTCATGACATTCTTTTTACCAGTCTTTATTTCATCCTAGCAAATTGCCTTTGGGCAGGACCAGACTGAGCATGCCCATGAAACAGCCTGGGCATGGTCAGAAGTGGCACAAAAATGCCTGGTTTGTAGTTGATAACTATAAGGTGACTTGTAGCTGATAACTATAAGGTGACTCCTCACCTGCTGAAATCTAAACCAATCACTTGCCCAACCCCACTAGGAGACAGACACATTGGTGGTATTTCACACCACATGGTTTTGGGGATTTGAGACTTAGAACTGGGAGTGATTGGTGAGAGTGGGAGGGAGGACCAGGATGACCAGATGCATCATCCTAGAAGTCAAGCTTGGGACTGTAGAGCGGCATAGGCAGAGAATGGGGAAGGGGGGTTCTGGACAGTACAAGCCAACAGGGAAGGACTTGTGCTGGAAGGTGAGGGGTCAAAGGAACTACCAGGAGCCTGGCTATAAAATCTGAGATAACCTATGTCGCCCCATGTCCTCATCACCTGTTCAGGAGCTCCAGTGCACAACTAGTCAGCTGCACCCTGCTTTTAGGACAGGGGCAGCCAAGACTTGGGAGAAACATGACCAGGCTCTCCGCAGTAGGTTTGCTCCTCCCCTGGCTCACCCTGCCAGAACACAGGGATCTTAAATTTAGAGCTGGAAACATACTGGCAGGCTTCGGAATTACAAATGCAGCCGGTCAGTCTCTACAGCACAGATTTTTCTGGACTCTGATGAAGCCGCCAGCATCGATGCACACATGACTGCAATGGCATCAGTAAGATCAAAGCTTCCAGCCCCATCCAATCTGACCCCATGCCTTCTTCCAAAAAGGCCCTCACTTGCCAGAGCAGATCACTGGCACTTACCAAGCTCTCTGTGTCCTCTGCCCAGGTGGGTTCTTGTTTTCTGGTTATTTCCATCCATTCCACAGAAGTCCTCCTCAGCCTCCAAAGCCCATGCCTCTGGTCTCCAGATGGAATGGATGATGTAGCATAGCTCATGTCTGCCCCTCTTTTACAGCTCCCATCCTCTAGCTCCACCACTCTCCTACCTGTCCCCTGAACTCAGAAAGTCCATTGTTACCGTGCCAGGGCAGCCACTGGAACACCCTGTGCTGGTGCCATCACATGCTTCACAGGGACTGCTCTGCTCTGCTCTGCTAAATGAACATCCTCAGTGTGGCCAGTGTTGTGACACACTGGGTTAAGCTGCCACTTGCAATGCCAGCATCTCATATCACAGCACCAGCTGGAGTTTCAGCTGCTCCACTTCCCATTTAAATTCCCTGCTAATGTGCCTGGGAAGGGAAAATAAGATGACCCAAGTGCTTAGGTCCCTGCAACTTACACAGGAGACCAGGCTGTTGTTCCTAGCTCCTGGTTTCAGCCTGGCCTAGCCCTGGCTGAGGTAGCCATTTGAGAGGTGAACCAGCAATGAGAGAATCTCTTTCTCTATTTTCCTCCCTCTGTCATTCTGCCTTTCAGACGACACCTCCATACCCTCATGGGGAGCACTACTTGTCCAGGCCCCCTTCACCCTAGCACCCAGTTCCAGTTCTCTCCACAGCAAGCAGGAGCTACAGGCTGTGCGTTCAGCCCTCTAGTCACAGAGCTTGCCAGAGCACAGGGCTGCTCTCTCGTTTCACAGCTAGGTCACCAAGGCCTGGGACTGCAGGCAATAAGCAGTCCCCCACACAACAGGGAGTTGAAGAATCGTATTTCATGAACAGGATAAACTGGTTCTGCCTTGAACAAAGTTTGGTCTTTGAAGCCCCCAGAGAAGGGCTGCATATTCTGACAAGCACAGGTTCAGCCACAGGAAGCGGGGATTAAGCAGGCTTGGGATTAGGTGAGAGCCGTCCGGGGAGCACTGGAAAACACACAGCGAGAACTACCAAAAACTAGTTGCATGTTAATATATGCTGCCTCCTCCTCCACCAGCTTATGAACACTGTAATTTTCTTCACTAAAACACTGTCTAACAGCACCAAGTCCCCTAATTACAGATGTTTGTATGCATTACAATCTTTACACAATTAAACCTAGTAAGAAAGAATAAATGGTTAAGTACCCCCTTGCCCTGTCACTAACCCATCCCTCCCCTTACCACAAAAAACAAAACAACACCACACACACACACACACACACACACACACACACACACACACACACACACACACACACACACACAGGTGCTGTCAACACCAGGTTGAGCTATAGACAGCGAAAAACCCTGGGAAGTTGAAATTCTGGCTGACACAGAACTCAGCCGCAACAGGGGGTAAAGCCAACTTTCAGCTTCAAACCTCAGCTTCTGACAGCTCTGTGTCTGACTTCGATGTCACATGAAAGGTTTGTATGCATTGTACAAAATGGCTCATTTTGGGGGCAAACATCTTTCTCTGCACATTTCATCTTTACACACACACACACACACACACACACACACACACACAGCTGGGTCACCCACTGGAGGAGGCAGCTTTTCTGGGATCAGCTCCTAAAAATTTCACAAACGCATTCCTGGCCTAGGGGTATTTACCAGGAAGTCTGCGGCCACCATGCTGGAGCCAAGCAGGTTTAACTGAGCATTTGCTCTCTGGGACACTGACTGTGTGTCCTGGGGCAAACGTCCAACAGGGAATTTCTATAATAACAGTTCCCTCCCACACCACCCCGACATGATGCCATGCAGACAACCCAGTCTGGTTTAAGACTGTGGGGAGAAGACAGGGCACCATGCCCTATGAAAGCTGGGAGCAGAGACAAATGAAAAAGGATGAAAATGCCCTGAGCACCATCACGGTGTGTGTGTCCTATGAGCCCAGAAGCTGGAGCTTGGCAATAGATCAGGCTGGGAGGCTTGATGAAGCACCTGCTCTGGGCACGTTCAGCAACAGGCTCCACAGATGCACAGCAGCAGGGCGTCTGGCAGGAGGATTTGGGTCACCTCTCGGCTCTGGAGAGAAGGTGCTGAGCAAGGAGCCTGGTGTTCCTGCCTGCAAACTGCAGGGTGGGGTGGGGGAGTGGGGAGGGGGACAGAATCTGTTTCCTGAGGACCTCAGTGCTGCACAGCTTCGTGCCCCGCGAACAGTGGCTGAGGTTAACAGGTAGACATGGCCTACACATTTATCAGCAAGGCCACTTGGCAGTGCTCAGTCCAACAAGGCCCTGCCCAAGCCTTGCGAGTGAAGAGATTTGGAGAAAGGGGCAAGGCACAGGGATCAGCAAGCATGCAGCTCCTCTATTTCTTTTCCTCTCTTCTTCCCTATCTCTGCCCCTTGCCTATTCCTCACCAGCGCCAACAAACACCAGCTGGAGTTCCAGAAGCACCCAGTAAGATGATACAGATATCACTGGGCTTATGTGAGACTCATACCATTCTCACAATGACAGAGCCCACACAGGGTCCATTTTGCCCCTGAGAGAAGGAGAATGCTCTGTCCAGTGAAGCAGTAGGGTCCAGCCGGGGGCCCTGTGCAAGCCCAGCTTCGAGACAGGCCTGCCTCACAAGAGCAGAACAGATAAAATCACACAGCAGCCAGCCAGCCATGGGGTCGTAAGGGGCAGTGGTCCACCCCAAAACTAGTTCTTGGATCATAAAGGTTGCTTCTAGGCATGAGGTTGTCCCCTCTGTAGGGTGTGGGCTGACATTTTCTACTGTGTCCTGTGCAGCCAGGAGGCACTGACTGTTAGACTGTGCCCACCCATACCCTGCTCAGGACAGCTGGCAGTTGGGGTACAGGCTGGCGGCTGGGAAGTGGCAGTTCCTGCTAAAGCCACGTGTGCCAGTGCAGCTGTCAGTAAGGCTCATTAGTCAGCACCAACAGCTGCCACCACCGAACATGTGGGCTAACGGAGACTCACCCAAGGCCCTGCTATACCTCAGGGTTGGGGGAGACAGAGCTCATCCCTCCCCTGGTTAATGCCAAATCTAAGTCACCTTGAACACCTCCTGACAGTCCCTATTCTCCCATGCCCTGTCTATAAGCTCAGTGGATTTTCTCCATGGGCTCAGGTCAGATAGGAGGCCCCAAGGACCCTGAAGTCCTTGTCCTTATCCCCCATGTCCCTGTGTCCCCAAGGCTGGGAAGGAGCAGCTCAGGAGGAAGGATTGAATCTCCCCCATTGGCACCCATCTTTACCCTTCACATTCAATGAGGGACATTTTGGGAGGTACCATCAGCTTTCTACCCTAAACATCCAATTTCTGGGACTGCCTGACTGAGACATCCAGTTCAGACTGTTGAGTGAGTAATGGAGACAAAGTCAGCAGTGTGCAGGGTCTGGGGGTGTAGATGGTTCACGAGGGTGGAAAACTAGCACCAGTGTATGGGAAGGAGAGGGACTCCTAACCTGCTCCCTCCCAGCTCAGCCATCTTGTCAGCATGAGTCACCGGCTCTGGTGAGCGTGTGGGTGATTCTGCAAACCCATCCCCGTCAATGGAAATAAAACATACAGGCTCCAACCTCACATTATCAGGTCAGCAGCGTCACGGCCGCCCACAAAAGGCCACATTGCCTGAGAGCATCTGTCTGCAGCCAGGCCAGGTGCCCACACCCCCATGGAAGCAGCAGGGGGCAGTGTTGGCAGGAGCATGCCTGCCAGAGCCGAGCCGCAGTCCCTGCAGCAGAGTGGCCCTTGACCCAAGGCTGGCTCCCAGCACCACACCTATGCGGGGCCTGGGCAGGGTCCACTGACTCATGTATTTCTGCAGCTCTAAAACACCAGCAACATCACTTCTTGGGATTGAATAAGGGCAGATAAAAAAGGAAGCCCAGGGTAAAGCTTCCTCTCCCAGCATCACCTCACTTTGGGGGAAGCACACTATCCTTGTGTTCACATGGAAACAGACACACACAAACACACATTACACATTCAGTGCCTGTACAACTGTGACTCATCAAAGGCCCATGGTAGTATGCCCAAATATAAGTAGATCTGGTCATCTATAAGAGAACCAGCATTTGAGCAAAGTTCTCTAGCCTTCAGCATGGGCAAGGCCTGCCTCCTTGTGATTTCATTTTGGCTAAATGCTCCATAAAGAGCCCAGCTCTGACCCAGGTAAGCTACGTAGGTGTAAGTACATGCCCTCACCAACCTCTAGGTCCTAACCCCTAACCACTAACCCCTAACACACACACACACACCACACCAACACTGATAAACAAGGTCTAATTGATACAAAGCCCGTGTGGCAGCTGTCCCACTCAAGGATGGAGCCCCGCCTCACTACCCTCCTGAGCACAGTACCAACTGCCTTCCACAGCCTGAGGAGGCCCACAGCTGAAACTACCACCTCATTCCAGGGAGAGCAGAATAGCTTGCTTACCCTGGTCACCAGCCACGGTCCAGGAGACCCATGATTATGGAACTGAACAGACTCCCCCCAGCACCACAGGCACAAGATCACACCATGGCTCTAAATGCCAGATCGGCACACAGCCTTCCTTCAGCCATGATTATGGCACTGACAATATGTGACCAACATGCAGTCACCCCTTACTCAGACAGTTGAAAACCTTTGGTTTCTATATATCACTAACTTGTCCCCTTTGATCCTCCCACACAGACCCAAAACTCTGGGTCATCCCCGAAGAACTCTGGAAATGTACTCAATCCCCAGATTCTTAGGGAACAGTCCATATCTGCGTCTTTTGTCTGAGTGGTGAGCTCTTTCAACTCAAGGTCCATCTCCCCAGCGACAGGCTCAGGTCTGTAGCAGCTCTCCTCTGGATGGAAGAAGTCACTTTTTGGGAGACCTTCATGATATTGAGGAGAATCTGGGTTTCCCTCTGCCTGCAGCTATGTAGGCCCCAACCCTGGACCCTGGCAAGTGACAGTTCCACCAGGCAATGTCACCATTCAGCGAGAATGTGAATCCTTACCCAGACCTACAACCCACCTGGCCTGCACCCTACAAAATCCTATCAATCCTACAGATCAGATTGCAGCAACCAAAGTGGGTGGAGCTGAGGCTTGTGGGGTGTTACTCAGTGCAAGAGAGAACCGTGCTTGGACACAGTCTCAGGAGACTCAGACCTAACTAAGGAATCCTCGGCTATCGAGTCCCTGCAATACACAGCCTGGCACCTGCTCTCCCACAGAGGCACTTCCAGGGGTCTGCCCTGTTCTTCCCTCATTTCAACCCACTCCTATCCCACCCTCACCCCAATGTTGTCTTTCTAAAAATTCCTCAGAGGGAGTGTTTTATTTTCTTAACTGAACTGCGGCTTTCAAAATAGTCCTGACCTTCCTGTTCCCCACCCCCACCCCTTGTCACGGAGCAACAGAAATTAAATTGATGCCTGCTATCAGGGTTCTGCATCTCAGTGATTACGCCCGGCCGCCAGAAAAGCCAGCTGCTGCTCCAGCCCATGGACAGAAACCCTGTGGCTAAATCCCACCCCACCAGCTCAGGAAGGAGGGCATGGAGGGAGCTGGGGGAGGGGGGGTGCAGCGGGTGGAACCGAAGGGCACAGGTAACAATTTATGGCCTCCTTGTCACTGTGGTCTTATCTCCACAGCCACAGCCCCCTTTCTGAGAAACTGGCACCGTTACTACACCCCCATGAGAGCTGCCCCCTGGGGGATCTGGTTTGGGACAGGTGGCCCAGCTGGGGAGCACAAGCCTGCTGCAGAAAGCTCATCCTGCCCTCACCAAAATCTCCTTTCCCAGGCAGGCAGGGGACCCAGCATGGACCAAATTCTGACTCTATCCAGCTGACTGGAGAAAGAGCAGAGCAGACAGAGGCTGCAGCAAGAAATGGAGGCTAAACCTCCCTAGAGAGGCTCTTTGGTTCCATTCAAAACAATGAAAAGGTGTGTGTCTGCCTCTCAGACAGACTCGAGGAGTTCTCCTTCACAGCACCCAGGGAAGGGCGAGATGACCCTTTGTGTGTATGTCTGTCTGATGCTGGCCTCTCTCAACCACATGGGGTTACTCGTGCAAGAGATGATGAGGACCCACAAGAGCCAGACCATAACTTGCTGCCCTTCTCCCCAGAAGAGCTTGCGTTTGCCAAACACTGACTGAGTGGTGAGAACATGGAAGAGTGTCACCACACTCTACCAGGAACAGGACCCTCCCTCCCTTTCAGCCCGGGCTTCTTGGGAAGAACATGGCTCAGTAGGACGTGGGGAGTAGACTTTATAAACCTGCAGAGTAACCTTTCTCCTGTTCCCCGCATCTTCCCTTACTTCCATCTGGAGATTGAGCCAGAAAAACACATCCCTGCTCCACAGGGAGGAAGAGACAGAGCCAAGGACAAAAGTTGCAAGAAAGCTTCACTGCAGTGAACACGGATTCTGTCTGCTATCTGCTGAGTGCATTTGCTTCTCTCCTCTTTCAGACGCTGCCTGCAAGGTCTCCCTAATTTACTCTGCAGTTCAGTCTACAGCGGCATCCCCAGGCATAGCCATCCCATGGGAATGCCCCACCCTGAGCTGGAATTCGAGGTTTGACCCGACCCAAGTCCATTATCGGCCTCAAAGAGGTCTGGTGCATTGAGTAATATTTCCAATGACCTGGGAGCAAAAGCCAAGAGACTTCATTTATTTATTTCTACCTCACTTTGTTCCAAAAGAGATTGAAAACGTCTTACCAGAATAACTACAACATGACGAAAATAGATGAAGAAATGAGTTCAGATGGAAAAATAAATCAGAAAGTAAGATTTCTGCCCCCAAAGTGTACTTGCTGCCACCGGCCAAGTCATCTCCAAGAAACAAGACATGAGAATGTCTTTTCCTCAGTTCTGTGCTGGTCAGAAAGATGAGACACATTTTCAGCAATTCGTCCACAGTATACACATGAGGCTGCAGGCTGCAAGTGTCCCCAATGTCCTTGAACCTATGTTAGACCCCACTCACTCCCTGGCTGCTGGAACCAGCCCAGGAGAAAGGACAGGGAAGATAAAGGAAATGTCTTCTCCTAAACCTGAGCACTCCCAGAGCTCCCTTCTGCCTGCACAGTAACCCAGCCTGGTCAACCACTGTCACCAGCAGTTCTCTGTGGTACTTCCAGTTCTAAAACCTTTAGGATCTTGTGCCTCACCACTGTCACCTTCAGAGGAGTGACTTCACTGGAAGACCCTTAGGGCTCAGTATGTGTCACTCACTGCCATGGTCAAGCTCAACTTTCTAATCCTTCCCACTCTCTCCCCCACTGCCCTCGCCTCGTGGGGGTGGACTGTCCACACCAAGGGTCCCAGGTTTATATCACTTCAAAGTGTGTAATCCCTATGCTTTTGGTAGTAATGTCTACTTCTACTGCTCCATTCCAAATTGCTTGATCACCTATACAAAGCAGAGTGGGAAACACCCCACGTCTCAAACTCCAAAGCAATGTGGGGGTGAGACAGATAGCTCGTCCCCTTTAGATGATGCCACATAAACCAGAGACCTATCACTTGATCTCATCCAAAGAGCCACAAATCCATCCTCAAAGACTATGGGGGCACATATGTGTAATAGCTAAGCCCCAAGGCACTCCCTGGCTGAGGAGACCCCTTCAACACAGAGAAACGATTTTCTAATTAAACGGTGAGGCTGCATTATTGACTTTTGGTGAAAGAGTAGCCCAGGGGAGGAAGACAGTGATCTGAGGTAACCAACCTAAGAACTAAATGGAGGCATCAGTGCCAGAGCATCTTGGGTGTACCAGGCTCCCCACCAGTCTCCGTGGAATAGTTTAAGGGCTCACTACACACTCATGTTCTCATTTATCTGCTGAAACCTTTCCAACAGCTTTCTACAGCACTTAGAACAAAAGGTAGGTGTGGGCAGTGAGTTATACTGGTTACAATACCAGTTCTGACATCTGTATCCTGTATTAGAGTGCCAGGATTCAATAGCCAGTTCAATGCAGATGCTAGCAGGCAGTGTGTTGATGGCTCAAATAATTGGGCTCCTGCCACCCATGTGGAAGACCTGGATTGGGTTCCTGCTCCTGGCTTCAGTCTGGCCCAGCCCTAGCTCTTGAACAAGGAATAAATGAATGCAAGGCTATCTTTATCTTTCCATCTTGGTAGTCTCTCTGCCTCTCAAAATAAGTAAACAGACAAATGCCTCTTTAAGAAAAAAAAAAATGAAAAGGGCACTTCTGACATATTGGTGACACAGATAAATATAGAGGACAGGTAGGGGCGAGGTAAGAGGGATGGTGCGGCAGGTTAAGCAGCCAATTTGAGTCCTAGTCATCCACACTTTTAATCCAGCTTCTGCTAATGTACCTGGGAGGCAGCAGAGGATGGGTCAAGTATTTGTGCCCCTGCCATTATGTGGGAGAAGAACAGGATGGAATTCTTGGCTCCTGGCTCCTGGCCTGGCTCAGTCCTGGCTGCTGTGGGCAACAGGTGAATGAACCAATAGATGGAATTATCTTCCCTTTTCCCCAATTCCTGTATCACTCTGCCTTTCAAATAAATAAGCAGGTCCTGCCGCAGTAGCTTAATGACTAAATCATTGCCTTGCACATGCTGGGATCCCATATGGGTGCAAGAGGAAGCAGGGAAGCAAGAGTAAGGTGGTGATCACCAGAGGACTTGAGGGGCAGGTGGGAGCAGAGGCAATGGAGGGGCCCAGAATGTTGCTCAAAGGTACAAAGCTTCATTTGGACAAACGGACCTGAACCACACAGCACCCTGACTACAGTGAATGATAACATGTTTCAAAGTGTTACAAGAAGAGGTTTTCAAATGTTTTATCACAAAGAAATGATGTGAGGTGGCAGATGTGTGAATTAGCCTGATTTGATAATTCTGTAATGCATATATGTATTGTGGCATCAATGTGGGGCTATTACAACCCCCAGACACATATAATATTTGTCAATTTAAAAAAAATTTAGGAGCAGGTTTTCAGTACAACAGTTAAGATGCCCACATCTTGTATCACACGGCCTGGGTTCACATCCCAGCTCTATTCCAGATTCCAGCTCCTGACAATGCATACCCTGGGAGGTACCCTTGGAGAATGAACTGATGGATGGCAGATCTCTTTCTGTGGATCTCTTTCTCTGCCTTTCAAATAAATAAAAATATTTTTAAAAAACCTAATCATGCTGTATTTATTGCAGAAAAACAGCATTAAGACTGAAAAACTTCTACTATTATAAAAAGGGATTAAGAAAAGAGAAGGCACACACAGGAATGAACAGTGCAAAGGACCCTCTAACAAGAGGTGTTTCAGGAGAATGACCACAGCTCTTCCTTCTTGGTGGGGGGGGGGCCATTATCCCCATTAGGGAAATCCAAGAGGTCAGGGTGGGTGCCTGCAAACAGTAAAAAGATTCCTGGTCTCTGGTCATTTTCTCTACTGTAGAGGCTTCCCAGGGCAGGTATCACATAACACAGCTGATCCCTAAATCCATGGATCCCATATCCACAGATTCAATACACCACAAATCAAAAATATTCCTTAAAAAAAAAGTGACTGTGCTGGTACTAAACATGTACAAATTTTTCCCCCAACTATTCTTTATACAATATCATAGCATGGGTATTTATGTGGCACTTACACTATATTAGGCAGCGTAAGTCACAGAGATGGCAGGACACAGTGTTCTTCCTCTATGCATGCTGTGTCCAAAATCTCTTGTTAAAAGGAGACTCAGTCACTGCACATGGGCCTCCCCAATTCAATACAGCCCCATGTCAGGCAATTACATCTAAAAAGATCCTGTTTCCAAATAAGGCCACATTCTGAGGTTCCAGGAAGACACAATTTTGGGAGGAGACACTCCTCAACCCAGCACATCCATCACCTCAGTGCAGCGCCTGAGAAGAGCAGCTGCAGCCTCCATGTGGAGTGCTGAGGGCTGGCAAGACAGAGCGGAGCAGGAGGGAATGCAATAAGGGTCATTTGGGAAGCAAGTGATTCAACCAGGCTGGGGAGGGGGCTGCATGTGGGACAGAGTAGGTGCTTTAGCAGATGAATATCTGTCTCCAGCAATGAGTCAGGAAGAGCTGTCAGTAGCAACACTGCGCCCCGGCACAAGAACTTAGGGCAGAGACCAGGCTGGAAGCCACAAGCTTGGCCTGAGAGAAGCCTCCAACATAACAGACTCATGTGGGAGGCTGCATACAGCAGAGTCAGGTGGGAAGAGGTTTGGGCTGCAGGTAGAAACTGCATGAAGAGGGATGGTGGCTGAGGCCATGAGCATAAAGGGCTCCAGGAACACCCACAGACATGGAGCCAAGGTCAAGGGAAAGCCCTAGCATGCCTCATAACCCAGGGACATCTGCCAGATTCCAGGAAGACACGGCCCTTCGATACTCGGATGTGACTGCCACTCTCTAGACTCAACGCCCAATCTAAGAGCACTACAAAGGTGCACATTATAGAACCTGAGAACGGCAGGCACTGAGAACAGAACCAATGACAAAAGAAGCGGCAACCAAGATGCAGGAAGAGACGCAGGCTGGCAGCTCACCCAGGCAGCTCCAGCAAGTCACTTCAGCCCTTGGGGCTGCACAGGGGTGCTGTGTCACAGACGAGGAGACCAAGGTTCTCCCTCCATGCAAAGTCTGTGACTCTCATCCACCAGAGTCACATTAAGTGCCTGGTAATTCAATAATTCAATTAAGAAAGGTCTATTAAAAAAAAGCTTACTATTTAATAGAAGAGTTATGAAGTGTGGCACAACTTGCTGTGATTAATAGGCACAATTAAAGGCTGAACGCGCTGAGGGGAGAAAGGCATGGCTTAGTGGGACCTCACTGGGGGAACAAGGGGACGTAGACAAACCTTCTTTCCATGCCTTGCCCTGCAGCTGGTGCCCAGCTAAATCTGAGCTCCAAGAGAGGGCTCTGGGTACAAATTTGAGTGGCATATTTGCCCAGGTACAGCAGTTGCCAGTACAGGCAGGGTGCCAGTTTCTCCTGGCCTTCCCAACAGTCAGAAGTTGTTTGTCACAGAGCTGGAAGGAGGCTCACCCTGATCTATGCACCCATTTTCATTTCACTGCAACCAAGTGTTTCTGGAAGCAGAAAGGTCAGAGGAGGAGTGGGATTGCCAGACAGGAAACTGGAACGGCTGAGCTCTCACACTTCATGCTAAGGGGATGGCTGGCCTGATGCTTCTGCCTTCTTGTGTCAGGCAGCTCCCCACTTGGAGGCTATAGGTGCCACGGGCTTGCACCCAGCAACCCAAATGCAAGATGCAGGACATGATGCGCCACACTGATCATGCTACGGCACACCTGGCCCCCTGCAGCGGCTGCTACTTTCTAATTCAAAGGACACAGACACCCACGAGCTAGATGACAAGGGGCTGATGACACTGTGTCCAATTTAGCATCTCAGGGGCCTCCTCTGTGAGCTGGTGGCTCATATCCTTCATGGTGCCCATTCTCAACTGCTCCTGATTTATCACTTCAGGAATGCCTGGCCCTGAGCATCTACAAGCAGCCTGGCTTCTGGCTTGCAAGGTGAGGCCCTGGAGGAGACAGAGTCCTTAACAGGAGGGCCAAAAAGAAGGAATGTGGAGGAGATACCACCACAATCAGGAGCAAAGAGCAAGTTACTATAAGCATGAAAACATGTTTCCCTTTCTGGCGAACAGGAGAAGGCCATACCTATTCTGTGGAGCACCTGCCTGGGGCCAACTAGCAGGACAATCTGTCAATTAGAAGTTTAGAAGTGGGCTCTGTGTCACTACCTGATATCTAGATTACAGATGAGGCCCAGGAGAAGGCTGTGTAGGTATATACCATGGTCACTCAGAGCTTGCAGCCTCACCGCCTTTTTTTTTTTTAAGATTTATTTTATTTTTATTGGAAAGGCAGATATACAGAGAGGAGAGACAGAGAGGAAGATCTTCCGTCCGATGATTCACTCCCCAAGTGAGCGCAACGGTCGATGCTATGCCGATCCAAAGCCAGGAGCCTCTTCCAGGTCTCCCACGCGGGTGCAGGGTCCCAAAGCCTTGGGCTGTCCTCAACTGCTTTCCCAGGCCACAAGCGCGGAGCTGGATGGGAAGCAGGGCTGCCGGGATTAGAACCGGCGCCCATATGGGATCCCGTGCAAGGCGAGGACCTTAACCATTGCGCCATCGCGCAGGGCCCAGCCTCACGGCCTTTAACTAAGAGTAGTCAGTTAACATTACACCATCAGGGAGGGCAGTGTCAATGGGTGGGTGGGAACTCCCAAGCTGATGCAAGCTTAGCTAGAACTTTCTTTTTTTTTTTTTTTAAAGATTTATTTTTATTATTTTTTCATTGGAAAGGCGGATATACAGAGAGGAGAGACAGAGAGGAAGATCTTCCGTCCGATGATTCACTCCCCAAGTGAGCGCAACGGGCCGATGCTATGCCTATCCAAAGCCAGGAGACTCTTCCGAGTCTCCCACACGGGTGCAGGTTCCTAAAGCTTTGGGCCGTCCTCAACTGCTTTCCCAGGCCACAGGCAGGGAGCTGGAAGGGAAGCGGGGCTGCCGGGATTAGAACCGGCGCCCATATGGGATCCCGGGCGTGCAAGGCGAGGACCTTTAACCACTTGCGCCACCGTGCCGGGCCCTTAGCTAGAACTTTCAATGAAGGTAGTTGGAATGAGACATGTTAAAACACCCCCATGATATCTTGATGACCATTACCACTGAGTAAGCACTGGAATCACAATACAAGTTCTGCTTCAATCCTCTCTGTTAACTCAAACCACCATAGCAGGAGGCAGGGGACTGTTCTCATTCTCATGCAAAGCCACAGGGCCCAAAGCCCATGAATGCCAGAGTCAAACCGAGCCCTGCTGGACCTCAGCAGGAGTTTCGGAGGGTAAGGTGTAGAGCCAGAGACCAGTGTAGCCAGCAGTACCCTGCTCAGATGGATCCACCTACATGTTCTTGGTGGGGACATTACTACAGAGCTTCCCAGCTCACCAACATGGTGTAATCAGTCAGCACTGGACATTAAATGGGTTTCAACAATTGGAAGCATTAGGGGTGCCTCCTAGTCAATCCTTTGACCCTTCAACCAACTGTCACCAGGCCAACATCTTTCCCAGCCTCTCTTGGATGAGACACACATGGAAAAGGGGCTGCTCAGAAATTTGTAACCTTAAGAAATTGGACAGGCAGGTGGAAGCTGCTAAGCACAGACCTGGCATCCACTGCGCAAAGATGAAGGGGTAAAGACCAGGAACCATTAACGGGAATCCAATACAAGTAGGCCATTGTCCACCAGGTTCATGTGTTTGATACACAAACACATGGCACACAGGCAACAAAACTGAATGACTGGCACATCGTGTACTCCAATGTGTCAGTCAGTTGGGGTTCAGGAGGAAGCCATGATCCTTGCCCTCAAGAGCCACATCCACAGGAGTAGAATCTGTGCTCACTCGTGTCAAGACTAGGGGACCACAGAAGAAAAAGCAGAAAACAGGCAAGCTTGGGTTTAGCAGGAACACACACACACACTCAAAAGACGTAGAAATTCATTACAATCATTGATGTGAACAGTTTGCCATTCATGCCAATGACCATGCAAGCAATATAGTGGGGGTTCACTATTTAAAGTTGCATGATGTCAATGTCAGGGGTGTTTTCCTGGGTGGCATCAGAAGTTCTGTGGAATGGGCAAGCTGCAGATATGTTATTCACGGTCATCCGCTAACAACCTTAAGACATTGGAGGGAGTCTGGTTCTTACAAATATTGAGGCACATATGATTTAAATGAAAATCACATGGAGCAAGCACTGTGTGTGGGGTCCTCACAGGGATCCTACCATACCAATGTCTTAGCCATCACTTGTCCAAGGTCACACAGTTGAACAGGCAGCTGAGCCTGCTTGCCTGCCTGCCTGCCTGCAGCGTCCACACTCACCACCAGCGTGACCACTGCAGGGCACACACACAGCAGACAGCCCGCAAGGACACACACCAAAATGCTGACCATGGCTGGCTCTCTGGGATGAATTGACAAATGCCCTTTTTGTCTTGATTATTCTTACCTGATTCTTTTTAGAATGTTCTGCAATTATTATGAATGATCCGGGGGTATTGGTTTGATTTTTGAGGATGATAATGCCCCTAGCCATGACTGCCCATCCCCAGCAGCCTAGTCAGTGGGTCCATGCTTATGCTGGTTATTCAGGACAACCTTCAGTGTGCCACAAATGCCCTTGCTCTCTGGTCCCTGACAGATGGTCCTCATTTCATCACAGCCTCCCTGGACACGGGGTGACAGGATGGAAGCTCCAAAAGCATCCAGTCGGGAAGGACGGCAGTGGCAAGAGTCACTGGTTGATCAGCACAAACAACACCCCACGAAGATGGTTTTCCTGGCATCTGACAGTATGCTGTCAGCTTTTCCTCCCTTTATCAGGAGGACAAAACTACTGAAGTTAAACACACACACACACACACACACACACACACACACACACACACACCTAAAACCAGGGTCAGTCTTCTTGCAGAGAGGTCTTAGAGCAATGCTTTGTATTTGGGCACTGTGTGAATCACTGTGAACTGCAGGGCAGGTAACATTGAGAGGATCCAACCTATTAGAAGCCAGGACTGCGGGGGTCTGCCATGGGTGTCGGCCACTCTCAGCACTGATACGGGCTGTTTGCTACTTCAGGATAAGCCAAACAGGTTGAGGAACAGCTGGGTGTGCTTTTGCCCATGTCAGTCAGGACTAAAAGAAATACAGAGGCCCTCTCTATCAAAGCAGTCAGGCGGACCCCTCCCAAGTGACCTGACCTCTGCTCTGGCTAAGCCATGGAAGCAGTGATCACAGAATACAGAAGCCACTCATGCTGCAGGCATCTGGCATTGCTTGCGTTCCTGTCATTGGATAAGAGTTGGTGTCCTTTTAATCCCTTTGCAAAACACTTCTCCAGTGGGCCATACTTAGCTAAAAACCTTCACTGCATGGCTAAAATGTGCAGACCACTAAAGAAATGAGGGTGCCATGAGCTCGCAGCTGTTCATCAGAGGTTTCCATCACAAGCAGATGTAAAAGGTAACAATAGGCGAAAAAGGTAGTGTGTGCTGCTGCCCTGCACCAAGCCCCCAGCCCACACTCTGACACTGTAGGGATATCGCCTTGTCACCTGTATTGTCTGCCCTACCTGTAGCTTCCATGAGGGTGAAGACATAGGCACTACACGGTCATTTCAGCCCCAGGTACAGCAAAAGCTCTGGCCAATTCACTCCTTTCATTCAGTATGTTAAAATGGACAAAAGAACTTTTTTAAGCAATTGGCTCTCACAAACCTCCTAATGTCAGGTAAAACTGTAACTGGGGAAAAAAAAACCACAAAAGGGATCCTGGGTGTCTACTGCATGCAGGGTGCTGGGCCATCTGTCAGAGGACCCCTCCCCCAACACACAGCTGTCTGCAACCCCACTCAACTGCAAGGGGGAGAGAAACAAGTAAAACGCTGAATCCTTCTCTTAGAAGAGCAATACAAAATATAAGGAACAATGGCAATGCAAGCACAGACAGGACCTAATTGCCAATTGTACCACAGGAAGGAAAAGAGTCACCATCAGTCTTTACTTAAATCCTTTTGAGGACAAAACTGGCATGGAGCTAGGAACAATGATCAAAACCCACTACAATTCCCAACTGCACACATCCTCTTGAAAACATTTTCTTTTCCACTATTTCTGTTTCAAGATTACGATGTGAAGCTTACATACAACATGGGGTCCACCCTAAGATTCTCCTGCTTGAATCACACTGGGTCAAAAGGATGCAAGACTTCACAGATCATTGGGGGAGTAGAGAGTGATGTAAATTCCTCTAAGAGTCAAGATAAAACAGATTCTTCACTTTTCAACACATCTTCTGTAAATGCTCCATACAACAAATTTCAAGGGATGCAAATTTCATAAAAATGTGGATATAAAAATGCAAAGACCAAAGCCCAGTTGGGTTCATACTCATGCTGCCTTTACTGGTAGAAATGTAGATTAGGACAACCTCCCTGTGGGGCAGTTTGGCAATAAATAGCATATTGTAAAATGTATCATTATCTCCTTATTGTAAATGAATTTGCCAGGGTCAAGAGTATAGCAGGAACAGATGAGAAATGCATTCATGAGGGCGGTCCCGACAGCACTGGTTATAATGCCAAATAATGATGATATTCACAACAACCTAAATGCCCCAAACTGAGGGTTTGAGCTGCCAATCACAGCACAGAAACATCACAGAGACAATGAAGACAGCAGATAGGATCACACAGGGTATGTGGACATGTAAAAATGTCTGTGGTCTATTGTTGAATGGGAAAAGTCATCTGGAAAACATTACATGACCTCCGTGTACATAAGAGTCTATGCATTGGCATCAATGTGTTGTCGGGGCTCTGTGAAGCTGCACCAAAACATTACCATAGCCATTAACTATGAGGGCATATACTAATGCCTGTTTTAAAAAGATTTATTTTGTTTATTTGAAAGAGTGACAGAGAAACGGGGGAGGGAGTGAGGAAGAGACATAGAAAGTCAGAGAGAAAGATCTTTCATTCACTGGTTCACTCCTCAGATGGCCTCAACAGCTCCAGTCTAGGCTAGGCTGAAGCTAGGAGTCAGAAACCCCATCTGGGTCTCCCTCACGGGTGGCAGAGGCCCAAGAACTTGGGCTACAGACACTGCTTTCCTAGGCACATTAGCAGAGAGCTGGACTAGAAGCAGAATAGTTGGGACTTGAACCAGCACTCCAACAAGAGATGCTAGTGTTACAAGATGCAGCCTAACCTGTGACACAAAGTCAGCCCCACCTTGTTTTCAAACAAAACCAAATGCCATTAAACACACACACCATACACACATACACACACAACAAAAACTTCCTTCATTTACAGATTATTCAATTTTGTGCTAATCCCAGAACCTGGATCTCAATTATAGACTGTGGAATATTCTAGAACACTTCCATGTGGCCCAGGCCCCTTCTCTCTCCAGAAAGCCTAGTGATAGAACAGCCTCCCTGAGAAAAAAGGATCAGAGGCACCCAAGACTTCCAAGCTATCTCAAGTGCTGCTTGAACTATGCCTGCCTCTCGCAGGGCTGGATCCTGCTGGATGACCTCCTGGCCCCAGAGAGCAGATGAAGGCCTGTCTGAAGAGCAGGAATTAGATCTTCTAAAAAAAGTAACCAGGCACCACCTCCCAGTATGGTTTGCTAGGCTAAGCTCCTCCCTTAGGTTCGAAGCCACATCATCTCAAGCAAATAGAAGGGCTACCTGGCCTTGGGTCCTCATCAAGGTCAGTGCCAGGAGCAGCCTACCAAAGGAGGTACATGATCCCCCTGGCAGCTGCAGCCTTAAGAGTTACCACCTGCGGGACATACGGGAAGGTCCCGAGCCCAGCGAGCTGTGACACCAGATAAAATCATGCATTCATACCTCCCAGGCCTCACTGCATGGATCAGGAGGCAGCTATGGCTGCAGCTTCAAGTTTCAAAGGATCCTCAAGAGAAAAGCAAAGGGATGGGAGAAGGGAAGCCAGAATTACCCTCTCTGAGCCAGGTACAGGTTCCTCCAAGCAAACCCCCAAGCACAGAAAGATCATCCCCCACCCCTCACTCTGGGAAAAGAAAAGAAATTGGTTCAAGAGTGCAGGGCCCCCAGGCAGGGGAACCTCTGCTGGATGTAGGATTCTGCCCTGATCCCACAAGCACCTCCGACTTTGTGAGAACAATGCTGTTTTCCTCCTAGTGGTTTTAGCCCCTCATTCTTAGCTTAGAAGAGCTGAACAGAGGACGTCAACTGCACAGGGCTCTTTAGCTCCCTTGTAGTAACAAACTCTGTGTACAGCCCGGATGGTGTGAGGTTCCTGCACAGGGTCAGTTGGAACATCACGGCCCCAGCCCCTGCAGGAGACGTGCCCAGTAAAAAGTGACTACCACACCATGAACTTCATACATTTTTGTCCTCTTGGTTTATTCATTAGAAATAATTAACCATGCTTGCTTTCACAAGAGCACATATTTTATAGGCTACATTAAAATTTAATGGATTTTTAATAATATTGTAACTACCACAAGAGAAAAGCTGGAAAAAACTGCACCACATGTCTTTGCCATGTTCTGGTGGTTTGGCTCCCAGCACCCGAAAGGAGGAACTCATTTAGTGGGGAAGGGTAAGTGGAAGAGGGTGGGGCAAGTTACACCAAACTTATCTTTCCACTGGCAGTGAAGAGCTGTGCCAGTGAGGCAGGAAGGTCAAAGGGAGAGATAGGCACCCCGCCTCACCATCCTCTAAGGCAAACTAGGCTTGATGTAACCTGACTTTGGGCAACTTGGGATCTCATTCAAACACAGAAGGAGGCTAGCACTGGTGAACCACAAAACAGACTTCACTCACTTGTGGAAAACAACAAGCTGACCTCAGCCGAGACACAGTAACTCTGGACTAGCATGATCTCCAAATGTCATTCAGAGCCTCCCAATCTGAAATGTACAGAAAGGACACTGAAGGCCCCAGAAACTCAATGCACCAAAGGCATTAGCAGGTCTCTGTATTTCCAGGTGAGGCTTTTCCTATAGCCTAGGTTAAAAGCATGAACTCGAACCCAGCTCTGATGGCAAAAGCCTATCTCCCCATTCTTAGACAATGTGCTAGATTTTAGGTTTCATGCTTTCAGCCAGTTCTGAGAACTATTATTTCCAAAAGCTATAGCATGGTTTTATGTCAACACACAACCCGCACACACAATCATTCTATTTGAAGGCCAGTGTTGTGGCATTGCATGTCAAGCTGCCACATACAATGCCAGTATCCCATATGAGCAGCAGTTCGAGTCGCAGCTGCTCCACTTCCCATCCAGTTCCTTGCCAATGTACCCACGTAAGAACTGACTTGAACAGTGATCCCAAAGACTGATGAGACCCCACCATCTTAGACCCAGTGCTATCTTATATCCCCTAGGTCTTGGTCCCCTTAAGACCCACTTGCCTAAGCTTAGGGTCCTTTAGGTTTAAACTGTGTTCTCCCCCCCACCCACTGCACTTCACAACTCCCCAGCAGACAGCCCTACTCACCAATCCCCTGTGGCACGTACCCCTAGTGTCCACTTACAGTCGCATCTGCCCATCCCAGGCCTGCACTCTCAATACCCACCTGTGGGCTACAAAGTTGCCTTCTCAATTGTTCTGCTCTCGGTATCTCTCTGCTGCCACTTTTTCTCTGTCCCAAGGCAGCCCCTTCTGCAAGAATGAAGACCTCTCCTAGGACTTGTTGTGTCTGGCATCTTGGGTCTGTGATGAAAATAGCCAACAGTTTGGGAAAGCAGTAGAGGATGGCCCAAGTGCTTGGACCTCTGTACCCATGTGAGAGATCCAGACAAACTTCCATGCTCCTGGTTTCAGCCTGGCCAAGCCCTGAATTTTGCAGCCATTTTGGGAGTGAACCAATGGATGGAAAATCTCTCTCTCTCTCTCCTTGTATGTCACATTGTTTCCAGAAGGTTCCTACACCAGTGCCAGTGGCCCAAACTCTGACCCACAATGTGTCACCAGCACAGAGCCCAGTGTCTATTTCAGGCAAAGGAAAGACACGGAGTGCCCTGTCATCAATGACACACCCACAGCCAAGCTGACTCACCCATTCATAAGCGTGAAACCAAAAATCACACCTTACCAAAATGATATTCCCTAATCCTTAACAAAGCACTGTGCAAATTAAATGAAAGAAGGCATAAATGTTACGTGGGGATGGTGATTTAAAGAGTCCTGGTGTGCAGAATACGCCACATCTCAGGTGAACAGATTTTCCATGACATCAGTTCAGGCCCCAAGCAGGATTTACAACAAAGAGGACCAGGGCACAAAGAGCACGAGTTTGGAGTTTGAAAGTCCTGGACTTTCCAGAACCTTCCTCTGTCCTTAACCAGCTTTGTGCCTGAGCCTCACTTTCCTCATCTGTAACGATGGACAGCTACCTTGCAGGGTTACTGTAAAAATGAAATAGTTATATGCAAGAGGACTTGTAAAGCTCATTGGGGGAAGACCAGGGGGAAAGATAAGCTGTGTTTTGCTGCAGAAAAGTCTTTAAACCTACAGGTCATTTTTTCATTAAAAAACATCTGCCATGAACTTTCTAAGGACTCTTCATATTATAAAAAAGAGCATCAGTATAGAGGAGATGCAATTAATGATAGCGGTTACTAAGAATAGCTGGTATTTACCAGCACTAAGTAGGATCTGAATGGCCTGATAGTTCCCTTCAGCTTCCACATACAGAGTTACGATAGCAAAGCTGTGTAATACTAAACAGTATTAAATATTAAACCACCGTGTAATACTAAAGCCCAACTGCTGAAGGTTGCAGTCGTAACTGCCTGTCGGCCCTTCACATGTCATTTCCTCACAGTGATTACTTTGTTCCTACTGCAGTTTATCAAGCCTGCTCAGGAGGAGCAAGTGGTGCAGGAAGAATGTCTACAAGGTTCTACTCAGCCTGTCCTCTTTACATTAACTTCTGGGAGAACCTCCCCTTCCCATCCACTCATGCCCCGTTCCCAATCGAGGCGTTCCCATGACCCACATCACTCCCTGCACACAGGCGTAGCCTTCACCACCTACAGCTGAAGATACTAAGTCAGTGCCTTCACACAGTGTCCTGGTGTCAACACGCCAGTGGAGGGAAGGCCAGAAGACTGCCAGGGGGCCATTAAGCACAGACATTAAAAGCGCTGATGTAGCTAAACACATTAACCTGTGGAGGAAGCCAGGCTAGGAGCTGCTGCTCCACCGACATAATAAAAAGTAAAGAGGCCTCAGTAATGGAACCAATATTACAGTCATTGATATAAATTACACCTCAGAACAGGGGAGAAGGGGGCAGGATGTAAAAATGGAACAAGTTCAAACTTCTTTTATTGTAATAGTCTCCAGTTGAGCATAATCACCAAAGCTATAGTGTGATCCGATTGCCAAAACTAGACAAACATCTGTGCGATGCATTCATCTCGGAGGGGAGGCCAACAGCTTGTTATCATTAAAGTGGTGACGCTGGCTCTGCGAGTGAACCACGGGCCGCCTCGTTACGGCGTTTGCCGAGGCATTTGTACCAGATGTTGGCAACGATCTTCAGATAGATGACAGGCACCTGCTGTCAAGAAGATGAGGCTCCTTGTTGGCCTCCTTGATCTGGGTAGAAGGAGAAAAGGGCAAGACAGAGGAACCCTTCCAGGTACCCCCTGGGGAGGCATGGGTGGAAAGTGGCCAAGAGGGAACTTCTTATGTAAATGACCCAAGAAGGGCCCATAGGCGCTGGAGGCAAGTTGAAGGAGTCCAACTGGGACTGCAGCAGGGGAGGGCTGGACCCGCCGCTAGGCCCGCCCTGCACCATCCACTCCCTCAGCAAGCCGCTCCTGGTAACGGTCTCCCAGCCTCTTCAAGAGATCCTAAATTTGAAACATGGCTATGGACATTAATCATCATTAAAAGCCAAACAGGCAATTTTCAAACCATGTCATGCTGACTCAGATGGAGACAAAGGCTGGGGAGGCAGGGAGAGCCGGGATGAGAGAGATAAATGCCACCCAAGCCACCACAGACAAATAAAAATCACAAGAGCCCATAACTCATTTTTCGGAGTGCCCTGAACATCAGCCGCTAGTTATTTGACAGAAATGATTCACTCCAAAGTCAGCAGGGCTGACCCTGACCTTGCTGATCAAATGCAACCGCAGATGTCCTAGACCTTGCAGGTGCAACCTGACTCCCTGCTAGCAGTGGGCAGTCTACAGTGCCACCCAAGGACCCAGCAGATGGGACTCAACCTGGGTGGCTCATGAGCTGCTGATAAGTCAAGTCAAACCATCCCTGCTGGCCACTGGGGTCCTTTCTGGGCACGTAGGCTGCACCTTCCTCTTGGATGATCAAAGTCGAGCCAGAAGCTCCCATTCTTAATTTGTTCTCAGAATGATGGCTGGTTCAAAAACGTAGGACTCTGACAACTATCCTTCAAAAGAGGGAGCAGCTGGGATGTGTGTGTGTCACAGTTGTTATTCTCCAACCTCAGTCTTTTCATCTGCAAAATGGCCTCCCAAACTTCCTTCTCAGGCTGCACAGCTCTGAACCTGTCCCAGTAATAGCAAAAGACATTAAAAATCCTTCTCTACCTCTACTGGTAGCCCAATTTGGGCTGACTAATATTTAGCCACAAAATGCAGTGAAACATGCCTCTTTAGTCTATAATTAAGGCTGTTTCATGTCCTTAACCAGTAAGAACTTCTTTGCTGTCTTTTTTTTTTTAATCCATACTTCAAAGTTCCTAAGACAGAAATGACAAATTTTCAGAGAAACACTTACCAGAGAATACAGAAATCAAGGCATCAATTTAATTTCACACTCTACCTGCCTCGGCCTAATTTGTGTAAATTACATTTCATACTAAGAACCTCAGCCCACGTGACCACCATGGCGAAATAAGCAGCTTGCATCAAATTGAGTTTTTTCAGATATAAATATATAGCTCTTTTTAGTGTGTGAATGTTTAACTGCATCTTCAATAAAGGTCTTATATAAAAATATTTCCAAGTGTTAATTTCCACATTTTCAAACACGTCACCATCCTTGTGCTTTTACAGACCTAAGGAGTGCAAATTAATGCACATGGATCTGAATTTCTCTCTTTTGAGGAAGATGAAGCCGAGTTCTTGGCTTACAGGTGTGGGGCAGCCCAGCAAGGATCCACTGCACAAAGCTGCACCAGTTTCCATTTTGGCCTTCTACATTCAGGAATGTGGCTGGACATGTGGTGCGCGACGAACAAGCCTTTCCTATGACTTGTGGCTGTCATAGCCACCCAAAGCACTTAACGCACGAAGAAGCAAGACACCAGGACCTTCACCCCTTGCCTGTCCCTTATGTGACTGGCCTGAGCTTGAGTCTCCTCTACTTTGCCTAGTGTTCATACACGGAACTTCAAAAGGTCTATGGAAGATGGAATGAACAGATACTTCGGTCTCACACTTTTGCTTTATTCTATGCAAAGTTTTTTCATTACATGCATCTTCTGTGAACCTTTTCAAAATTCTCTTAAAGGTACGGATTTCGGAAGTGTTCTGCTCTGATGTCCCTTTCCAATGCATGTCTCCAAAAAAGAACAAGCACACCAAATGCTATATCCCCTGAGACAGTTTATGACGGACCCTAAAAAAAAAATCTATCCTATGAAGTCACAACTTTAAGATTCAAGCTGAGGACTAGGAGTATCTATTGCAGAGGGCAGCAACTATGGCTGACAGCCTAGACCCAGCCTGCCATCTGTTTTTGTAAATAAAAGCTAACTGGAAGGAACTCACACCCATTCATTTGCATACTGACTGTGGCTGCTTCAGGGCTAAGACAACAGCAGAACTGAGTGGCTGGGATGCAGGCTATGGCCTACAGAGTCCAAAATATTTGCTGAAGGCCTCTTTATACACCAGCCTTGCCAGTCCCTGGTTGAGATAAAAAAAAAGATGCTAGCAATGGGAATAATACGAATAACAACTCTAAAATTCCTACACATTGAGTACAATTCCCTACACATGGGAAAATATGCAGTATTTCCTAAAGTAACTAGAATTAACATTTATTTTGGAACAAAAGTTTAAACAAACTTCAACTGTCTCCAGTTTCCATTCTGTCCTAGTCATGCCAAGGGAGTCAACTTTATCAGTCTCTTAGGGTTGCCAAATCCATTCTGTAGCAGCTCCCATGTTAAACAATGAGACAGAATTATACCCAAGATACCCAGGCTGATATTCTTTGAAGTCCCTGTTGCTCTCCTGGATCAAACATGTGAGAAAACCTTCCTTGTATGTTTTGGAGCCTGTGAGGGGACAGGCCCTCACACCGGAAACAGGTAGGAAGAAGAATCTAAAGTCCCAAAGCATGCATTCAGTAGCTGATGTGCTTGGGGGGCAAGGAGAATGCAGGCATCCCTACCACAACGGCCTCCTTCTGAGCTCTCCAGCCTCATGATTTCAAATCCACCAACATGGGCAACCTGTGCACAGCTATCTCCAAAGTGGGCACAGAGGCAGGGTGATGCTACCTAATGGCATGGGGCAGAGCCAGTGACATTGTGGTCTTCCTGCCACCTTTCCCACCATTACAGATCCTCTCCAGAGCCCAGAACAGGCACTTATTAAATAGCTTCTCCAGGTTCATGCTCAAACTGCTGCACATGAAGGCATGACCTGCCTTCAAAGGCAATGGCAGAAAACACAGGAGATGGCAGAGGTGAACCAGGAAAATGTCAGCTGCCAGGTTCCCCTCACCCCTGGCATGCCTACTCCTCAACCATCTAGCCCTCATGGATGGGGCCCTCAACTTCCTCACTTCTCTTGAGCCCAGTGTAGTGCCTAAAACCTAGAACTAAGCTCCTGAGGGCACAGATGGTTGGACAAGCCTCACCGTCCCAGAGCCTTTCCATGACAGCTGACACAGACCCCTCATCTCTTTCCTGCTGGTTCTGCATCCTCATAGGGCTCTTGTGCTGAGCACCATCCAACCAACCCACAGACCCCAAAAGGTGCTGCCTGGGGACACACCAGCCACACCCAAATGTCTAAGAGCAGTTGGCAGAGAACACTCCAAAAAGCTAGCTACACCGAAGAAGCACTTTAAGGGAGCAGTGTGTGTTCCATAAAACACGAGCAGAGACACCCTCATGAAGTGGGGAGGCTGAGCCACGGAGCACCAGAAAAATCCCAGCCCACAAGAAGATGGCAATTTCTATCAGAACAAGCCTTTTGAAATAACTTGCAAATGAATTACAACAGCCACTTCCTATGGGAGTGAAAATTATTTTAGGCGGCTTTCCAGTGTCATGTGTCTCCTATAATCCAAGTCAAATGCAAGAAATATTTATTGAGGGTGGAAGTCTCCCCATAGGTGTGCTTTAAGAGCAGGCCGTGCGTGAGCACTCAAGTTAGCTTTATCAAGCAGCCTTAAAAGGACATCTTTAATGCACCATCGCATTTACTTTAAGCTGATTTCTCCTTGCAAACAAAAACAAACCCCCTACAATCCCCGGCTTGCCTGTGCTCAAGGCCTCTGTTGCCAGGCATACGCTGAGCACTTGGGGACGCCACCATCATGGTGGGGGTTTTCGATGGAAACTTGGCATTTATCATAGTGAGAGCATTATCTTCTCAACAGAAGCTGACAATTTGTCCTATTCCTCCCTTGAGAGAATCCAGGAAGATCACATTTGCTTCCCCTGCATGCTGTTGCTCCTACTACAACATTTCTTTGCCTGAAAGAAAATATTGTGACTCCTTGCCATATTCACTTCATTAGCATATGAGGAAAAAAAGCCAAATCCTCCCATCGGCCTCCCCCTACAGTAGCTCCAGCTGGGTTCAATCTAGCAGGATCTCAGATGCAAGATTTGTCACGGAGCTGAAGGGCTGTGGGAAGGAGAGGGGCAGAGAGAACGGGAGTGATTGAGGAGCGAGTCCCTAAAAGATTCAAAAACCCTCCACCCGCTACGTAGGAGATGGGTTTGTGCAGATAAAGGCAGGGAGGTTGCCAGGATGAGGGAACCTGGTGTGAGTCAGCAGCTTGGGAAGACCGTACACCCAGGGACAGAGAGAGAATGAGGAAGCCAAGATTAGCCAAGAAGCATACATGCACCTGACACAGGGTAGTCCATCTCCATGTCCTCAGCCACCTTGTAAACAAAACAAAACAAAACAAAACTGTATCCCCATTTTGCAGAGAAGCAGGACAGGTCACTGTTAATAGCCCAAGGTCACACTGCTGATAACATCTGGACTCATCCCCAGACCCACCTGACTCCACAGTCCAAACTGGCAGCAGCCTCATCCTGCGTTATCCTGGACAGCTTCCGTGCATCTGGCACTAAGTACCCACAGCGCCTCACCACAGCCACACAGCCCAGGGCCACAGAGACACCCACTCTCACCCCTCCAGCCTGGCTCAGCACAGGACAGCAAAGGGTCAGGGCAGAGGGAGGAAGCCCAATGTCTGCTCACAGAGGACACAGGAGCCTGCAGCCAAGATCTGTTCAAGGTGCTCATGGGTTTTGCAAATCACAGACCCCACAACTGACATCTCCCACTTCACAGGTGCGAGAGAGAGAGAGAGAGAGAGAGAGAGAGAGAGAGAGAGAGAGAGAGAGAGAGCATAAGTGAGCAGAGCACAGGACATACACACATCACCCCCCAGATATCCTCCTGGCACCCCTACACACCGTCACTGGGCAGCTGACTGCCCCCCTTGGCACCAACAGCTGCTGAGAATCTACCTGCCCCAGAAAGGTCCCCACTGTTAGGGATCCCCTAGTCTAAATGCTCCTGTAGTTTTCTGAAGCTTTTGCTTCGGGTGGAAACAACAAATTCAACTCAGGGGAATAATGGCTTCCATGCCCAGCATTGCTGAATACAACTCTCAAAGCAAAGCTCTATCCTGTAAAGAAAAGTCCTTTCACCATTTGGCACTCCCTCCCCTGGCCCGCTCTTGGGTGTAGACTGGCTGTCTGTGCCCCCTCTCCCCCCACCACCCCTGGCAGGTGCTGAGCATCAGCTATTATCCAGCCAGCCCCACTGCCTAGGGAATAGCAGGCCCAGCCCTATGCCGGTGCTTGAGAGGGAGCAAAGAGGCTCCAAAATTTTGATTTATTTTCCAATACACACATATATATATATATATATATATATATGCGTTTTTTTGTTTTGTTTTGTTTTGTTTTGGTGGGGGGAGACAGAGTAAAACAAGGAGAGAGTTTCCACCTGGTGGTTCACCCCACAAATAAGCACATGGAAGTTGGGACCAGAGACTCCACCAAGTTTCCCACACGCAGATGGCAGGAAGCCAACCAACTGAGCCATCACCACCACCTCCCAGGGTCTGTTTTAGCCAGAAGTGAGAGTTGGGAGCCAGAGGGGGCAGTAACCCTAGGCAGCCCCTGTGGGATGTGGCTGCTTAACAACTAAGGCAAACACTACCCCGGTCCACTTTCTTGATAAGCTGAGATTCCTTCTTTCTTATTCCCACTGAGGGCTCTCTTAGGGCCTGGTCTGTTCTCCTTACGGTACAGTTTGTAATCATTTTACGATTTCCTCATTTGCCTGCAGCTGGTTCCCTGCCCTCTCACCCCAAGCTAAAACAACAGCTCCCAGTAAGCAGGAATCTTGATGGTTTCACTGCCTGGCGTGCAGCCTCTCCTAGCTCAGCACCTGGCCTTCAGAAGATGCCCCAGCTCTGCTGAACGAATCAATGAGCAAACAAATGATGCAGGAGGCTGCAGAGGCAGCGCAGTCCTGGTCTAACAAGGAAGGATGGTTGCTCCCCCCTGCACTAAACAGCCTTGCAACATGGAACCGCTCATGTGCGACTCTGTTCTCCTCTGTGAGTTTATTAATATCTTTCCCTGCCTTTAATATTTGCCATAAATTCAAGAAAAACCAGAAAGCCAAGCTTATTTGAATCCCATGTTAGGGACAAGGAAAAGAAAACTTAAATGAGGTGAAAAGCTTTCCCAAGAGGCAAAATAAATGCATTAAACAGGTGAGTGGACAGATGTACACAAATAAATCCTAATAAAAACTGGTTAAATGACATCAAGACAATTTCTAGACAAATCCTCTACCCTCAATTTTCCAAAAGAAAAAAAAGAAAAGAAAAGAAAAGAAAAGAGAAGAGAAGAAAAGAAAAAAAAAGTGTGAATTCACCTGCAGGGCCCACCTGGGAGAACTATGGCTTGGTGCCCTCCATTCAACAGCACCTCCATCACCTGCACACACTGCTGGAAGCAGCAGTGATCCAGAGGTGCTTCCTAACCATCTCGGCTTAACACAGTCCAGGAAGGGCCTGGCAGGTACAGCATCCCCAGTGTGGGGGAAGAACAAAGCGGTAAGCTTACCGCAGAACAGACGGCGAAATGGAAGCATGTGTACACATGTGTGTTAGCAGAGATAGCGGCACCGGAATCCACACTGCTAGACAGAACTGGAGATGCAACCCGAGAAGACCTGGTCTCAGAGACTGTCAACTCAGGAGCTGGTGTTTCTAATACTGTTTAAGTATCTGGTTGGCTTCTGGAAGGATACTAAGAACTACTGAAGAGAACTAGTTCCTTTAAATCCCATGCAATACTGGGTACTAAGTACCACAATTATCCCCATTTTGTAGGTAGATAAACTGAGGTGGAAAGAAGCAAACTGACCCACCCAGTGCTTATAGAGCCATTCTAGCCAACAGACAGGGTGGGTTTGATACCCTAGTCTGGTTTACACCTTCCCTGCCCTTACTGCCAGACAAAATGCTCAATCAGACATCGAAGGATCAGAGCTGGCAGCCTCTTGGCTTTTGTAAATAAAGTTTTATTGGAACATAGCCACAACCATTTATTCTCATATTGTCTTTGGCTGTTGTGACACAATGGCAGAGTTAGTGTTTGTAATAGACCATCTGGGCCACAAAACTAAAAACAGTTATTATCTGGCCCTGTACAGAAAAGGTTTGCCAACCCCATGCTACACAATCAACAGCAGCACTTCTCAACTGTGCTACCCAAGTACTGGTCACAGTCAATGAAACTAAGTAACGGCCTAGTGTGACCAACAGAGCAGATGCTGGTGCAGCCAGCGGCTACCCTCCAGTGTCTTGAACCAATTCTGCATTCTGAGCCTTAATATTAGTTCTAATACAAAAGGGTTTAAGCAAACTGTAACCTAATAGTCAGCTTACTATAGGATGTGCCACAGTGGTTTTTGGCATTCCCTACTGCTGGGCCGGGTACCCCATGACCCTAGGGGTCAGCCCCTGCACAACCAGCTCAGAAACAGTAACAAACCCAGGATTTCTTACCAAAGCATGGGGACATGAACTGGAGAACCACTGCCCTCCGCCTGAGGGTCTTGAACAAGCCATCTCCACTGCTCCAGTCCTCCTGTTTAACTTAAAAGCCTCATAGGTTGCTGGGGAAATTCTGTGACCAAAAACTTTCAGATATAAAAGTTTGGGGGAACAGGAGTCCCTGTATCTGCTACACAGGTGTTGGCTTATTTGAACAAACTGCTGTGACTACACTGGTTTTTTTTTTCTTTTCTTTCTTTCTTTTCTTTTCTTTTTTTTTTTTTTTTTGCTACTAAAGCAGGTCTACTGATGAAAACAGTGAGGTGGCCTTTTAAAAGCAAAAAAAAAAAAAAAAAAAAGGTGGGGAGAAGACATCTGTTTCAGTGCCAGAGCACCTGCACACTCCCTTGTGAAGGGCTGCAGCACCTGGCCACCCCGTGGTCTGCCTGGCCCTTCTGCCACCCCCTCAGAGACCCAGAAAAACAGCCAGCACCTCTGTTCAGTGGCAGGCCACATGCTCACTTAGTTTCTACCATTTAGGTAGAAAGCACCTTAAATTGCTGTTTTCAGTGCTAACACTCCATAGGGAGGTCTGAAAATATTTCTCTGTCCCCTATGACACAAGACCGTTAGCAACCTCAGTAACCCCAAATCTCTAGCTCACAACAAATCCACTGGCACAAGTGACATCTCCAAGAACAGACCATCAAAAAACGGCTTCCTGTAAACAAGCCACTTCTGGGTTTTGAATCTAATTAAACCCTTACGTTGTTCTTGAACCGCAAGCACTTCACGTTGCACCGTACAGGGGAAGAATTTTCATTTCTGGGAGACATGGAAATAATCCCCATGAGGGAGCCCAGGTGGGGGCCTAAGTCGGCAATGAGCCATGACTATGGGTCTGTCCATCCTGCCTACCCCTGGCACACACGTCACTTGCTTGCTGAATGCTTACTAGCCAAGCTCATGCAAATCTCATACTGGCTCTAGCCCTGTTGCTGGGTTACAGCAGACAGGCAGAGGTAAAAAAAAGGTGTAAAGGAAGGAATACACTGGAAGGAATCTGCCAATCTGCTTGGAGGTGGCCACAGGTAGCATTGACCCATTTAGGGTATTGGGCCAAGTGTCCTAACTTCTCTCACTTTCCCACTATTTGGGAGAGACCAGTTTGTTGTGGTTTACAAGCCCCCACCTGAGGGTCTTCCTACAAGTCTCAGGCACATGAGAACAGTTGGGCACCCTGCCCTTCTCAGTCTCTGCATCCCAGTCTCCCTACACAAGCAGAAATTGTCCACAACACTGCATCTGCCCGCTGTGGATGGTGAACCAGCCTCTCTCCTCCCTCTACCATGCGTTGTGCTCCTCCCCACCCATCTACTTGCATTAGGCCATCATCACCCCAGACACTTCCGTCCTGGAAGCAGAACAGCCACATAAACTTCCAACAAAGAAGAAAGCACCATCACCTCAGCTGTGGAAGGGACTTCAAACAAGCCAAACCCCACTTTGCCAGCAAAACTGCCAATGGCACATGCAAATCCAATCCTTCCGATCTCCCCTTTATCTTATGCAAAGTTTGCCTGGTGCTTATTAATGCCAGCTCTCCCGCCACCATTTAATCTCTGCTTCCATTTCATTCTTGGAGGCCTGTGATTATTCTAATTCAGCATTTGGATGACTTCATTTCCGCTCAAGTACACCCAGGTCAACTTGGAGAGAAAAGAAACAGGACAAGAAGAAAAATAATCAGCTAAAAGCTATTAAATATCGGCTGTGTGCCTCACGATTGGTTTTAAAGACACTGGTGAGGTTAGCAACAGTCAGAAACTTAGCCCTGCCTCTTCCTGCATACTAACATTTTCTTCCTTAGCACAGCTTAGAATGGAAGCACAGACTGGCAGCCCACTTGGAGCTAATTCACAAACCCCAACCCTGAGTGTACAGAGCTGTGAGGATACAAGGGCAGCCAGCAGAGAGATTATTGCTAAGGGACAAAAGGGGACCCAAGTAAGGAGAGGGCTGGGGGGTGGGTACCCAGCTGAGGGAGGGGTGACAGCAGGGATCTCCATATCAACGCTCACTCCACCCTACACACCCAACAATGGAGCTTGAGTTCTGTGCCAAGTCTAATGAACTGAGCCTTCATTTGGGTAAAAGCCACCCCTCGTACCCCCTGGCACAAACCAGAGCCATGATTTCTGGTAGACTTTCAGTGAAGGCAGAGAAAGGCTTTCTTTTTCATGCTAACAACTCCGTTGTCAATGACCTCTGCAGAGGACTGTGGGAAGGTGAGCCTGGAAGTGCTTCTAGCTCCTCTGTAGCACCTCCACCACCCCAGCCTCCTTAACTCCTTGCTGCCCAAGGCCTCCTTTGCCCCTGGCCTCCCTCTTTCCAAACCAGCAGAGAAATGAACATTAAACCACACTGGGCAACATGAGTACACAGCAAGGCCAGGGAGCTGGGGTCTTGTTCCACCACCTCCTCGGCAGCAAAACTGGCACAGACTAGCATAACCTCCAAGGGTTCCCACTTGTCACCGGAAGGCAGACTTTTTCTATTTGTAGATTTTAAAGCGCTGTTAATAGGGCAATAATAGTGTCTGAGACCTTCGCCTCACAACAGCTGGCTTGTATTTTCTACACTAAAAAGGAAGATGGGAAGTTTTCCTAAAAACCCACTATTTCAGGAACTCCTCAGAGAAGCCACACGCTGAAGATTGAGGAGCAGGGATGTCAGAGCACTCGGCCTCTTTCTGACTCAGGGGCAGGCAAGCAGAAATCGCTCCAGGCAGGACAAGGTCACAGGCAAAACAGTGGTTTAGCAGGAGGGTTTACCTGTGCAGCCCTGGGATCCTGTTACCCCAGGGGAAAGTGTGTTTGTTTTCTGCCACCTGGCAGAGAAGAGGGAGGAGGAGGTGGCGGCAGAGGAGGGCACACTCTACCCCCTCACCCCCCAAATCTAGAAATGACTCTTCCCAGTGAGCAGCTTGGCCAGGGCTCACAGAGAACAGGCAGTCCCTGCATTGTGTGAGATCCTGGTCGGGGGAGAGATGGACAAAGACCAGATAGAATGAGTGACATCCAGGCCCTTTAGGCCTTGCTCTGGGTCATGCTGGGAAGAAGAACACTTCATAACAACGACCTTCAGGGCAGCCTGCCAGGAACAAGGTCCACCCCACAGCTGGAACCCAAGAGGGCCTCTGGAACAAGCAGATCCTCCAGAGAGGAGGAGCGGGTGGTCAGTGTAACTGGCCAGTGGGGTGGGGCCCAATAACCACTTCCCAGCCAGTCCCCCACCTGCTGAAGAAGGCATTTGCATGGAGTGGGAGAGAAGCAGGACTTCATGCCCGTGGGACACACCCAGGATTCTATTTTCCAGGCCTCATGGGAGAATAGCTTGCACGGCTCACTTGTTCTATTCCACACTTATGCCTCTGATGGCAGTGCTCTCCCAGGCGTAGGGCAACTGGTCTATGTGCTTGCTCACAAATCCTGGCCTTGCACAAGTCAGAGGCTCTGCAATATTTTTCTTCAGAGACCCCCCTCATCACGTGTGCGGTATCACGTGCAAGATCTGAGCAGCAGACGTGGACCACACCAGTGCACCTGCACTAAAAACCCACAGCTAGCAAACATTAGGCGTCAAACACTGGCTCCCCACTGAGCACACACTCCCCTGACAGAATAAATGAGATCTCATTGTATGAAGAAGCCAGTTCATTCCTGTTTTCCATTACTCTTTCTTTTCAGTTTTTCCAAAATGCTTCCAAGCATTACTCTCTGGAGTTCAAGTTCCCTTTAACAGTCCCACACATGGCCCGAATCCAACACCAAGGGTGCTCAGTAAACCCCCCCTGGGACAACAAACCAAGAGCTTTGACTTTCAGGGAACTTGCTTGGAGGCCTCTTCTTTTCACCTACCTCACTGAGAGGCCAGCACAGGAAGGGGTTAAACCCCTCATGTCAAACCACAAACTCGGGCACTGGCCCAGAAGCGACATGGGAACCAGGGCAGGCCAGTGATAAAGGCGGGATTGTAGCAGCCCACTGAATTGGAAATGACTTGTAGGCCTAATGAAACAGAACTTTGGCAGTAAAACAGAATGAAAGGAATGAGACAATAAAAGGCAGGAACAAAGGGTGCAGAGTCGGTTCAGCTTAGCAAAATAAGCTCACTTTGTTGTTGGGAAGAGCCAAAGCCGATTAGGATAAACCAATGACTAAGCATAAGTCTTCCAAACTAATTACACAGTTCACCATGTGAAGTATAATTGTAAACCTCTGCATGCAGGCTGCAGAGCTTCCACAGGAGTTCTATAAAGTGAGAAGCCCTCAGCAGCCCTGCACTGGGCAGTCCTACCCTGGTGTGGAACAGTTGAAAGGTGCAGAACCAAGCCATCTGAGACGAAGCTGAGAAGTCATTAAATTTAAGTGCCTTTTTTGATCTCCAAACTCCTGTGTGTGAAAATGGAAGAGATCCAGTGCTTGAAGGAGGGGCCTGAAGGGGAGGAGGAGAAGACCTGTGCACGCGGTTCCTGTGGTCCTGTGTGTATTTTAATCCCCAAGCTGCACTCTTTCAGGAGCTTCAGCAGGTATTACACGGTGAACAATGTAATCCATCGTCTGGGTCTATCTCAGGCATCACTTATCTGCCATTTTCTGGAACTGTCTAGATACATCACTCCAATGTGTATGAAGTCATGTGCACAGATAACGTCCACTCAGAAACCCAAGGCAGCAAAATAGATGACTGAATATCAATGCTTTTGACAAATGAACAGAACTGGTTCCCTCTGAGAAGGAGCCTGCTTCATGGCAAGGTGAGAGGGTGAGCTTGCTTCATGGCGGGGTTTTAGACAGGGAAGGGGTAAGGTGCAGGTGCAGAGGAATGACCTATCCTCCAGGCTCAGCCCAGCACAGATTGTCTGATCTCAGTCAAAATGTTTGCCTCAACGTCAGTTGTGTGTCATCACAGACCCAGAAGATCTGCTGCCTATGTAACATGCTACAGCTGAGAAGCACAACTGAAAACACAGTGAAGTGTCTAGCCCCAGGACACACAACTCCTTCCATCAACACGAAGTACGCTCACAGCAAAGTCTGAACTTCACAGTTGTGGGTTTCATGGGTTTTAATCCAGCATGTGCAACAGGAAGATGGAAATGCAGTAAGGTTTTTCTGGGTCTTATTCATAGAATGAAAACTCCAGCTTATAAATAGTGGCCTTTTCCAAATAAAGAATCCTTTCGCTGTTCCCACATCACAAAGTCCAGAAATAAACGTGAACATGGTTAAGACTGCCTTGCTGATTATAGGCCACACACACTACTACTGAGAACGCACGGCTTTGGGTACAGCCTACAGACACCGTGGATTATCATCTATCTGTGCTTAAATGCTTCTTACCTGACTTCTCAAGCCTAAGGTTGACCTTCGGAGTAATTCAGTCCAGGGGTCAACTAGTCTGCCTGGTGGGCCAAATATGGCCCAATCCCTCTTTCCGTCCATAACATTTTACTGAAACACAATCAGATCCATCTGTTTACAGGCTGGCTGTGCAGCTTTTGCCCGCCAGTAGTAAATGCCATATGGTTTGCAAAGTAATAAATATTTCAAGTTTTCCAACCCCTTCCCTTTGAAGAGTAACTGAGGCCAGAAAAAGAACTTGTCAAAATGCATAGGGGATGAGGTGCCACTGCACTCTTAGTCCAGCAAAAGGATCTAGATCACCTTTGACTTTCTCTCCTCCAAAGACAGCACAGATGCGGCCCTGGGGTGAGGATGCCTATCCTATTCAGTGGAGTTCTGTAGCAATGGCCTCACTTTATGACTTTGTCTTAAGCAAAAAGCAGTGAGGATACCAGTAACTTGTGTTATTTAGGAATTTCAGTGTGAGGCGGGCTTGGCGGTACAGTGGGCTAAGCTGTCATATGGAACATCCACATCCCACATTCCAATGCCTGCTTTGAGTCCCAGCTATTCTACTCCACTTCTGATCCAGGTTCCTGTTGTGCATCTGGGAAAGCAGTGGATGGATCACCCATGTGCCTGACATGCTGCCACCTCCAAAATGGACCTGAATGCTATGCCTTGGTCCCTGGTTTCATCCTGGCCCAGGGATGGATGTTGTGGGCATTTAGGGAATCGAACCAGCGGATAGAAGATTGCTCTGTCTTGTCTTGTCACTGTGCCTTTCAAATAAATAAAGCTCTCAGGGTCACTTGCAGTTATGACATAGTAGCGCTTTCCTGGCTTAGTCATGATAGCCATCGTCCCCCTCCTTACTGTCCTCTGGAATAAACAACAGAGGCCGCTGCCAATTTAGGCAGGATGGAAAGAGAGGGATGGCATCAAGGGAAACCCGAGGACAGTAGCACACCATGCAGGGAAACCAGGAAAGGGTGGAAATTACTAGACCTGGAGAAAGGAGAAGGAAAGGGATGAGCTCGTGTTCACCTCTGCCTCATCTGGATGACCCCTAGGAAAGGCTTAACCACCCTGAACTTCCATGTTCACACCCTCCCGTGTCTGCTGTGCTGGCAGAAATGGGGATGTATGTCCAGGTCACCAGCTCTGGCCCTGAGCACCTGATGGTCCCCATCTCTACTTGCTTTTCATATCCTCACTAGCCTGCATCCATCCTGAGGGTTGAGCAGTGGTCAATACTAATAGGATGCAAAGTTCAGGTTCTGTTACAGACAAGGCTAGAGCTATGACCCTGAGTCAAAGATAGACCCCATTTAACAATTCATACTGGGCAACCACACTGCCTCCCAGAGAAAAACTAAATAACACAATGTAAGTAAACGGCCTGTCCCAGTACCCAACACAACATATGAAATCTGCAGCTCAAGCAACTTCTCATATAGTACACATATGTGAGCATCTGTGATTGTGCTTTATGCAAGTGTGAGTATACTTCATGACTGCACTGGTATACTCCATGTGTATGAACATAATCCCTGGACATGAGTGGTACTTTATGCACATGTCTATCTACTTTATATGAGTACCTTTTGTGTGATATGTGTCATGCACACGAGTACACATCAGGTACGTGAAAGTATACTTGATGTCCATGAGAGTGTACTTCATGAATGTGAACATATCTCACATGTGAGAATACATCACACTTGTATGAGTTTACTTCATAGGTATACTCCATGAGTGTATTTTGCAAGTCTATTTTATGCATTGCATTTAACAGTGTATTTCATGTTTCATGTATGTAAGCATATTTCATTTGAATATACTGTGTATGCAAGTATATATCATCCATATGAGTATACTTCTTATGGGTTAATATATGTCCTATGTAAATATACTCATGCATAAGCATACTTTGTGGGTGCACATTGTTAGTATATTTCAAGTTTGTGTGAGCATACTTCGGGCATGTGTGTAAAACACTGCATGTTAGTAGGTATTTGAGTATATTTCAAGCAAATTTGTGTGTGTGTGTGTGTGCATACAAGGATATTTCACACTTACATATGTTTGGTTTTCCTAAAGCAGAAGACACACTGTGGAAGGGAGAGTTGTTCATATATCTGTCCAGTTCTCCCACTGCTACTGAACTGACTCTTGGCTGAAGGTCCAGCTGCATGCGCTTCCCTACTCTGCCCATTCTAGATTCTAATGAATTACATCTGAATCCTAACACCGAGTAGGCCCTGCCCACTGGGCTACAAATGTGACACCAGCTGCCAGCCAAATAAGAAACTGGCTATTCTGCAAACAGGCCCAGATAATGCATGCAACATATGGATGAAACAAGATACCCACATGTGGGCACAGACTGCCAGAGTTCCAACTCACCTCAAGTCTCCTCTGTCCTTTCATAAAGCATTTAGTGGGTTTTCTCATGCTGTCAGCATCCACAAACATCATGATAGAATCAACCAGGCAGCCTAAGAAGGGGCAAGTGCCATGCCAGGAAGATGGTCTGTGACCATTTCCTGTATAAAAGGCCAATCACTCACAGGGAAGGAACGGTGGCCACTATGAGTATGACCCAAGTTTCCGAAGTGCCCCACTGAAAGTGTCCTGGGTCACAACCATAAGTGCTGATGAGAAGTGATGGAGAACAACAGCGAAAAGAGGGAAAGAGAGGGAAATCCAGAGTGGGGGATATGCAGAGATATGCTGTGTGCTGGCAAGCATCAGCCTGTCACCAATATTCTAACAGCCCAGTTAGGCACCATCAACTTTCCTGAAGATTTCAGGGTAGGTTCTGAAGATTTCAGGGCAGGTTACAGCCAGCAGAAGGAAATTCCGCCTCTCACCTCTGACTTACAAACACTACCCCCTGGTCTTGCTTTAGAGGCAGAAAGAGCCAGGCAGGCTCACTCTGCATAGCTTTCACCATGAGGGCTAGACTTGTCGAGTCTTATTATTTCCAACAACTCTATCCAGGCAGGGTGGAGCTTTCCACTCTAAATCAGTCTTGAAGGGGAGGTCAAGAGCATGCGAGGTGTGTTTCAGAATCTGCTAGAATGCATCAGGCCAGACCTGGCAATGCCAGTAAAGGCTATGGGGGAAGGGCTACTCTGTGACCTCCAAGTGCAGGCCAGCTAGAAGACATTAGCTTCTCTTTATTGCATGGTCTCCTACCCATGCAGAAACTCGTGAACACCAAGAGACAGGAAAATTTCCATTTTGAGGCTAAATAAAGATCATGTCCATCTTCCCAGATCTTAGCTTATAGACACACCTGGGCAAAATGGCCTAGCTGCCCATGCCCTAGGCAAACAAATGGAAGGCACAGAACCTTAAGGGCTGACCAGGGGGCAGTACCATCTATGACAAGCAGAACCATTGTTGTAGGGTCAGAAAATGAGTGAGGGAGCTGAGGGCAGGCGGCTGTGTCCTTTCAGGATGCCTGGGCTGCTCTGTCACTTCAGCTGTTCAGTGGGTAAAATGGAAACCTATGCCAAAGGGGACAGGCTCATACCTGAGCCCCCACAACAACACCCTGTACCTACCCAAAGATGTAGCTCAGGCACTCACCTGCTAGCATCTGTATCTGCCATTTTCCAGGAACCAGAGGAGTCCCAGCATGAGTCAGCTCCCTGGGCCATCAGAGGGCCATATCACCCTCAAAGAGAACCCATTCACCTGTCACGTCACACACACCCTCGCTGGCCACTTTTGCCTGTCACACACACCTTCTCTGTCTCCATTTCCTGACTGGTGTTGGGGTAGAGCCTAAAGGATAATTTCAGTGTCATCTCACAAACCCTTGAGCCAGATACACTGATGGACACAGGAGTCTCCTTGGGCACCTGAGAAGGCAGGTGTTAGCTGCCAGGGGACCCCAATATCCGCCCCCCCCGCAATTCCTGAAAGTCACAGGACACAGAAACCCAGTACCAACACACAGGCATCTAGCAGCTCACATAGGAGCTCCCGCCTTGAGAGTCATAGCCCCACTTGCCTCCCAAGCTTGCCCTTGCCAGCTCCCAGCCCGGGTCTCACATGGCTGGCAAATGTTAGCAGCACTGTGCTAAAAGGCCATTCTGTCTGTTGCTGCAGGCACACAGGGCACCATGCCGACCACAAGTCAGATTCTCCCAGCCCAATTCCTGCCGGGTCTCACTGAAATCACGTTGGCCAACTTCAAGGATGAGGCTCTAAAGGACACACTTGTTGGCAGAGGCCAGAGCAGTAGCCATGTTGGAGGACAGAACGGGTCCTTCTGGTCTGTGCAAACCAACCTCACGTACCACTTACCTTCCCAAACTGCTCAAAGTATTGCTTGACATCCTCCACAACTGTGTTTGCAGATAATCCGCCTACAAATATCTTCTTTGTTCTTGTGACCATCTGTAAGAGATGACAAGAGAAGGGCATAGGTTAACCAGGTTATCTGCAGTTATGGTTGCTAAGCTATAGGAACAAGTCACACCCCATGCTTCTCTAGGTAAGGTCAAGCCCATTCAAGCTACACGGAGCTGGGCCTATGCATGTTGAAAGAGGCTGGAGATAGCAGCTCACCTGTCCCACACCACCATTAGCATGAGGACCTTCAGGACCTCACAGCTCTAAGAGCCAACTTCACTACAATGCAGCAGCAGAAAGTGACCTTCAAACTAGTCTCAACTCAGAGTCACAAACAAAACAGAGCAATCCCCCAAAAAACTGCTGTGTAGAAAGCACCCACCAAACTTCTGAAGATGCTCAGGTCCTTTCACAGCCATATGTGCATTGTCTATTCCAGGAGCTGGAGAGTGTTTTCAGATAGGGACGGCGACCTTGTACCCCAAAGTCCACCCCCTCACCTCCAACCTCACCAGATCATGCCCTAGACAAGCCCAGCCAATCTCCAGGTTTCCACACCTAGAGGAAAGCACCCTCCCCCGCCCCCGCCACAGCACGCTATGGCCATTCTCCGGTGCCACAGCCTTTTCCAAAGCTTGGCATACTGAGTTGCTGGTTGTTCCCTTCCGAAATCCATAACACAGCATCAAAGCCCCCGTCCGCCCTTGTCCTCCTCTTCACACTCCCTGCTCCTGATGCTCAGCTCCTGACTTCCATGTTCTCTCTCCCCAACCCTAAGCACAGGGTAAGAGATGCTGAAGCCCACCCTGAGCATGTGACACATGCCACAGTAAGCAAATGTAGATCCATTTCAGATCCTCCTCACCCCACCAAAAGTTTCAGAGCAAAAGGAGAAGAAAACTGAATCATACAAATTATTCAAGGCTGGCGTTGTAGCACGGGTGAAGCCACTGCTACAATGCCAGGATCTCACGTGGGAGAGCTGGCTTGATTCCTGGCTGCTCCAGTTCCAACCCAGCTCCCTGCTAATGGGCCTGGGAAGGGAAGAGCAGACCTAAGAATTCGATCCCTGACACTCACAAGGAACTGCAGGCTGAACCCCAAGTTGAACTCCTGGTTATGGCCTGGTCCAGCCCCAACAGCTGTGCCTACTTGTGCCTCTGAACCAGCAGATGAAAGTTATCTTTCTCCCTCTTCTTCCATCCCTCTGTCACTTTGCCTATCAAATATCTTTAGGAGAAAAAAAAAAGGAATCTTAAAAATATATATACTGTTTAGGCCCGGCATGGTACCCTAGCAGCTAAAGTCTTTGCCTTGCATGTATCAGGATCCCATATGGGCTCTGGTTCATAACCCAGCAGTCCTACTTCCCATCCAGCTCCCTGCTTGTAGCCTGGGAAAGCAGTCGAGGACGGCCCACAGCCTTAGGACCCTGCACCTGCATGAGAGACCCAGAAGAAGCTCCTGGCTTCAGATCAACTGAGATCCAGCCGTTGCAGCCACTTGGGGAGTAAATTAGTGCAAGGAAGATCTTCCTCTCTCTCCTCCTCTCTGTACATCTGACTTTCTAACTAAAATAAACAAATTTAAAAAAAAAACACTGTTCAAAAAAAAAAAAGAATAAAAAATCTTACAAGGAAGAAACTAATTAAGGAAATTAAACTTCATTCTGGAGATTGAGTTCAAGTGATAGGTCAGAGTATTTTTGTTTCAATGCAGAAGTAAAACCTTGAAACATTCAGTGTGTGTAGGGTGTCACCAGTTTGTCTGGAGAGAATAAACACACAATACAACACCTGTCTATGATGAACCAATGCAGAATGCCTGGATTACTTCCTGACTGAGCCTCTGACACATTTCCCATGTCAGTGAATGAGCCAAACCAACTCACCCCTAACAACACAGCCTTAGGTGAGTGACACCAGGGCAGCAGAGGTGACCAGCAGGAGTTCGAAAAGTGCCAGATGCCTGGTGTCTGTGTCTAACTCTGAGTGTGACCCCGGACAAGGACTTGTCTCCTTAGTTCTTCATCTCCTGTGCACTGCAGGGGCTGGGCCAGGGCTCCATGGGCTCACCTGATGCCAAGTTCTCAGGTGAAACCCACAGTGTGGTGGAAAGGGGCTTCTAGAAGCTCACACTTGAGCCTGGCAGTGCCCAGCAGGGCTATATGTCTCTTGAGCCTGCTGGCCGACCCCAAACTGGAACATCCCCACAACAGTCTTCCTGCCTCACTCTGAGAGGACACTGGCCTGGACACTGAACACTGCCTGTCACTGTCCGCCTGTTGCTTTCAAGAGCCATGCATTGATTTGCTCTTGTGTTTAAAGCTGTGATCTCCTTTTCTCCACCTTTTTCCAGATGATGAGGGATTAAACATTACACACAAGGACATTCTTTGAAGATCCTACCAGTGTCCACATTCCCAAAATGCTAAGGACCTCTCATTAACTGGGGGGCATCTCACTCCTGCTTCTGCTTCCACTCCTGGCATCTCCTTGGTAGATCACAGTCACCTGAATGGTGAAACTCCATCAAGCCCTCTCTACAGCTAAACCTTTCCCAACACTCATTAATTGCCAAATGCTATTCATCTAACCTTCCTAATGTATTCACTCAACAGACACATTAAGTGTTAGGTGCTGGGGCTTGCATTCTAATAGAATGTGAAATTTAATCTGCTATAAAATGGAGATGTAACAATTAGCCTAACATACAAATCTCCTATTAGGAATAAATTAAATGGCATATGTCAAAGTGTCTAGCAGAGGACTGTGTAGACACTAAATAAACGGTCCTGTAACGGAATCCAAAGTCAGTTCCTAAATTCATTCTTTAAGTTCAGAATGAACATGCAACAGAAAGCCATTCTACAAAAAAGTTAAGATAAACTCCTATTGCACCACAACTTTGCTGCATCCCTCTGATTTCAGACGTACAAAGACTCCCACCAGATTCATCGTAGATTTTTTTATTCCTTTTTTTATTTTCCACCCCCAGCCAAGTAATGAAATATCTGTAAAGAAACACAAACATGCACTAGTGGAACTGTCAATTCAAAGAAATTCCAGAGAGGCATTTGAAGAAAAGAACAGCCCAGTCTCATGTATGCGCTCTTCAGAGGTAGGCAGGTACAGCGCAGCCCTTTGCTCTGTGCCAGTCACTCCCGCTCTCGGGCACCCCCGAGAAGTCAACGCCCACAGCCTCTTCACTCCCAGTAACACAAGTCAACAGCATGTTGACTTTGCTCCTCAGTAACTGGCTAAACAAAAAGGGCACTTCCTAACACCTTCTACTATTGCTTCGTAGTCATAAACATGTCCAGACAGAGCCCTAAACACAGATGCAGACACCCAGCCATAAATCTACACAGTCCCACAACAGCCTTTAAAACACTTTTTTTTCAAGCAGGATGAAAAATCCCAGGCCCCAGACCATGCACCAAAGTGTCTGAGTTACAACAATCTTGGGGCGGCGGGGGAGTGCAGTGCTGTAGCCTGCACTTCCACACACACTGCAAGGCACCTGGCTTCGTCAGAGCCTTCCACATGCCACAAGCCCATAGACAGGAGGCAACACTGCTCACCCACATCTCTGCTTCTGCAGAGTGGGGCCTGTCTGAGGGTGCAGAGGGCTGTGCACAGTATTCCTCTCACCAGAGGTGTATGGATTGAGGGGGTGGGTTTCCTTCGGCCAACAGGACTGTACACTGCTGGAGGGTGTGCATTCTAGTGAGGACCACAAAAGGAAGAGGACCCTGGCATCACATTCTTCTCTCCTCCTCCCTTCCATCTCACGGCTGGAGGAGGTGGGAAGGGACACGGCAGGGCATGCAGTCTCTTGGCAGAACAAAATCGAGTGCATCAATTTCTCACCAGCACCAGGCAAAGTTTGTGGGTTCACAGGAGCACAAGTGTGCATCTGAAGGCACACATGTGCGTGTGTGTTCAGGTAACTCCAGTCCCACCATTCAGTCTTGGCTTCTATGTGGCCCATGCAACATTAGGAAGTTCTTTAACCTTCTGGTCTTGGAAAGAGTGTACTTGCCCCAGTACCCTGGTAGTCCTATCTGAGCTAGGTTCTCTGGGTAACAGCTTCCTATCCTAAAGCTATTGCACAAGTGAGGGTTCAACCCCCTGCAGAACAGAGAAGCTGGCTACTATGCCCCCAAAATTTAAATAGTCCCACTATGACCAGAAATGGAAAGAATCATCACACATCTTTGATTGAGAGTTCAGACCAAAGCAGTCAGTGATTGAGCTTCCATCTCTTTCATGAGACCTTTTGGACAGCAGGCTAGCAGAACCTTTTGGGCAGGTGTCTCCCAATGCCAGAAACATGAGATCCTCATCCCTGGGACCTGTACCATTTGAGACATCCCCTCCCAGCAGATGGGTGATGGCTCAGGGTGTCACCCTGGGAAGTGACACGTAGGCTGAATGCAACCAAGGCATTGACGTGTGGTCAATTTGTGAATCACTTGCTCTGGAGCTACGCATCTGTGCCCATAATTTAACTTGAGACCACTGCTCTCCACACATCCCTTGGCTCCACAAAGAAAAACCCAGCACCCATGCCAGCTTAGAAAATTGCTGTTTACACACAGGAACTGGCCAAAGCCAGCCACTACTAGAGCTGCAAAGCACGCCCTGCCTTCCTGCTTGAAAACAAGCAGCTGGCTCTCGTTTGAAAGTCTAAATGTTCCCTTTTAAAAAATATGCTTCCATCTACAATGGTCAGAGTGGACCCAGTATTTATATTTTTATAAAATAGGACAAAGCAAATGGGTATACATACCTGCGTGTGTTTAAAGCAGGGCAGGGATAGACACGATCAGAAAACAGACACTACTTTTAAAAATACCCTAAAAAAAGGAAAACTTCGCTCTAACAGCACGGGCCAAAAAATAGTAGTTATCACAAACAGGGAGGGAAAAAAAATCCCAGTACAAAAACAAAACACATGAATATTTCTCAATCCTGACAAACTCATGGACAGGCAGGAAATAGCTCAGAAGAGTCCAAAATGGGTATGAGAAGAATCCCCACAGAGGTAAATCAGCTTTGGCCATGATCATGCTCCCAAAGTGTTCAAATTTCAAAGTGTTCAAAGATAGGTGCCACCTCCACTGCTCAAGATCACAGGATGGGTTGAAGGTGCAGTCTCATCTGCAGAAAGCCCAAGGAGGAGCTAGCACTGGCTGGGATCCTGCAGCCTTACAGGTACATTATCCCCAGCATGCACAGGGAAGCATCAAGTCCCATCTAACTGATCTGTAGGCAGGTGGCTGGTTAGGAGGACAATGCCCCTGGGGACCAGGTTCGGGTGCTGTCCATTCCTTATGCCATGCTACCAAGCATCACTAAGGAACCAAAGAAAGCACTCTGCAGATTCAGAATCTGGGACATCCTTCACCCTGCACGTTTCCACATTACCTGCACTGGAGAATCCAGCCACAGTCGTTTCATGGGCAAAGGCAGCAACTGAGGTCCCCAAGCCCAGGGTTCCATGCCCCAGAATGTTTGTTCCAAGGGACCCACCCTCTGAAGTTCTCATCTCTCTCTCTAATCCAATTCTGACCACAGTTTTCTGCTAATCTGCATCCTGGGAAGCAGCAGGTGAGTACACCAAGTGCTTGGATCCTGGTTATCGCATGGGAACCCTCAACTGAGTTCTGGTTTCCTGACTTCAGCCTGGGCCAGCCCTGAGCTATTACAGGCATTAGGGGAGTGAACAAGAGTGAATGGAAGAGCTCTGTGTGTTTGTCCCTGTCTGTCTTTCAAACAAACCGAATTTAAATATTGTAAGATGTCAGAATTATACTCCAACTAAACTACCTCCTTCCCCACTACACATACACACGTACACACACAGCTAGAGAGATCTCTTGGCCAAGTTTATGAGTGTAGCCAGGCCTCAGAATTAATCCAAGTGCCCCAAAAGTGCATCTTCTCTGCTGCTTCCCCTGCCAGCCAACCCCACATACTCCAACAATCTTTTATGTCACCAACTACAGAAATTAACTTCAGAGAAAATTCATGACAAAGATAACCCAAGCTCTCCCTCTCTATAATACAGCTATTACCCAGAAAGCACTATGGTTCAGACTCTAATTTGGCATTCCTTCTAAACAGCTTTAAAATTAGGAGTGGCAAAAATAGCCATCATCTATGTGGAGCTGGGACATAATTTACACACAATTACCTGACACAGGTTACAGCATTATCTCTGATTAAAACAACTGCAGCTCACCTACAGCAAAGGTAACCCTGGGAGAAAACTATCAGGAGGGAGCACGGGTTCCTCCTCACTCAGGGCTCTTCTGTCCAGCTCCCTCCAAGACTTCATTTTAAAAATACTCCTTCCTCTCACCCTTGGGGAGGAAGCTGCAGCCATGGGGTGACCTGTTCACAGATCACTATCAGAGAGTAATATCCTAGACTGCAGCACTGATTCCTATCCGGGGCTTGCACAAAGCAGTGGGATGGGCGGGTAAGAGAAACAGGTACAAAGATGAATGTTGCCTCAGAAAGCACAGGAAATTAAGGATTGTGATTCACGCATCTATGGACATTGAGCGTGGGAGCTGGCTGCCCATCAGCCCCATCATGGGCACCCTGGCTGCCCGTAGTCCACAGGTGGTTTACCAATCACTCCATCCTTATTAGAGCCCTGAACCTCCTTTGCTCACCATGTCACAAAGACCCGATCTGCAGTCAGATGACCCAGCCCTCGAGGAAGTGGGATTCAGGAAAACTAAGCGAGTATCCCTGATCACCTCTGAACGCATGAGAGTCCAGCATGTCTGCATATGAAATGGAGTCTCCCTGGCTGCTGCTTGACAGTTTGCAGAGGGTGGGGGAAGAAAGAGGCAGGCAGGACGAAGGGGCCGGGATGATATCTGAGCTCCATTTGTGCCTGTAACCTCAGGCATGGGAACCCGATGCACCCCTTAGTCACAGGAAGGCCCAGGGTGACAGGGAGGACTCTAGAGAGAGCAACCGGGACAGTTCTGGGGTCAATGGCTACAGCAAAGGTCCAACGGTGATTCTACTGACAGATCCAAATCAAACAATCATAAGCTTGTATCCTGAAACACACAGCTTCCTCAGAGCCTTTCCCTCGAGCTCTAGCCTCCGCACACCCCACTTCCAGGCCGACGATGTCAGAGGTGCCTCTCACCAAAAGTCAGCCCGAGCACAGGCAGCAGCCCTGGCGAGCCCAACCACAGTACTAAGCTCTGTTGCCACCTTCCAATGACCCTGGTCCCCATTTAGCCTGGGCAGCAACAACCAGAGGGCAGGTGTCTCCCCTGGAGTGCAAAGTTTCCTGAACCCCCTACTCCTTTACCCAGTACCTACAGGGCCTCTGCGCTCTCCTCAAAGATGACATCCTAAGGACCAGAGAGGGATGGACTGTGATGCCACGTGTTGGAGAAGTCATGTAAAGCCATGTCAATCCTCAGGTGCACGGCCGGGTCCAAAGGCTGGGCTTGCAAGGGTACCATCATATTCTGAAGGAGACTGTCCAGGGGAAGAGTCTGGAACCTTCCCCCTACAAGGAGGCACCTCCAAGAACAAGGCCAGTAAGCAGCAGCAGCAGCAATCTGATCTGTTCTTCTTAAGAAAGGGAGAGTAAACGCTGTGGCTGCTGGGAGACAGGTTCTCAAGTCAAGGTGTCCCAGCCCCCAACCCTCCAGCTGATTTCAGGAGAATAAGAATGGCAGCCCTAACCCTTAGCCTTGATTACCTTCATTACCATATTTCAGAGGTGCAGGCAATCAGCTCCTGATGAGCAGGTTTTACCTAATCCACGTGGTGTGGAGAGGCTGTGAGGCACTCACACTCCTGCAGTGCAGGGCTGCTCAGCCAGGGGGCACGGCAACACAGCTTGGGGGGTGTCTAGAATCCACTGATGCCCAGGCCCAGCCTGGGAACTCCAGTGTCGCCACTCCACAGCAGGGTCCTGGCAGCAGGATTTTGTTTTTTACATATTCAGCAATTGAACTCCTTGTACAGTGAAAGCCCCAGCAACAGCAAAGGTGCCCTTATGGAGCACCAGGGATAAAAGTCCACATGAGGGAGTGGACAGTGTCTGGGTTTTTTCAGGGAATGGGCCGAGTCCCAGCATGACCATTCCCACATCAGGAAGCTGCTACAAGCATCCTGAGATGAGTATGTTAGCAGCACCAGCTCATAGTAGGTGCTCTGAATATGTCTGCTGAATCCCAGGAGAGCAAGCATCAAGAAGACCAAGGGAGCTACGAAAAGACAGCAGAGGAGTGTCTCTTGTGGCAAGCTGCACTCATTTATTCATCCATCATTCATCCATTCATTCTCTCTTCACATGTGCTTTGAGGACCTACTACGTGTGAGGCACTATGCTAGGCTCAGGGGCTGTGAAGCCACAAGAGACTTCATCTCTGCCCAGGGACCTTTATAGTAAAGGGATAGGCCACATTGTAGCATGGTAGAGTTTTGGGGGTGCAAGACTGGTCGTGTGTGAAGGCAATGTGAAGGCAGCCAGGAAAGGAGAGGTGGTGAGTGGGAGTAGGTCGGGGGGAAATGTCCTTTGCAGAGAGTGAGACACCTTTGATGTCTGGCAGAAGGGCTGCTCTTGGTTCCAGAAGCGCGGGGTATGGCATAGTGCACTGGGGAGAAGTGGAGGAGGAGGGGCCTGCAGGCTAGCCAGGGAAGTAGACCCTCAATAAGACTGAAATTGCAACAGGTTTTTAACTTGGCTGATAGAGAGAAAAATAGGAGTCATACGAATGTACAAGGTGGAAAGGTTGGGTTGTCTTAATCCAGTGTGTGGCCTGGCATCCAGCCCCCTGCCCATAGCAGTGCCCTCCTGCTCTGCCATGCTACTGCTACAGAAATTGGGGTGGGAAAGAAATGAGGGTGGGGTAGGCAGAAGGCGAGATAAGCACATGGCACCCTTCACACAATGGTCTTGGGTAACATACTCCACCATCTGTTAGGTCATAAATCGTACCTGTCAAGGAAAGCAAGTCAAACCGCCCATCCATTCCCACCCTCAGCTCTACCATCCTCCCCAGGTTGTGCGATCTGGTCGTTCCTCTCTCTACAAGTAACTTCCTTTCAAGGAAAGAGGCATTAGATGCCAAAGTCATAAGCAATTCTCTGTGCCATTGAATAGTTTGCCCCTCAAAATACAACAGCTCATAATGCTAATGACCCAGGGAGATTATGGAAGCTGAAAAGCATACCAGATTTGGATATTTGGCAGATGAGAAAATACAAAGCTAAGGAACTTGAGAAATCCAATTCTGTCATGTACTTAGTACTTAGTACTTAGTCCTTACCAAAATATCTGAGCTCTATAAACTCCAGTTTTTTGATTCACAAACTAGGTTAAAAGAGCTAACACACGAAACATGCATGGTACAGGCTTGGCATAACAGACACCTAGTGAGTAACTCTTCCCCTCTTCCCAGCCACCTGCCCTACCCTAGCAATGACTTTACCTCTGCCTTCTTTCTGTGACTGGGGATCAAACCATCTCTGCTTTTCTCACAGACCACATAAGAGGAGAAGCACTGGGCAGAAGCACAAAGCACACTCTGCACATGCAATGACTAATTCTGATCACTTCCACTGAGCTTGGAGTTCTGTGGACACCACCCCAAGTCAGGCCACCTTCAGCAAACAGTTCTTGGCAACCATGGCATTCTGGGGGCTAAAGATGCTTCAGAGAAACAAAGGCCATCTCCACGCAAGGCTGCATCTTTTTCTGCTATAAATTTGGCAGAGCCTCACCCTCAGAAGAATAATAGATGGCCACACATTACCAAGGCCATTCTGTAGGAGAGATAAAGCTGTGCCCATGCCCCAAAGGTAATATTTCTCTGCTACACCAATATCCTAATCCGTCCGTGCTCTCTGCGTGCCAAGAACATAGTTCTATAAATCCTCACATAAAAGAAAACTTTGTTTTCCAGTGGGACAAACAAGGGAAAAAAGGCAACAACAGCCACAGCAAAACAAAACAAAACAAAAAATCACCAATCACACAGAAGTCCGCCTGCCAGGAACTTAAATAAGTGCACAGTGTTACAGATGTTTTATAGCTACAATGTCTGTTCTATTTAAAACACTTGCACTGGTCCAATCACACAATGAAAAAGAGAAAAGGGAAAGACACATCCCTCTACACACTCAACCTGGCTAACTGGTCTGGCCTGGCTGTTTATTGAGGCAAACAGGCGGCAGGGGACCCGTAGCTGTTGGCCAGAACATGGCAGGCTCATTCTGTAGCCGACTCTGGAGGGCCATCAATTCACACACAGCCTGGCCAATGGCATACGGTTCTCTCCATGGGGCACTTCTGCCTGAAAGACATGGGGGTTTCACAGGGAAATCACCCCACACCTGACAGGAGCACAATCAAATCTAGCACCCTTTTCCTGAGGGTGGCGGGGAGGCGGGGGGGGAAACTTGCCTGGTTAAGCCTCATTTGTACAGCAGCACTCATTCACTCCCTCTATAAGTGTCTGTTGAATGTCTGTCTACTAGGTACTAGGGACAGACAGAGCAAGGAACTCAGAATCCAATCAGCTGCAGGCAGGAAGCCCCCTATCTGCCCAGAAAGGAAGCTTAATAGTGGTACGGGAGGTGTATGGTTTCTTTCAGTATGGAAGTTCAGAATCTGTGTTTTGTTTATCCCTATATTCTTAACTGCTAAAAGAAGACCTTGCACACAAGAGGGTTTCAATAACTATCAGTTGAGGAGCCAGCATGGTGGTAGAGTGAGCAAACTCACTGTCTGGGGCACCAGCATTCCACATGGGTGCCTGTTAGAATCCTGCTGATCTACTTACAATTCAGTTACCTGCTAATAACCTGGGAAAAGCTGTGGAAAATGGCCCAAGTATTTGGGTCCTTGTCACCCACAAGGGAGACACAGATGAAGCTGCTGGCTTCAGCTTGGTCCAGCCCTGACTGTTAACAGCCTTCTGGAGATTGAACAGTGAAGGTCTCTCTCTATCTCTCTTGCTCGCTTTTCCTCTAACTCTGTGACTTTCAAGCAGAAATAAATAAATATCAGTGGAGCCCATGCAGACGTGTGATGGCTCCAGGTTCCTGGTAACCTGCTTGTCCCCTCTCTTTCCCCTGGGTAATTCCAAGCACTGCAGGTGGCTAAGATCTCTGGATGAGATCTCCTGGAGCAGTCAGAAAATGTTGTTCCTGAGAAGAACAGCACCAAAGTTTGCAACAGCCACGCAGGACACACATAGAGGGCCACCCTCGGCAGGCTCTGTTCATCCGAATCACACAATTCCCTCCCTTTTCTTGATCTCACACACACAGCAGGTGATTAGAGAGGAGCATCTTGATGCACAGAAAGGACACTTGGTGACTCTTTACAACAGATCGTTTAAGGGGTCGAGTGCAATAGTGGTGAGCCTCAAACCACTGGTGATCAGAGATTTGGTGACAGCTTCCCTGAGGAATTCTGTTCAATGTCAGCCCAGTCTGGACTGGACCCTGGATCCCAGACTATGCCCTGGGAGATCTCGCAGAGGCCTGACAAAGACAGGGAAATACAAAAGAGACAGCATAAGATGCAGTGAACTCTGTCAGTAGAATTGGGGAAGGCTTCAAGAAGAGGTACCTGACCGAGGTTTTGAAGGATGAATAGGAGTTTTCCAGAAACTCAGAAGAAAGAAGAGGCTGATGGGAGGCAAGGATGGAGCCAAGGTTTCTACATCACAATCAGCACCATCACCAAGCAAACTGGACATCATGCTGTTGGCCCTGGGTAACAGTCACTGATTTTAACCACCACACTGGAATAACAAGACCAGCTTTGTGCCTCGGGTAAGTCATTCTGCACAAAAGGATCTGGGGGTAGAAACTCAGAGCCTTTAAGCATAAGAAGTTCAAGATGAGGAAACCCTGAAGCAAACAAGCACCTTTTGCATATGAAAGGAGGAAGAGATTTAAGAGTAGGAGACAAAATGGTAAATGGTCAGACTCAGAAATGAGGAAGAAAAAGGACTGTGGAAGGAACTAGGTGGCAGAGCTGACAGCAGCGTCACCAGCTGGGGTGGGGACAGCAGAAGCAGGTGTGCAGAGGACAGGCATGTGTTCATTCTGGGGGTTTAATTTGCAGAATCCATAGGACAATGAGCCAGGAGCTTCTTCCATGTCTCTCACGTGAGTGTAGGAGTCCAAGGCTTTGAGCCATCCTCCACTGCTTTCACAGGCCACAACCAGAGAGCTGGATGGAAAGTAGAGCAGCGGGGACATGAAGCAGTGCTCACATGGGATCCTGGCTCTTGCAGGAAGAGGATTAGCCAACTGAGTCACCATTGCAGGCCCTGAAGCCACCATGCTGTCAGGAAGCCCAGCCACAGAGGAGCTACATGCTTCGTATCATCTCAGGCAGGTGCCAAATGCACGAGTGAGCAAACTTTAAGGAGATTCCAGCCCCTTGCGCTCAAGGCATTCTGATTTCAAATATTCCAAGCTGAGGTCCCAGGCATGGGAAAACAGACACCAGCCATCCCTACCATTCTCCATCCAAACTACTAGCCCACAGCTCCCATGAGCATAATAAAGTGGTTGCTTAGAGCTGCTGAATCTGGAGGTAATTAGTTATAGAGCAACAGTAACTGTAGCACAGAAGCCAGGGCATTCTAAATAGAAGGGACTGGCCAACAGCATCCAGCAGCAAAGAGATGCCCATAAGCTGAGAACTCAGCTACTGACTTGACTGGATCCCAATCTCAACCACCACTTGTCAGCCCAGTCTCTGTAATCGCTGGGCCCGGGTTCTACTTGCAGTTCATCAGCAAACTCAAGGCTGCCTCCTGAACCTCTCTGCCAACAAACACTAGGGGTACCAAGCCCTCCAGAGAGCCAGCAGCCTCTGTCAGTCATGAGTGGACAACTCATCCCTGGCACTTGGAGAGCTACGCATAATTACAGCAATTGCCACAAGGCCTAAAGGCTGTACTTGCAACACTCAACTCTTTATGTCTGTGTGTGTGTGTGTGTGTGTGTGTGTGTGTGTGTGTGTTACCACTTTGTCAGGAGGCTGATAAGCCAACTATCCTAAGAGCCTTTAGCAAATGCTTTCTTCTGTCCCAGAAAAAAATCAGATTTCTTGGGGTGGGAATTTAGTGGAATAGGTAAGATACCACTTTGCACACCTATATCCCATGAAGGACTGCCTGGGTCCGAGTCTCAGCTCTGCTTGTGATGTCCAGTTTCCTGGTAAGGCTCACCCTGGGAGGCAGCAGCCAATGGCTCAGTCACTTGAGTCCTTGCCACCCACGTGGGAGGGCTGGACAGAGTTCTGTCTCTCAGCTCTAGCCTGGCCCAGTTCTGACTATTGCAGGCATTTGCAGAAAGAAATGCCAAATGGAAGATCTCCTATAACACAAAATCTTAAAACTCAATATTATCTCCCTACTCAACAAATCCTGTCTTCCCCTTTCAAAAACCTGCCCACCTTATTCCCACTGCTGATAAGCCCTGACTGTCCCAAATCCAATGTTGATCCAGCTCAAAGGAGTGAGCTGTAACATAGGGCCCGAGTCTCTTGGGACCCAGCAGTGTACTTATTCTGCAGAGAGAGGGAGACTCCGAAACAAACAGAAGGCAGAGACCTGCCTGACCTCATCCACTGTCTTTTCTAAATCACATCACCAAGGCATCCGATTTTCTTAATCGGCACAATTGCTGAGAAGCAGAATGAACCCCTGTGGGATGAGAAGAAGCAATAAACTAGGTCCACTGTATGGGAGAGAGAGAGGGGAAATATTCTGACCAGGGAGAAAGGATATCCGCAGAGACACAGAAAACCATCAGTGGCATCTTCCAGGCTCGCATTACGAGCTTCATCTCCCTGCTCTTCTTCTTGCCCCCCGTGCCCAGTCACGCAGCTCTGATCACCACACACATGGCAGCTCCAGGCCTGCATTCAAACTGCCTCTCTCCCAGGAACACACTGCTCCGTCTTCTCGTATCACAGTTCTCCAAAGCTTCAAACTCAGTCAGAAGTCTTTGCTCACACTCCCCCTCCCTTTAACCTTCTACTGGCTTGTCACCTTCCAACACACTCTTTAGCTTACTCAGTGAATTCACCACCTTTCACCTCCCCCCACAAGCTTAGCGAGACCAGGAATGCTGTCTGGCTCACAGGCATACACCCACTCCCTGGGCCATAGATGACACACAATAAATATTTGCTGAATGCATGAACATTCTAGAGCATCCCCTAGCCCGCTTCGGTCAACATCAATGACTCCTTTCTCTACAGCCTCAGAGGACATAAACCATTTCTGAATAGTGATTTGTCCAGCTTCTTATTTGCTCATTAGGTTTAAGGTCCTTGAAGGAATAAGGAAGGAGTAAGGGCATGTCTTATTCCTCTCTGTTTTCCCCCAAAGCATTGACAGTGCTCAAGTATATAACCTTTACATTTCAAATTCAAACTGCACAGAAAATAGGCACAGAACACACAAGCTGACATTATTAACTCTATACCTAACTGATTCCTGCTTCACTCCACAGCACCTATCATGCTGGGCTTACAGGCAGAGCACCATGCAAAGATTGGAAGATAAGCAAGAGGCATATTTCCAATGACCAAGATGTCAGGCCCCAGCCTGTGTGGCTACCAAAGAGACTTACAGTAGTTGGGAGTTGTATACCAAAAATAGCTCACTTCTCTCACTCACAATTCAACTGCTCAGGCCAAATTCAAGCCACATGTCTTGGAACAAGCACTGTCTTCATCACACAATATCCCGTTGGACAGCAGTGACACAGATAATCCTCACGCTCAATGTGTAGCCCACTATGGAGGCACAAGGGACAGGAACAAGAGGGAGCAGAAGCAAGCATTTATTAGCTGGTCATTATAGACCCAGCAGAGAGTCACGGGTCATCGGAGGAGAGAGCTGCCACCTGGGGGAGAAAGGACACAAGCAGAAGTGGCTTCAAGGGAGACAGGAGACCCCCTCCTCCCCAGCGGCTCAGGGTTGGCTGTGAGGTCATGTGAGCTGAGCTGGAAGACCTGCAGGAGACCAGCATCTCGTAGGTCAGGTGTACACGCACTGGAGAGGATCCAGAGACAACAGAAAGCACTTATAATAACTAGGGGAGAGTCCCACTGGGCAACATTGCCGGAGGAAAGAGAGCAAGGGTAGCAGGCAGAGACCAGGCAACTTGGCTACCCTTGGAGTGGGCAGGTGCACAAACTCAGAGCACAAGAGGTACCAAGATGCAGGCCTGCCTTCCAAGACAGCAAAATCCACATTCACATGGGGTTGAGGCAGTGGGGGAGTTCAAAGGCCAACACATTTCACCCAATAAAAGCCTGAGCCCCCTCACCCTTCTGATTGGATCAGAATTCAGTCAGAGCTCCATAGCCTGGGCTCCAACTCTGGGCTCTGCAGTCTGCCCCAATCACACTGTTAGTAGACCAGAAAAATGGGGGCCTTCCAAGATCCTACCCTGCTTCTGATAGCCAAAACCAAAATCTGGCTGGCTACACCTCAGAAGCCATGACCTGACCTTCTATTGGACAGTCCCACCCAGCGATTTATGGGTGGTTACAGATGCATTTTATGCACTCTCTGGGTGTTCAGCCTGCAGCTATGGCAGATACACAGGATGGGAGCTTAAATAGGCTTTAAATAGGCTTACCATGCAGGTTGTAACGTGGTTCATGCTACTATGGGCAGCTCCAGCAAGCCAACGAGGCATCTCAGCAAACAGCTAATAATATAAGAGTGAGAAGTGGGGGACTCAGCCAAAGTCAACCTGGCATTTCCCAGGGCTCAGCCACCTCCTGCCCACCCCTGCCACAGGCATCTTCGTGACAACTTGCTTTTGTCTCTAATTAGTCTAATTCCAGCAGCCTAATACATTGGGCTTCTATTTGAGAGCCTTTTATCTGAGGTGCACATACTTTGCAGCAAAGAGAAAGGGAGAGAAGAAAAGAAAGGATGTCTATAGCAGTCAGGCCCGAAGACGAAGAGGATTGGACAGGGTCTGCAGTCAACACAAAGAAAACTTGGGAAGCTGCTGACAATCACAGCCTGGCTGGAGCTGGACATGTGGTGGGGTAGGGTGGGTACAGAGCGGCAGGGCCATGCCAGGGGCCACACTCTTCTCCCTGCAATGTATAGTACCTCCTTATCAGCAACCTGCAGGACGCAGCAAGGCCTGGGCCTTCAGCAGGACTGGGCTGTGGCAAAAGGTAAAAAGGAGGGAGAAGTCATCCAAGAAGGAACTTCCTGACAGGCTGACAGCTGACATTCTCAACTGAACACAGGATGTGCCAAGAAATTATCAGGCCTGGCTTTTCGCTCTCTGATAGATGACAAAGCAGAAGAAAAAAGAAGGAGGAGGAGAAATAGGAGAAGTTAAGAAAGAAAACGAAAAAACAACCACAGCTACACATGTCTCATAAATCACAGTTTTTATTGACTGCCTTGCCACATAATAGCAACAGTCAAATTGAATAAAGACGCCCTTCGGTAAAGCGCCCAGGAGAGTCCACTTCTCCCAGAGCCCAAGGCCAGTGGGTGGGCAAGTGGCACTCAGAGCCGCAGAAGCGTTTAAGGAAAGCCAGAGCAGTAGAGACTGGTGGTGGTTTTGCTACACTGCTTCCAAAACACAGCACTCCAGGGAAGAGCCACACAAGACAACAACAAACAGCCCAGGGGAGGGTTTGGGCCCAGTGTCCAGATAGGCTGGGGTGGCATGCTTGATGAGTACAACAGGAGTAAAATCACTGCTTCCTAGGAGTCTGCAGGACACCTACAAGGCGGGAGGGCAATACAGACTGGGCAGCCGTGGTTGACCCCATCTGAACACCACCAAACACGGAATGCCCGGCCACTTATGACAGGTCACATTCTGGGCTCTTGACAGTGTGAGAAGAAAGCAGCTCTCTTTGCTAGAGGTTGCTCCATTACAGAACCTTCTCGTCAAATGACCCACACTCAGAGCCTGACACACTAACGCCCCCCAAACCTTGTAAGCCACATAAGAAACCAAGGGTACAGTCATCCCTCAGCATCTACAGGGGATTGATTCTGGAACTCATTTCAGACTCCAAAGTAGAAGGACACTCGACTGCCTGAAACTAGCATTGTATCTGCACACCCTCCCACATATTTCATCATCTAGGTATTGCTTAGAAAACTTAACAACATGAATACTCCTGTACACCGCTGTTACTCTGAATTGCTTGGGGACAAATGACACATTCAATCCAGTCTACAGTGGTTGAATTCATGGATGTGGAATTACAGATTCAGTAAGAAAGTCTCAAAAAGCCTCAATCTCTTGGTGGGACTGAGTGACAGGATGGGTGACTTCAGTTCCATTCTCTTCCCACTCCCACTGATTTCAAACAAATCAGCTGCCTTTTGTAAAGTAATGAAGGGGAAACTGTATATTTATGGGTCAGGAGCATATTTACAGCCAAATGCATATGAAGCACTTGTGGGAAAGGTGACTACGCTCACAGGGCAAGTCACTGACCAGACGGACAGGCACAACACACAGAATTACACACAGCATGCCCTCTACAGACACTGTTGCACCAACCTATTCAAGAGCCTCGCCCAGCTGTCCACAGCCCCAGAGTGCCGAACCTTTCCCCTACATGGAATGCTGACTGAGTGGCTAGCCACAGTGATGCCTCAAGAATGAACTGCAGAATGATTCAAGTCCCAGTTAAAGATTGGCAGATCGACAGCTGAGGTCAGCCTTGATCTACTCGCTCCGCAATAAATTAAAAGCAGTTTTGAGGGCCCATAGCATGGAGCCACAACTCCACTTCCCATCCATCTCCCTGTCAATGGCCTGAGAAAGCAGCAGAAGACGGCCCAGGTGCTCAGACTCCTGTGCCATGTGGGAGTCCCAGAAGTTCTGGCTTCAGTTTGGTCCTCCCCCAGCCATGGTAGCTATTTCAAAGTAAATCAACAGGTGAAAGATATTTCTGTCTGTCCCTCTTTTTAAGTCTGAAAGACTGCCTATTATATAAATGAATTTAAAAAAAAACTTTAAGCAGTTCTGGAGCAAAATGATGTCCAGAATAGTCACCTCCCTCCCATCCTAAGCTGTGTGTGGTTCCTTACTCACGGGCAGGCCTCAGCAGCATGAAGGCAGAACTTCATGAGACGTCATCCCGAGAGATGAAGACAAGGATTGGGAAATGTTAATGTTCAGTCCATCAGCTGACCAAGGGTTAGGAAGAAACAATGGACCTCAGAATGTTTCCTTCTGCTGCCTCACACCAGAATTAAAAGTACAACCTGGCAGAGCAGCTAGAACGCTGCTTAAAACAACCTCACTCCTCATCACAACTCCTGGGTTCAGGTTCCAGCTCTGTTCCAATTCCAGCTACCTGCCAAGGCACACCCTGGGAGACAGCAGGTGATGCGGAAGCAGCTGGATTCCCTCCAAACATGTGAGAGACAGGGACTGAGTTACTGGCTCCTGGGTTTGGCCTGCACCAGCCCTGGCTATTGCAGACATTTGAAAAACAAACTAGCAGATGGAAGATTTCTTTGTTTCTGATTCTAAAATAAATGAATACATAAATATTTAACAACAATGACAACCTTAAAACCAGAGCATCAGTGAAGTCACCCCACAGAAGTTTCTTCAACAGTGCAACACAGAACCCTGAATAGAGGTCATGAAGTCAATGCCAATTCCTGACCCATCAGACTGCCCGTGGTACAGGGGGACCTGAGTGCTGATGGGCGGAGAAAGCGGCATTTGCAGGGCAATGGCTATGTGTCACATTGTAACCTATGACCTGCGTAGGAATTGGATCAACAATAAATCCTTACTGAGAACCAAGTTTAAGTGTACTCGTCAGGGAACTGGATCCAGAGCAGGATTAGGTCCCAGTACTGCTGCCTGCTGACACTTCTCATGAGCCTGAATTTCCTCATCTATGAAAACGGACAGTAGCACTGGGATACCGCTGGCAAGCATCAGACCCAACTGTATGTGAATGTGCTTTACAAACCTGAAGAGACAGTCCTTCTCAGTTGCCAAGTGACTCACCCATCCACTTGCTCCAGCATGTAGGTTTCCTATCTCAGACATCCTATAACAGGGCCCCAGGGGAAACCAGAGAACAGGGACTCTAATCCTGTATTGGCGTCAATAGCTGATCACTAAGGAGAGAGAGAAATTGCTCAGAAAGATAAGGGAACTCACATATCATCTAATTAAAGTAAGCAGGCAAGCACAAGTTCAAAGGCAGGACAGGCTGACTCAGCCCACTGCTCCTGGGCAGCCAGAGCCGGAAACAGTGAAAGGGGTTGGTATGCCCTTGACGGAGGGAAACAGGCATCCTCCAGCTATAAGACCATAGGCAAAAAAGGAATGAGAGGAAGGAAGCCATCCAGGTGTCTAGGCACCTCGCATTTGTACCTCACAGCACTCCTCTTTTTCAGCAGGAGACTGCATCTCAGGCCGCCCAGTGTGGCCTCTGTGCCTTTACTCTGGCAGACCTTAAACAGATCACCTGGAGTCATTACTGAATTCTTAAATAGCAGGATAGTACAGTGTGACACCTTCACCTCCATCCCCCAATCCTCCTGTTCCTCTATTCCAAGAAGCCTGCCTAACTGAATAGCCCCACTTCGCATCACACAAAACCCCATCCTCCCTGGCCATCACCTGGCACTGCTCCTGTATCTTCACACCACTTCCTGACCTTCAGCAACTGCTTCCTAGCAGGGCACCATGGCATGGAACAGAAACCCAAACTCTCTGGTAGTCATTTTATTATGATCCCGCTACCCTGCTCTTTGTTCTGTCCTTTGAAGAAAAGGTGCAACTTGGCCACCAGCAGAAAGATCAGCTGACCTACTCACCCGGTCTAGGGCTGCACAGGCTGGTGACCACCTGCTGCTGGAGATGGAAGTCTGCTGATCACTGCACTTCATGCCATTCCTCTATGACCTCCCCTACACACACACACACACACACACACACACACACACACACACACACACACACACACACTCTTCTTCTCCTGAAAGCCTTACTTCAGCTGAATCATGCTGGATGCTCCTGAATCAGTTTCACAGTTCGGTAAAGATACTACCTTAAACCAGCCAAATCTAAAAGTGGAGCTGTGTAAATACTAGGCACTCAGCTGCCACACCAGGAAGCGGGTAGTGACTAGGAATGCCAAGTACAATACTCGATCTGAACAGGTAATTTCAGGAAAGCCTTGAGATTGTTCCCAAGATGCTGGAGATGCAGCATTATCCGTCAGACAACATGCACATGACTTGGGTCCTGTGTGCCCTCTTGCCTAATGCACATCACAAATGGCGAGGATTAGAACCTTGTTCAATGTTAGATTGTTTTAAATGTGAGACACAGAGAGACAGAAAGAAAGAGGGCCATCATCTAGCGGTTCAAAGCATCCCCAACCGTACCCCGCTACCAAATACCCATAGCAGGGCAGCCTGGGGCCAGGAGCTGGGAACTCAGTGCAGGTCTTCTATAGAGCAAGGGTAGCAGAAACCCAATTACTTGAGTCTTTACCACTGTTTCCTAGAGCCTGCTTAGCAGGAATGGAGCTGAATTTCGCATCTAGGCACACTGATGTGAAACATGGATGCCACTCTCAACTGACAACTTAACCACTAAGCCCACCACCAAATCTTGGAATTTTGAGAAGGGAACATAGAGTTCTTCAACATGAAGGAAACAGTTCAAGTAAAGACTAGGATTTTAAAAAATACTAGGGAATCTAACTGCCTAGTGACAAATACGAAAACACAGGTTCTTTAACTGATTGCACAGGAAACAAACCCCTAGGCTGGATCTGGACCCTAACTGAATGTGGGTCAGGTTAATTACTAAATGACCACATACCACTCGTGCCTCCAGTTGCAAAAACTCAATTTGAACTGGTGCTTCCTAAAACAGTACAAAACAGTACTTCTACCCTAGGATCACAGGATCCTGCAAACAGCTTCTCTCTTGGTCTGCCTTCTGTATTTTGTATTACCTCTTGGTTTTGTTTTTGTTTGTTTTATTATTTCCCCACTAGTCTACCTTAAGTAGCTATTAACCGAAAGCTCAAACACATTTCTTATTCTTTGATATGTTCACTAAGTTGCTGAAGTCCAACATGCCTCCCCACGGCATTTCCTGTCACACTGGATCTGGGAAAGGAAGGATGAAGGAGGAATGAAGAGGCAGCTTGTATGGTCTGTGCTGCTGTTCCCTGGGAGCAGAAGTCTGGGGTCTGGTCACTCTGCAGCAGTGTCTCCCGGTTCCACTGACTGCTCACTGAGGCTGCTTTGCAGGAGGAGATGGTGGCAAGGCCATGTGCAGTCTAGTCCTGAATTGGGCAGCTGTGGTGGCTCCTTCCCAACGTGGAGGAGGCTCTCAGAAGATGCAGACCTGCTGCAAGGCTCCCTGTGGCTCTCCCCCTGGCTTCTGCATGCAACTGGAAGCCCTCAAACAAATTCCATTCAGCTTCAACTACACAGGAGCGGGTTCCGCTCTCTGCACCTGAAACCAGACCTAAACACAGCCTTTGTTCTTGTTTTTAAAAATAGATCACTATCTTCATTTAAAAAGAAACAGACGTAACCCAGAACCTGAAATTTCAGTCTTGTTTTTCCTGGCTGTTTGACCCCGGTGAGCCACCTACTCATGCTTATTGGGCCCCAAGTGATCTCATCTAGGATGCTGAGAAAATTAAGCTACAAGCTCTCCAAGGGCCCAGACACACCCATTCCCAGGTGATTTGAAATCCAGATGCCTTCTGCTTTTATAAAACTTTGAATTTATTACTTCAACTAATTAATCAATACAATCAATGCCTCTAAGGTCCAAACTTGAGTCATGGCTTTCAAATCATGCTCTGCAATGCAGCAGGTCTCTAGACCAAGGAACTCCAGCCTTTCCTTTGGCTGTGCATTTCTTCTGAAAAATGGGACCCATTGGGGCAAGGGTAGGAGGGCTGGGGTGACTAATGCCCCCTCATTAGCTTCTTCTAGAAAGGACATGCAGACCTGGTTTCTGTGCTGTTTGTAAAAAAAAAAAAAAAAAAAAAGAACTGACCATTCTTTGTAACACAGAATAAGTAGAATATATGCAGTTTGCTTTTTAAATTTCTGTTGGCCTGCATATTATACTTTTTGGCTCAAAAAGGAAATATGTCAACATTGATACATAATGACCATGATCTTCTCCATGTTGTGAGACTAAAAATCATTTCTTTGTTTCTATATACGTGTATTTATCTTTACTTCTCTTGAAATACAGAGTGAAGGGGAGACACACACATACAGAGAGAGAGACACACTTTTCTTCCATCCACTGGTTCCGCAGTTCCGCAAAGTCATAATAGCTCGTGTTGGGCTGGGCTGAAACCAGCACCCACGAACTCCATTCAGGTCTCCCATGTGGGTGGCAGAAGTCCAAGTACTACAGCCATGATCCAGTTCCTCCCAGGACACATTAGCAGGGGGCCAAATGGAAAGCAGGGGTGTGTGGCCTGGAACATGTACAGAATGCGGGCTTCCCAAAAGTGGCAGTGTTCCATCCTGTGCCACAATGTGCACATGCTCAGGGCTCCTTTCAATGCGCCTGTGTCCTGACAGGGCACGAGGCTGCCACATTCTTCCACCCGATGGGTGAGAACATAGCAGAGTTCTTTCCTGCGCTCCCCCTCTCCACGTGTGCGGTAGTTTCTTGGCATGGTAACACTGGAGTTGCTGATTCAGAGGAAAACTATTTCCATGCCCAAACGTGGGTAAATGTTAACCAACTAAGATACGCAGGTGCTTAGGTCAGTGTGTCAAAGATAAGCAGAGAAGCAAACAGCAAGCCCTAAAGAGACAGCTTACAAAACTAGAGTGAGGAGGGTCCACCTATAATAGCTTTCATTCACACTGAACCAAAAAACATCAGCTTTTGAAAGTTTAAGCCTTATTCTTTTACATAAAAATGTTCACCATAAACACACACCCTTTTTATAAACACGAAGTATATGTTCCTACACATTAATGTTCCACTTTCCATGAGTATATAAAGTAGTACCCTTATGCCTAGGAGAAAAAAATAAAGTCAAGGATATATTCCAAGATTTATGTCAATACACATACAAGACTATTTTTAAAATCCTCATAAAATTCCAGATGATATGCCTTACAAGTTTATGCAGTGTGGGTGTACATACATACACACATATATCTGTTAAAATATCCATAGTTTAAAATCCCAAATCCAATTTCTAGGTACATGTTGTAAGGAGGCACTCAGATATGTTAAGGAATCAGGTACAAGCATATCCTATAGTGTTATAATAATTATGAATCTTTAGCAAGTGTACTATTCAGTGATGGGCTTTGGTCAAATAAAACATAGTCATAAGTCACAATACCACATAGACAATAAGAACACGTATAGACAGTAAGAACTATGCCATAAAAATAATAAATAGCATTAAGAAAATATTAGCAAATAATGTGTGTGTGTGTGTGTGTGTGCGTGTGTGTGTGAAGATGGGCAATTTTTTTTTCTTTTTGCCTTTTTTGTCATCAACAAACGATGAGGGAAAAATGCACCCAAACTGTGAATGATGGCTACCTCTAAATTATACATAATGAGATCAGGGCAATCCTTTTACCTAGTTCTGGTGGTTTTCCAAAAATTTCCCAAAAGTTTATAACTGGAGGAGCAGGGCAGAAGCAGTAATCAATACTCTAAATAAACAGCTGGACAAATCTCTCCTTTCTGCACACGTCCAAGTTGGAGTCAAAAGCATCTTATCACTGACCCAATCTCGTAATGTTACCCCATCAACTGAACAAACAGTAACATTTTCATGTTTATGGCTGGGGTAGCATTTTCTGTCATTTAATTAATTAATTGGAGACAACAGTATTTGAAATGTGACTATTTAATGGCATAGAAATGTACATTTATCTCCCCTTTGAAAGCTCATTCAGTAAATTAGCAAGAAAACAGAAACAGGCAGGGAAGTGACTGGGCCCACCCAAGTGTTGTACATAAAATGGTCCTGTCTGACTTCATAGGACTCTCCAGAGAAGCAAATATGATTGTCTTGTATAGAACTATAGAATAACTAAAATGCTATAGAAAGCCCGGCAAAATCCTGCTGTTATCATTGAAGGACTGGCTGTTTCAACTTCAACATACAGCTTCTCTCTGTGAAGTTATTCACCTTCAGGCACCTTGCAAAGCTCTCTGTGGCTGTGGCATTTAACATCCCTCTGGGCAAAGGGTCTATAATGCATGACCTGTGAGCCCAGATAGCTCACAGAGAGCAAGTAGGTACAGCCAGTGCTGGAGGGGCCTTAACTCACTACCAAAACAGCTCTAGCATGATCTCTACTCTAAACCTAACAAAAACAACTGGAGCCAACTGGTAGTGACTGAATGAATGACCTGCTGCTCTCTGGATAGAGGACACCTACCCTAGAACCTTGGTCTCTTGGAGTCACAGGGAACAACACTGACCCCAAGATGGTGGTTTCTTGGAGCACAAAGGAACATCAAAGAGCCACTGAGGCAGCAGGTGGGTGAAACAGCAGCCTCAATTCAAACCCTGGAAGCCAAAAGGACTCAAAAAGATCCTTCCCGTCCCACCCGAATTCCATGCTATTGCAAAACAGAACAACATTTCTTTCCTTTGGAAAGATATATGTTATCCAACCCCGAATGACTCAAACTGTCCTTCTCTCCTCCAATCTCCAAATTTGTGAGGCTCTGACTAAATGACATTTTTTTTTATTATTAAAAATGCAAACAGCAGCAATGACAGCAAGACCTTGGCGCCAAGGCAGGCCTGAGCAGGAAAGGGCATACAAACTCCCCTCATGCTAACTGCCAGCTTTCACAGCTAACCAGACCGGTGGCTGGAAATTAACTCACTCGGTTAATAATTCAAACGCAGGGGCTGGGCAAGTTTTAACATTTCGATGCTGGTTTACAATTAACTCACCAACAGTGTTTTAAAGTGCTTGAATTTTAATTAGTCAATTGATTTACCAGCCTGGTTAACAATACCCTATTCTTATTCCTTTTATTCTGTCTTGTATTCTTGTTAAGTTACTCAGGCTCTTTCTTTCTTCAAGACATCTGAGACCCGGGCCCTCTCCCTCCCCAGAGACATGGGATACAGTGTCAACAACAGAAGTCTGAACACCAGATTCAGTATAACCTGGGGCAAATTAAGATGACTTCCCTTTACCTGCTCCTCCAACAGTCAAAAGGATGAGAGCACACACTTAGAGGCGGATGCAAAACCCTCAGATCTGCACCCAATATGGAGGTGGGCAGCGCTCCTTTTTCCCTTTCTTTGGTGGTTCCAGAGCCATCTAGTTGCTTAAGAAGGAAGTTATCTTCCTTTGCAAAGCCAAGAGCAGCTGGGAAGGCAACCCCGGCAACTCAAAGTAGAAGATGGGAAGGCATTATTCATCCACAGGGAGACACCTTTCCCCACAGATGTGCTTGTGTCCACTAAACAGAGCCTTGCCAACCAGCCTCCTTCCTGGGGGATCCAACAGACTTCTGAGGGCCTCATAGCTCAGTGGCAAGAGGCTGCTCATAATCCAGGGTCCCTGAACTGCACCTCCTGTTAATGCTGCATCCTCATCCATTTCCTGGCTGCATGTTAGTGGTTGGAATGAGGAAGAAATGGCAGGTGTCCAGTGACACCTGCTATGATACTGACCCAGACAACGGGGTGCTTTGATCTTGCTTTGCTGCAGGGACAACTATGATATCTCTCACAACAACGAACTAGAAACTCATACCCACCACCAGAAGCAAAGACTGCTACCACAATCTACCAGCAGAACAAAAACAGACCTCTAAAAGCCAGAGTCTTCAGAAGTCTCATCCCACGGCTATGGGAAGGATTGAACCTGGAAAGCCCTGGAAGGGAAAATCCAGGATGAGAAGTGTATGAAACTGCTGGACACACTGAAATGTTTCACATGCCGGCTCCTTCCTGCATGCTTTCTGCAATGCTTTCCCCTTCCTTGTCTCTCTGGTAAACTTTGATCCATCCTTCAAAGCCTAGGTAAGAAAATAATTCCTGTTTTCATTTTCTAATTTAAAGGTAGAGGGAGATGGAGACAGAGAAGGAAAGAGATTGCTTTTCCATTTACCGACTCACTCCTCAAATGGCCACCAAAGCCAGGACTAAGCCAGGCTAAAACCAGAAGCCTGGAACTAAATTCAGGTCTTCCACTAGGGTATCTAGTACCCAACAATTTGAAAGCCATCCCTGCTATCTTTCAGGATACAGATTAGCAGAAAGCTTGAACTAGAAGCAGAACTGGGACTGGAACCCAGGCACTCCCACATGGCAGGTGTACATTCCAAGCAGCATCTTAAGCACTGCACTAAATGCCCACTCTTAGAAAACAACTCCTCTTAGAAATCCACCCAGACTCACCTACCATCACCAGTTACCTGCTTCTAGGGCTGTGTTACCTCAGCACCCAGCATACAACTCTAGCTTCCCACTCATTGGCTTATATTCTAATTCTATGATTCCAAACTTACTGGTATCACAACGTCACTATATCCTTAAAAAGCAAGAGCCAGGGCAAAAGTTGTGTTTCAGTGGGTTAAACTGCCACTTGGGATGCCTGCATCCCATATTGGAGTGCCTGGAATCCCAGCCTCGCTTTCAATCAAGATTCCTGCTAATGTGTCTGGGAGGGCAGCAGATGATGGCCCAAGCACCTGGGTTTTTGCTATGCCCACAGGAGATCCAGATGGAGTTTTTGGTTCCTGCCTTTGGCCTGGCCTAGCACTAACTACTTCAAGCATTTAGGAGTGAATCAGAAAATGGGAGAGCTCTCTCCCCATCTTTCAAAATAAGTAAATCTTTAAAAAAAAAAAAAAAGCAAGCACTAGTTGTGTAGCTCCTAGGTGACAGGAGAAATATGAGGTGGCACTAAGCAAAGGGGCTGTGGGGGCCCAGCCGATCAGGTCAGGCCTTGGAAGCAAAAGCCCTTGTGAGGCTCAAGACTCCTTCCACTCCCTTGTCCAAGCCTACCTTATGGCCCAGTTCTCAAAAATGCTCCCAGGGCCAGCAAGCTGATCCTCTACCTGTAAGCACCAGGATCCAATACGGGCACCAGTTCCTGTCCTGGCTGCTCCACTTCCTATTCTTATGCTTAAGGCCTGGGGAAGCAATAGAGGATGGGCCAAAGCCTTGGGACCCTGCACCCACATGGCAGACCCAGAAGAACCTCCTGGCTCCTGGCTTAAGTTCAGCTCAGTTCCAGCCACTGCAGCTGTTTAAGTAGTGAATCAGCAGATGGAAGATCTTTGTCTCTTCTTCTCTCTGTAACTCTGCCTTTCCAATGATAATAAATAAATCGCACCTCCCCCGCCCCCAAAAAAAGCCCCCAAGTCTGTCTGCACTTTCTGCCTTCCTTGCCTAGCCACTATACTTCCACTAGCCAACAGTGGCTCACTTTTCTCCTAATACAACTTAAATACATTAAAAACATTTTTTTTTTAAATCATAGAGCAGGAAAATGCATCTTGTACCCAGGGCATGAAGCCACTACTCCTGGCCTGGCTTTGCCTAGAGAACAAATGGTCCTTTCTAACGAAACTACCAGGCCTCCAAGGTCCCTACACCTGGGTGCGCCTTTCCGAGTCTGATTTGGACATTACTATTTGAATACACAGGGAAAACCAGCCAATAGCTCAGAGACTCCAAAGCAAATGCAAACTGACAGACACAGGCCTGACGGCTGCCAAGTCTGATTGACTAGTTGGATATATTTAGATGTGGGGGAGGACACATTCACTGTGCCTCCAGACTCAAAAACACTGTGTTGGTAACAACACACTAGCAAACACACAGCCGACAGCAATTCAACGACATCATCTGGCATCACGGGCACAGGATCCTTGCCTCCAGCAACTACTCAGAATCGCAAAAACCACCCACACCATCGCCACCTCCCCACAAAAGTAATTAGCAAGGGTGCCACCATGGCATTCCCCACAATTCTTCCTCTGATATAAATAAATGTAACTGCCCCTTCCCCCGCTCTCCCCATTCTTCTCACCTCTTCCCTCTGCTTTCCTGCTGAAGGGCAGAGGACCCTGCACGGGCAAAGCCAAGGTTACTCAGCAAAGCTGGGCCCCACTTTTGCAAAAACTCCGTTTAAAATGTGGGCCTTCCCATCATGAACTACCACACAGTTACAAATAAAAGTCAAGGGTCTTTTTCCCTCTTTTCTTTCCATTAAGATTGAGAACACTAAATGGTTCACGTACATCATCCCTTCAGGGGAGGTAAGGGGAAACAAAGCCAGGCTGGAGAGACAGATCCCAGCACAGAAACCAACGCTGCCAGAGGTGACAGACTCAGCCTTAGTATGCCCAAGACACTCAGCCTTAGTACGCCCAACAGAAAAGTCAGCAGGATATCACTCTTTGTTGGGAAAATTCATTCACTGATTATTTCAACAAACACTAAACTCCACTGAGTTCCAGGTATACTGTAGAAGGTGCTGAGATTCACCCAGAAATAGAGTTGGACAAGATAGATTGTTTGGAGCTAGGAACAGTACCAGGATACAGCAAAAGTTCAACCACTGCAACACTCAGTATGTATACAATGCCAGCCTCTCTCCTTTAGGATCCTCCAGCACACCCAGGCTATGAGCACACAACCCCTCCCAGGGGCTCATTTCACCCTTCCATACTGAACTCTGTTAAGATAGGAATACTTGCTCCCAGATTCATGCAGGAAATTGGTCCTCAGTCTCATGTGAGTGAGCGGTCCCATGAGAGTAGAAACAAGGCAAGCACTGTGTTCAGAGATGGGGCCTTTGGGAGGTGCACAGCTTGGATTCAGTTGTTAGGGAGAGCTCCCTGGAGACAGTCTTGTGGTTTCATTAGGAGAGCCCACAGAGGTCCAGACTCATCCTGCCCTGGCATTATGCAGCCATGGGGTCCCTCCCTGAAGCCTGCATCACCCTGTTTAGACTGATTGTCCAGAACTGGGGGCTAAATCAGACCTCTTTCCCTTCAAAGCAACCTGCCTGAGGTGTTTCATTCTAGTTACAAAAGTCTGTCTCACACACCCCCAGGCTCATCCTGCGTTCCTCAGATGCTCTGAGGGACAGGAGGTATCCCAAGTGCTTTGCTCTCCTGGCCCATTCCACTCAATCTCTAGAGCATGTATCACAGATTGTATGCTGTAACATCTACCTGCGCGATCAGGGTAGGGTCTGTTGCCAGCACTTCTGGGTAGGAACCCTGTGAAGAGCCATAGCTTTATCCTTCACTGCTCCATTTCCTCTCAGCACCCAGAAAAACAGGAGTAACTACCTAATGCACCATTTGTTAGTGGAAGGAAATGAATGAATGGTATCACCATGTAAAGAGAGCAGCCCTAATGGGCTTAGCAGCTCCACCTCCAGATGCCCAAATTCTACCAAATTCACCCCAAGGCCTGCCACATATACCTCTATTTTCTCATCTGAGAAACAAAGTCCTAACAAATATTTAAGAACTTTGTCTACCTTTAAAAAAAAAATCTCAACACATTTCTCTGAACATGGCTGAATCAGCAAATATTTTATGAAATGAAAGTTAGTTTGGGACTGACTGTTAACAGACAGGAAGCGTCACAAGGTCTAAAAAACAGTGGGCTTTTGTTTTTGTGTGTGTGTTTTTAAGAATAAATAAATTGAGACTTTTGTCTCGGACAAAACTTGTGCCATGGAGGATAAAAGCCAGCAATACTAAAAAGGAAGATGAAAAAAAATGAATAAACAAACAACTGAGGCATTTCTGAGCAACCTATCCAGGGCTAGAAAAACAGAAAGGATACCCAGATTCAAAGAAACCCTATTGTACCTATTTCTAGGATGAGTCTCCAGCACAGATGGAGATTTTGGGCTCTCAGGGACAAGCACCAGGGGCCCTGCTACCACACCCTGAGGACCCAGCCCTGTTCTCCCAGGGTGCTGTCTGGCAGGGTCAGGTGTCTTCATCTCACTGAGGTGACCGAGCAGGAATGGGGCACGAGGGTATCATGAAGACCATGGCTGGTGTATGGGTGGAAAATGGGCTACTGTGCAAACCCATTAGAGAAGCAGAACCTTAATTTATCAATTAGACGCCATCTGTGGATTGTGTTCCTTGAAATAATTGTTGAATCTGACAACGCACCACAGCCTTACAAAGTTTCTGCCATCCTTGATGCCGTTTAATTAAATTTCTGCACTTAACTTTGATTGCACTGAAAGCACTGATGCCTTCCCCAGATTGAGTTCCTTGGCCACCTGCTGTGTTGGAGCCAACCATGTTTCCAGAGCAGAGCAAAAAAAAAATATGTATTTTCTTTTCTCTTAAGCCCTCAGACTTCACCCAAAGGGAATCAAGGTTCCAATTGCATTGGAGGGTTGGGGTCTCCAATGCCAACCAGTCTAGCCTTGAAGCCCCTGTTCCTGACAAGGCCTTTCTGTCTGCTATTGTGTCTCACCGAGCAGTTAACACAACAGAATCCCAGACAGGGCCCAAATGCTGAGGAGTGGCTAAAAATAGAACACAGTAATTATCACATAAAGCAAACAAGAACACAGGTTGCAGGCAGGAGCTGCTTCTGTTTCCAAAATCCAAACGTAGGCAGCAAGCATAGGTCAGCACATGGAAGAGATCTACACCAAGCAAGGCCTGGATTCCCCACAAACTGGCCCAACTGCAGCTGGCTGGGGTAGCGGGGCCATACATGCAAAGGAGATGTGCAGGGCAGTTTCTGGCCTCCTAGTTTTGACAGAATGACTCTCACCCACATAGAGCTTCCCATCAGACTTCATTTATGAGTTTCTGGTGACACAGTAGTTGCATCCTAAACCACCAACCCCTTTCCTGTCTCTATGGATGTGACAACCCTAGAGACCTCACACATCATGTCTCTGCAAGACTCATTCATGTTACAACATGTGCCACAACTTCCTTCCATTTTTAGCCTGAGTAATATTACATGAGATGCACACATCACATTCTGTTTATCCATTCGTCGGCTAGTGGGAATTTAGGTGGCCTCCACCTTTTCACTATTGTGAATTTCGCTACAGCACGTAATGGCAATCAAGCCATGTGCATGAACAGAAGTGGAGCTACAGGATCATACAGCAATACTTCATGTCTTTTTTCATTCCCTCCCCCCAAAAGTGCTATACCGTTGATGGCTATACCATTTGACAATCGCATCAGCAATAGAGTTCCACCAGCCTGCACTTCTACAAGGTAACTTTACAAATGTAACTCATGTACTTGGCTGAACACTGCATATTCTACAAGTAGTTTTACATGAAAACTAACACTGCAGTATAATTTTTTTAAAGTAAGAAATATCCAATCCATACTGTTTTTTGATTATTTGCTTTTTTGGTGGTATCCCATGTGTTTTGATGTTTTTTATTTCAGTTTGGTTAATTCCAAATAATCTCTTTTCTCTAGTCGAATTCATCATGGGCTCATGAATTATACGATGGCATCATTTTTCCCAAGAGACTTCTGTGTTCCCTTTTTGTCACTCATGTGTTGGTGACTGAGTGGCATGTTTTTGTTTGTTTGTTTGTTTTCATGGTACTATAATTTGTTGTTGATGTTGTTGTTGTGGCTGATCTAACTCATACCAGTTGTTGACCTTGTTTCATGGCTTCTCACTTATGGTAATGCATAGTGATGGAGTACTGAGGTCTATCATATACAGACGTGGGGGTATAATGGAACATGCATCCCTGCATTCAGACAAAAGACGGAATCCCAATGAAACTGTTGGACATGTGTAGACAATGGGATGCCAGACTGTACCAACAATGCCGGGGCACACTGAAATAAGAGACTGATAGAATTATGATTCCTTATGAAGGACTACACTATTGTAACAAAATGGGAAAAATCTGACGGGGTGTGGGAGTTTGGGGGGGAATCCCAGCCTACACAAATTGTACCTCACAATTCAAAATTCAAAATAAAAATAATTTAAAAATAAAAAAAAAATAAAGTAAGAAACATCAGAGGGACAACTGTGTAAAAAAAAATTAAAGACTAGGAGGGATGTATTAGTGCTAACAGGCTGAATGGGGGATTTTTTTTTTTTTTCTTTACAACCACGGGGCTGCTCCAACTCAAAATCTCAAGTTCCAAGATTTATGGACTAAAACTTGAGAACTATAAAATAAAATTCACAGGAAGTACAGCTGCCACAGACAATGGATCATCACAACAGTCACTCAGCAGGCCATAAACTCACTGAGCAAATAGACAGGGGTCAGAGATACTAATATCCATGCAGGGAGGGTAACCAGAGATAATCAACTTCCCTGTCTCCCTTTTCAGACTATTCAGTGAGTGTTCGTCCCAAGAACACCAAAGGCTCTTTAGCTCAAGGATCAAAGCCTGCTGTTCCTCCAGATACAAATAGACGTCTCGTAGACAACACTACCACAGAACAAAAATGGAAATAAAAATTTCCATTGAAGGTGAATGCCTGCATCCAGCCCCCTTCTACATTCATTCTAGGACAACAAACAGTCAACTTCATCCTGTTTACAAGGATCCTGCCATGATGGGAACCACGGAACATCCACACAGTTTTGAGGCTCAGCCAGAACCTTGGATATGCCTTACTCACATCTGGTCAAGGCAATACCAAAGATAAATTCTGGTTCTCAGGTCCAGCACGGTAGCCTAGTGGCTAAAGTCCTCGCCTTGCATGCACCAGGAACGCATATGGGTGCCAGTTCTAATCCTGGCTGCCCTGCTTCCCATCCAGCTCCCTGCTTGTGGCCTGGGAAAGCAGTCAAGGACGGCCCAAAAACTTGGGACCCTGCACCCACGTGGGAAACCTGCAAGAGATTCCTGGCTTCGGATTGGCTCAGCTCCAGCCATTGTGGCCTCTTGTGGAGTGAACCATCGAACGGAAGATCTTCCTCTCTGTATATCTGACTTACCAATAAAAAAAAATAAAATGAATCCTTAAAAAAAAAATCTGGCTTGCACAGGAGGATTCAGTGTTAAGTATTTTCTCCTCTTTGGTAAAGACAATTTGTAGAATCAATAAGAAAATGAAACTTCGTTATTCGATTTATGTGGGCCGACCATATATAAAGGGACTTGTGATGGGATCTTAGGTTAGGCAGGCTTAACATACGCTTTAATTCTGAGTTCATAAACTACAGCACCTGTTCACAACCATCACCTCATTCGCTTCAGCTGAGAGCTCTTCAGAAGGAAGCAGACAGAAGATGGCCCAGCCCCAGCTGAGTTAATATTCCACTTGTTACTTTCCGTAGCAGATTTTATGGACAAGTTATAAGCATTGGAATTAGGCAGTTCACATAGAAACCTGCATCTTCACCTTGGCCGTGTGACACCACCACACCCTGTAATTAGCCTCCGCTGAATGAATATTAAGTCCTGAGGAGGCAGGCTGGGTCAATTGTGTCACAAAATGAAGAAAAGAGAAGACATGTGTGTCTTGGCCTCCTGTTCTGTCTTATATTAACTTTTAATATAGAACAAAATATTACACTCACTTTTCCCACAGTCTAAATTTTTCTTCTGTGGAAGCAGTCAGGTATTTTTAAACTTTAATAGAACTAAGAAGCTGGAGAATAACTCTCTGTGCATAAATCCTAACTCTAACATGTCCCCTCTCTTTTAAAACAGGTTTATTCTGGGGACTAGCATTGTGGCACAGAGGGTTAAAATGTCGCCTTAGATGCCAGGATCCCATATGAGTGCTGGTTCAAGTCTCAGCTGCTATGCTTCCGATCCAGCTCTCTGCTAATGCAATTGAAAAAACAGCAGATGATCTAAGTACTCAGACACTTGCCACCAAATAGAAGATGTGGATGGAGTTTCCCGGCTCTGGGCCAGAGACAGGAGATTGCAAGAGAGGGTAGGAGGAGACTGTCTGTTGGACAGTTCACCCCCACCCCTTAATGTCTATAACAGCTATGGCTGGTCCACACCAAAGCCAAGAGTCCAGAGCTCCATCTGGGTCTCCTATATGCATGGCAGGGCCCATGCACATGGGCCATCCTCTGCTGCTTTCCCAGGTACATTAGCAGGAAGCTGAACTGGAAGGAGAGCAGTTGGGACTCAAACTGCTGCTGTGATACAGGCATACCAATGCTGTAGGTGGCAGCTTGACTCGTACCACAACGGGGGCCCTAACATGTTCTCTTGATGAGTTTGCAAGGACATCAAAACAGCATTGTGTTTAGTGCTGCCAGATTATACTAGTTGGGATTGTGATGTCCTCAGGGACCAGGAGACCTTCTGGAGTCAGGGAACTCTGGTGCTCTGCAGCTGGAAGTGGCCACAGAGCCTCCCCACAGGTGTTCCTCTCTCTGGCCTTTGCTATTCCCTCCAGGGAAGCCAAAACCCAGCGGTGCAAGCCCTTAGTGCCTCAGAGGCACAGGGAAGTTAGGAAAAGGCAAGAGAAAAAGTTTCAACTGTGACACCCCTGGACGCCAAAAATCTTTACTTGGTGAGGCAGCAATACACAAACAAGTATTAACGTGGGACAGCAGCCCAGTCCTTCATCATAACGCCTCAGCTGAGGAAGACCACAGCTTGTTGTGCAAGGCTTCAGGAATCTGGGTTCTGGAGTCCTCATCACAGTGAAATTCGGGTCCCTCCTCCAGAGTCTCTTCCTTTACTTCCAGCAGCCATTTCTTACCCCCAGAGAACTTTCTGGAAAGCAGCTTCTTTTGCATTTCTCTGGTTCTGACCCCTGAGACAGATGTAGGCATTTCCTAAGAAGGCCAGGCTCTACGAGTGGCCTAAGAAAAAATTTCCCAGAATGTCCCAAGTCACAAATAAAGGTGCTGAGTGATATCAGGTAGGGCAGGAAGCTTAGCTTTGGGAGCAACAGGTTAAGGCAGTGATTAGAGCACTCACAGGGGAATCAATGCTATATTTGTTGTGAGAGAAAGCAGCATATGCTAATCACCAAGGAAATGGTAGTGCAGTTCACAGGGTTGGAACAGGGCTGCAACATAGGGCTTGGCCATAGAAATTTCCAAAGTCAATCACTACTGCCAGGACTGCAAGGATCCAATGCCATCCATGGCCCACAGCCACTGGACAGCAGACACAATTCCTCAGCCTGTTACTGGGCACACTCTTTCCCATCCACTGCTAACAATGGCATTTTAGCTGTCCTCCATACATGAAGAAGCACAGATTGGTAAGTCTGCCCAGAATCCCAGAAGCTGGTGGCAAGGTTTAGAGTTCTGGCCATTGCAACTTTGAGGCCCCTGCTCTTAGCTATTGGACTGTTCTAACTCCTTCAAAGCCATGCCATGTCAAAAGGAAGATGTACCATGACCACTGGGGACCCCAATCACTCCACCGTGTTGGTTCCCAGCAGAGGTTTTTCCCCACCCCCATATAGGTCTGTGGGATCTAAGGGGTTTCACAAACTGGAGCCAAAACCATCCAAGAATGGCTGCAGGAATGGATGGAAACTGTCATGGGAATCACAGTCTCCATTCCCTTTCTCATGACCTAAAGGGCAGGGGCATCAGGGAGGTCTGGGATGCTGTGGCTGCAAGGCTTCAGGTTCAGGTTCCCCTCCAGAAACTCTAGCTTGGGAGGAGCCTTGCTTTATCCACCATCCTTCTGGGTATATTTCAATTCAATTTCAACACACACAACACCTGAGGTATAGGGACTTTCAGAAAACTGTGAAAAGTTCTACAAAGATCAGCACTCGTATTTGTTTCAAACTCATTTCCCCCAAGCTTTGTATTTCTGGCATTCACAAACTGACTGTGTGGCCTTCTGTGCTTTGACCTCTCTGAGCTCACTTGTGCAACATCTCCAAGATGCCTTCCACGCTCTGCCACATAGGAGCTGATACCCCATATTTTCCTTCCCCATAGGTCACTTCAATGCCAAATTCTCTCCAATCTCACATTTTCAAAAGAGCCAGGTGCCTAAGCGGGCCACCAGTTTGCATCAGGGAAAGATGCTCCTTCCTCCAATGGGATGGGGCCTGGCCTCTGCACAGACCCCACTTGAGATGGCTCCAATGATAAACAGCAGTCAGTAAATCAGTTACTTGCCCAACACTTCACCTTCAACTTCAGAGCAGCCTTCAGCAAGGCCAACTGCAGCCCAGGCAGGACTGGAACCAGCCTGCAGAAAAATGCCTACAGCCATTCTAATTTTACAGGTACAAAATGCTGTCCAGAAACACCAATTACACACACACACACACACACACACACACACTCATACACAAGGGCTTCTCTTCTCTTTCCCTAACTCTCCATTTTTCACTGATGCCTTCCTCTGAGGGCAAAGCTTGCCAAGGTTGTAACTAGAAGCTTGGTGACCTCTTTTAGAACCAAACCTGTGCGGGTCTCTCAACCAGCAGCCCCATGTGCTACGTCTCAGCAGGGCTCACCACAGCAGGACAGCTCTCTGTGGACACTTGCGAGGAGACGTGGAAGGACAGGAATCCTGGCTGAGTTATCACGCCCATGAAGGTCAAAGGTAAAGCCAAACAAACCCTCCGTGGACAGCAACGGAGAAGCTACTTCCAACCTTCCTTCAAAAATTTTTTTAAAGATTTATTTTTATTATGTTTTTATTGGAAAGGCGGATATACAGAGAGGAGAGACAGAGAGGAAGATCTTCCGTCCGATGATTCACTCCCCAAGTGAGCACAACGGCCCATACTATGCCGATCCAAAGCCAGGAGCCTCTTCTGGGTCTCCCACGCGGGTGCAGGGTCCCAAAGCTTTGGGCCATCCTCGACTGCTTTCCCAGGCCACAGGCAGGGAGCTGGAAGGGAAGCGGGGCTGCCGGGATGGAACCGGCACCCATATGAGATTCCGGGCGTGCAAGGCGAGGACCTTAACCAGTTGCGCCACCACGTCGGGCCCCCAAAATTTTTAACATACTAATCTGAACGGCTATAACCGTGCCCTCCTTGAGTATTTTCTCTCCACATTTACTGATCCAATCTTAGTAAAGCACAATCCTCTTACTGGATAAAGACAAGCACAACACAAAAGCCCCTGCTCTGAAACAAGTCCAGCAGGCCTGACTTCAGTTTTAACTGAGCAGGATGCAGCCCCAGAGGCCAGGAAAGGGAGCTAGTGGCGCAGCTCCCACTGGCGTCATTGCTAATAAGTAAGCAGCAGTGGCCTGTGCAGGGCTCTCCTCGCCCTGGCAAGCACACTGGCCAGGGCTGGGCAGGCAAGATCCACTGGTGCCAGGAATACACAAGGGCTGGGGCAGGGCAGGGGCAATGTTGAGATCTTGGTATGCTCTGTGCGTAAGACATTCCCAGCTACGGGAGTCCAGAATGCTCCACTGTCCCCTCCTGCCAAGGCCACACCACATACTTCCAAAAGTCTCCCTTACAAGTGAGGTGGATCTCCAAAGCTGTCATCAGGCAGACCAGAAGTTCAGAGCTGATTAGGAGCTGGAGCACCAGGGTCTTCAGTTCTCGGCTGCCCAAAGAGGCAGTGTCTGTGCTTGGGGGGAAGGAAAGAAGGCCTTTGTGGCAGTGAACAAGGCTGTCTTCCAGGAGGAACAGGGTCAGGCTTGCTTTGTTTTCCCAGGAAGGCCTGAACCATTAGAGAGGGAACTAGAGAAGGGTTCTCCTGAATGGGCTAAGGCAGCTGGCCAGGAGGTGCTCAACTGCTGCAAAACAACCCCACCAATCTGCACACGAATAAGCAAGCACAAAACCCCAGGCAAGGGCATTCAAAACGAAAGCAGCTGCTAATCACCTGTTTTCATTTTTTTTTCTCAAATTAACTGCAAGTAAGAATTTTCAAACTCTTAAGTACAATACCCAGCTTAACATTTTCATACACCTGTAAAACCACTAAGTTAAATCCCATTACAAAAGACTCTAACTTATAAAGGAGCAGTTCAAATACAGTTCTTATCAAATGCAAACAATGGAAAATGATTTAGGCAGAGAACATCAGTCACTGGAAATTAACATTTGAAAAAATATTTTTACATAAAAACCATCTGTGTATTGAGCCGGTGCACCCTGCTAAACCACAGGCCTAATTAAGGAACTAGGAACCAAGGCATTACACAGGAATGCATTAAGTTTTGTGTTTTCTCTTCTCCTTTTTTTGAGTCTGGCTGAAATCTTATCAATACAGAACGTGTTGTCCTTTCTTCTTTGTAAATCTAACAGAATGCCTACGTCAAGTTACTAACAGTGCTTCTGGCTGACACATAGAACATGATTTATTTGAATCTGGGGTGGGTCTCCTCTGTCAGAATCCCCACCCAAATGTATCTGCTAAGGAGTCCAACAGAAAAATAGCAGGAAGACAAAAATCAAGAAACATGTCCATCAGAAAGAAGTTACATAAAGCAGGGACTAAAATAGATCTTCCTTTCTCCCAGGTCACTGTCTATCCCGGACAACAAAAAAATGTAAATGACTAATTAACAGCCATCAAATAAACAGCACTTCACATCTTCCCACCAAGAGTATCGCCTAGTTAATTTACCCACCAACCAAGTGAGCAAGAGAAAGGAAACAAAACCCCAAAGGTTAAGAAGCATAGCTAGGGTCCTAGAACAAGTCAGCAAGCAGCAGAACCCAACTGGAACCCCAGCCAGGCCCTCCCTGCTCCTTGCTTCTCCAGTCATTGTTGCCAGGACAAAGGAGGAGTTTGGCCCAGCACTTGAAGCAAAAGAACCCCAAGAACCAAGTTGCAGTGTATTACAGGAGTCTGGTTTCAGAGAGGCAGGACAACAGTTTCACTTGGGTGTTGACATACATCCCCAGCAGAAAGAACCCAAATAGAGGAAAAAAGGGAAAAATCAGGAGAACCAAGAGGACAGCCCAGTAGACAATGGTTGTCTGGTCACCAGCCCAACTTTTGGGGAACCAGCCCACTTTTACTGGGGCTGTCAACCAGAGACTGAGAACATCCATTTGTGAACATCCCTGAAGGTGACATGCAGCTATCCCAAGAATGCGGACACACGTTCTTTGGGATTGCCACACTAGGACATGAACCAAAGATCCTCATGCCATCTTTCCAACTCACGAAAAACATTCATCTTCTGAGGAGGAAATGGGGCCAACCACAGAGAGAAGGAGGAGGAGATGAGAACCAGAACCAAAATGACATCATTGGAACCCTGGAACCAGCTGCGATAAAGCTAGGAAAACTCCCACGCTTTAGTCACAATGACCAACATATTCCCTTTCCTCCTTGAGCTCCTCTGCGTTTGATCTCTTGGAACCAAAAGGATCCTGACTTAGGACACAGAAGGCAATCTCAAAGACAGCCTGACCACAGACTCCACATTCTACAAACAACCTTGATTCTCAACACTGGTTTTGTGGCCCCAGAAAACCACTTCCACTCTTGCTGCCTGCAAGCATCACTCCGTTCAGCAGCTGGAGTGACTTCCACAGCTCAGTCCCAGGACAGAACACCCTATTCCACACCTCCCAGGCTCACAAGCTTCCCAGCATTCCTCCTGCTCCTTCCAATTGTACTCACCCTGCCTGCTCTCACCACATGAACATCCTACTGGCCCAAGCTCACCAAGCTTCATTCCTGCTGTCTAACTCAAAGTTTCCGAGGCACTTTCCTTCTCTTAATCCAGATTTCCACCCAAAAAGCACAATGCCTCAGTCTGGTTCCACTGCTATCATAAAATGCTCAAGACTAGTAACTCATAAAGGATAGAAGTGTTTTGGCTCACCCTTCTGGAGGCTGGGAAGCCTGAAAGTAAGCCTCAGGACGTGCTCAGCATCAGGGGAAGGCCTTCCTGCTGTATCCCAACAACAGGTCAAGAAACAGCAGATATGCCAGCTCAGATCTACTTCTTATAAAATCACTTGGGGAGGGACAGGGAGCAGGAATGGGAGGGTGAAATGGGAAATACCTGAGCCTATGGAACCAAATCATGAAAAAGAAAAAAAAATTTTAATGTATAAAATAAAACCACTAATGCCATTGTGGGGGCCCTACTTTCATAACCTCATCCAATCTGAGTTACCTCTCAAAAGCCCAATCCCTAATACCATTAACACATGAATTTGAAGAGGTTTCCAATGCACCAACTTCTGTGGGACACAATGAAACCACAGCAACTTCCTAGAAGAGTGTTCCTTAAGGCCTTACCTGGTATCACTTATATTCTCTTATCCCATCTCTTCCATAGCAGTCACCACAGCTGGGAACCTTATTTTATGTCCACCTCTCATCCCTGCCACTGGAATGCAAGTTCTCCCATGACCCCGGCCTTCATTAATTTGGTCACTTCTCTATTTCCAGTGTCCAGCCTCTCTGCCATTATCTGCTCAGTCACAGAATTTCACCACCATGGTACAGTAAGAAATCTTGGTCATGCTTTCTTCGTGGGCTTCCCACTCCAAAATGGAAAGCCCCAGTATCATGCTCCAGACTGAAGGTAGCCCAACTACAGCCTGTGTGGTATGCTTCTTTCAGATTTGCAAACCAAGTAGAGGTTACAAATCTGGTCATTGATTTGACAACAGGCAAGGGCATCTGTCAACTAAAATGACAAAATGCTATGCCCACCCCCTGAAAAAAACATTATCCATTCTTTTCATAAGCAAAACTGTATTACAAAAAATATTGTACTTAAGAGGTTGGCACTATGGCATAGCAGACTGAGACACTGCCTATAACGCTGGCATCCCATATGGGTATCAGTTTGAGTTGCAGTTGCTCTACTTCAGATCCAGCTCTCTGTTAATGTGCCTGGGAAAGCAATGGAAAACAGCCCAAGAGCTTGGGCCTCTCCATCCACTTGAGAAACCAAGAAGGAGATCCTATTTCCTAGCTCCTGGGTTCAGCCTGGTCCATCCCTGGTCACTGTAGCCATCTGGGGAGTAAACCAGTAGATGGAAGATTTCTCTGTTTCTCCTTCTCTGATTCTGCATTTCAAATTAACACAATAAATCTTTTTAAAAATTGTATTCAGGCCAGCTTGATGAAGGAGCAGGTTAATCCTCTGCCTGTTAAGTGCCAGCATCCTAAATGAGCAATAGTTCATGTCCTGACTGCTCAGTTCGCACTCAGCTCCCTGCTTGTTTTCCCTGGGAAAACAACAGAGGATGGCTCAAGGCCTTGGGAGCCTATATCCACATGGAAGGCCGGGAAGGCCTGGCTCTCAGCTTCAGATCAGCTCAGTTCTTGCCATTACAGTCATTTGGGGAGTAAACCAGCTGATGAAAGACCCTTCTGTCTGTCTCTCCTTTTTCTGTAAAAATCTGCTTCCCAAACAAAAATAAATAAATCTTTTAAAAAATTATACTCAATAAGTACTTTTAGAAGTTTATGGGGAAAAATGCAACTGAAAAGTTTGTGTTCATGCACAAAAATTTTAAAACCCATATACTGTTCTTCCATCATATGCATTTTTCATTAACTTTAAATTTTTTAAAATTTATTTGAAGCTCAGAGTTACACAGGGAAAGGGAGAAATAGAGACAGACAGAGATTTTCATCTTCTGGTTCATTCCCTGGATGGCCACAGCTGCAGTCTGACAAGGCCAAAGCCAGGACCAGGAGCTTTGCCCCGATTTCTCACATGAGTGGCAGAGGTCTAAGCATTTGTATCACCTTCCACTGCTTTTCCCCAGCCATTAGCACATAGCTGGATCAGAGGTAGAGTAGCTGGGACAAGAACCAGCACCCATAGGAAATTCCAATGGCAGCTTTATCCACTATGCCGTAACACCAACCTCCATGAGCTTCTTAAAGACCTGTCACGCATGGATTTAAAATGTTTCTGTACTGAAATAAACTTATCTTGTAATTCAAAGTTCCACAACCTTTTGGAAGTAAATTTTAATTGTGGTTTGGAGTCAAAGCTATGTTCTCCCTAAGTTGTTGTATCACAATCCCAATATTGCCTCTTGTCCCTACAAAGCCTGAAATATTTATTACTTGGCCATTTTAAGAAGAGAAAAAAAGAGTTTGCTCACTTCTGTTCTAGACCAACTCTGGGGCCCTCTGGGAGGCAGGAAGAGAAAGACTAAACAGACCAATTCTATCCTAAAGACCATCCAGGACTGTTAATGAGGAAACCATAAAACAGGTCAGATGTGGATCTTAATGTCCAGGGACAAATGAAATCTTCAACCTGCTGAAAGAGGAGTTCAGCAAACAGCTCTACAGGAGAAACAACATTACTGGCATCACCCACTCGCTAAAGTAACTGCTGATGTTCTAACGTAGACCCTCCCAGAGACTGCTCTGCGCCAACTCTACCATCAGCCACACCCTCTCCTGGGTCCTGCGACACTGAAGTCTTGCACAGCCCTGAGAACACACAACAACACTCTGCAGCCCTGTCATACCAACTGACAAGACTCCTTCTGTGGTAGAGGCATGGCCATGCCTACCCTAGTTCTGCCCACAATGGTGCAAAGATGATGGAAACGGGAATGCAAGGCCAAGGTTGAAACCCACTACCACCTTGGCCTGCAAAATCCATTAATAATCCAAGAAACACTGGGAGCCCAGACTGCTGGAATTTCCAGAAAAACCAAAGGAGTAAGATGTGTCCTGCTCTAGAGGACGGCACATTTCCAGGAGCTGTCTGAGAAAAGATGGGCCAGAGGGCTGTTGATATTCAAATCATCATTACATGATTCAACTTTCCAGAAATAAAAGGCGTCACAGTGGGAAACTGTCCATCTTGACTTTTTCTTTCTGCCTTGAGCAGGATAAAGCTACAGAGCTGAGAAATCTAGGACCAATTAATTTTTAAGTATTTCTGTAAAATTACAAGAGCCACCCTCACCCAGTCCAGTTATTATTAAGTCCCTGCTACCTACACCCTGATCCTTAACACCACCTTATGAAATTGCTAAGTTCCTAGGAGGGCTGAAGCAGGCTAGGAGGAGACCCAAGAAGAGCTCCGCTGGCAGAGAAACCTGGAGTCTGAGCAGCTCCATCCAAGTTCAAGTCACATAGAAAATAACATGTCAGAAGACAGGAAAAGGACTCCCAAGACCCAATCCAGACACAGCCTTTGCAAGTAACAACTATTCCAGAATTAGAGGCATTTATTGTTTTGGCCCTGAGCTTTTGATCTCCCATTCGGAAACCCTCAGTACCTCCTGCTAGAATCACAGATCCATGTGAACCTGGAAAAGCAGGAAGACACACAACACTGACCTCCCAGGGGGGCCAGGGTAACAAAACCTGGTCCCACCAAGAAAATGGTTCCACCTTCCTTCACCTGGGGACTTCATTTCAATTGCCTTTCTTCTGAAGACTTTTTAAAAATCCAGACATTAAAATAATACAGTCGTAATCTCTCACCACCCTTTGCCCCACATCATCTGTGGCTTGCCCCCAGGGTTTCAGTTACCTACAGTCAACCATGGTCTGAAAATGTTAAAACAGAAAAGTCTAGAAAGAAGCAATTCCTAAGCTTTGAATAACTTTTATGACAGCATATTGTTAAAACTGTTCCATTTTATAATTGGTTATTAGTATTATTCACCCTTTATGCCATCTAGTGTATAAATTAAACATCATAGCTATAGATGTGCAGGAAAAGACATAGTATGCATCAGTCAGGTTTCAGTACTACCATGGTATCAGGCACTCGGGGATCCTAGGAGACTTAGTATAAATGGCATACGCAGCCTAAGATTTCCGTACTTTGGTCAGCAGAGTGGCCGTGGGTCTTACGAGAAGAAACAGGGGAAGGTGGGTGGTAAGAATTCACACTTGTGATTGTCAGAGGGTTAGAGCCTTACTATGAAAAAGCCACCCAAGTTTGACCTGACAAATGTCTGTTGAATGCCTACTATGTGCAGGCACTATGCCAGGGACATAATCATAAACAATGAGGCCCAACTTCACTGGGCCTCAGATTCAGACAGCTCCTGCATCTTTTGCATCTAAAACAGAGACAAAAAGGGAGATTGCAACATCACACCTGTTCTCCCATCATTTCTCCATGCTCTTGCACATTTGTTCATTCCATCAACATATGTAGGTTACTCTCACATCTAGGATCAGGCACTGAGCTAAGTCAGTTGGGTTTTAGAAGTTATAGACATAAGGTCCCAAGAAGCAGGGACCTCCTAAATGAGTCAAATGAGGTGACAAATTTGTCAAAAGCTACACAAGCAGTCCACAATTGGACGCTGTGCTAATTGTGCTGATATGTGGTGACCAGGAGGCATGGACTAAGCCCAGGGAGGGGAGTGGAGCCTTCATCACCATGCTTATCCAGCAGGATCTGGGACTATGAGAATGAGTGAGATGTGGTTAATATCCTTTCTGAAAGTGTTTTTTGGGAAGCATCTGTCCTCCAAACTCTTACCTGCTTCTTTTCTCCAGGCTCTGTGCCTTGTAAGACCGACTGGGTCTCCTGGGCTCCCTTACTTCTGAAGCTTCCAAGTGAATTGAAATAGAAGGCACGTATAGGAGAGAGAAGCTAGGAAGGACAGTTATGGCCACAGACCTTGGTGCTGGTTACTCTGTCTCACCACAGCTCCTTTCAGTGAATGAATCCCCAGAACTGCCCTCCTCTTACACCTGCCAACCTCCAGATGGTCAAACCTTAGCACTGCTGCTAACCAATGCTGCCCACCCCCTAGGGGAGAGGGGTGTCATCATCCCTTAAACCCCTACCTTGGTCTCCACCAGCTCCCTCTTTCAATCATGTCAATCATCAGCTTTCCAGACATATATGTGCCTCTGGAAACACACAGATTTCTAGGATAAATCTGTTCTCTAGTATGTATAGCAAGTGAGTATTGACAGAGACAAGCACAGTCTACCAAGCTTAGGAGGAGAAGGAAGAGAAGACAGGAGAAGCTCATCAAACAGGTGATGCTCAGAGTGAGAGAACAAGCAGAGCACCTGGCCAGAACACCACAGCCACTAAGGTACCAAAGCATAGGCAGCCAGCACCAGCAGGGAACTGCCAGGAGCTCAAGATATCACTCTGCACAGGGAGAAGTTCAGGCTTGAGGGGTGGAGTACAGCAGAGGCCTGAGGGGCAGTGCCAAGTGTGTGGACTTCATCCTCAAGCCATGAGCAGTCTCTCAAGGCAATCCCATGGTGGTTCCACCCAACACTCCAAGCATTTCCCGATGCATCCCTTCCTTTGACAAACCAAACACTAGCATTCACAGAGGACAGATCAACACAATCCCTAAAAAGACATCCATCGCTCTATGTCTGAAATCTAAGACAAAATAAATAACTAAAAATAAGTTATCAGACCATGAAATACCGTTTACAGTAATATCACTCGATGAACACACACCACACATCCCTAACTCTGGCTCTGTTAACGACGGGCTTTGGAGCATTAACAATCTCGGGTAAAAACAAACCAGTCATTAGCAGCAGATTCTGGGACGATTACAACCTAAACAACTGTCACTGGATCAGGTACGTTACTTACTATAAAGTGGTTCCATATGGTTTATTTATAATTCAAGTAGCATCAGTCAGCATGATTGCATTCAGTGACATCTACTAGCACCATGAAATGGGCCTTGATGCTTCCAAAAGGGCAGCAAAGGAGAACATTCAAGAGCCTTCCATAGACTACTGGATTCTAAAATTTTCTTGGATAAAAAAAAATATATAGATATTGGCTTCCTACCCCACCCCAGAGAGTTTTTCAGAAAATATATCCCTGAAATTGCCTGCAAAGGGCTTTGAGTAGAATGTGCTTTTTAAAATTCACCTGCTTGACAACCCCAGCACAATCTGTGATAACTTCTTTTTGTTGTTCCTGGTTGTGGGCAGACAGGCTGGAACAAAGCACCTCTGTGTATCAAGTTGACTGCAATATAGCTGATCAAAGGTGGTCTATTAGTCTGTTTAAGTATTTACAGCACACACATTTTCTATGTGGAACTCAGACAACAAATGTACACAGCCAACGCTTCTGAAGCAGGTAGCACTATCCACACATTTCATTTTCCCTCTTCTGTCTTTCTCCCTCCAGTATGGATAATGGACACATATGTTGGGGAGCTCTCCCGTATTTTTTTTTAAGATTTATTTTTATTATTTTTTTTTATTGGAAAGGCAGATATACAGAGAGGAGAGACAGAGAGGAAGATCTTCCGTCCGATGATTCACTCCCCAAGTGAGCACAACGGGCCGATACTATGCCAATCTGAAGCCAGGAGCCTCTTCTGGGTCTCCCACGCGGGTGCAGGGTCCCAAAGCTTGGGGCTGTCCTCGACTGCTTTCCCGGGCCACAGGCAGGGAGCTGGAAGGGAAGCGGGGCTGCCAGGATTAGAACTGGCGCCCATATGGGATCCCGGACGTGCAAGGCGAGGACCTTAACCAGTTGCGCCACCGCGCCGGGCCCTCTCCCGTATTTTTAAGCTCTATCTGAATCACTCATATCTGTTCATTCAGAAGATGTACATGTTTCTCCCTAGCTGTGCCAATTGGAGAGTGCTTCCTATATTCTTCTTGGGAGTTTTCATTCTCCAGGCCTGCTCCCCCATCCCTACAGTGAGCACACAGGCCCATAAGCACACCCCCTGAAGGTCTTCCCAGGTAAGGAGCTGGGCAGCAACAACCACCAAAAGGAGGAAGGTGGGCAGAGGAAAGTGCCAATAGTAGAAGAAGGGATGTTTCAGAGGAAAGGGTCGGTCATTTCTCCAACCCGGAGACAGAGCAAAAGCAAGATCAGCCAGGAACCACGAGGGAGGGAGGGTGAGAGGGAGGAACTCCAATTTTCTTCCAGGAAGTTCTTCCTACTCACAGCAGCCCATGAAAGCTGCATTTACTTCAGAAACTTCAAAAAGGCTTCTCTGTGCCCCTATACATATCTCTTTGGCCAGATGGCCAGATGGCTTGACTCAGTTTTTCAGTCCTATATATTTTTTTAAAGATTTATTTTATTTTTATTGGAAAGGCGGATATACAGAGAGGAGAGACAGAGAGGAAGATCTTCCATCTGATAATTCATTCCCCAAGTGAGCGCAACGGCTGGTGCTATGCGGATCCGAAGCCAGGATCCAGGAACCTCTTCCGGGTCTCCCACACGGGTGCAGGGTCCCAAAGCTTTGGGCCGTCCTCGACTGCTTTCCCAGGCCACAGGTAGGGAGCTGGATGGGAAGCGGGGCTGCCGGGATTAGAACCGGCGCCCATACGGGATCCCGGGCATGCAAGGCAAGGACCTTAACCACTTGCACCACCACACTGGGCCCCAGTCCCATAGTTTGATATAAGAGGTCTACAGGCACAACCGGGGGAGTTAATACGCAGGATCCTCCCAATTCAAATAGTTAGCAGAAAGCCAAGAAACCACAGTACCCTGAGAGAAGATGTGACCTTAAGGGAGGATGAACACTAACTGCAGAATACTAGATGTCTTGCCTGGGTACACAAGTCACCTGAAATCCTGAGACTGGACAGCAGTCTCTAGTCCAAAGAGCAGCAGACCCCACCTCAGCCCACACATCTAACATCAGTCCTCACGCTCAGGACCACAGGGAAGCACAACCAGCTTTGAGAAGCACTGCAATCAACTATCAAAAGCACCAAAGCACACATGAACTCAACAGTCAGGAAGGAAAAGAAGATTCTAGACAGCTTTTACAACAAGGTCACGTTCTACTACAATGTGTGCATCCACAAGTAGGCAGGGAAGAGCTAGACAGCCAATAAAGTACAAAAAAACTGTGCCACCTGGGCAAATGAACTCTAAGTTCCAGAAAGGGTCCCCAAATCCAGCCCAGGCCAGGGTCAGGTACAGGACATGGCTGGCTTATGAGCGCTGGTTGAGAGAATAAAAGACAAAAGGAATGCTCAGATGTGTGAAAACTCAGCGTCCTAAAACTGACCAAAGAACAGCTTGGATGCCCTGAGCAGGAATGGGTAACATCCTGTCCAGCTCATTCCACTGAAGCAGATCTTGTGTGGAAGCTGGAGATCCTGCCGAGATAGAAACCACAGACAAAAATCCCATTTCTGCATTTTCAGGTGGCAACCTCACTGAGCATCACAACCACAATCCTGAAGACAAAACTGCTGCAACAACTGAGCCCTGGGGAACTGCAACATGCTTAACACCAGGTAGGAAGAGCCAGACAGAAGAACACACGTTTGTACCATTTGATGCTTACAGGGAGAGTCTGTGCACACAGCATCAGAGCCCCAGGCAGGGTGGTGGATGGAACTATTCCTTGGCTTCCACTAAAATTCAAAAATTGCTACTCTCATGTTGTTGTTTTGCTTTAGAAAATAATAGCTAAGATCATCTTAAAAGAGAGAGCTAGTACAGATTACAAGCATCAAAATTCAAAGTGTGGTAAGAAGTTCCACAGTGGTGTCACTTGGTTAATTCCCATTTCATTTCTAGACTCTAGAACATGCCACATCCTTATTATTTATGGCAGCATAAGACCAATTGGGAAGCGCCTGGGCTGCAGTAGAGAGGACGGCTACAGGAAAAAGCTGGCAAATCCACTGGGACACCTGTGACAAAGACATATGCATAACTGCTTGATGTGGCCAAGACATGGCCCTGGATCCATAAGGCAATATCTTTGGGGAAACCACAGTGAATTTAATGTTAGCACTTACAATGCCAGTGCCAGCTGGCCAACACAGGTGCATATAGAGATCAGAAACTCATTCTGCAACCATTGCAGTGTAGACAAGATCGGGTGAGGCTCCCCAGTGAACACTAACTTGCAAGTTGCAATTCTGATAAGTAGGATCTGAACAATTTCTGCCTATTTATCAGCTCCTGAGAAAACACTCCAACCACCAAACACCTTGACCAGGTGATCAGAGCGAGGCAGTAGGCATCAAGTGTCTCCATTTGTAGATGCTAGGAAATACATACAAGCAGACCATTCCCTGCCAGGAAGATAAAGCTCAAAATTTATTCATGAGGAAAACCTGGACAAGAATGTTCTACTCACTGAGAGTAAAGGGGGTTGGAGAGTAATGTTCTTTATAAATGGCAATATCACAAAAGTCAGAGAAATACCGAGGAAATACTCCAGATTAAGAAATGCCATCAGACCTGTAATTGAGGGAAGACAAAAATATCTACCAAAGACATACTGGGTCAACTGACAAGACTGGAATTCTAATGGCAGATCGTAAAAAAAAAAAAAAAAAAGATGATCATTTTTCAAGTTTATAATGATACTGCAGTTAGGAAAAGGAATATTCCCATCCTTAGCAACTGTGTTTGGGAATAAGTGGCCAGGATACATGCAACCATCGCCTACAGAGGAGAAAAGCAAACAACTAATTTGACTATGAGGAGTAAAACATTGACAAAAGACATGAGGGTACTTCAAAAAGGTCATGGGCAAATATGGAATTAAAAGATAAAGCTGTTTTGGTATAAAGTGTTTCAAAAATTCATGCAGTCAAGGAAGTCTTCACCACTTTTATAGAAATGCATATTATGAAAAAAAACTGCATGCATTTCATCAAATGCTTGCACCAGAGTGAGTTTATCTTATAGTTCCATTTTTCCCATGAACTTCTGAAGTAAGGAGGATCCAAGAGGATCCTTTGTACTTCTTAAAGATACTTCTCTAAGTTTAAAATTATTCCCAAACAGAAATAAGGAAAGGGAGAGAGGAGAGAGCTAAAGGCCACATCCCAGCTCCATGGTTCATCTCCAAAGCGGGTCAAGACAACTCCATCTTTACCACCTCACACACTTGGCAGAAACAGTCTTACAAACCGTGCCCCTCCACCGCCTGCCACAGTAAAATTGATGTCCATCACATGTTTTGAGGGAAGTATCTCTTTCCTGGTGTCAGATTTTTACAAGATAATACTGAACTATGGCAAATTTAGGCGACTTCATGAAAGCAGTCAAGGTTACAAAGCCCTTTAACTGATGTGAATAAACAACTACTTGTTTAAATATGGTCCCAAAGGTAATCAGTGGATTCAAGGATCATTTCAAAATGTTTGTGTTTGAGCAGGAATTGGAATGGTGAAACAGTGGGTAATACACTAAAATTAAGAAGTTATTGCTGCACGGGTGGAGAACCTTTCTTCTGCCAAGGACCATTTGGATGTTTATAACATCATTTGTGGGCCCTACAAAATTATCAACTTAAAAATTAGCCTGGTAATAGACTTACTGAATTTTGAGTCCTGCCTGTGGTTGCCTTGGCAGGGTTGGACCCAGTGGAATCCACACTGGTGAGCATTCCCCACCCATGGAGAGAGTTACAATTAGGACTTATTTTTTCAAAGTTTATATGGTGGCATTTTAGTTTCTACTTTTTAGAGACAGCTTGCGGTCACTGAAACATTACTGAAATTCTTTCAAATTTCACTTAATTTGCACAAAATTATATAATACCATCAGCAGCTGAAAAACTCCACAAGGAGAAGAACCATATAAAATGAAGAATAGACAACCCAGAAGTTTGCAGGTGCTACAAGGCCAATTTCCTAGCCTAGATTCACACTTCTAACACTAACCAAAAGGAAGGGCCATTTTTCAAATTCATGTCCTCACTAAAATACCACAAATCAATAACCAGACAGTATTCCTGAACTGTAAGTCCAATCACTGGCTACAGGTGTGTCCACTGAACTTTGCCCTCCAGAATCTATTAGGACAACACCCACAGGTCAATCTGAAGATGCACAGAAAGACTCAGCACCAGGGTGGTCCCTCAGAGCACTGAACCCAACAGGTAAACACACTGTCCCCACTGCCCACCCCTCTTCCAACATAGGAACAGAATTCCCATATCCCAAAGAGGAGGTGTTTTGCCAACATCCTCAGATGCGCATCAAATATAATATTCAAACCAATTAGCTCCCAAAGTATCATAAGCAAAGCAGTAGCTCCCACATTCTCATTAAGAGGCCATCCTATTCAATTCCTAATGAGAGGAGAGACAAAGGCTGTAGATGCAATGGGTCCACTTCAAAAATTCTTTTTCTTTTAGAAAACAGATCCTCTTTTGTTCTAGTTAAACACCAATTACTCTGCTCTCTCTAACATGCAAATCAGCTGAAAATAGGGCAATATGTAGCTCACTCTCTTTCCACTTAGAAGTTTGAATGAAGAAGAGAAAAAGACAGAGAGGGTGAGGGAGAAAGCAACAAGGAGGAGGAAGAAAAGAGAAGGAAGAGAGAGGAGTGAGGGAAAGATGAGTGATAGGGACATATCCCTGGGGGTCTTCAATTCCAACTACTTTGTGCTCAGATAAAGCTCTTTTCAAAGAGCTTTTTTGTATTAACTGTGGCAGTAGCCACAAGAGGTGATTTTGCCATTATCCAGGAAAATAAAGCAAGAAAAGAAAGAGCACATTAAAGTGTACAATATAAACAAAAAAGGCAAAAGTAAACAACAAAGCAATCTACCCACAGCACCCACTTGCTACAAACACTCTCCCCAAAAGGAATGTTCATCAGGGAAGGATAACAAAGAAAGGACAGACAGGCAGACCACCCATGGAAGGTAATGAGATGCAAGCTGGACAGGGTGCAGAATGATCCCCAGGCCAGCTGCAGTCTGAGCTGTTGCACTTCCAGGTGTGCCCAGCTGAGGCTGGGACCACCCTAAGCTGCCAATGCCACCTTTGCAGCTTCTTCCTCAGGCTTCTTCATCCATCCCCACTTTGTTCTGATTTGATCTCCTTCCTTGATTGACCCTCTCCCCTATTCTATGTGGGGAAGCTTCCTCTGCATTCTTGTGCCCTTCATAGTCCAACAGATCTCTTGCACAGTCCTAGGTAGCATCTGCATTTCTCCACGATGTCCCCATCAAGTACACTTGCCTTCCAATACTCCAGTGGATTTGGAGAAGAACAGCTATTTAAGAATGTAAATTCCACTCTGGGGTGACCCCATATTCCTGCTGAGGTTCCCTCCACAGGTAATGGCCCTGGCTCTCAAGAAGCAAACAGTTTAGTGACTACAGCCAGACCTCCTTGCAGGTGGGCTCAGACACAATTACCGGTGCCTGCCTGACACCACTTCTTGCTTTATGACCCTCACCATAAAGTTCTTGCCACCCATGCCAGCCCTCAGCACTGCAAGCCACTGCTGAGAAGATCTCTGGGGTGAAATGAACCAGGCACCATAAGAGTAGTTCCCCACATTCTCCTTTTCCAAGGCTGATATTACAGCTACTAGGCCTGCACCAACATCCCTTGTTTCTTGTCCTGAGGGGCAAGAAGGAAAGGAGCTGAATTGTGCTGGAATCCTGGTGCAGGCCAAGCCTCACCTTTGACACTTCATCTGATTCTGGCCTGCAAAGCCTTGCAGTGTGGGGAGCATACCTCCATCCTGCAGGTGGGAAAATAGAGACTCCAAGGGGTGACAAGTACCACTGGCAAGTCACAGTAAAGCAGTGAAGGCAACGCAGGGCAAAGGTATCAGTGGTGGAGGTTAAATCCCCCATCTGCAGAAAGACCCATCCCTTCCTAGTTCGAGGAGCCTGAGCCCCTGTTGACTTTGTGATGAAGGTAAGCAGCATTCTCCAAGTACTGTTGTGAGCACCTGGAACATCACAGATGTGCCAGCCTGTGGCAAAGGGTCATGATATCCACAAGCTGTAAGGGCCAGAACATTGGGACCTAAGGATTAGTCTTGCGTGGGAAACCTCTTCCCAAGATGCCATGATTGGGGCCACATATTGAGCATGGGGGGGGGGGGGGGCACACATTGAGCACAGGAGGCTGAGAGATGCCCAGAATCATGAGTGCCAAGGGCCTTCACTGCAACAGAGAGCCATGTGGGCAGCAGTGATCCTGTGCCAGAGTCCCCTAGCACAGGCAGACAACGTTTCACCCCTCCACACATTCTGGCATCATGGCCATGGGTAAAGGGAAAGGCTGAGAACTGGGAAAGGTAGAGGAAACCACCCTCAACTCTGCCTCCTGCCCCAGCAAGGACCATTACCATGATGGCAGAGCCTACAAATCTGCCAGTCTTTACACCAGGACAGAAATGAGATCACCACTCAGGTGCAGACAGAAGCTAAGCTGGTCAGTGCACATCAAACAGAAGAAAATGGAAAACAGCATCCTCAGCCTAAGTGTGCATGTACCAGCAGACACGTGGAAAACGGGTCTGCTTTCAACAGGGCCCTGAATCAATCCGGGAGCTAACGACCTAAATACACTGCCCCCGCCCCCACTAGGGGCTGTCCAGAAGTGGAAGCACTGCTCGTGTAGCTGACTGGTGCCGTGTTAGCTGCTTGCTCGTCTTCCCCAGGAGCGTCTGTGTGATGGACAGTTCTAAGGAATACCCTATAATCTGCATTTATGCCATTTGTCTCTTTGATACATCAAATACAGATATTTGCATCATTTATTTTAACATGCGTGATTTTCTCCTGAAAGACACAAAGAGAAGCCAAGTCTGATCTCCAGCACACCCCTTCCCCCCTCTCCTTTAGAAGCCTGAAAACTTAAGCCTGGCACCCCTGACAAGCCAAATTGATCTGGAAAGGATCTTCAGAGGCTGGCTGCATTAAAGGAACAAATAAAGGACTCTCCTGGCAAAGAAGACAGGGAAGACAAAGAGGTGGGTCCCATTTCAACAATTTCTGCAGCTGCTGCGGACCGGCTGGGGGTGAGGGGCGTGGTGAGGGTAGGGAAGGCTGGAGGGAGTTGGGGAGGCCAGGCAGTCACATATCACCTGCTTCTTGGGGGACTCAATTACACACCCAGAAACCACAATCTAGAAGTAAAGGCCCTAGCAGGGGCCCAAAGGAGGAAGAGAGGCCTTGGCACCAGGAAGACAGCATCCCCAGGTCAGTTCCTGCAGAATGGGCTTGGCTTTGAGTCATGTAGCCTTCAGGGTCCCTCAGGCAGCTCAGATGCAGCAAGTCTATGTCCATTTCTAATCCCCTCCCAAGCTACTTCTCCTTTATTTATGCTCCCAAGGACACTTGGATAAAGCATGAGCACGGAAGGCCCACAAGACCCATACTACACCACCAATGAACTCTGAGGCTGCCCTGTTTACCCAGTGATGATGGCACCCAAGGAAGAAGGAACAAGGACTCAAATCCAGGCTGGGATGCTGTTCACCAGGCCATGGGGAGCACACATTATCACCAGTGTCCCCCACCCATGCAGAATGAGTATACTCACATGTCAGAGGAGCAAAATGCAATCAAGTGACCTAACAGGGAAGAGAGGGCTGGAACCTGGACTGCTCTGCTCTTTTATTCTCGGTCTCCACACTCTAAAGCGTTTTTACACCTCATGGCAAACTTACCTGCTCTAGCTGGCATTACTTTCAGCATTTTTCTCTCCTAGGTTATTCACCCAGCATTCCTACACATCCAAGAGCCTCCTGAAATGAAGAAGGGAGGCCTTCCTTGTGAAGCTACCTCCCAGGGCAGAGATGGCCAAGAGGAGCAAACTAAACAATACTCAAACAGTCCACTCACTGGCCCACACAAGCAGGCAAAGGCTCTCCTTGAAGCAACGGGGTGGTGAGTTAGGCCCTAATGCCTGTGCGTCTCTCCTAACTCGGGGAGCAGTGTGGTAACTGTATTCTTCCTTGTGAACACCTGGCTGCAAACACAGAGCTGGGGCGCAGTTCCAGGCTGCACCTCCTTGCAGAGCACACCCCTCTTGCCATCACCCTGTGTCTCTAGATTCCTGTGAAGAAAGGCTCTCTCTCTAAAATCCCTCATCTCCCTCCTATCATGATGAGTTTGGGAAAGCCATTCTCCCAGAGCCCAGCTGATCCTTAGAGCAACCCTTGGTCAGTGTCAAGTTCAGCTTCAGCACCTCTTCCAGCACCAATGCAGGCCCTGAAACCTCACACCACAATGTCTGCCAGGCTTACCCCTTGCATTTACCTCCTCTCAACCCCAAAAATATCCTGGGGCCACCTCCACTAGGCCAGACTTTTGGCTTTTTAAAGGAACCTACCCATCCAACTGAGCTAATGTCTCCTAAGTACGCTCCAACCTAAAACACAATGCTCTTGGATGAAGCTTCTAGGGGCAGGCGTCAGGGCCAGGAGTTAAGCCACTGGTTGGGACACCTGCATCCCACATCAGAGAGTCTGAGTTGGAGTCCTGGTTCCTGACTCCACTTCCTGCTAATGCCAACCATGGGAGGCAGTAGGAGGACAGCTCAAGTGGTTGGAACCCTGGCTCCCCTGTGGGAGATCTGGATGGAGTTCCTGGCTCCATCTTCTGCCTTAGCACAAGCATTTGGGAAAGTGAACCAGGAGACAGGGCTCCCTTTCTCTGCTTCTCAAATAATCTTGCCAGACACACACACACACACACACACACACACAAGCTTCTGAAAGGCTACCCCCAAGGTAAACCTACAGACCATGATTGCATGAATCCAAAGAAGTGAAGATGATGGGACATCCAGACAATGAAAATGAAGACACAGAATCAGGGTTTTTAACAAAAACAATCCATCTTGCAGTTTATGAAAGGTTTACTCAGGTATTACGTCATCACATTCTCACAGTCATAAGATACACACTTCCAGTCTTCAGACATGAAAGGTAAGGGGATAGAGGCCTATAATTTAAACCATTTACCCCAAACTAAGACTCGAATCCAAGCCCTCTAACTTTAAATCGCATCTTCCTCTCCTCTACATCGTGCAATCCTATGGGCTGTGAGCTCAAATCCCATCCATCTCATCCTTGCCAGGAAGGTGTATTTATAAAGTATCAAAAAATAAAATATGTCTATATTTTACATTGAGGTGATAGAATTCCACACAGCAGTGTTTTTACAACCATCTAGTGCCATGTAAAATTATTTAGAAGTTTAAACGAATGACTGGAATAAAAATACACACACAAAAATACAAGTACTACAGTATAATCCCAAGTCTGGGCTTTTTCCAACGCTGATTTTAAATAACAGAGCAAGACGTTCTTTTTTTACACTTTCTATATGTTTTGAATCTCCTGTAAGGAGCAGAAATTCATTTTCTAACTTAGAAAAAAAAAAAAACCTTAATAACCTTGACTTCTAGAAAGACAGCAGCCACTGTTTGGGTTTGGCAAGAGACCTACTGGAGAAGTGAAGGAGGGGCCCAGACCCTGTCTCGGCCCAGCCAAGTACGCAGTGCTGGTGCCAGCACCAATCATTGTTGCCAAGGTGCTAAACACAACAGCAGTGGTCACCCGGGACCCTCACAGTCCCCAAGCCCCATGGCTAGTGGATGACAATGGCAAGCACCTTTCTCAAGGGAGACAAGACACCTTGGAGATACCTGGGCCAGGAGGAAAGACAGTGAACAGGAGGGAGTGAGAAATAAAAGCTGAAAACAAAAGGAATCCCAAGGTCGACCACAAGAAATTGCTGTCGCCTACAGGAGCGCACCATCGCCATCCATCCCACAGTTCAAGTGCAACACACTGACTGCAACAAGGGGTTTCTGGGGCCAGTTCTGCACCACTGGAGAAGCACAAGGATACTGGAGTCCCCAGAGAAGAAAGCAACGGTGGATTCACACCTGTCCCGGGTGGTGTCCTGGTCTGTGCAGGGGCTTGTGTACACTTAGGATGCATTGGCCAAACTCCCTGAGCCTCAGTCTCCTCAGCTGGAAATTGGGTTAAAATGCCAAGTTTAGGAGCAAATTTGAACAGCTAAACGGGACAGTGATGGTGAATCCCCAGAGGAGGTAAGCACAATGCTGAAAGGCTGGCATGGAAAACGGCAGAGGCCTCAGGCCAACAAACCTTTCAGGCAGCATGGAAGCAGATCCTGCAGCCTAGAACTCCACCCAGGGCAGAGTCCGCTCTGCACTCCTAACCTTCAGCTACCTGATAAAACCAAAAATGTTTGCTGTCTGTAGTGGCTCCATTCTGGGCAGATTTGTTATGTAGCAGTAGATAACTAATACAGATTTTGATTTTTGACATATAAATCCTCAATATATGGTTCCTATAATAACTTCCTCAATTCCTGTTTGATAACTATAATGTGCAGTACCTATAAATAGCCTTTTCAAGAAAAAAAGGGAAATGCCATTGAATAGTATAGATTAATTAAATGCACACAGATTTTTATAAACAGTCAAATGTGAATGAGAAGTAAGTCTCAGGATGGACCTGTCAGTATTTCCTGACAGTCTAATTCAGCTTTTCCTATTTGTGGCCCAGCTGATTTAACCACTGCCCAAATCCCACATTACTCTGAACAAAGCAGTGTAAGTAGTTGGAGTGATTACTGCAGTTCTCTCCCAAAGGAGATGAGTAGAGGAGACAGGCAGCTGGGAGCAGGGACGCAGGAAAGCAGAACACTAACTTTATCAACAACCACAGTTTCCTTCAGTTCTTCAAAGTCTCTCCCAAGATTGGTGTTTTAACTCAGAATCCCAGCTCAGGGATTCTGAGCCAGAACCCAGAACCCAGGCTCAGGGATTTTGGCCAACACATCCTAAGTGTACACAAGCCCCTGCACAGACCAGGACACCACCCTGGACAGGCGTGAATCCACCGTTGCTTTCTTCTCTGGGGACTCCAGTATCCTTGTGTTTCTCCAGTGGTGCAGAACTGGCCCCAGAAACCCCTTTGCAGTCAGTGGGATAGTTCCTGGCTTCCCCATGGCTGCAACGGCCACAAGCCCTTGGTCTAACTGTGCATTCCCTCTTGCCTACACATCCACAGCTCCACTGCCAGCACAGCCCAGGACCTAGACCTTCAAGGCCCTGCTGGAATTTGACCTCCAGCCCCACCACCACTCCACCTCAGTCTTGGACAAGCACAGAGGTTCTTGACTGCTGTCCTTGCTGTCACCTAGACCCAACTGCTGCCCCCATGCCTCCCAGTTACTAGAAGCCATGCCAGGTTTAAGTCCTCCATCAATCAGTCTGCCCAAGACTCTACTGTGGCTTCCCCTGGTGGACAGAACCAAAGCCTAGTCCTTACCAATCTCCCTGTCTGCCCAACAGGACTTCTTCCACTGGCCACAGGGGTCTCCACAGCATTCTTCACACAACTAAGATTCTGCCTCCAGGTCTCTGCTATCACTGTGCCCAAAGAGCAGTCCTGAGGGCCTAGCTGATGATCCAAGCTATAGGAATCCCCCTTGCCCATTTTGGCTTTTCTGCTTTACTATTTCATGGCATCCATCACTAATGGACCTGTCTCATCTGCTTATTTCACTGTCAGGACTTTGTTCATGGCCACATCCCAGTCCCTATAACAGCAGTGGACACAGACAGCTTTTTGCCATAAAGAGCCAGACAGTCAACACCTAGCTTCAATTTCTGCAGGGGTAGCACAATATCAGCATAAACCAATGTATGTAGTCAGGTTTCAATAAAGCTTCATTTGAAAAAAAAAAAAGTGAGGGTCTGGATTTTGCTCATGATTTGGATTTTGCCAACCCCTGAAACTTTTTTTGCTCATGAATTTAAAAAAAATGGTATTTGATGTGCAAATATAAATGCTGTAAGATAAATTTTAAAATCTATACTACCTCCATTGGGTACTTTAGGTATGTCCATACATTTGCCTGTCAAAATAGAAGATACATGAAGACAAATACAAAAAATACCAATGCTGTTTTCCAGATAAGAACAGACTGAAAACAAAATCCTGAGACTCTGGGCAGAACTCAATTTCCCCTGGTGAAATGGCTGACAACTGCAAGGACAACGGGTTGCCTGTGTTTTTCTGGGGTTTTCCAGCACAGAGTAGATGGTCTTCCCCAGTCTGTGAGCTGGCTAACAGGCAGGGGACCAGCTCACTGCTGTCAGAGTCTACAATGGCAGCAGCTGAGAGTCAAGGACCACAACCAGTCCCACGTTGTTTAAATGACATCATCCCATCATTACATGATACACTCAAAAGAAGAACCCAACAAGCGGCACACCCTGACCAAGTTCTCAAGAAAATGGCAGGTGGGGATGGAAAAAGAGGGCACCCACAGAGTCAATACAGGAGAAAATGTACTGCTGGGCCCCACGCAACACAGAAGTACAGATGTGCCACCCTGGCCTGGTGGCCGCTAGCAAACAGAGATGCTTATTTTAAAACCGCCAAAAATAAGGGGTAACTACAGGACACCACTTAAAGAGCAACATAATTTATTTTCCCGAGTTTGTCTGCTTTTGTGACTACCCAATTTATAGCTCAGGATCCTACCTGCCTTAGCTTGTTTCTCTCCCCAAACCCAGTAGCGCCTGCTCTACCCAAGCAGGGTAGCTCCTAGAGCCCTGATAGCCCTCTCTGAGCCCTGACAGCCCTCCATGAGCCCTCTGGGGCAAGTCATGAGGCTCTGCCATTGTAATTACTCAGAAGGCAGGGGACCCTGACAGTCAGTGGCATTTTCACTTACTCACAGTTTTATCAGCATTTTGCCATTGTCAGAGAATAAGGAAGAAACAAAAATTTAAAAAAGCAAAAAAGAACAAACAAAAAAACTCTCCATTTGCGTGTTTGTTTTTTTGGTATTGTTTTGCCCTTCTAAGCCTACCTCTTCTGCAACTGTTTTATTTCTAATTCAAGAAATACACAAGGCCACAGAAGCTTCATCTCCATCCGACCCTGGGCCCTACAGCTTCTGCTGAGTGCTCACTGTGGGGCAGGACAGGAGACCCACTCCTGCTTCCCTGGAGAGAGGAGCATCATGGATCAGTTCCCTGCATGACAGGAGGGAAGCTGCAGCACAGAGAGCAAATGGCCTTGAAGGGAGGCAGAGTCAGGGAGAGACCTGGCTACCACACCAAGGAGTCTACTTGGGCTGGGCAAGCCACGCGGCAGCTGGAGACAGGAGAGGGTACGTCATCTTTTTCCTGCTTATCTGAACAGGTGCCTAGGAGGCAAATCATCCTTTCTTTCTGATTAAAAAACAAGTTGTAAAGTCTACAACACACCTCAGCACTAGTTTGTTAGAGTTCCAGGAACAAGACTCAAGACCTCAAATGCTGCTGTGAACCTTCCAGGGGAGTGGAAGCAATCCCACAAGGAACTGGCTTGGGAACTGGCAGAGCTCACAAGCTGCAGATACACATGCCACATGTCTTACAGTCACATGCATTAACTCATCTGATGCTCACAGCAAGCCATCCCCATCACACAGATGTGAAAACTGAGGATCAGAGAGGTAAAGAGACTCACTCAGGGTCACATAGGCTGTAAAAGGGTAGAACGAGGATTTGAGCCTTGGCAGCCTGGCTCCTGAATCCATGCTTTAAATATTATGCTAAGTCAGTCACTCTGTCTCTCCCCACCCTCCTAAAAGACTTTTCGTTGTAAAGCTTTCCTAACAGCATGAAAGCCTTGAGTTTTTCCTTTTATGCCTTTCTTTACTTGTTTATGAAGTATTCTTAACCCACTTCGTTACACAAAGGCTCTGAGATGGCCAACAAGAGACATAAAAGCAATAACAAAATGAAAATCTAAGGAAATCATGTCCCTAAAAAGGGGATATTAGGACCACAACAAAAACAAGGCCAACAACTATAATTTTTTTTCTGCTTCAGAGCCCAAGCTTCCTGGCAACCCCAGTGAAAAGGGCAACCCAGTTAGTTACAAAATTGCCTTTATCAAAAGGAGAAAAGCTTCCCAGTGCCTCAGAGAGCACTAAACTTTTCTTATTACTACAGTGCTAAAGAATTCTTTCATTTAGTACAAGAAAAGAATGAAGGTGGGAGACAAATGTTCCCGTGGAAATTTCTGAAGCTTCTAAAAGCAAGGTTACCACATTACAAAAAACTTAAGAGAAGGCAATCTCAAAGGCTGGTGCAATTCAGTCCATGGGATGGGTGTAGCCTCCCAGAGGACAGAATCACAGTCAACCTTGCTCTCCCTCCCCTGGCACATCCCTGGGGGGAGCTCGCAGGTCTCCACTGCTCACATACAGCACCTGAGAACCGTGAGACAAGGAAAGCAGGGAGAGCAACATCAGCCACACTTCCTGGCCAGCAGGCCACACAGCAGCCACATGCCCCAAGGACTTTCAGGTCCCTGCTGGCAAGTGGCAAAGGGAAAGCCACAGGTGACTCACCCAGGGACCTCACAGGGTGACAGTCACACCCAAAGATCAGGTCTGCATCCCACTGAGGGATAGGCAAGAAGCCTCATGGACACACAGCAGAGACAAGGGGCTTTCTGAGCCCAGTCTCCAAGGAGTACCATTGTTTAGTCTGAACCATTTGCAGACACAAAAGACCAGAACCTCCTTGGGCAAGGCAAGGAATATAATCCAATCCCAAACTGGCTTCTTGGGTTTTTGTTTTTTTACCAGAAACAGAAACCAAAGCCTTGCTCAAGGTTACATGACCTAGAAACATGAACTGCAAGGTCACACCTGGCGCCAGTGTTCACTCCACCACACTACAATACTCTTGGAACAGAAAAAAAAACAAAAACAAAAAAACAAAAAACCAGACTTCTTTTGTGGGGAAGAAGAGAAATTATGCACCCACTTTTATGTTATTGGTAAGATCACGGCCAAGGGCACCTAAGGCAGATGTGGGACACCTGCATCACACAGGTGTCCTTCACCCATCTACAAGTTAGGCATTAATCAGAGGCTGCAGGGCAGGGTGCAACAGAGGCAGGTGCACTGTGCTGAAAGGGCAGCAGACATAGACACAGTGATCAGCCATGGTGCCCAAGGGCCAGGCAGACTAGATGTCCTCGTCCAGTTCGCTGACTGCATGAAGTTGGAAACCCTAGCACCACCCTCCCGAGTCATTATTCAACAACAAACAGGAGCTATATTTAGAACTTTTTCCATGAAGGCGCCATAGGCAAAGGCCACCAACCTCTGAGACACAGAAAGGTTAAACAAGGCTATCTAGCCAAAAAGAAAAAAAATTTTTTAATAGGCAAGTTCCATTTCATACTCCTTTGTTCACATGGCTTCTGATTTTATACATGGACCTTAAAATGAACAGGACAGGCAGCTGTTCCCAGGAGCCTCAGTGTCCACTCTACAAAATGACATCACTCAGGGTATGAGGGCTCTAATTCCATTAGGCCCGAGACAGCCTACTGGCCAGGACGGACACAGAGAGCACAAGAGTCGCTCACGAGAGCCTCGGACACGGGGTGCGAGACAGGGAGGCAGGATGGATCCTTCCTGAGCACGTCAGGTCAGTATGTCTCTGCAGAAGGCCCTTCCACCCACACACTCTCAGTCAAACCCCGGGATGTGCCTTGGCCCAGGCAGATGGGCAAGAACTGGCATATTTCTGCTTTTGGATTTCCCACGCCATCCTGCTTGATGCCTCCCACACAGGGTATCATCAGAGGGAACTGAATCACAGACAGAATATGCTATGGGAATGCAAAAATATGACCATTTACCTGTCTTTAAAAGAAGAAATATTTACTTGTCTTTTACAACCCAGTAAAAGGAAATACTGCTTTTTCCAAATGCAGCTGGAGGTACTCAAAATCTCTTCTATTAATCCTATTTCTACAAAATGTAGAGTTCTTTTGCAGCAAGACATTCAAAGAATCATGCCTGCAATGATGGGGAAGGAAGGAGGAACAATGCCATTTCCACATTTCCAGGGTCCCACAACTATTACCATCAGGGATGGCACCCACAACACACTCCAAGGGCACCCCTGGCTCAGTATTTCTCAGTTCCTCACCCTGCGTGAGACCTATTTTATGAATCAGCGCAAACATTTTAATCAAACTGAACTTGTAATCCAACCAGAAGGCCCCTATCCCAATGATCGAAGAATCAACAAAACAGAATTCAGCCATAGGAGTTAGTGAAATGTATTAAATCCTAACCCCCATAGTTTACCCTGACTCAAAACCAAGCAACCAACTTTGACCCAGCAATTGCACAGAATGAAATGACTTCTCAAGCAATAATCCAGCAAATAGCTTAAAAAAAAAAAAAAGCTATTCAAAGACGTTTATTGTCACACTGTTTGCACAAGCAGACCTGCAGAACCCAGCTGTCCTGCCACAGGTTTGGTTCAACTAGGTCATGACCACTGGAAATGCTGCAGGGCATACAAAGAGTGAAACAACACAGAGAGTAAGTTAGGGAATCATAGGTTTTGAACAATGGAGCTCATCCAACACAGAGGAGCTACATGTATAATGCAATCCAACTTTATTTTCTGAGACTTATTTATTTGAAAGGCAAAGTTACAGAGAGAGGAGGAGAGGCAGAAAGAGATCTTCCATCTGCAGGTTCACTCCTCAAATGGCCACAATGACTAGAAATAGGCCAAAGTCAGGAGCTTCCTCTCTCATGTGAATGCAGGGGTCCAGGGACTTAGGACATCTTCTGCGGCTTTACCATGGGCATTAACGGGGAGTTTGATGGAAATTGATCAGCTGGGACTCAAACCAGTACTCAGATGGGATGTTGGTGTTGCACATTATGCCTTAATCCAGTGTAACACAGCATTGCCCCCCTCACTCTTTTTTAAAGATTTACTTTATTTATTTGTAGGGCAAAGTGACAGAGAGGAGGAGACAGGCAGAAAGATTTTCTATCCCCGACTCACTCCCTGATAGTTCCAACAATTAGAGTGTGGACAGATTGAAGCCAGGAGCCCAGAACTCCATCAGGTTCTCCACATGGGTGGCAGGGAACTAACTATTCACGTCACACTTCAGTGTTTTTCCAGGAGCATTAGCAGGGAGCTGGATCTGAAGTATAGCATCCATTCAGGATTCTGACATGGCAGAATTGCCACAACATTGGGCCTGATCCAATTAAAAAAAAAAAGACAAACGCATACAAAGTTATGTATATATCTGCAAAGGAAAACCTAGGAGGGAAGAAGGAAAAGAACTTTGGATAGATGGACTTAATGGAGTTGAGGAGAGAAAAACAGCGGTCAATATTGGCAATGGGAAGGTTTTATCATTAAGAAATTATTTTATGACTTTGCACTCTGTGTGTTTTCCTTTAAGGACATACACCTTGCAGAAGAAAACAGAAAGTTTAAAAAAAGTTATCGGGAACAGTGAAGAGATGTATCAAGTTAAGCTGCCCGCCAGGGATGCTAGCATCCCACTTGAGTGCTGATCCAAACCCAGTCTGCTCTGCCTCCAATCCAGCTTCCTGCTAATGAGTCTGGGGAAATTGCAGCCGATGGCCTGAGTGCTTGGGCCCTTGTCACCATATGGGACACCAGGATGGAGTTCCAAGCTCCTGGCTTCAACCTGGTGCATCCCTGGCTGTTGCAGTCAACTAGGAAGTAAGCCAAAGAAGGAAAACTTCTATTTCAAATAAAATAATAAATGTTTTTTAATTAGCAGACCAAAGTATGTGCCCCTTGTGCATCCCACCCACAACAGCAGCATCTCTGAACATCAAATTCTAAGGGTTGGTGAGGAATTATCTGAACCTTCATGAGAAAGGTGGGTCCCAGATGGAGAGGAAGAGAACTAACCAGCACAGAGGACTCAGATGCCTGGCTGTGGACTCCCAGGAACACAAGCTGTCATGGGCAAAGTCTCATTCTGAGCGACAAGATGGGCTTAGGCTGCAGGAACCACGCACCCAACTCACAGCCTGGGACTTCTTCAACCTAAACATATCATTCAATGACTTTCGGGGCATCTCAAGGTGGCTCCAGTTGTGTGGCAAGATTTTAAAAGCAGGCACCACTACGACTTGTGAAAGAGACATCATTAATCATGTTTTGTCTACAGGAAGATTACAGAGAAACAAAAAATAGTGCCAGCCCCCTATGTGATACTCTCGCCGTGATGCTATAGAGCAAGCATTTGCAAAGTAGTCCCTGTCTTGTGTTCTCAACCAACAAGTCGTGCACTTGGCTGGCAAGCTAACCATCAAGGGTGGAGTTTCCATGGTTCTGAGCCAACAGCACAGTACAACTCAGTGGCTACTCCTGGTCCCTCCCTAGTGCAAGGGAAAATCTCACAGGCCAGGAACTCTAAGGACCCATAGTAATACTGGCTAGGACACAGTCCAAGGTCCTTATCCCTTTAGTGGCAAGAAGCTAAACTAAAACCAGTAAATACACACAGGTCCACAAATCTCTTCTTTAAAGCTGGCTGAGCTAAGCAGATTTGGATTTAGATGAATTGGACTTCAGACAGGTATCAAGTGCATTGATTGTATACTATATACCATCCATCTCCCCAGGAGTCTGCTAGGGCTTATAACATCACTTGTGTGCCAGCATGTTGGGATTTTTTTTCCTTTTTTCAAATTTATTTGTTTTATTGGAAAGTCAGGTTTACAGAGAGAAGGAGAGACAGAGAGAAAGATCTACCATCTGCTGGTTCACTCCTCGAATGGCCACAATGGCCAGAGCTGAGCCAACCTAAAGCTAGGAACCAGGAGCTTCTTCTAGGTCTCCTACACAGGTTCAGGGTCCCAAAGCTTTGGGCCATCCTCTACTGCTTTCCCAGACCACAAGCAGGAAGCTGGATGGAAGTGGAACCAGGACACGAACAGTCACCCATATGAGATTCTGGCGCATTGCAAAGGGAGGACAGCCAATTGAGCCATTGTGCCTTCCTGTGGAATCTCTTTTTCTTCTTTTTAATTTAAAAAGAAAGAGACAGACAAGATAGGTCTTTCATCCATTTTTTAGTTTTGTCCCCAAATACCTTCAATAACCAGAGATGGACCATGTCAAAGCCAAGAATCTAGAATTCAATCTGAGTTTCCCACATGGATGCCAGAGTTCCAAGTATTTGAATTACCTATTACCTGCAAAGATGTGTATTAGCAGGAAGCTGGAATCATAAGTGGAGCCAAAATTTGGATCCAGGTACTCTGACATGGGATATAGGCATCCAGAGCAGTAGCTCAATTACTGTATCAAACACCCATCCTGTCAGCAAAACTCACGTACAGCCTGATTAAGCAGGAACAAGAAATATCACAAAGTGTCTCAAGGCAGCACAGGTCAGAACATTTTGGGGTATCAGAACTGTAGCCTGGGATTTGTAGACCTGCAGCATACAGCAGCCAGGTGTCAGAGAGGGGGGAAAAGCAGCAGCAGCTAGTAACAACACGGGGAGTGATAGGATGCTTGGAATTGGAGAAGCTGTCTAGGCTTAAACCTGACCTGAAGGAGCAACAGCAGCTTACGATTCAGGCACATGACATGCCCGGCACAGAGACTAAAGATGCGAAGCCAGATGGCAGGAACAAACGAAGACTGTTCAAGAACACTAAATAGATCATGGGGCATACCTGAGAAACGTGAGCAGGTATAAGCCAAGAGAAGCTAAAAATGAGGTAAGTGAAAGCCTCAACAGCACAGAAACCACACTGAAGAACTTTCACTTGGTATTGTCAACCCTTGGGGAGTTCCTGCCAGAACTACAAAATGGGGAGGACAGGATCAGCTGTGCATTCCTAAAATCCCCCTGGGAAATGAATGGCGAGAGACAGAGGAGGAGAGTGCCCAGGTGGGAGAACGATCCATCCATCAGGGAAGAGAGGAAGAAAAAGAGGGTTAAAAACAGGAATCACATGCTGCCCTAGTGTAAATACACAACCTTCTAACCGTGCCAACACAGCCCATATGTGCCGCAGCAAAGACTCCCACAGCTCCTTTCTTTTTGTGCACTTTTAGATTCACGGAATGACCAAGAGGCTATTTTAGCAGCAATTGAACCTGGGCTGTGCCAGTCCTCCTTCCGAGCCACCCCTCCCTTCCCTCCTCTAGGACACAAAGCATACTGGTTAGGTGCATGAGATGTGAGTCAGTCCCAGCCCAGGAAATCAAAGACGCAACAGGTCAGAAAGGTGGGGACAGCACCTGTCATATCCTTCTGAACCACGAGGGTCAAGAAGGGAGACCAGGGGACACTAGGTGAGGAGGAAATGGCCTAGCCTGAAATGGGATTGAAATCTAAGGTCACAAAGAAGACTTGAAACCAGCCATTCCTGAAAAAGCCACTACTATCCCAGACAGACAAAGCCAAAAGAAAACTTGTACTTTACCTCACCTGCTGTCTCCCCCAGAAACTAAAAAGGTAAGGGCTAAGAAGGCAGCAGCATAAACAAATACATAGCTCCACTGTTGAGGGGCAGAGGGGACTGCACAGACAGGCTGAAGGGGGATAGCAGGACCACATAATGCCTCAAGACCCGAGCTTCCCCCAAAGCCTCAAGATCCTTAAAGGACAGGCAGTACCTGATCCTCTTCTGCTCCTCCCCTAACAGTGCCTAGCACAGAAGAACTGCAAAATCATGACCTGGTCAATGAGGCCATCATCAGAAAGAAAATCAGCTCTGGGCAGCCAGGAAACAAGAAGGGTGAGCTATCAGGTGATAAATTCAAAACGCAGACATCTGCTCACACGAGCAGACTCTGAGGCCCCAAAACAGCCCTTCACCCCACGGGCCCACCCACAGCAAGAGCTGCTCACCCACTTCCGCCCCACTTCTTGTGCCCGCAGATCCTGACAACTGGGGACAATGCTTCCTGGCAAGGCCACAAGACACCAACTTAAGCAACTGTCCCTCCTCACAGCTGGGAATGTAGCACCACAGCCACTCAGAGTCAAACACTAGCCAGTAGGGAGGTGAGGTGCCTGAGCTGCACAGGAACATGGGTCTCTGTAGAAGCCACAAGCACCTAGCAGGCCTCGCCACGTCCCTGGACCCTCACTGAGCTCAGAACATCAAAGCTGGCAAAAAGCAAACCTAATTTTCAACCTTGAATTTCTCAAAGCCACAGGAGAAAGTGAAGCTCCCACTGAAAACCTGGAGCAAAGCATCTCTCACTTCCCCACGTCCCTTCAGGATTCAGGACCTAGGCCTCTGCAGGATCAAGCTGGATGGAAGGGAAGGGGAAACACAGCCAGGTTTGAAACAAGGGAATACCTAGGGGAGAAAGACCTGGAGTCCACCTGCTTCTATCACTTTCTGACTTTCCATGAAAGTTCTGGGAAACAAAATGACTCCTGTTGTGTCCATCATCCAGCATCACTTGTGTCCAGTCCAGGATGTAAGAGTCTGCTTTAAAAAGTTCACAACAGGATAATCCTCTACCTGCTGGTGCCAGCACCAAAAAGGAATAGTGGTTTGTTTCCCTGCTGCTCCATTTCTGATCCAGCCCCCCACTTATGACCTGGGAAAGCAGCAGAGCATGGTCCAGGCCCTTGGACTTCTGCCCCCACATAAGAGACCTAGAAGAAGCTCCTGGCTCCCAGCTTCAGATCAGCCCAGCGCTGCCCCTGCAGCCATTTAAGCAGTAAACTAGCAGATGGAGAATCTCTGTCTCTCCATATTTCTCTGTTACTGACTTTCCAAAAATATAAATCTTTTTTTAAAAAATAGTTCATGGAAAGGGACCAGTACTATGGCACAGCAGGTTAAGCTGTTACCTTCGATGCCAGCATTGATGTGAGCATCAGTTTGAGTCCTGCCACTTCTGAGCCAGCTCCCTGCTACAGAAGGCAACACAAGACAGCCTGGGCCCCTGTACTCACATGAGAGACTTGAACAGAGTTCCTGGCTCCTGGCTGCAGCCTCAGTCAGCACCGATCTTCATGGCCATTCTTGTACAACAGCAAATGGTCATTTCTCTCTCCCCTTCTTCCTCTCTTTGTAGTTCTATTTTTCAACTAAAATAATTCTTTTTTAAGTTCATGGAGAAAATTGTTTTTTTAATTCATGGAAAAATGGAATTAAATGGTAAGTTTATTTTGGCACCAACAACTCTTGAAATCCATGCATAATTTTTTTCACAATATGCCGTTATGCCGTTTGTTATGAACTTCTTTTGAAGTATTTGAGCAGCAGAATGGTAATCAGACAGAGATCTCCCAGTAGCTGGTTCACGCCCTAAATGCCCAACAGCCAGGAGCTGAGAGCGCAATCCAGGTCTCCGACATGAGCGACAGGAAGGAACCCAACCCTTTGAGCTCTAACCACCACTGCTCAAGGGCCACATGAGCTGGAAGCAGGAGTTTAAAAACCAGAGCCTGAACACTGCCATGGCCGAGGTGGGCATCTCACCCCGTGTCTTCACTGCCAGGATCAACAGCCTTCCTCCGTACACTTTTTGGAAGCTTCTCCTGTCTCTCAGTATCCACATGCCCTCCCGGCGCCCCAGATTATCCCACGGCTTCCCTCCCACAGCACACAACTCCCAGCTAGGCCCTGCCCACCCTGTGCCTTTACCTGGGAACCTCCAGGTGTCAGACTGACCCAGAGACCTGCAGTTGCACAATGGGGTTTTCTGGTTTGAAAACAGGGGGTGGAGCAGGAGGGGAGGCACAGTTTGGTTCAGCAGGCAAGGGCCCTAGAAGCTGTCTGCTGTTAACAAGGACCTTTGGAGCAGGAGGATAGAAGCCGAGCCTGCCCCCAGAGCAGCCATGTCCTCGTGGGTGGCAGCGCCCACCCTCAGTCAGGCAGAATCCTATGAGCTGATGACCATGGTAAATGTGTTATTGTTGATATTTGAGTAAAGGCTGGTTTACATTTCCTTGGGGGGTATTTTTATTTCTATGCTGTTATTTCACCCCCTAAAACTTACAATGCTTGAATACTTCCACCCTGCTGCAGTCAGCACACCCCCTCCTTTCTGTAAATGACCAGAAATAGTTTCCATTGTCATTGACTTGAATTTCCACTTTGATGATGGCAACAAATATTTTTCTTGCCCTTTCCTGAAACAGGAATAAAACGTTTCCATTCAGGTTCTTCTAACTGAAGCAGAAAGTACAGAGGACACAGGAAGAGACAGGGCCAGCAATGCTACCTCCTTACTGCCCTTGGGAACAGCCTGCACAGTCACCAGCTCTGAGGCCCAGGCCTACAAGTAGAGCTGTGAACAAGACAGTCTTTGTCGTGACACCCTAGGGAGAAAAGAACACCCAACGCCACCACTTTTCCTCCTCTGATCTCAGTCTTCTCTCCAGCTCAGCTTCTTCAGCACATCTATGAAGCTCCAGGTATGCAGGCTGCACAGGTGAGCCACATCACCTCTCCATTCCCCTAAGCCCCAATAATCACTACCACCATAGGAAACTCTGGCCAGTCCAGGCGCAAGCTCAGCATGACTTGGGTGTAGCCAAGTAATCTGTCTCCAGAGAAGCTGGGATTTTGCCACAACTAATATGCTGGGTGTTATGTTAGCATGCTGGGCTATCATGGGAGGTGCGGGTAGGGGCTTCCTCCCATTGTTTGCCTCTATTTCTCTCCCTCCTCTGATCCTGCTCCATGGTTCTGAGTGGCAGTTTGTAAACGGGTCAGAATAGCCATGCCTATCTGCCCCATGGTGCTCCGCAGCAGCTGAAATCAGACCTGGCCTGGGAACACAGCCATCCCCAGAGCAGAACAGGGAGAGTCATGGTCACCTGTCCCAGTCTGTTTGGCCAAGCCACATTCAAAAGATATAGTGGTAACTCAGGGTCCATGGGAAGTCACAAATCCCACTCCCCACCCCAGGCTCCAAACCTACAACTTCTGGCTCCAGTCCAGAGTAAGAAAACAATGGCACTGTTCTCCTGAGTGCCAGCAGGAGGGCAAGGCAAGGGAGAGGAGGAGCAAGGAGGGCAGCATGGCTGCGGACAGGCTGGCAGGAGGCTCCCAGACCTGTTCTGTATCTATAGGAAGTGGCCACACAGCTCAGACATCTGTCAAGCCTTCTGTGGCCATGTCCCCTCCCTGCTCTCTGTGGGTGCCTCCTCCACACAACCAGCAAGGGTCTCCTCAGTGTGCCCCTCTGTCTGCACCTTAAGCCAGGGGTTAGAGCTATCCCTCGAGCAGCCTGCCTATTTCAGTGAACAGAAAATAAAGAATTCTACAAGAATTATTCATCCCCTCTGAGCACCACTGAGCTCTTTGATGAGATTCTAAGGGCAGGAACCCCTGACCTTCCCCAACTGTCTTAAAATATTACCTCCAAGCGCTCTGCAAACTGGCGAGCAACACAGAAACTTCTGACAGTGCCTCCCTGGCAGGTCTTCTCCTTGGAGGAATTTGCCAACAGCCCCAGCATACCTAACTATTCTCCCTATTACCTTTCTACAAATTGGCTTGCACCTGAAGGAGGAGAGGTATCACCTCTGCTCAGGATCCAAGTCTCACATTAGCGTCTAAAAAAGAACTCTCATCCTTTCCCAAGATAGGCAAGAAGCAGCCCATCCTCCAGGCCAAGCCAGTGCTTGTTGTACAGTTCCTTCTGCACCCGGAGATGCCTTTCCAGCCCTCTTGAGAGAGACACTCCAGGCAAGTATTGAACAAGAAGGCAGCGTGCAAGTGTTCACAATTGCCCTTGAGTCTCGGAGAGTAATTGTGTTTCTTTCGATCGCAACACAGTTCAGCAGCAAGTGTCCAGAAAACTTGAAGTCGGCAGCCTGGTGACCACTCAAAGGAAGAGAGCATTGTCCTCCCAGAGAAGCCAAGAGCAAGAGGCCGTACAGGGAAGGGGCTAGCGGTGAGAGCTGAGAGCACTCCCACAGGAATCATATCACTAACTGACAGGCAGGAACAATCTCGAGCTCCTAGAGTAGCAGCAAAGCCCTCTGCCTGCCCCTGAGGAGCAGGCTCCCCCAGGCTTGCCAACCCCTCTGCCATCGGCCAGCAACAGGGCTGCAAAAAGAGCACCTGAATGCTCTCACACCAGATTTGAAATTTAAAAAGAAAAAACATTCTCAAAAGCATATGGTTTTGTTTGGGATTCAAACATGCAATTACGCTCAAAGCAGTTTGCACAAACCTAGATACAAAGCAAGCTCTTGGCCAACAGTTCCCACCATGCTGATTTGTATCTGAGACAGCATAGACTGTAAAACTCAATTCTGACACAATGCCACTCATTCATAAGACACAAAAATGCATCTCGATTTAAGAAAATACAGTATTTCTGGTGGCTGAATGTTCATGGTGCTGTACCATTCTACCAAACCACCTGTGTGGTCTTGAAAAGGTCACTTTGCTTCCTCAGAGTCAACTGAAGGGCTGGACCAACACCACACAGCCCCAGAAAATGCTAGCAGGGGTCCCCCGTCACCAGTGTCAGCACAAAAATGCTGCACCACTTCTGCATCCCTTCACACAGCCATCCAAGCAACTGGCTCAGCCCTCCAGGACTGAACAACTACAAGCAGCACCATGACAGGAAGCTCTCTCCACCAGTTTGCAAGCAGACAAGTTCCAGCCTGCAGCCACCCATGCTCTCTCTGCCCTGGACCCAGACTATGTCCTTTCAAGGTCCATCCACCCAAACACAGGCAGAGGGCCATAGCTGACCCCTGAGCACATACAGTAATAGGAAGTCAAATGGAGAGGACTATTCCCACAAGGCATCCCCACTCCTGCTCTCCTGCAACAGCTCTGTAACCTACGTTAGGAAATTTACATTTAACAAATCAGCCACAGAATCCTAAGGCACACAGATGTTCCTGCAGCGAGGCACCTCCTTTGCATGGAACAAACAGTACAAAGCAAGCATACAAAAGGAAGCTCACCTCCCAGCCATGCTTCTATTCCAAGAAGGCCTGCAAGTGCTTGAGTGTCTGGCTACCTTTTCTTCCCAGCATCTCCCTGTCCCATCACCTTTCCAGACCCAGGTTTCACAGAGGAGTTCCCATGCCCTCTCATTTCAAGCTTCCCAAGAAAATACCAGCATCCCAATCCCATCCCAATACCCTACAGTCTCTCAGGCCCACTCCTGGTCTTCCTGGACACCTTGGCCACAGGTGAAAGATGTGAATACTGGAACAGTCTCCCAAGACTAATGCCCAGGATGTCCTCAGAAATACAGCAAGAGCTCTCAGACCACCACTCAAAAAAACTGTTACCCAAGAAGAGCCCCACAAAACCAGGGAAGAGTCTGGAAGGGAGAGAGGCTCCCATGAGCAACATCAAAGGAGACATCCACCCAGCAGCAGTGAAGAGCCCCAACAGGCTTCCCACTATGTCTCTAAGGTCCTCCTGCCACCCTGTCCACCTTCTGCTCCCCAGCCCCAGGCCAAGGCTCTCCTGCCCTAAACAGTCTTTGGCTGCAGGTTGCCAGCTGTGTGGTCTCAGGAACAGGTCTCTGTCTATAACTCTGACTATAACTTTCCTAAGGATAGAGGGTATGTCTCTGGTTTTCCAAAATGCCTAAAATAGGATTCTTTACCTATCATCATTTCAGCTGGTGGTGCAGGCTAAAGGGACAGCCACAGAGCAAGCATGCTGCCAGCCCATGCCCTGTCTTGACAGACATGGCTAATCGAGTGCACACTCCCACCCACCACTCAGCAGTACTCCAGCATGCATTCCACGTCTAACCATCAGAGACAAGGAAGAAGGTGAGAGCCGCGCGTCCGCCCCGGGCCTAGGTGGTGTTGTAATCCCTGACTAGCACAGATCCTAACTACTGACAGGTGCTCAGAAACACAGCTCCTCTCACAGATGGCTTTTGAGCCCTCCTGTTGAGCCGCAGAGACAAAGAGCCTGATAGGTCCTCCCTTTTGCTTTGTTTCAGCTGCCTAAAAGCCTTTTGAGAAGATCAGCAGGATGTAAATTATTAAATTATGAGTTCTGGCGTCATATCACTAACACAGTCTAAAATCTCTGATACAGGAGAAGGACAGAATTTGCATTGAATTCATACAACCAGACCTTCACTCAGTCCTTCAGTTACCTCTCAAATATCCATTCTGTCAGATTAACCTCCAAAGTCCTGGGGAAGATGGGTGAGGTCGGAGAGTGGGGACCATAGAATGAATACACGTGAGAAAAGATTTGCTTTAACAAATTTTGAAGTAGCAATGACTGGGCTGGTAAAGAGCCCAGCTCAGACAGCTCCTAAGGTCTCTCCCAGCTCTAAGAGGTTTAAGGACAGTGAATGGATTACTAAGCATCATCTACCACTTTGTACCCACCATGTAGATTTCCCTTCTTATTAACATTACAGCCCCAGGTGGACAACTCAGAGGCAGGGACAAAACCACAATGCAGTCACACAATGTCCTTCAACGGGCATGAGGTGGGGGACTCAGCTACTACACAACAGCGATGATGCTGACAAGTGCTGCTTCCAAAGACCTGCGCTGTTGACCATCTAGCTGTGTCTCGATACCCCATGTGAGTCTGCATTCACGCATCCTGTGTACACCCTGCGATGTCGCAAAGACCTAATTTAGACAGAGGCAAATTAGCTCTGTGGGGTGAAATGCATTAACCAAGTCTCCCAAACAGCACAAATCTAATTAACTGAAAATCAAAATTGCAAAGCTGCCAAAAAAGATTTCCACGGAAGAAATCTCCCAAGGATTGAAGCAAAGTTGGGGGCCACGTGACCCACCTAATCCACACCGCACCGCTAAACTGGGATAAATGCTGTTTGGGTGTTTGGGTTTGTTTTCCTTCTCACTGATGTTTGTTTTCTCTAGACCACCTTCATCACTGGCGGGCTTTGGAGAGCTTATGTGTGCATGCTGCAGTCTCGCAGAGCATCCTTCCCAATCAGGGGGCCCTGGGGCCATGGGAAAAAAAAAAAAAGGCCTCTTACAGAAGACCTGGCTGCAGTTCCATGCCCACACCTATGTACCTGCCCTGCCTCCTCCCACAGGCTCACCACCACTTGACCCCATCACCCAAAAAATGTTGCCAGAAGCAGGGCCACGTGCCCACAATCTTAGAGATAACAGACACAGTCAAACAGACCCTACCTTACAACAAACAGCCAAGCCAGCTTGAGGCTGTCCTGCATGCAGATCTACCCCAGGCAAAGGGCAGCAGGGTGGTGGGTGGCTGGGGTAGAACAGGGCTTCATTCGGCTCCAGGGTCCAAGAGCTCCCACTCTTGATAAAGAGAGGACAGAGACAGAATCCTCGCCTCCCACACCACCCCAGATCCCTGCTTTCAGCTCCTCCTGGCTCACCACAGCCCTCAACCCTTTGCATAGGAGAATTTCCTGGAGAGCGTTAAGAACTTCCAAAGCCAACACACACCCAGGCCAAGTCAATCACAATTTCCCAGGTATCCTGCCTCCCAAGCAACTCCCAGCTGCAGCCAAGGCTGAGCATCTCAGCTTCAAGCCAGCACTTCTCACATTATAATATGCACCTGGGGATGCAACAAGACCTGGGGGTCTTGTTGACATTCAAAGGCTAGCTGAGCTGGTCTGAATCTCTGCCAGGACTCCAGCAAATGCTGGTTCACAGCCCTTTGAGTCCCTAGGATAACATCTCAACTCTGATTTGGCACTCAAGTCACATGCAGTCTAATTTTTATTATTTTCTTTAAAAGAACAAGAGAGAGAGAGAAAGAGAATTCCCATCCATTGGTGCAATCCCCCAAATGCTTGCAACATCCAGGACTGGGCCAGCCCAAAGCCAATTGCCTCAACTTTATCCAGATATCCTATGTGGGTAGTAAGGACCCCCAAACACTTTAACCATCATCCACTTACTCCAGGGGTTGCACTGCTAGGAAGCTGGATCTGAAGCAAAGGCAGGACTCAACCCCAAGCACTCCAATAAGGGATATAACCATCCCAAGCAGGGTTTAACCTGCTGGGCCCCAACACCCACCCCATTTTGTCTCTTTCATCTCTTGCCATCACCTGCTCATGCACCTAACAGCTCATGAAGCTCCTCAATTACACAGTACTCTCCTGAGTGGCTGTGTCCCTCCTTTGATGGTAAAGTCCCTCCTTCCTCCCACACCATCTCCTTGGAAAATTCGTTCCATTCACTATGGGTTGAATTGTGCCCCCTGGGAAGACTCCTGTACTACTGTCCTGACCCCCAGTCCCTCAACCTGTGACCAGATTGAGACATAGGTTCTTTACAAAAATGATCAAGTGGAGGAAATGTGGACAGACATTAGGACCTATAAATATATCCAAACAGAAAACAGGAGGAAATGACCATAGACAGCATGGAAGCCTGGCACAGATCCTTCCTCCCTGCCCTGAGCCCAGAGGTCAGCAAGAAACCAACCCTCTGGAAGTCGTGACCATGGACTTCAAGCCTCCAGATCTATAAGATGATGACCTGCAGATGGGAGTCAGTGGCATTGTTTTACTCAGCCTAGGAAACAGATACCCCATCTTCCCATCAGGGAGGCAGCCCTGATCTGATCCAGTAAGGCCTGTCCCTTAAGTCACCCCTTTGAGCTTCGTGTCCCCTGACTTGCCCATCTATCTGATTCCCAACTACCAGTAAGCTCCTCGAGGCTGAGACCCTGTTCCATCTGTGCCTACACCCAGTGCCTCGCACAGAGCATGGCACACAGAAAATGACAGCAGATAAAAGCAAACCAGATGGAAGTAAACGAACGCAGACCTCACCCAGGCAGTTCCCAGGCCTGCACCAGGGCTGAGGCTGCCTCCCCTGCTCTTGTTTCCCCACAGACAGTCAAGAATGATGGCTGTGTTGAGCTGGGTTTTGTTTTTATTGTGTGTGTTTTCTTTATGCCACCATATTGAAATGCAAACTGCCAGGTGTTAAGCATGCTGCCCCCAGCCATAAGGGGCAGCTGGCTTTGCAGACTAGCATTTATCACATTTGCAGTAAAGACACAAAAGGTCTTCAATTCAGAACCAGGAAGAGAAAGTAATTCTTTTGTCAAAAGGCTGGACAGGCAGTAAAGGGCAGAACTGGGACTCCTACTTTCCCATTCTCCTGGGGTGTTCATTGCTGGAGAGAGACCAAAGAGAGACAGAAATCATGCATCTGAACATGGGCAACGGCCCGGCACGTACACAGACTTCTGTGTGTGGGACCCCGGGAGCTTTGGAAGGGCTGACAGCCCATGAGAGACAGGTGGAGGAAGAGGAAGCTCACTTCTGCAAAGGGGAAAGCTGAACTGCTCTTGCGACTGACGTAGTGCCCTGAAAATCTGTTTCGTGGTGGAAGAGCCAAACCAGGGTCACTCATTCTCACAAATGTAAAACACCGAAATCCTTCATGTTCAAAGAGCAGAGAGCAGAGAATCAAGTTAAAAGTTACAATGCCCTCCAAGCCTCCAGAGAACAGCCTGGGCATCCTCGTGGAATTTTTGTTCCTATTCACATGGAACCCAAAATATGAAAGGGTCACCTGCTCTTTGGGGAGTCAATTTCCACTGTGGAGGCTGCAGGGTTTGCTCTTTTGAAGGTTAGGACGCTGGCGAACATGGCAGCTTCTCTCTCTCATCAGGCACATCCCTCGGAGGATCCCTCCAACCTGTGCCCTGGCCCTGGGAAAGCCTGAGGCCTTGAATCCTGACATCAGCACTCACCCTGCATCTGGCTTTCCTCCACTTGGTAATGGGGGTGGGTGGGAAGGGTACTGGGAAAGGAGTGTGGGAGTGTGGGAGCTTGTCAGCAGGCAACTGCTGCATACCCCACCACAGACTGCAGATTTGAGGCATTCACCATTTCCTTCCTCAAAGTTGCCTTTGGACATTAAGAGAAAGCAACACAAGGTTAGCACTCATGTCTCTTTGACAGCAAAGCTGGGTCCCACTCAGGTGCATGCCACCCAGCCCCACTTCCAGGTTGACGCCTGGCTGCTGGGCCTGTGCTTAGTACAACGGCCCTTCCAGGTGTGAGTTTGGTGGCTTGTTGCCTGAGAAAGTGGACACAGCTTTCATGCTCTCCTCCAATTTCCCACTACCCCTCAACATCCAGAGTCCATTTCAGGGGGTTCCCCAAGAACCTTGTAAACAGCTGTGTGTCTAACTGCATGAAGGGTTCAGCAACTCCTCTTTCCAACCATAATCTCTTGCAAAATGGAATTCAAAATTCACAGACCCAGAGCAGGCACTAATGCAGCAGCAATTAAGACTCTACTAGGGGACACTTGCATCCCATATCGGGGTGCCTGGTTCAAATTTTTTTTTAAGATTTATTTATTTTTATTACAAAGCCAGATACACAGAGAGGAGGAGAGACAGAGAGGAAGATCTTCCGCAATGGCCGGTGCTGCGCCAATCCGAAGCCAAGAGCCAGGAGCCTCCTCCAGGTCTCCCACACGGGTGCAGGATCCCAAGGCCTTGGGCTGTTCTGGACTGTTTTCCCAGGCCACAAGCAGGGAGCTGGATAAGAAGTAGAGCTGCCGGGATTAGAACCGGCGCCCATGTGGGATCCCGGCACATTCAAGGCGAGGACTTAAGCCGCTAGGCCACAGCGCATGTCCCCTGGTTCAAATTTTGACTTCTCTCTTTCCACTCCAGTTTCCCTCTGTATGTACTGTGGCAGGCAGCAGGTGAAGGAAAGCCCAAATACCTGGGTCACTGCCACCCACATAGGAGAGCAGAATTGAGTTCCTGAATTCAGTCTTGGCCTGGCCCAGGGCTGGCTGTAGCAGGTGTGTAGACAGTGAACCAACAGATACAAAGTTCTTTGTGCCTATTTCTCAGCCTTTCCAATAAATAAATTTAAAAAATGCTTTAAAAAGACACACACAAAAAAACAGTTCCAGCCAATCCTGCTCCTGGCAAAGAAGTATCTCTGGTACTAGGTTGCTGGAGAAAGCCCCAGTATCCCTTCACCCTTCACTAAGAAGTCGCCCAAGATCTGGTGCTTCCCATATGCCCCTGACACGGGAGGCCCCCAGCTAAAACACTCCTGTAGTCTGACCGAGTGCCCCAAGCTCCCAGACAGCCACAAGTTGCCAGCAGGATGGGCCTGCAAGCCCCCTTTTCCACAAACAATAGCTAACAGCGAGGAGAGATGAGGTATTGAACAGGTGTCCTGGGCCACAGATATTTGACACAGTAAAACTCACCAAATTTTTCCAAAAATGTAATTAAGCAGGCTATCGCCACTCCACTGAAAAGGCTTGCTTATTCCCTTTATATTAACAAGAAAACCATGGTTAAGAAAGAACAAGCAATTTGCATAGGGTCACCAGACAGCAGGAGGTAGGAAGAATTTGAGTTTTGGTGTGTCTGGCTTCAAGGTCCTCTTCAGTGAGGCTTCGTGACCTGCAAATACTCCCAGACCTCTCCTTGCCCAGTCTTTGCACCACACCTCAGTGGGAGGGACAGAGAGGCAAAGCACTCATTGATATCTCCTCTGTCCTAACAAGTAAACTGAGGCCTGTCAGAAAAGCAAAGTACCCCTACACCATCACTCTGGAAGTAAATACAAGAGGACACAGCCTTCACTGAACTCAGCTCTCAGATCTGCTCTTCTTCCCAGGCACCCTTGCTTAAGAACCTTCTAGAAGACAAGCAATGGTCCTGGGCCCCCGCCAGCACCAGCTCCTTGGGAGGCAGTGCAGGGCTTCTTAGCCTGGGACACGGAAACAGGATACAGGTTTGGGCAGGCTTGCCAGCCTAGGCAGAAGAAAGGAAACTGCTCCTGATTGTCCAGACACCCAATTCTGCAGACACACAAATCACTCACTGACTCCCAAGCCCTTCACTCTCCCCACCCTCCAGGCCCTCCATCACCACCTGTCAGGGCACAGGCGCTACCCGCACCTCCCAGCAAGTCCAGGCTGCTTCTGAGTCTATTGATCACTAATAGCTCTCTACTCCAGCCTCAAGAACTCTCCTGCCACCCAGTTGTGACTTCCTCTCTCCTCCTTCCTCTGGCTGTCATCCATGGAGACTCCCGAAGCAGGGCCCCCACGACCTCCCCCTTCTCCAGCAGCCCAGGGAACCAATATGTGATCATCTGCACCGACACCTGTTCTTCCAAGAAACAATCCCCCTCTGAGACAGCCAAGCCATGTGGACAAAATCCATGTTTGTATGTGCAAACACTTCCTAATACTCACAGCATGCAGCTTTCTTCCACACACACAAAAGGTGTCACCTACCCACCTACCCTCCATAGATCCATGTTTTATGACAAACACTATCCTTTGGGAGGGCTGCACAAGAAGTGGCCCAGAGGTCCTGCTAACGGTGGCAGAGGAGGAACCTGGTCATCAGAGAGCCCAATGCAATTTCAGAGTAAAACTGGCCCTGGGAATAAAAGGGACCCAGGAATAAAAGGATCTTGCTCTGAACACAGCTTCCAACCACAGCTTCCTGAGCCCCAAACGGGAGGCTAAGGTTCCCAATAAAGACGAAATCCCTGAGGATGGATGATCCATGATCTATAGACCTGCTCACATTCAGTTTCTGAGCAGTACACATCATTCAGGAATATTACCATTTCTTTTCAAAGGCTTTCTTCTCCAGTCCATAGAAAAGCGGGCTTGACATTGCAAAGAAGGCTCAGTCCCAGCCTGCAGGATCACATAGGCTCATAGCTGTGGAGGTGACATTCCCACACTCTGATGAAAACACAGGTGACTCCATCTGGGAAACCTGCCAGGTGACAGCTCTGTGACCTTGGGCAAGTAGCTGAACTCAGCTCTGGGTTTCAGTGTCTTAAGTGTTACCAATGCACAAATAAAACAGTTCAAGGAGACCCCAGGCCCTGGTATCACTGAAATCTCCTCTTCCTGGAGCCTTCCAGAATTAACACTGAGACCCTAAAGAGTCAGTCTTGAAAAAGATGCCCAGGGATAAAATGGCTGGTGATGGTGGCAGAGGGTGAATTGGCTGAGCTCTGAGGCACCTCAAGAAAGGAGCCTGAAGGCCCAGCACGGTGGCTAAAGTCATCACCTTGCATGCACCAGGATCCCATATGGGCACCGGTTCATGTTCCAGCTGCTCCACTTCCCATCCAGCTCCCTGCTTGTGACTTGGGAAGGCAGTGGAGTATGGCCCAAAGCCTTGGGACCCTGCACTCAAGTGGGAGACTTGGAGGAGGCTCCTGTCTCCTGGCTTCGGCTCAGCTCATCTGCAGCCATTGCAGCCACCAGGGGAGTGAATCAGCAGATGGAGGGTCTTTCTCTGTCTCTCCTTCTTTCTGAAAATCTGACTTTCCAATAAAAAAGTAAAACAAAATGGTTTTAAAAAAAAAAAAAAAAGCAGCTCCAGGGTTACTCTATGGTAAGGCCCAGTGAGTTTCATCAATGTGATGCCCCAGCCCAAGCCCAGTGAAATGAGCAGGAGCTGCCCAAGTCCTAAAAACACCAACTGAAGATGCAGCAGACTGAGGTCTCAAAAAATCTGGATTTTTTTTAAAGTATCTATTTGTGTATTCATTTGATAGTTACACAGAGGGAAGGAGAAAGAAATAAGGGTTGCCTTAGTCAAGGTTTTCTAAAGGCATAGACACAGAGATTTACTGGCATTTTTAAGGAACTGGCTTGCAATTGTGGGTGCTAACAAGAAGTCTGAACCTAGCAGGATAGGTCAGCAGGCTGGACAACTAAGCAGAGCTCATGCTGTAATCTCGTGTCTGAAGTCTGCAGGGCAGGAGTGACCTGGAAGACTGGAGAAGGGGGTATGTGTTGCACTCCGAGACAGGGGGCTTCTTCCTCTGGAAACCTCAGGCTTTGCTCTCAGGCCCCCCACAGCCTCGGGCAGGTGCTTAACTTCAAGTTAATGGATGTAGACGCTCATAACATCCACAAACATCCAGCTTAGAGTTTCACCAAGCAGCTGGGTACCAGAAGCCTAGCCCCATGGCCACTTCAGAGCAAGCATCTCAGGGGTTTCAAAGAGTATTATGGAAACACACGGAGAAAGGGCTTTAGAGTAATGATGCTGAGAAGCCCAAGGAAGAAGCAGGTATCTTTTGTAGGTATTTATTTATGTATGCATTTATTTATTTACTTGAGAAACAGAGAGAAAGAGACAGAGTCCTCCTATCTGCTGATTCACACTCCAAATGTCTCACTGGGGCCAGGACAGACTGAAGCTTCTTTCAGGTCTCCCACATGAGTGGCAGAGCCCAAGCACTTGGACCATCTTCCACTGCTTTCAGGCACATTAACAAGGAACTGGATCAGATGTGAAGTAGCTGGGACATAAGTCACCACCTACATGTGATGCTGGCAACACAGGTGGAAACTTAACTGATTATGCCATGATACCAGACCCAGAAGTAAGCATCTTAAGCTCAAAATGTTCTTCAACAACTAAGCCAATGGGTTTATCCAAGCCAAGGTTTCACATCAACATCTGGGCAATGCTCTAGTTAAGCTCCAGTGAAGCCTTGTGAGAACCACCCTACCAGCCCATCGTTTGCCTTCTCACTCAGCATCCTCATAAAGGGGGATACAGTTGCATAGACTAAGGCTTATCAAAGCTGCTCACAGAGCATGTGAATGATGACAAGTGGAAAACAAAGGGTGTACATGCATCTGACAATCACTAGTTACTTCCCCCTACATAACCCTTTAGCACACAAGTCAGCGTTGCCCTTGAATTTTCCAAGCTCTGCATGAGACAGGTACAGAATCTCGACTAGGTGCTGGGAGGGCAATGGAGTATAGAAAGGTATCCACAATGGATGATATGTATGTAAAGAGGTGGACGGGACTCTGTTTTGTCACTCCGATACCATAAGGACATGTGTTTGCAGATGCACCTTACTTTTTAACAAGCAGATCTCAGTGGGACTCTGTCTGTCTCATTAGGAGGCAGGAAGAGTGCCTCTCCACAGGCAGCAGTGAACTCTAAGCCCCAGGAGGCTTGGGGATGCTGGAAGGACAGGCAGAACAGCTCTTCCTCACCAGCCAGGGGACTTGATGGGACCTGATCCAGTGTCCCCAAAGGCCACTGTTGCTTCTCCAAGCCTCTGAGGAGGCAGGAGGCAGGAGACAGGCTTGTCAGTACTCTAAAAGGTTGGCTAGAAGGAAAGTCCCACCAGGTCTGGTCTCCTTGTCAGTTTCAGTCACCGATATCTCCTGGGCAGGGGTGGGAAACATGTGACCCACGGTAGAAGGCCTGCAAAAATCACCGGGTCTGGCACTGCCAAGGGCCCTGAAATTAATAACCACAGGCAGGTCCTGAAATTCGATAACTCTGTAGTTGGCTAATTTTTAAGTCATGTGGCCCGCCAGAGATGTTACAAATACCCAAATGGCCCTTCACAAAAAAAAAAAAAAAAAAAATGCTCCTCTCCTGAAGGCTGACAGCAAACACTGAAAGAGAAAGTATAGGTAGAGGGCTTGAGACAGAATCAGCAACACAGCCTCTTTAAATTCAGACAGCCCAGATACTCTGAGATGCTGTTCTGCTGGAAATGATGGTGCACAACAACCCTGTGAGTCACGCTACCTGCTCTGCATGGCTAGAAGAATGAGGAATGCCACTAGATACAGAAAGGGAACAAAAAATGCACCCCCAGCCACCATGGAATGGCAGCTTTGACCTTAAACCAATCATTCCAACCCATATCTGCAAAATGGGAATATACCCTCAAGCACTGCTGTACAGATAAGACTCACTTAACACACTCACACTTCCTCTCCCCTTCCTAACCCACATGTTAACAATATTGAAGGCTGGAAGTTGGCCACCCCAAAACTCAGGGATGCACAATGACCACTGCGTATTTTGCCATTAGCTGAGGCTCCAGCACTGTGGCAGATTCTTGTCTCAGACTAATTTATTAAGTCTTCCTAAAGCCTGCTTGCTTTGGAAGAAGGCTCAACCAACACCAGGTGAGTATGTGTTTGCTAAGCAAACAGGGCCCCAAAAAACACTACTTTTATTGTATCAGGAGGCTGCACAGATGCTTGACCTTCTCCAAGACCCTGGTAGAACTGACCACACCAGTCAATAAGGTTCCTCCTCCTCTGAGCACCAAGATGGTAACACTGGTCAGATACGAGTTCCTGATGGGACATGGGACCCCCATGTAGGATTCTGCACCTCCCCACACCTCCTAGCCCTAAACCCTAACTGCAGAGTCTTTCCTGGAGGCAAGAGATGCAGAGCACCGTCTTCCCAAGCACATGTCTGGCTCCCACTAACACTGTCCAGTCTGTGACTGCCTCTTCACGTCTGTCCCTCCCTGAGACTGTAAGGTCTCTGAAGGAAAAGATCTGGTTTGTCCCCTTGTATTTCTGCTGAGTCCCCATACCCCACAACACCCCTGATACACAACAGGTAGTGCATAGGTATTTGCCACATTGAGTTGGGCTTTCAAGGACAGCTGTACACAGTGCTCGGGAGCTGCAAAACGCTCTGTGCAGCATCCCCCTGTGGCTCCAGCTGCACCAGGAGGTGATCATTCTTCACCAGGAGGTGCATCAGCCTCTCCATGAGGACGTAATCGAACAGCTTCAGACAACAATCCAAGACAGAGCTCTCAGGCAGAGACACTGGTAAAATATTAACAGTTACTCTTTATCCTGATGGTCAAGGAGGTCTTGGATGGACCTCATTTTCTGGAGAAAGCTCTCCTCTGCCTCGGTGCCTCCCTCCAGGATACCACTCCTGCTCTCCTGTCACCCAGGTCCTCCAGATTCTAGGGGCTCCCTCCAGACCACCTCCCAAAAGCCCCTATAGGAGCCTGCAATCTGGTCCACTTCCTCAATTAATGACATGCTCCCTTCCATGACACGCACAATTCTAGCCAACATTTACAGCTTGGAATGTGCATGCTTCTTACAGGGAGAAGGCACTAGTCTTCTTTCTCCCATGGGTCATCCTGTTAGGAACTCAAGCAATAAATGTGCTGACAGGCATCAAAGTCTAGTGTCATAAAGTCACGGACTGCCTGTGCTGGGCTTATTTTAGTACAGGTATGTTCCTGTACAATAATAATAGAAGCATTTGAAAATAAAAGATATATTTATTTTTATTGGAAAGGCAAATGTATGAAGAAAAGACTAAAAGTATTTTTAAAACACCCACTCTCCCACCACACAAACACAATCAACTACTATGATTTTCCCCTGTTCCCATCTGGAGCCGACCCACAGGCCTAGGTAGTATCATTATTGTTGTAGTCCTATCATAAATACTGCATTAGCCTCCATTCCTTTCCCCCCTCCCCTTAACACTGTGTTTCTAAACATGCTTTCAGGCAGACTGAAAGCCTATGTTTTGTCCTGCAATTCTCCTCATGAGGTTACCAGAACAATCAACCAAGGCAGCAGACTGTGCTTCTGGGCTTTCGGAACGGAATACAATTCCCCACAGGCAGTGTCTCTTCCCCAAGCGTTCAAGCAGGTTTTCTTCCTCATTTTACAGAACATCAAAGGTCTGCATTTTCACATGAAAGTGCTCACCAGAACATGCAGTACAACACATTGCCCACCCCCAAAGTTTCAGTCACAGCGGGGTCCTCCCTGCTTACTGGGTCCATCCTACATATCAGGAATGGCCCAGCGGCTGTCATGCTGCAGTAGGGCTGCCCAGCCCTGCTCTGATCTCTGCTCATCCTGCCTCCTCTTTCTCCCTCCCTCTCTCTCACCTGAAAACCTACCCTTCACCACTTGAATGCTGGTGTTTGCCAGGGACCAGTCCCCAAAGTCACTTCCTCTCACCCAGTAGCTCTACCTCCAAGCACCCCAGGACCTAGCCTGAAACCTCTTTCGCCTATTTACATTAAGAGGAACAACAGGCTCTCATCAAAAGAGGACAAAGCCAGCTTGCTGTCGTTCAGAGGCTCTTCATAAAGTACAGGGTCAACAGAATCAGGCCTCAACAGAGATTTCAAATTGTAACGCAAGCTAGTAGACACTTGCAAAAATCTTACAATAAAGGAGAAAAAATGTCTGACTCATTCCCAAGTTGACTTAGTGTATTTTAGTGTCCTGACTCCTTTCCCTAAAAAATAAGCATGAGGTATTTGTCCTAGTGGTTGGGACACAGACAAGACATGTGTCTCATATCAGAGAAGTTGGGTTCAATACACGGGTCCAGTTCCTGACACCAGCTTTCTGCTAAGGTGGACCCTGGAATAGAGCAAGTGATAATTAAAGTCGTTGGCTCCCTCCACCCACATGGGAGACCTGGATTGAATTCCTTTCCCAGCTTCAATCTGGACCAGCCCTACCACAGTCATTACAGGTATTTCTCTGTAAAATAAATAAGATATTAAAAACTTTTATAATTGAAAGGCAATACATCAGAGAGAAAAGGACACACACAGTCTTTTACCTGCTAGTTCACTCTCCAAATGGATACAACAGCTAGGGATGGGCCAGGCTGAAACCAGGAGCCCAGAACTCCATCCGGTTCTCCCTTGTGAGTGTCAGGGGTCCAAGTTATTAGGCCATCCTCTGCTGCTTTCCCAGGCACGTTAGCAGGGAACTGAAAACTGAGCAGCCACAACTGGCATTCCAAAAGGAGCAGCCATCACAAGGAAAAGTTTAACCTGCTGTATCATAACATGGTCCTCACTCATCAATTCTTTTTAAAAATTATAATGAATATGATGTTTAATCATATTAGTGATTAGTAGAAAGCAGATTAAGAACATAAGAGTCCACAAGACTGACAAAAATTTTAAAGTCAACCCCTTGGCAAGAGTGTGGAGCCATAGAAACTATGCTATACTACTCGTGGTACAACTGCTGCATGATGGGGTCCTAAAGAAGACAATTTCTTATCCACTTGAAGTTGCACAGAGCCCATGACTCAGCATCTCCGCTCCTAGCTATATATTCCGATAAATTCTCACACACACACACCAAAAGATACACACAAGAACAGTCACAGCAGCATAGTGGGTGGGCCGAAAAGAGAAACACACTTTTAGGGGTTCATTCATACGATGAACATTACACAGCCCTAACAACAAGTGAACCACTGTTGCACATGTCAACATGAACAAATGCTGCAAATGCCAAGCTGAATGAAAAAAAAATCATACAGAAGGGTGAAGGCAGGCAAACTCAAAGCTGATTGGGTGGGCAGAGAGGTGAAAGGTGCAGAAACATACAGTGGCATCATGTGTGTCGTTAATCATCTGACTTCAAAGACACGTGGAAAACAGGTTTTTTCACACATTTCACAGGTTTTTGTGTATTTCCAATATTTTAGCTATAAGGAAGGAAAACCAAATTTGTTACCCTCTTCTCCTCAGAGTACCACCCTTTTCCTCCAGGACCTCTCATTCTCTCTTAAAAAAAAATGTATTTGTTAAGGTTTTCAGTGCTTACTAACACCTCATTCCCTGGAGCCTAGTCAAACTTCCACAGCGGAGATGCAAAACCAAAAGGGAAATGAATGTATTAACACCATGAAGTCAGAGCTGTTCTTGAAAATTCTCTGTAACCCTAGTTAGCTTTTCCTGATGAGGAAGGTCCCCACTGAGAGCAGCCCCACCACTGGGCCTCCCCGAGAAGAGACACAGGACCTGTGGTATGACAGACTTTGCGTCCTAAACAGGTACTTCCCATGACACGCCCACAAACTCCTTCCCATGGGACCTGACCAGGAGACATCGTTTCCTTCTGACTCTTCAAGGGCTGTTGTCAACACCAACAAATTAAATCCCGAATCCTGCTCCACTCGTTCTTTCATCTCACAAAACGTTCCCCATACAACTAGCTACCCAACCACTCCAGGAAGCCCTAAGAGTCTCTGGTGGCCAAATGACCACAGACCCGAGCACAAAGTGCTGCCCTTCCCTACCCACTACCCATGTAGTCCTCATCCTCTACTCTGCTGGAAGACCCTCCTCCATGTGCTCCCAAGTCACCTCCCTGGATCAATCTATGCTGCCATTCCTGCCTCCACCCAAGCAGCCAGGACTACTGTTCCACCCTTCCTTCTCCTAACTCACTCTTTCACTGTAGTCACAAGTCTGTGTTTTGGACTCCTCACACTGCATCTCTTCAAGGAAGCCAATCCCAGGTACTCAGACAAGGATGCCCAGCTCCCAATCAAAAGCAGCTGTATCATCAACCACTCCTGCATCACCCTTCCTCCCCCTGACAGTTAAGACGCCGGTTGGGAGGTCTGCATTCCATCGCGGAGTGCCTTGGTCCAGTGCCTACCTCCAACCCCCAATTCAGAGTCCCGTTAATATGCACCCTGGAAGGAGGTGGTGATGTAGTTCCCTTCTTGCCATCCACCTGAGAGTCCTAGATTGAGTTTCTGGCTCCCACCTTAAACATAGCCTACTTCTGGTAATTATGGACATTTGGGAAGTGAATGAAGAGGTGTGTGTGGTGTGTGTGTGTGTGTGTGTGTGTGTGTGTGTGTGTGTGTAGCTGTCTCTTCACCCACCCTTCCTCTCAGCGTCTCAAATAATTTGAGGATGGGGTCAGGAGAAAATAATTAAAAATAAGTTGTAAATTTTAAAAATTTGGAAATCCCTGCATATGAGACTTCTTTTAAAAATTCATAGAAAATTTTATTTCAAGCAATTAAAGTGAACTTCTCTATTTGGGGCGAAAAACTGTGTAGCACAGTATCCCTGTCGGGATGCCTGGGACTGTGTCCCACCTCCATTTTCAACCCAGCCCCCTGCTAATGCACCTGGGATGTGGCAGAGGATGGTCCAAGCTCTCAGTTTCTGTCATTTACATGGGAGACCCAGATGGTGTTTCCAGCTCCTGGCTTTTCTCTGGCCCAATGCTAGCAATTGCAGGCATTTGGGGAGTGAACCAGATCATAGAAGATCTCTTTCTCTCTCTCTCCTTCTCCCTCTCTGCTTGTGTCCCTCTCTTTCTTTCAAGTACATAAATAAAGCTTTTTCAAAAACACAAATAAAATACAAGTATCTTTTAAGTCTATTTTCCACAAACATTTTTAAGTACCTTCCCATATACTTGGGCCCCTTCCACTCACGATGCTCCTGGCTCCTGGTTTCAACTTACACAGCCCTGGCTGTTGAGGAAGGTGTCTTTCTCTCTTTTTCTGTAACTCTGACTTTCAAAATAAATAAACCCGTAAAAAACAAAAAACAGAAATCCTATGCATGGATGTCAAAAATATTGAGCTAAAATAAAATAAATTTGTATTAATCTTCTGAAGTATTCCTGTTTTTGCAGTACACACAAAAATATGGTAAAATATATTGTAATTCATCCATGGTAATAGTATAGGAGGCATTCTTTACTTGCAAAACCATAAGCCCTGTTTAGCTTTTTTCTTCTGAGCATTATTTATGTGATGACTTTTTTTTTTAATTAAAGAAAGTGAGACAAAATTCTGCCTCTCAAAAAGCTTCCAATGTGACTGCTACTTCCACACATAGGGAAGAGAATGAACAAGACAGCACAAAGGATCCAATCCCCAGTCCTCATGGGAAAGTGAGATTATCTGACACGGCTGGCTGATGGCATTAGAAGACAGGGTTAGAAAGGGGTGCTACAGGAAGAAGGGTTGGGGTAAACAGCATGACAAAGGGACATGCCAGGAGGCAGGGACTCTCTGAACCCCCACTCTTCCAGGCCATCTCTATTGCCTTCCTTTCCCAGTCTCTACGATAGCGATAGAATAGTGCTCCACTCACAGGTGAATCACTTTGCATGCACACAAACCAAATACAATCTCAAGCCCAAAGGGATATCCCAAAACCCCTTTTTTTTTTTAATTCTAAAAGGCTGATTTATTTACTTGGAAGACAGTTACAGAGAGAGAGAGAGAGAGAGAACTCTTCCACTGGCTACTTCACTCCAAAAAAACACCCACAACAGCTTGTACTAGAGGAACCAGGAACTCCACCCAGGTCTCCCACCTTCCACTGCTTTCCCAGGAGCATTAGCAGGGAGACGCATCTGAAGCAGAGCAGACAGGACACAAAGCAACGTCCAACATGGGATGCTGGCTTTGCAGGAGCACCTTCACCCACTACACCACAACACTGCCCCCAACACACCTTGTTTTTTGTAAGGAAAAAAAAAAGGTTATACTTTGAAATAATTCTGGAATGACAGAAACAATACCTGTCTGTTCCGAGTGCCCCACATCTTTCACTCTGCTTCCACCAACGTTCCCACATCACACTGGCATAATAACATGTCACCCTGAGCAGCTCCTACGAGTGCAACAGTATTATCAAATTCAGACTTTATTTGGCTTCCTCCAAATTTCCCACTAATGTTTTTTTTTTCTATTACAGGATCCAATCCAGTGTATTTAATATAACTTCTTTTTAAGTAAGCAAATATTTGATGAATATTTATTCTTCCTTTGTTTTGTATCAAAAAAGAGAAAAAAGGTCCCAGTAGTCAAGGCAAACACTTAATCCTTCTCCTCCTCATCAAAGAAAGCAATCTTTGACCCTGTCTGCCAGCCTCCAAGAGAACAGAATTTGATCTGCAGGGAGATAAAACCTCAGACAATGACCAAACCTGTTAACCCTCCACAAGCAGCCACAACCCTGGCCTCTTTCCACAGCAACTAACTGGTATTTAAAAATCATTTATGTTAATTGCAATCGGGCATACATGAACACTACAAAGCAAGCTGGCTTCAGAGAAAAGGCTCAAGAGAGGCACCTCACAACAAAATTAATTTTGTAAAAGACCCATCTCTACTCCAGCTTGTTTTTAAATATATGCTCTGAGTCATACACCATTAACTGTCCCAATTTATTAATAATCTCAGGGCAACCAACTATCTCAGATCATGCAATGATGAAATCTTGCATAAGAAAGAAAATGAAATATCTACACACAAACATTAAGCAGGTAGTCAACTGTGATGAACAGAGAGGATTATTACTCTTTTTTAACCAGGACATGTGACAAAGGCAAAAGAAAAAGAAAGGTTGCATTAACTAGTAACTCAAACTTTGCAAAGAAAAATTTTTCCTTCGAGCATGAGATTATTTTAGAAACAAGTAGTTCAAAGGGAATTCTCCGGAATTTCTTCTGCCCCCAACAAAGGTTCGTGATGAGGGGAGAAAGCTCCCAACTTCTCAAGGACCCTTCTTTTTAGCTCAGGAAATGACGGTGCTGTTTTGGCATTTTTAAAGCAAGAACAAATACTTTAGCTATAAAATCCACTTTGTAGATTAAATCAGCAAGACAGCTGTTTGTACAGAAACCCTTTCCTCTCTCCCTCCAAGACCCTCCGTAATTCATATCAGTCACAAAACATTGGTGAGAACAAAAAGGAATGAAGTTTCAACAAGAGACAGGGCAACAGCCCACTCGTTTTTACACTCACCTCTACACCACCTTGGGTATTTCTCTGAATGTCCCTCAAAAACTAACCCCACTGGTAAAAGAAAACAAAGCTGAAACACTCTCCCCAAAGCTAGTCACACTTTTGCTAAGAACCAGAAAGTGGGTCCTGCTTTGTGTAAAATGCTCTGGGGAGTGGGAGCATGACTGATGTCTAAACCGCCCCAAGCTTAGAAGCTGGCTCTCTCTTCAGTCCCAGGGAGCACCCTTCCCTGCTGCCTCCCTTAGCAAGCGTGGTAGCAGGGCCGCCAGCTGCTGGACACAGGTGCATTAATTCTATAGAGAAAGGAAGGATCAGGGCAGGAGGGGTGGGGGACAGGAACATGCCAACACCACAGGAAGCAAAAAATGCCACACAACCTGTGTGTCCTGGAAGACGAGCACTTCCCCTACTCCCACCAAAATCTTTTCCTATTCCCTCACAAAGACTCAACTGTCATTTCCTCTGTGAAGCCCACCCAGGCTCACCCCAACAACGGCTTCTCTCTTCCAAGTCCTGTTGATTACCTATCTTCCCCCGCAGCAGACGGTACACACCAAGGCAAGTGAGAGCCTATAACTCCAGCACCATGCCCTGCACCCAGCCCAGAACAGGGCATCAACAAATGTTTGTTCAATGAATGAACATAGCCCCCACCAACCCCAGAAACCACATTACTAAATGCTAATTACCACTAGCTGCATGAATAATGAATGAAAAACTGAACTCACAAATGCCTCCTTGTTAGTCAAATCGCCAAGTCCTTTGGGTGCACAAAGAAGGGATCCACCAACTTGCGGTTCTGGCGGGATGACTTAAACATGAAACCGTGGGTCTTGACAGAGTGTAAGAGAGGTACAGAAGGAGCACAGGGCCCGACTAGCCCCTGTAGCTGGCAGCACCCCAAGATGTCTACAGTCACGTGATGGACTAGGACTCACTTCTTCACCTTGCCCCTTGCAATTGGCTCCTGGGAGTATATCTTTGTGTGGCACACTCAAAAACAACAGCATCCAAGAGTGGGTCAAGAACAAACACAACTCCATCATAAGCATCTCAACTTGTTCATCCACCACAGTCCCTCAAGAGGTGCCTGCCCCCTGCACCTGCTAGTAGTTAAAAACCAAAGCTCAAACAGATGTACAAACAGAACTCAACTACAGTGCTGTACCCAAGCAAATAATGAAGCAAGATTTATGACAGAGGAGGCACCGGATCTCTTCTTCCTCACTGGAATAAAAGGTCAACCACATACTCAATTTTTTGCTGGTCAGAACCAGAGACTCCCATGTCTAGAATAATTCTATCTGTCAAAAAATAAACAAGTCCACTGTAGGAGGTCTTCTTTAGGTTCACCTACTGGATCCTCTCTACACCCCTCCCCAAAACTCTATTGCTCCAGGACAAAATACAACTCCACAGGTGTGCAAACACACTTGAAGGTGACACAGAACTTTCCTGAATAAGACTGCGAGAAAACACCTATTGCCTCTTCATCTTTCTACAACATCTCACATCCTCTAACCCTTAAAAAGAAAAAAAAAAAAGCACTCATTACCTATTCTGAGAATGTGCTGCATACTCAGGAAAAGAAAATTTATGATCAGATACAATCTTTTATAATTCTGCAAATAATCGAGTCAAGGCAAGGTACAGCCAAGCACTGTGCCTGCTGGAGGTCTGGCTGGAACAGAGGAAAGGGCTCTGTAGATGGCTCACACGTGGCTCTGGGGCAGGAGCTCAAGTGCCCCCCTACACACACCCCAGCAGAATGTGAGCTGCTGATAACCTCTTAGTGATCTTGGTCTCAGTCTTCAAGGATGAAGCAGGAATATCCGGTTAAAAGCCCTACCCGCTATAGAGCCATGATCCTCTCCAGCCTCAGCTGGGGCCCCAGTGTGTGGAGCAAACAGCACCACTGACCCTCCCAGGAGAGGCTCTGAAAACCACAAGTGTTTGGTACCACTAACCAAACAGAGTAGCCTTTCCTCTTTGGACCTCAGAGAGTATAGCAATATGGTTTTTCAATGCCCTCAGTTTTGTTACAATAGAAGACCTCAAAAAGAAAACCATTTCTTATCTTTGGTTGGAAAGATCTAAAAGGATCTTACTGTGAATCCTTCTGTCCTGGGATAAATTCTCTCCTTGATATGGCCTGTTCCTTCCAGATGCCAGCAGTTTTGCCCAGTGGGTTTTCTTCAGGTGGGGCACACCTCCCTTTCTCAGAAGACCTCTGTACATTTGTACTTCCTTCCACAACCAAAGTCTTCAGCCCCTAAGAAAACTTACAGAAAGGCTTCAGGAACTTTTCCATTCATCCTGGCCCCAAACAGATTCCTTCTCACTTTGATTAATTCCACTTGCTCCCAATGGATGCTCTGCAGCCACCTTTGCAGACGAGACCAAGGGCCATGGGCTTAACCATCTCCTGAAGACCTGGCTATATAGCTGCAGAAGCCCCATCACCCTAGCAGCTGGAGGTCCGGGACTGAAGGGCACCTCACCTCCTTCTCCAACAAGTACTCCAGAGAGGTTTTTACTCCAGTAGTGTCTCATCACTAAACTGCTTTCTCTGCAAGTACAGAGTCCATCCATCTCCCTCAAACCTATCCCACACCCCCAGAGCTTAGGCACAAGGAGGATCTTAACTACCACTTTCACATTTATTCTGTCTGTGCTCCTGTCTAGGACCTGTTCTCTTAGGTAACCCTTAGGTTAGTTTCAACAGGGTAGTAAGGTTAGTTAAAATGGGGTAATACTAAGGATAGTTAGGACAGAGTGTTGAAGTTAGCGAGACTGGGATAGTAAAAACTAATTAGAAACAAACAAAAAAAATAATTAGAGCAGAATGCTACGATTAACTAGAACGGGGTGCTAAGGGCAGAGAGAACAGGGTGGGCCTTGAGTTCCTCACCCCTTCACTCCCCCAGCAGAGCCTGTTCATTGGCAACCACCTGATTGCAAGACACAAGCAGACGAGGCACAGATTATGCACCACTCAGCACAGTCCAGGCCTATCAGGGAGAGGACAGTTCAAATGTGAGGCCCCACTGACAACGGGGCAGGCATGTCATGTCCACTCAGAAGACAAAGCAGTGGAGAGGACACTTCTTGTAGCCTCCCCTAATGGTACTAAGTAGCATGTTTAGCTGTTATTTCAATAAGCCTTATTAAGACCCAATTTTCTTGGGTCTTCTTTCAGATTCTGCAGCACTAAAAGCCTCGCTGCTTAATTACATTAGGAGCACCTGTATATATTATGTGTAATAAATCAACTTTAATTTACCACCACACCAGGCTATTCATCTTCTCTGGGTTATTTATTGCTCAAGATTATTGGTGCTGAATTGTAGCCTGCCTGCTGTAAGGAAGAGCAGTCAGGGCAAGAACAGCCAAAGCTGGATTTCAGAATGCACTGGGAGCTGATCACACACGCACACCACAAAGGCAAAAGCAAAGGAGCACACAGGAGCGCCTGGCAAGCTGCTCCTTGCTATTTTCTAAAAACACTCCCTAAACATCTCGATGTTTTCTCTTGCACACATGCACGCACATCCACGGAAATGACACAACCTGCAAAACAGACCCCACCTCTCAGCCACAAAGTGAGGCCTGTGTGTGGGACACAGAATGAACAGGAAGACCTGGGCACTCCAAGGACCCAACGAGATGACGATCCCTTGGCCTGGGGCTTCCCCATATCTACCAATAGAATACAATCAGGACCTGACTGAGGAATCATAAGCAATCTGCAGCCATGCTGACCCAGGCCCAGATTAGGCCCCTCACAGAATTCAGGCTGGAGAAGGACATCTCCCCTCGTGATGACACAGGGGCCAGTCATTCTCCGAGCATCCAAAAAAATGGTGCCATGAAAGGAATCACCAAATTTCTGCATACCCCTTTCAACAGCACCATTCAACACAGACTCCTGGCACCCACAAAGGGGATTCTGATTCCAACAGGCTCAGGGAATGGCTCAGGGATTTTTCTGCCCAATAAAAAACACGGTCATAAAACTCATGCACAAACTTAATACCCATTGCAGATCCACAACATAACTAAGACTGACTTTTTCTTATCCACTGTCAGGCTCTAGGCTAAACATTTTACTCCTATTAATCCCTCAAAATCACCCAAAATAGGTACAATTACTTTCATCCCCACGTTTCAGATACACTGTGGCACAGAGAAATGACGGAACCAGCCCAATAGCCACATGTCATCCAGCTCCCATGTCTACACTCTCAACCATTAAACTGTTGCTTCACCAAGGCCAGGTTACTCACACCCACTCCAACTGGATAAGTCTTTCATTACAAAAACAAAGCAGGTAAAACTCAGACACAGACATCATGGCCCCACTTCCAACCATTGAAACCAACTTGTACCCCAGATTCAAGACCTAAGCTACTGTATGGCAACTTGCTGGCCACACCCAGGTACACCCAGGTCTCAGAGCTTCACTCTGCTCTAATTCACAAGCACCTTGCTCACTCGCTTAGCAAAAGCTGCAGAGTGCAGAAGGCCAAGAGGAGAGGCTGCATTCCTGCCCCATGGTAGCCAAATCCCCGGGGAACAAAACTAATATCACAGCTATTTCACAACCCTCCTCCTCCGCCTTCTCGTCCTCATCCTCCTCCTCACCAAGGTTGCTGCGCAGAATTCCACGGCACACAACTGACATTTTTTACATGTACAACACTGACGTTCAACTTTTATTTGATAATTTACTCTTAATCAGGGTCCAGGAACATTTCACAGCCAACCAAGCCCACCAGATAGCACCTTCAAGGCTGATCTGACAGATGACAGAATAACAGAGAAAAGAGAATGGCAGGATCCTTGCCAGAGAAAATTTTTGCTTTAATAAACTCATTTTAAATAAAAGTCCATCCAATACATACAAAAGAAATCAGATGCACTCAGAACAAAATGCATGTGTGTGAGGATGAGCCAGAGAGGGCAGATCAAACTCAGGAGCTTGCAACCCAGCTCTGAGCTGCCCAAACACAGCACTGTCCAGTACCCTAGAGGGTGAAGCCACTGCTCGAAGGAGATCCCACGTTGAAGAGCTCTGCAGAGATGCATGCCCAGGACCCCTCTCTGTCCTTTCACTTCACCAGCACGGAGGAATGCCAGGGCCCATGGCTATCAAACCCAGCACATTTGGGGGGATCACCTGCAGGAACCTGAGGGTTGGACCAGGTGACTTCTGCAGGCACCTTCTGATTTGTAGATTCCATGACTATCTCGTGGTCCAGGTTCTAACTCACACAAGAAAGAGCCTGACAGCACATACAAACCTTTCTCTTCGGGGACCAAAGCTACCAAAGGGGCCAGAATCTGCCTCCCCTGGGAGACAGGGTGGCAATGTATTCAGACACTGCTGATAGCTGCAATCGACAGAGACTACTACTGGCATCTAGTGGGTACCCAAGGTGCTACTAAGCATCCTCCAGAATGCAGTGCATCCCAAAACAATCCCCTCATCTCCTCATGTTCCTGCCCCAAATGTCAGCAGTCCTAAGACTGAGAAACCCTGGGCTGAGTACGAAAGATATCAACACAGGCACACACACAACTTACTGCAGCCTCTATTCCATTTATTACCACTCTCCCCACCACTCCACTCAAGCAACAATCAAAACCAAACCAATGGCATCTATAATCTGGACGCAGAGATCCACCTTTCACTGACAGCTGAAGACCTGCAACAACCGGAGCCAGCCTCTCCCGGTTTCTGGGGCACACTGCTCTTGGATAGGTGTCAGAGAACAGGAGAATGAACCCCAAGAAACTGGGAATCCCACTGTGAGGCTGATCCTCTGTATAGCAGACCCTGAGGTTGCAGAGTCAGGATTCTGTAGAGAGGAGAACACTGCTAACCTTCTAGGGCCAGGGCCCCAAGAGCCTACATGGCTTTGTGGCTTAGTCAAAGACACAAAAATATTCATAACTTTTACTAAATTTTTTATTTGAAGGGCAAAGCCAAGAAACAGAGAGAGAGACAGAGAGTGTACTTCTCACTTGCTGGTTCATCCCCCAAATGTCCGATAATCAAGCCAACACCAGGCCGAGGCTAGGAACCACAAGTGCAATCTGAATCTCTCACATGGGTAGTAGAGACACTAGTTGAGCCATCCCATTGTTTCCCAGGGTGCACACTGAGCAGGAAGCTTGAATTGGAGCAGAGCCAGAAATTGAACCCAGGCTCTCCAACAGTGGACGCAGGTTGCAGGTGCAATCTTAACCACTGCACCAAAGGCTATCACTTTGGTAAGCAAAAAGAACAATAGCGGCTAGCACAAGCCTGACTGAGCAACAAACGCTGACAAAGTAGCTGTTGGACACTACCTCTCTGCAAAGTACTCTACAAAGTTGCAATTAATCCCACAGCCAACAGGCAAGTCTATTTAGACCCATTCAACCGCCAACACACAGGAGTTTCAGAGAGTATATGCAGCTTGGTCAAGTCATACATCCAAGATTCAGCTCCAGAACTATCTCCAAAGAAAAACAGAGGGATTGCGGGGCGGGGATCATGCACCAATATACATTCACCTTTTATTCGTTACCTATGAACCTTCTGAAGCACTCTCAATTACCCTCCCTCCCCTCCTTAACAGCATCCAGCGACAGTTTGTAAATTACAGAAGGCAGCCTAGGAACTGGGGTCAACCATGCCTACAGTTTCAAAGATTGAAATAAGGCAGGAAAGAGCTTTCCCCTTTGCTTTTTGTAAAAACGTATATTCATTTCTTGAGGAAGCAGAGAGACACAGTGAGAAAACTCCCTTCTGCTAATTTACTCCTCAAATGCCCATGACAGCCAGTACTGTGCCTAGACTAAGCCAGGAGTCAAGAATTCCAGCCAGGCTTCCCATGTTGAGTGGCAGGAACAGAACTACATTTGCCAACACCACTGCCTCCCAAAGTCTACATCTGCAGAAGACAGGAGCTGGAGCTGTGGACTGAATGCAGGCACTCCAATGTGAGACACAAACATCCTGTCCCCAATGGCTTCACCACTAGGCCACACATGTGCTGCTGAAGTGGCTTTCTAATGTCCCAGTTAAGAGCCAACAGGCACAGAGGCCCCACCAGCCCTCCACCTGAGCTGCAGCACCCACCTGTGGTTGGACACTCCAGGTACACTGCAATGCCAGACAACAACCCAGTCACAGGAGGCTCCACATTTCACATTCAACTGAAAATCACAGTTAGGACAACTCTGCCTGGTTTCTGTCCAACCAAAAGCACCTTTGCCTCCTGCTCTGCTGTGCTCCCAGCACACCTTCTCCAAGGTCAAGGCCACTATGAAGAAGTGTGGAGGGACAGGCAACCACCATATCACACAGCAGCCACATTCAGGTGCTGTGGGGACTCCCAAGACACACTGGCTGGGGCCAGCAGCTTTGTGTGTCCTTGTCTTTGATTGCTCCAACCATCCACATGAGCATAAGCAAGCATTCCTGTAGTCATCTTATGAAGGTTTTAACACTGAGACCCACAAAGAAGAAAGGGAAAAGAAAAGAGCTGTTGGAGATCACTTACTTTAAAGTTAGAAAGACTAGGAACATGGGGTGAAGAGTTTTTTTTATTTCTAATTCTCAGTGCCAAGAGAAACAGAACTTCAGAAATTTCTTACCAGGAGCCGTTTCCCCAGTGGCTGCCCTCTCCACCTCCAATTTGTTCATGGGTCCATGCTGTTCTCCTGGCATCACAGCCTCACATGTGGGACCAGTCCTTCCTACCAGGCCCAACCTTGGCACCTTAACGAACAGCACTAGTCTCCTCCCCATGCTGCCAGCTGTACTTTTCCCTATTCCTATTATTCAATTTGAAAACAAGCCAGGTTTCCTGAGAGATCATTTAGCCTTAGGAAAAGAACACATGAAGTGAGGGCCCACGGTGGGCTGGGAAATACACCCAAAGCCCTCAGACCTATGACCCTGGGAGCTGCAGTTTTAGGCAGGAAAGAACACTGGCCTGGTAGGCCTTGTTTATGGAGGCCGGAAACCAACGCAGCGGTCACCTCCCAGGCACACACTTAGCAGCAGTCACACTTCAGACCCTTTTATCGGTCACCTCTTAAACACTCCAGAAATCAGCCAAACTCCTTGTAGAACAGCGGAACACAAAAAGGCCCTCTGCAGGAGGGGGAAGCCAGGATTCAATTATGACCAATTAGTAAATCAATGATTTAAACCAGCAGCTCCCAGAGCGACCCTTGAAGAAAACGCAAGGACACACAGCTTCCGGTAGAGCCAGAGCAGCTTTACTCCCCAAATCATGCAAAACACCTTTTAGAATCATCCCCATACCACCCACCACCAACCCCACCAAAATTTTTAACATGAAGAGAACGAAACTCAATATGTAAGTAGAGAAAAAACTATGGTGACCAGTATCTGGGAGAACACTAGAAATTTACTCTCCCAAAAATAATTCCAGGATGAGGACAAGAAATTAGGTATCAGTCAAAGGTTAGGAAAGAGTGTTGGGGGAGGGAAGGAAGGCAGACAGCAGGAGGGAGGAGGAAAGAGAACCACATGCAGGAGCACAGGCTAACACAAACAATGTGACCCTTTTTTTGCCCTCCATGTGAAAAGTAGGGACATAAAACAGACCAGGTCCCCAGCCCTACTCCCCCCGTGTTGGATGAAAAAGTGTTTCATAACACAAGGAGTACTCACCAGCATTTTTAACAATACAGCCCCTAACCCATCCAGACACTTGCTCAGGAAATCAGAATTACAGGACAGAGGCTGGTGGCGTGGCAGGCATCTCAAATGGGCACTGATTGCTTTGCTTCTGATCCAACTCCCTGCTAAGGGCCTGGGGAAGGCCCAGAAAATGATCTGAGTATTTGGGCCCCTGGATCCACAAGAGACATCCAGAAGAAGCTCCTAACTTTGGCTTGGTCCAGACCCAGCCATTGTGGACATCTGGGAAGTGAACCAGTAGGTAGAAGATTGTTTTTCTTTTCTGCCCCTTCCTCTCTATCTCTGATTTTGAAATAAATAAATATATCCATCTTTACCAAAGCAAAATAAATAAACAAAAAAAGCTACAGGACAGAAAGTGTTAAGAGCCTTTGCCGATGACAGGCAATGAGCAAACACTAATAAACACATAACCACCCTCACTGAGAAGATGGGACTTTATTTACAAGGAAATGCACAAGAACAACATGCTCCCAGAACTTTCTCTAAAGTTTATTTTGAAGCCACAAAACTCAAAGTGACACAGAATCTCCCCAGATACAACTGCAGCTCCCTGGATCTCCCACAAACTTTATAAGAAGGCTGCTACTAACTCACAGCTAGGTATCCTTGGCCGGGTGCAATCCTGAAAAGCACCCTTCAGCATCACCCAGGGAAGCTGAGCTACCATGGTTCAACATGGAAGTGTGAGAACTGCAAGGCAGCCCCCTCAATGCCACCATGTCCGTGCCCACAGAGAACTTCCTCCGTGTTTGTTCATCTGTTTAATGTTTGCAGCATTGCTAACCTATTTATTCTAAGCTGTTGAAAGAAGACAGCAAAAGAAAACAAAATGCAAGGCTTTCTCCCCAGGAGAGGAAAAAAATAAGTAACCTTGAGTCCAAAGAACTCCTCTCCCTCCCTTGGTTCCCTGGATATTCCAGAAGTTCACGGCTATCTGCCCTTGAAAACAGAGCATACACTAGTCCTGGAGCCAGGCTGCTCCTAAGAATGAGGCTGAGGAGTCCACATCTGTAGAGCCGAGTCTGGGTGAAGGGATGCAAACAACCTCCAAAAAATGAATCCCAGCTACACAAAGGAAACAACACCCTCTTCCCCATAGAAGAGGCTTTTAGAACAGGAAGAAATGGAAAAAGTAAATATGAAAGTTGATCACCACTGAGCTCCATGTCTTCAACATCATTAGCAAGTCCTCATTTTCGTGTGACCAAGGGCGTAGGGTAAACCTCCAAGCAACCTGAACTTACCCCGCTGCCAGCACACTCAGCTGAGGTTGGAGCAGGGGCTGCTGGTGCCAAGAGGCCCTTCTCCAGTGGAGGAGGGCATCATGGGGCCTTAGGCTTCTCATCTCAATGGTAACAAAAAGAAATCTACACCAAGAGAAACAGGAAGCCTTTCAATTTTAAAAAACTTTCTGCATCTCAGTAACTGTGTCTTTCAATATTTTAATGGACTGCCTTTTTTTTTAAATTGGGGTCAGAGTGTTTTATGTGTGATCACAATCACAATCACACACCAGCCCCCCATCAACTGCAACTTAGCCTGTCACTTAAAACTATATTTTTTTCCAGATTTCAAACCAGGCTGTGACTGCACAGCTGGAGGGAACAAACTTGTCAAGAGAAAACACACCCATACACACCTCTAAAATACATACAGAGAACACTCGGGTTTATTTTTTGTTTGGAGTGAGAGACACATCAGTTTGAGTTCTGGGCCAGCAGCTGCAATGCAAACATGGTGGAGCGGGGGGAGGGGATACACACTGGCTGGAGTTCAAGGACAGCTGAGAGGAGGGCCACCTTGGACAATCCGCAGCCAGGCGTCACCAGGACGACCACGGCAGGGCGGAGGGCACAGCCCAGCCGGCTCAGCTGACTCTTTCATTAAAGAAGGGGAAAAAAAACACTCAACAGGGATGAAAAGAACCAATACTTGGACACTGGTCAACTCCATGGGCCTCTTTTTAAAATTCAGAAGGAAAATAAAGCTTGGGCTGGGCTGAGGCAGAAAATCAGAGCAATGGGTTTCTCTGTTAAGAGCCTCATCAAGCACACTTTCTTAGCCTGAACTTGGCTATTTTGGTTGGCACTGGGTCCCTTTAAAGATTGTTTACAAATACAGAGCAACGCAACCCATACTTCCCAACTCAAGGATCTCATGAACATAAGTACAGCCCTGCTGGCACCAGGTGAGTGCCCGCCAGGCACCCCCAGTGACCTGTGCCCTCCACTAGGGGCTTGGAGCAAACGTGGACACTGGGCCCCACCACGGTGGCCAACACATGTATCCTTCCCTGGACAGCTGATTGGCATCAGGCTGGATGAAGCCCCAGTTCTGCTGATTCTAGAGTTAAATTCTTTCCCCGTACCACCATCGTGTCCCAGGCTTTTTTGTGGCATTGAACTGGATTTTTCCTCTTTTCTCATTTTGATTTCACGTTGTGCTCTCAGGAGTGTTTCTGAGTTTGGGGGACATGGAAGAGGCTGTTTCTTTCCCCTTTCTCTCTTCCTCTCTTCCCTTCATATCTAAATACATTTTCACATACTCTCTAAGTGGCTTCGGGCTTGGCATTCGTCTCAAACACATCTATAATGGGTCAGGAGTAGAAAATCTGTTTCTGACTATAACAAACAAATCATCCCCCCTGAAGTCGCAGGTGGAAGTAAAGTAGAAAAACGTTCTGGACTCCCAAAGGGTCAGCAGTCCAAACCAACTCCTGTGTTTTCCCAAGAGGAAGCTCACTTCAGCCCCAGGATGCCAGTGCTGCAAGGGCCTGGGAGCCTCCTGCTGGCCACTGGCTCTGCGGAGTTAGGGATGCAGATTGTACCCCCAGCTCCAGGGCACCTTGGTCAAGTCTGGGGAAGTCCAGGAAGGGGTAACAAGGCCCACAAAGAAGGCACAGCTGCTACAAGATGAAAACCATTTGACCATTTGAGGAGTACCAGAGGGTTGCTATACATGGGTGAATTACAACTTAATATAATCCCCTACATAGCTATTTGCAGTTAAAAGAGTTCACGTTTTGTTTCCTTGGTGCTCATTTATTTCTATTTTTATTTACTTGAAAAGCAGAAAGATAAGAGAGGTTTCACATCTGCTGGTTCATCTCCCAAATGCCTGCAATAGCTGGGCCTGGGCAAAGGCAAAGCCAACAGCCTGGGATTCCAGCCCCATCTCTCCCAACATGGGTAACAGGGACTCATTTGCTGCCTCCCGAGATGCATCAGCAGGAAGCTGAATCAGAAGTGGAGTAGCTAGGACTTGATCAGCCCCTGCAACATGAGGTGCTAGCATCCCAAAAGGTGGCTTAACTTGCTATGCCATAACCCCACCCAGAATGTATTATTTTTAAAGCAAAATTATCCCCACCTGAGGACTGTCATGCACGGATGAGGGTCCCCACTGCCTTCTCCATGATTAATGCTGTCAGCTGACCACCCAACAACCCTCTTCAGCAGGCATATTTCCCTGGAGGGTGGGGAGGAAAGGAGTCTTGCCTTCTCCTCCCCCACTGCTTAAAGTACAACTGAGTAATGTCTTGTCACAAAGGTAAAAGACTCAATTATAAAACATTCAGACGAGTGCTCATGGTACATCTACCCACAGTGACAGAGGCTCACACAAGGTAAAATATTTCCCAGCTCTCCACCCCCTACCTACTCCCACGCTACAAAACAGACGAGAGGGAGGAAACTGTGAAACGGGGGAGATCTTGTCATAAAAAACCAATCCCGAGACCCTCACACTTATGTGACATAACATGACATCACACGATCCTGAGACAGGCTGGCCACACACGCACTGCTTTATCATCTCAGCAAGAATTATGGCTCCGGAGGCCGGCACTAATTTTAGTATCAGATTTATTATGCAGCAGGGGGCAGGAATTCTTCAGGCCTGTCCCTGTTTCTCTGTTTCAGCAGGACTAAACCTGCTCTGTGGAGCAGCAGCAAGGCTAACAGAAACTTTCAGACTCCCCAACACACCAGAATCCCCAGAACACCCAGCACTAGCCCTCCAGTGCTGTCAAAGTACTTCTGGGTGCTTCTTTGTAAAGCTGCCTCTGACCAAAAGCCCACAACACACATCTCATGCTTATGGGAAATGAACTTGTCACCCCAAGCAGACACTAAATGCCAAGGTCCCACAGCAAAGGGGACCCCAACACAATCTGAAATGAAACCTAGAAGCCACAACTCCAGTCTGCTGGCTTGGAATCCAAAGCAGGTGCAATGGTTAGATGTGGAACACTCTTAGTCGAACAGCCTCGCCCCACTCAGTGTTCTATGTGAACATGAGACATTCATTCAAACAGCTGCAACTCAGTCCATCCTTTGGCCTACTCTTGGTACTGATTCCTCTAACTCATTCAACAGAGCAGGATTATCATTGGGTATCTCTGGCTTTATTATTGAACCTATTGACTCCAAAAGGCCCTTTCCACAGTTGGCCTTACAGAGGCAGAGAGGGCTGGCCTCTCGCTTCTGCCATGCAAAGGTTGCTCATGGGCCTTGGCTGAGTGCAGGTGCACTCATGGAAGGGGCCCAAGGCACAGCCTGTTGAACAAGAAGTCTTCTTACAACACTCTGCACAGAGTGCAGTGCCAGCTTGGGCTCTGTACCCGGCAAGAGCTCGAGCAATAGGCTGGGTCAGAGAACCACAGGCACGGGGAGCAGTAAGAGGAATTTGCTGGAGGGAACTGGGAGAGTCAACACAGAGGAATGTGGAGATTGCAAAGAGAGAAACAAGTCGCTTCATACCATTTTTCAGGCCCAGGATATCATTGGCATTCAGGAGGGAAACATTATTATTACCTGGCTGGACAAAAAGAGAAGCTGGGCCCTGAGGCTCAGAACTGGCTGGTGACTCCGCTGTAGGTAGTAGAGGTGCTGAGAGCAGACTGTATATTCCTCACATGGTGCTTTGCACATAAGATCTGGTTCTTCCTGGCCCAGTGTAGCCTTCAGCCCAAAGGAAAGGAGCCTCATCCACACCAGGCACGCAGTAGGCTACTGCAAAAATCACCTTCAGGGGACATCACACTACAATCTCATATCACTGACTTGCCAAACTATACACAGTGACAAGACTGGCTCAGCACCTTCTCTGGGCCTCTGGTTAAGCACAACTCACCTGAGGGTCCCTGCATGACAGAGTGCCCTTTGCTAAGCAAAATCACACGCTCTGACCACTCCAAAATTTGCAAGTGGCTCCCCACGGCCTCAAGCTATGGTCCCTAAAGATTTGAAGGCTAAAAACCAGAAGTTCTATGTTTTGATTTTTTTTTTCTCATGCTTTTTTATTATTTATTAGGTGCATATAATTTGGTACAGAAGTACATCTATGTGGCTTATAAGTGAGTGCATCACACATGCTCAGAAGTTTACAAACTGGGAGGCCATCGATCAGCAGGGGCCTGCAGATCTCCAGCTGTGGGGTGGAGCCAGGACCTCTGCCCTTCCTTTGTCTCCTGTATGTGTCAATATTCCCAGTCTCACTGAGGAGCAGAGGGCCAGGGATAGCCAGATTTGCCTCTCACCTTTAATGTGTATTTTCTTTATGGAAAAGGCTGATAGTCAGAGACACAGAGACAGAGCTCTCCCACCTGCCAGTTCACTCCCTAGATGCCCACAAGAGCCAGGCCTGGGGAGGCCAAAGCTAGAGCTCAATCTGTGCCATCAACATGGCTGGTACAAACTCAACTACTTGAGTCATGACCTGCTGTTCCCAGGGTGTTCATCAGCAGGAATCTTGCATTGTAAGCAAGGACTCCAATATAGGTACTCTGAGAGATGGGGTATTCCAAGCGGCATCTTCACTGCTATACCATAACACCCACCATTTACACATCCTATTACTCAACTAACCAGCCCACCAAGCTGTTGAACTGACTCAAAAACACATCTCAAAACTATCCAAGGTCACCAATCTCCACGTCCCAGAGCAGAGCCAGGCCTCCATTTGTTCTCATATCCATCACTGCAGTAAGTTCCTTATTAACCCTCACCTCACACAGAGCACCTTCCACCAGTCTATTTATAAATGGTCAGGGTGATATTTCCAAAACTCAAAAAAAAAAAAAAAGAAATTCAGCGTATTCCTTCCCTTCTTAACTCCAATAGCAGAAAACTAATCCCTAAGACAGGTGTAGCATCTGTTCACGCCCCAGCCTCCCCTCTCCCCTCCTCACCCTGACCTTCCTGCCAACAGGCCTTCTGACATTTCCCTCCCCACATTCACTCTTCCAGCCACCCATCAAGCTCAGCCTCAAGGTCATTTCTCCAGGAAGCCCCCTCCTAACCCTATTTGTCGCTGGTTTCCGAGACACAGTTATAGCACATGCATCTTGACAGCACTTGGGGTCATTGTGATTTTTACTAATAAATCATGTTATCAGTATTCATGACTGTGGCCCTGCCAGATGCAAGGGCACAGAGCAGTGCCTGGGTCACCCTCATCACAGCTGTGATGGCCATTCCCCAGCTTGGGCTCAGTTCAGGACAGCAGCGCCAGACACTTGTTGCATAATGAACAAATCAATCTTTCCCTTGCCCTGTTCTGCACTTACCCTGGAGAAAGAAAGTGCCCCACACCTCCCACGAGTCCAGAGGTTTCCCTCGCCCTGGAAAGGCCTGCCCTGTCCCCTCCTTCCTTTGTGCTCCTTCTGTGCTCAGTACCTCTTCCCTTCCAGAGCACTTCCTTTTTTATACAGTCTGGGAGGATCTTCATCTGTCTTCATCTCTGGAGGTCCCTGAGTGACTTCATGTTAGTCCAACACTCAGCCTGGCCTATGCTCACTGGCATAAACCCTTCCCCTCTCTGCAAGCTGCCTTCCTCCATATTTCCTCCATACTTGCTCTTCCCACCTGATTGGAGAGAGTAACAGCAATAGTGTTAATGACCACAAGGCTGGGGCCGTTCATACCCACAACACCTCACCAGGCCTGCTCCAGTAAAGGAGGTTGAGACACAGCTGATGGAACTCACTGTCCACACCAGTGCTCAAGTCCACAGCCCGTGTGGCCACAAAGGGCATGCCCTCCTCCAAGTTCAGACAGCTCCTGCTGCAAGTGCAAGGCATTGTGAGACAGGTGCAGATACCTCCTTCTAGCCATCTCAGCCAGGAAGGGGTTGGTAGAAGGTAATAAAAAGACGGCACTCTGGCTGGCAACCACACTAAGGAATGCTCTGAAACAGCAAACGGCCTTTGATCTGCCTCGGTCAAGCAAAGCATTTGCGCTTCACATAGTACCAGACAGGGTTCCCAAAACAAACATCCATGTCCATAGGAACTGGTCCCCCTATTATTTCTCCCTGCTTCTCTCCCTTCTCCTGCAGTGAAGCAGTTAAGATGTCACACAGGGGGGCAAGACCCCAAAGCTAGGTGATCAGGGATGGCCCACGCCACACCTCCTAGGCTCTGGAAGGCACCACAGGGCAGCCAGTGCACACAAGCTAAACAACAATGAGACCCTCTCCCCTAAGTTCCAGATCCTCCCCTCAGGAGGAAGCTCTGTGCAAGTCAGAGAGGCAATTGGTGACACTCAGCTTCTTGATGTGGCCTGTTTGGTCCAGGCCATAGCTAAAGTCTTAGAAACCTCTGTCAAATCACCATGCCACCTGCGAACAGCTCAAGCCAGCTTTTGAGGCTGAAGAGTGAAGCACGGGGCTGACACTGTGGCAGGTTAAGCTGCCAGCTGTCATACCAGTTCACAGCCCAGCTACTCAATTTCTGATCCAAATGCCTGCTAAGCACTTGGGTAAGCAGCAGGAGATGATCCAAGTGCTTGGGCTCCTGCACCCATGAGGGAGATGTGAAAGAAGCTCTTGGTTTTGGCCTAGTTGGTGCAATTTGGGGAATTAACCAGTGGATTGAAGATCTCCCTCCCTCTATAATTCTTTCAAATAAAGAAATAAATTGCTAAGCACTTTACAAAGATTGTCCCACAGAGAGGAGTCTAAAATATCAGCCCATCACACGGAGATGGGGAGACAGGTCTAGTGAAGTGATCTCCCCAAAGTCATGCAGCAAGGAAATTATTAAGCCAGAAATAAACCTCCAAAGCGCATTCTCTTAAACCTTGAGATGTCCTGCTTCCCTCCATACAAGCCCTCATTCTTTATCAGCCTACAGCTGGGCAACAGGCACAGAACTGCAGGGTCACTTCACCAAGGTCACGTTAAGCTCATCAGCACCAAACGAACAACCAGAAGTTTCTCCTGTTCTTGACTAGAATATTCACACCTAGGCCAGCCGTCCTCCCTCCCACTGCAAACCACTCCATTGCCACAAAAGCCAATTCCAACCTGCAGGCCACCGAAGAAAGATGCCAGCCTGAGAACAGGAGCTCACTCCCTGTCTCTAGGTCTCCTTCCCTTCACTGTACAGCAGGGCTCGCTGGCTCTCTCTGCCCTTGTCCTGTCTGCTACTGTCCCCAAAAAATGGACTCAGCACTGAGGAAGCCTGGACACGAGGACCTCAAGCCTCAGCACAAAATAAGGCATCTGCCTGTTACCTGGCACTAACCAGGGACTGGCCTCAGAGACAGTCAAGTTCACCCAGTTTGGAAACAAGCCATGCCTCTGTTCAAGAAGTCAGCCCATTGTAGCTAACATCTCCCCTTCTCTCTCTTTCTCTCTCTCTGGCTTCTAAATCCAGAAACTTTCTCAAAACAGGCACATGCAGAGAGAGAGCCTCACATATTACAAGAGTCAAAGCCATCTCATCAGGCATCCGAGGTCTACACTGGCTCCTAATTAATATTAACCCTCCAAATCACAGTCATGCTCAGAAGACCTCGGATGAAGAGACACGGGGCGGGAGGGGAGTCTCCAATTTTCTTTTTACTTCATCTGGAAAATTAAGAGCACTGCTGATTTGAACGAGAAATCATCAAGGAAAGCAATCACAACTCCACACGGCCCGCGATCAGCGGACTTGGACGTGTAACCCACCACGTCCACGGGCTGAAATTAAAACAACTGTGGCAAGAATAGCAATGATGGCGTGAGTCCATCCCGCCTTCCTCCGTGGAAAACAGAAAAGCCCTACAGAGGATCCAAAGCAGGTCAGGCAGCAGAGCCTCTCATTTGTGAAAATAAACCATAGAAAACTGGCCAAAGACTTCCCAAGAAGATGCACTCCCCCTCCAAAAAAAAAAAAATTCCTCCCCTCAAAGGGCAATGTGGAAGAGAGAACCACAGGGAGGAGGGGCTCATGAGATCCGTACGCCAAGCCCAACACTTATTTGCCTTCTGCATTAATTACAATAAACTGCTTCATAGCCTAGCGACCACTTAATGAAGCAGCGAATATGGCTTTTTCCCTATAATTAGTCAATGTAATCCACCGCTAGCTCCCTCCTCCCTTCCCACCCTCCACACACCAGCATCCAGCACGCCCCATCCCTGCCCCAGGCCCACTTAGAATGACAATCTAGCTCCCAGTTGCCAGCAACATCCAGTAAATTCCATCCAGTAGACTCCAGTGAAGGAGACTAACTTGGAAAAGAGCCAGGTTTCCTGGACCCAGGCTACACCCTAAGGTGTCTTGAATGTGCTCCCAGTCCTGACAATAGCTCTTTGGGTTGGTTCTCTCAGACCAGTGGCTGGGAACCGTGGCTGCTTTCTGGGGAACTTATTCCACTTGTCCAATGGAGTTCACAGATTTATCAAAATCTAAGGGTCCACATCCCCAAGCCAAAGGTTCCTATGTAGAGAAAACCCTCCAGTACTGGAGCACAGGAGCTCAGCCGCCACTTGCAGTGCCAGCATTCTAAGTTGGAGTACTGGTTCCAATATCAGCTGCCCTGCTTCCTGCTAGTGTACCTGGAAAGGCAGTGGATAATGGACAGAGGCCTTGAGCCTCTGCCACCAAAGTGGCAGGCCCAAATGGGATTCGTAGCTCCTGGCCCAGTCCTGGATGTTGCGACCATTTGGGGAGTAAACTAGAAGATGCCAGATCCATTTCTCTCTGTGTGTGTGTGTGTGTGTGTGTGTGTGTGTGTGTGTGTGTGTGTGTGTGTGTCACTCTAATAAACAAATAATTTTTTTAAGTGGTAACTCTCACCTCATCCCCAGGTTTTCTCTCCTTCCCTTTCAACTGTCCTCACCCAGAGCTGGGCTCCTCCCTTTCCGAGGTCACTGCCTCCTTCAGAGCCTGTGTGACCAGTGTCCACAGAGCCTCAAAGGAACAAAGGACATTCAAATGTTGAAGACACAATATAAGGTTCCTGAGTAAAAGCAACTATCTCCCCAGCCTAAAAAACACAGATTTTATGAAACAAAACCTCACAGCCAGCGCTTACAGGCACCTCCCTTGATGACCCATCTTGCTCTTCTGGCATTCAGGGACCTACCTGCTAACTCCACTTGTCCTCAGCTCAGGTAAGGTCCTAACACTTCTATCTTTCAACTTTCAAGAGTTTCAAAAAAAAAATTTTTTTTCCTTTAGCTATAGGGAAAAGAATGGAACATTTTCCAAGAGTCACCAAGACACCTGATACCTTCTTGATATTGCCTCATTTAGCCCCACAGCTCCAAGGCCTTCATTGCTTTAGGTGCACTAATGAGATTCAGAAAGGTTGAGAGACCTCCTCCAGGTCACAAACTTAGGGGCAGACTCAAACTTCAAACTTTGTACTCTCAGAGTCCAAAGCTCGTGGTCCCAATAAGCCACATGCCTCACAGATTACAGCATGTGCACCTATCAGTAGCCAAATGACATTGCGATCCACTCAGGCTGAAGGTATTGCTATGCATACATACATGTGCATGTGCTTGTATATGTTTATATTTCCCAGACAGTTTGTAAGAAAAACTGCCCATGCAGTCAACTATGGCACTCTCAACCTTTTTCCACTGCTAAAGCAAGCAGACAGAAAACATTTAGTCAAACTGGCCACAGGACAGCATCGTGCTTCCTAGTCCCTTGACCATGTCGTAATTCACACAATCCACAGGACATACTATGCACAGATGCAAACTTAAGTACGTTATTATGTTAACTTGTATATAAGCAGCCTTTCCATTCTCTCCATGTTCCAGACAACAAAACTAAGGCACAGAGGATTTGGGTAGCTTGCCAAGGCCATGTGACTGGCGAGTAACAGAGCAAGGACCCAAACTAAGGGAGTCTGGCTCCAGAAGCCAATGACTTATTCCACCTGAACAGAAAGCAATGAATAAATAAATAAATAACCTCAGTGGTAATAACTGGGGAGGAAAGGGGATAGGTGTCTGTCCTAGTGTTTGAGATGTTACCATCCCATACTGAAGTGCTTCCTCTTCTAATTCCAGACGCCTGTTCATGCCAACCCTGGAAGGTAGCAGTCGATAGCTCAAGTGGCTGGGTCCTTGCTATCCACAAGAAGATGTGGATTCAAGTCAAGGCTCCAGGTGTTAGCCTGGCCCACCCATGACTGTTAGGGTGGGAGTGAGCCAAAGGATGGGAGTTCTGTCCATCACTCTGCCTCTCTTCAATGCAAGGTGAGCAGATGGGCTGAGAACGGGACTACATTCACTGTTTTGTTTCCCCATATTCTCAGAGCCCAACTTGTACAACACTAAGTCACTCACAAACCAGCATCAAAATTCTTCCATCACAATTGCTCCCATTCAACTTCTTCCAGCAAGATGGAGTGCCCTGGAGGCCACAGGAGTGCCTCCTGTGGTCTTAGGCAGCATTTTAAAGCCTTGGTCCAGTGGCAGATGTTGGAGGACACTCGAGTTACACTCACAAGAACTTCCCCAACACTTGGGGGCTCTGAGTGGCCCTCAATGAAACTATCGTCCCATGAATTCAGCCACAGCCACCCTGCTGGGACACACAGCAGATCAGCTCAGGTTCAGGCCACCCTCCCTAAACAGTTGGGGAAAAAGTGACTCTTTCCATGGAACCTTTCACTCAAATCCCCTGGAATCCCACAGAGGCAGGGTGGTAGGGAGAACCCTCAGGAAGGAGTGATGAGAGGTAGTCACGACACACAGATGTAGCAGTGGGGCAGACACAAGTCCAAGTAGGACTTAGTTTCCCAGCAACTTGAATTGAATTCTTTCTGCAAGTGCAGCAGAAAACTCCATAATGACCCATCCTACCCCACAAGGTCAGCATGTTCAGTGGGATATGGGATGTGCATGGATGTGAATCCAAACCTTGTGTCTGCAGGGAAACACGGAAATATATCCAGAGATTCTTATTTTCAAAGCAAGGAAGGAAGGCATTCTGCCATAATCAGCTTTCCTACCCCTATTAGTACAGGAAAACAAGTTCTGAACCTGGCTCCCTAGTGAAAAATGCAAAATTTGTATAATTAAAATTATACTTGTGAAATTCAAACACACTTTAATTTCCTAAGGGCCCCCTAATCAAGTCAGAAGTTCTTCCCAAAACCAATTATCGGCTCTGAAAACAGAGGAGGAAACATATACACGGAGCTGTCTTGGGGAGAGTCACAACCCAATCTTTTCCAAGGTTCACACATCCTAATTCAATCCTTTTTCCCCAGACAGAAGAGATGGTGAGCTGACCAATTGGTTGTTATTAAGCTTTATGTATATAAGTTGCAGTATTTGTTTGCCTCTAGCTACAATTCCAGAGTTATCCCTGAGGGAACTGGTTGAAAGTGATCCTTAAAAAAAAAAAAAAAGAAAAAAAGAAATCAAGTTCTACTAGTACACAGGTCCTTCCAAAAGTTCATGGAAATGGCAACAAAACCTGAGTTTATTTTGGTGTAAAATATTCTGAAATTCAGGCATGTGGGTATCCCCCTCCCAGGGCACTCCAGGCTTTTTTTTTTTTTTTTTTTTGGCTTCTTTTCCTAAGCTCTCTCAGCAAATTTTCCAATGCCTGTCCATCTCCTTTAGAATGCCAAGGCCATGATGAGGAAGGAGAGAAAGGTATAGCTTCTGTCCTAGATAACAGAGCCAAGCACTCTCCAGGTTTTATCTAGGAAATCAGCAATGCCAAGGCAGCACATCCCCTTCCCAGGTAATTTACCCAAAACATTGCAGCTTTTCTTGAGTAACTGGAAATTCTTCTGCAAGAGTCAGGTGAAAATAGACAATATTTTCCAAGATAGACAAAATTTTCCAAAGTATTTAAGAAGCACTTCCTGCCATGTTCCACTTATACCACCAGTAAGAAGTGGTATCAGATCAGTCTTTTGAGTGGAACAACAACAGAAACCAAACCAAACCAAAACAAAACAAAACAAAACAAAAAAAAAAAAAGGAAGGGAGGGAGAGAGAGAGAGAAGAAGAAAGGGAAAGAAAAGAAAAAAAAACGAAAAGAAAGAAAAAGAAACCTGTAGAGCAATAAGTTTTCTCCTCCCCTCTCTATGGAATGCATTCTGGAAGGAAGAACACTGCCTCCTCACACAGTTGGCCTTCCTCTTCTAGCAGTGCCCAGCTCCATGATCCTGGCCTTACCTGCCATCCACCCAAACTCCTGTAGGTACCCAGAAAGTAAAGCTAATGTCCTCCTGGCTTAACATGCACATTTTTCGCAGAGGAGAACAGAGGCCAGCTCTCACCCCATGCATGCTGTTTAGAATGGAGAATCCTGCAGCAAATGCAACTGCACTGGGACTACAACTTCCATAGGAAAGGGCAGTAAACAAAATGGTGCATGTGCACACACACCCATGCAGCAGACAGAGGGGAGCACCCTCAGCTGAGAGCGAGCCATGGGAACAGCAATCCGGCTGCTTCCTCGCTTTCCTTCCACAGGAGGGGTCACCTCATTAATGTCACTCAGCATCACAGTTTGCTACACTAGGTCTTTCTGCACTCCGCTCCCGTGGGCAGCCCCACAGCCAACCTCCATTGTAAACCTCTATTCTTTGGGAAAACCATCAAAAGCTTTGATTGGAGTAAAGAAAAAACTTTTACAGGGCCTCCCTTCTCACTCCTTCCCCTCCTCCAGTGCCTTCTCTTTGGTGCTTTATTCAACTTCACTACACACACAAATCATGCTCTGAAAGTCGTTTACAATATGTCAGCTTAAAAAGAAAAGAAAAAAAAAAAAAGAAAAGAAAAAAAGATTGCAGGGACCAACAATTGGCAATTGCCTGAAGAGAGGAATTCATTTCAGTGGAGGATATGGATAGAGCCCTGAATACATTCCTACACTGTTTCCTGCCCTCCAAAACAATAAAAATGCAAAAACCCAGAAGCAAGAAGGCCCGGTGGCCTGAGCAAGCATCTCTTGACCCCCAAGGAATGTATTCCCTTGGAACTTCTCAAATACGCTCTGCTTGGAATGCATCATCAAGACCATTTTATTAGATTTTTCTAAACCCTTGAAATTGTCACATAATTGAAACAGAAACAGCAATTTAGAGCTCCAAATAGATTTCTTAAAAAGACAATGCTGGGCCCAACACCCATTCCCCACTTCTTTGGCCACTCTCGCCCCTACCCTAAATTTAAGGCCCTTGCACACAAAACCTTCTTTATCGTTTTAAATCCATGCCTAACACAAAAGTTACACATTCGCCTAATGCCTTCGATTTCAGGACATTTGGGAGAAACTCATCCCAGACAACAGGCTAAAAAAAGAATCCATTAGCATTAACTTGCCTGTCACAGCCAGTGACAAATAAATGAATGTGATGCTTTCAGATCAGTCATGGGTGGCACTACCCCCAGGCAGACGGAAGATCAAGAATGGGAGAGAGCAGGCTCTTAGGGAGTCCTCTCACTCTCACACCACAGCCTCAGCCCTCTCCTAGTGGCTTGCCAGGGTCTCACTCTCAGGGACGGCAAAAAACATAGGCATCAGATGCGGCAAAGGAAACACACTGCTCCTGCCCACCAAGCACCCTTAGCACCCTCCCAAGCGAAAGGTGCCTGCTATCTTGCCTTGCAAGCCAGGACCCCATGAGCAGGCCAAGTGACCAACACAGAATGTTCCAATCTCAAGGTGTTGTTCTATCCATCACCCCCAGAAAGGGGCAACGGTGTCAATCACCCACAAGCTGCCAGGGATGGTTCTCCCAGGATGTAGGACGGGCAGTGCCTGTGGGAACAGCAACATATAACTAATGCTTAGAGATACCTGCAAAGTGCAGTTTTTACTCCATTCAAGTTGTCTCACTGAATCCCCAAACAATCCTCCTCTGCTGTGGGTGCTGCTCTTTTCCCCATTTAACAGACACAACGGGAGACTCAACATCACGAAGTGATTCGTTCAAAATTCTATGCTTTGGGAAGCATCACTTAACTGTGCTGAACAGGCTCTTAGAGAACAGGTGATAGAAAATAACTTAAAGCTCCTTGACCAGGCTGGAACAGGGTCTCCTCAGCCTGAGTGTTTCACAGCAGTCAGCCCAAGTGTCAGAACTCACATTCTTTCCATTCATGTTCTTCTAGTGGTCCAGAGCAACAGGGCCTTGGCATTGGTTGGACTTTAACCTAAAAGTTCTGAAGTCCTAGGAAAGGGGTTTCCCCTCCCAGATGCCAGTTTATCCATCGAGTAGAGATAACACTGCAAAACTATAAAAGACTGGGCCTGGTGCAATGGCTCAGTGGTTAAATTCTCACCTTGCATGCTCAGGGATCCCATATGAGTGCTGGTTTATATCCCAGCTGCTCCACTTCCCATCTAGCTCCCTGCTAGTGGCCTGGGAAAACAGTAGAGGATGGCCAAAATCCCTGGAAGCCTGCACTCATGTGGGAGACCTGAACAAGGTTATGGCCATTGTGGTCATTTGGGGAATGAATCAGCAGACAGAAGATATTTCTTTCTCTCTGTAAATTTGTCTTTCCAAGGAAAAAGAAATAAATCTTAAAAAATAATAATAATAAGACAACAAAGAAACAGTGGAAGTATTAAGATACAGGACAGTGAGGATCCAGAGGCTTATGCCTCTGTTAGTACAAGCTCACAATACAGAACCATCAGTACTTCAAACTAGGAACTTTCTTCTTGATTATTCAAAGTCTCAGAACTAAAACAAAGAAGTATGGCAGCCAGACACCACTCACAAAGTTAAGCTTCCATTGGTCGAAAGTTAGTGCAATCCATCCTCCAACGAAAGACAGACCTGAGAATACCATCTCATATATGGGACCTGGGGCTATCTGTCCCAGGTGGACCAATGAGCCAAATCAGCTGCTGCAACACTACACAGGTGGCTCAGCCCGAAGAGCACACACATTCCCCTGTCACACCACAAGGAAACATAAAGAGCTTGATTCCAACAAGTCGTGCTTCCCACACAGAGCAGCCACCAGCAAAAGTGACCCCACACAGACACCACTTGCAAAGCCACAGGCCAGGGGCTTACAGTGAGCCAATGACACACATGTGGGCATCCCGCAGGCAGTTCGTGATTCTGATACTGAGAAACGACATCTGTCTATGCACCGACAGGTCATGATCACAGCTTACATAAGGAGAAAACACAGAATTGGGAGATTTTGTTTACATCAAGTCCCTCATGAAGAAGGGCATAAAAGATGAATGGAAGAGAAGACAGGCTCCTTGTAATCTGCCATACAGCTGGCAGATCAGCTGCAGTGTTGGCCATAAGCACCATTCCTAAGCAAGGGTCTGGAGCCGGAGAGCACACGTGGATTGCAACTTAAAGGAGCAAAGTGTCCCCCGGGAAGTCGTCAGCTGTGGGCCTGTCGCTTACCCCGGCTTCTACACAAATCCAGAGACTCTCATGGACCTGTTCATGAACATGTGCATGAGTGGGCACGTGCATGCACACACACACACACACACACTCACAGAGCAAATTCCTAGCACCAACATGCCAAAGAGAACCACCTTGCTTGCTCTGCCTGCCACTCAAGGCCTCCCAGTCTGACCCCACCCTCCTTTCCAAGCCTCATCCTGGACACCCTCTGAGGCATAGCATAGCCTGACCTTCCCTCACAGCAGGAAGGAAAAGCTGCACTCCTGCCATTTCTCCTTCCTCTCTGTTCTAGAGGATTTGGGGCAAAGACCACCTCCTGCCAGCAGCTCAGCTCTCCCTTCCTAAGTGCTGGCCCTCCCCTGAGGGAGCTGCTCACCTCCCTCCCTGGTTCCAGCAGCCTCCTCCCAACCACATCTCCTGAATCACTGCACATCCTTTTGTTCTAACTGCAAGCCTAAGGATATGCAGTGCAGGTGTGAGAGTTAAGGGCTGGGAGGGTTTGTGTTAGTTAAATATGCTCATGCCCTTGGACTTCATTGTCCAGCGAAGGAAACAAGACATGAATGGAATTAGCACAAAACTCAGAACAAAATCCCCACCATGGTCCCCAGTGCAGAACGTGGCAACTGACTGTGTTAAAAGAGAAGGGGCTGCCCCACACCTGAGGGAGCTTTGATGCTCACACCTGACAGTGCATGGCACACTATTCATTGGCTCATAGCTTACTGCCTCTCTAGAGTGACAGATCTGTAAGAGCAGGGCTTTTATTCTGAACCCTGAACCCAGAATCTCACACTGCATGTGTATGGCACAAAGCACCACAAGTTTAAGCTGTAGCCTGTAACTCTGGCATCCCATAAGGGCCCCAGTTCAAATCACAGCTGCTTCACTGCTGATGCAACTCACTGCTAATGCACCTGGGAAAGCAGCAGAAAATGGCCCAAGAGCTTGGGCCCTTGCACATACATGAAAGAGCCACATGAAGTTCTGGGCCCCAATCATTGCAGCCATTTAAGACATGAATTAGGTGGACCAGTGCAGTGGCCTAGCGGCTAAAATTCTCACCTTGCATGCATCATGATCCCAAATGGGTACCGGTTCTAATCCTGGCAGCCCCATTTCCCATCCAACTTCCTGCTTGTGTCCTGAGAAAGCAGTTGAGGATGGTCTAAAGCCTTGGAACCTGCACCCATGTGGGAGACCCAGAAGAAGCTCCTGGCTTCAGATAGGCTCAACCCCAGCCATTGCAGCCACTTGGGCAGTGAATCAATGGACAGAAGATCTTCCTCTCTATCTCTCCTCCTCCTCTCTGTATATCTGACTTACCAGTAAAAAAAATAAATAAATCTTCAAAAAAAAAAAAAAGAAATGAACTAGGGGATGGGAGATCCTCTCTGCTTGTCCCATAAACAAGTCTTAAACAAACAAACAAAATTTCTTTATTTGACAGCGTTACAGAGAGCGGGGGAGAGACACAGAGTGATCTTCCATCTACTGGTTCACTGCCCAAATGGCCACAACAACTGGAGCTGGGCTGGTCCAGAGCCAAGAGCTCCTTCTAGGTCTCCCACTTGGTTGCAGGAGCACAAGCATTGCTTTCCCAGGCACATCAGCACGGAGCTTGATAAGAAACAGAGCAGCTGGTACTCCAACTGGCACTGCAGGTGGTAGCTTTACCCACTACACCACAGTATCAGCCCCTCTCATAAACAAATGTTTGAAAAGGAAAAAAGGTGTTTGGTGAGTGAATGCAACCCCTAATGGTTGGATATGCTCACTAAGTGTTTGCTAGTTCATTACTGCTGACATGTCAAATTCAAACAAAAGCTGAAGTGCCCTGTAAACCTAGGGAAAGACAGTTAACATGCCACTTAACGTTGTTTCTGTCCACAAAGGACCATGCGTGTGGTCAGGGTTAGCTCCCTCAGATCATATGGCTGCATGACATCTTTGCTGCAGGAGTTCATGATGTAGCAGGTGCACTCTATGTGGCTCTACCAGCATGAAACTGCCTAGTGATGCAAGCTCAGAATGGATCCAGTTTAACACAACACATGACTGTGTTTCAGAGAGTAAGCAGGAACAACTTCGGGGAAAGGTAAGGGTTCAGTTGGGTCTTGAAAAATAGGTGTGTTGTACAATGGAGAGGAAGGTTACACAGAGACAGGAAGCAGGGAAGGGCTGCTGGCAGAGAACAGAATTAAGGCAGCGAAAGGCAGAGGAGAAGGAAGACAAGCTGACAGAGACCACCCGGGCCCTTCAAAGAAATGTAAACCCTATTCCTCAGGCCTTGGAGACACAGAGGGTTTCCTCAAAAGGCCCTGAAAATGGGTGCACACACTAAGGATGATGCAAACTTTTATAAAACAGAGTCAAATGAAGATGGGGATGAGGGGTGGGGAACAACATGCACTGAACAGCCACCATGCAGGCTCCTCCAAGCCTAGCTTCCTGCTCTTCCTCCTTTCCCCTGCTGGGGGGCAGAGGAGGCACACCTGTGTGCCAAAACGCACCTGCTGTGTGACACAGCAGCTTCCCTCCTGAGCAGACTGACCTTAGCAACAGCACAAAAACAGGGGAGGAAAGGCAGAATCCAGAAAAGGACATTTGTAGGACACGGCACGCCTCCTCCTTGAGCTGACACCTGCTACTGACTGGAAACACAGGAAGGAGCTGAGGTCACTAACGCTTAAAGTGCTATGCCTCTAATTCTCCCGTGGCCTGGCTGTGTGCTGGGGCAGGTGCGCTGACACTGACACACACACACACACACACACACACACACACACACACACACACACACACACACACACCGCCTGCCTGGCTGGCGCTGAGAACACCTAGTGACAGGTCAGTTAACCGTGGTGGCTGAGATGACGGCTGCACCTCATCCAAGATGGCACACTGCTCAAGCAACCAACCCACAGCAGCTAGGGAAAGCCAGATGCCGGAAGCTCACCCTTCACCCTTGAGCGGCTGCCAAGAAACCACTGTCCCGGAACAAGAAGAATGCAAGTGAAGGTATGTGCCACTGCTGCACCTACCTGGATGTGGGCTGAGGACAGAACTTTCCAGGGCTCAGAAGCCACATCAGAAGTCAAGACAGGAACAGAGGGTTTCTAGCTCAGCCCTGCCTCAACATAATGGTGTGAGCTGGTGCAGCCAACAGAACTGTATTGGGTGGCAGTGGCCTCTACTGTGACAAGGGCAGGCCGGCCCCAATTCGTTCTCTCCATCACTGAATGCTGGCCCTTAGCATCCACTGGCCCTCAGCATCCTTATATTACTGTTCACATTGTTTTTATGTCACTTCACCATTGTCACTTTTTTTTTTAAAGGAATCATTGAGTTGGTCTTTTTTTTTAAAGATTTATTTATTTTATTACAAAGTCAGATATACAGAGAGGAGGAGAGACAGAGAGGAGGATCTTCCATCTGATGATTCACTCCCCAAGTGACTGCAATGGCCGGTGCTGTGCCGATCTGAAGCCGGGAGCCAGGAACTTCTTTCTGGGTCTCCCACACGGGTGCAGGGTCCCAAAGCTCATCCTCGACTGCTTTCCCAGGCCACAAGTAGGGAGCTGGATGGGAAGTGTAGCTGCCGAGATTAGAACCAGCACCCATGAGGCATCCCGGCGCATTCAAGGTGAGGACTTTAGCCGCTAGGCCACGCCGCCGGGCCCCATTGTCACTTCTTAAATTCTATTAAAATAGTCCTCACTACTTGGACACAGCACGATGGACCCAGCATTATGGCTTCATGGCTAAAATTCTCACATTGCACACCCAGGATCCCCCAAGGGCACCAGTTCGTGTCCTGGCTGCTCCACTTCTCATCTAGCTGGGAAAGCAATAGACAATAGGCCTAAGCCTTGGGACCCTATATCTGTGTGGGAGACCCCACAAAAAGTTGGCTTCAGATCGGCTCAGCTCTGACCATTGAGGTCATCTGGGGACTAAACCAGCAGACAGAAGATCTTTGTCTCTCCTTCTCTCTGTAAACCCAACTTTCCAACAAAAATAAAGAAATCTTTTTTAAAAAAAAACAACAAAAAATAATTCTCTGATAATGTCAGCAATATTCGCCGGACATGACTTCAACATGGCTCCCAGCAAAGAGTTTCTGCATTCATTTTCAAAACAATTCCATGCAGTGGGTACTCTATTGTCCTTTTTTAATCCAAAGACTTTAGTTTTCTTAATGTTTGTTTTTAGTTATTTGAAAAGCTGAGAAAGACAGAGAATGGGGAGAATTTCCATCCACTGGTTCATTCCCTCCAAATGCCTATAACAGCCAGGCTGAAGCCAGGAGCCTAGATTCCCACTGGAGTTTCCCAAACAGGTGGCAAGGACTCACACACAGGAACCATCATCTGCTGCCTCCCAGGAAACAACCAGCAGGAAGCTGGGTCAGAAGCAAAGTAGTGAGGATTCAATCATGGGGCCCAGGAACCCAACAACTTGAGTCATCACCGGCTGCCTGCTAGGGTAAGCACTAGCTGAAAGCTGTCGAGAGCAGAGGCACAGAACTCAAATCCCCCCTGCATAATGTGGGCATCCTATCTGGCATTCTAACCACTGAACCAAACACCTGGTCTTTTCCCTCCCTCTTTCAGAAAGGGGAAAAAGGGGGTTTGGAGAAATTTCAGTGATCACCCCATGGTTGCTCCGCTGCAAAGGAGGCAACTTGGAAATAGATTGTAGAAATGAGATCTCTCCGGGTCAAAAGCTGATGCTCTGAGCTTCAGAACATGGGGAGGCAACATCAGGTCTCTGAGGAATCAGCAAATGATCATCCCCCTCCCCCGGGGGCTGACAGAGTTTGACAGCAAGGGGTGATCACCTCGGCATGTGATCACCTTCTCCTGTGGACACTGAAGAAAAAAACAATTGAAACAATTGTCCCACCCACCTTCCTCTGTGCCTGAACATCCTAGTCAGGGGCCCACTCAACAGCACAGGCAATATTAAAAAAAAAACAAAAAACTTAGGGAGGAAAACGGCAACTTGGAAGGGTGGGGAATGTTTTTCAAGTTCAAGGATAATTGAGACAGACACTAAGTTTCATCTAGACTCCATTTTTGCACAAAGATCTGACCAAGTCTCTTGGTTCATCCACACAAGAACCTACAAACTCAAGAAAAACTCCGGCAGGCAGTTAACAAATCTGCCCAAAAGGAACAAAAAAAAGATATGGCGTGATCCTTCCTCATCACCCTCCCTTCTCCGATGGCTTCGCATTGAGCCAGCTTTTTAGAGCAGCGTGACTACTTTAATTTTATAAAACATAACCGGGCCAGGGTAGGGGGAACTCGTACATTATTTTACAAAATGAAAAAATCATCTGGAGAAATAGGAAGATCCAGGATGGACCTATCTTCATCTCTGATCAAAATGAGCTTCACTAATTAATGTGCACTGGTCCGCACTCGTCCCCGGACCAGTTCACACAGACCTGTTATGCTTCATCCAAGATGTGAACGCATGTATCAGAAGCAGATTAGCCTTTCCCTGGCTAATCATTAAAATTCTGTTCAAAATAGCTTTATTTATGTGATATATTAGAGACTTTTCTGATCATACTCACCCAGAGTGTGTTCTATGCTGCCACGGGTTTTCTTTCCTATTAACTTACAGCTTCCCTCTGATGCCCTGGCGACCAGTCCCCCAATTTCGTAAGAAGGGACCACAGATGGGGAAGAAGACACCTTCTCTCACCCTGTTCCCATGACCACACCACACAGCTCAACAGCTATCAAACTGCCTCCCTAGGGTGCAGCAAGCCCTGAACCATAAGCACACGTGTCCTGAGAGGCAGAACTAGGCATCCCATCTCTCAATGGGATAATATCACAGCAGGGAGGCAAGTACCCCAGGCCCAAAAACACAGGAGTTCAATTCCCTAAGATTCTGGGGGTAGCTTTGCCTCTCACAACCTACTGACCCCTTCCTTCCCCCAGTGGTATGGTGGGGTACAGTACCCTGAGGTGTCCCCCAAACCCTCCAGAATGACACATAAGTAAAAGATGCAGTTCTGGAGCTCAGCTGCCTGGTGCGTCTCCTGCACCACTTCTCGATTCACCTGTACCTCAGCCTGCTTCTCTGTCAAGTGGAGATAACTCTAACTTACACAAATGAACCAAAACACATCAAGCCCCTATAAGAGGGCAGAGCACATAAATTCATCTCCTTTCTATACTCGGCCTCTCACAGGACTGCTGTAATGGCCTGAGAAAAACAGTAGCGAAAACAAGTTACATTTAAATGTTAGTGTTGTGTACCTCATCCTTTCTATTTTTTAAAGCACTGTTCCTTCTCAATGTTATTTCATTTGCACAAAAATTCTATGAGATGGGGAAACTGAGGCTCAGGGAACTTGAAAGAATCTGCCCAAAATCACCTAACAAAAAAACTTGTGAACAATGAGTCAAACAACAAGGATGTGATGAGTCTCAAAGCCCTTACAAAATTCCGCACAGTTTTACGCTTCATGAAAGTTTCAGACAAAATGACAAAATAAAAAGCAACAACAAAAAGTCTCAGACAGACTATGTCATTGCTCCCATCTTACAGAACAAGAAACTGAGGCTGAAAGGCCAGGCAATGACGAATGTAGGGACGGCAGTCACCAGCGGAAGCAGCTGCGATTCAGAGGCTGATCATAAACAGCACAGTCCTTTGCAAAGCGGCGTGTCATAAAACACAGGATAATATTATTAAATCCCAGGCCTCCACAGGAAAATGTCCTCCCCCACCTGGTGTGACATTAACTCACATCTAAAAAAAATGACAGTTCACCTACACCCATCCCGGACACGGGCTGGGAGGATGGGTGTACACTCTGACAAATCTGAGAAATATTCTGTCCTGTTTTCAAGTTGAATGCATCACTGAAAAACCAAACAGTCCAGCATATTAAAGTGAAATATTGCCATCCTACCTAAAAAAAGAAAAAGGGGGAAAAAAAAACCCTAACCACTTGGGGGAAGGGAACACAGGTCAGACCCACAGATTGACCAAGTCAAGCATTTTTCCAGTTCCCCTTGAGGGTAATCTGATCCCAGCTCTGAGTGATCAGATGACTAACCTGGAAATTTGGAGTTCACACTTATGGAAGAAACAGCAATTCCTCCAAAGTCAGGAGGAAATTCTGCTAATTTTGCGAAACCTTTTGCAATGTGGAGTGTAGAAGGCAACTGCAAGAGGAAAGTCCATCCCAAGTGTGTCCAAGCAAAGAACAGGGAACCGCAAAGGTCCATGAACTCTTATCATTTGCTTAAGCATTCAGGGGAAATGCCTTAAGAAAATATTTCATTATACTAATGAAAGGGGTGGAGGGGAATGGATCCATCACACGGCAGGCTCCAGACCTGAAATTCTCAACATCGCATCCGCAACAGTGAACTTAGTCTTTACTAGCACACAAAGCCATGCCTTCTTTTATACAATTAAGAGGTCCCACTTTGGAGTGATCACGCTGAAAGAAATTAAATCTGCAAAAGCCACAGCAGCCCTCTCCCTTGATGACCTTCTGTGAGAGGCTTCAACTTTCCCCCTTTCCAGAAGAATGCAAGGCCACAAAGGCAGAAAAGCTGTTCCTTCCGATGCTATACAGGGAAGAAAAAGATAACTCAAACGGGCAAGACAAACACACAAGCTGTAGCTCTTCAAGTGTGGCCTTGGGCTTCATGCAGCTGTGGTCGCATGGCCACACCTGGCGAGCTCAGCACAAACGTTAATCGCATACTTTTTCCCAAGCGCGGCCCTATCTCAAACCTTTAATCAAGACATGAAGGCCCACTCCACAAGGTCACAACATTGTCTGAACCTCTCTACCCAGGCGCCACCTCTTGTACAAGTAATCGACCCTGCTGGTTTCCAGTGTGCCCTGATTTATCAAACCAACCTGAAACCAAGACCTTCTGCTCTCAGATGTAGAGCTCTCTGGATCTATGGAACTGAGTTTTCTAGAAGGGACAAGCTATGGTCTAAAATGCTGCTCCTTGCCCCAAATCCTTAAGGTGTCAGACCTTAAGAGGACCCATGACAAAAAGCATAAGAAGGAAATGTTTCACCTTTGCTGAAAGCATAAATAGAACATCCACATAACTCCTACAACATCTGGAGCCATGTTCTCCTGCCATGGTCAAACCTGTCCCCAGTCCCCAGCTGGACACTCAGGACCAAGCTTGGCATGGCTGCAGTGGGTACCCGTGTCTATCTCACAAGGGCCTTTCCTGGAGGACTTTCACTGCCACAGGCTGACGCTCTGAAGCAACGGTGGACCCCAGGATTCAACAGTTCACTGCCAAGGCTGTTTATGACTTAAAGTCTTTGTGACCATCTCTGAACATTACAATCCTACCACTGATTCTTCTACTTACCTTGGGTTGAGCTCGACGAGGAAATGCAACTTTGGGGTCAATCTAGGGGAAAGAAGAACGAAAAAGTCAGAATCGATGAAGCACTTTGAGGAGAGGAGAAAAGACATGATTAATCACCTAATTGTTAATCACTCATTTCTCAGGCTCATAACCCAGCTTTTAGCAACTTCCTAGACAATTAAAAAGTTCCCCCAAAACTGACTGCAACTTTGGCCATCCTTCCTAGATTGCCTCATGAGGTTTTCTGAAATGCCCTACACCATGCATTCCAGAGTACAATGCTCTCAAAAATCCAGAGCAGGTATCATGCATTCCTATTTAGGGAAGGGTTTATCATCTACAAACACTGAGAACGAAGTGGTGCCTGAGAGAAGACAGGAGCATCATTCGCACTGGAGGAAAAAACCATAATGTGAAAACCAAATGTAAGTTTCTTTAGCAGTAGGATATTGGCCAGTCTTTCTTCTCTCAGGTGATAACAACATAGGGAATTACAAAAATGCTGAAAATCAACATCTAAAAACTGTCCCTAACCAGCCAATATCATGCTCAGTTTGAATTAACTCATTTTTGTGAATATAAAGTTATCTAGGAATATTCAAAAATATAATTTGTGCTATAGTTACATCTCAAAAGAAAGTGTCAGAAAACCATGTAATCTGATGGGCTCTCTAAAACCCACCTGGATTTTTTTTTTTAATCACAGGCGCTAAAAAAAAAAAATTCACAAGCAACCTAAACCCAAATTAGAAAGGCTATTACAAGAATTAAAAACACACACACGCACACACAAAAGAAGTCAGAATCTAGCGCAACAAGGAGGGTATTTCCCTACCCCAACCTCATTCCACATAAAAAAACATCTTCACTCCCAAGCAAACACAGGCCGAGTGCGTCACTCTCAATAAGGGACTGCACTACAACGCAAAAGTGATTCCCACAGGACACTTGCATCTAAGCGATTGTTCTGGCGGTGGAAAAAGCTATTGGATAGACAAAAAGGGAATGAATTTTTTTAAGTTCATTGCTGGTTTTCCTTTGCCTTCTAACTCAGAAATCTCCGGGGAAAATTCCACATAGTGAGTGGCATGAATATTGCTACAACTTATTTATTTACAGGCTTTAGTTTTCATAACAAAATTTTCTCTTTTAAAAAAAAGTCAGTGTCTTGTTTTCACTTTTGTCACAGCAGACACACAAAGAATAATTAATGCTCTGGAGAAAGCAGGGGGGTGGGACGTACAGAGTTCACCTGTTCTCCTGGACTCCCTAGACCCAAAGCAGTACCAAGTTTAAAGACCACATCGTGTCTTCTACTTCCTAGCATGACCTGAGAAATGAGCGATTACTTTTCAGAAACTAAAACAGACAAAAAAAAAGATCTCTGATCTAGCAAACTACCCTTTCATAGAGATTAACAAGACTGCATCTACAGGTGTGCCCAGCACTGAGGACAGCATGTCTACAAGGGAAATACAACAGGTGTGGATTTCCCATTCTGGCCCCCCAGGTAAGACAGATGTGTCTTTGCTTCCACGCTCCCCTAACGGATGTTTTAGCCCACCAGTACACAATTGCAGTGAGTCACCTTGGCTGTGGGGTAAAAGGTGCAGAGCAGGTTAAGACCGGGGGAGGTGGGGGGCCAAGGGCTGGAGGGTGCCAGGTGCTGTGAGGAAAGCAAAGCACGACCCCCAAAAAATCCAAAATGACAAAACTGACAGCCAATCGCTGAGTGACCTTAAGATCAGGGTTCCTGGTGCACCCCAAGTGCACGCCCAGCTCTCTCAGGGAGCGGAGCGGTCCAGGTGAGCATGGTAAATCCCCACCTTTTGCACATCCCTGTCAACTATTTTTGTAAACAGAAAGGAAAAAAGGGAAACTACCAAAAAGTAAAACACAAGTTAGTTAGGAACAGCTCTACTTACTGTATCTACAAGTCCTCTAGGAAAAGACTAGAGTACTAATTTGGACGTGAATGGCCGTTACCTAAACAAAGCTTTTAAGGTAAAGGTAAACAAGATCCTCGTTTCCATGTCAATAAACCAACCGCTTCTGCCTCCTGCACTGAACGTTGAAACAAAGTCAAAAGCTAGGTTACTCTAAAGAAGAGAGACCACCACCCACTACACACAGTTACGCAGGGCCTCCCAACACAGAGGAATACAGCTTCCCAGCCAGCACGGGCATGCACACAAAATCCGGGTTCTCAGCAGCCCACAGGGGATGGACACCGGATTCCTGAGCCTGCCTTAGAACAGCGCTCCTCATTATAATATGGCCAGCTTCTCGCAACATCCAGCCAAGCAATCCGTTATCACTCTACAAATGCAATTATTCATGAAATTATTTGAAAATGCAAAAAGCGCCACAAGCTACAATACATTCCGTACAATTTATAAACCAACTTAAGGGTGTGAGGTCTCCTGGGGGCAGAGGGCACACACCTGACCCCCCTGGTTAGAGAAGGAGGGCCAGTTTGCAACACTGATTCCAGTGTGCACTGAGGGGTGCCTGTTCTGTCATTCAAAGTTACAGCCAGCAGGCATCTGGAAGATCGCCTGGTTGTGCTTGTTTTATAGATGAGGAAACTGAGGCCCGGAGGGCAGAGAACAACTTGCCCAAGAAGGTACAGCCAGACCTGGGACACCCCCTCCCAACTCTGGCTTTATTGGCCAAGCCCAGAGCAGCCCAGCCCTGCGTCCCCACATTTCACTCAAGGCCCCTGGGTTTTTTGGTTTGTTTGTTTGTTTGTTTGTTTTTAGGCAGATTCTGTATATACACACTGTGGTGGAAATCCTGGTAGACTCAAATGCAACCTTAAATTTATTACTTAAATTTATTACTAACACACTCTTTCCTCTAACCACTTCTGACCTCCACCTAGAGACTCTCCCCAACACACACAACTGTGGATTCTGAAAAACTTCCAATGCTATACAAATACCCACACTCAAATGAACGGATCTGAGAAGAAAAAAAAAAAAAAAAGAAAAGAAAAAAGAAAAAAATCACTTTGAAAGCCAAGGCCTTAACAGCCTTAGATTTCACTCCATCTGGATTCAGGGCACTGGATGCCCAGCTGGGCCCTGCCAGCGTCTACGGCGCTTCTCAAGCCACTTTCCAAGTCCCCAGGGTCCCCAGAGGAACCTGTTGCCAGGACCCCTGGCGAGCAAACGCCCTCTCCCCTGGCGACCACCCCTTCCCTCGGGCACCGGCGCCGCAGCCACGGAGCCTTCGAGCGAAGCAACCGGCTCCGCTGACAAAGAAAAGTTGCACGGGCTTGCAGGCGGAGTTTCTCGGCGTGGTCCCGGTGTCAGGAGCAGGGCCTCGGCCCAGCCTCCACAGGACGGCCTCGAAGCCGCAACGGGCCCAGGTGGAAAAGGCGAAGGGGGTAAGAAGAAAAAAAAAGAACCCCCCCCCACACACACACACACGGTCACAAGTTTGGAGCCCAGTCGCCTGCCCTGTGAAAAAGTATCAGGCTCTTGTCCCCCCCCAAAAGCACCGGCAGGCGCTGTCCCTTTAAATCGGGCTGTCAGCGCCCAGCTCGTTCCTGAAAAGGGGCGTAGGACAAGCACGGAGAAGCCACCTACCGTCTTGGAATCTAACTCATGGTGGGGCTGACCTAACACTTTATCTACGCTGGCCGGGTCTGCGAACGTGACGAAGCCGAAGCCTCTGGAAGGAGACAAAGGGAGAGGAAAACAAGTCAGAAAGGGGGACGCCGCGCCACAGCCACAAGGCGCGCGTTTACCTCAGCGCGGCGCGCGGCCGGCCCGGGTGGCCCCACGCGCCGCTCCCGACCCTCCCCGCCGCCCCCGGGGACACCAGGGCGCGGGGAGCCGGCTGCAGGCCGCGGAGGTAACTTGGGAAACGCCGCTGCCTCCCCGGGCGAGCCGCCTCAGTTTCTCCTCCTCCTCCTCCTCCTCCCCACCGGCGCTTTCCTCACGCTTTGTTTTATTTCCGAAGAAAGCCCGGCACTCCGAAGAGATTCACTCACCTTTCTAAGGGGGAGAGGGAGGCGGGGGCGCTTAAGAGTTTGGGGAGCTAGGAGTGTGGCGGGATCATTCATGTTTAAAAAAAAAAAAACTATAGGGAAAGTGAATGACGCTGAAATGTCACATTAAAAGAGCAGAAAAGGCGGCGACGGGAGAAATGACTGAAAGCCGGAGAGATGCGGTCTCAGTCAGCACCCGGAGTTCGGCCCCCAATTAACAATAACCCTGGAGGTTAGGCGGGTGGAGGGGCGCCGGCGCAGACAAAACCTCGCGCGGGAGCCCCGCTCTCCATCCGCTCCAGCTACTTCCCAAGTCACCTCCAAAAATAAAGCTCAAACTTTGTTCTCAAATAAAGCCAAAATCCAGAAGGGAAGGGTTTACCTGGAGCGTTTCGTAGTGGGATCTCTCATGACCATACATTCTCTAATTTCTCCAAATTTGCTAAAATAGTCTCTAAGGCTATCTGTAGAGAGAGAAAGAGAGAGATGGGGGGGGGGAGAGAAGGTGTGGAAAAAAAAGCAATGCAAATGTTGATCAAGGACAAAAACCAAAAGTAGTTTTCGCTTGTTATTCTGTTTTGTTTTTTTGCATTTTTTGCACACGCGGGGGAAATTCGGCCACAGAGGTCGCGTAGAGGGCTCGGAAAGGATTTGCTATTTAAAAAAATAACCTTGCACAGGAGAAGTGGGGAAGCCAATGGCCGGTGGGGGGGGGGGGGCTCCGACACCGGGATAACAAAGAGCAATAAAGAAGCCAAGAAGGGGGGGACCCAGGAGTCCCCCCCTCCCTCCCTTACCTGGTGAGGTCTGCCAGCTCAGTCCGCCGATAAACATTTTACTAGAGGGAGAAAACATAACAGAAGTGAACACCGATGTCAGATCGGCCATTTTGACGTGTAACTTACAAAAGCTAAAAGGAAAGCGGGGGGAAGCGGGCGAGCGCGAGCCGGGAGGTGGGGTGGGGGAAGAAGGTGGCGGCGAAACGCGACCCAAAGGTGTGCAACTTCCCCGGGGTGGGGGTGGGGTGCGCGGGGGGCCGGGGGGCGCGGGCGATGCCGGGCTCCGCGCACCGCCGTCCCCGCCGCTGCAAAGGAGAGCGAGCCCGCGGCGGCGCGGTGGGCAGCGGCTGGAAACTTACCCGGGGTCGTGCTGGGAGTCGTTGGCGCTGCCCGAGGTGCCTTGGCTCCCATTTGCCTCCATAGCGGAGCCCCCCCGCCCCCCCACCCCCGAAAGAGCCGAGCCCCACAGCGATCGGAGCGGAGCGGCGGCCGGCTCCGAGCCCCGAGATCTCCGCTCCCTCCTCCCCCTCCTCCTCCCCCCCGCCCGGGCTCCTCCGAATCGCTCTGCGAGCCGCGGAGCCGGGGCAGCGGCGAGAGCCGTCACACGTGGGCTCGGCTTAGCTCAGCCCCGCCGCCTCGCACACCCCCCGTCCCCGCCCCCCCCGCCCGCCCCGGCCCATCCCCACCTCTCCCCCCCTCCTCCTCCTCCTCCCCACCCCCATCTCCTCCTCCGCCTCCCCCTCCTCCCCGCGCACGTGGGGCGGAGTTCTAGAACGTCGTGTAACCCATGCCGGTGACGTCACGCACCCCGGCGCTGCCCCCGCCCGCCCGCGCGCGCACACACTCACACACACACACGCACACACACTCAGCCCCCCGCGGCTGGACCCTGGGGACGGCGCGCGAGCCCGGCGGCGCGAGGGGCGGGGAGGGGGTGCGGACCCGCCTCCCGGTCGGCGGGGCGCGGGACGGCGGGGAGCGCCCCCTGACCCTCCCTCCCCGGCCGGATCACATGGGCCGCTGGAGGGGCGGGTGGCTGGGAGGAGGGGGGCGGCGCGGGCCCGCCGGTCGCGGCTCCGCACCCGGCCCGGGGAGAGGACGCCCCCCGTTGGCCCCCTCACCCCCACCCCGAGTTTGGCCTCTCCATTCAAGTTCGCCGCCTCCGGCCGCCGCCAGGATCCAGGGATGGCTCCGGCCGCCCTCGCTGCCGTTTGCAGCCACACCGCGCAGAAATTTAGGTCAAGGACGTCGGGAGCACACCCACACCCCGGCGGCGCTCGGGGCGGCCAGGACGCCCCCCAAGCTCCGAGGCTCGAGGACGGCGGAGACCCTGGCGCACACACAGCAGCCGCTAGTTTTATTCCCCTCTCGGCGCTGGAAGTTCTCCCCGGCTCTCGCTGCACACCGGCGGCACGGATCGCGCCGCTCCCCGCCCTGCCCCGGCAGAGGTACGAATCCGTGCCCGGGAAAAGGTTATTTTCCAACTTTGAGAAATCGACGGGGTTCCAGCTGGAAAGTGCCGGAGAAAGGGTTTCTGTGTGCGTAGGGATAACGTTTTAAAATATAAAGAAACAGGTTTGCAGGGGGTCAAGGTCAAACGAGTGGACTCGAAAAGCAAGCACGTTGCCCATGGTGAGAACCAGCTTGGGAGCGTCTGCAGGGTGGCAGAGAAGGGTTGTGGGTTATTTTTTCCCCCTGTTCTTGTTTTGTTTTGTTTTTCTTTTTGCAAGAAACCGCACTCCAGCCCGCCCGCCGTATAGTTGATGATTTCTCAAGTTACCCAGCTTGCCTGTGCGGAGATAATAAAATGCAAGAGACTGCAACAACCCGAGACCCCCTCATGACCCGAGGAGGTGGCTGTAAAAGTGGCTGCAAACTCACCCTGCCACCTGGAAAGCAGCGTGCTGGGGCAGCATAAGTCCAGGCACACAGGAGGCGCTTAATAACGGCTGCTTTCACCCGCCTCTGCACACGGAAAACTCCAAAAAAGACCACGTTTGTAGCTTCCCTAAGGCATTGCGGACTCCAAGCTGGCCAGCTTCAGGCTGGATCCAATTTATGGGGTATTGAAAACAATACGGATGTAATTTTCCTTATTGTTTTAGGTCATTACAGTACACTGAGTTAATATGGCATGAGGGGGCAACATAAAGTTGTGGTTCATCAAATGCTCAGATTAATGTTAAGCATGAATTGATACTCAATTAACACTTTTCCATTAATTTTCATTGGATTAGGAGACAATACAAAACACTCAACACCAAACTGCAACAGATCCACTGCGAGTCTTGACAAAGCAGAATGCTTGGAAACTCTGCACCCCAAAGCCTTAGGTGACCAGACTTAAACCTCGCTGTCCCCAGAATTGGAATAATTACTCCCTGACATGACAGAGGGGATGGGAATAAAGGGCTGAAATAAACAAATACTGTCAATGTCCCTTTTTCATTGCAAACCTATGTGTGTCGTCTTTATCCTCAACCATTGCTTACTATGATGTTTGGAAGCTGCTACGAGGCTTTAAACCACAAACCTGAGTGTTTCCTGCCACTTCAAGCTGTTTCCCAAATCATGTGGGAAAAGCCAGATGATGGTTTATTATGATTATTTATTCTCAAAAACAAAATGCCAACAACAGAGCTAATTGGATCGCATTCAGGACTTTTTACAATAGAGCCCCAGACCGTCCCAGGTTGCAAAGGCCTTTCCTATTACAATTCCTTGTTTTACCCCACAAGGACCTCAATGATGAGAGACGTTCCCCATACTTACCAGCCACCTCCTAAGGGCGGTTCTGACCCGGAGCCGATGCCACTGCCTCAACAGGGGAGATGTGTTCTGGTTCCGAGGCACAGAACTACACAAGCTGACAACATGAGCCAAATTGGACCTCCCAGGAGGGCAGAAAGGGCAGTGACCAAGTTGGTGGATAAAGAAGGAAGGGCTCTTCTGGCTCTGTGTCTCCACTGCGTTGGGGTATTTAATTTAAATGCGGGACATTTTCTCTTCTGCTCGGGAATTCTGTGAGTTTTGACAAATTGCAAATTCATGCAACCAGTGCATCAAGATGCAGAGCAGTCCATTGTCACCCACACTGCCACTTGGCACTTCATTCTTTGTAATAGATGGTGATGGGGATTTTGTATTTCTCCTCCAGCTTGCTCACTTCCCATAGCCCCTGATTCAGGAGAGAATTCCAGTGGGGCAGTGTCAGTCTCTAACCCGCTCGCAGTGTCCACATCTCACGACGTCCTTGTTGTTGGGTACTACCTTCTGGAAACTCCAGAAACCTGCCCTCCCTCCCGCCTGCCCTTCTCCATCTCTTTGTCCTGACTCCCGCTCCTTTCAGTCCTTGTGTTGATCTGCAGCCCTCACTTCTCCTCCAGCCACACTCCCTCCCTGGACAGCCTCTGTGCAGGGGAGATGCTGCCGAACTGCACAGAAAGAGCTCCTGCTTCTCACCTTCCCCAAGAGCTCGCTCTAAGCTGTGGTCAGTTTTTCACTCACCCCCTCCACTGAACCAGCTTACTGAGATTCAAACTCAACAAGTGGCAAAACACCCCCAGCCTCGTTCCCCTGTTTTATAACCCCATTTATCACTGAGTGAACTGGGGCTCCCTGCAGACCACAACACTGAACTCTCTCCCTGGCCCCCTCGTGAGGACATGAGGTTCTGTGGATTTCACCTTTCTTTTTCTTTCAAATTTATGGTGGTTGATTTTTAACTATTTATTTCCATTTCCTTAATGGTTAGAAATCTCATGTTTTTTTATTTTATTCTTGAAAACATTTTTATACACTTTATTATTCTTCAAAGAGTTTGTCCGAACTACCTAGGTTTCCAAACGTATTGACAAAATGCTGCTTACTCATAGATTTAAGTATGTTGATCTCTGCTTGGACCTGTCTGTAGTGTCAGGGTGTCGATACCTATCTGGCTTTATCCTTTTCTAGGTCTGTTGTGCCACAGATCTGGGTTTTGTTTTTGTTTTTGAGAAGCAGGGAGACAGAAATATTGAGAGGTCCCATCTGCTTGGCCACCCCCAGATGCCTGCAGCAGCATGGGCTGGTCCGAGCCAAGATGGAGAGGTGGGAAATGCTATCCAGGTCTCCCACTCATAGGAGCTGTTATCACTGTGTCCCACAGTGTGCACTGGCAGGAAGCTGGAGTCATGAATCACACCCAGACACTTGGATGTGGAATTACTTAAATCCTAAACTGCGCTAAACAAATGCCTACGCCTGAAACTTGCTTTGGTCCAAGGTCGGTGTTTGTAAGTTTGAAAAGAACTCATGTGCTTTAATCATTAAGAGTAGCATTCTGTATGTGTCTGCTAAGTAAGCATGGTAACTGTATCAGCTTGATTTTCTATAGCTTGCCTAATATTTTGTCAGCTTGATCAATCACTTTTTATAGAGGTACATGAAAATTTCTACATGGCTGGAATTTCTAGTTTCTCCTTGTAAATCAAATTTTCTCTCTCTCTCTCTCTTTATATATATATATATATATATATATATATATGTTTTTAAAAGTTATCAAGTACTTCCCAAAGAACTGTTAAAATCTCCCAAGATAATTGTACATTTTGTTTATTTTCATTTTTGCACTTACGCTTTGTGTGTGTTGAGAATATGTTGTTGGAACATACAAGCTTCGATGTACTGTTTTCATTGTGAATTTTGCCTTTAATGTTGGTACAGGTGCTCATTACCGCTAATGCTTAAAAGTCTGCTGTGCTGAAGTTAAAATAACTGCTTGTATTGTTATCCCTTGCCATGTGTATCTTTTTCCATCCTGTAACTTCTCTATGCCCTTATATTTCAGCGAGGTGGCTTGTGGACAGCATATAGCCGACTCTGGTTCATTTGTTCTGGTAACTAGCAGTTTTAGTCCATTTACATTTATTGTGTTTGCTGGTTTCTTAACAAATCTTTGGGTCACAACAATATATTAATTACAGTCTCTGGCATAACGTACTGCACACTTGTGGCCCAGTTTTATTTTATTTGTTGACATTATGCACACCTATAAACTTACTGTTCAACCACAGGAATGAAACAGAAACAGTAGCTTACATGTCACCTGTACACTTCTGTCCATATCATTCCTTCAACTGAGGTAACCACAACCTGAATCCTGTTTATATTTTGCTTTTAAAAACATTGTATCACATATGTTCATGACTAAAATAATGTACTGTTTTATTTATTTTTAAGCTGCATGGAAAACTCTGAAACTTACTGTTTTATACAACCTGGAATTTGTAAACACCAATGTTACTGATGATATTTGTTCTTTTCCAAACTTGTCTAAGGTTCCATGGCATGACTCTCCCATACTTTAGCTTTTCCTCTTTTGATGGGCCTTTTTAAGTTTCCAGTTTTTGGCTGTTATAGTACTATCAGGAACAGATTTGTCTTCTGATACCTATGGGTCTAAATTTCTCTTTGGAGAGATTGTTGGATCACAAGACGTGTGATGTGAAACTTTTTTTTTTTTTTAAGATTTATTTTATTTTTTTTTTATTGGAAAGGCGGATATACAGAGAGGAGAGACAGAGAGGAAGATCTTCCGTCCGATGATTCACTCCCCAAGTGAGCCGCAACGGCCGATGCTATGCCGATCCGAAGCCAGGAGCCTCCTCCGGGTCTCCCATGAGGGTGCTGGGTCCCAAAGCTTTGGGCCATCCTTGACTGCTTTCCCGGGCCACAGGCAGGGAGCTGGATGGGAAGAGGGGCTGCCGGGATTAGAACCTGAGCCCATATGGGATCCCGGGCGTGCAAGGCGAGGACCTTAACCACTGCACCACCGCGCCGGGCCCATGATGTGAAACTTTAAAAAATAAAAATAATGCTAAGGAGGGGCCTGGTGTGATAGCCTAGTGACTAAAATCTTCACCTTGCACACACCGGGATCCCATATAGATGTTGGTTTGTGTCCCTACGGCCCTACTTCTCATCCACCTCCTTGCTTATGGCCTAGGAAAGCAGTCCAAAGCCTTAGGATTCCGTTCCCACGTGGAGAGCCGGAGGAGGCTCCTGGCTGCTGACTTCAGATCAGCTCTGCTGCAGCCATTGTGGCCACCTCAGGAGTGAATCAGCAGACGGAAGATCTTCCTCTCTGTCTCTTCTCCTCTCTGTATATCTGACTTTCCAATAAAAATAAAGAAAAAATAATGCTAAGGAGCTAGCATGGTAACTTACCACCACCATTGTCCCATATAGGCACTGATTCCAGTTCTGACGCAGCAGCCTGCGAGTGGCCTGAGAATGCAGAAGGCCCGTGTGTTTGGGTCCTTGCCACTCACACGGATGTTGGTGAAGCTTCTGGCTCCTGGCTTCAGCTTGGCCTGACCCCGGTCATGCTGACCAGTAGAGAATGAACCAGTTGATGGAAGATTTCTCTGTCTCCCCCCCCCCCCCCCCCCCCCCCCGTCTCTCTCCTGTAACTTTGACTTTCAAATAAGTAAATCTTAAAAAAAAAAAAAGGAATATAAGCTGTTTCTCCAAGTAGAATTGCAGTGTGTGCTCTGCTAGCTATGCATGGAAAGGCTCTCACTCTACTGATTTCTGGAATTCTGGAATGATGCCTTGAGTCTCATTTTAGGTCTCTTACTCTGCTTTCTTTATGAATTTATTTCCTTTCTTTTGATTGACCAATAATTTTTTGTTTCCCTTGCCTCTTTGAGTAATTGAGGAGTTATAAATTCTGTTTCTACTCTCTCAGTGGTTACAGTTTCTGAGCTGTCTAATTGATCTCGTTTTCATACCACTAATTTTAAAAAACACTTTATTTCATGTCTTTTTTCTATCTAAAAAGACGTTTCATTTATTTAAGAAACAGGGAGGCAGAAAAAAAAAAAAAGCTAGGGCCCCAACCCACTGCTTCACTCCCCAAACACCTGCAATAGCCAAGGCTTGGCTAGAGCCGCAGCCAGCAGGACTCAACCTAGATCTCTCATAAGGGTCACAGGGGCACAACCACTTCACCCATGTCCTGCTGCTTCCCAAGGCATCCATTAGCAGGAAGCTGCAATCAGGAGCCAGAAACAAGTATCAAGCTCAAGCTCTGCGATGTAGGGTGCTAACACCTTCCCAGGCAGGCCAAACACCTGCTCCAACAGACCCCTAGGTTTTTGTTTTTTTTCTTAATGTATTTATTTTTATTGGAAAGGCAGATTTGCAGAGTGGAGGAGAGACAGAGACAGATCTTCCATTCACTGATTCACTCCCCAAGTAGCCACAACAAACATAGCTGACCCAATCTGAAGCCAGGAGCCTCTTCCGAGTCTCCCACTTGGGTACAGAGTCCCAAGGCTCTGGCCTGTCCGTTGACTGCCTTCCTAGGCCACAAGCAGGGAGCTGGAAGAGAAGTAGAGTAGCTGGGATTAAAATGGGTGCCCGTATTGAATCCCAGCGTGTGCAAGGTGAATACTTTATCCACTAGGCTACCGCATCAGGCCCAGCATTATTCTTTCAGGGGGGATGGGTAAGACCATTGTTTCCACACTAATATCATTTTTCCCCCATGTAGCTGGGGTCAGGGGAGAAACAAAGGGAGAAGCCCCCACCCAGCCTCCCACCCATCCCAGCTCCCCAGTGTGGGGCATGCCAGACCCCTAATTTTAATCGTCATTTTAGATACAGGCAATGTATTTGCTCACCTTTCTTTGTTTGTAAGATACATCCTTATCTTCTAAGTGCCAAGCCTTTTCCCTGAAACTTCTTCTTTAATAGTTCTTTCAGGAAGGTTCTGAGTTGGATCTGGAGTTCTGTGCACAGAGCACCCTGCGTCAAGCCCCGTTTGACATCAGTGCTCTTCTGAGTAAGCCGTGTCTTCTTAGTTCTCAATTTTGAGATGTTGGCTATTAAATCTAGTTATTGCTGTTTTATAGGAATTCTTTTTTTCTCTCTGGTTTAAGATTTCTCCTTTGGCTTTCTGAAGTTTTAATATGCTATATTCAAATGTGAATGTCTTTTTTTTTAGGTAATTTAGAAATCATTTTATGTCCATAATCATCTTGAGATACACGTTTTTCTTTGCTTGGTCAGCTTGCCTCCCGCTCTGGCCTGCTGGTCTGGTTATGAGATGTGACGCCCCTCCTCCTCCCCAGTGCACCTTGCGTCGTCCAGACTCACCTGTCATCTCTCCCTCTTCCCTCCTGGACAGTGTGCTCAGCCCCCTCCACGCTTATTTCTTTAACAGTGTCTAGCCTGCTTTCAACTCACCACTGAACTTTTCATTTCAACGACTCTACTCCTATATGACCTTTCCAGACATTCTATTTAGTTCTATTTCAAATATATACCATTTTACATGTATGTGTATTTACACACATACGTACGGTATATGTTTAGAATGTCAGACCCTCGTTCTGACATTTGAAGTTCTTAAGGCTTGTGTCTACCACATGTTGCTCGTGGATATCGGATCCACGAACGCCGGGTCCTGTGACACTGAATTTGTGTTTTCTCACTGAGTCTCAGCTTTGGGCTTCTTACAGAAGAATGTGCAGCACGTGTTTTGTTCCAGACTCACGTCAGTGTCTAAGTTGTGAGCTGCTGACTTTCCATCCTCAACCCACGCCGAGACGGGCACATCTCGTGTCCTTGTGCCACCAGGGAGATGACGGAGCTAATGAGTCAGCCTTTTGAAGGTTTTGGCTTTCCTGGAGCTTCTCAGTTCCGCCTCCCACTCTGAATGGGCCTCAGCCTCCTTTCCTGCCTGGGGTGAAGCTCAGGCTGCAGCTTCTGAGGCCAGCAGAGCTGCCCAGGCCAGCTCCTCCTCAGCTCACCTGGGAACTGTGCTGTCCTCTCCCTCTTCCTTCTGACCTCTGGGTAGTCTTTCCTTCTTGTGCTGCAAGCCTGTTTCAATGGGTGTGCATTGCATTTTGGCTAGTATTTATAGCTGGTTTGTTGGGGGGGGGGGGGAGACTTCCAAGATGTCTGCCATCTTCCCAGAAAGAGAGCTCGCTTCCCTTTAATTTTTTCAAAGAGTTATTTTAATTAAAAAAAAAAAAAAACCTTTTTTTTTTTTTTGTATTGGAAGGTAGATTTACAGAAATAAGGAGAAACAGAGAGAAAGCTCTTCCATCTACTGGTTCACTCCCCAAATGACTGCATTGGCCAGAGCTGAGCCTATCTGAAGCCAGGAGCCAGCAGCTTCTTCCAGTCTCCCACATGGAAACAAGGGCCCAAACTTGAGCCATCGTCCACTGCTTTTCCAAGCCATACTAGGGAGCTGGACCAGAAGTAGAGCAGCTGGGACAAGAATCCAGCACAAATATGAATTGCTGGTGCTGCAGGCAGAGGCTCGGGCTGCTATTCCACAGCACTAGCCACTCCATATAATTTTTAATCTCTGATTTTAAAATTTTATTACCTTCCATCTCAAGTGCATTTTTTTCCTTAGAGAACTGTGACATCTCAATTTGATTTTTTCTTCCAAATAATTCTGTATCAGTTAGTTTGCATTGGATCCCTGTCAAAAGAGGTAACCAAGGGTCAGTTTAGCTATACATTATAATCATCTGGGTAATTTTTGAAAACATTGATGCCTGATTCCAACCAGGAAATTTGGATTTTAGTGGTTTGGGGGAAAATCTGGGCAGTGGGTTTTGAGGAAGCTCCCTGAGTGAGCTCCCAGAGTTGAACCCAGTTTGTTGGAAACATGGTAAGAACTGGGCTGCACCCCAGAATTTCTGTTTTATTTTGCTGAAGGAGGCTCCCAGGCATCATCCTTTTTTTTTTTTTTTTTTTTTTGTACTATAAGTTCCTCCAAGGATTATAGTGAGGGTCAAGAACCAGAGGTTATCTTGAGCACACTCAGTAAGAGAGTCAAAGTTAAAGTGATTCAGAATTAGAACCAAGAGACTCTGGTCCAGCCACTTCCCTGTCTGTGGAATCGTGCAGCAGACTCCTCGAGTTTCTTCATGGTACAAATTTCTAGATATTGAAAGCTCCCAGATTCAGTGTAAGGCCAGCGAGTCTTCTAGTTGCCCTGGAGGACTGTGAAGAGCATGGCATTTGCAAACCTTGCAGTGATCCATGGGGGAAACCATCCCTGAGAAAAGGGCTTCTTGCTCAAGGTGCTGGAGGTAGGTGGGAGCAAAGCTAATGCTTACCTACCGGTCCAATGGCCATTTCATCGGCTGCCAGGCACAGAGCCTCCTGCCCCTGTAGGAGAGTGTGGGGCATTGGAAGAGGCAGCTTTTGACTTGTGGGTTGTGTGTGGATGCCAAAGCAGAGGGAAATTAAAAGGGCCTGTTGCCTTGCATGTGACATTTTCCTAGTTCCTGGTTCTAAACAGGGGATCACGATGGATTAAATATCTGTACACAAATGTTTTCATACTCCAAGAGGTGGAGCGTGATTTGTGGCCTGTGGCGTGTGAGTAGAATGTGCTGGAAGGGGAAGCTGACTGTCTTGTCTCAAGGAAGCTCAAGCAGCACTGTGGAGACACTGACAAGGAGCTTGGTGGGTTCCTGTCACTAGCTGGAACTCAGGTGCAGAGGCTATGAGTCTGTCCCACCTCACAAGTGTGTCTATGGTCCCAGGCCAGCCTTCAGATGACTGCAACTGTCACCAGTGGCTCAGCTACAATTCTGTGAGATACCTTGAGCCAGAATCACCCAGCTAAGTTGTCCCTGGTTCCTGACTGAATCTTGTGTGAGACAAAAACTTTGCATTTGCAATGATGGAGTTGGGAAAGAGGGGTAATTTGTTAAACAGTGAAGATGACTAACATGGGGATACTTTGAGGTACACTAAAACCAACTGCATAGCCTGGCTTTGACCAGCCGCGTGGCCCAGGCTTGACCAGCCGCGTGGCCCAAGCGTGACCAGCCGTGTGCCCTAGGCTTGACCAGCCATGTGGCCCAGGCGTGACCAGCCGTGTGCCCTAGGCTTGACCAGCCGTGTGGCCTAGGCTTGACCAGGCATGTGGCCCAGGCTTGACCAGCCGCGTGGCCCAGGCTTGACCAGCCACATGGCTCTGACTTGACCAGCCGTGTGGCCTAGGCTTAATCAGCTGTGTGGCCCAGGCTTGACCAGCTGCGTAGCCTAAGCTTGCAACAGGATTCACAGGCTAACATTTCCAGACTGCTTTAGTTAAGACTCTGACCAAATCAACTGCGTAGTAGATATAAAGTAGTGATTGCATATTATTAATGGTATCAGATTGCAACACATTTCATGTTCAATTAAGTGAAATGCTCTTTATAGAGTATGTCTTGGCTCATCTTCTCTTCCCCACTGCACACTTACAAAAGGTCACTGTCAAGATGGAAAAGTATGTATGTGATTTAAACGTCTTGACTCAGTTACTAACAACCATGAGCATGTTTTCCAATTGGAAAAGCAAGATTAATTTCTACTTGCTCTTTTCCACACCATGCCCTTTATTTCCTGTTTGGGATTGCGTTTCCCTGCTATGCTGGGTGCTTCTCTCATCAAAGAATCTGTTCACTTCTTTGCTTTCCAGAACCCCGTTCATCTGACGTTAAACAGAGACCCAGACTTGGCGCCAAAAAACAAAAGCAATTCACATTTTTACTAGAAAATATTTACTGACGGGGGAGGTAAATTTTTAAAGATATTTGTCGAGTAACAGGGGAGAGACAGGGAATGGGGGATGGAGAGGGAGAGATTTGATCTTAGTGGTTCTTTTCCCAAATGCTGGCAACAGCCAGGGCTTGATGAGGCAGAAGCCATATGAATGGCAGGAATTCAAGTTCTTGAGCCATCCTCATCTCCCCATCCCGCTGCCTCAGGCGCATTAATGGGAAGCTGACTTGGAAGCAGAGGCAGGAATTAAATCCCTCCAAGGGATGTAGGCGTCCCACGTAGCAGCTTAACTTGTGCACCACAACACCTGCTCCATAAGTGAGTTTTTGATCATGAAAATTTCACCACCAAGTATAAATTCCATGTGTCAAAATACTGAATTCTTTGTATTTAAATCAGTAAATACCTCCTTTTCCTCAAGACGTATGACTTCTGAGCATGTGCTCAAATTCATTGCTAGTTTGCTTTCTCCTGAGAAAGGAAACAAGCCAGTGTGTAGAAATCCTACATCTGTCTGATACAGGAAAGCCAAGATGCTCTCTTTCTGACAGAGCCATTGCAGGGGGTACAAAATACCTGAAAAGTGTGAAAACAGATACAGAAAGGCAGAGGGCATAGGTTTGACAGAAGGTGAAATTATGTTTTTCAAACATCTTTTACTGCTCTAACATACAAATGTCTTTATAATTTATTTACTCCTAACATTGATACGTTTAGAGATATAAAAGTCTATTTAGTAGAGGAATCGATTCTGTTTTTATTTCTCTTCCAAACTGAGGAAGAAACAATTTTAAGAACATCCCTAATGGAGGGGAAAAAAATGACAATGTTTCCACACACCCCCCCCCTATTTTTTTCCTTTTCCATTTTTACATTACATACAGCTAGAAACTTATGTTGGGATTGTAGTGTTTTATTCCATTTCAAGTCCCTCTTTGTTTTTCCTTGTCTACAACTCCAAATAGCCACATCCAACCAAAATATGTGTCTTATACAAGTCCAGCTAAGGAAGTGCTGGCTTGGGACAGGCACTGTGGTATAAGCAGGTTAAGATGCTGATTGGGCCCGGCCCGGTGGCACAGTGGTTAAGGTCCTCACCTTGAACACGCCTGGGATCCCATATGGATGCCGGTTCTAGTCCCAGCAGCCCCGCTTCCCATCCAGCTCCCTGCCTGTGGCCTGGGGAAGCAGCCGAGGACGGCCCCGGGGCTTTGGGACCCTGCAACCGCATGGGAGACCCGGAAGAGGCTCCTGGCTTTGGATTGGCTCGGCTAGTTGCGGCCACCTGGGGAGTGAATCATAGGACGAAGGATCTTCCTCTCTGTCTCTCCTCTCTGTATGCTCTCTGTCTCTCCTCTCTGTATATCCGCCTTTCCAATAAAAAAAAATAAAATAAATCTTAAAAAAAAAAAAAGATGCTGATTGGAACACCCATGTTGGACACCTGGAAGAGGCTCCTGGCTTCAGACTGGCTCACTGCAGCCATTTGGGAAATAAAACAGTGGATGAAATATCTTTCTCTGTCTCTTCTTCTCTGTGTAAACCGACTTTTCCAACAAAAATGAATAAATCTTTAAAAAGGGGTGGGGCCGGCGCTGTGGCCTAGTGGCTAAAGTCCTCACCTTGAACGCGTTGTGATCCTATAGGGGCACTGGTCTAATCCCGGCTGCTCCACTTCCCATCCAGCTCCCTGCTTGTGGACCAAGAAAGCAATCAAGGATGGCGCAAAGCCTTGGGACCCTGCACCCGTGTGGGAGACCTGGAAGAGCTAGTGGCTCCTGGCTTCGGATCGGCTCAGCACTGGCTGTCGGTCATTGGGGTCACTTGGGGAGCAAATCATCAGACAGAAGATATTTGTCTCTCCTCCTCTCTGTATATCTGACTTTGCAATAAAAATAAATAAATCTTTTTTTAAAAAAGGAACAATAATAGTGATGACATTTTAAAAAGACTGGACTCCTAAGCAATTGGTATCTCTTAGTGTCTGCCTATAGCAGAGGGCCTTTCTACGTGCAGCCAGGGCAGGGAACTTGAAGGGTTACCAAAGGTAGGGTTGGCAGCAAGGCTGGCTCTCCCGTTCTCCCTCCAGTGGCATCTTCCAACTTCCTCCAGGGACACCTCTGCCAGCCTGGCTATGCCCCTCCCCAACCCTGCGCTAGTCTGCATGGGAGTATGGAAGGCACTAATGACAAGCCTCAGGGAACCGGAACTTACAATTCACATTAAAAACACGGCATTGTCTAGCTGCTGTTTGTCATTCTGTCATCATCGTCCTTATTCCTGGAGGTCAATATTTTATTAAACAGCCTTCCTACTGGGCAGTTAGGGAGTCCTCTGCCTGCTTCCCTCGGCTGTCGCTCAGCACGACCTGCAGCCTAGAGGACAGAAGACCCTAGTCCGTACAGGTACAGTCCAGGAGTCAGAGCCACTGCGCACAAGCCTTTCCCACCTGGAAACCATTTTCCCCTCAAGGCAGTCGGGCTTCATCTTCCAGCCCTCCCGTTGTCATCAGTCACCAGCTAAGCTCTTGATGAAAGGTGCCAGGGCCCCAGAGGAAACGGGCCTGGCCTTTTAACTCCCCCTGGAAACAGTTGATATGGTGCCACTGCTGCCTTCACATCAGCCTTGGGGCATGACCTGCACCATGGGGTCACCGCGCTGGACAAGAATCTAAATAGCACAGCTAGAAACAGGCAGGGTCCGTCCACCTGGTCCCCTAAACAATCCACGTGTCTGTGAACTTAGAGCCGTCACCTGATTATCCCCAGGGCCTAGCATCCGTCATCCTCCATCACCTTGACCTCCCAGCAACAACTCAACTTCACATTCTTTACGATAACATTGGGCTTAAAAAACAAAAAACAAACAAAAAAAAAAAAAAAAACAAGCAAACAAAAAAACTCTTGGCTCTTTGCCATTCATGCGGTGTAAGAGGTGGCCCGCACAGAGCAGCAAGGCTTGTGACGTCATCTCATCCTTGTTGGAGTCTGGGAAACCAACACCCCAGATGGGCTTTTGAATGGGAAATGCCAACTTTGATGGACCGTGAGGACAAACGCCCTCATCTGGTGAACAGTGGGAACATCTTCTTGGGCCGGAGCATTCCAATCACCTCTACTGGCAGAGCCAAAAGTGGGTCTCACTAGACCACCGTCCCGGATGCCAGGGTTCAGGGCACTGCTCTCAGATTCTGAGACCAAGGAATCCAGAGGTTTCCTGGAGTTGACGCCAAGGCTCACCACAATAGCCCACGCGGCAATTTTTACAATTAACCATCAGCTAATTCCAAGAGGCTGAAAAAAAAAAAACTAATTAAAGGAAAGGAAGGAGAGGAAGAGAATACTTTAATCTCTGGTGGGGAAATTCAAATAGGTCGAAATCACATCTAGTTATTGCAACATAAGTGACACACATAAGGAAATGGAGGGGAAGGAAGGAAAGGAAAAAGGGATATCGGAAGTGAGGGTCAAAAAGGGTAGACCATAGCATAAATTGCTGAGTAAAGTCTTCATGCTAAAAATAATACTGCCTGGGGAAAGCCTAAGAAATAAAAGTGAGGCAGTGTCCATGGCTGGAAGAACAAAAAACTCTGCTTAGAAACAGCCTGAAACGGGCTAAGGTGACGGAGGGCCCACAGTCTCAGAGTATTGAGCCAGACCATTGCATCAGCATCCTTAAGGGTGGATGGCCATGCCCCTGGGCTCCCAACAGACACCCTGTCACCCATTCAGCAAATGTCCCTTGAGAAAGCAGATAAAGATCTAGCTTTGTCTCATCTAGTGTAGATCACAGATCATTGTGAGCATGTGCCCCTCAAAATCAATTGCCCAAGTGGCTGAGGGGGCGGCCTGGCCTGATAGAAGGCATTGGTGAGAAAGACCCGGGGCGGTGTGTGGGGCGGGGAGGCGGCTTGCTGATCACAGGCCTCATGTGAACCTCCAGTGCCAGGAGGCTGTTGAGAACCCTAATGCAATCGGAGGCTCTATTAATAGCACCGCGGAGTGTGGAAGGAGGCAAGCAGTAATCCCAGCGCGCGCTGGCAGGTCAGGCCACATGCCGTTTTATGCTCAGTCCTGCAGGCTATATTTTAAGAGAGGCACTGGCAGATTCAAGCCTGTTCAGAAGAGCATGAAAAAGATTGGATGTCAGTATTTAGACAGCATCACAATTAGCTTTGCAGTCCTGTTCCAATTGGAAGGACCAGAATGATTTGATTATTGCACTGACAACATCAACTCTGGTAGCCAGGCTGGGGAATCACCTTTCCAGGGCTCACTTAACCCCTTTGAGCTCTGAGGTCTTCCTTTCTCCATAATGGGGTTAATACTTCACCCAGTCTCGCACCAAGCGTAACTGGAAGGGTGGCACTTTCCAAGGGAAAGGGGCTGTGTATAACAAGGATGACTCAGGGCCCACCTCTGTGCCAGGCCCTAGGGCACACGAGGAACCCAGTCTTGAAGGACAGACAGGACTCTAAGCGGGTACTTCGCATAGAATGTGGTAGATGGTGATTGATGCATGCATTGATTTGAGACGAGAAGTGATTAATTTATTATATGAAAAGAGTGACAAGAGAGGAAAAAGCGAATCCTTCTAGAATACGTACTTCAAGTGCAGAAACAGGGAGAGCAGTATTGCAGGTGAGGGACGAGAAGCCAGAGATAGGCAAAGATTAGAACCAGGAAAGCTTAGGGTCACAAAAAGACGACTGAAGGATATCGGTGGTGTCAGGTGCTGCTAAGAAGCCGAAGAGGAGGAGGAAGAAGAGGGTAATGACGATGATGATGATGATGATGATGGAGGCCGAAATATTCTAGACCACTTATCGTGTATATAGGAATATCCTCAAAGGCTTAGAGAAAACTTTCAGAAAGACCAAGGAGGCAGATGTCTTCATTGAAAAGGTTTCTGGAAGTATGTATTTACTGGGCACCTGCTACATGTGTACCATGGTGCCGCGCATTCTGAAAGTTTAAGTACAGGACTTTGTTGGAGCCACCTCAATACTGGTTGGAGGGGGGAGTGTTAAGATTAACATCTGTACGTCTCTTGGAGAAGAGCAGATCATTATAGTAACTGTTTGGCTGAGGAGACAGAATCGTGGTTCCCATGGCCGTGTGCTCCTGTGGAGAGGGTATTCCTGATGGATGCAGTGAATCCCAAAGGAGAAGTGAACGGTGTTACTGCCAAGCCCAACCTATGCTTCTCCTCTCCCTTGATTCTTGGGGAGTTGCCTTTCCCACAAGCATTCAGAAGCCCGATTCTTGTCTTGACATCCTTCATGTTTGCTCCCACCGGTGCAATTAATATTACTCTTTAGCCTGCTCACACTCCAGATCCAACACGCGTTTTTTCATCAGTGGGTTTGTGTTCGGTTGATTAGTTATTCATGTATAATGTAAGATGACAAGAGCGGTAATGTAGAGAAATGATTGTGAAGAACACAGGCGTACAAGCTCTCTGGTTGCCTTCTTTTCTTTGTATCTCGTAGCGGTGACTGGGTAGGCAGGTTAGCAAGCATCTTTGGATCACAAGGAAGATGGGTGCAGCTCTCCCCTCACCATCATCGTGACCAAGCATGACAGGTGACACTGCCTGCATGGGCCCTGGTTGACTTCTGCCCTCACCATCTCTGGCTTTGTATGTGCCTCAATGAGTGTTGCCTGATGTGTGTGCTGGCTTTGGTCATTGGTTGAACTTTCACCAAAGGGGACCACTTTTTTTTTTGCTTAATTTAACTTTTTAATTATTATTATTAATTTATAATACAGTTCCATAGCCCTGGGATTTCCCTTACCCGAAGGCCTTCCCCCCCAACTGAGTCCCCCTATGTTATAGGCTTTTGCTCCTTTGCAGGTGAGTCTTCAGTAATATTTATTGCGCCTCTGTTTCCTCTTTTGCTCTTGGTCATTGTACTTCTGGTTATCAGAGTCTTCTCCTTGGGGCAGGTCTCAAAGCTGTGTCACCCACATGTCTACAATTTGATTTTGCTTATTGTGGTTGGTACACGGCTCTTTGTAGTCATTTGTGCCTCTCCCCCCAGCAAGTTCTAGGTCTGGGTTCTTTTGTTAGACTTCCACCACGGTTTCCATAGCCCCAGCTCCTGGCTCACCAGTTTCTACCTCCTGTGATACCGTGTTGAGGCTGCACTATTGTCTGTACAACCTTTCTCCCACTTCTGGTTGAAGTAGGTCCTAGGATTAGGGAGATACCAGGTATCCTATATAGCTAGGTTGGTGGTGGTGCTGATCTTGCTGGAACCTGTTGGCCATTAGGTCTGAGGGCCACACGGACCAATTTTGACCCATACAATGTAATGTCGGTATTATTTTCCCTGTGGAACCAGTGCAATGCACTGAGCTCAGTGAGTTCTCGCTAAGCTCAGCTCATGCACAGCTCACTGTTGTCTCCGCAGTTTTAAAGTCTTTCTATACTTGGAGCTTGATGTACCACTATTAGAGTTCTTGATCTGCTGGCCGTCAGGTCTGAGGGCTACCTGAACCTGTCTTTGGCGGAACCTGTAGGATACCACATTGTTGCAGTCCACTGAGGCAGAAATGAGTTCACTCCCAGCTCAGTGCATGCACAGTCCTGTCCCATAGCCATTGCCTCCCTACACATGATGCACCCGATTCAGCTCTACTGGGGCTTTGGGCTGTGAAATCCACCCTGCTCCCTGTTTCCACACCACCTGTTTAGGATCTGCTGCTTTGTCTCTGCTCCTGATCAAATTAAACAGACCAGCAGGATAGGCAATTCTTGTCTGGGTTCACTTCCTGAGCTCCTGGTGAACGTCTCTTCCCACCTTGTTGCTCTGGTGGAGTAACAGCTTCTGGTGGAGTTCAGATCTCCATTGACTGAATGCCGCTAGGGTTTCGGAAACTGCAACACCACACTGTGTGTCGGCTGCTTTCCTGTATGTGTCAGTCTCCAGATGCACCTCTGCTGTTTTTCTGTCCTCTCCTATTTCCTGGAATGCCCTCTTTGCTTCATACTGGCTAATGTTTCTCTGTCTGTTTAAACATGTGCTTACCCTGTTCTGCCATCTTGATTCTCCAAAGAGGTCCTCCTTATAGATGCACTTTTTCTCTGGAACTTCCTGCCAGGGAGCAATTCATGGCATGCAAGTCAGAGCCCTTTAAGGGTTGCCCTCCACATTGGACTGTGAGCTGAAGATCCTCCAAGGCCTTATGTAGGCCCACTGTTTCCAACCTCATCTGGCACTACTGTTCTCTATAGTTTGTCAAAACAAAAATGAAAACCATTTCCTACCTCTAGCCCTTGGTGTAAGCCATTCCTTTTGCCTATGGCGTTCTTTCCCCTCTCATTGATAGGCACCTGCTTATTATATTTTTAAGATTTATTTATTTTTATTGGAAAGTCAGATATACAGAAAGGAGGAGAGACAGAGAGGAAGATCTTATGTCCGGTGATTTACTACACAACAGCCAGAGCTAAGCTGATCCAAAGCCAGGAGCCAGGAGCTTCTTCCAGGTCTCCCATGCAGTGCAGGATCCCAAGGCTTTGGGCTGTCCTCAACCACTTTCCCAGGTCACAAGCAGGGAGCTGGATGGGAAGTGGAGCAACCAGGACAGATCTGGACTCCCCAATGGGATGCCTGTGCATGCAAGGCGAGGACTTGAGCCACTAGACTACCACACCAAGCTTCTTTCATTCTTTAAAATAATTAGTTGAAAGACCTTTTTACAAAGGCCTTTTCTGACCCAACATCCCCAAAGTTGCCTCCCAGTTCATTCTCCTTATTTACTTCCTGCTCAGCACTTGCCACCACAAGAAGTTACCTTGTGTGTATTAGGTTTTCCTGGAGAATGATCTGAAAGTCCCTTGGAGCAGGTGTCTCACCTCCTTTGCTCTTACCACAACCCAGCAGCAGGACAACACTGGTCCAGGGAGGAGAGCAATGTGGATTGGCTGAAAGAAGAAACTTTGCATTTCTATAAATCTGTTCCAAAGAGCAGCTCTGTTTTAAGGAACCCCAACATTGACTTTCAGCTGAGAAAAGAGATAAAGAAGTGATTGTTGAAATGACAAGGCTTTGCTGTGGGAAGGTTTCTCTCTGTCTTTTCCAGGTGTTCATGAAGTTTAAGAGACTTAACACCAAAGTCTGAAATATTCTTCACCTATCTCCAAATCATATTCGGTCACGTTTTCCTATTTTTCTTCTTCCTAGCACTTCTTACTCTTTGAAATTACTATGCTAATTTATGTTCCCTTGCTAATTAATTGCCTACTTCCCACCCCAGTCCAGAAGTCTAGATGCTTCACCTGTCTTGTTTACAGCATCAGCTAGCACAACATAAGAGCCCAGAAAACATTTGTTGAATAAGTAGTTGTTAATTGCTTAGAAATAAGAAAAGTTCAACTTGGATGAAGATGGAATAAGATGAAATAACAAAGATGTGCATACACAGGGTGGGCATTGGAGGGGTGGGTTAGGCCACTGTTGGGACGTCAGTTCCCACACTGGAATGCTGGCTTGAAGTCTGCTACTCCACTTCTGGTTCAGCTTCCCACTAACATGTGTTTTGGGAAGCAGCAAATGTTTCGGGAAGCAGTTTTAGTGCCTTAGTCCCTGCTACCCATGTGGGAGACTCGGATGGAATCCCAGGCTTCTGGCTTCAGCCTGTCCCAGCCTTGGTTGCTGTAGATATTTTGGAAGTGAATCAGCAGATTGAATGAATATGTCTCTATCCTGTGTACTCTGTTTCACTCAGTCTTTCATGTTGATTAAAATAAAAAATAAAAATTTAAGAATATATTTATTTTTATCTTGAAGGGAGATTTACAGAGATAAGGAGAGGCAAAGAGAGATCCTGCATCTATTGGTTCACTTCCTGAATGACTGCAACAGCTGGAGCTGAACCAATCTGAAGCCAGGGATCAGGACCTTCCTCTGGGTCTCCAACATGGATGCAGGAGCCCCAGGACTTGAACTACCCTCTGCTACTTTCCAGTGCATAAACAGGGAGCTGAATCAGAAGTGGAACAGCCAGGCTAGAATCAGCACGCATATGTGATGCCAAGGATTAGCCTACTATGCCACCGTGTTGGCCCCAACAGATAAGATTCTTTCTTTTTTTTTTTTTTAATGATGCACAAATTCTCAATGCCTCAAACTACAGAGCAATTTTAGCTCTGACATGGAGGTAGATAACTGACTATACATGGAGTCAGGCGTGAATTAGATCTGATTTGCAACCCCCTCTACCTGTTGTTGGAAGTCATCAGGTTGAAAAGGAAAGGTGTGATTCAGGCACAGGGACCCAGAACATAGAGGACCCTGTAGGTGGCCAGGAACAGAACATAAAGCTGGATCTCAAGCAGCAGCAGCTATGGCCTGGATGTTTGTGTCAGGACTCTGTAGGCCTCCAAGGGCAGCTGAGATCAGCCCATGCCCGATGGGAGAGAGCCTGAGTATCTTACTTGCTCCTCAGCCTGCTCAGCAGATCACCTTTATTTCACCCAACGTGGGTCAGTGTCCACTCTGGGTGAAGCACTGCTAGGTGTCATGAGAGGTACGAGGAATACCACCTCTTCCCCAGATGAGGACAGCCACCAGTAGAGCAGGCAAGAGCCAAGGTATTCTTAAACAGGACGGAGGGGCCAAGTGACAGGAACAGGGACCCAGAGTTAAAGAGTGAGGAGGGAGAGATAGAGAAAGACATCTTGCATCAATTGGTTCAGTCTCCAAAAGGCTACAATGGCCAGGGCTGGGCCAGGCTGAAGCCAGGAACTTCCTCCAGGTCTCCCACATAGGTACAAAGACCCAAACATTTGGGTCATCTTCTGCTGCCTTCCAGGAGCATAAGCAGAGAGCTGGATCAGAAGGAGAACAATAAGGGCTTGAACTGATGCGCATATGGGATGCCAGCATTGCAGGTGGCAGTTTAACCCATTATGCCACAGTGCCAGTCCCTATCTCTCTGACCTTTCAAATAAAATGGGAAAGGAGGCAGAGAAGGAAGAGGTGACATGCATTACAACTGGGGTGCTGGGGTGAACCGTGAGAACATTGCACTAAGTGAAATAAGGCCAAATAGCAATGTTACAAAAGGACAAGTAACTATGGCTCCATTCCTGTGAGACCGCAGAAGGGTCAGACGCCTGGAGCTGGACACAAGAATGCTGGGTGCTCAGAGCTCAGCAGGAGCAAGGAGCAAATAGGAGCTGTGAGTGAGTGTGGAATTTCACTATGACATGATAAAATGCTCTGGAAATAAATTTTGAAATCCTAGAAGTGACTAGTGCTGATGGTAGCACAGTAATGTGAATATATTTAATGTCACTAAATCATGCACTTAAAAGAGTGAAAATCGTAGATTGCATGTAATGTGTATTTTTGTGACAACAAAAATATTAATGTGGAGGCACAAACAAGAAGATCCAAGATATGTCTGAAAAATAAAAGTCATGCAGAAACAAAATCCAAACACTAACACAGATGATAAAACTTCTGATGACACACACAGGTCAAGAAACAGAAAGGGCAGAAGCAGGTCAGATCACTCCAGGTGCGCAGGCACAGCAAGGTGGGTGAGAAACAGGAACTTCATGCAGGGATCAACAGGAGCCATTGGGGAAATGGAAGTTGTTTCCTCGACTTCTTCAAGGAGTACGAAGAACTGCACCTGGAGAAAGGATTTTGGTGCCAAGTAAGGTCAAAAGGGAATCATGGAGCAATTTGTTCCTCTTATCCGACGGTGCGCTCTACCAGCTGTAGGTGAGCACTGCATGAAGAAGTATGTATGTACCAAGCACCTAAAACAGTGCCCGGCACACAAAGGACTTGGCAAGTGGCCATCACCACACCCACACCGAGACCCTCATCATCATCCCTGGAAAGGCTTTATAATTGATAAAAAGAAAGTATTGGGCCCAGCATGGTAGCCTAGTGGCTAAAATCCTCACCTTGCAGTGCCTGGATCCCATACAGGCACCAGTTCATGTCCCTGTTGTTCCACTTCTCATCCAGCTCCCTGCTTGTGGCCTGGGAAAGTCATGGAGGACGGTCCAAAGCCTTGGGACCCGGAACCTGAGTGGGAGACCTGGAGGAGGCTCCTGGCTTCTGGTTTCAGATCGGCTCAGCCCCGGCAGTTGCATGAACCAGTGGATGAAAGATCTTTCTCTCTGTCTCTCCTTCTCTCTGTAAATCTGACTTTCCAATAAAAATAAACAAAAACTTTTAAAAAGTATCATGAAGTATTATTAGGTGGAGAAAAGGCAAACACAGAGTTATAAGTACAATATGCTCTCCTGGTTTAAACTGGAAGCAGTAGGGTGTGTGTGTGTGTGTGTGTGTGTGTGTGTGTGTGTGTGTGTGTGTGTTGGTAAGTAGATAATCTCTCCATCCACAGAGCTCTCTCTCTCACACACACACACACACACACATCTTTGGTCACACTGCTATAAAGTCCAACTATTGGGGACACACTCCCACTGTATTCTATGCCAACAGCATCCCCAAGCACTATAGAAATGGTGTCCCTTGGAGTTGTACAGCATGGCACCCTTGTTCACTTGCAGCAGGTGTGGGGAGAGTGCAGGGGATGGAATAACGCTGGCCGCCCATGAGGAAGGGACAGAGCAGGCCTGGGACATCGGTGGGAAGCAGATTATTCACAATACGGCCTTTGTGACTTTTCACTCTGGAACTGTGTAAATGTGCTGTGTGATACTCCTCCACCCAGAAAACAAATAAAAGGAGTTGTAAAACTGAATGCTCATACATACACATATAGGAAAGCAGCTCATCAGAGTAACAGTATTGGCTAGAGAATTGGGGAAATACAGAAAAGTATGGCGAGCAGATACGCCTGTTCTCGCTCCTGGTTTCTGGTAGACACTGCGTGTCCATTTTCAGTATTTTGGTGTGGGCATGGGTGGGCAATCTAAAGCCCTAGGACAAAACTGGTCCATCAGCTGGTTTTGTAAATAAAGCTTTGTCAGCACACAGCCAATCACACTGGCCGTTTGCCCTCTGGCTCTCCGGCCATGGCAGCACGCGGGGGAGTAGCGATAAGGCCAGCTGGTCCTCAAAGCCAGAAGCACTTACTCTCTGCCTTCTGGGAGTGGTTTTTGTTGTATTTTAGATTTATTTTAAGGCAGAGTTACAGAGAGAAGGAGGGACAGCAAGAGATCTTCCATCTGCTGGCTCACTTCCCAAATGACCACAACAACTGGAGCTGAGTCAATCCGCATGTGGAGGTTTAGCTTGCAATGCCATCGTGCCAGGCCTTGATGTTTTAGCACGGGTGCCTGTTCATTTTGAAAATTATGTTAAGACCATCATGTATAATAGTACAAACTATATATGAAAGTTCACTGCCTATCTTCTTTTACCTAACATTACAAATGTTTTTGCTAAATTAATTCTTAAATAATTTCTTAAAATTATTCATAAACATTGCTATTTTCATTTTTTTCTTCAATTTTTCATTAGGGAATTTCAACACACAGGAAAATGGTGAGAGTAGGATGAACATGAGTAACCACATTTCCATCCCCTTGACAAGGGCTGTCACATTTGCTGATAATGACTTCATCTGCTTTGTAGCAAATTATAAATATCATAACATTTTAATTCTAAATACTTCCATGAAACTCCAAAAGCGATATTTTCCTATATAACTTCAAAATTAGAATGTCTTAATATAATCTAATACCCACTCTATATACAAATTTCCCAAGTGTGTCCCACCCAAATTTATTTCACAAATGGTTTATTCAAGGCAGGATCTGACCATCAAGCACAAGTGGCATTTGATGGTGGCTGCTGTGCTTGGCAGGCAGCAGTGGTCTTTTGGCCCAGCCATCCCCTCTCAGTCCTTACTTCTCTGTGTATAACTCAGACTTGTTAACCAAGCTAGATAAACAGGATGCTAAATCATTTGATGCTTTACAACTTGAACACACCTTTCCTTACTTTTGCTTATTTCCATGGACTCTGATGCTTCACTAACATAAACAAGGCCACACAAACATATTTCTTCAGTCTTAGTTTGATGTAAAATTAAAAAAAAATCTGTGCTAGTTGGTGTTCTGTGCTGCCCTGTCTGCTTATTCATCCTCTCTTTGATGTCTCTAGTGACCCGTGAGACCAGCCGTGGTGCTTCTCTTGAGTCACTCTCTTCTTAGGGTTTGATTAGGGTTTTAATCTGTCACCAAGTAAGCTGGTTGCTCCAAGCACACTGGCTTCAGCTAAATGAATTCTGCCCAGCTCTGTCTTCCTGCACCCGGCGGGTCCACCCCTCATGTTGCCCCATCCCCGTGTTTCCTGGGTATGGCCCTTCTCTACCTCCTGGGAGACATGATCTCCCTACTTCAGTGCCACTGTAATGATGACGACTCTACTGGGGTGGTGTCAGCTGCTGGCTTCTAGTCCATCTTTTCTATACCTGGAGGATGGGGCTGTGACTGCTGTGCTCATATCTCTGACTCTGCATAGCACCCAGCTCAGTGCCCTGCTTACTGCATGATTCCTGGCAGAATTAATGCCATCCTGTGCGAGGTCAGTGGAGTGGTGAGGTGTGTTAAGTCCCCAGTCGCTAAACCTAACTAGAGAGCTGAATGACCTGGGGCAGGTCATTGCCTTGTGGAAGCCTCAGTGGCCTCCCTCACCAGAAATAATTGCAGTTCTATGGTAGTGATTTCATGTCTGTATTCTTAGCCCTATCAGATCTACCTTCTGAACAATGTGGTAGTGACTGTATTTGGAATTCATAGATGATGTATCCACAGATATAACTTCAGAAGAGACAGATGTCTAAGACATAATAGGAAGGATACATGGATGTTTACACTTCGAATTTCAATCTGAGTACCCTTCCAACAGATGACATAGTAAAGGAGCAAGATAATAGCAAAACTTAGTTATAGTGAAAATGTTGTCTTGTATGAAGTTTATATATGAGCATATACATGCAAGTTTATAGAAAAACTAAGAGTCAAGGAGTTCAGATGTTCACTATTTTTTAAAAAATAAATTACATTTATTTGAAGGGTAGAATTACAGAGAAAGCGAGAAGGAGCAACAGAGAAGAACATATCTTAAACCCACTGGCTCACTTCCCAAATGGCTGCAATGGCCAGGGCTGGGCCAGACCAAAGCCAACAGTCAGAAACTCCATTTAGGCCTCCCCCATGGATGCAGGAGCCCAAGCATTTTGGCCATCTTCTGCTGCTTTCTCAGGAACAAGAGCAGGGAGCTAGATCAGAAGTGGAGCAGCTGGGGCTGAAAATTGGCTATATGGGATAGCAGTGCCACAGGCAGTGGCTTTACCTGCTATACCGCAACACTGGACTTAGGTGTTCACAATTCTGAAACTAGTTTTGGTATAAATGAAAACAAGCCAGACTTGTATCCATATGGAAAGAACCAGAGGCTTGTAATCTTCATCAAAGTAAGAATAACATGCCAAGATGACTGAATGATGATCAATGTGTTGAAATTGAAGATATTCTTTTAAAGTTTATTATTTCTTTTATTTGAAAGGGAATATGAGAGAGAGAGAGATCAATTTTCCATTCACTGATTGACTACCCAAATGGCTGCCACTTTCGGGATCGGGTTAGGCCAAAGACCCCAACAGGGGTCCAGGTAGTTGAGCCATCTTCCGCTGCTTTCCCAGGTGCCTCAACAGGGAGCTGCCTAGGAAATGGAGCTGCCGAGACTCCAGTCAGCATCTGATATGGGATGCTGGCACTGCAGGCAGCAGTAGCTTAGCTTGCTCCACAAAATGCCAGCTCCTGAGGGAATATTCTTAGGAAGGTCCTTTTTCAAAGAAGTAAACATTAAAATCAGCCTTATATCATGACACAGGACAAATATTTGTGCTGGATTTTCAAAGGGATAGCTAAACATTACAGGATTAAGTATAATAAATAAATAAAAAATAACAACAACAAAGTTACAGGAAGTACAGGACAATTATTCTTTGGGCAGGACTGTCCCATTTCTTGTAACAGTCTAGAACCCCTGGCTCCCCACAATCTACTGGTAAAGTTCCATCTGTAGTGACAACCCAGACAATTCCCAGAACTCCCCTAAAGACCACAGACACATGTGAAAGCAAGTTGAAAGGCTAAAAGCACTTTTCAAAGACATGATGTGACTAACCTACAAGAACTGCCCTGTGCTTGTGCTTTCAGTAGATACTGTATACCAGCCCTGCTTAAATGGAGACTGCTAAATTATACAACAGGAGCCTTTCTTTATAAAGCCTATTTCTACTTCTGGAAACATGGCAAGTGAATCAATATCCTTATTGGAAACAACTGGATTCAATCCTGGATTAAGAATATTTTCTTAAGAGCATCAATGAATAAGCAGAAAAGTGAAGAATTCTTAGCCCCAGGGTGGAGCTGGCCATGACATGCCAAGGGCATTTGCTGAGCCTGGTGAGCTTGAGTTTTAGTATTCATGGCCTTGCAAGATGTGTGCAGAAGGAAGCAAAGCCCACGTCCGCCCAAGATGGGGAGTTTAATCAGTGGTCTTCCAGCATGAAGATGGAACATCTCCAAAGGCCAAGGGTAAATTTAGAAAAACCTCCCACACTCTGCGGGAGCTTACAGGGAAAATGTGTGTCAAACTTGCAGAGAAGAGGATAAGGGGGTAAGGGTGTGTGTGTGTGTGTGTGTATACGGGGACATACGTGCCAGGAATGGTCACAAAATATTCATAGCTTAAAAAAAAAAAGAAGCCATTCTGGGTGGTCTGGCTTCCCAAAGGAGAGGAAGTAGTTGAAGTGATTCCAGCAACCCTAGAAGCTGGAGAAGCAAAAGGGAACCCTCTGCAGAAGAAGCCGAATGCATTCAGACCTCAAAACCTTCCCACAAAAAAATGTCAAGGAAAATGATCGGTGTCAGCGTTACATGGCACACACGGAGAGAGACGCTTATGAACTAACCACCAGTGGAACGAGGCATGGAGGAACCAAGCACAAGAAAGCAGCAGACGGGGAAGGCAAGCCAGCGTGGATCTCAGGTCCTGCGAAAAGGATGAGGGTTGTAAGTAGGAACACCATTGTTAATAGAAATAAAACCCACACATGCAAATGCATGTAAGAAACAGAAGTCATTCAAATGATTATGTGATTGAAAAAAGAAAAACTTGAGGGGAAAATGAGGCTGGGGAATTAGCATGGTTAGCATAACAAGACGTGGCTATGTCTGTCTGTTTATTATCTATTTATCTAATCTATCATTTTTATTATAGTGAAGTTGCAACCACCAAACATGAAGAAATTATCTTAACTGAGAGAGAAAAGATGTTTTTAAAGGAGTTACTTATTATTTACTTAAAGGCCAGCTTACTACTCAGCAGTAATCGCGATGAGAAGACAATGAATGATATCTTCTATATTCTGAAAGAAAGTCATTGTTATTTTCAATTCTATACCCAGAAAGAATGGAGAGAATTTATTCTCAGACCAGAAACAATTTAATACTAACAAACCTTTGACTTTAGCAGAAGAAAAAGTTAATCCCAGTGTAAACAAGCGGGAATAGAGCACACAAAAGGAGGAGTGCGTGAACGACTGAAACAACAGTAGCAAAGCCGGCTTTGTGACATGGTGGATAAGACTGCCACCAATGATGCCGGCATCCCACATGGGTGCTGGTTTGTGTCCCGCCTGTTCCACTTCTGATCCAGATTCCTGCTAATGACCCAGGAAAAGCAGAAGAGGACAGCGCAAGCATTTGGGTCCATTATCCACGTGAGAGACCCGGATGAAGCTCTTGTTCTTGGTGTAGTTCCACCCTGGCCTGGCTATTGCAGGCATTTGGGAGAGCAGGTAGAAGATAGCAGAGAGAGATTCCTTTATCTGACTCTTCCTCTCTGGGTAACTCTTTCAAATGAGTAAATAAATCTTTTTAAAAACAAATAAAAATAAAGTAATAGTAATAGATCTGGGGTTTTGTAAAAATTGATTAAAATTAACAATATATGTCAGGAGGCATGGAATCTTGTTTTTCAGAAAGATCAAATCAAGTAGCTGACTTGGGCAAGTTATTTGCTCCTATTTCTGTAGAAAACATTTAAGGAAAAAAAAAAACAGCTCTTAACTCTGTAGAGGACAAAATACGGAAGAGGAAAAAAAAAGCAATCAGAAAGAAAGTCAAATAAAGAGAATAGAACTTGTGAAAAAGAAATTACAGATGTGAGAGCTGTTAGCACAGAAAAATTAATAATTGTGATAAATATAGATGAATTAAGTGTTAAAATATAGTTTATCAGAATGGATTTCTTTTAAAAACAGCCATATGCTGCTTGTAAGAGACACATCTGAAAGAAGAATATTGTCAGAAAGTGGGAGGATGAAAACAGATGTGCTAAAAAAAATAGGTAGGTTAGGTGTAGTTGTGCTAATTTTGAACAAAATAGACTTTAGGCAATTAGCATCACTAGAGACTAAGGCTCGCTTCAGCGTGTTGAGCGACTCAGTTCAACAGGAAGACATGTGGACACGAAATTTATATACTCAACAACTTAAAACACGTAGTAAGCAAAGTCGACAACGACCAGATTCTGTGTTCGTGTCCCTGAATGTCTATGTCAGAAACCTCATCTCCAGAGCGAGTGTTGAGAAGTGAGACCTCCCAGAGATTCGGTCCTGAGAGCTGGGCCTTGCTGAAAGAATTAACCCCATTATCGTGGGAGTTGTTCTCAATCAGAGGATGAGTTCCATCCCTTCCTCTTTCATTCCTTTCTCTTTGACAGGCTTTTGTTTGTTGTTGTTTGGTTTGGTTACCTTTGCACCTTCCTCCATGGGATGATGCAACAAGATCTCTCAGGAGGCAGCGCCTTGATCTAGTCTCTCAGCCTCCAGAAGGGTCCATAAATTTCTGTTAGGTATAGAGGAGCCAGTCTCAGGTATTCTGTCCTAACAGACAAAGACGATTAAGACATCCACAGCAAGGAGCAAGTCAGCAAGCATATGGGTCATTTAATACACTTTTTCCAGACCCTGGCACAATATCAGGGGGAAAAATCATTAAGAACTGGAAGAATTGAACAACACATTGAATACAACTGACCAAAGGCATGCCATGTCAAATTGGAATTAAATGGGCGAGGGGCTTTGGGGGAAACCACCTGTGAAGAACAGGAGAGGATGGCAGTGTGGGCAGAGAGAGCCTTCTGTCCATAACGCTGATCTAAAAGAAGAGGGGAGGAGGGGGTAGAAGGTGGGAAGGGCATCAGGCTATCAAAAAGTTCTATAAATGGTGCAGCCATGCTGATGGGCACCTGAGCCAAGATGCCCATGGAAGGAGTCTCACCCCACAGCCATGGGCTGGCAATAAGATCTTCAGGAAACTCACTTGTTAGCCAGGAGAGGAAGGACCTTGCACGGATGCCATGGCAGATTCAGAGGAATACCACTCACACGCAGGGTATGGGGGCTTGTCAGCTTTCCACTCACCAGGGTAAATGCCAAGCACTCTGATCGCTGCCTCTCGTGGTAAGGGTATGTTTAGTTCTGTAAGACTGTCAAGCCAGCATTTAGAGTGAGAGATTTTTGCATTTCTGCCAGCAGTTGATGAGATTTCCTATTGCTCCTCTTCTTCTGTCAGTGTTTCATGTTGTCGGTGTTTTGATCATTCTGATACTTGTAGGTCTGTGGTGACCTGTCATTGGTATTTTCATTTGCAGTTCCCTAAGGACTGCTATGTGCAACATCCTCTCATACGCTTACCCGATGTTTACCTCTGTCTGCGTTTTCCATGGTGAAGCGTCTGTTAAGATCCTCTGCGCGTTTTCCATAGGATTTTTCATTGGTATGTTGTTGACTGTTAGGAGTACTTTGTGTGTTTTTCATGACTGCTCATCACATGTGTCTTTTGCAAGTATTCAGTTGATTGATAGTTGCTGTTGAGTCCACTTTTGGGCCCGGTGCATTAGCCTAGCAGCTAAAGTCCTTGCCTTGAAAGCACCAGGATCTGTTATGGGCACCAGTTCTAAATCTGGTAGCCCCGCTTCCTATCTAGCTCCCTGCTCGCGGTCTGGGAAGGAGTTGAGGATGGCCCAAAGCCTTGGGACCCTGCACCCATGTGGGAGACTTGGAAGAGACTCCTGGTTCCTGGTTTTGGATCAGCTCAGCTCTGGCATCTGAGCTGGATAGGAAACAGGGCCACCGGGATTAGAACCGATGACCATATGGGATCCTGGCACGTGCAAGGCGAGGACTTTAGCCACTAGGCTACCACATCAGGCCCAATATACAAAACTTCTAAAAGAAAAGAATATATAAAGTATTATGAATTTATAACAAAAAGACTAATATCTAAATTCAAATAGACAAAATAATTCAATAGGTGCTTTACAAAGCAGAAAGCTTAAATGGCCAACGAACAAATGAGAAGAGGCTCAGTCTCTGACTTAAGCCCTAAGGAGAACCTCGTGGCTTGGACACCTAACTGGATCTCATAACAATGTCTGTGCATGGTGTGCAGCAGTGAATTCCAGCAGCCACAGGCCCCTGCAAGGGTCAACTGATCCCAGCACTTGGGAAAAGTTCATTACCAAGTCATTTGAATATATACATAACTTAGAAGTCAGTAACTCCATTTCCGCTCTCAAGCCTGGAGGAGTTCTTACACACGCACATCAGGAGAACATAGGGCATAATGAGAACAACAGTCACAGTAGCAAGCCAGCATCCGCTAACAGGCTCGTCAGGGCCTCCATCCCCGCCCCGCCAGGAGCCTACCCGCGGATCCAACCAACTCTAGATCAGATCGAGCTGAAAAAAAAAACTTGCGTCTGCATGGAACATGCCCCGGCTCTCTTCCTTGTCATTATTCCCTAACCAATGCACCCTAACAGCTATTTACAGAACATCCACACTGCTGGGAATTGTGAAGCAACCTCGACATTACTTAAGTATACAGGAACAAGTTTGAGGGCTATATGCAAATACGAGAATATTTCAAAAAGTTTGTAGAGAAAATGCAATTAAAAGATATGTTTATTTTCATTCAAAAGCACTTTGCTCTCCATTTTGTCACATTATTCTTCTGCATCAACTTTGTAAGGATGTTTCATGTGGCATTATTTTCTATAAGGGACTTGAACATTCTTACATTATGGCAATAACAGAGGGTCCTAAAGCCCATATCACACAGATATTATGAGATAATTATGTTTTTATCATGTAATTAATATTATATGGAATTAAAAATAGTGAACTTCACTAATCCATATAAAAGAATCTCAAAATATAGGGTTGAAGCAAAAGATGTGGAAGAGCAATGAAAATATACAGCATGATTCAATGTCTATAAAGTTTAAAGCAGCAAAATAAATCTAAACTATTTTGCTTTAAAATAGAGATAAGGCAAGAGAAAAATTATCACACCATTTTTAGGAAATGGCTAACTCTCATAGGACAGAAGTGATGGCAACTGAGAGATGACCCCAAATTTTCATCCTCAACCTGATTGGTGGATGCTTGGATCCCACCTGATCGTTATCCTTTAGGATGTAGTTACACATTCAGTTTCCTCATCTAAATGCTGACTAAATCTACATATTTCAAAACCATAAATCTATATACTGAGTAACCTATATATTTCAAAATAATAAAAATTAACCTAAATTCTATACACATTTCCATTACAGTCAGAGATGTGGTTACAAGTTTTTTGTTTCTCCTCATGCATTCACTCATTCCCCAGGCATTTGCTGTATCTTTCTCAAGTGCTAGGCGTTACATCAGACATTATGAATGATAAGAGATTGATTTACCACCTGTCAGGGAGGTTTCATAAAGGTAATTGACAGTGTTATTATTGGAACAGGTGGCACTGATGAATACTTAACATGGATCACCTCAGTCCTAGAGATTACTATTTCCTCAAGTTTGAAAACCACAGAGGGACTGGTGTTGCGGCACAGCCAGTTAAGCCACCGCCTAGGATCCTGGCATCCCACACCGGAGTGCTGGTTCAAATTCCCGTTGCCCTACCTCCGACCCACTTTCCTGCAAGTGCACCCGGGAGGCAGCAGGTGATGGTACTTGGGCCCCTGCCACCCTGTGGCGGACCAGGACGAAGCTTCTGGCTCCTGGCTTTGACCTGGCTTAGCCCTGACTGTTATGGCCATTTGTGGAGTGAGTCAGTGAATAGAAGATTCTCCCTCTCTTTTTCCTCTTTCCCTCTCTTTCTTTCCAAAAAAAAAAAGTGTATTTTTTTTAAGATAGTAAGTATAAGAAAACTGAATACAACCACATTTAATATTGTGTCCAAGCTTATAGAACTCAGAAAGGCAGAGCCAACATTTGTCCATAACTGTGATTCTTCTGCCCAACATCCAGTCCTTTTCTTTTGAATGATAACACCCAGATTTCCTAATGGAAACGAGTCCTCTTTGCAACTGGAACTGCTGGCTATAAAAATGAAGGACTCTTGGAAATTTTGGAAAATACTTTGTTATAGAGGATGACATGATCCAGAAGCAGAGGGAGAAAAGTTGGGGAGCCTGATGCTCTCCCATTCTCTGGCCTTTTCAGTTACACAAATCTTGAATTGGGTTTTATCATCCTTGCAAATGGAATCCTGACTAATACAGGGACGGAGGTGAATGACCCTGTAACTACTGGGCCAGGCAGAAGTCAGTGTCAGTACTCACGGGGCACTTAGTTGCACTTCGGATCCACGTAAGGTGACTGGTTTCCCACATCCTTTCACCATCCTGGCTCTGAGGTCGGACCCCAGGAGAGAGATCTTTACACTAAGAGAGTGATGGAGTCTCTCGGTGCTCACTCAGGAGAATCAATCGTCCTTCACTGCGCAGACAGGTGCCACACGGCCCCATGGCACAAAAGACGGTTACCAAAGGTCTGCTCTCAAGGGCGACAATAGCAACACAGGAGCTTCTGAGGCCCCTGGAAGGTGTTTCCTCTAGCTTTACAAAGCCCTTGACAGCAAAATTAAATCTGACATCACCCCCTGGCTGCCATCTTCTCTGAAGGATGAGCTCAGACACTGGAGGGCCTCTGCGCAAGCGTTGGAGTCAGTGACGTGAGCTCAGCATGACATGAGCCTCAGCATGAGGGAGCCATGCCCAGCCAGCAGCTCAGCCTCGTCCCTGGGTTTCACTCCTTCACCACATGGCCACCTCTTCTCCACCCCCTCCTCAGCCAGGTTCAGCCAGAACTTTACCTTCTCACTGTCATTTGAAGGTCAGACTTCAGAATCGGGCATGTAAGCTGATTAGACAGCTCGCATCCTTTAAAGGAGGAACGTAACCGCTGACATTAAGGTCATTACCAAAGGTCGTATATTTTTCTCTCCATTGGAGAGGACGATTCACCTTGTTCCAGCAGCAGAGACACGACAGCATTACCATGCATGGCGGATGCAAGAAGTATGTAAATAACTGCGCAGCGCAGCACCCTGGCCCATGGGCAGTTCACCCCCTTCCATCATTAGAGGGGATCATTACGCTCAGTGTTTGTACCGCTGAGCCAGGTAAGGTCAGACTTCCCCTCCAGAGACGGAGACTAAAAGGGAAAAGAAAAAATTTTTTTTCTCCTTGATAAATTTGATGCTGCAATAAATCAGAATTTAGATCTTTGGTGAATAATTCATGTTTATCTAAAAGGAAAAATAATGAGTTTCATTGTATTTCATCTGCCTCTTATTGAGTTCTAGAAACTGATTCCATGGACTGGAGTTAGTAGAAATCAAGCCAGTTTGCTTGGTAACTTTTTCTGAGGGTCCCTCCTGTGGGCTTCACCCTCTGGGGTGTAGTGGTGTCCCTGACGTTGTACAGGAGGGGAACAGAAGACAAAGGGCCAGAAGGGGCCGGGCTGATCTTGGTCCGGGTGTGACTGTTCAACTCAGGGCTTCCATGAATTCTGAGGTCCCCTCCTTGGGGCCCCACAGCCTTGGCCTAGGTAACAGGTGTCTCAGACTCCTGCTGTGACACCGCCCCCCCCCTTCTCAGTGGGGCGCTAACTCAGCATTCCCTCCACCTCTCTTTGCTGAGATCTTCTTGCCCGGTGCAGGAAGTTCAGTGGGCAGTGGTCTCTTAAAACACCCCACCTTCCCTCGAGTTATTTAGTTGTGCACTTTTGACCTTTGGAGAAGTAAAATGATTCTTGAAAACAGTGATTTCCCTGTTAGTAGAGGCCGCTTCAGCCAGCCCCTGGTTTACAGACATTTCTCTTTCAAGCTCCAGATAAGGTCCCAACCCCTGCGCTTCTTGGTGGGTGGTCCTCCTTTAGCCTCTCTCCACTGGGGGGGCGGGGGAGGACAGGCTCTCCAGTCCTCTACGAGGAGAATAAGACTCAAATTATACCACAGCTCTCTCCAAAGCAGTCTAATTGGAAATGTCTAGCTTTTTCATCTTCAGCTTCCCCATGCCCACCTTCTTTCTTTTAAAACTGTATTTATCCTGATTGCAGTACACTTTACATACAGCAAACTTCACTTTATTAATGTGGAGTTTTGCAAGTTTTCATGCATGTATACAGTAATCTAACCACCACCACAACCAGATACAAAACGGTTTCATCATTTGCCAATATTCACTTCTCTTTCTCTATAATCAACTTCACCTCTCAATCCTAGCCCCTGGAAGCCCCTGGAAGCCCCTGGAAACCAAGGGTCTCTTGTTTGCCCCTAACCTTTTCGAGAATGTCACATAATTGGATTCATTCAATTTGGAGCCTCGAGTTTGGCTGTTTTCACTTAATGTAATACTTTTGAGATGCAACAGTGTTATCATGGGAATCGGCTTTATTCCTTTTAAAAAGGTTTATTTTTTTTAATTGGAAAGGCAGACATACAGAGAGGAGGAGAGACAGAAAGCTCTTTCAGCAACTAGTTCACTAGTTCCCCAAAAGGTTGCAATGACCAGAACCAAGCCAATCCAAAGTCAGGAGCCAGGAGACTCTTGCAGGCCTCCCACCTGGGGGCAGGGTCATAAGGACTGGGGTCACCCTCCACTGATGTCCAGCAGCTTCTTCTGGGTCTCCCATGTAGGATGCAGGGACCCAAGGCTTTGGGCTGTCTTTGACTGTTTTCCCAGGCCACAATCAGGCACAAGCTGGAAGGGAAGTGGAGCAGCCAGGGTTAGTACCGGTATCCATATGGGATCCTGGATGTGCAAGCTGAGGACTTTAGCTACTAGGCTATCGTGCTAGGCTCATAAATAAATCTTTTTTTTTTAAAGTTCTAGTTGCTCAACATGCTTGTCAGTACTTGGTAGTGCCAATTGATTTCCTCATTTTTTTCCTTTCTAAGAATTGTAGTATCTTGTAGTTTAAAAATGCATTTTCTTCCTAATTAATAACATTAAGTAGATTTCCATATATTTATTTGTCAGTCATATGTCACCTTGGATAAAGTATCGATTCTCTGCACATTTTAAAATTGTTATTGTTGGTCCTGGTGTGGTAGCCTAGCAGCTAAAGTCCTCTCCTTGCATGCACTGGCATCCCATATGGGTGCCGGTTCTAGTCCCAGCAGCCCCACTTCCTATCTAGCTCCCTGCTTGTGGCCTGGGAAAGCAGTTGAGGACGGCCCAAAGCCTTGGGACCCTGCACCCATGTGGGAGACCCAGAAGAGACTCTGGACTCCTGGCTTTGGACTGGCTCAGCTCCAGATATTGTGGCCAGGTGGGGAGTGAATCCTCTGATGGAAGATTTTTTGCTCTGTCTCTCCTCATCTCTGTATATCTGACTTTCCAATAAAAATAAATTTTTAAATAATAACTATGTTATCCTTGACCCAAGACAGTTTATTTCTTCTTTTACAATCCATGTGCTTTTAATTTTCCTTGCCTTATTATACAAACTACTATCTCCAATAAAATGTCAAATAGGAGTCATAAAAGCATTCATCTTCCCCTCGCCCAAATTTGGGATGAAAGGTTTCCTTGGAGCATTCTCAGGGGTGGGAAAGAAACATTCCTTATGCTCACTGAATAAATGCAGACACAAAAGGCCACATCTGATAACATGTATTCAAAAGGTCCAGATAGGTGCTCTGTTCATGGAGAGGGAGAGCAGAGTAATGGTCGTCAGAGGGTCGGGAAGAGGAGGATTGGAAGAGCCTGCCTGATTTGCATAAGGTTCTTTCAAGGATGATGAGAATGGCTTGGAATTAGATGGTCTTGGTGGTACAGCTCTATGAGGCTACTCAATGCAACTGAATCACATACCCTCACGTGGCTAAAATGATAAATCTTAGTAATCCTATTATCATCATCATATTTGAAGTGGGATTTTTGCTGTGGAGTTTGGGTATAGTTGTCCAATCATCTTATTCCTTCCTGCCCATTTCGGTCCTTTGTCATATCCTGCCCAGATTACCTTAGCAGCCTTCTAAGTGGTCCCCTGCCACCTAATTTACCCGTTCCCACTCCACCTTCCATAAAGTTACCACAGTGTCAAAGTAAGCATCACACTTCCTTGTTTAAAATCTTGCACTGGGTTCTAACACCCCACTGCAGAACAGAAAAGCAGCACCCCTTCACCGAGTGTTGGAAGGCATTTCCGGATGTGGCACCCAATTGCTTCTTTACCTGTGTGTCCCTCATTGTTGGTGTCCAGAGTGGTCTCGAGGGTCATTTTGTCCCCCTTACATAGAAAGACCCCTGCTGTGTAGTAGGTATTCATTTAAATGGTTGCTGAATCAATTCACCAGGCTTACATCCACTTATGTAGAGGCAGCTTTTGCCATTTCTCCAAAATATCCTATATTGTTGCCAAGCCAAGCCCCCAAACAAGACAGGACAGTGATGCACCTTGGCCCTTGTTGTATTCATCTTTCCATTTAGATTTCATTGCTTGTTCCCACTCCATTTACAGCATCACTGCAGACTCACACACACATCCCTGCCTCCCTAGTTGGACTCCCCAAGGGGATTAGGACGCTCATGTCAGATCTTCTTGCTTGTCCTCTTTTTTTTTTTTTTAAGATTTATTTATTTTTATTGGAAAGGCAGATTTACAGAGTGAAGACAGACAGAAAGATCTTCCATCACTGGTTTTCTCCCCAAGTGGCAACAATGCCCAGAGCTGAGCTGACCCGAAGCCAGGAGCTCTTCCGGGTCTCCCACTCAGGCACAAGGTCTCAAGGCTTTACTGTCCTTGACTGCTTCCCCAGGACACAAGCAGGGAGCTGGATGGAAAGTAGAGCATCTGGGACACAAAACATCGCCTATATGGTATCCCAGCACATGCAAGGCAAGGACTTTAACTGCTAGGCTACTGCGCTGGGCCCCTGCATATCCTGTTATACTTGGTCTATTATCAGAGATACTAAGGGGGAAGAGGTAGAGGACAAAAGGTAACTGAATAATGTGTCTTGAAGGACCAACCTGAGGATGGCTGGCTGGCTGGGTTCTTTTGCATAGACAATCGTCTGAATCAAAGCGGACATTGAGGGTAGCTGTCATTAAATCTTTCGGAGTTACTCTATTTACTTGCATGTGGCAAAGGCCAGAGGTAGAGAAAGAGTTGGAAATTGGAGTCTGAGGAAAGGATGGGAGACCTGAGGCACAGAATGGACAATTCCCCATTGCAGAGCACCTGTCTTCCCGAAGGCTCCTGCCATGAACAAACCGAACTGACCTGAGACTGAGTTTCAACCACCACTCCGAAGGGGAGGGAGAGAGAGGTGCTGCCGTGTACTCTGGGTGTCACTCCCCGCTGAGCCTGGGTAATTGAGGACCAGCTGTGAAAATGAAACTCCAGTTTCCTGTCACATCATTTTCTCTTTATCACCTTGTCCCCCTCTCCCCACCTACATCAGGAGTGTAGTCCACCAAGCCTCTCTCTTTCCGGCTTGATGTGAGAAAGTGCTGTGCAACCCGAGCCGTCCACAGCCACAGCTCTGCGTTTCACATCATTGCCAAGTCCTTCTGCTTAATGTCACCTTCTCTTCCCTGTGGTACAGGACAGTGGCCACTCGGGAAGGTGTGACTTCTGCTAGGACTTAAGGAGATGGCTCTGTTTTGGGCGGACAACAAGGACTGTGAACTCTGGCTTTTGGCATCAGTAGGGGGTGGAAGAATGTAGGGACAGGCAGGGTCCAAGAGCAGAAGGATAAGGAGTGGATATGGTTTTGTGCATCTGTTAAGCAGCCTTCCTCCAGCCTGGATTTCCTCTCAGACGGTATTTTGCCCGATGACAGGCAAGGAAACAGATGGGACAACTCCCACAGGACTGTGCAGCTGTCCAGGGCAGTGCAAGGCCCAGGCCCAGATCCAGCCACTCCCGCAACAGACCTCTTGCCTTCCTCTCTCCCCAGCCTCGAGTTGAGACAGTGGGCTGCTCACTGTGCAGAGGGAATGGAAAGGCAACAGGCACTTGGGCAGATGCCACGGGGCAGGTGGGTGCAGATCTGACTACAGCTAAGGTCTAACACCAAAGGTGCCCTGTCTGGCCGTACTTGACTGCTTTCCCAGGCCACAAGCAGGGAGCTGTATGGAAAGTGGGAATGCCGGGATTAAAACCAGTATCCATATGGGATCCTGGCATGTGCAAGGCAAGGACTTTAGCTGCTAGGTTACCACGTTGGGCCGTCAGTAGGATCTTCATCATGGCAGCTTGTGAGCTCATTCATTTGATGGTCTATACTCTAGAATGCTAGCGGGTGGCCTCTGTAATGCAAAGATGCCCCTGGGCGTGGGTTGTGTGTTATAATGGCCTTACTTAAATGGATAAGAGCCACTTTGGGCTCAGGCCCTGCTCATAAGAGCAGGTACAAAAACCCAGGATTTGGGCCCCTATCAGGTGAAGCACTAGGAGAAGACACAAACTAAGAGTTTAAGGGTCACTGCTCATTTGTGCAAATAAAATTTTCTTGAACATTTGCATGCCTGCTAGGGTCCATATTGTTTATGACTAATTTTGTTGAGCAGTGACAACAGAGACAAAAGTCCCACAGAGACCAAAATATTTACTCTTGGGCTCCTTAAAAGCAACATTTGCCAATCCCTCCTCCAGGCTATGGAGCAGACACACGGGATGGGATTTTGTGAGAAAAGGATTTTCTGAGTCTGTGAAATGCAAAATCCTATCAGCTACATATGGCACAGTGTGAGTGTTGCCTTCCCTGTGCCCATTGATGAAAATAAGAACTCTACAAATGATCCCTAAGCCTGTAGAAAATGGTTTATCTCTTTGGGTTCGTGGGGTGGAGGGGAGAGCTGACGGAGCAGAAGCACTTGTACCACGTGAATACAGATACGAAACCATGCCTCTGGACTGGTGTTGTGGCACAGCCTGTTAAGTCCGTATGAACACTGATTTGAACCTCTGCTGCTCCACTTCTGATCCAGCTGCCTGTTGAGACACCTTGGAAAGCAGCAGAAGATGGCTCAAGTGCTCAGGTCCCTGAGCCCACAGGAGAGACCTGGATAGTTTCGGGCTCCTGGCTTCCGACTGGCCCAGTCCTGGCTGCTGTGGCTATCTGGGAAGTGAACCAGAGAATGGAAGATCTCTCTTTCTCTCTTTTTAAGAATCTGTTTCTCACTCTTTCTTTATCTCCCTCTCTCTATCACTCTGCCGTTTAAATAAATGCAATACACCTTCAAAAAGAAAAAACAATCTAGCCCTGGAAGTCCAGGGTGTGCGCATGGTAGGAGCCACAATGGTGCAGGGACACTCTCTGGGGGGAAGGTTGCCACTGCCATTCTGACACTCTAGCACAGTCATTAAAATTAGCTGGAGCTGGCATTAAGGCACAGCAAGTAAGGCTATAGCTAATGGAGCTGGCATACTATATGGGCACTGGTTCATGTTCCAGCAGCTCCACCCCTGATCCAGTTCCTGCTAAAGTGCCCGAGAAGCAGCAGAGGATGACCCAAGCGCTTGGATTCTTGAACCCATGTGGAAGCTTCAGTTGAAGCTCCTGACTCCCCAGCTCCTGCCTGTAGTGTGTCCCATCTCGGCCATTGTGGCCATTTGAAAAGTGAGGCAGTGGAGACCAGTTCTCTCCCACTCTCCCTGTATGTCTGCCTTTTAAATCAAAATCATCTTTAAAATAAAAAAGAAACCATCCGTGGTGCTCCATGAGCACTTTACCTGACCTAATTAAGAATCAGATTATTATTCTAATGCAGAAAACGGGCACTTTCAAAACTGCGTTCTCCGAAGAAGAAAGGGATCAGCCTTATCGAGACCATCTCTTAGAAGCTCAGGACAAAAACACGCAGGAGAAGCTTCAAAGCTGCCTGTGTTTTCCCTGCATTTGAAGCGTACAGACAGGCCTGATAATTTTATCTTCCTTGAAAGATGGCAAATAAAGTCTATTTACTACTCCCAGGCAACTCCATACATAAATTTAAAAAAGAGAAACACACACACACTCACACAAAACACAAAGCACTTTCAACAAATCCTCCCACGAGTCTCAAATCCGTCATTTCTCTTCCTGTGGTGAGGGCTTATGCCACAGATCAATACAATTTAAAAGTTTGGGAGGTGATTTTGTTTTTCCTAGCTGACTGTGTGATGAGCTTTCTGTGGGCAGCTACAGAGGAGCGCCTGTCCATCTCGTGTGGCTCGCAGGGAGGCCTCAGTGATGCTGACGTATTGAGAGACGGTTGGCAGAGTCAGAGGCACATTTTCTCAGAGTTTCTCGAAGTCAGCTTTTAAAGTTAGCACAAGCACCTTACTTAGTGAATTCATGAAGAATCTTTTTTTAACCCCAAGAATGATATTTCTGCTTCTCATCGTTGCGTTCAGTAGGAAAGTTGCTTTGCAAGGCATCATCTATCTCATTTCAAAGAGGCTTTCTGGGCACAAAGTCTGCTCCCCCAAAACACATGGGAAGACAGGCTAATTCCCCTTGGATGTATTTCTGCATATGTTGGTTTTTAAAAGGGGTAGGATACTTCAGCATCCCTACTTAGAAATTTTTCAGGCAGCCATGCAAAAAGTAGATTGTTCTGAGGCCATAAAAACGTCCATTCTTGGTAGATCAAGCACTTAAAAATAATTGGAATGTAATTCATCTTTTTTTTTTTCTCTCAGCAAATTATCTACTGAGTACCCTGGATAAGCCACATCCTAAGCTCAACTTAAAGATTCAGAGATGGAAGAGATGGTTTTTACCATTAAGCTGCTCAAAGTTCAACAGAAAAGATGGACATGGAAAGAAAAATGACCGCACAATGCAACAAGTGCATCTACAAACTCTTCGAGATTTCCTCTTGTGATGGATGGCATGCTGGAGTCAGATCAGTCGGTTGACGGGTTGACTGATGGATACCTGAGCCTCATTCCTAACAGGGACATTATCAATAAGGCCAATCAAATGGGATAGCAAAAAAGCAAATGCACAGATTAGGTAGAAGGTAGTTCAATCTCCTAGTTCCTGCCAAAGAGGATAAATTTCTATCTGAAATCTTTCAAATCAATGGGTGAAACAGCTGATAGAGCAGTGATGGCTCCTTTTTCAGGTAACAGATGGTAGATAATGTGCCTCTGCCACTTGCCCCATCATCACTTTGTAAAAATATAGCAAGGAAGGGCGGGTGGTGTTACACAGCTGGTTCAGCTGAGGCCCACATCCGGTATCAGAATGCCAGTTTGAGACCCAGTGTCTTCAGTTACTATCCAGTTTCCTGTTTAATTCACCTGGGAAGGCACCAGGTGACAGCACAAGTGCCACCCACATGGGAAACTCAAGAAGAGTCTGGGCCCTGGCTTCAACCTGCCCTGAGCCTGGCTGTTATGGGCATTTCAGAAAGGGTGTGTGTGTGTGTGAGAGAGAGAGAGACTTTCAAGTAGGTGAAAACAAATAATAGTTTTTTAAAGGAGATATATATTAGAGATTCAACAAATAGAAACAGGCAGTGTTAAAATTGTTACCTAACAATTGCAGAGGTGTGGGCCTGCACAGCTCTCGCATGACTGTGTCCCCACAATTCTTAATTGAAAATAGCTTTTAGCTGCAAGTAACTGGATATCTTATTAAAGTGGCACAACCAATAAGGGTTTATTTTCTTTAAAAAAAAAAAAAGATTTTTGGGCCTGGCACAGTAGTCTAGTGACTAAAATCTTCACCTTGCACACACCAGGATCCCATATGGGCTGTGGTTCACGTCCTGCTGGCTTTACTTCCCATCCAGCTCCCTGCTTGTGGCCTGGGAAAACAGTCCAGGATGGCCCAAAGCCTAGGGACCCTGCACTCATGTGGGAGACCTGGAAGAAGCTCCTGGCTCCTGGCTTGCTCCTGTTGTTGCAGCTGCTTGGGGAGTGAATCAGCAAATGGAAGATCTTCCTCTCTGTCTCTCCTCTTTTCTGCATATCTAACTAAAAGATATTTTTTCCATTGGAAAGACAGATCAGATTTACAGAGAGAAGGAGAGAGAAAAATCTTTCATCCACTGGTTTACTCCCCAAATGGCCATAACTGCTGAAAATTAGCCAATCCAAAAGTGGGAGCCAGGACCTTCTTCTGGGTCTCCCACATGGGTGCAGGGTCCCAAGGCTTTGGACCATCCTCCATTGATTTCCCAGGTCATAAGCAGGGAGCTGGATGGGAAGCAGGGCAGCCAGGACATGAATGGGTGCCTGTACGGGATCCAGTGCTTGCAAGGGGAGGATTAGCCAATGAGCCATTGCACTGAGTCCAGGAGTTTATTTTCATTAACTAAAAATAACTCTAGGGCCTGGCAGCATGGCCTAGTGCCTAAGGTCCTCGCCTTGAATGTGCCGGGATCCCATATGGGTGCCGATTCTAATCCCGGCAGCTCCACTTCCCATCCAGCTCCCTGCTTGTGGCCTGGGAAAGCAGTTGAGGACAGCCCAAAGCCTTGGGACCCTGCACCCGTGTGGGAGATCTGGAAGAAGTTCCTGGATCCTGACTTTGGATCAGCATAGCACTGGCCGTTGCACTCACTTGTGGAATGAATCAATATATGGAAGATCTTCCTCTCTGTCTTTCCTCCTCTCTGTATATCTGACTTTCCGATAAAAAAATAATAATAATAAAATAAAAATAACTCTACAAGCAAGGGGCAAGAGTGGTATTGAAAATACTGACAAATCAAAACCAAATACCTGACAAGTCTGAACAAATCCAAGCTACAAAAATACATTGTTGCCATGTTTCACATCTGGCTAAATTTCGTGTGTGTGTGTGTGTGTTAAATTTTATTTTTGATGATGTTTACATAGTTCAGAAGAATATATGCCCATGTGGACCACTGATTAAGGAGGGAAGGATTGAGGAATAGGGGCAAGTGGATGAGACCACTGTTTCCAATGGGAAGAAGCTGCACCCAGCATCCCAACCACATCAGTACTCTGGGGATGAGGAATGGCCACCCAGGGTCCTCCCAGGGTCCCGGAGGCTGAGCATGCTCCAAGGATTCTGCTCTAGTGGGGTCGATAGTTAGTTCTTAGTCCAGCAGTTCATTTAGTGAGGGGGTGGTCTCCAAAGAAATTTCATCTGAGGTGACCCCAGACCTAACTCCCATGGGCACTACTAGCCAGTACAGGATCCAGCTCAGTATGTCACCCACACCATCCTACACACAGGCTGCTGGTTGTAGTTGCTGAGTCAGTTCTATCTCCAGACCCATCTCTTATGCAAATCATTGGATGCTGTGACCCAGGCCAACCCTTCCCACCACACACTTGGCCCTCATGTACACCAGCAGGAACTGCAGCCCATTTGGAGCAACCCCCAAAACCCCCACCAGGCCCACCTCCAGCCCTGGTTCCTATGCATGACAGTATGTGGAACAGACTGATCCAGTTTGTCCCACATCCCATTCGGCTTTTGTACATACCAATGGATGCTAAAACATTGGCTAAATTTTGTCCTCCCTTGTTGGTTGGCTCAGCCACTAAATGCTATCTGCATCTTCTTGTGGTGACAAGATAGCTAATTTACCTCCAGACGTGACTTCCTCAGCGAACAATGACATCTAAAAGCAGGAAGGAAAGGATGCTCTTAGTGAGTCCCCACCTCTTTATTTTAATCAAGAAAGAATCTTCCCAGAAGCCCCAGCAGACTCCTTCTTAGTATTATTGTCTAGAATCAGGTCACATGTCCATCCTGAAACCAAACATCAGCACCAGAAAATCAAAGTATAGTTGTTAGCTTAGGCAAATCCTTGGTCCTTCTAAAGAATAGTGGAAGGGCTGGCACCATGGCATAGCAGGCCTATGTAACCTAGATGGATGCTGGTTCGAGTCCTTACTGCTCTACTCCATATCCAGCTCCCTGCTTATGGCCTTGGAAAGCAGCAAAAGCTTGCTTGAGTGCTTGAGTCCTGAGCCCATGTGGGAGACCCAGAGAAGGCTCCAGTCTCCTGGTTTCCAATTGACCCAGTTCCAGCTGTTATATCCATCAAGGGAGTGAATCGGTGGGTAAAGAACCTCTCTTGATGTCTCTCCTTATCTCTGCAATACTGCTTTCTAATAAAAATTTTAAAATAATTTTAAAAATAGAGTGGTGGAGAGCTCCCAGCTTGTCAAAATACTTTGTTACTAGAAGTGGAACCAAATTAGGGATCTGTTAGCCTAGAAGAAAGTTGGGGGTGTGGAGTGGGAGGACGCTAGTGAGGAAGAGCCATTGGATGGGACTGCCACATCAGTCTTTCCATGAAGACAAACGACTCTTCTGTTTTCAATTGCATCACCATGGAGATGTTGAGCTGGGACTCTCGCCTGTTCCATTCTACTTCCGTGCTCTTGGAGATGGAGGCGTTGTGGGCCTGCACAGGTGCCCTGGGAGACCTTCAAAGCCAGAATTCAAGAGCAACTCAAACATCTAAGTTAAATGCTTGAAAGTACTGATTTCAGTAACTGTGAATGGGGCACCATGGTTCATTAGTGTCCTTAGGTGGCCACACTTGTGTCCTAGATTTACAACATATGATTTATAGCCCTTAATGCACAGAGCTTAGGCCACACTTCCTACTCTCCCATGTGTGTTATGCTTAGGAAGCCAGCAGGTCCCCCGCGGAAGCAGAGACACACTGCTTTTTTGGTGCTTCCAAAAAAGAATTTTAGTTAGCCTAAACCTGTTTCAAAAAGAAATACTCAAACAAAACAAAGCGAAACATCTGTTTTGTGGTTTCCCTTTCCTAGAAAATGCAGGAAGCATTCACAGAGTACTGAGAGAAAATATCCTGGATAATGGTTGTGGTTGCTTGTTTTGTTTTAATCTATTTGAGAAGAGAGGGAGAGAGAATGGTTCACTACCCAAGTGTCCACATGTTCAGGGACTCCACCCAGGTCACCCACACAGACATCAGGAACTCAATTACTTGTGCCATCACAACTGCCTCCCAGGGTCTACATTAGCAGGAAGTTGGAGTCAGGAGTTTGGAACTGAGTATCAAACCCAGCTGCTCCAATGCAGTACATGTAAATCTTACCCAGCACATTAACCACTAGGCTCAGCCCCTAGGTAACACTTTCTGAATGTGGAAACCCTTTGAGCTCTACAATTCCTGGCTTAGAGACATGTTCCCAGAGAGGTCAGGCTTATATTTCTGATTCCTCTATATATTAAACATTGTGCTCATGATCCTAGTCAACCATCTTGAAAATACAGCACATCCGTTTCTGTAGGCTGATTACAAACATTGCTCTGGAGTAGCACTGTGGTGCAGCTGGTTAAATGACCACCTTTTACATCAGTATCTCATATCAGAGTTGCAGGTTCAAATTCTAGCTGCATTGTATCCAATCCAGTCTCCAACTAACATGCCCAGGGAAAATGGCAGAAAATGGTCCAAGTGCTTTGGCCCCTGCAGCCACCTGGGACACCCAGATGGAGATCCAGGCTCTCAGCTTTGGCGTGGACCTGCAAAGGCTGCAATGGCCATTTGGGGAGTGACCCATTGGATTGAAAATCCTCTCTCACTCTCTCTCCCTCCCACCCTGTGTGTGTGTGTGTGTGTGTGTGTGTGTGTGTGAAAGAGAGAGAGAGTCAGTTTTCAAATAAATAAAATTAAAAAAAAATGACACTTGCCCTTCCTATAAGTGAGAGATGGAGTCTATTTTCCCACTCCTCATTACTTGCTTTGACTGACAGAGTGTAGTAAAAGTGACAAAGCTCTGAGGCCAAACTCCACACTTCTACTCATTCTCTGGGAACCCTGCCACCACCAAGAGAACAAGCCTGGACTGGCCTGCTGTGAGAAGAAAGATTCTGACTCAGTCACTCCCATTGCTGCAGCCAAAAGTCAATCAATCACACCAAACACATGAGTGAAGCCATCCAAGACCAGCTAGTCCCCGGCCAAGCCACCAACTGACAAGAGAGGCAACAGCGAGCTAAGCCAGGAACAGCCTCATCTAGCCCAAGCCAGAAGAACCACAGTTGTTTCATAGAATTGTGAGAAATAATCCATGGTTAGCTTTGTAAGCCATTGTGTTTTGAGGCGGTTTGTTACACAATAATTTGCTGATACCCTATTAATGGCAGAGATGACTTGAAGCTCTTCCAGCCCCACTCACTTTGAGACAGTTCCTTGGGTACCTGTGCACTGGGTACATAGGCTCCCCTTTTCAGGACAGCATGTGGTGATAAGTGCTCTTGAGTGTCTCCTAGGTGACATTGGGAGGGTTCTCCACTTTTGTAAAAGTCCATACTTCTCTCCAAGGAAATCCAAGTGTCTGACCCCAGAGTGATGTCTCAGTGCCAGGGAACATCTTTCTGTTACATCTGTTTGTGGCTACCTAATTAGAAGCAAAGTTTGAACTAGAAGAGATATCATTGAGTCAAGTCCTGTTCATTCAGAACAGCCTGACCATTCTAGGGCTCTGTGATCCATGTTGGTGCCAAGGTCTCCAACACCTGTTAGCATCAGACTCTATAAGCTCTCTCAGGAATCTAGATCCCAGACCAAATCAGAACACAACGCCCTGACAGTGTATGGCCTCTACTTCCCAGTGGTCCAGCTAGGGATGCTCCCACTCCCATCATGCAAATGGCAGCCCCCCATGCACAAATCCACCCATCACCTCTGTACTTCTGCAGTCTGTTCTTAGCATGTTTGCCTTATCTCTTCCAGCCCAAAGAGTTTTCCCTACTCCTCGTGGCAGGCCTTCACCCACATGGGGAGATGGCTGCTCCTAATTAGTACAACTGCAAAAGGACCTACAGGTTGGGAGAACTGGAAGCAAGAAGCTGCACAATCCCTCTTTGAAAGTGAATTCCCAAGAGGGTCAGCAGGCAGTAAGTCAGCTTTTTGAGAAGTGAAGTGAATCAGTCACTTGGGTCCAAACCAATTCTTTTCATCATTAAATATTACACAAATTATAGCCTGGAGATCCAGAAGTCCATTTATGTAAAAGCTCAGGTAGGAAAAACGTCAAGACAGAAATGAAAGGTTTGGTCCATGGAACTTTCAACGCTTTTCACTTGCCCCCATGCCATCAACTGATACGTGCGCCAGATTCTTGTCCGTGTGTAGTCCTGTCAGATCAAATTCTAGGTGATGCTTCACTTTTCTGCATTTGCATCCTATTTCTTTTCTCCCCCAAATCCTGTTTAAAAATCTCTCAGAGGGCCCTGAATAGTTAGGTTTATGTTGCTGTGAGGTTTTTTGAATTTTTTTTTTTACACCTCATGAAAGGGGCCCTTGAAAAAGTTCTGGTTTCTCCCAGGGCGCCAGCCAGGGACCGGCTGCATTTCCTGAGGAAGATGGCCCGCCTGCCAAGCTCAGGCCTGGGAAGCAGAGTGTCAGGGAGCCATAGGCTCCCGGATAATGGGGACCCTGTTCTGTAAAACACACACACACTGCTCTGACGGGACTCTCACTGGATGGCCAGAATCCCCGCCCAAAGAAGAAACCAAGAAGAAACTCCCGCGCAGCTCAGGAATTTCTCGGACCTCTAATTCTTGAATCTGAGTAAGGAATGTTGACACAGAACACTCGCTTTTAGACTGAATTTGGCAGTGAGACTTGGGCAACGATGGGTTTTTCTTCCTTTTCCCCCCCTGCACTCCCATTCTTTTTTTTTTTAAAGAAAGCATGCAAAGTTTGGGAATGGCAGGGTCCTTCTTATGTGATGTCCATCACACTGACAGGCTAGCACGTGCCATTCCAGCTAAAAACGAAACTGAGTGAGACAATCTCAGGAGAAGCCACAGCTCGCCATGGACCTCTGTCGTGACGCCAGGAAGACTGCTAGCATCTCCCAAGGCAGATCCTGGCTATGCGGGGTGCCAGGGACTCAGTCTTCTGAAGTGGAAACTTGGCTCTGTTCCCCTGTCCGGCTGTGCAGCTCCGAGGAGATGACCTAATCTGTGTCCCCCCCTCCGCCACCCCTGTCACTTCCTCAGGAAACATGGTTGATGATAAATCCAGAATGGTGATGAAATATTAGGTGGCGTGACGCATTGTGAAGTAAAATACACTCTATACACAAAGATAGGTAGCTAGCACGCTGCCTGACTGCTGAACCCACCTCAAAAGGCCAAGTTAGCTGTGCTATCCCATGGCTCCAAAAGGCTTGGGGGCGTATGAGACTCTGTTTTGCCCAGGTTCCTAATGTGAGGTGAGTATTACTCTACTCCACTTGCTCTTCACATAGGGGGTCTGATCTGGGGCATGGTTGAACTTGAGCATGTTGTATTGGCATCACAGGCTTGCAGGTGAAGTCCCTCCTGCAGATCCTATCACAGTATGTGGGTCTGGGTTCTGCCGCCAATCCCACCCTAGCTTCCTGATAATGCATTCTGAGAAACATTTAGTAATTACTCAAGTCCTCGGTTCCCTGTTACCCACACGGGAGACACAGGTGGCATCCTGGCTCCTGGCTTGTGGCTTAGCCATGGTCCAATCCCAACTGACAAAGATGCTTGTGGCATGAAGCAGGGGATAGATCTGTAAGTATGAGACTCTGGCTCCCTATCACTCTGCCAAATTTAAAAAGAAAACAAAGAAGAGAATGTGACAGAAGGGCATAGGAAACTTTCAAAGCTTCTGCTTAGAAGGAGCACAGATCACCTCAGGTTTTCACTGACCCAAGCTGCTCAGACACAAGCCTGTCCTGAATAAAATAGGAATCGATGATCCTTCCACACAGGAAAAGACAGGAAATGTCTTGAACGATCTGATCTATCGTTACTGCATGTAACCAAAAAGCCCAAATATCAGAGGCAAATATGGAAGTTGTTCCTCTCTTATGAAGTGAGTCAGAAGCAGTCCTGAGCTGACAGGATAGCTCCCAACCGTTGGGGACACACACCTCTCTTTCTGTTCTACCATCCTTAGTTGTCATGTCACTTTTAATGATAGCAGAGAACCGTGGGTTCTTTTGCGAATGAATGGAAAGGAAGATTCCCACAAAATGGAAAGTGCAATAGGGCCCTTGGCGAGACTAAACAAATCGCAACGTGCTCCCACAGGTCAACGTACGGAACTGACAGAGGAGACAACGATGTAAAACAACCATCAACACAACACAGAGGCCACGGAGGCACATTCGTGGACTTTCCCACCCCACGGGTCCCAAGGGAAGAGACGTGGACTGGCACTGTGGGCCTCAGAAGGGACATGCAGCACGAATGAGATCACACCTTCCTTGGTAGAGCCAGCGAGATGGGGGAGTCACTGTATCTTCCTCTCTCCCGAGGTCCCTGGTGGATCCTCTTGTATTGTCAGAGTCTTTCTCAAGCCTTTTCTGAAGGTGGGAGGTGGGATCTTTGGGCATCTGCACGTAGATTTTGCTTTGTGCTTCTTAGATATGTTTATTCATTTTTCACTAACAGGGATGTGCATCTCTGTTGCTTGGCATAACAATTCTGTTAGCTCCCATCAAACCTTCTCAGGAGGGCCTAAGGATCAAAGGACCTAAGGACCTAGTCGACTTACCCAACTTCCACCTGGCCATCGGGCTGCGCTAGGGTATTGGTCAGTAGCCTAGGGAGCCAGTGATTTCTGAGGCCCAAGCTGCTCCAGGACTTAAGGGGGCTGTTCCTCACATGGGACTTTCTCCAAAGCTGATCCTGCTTCTCATCCAGCCCTCCAGGGAGAAAGTCTTCCTGCATTGCTCCCACAGCCACAGGGAGACCTGCTTCTCCCCCTCCTGGAAAATCATGAATCAGGAATGCAGATGGACCGGCTTGAGCACAGCAGGGTAAGAGTCTGGTTCAGCCATCCTCCCCTGGAGACATTCTCTTGAACAGGCAGGGTTTTGTGCCTCCCAGTTGCACACAGAAGCAGGACCTGAGTATCGTGTGGCTGCAGCCAAGAGATGAATCGGGTGCTGTTCTTACTTCTGGGGTCAGCTTGCTAACGTGGCTCCCACCCCTTGGGCAGGGCAGGCTGGCTCCCCAGATCTGCAGCCACAAGCCTAAGCCTCACTGTTCAGCCCATAGGGGTTCCTTCTCCTTCTTTGGAAACTATAATCAGTAAAGGTGCTGGCCCTCCACCTCCAGCCCGCAAGAACTGTGCCAGTTCTGCCTGAGGTGGGGGCCTGGGAACCCACCCAGGGCAGGCCTCTGCATGGTGTTCAACCTCCCAATGAAGGAGTCTAGTGTCCCTGGCGACTGGGGCAGAGACGGGCAACGCCTCCCAAAGTGGCCTCACAGAGCAGCCCTTGTTAGACACAGCTCAGCACAGGGCTGGCTGCACACACACATGGTCAGCGAGGAAAGAGAAGCTTTCATTTTAATTAGTCCCCGAACACAGGGCTGAGTCTTATTTTTAGAAGGATGATGCAGGTAGCACGATGACCTGTAGTATTGACATTGTACTGCTAGGCTCAATGAAGTGGATACATTGCAGTATCTAACAGAGGTGGTGTCACTCCAGCTGTGTGAGGCCTGTGGACCACACTTTAAATTCCAGCACTCAAAGTCAAGGTGAATTGTGTCCCAGACACGTATCACTAACTCAGTTTAGCACGATCGTTATGTTAGTTTAGACTTGGATCTCAAACAGTCCCCTTCCTGCTGCCTATCAACAGGACACGTCTCTACTAGGGCCAGTCCGTAGAAGACAGCTTTAATCCTAGTCCAAAGTCTCTGCTTACTTAGAAATGGCACGAGGCAGAAGGGCTCTGCTGGCTTCCGGCTTCCTGCTGACCCTTCCTTAGAGAGCTGATTATGTCTTGGTTCCCTGCTTCGTCTCCTGGGCAGAGAGGAGTCCAGGATTCCCTTGTTCCACTCCCCTCCCAAGGCTAGAAAGAGATAACATGAACTCTGCAGGAGAGCGCCCCCTCCACCCAGAAACCTGCAAAGGTGGAGCGGGCCAGGGTCCCGTAAGGGCTCTGTGTATTCATTTTCTGTGCTGTGTAATGCATCATCACATAGTTATGGGTTAAAACAACATGCTTTTACTAACTCACAGTTTCTGTGTTCAGGTGACCACTCACAGCTTGACTGGGTCTCACCAGGTTGCAATCCACGTGCTGGTCAAATTACATGTTCGTCCTCTCTCTATCTACCTCCTTCTCTCCATCATTAAGATTCATTTTATTCACTATTTAAAAAAAAAAAAAAGCTACATAGAGAGAAATGAAAGAGCTTTTTCTTCTGCTGGCTCACGCCCCTAATGGCCTCAACAGCCACAGCTGAGACAAATGAAAGCCAGGAGCCTCTTCCGGGTCTCCCAGGTGGGTTCAGGGCCCAGGCACTTTGGCCGGTCTCTGCTGCCTTCCCAGCTGTATTAGCAGTTAGCTGGATTGGAAGTGGAACAGCAGGACTCCAACCAGCACTCACATGGGATGCTGGCATTGTACACAGTGGTTTAACTCATCCAGCCATGGTGCCACCCCGAAGCTATAGTCCCAAATGGAGATTTTACTAGGAAACCACTTGCTCCGCACTTCATACAGGTTATTGGCAGAATTCATTTCCTGTGGCTGCTTGAGAGTGAGTCCAAGCTTGTTGAGCAGAAGTGAGCAGATAGTCCTTATACCCTGGGTCACACCCAATCCTTGCCATGGAGCCCTCTCCATAAGCATCGAGCATCTCTTTCACTCCAGTTGCCTGAGAGTAGGGTAATCACAGGAGTGATGTCTGTTATTACTGCCATATTCCACTGATTAGAAGCAAGTTGGGGCTGGGCCCTGGAGTAGCAGATAAAACCTCCCCCTACAGTGCCATATGGGCACCACTTCAAGACCCAGTTGCTTCACTTACCAATCAACTTCCTATTAATGTGCATGGGAAAGCAACAGAAGACGGTCCAAGAAGATGGCCATGTGGGAGACGCAGAAGAAGCTCCTGGCTCCTGCCTTTGGATTAGCTCAGCTCCAACCACTGTGGCCATTTGAAGAGTGAACCGGCAGATGAACGACCTCTCTTTTTTTCTTTCTCTCTCTCTTCTCTTTGTAACTGCTTTCAAATGAAAAGAATTTTGCAAAGATTCATTTTATTTTTATTGGAAAGTCAGATATACAGAGAGCAGGAAAGACAAAGGTGAAAATCTTCTGTCCATTGATTCACTCCCCAAGCAACCGCCAGAGCTGCGCCAATCCAAAGCGAGGAGCCAGGAGCCTCTTCCAGGTCTCCCTCATGGGTGCAGGATCCCAAGGCTTTGGGCTGTCCTCAACTGCTTTCCCAGGCCACAAGCAGGGAAATGAATGGGAAGTGGGGCTGCCAGGATTAGAACTGGCACCCATGCAAGGTGAAGACTTTAGCCACTAGGCTACTGCGCTGGGCCCTAAAAGTTTTTTAAGAAGCAAGTCACAGGTGTTGCTCATGCTCAAGGATTGTACAAGGACACACATGACACAAACGGCACAAAGACATGTCATAACCACTGGGAAGTACTGCTTGGCTTTGTGTCTTGCCTCAGACCAGTTGCTTAGTCTCTCAGCTCTGGGTTCCTTATTCATAAAATGGAGATAAACCCCAATGAATTCTTGGGAAGGTAAAATAAAATATTCAATCTCAAGTACTCAGCAGAGTCAACACTCAATAAACATTAGCTACAATGATGGTGATGATTAATATTAATAATATTGGCACCGTGAGACTCCCAGGTATGTCTTGAATATTAAGAAGCAGAAAGGCAACCCAGAATACGGGTACTCGCTCCCTTGGCTGCAAACCCTTCTGTGAAGGATGCATCCACGTTGGTGACTGCTCCAGAAACCTCAGGGAGATCAGCTGCCATGTGGGCTGGAACCTGAGCCCCCAGGGAGCCAGGTGCCAATGCCAGCCTCTGAGGCAGCAGAAGTCTGCTGTAATGAGCATGTAATACAATGAGCATGCTCAGAAGGTGCAAGAGTGTTCAGTAAAAACTTCTGCTCATCTGCTGTGAGCCCTGAGGTGGCCAAATTTAAGAGGCAAACAGCCTCATTGGTCTAAGCATTAGTTGTGGGGTGGTGGGCACATCTGAAGGTGACCCTCTATGAGTCATACCTGCCTTGTGTAAACCTTGAACACGCACAGAATCTATGACTTGCTTCTAAGCAATAGAATATGACAATTCTGATGTCACTCCCATGGTTAGGCTACCGTCATAGCCAAGGGAGCAAGACAGAACAAAGCAGAGGCCAACCTGTGCATCTTTCCCAGGTTGGCTAAACAAGGAGTATCTCCTAAAAAAAGGAGCTCTCTTAGATCCTAACTGGCCCTGTACTTGTACTTGTATTATCTCTCTATTCTGAACAACAAGATCATTTTCAAAGCAGCAAGTAAAATGCACACTCATTGTACCATCACTACACAACAACCGGAAACATAAAACCCAAAGGTGACAAGAGTTACGATCACTCCCACCAATAATAATGGCAACAATAACCCGTAATGAATTTTTCCAGTGCAGCAATATGACTCTGACCTGGACATTGGCTCACAGAGGGATGTCGTGTCCTGGTTGGAGCCCTCCCGGAGTCACACATCGTGGGAGCTCAGTTGTCCCGCTGGTGCATGCATGCGATGCCCCATTTGTGCCATGCTGTTCTGAAGGATGTTTGTATAGGTAACACAATGTTAGCCCCTCAACCCTGTAGCTCTCTCCTACCAGGAACACACATAGCACGTTAAATAGCATGCCTTATTATTTCTTCTGGAAATTTTATAAGCTGGAATTCTTTATTTCTTAGAGAGGTGAAAGCATTTTTGCAATTCTGAATTTAAAAAAAAAAAGCAGCTGTGCCATTACTTGGTGGATGGAGTGACTATTCTGAGGTTTATAGGCTTGTGGGGAAAAAAAAAAAACCCAAAGCATCTCACCTTATCTCAAAGGAGGAAATGATCCTTCAATAACATCCGACAGAATTGGATGGGTTTTACTCATCAGCTCCCTTGGAATCTGTAGGCAGCTCTATTGTGTGAAAGGGCAAGGGTCTGCAGTCTACTTAGATTTCCATTTGGAGGAATTTTCTCTAGCAGATTTTCTTTAGATCTGAAAAGCCCCATGTTTATGAGACATGGAGCTATAGACCAAATAAGCCAGGACATGCAGCTGAGGGCAGAGCTCTAGGTTTCTGGTGGGAGAAACACGTCTCTCACCCATCTATTTTCACTTTCAACAAGACCAGTAGGTATTTCCCAGGCTTCAAGCAGAGTGCTAGCCTTTGGAGCTAGAACCACGGATCATGATGGGCATAAACACGGCCTCTTGTCAGTTGGCTACCAGAGGAGACAGACTATTGTCAGTGTTTACGCGACAAGAGGTAAACTTGGAACTGCACGGAGGAGAGAAGGACATTCAAGCCAGCTCGGAAGAGGGGTATGGAAGAAGATCAACAGTGGGTAGGCAGGATTCCTGCAGAGGGAGTGAAAAGTGACTGCAACATGAGAAAGCCAGAGGAAGTGCTGGCTGGCTGCAAGCAGACAGGGCGTTACCTGCACACCGGCAGCTCTTGCTTGCAGACCTATATCACAGCGTAGCTCCCGAAAAAGCCATAAGAAAAAACAGGCCATCTGGTCATTGTGAAGAATGCTGGGTTGAGGGTTAAAGCTAAAGGTAAATGTTAAAGCAGAAACTTCTTGCATTTGTACATCATCAAGCATTTTATTTTCTTTAAGATTTATTTATTTTTATTGCAAAGTCAGATATAGAGAGAGAGGAGGAGAAAGAGAGAGGAAGATCTTCCGTCCAATGATTCACTCCACAAGTGACCACCACGGCTGGAGCTGCGCCAATCTGAAGCTAGGAATCAGGTCTCCCATGTGGGCGCAGGGTCCCCAGGATTTGGGCCATCCTTGACTGCTTTCCCAGGTCACAAGCAGGGAGCGGGATGGGAAGTAGGACCGCTGAGATTAGACCCAACTTCCATATGGGATCCCAGCACATTCAAGGCGAGGACTTTAGCCACTAGGCTACTGTCCCAGACCCCCATACATTTTTTTAAATCCATTTGGGTTTTTTTTCTGATTTCTAAAATGTTTACTCATTCATTCATTCATTCATTCATTCATTCATTTGTTTGTTAAAAAAAGAGACAGGGTGGTGGGGAGGAGAGCAACAGCAAGAAACCTTCCAGCTGTTGGTTGGCTCTCCCGATGGCCACACTAGCCAAGACCGGGCCAACTCAAAGCCAGGAGCTTGGAGCTGCACCCTGATCTCCCCCACAGGTGGCGATACAAACCTACATGGATTTTTTTTTCCCAAAGTACTCTCCAACCTAGCAGTCAGTGTGCCTGGGTTAGTCTCCCGTAACGCACATCTGTTCATTCTGTCCATTTCTGATCAGCGTGCAGAATGACTCAGGCCACTGTGGAAACAAGCTGGCAGTTCCTCCAAAATGCTTGATAAGCAGTTACGTAGCTGAGCAAGTCCTGTGCTCGGGACACCTCCAGGTGAATGCATACAGGTCTTCAGACACACCTGGGCTCGGAGCACACTAACAATCACCAAGAGTTGTGAACAATCCACGAGGCAACTGACAAACTGATTCACAAATCATGATTCATGTACACACCTACGTTAATAAGATCAAGCTTTCCTCCAAAGAAACTATAAGCATCTACATCTTTATTGGCAAATTCCGTTAAATATTGTAAAAAAGAAAGAATGTAGATTTAAACAAATGTTTTCAGGGCACAGAAGAGAAAGCAATGCTCATTTCAGCACACATCTGGTATTAAAATGTGACAGGAACACTGTAAAAAAGTTTAGAACAAAATCGCTTATGAGGTCCAGCATGATAGCCTAGTGGCTAAAATCCTTGCCTAACATGCTCTGAGATCCCATATGGGCGCCGGTTCTAGTCCCAGCTGCCCCTCTTCCCATTTAACTCCATGCTTGTGGCCTGGGAAAGCAGTCGAGGACGGCCCAAAGCCTTGGGACGCTGCACCCACATGGGAGACCCAAAAGAAGCTCCTGGTTCCTGGCTTCGGATCAGCTCAACTCCTGCCATCGCAGTCACTTAGGGAGTGACCAACGGATGGAAGAGCTTTCTATTTCTCCCTCTCTCTGGAAATTTGACTTTCCAATAAAAATAAATAAATCTTTTTTTTTAATCACTTATGAACCTAGATGTTAAAATCTTAAACCAAGGCCAGTGTTGTTGTGCTGCAGGTTAAGACACTGCTTCCACTGCTTACAAAGACAACTGCTTACAGTGTTCCATATTTGAGCACTGATTTGAATCCTGGTTCCTCAGCTTCCAACCCAGCTTACTGTTAATGCTGCCAGGAAGGCAGTAGTTGATCGCCCAAGTACATAAGTTCGTGCTATCCACGTGGGACACCAGGATAAAGTCCTGGCTCCAGGCTTGCGACTGGCCCTGCATTGGCTCTTGTGACCATTTAGGGAACAAATCAACAGAGGGAAGACCTCTTTCTCACTGTTTTTCCCTTTCTCTCTCTTTCAAATACATAAGTAAATTATCTTTAAAAATAAAATGAAGCCAGGTTTCATTTCAAAAATAAAATATTACCAGGCTAAAGCCATCAATACATGAAAGATGAATTATGGCTAAACGTGGCTTATTTTAAGAATGCAAGGCTGGTTTAATACTCAGAAATTAATCAATGTAATTCACCATGTTAACAGAATGAAGGAGAGCAACCAAGAAGGATAGAACAAAATTCAACTGCTCCATGATTTAAAACAGTAAAGAAAACACAGCACGCAAAGGACAATGTGAACGCTTCTTGATCTAGCAGAGTAGTTATGAAAACTACAGCTGGCAGCACGCTAGGTGGGGTAACTGAGGCCTGAGAATGCAACACATTCAAACGACATCTATTTAGAATTGTTCCAGAAGGCTTAACCAAAGAATCATAATAAATATATATTATGTGAAAACGAAAAATAAAACTGTCCTTATTTGGAGAGAACATTACTCAATACATAGAAAATCCAAAGAAATCTCTAAAAACACTACTACATTAACAGAATCTATAAGTTACAAAGTCAGTGTACAAAATTCTAGTGTATTTTTATATATTGGCAATGAAAAATTAAAACAAAATTTTGAATAGTATTTATAAAATGCCATAAAACATCAATTACTGGGGCCCGGCGCGGTGGCCTAGCAGCTAAAGTTCTGGACTTGAACATGCTGAGATCCCATATGGGCGCCAGTTCTAATCCTTGCGGCCCCACTTCCCATGCTGCTACCTGATGTGGCCTGGGAAAGCAGATGAGGACGGCCCAAAGCCTTGGGACCCTGCACCCGCGTGGGAGACCTGGAGGAAGTTCCTGGCTCTGGCTTTGAATCAGCTGAGCTCCGGCCGTTGCGGTGACTTGGGGAGTAAATCATTGGACGGAAGATCTTCCTCTCTGTCTCTCCTCCTCTATGTATATCTGACTTTACAATAAAAATAAATCTTAAAAAAAAAAACAAGGTCAACTACTTAAGGAAATTTTTAACAAAATGTGGGTAAGATATATACACTAGAAACCACAAAATGTTATTGAGAGAATTTTTTAAATATCTAAATAAGGAGAAAGAAGTATTACATTAATTGACTGGAAGATTTAGTATTGTTAATATGTCAATTTTTCCACTCATTTATCTATAGCTTATGTACAATCTTAATTAAAATCATGGCAGGCTTCTTTAGGGAGGTACAAATTGACATGATGGTTTCAAAACTCATATGGAAAATTCAATGACGTAGAATAACCAAAACAATTTTGAAAACAGCAAGCTTGAAAAGCTGACATTGATTGTCTGTTTCCACTCCTTAAGATGGTATGGACATAAGGATAGGTATAAGAGCCAAACTTGAGTGAATACTCCTATTGTAGCCTTAGCTGAATTTGGACAAAGTTACAAAGGTAATGTTTATGAAGAAAAGATATTCTTTTCAACATATGCAGCTGGGACATTAATAAAAATATTAGCATGAATCTCAATTCATATCTTAAGAGCATATGTAGAAATTAAGTCAAATGGAGAAGAATCTGAACATGAAAGCTGTAACAATAAGTCTTGTGAAATAAAACAGGTAACTATAACCTGGGGGATAGCAACGACTTCAAAAGATACAAAAGACACTAATGATAAAACAGTAAATTATGCTTCATCAAGACCCCTTGGCAGGGAGCGGGCATTGAGCCTGGGGATTAAGACATCTACGTCCCCTGTCAGGGGTGTAAGTTCTGAGTCTCAGGAACTCTCCTGACTGAAGCTCCCCGCATTGCAGGCTGTGGGAGACAGCAGTGGTGGCTGAAGTCACTGGATCCTTGCTTCCCATGGCAGGGATGCATGGACTCCAGCCCCCCCAGCATGGCTCTAGCCCAACCCTTGCTTTTGCAAGTACTTGGGGAGTGACTCAGTGAAGGAGGTTTCTCTCCTCTCTTTGCCTCTCCCTTTCTCTGCCTCTCAAAGTAAAAATTGGAAACCATTTGGTAGTTAATAAAGTTCAACATACAGGCATATCCATATGACGCAATTCAACTCCTAGGTATAAATTACACACACACACACAAACACACACACACAAAGGGGCTTATACAAGGATGACCATAATCACATACATAAGGATTTGCCATAGGCATGGGAATAGCAGAGTGTCAACACTTTTGTGTGTGAAGGGAAGGGCCCGTTGGCATGGTGGTGTTGGCGGTAGAGTAATGTGTGTGTGTGTGTGTGTGTGTGTGTGTGTGTGTGTGTGTGTTGGCTCTTCTCACAGTGCAGCATGACTACCACTGGGGTACGACTGTGGGGGTACTGAATGCCAGCATCGGACAACACCACGACATGCACAGAAGATGAACACAGGCTCATGTGTGTTCATAAGAAAGGACTTTTCTTATTCAATTGATTTCTCTTCATTAGAGGAAGTCAAGATACCAGGTCTGGTTTGGGAAAGAGTTCTCTCAGCCCCATGGGCCAGGTGAGTGCTGCCTGTCTTGACCCACATGGCCTGGGGCAGTCTGTCAGCATTCAAAGCCCGAGTCAGCTTAGTAGCCAATCCTGGCATCTATTCACCTAGTCCTGGCCTGGGCTCAGTTCTTTATTTCTCTTCCTGGCTCCTGCTTCCCTCTGCATCTTGCCTTGCTGGGTTTCAATCTTTGCTCGGAAGCCTTGCCTGTTGTTCTCAGCCCAGCTTCCTTGCTCAGGAGAAGGTCTCCTGTCTGTCCCGGGACGTGACCCTTTCTACTCTCCTGGCAGGCCCCACCCACTTCTCAACAGGGGTGGGGGGCACCAGACAAATGTACCAAGAGCCTGTTGACCTCGGGTAGCACCTGGCAGCAGTTGCTAAGATCACGTCTTTCGGTTTTGCTGGCTGCCTCCTGCATTGCCTAGCATGGTTGCTACACCCGTGTTTTATGTCTCTAAAAGCCCTGACTCATTTTGCAGTTAAGTTTTCAGAGCCTCACTCATTAAAGGCAATTTTGGTTTCTGTTTTTATGGTAATTCTTAAACTCTTAAGTGAAACTTGTTTGAAATGTCTGTCACTCTGTTATTACAGAAACAATGTAACAAGAAATACATTTCCATGGGAAGACTTTAGCAACCAGAAAAGATAAACTGCCCTCAAACTTAAATATCTCAGTTTGGAAACATCAAGACAAAGAGACGGGGGGGGGGAGGGGAATGAGCCAATAGATGAGGGACACGGAAGCTCAAACTGGGGTCCAAATAGAAAATTCTGGAGAAAGAAGACAATGGAGGAAATTATCAAAGAAATCATACAGGAAAATTTCTCTGGGGTGAAGGACACATGACCTAGATTGAAATATCCCAGAACAATGGATGAGACAGGCCCATCCCAGAAGTGACATTGTGAGATAGCAGGTCACCAAGGAGAAAGGAAGCACTCCATTGAAGGCCAGGCTCTTTACAGAACAAAAAGAATGGGAACAAATCAAGGATTTCCGTGGGAAAATCAATACAGAAGGCAATAAATCAGGGCCTTCAAAGCTTTGAGGGAACTTGATTTACAACCTAGGCGTCAATGCCAAGCTCAATTATCAATCAAGTCGAAGGCACAAAAGGAAACTTCCAATCATAAAGGATTCAGAAATGTTACTCATGGTAAACCTCTGTGTGGGATGTTACTTAACTGTACGCTCTGGGAAAACAAAAAAGAACAATCAAGGACGACAACCTAGACCTCAGACAGTGTGTGCTGGGCCCGTGGGGGCAGGGGAAGGAGACGCCCAAGGACAGAAGTCCAGACTGAAGTAGGGGGCAGAAGGTTCAAGGAGGCAAAGGAGAAGGCCCAGCGCAGTAGCCTAGCAGCTAAAGTTCTAGCCTTGGACGCGCCCGGGGTCCCATATAGGCGCCAGTTTTAATCCCAGCAGCTCCACTTCCCTTCCAGCTCCCTGCTTGAGGCCTGGGAAAGCAGTCGAGGACAGCCCAAAGCCTTGGGACCCTGCACCCACATGGGAGTCCTGGAGGAAGTTCCTGGCTCCTGGTTTTGGATCGGTTCAGCACCGGCCGCAGGTCACTTGTGGAGTGAATCATTGGATGGAAGATCTTCCTCTCGGTCTCTCCTCCTCTCTGCATAGCTGACTTTGCAATAAAAATAAATAAATCTTTTAAAAAAAAAAAAGGCGGCGAGGGAGAAAACACTACAGAACGTCTATTGGAATGGGAAGCTGGGGAGAGACGAAAAAGATGCTGAAATCCAATTGTATAAGAAAAAGGAAAAGGTGCAGACTAAAAGCATTTCCAGACTACAAACCTTTGTCACAGGAATACAAACATAAGCAGGGACACAGTTGGCCCAGCCAAGAGCTTCTTAGTATGGCTTCAGTCATGTAAATATTACTTACTGATTTTAGGATTAATTCATTGAGGCGGCGCCATGGCTGCACAAGCATCAGTCACCCACTCTGTGGTGCCAACATCTCATATGGGCACCAATTCATGTCCCGGCAGCTCTCATTTCCATCCAGTTCCCTGTTTCTGACATGGGATAATAGCAGAGGATGGCCCAAAGCCTTGAGACCCTGCACCCATGTGGGAGACCCAAAGGAAAACTCCTGGCTCCTTGCTTTGATCAGCTCCAGCCAATGCAGCCATTTGAGGAGTAAACCAGCAGATGGAAGATCTTTCTCTGTGTCTCTTTTGCTCTCTATAAATCTGCCTTTTCAATAAAAATAAATACAACTTTTTAAAAGAGAATCAATCCATTAGCAAAGCATGATAGACTTAGTTATGAAACGGGATGAGCAGGACAATGTGAGAGCAAGTGTTCAGTTCTCCCATAGCCATGGGCGATGGGCCCCAGGTGCTCCACTGGACACCAAAACTCGAGGATACACAAGTCCCTTCTACACAAAGTGGGGTAGTAGACTGTGCTGTGCTCCCTAGGGGAGGTGACAGGAGCCACGTGAGAGAAAGCAGCCTGCAGGGAGACATCCCTAGAGCGGTGTGCCCCTGAGCTCCTCAAAAGACTGAAGTGGGCACCGCAGCTCTTCCTGTACTTTTGAAACAGGAGGGCACCTGCTTCTCATCAGGCAGGGCCATGTAAGCAAGAACATAAAAAGCAGGCAAGAGGGGGCACAGGTCAGTTGGGGAGAGTCTGAAACATCTGCCTGATTTGACCTTGGTACTCATAGGACATCCCAGGAAGGTTCATCTCACACCGTCATCCTCCAAAGGGGCCAGGCCACCAATCAACCGAGGCCAGTACAAGGGGACAGTCTGAGTCAGACTTTGAAACACACCGTGCATGAAGATGCATGTGGCCTGAGCTGCAAGAGGCCTTCAGCTCCCCCTTTACTGTACCTCAGACACAGCTCTGATCTCGCTAGCAGAGCCAGGGAACTGTGCCTCCCATCTCCTTTAATTGTCACAAGGGGAAAAAAAAAAGCTTCCTTCGAGCAAAAGGAAATAAAACACAGTGGTTTTGCATTGGCATCTGTACACAAAAGCCTTCTATATTCTTGATCTCATCTCTAGATTATGTATAAGACCCAGTACAATGTAAATGATATGGAAATAGATGTTACACTGTGTTCAGGGAAAACGGTTGTACATGTGCCATACAGATGTGGCGCTTCCTCCCTGAATATTTCCACTGTTGGTTGAATCCACAGATGCAGATCCCTGACTACAGAGGGCCAGCTCTGCCGGCGTGTGACAGAAACTCGGAGAGAGGAGGAGGGCGGAGAGGAGGGGAAGGCTGAGGCACCAGCTGCCTCTACTTACGAGTCATGGCACACAGTGTTGCCAGAGTCTCCCGGACGAATGTGAAGAGGTAGAAGTGCATTTCCGAAGGTGAAAAGGTGACATGTTTCTGTTGGGAGAATGGAAGCAAAGGAGATGCAAGAGGGGGTGGGCGTTCTCCCATGCAACAGAGAGTCCATGAGAGTCCATTGGAAAGGTGAACTAGAGTGGCAGCAGTATCGTCTCAGGCATAGGCAGATAACACTCGGAAGACACAGATAAAAAGGCAAGAGGTGGCTGTTCTGGGATGGACTGAAAGGGCAAAGGACTCTTTTGGACTAAAAACTGCTTCAGTAACAATGCAGTTACATGCCCTATGTTCTGTTTTTTGAGTGTCTAGTAAACAAAAGGGAGACTTCTCAAGTGTAGCTGGAGGTTGGCCTGAGAGGGCAGCAAGCCCTGGGGATGGTTGGCTGTGTTGTTGTGAGGTGTTTCCTCTGCAGTAAGACAGGGGGCAGTGACCCCACATTTGCCTGAGGGGACCCCACGGCTTGGTGCATCCACCTTCAGTATCCTATTCCATTCTCTTGACAATGCAACAGCTAAGGATATGCGGGCAGGATGCAGGCCCTAAGGGCAAGTGAGGATGGTGGAAAGGTGAATGCCCAGTTCCTGCAGGTGTGGTGGCAGGAGGGGGCCAGGTCCATATCGCTTTGATGTCTGAGTGCTGGACCGATCGGTGGGGGTTGCAGGTGGTGCTGAGAGCAGGACAGCTAGGAAAGGCTAGGCCGGGCTCCACATGGCATCTCTTACGACTTTTACTTACCAACAACATATAATGCCGGTTCGAGTCCCAGTGGCTCCACTTTCAATCCAGGTAATGGCCTAGGAAAGCAGCAGACAATAACCCAAGTGGTTGGGCTCCTGCCGCTTGTGTGGGAGACCCAGAAGAAGTTCCTGGCTCCTGGCCCCTGGCTTTGGACTGACCTAGCTCTGGCTGTTGTGGCTGTATGAGGAGTGAACCAGATGATGGATGATTTCTTTCTCTCTGTCTCTGACTCTCTCACTCTCTGTACATCTGCTTTGCAAATAAAAATAAATAAATCTTTTAAGAAAAAGGAAAAGAAAATGAAAGGAAATAAAAAGACAAGACTTTAATTACCATATTCTCACTCCCTAGAGCTATACGCAAGCCAGAATTCGTTTTTTCCTTTTCATTTTTTTCTTTATTCTGGCCATCTTTACATAGTTAATTAGGGCAAAAAGTTTCAAGGGCTACAGGAAAGTGGGTAAGACTATTATTTCCACATTGTTTTATTCCTGTATCTGGGGTAAATGCCAAGCCAGAATTCTAATGCAGACTAGTCCCATCCCAGCCCCCATCCCACCCAACACACACACACATTACATTTATTTTTTTAAAAACTCATATTTGAAAAAAAAAATGGTTATTTTCATTGCCTTACAAAGCAGAGAGACATTTACTGGTTTACTCCCTACGTGCTCACAGTAACTGGGGCTAAGTCAGAAACATAATCCAGGTCTCCTATGTGGGTGACAGGGATCCAAGTAGTTGAGCCATCACCACTGACTCTCAAGGTGCATGTCAGGAAAATGGCAGGAATGGGAAGAGAAGTGAAAATTCCAAATGAGTCACGTGAATATGTGCGAGGTATGACGCCATGACACCAAATGTCAGCCGCTGCGAAATCATATTCTCTGTGTCGAACAGTACCAGGGTGAGTATAAAGGCTCGAAGCCTCTCAATGTACCCCAGCCTGTGCAGGACAGTCAGATCTCCCCTGTGGTCTTCTCTGCTCTCTGTCTGCGGGAACCATAATGCTAAATGGCTCTGATCCTTCTGAACGTCTCCTTTTACACACATGCTACTTCCCATAAGTGGTGTGACTTATTTCTACACTGTCTGCATAATTATCCATTTTAATGGCTGCATATTATGCAAGATCATTTTTAATTAACCACAGTACCCTGGGCTTACAGTTCATTATTATGCCAAGTATTTATTTTTTTAATCTCCATTTCACTTTTGCATAAGGCTGTTTCAATTACAGACCTTTTTTTTTTTATCAACTTCACAGTACGTAACAAGGGACAGGTGTAATTATCTCTACTTTATAGATGGAGAAACTGAGATCCAGAGAAATCAAGCATCTTACCTAACACTATCCAGACAACAAAGACGGGGCAGACTGGAGATCTTGCCCCTGGGAAGTGCATCCCACATCCAAGGCTTCTTGCTTCAGGTACCTGCAGTGATGGGTAACCTGCAGTTACCCATCACTAGAGACTTTCTCTCCCCAAGCCAGTCCTCTCTCACAGGAAGGAATTATACCACCCCACTCTACAGGTGAGAAGCTGGGACCCAGAGAGGTCATGGAACCTGTCCAAGGTCACATGGCAAAGTCAGAAGTTAAACCCAAACAAATCGACTCCAAACCTGATCTTTTTCCAAAAATCTGCCTGGACTCTCTAGCCATCTGCAACAGCCTGCTGGGCCAGGCCAAAGCCGAGAGACACAGTAGGGGACTTGAACAGATACTCCAAAATATGGATACCACCAGCAGTGCCTAACCCACCGTGCCACAATGCCTACTCTACACTCTGCTTTTCAAGTAGGCAAAAATAAACAAATGTTTAAAACGGGCAAAGCAGCCGGCATTGTGGCTCAGTGGGTTAAGTTACTATGCGCGATGCCAGCATCCCATATGAGCACCAATTCAAGGCCTGGCTGTTCCTCCTTTGATCAAGCTTCCTGTTACTGTGCCTGGGAAATCAGTGCAAATAGCCCAAGTGTCTGGGCCCCTGCTACGCACACGGGAAACCTGGATAGAGTCCCTGGCTCCTGGCTTCAGCCCAGTCCAGCCTTGGCTGTTGCAGGTATTTGGGAATAGCCAGTGGATGGAAGACCTCTCCTTCTGTTTCTCCCCCCTTTCCCTGTAATTCTGCCTTTCTAATAAATAACTATATCTTAAAAAGTAAAAAAGGCAAAAATCTGAACAGACATTTCTCTAAGGAGGAAATGCAAATAGCTAATAAGCATATGAAAAGATTCTCTCTGTCATTCGTCATCAGGGAATGCAAAACAAAGCGCAGTGAGACAACCCTTCACACACACCAAGAAGACCAGAGACGCAGACAAGGACAAGTGCGCTTGAGGATGTAGAGAACTCACAGCCCTCATGGACTGCTGGTGAGAACGGGAAATGATAGAGTCGCTTCAGTAAGCAGTGTGACAGTCCATCATGTGATTAAAAATAGAGTTACCCTATGACCCAGCAGGCCTACTACTTATAAACCCCAAAGAACTGAGAACATGTGCAGTTTCAGTCGGTGACTTGTACAGGATTCTTTACAGTAACACTTTCCACAAGCAAAAGAATATGGAAACCAATCCAAATGCCCAACAACAGATAAGTGCACAAATCAATGCGGTATTTATATGCAATGGAGTACTATTTAAACAGGAAAAGGAACTGGAGTATAGTGGACTCACTGACAATTGTCCAAACTTGGAAGCAACCAGGATGCCCTCCTGTGGGTGAATGGATAAACAGTAGGAGGAACACATATTGGGACATAATTTAGTGGACAATAAAGGAATCCCTCCTTGCTCAACAGCAAGCTTCCCTTAACTATCTGACATACTAACGGCCCATTATGGTCATTTTTTTTCCTGTCTATTACATAGTAATTTGCTATGACATAATAGTTGTGTTTACCAAAATCTGCTGAGCTTTCTTTTCCATTGACAGACAAAACCAGCTGCAGCTAAAATTATGACAGAAATATTTAAGAGATTGACTCAAATTGATCAGAAAGTTTTTTTTTTAATTGTATTAATTGACCAGAAAGTTATCATGGGATTCATTACAAGGTTATGCGGCACCCCTCTGGTGACTCCCCAGCCATCTTTGAATACACAACACATGGGAAGCATGATCCGTTGACACACATGCTCGAGGGATTTCCAGACCCCTTTGTCTTTGCCTTTCGTGTTGTATCGCTTAGTTCCACCTGATTATGCCTCATTTACTCTCTCTATATCCAAATCCCTTTTCAACATGGAGATGGGTTTGGGTTTCCCCATCTTCTTTAATAAAACTTTGCATACTCTTTAGGATGACAAGAAAAGTGCTGAGCGAAAAACAAGCTATGAAGCCCTGAGAGATAAGTTAATAAATGGAAGAAGTGAATCTGAGAAGGCTGCAGGTTGTAGGATTCTAGCTGGATGCCATTCAGACAAAGGCACAACTAGGAGGGCAGTAAAGATTTCAATGGTTGGCATGGGCATTTCACCTGGGAGTTAAGACAAACCTATGTCCCATATTATAATGCCTCTGCTTGATTCTCAGCCCGTTTCCTATTCCATCTGCTTGCCCATGTAGCCTATAGGAGGCAGCAGGCGATGGCTCAGGTGCTTGGGTCCTTGTTCCCCCCCTGCCCCGTGTAAAGGACCTAGTTTGGCTTCCGTCAGATTCTGTGGCATTTGAGGCATGACCAGTGGATGGGAGCACTTTGTTGGTTAGTTTGTCTCTCTTTGCCTCTCAAATAAATTTTTAAAAAATGTTTTAAACAATGAAAACATCAGTGGTGGGCTAGATAGCAAAGACGAACATGCAAAGCACAGGGGATTTTTCCAGGCAGTAGCACTTTGTTGTATGATGCTATAGTGAAGATTCAAGTCACTGTACACTGTCTAATCCACAGACTTACAACACCAAGAATGAACTCTAACGTAAACCATGGGCTTTGGGTGACAGTGATCCCTGGAGATCCATCCATTGGAACAAATGTACACGGTAGGGTCAGATGTTGATGGCAGGGAAGGCTATGCATGAGAAACGGGATGAGTGGGGTGGGAGCAAGAATTCTCTACTTTCTTCTCAGTTTTATTGGGAGCCTAAAACTGATCTTTTTTAAAAAGCCTAAAAAATGGAATGAAGTATTGACACGTGCTACAACATAGATACACTTGTAAACCCATTACATTTCATGAAAACAGTCACAAAAGGCCACATACTACATTATTGCATTTATATGAAATATCCATAACAGGAAAATCTGCAGACATGAGCCTAGTGATTGTCTAAATGGGAGGATGTTGGATAACGGGCTGCCCTTCCAATCAAAATAAATAAATCTTAAAGATAAAAAAACCCCAGGGTTCCTTTATTTTCTTCAATTATATTTTTGATTATGTTTACATAGTTGAGAAGGTGCATGCCCACCTGGACCACTGATTAGGGTGGGAAGGGTCAAGGAATAGGGGAAAGTAGATGAGACCATTGTTTCTAATTTCCTTTTTTTTCTTCCTGTATCTGGAGGGTTCCTGCCGTGGCAAGGTTCCTACAGTGGTGAAGACTGAGCCACAGGGGCCACTCTCAGGAACAGAGGTAGGAAGCCAAGCATGGCTGCACCAAAATATAAGTAAATTGTTTCAGAAAAGCAGACAGGACCGTGGCCTCTCAGAGGCTTTTGTTCATCACCTTCACCTGAAGCTGGAAGCTGCATCCGGAGCCCTCCCTCTCCCCTTGCCACACCTCTCCCTGGGGAAGAAGGATTAGGCTCTGCATGACCTGACTCAGCCTGCCTCTCACCTGTCTCCTTCCATTCCCCTTTTCGCCCTTAGTTCAACCTGGAGGAAAACGCTGAACTCTCTGTGTCTTGAGTGACGAGGGCTGGGTGGGAGGTTTTCTCAGCGACCCAACAGGTCACCTGCAGTGGGCACCTGGGCAGCCTCTCCATCATGCCATTGTCATAGAGACCATTATGGATGGGACTTGGCTGCCCGGCTGCAAGTCGTTGACTCAGCACAGTAGGTGGCAGAGGAGGAGGCAGTCGGCTCCTGGGGAGAGCACAATTTATGAGACTTTGGCCCCCTTTTCAAGTGGGGAGAAGGCAGCCAAGCTTGCAGCCCTCTCAGCCAGGAGGCAAACTCAGGTCAAGGCGGATTCCTGAGGCCCATGGAGACTGCTACTTGACCTTTAGAGTTTTTGTGTTTTTTTGTGTAAGTCACCGAGGTTCAGGCTGGAAAAGTCATTGGCAGATCACCCAGAGTGGCTTCTGGACTTTTCAATTCCACAGCTTCCCTTATTTCAAAATACCAGATAAGAGGGGACAGAGTTGGCAATTCTATCCATTCCTAAATCAGGCCAGCTTTTAAAACTTACATGGTCATTTGATTTAAAAAAGAAATAAGACCATGGAAAGAGATTGAATGCCAGAATCAAAGAAAGTCATGGAAGTTGAATAAATTGGGCTTTATGAGGCACTCATTACATTTCTCCTTTTGCCTCTCTACCCTACTTATCTCTCCAGGAGTAGGAACTTGCCAAATCCAGGAGAAAACTCCTTGCAGAATGGGCACCAAGCTTAGGCCACCACTCCCTCTAGAAATCACCTCTGGAAAATAATTTCTGGAACAATAAGACTGGGGTCCTGTAACTAAACCCAGGTTCAGTCCCTGCATCCGTGACTTACTGGCTACAGGCACTTGCAAGTTTCTTCTCTTGTCTTGGGTCACAATGCCCTTATTTACCAACAAATTCTTATCTCAGAGACCTTATGTGTAAGGGAGAATGACCAAAAATGAAGAAAAGGTAAGAGAATTTTTGGCACATAATGGGCATAATATCGTTATTTTTAAATTCTCCGGGGGTAGATGGTATCCTCTGAAATAATTTATTCATTCCATTTTTCTGGCATTTTGTTGATAGAAAGTTCTTCCTTTGGTATAGCCATTCCTGCCGCTTTCTATATCTGCTCAGTGATTTCAGGGTCCCATGGAACAAGTCTCGTCCCTGTCATGCGATCCACTTTTCTTCCTTTTCTTCTTCTTATCCTTGGAGTAAACAGCCTGCTTGCGTCCATCATCCCTCTGAAAAGCACTCACCATCCTGCTTGTATCAGTCAGCAATTACCAAAAGAATGCTGCAAAGCAAACATCTCCAAACTCAATGGAAAAAGAGACTTCAGAGAAACACTATCTCAAGCTGGGATAGGTGAGCTTCAGGCTGGATCCAATGCTGCTCCAGAATGCTGTATTCTTTTTCTTTTCAAAAGATTTATTTATTTTGATTGGAAAATCAGATTTACAGAGAAAAGGAGAGACAGAAAGATCTTCCATCCGCTGGCTCACTCCTCAAATGGCCACAATGACTGGAGCGTAACTGATCCAAAGCCAGGAGCCTGGAGCTTCTTGCAGGTCTCTCAGATGGATGCAGGGTCCCAAGGCTTTGGGCCGTCCTAGACTGCTTTCCCAGGCCACAAGCAGGGAGCTGGATGGGAAGTAGAGCAGCTGGGACATGAACTGGTGCCTATTTGGGATCTCAGTGCTCGCAAAGTGAGGATTTAGCCAACGGAGCAGCAAGCCCAGAGTGCTTTGGTTTGTTCAAGCCAAAAGATGGTGGGGTGGAAGCATTCCCAAATGAACTGGAACATTTCTAGCCTTTGTTGACTCCACATATTTTCAGCTAAAACAAGTCACAGGGCCAACTCAAGAGACCATAGAAGAATGGATGCAGACTATAGGAGGATGAAGATTGAGACAAGTTATTTTTCTAGTGCCCACTTTCCTCTTGTCCTAGTTCTGTTTGGCCATGACCAATTTCCACTGAATACGCTCTTCCAAAGTCTCATTGGACTAGTGAGCAGCAAGAGGCCGGGGAGGAAAGACCTTGCATGATCTGGCCCCTCTGTGACCTCTCATTTATCTCCTGCTATTCTCCTCCTTGCTCTCACACATTAGCCACGTTGGGTTTCTTCTCCCTCAGGGCCTTGGCATGTGCTAATCTTTATGCTTTGCATAGAAAAGGCTTTTTCTCTTAAATGCTTCCCCCACTTCATGTTGGGTTTCATTTCATTTTTAAAATAGGATTCACATAATATGCCTTCAAAAAGGTGTCTTTACGACCGTGAACTCCAGTCAAGTTTCTCCCTTTTATTCCCTAGTGAAGGCGTCTGTATATGTTGCTTTCAGCTCTTTATTTTGATTTAAATTTTTTTAAATTTTATTTTTATTGGAAAGTCAGATATACAGAGAGGAAGAGAGACAAAGAAGATCTTCCGTCCACTGATTCACTCCCCACAGCAGCACAATGGCCGGTGCTGAGCCAGTCCAAAGCCAGGAGTCAGGAGCCTCTTCCCAGTCTCCCACATGGGTGCAGGGTCCCAAGGTTTTGGGCCATCCTTAACTGCTCTCCCAGGCCACAAGCAGGGAGCTGGATGGGAAGCAGGGCAGCCAGGATTAAAACTGGCGTCCATATGGGATCCTGACGCATGCAAGGTTAGGACTTTAGCTGCTAGGCTACTGTGCCTGGTTGTTTATGTTGATTTGAGATGCTAAACTTTGTGAAGACAAAAATGGTACCTATCATATTCATTTGATATCCCAGTACCCAGCCCAGGCCCCAGCACAAAAAATTTTTAAAAATACATATTTATTTCATTTGAAAGGCAGAGTTAGGAGAGAAAGAGAGAGAGAGACAGAGAAAGACTTTCCTTCTTTTGGTTCACTCCTCTGAATGGTTCCAATGATAGGAGATGGGACAGACTAAAGTTAGGAGCTAGGAACTTCATCTGGCTCTCCCATGTGGGTGGTGCAAGCACTTGGACCGATACTCTGCTTTCCCAGACACATTAACAGGGAAATGGATCAGAAGTGGAGCACCCCAGACTGAGACCTGTGCTCAAATGGGATGCCAGCCTAGCCTGCTGTACCACAATGCCAGACCCTCTTAACATATGTTTACGAGTGACAGGGGTAGGCTTAAACACAAAGGAGTAAATGAATGGATAGATTTCAGATCCCTTTCTCTTTCCTTTGCTTGACTTGACAACAAAATGCAAGCAAGAAAAGAATGCATGAGGCTGGCTCTCGTCACAGAGCTCTGCTCTCTCAGCCTCATCCGGGGCACACCGCAGCTGGCGCTAATGGCAAGCGCAGGGCTTGCAGGAGGCTCTTCATCTTACCCAGGCTTCATGGCATTTCCTGTCACTGGCTGTTTTCTGATGAGAATTTTGTTCCATGACTCATTTTGTTTAGACGCCTACTTGGAGAAACTCCCGCTTACCACACACCCACTGCCCAGGTAAGGGACCAGATGTGTGCCAAGCGGTGTGGGACCCCAGACACGCTGCCAATAGCTCAGCCTGGTGATAACAGGTGAAGATCAAGTGAGGGCGCCACGAGCTACGGAGAGCAGCCTCGCACACTGCTGCTTGAGAGGCAGCCATGTTCCTCTCGGGTGGCAGCATCACTCTTCTATCGAAAGTCCCCATCCTAGCTCCCTCTGCAAACTCCTCCTCTCTTTCTCCTCAAGGTCCTCAATCGTGCTGTATGTTTCATCACTGTCAGAAACCACGAACCAGGGAGCAGACTTGGCATTTTAGGTCTGGGGCCTTTTGAAAATGTCTGGACCTGTTTTATGGAGTCCTTTGCAGACTCAAAGACTCAAGGACCAAGCAAACCCTAAGCTGGAAAGTCAAGTTCCTGAGTCCCATCTCTCTCTCTGCCTCCTGCTAGCTGGATGATTTAGGTGGATGACTTAACCTCTCTGACTCTCAGTTACCTCCTGCTCAATGTGTGTGACCACATGGATTGGCCAAGCAGAGGTGTGGATGGAGTGAGACAAGATAACATTAAGTAACCATTAAAGACGAGGCACCTGTTAGCAGTATCACTTATCCTTTCCCTCCCAGCAGGGCTGTGCTGTGGTACACAGAGGGTTAAAGATTTAGGAACCAGAAACTCTCTACAGCAGAACAAAAGAGAAAATAATCCCCACTTCCTGATGCACTTGAAGGACAGATTGCTTAGGATGGGATTGCAATTGGGGCTCCAAGTGGGAGAAATGATTGCTGCCTCATCAATATTACTGCCGGCAAAGTCTATGTGGGACTCCATCAGGTAATTGAGGTCCCAAATTTAGTTTTTATCCAGATGCCAAGATTAATAGGAATGGCTTCTTGGAATTAACCCTTTGTGACTTTCTAACCCACAAGGCACTCAGGAGTTGACATTAACATTTCAGACCTGAACATTTGGAAGGGAAAGGTCTCTTGTCTGGTTTAGCTTGTCCAAATGTTAAAGCGGTCAAGGTCATAGGATTGCTGTCAACTCCGGTTTCACTCCAGAGGAGGTTCAACCGCAGGAACCCCTGGACAGGTGCTGCAAGAAGTCCTTAGGAGTCAGAAAGCCACAGTGCAGGGGCGGTGAGGGGGATGGGGAGCAACCCCCTTTAGAAATAACAACAAAAGTCACCCACACGTGCACGCGAGAGCATTCAGCAATACCGGTCAGCTGACCTCAGGGCTGCAGCATTTGTATCACCTAATACAATAAAAATTTACCGAGTGCTAACCATAGACCTATCCTGAGAGATGGCTGTGTCAGGTTGCTCCTAAGTCAGGCCCTTCCTAATAAGCTGGAGATGGTAAAGAAAGTGCTTCCGTGAGTTCTGAGAGTCATTCTGTTAGGTTGTCAAGCGTGCGGAGAGGGACTGTAGGGACCCCCAGTCAGACGTGTGGGCCGTCCGTGTGCCCCACTGACAGCAGATTGTGAAGTGGGGACAGTCCTACGCGATTGAGCCCCTAACTTCGGGTGTTTGAACTGACTGGATAATTACTACCAGAATTAAGCCGGAGGGGAAAGGGCAACCAGATCAGAAAGAATTAGGTAAAACGATCTCTATTTATAAAACAATCATTCATGTATACAATTCTAAAGAATGCACACATTAACAACCCTCCAGTCAGAACATGAATTCAGTAAAGGTCCAGCATCGATTCACAAAAATCAGTACTATTTCTATACCCTAGCAATGAATAATCCCCACCAATAAAAGGAAAAAAAAATATTTGTCTTCTGTTCATAATTATACTAAAATAAATAAGTAAATAAAACACTTAGTAACAAATTTAACCAAGGAATTATAAGATTTGTATGAAATGTTAAAGAATGTCAAAGAAAACCTTAAGAATTGGAAAATTATTTTGCAATCATGGATTAGAAGATGAAATCTTGTATATGGTAATATTCTCTACACTGGGTCATCTCTATCAAACCTTTGACTTTACAGAAGTGGGAAAATTCATCTTGAGATTTATGTGGGATTCCAAGGGACTCTAGATCAAACAATCTTGAAAAGAAGCCGAAGGACTCATACATATTTCCCAATGTCAAAACTTACTATAAAGTTATAGTCATCCAAAGAATACAGCACTGCATAAGCATAAGTATATACCAATGGAATAAAACAGTCCATTGATTTTTTTTTAAAAAAAGGAAACTATGGTTTCTTTTCTTTTTCTTTTTAAAAATGTATTCATTTTTATATTGGAAAGGCAGATCTACAGAGAGAAGGGGAGACAGAGATCTTCCATTCGTTGGTTCACTCCCAAATGGCCACAGTGAGCAGACCTGAGCTGATCCAAAGCCAGCAGCAGGAGCTTCTTCCAGGTCTCCCACATGGATGCAGGTTCCCAAGGCTTTAAATCATCTTCTACTGCTTTCCCAGGCCACAAGCAGGGAGCTGGATGGGAAGTGGAGCAGCCAGGACACTAACCGGCTCCCATATGGAATTCCAACACATGAAAGGCAGATTTAACCATTAGGCTATGCGCCAGGCCTATCTATTTTAGGCTTTATTTATTGGTGCCTAATTAAATTAAAACACCAAAACAGCAAATTAAAACACCACCTGCAGCATCAGTATTCCATATGGGCACTGGTTTGATACCTGGCTGCTTCACTTCTGGTCCAGCTCCCTGCTGACGGCATGGGAAAGCAGTGGAAGATTAACCAAACCCTGAACCCACATGGAAGACCTAGAAGAGTCTCCTGACCCCTGGCTCCAGCCTATTCCAGCCTTGGTTATTGTACCCATCTGAGGAATGAACCAGTAGATGGAAAATTCTTTCTCTCTGTCTCTTCATTCTAAGTCTCTTCTGTGCCTTTCAAGTAAATAAATATTAATATTGATTTCATTTTCTACATTCATAATATAAATATATTTATTTATAATTAAAATACAATTATACTTATATTTATTTTATATTATTATTATTTAAAATATTAAAATGTACTTATTTGAAAGACAAAGTTACAGAGAGAGATTTTCCATATGCTGGTTCACTTCCCAGTTGGGTGCAAAGGCCAGGGCTGGGATAGGCTAAAGCCGGGCGGTTACTTTCAAGTCTCCCACGTGGATGCAAGAGTCCAAGCACTTGGGCCATCTTCCATTTCTTTCCCAGGCACATGAACGGAATTGAATTAGAAGTGGAACAGTCAGGGCTTGAACCAGTGCCCATATGGGATGCTGGCATTGTAGGTGGATGTTGCCAGCCATATCTGTACGTACTGGCCACATGCCGTACCCAAAATGGCGCCGGCCAGAGAAGCCACATCTTGGTGTTTGGTGGAGAGTCACGTAGCTTTCGCAGTACTGTGCAGGCGCCTAGAGCATGCGCAGTGAGCTGCGGCGCGGCAGGCACGTAAACACTGGGACTGACGAATCCAGTCGCCCAGAACCCTGCGTAATCATGACGCCGACCTATCATCGGCGGAGGCGGGGCCAGACAGCACATAAGAGCAGAAAGCCTGCCGGGGTCGGAGCCTCTTTCCTCCTCATGTTGCTGTGCACAATAAATTTTACCGCAGAAGGCTTCACTCGCGTCTGCGTCTTATTGCTGGGCGGTAAGACACGTGGGCGCGACAGGTGGAGGCTTTACTTGCTTTGCCACAATGCTGTCTCATCAGTTAGTTTTTGATAAGTATGCCATGACCGTGCAGGAGTCAACTCCTGGTTGCATCCTGGCTGTGTGTGCATTTGGGGAGTCTAGTGGATGGAAGTGCTTTCTTTCTCCAATAAAATGAAAATAAACAAAAAAGTTTAATAAGCCACAGAGATAAGAAATAGGATCTTTTTTCCCATCCAAATCTAGTGGTCCTTCAGAATGATAGAAATAGAAAAATAGGGCCCAGCGCAGTAGCCTAGCAGCTAAAATCCTAGCCTTGAATGCATCGGGATCCCATATGGGCACCAGTTCTAATCCCAGCAGCTCCACTTCCCATCCAGCTCCCTGCTTGTGGCCTGGGAAAGCAGCTAAGGACGGCCCAAAGCCTTAGGACCCTGCACCCACGTGGAATACTCAGAAGAGGCTCTGGGCTCCTGGCTTCGGATCAGTACATCTCCAGCTGTTGCAGCCGCTTGGGGAGTGAATCAATGAACAGAAGATCTTCCTCTCTGTCTTTCCTCCTTTCTGTATATCTGATTTTCCATTTTAAAAAATCTTAAAAAAAAGAAAGAACTGACAAACACTTAAAAGAAATAGAAAAACAAACAAGCAAGCCATAAAGCTTCCCCTAACACGTGCTGGTCCAGGAAACCGATGTGAATTTCTACTTCGTCCTCCTGTCCTGAAGAAGCAAGCATCTGCGGGCAGGTGCAGTGAGTGCCAAGGTTACCAAAGGGAAGTCATGTCAATTATCTTGCTGTACAGCTCCATCCACTCAGAACACCAAGAGCTGGTCCCTCAAAAGGGCCGTTTCCGTGGAGGAATCGGGCAGCCGTTCAGGAGTGACGATGACCGGGCTTGAAACGCTCATTTCAGAGCAAGTAGGAAAAACCCAACAGCCAGCGCTATACTCATCACCTGACAGGTCACCCTCCTCCTCAGGCTTGGCTAAGCCCCACTTGCAGATTCTCAGACTCTTAACTCATCTTTTTCCAGCCCCACACTGAAATGATGCCTTGGGTGTGACTTACACTTCCAGCCCCATCAAAGTCTCAAGTTCAGCCTGTGACCTGGCAGCTCTCCGTACCTGGATTTAACCTTAGAGCTTCATGCAGTTCTCCGACAGCTCACATCCCTGGCTTTGGCTGAAGTTGCTGTTCCAATCAGCCAACTTCTGTTTCTCGGACAAGACGCACTGGGGCAAATTTCTCCTTTGGGCAGTCCTTCCCCATGCCTAGGCTGGATGAGAAAGCCTCCTGGGAACCACCACATCCTAGCCCCGCCTGCTTGCTGCCTCCACCCCAGCCCTCACTGCGGACATCTTGAAGGCCGTGGGGCTCTGACTTGGCTTCTTTTATTTAAACTGAGAAGACCCTTACCGTGCATTTTCTGCTCTGTAATCTAATCAGGTTGGGAGCCAGTGCCATGGCACTGTAGGTTAAGCTACAGCCTGAGGTGCAGGTCTCCCATATGGGCATTGGCTTTAATCCCAGCTGCTCCACATCCGATCCAGCTCCCTACCAACGCACCTGGGAAAGCGTTGGCAAGTGGCCCAAGTGCTTGCGCCCCTGCCACCCATGTGGAAAACTCAGAAGGAATTCTTAGCTCCTAGTCTCCACCTGTCACAGCTGCTGCCATGGCAGCCCTTTGGGGAGTGAACCAGCAGATGGAGAATCTCTCTCTCTCTGCCTCTCCTTCACTCTTGGTAACTTTCTCTTGAAACAAATAAATAAATTTTTATACATTGGGCACAATATTTTATGTCATATGAATGTTTGTAGTCCACAAACCTCTGTAACCTACATAATTTTTGCTTGTTTCTTTGTTTTTATCAGAAAGTCAGATGTACAGATAGGAGGAGAGACAGAGAAGAGGCTTTACCTGTTGATTCACTCCCCAAGCAGCCACAACAGCCAGAGCTGCACTGCTCTGAAGTCATGAGCCAGGAGCTTCTTCCCGGTCTCCCATACGGGTGCAGGCTCCCAAGGCTTTGGGCCATCCTCGATTAATTTCCCAGGCCACAAGCAGGGAGCTGGATGGGAAGTGGGGCTGCCAGGATTAGAACCAGCACCCATACGGGATTGCAGCGTGTTCAAGGTGAGGACTTTAGCTGCTAGGCTACCACACCAGGCCCTACACAATGTTTATTTTACTCAAGCAGGCATTTTAAAAAAGAAAAATTTGTGTTCACATCTGAAGGTTTGTTTTCTGTTAAAAATTCAGGCAGGTTAGCAGCATTACCCACCCTCACTGATGAAGTCATCATCACTGGATGGGACACACACACGACCCCCACTCATTTAGACGTCAGCAGGCACTGGTTCGAGCCCTTGGTCAGATGACTTGGCTGCAAGTCCAAGGCTCTGTCTCCATGGTTTCAATTTCACTAACTCCTGCCTTCTCTTCTCAACATTACCAACCATTCTAAAAAAAATTCTTTCTGAGAGCCAATGAACTAATTCAACTTCCCTTGTGTGTTTGAATTGAGGATTTTTGTGTTTTTATATTTTCCTTGTATTTTAAGGCAATAGCCACAAGAATCCCTGCTTCTTTTCTTTTCTTTCTTTCTTTTTTTTTTAGAGGTTATTTATTTAAAAGGCAGAGAGAAAGAAGAGATAGAAAGAAAGCAAAATCTTCCGTCAGCTGGCTCACGGTTACAGGGACTCAGGCAGTTGGGCCCTCTTTTGCTGTCGTGCTGTGCATGAGCAGGGAGCTGGGTGGGAAACAGAGAACCCAGGATTTGAAGCTTTGTTCCAGTAGCGGTGGAGGCAGATGTGGCCATGACAGCCATTTGGGAAGTGAGTCAGTGGATGGTAGACCACGCTGTCTCTCCTCTCTGTAAGATCTGACTTTCGAGTGAAAATAAATCTTTCAGAAGGAGATGAAGAAGTGGCAGCTTAACGTGCTGTGCCACAACACTGCCTCTGCTTATTTCCTAACCCATGAATCACTGGGTAAGATTTAATCATCCTTAGAAGCAATGAATGCCAGCCTTCTATAAAGCACTATTGCTTTTTGGGTTTTGCGAAACAATGAACTAGGAACAGCAAATTCCCAACTTCAAAAGCACATCTCAGGGGTGATCCGACTGAATATAGAGTTTTTTAAAAGCACATCGAATGCTTGTATCAGTCTTACCTATATGTAACCATTTAGGCAATTTCAAATACATTTCCGTTGCATAATTATGCAAGGACCTTGCCCATAAAACATGCTGCTGCAAACTTAAGTGAAATCACTCCAGATTATTATTTGTAAGAAAAATGCTCACTTGCAAGGTAGACCTGTCATCAGCCCCTAAAGGATTTCCATCTTGTCATTTCCCACCGACTGGTTGGCCCCAATCAGCCCACACTCAGGCCACTGGAAAAGCCGCACAGAACGAACAGCCGGCCCAAAGAAGAAACTCAATTAGCATCTAGCTGGGACTGAGCAGATTGGCTCCTAATGCTGGGGATTTTGAGCTTAAAAGCACAAGTCATTATGTTTCTGCATTTTAGGGGAAAGGGAATGTTATTTTCCTTTGGGATCCTGCTACAACAACTATAGTCCCTGCTGGCAGGGTCCAGGGCAGCAGGCCTCATCCCTAGCCACACATTAGAAACCCCCAGGGGGCTTTCTAAGAATTCCAGTGTCCAGGCACCAGCATGGTTTATTCTATCAGACTTTTAGGGAGGGGAAACATTTTAAAGTTGTTAAGAGCTCAGGTGACTCTGGCGGGTAGCTGGGGCTGAGAGCCAGGGGTTTCTTGGAGTGTGGTCCCCAAGAGCATCAGCATCTCCTGGGAACTTTCTAGAAATGCAGGTTCTTGGGTCCCACCAAAGACCTGCTGAACTAGAACTTCTGAGGGGTTGTGGGAAGGGTGGAAATCTGTATTTCCGCTAGTGTTCCAGGGACAGGCATTTGGACTGGCAGTTGAGATGTTGGTTGGGATGTCCGCATTACAAACCAGAGAGTATCTGGGTCAAGTCCTGGCTCTCTGCTCCAGATTCCAGCTTCCTGGCAATGCACGCCCGGGCAAGCAGCAGGTGATTGGCTCAAGCAGTTGGGATTCCCAAGTAAGAGATCTGGATCGAGTCCCGGGCCCCTGACCTTGGTCTGGCCCAGCACTGGCCATCACACACTCTTCAGGAATACACCAGCAGATGAGAGCACCTGCTCTCTCTCAGATGACCTTAAAAACACAAGTGTTCTTAGGGATTCTGGTACATGTTAAAGTGTGAGAACCGCTTGGGCCCTTGGATTCAAATTGGGTTTGGGTATTTATCTCAAATCCACCACCTGAATGCTCCATGAGCTGAGCAAGCGATAATGCACACAGCACATTCACTAAGGAGATAGGATAGAACCGACACTCAACTCTGCATTGGCTAATGCTATGCAGATACCCAACCTGGAACGTATCTTCCACTGCGCTTCCCCCTCATGCACCACACAAAGTCCTCAACCCATTTGGTCATCCTACACCCTTAAGAGTCCCCAGTCCTCACCGTCCTCTCCTTGGAGTGAGGTACAGACCCTGCCCAGGGCTGGGAAGAGGAGTATAGTCCTAAAGTAAGTGAGACGAGGGGTGCTCAGGAGCAATGCCCAGGCGGTGAGTCCGCCCAGGCCCAGAAGCGCAGGCTCTTCCAAGGCTCTTCTGTCACTGTGTCTGTCTCTTCTGGGATTTCAGGCTGGATGACAGTTTGACCTAAAGTTTTGAGGAAACCTTCAGACCTACAGGTCCTGGGGCACAGTGAGTCCTGAGGCCTCCAGTGTTCACTTGTGGTGCTCGGGGCATCCTTGAAACCCTGATGAAACTGTCCCTGACCTGTCCTCAGGAGCTGCCTCCCCCAAAGCAAAAATGCCGGGTGAAGAACCGAGGTCAGGAAGCCTCAGGTCTAACGAGGCCTGTCTGCTCATGCAGGAAGCAGCGTTTTCAGATAACCCCAATTCAAAGAGGAAGTTGGGAAACCCAAGTCCTCAAGTCTTCTGCGTGCAGCTGGGGCTGTGTCGTTTGTCCTGCACCTGCACCTGCATGGGAGGCCTTTCCCAGTGACCTTCCTAGGCAGCTACCGCAGATTGGGATAGAGGACAAAGGGGATGAGGGTCCAGAGGTTTGGGGTTGCATGCAAAGTGGTTTCCATAGCCACATTTCTTCCTAGTTCCGGGCCATCATGCATTCACACACCCAGGCTGCTGTGGTGCTGTTGCCTGTTTGACCCATGCTTTCCCTCAAAGCCCAGGGTGACCACCTCAGCTCTGCACAAAGGTCACCTTCTCCCAAGCCCTCCTAGTCAACATCACAGACTAGATGCTGGTGTTGTGGCACAATGAGATAGGTCGCTGCTTGCATCCCATATCTATTTTAAGGCTTGGCTATTCTGTTTCTGATCTAGCTTCCTGCTAACGTGTCTGGGAAGCACAAGAAGATGGCTCAAGTACTTGGGCCTCTGTCACCTATATAGGAAACCTGGGTGGAATTTCAGAATCCTAGCTTCACCCTAGCCCCGCAGTGGCTGTTACAGCCATTTGAGGAGAGAGTCAGCAAATGGAAGCTCTCTTTTCTGTGTCATCATTCTGCTTTTCAAATGAATAAAGCTTTAAAAATTGCTTTTGGAACTTGAAGGCATCACTTTCTATCACATCAGTTACTTTATTACCTTAGCCTCACAGACTCTGAAAGCAACAAACTTGGCAGGAACCACCAGCCCTCCTTGGAAGTGGGGGAAGCTGGGATGGGAATGGAGAGAGAACAAGTGCTCCCTCCACCACACAAACCTTGAGTCCCATGGGTCACAGACACCCCTACCCCCACCCAAGGACTGCAGAGAGCCAGAATCAAAGGGCCTTGTCCACTTCGTCCACTTGGGGTTCCTGCAAACCAATACGGCACCCTGTGCTCACCATGCACACGTGACCAGGGGTAATGGGGGAATGACTCCACATAGCTCCATCTTTAAGCAAGGCCCACTCAAGAAAACCTGTAGATTGACCTGCAGGAGGGCACCTTTGTCAACGCCTCACTCTACATCTCCTTTCAGGTCTTTTTGTTGTTGTTAAATAAGGCATCTGCTTGTGCTTGGTCTCCAGCCAACAACCTGTGGCTGGAGATGCCGTGCACACACATGCACACACTTGTCTAGACACACATGTGCATGCATTTTACATATATACAATTTCCAGTTGCATGTATGCATATTGGGACCCTGTGGAATGAGGAAGAGTGTGGGCCTCCTTCCTCCTCTCCTGCTCTTCCTTCCTTCCCATGCTCTTGCTAGAGAAAGGCTAGAGTGGGGACAACAACCCTGACATGCACACAGCCTGGGCACCTGGACGAGGATCGAGCGGACCTGGGGTGGGTAGTTTCTAAGACAAAGCACTGCATCTCGGGGGTTTCCTACTCCAGGAGGTGCTTGGGGGCTGTGGAAGCCACCCTCCCCACCCCTGGCATCATTCCAAAGGCCGCACTCAGAATGGCATGGACAAGACTGAAACAAGATGGCACGACCCCACAATCTCAAACATCGTATCACGCACCCAAGGCTGCTGTGAGCATGACCATTGGTGAGACCATTTCAGAAAACTACCTAGGAGAATCTCCCAAGTGAAACAGATCCCTGCCCTGGGCGAGAGAAATCCATCACACACACACACACACACACACACACACACACACACACACACCTTCCCCAAGCATGAGACAACCCATCAAGAGATTGGGCAAATAGATCATACATGTTCACAAATGGTATGCGTTACAACAAGAGGAAAATATGGCTCCAGGCAAACACACGGATGATTTCACAGATAGTATGTGCAGCAACTGAAACGAGGCACAAGAGAACATATCCTGCAGTATTCCTTTTACATGAAACTCCTAAGCTGGCAAAACCAAGCCATGGTGAGAGGTTATTACAGTGGTTACCCCGTGGGGGCACTGACGTCAAAGGGACATGAAAAGGGCTCTGTAAAGCTCCGGCATGCTGTCGGCTGCCGGAATGTAGGCATGTGTAGAAACCATCCAAGTGAAGCCCCAACATTTGTACCCTTCTCACATACTCTAGCAAGTGTACCACACCTCAGTACAAAGAAAAAATAACGTACATTTCACTGCCTGGGTGAGCTAGGAATGAATACACTCAGCATCTTGGGAAAAGCACATTTATATTACATGATATTGGTTTTGGTGTTAAGGGCCTTAATTTTCAACATGTAGACATTTGAAGCACACCGCAGTGCTTTCCACCCACTGTGACATGTCTTCATTGTTTCACCAACCAAAGCCTACAGGCAACGGCCCGACCCTCTCTGAACCCTCTGGGGGCTCCCCCGCCAAGAACACAGCCAGCCACAGGCTGAGTGGGGACAGGCAGGAGATGCTCAGCTGGAGGTGAGTGGGGTTTGATCAGGTGCCAGCAGGGAGGGGGGTGGAGAGGGTGGACTGAGCCAGGAGGATGGGCTCAGGGGGCTCCACCTCCCGTGGGGAAGGATCCTGCAGGTACCCTGGCTTTCTGGAGCCCAGCAGGGCAGTTCCATTGCCTGGCTGTCAGTGTCAGGAGGCACACTGCCAGGCCAAAGTGGTTTTGTCCCTCAGTGAGAACACAGCTTGGGAAGAGGCCTGGGAGGCGCCCAAAGTGACCAGAGGCTGGCTTCCTTCCTGGATGGATACTCTGTGGTCACTGTCTAAAATTCTTAATAATTGTTGAACAAGGGGCCCCCGCCTCCTCATTCCTCTCCACAATGCGATGGACAGTTCCACTGAGAGCAGAGTGGGGTGTTCAGGGGCCAACCCAGACCCTTGCTAACAGGGTCATTTTGGCCAGACTGCTAACTTCCGGGCCTCAGTTTCTCACCTGTAAGGTGGGGTAGCAGCAATCCTCTTCTCACGTGATGCTGGGAGAAACCATGCAGGCTTCAGCCCCAGGCTCGGCTTATTGCAAGTACTCAGTGAAGTTCTTGGTGATTGGCATTAAGATGATTGCGAGGCGGATTACCGAGGCAGCAGGCTTGCCTGGCCCTGCCTCAGAAATGCCTTTTGTAAAGGCGGGAGCCAGAGAGACAAGCTTTAGGATTAACTCCTCCGAAATAGCAAGTGTCCCCTCTTAGCATCGGGTCTGTGACATTCCGGGAGAAGCAGGTCCTCATCCGGCCACAGCAGCCTGGTCTCGGCCGGCACAGGGAACACAGCACAGGCCACAAAGCCAGGGAAGCCAACAGGAAAGCAGCAGGAATGCACTAGCCTGTCCATCTCCGGCCTGGGAGCTCAGTGAAGCATGGCGACCAGGTGATTTTCTGGGGTCCTGGAAGTCTTCTCTGTAAGTAGACTCTGGTTTAAAATAGGAGGGAAGGAAGGAAGGAAGGAAGGGAGGAAGGAAGGAAGGAAGGAAGGAAGGAAGGAAGGAAGGAAGGAAGGAAGGGAGGGAGGGAGGGAGGGAGGGAGGGAGGAAGGAAGGAAAGAAGGAAGGAAGGAAGGAAGGGAGGGAGGAAGGAAGGGAGGGAGGGAGGTCGGTCAGTTGGTCCTGGTGTGGTAGCCTAGCGGCTAAAGTCCTCACTTTGCATGCGCCAAGATAACATATGGGCACCGGTTCTAATCCTGGCAGCCCCACTTCCCATCTATCTCCTTGCTTGTGGCCTGGGAAATTAATTGAGTACGGCCCAAAGCTTTGGGACCCTGCACCCGTATGGGAGACCCAGAAAAAGCTCTGGGCTGCTGACCTTGGACTGGCTCAGCTCCGGCTGTTGCAGTCATTTTGGGAGTGAATCAACGGATGGAAGATCTTTCTCTGTCTCTTCTCCTCTCTGTATATCTGACTTTCTGATAAAATATATCTTTAAAAAGAAAGAAAGAGGGAGAGAGAGAAAAAGACTAACTTGAAAAGAAACACAAGCTGGAGCGAGAGTGTGTTTTCCTCTATTTCCCTTCCCACAAAACGACCAGGTCCGAGAACTCCAAGAACTCCGGCTGGCGGCACCTCAAGCAACCTCCCTGGTAACCGCAGTTTCTGCTCTTAGGAGCGGCTCTGTGTGGGGATCAGGGATGCAGACGCTGGGGCCAAACTGCTAGGACGCCTTCTCATACCATCACTCCCAGGTGGGCGGTCTGGGCCACACCAGGCTTCTTTGTGCTTCTGTCTCCTTGTCTCTATTTGGACACGACTGTGGCGCTCACCTTCAGGGATCATTGCAAAGATGCAGCAAGATGGACAGTACATGTGGCTCTAGCTCTGTGGTACGGCAAATGAGGCTGCCATTTGTGAAGTCTGTATCCCATATCGAAGTGTGGGTTCAAGGCCCGGGTTTGGACTAGGTTTGCTCCGCTTTCAATCCAGGTGTCTGTTAACACACCTGGGAAAGCAGCAGAAGATGGCCCAAGTGCTTGGGTCCCTGTTACTCACGTGAGAAACCTACCTGGAACACCAGGCTCCTGGCCCCGACCAGGCCCAGTCTTAGTTGCTGTGGCCATTTGAAGAATGAATTAGCAGATGGAAAATTCTCTCTCTCTCCTTCCATGCTTTTCAAATAAATAAATAAACCTCTTTTTCCAGAAAGGTCTGGCACTAGTAAGCACTCCATAAATGTCAACTACACACTATGAGCATGACAAGTGCCAGCCATGCAGAAGAAAGTGGGGAAAATTGCATTTACAGCTGATGGTGTGATTTAGGCTGCCCCAGGACCTTTGGTCTTGTGCCTGCAGATCCCTTCTGGGGGAAACCTCTAGAAAGTAAGAGACCCAAGCGCAGCCCTAATGATGGATGGTCAAGGTCCAAGGGTAACCTCAAGCTCCCTGAGGCCAGTGACCCCAGGCCACAGAGTCATGTTAATGTCATACGCAGAAAGGACCTGAGAGGTCAGTGCGTCCACATTCCTCTTGCGTGGATGAAGAACTGAGGCTCAGCAAGGTGAGCAGCCTGCCTGGGGCTACACAGCAAGGAGGAGCTAAGCTCGGAAGATGGCTCAGGGCTCCTGACTTTGTCTGGCTGCCCTGCTCACTCCGTCAGAGCCTCTGACTCCTCCCACCTCTCCCCCTACTCCCAGGGGGCTTTCGATCAGGTTACAGGCGCCTCTAATTCTCGGCCACATCCTACTGGAGACCCATTTTTCTTACTGAATCAGGCCGCCATTAGATCCTCAAAGCCCCATACGTCTTCCATGGATGAACAGACCCCTTAATCTCTTATTCCAGGGTCCTATTTATATATATTTATCCACATGGCTCTATAAATAGGGCTTGAGACGCATACGTGGCAGGTTATTGCTGTAGCAGAGTCGCTCTCCCCAAGAGGAAAACAAAAATGATGTATGGCAGAGCCTCTTCCCCATGCAGAACGTTCCCGTCTGATTGATGAAGAGTTGGGTTGCAGCCACACGCTCAGAAGGTAGGAAACCCATGGCCAAGTTATCTAAGAGCAGGATGCTCTCAGCTCTGATGCCAAAAAGGCAAGTCTAGGGCGTGGCAACAGGCAGAGACCCTGGGAGTAGCTGGGGTTACAAGCTTAAACAAAAGGAGAGCTTGCTGTGGGAAGGCCTGTCACCTCTGGGAACTCAAGGGGAGGATGGGTTGGGTCTCATGACTGCAGAGCTGAGCACAGGGGCCTCTCTGACCCCTCACAGCTCAGCTGCTTGCATTTGGCCCTAGCCTCCCTCCCCTCCAGCCTAACTGTCCCCCTAAGGATGAAAACATGGCAGCCAACCACTCCCAATGTTGCGGTTTCCTCTCTCTGACACTGCAGATACTCTGCTTCCCAGCCAAACTCTGTGAGCTGGAACCGACACCTTCTGCTTGGCTCAAGGGCCGCAAGCAGGATCATGGGAGAACAGCAGAGCTGCTCTGGAGGGCTTAGAGATGCGGGAAGAGGTCCCTGCGGATGCACAAGTACCTTTGGACAAAGCAACCCAGAATGCTTTTCTTTTTTATCCACTGTATGCACTTGGAAAAGGCACTTCACTTCTCTGAGCATCCTCAGATATAAAATGGAGATAACGCCGTGCTCCTTTTAGACAGTGAGTTTTGATTGCCTGTCCACTAACAGGCATTGATTGAAGAATCAGTAAATAAATGACCAGCCCTGTGCAGGTTATGGGGAGGATTGAGAGCATGACATTTGGCGAAAACTTACGTGTCAGGATAGGTTCTAAGCATATAGTAGTTATGAATGTAAGACATTTACCCCGGCATGACAGCATAGTGGTTAAAGTCCTCCCCTTGCATGCCCAGGATCCCATATGGGTGCCGGTTCTAATCCCAGCAGCCCCACTTCCCATCCAGCTCCCTGCTTGTGGCCTGGGAAAGCAGTGGAGGACGGCCCAAAGCCTTGGGACCCTGCACCCACATGGGAGACCAGGAAGAAGTTCCTGGCTCCTGGCTTTGGATCAGCGCAGCACCGGCCATTGTGGTCACTTGGGAAGTGAATCAGTGGATGGGAGAGCTTTCCTTTCTGTCTCTCCTCTCTCTATATCTGACTTTGCAATAAAAATAAGTAAATCTTAAAAAAAAAAAAACCATTAACAGTGGGGCCTGGTATGTGTGTGCATGCAGAAGAGAAAGTGAAGAAGCTGAGAAGAGAAGCATCTTGCCCAAGGTCGTTAGCTGACAAATGGCAAAAGCAGGATTCCAATCCAGGGCTTTCTAAAACCACAGAAGTGTCTTCCCCCTCCAGTGACATTCCAGATGCAGTCATTTTCATCACAGGTTGGAGAGGGGATTGTGACTCAACGTGGAGGATGAAGGCTGCAGCCATGTGTGTGAGACACACTGTGCTCAAACTAAGTCAGTCTGTGGATCACAGACACATATTCAATGAAACTCAAATTAATGATGTAAGTTGTTGCAGAATTCATACTAACTTAGGATCACAAAATGTTTTCTCAGACAGTAAATACTACTAGTACATTATCTACTAAGGGAGAGGTTTGCAAAACGTTAGTTTTGACTGAAAACACTCAATTGATGAACCTGTGAGGTAGGCCTATCTTCTCATGCCACATGCAAGAAGGTCCACGCTCACACCCAGTCACACAGTAACTAAGGGGAGCATAGGGGCTAGAACTCGGATCCTTCCATCCTGAGAGTCCCAGTCCTAGTGAGGGTAGGGATCCCCAGGGAAGCCAAGTTCACAAAGAGGAGCTAACTCCACTGATCCCTTGGACAGTTACTGGCATTCACTGGTGAAGCCGAGGGTCCATGCACACCTGCCCGCCCGTCAGCTGCAGGCCTAGGGTTCTGGCTGGCACTGTAAATCAGGAGGCGTGCTCAGGATGCTCCTGTGGAGCTCAGAAAAAATGGAAATAGCTGCAGGTCAGTCAGGAGGAGGACGATCCCTGAGCTCCCCCCAGGAGACAGGGACACATCCAATAGGGATGCACAACACATCCAATAGGGATGCACAGCACTCACGTGCAGAAAGCACGGGATGCCGGTGCCTGCCCTTCCCCAGCCCGCTTCCTCACTTTAAAGGGGGACTTACGTTAGACCTGTAGATTTCCCGCTGTGTTTGGCAAACCTCAGATCCTTTACGAATTCTACTCAACATGTGATTCAAATGTTATCTTGCAAACATTGTTTTTTCAAACTGCAAAAAACCTCTCTCTCTCTTTCTCTCTCATAGGTTCTGTGTGACATGTTAACCCATTGAAAATTAACTTGCACGAATTTTCAAGTGGCCACGTACCCTGTCCTGAGAAACCTAAAATGAGCCGCTTCTTGCCTCCTTGGATTAATAGTTGATTACCCCGAGACAGTTGCCATTTTCAGTCGCTCCTCTGGGAGAGCCATTCTCCATGTTGTGTGGCCGAAGCAAAGAACAATCATTTGTGCGTTGCAGAGATGATTATTGGTTATATCACTATCATCATCTTTTTGAAGTCAGCATTTCTTTTATACTTTATTTGCCAGTGCAATGTAAATTTTCTCTTTGAGGATCCAGAGAGAGACAATACTATCCGTTTCTGAATATCCTTACCCCAGATTTATTTTCTTGTGATAATATGAGGTGACTTTAAAATCAATGAAGATAGCATGAAAAAGAAAAAAAAAGCTTTCTTTGTCACTTGTCAGAATTAAAAAAGCCAAATGGGTTCATGACTGTTGAGGAAGCACCACATTTTGGTTCAGATTCGGCCAGTTTCCCCATGAACGCACTTCATCTGACTCACGATTCGATCCGAGACACCACATTGCATTTAGTCAAATTTGCATTTTCATCAATCTTAACGTCTTCATTTAATAAGTAAATTCTATCAGTGTAAGCAAGTAGTTTTATACTCAAAATATTAATAAAACATTAATATTAATGTTGTCTATATTAATAAAAATAAATTATTAATGTTATCTGTTTTACATAGTGAAATTCCAGCAGGAATTCTTTTGGGGGTAAAAAAGAGGAATCTACTGTTTCTTTAAAAACTGTTTACAAAACACTGGAAAAACGATTTCACAAGAACTCTGACAGCCCCAGGACTCGCTGCACCTGTACCTATGCTAAGCCCATCAAGTTACCCAGCACAGCTAAGCATGCTCAGCTCCGTCTAAAAACTCAGATCCTTCAAGTTCAAGTTGCCTTTGGCCATTCATACTGCAGAGCCTGGAAGCTCTGTTCCAATTGAATGAACATGAAACAGGAGTTCATTGATTCATGTGTCCTTTCAAAAATCTACAGAAGCACCTACTGTGTACCAGGCACTCTGGCAGCAGATGAGGATAAAGCAAGCAAACTGCTACCTTCCCAGAGCTTCTATTCTAGTGGGGGAGACAACAGTAAGCAGAGGAGAAGTAAACACATTGGGGTGAGAGACAGCAGTGCATGCCCAGGACGAAACAGCAGAAAGAACGTGGGATCAGGTGTCCAGAACAGGCTTAACTGAGAAAGTGACTTTTTAAATGTTTGAAGTTTATTTATTTTCACTTGGAAGGCAGAGAGCCAGGCACTGAGAAATCTTCCATCCACTGGAATACTGGCAACAGCCCAGGCTGGGCCAGGCCAAAGCCAGAAGCTTGGAACTCCACCTGCATCTCTCAGGTCACTGACAGGAATCTACATACGTCACCATTACCTGCTGCCTCCCGGGCTGCACATCAGCACGAAGCTGGGATGAAACAGAGCTGGGACGGTAACCCAGGCATTCGGGTACAGGATGCAGGCACCCCAAATGACATGTCATTGGTTGTGCCCAACAACGGCCTGAGAAGATGGCTTCTGAGTAAAAGCCCACAGGACATGAAGGAGAAGCTGCCTGGGGAGAGCATTCTAGACAGAGGGCAGTGGGGCTAAGGGTCCCGAGGTGGGCATGCACCTCTGTGCTGAGGAACAATGAGGACACCGAGAGAGGGGGAGAGGGCAGCTGGAGGCTAGGATGGAACAGAGCAACGAGCAGAGCTTTCTGGAGGCACCTGGTGGTCTCACGGGCCAGCCCTGAGGCTTTGGATCAGCCGTAGAACCTGAGTGAGCGCAGCAGGAGCCCCCATGTGGGCGTGACTGGGTGTGTGAGGGAGGCAGACTGGCAGCCCAGGGCTGGCCTTGGGTGCTGGGCTCAAAGGCTCCCATGGCTCCCTGCCCCAGCTCCAAAGGACAGCAGCCACAGGAGCTCACATCATCTCAAAGCAGAAGGCAGGTTCAAGTCCTGGCTGCTCTACTTCCAGTCTAATTCCCTATTAATGCACCTGGCAGGAAACGGGTGTTGCCTCAAGTACTTGGGTCCCTGCCACCCATGGAGGGGGGAGCCAAACGGAGTGCCTGGCTGCTCCTGGCTTCAGCTCAAGCCAGCTGACCGTTATAGCCACGTGGGGAGTGAACTAGCAGATGGAAGATCTCTTCCTCCTCCGCCCTTTCCCTCTCCCTCTATTTCTCTCTCCCTCTTTTTAATAAATGGGAAAAAAAAGTTTTACAGATTATTTATTTGAATGGCAGAGTGATAGAAGAGACAGAAAGAAACCTTCCTAAACTGGTTCATTCCCCAAATGGCTGCAATGACTGAGGACAGACCGAAGTCGGAAGTTTTTTCTGGGTCTTCTGTGTGGGAACAGGGGTCCAAGGGCTTGGGATATGCTTCGCTGCTTTCCCAAGACATTACCAGGGAGCAGGATTGGAAGTGGAGCAGCTGGGACTCAAACAGGCACCTAGATAGAATGCCAGTGATGTAGGTTGTAGCCCAGCCCCATATTTTTTACTTCTATATGCTCATATATTAGCACATTTCTCATATGGTATAATTTCTTTTTTTTTTATTGGATAGTCAGATATACAGAGAAGAGGAGAGACAGAGACAGAAAGATCTTCCATCCACTGATTCACTCCACAAGTGACCACAACGGCCGGTGCTATGCCGATCCGAAGCCAGGAGCCAGGAACTTCCTTCAGGTTTGCCATGTGGGTGCAGCGTCCCAAGGCTTTGGGCCGTCCTCCACTGCTTTCCCAGGCCACAAGCAGGGAGCTGGATGGGAAGTGGGGCTGCTGGGATTAGAACCGGTGCCCATATGGAATCCCAGCGCGTGCAAGGGGAGGACTTTAACCACTACGCTATCGCACCAGGTCCATATGGTATAATTTCTTCATACTTATCCAGGAACTCAATCCACATCTCTTACATGGGTAATATGAACGCAATCACCTGAGCTATCACCTGCTACCTTTGCATTAGCAGGAAGCTAGAATTAAATCCAGGCACTCTGGTGTGGGATCTGGACATCCCAGCTAGCTTCTTAACTGCCAAGCCAAACGCCTGCCCCTGTTCTTAAACACCCTGTGCGTGTTCAGCATGTGCTTGTGGAGAGGCCCGAGGTCAGCTGTGGCCCTCTGGGGAAGGCAACACCGATTCAGCCTCCTAATTCCAGCAACTGAAGCTCTCCCCAGGAGTTCTCCAAATGTCCAGGGGACTAAAGCTCTAGGCTCCCAGTTCTTCTCAGGCCTCCTCTCAGCCCTGTGTTTCTTGCCAGTGGCTTTATTCCTACCATGGAAGTTAATTCACAAAGGAGACAACCCAAGGCCAATCCCCAAGAAACAAATGCTCCCTGAAGGCAGTCTAGATAGAGGTGAGCCCATCGCACCAGACTTCCTCCTGCCTCTTCTGCCCCAAATGCTTCTCTTCTCAGAGCAGGGCAATTTCACCTGCCCTGAAGCTCCTCCCAAACTCACCAGAGCTTGGCAGAACAAAAGGCCAACAGGGAGAGCTATGGCTGCTAACCAGATTTTTTTTCTTCTTTTTCTTCTCGTCTCCTCCATCCATGCACAGGTTAGCACCTGCGCATATGCTACTGTGCACCTGTGCGCAATGCTGGCCATGGAAGGGGCCAGACCAAGAAATGAGAGCCTGAGAGTGGCTACCTCTCTCCCCTCCCCTGGCCTACCTGCCCAGGCCCTCAGGATTTAGGCCCTGCCTCCTCCCTCTGTAAGGCGTCTTTCGCCTCTCTCCTCAACTGTTACTCTGCTGTCCCTACGCTGCCTCTAAGGGCTGCATTTCCTAAGTACCACGCCAGCCAGTACAAAGGCTGAATAAATAGTCAGTAGAAATTAACTTGAACGTTCAGGGAGAACAAAGACATTGGACTTAAGCTAGGGAAGGAATCATAATTGCCAGAGGGGCGGCCCCAACACTCGACTGCAAGAGACACAGAAGTGGGGATGTTGACAGGCAGGTGCAATGCTGATTCGACAAGAGGGGCAAAGATTCTAATGTAATGAAGAGGCTGGTGGGAAGGGGAATGGAGTCCGAGTGGAGAGGCAGGTGAGGCATACAGCAGAGGTCGCTGTGTGGATGAGGCATAGGGGGAACAGGGGCGAGTCCCAGACTTGTCCCCAGGACAAAGGGACAGCTGCCGCGAGCAGGCTTTGCAGCAGCAGGTGTTCTGATGGTAGCTTTGTCCTGCAGCCAGAATCACAGTCAGACACATCCACCAGGGATCCAGGTATGCGGAGTGGGACTGGGAGTCTCCAGGGCAGAGGAAATCGGGAGCCCAGAGTGATTCACAGACACAGACAATGTAAAAGATTTCTTTAAAAATTTATTTATTCATTTGAAAGCCCAAAATTAGAGAGACAAAGAGAAAGAGAGAGGGAGGAGGGAGGAAGAGATCTTTCACATGCTGGTTTTCTTCCCAAATGGCTACCATAACTGGGCTGCACCAGACCAAATCCAAGAACTTCCTCCAGGTCTCCCACACGGCTGCAGGAGCTCAAACACCTGGGCCATCGCTGCTGCTTTCTCAAGTACATTAGCAGGGAGCTGGATTGGAAGCAGGGCAACTGGGACTTGAATCTGTGCCTATATGGGACGCTGGTACTGCGGATGGCAGCTTAACCCCATGCACCATAGCTACTTATATATAGAAGCATTTAATAGACATTGTCCACGTGCCTACCCCATGAAGCTAAGAAACACAAATAATAAATCTATCAAATGCCTCCAGGATGACAGGGGCTTCACGTTTCATTCTCCCAGGCCCCTTCTGGATGTCACTTTTATCGATCCTAGCTTACAGATGAGCAAAGCAAGGCTCAGGGAAGGTGAGCAACGTCCCTGTGCTGACAAAGCTCCTAACTGGCACGGCCAACCCAGAGTCGCCAGCCGTGCAACACAAATGCTGGGCCGAAGCTGTTGCATTCAAGAGTCAGGTGCCAGCAGGAGCCAGCCTTTTTTCCACACCACCTCCCACCTGTGCCACTGCACAGACCCTGACCCACCTGCGCGACACCGCCTACCAGTCACCGAGTAGGAAGGAGGGTGTCCCTGCCAGCATGAGCCACCTACCACGTGAACTGCACGTAGTTCATTTAACCTCAGCAGACCCAGGGTGGAAAACACAAGGGAAGCTTGTGGGGGGAGGGGGAGGTTACAGGAGGTCTTGCGGGCAAAGGGGTATGAGATGCTGAAACACCAAAGACATCTGGGGTGTTCTGTCCTCCTTAACTAACTGTAGCAGCTGCCGGGGTGCAAACGTGCCCAATTGTTGCTGTGTTCAACCCATCCGAGCAGAGCGTCATCTCGGATTCTCAGGCACACTGCCACATTCTTTGTTCTCAGACCCCTGGGCACCTACATGCTCCTGGCAATGTGATGGTACCTGGTGCCAGAAGAGAGCACCCAGGGCTTGGGGCCTCGGGCAACTGGGCCTCCAGTCTTTTAAACCTCTTTAAACTGTAGGTCAATACCCCAGGAAGGAGTCCACCTTACCAACCCCCTTTTCTGAATCTGTTTAACAGAAGACATCTCCACGCTCTGTGGCCTCTTAATTTCCACCGATGTTAAAGTGCAGAGAATTAAAGAATCAATGGGCAATTAGGGAAGCACTGGCAGGCTCTGGCCAAGAGTGGATTATTTATTTATTCAGCCAGCCACGCTCATTTTTAAAGCACTAACTTTCCATTTTGTTTCTGACATCACAAATAAATCAAACTAAACTGTACACGTCACAACTGAAAAAAAAATTATTTGCATGATACATTGCCCCTTGGAAGCCTCAGGAGTCACCTGCAAAAGGAAATTTTGTCAGTGTCAAAAAAGAGGACAGAGAGAGATGAATTCATTCTGGCAGTGGCCTCCCCTCAGGATACAGATGGGGCTAGAAAGATAGAAATGAGGTTTTAATTCACTAGTGATTTTTCCACCCACTCTCAAGCTTTTTGATTTCTGAACTTCCATTTTCCTGGATGTCTTGGGAGATTGCAAGATTTCAGTCCATTAGCACAGTGGTGGGTGGGTGAAATTTCAGAACAGGCAGGGATAAACAGCCGCAACCCCTGGGGAACTCAGCCAGCCTCTACAACCCTGCTGCTAGCCAAAACCTTTCAGCTGAAGAGGGGGTCCCCTAGTGGCCCCTCTGCATCCATCCCTCTCGACACAGAGCTCCACCTGGTTATGCTGCCTTAACTGCTCCCCGATGTAGAGGAGCCGCGTTTAATGATTTTTGCCACCTGTGACCTTCACCCCACCCCAACCCCAAGCTCCCCAAGCCTTGCCCGCCTCCAGCAAGCCTTCCGTTCCTAGAGACTCTTACACATTTAAGTGTGCATCAGAACCACTTTCAAAGCAAATTAAAAAGGTTTGATTCAGTAGCTCTTGGATAGGGTTTGAGAATTCGCTTTCATTTCGAACAAGTTCTAACAGGTTTAGAGAACCACCGTTTTCCGACACTGGGAGGTGGAGGAGGGAGCAGGAATACTTCCAGTAGCTAGTGCTGTGACGCCATCTAGTGGTCCATCGTGACAGTGGCGGTCACCTATGCAGCGTGCACAATAGGACCCACCGGATACTTCCCTCATCAAAGGAAGTTCTTACTGAAGTTAAAGAATCTTCAGCCACCCTCTGAACACTCCCAGGAGAATAGGGATCATTGTATCTGTCTTTCCCAGAGTCCTGCAGTAGCAGATCTAAAAATACAGGACATGAATGCAGGGGGCCAAAGACTCTCAACTGCACAAACACTGCGGTGTTTGTACCCTAGGTGCTTCTAAACGGTGGCATGACAACTCTAAGGCATTAGCTGACAGCAAAAACTCACCCAAAATTATACAATAATTCAACCCTCATTTAATCCAATCCTTGGTTCTGGGCACTTTAGTATCCCAGTCAATGCTGGGAAGAGGTGCCGATGTTTCACAATCTAAAGCAAGGGAGCACATCTGTATGAGGAAAAAAAAGAGTGGTTTTCCCAAACTCATGAAGGCTTCCGTTTGGCTCAGCAGGTGTAAAAGACTCCTTGACAATGCAGATTCCCAGGCCTGCTTTTGAGAGTTTCAGAAATTAGCATTTTTATCTTACTGTATTTTCTTACCATTAGAGAGACAGAGATACAGCTCACTGGTTCATTCCCAGAAGCCCACACCAGCTGCAGTGAGGTTCGGCTGCGGTCAGGGCTGGGAATGCAGTGTTCAGCCCCGCAAGGCTGAGCCCTAACCTGCTGTCTCCTAGGGCCTGGCGGAAAGCTGGAAACAGGAAGCCGGGCTTCAAAGGAAGGCTGTCCAGTACGGGCAATGAGCATCACTACTGCTAAGTCAAACGTGTACCCCACACATCTGTACTAACAAAGATTTATTTTTATTATAAATGCAGATTTACAGAGAGGCAGAGAGACACAGAGAAAGATCTTTCATCCACAGGTTCACTCCCCAAGTAGCCGCAACAGCTGGAGCTGAGCCAACCTAAAAGAGCCAGGAGCCAGGAGTTTCTTCTGAATCTCCTACACGGGTGTAGGGTCCCAAGGCTTTAGGTCATCCTCTACTGCTTTCCCAGGCCACAAGCAGGGAGCTGGATGAGCAGTGGAGCATGCAGGACACAAACTGGAACCCATATGGGATACTAGTGCTTGGAAGTGGAGGATTAGCCAGTTGAGCCAACACACCAAGCTCAACAATTTGCATTTTTAGCAAACATGTCTGCTAAGAGCTAAAGCAAATGGCTTGAGGTGCCTAACTGCAAAGCACTGACAGAGCATATACTCCCCTGTTCTTGTACCTAACAGAAATGAGCAGCCACATGTATGATCATAGCATGTCCACTACCCAGCCTGTAAAAGGAAGGGTAAGCACTCCTTGGGATGCCCTCACCGCTGGCGCAGTCCTGCCTACTCTGTTTCTGACCAGCTAACTGCCACTGTGCACCCTGGGAGGTAACAGATGATGGCCATGTGCATGGACCACTGCCACCCATGACTCAGAAACCCAGGCTCCTGCCTTTGGCCTGGCCCAGCCCTGACTGTTGTGGGCATCTGGGGAGTGAAGCCAGTGGATGAAGAGTTCTCTGTCTGCCTGTCTCTGTCTTTTCAATAAAATTAAAATAAAAACTTGAAATAAAAAAAAAAGGGAAAGGGAGAAGCAGTAATACTTACTCCATTATGCTCAAAATATTTTGGCAGATAATCATGCTTTCCTTATAAGTGCGTATTTTATATTTATAATACATCTCAGCTTGGACAAATATCATTTCAAGTGCTCATTGGTGAGATACGGCCAACAGCTACCACACTGCATGGCACAGCCCCAGACACAGCACAGCAATGGGTGTGACAATGCAGGCATCACTGTTTTCTAAGCACTAGGGCCTGTGTCAAGGATCTTACATCTCTGTCATTCCAGCCTGCTTCCGGCCCCGTGTGAGTAATCTCGAAGAGGCGGCTGTGAGTCGTCCTCAACCCTGCTGTAACCAGACTGCTCAGCACAACCCAGAGGGCAAAGACGGAAGAGCTGGGTCAAGAGCCTGAGTGAGGCTGCAGCAAGTCAGGAAGGCTCTGGCAACCTGAGTAAGGATTACAGGGGGGAGATGGGGAGCAGGGCCGGTGAGAAGCACAGGGCTGGTGAGCTGGGGCTCATGGCAGCAAACACCATAAACACAGGGGGGATTTGCCAGAAGGCTCCTGAGGAAGCTCAGAGACCAGCTCAGTCCAAGGCAGTCCTGGCAGCAGTCTCAAGGGCCACCGTCAGCAGGGTTCTCAGCCGAACAGCACCTCAGGCTTATCTGGGGAGCGCTTACAATTCCCAGGACAGAACAATTCTTGGTGTTGAACAGGTAACCCCAGGACCCAGCCTTCCTCACACAAATGTGTGCCTGAGGGAAATGGATATGCAGCAAAGGCATTAATTTTTAAAAATCTTTCAATATTGAGGCTCGAATCCAAACCAGTAAAATCTACATGGCTGAGGACAGGCCGTGTTGGTGGTTTTCAAAGCAAGTCTATCGTTGTACCCATCAGCTTTTTATCACAATGAAACACCAAAGGCAACCAACTCAATAAATACATAAGGCTTACTTTTCTCTTCTTTTCTGGAGGTTCAAGTTCAGGATCGAGTGGCCTCACCTCGTGAGGACAGCAGATGGCAGAGGCAGTACTTGTGCAGGGGGAGGAGCCCGTGGAGAGTCAGGAAGTAGAGCAGATGCAGGACCAAGCCCCTCCAGCACTTCGTTCCTGCCTTTCCTCGAAGTACCATTACCTGATGCCTTTGGGGGTTTACAATCCCACAAGAGTTCATAAGCCAAATCCCATCCAAACCAGAATAAACTTGAAGCCGGAGTTGGACAGCCCTGTCCTGCGTCAGTGCTCAGACTTCGAGTTGCACAGAGACCCACCTGTGAGTCATGAGACAGAGAATTTAACAGGAATGGCCCGAGCTTCTGCTCCCAGCAGCCTTCACCACTGCAGGTTTGTGAATATTACACTTCACTACCCAAAAAAACGTCTTTCTGGCCTGGTCTGGGTCATGTGCTGCCCTCTGGGACTGAGTAATTCTGTGTCATCACTCTATCAGGAGGGAGAGCTACAAGGAAGAGAGCTGCCCACTATAGGGAGCTGGATCAAAAGTGGAGCAGCCAGGACATAAATTAATGCCCAGATGGGATGTAGCTATACATGCAGTGGCTTAATCCACAACCCCACAATGCCAGCCCCAGTAACACTTGTCTGTGACCCTCGGCCCATGCTCTGCTATTACTGTTGAGTGAGGAAGGGTCAACAGCAGTGACCCCAGAGAGGAATCGCAGCTGGGGCACACTGAGGATTACCCTTGGGAAAAGGCAGGCGTCTCTAAGTGCTGTATTTGCACACAGAGCTTCCTGTCGAGACTGTTCCGACAATCTTGCTTTCCAAAGCGCCACTGGATAGGATACCCACATCCCACGCACCTAGGTACAATACCAGCACCGGCCTTTTCACTATTTCCTGCTTAAAATGCATTGTAGGAAGCAGTGGATGGCAGCCCAAGTACTCAGGTCCCTACCACCTCCATGTGTGTTCCCAATTCCTGGCTTGTTTGGCCCGGCACAGACCTAGTGTTACGAGGAATGATCCAACAGAGAAGCGCTCTGAATTAAAAACTTGATATAGGGGTGCTTTTGTGAGAATATTTTTAATTTAAAAAGATTATAAATTATTCTGTACAGTATTCTAGGGAATTCTATCAAACTCAGGCATTCACATATGGGAAGCAGGCATCCCAACCTGCATGTGAACTGCTGCACCAAACACAAACCCCCCTCTGCGAAGTTTCCCAAGTGCAGACTCTGTTTTCCTGAGATAATCACAGATTGCAGCCATCCTGTGGCAAAGGTGCTACAGGTTTCTCCTGGCTTTTACTATGCTACTTACATTTTCATCTATTATCCAAGAGTGCTCCAAAAAGTTAATAAAAAATGGAATTAAAGATGCACGGGTTGCCACATGTTGAAATTCTTGATGGCTTTTCCTAACATTAAGAGCTTTTTAAACATTTCTTATATGCATGTATTTCAACTTTTTTTTGCACCAACATTAACTTTTTAATTCCATTTTCCATGAGCTTTCAAAACCATAGCTCTTTGTTAAATCATAGCTCTCTCCTGCCATGCAGAGTTTCAAAACTCTCCCATGGACCAATCATTTCACTGTGGCATTTTGGGGGTGTAGACTAAGGCAAGATGAACCTCTGTTCTTTTTTAGAGTAACAATGGTTAAAAAGACTAGATTGGGGGCAGTGGCTTGGTGTCCCAGGCTCTGCTCTCTTTACAGACTGGTTCTCTAAGTCTTGGTCTCCTGAGATCTGACATGGAGTAAGCACCCCTAAATCTAGTGCTCCTTGTGGGAGTTAGAACTGACTCCCAGGGGCCTATCTTGGGTAAAACCACTGCCTGCAAAGCCAGCATCCTCTGTGGGTGCTGGTTCAAGTTCCAGCTGCTCCAGTTCCAATTCAGTTTCTTGCTAATGGTCTGGAAAAAACAGCGCAAGGACAGCCCACACACTAGAAACCCCCAAAACTCACATGAGACCCAAATGTCTCCCAATTGAAGAGACCTGAATGCAGCTCCTGGCAGCGGCCAAGCTCAATCCTGATTGTTGTGGCCTTCTAGGGAGTGAACTAGCAAATGGAAGATCTCTCCCTCTCTGTGTGTGACTTTCAAATAAAAGTTAGTTTTAAAAATCCCCTCCAAACCCTGCCCCCGCAAAAAAAAAAAAAAAAAAAAAAAAACCCTGACACCTAACTGGGCAGTGGTAACTGTTTTGAACCCAGGACAAAAGAGCTTAGAACTTAGGGACTAAAGGGCTCCTGCCACAAAAGCAGCACAGACAGGTGAGAACAGGTAAGATGCTTTAGCCTTCCCTCCCTCCCCTGGGGCAGATAAACAATTCTCTCTCCGGTCCAGCACACATTGAATCCCCCAGATGGCTCACAGGTTATTCAAAGGCGATATTGCCAACTTGCCTGCAGGGTGGACTTCCAGACCTTGAGTGAGGATGCCAGTACATAAATCACCTCCTTTGTATAAACAACACAACTTCCTGAATGAAACAGGCAAAGCCAACTTACCCAGAGCTTCAGAAATTAAAGGCCCACAACAATCTTAGAAGCATTTACTGGAAAAGGACAAGGCCTTCAATTTACTCTTCCTCTATATCCAAGCTATGTCCATTCAAAGGAACATCCTTGAAGGACAAGGCTATGACCTGAGACTAACAGTAGCCCTTGTGTCTTCATCTTCTCTCAGTCTTTATGGGTGTCAGCAGGTTCCCGCCTCCGTGTACACAGCCTTCCCAGAGCAAGCCCTTTGTCTCATCAGGTCTGCTCTGGCTCCAGTCTCCATCCTCCACCTCCCTATACCTGAACCCTGACACTTGCTGCTAAAACCGCACGATCACTCGCAAGAAACACAAGTCAAAGCCACTTGCCTGACTGTGAGTTCCCATGCCAAGACAGCTGGAAGGCTCCCAGACACTGCCACGCTCCAGCAATGCTGAGAACAGGGAAGGCTTAGGCCTAAGGGTAACATGACTCAGCCAGTCACTCAATTACCATTAGAACTCAGAACTTCAGTGTTGGAACCCCAGTTAAGGTGGCAACAGGCTGTTTTGGGCCAACCTCTGGATAAGCATAGGACATTTTTCATGAGATTGGTGCTATTATCTCATCTTACAGATGGAAAAGACTTTTAAAAAAAAAAAGACTTTTAAAAAATGTTTTTATATATACATATATTTATATTTATGAGTCTCTCATGCGTAACAGAAACCCAAGTACACGTGTATTACCTTATGCCTTCTACGCACATTAGCAGGAAGCTGAATCAAAGTGTGGAACAACTGGAACTCAAACCAGGCACTCTTACAACAAGATCCCAAGCTCATTACAACACAGGACCCTACTCTGAAACCAGAGCTTTAAACTTAAGTTCCCCTATTTAGACATTCATTTGGAAAAGCCAGAGGGGCTGGGTTCCCACTGGCAAGGCAAGCAGACAGGGAATGTCCCAGTGGAAACTTCTGGCCAAGCTATCCCCAAAGAACTCAGGTCTTGGAGGAGGACCATGGTTGGACCCCAACCTACTTGTACTAACAACTGCCTTCTTCACTCCCCAGCCCTCAACCTCGTCACTACCAAAACAACAACAAAAAAAAACCACAATAATAAAAAACTCAAGCTACAGGTCATATAATTCAAGATTTATGTAAGTTTAAATTGCTGAAGTCACTTACTTTTAAATTGCACAATGCTGAAGCCAATCTTAAAAAGAATCAAACACACCACACTGCAAGGTCATCAACGAATTTTTTTTTTTTTTAACAAGTTTATACAGCAAAAATCCCCAGAGGACCATCTGTCCCCGCCAGTCCCCCAGTGTGCAGGAAGCCAGGGCAGCCCTGGCCGGAAGAGCCAGGATGGGCAGCTGCACCCCACAAAATTAACTCAGATGACGCCAGGTGGGAAAGTCTTGCATTCCCTTTGTTCTCCAGTGTATCTTGTACAAAATATTACACTTTTTAAAACATATTTACAAAGTTTGCACAAATAGAAAATGGTTACAAATGCTAACCAGGCTTGGCAAGATACTGGCTTCCCATCCTTACAGTGACCAAGGCTGGAGCTATGATCACCGCTTCATACTGATGTCTGCATTTTAAAAAGTCTGGGTACCTAGTGCCCTAGAAAAAGTGTATAAAAACTGGTGACGCCATCAATTAATTTAGGTGAACTATACACGTAATTAATACCCATTCATCAGCTCATGTCTTGCTCCCTGAACAAAGATTGGGGAATAGAAAAAATCTTATCCAGCAAACTACGTACAAGCCTTGGCCTGTTTGTTGTAGCTCGTCTGATTTGTAGTAGGGAAGGAGAGCAGACGGAGGAAGAGGGTAAGGAACAGGCGCAGGGTGTGGAGTAGAGGGACAACCTAAGAGCACAATTTTTCTCCCTTTTTTTCTTGTTTTGTTTCGTTTTTATAAACAGCTTAGAGCCAGGCGAAGCCAGCCGGCTTGCTCCATGCCATTCCATGGCTTTGCACAGCACCCACACTTCCACCCTTTCTTCTCAGAGACTAAGCATCTTCTCAACAGGACTACAGGAGGGGCAGGGAAGAAAAGGACTTACTGGAGGACAAGGATTATTATTCTGATGTTAAACTTTTGCCTTGAGGGCCAAGCCCAATTTTACAGTGCAAAAAAGACTCCAGAGAGGGCTGTGGAGCCCAGGGTCAAAGGTTTGCGTAGTAGCTGTCCACCCACTGAGCCAGGCCTCGCTCCACCAGCGACCGGTTTATCAACACCACCTAGAAAAGAAAGTTCCCTTGAGAGCTTTGCCCATTTCAACCCCCTGGGACCATGGGGTGTGGGAGGAGGAAGAACAGAACTCATTTTCCAGCCAACAGGGCATTGACTTAAACATTGTGTTGGCTACTTTGACAAGGACAGCCTATTTTAATGTGCTGAAGAAATCCAAGGTTTAACAAAATAGATGGAGAAGGAAACTGAGTGGACAAAAGGTCCTTAAAGGTCTGGAGCGGGTTTTCCACCTCAGCAACACAGATGGGGAATGACCTGGGCAGTGGGCAACCCTGGCCTCTGTCTACTTCACACTCATATCCCCCATGATGGCACCCAAAGTATCCCTTGGGGGGTGGGGAGGCGTGCAATGGTCTACAGTTTTATCCTCTGATGAGTTCTAGACACAGAACCACCAGGACCAGCTCCAAATCAGTCCACCGCTGCTGGCTGGTGATTGATACAAACCAAGGGCAGCACTCACCTCATCTCCAGACACACTCCAGAGCTGGATCAGCGGAAGGCCAGTTGGACTGTAACTTGTGACCTACAAGGAGAAGAGCACATATCTGTTAACCCAGGCCCAAGCCATTGAAAGAAAAGAACTTAAAGATCAGCTCCCAAGAAGCCCAGACATGATTAAGTGAAGTGACAGACTCCTCCAACAGCCTCTGCTCATGTCCCATCCAACTACCACCACATACCTGAGCCAGCAGTGCTGTATTTCCTGTCATTTCACTCATGGCTGCATCTGCTTCAGGTGAAAAATGGTCATCATCTTTGGAAAGAAAAGCAAAAGCAGCACTTAGACTTCCACCAAGGAAAAGCACTTGTCACTCACACAGTTGCAGATGTGTCCCAAGTACAATGTTCTAGAAGTGGAATGAGAATCAAGAACTGCATTTGCAAGAGTCATCACACCAGGTACAGCGCCCTATACCTCCACATGACTTCATGTGGAAAAACACGGGGTCCCTGCTCCAAGACAGACGACAAAGGGCCAGAAACCATCAACAGCGCCCATCTGGGTGCCAACTGTGCTGGGTAACCTACACATTTCCTTCCTCCAGATAAAGGACACCTAAGGGAAGTCGGGGAGAGCAAGGAGGCAAAGGGTGACTGCCAAAGGTCAACCAACTCTGGGTGATACAGACAAAATTCAAATCTAGGAGGTGGCTAGACAGCCTGATTTGGAAGGGCAGCACCCTACAGCAGGCCAGCACTGAGGGAGCACTCTGGCTGGCTGATTATAAAGGCTGTGTATGAGAACATCCCATGACAAACGGCAGTAAGCATGGGAGGCAAGTGTTTATGAAGATCTGTGAAAGTCTTATGAGGGAGAGAGCATTTTAGCTGGATTAGACAGACTGCTCAGGTGGACAGAGAATGCAGGTGGGCAGAGAAAGAAATGAAAGGAAGCTCCTGCCCCAGTGCTCTTTCTGCAGTCATTCCACGTGGGCTGTGGCATGTCTAACACACTTACACTTGTACTAGTTTGCTTGGTAAGATTTCTTCTATTCCCCAGTCTTTGTTCAGGGAGCAAGACATGAACTGATGAATGGGTACTAATTACGTGTATAGTTCACCTAAATTAATTAATGGCGTCACCAGTTTTTACACACTTTTTTTTAATATATACTTAGTGAAGTATGAACAAGACACATCACAGAGCTGGGGAGGGGGCAATGGACTGAACACAACAGAACATTATCTAAAATGTAAAATCCTCAGCAACAAATAGTTTGGTGAATATCACTCGCCTATTCTTAGTTTTATGTAATTCTCAATGCCACCCTGAAAAAATGGGGGTCATCCCCACTTTCTGGAGGGGAAAACTGAGCCCAAATTGCTTGCCCAAGATTGCTCTGGCAGATGGCACAGTCCCCACAGGCATCAAGGAGCTGTGCCCTGGCTGGACAGTGCTGTCGGCCTCAGTGCCTGCCCTCCATGGCAATCTGGGCCTGGACTGTGTCCTGAGAAGTCTTTGTCAGAGGCTAGATCAGCAGCACTGGCCTCCTTCAAGCCTTATTTCATCAGAAACTCTGCCAAGAATAGCAACCCACTTGCATGAGCCCTCCAGAAGCAGAGGGATCCTAAAAAGTCCTATTTCCATGGCCCATACCAATGGTAGAGGCCCCATCTCTTACCTGACAGGGGCATCACACTGTCCAGAAGAACTTCTGCTCCCTGGAATGGCAGGGTCACAAAGTCAGACCTGGACAGGCAAGCAAAGAACTGGATTAACATGGACCTGAAGGCTAGCTCCACTCAAAGACACTGATTAATGGCCTTTTGCTTAGTGTGGCAATATCTGCAATGTCATCCAGTAGAAGATCCATATAACAAGGCCTGCCACAGTACACTGCACATCCAAGTACAGGAGTCAACCCCAAGCAACCCTGGCCTCCCAGGACTTTCTGCATCAAATTTCCAAACTGAAGCCCACTTCACTTCTAAGGCATACTTGAATGGAATTCTGCCACAGGACAACCTTCCTTCCTAGTTCAGTTTGGCCTATGGCAAATGATGGAGTTAGTTCATATGCTAAAATAGAAGGGCAACAGGAAGGATGTATACCAAGCTACCCATTCCCCCAACAAGCAAGGCATGTGCCTGTCTGGGGAGTTAGCACTCACCTGATTTGTCGGAGCTCGTCTACTTTCACTCTCTTATAGCCACCGTAGTCCACATAGCGAATCTCAACTTCATTGGTCTCCTCATAGGAGGCAACCACCTGGGCTCGCCACCAGGCCCCATCCAGGCCAGGGGCCGCACAAATGACCGTTACTGCAGGGTGGAAGAATAATGTGTGGACTCAAATGACTTAGGGCTGGGACTGACCACTGCTGCCCACCTCCTCCCTGAGTCCTGGCTTGGAGGCCAGTACTGCATGGGAAGGGACAGGAATAGTAATGTACCTCCAAAATTTCCCTGGAGCCAAGAGGAATCAAGGGAAGGGCTGGACATGGAACTCAGCCAAGCATGCGTGTCACCCTCAAAGCTAGCCAGATAAAAACATTCATTGCAGACCCAAAGCTCTGAAATGTACTAAAGCCAGAGACGACACAGACTAACCAGAACAAACCAAGTAAAAACCCAGGGACCAGACCCTAATTTATATTCCTGAGTACAGATCCTAGTAGCTGGGTACTCAGAGTCCGCCCCTTCTAACTGACTCTTAGGATAATGGCAGCCATGTCTTCCAGTCTTTATCTCAAGAAGGTGCTCAGGGTACAGAGTTGTGGGCTAGAGACACCAACCTTCGCCTTGGGGCAAACGATGTGGTAAGGGTCCCCAGGATAGCCCTGGCAGCTGCCCTAAGCCATCTGGGATGAGGATTTGAGACATGGGGCTGGCTATACTGGATCCTACCCCTTCAAGGGAGCCCCAGTACAAATGTCTTCCAGACTCAGGTTCAGTCTTTATTGTTGGGTTGAAGCAGCTTTAAGGATTCTGATGAAAACTAAATTCTCAATTTTCGGGAAAAACTACATAAAATGCTATGGTTTCCTAATGTCTTAAAATTCATCAGGAAACCCAGGACAGGAACCTTAATGGGGGTTGTAGAGTTGCGAATGGAGATGTTAAAACCCCACAGATAGGACAGCAAAGGTGACAGTAACAAAGGACAGGCTCAGGAGTCAGATCAGGCTTGGATTCCAGTTCCTGCTAAGGTGTCCCCTGTGCAAGTCACTGCATTTCAGAGGCTCAGTTGTCACATCTGGTAACTGGACACGATCTAAGCCATCACACAGGTTTATTGGGATGAGGACTTTTCAAAGGAACCAGTCTTTTCATCAAGTATTTTTTGGGTATAGAACAGCCAACCTTAATTCCTAGAACAAGTAGTTACTGCTCCATTTACCATTATAACTGGGAGGACTGAGCTTTGAATTCATGTGTCGAAGCTTCACTTCCCTCCCATTGCTCCACAGTCAATGGCAACAGCAGTTTGGCCTGCTGGAAACTAGCACTCTAATAGAAGAAACTAAACTCCCTGACAATGGCAGGAACTCAGGGATGCTCTGCTCATGAAAGATCTCCCACCAGCTTCCTCCTCACCAGGAACAAGGACAAGATTTGCAATCCTCAGGATCCTTCCCCCACCCCCCAGCCCCCCGCTGACCTAGGCAGAGCCTGGGGATTCTTCCACTAGCCCCAGGACAACACTTACTTTCCACTGGGGTAGGCAAGGTAGGGATCCCTGGCTGAGAGTAGCAGAGGTACATCTGCTGGTCCAGGCTGCGCAGTGCATGGAAAGTAGGGTGTGTGTGCTGCTGCACAAACAGGTGCCCAGCATTGACCTGGTTGACCACGATGACTTCCACAGTGATGCCATCAGGCAGCATGAGCTGTAGAGGGGAAGAGCAGCAGGAAATGTGACAACCTTCAGGTAACAAAAACCTGGGACAAGTCCCTGAACTGGCATTTTAAAAATATGGAGCAATTTTGGGCCTGGTCAGATAGCCTAGTGGCTAAAGTCCTCGCCTTGAATGTGCCAAGATCCCATATCAGCATTGGTTCTCTGGTGGCCCCACTTCCCATCCAGCTCCCTGCTTGTGGCCTGGGAAAGCCATCAAGGTCAGCCCAAAGCCTTGGGACCCTGCACCCACATGGTGGACCCGGAAGAAACAGATTGGTTCTGTATATCTGATTTTTTAATAAAAATAAATAGAATCTTAAAATATATGGAACAACCCAAAACAACATGATGTCCGGATGGCAGCTGGTCAAGCTAGTTAGCCATGAGGTCCCCTCTCCTGTCTCCAGCAGTGGCCAATAGGGGGAGTGTCACTCCAGGGCAGCACAGATTGCCTCTGAACACCCAGAAGCCCAGTGCAGTGACATATAGTGGCCTGGGCAGAGTGCTTCTCCAGAGGTTCTCCCCTCTCCCAAATCCTGGATGAGTCTGCAAGATTCAGGAAGGGCAAACAGAGAATGAAGCAGACGCTGAGAAACAGGTGTCTGGGGAGAAGAGGCAGCAGCCCTCGGGCCCATCAGCCAGTTACTCTGAATCACCAGCTGACACTGGGAGTTCAGGATCCGACAGCAACATCTACTCTGCTTTCCTATTGAGTCTGTCCCATTGTCAAGTTTGTAATGGAGTCTGTGTCCTATTTGCTCTTCTTTCTACAGCTTCCCAGGACCTCTTCTTGCCTACATTCCAGACATCACTCAAGTTGTCACTTTGGGGTAGTAGGTTTGCCTAGCAGCCACACCCTACATTAAAGGCCCTGGAGGAACTCTGTCTTGGTTTCTAAAAGCCTTATTCTTCAACACCAGCTTTCCCCATGGCAGGCTACCAACAACATGTAGGGGTGCTGGGGCAACAGGGTATCTATTCCACCGCCCAGCCAGGTGTCTGCAAGAAAAACAGTCTTGGCCTCCACACACTATTCTCCCTAATTCAAGGCTCTGGGAGCACCTCTCTACACCAGGCAGGAGGGGAAGGAAACAAATCCCTCCATTACTTAACCAGGGTTTGGGCCAGGCCTTCTGGAAACAACAGTGTAACCTGGAGTAAAGAACAGAGCAGGACTCGATTCCCAAATACTCCTAGGGAAGGAGAGGGGGTCCCCATCCCTTCCTCACAGTACAGTGGTCTTCCTGGGGGAAGACAGAACTGAACGGTCCCCCAACCTATATCAAACCCAGCAGGACTAACCCATCTTGGAGAAGTACAGGAAACAGTCATTAGTCCACAGAACTCTGCACTCTTACTCCCAGTGAGAGAGGCCGGACCAGGGTCATGGGCTGTGAGTGACAGGCCCGAAACATCCTACAATCTCAGCAGGAAGGGGACTCTACATGTAGATCTCTGCTCCTGCCTGGCTCTCAAAGAGCCACCCAGTTTCTGGGTCTGATGGGAGATCTCTGTAAAAAGGTACTTCAAGAGGTGCTTGAAAAAACACAAAGTGATTTTTTTTTTAATGCAAAAAAGGTCTGAAATCTTAGTTACTTTGTAATAAGCAATTTCCACAAATATTTGAAGGTTCCTTCCTTGGTTAAATCACTCTCCTTTCGAGGCTAACGCCTACACAACTCACAAGGTGTCCAGGTGTCAGAGGCAAGGCAGAGTCATCTTTCTATAAGAGCCTCTGGTTTCCTGCCAGCACTAGACTCCTCTACCCTCACCTCCAGAGAACACAGCTGAGGCACAGGCCATGCTTATACTCTGGGCCTTCTGGGCTCAGATTCAGAGAGTTCTTGCTTTGGGGTTTTTGTAGGGAAAAAGGGCAGGAAAAGCTCTGCCCACCCAGGAGATGCTCACCCAGGATGTCATCGGTAGAGAAGGTAGTGCCAGGGAAGGCAGTGGGGGGGCGTAGATATTGGTGAGGTTCAGTTCCTTGAACTTCTTCCCAATCAAGTTCAATGCTTTGTCAACGTGATGCTGAGAGCCTAGATGTGGGTTGGGATGGGGAAACACACAACCACTGAGGTAAGAGGAAAATAACAGCACAAAGACATACGCACCCACTACCGTGCCCTGCAGGACTACGAGTTCCAAGGCATCTTTAAGGTGCTAAATGCTAAACTGCACTTTAGGGAGAAAAGCACACAAATTCATTCACTTCTCAAATGATACACCTTTGTAGTTTGATCAATTGGAGGCTGGCAGGTGGGAAAAAACCCTGAACTGGGGGTGAGGGGCTGAGGGAACATCAGGGCCCCTTCCACCTGGGATGATTATTCCGAGACTTGCATTCCAAAAGGAGAATGGCTGAGACTTGAATGTTTCACGGCAGCAGTTGCCACTAACCTTCTATGTGGCAGATCTGGATGTTCTGTGTGTAAGGCAGGGTTGAGATGTAGATCTTGGCACCAGATGTTTGCTTCAGGAAACTCACATACCGCCCCTGCTTGCCAATTAGTCGACCAACTAAGTGCTTCCAAAAAGAGAGATGAAAGGGTTATTGGGAACCAATCCCCTCTACTCCTAGAGACCCACTTTCCCTTTACAGGAGGTCAAGCTCAAACATATTAACGGTATCCAAGTCAGCCTCCAGAAACAGCTTTATAAACACTTTACAGATGAGGAAACAAGCCCAGAGAAGCTGAAGAACCTAACCAAGGCCACACAGCTGTTAAGCACAATAGGACAACTCCAAATTCACCTCTGAAAACATGGCTCAGATCTGAAAAGCTGTAAGGCACTATCTTCTCCAAAACTCATACTGAGAAGTTTTACCATCATAGATGCTGAGTGTGTTTCCTCCTACTCCTCCTCAAGCCTAGTCAAGCTCAAACATACAGAGGCTCAATCTGAAGAGGAAGGCCCAAGAACTCCTGGATTCCTGCTGCCCAAGTACATCAGGCTGGAGTCTTTACAGCCTGAGGCATGCAGTGCCCAGCGAGCTACAGGGCAAGGCAAACTTAGCCAGCAGCAGCCAAACTTAGTCATGATGTAAGACAAGTTCCGAAACAACCTCTACGAGCCCACCTCAGTGACACTACACCCTCCTCACTCAGAAGAGTCTCCCTGTGCCCTTGGTAAGCACTAGGAGAGAGGAAGGAAGGATTGCTGACAGTGTTAGCAGGGAAGGAAACGGCCAAGGGAGCTGGCAGCCCAGGGTCCAAACAGCTGTTCTGACCCAGGAGCCAAGTGCCCTGGGAGAATGCAGGCTACCGATTACTCCCGGGCCCCAGAGATAAACATCCAGGCCAGGTTAACAAGTTGTATCATTAGAATAGCAAGAATTCTGGAAGAGTTCTGGAATTGTGGGGACTGGTGAGGCAAACTGGCATTCACACAACAAATAAATGCAGTTAAAATTACGTTTTCAAAGAATAAATGGAAAATTTTAATTGTTCACTATTTAAAAGCATTAATTAAAGCAACATAATCTCAATTTTATTTAAAAACCACAGGGTGCAACACAAAAAGGAAATAGAAGTCACACTCACTCTCAGAGGTGGATTAGAGCTGGCTCTTATTTCTTCATACATTTCTATACTGCTTACCTCTAAAATATGGATTTACGCTTTGCTGAATTATGAAACATTTTCCACCAGAGACACTGGCCAGAGCACAGTAGAGAGGAGGGTCCCCACATCCTCAGCCTGCATTTATGCTAGCATTTCCAAACACACCCTAGCCCCAGCACTCGCAGAGTTAGCAAGCTCCAAGTCTCAGGTGGTACAATAATAAGGGGCTCTGGTAGCCTATTCTCTGGCCGTGGGCAAAGTACAATGTTCCCTTTCCCTCCATCTCTGGGTCCCTTCGGGGCTTCCTGCTGGTTGATAGGCCCTTCCAGGTACCTCCCCTTAAGTTTGGCAGCCCTGAGCCAGGGAATGAATCTACCAGACTCAACCTGCAGGGGTGCCATGCCCTTACCTTTGGCACCTCTATCTCCCAGATGATGAGGTCGACTTTGTTAGGGTTGGAGCCTGCCTGGGTATTGTGGGAACCGTTAGTCTTCTGCAGGCTGCAGCAGCTATCGGCTGAATCCATGCTGTTCCCGTCGGAACCTGTGAGAAGGAAGCAGCACACACACGCGCACGCACACAGCCCAGCTCAGAGCAGCCAATACCTCAGCACCCCGCCAGCTCCCAGACCCGGAGCCCCCACCCCACAAAACTTGGCAGGTGTCTCTCAACTCAGTCTAGAAGGTTCAGGATCATTCTAATGAAAGGAGGACTGGGGGTGTCCAGACACCTAATTTTAGCCTGTCACAGTCCCACTTGCTCAGTTGGCAGCCGCACCCTGCCACAGCTGCTAGAGCAGACACAAGTGGTGAACTGGGGAGAAGTGGCCTCCAGGCCCGTGGAGAGGGAGTTCACAGGGCAAAGAGCGAATAGTTCATGGGCTGGCACTGTCCTCTGAATCAGCCCTTTCTTACTGTCATTTTAACTGGCCCATACCCTCAAACCCAGGCCTACTTGTCCCCCAAGACTCCAGGGTTCCTAAGCACAGGCCTTCAGCCGGCACAGTGAAACAGTCCTCGGTGGCTTCGGGGCCTCATGCTCATCCTTTCCCAGGGCTGTGCTCAATCACCAGCCAGATGTGAACAAAGAAGAAGGGATTTCCTTGCCCTTGGCTTAAGTAGGACTTGTGCAACTGAATGCTGTTTGGGGCTCCCATATTCTCTAGTCAAAAGATCATGCTAAGGTTCATTCCCAACAGGACAGTGTGAAGCAGGGCTCTGGCACCAACCAGACAGTTGTTTCCTCTTACTCAAGAGCTTGTCCAAGGGATGATAGCTGCAAGAGAGGGGTCCAGAGACTGCTAAGGAGAAATAGCTCTGACTTAAATATGGATGGCTCAATCACTAGAAATAAATTGCTCCCAAGAGTCTGCTAATTAGGTTCTTTTCCACATGGTTTCCCAAACTCTAGGCCTAATCCCTTGCCAAACAATCCATGTGTACTGAGCCTAGATGCAGACAACCAAAGTGTAAAGAGACTTAGCTGCTCTCAGCTAAGGAAGAGTTGGCCTCACAGAGATTTCTCAATATTGGGAGTTCAGGACAGATCACACAGGGAAAGCCACCTGTGAACAAGAAGTGACCCCCGCAGGCCTACCAGATGTAGAGCAGTCTGGTGGGACTGGGGCTCCTTTCTAGCTCCAGCCTCTGTCCAACAGGACAGGCCTAGCCATGCCCCGCCTCCCTGCAGATGCCTAGAAGACTCTGAACTCCCAGGACCTCAGCAGGCTGCATTCAAAGCACACACCTATGCTTGGCTGGCACAGGAACGGCCACAGGCAGACCTCTTCAACAGAGATCAGTGCATACATGAGAAGGGGCATGATAAGGTAGATCAGTGAATCCAACTTTGAACTGGTTCCTTCTGATGGGCTAAGGGCTGGGGAGGATCACTGGTGGGCTACTGGATGACAGTTCTCATGACTGTGGCAGTGACATGGCAGCTAAGTTACACTTAGTTACCCGCCAATGCTCTGCCATGCCCAACTCTGCAGGCTGGCTGGGATTCAGGGTAGAAGAGGGCCCTTACCTTATGCAGAAGTGGCAGAAGAGAGAGGTGGACCAGCAGCCGTTCCCTAACAAACAAAGGGAGACCCCCGATCCTCTAAGTGAGCACCCAAGACCCTCCTACCTCCCGAATGATCTGCTTCTGCATCCATGGTCCATCCATCCTCAGCCCCCAAGTCTGACAACTCCCCCTTCAGCACCCCATTGCTGAAGGGCACAGTATTTTCTGGCAACGGTGGGGTGATGGATTTGTCCCTGGGGGTGGAGGTGGTCTCTGTGCAAGAGTCGCCGAGCCCTGAGGTGCTGACGGAGCACTGCCCCGAGGAAGTCACCGAAGCCATAGAACAGCCGTGGCCATCGTCTGACGTGCAGATGTCACACGTGGTATCTTCCACAGAGTCGCAGGAATCATCCTGCGCCTCTCCCAGTGAGGCAGCTGGTACTGGGCAGGGCGTCAGAGAAATGTGGTGGGCAGAGATCTTTGGCTTGCCATCCTTGATGGGGCTGGACAGAGGGCTGCTCAGGCAGCTCACATAGGTCTTTGGGGCTGACTGGTCTTCCACTGGCTGGCCCGGCAAGGGGAAGGCTGTATCCAATGGCTCAACAGCTGTCTTGGCTGTGGCCAGAGTGGGCTCCGCAGCCTCTTGCCCTGGAACAGTTCTCTGGCTGATGGGAGCACAGCCCTCCTCCTTTTGCCCTGGGAGCTGAGTGGTTGAGGCTTGATAAATACGACCTGCAATCTTGCCCACTGTGGTGGCCAGCACCTCTTCAGTTGCTTCCAAAATCACTTGAGAGATTATCTGAAAGGCAGCCTGCTCAATCTTCTCATTTGTATCCAAGGCCCCTTCTTTGCTCAGTTCTCCTATGAGTTCTTTGTCCTGGACTTGGCCACCTCTGACCTGGGTTGCGGGCAACTCATCATCTTTTGCCAGCTCAATGGGAGCAGACTCCACGAAGCTACTTAGCAACTTCCCCACTTCGCACTCTTCCTTCTGCACGGGCACGGACACAGCCACCTGGAGTGGGCTGCTCTGTCCCTTCTCCCCATCTCCTCCCAAGGAGGCCAGGCTAGGGGCCTTGCAGCTCTCTAACTCTGATCTTTGCTCCTGGGGCAAAAGACCTTCTTCCAGCACATTTTCTCCCAACACTGCATCACCAGTTCCTTCAGTCCCACCCGTTTCTTTTGCCTTCTCCCCAGGGCTGTGCTTCTCTGCGGAGGGTACAGACTGGTCAGGCCAGCTCCTCCCAGATACCCTGCTAGTCACGGACTCTTGCTTACACACCTCAGCTGCTTCGTGCAGGAACTGCACATCCTTTGTGGGTGGAAGGGGACACGCTGGAGGAATCGATTTGGCCTCATCATTGATTAGGGTAAATTCTACCTTTGCACTGTCATCTCTGCATGTTCCTGGCGGAGATCTGGCATCTGTGGCATTCGGAAGGCTGCCCGAGGACTCTGATCGATGCCTGGTTGGGTGCATCCGAGGCAAGGCTGGGGGCTCCACAGCAGGCTTCCTCGGTTCCTTCTCTGCTGGCAGGGTGACACTGAGGGGTGTGGACATTCCGCAACAGGCCTCTCCCATGGGGAGTGGGTCCTGGATGGCAGGGTCAGCCCTCAGCTCCACATCACTGGTCTCTGCCTGCCTATCATGGCTGCTGACTTGCTCTTTTTTGCGAGAAAAAAACCACCACCAGCCGAGGAGTGCCAGCATCCCAGGCAACGCCAATGGGAAGAGTGAGCGCAACTGGATTGCCATCCTTGAGGCTGGAAGTAATTAAACCTGGGAAGAGGAGGGGAGAGGGGAAGAAGGGTTGTTACAGGAGCCAAGTAAGAGGGCACGGACGACTGTGTGAACAGGTGTGATGAGGCTAACTGCTCCACCCACGCCAGGCCCAGAGCGGGGAGATGTGCTCTTGCACCCACGAGGAGATGCATCCCCACTCTAGTCTCTCATTCACACACACTTCTGTGAAACAAACGGAGCATTCTCTTCTTGAATCCAGACCCCTCCCTTCATCACTTCACAATGCCAAATGTTCTCTATGTCCCTCCAAAAAATCTGGTTAGGTTTAGGGTGGCTTAGTTCTCGAAATTATCCGAACAGGACTTCACAAAAAGCACAAGTCAACAACAACAACAAAAATACTACAATGAAAAGTATAGCAACATGAAGCCCGAAGGCAGAGAGAGGGAGCTATACCACACTCGGGACTCACACCATTTAGTGGGGCTGATCAGGGTGTCCCACGGCTCCAGTATAGTGTGGGCTTTATCCTACAGACACACCAGAACCAGTACGCACATGCAAAGCAGACACTTAACAGTATACTGAGTAAGGGAACATAGAGACCAAGCAAGAATAAATGGTAAGGGCCTGGAAAGGCAGTAGACACGTAAAAGTGATGGGGAAACTCAATTTTCTTCACGTGTATGATGAGGTCACAAGGACACAACTGAGTGCCACAAGGATTAGCTGAGAAATGTGCATTAAGTGCTCTGCAGAGTAAGCTCTCATTGAAGGCATAAGATAGTTTATTCATATCCAGGACCTCCCTGGTCAGCAAATTTTAGAACTACCTGCAAAAATTACATCTTCCCCAAACCGAACATCTTTTGATACGGTGACTCATATTTTATTTGGGTTTGGATTTTGTTACAGGGGTAACAACTGCAAATGCTCCAACAGCTTTTAGTAGTTTGAGTAATGTTCTCCAGGAAAACCAGGACATCAGTTCTTTCACCAGTTCCCCACATGATTCTATCATCCAGAGACTGGGAATCACTACTTTAGCACAGCGCTGTCTACTCACCAGGAACCTGCCAGACTTGACACGGCAAACAGGACCTGATCCTCATTTTAACAAGACACTTACAGGCATATCAGTCTGTGAAGCAGTGCTAGAGGTATTCTGCCCCCCAGTGATAGGTGAGGAGGGCCATTCCAGAAGGTTCATCCATCCTCAAAAGCAAGCCTTCTTGCTAATATGTGAAAACAAGGCATTGAGCTTGAAAAGTACAGGGCAGAGCTAAGCAGTGGCCAGAGTTAACTTGGCAGCAACCCCTCAGGAGAGAAAGTGATTATATTCTGATCCAAACACCCAGTCTTCTTAGTTGCTTTGCCTTTGTATCCAGCTAGTTCAGAATATATTTCTACCACAGAAGTTAAGATAACTCAAGGTTCTACAGTCAAGGGATAGGAACTCAAATTCTAGCTCACATTAACTCTGGAACAAGAAAAAGATACTACACTTCCTTTGAGAGCTTCAGTAATGGTTTTTAAAACCTTCTGATCATACCCTATGATCCAGAAATCCCACACCTAGAATCTTTTTTGTATATTATTCTTCATTATTGTTTTATGACACAGTTCCATAGGCTCTGGGATTTCCTGTCCTCCCCAAGTTCCCTCTTCTCCCTCCCCTTGTCACTTATTCCCCCTCTAGTATTACAATGAGTGGTCCTTCATGGACAGTCATAAGTCCACCATGCTGTTCCTGAAGTGTTTCCTGACATTGTAGGCATGGACAATGTTGGAGAGCCCAGCATCTCACTCTTAGGATATTTTCAGCTGTTTCACTGGGAGTCCATCTTTGGTCTGGATGCATAGAGACGTCCTGCACTTTGTCTCCACATCTGAACATACCAGGCTCCACTACACTTCTATTAATACACCCCCTTAACTACAGAGCCGGTGAACACAGTCCACAACGGGGAGAAAATCAGAAAATTTCATCAATATGAAGCTAACAAATATGCTACAAAAATACCAACGCGTTGTTAGAGCCACATCTAGACTCTTACAAGACCTCATACCTCAGCACAGGCTGAGGTCTCCAGAAGAATGACCACTAAGTTATCATATGAAACAAAACCAAGATGGACCTTTCAGGAAAGCCACTGACCCATGAGTCTGTGCACTTATCAACACTAAAGAAAGAAGCTGATTTCTTCTGTCAAGCAAGAAGCATTAGGACACTGGAAATTATAACCCCACGGGAAAAACTGGGAAGGGCACAACCAAGCCATTGAGTTGTTGGAAAGGGAGACTTCAGCACACAGGCCTTGTATCCTGCAAACCAACTGCACTCACCTAACAGTGCTAAGGGTTTTTAGTAGGTTCTTAGGTATTTCTTACCAAAACAATCATGTATTTGGGGAGTCGTAATTTCTCTAACTTGGACTCACATCATCAAATGGGAAGCTTCCAAGGCCAAGAGGGAATCCAGACCAATCGAATGAGGATCTAGGGAGGGCAAAAGCACAGGTACCAGGGTTTGTTTGTTTCTCTCCCCGCCACCCGCATTTTTTAAAATCTATTTGTTTTTATTGGAAAGTCAGATTTACGGAGATAAAGATCTTCCTTCCTCTGGTTTTGGCTGCAACAGCCGGAGCAGAGCCAATCCAAAGCCAGGAGCCAGGAGCTTCTTCCAGGTCTTCCATGTGAATGCAAGATCTCAAGGCTTTGGGGCCATGCTCTACTGCGTTCCCGGGAAACAAGCAGGAAAAAGCTGGAAGGTAAATGGAGCAGCTGGGATACAAACCAGTGCCCATATGGGATCCCAGCACATGCAAGGTGAGGACTTTAGCCACTAGGCTACCATGCCAAGCCCAATATCAGGGTTTCTAAACCCAAATGATTCTTAATATGGATTTAGTTTTGAGAATCTACTGTTCTGTACCAAACACACACAGAGAGAAAAAGCAAAGTGCATGGGGCCAGCGTTGTGATGCAATGGTTAAAACCAATTCTTGTGAGGCTGGCATCCATTATCAGAGCACCAGTTCAAATCTCGACTGCTGATCCAGCTCCCTACTAATGTGCCTGAAAAAAACAGCAAAAGATAGTCTGGGTAGTTGGTTACTGCCACCCAGGTGAGAAACCTGGACAGAGCTGCTGGCTCCCGCCTTCAGATTGAACCAGCCCCAGTAACTGTTGCCATTTGGAATGAACCTGTGGGCTGATTATCTTTGTGTTTTTCCTTTCCGTGACATTACGTCTTCCAAATAAATCTTTAAAAAAATTTGCAAGTTTCATGAGATTTGATTTGTACTGGCTGCGTGTTCACATCATATTTAAAAAATGACAATCATTTGGAAAAAGAAAAAAGGATGGCTGTCCATGACTAGCAGAGCCCGTGCTAGCAGCAGGTACAGCTAGAGTCTGCATGCAGGTCTCTACCTGGTCAGTATGTCTAGGTTACCCAGGAAATCCCTTTGCAACAGGAATTATAATTGTGATAACCACTGTATTCTAGCAACTCTCTCATCACAAAAGAAAGGTGAAATGTGCTGGGATAGAGGAAAAGAAGAATCCTTTCCACCACCCTACAGAAGGCAGTCTCCCGTTTTGCACCTAGAACATAGATTCACGTTGGGGTGTCTAAGGGAGCAGTTGCTGCTCATGACCTCTAACAGCTGGGAGAAGTGCTGCCCTTTTGGGACTAAATGTTGTCCCCAGGAGTCCCACCTCTCCTGAACACCCCAACACGCCAAAAGCTCATTATGCTCACACAGGAAGGAACCCACACTGACACCCACACTCAGGCAAGTTCCATAGCAGCCCAGCCTTTGGCTCACCAAGTCATGGTACTCCCCACTCCAGCTGCTCTGACAGTCCTGGCTCACCAAGAAGGTAGCCAGACACATTCCTGCCTCCTGCCTTGTAGCTCACTGGTACAGACATTACTGTACTTAGCCAGCCATGCCTCCCACTTCTGCTTGGTCCCTGGACACTGAAACTCTAAGCCCCAGCGCCAAAATCTCTAGCCCCTACAGTCAGCTGGAGCTCCATAGCAGAGAATCACTGCCCAGGAAGCATGGTGTCTGCAACACTTCTGAGCCAGCTGCCCTATGGTAGTGTCATGGAGGCTGCCTAGGAAAGACTGAATATCCCACATCCATGGAATCCTGAATGTCCCATCCAGCATCCCTATACCCCAAAAGCTGGCTATGCCCACTGCCCAAACCCCACCACTCATGGACTATAGCTTGAGATCTGCCACTGGGGAACCAGGTATCACCGCTCAGGACAAAGTCCTTCTCTCCACAGCTACTTCTAGAACAGCAACTGCCTACCAGAGGTCTCCACCACCATGCAGAACCCCGGCATGAGATCCCCAGAGGTGAGAGGAAAATCAGGTTTATATCTTCCCTGCTGCCAAGGGATTGTGATTGGAAACATGAGCCATTCCCTCCATCAAAAGACACAAGTTCCCAGGACCAGCAGTTGAACCACCTAGGGCCTCAGCTGCAACTTACTGAGCCACATTGAATCTCCCCAACTGTGTCCACTGAGCTCCTCAGGTGAGTGGCTGATGGCCTGCCCTCCACCAGCCCCTACTTCCCAGAGGTCAAGAAAACAACTTAAAGGGCAGCAGGCCTTTGGAAAAACCTGGATTGAGTTCCTGGATCCTGACTACTGCAAGCATTTACAGAGAACTAGCAAATGCAGAAGATTCTGATTCTCTCATTCATTCATTCTCTCTCTGCTTTTCAAATAAATAAATTTTTAAAAGAAAAAAAAAAAAAACCTTACTTTCACACCCCTGAGACCACTTGATCTCGTGCAGACACCCTGAAAACTGGTAAAATGCCATTTCTCCTGACTTACATAGTCTGAGACTGCTACCTTCCTTGCGTCCCTGAAAACAGACTCGGTCTTAATCCTTAATCTTGACCTCAAAATTTAAGAGGCATTCATCCCTGTAAGTCCAAAAACCTTCACACTCCAAAGATAATGAGGCTGCCTCTTCCCACAGCTGGATCTCCTATGCAGGGGCCAGGACACTTGAGGTGGTCTGCCTGCAGCGAAGGAAAAGCCTCCCAGAGGGATGTTGCAGCACTTTGCCCTGCTGGGCTCGTGAGGATGCTTATTTTGATTCTGTTGGAATGAAACTGCCACCTGCTTATTTTTAGCAGGTCCATTTGCCCAGGAATAAATGCACGCTGGCATGCTGCCAAATGGTCACACAGTGCTGAAGGCAGCAGGCACGTGCTCCAGCCACAAGGCCTCTGCCTTCAATGTTCATTCCAAGTTCCAAAAATGAGCCTTTCTTCTTCTGGAAATGTGCCTGCAGCCTCTCTCACAGCCCTTGAAGAAGCAACAGTCCCATCTCCAACACAGCTGGTGGAGCCGTGACTTCAGTCTACAAGAAAACATCTCTGGAAATGTCACAGTGTTGACGAGGCCTCTTTGGCAATGGTGACTAGAGGAAAAAGCTGCATGTGCTAACAAAACAACAGAAACAAATAACAACAACAACAACAAACAGCCTTGAATCAAGAAGCCCAAAATGTCCACTTTGGACTTGGGTCTGGACAATGCAGCCACATTCATAATGTGTTCTGATGGATGTTTACACCCCTCAAAACTGGAATGTAAACCTTTGTCACCACGCCGGTGTCCCACTGTTGAAGATCTTCTCTGCGCTAATAGGAAGAAACCTGCCCCCAAGATATTAGCTCCCCAGAGCTCCACACAGCAAATTCTTGCCAAGGGACTCTTCCTTTTGCAGAAAATCTCTTCGAGTGGGGACTCAGATCTGAAAGCCACTGCAGAGGACAGCAGGTTGCAGGCCAGTCTAAGCTGACCCATCTATGGGAGTTTGGCAGAAGAACACACACCCAGTTTTTTGTTAAACAACAAGAGTGCTTTTGCTTTGTATCTGGTTCATCTGCATATTCCTCATCAGCACTCACTGTGCTTATCCATTCCAATATGTATAGGAAGTTCACCATTCATCTACAACCACTTCTGCTCATAAGGAGCCAAGCAGACAGTAGGTAGAGACTAGACAGGCTCCCTCCAAGAGGGCCAGAGTTTTTGTAGAGTGCAATGGTTGGGGAAGGAAATGACACAGATTAAGGTTCTAATGCTGGTGGGGAAGAAAAGAAGGGGCAGAGTCAAGCTGGTGAGCCAATAAGTACCTGGACAAAAGGAGCTTGACCTTTGCTGTCAAGCCAATAGGAATCGTTGCGACATGGCCAAAGCAGAGCAGATCATCAGAGGCAAAGGTCTAGGACTCCCCAAGAGGTAAATGCCATCTAACACTGGCAGCACTTAGTCACACGGGGTGGGTCACTGAGCAGCAAAATGTGACAAGGAACTCAACTTCTAATTTCACTTATTGCTAATCTAAATCTAAACCACCACCCACAGCTGGTAGCTCCCTAGTGGACAGTTCAGGGCATTTCTAGGGAGTCGGCCTGGAAGACCTCAGCAGTATAAATGCTGCCATGATCAACACCTACCTTGCTGGGCAGTGCTCAGACTGGCCACTGAGGGTGGAGGGTGATGGTAAGCTTGGGCCACTCACCCTCAGCAGCATGGCTGGGGCAAGGAATCAGAGTGCTGGAGCCATGCCTCAGATGTGTTGTCCTCAGCCCAACCCTGGTGTTACCTTCATCCTTGGGGGCCTGAGCGAGCAGTGACTCAAGAGAGCATCCTGAAGATTCCACGTTAGCTCACAGTGGGACTATGAGTTCCTGCCCAAGACCTCACCCACACCCTCCATTGTGAGGGCCTCACTCAGCAGCAGGTGAGCTACAGTGGGTAGCTTTCAGGAGGAACAGCTGTCAAAAAAGTCTTAGATACTTCCCTAGCACACTTCACAGAAGGCAGGTGGGGGCTTAACCCAGTGTATGGAGAAAGAACCTGCTCAGAGAGACTTTCTCTAGCCAAGACAAAAAGCCAGAAACAGGACTAGGAGCTGCAGGTAAATGGAGCTGAAGCTGGGCCTGGTACAATGGCCTCATGGCCAAATCCTCACCTTGCAAGCTCCTTCTCTAGGGAGGTCACTCCACTATCTTTGCTACTAACCAACTGAAAGCTCGATCCATCAGGCAGCTAATGTAAACAGGAAATAGCATGTTAATATCCTCAGATTAGAATGTTCTAATGTCATGTGATACACAATGAGAGGATATTAGCCTGAATGTTAGCATCAGGAAAGGCAGTGAGGGTTGCTCGATTCAGTACATAGGCCTCCATTTAACACCCATTCTTACCAACACCTGGTGCCCAAATCCAGATAATAACCTCCAAGATAACAATGCCAGATCTTCTGCTGGTCTGGTGGAGGAATATTGACCTGCCCTTGCCACACCCCCAACCTATGCCTTCAAAGATCCCTGCTCATAGACACACTAGCTGTTGTTTCCCTCGCCTTTCACTAGTTGCTGCTTGCTAGCCTCTTCTCTAAGAAAGCATGGGATGGTGGGTGCCCCAGTACAGGGAAGCAAAAACCAAGAAGGCCTTGCATCCAGGAAACAGCACCAGAGAAGTGGAGAGAATTCCCAGAAGAGGAAGCTGAGCGGAGGCAGAGGGATACTTCCCACAAGGAACAGGGAACTGTTAAGAGGCCAGTAGTTAAGCCATACTGAGAGGAGCTCTCCAATGACGCAAGGTCCACAGCAAAGGCAGAGGATCTGGACAGAATCAGGGAATTGGAAAGAGATACACAGAAAAGTAAAAGAAACTAAGGGAACTAACTAGGAGAATGTACATTCTTGTTTTTCAAAGTTTTTTTCTTGTTTGTTTGTGTGTGTGTGTGTGTGTGTGGGGTTTTTTTTTTTTTTTTCTTGAAAGGTAGAGTTACAAAGAGAGGAGAGTCAGAGACAAAATGGTCCTCTATTCTCTGGTTCACTCCCCAAATGACAACTGCTAGGGCTGGGCTTGTCTGAAACCAGGAGTCCAGAGCTTTTTCTGGGTCTCCCACACAAGCACAGGGGCCCAAGGACTTTGGCTCTTCTCCATTGCTTTCCAGGCCATTAGCAGGAAGCGGGATCAAAAGTGGAGTTGCAGGGACTTGAACCAGTGCCCATATGGAATGCTGGTACCACAGGCAGAGACTTCACTTGCACAGCCCCCAGCATTGTTAATGCTGTACGTGATGAATGCTGTACTCACATTCAGTTTTGTGTGTTTCTTTTAGCCATCACAAAAAGTATGAATTAGTATTAACTCATCTGTTTACAAACTGATTGTGATTTAACCTTAATGATAAAAGTCAACTTTCTGTCAGATACTTCCAACTATCATGCTGATGTAATAGCAATTGCCAAAGATAACATATTGCCAGTTCCTTCAGAAACCAAGGTTATGGTCTGCCACATTAAAGAGCAAGCCACACCATGTAGCAGGACCCTCCACCTGGTCACTTAATTTCCTTGGGCAACACAAGGGAAAGGGTCCTCTGGAAGTAACTGTGGAAGACAGAAAATCAAATGGCAGATAATAAGACTGCAAAGATCCAGCAACTGAATGTAGTCAATTTGCAACTTCAACTGCCTGTGAATCAAGTACTCTCCTGGGTAGTAGCTGAGGCTGAGACCAGCCTTGTCTGTGCACAGTGGTTTAGATGACAAAGGCCAAGTACAGTGTTTGGGAAAGAAGCCTGAGATAGAATAGTGAAACAATGTTATCAGAAGAGGTGGCAACAGAGCTAAGCAGTGAGGAGCTGCACCAAGATCTGGGTGGGGGGGGAGGAGGAGAAAGTTCCAGGTGTGTATGTGTAGGGGGACACTTGCCAAAGTCCTAAGGCAGGAATGACCTTGGCTGACTCCAGAGACAGCAAGAAGGGGAGGCCAAAATGCGGTAGGAGCACGCGGCCCGACTCATGGCACCCTGGCATTCCAGGCAGAAGCAGTGCTAAAGGTAGATCAAAACTGCAAAAACCCAGGGGCTACTAAGTTCACCAGACTTCCTCCAGAGGGCAGCTCCACTGCCCCAGGAACTAAGGGGCTTGGTTTTGGCTTCAAACAGAAGAATGTATTCCAGAAGAGGCTCAGAGCATGACAGGTACACTCTGCAGGTTTGTTTACATTCATACTTGGCAGTCCTGCAGCACACCAAACAGCAGCAAAAGGGCCAATGCTGAACTATCCTTACCCCTCGTCCCCAAAGAATCTGTTCCAGCAAGGCAGTCCAGCCCAGGAGGCGGGGACATACACACTTGCCACTTCTTTGAATCAGACTTTGCAAAAACAACCTTGCTCTCCAGCCAACATAAACCATAGGCAACAGAGGGCCTTATATGGCTTGAAGCTTTCTTAATCAGAAACAGATAGATGGGCTGGAGTTGGCAGCTCCAAGTTAGATTGAAGGAGGGAAAGAAAGAACAAAAGAAAGAAAGAATGAACGAACGAACGAAAGAGAGAAAAAGAAAGAAAGAAAGAGGAAAGAAAGAAAAAGGACAGTGTAGGCAGGCAACCAGCAAACTTGTTAGTCAAATTCCTTTCTCAGCCCTCCTCAGCCTCAGCGGCTTCCCAGCAAAAATTCTGACAAGCAGCTGTGGTTTTGCCTCCTCTCATGTTTGTATTTCAGCTTCAGCCAGAGGACATCAGTAATCAGACTGGCCAGTCAATCCACAGCTTCAGTTCCTGGTGTCTGTTTAGCAGGCAGCTTTTAGGTTGGGCAGCTTCACAGGAAAACCGGAGTAAGTGGTTTTCCCGAAAATCAACCGTTGGGCCTACAAGAGATTCTCATTTGATTTCCAGGGACAGTAGTCCTTTAGTTTCCCAGCTCACTGGGCTGCCTGTCACAGGCTCACCTGACTCTGGAGGCAGGGTCAGCCCCTGCCACAGATTGAGAAGAAATGGCAGTCTCAGTTGCTCCTTCCACATGCCATGACCATTTCCAGGGTGACTTTATCTTCCTCCTTCCCCTGATGAGGCAGCAAAAGCTCCAGTCGACACCAGGGCCTGCCCCATACATGGCAGCCACATGCACTTGGCCCTCCTGAAGGATGCCATCTGCTAAAAATAACAACAGCAGCACATGCTTGACCTCTGGGCTGCATCAAAGTCAATGGACAAAGCAAGGTTATTCTCAGCACCACCTTCTGCAGAGACAACATACATCTCATCCAAGCACTGGTTTCCTTCCAAGGCAGCTAAGAAGGTGAGACTGACTCCTGTTCTCTCTCTAGAGGGACAGGAAGGAGTCACACCAGAAGATCGACCTGGTCTTCAGATCTGTTGCTGCACGGTTTTCACAAAGGCACAGCCAGGCTAAAAGTTGGAAAAGGCGCTGGGACTGTGCATGAACAGATCTTGTTGCCTCCTCCAGTGGGGACCGAGCTACTCTTGGGTAACAGCCTGCTGAGGGCCAGGGCTGGCCTCGTGACCTGCTTGTGAGGCCTGACAGGCCGTGTTATTATTAGCTGGGGAATGAGTGACTTCAAGGTTGTCTTTTCAACCAGCTCACTCTCCAGGCCAGTTTCCCAGGCCCCAAGGCACAGCCCCCTAGTCTATGAGGCTTTTTCTCCACAGTGTACTGTCATTTGTGCAGTCTGAAAGCACACCTACCTAATGACAGACTCAGGCTCTGGAAAGGTGAGCGTTAAAGAACAGGTACATGAACTCCAATTCCCTGTAAAACAGAACAAAAATCTCTCCCTTACAGGGTTCCAATGAAGCCAAACTGACTCAAGACACTTTAACAGGTTCAGCATGTGGAATAAATGGTCTCAATCTTTGAAAAACACAGCTTAGTTGAGGAGAAGCATGGAGTGATAATGGGGAAGTAAGAATCCGTGAGCAAATAGGGAAGTATTGGTGGTGAGAGGGACCCAGGCCCATGGCTAGGCCAACCTCACTGTGTCCCACAATCTAATGTCTACCCACCCCAGAGACCCCAGGGTCTCTGTTTCCTCACCCACAAATCACTTCATCTTCTAGGTCTGAGAGAGTAAAATGAGATAGTTTGGGGGCAAAAAAACCTCCTAAAACACCAGCCAGTGCTAAACGTCTGACGTATTTTAATGCATGTGGCTCCAAGAAAGGAGAGATCGAGAGATCATACACTGCATGCCAAAGGTCAGTCTGTGTGGGTTCAAACCAAGCACAGCCAGGACTTGAGGGTGGTCTGGAAATAAAGCCCACTTCCCCCGGACAGACCCACACCTATAACCGAAGATCTACACTGTGGTCCCACTTTCCCCCAATGTCTTCTGTAAAACTCAGAATGTCCCCAATAAATAATAAAATAAGTGAATAAAATACTTCTTTATTTTTAGAATTTAAGAGGCAAGAGAGGAAGGACAGCACACTCTGACCCACTGATTCAGGACCCTAATGCCCGGCACCAAGGCCAGGAACTGAGACCAAAATACAGGCTTCCAACATGGGTATCAGGAACCCAATGACCTCAGCCATCACCTGGAGTCTCCCAGGTGAAAGGACGCTGGAATCAGGAGCAGGGAAAGCCAGATATTCTGATATGGGATGCAGACAGCTTAGCAACTAAGCTCAAAGAAGTCCAGTGCTTCCCCTAACATTTAGATGAACTGGAGGGAGAAGAATGAAAATTTGGGTTTTAGTCCCATAGAAAGCCATCAGACAGAGGAAGGAACAAGTGGATCTGGTGACCATGTGACATCTGGCAACAAAGGACAGTGAGCCCACATGCTAGAGAGGCAGCAAGAATCTTTAAGACAACAAAAGGCTCTTAAATCAAATGGCTTCCTAAGAGCTTGCCAACCCAGCCCTTCCACTTCATGTTCCTGACCTAAGCCCCTCACTGAACTCTTCTTTCATCATAAGTGATCATTCTTCTCCCAGGGGCACACCAAAGCTAGCTTTTAACATACCACGAAGGGAGCTGCTCTAGAAATATGTCACCAAGGCTGTTGGGCCACAAACTATGGAAGACTAAGCCCAATCATGTGCTCCTTTAGAGATCTGCAAGCTGATACAATTAGATTTGTGTGTGTGTATGTGTGTGGGAGGGGGAGGGCAAAGAACAGTGAAGACCATTACCACTCAACAGATCTCTGACAATAAAAACATTTTTATCTGCACTGCCTAGAATGGCAATCCAAAGGCAGTTCTCTAGCAACCACCAGGCACCTTGGTCTAACACTAGGGTTCGGGTTCCCAGCGTGATGCTGCTATCCCAAACGGGAGTGCCAGTTCAAGTACCAGTTACTCCACTTTCAGCCTGGCTTCCTGCTAATGCACCTGAGAAGGCAAAAGAAGATGGCTCAAATACTTGGCCCATGTGAGATGCCAGAATACAGTATTCATACTTCAGCTTGGCCCAGACCCACTTATTACACCCATTTAGGAAGTAAGCCAATGAATAAACGATCTATCTCTTCTGCTACTGACTTTCAAGTAAGTAAATCTAAAATGATAATAATCTGAATATTGATTGTTCAGCAACCCTATCCCACCAGTTCAGGCAACTGAGAGCCCAGAAGGCTAAGAGCCGCACTAAATCCAGCCAACTCAACTGGGTAGTGAAGCAAACCCTGCCAGCCTCAGCTCTCCATACCTTTACATCCAGATCTCACCTGAAGGCCTTGCTTTGTTCCCAAGTGCAAACAGGCCTTAGTGACACACAGCCAAAGGAGCAGTCAGCCAGCTCTGCAGGATGGGGAACAGAATGTTTACTACTGACAGCTACAAACCATCAAATCAAGACTCAGGAATGTCCAGATGGAACAATCCAGACAGAATGAAGATGGTGCATCGCCACCTGATAGGAGCAAAGGAAAGCCAAGGGACACGCCAAAAGTTACCCCATCACTGAAGAGTAAGTCCTCAAAACGCTGAATGGAAACCCATCCCCTTTACGGCAACAAGCTGCTTAGGAGACAGTAGAAAGATTAAGAAAAAAGCCTGAGGATTTTGTATTTTTAACAACCCCCCCCCCGCCCCTCAAGAGCAACTAGTGCGTATCAACACTTTTTAGATTCTCTGCCTCTCAACTGCTGTTTCTGTTATCAGCACCACTGAAACAATCCATGAAGACCCTCATCACTCTACCTGTACTCAGAGATTAAAGGATTATCACAGTGTTTGCACATAGTCTGCCCTGGCACACACAGTGAACAGTGAAAAGCGCAGGCTCTAAACTTCAGCCTTCACTGGCTACTTCTTGAACCAGGAACGGTTCTACACCAGATACACTCGGTTAACATGTTTTTATATTGCTCAGGTTTAAAATTAGCCCCCTACCCCAGGCCAGCTTGTTCACTCAGTGAGATGCCATACACAATGAATACTTGTTAACTGTTTGTGGAAATAAAGCCTGTATGAGTTATTACACAAGGAATGAATATGGGAGAAATAGAATCTGTGCTAGGAAGCAAGGTTTAGACCTAAAACATACCCCTTCATAGAGGTTAGCAACTCTCAAAGTGACTGAAATGATTTCAATGAGACCAGGGGCCAAAGGGGCCCATCACCTCCCCAGCGCAGAGGAAAATGCTCAAACAAGCTGAAGATATTAATTCATAATAGGAACTGTCGGCTTCCCCACAACAGATGATCAGATCAGCAGAGAAGCTCAATCACTCTAGACTCAGAGGGGTGATCAGAAAGCAGAACTGGGAGGAATACAGGTCAGTACTCCAGGTACAGGAAACCCTGAAACCGCCCTCAAACCCATTCAGCATCAGGTCAAGTTGTTGCAGGTTGGAGCCAGGGGCTAAATGGTCATAGTGCTAGGAAACCAATATGTCTCCCTTTTTCTTTCATCCTAGTTCCTGGGTGAAAGGTTAAGGGGTAGGTGGGGTGGGGAAATAGAATTTGTGGTGCACATGAAGCCACTATTTGCAATGCTCGTAGTTAGAGTTTCTGCTGCTCCACTTCCCCCATTCCAGCTCCCTACTAAAGCACCCAGAAATGCAATGAAAGATGGACTTGGGTCCCTGCCACCCAGGTGGGGGATCCAAATGGAGTTCCTGGCTCCTGACTTTGGCCCAGCCCAGCCTTCGCTGTTGGGACCATTTGCGGAGTGAACCAGTGGCTACAACATCAACCTACATGTGAGTGGTGTGGTGTGGTGTGGTGTGGTGTGGTGTTGCCTTGCCTTTCGAATAAATAAACTTTTTTTTCTTTTTTGTTATTTTCAAATAAATAAATCCTAAAAAAAAAATCAAATCAAATCAAGTGAGAATCAGTTCAGCGCATGTTTGGGAGGGAACAAACAATGCTTAATACCCGCCAAGCCAGCAGAAAGGGAACCTCAGAAAGGTCAAAACTAGTCTTTCCACACAAATACAGATGGCTGGGACCAAGTGTGGATCCTTAGTCCAAGAACAACTTAGGCCACCAGGTAGCAAAGCAAGCTGCTTTACTTGGGAGACCCATCACCTGAGCAGGACAGTCACCTCCACTCTGCAGCAGCCAAGTGCCTCCAAACAGCCCCAGAGATGGGAGAGCTATTCCTCCAAGGAACTTCACCTAGTCACAAACTCATCAGACCTGCCTGGCTCCCTGGATTGGATCAGTTGCCAACACCTGACAAGGCGCATGACAAGAGATCCTGTCAAGAGCTGAAACTTTAGTGAGTTGTATACACACAGGATACCTGGGAGCTTCTCCAACCTATTGTCGGATTTACTGACAAGACACCAGGAATTACCATCCAGAACCCACAAGCTAATTCAAAGTGAAAGAGGAAATGCTCAACTCCAGCTAAAAAGCTCCCAAAACATAATTACATCCAGGTCTCAGACTCTTAAATAGTCAGCAGGTGGCCCGTGTGAACATTAGGAACACAGGAATCAGATAAATAAGATGAAGCCACTGCCTCCTCCATTTCAGAAGGTGTGCTGTACCTTTAAAAACAAAGCAGATGGGGGAGTTCAGACCAAGCTTTGCCTTCTAAATAAAGTTGAGGTGTCCTTTTTTTTTTTTTTAAACAACACTAATTTGGGAAGGTTTAGCAGTTACACTCATGTAAGGTTATTCGTAGCCAGAATTAATAGTTTTTTTTTTTTCAAAGGAAGTTCCTTGCTCAGTAACTGTGCCAGGTGCGAGTAGCTAGAGACAAGGCAGCGAATCAATTGGCAGATACCAGGAGTGGCACCAGGTCCAGCGGACACGATGTCACTGCAGGAGGACCAATTTTAAAAGCCACTCAGCCCGCACTTCAGGAGGGCGAAGACGGCCAGTTTGTCTTCACTAATTGCCCTAGCATACTCCCTGTCTCGAAGCGCACCTGGAGCGAAGTCCACCGGGTTTGTGTTAACTGGTGGCCAAGAGGCAGGAAGGGGCCCGCCGCCATGGGCATCTCCCGGGGAGAGGAAGATGCCGGAATGCCCACCTGTGACCCAAGGTCGCCCCTACACCGCCCACCACTCCACCCTGGACCCCTTTGGAAGAACCGTCCAAATGGCACAAAACAGTTCCACACCCGAAAAGCGCGCCCCAAAATCGGTGTCCGGCTCCCGGCCTCTCCGTGCACATCTTAGTCCACAGTCCGAAGCAGGCACGGATGACCGAGCCAGAGCAGAGTGGGAGCAGGCAGGGTGGGACAGGTGATCCCGGCGGGAAGTCGGTCGGCACCCGGGAATAGGCTCTAGGAGGTGCACCACCAAGAGCCGAGTCCCTAGAGAGACACCGAGCCCTCGGATCACAGCCGTCCTCCCTCGGGTCAGCCGAGCCAACACTCGCCCTCCACGCTGCCCTCAGGACCCGGTTCGCCGCCACCGCCGCTCGGCCTGCTGGGGGCCCACTCGGAGCGCGTTGCCGGGCTCTCCAGCGGGGCGAGGCTCCAGAAGTGACCACTCCAGTCCCAGTCCCTCAGGGTGGCCACGGGGGTCCACGCGGGGACTGGGGACCCTCCCGCCCGGCAGAGGCCCTGCCCACGACCCGACCCGCCGCCGCCTCCCGCGTTTTAGACTGGGTACACACGACCTTTGAAAAGTAAACGCGTGTGGGGTTGGGCGACCTTGGGTGGGACGCGCTCGGCTCTGCCTCACAGGCGGCTGTGCGCGCTCTGGGAAAGTTAAGGTGCAGAGGGGGCGCCTCCGCCGTCGCCTCCTGGCCTCCCCCTACCCCTCGCCCGCGAGGACGAAGATGCGCGCAGGACCCCACCGAGCAGCCCCAAGCCATGCACCCAGCGATCTGTCAGCACGAGCCCCGCGCGGGCAGGCAACCCCGGCGCCTTGGAAGAGGGGCCTGCTGGATAACGGGCAGGCGGCGTCCGGAACCCGCACTCCCGGAGCACCCGACGCATCCTGCACCTGACGCCAGTCTTCCCCCTCATCACCCCGACGGCGTTCCCTCAGCACTCCAGCAGGGCACCCCGTGTAAGCCAGCCGCCTCACCGCGGCCCTCTAACTTACCAGCCCCTCGGCCACCGTCGGGGTGCAGAGTCCTCGCACCGCCGCTGCCCTGCGGCACCCCGCCCACCCACCCCCTCAGCGATCCGTTCGGGGTCGCTCCCCCACGTGCTCGCCCAGGCCGGTGGAACCCAGAGACATTAAATACTGAGGACGCGCAGCGACGTGCCCGCGCCGCGCCGCAAGCCCCGCCCCTCGCCCTCGCGCCCGGCCGCTCGCTCACCTGCGCGTGCGCGCGGCCGGCCGCTCCCGCCCGGGCCTCTAGGCGCGTCTCCCGGCTGCGCCAGAGCGGGCGCGGTCTGGAGGCTCCAGAGAACGTCCCGCGGCCGGATCTCGCTGGGTGCTCTCGCGAGAGGAGCGGCACTCGCGGGGCGGGGCGACGCGGTACCCCACGCGCGGCGCTGGCGTCCCCCGCGTGGTTCGTCCCGCTCTCATTCTGTGGCGGGCTGGTCCTCAGCCTGAGGGCCCGGAGAGGCGGAAGGGCCGGAGTCTCCCGGCCTCGGCAGTACACCACTAGGTAGCTATCCGTAATTGCTCAATAGTAACTGCTTGAGGGTGCCCGCTCGAACGCAACTTTCGGGCCGAATTTCGCAATGTGGTGATGTCGAAGTGGAATACTCTTCCTCTAAATGGATTTGGATTTGGGGAAGGTTTCCTGCCACGAGCTAGATGCCATGAGTCAGGGTTTCCACCAGGAACTTGGGAAAAGCATTCACCTCAGATCAGGGGTAGGGTGGAGTTCTGCCCGACCCGCCGGCCTGTAGGCTTGGAGACAAAGGAACGGGAAGTAACGTTTGGCCCGACCGAGACAAAGCCAGGAGCTAACCATTACCTGGGGGAGCTTTTCCTTACTAGTGACCAAATGCGAATTTTAATGACAAAGGAGGTTAATTAGGAGTTCAGACGCCTGAATCCCAGTTGCCTGGGGTGTTGGGTGCTGTTAAGAAGGCGAGTGGGAAGTTGAAATTGGAAAGGTCCGGGGATAGGAAAGGCCCACGGGGCATTTAAACACTGAGCAGTTGGAGCTGCCCCTGCACCTCTCACACGAGGTGACCGACAGCACAGGCGACTTGCAAGGAACGGCTTCTGATGAACCGGAAGGTCGCTGTGCATGGGGTATAGCGAGGTGGGGCACTGCCGGGAAAGCGGGTTGGAGACACAGAAGGAGGAGTTGTTTTTGTAGTGCTTTCATTTTTCGATTTTTTTTTAATGTAGTTAAGTAGAGCCTGGGTGACCTTGTAAATCATAGCAAATCTTGGATTTCATTGTCTCTCAGTCACAAAGCTAGTCAGGGCCTTTGCACTTGCTGGAATGTTCTGCAGAACGCACTTCCTCCTGTTTTCAAGGCCTTGTCTCAAAGCTTACCAGTTCTGTCTCAGGGAAACCTTCCCTTTATTTTCAAACTATAAGCACACACGCACTCCATCCTTTTCCCTTTGTTTCTCTTCATAGCCCTTATCATTATCCCATACCTCATTTATTTTATGAGGGCAAGGATATGGAGGGACTGGCATATAAAAGGATGCACAGTAAAATGTGTTTACTGAATGACTGAGTTTAATTAATGAGTTTAATTCTCTGAATATTTCCTTTTTATAAAAGATTTATTTACTTTTATTGGAAAGCCAGATATACAGCGAGGAGGAGAGACAGAGAGGAAGATCTTCCATTCGCTGGTTCACTCCTCCCTAAGTGGCCACAATGACCAGAGCTGATCAGATCCAAAGCCAGGAGCCAGGCGTTTCTTCCCGGTCTCCCACACGGGTGCAAGGTCCCAAGGCGTTGGGCCGTCCTGGGCTGCTTTCCCAGGCTACAAGCAAGGAGCTGGATGGAAGCACGGATGGCAGGATTAGAAACAGTGACCATATGGGATCCCTGTGCGTGCAAGGGGAGGACTTTAACTAATACACTATTGTGCCGGGCCCATAATATAGGATCTTTAACAGATAGCCCTTTACATAGGACATTAGGCAAATATGGTATATACACAGTATACAAATAAGTAACTTTCAAAACTTGCTCAATGGTTTTTAGTGGAAAGGATCCAAATGCTGGACACAGTTTGTAAATATATTGTTGATTTCATGTGACCTAGCTTGTGTAGACATTGTTCTTAACATTTGAGAATACTATAATTTCTCATGTAAAATCTGCAGTAATTTTGGACAACAATAAATCCAAGCATATTCATGCTTTCTCCCTTGGTTTCTGGACTTTCTGAGAACCCAAGGTCTTTCCAAGAACCCAAGGTTATATGGTCATGTCCCAGAAATGTGTCCAGAGATCTGCACTTACTGTCACCATTTTTGACTGGGCTGTCACACTTGGACAGCAGTTGTCCAAGGGTAATCATGCTTTCTTCTTTGTCTTCTCATTGCATCATTTTAGGTTTGCCAAGGAAATGCCTCTTTTGAAATCCAACACAAATTTTTGAGGTCTTGTCTTTGTTCCCTAATTTATAAATGACCCATGCATTTAGGACACATGTATAATTATTTGAATAAACAAAGGCCAGTACTGCTTTTGCACTTCAATAAAAGTAGGATAGTTAAAGCACGCTCAGGAGCTTGGCTGAGACACAGTGGCTCTGCTCTTACTTCTTTTTTCCATCCTTGAACTTTGTCACATTGTTCCCCTACCTCAGAGTTCATTCCAACAATGGCACACTAATCACCATTTTACAATGAGAATTTTGTTATTTGTTTTTAATCTAGTCACACAATCCTCTTCCTGCTCCTCCTCGTTTTTTCTCAATATTATTTTTTTCACAGGGTACTCATATAGTCTGTTTACCCTTATGTTCCCTATAGCTTGGAATGTAATGTTTCTTTTTTTATTTTATTATTTATTTTTATTGGAAAGTCAGAGATAGAGAGAGGAGGAGAGACAGAAAGGAAGATCTTCTGTCCAATGGTTCACTCCCCAAGCAACGACAATGGCTGGAACTGAGCCGATCCGAAACCAGGAGCCAGGAGCTCCTCTGGGTCTCCCACATGTGTGCAGGGTCCCAAAGCTTTGGGCCATCCTCGACTGCTTTCCCAGGCCACAAACAGGGACCTGGATGGGAAGTGGGGTTGCCGGGATTAGAACCGGCACCCATATGGGATCCCGGCATGTGCAAAGCAAGGACTTTTACCACTACGCTATCGCGCTGGACCCAGAACCTCATGTTTCTAAGATGCACTAATAAGTTTGGTGAAGAGATTTTTGGAAAAAACAAAGGATGAATGTGGCTTCCAGAGTGGCACCTCAAGCATTGATAGAACCACTACCTTACTCCCAAGCACAAGTCACAACTCAAACAACTGGCAAGAAGCAGCACATTCAGATTTGTCAGACAGCAGTTTGGAACACAACAATGAAATCAGGATCCATTGCCCAGGGTCCTATTTATTCCAACAACATAGAAATAAGACATTCTAGTTCTAGAGAATATGTAACGTATTTCTTATGTATCAGTTATGCATATGACCTTTAAGTGAGCATTAGTGTAAATACTTCTGCAGTACATTTTTGCCATCTTCACAATGAATTTGAAAACATTTTCAACCGTTCTAATCATTCACCTCTTTTCTCAAAAGAATAGAACTCTACAAACGTGCATTTCAAACTTGCCATAATAATCATCGCTCAATTTAAGTTTTGTTAAGTGTCCAATTTATAGAAGGGTGGGATATAAAGGGTTAAAAAGCATTAACCAGAGATGACACCATAGAATTTCTGTTTTTACAAGCAAGCTGCAGCTGCTTTGGAAAGAATGGATTACTGGGAAAGCAACATAGAAGCAAGGAGACCAAGGCAGAGGCTGCTAGGAGTGGTGCTGATGAGAAAGGATGCTGGCCTGAGCAAGGGGCAGTGGTGCTGGGAAGGAAGAGGTTGCTCTGGACTTGAGATACAAAAGTCACTCATGCTGTTGCGGTAAGCAGAAGGGAACTCTAGCTTGAGTCCCTGCGTCAAGTGGGGTAAAGTTTTCCTAGAGGGGGAACGTGGGGCAGAGAAACAGCAGTTTCATTTTCAGCCTATTAAATTTGTCTTGTTTTTGTGACATCCAAGTGCAAGTATTACCTAAGGTGGAACTCAGAGAAATGGTGTGAAATACAAATATATATTGAAACCCATTATTTGCCTCTCCTCTCTGTAAATCTGGCTCCAATAAAAATAAATATTTTTTTTAAAGAATCATGTAAGAAGTGGCATATGAAATAGATAATGCTTGGTAGTGCTGGAGGCTTGGAAGGGTAGAAGCTGAAAATGGTATACCGGAAGTATTCGTAGAAAAGAGAATTAGAGGGCCCAGTGCCATGGCCTAGCAGCTAAAGCCCTCACCTTGAATGCACCGGGATCCCATATGGGCACTAGTTCTAATCCTGGCAGCTCCACTTCCCATCCAGCTCCCAGCTTGTAGCCTGGAAAAGCAGTCGAGGACGGCCCAAAGATTTGGGACCCCTACACTTCGTGTGGGAGACCTGGAAGAGCTCCTGGTTCCCGGCTTTGGATTGGTGCAGCACTGGCCTTTGCGGTCACTTGGGCAGTGAATCAATACATGGAAGATCTTCCTCTCTGTCTCTCCTTCTCTCTGTATATCTGACTTTATAATAAAATAAATAAATCTTAAAAAAAAATTAGAGGGAGGAGAGGAGAAAAAGGAGTCTTACAATATTGTTATGAGCTAGATGGGTCCAGAGTAAGGGCCTGGGGGACCGGTGTGTCAGTCATGCACTGTGGCACAGGAATATGGGCATGGCCTGCCAAGAAAAACAATGAGAGAAAAAAGAATAAGTTGACTGCAGTATGTGGGCATGTGCAAGATACAAATCAAATGGGGATTGTGGAGAAAATAGGATTAATTATATGTAGTCACAGAGCTCACCCAGGTAGCCAGCCACAAGGTCATGGTGACCCTAGAATAGCATTAGAAAGTAGAGGAATGACAAGGAACATGAGAGTGGAAGAACTTGGCAATAGCCTCTCCACTCTTCTCTGTTTGACAGCCACAGCTTGTGTATGGCTAGCTGTGTCTGTGATACGTGGTGGTAACAGCTGAAGTAAAGGAGCTGGCTTTGTGGCCCAGTGGGTTAAGTCTATGCCTATCACACCAGATCCCACATGTGGTGGTTGCTCTGCTCCTGACCCAGCACCTGGGAAAGCAACCAGAGAGAGCCTAGGTACTTGGACCCCTACCAGCCATGTGGGAGATCCAGATAGAGTTCCAGACTCCTAGAAACCAGCCCCAACCATGGTACCTGTTTGAAAAGTGAACCAGCAAATGGAACATCTCCCTCTGTCTAGCTGCCTGTCTTGCTCGCTCTCTCTAAACTTCCTTTCAAATAAATAAAATCTTTACAAAGGAAGAAAATCATGTGAAGGATGGGAGACACAGAGAGTTGCACTGATATATCTGTAGTCATGGAATACCAATGATTGCATGCCAACACCCAGAAGCTGGGAAGAGGCAAGAAGATTTTTCTATGGGTTTCAGTGGGAACATGGTCCTGATAACACTGTAACTTTAGACTTCTCTCCAGAATGGAAATAATAAGTTTGTGTTTTAAGCCACCCAGCTTGTCGAACTTTGTCATAGCAGCCCCAAGAAACTAATACAGTGCCCGCAGGCCTTGGGCAACAGTTGCTCAGTGAAAATGTGATGTCAATCAGAAGATGATAAAAGGGATCATGTCCTGTCTCCCCTCTGGACCCAAAGCCTATGGTTCCACAGCGTAGGAGCCCATTCAAGTGGCCATGCTGAAAGAGCCTTGAAATAGCTGCTGCCCAGGCCCAGCAGCATCACCACCACATATCTCTTGGAATTTTTTTTTTCATATACATACATTTACTTATCTTATTTGAAAGGACATGAGACAGAGCAAGAGAGATCATCCATCTGCTCATTTCCCAAGTGGCTGTAACTGCCAGGGCTGGGCCAGGTCGAAGCCAGGAACATAGTATTTCAGCAGGGTCTCCTGTCTGGGTGGTAGGGACCCCACTAGTTAGGCTATCATCTGTTGCCTCCCAAGTGCATTAGCAGCTGGATTGGAAGCAGAGTAACTGGGCTGGAATCAGGCATTCCTACAAGGTGTATGTGCATCCTAAGCAGTGGCTTAATTTGTTTGCCACAACACCACCCTTTCAGCTGTCTGTGTAAATCTTTTTTCTATTATTTTATTTTGTGTTATTTTTGATGATGTTTACATAGTTGAGAAGGATGCATGCTCATGTGGACCAATCCTTGATTAGGGTGGGAAAGGTCAAAGAATAGGGAAAAGTAGACAACACCATTGTTTCCAATGTTCTTTTTCTTCTTCCTGTGTCTGGGGAAAGGGAGTATCCTAACTGCATCAGTACCCAGGGATGGGGAACAGCCACCCAATATTAGGGTGCCCAATGTGGAACATGCTCCTAGGATTCTGTCAAGTGATGTCAGTAGTTCTGAAATACTGTTAATTTTGCTGCTCCAAGGATGAAGAAATCCTTCCAAGGTCCATTGGCTGACATATCCCACCTTAGAGTCTCTATTCATCCAGATACTTACTGTCAATGCCTGGCTGGGAGAGTTGTCCAATTTGTTCTGCCCTCCATCCTCTGCTATGGTACTAGATATCCTCTGCAGACCCCAGTGGACTGCCGTATCCGCCATGGGTATCTAGGCTTGCTGTCCACTGCACAGTTCACCATGTGCCCAATTCTGGCACATGCACTCCATGGCCAGATCACAGATTATGTGATTCTCCCCATGGTTGGAATTCTGAGTTCAGTGGTTCAGTTGGGGGTTCCCAAAGAAATCTTTGTGAGGTGACCCCAGATCTGATTCCTGTGTGTGTTACCCAGTACAAGGTCCGGCTCAGTCTGTCACCCCCTCCAGCCTACACACGAACTGCTGGTTGCAATTGCTGCGTCAGTTCTATCACCAGACCCATCTCTTATACAAACCATTGGATGCTGCAGCCCAGCCCAACCTTGCACACTAATATTTGACCCTCAATTACACCAGTGCCTAGCTCAGCCCAACTGACCCCACTATCCAGTCTACACTTACTGGCCTGTCCTGGTTTGACCCCTGCCCCAACTCTCGTTGATGGGTGCTGCAGCATAGCCCTGCTCCTAGTCTGCCCCAATCCCTGGCTTTCATGCAAACCGGTAGGCTGGCCCAGCCTGGCCTGCACTCTTTCCTGGCTCTGGTGCATGCCAATGTGCTAAGGTTTGGCCTGACCTTGCCCAATCTGTCCCCCACCCCAGAACCAACCCACACACTTGCTGATTAGTGGAGCTGCCTTGCCTGGCCTGACCAACACCCCAGCCTGTATCTTATGCTAATCAGCAGGAGCTACATCCCATCAGGGGAGTTCCCATTGTTCCCCAACCAGGCCCACTCCCAGATCCAGATCTCACATGTGCCAGCAGATGCTAGACCCTTACCTTGTGTGAGCGGTGGATGTTGCAGCTCGTCCTGCCCCATACCCTATTCTTGGATGGGCCTACAGCTGCTGCATCCTGAACCAGGCCAGCCTGTTCCCAACTCCACTATCCATGAGTATTTTGGGTTCCATGGTCATGCCTAGCTCAGTCCATCACTGTCCCTAGTTCTTGAGCAAACCTGTGGATCTTGCAGTTCCATAGGGGTGAGCCTGCATATCCCCCACATAATCTGTCTCCAGACCTAGTTCTCTTGCATGCTGGTTAGTGTTATGGCCCAGGCAAACATTACCTTTCCCCTGTTCTGACACTCACTGGTGGGTACTGTGATCTAGCCCTGCCAGGTAGGTCCCCAGCCCTAGCTTTAGTATACGCCAGTGGGTGGTTGTGGCGGTGGTCAGTGCTAACAAGCCCAGCTCAGGTCTCCCATGTGGGCAGGTTTGTTGGTCTGACCCTTAAAATACCTCCAGCTTCTCTCCTCCAAACTGCTCGGTCTCAGTTCTCTTGCTTACCTGCAAGTACAGTGGCCTTATCAGTGTAAGTCCCCCAGAAGCCATTCCTCACCTGTAATATATTCCCTCAGCAGTCCTCCCTCCCACATGTCTGCATACTCCCTTCCCTGAGCAATCCACAGTCCCTGCACCCAGGAGTGCATGGATTGCTCAGCCTGGTCCACTTAAGCCCACTCTTCCAGTGGGGTGGCATGCTGGCCTGGAGCTCTGCCTGCCCACCAGGGACCCGAGCTCCTGGCATGAATGCTGCCCTGGGACCCTACCCCTCCACCCACCCAAGATCCAAGCACGTTTGTAGTTCCTCAAGCCTGTTTACTAGTACACTACACCAGCATGCTGATCTAGGGTTCTTCCCTTCCTCCCTCCCCCACCACCTGCATGTATCAAGCATGTGTGGAAATCCCCAGGCTTGTTACACCTGCCTAGGTGCAAGCCTGCAGATTCCTGCATGCCCCCACTGATGCCATGCCTTAGGTCTTCTGCAATCCATACCTCCATGCCCCAGTGGGCACACCTGAGCCGGCAGATGGCAGGTGCTCGCACCAGTGGAAGCCTATATGTTTAAATCTTAATTCTGACTTTTGAGTGGGTGGCCAGCTCAGTATGGCCAGCCATTTTCCACAGCCCCTTCACTCTCCTAAGCTTCTTCCAATGGCAGTTAAGTCTAGAAACGCTGCAAACCCTGTCTGAGTGAGATTTATAATCTGATGTGCCATGTTTATTTGATTTTTTTCCTCCAAGTTTATCTATTAACTTACATACCTTTCTGTAAGCCATTGTAGCTGAAATAGACTGAAAGAACAAGATCTAAAAGTCTCATCCCTGGGGATAAGATATTGGACAAAGTATCCTGCTTCCAGAGTAATGGCACAGAGTATATAGCAACATATGAGTTCAGACATTGTGTTACCCAAATTTTCCATTGTCCCTGACATACGCATATACATGCACACACAAACCAATTTCCTGAAATATATATATTTTGCTGTACCCTTCTAAAAATTGTAAAATTTCTTTCACGGCTTCCTTTCCTTCCTGTCTTCTTTTCTTTCTTTCTCTTTTTCTCCTTCTGTTATTTGAAAGGCAGGGAGCTAAAGAGGCAAACATGTCTTCCTTTTGCTGGTTCATTCCCCAAATGCCAGCCCAAATCTGGAAACCAAGAACTCAAACTATGGCTCTCACCTGGCGGGGGTGGGGGGTGGGGGCAGAGAACCAAGTGCTTGGACTGTCATCTGCTGCCTCCCAGGCTGTGCTTTCGCAGGAAGTTGGACCAGATGTAGAATAGCCAGGACTTGAACTAGGCATTCCAGTATGGGCTGCAGGTGTCTTAAGCATCACATTTATTACTGTGCTACTTGCCTGTTCCTGTCAAGTTTCTCAGTAATCTCTATTTCCTGTTTGATCTGACATATTAGTTTCCCACAGACTAGTGTAGTTCACTTAGGACTTACAGTGACAATTGTAAACTAGGCAGCCAGTGTCCCTTACCGCAGACAAGCACAGTGCTGTGACAAACTCCATGATGAGTAAATCCAGGCAGTAGCTCAGTCTGGATTTCAGTGTCCACTGCCCTGGTTGGACACCAACATGCATGGTGCAGTCTCCATCACCCTCTGTGTTCCTGCAGTGGAGAGCAGGTCTCATCAGTTCCTGTCTACCATAACGAGATCAACCAGCACTGTACCACGCAGCAATGGCTCTGCCAAAGCCTTAGATTTTACCTTGTTAGCACAACTTACAAAATTGCTTGATGATAACCCTGAAACTTTTGTCAAGTTAATTGAATAATGGTTAGGCAAGTGCCTCTGGGGCCTGAAGCATATGCAAGTAAAAGAAAAAAATGACAAATTTCTTTCATCTGCATATTCATCCTTATCCTGTAGCTTTCAGAGAGACAGGGCAGCTAATGGGGACTGATGGCCATGTGGGACACCTTGACTGGTGGAATTCAGTCAGTTGACTGCTCTCCATCCCCTGGAAGAGAACCGGCCAGCCACACAGCCTGACCCCTGCCACTGTTCCACACTGAGATTTCCTTCCTGAGCTGGTGAGGACAGGCAGTGTCAGGTGTCCCTGCTGCCACAGAGATATCCTGGACAGTGGGACACAGTGGAGACGGGGAGAAGGGGGTGGACATCAGAACATGCAAAATGGAATTAAAAAAAAGAAAAAGAAAAAGTGGTTCTGGGAGTATAAATTAATCCAACCACTTTGAACTATACTTTAATAAAATCTAGTAGAGTTAAGGATGTATGTGTTCTAGATCTCCCTAGGTAGGGGGAATTATATACAGATGTGCATTGAAACATTTGTGATAGCAAAAATAAAATTTCAAGGGAGGAAACAACTTAGCACCCATCAACAGGTGAATACTACATTATGGCCTATTTCCACATTAAAATACTATGCGATATTATACCGTTTAAAAATTATTTTCATTTTATTTATATATTTATTTTTAATATATTTTATTTTGAATTTTGAATTATGTGGTACAGTTTCATATAGGCTGGGATTTCCCACCAAACTCCCACCCCCAACAGATTTTCACCATTACACTACAATGATATAGTCCTTCATAAGGAATTCTATCAGTCTCTTATTTAAGTAATACACTTATTCTCATTTTAATTCAGATGTAAAAAATGAATCAAGATAGATAGGTATCTTTCATCCATTGGTTTACTGTTCAAATGCCTGCAACACTAGGGTTGGGCCAGACTGAAGCCAGAGCCCAGAACTCAATCTGAATCTCCCATATGGCTGGGGGGAATACAAGTATGTGACCTACCAACTGCTGCCTCCCAGGGTGCACATAATAGGAAGTTAAGCCCAGGACTGGAGCCAAGGTCCCCTGATTGGGACTGAGAGCTTCCCAAGTACTCATTTAACCACTATGCCAAGCATCCTTTCCTACTAAGCCATTTTATATAAGACTTGGGCAGCCATAGAATTTTGTTATCAGGCATCAAGAATGAATCCCTCTGGGACTCCAAGGAAGAAGTATGTGACATAAATATAAATTTATATATACATACACATATATGCACATAAACACACAAACATTTGGCAGCTTATAGCGGGGACTTCTGGGCCTGGCTTGATAGCATAATGGTTAGGGCCCTCACCTTGAACGCACTGGGATTCCCATATGGGCGCCGATTCTAATCCCGGCAGCTCCACTTCCCATCCAGCTCCCTGCTTGTGGCCTGGGAAAGCAGTGGAGGGCGGCCCCTTGGGACCCTGCACCCGTGTGGGAGACCTGGGAGGGCTCCTGGCTCCCGGCTTCGGATCGGTGCAGCACTGGCCGTTGCAGTCACTTGGGGAGTGAATCATCAGACAGAAGATCTTCCTCTTTGTCTCGCCTCCTCTCTGTACATCTGCCCTTCCAATAAAATAAATAAATCTTTGAAAAAAATTAGAGGGGACTTCTACTGAATCTGTGATATTTTTTCTGTAAAGATAGCATAGCACCTGAAGCAAATTTAAAAAGTGAAGATTGAGAGAAACAGGAGTGCAAAGATAAATGCCAGCTTCACCACTGTACTTATTTGTGTGGTTGCAGTGTTATAAATGCATTTTTCCCCTCATTATAAAGTGGGGCTTTTGTCAGTAGACTGCCCCTGGTTGAATCTCTTGCTGACCATGGCAGTATAATCCTAAGTTATGTAACCTTTCAGTTTCCTCATTGGTAGCATGAAGATTATCATAAAATCTACTCATGGGGTTGTTGTGAAAATTAAATGAGATAATCCATGTCAAATACTTTGGACAAAAAAAAAATACTTTGGACAATGCTGAGTAAATGAGAGCTATTACTCTCTTTCAAATGCTTTTACCAATCAAGAGCAAGTTAAAATTTATCCAACAAGTATCTATTATTAAACACCTACTTTGTGCCAGACTTTGTACAGTGGTTGCCAAGGTGAATTATACCCAGTCTTGTAGGGAAGGCAGACATGCACAGAAGGTAAGGCCGTGTGCACGGGGACCCATTGTGACAGGGAGGTCCTAGGCAATCTGGCATGGTAAAAGGCAGTGGGTTTCATTCTGGCTGGAGGGTCTAGACAAGACTGAACTTTTTCTCTGCATTTGGCACTCACCACTAAATCGTGATTGCCTCGGTTATCTTGGTTGCATAATAAACTACCTCAGTCCTGAATGGCTTTTACACTTGATCTTAGCAAAAGGCCAAGAAACCGATATTGCTTAATGGCTCTTAAAACAATATCAATTGATTTTGGCGTATCAGGGACATCTGTTTCTGTTCTACATGTTGTCGCCTGGGTGGCTGAACTGCAGATGTAGAATTCAAGATACAGTATTCCATGTGTATATTCTCAATTGCCTGTGGTGGTCATAAAACAGGGGAGATGGGCATTTTTTTTCCTTTTACCTCTAGAAGTGGTATTGAGCCTCTTTAATAGTGGCTCAAGATTCCAAGAGGACAGAGGCTGATGCTGCCAGGCTTCTTACTACCTAGATCCAGAATTTATGCTATAATCTTATTACTCAAAAACAAGTCACCAGGGCAGGCATTGTTACATGGCCAGTATCTGATAACAGATGCCTAGGTTTGAATCTGAGCTATTCTGCTTCAGATCCAGCTCTCTGCTAAGTTGCCTGGGAAAGCAGCAAATAATGGCCCAAATACTTGAGTCTCTGTACTTCTATGTGAAATCCTGGGCTCTAAACTTTGATCTGGCCCAGTTGTTGGGGACATTTTGGGAGTGAACTAGAGAATGAAAATTTCTCACTGTCCATCTCTCTATATATATATACCATTTCTGCCTTTCAAATAAATAAAAAGTGATTTTTTTTTTAACTCACTAGGCTAGCCCAGACTCAGGAAAGTGTCAGTAGATTCCAGTTCTCCATGAGAAAAGCAACGTGGCATAACCTTAGCTAGAAAAGATTTTTGTTGCACTGAAAAAATTGCCCAACTTAATTTGACTAAATGGGGTGTAGAGTAGAGGTAAATGGTGGTAGTTTTCTGGCATACAGTTCTTCCCATGGGACATAATTGTGCTACTTTTTTCCCCCCCTAATAATAGACTGACCCAGACTTACAGAGTTGAGCAAGCAGCCCCAGCTGTGGATACCTTTTCCTTACCACATCTGTTATACCACTTTCCATTTTACAACCCGTGTATGACTGTGTACGTCCTTAACTGATGGGAGTCTGAGACTGCTTCAGGAACCAGTGATGTACAATGCTTTATGATACAGCAGTGATAAAACCCAGGCTTCAAATCTACATTTGAGTGCTAACTCACTGTATGCATGTTATTCAGCTTCTCTTCCCGCTCCTTTTCTCTTGTGTCAGACAAGGACTGTAAGAGCTAACTACCCAGGTTATTCTGAGAACAGCCGCCGCTGCAAAGACAGTGCTGGGCCCTGGTAGGTGAGACGGTTGAGCAGTGCCATAAATACTGCTGGGGTCAGGTTTCATGCCTTTCTTCTTAAGTAAGGTAATCTGAGGCGTGTATTTGGAGTCAGTTTCTTCTCTCTGTACTAAGGAAACCCAACGGACATAAAGCATTGCTTGCCCTGCCTGCAAGGCTCGGCAGTTATACCATGGATGTAGGGCATTGTTTTGAGAATTTGTTCAGCCCAAAGAGAAGCAATTTAGTAATCATTAACAAGAATCACAAAAAAAAAAAAAGCTCATCTCCTTCGACCTAATAACCAGATTTTCAGAAAATTATCCCAAGGGAATGGATCCAAAAGAAAAGCAAAATCTGTACCCATTGAGCTCTGGGGAAGCTGAAATATGTAAGCACATTCAATGTCTAATAGGAATAGGATGGTTAACTAAATTCTTGTGCAAATCAATACTTGCAAAAATACTAGCCATCACAAAATTAGCTATTATCATGATACATTAGCACAGAAAATTAGAAAGTAAAATAGAATCAAATACCAGGGCAAACAAAGTAGCACAGCAGGTAAAACGAACTCCTGTAGCCCATACCCAACCGCTAGTTCTAGACCTGGCTGCTCCACTTCTGATCCATTTCCCCACTAAAATGCCTAAGAAAACAGTGCTTCGGCCGTGCCACCCACATGAGAAACTCAGATATAATTCATGGTTTCTTGCTTCTATCTGACTCAGCCCCAACTGTGGGGGTCACTTGGGAAGTGAACCAGCAGAGAAAAATCTCTGTCTCCTTTCTCTCTGCCTTTCAAATAAATAAAATAAAATAATTTTGAAGACTCTTCTGGGCCCGGCACAGTGGCCTAACGACTAAAGTCCTTGCCTTAAAAGCACTGGGATCCCGTATGGGCACTGGTTTGTATCCCAGGTGTTCCACTTTCCTTCCAGCTCCCTGCTTGTGGCCTGGGAAAGCAGCTAAGGACAGCCCAAAGCTTTGGGACCCTGCACCTGTGTGGGAGACCTGGAAGAAGTTCCTGGCTCCTGGATTTGCATTGGCTCAGCTCCAACCATTGCGGTCACTTGTGGAATGAAACATCAAATGGAAGATCTTCCTCTCTGTATATCTGACTTTGTAATAAAAATAACTAAATCTTTAAAAAAAAAAGATTTTTCTTCTTTTGGAAAGTCAGATCTTACAGAGAGAAGGAGGCATGGAGAGAAAGATCTTCTGTTTGCTGGTTCACTCCCCAAGTGGCTGCAACATCCAGAGCTGAGCAGATTCAAAGCCAGGAACCAGGAGTTTCTTCTGGGTCTCCCCAATTGGGTGCAGGGTCCAAAGCCTTGGGCCATCCTCAACTGCTTTCTCAGGCTACAAGCAGGGAACTGGAGGGGAAGTGGGGCTGGCAGGATTAGAACCGGTGCCCATATGATATCCTGGAGCATGCAATGTGAGGACTTTAGCCACTAGGTTATCATGCCAGGCTCACCAATTTTATTGGAAAGGCACAAACACAAAAACATGTTTTTTTCCTGTGCCGTTCTGGTCCTTGTTTGTATAGAGAAACTTTCAATCCTGAATTTGTCACATGATATTTTATGTTTGCGGGGCTGTGCATCAGTGGACAGAAGATCTTTATCTTTGTCTCTCCTCTCTGTATATCTGACTTTCCAATAAAAAACCAAAGTCATACACACACACACACACACACACACACATTCTAAGGTTCCTGCTGGAGACTTCAATTCAGAGGGTCACTGGTGGAACCAAACAAACAAACAAACAAACAAAAACCCTATATACTCTTGGGTCTATCCGTAAGTTTTCTGTACACTAGGTTGTGGTTCACTGAGATAGGCACTCATCATTATCCTTACAAATACTCTGATAAACACATTGTCTGATCAGAAATAGCCATACAGGCAAAACTCACATAATTAGAATAGTTTCCTCAGAATAAAATGTGCCTCCACCTGTGAGGCTTTCACACTTGCATTTACTTAGTTATACTCTGACCAGTTTGTAGCCTTTGTACATTGTGCAGAGCACAGTAAGGACACCTTTTGATAAACACTTGTTGGTCTGTACAATATAAAGAAAAAACATGGCATTAAAGCTCATGGCCAGGAGTTTGGCAGGATGAGAAATAGAAGTAGTAAAGGTGTTATTTCTAGGCCCAGCGTGGTAGCCTAGTGGCTAAAGTTCTCATTTTGCATGCACCGGGATCCCATATGGGTGCTGGTTCATGTCCCAGCTGTCCACTTCCTATCCAGCTCCTTCCCTGTGGCTTGAGAAAGCAGTAGAGAACAGCCCAGAGCCATGGGACCCTGCACCTACAGGGGAGACCTGAGGGAGTCTTCTCTCTGTAAATGAGTATTTCCAATAAAAATAAATACATCTTTAAAAGTAAATAGGCCTTATGCTAGTTTCTGAAGCAACATCTGAAGTGACCATGGCCTTTAAGCCTGGCAAACAGGGCCCCTGAGCTTTGGAGGACCTCATATATAACAAATACCACTGATTTATATGCTAAGCAAGGTCAGGGTGCCTATGACTGCATTTGCTATTCATGTGCTGACATCGTGGAGTCCAAAACTAAACATCTGTCCTCATGACTCACACTGTTCAGATGCCAGGATGTCACGACTCTACATTTCTGTCCCTGTATCCTTGAAACAAAAGGAGGGTACGTCAGAGACTATAAAGATGTATCAGATGAGCTGCTGCTGGGCTACAGCAAGACACTGCTTCAGAGAGCAGAAAGAGGAGGCTTCACCAAAAAGCACAAATGAATTAGCTTGTCAAATCTTTCCTCTCGTGGCAGGAGTGCAATAGAATCCTGCAAGACCAAGGTACCATTCCTTGGTGTTGCATGGGTGTGGTATTTACAACAGTTACAGCTGGGGAATACCTTATAATATTAGATATACCCTATTACTCTTAAATTTGTTTCAGTACAGTCTTTGATACAACGTTAATGAAATGTGGTATGAACTGACAACTATATCGACTAGAACAACAACCAAATATTTAGCATTACCAATTTCATTAAAAAAAAGACTGATTAAAAGATCCAAACATTTAAAGATGCATTTAAACTATTTTAAAAATGAATATAGGTCAGGATCATCACAGAGACAGAAAACACAAAGGTAAAGCTCAAATAAGAACGGAAAGAACCGTCTGCTTAAATTTCTTTTTTTTTTTTTAAGATTTATTTATTTTGGGCCTGGCACAGTAACCTAGCAGCTAAAGTCCTCTCCTTGCACATGCTGGGATCCCATATGGCACTAGTTCTAATCCCAGCATCCTGTTCCCCATCCAGGTCCCTGCTTGTGATCTGGGAAAGCAGTGAAGGGCAGCCCAAATCCTTGGGATCCTGCATCTGCCTGAGAGACCCAGAAGAAGCTCCTGGATTCTGGCTTCAGATCTATTCAGCTGCAGCCATTGTGGCCACTTAGGGAGTAAACCAGTGGATGGAAGATTTTCCTCTGTGTCTCTCCTCTCTGTATATCTGACTTTCCAATAAAAAAAAGAAAGAAAAAATCTCCACAATTGTATATTTTTCACTAAATTAAGACATAATTATTGATAAAATCCGACAAAGGAGAACTTTCCTGTAACTGGTAAATGCTACTCTGATTTATCTATTAGTATATAAAGAAAATTGCATTGAAAGCTGCAATTATAGGTGAAAGCCATGCTTTCCGCTGCTTATAGTCATCCTGAAAAAAATGGCTATCATATCATTCTAAAATCATAAATATAATTCAAATTATTACAGTTTTTTATGCATGTATATCACAGAAAGCTTAGTATCTAATTTTAGACCAAAATTAGTCTAAATAGAAGAGGAAATTATAGAAATAACTTCTAAGGTTTTTATTATTATTACTATTAGAAAGTCTGAATTTCAGACAGAAGGAGAGAGGCATAGACCGAGATCTTCCATCTGCTGGTTTACTCCCCAAATGGCCACAGTGTACAGAGTAGACCAGGCTGAGGTCAGGATCCTTGAACTCCGTATGGGTCTCCCATGTGACAGGGACCCAAGCACTTGGTCTATCCTCCACTGCCTTCTTAGGTACACTACAGAAAGTTCGATCAAGAGTAGAGCAACCTAGACTCAACCCAGCATTCATATTGGATACCAGCATCACAGGAAGTGGCTCAACCTGTGCCATAACTCTGTGCCTTAGAAATAACTTTTGGGCCCAGTGTGATGACTGAATTTGCTAATTATCCGCCTCCAAGCGCCAGTATCTCATATAGATGCCAGTTTGTGTTCTAGCTGCTCCACTTCCCATCCAACTTCCTGCTTGTATCCTGGGAAAGCAGTTGAGGATGGCCCAAACTTTGAGACCCTTCACCCATATGGGAGACCCAGAAGAAGCTCCTGGTTCCTGGTTTAGGATCAGCTAAGTTCCAACTGATGCTACCACTAGGAAGTGAACCAGAAGATGGAGGATCTTTCTCTCTGTTTCTCCTTCTCTCTGTAAATCTGCCTTTCCAATAAAATAAATAAATCTTTAAAAAGAAGCAGACCTAATGTCTCTCTTTTTAATTTATTTATTTTTATTGGAAAGGCAGATATACAAAAATCTCTTTCAGCTAGGCTAGTTCACTCCTCAAGTGGCCGCAACAGCCAAAGCCAAGCAGATCCAACACTAGGAGCCAGGAACCTCTTTTGGGTCTCTTATGTAGGCGCAGGGTCCCAAGGATTTGGGCTGTCCTCTACTGCCTTTCCAGTCCACCAGCAGGGAGTTGGATGAGAAGTGGAACAGTTGGGACATAAACTTCCTGACCGGATGCTAGGCAAGTATTTAACCACTAGGCTATCGCGTCAGGCCCTTCTCTGTGTTTTATATCCTCAGTTCAAAGTACACATTTTGCTATTATTGTAGAAAAGTTTTACAACCAGTCTTCAAGATCAGCTTTGGCCGAGTAAGATCTTTATGTTTGAAAACATGTTCTTGATCTAAAAATATTTGTAATTTTTATTTTATTTTTCTCAAAAATAGAGGGAATGAGACAAAAATTTTCTACCCACTGGTTCACTCTCCAAATGCTCACCACAGCCAGGGTTGGGCAAAGCCAAAACCCGGAATCAGAACTCGGCTCCGCCTCGCATGTGGGTGGCAGGGACCAAAGAGTGTGAGTCACTGCCTGCTGCCTCTTGGGGTGCTTGTCATCAGGTAGCTGGAGAAGCAGAGGCGCTGGAACTCACACCCAGATAGGCAGACAACTCAACCACTGGCTTAGGGGCGAGGAGCAGCGTGGAGCACCTGGGGCAGTGGCTGTTTTCAACGTGCGATGTCCTGAATGGCTTTCTGTGCAGAATACTATATCATCCTTATTGTTGTCGAAAATGACTTCTCAATACAGGGTAGCTACTTTTATGTGCCAATTAGTGCACTAAGCACTTATGTTAATCATTTCTAGGACTCCATAAAATATTTTTATCCCCAATTCCATTTAGGAGATTAAATTTCAGATAGAGTAGCTAAAAATGTGTCAGGGAGTTTGTAAGTAGCAAATAATCCTCAATGCTATCAAATGTCAGTTTTTAATAAATGTTATTTAATTTTATTTGCAAATCAGATTTATAAAGAGGAAGAGAGACAGCTAGAAAAATTTTCCATCTGCTGATTCACTCCCAAAATGACCACAGTGGCTGGAGCTGAGCTGATCCAAAGCTAGGAGCTTGAAGCTTTCTTCAGATCTCCCATATAGATGGAGTTCCAAGGCTTTGGGCCATTCTCAACTGCTTTCCCACGACAGTATCAGGGAATTAGATAGAAAGTGGAGCAGCCAGGATGTAAACTGGTGTGTTATGGAATGCCAATACTATAGGCAAATTAGGCTGTTAAGCCACTGCGCTGGCCCCAAATCTCATATTTTTAATCAACATAATAAACCTTGCAGGAAACATGATCAACTCCTCTTTCTTTGTAAGTTTTTTTTTTTTTTTGAAAGAATTGCAGAGAGGAGAGAGATCATTCGTCTGCTGGCTCACTCCCCAAATGGTTACAACAGCCAGAGCTGGGCCAGTCTAAAGCCAGAGGCCAGGAGCTTTTTCTAGGCCTACCAGGTGGGTTCAGGACTTGAGCCATCACTGCTTTCCCAGGCCATAAGCAGGGATCTGGATTGGAAGTGGAGCAGCCAGAACCTGAACCTGCACCCATGTGTGGTGCTGGTGCTGCAGGCAGAAACTTACCATGTTATACTACAAAACTGGCTATGCCAATTAAGTATTTTAATTTTTTATTGCAAAGTCAGAGGAGAGAGAGGAGGAGAGACAGAGAAGAGGATCTTCCATCCAATAATTCACTTCCCAAGTGACTACAACGGCCGGTACTGCACCAATCCAAAGCCAGGAGCCAGGAACTTCCTCCAGATCTCCCACGCGGAGGAACCCAAGGCTTTGGGCCGTCCTTGACTGCTTTCCCAGGCCACAAGCAGGGAGCTGGATGGGAAGTGGAGCTGCCGGGATTAGAACCGGTGCCCATATGGGATCCCAGCATGTTCAAGGCCTGCTTTAGCTGTTAGGCCACCATGCTAGGCCTGATTTAAGAATTTTTTTTTAAAGATTTATTTTATTTTTTATTGGAAAGGTGAATATACAGAAAGGAGAGACAAAGAGGAAGATCTTCTGTCCGATGATTCACTCCCCAAGTGAGCGCAACAGCCGATGCTATGCTGGTCCGAAGCCAGGAGCCAGGAACCTCTTCTGGGTCTCCCACATGCGGGTGCAGGGTCCCAAGGCTTTGGGCTGTCCTCGACTGCTTTCCCAGGCCATAGCAAGAAGCTGGATGGGAAGCGGGGCTGCCAGGATTAGAACCGGCGCCCATATGGGATCCCGGGGCGTTCAAGGCAAGGACTTTAGCTGCTAGGCCACGCCACTGGGCCCCGAATTAAGAATTTTTAATTTAAGAAAAAGAATCAATGCTGTAAGTCCAAGAAACCAAAAAGAAAATCAAAGAAGCCTATTTCAGAGATGTCTGGGTCCTTCATACTTGCCCTCTCTTCCACTGGAAGCTGGTATAGACCCACAGCTGCTTGGGAGCCTCCTTTTTTTTAAAAAAAAAAAAAAGATTTATTTCTTTTTTTATTGGAAAGGCAGATTTACAGAGAGAGAAAAATCTCCCATCCACTGGGTCACTACCAAATGTCCACAACACCTGGAGCTGAGCTGATACATAGCTAGAAGCTTTTTCTGGGTTTCCTACAGAAGTGCAGGGTCCCGAGGCTTTGGATCATCCTCTGCTGCTTTCCCAGGCTACAAGCAGCAAGCTGGATGGGGAGTGGAGCAGCTGGACGTGAACCAGAGCTCAGATTGTATCCCGGTGCTTACAGGCAAAGAATTAGCTAGTTGAGCCACCACACCTGCCCCTTGGGAGCAGCCTGGAGTTAGGGCACATCTCTTGTCGGTGCCAGGTGCTTTAGTCCCCAGTCAGCAGAGCAGGCAGAACCTTTCACTTTCACATCTCATTTGTCCCAGCAGATACCAGGGGAACTGGTTCCCAGCAGTTCCCAGCATTAAAGTCAATGCCACCCTGTGTCAGGAAAGTTCCTGGTAGCATTGTATTCCCGCCTCCAGAGGGGCAGTCGCCAGCCACAGGAGCAGTGATTATGAAGATGGCTGCATCTGTGAAGTGCTCCCTCACATAATATTTCCTGGGGGCTTCCCTGCACACCCACTTCTGGTCACCTTTCTGCAGATCAGAAAACCAGGGCTTCAGCCACAGGATGGAAATGGAGTGGTGCCTGCAGAAGTGCTGCCTGGCTAAGTCAGGACAGATTGGAGGGCACCTATGTAGTTTGTGTATTTTTGTCTTTAAAGTCCTTTACGTTTTTATTTTTATATTTTCATAATTGAAAATTCAGATATACAGAGAGAGGGAGAGACAGAAAGGAAGATCTTCCATCTGTTGATTCACTCCCCAAGAGGGCACAACCAAGCTAATCTGAAGCCAGGAGCCTCTTTCGGGTCTCCCACACAGGTGCAGAGTCCCAAAGCTTTGGGCCATCCTCGATTGCTTTCCTGGGCCAGGCCCTGTCTTTACTTTTTTTAAGGTTTTCTTTCTTTCTTTTTTTAGATTTATTTATTTTTATTACAAAGTCAGATATACAGAGAGGAGGAGAGACAGAGAGGAAGATATTCCATCTGATGATTCACTCCCCAAGTGGCTGCAACAGCCAGAGCTGAGCCACTCGAAAGCCAGGAGCCAGGAACTTCTTCCACATCTCCCAGACTGGCAGGATTAGAACTGGTACCCATATGGGATCCTGGCGCATTCAAGGTGAGGACTTTAACTGCTGCACTATCATGCCATGCCTTTTTTTTTTTTTTTTTTTTTTTGCTAATACTGGTAAGCAGTGAAAATGTGAAGTCAGAGGACATCTAAATGTACAGTCTTTGGTGACAGTTTTCTTGTGGTCATTCAACTAAATCTAATTTCAAACAATTTGTCCCTTTTGAAAAAAATCCCAAACCATTTAGTGTATATCTTTCTTCTTTTATTACTTTCAAAATTAAAACTTTTTTATTTTTAAAAGATTTATTTATTTATATTGCAAAGTTAGATATACAGAAAGGAGGAAAGACAGAGAGGAAGAGCTTCCATCTACTGATTCCTTCCCCAAGTGGCCACAACAGACAGCAGAGCTGAGCCATTCCGGAGTCAGGAGCCTCTTTCAGGTCTCCCACACAGGTGCAGGGTCCCAAAGCTTTGGGCCTCCTTGACTGCTTTCCCAGGCCACAAGCAGGGAGCTGGATGGGAAGCGGGGCTGGTGGGATTAGAACCGGCGCCCATATGGGACTCCTGGCATGTTCAAGGTGAGAACTTCAGCTGCTAGACCACCGAACCAGGCCCTTGTTTCTAGTCTTCCATGTGGGTGCTGCCTCCCTAAACCAGAAGTAGGGAGCTGGATCAGAAATGAAACAGATGGGACATAAAGTCCATGTAGGCTCAGTGCTTGAAGGTGGAGGATTAGCCTGTTGAGCCACAGTGCTGGCCCCAAGAGATTATTTTTACAGCAATGTTAGATGACCCAATAATTTAGCACAAAATATAGAGACCTACTACACCTTCTCTCCCCTGGCTCACAGCCTCCCCTGTTGATAGCCTGCTTAGTGTATTGTATTGTGTTGTATTTATTACAGCTGATGAATCAGGACTGATACACTGCTATTGTACTGAAGCCTTAGTTTATCTTAGGGTTCATACTGCACTTAAACATCTTACGAGCTTTGACAAATACATGATGCCATATACACTGTCAGACAGAATCATTTCACGTGGCCTAAATTGCCTGTGCGTCATTCCTCCTTTTTCCCGGTCCCTGGACATCACTGAGCTTTTTACTGTCACTTAGTGTTGCCTTTGCCCTGGATACAGTTCTGTGCTAGAACCAGGCAATATGTTTCTTTTTCAGTGGGCCTCTTTGATTTGGCAATATGCATATAAGCTTCCTGTCTTCCAGACTTAATATTTACTTACTCTCATTCTTGATCTCAGATTTACTTATTGATTTGAATGTTACAGATAGAGGAGACAGACAGTGTATCTTCCATCTGCTGGTTCACCTCCGAGTTAGACACAAAGGCCAGGGCTGTGCCAGGCTGAAGCCAGGAGCTCAGAGCTTCTTCTGGATCTTCCATGTGCATGAATGGGACCAAGCACTTGGGCCGTCTAATGCTTCTGAGAAGCATTAGCAGGGAATGAATCAGAAGTAAAGGGCCCGGTGTGGTGGCCCAGTGGCTAAAGTCCTTGTACTGGTTGTATTCCTGTCAGCCCCATTTCCCATCCAGCTCCCTGCTTGTGACCTGGGAAAGCAGTTGAGGACGGCCCAAAGCCTTGGGACCCTGCACCTGCGTGAGAGACCTGGAATGTGTTCCTGGCTCTTGGCCTTCGGATCGGTGCAGCTCTGGCTGTTGCGGTCACTTGGGGAGTAAATCAGTGGATGGGAGATCTTCCTTTCTGTCTCTTCTCTGTATATCTGGCTTTGCAATGAAAATTAAATAAATCTTAAAAAAAAAGAAATAAAGCAGCTGGGGCTTGCATCAACATATGGGATATCAAGGTATCAGGCAGAGGCTTAGCTTATTTCACGGTAACATTGGCCCCTTGACTCTCTTCCTCCCTATTCTCTCATTGTGCCTCTGTATGTGTTGTGCTGCGAAAATACACATGACCTAGAGTTGACTCTCTTAACCATGTGTAAATGTGTGGCTTAGTGGTAACAGTCATAATGTGGTGACACTATCACCATTAGCTGCCTCAAGAACACTGCACTATGGAAATTCACTGTACACGTTGAACAGTCAGGCCCATTCTCCCTTTCTTCCCTGCCCCTGGAATAATCCATCTTACTTGCTCAATGATTTTGACTACTATAAATATTTTGCATAATTTGAATCCTACAGTATTAGGAAGTATTTCAGAAAGCTTGTGGGGAAACAGAATTCAAAGATAAGTCACCTTCCCTTTGCTAGGTGTATTAGCAGGAAACTGGACTGGAAGTGGAGCAGCCAGGACTCAAGTCAGCACACTGATACTGGAAAGGACGTCCCTAATAGCTGTTTGCTCAGTCTTCTGCACCACAGCTCCCATCCCAGGATATATCCATCTTTTGGAAAACATTGGTGTGGGCCCTTGGGGCCATCTAGGCCTGTGGGAGTGCTGGGGTTCAAGTACTGGTCTTGCTTAAGATTCCAGCTTCCTGCTGGTGCACATCCTGGGAGGCAGCAGATGATAGTTCAAGTACTCAGGTCCCTGCTACACATGTGGGAGCTGTGGAGTTCCCAGCCCAGCTGTTTCTGGCACTGGGGGAGTGAGCTAGTGGATGGGAGATGGAGTATGTGTATATCAGCTTTTGAAAAAAAAGTTCAAAGGGGCCTGGTGGCGTGGCCTAGTGGCTAAAGTCCTCGCCTTGAACACCCCAGGATCCCATATGGGCACCGGTTCTAATCCCAGCAGCTCCACTTCCCATCCAGCTCCCTGCTTGTGGCCTGGGAAAGCAGTTGAGGACGGCCCCTTGAGACCCTGCACCCGAGTGGGAGACCCGGAAGAGGTTCCTGGTTCCTGGTTCCTGGTTTCGGACCGGCATAGCATCGGCCGTTGTGGTCACTTGGGGAGTGAATTATCAGAGGGAAGATCTTCCTCTCTGTCTCTCCTCCTCTCTGTATATCTGACTTTGTAATAAAAATAAATAAATCTTTAAAACAAAGTTCTGGGCTCTGAAACATCCCTCAGCTCCCTGTGACCCTAACTCCTGCCCAGGTAACCCCTCTTGCCAAGGGTCCAGGGCAAGTGTTGGGCTGGAAATTCAGGAAGCAAAGGTCTGTCTTGAGCACGGTGAATCTGACTAGGATCTGAAAATGCCCCCAAAACCATGGACATTGTTGAGACTCCCAATACCCGCTCTTCCACCCTGGACTTACTTTTTTTTTTTTTTAAGATTTATTTATTTTTATTGGAAAGGTGGATAGCAGAGAGGAGAGACAGAGAGGAAGATCTTTTGTCCGATGATTCACTCCCCAAGTGTCCACAAGGACCGGTGCTGTGCTGATCCAAAGAACTTCCTTCAGGTCTCCCACACAGGTGCAGGAACCCAAGGCTTTGGGCTGACCTCGACTGCTTTACCAGGCCACAAGCAGGGAGCTGGATGGGAAGCAGGGCAGCTGGTATTAGAACCGGTGCCCATATGGGATCCCGGGGCATTCAAGGTGAGAACTTCAGCTGCTAGGCCATTGGGCTGAGCAGTGGACTGACTTTTGAGTCATTCCTCTTTCTGGCTTCACTGTTTCAAACAGAGCCAGACTTCTAGGTCACCTGCCTGCTGACAGGTTCTGAGAGGGAATCCACAAAGTGGAAATGATCCAGGGGATCCCTGCAGCGAGCTTTCCCATGCACTTGTGTACAAGGTTACTCTTTTCTTAGCTGAGCTCTCAGTGGTTATTGTTACAATGTGAATCAAGTTTCACTCCTTGGCAGCCCATTCAGGAGTGGAACAAAACTGCTCCTGCTCAGACCTGTTGAGTCACATGATAAGGTGATCTCATCCAGCAGCATAGTGAAGGGCGTTGGGGTAGGCCAGGCTGTTCATCAATCTGTCCAGGATCCAACAGAGGCACGATGACCTGATATACCCTGTGTCTTTGACTGAAAAAAAAAAATTAGCTGCCATCACAGGTGTCTGCATCTGGAGAATAGCTTCCCACTTGACATTACTGTTCTGATTGCCATTTTATTTATTGTGAGATATGTCCATGACACGGAGGAAGAAATAAGACCTAAGTGTTACTCCCAGGGCAACCGCTTAATTGGCTAACCCTTCCTTTACAAGCACTGGTGTCCCATATGGCTGACAGTTTGCATCCCGGCTGCCCCACTTCTCTTCCAGATTCCTCTTGTGGCGTGAGAAAGCAGCAGAAGATGACCCAAAGCCTTGGGACCCTGCAGCCAAATGGGAGACCCTGTAGAAGTTCCTGGCTCCTGGCTTTGGATTAGCTTAGTTCCGGCCACTGTGGCTATTTGGGGAGTGAACCAACTGAAGGAACATCTTTCTGTCTCTCCTTCTCTCTGTAAATCTGCCTTTCCAATAAATAAATCTTTTAAAAAAAAAAAGAGGCATATATGTCACAGAGTAATACATGCTAAGTTGAACATCCACATACCTCCCACCAAGTCTAATAGTACTCAGGCTCCAGAAGACCCTGGGCTTCCTCCCTCAGATGAGCTTCTCTCCCCAGGCAACATGCTGGGATCAAGCCTTCTCTCTCGCATCTCCATGCGTTCTCACCGGGTCTTGCTTTCTTCTAGTACTCCTGAATTCTGGTTCAGCTGAATTGTCATATTTTCTTTGTACTTTCTACTTAGTTTCTCTCTTCTTGATTCTCAAAGGTCTTCTAACCCAAGAGCCACCAACACAAGATGGGTAACAGATTCTTCCTTTCTGGAGTGTGGGCTCACCGAGGGAGATTGTACCCGGGCCTCAGAGAGCAAGTGGAAGTATAGTTGATGGACCTAGAGCTAACGTTTTTGTTGCAGATATTTGTGAGTTGTTTACATTGAACCTACATGGACTAGAGATAAGAGGCCAGGTAAGAAAAGGCGGGTTACCATTTGGCCAACCCACAGGAAGCACTTGGTGTTTCTGGACGGGCTGGGATTGTAAGTGGACAACAGCCACAGGCCTAGTCACCTGGGATTTTGAGGCAAGGTTTCAACATACATTCAGGAATGTCTCTCCTTGGTTTGCTCATGAAATTCTTCGCTTAACTCTCCTCCTGCTCCCTTCCATTCTCCAGTGTATATCTGAGTTAAGAACATTCTAGAATTTTTCTCTTATCAAAAGGATACAGATTAAAATTGGTAAGGAAAAAAGGCACACAGGGCACAGCCAAGAGCTCAGGCTCCACCTGTCCTTTCCCAGTGCATTATGAGTGCTTTGCTTGATGTTCTCAGAAAGAGTGTGTGACAGCCCAAATGAGGCATGGTCAACTTGTAAGCTCACATGAATCTTGCTGTCTGGGGTTTTCATAAAGTCCCCAATCTCCCCAATCTGTGTTCAGCTCAACACAACCTTGTACAGAGGCCCTACTACAAACTCCACTCGGTAACCCAGGACCCTAGATGTACAAAGACTCATGGACCAGACAGCATTTATAATGGGGGCTCTGAAGGTATCTTCTAGCAGGCTCTCCAAGGCCAGGACTTTCTTTGAAATGTGCAAGGTTTGAGCACTTCAGATCTGCTGAGTCAACCTGAATACAAAGAAACCAGTACAAACTTAGCCATGATTTTAGATCAGAGCTTGACACTAGTTCTTCAAGTTTTCTAAACTAAAAGTATAAGAAGAGTTTCTTTACCCACTAATTGGAGACAGGACGTGAAAATTAAATTCTGTCTTTTCTCCTCTTGTGATCCATACCAAACTGAAATGATTCAGAGGATATTATATCTGTACCTATAGATATAATGTGCATTTGTAAATATACAAGAACACTTCAAACTTTTGTGGAAAATGGAACTAGAAGATGAATTTGTTCTGGAAGAAGAATTTTGTATCTATGTGGTTTTTAAAAAACTCAAGAAAAATGTGTACTATGAAAAAATTATGCATGGAAAATGTCTTATGAAAAACTGTATAGGAGCTAGAATTTTGATGCATGAGGTTAAACTGCCACTTGCTGTGCCAGCATAGATCTTTAAAAAAAAAAAAAAAGAATAAGATTCTTAAAAAAAAAAAAAGGAGTGGGGCTCGCTCTTTCTAATCATGTTTTCTTTTCCCTCTGTCACTCTGCCTTTCAAATAAATAAGTCATTTTTTTAAATTGTATGGATTTCAATTTTTATATCAAAACAAACATCTTTGGAGTGGGAGAGGTATCAGTCTCCCACATGATGGTTCATTCCCCATATGCTTACAATGGCCAGGACACCTAGATGGTTAGCAGGGTTCCAGCTACTTTTTTTTTTTTAAGATTTATTTTATTGGGCCCGGCGCGGTGGCGCAAGTGGTTAAGTCCTCGCCTTGCAACCCCGGGATCCCATATGGGCGCCGGTTCTAATCCCGGCAGCCCCGCTTCCCTTCCAGCTCCCTGCTTGTGGCCTGGGAAAGCAGTGGAGGACTACCCAAGGCTTTGGGAACCTGCACCCGTGCGGGAGACCCAGAAGAGGCTCCTGGCTTCGGATCGGCATAGTATCGGCCCGTTGCGCTCACTTGGGGAGTGAATCATCGGACGGAAGATCTTCCTCTCTCTCTCTCTCCTCTCTCTGTATATCCGCCTTTCCAATGAAAAAATAATAAAAATAAATCTTTAAAAAAAAAAAAAAAGATTTATTTTATTTTTATTAAGGCTTATTTATTGTTATTGTAAAGTCAGACATACAGAGAGAGGAGGAGAGACAGAGAGGAAGATCTTCTGTCCGATGATTCACTCCCCAAGTGATGGCAGTGTCCAGAACTGAGCCGATCCAAAGTCAGGAGCAGGAGTTCTTCTGGGTCTCCCACTCAGGTGCAGGAACCCAAGGCTTTGGGCCGTCCTCCTCTGCTCTGCCAGGCCACAGACAGGGAGCTGGATGGGAATCAGGGCTGCCAGGATCAGAACCAGCATCCATATGGGATCCTGACATGAGCTGCTAGGCTACCATGCTGGGCCTGAAACTACTTTTTTTTTTTTAAGGTTCATTTAGTGTGATTTTGATTTGTTTATTTTAAAGATTGATTTATTTGAAAGGCTGGGTTACAAAAAAAAAAAGAGAGAGAGAGAGAGATCATCTGACCACTTTTATCTACTATTTAGTTCACTCGCCAAGCAGGCACAACAACCAGGGCGGTTCCAGGCCAAAACTGGGTGCTTGGAAGTTCATCCAATCTCCCATGTGGATGGCAGGGGCCCAAACTCTCAGGTCATCATCTGCTGCCTTCCCGGGAGCATACGCAGGGAACTAGATCAGAAGTTGTGCAGCCAGGAGTCAAGCTGGCACTCATATGGGATGCTTGCATTGCAGGCAGTGGCTTAACTGATGTACCACAGTGCTGGTCCCAGGGCCCCAATTACTTGAGGTACCACCTACCGCTTCCCAGATTACTCATTAGGAGCAAGCTGGGGTCAAAAGACAAGCCTAAGCACCCCCATGCTGCATGGAAGCGTCTCAGCCAGTATTTGGCAATAAACCAAATTCCTGCTTCTAAAATAAACATTGTTTGATTTCATTTTTCATGAACTTTTGAAGTATCCTTGTATATACAGACATGTATGTACATATAAAATGTTTCAATGGTATATGCTGTTTATTGTATTAAAACTTACCATTTTTTATCCAAATAATCTAATGTATTTTTCTTTCATTTAAAAGAATTACCACTTAATATATTCTATTATCAGAAAATAGCATTATCTATCTGACTGATCCCATATTGTTAGACATTAACTTGCTTTTATTTTTCTTTAGCTATAATAAATAACACTAACAAGTGTCCTTGTAATGAGGGTAGTAGTGACCTGTTCAGAACTGTTTTGCCCAAGTAATCAGGTCCTGGCTCACCTCCTGAGGGTGGTATTCCAGCAGGAGGAAGTGCAGATGCTGAGGTTTTGTGGGCTGTCGGCAGGCAGAGTGAAGATGGAGAGCTGTGTGCTTCTCTCCCCGTTCCATCCTACAGGGGAAGTTGCCTCTCCCTGGAGCCCATTGGGGTTCAGATTCCTCCCCATTGTTCTCAACTGCCTGCAACCGTCTCTCCCTTTCCCCAGACCAGATCTGGCCTCTGCTTGAAAGTAGAAGGAGACATCTCTAGGCCTAATGCTGAGCCCAGCAACTGTTCTTCCATAGCTATAATGTGCAGGGAGAACAAGCCAAGTCTTCGATTGCAGTGATGGAGCAGAATGAAAGGAATATATGGAAAAGTTGCCATTGGATATTTGATGTAACTTAGCCTCAAAACTAAAACAGAATTCAGGCTTCTTATGGTGAATTTTCACTGATTTTGTAAGCAGTCACTATGCGCTGGGCCTTGTTCCAAAGGACCTTGCAAACATGAACTTATCTCATTTGTGGAGGTGGGGTCCTATGAGGTTAGGCACCATTATTACCCCATATTACAGATGGGGAAACTGAGGCACAAAGAGATGAGCCAGTAGTTTGTTCCAGGTTGTGTAGGTACAGTTGGCAGAGATTCTCATGCAAGGTGGCAGCCTTCCAGAAGCCTTGACTACCTTTGCTGTACTGTCTCTTACGGGTAAAATCAAGAGGTATACACTTCGAGGTTTCAAACCCATGGCCAAGTTGTCCTTGTGAAGATTGTCGTGCATGCTAGGTTGTTACTAGCAATGTATTTACCCAGCAGCACTGGCTGAGAACTTACCCTATAGAAGGTGCTAGGGCACATCTTGTGATGATCCAGCCACTAGCATGCTGTCAAGAAGTATCTGGTGACAAGGACAAACACATCCTTGGCCATATGCCAGACCAGCACAATCCTGGGAGCAGTTAGTCATATGTAGTCCAGTTTGGGGGTTAGAAATGACTTGAGGGGCAGATATCAGAACTAATGGCTAATATGCCAGCTAGGATGTCCCGTGTTAGAGTGCCTGGGTTTGATCCCTACCTCCAGCTCCCGATTCCAGCCTCCTGCTGGTGCAGACCCTGGTAGGCAAAGGTATGGGCACAAGTGCTTGCATTCTACCACTTATGTTGGAGACCTGGACTAAGTTCATGATTGCAGCTGTGGCCAGCTCATTCCAGCTGTTGAATGCTTTTTGGGGAGTGAGCCAGTGGAGGGGAGCTTGCTCTCTGTTTCTCAATAAAATAAGAAAATAAACTCAACTAAAAAGAAAAAAGACTTCCTGGGGGTGAGATTTATGAAGACCTGGACTGCCAGATAAGGGAAAATTGTGGAAATGAAGTCAAAATAACAGGGTTACATCATGAACTTTTGCAGGATTCTTCCTTCCTGAAGCCAGGAGCCAGTAACGCAGTACTGGCTTCCCCGTGAATAGAGCCCAAGTCTGTCTTCCCAGGTGCAAGGGGAGGAGCGGATCAGAAGCAGTGTTGCTGGAACTCAAACCTGACATTCTGATATGGGATGTGGGTGCCCCAAGTGGTGGCTTAACCTCCTGCACCATAAGACCTGTGTCTACTGTCTTCCTTTTGCAGCTGAGGAACTGGAGGCTCAGAAAATCTGAAGAGCATGTCTAAGGTCGTACCACTAGTAGCTGGCAGAGCTGGTCACACACATACTTGAAACCCAGAGTCTGGCTCTGAACACTCAGTATTTGTGCCCTGTGCTGTACACCTCCTACTAGAAACAGGAGACAGCTGTTCTTGGGCACTCATCCTCGTGGTCTAGGCACAGAAGGAGGGATGTGCCTGACCTGGCAATTACAGCTCACGCTCTGGTCAGGTACCCCTCGATTCACACCTGACCTGACAACTTCTGTAATGGCTGCCCCTCAGCTCAGCCTCCCACCAAAACACCTGTGCTATCTCCTCCCTGCTGCCATCTTCCAGGATTGTGACATAAATACACAGGGGCGTAAACACGCCACAACCTCGCAGGGTTTGTCCTTCATTCCTGTCCCAACAGCAATAACCACAGAGCCCAGCCCTGGAAAGGGCACTCCCACCTGTCTTCACACCCACAGTGAGCAACCTCCTCCCAGAGAGGGCAGGCCTTCCAAGCTTCGCCAGGGAAGGGACCTATTGCACACGGCAATCTCATCCTTAATCTTGTGCACTTATTTCCAGCACACACAAATTTGTATTACCTCGTCCTCCAGATCTTTGTCCTACCTCGGGGCACAAAGCACTTCCTCTAGGAGCCTTGTCACCCTCTTTCCTTATGTAGCACACCCCAGGCTGCCTCATTCTGGCCCAGGTAGTTGTTGAAGTGTTTCTTCCCCCTGTTAAGAGCTTTCTTGGCCGATCGCTGTTTGTCAAAGCTCCTTCGGAAAAGGAAGACAATAGAAAGAAAGGTTTATTGTAGCCAGAGCTGCAGTGCTGATCTTGGGAAGGAAGGCCCAATGGCCTCTGCTCTGGTCTCTCCATTTCCAAAGGTCAGTGGATCAGAGGTCTCAGCACGCATGTCCCGAGACAGTGTGTGCACCCGTCTCTACAGCTTGTTAGCTCCTCCTAAGAGGAGGATTGGTCTCTGAAGGTTGCCAAAGGTAGTGGCAGGAACCTCTCAGAGAGCAATTACCTTGAAGAGCCTTCCCTGGGGAACAGGCTCTCTCTTGTCCAAGTTGGAAAATTCCCACATTGTGCCAAGGAGTCCAGAGGGCACTTGGAGATTCACCAGCTAAATCGCTCACAACTCTTAAAGGGACCGTAAACAAAGAACAGGGGTGCTTTCGGGGCTGTGGCAGCAGCCACCTTGCTTACAAAGAAGTAGAGCAAGGTAGCACAGCTGCTGCCCTGGCAGAACACTCCAAAATACCATGTGGAGTCCGTTTTACAAACACTGATCATTGATAATATACTGTCCCTTATCTTTGTCCTCCAAGAGAGGATAGATTTCTCTGCCAAGTTCTACAACCAACCTTGTTTCCCTGGAAGTGAAATGTCTATTCTGAAAAATGAGTTACAACATCAGAAACATCTTGAAGTCTGGACTTAAATGACACGTTCAGCCAGCCACGGGCTAATTACTGCTGTAGCAGAAAGGCCGATGCGTGTCGCACACACCTTTCTCATCATACTGGTGCTGAGTATACCAGGCAATTTCTATTTCTTTAGAAACAGATGTGCAGCCTCTTTTAGGCCTTTCCTAAGACAACCCTCAAGCTTGTAAGCTGTTGCCAGGTGAACATCAAGTGACTGGAAGTTCAGGAGGTGTGCAGGCCAGCAGGAGGAAGCTGGCTTGGGTTTAGGATAAACTCTTATCAGCACAAAATGGATGACTCCTGTTGTGCTGGGTTGGAAGGAGCAAACAGGACCTGAAGGTTCAACTAAGAGGCAGTTAAGGAACAGAAAATCTTAGATAAACTGGCCAGGCACACCCGATGTGGCTTGAAAGATGGGACCGTGAAAGGGACAGCCTGGTCAATGGCGAGCTCAGCGAACAAAACACTGAACTAAATGTTGTCACTGATGATGATATTTAACTCTGGAGAGGGTTGATTGAGAGTAGTTCTTACTCGGGGCCCGGCGCGGTGGCGCAAGTGGTTAAAGGTCCTCGCCTTGCACGCCCGGGATCCCATATGGGCGCCGGTTCTAATCCCGGCAGCCCCGCTTCCCTTCCAGCTCCCTGCCTGTGGCCTGGGAAAGCAGTCGAGGACAGCCCAAAGCTTTGGGAACCTGCACCCGCGTGGGAGACCCAGAAGAGGCTCCTGGCTTCGGATCGGCATAGTATCGGCCCGTTGCGCTCACTTGGGGAGTGAATCATCGGACGGAAGATCTTCCTCTCTGTCTCTCCTCTCTGTATATCCGCCTTTCCAATAAAAAAAATAATAAAAAATAAAAAAAAAGAGAGTAGTTCTTACTCGTCTGATTCCTGAGTTTCAGTGCCAGCAATTCCTAATGACAGAAAAGATCAGATATAAATATCACAGCCAAGTATTGCATTCCCTTCACTGCCCCCAGTGACCACATGTGTTTGAAGAACAAAAGAACCTGAGTCTGCAGAGTCCCAGAGCGTATGCGCTTTCCCTGCACTGAGCTGTAACCAAGAACATTCTAACACAGCTTCTCAGAGTGTGAGGTGCTTTAGTTTGATTAGTTTTGCTTTTCTTTTTTTGCTCAGCATTTTTAAATTTTAAGAATGTCTTCTCAGTGGTTTCTTTTTTCTAATCCAAATGAAAACAGAACTTGACTTGGGCTTTAGCAAATTAAAACAAGTTATGTGAAGAGGAGCAGAGTTAAACATGTTCCCAGGGAGATGCCAGTCCTACTTTATTTTTGGTTGCAGTTCTCTCAAGAGGGCCTTTTAATAGCTCTTGGAGTAGGGGCAGGAATCCTTGGAAACAAGATAAACTGAGAGGTTTGGCTCCCCCCACCTCCCTTTGCTTCCTTTATACTTGAGGCAACTAAATTGGAAGTTGAATGTCATGAATCCTGCAGTTTTGCTTGGAATTTCCTGCTACTATCGTTAACACTTTATTTTTTTATAGCATCTGGCACACTTGGAAGTCCAACTACCTGACCCTGTCTTTAAATCCCTTTTATTCCCAAACCAGTAAATTCTCCACTTCTCTGGCTTGCAGAAGAATGGAACAATGCAATCACATCTTCCCCAGTTTCTAAAACCACATGGTATTGAGTTAACATTAGGCTTAGCTGTAAGGGTTAAAAACCCAAAGCAGCTGTGGAATAAGATAGGCAACTACTTCTCTCCAGGAAGAGAGAGGGAAGTGATGAATCTTTTGAAATTACTTTATAATAGAATGAGTGTAAAATAAAAACCAGAAATGGCTCATTCTTTATAATATTCATAATCTTTAGCAGTGATTTTGCTTTTGATCGTCCATATTAATTAATTCTAAAATCATAAACAAGTATAATTATAATTGAACAAAATTATATCAGACTAATTGTTAAAATATGGAATACTATTCAAATAAGCTATAGGACATTTTCCTAATGGAGTATTATGTATCTGTTAAAAAAGGGTCTGCAGAAACAGATAAGTTCTTATGATTTTCTGTTAAATAAAAATATAGAAATATGGAGAGATAGCACTGTAAAATAAACTATTTTTCTTGACTTTTTAATTTCCTAAATATTCTTAATATTTTGTTATTTTAAAGTCTTATTTATTTTATCTGAAAGAGTTACAGAGGGGACAGAGTGGTGGAAAAAGAGAAAGAGAGAGGGAGAGAGATTTTCTATCTGCTGGTTCACTCCTCAGATGGCTGTGACAAGGAGCCAGAAGCATCCAGATCTCCTGCATTGGTGCCAGGAGTCAAAGCACTTGAATCATCTGCTGCTGCTTTTCCTGGGCCTTTAGCAGGAAGCTGAACCAGGACCTGAACCAGCACCCATATGGGATGCCAGTATTACAGGCAGCAACTTTACCCAGTACACCACAATGCTGATTGTTTTTCTTAGAAATGGAAATACAAGGTGGAATTTGGCCTAGTAATTAGTATGCTCTCATCCCTTATCAAAGTGGTTGGTTCAATGCTCAGCTCCTCTCTCAACTGCAACTTCCTGCTAATGCATACCTTGAAAGGCAGCAATAATGGCTCAAATAATAGGATTCCTGCCACCAGTGTGGGAGACCTGGATTGCATTCCTGGCTCCTGATTCTGGCTTTAATTCAATGCCAGCCATTGTGGGCATTTTGAGTAGTAAATGTTCCATTCTTCTTGCATGGTCTCTCTTTTTTCTCTGTATTTCTTCCTCTATCTCCCTAGCTCTCAAGTAAAAAAAGATAATTTAAGAAAAGAATAAAGTATATTCTATTATCTAGCCTCTCCAGGTACCTACATTCTGCTCATCTCGTAAAGCTCAGTTTGATCCTTCTGTCCAACATCTGACCCTGGCTTCTCCCTCCCTGTTGCTGTCAAGACCTCCTTCTACAGAAAGTCACCTCTTTTACTTGGCAGCATCAAGAAGAAAATGAGCCCTTCCCCCTTGCTGCTCCTTGGTGGGCACTATGTAGGCCTGTGGCTGAGGCCCTCGAGTCTGATGCACCTGCTCAGGGCTTGGAGTAGAAGTAGGGGGAGCAGTTTTGCAGAGTTTTGGGGTTTTGGATATGTAATGATATTGAGGAATTTTTTATAATTTCAGCTGAAGGTGGGGTGATAAATATATTGTGGCTATTTTCTAACATTTATATTAAACTTTTTGGTGTTTAAGCTCACCAGAAACAAAAGGGTAGCATTTGCTTTTGCTTGCCCCAGGGGGATTGATTTTCATTTCTCTCCATGTCTAACTCTGTTTGTCTTTTTCTTACACACACAGGCACACTACTTCCCATTTTGCTTTCATCTGTTAATTCCACCATCAGTCAACACAGTCCTTGAGCATGGATTGGGTTCAGTAAATGCTTTTTTGAATGAGAAACACTTGCAAGACTACAGGATCAGCCAGACAGGCTCAGGAAACTTGTTGATACCCTGGAGAGAGCTGTTTTTCATTAGCCCATCTGATGACTAACGTCTGTCAATCCCATGGAGGATAAAACCATTTGCCAACTTCCCCAAGGATAAGCCTTTACAAAACACACACACACACACACACACACACACACACACACACACACGCAGCAACAAATAAACAGGTAGCATTGGTTGTGGTTCTTTCATATTTAATTGTTATAATAACCTGGTTATTATCTCTACTTAAAAAGGAGTAAGTTGAGGCACAGAGCAGTTAATTCAGTTGCCAAGGGCCACCTGGCTCGTAGTGACCTGGACCAGGATTGATCCAAATAATTTGGCTGCAGAGTTGGTTCATTGAACCCTCTCCTTCTTGGAAATAGCTCCAAGTTCTCCTCTGAACTCTGATTTCAAGTTTCTTCCTTCTGGACCCTCTGTCACCTGGCCATTAAGTGTTGTAAGTTCCCATGGGATTCATCTTAAGCCCTGCTCTCTTAGTCTAGACTCTCCTGGGGTAATTTTATAGGGCCCGTGGGTTCCATTGCTATTAGTTATCAGGATTGCCGTAATGTGCTATCCTAACCAACTGAGGGATTGTTTTCTAACAAGATTGGAGATCTGTGGTCTGGTGCTGCTCTGGAAACTCTGTCATTACCATTCTCAGCCCCCCTGAGTGTCCCTCACCGTCAGCCTCTGCTTGTATCTTTCATTCTCAGACTTGTTTCAACTTCATGTAATATGATGGATGCTCTGCCTCTAGCTTCAAGTTCACATCGCAGATGGGGAGCTGGATGATAAGTTAAGAAAAAAAAAAGCATGTAAGTCTAATCTGTTTTAAAATTCCTGGCACTCCTACTTCTGCTTGCTGCTCATTAGCTGGAACTGGTCTTTGCTAGTAGTCAGTCAGAGAAGGCATCTTCAACTGGACTTGTTGCCCTCCTAAACAAATTAACACTCAACTAGAAAGGAAAGAATTGATATCGCACAATCAACATCACATTTATGTACTATTGATCCCACATTTATAATTCTGTCTCCTTTCCAATCTCTCTTCTGGGCTTGTATTTGTGCATCTAGCTGCTTAGTTGCCATTCCCAATGATGGGATTATGTCCCCTTGGTAAATATCCAGGATGTTCCTCTCAATTGTAAGTATAGTCCTGCATGTGTAGTTTTCTTCTGTGTACTTACCGTGGGGATAGACAACAGGTCTGTTCTTTTCTGGTTAATGCCTTCTGCCCAGTGCCAGCACATCTCAGGCAGCAGTCAGTGGAGAGCCTCCACATAGAGTTATGAGAACATCATGGCTCCAGGGCACAGAGCACAGACTATGCATGGTTGAGAGACAGTGGACTTGTGACACAGGGCTTCATCGTGCTGGTTCTCAACTGAAAGTACGCAGGGTCTCTGTGGTACTGACCTCAAGCCTCTTTCATGAGCCTCCTAGACCATGTCTTAATTCTAAGCTCCATTAATGTCCCTCAAGGTCATGCACCAACCAACTTCCCCACCTCCTGCTATCCTAACTGGCCTCACTGACTGGTTGTGAGGCTGGGCAGCCCAAGTCCATGGGTGATGACTCTTCTTGAGCAACTCTAGTCAGGCTCCTCTGAGCCTTCTCCTCCATGAGGCTTCAGTCCTGCCTGCAAAACTAGACTCAGCACTTACAACTTCCTCCGCTCTCCAGTCCTCCCCTCCACACACCCCAAGACACACACTTGAACAAACTGGAAGTTTCCAACAGCTTAAAGCCACATCCCTCAGCCAACCTCAGTCCCTCTGAAAAGTGCCTACCTGAGAGAAATCAACCTTACCTCGAGATTTGTTACTGAACCTGAAATCAGACATTTAACACAAGAGGAGCCAGTGACACAGGGGACAAGTATCTGGGGGAAAGGAAGAGGAAATTCATTTAGGATGCTAACAACCAGGGAAGTGGCAGACAAGAACCTTAACGTCTAACCTGTCTGTCAAAGGGAAGTGGGTCAGGGTTTTTGTAGGGAAACACAAATTTAGCTAAATGACTACAATCATGCGAAAGCTATGTAGGAGGTGCCATTTCCAGATGTTCCATTACTAGCTGGGTACTTATGGTCCAAGCATTCCAATCTTTATTGTGTTATGAGGTCATCAGTCCCCAGATTTCAGGGAAATGAAAACAGAATCATGAGCCACAGAGTGGTTAGGGGATGCTGGGTCAGCCCTACTCACTCAGGCCTTTTAACCTTCATAATTGAAACAAGGTCGCCTCTGTGACAGATAAACTATTTGTTCCTGACAAGCCTGGTGTTGGCCTCAAATGTCCTCTTGGAACAGCTCCTTTGGAAAGCTTGCCATTATAAACCCCTTCTCTGCCCTTGGAGACATAAGTCTACTGCCCAGAGCTGTCTCTGTGAAATGTAAACTTTCAGGGCTCTTGCTCAGGCTCTGGCTCTCCGCTAGCGGGCAGGTCTTCCTCTGCCCCGTGTGATCACTGTGTCCTGTCATGAGAACTCTAAGATGTTTGTCACTTCCCCAGATATATGCCAGCTAAAAATCCCATGTGACCATGTCAGCCTCCTCTTCCCTGTTTTTATGATTTCCAGCTTCCCTGGCTCTGCTCAAACCCCTGCCATTGTTTTCCCTTCCAGTTCTCTTTTCAAAATTCCCCATCATCAAAGTTCAGCTCATTTCCTGCTGGGAAAAAAAAAGTCTTTTCCCTGTTGCGGTAGTACCCCGAGTCAGATCTATCACCACTGTGTTGGAGCTTCGCTTTGTTTATTGTTGACATCCAGGATTGTTAAGGAATACATAAATATATAAAGTGCCCTTTTCTTTCAGATTTTTTTTAAAAAAGATTTATTTCATTTATTTGAAAGGCAGAGTTACAAAGAGAGAAGTAGAGACAGAGTAAGAGATCTGACACCCACTGGTTCACTCCCCAAATGGCTGCAGTAGCTGGGACTAGACCTGGTGGAAGCCAGGAGCCAGGAACTCTGTCCTGGTCTCCCATGTGGATAGCAGAAGCCCACGTACTTGGGCCAGTATCTGCTGTTTTTCCAAGCACATTTGCAGGAACTTGGATCATAAGCCAAGGCTTGAACTGGATGCTCATTTGGGATGCCAGCATGGCAGTCAGCAACCCACTGCACCACAACCCAGGCCCTCAGGCTATTTTTGATTCTCAAAAACATCTTTTCCTGGTGTGGGCATTAGGTGCAGCAGTTAAAGAGTAGTATATGGGAGTGCCTGGGTTTAAATCCTAGCTTGGTTATGATTCCAATTTTATGCTAACGCACATCCTGGGAGGCAGCAGGGATGGTTCAAATAGTTGGGTTCCTGTCACTCATGTATGAGACCTGGATTGAGTAAATTGTTTCGAGATTAAACTCTTTTTAGAAAACAATGTAGGGGGCCCGGCGGTGTGGCCTAACGGCTAAAGTCCTCGCCTTGAACGCCCGGGATCCCATATGGGTGCCGGTTCTAATCCCAGCAGCTCCACTTCCCATCCAGCTCCCTGCTTGTGGCCTGGGAAAGCAGTGGAGGACGGCCCAAAGCTTTGGGACCCTGCACCCACGTGGGAGACCTGGAAGAGGTTCTTGGTTCCTGCCTTTGAATCGGTATAGCATCGGCTGTTGCACTTACTTGGGGAGTGAATCATTGGACGTAAGATCTTCCTCTCTGTCTCTCCTCCTCTCTGTATATCTGACTTTCCAATAAATAAAAAAATCTTAAAAAAAAAAAAAACCCACAATGTAGGGGTCTGTACTGTGGTGTAACAGGTAATGCTATCACTGTGGCACCAGCATCCCTGGTTCGAGTCCCAATTGCTCCATTTCCAATCCATTCCCCTGCTAAAATGCTTGAGAAAGCAGCAGTAGATAACCAGGTGGCTTGGACCCCCACAGTCCTGTTGAAGACCCAGAAGAAACTCTGGACTTCTAACTTTGTATAGGCCCAGCTCAGGCCATTGCAGCCACTTGAATGAACTCTGCCTTTCAAATAAATAAATAAATCATTTGTAAAAGAAAACAGTATAACATTTTTCACTTACTAAAACACTGAGAGCATGTTTTGATGAACTAATCAGATTCCTATGTTTCTTCAAGAAAATCCAAAAAAGTATTTAGAAAAGCTTTCCTTCTATATATACCAATAAAAGGAAAAAAACTCAATACTTTTGACACCAGATCTGTGGAATTTTTTTTTCCATACCAGCAGTTCAATTCAATTCTGACGCTGTCTACAAGGAGTTATACAGAGCCCACAGGTTAAGGGTGGAGTCCCGTAAGACTGACCCCACTTTAGCCACTGATCCAAAGTGCAGTCGCCTGTCTTCCTGAAGAGTCTTTGACCTATTTCTTCGTATTCATTCATTTGTTACAACAACTCACAGAGAAAAAGAGTTCATTAACTAGATTACTAGTTACTCAGGAATACCCAGCCGAGAGATGCACAGAACAAGTGCATGGAGGGATCGTGGATCACCCCTGCCCTCTCTGGATGCCCTCTGCGCAGTGCCTGCTTGTGTTCACAATCTGGACGTTCTCTGAATCACGTCCTTTTTTGGATTTTGTGGCAGTTCCATTATGTAGGCATGATGTGCGTGATTGGTGACTAAGTTATCTCCTTCTGCTTCTTCCTCTCCCTGCCCAGGGGTAGGGGTCCATGGGACAGAAAGTTGCAACCCTTTAACCACATGGTTGATTTCCTACAACCAGCATCCTCTAAATAACTTCAGGATTTGCTTGAACCTCACAAGGCATTTATCATTTAAATCCTGATTTTTCTGCTTACTGCGTGTGGAGCTGTGACCAAATTATGTGAGTTCTCTAAACCTTAGTTTTCTCATCTTCAGCATGCAGTGTGAGGCAGGCATTTGGCCTGGTATTAAGGTGGGCTCTGCTCTTGCTAAAGCAGATCGTGGGAGGCAGCAATGGTTCGAGTGTCTGGGTTCCTACTTCTTGTGTGGTAAACATGTATTAAGTTTCCAGCTCTGGTTTCAATCCTGCTATCATTGTGGGTGTCTGGTGATTGAGCCAATGGATAGAACTACTTTTTTCTGTGCTAAATAAAATATTTTAAAATCGAAAAAAATACATAGATATCCTTAAAGGCAAACATATTAACATGAAATTTAAAAACCTGCATCTAAAATGAAGCAAATTAGCAAAAGTACAAAACAATGGGTGAAGGCCATTCCTTGAATGATTTGCACAAGCAAACAGTAAATATTTTGTTCCCGCTTGAGGAAATTAAAGCAAACATGAAGTCTAAAGCAATAACAAAACAGAACAAGATAAAAAGACCACAGTAATAAGGTGAAACAACAGCTGCGGTAACTAGAGGAAATAAATTAAGGAGAAAGATAATTACAGAAATTAAAAGCACCTGAGAAACTCGAAGTGCAGCAGTGACATTACTGAAAATGAAATAGCTATGCTGTTGGCAGTCTTGAGAAAAGGTATCTAGAATGAAAGCTGAATGACAAGAAAGTGCGGGAGAGAGGTCTGCAACGATGTTTGAGCATGTGCTGGAAAGCATTGCTGAACTCAAGACCCAAACCTGAGCAGCAAAGACCTTGTTACACATCCGGCGAAGTTAATTAAAAACAGTAAATACTAGCATACCCCCCAGAAGTGATCACTTTACAAGATCCAACACAAATGTGTACAGCTTCCAGATATTAAAATGAACTGATTAAGATTTATTATTATTGAATAGGCAGATCAGATTTTCGGAGATAAGGAGTGGCAAAAAGATCTATCTGTTCGTTAATTCCCCAAGCAGCCACAATAGCTGAAGCCAAGCTGATCCAAAGCCAGGAGACAGGAGCTTCTTCCAGGTCTCCCACACAAGTCCAAGGTCCCCAGACCTTGGGCCATCCTCTACTGCTTTGCCAGGCCACCAGCAGAGAGCTGGATGGGAAGTGGAGCAGCTGGGAAACAAACCGGAGCCCATATGGGATTCCACTGCTTGCAAGGAGGATTGTCATTGAACCATCATACTAAACCCTATAATAATTGGATTTTAAACAGTGGGGCCAACAGGATTCAGAATAGAACTAGGTGTGTGTGTGTGAGGGAGAGAGAGAGAGAGAGAGAGAGAAAGGACTAACATGGTGGTATGGAAGCTTCTTAGGCATTCCTATATAACTGTTGCCTCCGAACCTGATCAGGAGCTTGTAGTACACAGAGCCAGCCATCAGGGAGGGGCCGTGGATGTCTAGTGGAGAGAAGCAAATGCAGAGGGGAGTCCCTGAGGACCTCCACAGGGCAGAAGCATAGGCAGCTCTTAGAGGTTGCTTCCCAGGCCTGAGCACGCTCACCTTCCCAGAGCATCCACGGGAGCCCGGTACAGGTGTTGGCCTGAGAGCTGACAAGCTGAGCCGGCAGAAAAACAACTACTCATCTAACCTGAAAATGCTCCGGCTTCCCTTCTGTCTTCCAATCCCTACAGGAATCCCTCCTGTGGGCCACCTGGGTCAGAAACATACAGGGAAGGAGATTCTGGACTCTGTATTTCAGCTGGGGCAAGTCAACACATGACAACGACACTGCTGTTTACCCCTTATCAACCCAGTACCCAGGCCTGTTCCCTTAAATCATACTTAATTTCTGTATAAACACAACAACCAAGTCATGCTCCTGCTTGACATGACACTACTGTCCTTTAAAAAAACAAGACAAAAGACTGGCTAATTTGAAAGGCAGTGATAGAGAAAGCAAGATACATAGAGGGCTTTTCATCTGCTAGTTCACTTTCTAAATATCCATAATCTCACAGCTTCCAGTGAGGGCCTTGTGGCTGGCATCGCATGGTGAGAGAAGATGCTGGACAAAGCTTTGGAGCCACACTTCCTTTATTGCAGCGCCCTCTGGTGGATATAATCTGGTCCCAGGACAGTGATCCTAGCTTGAGTCCTGCAGCTAGCAACGCCCCCTCCCCTCATCATGAGGGCTCCTCCCACTAGGCCCTTCTCCCAACACTGCCACACTGAGTCCAGTCTTGGTGAGTGGACAGCCCTGTTGCTGAACATCAATCCCTGCTTTCAAGGTTACTGTGTTCAGCAGTCCACACAAGTTGCTAGAAGGTGCTGATGTCCACAGATGGATCTTTTGGTCCACTGATCATCATTAGGCCTCTGCATGCATCACCCTCATTCCATTTCAGAATGCTGGCTCAAGTCCCAGCTACTCTGCTTCCATCCAGTTTCCTGTCAATATACCTCAGGAGGCAGCCAGTGGTGGCCCATCCATGTGGTAAACTCAAATGGAGTTCCTGGCTCCTGGCTTCTGCCTGACCTCACCAGGGCATTTGGGGAGTGAACCAGCATTTGGAAACTTTCTGTCACTCTGCCTTTCAAATAAACTTTTTTTTTTATCTCCCTTTAGACTTTGGTGAGCATTCATGTGGAGCACAAATATTTTCATATTTTGCCTTTTAGAGTGATCTATCCTTAGAACTTTGTCCCTAGCCCTGCTTGTCCCACTCATGTTCCTCCCAAGTCTGACTATCCAACCAAACCATGATTTGATGCAAACCAATTCTTCTGTCCATCTTCCCTTCCAGGCAAAGTTAACACCCAACACATTGCTGTAAGTTCTGTCTGCTAATAGGATTTCCACTCTTTCAGGGCTGTCCCAGAGGGGTGCCGTTTCAATTGACGCATGCACAGTGTGTAAAACTACCTGTAAGCCACGTCTGAGTGGCCTTCCCCGTGAAGTGTGGCCTGACAGGGTCATAGAGCAGAGACAGGGTCCATGTGCAAGTCTCAGAATTCATGATGCAATCTTGGGACAAGATTAGCCTCAGACAGGATGAAAAGGCTGCTTCTCGTGGCCAAAAGGGTTGGAGGTCCCCAGCTTCACTGGAATCTGCCCCTATGATCCATCCCAACACTCAGAATCACATTCCCTCCCAACAGAAGAGTTCCCTGTGCAGCTGGGAATTCAGTTTGTGCTGTGATTCAGAATTTGACCTGTTGATTCACCAGGACTGACGAACTGCAGGGGCATAGCTCAGTGGTTAAGATGCTGCCTAGAAGGTCTGTTTTCCCTATTGGAGCGTCTGGGTTCTAGGTGTGGCTTTGATCCCAATCCCATAGTCTTACTAATGTGCAGCCCAGGAGATGGCAGGTGAAAGTCCAAGTACCTGAGTCCCTGTCACCCACATGGGAGGTCTGGACTGAGGTCCTTGCTTCCAGCTACAGCCCAAGGCAGTGTTCACTGTGACCATTTGGGGGGTGAACCAGTGAATAGGGGAGCTCTGCCCCTCATTTAAAATACATACATAAAGTCTTTCTTAATAAAAATTTCAAAGAAATATGGCATTGCTCTAGGTAAGGGTGGGTGTCTTGCAGAGTCATTAAGACACTGCTTGGAGTGCTAGCTTCCCATATCAGATTTGCTGGATTTAAATTCTACCTCTGCTTCCAATGCCAGCTTCCCGATGGTGCACACCCTGCGAGGCAGAAGGTGACTGGGTCTCTGCCACCTATGCGGGAAACCAGAGAGAGTTCTGGACTCCTGACATTGACCCAGTCCTCACTATTGTTGGATTTGGTGGGGAGGGAAGTGGTAGAATAAGTCCTTGGTCCAAACAACTATACTTCTGTGAGTTTATCATTAGGGAATAACAAAGGATATGCACACACATAATTATCAGGGCGAATCACAGAGCACTGTTTACAACTAGGATGAAGCAGAAATTACTTGTGGGAAACAACTGGGGCTACAGTAAATAAATAGTGTCACAACCATAACACAGAACGCTCAGCAATCACTCAACTGTCACAGAATGTTTATTGACATGAAAGGCGCTTGGGCATAGTGATGTGTGGACAAAGCAGATGGTACAATAACATGCAGGGTGTGACAGTTCGATTTTTGTAAAAAAAAAATGTATATATATATATATATATATATAGCAAAAAAAAAAAAAAATCTGCTATGGTTCCTGCAACATTGGTAATGGTGCCTGTCCCTGACAGGAGAACATGAGTGTTTATTTTGTTTACCTCAATTTCCCACTCTGTACAAATCATTCGTCATATGGAAAAGTTAATCTATTATAATACTTCATTCCGATGAAAACAAATCCATTTTGTAAGAACCCAGGTTTTCTTCAGAAGCAGGAATGATTTCCAAGTTGCCCTGGGGCAGCACTTTATCCTCTGCTGAGGCTGAGGCAGGGATGTCCCAAGCACAGCCTAACGTCAGACTCCAGGACCAAGGCTGCCTCCCACAGCTCCAGGGGCGTGAATTCAGCTCCTGCATTGAGGCCAAGCCAGCTCATCTCCCACTTTCAATCCTACTCCTGCTGAGTGACCAGCTTCATCATCTTCAGAGCCATGTCCCCTTGGTCAGAAGGGACCTAGAAATAAGCATATCTGTGTTAGTGCTCCTGTGCAGCCCTGGGACTGGAGTCAGGAGCAACATCCTGAAACCTTGTCCCCAGGGGGCTGGCACTGCGGTGTAGTGAGTTAAGGCAGCACTTGTGGTACTGCAACATCCCACTTCAGAGCAATGGTTCAGAGTCACAGCTAGTCTGCTTCCAGTCCAGCTTCCTGCTAGTGTACTTGGGAAAGCAGCAGATGATGGCCCCAGGGACATGGGCAGGAGCTCTCCCACACGAGTAGCAGGGACCCATGTCTTTGGGCCATGAGCTCCCAGGATGTGCCTTAGGCAGGAAGCTGGATTGGAAGCCTTGACTCAAACAGGCACTTCCATATAAGCTGTGGGTCTTAATCACTGCACCACATGCCTACCCCTAGGATAAATTCTTTGAAATCTCTATTCCCAACTATCATCAAAAGTGGTCTCAAATTCTTCGTGACAAAGAGGGAGGAGGGTAGATGGTGTCCCAGGTATGAATTCTCCCAGCTCCATGTTCTCCAAGACAGAGAACTCAGAGTTCCCAGAAGGCACAGGTGCAGCAGCAGGCCTCTCTAAAATGATTCAATTAGAGAGGAAGTGGTTAGAGGATGACTTCAGAACAAGGGCTATTTTAAGGTTGTCCCCAACTGATCTGTTCTGTAGATACCAAAACAAGAGGAAATAGACCTGAACTGCGGCACCGAAGTGAGCAAAGGAGTGTCAGGTTAGCTTGGTCTGTGCACTCCCCCACCTGCCCGCTGCTTGCCTCTTGGGATTTGTTTTATCCTGGAACAAAAGCTGACACTCTTTCTCACCATGTGGCCAGCTCGTAGAATCCAGTAGAAAGCCAGGTTCTTGTAGGACTTGACAAAAGCTGACGTCTCAGAGGACTTAGGGTCACTGTAGAGGGCCTTCCACCTCAGCTGGTTGAATTTAGGCAGTTCTGGCCACTTCAGCTTCCGCAGCCATGCCTCCTGACCTGATTGTTGGGAGACAAAGAGAAGGACCTGACATTAACGGCTAGTGGGTTTGTGGAGGAATGAAGGGAGCTAAAAATCTAGGCCCTGTAACTTGGTGTTGCCCAAATGATTATATGCAAAAATTTCACAGAAATCTTGTTAAAATGCAAATTCTGACTCAGTGGTTCGGGGGCGTAGACATGAGCGTCTGCATTTTTCACCAGGTACCCTTTGAGACTAAAGCTGGCATTTAGAAACCTAACAGCTGTGAAGCTATTTTTACCTGACCCTCCCACCACCATCTGCTCACGAGAAGGGGACCCAGGGACCTCTGGAGACAGGAGTGGCAGGAAGAACAAGAAATCTCAGGACTGAGTCAGGACATGAATGCCACTTGAGCAGGTGTGGGAGCCCTGCAGAAGCTTTCAGCCATCCTTAGCACCTTGGTGTACAGGTACAAGTCACAGCCTCAAGACCAACACGTTGGAGGCCTTGCAGCTCGTCCCACGGAATCGCCTGCACATGTGCCACCGAGTCAACTCCTACCCATGGTGTCCACGATGAGGTCGAGCTGGCCGTTATACACAGTCACATTGACCCCGGCTTCCAGCAACTCATCCACAATGCTAATGACCGGCTTCATGAAGTCCCCCTCCATGTTCAGGAAGACATCAGAGGCTTGGGCTGCACAAGGGAAAGAAGGCTGAGGCCATTACTTAAAATATGTCAGAACATGAAGTTTCCCAGGCTCCATTACCCAACAGTAACCATGATGCAGTACCTAAGAAAGCCTCAATGTATGACAGCTCCCAAGTGTATCCATCCCTCGAAGCTCCTGATATCATATTACTTTTTATGCAATCTAATTAACTTTTCTTCATTTCTTAAAAAAAAAAAAATCAAGAGGTGAGGGGGGCCCGGCGGCATGGCCTAGCAGCTAAAGTCCTCGCCTTGAATGTACCGGGATCCCATATGGGCACTGGTTCTAATCCTGGCTGCTCCACTTCCCATCCAGCTCCCTGCTTGTGGCCTGGGAAAGCAGCTAAGGACAGCCCAAAGCTTTGGGACCCTGCACCCACGTGGGAGAGCTGGAAAAGGTTCCTGGTCCCTGGCTTCGGATCGGCACAGTACAGGCCATTGCGGTCACTTAGGGAATTAATCATCGGACGAAAGATCTTCCTCTCTGTCTCTCCTCTCTGTATATCTGACTTTGTAATAAAAATTAAAAAAAAAAAAGCGGTGAGGGGAAATGAGGAGACCAGATTAGCCCTCTGGTCCTAATAAGGCAGGACCAGAGTCAAGTCTTGCTGTGGGACCATCCAACGCCACAGCTTTGGGTTATCTTGGGCACAAATGAAGCAAAACCCTCCTCCTGGAATGTTTTCCCTCCAAAAGTCTATAATTTCTGCTTGCACGAGGTCTCTCTGTAGGACTAGGTAGGAACTTATCCAGCATTTCCACCTAGACTTGGCCTCGATTGACTCCGGCGGGTTCGATTGACTCCGGCGTTTCTCAGCACGGTCCTGAGAGAACAATGTGACAGATGCCCCACCACACCCAGCCTCGGGATGTCTGGGAGGCCAGCCAGAGAGAGTTACTAGAAACCTGTCCAAACACATAGGCGAGTCTGGTTCCTGCAAAGGAGCTTGGCTAGAAATCACACCTGCAGCCAGCCGTGGCCTTGGGCATAGTTTTCAGAACTTAACTTTCATCATGAAAAATGCCAAACTGATACAAAAGTAATGAGAAGAGTATTGGAAACCCCATGCACCAAAGCAGACTCCAACAATTATGGACTTGAAAGCAGTCACATGTCATTTCTTTCCCCATTCAGTGCCTCAGCAACTCGGTATTCTGACCCTGTTTGGGCCCGCTGTTATCTCAGTATCTGCTTTCTCATCCTTGCAGTGTGAATAAGGACACTGTTTTATCCGTAACAGTCTATCCCCACCAGGAAAACCCATCCTACACATTCAGACCTCTGTATCTGCACCTACCTCCCCAGGAGAACTCCTCGGGAATAATTTTGAGTTTCTTTTTGATAGGACCATTCATGAGGCGACTTAAGGCATCTCCATGCAGGTGTCTTACATGACGCTGACACAGACGATCTGAAAACAAAATAAACTGGATGTAGTGATTTACAGGACAACTTTTAAAAAAAACACATATTTACTCATTTATTTCAAAGGCAGATTAACAGAGGGAAAGGATGAAAATTTTTTCATTTGCTGGTTCAGTCCTCAAATGGCTACAATGACCAGGGCTAGGTCAGGCCAAAGCCAGGAGCCCAGAACGCCATCCTGCTCTCCCATGTGGGTGGCCTGGGCCCCAACTACTTGGGCCATCCTCTACTGCTTTTCCTGGAGCATCAGCAGGGACCAGCATCAGAAGCAGAACAGAGAGGACTCCGACCGGTGCTCAGATATGGGATGCTCGTGTCATAAGAAGTGGCTTAATTTGGGCCCAGCACTGTACCTTAGTGGCTAAAGTCCTCAACTTACATGCTCCAGGATCCCATATATGCACCAGTTCATATCCCAGCTGTTCCACTTCCCTTCCAGCTCCCTGCTTGTAGCCTGGGAAAAACAGCTGAGGATAGCCAAGGCCTTGGGACCTTGTACCCACGTGGAAGACCTAGAGGAAGTTCCTGGCTCCTGGCTTCAGATCGGATCGGTTCTAGCCCTGTGGCCACTTGGGGAGTGAACTAGCAGATGGAAGATCTTTCTATCCTTCTCTCTGCAAATCTGATTTTCCAATAAAATAAAATGAATCTTGAAAAAAAAAACCAGAAGTGACTTAATTTGCTGTGTTACAATACCAGCCTCAATGGGGCATCCCTTTCATGCAGCCAGGGACATGAGGCAGTCAGAAGGAGGGTTATAGTTGAAAGAATGGGGAGTGTCATTGTGACGCACCCAGATGGAAGAAGAAAAGACTGTTTTCAAAGTGGAAGGCTTGTTAGTGTAGACTGCTGCACTCTATGCTCCTGGGGACTGCTGAGGCAATCCAGAAGGTCCAAAGAAAATCAGCTACAGGATGGTCTTGGGGCACACTCCACACTGGAGTGCCTGGGTTTGAGTCCTGGCTCCACCCCAATCTAGGAAGCAGCTGATGATGTCATAAGTACACAGGTTCTTGCTACCCATGAGGGAGACCTGGATAGAGTTCCTCTAGGTTCTTGGCTCAGACCCAGCAAATATGGGCATTTGGGAAGTGAGCTAGTGGATGGAAGATCTCTTTCTGTCCTTCCTTTTTGATTAAATAAATAAACTTTAAAAAAAAACAATTAAGAAGCAGAAGGTAGGGCACCCTTAATATGCCTCTTATGGAAGAATGCCAGGCACTGCATCCCAAGTGAAGCTAGGTCAGCTACAATACAACTAAATGCAGCCTTGACAATGGACTTGGCTTCTAAATTTCAGAATCACCATACTGAAAGAAGCCAAGTACAGAAGACTACTGTTTAGTTTCATTTACAAAAAAAAAAAAAAAAAAAAAAAAAAAAAAAAAAAGTGCAGAAATGGCAAATCTAGGCAGAGAAAGCAATTCAGGACTGCCTTGGACTGGCTTGAGAGCTGACTGCAAACACCTGGGGCCTTTTGGGGGTAATGGAAATGTCGTAAAAGTGGATTGTGCCTACAATCACACAGCTCCATGAATACACACACACACACACAAAAAAACACTGAATCAATGCACTGAATATGGGTGAATTTTATAACATATTAGAGTCTAATGAAGCTTTAAACCACAGGTTACTTCTCACAGAGGCAAGAGTAGCATTTAAAGACATAAACATCCACTCACCCAAGTGGCTCTGGATAAAATCCAGACTGGATTCCATGGAAGACATGGGAGAATCTTTAGTTAAGATGTTGTAGAAGTTCACCCCATCCGTGTTCTGCAATGCAAGAGCGTAAATTTCTGTTGCTTTCTTTCTCTATTGCTCCATCATCAGCACTACAATACCCATGAGCACCTGGTTCTCTGTCTTATCCAAGGACAGCTTCCATTCTATAAATGTGCTTGGACCAGAAAAGATGCAGCTCTGAAGGCCTAGGAACCAGCTGCATCAGTCTGCTCTACTCCAAGTGTTGCATGCCCATTGGAGCAGAGCTCAGGAGCTGCAGGAGAGACCCACGTATCCAAGTTCATGGCCAGTATATCCCTCTCATCTGGATCACTGGAATCAGAAAGTTACTTGGAAAGGATCCAAAAAAGACATCTTGTCTCTAAACCACACACTCAGCTCTGCCAGATACAGCCTTTCTTATGGAATCCATTCACTGAGTCAAGGACAAGCTGGTCTTGAAGGCCTGGGCACCATTCTGACCTCGTCAGGGCCAATGCATCAATACTCAGACCCAGTAAAAGTATCTTGCAGGATGCAGTCATTAGTCCTTTCCATGAGAAGACTGAGGCTAGACCCCAATTCTGACAACAACAACCAAGGGTTCTGTACCCACAGAAAAGAGCGAAGCAGGGTGTGTCCCCTTTTACCTTCTCAATGACCATTTCTGCTTTCTGCCACAGCTGTGTGGCTTCCTTGTAATACCCCTTATTTATGGCATCCAGGACTTCCTCGGCAACACTAGACACCTCTGCCAGACCTTTGTCATCCAGAAGAGACTGGAACACAAAGCAAGAACAGAAGGGCCCACTTGACTTGGGAACATAAGGCCAGTAGAAGAGCAAGTAGATGGAGAAAGGGGAGCTCACCCAGGAAAGTGTACTGTTGGCGGCAGGGATTAGGCCTTGTGGTTAAGCCTGCCGTGTCTCATGTCCCACCTGGGTTCAGTATGTGGCTGGCTCCTGAACCCAGCTTTCTGCATGTAATACAGCCTTGGTAGGCAGCAAGGAAGGCTCAGGTGGCTGAGTCCCTACCACCCTTTTGGGAAACTGGAACTGCCTTCCTGGCTTTTATCCTGGCCCAGCCCCAGCTGTTACGGGTTTTGGGGGAGTAAACTCGTAAGTGAGAGTTTTCTGAGAATCCCTGTGCTTCTGACACCAAAAATGTATCATTACACGGCACATATGAGGGCACTCTGTAAAGTCTGTGGGGAGAAAAGGAGATGAAAAGATATTGCCTTTGCTGCAAAACTTTTTTGAAATCTATTCATGTTTGTTCCATGATGCACTTTAATGACCTTTTTGAAGTAATATCTTTATATTTACTGATGATAAAAATATACCAAAATGCTAAGTAGATCAAGATGGTGGGTGTGTGGGTGCTCATAGCAACCTTTTGTGCATATTTGAAAGTTTCATGAAAATGGGAAAATGTAAAATAGAGTATATGTATTGATTTGCTTAAAAATTTTTTCCCCAAAATCAGCTTTCTCAGGGACTCTGATGTGAAGTGGACTGAGTCTGAAGAGCAGAAACACCACATGTGCAAACTCACTAAACTTGTTCACTGCTGGGGACATAGCCAAAGGAGATTGGTTGGATCACTTACAATGGAGGGTACAGAGATGAGGACCCATCTACTTACCATGCTGTACAGGTAAGGTCCCCAGGACAGCACTGAATCTAAGAAAAACCACAGCAATACAGATTAGGTGTCATGGTTTTACTTTCCAAAGAAAAACCTAACTGGCTTCCCTCCAAAACAAAGGCACACAAAACTCCATGGCCTTGGGCATGAAGGTCATAACTCATTAAAGCCCAAGCATGAGACAGACTGGTGTCCTGGTGGCTTGAAGGTGAGATGAGGATGTAAAGCCACCAGCTTTGAGGGCTGATCAATCTGGCCTGATTCAGACCCAGCAAATGAGGCAATGACATCCCCTGGGCAGGGAGTCGGGTGTAGGAGGAGGTACTAAACCACAGACTTCTAGGCTTTCTGATAGCTTCAGATCTGTCTCCAGCCTTATGTTTCTGCTCTGCATCCTGTTTGTGTCTCCAACTTGAAGACTTAGCTTCTGCCAGAAGACTAATGAGTTTGTAAGTCAAGTGTCTGTGGTGATACAGCCAATTGATTCATTTTTATTCCACAAGCATTGAGAATTTACTAAGGGTTTAAAAAGGGGTAGGTGTTTGGCACAGCCAGTTAAGATGCCATTGGCATGCCTACATGCCATATGAGAGCGCCAAATTTAGGTGCTAATTCTGCTTCCAACTTCCTGCTAATACACACCTCAAGAGGCAGCAGATGGGGGCCAGTGCGTTGGCTTAACTGGCTAACCTTCCACCTCCAAGCGCTGGCATCCCACATGGGTGCCAGGTTTGTGCCCTAACTGCCCTGCTTCCCATCCAGGCAGCAGAGGATGGCCCAAAGCCTTGGGACCCTGTACCCACATGGGAGACCCAGAAGAAGCTCTGGGCTGCTGGTTTTGGATGGACTCAGCTCCAAAAAAAGAGGCAATAGATGATGGCTGGAATACTTAGATCTCTTCCACCCAATGGAAGACCAGGATAGTTCCAACTCCTGGTTTTGGTCTGTCCTGGATATTACAGATGTTTGGGAAGTGAATTAATGAAGACAAGATCTCTCTCTCTCTTTTTAAAACAAAATAATGCATGAAACATAAGCTTGAGAAGATACAAATCTGAGTAATATAATGCCTGCTGTCAATGAGTACAGTTGAGCTGGTTTGGCAAGTTCACAACTACTACATTACTAGGTAAGACAGGAACCAGAGACGTGCCAGCAAAAAGTCTCCAGGGCCTCATATCTTAGAGTACACAGGAGTATGGCATTCCTTTGCGCGTGTGTGTGTGTGTATTATGTCACTTATTTGGAAGGTTTCAGTTACTTTCCAAGTCCAAGTAGCTCAAAATAAGCTCCCAATAACCACAGTTCGGCAGCATTTTTATCTAGATTATCACACAAAAGAAATGTTTTCCTGAGAAAATACTTGTGGAGTTAATGCCAAATGTAACACATTTTTGATAATGATAGGACTTCTCAGAACCTTTATTGTGCCTTTCCAATTTAAGAACAAAAAAAGAGGCAGTAGACGATGACTTAAATACTTGGATCTCTTCCACCCATTGGAAGACCAGGATAGTTCCCAACTTCTGGCTTTGGCCTGTCCCAGCTCTGGATATTACATGGCAGAGGTGGGCCAGTGTTGAGCACTTCCAGAGCCTAGGAGGGCACAGAGCCTCTGCCCAGCACCTCACTGCAGTGGTATTCCTTAGGCACTGAGACAGGCAGTCACACTGGCCCCTAGGACCTACCTCTCGGTCACCTCTCCAACTTAACCTCATGCCTGTGCCTCAGTTTCTTCAACTACTGAATTGTTCATAAGTTTTCAGTACCTTCCATTCCCTGCTTGCTGTAGACCAAGCTTTGCAGGTCTGCCAATATCTTTTACAACTATTTGGCTCTTAGCTTGCCACCTCTAAACAGCCATAGATAATATATAAATGATGGGTATGGCTATATGCCAATAAAAATCTTAATTACCAAACCATGTGGCAGGACGAATTTCATTTGTGGATGATAATTTGCCAGCCGTTGAGGTAGACCGTCACTGTCCAACAGAACTTACTGGAACAATGGAAATGTTCCATGTAGGTATGGCCCAAAACAGTAGCCAGCAGCCACATGTCTTTACTGAGCCCTTAAAATATAGATGGCACCATTGAGACACTGAAATCCTATCTTTTTAAAATTTTAGTTAATTTAACTTCACATAGACACCTATGGCTCAGGGCTAACATACGGAAGTAGTCACATGTGGCTAGTGTCAGTGCAGGTCACGAATCTTTTGAAAACAGGAAGCATATCTGTGTACCCTGGCTTAAAATTTAGCACAGTGCTTTATCATTTAGCAAGCAGTGAACAACTGCTCATGGGAATCAATAGTTCTGCTTCCTCAAAGGGAACGCCTCTAGGATGGAGAAGTGAAACTTCTGCTAGATCTGGAAGGCTTGGGTTGAGATCTGGATAGATTCACAAATGGAAATGGGCCATGACAAGAAGACAAAGAGGTTCTGACGTAGCCAACAGCACTTTGCAAAGCCCCGAAGACACACTCACTGCTCTGGCAGAAGTGGTAGAGCACGATGGTTAAGTACATGGATTCCCAGCCCCTGCTACTTGAGACTGAATCCCAGCTCTGCAACTTCAGCTACGTGACTCTAGGATGGTTATTGAACGTCTCTTGAGTTTCATCAACTACAAAAGCAGAGTAACAACAGCATCCATCCCACAATTACATGCAATTAGCATGAGCAAAGTGCTTGCTGCTGTTGGGAAACAATGACGAGATCCTGAGAGCAACTGCAAGGGCTGGCGTCATGATTGTGGATCACAAACAGCTCTTACCTGTGCTCTAACAAGAATGCCCTGTTGTGAAAGTGCAAACTGCTGCATCACAAGACCTGCTGGTAACTTGGTTTTGGCATCCACATAGGTATCAAATCTGACAAGAAACTTACTGGATTCCCAGGTCCCTGGTCAAGGCTTCCTATAAAGTCCATCCAGGAAGGAGAAACATACGGCAGCTGCCCCGCCCCATGCTGGCTGGGTTTTATGCCATGTCAGTCCTACCCTGGGAATGCCATGTTTGAGGCAAGTAATCAACATTCCAAGCAGCAACCAAAAACGTTCACCTAGCGGTAAGCATTGTGCTACAGGAGGTTAGGCTGCCTCTTGGGACGTGCACGTACCATACAGGCTACTTGGTTCTAGTACTGGTCACTCTTCTGACCCAGTTTCCTGCTAACGTGCTAGGAGGCAGCAGATGATGGATCAAGTACGTGAGTCCCTGCCACCCATGAGGGAAACCTGGGTGGAGTTCCTGGCTCCTGGCTTTTGCCTGGCACATTCCCAATTCTTGTGGGCATTTGAGAAGTGAACCAGCAGACAGAAGTACATATGCTGGCTCTTGCTGTGTGTGTGTCTCTCTCTTTCAAATGCAGTTTTTTATCTTTAAAAAAAAAAAGACTATGATGATCCAGTAAGAAAAGGAAAATATTATATTGCCATTTAAAAAAAAATGATGCAGGACCAACACTGTGGCACAGCATCCCATATGGGCAGTGGTTCAAGTCCCGGCTGCTCCACTTTCCAATTCAGTTCCCTGTTAAAGTTCCTGGGAAAGCAGTAGAAGATAGCCCAAGTCCCTGTGTCCCTGCCATCCACATGAGAGACCCAGAAGAATCTCCTGGCTCCTGGCTCCTGGCTTTGGAGTAGCCCAGTTCCAACCATTACAGACATCTGGGGAATGAACCAATGGATGGAAGATATTTCTCTCTCTCTCCTCTCTGCATGTATGTGTGTCGTGTGTGTCCTTTAACTCGGCCTTTCAAATAAATAGATAAATCTGAATGGAGCTAGCTATTGGCAGCTCATGAGTAGGGGCCAGGAATGCCCCTGACAGACATGTGATAAGGCACAAAAAATTGTACAACCCACAATGTCAACAGTGCCAAAGTTGAGAAACCCTAAATTAGAGCTAGCCCCAAGATGATTTCAGATATGCAAAGCCACACCCTGGAAGCCTGCAACAAAGACAACTGCAGTCTTTGCTTCCAGCAAGGATTCTGAGATACGAAACTGCAAATTCAGTGAGCTGCAAGACCTGATGATAACCATGTCTCACCATCAAGATGCAACAGATTTCACCCCAATGCTCACACCAGGATCCAGAGCAGGCTGACAAGACCCCTGGCCCTTGTGCTGGGTCACACAGGCCAGAGTCTGATTCCTTCCTGGGCCACTCATTCTGAATGTCAAATGGTAAAAATGTCATCCTTTCTCTTCATTCTCTAGGATGTCCCCATCTCTAACATATGGTAAGAATCAAGTCAGAGGACTTGGCTCAGTCCTGAGTGGCACACAGCAGGTGTTCTGTGAATGAGTTCTCACTGCTTCTAGAGCCAACACATTCAGTGTTGATTTCTCTGAGGATCCAGAAATTTCTGCTGCTTGTGTGTTGATCTGGACAGTTCTTCCCAAAGTCCCAGGAAAGAATGAAGAGAGGAGGAATAAAGAAATACCTCCAGGGCCCGCCACGGAGGCCTAGTTGCTAAAGGCCTTGCCTCGCACACATGGGGATCCCACATGGGCATAGGTTCTAGTCCCAGCAGCTCCACTTCCCATCCAGCTCTCTGCTTGTGACTTGGGAAAGCAGTAGAGGATGACCCAAAGCCTTGAGACCCTGCACCCTGTGTGGGAGACATGGTAGAGACTCCTGGCTTCGGATTGGCTCAGCTCCGGCTGTTGGGGAGTGAATGATTGGATGAAGATCTTCCTCTCTGTATATCTGACTTTGCAATAAAAATTAAAATAAACCTTAAAAAAAAAAAAGAAATGCCTCCAAACTCTGTACTTACCAATGGGTGAGATCCAGGAGTCACCCAAGGCAACCCCAGAAAAATTGCACTTGATGGTCCCTTGCTGAACAGCCTAAAAAGAAACCAAAATAAATGTTTTCAGCAAGGAAACTCTGGGGTCTCCTTCCTTCCTTCACAGAGGGAGCAAGCCACACTAATATACTGGCTTTGCTAAGCACAGATGATGGCCGCCAGCCCCTTCCCAGATCTCTGGTATCACAGGACCACGGAGGGCAAAGCTGTCTCTTGCCGGTGCCATCTGCCAAGTAAGCAGAAGTGTCACAGTGTCTCTAACACAGGGTGCGGGGAGCATGTGCACAGGGCTGCTTGCAGCCCCCAGTCCTCTTCCAGAAGGCCCTCCTCTACGAAGTCCATGATTCCTCCCACAGTGTGCAGGGGGATCCTTGGGCCTAGCAGCCACTGCCAACTAACAGTCTCTGAAGGCCCAGGGCTTCCCCAGGGTGTCCTAGGGCGTGTGGTGCATACTTATGACTCTACTTGTTCCATTCATTTGAAAAGGAATTCATCTGCTCAGCAGGAAAAATTGCAAACAACCTAAGCATTTATTAGTAAAATGGGCTAATGAATTACGTTTGTTTTCTAGGTATCTGATGCAACTTTACGTATTATTATAGATTTAATCTTTGTTTGCATGTGCAAAACCTTATTCAAAGTATAGTCATTAGTGAGTATTTTAAAAACTGTTTTCTGTTCAAAATCACAACAGCCAAGTCATATTTTCTCTTACCTTATAAAGTTCTAGACCAATTCCAGCAGCCATTTTTCCTCCATAGGATTCGGAGAAAATGTAGAATGGAGTCGTCTAGCAAGAAAAGGAATTTACAAAGAATTAAACATCCTGAGTGATTGATCTCATGTTTCTATTTTAATGGCCAGACTGAACAAATTTGCTTTGTCTTTTGACTCCATTCCTTGGTATTATGTCTGACTAGAATACTAGTCATCAGTAGACCAGAATTATACTTTCCAGCCAAAAAATGTCTTTAGAAATGTCAGAAATGAGGGCCCGGCATGGTAGCTCAGTGGCTAGAGTCCTCGCCTTGCATGTGCCAAGATCCCATATGGGCACCGGTTCTAATCCTGGCAACCCCACTTCCCATCCAGTTCCCTGCTTGTAGCCTGGGAAAGCAGTCAAGGACAGCCCAAAGCTTTGGGACCATGTACCCGCGTGGGAGTCAGGGAAGAAGCTCTGGGCTCTTGACTTTGGATCGGCTCAGGTCCGGCTATTGTAGCTGCATGGAGAGTGAATCAACGGATGAAGATCTTCCTCTCTGTCTCTCCTCCTCCTCTCTGGATATCTGACTTTCCAATAAAAATTTAAAAATAAATCTTTAAAAAAAAAAGAAATGGCAGAAACAAAAAATCATAATGCAGTCTTGGAAATAGAACAATTTTCTTTAGAATCAGTCTGGACAGGGGCTGCTGTTATGACACTGTAGGTTAAATCGCTTCTTGGAACACCTACATCCCACATCAAAGTGTCAGTATGAATCCTGGCTCTTCCTTCCAATCCAGATTCCTTCTAATGTGCCAGAGAAGTGAGTGGAGGATGGCCAAGTATTTAGACCCCTATCTCCCACATGGGAAGCCTAGATGGAATCCTTGCTTCCTGGCTTCAGCCTCACCCAGCCTTAACTATTAAAGGCATTTGAGAAGTGAACCAGTGGATGGAAGCTCTCTGTCACTCTGCCTTTAAATTAAATAGATAAGCCTTTTTAAAATTATCATCTGGGCATGGAAGCCTTGGGAGAATTCATGGTTGCTCTGATAAATGCCATGCTACCACCACCTCTCTCCTTGTGTCGTTGCATACCTGAAATTCCTTGTGGCAATCGAAAAAGGTTTTCAACAGGACCATCATGTCCGAAGCCACCATTGCAAGGTCTTTGGCATAGGCAGTGCTCTTGTTCACGTAACTGAATCCCGTGCCCACAGGATTATCCACAAAGAGGAGACTGGCAGCCTGGAGCTGTGTGCCAGAGGAAAAGCAAATGCTGCAGTCAGTCGGCTGACAGCTTCGCCAAGTACAGCAAAGCCCTCATGGTGCACAGAGGCCACCCTGCTGCTTGAGGGAATTCTGAAAAGACACAGGATGGGAATAGAGATTGCAGCGAGAGAAGGAGAGACAAGAGGAAAAGATGAACACACAGGCAATCACAGTCTCCAAACTGGCTGTCCACATAACCCATGGGAGTGGGAAGAACCCCACAGTGTCAGTGAACAGTAACCTGGGCATGCGCGTGTGCTCCCAAGGTCTGACCATCAAGCACTGATTTTCTTCTGGATAAATCCGGCTGCCACACTGATCTGGCTTCCCTGTGCACGAAAGATGACTTTATTCTACTATTTCCATACTGAAATGTAGACAATCTCACATCTAGAAGGAGCCTCTTTGATAACTGAATTTAGTCATATCCTCTACTGGTCAAGAAATGCAACCCCAGTAAGGGCCGCCCACATATGTGAAAGGTAACACTGGGAAGGAAATGATAGCACCAGGACCAGAATCCAGGGCTCTCCACTGGGGCTCTTTGCCCCAGCCTTACTGCCTTCATAGCCCAGAGAAGCCTGTAGACAAGCCAGCAGGGTGCTGTGCTCTGCTACTGGAAGTAGCAAGTACATGAATGTTCCAGGCCAGTAGAACACTAACATGTACGTAGGCAAGACCAGATGGGTTGGCTCCTGATGACGGAGTAAGGCTACAGCAGGAACCCCAAGGACAGCAAAGAGCACCAGCAGCAACAGGTGCAGCTAAGGGAGGAGCAGAACAGCACAGGGCAAAGGAGGGCCATGGCATGGGGGGAAGCCCACAGTTGGTAAAGCCCCAGGCTACTGACTGTGGTTATGCCTCTGCTGTCTGACAGCCTGGGAATAGGGGCTGAGCCAGTTGATAATGGTGGGACTGACCCAAGGGTGGGGTTATAAGGGAGTGTAAAGAGAGAGGATAGGGGCCAGTGCTGTGGCTCAACAGGTTAATCCTTCATATTCAAGCACCAGCATCTCTTAGGGGTGGTGGTTCAGGTTCCAGCTGCTTCACTCCCCATCTAGCTCCTGCTTATGGCCTAGGAAGGCAGCAGAAGGAGGATGGCCCAAAACCTTGGGACTCTGAACCTACATGGGAGATCCAGACAAGGCTCCTGACTTCAGATCAATTCAGCTCCAGCTGTTGTGGGTGGGCACTTGGGGAGTGAACCAGATGGGAGATGGGAGATCTTTCTCTCTGTCTCTCCTTCTCTCTGTAAATCTGCCTTTCCAATAAAAATAAATAAATCTTAAAAGAGAGAAGGGGGGATAGGAAAGGAGATCAGGCAGAGCATCTGGCCAGAGGGAAGATGAGGGGGAAGTGATGCTAAGAATGAGGGGAAAGGATAGAGGCAGAGAACCCAGGAGACATCAGGAAGGAGACAAGGGCCATGAAGTCAGGATGCAAGGTGGGAGGCAAGAGGGATGGGAAAGAATTGGAAGTTGTGAACATGGGTGAGACTCTGGGTTTGCTCTACAGAGAGGACCAATATGAGGGCAGTTGGAGGATAGTGCTAGGGCACAATTCTGAAGGCAGATGGAGAGAAAGTGCTAGACAAAGGCAGGACAGACTGGGGTGGGCTAAGCTGTTCTGAGCATTGAGAGGAGCTGGGCTCCAGGCCTCAGGAAAGGTCAGCACGCAGAGCGGACCGCTGAATTTGTGGGTAGGCGGGGTGGGGCCCAGCTAGAGAATGGCCACCTGACAGTTCACTATACCCAGGTGGTTTTTCGTGGTTTGAGATCAGTGTCAAGAGGTCCAATTTCCTGGAAGTTTCCAAATCCAGTGCTGGAACCACCTGGACCACCCTGTGGAAAAAAACAAACACAAACCCAGAAGACCAAGTTAGCCAAATCTTAGTTATTACACTGGATGCCAGCATTCACTATATAGACAGCTTGTGATTTAATGAGAGCTGTATCAGCCTGCACAAAAAGTCATTTCTCAGCGAATCAGGGTCCTCAATACAGATCAGGTTCCATATCAGAGTGTCAGTCTGAATCCCAAGCACTCTACTTGTGATCCAGCTTCCTGCTAATCAGCCTGAGAAGGCAGCTGACGACTGTTCAAGGGCTTGGGCTCCTGCCACCCATGTTAGGGGCCTGGATGGAGCTCCAGGCTCCCTGCTTTGACCTGACCCAGCCTTGGCTGGTTCAGCTATTTGAGGAGTGAACCAACAGATGGAAGAGCTCAAGTTCCTTTGGTTTCTCTGGTGCTCTGCCTTTCAAATGCAGACAGGAAGTAAGGAAGAGGGCTGGGCTAAAGGTCTATCGCCTTCTGATTTAATGAGTGAGAGCCATGACCTGCTTGGGGGCTCCCCGACCTTTAGCACTGGAGGAGACCTTCATAAGCATCTCACCCTAACCCCCTCATTGCACAGATGTGAGGCCCTGGGCTACCAAGCAATTAGTGGCTCTCACAGGACTAGACCCTGGATCTCATGCCTCCCCATCTCCACACACTCCTCCAAGGGTAGGAGTCTCTCACCTCAGATTTCTAGAACGCCCAGACTCAGGGGAAGTTTTATCAAGCTGATAGTCTGGATATAATGTATCCCACAAAGGCATCCCATGGCAGGGAGCCCATCACCCTGTGCACATCCGGCGGCAGGGACAGACAGGACTCCGAACTAAAGGGGATCCCCACACTGAGAGATGCAGGAGTTCCCTGGCTCTGAAAGCTCTTCTGCTCCAGAGGATGAGCAGGAGGACAGAGAAGAGCAAAACAAGGCAGCCCAGGTGGACTCTCTGAGAGAGACGGGAGGGGGCTTCCCTGGAGAGGCGCAGGGGAAGGAGGCTGCTTTCCTGGACAGATCCAGGGAGCTGTGAGAACAGCACCACCAGCTGCAGTGAGGCGACAGGCCTGGTGTCCAGGACAAAAGGATGCAGCATCACTGTGCACAGCAGCTTGGAAAGGGAAAGGAGAAGAGGAGAGAAGTGAACCGCTCAGACAAAGCAGAAGCCGGGGCCAGAAGAAACAGACAGGGTAGAGTCAGGGATGAGGGGTAACGAGACAACTGCAAGGGGACCCAACACAGAGAACTGGCACCAACCACAGGTTAAAACTAGAAAGCCACAGATGCCTCTCTATGTCCACTTTTTAATCTCAGAATTTCCTATTAAGGAACTTAAAAGTGCACATTATAGATGGAGCTATGCATGGAAATTTATATTGACACCAGAAAAAAATATAGCTAGAAGGTCTCCAGCAGGTGAACAGTAAACCATTGTAACACTACCATAGAGTTACAGCCTCAAAACTGTTGTAGCACCCTTGAAAAATTCTCCTAATGCAATAAGCAACAGATTAAAACCAAGAACTTGAAGGTACCCTTGATTGGAAGCTGGGTCACTTATCCCCTAGTAGACTTAACTGGGCTTGAGACAGAAGCAAAGTGTAAGGGATGGGGGCAGCTGGGAGTTCTATGAGGAGAAAACCCATTTCCTGTTCTGTTTTCTGAGACCACAGTAATGGCAGATGACCACCTCCTGTCACTCCTCTCCCCTGGGATTCTCCCCACAACCACCAAAGCAAGGAGAAGCTGGCAAGAACATCCCATTATAAACTGCTTCCATATGGAACCCCAGAAGGGGGTGCTACCTAACCTGGGGCTATCCAGTGATTCTGACATATGGTAAATAAATCAGTGCTTCCCTGAAACACTTAAGTGCCTTGAAAATGTCCCTAAAATAGCCTGTTCTTCCACTCAGATGATGTGACCTACATTCTTAAAGACCTTCCACAGAGAAGTCAGTGTGTGGGTCCTCCCGAGGCTGCTAAGACAGACCTTTTCTTAATCTAAATTAATTGTCTATCTCAGTCATCAAGTTGTTCTTATTCCCCCACCCCCCTTTGGCTGGGGCTGGGGAGGGCGGGGATTGGAGGAGAGCAACTGTCTTCTGCTGATAACTTTCCAACAGCCTCTCAGCTCAGAAGGTGTCCTAAGGCCAGGTCACAAACTGCATGGTCCTGGGTGCTGAGCAGAGGATGCAGACACCAACCCGATGGGGTAGGGTTCACCCTCCTCCCACAACCCCCAGCATTTCCAGACCTTTCTGGGAAGCGGGCTGCCATTGACCAGATTTGGGAACAGTGAACTCATTCAAACCCAAGCTGAAAATGCTGGCAATCCCATTAAAACTACCCATTAATCCACTGGGTCAGTGTTCTGTCTCCGCCAGCAGCTCCAGTAGGGGGTGCACTCTGGAAGTCTATTTAAGTTTCCTTTTTATTTGAAAGGAAAGAGGAAGGGAGAGAGCTGCTGGTTCACTCCCCAAACGATCACAATAACAGGCCATCCCTGTCTGCGGGGCCACTAGCAGCGAGCAGGGTTGGAACAGGAGCTGCTGCCGTCACAGCAGTGTTACCCCCACCTGCGTGGGGCCTAAACTGTGGTTCCCGGCTCTTCTGTGGTCTCAGTGGCACCCTCTGCCTTTGCTGCCAGCTGGTGCCCAGTGCCAGGCACACCCCCCACTTTGCTGCTGCTCCCCTGCAGTCTGTGACCTGCACTGACCAATGGTACATGATGGGATGCTGGGGTATTACATGTAAGGCATCTGCCTTGGTGCCACCATCCCATATGGTACCAGTTCTAGTCCCGGCAGCTCTGCTTCCCCTCCGGCTCCCTGCCTGTGGCCTGGGAAAGCAGCGCAGGATGGCCCACAGCCTTGGGACTCTGCATCCACCTGGGAGACCCAGACACGCTCCTTGCTTCAGCCTGGCCCAGCCCTGGCTGGTGAAGCCATTTAGCAAGAGAACCAACATATGGAAGATCATGTCACCCTCTGTTGTAATTCTGCCTCTCAAACACAAAGAAGTAAATCTTTTAAAAAATAAACAAAAATAATTTTTTTTAAAAAACTACCCATTAAAACTAATCCAATTAAAACTATTCCACCCCATCTCACGCTCCAAAATGCAGTGTTTTTCAAACTATTTCACAGAGAGCCCAGAAAGTATCCCCAGAGGGTAACCAGCAACAAATATGAACTTTAGTCTGAGTGTGAAAAAAAAAGTTGTGCCAATTAATAAATAACGAGGTTGGAAACCAAGATCCAGAGAAAGCCATGCTGTGGCCACCAGCAAGGTTCTGCCAGCACGCTGTACCTTGCCCTCCAGCTGCTTGCAGTGGACAGGTTGCCCTGAGCCCTCTTTTTATCTGCATTCCTGGGCTGAGCCTCACCTCCAGCCATGGGCACCTCTGATGACACTCTGAGAGAAAGGCCCTGCCCTGAGAACAGCTCATCCTCATTGCATCTTGCCAGGAAGCCTGGGCCCTGAGAGGCTGCCCATGAACACTGGTTTGTGGGCAGGAAGTCTCATTCCCATACCAGGTAGCTGCAGGCCAGGGTTGCCCTATTTACTGGTAAGTGACCTGGAACCTGGGCGGGGCCCAGGGCTGAAGCAAGACCCTGTTCCTCAACCCCTCCCTAGAGACAGGCCCTTCCGGTAGGTGTGGGCCACCTCTGGACACATACTTCAGCAATGCCAGGAAGGGTCCAGTGGCTCTCCCAATGGGCCCTTCAACCAGCACGCAGCCTGTAGTGCTGCACTCAGAGCTCTTTAAAGTGCAAGCACATGTAGGGGAAAGGGTGGAGCTCAGCATTCACACTAAGATACAAAGGCTGGTGACTAGCGGTCCCTTCACACAGTGAGCTTTTCTGGGGTGAAGAAGTGAGCTTCAGGGCAGTTATCGGGGTGCAGCACTATTTGGGATGCCCCATCCCATATCAGAGTACAGTGCAAGTCCTACTTGCTCTGTTTCCAATCAGGCTGATGTATCCTAGAAGGTAGATAATGGCTCAGGTACTTGGGTCCCTGCCATCCCCATGGGAGACCTGGACAGAACTCAAGTCTCCTGACTTCAACCTGGCCCAGCCCTGGCTATTGCAGTCATTTGGGAAGTTAAGCAGCTGATGGAAAATCTCCCTGTTCTTTCTGTCTAATCTGCCTTTCAAGTAAATGAAAAATAAGCCAGTTTTTTTTTTTTTTTTTTAAAGTAAGGGCCCAGCAAAGGACTATAATGAATGAAAGCAAAAGCAGCCTTGCTTTAAAACCTTTCAGAAGTCTTATGAGTAGGGATACACAGATGCAACACCGAGAGCCTCACCCTCCATGCAGGCTTCCTAGGCTAGCATTGCCCCAGGAGGATGCTGCCTACCACTCCCCACTCCGGCCTGGCTGCGGAGCCCTGAAGAATGAAGTGGGGAAGTCCTGGCCTCAAGCTAAGGGCATACAAGGAAACCACCTTACCTGCAGCCACATGACCAGGGGCAGTTCTGAGAAGTTCTTGCAGGGGTGGGTGGCATAATAGAGCCACCAAAACATGTGGGCATCCTGGCGGACGGTCACGTAGTCCCACACTTCCTTGCCCTCCTCTGTGGGACCATCAGTGACAGCTCCTGCAACATAAGCTCAGGTTCATTGTCCTGAAGAACGCTGCTGGCACAGGTCCCAGCCTAGTGGATATGGCCATGCTGGGTTGGACATGACTGGTTTTATGTTTCAGACCATTTACTCACCCAAATCTACAGAAAAAAAAAAAAAAGAAGAAGAAGAAAAAAGAAAAGAATTCTAAGCTATGAGAAAAGGAACCAGAGTAACACAGGAGGCAGTAGGTTTTTAACCTTTTTCTCTCCCATCTTTCTGTAACCGTTGAACACTTTTACAGCTTTGTAAAACTGAGGAGTTCAAGACTATTTGAGGGCAAAAAAAATTACTATCTCAAAATGTAACATACTACTTTTTAGTATCACATAGGATACCTGGTTAAGGACTCAACACGTATTAGTGGGACTAAACCTACTCAATATATGGTGCCATCACTACTGTTAACTTTTCTGGAAGAAAAAAGTCAAAATTTCAGTTCTGTGAACATTATAAGCTAAAATGAATTCTAAGTAGACTAAGTATTAAATTCAAATATTAGAAATAACTACAAAAATACATAATCAGCCCTCCAGATCCACACAGTTGACTAACCTCGGATCAAGAATATTTGAAGGGGCAGGCGTGGTCCAGTGAGTTAAGCTGCCGCTTAGGACTCCTACCTTCCACACTACAGTGCCAATTCAAATCCCAGCCATTCCACTTCCAACCCAGCTCCTGCAAATGCACCTGGGAACCAGCAGATGGCGGCTCAAGTCCTTGAGTTCCTGCCACCCCCACTGGAAACCTGGAGGGAGCTCCTGGTCCCTGGCTTCGGCCTGGTCCATCTCAAGCTGTGGTCAGAATTTGGAATGCTCTATGTATCTCACTGTGTTCATTCTACCTTTTAAAAAAATTTTGAAGCTAAAAATAAAAACAATGAAATAATACAAATATAGCACAGCAACCATTTACACTGCATTTACATTTTTAGAATTAAACTAAGCTAAAGAAAATTTAAAGTATACAGGAGGATGCATGCAGGTTATATACACATAGTACCCCATTTTATATGAGAGATATGAATAAATATCCATGGATTTTGACATCTGAGGAAGGAACAATTTCCCCTGAGAGGCATTGAGGAATGAACATGGACAAGGAATCCCAGAGATTGGAAAGAAAAACAGTAACAATTGAGGACAGAAACTAATCAAATCTCTCAATAACAGAATTCTTGAATATCAAACATAAAAGTGAGAATAGTAATGAAAGATGGGTGACAAATATAAAAAGGAGTAATTATCCTTACCCAATATGGAGCAACTTTTTAATGTGGAGATTTGTATGTGTGAATGTATGTAATATGCATATGTGTTTACCTACATGGACACACGTAAATGTGTAGATATCTATATACTTATAAAGATATACAAATATATACAGACACATATAAACTCCTTTAATTTTCCAGCTTCAGTTTTCCTTACTTAACTCTCCCAGCCTCTGCAAAACACGCCTTGCAAAACAGCAGGTTAAATCACATTCTATGTCACCTGTCAAGTAGCCACTTCCAAGTTACCGTATCTTTCCTTTTTCTCAAAAGTCACTCTGGGGTTAAAAATCAAAAGGCTACTCGTGTTCAAAGATGAAAAGGGAAGAGTTCTTGGGTAACTGCAGTTGTCTGCCTTCTATTTCCTCCTTAAATCACGAGCCTCTTTGGCAAGGGGATTAAAAAAAAAGTGACTCAAGAGAGAAGAGATCTAACTAGAGGAGACAATTTTGTGCTGAAAACAAGCATGAAGATGGAGAAAATCAAGACATCTGAGGTGTGGCAATAAGCAAGGTCCCTGAAACTGCTAGTCACCCTGGGAGCCTGGGAAGGCCCCCTGCCTGCCCCTTTGCACCCAAACCCTGGGTGTGGGCAGGGTGGCTGGTGGAATCTTGGCAGCTTTTCTGCGGAAGCACAGGGGAAGAACCTAACTTAAGGAAAATGTCCCGTTCCTAGCAGAACATTCCTGTCAGCACTTTTCCCTGACTCTGATGACTGCCAAAATACAAGACGCCGACTACTGCTACACACAAGCCTGACAGTCCCTATATGTTAAAATGGGAAAGATCACAGAGTTGGAATTCCCAGTCCTCGTTTCAGATCAGGAAACATTGGGTTGAATGAAGACTGGAAATCAATTTGCAAGTCATCCTATTACACAAACGTGGCTTGTTTTTTCTTTTTGTTTTTTTTGCCTACAAAGATCTTGGTGGAGCAGTCCTCAGGGAGCAGGACCCCAACGTTCCCTTCCTGGTAGGATTTTCAAGGGTCTATCCGAGTACCAGCCTCACAAGGCAACCAGCGGCCAATGCAGGCAGAAAAGGGACGTGGCGTTAGCACCGTGGAAATGTCACTGATCAGCGTTTTCCCAAACCATGTTATTTTCTCACAAGGGGAGAAGCAGGCATCAGAACACCCAGAACTAGAAAAGGAAAGAAAAGGCCCTTCAATTAAAAAATACAAACAAAAAATAGAGTAAGGTTCAAAAGCACTACAAAGACACGCAAGGTAGGAACCTTACGGTAACAAACTTTCAGCTCCAGAGAGAGGAGGCTGCCCGGGTCGCTGATCACCTTCAGCTAGAACCTACCTATGCTCAGGCCCAGCAGCAGCGGCGGCGGCAGCAGCAGCAGCAGCAGCGGCCACCGAGGGCCGGGACAGACCGGCGACAACAGCTCCATGACGAATACCGCGCGGCAGCATCAGCAACAGGCTGGACCCTGGGCCCCCATCACGTGACGGCCGCGGGCGGGACCGGGGCGGGCCTGGGGGCGGGACAGGCCGACTTGCACCCACGCAGGGCGGTTCCTGCCTTGTGTCGTTGACTGCCCTTGCTGGACCGGGGTGCTGGCAGGAGACGCCGAATTGGTTTATTTGACCAGGGTCGTGGGGCGGCAGAGAGACCAGAGAGGCCAGAGAGGAATACCGTGGCTCTTGCTGTCCTACCCATCTCCGCCTCGGCCGAGAAAAGGCTTGCTGCTCCATATTGCTCCAGTCACATGAAGCAGGAAGTAGCTGATGGTTGGAAACTGGAATTCCAGTTTTAGAATGTGTTTTCAAAGTTACTTATCTTTTAAAATTACGTGTATGATGACCACTTTTGGAAAGGAGAATTAGAAAGTTCATATATAACCGTTATTAACATTTGGAGATCTTGTCTTCATGGTTTTTACTTCATTCTTTGAAAATATATATATTTCTGTGTGAAAGGCAGATTTACAGAGAGGAGAGGCTGAGAGAGAGATCTCTTCCATCTTCTAATTCACTCCCCAAATGTCTACAATGGCTGAAACTAAGCTGATCCAAAGCCAGGAGCTTTTTCTGGGTCTCCCAAGTGGATGCAGGGACCCCAAGGACTTGCTCCACTGCTTTGCCAGGCCACAAGCAGGGGTCTGGATCGGAAGTGGAGCAGCTGGGACTAGAACTGGTGCCCACATGGGATGCTGGCACTGCAGGTGGAGGATTAGTCTGCCAAGCCACGACACCAGCCAACCTGTTCATGTATATGGTGATTTTCATACTTGGAGTGACTACTCTCCAATAGCGGAGGTGCTGTGGCATAAAAAGGCTTCACAGATGAATGGTGGACTCACTCCGCAATGGCGATGAAGGCACAAAAGGAGAAGCACTGCCTCATGAAACCAGGAGGCATCAGGATGGGCATCACCTGGGTGGGCACATGAGGTCGTTTCCTGCTGGTAATGGGAACGCAGTGGACATAACTTGTCTATCTCAAAAGGTGTCTGAGTTACACAGGCATATCCTTTTGTCTCTCTGCTAATACATAAGGAAAGCAGTGGAACATAGCCCAAGAACTTGGGTTCCTGCACCCATGTGGGTTACCCAGATGGAATTAATGGCTTCATGTGCCCAGGCCTGGCCATTATGGCTGTTTCAGGAATAAACCAGTAGGTGGAATATCTTTCTTTCTATCTGGTTTTCAAATGTGTGTGTGTGTTGAAGATTTATTTATTTTTCTTGGAAAGGCAGATTTTTACAAAGAGAAGGAGAGACACAGAAAGATCTTCCATCTGCTGGTTCATTCCCCAAATGGCTACAGTGGCCAGAGCTGAGCTGAGCCAATCTGAAACCAGGAAGCAGGAGTGTCTTACAAGTCTCCTACATGGGTGCAGGGTCCCAAGGCTTTGGGCCAGCCTTGACTGCTTTCCCAGGCCACAAGCAGGGAACTGGAAGGGAAGAGGGGCAGCTGGGATACAAACCGGCGCCCATATGGGATCCCAGTGGTGCGCGGAAGGCTACCATGCCAGACCAATTAATTTTTTTAATGCATTTAAAAAAAGAGGAAGAAAAGAAAGGAAAATGTCTGGGCCAGTATTGTTGCACAGTACAGTAGGCTAAGTCTTCTCTGTAGCACCGGCCTCTCACACGGGTGCTGGTTTGTGTCCCATCTGCTCTACTTCTGATCCAGCTCCCTGCTCATATGGCCTGGGGAAGCAGTGGAGAATTCTTCAAGTCTTTAGTACCCTGCACCCATGTGGGAAACCCAGAAAAACGCTCCGGGTTTCAAACAGGCTCAGCTCAGGTCATTGTGGTCATTGGGGAGTGAACCAGCAGATGAAAGATATCTCTCTCTGTCTCTCCTTCTCCATGATAAAGATAATAAAGATGCTTTGTTGGTTCATTAAAGTTAGGAGGCAGGAGCTTATGGTAGAGGGATGTTAGCCAAGACAATGGAAGACAGTTGCCATACAGAAATGCAAGAGAAATTTTCTGTTTTGTTCCTAGCAGAAGAGAGAGGGATGAAAAGAAGAGGGGGTGTTTGGAGAAAGACCAGCCAAAAAGAACTGAGACTAGAGGGAGAGCCAGTGGGGATTTCTGTAATAGGGAGTGGCTTCAGGACATGAAACCGGATGCTTGTGGTTCAATATGGCCTTGATAGCATTTCTGCAAAACACGCTTGTACTCTTTTGGGACTGTCTTTGAGACAGATGAAAAATAAACCAGAGGTGCAAGGAAAGCAATGAGACTGCAAGAAAGATACTGGGATCTTACTTCAAAACTATGTTCACAAAAACTTTCCATTTGAAAAGTCGCCTGTTAATTTTGGAAAGGGATTTGGAGGCTGATGGAGATTAATTGGGCTCGTTAAAGGTGCTCCTGGTGATCTTCTCCATTTGCAGAACTTGCCTTCACATGGGCTTTCATGTGCTGTTCCACCCGCAGGGAATGTTGTAGGGACTCAACTTGACACGTCTGGCCACCATCTTGCCCTTTGGGTGACTCCAGGGGTCATCCCAAATCCACTGGGGCAAACAAAGTCTTTACCATAAACTGCCGGATTTGTCTTGCCATTGAATCCTGGAACATTCATTCCTAAGTCCTAAGATGTTACTGTTTCTTCTTAAAAAAAAAAAAAAAAAAAAAAAAAAAAAAACTTCAGCGAATTGCATAAAGAGAAGAGAGAGAGAGAGAGAGAGAAGAGAGAGAGAGATCTTCCATTCACTGGTCTACCCCCACAATGACTGCATTGGCCAGAGCTAGGCTGGTCTGAAGTTGGCAGCCAAAAGTTTCCTCTGGGTCCCCTCGTGAGTGCTGGGGCCCAAGGACCTGGGCCATCTTCCACTACTTTCCCAGGCTACCAGCAGGGAGCTGGATCGGAAGTGGAGCTACCAGGACTGGTGCATACCCATATAGGTACCAGCACTGCAGGCAGAAGATTAGCCCAGTATGTCACAGCACTAGCCTCAAGATGTTGCTATTTCTGGGCCCGGCGGTATGGCCTAGTGGCTAAAGTCCTCGCCTTGAACCCGCCAGGATCCCATAATGGGCCGCCGGTTCTAATCCCGGCAGCTCCATTTCCCATCCAGCTCCCTGCAATTAAGGATGGCCCAAGGCTTTGGGACCCTGCACCCGTGTGGGATGCCCGGAAGAAGTTGCTGGATCCTGGTTTCGGATTGGCCCAGCATTGGCCATTGCGCTCACTTGGGGAATGAATCATCGGATGGAAGATCTTCCTCTCTGTCTCTCCTCCTCTCTGTCTGACTTTCCAATAAATAAATAAGTCTTAAAAAAAAAAAGATGTTGCTATTTCTTGAGAAAGTCGCAATGTCTGTGACTTCGCCCCAGATTGCGATTGTTTAATAACCCTTTCCTCCTGCCTTGTGGCGTGGAAATCCATGTGAAGGAGCTCTAGAAAATGGCTAATAACCGTTGAGCCTTCCCCTGCCAGTTCTCTTGGCGGGAAGGTTTCCCCAGAACTGTAGACTCAGCTTAGGTGAGGACCTTCTTGACAGATCCTCACAGCGTGCTGGATCTCACCTTCATCACATGCACCATGCTTTTGAATAATCATGTGTGTGGCTAGTTGTTAACATTATCTTCCTTGCTAGACTGTCAGTTCCATATAGTTGAATATCAGGCCATCATTGGCAGTTGACCAAACTGTAATCATAAGATGACAGTTGAGATCTTCCCACATGAATCAGGCATGGAATTGATCCTTGGACAGGATTTGGGTGTGATTCTTCTTCTGTGGTGTACAGAGCCCAAGAGGCCCTAGCACACTGAGGGCCCAGAAGTAATGAGGGTATTGTTGGAGTCAGAGGACTTGGGTGAGTGTGGACTAGGAGAAAGGACCCTGAGCACAACTGGCTGTCATACCACCGAATGAGCATTTGCCCATGTGAATCCATGGAAGAGGGTTGGACAAGCAGGCAGTCACATGGCTCCATCTGTGTGTCAGTCAGCCTTGTTGTGCCGGGTGCAAAAACAAGGTGCCCTTCCTCTTCTACAGGGCTAATTACCACGGGAGTGATCAGAGGCCAACCAGGTTAATAGTCATGATGTGAAATCACATCAAAGCCCTCAGGTCAAGGTGGAGGCAGGATCTAAGCAGGCTGGACAAAGCTGTGTGGGTCAGGAAGATAAGGGCCATGGAATGCACTAGAAAGAATTCTTGGGAGCCACGGAAGCCCATTGGGGTTTTGTGTGCCCCTCTCTGCTTTCTCAATGCAGAAGCCTACTTTAATGGACCATGGGAAAGTGATAAAAATGATACACTTTGTGATGGTTGTTTTATCTTTTTTAAAAAATGTATTTTAATTTTCTTTGAAAGGTAGAGAAAAAAGAGAAAGCTCTTCCCACTTACTAGTTCATTCCCCAAATACCCACAGTAGCCAGGGTGGGCCAGGCCAAAGCTGAGTTCCCAAGTACTTGAGCCATCATCTGCTGTACCCCGGGATGCAAACCAACAGGAAGCTGCAGCAGAAATGGCAAGACTTGAACTAGGCATGCAGGTGTCCTAAGCCTCAACGATGTTCACTGCAATGCTCACTCCTGTTGCTTTATCTTAAGTGACACGTTTGAGCTGTTAATAAAATGATATGTCATGAATAATCCCCCCAAAAATATATATGATATTGATCTGCTATGCCTGTTTCCATCTTTAGTTTTTTAACTTTAAATTCCTTTGGATGTAGTGATAGGCATGTACCAAGAGGTGTGGGTGTATCAGAACAGGCTTTGACTCTTGAATTTCCAAAGTCAAAGGGATTTAGACGCCAGAGGCTGAGTGTACCTGAGCACACCTGGCCCAGTGACACCTTGGGCCACACAGTGTCTCCCGCCACCAGGGGGCAGCAGTAGCCTGCCCGGTTAGGGAGCGTGGACTTTGTCCCCACCCTGCAGCAAGGAGCGGGTACCCTCTGTCGGCCTGCAGAGCAGTGTAGGAAAAGCCAGCTGACACAGAGTAAACACATCTGTGTTTAGAACATTCACCACACACAGCCCTTTTGTTCTTTCATATGTTGGACAGCTTTTCATATCGATGTATTTTGAATCCCCTCGAGAAAGATCAAACGGAATCAGTCATGCTTTACCCAGACAGCGGGCTGTTAGTAGCCACTGAACAAACAGATGCTAGCTTCCTCAAGGCTATCCTAGTCACCGGCATTTACTTTGTTTCCGGGAGGTTGCTGTTGTAACCAACACTGCACAGGAGGTTTTGCCCGGGGCCGTCAAGCTCTCTCTAGGGGAGGAATGGCTGGATCCAAGGGCACCTGCAGGGATGGCTGCTGTGGCACTGTGAGTTGAGATCTCTGAATAGCAGAGTGCCTGGAATCCAGTCATGTACTTCTCATTCAGCTTCCTGCAAATGTCCCTGGGTATTTGTGTGCCTGCTATCCATGTGGGAGACCTGGATAGGGCTCCTGGCTCCAGGCTTCAGCCTAGCCCAGCCTTGGCTGTTACAGGCATTTAGAAAGTGAACCAACAGATGGAAGACTCTCATTCTCTCTCTCTCTTTCTCTTCCACTGACCCCTCAGATGATTCCCACTTCTTTGTTTTTTTTTTTTTCCACAATATTAAATAAGAAACTGAGTCTTTGGTTGCTAGTAAAAGTATGTTTGAAAGATAAATCTTTACATTTTTTTCATCATACAGCCTGGAAGGAACATAAGGAATTGACTGGCACGGCCTACATGAGTCCTTCCCTTCTTATTTACATGAGCAAGTTTTCTGAGGAAAAACAAAAACAGGCCCTTAGTTGAGGTGGAGCTCTGCTTAGTAACACTCATCCTCAGACTCCTGGACTAATGAAAAACCCCACACAGCTTCCCTTTTAGAAGGCATGTGTCCATGTTCGCTTTATTTTCCCTACTTAATAATGTATTAATTAAAGTGTTTGAAGCTATTGATCAATTGTGTACCATTAGTAATTATAATGATAATTTAACCCGGAAGACCTAAAACTTTAGGGAAAAACTCAAAATAACTTATTTAAGAAATATTTATTAATTTATTTCTTGAAAAGCAGATTTAACACAGAGGAGAAACACAGATCTTTTATCTAGTGGTTCACTCCCCAAGTGGTTGCAATGACTGGAATGTCTTCTAGGCCTCCCACGTGGGTGCAGGGGCCCAAGCACGTAGGCCAACCTCCCCTGCTTTCCCAGACACATTAACAGGGACCCAAATCTGAAGTGGAGCAGCCAGGAGTGTCCATATGGGATGCTGGCACCACAGACAGAGGATCAGCTTGCTACATCACTGTGTGGATCCCAACTTGGAAACCTTTTTCAGAGCATCTTCTGAGTGTCAGAAACCTACCTTGGGAGAAGTTACTCAACCTGCCTGAACCTTGCTTTTGTTTTTAAATTTTTTTTAAAGATTTATTGCAATGCAGAGATATGGAGCGATGGAGATCCACTGAGATCTTCCGTCTGTTACATTCACTCACCAAATGCCAACAAGGGTCAGGGCCAGGCCTGGCTAAAGCTGGGAGCCTGGAACTCCAACTGGGTTTAGCCCACATGGGTGGCAGGAGGCCATGTGGGTTATATTCCATTTCCACTGCTTTCCCAGGCACATCTGCTGGGAGTTGCATCAGAAGGGGAGAAGCCAGAACACAAACTGGTGTGTCCCAGGCAGTGGCTTAGCTCATGATTCTTGGGTTTATTATGTTTTATATTTACATTTATTTATTTGATTGGAAAAGAAGATATATAGAAAGAAGGAGAGATAGAAAGATCTTCTGTGTTCTGGTTCACTCCCTAAGTGGCCGCAATGGCCAGAGCTGAGCCATTCTGAAGCTTGGAGCTTCTTCTGGGTCTCCCAAGTATGTGTGGGTGTAGGGTCCCAAGGCTTTGGGCCGTCCTTGATTGCTTTCCCAGGCCACAAGCAGGGAGCTGGATGGGAAGTGGAGCAGCCGGGATTAGAACTGGCACCCCTGTAGGATGCAGGCACCTGATGGGGGAGGATTAGCCAACTGAGCCATTGCACCAGGTCCTGACTCTCGGGTTATAAATCTTCTGAATGAAGATAACAATTCACACCCTTGTCACAAAAATTAAGAGTTAATATATATTATGCAGGAAAACAAAAAATTCTACTAAGAAAACAACAAATAATGTGAATTTTTGCACTTACCTATATACAGATAAATAACTTATTTTTGTATTTGATAATATGGATGCCGTGGGAATTAAAAAGGTATTTATAGCTCTCTGGGTATATTTACAAGAGCGATTCATGAGTCTGCTTTCAAATGTCAGTCTTGACAGCATGCTAGAAAAGACATTTCTTTCAACTCTTCTGGGTGGAAAAAATGGTCAACTAAACCTATTGGGAGGGAAAAAGTCTCTGAAGTACCTTAGAATACCACTGGTGACTAGTGCTGGTTCATCCAGCGACTTGCTCTAATTTGAGCTGGAAGGAAAGGAATTTTTTAAAAGCATTTATTTCTCTCTTCCCTTGCCCTGTCCCGAGGGGAGCTATCCGCGGCGCTCCTGCAGTGGCCGCCTGCTGCCGGCAGGGGCACGCCGAGGCGGCTCCGGGGGGCGGGCCGCCGGAGCACGAGAGCTTTGTGGTCGCTCTCGGCTTCCGTTGAGGACGGCAAGATGGCAGCCTCCGAGACGGTTAGGTTACGGCTTCAATTCGATTATCCGCCGCCAGCCACTCCACACTGTACAACCTTCTGGCTTCTGGTCGACCTGAACAGATGCCGAGTCGTCACGGATCTCATCAGCCTCATCCGCCAGCGCTTCGGCTTCAGTTCGGGGGCCCTCCTGGGCCTCTACCTGGAAGGGGGGCTCCTGCCCCCGACGGAGAGCGCGCGCCTGGTGAGGGACAACGACTGCCTGAGGTGCGCGTGGCGGCGGCGTGGACTGGGGGCCGTGGACTGTGGGCGGTGGGCTGTGGGCCGTGGACTGTGGGCGGTGGACCGTGGACTGTGGGCCGTGCGCGGTGGGCCGTGGACTGTGGGCCGTGCGCGGTGGGCTGTGGGCCGTGACTGTGGGCCGTGCGCGGTGGGCGGTGGGCGGTGGGCGGTGGGCCGTGCGCTGTGGGCGGTGGGCTGTGGGCCGTGGACTGTGGGCGGTGGGCCGTGGACTGTGGGCCGTGCGCGGTGGGCGGTGGGCGGTGGGCCGGGCGACCCCGCGGCCCCGGAGCCCGGCGCGGAGCTGGGGGAGGCGTGCCTTGTGTTGCCCAGGCGTTGGTTAGATCACTCAGGTGTTTGGGGTTCAGGTAGAGGAATGGAGACATGCAAAGATAACCCCAAGTGTGCTTTTGGAAATTAAACAACAAAGGTTGCACGGGTTGCCTGTCCAGGAGCCGCCGGATGCGTGGACTGTTGTGTGGCTGCCTGGAAGATGCGAAGTGGAAATGTGGTCATTCCAGTTCAGATCGTTCTGGGGCTTCCTCACTTCCCCTGCTCCACTTTAGACTTTTTTTTGTTTTTAATGTATTTGAAAGACAGATACCCCATCTGCTGTTTCGCTCCCCCAAATACCCACAGAGGCCAGAGCTTTACCAGAAACTCAGTGCAGGTCTCCACCATGTGTCAGGCAGGAATCCAGCAAGAGTCGTCACTGCCACCTCCAGGGGCACGGATTAGCAAGAAGCTGGAGCCGGAGTCGGAATGGGCGTGGAGCCCAGGCATGGGAGAGGTGGGCAGGCATGGGAGTGATGGGCATCCCAAGCAGCAGCATCTTTTTTGAAGTTTTTTTTTTCTTTTTTTTTTTTTTGAAAGGCAGATTTTACAAAGAGGAGAGATAAAGATCTTCTGTCTGCTGATTCACTCCCCAGGTAACTGTAATGGCCAGAGCTGAGCTGATATGAAGCCAGGAGCCAGGAGCTTTTTCTGCGTGTCCCATGCAGATGTCTCCCAGGTATAGGGTCCCAAAGCTTTCGGCTTGATGCTTTCCCGGCCACAAGCAGGGAACTGGATGGGAAGTGGATACAAACCGTAGCCCAAATGGGATGCCACCACCTCAGGTGGAGGATTAGTCAGTATTCCAGCCTCTCTACTTTTTAAAATGTCCAGCTTCAGGTAAATTTTAGCAACTGAAAACAGACAATACTGTGTTATGTTCTCAGAGTTAACCTTAATGTTGTTGGAGTAGACCAAAATACATATTTTCATGATTCTAAATGTTACCTTCTCATGTGATACAGATAGGTCGAATAGTTAGACTAGATTACACTAAGAACAGGAAATAGTTGAGAAAGGAGATGTTACTGTTGGAATCTCAGGGTACATGTAAGGATGGATAGGAGCTGCTGAGTGGTCCAGGTGCAGCTATGCAGGCAGATGCCAGCCTGGCTTGGGGGAGAGATGCTTTCAGCCAGCAAAGGATTCTGTGGAAATGCAGGAGTTCCTGAGAGAAATTCGGGGCAGGCCTGAGGAATAACCTTGAGTTTCTAGAGGCATCGCTGACTCTTGCCCCAGGGCTCTGATGTCATCTGCTTCCAGGCTGAGGAGGGTGAGCTCCTACAGGTGACACCTGACTCTCCTGGGAGGAGGAGGTGCTGCCCGAGAGGGTGCTGAAACAACACCGCACACTGTGGCTAACTGGACCGTTTCAGCCGTCCAGGATCAAGGTGCTGGCAGGTGTCTTTCTCCTGAGGCCTTTCCCGTTGGCGTTTGGACGGCTGCCTTCTCCCTGCATGGTCTCACAGTCTTGCCTGCTTGTAAGGACACAGGTGAGATGGAACTAGGAGTTACCCCAGGGGGCTCATCTTGACTTGATCCACTCTTCAAAAGGCCTTGACTCCATATAGTCACATTCTAAGGTGCTGGGAGTTAGAATTTCTTTTTTTTTTTTTTTTTTTGAGATTATAAATTTTTTTTTAATATTTTGACAATCTTTACATAGTTAATTAGGGTAAAAAGGTTCAAGGGCTATAGGAAAGTGGGTAAGACTATTACTTTTTCCATATTGTTTCCTTCCTGTTTAAAGGGGGGTATTAAGGGAGAAGGCCCACCCAATTTCCCACCCTCCCCATGTCCCAGATGTAGGGTCTGCTCTGAGGTTCTTGCTCAAGTGGATTCGATATTTCAACAGTTACGAATCGCTGCCAATCTTGCCACTCCAAGCACTGTGAGGTCCTTGAAGAATCCACTGATTGACATAGTCCATCATAGAGTCTCTGTTTGCCTCGTATTTCGTTGCCAAGATATAGCTGAGATGATTGGTTGACCTGTCTTTTCTCTTTTCTTGGTTAGGGGGGAGTTAGAATTTCAAATAAGAATTTTAATGGGATGCGGCCAGCTCATAAATTCCCCGATGAGAGCTGGTTACAACAATTGATTTGGAGAGTGACAAGGTAGAATAGAGATTTCCTTCAGGAAAGAAGTTAAGGGCATTCTCTTTTAGCTCTTTGAATTCTATGGCATTTAGTGTCCAGTGAAGTGGTACCGATGGGTTCTCATTTCATGTTACTGTTAAGCGAGGCTCCTCGGATGTCCACTCAGGCCATGTCGGTGAGGCACAGGGATCTCGCGCAGGGTGAGGACAGTTGGCTTCCTGGAGCCTCGAGTTGCGGTTGCCCACGCTTACACAGCTCTCAGTCAGCCGACCCTGGGTGTTGTCTGCAGCGCGCTGGCAGTTTCTGGGATGTCAAATACAAGAGCTGTTCCCTCATGTCAAGGAGCATGCCTGTCTAATGCCCATGGATAAAGTTGGACATAGACTGCTTTTGTTTCTGGAGCATATATAACCATTCCTTTTCATATTTCTCTTAAACAAAAAATTGTTGTTAATAGTTTAAGGGTCCCATGCTGTAGCATAGTGGCTAAATCCGCGTCTTAATTCTCACCTTGTAAGCGCTGGGATCACCTATGGGTGCTGGTTCATGTTCCAGCTATTCCACTTCTTTCAAGCTCCCTACTTGAGGCCGGGGAAAGCAGTGAAGCATGACCCCAAAGCCTTGGGACCCTGAACCCATTGGGAGACCCGAAAGAAACTCCTGGCTCCTGGCTTTGGATTAGCTCTGCTCTGGCCATTGTGGCCACTTAGCAAGTGAACCAGTGGATGGAAGATCTTTTTCTTTGACTTCTTTCTGTAAATTTGACCTTCCAACAAAAATAAGTCTTTTAAAAAATTATACTTTAGGGCCTGGCGTGGTAGCTCTGCAGCTAAAGTCTTTGCCTTGCATGTGCTGGGATCCCATATGGGCACCAGTTCTAATCCCGGTGGCCCTGCTTCCCATACAGCTTCCTGCTTGTGGCCTGGAAAAGCAGTCAAGCATGGCCCAGCCCTTTGGGATCCTGCACCTGTGTGGGAGATCTGGAAGAGGCTCCAGGCTCCTGGCTTTGAATTGGTGCAGCTCTAGTTATTATGGCTACTTAGGGAGTGAACCATCAGACAGAAGATCTTCCTCTCTATCTCTCCTTCTCTCTGTATATCTGCCTTTGCAATAAAAATAAATAAAAAAAAATCTTAAAAAGCACAGATTGAACAAACAAAAGACAAGGAAAAGTCTGGTATTCTGATCTTCAGTACTTTTTTTCTCCTAAGATTCATCTATTTTAGAAAGGGGGAGACAGAGATTTCCACCTGCTGCTTCATCTCCCAGATATGCTCCTATGGGATGCCAGCCTCACATGCAGCCCCTCCTTTATAGTTCTTGATTCATGAGACGCCAAGCTGTCATTTGGCAGTTCAGGAATTACTTTCTTGGGGCTGGCACTTGGAACAGTGGATTAAGCTGCTGCCTGCAAAGTCAGCATCCCATGTGAACAAATGTTATATCAAGTTCCAGCTGCTCCACTTCTTTTTGCATATCTTATTTATTTTTATTTTAAAGGCAGAACAGATTTCCGAGGACGCAGAAAGATCTTCCATCTGCTGGTTTACTCCCCAAATGGCTACAATGTTTGGAGCTGGTGCATCCCGAGCCAGAAGCTTCTTACAAGTCTCCCACATGAGCACAGGGTCCCAAGGCTTTGGACAATCCTCCACTACTTCCTAGGCTATAGGCAGGGAATTGGATGGGAGGTGGAGCAGCTGAGACACAAATTGGCAACCATATGGGATCCCGTCGCGTGCTCGGTGAGGGGATTAGCCATTGAGCCATTGAGCCATTATGCCAGGTCCCACAGGTCCACTTCTGATCCAGCTTGCTACCAGTGGCCTTGGAAAACAGTAGAGGGTGGACTGAGTACTGTGTCTCAGCACACAAGGGGGATCTAGATGAGGCTCCTTGGCTCCTGGCTTTGTCCTGGCCCAGCCCTGGCTGTTGTAGACGCTTGGGGGGTGAATCAGCAGATGCTCTAACTCTGCCTTTCAAATAAATAAATAGTTTTAAAAGGAAGGGAAATTACCTTCTTATTGTTAGTTGCCCAAGTTTCCAGTTGGGAACAGAGGGGAATGTGTTTTTATTGTTTAAGTTCCTGGTCATTCAGAGTTGATCTTATTTCTGTACACTAGCTCTTTATCTAGATTTGTATATGTCTGGATAGTTGTGTTTTCTGAAGAATTTTTTTTTTAATTTCCACATTACTGTACTTTTAATATATACTTTTATCATTTATCTGCACCTTTCCCTGGTAACTAAAAAAGGTTGGATGAAATACAAAGCTAGATGTTAATGCAGCATGAGTTTAATGTGTGTTTTAGTATGCATTTTTGAGATCCACTGTTTGCCCCACATTGAGGATACTGTCAAACTTGGCATCATCAGGGTGCACATGAAAAGATTAGCTGTTGCCGGTTCGTGGAGGAACAACATTGCCTTGTAGTAGTGAAGTAGTTATGAATGAGTGTGTATTATAGTTCTTCAGAGTCATAGAAAAATGAAAGATGCACACACACACAGACACTATAAGGAATTGTGAAGGCTGAGACCCCATGAGCTGCAGTTGATCAGCTGGAGAAGGAGGAGAACCTGAGCTAAATCGCACAGTCAGGCAGTAAGAGCATTTTCGCCTTACTTTGGCCGTTGTGTTCTCTTTTAGGTCCTCCTGGGTTGGCGGAGGGTCATTGCACTAGGGAGGCAGTTTGCTTTAGCCAGCTACCAGTTTGATCTCATTCAGAAACACAGTCACTGACATACCTAGAATAATGCTTAACCCGATATCTAGGCATCCTTAGTCTAGTCAAGGTGACGCACACAATTAACCATCACAGAATCAGAATGTCATGGAATATTATAGGTGGCTGTAACTACATCACAGAATGTAAGTTGCTCAGTATCTCCCTAATTGTAAACAAAATGAACACAAAACCTAGTTCTAAAAACAACTTGCATTTCTTCCTTTAAAAAAAGATTCATTTTTTTTTTTATTTGAAAGATAGATTTTACAGAAAGAGAAGGAGAGATAAAGTCTTCCATCTGCTGGTTTACTCCCCAAGTGGCTGCACAGCCAGAGCTAAGATGGTCTGAAACCAGAAGTTACAAGCCTCCTCCGGGTCTCCCACATGGGGTGCAGGGTCCCAAGGACTTGGACCATCCACTGTTCTTTTCCTAGACCGTAAGCAGGAAGCTGGATTGGAAGTAGAGCAGCCAGGACATGAACTGGTGCCCAGTTCATATGGGATGGCAGCATCACAAGGTGGTGAGTTAGCAAGCTAAACCACTGTGCTGGCCCCAAACAACTCACATTTAAAAGCAAAAAAAGATAAATCAGTATAATCCCCTTTTAGGTTTGGTAGCATACACATAGATACAGTAGAAAGACTATGTGTGTATGTTTGTTTGAAGTTAGACAAATTGAAGATCAGTTGCTTTTCTGCTTTTTATCAGCTGGATTTTGGGAAGATTGCTTGTCTAGGCTGTACTGAATATGATTCGTAAAGTGAAAGAACTTCTCCTTTGTGGTGGTTTTTAGATTAGAGATAATCTGTAGGGAATTTTTGGGGTGTGGTCAGTATTGGAAAGTTGAGCATAAGTGACATCATCTAGGCCATTTTGTCCAAGGCAGTCCTTTGTCCATAAGCAGTGCAACATTTTATCACTCTTACCAGGAAGGAGGGACAGGTCAGTGACACTGTGCAGCATCCTCTGGATGTATAGCTAAGCCCTGGAGACGTATTTATGCAGTTCTCATTCTAGCTTTCTCTTTTCTTTTGACAGAGTTAAATTGGAAGAGAGAGGAGTTGCTGAGAATTCTATAGCAGTCAGCAATGGTGATAGCACTAATTTATTACCTAGAAAAGCAAAGAAGCGGGCATTTAAGTTGGAGGAGGATGAAGAAGCTGACATGGGTAGCAGGTATTCAAAGAAGCATTGGAAAAGTCAAGAGAACAGTAACAATAATGAGAAAGCCTTGGTTCTGCACACAAAAGCTGTCACAGATCAGGCTGTGAGGACAAAAAAGAAGAGAAAGAAGAAAACAACGTGTGTCACAGTGGACAATGAAGAAGACACCAAAAGGAAATCGCCAAAGAAAAAGGAAAAGTGTGAATATAAAAAGCAGACCAAGAGTCCCAAGTCTCTGAGAGTGCAGGTGGCGAAAGAGTGGCGCACCCGGAACTGCAGTCCTCCAAAGAGTCCTGCTAAAAACAGCCTGGTGAAGGCCAGAAGGAAAGGTGGTGCAGGCACTGCTTCCAAAGACATTCCCACTTCCTCCTCGGAGTCAGAGTCCATCCATGAATCCATCAGCGATGGGCTCAGCAATGCCCCCTCGGATGTCAGAAATTCCTCAGAGACAGCAGCCACTGAGTTAGCGAAAGAAGAATCCTCTACCAAAAACGTCCCTGCAACCAAACTGCCTGCCAAAGGTGGCTTTAGTCTCACTCCAAGCCAAGGCAAGGCCACCAGAACATCATCCTCTAGTTCAGACTCCAGTTCGGACTCGGATGACCAGCGTGTGTTGTCTAAGAGCACCTCAGAGGGTGCTGTAGGCTTCTTCAAGACAGCTGGCCTCTTTCCAGCCAAAGTCTGCCCAGGGCCAGGACTGTCCTCGCAGGTGCCAAGTGCTGCCGGATGGAAGTTTTCCGACCTAGGTGGTGGCAGGCAGGCTCCTGGTCCTCCTTCCATCGCCAGTCTCTCCACTGGTCTAGGAAGAGGATGGGGTCGAGGAGAGGACCTTCTTTCTTTGAAGGGAGCCAGGGGTCGGGGCATGCGGGGCCGGGGGCGGGGACGAGGGCATGCTGTGTCAAGCGTTTTAAACAGAAATGCTGACTGTCAGAAGCAGAGGCAGTTGAATGAAATAGTAACAAACTCATCAACTTTTATCCAGGTAAGTATGATGACCTTTCTCCATTCCCATGGACTGTGTTTAGAGTTCATGTTCTGAGTTTGGTTTTTCATCAGTACCCAAGTCACTTGACTAAGAACTGTTTTCCAGAATCCAGTAGAGACACACAAGAAGGATTACAGTCTGTTACCACTCTTAGCAGCTGCCCCGCAGGTTGGAGAAAAGATTGCATTTAAGGTATATTTAATTTTATTTATCCATTTAGTTTTTTTTTGTTGTTGTTGTTGGAGAGACACAGAAAAGAGAGAGTTCCCATCTGCTAATTTACTCCCCAGATGCCTCCAGCATGGCTGGACCAGGCCAGAGCTGGGAACCTGGACCTCAGCCCACGTCTCCGAGCTGGGTGGTGGGAACCCAGTCCCTAAGCTGGCACCACTGGCTCCTGGGGTCTTCGTTGGTAGGAAGTTGGAGTCACGAGCCATAGTCAGGCTTCAGAGCAGGTACTCCGGAAGGGAACATGACTTTTTGAATGGTGTCTTAACTGTTAAGATAAAAAGTCCATTCTTATGGTATGTTTTAAAACAACAAGAGTTACAACAAAAATGGCTAACTGCATTTCCAAATAAACTTGTCGGATCACCTGAAATGGTATTTGTAAGATCCCTTCTCCCTGAACCCCCGACTGTCACAGATTGATAGGTTGTAGGGCCCTCCTGGTTTATTGTGGATGCAGTTACCCTTCATGGGAGGGAAGAGCTATGCAAATGTGCAAGTATAAGTGAGCTTGTGTATCTGTGGCTTTTTAACAGCTTTTGGAATTAACATCCAATTATTCTCCCGATGTCTCTGACTACAAGGTAAGGTTGTTTATTTAAAAATCATTAAGCTGTTAACATATTTAATAAAACTAAAATCATATTTAATGCTACTCATGTGGATAATATAGAATTTTTGAGTAAACTATGTTATAAAATTGAAAAGTAGCAAATGAAAATACTAGAATATAAATTTTGAATAATTAAAACCTTTCTATACTGTTTTCCTTGTCCTTGAAAGGAGTGTGGAATGCGAATTGATGAGCTTTGTTTTTCGTTAAATTTTTTCTAGTCAGTTTGAACACAGAAACTTTTAGAATATCCACTCCCTCACGATCCTAAATTTTAATTTAAAAATAGTAAATAGCTCTCACCCAGAAAATTGGATTATTTTTATCATGGCACCTACTTTATATATTTGTGAATGTCTTTTGGTTCTAATAGTCTAATATGGTCCCTTTTGCATTATCAGTTAACCATGGTGCATTCACAGGTATCATCCTTGAAATTCACTCTTTATCTGTGTGAGACCTGACCCTGACATATGAGCTTTCTCATGATTCAATAAAACCTTGTCTCAATCAGTAGGATTGCTTTTCCTGCTCGCCTCCCCCCCACTACTTTTTTTAAAAAATAATTTTATTTTGAAGAGTTTTATTTTTATTTGAAAGGAAGAGCTACAGAGAGAAAGAGAGACAGAGAGGGATAGTCCATTCACTGATTGACTCCCCAATGGCCACAGTGGTTAAAGCTGAGCCAATCTGAAGCCAGAAGCCAGGAGCTTCTTCTGGATTGGCCACATGGGTCCAGGAGCCCCAGGACTTGAGCCATCTACCAGTGCATTCCTAGATACGTTAGCAGGGAAATAGAGCAGCTGGGACCTGAACTGGCACCCATATGGATGCCAGGGCTACACCACAGCACCAGCCCCATTTGTTTCTCCTTTTTCCAGCCACAAAATTTTGTTAGTCTAATAAAATAAATACATAACTCCTAATGTGTACAGTGTTTATAACAAAATTTTTTACTTTCTTTTCTTGATATGATATATAGGATGATGTCTGTTTTTAATGTGATCATTGGTGATTTAACGCAGCAGTGTAGTTTGATTTCATCTGGATTAGTACCTTGAAACACTTAAAACTCCTGGTAAAAACCTTGCCTCAGAAACAGGCTAGAAGAGTCAGTTAACAAAAAGTCCTGGTAGGTTAGTTCTGGGTAACAAGTATTTTATCTTCTTGTTAGTTCTGGGTAGCAAGTATTACATTTTATCTCCTTAGCCATTTAGTATCTTCTGTGGCTAGGTGAACATATAATTTATCATCAGGGGATTTGTGAGTGAAAAGGGGAACACTATTAAAAATCATGCTGGAGGGAAGGATGTTCTGAAATAGCTTGGGAGACCAGGATGTTTCGTTAGCCTATCATAGATGATTGATTTGATTCTGTGATGTTTGAGGGAGTGACATGGAATATTGAATTGATAGATTTCATAAACTCTAAATTATAATCTTTTGGATTCTGTAGGTCAGTGCCTGCTCTGTGTAATTCAAATGCTTCTGAGAATAATTCTGGTTGTTCTTAATTCACAGTGTTAAGTCAATCTATAATTGTATTTAAAGACTTATTTGTTAGGTTAAGTGACAGAGAGAGAGAGGTCTGCCTACTGTTTCACTTCCCAAATGGCCACAAGTGTCAGGTCTGGGCTAAAGCAAGCCAGGAGCCAGGAACTCCTTCCCAGTCTCCCACATGGGTGCCAAGGGCCCTCATTCTTGCAGTGCTTCCCCAGACACATTTACAGGGAGCTGGGTTTGGAGCAGAGCAGCAAGGCCTGGGACCAGTGTTGCAGTGTGGTGGTGGCTTCACAAGCAGCAGCTTAATGCACTGTGCCACTGAGTTAGTCCTCCATGTTTACTTCCCCTGCTCGTTGATTTACTTCGTTTTTAAAAATTGAGGTAAAATTCATTTAATGAAGAATTTGCCAGTTTAAAGTCTAATTCAGTGATTTTTTTTTTTAGTATATTTACAATGTCATATGTGTTGACTTTTGACTTGGATTTTTATTTTTGAAAGGAAGGAAAAATATTAAGCCACAATCCAGAGACCGAGCAAGTAGACATAGAAATTCTTTCATCCTTACCTGGTGAGTCTTTTAGAAATGAACTTAAAAATTCAGCTTTTGCATACCTCAGTGGTTTTCTAAATGACCAATTGGGAGACGTTGTCTTTATTGTCCTCCACTTGGCTGGCCACCGCAGTGGACTGGCACTGTGTGCACACCCGTGTGAGCCCGCTGCAGCCCCGGGGCTGGTAGTCCTCCTAGCGGCATGTATGCAGGCTGAGAGGTGTGGGATTGTTCTTAAAGCTGTCGGGCAAGTTCTTACGCTTTATAATTACGTACTTTTATAAGAGTTGATATGAATGGAAGAAAACCAATTACAAAATAATTATTTCTTAGGTTGAGTGCTATCTTAGCATTACTTTAAAAATGCTGTTAAATTATGTGTGAGTGAGTCAGCTGTAAGAGATTGGGAGCCATTCTGAAAAAATTTTACAAGATTCTGTACTTAAATTGCCTTGCAAGTTTTGGTGTTCTTGAATACATTAAAAAAAAAAAAGAAGAAGAAGAAGAAATTGCAGGTAGTATATTAAAAGGATATGGGTTAGTTAGTGAACTCCTAAGGCTTAGCTTTATTTCAGAAGTTTGGCAGATGAACATACTTTTGTGTATTAAGTCAAAGCAAAATTCTTATAAATGCTTCCCTGTTTTATCCCTAATTAAGCCACTGTTGGTTCTGAAACCCGGAACAAGAGGGCTTGTGCTAACCCTGAGCTGGGCTGGAGGGTCCCTGACCAGAAAGCAGATGCACCTCTGGATCTTGTTCCTCCCTCCCTCCCTTCTTTCTTTCCTTCCTTCCTTCCTTCCTTCCTTCCCAGACCCTGAAACAACTATTTTTTTAATATTAATTTTTTATTCATTTGAAAAGCGGAGTTAGAGACACAGAGAAAGAGAACATTTTCCATTTCCTGGTTTCCATTCACCCCAAATGGCTGGGGCTGGGCCTGGCCGAAGCCAGGATCCCAGAGCTTCTTGCAGGTTTCCCCTATAGGTGCAGGAGCCCAAGCACTTGTGCCATATTCTGATTTCCTGGGCACATTATCAGGGAGCCGGATGAGAGGTGGAACAGCTGGGGGACCAGCACAGTGGCTCAGTTGACTAGTCCTCAACTGGCAAGCAACAGCATTCCTATGGGTGCTAGTTTGTCTTCTGGCTGCTCCACTTCTCACCCAGCTCCCAGCTTAGGGGTTGGGAAAGCAGTAGAGGATGGCCCAAATCCTTAGAACCCTGCAGCCACATGAGAGACCTGGAGGAAGCTACTGACTCCTTGCTTCAGCTCAGTTCAGCTCCAGCTGTTGCGCCCACTTGAGGAATGAACCAAATGGAGGATCTTGCCCTCTGTCTCTCCTTCTCTTTGTAAATCTGCCTTTCCAATGTGTGTGTGTGTGTGTATAAATATCTTTGAAAAAAAAAAGCTTGAAGAAGTAGCAGCAGGTAGAACTTAAAGCATCATCTATATGGGATGCTGGTACCTCAGGGGGCAGTTTTATCTGCTGTTTCACAATGTAGCAGCCCTGTTTTTTGTCTGTTTTTAATTAAGGTAAGGAATAAGAGATTCAAAATTCTAGTAGATAGAAATGTCACAGGGCCAATATGGTGACCTATCAGGGTTAATTTTCTGCTTGTGGCACCAGCATTCCAAATGGGTACTAATTTGTGGCTTGGCTGCTCTACTTCCAATCCAGCTCCTTGCTTGTGGCCTGGAAAAGCAGCAGAGGATGGCTCAAGTCCTTAGATCCCTGTCCATACATGGGCGCCCCAGAAGAAGCTTCTGGCTCCTGGTTTCAGATTGGCTCAGCTCCGGCCATTGCAGCCCTTTTTGCAGTGAACCAGTGGATGGAAGACCTCTCTTTCTCTCTGTGAATCTGCCTTTCAAATAAAAATAAATAAATCTTCAGGAAAAAAAACAAAGGATAAAGAAATGTAACAAGGTTTTTCAATAGAATTCCTATCTGACCTATACAGTATTAAGCAAATGATAGGACGTAACTTGTTTTTAAAGATTTATTTTATTTATTTGAACAGCAAAGTGGCAGAGGGAGAGGGAAAATGAAATCTTCCAACTGCTGCTTTACTTCCCAAATGACCCCAGTGGCTGGGGATCGGCCAGGCCATAGGCAGCAGCCTGGGTGGAGCTCCATCTGGGTCTCCCACGTGGGGAGCAGGAGTCCCTATATTTGGGTCACCGTCTGCTGCTTCCACTGCTTTCCCAGGTGCATTTCACAGGGAGCTGGATCAAAAGTGGAGCAAGTGGCACTTAAACTGGGGCTCTAATAAGGGACACCAGTATTGCAAGCAGCGGATTAATTCACTGCACTGCAACTCTGGCCCATGGATATACTACTGCAGTTTTTAGCCTCTTTCTGGTGAGGCTGCATTTGTAGAGGCCCCTTTCTTGGGAAGGGTAAACAGAGGAAATACCCTTGGTCAGATTCCCCAGCCATAGCCTGTCAGGTGCTGGCTGGTGATGGCAGTCAGAACTTCTCTCCGGGACACCAAGAAGTGGCTTCTTTTGTTCTCTAGTACAAGTACAAGGATTTTAGTTACTGCCCTTTAACACCAGTCTGCCAACACTGCAAGTCCACAGAGTACTGCTGGCTGTTCAGTCCACAGGTCTCTGTAAGTAACACATAACTCGTGACCAATCATATCTCTTTCCAAGTCTGTCAGGGATGGGTCATGGTACATGTGACACTGGGCTTACTTACACAAGCAGCAGAGTTGTACTGCCTCCTTAACTTGGAGTGACAACCCCACACAACAGTTTACAAAAATGGGTCATTACCATAGAGGATTGAGCAGCAAAAATAAAAGCACAGTGAATGAAGAGCAACAAGTGACAAAAAGTGATGATATTGAAGGTGCCATGCAAACGGAATTGTAGCGGCATTATAGAAGAAATGGCTGGTGGAGCGACTTTTGACAGCACTCTTCATGTGAACTGATTGACACGAACAAAGTAGCTGCGAGGAATAGGATGCTCGTGGTTCTGGACATGGCCCTGCCCATCCGAAATTTTCCATGAAGATGTCACAAAATGAAGAGGAAGCACACTTGCATTGCTATGTTATATTACAAGTTCAGAGGATAAAAGTGCTTGGAGCTGATTGAAACTTAGGTGGGTGCAGGGCAGTGGTGCAAGGAAGGCATAGAGAAGACCTCCCAAGTCATCGGACAGGAGGGCAAGCAGCATTCAGACCACTCTTGATGTATTTCTTACAAAGAAATTAAAACACTAAATTTTGATTTCTAATGTTAACATATGTTTGTTTCGGTGAAAGCTTTTGAAGCTCATGAGACCCCCATCCTCTTTCCCCTTGCAGTGATTTTGCATGGCTTTAGCTTGCATGGTCACATTCCACTGGTCTCATACCACTGTGCACATAGGTGCCTGGTGGGGGCAGGGCAGCACTGCACGTCCGCTTCCAAACACAGAAAGGCTGTCTGGGGATTGTCTTGTTCCCCTTTCTATCCTGGGACTGCTGGTGACAATTCCTCAAGCTCGTTTCTTTCGGATCGCCTCTGGCCAAGATGGCGCAGGCTGTTCCATGGTTTCCTGTCCTACAGAGCATCCCTTGCTTTTGTTTTCACACCCAGCTGTCTTACTGACCGCTGTTGTTGTCCTAATGATGTAACGTCCCTGCAGCTTGGGACTCATGAGAGGAGACTTATGTCTTTCCTCCCTGCCTTCTGGTTTCAGCCCTAAAGGAACCTGGGAAATTCGATCTGGTTTATCACAATGAAAATGGCACTGAGGTGGTGGAGTATGCTGTGACGCAGGAAAAGAAGGTGGGTGTGTCTCTCTCAGCTGATTACCTGGATCCTGGGAGTTGGCCTTGCTGTTTCCCAGACTGCCTGTGTTCAAATCATAAAGTATTGAAGTCCCAGGGGAGGAGGCCTCTCCTGTGGGGAGGGCAACAGCAGGTCCAAGTGTCAAATCGAGGCTCCGTCATGGACTCCAGAGAGCCTGTGGAACAGTCGTACCAGCAGGGCTTTGGTGGGCCCATTTCCTATACTCATTTATTTGCAGTATATACAGTCCCACATTTTTGATGAAATGTATTCCTGGAAGCAGTACTGGAAAATTGAATCTTGTAGGCTGCTTATTCCTGTATGAAGCAATCCTGAAGTAGACGCAAACGCCTGTAATCACCTTTTGTGCCGCTAGATGGCGCTCTCTATTCATCCATATGGCCAAGCATCAGGGTTGTTTTGTCCTATGTTGGTGTAATAGTTGCTGTTTTTAGGCAGCTTAGAGTAAGGGATGCTGGACTGCACAAGAGGGCATCAGTGGCCTGTGATGTTGCCAGGGCTACCTCGAGCTTTCAGATTTGGGGCCTCGTGCACTGGACAGATCAGATGTCCTGACCACCTTGGAGCCGGCCCTTACCGCAGCCTCCCACTCCCCTGCTTTTAGATCAAGGAAGATGAACTATGTGTAACATAAGACTTAGTTGCAAATTCTGGGTAAATGAGTTCCTGTACCCTGATTGAATTCAGTTTCCTTAGGACTCAAATGATTCTGGTTCTTGCTGTTAAGTACAAATGGAAATTTACTTGACTGAATTGTTTTAATTACTGAAAACTGTATGATCTGTTTTATGTCTTTCCTCAGATCACTGTTTTTTGGAGAGAGTTAATTGATCCAAGACTGATTATTGAACCTGCAAGTAATACCTTGCGTTAAGGACTCGTCAGAGTACAACTGTTCCAGTCTTAGTTTGTAAATGTCTTGTCTGTGAAAGTGGCTATAACCTGAAATTTTAAAAACAAAAAAAAAATAAGGATTTGAAAGTTGTATGGGTTTTTGTGTTATCTTCACTGCATAGGAAAAAAATCTACCTCATCATCTGAGAAACATGGGTATTGGTTTTGTAGGCTTTCCTTCTTCTCCTCCTCCTCCTTTTCCTCCTTCTTGTTCAGGTTAATTCCAGTTAACAAAATTCAAAACAGGACATTCCATGCAGGCATTGTGGATACCAATGTTTATGACTTTGTATTTTTTGGGCCGTCAACTAGCAACCATCGGTAGGAGTTAGTAATATCAAGTACAAGACAGTGCTGCATATCTTGTCTCAGTAAGTTTTATTCAGTAACATTCTAAAGCACTAAAGCATGTTACCTGACCTAATTTTTAAAAATATTTGAGTTCCATTAAATGTGGAATAACTTATAAATTCCAAGTATACTGTACTTGAAATGGTTGAGAATGAACAGTTAGTTAAGGACAATGTGTTAAAGAATCCTTCCACACCTTTCCCAGTACTAAAGTGAAGGATTCTCTAGCCCCTGTGTAGGGCCACAAAGCCAAGACCTCTTGCTCATGCCTGGAGAACAGGCTGTGCTTGTGAGAGAGCATGCGCCATCAGCTACAGGGCAGGCGGCAGGCTCTCACACAGCAAGAGGCCGAGCCTCTGGCTCCCGTGCTGCAGCAAGCACCAGACAAAGAAACATCCTTTTCTGTTACTATTCAACACAGAGCTTAAAAAGGCTGAATATATGCTGTAAAAATCGCTTTCTTCTATCAAAAGATCATATCCCTCCTTCAGCTTTGCAAATTTTTAAATAAAATCATCTCAAACTGAAAGTCCATGCCGGGTCCTCTTGTTGAGCTAAGCGTGGCAGGTCATGCTGCTGGTCTGCAGTCGCAGGAATGGCAGGGTTTGCTTTGACGAAGGATCTGGCGTTATCACAGTTGGGCCACTGTGGAATTCTCCAGATCCAGGAGCTGTGTGACCAGGGAAGGTGCCATTGTGGGTTAATTTGCTTGCACCGCTTGTGTGTGTATTACAGTTGGCTTTGTGTATTTGGGTGGAAAGGGCACCCCAGGAGGAGAAAGATTCGCGTAAGTGGTCTTGAATTTCGAACCATATTCAGTGTATTCAGCTTTGCTCTGTAGGACTTAACATTCCATTTACATGGAGCCACATGTCTTCTGGATCACCACAAGGTGCAGATGTATTTCTCACTGCTTGAGATTGAGAGGCTCAGGGTTGTATTCTATTTGGATTGGGAAACCAAGTAATATCACTTATCAGTGTTGAATGAGAAGAGGAGAGAGGAAGGTGAGGGTTTCGCATGAGAAGTACTATTGGGGATTGACGTTTGGCCTTGCAGTTAATATGTTGGTTAAAATACCTGTATCACGGGGCTGGTACTGTTGTGTTGTAGGTAAAGCCACTGCCTGCAGTATCTATCCATGTGGACACCAGTTCAAGTAACAACAGCTCCACTTCTGATCCAGCTCCTTGCTGATGTGCCTTGGAAAGCAGCAGAGGATGGCCCAAGTGCTTGGGCCCCTGCACTCATGTGGGAGACCTGGAGGAAGCTCCCAGTTCCTGGCTCTTGACTTCAGCTCTGGCCATTGCAGTCATTTGGGGAGTGAATCAGCAGATAGAATCTCTACCTGTGTGTGCAACTCTGCCCTTCAGATAAATAAATAGGTCTTTAAAAAAAGCAAACTTGTACCACACATGAGACTCTGGAGCAGCTCTGGCTCCTGGCTGTAGGCTGCTTCTGACACAGACGCTGAGGGAGTGGTGATGGCTCAGGTCATTGAGACCTGGATTACATTCCTGGCTTTCAGCTTTAACCTGATCAGACCTAGCCATTGTGAGTATTTGGGGAGTGAACCAGCCGATGGGCACAGCAGCTGGCTGGCTGGCTCTCTGCGTCTCAAAGAAGTCCGTGCCAGGGACCTTGCTTCATGGCTCCTGAGCTGTGGTCCAGATGCTGGCTTCCAGATGAGGAAAACAGGAAGTACTCGTATGTCAGCTCCTGTACCTAGAGGGCTGACCCATGGCTTTAGAGCAGTGACTCAGACCACCCGCTCAACCCAGTGCTGAATGACTGCCCAAGAGCTCCCAGGAGGCAGAGGGAGCACTTGGTGAAGTCACAGAGCAGCTCTCTGTGTCCCCAGGGTGCTTTGGTGACCATGCTGTCCTGAGATAGCTCTGTCCTGGACGTGAGTGGGAGCAGCCGTAGAGCACCTGCCTCAAATGCCCACCTCTCGCCTTGGGAGCTAGAATTTGTGACTTGGCCTCTACCACCCCCTGTGACTCAACTTTTTGTCCATATTTTGATTTTTAAGATGTTATTTATTTGAAAGAGTTGAGAGAAAGAGGGAGACAGATCTTCCATCTGTTGGTTCATTCCCCAGATGGCCACAGTGGCCAACGCTGGACCAGGCTGAAGCCAGTAGTTTCAGTTTGGCTTCCTAAAGGACTGCCAGAGCCCAAGCCCTCGAGCCACTTTCTGCTGCTTTTCCTAGAGAACTGGATTACTCCATGAATGCACAGCTGGTTTGATATTCAGTGTACATCATTTGTCACATTATCCATACATAGAAGAAACAGGATCACTGTTGCTTAGAAGATGACTTGATCAAGTTTAAGAGTGCCTCAGGTAAAGCATGATCATAAGGTTATGGAAAAGGTAACAACTTCACACTTAGGTTCAAGAACACGTCTGGTAATTTCCTCTTGGGAGGTGGACACCACAGGGCTTTCCACTGAGTGCATGTCAAAATCAGGAGGCCAGCAGCCCAGGGCCTTCCCCATCTGTAGGCGCTCTGCAGTCTTTTCAGGCCATCCTGCAAATAGGAGCAACAACCCACTGCCTCCCTAAGGGTTTTAGGATTGCAAATTGGATGCTGGCACCATGGCCACACTCTGAGCATCAATTCCTTGAGGGTGGCATGAATGGGAGTAATTGACAAATAGTTATATTGGCAGGTGAATTAGGTTTATCAAATCTGCTCTCCCTGTTTAACATTGCCAGCCAGGTGCTAGCTAGCCCAGGCCACATGTTCCCTGGTGACCAACAAGTTCACCTCTGACTTGAGAACATTGTCCTACTGGGGACCCTGATGATGGATACAGCCTATGTCCCCGAGCAGTCCAGGCTCACTGTAAGCCCAGGGCTCACGTGCCTGGGGCCCCGTTGGCACCCAGGTCTGCTGTGCCTGTGCTTCCTTTGTGCCCACAGTGTCTCCACTTGGGAGGCACCACTCGGCTCCACAGGAGAAGGCCAGGCTGTGACTGCATCTTGTTTCCCCCTTCAACACAAAGGCTGCTGTACACAGTGTGTGGCCTTCTGCTAATCTGGGCCCTTCTAACCCTCTCCGCGTGCTGGCCTGAGAACCAGGCCATCTCCCCCACGGTAACTAGTTAGAGCGCATGTCACAGCTTTCACTTTCTGGAAGCTGCTCCAACTCCTTCCTGCTTGCTTCCATGGCTCTTTGTCTTTCTCCTTTGCCTTGGAACAGCAGTAAAACAGAACCACTAAGGGAGCTAGGGTAGCCAGAGCCTGAATGCCAAGGTCAGTAGGCACGTAACAGTTGTAGGTTCCTGCTGCATAAGCAGCTCTGGGTGGTGAGATGACAGGCACACCTGGCCCAGCCCACCTCCAGGACCCTGCATGTGTGGTCAGGACTATGGAATCTGAAACTGGTTTTGTCATTTTTGCTGCCCAACCTGGCTCCAATGTAAACTCCATGCAGCTCCTCCCCAGACTCTGTGACACTGTCCCTTTTGCTCTTGAACACTTCAGCTTCTTGGGCGCATCCCCATTACCTGTACCCAGTTCAGGGAGGTGAGAAACACAGCTGAAATCATAAAAGGAAATGAGTTTAAAGGCAGTTTTGAAGAGAAAGAAAAAAAATCTTAAATTCCAATGATCTATATGTGTGTGTGTGTATGTTTGTTCGGTTTGGTTTCTCCAAATCCCAGAGATGTGATCACAGGTATTTTCAAATGCATCATGCTGTGCTAACAGAATGGGAGATCTTCCTGCCCATGTCTGGAGGTGTGGCCATGGGCTCCAGGCTTCACGGACTGTATGCTGGGAGAGCTGAGTGAGGAAACAGGAAGTATATGTGTTAAAAGGCAGGGTCACTAATGCCAGTGCAATGGCTCAACTGCAAGCCCCAGCATCCCATATGAACATTGGTTCGCATCTGTGCTGCTCCATTTCGCATGCAGCTCCCTGCTTATGGCCTAGGAAAGCAGTGGAGGAGATGGCCCAATGCCTTCGGACTCTGCACCCCACGGAAGGCCTAGAGGAAATTCCTGACTCCTGGCTTTCCATTGGTTCAGCTCTGGCTGTGGTGGTCATTTGGGGAGTGAACCAGCAGATGAAAGATCTTTCTCTGTCCTCTCTCTAAATCTGCCTTCTCAGTAAAAATAATTTTTTTCTTTTTTAAAAAGATTTGTTTATTTTTAATTGAAAGATATACAGAGAAAAGGAGACACAGAGAGGAAGATCTTCTGAGCGATGATTCACTCCCCAAGTGGGCACAACAGCTGGAGTTGAGCTGCTCATAATCCGGGAGCCCAGAGCCTCTTCTGGGTCTCCCATGCGGGTGCAGGGTCCCAAGGCTTTGGGCTGTCCTTGACTGCTTTTCCAGGCCACAAGCAGGGAGCTGGATGGGAAGCAGGGCTGCTGGTGCCCATATGGGATCCTGGTGCGTGCAAGATGAGGACTTTATTTATTTAAGTTTTGTGTTTTGTGTGTTTATTGCATTGCCACCGCTGGCCAGGCTCAGGCCTTGACCGCATACTTGCGCAGCGGGTACAGCCGCTCTTTCCGCTGCTGCCTCTTGGTCTTGAGGTTCTCCTCGTGCTTGTTGAGACGGTGGCGCATGGCGCGTGTCTCCTTGGGCTGCAGGTCCGGGGGCTTGTACTTCTTGCCCTTGTAGAACTTCCTCAGGTTTTCTTTCTGGGTCTGGTTGATGACTGTGAGGACCCGGGTGATGGACTTGCAGACAACGCGGATCTTGGACAGCTTGGACACCACGCCGCCGGTGACCTTGGCGACACGCAGCGGCGACAGCTCCACTTTGAGGTCAGCAGCTCCTCCTTCTTCTTGCCCCGGAGGTCCCGAGCCTTGATCTTGGCCATGACTGTCTCTGCCGCTGCTGCTCCAAGGGAAGGATGAGGATTTTAACCGCTAGGCTATCATGCCTGGTTCTTTCTCTCTCTCTCTCTCTTTTTGTTAAAGCAATGCCATTTGAACAGCTCCCACAGTGTACTTGTTTTTCAACTTTTGTTTACTCAAGAGAGAAATGGATTCCTTAAAGGATTACTTAAATGTTCACAAGGTCTGGGCCTGGAGCAGGCTGGAACCAGGAGTTAGAACTCAATCCAGGTGTCCCACATGGGGTGGCAGGGAACCAAGCACTTCACCCCACCTGCTTTCTTCTAGGGCCTGGGTCATCGAAAGCTGGAGGTGGGAATCTAGAAATACCACCGAGGGAGAAGGTTGTCTGAGTCACTAAATGGCCCCTGTCAGCCTCAAAGACAGAAAGGGGGAAGTCAAGAAGGGAGGATGAGGAAGACAGGAGAGGAATGCCAAGAAAAGAGATTAAAGAAAGGGAGACAGACACAGAAGAGAAAGTAAAGGTTATTCTTAAAACTGGTTGGAAACAGTAAGATCCACGCTGGAGTGTGCACCGCCCGGGGCGTTCTGCACCACCTAGGAGTGCCCCAAGAATACCAGGGAAGCCCAGGCGACGTGCGCCTCCCCACCCCCAGCCTTCTCGCCACCCCTCCCACCAGGGAGCGACCTCGGGCTCCCCGGCCGGTTGGGGTCCGCCCTCTCCCCGCCCCCACGTGACTTCCTGGAAAGGTACCTCCCTCCCCTGCTGAGTTTCTTTTTTCCTCCGGAGCCTCCGAGAGATCACTCAGCTCGCTGGCACCGTCAGGTCGGCAGGAACGCGATGGCGGAGCTCCCACCCTTAAGTGAGGAGCTGTCGTGCTCCATCTGCCTGGAGCTCTTCAATGAGCCGGTTACCACCCCGTGTGGCCACAACTTCTGCGGTGTGTGCCTGGACAAGACGTGGGCCCTCCAGGGCCCGCCGTTCCTGTGTCCACAGTGCCGCACCAGCTTCCAGGTGCGCCCGCAGCTGCACAAGAACACTGTGCTGTCGTCCTTGGTCAAACGGTTAGGGTCCGCGGAGCAGGCCCAGGCACCCCCCGACGGCTGGATGCCACCCGTGCGCCCCAGGGCCCCCAGCGTGGCTGCCCAGGTGGCCTGCGACCACTGCCTCAAGGAGCTCGCTGTGAAGACTTGCTTCGTGTGCACGGCCTCGTTCTGCCAGGAGCACCTGCGGCCGCACCTCGACAGCCCCGCTTTCCTGGATCACCCGCTGCAGCCGCCGGTCCGCGACCTGCAGCGCCGCAAATGTCCCCAGCATAACCGGCTGCGGGACTACTTCTGCCCAGAGCACGGCCAGTGCATCTGCCACGTCTGCGTGATAGAGCACAAGACCTGCTCGCCTGTGCCCCTGAGCCAGGCCTGCGCAGACCTGGAGGTAGCGTGAGAAGCGTCGGCGATGGGGAGCGGGGTGTGCACGGGGCCTTTCTGGGTGGTGCAAGGCATCTCTGTCAGGTCCTGGTGCTCCTGCAGACAGACTTTGCTGGGGCCTGAGATTGGGGGCAGACTGTTCTTCCTGGTGACGCAGTCCCCACCTGCCCAACCATCTCCCAGGTCCTACACATAAACCCTTTATTTTGCAGGATGAACATTGATGGCCTGCTGGAAAGGTTGCTGGCTTTAAACCCAGCCTCCTCCACTGGTGTTCAGGAGTGGTTACCCCTTTTCCCTCATTAGGTTCTGGCAGCACCCGGGAGGCGATTGCTCCAAGTTTCATTTCCTAGTTGAGTCAACTGACGTCAGAGGATGGTTAAGTTAACCTGAACCAAGGCAGTGTGACCAAGCAGATGCTGGGCTGACCCATGGTTTTTCTATTCAGATCTGTGGGATCCAGAGCATGAGATGTCTCTAGAGGCTTAAGAAATCTTGTGGTCTGAGCAGAGGCCTGAGCAGAGAGCTCTGGCAGGGGTGCTGGAGGTCTCTCTCTCTCTCTCTCTCTCTCTCACACACACACACACTCACCCCACACCATAGTCAGCTGGGCTGAACTTTGGCCCTGGTTCCTCTGCTGGGTGGTGAGAAGGAGGAACCAATGCACGGTGGGTGGTGAGGAGGAGGAACCGTGCGAGATCTTCTAAGCCTGAGATGGTTGTAGTTAGTAGACAGGGGAAGCCAGACCCCAGCAGGAGACTGCAAAGGTGTCACCCTACCCCCAGCCCGTTGACTTACACAGGCTCTGCTCCCCACTGTTCTTGGAGCCCACTTGCCTGTCCAGGAGAACAAAAGGGCAAAGACTGGCCTCAGGTTACAAAAGGACACCTGGGCCTGGGGCGGGTCAGCGCGGAGCTGGCAGCTTGTGTGGCGCAGGGGAGAGGTCTGGCTCACTCCTGGCCACAGCCCATGTTTGCTTTCCTGGGTCTGAGCTGGGCTGCTCTGGAGCTGGACTTCAAGGCATGTGATCTGCCTGGGTGCGGGCCCCTACCTTATCTCAGCCCTGTTAAAGGCCACAAAGGGAAAGGCCCTGTGAGACATCATGGGGTCACGGGCTTTCTGGCTTGAGTGAGTTTGGCCCTGGGTGCCTGCTTCCATTCCTTAGATTGTTCATTTCTAGATTCAAGATGAGGGCTGATCACAAATATGATAGGTATGGTAGGAGAGGCGGCCTGCTGCTTAAAGGAAGGAAATGTTTTTTTCCTGGACTTCTGGCATGCCCGGTTTGGATATGTGTCTGTGAATTTCAGTCGCAGCACACTCAATGGCATTGTCCTTGGTTTTAAAGTAGAATTGTGGAAAGCAGGGCAGAGATCTGGGGTGCCCATGGTTGAGGATTTTCCTTCCCATTTCTGGGCCCTGGTGGCTCATCTGAGCAGGGTTGTGTCTGTCTCACTAGCAAGTGATCATGCATGACCAACCCTTGTTTCTGGAGGTGGCCAGGGGCCACACCATTCTCCATGAGCTCAACTCGGGTCAGGAACCAAGCTGTTGGCGCCTGGGTTTCTCCAGATGAGCCTTGGAATTTCAGAGGCTGGCAGTGTAGCTACCTAATTATGCTCCTTTCCTCAATTTTAGCAGCTATAGAAGGGATAGGATGTAGAACATTAGCAGGAATGTGTGGAGTACAAGGTCCTTGCCTTTGCATCAAGAATTCAGGTGTGAGCGAGGGAGCAAGGTTCTGCTTGGGGAGTATCCAAGACACCTGTAACGCCTTCCTCCTTCCCCTCCTGCTGCCGGGTGTAAAGTAGGTACAGTTCTTCCTGAAGTTTTATTGCCAAGTTTTATCAGACTGGGTAGCTGACCTGGTACCTGGCATTGGGGATTCCCACTAGGGTGCTTTCCTTGGGCTTTGCAATGCTGTCAGGCTGGGTAGCCCATTGGTACTGGGCAGAGAGGATCTTGTAGGGTTCCTTCCTTGGGGACAGGAAGCAGGGAGGGAGCATCGTGGTGTGAAATACAAGGCTGCTGGAGTCTGCCCGATTCCTTTCCCCAGCTGCTTTGTTTACCTTGGGTCCCCTCACACAAACTAATGTTTAACTTTGTGCCTGGCCACAGTTCCAGTGCAAGTTGAGTGTGTCCACTGTTCCAATGAATCCTCCTAATAGCCTGTAGGGTGGCAGTGGTTGTATTTATTTTATGGCCATGGAAACAAAGGTTGTGACAGTTGTACAGCTAAAAACTGGAGCCTGAGCTGACATGTTCTGTCTGACCCCAAATCCTTTTCTTTTTAACTTCCATACTGTACGGTTCTCCCAAAGGCTGGAGGATTGCCTTAAAATGTTACACTCCAGGCAAAACTAGGGCTGGCCAAGTATCTGTGGTATAGAGACTGGGATGGCTCCTGGTGCAGGTGGCAGGGTGAGGCTGAACACAAGCTCTCTCTCCTTTGCTTTCCTTGCAGAACAAGCTGCGACATAAGCTATCCATCATGTTCGGTCAGATCAATGGAGCATCGAAAGCTCTGGGTGAAGTGCAAGCCAGAAAACAAAGTGTGCGGGTGAGTGGCCAGGCCGTTTTCCACCAGGTCAAATTTGGGACTTTCAGGCATGGTAGGGGTGGCTCTGACCTTGACCAGGCTGGTGTTGGGTGCACTCACAAAAACATTGGAATTCAACAACAGCAAGCGAAAAACTGTGTCCAGTAGAAACCCTCTGCAAAGGCAAACTGAAAATCACCTACAGGCCCATCCTTGGAAAGAAATCTTCAGAACCGGAACTGGGAGTGGATGGTGTGGTGCATCAGATTAAAACACTGTTTGGAGGCTGGAGACATTTGGCTGAAGAGTTGGGTCCTTCCACACACACAGCAGAGCCAGGTGGAATTCTGGGCTCCCAGTGCCAGCCTGGCCCAGCATTGGCTGCTGTAGGCATTTGGGGAGTGGATGGAAACTCGCTCTCTCTTTCTGTTTGTTCCTTTCTCTGTGTTTTGCCTTTTAAATCCATAAGTATTTAAAAAAAAAAAAAAAAGAGGGGAGGCAAGATGTAGGAATATGAAAAAACAATTTGGTTACAATCTGAAATGGGAGAAAAACAGGAAGGGAGTCATCTAGTGCAGTTGTACCAGGCAGGAAGGGTAAGTTTCCTGGGGATGTTGTAACAAATTGTCACAAACTTGGCACTTACACAAAAGAAATTCATCCTTCCACAGTGCTGGAGGCCTTGGGTTCCAACGCCTGCCTGGGCAGGGTTAGCCTCCCTCCAGGGACAGTCCTTCTTTGCCTCTAGCAGCTCCGCCCTCTCAGGCCAGGCTGGGTGGTGGCTCTGGGGCTCCAGGCTCCAGGGTTCCCCTGTTCTTGGGTTTAGGGACCACCAGCTTAACCCAGGAACATTTCATTTTGGGATCCTCAATTTAGTTACATCCCCAAAGACTTTCCAGAGGGCAAAAGGTGGCGATGGGTGAAATTTGACCCACTACAGGAAGTGTAGAAAAAAAAATTGAAAGGAAAATCATGAAAGAATAAAGTGGAAGTTGAAGTGGTAAATTTGGGATAGTCTTGTTCCTTTAATTAAAGAAAATTAATAAATTGCAATAGCCTTTAAATTGAGAGAAGATTTTATTATTTTTCTAAAGATTTCTTTTTATTAGAAAGTCATATCTACAGAGAGGAGAGACAAAAAGATCTTCCGTCCGCTAGTTCACTCCCTAAGTAGTCGCAATGGCCAGAGCTGAACTGATCCAAATCCAGGAGCCAGGAGCTTCTGGGTCTCCCATGCAGGTGTAGGATCTCAAGACTTTGGGCCGTCCTTGACTGCTTTCCCAGGCCACAAGCAGGGAGCTGGAAGGGAAGTGGAGCAGCTAGGATACGAACCAACACCCATATAGGATCCTAGAGCACAGTAGCAAGGACTTTAGCCACTAGGCTACTACGCTGGGCCCATATATATATATATATTTTTTTTTTAAAGATTTATTTTATTTTTATTAGAAAGGCGGATATACAGAGGAGGAGAGACAGAGAGGAAGATCTTCCGTCTGATGATTCACTTCCAAGCGACCGCAACGGCTGGAGCTGAGCCAATCCGAAGCCAGGAGCCTCTTCTGGGCCTCCGAAGCAGGTGCAGGGTCCCAAGCATTGGGCCGTCCTCGGCTGCTTTCTCAGGCCACAGGCAGGGAGCTGAATGGCAAGTGGGGCTGCCGGGATAAGAACCAGGGCCCATATGGGATCCCGGGCATGCAAGGCAAGAACCTTAACCACTGCGCCATCGCGCCGGGCCCCTAAATGTATTTATTTCTGAGAGAGAGATCTTCCATCAGCTGATTCGTTCTCCCAATAGCTACAGCAGCTGGAGCTGGGTCAGGCTGAAAGCAGGAGCAGAGAAATTCATGAGCCTTTTCCCCAGGAGAGTACGGGTCTAAGCACTTGGGTCGTCTTCCACTGCTTTCCCAAGTTCTCTTAGCAGAGCTTTGGCCAAAGCTGAGAGCTGGACACGCCATCTAGGTCTCGTATATTATGGGTGGCAAGAACCAAATTACTTGAGCCAATATACTACCTCCAAGGCATTGGCAGGAAGCTGGAGTTAGAAGCTGAAGCTCGGAATTGAACTCATACGTTCTGGTGTTGGATGTGGGCATCCTGACTGCTGTTTGAACTGCTGGGTTGAACATTCAGCCCATCCATGCATTCTTTTTTTAAAAATATTTATTTACTTTGATTGGAAAGTCAGATATACGGAGAGGAGAGACAGAGAAGAAGATCCTCTATCTGCTGGTTCACTCCCCAAGCAGCAGTAATGGCTGGAGCTGAGCCAATCCGAAGCCAGGAACCAAAAAGTTCTTCCAGGTCTCCCACACAGGTGCAGGATCCCAGGGCTTGGGCCGTCCTCCACTGCTTTCCCAGCTCACAAGCAAGGAGCTGGATGGGAAGTGGAGCAGCCAAAATTAGAACCTGCATCCATATGGGATCCTGGCATGTGCAAGGCAAGGACTTTAGCTGCTGGGCTACCACGCCAGGCCCCCATCCATGCATTCTTTATGTCTTATTAAATACATATGCATTCTGTAGCAATAGAGTCTACTATTCTATTTGTTTCTAAGCTTTACATACAGAGCCTCTTGTACAAGCCTGTGTTGTCTTCAAGTTATTTTTTTCTGTCCTAGAGATCTGCCCCCCCCCCCCGCGTATAACTCCAATTTGCTCATTTTTGTGACTATTTGACTTTCCATCCTATGAATGACACTGCTTCTCAAGTCTTCTGTTGATGGATTTTTCAGGTTGTTCCCAGGTTTCTGCTGTTGTAAGTCAGGTTGCTTCTGAACATTCTTGTGTGTATCTTCGAGGCAGGTGTCTGGGTATTTCCCCAGAGTACAATCCTAGGATTGCTGCTATGAGCCATCTGGCACCAACACCTGCACATTACCCAGACACTGCCGAGTTGCCCTTCCTGGTGGTCATGCTGTTTTGTACTCTTGTGGGGGCCCAAATCAGTTTCTGGTGCTCCACTTCTCTCACCCACCCCAGTGAGGGAGCTGTAACAAGGGTTTCTTTTTGTTTTTTGTTTTTTTCTTATTTCATATTCCTCCTGTTGCCTTGATCCTCTTAGGATACCAGCAACAGGAAGCTGGAGCAGTTGCGACAAGAATACCAGAAAATCAGGGCTCTCATCGACTCCACGGAGGCCAGCTCAATCCGGAAGATCAAGGAAGAGGAGAAACGAGTCAGCAGCAAGTTCGACACCATTTACCAGGTTCTGCTCAAGAAGAAGAGTGAGATCGAGGCCCAGAAGGAGAAGGTCGAAGAGGGCCTCAATGAGGGGGATGAGTTTGAATTTCTGGAGGTGGGTAGTGAAGCCTGGCATCGCCAGATCTGGTAGTGGGGTGCCAGGGCCTCATGGAGTGGGATTGGAAGAGGTCCCGGAAGAATGCCCTGACACATGGTCTGTGTTAGTGTCCTGTGTTGTGAAACAGCTTCCTGCAGATCCCAGGGCTTAGAAGAGCGGCCAGCAGCCCCCTGGCCCAGGGGCATGGGTGTGGCTTCATCTGGGTAGGGTCTCAGGAGGCGGTAATCCCGGTTTTGGCCACGCTGTGTTCCTTCTGAAACTCGGCCATCTTCCAGTTCACCTAGCTTTTGTAGGCAGAGTTGATTTCCTTAGGATTGAAGGATTGAGGCCCTTTTCCTTGCTGGCAGCCAGCTGGGACCTCTGTCGGCTTGCTGACTTTCTTCTTCAAAGGCAGCAAGAGAACTTCCCCTCAAGAAAGGCCTGGTGCCCCTGGCAAGGGACTTTCTTTTACCTGACTAAACCTGCTGCACCTGAGACAGTCACCCAAAAGGATCACCACCAAATCAACTGATTCAGGATTTCTTTTTTAAGATTTTATTTATTTTTATTGGAAAGTCAGATATACAGAGAGGAAGAGAGATGGAGAGGAAGATCTTCTGTCTGATGATTCACACCCCAAGTGGCCGTAATGGCCAGAGCTACGCCAGTCCGAAGCCAGGAGCCCAGAGCCTCTTCCAGGTCTCCCACACGGGTGCAGGGTTCCAAGGCTTTGGGCTGTCCTTGACTGCTTTCCCAGGCCACGAGCAGAGAGCTGGATGGGAAGCAGGGCCACCAGGATTAGAACTGGCACCCTACGGGATCCTGGTGCATATAAGGCGAGGACTTTTAGCCGCTAGGCTTTCGTGCCAGGTCCTAGGACTTATTTATTTATTTATTAAGATTTATTTATTTAAAAAGCGGAGTAACAGAATAATACACACATATACATAGAGATCTTCCATCTGCTGGTTCACTCCCAAAATGGCTACAACAGCCAGAGCAAAGGCAGGAGCAGGAAGTCCATCCAGGTCTCCCACACACTCAGGCCATCCTCTGCTGCCCATTTCTATACTGTGTGAAAGCTGGATTAGAAGCAGAGCATCCAGGACCTTAACCAGTACTCCCAATATGGGATGCTATGTCACGGTCACAGTTCTGGTGGGGCATGCCTTCCTCTTTCCTTAAAACAGAACTTAAGGGGCGTGGAGTCTTGCCACATTCCCCATCCATCCGGCACTCAAAGTTTGCGGTTGTATGGGGCGTGTCCCCCACAGGGGTAGGCATTGTTGGGGCCATCTTAGATCTTGCCTTTTTCATACCCTTATCCTCTTGCTCCAAGCCTTCCTCTTCACTGTCCCCACACCCCTATCTTTCCCTGATTAACCAGATGGTTAAACTAGGGTGTTAACCTCGAGGTGACTTCTGACCACCTGGAGGTCGCACTTTGGGCACAGGGAGGTTCCTCTTGGGGCTCATAGGGGTTTATGAGGACTGAGCTGATTGCCTGGCCTCCCTGGAGTTGTCTGCAGTAATCCCCTGGCTTCTTTCAGAAAGCATGGAAGTTGCAAGCAATCTCAACCAAGTCGGTGTACATCCCCAAGGTGGAGCTGAATCACAACCTGATCAAGTATGTCCACCAGGGCACCGTGGACCTTCAGAATGTGCTGAAGGAGTCCATCAAGCATTTCGAGAAGAAGACCAAAGACCTCCAGGGCCCAGGTAAGCCTCAGCAGCTTCCGCTGACCCCTGTGCAACCTGGAAAAGATGGGGCTCCTCGGGGTTTCTGCGTAGGAGGTGGACGTGATCCAGAGCTTGACTCCTAGGGGTCGCCATCCATTTGCCAGGTAGTAGGGAGTCTTTGTTTTACCTTGACTTTGTACTGTCCTTTGTAGTCTACATAGTAGCTTAACATAATCATAGGACGTCCCGGACATCTCTCTCAGGCCCTGAAGGCAGCCTGCATAGGTTTAAATCGCCTCAGGGTTGTCACTGTGTGTGGTGGGGGGCCGGGTTGATGAGGTGGGAATAAAAAAAAATGCCTGGGATTCATCGTCAGCCCAGTCTGTTCCCCATACCTCCCCATCCCCAGATTTCACCTCCTTCATCTTCTCCCGGCCTTGTCCACTGGTCCCAGGGTCAGCCACCACTCGGCTGCTCTCTGGCCATCACCTGTGCCTTATGACTGTGGCAGCTTCCTGATCGCTGTGTATCCACTCTGAGGCAAAAGGGAGGGGAGAGTGCAGCTCTGCCCTCCTGGGACCTGCCTCCTTCACGTCTTTCAGAGGCTTCAAACCCTTGACCTTGGCCTACAGAGTAAGCCAGCCTTGTCTGTCTCCTGAGCTCTGAGGAGCCCCCAAAATCTTTTTTTTTTTTCCTTTGAGAATTTACTTATTTTTTTAAATTTTACTTGTTTTTATTATTATAATTTTATGATACAGTTCCATAGGCCCTGGAATTTCCCTTATCCGTTTCCCAATTCCCTCCCCCCTCACTGAGTTCCCCTATAGCATTACGGTAGTATAGTTCTTCATACATTTTTACTTATTTCTTATTGGAAAGTCAGATATACAGAGAGGAGAAGAGACAGAGAGGAAGATCTTCTGTCTGTTGATTCACTCCCCAAGTGGCCACAATGCCTGGAGCTGAGGTGATCTGAAGCCAGGAGTCAGGAGCCTCTTCTGGGTCTCCAACGTGGATGCAGGACCCCAAGGCTTGGGCCCGTCCTTGACTGCCTGTCACCTGTCCAGGCCACCAACAGGGAGTTGGATGGGAAGCAGGGCCTCCAGGATTAGAACCAGCATCCATGTAAGGCAAGGACTTTAAGCACTAGGCTACCACGCCGGCCCCGCCCCCCCAACTCTTTGTATGCATCCACTTCCTCAAACATACCAAGGTTCCTGCCTAGGAACATGTTCTGCCTGTTTCTCAGAAAGCCCCCTTCTCCGCTGTCTTCTCTGTCAAGAGCTCCTCAACCTTCGCAGAGCAGATGAGGCGTCACATGTCTCCACTGGCTTCCCTGCCACCACTGCCACTCCTGACACCTGGTCCTGACCCTTACCATGCTGCCAGGGCCCTCTTCCTCGAACTCCTGCCTGTCTACCCTACTAGCTTGTGGGCCCTGCAGGCAAAGGCCCATGTCCTCTTCCTGTGCAGCACTGTTCCACAGCACCTAAGCAAAGAACCTCATGTGTCACCCAGGACGTAGGCTTGAGTTTCTACTTGCCTGCTCTAGTATCCTTGTAGAAGTGGCTTCTGAAGCAAGTGGTGGTGCTGCTCCACCTGGAGAGTGGTTTGCTGGGGATGAGCTGCTGGTGATTAGCCTGTGGGAGGAACCAGCAGTGCCTGAACTGGCATGCTACCCCAGGCACCTTCATCCCACACAGGGGCCCTTCCCATTGCATGTACAAGGAAACCAAAATTAGAGAGGTCTTGAGGTTACAGGATTGGATGCTGGTGGAGAGAAGGGAACCCCCGACCTGGTCCTTCCCTTACTCTGTGTGTCCCTTGAGGGTGGGATGGACAAGGTCAGCAGAGGGACCATCTGCACCGATCCTCTGCCTGCCTGCCCTGGTGAAGAGCTGTGGCTGAATCCTCCTTCTCTGGCACAGGTGACTCTGGAGACCCTCCCAAGGAAAAATCCCCACACCCTGCGAAGAAGGTGACGACAAGTAAGTATCCCTACCATGTCCCATGGCTTCAGCATGGCCGCACTGGCTTGTGCTCCAGCTCACTCAGATAGGCACACGGGGAGCCTGGTCTTGGCTGGACAGAGTGGAAGGGCATCTTGTTCTGCCTGCCCTGCCCCTGTAGAGGTGCTGTCCCCCTGGGAAGACACATGCTGCTGGGCATTGGGGCAGGAGGGTGGACCTCAGGCTGTCAAATGGGGGCTGTCGTAATCTCGTGCTCCCTGGAGTTTCCACAAGCCTTGGAACATGTCAGATCTCCTTTCTTTCTTTTCTTTTCTTTTTAGGATTTATTTTATTTTTTTGAAAGGCAAAGTAACAAAGGGAGATACAGAGAGCTAGATCTTAGATCTACTGCTTCACTTCCCAAATCAAATGACCACTCTTAGTTAAACGAAGGGGCAGGAACTTGATCCAGGTTTACCAAACACTTGGGCTATCTTCCGCTGTTCCTCCAGGTGCATTAGCAGGGAGCTAATAGAAAGCAGAGCAGCTGTGACCTAAACAACACCCAGAGGGATGCTGGAGTTGCCAGAGGTGGCTTAACCCCTTGCTCTGCAACTACACCTGCCCTATGAGAGGCCTTTATAAGGCATACATGTTGTCTTTTATCGTTGCCCTGAAAGGAGTGAGAAAAGAACCATTGTATCCCAGAACCCTTGGATGGCCAAAGATGAGAGCGCCCCTGTCATGCCTGGTGGAGCTGAGGTGGTCTTCAGCTGACCCCTGGTGGAAAAGTCAGGTGCCAAGAGACATGGTACACACACAGAAGGGAGCCCTGGGCTGAGTGAGGTGACACCAGTGGCCCCTTAGGGTGGAAAGGGCAGTGAAGGCAAAGCTGTCCCATTCCCAGGCCAGCTTCACTGAGCTGCACAGAGCACAAACAAGCTGAGCCTGGGACCCCATTCCTGCCTCCGCAGGGTGAGCCACTTGCTAAAGACTGGGCCCTGACAGTTTACAGAAGGGCTCTTTTGTGTTCAAAGTGGCTCAGAGTAAACCAGCCGGCATGAGCAAACAGGTGACACGGTCCTGGTGCAGTGTCTGTACAGGGGCTGGACCTAGGCCAGCTTTGCTGCCTGGAGTCCTCCCATGTTCTGGGAGTAGGTAGGGAAGAGGCAGAGGGAAGGAATAAGGGCCAAAGTCCAACCCCCTGAGTGAGACAACACAGAAGGAAGGCATGAGAAGCAGGGCTTGGCTGTCCAGTCCAGTGTCCTGTGGGCCCAGGAAATGAGATCCCAGATGACTCACTCCATTCCCGTGACAGGAAAGCTGGACCTCCCTGCTGCTTGAGTGTGCCACGGCTCCCGCAGGGCTTACAGCCACCAGCCTTGGGCCTCACCCCAGGCCATGTGACTCAGTGGGACTGCCTGGGTCCCAGGGTCTGCATTTTCTTAAGGTTCTTGGGGAGGTACAGCAGCTGCTCCTGGTTTGGTGTCCACTCACATAGAACAACCATTGGGGCCAAACTCAATTTCATGCGCAAACGCACTCCAGAAATTTTTTCTCAAAACAGTGGTGATATTTGGCAAACAACTGTTGTATTGACTCCCCATTTGTATTTTTGTCTACTTTTTGGGTTTTTTTCTAAAAGGGATGTAACCTACCTGCAATGTTAAACATGCATCTTAAATATAGGGCAAAGTTTGGCAGTTGATGTCTGTGTACCCATTACCCTGAATGAGATCAGGCCTTATGGTCAGGAATTCCTCCTTGCTCCTCCTCAGTCTTTCCCCTGCTACCGCCCCCCTATTCACTAAGCCATGGGTGCTGGCTCCTATGACCACTATACATTCATTGTGGCTGTTTGACCCTTTCATCTCTCATGTTAAAACTACCTAGCTGGGCCCGGTGCCATGGCTTAGTGGCTAAAGTCCTTGCCTTGAACACTCCTGGATCCCATATAGACGCCGGTTCTAATCCTGGCAGCCCCGCTTCCCATCCAGCCCCCTGCTTGTAGCCTGGGAAAGCAGTCAAGGATGGCCCAAAGTCTTGGGACCCTGCACCTGCGTGGGAGACCCAGAAGAGGATCTGGGCTCCTGGCTTTGGATCAGCTCAGCTCCGGCCGTTGCGGTCACTTGGGGAGTGAATCATTAGATGAAAGATTTTTCTGTCTCTGCTCCTCTCTATATATATCTGATTTTGCAATAAAAATAAATAAATCTTTAAAAAAAACTACCTAGCTGTATTAATATGAGTGAGATTCATGCAAAGAATGTTGTTTTTTTAAGTGTCATTGGTTGCGGAGGAACGCAGTGGCATAGCAAGCTAATCCTTTGCCTGCAGGTAGCTGTGTCCTGTATGGATGCCAGTTCATATTCCAGCTGATCCCGCTTCCCACCCAGCTCGCTGCTTATGGCCTGGGAAACAGTGGAAGATGGCCCAAAGCCTTGGGTCCCTGAACCCATGTGGGAGGCCAGGAAGAATCTCCTGGCTTCCAGCTTTGGACTGGCACAGCTCCGACCATTGCAGCCATTGGGGGAGTGAATGAGCAGACGAAATACCTCTCCTTCTCTCTCTAAAAATCTGCCTTTCAAATAAAAATAAAGTGTCATTATGTTGCTAAATCTTAATTCTGGAAACTTTTTCTTTTCAATTGAGAAGAAAATCAATCCTCATAAGTTGTTCATGTCTGCATCTTTTTCTTTCTAAGATTGATTTATTTGAGATACAGCATCGCAGAGAGAGAGAAAGAGGGAGGGAGAGATATAGAGAGATTCCATTCACTGGTTCATTTCCCAAATGGCTGCAGCAGCTGGGGCAAGCTAAAGGTAGGAGCCAGGAATTCCATCTGGGTCTACCAGGTGCATGGCAGGAACTTAAGTATCCAAGCCACCATCTACTGCCTGCTGAGACACTTGAGCAGGAAGCTGGGTTAGAAGCAGAGCAGACTGGACTTGAGCCAGCGCTCTAATGGGGATGCTGGGGCCGCAAGCAGAGGCTTGCTCCCCGACACCATGGTGCTTCCCCGCTTGGCTTTCTTGAGCCTTGCCTTAAGAGGATTTGCGTTTTATGATTCTGTATTGTGAAGCAGGCAGGCCTGAGCGGGGAGGGGAGGGCAGAGAGTCCTGGAGAGACTCCCCAGTATGACCTGGCTGGGTGGGGTGTGTGGGGAGGCATGTGAGCAGCAGCTCTTGATAGTTAGCTGCTGTGTGGCATGCCATGTCACCTCATAGCTCTCCTCCATCATTACCAGCTGCCATCCCTTCCCCAGCCACAAACCGCCCCATCTTCGGAGCCCCAGGACAAGTGGTACATTTGAAACCAACTGGCCCGGAGGGTGAGTTGCTGCCAGCCATGGGCAGTGGGACATACAGCTGGGGTTTGTTCTGAAAGTAACCTTTTGTTTACTCTCCACCTGCAGCCAAAGCCGACCCCATGCAGTTGAGCACATCAGCGGTCAAGGCCAATGTGCTGAAGGCCTTTTTGGAAAAGACCAGAACCGAACTTCTGGCATGTGAGTGGCGTGGGTGACAGACTTGGGGCCATCAGCACCATCTCTCCTGCACAGCTCCACATGCTGCTTGCCTCTGGCTGTGTCTGAGTCCCAGTGAGCTGGGTGGTCACAGGAAGCTGCCCTCCACCTGCCCTCTGCCTCCATCCTTCCTTACCCCTCTTCCTAGGTAGCTTCAAGTCCATGGTCAGTTCTTGCTGTCTCGCCCTTGCTGTCCAGTCTGAACCCAGCAGGCCCCTGAGTCTGAGATCTGCCAAGCAGGAGTGTCCCTGTACTCAGTACCTGCCCCACCACCCACAATAGCCACCACTCCAAAGCTTTCCAGCTACCCCAGCTAACCGTCCTCCTATCTGTGTCCTGTCCTCCCCCCACCCAGTGCTTGGAGGGACTCCTGGGAGCACTGCTTCATCTTCTCTGTCTGTGTCTTACCTGCCTCCTCTCCTCTTCCTAAGGTCTGCACCCTGGGGTCACCCTTCTTGTTCTCCATACCCTCACACTCTTCATTAGGCCTTCACCCATCATCTCTTTGTTGTCCCTTCCGCGGCAGGGCCTATCAGGCCCAACACATTCCAGTCTCCCTCTATCCTCACAGACGCCTCTCCTGCCCCATCATATCTTTCTTAGCTTTAGCTCTACTTGTCACCTCCCTTTGTTCTGGATACCCATTACAAATGCAAATTCTGGTGGTCTAGGCTGCCAAGACCAGAGTCCAGGGGACCAGCATGGAGGGCTACACGCTCAGCTCACTGCCTTGTGGGCCCTTTTGAGGGTGTTTGGGGGGACTTGGCATTTAGTGGGCGGCCCACACTGATGCCTGCTGACATGTCCTGGGAAGCCTTTCCCAGACCACACCCTGGGTCTGCTCTATCACCCTCAGTTTTTTTAGCCCACAGTCAAGTTCTCATCCCTCTGCAGTCTCTGTTCCTGCCCTTGGTCAGTGGCTGACCTCTGCCCAGGGGCCTCGGTGCCTGGGATCTGAGCTGCTGTCTTCCCTGAGCTCCTGGCAGCATTCTTCCTCCTACCGTCACTTCCTCTCTGGAGCCCTGAGCCACCACCCTCCCTCGGGGCTCCCCTGACCCCTGTAGCCACTGCTTTCACAGATTCCTTTGCAAACGTGTCTTCCTCTCTCATTTGGAAGCAGCTAGAGTCCCTTCTTGGATGCCAGGACACACTCCCTCCCACCCCTCCCTGGCCCGCCATCCCTCTTTCCACCGCATTTGTGCCCAGTGCTTGCCCTGCTGCCCCTTCCTTTCACACTCACTGCCACACAGCAGCCACAGCCCATCTTTGTAAAATGTACCTCTGGCTATACCTTTTTCTGTAGCCCCTGAGGTGTTGATGGGGGTCTGTAGGTGCCTTGGCTTCTCAGGATATGGCCTCCCCAGAGTCCCTCACTGTCCCTGCATCCTATGGGAGGCCAGGGCCAGTGCTAGGCTGGAATTGTCGCCTTGTCAATGATACAGAGCCGTGTGTTCTGGGAGCCTCCTCTGCTCCATGGCAAGGCCACGTAAGCGGAGACAGTAAACACTGAGCAGCTCAGGGAACTGCAGAACATTTGCCCTGCCTGAGCATTCTCTCTGGAGGACGCTCATGACTTGCTGGGAAGTACCAAACCCAGCCCACCTGCAGCAGGGGTGGTGAAGATCCAGGCTCCCAAGTTCAGGGGTTCACCCTCTACCTTACTGTCCCCCCACCTCCTTCCCTTTCTCCCAGTTGGTCCTGTGAAGGAAGGGGCTGGTACAGGGAGATACAGTATGGTGACAACACTTGAATTCATTGGAATTGTCAGGAAAGGTGGGGAGGGCAGGCAGGTGTCCCAACCAAAGGCATACTTAGCTCTTTGTGTATTTACAAATCTTGACTTCTTGCTCCCATTGGTTAAGTCCAGGCCAGTCTCACTCTCCCTTCTCTCTGTTGCTCCTCTCCCGCTCCCCTGTCTGTGTTTTCCCACTTCGCAACCTTCCTTAGGCCAGAAACAGGTGTCCATCATCCTGACTCCATGGTGTTGCCCTCACTGTGCCCCATTCTGGGCAAGTGGGTGCAATGGGTAGACACAAGTGGGTGAAATGAAAGGAGGGTTGAGTAGATGAATGAATGATGGATGGATGGACAAGTAGACGAACGAACAGATGGGTGGGTGGACTGGTGATAATCAGTGAATAAACAGGCCATGTCAGGGCAAGGTCTCAAACTGAGAGCTCTTGGGGCCCCTTGTGATTAAATCCTTGGCTGGTGTCTCCTCAGATTCTTCTAAAGTCATCTTGGACTACAACACTGCCCACAACAAGGTGGCTCTGTCTGAGAAGTACACCATGGCCTCTGTGGCTGAGGAACCTCAGAACTACCAGCCACACCCCCACAGGTTCACATACTGCTCTCAGGTGCTGGGTCTGCACTGCTACAAGAGCGGGGTCCACTACTGGGAAGTGAAGCTACAGAAGAACGACTTCTGTGGGGTGGGTATCTGCTATGGCAGCATGCAACGCCAGGGCCCCGAGAGCCGTCTTGGTCGCAATAGTGCTTCCTGGTGCGTGGAGTGGTTCAACACCAAGATCTCAGCCTGGCACGATAAGGTGGAGAAAACCTTACCTGTCACCAAGGCCACACAGGTTGGTGTGCTTCTGAACTGTGACCACGGCTTTGTCATCTTCTTTGCCATTGCTGATAAGGTCCACCTGTTATATAAGTTCAAGGCCGACTTCACCGAAGCTGTGTACCCAGCTTTCTGGGTGTTCTCCACTGGAGCCGTGCTCTCCATCTGCTTCTAGTGGGAAGCCTGTGGACACTCGGGCTGAGTGCCCATAGAATGTCCAAGACTGTAATGAAAATGCCGTATGGGGAATGCTCCTGGGAGAACTTCCTGGAGAGTCCCCCATGGTTAGAAGGGTTGAAGGAGTTGGATGGGTGGGTGGGTGGGGACCTGAAATGGGGAGGGACTTGGCCAGGGAAAGAGGTGGGGGTCCCTGTGTTGTGGAGTGAGGAGGAGAAGGCATCACTTCTTCCTGTGCCACTTGGGGCAAGGTGACCTCTTCTCTGCTGTGCCAGGCCAAGCTTTGGGTAGGAGTCATTGAGTACCTCTTTTTTCTAAGAAGTCTGTGGCCATTGCAGGTTCTTTCCCAGGCTCTTGGTATATGGCCCTTTGGTTTCTGGGTAGGGTTCAGATTTTGGAGTTTGAATGTCATTGCATCAGAATGTTCCCAGGCCAGTTACCCGTGAAGTGTGTCCTTTTCCTTTACTGGAAATTAGCCCTACTACCCTGCCTATCCTGTTTCCCCATGACCTCATGGATGATGTCCAGTGGTCTTCATACCAAGATCTGAATCAGGCCTGTCCTGATTTTGTAATTCAAGGTCCAGATAGCCCAGGTCCAGTTTGGACAGAAACCCCTCCTGCTTCCAAATGTTACAGGCAGCATCTTGCACAAGTTCTTTGGCTGCTGCCATGGAGCTGCGTCCAAGCCTTGCTTCCTGTAGCCAAGGGTGAGGGAATTTGCCTGCTCAGTGTGATCCTGGTCTGGGTCAGCACAAGAGTGGTGGCTTTGCTCTGGGAGCAGTGTCTTGTCTTCTGACACTCTCCTAGGCAACAGCACCCCCTCTGCAGGACTGTAAGCCGTTGGGCTGACTGGCATGGATCCCACGTTGGCTGGCACCCAGCCACCTCAGATAACTGGAGGCTGCTGCTGTGTTGACACAGCAGGGACCATACTAAAATAACTTTTGGGGTGACTGCTGAAGGCCCAAAGGGCCTTACTCCAGACCCCATGGGAAACAGTAAACATTTCTTCCCACCCAGCACTGGCCTTTGTGTGGGTCAGAGGCCTGTTGGCAGCTCTGACCCTTCTGTCTTCCTCTTTGGAGCCAATTCCAGAGGCTCACTTTGAGCAGGCTAATGTCAGAAAGACAAGGACCAGGGAAGGAATGAGCTAATGAGGGGCAGACTGATGGCTGTGTATTCTGCAGTTTCTGTACAATGAAAATAACCCAATCCATTAAGGAGTAGGAATGAATGGATTGCTGGAATTTTCCCAAGCTCCTTATAGCTTGACATTGTCAGGACCCAAATTCCCATCCTGTGATGTGAGTCCAATTCTGGGTTTTCCTAAGAGGAGATCACTGGTCAAGCTTCTTAGGCTATGAAAATAGGTCACCATTGGGGAAGAAGACATCCCAGACCTTTTCTTGTGGATATTTGAGAATCTGGTGCACTTCGGGCCTTGTGCTGGAATCCCAGGGTGCAGAGTGCGTGGTATTCCTGACAGGTGCCTGATCTGTGTCATCTTCTCACAAGGACTGTGAGTTCCTTGGGAGAGCAACTCTTTGTAGGGAAGACATCCTTACGGTGTCTGATATGCAGTCCTAAAAGTTTTTTCTTCCATTGCTTCTTGGAAGAAAAGATATTTGATGACCTTGTCTATACTGGGAGAGGGTCAAGGTGGTCTTTATGGATGTCCTGAAACAAGCCTCGCCTGAAGCCCATTCGTACTTGGGTAGCAGCTGGGCTTCCAGGAGCCAAAGTTCTGATCCCTGCTGTGGCTCCCTTACGTGTCAGTGGAGGCCACAGGGGTGCCTCGTCCTCCCTGGCCAGCGGTGCCACTGAGACAAGGGAAGCACGGGTTCCCTTTGTGAGAGGCAGTTAATCAAAGCTGAGGTCTGTGCAAGGTACTTTGGAACTGTAAGTTCAGTCTGCTATGTGGTGAGACCTGGCCTTGCAGGGCCTCCATATAACCCTAGGGTCCTATAGCTGGACTGTGTCCACCTGTCTCATTTCACAGAGTGAGGTGGACGAGGGTGACTGTTCCACTCTGAACAGTTCAGCAGGGAGGAGAAGCTTCCTAGCATGACGGGGTAAAAGTCCTGGTATCAGAAATTTCTGGAAACACAAAATTCTGTTCCAAGACTGGGGGCTGATCCAGTCTGGTGAAGTAGAGCAAAGGGCAGGGTCTGGTCTCTGATTCGAGACAGATTGGCCAAGTCTTCATCTCTGTAACTGTGATAATAGTATGTTATCTTTTACCTTATTTCCCATCACTCTGCTGATTTTAATTAATCAGAAATGTTTGAGCTAATATTTCTTGAGCTTTTTAAATTTAGAGTTGATTTATTTTTCCCGGGGGATGGTCATTGCCAGAGACAGGGTCAAGGGGGCTGATGTGCTAGAGTCAAATGCAGCCAGTGGTGGGTGCCATTCTCTCTGGTCACTGCCTCATGAGCCCCTTTGGTCATACCCTGGCTTAGAAAACCCCAGCCCTATGTGATGAGAAGTTGTGAGAGGTTGGGATTCTGCTCCTCTCCCACCTCCAGGCAGGGACCCCAGGAGGGAGGGAGGGGACCGGGGGCCAAGCTCAACCATGTGGTGTGCAGCATAGTCAGCCCTGCCTGCAACAATGCACTGCCAGGGCCTGGCGCGATGACGCAGTGGTTAAGGTCCTCGCCTTGCACTCCCAGGATCCCATATGGGCGCAGGTTCTAATCCCAGCAGCCCCACTTCCCATCCAGCTCCCTGCCTGCGGCCCGGGAAGGCAGTCGAGCACGGCCCAAAGCTTTGGGACCCTGCACCCGTGCGGGAGACCTGGAAGAGGCTCCTGGTTTCGGATCAGCATAGCATCGGCCGTTGCGCTCACTTGGGGAGTGAATCATCGGACGGAAGAGCTTCCTTTCTGTCTCTCCTCTCTGTATATCCGCCTTTCCAATAAAAAAAAAAAAAATAAATCTTTAAAAAAAAATGCACTGCCAATGACACCTGGGGACATGGGGCCTCTGTGACACCTCCTGTTGTGAGTGTGCAGGGATCCCGGTAGGGGAGAACATTGAAGCCCTGTGTTCCAGACCTTCATGTCCTTGGTAATAAAACCAGCATTGTGAGTGCAACGCGGCCCTGTGTCCTGTGATTCCTGGGAACTGGCAGCTGACAGAGGGCATGGGGCCTCTTGGGCTTGCAGAAGGGGGCCAGTGGCCTGGGCCACCAAATCAGGACTGATGTCAATGAGGGTGGTCATGACGGGGACTGCTTTAGCCAGTAGCAACTGACCTTGCTGTGGAGAGTGAGTGATTCATCAGTTGGTGCCACAGCAGAGGTGGTGGGGCATGGCATGCTGCTCTGAATGGGAGCATCACACGCACGAGTTCTCTCCTGTGGGAAGCCTCCAGTGTTCAGCCTCTAGGCCCCACCTCCTTTTGGTAGCAGTTTGTTTCTTGCTGTCACTGTGCCAGGCAGAAAGAACTGAGAGACAGGAGGGCAGGAGACCCTCCTCCAGAAACTAAGGTTCTTGCTCTTTGCCTGAGCCACCCAACACCGCTCACCTGCATGACTTGTGGTTAGAGCACCCTGACGAAGTGGAATAGCCAAGCCAGAACAGCCTCGTGTGTAGCCGCATGTGCAGAGAATCCAGGGACAGATATCAATCATGGGAGTCACAATCATATCACCAGTCAACCTCCCTCATACTTCAGGAGGGAAAACACCAAACCAGGGGGAAAGGGTTATTTGCTTTGACACTTTGTCCCCTCTCTAGGAATGTGCATAAATAACCCTTCTACTATCCCTACTTAAAAAAAAAAAGACTTACTGATTTTTATTGCAAAGTCAGATATACAGAGAGGAGAAGAAACAGGAAGGAAGATCTGTCTGATGACTAACTCCCCAAGTGACCACAGTGGCCAGTGTTGTACCAATCCAAAGCCAGGAGCCAGGAACTTCCTCCAAGTCTCCCACATGGGTGCAAGATCCCAAGGCCTTGGGCCATCCCTGCCTGGATTAGAACTGGCAGCCATATGGGATCCCAACACGCTCAAGGCAAGGACTTTAGCCACTAGGCCACCGCACAGGACCCTACTATTCCTACTTTTGTCTCTGAACTATAGTCCAGTGAAAAGAAATCGGAAAGCTGGCTACCAGTTGAACACTAGTCCCTCCATTCACAGATGTTCCTTCAGTCATCACGGGACGCTTATTCCAACAAAAAGTTCAAGATGGTCCCCTTATGACTTAAGAAAGAAAAAGCAATCCAGGTGTGTGCATGAGTGCATATAGGTGTGTGTGGCAGGAGGGGACGAGGGGGCAGACAGGGCAGGGGCTGAATTTTAAGTCTCCGCATCTGTAGGAAGCATCCACTCTTCCTAGAAAGTCTTGAGACATTGTAGGAATGGGTAGCTGACCATTTTTGACTTTGGACTGACTGCCTACCTGCATTTCATCACGGACAATCCCACTGTTAAAATATAGGAAGGCTCTAGAGAAAGGTCTGAGAATGACCAGGGAAAGATCCAATGTAAAGGCTCTTCAAGGCCCGGTGTGATGGCTCAGTGGCTAAATTCTTGCCTTATAAGGACCAGGATCCCATATGGGTTCCCGTTTGTGTCCCAGCTGCTCCACTTCCCATCTAGCTCCCTTCTTGTGGCCTGGGAGTACAGTTTAGGATGGCCCAAAGCCTTGGGACCCTGCACCCACGTGGGAGTCCTGGAAAAAGCAGTGCAAAATTTTTTTCTGTGCTGTCTGCTGTCAATTAACCTGACAAGTGGGTGCAAACCATCAACTGGCTGCACCCTATCACAAAAGGGTATCTAAAGAGACTGGGGCCTGAATGGAATTTAGTATCTGCTTTCAAGGCCCTGTTTGGGGGTTCATTTCCAGAATGAACGCAGCAAAGAATGAAACAAGAGTCCCTCTTCTGAGGCACCTGTGTGTTGACCTCGACACCTAGAAGAATGCTGAGCTCTGTATGCCTGTTGGCAGAACGGCACAACGTCCTCACCGCTCAGCCTCCAATCTCCTGTCCACAAAGGTCTGAGCCTCCTCGTTGTTGAGCCACTGCCTCCAGACAGCTCCAGCTCCGGAGACACAGCAAGCTGGGTCCTCCACCTAGTATAGCAAGACTGTCCCCCTGGTTCCTACAAGCCACACATTTCCCTCAGCTCAGACCAGATGGCCGGCTAGATTCGTCTTGCCTTGTTTTTTGCTCATTTCTACATTAAAAAAAAATTTCTTACAAACTATGGGAATGTCAGAAGTTGCTGGGATCTGCCTAAAGCAGAAACTGCTTCAACTTCAAGCAAGACCTGTGCAACCTCGAAACTCAGCTTTGGAACCCAGTGAACTTGGATTTGAGAGTTGAGTCCTTCGTCAGCTGTTGGCCTCTGGGGAGCTGCTGAGCCTGCGTCTCCCGTTGTTGTAGGGAGGTACTGAGACCACAGGGAACTCGGAAGGGATGGTCAAAAAATGTTCGTTTCTCTCCTGGGCTTTTCTCTGGACTCCTTGGCCTTTCAATTTGTCTCCAGCGGAGCAGATTCCCACATGTATTAAGCTCAGCCATAGGCAGGCGCAAGAGCAGGCACTCTCCCATGCATCATCTTGTGTGATCTTCACAGCAAAAGGACCCAAGGACTGGCTATGAAGATCACCGACACATTTAACTGGTATTGACTTGTCTAACTTTGTTAGAGAATAGGACATTTTTTTAAAAAGATTTATTTATTTTTATTGGAAAGTCAGGTATACAGAGAGGAGGAGAGACAGAGAGGAAGATCTTCCGTCCGATGGTTTATTCCTCAAGTGGCCACATGGCTGGAACTGAGCCAATCGGAAGCCAGGAGCTTCTTCTGGGTCTCCCACGTGCATTCAGGGTCCCAAGGCTCAGCTGCTTTCCCAGGCCACAAGCAGGGAGCTGGATGGGAAACTGGGCTGCTGGGGTTAGAACCAGCGGCCATATGGGATCCTGTTGTGTTCAAGGCAAGGACTTTAACAGCTATGCTATCACGCTGGGCCCAAGAACAGGACATTTTGCCTACATTTTTCAGATAGTTTGCTGACTTCTTTTGCACCACTTATAGTTTCAGAAAGTTATTTATTTATTTTTAAAGATTTATTCATTTTTATTGAAAAGGCACATAGACAGAGAGAAAGATCTTCTGTCTGCTGGTTCACTCCTCAAGTGGCCAGAACATTCGAGTTGAGCCAATCTGAAGCCGGGGGCTTCTTCTAGGTCTCCCATGTGGTGCAGGGTCCCAAGGCTTTGAGATGTCCTCTACTGCTTTTCTAGGCCACAAGCAGGGGGCTGGAAGGGAAGTGGAACAGCTGGGACACCAACCAGCACCCATATTGGGATCCTGGTGCATGCAAGGCAAGGACTTCAGCCACTAGGCTTCTGTGCCAGGCCCGTTACAGAAAATTTTAAACATTCAAAGGAAGGCAATTCAATGATGTCCACATATCCCTTACCATCTTGAGTATTCTGATTTCTCTCTCTTAAGCTTTGCCTCTTCTCCCACAGTATTTTAAAGCAACATCCAGAACAATATTTCATCTGAAGCTTGCTTTTTTAAAATAATTATATTCATTTAATTTGAAAGGCAGAGAAGACAGAGCTTTTCCATATGCCAGCTCACAGACCAAGTGCCCACAGCAGCTTGGGCTGGACCAGATGGCAGCCAGGAGCCAGAACTCCATCTGCGCCTCCAGCTGAGTCATCCAGGGCTGCCTCCAGACTCTGCCTGAACTGACAGCTGGAATCAGCAGAGCCAGGCTCTACCCCAGGCACATCAGAATGGAATACGGCCATCCCAACAAGGGTCTCAGCCACTGTGCCAAGTGCTTGCTTATCCCCAAGGAAATTCAAGTGAGGGGTGCCTTGGAAGTTGGGACAAAGTGCTGTAGATAGCTACAGGGCCATTTTTTTTTTTCCCTTCCCTCAAGTAAGGTGTGCAGGTATTGCTACCATTCCCTTTGTGGACTCAGGTGGAGTTCTTGTGCCTGAGGGCTCCTCACAGGAGTGAGACTCCCTCTCTGCGTGTTTGTATTCTAACTTCACCATTCTCCTTCCTGCATTCCCTGTCGCCTCCAACTCAACATCACTGACTTGCGTTTGTTCTGTGAACCACAAATAAGACGTGTGGACTCAGGCCTGTTTGCTTTCCTTGAACTTCGTCCCCGATGAGGGGTAGGCAAGGAGACGGATGTCCTCACTTAAATCTTAAATCTTAAAACAAAAAAAGATTCCCAGATACATAAAAAGCTAGCATTTGCCCTTCAGTGCTGATATTCGTTAATGACATTGCAGTGTTCGCTACCCCTGATGCTCCTGGACCACCAGGTGCAGGAATCCCTGAAGTGACACGAAGAGGTGATGTCTCCTGTTTGAAGCACAGAAATTAAGTCTTCTTTTATTTATGTTTAAATTTTAGTTATTTATTTGAAATGCAGCTGTAAGGAGACAGAGAGAAATGTCTTTCATCTGCTGGTTCCAGCCCCAAATGGTCATAATGGCTAGGGCTGGATCAAGTGGAAGCCTGAATCCTGGAATTCCACCAGGTCTCCCACATGAATGGCAGGAGCCCAAGTACTTGAGCCATTTTTTGCTGCTTTCCCAGGAGCACTAATGGGGAGCTGGATAGGAAGCAAAACAGCCGGGTTCAAGCCAGTTTGCATCTGAGATGTCTGTATTGCAGGAGGAGGCTTAACTCACTATGCCACAGGGCCTGCTTCAGAAACTAAATTCTTCAATTGCCAAACCCAATTTGTGCTTCTTCATATGAAAGCACTTCCTAAAGAACACAATGTAGAAACTTAACCATCCTCACCTTAGAAAGTACTCATGGCTTATCAGAAAGCAGTGACAAAGAATTATCACTTCTTTATGCAGACAAGGCTGAGAAAGCTTTTTTAACTTTACCTTTTAGATATTTTTTAAAACATAAAAATGAATTCATTAATGACGTAGGAAGTGCTAACAATCATTAATCAGACATATATGTCAGCAGTTTAATCCTAAAAAACCAGGAGTAGGTTCAGGTCTTGTGGCCCCGCTGTTTAAGCTGCTGCTTGTGATGCTGACATTGGATTGCCAGTTGGAAGTCCGAGAGACTCTGTCTTTGATCCGGCTCTCTGCTTATGCACCCGGGGAAGCAGAGGACGACAGTCCAGGTGTGTGGTTCCTACCCCTGACCTGGGGGTCCTGAATGGGAGTTCTGGCTTTGGCCCAGGGCAGACACTGTGGCATTTGGAAAGCGAACCACAGATAGAAGACTTCTCTCTGCCTTTCAAATAATAAGTAAATCTTAAACTGGTGAGGTTGTTTGGTGTAAGAGTTAAGATGTTGGAATGCCTGGGTTCAAATCCTGGCTGTGCTGTTGATTTTAGTTTGCTGCTAATGTGCAGCCTGGAGGTGTCTGGTGACAGTGCAAGTTCATGGGTTGGGACTGAGTTCCTTTTTCCTCGTTTTTGCCATGCCTAGGAGGGCATCTGAGGCGTGACCAATGGGTGGGAGCCCTCTCTCTCTCTGTGTCTCTCAAACAGGTCCTATGAAATGTAAATATACCAACTTCTGGGTTCATTTCCTAGTATGTAATTGTTACTCAGTTTTGGACTTTGTGATGTGGACAGGAGTTCTACCTGTTAGGTGGGGCATTTTCTGTTTTGCTTTTGCTTTCCTGTTCTCCATGAGTCACCATGAGACACTCCTCTTTATGCCTAACTGTTTAATAGGCCTCAAGCACAGATTTTTAAAACATAGTCTGACAATAACACATAAGGAGAAAGAAGGAAAGAGAGAGAGTGCCATACACTGGTTTGCTCTCCAGATGCCAAGCTGGGCTGGGGCTAGAGGTAGGAGCTGGGAACACATCTCAGATCTCTCACTAGATGGCAGGAACCCAATTACTTGAGCCAACCCCACTGCTTCCCAGGATCTGTCAGGAAGCTGGAATGAGGAGCCAGAGCTGGGTACTCAACCTAGGAACTTGGACACATAGGTTATGGGCAATTATGGGCTAAATAAATGCCTGCCCTGTAAATGTTATTTTAAGCTACTAAGTTTTCAAGTAAGTTGTCACAGGTGTGGTAACCAAAGATTCTTCTAGTGAGTAACAGGGCCTGGAGTGGAACCCAGGCCCACAGGACTATAGCTGTCACTCAAGACCTCTAGGCAGACAACACATGAACCTGCCTTCAGATCTGAGCAGCCTCAATCAAGTCTACCTGTGCTGATGTCCCAGTGTAACCCGGAGTATCCGTTCCTCCCAGCATGCTGGCTCCTGTGCCCGGGAGCAGCCCTGCTACAGTACCATGGTGAACTTGCAGGTATCCACGCCCTGAGTGACTTGAACTTCGAGTCTTGGCAGAACGCCCAGGAGCTTCCCAGAAGTGGCCTTGGAGAGGCCTGTCAGAAGCTCCTACAAGGCCATCTTTCACCTGCCTCCTAGTCGCTCCTGGGAAGTGTTCCCAAGGCAGTGTCTTGGGCAACCTGGTGAAGCCAGCTGCTTCCTGCCCTGACTGCTCAGACATGGACCTTCAAAACATCACACCTGTCACCCAGACGTGGCTCCTCAGCCATGGGCAGCCACACAACTCCCATAGCAGCCGGACTGCCCTTGTATTTTGATGTCTAACTTGCTAGTGTATGAGACAAGGGTTGTTGGGAGCTGGCACATGTGACTTCTTCTTGCTGCCTATTAAGTAACGAGTTATCTGAATCTTTAGCAACTCCTTGTAACCTGCTGGCTACAAGTTCTCTTGGACTATCAGGTCAGGACTTGGCCCTGGACTTGACAAATACATGAACTTGATGCTCAGTGCTTCTACATTTCTGTCATCATGTGCAGGGTGCACAGTAAATATTTATTGGATAAATCCATTCTTCCAAGGCTCAAAATCATCTTCTTCTCCTTCTTGATTGAAAAAGATCTTCCATCTGTTGGTTCACTCCCCAGTTGGCCACAATGGCCGGAGCTGGGCTGACCAGAAGCTGAGAGCCAAGAGCTGGGTCCTCTCTGTGGGTGCAGGGGCCCAAAGACTTCAGCCATCCTCCACTGCTTTCACAGGTCATAAGCAGGGAGCTGGATCAGAGGGATGCAGCCAGGACACAAATCCAATTGGCATCCATAAGGGATGCCAGTGCTATAGGAGGAGGAGGAGGAGGCTGTTGAGCCATGGTGCTGGCCCCACATTAATCTTTCTTTTAAGGTCAGCTCCTCCTGCATGAATGTTCTCATTTCTGTTCATCTTCCTGCTTCCGATCTTGTCCTTACAGACCATTGCTATAGTGTTCCCAGAGTATTCTTAGAGGTTGTGTTGTGGTGTCACTCTAAAGTTCACAGGCTAAGGCTGATCTGCTTTTGTTCAAAACCATAAATTCAGTTGTCTGCCATTTTTCCAAAATTCATCTTCTGTTCATTCTCTATATTTTCTTTTTTTAAAAGGTTTATTTATTTTTATTAGAAAGTCAGATATACAGAGAGGAGGAGAGACAGAGAGGAAGATATTCTGCCCAATGATTCACTCCCCAAGTGACCACAACAGCCGGTGCTGCGCTGATCCAAAGTCAGGAGCCAGGAGCCAGGAACTTCCTCCACTTCTCCCACATGGGTGCAGGGTCTCAGGCTTTGGGTTGTTCTTGACTGCTTTCCCAGGCTACAAGCAGGGAGCTGGATGGAAAGTGGAGCTACCAGGATTAGAAGCGGTGCCCATATGGGATCCTGGCGTGTTCAAGGCGAGGACTTTAGCCACTAGACCATGGCGCCGGGCCCCAAATTTTTGTTCAATTAACTACATTTATTTATGTTGAAAGACAGAGGGCCAGAGGTACACAGAGAAAGGTATTTCACTTACTGGTTCTCTTCTTCCAAATGCCTGAGACAGCCCGGCCTGGGCGTGGCCAAACCCAGGAGACCTTAATTTGGGTCTCCCAAGCAGGTGGCAGGGACCCAAATACTTGACCCAGCATCTGTTGTCCCCCAGGGGTGTATTAACTAGCAGCTGGATTTGGGAGCAGAGCAGGGACTCTCACCCAGGCAACCAAGCCTGCCCTCCAGCTGGGCTTCAGGGCCAGGAGACTGGAGGGGTAGCCTCGCTGTGTACAAAAAGCAGCTCACTAGTCCTCTGGAATGATAATGTGCTCTTTTGGAAAACAGAAATTATATCTGCTCTATTTACTCAATTGGGTTTTTGAAAGAAACCTGAAATACTTTATATAAGATTGTTTGCAAATGGTCAAATGCTCTGTAAATGTCATGCTATCATTTAACTCCAGTTTCCATTATGCCTTACTGTTGGGCAAGAGGTTCCTATTAGTCCCATCTGCCCTCCCTCTGGTCGCCTGGGTGTGCCACTGGTCCAGGTTCATGGTCATGAGTCACGGTCATCAGTCCGAGCTGATTTGTTTGTGGCAATCAGAAACTCCCTGTAGCTGGCCTACCTACTCCTGTAGGAAACGAGCACTTGATTTAAAGGAACGCCTCTCTAACCAGCTATGAAGGACTGGGTGATTTTGTATTTTTGATTTTTCTTTCTGAAACGTCATGCATCAGTATTTTTTTTTTTTTTAATGCTAAGAAAATGAAGAAAGGGTGAATGTTGCAGTGTAGTGTGTTAAGCTGCCATTGGGACACGCGCATCCCAGAGCATCCCAGAGCTGTACCTGGGTCTGAGTACTGACGACTCCGTGATCTAGCTTCCTGATAGCATTCCTAGGAGGCAGCGCATGGTGGCTGCCACTCACATGGCAGACATGGTGATGTTCTGGGCTCCTGCTTTCAGCCTGTCCCAGCCCTGGCTGGCATGGCAGTTTGGGGGATGAACCAGCAGATGAAAAATTCCCCCTCTCTCACTCTCTCTGCTGCTCTGTTCTTGAAATAAATACATCTGGAAAAAAAAAAAAAAACAGAAAAAGGAGGGCCTGGCGCAGTGGGCTAGTGGCTAAAGTCCTCACCTTGAACACGCCAGGATCCCATATGGATCCCAGTTCTAATCCTGGCAGCCCCACTTTCCATCCAGCTCCCAGCTTGTGGCCTGGGAAAGCAGTCGAGGACGGCCCAAAGGCTTGGGACCCTGCACCTGCGTGGGAGAAGTGGAGGAAGTTCCTGGCTCCTGACTTTGGATCAGTGCAGCACTGGCTGTTGTGGTCACTTGGGGAGTGAATCATCGGGCAGAATATCTTCCTCTCTGTCTCTCTTCCTCACTATATATCTGACTTTGCAACAAAAATGAATATGTCTTAAAAAAAACTGAAAAAGTATACAGAAGATACATACAAAATCTGTGCGTTTTGAAATGATTCTATTCAATGATCACTTGACAAAATAACTATGAAAAATATCTTAGCACCTATTTTCAACTTTTGTACTTATTTCTTGATTGATGAGAAGCGAAATATTCACAGGCCATACCTGAAATCGTGCATACTTAAAGGACACAGAAGTATTTTATAGAGAGACTCCCTGTGGGTTAATCTGATCGGTTGCTGTTCAATAGATGCATTCTCCTGGTCCAATCAGCTCCAAGGTGGACGTGGTCACACAGTGTAAACAGAACTCACTGGCAGAGTCTTTGTTTGGGGGCTTTTCCTGAGAGTAAGGCAGGAGATGTATGCCCGCAGCCTTGCGGTTTGATCACAGTGCCACAGCAGCTTCAGTTATTCAGAAATGGCTGAATTTCTCCGTCTCCTGGGACTGGAGGCCTTGTTTAAAGTCCTGCAGTATCTGTGCATCACATGCTTAACAATCCTGGCAAAGAAGCCGCAAGTCACTGACTTGGATTGCAGAGTTGCCAGAGCTGAGTTTTTTTGCCCTACCGGAAGCTCTGTCTGCATAGACAAATTTACATTTTTCTATCTAGTCACAGGTGAGAAAAATGTTTCAACAACAACAAAAAAAGATACTTAGAGGTAATGTGCTACTTTCAGCTCAACTAAATACCCAAATTGCTGCCAGGAGGACCTTCTTTGCACATGAACTTTTTCCCTGTAGAGAGAGTCTCTTTAAGGACTGTATCATCAAGGCCAGCATACCTTGTGCCCAGGACAAGACCATATCTGCCAATATGCAACAATTTTTTTTTAATATGGTTGTATTGCTGATGAAAAGCCATGAGCAGACTGGCTAGGAATCAACCACTAGCCTCCAAGTTTCCCTCTGTGAAATGGAATTAATAATGTCTCCTTCACAGAATTTTAAGCTATCACATGGTCAGAGTAGCAGCATCTTACATGGTACCATGGGCCCGATGCCCGTGTGTGTGTGTGTGTGTGTGTAAGCTGTTTGGGATGGGATGATCATGGGGTGACTTTGAGTTAACACAAGAGCTTTCCCAGTGAAGTTCATTCTGTGGCCACCATGGCCATGTTTGGAATTACCGATCAGGAAAAGGGGCCTTGTGTTTGGCACTATTTAGGAAAAGCAGGCAGGTGATCAGGGAATTTTTTAAGCTAGTGGAAAAATGGATTTTAGGGTAAAGACTTCAGAATAACATGGAAGCACAGAATCTCTTCCTTCCAACACCTACAGAAATGAACAAAAGTCACCTGCCACAAAGCCTTAGGTGAAACCCAGACTGCATCTGATAAACCATGAGGCTTTCTGAAAATCCCAATGCAAGAAAACACATTTATGCATATTTCCCATTGCTCCTTCCATACATAATTATCACATAACTTTATTAAAGACTATACATAGCCAATTCGTAACCAACCAATATTTTAAAACTGGATGTCATGGCAAAGGTCTAGCTTTCTGTCTTTTCTGGGAAGATGGATCAACCTCTCGCGTGGCCCACTCTCCTGCAGTCAGGTACTACTATTCACACACACTAGCTCCTTGTGCATCATCAGCCGCCCGGATCCCACAAGCATTTCAGACGATGAGCCCTAGTGGGTTCATTCCTGCTCCTACAGAGAAAAGAAAACTGAGGCTCAGGCAAAACAATGAACTTTCCTGATGTGAAACATTGGGGGTCTTGGGTTTCCAAAAACAGATATTTCAAATCAATTCTATTGTCTTCCACACTCAACCAGCTGAAAATAAGGTGAATCTGGAACCAGCCTCTTCTCTCTATTCCCTCTGATGCTGGTTTCATGAAGCCCTGTCTCCCACGCTTAGCTCACAGTTGCTCTGTTTCTGCTCTGGGGATTGCAAGTCAGTGCCTTACAACATTACTTACTTAAGGAGGGCAGTGGGGCAAGGGTCAGGCTGGCCTCACAAGACCCAGTGTCACCAGACTCAGACACAATGGTCACTTCACCTCTAGAGTTAATGTCCTAATGCTGACTTCATTTTCTTTTCTTTAAAAAATTCTTTTTAAAGATTTATTTTTATTGGAAAGGCAGACCTACAGAGAAAAGGAGAGACAAAAGGATCTTCCATCTGCTACTTCACTCCTCAGATGGCCACAATGGCTGAACCAGGAACTTCTTCTGGATCTCCCACTTGGATGCAGGGATTCAAGATTTTGGGTCATTCTCCACTGCTTTGCCAGGCCATAAGCAGGGATCTGGAAGAGAAGTGGAACAGCTGGAAGGGAAGTGGAACAGCTGGACATGCACCAGCACCCATATGGAATCCTGGCAAGGGGGAGGATTAGCCAATTGAGCCATTGCAGCAGGCCCTGTAATTCGTATTCAAATCCTTCGCAGGAACCCAGGGCTCCAATCGGACAATCTGACTATAGAACCCAGACAGACTGTCACAGCAGTCTTGGAACATGGTGATTCCCGTAGCTGACCAATCAGAAGGAGGTCATAAGCCCTAGAGAGCAACCAGAGACCTGCTCACAACTTGATTGTACACCACTTCATCCATAAGACCCAGCACCCTTTAGCTCCTGGCAGGGGGAGGGGGTGTTCCAGAATTGAGGCACAGCTACGTGCTGCAAACTTATACCTAGTGTCTCACTGAATCCCCAATCTTTAAGGAAGGTTAAAAGAGCTCACGCTACAAAAGAGAAAGCTGAGTCTTGGAGAAGCTGAATAACTTCCCTAAGATAATGGGTCCTATATCTGGCCTATCTGGTTCTAGAAACCAAACATTTCCTACAGGTAATGCTGCCTCCTGAGGGAGGAGTGAAGCAGTTTCCAGGAAATGAAACCTATGAAATGCCTTCTAATGCAATTACAGTGGGGTAGGTGGCTGGTGACTCAGCCCAGAATAGAGAATTCTCTTTTCCCAGTCCCTTGGCTTCTGGTGAAGGTGTTCTTGCTAACAGGTTCCTCGGGGTTAGAAAGGCTGATGAGACAGTGGAGATGACCAGCAGGGCCACACTTTATCATCATCAGACCTTGTGCAGTATGTATTGAAGACCCACTGTGCAATCGAGCAAGCCCTGAAGGAAAGAATGGGTTTGGGCCACAGTCCAACCTCCTCTCAGGGAGAGGAGGAGGAGGGCACAGAGCAGCTTGCATAAGTGGGGATCCTTCACGAGGCTAACTCAGAGCCAGGAGCACCTTCAGGGTGCTGTGGGCACAAAGGAAACACAGGCACAGCACACAGATCCGGGTGGCAACAGGGCCCCAGGCACATGCGCCCTGGGCTCACAGTGAGGCCAGGACTGTGCGGGGGCTGTATCCATCATCAGGGTCCCCAGTAGGACAATGTTCTCAAATCAGAGGTGACCTTGTTGGTCATGAGACCATCCAGGCCTGCTGAGGTCTTGGCCACACCTTCAGATGGGCGGCACCAGTATTGCCCACCCATTTCCTAACTGATTAACAGACCACCAATGGGGAATATCTTACCTGTGGGTTCTCTGCCCAACAAGGAGGGGTCAGAGAATGCTTAAAATCCCAAGACCCTTCCTCAAACCTTTGGTGTCTCTCCCTTCCTCCCCTTTCGAGAGGCACCCCACCTCCCGGCTTTCCCTCTCTGGAGGCACTTTCCCCTTTCCTCTCCCATCCAGCTCCCTGCTTGTGGACTGGGAAAGTAGCACAGAATGGTCCAAGGCCTTGGGACCCTGCACCTGCTTGGGGGACCTAGAGGAAGCTCCTGGCTCCTGACTTTGGATTGGCTCAGCTCTGGCTGAACCAACAACAGATCTTTTTTTTTTTTTTTTTGTCTCCCATTTTCTCTATAAATCTGCTTTTAAAAAAAAAGCAACTTTTTGGAAAATTGCAGACCCAAGATCCCGCAGACCCCCAAGGGAAGCAAGGCAACAAGTTTGCCTTTGTATTGGCAGGATGACTTCAAGGGAAAAGGGAAGTTAGCGGAAATGGGAAGACGATTCCAACAGCCCAGTGACTGAAACTCAGGTGTTGACACTGCTCAGTCCCCTCTCCAGATGTGAGGATTCATCAAGGGGGAGCTGGTCTCAGGCATCCGTGCTATCCACCCCTGGCCAAGATGGTCCTGCTGCCCAGACAATGCTGGGAGGCAGAGCCCAGCCCTAGGAAGGCCTGGCAGGAGGTGTGTGCATGTGGCAGGGTGTGTGTATGATAGGGCGGTGTGTGTGTAAGAAGGGCAGTGGGGGAAAGGTAGAGGCTGTGAGCATGTGGCAGAGTATGTGTGCAAGGTGGGGTGCTGGGGGAGGTGGGCGGGTGGTACTTACAGCAAAACCTACAGCACCCTTCTAGGCTGAGGAGATACCTTTGTTAGCCCAGGGACAGAGTAAGTAGCAACACCATTCTTTTAAAATCTCCGTGAAGTTTTTGTGTCTCTACTTAGCACTCCATGCTCACAAGCTAAGTAGGACAAAGAAAGTTGTAGGTGAAGAGCTGCCTCTTGCTTCAGTGCCATTTCAAAGGAAAAATCACACAAGCTCTCATCCACTCTGTTGACCATTTTGGCTATGTATGCATTCAAATCTGCATTATCTGTAACTGGATAAAACCGAAGTTTCCTAGTTGGTGTAAATTAAAAACCCTAAACCTATACTTGAAATACAATTTTATTGCATATTACAAATGCCAGTTCATCTCCCTTTGACATGCCGGAACTACCCACTTTCATAGCAGAAGCAGAGCCTGACGGTGAGTGACTGTATGATTTACTGCTCTAAGGACCAAGTTTGCTTCAAAAAGCAAACACTACCCATTGTTATACACCCTTAAGTAACAAAAGTAAATGATCTTGTCTGTAAAATGCTTATAAACACTATTTCCACTAAGGGCTCATGGCTAATTGCTGCAGAAAACCTACAGCGCAGTAACATCAGACAGTCCTACCACAGGCCTGAAACCACAAAGCTTACGAGGGGTCAGGAATGTGTCAGGACAGTTAAAGCTAGCTATTTCTCCCTGAGAAAATAGTTTCTGAAATAACACAATTTTAAATAAACCATAAGACAATAGTATGATAAATTATTATTTTTTTTAAGTATAGAGTCCCTGGTACTACAGACAGCTATGATTGTTAACACCTAGCTTAAAGACATGACGTCTCATTGAAAATGTATGAAACAAGACACAGACTCATACACTTCGTGAAACGCTAGGTAAACGGGCCTAAAAATACAGGGATTTTTAAAAAAGATTTATTTTTATTGCAAAGACAGATATACAGAGAGGGGGAAAGACAGACAGAAAGATCTTCCATGTATTGATTCACTTCCCAAGTGAACACAATGGCCAGAGCTGTGCTGATCCAAAGGTAGGAGCTTCCTCCAGGTCTCCCATACGGATGCAGGGTCCCAAGGCTTTGGGCCGTCCTCGACTGCTTTCCCAGGCCACAAGCAGGAAGCTGGATGGGAAGTGGAGCTACCGGGATTAGAACCGCTGCCCATATGGGATCCTGGCACGTTCAAGGCGAGGACTTTAGCCGCTAGGCCACCAAGCTGGGGCCAGGAATTTTGCTAAGACAAGATTATGCCATGTTTTGTGATATTCTGAAACAACTTTCCTAAGGGCAAATTAATTCTGAACATGAGAAGAAGACAGCAGGAAAGTTTATGAAGAATCAAAGATTTGTTTGAATAAGTGAGGGCATTATACATAAAGCTGTTCTAAATTGTGTGTAACATGATAGTTGTTTTTAGCAATTAAAAAAGGCACATTGTCATTTTAATTCTGACATCCTGAATTAATTTATCTTGCTTCTACTATAAGTAGTGTACCTAGAAATTATATGTAAAATATTACCTGCAGCAAAGAGAATTTAATAGCGTTATTTCTAAAATGTAGGATCTGTAACAATTCTGATCATGAGTGAAAGCATGAACTTACTGCACTTAAAACATGATCTATCCCTCACAGAAAAATCTAGAAAACCCTTGCACCACTACCACTACCGCCAGCACACAGTTATTTCCTGTTAAAGGGTAATAAGCTGAGAACACAGTGTCTCACGTGGCCTTCCAACGTGAGACTTCAGCGTGCCCCATGGAGATTTGAAGCTGGTAATCTGGCCAAATACAAGCATTTTGTATAACGAACTGACTGTCCGCCAGAACAGTGTGGGTCAGGCATGACACAAGTGCTAGCTTGGGGCTGTTCACAGGCAGTGATTCCTGACAGACCACTGCTGGGACCCCTGGTGACTGGGAGGATGCATTCTAACTCTGCAGAGTTTAATGCCACAGAGCCCACAACAGCCACTTGTCAGACAACACGAGGCTGGGAGCGCACAGCGCCTGCTTAGCCGCTAGGGTCTGTGGGCGGGCTGGATAGAAACAGCAGCAGAGCGCCTTCTGTGTGTAACCATGAAACCAGCCCCTCGATGGCTTTTAGCAAACACGCGGCCAGTCTCTCCGTGTCCCACAGCACTTTGCCAGAGCTTTGCACACAGCTTCCCACGCTCTCCTCTCCACTTCCCCCACCCCCAAAACCCACTGCAGACTGTTTCTGAAGAATCAGAAATAACTAGGAAATAGATTTGCTAGAGGAACTAAATTAGGATTTTACTTACTTAGTCAACAGGTTCAATTCTTGATTGTGACTAGGAGAATCAAGGTGATCGATTGAACTTATTGAATAAACTATATAATGTGACCTCCAGATACAGGAGTTATAAGGAAAATAATAAGTTAAAGATATATATATCTTTATATATATATCTTCCTCCCCTTTCGAGAGGCACCCCACCTCCCGGCTTTCCCTCTCTGGAGGCACTTTCCCCTTTCCTCTCCCATCCAGCTCCCTGCTTGTGGACTGGGAAAGTAGCACAGAATGGTCCAAGGCCTTGGGACCCTGCACCTGCTTGGGGGACCTAGAGGAAGCTCCTGGCTCCTGACTTTGGATTGGCTCAGCTCTGGCTGAACCAACAACAGATCTTTTTTTTTTTTTTTTTTTTTTGTCTCCCATTTTCTCTATAAATCTGCTTTAAAAAAAAAAAGCAACTTTTTGGAAAATTGCAGACCCAAGATCCCGCAGACCCCCAAGGGAAGCAAGGCAACAAGTTTGCCTTTGTATTGGCAGGATGACTTCAAGGGAAAAGGGAAGTTAGCGGAAATGGGAAGACGATTCCAACAGCCCAGTGACTGAAACTCAGGTGTTGACACTGCTCAGTCCCCTCTCCAGATGTGAGGATTCATCAAGGGGGAGCTGGTCTCAGGCATCCGTGCTATCCACCCCTGGCCAAGATGGTCCTGCTGCCCAGACAATGCTGGGAGGCAGAGCCCAGCCCTAGGAAGGCCTGGCAGGAGGTGTGTGCATGTGGCAGGGTGTGTGTAGGATAGGGCGGTGTGTGTGTAAGAAGGGCAGTGGGGGAAAGGTAGAGGCTGTGAGCATGTGGCAGAGTATGTGTGCAAGGTGGGGTGCTGGGGGAGGTGGGCGGGTGGTACTTACAGCAAAACCTACAGCACCCTTCTAGGCTGAGGAGATACCTTTGTTAGCCCAGGGACAGAGTAAGTAGCAACACCATTCTTTTAAAATCTCCGTGAAGTTTTTGTGTCTCTACTTAGCACTCCATGCTCACAAGCTAAGTAGGACAAAGAAAGTTGTAGGTGAAGAGCTGCCTCTTGCTTCAGTGCCATTTCAAAGGAAAAATCACACAAGCTCTCATCCACTCCGTTGACCATTTTGGCTATGTATGCATTCAAATCTGCATTGATCTGTAACTGGATAAAACCGAAGTTTCCTAGTTGGTGTAAATTAAAAACCCTAAACCTATACTTGAAATACAATTTTATTGCATATTACAAATGCCAGTTCATCTCCCTTTGACATGCCGGAACTACCCACTTTCACAGCAGAAGCAGAGCCTGACGGTGAGTGACTGTAAGATTTACTACTCTAAGGACCAAGTTTGCTTCAAAAAACAAACACTACCCGTTGTTATACACCCTTAAGTAACAAAAGTAAATGATCTTGTCTGTAAAATGCTTATAAACACTATTTCCGCTAAGGGCTCATGGCTAATTGCTGCAGAAAACCTACAGCGCAGTAACATCAGACAGTCCTACCACAGGCCTGAAACCACAAAGCTTACGAGGGGTCAGGAATGTGTCAGGACAGTTAAAGCTAGCTATTTCTCCCTGAGAACATAGTTTCTGAAATAACACAATTTTAAATAAACCATAAGACAATAGTATGATAAATTATTATTTTTTTTAAGTATAGAGTCCCTGGTACTACAGACAACTATGATTGTTAACACCTAGCTTAAAGACATGACGTCTCATTGAAAATGTATGAAACAAGACACAGACTCATACACTTCATGAAACGCTAGGTAAACGGGCCTAAAAATACAGGGATTTTTAAAAAAGATTTATTTTTATTGCAAAGACAGATATACAGAGAGGGGGAAAGACAGACAGAAAGATCTTCCATGTATTGATTCACTTCCCAAGTGAACACAATGGCCAGAGCTGTGCTGATCCAAAGGCAGGAGCTTCTTCCAGGTCTCCCACACGGATGCAGGGTCCCAAGGCTTTGGGCCGTCCTCGACTGCTTTCCCAGGCCACAAGCAGGGAGCTGGATGGGAAGCGGAGCTACCGGGATTAGAACCGCTGCCCATATGGGATCCTGGCACGTTCAAGGCAAGGACTTTAGCCGCTAGGCCACAAAGCTGGGGCCAGGAATTTTGCTAAGACAAGATTATGCCATGTTTTGTGATATTCTGAAACAACTTTCCTAAGGGCAAATTAATTGTGAACATGAGGAGAAGACAGCAGGAAAGTTTATGAAGAATCAAAGATTTGTTTGAATAAGTGAGGGCATTATACATAAAGCTGTTCTAAATTGTGTGTAACATGATAGTTGTTTTTAGCAATTAAAAAAAGGCACATTGTCATTTTAATTCTGACATCCTGAATTAATTTATCTTGCTTCTACTATAAGTAGTGTACCTAGAAATTATATGTAAAATATTACCTGCAGCAAAGAGAATTTAATAGTGTTATTTCTAAAATGTAGGATCTGTAACAATTCTGATCATGAGTGAAAGCATGAACTTACTGCACTTAAAACATGATCTGTCCCTCACAGAAAAATCTAGAAAACCCTTGCACCGCTACCACTACCGCCAGCACACGGTTATTTCCTGTTAAAGGGTAATAAGCTGAGAACACAGTGTCTCACGTGGCCTTCCAACGTGAGACTTCAGCGTGCCCCATGGAGATTTGAAGCTGGTAATCTGGCCAAATACAAGCATTTTGTATAACGAACTGACTGTCCGCCAGAACAGTGTGGGTCAGGCATGACACAAGTGCTAGCTTGGGGCTGTTCACAGGCAGTGATTCCTGACAGACCACTGCTGGGACCCCTGGTGACTGGGAGGATGCATTCTAACTCTGCAGAGTTTAATGCCACAGAGCCCACAACAGCCACTTGTCAGACAACACGAGGCTGGGAGCGCACAGCGCCTGCTTAGCCGCTAGGGTCTGTGGGCGGGCTGGATAGAAACAGCAGCAGAGCGCCTTCTGTGTGTAACCATGAAACCAGCCCCTCGATGGCTTTTGGCAAACACGCAGCCAGTCTCTCCGTGTCCCACAGCACTTTGCCAGAGCTTTGCACACAGCTTCCCACGCTCTCCTCTCCACTTCCCCCACCCCCAAAACCCACTGCAGACTGTTTCTGAAGAATCAGAAATAACTAGGAAATAGATTTGCTAGAGGAACTAAATTAGGATTTTACTTACTTAGTCAACAGGTTCAATTCTTGATTGTGACTAGGAGAATCAAGGTGATCGATTGAACTTATTGAATAAACTATATAATGTGACCTCCAGATACAGGAGTTATAAGGAAAATAATAAGTTAAAGATATATATATATATTTTTTTCAAATAAATATGCAAATATCTTCTCAGAGCTTTCTGTAGACTTGCCTCTCCAAAAGGGAATTTTTGGAATACTTTAGATGTCAAACACAGCTTTACCTCAAAATACTACAAGAATACCAAGTCTTGGGCTCAGCATGGTAGCTTAGTAGCTAAAGTTCTGGTCTTGTACACGCTGGGATCCCATAGGGTGCCAGTTCTAATCCCGGCAGCTCCACTTCCCATTCAGCTCCCTGCTTGTGGTCTGGGAAAGCAGTCGAGGACGGGCTGAAGGCTTGGGACCCTGCACCTGCATGGGAGAGCTGGAGGAAGTTCCTGGCTCCTGGCTCTGACTTCAGATTGGCATAGCTCCAGCTGTTGTGGCCACTTGGGGAGTGAACCAGAGGATGGAAGATCTTCCTCTCTGTCTCTCCTCCTCTCTGTGTACCTGACTTTGCAATAAAAGCAAGAAATAAATCTTAAAAGAATGATTAGGATAATTTGAAAATACTATTTTTCCCCCCTCCCATTTTGGTTTCCTGAAAATCAGTATGTGCTAGTGTGCCTGGTTTGGGCTGGAGGCATTAACCACACCAGTGTGACAATGACCGTGTCCTTGCACAAAAGCAAGCTGAGTGCAAGATGCTAGGTCTCTATTCATTAAGATGAAGAGGAGACGCTGTTTCCACCCACATCCTATCGGATAAACTCATGATTCAAGAAAGATGAGACAGAGCATACCTCAGAGGGAGCCCTACTCTCCAGATAATACAACCGTGGCACTCTACCCTTGTACATGTTTCTATGACTTTTAAGTCAGTGCTGTAAATCAGAGCATTTCACTGAAAGGCAGACAACAGGCACTCGTAAGTAACAGCAAGCTTGGCTGTTTCTTTTTTTCGGTGCTGTGCACACAGATGTGTGCCTGGAACCTCCTAGGGAAATCAAGCCTGAAACGCTGACCGAGAACTTCTGCCTCTGAATAAACGTGTTGCCTGCTTGTGAGAACACTAAGTTGGGCTTACATGTCCACATCCAGTTAGTCGGGGTCTTTTACATCCTCTTGATTGGAAGTACTAGAGATGTCATCGTCCGTCTGCTCCGTGGAAAACGACAGCACCAGGGCGGATGTCTTGTGAGTTTTGGTGGCTGTGCAGGGTCCCTGAGCCCAGGCTCCCCATCCACCTGCGCCGGCATCAATGGAGCACTTGAGGATCGAATGTTTGAGGGAAGAGTAGAAAAGTGTCAATCCCAACAGTATCCACAAGGTGGCCCTCAAGAGTAGTGCTGACAGCTCTTTGACCTGCATTTCATTTTCAGAAAACTAATCTAGGTATCTTTATTCACCGATGATCAGAAGGATTCTTTTCCAAAGGCCATCTGACTACTTCAGTTAGATCGAGGGTCATGTTTTCTCTCTTCTGCCCCATCCTACTCAAGCCCCTCCCTATAAAATGACCAATAGCATGGCCCGTAAGCCACTGTCCAGAGCTCCCCAGAGCATGTGCACCTGCTTCCAGACCAGCGGTTTAGATGTGGACAGATGCCCTGCACAGCAGTCCTTAACTCACCCTCAAAGTGTGGGCTTATCCTATTCAGAAAGAATTCACCAGCTTCACTTGAATCTGGGCATAGTGGAAAGATCCATTCATCAACCACTTCCAGTCTGCCATCAGCATACCTATCATTGGGAAAAGGAAGGAGGGCTCTGTGACGTGGACCAGTAACATCAGCCCAAGTCAGGGCAGGGACGTTCTAACACCGGTGGGCGTGGCACATCCCCCGATGCTAACGAGGAAAAGTCTGCAAAGAAGAGCAGCGTGCTTCACCGGAAACAGCGATATAAGGAACATACACACCTGGCCAGCAGGTAGGTCTCATCTCTCGAGCTGTGCCACAGCTGGCAGCCACCGCCCCAACAGCCGACCTTCAGAACGCCGATGCTTCCCAAATCTGCAGCTCTGCTCACTTGCTGTCCAGCCCTGGTTCCTCAAGGCACAGCATGTCCACACAGATCCCCTGGAATCCCTCCTGTTTCCAGCTATCATGCTGCAGGCCAGGCAAAGGGACAACATTCCTACCTGGTGAGTCTCCCTGGTTCAGTCACTACAGCCAGCCCAACTCCCTGTGTGGTATCCATGGTTTCCCCCGCCAGCTCCCCTGCTGCTGTAGCCTCTGGGGGGCACTCACAGTCACTTCCCCATGACAGACTGGCTACCATCCCTGCAGATGGCCCAGGCAGGTCAGCTCTGCTGGTCCAACTGCCTACAGAACACCTGAGCTGGCAGTGCCATCTGATGTAAGGCTTGCTCAACCTCTCAGCCTGGAACCTGGAATTTTCCAGGATTTTTGTCTTCAGCCTCCTCATCCAATTATTCACCAGAAACAATTGCTCTTCTCTCTCACTCTCTATCCATCATTCCTCTTCCCTCTCTTCCCCAGGCTGTCCCAAACCAGCTTATCTGCTTCCAGCTTTACTTCTGTGTCACACGCCCTTGGACGGATGCTGACCGTGGCCCTTCGGTGGCGGGGCTCTGTGCTCACAGTGCCGTACCAGCTCTGTGACAGGTCAACAGGACCTGCTGGGATGCAGCCTCCATCTGTCTCCCCAGCCCTAGGGCTTGCCACTTGTGTTGCTGTCACCACGTTCCAGTTTGGACCGAAGCATCCCAGCTCTGGGCCCTCTGGATGTGCTGTTCTTAGCCGAGAATGATCCTCACTTGGCTCCCTTTGAACTTGCAGATTCCAGCTGGTCTCTTCTAGAAGACTCTCTTTTCACTGTCGCTTTCCCTCGACAGGCTCTACCAGGTCATGCCAGGCTCTACCACCTCCCAGGAGGCCTGAGGGTGTCACTTCCCACACTGTATGATAGCAACGCGCCTTCCTTCTCCTAGACTGTAACCTTGGCACAGGGGTGGCGAGTGTTCTCTCTGCCAACGACCATATAGATGTTTACAACATCGTGCGTGGATAATAAGCTGGGGCCACCCCTGGAGTGCGGTGCGTTAGGCAGGCTCCTGTGGTGTCTGTGTGCCACGTGGGTGCCAGCTTGAGCCAGGAACCCCTGGGGAATTTTCAGCACGATTTCTGTGATAGTTTTTCCATCTTACATTTATTCTCATTCTGAAACTTGCAGGGTTTCTCAGCCCTCAGACTTCTCTATTTTTGTTCCCATTTTCCATCTCTTTGGGTTTCGGTCGTATTTTCTGAGTGGTGTCTTCAAAGGTGGTTTCTATTCAGGCCCGGACTTATAATCTCTAAGAATCTTTTTTTCCGATCTGTGTGACCAACCGGAGGATGGCATGGAGCTGGGGCAGGGCGACCTGGAGGCAGTGGGCTGGCTGGGTCCTGTGGTCCTGCCTGAGTCAAGTGGTGACTCGGTCTCCATCAGCTGGTTCCTTGCTGGGCGTTCTGCACCAGCCTGAGCTTTTGGCCTCTTGAACACTGCTGTCTGTCTCATTGCCCAGTCTCTCTGCCCTTGAGGTTTTCTGCCCTCTGAAAGCTGTCCCGGAGATCTCATCGCCACTCTGGTGGGGTTCTGGTGGCAGGAAGACAAATGGGTATGTTTTGCACCACCACACCCCAACACCCTGGCTTCAAGTCAGCCTGATGGTTGCGGTTTATCACCCCGTTTCCTGTAGCTCTGTCTTTCTGGCAGTTTTTCCTGATTTCCTTCACTGCACTTGAAATTCATCCTTTTTTGTTAGTGTGTTCCCTAAATCTGTATTTTTAAGAGGTAGCTCTCACCTCCTTCCCCCTGCCTGCTCCCACACTTCCAGCCTGTGGACAACAAGCAGGTCCCAAGCTTCATTCAGGTCAAGGGCAGAGCATTCCAGAGGCGCCTGGCTGTCCGTCTCTGTCCATGTGCTGTACCCAGCACCTCAAGCCCCTGCCCAGGATGTACCCCCGCCCCCAGCCGCATCGCTTGGCACAGCTGTCAGCTTCCAACGCTGCTCGTCCAGGCAGCCGTGCCCCTTGGCTTGCTTCTCAGCCCAGCCCAGGTCCTCAACCTACATCTCTAGTCCCAGTTGTTCCTGAAAACTAAGCCTGGAAATTCCATGTCTTCATCAATGCTCTAGTTTTTTTGGGGGGAGCGGTGGTGGTGGTTGATAGACGCCAAATTGAACATTTTGTTCCTACTCAAACCTGAACTCTTTCTTCATTTTTAAAAAAAGATTTATTTATTCTTATTGCAAAGGCACATATACAGAGAGAGGGAGAGACAGAGAGGAAGATCTCCCATCCATTGATTCCCTGTATAGCACTGGATGGTCAGATCTTGAGGAATTCTCCCTCTTCAACATCTTTGAATTCTGTGTAACCAAAGATTCCCCTTGTTAACGCTTGAAGGTCAATTTCTACGGTAAGCTATTTTCCTGGTGGTTGCAAAGCAGCTTTTAAAAACACAGATCTGCCCTTTCTATTTGCTGTGTTAACCATGTCTCTCTTCCTCCATACCATCTTTACCCAAAGATCTTTACACCATGCCCCGTGGGGCTCCCCAAGCTGCTCCACAGGGCAAAACAAGGCCCAGGCCCTTCACCAGCCCTGCCCCTGCGGGGGCACCAGGGCCTTTTCTGCTCAGTAACCAGTGGCTCAAGAGACCTGCTGAGGTCCCTGTCTCCTCCCTGCCCACCCCACATGTTCACTCAGTGTACTCACAGGTACAGCACTGAAAATACCCTAGGTCTTCTTAAGTTGTAGTATCCTTTATTTGTTACTTGAACTTAAAAAGTAACTGTTACTTTTTAAAATACAAACTTAAAAAAAAAAGTTGGTACTTTTTAAACTCAACTCTGGAAGCACGTCAGACAATGCTTTTCTGTTAAAATAGTATTTGAAACCATGTCTAAAATCCATGTATGTATGGGATCTTCAAGAATACATGGCTAATGTATATTATGGAAAAGTATGGCTTTCATAATTTTTGCACCAAAATAAGCCCATCTTCTAATTCCATCTCCCGGAAACTTTCTGAAGTGCCTGAGTAGTAGCATGATCAAAATAATCTCTTATACATAAATCAGATTTAACTTATAGGGCTTTATGTATATATATACATATATATTTAAGATTTTTATTTATTTTTATTAGAAAGTCAGATATACAGAGAGGAGGAGAGACAGAGAGGAAGATCTTCTGTTCGATGATTCATTCCCCAAGTGACTACAATGGCCGGACCTGAGCTGATGCGAAGCCAGGATCCAGAAGCTCTTCTGGGTCTCCCACGTGGGTGCAGGGTCCCAAAGCTTTGGGCCGTCCTCGACTGCTTTCCCAGGCCACAGGCAGGGAGCTGGAAGGGAAGCGGGGCTGCTGGGATTAGAACCGGGGCCCATATGGGATCCCGTGCGTTCAAGGTGAGGACTTCAACTGCTAGGCCACTGTGCCAACCTGATAATAAACTCTTCGTTGAGTGAAAATCATTTGGAAAATTCACCTGCAGGGGGACAAAGTGATAAGCCTTTCCCCCACAGCGGAACGGGTTTTCATTACATCAAAGGCAGTAATCCCATTGACCTTGATTATCGCAGCTCACCTGTGTTGGGTCGTCTTGGATCCCAGTGGGTCATCCTTGGCTGATGCCCCAAGTCGGGGCTTGTGCCCATGTCCCTCTGGTGCCAAAACGTGGGCTGCTTCTGTTTCAGGTGTGGCTTGTGGACCACGTGCCAACATCAGTGAAAACCATAGTTCCTCAGATCCTGGCCAGGCCTGCTGGGTCAGAATTGCCTCAGCTGGGAATCTGCTGTCTGAACAAGCCTGCAGGTAATGCTTGCATTCTTAAAATGTGATTTCCTTTGGTTTCAATTCTGAAGTGTATAAGCCATGAATGCTGATAAAAACCTGTGTGCCCTCCACCTAGGCTGATGCATGCACCCTCAGGGGCTCCCAGGCACCGACCTCATGGCTGTTAGTTATTTAAAAAGGTGGTAGAGTTCTAGTTCATAGGATATTATGATATCTTACACGCAGCTAATTCCCGCAACCTGGTTCTTTACCGTGAGCTGAAAACACCAGACACAGCGACCTATCTTGGGAGGTTTATTCCAGCGGGGCAGGAAAAGGGGAAGGAGAAGGGGGAAAGGAGGCCTGAAGGAGGAGAAGAGCAAGGAAGAGAGAAAGCCGCATTGGGGGGCCTTTTTTGTCTGCCAGGTGTAGGGGGCGGGGATTGGAAGGGATTGAGGTCAAGGCCCCAGGAGATTGGTGCCTGCAGGAGAATGTCTGGGGATGATTGGTGAGTAGGTGGGGTTGGGGAAGGGGCTGGGAGATTGGGGGTGGGATTCTCAGGTGGAATGCCAGGTTACATCTGATTGGTGGATGGCTGGACTGGCGCGAATTTTGTGAGCTGTGAGGAAGAAGAAATGGCACAGGGTCCAGGGTGGGATATTGGAATAAGTCCTTACAATGGCCAGCTCTCTTACTCCATCAGAGGGAGTGAGCTTCGTTTCTGATTCTTGCAGGTTAGAGCATCCTGAAACAATGTGGTTTATTTCAAAAGACAAGTGCAGCCTTGTTTGTGAAGACTCCTGGAGGAGACAGCTGAGCAGCTGCCCCTGACGCAGAGCCTGGATTCAGCTCCCTCAGAAGGTCACACCTGGCGACCTTGTGGGCCGAGTCTTGGGAAGACGGTGAGTGCCCACTGGGTGGCCGCAGCAGCCTGGGGTCTGAGCCCCCGGTGCACACACGGCTGCAGAGGGAACGATGGCTTGTTCTCTCCCATCAGTCCTTTAGGACCTCCCTCAAGTTCTGCGAGCAGGTGGCCATGGTGCCTTCTCAGGGAGAGAGGAATGTGTAATCCAGGCGCTCGGGTGGTGGGGAGAGTGGAACAGGTAAGCCAGCGTGTACTCAGTTCGAGAGCATCAAGGCTAAGTACAGGGGCTGGAGTTTGGCCTGGCAGCTGAGACACCTGCAGCCCACATCAGGGCACCTGGGTTCAATTCCCCACACCTGCTTCCTGTTACCGTCCTCCAGGAAGCAGCAGGCGATGGCTCAAGTCCTTGGGTTCCCCCCACCCACGTGGGAGACCTATATTGTGTCCCCAGGTCCCGGTTCTGCCCTGGGCCGGTGCCTTCAAGGGCCTCTGGGGGGCGGGGCATGGCCGTTTAGATGGCAGCTCTCAGTCCTTCTGTCTCTCAAATCAAAACACAGCAGAGTACAAACACATGTATAGTAGTTCAACCTGGGCTCGCTGATGGAGGAGGCAGGTGTCCCAGATGGCAGCCTAACCACTGGGCCAAGCCCCAGCCCAGGGACGCTTACGTAGGTCTATTTAGTGGTCTATTTTCATAACAAAGCAATTCATTTTTAAGTGGTCACTATGGAGTGGAATGGAAGGGAGCTGCAGACCTGTGGGGTCTCTGGTGGGGATAGGGATGGCCAGGGAATGGAGGAGGGGGTGAGAGAGATGTGTCCCTGGCAGGGGGTGGGGTCTGTGGGGAGGGTGTGCTGCTCCCTATTGTCAGGCTGCACTAGGCTGCACTAATACCAGTGGGCAGAATGGTCTGTTGATGTCACCTCAGGGACTTGGGGGAGGGGAAGAATGTCCTGGAGATGTTGCTTGAGTGGTCATTGTGTAAGGGGTGACACATTCCATCTGTCTTCACAGGGGCCCTCCATTGTTATTGTTCTCTGTGTAAGCTCTTTTCTTTCTTTCTTTTTTAAACTGATAAGAGCAGATACTACACTTGATCTTAGCCAAAAGGCTGAGAAGTAATTCTTTTTTTTTTTTTAAGATTTATTTATTTTTATTGGAAGGGCAAATGTATAGAGAGAAGGAGAGACAGAAAGATCTTCTGTCCGCTGGCTCATTCCCCATATAGCCATAAGACCAGAGCTGAGTCTATGCAAAACCAAAAAGCTAGGAGCTTCTTCTGTGTCTCCCACACAGGTGCAGGGACCCAAGGATTTTTTGCTATCCTCTGCTGCTTTTCTAGGCCACAAACAGGGAGCTGGATGGGAAGCAGGGCATCAGGATAACCCAGAGCCCATATGGAATGCTGGCACTTAAAGAATGAGCCATTGCACCAGCCACTCTGTAAGTTCTGAGGCTTGTTGGCCTCATTGTCTGCCTCTGGGTATCCACAGACCCCGGTGCTTTCCCCAGAATTTGGCCTGAAGTGTTGTCCCACTTGCTGTTCTTTCTATCCCTCGCTTGTGGTCTTCTATTAGACTGGAGGATCTGATGGTTTTGTGTTTCAAGTGCATCTGTCTGTGTTCTTCCTCTGGAGTCACAGTGGAGGTGGCCCAGTCCTGCCACATGTGCTTCACCGTCAGACCCATCGTCCAGAGGATGTTCACTGAGGTCAGGGATCCTGTTGGTCCAAGGAACCCACTCCTGACCAAGTCACCCTGCATGGCACGCTCCAGCCATAGTTCTCGTACTCATGGGACTGCTGCCTGCCCTGTTTCTTGAACCACAGGGGCAGGTATGTTGGCCTGGTTGAAGGAGCCCTTCTAGAACCCTTACCTGGTCAGCCTTGGACCCTATTTCCTGTGAGTACCAGTGGGTACAACAACCTGACCCAGTTCACCCCAAACCCTGGCTCTCTTGCATGCTAATGGGTGGGTACAATCATCCAGATGGGGTGACTCTCTGAACTCATAGTAGGCTATTTACCAGCGCTGGCTGTCATGTGTCCCAGGAGTGTAATGGCCCAACCCATGTTGGGCCCGCCCCCAGTCTGATTTTTTGTGTCCTTCTGTGGGTGCCCTAATATGGTTGAAGTGACCCTCTAGAACCCTCCTGCAGGCTGTCCCCCACACCTGGCTATGGTGCTCACTGACTGGGCTCACCCCCAGACCCAGCTCTCACATGCCCCTAGGGTGTCTTAGTGTCACTGGATCTTTATCATTGCAACTAAGATCCCACAGGGGAAAAACTCAAATTCTAGTTCAGTATTTTTTATTCAGATGAGCTTTTCTAGCTACAGGCCTTGCCCTTTTCCTGAATGAAATGTAATATGACAGTGGCTTTAGAAGTGGTTTTACAAATGATTCCATCTGTGCTGCACTCTCCCGGTGTGTGTGTTTTTTGTACCCATCTAACATTCCTAAGCTTCTGCCAATGCCCCCGTCCCCTGTTTAGGTTGGAGGGTAGCCTGGTCCTGGCCAGGGGAACAGGCCACTGACCTTGGCCGCCCTCGCCTGCTGAGCAGACTTAGGTTGAGGCCAGTGTCTTAGACACAGAGCGAGAATTCTAGTCGGCATGTGGAAGCACACAGCAGGCCAGAAGGACCCCGCATCGCTGCCCCGAACAGGAAGGGGAGTGTGCAGGGTTGCTGAGGTGGTACAAAGGGAAGCCAGGCTGCGGAGCGCAGACACAGGGTAACACAGCTGCTCGCATTACAGAGCGAACGTGTTTGCTTTCTGATGAAAATGGATTTTCTTTCAATAACATATAAAGTTACACATCCTAGCATGTGTGTGATAGATCTCTACATTTTTGAACCTTTGAAATAGTTGTACAGACTGTCCTGGGTCTGAGAATGGGATGACCATACAAATGCAGTTCCACTTCATGGGGGGACATGGCAGTGGCCCCCTAAGTTACATCACGTGTGCCGTCAGGGCTGGGTTCATTTGTCTGAGTAGCGCTCTGTGCAATTCTCCCAGTGACAAAATGGCCTCACAATACAGTTGTCAGAGTGTATCTCTGTCATAAGCGATGCGTACATGTTTAATAAGGGTGATTTCCTTAGATTAGGGAGCGGGAGGAATGGTGAAGTTTTCATGTAACATACTCTATCAAACCTCACACACACACAGTTCCGTATGTGATATTGTGGGACTTTGAGTCCAGGGACCCCATGTGGATAGCTACATCTCAGCATGTGCAGGTCCCTCCCAGGAACGGGGATGGTGTGACTGGCGCCTATGCACACTCCCTCGTAACCATCCCTGGCTAAGACCAGGTAAATGCTGTGCCGATGGTTGCTATGACTTGAGTCAAAGCAAGAAAAATAATTTTGTGCGTGTTCAGCACAGGCCCAATTTTTCTCTCCAAATATTTTCAGTCCACAGAGATACAATCCCTGGAGGTCAGGGATTCCGAGGCAGGCCTGTGCTACGTCTCTTTCCAGTTGTGGAAATACCTTAGGAGGTGAGTTTCGTCATGATTATTATTATTTTTTAAATAGGTGAGGACACCATTAGACATTTGCCTAAGATCACAGAAGTTGCACAGGCCACGAGGCTTAGAGCATTCAAGCCCAGAAGTGCTGGTGCCTGCGCACCACACCACCTGTACCATGGGTGTTTGTGTGCTTCTGCGTAAGTATTCTGACACAGCCCTATTCTTAACTTAGATCCAGTAGCGCCTTGGGCCGCACTAACCATCCCATTGAAATTCTCTGTATCAGGTGGCAGTTGTCAGAGTAAGGCTGTGGAATAAGCTGAGCCTCCGCTCAACGAGGTGTTTAATTTCCCGGGGTCTGCGTGTTGGTTCAGGCTGTGCCATCTGGGGTCTAGCGGGGCTGAGCTGGGCTGGCTTGGGCGGGTCATCCCTCAGGTTACAGTCTCCTGCAGCTACTTCCCCACGTTTTTTTGGCTCTAACTGCTTGACAGGCAGCAGCTGTCTGGGGAAGCAGCTCTTTCTGTAACAATGGCAGAGAGGCAAGAGGACACACGGGGCTTCTCATTTCCTACATCTGCTTCATGTCTGCTGTCATCCTGTCACCCCAGGAAAGTCACAGGGGCAAACCCAAAGCCAAAGGCAGGACTAGAAAGATGCCAAATGAGTGCTGGATAGGAGGTGGCAGAAAGGAATAGATGCTGATAATTGGCCCCGCCACACCTGCTCGGAACTTCACTTCTGCCTGCACATTGTGCTTGTCAGTTAATGTGTGTGTGTGTGTGTGTGTGTGTGTGTGTATGCACATGGAGCTTTCAAAGTTATAAAATCCATGATCCACTAACTGTCAAGATGTGGAGCTGATAATCTAGTTGGAAAGGCAGACCATGAAGAAGAGGAAGGGATACCTGTTTCACTCACTGGGGGGCCTGGGCAGGTTCCTGGCTTTGGCTTCCTGCCATCACAGACCCCAGGAGCAAGAGCGAAGGCTCAAAGGACTGGGATCATGCCACCCATGCAGGAGACCTGGGTTGAGTTCTTGGTTCCGATTGCAGCCTTGACCCAGCCTTGGCTAACTTGGGCACTCGGCAAAGTGAGCCAGCACAGCATTCTTGTCTCTGTGCTCTCTGACCACCAGATAATAACAATGCACATACAATAATAGTTGGAAGAACTGTTTCTTTTCATTTTATTTGAATGGCACAGACAGACACAGAGATGTTCTATCCACTGGTTGACTTCTCAAATGCTCACAATGGCCAGAGCCAAAGTCAGGAAGCCAGAGCTCAATTCGTGTTTCTAGTATGAATGGCAAGGATGCCCCTCTCGGAGCCACCGCCTGCTGCCACCCAGGGGCCACGGCAGCAGCAAGCAGAGGACTTCTGGCACTTTGAACTGAGGTTTGGGTGTCTCCAGTGTGGCAGACACTTTTCCAGGTTGGAAGTTCCGACATCTTCCTGTCATCTAAAGCAGAGGTTCTTGTGACTTTGGACTTTCCTTGGCTCCTGGAACTTGCTATGATATCAAGAACTCTATAGTGGTGGCTGCATCAGTAATCCTTGGGTACCTGTATAATTTGAGAATTCCACCTAAAAAGAGATGAGAGATTCAAATAAACAGAAACATTCATGGTGCTAACGTGCTGCGAATGTGTGTGCCATTGTTTTTCTCTTCTTAAATGTGGTCAGATTGGTCAGCAATGTTCCTAGGCTTTGCTGTCTGATGAAGTCCTTCCAGTAGTATGCAGGCTAATACAGCTGGGATAGGGTTTCAGGTGCTGCAGCACTTTCTCTCCACAGCTGGCAGATTCCCCAGGACCCCTGGTAACTTCTTGAAGAACTAACCTTGGTGGCTTTTAAGTTTCTTTCCCCTGACCTCGGCTGACCCAGTTCTGCTGCTCTCCACTCTGCCACCCTGTGGCTATATTAGGGATTGCACCGTCTGCAGAGCTTTGGTGGTTGGTCTCAACTCAGCGCCTGCGCTTTCACTGGGAATGGGGATAGAGGGTAGAATTCTCCCCTGGCCCGAGTGACACTTGCTCTCTGTCTGACCCCCACTCTGCAGTTTTGGGACAGTGTTCCCAGGGCCAAGGTGAAGGGCATTTGAGTGGCCCTGCCAGTATCACACCTAAAGGATTTTCTTGCACTTGAGGCTTGGCACCTGCAACTCAGGCTCTGACTCCATGGTCACCTCCACACACCTCCAGAGGGTCCCTTGAGTTTTCAGAAAAGTTATGAAGGCCACGTGAGCTTCTCTAGAATTTATGGTGCAACGAAGGAACCAGATATTTTTAAAAGGTCATCAAATTCATACGTTTTATTTTAAAATTATTATTATTAATTTATTTATTTTTATTTTTATTGCAAAGGCGGATATACAGAGAGGAGGAGAGACAGAGAAGAAGATCTTCCATCTGATGATTCACTCCCCAAGCGGCCGCAAGACTGGAGCTTAGCCAATCCGAAGCCAGGAGCCAGGAGCTCCAGCCAGGTCTCCCATGCGGGTACAGGGTCCCAAGGCTTTGGACCATCCTTTGCTGTTTTCCCAGGCCACAAGCAGGGAGCTGGATGGGAAGTGAAACTGCCAGGATTAGAACTGGAGCCCATATGGGATCCTGGCGCGTTCAAGGTGAAGCCTTTAGCTGCTAGGCCATCACCCTGGGCCCTTTAAATTTTTTTAATTGTGTATTTTCATTTTGTTTGAATGATCAACGGAGAGACAGAGATCTTCCACCTGCTGGTGCATCTTCCAGATGCCTACAAGCCAGGAGCCCAGAACTCCATCCATGGTTCCCATATGAGAGGCAAAGACCCAACTTCTTAGCCATTCTCTGTTGTGCCCCAGGATGTGCATCAGCAGGAAGCTACATCAGAAGCAGAGTTGCTGCTGGCTCTCAAACCAGGCACTCAGATATAAGATGCAGGATCCCAAGCAGCCCCTCCAGCTGCCGTGCCAAACCTCCATCTCTACATGCTGATATAGACAGAAGTGCCTGAATTTAAAAGATCCTTTTATCATACATTTACACTGGACATGTTAGACATTTCTAACTAGATAAAGGTTTTCTTTCCCCCTCATCCATGGAAAATGTTTATTTGATATGATAACAAAATAACAAAATTAGTATTTTAGTCAACCACAAGGTGTTTAATGTGACAAATATGTATTTCTAAAAGAATGCCCCCCCCCAATTCCTCAGTTATTAAAAAAAACATGAAAACAGATGACGTTTCAGAACCTTGGAGTGCTGAAAACCGAGCATCAGACCATGCGGGGCAGCTTTGCTCACAATGTGGGCATTTCCCCCTTGTTTACAGTCTGCTCAAAATATCTTTGTACTGACTCGCTGGACAGAACATCTGGGTTTAGTATCGGTTACACAACATTAGCACGGACCCAAAGGGCTGTGGACTCGGTCTTGTTTTCTTTGAGCTGGCAAAGACTCTCTGATTGGAGAATCTTAATCAAATAAATGCCACATCCCTTATCAGTATCTTTAAAAAAAAAGTGTATGTTTAGTAATCTGTCCATGTGAGATCTATAGATGATCTCAGTTTTCAAAGGGCTGGAGTGAATTGAACTCCGTCATCTTGGTAAACTTGGTGACCTGGAGCTTGTTGCTTAGCTGCCTGCAGAGCCGCTGGTAGCCCGTTGCAGAAGCACCTGCAGGAGGTGCTGAGATGCCCAGCCGCCTACTCCCAAGGTCTCAGGCAGAGCTTGGGGTCTGAGTTGGAGGTTTGGGACCACGCTATACCTCAGTATCTTGCCACGTGAACATGGGCCTGCCTTCACCTCGCTGAGTCTCATCATATTCCTCAATTGTGAAGTGGAGGTGGTCAAGATGGGTGGGACCAGCTGCTGGCTCCTTATCGCTTCTCACACCCCACAGGGCAGTTTCTGTCTCCACCTTTCGCAGGGGAAGGAACAAGTTCCACGAGGGTTGGGGACTCATCTAAGGTCAGATGCCAGAAAGATGGGAAGCCACAATTAACCCTGGTCTTCATGGGCCACTGTCAGCTGAAAGAATTTTTTTCTCTCTCTCTTTACATGCCCTGCTGATTCCCTTGTCTCCCTCCAAAGTGATTGGGAGGGTCAAATCAGCCAGGTGAAGGGGCTTTGGTGAGTGTGAGGATGTGCGCAGGTGTCAGAGGTGGCTGCCAGTGGGGCGGGAACGTAGACGGAAGTGGTGGGTAAGTCCTCCTAAGTGACTCTGGCACAATCCGTTCCATCTCCCCATCAAAGCAAAACTATTGTCACATCATCACACCTTATTTAAGAAGTTATAGCTGACCGACTAGTGTTCAGTGCAGTCTTACTGTCCCTGGGCAGCTTTCAACATCACTCTAGATTTGATCTGAAAGCGAATGCCAGGGATGAAAACAGACTAGGGAACTGAAGGAAACAAGCTCTGAAAGTCGCATCAGAGGGCATAATTTGCTTCCGCAGGATGCAAATTTACCAGAAGGAAATATTTTGGTGGTGTTTGTTAAAACCGAGTCAGATACATTTAGCATCCCAGCTGTGAGTCCTAGCGGAAGCACACACTGGGTTGGCTTGGAGCCTGACGCGGCTTGCTTAAGTAGCCTGCGCAGCCCGGGAGAACGCTCCCGGCGGCAGCAGCAGCAGCAGCAGCAGCAGCAGCAGCAGCAGCAGCGGAGACAGGAGGCTCACAGGATGGAGAGGCTTGCAGTGTTGGTGCTCCTTCTCAGCTCGCTGACTTTGGGCTCAGGTGGGCGCGTGCTCCTAACACAGCCCGGCTCCGCGGGGAGCCATGAACTGGGAGAATCCTCTGTTGGTCTCAATTTTCAATTTTAAATCATGTATAGTATCTAATGTATCCAGAAAGCTCAGTGCTTGTTCTTTTCTGGTCCTTGAACAGGCTTCTAGAATTGTTTTCCTTAGAAAGGATTTTTTTTCTTTTAAAATGCATGGAGTTATTTGAGCATTGATTCTCAAAAACGTGAATACATCTTCAAGCCATAGGAAGGGACTTTTGGTGCAAAGCTTTCTGAAATTCATGCGGAGTTTTTGTTAAATGGTAAGCATTTCCTTAAACTTCTTGAAGACTCTGTTTTGCATGGATTCTAAAATAATTTTTACCAAAATCGGTTTTTGCTTTCTTTGAAAACATTGTATTTGTGGCTGACATAAACTGTGGTGCTTCAATAGCTGCATATGTCTGCCACATTACTATTTCTTTGCGACAACAATACGTGTAAGCTCCTCTTTTAGCCATTTTGACGTAGACATCATCTCAGTTCTGGAACTTTTTGAGGTATCCTCACACCTGTCTTCAGAAACTTGTGAGATTGCCAAAGTCTGATCTGCTTGTGTTAGGATAATATCTTTTACAGTTTGGATATGCAGCTTTCAAAATGATACCACTGCTTTACCGTAACTACCTTGCCTAAGGAGTTAACTCTGACAACTTTAGTGCAGCTTTAGTGCAGCTGTCTTTGAGCAGCTTTCAACAACAGCTCTAACCTTGATTTTGCGTATGGAGAACAACAGAACACCACACTGAATCACAGGCAAGCGATTAAAAACAGAGAACTGAAGAAAATGTGTGTTTAACAGATTCAGTGAATGAAGCCCCACTCTGAGAGGAGCAGGGCGTTGCAAGGGGCAGGTTGATTTCAGTCATGTGGCCCTTGCTGTGACTTCACTGTGGAAGAAACCCCTGAAATTCCTTGCAGAATGCCTGGTCCCTGGGACAGATCCCTGGGCAAAAATGCTATTGGAACTCGCACATTCTTTGTCTTCACCCAGGAGAGGGCAGAGGGTGAGAACTCCTGGACCAGTAAGTTCTGAAGGTGCTCACACCCTGTCTTTCAGAGACCTCCCCACTCTTGACGGAAAAGCAAGCCAAGCAGCTGCTGAGATCCCGGCGGCAGGAAGCACCCCGCAAGCCAGGCTTCCCGGACGAGCCCATGCGGGTGAGTGCCTGAGCCCAGGCGGGTGAATGCCCAAGCCTGGCTTCCCTGAGGAGCTCATGCGGGTGAGTGCCTGAGCCTGGCTTCCCTGACTAGCTCTTGCGGGTGACTGCCTGAGCTTGGCTTCCTTGAGGAGCAGGTGTAGGTGAGTGCCTGGCTCTGGTGATGCTTTGCGCAGGAAGCTACACTAGAGAGGTGCTGGTTCCTGGAAGGGTGCTGGTTGCTGCTGGTGGGATGGAGGGATGTGTGTGTGTGTTGGCGGGGAGGGTGATAGGATGAAGGGGTTGGTTAGTTTCGGTTGCAAGAAGCATGCAGTGGACCTGTGTGTTTCCTCCTCTCTAGCATCAGCTCTGCCGTGGTGTGGGCTCCTGGAGACCTTGGAGACCTTGGTCACCACCTTCCTAGTCTTTCTTTTTTTTATTTTTAAAGGTTTATTTATTTTTATTGCAAAGTCAGATATATGGAGAGGAGAAGAGACAGAAAGGAAGATCTTCTATCTGATGATTCACTCCCCAAGTAGCCACAATGGCTAGAGCTGAACTGATTCGATGTCAGGAGCCAGGAGCATCTTCCGGGTCTCCCACAAGGGTGCAGGGTCCCAAGGCTTTGGGCTATCCTTGGCTGCTTTCCTAGGTCACTAACAGGAAGCTAGATGGGCAGCTGGGCCACTGGGATTAGAACCGGTGACCATATAGGATCCCAGCAAGTTTAAGGTGAGGACTTTAGCTGCTAGGCCATTGTGCCGGTTGCCTAGTCTTTCTGACCTGGGGAACTGCTTCCTGTCTTTGGTTTCTTGGGGGCTGTAGGACGAGCCCTGCTGACCTGGACTTGGTTTGAACCTGGCTTGGCAAGCCCTGGTGGCTGGGGTACATTTGAGGCATTCACTCTCACTGCAGTGGAGGGAAGGGGCTGTGACCCAGCTGAGTCAGGGTATTTGGGACAACTTCCCTCCCTGTACTGCTCAGTGTGGCTGCAGGTCATCTCCTCTTCACTGCAGCTCCAGCTGGAGGCTGGGCAGGCTGTGCGACCATGTATATGTACCTCTAGTCATTGCATAATCTCGTGCTTAGTTCATTTCATGGAAAAGGCTCTCTTATTAAGGGCAGGCAGTGGGTACAGTTGCCGCTTGGGACAACGGCACCAATATTGGAGTGCCCTGTGCAAGTCCTGGCTCCTCTGCTTCTGATTGGGCTCCCTGCTCATGCATCAAGGAGGTGGCAGATGATGGCTCAAGTGCTTGTGTCCCTGCCACCCACCTAGCACACCCAGATGGAGTTATAGGATCCTGGCTTCAGTCTGGCCCAGCCTGGCTTGTGCCAACAGATGGAAGTTCCATTTCTGTCTTTCAAATAAAGTGAAAACCAAATAGAACATTTAAAAGGGCTCTTGTTAAGAATGTGACATTTCACATTGATGGTGAGTGCTGGCTCTGGGATCAGCCTGGGTTTGAACCTTCCCTTGTGAGCAGTGCAGACAAAAATGAGGGCTGGGAGGGGGAGAGGACAAGCCCCAAGGACACAGGGTAGACCCCATTTTCCTCTTTCCTGGGTGGAAGCTGAGAGGTGGCCGGCGCTGGCCCACCCGCTAGCCAGCAGCCTGTTTGCAGATGAGCACCTGGTGGGGTGGACGCAGTGCTCCGTGCAACCTCCAATAGCCGTCACCCTGTGGTGCAGCCACCAGTGCTCCTGATGCCAGGTGTCCTGCAGGGACATCTTCCACTGGAGCCAGGAAGGCTGGTGTGACACACATTTATAGTTCAGCCAACCCATGTGTGCGTGCAGCACATTGTGCAGGGTGCCTTCCACGACTGCTGCGGGCTTTGTGTGGATGAGCTGCTGAGCCACAAGAAGACACAGAATGTGCCCTTGAGCCCAACTGCTTGGGCGTCACCTGCTGCTTGTTAGGACAAGGACTTCTCAGAGGTTTGGGGCACAGAGCCTTTGGACACTGCTATCTATGGGAAATGGAAAGTGGCATGTTTTTGTATGTGTGATTGCACTTCCTTGCCATGGTGCCTGGAAGACAAGCAGGTGGATGTAGGGTGGTACGTGGAGTTTGTGATCTTTGGGGAACACGTGTGCCCTTGGGAACTGAGCCCCGGGCCTGGTGCACTCACTGCTAACTCTCGAGTTACCAAGAGCTGACAGGGGAGGTTGTTTGATTTTGCTTCTCCCTTCTCATGGACAGGGCAAAGACACAGCCTTTCAGAGATTTCGTGAAGGCCAAATTCTATGATATGCTGTCATCTCTCCTCACAAAGACCTTCTTAGCAGTGTATCCTTTTTTTTTTTAAGATTTTATTTATTTTTTATTGGAGTGACAGACTTACAGAGAGAAGGAAAGACAAGAGAAAGCTCCTTTATGTGCTGGTTCACTCCCTAAATGGCTACAATGGCCAGCACTGAGCTGATCTGAAGCCAGAAGCCAGGAGCTTTTTCCAGGTCTCCCATGAGGGTTCAGGGTCCCAAGGGTTTTGGGCCATCCTCTTCTGTTTTCTCAGGCCACAGCAGGGAGCTGCATGGGAGGTGGAGCAACTGGGATTGAACTGGCACCCAGATAGAATGTCGGTCTTTGCAGGTGGAGGGTTATCCAGTTGAGTCAACTTGTAGGCCCCAAAGCAGTATATAATCTTGACACATGGCTCCAAAGTGGGCCTGCATTGTCTGCTGTGAAAATACAGGTGAATGGGAATCAGGTTCAGACCAGCTGTGCCCATGCACCTGTGGGGTGTGGCTGACAGCTGTAGATGCTGCAGGTTGGCTGCCTCGTATACTCTTTGTGACTTATATTGGAGAGGGCAGAATGCCACAGAAGGGCAGCACAAGCACCTTGTGGGGGGCCCTCCATGGAGGGCATGGAGACTGGTGGCTCTGGTAAGAAGAGGGAGGGCTTTAGGATGTATGGGGGTCACTGGGAAGGACAAGGGTGAAACACCCAATGCGGTGTGGGAACATGGAGAGAGAGAGCAAGAGCAAAAGAGACAGACAGGTGGAAGGCAGGTACACCAGTGAGCAATTTCCTGCTGTAGAGATCACTTGACATTGAGATTGAAGTTGTTTTCTGTTCTGTGCTGTGCTTGTTCTCTGTTTTGCAAACCTAGGAAGCACCTGCTCCACACAGCAGCCAGGTGTGGGTGGCTCTGGAGAGTTGGAGATTTGCATGGGCTGATGGCAGCTGACAAGCAGAAGGTGATGGCTTGAATCTGGCGGAGAAACTTGAATCTTGGTGGAGAAACTGATTATGAGACTGATTCAGGAAAACCTGGACCCCAAGGCTTCAGAGATGTTAGGAAAATAGAGTTCTAGGGCCTCACAAGAAGGGGGTGGGTGATTCCTGGAGGCTAGAGTTTGCTTGAGGACATCCCATATGGAGACAGTCAGGTGTCTGGCCCTGATCATAGTAGAAGGTCTCAGGGGTGCTAGTGGGGACAGAAAAATCTGCATAGGAAGATGCTGATGGAGCCAGGGCTGTGTGACAAGAGCTGGGTTTGTGTTTCAGAGGAAGAAGACAGAAAATATGCTGAGCTCTTCCTGGAGCATCTCCTCATTACTTGTGGGCCCGTGTTGGTTTGCAGGGTTGTGGGCTGAACTCTCGGGGCAGAACATGCCATCCCAGGGGGCCCCCAGGGAAGCAGGAGTCAGGCTCCTCTCCACAGCTCAGAGCGCTGTGCAGGTGGCTCTGGCTCTGTGCTTGTCATGCTGGGACTCGGCCCGGGTCCATGCTTGTTTTGTTGGGCCTCTCTGCTGCCCTCTGAATTCTCTGCTCACTGGCTTTCTCCCCTGGGCTCATCCCATTTCAAAGCTCTTGCTGAGAGCCTTGTTTGTAAAAAATTTCTAAATATTTATTTATTTTTATTTAAAAGGCAGATTTATAGGGAGAAGGGGAGAGAGAGAGATCTTCTATCCTTTGGTTCCCTTCCCAAATGGCCACAATAGCTAGACCTGAGCTGATCTGAAGCCAGGAGCCAGGGGCATCCCCCAGATCTCCCACACAGGAGCACCATGTACTGATACAGACGCATTGACACGTGTGTGGGTTTCCTGAGAGATAACCAACTGACTATTAGCTGTTTCACCTTGATGAACCGACTAGGATTGCAGGTGGTACTCCTGCAAACTTGACAGTTTATATTTGAATTTTAAACATTGTTGTTTTTGCATATTGCTTGAAAATTTAAAGTATAAATTACTCGTATTTATTGATAGAAAAGTTGGCAATCTAGAAGGAGTCAAAAGGAAAAAAAAAATCAACTGGAGGCCTCTCCTTTTCCACAAAAACAAGGCTTAATCTTAGCCAAAAGTCTGAAAAGCGCTAACACTGATATTTTAAGATGTATTTTTTTCCCATTTTTTCGTGTATTTAAAATAAAGATTTATTTTGGTTTGAAAGGAAGAGTTACAGAAGAAGGAGAGACAGAGAGAAAGATCTCCCATCCTCTGATTCAATCCTCAAATGTCCCCAGTGACTTGAGCTGAGTCTGTCTGAAGCAGGAGCTAGGAGCTTCTTTCAGGTCTCCTGTCGGGGGTGCAGGGGACCCAAGAACTTGGGTCATCCTTCACTGTTTTCCTTGCTCATGAGCAAGGAGCTGGGTTGGCAGTGGCCATATGGGATGCTGGTGCCACATACAGAGGCTTAGCCTAGTAAGCTGTGATGCCAGCTCCAGTGTATATGTTTTCAAAAAGTATATCTGCCTTACCATATGCTGATTTTTATCTTAGTATTATTGCACACACATTTCTTCATGTTCTTAATTTTTAAAAAATGTTTTATTTATTTATTAGAGAGAAATGATTTTTCATCTGCTGGATCCTTCCCTAGATGAGTGCCAACAGCTGGGTCTGCTGGCTGGCACCAGGAACTTCATTTCTGGTCTCCCACATGAGTGCAGGAGATCAAGGACTTGGGCTTTTCCCTGCTGCTTTCCCAGGTACAACAGCAGGGAACTGGATCAGAAGTGAAGCAGCCAAGACTCAAATCAGTACCTGTCGGAGATGCCAGCATTACAGGTGGTGGCTTAACCCATTATATCAACATGCTAACTGCTCTCCTATTATTATAAACTATGGTCACAATGTTACTGAATTATAATCTTCTTTTGCTATTTCATACATACATACACACATAGATATGTGTATATATATTTATTTTTAAGAAGTGGAGAGAGACAAACAGAAGAGAGAAACATATCTGGAGACACACAGACGGAGGATGCTATTAACCAGTGAGTTTACTTCTAGTTGAGCCAGGCCGGAACCAGGAACTTAGTGCAGGTCTGCCATCTGGATGGCTGGGGCTGTGATACCTGAGCCATCACCTGTTCCCTTCCAGGGTGCAGATGAATAGGATACGGAATCAGAGGTGGGCTCAAACCCAGGGTACTCTGGGATGGGGCGTGAATGACTCAACCCAACATCTTAACTGCTAGACAAAATGCTCCCTATCCCTTCCCAGCAGCATTTTCCTTATAAACAGCACTCAGAATATTTTTGTACGTAAAGCGCTTTTAATATTCTAAGTTATATGCTGTGGATATATTCTCAGAGAAATCAGTATGTTCAAAGATAATTAATATTTTTGAGACTTTTATATTATCAAGTTATAGTCTCCCAAAGTTTCAATAATTTGTATGTTTGTACATCCCAAGGGACTGGGTTAGTGGAGATTTTAAGGTAAATAGGATGGACACATGCTTAGGATGCCTCAAATACAAGCCCAGTTGGCTGTTGGCTGGGGCTGGGGGAGCAAGTATAGTAGGAGGGAATTGGAGTAAAAAGTGACTTCTAGGGTCCTGTACAGACACCATGATGCCATTCATTGGCTTTAGATACCTCTGAGGAGGGGCTGCTTACATTTGATGACATGTTTCAAGTTTTTGTCTTTCCTAGCACCTGCTTTTGTCCCCATGTCTTCAACTGTTGTCTAGCTGGTTAGCTCTTGGGCGTGTGTTGAGGCCCACCTACAGGACATCTTTGTTTTTGAGAGGCCTTCCTGATGTTTGTCCTCCCACCATGGAGAATCAGAACATCCTCTAGCAAAACTGGAGCACAAGATCCTGCAGCACTTGATTGCTCTGTCTGACTTTTTACTCTGCCTCCTCCTACGTGGTTCTACATTGCTGGGGGTGACACAGTATTTGGATCCTGCTACTGGGTCCCCAGCACCAAGCACAGGGTTGGGATTTGCTAAATGTTCATTGTTCTCATTGCCATTCCTGCCCTTCTTCTTTCCAGTGGAGTTGTGGGGGCCATGACCCTGCTGTAGAACCTGGAGATTATTTCAAAGAAATCTTTTCTGTTGCTTCACATTAACTCATGAAATTTCTCTGCATCTATCCAAATTGGAGGGAAGAGAAATGCTTTGCCAAGCACTGGGGTGAAACCATGGAAATTCTTCAGAAAGATGACATTCAAGCTTAAATGATGTCTTTTGTGATTGGATTCGTAAGTGCTTGGGCACCCTGGGAATATGCCTTCCTAGGAAGCTTTCCATTCTGGCCTGTGTTCCTTAAAGGAATGTTCTAGTTAGCAAGTATAAATCACAGTAGCCTTAGGACATGTCATGTATGTGGAATGTGCTTTCACGTGTAGCCCCTTGATACATGGATGTGGCGACCCCATTGCCCTCAGGATCTCACAGGGGCCGGCTCTGAGTGACCAAGATGTTAATCCTCTGAGCAACCCCCTTCCTTCTGTTGAGGGCAGAGTCCTCGGGTATCAGGAGTGCCCGTGAGCTTCTAAGCCAGTCTGCTACCTCTGCCGTCCCTTTCTTTCATGAGTGGGCACAAGAATTCCTCCATGTGTTGATGGGTCTTTAATTCCATGCAAATATCACAGGAAGGATTTGGCTTTCTTGAAACAATCCCTTCCTTAATAGATTAGGTGTCTACTTGATGATTCCCAGCTTAGGTCAGGTTCCAGCAGATATTTAATTTCATTCTCACACCACTTCTGGGCCATAGTAAGAAATGACTTCCAATGTCCACCCTAATTACCAGGAAGTTATTTACTGAGATCATTATGGTTAGCATTGGACATGGAACAGAGGTACTGGTTTTTGTTTTGCTTTAAATTTTTCCCCTCCCTTGAAGAAAGGAATCTGGAGAAATTAAAGCTTAGTTTCCATTTGCCCCCTCCTTCTCAGTCCAGGAACATTTGAGATTATCATTAATGCTGGGTCACTTCTGACCCAGCCAACGCAATTGTTGAATTTGTGGCTTTCAGCAGATTTATAGTCTGGCGTTTCATCTTTGACTAATGATGACTACTAGGCTTTTGTGGCATATTCATTTTCCTAACATTTTAAATAAATAGTGAAATGTCATGGAAACCAGGGCTGGTTTCTTTCTTGTTCTCCGTGTGTGTCTGTTTTGGTTGTTTTTCTTCAGCAATGATTTCAGCTGCTGTTTAGCAGTGTGAAATATATATGACTTTTTGATGTTTCTAATGTGCATTTGGCCTGAGCTGTTATAATGAGCAGATTGACACAGACGTTGAGGAGCTTTCCAAGGGGGATTTAGTAAGATTACAGAGAAAGAACAGTCGTTTGAGTGATTCATTTGCTCATTGTATACAGTCCCCCAGGGAGTCTTACTGGAGTCCTACTGTGTGCCAAGTGCTGAGCCCTACACGAGGGAGCCCTGCGTCACTGCCCTCAAAAACCCAACCGGACATTTGGCTCAGGGCAGGGAGGGACAATGAGAAATGAGTAAGGGCACAAACAAGCACCGATTATAAAAGGTGCTGTAGGTCATGGGCACGTCCCTCAGTGTAAACACTGAGGGTGTATCGGTCCCGTGGCACCCAGTGTCTCCTGCAAATGAAGTTCATCAGGAAACTGAGTAACCAAGGAGAATTCAACGAGAGAATTGTTACAGAGGCACGGGCAGGATGCAAGTGAACCCAAAAGTGCTGACGGTGCCTTTGGCCATGGGGAGCAAGGGAAAGCCACAGTTCCCAGAACACCCTAGGAGTTGTGGCCTTCAGGAGCAGGGTGCTTCAGGGACATGGAAGGGAATACCTATTCTGACCTCTCTCTCCTCCTAACCTCCAGTCCCCTACTGCTATCTCCCACTGGTCAAGCCCAACTGGAGGGGCTGGCACTGTACACGTCAGGTGAAGCTGCCACCTGTGACACCAGCATCCTAACCGCTACACTTTTAACCTGGCTTCCTGCTAATATGCCTGGGGAAAACAGTGGGAGATGGCCTGAGTAGTTGGATCTCTACATCCACATGGAAAATCCTGAAGGAATTCCTAAATCCTGACTTTGGCCTGATCCACACTTGATTGTTGCAGCCACCTGGAGAAGGAACCAGTGGATGGAAGAATCTCTCTATAACTCTGACTTTCAAGTAAGAAATCTTTTCTTAAAAACAAAAACAAGGGCCTAACACAATAACCTAGTGGCTAAAGTCCTCGCCTTGTATGTGCCGGGATCCCATATGAGCACTGGTTCTATTCTCGGCAGGCCCTACTTCCCATCCAGTTCCCTGCTTGTAGCCGGGGAGAGCAGTCAAGGACAGCCCAAGGCATTGGGACCCTGCACCTGCATGGGAAACCCAGAAGAAGCTCCAGGTTCCTGCCTTCGGATTGGCTGGGCTCCGGCTTGGGGAGTGGGTCACCGGAGGGAAGAGCTTCCTCTCTGTCTCTTCTCTCTGTATATTTGCTTTAAAACAAAAACAAAAACAAGACAAAAATGACTGGCAGCCACAGGACAAGGGCATCCAGGACACGGGGCAAGGTAAAAAGGGGAGAGTCCAGATCTAGTGGGACAAACACAGGCTCCCTCTTGGGCAGAGCTTTCTTCATCTCACTTCCTATAATCTCACTGGCCCAGGGAAGTAAGTGCCTGAGTAACGCCCAGCTTTCAGATGGACACATTGAGGCTGGTGAGGTCGAGTGGGATTGGCAGGATCAGGATTTGGAGGAGACCCTAACACCCCAGCCCCTGGCAAAGAGGCAGGTGAGGAGCAGGTCACGTGCGTACCCTCTGCGTTGCATCGTGTAGCAGCTGAGAAGGTAAAGCTGTGTGCTGGGGAATTTCCGTTTCTTATTTCAGAGACTGCGTGCTGCCTTTCTGTTCCTCCCAGTTACTATTCTTCTGGCCAGTGACCAGGGCAGAAATTCAGCTCCAAATGACAGCTGGGGAATCATCACTGAGTCTCCTTCCAAGGAGTCGCCCCCCCACCAACCTCAAAGAGCCCTCTCAACCTGTCACCCCAGAGACTCCTTGCCAGGATGCAGAGTGTGTTTTGATGAACTCTATGAAAATAGTAACAATAATCCAAGCAAACTCAAACTGCTCAGGTTCTTGGGGCAAAAAAAGGAAATGGCAGAGACCAGGTTGGTGGGGTTGGGGTGACACTGAAGCTCAGTAGCTGAGATGAGATGCCAGCTTGAGAGGCCTGCTCCCACATTGCAGGGCCTGGGTCCAAGTCAGAGGTCCACTCACAACTCTGGCTTTCTCCCACTGCACATTGTCAGAGGGCAGAGGAGTATGGCGCTTGGCTTCAGCTGGCCCTTCCCTGGCTGTGGCAGGCATTTGAGGAGAGAAACAGCCGATGGAAGATCTCTTTCTGCTTTGCAAAAAAAAAAAAAAAAAAAAAAAAAAAAAAAAAAGGAAGTGGCAGAGTGGCAGGGACAGCATTGGAGAACAGACCAAGTCCCCATGTTCATTCCTGAGAAGATGAGGGAGACAGTTAGAGTCCTTGTTCCTGACTGGGTCCCTGAGGACATGTGGGTGCAGGACAAGGCCCAGGGGTTGCTTCCTGCTGAGGAAATGTCACCATGAAGGGCTGGCTGTCATAGATACAATCATATAGCATGCGGGTCTTGGTGTCTGACTGCCTTTGCTTGGGGACCTGATTTCGAGGTTATGTGTGTGCTGGCCCCGTCCTCCAGTGTTTTCTGTTTCGCTGAGTCCTCCATGATGGGGAGGCACCATGCTTTCTTTGCCATTCTTCTGCTGAGCCACTTGTATGTTTCAGCGATGCTGAGCAGCGCTGCTGGGAGCCCTGGGTTCATGTTTGTGTGTGTTGTGCATTCTTCCTTCTGTCTGGTGTGCAACCAGGAGCTGTGCTAGGTGTGAAGCCATAGCTCATGGCTAACATTTCGAAGAATGGCCAGACGATTTCCATAAAATGTTCTTTATCTGTGCTATTTTTTGTGTGTTTTAAAATCATCTCATGTGATATTAACAAAGTTGCTCTAGCTTTCTTCTGATTATCCCTTGTCTTTTTTTTTAAAGATGGTTTAATCACAAATGTTTACACTCACAAATTGTGTATGAGTTAGTTGCTACTACAAATGCATGCTGTGTGAACTTGATCTTTTTACTCAACACGCAAAGACCTATTTTGCATGTAATTATAATTATTTGTGATCAATGATGCATAATAGTCCATAGTATGATCTGCCATAGTTTATTAATTCATTCTTCTCTCTGTGAGTAGTTGGCATGTGTCCAGTGTGGATACTTTTTTTTTTAAAGATTTATTTTTTTATTGGAAAGTCAGATATACAGAGAGGAGGAGAGACAGAGAGGAAGATCTTCTGTCCGATGATTCACTCCCCAAGTGAGCGCAACAGCCGATGCTATGCTGATCCAAAGCCAGGATCCAGGAACTTCTTCCGGGCATCCCACAAGGGTGCAGGGTCCCAAAGCATTGGGCCGTCCTCGACTGCTTTCCCAGGCCACAAGCAGGGAGCTAGATGGGAAGTGGAGCTGCCGGGATTAGAACCAGTGCCCATATGGGCTCCTGGCGCGTTCAAGGTGAGGACTTTAGCTGCTAGGCCACTGTGCTGGGCCCAACAACTTTATTTTAAAAAAAAGATTTATTTATTTTTATTGGAAAGGCAGATATATATAGAGAAGGAGAGACAGGAAGATCTTCCGTCCGATGATTCACTCCCCAAGTGACTACAACGGCTGTTGCTGTGCTAATCCGAATCCAGGAGCCAGGAGACTCTTCTGGGTCTCCCCATGGGTGCAGGAGCCCAAGTTTTGGGCTGTCCTTGACTGCTTTCCCAGGAAGCTGGATGGGAAGCGGGACTGCCAGGATTAGAGCAGGCGCCCATATGGGATTCCAGTTCATTCAAGGCGAGGACTTTAACTGCTAGGCCACCGCACTGGGCCCAGTATGGATACTTTTATTATTTATTTTTTTTTACTGGAAAGGCACATTTACAGAGAAAGAAGGAGAAAAAGATCTTCCATCTGCTGGTTCACTCCCCAAATGGCCGGAGCTGAGCTGATCCAAAGCCAGGAGCCAGGAGCCTTTTCTGGGTCTCCCACGTGGGTACAGGGTCCCATGGCTTTGGGCCATTCTCCACTGCTTTTTCAGGGCATAAGTAGGGAGCTGGGAGGGAAGTAGAGCAACCAGGACAAAAATAAGCACCCATATGGGATGCTGACTGGTCTTGCCCACAGAGAGGCAGGGGCATGGCTGTTGGTTTTTCTTCTCCATCTCTACCCCTGCCCTACCTGCTGCCAGCTGTGCCATGTCTGAGGATGTGGAGCCACAGCATCACACGGGCTGCCCAGCTGCCCTGGAGTGGATCCTTGTTCCATGTGCCTGTTTCCACAGGAGTACATGCTCCACCTGCTGGCCCTGGAGCACCGCGCTGAGGAGCAGTTCCTGGAGCACTGGCTGAACCCACACTGCAAGCCCCACTGTGACAGGAACCAGGTCCACCCCGTGTAAGGGGGGCGGGAGCAGGCTGGTACGTCCACTTCTCCTCAGCCTTCTACCAGAAGGATATGGTAGCAGGCAGCATGCACATGGGTTGAGGCACCTGCTGGATCCTGGCATCAGGGGACTGGCTGGCTAACTCATGGGATGGGGAATCAGGAGTGATGCAGGGGAGGAAGGCTGAGAGGAGCACTGAGGCATGCACTCGGGAGATTGGGAAGTCAATGAGAGACTCTCCAGAGGGGAGGGATGTGGCCTTCTTGGTTGTTCAGCAGAGATTGTTCTGGAACCCAGGGCAAGTGGGGCTTGCTGAGGCTTGACTCTCTCCAGGTGGGGTCAGCATCTGAGGGCTCAGCCTTGGGTCTTGCTCCCTTGAAACAGAGCGAATAACATCACCATTGTTCTGAAGATTAAAGATTTCAGTGCATGGAAAATAGTGCTGCCTGGCATAGTCTCAGGAGTTGCTCGGGTAATGACAGATGGGTGGCTATTTCCTTCTTATTAGCCTCCTCCCCCACCTTCTTGCTGCTTCATTACCACCATCACCACCCCCTCCCTCCCATCATCATCTTAACATTTGTTTTTCTTGTTCTTTTCCAGCAAACATTGTGATAGGTGATGATCCGGATAATGTCAACACAGGATGGACTTCTTTCATTGGTTTTCAAATTGCGGTGATGGATTTCTTCAGACTTTGTGATGGGTGGTTGTGCCCACGCTTGCCTTGGGACTGGCAAATATATATGCTGCTTCATTATTCTATCCTATGCAAGTCATTGCAATGAATAGCTTTTAAGGTGTAGATCCCATGTTCCCAACATCTTCCTACTGGATGATAGGCTGAGCAGATGCAGACTCTTTCCTGGGGCTCTCTGGACTAGGAACCAGGGACGGCTTGTTCAGAGAAGTGACGCACACCACTTGGGGCTGTTGAGTTTTTGCTTGACCATTTGTCTCTTTCTTTCTCTGTTCTAATAAACATTGATGTCAGATCTGCTTTCTGTGGTGTCTTCTTTCTTTCCCCTACAAGAAGAGATGCCAAGATTTCCTTCCCTTATTTATCTGTGAAAATCCAGCAACCTAAATCCTACTTTTCTTTGAATACATAAATGGAAGAAAACCCCAGGATCCATTTGCTTTGGGCAAAGGCCATTTTTCTTTGCAAAGAAAAGAGAAACTTTGTTCCAGGCTGTCTCTGAAAATAGGGTCAGAATGTGATGCCATGGGCAAAGAAGACAACTTTTATTTTTTTTAAAGATTTATTTATTTATTGGAAAGTCAGATATACAGAGAGGAGGAGAGACAGAGAGGAAGATCTTCTGTCCGATGATTCACACCCCAAGTGAGCGCAACGGCCGATGCTATGCCGATCCAAAGCCAGGAGCCAGGAACTTCTTCCAGGTATCCCACATGGGTGCAGGGTCCCAAGGCTTTGGGCCATCCTCGACTGCTTTCCTGGGCCACAGGCAGGGTGCTGGATGGGAAGAGGGGCTGCCGGGATAGAACCGGCACCCATATGGGATCCCGGGCGTGCAAGGTGAGGACCTTAACCACTGCGCCACCGCGCCGGGCCCTCCAGTGGTTTTTAAAAGGTGAATGCTTTGAGATCTGGGAATATGTTTTTATCGTATGGGGGACACAATTGTATCCCATACCTAGTATGGGCATCAGTTGAGTGCTAGATACTGTCCATGGGCTCTGACACGGAATGCTGCCACTGGCCAGGAGTGCATGGGGAAAGTGGTGGGAAGATGCTCCCACTTGGCCATTTTCCCACTGGCCCCTCAGAGTATAACAAGTAGAAGATGAGGGCTGGGCCTGGTAGTGCAGCAGCTTAAGCTGCCACAGGTGGCACGAGCATCCCACATCACAGCACTGGCTTGAGTCCTGGCTGTACCACTTCCCATCCAGCTCCCTGCCAATGGTTTGGGTCCTGCCTTCAGCCTGGCTCAGCCTTGATGTGGCCATTGGGGAAGTGAGCCAACTGATAGAAATCTCCCTCTGTATCTTTATGTCTCTCCCTCTGCCTTTCAAACAAATCTTAAAACAGAAATGTGTGCATGTGGGACTGCATGCAAGGGAACGAGACCCCTCAGGTCCCAGCAAAGATTAGAGTGTGGCAGTGCAGGCCTGGCGGCCAGGGTCTTACATCTGAGAAGGCGAGAGGCCTTCCTTAGGGTCCTGGAGAGCCCAGGTGAGGCTGTTGTGTCAGGGGCATAACCCCGGGGGGCTGCTGTAGCAGCCTCAGAGGGAGGTTCCCAACCTCCCGCCCCTGGATACACAGGTACATGTAGGCACTTAATCATGATTCACGAATTGAGGCCTGCAAAGGAAACGGCTCACAGTGAGCTCCCTGCAGCTTCGCTTCCCCAGTTATCCCCCGCCACCAGCTTTCCGGAAGGCAGCTGAGCCAGCGTGCAGAACCCAGGCACCCCGATTTGGCAGGCTGTGCACCAAGGCGCTGCACTGTTGTGCTTCAACACCTGTCCTGGCAAGCACGACTGGTGGGCATGGCATCTCACGCCTCGCCCAGGCCAGGCCCGTACGTGGCGTTCTGTGAACGGTTATTATTTGAGTGGAGGCTGGTCTCCCGGCCCTCCCTGTACCCACCCGAGCCTTGCCCCTACAAACACAGCCCCCCCCATGAGAGGGGTGAAGCGCCTTTCTCTGAGGGGCACCAGGAGATGACGTCACGGGAGGCGCCGCGGGAGCTGAGGCAGGAAGGCAAGGCGCTGTGGGGCTGGTGGGAACGGGCCGGAAAATCTCTTCAGGCTCAGAGATAAGCTCAGTGCCTTGCGGCGTCTGCCCGCGGCTCGGCTCCACACCTCTTCCCGCAGCGTTCCCAGGTGAACAGGGCCCCTGCTGCTCGTGGTTGCAGGCCACGGTGCTCCTTTATTTTTCGTGTGTCAGGGCCCGTGGACACGGGTCAGGCAGGCCTGACCTCAGGGGGCTTCCTCCCCAAACAGGAGCCGAGACGGTGTGTGAGGCCCGTTTGGAAGCTGTGCAGGCGTGGGAGGCGTAAACAGGTGCCCTCCTTGGAGTGGCTTGTCGGGCCAGGCTTCCTCGAGGGGCACTCGCTGTGACTCGAAGGAGTTTGATGGACAAAGGAGCCGGGGGGAGGGGTGGGGTGGACCGTGCGGGACGGGGAGGACAGAGTGGTTGCAGGCTGTCAGCGTGTGCAAAGGCCTGAGGTGGAGAAAGGACCTGGTTTGTTCTAGAAGCTTCCAGAGGTTACAATAACCTCCCCCTGAAGACCTGGAAGGCAGGCGGGGCGAGGTCTACAGGCCTTGCACAGCTCAAGGAAAAATCTTTTGGACATTCACTCAGGGACGCAGGGAAGCCACAGGCAGGACCTTCCCTTCAGATGGGAACACAGGTCCGGCCCGTGGAGGCAGCCAAGCCCCTAGACTCACCTGATGGGAACTGTAAGTCTTCCGTGGAGAGGTTCGTTCTTACAGTGTGGCCCCGGGTAGCCAGCAGGCAATGGTAGAGCAGCAGGATTCCCCGGGTCAGGCAGCCTGCACTCCGCCGGCCCTTCCGAGGACTGCAACCCGGGGCTTGGCCAGGCTTCCCGTGAGCATGGGGAGAAGCTGAGACCTCGGCAGGCCTCTGGAGTCTGGGTGCTTGACCTCCAACAAACATGTTTTAAGCACCCACTGTGTACCTTGCCTTGTTGTTTCAGGGGGCAGAAATGGACAGATATGGCTGAGCCTCTGAAGAATCCTTGCCATGAAGGTGGTGGGACATGAACTAGGTAGCCCAGGGATGTGTAGTTCCCTCATGGCGTCGAGTGACTCTGACCACTGTGGTCACAGGGCATTCTGTCATGCCCAGTTCCTTCTCGTTTCTCCCTCCAGGCTCTGGCTACTGCTAGTCTGCTTTCTGAACTGATGGATCTGCTTGTTCTGGACATTTCATTGTCAGTGGAACCACACACCATATGGTCTTATCTACCTCAGTGTGTCTTTGAGGTAGGGTTGTTTCAGGATTTGGTGGCTTTTCATGGTTGGAAACTCTTCTATCACGTGGTGCTAGCACATTGTGATTACCCAGGCATCAGTTGAACGTGTGAGCTGCCTCCCGTTTTGAGCTCTTGGGAGTTTGCTGCCATGCACATCCATGTTCATGAACATTCCTGATTATAGTTCTCTGAGTAAACACCCAGGAGGAGGAGTGCCGGGCCACATGGCCATTTTCCATTTAACTTTCTAAGTGACCACCCACTAGCTGCCCCAAGAGACATTCCCAGCAGCAAGGCGTTGAATATTCCAGCTGCCCCACGTCCTTGCCGATAACTTCTTACTTCCTACTAAGAAAAAAAAAAATAAAACTAAGGAGCAGGTGCTGTGGGTGCAGTGAGTCAGCCGCACCTTGCAACGCCCACATCCCGTACTGGAGTGCTGGAGTGAGTCTGGGCTCCTCCACTTGCACTCCAGCTTCCCACCAGTGCACCCCAGCAGGCACTGGACTAAGCACTTGGGCCCTTGCCAGCCACGTGCAACTTGGCTAGAGCTCTGGGCCTTTGGCTTTGGCCTCGCCCAAGCCTAGCCACTGTGGGCATTTGGGGAGTGAGTCAGCAGGTGGAAGACCTCTGTCTTGTTCTCTTTTTCTCTGTGTCTCACTGCCTTTCAAGTAGACGAAAAAAATATTAAAAATTAAGTCATCCTAGTGGGTAGGAAGGGATAGCTTATGGTGGTTTTGTATTCCCCTAATTTTAAATGAATGTTTTCTGTGCTGATTGGCTATTGGATTCCCTTCTTTGAAGGAAGGCCTATGTACGTTCTCTGCCTAATTTTGAATTAAGTCATCTTTTGTTGCGTGACCGATGGTTTGTATGTGTGGGAATGGAGGGTGGTAGCTCAAGAGAGTTTTGGAACTTTTCCTTCCTCAGTTTCCCTTTCTGTCTAAAGGGGATGATGAGGGGGCCTTTGGCATGGGGAGGCTGTGCAGATTCAATGGAGGGAGCTTTTGGGACTTGGCCTGGCATGGAGTGGGTTTGTGCTGTGTAACTGATAGGTCTGACCCATGAGATGAGACTAACAATAGTAACGGACCAAGAAATTACCAGAGATTAATAACTGCTGGGAAGTAAATAAAAGAGTGATGCAACGAGGAGTGACGGGAAGGCTATTTTGGGCTAGCCGGCAAGGAAGGCTTTTCGGAGGAGGCGACATGTCAGCTGACACCAGAATGACAGGAAGGAGCCAGGTGTGTGCTGATCCACGTACAGGAAGGGCAGGCCAGGCTGAGGGACCAGCTGGGGCAAAGGTCCTCGGGCCTGGCCTGTGCCAGGGTCAGCTGGGGGTGAAGGCCAGAGCTGCTGGGACCTAGGGCTGGGGGATCGTCCTGGTTGACACAGGCTGAGGTTGGGAAGCCAGGCTGTGCTTGGCGTTGTGTGGGGTGATGGTGAAGGGCTTGGCAAGACTCAGAGCAATGGAAGAGGTGTTCCTCTCAGGTGGGGTGGCCGCCCTCGCAGGTGCTTAGTGGCACACGCCAGGGCTCCTCTGTCTCCATGGGTTCTTCCCTCCTGGGGCTGCATAGGCAATAAAGGGCATGGGGAGCAGGGCTGGGGCATGAGGAGCACCTTGGGCCACCCCTCGGCACACCAAGGGCACACGCAGCCTGGCGCGGAGGCCAAGTGGGCGCTGCCGGCGGCTGCGCACTCGCATTGTGCTTTCTGTGTCTGTGAAGTGGAAGAGTACCAGCTCCTCCCTCAGAGCAATTTAGTTATTTACTTCAAAGATTTGTTTTGTTTAAAAGGAAGAGTTAGAAATCTACCATCTGCTGGTTCACTCCCCAGATGGTCACAAGGACCAGGTTGGACTGAAGCCAGGAGCTTCCTCCAGGTCTCCCAAGAGGCTGCAAGGACCCCAAAGCATCACGCCCTGCTCTGCTCTGCTGCTTTCCCTGGCCACAAGCAGGGAGCTGGATCTTGAACCAGCGCCAACATGGGATGCTGGTGTTGCCGAGTTAGCTTAACCTGCTATGCCACAAGCCTGACCCTTACATAAATGATTTTAGTATAACTGCAGTACTGCAAATATGCCTGGCGAATAAGTGCTAGGCAAATATTTGCTTATTGAAAGAAAAAAAATGGGAGAAGGAATCCAGGCAAGTCATTTGCCAGTTGAGCCTCAGTTCCAAATCTGTACCTTGGGGTGTTGTGGGGCTGCGGGGATGTCGCCCTGTGCAGTGCCTGACACAAACACCAGCTCTCTTCCTCCTGTTCTGTGTCCTGTGGCTCCCCTGTCTGCCTTTCCCAACAACCCCTGAATTGCTGAGCACCAGGGCTTGTGTGGAACCCAAGGGCGCACTGCTCAACGTCTTCAGGATTTGGAAAAGGAAAGAGGGAACCTGCCTGTCAGGTTTGGCAGGGAAGATGCAGGGCAAGCCTGTGCACCCCTCGGGGGAGCAGCTCCGAGACAGGAACGCCTGGACCCGACCGGCCGCTAGGGGGCAGTGTGTCTCCGCGCAGGCTGCCTTGCGCTGCTTACCTGATGGGGCTGGCGCCAGTGGACAGTGCTTGACAGCAACATTCCCGCTGTTTAAAAAATAATAAGAATAATAATGTGTCTTTCTCGGTAGCAGAGAAGGGATCCAAAAAGGCCGAAAAAACAAGCTGGCTCTCACTGCAGGAAGATGCAGAAGTTGCTTCAACCGTTTTGTCCTTCGCATTCCTGGGCTGAAGGAATAAGGATCCAATTGTGGTTTTGGCTCTGGTTATCTTGATGCCTCCGAGTGTGCCACGGGGTTGTGGGGTGGGGGTGGGGGAGGAATCTGCTGAATTTTTTTCTGTTTTCTGACTGGGTGAGGGGGAGGATGTCAGGACTGTCTGGCAGTTGCATGAAACCCTTGTGGATGGATGGCATAGGGTATGTTAACTCCAGGGCAGGAAACACAGTATCCCCCATTTTTGTTCCTTTAGGGGGAACCCCGGGCTCCGTTGCATAATCCCCCTTCCCCCTCCTCTTCATATCTGTCTCTCTCCCTGCCTTCCTTTTCTGCTGTCTCTTTGGAGAGACACACACTTGGCTTTGTTACCAGTCTGACCAGCAGGTAAAAGACCTGGCCCCACAGGCGTATGTGCACAATAACCCGCTTAGATCTCCAGCCCCGCATCTAGTTTTTGTCTGTTGCGAGCTCAGCCTGGGGTTGAAGGCGGCTTCCGGCCTGGATCCTGGCCCTGATGCTGCAGGTGCTGTTCTACCAGCGCAGCACCGCCCAGCTGCAACCGCCCCTGCTCGGCAGATGGGGACGCCCTGGGGCCGCCTCCTTTCAGGTGCTCTGCACACTTTGGAGCCACCGCTCCATCTGCCCTCCACCCTGAGTCATGGCTCCTCTGTGGCACCCCTGCCCTGCCACCCTCCTGCGACAGAACACTTGCTGCAGTCTCCTACGTGGTTCTGCTCTCAGAGCCTGGCTCACGGCCTCTCTCTGCACACTCTTCAAGAGACCAGTCGCTCTCTAGTTCTTGATGTTTCTAGCACTTGGGGCAGTGCCTGGGAGGTTGCTGGTAGATGCTTGATCGGTGCTTGTGAGTGAATAAGTGACCATCTATTGAACGGCCAGTGTGTTCCCGGCCCCACACCCCCATACCGGCTGGGGAGCTGAGCCTTGGGAGGGCCAGTGGAGTCATCCACAGTCACAGAAGCTGGCAAGTGCAGGACAGGTGTGCGGAGTGACATGGGTGCCTCTGGACCTCTGCCTGCAGGGGCAGCCTCTGCTTAGGGCCCAGATGCCCTACACAGCCCTTAACATGCATGATGGTAAATTGTGTGGCCCTGGTTTGCTCTGCTGCACAAACACAAGCTGAGGCAAGGGCTGTACTGATGGCTGCTCTGCAGCCCTCACAGAGAGAAGAGAGATAGAACAGGGCAGGGGCCTGGGCGTGGCTGAGGTTCCTACTGTGGGTGCCCTGGGGCTCTGCAATAAGGCTGTATGGGCTGGAATTCCAGCTCTGTCACTTACACCTGGGCTGGTCATGTAACCTTCCTGTGCTTCAGGCTCCCCATCCGCTTGCTGGCAGCTGTTGTAGTGGCCACCTCACACAGCTGTCACAAACACTGCATTGGTGCATTTACCGTCAAAGCCTGTAGTGTCTGTGGCTCTCATTGTAAGGCACTCGACACACAAACTACTTTCCTTGTGGCCACTTCTGAAGTGGTCAGCCAATCAAATGCCATTGGCCTCCTTTCTCCCTGTTCTTCATGGACTATGTGCTCATCTTGTTACAAACCAACAGTACACCACCCCAGCACCTTTAGGAAGATAGGGCAACAAGCATTCAGTGCTCTGCCTTAGCCTTCCACTTCCCACTGCTGGTCAACAACACACAAATGAACCAGGATATACATGTACAGCATGGCCCTCACTGCCTTCTGTGTGCGGCTGCTGCAGTGGGCAGGCACTCACAATGAATGAAGCCAGCCGGCTCCTCCGGATGGATAAAAATACTCTAGGAAGAGAAACCCAAGACCAAAGGCTTGGGACACCCTGGGCCGCCAGCACAAGCTCATATTTTTCCTGTGTGTGATGTGGCGTGACCCGATACTTAGTCCTTCCTGAGGGCTGTGTGAACCTACGACGCCAACATTTTTGTCCCTGCTCCCAGTGGTGTCACCAGATACTGCTCTCCAAGGCCAGCATGCCTGCTATTGAGTGTTCTTCAGAGGGTGGCAGAGAGGAGGGCTCTGCTTGGGACAGCATCTCCTGGTTACTATTTAGCCTCCAGGACTTACAGAACACTCACTATATCCTTGGGTGTACTCTTGGGTGTGGGGGTCCCCACCTCCATGGCAGGTGCAAGCTAAGGGTCAATAGTTCAGGGGCAAAAGTCGTTGCTCTCCTGAATGTCATGCAGGGGAAGGTCAGTTACTCAGGGAGCTTTGGTGTTTGTGTGGGGCCAGGGGCTCAGAGAAGTCTTCCCAGAGGAGTGGCGCCCCAGCTGAGTGCTGAGGAGCAAGCAGGGGTAGCCTGGCAAAGAAAAGAGGCAGCTTGTCCCCATTTGTGCCAGACTCTGGAGGAAGTTGGGGTTGTCCAAACCCTTGAAGGCTACATGAAAGATTTGAAGACTCATTACAAGGGTTTGGGATACAACTAAAGGATTTCTCAGCATGGAAAACAGGCCAATGAGATTGACATTCTACAAAGTCACTGGCAGCTGTCTGTGATGTGGGTTGGAGAGAGGCCAAATATTCAAAGGGGAACAGTTGGGAACCTCTGGAACAGGTGTACAGCAGGCAGGGGAATGAAGGAGGCCTATAGGAGGGTGCAGAGGGTGGGTGGAATCTGCAAATATTCAGGTGATAGTGTTGTTGGGACTGGATATGGGGACAGGGAGGAAGAGGAGGGCAGAGGGACCACCAGGTTTTGAGTATGAAGGAAGGACTGGGTGGTGGCAGGGGACTGAGTCTTGGCAGAGAGGACTGTATGCTCAGGCTTGGATATGCTGAGTTCAAGGTCCTGGACAGAGGACCCTGGGGGTGGTGGGGGAATCAAGTGAAGCAGACGGGCACGTCGTGGCGTGGATGAGGTGGTGCCACCCACGGAGCAGTCAGCCCTGGCACAGAGAGAGGGAGTGGTGTTCATGGACTGGGAGGGTTGGCTGAGAGGAGACCATGGATGACAGGGTGGGGTGGGGTTCCCTTTGAGGACAATTTGGCATTTGTCTGGGTAGCCAGTCTTGGGTGGCAAACCATTTTTTGCACTTTCATGTTTTCGGAAGAAATAGTAGTGACATAGGCCCTTGAAATTTCCGCTACATGCTGCTTCCTCACGTCACTCTTAGCTTGCCTGGGGAGCTGGCTGAGTCCTGTAGAGGTGGAAAAGTCCTGTGTCCTTTGCTGCTGGCTTTCTTTCCTTTGTTGAAATTCTTCCCACCCCCTTGCCCCCAATCAATCTCTGTTGAGAGGGTCCCTAATCTCTTTGCCCATTGTTGCCACAGGCAGCCTCTGGTGAGGTAGGTGACTGCTTGACCAAAGGGATGTGGGGGAGGGGAAGTTTTGTTGGCCAGATGATAGTAGGACTGCACTGCAGGGAGAGCTGTCTCTCCGAGGGTTTGTTTTATCTTTTCACTGCATGCAAGGCAGAGTGACAGGACCATAGATGCCTTGCAATAGCCAGTGCTGGGTGAGGCGGAAGCCAGGAGCCCAGAGCTTCATTCGAATCTCCCACCTGTGTGGCAGGGACCCAGTGACTGGAGCTGTCACTATTGTCTCCCAAGCTGGGTCAAAAGCAGAGGCACTGGGATCCAGTCAGGCACTCCGATCTGGGAGGCATCTTATCCACTGTGCCAACTTCCCATGGGACCGATATTTTAAAGTGATCTGACCTCATTAGGATGATCAGTCATTCCATTTTCTGCAGCTGTGCTCCTCCTAAGACCTAAGATGTGGGATTTTGCAAACTGCAATGATCTGCTGGCAAACTGAGCAAGTCGGGCTGGTTGCAGGTGACACTGACTGGTGCTCTTTGCTAGTGAGTCTTAAGCAAGGAGAAGTGCCTGGGTGTGTTCTCCAGGGGTAGCACGTCCTAGGAGGAGTCTTGGCCAAATCTCCCCTACACAGTCTGCTTGGATGCTCTTACCCAAGAGAGGAGTTAAGCACCTGGTCTGTGTCAGGTTGCATGGGGAGGAAGTCTCAGAGAGCAAAGTGCAAGATCCATGCATCTGCTGCCTTTAGCTAATTTTCTCCTGTATCCCCAGCAGGACATCATGTGCTCTACCCTGTCCTCCCTTTCCAGTGTCCATTTTTATTCATCTTCATTACAGTGTGGAAGCCACTAACCATTAGATGGCATTTACTAAGTTGAGATACTATCCTCAGAGCTTTGCAGATAAGAATGATGCCAACAATCCTACAGTGGGTTCTATTAGTGTCCCTTTTTACCCACAGGGTGACTGAGGCACTTGCCCAAGGTCAACCAGCTAGTGAGTGGCAGAGGCAATATTTAGACCTGGGCTCCTGGGCACCAGGGAACCTGTGGTCTGGCCTCAGGGTCATGCACTAACGCTTCCTGCCAGGTGGCAGTTGTCCGAAGATAGTGTCTGCAGTTATGCTGTGCACTATGGTGGGAAGAGCTCGGGCTTAAGCCTCAAAAGATGTGAGTTTACATTCTTTCTTGTGTGGGCCAAAGACATTCAGTATACATTAAATACATACATTGTATTAATGCAATAAATGTCATTAAGATGCCCAGGTCTCAATTTAACTCCCGTTTGAATAAGGAAGATATAATAATATGTAATATCATATTGGTGCATTCTTTTTTTAAAGTCTTAATTAATTAATTAATTTTTTATTGGGAGGGCAGATCCACAGAGAGGAGGAGAGACAGAGAGAAAGCTCTTCCGTCAGTTGGTTCATTCCCCAAGTTGTTGCAGTGGCTGGAACTGAGCCAGGAGCCTCTTCCAGGTCTCCCTCATGGGTCCAGGGTCCCAAAGCTTTGGACCATCATTTCCTGCCAGGACACGAATTGGTGCCCATATGGGATCACAACATTTGTAGGGGGAGGGTTATTCCATTGAGCCATTGAGCTAGACCCATATTGGTGTATTCTTTCTTTAAACATTGTTTTCTTTTGTGTATTTGAAAGGCATACAGAGAAACACACATAGATGGTAGGAATTCAACTGTTTGAGCCATCATCTGCTGCCTCCTAGGTGTACATTAGCAGGAAGCTGAAATAGGAAGTGGAGCTGGCACTCAAACCCAGGCATTCCAGTGTTGGACATGCGCACCCCAAGCAGCATATTAACTGCTGTGGCAAACCTTCCTCTTTGTTTTTCTTTTCTTGGTGGGAATGTCATGAGGATCATGTACAGGTAAGTCTATATAAAAAGATCTTGTGAATAGCAGAAAATACAAGTTGTCTCTCAGTTTTTGTTAAACGGAGAACAGCATAATGAGATACTGTTGCAGGCATGATACTGGTATGACAAGATAATGGGGTGACTAATGAAGACCTGAATGCAAGTCTAGGAAGGTGGTGGCATAAATATAAGTGTGCTATCAAGGTCAGCATCTGAACATGGATGACGAATGTTGAGAATGAGAACCATCACTGATATATTGCAGTAAAACACAGGGACCTGGTCAAAGAAGTAAAAAAGAAGAAAAGCACGGATCTGCCAACCAACCCAATCACCAAACACAAATAACCCCTTAGTATCAATCAACTGCGTTTCGATCCTCCGTATGGAAGAAGAAGGCAAGACTAAGAACGCCCAAGACTGCGCCCTTCTCCCAGCCCCCTCCTTACCAAGTGCTGGCTCGGGCGAGCTGATAGCTCTCTGAAGCTTGTCCATCCTCCTCTGGCTCTCGGGGTGGTGAAGATTAGTTGATGCAAATCATAGGATACCTCAGGTGGTCAGCAAAGTGCCAGGCATCTGGGTGTCCATTAGTCATCATGAACTGTTGGTATTAGCAGTGGAAGTACTTGCTTTAGAGTCAACCAAGAGTTCCTACAGGGAACTGAGTCGGCTCGGCAGCTGTGACAATATCTTCTGGTTTCAATGCCTTTCTGGTCCCCTCTGAAACTAAAAGGATTTCTTTCAGGACTCCTGTATCCTATCTTAAGCTTGTTCTCTATGTGGGAACCTCTCTTTCAGCCAATCCTCTCCTTAGTCAAGGGGCTCCCAGACACCTCATTGCCTCTCTTCAGTAGTGAAGCTACTCCCTGACACACCCCTGAAGGCCAAGAATGCTCGTCCCATTTCTGAGCCATTGCAGGCTGGCCTGTGCCCCTGTCCCCTCACCGTCTGTAGTGTGTTGTCTCTGGGGACTGGAGAACCCTATCTCAACAGGCCCCATTTGTTCCTGAAGTCAGGGTCGAATCTTTCTCATGTGCCACATTCACAGGGTCATCAGGAGATCCTCTAATTTTCTGGGAAATGACAAGGCGCCTGTGGCCACGTTGTGTAAAATTTCCTCTTTTATACCCAAGTCGCATGCCATGGACTATTTACTCAGAGTCTGAGGGTGTATTTACCATTCAGGCAACATCATAAGCTGTCAAAGAAATCTACTCAGAGTAGGATGTGTTGGGTGTCTCGCCTTTCTAAAAATGACATTCGGCTCTTTTTTTTTTTCTTTAATAAATCTTTTTAGGTGCTGTGTTCACAGTGCAAACAGCTCAGAAAGACACTGGTTTGGGAGTCAAAGGTTAAGTCAGGGCAGACGTGTTGCATGGAAACCACATGGAACCCAGCAGCTTTGCCAAGAAAGGAAGGCAGGTTATTGATTGTATCAGTCGTGCGGTGCTCTGTGAAGGTGGATGACTGGGGCCTGGGAAGTATTGATCTGCTGAGTTGGCGCCCATGTGTTGGAAGGCTCCATGTGTCATTATGAGGGGATAGTCACGTGGTGTAGAGGAGTTGCCTCCAAGGTCAACAGCTGAAGGAATGCTTTGGGGAGAGATGGGAGAGCTTGCTTTCCAAACTTAGAACCCACTCACATTTCGTGGGTTCTAACATTAACATTGAATCTGAACATAAAGTTCTGAAAAAAAGCAAGTTTCCTGATTCAAAACAAGATGTTGTCTAAGGAGACCTGGGAAGTGTCTTGGAATTCCATGATCTCTTTAAAAAGAGTTTGTTTGAGGATTTAAGTGCAAATGAACCAGGAGCAGCCGAGCCTTATTTCCTCTGAAATCCAGGTGACTTTTGGAATGAAACAGCAGACAGGCTGGTAGTGGGTATTGGAGGGGACAGAAAGAACTCTGGAAAAAGTACACTTGAGGTTTCTCTGACCTGAACATGTTTGAACGTTAGTAGGAATTCATTTGTGGGGTCAGGACTGTCTATGGATCTGGTATTTAGTCTTTGGTTTGACAGCAAATACTCAAGAAGAGTTATTGGAGAAAAGAATGAGTACTAGGCTACCTCCCCAGGATACAAGGTCAGCCACCCAGAGCTCTGTCCATCACAAGGCCGGAGTCCTGAGGCTTGCCCTGGATAGGCATGCCTATCCCTGAGGAGGGAAAGAGACAGTAGTTCAGCAGTTTGGGCCCTGAGTTTTAGGTTCCATGTCTTGAGAATGTAGCTAAGTGATCCCATATCCCAGGCCATTTATAATTTTTAGAATTCTCTAATTACATGACTTTAAAAAATACTTACTTTTATTTGACAGGTCGATTTATAGAATAGAAGGATGGAGAGACAGAGCAAGAATGAGAGAGAGAGAAAGAGAGAATTTTCCACCTGCTGGTTCACTTCCCAGATAGGCACAATAGCTAGAGCTGTGCTGATCCAAAACCATGAGCCAGGAGTTTCTTCTGGGTTTCCCATGTGAGTGTGTGGGCCTAACGACTTGAACCATGCTATGCTGCTTTCCCAGGCAACAGTAGGGAGCTGGACTGGAAGCAGAACAGCTGGACTTGAATCAGTGCCCATATGCAATGCCAGTGCTGCAGATGGAAGCTTTAACCTACTGTGTCTACTATGGTGCCGGCCCCCATCATACCACTTCTGAACTTAAGACTTTAAGGCCCTTTAATAGCAATTCTGTGAATGTAGCTGAAAATCCAGTGTTAGGTTTTAGGATTTTAGGGATTGAAAAGGTGCAGAGGCGATAGATTGAAGCAGAAAACACTCTTACTGTAGAAAAGGTAACATAGAGGGGTTGATCCAGGATTGTCTGCTGTCCAGAGAGTAGGGAGGCAATGGTGGCAGTCTATGATATTTTCAAGAAGGGTCCTGTTGTAGAAGAGATGGTTGGCAAGGTCCCTTCTGCACAATGTCTTATCTTGGTAGTTTGGAATGTCCAGAGGACAGGCTCTCCAAATAATAGGCATTTTACTAATCTCCAGATAATCTGTACCCCATTTAATGGGTTTAAGGCCTCAGTCACTTAATGGATTCTAACATGCATTCATTAGCATGGCCTGCCTATCAATCCAGCTTCATGTCTGTGTAGTGTTGTCTCTTGCCATTTTTTGTGTTGTATTCTCTACTCCTCCTGAAACTGTGACCTCCAACACAATATTTCCTCTCTGGATTCTCTGTCACCTGTTCTGCTTCCTATCTCCTCTTGTTCAGGGATCTTGCCCAGGACCCCTTCCTTCTATATGCCACCTCTGTGGGGACGTCTGGAATGTCTCTCAGTCACTCTGTACTCTAGGGGTCTGTTCACATGAGAAGTTGGAGCCCAGTGAGCTTACTAGATTCTGGGGGTATCCCACTGTCTGGGGGATATGTCTCAGTAGGAAGTGAGGAGTTGACTATACTTCTAGAAACTGTAGTAGGGGACTGGTGTGAATTGCTGTGGTGTAGGGAAAGTGATTGGTCCTTGGTAGGAAGCCAGTAAGATGGTGGAAGCCTATGGAGTGCAGGACAAGACAAAAGTGTAGTTTCTCAAAACTACAATAAAGTCATCAACTCCTCAGAATCATGGCTAGATTTGTATTCCTGTGGTAAAAGGGTAAAGAGATGTCTAACTCTCCTCCAGCTCAAGGCCACCTTGGGTGATACTCACAGACACAAGAATGGAGACAAGATCAGGTGGAAGAAAGCAGGAATTTCTGCAAATTGTGGACAGGGGTCTGGATACACAGAGGTTTTGAAATTGGGCTGGAGGGTAGTGGTTGAAGTAATCTTTTGGGTGGTACTTGCTTGTCTTTACATTGGGAATATGGAAGGTGAAATGATGGGTAGATGGATAGGTGGATGTATGCATATATAGATGCAGGATGGATGGGTGGGTGGAAGGAGAGATGTAGATGAGGATGGATGTGTATATGCCTGGTAAAGTCAATGGTTGGAATTGTGCATGAATAATTGGAAGGATCAGTGGATAGATACATGGGTGGATGGTTATATGCATGAGAGGGTGAATAGATGGAAGTGTTGGGTAGATGGAAAGGTAGAAATAGAGATATATTGAATGCAGGAGAAGATGGATGGAGGGATAGGTAAAGGGTGCAAAGATAGGAAATGGAAGGATGGATAGAAGGGTAGATGGATAGATAGATGAATAACAGAATGGAAAGGTCAGTGGATGAATGGAAGAGTGGGTGGAAAGATGGATGGGTGGATAGAGGCAAGGATGGAAGGAAGGAAGGAAGGAAAACTAGATGAGCAATTGGGAAGAAGGAAGGATGGATGTCTTCCAAGGATACAGACACATCATGATTTTTGTCGTTTGCCTCAGCTGCCTTTCATCATACCATTTTTTCCTCCATTGGCTGGTTTATTGTCATTTTTCATAACATAATATCTTAGGGGAAGCAATATAAATGAAGGCCTGGAGGCCAGAAGGGACAAGGCATAGCTGGGAAATGGCAAGAAGGTGTGTGGGGTTAGAAAGCATATTTAGAGGCTGGGAGCTGAGGTAGGAAGTGTTGCTGGAGAGTTTTAATCAAGGGTCAGATCACAAGAGGCCTCTGTGCATCAGCCCAAGTCTTTGTCCTTTATCCTTTCTCCTGAGAGCAAGGGAAATATTGAAAGGTTTCATACAGGGCAGTGTCCTACACATTTTTAGCTCACTTCTTTGTCTGTGCTACTTTTTACAGATGCTTATGACTACCCTACCAGGATTACCACAACCGTTAAGAAACCAGGTCAGTGCTATTTCAGTGATGGAGAGTCTTGAACCTGAAATTAGAAGGCTTGCACTTATTTTGAGGTCTTCCCCTATCAGTTGAATAACATTGTCAGAGTGTCTTTGTCTTGTGCCTCAGTTTTCTCAACCTCAAAGTAAACAAACTAGAATTTACAAGGCTTCACGCACATGCAACTTGACCAACTCATTCAGGATCCTGTGCTTACTACAATCCTGCACCTGCTGTGATGTTCTGCTGTCACTGTCTCGTACCCTCCTACAGCCACTCAGGTTTCCTTTTGGTTACTCATACTCACTGCAAGTCCTTGCTGCTCCAGAGCCTTGCATGTACTTGCTCTCATCAGTTACAAGTGACTCCCAGCTCATGATTCATGTTGTGCTCCAAGATTTAGGTCCTAAGCGAGACCTCTGCTGACATTCCCAACTAGGTTACCCTCCTCTTTATGATCAATTAAAGCCCTGAAAAACCTCACTATCCTGGTACTTCTTGCAATTGTAACTTTGTCCTTCTCTATGGGGCTGTGCTGGTAGTTGCATCTCCCACCCCAGCAGAGCCACATTAGTGTTTGTTCCCTACAGTGGCTCATGTAGTGCCTGTCACAAAAGCGGTGCTCAAGAAATACTTGTGAGTGCCTGAGTGTTTGTGCTTTCCTCAGTGCCATGGGGGAAGTTCCTTCAGACCCCAGGACTATGTAATAATCACGCAGCAAAAACTATGTAATAGGGGGTTCCTATATGCAGTAGACCAATGCTAAGTCCCCTAATTGTAACCATCACACACTATCCCTACAGTGCATCTGTGGGGTTGGACTATGTGGTCCCACTTTATAGATGGCAAGATCAAAACTCAGAAAGAGTATATGATGTTCCTAAGGTCTTGGATCTGGTAAAAGACAATCTGAACTTGAGGTTGGCTCTGGTTAACTCAGAAGTCTGGCTTTTCATTCTTTTTTTCTGCCATTTTCTGTTTCTTTTACCTTTTTCCAATACGACTTCTCTCGCGAAGTGCTGAAAGCACTAAATATGCAGGAGTGTGCTATAGTGCTTGTGCTGGACACACATGAGCTGTGTGTGATGCAACGGATCACGGGGTGAGAGTCGGCAGGTAAAGGGACTGGTCCTGGCCCTGCTCCAATGACTGGTCATTTTGAGCCACTTCCAGTATCTCTGGGGGCCTCATATTTTTCAACTGTCAGTCTGAGAATTGAACTTTTTGATCCCTAAATTTTTACCTAGTGCTAATTCTGGGTTAAATCCCATCTCGATTGATGTCATTCTCTTCAGGTCTGCCCTTCCTTAGGCTCCTTCCATGCTACCCTTCTTTCTGTTCCTTGAATTTGCCAAGCTCCTTCCTGCCCCCAGCACCTGCTAGGCCCCATGTATGTCTCACCCTTTTCAGGGGCTGGGCCAGTTCCTGTTCATGTAAGTTTCAACATAAGTGTCATAGAGAGGCCTTTCCTATCCATCTGAGCTAGTGTTGGACTCACTGCCATCACAGTCTGTTATTATCCGGGCGTAACCTCTTTGTTTTTTTTTTCTTTGTAGTACATATCACCACTTGAAGTTGTCTGTGTATACATTGAAAAGATTTTCAACCAAGATTAAATATAGGTCTGTCATCTATCTATCTCTACCATATAATTGTTGTTTACCAGTTTCCTAAATGTGGGGCCCTAGGAGCAGGGCATTGGACTGTCTTCTTCAAGGTTACACTTGTTTTTAAAGATTTATTTTATTTTTATTTGAAAGGCAGAGTTGGAGAAAGAGATCGATCTTCCATCCTCTGGTTTACTTCCTAACTAGCTGCCACAGCTGGAGCTGGGCCGATCCAAAGCCAGGAGCTTCTTTCAGGTCTCTCACATGGTTGCAGGAACCCTGGGGCTTGAGCAGTCTCCTACTGCTTTTCAGACCATAAGCAGGGAGCAGCTGGGACTTGAACCAGTGCCCATATGGGATGCTGGTGCCACAGGAAAAGGCTTAGTCTATTATGTCATGAAGCCCCTCAAGGCTGCATTTGTAGTTCTTGGGAATGGTACAATGCGTATTTACTGAATGTATTGAAGGATGGAATCAGTTGTGTGAATGAATAAATGAATTGGAGCAAGTGAGTGAATAGTTCCATGTATACTACAGCACCAAGGATAGAGCTCTAGCTGGGAAGAAAGGCCAGGGAAGCAGGGGTCACTAGTGTGTGTCCTCATCAGAAGCCCAGCCACATCCCACAGAGCTCCCTTCCTGGAGCCAGCGGAAAGCCCAGTCAATATGCATTAAATACCTGAACTCATTTAAGTGAGTGGGCTGGGGCAGCTGTCCTGGGGTGGCAATTTTGCTCAGAAACCCAATAAGAATGATCCTGGAGGAGGAGCAGAAGCCAGAACAGGCCAGATGAAAGGGCTCCCTCCTCCCCCTCCTTCACTCTTTCTCCCTTCTGCAAATAGCTCCAGCTGTGGGCCAGGCAGGCCCAGCACCAGGAGTGTCGGGGGCACTTCCAAAGCTCTCAGACCTGCTGCAGGTCTAAAATCTGCTGCTCCCAGGGACCTGGAGAGCTTGGAGCTGATCTTTCACAAAAAGGTTCCACACCAAGAAGAAAATGCACTGCTGGCTCCACTCTGGCCTGTGCAAGTGGCTCCCTGCCTCCCACCTCCCTGATCCACCATTTGATACTTTAGCCTTCTCTAGAGAGAAATGGATTGCATTTTACATCCAACAGCTGTTGCAGAGCTGCAGAAAGCACACATATTGAAGCCATGGAAACGGCTTCCAGATAAGCAGTGACTGTAGCTCACCCAGTGTTGGAAGGGCTTGTGCCTTCTGCCCAACTGGGAAATGAAACAAAAAAGGGAAAACCTGGGTGGCTTCATCTTCCTGTTGCCCCTCCCCTCTGCCCCAAGTGTTTGACAGCAGTCAGAGCAGAATTTAGTATTTTCTTCTTCCATTCACTTTTTGGAGTCAGCTATTCACTCAGAGAGGAGTGGGGGTGGTGGGAGCCTTACACTAGAGCGTGTCTGCAGTCTGAGACGACAGGGAGAAGACTGCTCAGAGCTCTTTGCCTGTGTGCAAAGACACCAGCATCTACAACCTTGGGAGAAGGCAATTTCACAGTCTCTCTAGGAGTCCTCTTTCATGGGGCCAATAAGCCGTGACAGTCAGGAAGTCGTTTCTTGTTCTGAGTCCGGGCTCAGTGAATCTTCAAGGGTCCCTGTTTCCTGATGACACCTATCCTGGGCTTGCCTGCGGCTAATGAAGGCAAATGAACTGCCTTTCAAAGCATATTTTGCAGGAAATCCATCCTCCCTGTCTGCTGCCACTGCAGCCTTTGAAGATTTTCATGCTGGCCAAGGATGCCTGCTGCCCAGCGGGGGTGGGGGGGATAGGGAGGCTGCCTCCACTTCCACTGTGTTCTGGGGACAGTCCCACTGAGGTTCAGATGAGGCCCACTGGGCTACGTTCCAACTCTTAATCTTCCTACAGAGGCTGGCACAGAGCATGGTCTTGATTTTGCTCTGTGATTGCTTGATTAACTCACTGGCTGCATCTCATTCTTCATGATGCTCCTGAGGAAGTCCCAGCTGACGGGACCCCTGGCTCCAGGCTGTAGTTGATAGCATTGTCCTAGATGGAAGACAGTCCCTACTTTTCTAACTTTTTGACTACCTCTGCTTACCCTTTTCTGCTTTGAGTGACACATTCAGACCTGAAAACCCTGGCCTTGCAGTGGACAGGCAAGGGATATTTGTGAATGGAGACATGGATGAATGAATGGGAGAGTGCCGTACCGAGTTCAGACTAGCTGGGCGGGCATTTGGGGTTTTTAGTTGCTTCCCTGTTTAGCAGTGGCTTTCCTACCTCCCACTAGCTGGAATCATAAAGCACAGCTGGTAAGCAGAGAAGATGCCAGTAAACCAGGACAGTGGGAAACCCGACTGGGAATCCGGGAAGAGTTTAACTAAATTTTGGCCGAATTTTGGCACCCAGCTATGAACCAGGAAGGACACAGGTCAGAGACATAACTGTCTCTTGTGTTGGTAGCATCAGTTAGTTCCATGTTGCTTTTTACCACTCCACCTCTGAGATCCAGTAAATGTTGTCTTCTTTTTGCTGAGCTCTCACTTCCACCTGCAGTCCAACAGAGCTGGGTGGAAGAGAGTGGAGCCACACAGCAGTAGCTCAGAAATGGACGCTCCTCAGAGGAATTTGCTGGAACTATTAGGACCCGCCTCTCTGTCCTCCTCTGAGAGCACCCCTCAGAGCCCTGAAGCCTCGGTCCAGAGCAGAATGGAATGATATCACCTGTTGGGCTAGAGGGACTGATGATCTCCCAGAGGCCATGTGTAAGCATTGAGTTTGGAAACTGCTGGTCCTGGAAACCAATTTTACCCTGTATGATAAAAAGAAATTTCTTCTCTTCCTTCCTATTTTTTTTAAAAAGATTTATTTATTTTCATTGGAAGGGCAGAGTTGCAAAGAAAAGGAGAGATGGAGAAAGATCTTCCATCTGTTGCTTCATTTCCCAAAGGGCCTCAATGGCTGGAGCTGAGCTGATCTGAAACTAGGAGCCAGGAGCTTCTACTGGGTCTTCTACATGAGTGTAGGGTCCCAAAGCTTGGGACATCTTCCACTGATTTCTCAGGCCATAAGCAAGGAGTTGAATGGGAAGTGGAGCATCCTGGACACAAACCAAGACCCATATGGGATCCTGATGCTTGCAAGATCCATTGTACTGGCCCCAAGGGAATTTCAACACCAGAATTTTCTGACATTTCCTATTATTAACATAATAACTTTTTTTTAAAAAAAAGGTTTATTTATTAGAAAGGCATTGTGACAGAACAAGAATAAGACACTGAGAGAGCTCTTCCATTTTTTGGCCTACTCCTCAAATGGCTGCAGGGTCAAGACTGGGACAGACTGAAGCAAAGAGCCCGGAATTTCATCTGGGTGTCACCTGGGTGGCAAGGACCAAGCATTTGGGCTGTGTTCTGCTGCTTTCCCAGGGAAATTAGCAGGGAGCTGGATTAGAGCTGAGTAGGCAGAACTCAAACTGGAGCTCATGTGGAATGTCAGTTTCCCAGTTAACAACTTAACCCACCCTAGCACTGTAGCCTCAGTAACTGTCCTTTGGTATATACCCTGTCCTTCCAGACCCAGGGGCTGGGAATGGATGCCCTTTCCCCCAAACCTCACCTGAGTACACCCATAATCTCAGCTCCCCAAGGCACTCCTAACCACTCTCCATATCAGCCCTCAGCCTGAATAACACCACAAAATTAACAAGAGTTCAGTGAAATCAGCAAATCAACAACTCAAAGACTGAAATAATAATTGTTCCTCATGCTCTCCAGTGAACTAAGCTAATTAATATTTTATACCCTGCAATTGTTTGCAATTGAAAAATAAAATGCAGTTGGGCAACTCTCAAGTTTCCCTGTCCTGGCAGGTGCTTGAACACTGTCTCTGTTTCTCTTACCCTTACTACTTCCTCCTCCTAGGAAATAGGATGCTGCTTTCAGGATATGGTGTTCTTGCTTGAGGCTTACAGGAGCTCTGACAGGCCCTCCTTTTTAAATCCCAAGGTCATGATTTGTGTTCTTAGGCATGTGAAGTTATCTGTGCTGTAGGAAATGTTCTTCATCTGAATTTCACCCTGACCACTCTATTTCATGGTGCCTAGAGGAAAAAATGTTTTGCTGAATGGACTCATATATTAATGATGCCATCATATTTTTGTGCCTGGGCTGTCAGGTAGCTCTGTGAAACCTTTGGTTCAATTGCACCAATTTTCTTTTTAGTCCATATTGTTTGGTTGTGTCCCCTGCTGAACTGCTCTTCTTCCAAGCCTGGGGAGTATTCAGTGTGGCCTCTTGGCAAGACAAAAAGATGTCTTGGAAAATTAAGGGTGTGATTCTTGAGAGAAAGGCAAAAGCATGGCTCTGAAAGAACTGTGGATGTAGCTTTTGATGCCTGTAGCTGAATCGAATCTGATTCACAGAAAGCCAACAGATGTGAGCGGGAACCTACTGTCAAAACTAGTAGAGATGAGTGGAGATGCCCACAAATCTCTGGGTCCCCACCTTTCTGCAGTTAGGGAGCAGGAGACTGTCACCCTGGCTGTAGCTCCAGTGTGCTCCTCAGCTCTTCGAGGCTGATGGGGGAATGCTCCCAGAGGCAGAGCCAAGGGCCTGGAGAAGGGTTGGGAGCAATTCTATGCAGGACAGGGTCCAAATTGAGGATGACTTCAGTCCCAGGCTAAGGGGACCTGGCAAGAAGTTCCCAGCAGGATGTTGGACTTATACATGTCTCTGAGCACCTGTCCCTCCCATTCTTTCCCTTTTCAGAAGTTAGTGTTTGTGTGATAGTTCTGTCCCTGTTCTACCATTGTATGTAGGGAGAGTTGGGTGTGTCTTTGATTTCTAGGAGTGCTCAACAAGATCTGCTGTAGATTACAAGGTTCTGGTTTTCCAGCTCAGTACTAGGATTGGATAGGATTTCTGGAGTTCTTGGGGATGGAGTGACTAGTTTGTCCATGGGATAGGAGTGATTGTAACCCAAAGGGCAGAATGTGGGCATCGTCTGTAAATACTCATTTGTTTTCTCTCTCTCTCCATCTTCCTGGAGCAAGTACACATCCTTGCCTGCTCTTGATTTTGGATTTTGCCATTTTGCTTGTTTTGGCCAATAAAATGTCACTGGGTGTGATGTGAGCAGATTGAAATGTGCCTGATCAGTTTGCCACCTTACATGTCTGCTGCTGCCATGAGAAAACATGACAATGGGCCCAGCAGAATGAGAGCCACATGGAGTAAAGCTGCCCCAGGTGACCTAGAGACCTGGTGCCTGGAGCAGAGCCACCCCATCTGCCCCTGAGGAATATGGGTAAGAAATGCTTGTTGTTGGCCAATGTGATGTTTGTGGTTGTTTGTCACACACTCACAGCTGACAAAAACAACCCACAGTAGCCACCTGGAGCCCCACAGCTTCCTACAGGATAGGAAATGGACAAATATGTGCCTAGCAAGTTGAGAATAGTCTGGGCTACAGAAAGGAGAACTAGTCTTGGGGATGAATTGAAAAAGTCCTCCTGATTGTCTTAAAAATTTAGCTGAAGTCCCAGTCCTGGGAAGAGCAGGAGGTGTACAGAACAAGCATGGGTCTCCAAGTCCCCCAGGCCAAAGATGGGAGGAAACAGTTGGCCGAGGTTGTGGGTGAGGTGAATGGGTTTGTAGACAGCCTGCCCAGGAATTCTAGTGTATATATACAGTGTACATACTTGATGCTTGATATATTTATTATACAGTCACTTTCTGATAATTAAGCTTCTTATTATAGCTTTGTGGTAAAAGTGCTTTTCCCACATTCCAGAGATTACCAGGAGCCTGACCTTTTTCTTTTTCTTTTTTTAAAATCTCTATTGTATATATTTTTAGGAGGAGGTAGAGTAAAAATAAATAGATTAACTAGGAGTGCTGGTTGGGTGGGAAAGAAAAATGTCATTCAGAAATAGATCGTGCAACTAATTATCTGGATAAACCAAGGTAAAAAAATACTATTTAAGACAAGGGTCATAAACTCACATATGGTAGGGGCCAGGTAAGCCATGCAAACAAGCAACTGAGCAGTAAGTGTGCTCCTGAGTGTGTGCCTCGCAGCTATGACTTGGCTCCCTCTAATGGTTGCCACATCATCTGTGGAAACAGGGATGCAGGTTGTGCACTGCACAAGGGTATTCAGATGATAGAACAACTTGGGGATGAAATGTGCTTCAAACTTCATTTTCAAAGCCTTAAATCAGGACCCATGACTTAGTGGAGAGGTTGGGGAGGGCAGGGCACACAGTGTTGGTTGTATTTGAGCCTACATTTGTTTTCTGTAATCTACCCTGTGTAAAACACCATCACATGGGGAAGTCCTGGGAGTCTGGTACCCATTGAGGACAGTGAATAAGGATCTACTCATCTGGCAGCCAGGCTCAGTGGTTTTTCCTGGCTCAGCCATTCCTATAATTGGAATCTTGAAAGGCCAAAGGCCCAGAGGGACTCCATGGACTGGCCTCTCCTAAGTTTTGGTATATATGAATGATGACCAATCTGGTACTTTTGAATAGGCTGGGCTGCTGAATAAAGCCCAGTGGTTCACTGATGGACCCAGAGGGCCTCTGGACCTCTAGACCTCTAGGCACAGACACCGCAAGTACAGGAGGGTGCTTGGGAGCTTCCATCTGCACCTGCTCTCAGGATGCTTCATAGGTGTGGTTTCCTGCAGTGTGTGCTTCTCCACCAGGAGACCATCTTTTTTTTTATTTTTTTAAAGATTTATTTTATTTTTTATTGCAAAGTCAGATATACAGAGAGGAGGAGAGACAGAGAGGAAGATCTTCCGTCTGATGATTCACTCCCCAAGTGATCGCAACAGCTGGTGCTGGGCTGATCCAAAGCCAGGAGCCAGGAGTCTCTTCCAAGTCTCACGTGGGTTCAGGGTCCCAAGGGGCTGTCCTTGACTGCTTTCCCAGGCCACAAGCAGGGAGCTGTATGGGAAGCAGGGCTGCTGGGACTAGAACCAATGTCCATATGCTTATGGGATCCCGGGGCGTTCCAGGTGAGGACTTTAGCCTCTAGGCCATTGCACTGGGCCCCAGGAGACCATCTTGCTGAGCAATCCAGGGTGGGGCTGTGAAAGTCTCTTGAGGTCCCAAGGTCTGTATTTAGTGCTGGTTGTTTTAGAATCTGGATGCAAAGTGTGCTAGGTCTGTGATTTTGGTTAGTTTTAGGTTATGCTGATTTTTAATATCATGCTCTACAAAATGTGAATTTGAATGCTGGCACTCTTTTTCTTAGGATAGCCTAAGGATCAGCTTCCCTAGAACAATGCATGAGCAAGCACTTGCAAGCTCCAATACACCGCACAAATGTAGGTGTCAGGATACCATGGCAGACAGTGCTGAGAACCCCTTTTGCTGATGTTTCCATTGGAAATAGAGGGGACTCAAGTACAGAACAAGCCTGTTTGTCTTTTTCCAAGATGCTGAGAAATAGGAAGTTGTAGTTCCTTGACCACCTCCCACTCTCTGCCTGCCCTTCCTGTTCACTTCTGCAAAACAATGCCTTTCCCACAATGATAAATATTGGTAATGTGGGTGTCACTATACTTCATTCATGTCACAGCCCAATGGGGGGATGAGTTGGCATTCTTCTGTGCTGATTGATTAAGAAGCTTTGGCTTGAGGAGGCCAGGTGTGTGGCAGCTGGCAAGGAACACAACTAGGGAAGGAAGCTGGGTTTTCTACTTCAGGGTCACAGGTGCCCTTGCACCCTGGCAAACTGAGCCTACTAGGACTGCCTGAGGTCAGCCTGCACTCAGCAGCTCTATCCAGGATCCTGAAGATATCTTTGAGTGCTCAAGGACTCTGTAATGGCTACACGTCTGGGAGGTGGAGGAGGTGGCACCAGCACCTTGTTTCTGCAGCTTCTGGAGATAGGACTCCCCACCTTCAACTTTTGGAGCATTGCCTCCCTCTGGACTGGATGTAGCTATGTGTGCAGCTGTTCTGCCATGTCAGAGGGGGGCATGTGATCTAAATGGCCTCATGAGACTCAAATGCCATGCACAGCCTGGAGAGAAGCATCAGGTGGGTGCTCCTGAAGCTGGGCCCAACAGCAGTGATCCTTCAGCTCCAGTGAGGCCCAGATCATGATGGAGCCTTTGCAAACCCAGAGCTCTGGATCCCATCCCAGGCCTCATATCCTGCAGGCATGAGATTGGGAGCTGAAAATTGATATCCCTAACATTCCCAGGTGCTGCTACGGGATCCATACTCAGTGGTCCTCATCCAGGAGTGACTGTTGGCCTGGGGGATATTCGGATGGCTCTGGGGATATGTTTGACTGTCATGAGTGAGGGGCTGCTTCCTGGCACCAGGGTGGAGGTCAAGGTTGCTGCTGAATCCTGTGGTACGCAGTAATTCCCCATCACAAGGAATTACCCAGTCCCAAATCTCAGTAGTTCTGTTTGGGAAACTTCAATCTAGATGGGAGATCTGTGAGATCCTGTACTCCCATTTTCTTCCTGCTGACCCACAAGGCAACTCTTGCAAGGGGTGGCAGTTTCTGGTCCTGTGCTTGCTTCTTGATGTTGGAGAACCCTAAAGAAACACTGAAGGAGAGGTCATCCTGTCTCCTCTCTCCATTCTTGGATGAGGACTGGGGCCAATAGGAAGTCACGCGGAGAACTGGAAGGAGCAGCCTGCAGACTCGTGGTGAAACCCTGGTCATCACTTACCCACTGGGGAAGCTCTGCCTGGGACTCAGTCTCCACGTCTGTCAAATGGGGATGTACCACAGACACTTCCTGCTCCTCCAGAAGAGCTGCTGGCAAGACTGGAGACCTTGCTGGAGGAGTGTTGTCACAGGAAATGAGGTGCGATTCTCCTAATTCCCCTCCCTGAGTTCTGAGCTTGGGAAATGCACACACCACTCTGTGCATGAAGTTTAAGGGTGGGAGACTGCCATGATCATCTTTCTCTTGAATCGGCATTTGCACCCCTAGGCAGAATCTGGCCAGAGAAGCTCCCAGGGTCTGCAGTTAACCAGCAACATCTTGGGTTAGCTAGGAAACACTCTGAAGGAGAAGGAGGAGAGAAGCAGTAACCTTTTTATTTCTGAAAAAGAAAATTGTGTTTGGAAAAAAGTAAGCATGGTTGCAAGGTGTCTGCTGACCTCTTCCTCCTTCTGTCTGTCCATCTGTCTCTCATTGCCTTGCCTCAACAACAGGATGCCCTGCTTCTCCCCCTGCCCCAGGGCTGCCAACAACCCCGGAGCCTCTCTGTCTGCGTGCTGTGCTCTGTTTAAAGGAACAGACACCCATTTCTCACAGAGGAACCGTTAGGTAAACAATAATATTTTTTTTTATAAACCCAGAAAGTGATTGGATATTCTGTGCGTGGCAGGAATGTCCCCCAGTATTCCCTAGCTGTGTTGAGGACTAATGTCTCCAGACAGGATGCTCTGGCCTGCAGGGCCTCAGGGGCCTCCAACAGACAGACAAGAACCTATATGGGCCAGAACAACCCTGAGAAGTTGCTCTTGGGCACCCCTGGTTTGAGCAGGTGGGGGAAAGCGGCTTTAGCTCCCAGTGCATCTGGAAGCCCTGGGTGAAGCCTCCCCACCCTTCACCTCACTCCTCCCTCTGTGTTCTCCGGCTTCCTGTGGGGTTTGTCCAAAGGAGAAGACTCCCAGGTCACTAGAAGGCAAGAAGAGAGGGTGGGGTGTTTCTTCCTGCTGTCTTCCAGTCACAGCTCTGGGGCCCTCAGCAGTGACAGCCCCACAAGGGCCAGTGGTGCCAGTCCAGAAACCCCAAGAAGGGGTGAACAATGATGAGAGAAAAGGCTATGGGAAAGCGGGTAGAGTGAGAGAGTGTGCAGTTTTTGTGTGTGTTCAGCTCCTTTGTATCATCACACTCGTCTAGCTGTGAAGACAGAGGCTTGGAGAGGTTGAACATGTTGGGACCAATATATACTAAGTGCTCAGTAAATATGCATAGACTAGATGGAGCAACTTTTCCCAGTTGATTCATAGCTGGGCTGGAGATGGAGCTTTCAGTCTGACTGTGAAGGCCCCTGTTACAAAGAAATGAAAAAGCTGGAGGGATGGAGGACTGAGAAAGGCCCAGAGGAAGCCACAGGTTGCTGGATCGCTCCACAACAGGTGCAGGGCAGTGTGGGTAAGTAGGTGGGTTCAAGGAGGCAGGTGCTGCGGTTCCCACCAGCTGCTTTGACTCTTTTGTGAAAAAATAATAAGCATTATGCATTTGTTAATAGAAGGGAGAAAATCCTTAAATATCTCTGCTTTTAAAACCTGTGAGTAACAGATAAGAAAGACATCAATTCAGGTCTGGCTGCCACCAAGGGAGTAGCAGGGGCAGGTTGCAGTGAAAGGCAAAGACTTTACTTTTTCCTGTAGGGGTAGGGATAAGCATGACCAAGTTCATGAGGGAAAGGTGCCCATGGTTGGGGGAAGGGACCCAGAGCAGAGGGATGGCTCTCTTTGGCAGAGCAAGGACTTAGGGGGATATGGATAGGATGGAATCTTGGGCACTGGTGGTGGGATTAGCCCTGGACAGGTGGAGGAACACCCTTTCCCTGCAGCAGGAGGGTGGGCAGGAAGGGCAGAGCAAGGGTGTAAAGCCACAGGTGGGTGACAGGAAAGGGAGGGTGTCTTTTCCTGTTCACCTCTATTTTCTCTGCAAAGTGGGAGGCAAGGTCATCTAAAGAGAGCGAGATGGTCAGCTTTCCAGGCTGAGGAGCCTTGGAAGGCAGCAGAGGGGCAGAAGGGCTAGTAGGGGTACATGAAGGCATGGTCAATCTCTGTAGAGGCCCAGTGTTGTTCAGAGGCCTTCTGATAGTTCTGGTACCTGTCCACACAATTCCATGGTCTTTGCTAGTGGAATTCTGGTGTCCAGCACTGGAGAAGGCCAATCATTGTGTTGACAGCAAAGTTGCAAGTCTGTCTGGCTTCACCGTGACTGGGACCCAAGGTGGTGAGGTGTTGACAGCAACAAGAGAGTGTTTCAAATGAGCAGTGATGATTTATAAGCTGGTGAGGGAGGGAAGAACATCAATAAGCAGGAAAGAGAGGTCTTGATGAGAAGATGCGGTGGGCATGGTAGGGGTTGGTGAGTAACGGATGTGAGAGGAGGATGCTGCCATGGCTGGCAAGGAGAAGCTGTGGGCAAGATGCAGGAGTGGGTGTTGGGAGGGCTCCATTGTGATGATGAAGTCAGGGCTGGAAGCACAGGCCAGGGATGTGGATGGGGTGCCTTATGATGAGGGGGATGTGTGGGAGCAGGAGTCCTTATTCTGCCAGTGTGGGAAAGGGTGCCACCCACAGTGAGCAAAGTGATGAGCAGAAATGGGGCAGGTTCAAGGTGGCCAGAAGGGGACACTGTGGTTCAAGGCAGAGAGAGCAAGAACAAGTGTCTGCAAGGTGAATTTACACAAAAAACGGCAGGTCTGTTGAAAGGTCCCCTGGACACTGGAAAAAGCATTTTACAGTGGAAGAAACCAATGCCAACAGGGATGATATGAACTGCTCCTGGCTAATGAGAGCAGGACCCAGGTTACTCTATGATGAGTGCTACTTCACAGTGTGGAGGCAACAGGGCAATGGCTTTAGTGCTAAAGTTACCTTAGAAGTACTCTGTAGAGCCGGACATATCAAAATCTGGGAAAATTAAGTGAAATTAACAGAGCTTGGGCCAAATTCAGATTTCCTGACTCCTGGTTTGTTTTTGGACACTGGAAATGGGAAAGAGAAGAAAGTGTATAAGAAACTGCAGACAGAATATGTGTGTGTGTGAGAGAGAGAGAGAGAGAGAGAGAGAGAGAGAGAGAGAGAGAGAGAGAGCCTTTTATACACTGTTCCACTTCCCAAATATCCACAATAACAGGACTGGATTAGGCTGAAACCAGGGGCCTGACAGTCCATCAGGATCTCTCATGTGGATGAAAGGAATCCAAGAACTTGAGCCATCATCTGCTGCTTCCCAGAGTATGCATTAACAGGAAGGTTGAATCAGAAGCAATGCTGGAACTTAGGTACTCTGACATGGGGGCGAATGCCCAAATGTTGGCTAGGCTATGCCAAGTGCACATAGCAGTCATGTGACTTCTGCCTCATCTTCTGAAATACTTGCTCTTGGAGGCCTGGCTCACCTTGTAGGAACCCAACCGCCCTGAGAAACTACAGGTACGCACTGCCATTGCAGCCATAGCTGACCCCAGACTTTCAACCATCCACGGTTATCAGACATGTGAGTAAACTTGTCTTAGACAATTTGCAACAGTCCATATACCAGCTTACTGCCATGGAGTAACTTCTCTTGAATCCAGGTGAATCAGAAGAGTTACCTAGCTGAGCATTGCCTGAATCAGCATCCCACAAACTCAACCCATAATGCATAATGAAATAGCTGTTGTTTTGGTCTATTCTATTTCAGAATAATTTGTTATGCAGCAATAGGTAAGCTCAACACTCGGAGTCTCCTTTCTGTGGTTCTAGTTATCCAACTAGCTTTTTGCTGTAGCTCTCACAGCTGACTGATGAGTCTCAATAGCAATATATATCCTCATATATATATATATATGAGGATCTGATCAACCAACACCAGGGGCAGGGTCAAATACTTTGGTTGAGGGACCACATTTGCTGGAGATTGGGGTCCAGCAGCTTTTGAGACAGAGACACACAGACATGAGTGAGTGAGAGCATGCCCATATGGTATTTTATTCTCTAAAGGTCTCCGGTGGTTGGCACTGACCAGATTGGAGTCAGGAGCACAGAACGCAATTCAGGTTTCCTGTGTAGGTGTCAAGGAGCCCGATCACTCAAGCCATCACATGCTGCCTCCCTGAGTGTGCATTCACAGAAACCTGGAATCGAAACCAGGATTTGAGTCCTGGTCCTCTGGTATGGAATGTGAATGCCTTAACCACCAGGCAAAATGCCTGTCCCAAAATGCCGCCTCCCCCTCCACTGCTTTAATATCTTGAGGATCATCCTTTATCAGGGACTTGCCTATAACATAGCCTACCTCCCATCAATCACTTCTGCTTACTCAAAACTTTTACAGTCTGAGCAGAAATTCACTTTCTTCTACTCCGTTATGCCAGCAGAAACTATTTGACTTCACACAGTGTCCTGACTAGTGCTGTCTGGGTCCACATCCAAATTTCCCTCTTTTCCTAAGGACACCATTTGTTGGGATAGTGTGACCTCATCTTAATCGCATGAACAAGATGCTGCTTCTAGATGAGAGCACATTCTGAAGTCCCAGGTGATATTCAATCCAACATATTTCCTTTCCCTCCCTTCAATGAGCTATCCTTCTGTCTCTGTGTCCTCCTTTCCTAGTGCCCACTGTTGTTGGAGAGATCATGACTTCTGCACCATGCCTGGTGTGGCTGGATGATCCTTCGGATGCAGGTCAGTCACTGCGTGTCGTTGCCTTACACATCACTCAGTCCTTGGGTGTTTTAGCAGATGGTGCTCAAGAAGGCAGGGAGAATGAAGGGAAGAAATATAGTTTGTGAACTGAAATGATTTTTGCACTTTGTCTGCCTGACTCTAGGGAACTGAAGTTGAGATTTTCGTCTTTACAACTGAGTCAGTGGTGATCTTACTTTCCTCTCTGTAAGGTTCTCTCAATCCCACATGCAACATCAATGCCATTGTTGAATCTTTCTTAGCATGTGCTAGCTAGTAGCATAGCCATTAGTCACATGGGGCTAGTCTGAAATGAGGTGAACAGCAAGTTCAAAATGTACATTAGATGATGAACAATAGAAAAAGACCAACATATTGCATTGGTGATTTCTGCACTGATGAAATGATAGTAGTTTAGTTGTAAAGGGTTGCGTTACTTATATTAATAAATCAGCTTTATTTTTATTTTCAAAGCAATGTGGACTTTAAATGATATACGTCACTCCCATCATCTTTCAGTTTGCACTGTTCAGAAAGGCTGCCTGGTATAAAGCTCATCTGCACGGATTGGGTCTTAGTTTTGCCTTGATATGACTTGTGTTTTCCTGAGCTGAGGCATTGTCTGAGTGTCATCTGCCTCCTCCACGGAAGGGCTGTGCTAGGTCAATGATACCTACCCAACCTCCTGCCGGGCATCTCTGTAAGTGTGAAAGGAGAGAAGGCATATTCTGTATCTTCTGCCTTGAAATGGCAGTACATATTGTGTGTGTGTGTATCAACATCGGCTGCAGTAGCAATGGCAACATCTGCACTACCAGCATCAACAACAATATCAACATTGTTGCTTCCTCTTCCAGCCAAGTGAATGAGGCCACCAGGGCAGGAGCTGAATACCAGGCCCAGAGTAGAGCACAGCCCACAAGAATCTCTGCTTTCAGCTCTTCCCAAGCCCTGTGGCCAGATTGTAAGTGACTTAGCCTCTGCCAACAGTGCTTTTGTCTGCTTGGAAGGGGTAGGGTGGGCAGGTCTTAGAGAAAAATATGCCTTCCACCTAGTACTTTTCAATCAATACAGCATTTATGCATGCTTTTGGATTAGAATAAGACATCCAGCCTTTTTTTTCCCCTCCAAAAAAGCATTTCTGTTGCATCAGACCACCAAAGCATTTCCCTTCTCTTTTTTTGGCCACCAAATATTTTTATGATTTTCCACATAAACAGCTCGGGAAAATGCTAGCAGCCACTCAGGCGGCAGTGGCGGGCACACCATGTCTCCCATGAGAGTACGGGATTAAAAAAACAAAACAGCACAACAGAATCCAGGCTGAAGGGGTGGGGTGGCCAGAAAGTGACAATTAATTTATGATCCAAGGGCTTCTATGAATTCTTCTTGGGAATTTGGGGATAATACACTAGAATTCACAGTGAGGGCTCCGTCTGCAAACATTGGCACATGGGGTAAGCTATTGGTGAGGGTGGGAGATGGGTGTGGACTGGCCCCACCCATGTGAGGTCTAGCCCTGGGCCCATCAGACCAGCTTCTTTCTGTCTCTTGCTCTTTCCCACTTGACTTTATGTCCCCTCCGCTGCTCCCTAAATAGGTAAGAACTGTGATAAAGTCAGGGACTCAAATCTTGAGAGATACCGTGGGGAGCTGGCCCAGAGTCCATGGTAACTATTGATTATTTGATCTTTCTTTTTTCCTTTCTGATTTCTATCCCCCGGCAAACTTTCCCAGAGACATAGTGGGGCCTCTCATAGCCAGCCAGCTGCTCTGTGCTGAGAGATTTAAAATCCTGCAATTAATTCTGACTGTGTCCAGAATAATAGGCGTCTGAATCTGATTTATGAATCTTCTGGGGAGTGAGAGAGGTGGTCTTTGGGTCCAGACTGTTTATGGCAGGGACAATGGGCAGGGTTTGGACTTGCACTTCAGCTCAGTTTATTGCTACCCGAGGCATGGGAGTGAGCAGACAGAGGGTGAACAGGAGGAAATGTGCGAAGGAGCCACAGGAGGATGGGAAGTTGATTTAGGGATGACTGCAAGTGATGTAACTAGGTGGTGGGTGTGGTGCCTGGAGGGTGCTTCGCACAGTTTATTCTCTTATCTCTCTCTCTCTTTTTTTTTTTTTTTTGTGGTTGAGTCTTTAAGGTCTCAGAAAGGCCAGTGAATTCCAGCCCCAAAGCAGAGAGTGGACATGCTGACCTCTGAGAAGGTTGACAGGCCTTGGGTGAAGGCCTGTGCTCAGCTCTCAGAACTCTGTGTTGGAAAGGGCAATACAGGGAGGATGTGGCTTCCCCATGTCTGGGGGAGCTAGACTGAGGGATCAGATGCTGGCAGGTATGTGACCACAAAGTCAGAGCATCCTGACCCACTCAGATAGGGAGGCTTTTGAAGATTTGCAAATGAAAGATGGAAACCATCACATCTCAGCGGTTTAGTGAACTGGCTTTTGCATCTGATTGTCTGGGGCCAAATTCTAATCCTGCCACCTGTTGGTTGTGTAATGTAGGGGCAAGGCACTCATCTCTACAAGTCTCCAATTCTTCATCTCTAAAATGGGCACAGTAAAAGAACCTATTCTGAAGGTGGCGATGAGGATTAATCAAAATGATGCATGCACAGCTCTTAGCCTAAACAAAGAGCTGGATATACCATGTGCTGTCTTTCCTCTTATCTTCTTCTCATCATTGCCATTGGCATTATTGATGTATTCTACATGGCCTCGGAAGGCAGGAGGAGGAGTAGAGGGGTGGGATCTGTGAGGAGACTCCTAGTGGGTTGACCCAAGAAAGAATACTCTGTTTGGATTTCAGAAACAGGGGCTCGGAGGAAGGAGGAAGCAGATGAGAAAGGGACCTGCATATTGAGGCAGGCAGTGCTTCCTGTGGACCAACCTGCCAAGGAGAGTGATGTCCCAGTTGGAAGCGGGAGGGAACAGAGTTCAATCTGGAACTGACTGCAGCCTGTGAAGTTCAGGGAAGCCTTCCTCAGGCCACTGCCCTCAGAGAATAAAAGAAGTCTTACATCTCTCCTCCCCACTGCCCACTGCCCTCAGGGTGGTTGGACTTTACACCAGAGGTTTAGCTGTGAAACATTGGGGATGACATGATGTGCTGGCATCCTTGAAGGATGGTCCTGGGAAGCTGGTTGGTCTACATCTTCAGAGATCAGACCCCTTAGGAGCCCTAGCCTGGCATAGTCTGCAGGGGAGCACCCTGACCTACCAGCACAGCCTGTGCCTGTGGTATAGTGCCCTCTTCTCCATCACAGCCTCCTGGCTGGCTCTGCCCACTCTCACTTAGAAAAGGGGTTCACTGTCATATTTATAAATAACTCTTTCTCTGACTAACAGGTAGCTTTCTTGTCTCCTTTCTTCTCGTCCCTTCAAATACTACCTGGTTGGTGCTTGTGCCATGTCAGTGATCTCCTTCAATTTACTTGGGCAACCACTGACTTAGTGCCAGCCTCATCATCTTTTCTCTGAACCCAGTGGTCCTTCTGGTATGGCATGTGTAAGCTCCAGGAGTCCCAAACCACTGTGCCAACTTCTGACCTCTTCAACCTCTGCTGCTTTATTAAATGATCCTTTCTTGTACAGCCCTGGGTTCCTTGTTGATAACATGCAGCCCCCATGTTCTTCAATGACAGGATAGATGAGAGGGCAAGCCTGACACAGCAAAAGCAAGTCCAGTGCTATTGCAGTTATTATTGTCACATGGGGGGCCAAGTCCTGTGTACAGGGTTGATAATGAGGTCCCAGCTTAAGAGGCACCGTAAACAAAGTGCAAGACAAGACGAGAGCGACTGGAAGGGGGTGGAGGAGGGCCAGTGCGAACGAAGTTCGTGTTAAAGAGACTTGGCAGTGGTAAGGCCACAGGCGTGTGGCTGGGCGCCAGCCCCACCACGGGCCTCATTTCCTTGTGCGGGCCAGACTGTCTCATGTTTACAGCTTGCCTTACTGCAGAGCTGCACCAGAAAGGCCTAGATCCTCCAGGTTTGTTGCAGGGTTGGGGTGTGGGCCCCCCGGAAGTGGGCTGTACGCCTTCGGCCAGAAGAGCGTGGTTCCCATCAGAGTCAATTACTAGGCACGGGGCTCCTGATGTGAGGTCAGGAAGCAGGCTCCAGACCCTGGGGGATGTGTGTGTTGATGGTGGGATAGCTGGATGTGGGGCTGTCTGCATGTGGCTATGTGGTTATAACTATGCCCAGTTCCACTCAGGCTTTGCAAACAGCCATACAGGAGCTGTACCCATATAATCCTGCAGTGCCATGGCTGTGGTGGGATGGGAGCTGGGGGCTGGGCTGCATCAATTCTCTTTGAGATGTAGAACTGCTGTGGGGCAGGCTCCCCAGGACCTGCCTTGCCTCTGGGTTGTGCAGTGAGACAGCTGTGAGGAGGCATGTGCAAAGCCAAAAACTTCTCTATCTATTCTACTTCCATGTCTTGGGGCTCTCTGCTTCCTCACCACTCCAGAGCTATGACATTGAGTCAGATTCTCTTCCAACCATCTCCATCTCATTTTGTGCCACCATTGCCCTAGCCCCCAGTTGTATTTTCTTTTGCTTGCTCTCAGTGGTGGGCTGGTTGGTGTTTCCTAGTTCATTCTCTAGGAGGGTGGGGTGGGGTGGGGGGCAGACAAAGGAGAGAAGTCCTGATTCACAGTATTTGTCAGTTTCTATGGTATAAATATTCCTGTGATGGCTTTGAATTCTCTCTCTGCTTAACTCAATTATCCTATATTTCCTTTAGACTCTATTTAAAAGGCCTCTTCTCCCAGGAAGTCTTCTCTGCTTTTCCTTATGTAACTTTGGGTACTTTCTTTGGGACAAATATCCATGAAACACATTTCTTTGTGAAAATAATTCATTAATTATTTCATGTGCATTTGTCCCCTCCAATGTTAGAGATTTTATGTTTGAATGAGACAGCCAATGCAAGCATGTGTTATATACTGGGATGGGGTTAGGAATGGGAGGATGGAAAAGATATAAATATGATATTAAGGCACTCCTGGTCCAGAAGGGTGGTTTTCAAACTGGGATCTATGTGGTCTGATGGGTTCTGTGTAGGGCTCAAGTCATCTGGAGGTGTGGAGTAGCATGGCCAGACAGGTAAACAGGTGGACAGGTGGTCCCTCACTCCCTGCTACTTGTGCTTCAATTAGGATGCTTCTCCTGTGACTCTTTTACATATTAAGCCTCACTAGCAAGGCTTGTACCACCTTCCATGTCTGAAAAAATTTAGTTGGTTGTAAGCTTCTTGAGGTCAGGCTTCAGGCCTCCTATACAAAAGACCTCCTCTGTGCTACTTTCTAAGAGTAGTGTGTATAATAGTAGCTCTGGTTATTAAAAAATGGTAAGGATGGGTGTTTGGCCTAATGGTTTTTTTTTTAAAGATTGTTTATATTTTTATTGGAAAAGCAGATTTACAAGAGAAGCGGAGACAGAAAGATTTTCCATCTGCTGATTCACTCTCCAACTGGCCACAACAGATGGAGCTGAGCTGATCTGAAGCCAGGAACCAAGAGCTTCTTCTGGGTCTCCCACATGGGTGTAGGGGTCCAGGGGCATGAGCCATATGCAGGGATTATGAACTGATGCCCGTATGGGATGCCAACACCACAAGCAGAGACAACCAGTTATGCTACAATGCTGATCTTATTGGTCTAGTGATTAAGATATCACTAAGATATGATGCCCCTATCACAAGTCAGTGTAACTGGGTTCAAGTTCAACTTCTGCTTCTAGCTTCTTGCTCATGTGCATCCTGGGAGGTATCAGGTATCAGTACAAGTGTTTCAGTCCCTGCTACCACCAACTGGGACCTGGATTGAGATCCCAGTTTTTGCATTGTAAATCTTTGGTGAGTTAGACAGTGTTTGACAGCTCTCTTTTTCCATCTCTCTGCTTCTTAAATGAATAAATAAATAAAACATTAGCAGTCATTATTGAAAAAACAACCTGGAAACTGCAGCTACTCATTAAATTGGTCTTGTAAATGCAAACACTGTGTTAGTCTTCTGAAGATTCACAAGTGTGGCTAAGATTTAAGTACTCTGGCTTGTTGTGGGCATCCATAGGTGTGTCTGTCTTGCTTCCCCAGACTCCCATCTTTTGAGAGCTTTCCTGTCCTTCCCCAGTCACTCCAAGGTTGTGATTGCTGCCAGGATTTTCTTGTGGGGGAGGTGACAGGCTCATCCTTGGTTAGGGAGAGGATGGCTGGTGTTGCTGTGGAGGATCCCATCAAAAGATAACTGGGTCTGGTGTCATTCCATAGAAGCCAGTGGATGGTGACTAGGCCCATTCTCCTTGGGCTTCGCATCACACGGTGAGGACTTGGGGTTTATTCTGAGAGAGGCTTGGTGTGAAGACCAGTAATACTTGAGGTATGTTTGAGAGAATCATTCTGCATGAGAGCAAATCAGCTTTGGGGGAGGGCAAAGTGGCAGCATGGAGAACATCGAGGAGAAAACCGTGGTGGTGGCATGGTTCAGGCTGTAGCCTTGGAAAGGACTGAAATGGACAAGCTCTGGAAGCATGTCCTAGGTGGAGCCAGCTGTTTTTTCTGATCACGTGCTGATCATGATAAGGCCATTCAAATGGTAATAAAACCTCATAGCACGTAGTCAGAGCCAAGTGAAGAGGCAATGAAATCTCGAGGATTAGGGAAAGCTTCTCAGAGATCACTTCTGAGCTGAGCCCTGGAGGCTGAGTCAAAGGTAGAAAGCTGGAGGAGTGAGACAAGCATTTGGGATTTAGAGGATACGTGAGAGTAGCCACACATATAAACATGTGCTAAGTGACCAGGAGTAGGGGAGAGTGGTCCACTCTAGTTTGTGATAGGTGAGAGGAGGTATGCAGTTGGAATGGGCAGGCTTGGGTCACGGAGGTTCATGGTGGGCAAGCAAATGGTTTAGAACCTGTCCCTGGGGGCAGTTGGGAGCCATGAAAGGTTTGTATATAGATATTTATCAGCGACATTGCTGCTGATAACAACAGAGGAGGTGTCCTCTCAGGGCACAGAAGCTGTAGACAGATCCAAGGTAGGGTGCATCTTCAATGACTCAGGTAGTGAGGATGAGGATTCACACTGAGAACCAGCTGTGGGGAAGAAGAGGAAGAGACAGAGACTGGAGAATCTCCTGAAGCAGAATTTTCGGTGTGACTGTTGTAAACCAGGGAATGGGGACAGTAGGAGGGGGAAGCCCCTCTGGATTCTGCCTCTGGCTAAAGGGTGATGTTCTGGGTAATACAGACCAGATGTGTTGTGGGGTAACGGATCCAATGAGAGAATGGTGCATGTAAATGCATTGAATGGGTGAAAGAATGACTCGGGCTTGGATTCAGAGTGAAATATCCCAGAGGAGCTGTGGCTGGCCTAACCCAAACTTTGAAAGATGGGATTAAACTGGACACTTTGAGCAACATCTGTGAAGGGTGCTCCCTTCTACCCAGTATGGCAGGTACTGTGACCAACTCAGAGGTTATGGGAAGGGAATTTGGCTTTTTTTTTTTAATGATTAAAAAGCACCAACTTTTAATTGAAATATAATATAAATACAGAAAACTGCACAAATCCTAAATGTAGGTGCTGAAGAATTTTCACATATTATCATTCATTTGAAAGGCAGATAGACAGAGGCAGGGAGACAGAATAACAAGGAGGCAGTAGAGTAAGATCTTTCAACTATCTTTCAACTTTGTATTCACTACTCAAATCAGCCAGGGCTGATTCAGAATAAACTCACATCACCCAATGTGGGGCTTGGATGCAAATGATTGTATTTTCATAGCTAGCACTCAGTTGAAGAACAGCATGTGTCCTGTTTGCCATGGTAGTGGCCTCTTTCCTAGCTAGCTGATGGCCTCAGGATGGCCTGACCCTTATTAAGCCTGGATGAGGGTTATAGTCAGAAATGGGAGCAGACAGCTTCCCCTTAGCAGGTATCTGCCCTTCTATATCTTGCCCACTCCCACAACTGCAGGAGCCTAGGAATTGTGATAGATCAAAGAAAACTTTCCTGATGTAGAGCAAGGGGTTCTCAAGTGACAGGTCAGAATCCTGAGCAAGAACCAGTTGATCCCTACAATGTTGGAAGCGGAGTAACTACAAGCTTCTATAAAAATGAAAATAATTAGGGGCTACCATTGTGGCTAAACAGTCTAATCCTCCACCTGCAAGCACCAGTGTACCACCTGGGCACTGGTTTGTGTCCCAGCTGCTCTGCTTCCAATCCAGCTTCTTGCTCATAGCCTGGGAAAGCAGTAGAAGATGGCCCAAATCCTAGGAACCCTGGGAGACCCGGAAGAAGCTCCTGGCTCCTGGCTTCTGGCTTCAGATTGGCTAAGCTCTAGCCATTGTAGCCATTTGGGGAGTGAACCAGCAGATGGAAAATCTTTCTCTCTTTCTCTCCTTTTTTCTATAAATCTGCCTTTCTAATAAAAAATATATCTTTATAAAAAAATACTTGGTTATCTTTTGAGTACGTGCTGTAAGCAAGGAGTGAGCATGAGCCCTGTGCATCTACCTTCTTCTTTTGAATCTTCTCACCTTGCCTCTGTGGTCCTTGCTTGCCTATTTTCTGAAGGGGCATAAGTTTCCTCACAGTATAATCATACATGTAGTAAAACTGCAATTCAATTTCTTACAATAGACTTTGCCTCATGAACTTTCTTTTCTACAGAAGGTAGGGGCAAGGTAGGAAAAGGAACTCTAAATTTGAGTTCAGCCAGGTATTCAGGTAGGTTAGCTTTAGTTAGTGTTTGGGACCAACCGTCCGCTTGGATGACTCAGGTGCCTCCCTCCATGCTCTTTTTTGTTGGCCAGGATGATTGTGGTTGAGAACCTTGCAGGGAAGGTACAAACTTGGTATTGATGTTATTGCTAGATCATGTTTCTCATACATGGGCTCTGGGCTAAATTTGCTGAAAGTCCTTCTAGAGAAGCACCTCTGCCTCCATGTCTCTCCATAAAACATTTGTTGTTCTGGATTTGATAATCCAGAGGTGGTGCCAGGAGAGGGCAGCACTGAGGCAAGGGTTTCCTGGACGAAGAGAGGAGCGGAACCTCTGGGCAAGAGAGGTTAGTGACCAAGGGATAAAGTGATCATGGGCAGCAGTCAGCATCCTCTGCAGTCCTACATACTCTGTGGGAGCAGCAGCTGTGGGCTAGCCGCTGTACCTCCCTCCAGCCAGGAGTGCCTGCAGTTGGGATGTAGTTGCACAGAGCTGGTTTTCAGACAGGTGAGGACTGGTACCTTCCCACTGAGTCTGTGGTTGCTCATCAGCATCCTACCCCCCAAAGCCCTGCTGAAACATGGGACATTCTTTGCCAGAAGCCAAGGCCTGCATAGGCAGACCTGGCTCACCATGCTCCCCAGTCACAAGAGAGGGGCAGTGTTGGCTTTTCTACTTTCCTCACCAGGTAAACACCTAAGAAGACGACATGTCCTATCCCTAGGGCAACCAGGAACTGAGTTTCCCTGGCACCACTGCATCTGTAAGAAGTGGTTTGTTTTCCCAGCTTCTGTGAAGGTGTCAAGTGGTTTTCCTAGGGGAGATCATCTCTCCAGGTAGAGAACATCAGCGGGATACAGGCTGCGTGAGTGTGCTGAGTTGGGAAGCTGATCTTGGGGACGCTTGCTGCATGTACACCAAATGCAGCTTGATGGCTGCATTGGCTCTGTGGAAGCAGCAGCAGGCCATGGCTCCAGGTGCAGCTGGAGGCCGAGTGCTCTGCTCACCTCCAGACACTACCAATGGAGGGCGACAGAGCCTCAGACTGGGCTGGCTTCCGGCTCCGATGTAGGCAGAGCACAGAACACTTAAGGCTGTGCTTGAAGCAACCTCAGTGCGTGGCTGGAGTCTGGCCATGGAATGTCAAGACACACAGGAACCACTGTTCCAGCTCAGGTCTCCAGGGACTGGGGCTCCAGGGAATGAATGCCTGGACATTACCTCCTCCCCACTAACTTGAAAGCTCTGTGCACAGGCTTTCACAGGAGTTTTGGAGGGCAAAACTGGGAACTAGGATAGAGTTGTGGAGCATGGCTTCAAAAGCCACTTCAAAATGCTCAGAGGTGAAGCCAGAATCAAGGACTACCAGATAGTGGAACAACACATCAGTGTGAAGGGGCTGGGCAGGCAGGCAACAAGGAGTTACCTGGCAGGATGAGCCACAGGCTTGAAACAGTGAGGAGGAGTTAGGTCCTGGTATGGTCCCTGGGGCACTGAGAGGAGGCATGTACGAGGGAGGGTGCGCAGGAGGTTTTTAAGGGAGTTGACCAACAAGGACCAACTACCCACACATCTACATACCCACTCATGCAACAGTTTGTCTATTCACTAAATTATTCATTCATTCATTCATTCAACAAAACATGGGGGAGATAAACTGAAATAATGGTGGTCCCTCTGAGAGTGTCCATCTCTCAAATGTGGCCAGTCCAGGCTTCAGGAGCAGCCCCGTGATGGCACCATAACGTGCATGAATGCTGGACAACAGCTGCCTCTTGCATCCATCTTAATGTCAGTAAACTGTCTGAGGATGTCCCGTGGGTGCTTCTCCAGGTGTTGTGCAGGCAGGCATTGTCTTCCGTAATGCTCATGATAGCCCTTGTAAGAGAACCAAGATTTGGGAGGCTCAAGCCTTGCCCTGTTGGTGACAGCTGGAGTTGGGGTGGAAATGAGATCTCTTATGAATGCCCACTTTAACCCACCTCAACTGCCTCTTTGCTGATAAGATCTGGTAACCAGGATTGTTGAGGTGACCTTTACAAGTTAAAGAACCATGGGTTGGGAAGCAGGGTGGTAGGGCAAAGCAAGCCCACTCTGTCTTTGACAGAAGGAACTGTACTTAACCTGGCTCACATGCCGATGGGGTTTCTGAGCAAGCTACTAATTATTTGTAAGTTGGCTTATATACAGTCAGCATTCAAACAGCAGGATGAAGGAATTGTCACATGGGAGACATTTAGGCCTGTATCTGTTGTGGAATAAGGGCTCAATCCACGTGCGCCATTCAAATAGCCCAGAGTTTTGTTTCTACTAATTGCATTTGCATATCTGGTGGAGTGCTTTCTTCCTGTCAGAGATGAGGGGCCACAGAGAAGTAGGCCCCTGGCCACAGAGAAGTAGGCCCCTCATAGTTGTTGTTCACCCAGCTCTGCAGTCACCTGGGTTGCTATCAGGAGAAAGGGACAGGGAAGCCAGGCTTGCTAGGCAGATTAAAGAACATGGCAACTCAACCCACAGAAGGGGACAGTTTATTGCCTGAAGCTCTCCTGGAGTGTACCTGGAAGCATAGCCATCATTCCCCATCCCCCATTTGGGGCCCAGTGTTCTATGGCATATCTGTGGTCCCCATTCCTTCCCCCTTTCTATTGGGTTCAGGTTGAGCTCCTATAAAGTACAGATGATGTTGTGGCATCACTGTACCCACAATGCCCTAGTGGGAGGAGAGAGATGCTCTGACACTGCAGAAGCCACCAGGAGGCCTGGGGATATATAATGCCAGCCTAAGATCAAACCAAAGGGGATTCATAGAGGTGTGTCCCATGTTCAGGGTTCTGCAATAGAGTGAGTAGACGAAAGGGATCAAGGTACCCAGTGAAGTGCTGGGTGGGGAGATCCAAACTCGACCTCAGCACCATTTCATTGGAGTTGCCTGCTCCACTTGTTCCCTCTTTAAGTTTTGAGCTTCTTAAGGTCATGGAGCAATGCTAAGTTTTGTCTTTGTCCTAGCACAGGGCTAGGCACAGGATGGGCAAATCCATACCATGGCTGTGGTCTGGAAAACCACACTCATGAGCTGTGAGCACCCCAGCCAGTGGGGACCCCTTTGTCCTTTCCACACCCTGTTTCTCCCTGTCCCCTAATCCTAGCAGTTAGGTCTCTTCCCAAACCATCTCTGAGCGTTTGACAGTCTTCTTGTTCCTTTCCCACTGCCTGCCACTCTAACCCTAAGAGAAACACAGGGAGACAGGGCCCTGAAGAAAGAATCTCCTGCCCAGATTTGATCAAGACACAAGTGAGAGGCAGTGATTTGTGAAGAAATCCTAGTCCTGTCTAATGGAATTTTCCCAAAATAAATTCATGTAAACAACTTCCCACAAAGAGGCAGTCAGGGGAGCTGGGTGTGTAAACAGCGTGAACAGTCGCAAGTACTATGGGCTCCAGGGGTGCCGTGTCGTCTGGAGGGGGGCTGTGGGGAGCCTCCCTTTAGCAAAACACCTTTGGCTCCAGTCCTTCTGACATCATAATGTCAGCCAATTCATTAGCTTTAAAAAAAAAGTCCTTATTTTACTATCATCCCCCAAACACAGCCACAACACTTTGTAGCTATAAAGACTGTAGGATGGATTTCGGTTAGCATTCTGTAGCTTACTTCAAACTAGATCAGCCAGGAGAGGATCTTCATGCCTAGAGAAGGAGGGGAAGCAGGAGTGGGGTAAGGGAAGGGTGGCTGGGGAACAGGCCCTGGAGCTCCATGGTGGGTATGAACTACAATTCCTAGAATCAAGGTGGAAGTCTGCTGTTCATTTGACTCTCAGAAGGACCCTGGATTCTTGTGGCCTGGATGTCTCTGGCTGCATCCCAGAGAAGGACTCCTGAGAACTGGCCTGTATGCAGCCCTGCAGACCGAGCTTCCAGAGGGAAGGAGGTGCAGGGAGTCTGCCCAGGACACACCTCCTCCCCAGACATTCTTCCAATCCGAATCTTACTCGCCCAAACCTAAGCTGTTGTTTTCGATATCTGGTTTTGGTGACTTCCTCCCTCCCACTACCATGGCCAGCAGAGAGAGAAGACCTGTGTTCAGATGTGGACTGGGCAATGTCAGACAGGCTACCCTGAGTCTTTGGGTACTTTATGTAACTTCTCTGAGTCTCAGCTCCCTCATCAGTGTGGTAGGACCCTGGCAAAGCATTGCAGCCCTGTGTGCCTCATGTAACTGGGACATTCAAGGCAGGAAGGGGCTGCAGACTTGAGGGCTTCTCTTTATCCTAATGTATTTGATTCTGAATTTCACTGAAGCCCTGTCTTAAGTTGGGTTTGGATGAGGACTGGGGCATCTTTGCAACCCCCAGGGCTGAGGAAACTGCAGAAGTTGGGAGGAAGGTGCCTAGAGACAATGAGAAAGATCGAGAGAATGGCTGGGAAGTAGTTAGTGACGGAAGGGAAGGTGATCTGTGAGGCCAGTGAGCCCCATGCAGGCCTCATCAGCACTACTACCTGATAACCCGTTCTCTTACCCAACCTAAGAGGCTAGGAGTCACAGCAGTGAAGAGGCTTACAGTGACCCACAGACCCCAAGGCCTACCTTTTATATAACTATCACAGGATTGCATGTCCCCACTCCTTGTCCTATACATTTGCAATTCCCATCTCCTGGGAGTTGAGTATACTCCCCCATTCTAGTGATGTAGACTGGGTTGCCTCACTGGTTTGAGTACATGGGATGCTCACCAGTACTCAGATGCCTTAAATGTTCACATGCAGTTTGGCCTCTTGGGATCCTAAGATCCCAAGATCTTAGGGCACATGAGAAAAATGTGGTCCAAACAACATGTGGACCCCTGTGTAGATCTGAGTCCAACCTGGACCCTGGAGCCACACACAGCTGACCTGTTGCCTGACAGGCAACTGCCACAACCAACACACCAGCCTGAAAACCACACATAGAAATGCTTGTTGTTGCAGGTTGTTGAGTTTCAGGAAATTTGTTGTTACACAGCATCACCATGGAAGCCTGGTGCACTGATAATGGCTGTGAGGACAATGTAAGCTGTCTTTCATTTGTACAACTATGATCTGCAGAGTGAGAATTGGTCTTGACATCCTCAGTTGTAGAGTAGTGTGCAAAGTGAGGAGGCTGGAATAGTGTACTTCACTACATTGCCCTTTTAGAAAAGTGTCAGGTGTCCTACATGAGTGGGATGACATAGAGCTTCACAAGCTTTGTCTCTAAGGCCAGGTGATCTTCAATCTGAATTCCAACCCAACCCTTGGAGCTTCGTGGCCCAGGACAAGTTCCTTAGCCTCTCCCAGGCCCACAGGCTTCATCTTTGAAATGAGGATGACATGGGGCCCTATCAATGCCTGCTGCTTTGTGAGTGCATTTGCGTCAATTGAGCTGTTGTCATGAACAGGGAATAATATTTGTTCATTTGAGGCCTGGTGAAGCATGCATGTAGCCGCAGGGAGACATGAGTCCCGTCTGCTGATGCCTTTCTCTGAGGAAGAAGGTCACTTTGTCCTCACATGGGCTCCAGGCAGCCCTGTTGGCCTGTAAAGCCCCACCCTTCCCTCATCATCAGTAACCAAGGGGTCTCTAAGGAGAGGCTGCTTTTGCTGGAGGAGAAAATGAGTGTCAAGAAACAGAGGAGGAGCCTGGTAGTTGGGTGTTGTAGGCCTTGGCCATGGTGTAGTTATTCCTCATGTCCCTGAGGCTGGCAGTAAGGCAGGGCCTTCTGGTTAGGGATGTTCCCTGAGCTGGATACCTGTCTTGTCCTCTGTTGGCTGTGGGCAAAGCTGCTGCTGGCGACAAGTGGCATTTTGGAGCAAGTCACATTCTACTATGTGGATTTCTGTTTTTGTTTCTGCAACTCTGCTGGGGAAGGAGAGGCAGGGTTTTTAGTCCCTTTATTGGAGAAACAGCAAGTAAAAATCACAGCCCACAAACCTAGATTTGTGCAAATAGTCAACTTCACCTTCTTTTAAAAAGGTTTATTTATTTTAAAGGAGGGAAGGGGCTAGGGGAGAGAGAAACCTTTCATCTAGAAACCTTTCATTCTTGAAATACCTGTGATAGCGGGGCCAGGCTGAAGTCAGGAGCTGGGTTCCTGGCTAGATCTCACGTGTGAGATGGCTATCATTGCTGCCTCCTAGGAGGCATATTTAGTAGGAAGCTGGGATTGGAAGTGGGACTTAAATCCAGGTACCCTGTAATAGAGTGCAGGTGTCCCAAGCAGCATCTTAGCTGTTGTGCCAAATACCTGCCACTTTAAGGTCTTTAAAAACAAACAAAAAAATAAGATTTATTATTTGTTTTAAAATCAGAGAGGGAGAGAGGTCTTCTACCTACTGATTGACTCCCCAAGGGAACACAATGACTAGTGTTGTCAGCAGAAGCCAGAAGCTTCAGCCAGGTCTCCCATGTGGGTACAGGGACCTAAACACCTCTTTCCCAGGCTATTATTAGGGAGCTGGATTGGGAATAGAGCAGATGAGATACAGACTGGCACCCATGTGTGATGATGATGTTGTAGGCTGTGGCTTTACTTGCTCTGCTACAATGCTGCCTTCCTACGCCCCTATTTTCTATTTCAAGCTTCTTTTGTGTTGGGATGAAATGTGATTGTTGGTCAGTTCTGTTCTGTTTCCTCTGTAGCTCGCTGTGCTGTCCTAATTTTTTACTTGGGTTGTTGTTTAAGTCCCAGGAATGAACCTGATTTGCGTTGTCCTTAGATAACATATGCAGTTGTTGTTGTGTCAGCTGTTGCTCATTCTCAATGCAAGAGGTCTGATCTCAGCTTAACTTCTAGGTTCCTGTCAGCAACATAGGGCCACTCATCAGCTTTCTGTGACTTTGCTAACATCCAACTCAGGCTGGCCTGGCCCTCCTTTTCTGAATGTGCCACAAGTGGGCTTGCTACCCTCTCCAGGGCTCATTGTGGAAAATGAGGCTGAGATCCCTCTGTTGTTAAATCCAACCAGCCTGGTTAGAAAAAGGCTATTTCATCACCCACCCCCATGGCAACCAAGGGTTTATTCATCACTTGTGCCTTCCCCAACTGTATTCAGGTAGGCTGCATTAGATGCCAATCCCCAAAGATACACTGCAGAAGCTTTTAACTGATCATAGGAGACTCAAAATGTGTGTTCTGATTGGTAGCTGTCCTTCTAGGCATGTTTCTGCTTGCAGCTGCCTCATTCTCAATGTGTGGCTTCTAGAGTTGCTGGGGGTATTGGCATCAGACCAGGGGCCAAGCATGCACAGGGAAGAACTGAGTTTTGTGGGTTTATCTGGTCCAGATTTGGAAGTATGGCACAGCAGGCTGTTCATATTCTATCGGCTGAATCAGTCACATGGCTATGTTTACCTACAGAGGCACGTGGGAAATGTAGTTTACCTGAATACCCAAGGTCCATGGGCAAATGGGCTTGGTAAACAGCTATGTAAATTATTCTCTAAATGGTGAGAGGGAAGGAAAAATCCTTTAATCAGATTGGATTATACAGCCTAATGCTGGTTCATCACATAATTGCTATGACCTGAGACCCCAGGGCCTGTTAATATAGATGGAAAGCCTTGTCTTTGCTTTCCTTTATTAAAGGAACAGATGCTGTAAAGACCAGTTGCCCAACGGGACAAGAGACCTGTGAATTGTGAAGTGCCGGAGGAAAACACATCAGTAAATCTTACAGTCTTCAAGGTAAGTGACTTGCAGGTGACAGAGTAGGGGCTTAATCCAGCTCCCACAGTTCAGTCACAAGAGGCCTCAGCCTCTTTGTAGGGGTGCTATACCTATGATACCCAAGCGAGCTCTGCATCCAGGAGAACCCTGGTTCATATACCTGTGCCAACTGTGCCAGGGTTGTTCAGGCTGTACTGATGTGGCAGGGGAGGACGCTGGGAACTTCAGGAGACTTGAGGGTTCTGCAGCCCGGTGATTGATGCTGCGCTTTTCTGCCCCAATCACATCTTGGTTTTATCTTCTCCTTTCCTTGCTGCCTGCTCTTGCTCCCTGTTGCTACTGCTGAATTGAAATTGACATCAGGACCAGGGTGGGGGTTGATGCCTTCTTGTAACCCCTGCCCCATTTAACTCACAGTTCATGAGCCCTTTTCTGTGCTGAGCACTGGGATGTGAGCTTTCCTGGTAGTAGTCTAAAGAGAACACGGTCTGTAAGCAGAACAAACCAGACTTCAAATCTTGCTCTGGCAGCTTGAGACCAGCCGTGTGGGCTAAGCAGTGATGGTTGTGCTCACCTCATTTTTGAAGTGGGCAGTGTAAAGTTAGCCTCCTGGGGTTGGTGATAGGTTCTAGGCAGGTGTCTTCTGCCTCATCTTCTCAGCCATCCCCTCAGAGGCCCATTCCTCTATGTGCTCTAGGGACCCCAACCCCACTGGCCTCCCAGGGACCCCTTGCCTTCTTTTCCCTTCCCTTCCCTTCCCTTCCCTTCCCTTCCCTTCCCTTCCCTTCCCTTCCCTTCCCTTCCCTTCCCTTCCCTTCCCTTCCCTTCCCTTCCCTTCCCTTCCCTTCCCTTCCCTTCTCTCCTTTCCTTCCTTCCTTCCTTCCTTCCTTCCTTCCTTCCTTCCTTCCTTCCTTCCTTCCTTCCTTCATTGGAAAGTCACATGCAGAGATGAGAAGAGACAGAGAGGAAGATCTTCTGTCTATTGATTTGCTCACCAAGCGGCCACAACAGCCAGAGCTGAGCCGATCTGAAGCCAGGAGCCTGGAGCTTCTTTTGTGTTTCCCACGTGAGTGCAGGGTCTCAAAGCTTTGGCCTGTCCTTCACTCCTTTCCCAGGCCACAGGCCGGGAGCTGGATGGGAAGCAGGGCCACCAGACACAAACTGGCACCTGTATGGGATCCCGATGCATGCAAGGTGAGGACTTTAGCCACTAAGCCATCATGCTGGCCCTCCCCACCCCTTGCTTTTTCATTATCCTTCTCTTGACTTTTTTTTTTTTTTTTTTGCTGTCTCTAATGGATCGTCTTCAACAGTGCACCAATACACACTGCTCTCAGTTTTCAATTTTTAGAAAACATTTCTTGATATGCCATGCCTCCATCCTGGCCCAACTGTGGCCCTCTTCTCAGCACCCACCCTTGAACTGCTAAGAATGCCCACATACACTGCACCTGGTCCAATAGCATGCTCCCCCTAGGCTGCTCTTGCAAAGATCACCAACATTCACCGTGGTGCTAGACACAATAACTCTTCCTCTCCCTTCACCCCATTTAACACTTTTGACTTTTTCTAGATTTAAATTTTATTTATTTGAAAGGGAGAGGAGTGGGGGAAATCTTTCATCTGCTGATTCATACCTCAAATACCTGTAACACCTAGGACTGGACCAGGCCTAAGCCAGGAACCTAGAACCACACCCAAATCCATTATAGCAGTTTGTTGTCTCCCAGTGCCTGCAGGGCTCTGGATCAGAGGCAGATATGGCACTCCAGTATGGGACGTGAGCACCTCTTGGAGTCAGGGGACTTAACACCGACATCATTGCTTCCTTTTTACATCAGTCTCTCTTGATTTGCCTCCTACATCCTTGGTTGTTCTTTCTCAGTCTCTTTTTCTAGTTATTTTTAACGTGTTGGATCTGAATTTGTTTCTCTTATCCCTCTACAATCTCCCTGTAAGTGATTTTTCTCATCGCCTTGACACTGCATGCCTCTCTCTCTGCTCTAACAAATGCATGCCTCCTTAATGTGTGCTTACTTGGAGTTCCCAGTTGGCATGTGCAGCTGTCTGCCAGGCAGCTCCAAAACTGAGCACTGCTCTTGCTCCTCCTCAGCTTCCCCCATCTCCATTCAGCATTCCATGTCTCACGTCCACTTTCCATCATCTCCAATGTCCCTGCACTAGACCCAGCCACCTCCCTGTCCTCAGTGCTTCCTGTCCTTATGGCTCTCAACGAAATCAATTTTGTCATGTCTGGATGAGATAGCTGTCCACAAATGCTTTCCTGGCTTCCCATTGACTCAGGCTAAAACGTTCAACTCTGCATTGCCACAAGGCCCAGGAGGAACTGGCTTCTGCCTGCTTTCTAGCCTCAGTGCAGGGCCTTGTCTTGCTCATGGCATGGCAGCCACCCTGGCTGTCTCCTTCCAGCTCCTTATGGCTCAGTGTTCTTGGCCATCTCCAGGCCTTGGCATTTACCCCTGTAGCTCATCACCTCTTGCCTGCACATCCTCTCAGTCTCAGCTTAAATGTCATGACGTGTAATCTAATTCCATCGCTTCCTCTTTCCCCTTCTTCTCTTCGTTGATGCTATCTATTTTCTCACAGTTGGCCTTCACATACTTATTTGGGCCCTTACTTTGGTTAACAGTGCATCTCCTCAGCTCAGCATAAACTTGATGAGACAAGGCTTGGTCTCTTTGATGCATAGCTGCAGTCCTGGGTTTGGCACATAGTAGATACTCAAGAAATCATTATGACTGGGTAACAGTTAGGAGTTAGTGAGCCTTTGAAGGCCTTGCTGTACTATTTGATTGAGTCCTCACAGCAGCCCTACTCTCCACCTTACCGATGAAGAGTGGAGGCACTGAGAGTTTAAGCAACATGTCCAAACAGAAGAGGTAGATGTAGAGTTTGGATGGGAGTTCTAAACGCCAGGCTCTCAAGTACTTTGCTCTGTGCTGCTTGAGTGGATGTTCACAGTGGGCTTGAGGAGGTGGAACTGCCTGGCAGGTAGTTCCCACTCACTTCTCTTGAGATTCTACCCCAGCACTGCTGATACACAGCTCCACTTTGTAGGTCCAAGGGAAGCTGGAGCCTGAATCTAATGCAGGAGAGATGGCCCAGCCACTGCCCTTCCTCTCAGCCACTCTGCTTCAGCTGTGCCCTGTGCCTCCAGCTCCTTGGGCTAACACCTCCCAAAGCCCCAAGTCCCACATGGGCTCTCCATGTCCTTTCTCTTAGCTCCATGTCCACCTTCTTAGCTACTGTCAATGTTTTCTTTCTCAGGGACAAAGTATACATCCATCAGATTATCCTCTCGTCTTGACTGCGGGGGTCTTACTGGGGGTCATCTTTTTGTGATGTGAACCCCTGTGTGACAGGTTGATGAAATTCCTAGCCCCTGGTGAGGTTTGCTGGAGCTCATGTTGACCACCAGATGGTGCTGTTGGTCTAACGGATAGTCTTAGCAACTTGGCCTTTCAGAGAAGCAGGATTATTCCAGAAAAGGCTTGCTGTGTTGTAACCAGAGCCACTGGTTCTTGAGATCTGCCATTTGCCTAGACTATGTTCCCCTAAGTCATTCCATGTGAGCCCCAAAACTGCTCAAGGAGGTTATCATTTTTTTTTGAGGGAGGGTCAGAGAATTTAAGCCTCTGGACTTGAGTTCTCCGTCACAGATTGAGTGGCCAGGATTTGAAGTCAGGTCTTTTTGATCCCAAAGCTTTCACATTTTTGGGCTTTGAAAGAAGCAGGACTTGACCTTGTGACTTGCATGGCTGCCTGATAGCCTTCCTCTCACCTGGTGTAGCTCTGGATGGATTGTCTGGGTCATGCTTGCCACATGTCAGGCTGCATGGCCAAATTCCAAAGAAGCAAGGTCAACTGTGGGTCTTTGTATAATGTGAACGTTGCCTGCCACCATGGAATGCTGTGCCATGTCTTGAGCAATGATATCATTCCTTGCCTTTTTCCTGTTGCTGTGGCTTCTCTTGGTGGAAATAGCGTCCTCTCCTTGGAGTGAGGGCCTACATGATGCAGGCCTTCTGGAAGATGTCACTTGCACTATCTTGTTTTTGAACTTACTAAGCCAGCTTTCCATTTCCTTTGCCTTCTGAAGAGATGTGGGTTGGCTCTCATGGGCAGTTACTGCTGTCTAAAAAGAAATAAAATGGGCCAATTTGGTGCCTCAGCTGCTTAATCTTCTGTCTAAGGTGCTGGTACGCCATATGGACAACAGCTCAAGTTTTGGGTGTTCCACTTCCAATCCAGCTCTCTGCTGATGGCCTGGAAAAGCAGCAGAGAATGGTCCAAGTCTTTGGGTACCTGCACCTATGTGAACGACCTGGAAGAAGCTCCTGGCTCAGCTCTGGCTGATATGACCATTTGGGGAGTTAACCAGGAAATAATAGATCTCTGTCTCTCCCTCTCTGTCTCTGTAACTCTGACTTTTAAGTAAATAACAAAAATCTTTTTTTTTTTTAATGAAGGAAATAAGATGTTCAGTACAGAGCAGGACTGTGTAGGACAAGGGCTCATTATCAGTGATTGGAATAAGCCTGTTACTATCTCAGCCCTGGAGGACCCAGGGTCCTCTGGCTCCAGGCATAGTCACCTGGGGTCTGATGAAAGCTCCTGGGTACACTCTAGATTGTGCTGGGACAGGGCAGGGGATGTTTCTAACCCCCTGTGAGGAGGATGCTGCTGTCCTTGCTGCATAGGTAAGGAGAGAACAGGCAGCAGCATGATTGGGAGCATGGGCTCTGGAGTTGAGGTTCTGGATTTATACCCATTTCCCTGCTGGCCACAGTCTGCTGCAGTCCCCTGCCCTTGGAGGTGCTCTTTTCTGCCTCCTGAGGTTGCCTTTGTTCCTCTGGACCCAACTTCCAGGGATGGGTTGCTTATGTAGAAAGGGGCAGGCCTAGGTAAAATCAAAATTGTGGAGTCTGATGCTTCTGGGGCCCCTAGGAAGCCTTTCAGAATCTCAGTGTTGGGGCTCCCATACATTTCTTGTGACTCCTCCATTCTCCCCCTTCCTGGATCTTTTGGCCCAAGTGGATCGTTCCCAGTTCCTTTCTATCACATTGGGAGTCCTCATGGCTCCTTGGTGTCTGCCCACTTCGTCTTGTTGTCTCACAGAAAGGTCAGTCGAGATCACCTGCCCATCCTGTGTCCTCCTTGCTGATCTGACTTCCTGCTGGATTTGCTCCTGTTCATAAAGGAGTTCTTTCTTCTCTCCCATCAGTCTCTTTTTCTCAAAAATGTAATGAGAAAGTCTGGGAAGATTCAAATGCTTTCTTGGTTTTCTAGAAGAGAGTGGACCTCAAGTGCTTTCTAAGTGGGCACAGGGATGCTCCAGGTCTTTACACCAAGGCAAACATTGCTACCTAATTGAGGGTACTCCTGGAATTCCCTGCTTGCAGAGCTGGCTCCCCCTGCTAAGCACCCTGGGCCTCCCACCCGCTTCCCAAGAAGTGTGGTCCACAATCAGTGAGGGAGAAAAGGTGTTGGGATGTTGACTTTTGGCTTGTTAAACCAGAGCTAGGCACCCTCTAGTTATCCTTTCTAATCCCCACAGCAACTGGGAGGCTGCTTTGACTCCTGCTAACTGGCAGGGCTGTGGTAAGAACCCAAACTGGAAGCACCTGTAGCACCTGTTCTTCCCTTTGATATGCAACCTGGGGACCTGTGGTGAGATCAGGGGGATGAGGGCAGCAGCTTTGTCACTTCCTGGGGCTGCAAGGACGAATGGCCACCAACCGAGTGGTTCTAATGGCTTGCCGCAGCTGAAGCTGCTTCCCTCCCAGTTCAGGCGCTGCCATGTGACCAAGGTGTCTGCAAGGCTGCTGTTCCTCTGGTGGCCCCAGGGGAATTCCCCATCTTCTCCAGCTTCTGATGGCTCCAGTTAAGGTAGTGCTGGCTTTACTGTGATTGTGTAATTCCATCTTGGCCCCTATGTGGTCTTGCTTTCTCTAGATGCCTATCCTGTGTTTCTCTTTTGTGACGACTCTGGTCGATTACGCTCACTCCACGTAATCTAGAATGTTCTTATCTGGGGATCTTTGTCTTCCTTACAGTCAGAGAGACTTGTTTGCCAAACCTGGTGAAAGTCAGATGTCCTGGATTTTGGCATGTTGTTTCTGAGACACCGTTCAGCCCACCACAGACAGGGCAAGCAGTGGTTCCCCTGCTCCTGTAGCTGTGGCTAAGGGCAAGGGGAGCAGAAGCTTAAGGGACACAGAACTTTGCTCACTCTAGAGAACTTTCTAGTAAGTTAGTGGACAGAACAGAGGGAGCCTGGGCCCCTGTGGTAACGTCCCCTTCCTGCACTATAGCCACAGGCCCAAGGACAGATAATACTTTGAGGGAATCCAAGAATACCTTTTAATTCCTTTTAAAGTCAGAAAAAAGGAAGATGGTGGGTGAGGTAAAGACATGTTAAAAACAGGTGGAGAATCCTTAGACAGGGTGAAGCAGAGAGGGCACATTCCAGGAAATAGGAGAGGACAAATGACACCAGAATGGCACCTGGAGACTGACAGACACGGGAAAGCAGTGGACACAACGGTGTGGTGTTGCAGTGACCAGTTTTCCCAGCGGCATTCAGCAAGTGTTGATCTGAACTGCACCTGCAGTTGGAACTCCACCAGCAACAAGGTGTGAAGGGAGGTTCACCAGGAGCTCAGGAGGTAAACCCAGACAAAGAACTGCCCACCCTGCTGGTTTGTTAGATTTGACCAGCTGCAGAGAGAGAGCAGCAGATACCAGACAGGCAGTGCGGGAACACGGGGATCTCACAGCCGAGTCTGCCCCCTAAGGCTCGATCAGGTGCCATTTTGTGTAGGGAGACAAATTTTGCGGGACAGAATTGCACATGTACTGAGGTGAAAGTGAACTCATCTCTGGCTTAGTGCATTGCACCGACATGGCATCCTAGGCATGGCATACCCAAGATAGGTCTGGGTAGACCTCAGAACGGACAGCCAACAGATCTAGAACACCACCAGTGGCATATCAGATATTTTGTACAGTGTGGTAAAGACTGTGAGCCTGGAGGGACAACAGTGAGCTGTGCATGTGTTGAGCTTGCAGCAACTTCACTTCCAGCTCAGTGCATTGCATGGCCTCACAGGGAAAATAATACCGACTTTGGTATCCTGTGGGTCAAAATAGGTCCATGTGACCCTCAGACTAGGCTAGCAGGTTCTGGCAAGAACAGCACCACCACCAACCTAACAATGTAGGATACCTGGTATCTCCCTACTTCTGGAAGTTACTTGAACCAGAAGTGAGACAAAGGTTGTATAGACAGTGGTGCAACCACAGCATGGGATTTCAGGAGGTGGAGAGTGGTAAGCCAGGAGCTGGGGCTACATACAGAGACCATGGTGGAAGTCTAACACAAGAGCCTAGACCTGAAACTCACTGGAGGGAGTGGCACAAATGACTGCAAAAAAAGAGCCATGTACTTACCACAGTAAGTAAAACTAAGTGTAGATATGTGGGTGACACAGCTTAGAAACTTGTCCTAAGGAGAAGAATGTGTTAACCAGAAATACAATGACCAAGAGCAAAAAAAAAAAAAAAAAAAGACAAAGGCACAACGAATATTACTGAAAACTTCCCTACAAAGGAGCATAAGTCTTTGCCAAACTCAAAGTTAACTGAGGAATACATTGAGAAAATGGGCAAAGCCAGAATTCAAAATACTTGTTATAAAGCTGCTTATCAACAATGAGAAGCACATAAAGCAGGCGTTCAAAGAATTTAAAGATTATGTCACAAGGAAAAATAGCAACACCATGGAACCAAAATCAAGCCAAATTGTTCAAATGAAGGATGCTATAGAGTAAATTAATAATTCCATAGAAAACTCAATAACTGAAGGAGGCAGAAGAAAGAATCTCAGAAATGGAAGATATTTCTTGTCACAATGGGGAAACAATCAAAAGTTGGAAGCAGAGCGGGGTCAAGAATTAAGAGGCACTATTAAATGGCCAAATATAAGAGTTATGGGAGTCCAGGAAGGTGCAGAAGGAGAAGCTGGGTTTAAAAATGTATTTAATGGGGCCTGGTGGTATGGCCTAGCAGCTGAAGTCCTCGCCTTGAACGTGCCAGGAGCCCATATGGACACTGGTTCTAATCCCGGCAGCTCCACTTCCCATCCAGCTCCCTGCTTGTGGCCTGGGAAAGCAGTCGAGGCGGCCCAATGCTTTGGGACCCTGCACCCATGTGGGATGCCCGGAAGAAGTTCCTGGTTCCTGGCTTCAGATCGGCATAGCATCAGCCGTTGCGCTCACTTAGGGAGTGAATTATCAGAGGGAAGATCTTCCTCTCTGTCTCTCCTCCTCTCTGTATATCTGACTTTCCAATAAATAAATAAATCTTTAAAAAATGTATTTAATGAAATAATAAGGGAAAATTTCCCTAATCTGGTGGAAAAATTGGGAAACAATATCCAAAAGGGGCACAGAACTCCCAAAAGGCTTGACCAAAAGTGATCCTGATCATGACACATGATAATCAAGCTCTCTTCAATCAAATGTAAGAAAAAGATCCTTAAATGTGTACATGAAAAAAATCATCTGACATCTAGAGGAATGGCAATCAAACTCAAAGGAAACCACTCACAGGAAACTCTATAGGCCAGGAGAGAATGGAGCAACATTTTCCAGGTTCTAAAAGCAAAAAGCTGTTGGCCCAGAATAATGTAGCCAGCAGAGCTTCCTTTTGTCTTTGCAAATGAAATAAAATTCTTTCACAGTAAAGAAAAGTTAAAAGAATATGCCTCTTCCAAACCTGCCCTACAAATGATACTTAAAGATGTTCTCTTGACACAGAAGAGGAATAGCACCCACCAAAACCAAAGGCAAATATAAAGAACATTCTAGTGAAATGACAACAGGAGACTAAATCAATGAACAGCCCATTGCTATAATGACAGGTCAAATTACCACCTACATATTAACATTGAATATAAATGACTTAAACTCATCAACGATAGGTAAAAGATTCGGCCTGGCATCGTAGCCTAGTTGCTAAAAGTCTTTACCTTGCACGAGCCGGGATCCCATATGGTGGCTGGTTTATGTTCTGGCCCTACTTCCCATCCAGCTCCCGGCTTGTGGCCTGGGAAAGCAGTTGAGGATGGCCCAAAGCCTTAGGACTCTGTACCCGTGTGGGAGACCTGGAAGAGGCTCCAGGCTCCAGGCTTCAGATCGGCTCAGCTTCTGCCATTGTGGCCGCTTGGGAAGCAATCAACATACAGAAGATCTTCCTCTGTATCTCTCCTCCTCTCTGTATATCTTACTTTCCAACAAAAAATAAAATAAATCTTTAAAAAATGATAAAAGATTAGTAGATTGGATTAAAAATGAAACCCATCTATTTGTTGTCTGCAGGAAACACATCTCACCAACAAAGATCAGTGGAAATTCTATCTCAGGAATTTTCTTCTTTTTTTAGTTTTCATTTCTCAAAACACTTCATCATTAAATCCTTCACTAACTCATAAATCATACAGTAGCATCATTTTTTTTCAAGAAGGTTCTTGATTTTCTTTTTTATTTCTTCAGTGATGCATTAGTCATTCAGTAGTTATTTAACTTCATGGTGTTTTTAATTTCTTTTTTTCTTCCTGTTGTTGATTTTGTATTGTGGCTTTTCATTGACGGGGATGTATAGTAGCTGTGTAATGGAGACTGTCATATCCAGATGTGAGGATACAATGTAGTATGCATCTCTACTTCCAGGTCAAAGATGGACTTCCAATGAAACTCTTATGTGCATTTTGATAATAGGATGCTGGACTCTCTGCCATTGTTCAAGCCTGCAATAATGGATTTATGACTGTTTATGAAGAACTATACTATAGTAATGATATAGGGAAAATCAGTGGAGGTGGGAGGGGTTTTAGGAAGGGGGTAAGGGACATCCCAGAACCTATGGGGCTTTATCATAAATAATAATAACAATAATGGAGAAAAACAAAAAAATCAGAATAAAAGCACTTCTTATCAAAGCAAATATTTTATGACATATTTTTGTGGAAGCATTTCGCACAGGGGTTGTTATGGGATGTTGCTTGGGATGTTCTCATCCCATATTGCAGTACCTGGTTTTAAGTCTTGGTTCCACTTCCTGCAAATGCAGATTCTGAAAAGCAGCAGTCAGTGGCCCAAGTGCTTGAGTCCCTGCCACCCACATCCACACCTGCATCTAAGCCTTGGCTCCTGGCTTTGGCCTGGCCAGCCTCGGCTATTGCAGGCCTTTGGAGAATGATTCAGTGCATGGGAGATCTTGCTTTATGTTTGTGCTTTCCTATTATCTTTGCCTTTCAAGTAAAATGAACATTTTAAAATAAATTTTTTTTGTCTTTCTACTGATGCTGTTAGCAAATATTATGTGTAATTTATTTGATGGTAGAAGCCGTTCACAGAAGCCACCATGTGGCTACATGTTAGTAAGAAAGGAGGGGAGGAGGATCCCTTGATGTTGGAAGAGAGCGATGCCACTTCCACGCTCTTTCCCTCCTGCTCTCACTCCAGAATGAGTCCTTTAGCCTCAGGAGATGGAGCCTAGAGCTGATGCTAGAGTGTGAGACCCCCAGCAGGCTTGTCATTGGCAGCTGGATAGGGCAACGTGGTTGGTTTTGTTTATGCTGTACTCACCGTGGATACCTTCCTTGGCAGCAACACGAGGGGAGCCAACCTCTCCAAGCAACTGCTTGCATTTAGGAGCTCCATTTTATTGATGGGGAAGGTGAGTCTCAGGAAGGTTTAAGAAGTAGCCCAAATGTCCTAATTGGTAAGTAATAGACACAGGTCTATTGGAAGAATACCCAGCTAGATATCCTTCTGCTATGGTATTGCCTCTGGGTTCCTGGACAGAATGCTACAGAAGAACAAGAAAAAAAAAAAACCCAAACCACCAAATGGGGGTAGGACTAGACTTGAGATAAACCTTCCTGTCCTGAATGTCTGGACTTGAGGACTCAAGTGTGGTTGGACTGATTGAATGGAAATTGACAGGAACAGGCACTGTGGCAGAGCAGGTTAAAATGCCATTTATAATCCCGCTTCCCATATTGGAGTGCCGGTTTGAGGCCTGGCTGCTCTGTTTCTAATCCAGCTCCCAGTTAGCACGTCTAGCAGGACAACACATGATGGGTCAAGTGCCTTGGCTCCTGCCAGTCATTTGGGATACCAGAATGGAGTTCTTATTTCCTGGCTTTGGTCTGGATGAGACCTAGTTATTATGGCCATTTTGAGAGTAAACCAGTAATGGAAAATCTTTACCACCCCAGCCCCTTCCTACAACCTCTGCTGCCAACAGCCCTCATCGTCTCTCACACTCTCGGTCATTCTGCCTTTTGAATCAATCAATCAACTATTTAAAAAAATAAGAAAAAAAATCCACTGGGTATTCTGCCAGCTAGAGTCATTGCTTGGACTGCAAAGAGAGTGCTCAGCTCTGGCACCAAGAATCTAGGCAGCTCAGCAGCTGGCACTGGCCTGGGTTGTCTGGGAAAATCCATTTCTGCCCTCTGAGCTACAGCAGTCACAGCAGGTGAGGCCACAGGAGGTGGACACCTGCTGTGACATTCCAGCAGAGGGTTCCTCTGTTCTTCAGCCAGTCCACAGCTGACCTCTGTGACTGGCCTGGAGGCCTCTCAGGAGCAGGGACTAGGTCCTTTGTGTTCCCACATTTGGTGTCTCAGCCATCAGTTTTGCCTCACTGGGAACCATGTGTATCATTCTTTACTTACCATGTTGTTTTAAACTAACTGACTTTAAAAAACCTCACTCTTGTGCTAAACAATAATATTCACCAGGTCACTGGTTCATTGATGAATCCATTCATTCTTTCAGCAGGTCCTGGTTGCACGCCTGTGGGGTGGCAGGTGCTGTGCTGGGATTATATTTTCTTGGAAGATTGCATCCTCTTGGAAGAAAATTCATGGACAAATGGAATTACAAGGTATTTTAGTGCAAAAAAATGTTGACATTCATGCACAGTTTTTGTATACTGCATTTCCCATGAACCCTCTGAAAATACCCTCTTACATGCAGAAAATCATTTCAGAGAAAGATGCAGTTCTGCACAAAATTTGCAGGGTCATTCATGAGATCAAAATGTGTGATCTGGGCGGTGACTGCCACCATTCTCCCACAGTAAGCTGGACCCGCCAGAGGTGGCAAGTTCCACCATTCCTGTGCCAAGCTAGCCAGTAGACGGTATGACCTGTGGAGGCCTGAGGGCTTAGGTTGGGGGAGGGCTAGGGCATAACACCAGTGGGCATGTAGGGATCTGGTTTACCTCAAGGCAAGTAGAGTGAACCTGGGGATTTCCCCGTGTAATTGCTCCTGGGCAAGGTGAGAAGAGGAGAGGGGAAAGCTCCAGGTCAGCATGGTGTTCTTGTGTGCTGGTGGACCAGGCCTGGAGAACTTCAGTGGGCCTGGATCTTGGATGTGTGGAGGAGTAAGGCACCAGGCCAGCACATGTACCAGGAGCTTGGGTCTCTGGTGGGCAGGCCAAGCTCTGGACCAACACACTACCCACTGGGCTTCCAAAGGCTGGGCTGGAGAATCCATTCACTCCTGGGCACAAGGATTGTGGATTGATTGGGGAAAGAAGCAAGGGGATATGGGGTAGGGAGGATCGTTATGGGAGTATGTTGCAGGTAAGGAATGACTCCTGAGGTACTTCCAACGACAAGGCAATAGTACTTCAGTAAGTGAGGGGACTGAGTCCTGGTGGTTTGGAGGGGAGAGGCCAGAAGACCTTTTATAGGTCAAAACAATGCACTAGACCACATGGGAGACCTGAGCTGGACTTGTTAGCATGGAACACTGCTGATCACCACATGCCAGCCCACATGAAAGCTAGGATGGAGGGCCTGCCTTGCAGGGCTAGATCATGGTCCCTGACAGTGAGTATTGGAATAAGGGATGGTCATATTAGGTTGGGCCATTTCACTAGCCAGCATGCAAGAGAACCAGGTTCACAGGGGTAGATTCTGTGGCAGAATATGTGGGCCTAACCTTGTGGAATCACAAGTCCTGCTGGTTAGCTGAAGAGTTGGGGTAGTGATGGGCTCTGTTAGGCATTACCATGGAACCTGGCAACACTCATGAGTACTGCGACTGGAAACAGGCTGGGCAAGTCCAGGCTGCAGCACCCACATGTGCACCCTAAAACAGGGTGTGGGATGGGCCAGCTCATTCACCAGCTCATAATAAGGCCAGAATGGAGGGGACAGGCTATGCTGGGTAAGGGCCTAGTGCCCACTGGCATGTGAGATCTGGGTCTGGGAGTGGGCTTGGTGGGGAAACTTGGGAAACATCCCTAGTGAGTTATAGCTCCCAGTGGTGAGCATGTGATTCAGGCCTGGGTATTGGACGGGCCGGGCAAGGTAGCCCCAACCATTGGCAAGCATGAGGGTTGGTTTTGGAAAGGAGTGGACCGGGAAGGGCCAAGAAAATCTTAGTCCACTGGCAAGTGCAGAAACTAGGCTAGAGTGCAGGTCATGCCACACTAGGTTATCACACCTACCAGTATGCGTGAACCAGGCATAGGTGCAGACTGAGCAGGGCCAGGTTGCAGCACCTGCCGGCAAGAATTGGTACTGGGTGCTGTCTGAGATCTGTGACTGGGAATAGGCCTGGTTGGGGAGCAAAGTGCACACCCTGGCTGGATTGTGGTTCCCATTGGTGAGTGCAAGGGCCAGAGTGGGAGGCTACGATCTGGTTTGGACATGACTGTAATGACCCTGGGTATAAGTGTGGACTGGTTCTGGGGTGTCACTGGTGCTTGTGAGAACTAGGGTGGGTATAGGATGGGCTTGGCTAGGTGTCTGCCCCTGCTGAGCCACACGTGAGCTGTTTCTGGGTGTGGACCAGGCTTAGCTGGGCTCAAATAAGAATTGGAATGGGTGAGAGCCAGTCAGGAAAAGTCACTGTTCCTGCTAAGACAGGAGGTGGACTAGGTCGGGCTGGGCTGTGGACCCACTAGTGTGTATGAGATCAGGCATTGGGAGCAGTTCTGATGGAGGAGCTTGGGGAACTTCTCTGTCAGGATTCAGACCCTGCAGGTGAATGTAAGAACCAAGACAGGGAACCCCAGACCAGGCCAAGTTATGGTGCCCACAGCATACATTTGGCTCAGGTCTGGGGTGAGCCAGGGCTGGGCCAGTTTATATCACCTGCTGACAGATCCGAGAATCAGAATGGTATATGGTAGTTATGCCAGGACATGCCAGGTTGGGCCGCAATACCAGTCAGTTCATATTAGGGCTAGGACTGGGGGCTGGCTGGGGTGGGGTAGGCTGTAGCCATCACCAGGGTGAGCTGGAACTGGGGGTGTAGCCGGGCCAGACTACAACACCCACTGGCAAATGCCTAGGTGAGGTTGGCTATGCCAGACTTGACCGCAGCACCCAACCAGCACACATAAGAGGTGAGGGACAAAACCAGTAGGGGAACTGTGGGGCCACTACTCCCACTGGCAAACCTGAGAGCTAGAATCAGAGGCAGACCAGCTGGGCAGAGGTACAACCCCCAATGGCTTGCATGTGAACTGGATCAGAAGGAGAGCCAGGCTGGGCTGACTGTGGGGCATGCATAAACCAGAGTGGATGTGGGTTGGTTGGGATTTGCCACAGCATCAGCTGGCAGATGTTGGCACTGGAGATAAATTTTGTCAAACTAAACTGCAGAACCATCTGGAGAGTGCAAGATCTGGGAGTGGGATTGGGTCCATAAGGAAAACAGTGGGTACCTCCTCCTTGGGTTGCCATTGCAACTGGTGAGCATGAGAACTAGGATCAGGGGCAGGCATGGCTAGACAGAAAGTGGCACCTGCTAGCACCAGTGTGGACTGGATGGTGGGACTGGTTGGGTTGAACTAGTTTTCATTGTCCATTGATATGTATGAGAGCTTGAATGGGATGTGGGACAGACTGGATCTATCTGCTATACATATTGCTGGCAAACAAGGGAACCAGGGCAGGGGGTGGGCCTGTGGGGATTATTGGAAGTTACCCCGACTAGGCTGCAGCTCCCATTGGTTTGCGTGAGGGCCAAGTGTGGAGTGGGAGGATTGGGCTGGGCTGCAATACCCATTGGTTTGTGTAGAAGACAGGGCTGGAGGCAGAAGTGATCCAGCAATTGCAACTACCAGTGTGTGCATAGGCTGATTGGGTGATGGACTGTGCTGGACACTGTCTTGGTAAGCACACACAAGAATCAGGTCAGGGATCACCTCAGATGAGGTCTCTTGAGGCAGCCCCTCAACTGAACCTCTGGACTTAGAACTCCAGCTGTGGAGAGAATTGCAGGTTCCATGGTCTGACTGTGGAATGAGTGCATGATTAGAGCTGGGCCTCCTCATTGGCTTAGACAGAGCAGTAGACAGCATAACAAGATGCACATGGAGGATATGGGAGTCCATTGGAGCCTGCAGAGGACACCTGGTACCATAACATAGGACGGAAGACAGAACAAACTGATCAACTACCCCAGCCAGGTGTTAGCAATGAATTTCTGAACAAATGGAGACTCTAAGATGGATTATGTCAGCCAGTGGACTATGACGAGAGTTCATAGTACTTGGAGTGGCATTTCAAAACTATTGAACTGTCAAAACCTCTTGGGCAGGACACTCGGAGCAAGCCCCACATCAGGGACCCTGGGATGGTGTCAGGTGGCTGTCCCCCATCCCAGGGTTCGGAGGTGGTTTGGAGGCTGGGTGTGGCTTCTCCCCTTATCTTCCCCATCCCCCACATACAGGAAGGAAAAAAGAGAATTTGGAAACAGTGATCTCACCCACTTTCCTCTAGCCCTTGACCCTTTACACCCTAATCAACTATGTAAACATTATCAAAAATAATTTTAAAAAACCAGTATGTTCCATAGTAAGAAAGTAACTTTATGTTTTGGTTGCTTAGACACAAAAATGTATGCAAAAGAGAGACAATGTTAAGTCACAATACTTTTACTCACATGACTTACTCTGATGTTTCCATTTTTTCTTAATATTTTAAAAAACATTTGTTAATTTATTTGAAGGGAAGAGGGAGACTCTCACGATGATCTTTCATATGTTGATTCAATCTGAACATGCTCATATTGGCTTAGCTCGGGTGGGGCTGAAGCTGAGAGCCGGGAAATCAATCCCAATGTGGGAGACAAGGACCCAGTTAGTTGAGCTATTATTGCTGCCTCTCCCTCAGGGTCTGTAGTAGCAGGAAACATGAATCAGAATGTGGAGCTGGGATTCGAAGCTGAGTACTCTAACAGGGAATGCCAGCATCTCAACCAGTAGGCTAAATGTGCACCTTCTTTTCTTTTTATTTGTTACAGTGATTTATTTATTTGAAAGAGTGAGAGCCCAGCATGGTAGCCTAGTGGCTAAAGTCTTTGCCTTGCATGTGCTGGGATTCCATATGGGTGCTGGTTTGTATCCCGGTTGTTCTACTTCCCATCCAGCTCCCTGCTTGTGGCCTGGGAAAGCAGTTGAGGACAGCCCAAAGCCTTGGGACCCTGCACCTGTGTGGGAGACCCAGAAGGGGCTCCGTGCTCCTGGCTTCAGATTGGTGCAGCTCCAGCTGTTGCAGCAGCTTGGGGAGTGAATCAACAGATGGAAGATATTTTAAAAAAAAAAAAGAGCGAGTGAGTGAAAGAGAGAGATTGACTGATTGAGTCCCCCTACCTCTTTGGCTTCTTCTGAAATGCCTAGAATAGCTGTGAGAGGATAGAGATTGACTGATTAATTTTTTCCCCTTCTGTTAGCTTATTCTGAAATGCCTAGAATAGCCAGGGCTGGATCAGGAGCTGCATTTGGCTTTGCTACATGGGTGGCAGTGGCCTAAGTACTCAAGCCATCATCTGTTGCCTTCCAGGCACATTAGCAGGAAGCTGGATCACAAACAGGGAGCAGGCTAAATCCTTGGCATTCCAATAAAGTTATGCAAGCAAACCAAGCAATGCCTTAACCCATGGCACTACAAAGCACCCTCTTTGTTTATAAGTAAATATTCTGGTTATAAACCATCAAAGGCCAATCTTATCTCCTAATGGGTTGCAACCTTAAATTTGAAAAGCACTAGAACATTGAGGGCCTGTAGGTGAGATGCATGGCTCTGTTTTAGATAGGGCAGCCTGGAAAAGATTTTCAGAGGAAATGAAGCCTGGGCAGGGTTAACAGAGATTGTGAGAATCTGGGGGAGAAGCATTCCCAGCAGAGGGAACAACAAATGTAGAGTTAGAATTGGGTTTGAATTCAGGTTGCTGTGTGTGTGTGTGCATGTGTATGTGTGTGTGCACGCACGCATGTGTACTCCAGTGTTGTTACACATGGTACACGTGTTCTGATAGAGAAAAAAACCAATTTTATAGTAATTGGAATAGAAAACTCATTTTGTTAACTATGTGCATCAGTTTCCATGGCTGCTATAACTAGCCACCCACAACAAAGAGGCTTGAAATCCCAGTCATGGTCTCTGACTGTTTTGGGTTGACTGGGCTGCTTTCCTTCTGGAGAGTCTCTGGGAGAATATGTTTCCTGGCTTCTTGCAACTCCTCGAGGCTGCGCGCAGTGCCTGGCTGATGGCCCTGTGTGGCTTCCAGCTCTGTTCCTGTCCTCGCACAGTCTGCTTTGACTGACTCTCCATCTTCTGTTCAGAAAACCCCTGGCATTGTGTGGAGTTCACTGAAGAGTCCACAGACACTGACGGGTGACATGAATCTCCTTGGCAAAGCTAGCTCCTGTCACAAGTTCTGGGGACAAGTTTGTGCATCTTTGGGTGAGGCCACTGCCAGCCTGTCATACTCTGTGAGATGATCTGGGTGAAACTGCCACTGTTTCGGAGATTCTCTGGCAAGGGCAGGGCCTTCCATCAATGTGCTACATGCAGTGGGAGCTTGATTCATGCTGCTGAATGGCTTACAAATGAGAGCTCCTCTTTTCCATGTATTTGTCCCATCCTACTCCTCTTTCTCTGAAGATAGCACATCTACTCACACAAGCAAGCCTGGCCAGAGAAAAGAGGGCCTGTACTTACTGATTTGTGTAGATTAGGCAAAAGCCCTGTCTGTGCTATTTTCCTTACCTGACTGAGCTGAAGGAGACTGGGATACCATAGGCTCAGCCCCTCCCTCCACAGAGGAGGAAAAACATGGCAGATTCACTTCTCTCATCTTTAGCTCATCTTGCTATGATTTGCTATGATGGTGAAAGAGATGATTTCCCTTTTTCTTATTTTATCTTCAGCCGTATTACTAAAGGACAGGCATCACTCTTCCCATTTCACAGTTGAAAAAACCAAGGCAGGAAGTAAAATTGGGCCTAGCACATACGTGTCCTGACTTCCCTTTCCCTCCTAACTCCTTCCATTAAACTTTCTAGCTTCCATTTTATTTTGAAGAGTTCAAAAGTTTTGAGCCCCTGAAGGCTGATAGAAGTCTTGCTGTGGTGGAGAAGGATGTGCTGCATTTTGTGTAGTGCCCAGGAGCAAAAACAACATGCTTTATATAGAGGTAAACTCAGGTCAACCTTTGGGGGCCATCCCAAGATCAGCATCGTCTAAGCTAATGGAGGCTGCCTAGGGTACAACAGAGACTTGATTCTTTTTTTTTTTCTTTTTCTTTTTATTATGATCACTATCTTTTTATGATACATTGCAGTAGGCCCTGGGATTTACCTTCCCCTTTTCCTGGGAACCTCCAAACTGAGTTCCCCTATATTATCACTATAGTATAGTTCTTCATAAACAGTCATAAATCCATTATTGCAGGCTTGAACAATGGCAGACAGTCCAGCATCCTATTATCAAAATGCACATAAGAGTTTCATTGGAAGTCCATCTTTGACCTGGAAGTAGAGATGCATACCGAATTGTATCCTCACATCTGGATATGACAGTCTCCATTACACAGTTACTATACATCCCCGTCAATGAAAAGCCACAATACAAAATCAACAACAGGAAGAAAAAAAGAAATTAAAAACACCATGAAGTTAAATAACTACTGAATGACTAATGCATCACTGAAGAAATGAAAAAGAAAATCAAGAACCTTCTTGAAAAAAATGATGCTACTGTATGATCTATGAGTTAGTGAAGGATTTAATGATGAAGTGTTTTGAGAAATGAAAACTAAAAAAAAAAAGAAAATTCCTGAGATAGAATTTCCACTGATCTTTGTTGGTGAGATGTGTTTCCTGCAGACAACAAATAGATGGGTTTCATTGAATACTTTTTTTTTTAGCTTGACCCAGCTCTGCTTTCAACTTTTTCTTTGCTTCCCCCTGGTGACAGGAAATATCTTCTTGTTCTGAGATTGTTCTGCTTCCTTTATTTTATTTTGGAGATTCCACTGTACTTTTCATTTGCTTCACTGTATTCTTAATTTCTGCTAAATCAGCTTTCATTTGATTGATTTTCTCTGTGACATAATCCTTAAATTTCTTGAACTCCTGTATATACTTCTCAATATTTATAAGAAACTTTATGTGCCTTCGGAGGCTGAGAACTCTGAGGTCATCCGTTCCCGTTTGGATCTCCCACATGGGATGGAAGAAACCTAAATCCTACCCCACAGGAGCCAATGTCATTGAACAACAGCCAGGAGCCCTGAGCAGTCCTCAGAAACAGAAGATCAGTACACTTCCTTTGGGAATTGGGAGAGGAGCTTTCTCTGGCCCTTACTTAGTTCCAACTTTGGATGCCCACCCTTCTTGCAGTGACCATCAGGGTCGCCCCGAACTGCCCCCCCCCACCAAAAAAAAATTTTGGATTGCATAGACAGAGAACAACAAGGCAAGCTTAGTATCAGACAGGAAAGGGTTAGCTTGAATTCACATATGCCTAACTAGGTAGGACCGAACAAAAGTTACTCCTCACTAAGGCATTGAAGATTTCTCTGCACACCCCTCCTAAAACTGTTCTGTGCCTCAACTGTTGACATGTGCCTTGTTAGAGTTATAAGCCAGTTTGGACTATCCCAAAATACACCAAGTTCAGTAAAAATTATGCTTCTCATTATAAACTACTAAATGCAAAAATGAAAATAGACACAAGACTGCTGAATAGTACCCTATAGCCATTTTAAGGTGTATAGCAGCCAGTTGTGTATAAACTAAAATTGAAATGTCAATGAAGTCATCACAAGATATGGTTAAGAACTTGCATTTTCTAACATATTGGTCACTCAGTACCATGTCATTTAACTCCATAAGGTTGTAAACAGTTATTGGTGTTATGTTGTGGCTTTTAATTGGTCAGGATGATATTCTACCAGCTCTGCCTTCATACCAGAGATGGTCTCCCTAAGAAACTGTTGAATTTATCTGGACAACAAGATGCTGGACACTCTGCAAACTACATGCTTGCCATGAAAGAATTACGATTGGGTTTGAACTGTAATACTGCAACTAGGTGGAGAAATCCACCATGAAAGGAAAGTACAGGGAGGGGTTGGGGGAATCCCAGAGCCTATGAAACTGTGTTATAAAGTCAAATGTAATTTAAAAAAAATATATATAGAAATACAATTATATGAATAAAAAAACAAAACAAAAAAGAGAAACTTTATAATAAATGTTTTGCATTCTGTAACCCCCATTTTCTTGAATTTTGCCACTCCCTCCAGTGAGTTTCAGGTCTAGGCTCTTGTGTTAGACTTCCACCATGGTCTCTGTATGTAGCCCCAGCTCCTGGCTTACCACTCTCCACCTCCTGAAATCCCATGCTGTGGTTGCACCACTGTCTATACAACCTTTGTCTCACTTCTGGTTCAAGTAATTTCCAGAAGTAGGGAGATACCAGGTATCCTACATTGTTAGGTTGGTGGTGGTGCTGTTCTTGCCAGAACCTGCTAGCCTAGTCTGAGGGTCACATGGACCTATTTTGACCCATAGGATACCAAAGTCGGTATTATTTTCCCTGTGGGGCCATGCAATGCACTGAGCTGGAAGTGAAGTTGCTGCAAGCTCAACACATGCACAGCTCACTGTTGTCCCTCCAGGCTCACAGTCTTTACCACACTGTACAAAATGATATCTGATATGCCACTGGTGGTGTTCTAGATCTGTTGGCTGTCCGTTCTGAGGTCTACCCAGACCTATCTTGGGTATGCCATGCCTAGGATGCCATGTCGGTGCAATGCACTAAGCCAGAGATGAGTTCACTTTCACCTCAGTACATGTGCAATTCTGTCCCGCAAAATTTGTCTCCCTACACAAAATGGCACCTGATCGAGCCTTAGGGGGCAGACTCGGCTGTGAGATCCCCGTGTTCCCGCACTGCCTGTCTGGTATCTGCTGCTCTCTCTCTGCAGCTGGTCAAATCTAACAAACCAGCAGGGTGGGCAGTTCTTTGTCTGGGTTTACCTCCTGAGCTCCTTGTGAACCTCCCTTCACACCTTGTTGCTGGTGGAGTTCCAACTGCAGGTGCAGTTCAGATCAACACTTGCTGAATGCCGCTGGGAAAACTGGTCACTGCAACACCACACCATTGTGTCCACTGCTTTCCCGTGTCTGTCAGTCTCTAGGTGCCATTCTCCTATTTCCTGGAATGTGCCCTCTCTGCTTCACATTGACTCATGTTTGTCGGTTGTTTACAGATGTCTTCCACCATCTTGATTCTCTCGGGACTGATTTCTTTATCCCTGGATGTTTCTCAGCAGAGGCTGGACTTGAGAGCTGATAACTCTCTTGAGATCATCTTTTAAATGTCACAGGCATTTGAGATTGTATGAGAGCAGACCCGTACTGAAGTCTGTGTCCTTTTGTCTACCTCTAACTGCTCAGGAGGAGTGGGGGTGGGGTGGCAGAGAATGGGGGCAGTTTTGAGGAGGTGCTGATTATAAGGAAATCTCCAGTAAGGACCCTCCCCTCCCTGAGATAACCATCAAATTATGTGCATTCTACATGACATTCTCGGTCTTAGCCATTTTCCCAGGAAAATGCAGTTTGGAGCCCCATGGCATCTGTTTTTCCTTTTAGGACAGAAACCAAGAGACTATTTACAGATTCTCCTCAGGCCCTATCAGTAGTTCCATCTTAGAGCCTCAGTCTCTGCTGTCCCCTCTCTCCCACTCCGGGCCAGCTCCTTCCACACTTAGGATTAAGTTTCTCAGCAGACAGGGCTGGCTGCTCTCCTTAGTGATTTATTTACTCAGTTGGATGATTTTTAATCTCTGGCCTGGGCAATTCAGGCTTCCACATCCACCTTCTGATCATGGGAAGTGACCCTGTCAGGGCCCTCCCCACACTTGCCAGTGGGGGACGGGCACATTTCTTCAGGCGCCGGAAGGCGGCCAGTCTTCATGTCATCCTTTGGCATCCGCCATCCACCAGTGACAGGGCTTCCTTCAGGAGATGAGTGAGCACAGCTGGGTGACGTCACTAGGAATGCACAAGGACCTGGGCGGGGGCCCAGAAGGGGCAGTGAGAAGATGTCATTGGGAACAACTGGAGAGTCCATCTCTTTATCTGTCTTGGAAACAGTCTGGTCCTGTAGGGACACTTCTGGGACAGCCTTAGAGCTGCCCCCTCCTTGCTGCCTTACCCTGGCTGCTTTCTTAATCTGCAGGGATGCTTCAAAAGATATGTCAAGATTCTGACCCCGGGCTGCATCCAGTTGTTCAGTCCAAGTTGAGAGCTTTTGGGTTGGAGGGCAAGCGAGGCAGCAGGGAGAGCAACTTAAGGCCATCACTGTGCCCCTTACAATCCAGAAGTGACACAGCCTGCACCTGAACAGCAGGGTGGGGATGAAGTCGGGGAAGAGGAAATGGCAGAGAGAGGGAGAGAAATTGTGTGATCCACTTTGGCAGGTAGGATTCAGAGGGTGACTGGGAGCTGCCTGTCTCTCCTGGGTCTTGGAAGCTCATTTTACAGAGTGTAGGAAGCAACAGAGTTGCTGTAAAGACCCCCTGGTTCTGGCATGTGTGCGTGTGACAGGCATTGGGGAATGTGAGCTAAGCCAGGGAGGATTCCCGAGGTTTCCCCCAATTGATGAGGTTGTAACTCCATCCTCCTCCTCTGTAGATAGTGCTAATTCACCAGACATGCTCCCTGGGGCAGACTCTGATGTCACGGGTTAGTTGCCCTGGTGGAGTGGGCTGGGTCTGGGTGGGTAGTGGTGCAGGGGCAGGCTTGTCAGCCTTTGAAATCAGAGCTGATTGTTTTTAATAATGTCAGATTTAAAAATTCATTTCTCATGTTGGTACTTTGGCAAGCATTTCTTAGGCAGGGCAGGTGGTCTGCTTTTGGCCCCCCAGGGCTGGGTGGCCTAGCCCCAGAACACTGGCCTAATCCCCTTTCACTTTCAAGGCCCACAGACACCCGCCAGCCACATGACGTCATGGCTCAGAGGCTCCATTCCCTAATGGCCCCCAAGTCCCTCTTGTTATGGCTAAGCTGGGGGCTTGGCGCTGGGAGGGGGCCATGCTGTGGGGCTGTGTGTTGCTACCCCTCTGCTGTCTGTGGGGCTGTCTTTGATTTCCGTTCCAGAGCACCCCCAGCCCGTGCCTTTAAGTCTGGGAGCACAGGCGCATGTTCCTGTGTATACATGCGTATGCTTCGGATGGTTGGGAAAAAAGGAAGAGAAATCTAAGGACCCACAAAATACGGCACAAGCACTGGGTAGGGAATCAGGAGGAGTGAGGCCTTCCTCCTGGGTTGGTGCATTTCTCAACTTAGGCCCATGGTTTCTCGGCTTTGACCCCAGTTTCTCACGTCTGTAAAACAGGAGGTCAGCTGACCTCCAAGCCTCCTATTCATTTCGCCATCTGATGGTTTCTCCAAGTTTTTGGGGAAAAAACTTGATGATTTTTAGTTAATGATTGATTGAAGGCACAAAGAACTGAACTGTTTCTAGGGTATTTCTAGATGTTTCTCTTGGGGAGAAGACTGAGGTTTTAGGAAAACACAGAAGGAGCATCCAAGATAGGATGAAAGAGAGAGGAATCAGCACTTACTTGTGTTTATCGTCTGTTGGGGCCTGTCTAACTCTGTTTGCAGCTTTCATGAGAGATAGGTGTTAGGAATCTATCCTACAGACAGGGAAATTGAGGATTGGGTGTTAATCTTTCTCTATTGAAGGAAACTGGATATGAGTCAATTTGACCCAAATCTGAATTGCAGTGAGCATGGGTGCTATTGCTATGTTCCTGCTTGTCTTAGTTACTCTGACTGATCTTAGTTCTGATGATGGTAGTAATTCTACAGCACATCTCCAGGAGACTGGCACTTCAGGGATTGCTCTTTATAGAGGAAGAATCTGAAGTGGTTTTTGCTTGAGACAAAGCAGCTGCTCAATGGTAGAGCTGGGGTTTGGGTCCCCATCTTTCTCAGTGTAGGGTCTATGGGCAATAAGTCAGGATAGGTGAGACCCAAGGTGACCTGGGATATATGGAGGTGTCTCCCACCTGCCATTCATACCCAAGAGTCATACCCATAGTAGGAGGTGGGTGCTGTGAGTTCATGTGTACCTGAAGGCAAAGTCCCATGAAGACCAAGCCACCACTTCCATTAGGAATCTAGCTTTGCTTCCAGTTCCAGTTCACTTTTACACTCCCAGCAAGAGCGTGACTATAGCATGTCTACTTGGCTGTGGTGTTGGGGTAGGGTTGGGACTGGGGAACAAACTAGAAACCGCAATTTTATATAATGCTCTCACCGGTTCTGCTCCCTGGTGTCCAAGTGTGCGGCAGCTCCCTCCTGCAAGAACCTCCCTCCGCCGTGCTTCCATAAGATGAAAACTAAAAAGTTAGGATCTGGGGCTGACACAGTGGGAGGACATCCAGGAGATGTGGCAGGATATGTAGGAAAAGAGCCATGGCCATCACTTAGGGAGGTCTGTTGGGACTGGTCCTCTGGGAGACCCATTCGTCTCCACAGCAGCATGTTCAGTTGCCTTCCTTTAGATTCATGATTTCTTTTTGAGGCAGATGGCATAGCTGACCCCATTTTATGGATGAGGCCCAAAGTCTGTGAGCAGGGAAGCCTGCCTTGGAACCTGCACTGTGATGGGAGGTCTTGCATTGTTGCGGAGGGGAAGATGAAGAATCAGGGCTGAGCATCTTTAGTGGTTAGTGTTGAAATGAAGCCAGGACCTGCTGTGTGTTCCTGTCACCTGGCAGGTCCCAGCAGGCCACTTGCTCCCCTTTCTTGACACTGAGGAGCGAGCAGTTCCCCGTGGTCTCCTGGAGGTGGAGGAGGGGGATGAGAGAGACAGTGACACTCATCAAATCCTGGGCTGCAGGAGTGATGCTGGGCGTAGGACCTCTGGAGAGGGTCAAGAGTGGGGCTGCTGCAAGTCTTTGGGCTTTGGCTGAGCTGGGGAGTGGGGGTGTCTTCCTACACATGCAGAGAGAGCAAGTTCCTCATTGAGCCAGACTCCCTCCCGCTGTCTCTGCTTCTCCCCTTCCCATCTCCCGCAACCTCTCTTCTCTCCCACCTTCCTTCCTCTCTCCCTCCCTCCTTCCCTTCCTTCCTTCCTTCCTGAAAGAAGATTAAGGAAGAAATCACTAAACTTATGGGCCTCTTTGGTTTTCTATTTAAAACTATAACACTGTCAAGTACCATGAGGGGATAAAAAGTGAATTCTTAGGACTTAGATCACCTACTTAAAGGGAGAATGCGATTGTGTGAAATAACACTAAATTTAGCAATGGAAGGACAGCCATGGGCATTTTTAAGAAGTGGCACACACACAGATGGCCTCTTACTGTTTGTCCTGAAATGAAATTGCAAGCCCAAGGATGCCTGGAGGGGGAAGGGGTGTGGAGTGGCCTTTGGGGTCATTTGTTCATCTTGGTTTTATATTCCTGAGGTAGAATTCACTCTGTGACATGGTACTGAGTCCCTAGGAAGCACCAACCAGTTTGGAAGGGCACACTACACACTGTCTGTTGCCACTGGCGCTCTTCCAGCCAAAGGAGTAGATTTGGACTTGTAAGTGCACCCTTCACATCACCATGAGCATATTGGAGCTGGGGTGCACAGTAGCCAGAGGCCAGACCTGCATGCCTCTCACCACCACCCCGTTCAACTTCTGCTCTGTACTCAAATCTCCAAGTCTACTGTGGTCCTTCTTTGTCAGCCACTGTTCCCCTCCTCTGGCTCCTCGATGAGGACCTAACCCTATACACTATGCTGATGACACCGTTACTCAACTTTTGGGGACAGGTGTTCTCTTGCTGGCCTCGAACTCAGTCACCCGGTCGCCAGGGCAGAGATTCAAGGCATGGACTTCAGTGTCAAGTGGACTCGGGATCTGACGCTGATTGTTGAGTCTATGACCGGAGGCGAGCTACTCTACTCTCACAGAGCCTCAATTTTCTTCATTTGCAAGATGGGGGGAGGGGGGATGAGCTCCTTGGCACAGAGCATTTGGGATTGCTGAAGTGGAGCTGAGTCAGCACCAGGACTGCTTTCCGCTACCCGTCAACCCGCCACCTGGTTCTCAGTACACACGTGAGCGGGCGCTGGAGTCACGGAGAAAAAATGGGCATGCGCAATCCATTTTCCCCCCCACCATGAGACTCCGGATGTATAGCTGGGGCAGACATAGGTGCCGGAGGGGAAATGAAGACACCCAAGCTCACAGATAACACGCATGAAGTCTGGACTGGAACGCAGATCTTTTGACTCCGGGTTCCAGAAAGCAGCGCGGTGGTAGCTTTGATCTCCCCAGTCGCTGTCCAGCAATGCGCCACGAAGACGCCCATGGTGGCAGCGGGCAGTCATGCAGAGGCGCAACCCTCCTCCCCGAGCATGGAGCGCGGAGCGCAGGAGGTATCCTTGTGGCTGGCTTGCGCTCATGCTTGAGGAATGTCTTGAGAAGTCGTGCCTAAGCCCTCTGTATCTGACTCATCATCTCCCCGTCTCCAGGAGTGTCAGAGAAGAGCTCCCTTAATCCCTGCTGTCCTCGGGCCCAGGCTTTCATTTGTCAAACTAAAAATACTCCCTCCGGGAACCTCCTTTTGCCAGAGGCTGAAGGAGGTCTAGGGAGGATGGCATTTCAGTGTCACTTCCTGACAGCGCCCTTCGTATTGTTCCTTAGCCTGGGGGCCAGGGCAGAGGAGCCCGGCAGCAGGAGCAAGGGGCCTCCGTGGTTCTCTTGGGCCAGCGCCAGCTGTTCACCTTTCTCCTGCAAGCTGGCTTCCTTTGCTCCAGGCCACAGACAATAGCCCATCAGCCCGACAGCCAGCTTTGCCCCATTCCTTTGGGGCTGCCTCGTGATTCATGCCAAGTGAGGAAGACAGAATGCCAAGTTCACTTCCTTTGCAGCCTGAGGGGAGGGTGGGCTGGCATGGTTTGTACTTGTCTGCAAGGTATGCTGAAAGGACGTACTGCTTGAAGGTAAACCCGGAGAAGAAAAATCCCAGGCTTCCTAGGTGAGACAGATGGGCTACAGCTCCCCACGGTGACATCTTGGGAAGCTGTCAAGGTCCATCTCCTGTTTCTTTCCTTCCTTTGCTCTGTCACTCCTGGCACCTCCTTGGTCCTTAGGGCTGATCCTGAGTGTCCATGACCTTGACTTGGCTGGAAGCCTTGGCTCAGCAACCACAGCACTAAGAACCCCATAAGGATGTCCGCTTGCTTAGTGGAAGTAAAACAGAAACCGCAGAGGATCCGGACTCCACCACCTGATGAGCCTTGTGAGAGGGAGTAAAGGGGCCTCATCTTTATCAGTGCATGATAACACCCCTCACAATGGGCTGCTCTGAAGGTTAAACCAAGCAGTGTATTTAAACGAAATGATACAGTGCCTATCATGTGGTAGAGGCTTATTCCTCACCGTTGTCATCACCAGTCCTTTGAGACCTAGCCATGAAGGCCATGACATCACTGGCATGAGAGGGCCTGTGTGGCTCCAGGTAGGCCCCTATCATGTCAGACCAGCAGGCTCATTCATGTAACGAAGAGTTTGGTTTGATTTCCTCTTGGATTGTTCTTAGTAAGATATAATGTTCTGGGATCTTAGAAATGCTTGGGAGTGAATATTCATAGAAAAATTGGTTCTCTCATGAAGCATCAATACTCTCCGTGGCCTGAATCGTGGCCCCAGAATGACAGTGTCTGAGATGCCATGATTAGGAGATAATTAAGGTTGAATGAAGTCATCAAGGTGAGATTCTCATGTGGTAGGACCTTATGAAAAGACAGAAGGAGACAGAAACTCCCTTTACAGGCAAGGAAGCCACCTGCAGACAGGGAAGAGAGCCCTCACTGGAAGCCGAGACACACTGAATTTGGGTCTTGTCTTTCCAGCCTTTAGATGGTGCAGAAATTAAGGGGTATTGTGTAAGCCACCCAGTCTAGGATATCTTGTTACAGCAACCTGAGCTGACATTGTAGAAAGAACATTGCCGGGGGAAGGAGCATTGTGGTAGAGGCTGCAGCACACACCACGGTGTTGGTGAGAATGCTCCTAGAGCTAGACAGGAGTGGGGAGCAACCTTCGCCACCCAGCAGCCTGCAGCCAGGAGTCACTGGAACACTGCCAGGCAAAGAAGGCACTTCACCTGCCATCATAAATGGTTATGATTCACCCAGGCTCTGTGGCAAAATGAATATGAGCTCTGCTGCATGCCAGCTGTGTGAGCACAGAGAAGTTGATTGACTTCGCTGGCTCTCATTGCCTTGTCCCTCAATTGTGCTGTGAGTTGCTGCTGCCACTTTCTGTGTAGAGCAAATCTGATAACCTGCAGACGGTGCACACAGGCTGCGCACTTGACAAATGTTGGCTGCTAGGAGATAATAAGAGTTTCACTTATATGATGTGCTCCATTTTTTTGAACTAAAATATAAGGTCACTTTTCACTTGTTACAGTTGAAAGGGTCTTTGGCCCCTATCTTGCCTAGCAGAAGATTGATTTCCCCTCCTGTCAGATGCCTCTTCTTCCTGGGTAAATTGCAGTCTCCCTCCCCCAAGTGCTTACTCTTGTCAGAATCAACCCTTCTGAGATTTTATTGTTAATTTATTTTAGAGATTTATTTTCTTTTCATTTGAAAGAGTTACAAAGAGAGGAGAAGAAGAACAAGAGGAAAAAGAAATTAGGCTTTCTTGTGCTGGTTCACTACCCAGATGGTTGCAACAGCCAAAACTGGGTGGGCCTTCCATGTGGATTTAAGGTGGTCATTTTTCTTTCTTTTTTCTTTAATTTTAAACTTTAGATGATATTTACGCAGTTGATCAGGTGGAAAGAATGGAGGGTTAGGGAAAAGTTGGTGTGATCATTGTTTCCAAGTTTTCTATTTCTTCTTCCTGTTTCCAGGGAATGGGGGAGATAAGGGGAGAAGTCATACCCAGCCTTTCCACCACCCCAGTACCCAGGGATGGGGAATGGCCATCCAGTATCAACCCAGGGTCCCAGTGTAGCTCATGCACCAAGGATTCTGTCCAGGTGGTTTCGATAGTTCTGAAATGCTGTTGATTTGCCGATCTAAGGATGAGAAAACCCTACCAATGTCCACTGGCTGACATAGTTGACCTTAGAGTTTCAATTCGTCCAGATTTTTGCTGTAATTGTTTGGCTGGGGTAGTTGTCCAATGTGTTCCACTCTCCTTCCTCTGCTGTGCTATTGGATGTCCTCTGCAGGCCCTAATGGGCTGGGTTGCCATATCCTCCATGTGCTAAGAGACCTTCTGTTCATTGCTCTGTCTTTTCCAGTGAGGAGGACCAGTTCTTGCAGGTGTGTCCTAGGACCTGAATCAGGTGATCCAGGCCCTGCTGGATTCCCTGCCTCCAGGGCTCATGGACCTGGCACCCGAGGTAGTCAATTTTCATTAACAGGTGCAGGAGCACACTGACTTGGTCCCTCCTCTGATGCCTTTCCAGGCTACCAGCAGAGCTGGAAGGGGAGTAGACCAGCCTAGACTTGAACCAGTATCCATAATGGCGTGCTGGTGCTGCAGGTAAAGGGAGGTATAACCTGTTATGTCTTGGTGCTGGGCCCCCTCCTGGGATTTTATTAGATGCAGGTGTGTCACCTGGGAGCTGGTAGAGCTACCCTCAGCCCACCTCTGACACACAAGGCTACTTGAAAACCCTGATGGGCTGAGTTCTGGCTCTTCTCCCTTTCCTCCTGGAGAGCTCCTTTGGGAGGCCTTGCATGTCTTTCTGCTTAGGTGCTTTCTCTGTGTAATCTGAATTTCTCAGGTATTTGAATAACCTTGAGATTGACACAAGCATCGATCAAACAGCTTTTTCAATAAATGGTGCTGGAACAATTGCATTCTCACATGCATAAAAATGAATATAGACATAGCCCTTATACCCTCCACAAGAGTTCACTTAAAACAGATCACAAACCTAAATGTAGAGCACAAAGCTATAAAGCTTCTAGAAGATAACATAGATGAAAATCTAGATGACCTTGGGCTTTAATGGTGGCTTTTTTTTTCTTTTAATATTTAGTTCATCTATCTGGGACATGGAGGGAGCTAAAACCATGTTCACTTTACTGTTGTGCTGCTTATTTTTGTCATGTGTTTTTGTGTTTTTTCTTTTGTTTAGATTTTGCTTACTGGGGGATGGTGTCATAATATAGTGGATAAAGCTGCTGTCTGTGGCTCCAGCATGCCATATGGATGAGTTTGAGTCCTGGTTGCCCCACTGCTCATCCAGTTCCCTTTTCCCTCCACTGGGAAAGCAGTGGAGGATGGCCCAACTGCTTAGGTTCCTACAACCGCATGCAAGTCCTGAAGAAGCAAGCCCCTGACTTCTTTGGGGAGTTAACGAGCAGATGAGAGATAATTAACACACACACACTCTCTTTCTTTCTATGCCTCTCAGCAACTCAGTCAACTTTTCAAGGAAATATTGATTAAATATTTATTTATTAAAATTTAAATATTTATTTGAAAGCCAGAGTTATAGAGAAGGAGAAATGTACTGGTCTACTCCCCAGAGAGCCACAATGGCTAGTGCTGGGTCAAGCTGAAGACAGGAACCTAGAGTTTCTTCCAGGTCTTCCACATAGGTAGCTGGGCCCAAGAATTTAGATGACTTCTTCTACAAATTTTGTCAGGTCATTAGCAAGAAACTGGATTGGAAGTGGAGCAGCTGGCACATGAAGCCTATGTGGGATGCTGGCATTGCAGGTGGCAACTTCACTTGCTATGCCACAGTACCATCCCCAAGTGATGGCTTTTAAGATATAAAAATCAAAGGCATGATTGACAAAAGAAATGATGATAAAGTTAACATTCATTAAATAAATAACTCCTGATTTACAAAAGATAATGTTCAGAGGATGAAATGACAAATCACTGGCCAGAAGGAAATATTTGCAAAAGATGTATTTGATGGAAAATTATTACCAAAACTTTGACTGGAACTTAAACATCTCAACAATAAGAAGACAATTTGGTTTAAAAAAACGGGCTGAGGACTTTAATACACACCTCATCAAAAAGGATTTGCAGGTGACAAATATGCTTCATGTCATATGTCATCATGGAAGAGTCAATGAACATGAAATGCCACCACTCCTTTGTTAGAATAGCCAAAACTCAGGACCCTGATAATACCAGATTCTGGAGAAGAACCACAGGAACCATCTCTGCTGGCGGAAACACAAAGTGGTGCAGAAATGTTGGGGGACATTGTGGCAGTTTCTTGGAACACAGATGTATTCTTGGGCTCGTTGTGGTAGCCTAGAGTCTTCGCCTTGCATGTGCTGGGATCCCATATGGACGCTGGTTTGTGTCCCGGCAGCCCTGCTTCCTGCTTGTGGTCTGGGAAAGCAGTTAAGGATGGCCCAGAGCTTTGGAACTCTGCACTTGCGTGGGAGACCCAGAAGAAGCTCCTGGCTCCTGGCTATGGATCGGTGCAGCTCAGGCTGTTACAACCACTTGGGGAGTGAATCAATGGATGGAAGATCTTCCTCTCTGTTTCTCCCTCTTTCTGTATATCTGATTTTCCAATAGAAATAAAATAATCTTAAAAAAAAAGAATGTGTTCTTACCATGCTGTTCAGTCATTCAGCTTTTTGGTGTTTATCCACAGGGCTTGAAAACCCATATAACCCAAAATCTGGCACACAGATGTTGAAAGCAGTCTTAGTCATAATCTCTGAAATGTGGGTGCCCTTTAGGAGATGAAAAAATAAACAGTGATGCATCTGGGCCATGAATGATTATGTAGCATTGAAAAGAACTGTCAAGAGAAAGGCCTCAAGGACCTTAAATGCATCTTATTTTTTATTAACCAACTTATCTATTTATTTGTTAGAAAGACATACAAAGAGGGAGAGATAGATCTTTCATCCATTGGTTCACTTCCCCAAAGGCTGCAACAGAGAGGGGTGGGTCAGATCAAAGCCAGGAGCCTAGAGTTGCTTCCAAGTCTCCCATGTGGGTGCTGAAATCTAAACACTTGGGTTGTCTTCTGCTGATTTTCCACGCCATTACCAGGTATTGGAAGTGGAGCAGCTGGGTCTTGAACCAATGCCCATATGGGATGTTGGACACTGTAGGCAGTGGCTTAGCTCTCTGTGACACAGCTCTGGCCTCCTAAATTTATCTTATGACATGAAAGGAGCAAATATATAATCTTTGAGAACTGTGGAGATAATATAAAGATAAGGGTTAGTAGTACAAGAGGGATGAATGGGTAGAGCACCGAACTTTGGAGGGTGAAGTTATTCTGTGTGATGCCATTCTGGTAGATAAACATGTTATAGGGCATACACAATGGTCAGAACCCATAGACTGATGCCAGCTGTAATCTGTGGAGTCTGGGAGACAATGAGGTGTCCATAGAGGTTCGTGGATTGTAGCAAGCATACTTCTGTGATAGGGATGCTGGTTGTTGTGGAGACTATGCATGTGTGGTGGCCAAGGCACTACAGGAATTCTCCACACCTTCTTCTCAATTTTGTTATGAACATGAAAGTAAAATCTGTATCCCATGTGTTTTGATGTTTTTATTTCAGTTTGGTTGCTTCCAGATAATCTTTATTCTCTAGTAGAATTCATCACGTGCTCATGAAGTATATGATGGCATCATTTTCCCCCTCCAAAAAAAGACAGATATTATGTAAAAGGGCAAGAAACATGCTCTCTAGTCCTAGTTTAACTATTTTGTCATAATTGCATGTCAATGTTTCAGATTTTTTTCTATATTTCTCGACATAATTATGTGATTTTCTTTATTCATAAATGATTATACTAACTGATGTTTCAAAGTTGAGACATCCTTGCATTTTTGAGTGTTTTCACCTGATAATGATACACAATTTTATGTATACTGTTGGACTGTAATTGCTAATTTTTTTGTTGCTAATGCTACGGAATTGATTTGTCCTCACTAAAACAAATATTAAGTTTTGGCTTCCAATGGAGTTGTACTGAAGAAAAAACATTTGAGAAATATTGGGTTATTTTTCCCCACGGGAACACATTCTGTTGTGGAACTGTATTGGTTACATAAGTGGGTTATTACAAAGGATCCTGGAACATACCCCCTTTACCTCTTTTACATATGGGTTCCTGTTCAGCAAATGTTCTTTATTCCTTTACCCTCTGCTCTGTGATCCTTACCAGAAACAAAAACACTATTAAACTTCTGAATTGTGAGATTAAAAAAAAAAACAAAATAAAACACTGGGTCCAGGGTGGTACTATAGTAGATTAAGCCACTGCATATGATACCAGTGTCTGGTATGAGTGCCACGTCAAATCCTGTCTGTTCTACTTTCAACTCAGCTCTCTGTTAACATGCCTGAGAAAGCAGTGGAAGATGAGCCAAGTACTTGGGGTTCCTCTTACCCATGTTGGGGATCCAGATGGAGTTTCAGGTTCCTGCTTGGAACTAGCCCAATCCTGGCCCTTGAGTTTATTTGGGCAGTGAACCAGCAAGTGGAGGATCCTCTCTTTCCCTTACCTCCATAACTCTGCCTTTCAAATAATTTTTTTTTAAGCATTGGCCTCCAGATCTACTGGTCCCGATGCAAATTTGCCTGTTTTGCCACCTAAGCCTTTAGTTACACAAACAGTAGAAGCAGGGAGGTGGATTTGGACAAGCCCGCAAGTCTCCCTACTTGGTGGCTGTGAGGTCCCTATGTGCTTTGTATATGTTAATACCTGTAGGCCTGCTCAAGTGGGCCTTTTTCACAATCAGGAGATTTGTTCCCAGAATATAATTTCACATTGTGTAAAAACAAAATACAGATTGTGAAACAAAAATAAAACAATCAAGAAAAAAAACCACTTCCAATTACCTATGACACATACTGTTCCCTGAAAAACATGACTTCAGAGATGTTAAAATATGAACCCATGTACATCTCAAATCAGTGGGATTATTGCCAATATTAGGTAGTATCTACTGAAGATTTATCACATGCTGGGCATTTGCTCTGAGATTTAATTCTAAGACTAAGGACTAATTCACTTAATCCTTAAAACAGCTCCATGAAGTAGAGTCCATTACACTTGGCAAACATGACTCACACAGGTTATAGGACCTACTGTCAGACAATCAGACTCACATAATTGCATGCCTCTTATTAGACAAGCAATAGCAGTTTCTCAATAGCAACTTCCGTTCACACACACACAGTATAAAGTCTCACCTTACTGGTTACTTCCAGTATACATTATATTGCCAGCTCGCACTGTGAAGCAAAGCATTGGGGTTAGAATGATTTAGTAAGTCCTCTTCAGAAAAGGGCTTTAGTCTACAGCCATAACACCCTGAACGTGCCCTGAACATGCCAAATCTCGTCTGATCTCAGAGGATAAGTAGGGTCTGGCTTGGTTAGTACTTGAATGGGAGAACAGGGCTATGGTGCTGAGGTCCTTGCAGTGAGAAGGGATGGTCTGCCACCATCATACTCTCAGCATGCAGCGGAGAACAGGCTGCCCAGGTTTCTTTTGAAAAGTCTAGTTGAAGGGGCAGGCGTTTGTGGCAGCAGTTAAAACACTACTTGGGATGCCTGTTTTATGTATTAGAGTACCTATCTTTGAATCCTGGCTCAATTCTAGATTCTAGCTTCTGGCTAATGTGTACCCTGGAAGGCAGCAGGTGATATTTAGACATTTGTGTCTCCTACACTCACATGAGAGAGCCAGGTGAAGTCCCTGGCTCCTAGCTTTGGCCTGGCACAGTCCTGGCTGTTGCAGGCATGTGGGGAGTGAATCAGCAGATGGAACATCTTTCTTGTTGTGTCTGGCCCGCAACATATATATAATATACATATATACATATGATATACTCATATTTTTATTACATAAAATATGTTTTAAATATTAAATGTTAGATATATACATTTTAAAGTTTGAGTGCTTCATTTTCTGGCTCTTCCCAGTGGACTTTCTTGGGGCTGGGATCCTTTTATCCTCTGCAAGGTGGTTTTCTCATGACATTGATAACAGATCACTTAGGAATGCACTCAGTTGCAAGTAACAGAAAATCCCAATAAATACACCTTTTGTCTTATTCTCTTTTTCAGTCCTACCTGGTGAGGGTCTATGGAAAAACAGTGCAGCTATGATAAAGGGACACAGTGGTATCAAATCCCAGGCTCATTCTTGGAGTCCCACCATCTTAGCTTGTCAACATGTTGCCTCATGGCTTTAAAATGGTTCCTATACTTCCAGCCATTCTTCTGTGTTCCAGTAGGGACAGGGATGGGAAACAAAAGCTTAATATTTTTATTTAAGAAGAATCTCTGTCCTGGAGAGTTCTTGTAGCTATGTAGCCCACATTGTCCAGTTACTGACCAAGAGTAATGTGGAAACAGTAATAGATTTAGATAATTTATTATGCATTCCCTAAATCTAGGGAATGTGTCTCCTGTCCTGAAGACCAAGGGGACCCCCGACTGACACCTGAATAAAAGTATGAAGAGTAGGTTTGGCAAATAGGTGGAGACATCATTGTACTCTGCCTCTCCTCATGAATAGCCTATCCCCTAATTCCTCCTCCACTCTTCTCTATTTACTTAGGCTTAGAGAAAAAGGCCTAGGGATCAGCATTTCTACAGAATCCTACGTGTGCCTGGGGAGAGACTGAGTTCTTGTTATCCCCGTAGCTTGCCACATGCCGCATGTGGTTGTAGGCACTCAGTAAATATTTGAGTGAATGGATGAATGAATACTGGCCCAGAGCCCATGTGCCTTGGCCACCAGCTCAGAAACCAGCAAGGGAAGATCAGGCCTCCTGTCGCCACGGGCTTGTGCATGCATGTGTGTGTGTGTGCGTGCGTGCAGGCACACTCACAGCTCCTCCCTGCCTCAGATTGAATTACTTATAAACAGGCCTACGCCAACCTGGCAGAGTCTGTGCTTCAGCACAACTGTTCCCACAATTTCCCAAATTCTTTTGATTTGGCCAACTCCAAAAATAAAACAAAGCCCTGCCATCTTCCGCTCAGCATGTCTCTGAAGCCTCTTGCCCTGCTGGAGCAATGGGATCCGGATGTTTGGGACATATCCCTAGTGCCTGCCAATGGGCCCTTCTCCTTCAACATGCTCCTGCCCTGGACCCCAGCCTTCCTCTTGGCCTATCTCTGGGGCTCAGAGCTCCCCCGGCTCTCACTACCCTTGTACCTAATGGGCTATCTTTTATTCCACATCCTGAAATGGAAAACATTTTCTTTCTGTATTTGAGAATCTCGTGAACTCTAAGACAGATGCTACTGAAATGTCTTTGCTCTCTGGATTCTCGGTGAGCTAGTTTCATTGAACTCAATTCTTAGACACCACAATGTGCAGGCCACCTTTCTCTGTTAGTTCACACATATTTAGAGCATCATACAAATAAAGTTTATCTATCTATCTATCTGTCTATCTATCTATCTATCTATCTACCTAGCAGATTAGAGGGTTGGGTTAGGCTTGTCTATCACTTCTGGCCTTTTGTCTAAACTCAAGTGTAGATTAGGCTTTCAAGGTTTCTCTCAACTGTGATGAGGTAGGATAACAGGTGTTACTTTTCTTAATGGGACTGAGGAAATGGAGGCGCTGAGAGGTTAAGGAAGAGGAGGGATAGAAATCCAGTCACACAGCAGCATAGCTAGGACTTAAACTTTAAATTTGTCTGGTGAGCTTCTTATCACAGCACCCTTTCAAGATAGTTTTTCTGACTGTCCAGTGGAGCTGGAGATGGGGACCCAGCCTCTCTCTCCAGGAAGTTTTTTATCCATCTCGTTGTCCTCAAAATGTTAACCCAACAGGGTATGTTCTCCAGCCTTAGCTATGATGAAGAATGCCATAGGGGTGGACCCTAGGACAAAGAGCATCTGGAATGTGGCATCTGAAGGCAGGGGCCTGGCACAGGCAGTGGCTTGCTGAACCCAACACACACACAGTCTCTGCCTCCTCTGTGCCTGAGTTAATGCTTTCCTAATGCCTATTTTTCCAATTGCATGGGCAAAGACCAAGTATAAACCTCTACTGCTGGGAACAGCAACAACCCAAAAGCAATAGCCCCAAGCTGAGAAATTTAGGGACAGGCTTCAAGGTTGCCTGGAATGGCCACTCACCAGAGGTGGGGCTTTCTCACACCTTTTAATCCTTTGAGACTTCAATATCTCTTTCATGAAATGGGTAGGTATATTGCAGCACATGGCGTCTAGATTTTCTTCCATATCTAACAGTATGTCTTTTGGGTGGTGTTTTATGTAGAAATGGCACAGACATAGTTGGTAAACAGAATTTGGGTATTAGATACACTCTTTGTATGCAGAAGATTTGCAGTTTGGAGTCCTGGCAACCCAGCAGTCTGTTAGGTGTAACCTGTGTGCCTCATTAGAGAGAGGTAAGAAGGGTAACAGTTACAGATGAAGTGCTTAGTGTGGGCTGGGTGTGACGTATTCCTCCATTTTATTTGATCTTCACCATGAACCTATGTGGTAGGACTTGATCCATGGTTCTGTCAGGCTCCTCATTTCTTGTTCCGTCTATAATACTGCACTGCTATCAAAGGCATTTTACATTTACTAAGCATTGATGATGTATCGGATATTTATGCAAGTAAATTAAATAAAGTGTTTCATTGAATCTGTGCAGTGATGCCTAATGGGTGAATAAAAGATCCTTACTCCTTGGCTGTGGAAACAGAGAAATGACATAACTTACCCAGGGTGACACTGTGAAGGAATGACAGAGCCTGCCTGCTCACCCAGTTCTGCTGGGTTGCCGACCCATGATCTTAACTGCTGGGTACTGCCACCCCTTCTGTACTATACTAGTTGCTACTGTCCCTCAGCACGTTGTCAACACAGGGGGCTTAAAGATAATCTTAAGACCACTTGCCTCAAAATGTCCTGGTGCTCTTGATAAAACTGTAAATACCTAACCTCTTCTCCTGATTTCCTGATGGTGACTCACTGGGAGTGGAACCTGGGAATCTGTATTCTTAAACTTTCCAGGGAGTCCTTTGCCTACTCAAGTGTGGGAACCAATCACTTAGAATATGAATAGATCTTTAAAACTGTCATCAAGTACACTTTGTGCTTTTACGTGAGATAAATCTCAAGTCTCAATTTGCCAAGAGCAGTTTATGCTGCAGGCATAGAAAATAAAGACAATCAAGCCGTCTTTCCATTTGTACTAAATGTTCACTGTGCCTCTGTAGGGTTTGAAGGGGAGGCTTGGGTGTCATTTCTTGCCTGAAATTTTCTGTGGAGGAGGAATTCATGAGTTGCTTGGCTATGTGATTTTGGCACAGGGTCTCTGAGGCTGTGACTGGGCTATGAACAGGAGGCACAGTTATATGAAGGCTTCGCTGGGGCTGGGCTCCAAAGTCCACTTGCAAAAGAGCTCATTCACGTGAGTGTTGGCAGGGGACCCAACTCCCGTTCTCATAAGTGTTTTCTGCTAGTTTCTTGAGTCTCCTACAGAGTGAGGGGTCTAAAGGAGAGTGGGGGAACAGAGGTGAAGATCTGCTTAAGATGCCTGCATGTTGTATTAGAGTGCCTGGGCTGGAGTTCCAGCTCCACGTACACTTCTGGTTTCCTGCTAATATGCATCCTGGCAGACAGCAGATGATGGCTAACATAGTTGAGTCACTGGGGGACTCAGATCAAGCTCCTGGCTCCTGGCTTTGGCTTGGCTCAGCTCTGGTTTTTGTGAGCCAGAGAGAACCAGTAGATGGGAGATCTATACCTGTTTGTCTTTTTCTCTCTGCCTGTTAAACATTAAAAAAAGAACAAGAAAGTAGAGAGCTGTGATGACTTTCATGACATGGTATTGCAAGTTATACACCATCATTTCCACTTTATTCCATTCACCAACATAAAGCTACTCAAATGGAGGAAAATTAGCTTCCAAATTTTTTAAGGGAAAGAATAAAAACAATTTATGAACATTTGAAAAACAGCACATTCCACCCTCTGGCCACAAACTATATCCCTCTCACATGCAAAATATACTCATCTTTTCCCAGGATTCCTGAATCTCATTAAATTACAGCATCAGCTTGAATCTCAGAACTTTTTCCTCTAAGTTAGGAGCAGATGAGGTTCCTCAGGTGCAATTTCTTAAATTCATGAATTCTGAAGTATAATCCCCCAGATATGAAACAGCCTGGGAGCACTCAGGCTCATAGTGTTATGATGGGACAGGCAGAAGATAACCACTCTCAACATTTGTGCTCAAAAGTAGGGAAAATGAGATCCATCCCACTGACACAAGTCATACTCTCTTTGAGACACACCCATGAACTTCTGCTGAAATGGCAGAGGGACTACATCCTTGAGTTTCTTAGATGGTCTTTTGTTTAAGGGTGTATGTTAGGCACACACTTAAGCTTTTTAGAAGAGTATTTAGCTGATGGAAGATTCTGTCTTAGAGCTTTCTGGTCACACCCCTGGCTGGATGTTATGGTCTTGTTTCCCTTAAATTGATCATTGCATGGAACCTATCTGTCAATGCTAACATAGGTTGTCATATTTTTATAAATATTTACTTTTATTTTTTAGAAGGCAGAGTTACAGTGAGAGAGAGGTGGGAGGGGAGATTAATTTTTCAACTTCTGATTCTCTCCCCAAATGGCAAGGGCCGTGCCAGACCAAAACCAGAAGCCTGGAACTTCATCCACATTGGTGACAGGGGCCTAAGGACTTGGACATCTTCCACTGCTTTCCCAGGTGTATTGGCAGAGGAGTTGGATTGGAAGTGGAATGGATGGGGCTTGAGCCAGTGTTCATATGGCTTGCTGGAGTTGGAGACAGTAGCTTTACTTCTGGTGCCATGATACTAGCCTGGGATGTCATCTTGAGTGTTTGAAAATGTCAAGACCATCAAGCCCTAGTTCCTTCATGTTTAATAGCTCTTGTCATGCTGCCTGTCTCTGCTCACATTTTACTGTGAACATCAAGGAGAATCAATATGGTGCCTTTGGCATATAGCTTAGAAACCTTAGCTTGGTTCAGTGTGACTGCCTGTGGCAGTGTTGCTAGTCTTGACTCCAGTATCCCAGAGACTCCTCCTTTCCTCCACTTTGCAGTCAGGATTTTCTTACTCTCCCTAATTGTTCTTTCTGCAATCTCCTGAAAAGTCATCATGCTCCATCATCATGCTCCTTAAAGGTCAAAGCCCTTTAAGTTTCACTGTCTGCCTCAAACTCTTTCCAGCTTTGGCTTCCTGCTTGTTCTAAAGCCATTTCCATGTATTTGTTGTGACGGCACCTTGTTTCTGGTACCAACATCTGTACCTATTGATGCATAACAAATTACCCAACAATTTTGCAGCTTCAGGTAACATTTTAATCTCACCAGTTACTGAAGGCCAGATAGCCAGAAATGATATAGCTGGATGGTTCTGTTTCAGGGTCCTTTGTGAGGTTGCAGCCAAGATATTGGCTAGAATTGTGGGAACCATTTCCAAAATGGTTCCTTCATGCTGCTGTTATGGACGGACTCTGCCTCACTACATATATTTCTCTACAGAGCTTCAACATTTTTTTTTCCAGTATGGCAGCTGGCTTCTCCTTGAGTGAGTGACTTAGAGATGAGACAGGCCAAAGAGGAAGCTGTAGAGCTGTTTAGTCTTGGAAAAGAGATATCAGAACTTCTGCCACATTCTATTGAGCACACAGGCTGATACAAGGTAGGAGGGCATTGCTCAAAGATGTGAATTCAGGAGATGTGCAGCCTATACTGCCATTGACTCAACTCTCTATGTACAATATCGCTATGTATCACACTATGAGAAGAAGTGATGGGAAGTGAAATTTTGCTATGTTTTGAGAAGAGAGTCTTGGTCTCATACATAATGTTGGCAGCATTCATTCTTTGTTATTTTTACTCATAGTTTGTCATTTCCCAGGATCTAAGCATGAGCCTATGAGGGAGGCTGGCCAGGAGACAAATCCAAGTGGCAGATGCCATGTCGCAATTGGAACCACCCTTCCTCTGAGCACACAGCCTTGGATAGGCCCTGTTCTTCTGTCCAATTCCCTGCTGTCCTAGGGTGAGATCTTTCTTAGGAGTTCCCCTCAGCCTGTCATGATGACATCCATTTCTGGTGGGACTCCAGGGCATCCCAGACACATGTCTAAGTCACTAGCTGAGTATAGAGTTCAGACTCAGGCTAGGACTTCTCCGAAAAAACAACAATCAAGATAATGAAACTGACTTAGGGGAAGCAGAAAATGTCCTGGAAATGGTCTGTGCAGACCCAGTGTCCTCTCAGCCTACAGTGGCAATGGCCACACCCCTGGGGTAGAGAAGCTAGCAGGCACACTTAACCAGTCAGAATCCACTCTAACTGCTCAATACTGATCCTTTGCACCTGTGTCCAATTCTTGGTTGATTGTTTCTTTGTGGCTTCCTCCTTAAGAATTAATAATTTCTAGCTTTTCTTTCAGCTACATCTTTTTGGAATTGTGTGTGTTTTACCATGATAGAATTTGATTGCACCCTTAATTAGGCCTCAGATTGCATCTTTACCTAGGTCTATTACACTAAGGTATAATATCAAAGATGGTAATTCTAGAAGTTCTGAGGAGATACAAAGCCATAACTCACCCATCATCATGTTAATAATAGGCACAAGCAATTGGAAGGTGTGTGTTCATTTTTCCAAGGGGGGATAGACACATCATGGTGATGAGTATCACCCTGCTGAGACATGATGTGAACCTTTTCTATGGGTAGAACTGTCATGACTGCATTGGAGAAACCACACCTGAACATGTGCATCAGGTGTGATGAGGAACCTGCCAACAGTCATCAGAAGCACTGGTCAACACCCACTTCTGCTGAGTGCCCTGGGATACAGTAGTGCAGTGAGGGAAGATCTGGCCTACTGAAACTGCTGGGATTATTTTAATTTCATAGATGTGAAACTGAGCAACTTGAAGGCACAGGGACTCTTGCATCTCTTTCTCTCATCATCTTTTCTCACCTGAAATTGAGACTTTCAATTAGAAAAAACCAGAGCCCATTGCAGGACTTGATATCTGAGACTATGGTTTGCAGTAACAGGAGAATCTATGTCAGAAAACCCTAGATGAGTATATCTCAGGGAAGACTTGCCTACCTGATCAAAACACTGTAAACTGAAGGAGAGTTGTTTTTCCCTGTCCTTAAAAAATGCCTCATGTAGGTGCTTTCTTGTAGAAGCTGGGTGGAGGCAGAGGTAAAGTTTTGCTCTAAACTGGAGCAGGTATGACACAGCAGGAAGAATGCAAGCAAGAAAGAGATGGTTCATTAGTTGAATGCATGAGACAGGAGCAAAGGCTCAGAGCCAGTCTGTCAGGCAGAGGTCACAGGAGTGTGTGCCCCAGTACATGGAATGTAGTAATAAGCGAAACTTGACGTGTAGCGTGGAGAGACAAACATGATGTCAGAGAGCTGGACCCCTGATGTGATAGTTCTAACAAAGGCACTGTATACATGGAGTGTGAAATTGATAATCTGAGGGTAACCAGAGTAGAACATTTGAAGGATGAAAAGATAAAAGAATGATAATGATTTCTGCTAAGTTTGCTATGTTTTGCACATTGGTTGACACCATCAGAACACTTTATGTGTAATCCACCATGTAATTTTCATTATAATCTTAAAAGGCACAAAACTATGATTGCTTCCATGTTATAGATGAGGAAGTCAATGTTAAGAAGGATTAAGCCATATTTTCCAGTAATGTTTAGATGAAAAACTAAGTGAGACTTCAGACTCAGGGACTCTTCAGGATGTAAGGTCTTATGGACTGAAATATCACTTGTGTAAAATGTAGATTATTTTTTCTAGGGCTGGCAATATGGCATAGTGCGTTAAGTCCCCATTTGCAATATTGGCATTCCATAAGAGTGCCAAATTCAAGCCTCAGCTGACCTGCTTCTGATCTAGCTCCCTGTTAATGTGCCAGGGAATGAAGGTGGCAAGGTTGACCCAAATGTTTGGGTCCCTGCCATCTATGTGGCAGATGAGGCTGGGACTCTTGGCTCTTGGTTTCTGCCTAGTTCATCCCTGGTTGCTGCAGCCATTTGGGGAGTGAAGTAGTGGATGATTTCTCCCTGTGTGTGTCTCCAATCTGTCTCTCTCCTACTGTCTTTCCATTCTGTCTTGCAAATACAGAAATAAATAAATCTTAAAAAGATTCCATTTATTTGGTACTGCGTAAAGGCAGAGAAATGACTGACTGCTAGCTGCCCAGTCATTTGCTAAGGGTGCGAATGCATTTGCAGTGGTGGTGGCAGTTGTGGGCTTATGGAGATAGATGCTATCATATTGGAGATTGCGATGGTGATGAAGGAGGGCTGTGGCTTTAGGCTGATATGTGCCTTAGGCACAAGTGGATAGACACGTTAGGACACTTTCACTGGCAAATGAAGGGAGTAAATTAACCTCATGACTTGGAAGCATGTGGATGATAGTTTCAGGCAGGGGTGTAGCCAGAAGCTCAAACTAGACAATTCGGGCAACTTCTGTGTCTGTCATCTCTGGGTTCTGCCATGGGTGTCTGCTACAAAGTGAGAAAGGCAGCTGACTGTCAATACAGATCTCTGTCTTTTTGTTTTTACTTTCTGGGTAGAGAAGTGCCCTTGATCTCTCTCTAACATTACTTTTCAACACATGCCAGGGCTCTGATGGACATTTCTGGATCGTATGCCCGCCTCTGGATGAACCAATATTAGGCACCGTGACCGACCCAGGCTGCATGACTGCTTCTCCCAGTGATGGAGGTAGGTTTAGATATGGTGTGTGAAGGGCAGTTCCCAGTGGAAATTTGACTCTTGAAAACAACATAAAGAGCCCATCTCAGCACATCCTAAACATTCCTAGAGAGGTCAGGTCCTGATGCCAATGGCTTCATAAAAGTAGAGTGCTTCAAGACAAAGACGTTATAATATACAGAGCTGATCCTAGAGAGAAAAGAAAGAGGAGTAGCAGAGGAGGTGGAGGAGTGGTGAACAGCAAGTAAAGACACACTACAGCTATGTGGATTGTTCCATGGTGAGTTATTTTATTTGTTCATATATTTCCTCCACAAATTTTTGTATTATGCCATACTGTTGCATTTTAAGGGGTACATTGCAATATTACAATACATTTACATGACAGAAATGTGAGCATGCCAGATGACTAGCTTTTCTATACGTCCTTAGCTTTGTTTTTTTTTCTGCTCTAAATCTTCATACAGGACATAACTCAGTATTGCAAGCTATAGTCATCCGACTATACTGCAAACACTGGAACCTGTTGTGTTCACCCTGCTGTGTTTCATAAAAATTTCTTCATTGAAAGAGAGCAACCTTCTCTTCACTTATTTACTGCTTAAACAATCCCAGTAGCCAGGACTGGGCCAGAATGAATTCAGGAGCCAGGGACTCAAGTTGAGTCTCCCAAGTCAGTAGCAGGGACCCAAGTACTTGAGCAATCATCTGCTGTGTCCCAGGGAGCACATTAACAGGAAGTTGAGTCAGAATCAGAGTAGCCAGAACTTGATCAAGGCACTCCAATATGGGATGTTAACATCCCAAGCAGACTAATCCCCCCCGCCAGATGTCTGTCCTACTGTGTGCTTTAGTTTGTACTATCCAACCTCCCTGTACCCTCACCATTCCCAAGCTCTAGTAATTCACTCTTTAAAATTAGATAATATATGTACATATGCGTGCATATAAACATGCATATATATTGATATACATATTTAACTTTCAAATATGAGACAATACATAGTATTTATCTTTCTGTGTATAGAAAGATAACATTATCTCCAGTTTCATCGACTTTGCTGTAGATGTTAGGATTTTATTTCTCTTTATGGCAGAATAGTATTCCTTTGGACATTTAGGCCACATTTTCTTTTTTAAAAAAGGCTTTTTTCACTTGAAAGGTAGAGTTACAGAGAAAAGGAGGGATAGAGAGCTGTCTCTGTATTGGCTGGAGCTGGGCTGGTTGGAAACCAGGAGCTGAGAGCTTCCTCTGGGTATAGGGGCTCAAGGTCTTGGGCCATCCTTCACTGCTTTCCCAGGCCATCAGTAAGGAGCTGGATCAGAAGTGAGCAACCAGAACTTGAGTTGCCACCCAAATGGGATGCTTGTGCTGCAGGCAGAGGCTTAACAGCACAGTAGGCCACATTTTCTTTGTCCACTCATTGCTCTAGACACCTAGGTTACTCCATAGCTTGGCTATTGTGAGGAGTGCTACAATGAAAACAGTTGTGCAGATACCATTTTTCATGTTCTGACTTCAATTCCTTTTGATCTATAGATGAAGGATAGTTGGGTCATTTGGTAAATCTGCTTTCAGTTTTTTTTTTTTTGAGAATTCTCATATTCTTCTCTAAAATGGTCTATTGTGAGCTCTAACTTTAAAATGACATACAGCGATGGAGAGCAGCACCAAAGAGCAGAGTGGCCCTGGTGGAATAGTGACAAGAAATCTAAATCTCATGGTAAGCTCCCATTCAAAGAGGGTGACATTCCAATCACAATTATAAGTCCTTGGGGGCTTCTGTTTAGCAAACAGAAAACTGTGCAAGTGTAGCTTCACTGCATGGGCAAAGCAAACTTATAATGAAAAGAGAAATCAAGCCAGAAATGGAGGAACAAATCATGCAGAGACCCAAGGCCATTGACAGACCAGGATGGTTCAGTTAATGGCTATGTCCTTCTTCCCGCTATTGGAAGATTGCTAGTTTTTAGGGTTGAAACTGCACCACTGTAACTGAGGTATACATGTCCAAGGCAATTGTTGAAGTCCTATTCTCCTCATCTGCCATTGGCTTAAGGACAGGCACAACCTGACTTTTGACCAATGAGATGTGAGGATTGGTCTACCAAGGTGTCTGAAAATGGTCTTTGCTTCTGAAAAGAGAGGCGAGGAGGCAACAGCTCTTCTTTTACTGCTGGACATTGCTGAGGTTGAAATAGCAAAATCTATTTTGTGAGTGTGAAGGGACTAAATTGATAATCCAAGGTTGGCAGAGTGAAGGGATAAATCTGAATGCTTGAAGGTGAAGTCTAGCCTGAAGTTCCTCTTGCTAATACTTATCATTTATTGAGACAGTTTTCCTTCCTGTTTAAACCTTGTGAGTCTAAGATTTCTGCTCCCTGCCATCCAGGGTGTCTTGGCTGGCTCAATGCTCCCGAAAGATGAGGAGACCAGATAAGGAAGGGGACAAGAAGCCGAAGTGGGTGCAAGGAGCTGACCAGATGACTCACATCCCGAGGTGTGGAAAGAACTTTCCGGTGATATTGGGGAGCCACCGTCAGGAACTCTTAAGTAATCATAAAGAATGAAAGGTGGTGCCAGAATCAGGAACTGGGCAGAGATTATCCTGATTCTCATAATGGGAAAAGAGATTGTTTCTGGAAACTCCACACGAGTAAGTTTGAGGTAGATCCTTGGCAACAGGGAAGCAGGATGGATTAAGGAGCAGATGGTGGGTGAGCATTGCGGAAGGAATGCGGTGGTCAGTTGAAAGCAAAATGACTTCACTGAGCACAAGTTATTCCAAACTAACCTCATTTCCTCTTTTGATAAGGTTACTATGTTTGTGAATCAGGTGTGCGCCCTAAACATTGTGGGCCTTGATTTCAGTCTAGGGTTAACAGCTTCTCTCATGGTTTCCTTGTGGCTAAGATGGTGAAATGTGGGTTGGATGAGAGCAGTGGTTTTGTGTATTTGCAGCTGGCTTAACAGCTGAATCCAAAGTGTTGAGTATTGGATGGATGTCACAGCCCATGTGCTGAACTCTATCCGGGTGGTAGGGAGGAAAGTCACACATTGGCCTGGGCCAGGGAGTTTGGCTGGGAGAGCAAGTTTAACACTCTGGGTGAGACAACTGAGGAATGGCAGGAAAGTGCTAGTGCAGCCTTAGTCTGTCTTCTCAGGGACTCTGTGTAAATCAGAAAGGAGACCAGGTAGGTGCTGGACGAGCTGGAAGTGAGAGAGCTCCAAATAGAAAATCAGAGAGGTGGATGCAGGCAGAGGCTGACTTCAGGGGAGTACAGTGGCAGTGTGTGCATGGAATCCTGATCCACACTAGTTCTCCTTGCTTCCATAAGTGGCTGTGTCTAATTAATAGCAATGAGTGAGTGCTAAGGGCTTCATCCTTGAACCTGTCTCATTTCCCTCCCTCCCGCCTTGCTGAAAACTCAGGAAGGCATGCAGATCAAAGGTGCTGATGTCACAAATCTGGGAGGGAGAGTTAATACTAGAGGTGACAGAAGGAGCATCCTGAATAATCATGACAGACTAAAGTGCTGAGTCAAAAGCAATAAGATAATATTTAGAGGCTTGAGTGTAAAGTCCAGCATTTTCATGAATAAAACAAATGGCAAAACTTGGAGTAGAGGAGATGGCCTTGGCAGGAAGTCACATGAAAAATCTCTGTGGCTCTTAAATGACCACCAGTTCAGACCCAGCCAACAGCATGATGTGATTGCTAAAATCCGACACAGCATGGGATAGAAGTATTAATAGAAATCCAGTGTTCTTGGGAAGGAGGGGTCTCTGTGTATTTTTAGTCAGATGACATCTGGGATATCATAGTCAATTTTGGGCACCAGATTTTGGGCAGGGCATTGCCAAATTACACTGTGCTGGAGAGAGTTTTCGCAATTATGTTCCGTGAGGGAGGGGGTTGATGGATCAGGGAGCACTGCGCCTGGAGAAGCAAAGCGAGAGGATTTATGAGAGATGTGTGTGATGTAGAGGAGAAAGTTTGTTCATCTTCTGAGAGAGAAGTGGGTCCACAGAGTGCGAGATTTACAGACTTTTCAAAAAAAGTTTTTTTAAATGGTCATTATAATCAAGGGAAATAGTGACAACTGCATGCCACTAACACCAGCAGGGCATTGAGTCCCAAAAGCAAGAGCTTATGGGTGAGTGAGTCAAGAGTTTGGTGACCTGGATCAGGCAATTGTATAAAACCATCAAGAAATTGTATATATCTGAAGCACCTAGAAGCTTACCAGATAACTATACCTCTCCTGAAGTAGCAGAGGCAACTTCTGCCTTCCCAGCTCTGCTACTTGGACTCAGGGCAATTAACAGAATGCTGGAGGTGGCCTTGGGGTCCCTGTCTGCAGGGACCATGTAGACATCTATAAGCATAAGGTGACAGGGAAGACTGGGGACCCCAGCAACCCTTCCAACTAGCACATTGTACCCATCATATCCCCATAAGGAACTTGAAGTTGCTGCCTGAGAACACACTCAACATAGAATGTGTCTTCATACAGACTCAGCTGGTGGCTGTGGTTGACTATACCTTCCACGGATGTCTTCTCAGAGCTATCCCTGCAGATCCCTGTAAGGATGTGGGGTTGTGACCCAACTCCATACACCCAGAGTGACTCCACACATGTGAGGTCTCAGGGAAGACAGGGTTTCAGCTTAGAGAACTGCCTCAAGTGGGTTTTTGCTCTCTGTCCTTGTCATCTGCCTCTGTAAGGTAAGGGTTCTTGCCTGGTGTCCCAAGGGGGCATTCTTTCCCTGCAGACACAGATTCTGTAGAATGGAGTCCCACCATCATGTTGTTTTCCTTTTTCCATTCTTTTCCTGTGATCATCTGAAGTGAATGTAAGCATGGCCACTTTTTGTGCTGAATTTCATCATGGGCCAAGGAAGGTGATTTTTGTTTTTTTCTTTTTCTATAGGTATGCATGACACACCAGGAAGGGTCCCACCCTTTGGCTTATTTTAAGATATGTTTTAAAGGCAGAATGACACACAGAGAGTGAGAAAAAGAACAAGATTTTCAGTCTGCTGGTTCATTCCTCAGATGGCCACAATGACCAGGGTTGGGCCAGGCTGAAGCCGGAAGCCTGTGACTCCATGCAGGTTTTGCACATGAGTGGCAAGAACCCAAGCACTAGGGCTGTCTTCTGCTTCCCATCGCATTAGCAGGAAGCTGAAGAGGAAGGGGAGCAGCCACAATTTGAACCAGCACTCATGCGGAATACTGGCATTGCAGGAGGTAGCTGAATTTACTGTGCCCTGATGCACAATCTTGTCCTTACCCTTTTCATCATAATGGGACTGAAATGATCAGGCTGTAGGTCCTAAATTGACAACATCAATTAAGATGATTCTAATTTCTTTGTGCTCCAACAAAAATATCAAGATTTCTCCAGTTAATCGGGGATCACCTTCCAGTTGCCTCGAGGGATTGTTGTTGAACCCTGGGCTGGTTGTGCTGCCCAATGGTTTCTGCAACCTCCACTAGGTGGGGAAAAAGAGCGGTTATGAAATGTACTAAGCCCCAAATCAAAAACACAGTGTAAAGGGTAAAATCCAATTCTGAATGGAACTCGCAAACTTGAGAAGTAATTTAAGGGAACCACATTAAATGCTAGCATGTTTAATGGGGCCCATGTGTCCTGAGCAGAGAAAGAGAGTGCGAGAAATGGAAGAGAGGAAACCAGGGAGACAATATGTCTGTGTGACTTGTTCTAATTAGGGCCCGGCGCTGCTGAGGATCATTCATTATAATTTGGTTAAATCTTCAGCCTGGCCAAGGCACCTCTGCTGAGTGGTGTAAAACAAAGGGCTCTGTGGCAAGTGGGTGAGTGGCTCTCCCTTGGAGGTGCGGGCCCAGGGTTGTACATCACTCGCCTGCCAGCTCTTCTTTATGACTCCAACGTGGGGCTCCAGCTAGCAGATGTCTGCACATTTCGGGGAGGAGGGGAGGAGAGTCAAGGGAGGGAGGCTTCTCTCCCAACCCCCGCACTCATTGTCTCCAACTTGTCTGTCCCTTAATTCAGTATCTCTGTCTGCTGTTGGCGTACGATGGGAAGAGTTCAAAGGAGGAAATCAAAACAATCCATAGATCAGAGCCTGGGAGTGATCTGTGTGGCACCCAGAAATCACCAGCACTCTTCTGGCTCCCCTTTGAAATGTGGACGACCGACAGCGATGATTTAGTGGGCCGGGCTGACGCTCACACCCGCAGCACGTGGGTTGCTTACTGGGGGTTATTATTATTATTTTTCTCTTCAAAGGAGAAGGTAGCCAGAGGCTTGAAGGGATGTGGGTGGTGTGGGGTCAGGATCAGGTCTGTTCCAGGCCAGAGTTGTTGTTTGTAGTTCAAGGCTAAAGAACTTGAGGTGAGGGTGTCACTCGCACTCTACCAATGAGCACATAGGCTTTGGGTTTTGGACACTGCAGCCCCGTCTGTTTGGCATGGATGCCTCAGGCTTCCTACCAAACCCTCAAAATTGGGAGGATGCCATTGGCTTTTTTTTTTTTGCTGCCACTTTGTATCCTGTCCCTCAGCCAACCAGCTGGTCTGTGGTGATAGGAGCAGAGCTTCTGGCAGCCCACGAGGCATCTTTAAGGTCAAGGTGTCTCCTCTGCAGACCAGATCAGAGCTTGGCCAGACCCATGGTGCCTTCGTTAGACCTGACATGGCCTAGACTCAGGCACATGGCATGTCAGTTAAAATACAGGTGGGATTTCTACATTGGCTTACCCTCCTACCAGGTGCCTCTGTGGAATATTCTGATGGTACATTAATTGGTGTCAGTCCTGAGGAGGTACAAAGCCATGAACCCAAGATATCATGTTAACTACCTGGATATCAGGGCTGCTGCTGGTCTATGTCTGGGTCTGTTGAATCTAGGGAGGAATAACTACATATTTCAGCTCCACCTTCACCCCTGGCTAGTCTATTAGCCATGGTAAGGACCAAGGACAGACATTGGTAAAGACCAATGGATCAGTCAGAGGGACCCACCCAGGACCAATGGAAAACAGAGGTGTAGAAATTCCTAAATGCAGAATAAATGCTTTGCAATGTTTCTTCCTCCTTCCCCACATCCAGCTGGGCTAGATGTCCCTGTATGTGCTATCTGGCTGTTTAATAATGCCTGCTTACTGCACAGCTGTTAAGTGAGCCAGGGCAAGTGCTCACTTTTATAACCCAGTCCCTGTTATAGTCCCAGAGTCCATCAGCCCTTGTCTCTTTGCCTTCTACTGTCTTGGCTCTGACTGAACTGAATAATTGTCGTTTGATTCATTGATCACCTTCTGTGTGCTAAAGCTGGTTAAAAACTGGTGCCTGACCCTAAAGAATATGAAGTCAAGGGTAAAGTGAAGACAGCAGACAAATTCACTACTCAGTTACAATGTGGCCAGTACAAGAATGACTACACATTCCATAGTGGCGTTCCAAACAAGGGAGGGACCCAGTGGGAGATGGGCCTAGTGATATCCTGGCAGGATCAGCCAAGAGTGGAGAGGCAGTCTGCTTGGAACACTGAGCTAGATATCAGGCATGCAGCAGCCAGACCTGTGCTCAACACCTCAATCTGGGGTAGGTAAGGGCTGTCTGCACTCTCTGAAGACTCTTGGAGCTTCTTCTTGGTTAACCAAATCCAGAGAGCCACTTTAGACATAACCAGTGACAGGACTTAAACCACTGGCTGCCACTAGCTAGCAAGTCTGATCCACTGATGTCTTTGGCTAGGAAAAGGATAGATTTTTCCCTGCCTACCTGCCTCCAGATGAGAGCATCAACATAAAGACTTGTGCCAACACTGTAGCATAATGATGGTGCCAGCATCACAAATGGGTTCCAGTTTGAATCCTGGCTACTCTATTTCTTAAAATGCCAGGGAAAGTAGCAGAGGATGCCCAAGTGTTTGGACCCCTGACACTCAAGTGGAAGACCTACATGAAGTACCTGCCTCCTGGCTTCAGCCTGGCTTATCCTCAGCCACTGCTGCCCTCTGGGGAGTGAACCAATGGGTAGAATCGATCTCTCTCCTCTCTTTCGCTCTCCTGTTTTCTCTCTTCTTCACCTTCTCTCTGACTCTATCTCCCTCCCCCCTTGTCTCTTTTCATATAAATAAAGCAAGTATTTTTTTTTAGATGAAAAGCTATAAAGCCCTGGACTATCTTATCTTTCACATCTCAATGGATTTTAGTTTGAGCAATCTTGAGCATCTGATACATGGATGACTGTGATAATAAAGGAATGTACAAGCAGCATAAGCTTCCCTAGAAACTGCAGGCAGACTTGCAGAGGCCACCAGAAGCAGAGGATCAGGAGTGAAGCATCTAATCCCCGACTTTTTTGAAGCCACCCCATATCTCTGAACCTCAGTTTTCTGCAAAGTAAAGCTGAGTAAAGACACAGAGTAGGGTTAATCAGGGGAACTTTATATGGAAGGAGTAAGTGCTGATGAGAGCTTTGATTGAAAACCTTCAGCTGTGGAGCCAGAGCAGCCCATATTAGGTAGTTTCATAAGCTAACCCATTGTTCACAGCACCTACATATATTCGTCTTTCTAGAGCTTCAAATTGCTGGCATGCTGGCGTGCTGGCTACAAGGCATCATGAACTCTCTCACCTGCTCTGCCTTCTTAGGTCTCAGAGGAGGAGTCACCCACAAAATCTAACATTCATTTAGTGTTTACTGTATGTGAGGCACAAGGCCAAGCAAAGAGGAAATCAAGTTGAGGAAGATAAGGGTTCTTTTCTCTTTTAAATCCACAGACCAGGGAGTAAGACAGCCAACAGAGAATCAAGAGCATTCATAAATGTGCACCTCGTTTGCAAATCTGACTGTAAATTTCTCAAGGATAGATGGCACTGAGAAGTGTGGCAAGCACTGGTTCCAGAGTTAGGCTCTCTGGATTTCTGTCTCAGCATTACACCCTGTTTGCTGAATGAGCCTGGGTGATACATAGTTCATCTTTGTCAGCTTTTGTTCCTTCAAGCTGAGGTGAGGCTAATGAAGTCTTCCTCATATGTTGATATGAGTATTACATGAGTTAGCTCATGCTTAGTTTGAAGTAAGTGTGTAATGTATCTTGATATAATTGCCTTTTTGTCTGATGCATCCATTGAAGCACCTCCAAAAATTCTTTTTAGTTAAACATTAGTGAGAGTTCCTGATGATTTCAAATTACTTGGCAAGGACACCAAGATTCTTGTAATCTGTGTAGCAATAGAAGTTATACTATACAGTCTAGTTATGCAATATAACAACAATCATTGTGCATTGACTCAGTTCTAGGCCCTGTGCTCAAAGATGGCAATTAATAGAAAGGAAAACCTTAAAACATGTGGCCCCTTGTGTGGATAGTGGCCCCAGGGCCTGTAGTGGAATCCTTAAACTAAAGCAGATATAAGCTTCCCAGCTCCACCCAGAGATACATATATTACCTTATGTAGGAACACCTCTTAGACTACAGATACCTCACCCTAACTGAACAAGTATTATAGCTTCTTAGATCGTAGTCCCTATTGCAATGGATAGCTTCTGGCAGTCCTGTCCCCTGCTTGCTTGCAAACATAACAGATGTCCTAAAAAGAGCTTACTACAGGTATACTTCTCCAATTATAGTCTTATAGCAATAGCCCCTGATTGTTTTCTGATTCTTTGTACTATGTTCAATAGATCTACTCTGCTGCCCTGGAGAGTTCTTTCATTATCTATGTTCCAGTGTTGTAATGGTGGTATCCCCTGATACCTTTCCATTGAGTACATTGTGGTTTGGATTGGAGAGTCTAAATGAGTTTGAGTGTCCTACAGTAACTGCTCTGGTGGACATCTGTGCAATAATGTGAATCAATAGGGATATCCAGGCACAGAGCAGTATATGCTGTGTGGTTTTCAACAAGTCACTTCCCTTTTCTGAGCCTGAGGTAGTTTGCTGGATTCACTTATTCTGTATCCAAGAAATATGTTAAGCATCCATTACATGCCAGACATGGTTAAGTGCAAAGGAATCAATTGAGAGCTGGCTACTACTATGGGTGGTTAGAGCTTAATCCTATAGGGAAATCTGGAGAATAGTATAAAACACACACTCCACAGTTACCCTGTCTCAGGAGCCAAGGGACCTCTCAACTACTGTCAGTCATCACTTGAGGGTTGTTTGGATGGGTTGTGATGAGTGGGATAATTAAGTTCTCTGCTGTACCCACAGGCAGAATGCTGTTCCAGTGCTAGGGGATATTGATGGGACACTGAGAGCTTTTCCTGCAATTAGAAACCATGATCCATGTAAACAAGGAAAGGAAAATGATGATGAAAGAGGAAAAGTCTTGTGTTAAAACCCTGACCTAGGGTAAGAAATTATTGCTGTCATCAGCAGTAAATACTCAGACTTGACTTTGCTTAAGAGCTCCTTGGTGTTAAGTGGCCTGTTTTTCTAGACTAGTGGTTCTTAGCTGAGGGTGATTTTTGTCCTCCAGGGAGAAATTTTTGGAGATATTTTTGACAAGATTTGTGAGGCTGTTGTGTATGCATGTGGTGTGTGTGTGTGTGTGTGTGTGTGTGTGTGTGTGTGTGTGTGTATGCTTGCCATCTGCTAGGGAAGGCCAAGCATGTGTTAAACATCCTGATGTGCACTAGATAGCCCCATAGCAGAGTATCATCTACCTTAAATGCCAGTAGTGGCCAATGTTGAACAGCCAAAGGTCTTGCTGCTATAATCTATTCTGGTTAACCAGGCACAGAGAGGAGATGATGTTGTAATGATGGAGAGAGGCTCGCTAGTCACCCACATTGTTCCTCATACCTCCACTCCCCCGACCTGGTCCTCTCTTCTCTCTGGGCATCCCAGGGGTGAGCTTCTGGACATGTTAGAGGGTGTATGAGGAGTAGACATGCTATAAACTAAGAGGAGCTCTCTAGCTAAGCCAGTAGTAGGAACTGTTTGTCTTTTGTCCCTTCTTTTGCAAAAGGAATGGCTATGATATATTGGGATGGGTTCAGGTACAAGTTGGGGAAGCCCTATGTCTTATGATGTAGCATGGGCATTTTGACTTGATGCTGAAAGGAAAAGTTCACTCTGGGAACAAATACATGGAGTTTTGTGGTAGATAGCCTTCTCCCTATATGGCCACAATACCAACAAGCCCACCTATTCTGGAAGCTTGGCACTCCCATAAAAATAAGATTCTATTTCCTCTGCTCTTGAGCTTTTGCAGCTGCTTAACTGATAGAGTATGGTGGAAGTGATGTCATACTTAGGTTACCCATGTGGGAGACCTGGATGGAGTTCCAGATTCCTGGTCTTCGCTTGGCCCTGTTCCAGCCATCGTGACTAGTTGGGGAGAGAACCAGCAGATGGAAGAATGTTTTTTTCTGTTACTGTTTCTTTCCTCTCTGTAATTCCACCTTTCAAGAAGTAAAATCTTAAAACACTATGGGTCTGAAGATCCTAGGATGGGATTAAGGCATGGCTTGTACTGGGGTGGTTGTTATTGTTGGTGGCTTACAAAAGTAGATGTATTGCATTTTGCAATATTGTACAATCCTGTTGTATAGTCACAGTAGAGATAGGGTATACAAAATTATGCCAGGGGGTGAGCATTTGACCTAGCTATTAGTATCCTGATTAGGATATCTCCATCCCATTTTGGCATTCCTGAGTCTTATCCTGAGTCCAGCTTCCTGCTCCCTGGGAAGCAGCAGTGATGGCTCACATACTTGGAATCCTGTTCCCTATTAGGAGGCCTGGATTGGATTCCTAACTTTTGGCTTTGGCCTTGGGCCAGACCCACTATTGTGGGCATTTGTGGAGTGATACGTAATTAGATGGGATATCTGCTCTCCCTCTCTCTCAAGTAAATTCTAAAAAGAAAAATGAAATTATGCTAGCTAGCCCTAATTATGTTTCTAAAAACTACAAGTCACCTTGGCTCAGCTGATCACTGAGCTGATCCAAAACCAGAAGCCATGAGCCAGGTGCCTCCTCTGTATCTCTCATGCAGGTGCAGGGTCCCAAGGCTTTGGGCCATTCTGGACTGCTTTCTCAGGCCACAAGCAGGGAGTTGGATGGAAAGTGGGGCTGCTGGTATTCGAACCGGTGCCCACATGGGATTCTGATGCATGCAAGGTGAGGACTTTAGCTGCTAGGGTACCATGCCAGGCCCAATAAAGCTATTTTGAAGGAGACAGAATCTTGCTTGGGAGGGATAGCCTTGCATAGCTTGTGGGTGAAAGTGCTGGAAGTGCCTCCGATCCAGCTTTCCCCACCTAGTTGTTGGTTCTTGTTGGCAAGACAGACTGGAGTGTGAACGTCAAAGAATTCTCTTGTTGGCCATCTTGAGTATCGCAGGGCTGTGGGCAGGGATATGGACCATCAGAGACATCCCAGTAAGTGTGTTCCCATTCTTCATCATCACCTGCAGGCAGTGGGAACTGGCAGTTCTAAGTTCCTCTTCTTATAGATTTTAATGGAGACTAGGCCCTTTGGGGTGAGTAAGTTTTCATAGTTCTTGGACATTTCAGGGCTGAGTTCCCAAGAAAGAAGTGTTTACTCTCTATTATTGAGGCTTCAGGTGCTTGAGCTGTTAATTGAAGAAATAACATCAAATAAAACACATTAATAAATGTGTCTTTGTGTTTAGCTTGATTATGTGGAGCAAGACAATCAGAGTTATACGCAACTTAGAGCTGGGAGAGACCATGGGCTTTCCAGTTATTGAAGGTCCTTACCATCCACCCTTTTACAGCAGAGGACACTAAGGTTTTGTATTGCTTAAGATTTTTATTTCTCTCCCTTTCAGACAAACACAGAGCTTCTATCTGCATGTTCCTTTCCCAAATGCTAGCATGGCCCTGGCTGAGCCAGGTTGAATCCAGGAATGGAGAACTCAATCCAGATGCCCCACATGGATGGTAGGAACCCATTTACTTGAGCCATTTCTGCTGTGCATTAGCAGGGTACTAGAACTGAGAGCAGAGCTAGGGCTGAACTCCAGTGTTCTGATGCAGAATGTGGGTGTTCCAAGAGGTCGTCACCATTAAGTCACAGCCTGTCCCTGAAGTTTAAGTATTCCTTGTCATAGCGAGGATTCTGGAGAGCAGGTGAGGCTCATGTACCCACTAGAGATTTGATCTGCTGTCCATGCAGGATTGCTCCCACTCCATATGCTGTCTTGCCTTGAAACAGCTTTCTTCCTGCCTCCGAAGCCTGGGCCCCAGGATCACCTTGCTACAAGGCTCTCAGAAGTTCCTGGTTGGGAATAACCTTTCTTGGACCCCTCCCTCCCCATTTTCCAGATGGCAGGGGCTCTGGCAGCACTGGGACCAGACATCCAAGAGGTGCAAATGCTGTGTGGCTCAGTGTGTGTGTGTGTGTTTGTGTGTTTGTGTGTGTGTGTGTATGAGAGAAAGAGAGAGAATTGCTTAACCCTTTTTGCCATAGTCTGTTTCCTTTGTTACATGTACTTTTTTGTCCCCTAGTTCAGGTGAGTCCTTAGCACACTGATTCAGGAATCATCTCCACATTTCTTGGAACTCAGAGCTTATTCAAACAAATGTGGAAATGAAGAAGAAAAAATAAAATAGGCAAGGGCTGGGATGTGCTCAGGATTATCTGGACTTGTAGATGATAGTGTTTGTCATGGGCTGGCATGATACACTGAAGACCCAGGCCCCCCTGGTGCATTCATATGTGTTCTGTCCCTCACCCTCAGGCCTTGCTGCCTGCCTGCCAAAGGAGAAGGCAGCTGGTTGTGCAGAGGACAAGGATGGGGCTCTCAATGCTCTTTGGGGGTGCTGCAGAAGAGTCTAGAGGTGAGTGCCACCCTAGGGCATGCCAGAGACAAGAGGCTCTGCAGAGACAGTCTTCAGGGAGACTATAACCTGTGTGTAGGAAATGGCCACAAAAATAACGGTTGCAATAGAGAAATCAGTTATTCAGGCCACTCTGAGCTCAGTGTCCCAGTTCCATCCGTCTCAAAGCAGTCTGAAATTAGGCCAGAGAGTTAACTGATGTCACACCTGTGGAAATCCATTTTGTGCACTGGTGACATGATTTAGAGAATTCCATGGCATGTGGGCTTTGGCATTGGTGCCTTGTGCGAGGGACTGACTGGGTCTAGCCTTCCAGTTCTCACCTGCCTATACTTCCTTTGGGGAAATCACTGAATCACTCAGACTGTTTCATCAGTTACGAGTTGTCAAGGAATAAAGGGAATGAAGCATGTACATATATTCATCTTTACTAGCTTGACAAGCAGACTGACAGAGAAATGAAACAGGTAGAGACTATCCACTTGCTGGTTCACTTCCCAAATGCCCACAACAACCTGGGCTCAGCCAGAGCAAAAACAAGAGCTCAGAACTCCAACTGGAGTCTTTTACATGGGTGACAGGCTCCCAAGTACTCAAGCCATCATATGTTGTCTCCTGGACAAATTAGCAGGAAATTGCATCAGAAATGGGAGCTAGTATTCCATTCCAAAAATTCTCATATGGGATATGGGAATCTCAAGTGGCAACTCAACCTATTGCACCACAACGCTCATCCCATAGGAAATATGAATTAGTGAGTTTTCAATAAACATCCATTATCACCTGAAATAGTGGTTGTGCTATTAGGCACCAAAGTAGCCTGTTTGGTTCTGCTTTCATCCTGAGCCTTATTTATTTACTTAACTTTTCTCTGGGGACCAAATGATCTCCGCACAATTCAGACTTCTTAGGAGGAGAATCAGCATTTCCTGGGCATTGATTTGGAGCTATATGATGGGACAGGCCCTGGTGTGCATTATCTCACTCCATCAATGCAGCAATCTCTTGAGAGTCATGAGTGAGAAAACCAAAGTTTGGCCATATCCAGCAATTTGCCCACAGGTTACAGAGCAAACCAGTGGCTGAGTTGGGCTCTGCAGGCAGGGCTCTTTATACACAAACATGTAGACCAGTCTCTACTGGCTTCTGGATTGGGTACCCAGAAGACAAGGGGGAGAGCCTCTCTTTCGGGGGGATGATTAAGATCCTGGTTGTTCCGATCTTGTGGCTGCATGGTGCTATCATATATGTTTTTTTTTTATTGTTTCCTTAATATATCTGATGTAAAAGGGGATTTTAAGGGAAAAGCCCCACCCAGTCCCCCACCCACCCACCTCAGGTCCCAGATGTGGGGCATGCTCCGAGGGTCTTGCTCAAGTGGTTTTGATAGTTCAACAGTTCTGAATTGCTGCCACTCTCACCATTCCAAGCACGATGAGGTCGTTGAAGAATCCACTGATTGACACAGTCCATCATAGAGTCTCCATTTGTCCAGTTTTTCACTGCCAACATATAGCTGAGGTGGTTGATTGGCTTGTTCTGTCCTCTTTTGATGGTTAGGGTTCTGAGTCTGGAAGCTCAATTTGGGGGATCCCCAAAGAAACTTTGAGGTGTTCCCAGACCAGATTCTTGTATGTTCTAGCAAGCACAGGGCCTGGCACAGTCCATTGTCCAGATCAGCTATTGGTTGCAATTGCTGGGTTGGTTCTGTTTTCAGTCCCGACTTCCACTGGAACCAATGGGTGTTGTAGTCCAGCCTGGTTCTGCCTGGCACATACTCGGCCCTCACATAGAGAAGGAAATTTCCAAACAGAAACTGTAGAAGAGATTCTGACATTTTGTAAAGACTTTCATGTCCCTTGTTACAATCAACAAGACTGGAACATGTGTAAAAATTAGCAACAATCCCATCTACAAGGAACCCCCGGGGTACTGAACAATCTTCTGGGCTGGCTTCTTTTACGGGGAGTATTTATTTCATTGTCTAACTTTAGTTTTTCATGTCCTTTTCCTGCAACGGAGACAATTCTCATACAATAGCCATGTGCTCTCCCATCTGTCTCAGATTCCTTTGCAGCTGGGTTGAAGTCATGTGACTAGTTGCAGTCAATGAGATATGGGAGGACACACTGCTGCCAAATATAAATCTGGCACTGTAAGACCCAGTGACCAACATTCTCCTTCCCAGCTGTAGTGATCACAGATGCTATATGATAGCACCGTGCATCAGAGGGGTTCTGATGGAGGAGCCCGGGCAACCCTTCTGACAGGACACAGACCCTGCAAGTAAGCGTAAGAAGCATGGAAGGAAATAGCCAGCCCAGAAGAGGTCATGGAAAGTGTACTACTGGCATGCATTTTGCATGTTGTTTGGATTAAAACAAGCAAGACTTTCAAAAGATGTGGATGTGCTGAGATTGGGTAAATGTAACTGTTGTCTTACTACTTTTTAAAAACTTTTAAAATTTTTCTGCATTTACTTAAAAAGCAGAGAAACAGACATCTTCCATCTACTGGTCCCATTTCCAAATGGCCTCAATTCCTAGGGCAAGGTTGGACCAAGCTAGGAGCAAGAATCCAATTGAGGTCTCTGATACAGGTCAGGATCCTAAGCACTGAAGCCTTCACCTGCCCCCTTCCAAGACATGCATTAGAAGAAAGCTGGTTCAGAAGCTGAGCTAGGACTCGCACTAGGTACTCTATTGTTGGATGCAAGTGTTCCAGGCAGTGGCCTAACCCCTGAGCCTAAGGCTCACCTCTTTCTTAATATTTTTTAATCTCTGTTATCTATAGTGTTGTACAGTGACCTAACCACTGAGACTAAGACTCACCTCTTAGTATTTTTTAACCTCTGTTATCTATAGTGATGTAACATTCTTCATTGAAAATATCTGTGCCTTTGATTAATATTATCTTGATTAATATTGATAGTTTTGCATACTTTCAAGTCTTTCAAAAGATCTAACTCTGAGATATAGGAGATACAACAGGAGAGAACTGCCAAAAGAAATGCAACTGATTGCCTTGTGCTCCAGGCTGGGACCCCAACCCCCACCCAGGTGGCCACCAGGTCCTCATTCTTGCTCATGCCCCGCCGGACCTTCAGCCTTGCCAGCTCGGCCTTGAGCAGAGTTTGGTGCCTCCGCAGCAGGGACTTGCACTGGCTGCCACCCCCGTGGAAACCCTTGCCAAGCAACAATTTATACAACAGTACCTCGGCCAGATGTGGCCGCTGCTGCTTCTCGCCGCGGAGCAGGCTGGCCCTTGCGATCGTGGCGTCCAGCACGGTGGAGTAGCCATGCATCTCGCACACCAGCAAGAACAGCTGGCGGGAGGTCCCTTCACGTTCTGGAAGCCACTGGCTTACACCAGCCCCTTGGTGGAACTCTGGCAGCTGTCTAACCCGGTCAGCATGGACGCCGCGGCCACATACAGCTGCATACAGCCCAGAGCCCGTGCGCCGCACCTGGATTTCCGGGAGGCATAAATGCCCCGGGCGGCCCCTGGAACCAGAATAGGAAAGAAGATTCTTAATAGTTTAGAACTACCAGTGTTCCAGTGATAAGAAGACTGGCAGTAAAATCTGAGTCTTGACCGGTATATGCCCCACTTTCTTGGAGTTCCTCCCACTCTCTGTTCTGGCTGTGACAGCCTCCTAGCTGCTGTCCTTGTTTCTTGCTGTCCACAAAAACTCTTATTAGATTTATCTTCCTAACACTCCTCTCTGAGCATAACACTCTCGAAGGTAAAAAAAGCTTGGCTTTAAAATCTGCTCAGTGGGCCACACCCTACCTGGCTAGCTTTATTCTCTTCTGCTTCTTGACACACACCCTTTTCTCCAGGCATGTCTGTCTCCTCCACGTTCCATAAACATTCCATTGTTGACTTGTTGTCTCTGTGCAATTGTTCAGAGACTGCAAGCCTGGAATGCAGTCCCAGATCCACATCATAGGAGTGCTTGATACCACCCGATGAATGGGCTCCTGGTCTGCCATTTCAAGTGTGTATGTCTGTGTGTAAAACAAATTCCATTTCTACAGTCCTGGAGGTTTAGCTTCAAAAGTTTGTCTTGATTCGTGATTTGCCTTTGATTGGCTGTGAGCCCAATTCTTAGGTTCACATTTTTCTACCTCTTAGTGGCAGCCAGTCTATAAACCAACACTTAAATCACTCAAGGAAGTTCCTTTAATGAAAACATCATCTTTGATAGAAAGTGAGGAAATCATCCCTGCATTTTAAAAACTTGTTAAAACCTTGGGTTCTTGCCAACTGGGTCTTCTTAAAATGGGGTTTGCTTGTCTGTGTCAAACAACTTCTTTCTAGCTTGGGATTCCAGGGTGCTATATACAAAAGCCATCTTTAGTGTTTATGTCACCACATCCTCAGAGATTTTCTGTTTTTGCTGCTGTAGAGGTCTGAGCTTCAGCCTACTTTTAGATATCTGATATACATCAGGGTCTGGCCAGTTGGATCTACCTGAGTTTTTGTTTGGGGCTTTGTTTTATTTTGTTTTGATGGAAAAAGGATGACATGTCTGAGCATTTAGGAATTGATAATTAACTCCTAGGCTAGGAGCTCTTGGTTATTGTTACAAAGGGTCACCTTGTGTTCCTAAGACTGGACTGCATGCGAGGCAGGAGAGGATGTGTTTGCTTGGTGTGTAGATGATGTATGGATAACTAGGGGAAATGCTAGTGAAAGTCACATGTCTGCTTTGAGTTATCTTGAATCCTCCGGGAATGGGAGAAAGTGAGAGTGGTTCCTACTTCACAGTAGTGATGGCCTTAAGCCTGGTTTCATGGGACTAAGCATAAAATAGTAGGTAGTAATTATAGCAGAAATGATGGCCTGTTATTTCAAGACTTGGTTCTTCTGAAATGTTCTCTGTTGGAAGAGCCCCCATGATGTGAAGAAAATCAAGCAGCCACATGGAGAAGCCATGTGTAATTGTCCTGCTGAAGGGGCATGGCTGAGGTCCCAGTCAGCAGCTACATTAGCCACCAGTGGGCCATGGGGCATGGGGAATTGGTTGTCTTCAAGTCAGCTTTAGTATGTATCTTCCCAGGAGAGGCCCGTGATATGTGCAGCAGCATCAACTACTTCAAATACCTTTCTGAAATTTCTGACTTAGAGAATCCATAAGTATGAGAAAATATACCACTCAGTCTGGGCAGATTTGTTATAAGACAAGAGTAGCCAGGGCAGAGAGCTGCTTCTCCAAGATGGATAGAAAGGATTTAGAAGGTAATGAATGAATTCTGCAGGGAATAAGGTTGGCCATTGCAGTTCCTATCTGATCTGGAAATGAGAATAGAACAAAATAAGGGCAGTTTGTAAGATCCCCATGATCTTAACCTCTTGACCTAGACAGGAAATTTGGATTGAGACTTCCATCTCAATGACTGCTTTCACAAGAGACAGCCAGGAGGGAACAACTTTCTGCCTGCCTGTGTGAGCCTGTGTCAGGAGGCAGACATACTCACTGCATCTTTTACTTGCAGAGTTGACTCAGAGAGGCTTGCTGGGTTCATTCTTTATCACAGGGGAATAAAATATTGCTAAATAAAGCTTAAAATGCACACTTGTGGCTCCCTGTGGAATGTTCTAGGTAGTGAACACAGTGAGAGAGAAGAAATGGCCTCAAAATACTCCTGTGTTGCTGATTTGGCTTGCTACTCTCTGTAAGGGTGCTTCCTGGACAGGAAGGATCCCTTGCTATGCAGAATTCTGTTGGCTGGTGGTTGCAGTAAAAGCTGATGCCCTTCATACCCACTAACCTCCTGCCAGCTAGTCCTCTCATCTGCCACTCCCAGTATATTCCTCAGGATGAATCTGGATGAGTGTTGGGAAATCTCCCCAATATAAGATGCATTGCTCTTGGAAGACTGGCAAAAGCCTATAGCAAGGGGTGGTGAGTTGGAGGGAGGGCAAGAATCAGCTCAGGTGTTATTTCTTCCAGGTCATCTTTCCTGAGTCTTTCCCTCTGCCCCTTTCCCTCTCACCTCATTGCCTCTTGCTAGTGGGCTCTGAGCTCCTCAGGGAGCTATCTTTAATCTTCATATTTCTGTTACACACATGATTATGAACACATCCTATTCAAGGAATGTTTGCTGAAAAAAGGGAAAAAATCCTCATGATCAGCACTTGATATATGTCCTTTAGAAGTTTTCCATGTACATTTTTTTGGGATAATTGCAATTATATTGAACATGCAGTTTTGTAACATCCTTTCCCCCGCTGTAGTCTCAGATGTATTTCTCTTATAGCAACACACTTTTAGATCTTAGTAACACCAATTATAGCCCCATTTATTATATAGCTATTGTGTGCCAGGAACGGTATCAGGTGCTCTATGCAGCTTCTTCCCAAACGTCTCCAATTTTCCAGAGGAGAGACCTTAGCTCTATATTGCAGATAGAAAAACTGGGGCTCAGGAAGCTTAAGGAGCTGTCAGCAACAGTCAGCTGACAGAACCTAGATGGCTCCCTCTCTTTTCAGAACTTCTATTCCTAGTGTTGTACCATGCCAGTCCCTATCATTTTCAGTGACTTCATAATACTATTCTTTTGCAAGGATGTGCCGTAACTTGCTTAACCATTCCCCTGGTTTTGCTCATTTGGGATATTTACTCTTTTTAGATATTATAAACAATACGGCAATGAGCATCATTGAATTAATAGACTTTCCACTTGTGTTTGGATTATCACCTTGGAAGAGAGTCCCAGAAGTGGAATTACTGGGTTAAAGGGTAGGCCTGTGTTTATGGCTTCTTAATACTTATTGCCAAATTGCTTTCTCAGAGGACTGTGTTTATCCTAACAGGTTCCCTTTCCAGGGAGGGTGTGAAGGGACATTGTTTAAGGAACGAATGTGGCCCCTTCAAGAAATCCCCCCAAATTTGCTTGAGGAGGCTTCAGAGCTGTTGGAGAGGGAGATGAGGATGCTCAATGAGTTATAAGCTCAGAGCCAAGAGAGATTGACTTTCCTTGATTTTCTCTGGAGGCAGGATTGTTGTAATCTGGATTTGGGAAGAGAGAGAGAGCAACTAATAGGGTTTGAGGTTGGCCCTACCATCCCTTGCTTGGTAACCCTGGGTGATTGACCTTCTCCTGTGTGTTTCCAAGGACTTTTAACCTTACTCCCTATAGTGATGAGAGAGGCAATCATTCTGAGTCTCTCTGTAATGTCCAAGTAGCAGTAAGACTGCAGCAGTTGGTGGCTGGAAGAATATTGACAAAATGAGACCAGAGTTTGACATGGGAGAAGAGAGGCAGGCACAAAACTTGGTTGTGTGGTTTCCAGTCTCCATGGAGGGATGCTGGCTGTTCACTTCTAAAATGTTGCAGATGGAAGTATACGTGGCTGTAACCTTGTATGCATCCCTGGGACAAAACAGTCCCAGGCAGCTAAAACCACAAGAAGGCATTACTTTCTATTTTGATCAACATTTACTGAACACCTTGAGTGTGCTGGCCCTGCACTGGGTGTTAGAGAGATGCTGGTAAAGAGTCCCTGCCTGGACTTGCAGGTGCACATGTTAATGGATGTTAACTTACGTATGTTTGGGAGGCTTGACCAGTCAATGGTTGCAGCAATCATGCTAACAATGCAACCCCAAATTCAGTCACTATAAATTGTCTTTATTAATCACTTTGGATATACTCTAGGCCTATGGGGCAGCTGGACTGCCTCTGCTCTCCAGGTCTTTCATTCTTCTGGGATTTGCAGGCCACCCATGCCCTGGGCTTCTCATGATGGTAGAAGAATCAGAGGGGAAATCCCTGTGTTAATGTTCAGGTCTCCTCAGCTTACCAAGGGTTCAACTTGAATTATTTTTGGCTCTTCCCTGGTGCCCAAGCTATACATATTCCACAGAAGCTGTGAATGGGAGAATTTTGAAGTTGAAATTTAAACATTATTTAGATACAATTTCATACTGTTGGGCAAGTGGTAAGAAAAAAAATCTCCATATACCCATGACTCGTTTTGTTGTTTGCTTTATCATCTGTACATGTATATACAGATCAGATGATAAAGCAAACAATATATATATATATATATTTGTTCTCTAACCACTCAAAATTATAGTTGGCAGACATTATGTTCCTTTATTCATAAATATCACAAGTCCTTATGCATGTATTTTCTACAAACAAGAATTGTCTTTACCGATAGCATTATTTGTCAAGATAAGCAAATTCAACATTGGTAAATCCTATTATCTAATCCACAGTTTCACATTCAAATTTTACTGATAATCTCAGTAATATTCAATAATCTGCAAATTCTGAACTTTGACCTTATTGGGGGTTAGCCACAAGCAGAGTGGTCCTCTCTCATGATGGTGACCATGCAGTGATCTCGGCTCCCAGGCAGCCACACAATCACCAAGGGGGAGCAGTCTGTGCTCTGTGGTGTGCTGTGTTGCCAGCGTATGCCAGATATTCCATGGATTACATGAGATATGAAGCACTTTATCTTAAAATAGGCTTTGTGGCAAATGATTTTAGCCAACTGTTGGCACATATATGTAAATGTTCTGAGCATAATGAAGGCAGGCTTGTCTAAGATGTGCTTGGCAGGTTAGTGGTGGTAGGTGAATCTTCAACCTGTTTTCAACTTGCAATAAATTTATTGGAAAGCAGTCCCGTGGTAAGTCCATGAGCTCCTATATTTCAAGACTTTCTTTGCATCATGTCCACTACATCTGTGGCCAGTCCAAGTCATGTGGCCAAACCCATTGTTTAGAAAGCAGTGAAATGTACTCCAGCTTAAGTGACAGAGGCTGCAAAGTCATGGCTGTGATGTGAATTTAGGAAGTGATGAGGAGTTAGGAGCAACGCTGCAGTATACCACAGTGGTCATGTTAATTTAGGTGAATTAGGTTTACTTATTGCAGGACTTTTCAGAGCCTTTATAGATGATTTGATCTAAAGCCCTCACTTGAAAAGAAAGAACAAAAGCTCAAAGAGTAAAGTAACATAAGTGGGATTTGTAACTAGCAGTCCTGCAGTGAGACCTTGGGCCTTGGGACTGCCAGATGGGGACTTTTCCTCAGCCCATGTGGGCAGGGTGGTTTGTTACACTGAGCTGGACAGATCCGAGGATGTGGGTGAGGCAGGAGTGGCTGTACATAGAGGAGGCTGGCATTCTGCTCCAGGAACTCAGAAGCAGGGCTCTGAGTGGGTGAGGAAACCTCTCAGCCTGAGGCTTGAGGAAAGCAAGTGGGCAAAGTAGTGACCGTTGCTATGTTGTTGGGCTGGTTGGGTAACCTCAGGCATGTTATTTTCATCTCCTTAATGGCTCAGTTTACCCCTCTGCAATACAGAGGAGGTAGATATACCCACCCATAGGTTAGGTAATACTTGGAAAGTACTTGGAATAACGCTAGCAATGGTCTAGACACTCCATACAGGTTAGCTATTGTTATTATTATGCCAGTATTCTCTGCTGTCATTTCCCCTATTTTTAGATTTTCATATTTTATCAATCATCTTTTGAATAATCTGTTCTTATTTTTAGTTAGCATGTAGTCTCCACTAAGACACATCAGAATAATACTGGTTATTTACTGTCAAAACAAAGGGACCTGGAAAAGGTCAAGGCCCAAAGCAGTGACAAGAATTAGAGTTACATTTTGGAGATGAAAGCTTGGCTGAGGCTGTGACGCTCACCTCTGGTTGACCATGTCTCTCTCTTCACAGAGTTGAGGGTACATGTGTTGAGTTTGACTAGAATGAGTGATTCACCTACAGCTATGCTTCTTAACCTTGGCTATGTATTACAATCGGCATTGGAGAGTTAAAACAATAGCAAAAAAAACCCTCTTGATGTCTAACTCATGCAGTTCAATTAAATAAGGATTTCTGGGCAAGGCTTGCATGTGTGTGTGTGATTTTGAAACTCTGCAGGTGAATCTGATATACAACCAGATTTGGCAACTACTAACAGAAGGATTTTGGAGACAAGCATATTTTCACTCCAGCCTTGCAATTCCTTAAATTGTATGACCTTGAGCAAATGACTTAATTTCTTGGCACCTCAGCATTCTTCCCTTTAAAATGGGAATAATCATTGCTATTTTGTTGTGATTTTATGAGAAACAAGCACAAACCCATGCAATGTGCTTCCTTTCTCAGAATTGGGCCTCATTTCCTCATTTACCTAAGTCCACTGGAACTAGAACAGCTGGGACTGGAAGGGGAGGTTGCTTCATGGTTATTTAGTCTGTTTTTTTTTTTTTTTTTGCTCAGAAGCTGCAGGGTTGGTATTGAGCAAAGGCTGAACACAGGGCTGGCTCTGCTTAAGAGAATCACTTTATCTGATCAGTTCACCCAGATAGGGCATCTTATTTCAAGTCACATGAAGGTTCTCTAGGAGTCAGCTCTGCTCCCACCTGCCTCCTTTTAGGCTTGGGTTAGTGATGTCTAAAGAAGCTTGTGGTCTCCACTATGCCCACTTGTCATTCTGGGACTGACCACGGTAGCCAACAGCTCAACTGGGAAGAAGGGTGAGATGAAGTGAGTGAGGAAGGGGTGAGTTTTTGGAACACATGTGCCAGGCAGCATCTAAGTGGTGGTTGGTATGTTCCTCTAGGCAGTAAGAGGTCTGGATTCTGACCAGATTCAAACTTGGCTTGTGACAATATCCATGCTTTGGTTCTGAGCTTTTATTAGTAACTCGGCACATCTGATAAAATAATAGAGTTATTATATCCTCCCCTTCTCCCCTAGTAGAAGACTAGGAAACCGACATTGGGCTAGGTGCTTTAAATCCTTGCTATCTCAGCAGTTAAAAAATCATATAATAAGACCTGGTGTGGTAGCCTAGTGGCTAAAAGTCCTTGCCTTGCATGCACTGGGATGCCATATAAGCACTGGTTCATGTCACAGCGCCCCGTTTCCCATCCAGCTCTCAGCTTGTGGCCTGGGAAAGCAGTTGAGGACAGTTCAAAGCCTTGGGACCCTGCATCTGTGTGGGAGAGCCTGAAGAAGCTCCTGGCTCCTGGCTTTGGACTGGCTTAGCTCTAGCAGTTGTAGCTACTTGGGGAGTAAAACAGCGGATAGATCTTCCTCTTTATCTCTCTTCCTCTCTATATATCTGACTTTCCAATAAAATAAATAAGTGTTTATAAAATAAAATAAGAAATTATAAAACAAGATGGGTGCTTGGCAGAGAGTTGAAGATACTTCTCGGGATGCCGACATCCTATATTAAAATGCCTGGATTCAAGTCCTCACTCATTCCAAATATCAACTTCTTGTTAGTCTCAAGTAGCTGGGTCTCTGCCACTTATCTGGAAGACGAGGCTGAGTTTTAGACTCCTTGCTTTGGTTTGAGCTGGCCCTGATTGTTGTTTAGTGAGTGAACCAGTTGCTGTCTGTCCCTTGGAAGAAAGGCAGACAGAGGGTGGGGAAGAAGGGAGGGAGACAGAAAGAAGAGAAGGGGAGGGGAGGGCATGGAAAGAGAATGGAGGAAGGAAAGCATTGAAATGCACTTCTTCTACCCGCAACATTTTCTTATTCTGTTTTTGCTCAGTGTCTCTAGTCTAGAAGGCTTGGTAGACTTGGTTCTTTGTAGTTTGTGGTATGAAATAATAGGTCTACTGAAATGTGTTCCGAGATATGACATACCTCTCGACCCCGACCCCTGGCCCCTGCCCTGAGGCTAGGATGAGCATCCTAGCATGACTCATGGAATCCACTGGACCTCTGCTTTGGATGTCTAGACATGGCTACATCCGTATTCCAGCCTAGTCTTTTGAATACACTCTGTGATCTTTCTACCTTACTATTAAAACAAATGAATGCAGAAATTAGCATTAACAGACTACTTTTAACAATGTAATAGATAGAATCTGCATTGTGAAAGAACAGTTTCCCAACAGGAATGGGTAAAAATTAAGATTTGAGGACAGTAAATGAAAGTCTAAGCCAGGTTGACAAAACAGTTTTTGTTTAAGAATGAAATATGTACCTACCTTATTAAGTTGTCAAATGAAAGAAAGACTTGAAAATGCTTGGTAAACTAAAGAGCTGTGCAGAGGTTAGCTATTCAGATCGAGCATGGTTCAGGCTAAGGCACATAGATCTTAGGGAACCTCTGATGAGTGATCTGTATGAACTACCTATGCTTGTAAGCAACATTTCACAGGTATGCACAGTTCTGATTGGTTTTCTTTAGGGAAAAAGTGCATAGCTTTCATCAGAATCCTTAAAATATGTGTGAGACTAGAAAATGACCAAAAACCACTACCCTCAGCTGAAACTTTATGTCATTCATTTGTTAGAGAACAGAGTTGTGATGTCAGAGTCTAAAGTGACACCAATATTCTCTAGCTCCCTTTCCATCTTATGGAAATCCAGGGAAGAGATTAAGAGAAATGTCCAGAGGAAAGAAATTGGGTTAACATCCCATCTTCCCAGTGCTTAAGGGACTTGGGATTCACCCAAGGGGTCACATATTCATGTTCAATGAGACAGGTGAGAGAGAGAAAACAAGAGACAGAATTTTTCTCTGTCTGCCTAAACTGATGGCAGAAACTCCACCCCTTTCAAAGTGATGAAGTGAGATTGTTCCAACAAATGCTTTCAAAGTCTTGAACCTGTGAGACTTTCCTCCGAGTTCAGGAAATAACAGCATATAAATCTGCCTGAATCATCTTGGCTCAAGCAGATTCAAAGCCAGGCCATGGTGGCTCTGGCAACATCTTGTTCTTTTTGTGTAATGACTTTTGATGCTATGGATTTAGATGGATTAAGCCATTTAGGGGAAAGATGGGGAATATTAATATACAAAATTGTTAAATGTCAAATAAAATCCCTTAATAATGTATGTGTTTAAGAAGAGTATGCAGGCACTTTGAAAATACTTCTAGCACCAGCTCAAACATTTAAGAAATCCATTTTGCAAGTTCAAACAAACAATTCTGCACCAATTATGCTGCACCCTTGTAAGTCTGATGGGTAACACTGCTCAGTCTGGGTTGGGAGTGACAACCTGTTCTTATTTCCAGTAGCATCAGCACACCGAGGGTTTCATGCAGCTGACTGAATGCTTAAATCCCATAGGTACAGCTTGCTGCCAAGATCCGCTTTCATTTTCTGAACAAATTAATTACTTAAGTGGTTGATTCCACTTGTATGTGGAGAGATAACAAACGTCCATACATTTTTGTCCAGAGTTGCTTGCCCAGTAATTGTCTGGGATGTGGAATGATGGAGAAGGGGAAGCAAGTGAAAGGGGTCAAGCAATGTAGCCATTTATTTTCTATTATATTACATAAGCTTTTCTAATTTCAGGACAGCTTGAAAACGTGACTGTTCTTTTACTTGTCCAAAAGTAATGTCTTCCATCTTAAAATTTGAGACAGATGTGGTTAAAATTTCTATTTCAAGATAGACCCTGGTAACTTCTTCAACAGATGCTAACAAAAGACTATGAAACACAGAAGGGGGGATCTTATGGCTAACGGAGACAGGATGGTGGCTGTAACCACGGTAGACCCCTTGAAGGCGACAGCATTTGGACAGGACTATCACAGGGGTTTAAACTTCAAAAAAAGTTTGGCTCTCATCCAAAGCAGACATTGGATGATGCTAAAGATCTCATTATAAAGGCAACAAATTACCTCAGAATGCACTTATAAACTGAAAGAAGTGATACCATTCGTAGTGCCCTGCACCAACTTGAATGTTGCTTTCATTTTATTGCATTTATTCCTTTTAAACATATTTCTTTATTTGTGCTTAAATGCAGATTTACAGAGAAGGGTGGAGAGAGAGAGAGACAGACAGACAGACAGAATGAGAATCTGGAATGTCCTGCCCTGCTGAGGAGCTAGAAGTTTATCTTATAGATGGTGGAGAGCCATGAGAAGTGAGATGGTGTTGTGATTCGAATTTAATCCTCTTTAGGATTGACTTTGGAATTTCTGAGGTAGTTGGAAATTTGAGATTTCTTGTGGAAGTGAATAACAGTCAGCAAGTCAACACATAGAATAGCATCTTGAATTAGCATCAGAATGTTTGTCAGCATTGCTTAGTAGTAATTCCAAGAGGACTGACCAATCTATGGCAAGACTTTGTTTTAGGAAAATTATACCCATCATTTGATATCAGTGACGTCTCAGGACATTCCCTTTCTCCTTTCCTAGACTTATTTTCTAGTTTGTGAATAGCAGACAAGCTTCAACATATAAAACATCCCCAGTGGCTGACTGAAAAATCCCAGGAACTTCATTGAGAAGATTCTGAGGGAATATTTGGACTTAGCAGGGAAGAAGTCGCTAATGTGAGAGCAAGAATTAGCTTGTAGGCCATTTATTTTTCATCAAGTTTCCCCTTCAACTGTTCACTTTAAGTTTCTTATGTTTAGCCTTAATATGGCCCATGTTAATAAAGTAGAGCCAAATTACATGGACTCGAAAGAAAACAAATGGAAAAACTCCCACACTATTCAATAATTACAGAAATTCAACAACTACCCACACCACAACTACCATTTGTCCATTTGTCCCCCACTCCATCCATCCATCCATCCACCCATTCATCTACCCACTGTTTTGCATCTACATTGTTGCGGGAGTACAGATAATCCTTGCCTCAAGAATTTACAGTCTATCAGGGGAACTGTGAAAAAGATGGGTAAATATAAAACTTTGTTAGGGCCAGAAGTCTGAACGGAGTAACATGTGCAAAGCAGAACCTACTGATTCAGATGGCAGTAGATGAGAAGGTGGGGGCAGAGTGGGGCTGTGATTTACTCATTGAACTGGCATCTTAATGTGTGGTTGCATCCTTAGCACCTAGCAAAGTGTCTGGCACACATTAGGTGTTCAGTTTGTTTTTGTTGAATTAAGGAGATGTTCAAGGAACAGAAGGAATCCCTGAAGGTTAGCTAGTCCATCCACCTGCCTTGGGGCTGAACCATACCTCAGTCATCCCAAGTGCTATTTTGGGTGCAGTTATTCTTAGCTGGTCTCTCTGACAGCTGGAAAGACTCAGAGAAGCGGCCTCTCCTCTGAGGCTTTGGTGTCACAGGCTACACTCAGGAGGCACGCTATTTGGTGAAAACAAGAGCTGGGAAGAGACGGAAAGGCAAGGGGTTCCAAGCCTGCAGCTGGGCTGGAGGTAACTCAGAAATGGGCAAGCTTTTCCTGGGAGCCCAGGAAGGGCTAAGGGCCCCAAGAAGCCTCTCTACAGGAGAATCCTGAGGGTTTGTAGCTGATGCTCCTGAGGGGACTGGGGCACTGCTGGACTCCTGAAGTATTGATATACACGATTCTTCCAGAGTCCTTGGAGCTGAGAAGCACTCTAAAGGCGTATCTGGACTTAGCAGTGAAGAAATCACTGATGTGAGAGAAGCAGCACCAGTTTGTAGGACATGTATTTTTCATTCATATTCTCTCCCAATTCTTCACTTTGAGGAGGAGGTGGGGTCTTCAAGCAGCCCATCAGCATCTATCTACCCATGTGTAACATGCCTTCTGGCAGGGGTCTCCTAAGACGTACAGAGGGCTTAGGAGGGACAACTTCCAGTTCCCTCCTTCCATGTCCCTCATCTCCTCCCTCCCATCCTGGCCAATAACTTTGTTGGCATTGGAGGCTGTAGCTCCTTAATGAGATCTTTTCTTCTAGGACCTGTTTTTTTCCAGGGTATTTCGCAGTAGCTGGGGAGTGCCGGGGCCTAACACAGTCAGGCTGTACCAGGAGCCAGAGCCTGGGTATTATAATCTCATGGGAAGATAGGAAGAAATGATTAGTGTGTGTTGAATGGCCCTGCTGTGAGCATTCTGAGCTGGACTGGTACTGGGGCAAAATCAAGGGCAAGTTCTAATCTTATTTTCAGGTAGGGGAAGGGTAGAGAAGGCACTTTCTGGGGCAGTCTCTTGAAAAGCAGGCATAAACAGGGAACAATGGGATTGTTCCTTTCTGATCTGCTCAACCTGGTGCTTGATACGAAAGGGGTTTGTATGTGTGTGTAGAGAGAGACTAAGTATAAACTTGTGAACGCTCTTAGGAGGCTAATGCTTGCTCCCAAATTCCACCCCCCATGCATAGGAATGTTTGTTTGTCTTACAGCAACCTGTGTTTCCTCAATGCAGTACATAAAGTGGCTCAGTAGTGTCACTCTTGAGCATCACAGCCCCTCCATAGCCACCCTTTTCCCACCATTGTTCCCTTCATTGCCACCTATGCTACTCAGAGCTTCTTAACTGAAAATCAAAGTTAGACGAGAGAGTAGATGGCAAAGGATTGATGACTGGCTGAAACCTACAGCCCAGGAGGGTGGAAGTGAAGACATGACCCACATTGGGTTTGGAGAACTTGGTAGGACGATGACTACATCCCCTGAATTGTACTATGAACTGCAGACACCAAAGAGAGGACTGGGGTGCCGTATGACCACAAGGATATTCAAGTACCCTTCTGGCAGTGCTGACTTATCCTCTTGGCCAGTTGGAGGTGATCAGGACACCAGTGAAGCAGGAAACTTATTGAAAGAATTAATTTTGTGTTTAAAAGTTGAAGCAAATACTCATAGGCTATCATGGAAATTGTAAAAAAAAATGTACCCTTCTGACCTTATGCATAGTTGGAGAAGGCTTTTTTTTTTTAAAGATTTATTTTATTTTTATTGGAAAGTCAGATATACATACAGAGAGGAGGAGAGACAGAGAGGAAGATCTTCCATCCGATGATTCACTCCCCAAGTGACTGCAACAGTCAGTGCTGTGCCTATCTGAAGCCAGGAGCCAGGATCTTCTTCCAGGTCTCCCATATGGGTGCAGGGTCCCAAGGCTTTCCATCCTCAACTGCTTTCCCAGGCCACAAGCAGGGAGCTGGATGGGAAGTGGAGCTGCTGGGACTAGAACCGGCACCCATATGGGATCCTGGCTCTTGCAAGGAGAGGACTTTAGCTGTTAGGGCACCATCCTGGGCCCCAGAAGGTTTTTAAAGATCAAGTCAGGTGCACCTGCCTTAGTTTTGATTATGGTGAATTTTAAGTGATTTCTTCTCTGGGTACCCAATGATTTGCACAAAAACACACACAAACCCCTCCAAGGTCAGTATTTCCGAAGTCCTAGGACACCCCTTATCAATGGGGCTTCAACTTAATACTCACAGAGGAAGCTGACTTGTTGCATGTGTCCTACCCTCCCACTCATTAAACAGTAGTGCACAGGTTGAAACTTTGCCACTCAATTTCTCTGCAAGTATATGAAAGTTGCCCTCCCTTTTGGGATTCAGTTTCAAAGGTATTAGGTCAAACTATGTGGGATTTCTATTTTCTGAGGGGTCATTATGGCTAAATATCAGCAATGAGGTTTGACTGTCATCTATAAATAAAGTTTCTTCTAACCCCTTGAATAATTCCCACATCCAGCATTTATTCCCTACTCTGCCCTCAGCATGGTGAATTCTTTACTGCTAGTCACTTACCCACCAGTGCAACTGACCTTGGTTTTAAAGCAGGTCCCACTCCTGGATTAGTGGCTTACTCTGTTTCTTGGATCTTAAATGGCTTTGTTATTTTCTTCACTGCTACAGAGCATATTATTTTTCAGTCCCAGCTCCCTGGTACCTGCTTTCCAGTGCCTTCTCTGGCTCCCTCAGTCAGAAATAAATTCTTCATGCTCCAAGAGCCATCCTCATCTTTGTAGTAATACTTTGTCTTACTTTACATGTAAATATGCTTATGGTAGAATATTTAGAGATGGAAAAAGCATAAAGAATATGAATTATGTGCAATTCTGCCATAATCTAAAGTCAACATTGATTCTGTTTTCTTCTAGTTTGTTTTCTATGTGTACATTAAATGTGTGTTTGCTTTTTTATTTTTCTGCTAAACTGCAAGTTTGGAGCAGATTGCACTTTTAATTCCTCATTCTTTCCTGTATCTACAGTCTGTATAATACTTTTCTGTTTCTGCAACTAATGGGCAGAATGTGTTTTCTATCCTCTTAGTGCTGCGTTTGTTCATGTGGCTTGCTTTAGCCAATGTTTTTTTTGTTTTGTTTTGTTTTGTTTTTTTTTGCTTTGTTAATGAATTTGTCAAGTGAATTGTAGTGATCTGTCACAAGTTGAAAATATACAAAGTGTACAGAATAGATCTTATTTCTCTATTTTCCCCAGGATAATTGGCAAAGAGGAGTTGTTTAGTAGGATATCAGATTTGTGATTAGTAATTGTTATCTATGCTGGTGTAAGAAATTAACCCCAAGCTTAGTAATCAGAGCAACAAACAATCTGGGTGTACTTTCACAGAGCTGTCTGGTCTGGGTTTTCTAATTTTGAGACTGCCGTTGGAGCTATCATCATCTCAAGGTTTGACTGTAGAGGTTCCTGTATCCAGCCTCACTTAGGAGGCCATTGGCAGGTTTCAGCTCCTTGCTGGCTGTGGGCCAAAGGCCTCAGTCCCTGCAGGCAGTGGGCTAGGGCTGTCCTTTCTGATAGAGATGTTCATAACATGGCATTCTCGTGTCACAGTGAGTAGGCAGGAGGAAAAACAAGACAGAAGCCTAGTCTTGGCAGAGACATCCCTATTCTGTCTTTAGAGGGAGCCAGTGGGTCTGCCTCACACAGAAGAGCCTGGATTCTGAGAGGTGGAAACCAGTGGGAGTCAACTTAGAAGCTACCTGCCCTGCTGATAGAGTTGATACAACTTGGAGTCCCAACATATATCTTATTGTGTTTCTTGGTGATAAAGAGAGGTAAAATTAGAATGGAATTCATTTTGGATAATCCTCATACTAGCTATCTGGACTTTGAGGAGTTGACACACAAAAACAGTGAATTCTGGGTCACTTAGAGTTAGATCTGGGCATTTCACTGGAGGTCATTGAATATACAAGTTTGTTTTTATGTGATTTGGCATGTAGTACCACTTTCATTAAGATCTCTTAGGATTTCTTGACTACATAATGTCAAGAAATAAGGGCATTTCTCTCTAGAGTTGAAATAAAAGTTGAGCTGGGGCAGGATGGAGTCGTTAAGTGCAAGTGGCTTTATCAAATCACTAGGACACTGCCCATCTGTGGTTTGATTTGTGTCAATGAATTTCATGCCCTAACTCAGCCAGGTCTCCAAGGAATCAGCTGGAATGAAATGTGGTACATCTAGAAACAGAAATGAATCTTAGTAGAAAAGATACTGATTTTGCCTGTGCCGTAGGTGGAATAGATAATGGAACCCAGAGGTTCAGGGTTAAGTATCAGCAGAAATGTTGCAGGATGTTCTGGGGTGAACACTCAACAGTTTTAGCATGACTGTGTAATAGAAAGATTTGGGTTGAATTATATGGCCTGAGGTTTGCATCTTGGCTAGGTTCCTTCTTAGCTAGAGGAAGGTGGTCTTGAACAAGATATTTAGCCTTTCAGAGTCATGCATTCTCCATCTAAGTTACACAATGATCGTAGTACTTAACTCCACAGAGCTGATGAGAGGTAGTTTGCTTGTTTAAACCTCTACTAGTTTTTTTCAAAGCAATGTTTGGGAAATAAAAAATACATAAGCACAGAATCATTCAACTGAGGACTAGAGTTTCCTCCAACTTTTCCACTCATATATTCACTCCTGTGTATGTTTATCCAACAAACTTTCATTCATCCACCTTCAACCTTTGATGAATTTATTCCTCCATCCATTCATCCATCCACTCTCCCATTTGTAAATCCATCCATCTACACGTGTTTCCATGCAGCTAACTGCTCATCCACACACCTGCCATCTATCCCTCTACCCACCCATCCATTATACCTAATTCCTACAGTGTATCAAATGCTATCCTGGCTATCTTGCTTGCTTTAGGTTCTGGAGTAACAAGACAGCTATGGTTATTGCTTCTATGAAGGATATTATCCGTTATAAGCAACATAAAAATTTTTCCTCTTCCTCCTGCTTTTCTTCCTTCCCTTTTACACTCTATTCTGTTTTCTTTTTCTGATCATCTTCCGTCTTATTATTGGGAAAAGTTGATACCATACTGAAGTTGAGCTGAAAAACCAAAGTTCTGGTGAACCTAGCTTCCTCTTGCAGTAGGGCAAGTCTGAATGAGTTCCACATGATGAAAGAAAGCAAAGTACTTGTTTGAGCTTCTGAGAGGCTAGATGGAGTTACCAAGGTTCAGCCCTAAGCCATTTATTGCTTCTCTGGGACTGGTTTGAGAAAATGCTTCCTCTCTTCTGTCTCCAGCTTTCCATATATACTCCTTGATGCCTAAAAAGCCACCAAATTAACTGTATATAGTCCTTGAACTTAAGGCTTTAATTCCTGTAAGAATGAAAATCTCTGTGGGAGAGTCAGAGGTTAAAATAGTACTGGTTATTTGTCCTTAGTTATGGATGAAGATCACGTCTTTTCCCTGCGTGCCCCTCCCCCCCAATGGAACAAAATCAGCAGGTGTTTGTGAAACCTGCTTGAGATCAGGTTGAGGGTAGAGCTACTACCTGCCTAGTGGAGAGAACCCTGAATGAGGAGGCAGGAAGTTTTGGTGATGGTTTCTGTTGTGTAGGTTGCTGCCCTCTGAGTTTGTGGGACCAGCAGAACTGAAGCAGGTATAGAAGAAGTCAGTGACGGCCAGATTGCTGGACATTGAACTTATGCAGTTGCTCAGGGCCCAGTCCTTGCTTTAATACTTTCCTGTCCCCAAGTTGAAAATGGGTAATTTCTGGACCTGGGGTATCAAATTCTCACTTGGTGTATTATGCCTACAGTTCAGATGGGCAGTCTTGATGGTGATGGGAGACCTCACAGGAAAGCACTATTCACTTCCAAAGCTTGCCCCAGTTGTTTTTACTTCCCATCCTTTGCTGTCCAGCTCAGGACACTGCCTTGAGTGAGTCACTGCTGTAGAAGCCCACTTGCCTAGCTCACTTGATTCCTCTCCAATAGGTCTGTAGACACAGGTCTGCTTGGTGGGTCTTTTGCTTGTTTGTGGTACTTAAAGGCCTGTTGGGTGGTTACTGTTTGCCTAGTAGTGCCTTTTGGGCTACCACTCCCATTTTTGGGTAGTTTGTTACAGAAATAACATTGGAAACACAAAATTCTGAGTTGAATTCTTCTAAGCTATGTGATGAAAGAAAGATATTGTATCATGCTGGACTTTCTAACACTTTCTATCCCTACAATGTCTTGATATACTTAAATAGAATAATGTTAGACTTGTGGCTATTGTTGAAGGACTATACTATTGTAATAATATAGGGAACATCAGTGAAGGAGAGAGTGAATGGGAAGGGTGAAAGGGGAAATGCCTGCACCTATGCAACTGTATCATAAGAAACAAAAATTTAAAAAACAAGAAAGAAAGGTATTGTATCAGGGTGCAGGCCTTCCCCTGCCTCCCTGAGTTTGCTGTGAGGGTACAGATAGGATAAAGGCCCTCAGTGCACATCAGTGCTCAATAAACTTGGAGGTTTCCTGATTCTCAAGAGCCTGGTTTCCTTGCCTCCCAAGTACAGAAGTCACCCTTGCTTTCTGGCAGTATCAACTAAAGCTCCTGCAACCCTGGGCAGCATCCTCCCCCACCCCTGTAGGCCCAGAACTGTGTCCAGCAGGGGGCCTCCACAGCAGAGCCCAGCATCTCTATGTTGGAGTGCCTTGTGAGCTCCAAGGTTTGAGTTACATTTTCACTTGGCAGAGTCTCGTTCTCTGATTCAAAGAGAAAAGCTGTCGTGGAAAGGGATAGGAAGAGAAGTGGGGGTGGTGATTTTTTTAAAGGCTCCTACAGCGTCTCGGACTTGGAATGGCTCTGTAGAGACCAGGCAGGATGCATGCAAATCAGAAACACATGCATAAGACTTCCCGCCTCTCACACACGGCTCTGGAGTGAAGGCCCTGAGCTTTGCTGTGACATCTCAGGACTTGGGAGAAGGACATGGAGACAGAGCCTGCACCTGTGTCCTCTTGCTTTGACTTGGAGAAAGGGAGTAGATGGAAGCACTGGTTGGTTTCACAGCTCCAGTCTTTGACTCTGGTAGGTCTTAAGACCTGGAGACATTCTGAATCAGAAGATCAGGGGAAGCTCTGCAGAGATGGGGTCTGGCAGGTCAGGTGGTGAAAAGAGCCTGTGCTTGGAGGTCATAAGAATTGGGGTTAGCCTCTGGCTTGGTTCTTTTCTAGCTGGGTGATCTTGGGTAAATTACATATGTTCTCTGTGCCTGAATCTCATCCAAAACATGAGGACTGTGATCATTCTCAACAGGCTTTTGTGAGAATGATCCTAAATTGTGTGTTTTGTATCTTTGGTCAATGACAGATTGATTTGGACCATTCTACTTCTTTCCAGAAAGAAGACAGATCCTTTCAAAGTATGCCCATATAGTCAAGAAATAGTGGCCAAAAGAAAAATGAGAGTTGCATGGAAATGAGAAGCTAGAAAAGTGTTAGTACACAAGCATGAACAGCTTGAAGTCTTAGACAGTGATGAAATTGTAAGTAAATGTATTTCTGAACTTCCTGTTGGCCAAAGGAAAGCAGGACACATCATTATTCAATTGACATTATCTATTTTGAAAAACATTTCTTCGGAGAGTAGCTTTTATTGACACAAGCTACTGTTGCCCTGGCTGGACTGTGCTTCTTAGATGGGCTCTCAGTGGAAGAGATGAGTTGGGACACAATGGACCTGTGCTGGGGCCTAGTGCACAATAAATGCTCTCTCTAATGGATTATTTATGGAGAATACTTCACAAAGTTCATGGGAAGGAACAAATTAGAAGATAAGTTGGGCAGGAATGCCTACCTTCCATATCAGAGTGCCAAGGTTCGAGTCCTATCTCTGCTTCCATTCCAGCTGTCTGCAAAGGTGCATCTTGGGAAACAGGATGGTAACTCAGGTACTAGGGTTGCTGACACCCTGGTGGAAGATTCAGACTGAGTTTTGAGTCCTTGGCTTTGGCTTGTCCTACCTCTGATTGTTGTGTGGGAGTAACCAATGAATAGAAGAGCTCACTGTTTGCCTTTCAAGTAAAATGAAAACAGATAATAAAAAATTTTAAAAAGATAAGTTTATTATGGTGCCAAAAACATTGAAGTCTGAGGTGGACATTGTGGAACAGCATGTTAAACCACCAATTGGAATGCTCTAATCTCAGATCTGAGCTCCAGTTCAAGTTCTGGCTTCTGCTTCCTCTGGGTCACACCCAATTTCTGATTATGTGCCAAGGAGGCCAGTAAGTGATGTCCCAAGTGACTGTGACTGCCACCCTGTATGAATTCCTAATCATGGCTTCAGCCTGACCCAGTCCTAACTACTGCAAGCATTTGGAGAAGTGAAACAAAATGGATGGATGATTTCTCTTTTTCTCTCTGCCTCTCTCTTTCAATTTGTTCTTAAATCAATCAATCAATCAATCAACTTTTGCACATAAGAGGGTTTTTAATAAGTTCGTGAAAAGGTATATTATGAAAAAGACCATGGATTTTTTCCTTGTAGGAAAATAAACTTATCCTTGAATCCTATTTTTCCATGAACTTTCTGAAGTCTCCTCATAGCATTGAGGCATTCTCCTGTCCATGGCAGGAGAAATCTGGGGCCCAGTGTAGCCTTTGTCCCTTGGCTATGTCTGTCAGCTCCCACAATTCCAACCTGCTCTTCTTTCCCTGTCAGGCAGCAACCTTGGTTGTGGGGTCAGAGACACTGCAGACGCATCTGCCAACCCATCTGCTTGGGAAGCCTGAGCCCTCTCCTGAAGCTCTGAGCACTCATCTCAGTGACATATCACTTCTCAAGGTCCTGTCCCAGGGAGAAAAACCCATGAATCGTCTCTTACAACACATTCTCCTTCCTGTCTTCCTCTTTTGGTTTTGTCTTCCTGGGTGAATGAAAGGCAGCATGAATAAGTTTCCATTCTGACCAGAAAACTCACTTGGGCTTCTGCAATAAGCTAGAGTAATTGATTGCCCACAAAAACCAAGGTTATAGAATTGACACTTTGTGTCAAAACAGTCTAGATCTCTTGGGTCCTAACACATTGGTGCTGGAGGGAGGCAGTTGGCTTGAATCCCAGGGAGAAAGGAGCAGGTTGGATGAGAACAAGGAAAGACAAGACTGCTGGAGCGCCCCATTACCATGTCATGCTCCTGACGAAGGCCATGCCGAAGACACTGTTTTCTCACAAGGCTCGGTAGATGTTGGCAAGTGTCCTGTTGTACTACTGTTTGAGTGTGGATATGAATTGAATCTGGAGATCTCGAAATGTTTCAGAGTTTGGCTGAGGTCTTTGTGTTCTGAGGATGCGATAGATGGTGAAAAAATGGAATTGGAATGCTTTTGCTGGTTTTAGAAAGGGGAAGATTCTCGGCTTGCTCCCCACACCCTACCCATGGCGTCCATTCCCTCATCTTGTAACTGTAGCTCCTGAGGAGAATGAAAAGTTATTTCCACATATATGGGCAGAAGCCATGGCAGGGGAGAGGGGTGGGCAAGAAAAGGAACATACTTTAGAACCAGACAAATCCATGAAGATGCCATTGATTTAAAACAGTATTCTCCCAAAGCATTTCTGCTCGGTCCCTATTTTGGGCCTATTTTGGGTAATATGAAGTTAGTTGTTCTTAGGCGTCCTCTGTCCTTTTCTTCCCTCTGAGTTTCTTGCTGATGAGGGAAGACAAAGGATCAACTCTGTCTTGTCACCTAGGGAAGAGCACAGAACAGCCAGGTGCTGTTTCATGGGAAAAGTACCACTGTGGGTTCTCCCGCTGCACCCTTCTAACACCTTGGAGAGGTGAAAGGCACAAATTTAAATATGTGGTAGCACTTGTCCTGGGGCACACTATGACTCCAAGAGCTCCATTCAGGTGTGTTTTTCTCCACATTTCAAGTTTTCTAGTTGACTAACATGCTACTTATGATTACTTTCATGGAACCATTATGGTTGGATTAGGAATTATCTAGACCTGGAAAAGGCTTACTTTTGTTGTGTCTTTGTGGGTGATTCCACATATGACCTGGCTACTATGTGGTGAGTGACATCTGCTGGCTTAGGGTTCAGAGAAAAAGTCCAGAATTGTTCTCCCTTTGAGGGCAGGGGCATGCTAGATTGCAGCCTGGGCCACCAGTCTCTAGGCTCCAGGGCTTACCACAGTGGTTCTCTTGCTGGCAGCCAGGGCTTTGACCTTGAACTTGACAGTTACACCTTCAGCTTCCTTTCTTCTGTGGCCCTCAGGCTTGCACTGGGCTATGTTACGCCACCTGAGTGGCTTTAGTCTGCAGACCACAGTTGTTGTAATGGCATGGGTGGGTTACCCTATTAAATCTCCTTTATGTGCCTCTTTGCATGTTCTGTTGATTCTGTCAAGAGACCCTGAGTAGCCCCCAGCTCATAGCTTCTGATGGCGACAGGGAAGGTTGGGTTGGGTGTACTCTGCCTAGCCTCAGGAAGGAGATGGGAGCAGGGAACAGCCCAGCATTCCTGGGGCTGGGCCCAACGCCTCCCTTAACCCAACCACTCTGTTGGCAGCCTCAGAACAAAAGGCACAAGGCAGATTCCAAGGAAGCCTCCCTGACTGAGCCCACACTTTTCAAGCCTCCTGTAGATTTATGGTGAATTGCTGGCCTTAGTGAAGTAGGATTGTTTATTTTGCTAAGAGGAGATGGCATCTTTACTTTCTGTTTGTCCTCTTCTCAACAGTCTCTCACCTATTGGACCTTCTCCTCTTCTTATGACCTCTTCCATATCCTTTTCCTTCTCTTCCTCCTTCATGCTTGCTTACTTTTCCTCTTAGGTATTCTCTTTTCCATGTTTCTTCTCTTCTCTTGGATTCTAAGAGTAGTCTTTTATACATACACAGATATAAACACACACATGTAGGAATATATATGACATGAGATTAGTTAATCTTAAAGCTATCACATCCACATACACACACACACACAGTGATGACAACATAGTATCTAGGAGACATGGGACCACTCCAATGGGAGGATCCCATGCAATGAACAGGGTAAATATGGAAGTGATAATTCCCCAGAAGCACTTAGGCTTTGGGGTTAGGAACCACTTGGGCTAAAATTTTCTTTCTGGAGTTAAGTTGTTGTATGGCACTGGAAAATCCTCTCTCTCTTTCTTCTTCCTGTGGAAAATAAAATCCACAACATTACACTGTGTTTAGTGATGCTCAAGTGTGAGAAGGGCATTAGAGAGCTACAAATTCAGGTCATCTCTTCAATCATGTAGTTCCATTCACTCATTCTTTAGTTAGTAACAACTGCAAAAACAATTGTGTGGCTGTAGCAGGGAGGGGGTGGGAACATTGAGAAAAAAGGGGAGGACAGGAACGGAAGCCATTTCTTATAAAATGGGAGTGTGGTTTTTGCTTAATTCCTGTTGGATAGCTCACCCTCACTGTCTAAGGAAATATTTCTTAATTTTCTTTTAACTCATGCCCAACTAAACATTCATCTAACTTCTAGTAATTTGTATAATTGAAACAAAGCATATTTCTCTTTTTCCTAAGTAATCCTTATTTTGTAACACCCAAAAGGCTTGGCCAACTCTGCCTACTGGAGCTGTATCTCTTCCTCAATCTTGCGGATACAGGATTTATCCGAAAGTATGGTGTAACCTTGTCTACATGGCTTATCCTTATTACCTCAGTTTCCCTCATGTGAGAAGAGGGAGGAGCCCTCCCCAGCATCTACCAGGGCCATAGCAGTGGGGAGAGGTGCTTAGAGCTAAGCATGCTTCATCCTGAAGGGGCTTCCTGCCATAGGGTTCAGTTGAGCCCTGCAGACACAGGGCAGGGGTCCCTGGGTGAAAGCAGTTTCTCTCTGGGGACTGTCTCCTGGAGATTTAGTGTGATATTTTTTCTCACCCTCAGGAATCTGGCCAAACTCCAGGACCGCCTATCATGAGGAGTCTTGTTTGCTTGCAATTTGCAGACTTGCAAGGGGTGAAGGACTGGCTTTGACTATTCAATCTCATGTTGGGGGCAGGGAACTGCCTGGGGTGGGAGGTGTGGACTTTTCCCAATCCTTCAGGATCCAGCACACTCACTCACAGGAGAAATGCATGGTTGGGGGGCAGGAGGGAGAGAAGTGTGTGACTTTTTCACCCACTCTTGTCTTACTAGCTATCCTCTCATTTAGTACTGAGTCATGATGCCGCATGATTGTCTCCTTCACACAAATGAGGCCCCTGAGGCCCAGGGATGGTACTTAGCCTGGCGGGGTTTGCACCCAGGCCTGTGGTCTCTAAGCACTTATGCAGGGGATGAAAAACAGGCTTCTGAGGGCTATACTTTCCTCTCTACCCGCACATTTCCTTGAATGACTTGAGCAGGGAATGACAGTGGTGACTGACACCTGATTGTGCTCCCAAGTGTCCTTGGGATTTTCAGCCTAGTGTCTAGGTGGCTATTCAGAGTGGGGTGGATTGCCCTCCCTCCTGAGAACCAGAGGCTTGTACAGATGAGGTCCCTTGTTGTCTTCTACCCTGACTTTTACAAATCTCCATTCATTGTGCCAGAATGTAGAGCAAAGTGGCCATTGGCTAACACCAGCAGATGCAAGAGTGGGGAGCACAATGGAGTATAGACTTTACTGTAGTTTTTAAAAGATTCATTAATTTGTTTGAAAGGGAGGGAGAGAGAGAGAAAGAAAGAAAGGAAGGAAGGAAGAGAGAAAGAGAGAAGGAAAGAGAGAAAGAGAAAGAGAAAAAGAAAGGAAGGAAGGAAGGAAGGAAGGAAGGAAGGAAGGAAGAAAGAAAGAAAGAAAGAAAAAGAAAGAAAGAAAGAAAGAAAGAAAGAAAGAAAGAAAGAAAGAAAGAAAGAAAGAAAGAAAGAAAGAAAGAAAGAAAGAAAGATTGATTTATTGACTCCCTGTACTGGCACATTTGCCAAATAGTTACAAGAGCAGGGGTTGGGCCACACCAGAGCCAAGGGTCTTCCTAAATGGGTGACAGGGACCCAGGACTTAAGACATCTTCTGCTGCTTTCTTAGGTATATTAGCAAGCAGCTGGATTGCACGTGTGAGGGCCAGGGCTTGAACTGACCCGCATGTGAGATCCTCGTGTTACGGGGGGGGGGGGGAGCAGTTTCTATTTTCTTTCCCTCCTTTTCTTCTTCCTTCTTTAGTTTTCTTTACTTTCTAGTGTGGACTTTTGAGTCTCAGAAATCTAGGTACCAATCTTGTTTAGCCACCTTCCAACTATATGGCTTCAGGCAATCTACCACAAACCTTTGCACCTCAGTGTGTTCTCTGTAAACTGGGAATGACAATCTTCTACACTGTAAGGCTGAAAAAAGATGAAGATTAGAGGGAGCACCCTGCAGGGAGAGCCCAGCACAAGGTAGGAGTTTAAGAGATACTGGATTATATTTTTCCTGGGAAGAAAGATGTGGACTCTGGTATCCTTTTAGTGAAGAAAAGCCCTCCTTTCCCTGCCCACAAAGTTCAGAGTGAAGAGAAAGATGCATGTTTTCCAAGTGCCAAATTGTATGTAGAGGGGGAAAAGTGAGAAAGATACAAGAAAGACCAGCATATGGCTCTGGATCTATAAGACTTTGTGTTTACCAGGGCAGAGCTCAGAGCTCTGTGGTCATAGTTCACACACAGAGGATAGAAAATGTGGCTCTCCTCACCCCGTGCATTGCACTGGGCCTGCAAGTCAACTGATTGGCTTTGTTGAGGGAGCACAAGCACTGGACCTCATTGCTTGTTGGGGCAGGAAGAGCCTGCCAGATGGGGGTTTCCTGCCCAGCTGTCTGGACTTGAGGACCAGAGCCCACTAAGGCACAAAATTTCTCCAAGTTTGCAGCTCTTGAGAGACACTTTTCTAGTTTGTTTTTAATCAACCCTCCCCATGCTGACACTTGGGCTCCGTTCAACCATTGAGAAGGTTCTACTAGCAAATAAACACTTAGCCAAATATTTGCCCTTGTGTGTTTTCAATAGTAAATACCAGCTATATTGCTCATCTTCTTGTATCGCCCAGACTGGGCCCACCCCAGACTGTTCTGAGCTGAGTGCCCGCTTCAAAGATGGGTGGGGACCCTTTCTTGACCTCCCACCATGACAGCCAAGTGCAGTGGTCTCGGGCCCTGGTGGAAACAATGGGACCTTCCCACCCTGTGGGGCAGAGGAACTTCAAATCTCTGTGTGGGATTTGCAATGACATGGTGCTCGGCTCCCAGGCCCGAGAACTGTATTCCTGTTTCCTTACCTTTCTCTGGGCTGGCTTCTACCTTCCTCAGGGCTTGGTCTCTAGCCCTGGGATTGCCTGTGCATTTCTGAGGAGTGGTTCTGGCTCGTAGCCCTTTTTTCCGCCCACTCTTCTGATGTGCTAGAGAGCAGATTCTGTATTTTCAGTGTCCCACTCTGTTTCCAAATCAGCTTCCAGGAAAGACTGCCCAGGCTGCCTTGATAGGGCTCTCAGTGTCTGCTGGCTAGAGGCAGGGGCAGGACACTTTGGTTAACATCTGTCAGGGCTTGGTCCCACTGTGCCTCAACTCTTTTATAGCCTAACACACAGAAGTTACAATATTTCTGAAAAACAACAAAACAAAAACTGGTCGGAACGAGGATGCTACTTCAGGGCATAAGTTCTTGCCACACATCGCCTTGCCTGCCATGGCTGAGGGACTCAACATCCCACACACCTGTTCCTGCCCATGGCAGTCACTGGGAGGCTCAACCCCTTCCAAAATGGAGAAGTAGCTCCCTCAAGTACAACCAGGATCTTATCAATAACAATAAACAAGTGAGTGCTGCACCTGCACTCAGGCAGAACAGGGGTGTGAGGTTTAGATTTTTTACATTTGATACTGTCTAATTTTCTGCCAAACCACCACCAAAGCACTGGTCCTCCTCTCTTCTGCCTGTACCTTCCCCTTTTCTCTACCTCAGCCTGGCCACTGGAGAGCCAGTTTTTCTTCCTCATTTCTGTCTTAGTAAAGAGAGCAAACAAATGCATTTATGTCTCTGTTCTTGTATCACAAATTTATTCTTAAAAAGCTACAGGCACCTCATGGCACAGGCTCATGGGTCTTATTGGCATTCAGAATAGTGCTCTGTATACGACTCTATCTTCAAAACAGACCCCAAGCCTAGTGGAAGTGTTGGGCCCAGTTGTTGCAAGCACTCACATAACCCTGCTGTCTATAGGTCTGCTTGGGGAACTTTCCTCACTAGCCACAATCTGTACTGAAGAAGCCCCTTGATATATTTAGGGAATGAATAGAGCAGCAGGATGGATTCTCTCCAAATAGTAGTCAGGCCAAAGCACTAACTTATTCAAAGATATTCATAATCCTCTTGAATTTTTTTGATTCTTGGCATTTGAAATCTATAAAAACTTGATCTGGTGTTCTGTGTCCTAGGGCTGGTAAAAAAAAATAATAATAATGCTGAAAACCTCTGCCAACTGATAGCCCTTGAGAAATAAAGGCAGAACTACTCTAAAGATGGCCATGCCCACTGATGGAGAAATGAGATTTGATTTACTTTTGATGAAGTCTCAGCAAGGAATAAAAACATTTCTGGGGAGAGTCTACCTGTGCTAGGTCATCACATTTGAATTAAGTCAGTGAATCTTTTCAGCAAAGCTTTAACATAGACGTTAGAATTCCCACTTTGCAGATGAAAATACAGAGGAAACACTGAGACATAAACTTGAGTTTAAATACGTGGATGTAAGGCAGAACAGGGGTGTGAGGTTTAGATTTTTTACATTTGATACTGTCTAATTTTCTCAAATTGTTTTGAGTGTAGTTTTTCTACTTCTGGTTCTGAGAGCTTTCTATCCCATCTGTGTACCTGTTTTCCTCCCCTTTGGTTAATGCTGGCGATTTTCTTTGGGAACTTTTTAAATTGTTGTCCTGAAGGAGAAATTTGTGCTGGATTTAATTGTGTGCCATGTGATATGGACAGAGGCAGCTTAGAGTGGGCAGTTATCTGTCTGCAACTCAGTCTTGAGATCCGGCCTTGACTGTGATCAGCCTCTCCCTTGAATGGGCACACAGTCACACACTCATGCCTCTCAGCTGAGGATCCACACATCACATCAACCTCTTCATTACCAACATTCTCTGATTTCTGTCACTGGGCTGACAGTGGCCAAGACATGGAGGCAGGCTCAGCTGGATGGGAAGCTCCTTCCAGTCAATTCACAGTTGTGTAGTCTTAGATGAGCCATTCCATCTCTTACTTCAGGTGATTCATCTGTAAAATGGAACAGACCATGCCTTTCTGTATGACTGTGAAGGTTAAATATACTTCTCTGTGCTCATACGTGGTAAGTGCTGTTATATTTTTATTGTCCCTTCTCCTCTATTTCCTTACTGATAGAATCCTAATGATGTTTCAGGTGGTAATAGGCCCAGTTAAAAAAAAAATGGTCACTACTTCTCCTTCCCTTGTAACTAAACATGATCTTAGAACTTGGCTCTAGAAGTCATTGGGTAGATGACTACTTTTAACAGAGGGTAGTTACAGCTGGAAAACTCGTGTCTTTTATTATCCTTACTCTTTGGATGAGAGGCTAGACTTTTGAACATCCTTTTGGTGGCCGTGAAAGACAAGAGACACCTAATAGAAACAGAAATAAGAAGACAGTGGTACCTTTGTCCCTACTGATAGACTGAATAATTGGTTCAAAATCATTCTTAGGAGGTTGTCACTGTGATGCAGCAGGCTAAGCCTCCATTTGTGGTGCTGGAATCTGAGATGGGTGTCAGTTTAAGTCTCAGATGCTGCTCCACTTCAGATCCAGGCCCTGTATTCATGTGGGAGACCTGAAAAAAGCTCCTGGTTCCTAATAGTTCAGCTCTGACTATTGCTGCCATTTGGGGAGTGAATTAGCAGATAGAACATTCTCATTCTCAATCTCTCTCTTTCCCTATTTTTTCTTCTCTCTGTAACTCTACCTTTTAAGTAAAAATAAAATATGCCTTAAGAAAGGAAGAAGAAAGCATTCTTGGTGCCTTTCTCTTGGATCCTAACACATGCCCCTCCTTGGCAGAAGAGAGCTTTTCCCAGTGCCTCAATCAGGGTTGGCCATCCCAAGGTCTGAAAGATTGAAAGCAGAGGTGGCACATGCCCTACTTGAGAAATGTGCCACCAGCTCCCTCATTTCTTCACTGTTGTTTTCCCTTACACTGAGACCTCAGGTGCCAGAGAGGGGCTGTTCCTTGAGCTTGGACTGCAGAATGAATGAATGAAGGAGCAGAGCTTCAGCTGGCCCGAGATGCCCTTTTAATGTGAGCAAGAAGCAAAGCCTTGTCACTGGAAGTCCCTGAGTTTTGAGGGTGTCTGCTGTGGCAGCACAACCTATAGAGAATCCTGACTCCTCAGTAGCATCCCTGGTGATTTCATGGTGACACCATATCTGACGGCTCATCTTCAAACTTCCTGCTCCATGAGAAACAGTAAGTTCTATTTGGCCTCGCTTCTGTTAATATTGGGACTATGACATGCCTAATCCACACAGTAAAAGTATTGGGTACATGGGTGGTTGTTAGCATTAGGGTAATATACATATGCACGTTAAACAAAACTGTATCTTACGCAAATCTGTATCTGTTAGTGAAGTAAGCTGATGAAAGCTTAAAAAGATTTAAAAAATTTTTTTAAAGAGTGATGAGGAAGATAGGGATACACATCTTCTATCTCTTGGTTTACTTCTGAAATGCAAAAATGGCCAGGTGTAGGCTGAGCACTTCTACAAAGCAGACCCTGAGGGCCTCCCTTGCTCCCTGCATCCCTGGGTTGCTTTCCCTTTACCCTGGCCCAGCTGTGAGTTGCATACATTAAATTGGGTAATTTGGGTGTAGCTATTTTCTGAAATGGAAAGCACTTACATTTTATTGGGACTTGCTTTACTTTTTTTTTTTATTTGAAAAGCAAAGTGGCAGAGAGAGGGAGAGACAGACAGAGACCTTCCAGGTACTGGTTCACTCTCCAAATGCTCACAATAGCTGGGAGTGAACCAGGCTAAAGCTAGGAGTCAGGAACTCTTTGCTGGTCTCACACAAGGGGGCAGGGACACAGAAACTTGAGCCATCACCTTAATAGAAAGCTGGATCAGGAACAAAAAACCAGGACTTGAACCAGGCACTCTGATGTGGTAAGTGGGGACCCCAAGTGATGTCTTAACTGCTTTGCCAGATGCCTGCCCCTAATCGTTTAAGTTTTAATTTTGCTATTATAACTAATGATACCAAGTCGATAACCCGGTATATAGGAGTATACTTTAAATATCTCTGGGTGACAGATTTGTGGAAGCAATAGTGTTTGGTTAAGCATTGTTCTAAAAGCTTGGAAGTCCCAGAGTATCCTTCAGAATTCTTGCACCAATGCACGCCAATAGTGCAGTAGTAGGATAATAATGGGTGACACATGACATTAGAATTATCTGCAGGATTTCTTTAAATAGTCAGATTTCTCAGTACTTAAGACTTGCCCAAATTAGATTCACATGCTGTTTTCTAGCAGTCTGTTATTGTATAAATCCATGCAGTCTGATTGCAATGTGACGCCATCTTTGGGGACAGCTTTTCCCTGCTGTGTGGCTCTATGGGCTCTGGATTTCCCTTCTTGCCTGTGCTGGAAAGAGAGTCAGACAATATGAACATATTCCCAGAGGTCAATGTTTTATAATGGCCTTCTGAGCTCTTCCAACATTGAATAAAGATCGTGAGTCATATGGGAGGCGGCCGCTCTAGCAAGCAACCTCTCCATTACAGAGGAGTTTGTTGTATCCCCATCTCCATGCTTTTGGAGATAGTGCCAGGTTGATGTAGATAGTACGGGGTTGTCAGACACAGAGGCAGGAATGGTGACCATTTGAGAGTTTTGTTCTCCACCCCTTTCTCCTTTTGCTGCACATTCTCTGTAGTTCTGGATGGATGACTGTTTCTATTCAGTCACCTTCTGAGTCAGGACTTGGCAAACCATGACCTATGGGCCAGGTGGGACTGTGGCCTACTTCTGTCAGACAGTTTTGGAACATACTCATGCTCATTTGTTTGTAGATCATCCATGGCTGTTTTTGCAACTACAAAGCTGAATATTTGCAGCAGACTGTGTGGCCCTCAAACCTTGGAATATTTATTATCTGGCTTTCTACAGACCAAACATGTCCACCTTGTGCTCTCAAGGGCTTCAGTTCATTCCCTTTCCTTATCCTAGATCACCACATGCCTTGCCTGGATTAGTTGTCACCACCAAGCTTGTTAGAGCCACAGGGAGTTTTCTTCAATGCAGACGGAAGGATTGTCTCAGATACCACTTTCTCTTAGTGCCCGTGGTCTGAGTGGCAGGCCACTGATGACCCTCCAAATCTTCAGGCTGCCAGCAGTCATTCCTTTCTTTTCATGAACTGTGCTCCACGAACACTCGGTGTTCCCAGTCCTTCCAGAGATCACATATGTCACTTACTGTCCCATCCCTCTGCCCCTTTCCCATGCTAGCCTCCTTCTTGTGCACCTGATGAACTGTCACTTCTTCAAGGGTGTAGCTTCTTACTCCCTCATCAACAAAGATATTGACTCTACTTTTTGCTGGCAGTAAACTGTTCAGGGCACATCTCCACCGTGGGGCTTAGGTGGCATTACCTGTAATTATATGTGTCTTTCCCTGTCTCCCCTGTTGATCTGTGAACTCCAGTGTGCAGGGAGCTCGTCTTGCTTCCTGCAGCATTTAACAGTACCTGATCTATTCAGGCACTAAAGAAACATTTGCTATATGGAAAACACTAAGATTTCTTGAGCCTTTGTTCTTTATCAGTTGTGTCTCTCCAGATCATCCCAGCAGCCTGTGACACAGATACTATAGCCTACCCATTTTACAGATATGTCAGCAAAAAGTAATTTGCTCAAGGTCACAGAGCCTGCTAGGATTTGAACCATGGCAGGTGGGCAGCATGGTGTATCTCAAGTTCTCACTCCCATATAAATGAATGAGTGAGGGAATCCGGTGAGATTCTATGAACTAAGGCTAAGATAGGTAAAAGCTACACAACCTTGTGAAACACTTTAGTGGTTTTTATAAAGATTTATTTTATTATTATTGAAAAATCAGATATACAGAGAGGAGAAGAGACAGAGAGGAAGATCTGTCCAATGATTCACTCCCCAAGTGACCGCAACGACTGGTACTGCACTGGTCTGAAGCCAGGAGCCTGGAGCTTCTTCTGGGTCTCCCACACAGGTGCAGGGTCCCAAGACTTTGGGCCATCCTCAACTACCTTCCCAGGCTACAAACAGGGAACTGAATGGGAAGCAGGGCTGCCGGGATTAGAACCAGGATCCTGGCACTTGCAAGGCAAGGACTTTAGCTGCTAGGCCACCACACCGGGTTCTCCTTTAGTGGTTTTTATAAAGCAAAACACAGTGATTCCAGAAGAGCCAGTGCAGTCAATAGGGGAGCAACAGCCCAAAGAGTTCAGGTCCAGTTTAAAGCAAGTGAAAAATCAGACCATCCAGTGAACTGTTGGGAAGGCTTGAAGCTGCTGTGGGGCCACAATTAAGCAAGTAAGGCTTGTTCCTGTTGGGAAAAGGCACCAACTAGAACACTGGTGTCATGCTTTCTGGATGCCTAACACTGTACTAGTAAACTGCGCACATACCTGTGCACTAAATGAGAACTGCCTCTAAAATGTTTTGATTCAAACATTTCACTGAGCAGCTATTACATGCCAAGTCCTCGATCTAGATGCCAGGAGAACAACAACAAATAGAGCTCTACAATTCCTAGTCTAGCAGGGGAGATGAATGAGTAGATAGTTTTAGCAATGTGGTCAGTATCATCAGAGAGATGTAGCCAGGCTCACAGAGAGGGGACCTAACTGTCTGAACATGTGGAGGGAGATTTCAAGCCAGGAATAAGTGAGTAGGGTTTTGAAAGATGAATAAAATTTTGACAACTAGACAAGGGTTTCCAGAAAGAAAGCACACTTTAGGCTAAGCCACAGAGACAGGAATACCAGGGATGAACCTGGAAGACAGCAGGTGTGGCTGAAGTACTAGCTGCCACCCAGGTGGGAGAGCTGGTTGGTATTCCAGGCTCCTAACTTCAGCCTGGACCACCTCTAGTTGGTGCCTGCATTTGAAAGGCTGTTAGAAGAGTCCCTCAACCTCTTACTCTCTCTGGCTTTCAAATATGTAGGTAGATAAGTTGATTGGTATTTTTTTTAAAGAGTGCCAATGGTGTACTCAGGGAGGTGAACACCATTTGGTGGGCAGGCAGGGAAAGTGAAAATCCATTAGAGATGGTTTTCTAGAGTGAACTGTGGAACAAAGCTTCAGACCTCAAGGTAACTAAAACATAGCAAATGGATTTTAAAGCAGATAAAAAAACCATAGTATTTTCATGATGGTTGTGTGGAGGAGACAGAAATATGCACAACTGCATGGGGAAGACACAGCTAGGAGAGAGGAAAAGCAAGCTAAATACCATGACGTTTTGGTTTTAAAATTTTCAAATCTGTACTAACCACCTGCTTCTTGTAAAGTCTAGTTAATAGGATTCTCATTTGGAAGAGATAGGGGTGGGAGGTTGTGTGCACACACAGTTCTAGTAACATGGCCTATACCTAGGGGACAGAAGGCCTCCTACGCTCCAGAGACAAGTGGTAAAATCAAAGTACCCTGCAAAATCAGTTGATACATGTACCAGCCACGTACAGGTCTGTGTTGTGTAGAGTGCAAATGGGCAGGAAAGATAAAGTGCAGCCAGGCAAAGGTGATGGGATTGTGTCTGAACTATTTATGTTACCATGGAATGTGCCATCAAACATTGTCTCATAGTTCCTATGGTTCAGGAATTTGGAGATGGCTCACCTGTGTGGTTGTGGTTTGGAAATCTCTTGTACAGTTACAATTGGGAAGCTGACATCCTGATCTTTAGCTGGAAAATTCAGTTCCAAGATGGATCACCCACTTTTACGATGGCTTTGCTGGGAAGCCCCTTGTTATGCACTAGCAGGATCTACCCTTAGAACTGTTGGGATGTCTTTGTGACTTTAGCAATGGGCTACTGCCACAGAAGAATGATCCAAGAGTGAACAAAGTGGAAGCAAGAATGTCTGTTATAGACTGATGGAATCATGACTCTTCATGAAGGATTATACTATTGTAGCAACATGGGAAAATCTGTCAGGGGTGGGAGTTTGTGTAGGGAGGAATCCCAGTCTATACAAAATTGTACCATAAAATTCAAAAATTTAAAATAAAAATTTAGCAAAAAAGAGATAAAAAGAATGTTATAAGCTAACCTTGGAAATCATACATTACCATCCTTATAGTACCTCAGATGTCATACAGCTCTGCCCTGTTCACTCAGAGAAGACTGTGTGGATAGGAGTCCAGAAGAGAGAAAACCAATTTGGGAACAATCTTGGAAGCACAAATGGGTCTTGGGCTAACTGCATGTGGAATGGGCAGTGTGGTGTGCAGAGAAGCAAATTTCTTTTTTTTTTTTTAAGATTTATTTTATTTCTATTGGAAAGTCATATATACAGAGAGGAGGAGAGACAGAGAAGAAGATCTTCCATTCAATGACTCACTCCCAAAGCGTCCACAGCGGCCGGTGCTGCGCTAATCCAAAGCTAGGAGCCTGGAGCTTCTTCTGGGTATCCCACATGGGTGCAGGGTCCCAAGGCTTTGGGCCAATCCTCAACTGCTTTCCCAGGCCACAAGCAGGGAGCAGGATGGGAGGCGGGCCTGCTGGGATTAGAACCGGCACCAATATGGGATCTCAGCACATTCAAGGCAAGGATTTTAGCCGCTAGTCCACTGCACCAGGTCCCAGAGAAGCAAATTTCTAAAGTAGAAAAGGATAACCTGAAGAGTGGACCATCCTGTCAGCAGGAGCTTCAGTTCCTCTCTATGAAATAAGGCTTGTCATCCCACTGTGATGGAGTGAAGAGCTTGCAGGGAAAGCTGGGGAAGGCTTTGGGGGAACCACAAAGCATGCTAGGCAACCCTAATAGTGCCTGTGCGGACAAAAGGGCTCAGGGTCAGGTTCCATGACTCATGTGGGTAGGGAGTATGGCCTTGATAAATCTGGCATTATGTCACAAGAAACACTTTCTCCTTTATTCCTGTGACTGTAGAAATCTAAGACATAACATTTGTTGATCTACTTCTGTCAGGAGCAGCACAAGAAAAATGCTCATTGTATTCTCTTGAGGATGCTCTGACATGGATTTGTAAACCATACTCACAAGTGAGGAAATCAAGGCTCTATGAAGTTACATAACTCGCTGTGAACCTGAGATGTAGGGTAGGGCTGGAGCTAGCACAAGTCTGCTTGGCCCTGCTTTGTGAACAGAAGGCATAGGAGGGATGCTCTACGCATGTAACGTCTTTCCTGCCCACATCGGGAGCCTGGGAAGGCCTCATGGCTGGAGTTTTGTAGCTCTACAGGAGAACGGTGAGTAAGGAGACCTCTCCTCTATCTGCACGTCCCAATGCCCTTGGCCCTGAGTTGAGAAGGGTCTTGGTGTGTGTGTGACCACACCAGCAACTGCTGCTGTCCCAAAGCTGAGGATTAGGGTGATGAGTCCTACAGGGCCCTGCAGAGCTGGATGCAGGCCAGGGCTGCACAGGGCTTTGGGCTCCCAGGAGTGCAGCTCCCAGACCCTTCTCGGAAAAGCATTTGCAGCAAGGCCACTTCAGGTGCCAGGCTGGGCCATCAATCCCTCACTCTTTGGAGCCGTGAGTTTATAAAGTAGCAATTAAATAAGAGCTCTGTAAGTGCTTCTGGGAACTGCCCCGAATGCATTTTCCAAACATAAATAACAGGGACCTCCACTCTGAGGAAAGCACACAGAGCAGAGAAGCAGCAGGGAGAAGAAGGGAGGCCTGTTGTGCTAACGAGTTGGGCTACATGCCCCTGGTGTGCACGTGTGCTCCGTGTAGGTGGCAAGTCCATTTGTCTTGCTGCTTGGGTGGCACGGTAGCCCTGCTGGGCATCACATGCTGTGGGTAGAGGTGGTGGCTGTGGCTTCCACTCAAATGGGACACCGTTGTTGCACAGTGGCAATAATGGCAAAAGCAGCATTGGCAACCTCTATTCGTCGAGTGCACCCTGGGGCAAGGATGCAAAGATGCTGAATCACTGGGAGGTTTAAAACCATAGACAAAGTGGCCGGGACTTTAAGCCAGGGGGATATTACTGAAGACTCTTCAGTATCTTTGATTTTTGAGGCTCTTAGGGGAGATGCCAGGCACTGTATGAGTTTTACATGAGTGAACTTAAGTCTTTTGACAAACCTGAGCAGTAAGTCCTCTTATCAGCCTAACTTAGGAGGGAAGGAACTGAGGTGTGAAGAAGTGGGACCTGCCATACTGGATTGTATCAAACTGGCATGTGTGCTCCAGGGGGCCCGCTCTTACTTGCTCACTGGCTGCATTGGACCTGGTTGCAGGTAGCAGGTGCCATGTCTTTTGTCAGTTCCAGTTATTCCTAACTGTCTGCCCTAGCCCAAGATGGGGTGAACTTGGCCTGATTCAAAGAACAGCAGCTTAGTTATCCCTGCCTGTTTCTTCCTAGTCACATCTTTCACTTGGCCAAGTATATCCTCCTGTCCAACTTTGTGGGCAGCCCTGTTGTTGCTGGGGTCCCAATGGACTGGATTATTGAGCTTTCACACCTTGTGCTTTTGTTTTTGCTGGTCTATCCCTGATTGTTCTTTCTCCACCTGTGCATTTAGGTATAAAGAGGCAGTCATCTCAGAAGTATCTCCTGGGGCTGGCATTGTATGGTAGCCAATGAAGCCAATACCTGTAACACTGGCATCCTATAAGGGTGTTCTTCTTGATGATGGCCTGGGGAAGAGTGGAGGATAGCCCAGTGTTTGGGCCTCTGCTAGCTATGTGGGGATCAGATCAAACTTGGGACTTCTGGGTTTGATCTGACCCAGCTCTAGCCACTGAGGTCATCTGGGAAGTGAAACAAGGGATGGAGGATCACTTTCTCCTTCACCCTCCACAACTTTCTGTAATTTTGGTTTTTATTTAAATAAATAGATAACTTTAAAAAAAGCAATATTTCTTGACCATCATCTGCACTCTACCTGTACCTTCAGATTAAATTGCATGCCTTTCCTCCATGGATACCTCCATTGGTAAACACTTGTTTCTTGTTCCTTTTCTAGTTTGTCATCCATGAAACAATATTGCATGCCTTGGTTCCCACCAAGAGTCCAGCCCCTGTTCATTCCTGAGGCGAGAGTCAGTGATTCCCCTGTCTCAGACTCCATCGGAGTTGCCAGTGATTAAGAAACTCATATATTTTCACACTCATTAAAAGAAACATGATGTTCACTTTTCCAAGAAAAGCCATCCTTGTTTGTAGACCTGTAATATATTGGGAACGCCTCTTAATTGGCTTCTAGGACTCAGTGTCAGAAGTCAGACCCAAGTTTGTTTATTGACACAAGGAAAAAAATAAAACGTCGTATAATTAGTTGAGTGACTGACTCTAAATTCAGTAACTCCCATCGGTATGTGGCCTTGTCAGGGTTTAAGATTCCATTTTGGGTTATGAAAGAGGCCGGGTCCTTGCGAGTCCAGACGCAGGACCATACTGCATCATAGCTATTGTACAAAATGGGCTCAGTGTGCTGTTTGTGTTAAGATGGAAAACTTTTACATGTTTGATTTTTATGCAAGTCAATTAACTTGTTTTTTATAACTGTAAAGGCTTGCTTTGCAAATAAGATTACTTACCACTATAAATTATGGGAACATAGGGGCCTATTCAGACAAAATGTTACACACCCCTAACCCGTGCACCCGGCTGCTTGCTGGCATTCTGCAGGGGGACAGCCGAGGCAAACGTGACATGGAGGTAAAGGAGGACGGAGGGGTTATTTTGGTACATTCTGAGGGGTCTTTCCAAGAAGGATTCAAAGGGGGGAGTCTGGAGGTGGAAACCCCAGAGTTGACCAGAATATCTTTCTCTATGCTCACAGAGCTAGCCAAGACCTTTCCTTACTGGGCAATGCAGGAATCTCGTCTGAGGGTTTTTTTTTTCTATCCTCAAATGTTTGCTTCTTACTGACTGTACATCTCTAGGGAGTTTGGAATTTGGGACAAACCTAAATCTGGGCTGTATGCTCACTGTCATCCTGTCGCCCTTCTTGCCATGATAGTCCTATTGCTCTTGCTGCACTCGGGGCAACTCCCATCATGCAAAGGGCAGGGACAAAGGCAGAGAGAGGGAGGGAGGGGAAGAGGAGCTGACATTCCTGCAGGCTGGGCTCAGTGATGGGCAAGGGCCAGGCACTGTCCTGGCAGGACCAAGACAGGGGGCCAACAGTGTTTGGTCCCTGAGACTTACTTCCTCCCAACAAGTCCTTAGTGGAGGGCACTGCAGTTGTGTATGTGAGGGGTTCTGGAAGGCAAGGTTGAGACATTTGTGTCTTAGGCCCTTTACTGAGCTTGCATGGCCTCCTTGCTATTCTGGGTCTCAGGATTTTCCGACCTGTGAAATAGGAGAAGAAACCTACCTGGCTCACCTCCCAGGATGTGAATTGTCACATGGGATTGTCAGTAGACTTATCATGGAGTCCCAGCACTATAGAAATGTGACAGTGTCCAGAGACAAGGGGAATGAGAGAAGTGGGTACTGACATCTAGGAGTTAGAATTGAGGGATTCTTTTTCTTTTGTAAAAAAAAAGTATTTTTATTTGAAAGGCAAAACAACAGAGACAGGGAGAGAAGTCTTCCAGCTACTGGTTCACTCTCCAAATAACTGCAACAGTCAAGTGTGAGCTGGGCTGCAGCCAATAGCTTGGCACTCACTCCATCTGGGTCGCTCACCTGTTTGGCAGTGGCCTGAGTACTTGCACCATTTCCTACCCCCTTCCCAGGTACATTAGCAGGAAGCCGGGCCAGAAGCAGAAGAGCTAGAACTCTACCCAGCACTCTGATAAGGGATGCTGGTGTCACAGTTGGTGGCTTAACCCTCTGCACCCAATATCAGATCCAGAGACTAGAGATTCTGCTAAACATCCTGTAAGGAACAGACTTGCCCTCCCCCACTGCCAACGAAGAATTATCCTGGCCAAACTGTCAATAGTGTCAAGTTCAAGACATTCTGCATCTCCAAAAGACATGGAGGAAAGGAGAGTTTCTAGGGGCTGGCCAGTGTTTGGAAAAATATTTAATGGACTGAAGAATCAATCCAGAGTGTTCACTCAGGAGAAGAGGGACAGGCCTGCAGTGGCAGCATGTACACCATCATGATTGTTTATAAAAACAGAGGACATTGCTGCTGACTCAGTAAAACCATAAAATTCCCATAAGGGTTAGGATTATATTATTCCCGTTCTTCTGATCAAAAAGCTGGATCTTAAAAATATGAACTCACTCTAAATTGCACTGCAAGGAGTCAAGGTGCTCCATTTGTTTCATACACTTAAGGGAAGACTCATTGTGAAACAATGGATTTGAGGCACACAACTGTGAAAACAATGGATTTGAGACAAAAGCAAGAATCATTGTCAGGGATTATTCACCATATTTACAGTTTGTCCTCGAAGGAAGGGCTTCCTGTTTACAGTGACTGTGTCCTCCCACTCACACCTGAAGTATTGTACCTGCTCTCACTGGGTCACAGTTCACAGTTTCTACATCTGTCAGCTCTGTTGGAACTGGGGACCCTCTGAGGGTGTCCCCAATCTGGATCTTAATCATCCTGACCTCTTCAAAGCACAGTTTATCTTCCAGACAATGGGGCAGTGGCTTCTATGTCATATGGTAAACCCCTTTAATTGCTTATACAGTGCCCAGCAGAAATAAGGAGACTTTCTGCATTGCTCAGGAACTCCAGGCTCTGGCCCTGCATTCTTCCTATTTGCTTGATGTCATCTCTGAGCAGCAAGTGGCAGAGAAAGCTAAAGGTTTGTAGAGGGTGGACAAGGGCTTGCACTCTGAGCAAACTTCCTTTCTTTTGTAAAGTACAGCTCATTCAAAACTGGCATCCAGGGGTATCAGGTCTTTCTCTCTCTCTCTCCTGCCATGATGGCAGGAGGTAAGGGTTCTTTTCTCTCTCGAATCCCCCTCCCATCACTAGGATGGGAGTCTCCCTTCTCAGCTTTTCTAGTAAATCTCGCTTTAAACAGAAAGAAAGAATGGAAGAAAGAATGAAAGAAAGAACGAAACAAAGAAATAGAAACTCATGGTGAGATTTCAACTCGAAAATAACTTCCTGCTCCGGCTCCTCAAATCACTGAGTAATTAAAAGCCCCCAGACAGATGACAGTTTAAGCTGTCACCTGACAGATCTAAAACATATAGAACTGTTAGTGCCCAGCCTTGACAGCTGGAAAAAAGTTTTAAATCTGACTTGGTGTGTTCTTCCCTGCACTGGGCATGGAGCCATCGGATGAAGTCTTAGCTGTAATTTTGTCTGCTGTCATGATACAGTCATTTCTGAATCAGATGCTACAGGAGGAGAAGCATAGAAAACAAAAGCTCTGTTCTCTAGATCTTTAGGACATGCCTCATTTGTTCATGCAGAGCATTCATTCCTAGCATCCTACATGGGAAGAGATGCTTGATGCTGGGAACTTCATCTCTGTGAGTCTCAGTTCTCTTTTTCTGTAATAAAATAATAACAGTTGCTTCACAGGTGGTGAAGTGTTCAATTTCAGACATTTAATAAATAGCTCAGTTGTTGTTACTATTAGATTCTAAAAAGCCGCGAGTCTCACAGTTGGCAGTCAGGGTAGAAAAGACATAGCACGTGCTCATGAAGTATAAGATGGCATCATTTTTCCCAAGGGACTTCTGTGTTTCCTTTTTGTCACGCATGTGTTGGCTATTCAGTGGTGTGTTATTTTTTTTCAGGATGATATAATTGTTGTTGTTGATGATGTGGCTGTTATGAATTTATGTCAATCCGAAACAGTAAGATTATTTCAATCCCCCCCCCCAAAAAGAAAAGACATAGCAATAAATGCATTCAGTAATGATAGAGATGAATGTTAACATTGTCACATGCATGTTAAGGGCTCTAAACACAATACCTAAGAATGATCTGGGAAGGCTTCCCCAAGGAGGTGATGCATGAGTCTTGGATACAGAGAATCCTAGACCTTAGAGCTAACATCAAGGTTGGTTAAGACCCACCCATTGCCTCCAGGCTGGCACAGTGCAGTGATTGCTATCTCCTCATTTTTCTGTTGAAGGCATTGGGAATAAGTGAGGTGAAGAGTCTTACATCCATGAGCTGGACACTCACTCCTTTCACAAACGAAACTGACGCACAGAAAAGCTGGTTAATTCCTCTTCAATGACACACCATGAACGGGTGGTGGATCTCAAATGAGACTGAAGGTAGCCTGGTTCCAGAGCCCAGGAGAGGAACTTAGAGTCAATGTGATCAGAGGGAAGAATTTTGGATCTGGAGTTAGAATCACCAAGTTTCTAATCTTTGTGCTATTGCAGAGTAGCCTGTGAACCTGGGAGAGGTATTTAACTTCCTGAGCTCTGGCTCCCTTATCTGGGAACTGGAAATGATGATGATACCCACCCAGCAGGATGCTTGTAGGAATGAGAAATAATGGATACAGTTCCTTAGATACAGTAAATTCTGCCTTAGATATCCACAGACTGAGCCATCATAAGTACTTTTGCAAACATCAACTGTGGGATTTTCTCAGATGTCTGATGAGGCACAAAAGGGAAAGATTTTTTATCTCAGTTTCACAGATGAAGAAAGTGAGCAAGGGAGGAGGGAAGGGTAAAGGGAACTCTTTTTAAAATTCTTCCATTTATTCAGTAAACTAATTAAATATTAGATAAGCATATACCATATTTTGCTGACATTTAAAAAATGTTAGTTAAGTAACTTTCAGGGATAAAAGTATTGGCTGTTTTTCTGGATGAAGAACTAAGGCTCAGAGAAACTGCTTATCCTGCATAGGGTCACAGAGGTAGCTGTGAGCTACACTGTGACTAAAACCAAATTAGGCATGGACTCCAAGTCTTACAGTTGGGTCACATGCTGTGAGTGCAGATGGTAAGAGCAAGGCCAACCAAGACTCTAACCCTTGGCTTTTGGGTCTAGATCCAGTTCCTTTTCACCCTGCATTGTGGGTAAAGTAAGCTGCATTCCAAAATTCTAAGTAAGCATTGGCCAAGGCAAAAGAGATTAAACAGTCAAAATCGTAAAGGCAGGAAATACCACCTTCCCTGATTAAACTTTGGAAATCTTCCCCTTATGGATAAGATTTACTGTCTACAGGAAACCTTTGCAGACATAAACCATGTTATCTTCCAGCCAAAATGATTGGGGATGACTTAGCTAGGGAGATTTGAGAAGCAGATCCACCTTCGCAGTAATCCATGAAAAGGGATCCCCAACTATGGAACAGGCCGTCTACCATGCAAGTCAGGGAGAATGGTAGGTGTGGTCCTAAGATAAGTGCAATCAGAAGGTCTACGTGGAAAAGAGCAAGCAAACTGGAAAGGGGCTTCAAATCCTGGTCTCTCTGGTTCTTGATTTGTTTACATGTAACCATCTTCATCTATAAAATGGGAATAAGAATTATATATATATTATATATATATATTTGCCAGCATGGATGGGATTATTTGAGAAGGCACAGTTGTTAAGTGTAGCCATCCATACACATCTAACATTCTTTTAAGAAAATAAAATCAGAGAATAGAAAAAATGGAAAGTGAAAATATTTCTCTTTATCACCGTTACAATCAAGAGGGGGGAAAAGTGCAGAATTTAATGAATTTGGATGACCTGATCACTAAAAAAATGCAAAGGTAGGTGTTTGGCTTAGTGGTTACTATACTGCTTGGAAAGCCCATATCCCAGATGAGAATGCCAGCATTTAAGTCTTAACTCCACTTCAAACTCCAGCTTCCTGCTAATTCCCACCTCAGGAGGCAGCAGGTGACGAGGTGATGGCTCACACAGTTGGATCTCTGTCACCCATATGAGAGATTTGGATTGCAGTCCAAGGTCCTGGTTTTGTGATCCAGCTCTGGTCATTGCAGACATTTGGGGAATAAACTGGTAAATGCAAGCTCTGTGTGTGTGTGTGTGTGTGTGTGTGTGTGTGTGTGTGTGTGTGTGTCTAGTCTCTCTCTCTCTCTCTCTCTCTATTTCTCTCTCTCTCTCCCTCCCTCCCTCCCTCTCTCTCTCTCCTTCCTTCTCTTCCTCCCTACTTCCCTTCTTCTTCCTCTCTGTCAAATAGAATAATGCAGTGAGTTCTGTTGAATGGTAGTAATAACACAGACCTTTGTTGCTTACAACCAAGTTACCCATAAATTTCTTGTTTTCAGTTCCTAGAGATGGTTATGCACCCTCTCACCATCTGACACTTCATCAGTATTGTTACTGTTGCCTGGAACATCTTTTTTCTCTTGGCCGGACTAATTATCTTTCAGTATCAAGTTAGAGATCTCCTTATCAGGGAAACAGTTTATGATTCACTGTACAGTCAACCTGAGCAAAGACTCCTCTGTGCACCTTCTGATCTCATAGCTCATGCTGTCATTGCCTCTTATTTGTCTGGTTCTTCCCATCTAGTCTCAATGAGGGGGCCACACTGTTGGCTCATGTCTACTTTTGAGCTCCCAGAGTCTTGCATAGGACTAGCTCCTTAGAATGCCCAATGGATAATCCTGTAGGAATGAGTGAATGAATTTGATCTTCCTGAAAACTGTATGAAGAATATAGATATATCTGCAAGATACTGGGCAGATGGTCCAGGCCAAATCTCCACCTCAGATAAGGAAACCAAGATTCATGAATTAAATAATACTTCTGAAGTACATACTCTCTTGGTAACAGAGTTGTGCTAGACACAGCCTTTTTACTGATCCAAAGCTATTCTTTCTGACCTGAATCTGTGATCTCCAAGTAACCACAGGATGACATGCTGTATTTCAGTACGTTTGTGTTGGGAACACGTGTGATAGTAATCAAGGTTATGAAACTGAGAGGGCATTAGGGCTACCTACGACTTTCTCTCTTTTTGTCCTCTTTATGGCTAATCAATTACCATGTCCTATTAATTTAACCTTCCAAGTTTGGGCATCAATTCCCTCTTCTCCATTTCCAGTCCTCCAGTAGTAAAAGTTCACCCAATCTTGAGTCCAAACATGGAAGAATTTTGTTACTTTGTCTATTTCCCATATGACCTACTCTCTATATGATATATAGAATGCTACCATGGAGTCACATGAACCCTTTTTATGTATTCTGTTTAAATGTTCTTAGTGGCCTCAAAGATAGTCTGAATTCCTGAATATAGATTGTGAAGCTTGCCTTTGCATGACTTTTTAAAAAAGATTTATTTATTTTTATTGGAAAGGCAAATGTACAGAGAAGAGGAGAGACAGAGAGGAAGATCTTCCATCTAATGATTCACTCCCCAAGTGTTCGCAACGGCCGGAGCTGAGCCAAACCGAAGCCAGGAGCCAGGAGCTCTTCCAGGTCTCCCACGATGGTGCAAGACCCCAAGGCTTTGGGCCGTCCTCCACTGTTTTCCCAGGCCACAAGGAGGGAGCTGGACAGGAAGCAGGGCTGCCGGGATTAGAACTGGCGACCATATGGGATCCCAGTGCGTGCAAGGAGAGGACTTTAATCACTACGCTATTAGCTGGACCCATCTTTGCATGACTTTTGACTTCCTCTAAAGACTTATTTTCTCACCATTCCCAGGCTCATGCTCTGTGTTATGTAATCTTGATCTCTGTGGAGTTCCAGGTTCACACCAGCTATTTCAGATTCCAAATCTGTGGTCATACTATTTGTCTGCCAGGAGTGCCTCTACTTCTCTACTTCCCTATTTACCTGGCTCGCTCGTACTCATCCTTCATTTATTGAAACTTTTATACTGAACTAAGAGCTCACATGAAAATACCTGCCTAGCTCAAAGTCAGAAGCCGTTTTTAATGTGTCTCCATAATTTGAGCACTTGACTAATCAGGAACTTAGCAAATTGAACATAAAATTAGACTCTACTAAGAATTAAGACAGGTTTTTAATCTTCCTTACTACTAGATGTGTGCTTTTGACCACATCAAAGATCCTCTGAATTTTTTGAGAAAAGGTATTTTGTTTTTATTGAAAAGTCAGATATATAGAGAGAAGGAGAGACAGAGAGGAAGATTTTCCATCTATTGATTCACTCCCCAAGTAGCCACAGTGGCTGGAACTGCGCTGATCCAAAGCCAGGAGTCAGGAGCCTCTTCTTGGACTCCCATGAGGGTGCAGGGTCGCAAGGCTTTGGGCCGTCCTCCACTGCTTTCCCAGGCCACAAGCAGGGATTTAGATGGGAAGTGGGGCTGCCAGGATTAGAACCAGTGCCCCTATGGGATCCTGGCACTTGCAAGGTAAGGACTTTAGCTGCTAGGCTACCATGCTGGACTTGATCCTCTGAATTTTTATGGACGTACATTATGCAGCTATGATGTTGTAGCCATGGTGTAAAGACTTGATTTCCTCCTCTGTGAAATTGAGATGGGTCACATAGTACTTAATATTCACAAATTCCTCTGAAGTCTAAGTGAGATAGCTCCTGCATCACTTTCACTAGCATAATGTTACTCTGTTGCAATGTGGTATGATGTGTAGATGATGGCTTTGGGGTATGAGCCACTGCAATGTGATTGTCATAAAGTAGTCATGACAGCAGATGAAGAGTTTGTAAATGATTGATCAGTATTTTATTTGTTGTTGTTAGATTTGGTTTATTATTTTTTTAATTGGAAAGGCAGATTTATAGAGAGAAGAGACAAAAATCTTCCATTCGCTGATTCACTCCCCAAATGGCTGTAATGGCTGGAGCTAAGTCAATCTGAAGCCAGGAACCAGGAGCTTCTTTTAGGTCTCCCACATGGGAGCAGGGTCCCAAGACTCTTGGGCCATCCTCCTCTGCTCTCCCATGCTATAAGCAGGGAGCTAGGTTGGAAGTGGAGCAGCAGGATGAGATGTGGATACAAGCTGGCACTTGCAGGAGGAGGATTAGCCAATTCAGCTATCACACCAGGCCCTGATTTGTATTTTTTTAATGATAAAATCTTGAGCCATTTGGAAATTTCCATTTCCTCACCTCAAAAAAACAGCAATAATCATAAGGTTTTCAGTGGGTTGACCAGAGGATCCACCAAGATAGGCTGTGTTTGTGATTTGTGGGCTATCATGCTTGAGTAACTGTGAAGGTTGCTTATTACTGATCTGTCTTGCATGAGAAAGAATCACATGGGTTGCAGATTCACAATTGAATAGATGCTATATGGAGTGGATTCTGTGGTTCCAAGGTAGTAGGGAATGGGCAAAGATTTTCCAAAATGTCTAAACACAGTTGACTGCTCCTTTCATAGGTCTCTCTGGCACCCATGTCCAACTTGTCTAGCAACATTTGAGACTCCAGTGCTTTTACTCTACTTCTGTAACAGAAAGAGTTTTGTTTGAGTGTTTTCTACCTTTTTTGTCCCACTCTTTTGGGAGTCCTGCTGCATTTAGCACAAAGCTAGCCTGATCCTCTGAACACTTTTTCTTTTTGTAAAAAAAGGTCTCTCTCTCTCCCTCTTTCTGTCTCCCTCCCTCCCTCCCTCTCTCCCTCTGTCCCTTCCTCCCTCTCTTTCTTTCTCTATGTATGCATTATGTATTGAATTGCAGAGTTAAAGAGAGATTTTTCATCTTCTGCTTCACTCCTCAAAAGGCTGCAAACAGCCAGGGCTAGGCCAGGCTGAAGTCAGGAGTCAGAAGGGGCTTAAGTATTTGGGCCATCTCCACTGTTTTCCCAGGCACGTTAGCAGAAAGAACTGGATAGGAAATGGAGCTGCCAGACTTCAGCTGGCACCCACATGCGATGCTAGCATTATAGGCAGCAACTTAACCCACTGCATCATAACTCCAACCCCTTCAACAACACTTTGAGTTCACATGCACAGCCATGATCACCAAGATGGGGATGTGTATGTCTTGGGAGCAACAGCTGGGCCACTTCCTCGCTGCTATTGGGATACATTGCCATGGATACCAAGTGTAGAGAAGCAAAGGAAGAAGGAAAAAAGAAGCAACAGTGTGTGTATTTATGTGCATATATTTGTGCACTCTTGTACACTGGTATGGGAGAGCCTGAGAAAAAAGAAAAGTGTTCATTTCTGAAGAACCCTGACATTGTAACATTAGGTTGTACGTCATTGTGTATTTGATGACTTTCATACATGATGCTACATGGACAGAACAGATTCCAGTGACAGGACCGTGGCAGGACAGTTTAGGTGACTCTTAAGATGCCTTCACCTTTTATTAGAGAGTACTTTGGTTTGAATCCTAGCTCCACTTCGAATTCCAGCTTCCTGCCAGTGTGCACCTCTCAAGGAAACAGCTGATGACTCAAGTACTTGACTTCCTGACAACCACATGGGAGACTGGGATTGAGTTTTGTATTCCTGGCTTAGGCCTGTCTTAGCTGTGGCTATTGCAGACATTTCATGAATAAACTAGTGGAAGATTTCATTTAGTCTCTCTCTCACTTGCTTTTGTTCTCTCTCTCTCTCTCTCTCTCTCTCTCTCTCTCTCTCTGCCTTTCAAGTAAAAGTGAAAGCAAAGAAATTAAAATGAAAAAAGAATGAATAAATTCCAAAAGCATGGTCCCCATCCCTCCTCTTCTGATTCCTTGTTCTTTTTTTATTATTATTATTAATAATATTGTTCTTTTTCTTAAGCCCCAGTGGTGACAGAGAATCATTTGCTTGGGTATCCATATGTGGCAGGCTCCAACATTTCTTATCTGTTTGGCTCTTTGCAAAAGCCTACAGGGTAGATACTGTTACTTCCATTGCATAGATTAAGGGTTAAGGAGGTTAAGGGTATAGGTTCTGAAATCAGAATGCCTAAGTGAGTCCCAAATCTGCCATTTACTGGCTGTGTCACCTTCCATCTATGCTGTGTGTCACTTCCTAATCTTGTGAGGAATGAGTTGGGATATGCCTGGTACATGGTCAATGTGCCCTAAGTGATTCTTGCCATTTTTATTTTGCCTATGGACAAAAATCTGAGAAGGTAGGAGTTTAAATGTGTCCACATTCTATAGTGTGTGTCATGGACAAGTACTCCAAAGATGGATGACAGGTTACCATGAGCTTTGTCTTGCCACTCTCAGGAAGAAAGTCTAATGGAATTTTGGCTAGACTCGATTTGAACTGCAAATCCAGATTCCTCCCACACCAAAATGAGAGCTCCCACTTCTCACCATACTGATCTGAGGTAGACCTGGGCTGATTTCCCCAGGCTCAGGAAGTCTACATTGCTGGAGATTTTTACAGGTCTCAGTGGTACTGAACTGTCTCTAAGAGTCAAACCATAGTCTGGCCTGGCAGGGAAAAGTGGCTAGCCCTGGGAACATGTGGAATATGGGCTCTCTTAGGGGAACAGAGGCTATAGATGGGTTTTTCTAATGGTTGTGGCATGGGTCTCTGACAGACAGGGTGGGGGTCTAATTAGCACTTTCTTGAAAGAGATATCCCATTGAGGAATAAACAGGGTAACACCAAGCATTTAAAAGCTATTTTAACATTGGGAAAATAATTGAGTCATGTCACAGGTGTCACATGTATGGTCCCAGCTCTTCTGTTCCTCAGTTTTGTTCCTTGGGACAAGTACTGCAGCCCTTTAGATCTTAATTTTCTCACCTCCAATGAGCAAGGCCTGGAATGAATAACTGACACATGGCTTTAACATTCTCTTCAACTCTGCTGTGATTCTGCTGCCAGCTCCTCCCTTTATAAATGGCTGCATTTTCTCCATGATCCATCTTTTAACAAGGCTGCTCCTCACAAGGCAGAAGCATCTGTGAAAGACACCCCTAGCTAGTGTGTGTCCAGACTTTCCCACGTGGGATTCTGGTGATATCTCTGCGGCCGTCTCTCCCCTCTATCCCTCTCCAGCTGGGTGGGACCAGCTTCAGTGCTCCTTGGAGAAATACTTATTATCATTAATAGAGGCTTGTGTTTGTTCAGGGCTTTACAGTGTCACTGACTACTATCAGTCACAAAGCTGGGTTGGGCCAGAGTGAGAACCCTAGCGCTAACTTCCAAGTCTCTCTCATCTCTCTCTCTCAACTATATATACACATATATATAATATTTATGCATTTATTTATATTTAAAATATTATATATATATAATTGGGTTTTGATACAGTTTAGTTGGTCCTGGGGTCTCCATTCCTCCTCCCCCAAGTTCCCTTCCACATCCTTTGTTAATTTTATTTCCAGGTATTTCAATTTATGTTCAATTATTTGAGGGGAGGGTATCATGCTGGTTAGTTCTTCAGCCTTGGGGTTGTTAGCATACACTATGGCTGTTGATTTCTTTTCATTTATCCAAGTCTATATTTTTAACATCCCACATTTCCTGGCTCCTCAGAAGTTCTCCTTGGGGTAGGTGTCATAGCACAGCAGCCTAAGCCACGACCTGTAATGCCCATATCCCATATTAGTACAAGGTTGCGTCCTAGCCATTTCACTTCCCATCCAGCTGTTTACTACATGTAGGAAATCAATGGACGATGGCCCGAATGCCTAGCTTCCTGTCACCCATGTGGCTTTGACCTGGGCCTGCTTATGGCCATTAAAGTCATTTGGGGAGTGAATCAACTGATAAAAGATCTCTGTTTTTCTAGCTCTCTTTATAACTCTGCATTTCAAATAAAATAATTTTTTTTAAAAAAAATACTTATTTATTTTTATTGGAAAGTCAGATACACAGAGAGGAAGACAGACAGAGAGGAAGCTCTTCTGTCCATTGATTCACTCCCCAAGTAGCCACAAAGGCCTGAGCTGTGCCAATCTGAAACCAGGATCCCGGAGCCTCTTCTGAGTCTCTCATGTGGGTGCAGAGTCCCAAGGCTTTGGGCTGTCCTTGACTGCTTTCCCAGGCCACCAGCAGGGAGCTGGATGGGAAGCAGAGCTACCGGGATTAGAACCATATGGGATACCAACACGTGCAAGGTAAGGACTTCAGCCGCTAGGCTACTATGCTGGGCCCTAAATATTTTTTTTTAAATAAAAAAAGCTGTTCTTAGACTGAGGTTGGAATAAACTTATGTCATTAAACAAATGAATATGTTTTATTTGGATTTGATTTAACAAGGGGAAAACTAGAACCCTTGTGATATCCAGCTACTTGTTCACTGTTATTTTTATGAAATGACTGCTACATATTAAGCATTATTTTGGATGATATGGTTGGCAACTAGAATAAATCATAGTGTCTTTCCTCAAAAGGCTTTGAAATCCAGAGGCAGCCAGATAGGGTTCCTGCACATTTGAGAGCAGTGAAGTTTGTGGGAGACGGTATGCAGTGCTGGGAAAGGCATGTGTTGTGAGTTGGGTTTTCATCAACTAATTAAGAGTCCTTGGATAAGTCACTAAATCTGTGTGAACCAGGACTTGGCAAGAACAATACCACCCTGAGTCACTGTTATATTCACAATTTAATTGAGATGAAGAGAGAGAGAGAAAAGTAGAGATAGATAGATAGATAGATAGATAGATAGATAGATAGATAGATAGATAGATAGATAGATAGATAGGTAGATAGATGGAACTGCCATTGCTGGTCCATTCCTTAAATGCCCACACTGTCTGGGTCTGCAGGTAGGTATCAGCAATTCCATCTAGGTCTTCCACATGAGTGGCAGAAGCCCAACTGCCAGAGCCCATCACTGCTACCACCAAATGTTTGCCTTAGTGAAAGCTGGAGTCAGGGGATGCAACCATGAGCATCACTGAGGCACTCTGATATAAGACACTAAGGTGTTAGCGACTAGGCCGGATACCTACTTCTACTGTAGGAGCTCAAATGATAGAATGCACAAAAAGTATCTGAGATGGTGCTTGTCACACATGGGCAGTTATTATCTATTATTATGAATTGAATTAGCAGTAGACAAAATGATAAGACAAAATACAGCTTGATGAATCGCACCCTACCAAAGGCTGGGGAGGTGCATGGTGAGTTAGACCCTGAAATCTGTGCACATCTTCTCTGATGTGAGTAGTGTGATGGGAGACATTTCAGGTTAAGCAAATGCTGTAAGCAAAAGTTCAGCAACATCAGAGAGTGGCAAATTTGGGCAGCCAGGAGTAAGTTGATGCAGCTGCTGGATGGGAGTGTCATGGAGCAGACAATGGTGGCCAATCATAATGGAAAGAAACTGGGTAAAGGACTGTTGTGACGGTGCTGAGGAACTGGACATGGTTCTATAGTCAAGAGGAGACACTGAAAGTTTAGAATTAATGTTGGGAAATGGAGACTACTGTGGCACCCTGAAAGAGAGGGCAAGGCTGCATAAGGAGAATCCAGACATGTCAAGGGCCTGAGCTATAGCCACATAGTGATGTTGGGAATGAGAAGTCAGAGAAATGACTTGGGAGGTATTGCCAGGTTCTTTGAAAGGAGGAAGCCCGGAAAGACCTAGACCAGGTAAATATTTTGAACCTACAGATTTGGGTAAACAGCAGTACAGTTACTTAAGAATGAGAAAGCTGAGAACAGTCACTTGAGAAGGTTTAGAGATTGGGTTAGGATGCTTTTGGGTACAGATTAGATGTTGTGAAAGCCTAGAGGCACGTGTGAGTCTGTGGGTACAGAACGCAGGGGGGATGTTTGGCCTGGGATGGAGATTTGGGTGCTGCTCCTACAAGGCTGATAGCTCTCTCTGTAAGGGGCCTAGGCTCTCCTTGCACAGAATATGAAAGGAGAGGAGACAGAGCTGACAGAAACTCTGCAGAGCGTCCATTTCCAAGGGTCCAGGCAGAAAGAGGACTTGTACTGAGCATATCTCCAGGAATCAAGGTGGTCCAGATCAATAGCACAGGGCTTGCCTTGTTGCTTGCTTTGGAAGGGAAGAATGAAGACAGCTACAGGGGCCTGGGCATGTGAGTCACCTGGTAGGTGGCATTTTGAGAAAGCTGGCTCATCTTGAGGCTGCAAGTTGTGTCCACAAGCTTGTTACTGACAGACCTTACCCCCTTCTTCATCATGGTCTTAAGTGGATGGATGCCCCCATTGTTCACTTACGGAGGCTCTTGGGGGCCATCGTAACTAGATCTTGGTCTCTGAAATGATGCTGTCATGATACCAGTCAAGGCTATTTCTGAGAGGGAGTCACTTCTGGGTGACTACTAATTGAAAACCAATAACAAGAAATGGGGAATTTCTAGAATTGAAACAAATTAGGATTTGTTTACCTGAGCTGGATTCCTGTCTTTGTTCATGTAAAGCAAACTCCACCTTCCCATTTCCCCTCCTTGCTGGCTTAACCTTGTTTTCCTTCCTCTCAGCCTTGCCTTTGGCCATCGGATCTGCCACCCTTATACATTGTTTGGCCTAAAATTTAGTTCTTCATCTATTCAACTTATTTGATTATTAAAAAAAAAGTTATTTGAGAGGGTGAAAGAAGCACAAGAGATGGGGAAGAGATCTGCTGTCCATTGTTTTTTTCCCCCAAATTCCTATGGCAGCCAAATTGTGCCAGGGCCAAGGTCTGAGCTGGAAGCCAGGAATATAATCCAATTCTCTAAGGTGGAGGAAAGGGACAGAGTTACGTTAGCCATCATAGCTGCATTAGCTGGAGTCAGGAGCTGGGGTTGAAATGGGATCCAGACACTTCCACATAGGACACAGGTGTCTTAACTCTCTGGTAAGATCATTGCCCAGCCTACAATTTAACAACAGCAATAAGCAACAGACAACCAGCACTAAACTGAAAACCTGTCTTGCAGCTGCAGAAAAGATGAATCTATGCAACCATTCTCCCCTAGCCATGAATTTGCAAGATGAAGGCCTGGGCAAGGAGATGGCCAGTGCCTCTGGTAGTTAGAAGTTCAGCTTTCATGTTGAGTGGCTTCCTTCCTGGACATAGTGCAGTCTCCTGAATTGTGAAGAGGTGGAGAAGCCATCGTTGACTGGGCTCTTCCACCATACTAGGAGCCACACATAGGAAACACACTGGAACAACTTAACACCTTGGTAGTAGGGCAGATATGATCATTAGGAAGGTAGAGACAATATGAGGAAGGTTAGGACTTTATTTATTTTTTTTTATTTAAAAGGCAGATTTTACAGAGAGAGGAGACAGAGGTTTTCCATCTGCTCCTCAGATGGTCACAATGGCCAGATCTGATCCAAAGCCAGGAACCAGGAGCTTCTTCTGAGTGTCCCATGTGGGTGCAGGGGCCTAAGGCTTGGGCCATCCTTCACTGCTTTCCCAAGCCACAAGCAGAGGACTAGAGCAGAAGTGGAACAACTGGGACTCAAACCTGCACCCATATGGGTTGCCAGCACTGCAGGTGGAGGATTATCTTGCTATGCCAGTGCACCAACCCCATGTTAGGAATCTAAATTAGGGTTCATAGCTAATGGCCACAGAGCCAGGATTCAAACTCAGGTTATCTTCATTCCAAGTCTATGATGCTTTATTCCTCTCCACAAGATCAAGCTCCTGTCCCAGCAGAAAGATTTTTTTTTTAATCTCCAAAGCAAGTTATTCTTCATATCTCGGTTTCTTTATTTTTAAAATGCTAATAAAATTTTGCACACTAGCTGCTGTGTGGATTGGAAAGAGAGAGTTGATGTGAATAGAGTTTGCAGTGGTTAGGATGTGGTGTAACTGAGTAAGCCACGATCTACCGTCTACCACTGATTTGAGTCCCTGCTGCTCTTCTGATCCAGTTCCTACTGAAGCACCTGGGGAAACAGCTGAGGATGGCCAAATGCGTGTGCCCCTATAGCCATGCGGGAGACTTGGATGAAACTGCTGACTCCTGGCTTTGGCCTGGCCCAGCCTCAGCCAGTGTGGCCATTGTGGGGATGAACCAGCTGATAGAAGATCTCTCTCTCTCTCTCTTTCCATCTGTTTATATGTAACTATGCCTTTCAAAAAAAAAAATGGTCATTTGTGAACTGTGAAACATTGGGCACAAATTGTCTATTGCTCCGTTTCATTTTTTCCTTCAGTAGGAGGAATCAAGTTCTAACTGCTGAGCAGATAAAGTCATTTCACCCATTTCTAAGAGTATAAAGGTGTGGGGAAATGGGATTCTTCCACCAAGCCAAGGAGTCATCCCAGGATTTTCCCCATGAATTGCTCACTGCTGTGTTTCTGATGAAGAAGCTCATCCCAGGTAGTGACCTACCACTTTCTGAGAGGGCCCTTGATCTAGCTACTCTAATGTTTTTCTCCACCTCCTCCAGCAGACAGGCCCTTTGGCCCTGGGAATTGCTGTAATCCCAGAGTGCAGAGAATCATTTTAGGGTTTCTGCTCCCTCCACAAAGCTACACTTTACACACAATCTTCAGGGTGCTCTGGATTACAATTGGGCCAAAGCTGGACTCTGAGTTGGGCCTGTGTTGAAAGCTCCTGAAAGAACCTGGCTGATCCCAGCAAAGCAATTTATTAATATCTCTACTATAATATCTCTAATATCTGCTTATTCAGTGTATTCATTCATCTTTTTATGTCTTATGTAGCCCTGGCTGTACTACCAACCAGAGATACCATTAGGCGTAAAAGGGAGGGAGGAGGGGCCAGCATTGTGGCTTAGCGGGTTAAGCCACTGCCTGTGATACCTGCATCCCCTGTGGGCATCAGTTCCAGTCCCATCTCAACTTCTAATCCACGTCCTTGCTAATGTGTTTGGAAAGGAAATGGAAGATGGCCCAAGTGCCCGAGTCCTTGCTACCTACATGCAAGACCCAGATGGAGTTCCTGGCTCCTAGTTTCAGCCTGGACCAAGCTTGGCTGTTGGGGACATTTGAGGATTAAACCAGCAGGTGGATAACTTCTTTCTCTCTTTCTCTCTCTCTCTCTCTCCCCCTCTGCATGTGTCCCTTTTTGTGATTTTGCCTGTCAAATAAAATATATCTTTACAAAATATGGAGGGAGGAGGTTAGATATGGAACAATCAGCAGCACAATCACACACTGTGGAGAGATGTTTTGGTTAATAATAGTTTGTATATGTGATAGAGGGCCCACGAGACTGCAGTGGAGCCAAAACTGTTTCATCACTGTGTGACACTGTAGCCACTGTAACATTGCATCATCATGCAATGTGTCATTCACACACAGGTACATGTGGTCATGCAAATCTGTGCTGCCAGCCACATAAAAGGATAGCACATAAAATAATAGCAAATGCCTATCCTACTGGTTCACATGTTTTATGTGTTTTATTGAGGGTATTCTTTTTGTTGTTTAAAAGGTACTCCTATTTAAATATAGAACAAATTCAAGCAGTGTGCTATGTTGGGCTGGAGGCAGTTCAGGCATTCCACGCTGACTGTGCCTCCAGATGGACCATACTGTAAGTGCACTTTGCAAAGTTGGCACAGTGACTAACTGGCCTGGCGAAGCAGTCCTCAGAATGCAGCCCCATCGTTACCGGCACCTGGCAGTCCCCACTACACTTTGTGATACGTCCTATGTAGAAAAGGTGCAGAGGGCCAAGGCAGTGTGGATCCGAGGCTGTCCTAGAGACTTGATAGGAAGGGTGGCTGCAATGTACAGGTTCTGGTGAGGAGAATGCATCACAGGCAGAAGGTGTAGCATATGCAAAGGCCCGGTAGCAAGAGGGAGCCTTGTGCGAGAGAGGGTCCAAAAGAAAGGCTGTGTAGCTTGAATGCAGAGCCAAAGGAGAGGGGGCCTCAGCCTCTTTATCCTCACAGCAATGGGATGCCATTGAGAGGGTTTAAGCAGGCGAGTGACAAGACCGCATGTGTGTCTTAAGGTCACTCGGGCTGCAGCGTGGAGAATGGATTGGAGCTGGGGTGAGTGTGGAATCAGGGAGACTGGCCGGGATTAGACTCAGGGAACACTAACCCCCTCGTCCTCTCCCAGCAGCCCTGCCGGTGCTGCTGCCGTTTGAGTCCTGATTCCACTGCCACCAGCTATTTTATCTTGAGTGAGTCCCTTGGGCTCCTGTTTTGGCAAGGTTTTATATCTGTAAAATGGGGGGAAGGATTCTTTCCCTGGCTTGGCTGATTTCTTCCCCTTTGGGTGAAGTGAGAGCTGTTCTACGCCTCACTGGAGGAGAGGCTGCCCAAACCAGCCACTCTAGGACCTGTTGTGCTTGGCCACATTTTGCCTTTATCCTCAGGGCACAGACTCATTGGGTAGTCTGCAGATACAGGCTTGGTTTTCAGATCCTAACCATGAACATGGAAAAAAAAAGCAGCAGAACAGTGTCCCAGGACACCACCCTGCCTCCATCGGCAGCGGTGAGCTCTGTGAACTTCTCCCCTTCTCTTGTCTTGTCGGTCAGCTTTCCTACCTATGCAATAAGCTCACCTGTTCAATAACCTATTCATTCCTACAGGTAGTGTCTGTTGAGTACTGCTGCCAGGCAGGCCCTGTGCCAGGCTGTGGGGATGTAAGTCAACCTAGGGAGAGTGTTGTGGAAAAAGCTGCTGCTGGTGACATTGGCATTCCATATTAGAGTACCAGTTCAAGTTCTGATTACTTGGGTTTCAATCCTGCTCCCTACTAGTGCATCTAGGAAGGCAGTGAAAGATGGCCCAAGTGTTTGGGTCTTTGGCACTCATGGAATTCCTGACTCCTGGCCAATTCCTGGCATTATGGCCTTTTGTGGGGGGGGGGGGGTTGGTATGAATCAGAAAGTAGAAAATCTCTTTCTCTCCCTCTCTATCATTTTCCTCTCTGTTTCTCATTCTGTCCCATCCCCCCTCTCTTCCTTTCTCTGTCATTTGGTCTTTTCAAATCAGTTAATCTTTTTTTAAAAAGGCCTAGTTCAGGTCCGGCACAGTAGTCTAGTGGCTAAGGTCCTCACCTTCCATGTACTGCTGGGATCCCACATGGGCACCAGTTCATGTCCCAGCTGCTCAAATTCCCATCCAGCTCCCTGTTTGTGGCCTGGGAAAGCAGTCGAGGACGGCCCAAAGCCTTGGGACCCTGCACCCATGTGGGAGACCCAGAAGAAGCTCCCGGCTCCTGGCTTTGTATTGGCTCAGCTCTGGCTGTTGTAGCCACTGGGGAGTGATTCAGCAGATGGAAGATCTTCCTATTTGTCTTTCCTCCTCTGTATATATCCAACTTTCTAATAAAAATGAATAAATCTTTTTAAAAAAACCCCCACATTATGATTTTATTGTGTTTCTTTAAAATCTGAATACCTTTTCTTAATTCTGTAAGTGATTCCTTTCAGGGCTCCTTTTTATTTGGAAAAAAGTCTAAATCTGCTTTTCACTTTTACTTGCTTTTACACTGCGGACCCTCAAATCACTGAACTTCTGGTGCTTACTGAACACTGTGTGTGTGTGTGTGAGAGAGAGAGAGAGAGAAACAGAGATAAAGAGAGAGAGAGAGAGAGGTGTATAGGTAGGGATGAAAGAGAAGCAGAGCTCTTTCATCTGAATTTTCCCTTCTGAGCATGTTCCCTTGCATGTCTCCCACCTCGTAGCCAGTCACCAAGTCCTCTCAGGCCTTCTGGCAAATGGATTCCCTTCAAGCATGGACTCCACCAACTCTCTCTGAACCCCAGCAAGAGCCTCCTTGACTAATCTCCCAACAGCAGTTACCTTCCCATCCGCAGTCCACACTGGAGGCCACACTGGACTGCAGTAGAAAATGATCATATCTTTTCACACAGAGTCTAGGCACCATGAGGGAGATAAAAGATGGCTACCGATGCTCTGCTGCTCCTCTCATTGAGAAGTGATGCTCATTTCCTTCCTTTTGAATCAGGGCTGCGAGTTGCCTGACCAGTAGACCGGGCAGAACCAGTGCAATGGAACTTGCGTGAGGCTATGTCCCAAGACGCCTGGCAGTTTCCACCCGGTCTACTGACATTGGAGTGCTTTATCTCAGAGGCCTGAGCCACCTCCCAAATCCAGTGTCCTGAACCCATCACAGGCTGTGAGAAAATCCAAGTCACAAGACCTGGCATGGTGGCTCAGTGGCTAAATCTTCATGTTGTACGCACTGAGATCCCATATGGCCGCTTACTCCACTTCCCATCCAAGTCCCTGCTTGTGGCCTGGGAAAACAGTAGAGGACGGCTCCAGGTCTAGGGACTCAGTACCCACATGGGAGAATCCTGGTTCTTGGCTTTGGATCAGCTCAGCTCTGGCTGTTGCAGCCACTCGGGGAGTGAACCAGTGGATGGAAGATCCTTCTGTCTTTCCTTTTCTTTTGTACATCTCTTTCCAATAAAAATAAATAAATCTTAATAAAAAGAAAACAAACAACCTGAGTCACAAGAAAGAGTCACTTTCAGGGGCTGTGGTTAACATGTCAGCTGAACTCCCAGCTGACAAGCAGGTGTTAGAAGCCATTTTGGAAGTGGATCCCCCAGCTCCCAGCTCTCAGCTGACACTATGAGTATAATAAATGAACTACCCAGTGGGGCCAATCCCAAATTCCTGACTCCAGAATCATGGGCAAAACAGAACACTTGTTGTAAGTAGTAAGAGTCCTCATTTTGGGATAGCTTGCTATATGGCTACAGATAATCCTGAAATGTTTACTGGCTAAATCATCCCTTTTCTAGTCTCGTTCTAATGGGGCCCATGCCCTATTCACGAGCTCTCAGCGGCTCCCTATGACTTGGGAAACAGTTTAGTGCTCTTAGCTGGCACTCAAGGCCCTTCATGATTTGGCTTCAGCCTCGTTTTCAGCCTGTGTTAGCACAGGATCACCCTACGCTAACTTTTCAGGGATTTCTCATATACCCACTTTTCCAACACCATGCCTATACTTACCTGTACTGTTTTTCCCAACCAAAAGCTGTTTTCTCCCCCATCCTCACTTCAGTGGGTTGACATTCAACTTGTCCTTGGAGATTCCAGCCAGGCACCTAGCCTCCCACTGCAGCAATGAACCCCCCTCTTGCTGGCCCAGGTTTGTTTGATGGATTGGTTCCTCTTTCATCATTGACTGTGTTGTTTATTTCTTACCTCCTGGTGTGTGCACGGTGTGTAGAGGAAAGCATAGGTGCCTTACAGATAGGGAACACACAGATGTTTTACATGGCTTCCCAGGCAGAATCCCCTACAGGATATTTGCTGAGCCCTGGCAGCACACAGTGTGGCATGCATTCTCTCAGAAGCCAGGTTTTTTTTAGTCCTTCCAGGAAAGCGCAGAATTTAGGGGGAAAAAAATAGAATTTGGTGTCAGCTCAGATTTTGAACTGTAACTGTACCACTTACTGTGTGACTCCGGGCAAAATGCTCAAACTCTGAGCTGCAGCTTCTTTATTTGGAAATATAGAGAACCTGAAAGAGAAAATACATACAAATTCTGGGCACATCAGAAACCGTTAACGAACACCTTCTGCGAAGCCATCACAGAATGGCCGAGGAGCTTGCTGATGGTCAGTTGTTTCAATGTCAGCTTTGGGGAGAACTCGTTCCCACCACTTACCAACAAGAACAAAGAGAAAACAGCAGAGGCACAAAGGAGAGAGACCAGCTAGCCAACTCAACTACATGCATCCATGAGCTCTTCAGCAAGTGGCTGAGGAGGTCTCAGTCTTATCGGTAAATAATTGGGTGGTGGGCATTGGAATCTAAGCTCCTCTCCAGTGCTGACATTCCAAGAGCATTAAAGAAAAGGGATGAATCACCCCCTTCAAAATACCAATATGGGCTGGGCCCTCCCCCTGCTGTCCCCAACAAGCACAGCTAAGAGCTCTTAATACGCAGCCAGCTTCCCCCTGCAGCTGCCACCAAACTTCAACCCCCTTTCCCAGGAGTCTCAGAAGCAAGACTGATAATGGACCCCTGGCCTTCTGGATCTCAACAGGGAACCGGATCCTGTTCCCAGACTCGGGGGACCAGAGGGCCTTCTATTGAGGGCTGGCTTTCTGTGGACATTGGGCCTCTGTCTGTTTCCGTGTGTACCGTGTGTGTACAGTGAGGAATGAAGGAGTGAAGGGGAGTTACACATAGAAGGTTGATGAGTGAATTCTTGCAGTCATGACAGGAGGTGGTATAGATCTTGTCATTCCTTCTAGGGTTTGAGAAACGCGTGTGTGTGTGTGTGTGTGTGTGTGTGTGTGTGTGTGTGTGTGTGTGTGTGTAACCTGCAGTAGTTACAGTCCTCACCTTGGGCTAGAGAGAAGGGGTGAATGTGTGTCGGTGGTGTCCTGGCACCTGCATAAACTCACAGCCAAAGGCTGTCAAAGCCACAGGGCACCAGATCAACTGTGTTCCTTGCAGGAGATAGGCCACCGCAGAGGACAATTTTTCTTGCCTCCTTCCTCTAAGCTATTATTAGCATTACCCACATTAAGAATAACTGAGATGTAACCTGCTGTGCATTGTCGCGCGCACAGCGTTTCCTGGACAGGCACTCTCCTTCCGCTTAGGATCGCCCAGGTCTTGTTGAGCCCTCTGAGTGCCCCGATGCGAGCGACGCCGGGCCTGCCCTTGGGGTCTGTGTGACCCACGGTCTGTCTACCGCAGCCTGGGTCCTCCTGGCTCTCCCCAGCTCGCTCTCTCTGAAAGTCGAGACGCCTGCCGGCTGCGAGCGGGTTTTCCAAGTGAGCTGGGGCGGGGAGGAGGGGCGCAGGCGGGCCAGCCAGCGCTGCGAGGAGGGGGCGTCGCGGAGGGAAGACCTCGCATTGTAATCCAATGACATTGCCAACGTGGGGGCGGGGGCGCTGGCCCCGGCGCGCTCTCCGAGTTCTGGCTGCCCGCCCAGCTGGGAATAACTCTCTTCGCATAATTCGCGTGTTTACCAGGCATGAAAATTCTTGCTTTCGGCTCGCCCCCCACCACCACCCGAGCACCCCCCGACTACCACTCCACCCCATCCCATGAGCCCCCTCCTCTTTCCCACTCCCCACTGCCTCCGCCCCTCGCGAGTGAAACTGTCTAAAAAAATATTGGCCCGGGGCACAGAAAGTTTTGCATAAATTCATAAGTGATGAATGGCTGATTTTAACGTTATTTGGGCATTTGTCAGAACCTCACAGATAGACCCAGAGGCCGGCAGTTCATAAACTTAAACTATCTCAATATCCCCTTTCTTCTGGAAATAAATTACGTTTGTTTGCCGGGCTTGGAGTCTTAAGGTAGCCGACATTAGGAATATTTTAAAAGCCATCATCCATCGAGCATGTCTCCCAGGCGCCAGGAAGATTAAATGAAAGAATCATAAGATGGAGGTCTTTAACTTTTAATCCGTTTACAATGAAGCCTCAGATAGTCGCGGGGGCAGGGTGCCCTCTCCGGGGGAAATAATGCCGTTATTCCTCGGCTCTCAGTTAATGAATACCCTGACGTCTGTCCCACGGCCGGCGCAGGCAGCGCCGGGGAGGGGGCTCGGGCTCCGGGGCCAGGCTATTGAAACCAGGAGCCACCGAGGCTGCGTCGGGAGGGAAGAAAGCGCCGGGCGGCGGGGCAGGGGCGGGCGGGGGACCCGGCGCACGTTTGAAATAATTAGCATAGATTCTCGGGGACGCGCGGGGGCGGGCCGCCGGGGAGGGCGGCGCGGAGGTGGCAGGGTGGCCGGGAGGGCGCCGCCGAGAGCCACTCCGGAGTCCAAGAGAAATAAAGGGCGCGCTGAGCGGTGTCAGGAAGCGGGCGCGCGTGGAGCGGCGAGCACGGACGCCCCGGGCCGGGCCCCAGGCTCTGGCGGGCGTGATGCCGGGCATGTTCCCTGGAGGGGGTGACACGCCCTCGGCCCCATTCTCCTTAGAGAGAGATTCCACACCCGGCTCCGCCCCGCCCTCAGCGGATTTAATATCCAGAGCTGGGGGGGGGGGGATGGAGTGGGCGTACCCCTTCCCACTGGCGGATCCCACCCCAAGTGGAGAGTTTTACCCAAACCCGAAAAACCCAGGACCTTGACGTCTTGCTTGGGTCCCAGAGGAGAAGGAGGACGTTGAATGTCAAATTCCCCAGTCACTTCTCCGGACCTCCGCCTCTACTCCCCATAACTCTCGCCCAGCGCCTGGGATTCCGGGAGCTCGGACCTGCACGATCCCGAGAGATCCTCTCAGCCGCTCGCACCACCGTAGCTTCCGGGCGTGCAAAGGGTTAACAGAGGCTGGATATTGAGGTGGGGGGTGCAAGGCGGAGGGCAGCGGGATCTGGGTGGGCGCTCTCTGATCTCCCTCCTCTCCCCCCCACCCCCGCCCCGTCCCTCGGGGGTCAAGTTTCAGCGGCACTCCGCCCCCAGGGTAGGTGTGAAAGACACGTGTCCCCATTGTGAAGGGCCTGTCAGGCAGGACAAAGCGGCCGCCCACCCTCCCCCCGCCCTGCGGCCCAGCCTGGGGTCAGCTCCAGGGGGCCGGCTGGGTGTCGAGGTCACTACGGCCCCAGCTTTGGTGACACCGGGGGAGGAAAAAAAAAAAAGCTGGGAGACAGCCTGGAGGCCACGTGATGTTGAAGAGGGGTTTGGGGATAACGCACACGCACCTCCTCACCCCCCCCCCCCCAAAACCCTCAGCAGTCACTTCCATCATAGCCAGAGTAGGAGATGAGCCCTTCCACAGGCGTGGTGGGCACGGCGGCATCCCCCTGCCCGCCCTCACCCGTCCCCCCACTCCCCCATCAATCACCAACACAGAGAATGGCAGTGTGGAGCACAGTCGGTTTTAGTGGTTTTCTTTAATCCTGCTCCGCACTTCTTTCTCATTTACTACACGGGATATTATAAAGAATAAATAGCAGATACTCTTAATTTACAATGATTAGTCATTCCATTTGTTCTCTATATTTACAATAACTGTAAAATAACATTGAACTCTATAGCTTCTTCGAGGTCCAAGGAAAAACCAAAACACTTTCCGAAGAATGGAAAATAGCTTTTAAAAAGTCCTTCTACAAAAGTTCTCCCCACTCTTTGTATTTGAAGAAAAAAAAAAAAACTCCCCCCCCTTGCTTCGCTATGCGAAGGGCACTGGAATATAAATAGCAGGTTAACATTGTCAGCAACAACCAGAATAAGTCTCTTTTCTCTGTTCTTTTTTTTCCTTTTGCTTATTTTTCTTTAAAAATACAGTAGAAGCCGGTAACTTTTAACGTATAATACTGACCTTTTAATAAGTAAATTAAAACTGGGACCATATATATACACATATACATTCCTACACAGTTAAACAGTGCATTACATGAACCAGAAGGCTAGGTCTCTGTAGGAAAAAAAAAGTTCATTGAAAACCCTCGCCAGAGGGTGGTGGAACTGGTTGGAGGCGATGTGTGGGGGGGTGTCGGAGGGGTTCGCGCCAAGTGTCCCGGTGCGGGCTGGGGTGCCGGAGTTCTAGCAGGAGCACTTGCACTCAGAAATGATGGGGTACTGGATGGGAATCCAGCCGCAGCGCTGGCCCCCGCGCCTCTGACAGCGCCACCGCAGCACCGTGAGGTGCACGGACTTGGCCGGCTTGCACACCATGCCTTCGGGCACGGAACACGAGCGCTTGCTGAAGCAGCTGCCCACCTTCACGTAGCGCGGCCAGAAGCGGCTGCCCAGGTCGTTCCACGCGTACAGCACAGGACAGAAGGTCTGCGACCACAGCCACATCTGTAACTTCCTCCGCAGCTTCTTGCTGAGGCGAGGCTTCTTGCCCTGGGCCAAGCCCTCGGAGAACTCCAGCCCTTTGATCTCGCTCGGCATGGCCCCCGACGGCCGCTGCCGCAGCAGCTGGTCCAGCTCGGCCAGGTCCTCGGCGCCCCCAGCCGTCCCGCCGCCGCCCCCACCGGGCCTGTCTTCGGGGGGCGAGGTGGCCATGAAGCCCGGGTCGTAGTGGCCCCCGAGCAGGGAGCGCAGCAGCGTCTCGTTCAGATCCTTCTCCTTGGGGTCAAAGATAGGATCCGGGTGTTCGATGAGGTCCACAAGGGGCAGGTTGTCGCTGGGAGCCGGGCGGATGTGGAGGTAGTGCTGGCCGCCGGCCGGTGCCGCCCGCAACCCCAGGACCACCACCAGGGCGTAGAGAGTGACCCCCAGGCTGGGGCAGCGCTCCATGCCTCCGGTGCGCGCCCCGGGGCTGCTGCTTCGTCCCGCGTCCCCGGAGGAGAGCACCCCGAGCCCGCGGCGCCGCCGCACTCCCCCGTCCCTCCTGGAGGCGGCTCACCCGAGGCTGGGCAGGCGTAGGGCGGGCAGCATGAGCTGCGGGGAGAGCTCTTCGTGCAGCGCCGGCTCCCACCGGGGCGGTTAAAAAAAAAAAAAAAAAAAGGCAAGCAAGTTGGCTTCAACTCCTCTCCGCGCTCTACTCGGGACGGCGACCGCGGCGGGGCATCCGAGAGGACTCCAGGGCTGCCGCTGGGACTCCGGGGACGCCGGCTCCGCGCTGCTTTGGCCCGGCTGGCGGCGGCGCAGGGCGCGTGGACGAGCTGCTCTCCCCTCCTCCTCCTCCTGCTCTCGCAGCTCCTAGCCGGGCGGCTGTGCGCAGCGCCGCAGGCTGAGCGGCTCCTGGGGCACTTCCCTCCGCCTGCTCGGGGCTCGGCGGCCGGCTCTGCCCGGCGGACTCCAGCAGCGGCGGCGGCGGCGGCGTCCGCGCACGTTGGCACCGGTTTGTCTGTCTCGCAGGGTCCAAGCCTTTAAATTTCCTGCACTTTCAGCTCCATCACCATGGAAACCACTGACTCTCTCGGCGTTGCCCCCTCCCCCTTCTTCCCCCCAAACAACAACCCCACCCCCCACTTCTCCACCCCCGAGGAGCTGGAGCGGCACTGGCTTGGGGGGGAAGCCGCCTGCACTCGCCGCGGAGGCGGCGGCGGCTTCGGCAGCGCCCAGGGCTGTGCCCCGCCGGACCCAGATGCCCCGGGAAGCCGACAGCCCGGCTGCCCGCCGGAGCTCCCAGGCGGCGGCGGCGACGGCGGCGGCGGCGGCAGCGGCGGTGGCGGCGGCGGTGGCGCTTGGCAGGTCTCCGCGCAATTTTCTCTCTCCCCCACCACCCACCCCCCTTCTCCTCCTCCTGCAAAATGCACCGCCCCCCTCCTTTCTCCTGGAGCAATGCAACTGGGGCTCTAGGCGCCCCGCCAGGGCCAGTCCCAGGGAAAGCTTGCCGCGGCGCTGGAGCCGGCTTGCAGGATGCAAGGGCTGGTTTTGGGGGGTGTTCGAGGTGGAGCTGGGGGGGGGGCGGGGAAGGATTGCTTTTCACTAGCTAGGTGCTTTGCGCTGGGAAGGGAGCAGCCGAGAGATGCTGTGGGTTCTTTTTCTCCCTGCAATTCTGAGCCAGAAATTTCTCCATGTGCACTGAGGGTCTCCCCGGGACGCATCTCAACAGCCTCTGTCCCGGGTTCGGTCTAAGTCCCCTCCCCCACACACACACACACACACACACACACACACACGCACGCACACACACACACACACAAACACGCGCGCACCGTGTCCCCCTCCCCGCCCCCTCCCTGCACTCTGCGCCCGGGAATTCCGGAGCCTCAGCTTTGCTCAGTGTGATGTAACTCCTAGGAAGCACTGCTGCTCCTCTGCCCCGGGCCCACCACGGGGCTCGGCTCCTCTCCCTCCTCCTTGGCCGGGTCCTGCACCCTGAGTGGCCGGGCCGCAAGGGGCGCGTCCTGCTCGCCCGTCCGGCTCCGTGCGGCCGCCACTCTGCTCCCTGGGGGCGGCGCGCCCTCTGCTGGCCCGCTGCGAGCCCTGCGCCTGGCGCGGATGGACTTCGGACCTTTGCCCACTCTTGCTCGGCTCAGTTTCCCCGTCCTTACCTGCGTGTGCCAAAGGGCCCGTTTTGATTCTGAGTGTTGTCTCCAAGCTCCCCAGGGCCTCAGTGTAAACAGAAGCCCGTGGCTGCTTCCTGCACTCTTCCAGTTTCCTGAGAGCAAATGCCGCACCTTCTGCATCTGGTGACTTACAAGATGAACTGGTGGCATGAGGCCAGAGTGCTGGCCAGGGGTCCGCCTGGGCAAAGTCGGGCTGTCTAGTTTGGGCGCGGAATGCGTTAGTTTCTGTTTTCGGACCTCACTCCCATTTCTTTCTAATCTTACCCTTCTAAAGCTGTCTGTGCCCAATTGTATCTTTCAGGAGCTGTATCCCACAGAGAGGACGTGGGCTGTGGACCAACACCTCCAGTTATTTGTCCCTAGATGGAGAACCGAACCTAAGCTTCGAAAACCAACCTCAGTTTCCTTTGTGGTGACTAGTGCCTGGGAAAAGCTGAAGAAGACACACTTGGAATGGGTGATCCAAGTCTTTGCCAGTAGTCCCAGGAGTGGGAACCAGGCAGGGGTCCTACCATGACAGTCCACATCACCCCACATGCTTTCCCCGGATTGGTGGGAGGTGGCTGGTTGTTCCTTTCACCTTGCCCTTTCCCACATCAGCTTCCCTCCACCCCCTCAAATTTATCCACATTGTTGCCCAGTTCAGCAGGTGGGAAGCTCCTACCCCGACTTCCCCATCTGGACCACCTCTGGGGTTCCATTCTCAAAGTCCTGCCCCAAAGCAGATCTTGCATTGTGGAGACAAGAACAGCTTCCTGGTTCCTGGAATTTGGCTGTTTCTGAAGTAATGCCCAAATGGCACCTGGCATGTGGTTCAGCCCTCCCACTCTTTCCTCTCTGATGGCTGTGTGGGGTCTCAGGTAGTTTATTATGAAGCGGTTTTGCAAATTTCTCTACTGAATGACTTTTTCAGGTAAGAGGTTAAGGGCTACGTTGTTGTCCAGCCCTTCAGAGACAGACAGTTCCTGTCTGCCAGTTTATTGTACTACGTTTTGTCTCATTGCTCTCCATCTTCTCCAGGTCACTTAGTTTTTAGTTTGCAAAGCAATGCAAAGCCTTTTGTTCTTTATTCAGGCTGTGGAGATTTGAGCCCTGAAAGAGGTCCCCCGGGCATGATATAGATGGGGCAACCTGTAGACGGAGGGGCTTTGGGATGAAGACTGGATTGAGGGAGATGCCAAGGAGGCAGAACTTGACTTCCACCCCTGAAGACTTCCATGAGGAGGGATACAACATGGAACATCAAACCAATATTAAGAACAAATGAAAAACAATCTGTAAGTTCCCATGGTGGGGCAGGCCAGTGCTTCCTTTTAAACCCATGCCCCCTTTTGATGGATATGAGAATTTCAATCTCTTCTCTGAATGCTGTTTGACATTTTCTCCCAGCCAAGTACTAACCAGGCCCGACCCTGCTTAGCTTCCGAGATCAGACGAGATCGGGCGCGTTCAGGGTGGTATGGCCGTAGACTGTTTGACATTTTCTAATGCACTGTGAGGAGCAAAAAGAAGTCAGAGCAATTATACCCAGCCCCTTTCATGATCGAGTTCTGAAATGGCACACTTGAGGAGCTTGTGGCTCCCTGCCCTGACCCCCAGGGTGAGGGGTGGCACCTGCACTTAGGGGCAGAGTGAATGTGGTCCATGTTGGATCAGAGGCTCAACAGGCTAAGGTCTGAACAGGAGAGCCAAAAGTTAGCTGAGCCCCATGAAGGAAAAAGATGTGTGTGTTTCTCTGAGTCAGAAAAGAAGGAGAGAAGAAGGCATAGGGTGAACCTACATTAAAAACTGCACTGTGTGACAGTGGAGGAGCCAAGCAATTGGGCAACGGAGGGAGGAATGTCACGGACAGGTGAATCCTAGCACCAAGAGGATTTTTTATTTGAAAGAATAAGAGAGAAAAAGCAAAAGAGACATCTTGGATCCACTGTGACTTCCCAAGTGGCCTCAGTAGTCAGACCTGAGCCAGACCAAAGTCAGAAGCCAGGAATTCCATCTGAGTCTCCCCCAGAGGCAGCAGAGGACTGGTCCTTTGTATCGTCCTTGGCTGCCTTCCTGGGTACATTAAGGAGGAAGCTGGATTGAAAATAGAGCTCCTAGCAATTGCCTCAGCTCTCAGGTACAGGTTGCTGGCATAGCAGGTAGTGGTGTCACCTTCTGTGGCACAATCCCAGCCCCCACCAAAATGACTTTTGGGCCAGTTGCATTTAGGTTGGAATTCTGGCACCACTGTGACCAGCTACACATATACACAGCCACCACTGCAAGCTTCTACTCTGTCTTTTGTAAGCTGGGGATCACATAGCCGCTTGCTGTCTGAGGCAGGTAGAGAATTTATGGCCTGCCTCAGGGTCTGGGGCAGGGCTTATGGTAGACAATAATCTTTTAACAAGCATCAGTTCTTTGGTAAAGCTCACCAACACCAACCATCCCAGGTAGAGCAAGAGGGGTGAAAGGATTGGGGATGCTGCTAAGTTCAACTCCATGCCTTTGGGCCTGGTGTCCATGCTTTCAGTGCATGCACCAAACCGTCTCTGGGTGTTGCAGCAAGAGGGGCTGGAATTGCTTGAGAAGAGTCAGTAACCACACTGCCCAATGTTTCTGTGGCTCTGTTGGAGAGGGAGCTAGACAGGCAGCACAAAAGAGATTGCGCTGTTTCCCAATGAAGGCATGGCGTGGGAGGTGGGCTGTGGCAGAAGTGGCTATGAGCTCAGCTCTCCGAGCAGTCCTCGCTGTGGGGTGTTTGGACTTGAGTAAGGATGGCTGTGACCATCAGGGCCGGTGCGGAGACTCTAATGCGTGGGTGGGTAGGTCTCCCTGGCTCTGTCCCTGTGAAATGCCCGTGCAAGGAAAATCATGGCCAGATTTGAGGTCTTCAGGTCCAGGCAGGAGGGGCCACAGGGCAGCTTTCCTCACCTCTTCATCCTCCCAAGGGCCTGGGGTTTGATGTGAGGGTACCTGCACCCTACAGTCACATACATGGCTTTCAGAGAGTCATTTCACTTCTACTGGGCCCCTGACAGCAGGAAGTCAGGAGACCATGAGGCGCCATCAGGAACGGACATCTTTTACGTTCAGCACCAGCCTTGCTATCTAAAAGTCACCTCTTCCTGCTTCTGATCGTGTGACAGGTCCCATAAATGGACTTGGGCAGACTTTCTTTTCCTGAGAAACGAAATGATTTGTTTGGACTCAGCCTAGCTTAGCGGAGGGAAGAGTCCAAGAGTCCATGACTCCTCACATTTCTCTCCACTGCCAGGCGGAGGGGAGAGTGGAGGTGGCACCTCCAGGGTGCTGGGGGCCTTGGCCAGGCCAGACCTCACAGCAAGGAGAGAGCCACAATACTTTATGAATGTGTGTGTGTGTGTGTGTGTGTGTGTGTGTGTGTGTGTGTGTCCTTTTGGTTATGGGGTTCTACATGCAAGAGTAAAGTTTGAACTAGTATGAGCAGGAGGAAAAGAGAGGTGAGTATAGGAAAGAAAAAGGTGAGGAATAACACCAAAATGTAGGCTGGGGAGGGAGAACAGGTCAATAACTGGGAAATACTTTCCTTAAACAGAGCCCAAGTTTAAGACCAAAGGAGGAAAGGAGTCCCGGCTGCCTCATCCCAGCCCCGACAGCCCCTTCCCTTCCCCAGTCTGGCTCCTGCTCCGCCAGTGCCCCCTCCCCATCTGGCTCCACGCTGGGGAAGGGGAGACGTCTCTGGAGCCCAGTGGCTCATTCATCTCCTGATAAACTGTTTATCTGAGTTTTAACGAGGGCGCCTCTCTCCAGCCCTGGAGACAGAAGCCTCTGCGTGTTTAGCCTGCCTGATGTGGGGGGCCTGGGGGAGGAGAGGGGGACGCCAGCAGGCATATCTCTTGCCTAGCCCTTGTTCAGAGGGCTGCTGGGCCGAGCTGGCTTCATGCTGACTTTCTTAGCTGAAGTCTAGATGGACTCAGGTTTTCTTGTGGAGAAGAAATCCTTCTGCAAGCTCTCTCTCTCTCTCTCTCTCTCTCTCTCTCTCTCTCTCTCTCTCTTTCTCACACACACACACATACACACACACACACACGTTCTAAATGCATTTTAAGAACAAGTACAACCTGGTCCTGTGTAAGAGCCTTGAGTCCTCTATGACCCAGCATTTCAGAAGGAAAATGAATGGAACACTGCAGATACGGTATTGCTTGCATGGGACAGGAATTTTCTAAATAACAGAGCGAAAAGGCAGCTGTCAGCCAAGTATTAGGCATGTGGTGTGCTCTAGGACCCCTGCCCTGTCCCAGTTGAAAGCCTTTCTCCATCCTCACAGGCACATGTGTACACAGTCTCTGCTACAGGCATGGGAGGGTCTGCGTTCCCCTGCCTCAGCACATACCTGAAAAGCAAATGTAGACACACGAGAGTGCAGGCACAAAGTGGCACACTCCCACTTCTCCCTTCCCCATGTATAATCCCGGAGTTCCCAGAGGCAACACCCTCTAGCCAGCTGCCACGGGGAGATCCTGCACAGCCAGCCTTCTCCTGCCCAGCAACACAGGAGCATCCATCCCAGCACGGGCTCACACTCCCCGCATCCTTCTGGCCTGCTGCTGAGGACAGATGCTTACTGAGATAATGAGATCTGTCTCCTTTATGCCCTCAAAGGTTTTAGAGATTAAAAACAGGGGACAGGAACTTGATGCTGTAAAATCAGCCCCCATTTCAGATGCGAGAAGTGATTCGCAAGCTCCAATAACGGAATCCCCTCAGCTGGGCATTTTCATCCTTGTAGAGGTGCAGGCTCCGGATGGTTCTGTGACCACCTGCTGCCATCTGTCAGTCATTGATGCCTCTGCTGGGGAGGCTTGGGTACTACCCACAGATGCCCTGCTCAAGGAAGCCTTCTCTTGAGGAGTCTGAGGGTAATTTGGGGTGGTGGGGGGAAATGATACTTCAGGATGCCACCTGTTGTGGTGAAGCTTGGAAAAGTTGGGGCAGAAGAGTGCACATCCAAGGTAAAAGACCCCAGAGACCAATAGGAGTTTGCAGGCTGCAGGGGTGAGGAGGAGCCACTGGCAGAATGGCACCTTGGATGGGGCAGAGCATGAGGCAAAATGACCCTGACTATGAGATGAGTTGGTAGTTCTCTGAGTAGTAGAGGCTGGACAGTGAGGGGCCCTGAATTATGGCCATCAAAGGGCCTTAAGTTATTTCAAATACTTTTTGAATTTAGACTAGAGAAGCCCTTGAAAGAAACCTTGGAAACTCTATTAGTAAGGCCATCATAGGCCCTACATTTTCCAGGATGGCTTCCATGAAACACACACACACAACCGGAACTTGATTCTGAGTTATATCAAGATTGAAATCTAGGCTGTCAGTCCCAGCATCCTTGCTTTTCCTCTCTATGCAGGGATTATGGCATGTACGAAGCAAAAAATATTCCTTAAGTTTCTAAGTCCCTCCTTATAATGATCACCTTCACTAAAGAATGGGAATAGTGTGGGGGGGTGAGCAGAAAAGAGAAGCTTAACTTTTACTTCATATCATGTTTATGTCAATCTGATTTTAAAAAGCAATTATATATATATTTGTTTTGCATTTCAGGAAAAAGTTAATAAAAAATCAAAAGGAGATAAGGTTAAGAACTTAGCTGGACAGGTTAGGCAGCTCCTGGCTGTGGGGTTGACCCAGTCTTTGTTTTTGGTTTGGTAAAATGGTTCAGTGCCCATCTAAGGCTGGGGAGGGAGGGGCTTTTGCATACATGAGAGTGTGACAGACGCTGTTTTGTGCTGCTTTAATCGCCTGTCTCAGGCATCGGTGGAGAAGTCAGATTGCTTTCAAAATAAAGCAATACCCATGTCAAAACCCACCACCGGACTGAGAAACAAAGCAGAACTCAGATGCAGCAAACCCAATCTTATGCCTGATCAAAAGTCTGCAGTCTGGCATGAGTTTTGGGGTGAAGGCTGGAGACTGGAAGCAAGTCCTGTAGGTCGAGGGATTGGGGGCCTGTCCCTCAACCAGAAGGAGCCCACATCCTCGTATTCTCTTCTGTTTTCAATCTTAGAAGAAACACAGGTTTGCCAGGGACTGTAAATTCACCACCTGCTTACCAGCCTATGTTGTCTTATCTAGATCTCACAGGGGCTTCTGGAGTAGGGTGATTATCTCCCTATTTTCTAGATAGGGAAGTCAAGGCCTAGAAAGGCAGGGAGCATCCCAAGGCTGAGCTGTTGGAGTCAAGGATAGGATTCTTGTATCAGGGCTGTGAGCCCACAGGTGTTTTGTTTTGTTTTTCCTTAAGACATCTGCACCTGGCTGTGATTCTGTATTTAGCTTCAGAGATCTTCAGTACCAGCAGGTCCAGAGGGAGGTAGTGGGCAATGGCTTTTGGCAAACTGGTCTTGGAGGGGAGAGGGCTCATTTAAGTCCTCCTCCCTGTCGCCACCTCCCATAATGGAGCGTGACTGCTGTAAAACAGGCCTTTTGATCAAGCCTGCTCCATTGCTCTTAAGACAAACAATGTCTCAAACCCCCAACTGTTTTTATTTTTCTTCTAAGGTTTCGACTCAGTGTCTTCACCCAGCTTCGTGTAAAGATGCCCTCAATTAAGAAAGAAAATTTTTTTTCATTTCTTTATTATAAATCACCACCCATACTTATGGCAGACAAGAAGGAAGCCTCAGAGCAATATAAACAACCTCCTTCAACATCTAGAGGGGCTCTCCACTTCCTCCTCCCTCATCGCGTATCCTCTTCCTACAGCGTTTTTCAATCTGTTCGTTGACATCATAAATTGAGACATATGCATCCTTATTACTTATAATACAAATAAATATCAATAAAGCAGTGGCTGCTCCTTTCCAGCATGGTTAGTAGGGACATATAAGCTTCAAGCTTAAGCATGGGATTGCTGAGGTATGGTTCCTCATTCACAGAATTCGAAGAAGCAAGTGATTTTTGTATCCATACACATCTCAGGATTTTTTTTTCTTGACTTATTTTAATGAGACTACGGGGTGGGTGGCCTGATTGGCAAATCCTCATTCCCCATGCAAGTGCCTGGTGGAGTCTTGGCTACTCTGTTCTCTCGGTCCAGCTTCCTCTCCCTGTACCCGCGAAAATGATTCAAGTACTTGGGTTCATGCTGCATAGCTGACAGCCCCAGATGGAGTTTCCGGCTCCTGGCTTTGGCTGTTGTGGGTACTGGGGCAGTAAACCAGGAGATGAAAGATCTCTTTCTGTCTGTCCCTTCTCTCTGACACTTTACAATTGAAAATCAATTGATCAATCTTTAAAAAGAAAAAAAAAATGAAGATGAATGAAGTCCTTACTGTGGCCCCATTGTCCATCCTTACAAAATGAACCCGATGTTCTACACTTGCAGACAAGAGTCTCCTCACACAAGGGCTTACCCAGGTTAACTCGTTAATGTACAGCTTGATTAAACTGGCAAGGGTCATCTCCAGAATATGGGGAGAAGGGCCCTTGAAGTGCCTGGAGGTGGCAGGGAGGGGGCGGGCCAGAAAGGAGGCCAGGTTGTGGTTCCGAGCTCATTTCCTCTTTTCATTGTTTCAGAAGTGAATTAGCGCAGGCTGTTCAGCAGAACGCATTGAGAAAAACCTGCCTCTCTCTCTCTGCTTCGGGATTTCAGTCACCTCCCATGAGCCTTTAAACTGTAATAAGAGGCATCGTAATGATCATGCCATGGGGCTAAGGGAATCCTGGCAGATCACATTTTATAGCACTCTGCTTTTCTTTCAGGTCCTGGCCCAGGAGGAGAGGCAGCTACATTTTAGACTAAATGTTTATGGTTTAGCCTCCCTCGACAGCATGAGCGTTTACTTCTGAGTTAGTTCTATTGTTCCCTCCATGATTTAAATATGCTTCTTCTAAATATTTTGACAGCAAAGCAAGTCTTGAGGCACTTGTCCTACCCCGGTACATGCCTCCCCCACCTCCTACTCCTGCCCCAGTTCTCCTGATCTGTGATTGGTGAGTTCTCAGACTTGTCACCAACCCACAGGTAGGGGGTTCTCAGGTGGGGCTCCCATTTGTTACCAGAGTTATCCCGATGAGTTCACAGTGGGAAGCAAGTAGGACTCCCACCCAGGGCAGTAAGGTACCCTCCCAAAGTCTTGGTATTCTTGAAGGCTAACAAACTGGGATGTGGAAATGGTTTATTCGCTGTTATTCCCAAACCTCCAAGAATTCCCCTGGTTGCTTTCAAGACAAAGTTATGACATTTGATGTCTTCTGATTGCAACCCACCTTCTGTCGACTCTTCCTGCTGTTTGCACTTTGCCTTGTGTTGAACTTGTCTGGCCCTCCTTGGAGGTCTCTACACAAAGCCTGTTCTTCCTCATGGTTTTATGTTCTGTCTGTTCACTCACTCCCTTTTGCACCGTTATTTGTAACCTTCTTGATCCCACCCGCACCCGCACATCACCTCCTCCAGTCCTCAAGTCCCTCCCCAGCCCCCGCCGGCCACCGGGTGGAGTTCTTTGCTTCCTCCTCTCAAGATCCCACACCATTTTGCTTCTTCCTCTTGTTCAGTTAGCACCTGCTCGCATTCTAGGCTGTTTCTGTCTCCCACCCCCCCACCCCCACCATGGACAGCAAGCTCTTTGTTGGGAATTCCCAGAGCCTAGCACCGGACTTAGTATACAGCAGGTGCCTGGTGAGTGACTGTATCAATCCCCGAACTTGTTTACTTATTGGTTCTTAGCGACCATAAGAGCTCCCAGTAATCAGGAGAAGAAAATGATGGCAGTGAGCATGATATCTGTTTTGTAATGAAGGCAGCAAATCCAGTCACAGCTTAGAGGTTTGATCTTTTGTAGATCAGGTCCCTTGTAGGTTCCTGGGAAACAGAAGGACCAGTGTGGCCCTCAGAGATGCTGCTTGTTATTTAATGGATACACCTGATGGCTGCACTGGACACCTCCTGGTGTTGAACCAACACCTCCAGCAGCCCCAATACTCACATGTGAGCAGTCCTGGATCTTGAAGGAAGGGGTGAAGGATGGTGACTTGGTCTCAGGAAGCTGCACCTTGGGGATGGGCTGGGTGGTGGTTGAGTGATCTCAGCTTACTGTGAGGAAGCAGTAGCTGTGGTAATGTGTCAGGTGAGACCCATCCTGTGCCCTGGAGAAGGAAAGTGGCACAGACCCGCCCCCATCCCTGAGACTGCAGGTCTCAGTCTTTGCTGCGAGTGTCTCCCCTCCCTTCTACCCTGTCGCTGTCAGTCTCTTCCATCTTGGAGAATTAGGCTCAGAAGTTACTTCCAAAAGCACAAATGCAAACTAATGTCTCAGGAAATGGCTCTCCTGGGTGTCCATTGTCCTTCTGTGCAGCCCAAGAAACTCGTACACCGTGGTCTCTCTCAGCCCCTTCTGGAGGTGGCAGGGTTCACTGTCAACACTCATGGGGTGCAATTCCCTAAACATCTTTAAGTTCTCTGAGCTGTCATTCCACAATCACAGTGGTCCAGATAACCAGGTCAAAGGAGCCCTTTTTAGTAGTCTTTTCCCAGCCAGAATGACACAGCGCAGTGCAAGAGCTTCTCGGGGCAGCTCCCTGTCCCTCGGGTTCTGTCCACCTGGCACAAAGGGCAATGCTTTGAAGAAGAAATGGATTAAGGTATTGGGTTACAGTTTCTGTAGCCAGGCTCAGGGCCTGAGTAGGGTGACTTGGCAGAGTGGATCAGGTCTCCCTCCCTGTACTTCTCTGTACTTTCAGTTGCCCGCAGGTTGGGGAGAATGAGTAGGAGGGCACTCGCTCACCATGACCTGAATCCATACTTTAGTAAGGGTTAATGGGAGCCACAGTCCTTGTCCCAGGGCTTTTTCCATGTTCCATCCTTCCCCGGGGGCATTGTGAAGACACAGGCAATAGTCAGGGCACAGGAGTAAGCGACTATGGAAAGTGTTCATCTTTCCCCTCTCTTGCTCCTCCTTCCTAATTGTTACTAAATTCTGACTATATTCCTGGTACAGTGTATTATCATTGTTACTTCATTTAGTCTGCTAAGCAGTTTTGCACGTTAAGCAAGGACATAAAACAGACCAGTCAAATGACCTGGCCAAAGTCCCCCCAGTGGCCAAGTGACACAATTAAGGTTTAATTTTGCCTGGTTTCAAAGCTTACAGTCTATTCTTGATGGCCTCCTCTCTGTCATCACAGAGTCTTCTGCTTAGCTCTTTTTCCTACAACTAACACAGGCAGAGAGTTACAGAAGTGGAATTCAATGTGGATCACAAAATGTTGGTGTAACTTTTCCATGTCTGCATACATGCACATGCGCACACACATATACACATGGGAATGCTTACGCAGAAATAGGAATTCCACATACTAATAAGGCAGCAGTTACCACTTAGGAGAGAGAGAGTGGGAAGTGCTTGGTGGGTAAACTTATTTATATTTATAAAATATCATTTCTTTAAAAAAGAGAGGGATCAAAGTAAATATCATATAAATAAAAACATTTGGTGTCCAACAGCACAATGAAAAATTCATATCTGTGAAGATGGCAGACCGACAAGTGTTGGTGAAGATGTGGAGAAGCTGGAGTCCTTGTGTGTTGCCAGTGGGATGATACAATGATATAGTCACTGTGGAAGCAGTAGACAGCTCTGTGAGAAATGAGAACTAGAGTGACCATATCAACTGCTAGTTCCAATCCCACTGATACACCCCGAGGAGCCACAGCAGGAAATCACATAGCCTGTGTACCTTTGCTCAGAGGAGCAGAGCTCACAACAGTCAAAAGACTGAAACAATTCGATTGACCAATGGAAGGATACATAAAATGTGGAAAATCCTGGAATATTCAGCCTTGCAAGGAAAAAAAAAATTCTGACATATGCTATAACATGATATGGTTGAACCCTGAAGGCTTTAAGTAAAGCAAACCAGTCACAGCCGTTTGGTCCCACTGGTCAGAGGGTGCCTGGAGTAGTCTAGTTCTTAGAGACAGAAAGTAGAATGTGCTAAGGGCAGGGAGGGCAAAGCAGGAGCAGGTACCTATTGTTCAATGGATGATGGGGGCTGTAGAATGTACTTGCTGGAACTGGACGCCCACACATGAGTACCATGGCCAATTTTGTTGCCCACAGTTTATCACTTTAAAGAAGAGTCTTTGGTGTCACTCCAAGGAAAAATGGGACAGCGTTGTTGGCAGTCTTTACTCTCCTCCCACCATGCCACCTTTCCCTGACTTGTTCCCTACAGGGGACTCTGGGCAACCAAGCAGCTTTCTTGCCTCAGGGAGCTATGTGCTGGGCACCTTCTCCCTCCGCCCCTCTGAGGCTCAGCCAAGCATGGGGGCGCTTTTGGGCTCAGAGGAAGTTCTTCTGAAAATGAAAGCGGTCCTTCACGAGTCCATTGGGATGGAAAGACTCCCTTCCTGGTCGCCTCTGAGGCTGCAGCCAGCCCCATGGGTATAGTAACAGCCCTGTCAGCCAGGGCCCATCCACTGAACCTCAGAGTCCCAAATTAGCACCTGGCCCTTCGATAGGGCAACTTTGGTTTAAAGTTTAAGTGAAACCTTGACAGTCCTGCTGACTTGAGGGGAGGCCTGGGGCCTGGCTCTCATAGGATGTTCTTTCTTCAGAGGAATGCGATGGTGTGTACAGTGTGGTGTCTGCAAACAGCCAGGGCCTACAACTGCAATTAGGGCCTTTCAATGGAAGTGTTAGCCACATTCAAAGTTTCAAAGGTCTCACCCATGAAATTCATAATGGGATAAAAGTTCCATTCTGGGACTGCCGACTTCAAATGGAATTTGGTATGATCTTTTATTTATTTGCAGGTTTGTGGGAGTGGGGGATGGGGGCTAAGAAAATCCCGCCTCACCTCTGCTTCATCTCTCCCCTGCCACCACCCCCGCCTCCCCATTCTTCCAAGGGTGAAAGTGAGGGAAGCAAGGCTATATTTAAATAAGCTCTGAAAAGTGTGGCTCCCTGTCTGAAGCAGTCTAGGGCGATGGCTTCATCAGGCATGGCCTGGGACATTCCACAGAATCATATTGAGACCTTGTGTTAATTGATTCCAATTTATCAGTTCCAATACTGCCAGATCCAAGCTGAATGCTCCATGCTTTCAGAAGGAAACGACCACAAGACTTATTCCAGGGATCCTGAAAAACAATCACATGGGCTCGTTGCCTCGTTGCCTCTGCCCTGCTTTCCACTGGTGATGCTAGCTATTTAGTGGGTTCTCGAATACCTCTTTTTTTTTTTTAAATTAAGCCTATCCAAGTCACTATTCCATTAGCTCCCTCCTGATAGGTCTTTTGTAATTCCACTTCATCTTATTTACAGAAAAGCAGCATTTTTTTGGGGGTGGTATTAAGTGAGCTAGGGGTGAGAGTGGGGGCAGATATATTTGTAATTACAGTATGGTTCTTGCTCCTGTCCCACCGTTCTGCCCATTCACAGGCTCTGGCCAGGGCTGGCGCCAAGATCTCCAAGTTGCCCTGTGTTTATGTCATTGAGACGAGGACAATATTTCAGTGTGGAGCCAAACCACAGGGATCCACTCTATAAAACCCTCACTAAAAATAGATGATCCAATCTCTGCCCAGCCCCCTCCCTCCCACCTCGGTGACTCCCCCATGCCTGCCCCCAGCGCCAGCAGCACCCAGCTTCAATGTGCAGGGAGACAAGCGTGCAGAATCTGCTGAATCCTACAGCTCTGGGGGGGCTAGGGGAACTCTTTTCTTCCTGAGGAGTTTTAACCCGGAATAAAAGGCGTCAATTAGCAGCCTTTAGAGCTGACAGGGCAATTAAAGCTAAATTGCAAGACCAAGGGAGAGCTAGAAGGAGATGGAAGGGAAGGGGAGGGAAGTATGTATGGAGAGAGGCAGAGAGAGAGGGAGGGGAAGAGAGAGATTTCAACTGTATTTTTGGTGACAGCTGCATTTTTGAGGAGGAAGACCCCTCCAACTACAACTGGTTGTTTGGATATATTTTTGTGTGTGAAGTAATATTTTCAGTGAACACTGATACTCCCAGTTTATTGCACTTTTCATGTTAGATATGAGCTGCTTGGGAAAATTAAAGCAAACACTTAGCAAAAGGGCCTTGTCTTTGCAAATGCTCCCACATGGCTGGGCCCCAGCACACTCATGCCCCACTGGGTAAGTTAGATGCAGCAGGAAGTTGTAAGGGTGGCATGACTGTCAGCCATCTCGGCTTGGAGGGCTGCATGGGTTTAGAGCAGCAGGTGGAGGGAGGAGGACTTGCTCACGATGCCTTTGCACACCCATCGGCTGTTGCTCCAATGCCCCAAGTTAGGTTATACAACTGTCAAAAAAAGAAGAGCTTTTGGGTTTACTCCTGAGCAACCCTTCCTCCCAGTCAGGTTTTGGTTTGGGATGGAGACTGTTTTAGGCAGATTGGATCTCGGAATGAGAGGTTGGGGGCTCCGGGGTCTGGGTATATGGAGGCATGCAGTGTAATCACAGGCCAGGCAGCCTTAGGAGACTGAGCTTCCTCCATGGCATCCCACCTTATCCCACCCCAGCCCATCGAAAGCAGGAAGCCTTCCTATGCTCAAGTTCCCTAAGTCACCCTTGCTTTGTGGAACCTTAAGTCTCAGCTTCCCATCCCATCCTCCCTTGCTTGGAAAGAAAACTGCTATTTCAATCATACTCCCTGCTCTGGACATTGTATCACGGGGTTCCCAAGCACAGGATGCAAAGTGGGTAGTAATACAGGCTTGTTTTAGTTAACGGGAAATTGAGACTGTGAGAGGTTCAGGAGCTTGTTTGAGATCACCTGGTTGGGAACTAGTGGGGCTGGTGTTGGAGTCAAGCCTAAGTCTGCCATGCATTCCTCTCCACTACAGACTCCATAGGAATCTCCAGGAAAAGCTCGCTAACTCTGGGTGGGTTTTCATGCTGCTTTGAAACCTTCAGTTCAGCAGGTTGGGAATCGCATTTCTGAGTGGAGGGACGCCCGAGCTAGAGTTCCTGGCTCCTGGATTTCTGAGAACCTGTTCTCTGGAAAACAAAGAGATTAGATATATGAGACAAGCCAATCCAAACCTTGCCCTTTTGACAGTTGAGCAAGGTCAAAGGTCACCCAGCTAGCTATAGCAGGTAAAGTCAAAGCCACACCTGTCTCTGCCAAGGACTGTGCCTGCTCTCCAGTAGTGTCTCCTAACCTGGGTTAGTAGGTTCACTTGCACAGCTGGAATGGACTCCTGTGAGGGTAAGGCTTGATTGTAGATGCATTCATAGATATTTGATGAGTGAATGTATAAAAGCAGTTTTAGAAGTGGTCACAGATAGGTGAATGCCTGATGCCCTGATTACAGATTCTTTGCACTCAGCAGTCTTGAAACCCAGCCACGGTATAGTCTTTTGACCAAAGTTGTTGAAATCAAGTAAAATCACCGTTCTTTATACGTCTTGAGTTCTCCTCCATTCATTCCACATTTGCAAATATTGTATAGTGTGTCCAATATGGGCTGGCCACTGTCCCAGGTTATGAAGAGAAGAGACGAATTCCCCATAAACCCACTGTGTAAGGCATTGCTAAGCCATATTATTGGGCAATTGAGATTTGATTTGGTGAGTCCTGCATAGAATCAGGCCTAGTTTAGTTTTCCCAACTTGGAGGCAATGACTGCATCTCATGCTTTCTTCTTCTATCTTATATGTTTAATTGAATGTTTCTTACCTCTAAAAGTTTAGAACTTATGAAATAATATACTGTTTAAAAAAACTAGCAAATCTGAATGTCCTCCCACTCATCCCTCCCTGGAATAGAAGTGTGTATGGTTTAGAGGTGTATATTCTTTGCCCGTGGTACATCCATACATTAGTCATGCACTTCACAGCAGGTGCTCACAAATATGTGGAGGACAGTTCCTAGAGTTTGCAGTCATTCACTGGGCTGCCCAAACTATTCATAATCCATGTGGCTCTGCATCACAGGCCTTTGTCAGAGATCTTTCAGGATATTATTAAGAATATAAATTTGGGGGACAGCGTTATGGTATGTTGGGTTAAGTTGTTGCCTGTAATATCAGCATCCCAGCTAATGTGAATAGGAAATCAGTGGAGGATGACCTCTGCAACATCCTGGGAGCCCAGAGGGATTTCCAGGCTCCTGGCTTCAGTCTGGTTCAGCCCTCTCTGCTGTAGTTGTTTGGGGAGTGAACTAGCAGATGGGAGTTCTCTGTCTCTTTCTCTCTCCCTCCTCCTCACCACTTTCTTTTTTTCCCCCAATTAAAAATAAAAGATTTATTTACTTTTTATAGGAAAGGCAGATTGAGGGAGAGAAGGAGAGACAGCAAAAAAAGATCTGTTGATTCACTCCCCAAATGACTGCAATGGCTAGAGCTGAGCCAATCCAAAGCCAGGAGCCAGAACTTTATCTGGGTCTCCCACATGAGTGCAGGGTCCCAAGGCTTTGGCTATCCTTACTGCTTTTTTTTTTATTGGAAAGGCGGATATACAGAGAGGAGAGACAGAGAGGAAAATCTTCCATCTGATGATTCACTCCCCAAGTGAGTGCAACGGCCGCCGATGCTATGCTGGTCCGAAGCCAGTACTCTTCCAGGTCTCCCATGCAGGGTCCCAAAGCTTTGGGCCATCCTCTGCTGCTTTCCCGGGCCACAGGCAGGGAGCTGGAAGGGAAGCGGGGCCGCCGGGATAGAACCGGTGCCCATATGGGATCCTGGGCGTGCAAGGCAAGGACCTTAACCACTGCGCCACCACGCCGGGCCCTCCTTACTGCTTTTTGAGGCCCTAAGTAGGGATAGAAAGTGTAGTAGCTTGAATGCAAACCGTGACCAAATGGGATCCTTGGAAGTGAAGGATTAGCCAATTGAGGCATCACACTGGGCTCCTGTTTTTCTTTCTGTAACACTGCCTTTCAAGTAAAGTTTTTTTTTTTTTTTAATCTCTCTTTAAAAAAGCAAGCAAGCAAACTATTAAAAACTTTCTTTATAAAAGATTAAAGCATACACATTTAAAGATTGTATTTTCACGATGTTCAGAAGAGAGTCCAGGGCAGCTCCTTGCCCCACCTTCCCTGATGCTACAGGCTTATGAGAGCTTGGGCTGTAGTTGATGTCTGTGGGATGGCATTGTCTGAGTTTTTTTTTTCTCTCTTAGAAACAAAAATCTGTGAGCCTATTTATATAATTTTGCAACTTGCTTTACTTATTAACACAGATGTTTGCCAGGAGTACAAATAGAAAAGCTCTACTTTTTAATCCATATGTGCTCCTCCAAGCCATGGAGATAATGATTTCTTTCTAAAATGGTTTTCTCAGCAAGGAGCACTGTGCTTCTCTCCAGTATCTTTTGTCATAACAAAGTTACACAGCTTTGACAGTCTTCTGCCCGCGCGTGTGATCATTTGTTTTTATTATCTTTTTATTTAAAAGGCAGAGAGACAGAAAGAAATCTTCCTTCCCTGCCTCACCTCCCTTCCAATCCCCTCAATGTGTGTAACATCCAGGGCTTGCCCAATCCGAAGTTGGGAGCCCAGAACTAAATCCAGGGCTCGCATGTGGGTGGCAGGATGCTTAGCACTAGAGCTGTCACCTGCTGCCTCCCAGAGACACATTAGCAGGAAGCTGCATCAGAAATACAGGATCTGAGCTGAGTATGATAGCTCACAGGATAAATCCTTACCTTGCAAACACTGGGATCCTATATGGGTACTGGTTCACATCCAGGCTGCTCTACTTCCCTTTCAACTTCCTGCTTGTGGCCTGGGAAAGCACTAGAGGATGGCCTAAAGCCTTGGGACCCTACACCTGTGTGGGAGACCTGGATGGAGCTCCTGGCTCCTGGCTTTGGATCGACTCAGCTCTAGCCATTGCAGTCATTTGGGGAGTGAATCAGCAGATGGTAGATCTTTCTCTCTGTTTCTCCTCTCCATAAATCTGATCTGCCTTTCCAATAAAGATAAGTAAGTAAGTAAGTAAATTTTAAAAAGACATGCAGGATCCAGGACTTGAATCAAGCATTCCAATATGGTATGCAGATCCCCCAAGTGGCATCTTAACTGTTCCACCAAAAACCCATACCTCTTAGGAATATTTTGTAGGAGGGAATGTTGAGTCTAAATGCTTGTGCATTTATAGTTTTGAGGGTGCAAAGTCCCTTTAAAACTCTCCTCATGCACACTCTATCCAGAAGAGTGTTCTTCACTTCTTCATGCTATAACAGCTTTTCTGGCTATTCAGCAAGCTAAGTGCAGCTGAATAGCGGGATAGCTCCCTCCTGATTAGAGGACAAACCAAGACTGTTTGAGAAGTCACCTTTGGTTCGGACTCTCCTAAACATTCGTTCCTGGAGTGAATAGGGCTAAGATGAGAAGGTGGCATATGATGATCTCATACCCTTAGGAGATCCTTCAAAGGTCATTGGCCTTGGACAAGCTGGCTTCAGGAGAAAGGGAACTGCATTGAGAAACTGGGACTAGCGGAATGTCACTCGTAAGTGCCCTCGCTATTTGCTGCAGATATCCCCTGGAGCAGATGGCTTTCTAGAAACCCAGGAGGCCCAGGTCTCTAGCCTGTGCAGCAGAACTGCATTGAGGAGTCTCAGAGCTTCCCACTGGGGCCGAGGAGACACTGCCCCAGGAACCCGGGGTGGCATGGCAGTGTGTTTTCTGAGAGGTGTGCCATTTTCATAACTGCAGATTCTAAAGGCCTTGCCAGAGATGACTTCTATATGGTTGCTGACAGGGTTTGGATGGTGTTTATTTTTCTGCATGGATATGAAAGGCAATTTCCCCATCTGTAGAATGGAGAGAATAATAACTGGTTCAGGATTCTAGTGAAGTTTAGATGAAATGATGATACAGATTGTTACCCCAATAATGAGGTACTTTTAAGATCAGCATTTACGCTGTCTTAGTGAATGATGACAAGGGCAACTGATATTTTTAGTATGTTGTGGTTTATAAACTTGTGTGGTCACTGGGTTTAATTCTATGCTGTGAGATGTGATAGTATCTCATAGAGGTGAGGTGGCTTCCCCAAGGTCCTTGCTCAAGGGGGGGTGGGGATGTAGGTTTCTTTCTTTTTTTTTTTTTTTTAAAGATTTATTTTATTTTTATTGCAAAGTCAGATTACAGAGAGGAGGAGAGACAGAGAGGAAGGTCTTCTGTCCGATGATTCACTGCCCAAGTGAGCACAACAGGCAGAGCTGCGCCGATCTGAAGCCAGGAGCTTCTTCTAGGACCCCCACATGGATGCAGGGTCCCAAGGCTTTGGGCCGTCCTGGACTGCTTTCCCAGGCCACAAGCAGGGAGCTGGATGGAAAGTGGAGCTGTTGGGATTAGAACCAGCAGCCCATATGGGATCCCAGCGTGTTCAAGGTGAGGACTTTAGTTGCTAGATCACCGCGCCAGGCCTGATGTAGGTTTCTAAGGTGAATTCAGCTGAGCTTACGTGCCTTGACTCATGTTCCAGGGGTCTTCATCAAACTCCGAAGTGAAGGGAACACATTCCCTGAGCTTACAATCACAGAGGAACCATCCTCTCTGCATTGCTGGCTTTAACACTGCTGGGTTCCACCTGGATTCTTGCCTGGGAGCTCTTGCCAACCCAGGGGTGCTGGGAAGAGGTGGGCACCCCAAGGTAACAGCTCTCAAAAGGGCTAGGGCTGATGCACCAGAGAGCTTTGCTTTTTGAAGTCTGTGGTGGGAGGTGATCTCCTGGGGGAGCAAATCCAGAGGAAACAGTGAGGTTAAAGAAAGCCAGACTAGGAGTGACCTCCGAACACTGGCCTCTCCTTTCTGACCTCCATCCATCACTCCTGCTCTCTTGTGGCGTCTCCAGTCTCCTGGGGATGGCTGTCTCCTCCTTTCTTTTTTCTTTAGCATCAGGAAGGATGACTCAAACACTGCCTAAGGGCCCCTAAGGCATCCACAAATTGGTCCCAATCTGAGCTAATGAGGAAGGCCAGGGAGGAGACTGGCAGGCTGGGTCCTGTGGCTTGGGGCTGCAAGAGGAGGTGAGACCTGCAACCAGCTAGGCCCTCCTATGACCCCACACAGCTCCACAGCCCAAAGCCCACGGCCCCAGGCCCTGAGCCTGTTGATCAGGCTTTTCTAAAATGTCTTCTGTTTCAAACCAGTAAATAAACAGACCTCTCCCCAAACCCCCTCCCTCCTTTCCACATACGCTTTCCCACATTAGTGCTAGCTGCTCTGGCAAGCTACAGACACAGCTTTCAGAGCCCAGAAAGTCTGTGTCGATCCCAACTTGTTCACATAGAGTTGTAGGTCCCAGATAAACCCACAGGAACACTCTAGCTTTAGTTTTCTCAGCGGTGGAATGGACACAAGATACCTGTTTTCAAGTGCTGTGAAAAGAGTTAAATTCAGACACGTGTATTACCAGGAACCCAGTCCTTCAGGAAGTGAAAATGTCTTGTGTTATTTTCAGTCATCTTCCCTTGACACTCCCCTCACCCACCCTGATGCACACATTGTGTGCAACAACACACTGACACAAATAGGAAGCTCACTGTGCAAATCAGGCCTTTTCTTTCAAAATTGATCCTTATATGACTTCGTGTGGTGCAAGAACCCTGCCCTCTCAGGCCAAATTGCCACGTCGGCACCTCTGATTAAATGTCTGCCAGTCATTCTGCTGTTTTGAATGACATGGCTGACTGGGAGGGGACGTCTTGGTCAAATAATGGCTGGGGTGGTGGGTTAACTCTCTCCTTTCCCCCAGGCTACATCATCTCTTCTGATTTAAGGTGGTCTCCTGGGTTGATAAACTGGGCCGACTTCCTTTTTTCTTTTTTTTCACGCCCGGCTTGAAGTCGGAAATTATATTGGCAAGTCTCACTACGGTGGATGTTATTACTGTGCTTAATGGGCACTCAAGGCAGTTTAAAGACCTTAGCCTTTGCACTATGCCTTTATCCCACCCTGGGGGTAAATAATGGAGATGCGAACACGGTCTGTAAAGAGGAGAGAGCAGAGGTGGCCTGCCTGTTTCATTGGGGGCCTGGCTGCAGGCAGGGGATGAAGTCAGCGTCCCTCATTTTTATGCCCCTTTCAAAAGACCAATTCCCCCCCAACACAATGCACATTTCCAAGTCATTTATAACTTGGCATGGAAATGTCTTCTTTATCCCAGACTAGTGCTGTTGGAGTTAATGGGAACTGTACATCTGGACAGCTGTGTCCTCCCAGTGAAGGGGTGGGCCATGGATTAGGAGTGTGCTGAGGGATTCAAGGTATAGCTCTGGACCCCGAGCAGCCACAGGGATGGATCGTCTACACAAGGATTGTCCATGACCAGGCATTGCCTCTGTTCTTGTTTCTGGGGTGGAATGCAGGGTGGTAGGGCTGTCAGTCTCTTTTTGGGAATCTTTAATTCATGATCCCAGGCTATGGTGGACATTCTCTTTGCGTTCCATTCGAAGTCCAAATGCTGCAGACATTCTCCATGCCTGACCGTCAGACACAAGTGCTAAGATGAGGCATTTGGCAGAAGGATCATGGAGTCAGCTTCGAACACACCCATGTCAAGCTTTCAGGATTTTCCCCATGGTCTGTTTTTATTCCTTTCCTTGACCAGCTTTTTGATGTGTGAATTCAGATGTGGTGTGAATCTGTATCCAAGGCAAGGAAGCGATGGCCCAGGTAGATAAACTGGTTCCGATAATGGCCTTGCCTGTGAATGCCAGGGTCTCGGGGGAATTCTCTGCTTATGCTCAGCCTATCAGTATGCTGGCATCAAGTTTTAAATAATCCTTTGTCATATTGTAGTTTGCATACTCTTTTTAAATAATTACTCTTCCAGGTTGACATGAATAACCTGAAGATCCCTGCCTAGGCCCTATGAAGTCGTTGGAATTGTCTGGGAAAAATGTGTGTGCTCATGACTTTCAGCATATCCTCATGTCAAAGGCTAAAATTAATATGACCACACATCTCAATTTGTTTAAGACAGCTCCAGCTTATACCAGCTATCCAGACATAATTTTTGAGCAGCTATTTTCATTCATGATAATATATTGGCATAGATGAAAAACTATGGCCAATCCTCATTATTTGTAGATTTCATGTTTGTGAATTCACCATTGCTCAAGTTTATTTGTAATTTCCTTATGTTACTCAGCTTCTTTGACCCTGTAGAAATACCTAAGTGAAGTTGCTTCTGAAGGAAGGGGTTTCTTGCAGCTTGTGGTTCTGGAGACTCACAGTGTAAAATCAGGAGTATTGATTTGGCTTCTGGTGACGGTTTTCCTGTTGGCAGAGGCCAGAGGAGTCACAAAGTACTGCATAGCAACAAAGAACATGGGTAGAGAATCACATGGTTAGCCAGGAAAGCAAGAGAGGATGGCTGGGCCTGATTCAGGCTTTATTTTTTTTTAAATTCTCTCTCTTTATGGTTTATTTGTCTTTATTTGAAAGAATTACAGAGAGAAGGCAAGAGAGACAGAGAAATAGAGAGAGAATCTTCCATCCACGGGTTCACTCCTCAAATCACTTGTAACAGTTGGAACTGGCCTGTTTCAAAACTAGAACCAGGAGCTTCTTCCTGGTCTCCCACAAGGGGCCCAAGGACTCAAGCCATCTTCCAGTGCTTTCTCAGGCCATTTGCAGGAAGCTGAATCAGGAGTGGAGCAGCTGAGATTCAAATTGGTGCACATATGGGATGCCAGCTCCTCTGGAGGAGGCTTAGCCTGTCATGCCATGGTACCAGTACTTTACCCAGGCTTTTATAAATGGCCCTCTTATAAAAGCTGCCTGGGTAGACATTTGGTCCAGTAGTTTCAGGCACTGATTAGAACAGCTGCATCCCATTCCAAATATTTCAGTTTGAGTCCCGTCTCTGGTTCTTGATTCCAGCTTGCTGCTAATGCACACTCTGACACTCACGTTACCTGGATGGTGTTTTCACTCTCAGATTTGGCTCAGCTCAGGCCCAGTTGTTGCAAGCAACTGGAGGGTGAACCAGCAGGATCTCCAGTGTTTTCTTCTGCCTCTGTTTCTCTCTCAGTGTGTCTTATTGCTGCTCAAAAGATTTTTCTTTTTTTAATAAGAGAAAGTTGTGCCTTCTGAGGGCACAGCTCCAGGGACCTGAAGACCTTCTACTAGTCCTACCTCATATACATCACCATTGGGTTAAATTCATCCTCTTATGATTTTGGAGTTTACACACTGACATGAGTTCAGGGGGAAATTCCTGTTGTAACTATAACTCCAAAGCAACTCACAGTGCTTCGTTGAAAGGCAAATCTAGACTGGCCAACAAATGTAGACTGAGTTGCCACGAATGTATGTTTTTTCAACAGGCGTTGAACCAGGTGACACTTTCTTCTGGTTTAGAGTTTCCTATTGAAAAAGAGAGCTTTTGGACCTGACATGGTAGCTAAATTGGCTAAACCTCCACCTCCAAGTACCATGATCCTATATGGGTACCAGTTCATGTCCCAGCTATCCACTTCCCATCCAGCTCCCTGCTTGTGGCCTGGGAAAACGGTAGGGGATGGCCCAAAGCCTTGGAACCCTGAACCCACATGGGAGACCCATAGGAAGCTCCTGGCTTCTGACCAGCTTGGCTCCTACTGTTGCAGCCACTTTAGGAATGAACCAGTGGATGGAAGATCATTCTGTTTCTCTTCCTCTCTGTAAATGTGCCTTTCCAATAAAAATAAATAAATCTTTAAAAAAAGAGAGAGAAGAAAAGGAGGGCTTTTTAAGATGATGTATTAGTGTCTTTTTTTTTTTTTTTGCATTTGTGTCTTTTGATAGGGATTTAGCTTTTTAAAATTGCCCCTATGAGTGTGGCTGAAATGCTGCCCAGAGTTCCTAAAGCACAGGAAAGCTGTGATGTGCCTCATGGAAGAACAGTATTTGTTAGATAAGCTCTGTTCAGGCACTAGTGATACTGGTGTTAGCCGTCAGTCAACAATATGTTAAATAAAGTTTCATGAACAAACATTGAAATATCACACTGTAACCCATACCCATCACTGATCAATTTGAAAATAAATTGATATTGAAAAATAAATTTAAAAAACCTGTATTAGTAAATGTTTCCATAAAAATGGAATCAATTGGGCATCTACAGGGGAAATTCATTATAGGAATTGATCCATGGAGCCACAGAGCCTGACAAATTCTGTGCTCTACAATCTGTCAGCTGGAGGACCAGGAAAGCTGGTGGTGTGATTCAGCCAAGTCCAAAGGCCTGAGAATTCCGGGGGCTGGTGGTGTAATTCCTGGACTGAGTCAGAAAGCCCGAGATCCATGAGTGCCGATAACCAAGGGTAAGAGCAGATGGGTGTCAGCTCAAGCAGAGAGAGCACATTTAATCCAATCCATTTGTTCTCATTCTTTATTTTTATTTATTAGGAAGAGAGAGACAGAAGAGGGAGATAGAGATCTTCCCTTTGCTGGCTCAGACCCCCAAGGCCTGCAAAAGCTGGGGCAAAGCTAGGGAGAGGTCAGGAGCTGGGGCCTCTATCCACACCCCCAGGGTGTGCATGTGTGTAAAGCTGGAATTGGAAGCAGAGCCAAAACTCCAACCCAGGTGTCTCAACTACTGTGCCAAACACCCACTTCAACCTTTTGTTCTGTTCAGGCTCTCAGTGGATTGGATGATACCTGTGTACATCAAGTATCATCATTGAGGGTGTACATCAGGTATACATCATTGAGGGTGATCCTCTATAAACAATCTGCACATTCAGATGCTAATTTTGATTATGGTGATTCCACAGTGTACACATACCACAGATATACAGAATATTTATGTTTATACGATTTAATAAAATAGAAAAATAATAGAGGCAAATAAACAAATATCATTTTCTTCTGGAAATACCCTCACATACACAGTTAGCCATGATGCCTTCCCAGCTAACCTGAGAATTCCTAAGTTCAATCAAATTACCATACAAAAGTAATTCCTTAATCAATATGACACCTATACTCATTTCCTTCAACCATATCTAATATCCAAATAGAGGCAATGACAACATCATAACCTCACCTGGCATGATACAACTATCTTGTGTATAACTATAAATGAATTGATTTCTTCTTTAAGGTAAAGTTCTTGAGTAATGCTTGCCCTTTCTTTATACCCTGTGACTTAAACAATGATGCAATATTGACAATATTTAAATATGGACATAAAGTCAAATAACATTTTATATTATTTAATAATGGAATGAGGTGGATAAAACAGACAAGTTTTTAATGTATGCACATGTACACAAAAATATATTAAAAAATAGGAAAGACATACTCATGGGAATCAGTTTTCATTTCCATAACTGTTTGCTTGATTATAGCTGATGTCATTGGACTACCTTCACTCACTACTCATCCTGTATGCCTATTGCCTTGAACAAGTGTCTTGACTGACCAGAGTTTTTTAAACTTGATGGAGTGGCCCAAATCATTATTCCTGAGCAATCTATGTCATTTGTAGCTCAGCCTGGATTGAATTGCCATTTTCCATTTACCTTTGCTCAGGGTATGGTGACACCCCCCAAAAATTTCCTATATTCCAGACATAACCTTTTGCACTTCCATTGCAGAATAATAATGCTGCTTCCCCTTGGTAGACAGAGTTGATCACTCCAGCCAACATCATAACTCCCTGCTTTGCCTGTTGACTCAGAGGCAAGAAGAACTCACAGTGGCCAGGGGGCAGTTTTAAATTCCAGTTCAATGCTTTTGTTGTTGTGTCTCCTCTGGAACAAAGACCTCTAGGCCAGTAGAGCCTAAAATTGTTCAAACAGGAAGCAAACATGCTGCTAGTGGATCACTAGGAGTAATGGTGAGTGGTACCACTCTCCATTAGATAAGGCATTCAGTAACGTTTGAAAGAAACATTGCATGTAGAAAAGTCAAATCTGTGTCCAGAATAAGTATTCTACTAAGGACAAAAGACCATCATGTATAAGATAGAAGCAGGCCAATGTAACTGACCATATGCACAATAGTTGGCTGATAGCTCGAGTGTGATGCCATATAGGCGGTTCATTGTTAATCTCTAGGTTTGGGAAATTGATATTCAGTGATGGCCATGGCCAGTGGTGGCCAATTAGCTGTGGTAGGTGGAAGTCCATGTTGATGGGCCCATGTAGAAACTTTATTCCTGAACACCATGGCCACCTTGATCATGGTTAATTGGGCAGTGAATGACAGAGGTGTCTGGGAAAGAGGTTGACTAGTGTCATAGAATGGTCATGACTTGATTATTAAAATTTCTTCTCTGCTGGGGTCACCCTTTGTTGTACATTCACATGGGATACAAATATCTTTATGTTTTTGCCCATTCACAAAGATCAATGACATACCTCTTCCCCAAATTCCTTTGTTGTGAATTTCCCAATCATATTTCCTCCAAGTCTCTGACTATCCACTAGTTACACCCATGATTTGATATGCAACTGTGTATCTGACCATTTTGCTTTCCAAGTGATATGCACTGCCAGAAATTCTGCCTACTGGTAGAATTTCCCTCACTACTGTCTTTGAAGAATGAACCAGAGGGGTACTGTCTTCTTTGGGATGGGATCTGCCTATTATGCAGGACCATTTATGAACTGAGCCTCTCCATCTCTGTCAGTCAAAAGGAACTCCCCATGTAGCCATAGCTGCAGGCTTGGAGACAGAAGGTGGTTTAGAAACAGGGAGGTGAGGCATAAGCATTGGTCACTTCCTTATGTAGCAGGACCTGCCTAGGCCAGATCATGTACATACCATTTCTATTTGGTGACTGAATGATGCTGTGCCTACTCAACTGTGCAGCTTGGCTTTCAGATAACACCTAGTTCCTGAAGGATGGTTGAGTTGAATGATAACTTGATGGCTCATCACATAGTAATTGTTTTCTAATGAGGCTTAGAAGCAGACCAAGAGCTATTTGTCCAAAGGAGAGTGGCTATCTGCTGATAATGGCAGATCTTGGCCCCCACATCCTAAAGACTTACATCTCATGTACCTTATAGAGGTCTGTCAAAGGCATCCAACAACATCCATATCTGCTACTGCCACTTAAAGCACTGTTGGATCTGCTGGGTGGTAGAGCCTAAGTAACAGAATCTCTCGCAAAACCTTCCTTTCGGGACCCTACTCAAAACTGGAAGCCTTTTGGGTCATAGGGTAAATGGGCCAGAGTAAAGCTCTTAAATGATAGCTATTACCTCTCCAACCCAAGAAACATACTAGGTGATATGCCTGTTTTTCCTTTGGTTGCAGAAGGGGTAAATTCAACAATTTAACCATTACTCTAGAGCAACTATCTTTGCTGTGCTCCATATCACTGGTTTCTAAGAAATCCTACTGAGGTAGACGGCCCTGAATTCTACTTGAATTTAGTTCCCACAATGCACTGCAGACTTGTCTTACTAATAACTCTGATTAGTTGCTCCTTTACACTCACTATGTCCCAGAAGCATAATGCCATCACTGTAAGAGATCAGTGTGCTATCTTGAGGAAGGGAAAGGTGATTGAGATCCCTGAGAACTAATTATGGATTACAGAGTTGATACAACCGTGGGGTAGGACAGTGAAGGTATATTGCTGACATGGCAATACGTTTATAAACAAGAATAGAGAAGGAGGTATTTGCCAGTTCAGTAGCTGCCTACTAGATGTTAAGGGATACACTTGATTTGGTCAAGCAGTGAGCTACATTTGTTAAGGCATCTGCAATTAGAATCACCACTTGGTTAAGCTTAGTTATCCATGGTCTTTCTTTTAGATCCATCTGTTTTTCATGTAGACCAAATAGGACAGTTGAATGCAAATGTGAGGTGGGAATTACTATCTCTCCTTTATTTAGGTTCTTGATGACGGTGCTAATCTCCAGTCTTTCTGAGGATATGCTATTACTTTTGATTTATTATTTTTCCAGATAGAGGCCCTTCTAATGGCTTCTACTTGGTCATTCACATTGCAAGAGCCCTCACTCTACAGTCAGAAAATCAATTTTGGGATTCTGCTAGCTACTAAGTATGTTTATTCCAATTATACCTTGTGGAATGGGAAAATGACCACAAGATGGGTTTGGGAACCTATTGATCACACTATGAGATGGATAGAAGTAAAAAAACCATTGATCACTTGACTTTTGCAAGTCCTTCCTCTGACTGGAAGGCCACAGTGATGTTCTGAGTTTCCTGGAATCAGGGTCAGAGTAGAGCCCATGTCCAGCGATTTATCAAAGGTCTGATAAGGGGTGGGCATTTGGCCAAACATTGCAAACATTGATTAAGATACCTGTATTCCATATTAGAATGCCTTACTTGGATTCTCAGATCTGGCTCATGATCTCAGCTTCTTGCTGTTGCCTGTCCTGGAAGAAAGCCATTAATGATTCAGGTGGGTGGATCACTGTCATCTTTATGGGAGACCTGGGTAGAAGTCCTGGCTCCTGACTTTGGCTTGGCCCAGTCCTGGTCATTGTGACGTTCGGAGAGGGAACCCATGTACAGCAGTTCTATCTGCTTTGAATAAGAAAATGGAGAAGTTATGAGACTCCAATTTTATGATCTGAGTTAGACTTTTGTTCACTTGATCTAGAGCTTTTTTCTTTATGCATATAAGGTAAAGATTTAGCAGGTTTCCTCTCTATTTCACTTCTAGGAAGATCATAATTAGCTTGACCACCCCATTGGTCTGCACAAACCAGCCTATTCCAATTGTTGTTTTGATTCTGCTGTCCATTATGGTACCTATACTTTTCTCATCTTTGGTAGTTGAGTGCCACCACATGGCTTCTGCTACATTGGGATCCAATTATCTTATTATTTTAGGTTTCCAATTGAGTGGCTGAAGTTCTTAACATAAGGCTTGATCTGAAGAGCAGCATGATCACCAAGCTGTTTTGGGGTGGTAGGGCTCTTTCACAAACATCTCACAATGTTGGTGAATCATCATCTTGTGGGTAAGCAGATCTTAAATGACAGTTTCACCTTAACATCTCAGTCTCCTTAAGTTACTTGAATCTCTTCCTCTGCATTAAACCAAGAAAGCCTTATGGGAGGCCATTACCATTTTTCTCAGAGGAGTAAAGTTAATCCTCTCAGACCAAGTAAAGGCTTCCCCCCCCCCGCCACGCCCCCTACCCTTCCCCTCTAAGGGTAAGAATGTTGCCATCATGGGGAGAGGGAGCGGTGGGGAAGAAGAGTGTAGGTAATTTCTACTGGAGATGGGATGGCAGAGGAAACTCACCAGGATTTTGGAGTTCAGTGCCTGCCGCTTCATCAGGGTCTCTCCACACATTTCCATTCACATCTGTTTGGAATATCAAAGGTTTTATTCTTTCCCAGCCAATACTCTCATTCTAACAGTAGATACTTGGCTCCCCAGAAACCCAACTTGCAGTGTGATCCAGCCATTCAAAGGATGAGACCCTGTGCTTGATTTTTTGCAAGTTCTGTCCTGCAGCAGCAAGTGATAAGGATCTCCATGGCATAATTAGAATCACTTAGGTCACTTACGCAGTTTTGGAGTTTGGAATTTGAATCCATGAACTCTACTTTTCTTTCATCAATGATAACTTTATCACTAGAAATAGAGCCATTTGTGACTTTAAATCTAATTGGTTGGGGAACCAACTCCTGAAATCCCAGAACCAATGAAGAAAACTCATTTTTAGAATTCTAAATGTACCACTTTAGAACCAAACGTAGTACCACTTTAGAACCAAAATTTATGTTAGTCGGAGTTCTCTGTGGGGGATGGATCACATTCAAAGTCATGCAAGCACAGGGAAACTTTGGCGGAAAGAAGCAGATTCTATTGTACCATATCAATTCAGCCTCAGTCATTCCTGGGTTTTAGTGGTCTATCTGCAGGCCCTGTGGGCCATGAAATGAATTGCTCCCCTTCTCCACACCCATGGTCTGTGGCTGCTATCTGGGCAAGGTCATCCTCCTAGCTTCGGCTGCTATTAGCTGCTTTCGAGCACCCCTTTCAGAACAGGAGCTCAGTTGCAACATTCTTTTGCTTGGCTCCAGGACAAGTTTTCCACTGTCACCGCCCTGTAGCCTCAGCTGGCACAGAAATTCCAAAATAAATGAACGTGTTGTCAATCGGGAGAAAATATTGTGTCCTTGTGGTGTTGATGTTGATTGCAGCTCGGCAGCTCAGGCAGCGATGACCACAGCTCAAGCTGCATATTTCTTTATCCAAACACACAGAGAGCCTGCCTAGGCCAGGAACTCTGCAGACGCTCCCATTCAGTATGCATTTTAGCTTCTTAAAGGTGCACTGGGGCTGACAAAGTGCCCTTGATTTGCAGCTCCCAGCCAGGCCACGGGCCTGGCTTGTCAAAGCCACGCCGAGACAAGACGCACCAGTCTTTCCAACTTGGAGCGTCTGGGAACAGAGGCCTGACGATAACACTTTGGCAGGAGGTAGCCCCTGGTGCCAAGTTGTACTGGCCTTAGGAAATGGTCCTCAGGTTTGACTAGAGCTGGCACAACACAGGCTGTGGCTAACGGAGGCCCAGTGGTGAGAGGCTTCACAAGCTAACGCTGGGGCCTGGCTCCCTGTCAGAGTCCACTGTAGGCTTTCTGGGGTCTTGAGAGTTTGAACAGGCAGCAGATTTTGTCAGAGACATGAAGAAGGGGGATAGGGACAGGCTAATTCAGCAAAAGTTATTTTTTTTTTTCTATTCTCTGTTTGTACCCCTACTGAATGATTTTTTTTCCTACCCCCCCCCACCCCCCCCGAATCTGAGTTTTCCAGGTAGCAATGAGGATTTCTGTTTGGTTCACTTTTCCAGAATCTTTTTTTTTTTTTTTTTTAGATTTACCTGTCATGTGATTTAGGGCATAGCCAATCATTGACTTTGGATGTAAGTCAGGACATGGTTTTGATCTGCCAATAACATAGTGCATTTCATGTTTGGGAATAGTCATCTGACCCCTGAGTCTTTTTTTTCTTTCTCTATGGGACTTTGGATTTGGAGAAGGTGGCTTGCTATTTAGGTCAGAGTGCTAGAAGGGTTTGAGCTGGAGATGGCAGGTGGCCATCTTCTTCACAGTTTGGAGACAATCCAGTTGCAGAATAGGATAAATGAAGGTAACATACGAGAGCAGTGTCAGTGGCTGGAATGGGGCAGAGGAAGAGAAGGTCCTGAGGCCCGTGCTTGCCTTCCTGGTCATAAGTGTGTCTGCAGACAAGCTTATCCTCAGAGTTCTTGGTTACATAGGCAATAAGGTCCCCCATGTGCCATTCTTTTTAACCCTGAACAAGTCTGAGTTACTACTAAAGGAATTCTAACACAAAAGCAGTAGTTTGTGGCTGAGTATTGGACAAATGAGAAGTAAACATGTGCTTCTGAGCTGGATAAGATAGCAACTGAGAAAGGAACTATGGATGGTAATTGTACAAAACCATGTGCACACCATGGTCTGTGGCTCTAGTTATATTTCTTCCCATTAGTTTATTCAACATACCTGCACATTACATGTGCCAGGCCTGTGCTAGCATAGTGGTGAACTGTGTGTCATCAAGGAATTTACAGTGAAGTTAGAAAAACAAACAAATGAGAACAGTACATTGTGCTGTAGTACAGTACTGGGGTAGGATGCAAAGCTAAAACGGAAGACTGATGGCTTGGAAGTTGGAAGAAGCCAGCTAACCCAGGAGTAAAGGGGATCAGAGACTTTGGTTGTGGTTTAAATGCCCCCACTGGAACTCATGTTGAAATTTAATCCTCATTGTGAGGTATTAAGAGGCTGGAAACTTAATCCAGCAATGATATGTAGCGGTGAAGACCTCTAAGCCATAATTAATGTTAAATGAGGCCATAAATGTGGGACCTGGATCCAATGGGACTGTGACTTTATAAGACAAAGTGAGACTTGAGCTAGGACATTTGAGTCCCTCTCATTTTGTGATGTCTTTTATAGTTTTAAAAAACTTTCAATGGTCAACATAAAGCTACATTTGATTATGTATATGTACGAAGGTTTGCAAATAGTCAAATTAAGAGTTGTAACCTCTTTTGCTCTTTAGGAATGATATTCTGAGACTTATCTGCACACTGAGGCCCCATTTCTGTAAGATTACCAAGGCTGGAAAATCAGGTTTGGATACAAGTGTCAAGGGGAGGACTTCCTGACTCTCGAGAGCCCAGAAAACTGTTCCAGATCTCTCCGCTGGTGGTCATCCTTGGCCTTAGCTTATGGGGACATCGCTTTGGCTCCCACTTTTATCTCTTTGTGCATGCGGCTGTGTCCTGACTTTCATTAAGGGCATCAGGTAAACTGGACCCAAGGATCACTTCGCTCTGGTGTACACCACATAAGCTGATTTCAGCAGCAGTGATTTTGCTGAGTAACATCATATTCTAAGTTGCTGTGAAGTCTTCACCATGAATTGAGGGGCAGCAAGAGGTAGATTAACTCAGCCCTAACTGTGGCAGAAGTTGTAAATGTCCCATCTCCATCCCAGGCAGACACTGGCACACACAGTGAGGGCCTGCCACACTGCTGTGGATTTAGAGTTGGTTAGTGGCTCTAGTTTTCTAGGGCTACTGCACAGTGTGAGACGGAGGCACCTTCAAAAACACATTCATTTTCTTGCAGTTCTGGAGGCTGGAGACTCAGGACCAAGGTGCCTCCTCATATGGTGGTCCTTTGCACCAAAGGCACCCCGGGGCTCCTCTACATGCACTGATGCCCTGCTGTTGTGAAGACAGGGTGGAGGTGGAGGGAACTGGGACCCAAAGTCATGTTCCAGGGTTGTGAGGGGACACGTCTCTGCCCCTATCACTTTGTAATGTCTTACATTGTCTTGGGTTTTTGAACTGGCCAAATAGTCCTCACCAAATACAGTCACTCAGTCTTGAACTTTCCACCTTTGGGAATTACAAACTGAAATACAGTTATTTTCCTTATAAATTATCCTGTCTGTAGTATTCCATGACAGCAATAGAAACCCGAGACAATGTACAGAAAGAGGCAGTACCTATTTCTGTCTTAAGGGACCAGAGATACTGGAGGAGGTAGTGTGTGCATATGTGACTGGGGGTTCAACAATATATTACTAGTGCAAGTACATATTAAGAGTTCTTGATTTTAACCATAATGGGGGGGGGGTGGTGCTGGAAAGGAGCTGATGTAGTGCTATACTGAGTTATACAAAGCAAGTTACACTGGACTTAGTTCTTCTCCAAAGGAAAGTTTGCACCACATGAATTCTCCAAGGGAAAATTTGCAGGAAAGAAAGAAAAGACAGAACTATTGGATTAAATTCTATGAACATGAATCATGACTTTAGTACCATCTTTGCTGAGTTCTGAAATGGATGAATAGCCAAGTTTCATTTGACAATAACTCACTGGTAGTGACGATAGGGAACCATCCACTTATTCGGGAATAGACAGTGTCTTTAAAAAGTGACTTTAATGTTTGTTTAAAGTTCATATTTTTTTTAAATAGGGGAAATAATGTCCAAATTGCTTAAAATTCTATACATCATAAGGTTTTACTTCTAATATTTTGTGAGCTTCTGTCTATGCATTTTCTAAGGATATCTGTATGCTTACATTGGGATATGAATTATAATCTTAGAGATGAATCCATTGTACTTGTGCAGTGTACTCTTACATTTGTCACTTGATGTGTTAATATTTACATTCTCACAAATGTAGAATTACACTCTCATTTTAATGGCTGCATAGTAATTAATGGAATAGAAGTGTTATTATGTTTGAATGATTGATGAACACATCAAAGGGAGTTTCCTCATTTTCTTTGGGTTTTGCCAGCAGTGCTTTCTGAATATAGTGGAATTCTTTAGAATGAGCCATGCAAGAGGACAGCACAAAAAAAGTTCACTTTACCCTGGGTCTCCCCAAGCAATGGATTGATTCTCTGATCAGCTTACCTGTAGGTCATGCAGCTTCAATCAATAGCTGCTCATATAGCCAGACGCAATGCTTACTCTGAGAGATGGTTGGGAACTGAGAGATGCAGAGATTTCTGCCTTATACGTTACTCTTGCCCTGGGTCTAGGCTCACTGGGTGGAAGTTTTAGAATCAGATGATCTACTTAACTGACTTATTTCCCTCTCTCAGTTGTAATAATACGTCATGATAAGTTAATATGTGTTAAGTATTCATATCCCTAAACTTGCTTTATTCATTATGCACTTGTCCCAGTATCTCCTTGGAATAAATTCATATGAGTTAGATTATGAGCCAACAGTGAATAGTTTATATATTTCCCAATACCCCACCAGAAAGATTGGATTGATTCAGTGATTCTAGTTAACCATGGTGAAATACTTGACTGTCGTGTCCAGCTTGGGTTTTTTCAGTTCCTATTGTTTGAAGAAGCCTGAGTTTAAAGGTATGCTTTTAGGCAGTGATAATGAGAATGCCAGAATTATATGTGCCTTGCAGATATTTGCAAGCAAGGCTAAGGAAGGGGCAGAGTATCTGCCTGAAAGAGTCCTTCTGAGGATATTAAGGGTGCAGAGATGAGTAGTAGCTAATTCTTGGCCTAGAGTTCTTTTTATTTCCCCCTGGGGTTGGCATAGAAAACATAATCATACATAATTTGGGCAATGGGGTTCTGGAGGTCATGACTGATGATTAGTTACGAACTATGGACACTCACAGGAAGCTCAAATAGTCTCATAAGATTCTACACAATTTATCTGCTCTCCTCTTTATTCTTCCTCCACTCTCATGTCACATTTTGGCTACCATCATCACTCTTTGTTCTTTCCAAAAGTGTTTTTCAAATATAAAAAATATGAAATTTTGAATACATAAAGAATATATAAAACATATATGAAATATTATATGTACACACATACATATATACATATATATATATATATATATATATATATAGAGAGAGAGAGAGAGAGAGAGAGACAGACAGACAGAGAGAGAGCGCAAGAATGAGATCCTTCATCTGCTGGTTTGCTCCCCAGCTGACCACAATGCACAAGGCTGAAGCCAGGATTCTGGAGTTTTATCTGAGTCTTTCATGTGGGTGACTGGGGTCCAAGCACTTGAGTCATTTTTCACTACTTTCCCCTGGCTATTAGCAAGGAGCTGGATCAGCAGAGGAGCAGCTGGGACACACACTGGCATCCATATGAGATGCCAGCATCACAGGCAGTGGCTTTACTTGCTATGCCACAAGGTTAAGCCTTCAAATGTTTTGATGATATATTTAATCAGTGAAAATAATTTTAATGAGTTTCTAGAAGTATTTGTTAATACCATATCTAAATAAAAACTGCTATGTAAATACTGTGTGCCATTAGAAAATATATTTAGAAGCAAAATTTAAAAGGATTAGCTAAATATATCATGAATATGCTTTTAGAGGAAGGTTAATTTTAAGTGAAGGTGAATTTATAGCACTCACTTTTCAAATATTCTTTATAATTTGACTTTTTGGAGTGTATTCTTATTACACTGATGATGCAGCTAATGGAGGCATCCCTAGAAAGCATAAGTGGGCTCATCCATTCCTGTTTTTCTCTTGGGACTTGTTTGTATTATCAGTGTTGTCAGCCATCCATGGTTTCTTGGCAAGGATTGCTATAAAACCACTTATCCATTTTGTGAAGATGAGTTTGGTAAAACTAGGTGTTGTAATACAGCAATCTATCCAGGTGGGAGCTTGCAAACTGTATTTTATAGAAAACACTCTGAAATCATGTGTGCTGGTGGGGGCTCACTATCAGCTGTCTTTATTGTGGGAGTGCCACTCAGTTCTCAGCACAACTTGAATGTCATGCAGCTACCTCTGGCTGCAGGTGCCAGTGTAGATATTAAATAGTACAAGGTCTAATTAATTAATTGTTCTCAAAAATAAATATTGTTCGGCATGGCAATCTTTTCTTTCAATTCAGCAACTATATTGTGACCCTCTGAGTTATAAAAACCAACTTCAGAAACTGAGTGCAATGTAGATCAAAGATGGCTTGATCCAACTTTGTTCTCCTCCTGTTAAGGAGGGATTCTCATTCCCTGTTCCTTCCTCTGGAGCTGATTTGAGTGATTTCATTGGCTGGAAGATTGGAGTTGGAAGGGCTTTCAAGAAGCAGGAATGTATTAAACCTTGGAATTTTTGTACCACATTCCTTGCAACCCTGACCTGTCACAAAAAGCAGCCTATTTGCTCTAATCCTGCTGTCTTGGGCCTTGCCTTCTTACAATCCCATTGCAGATATTATATGTTGGAGTAGAAGTGCTTTCTGCCAATTGCACACCAATAAGTGTCTTCTGTTGATATTACATGAAGAAGGAGAACTGGCCAGCTGTGGCTTGACCAAATGTCTGGGCCATGAAAACATGAAATATCACAAAATGATACCACAAGTTGATGCTGTCTGTTATGAAGCAACAGAGAATCTGAACACATGGCTTCATCTCTTTGGCCAAATGCAAATGCAATGTCTTCGACTTTTCTTTTTTTTTAAATTTTTTTATTATATTTTGACAATCTTTACATATTTAATTAGAGTCAAAAGGTTCAAGGGCTATAGAAAAGTGGGTCAGACTATTGTTTTCTTCATGTCTAAAGGGGGGTATTAAGGGAGAAGACCCACCCAATTTCCCACCCTCCCCAGGTCCCGGATGTAGGGTATGCTCGGAGGTTCTTGCTCAAGTAGTTTTGCTGTTTCAACAGTTATGAATCGCTGCCAGTATTGCCACTCCAAGCACTATGAGGTCTTAGAAGAATCTACTGGTTGACATAGTCCATCATAAAATCTCTGTTTGCCCCATATTTCACTGCCAACATATAGCTGAGATGGTTGATTGACCTGTTTTGTCTTCTCGCTTTTCTTGGTTAGGGTTCTGAGTCCAGCATTTCAATTGGGGAGATCTCCAAAGAAACTTTGTCTGAGGTGTTCTCAGACCAGATTATTGAATGTACTAGCAAGCACAGGGCCCGGAACAGTCCATCGCCCTGATCAGCCGGTGGTTGCGATCGCTGGGTTAGTTCTGTTTTCACTCCTGACTTCCACTGGAACCAATGGGTGCTGCAGTCCAGCCTGGTTCTGTCCAGCACATACTCGGCCCATGCATAAACCAGTGGGAGCTGCAGCCTAGTCAGAGCGACCCACAATAACTCCCACCAGGCCCACCCCCGTCTTTTGACTTTCCATGAGGACTGCCTACCTGATTTCATTTTAATCTCTGGATATTCTTCCCAGGGGGTATTTTTAGGTGGTGATTGCCATTGTTGGGAGAGAAAGCATCACCAGCAAACTCCAGGTCTTGTCAGACTCACAGGGAGACCTGACCATTTCTGTCTTATCTGTTCCCGAGGCTGTGTCTGAATTGCATCGCTTTTTGGGTCCTGTTCTGCCTGCAGATTCTAGGTTCCAGAATGGTTTTGTCATTGTTGTTGTTGTTGTTTCTCATTCTTCCAGGTGCTGAAGGATGGAAAGGTTTGTCTGAAGTTATCCTCCAGTAGAGTAGGCCCAGTATTCTTTCATTTTTCTTTTGCCAGTTCCTACTCCCCAGAGTCTTGCTCTTGCATTGATGGATTTCCCAGAACAACCTCATTGAAGTTTGGCCTTCAATGCATCTCTCCTCAGAAGCCTAGATGATACATTCTCATCTTCTCTCTTCAGTGTGATTTCCTTAGGTTTCTAACACTCAACTTAGATCTAGTTTGGGGCAAAGAAGTTCAGGTAGAACCATGTCAATGGATTGGTGGTCCTTTAAGGGAATGGCACTTTGTCCCCTAATCTTGTGAGAGTGCTTGCCAGCTCCTCTTTTCCTTTCCTCCACATATCCAGCCTAACTGGGAAGGCTAATTAAGATATAATATCAATTTCCTATTGTCATAATGATGTTGGTAATAAATCACCCTAAAGTTTTGTTACTGAAAATAATAAATATTTATCATTGCTCATGGATGTAGTATTTCCCAGATGGTTCTTGTGGTCTCAGATGGCAATCAGCTGCAGGCCTGTTAGGTGGCTCTGCTATTCTTAGTTGAACATTCTCATATGTTTGGGGGTTGGTTGGCTGAAGGCTAATACAGGAAGATTGGTTTGGAGATTGGGCTCTCATTATTGTCCTTCAGTAGGTTATTCCAGTGAAGTTGCGAGACTATCATCATCTCAAAGTGGAAGCAGAAACATCCACATGTATTTTTTAAATGAAGTGTCTGCTTTCCTGTGGATCGAAGTTTCCAACTTTTCCACTGGTCAGTGCAGGCCACACAAGCAAGATCAGGTCAGAGTGGGAGGAGCCTATGAAGTTCTGGAACTTCATAGTTGATGGCTATAGGGAGCCATTAATCGACCATTAACACAGTCAGCCCAAAGATAAGCTCAATTTTTTTTCCCCTGTGGAAAAGTTACTGAAATTTCAGCTGGAATAACAGAAAGTCAGCCATTTGATGTGACAAGCGGTCATGAAGGAATGCAATTGTTGGCAGATAAGCAGAGCTAAAGGAGGATGAAACATTGAAGACATATTCGACTTACAATCCTCTCCTGACTGCTAGTCCCCCACAAGTGCTTTCCCATAACCTAAGGCAACTTGAAGCCAGCCTGTTAGAGAGCCATGAAGACAGCCCATGAAGTTCAGCCTCCCTGGACACAAGGCATGACAGAGGAGAGCAGGGTGTGTGTGTGTGTGTGTGTGTGTGTGTGTGTGTGTGTGTGTGTGTGTGTGTGAAGTAGGTCATTCTAACTTCAGTCATGCTGCTAGGACAGAACTGAAAAGCCTTCCTCTATAGCTCTAAACTCCAAGGACTTTGAGGTGGGCTACCCACCATCCTTTTGTCAACCCTTGCTTTCCCCATATTAGTTAGGTTGTTTGAGATGCAGATGCCAATGCCTGTTTTAGATTTATTGCAAGAAATAATTGTGAGAACAAAAAAAAAATAGAGGAAGAAGAAGGGACTCAGAAGAGGCTGGGAGAGCTGTTAAAGCATGATGCAAGTTTGACACTGATGAAGAGAGGAAGGAGGATTGAAAACGTACAGTCTTGGACTGCAGTGCTAGTGTAAGAAAACTTTGGCTAGGCCACTGGGAAATCCTTGAGCCAAAGTCTACATCATAGGAATGTCACCTTTTGCAGGAATTGAGTTGTTTAGTATCCCTGTCGTGCTCACCATTTGGCTGAGAGCAGCTGAGGGAGGTATGGTCTCAGTATACATTCAGTGGTGCATTCAGAGCTCAACGATTGGAGCCACCAGTCAGTTTTGAGCTTGATAGCAAGAAATCTGAGAAGCACATTTTCATGGCCTCTGTCCTTCCTTCTTGTTCCCTTCCCTCCATTCCTTTTTTTTTTTTTAATTTTCAGCCAAAATTTTTTTAGTGCTGTTTAGGTTCTAGGGTTGGTGCCAGGTACTGGTGATGTACAATGAGTAAGATAATCTTGATTATTACCTTTACAGAACTTATATAGATTCTTCTTAATGCTTTTTGCAGTATTTTCTTGAATAATCTCAATGGAAGACACTTCTTAGTGGAGGAAGAAAACTTATCTAGCTTTCTGGTTTCCTTCGCCATTTCTTCACCGCCAAAGAACATAGATAATTGCCTGGAAGATTATTAAGTCACTGTATTTCCTAAGCCAATAGTGAAACCATTTTCATTCATGAACTTACAAATCACAAAAGTTATAAAGAAGTGTAAAAGTTAAATCCCATGTCTTGATAGTATTAGTGAGTTCCCTCCAAGAGCTAGAGAACATTCATAGCATTAGATGATTTCAGAAAATCCAGGGTATGTGTTACATATAGCAAATAGATTGACTTAGACTTATTCTGATGTGAATACAAAGGATTTATCTAAATTATTCATAGTCATATCAGCAGGGTGGATGTTCATGAGAATTCAAGAAAAACTGTCCAGCTGGTCTTTGGAAGATCAAGTTCTTTGGCGGAATATGGACCACACATGGATTGGACATGGAATTTTGAAAGGTTATTTGGAATCCTGGGTGGTTCCAGGAATGTTGGTCTTAGGACTGCATAGAGCTTGATTATGATATTCCACTATTTCATGAGTCATCTCTTCTTCATGGCTTGTTCCTCTCTTACTACTTTCCTCAACCACTTTTCTCTGTGTTTTCTTGACCTCATCATTTCTGACCTCATAATTTGACCATGTTCACAATCCATTATGGTTCATCTGTTTTGTTTTTTTTTTTCTGTCTCAAGTTCTTCTGTGTTCTGTTGTTAAATATGTCACTCTTCTGGCTTTTCTCAATACAAATCTAAGAGGGAAAGAAAAATATATTCATCTCAGATTTTTTTCTTTTGGTGACAGTTCATGTGATCAGTGCTATATCGCTGACTTTTCTTCAGAAGCGTCATCATGATCCATGGGTTAGGATTTATGCCATTTCGCATAAGCTGCCCAAAGTTTCTCCTTCTTCTGGGAGAACCATTGTGCCAGATTCTAATAGGAAAGAATATGTCTTTGTTGCTGAAGATGTATAATTAAAAAAAACTTGTTTGTAGTAATGGTTAGTGAAATAATATTTACCTGCTATATTCTGGGATTTACCCCCTGTTCCCACCACCACTCTTCCTAATTCCTAGATTGATGGAATAGGGTGGATTTTGAGATATGATTTATTAAATCCAGCCTACATGCAAGAATTCTGTTTGATGTTCTGCATTTATTATTTCATCTGACTAGAAGACAATAATCACATATGGTAGATATGGCCCACATTTTGCAGATGATAAGATAGACACAAAGAGGTCGTAGCACGGGCAAGTGTTTGGGCCAGGACCCAATCTCTTTAACTAGGTGGATCTTGATTTTTGTATGATTTCTTCCTCAATGTCCCTCTTCCTGAAACCTTCAGGAAGAACTTTTATATGGCTCCAAGAGTGCTCAAAATACCATTCTCATTCTTCCGTGCTTTGACACACTGGTTTCCTCAAGAGCCAAGGAATGTGTATGTGTGTCTTTGTCACATACTTATCTCACAATATCCATGACTACTTATGAGAAGTTGAGTGTGTGCCATCTTTCCTCATTTTCATGTTGTACCACTCCTCTACCATACATCTATGTTAGAGTGGCAGAATGATTTTGGATTATAGGGTTTTAGAAGATCTGAGTTTGTTCCTGGGCTCTGCTACTAAGAGTTGGGAGATTTGAGGCCAGATTTTTGTTTGTTTGGTTGGTTTTTGTTTTTTGTTTTAGTGACAAATGAAGCTTCTTTGGGTTTCACGAGACCATTTTTACAAGGGAAGTGTGGGTTCTTCTAGCCTGTCTGGCCCTTGAAAATTCAGTGGTCTTGGCTCAGGAATCCAAACCTCTGAAGACTCAGTCCTTCCCAACCCATTGTTGAATAGATCCACTGAATACCATGTTTGGAAAATTGGAGGACACCAGGTGGCCCCTCAAAAGGACTTGAATGTTGAGTTAATGCCACTTTCCATCTGATTCAGGGCCTTTGACGTGGGAGGAATGTGAAATACAGTTGAGTGGGAGAGAATAATTCTCCGTAGTCTGAATTCATTTTCTCCAGCTGTTTTCCAAGACCATGCTTTTGATTCAACAAAGCCCCAGTTTCACACTTATCATCCTGGCCTGCCTGGAGTCCCAGTCTGAGATGCAGCACTCTGCCCAATGGAGCATCCACTGTCATCTCTTTCTTTTATTAAATACTAGTACCATGGCATGTGTCTTGGTACCAGGTTTATTGTTGTGAGCCCTACACATGTGGTTCCTTCTTTTAGATTGCTTACCATCTGGAGAAGGACATAATCAATAAATGCAAGTATGCTTTTCCAACTTCTCAGGCAATTAAGAAAAAATCCCATAGAGAAGTAATCAACTGACACTAGCAGCTTAAAAAAATAAATTAAAAAAACCCCACCCTGCCTCTTAGTGTCTTATGTTTCAAATAAGATCTTACCAGGCCAATGTTTGGTGCAGCAGTTAAGCTACCATTTAGGATACCCATATCCCATATTACTGTGCCCAGCTCAGCTTCCAATTCTAGCTTCCTGCTAATGGCTATCCTGGGAAATAGCAGGAGATGGTTCAAGTGCTTGGGTTTCTACCACGCAAGCTTCAGGTTTTTACCTTGTCTAATTTCAGGTACTAGAGGTCTGCGAGGAATGAATTAGCAAATGGGAAATCTCTGCTTCTGTCTCACTGCCTTTCAGATAAACATAAAATAAGTAACAAAAGAAGGATGAACTACAAATAAATGAAAGCTCATTGTAAAAATTTCCCCTAAATATAATCATAGGTTAGTCATAGTAAAATTCATAGTCTCATGTTAACAGTGGATGCTATCTCAAAGCTAATGTACTCCAGTTATCTCCTGAGAAGAAACAAGTCATTTTCTGATTCTGTAATCAGGCCTATGCTGAAACTCCAATATCTCCACTTCTTAGCCGTGTAACCACAGACTGCTTGCTTAGTCCCTCCAACATATGTGTGTCATTTATGAAGTAGCTAGGGTTATTGTTTGGTTTTACATGAGCTGTCAGGTCAGAAAACTTGACACACAGTGATCTGTGGTACTGTTTGTATCTTAATGTCTTTCTTTTTGTCCCTCCTTCCTTCCCTCCTTTTCTCTCTCCCCATCTTTCTTTTCTATTCCTTTCCTCCTTCTGCCACCAGTGGACCTTCCATGTAAAATCATATTTTAGAAAGCACAATTAAAATGTCATTTGATATTGCACGAGTAGTGACCATAAAAATAAAGAAAATGATGGTAAAGTAAGGATGGGATGGTGTTTCTCTCTCTCCTCCCCGCTTTTTTCTTGTATAATCAAGAACCCATTGTTACGATGTTATCACTCTATAGAGTGATGCTTTTGTGGAGAGGACTAGAAAAAATATTTATTGTATAGGAGTATTAATTACAATGATGTGGGCCAACAGAGTGCCACATAAATTATCTTGCTGTTCACCTAACTCTTTACAGAAATGTTCCATGCTGAAAGCTGACCTGGGTTATTCCCTATAAGGACACAGGCCAGTGACAATTTACAAATCTATATTTCATGGCTGCTCAAAACAACTGCAAACTGAGGTGAGGAAGGGACAGAAGCACTGCACAAATAGAAAAGCAAATGTGTGTTTGTCGGCACTGCTCTCTGCTTTGTTTCCCTCCCTTTCCAAAAATAAAGTGCATTGTTCCCAAGGAGTGGAATTTGAAGTGGCAGCTGTCTGCCTGGCTGACTCCTTCCCAAAGATCAGGGCCCAAGGAAGTAATGAGGGTTAACTTGAATTTTTTCTGTCCTCTATGGCCGCTGGGATTCAAGCTGCCAAAATAGCAGCATTCACAGGGTGTGTCCTGCAGCGCTTGGAATGCCCATTGCTCATTCATTTATGAGTGATGGTTGTGTACTCCTGTGGATATGTATGTCTTCGTGCACTATGCAAGTGTTTTTCATCAGAAAGTCTCCCCAAAATAATGCTGTTTGCAAAGAATGGCAGAGCCCTCTCTTATGCCCTTCTTTACTCTCTGAAAATCACACCCCTTGCTTTGTATCAACAACTCAAATGAGATTTGATTTTGATTATGCTGTCCATTATGTACTTGTTAACCCAAGAGAAGGTAGACATGGAGGTTTTACTGTGCTATAGGGCTGGTGTAATAAAAATTGAAAACCTACCAGATAACAACTCAGGGTTACTGATTTAAGATTGTCTGTCCAGGAAGATGTGCATTTTATTCAGAAAAAATCTGGCAAAATTTGTGGGCAGAAACAAGGTTTCTGGAATTGGGGTAAATTGAATTGAATTAATACAACCAACATTGGTTAAGTCCCTCTGTGTAGTTAGTACATTATAATATCTGTGTAAAAGAATTCATCTTCTCCTTGGGTGGCCCTTTAAGAAAGGATGATAGGGTGATGGGGTGTGATCAGTGAGCATCAGTCTCAGGTGCTTGTGACGGCAGGAGAGTTCCCAAGAGATGGCATTAGAGCTTGGAGATATTATTCTTGGACTTCTTTTTTTGTTGTTGTTAATAGGCACTAAGTAGACAATTGTACTGGGGACTATGAATAGTGGGAGACCATAGACCCATCAATAATGTCCACACATCGATCTGATCTGTACACTTATCCATCCATCCATTAATATCACTTAAAGCATTGATTGGAGGTAGGCATTTTGAATAAAGATTAAGATACTGTTTGGGACACTGACATACTGTGTCAGAGTACTTGAATTCATATCCCAGATTTTGATGCTGTTTCCAAGTTCCTGCTGCTGTACACCCTGGGAGGCAACAGATGGTTCAACTCACTGGGTCCCTGCCACCCATGTAGGAGACTTCAATCGATTTTTTGCCTTCTGATTTCAGTTGGCTTAGCCCTAACCACTGTGGGCATTTGGGCAGTAAAACATTAGACAGAAGAGCTTTCTTTTTCTCTACCTGCCTTTCTCTTCCTCTATTTATGACATTTTTAAAAAGTTTAAATTGACTATAAACCATAAAAGGATCACTTACTAGACTAAACTGTAAATGCCTCTCCCAAGGTATATATTTGCACTATTCACAGGGTCTTTGCGAATGTAATCAAGTTGAGAACTTCAAGATGAATTCATTCTGGATTGTCCTAAATCAATGACAAGCATCCTGATGAAAGACACACAGAAATTCAGACACATGGGAGAAAGAGAAAGGTCATGTAAAGACTGAGGCAGAGACTGGGGTCAAGTAGTGATGAGCCAGGGAACACATGAGGTCTTCAAAAGTGGGAACAAGTCTTTGCTAAAGCCCTTGGAGGAAGCACAGCCTTGGTGACATCTTAATTTTTGACTTCTCGCCTTGAGAGAATACATTTGTGTTTTTTTTAAGTCACCAAGATTGTAGTAATTTGTTGCTTTAATCCTGGGGAGCTAACATAGGACTCAGGCTGGTAGTTTTGTCTGGAAGTTCATAGCTGGAAACTAGCTCATTCTGAGGTTTTAGAGATCTTTGTAATTCATTCGTTTGGCTGCCACTACAAGCTAACAACTTTGGGCCACTATTTGTTGGGCTCTGCTCTTGGTGCCAAGTAAACAAAGAGCCCAGATGAAAGCCAAGCATACGTATCCTGGGCAGAGAGAAAGCCCCTTCAAGTTGTATAATATGGGAGCCGTAGGTGACTGGGCGCTCCCTGGGTGTTTTGGGAGGGAGATGAGTAGTTCAACCAAAACCGGGCTCCATGCCCAGTGTTGTGGATGTGCTTACAACTAGAAGATATTGGCTTCCATAGAAAGCACGTCTGTAGAGTGAGCTATGATTACTCTACTGTAACCTTAGACTGAGTTGAGAAAAGAGAAGTTGTGGCTCTTAATTGATTGGGGTTTATGGGGAGCAAAACGAAAGTGTCCTTTCTTAAGTTGGTTGGTTGGTGTGTACATGTGCATGTGCAGAGTTTCATCCAGCAGTGTGAAGCCTTACCAGCTGGAATTAAATGCTGTTGGGAACATTTTACCGTTTCTAGCTATGGGGGGACCATAGGGTAGCACAGAAAAAGGGAGTGTCTGTCACAGTAAAGATCTCCTCATCTAACTGGACCTGAACTAGAGGGATGGATTCAGTGAAACTTCTCAAAGATGTTTTGTTTACGAGACTGATTCAAACACAGTTGCATGTGTATTCATTCGTGGAACACCTATCTATTTACAGGTTTACCCAAGATTGTGCCTGGCATGTGGCGAAGGTGGGATTTTAGTTTTATTTGTTTGTTTTATATAATTTATTTTCATTGGAAAAACAAATTTACATAGAGAAGGAGGGACAAATAGAAAGATCTTCCATTCACTTGTTTACTCCCCAAATGACTGCAATGGCTGGAACCCAGCCAACCAAAAGCCCGGAGACAGGAGCTTCCTCCAGGTATTCCATGTAAGTGCAGAAGACCATTATCTATGACTTTCCCAGGCCACAAGCATGGAGCTGGAAGGAAATTGGAGAAGCCGGGACATGAACCAATGCCCATATGGGATGCCAGTACTTGAAGGTGGAGGGTTAGGCAGTTGAGCCATTGCACTGGCCCCAAGGTGGGATGTTCTTTGGGAAACAAGAAAATTATCTTTGGGGCTGACTGCAGCTGACTAGACATATGGAGGGTAAGATACAAACTTGGCTATGCCAATCAACATAAGGCCAGGTGTGATTAACATCAAGTGTGAGCTATGTAAACAGACATGGCCATAGCACTGAGGTTGGGGAGGGCCAACATAGTCAGGAAAAGCTTTCTGGGGGAATGTGTGACTTGAGGTGGGTGTTGAAAGATATATAGAATTTGGATGAGAGCAGATGGGAGGTAGGATAGAGCTTCCTGTTGCCCTCCTTCATCCTCTCTTCCCTAATCCTCAGGTAGGAAGAAGATGGCATGCTTAAACGTCAGTCTTCAAGTCTGAGTGTCCTCAGGGAAAGAAGATGCAATCTGTGTTAGCTGGGACATCAAGTTCTAGTAAGATTGTCTTGGGAGACAAGAAGTCATAAATTTTTTTTTAAGTAGAAAATGTAAGTTGTGTCCAGATAGTGAAGGCCTATTAAGGTATTGGTATGTGATCTTACAGATAGAGGGAAAGAAATTTCTGTTTTATTTTTGTCTTAAAAAGAATAAGGTTTATTTAATATTCCAGAAGTAACAATGCTTTTCACAAAAAGTAGAAGAATTGGATTATGGTGAAGAAAAACATATAAATACTCTAGAATTTTCCGTTAAAGAATTTATTATTGTCAGTACTTTTTCTGTTTAGCATTTTAAACATGGTTGTAGAAGTCACAATTATATCCTGTTTTTTAGTTTTATTATTATAATACAAGCATTTTCTGATATTTTAGTCCATTTGGAGCATAATTTCTGTTATCCACATCCGGGTGATGCACATTAATTTACTTAGTCTTTCCTCTATGGTTGAATATTTGATTTACTAACACTTTTCCCTTATTGTAAATCATGCTGGGATGAGTTTCTTCATGTGATAACCTTCTTTCATATTTACGATTATTTCCTTTGGCTAGTGCCCTGAATGGAGAATCACTGAATCAAAAGGCACGATGAGCATCTTTAAGGTTCTTTGAACATTCTGCCAAATTGCTTCCTTGGGGGTTGTTGAGCTTTGGAAGTACATGATGAAAGATGAGTCTCATAGCTGTGGACAGGCAGGGCCAGGCCAGAGAGAAAGAGCATTCCAAACATTCTATCAGGAAGAGACATTCCAGAGTCACCAAAGGCTATAGCCCTGGTGATGTGCTGTCCTGATATGAAAGCATTGCTGGTGTCTGTGCCATTTATAGACATTCTTCCCTACAAGGGCAACAGTGGCCCGGGCACACTGGCCTCTTCTTTGTTTCCTGGAGCCCTCCAAGTTCATTTCCACCACAGGGCCTTTGTGTCTGATGTGTTCTTCTACTAGGAAAGCTGCTCTTTTCTTAGAACTTTCCATGCCTAGTGTCTTCTTATCCTCTGTCTAGCTACTTCTAACACATTGACTTGATTCATAATGCTTATTATTCCTAGTACATGATCAGTACCCAACAGATGTTAGAAGGATGATTGAAGCCATTCACTTTTTAAATCTGCAGATATTTTTAAAGCTGCATTGAATATATACCCATTGCTTTTAAGATGAAGAAAAAAATAGCCTATTGAAGGGTTTCCAGAATGGATCCCAACCCAACCTCTCTGGTCTTAGCCTGACTTACATCCTTCTGTTAGTCAGATATGCTTCCTTTATGTACTTGACTGTGCCATGCTCATTACTGCCACAGGACCTTTACACGTGCTGCTCCCTCTGTTTGGAATGTACTTCTTGTATTTTCTTCATTAACATGACTAATTTATCATATCTGAGATCAATGACACATCCTTGGGAACCTTCCCTGACTCTTCATACCAGGTCAGGTTCCTCTATTACAGGCTCTTTGTGGAAAGTAGTTTTCAAAGCAGTCCCCAATGAACCACACTTTCTGGCACACGTGGACCTTCATGGTTTCCTCCATCTCTCCAACTCATTTTCTGGCTGATAGAGTATGGTAGAAGCAGCATTGTATGGATTTCAGAGATGAGATACTTAGAAACCTTGCATTCTCACTGGACCTTTTGGAGTGCTTGAGACAATGCCCCCTCTAGGAATACAGCCACCTGCCACAAGAATTCTAAGCTGTGTGGAGAGGTCATAGTAAGTGCTCCTGTCAAAAGCCCAAGCTTGAGATCCATCTGGCAGTAAGATGTTTGGGGAATCTGCCATAGGGTGAGTTTCAGAGAAGGTAGAACTTTGCCTCCCGTAAGGAAAGCTGGGAAGTCAGATCCTCCCTCTTTGTTCTCTGACAGATAGGGCACAGCATATGCCCTAAGCTCAGCCTGTTACTTACTCTTGCTTGGGTCAAGGAATGGGAGCTCGTGATTCAAAGAAGGAGGGAGAGCTCAGGCTCCCAGAGGCCTTGTAGCAACATCTAGTATACTCATCTAGTCAACTCATCTAAGGCGTCATTTTGGCTGTATTGTGGTTGGCTGAATCTGTTTAAGTACCTGTCCTTTTGCTTTATAACAAGTTTTCTGATGAGCTGGGCCACTTGATCCCGTTCCAGAAATTTAATTTCTTTTAAGTTTGCTAGAGTTACTTTCATGTGTGTACAAGCAATGATGCTCTATCATATCATGGAAGATGGCCATCATGGAGGTAAATGTGCAGGACATAGAGATCTATTGGGATTTGTACAACAAATGTCGTATGAGAACTAATCAGGAATCCACGAGAAATTTCTTAATTCCTTGTGAAGACATGGAATTACTGAATTAGCCTAAGACTCTCCCACTGCTCTGTCTCCAAAGGTTCCATGTTGTCACCAAAACATTGTTATCTGGAACCAAGACTCCAACATGTGAACTTTTGAGGGGATACTCATACCATATCCAAAACAGAGCAAGGGGAAGTACATGATTCTTGCATTGTCCAAATCTAGCTCGTGTATCTATCTATGGAGTTGGGGTAGAAATCAATCTTACTGCAAGTGTTAGTGGTGAAGACCATGGGAACTGGGGCAGACTGCTTGAAATTATAAACTCTAATTCTGCCACTTAAAGAGAAAATGGCATTTTTATTTATGTCTTAACTGGAATGTTTCTCAAATGGTGACAATAACCATAATCTATATCACAGAGTGAATATAAGGATTAAGTGAGTTCAAATGCATAAAATACACCAGTGTCTGGCACATGAGAAGAGGCTGATGTGTGACAGTTGCCATTCTTAGTTTGGTTGGCATGGGCTGAGAACAGGGAGAGGATGGTTCCCAAAGGAAATTCAGACAGAGTATACAAGTGAATGCTTGAAATACAAAGACAACAAACACTACATTCATCCACAAGATTTAACCAAGCAGCCATTGCAAGTGAGCAGCCAATGAGGTCTTGCATAAAACCAACAGGGACCCATAGCTGCCTCTTGGTGTCAGTCCTACCACCCAGCAGAAGTCTGAAAACATAATCATGCCCTGCTGATCAACATCAAAGCAAGACTGACTTTCTCCTTGGATTTTTTTCTGGACTTCACCTTTGGCACAGTCATCTGATATCTACAGCCTGTCCAATCTGAGTGCATATTAAAACTATTCAAAAATATTGGAAGAACTCTGTATGCTTCATGTGTTATTTAGCCGAAAGAACTGGAGCAACTTACATTTTGATATGTGTCTCATTTTGCGAATGAATGTTATTTTCACCATGCACTGCAAGGGCTTCCTGAGAGTTATGCTGGTCTGTCACACTAATGTGGAAAGTGGTGCTTCAATGAAAGCTGATTTTTGACTCCTTGGGCTGTGCATCATGGTCAACTTGGTTGTTGATATACCAAATCACTACTTATTATTCTTCTAGGGAATTGATATTTATTTCTTATTCCATTACTCTCATGGATGAACAAGGACATGAATAATAGATCAACAATCCCTAAGCTACATCAGTATCTAAAAATGACAAAGACTTGATTTTCACATCCTTACAAAGTTTAATTCAAGGAAGCCCAATGTCCATACTGTCTAATTTTGTCTGGGGTCTCCATGTCTCTGTCATTCTTACCTGTCTGGAGAGAGTCTCAAGAGATTATATAGATTTCCAATTATGTCAGATTCATGCTGCTATGTGATGGTGGTGCACATACCATAAAGTAACTGAGTGAGTAGAATAGTGACAGGCAAGAATTCCTGGAGAGCACTGGCACCCAAATGGTTTTGAGATAGGTCTTGGAAACAAACCACTCTAAGGATTTCTTAAAGGAGTGCAGGAGAATCTGCAGGTCACTGTGTAAAGGATCCAGTCCTACTGTTTTAGACAACTGGGTGGTACCTCTGGGAACCCAAAACCATAAGGCTCCTGTGACTACCTTTGCATCTGCCCAGCATACAAGACCCCAAACTCCCTTTGGTCTCTTCCTGTGGCATCCTTTGATTTCTAGCCTCACTGCTAGAAGTTTGCCTCTCTCCTCACACTTCCCAGGGGGTCATACCTCTCCTAAATGGCATATCTCTCCACAGCCTGCCAGTTCTGCAGCCTCCCACCCCAGCTTTCCTTTCTCATAGGAAAGCTCAGATTGTACATATGCTGAGAATAATTTTGTGGCTTGGTGACAGTGTGTGTCAAGCTCTATTCCCATGCTTGGTTTGGAATACATGTGGTCTCCTGATTCTCCCTCAATTCCATGACAATCCTCACATGCCAACCCCTGCCACACTAGATAGGTTATGGCCAGCACAGTTAGAGAGATGTAAGTTTCCATTCCAGCTCAACAAATTTACTAGCTATGCACCAACTGTACACCCCTCTGATCTTCAGTGTTCTCATGAGTGAAGTGGGTATGATTGTTTATATGTAAATGAGATCAGGTCAGTAACACATTTAGCACAGTTTGGCACATGTTTTTGAAACCCTTCAATAAGATAGAAGATTCGTCTCGACTTTTCGAAGAACCCTGCTATTCTCCAGTCTGTCTCTTTCCCTTCCTTCATCCATAGTCTCCAGTCTGTCTCTTCTACCTTTTCCCATCCCACCCACAACTTTGAGAAGATGGAAGCGGATTGCATTGTTTATTTTGACAGTAAATCCCCCAACATTGACCCTTAGAAAAAACAACCCCTACAATACGCTCTATTACCACATAAGTGTCACATTTAAACAAAGCCTTTCGGCTTGAACCAAAAATTACAGTCTTACTGGGAAGCCTAAACCAGAGGGGCTGCCTGTGTAGGGAGGGGCATGCAGCAGCTGGTAGAGCTGTGCGTGGAGGGAGGAGAAATGACTCCTTGCTATATGCATTGATATAATTTTGAGAATTGTGCTCCTTTTCTTTTTTCCTCATTGAACTCACATTGCACAAGTGAAAACAAGAATTATCTGTTACAGTGGTGGAGGGCAGGCAAGCATGAAGTACTGTCTGTTGAAATTCAGAAAGAACTCCATTCAGCTATCAAAATTTTGTTTGTCTGCAGAGAGGTCACATGATATAGTATAAAAATGGTATGAGGAGGGGACACTGGGCAATAAATACATAATTAAAAATGAAAATGGGAGGCTTTTATGATGGATCCATTTGCTAATCCCCTGCCTGCAAGTTCTGGCATACCCTGTGGATACCTACTTGTGTCCTAGGTGCTCCACTTCCCATCTAGTTTTATGCCATGGCCTGGGAAAGCAGTGGAGGATGGCTCAAGTTCTGGGGACCCTGCACCAGTATGGGAAATCTGGCAGAAGCTCCAGGCTCCTTGCTTTGCATGGGTTCAGCTCCCACCATTGCAGCCACTGGGGAGCAGATGGAAGCTCTTTCTCTCTCTTTCTGTCTGTAAATCTGGTTTTCCAATAAAAAAGAAAATGGCCAGGAAACATCCCTTTGCCTGAATAATATTGGCCAAAGTAGATGTTGATTGCACACTTTTTATGCACTAGACACTGAATTGGATGGGAACTGGATACCCATGGACTTAATGCCCAAAACCATTCTTTGAAGGAGATACAGTTGACAGGATTGCAGATGAGAAAACTGAAGCACAGAGGGTTCTGTAAATTACTCAAAGCAGCAGAACAGGTGGTTTCAGCCCCAGCATTCTGGACCCAAAGCTCATGAGCTTGCAGATATATGTCTGTATACCCACAATCTTTGACAATGAACTAACTGTGGAAAATTACACGGACCTCTCTTAGTCCTGCCAGTGTGTTGCTAGGTGAAAGGTTTCTCTTTGTACATAGTCTTGTCCTCCCCTTACAAACTGTAGCCCTTTGAGGATCTTCCAATGTGGCATCCTATTGACCTGTACTCACTGTGGTATACAGCAGGGCCCCAAGTAATACATGCAGAGCAGAGAATAGGTAGATGCTAAACACAGTGGTACTGAGGTTTGACTTTCAGAAGAGATAGAGGTCAGTGAGGGACAGGGAGCCTGGAGAGAGGTATGGGAAAGAGATGAAAAATCAGGCCAATCTGCAAATCGAGTTGGAAGACTGATGAAAGGGGCCTAAGATCATGCATTCAGGAGCCAAGGTAGCCAGCACATTTTTAAAATTGTGTTTCTCTAAATTTCTCAGACTAGTAAATAAGTTCCACAAGGGCAGTGGTTTGGTCTGGCGCACTTTTCCTCTGCACCTAGAATGGTCCCTCACACATGAACATTTGTTAAATGAATGAATAAATATACCTCTTCAAACTACCTGTGCTCCCAAGGAATGCTGTGGATCCTTGGTATGCATCCAGAAAATGATAGCTGGTGTTATTATGCTAATAAACATGTCTGTCCCCAACTCTGCCCAGTGCAACAGTTTGACTATCTATACCATACTGTTAGCATCCTGGAGTATTGAGAGAATGAATGGGAATGAGATCAGTTGGACGTGGGCTTGGCAGCCGCTCGCCCTCCATGGGGACAGAAAATGTTTGCCAAAGTCTCTTGGAGTGGCTGGGACCCAGGACTCTTGGGTTCTCTTCCTATGATTCATGGGCATCCTGGAGAGGTTTGTGCAGCCCTTAAATTGTGGTGAAAACTGGTATTTAAAAAAAGAGGATGACTTCGTTCCTAGTTCCTTTTTGTACATTTTTCCACTAGCACATAGTCTGCTCCAGGAAATTTTGGACCTTCAGCCATCTTCAGAACAAGTTATTTTGTGAGTAGTATTTATTTTTATTCCTTTTTTTTTTTTGCATACGCAGTCTACACACCAGGCACTTTATAATGTTTCATTCACTGGATACTCAACTGTGCTCCCCCTGCTGTGTGCCAAGCACATCTTTGTCCTTGAAGGAAAGGCAAGGATATGGAGCAGGGATCTGAGAGAGGTATGTGAAGGTGGCATGAGAAGGGGATCAGAGGTTCAAGGATGTTTTCCAAAGGTAGGAGAACTCTGAAGCAGAGAAGTACCAGAACCCACACTAAGCACGTTTCAGACATTATCTCATTCAGGCCTCACCAGTCTATGAAGTAACCACTATTATCCATGTTGTTGTGTGACCTCGGAGGGATGACCTCACTCTTCCAAGTCTCAGTGTCCTCATCTGTGAAATGGGGTCTGTAAAGCCCCAGAGATTCCCTGAATGACTGTGTCTGTATGGTACTAAACATGACAAATTAGAGGCACTGGATGGTGCCTGTGTAGTATCGACTGCTGCCCTTAAGAAGATGAGACCAGCGGAAGGTAAATGGCTTGCCCAAGTTCCCTTAGAAAGGAAATGTTTGTGTGAGGAGTCGCCACAGGGCTCTTAGGTGAAGCCATAGACAGCCTTTTGGACCTGCTGGGGAATTCAGAAAGGGTTTGGAGAGTTTTTTCTGGATGGGAAGGCCCATGTCAGGAGGATGTTCAACAGGAAGGGCACCCTCACACGTTCTGCCCTGAAGCCTTCTTTAATGGTAGATGCAGTAGTTTCCCCATCAAGCTTGGCAGTGGACAGGATCAACTCCTCTTTTGCCTCGCAGACATGGCAGTGCCTGTTCTTCATTGTCCCCTTCCTGGCAGGGAATTACCTGCAATGGAAACCACAGTGCTAGAGGATTATCGGGAATCCACATCATGGAGAAGCTGGTGGCAAGTAACAAAAAGAAGTTATTTTGATGGAGGACCCTGGGTAGAGAGAAAGAAGAAAAAACAAAAAAGAGCCTCAAAGGAAAATAGAGGGCATTTATTTCTGGCTCGGGTGCTGCTAACTGAAATAATTTTTATTCTTTCTGCAGAGTCACCACCCGGCTCTTCTTGGAGCCACTTCCCAGAGCAGTTGTTAGGAGCTCCGATAAAGATTTATGTGGTTTGTTTTCTTTCTCCAAGCCTTTGAAGATCCAAGGAGGAGGTAATGTTTATGGTTGGGTGGTTAACCCTATGACTCCCTGGGGTCTCCTTTTGCGACCCCTGGGCTGATTCTGAGGGCGGGAGGCAGCAGGCATAGGCCGCCCCATCTGGGGAACTGGCTGTCACCAGGCGAGGGTAGGAGGGAGTTTTGGACTCCTTGGTCCCAGAGGCTTTGCTCACCACAACAGCGTCATCACACAGTGGACGCCCCCACCATGTTCGGAATAGAACCCGTTCATCCCACAGGGAGTAAGCACTTGCAAACCAGGGAAAGAGGCAAAGAGAGGTGGGGGTGACTGCTTGCAAGGTTGAGTTAAGCAAGCTGCTAACAGATTCCGCTCTGAAACTGCTGAGCCCTATCAGGTGAGGAGACAATTGTTCAGGATTCTTTGGTGTCAGGGATGTTATGGAAAGATACACTTATGTTGAAGAAAATAATTGAATTTTTGCTTTGCTTTAAAAAATGGTAATTTTTTTTGGCCTTGCTGGTTAGAATTACTTGTCTGGATGTCCCAAACTCCATTTCAGAGACCCAGCTAAAAACCCCAGACAGCTGGAGGGAATAGATAACTTGGAGAACTGAAATATTTGCTATGCCTTTCCAACCTTGGTGAGAAATGAATCTACTTTTTTTTTCCCCCCCACATGTTCCTCCATATCCTAGGATAGCAACTGAGAGAACATTGGAAAAACATGTCTTTTGGGAGCTATGCTGGCCAATAGCTCAGAGAGACAGACAGCTTCAGTTCGTGGCCTCATATAGGATATTCAATAGACGTAGAGCTCTGGGTCATACACTGCTGTTCAGGAATGCAGGAGCTAGGAATGGGATCTTTTGGAGTTTTTCCTCAGAGCAACTAGAACTCTCTGGAAAATGTAAGTCTAAAGAACTGCAGATTTACTTATGAACTGACTCACTGGTTCGTTCTTTTGACACATTGGCCGCGAGGTATTACATTGGTCTGTGCATCATACCTGAGATCTTTGGCTGCTGTCTTGTAGCCTTGCAAAGACTGAGCATCTCCCATCCTTTATGGCTGGGAAAACTGAGGCACACAGAGGCTGAACAGCTGTATCACATAATATGTCTGTGTCTGCTCATTCATCCAGGTTGCTTTTCCCCCCGAGTGGGACAGTCTTAAAAGCTAGGAACGCCTGAGCTGAAATCCTGGATCTTTCTTGTATTTGCTTCAGATGAGGTCTTGGGTCAACCTCAGTTTGTTCATCTGGAAAGTGGAGATCTAACAGAGCAACAAGAAAGCAGAGGGGAGTTCTGAGCCCTCATGAGTAGGTTCTTCACATGGGGTAGGAATACTGGCATTATCAGGTCATGGGGAGAAGCTTTGTTCTCCTCTTGGAGCCCTAGTGGAGAGTGGCAAGTTGACACAGAGCCCAACTGCCCCTTTTGGAGAGGTTGATACCACCTTGGATGCTGGGCTGTCGGTGCAGGGCAGTGGTGGTCTTGGGAGCTGGCAGTGTTGGTTTCTCCATGTGAGGAGGTAGAAATATTTAGCATAACACAGTGACTTCACCAGGGGCATTCCAGATGTTATCATCCATAAACAGTCATTTATTCAACTCAGGCAGGCCCCACATGCCACAGGTAAGCTGGGAAAGAGAGATTGAATTGTTCACTCTTGTAAGAGTGGAGGTCGCATAGAAAAGCAACACAACCCTTACTCATAACTTCCAATTGCTGCAAGGTTTTCTTTCTTTCTTTTTTTTTTTTTCAAAAAGCAGGTTAAACAGGTTTTTCCATTGGAAAGGTGTGGAACAGACCCAGAATAGGACAGTGATTAAATTTTCTTTTACTTACTTTTTTTTTAAAAAATAGAATTGTCTTCCTTTCATCTTTGCCCAAACTCTTTCTCATTGCGAAACATCTTGCCCCCACCATGCATTTTAGTATCTATCAGTGAAGGAACATGTACGGATACAAATTCAGCTGACTCAACTGCATAAAGGTACACTCCGCTAAACTGAGCAAAAATATTCTCATTTAAAAGTGTATATAAAATATTTATGAAATGAGGAGGGGGAATATTCAGAAGTTATTGTAGGAGCTGTGTATGTAGTGCCAAGTGTATGTGAGAACACCTATGATGGTTTTCTTTGCCATGGCCATTTAAAATATGCAGACACGTTCTTGCTGTCTCCCTGGAAGGCCCTCTGCTCCCCACTGCCAGCCCCAGCTGCACACGCACACAAGAACCCACAGATGTATGCACGCACGCTCTGACTAGGGAATCCAGCAAAACACGGGGGCTGTTCTTTACAGGCCAAGGAGTTTGTTGTTTTAATCTGTTGTTTTCATTTCTGTGCACCTGCACCCCTCGCCTAGGACCCCCACCACATTGCCCCTGCCTCGGCCAACAACACGGGGATGTGTGTTTCTGAATAAGTCCCGCATTATGCACTTTGGCTTCCTCAGGAATTTGGTAGGAAAACTCTGGATCCCAGTGAATTGGGCTTAATTGCATCCTTCAGGACTTGAGCATGTTTCACCTGCCTTGAGTTTGTTCTCTGGGGCTCTGCATCAGTTCCCTCTTTTCCTCTCTTTTCCTGGGAGCTGCCTGCAAGCTAAAGTTAAGATCTCTGTCCTTAGCACCAGCAGGACAATGATGTAGGTATCTGAGTGGTAAGGATGGCCTGGTGAGTTCCAGACTCCAGGCTGATGAAAGGCCATGTATTGGATATTGCGCTGCTGTGAAAATCCTATTTGCAAATGCCTAGAAAACTCTTTGAGTTGCCATGAATTATCAACAGCAGCAGGGGGGATGCTGAAAGCTACAATTTGGGTTTTGAAGAGATGTTGTGCTCATGGTCTTACATTCATTTTCAACTTAGAGATGTCTCTAATTCGTGGCAGAGATGGCATTGTAGAAACAAAGCAATGGCTTTTCTCTGGTGAGGACGATCCAATTTGGACTCACAAGATCTAGGGGCAAAGTCACACCATGGTTATATTTCCTTCTGCAAATGTGACCTTACTTTTTTTTAGCCAGAGAGATCTGTGTGTGTTAGGGAATCAGTGGTATCTGGCTGAAAAAGGAAAAATAAATTTTTAAAATGGATTTGGGCTCTGCTCTCAGCCATAGGCATCTAGGTCCAGGGTAGAAATGACTTGGAAATATCTCTGACAGGTGGGGGTCCTGCTACTGGCTAAATGTGTGGGGAACTTACTAGTTCAGTTTCATTCTTAGAAAATTGCAATGATTTGAATTTTTAAATATGTCCTTTTTTCAGATTCATCTCTTAGTCACCAAACTACTTATCTATGGCTGCACAACAAATTACTCCCCAAACATTGCAGCCTCCCTAAACACACCACACATCTGTCATCTCGCACAGTTTCTATGGGTTGAGAATTCGAGAGCAGCCTAGCTGGATCGTTTTGTCTTACACGATCTCCCGAAGTTGCAGTCAAGATGTGAGCCAGAGAGGCAGTCATGCGAAGATTGATGACATGCTATGCTTCTACAGTGGTTCCCTCACGAGGCTGTCAGCAGCAGGTCCTTTGCTGCTTGTGAGTAGAAAGACTCAGTCACTTACTGGGTGGGCCTCTCCCTAGAACTGCTTGAGCATCCCCATGATATAGCAACGGGGTTCCTGCAGAGAGAGTGATCCAACAGAGGGAGGTAGGAGGAAGCTACAATGCCTTTTCTGACCTAGTCTTAGAAGTCACATATCATCTAGTCAATAGAAATGTGTCACTAAGTCCCACCCACATTGAAGGGGCAGGGAATTAGACTCCATCATTTGAAGAGAAGCACATCAAAAACTTTCGGGGCATTTTTTTTTTTTCCAAAAATGCACACATACTCCTACTAAAAGTTTATTTGGGGGCTGACATTGTGGCATAGCACGCTAAGCCTCTGCCTATGGCATCTGCATCTTATATAGGAACTGGTTCTAGTCCCAGCTGCTCCACTTCCAATCTAGCTCCCTGAAAATGCCCCAGGGAAAGCAGTGGAAGATGATCCAGGTCCTTGGTCCCCTGCATCTATGTGGGAAACCTGTAGGAAGTTCCAGGATCCTCTACCCACTGATTCACTTCCCAAATGGTCACAACTGGGGCTAGGCCAAGCTGAAGCCAGGATCGAGTAGCTTCATCTAAGTCTCCCATGTGTGTGCAGGGGCTCAAGCACTTGGGCATTCTTCTACTATTCTCCTGAGAGGATGAATCTTGAACTGGATCAGAAGTGGAGCAACCAACACATGAACCTGTGCCCATGTGGGATGTCAGCATTGTAGGCAGCAGCTTTACCTGATTTTCCACAACACTGGTCTCTGCAGCTCTCTCTTAAAGTGACTGGTGAAATAGCCTCAGTTCTTTCAACTTGGTGTGCACTTCCTTACTAGCTTTGTGTAGTGTGACAATGAAATTAATACATGGTGCCCTGGATTGAACAGAGAGTCAAAATGTGACTATATAATACTATGTAATTGCTAGAGCTCATTAACCTACACTGGGCATAGTGTCTGGTGTATAGCAGGTATTCAATTAATGTGTGCTATTGAAAGAATACATTGGTAAATGGGCCTATTTTTTTTAATTAAAATACTTAGAGATTACATTAGTATGCAAGGATAGTATTTAGTTGCAAGAGAGAGAAAGGGGGTCTTGGGGAGAGAAATAGATTGTTTCCATCCATTGCCTTAATCCTTAAATGCCTACAATGGAGTCCTGGCTGAGGTCAGAAGATGGGAATTCAGGTCTCCTACAAGGAGACCACCTACTTGAACCATCACATGCTGCTTCCCAAGGTCTGTGTTAGCAGGAAGCTGGAACAGAGCGTGCAGCCATGTCCTGAATCCATATCTTGATATGTTCTTGGACATCCTACCCATCATCTTTACTGTTAGGCCAAATGCCCACTCTATGGTGTACACTTCTAAAACTAGCTTCTTATACAGTCATTTACTTGGAGATTGTTCAGTAACACAACTAAATCAACCTTCTCCTCATGCCTCCCTAATCCTTTGTCTAGCTAGAACTCTCCCATTCTGTTTTTGGATTTTTTTTTATAAAGCACAAATGTGGAAATTTTCTTTCTTCTCTACTGCATGATATATGTTTATCAATACTTGCATGAATCATGAGTCCATGAGTCCCTCTTGGATTTATGTAGTCAAAAACAGAATCTGAGTTGTTTCTTCAAGTAATAGATTAAATATTGCTTCTTCCAATCTACCCAGTTATTTTATCTATGGATGTTTGCTCTGCCCCCAGGACTTCCAGTTTCCTGTCCCTTCCTTCTCCCTGGACTCTGCATGCAATCAGCACTCAAAAAATGACAAACCTCCCAAAACTGACGTGTTCTAATTGCACTGACATCCTCAACAGACACAGCTCTCTGTCTCTCCTGGGGTGAACCTCTAGAAGGGAGATTCCATGCCTCCCACGGTAATCCATTTCCAAAGCCCGCCATCTGGAGAATAGGGACAAAAATGTGGAGGTGGGGAGCATGTGTTCTTGACCTTTATTGCAAGAACCAAAGTGTTTTTTGAGTAATAAAGTGGAGGGAGATATAGGAGTAGAGAGGGTGGGTCACCTCCACAGAATTTTCATATCCGTTGGAGGTGGTCATTTTAAAGATTTATTTATTTTTATTGAAAAGTCAGATATACAGAGAGGAGGAGAGACAGACAGGAAGATCTTCCATCCATTGATTCACTCCCCAAGTGGCCACAACTACTGGAGCTGAGCCAATCCGAAGCCAGCAGCCAGGAACTTTTCCCTCTAGGTCTCCCTCGTGGGTGCAGGGTCCCAAGGCTTTGGGTCATCCTTGACTGCTTTCCCAGGCCATAAGTATGGAGCTGGGTGGGAAGTGGGGCCTCTAGGATTAGCACTGGTGCCCATATGGGATCCCAGCTCATGCAAGGCAAGGACTTTAGCTGCTAGGCTACCGTGCTGGCCCCTGAGGTGGTCATTTTTAAAAGCCCGTGGAGAGAGTAAGGAGACAGAGCGTCCCACACAGATGTCTTTGTCTGGGGCCAGTTAAGAGAGTTAATTTTTTTCTTTCTCAGATCAAATGTGACCAAATTCTGTGCTTAGTTTATTTTCATATTGGTCCACTTTGTTATTGTTTGAAATTATAGGAATGATGTGTGCTTTAAAAAGGGGTTAACAAATTCAGAATTGTGTAGACATTTTAATCATCTCTCATTCTGGGTCCTTGTGCAAATTCTGAAGTTAACAACTTGTATTTCTTTCCACATTTATTTCTCTGTGTATACAAAAGTACCAAAGTTTGTGGAAAAATAGAATTAAAATGTGTTTATTTTGATATATCACCAAATCTATGGATAGCTTTTTTCATAACACACTGTTTCAATGAACTTGCTGGAGACTTGTGCTACTATAGATGGAGTTGTTCAACTCTGTCTTAGGGCATTCAGGTTGTTTCCAGTTAGGCTTGTCACAACCATTAACTGCAATAAACATGTTATACAAATGTCCTTATCTACTATCTTATCTGCTTTACCTCGATTGATGAGATTTTCCACAGTGAGATTTTTGGTTCTGTTTAGGAGCATGGTTTATATTCTTTTATGATGGCTAATGGTCCAATAAACAATGTACTGTCTGCTCTCCCTTGAATCAACTCTTTAAGCCACCATTCTGTTTTGTTCACACAATGGTGGCTAATTTTCTAATGGTCGCTAATTTTCCAAAGTTAAAATCTGGCTGAACTAAAATTCAGGAAAATGTGTCTATTCCTTGTTTGAGTGAGGATGGGAGGAGGTTAGTTTATATGGGCCTGGCTTGAGGCTGGGAGTGTATGCATGTGTCAATGTGTGTTTTAAATTACTCAGTTGAAATGTCAGGAGAGACTAGGTCTAAACAACACATCGTGCTAGAGAGAATAAATTGATCTCAACACTGAAGTGTAGAACTGATTCGCTACTCAACAGAGAGCATAGGATTTAAAGTCGGAAGATCTTGGTCTGAATAACCTGGTTTTTGTACCTAATGGCTATGTTCTTAGAACTGATAAACTTAAAAGAAAACTAAGCACTCATGTAGTGCCAATCTTGTAGTTTATGTTTTAAAAATTTATTTATGTATTTGAAAGGCATAGTTACAGAGAGAAAGAGAGAGAGAGAGAGAGAGAGAGAGAGAGAGAGAGAGAGAGAGAGAGAGAGAGAGAAAGGAAAGAGGCAGCTTCCATTTGCCAGTTCACTTCCCAAGTCTACAACTGCAGGAGCTTTGTCGTGGTCTCCCACATGGGCTAAAGGGGGCCAACCACTCAAGTCATCCTCTGCTGCTTTCCCAGCTGCATTAGGAGGGAGCTGAACAACCAGAACATGAGCTGTTTCCCATTTGGGATGTACAGCAGCTTCAACTAGTATACCACAATTCCAGCCCTTCTTTAAAGTTTTTAAGAATTAAAAATGATCAAATTATAAATCTTATGCCTTTCTGCATATATTTTAAATTTACTTAATACATACAAAACATTTTAGGGGAAAGTGCTGTTCATTTTAAATAAATAATCAAACAAACATTCACATAAAGTCAGATAGGGCCTACCATGACCTTGCTGAAGGCATCTTCCAGAAACACAGGAGAGCAGATTCTGGTGGTACTGAGGAATTTTAGAGCTATTGATTGGGTTAAGTGGTGGGAACCAGAGGTTTAAGATCTTAGAGTATTTCAGGAGAGACTGTTTGACCTAACAGTTAAGAAGCCACTTAGGACACCAGCATACTGGAGCTACCAGGTTTGAGTCTTGGCTGCAGTCCTGATTCCAGATGGCTTTAGTATAGGAGTCCCTGCCACCCACATGGGAGACCTGGCTTGAGTTCCTGCCTTCTGGCTTTGGCCTGGCACTGCTCTGACTGTTGGGTATTAGGGGAGTGAACTAACAGACGGGATCTCTCTCTATTTCTCATATAAATTAGCATATAAAAATGCATTTCCGAACAGCCAGACACAGGAAGCCCACCTAAAGCCTTTTTGTGCTGGGGACTCCTACATCGCCTAAGTTTTCAGGAATGCTCTCTTTTGAAGAGCCATGAGTGTTTATAATGGGTATGAAGATTATTTCTGATAGACTGAGGCTCTTTGCTTGTCCTGAGCTATGAAGCTCTTTTATACTTCTTACATGATTTCTTTCAATAAGAGAACCAATTAAATGGTATATCCAAGATTGTTATACATTTAAGACTGAAGGCCCAGAATGCTTAATTCTAGACCCATTAGACAGTTGGTCATCTTACATTTTGAACTTTACACTTGAATGGCTAAAAAATGTTAAGAAAATGTGAAGACCATAAGAGTTACTGTCCATACCTCACTTCTCTGAAAGCGTGATGCTTTTACTTTGCTACTGTGGAATATATTAACATTCTGGGAGCTGGAAAGAGGCTTTCTTCTTACAAAACTTGGATAACAGCTGCTTTACCCACTGAACAGTAAGGGAAAAAAAACCTTACATGATGGATAGGTTTTATTTTCAATTTTCAGTTATTCCTCCATAATATAACTTAACACTTAGCTCCTACCACTTTCCTACAACCTTATGGTTTTTAAACACATGATAAAATTATATGTTAAAATTATAATTTCAGGATCAGGCATTTGGCCTAGTGGTTAAATTGCCAGGATATGCTTTCATTTCATATTGGAGTACCTGGGTGTGGGTTTTGGCTGTGGTGCTGAATTTTAGCTTCCTGCTAATGTGGCCCTAGGGAGGCAGCAGGTGATGGCTCAAATGCTTGGGGTTCCTACTGCCCATGTCACCTTCTGGTTCCTGACTCTGACCTGGCCAAACCACAGCTGTTGTGGACACTTAGCGAATGAAACTGTAGATGGAAGTGTGTGTTTTCTCTTTCATTGTCTCTCTTACTCTGTCTTTGTCTGCCTATTTTCTCAAGCAAACAAATAAAAATTCAAAATTTCTGGGCCTGGTGTGGTAGCCTAGCAGCTAAAGTCCTCTTCTTGCACAAGCCAGAATCCCATATAGACGCCAATTCGTGTCCTGGTGGCCCCACTTCCCATCCAGTTCCATACTTATGGCCTGGGAAAGCAGTCAAGGATGGCCCAAAGCTTTGGGACCCTGCACCCACGAGGGAGACCTGGAGGGAAAAGTTCCTGGCTGCTGGCTTCGGATTGGCTCAGCTCTAGCAGTTGTGGTCACTTGGGGAGTGAATCAATGGATGGAAGATCTTCCTGTCTGTCTTTCCTCCTCTCTGTATATCTGACTTTTCAATAAAAATAAACAAATCTTAAGAATTTAAAATTTCTAACCCCCCTACAATTTCACATATGAATATTGTAGTATACCATAGAGAGTTATAACTTCTAATGGGCTCTGTGCTATGCAGTAGGCTTAGGTCATTTTAAAGGGAATTACCTTGATATAATGTTAAATAAGGATCTTTCAACAAGCTGTAAGAAAGAAGGCTTATATGTCCTAGATTTTCTAAGTAGTCCCTGGTAAACCCAAGCTCCAGGGTTCTATCCAGGCATTAACTATTCTACTATCGCAGTGTGCTCGTTTAGATAGTAAATTACACTTTACCCTAGTTGCATTGAGTCTGTTTTCTGTATTATAATATTCAAGACTGGGTAATATAGAACAAAAAGAGATTTATTTAACCTACAGTTTCGGAGGCTGCAAGTACAAAAAACATGGACCAGTTCTGGCAAGGGCTTCACCTTGACTATCACATCTTGGTAGATGGCTTTATTATAGGAATGCATGTAAGAAGGAAGCTAGAGAATGGGGGGTGGGGAAAGGGAGTTGAGCTTTCTTTTCTATAACATCACTCATGTAAGAACTAACCAAGATCCTGTGACAATGGAAATGGTTGCCACGATAGTGCCTAATGAACCAAACACCTGTCAAGAGGTTGTTCTTCAAAGGTTCCACATCACCTCTCAGTGTGGTCACACTAGGGATCAAGCTTCCTGTACAGGATCTCTGGGGAGACTGCCCCAAGCCATATCCAAAGCCTGGCACTAGCTAGAGGGGAACTGACAGGTTCGCCTGGTTTATGGTTTTCACACACATTTGCTGGTTATGTGCAGGGCATTGGTTTGGTCACTTTGTTTTCCATATCTTCCAGCTCCTAGATTAACCTCTCCTCCTAGGCCAATTCCCTTAGCTCTTTCTATAGCGGTTTATTCATTTGTTCTGAGATCTCTAAACAGCATTTGTAGTTATGACATTTGTGTTTGGTGACATCGAGCCGAGTGTCCAACTGGGCTAAGAAAGTATCTGTTCATTTCTCACATAGTGGGTGAGCCACATCTGCTTAGTCTGACATGATGGCCAAAAGCTTCCTAGCAACCTTCAATCTTTGGCTGAAGTTCTCCAAAGCATCATCAGGTGCTTTGTTCTCCAAGCATCATCAGATGCTTCCTCAGTCAGAGTGAATCTGTTAGCGCCTTCTGTAGCCATCGTGCTGGATAGCAGGGAGTGAGTCTCCAAGAGATACGCACCTGGTGAGTCTCCATACGTGATTCCTGTTCTAAATTCACATCTTTCTCATAGGTAAGCTCTTAGAAGGTGATATGGTCCAGCATCCCAAAGCTCTCATCCAATTTGAGAGGTGGACTGCAGGATTGGCTCCTTGCCTACACAGTTCTTCTGATGTCTTAGACCTCTCTCTCCCTCAGGTCCTGGAGCCAGTCACGCAGGTTGTATTTCCTGAAGTGGAGGAATGTTTAGCTTCTGTCAACCATCACCCTTTAGTTACTTCCTGCCCACCAGTGATGCAACAACCTGATTTAGTCACTTTCTTTGTATTTTTCCCATTTAGCACTTAAGACCATAAGTAGTTGGTATTATACATGAAGAAAGTCTCAAAAAGATTAGATAACTTGTCTGTGTTCAGGCTCTTAAAGAGAGTCAAAAGTAGAACCCTTGTCTGGCAAACCCCAGAGCCTATACACTGAGCTTGTGCACTCTAGCCTCCATTCTTTGGCACTAGCAAGTGGGCTGCGATGTTGAACTGGAAACCTAGCTACCTGAAATCCTCAAGAATTCCAAGGAATCAAATATAGCCTCACGAGGAGAGTGGAGCTTCCTTCTTGGGAAGCTGTGTTCTTTGGGTGGAGAAAATGAGGTATTTGTATTCATCAGACTATTTCAGCTGATCCTAAGGTATGCCCCGTCTGTTCTTGCTTGCTAAGCTACCTGTTTTACAGAATGGTAGGCCTTTATTTCCCTTCCCTCCCCAGTTAAAATATAATGAATCAGCTAAGACCCTGTCCCATCCAGTCTTTCTGGTTGGATGTTTTGGGGTAGATAAAATGAAGAAGTTGAGCCAGCATCCTGCCCTGGGGTGAGCAGAAAGAACAGATCTGTATGTGGCCTTGCAGCCGCAGCGCTCCCTGTGCTGTGGCCTGTTCTGTGGGCCAAAGGAGCCTTGGAACTGCTTAGACCTGCCTCTGTGCCTTTAGCTGTCCGGGGAAAAACATCACCTCTCTGGAGGCCTGTGCTGGAGCACAAACCCATGTATTGTCTGGCCCCTGGCAGGCTGGTCTGTGGAGGGGACACTCTAAGAGCTCTATTTTAATCTTTTGGAGCTGGGCCAGGGTAGGAATTCAACTGCCAGCACCAGGCTCCCCACCCCCACACTCTCAGCCTCCCCCCCACACCCCCTGCTCCTGGCTTCAGTCGCTCTGACCTCCCATCATGAGAGGTGCTGGTGTTCTTTCTTTCTCCCTTTCTCTTTTTTAAACCATCAGGGCTCTTTCATGGATTTGACCTCCCAAAGTGAGGCAGACCAGGGCTCCTCAGTGGGCTACTCCGGGCTCAGTGCTGGCATGGGGCCAACCCTTGAATCCTGAGATTTACCTCCAGATGTGTGTGCCTCTGTGCTCCTGTGGACTTATGTATTTGTGTTGTGTGTGTGAGGGAGGGATCTGTGTGTGTTTGTGTGTGTTTTGTATCTCTGCAACTTTTCTCTCCTGGTGACTGACATGTAGGTGAATTGAGAAGGAGGAGGGTAAATATAGGGGAGGGTGAAATCCCCAGGCCTCCTCTCCTCTCCCTACGGACAGTGCTGCCTTTGCCTAGAGTCAGACCATTTCACGATCCCTCCCTCTGACTGAGGCTTTTTGGTCCTCCTCAAGTCTCCTGGGTCAGTTTCTCTGGATAAGAATGAGTGCTGTTGAGAGATCCCATGGTGGAATGGACCTTGGATTCCTGTAGTGGATTTGAATTTCAGTCTTAGCTCTGCTACTTGTTGCTATGTGGAACTGGGCATGCTGTTTCCTTTCCCTTAAGCCTCAGTTTCCTAATCTGTGGACTGGATAATAATGTGTAAGAAGTGGATAAATGGCGTTCCACAGATGAATCCTCCTGCATGTTAGCTCCTTTCCTGCCTACCTGTCCTCTCTGAGGAACAGGTCCAAAGGCAGAAATTGGCCTGGCTGCTGATCCCAGTGAAGAAGCCCTTAGCTGCTAAGGAGGGGCCGTGTTCTCCTGAAAGGGCAAGAGGGTGCCGAGGGCGTGGACCTCTCCTTTCCACCCGGAATCTCCCATCTCCTCTCACCCCCATCCTCTGGTTTCTGCCAATGATGTGCATTTTCCCTTTTACACCGGCCTCCCAAACTGACTCATTACCTCGACAGGGTAGCAACTTCCAAAACAAAACTTGTTCAACCAAGGAAAATATAACTGTGGGGGAGGAAAACAGTTCTGTATCGGGCCTCCTGGGACCCAAGGAAACATACTGCATGCTTGTCAGAGAATGATGCTGTCCTGACTTCACAGGCTCCTGAGGGCCGAGGGAGAACAATGCCTGGCACTTGTTTCCACCCAAGCCAAGTGACCCAAGCAAGGTCCATCCTGGAGCTCAAGTTGGCCCAAACTTAGAAATGTTAGATATGTCCCCAACATTGTGCCTCAAAGCAAGCTCCACTGTGGGATGATAAACATCCCACGTAAAGATGGACCTTCCCTGTGTATTCTAAGCTAGTCTCTCATCTTCCCTTCCACCCCAATGAAGATGCCATTGCAGCTTGCTGCCTGGCAAAAGGCCCGCTTGCTTCATGCCTGGGTTCTGGGAAATGGCTAATGGAGCACATTCCACACTTAATAATAGTGCCCCCTGGAGTTGTGCAATGCCTTGACCCTTTCCAGGACACTCCAGGGAAGCGATCTTAGAGGCAAGATCTAAGAGAACAGCTGGTGGGTGGTGCTGGTGCCAAGTTAGATGATGGGGAAGGTCCAAGGGATATTCCGGACCACATCTACTATGATTCCACAGTGGCCTGAACAGCCAAAGATCAGAGAACTGAATAGGTGGAATTGTTTTCTGAGAAAGGTTGGGATTAGGTGAGGGCAAAGATGAATTTTAGTCTTTCCACAATGAAGTCTTCTTTTGGAAGGTAGAGGAGTCTAGAGCGAGTGATGTTGAGCATGAATTTTTCGGTTACTTTCTTTCTCTAAAGCAGACTCAATATTACCTCTTCTTTGTCTTCTATAACTTATGCCCCCCTCCACAAACACAGCATTAAACTGTCAATCAAAGAGAAGTGTCCTGAGAATTCCTAAGTTATCCTCAATAGGTACTCAACGTGAGTATGCTAAATTCACAAAGTCTAGGGGCTGGTGTGGTGGCTCAACAGGCTAAATCTCTACCCCCTGGCACCAGGATCCCATATGCGCCCTGGTTCATATCCCAGAGGCTTTTCTTTTGATCCAGCTGTATGCTTATGGCCTGGGAAAGCATCTGAGGATGGCCCAAATCCTTGGGACCCTGTACCCTTATGGGAGACCTAGAAAAAGCTCCTGGCTTCAGATCAGTTCAGTTCCAGCCATTGCAGCCTCCTAAGAAGTGAACCAATGGATGGGAGATCTTTCTCTCTGTGTCTCTCCTTCTCTCTGTAAATCTCCCTTTCAAAAAAAAAATCCTTAAATTAATGAAGTCTAAAAGATGACAGAGAGCTTACACATTTTGTGGATGTCTCCATCTGTAAGCATGGAGAGAAATGTCTTGCTTAGGTCAGAGTACCTGAGCTTGAGGCTAGAAGCTAGGCCTTGTGAGAAAAGATCTGAGTGCTTCACTGTTGGCTCAGCTTCCTTGTGACCATTATCTGTAACTGTGTAAATGGCCCATGCGTTTCTATCTTTGAAGGCTCTGCTCCAAAGTCGGAACACATTTTCTCAATAGCTCTTAGCACTCTGAAAAGTCAGAAGACTTGGGTCCTGGTTTTCAGCTTATTGAGCCCCACCCTTGTTATTTGAAAAACAGAGATAAAAGTTCCTGTCCTGATCACCTCACAGGGCTGTTTGTCAAGCTCAAATAGGATCGTGCTTGTGAAAGTGTTTTACAGTCACACAGGAGATTGCAGTTATTAAAGCTTGATGAGGAAAATGGCATGTGCAGAAGCGACCTTCCTGGGCATTGGGACAAGACCTTTGCAGATTTTCTGTGTACTGAGAGGGTGCAGCGGGGACGGGCCACGTGCTTGTCAATCCCAATGGTACCCAATCATTGGGTAAAATGTTTTTAACTCTCAGATAAGTGTTGTATGCCTGGAAGTGCACCTGTACCATGATAAAGGACAGGTGTCTTCTCAAGGCCCTTTGCTTCCTTCTGGGATAAGTCCAAAAGTACTCTGGTGGGTGGTGGAACTTTTATAAGTTACAAAGAAACATTTCGAAGTATCCTGAGGAGACAAACTGAACTTCCTACAAGGCATCTGAGGGAGCACCAGGGTGGCAGGCAATCTGAAAGGCCTTCAAATCTATCCTATATGGAAAACCTTATCCATTTTAAGTGACCCATCTACTGTTTCTTGTGGCTATCAGTTTATCACTCATCCAGCAGGTATTCATACTGGGAACTGTGACATAGGTTAGTGGGGGATGATGGCTAACAGAACAGGCAGTTGCTTTTGACCTAGAGCACCTGACAGGTCTAGTCACACCTGGTGTTCCATTTCTCTGTAGTTGGTATCTAACGCCAGCCTCTTGTTTGGCAAAAAAAAAATAATTTCATGACTGATGGGTGAGGCCACTACAAAAAGTGTTCTGCAGAAACAAGAACATCTTGCTGTGCTTGGGGAGGGTGAGCATTTCCACAGTCAGAACGTTGTTGCAAAGATCGAACTCGATGTTATGATAACACTAAGCAAGAGAATTGCTGTGTATGTCTTTTTTTCTCCTGCTCGTAGTCACTCTAAATTGATAAGAACTTCTTAGTTCAAACTTTCCTAATTCCCTCAGATGATCTGTTTTCACTGTGGAGAAGAAATTATTTCTTGTTTGCAGATGGGAATACTGTGCATTGCTTGGAATTCCTTATCCAAAGAGCAATGCATACAACAAATGCATTCTTTCTATTTGGCAGGTTGAATGGGAAAGGTCTCCTCTCAGCCTTTACACCCCTTGCATCCCTAAGACCTCCCCAAGCGTGTCGCCTAGAGGACATAGGATATTAAACAGCAAGGTCATCTGTTTGGTTTGAAAAAGAAGGTAAACTTTTATTTGAAGACAGATTTAGGAGAAGAAAGTAATGGTTTGCTTAGAAAGATGACAGTTGACATAGGGAAAACAGCACATTGGGTCAGGACAACAAAACAGCCCTCTGAGGCTGTCGGGAAAGCTGACCACAAACATGCCAGGAAAGATGGGTGTGTGTGTGTGTGTGTGTGTGTGTGTGTGTGTGTGTGTGTGTGTGCTTTTAGGAGTTTGTAAATCAGCATACAACAAATACATGATCCAAAGCAGCATGTTTCCCATTCATGGGAATTCAGGAGAACCTTTATGCTGGTTCCTGACATGGAGAGAAATCTCTTTGTGGTGTTCTCAAATACAGAAGAAATCTCAAATCTCAGCCAGAGGAGTAGGGGTAGGAGGAGCTTTGCGCGCATGGAAATAGAAAGGACAGAGAACTCTAGATAGGACAGCACATGCAGAAATGCACTAAGGATGTTCTGTTGGGGTGCAGTGGAAGAGGCAGCAAAGTCAAGATGGCTTAGCTGCTGGGTGCAACTTGGTGAGTGTACTTGCCATGGTAACCCACTGCTTTACTTTTCAATACTTGGCAATAGTCAATTGTGAAAAAGAAACAACTGAAATTCTATTGATTACTCCAGAGCCAGCTGTCCCCATTCAAGATTCTTCAAAAGTTTCGGTAAGAAAATTTTCAAAGCTCAGGTTGAAAAATTGTGTCTTCTTTGACACAGGGTGTGAGCATTTGGCAAGCCAAGCACTGAAAATATTGTTAGTTTATTATTAATATTGAAAGTACTGATAGTTCCCCACACTGAAGACAAAAGACCCAGAAACTATCCTTAAAACAGCAAAATCTTATGCAGAATCAAAAATATTTCTGACTTGTTCATCTTTAACCTAGATTTTAACAATATCAGGTGAGATAGAAAGTATTTTTAATGCTTATGAAACAGTCATTCCCCCTGATAGTTAAGATTTCTTCTGTTGACAATATTTCATAAAAATACAGTTAGACAGGTAGGAAATTATCAAAAATACTTGCCATTAGAAAATTATCTGAATTCTTGTTAACCCTCTTGACCTATTCTCATAAATTGGTAGGCTGAAGAGGCCCGTGTTTTCCCCGGGCTGAGGGTACTGGCCATTTACAATGTCCATTTAAACTGTTCAAACAGTTGCCAAATGTACATACTACGAAATATTATTGTTTCAAGATTGGAGGTCATATTTACCACACTATACATGATTCATCAATATATTTACAGAGGTTTAAAGCACACAAAATTGTGCAGATAACATACTAAAGTCTAAACTTTAACATACACTCAGTTGCATACATAGCAACAAGATACAATAAATTCTGAACAAATAACAACCAATAATCAGCCAGATTACTATGTACACATCAGGCAGGAAGCAATTACACACCGCCTAATAGAACGCCACTTAAATGACTTTCTATGAAACATCCCTCCCCCACCACACATACACACACGTTCGTACACACCACACACACACACACACACACACACACACACACACACACACACTTCTCTAATTCTTTTTCCATCACAAAAATCATATTGATGCTTGTGATCATGTACCTAGAGTATCATCAAACATCTGGTGGTGTATCGCAAGACAAAAGAACATGGTAATTCAGAGTCACAACAATTTGCCAGGCCTGGATTTTGTAAATCAGTTACTGATGGTTACTGTGAAAGTATGCTTAGTCTTTTACATCACAGACTGAAGAGGAGAAAAGCACGTTAACTAATAGTGTGTAACACTTGCTGCTGAGTTAAATATTGGTTTTTGCTAAAATGAAAAAAATGTATATATCTGGAGGCGGAAAGACTCTAGGGTTATATTTAAAACAACCATCACCACAGCAATCTCCTTCCTTTATTAAAATAGATTTTTTTTCACAGTCCACTTATCTGATTGTCCAAGCCAACTGTTCCTTTTAAATATCCATATTAAAAATTTATTCTTAATGGAAATAAAAGAAATAACTGAAAAAAAACCCAACAACTGTAACTACTGTGTGCAGATGTGGTGGAAAAACCGTAGACTGACCATATGGCAAAATCAGTGCTTCATAAATAGTCAATGGATTTTTTTTCCTAAAAACACTTTTTGCTAATGGCAAAGTTCAACACCTCAGAAAAACTCTGAATTAAGATCTTAGAATAAGTTTCCAAGTTGTACAACATAGTTTCAAATACACTACCCTTGTTGTTTGTAAGGCTGCATTGAAGTTTAGCTTAACAGTCATAAGCCATGTGTTTGAACATCTTAAGAGAAATGATCAGCAAAGAAGCAATTTCCTCCTTGTTTTCCTATGCAGAGATGTCATTGCTCTCTCAATAGCTTCTTGAAAATCCCCTTAGACATATGACTTTAATGCAAAAACAGTCTAGGTTTGCTTCACTTCATCGTCTCGAAAAACATCAGAGTTTATGAAATGGCAACAGAGCACTTTGAATTCTCTGAGAGCGCTCTCTTGTTAATTTGTAACTACCCTCTGTAATCACTATTATAGTTTAATAAACAAATATGCTGCGAGATGTTCACTCTCCACAGTAACTCTGCTACATGCAAAACTGAGGGAGCTGTAGAATAATGGCATCATTTCTTCTGATATGTGTATACTTTTCAGAAGCCAGTGAATGCTGTGGGCTGCTCATGCCACTAGGAACTTTAATGCACCACAGACCCCTTAGCAGCTTGAGTTGACAGGTCTCCAGGAGCAAGTGAGCACACCTTGGGTGCAGAGTGAAGAACAAAAGAAAGCCAGAGTGTTGGGACTTTGTGGTGTGTCTCTTTGTCTAACAGAGTTATCCTCAAGCCAGAACCTCAGGACTCACCAGGGTGCACATTTGTGTGGCAGGATAACAATAAATGAGGGGCCAGTCCTCTTTTCCACTTGTCTGGCACGATCTCTTGGCAAGGATAGGGTAGGTGTTTGCCAGGTGGCTCTTGGACAAGGTCTCTTTAGGGGAGTACAACAAGGCTTCAGTCATTGCTTTTCATAAGGTGCTTTGGGATCCTTCAGGAAAGGGGACTGGTGGAATATTATTACTAACTGGCTTCAATTTTCAAACCAAATGGAACCATTTTCTCCACTGTAATTATTGCTTCAAGCATTAGTGAATGTTCTTAAAATGGCATGGACCTCATCTTTAAGTATCCAAATCTTAAAACACCCATTCCCTGAAGTTGATGCTTTTAATTATTGTCTCCTTTGTATCATCACCAACTAGCAGGATGTAACAGCCTTGGACATAGCTGGCCAGCACATATGAACATCCATGACCTGCATTTTCCAGGCTGTCCTGTTCAAACATGCCTTGTCCAACATATGCTGTGTCTTCTCCACTGAGCAGACTGAGCCTTTTGTAAGTTACTGATGAGAAGACACATGGTGAGTGTATGGCTACATTCTTAGATCAGAGTGTGAGCCCCTTGTGGCCTAGGAATGGTTTCACATTGATTATTTGGTTCCTTGGGAACTTAAAATAGAGACAGACAAATGGAGGGCCCCTGTCCATCGGTTTTGATATAACAAGAGCTAGAAAATAACAGGTGTGAATGAAACATGTTACAAAGCATTGGGCTAAGAAAGCTTCCTCCAAAAACATAGAAAGCATTCTCCAAGATATAGGAATGGGGTAAGAATTCTTAGAAAAGTCACCAAAAACACAGGAAGTCAAAACAAAAAATAAACAGATGGGACTACATCAAGCTAAAAATCTTCTGTAGAGCAAAAGAGACAATCAACAAATTGAAGAAGCAACCAACGGAATAGAAGAAAGTATTTGCATACTGTACAACTGATATGGGACTAATATCTAAGATTTACAAAGAGTTTCAGAAACTTAGTGACAGCAAAGCAAACAACCATGTGAAGAAATGGGCAAAGGAAATGAACAGACATTTTTCAAAAGAATAAATTCAAATGGCTAGTAGACATATGAAAAAAGGCTTAGACTCCCTAGCTATCAGGGAAATACAGATGAAAACCACTTTGAGGTTCCACCTAACTCCAGCGAGATTGGTCTACATTCAGAACTCTACTAACAACACCTGCTGGTGTGGATGTGGGGAGAAAGGTACCCTCCTTCACTGTTGGTGCGAATGTAGGCTAGTACAACCACTATTGAAGTCAGTATGGAGAGTGCTGAGAGAACTGAAAATTAAGCCGCTGTTTGACTCAGTTATCCCACATCTGGGAATATATCCAAAGGAGATAAAATCTGCATATGAGAAATGAACATGTAATACTATATTACAGCAGCACAATTTACAATAGCTAAGTCATGGAAATAACCCACATGCCTGTCTAAAGAGGAGTGGATAAAGAAACTGGTGCATATTCTCCATGGACTATTACTCAGCTATTAAAAAGAATGGAATTCTATTATCTGCAACCTGATGGTCCCAACTATACACCATTATGCTCAGTGAAATCAGTCAATCCCTAAAAGACAAACATCATATGCCCTTTCTGAAATAAGGCAGCCTTCCTGCAAAATACAAGCTCAATAGCCCTTTCAATTCTGTTTTTGCTATATCTCAGGGGTTTTCATATTTTTATTTTTATTCATTCAAAAGTTGTTTTTATTATTAATTTCCTCACTGACTCATGGGTCACACAATAGCATTGTTTGTTTCAGGAAGGTCTTTCATTTTCTTTTTCATTTCTTCAGTGACATATTGGTCATTCAGTAATATGCCATTTAATTTCATGTTGTAGATTTTCTATTTTTCTCTGTTGATTTTGTTTTATGGCTTTTCATTTAAGGGGATATATAGTAATTGTAATAGAGACCATCACACACAGATGTGAAGATACAATGCAGTGTGCATCTCTACTTATAGATTAAAGATGAAACTGTTGAATGTATCTTGACAATAGGATGTTAGACTATCTGCCGTTGTGTGTGCCTACAATGTCAGGATCCGCTTAAATAGCAGAATGATGGACTTATGACTGTTTGTGAAAGACTATACGATTGTAATGACATGGTAGAAATGGGGGGAGGAGCAGGGATTTAAGAAAGGGGGAAGGGAAGTCCTGGAGCCTATGGAACTGTATCATAATAAAATTAATTAATTAATTTTTAAAAGTTCCCTCCAGAGACTCTCAGATTGGACTTAAAAAGAATTCAAGATCAAGTCCACCATATCAAACACACGCACAAAAACTAAATAACCAAATATAAAACAAATTAAAAAAAAATCCTAAGACATTGTAAAGTGTCTATGATTAATCAGATCAAGAAAAGACTATCAATTCGAGAGTACAGTGGCCTCTCACAAGAATCTGATCATTTACACTGGGTTCACAAAGGTCTGCAAAGAGAAGGAATGAGAGGAACTTATCTGATCAAAAGGTTAATCACGAAAGATGCATCATACCCATTTTTATAAAAGAATATTACAGAGGGTTTAGTGCACCCATTGGAATCCTCTGAGTAGTATTCATTTCACTGGTGTGCATCTTTTCTCCACTGAAGATGAAAAAATAACCCTGTGCTCAAAATACAAATGAGTGTGTTTGAAATTAATGCAATTTTGGTTTAGTATGCCAGAACATGCCGACAGATTGAGAAGTCAGAAGGAGAGGTCAGTCTCTCCCGTCGCTGCTGGTTGGATGTTTTCTCTCTAATGTCAAGGGCACAGTCTCCATTCTGAGTTATCACGACAGTCAGGATTGGAGATTCATTGGCTTCTTATGTCTCATCTCACAAACTCATTCAACCTATTCCTCTGCCTTATCGCTAGGAGGAAGTAGAAAGTGAAAGCAGAAGACTCTGGGATTCCTGGTATAAACTAGAAGACATAATTTGAAATGACATTTCTCCCAAATTTCCTTTTTAATTAATTCAGTTTAGGTGTCTACTACACAAATTTGTATTCCGTGGCAACAAGGGAAACTTATTGGGTAAAGATTGATCAAAGGATGTGAATTTATAACTAGAAGTAGATAGATTTACAAAACAGATAAGGAACTTGTAACAAAAAGCAAGATATGACTAGGTTTGTACCAGTACCCAATGGGACGGACTACTCTGCACAGGGAGTAGACCTCAGCTTCTGGCTTCTGACCTCAACTCCAAGAATAAGTCAGCTCTGTGATCTCAAGCTGGTCACTTAGCTTTTCTGGACTTTCATTGCCCTAAATGTAAACTCAACAACTTGGGTGTATTTTATGATCCTTTGTAGTTCTGACACTCCTTCCAACTCACATAGATAGCAGAAAACTGCATTTTTAAATCCTCTCAGGCATGGAAAGGAGATGTAGTGATTCTGATCCAGATTGTTAAGGGGTTCACTTAGTGTGAAACCTCTTAAAAAAAAAAAAAACAAAGACTGAGCTCAGGGCTTTCATTTTCTAATGACCACAGGCCATGGGCCAAATCTGTACCTTTCCACTAGGGTAATTATTTATGTTTAAATCAAATGTTTTAAAAGTGAAAGGGATCAGAATAACACTGTGAACAGGGGAATTTGTATGTTCTCCTATGGGAAAATGGTAGGCCCATGAGGACAGCTTAGGATCATAAAGATCCACGGCCAAAGGCCTGGGAAGTGGAGAAGGACCATTTAGAATGTCAGTGAACTGCATGGGTCTTGCTGCCAGGGGATGGCAAGCCCCAGGATTTTTCTGAAACACGTAGTGTGATTTCTCTTTGATTGGAACTTCAGGTAGAAGGCAATGAGGCGCAGAGCAGAGAGCCCAGGTGTTTTTGATCACATCTTGGGAAGGAATTGCTGACTGAGATCTCTAAGGAAAGGTTTTCCCCCAGGGTCTATCGAGCTCAAGTATCTCAAGTGAAAACTGACTTGGAGAGGGACTGGTTGAAAGGGGCAAGCAGCCATCCCAGCCCTAGACAATCTGTCCCTTAATCTGTGATTTGGGATTAGTGGCTGTGCCTGTGGAGCTGTGAGGAGTCTTTCCATATCTGCAGGGTATTTTCTTGTTTACAGATGATTTCAGCGCTTCAGGATCAAACAGATCACTATGATTTTCAGAGACATAGTCCCTTTGAACTTATTTTGCTCATTTTCATGTTTGCAAGGGTACTGGGTGTGCTGGAAGGGCTGCTTCCGGCTCTGGCCCTTCCTTGCAAGGCAGAGCAAAAGGCTGCCCGGCTTTTTCAGCTGGTGTTCTCCATACAACACTAAGCAAAGGAAACGGCTGTCCCAGGCCTACTTCATCAGGCAAATGCTGATGGGTAAGTGGGATTTGCTGTGTCCTTAGAGCACTGTACTTTGCAATCACCTGATTAGAACTGATAGGGACCTAGAACAAGTCCACATACGCCTGCACCCTAGGATAGGACACCATCTAGGCTCTTCCCTAAAACTCTATAAATGTTTGGAACAGAGCTTAAGAAGGACATTAACCTTATTTTCATCTTTAGGACACCTTCTCATCAATCATAAACTCATCAAGCAGCCCTGAACTCAGGCGTTGGATTACAGAGCAAGCTGCAGATCTGAAATAGTCTCTTTGGGCTGGTCTACCACAGCTGCAGGTGCCATGCGTGAAACCTGATGTCTTGGAGTCCTTGTGGACACAAAAGCGCCTCTGTGCCCATTCTAGGCCGAGCTGGGAAAGACACTGGCAGCTCCAGCCTCCACTCTCTACTGTCTTTTGAAAAGAGGACCATTAGAACCTGTAACTTTTTGGATTTGTAACATTCAAAACGCGTGAAAATGATGGGGACAAACTGCGGTACCGGGGGGAAGGAATGGGGGACAATGCAGGAACTAAGCCTGGGGCAGAGATTAGCCAGCATGGGCATCCCTACAACATGCTGCTGAGGATTTCCGACACTGGGGAGGTGGTGGGACTCTCCCCACCCATCTCCTCCCGCGTGGGGCTGGACAGGCCGGCGCAGCCTGCAGAAGGCGGGTTTAAGCCCGCCCACGGCTCTGCTTCCTGGTCAGCCAGGGCTGCTGGGTAGGACTCCATATAAAGGCCGCGCACAGGAGACCTCGGGATGCTGCACTTCTGCTCCTCTGGGAGGCTGGCAGCGTGAGCCACAGCCAGGCCTCGGGACTCATGGAGGGCAGGTCTGGGACGCTCGGCTTCCCTGGTCTCATGGGCTAGGCCGCAAGCTCGCGACAGGTGCTGTGTGTAAACGCCCTCGGAGAGCGACTGCGTCTCGCTTTGCACTCGCAGCCAGCGATGGTGGCGGCTGAAGCCACTGTAGTGCTGGTGCTTGGCAGGCTTCCGCTTTGCTAGGAAGCCTAGTGGCGGCCGTGCGCTTGGCACCATCTTGGGCACAAAATCTGTGAGGGTCAGGCCATGGAAGACCTCCGCGCACGAGTGGTCCGGATCTGGGCCGCGGCCTTGGCTCTGGGCGTCCTCACCCAGCCTCGCTGGAGTTTTGATGTCGTGCACCTGTAGAACGTCGGGGGCACTGCCGCTCAGGCTACAGAGCGCCTGCTGGGTGATGTCGTGCGAGGACAAGTAGACCAGGTCCAAGTCTCGGGGGCTCAGAGCGTCGCTGGAGTCATAGTCGCTGTCGGTGGGGAGGAAGACTTCGGAGCAGCCTTCTTCATCAGAACAGGGCTGTGAATCTGCAAAGTCAGAAACTGGATTTAGAGAAAAGGTAAATTAGCCGAGACCTGCTTTGCAGGCACAGGAATTGTATTTTGGATTTCTGCGGTACATGTAATGTGTTGCTGTCCCTTCTTGAAATTTGTAATAATTTAAAGCAGGAGCCCGTGCCATTGTTTTTGTATAGGACCCAGTAATAATGTGATGGGGCTCTGGTCATTGCATAAAGAAAAGGAAGGAGAGACACTCGGGTCTAAGCCTGACAGTGGTTTCTAGAATATTCCCTCATTCCCCACACCTCCTTTAATTTTTGCAGGGAGCCTGTAGAAACGGTGAAGCAGAAAACAAAGCAGGATATTACTGATTTGTTTATGCCTTGTTCTTCAGAGATGAGTTCTGCATTTGACCAAGCAGCGGGACTTTGAAAAGGGACCCAGAAGAAGATGAAACACGGATGGCTGAAACCCGACTTCAGGTACCCGTCACCTACATGCTTTGTGAGCTTGGGAGCTGTTTTCTTAGAGCTTCAGGTTCTTTGTAAAATGGGTAAAAAATAGAGCTTCAGAGGATGACCACAAAAGGAACTGATCATGCCTACAAATACTACAAATACATTGCTAATTGTTTAAAAAGCAAAACATGTGAGGCCAGAGGTGGCAGTGTGGGGGAGAAAGACAAAATGAGAGGCAGAAAGAAACCTCCAGGTGTGTGCTACATACCCACCAGTCAGCAAGCCTCCAGGTGCATGCTATTTACCACCAGCCAGCCACATGCTTAGTTCTGTAAGTTTGTTGTTTGTGCTTAGTCTGTATTCTTGTCCCCAATCAAGTTGTGAATTTCTATATGGTAAGGACTCTGAAATTCTTTGACTTTCCCACAGAACTTCCTGTACTTTGAGTACATGTCAATTTTGAAAATGTGCAAATGTTTCAAAAAGCAACAAATAATCTCTTATCTCTAGCTTTGAAGCAATCCTGGAGGGATTTCCTTGTGAAATTTAGTAAATTGATTATAAAGGCCATCTGGAAGGAAAGAAATTAACCAACTTTTGGGGGGGATGCAATAGAGAAGAGTCTGATTTACCAACTGTCAAAGCATAAAATAGAGCTTTGGCCATTAAAACATGGCAATGCTGGCATATAAACAGACATATGGATTTTTAGAGCAGAATAAGGAAGTCCAGAAACTTGATTGTGTGTGATAATGTAACGTATGTTTTAGATAATATTTTTAAGGTATAGAGCTGACAAGATTATTCAATATTTAGCATTTGGGCAAGTGGTTATCCTTTCAGCAAAAACAATTAAAGCTATCTCATAAATATAAAAGCAAATCCCACACATGTTCAATATAATAAATCTCTGAATATTGGAAAACAATATGCTTCTAATTTTTGGATAGGATTTTTTTTCCCCTTTCTGCTTTTGAGATGGAACAGAACAAGCACATGTGAGATCCAGCCCCTGCACAGCCATTTGTTGGTTTATTCCCCAAATTACTGCGATGGCCAGGGCTGGGTCAGGCCTGAAGCTGAGAGCCCAGGGGTAGCAGGAGCCCAGATACTGGAGCCATCAATGCTGCTGCCCAGGGTCTGCACTAGCAGTAAATTGGAGCCAGAGCCCAGCACTGAATGCAGGCACACTGGTGTGGAATGTGGATAGCCCCGGGGGCACCTAGGCTACACATCCATCTCGGGAAAGTCTTTCATTGGAAAGGCGGATATACAGAGAGGAGACACAGAGAGGAAGATCTTCCGTCCGATGATTCACTCCCCAAGTGAGCGCAACGGCCGATACTATGCCAATCCGAAGCCAGGAGCCTCTTCCGGGTCTACCACGCGGTTGCAAGGTCCCAAAGCTTTGGGCCATCCTAAACTGCTTTCCCGGGCCACAGGCAGGGAGCTGGAAGGGAAGCGGGGCTGCCGGGATTAGAACCGGCGCCCATATGGGATCCCGGGCATGCAAAGCGAGGATCTTAACCACTGCGCCACGCCGCTGGGCCCTCGGGAAAGTCATTTTAAGCAAGAGAAAATTGGCATCAAAAGTTACTTTATGGGATAATATAAACAAAGCAAAGAAGTAAATGGGGGATTAGAAGAAAATAGTAACATGTATAAAAAGAGACTAACCAGAAATATATAAAGAACTCCTAAAAAGAACACAATTAAAGTGTGGGAAGTCAGGCAGGATCACAATGATCGAGGGAGTGCTTGAGTGGATATTTAAAATTAGCATGGATTTTACTTTTCTCTAGGGAGTTTACTGTTTTAGTTGAGGTAAAGGACAAGTATACATCCTTGAGATTGTGAAAGAACATAGATTTTATAGGAGAAATTTGGCAAAATAAGACATAGATTAGTAGGAAAGAGTGACATTTTTTTATTGGGATAAAATTAATGAAATGTATCTTTCTATTCATTGTATTCATACACATATCACTGTATAAATTTAACATTTTGAGTTTGGAATCAGTGCTGTGATATGGTAGGCTAAGTGTCCACCTGCAGTGCCAGCATTCCATGTGGATGCCAGTTCAAGTCCTGGTTCCTCCACTTCCAATTCAGTTCATGGCCTGGGAAAGCAGCAGAAGATGGCCCAAGTGTTTGGACCCCCTGGACCCACCTGGGAGACTAAGAAGAAACTCCTGGGTCCTAGGTTTGGACTAGCCCAGCTCTGACTGTGGCAGCCATTTGAAGAGTGAATCAGTAGAATGGAAGATCTCCTTCTCTCCTTCCTTTTCTCTGTAACTCTGCCTACTGAATAAGTAAAAAAAAAAGTTTCTTCATCTGCTTTCAAAAGGCAGACATTAATGGGAAATATGTAAATGATAAAAGGATTATAAGTGAGAGGATGTAGAAATAGTACAATTAATCCTGTTTGGCTAAAATATGGGGAACATTGAGTGACATTTTAGAAAAATAAAGATATCAAGGAATGGTGCCAGCAGTTGCATTCCTGGGAGTTTACTTCAGAAAGATTAAGGATTATTTCCATGCAGTAACTTTTTATACATATGCTTATGGAAGCTTTATTGGTAATAATCTCAAGCTGGAAACTTCCCATATATCCTTGGGATGAATGGTTAAACAAACTGTGGTGACTCTATACTATTGAATACTACTCACCAATACAAAGAAAGCAGTGCATATATGAAACATAATTGCCAAGGGTAGGGCGGTGGATGAGTAAAGTTACAAAATGGTAATAGGCAGTTTTAGGGTGATTGTTATAGTTGAGCATCTTGATTATAGAGGTGGCTATTCAAGGCCATACATTGGATGTAGTTGAGTGGAGCCATACATGTGAGCCCACGTGCATGCATGTACTGAGTGTGTAACTGATGAAATCTGGATAAGGTCTAAGAGTTTGATCAAATTCCTGGTTTTATGAGAGTTGTATAGAATGTTGACATTAGGGTGCTAAGGAAATGGCACAAGGGACTTCCTGTATATTTCTTTGCCATCATATCTATAATATATAAATATGATATATAATATTTAAATATATTCAATGTGACATTTACATAAAGTATATAAATAGAAATACAATATATATATATAATTATTTTAAAACAAATACCTTGGAAAAGATTTTAACTTTAAAAAGGTGCGGCTAGAATTAGAGGTGGATACTCAATGCCTAGGTAGAGTTTGGTAACCAATGGATAGTTATTAAACAGTTTGGCAAGATTGAAAATGAAAATGAAAACTGTGATTTGGAATTATTATGAAGCAGATAGGCTGTAAGATGAACTTGATGGAAACAAAGGTAGCAGGTAACCTAATTGGGAAACTGTGGCTCAGATTGTAGATTTCTCCCTTAGAGTTACCCTGTGTGTAGGCTGCAGAGCTGACAAAGAGCTGGGTTAAGCAGTAATTAAGACAGAAAAATACATAATAATTTAAAGAAGATACAATGCTATGAAGAAAATGAAAGGGAAGTTTAGCTAGAGAGTGACTTGAAGAAAGAATGTTTTATAATAAGGTGTCTAGGGGAGACATGTCAGCACAAGAGGGATTGTCGGTGAGACTCCGGTGATCAGAAGGAAGCAGCTTTACTTAGTGTTCCAAGTACCTGAGAGAAGCAGATAAATGGGCCCAGAGTTAAAAGGCATCACACCATGATTCGCTAGGAGAAGCATCCAATCAGAAGAGCCAAACTGTACCTCTGATCTGGATTAGGCAGTCAAAGAATGGTAAATTATATTTGGGATAGGTTGAGCTTCAGGAGATGGCCACCATATTCAAGAGGAGAAAAGGTGAGATAATGAGATTGAAGGAAGAAGGTTGTGGCCAACAGGAAGTATGGAGATTAGGAAGTAGATAACGATTTCGTTGGTAAAGTGGATAAATAGGCAGAAGAGTGGTTAGTTGAGTCCCAGAGGTGGCATAAAGGAATGAATAAAGGAAGGGCATGTTCATATCCTCAGACAAGTGGTTAGGGAAGACAGATTTTCAGGTTAAAATGAAAAGGGATAAAGACTTGGACTGAACGATGTTCTTAATCCGTGAATGAAAATATGACACTGTATCATATGTAGAGTTATTATGTGTTATTCAGTCGAATTTAACAGTACTTTCATCTTTACTGGGAAAATCAGGTACTTCAAATGACAGGATCTCAGAGTAGTTGGTTGTTTCTGACAACTGCACTGGTAAGCATCTTAGAAGTGGTGGAGTAAGGTTGGTTAACTGAAGATTTGAAAGTGGATTTGAAGTAAGATCCATGCAAAGATTTCTTAACTGATCTTAGCTCAACACCCTTCACCATGGATCTGACAATGTTGTCTGTTTAGGTGTCTATATGTACTTGTTTGTGTGCTAACTAGTCATAACCATATCTGGTGTGAGTGCTTCATGTGAGACAACCATAATGCCAAATATTCTATATGTGCTATTTTGCCTAATGTGTACAAGGCCCATTTTGCAGGCAAGGATACTGAAAGTATAAGCTTACTGCATTTTGCAATCCATATTACTGTTCAGTGGCACAGTAGACACTCAAATGCAAATGTATCTCACTCCAAACACTTGCTATGCTGTCATCTACCTTGACCTTTCTGTAACTGTAGGAACTTGCAGAAGGCTGAGGCCTGGTTCATCTAATGGACTCTATGTGATGTTGCCTTAGAATTACACTAGTTAAACTCTTCATAAGGACTTCTTGGTACTGTGGCTGCTAGAGGAACATGCTATGTCTTACACTAGCCTTTTTTTGAAAGACTTTATTTTTATTGGAAAGGCAGATATACAGAGAGGAGAGACAGAGAGGAAGCTCTTTCGTACAATGGTTCACTCCCTAGGCAACAGCAATGGCTGGAGCTGAGCCAGTCTGAAGCCAGGAGCCAGAAACTTCTTCCGGGTCTCCCATGCAGGTGCAGGGTCCCAAAGCTTTGTGCTGTCCTCCTCTGCTTTCCCAGGCCACAGGCAGGGAGCTGGATGGGAAGTGGGGCTGCCAGGACTAGAACTAGCACCCGTATGGGATCCTGGCACTTATAAGAGAAGGACTTCAGCTGCTATGCTATTGCGCTGGGCCCTATATTAGCTTCTGATGGCTGCTGCAACAAGTGACCACAAGCTGAGTGGCTCACAATAGCAGAGACTTACATTCTTTCATGGCTCTGGAAGCCAGAAAATTCCAGGTGTCATTATGGTTACATTCCCTCTTGAAGTCCTGGGAGAGAATACATTTTTGCTTCTTTCACCTTCTGATGGCTGTTGTGCATCACTCAGATCTGTTTCTCCCTTCTCATGGACTACATTCTGTTTTCGTATCACCTTTTCCATCTCTTATAAGGACACTTGTAATGAAACTTGGAACCTGCCTGATAATTACATTCCAGGCTGATCCCACCTCAAGATCCTTAGTTGTGTCTGTGAAGGCCCTTTTTTCCGTTAAGGTCTTAAGCACAGGTTATGAGGGTTAGCATATGAACATACTGATCTTGGAGTCAGCAGAGGACTGACAGTTAAAAGGACTGTTGCTGGAAGCAGCCACTCAAGAATTTGACACTGTTTAATCTTTGTGGTGCAAAGTCGAGCCCTTTGTAAAGATAGGTTATATTTTGACCTCTTGGCATACAGATAGCGAATGTTTACTATTTGGAGAGCACCAAAGAATATTTGAAGATGTAATAAAAGAATTTGCTTTCCAGTATGACAGTAAAGTGTCATTCTTTAAAAAGGTTGATTTACTTTCATTGGAAAGACAGATAAACAGAAGGAGATAAAGATCTTCCATCTGTTGGTTCACTCCCCAAGCGGCCCCAACTGCCAGAGTTGAGCAGACCCAAAGCCAGGAGCCAGGAACCTCTTCCGGGTCCTCCATAAAGGTGCAGGGTTCCAAGGACTTGTTCTACCACCCCCACTGCTCTCCCAGGCCACAAGCTGGATGGGAAGAGGAGCAGTCGGGATGTTAATAGGTGCCCACGTGGGATTCCGGTGCATGTAAGGTGAGGATTTAGCCTCTAGGCCATCGCGGTGGGCCCAAGATTATCATATTCTAAGACCCATTCTCTCAGGGTAAGGCTATAACTGAACTCCCCAGATAGGTAGTTACTTCCTTTGGCTCTTACAGCATTTTAGTTACAAAATTTGATAAATGCACTAACAGAAAATATGACAGATTATCCATTTTGGTATTTGTCTTCCAGGCTGGACTATTAGCTGTAGAGAGTATGCAATATGTCTTGTCTCTGCTGAGGAAATGCTGAGTAAGCCAGTCAAAGAAGCAGTGTGCTAAGGAATCAGGCAGAGAGATCCATGTATGGAAGCTTTTTTCCCCCATGACCGCATCTGATCACGTGGTCAGATCATAAAGATCTTTGTCTTCATCATTGTGCCATCATTTGCTCCTTGAAACTGACACAACGGTTGAAATCTGAGTACAAAAGCAATAGTAAGATTTGACTGTCTCGTATAAATAATGCTGAAAGCATCCTGAAAGGACCTACTGCAACTGTCATAGAAATTCCTGAAATCAATCAGCTGAATCATTTTGCTTTTTGGTGATGTTTAACTTAGCAGTCAGCCAAGGTCTATCAGAAACAACAGCGGTCTTAACATGAGACAGACTCTGAAGCCTTGTCTTGCTCTGTCATGTAAGCAGCTGTCCCAGGTATCCTTGGGGGACTGGCCATAAACCTTCTGCTGACACAAAAATTCAGTTACTCTGCTCCCTTTTATGAAATAGTTCAGTGTTCACATATACCTTTTGCATATCTTCCCACATATTTAAACTCCAATTATGTTATTTTTAATACTTAAAACAACGTAAATGCTATGCAAATAGTATAGCATTCTACTTATAAAGAATAATAAGGAGAAAGAGACTTTTGAGCACAGATGCACTCTTTCTTCCCTGAATATTTTCAAACTGCAGATGTGGTACCTATAAATAGGCAGGGCCGACTATCTAGGAACTTGAAGAAACCATTTTGTCTCTAAGAATCTTCATGTGGGTAATACTGTGGCTTATCTTATAAAGGGGTTGTAAGGATTAAATTAATTTAATACCTTAAGTTGGGACAGTGTGGTGGCTTAGCAAGCTAATTCTCAGCCTGCAGTGCTGGCAACTCACTTTAGCACTGGTTTAAATCCTGGCTATTCCACTTCCCGTCCTGCTCCCTGCTTCTGCACTGGGGAGGCAGGGCAGCATGGCTTAAGTCCCTGGGCCCCTGCTTCATGTGGGAGACCTGGAAGAAGCTCCTGGCTTCAGATGGGCCCAGCTCTAGCAGTGCGGCCTTTAGGGGAGTGAGCCTGCCAAAGGAGATTCTCTGTCTTTCCTTCTCTCTGTAAATCTTTGAAATAAAAATAAATCTTTTAAAAATATTTTAAATCCTTTCATACAGATGGCATTGGTAGTATTGAAGTTATAGTCACCCTTAGATAATAACTAAGTTCGACATCAAGCTCATGAAAGCAAAAAGCAATTAGATATATCAAGTTTTTTTAATAATGAGAAAAATTTCTTGTATGGCATATTCTGTTGGTGACTTGGTAGTCCAGCTCTGTATTTCCCAACCTTGATCTCAAAGTTAGTTAGTAAATGACATGATTTGTTTCCTGTAGCTCCTAGGAGCCTGGGAGATGGGTGATCCGTTAAGTTGCTGATTTTAACTGTGTTAATTCAGAAGGCAGTATACAGCAGGTTGAATATGGAGTGGTAAATCCATCTTGTTTGGGAAATACTGCCGTAGTGGGAAACTAAATTTGACTTGCATGGTGGCTATATTTATTAGAAGACTTGATGAAATCTGTTGCTTAGGGTGAAATACCTCTTCCAGAACAGGCTGGGGGAAATCTCCAGGATGCCAGCCAGGGCACTGAGGAGAGTTTCCAAAGATTCAGGCCATTGCTACTTCCTGGAAAAGAATGCAAAATTGTAGCTTCCCTCTTCAGATTCTGGCCATATGCTCCATTAACTGTTGTCGGCACCTTGCCCAGTTGTTATTTTAATAAACCTGGTTGTTGTGCTCTCCAATTTCCCTTGGAGGACCCACTACTGGGCAGGCCGGCCCTGGTGAAATCTTGAGTTTCCCCTCTGACTGACCCAGGAGCTGTTTAATGAAAGTTCTGCCCATAATATTAGTGCTGGCTAAGAAGCTTGGCTCTCCTGCCATTGTAGTGGGTGTTGCAACTCCTGTGGGTCAGCTCAACAGCCGAGTCGAGTTGAGTTGATGTGGATTTTGAGGGTGTTTTGGGGAGATGACATTTCAGGAAACAGTAACTGATTTAAAGCCATGGCTTTTCTCTTAAAGGTTGGAGATATCACAGGGCAGAAAGAAAGGAATAATAACTCAGACTTTCCTAAGGTTTAACTACATTTTTTTTAGTATATCATTGTCTGTATTGTCCTTCACTGAATCTAGTTTATACTGTGTTTAGTAGAATTTAAATAATTTATAAATGACTATCTTGTTTCATTAGCCTTTAGGTAGAATCTCAGAAGTTTGTTCACTATCTGATTTCTCAAAAAGAAATAAGGAAACATCTCCAGACCATTATTATTTTTAGCTATTTGGTTTATACTATGGTGTTTTTAACATCATCTGGGAAAAGGTTACTAGGCAGATTTACATTTGGAAGATGAGGATAATTTTCAGATACCTCTGAAGAAAACAACGCCCCCTTCCATCTGTTGCTTCACCCCTGCGTCACTAGGAGAAACAGTGGTGTTGGAAAAAAAACAAAAACACAAAAACAACTGCTGCTGTCTGTGACCGCTATACCCACAGAAAAGGAGTGGGAGAGGAAATATCCGTGAGACAGACCCAATCATTCCACCCCCTGCCTCCAACCGCCTTTTCTAGGAGTCAACTTTCCCCCTAGGTCCTTGGGAGATGCTCAATTTTAATTGACTTGGAGGAGCTGTGCTTTGTGTTTTGAAAACCACCCAGAAAGAGGAAGTAATTGAAAGAGTTCCACTCCCCACCTCCCCATGCCATTTCCAACAGATATGCACAAACAAATCCAAAGGACTCAGCAGCCTGAGAGCAGAATCTTGGACTAGGACCAGAGGCCAGGTTTGTGATACGTTGTGTATTTTCAGCAGGCCTCTTAGAAATTAGGTGAACCTGACCCACACAGGACCCAATTGTGTGCAGACTTTGTCCTGTGAGTAACCCCAGCGGGATGTTCCTCTAAATTGGATATTTTCCCCTCTCATTAATGGTTTCCAAACAATTCAAAGTGGTCACACTTGTGGAGAAAACCGGGTAGGCTGTGGTGGATCTCACTGCTCTGAAATGTTTTTTTTTTTTTTTTTTTTTTTTGCTGTTGGGAGGGGATGGGATGCTCAGCGCTTCTCCCCAGCTCTCGACAGTACTTCCCTGTCGCTGGATTCCATTTGTCATTTGCTGCCTTCCACGTCTTTGTGTTTCACAGCCTGTGGAATCTTGGCTTCAGAGAAATAAATGGACCCAAGAGAGAGTTATATTTTAAGAAACAGAATGATGATCACTAACATTTAAGTTTATAATAAAATCCAAGTGTAATTGGCCAGATACACTCAGCAGGGAGTGAGTAACGCCATCCCCCAGCCCTTGTGAATCTAGCATTTCTGTGGCACAGAGGAGGCCACCCTCATACAGCCAAGGAGGAACCCACTTGGGTCCCTGTGGCCAAGAGATTCAACACTGGAAAGTCCTGTGAGCAGAGAGAGGAGCTGAACCATGAAGGAAGAACTAGAGTTACACTAACAGTGGGATATCAAAGAGCATCACTCTCTGCCTTCAACAATGTCCTTTGAACCTGTATTTCTATAGCCATTGCCTTCCCTTCATGTACCTTTCACAGCCAGACTTTTAACAGTGTATCATTTGGTCCTGCTTCCTTTCCTTCCAGTCAGTTTCTGATCTACTTCTGTTCAAATTTTTAGCTCTCCCAACCACTCTCATTGAAGTCACTGATGGTTCCCTCATTGAAAAAAGCAGGAAGGATTTCAGTTGGGATTTCAATTAAAGTGTCCCTACCATTTGGGACACTTTAATTGTTGTGACACTGCTTACTCTTTTTAATCTTCTTTCTCTAGTTGTTCCTTCTTAGTCTAAGAAGTCTTGCTGTTTCATTCCAAAGGGATTGTTTCTCAGTCATATCTTTCTTTTTGCCCATTCTCTAAGGGGTCACAATCATTTTCAGGGCTCAAACATGCACATGTCAACAGTTTCTCAAATGTGTGTTATCCAGATTCTTTTCCTGAGCTCTGGTACTATACATCTTGTATTTTCCTGGATGTTTCTTTCTTTTTTTTTTCTCTTGGTGGGGAATGTCCCAAAGCAAGCTCAGATTCAACAAACTGTTCCATTTAGGCTTGTTTCTCTTCATTTGTTACTTTTAAAATAAAGATTTATTTTGGGGCCCAGCATGGTAGCATAGTGGCTAAAGGCACTTGCCTTGCATGCACCAGGATCGCATATGAGTGCTGGTTCATGTCCCACCTGTTCCACTTCCCTTCCAGCTCCCTGCTTGTGGCCTGGGAAAGTAGCACCCACATGGAAGACCTGGAAGAAACTTCTGGTTTCTGGTTTCGGATTGGCTCAGCTCTGGCTGTTGTGGTCACTTGGGGAGTGAACCAGTGGATGGAAGATCTTTCTGTCTCTCCTTTCTGTAATTCTAACTTTCCAATATCAATCAATAAATAATAAATTGTGAAGATTTAGTTTTACTTGAAAGGTGAGTTACAGAGAGGAGAGACAGAACTCTTCTGTTGCTGGCCCATTGCCCGTGGCCAGAATGGCGGGAGCTGAGCTGAAGCCTGGAGCTTCCTCCAGGCCTTTCCCACAGGTGCAGGTGCCCAAGGGCCTGAGCCATCTGCTGACTTCTCAAGTCTCAAGCAAGGCACTGATTTAGGAGAACAGTGCTCATATTGGATGCCAGCACTCTAGGTAGAGGCTTGGCCTTCATGCCATGGCACCCTCCCTAGTGTTTTGATAAATGATATTTTGTCACCTAAGCCTGAAAATTTGGTGTCTCCTTTGTTACTAGTTCTTAATTTGAACTCCATGCTTCCAATATTCTCTCTGTGATGTTTTCATACGAAAGACAACATTTATGCTTTTCCAGTAGTTTCCTGTCCCAAGGAGGATTAATTCCAGACTTTGCAGGGTTCAGAACTGTGCCTATTCAGACCTCCTCTTGAATCTCAACCTATCTTTTACTACTTGCCCCTTTGTTCACGCACTCTTCTCGAAGGACTTGGACCCACTTTCCATCCCTTGCTCTCAGAGTTTTTGCTGATTAGTTGTCTGGAATATTCCAGTACAGATCTTTACATTTCTGCCTCTACTTTCTGTCATCGGTCCAAATGTCATCTTCACAGATAGGTCTTTGCTGCTCTTTCTAGCGAAATCAGCATCTCCTTGCCTACTCTCTTCCTGATGACTGCGTGGTGTTATGCATTGGAGTTTTCACTATGTAATACTATTTTTTGTGTTTTCATTGTTTGTTACTGTTTCTAGAATGTCGGTTCTTTGAGAGCAGAGACCTTATTTCATCACTGTATCCAGTGAGTAACCAGTAACTGTATTTTAAAAGCCAAAAAGAATGAGAAGGATCTTTAGGTCCAGAGTCTTAGCCACACTGCTTGCATTTTCCTAACTACAAAAGTTGTACACTTTGCTGCTTCTGCATCTAATGTTCTCCTTGTCTTTTACTGCTCAACTCCTTCTGGCAGAACTGTACTGAGTTTTGTCTCTGCCAGGAAGAAATACCTGATCTTGTAAAATTCAAGGCTTAACATTTCCTACAGAGACTACAGCACATAGGCAGTTGCCATACAATTTTTGATTAATGTATTTGCTACTCATTGGACTAGGGCTAATATTTGCACTCAATTATAGTGGGAATTTATAAAAATACACTCTAGAACCATCTGTTTAATTATTTTGAGTAACTTTATAAGTTATAGGCTCCTTTGATAATATTAATTCTTTTAGTTGTCAAGTTTTGTTTTCAGACGTTGGAGGTTTTAAAACATAGGTGTACATACTGACTTGTAGAAAATAATTGTCTCCTTACTAATATTTTTAATAATGGTAGCATTAAATAGGTCTATAACATTTTAATATACATCATATATGCAGTATGTTCTATGTATCTCTGATACATACTGTTTATTTCTGTATTTTTGTATTATCCTTATTTTACATAGATGGAAACTAAAGACTCAAGTGTAGTAACCTGTTCAGCTCATACCAGCCAGTTAAATGAAGCTGAGATTTGAATCCACATCTCTGAGTTCTAAGCCCAAACTCTGTGTGCTATACCATGCTGCCCCCTATGGGATAAGCCCCCAACTCAGAACTGTCTATTAAAAATACTGTGAAGTATGAACATGTTGAAACATTTGTAAGTCATTCTAAAGTGTGTTGAATGACTATCCTCTGAATTCATTAGGAAAAATGGCACTAGTTTTACCATGTCATGAGAAAGAACATGATAGAGAGTTGCTTTTGATTCATCTTTTTTTTTTTTAATTATAAAGGTAGAAATTTCAGTCATGGTTTTGCTTTTGTATTTTGCATGCTGACTTGGGGACTAATTCCTAAGTGGGGAGGTGTCTTGCTATGCCTCTCCTCCAGGTATTCTGTAAGTCTTTCTTATTCCATTGCAATTCTAAGCTATAGATTTGGCTTCTGTTTCAGTGGTCTAGGCTTCTTTCTCTCCTGGTGCCACCCCAGAACACTGGTGCTGAGTGGGTGGGATGTTAGTTTGGAAATGTTACCCAGGTTGGGAATGCTTCCTGCTGCAGTCATGTCAGTTCCTCTTTAGTAGAGCTTTGGTTGTTGTTGTTCCCTATCCCCTCTGATTTTGGGCAGATTGTCCTGCCCGATGCGGCCTTTGCCTGCATGTTTGAAATCTTATCTTTGCTCGATGTCCTTTTGTATCTTGGAGTCCTGGTCCAGAACTAGACTGGAATCTAAACAGTTACTTGCAGGTTTCCCATCTCTCCATTCATTTCTCATCTCTCCGTTGCTCTAGTTTTGTTCCCTCAATACTTCTAGGCTTCCAACAGTGAATGGTATTTTCTATTACTTTATAAAGCCAACTGCTTAGCACAAAGAACTTCCCAATTGGGGAGAGGACTGGTAGGCTGGTAAGGGAGGTAGAGAACTGTGGATCTTACTGCTTACCACTCGTTGCCTTTCGCCTGTGCATCTCTGGGGATGGTGACGGTGATGGAAGACAGTCCATTTGTGATGATGTAGAATTGATCTTCTTTATGTTCTGCTCATCTGAGGGGTCTATCAGCTTAGTGATGGGCAGGCCGGAAGCTGGCTGTTTGTATCTTGCATACTGCAGAGCATCCATGATCCATCTCATTTCACGCCATACTTCATCTATTTGCTTTGGAATAAAAGGATATGACATTAAGTTATCAAAGTTATTATTAAAATCAATACGATTTCAAGAGATTTCATTTTCTGCAATACTGGTTTTGAGCAAGAGTAAAATATTTTAATCATAGTTTTTCTAAGCCAGAAAATATCTCCTCTTTTTAATTACTGGTATTTTTCATTTTTTAAGCTGAGAGACTATGCCAAACATTTAATGCAAATCATAGAAGGTCAATATTCTATCTAGGATACATCACTTACCTTTAGCATGTCACGTGATCATTTTGAGCCTTAATGTCTTTGTTAAATGTTGACAAAACATATTTCCTTTAATATCTCACAGGGCTACTGTGGTGATTGGGTAAAGTTATATATGTTAAACTGTTTTTTTAATGGTTAAAGGTGCATTACTCATACATATACAGTGTAACTTGCCTTCAGGATATGATTTTCCTTATTGGGATAATGTGGAGAAGACAGTTTAAGTTTTTTTTTATCAGAATGTCAGATATACAGAGAGGAGGAGAGACAGAGAGGAAGATCTTCCATCTGATTCACTCCCCAAGTGTTGCAACAGCTGGAGCTGAGCTGATTTGAAGCTAGGAGCCAGGAGATTCTTCAGTCTCCCACATGGGTGCAGGGTCCCAAGGCTTTGGGCCGTCCTCAAAAGCCTTCCCAGGCCACAAACAGGGAGCTGGGTGGGAAGTGGGGCTGCCAGGACATGGACTGGCACCCATAAGGGATTCCAGCACATGCAAGGTGAAGACTTTAGTTGTTAGACCACCACACCAGGCCAGAAGACAAAGTATTGCTGTTTGATTTTGCTAAGCAGAGATTCTTCCATCTATGTTAATTTAAAAGATAACATTTCATATTGTTTAGAAGCACTTGCTTCATATGTAAGAAATAAAGTTCAAAATAGCTTAGATAGCTTATTCTTTTTTAAAAGATTTATTATTTTTTATTGGAAGGTCAGAGATACAGGAGGAGAGACAGAGAGGAAGATCTTCCGTCTGATGATTCACTCCCCAAGTGGCTGCAACGGCCGGTGCTGAGCCGGTCTGAAGCCAGGAGCCAGGAGCTTCTTTTCAGGTCTTCCATGCAAGTGCAGGGTCCCAAGACTTTGGGCTGTCCTTGATTGCCACAGGCAGGGAGCTGGAAGGGAAGCAGGTCCTTTATGGGATCTTGGTGTGTGCAAGGTGAGGACTTTAGCTGCTAGGCTACTGTCCTGAGCCCAGATAGTTTTTCCTTAAGTGAGTTACACATCCTTAACTTCTTAAAGTAACCCATTTCAGATTGTTCTTTTTATTTTAGAATGATTTTGGTGAGAATTTTATTTCAAAATACAATAGCAGTTTTGTTGAAGCCTATTGTTATAAAAGCCATTTATATCTGACTATGTAGATGACAGATTTTCCCAGCTCTTGTTACACTCAGATCATGAGTTTTCTACTTATTCCATCTTCAGGAAGGGCAATTAATTACACATTTTTCCATAGTAGTTGGATTTTGTGGTAATAATTTCCCTCTGTGCTTAAGTCTCCTAACTTCTTGGACATCTTTACTCAAGTATAAAGAGTAGCTTGGGCCATGGACTAGCTGTTGTCTAAAACTTCTTCTAGCTCTAATGGTTTTTTTTTCCTTGCAGTTTAGAAGAAGGTCTATGTAGAAGAAGGTCAATGTTAAAATATCTGAGTTGTAGAGGTTTTAAATAAAAGGTGCTACCCAGTATTCTTGATTCTTATGTATTTAAGCAGTACTTAAAAACCTGCTTTTAAAAAGAATATCCTCACATCTGGTGCTCTCAACAGAGCAGAGTCCGACATTGTGTGTCTGCCATGTTCAGAATGACCAACTAGAGTGAAGTACAGTGTGGCACTGCATGGTTGACCATCCTTTCCCCTTGCTTTCTAGTTCTTTTCCGTAATGGGATGATAGGGCTTAGTAGAGTATTCACAGCTGGTAATGAAAGTGTAAGATTGAGCATTTATTTAGTCTTTGTTAGCTTGGGGAGTTGGGCAGAAAGTTCAACAGTAGGGCAGGCCCATGAGGTATGTTCTAAGCCGTTTCAAAGAGATTATCTGAAGTTCAACTGGTAAAACCAAGGTAGGGATCCCAGCTAGAAATCACATGAATTTTCCCCATATGCTTGGTGCTGTCTTAGATGGCTTTTCTTGGCTCTACCTCTTGTATTACACTCTTATTGCAGGTTATTTTCAAGGAACTGTCAGTCTGTAGACAGTTTTTAGAGGGCCTGCCAAAGGGCAGGGATTGTTGTTTTACATGTTTTGTACATGATGGTAGCAAAAGATGCAGCTACATTAAGGTTGTTGAAAAGAGGATTGCCCTGGATTGGGTGGATCCTACTTGCAAACAACAAATGCCATCCTAAGGACTTTCTGAAACAAATGCAACAGAGGGAGGTTTGTCAGACACAGGAGGCGGAATTCTGGTGGCCACCACAGGTACAGATGGATAAGTCAATGAAGGCCAGTAGCCACCAGAAGCTGAAGAGTCAGAATAGATGCAGCCCCAACAGCCTAGTTTCAAACTTCTGTTCTCCAGAACTGTGAGAGAATAAATTTCTGTTTTAATCTGTCCACTTAGTGCTAATTTATCACAGTAGCCCTCAGAAATGAGTACAGTGATTGACAGTGGTGCATCTGTTTTTCTCTGGATTATATTGTTTCTGTGTATTCTGGAGATTGACAGATTTTGTGTAGAAATTACTCCTACTTGGTTGAAACAGTGTTTGCTTCTTTTTTTCTCAGCAGTGAGATGAAGAGGTCTTAGCCTAAGTAAAATGCCACCACCACAGGTACAAGGAAACCTGTGGATTAAGTTTAAAGGGACTTATTTAGCTAAGCATATCCAAAAAAAAGTCCAATTTTCACCCATTTTACCTTATACTGTTAATCTAAAGGCAACTGACAACATAATCCCCCCCGATTTTAAGATCCAACTTCAGATTCTAAAGACGTGCTGACACGTTTTTGAAAAGACCACAAACTCTCTAGGTTTGCTGATTAGAACTTCTGCATCCATTTCTCACTTTGTCCTTTAAAATTTTCAGTTTTCATCTCATAAATTACACCCTTTCTGTGTGCTCAGGCAAGACAATATTTTTATTAAAATGCAAAGGTGATTGGCTCTCTCAGTACTCAGTTACAAGGTGCTCGGGGTGGGGGGGGGGATGATGGATTGGCTCAATTCAATGAGCTGTGCTTCTAGTATGACTTAGAAGTGTTTGAAGCATTACAGTATATAAATTACAGCCTAATTGCCCTTTAGGCTTTAGCAGCTCAAAATAGGCCAGGTTCCAGGTCTCCACACTTTGACTTTTCTTCTTCTTCTTTTCTTGCTCATTGACGTCTCTGCTGTATGTGTTGTCTTTAAAGCCTTATCTGTGATTTTCTACACCTCCCCTGATTCAGCCCTACCCTTTTCTGGCTGTACTCTTTGGCAGCCTTTCCCCGCTGTATTTACATAGACTCTCTTGCTCTTTACAATGTTTGGTTTGTGTAGTGACTTCAACACTGTCTTAGATCTGGATTCATACCAATGCTCTCGTGACTGGCGGTTGCCTCTGTAGGTTACGGCGTATGGTGGGTTGAACTGTGAACACCAATGGGTGAGTGGCAGCAGCTGGTTTTCATTTTGAGAAGAGAGCAAGAGAGAATTGGTCAACACAGATAAGGGGCAGTGGGGTGGGACTTGACCTCGAATTATTGGCATTCAGTGAAGTTACTCATTGGGTAGCACAAAGTAGTCTAATAAAGCCTGTGGGCACAGGGAGATGGTCTGGTTTACCCTGGCCAAGAAATTATTTTTTGAACCTCTTGGGAATTGGCTTTTATCCAAGTCTATGTGTACCTGGCCAGCTGGAAGGGAAGAGGAGCTCTCGGGTTACCTGCTATGGGAGAGCAGGGCAGGAGAGAACTTTGAGGAATTCCTGGCCTGGTCTGCCTTTATCCAGCCCTCTTAATGGTGTGGTGAAAAGCAAAGACACAAAAGGTAGTGCAGTCCTAGGCTACACAGAAAAGAAAGGAGCCAGCATATCATTCAGTGAATGACAATGAAGCCAGGAGCTCCAGGAGGGATTTGAGTCCCGCAGACTGAAGAAAGCAGCATTGTGGGGTGAAGGTATTGAATTCTCCGTGACTTAAGTGAAATAAGACATATTTCTTAACTATGCTTTAGTTTCTGTGTATTTCTCTCAAAATATTTCTGGTTGGTAAGTCATAAAATGCCAGCACCCAGTCAGGTCTTTGTAAATCGTCTAGTTCATTCATTTCATTATACATATGAAGAAATTGAAGTCCTTGATATCTTTATCAGTAGAAGATTCAAGATTAAAAATGTGGGCGTCTTGAGTTCTGTTGCGCTATTGCCCTTCTTCACTGTAGAAGGCTACTGGATTCCAAAGATGAGGCAGCCTTCCATATTGTTCTCAGGTTCCTGCCTTTGTTTCTGCTCCTTCCTCACTATCTATATTCCATTTACGCTAGGATGAAATAAAACCAATAATTTGGATTTTTAAATTGCACACTCTTAGCACCGTAAGTAACTTTTTTGAAGGTTATTTCTTTACTACGAGAGGTTACCCAACCTATGGCATATAGAGAATTACTAAAGTAGGAAATCCTAAACATCTATCTGTTCATCACTTGACAAGTTATCTTGGTATCATCATTTGAGTACTTAAACTCCTGCAAATTCATATTTCAAAGGAATTCTTCTAGAATTTTTCTTACCATTGAATGCATGAATTTATTACTTATGTGTGGATACTTCACTGAGTGAAAACATGCATTATCTCATGCACTCTTTCATGTAACATTCTGAGCGCTTTATTACTCCTATTTTGCAAATGAGGAGATTGAAATTTGGATTAAACTGCCCAGAGCTCACAGCATTTCTGCAATGTAATTGGTGTTATTTTTCATCTAAATCAGGCATGGTGAGCATCTGGCCTGTGAAATAATTTGGTCTGGCTCTGTCAAAGCAACCACAAGTGGGACCTGAAGTTCAATAAGTTTATTGCAGGCTAACTTTTAAGTGACTTTGTATGGCCTGTGAATATAAACATCCAAATAGTCCTTGCCAGTTAAAAGGTTCCCCAATCCTAAACTAGAGGATTATAATAACTTACCTAGTTTCCCTGTCTTTAGAAATTCTCCCTAAATCTAGGAAAGATACGCAAAATATTTGAGCATGATGAGTAAGAATGAATGCTTTTAATAAGCAATCCATATGGCCAAATCAACGTGTATTAAAAAAAAAGAAATCCTGCCTGCCTGAATCTATCCTAAGCGAAGTTGTGATATACTGAGTTCCTCTAGAATGTCAGCTTCTTACTGATGGTAGGAGAGGGCGCACATTTCTTGTACTGGCCTTTGGTAAAGTCTGTCTGATCTGATCTCATTGTCCTCTTTCTTACCTAATGTATGACTGCTACTCATCATTCAGTTTATGCTCCAAAAGCCCTTGACTCAATCCTCAAATACTGTTATTCTGCTCTCTTCCTTGTGTGTTTACATTTTCTCTGTAAATGTTCTGCATTGCATTTCTCTTAACTGCAATCATATATATATATAAAATCGCTTTAGACCCAGTTTATATAGTGGTTATGTTCCGTAGGTCAACTTTCTTATAATAGTTGAAAGTAATTTTTTAATATCTTCTTATTGGTACAGAATTTATATATATATATATTGTATTTATTTTAGGCACCTAACACATTTTACAAATAGTATTTACAGACATTTCTTATCTACCCTGATTTTAAATTTTTGTGAGTTCAATGAACTCTTTGTAATTCATTTTTATTTCTCATTTAGTGCCTGACATCGGATATGTAGTATTTATGAAACTGAACTAAGTCTGTGAGAGTTCTTCTAAAAGTTTGTGGGAAATGCTTTATGAATAAAACTAGATGGCTCAGCACAATGACTCAGTTGGCTAAACCTCTCCACCTTGCAAACTCCGGGATCCCAGATGGGTGCTGGTTCACGTCCTAGCTGCTTCAGTTATCATCCAGCTCCCTGCTGTGGCCTGGGAAAGCAGTGGAGGATGGCCCAAAGCCTCAGGATCCTGCACCCATGTGGGAGACCTGGAATAAGCTCCGGTATCCTAGTTCTGGATCAGCCCAGCTCTGGCCATTGTGGATGGGAGATCTTTCTCCTTTTCTCTGTAAATCTGATCTGCTTTTCCAGCAAAAATAAATGGATCTTAAAACAAAACAAAACAAACAAAACTGGGGCCCAGTGCCATGGCCTAGAGGCTAAAGTCCTTGCCTTGTAAGCACCAGGATCTCTTATGGGTGCCTGTCTAATCCTGGCAGACCCACTTCCCATCCAGCTCCCTGCTTGTGGCCTGGGAAAGCTGTTGAGGATGGCTCAAAGTCTTGGGACCCTACACCCGTGTGGGAGACCTGGAGGAAGTTCCTGGCTTCTGGCTTCTGACTTTGGATCAGCTGAGTTCCAGCCGTTGCGATCACTTGAGAAGTGAACCATTGGATGGAAGATCCAGCAGATGGAAAATCTTTCTCTGTCTCTCCTTCTCTCTGAAAATCTGCCTTTCCAATAAAAATAAATAAATCTTTTAAAAAAATGAGGAATTTAGAGACAACTTCAGGCCAAAATTCAGATCCTTTTGATTATGAGGCAGTATCTCTTTCACCACCCTGAGTTGTCACCATCAGGCCTTTCCAGACAAGACCAGGAACACATCTTCCAACCGTAGTCACACGTTAACTTGTCAACAGAGTTAGACAGAAGTCCCAAACTGGAAGATTCTTAGATCAGTTTGGATCTAGGTTAACATATACTAGTAGGTTATTTATTCTCTCTCCTGTCCCCTCCCTTCCCTCTTTCCTCTCCTTTTCCCACTCTCAAATATTGAGTTAATCAATAGTTTTTCATTTTGTTGAAATGACTAGGGACTACCTGGTAAGCATAATATTCTACTTCTTCAGGTAAGAGTAATATTCTGCTATTACCGGGGGTGAATTTTCTCACTCAGATAGAAAGCCACCATTGTTTATGGTGGTGGCTGATAATGGTTCTTAGTAATTTTCTGATTTTATGTGTAGTTTTTTCTTAAGTCTTTGCAAACACACATTTAACCAAGTCCCCAGGCAGCTTGTACGCTGAATGCTTTGAGCTATCGAGTTTGCTTTTCTTTCCCATGCGTGGTATTCTCCTCCCCTGCTTGTCCTTCCCCCCTTCCACTGCAACAGAGACGAACTCTTACCTGGATGAAGTCTAAGACTTGCTGGTGTTTCTGTTTGGCAGTGGCGACCTCACTGTCTGAGATCGCCTCCCTTAGGGACTGCTGGGTATTCAGAGAATCCAGTTCCACAACAGCAGAAAGGCGGCAATACAGACCAATAAATTTCTCCCTGTAGCTGCAAAAATGAACTGGAAAATTGACAAGCAAAATAAAACATGTTAAGATCTGATATCAAAATGGAGAAATTCATACCTCAGAGAAAATCAGTTGAATGAAAACATGATTTATTAATCCTATCACTGGAATATATTAAGCTATAAATAAATTATAAAAGTGTTCTTAAGGGGCCAGTTGTCTGGCGTGAGTCAGACAGTATTCCTTTTAAGGTTTAGCAGCTCCTAGTAGCAATAGGGGAATTGGGGTTGGCTCAAGCTGCAGTGTATGGACTTCTGCCTGAAATGGGGGCTTTTTCCTCCCACATAGAGTTGTGTACCACATAGTGACATTTTGGTCAATGACAGCTACATATACAAAGCGTCAATCATCAGAGTATATTGCCTGGTGACTTTGTAGCGGTCCTAGTCTGTGGTACAATGTGCTATGGTACAAGGATGCAGTTGCCCAAGGGTGCGTTTCTCCTAGCTTGTTTCTGTTGTTACATGATGTATTTTGTATATACTCATAAGTGAGTGTAAGTCTGAGTAAATAAGCTTATCACTTTAAGTAAACACAGAGCCCAGTGAAATTTGAAACCTAGTTTTGATTTTCATGTCTGATTTCCAGCATGTATCTTGCTTGTTCCTTTCCAGTCTAGAACTGCTAATATAAATAAGACATGGTTTTCTTAGGGTGTCCTTAAAGACCTGTATGATGGGCTTTGATCTTCCTGTCTTTCCTCTTCTGAGCTGCGAGCAGTAGCCTGAAAAAGGATATTTTCGTCTTGAGCGGACCTGGCCTCCCCCATCTCAAAAGACAATGTTGCAGAAGTAGCAGCAAAGAGTCTGATTTCCTCTCCATCTTTTGCCCTTTCCTGGAAGGGACAGGGCAGTTTAAGACTGGATCTGCTGCTGCAAGCAGTCTGGGAGCATTCAGATGTCTGCACTCCTCTGATCTATATCATGGACCATAGTAACTTCAGATGCTAGTGGGATGAAGAGAACATCCCAACTCAGACTAGTGTGTATCACTCTTTTCCAGGACATCATTGAACTTGTAGGCTCCCTTTCCAGGAGCCTCAGTTACAGCGTGTACCTCTGACCGGTCGCAGTTCATGTTCCATGCTTTGGGAATAGGGTTTTTGACAACTCAGCAACTCTGATGGAACACTTTCACTTTCGATTCTTGGGTGCCCTCACCTAAAGATTGCTGTTGCATCTCTTAGTGTTGCTTCCTGAGGCTCAGAGTGGTTGTTTTCTGGGGGTGGGGTTAAAATCACATTCCTTCAAAGTGGGGCATCTGGTCCTCTACACTTTTGTGTGGCAGCCCCATTTCTCTGTGCAGTCAGAGGTTTTTGGTGTATCCTACAGTTCTCGTCTCACTACCGCCTGCTCTCTTGCTTGATTTTCCTCTTGGAATAAATCTTGTGTGAGTGTGAGGGTAGCTTGGCTCTGTCTTTGCTCACATGGGCATGGCAAACAAGACTGTGGTGAGGACTTAAGTGGCTCATCATTCCTCCAGCTGTGCCTCGTTTCAAAGGCGTAATCCTCACTGCCAGTAGTCCCAGTGCCTGGGCTGATTTTCACTCTACTGTTAGATTCTTGCTGCCCATTTTCTCTGCTGGGTTTATCACTCCCCTGCCCGACACATGGAAGAGCTGAAGTTATATATCTTCATCAAGTGACAAACCATGGAGCTCTTCCCAAAGGATATAATCTCATGTCATTTCCTCATCTAACAGTCTCTACGGAGCTTCCTCTTGACTTAAAATACAAACATTATCTATCCATATGGAAATCTTCTAGTAATTGAGGATTTGAATATATCTCTAATTCTTGATCATCTGATCATTCTCGACTCTACACTTCGGTCAGCTGAACTTAGTATAGGTCCTTTGCCATGTGATGCTTTTAAACATTCTCTTTCCTGTACCTCAGGCTTCTTTATTAATATTTGGGGGTCAACTTCTGATACTTTCTCTGTTATACCTTAATGTCAACTTCCAAAGGGTCAGCAGCAATATCTTCTCCTTAGTGAAGTCTTTACTGGTAACACCTCCCTTCTGGAAAGATCTGGTTTCCTCTTTTGGGTTTGCTAATGTGTTAGGATGCTTATGTTGCCCCACTGAAATTGTGTGCTTGACTGTCATGAAGTTGGAGTGTAGCTTCCTTGAAGGCAGGAACTATATCTCCAACGAATTTGTTTCCTCAAGATCTGGAACATTGTAGCTTCTCAACTAACTTTACTGTTGGACTGAATGAGTAAGTGGGTAAATGCAAGAACTGATGGGAAGAGAGCAGACCCTTGCCTCTCCGTCTGTTCTCGCATCTCATTGCCTGATGGAGTTGTGAAAGGTGCATTTCAGGTCTTTAGTATTTATGGGCATCTGTGGCTTGCTGATGTATCTTTAAGCTTTTCAACGAGGGGATTATAACCCTGTTAGTATTGGACAGATGTCCCCTCTTGACTGTGCAGAGGAGAGAGGCATCTCAAATCCCGTTTTTCCAAACCAAGTTGGAGAAAAATCAGCTCCTCCTCCCCTCTTTAACACATGACTAGGAAGATATGGAGAGACACTGAGTAATTTCTTTAAAAGAGACACTATTGGTCCCATCTGAACTGTGAAAAGTCAGAGAGTTCACAGCTTTCTCTTGTTATGTCTGCGGTGGTGAGAACCTTGGATCAGTGGGTGGTCTCTCAGTGCCTGCACTGTCTGTGCCATGCACCACAAGCAAGTTATGAGAAGGTTTCTACTCTAACGCTTCAGTTTCCCGCTCTGGTGGTTTTCATCCAGAGCCTTTAATGTCACTTTAACAAATGTTACTTTAACATAGTCTTTTGTGGTTTAGCAATGATACATTTGGTAGCCATGGCCAAGGAGTAGAAGATGGACTGGAAGCTTCTAATTTTTTTTTTATAATGTGAATCACATGCATTTTATAGACAAAATGGCATAAAGATACAATATTATCTGGGCCACATGACTTGCTAGTAGTTCACAAGCTAAGGCTAATTTTCTATTTCTCCTTTTTAAAAATCTATTAGATCACAAAAGACTGACAGACATATGGTTGGCATTAACACTTGGTAAAGAGGAAAATACATAGGCTTAGACTTCAGACAGGCCTGGGTTTGAATCATAGTACTGCCACTTCCTACTTGTGTGAGGGTAGCTGGGTAACCTCTAGCAGCTGGGTAATACCATGTATGTAAAGTGACTAGCACAACAGAAGGCACATACCACCCACTCACTCTCACTCCTGTACACCTTTCCCTCACCCCCAAATGATCTGTTCAGTGTTGGAAATACTAGGACAGAATTAGGAATGGAATATTACTCAGAAGGATCTCCAGCTCACTAAAATTCTAATCTGCTTCAAGCCCCAGGCTTCCTTCCAATGGCTGTGAGATAACCTCCTAGGGCAAGTTGAGTGTGATGACTCTTTGCCAAGCTATCCAAAGGAACCTGGGCACAAGGGGCCACTCTGAAGAGTCTTGGTAGTGGACAATCTGGTGGTTGAAATCCAGACATGGCATCCTAAATCATAAAAATTAGGCATTAGGAATGAAGTCTGAGGCCATGCCATTTCTTGCAAGCCTGTGGCCTGGATTCCATTAGGCTCACTGCCTGGATATCCCGCAGGCACCTCAAGACTCATCATTTGTCAAACAGAACTCATCATCTCACCCTTCCCCCAAACCTTTTCCTCCCTCCTGTTTCTGTGTTGGTGGATGGCAGTAGTAGCCCTTTCAGCACCCTGTGCAGACTCTCTGGCTCCTCTATCTTGTTCTTCAACCACATCAAATCAATCACAAAATCTCGTTGATTTTTAACCCCTGAATTCCTGTTGTGTCTGAGTTTCTCCTCTACAACCACACTGTGGTTACCTTGTTTTTGTTCTCACTGCTCATATGGAATAGTGAGATAGTTTCCCAACAGTCAACCCCCACCTTTTTCTTCTGTCCTGCAGTGTGTCCTTCCAGAGCTGCTAAAATCCCCAAGACCATCTCCTCTTCTTGCAATCTTACTATGGCTCCGTACTGCCTACACAGGAAAGCGTGCTAGCCTTCCCAAGATGACACATATAAAAACTCTTCATGATTATGACATTTTCAACTTTTGGCTTAGCCTTATTCCAGTCTCTCAGTTGCCTTAAGCTTAGGGCATCCTAAAGGGCTTCTAAGAATGCACTTGCTTAGGCTACATTTTTCTGTTTTCTGTCTAGCCTTTCTTCCTCCTCTTTGAATACCTGCTTATCCTTCAAGATCAGGTGCAGGTATACTCTGAAAGGATCAGGTGTCTTCTCTTAAGTTCAGTCCCCTCCCTCTCTGGCAGTACTGAGTGCATTAGGACTACTGGTATAGACTCTGTCCCCTATTCCATTCTGATTCTTTGGAGGGCAGATTGATTGTATGTCCTAACCTCAGCACAGCACCCGGAAGACGGTGAATGCTTGATAGATGTTAAATGAAGAATGTGGCCAAGAACAGATGTATGATATATATACCAAGCCTCAAACTATTTATTTTCAAACTCTTCAGTGTTTTGGGGTCTGTGTGGCATAATTAAGACTTACAGAGCCAAAGCAATCATTAAAAATCAGCTTTCCTCAACATCAGCTCACTGTCAATGGTGTGACTGGCCACTGAGTCTGGGCAGCGTGACTTCAGTGCAGGCTAGGCAAATCCTCAGGAAGCTATGCCACGAAATGGTTTTTAACAACTCATGATGCTGATTTTCCTTTGTTCCTGAGAACTGTGTAAACAGTGATATGTACAGGTGCCTTGCCACCTTGCTTAGCAGTCCTATCCAGAGGATAGGGGTGTCAGCCCTTAGGCTGTGGGGAGGGATATTGGTCTCTAGTGAAGTTGTACCACTTCACTTTGGTTCTTCCTGCCTAGCCAGACCTCACACAATCCTTCTATTGAACATATACTGTCTCTTGACCCCACAAGAAATCTGAATCAGGAATACCCTATGGCTTTGCCCCAGTCTCTTCTGTAGGACTCAGAGATAAGCTCTTTTATCACTTTGTCCTTGCTCGGTCTGTTTAGTGCTGGAACAGGCACGGATGCAGGTTTCCATAGCTGGTCAGCAAGTTATTTATGATTCACTTAGTCTGCTGGCAGGAGTGTGGTCAGTGTGCCAAATCTCAGGTCCTTTCATGGAGACAGGGATGACTTACATAAGTCAAGCTGAAATATAGTATAACCCTTTATTCTATTATAATTTACATATTCCTGTAACTCTCACCTTTTCAAGTTTCATTAGAATTCCCAATGTTGTTATTAAAACATTCTGAGTTCTAACTGAATTTCCAAAAACATTCCCTCCTTTCTCAGACCTGTTTAGTGTATCATTTGGTCTTTTACTATGGAACTGCCCATGGACATTAGAAATCTTTCAAAAAATGATATGTTAGCATTTTTCTAAGAGGGGCTAAAAGTTCAATCTAGCAGACTCGTAGATGAAAAATTATTGAATGATTAGTGGGCTAAGGCACTAGTGAAGGAAGTAGCTATGACAGTGTGCCTCTTGGAAGGCTCTGATTGCTTGGCTCTGATTGGTAAGGCAGAGTTGTCATAATTCTCATTGAGAGCCAACAGTCTTTTTCAGATTATTGCCCATGGTATTGAAATGCAGCAAATGCTGAACCAGAGTATGTTATTTTCTTGATACTGGAAACATTTTTCTCTTGTCCCTAAAAAAATGGCTGATGGGTTTGTGCATGCAATGGGACCAACCCTAGCCGGGTCTTTTCTAAAGACATACGTTGTCTTCAATAATCAGTTGTGCCATCAGTGAGATGGCAGAAAGGGAGTGCCAGGGGTAGCTAAGACATTATCTATTATTGAAGGAAAGAACATCTTAAAGTCACAAACTGCTGTCACCCAGCTTTGATCTGTTTTTTTTTTTAATAGGTGAGGGATAATATCTAATGATTTATATAGCTTTTTACAATAGGTAAAAACAGGCTAAAGAGGTACAGTCTGGATTATACCATTATACTATTAACCACATCTCCTAAACCACTAAAGTTTCTAAAATGGATTCATCACTGTGTCCTAGGTAGTGCTATTTAAAGTGTGGCCTGTGGATTGGTGGTATCAGAATCGCCTGGGAGTTTTCTAGAAATGTTCCTTTTCCGGCCTTTCCTCAAGCACACTCGGCAGTCTCCAGGGTTGGTTTCAGGAACCTCTGTTTTAACAAGCTGATTCTTAGACACGTTAGTCCCAGAAGTACGAATGAAAGGCACCGTATCCGAGAGTTTGTGTGCTCTGTGTGTGTGTGTATGTGCATTATTTCTGTTTTTTAGTAGGTGTCATGCTAAATGTTTTCAGTCCTGGTCAGATGAATTTTAAAGTGCTGGGTTAAATCAAGCTAAGTCTTTTAGTTTGTTTTTGTTAGGGTGGAGAGTATTACTGGATTTCTCAGAGCTTTTAATCTGTCCCTTTACTGGTCAGAATCCTGCACTGGATTGCCAACATGCTTAAAGTAAAATCTAAAGTTCCTATCATGACTTACAAAACCTTATGAGCTCATCTCCCACCTACCTTGCTTTTGGTCATCACACTCTAGCTACACTGATCCATTAGCCAGAAGCAGACTGTGATTCTAAGGCTTTTGCACTGGTCGATTCCTTTGCCTGGGTAGCACAGATCTCTGTTCAATTGCATCCTGTCTGGAGGGCCTCTCCCACATCATCCTACATACACTGCAGTTCTTGTCTCTTGCCTCTAGTCCCTTTCCCTGATTCATTGCTTTGACGTTGACAGTGTGATTGCTGATTGGGTTATTGTCTGTCTCCCCTACTAGAATGTAATTTAGTTCCTTGCTGATTCTTCAGTTCCTGGAATAGCACCTGGCATCTAGGCTGCTTGGTAATATTTATTGAAGAATGGATGAACAAATGATCCTAGAAGGGCAATGGCTGCTAACAGACTCCACTAGACTGTGAAGTGGAGGGTAACAACAGTGAGGCTAGCCATGGCTAACCAAGAGGCATGTTTGAGCCTTGTGGAAATCAGGATAGAAAGGGACCCTGGCCTGGCCTGGCACAGGGTTTAAGTTAGGGGTTGTGTCCTGTTTTGGTTGATGCCAAATCACTGATTATTCCCGCCAAGGCCATTGAAGCCTGATGAAATGAATTTCATATATTTTTGTTATAATCACAGAGAATGGAATCCTGGTTAGCTCTCCAATAAAGTGGTTTTCCCTGGTGCCTCTCCCTGTCAGTTATCTATACCATGGAATTCATCTGTTTTTGTAACTTCAACAGTTGTTAATAAAACTTTTATATTTTTGTGTTTAGTAGCCAGTTTTTCCTGCATTTCTACTGCCAATGGGACATGGCCATTTAGATATACACTCAGTATCTTCAGGCTAAACCTACTGAAAGCTCACAGCATCTCTTTTCCAAGTTATTTTCCCCTGTATTTTCATTACTTATAAGGGAACCGTATGTGCCCTGTGACACAGACTACAAACATCTTCTTAGGGCTCCTTCTCATTTAAATAGTTTCTTACTCCTGCTGATCGCTCCCAGTGTTTCCTCTGTCTATATCTGTTGCTTTGTCTTTTCCCATTCTTTTTTGGCTCCTAACCTGGCATTGGATTGTCATACTCATAGTACTCAATGTTTTTAGCTCTTATTTTTAATTCATCTGACATACGTTCCTCAGCCTAACTCCTTGGATCGAGCCTGTGTGACTCCACTTGGTTCTGCAATGTGCCCCACCATTTTTTCATCTTTCTGACTTAGCCAAACTGTACCACTTCTTTTCCTGAGTCTTTCTGATTTCCTGTTACATTTGATCATTCTACTCCCCAACAAAGAAGTTTTTTTTTTTATGTTTATTAACATCCTGTCCTTTAATACAACATCAAATATTGTCTCCTATGTGCAGGCTTTCTGATCGGTTCACTGTGGAAATGTGTTTTCTTATTTTTCCTCACTGTCAGTTAATATTTATGACTGAATTCACATTCCATCTCATTTTATAAAAATTTACATTTTTATCTCCTCTCCCTGTACTGAGAGTCCCCGGAGGGGCAGAGGCTTTGTCTTAATCTTCTCTAGATCTCCAAAGAGGACACCCAATGGGTGGTTATTAAGTTCAGTTGAAAACTTTGCCTCAGTACCAATAATCGTAATAACAGCAGTGCATTCTTGGCTGAAGAACTCATTTAGTAGTTGCATTCATTCTTGGGAGTGTGAAACGTGGTGGTGTTAACCTTACTGCACCTTTTCCATGTGATATGATTAAGTGATTGCCAGTGTCACACAATAGGGGCCCCAGGATTTCCAAGTCCCAGTCCACATATCTGATCAAAGCTTCTTCTAAGGACAAGCCCTCATCTCTGAAAACAACAATCAAACAAATAAAAAGCATTGCTGTTCATCAGCTTTGGGCATGAGGCTTACACGTTGATCCTTGAGCGATAAATTAAGTAGATGCCTCTGTCTCAAAATGAGATACCAGGTAGTTGCCTCATCTGCTTCTAAATCTTGTAGCAGGTAGCAATCCAAAGAGGGTCTGCTACCATCCACCCACCCACTTATTCAGTACTAAATTTCCTACAGGCCATACAGTTCAGTGGAATGAAGGGAGCACTTGCTAATTGCCTCTCACTGGCCTGCTGCAGGATGAAGCTGGGAAGGAAGACAAAGCCTCACTATTCCCATTCTCAGTGGGCAGCAGGGGTCTCGCAAAACCAGAAAGATGGTGCCCAGGCCATTTATTTCTGAAAGTCAGGACAAGGTGATCTTCTATTCAGAATCTCACAGGCTAATCACAATTTTGTGTCCTAGGAGGGAAGAGCCTGTCCATTTCTCAAAGTCTCTGCCAGAAATTTAGAGTCTTGCTTAATAAATCACATCTGAAAGTTAGACTTTTTACCCTGCTCCACAGTGATGCACATTCTACTTGTTAATTTAATGATTTTTTTCTCCCGGTTAGAGGTGAGGATGAAAGAGAATGATACAAGAGAAAGAGAAAGGCAGGCAGTGCTTTTCATGAAAACATCAGTTCTTGGCTTAAGAAACCAAAGTGGAGGTGAGGAGTCTAGCCTGAGAACTAAACTTTCTGTTTAGAATTCCTTTCTCTCCATTGGGCCTTAGCTAGGTTTCTCTAATTATTGCTTCGGCACATAGTCTCGGAGCTTTGCTTTTTCTCAGACTCGTACACAGTTCTAGGAAGGGTTGTTGCCAAAGCCATCATGTGATTTATTGACCCTCCACTGGGACAAGGGGGAACAGATATAACTTTGTGATTTTATTATAAGGAGGCTGGGTTAATATTTCTAGGTGAAACAAGCTACTATACCAAGTTCAAACATCTGAAGAGGGAGGTTAAGAAACCCTGAGTGTGGGGTGTAAGGATTATTCTGTCCTGGGGCTGTACAGACGTCGTCTGAGGCAGGGAGCAGGAGAAGAAAGGACACATTGTGACCCATTTCCAACACCTCCTGTGTGTAGAGGCGGAAGTTCCTTGCCTGCAGAGGGACACGCGCGGAGGAAAAATAGGAGAGTTACAACATGGTACTTACATAAACAACACCAAACTGGCATAAAACATCTAACAAAATTACACGACTTCAAGCTTGGAATTTTTATACAACATAAATATTAGGGTTCAGCCCATTTAATAATGCTATATAAAATCAAGATTTAAGGCAGTCATGTTCCACATAAACTCTGAAAACAACATTTATGCTTCTTATAAAGGCAGAAAATGATTGCATTCTGTGGACTTTTTTTTTTCAAAATGATGAATATAATTACACGAAGCAACAAAAATGGATTGAATTAAAAATGCACTAGTTTCAATTTAAGTTGGTTAAGGGGGAAAAATGTAGTTTCTGGCCAAGGACTGAGAAAATTTTACAAGTATCAAAAAAAAAAAAGTTGTATGTACTGTTAGGCAGTTAGGCAGCTTTCTCCCAACATGTATGTCTAGCCCAAGAGTCACCAATGAAATATGAGCCGCTTCAAGCCTGCTAAGCCTAAGAAGCCCTTTAATAGTATCTACTGTCACAGCAGAGTTTTTTTTTTTTCCCTTCTTATGAGCTTACGCTCACCTCTGGAATAATTCATTTGCTCTTTTGGTGTCTTTATGGCATCTTTATGGCAATCTAGTAATCAGTATTGACTGTTTTGAGCTAATCCTCCAGTAATAACTACAATAGGAGGGGTACCCAAATGGATGGAGATTCTGGTATTAGCTAAGTAACTACCTCCCCCAGACTCCACTGGTCAGAACCAATTTATGTTTTAAATACAGCTAGTCACTTGTGTGATGGTCTGTTGATAGACGAACCTTGGTTCACTTTGTGTGTATTTGCACATGTATGTACTTTTTGCAGGGGGGAAGGGGAGTGCAGGAATGGTGAACATAGGCCAAAACAAAACAAAATCCAAATCCACCCAAAGGCTATATAATGTTAACCTACTTCTAATAGAGCACAATATGCATTTACTATTCTCTTCTATGCCAGCAGTTTGTCTTAATAACAGAGGTTAGGTTTGCATATTTTAATTCATGTGGGAAGAGTTTTGCTGACAAATTCTTCTTAGAAAAATTATTTGCATATTCAAGTATACTCTATTTCCGGATCCTGTTCTCTTCCTGCTGTCCAGAACTCGAGCCTTGAGTTCTTGCAAGGGGTCTGACAAATGATTGTCCCTTGTTTGACAATGCCACAGTATAGTGGTTTAGGGTTAGAAAACTTGGAAAATGATGATCCAAAGAGGAACTGGGGAAATGAAGCATAAATGTGGTCCGTGTCTGCTTATTGGAGTCAAATTCAACACATTTATATACATGCAAAGTAATATTTAAATAAGTGAATATAAACATATTAACCCACACCCCCCCACACACCTCTTGAGTTAGCTTTATGCTACAATGCAGTTTCCATGAGCCATAAAAACAAGAGTGCTAAAAAGTTCAGTACCTGGTGTAGAGGTATATTGATTTGCTTAAGGAGAGCTTTCACTGCCGTCTGGAGCTCATAGAACAATTGCATGGGGCAGTCAGCAGTATGATTCGCACTTTCCATAACTTCAGAGCCAGAAAGCTTTTGGACCCACTCCCACTCTTCTCTGTATGTTGAGTAAAGTTAAAATTAGAAATATAACAAAAGTTCAGAACATGCTCAGAACTTATATGCCCTCAACTTGGATATTCTTGTTGGTTAAAACCTCATGCAATTCATGAAACTTAAACTTTTTGCCACTCAGATGCAGTTTAAAATGAGTTATTTCGCAAGCTGCATTCACCTGTCAAACCACACATACCTTAAACATGGGGTCTGTTTTGTATGAATATATTTTTTGAGATTGGTTCATTCAAATATTTTATCATAATTTCATCACTGTCTTCATTTTTCTTTCCCTGCTGATCCTCTAAGTTCTGTGACCACGTTTTACCACGGGGGCATCTGCTGGTTAATTCTGCAGTTGGGTAACCACAGGACTCTAGTCCAACTCAGACAACAAACCACATGGCACATTTCAACCCTAGCCTGTTGTAATCATGGGGGCTATTTTGGTTTCTGTCCTCTTCCAAAAGCTTGAGGAGAATCACAAACAGGAACATCGAGCAGTTCCAATAAAAGGAACCAGGGGACACACACTGTGGCTCTGATCCTCCTTGCAAACCAGTCATCTATGGCTGTATTCAGTGTGCTCTATGGTCCTTTCCGGTGAATTTTTCCAAATGTCATGCTGGAGGCGAGAGATGTGTGGTAGGCAGAAGGCAGAAAGAGCTTGAAAGGATCAAGGTAAATGCCACGTCAGGAACATTGTTTCCACAGGTTAATTTGAGACAAGTCTCTAGACAGAACTTGGCCAGGTTCTTTGGAATTCTGCAGGGAATACTAATATGCCCCGAGAACAGGCTGGAGACGAAAGGAATGCTCTGCTCTTTGGGGATTGGAAGAGAAGGTGCTGACACATGCCCCCACCCTTGTGAAAATCTTCTGAGGGTTTTCCTCAAAGACACTAGTCTCGGTTTCAGCCTGTGGGTCAGAACACCAAATTGATTGTGGCAAGAACTTTTCATCAAAAAATACTCTACCCTCTTTGAAAGGTTTCTGTTTTCACCCCTTACACTGGAGAAGAATATGGGAAAAATCTATCCTTTGTCCCAATTAAGAGGCAAAAAAAAAAGGAGAAAAGAAATCCTACTGTAATCTGGACATACTGTTAGATTCACAGATCTTTGAAATCCTTAAGAACCTGTTAGCAAATGGCTTTTTTCCTTCCATTTCTGATGTTGAACCATGTGAGGTTTATAAGAAGCACAAGCAAACACAGAACCCGAAAGACCACATTGCTAAAGTAGGATCTGTAATCCAACTAGAAAGTAAATTACCAGTGGGCATGCTGTAAAACACCTACTACTCATTGACTGGTATGGGATATGAAGATGAGAAAGATGGAATTGGCAGAGTGAGGTTACTGGGTCTTCTGTATAAATGAAACTTGGATGCCCCCAAGAAGAGACGATCTGTTGCCATCACCTTGAAAGACAGAGCATAGGCCTCCTAAGTACAAAAGTGGATGGATGGAAGTCACCATTGTGCAATCAACCCAGGACTTAGATCTAATGAGTGCTGGTTGTAGAAGTGACCACCAGATGGCAGACTTCAAGGCCAGGTATGATGGATCAGTGAACACCGAGGACGGAGTAGGACCCAGTGAGTTATTCAGAGACCATGCTCATCTAGGCTCGTCTTGATCATCTTCTCTTCCTCATTGATATTAACTTAATCAACTGTAAAACACCACACTTAATCAAGTCTTGATTGTTTAGGGACAAAATTTCAGGTGGCCAAATTGGAATTCCCCCATGTGGATAAGCAAACTCATGGATGTAAATAGATTTTGAGGTTCTAGTTTATACTATTTGAAGCTGAAGGACTATGGAGATTATTGTTTTACTATTCTATTTGTTTCTGCCCCTTTTCCCCCCTTGTTTTTTCCCCTATGTTGGGTACATTTTCCCCCATGTTGAAAACAGTTACTCTTTTTTGAAGATAGATCACATTTATTTGCAGCAAAATTTGACAAAATTTGTTATTTTTACTTTCTTTTAAAAATGTTTTATTGAAAAGCAGCCCACATGCAAAGAAATGCCAATAAGTGTACAGATAAATGGATTTCTTGTCCTCTGAGCACACTGATTCAGTTTAGTATTGTGGACCTTGAGGCCTGTTATGAAGGTTAGTTGTAAAGTTGAGCTGGATTACCAAGATTGGGCAACTTTCCCAAAGCTAACAGGGTGATTCACCAAATGCCAAACCATACAGCAAGCTTCCAGAAGCTTAGGTCTTGTTCCTTCTTCTCTCCCCTGGAGAATCATAAGGGGTAGGGGAAACAAAGTCCTTTCGCTAAGGGGTTAGGGGGAAAAACAGTCTTTTAAGACCAGCAGCTCTATTAGAATCCATCCCTAAAGGTGCCACTTAAAAGCAGCAAAGAACATGACTACTTTTGACTGTGAAGAAAAAAAAAATACTGCAAGTAGCAGTGTTGAAAGAAAAGGCTGTGTGTCCATGAACCAGTCGAGCACCAGTGATTGCATCATGCGCAGTGCAGAAAGGGGATGAAAGGATAGTGCACTGTCTTAATGGGCCCATCCCTCCTCTCGAGTGACACTGAAAGCCTTCCTAATCTCCGTGTTAAAACTCAGTTCCCCTGTTGCACCAGGCCCGCCGTGAGACATCTCACTACAGAAGCTGCACTGAGAAATGACACTTTATGGTCTAAGCTGGCTTATCAGTTGGGGCACTCAAGCTGCTGTCTCATCCCGGAGTATACCCCAACTCCTGACCACTTACTTGGAAATGTTGTTGTTTTCACGGATCTTCACGTGACAGAGAATGTTGGGTAACTTCTGAGTGACCAGAACTTTGATCTGATCCACAGAGCTGCACAGCTTTAGGTAACCCAGGTATAAGCCAGGAGAGAGGCGCTGATGACTCCTTTTGTGATAGAAGAGGATATCCTGAGGATGAAAGTTAAAAAAAAAAACAAGAACAAAGAAGAGCTTTCAAAGGCGAGCTCAGGCTTTTCCTGCATAAGGTGGGCCCGTGGTGAAGGGACGGAACTGTGGCTAAATAATTATGTGGGAAACCTCAGGTACCGCCATGAATGCTGGGGAAGTGTTGGTGGTGCAGCTGGTCTTACCTTCAGGAGAATTCCCTTCCAAGTCAGGTAAGAAGTCTTTAATAATATATTCTGTGTGATTATTTCCCCCAGATTTCTCTGCCAGGGGTGGACATGTGGGTTACGGAATTGGGAAGAAGCTGCTTGTGCTGGAGGCAGGCAATAAAGAAAAATAAAATCCATAATTTCTGTCCTTGGAGGGCTTACAGTTTAGCTGGGAGAAAGCAGACATGTGCAAGTGTAAAAGCTGACAAAGCAGCTACAGAAAGTTCTGTAATTTCAGAGTAACTCAAATGGAAACATTTTAAATGAAGCCATCTCAAGTAGAGTCACATTTATAGCAAATAGGGAGAAAGGTTTGAGTCTTCGTCTTTAAAATTGAAACAAGTAATGCCAGGAGCTATATTGTGTGTCATCTTGTAAACATTTAAGTTGTAGTTACAGTTATATATTAATTATGGGACTGAGTCATGCTTAATTCTTTTTCAACTTAAATTTTTCTTTGCTTTACAAGATGTATTTATCTGAAAGGTAGAGTGACAGAAAGACCTGTGCCTTGGTTCACTGCCCTAAATGGCATAGATGATCACAGCTAGGCCAGGTCAAGGCCAGGTGCTACCAACTCTATCCAGGTTGCCCAACTGGGTAACAGAGGCCCAAGCATTTGGGCCATCCTTATCTGCCTTCCCAGATGCCACTACTGGGGAGCTACATCTGAAGTGTAGCAGCCAGGACTTGAAATTGTGCCCTGAGGTGAGCTGGTGGCATTGCAGGCTTTGGCTGAACTCATTTATGCCTCAAAATTTAATTTTTTTTTTAACATTTTTTATTGCAAAGTCAGATATGCGGAGAGGAGGAGAGACAGAGAGGAAGATCTTCTGTTGATTCAGTCCCCACAAGCAGCTGCAATGGCCAGAGCTGAGCCGATCTGAAGTCAGGAGTCTGGAGTCTTTCAGGTCTCCCACATGGGTAAAGGGTCCCAAGGCTCTGGGCCATCCTCAACTGCTTTCCGAGGCCACAAGCAGGGAGCTGGATGGGAAGTGGGGCTGTCGGGATTAGAACCAGCTCATGTATGGGATCCCGGTGCATGTAAGGTGAGGACTTTAGCTGCTAGGCTTCTGCACTGGGCCCAAAATTTAATTTTTACAGGTTTATTTTTCAGAATACAAACAATTTAAACGATTTGAAAAGATGAGCAACTTTGAGGGAGAAAGGCAAAGATCTTTCATCCATTTGTTTACTCCCTAAATGCCCATAACAGCTGGGGCAGAGTTTGACCCAAACCAGGACCTGGAAACTCAATCCAAGTCTACCAATTTGATGGCAGAGATCTAACCCTGTGAGTCTGCTGCAGGAGCCTGGAATCGGGGGGAGGGGGGCAGAGCTCTGACTCACACCCAGGCACTCAGACCTGAGATGCAGCCATCCTCCCAGATTCTCCACAGCTGCACCGCATTCCTACCGCTCAGCTTACTCTGTTAGACCACGCCTACAACTGACACGGCACTTCTCATACTGGACTCTTCGGATGTCATCATAAAGCGGATAATTTTTGCAAAAGTTAAGCGAGGACTTCAAGTTTTCTTTTTTCCCTTGGCCTCTTAAATGTGTGACACTCAAGTCATCCTCATCCATCTTCAGTTGTCTACTGGTCATTTTTCTGTTGTGACTTTGTGACTGGAGGAGAGCTGCACATCGCCCGCTTTTCAGCATTGCTTCTTTCACAGGACTCCATTTTACTTTTGCTTTATACTAGCTTCACGTTAAATTCACTTTTCTTTGCCCCACGGTATTGCAGAAGCAGCAAACTGATCCAAGTAGTTGCTTTAGTAACCAATGCCAACCCAGGCAAGCACAGAGGGATGCTGGGATGGAATCTTGTTGTAAATGTGGTCACTTCTCTGGTGCATTATTTGAGTTATGACTTTGCTTCCTTATACAGTTGTAGGCACCGGTATGATTAATAATTGGATAATGCAGACTACCTTTTTCCTCCCCCTGTATCAATGGATAAGATTTTTAAACATTTGGGCAGTCAGGTGTGAGGCACACAGTTAGGAGTGGTAAGTTAGGCTACCAGTTATAAAGTTTTCTACAGCCTAGAATTTAGCCTGGTATTCAAAAGGGGTAAAATAAGAGAATAAATTTAAATATCTTATTACACAAAAAGTAGTGGGACACGAGATGTATTCCTTAGTTTGATTTAAACATCATGAATGTATGAGATGTAACACCTGTTTATATTTTTAATTAACACATCATATTTGTGAAGTAAATGTGTGACATAAATTATGTATACATATATTTATGAGTTTACATAACACACACACATATAAAAGGTGAAATGTAGGGAATCATCTCTACCACTAAATTCATAGGAAGGCAAGAAGGAAATAAAAGCAAACATTTCAAACCTTTGCACTCATGTAGCATTCAGTATGGCACAGTTACAAGGCCTTCTTGGCCCACTGTACTCTGAGTGAGCCGTGCTCTGTGGATTTAACCACTTGATACACCTGCGTATATTATTGTGTACAGTCCCCTCTGTTGTATTTCTTGTCAGCACTTGGAGTGTTCATGTGATGTGTCAAGGACCATGGGAGGCATCAGGGTTTCAGGGAACACAATATGGTCCCTACTGTTGAGGAAGCCACAAAAGACAGATGAGTAAGCAGATAGTCACAATACTCTGAAATTTTTTTGGTTGAGGCAATGTGGGCATAAAGCAGAAATTCTTAAATTATATGTATAATATTTATCTAATTTTTCTTGAACTACACTATGAAGTAAGTGGTAGGGCTGTGTGTTTCCATTGCTTTCTGTTCTGAGCACTCCATACTGTTTTTTTTTTTTTAAAACTTACACACCACGTGTAGAAATTAAATCAGATCTTTTAAACGATATATAGGACTAGTCAAAGAGAAAATAAAAGTGGTTACCAATTGGGTAACCGTTAGAGATAACCATTGTGTACAGAGAAGTAAGCCTAGACAACTTGCAGAAACTGGCAAGAAGAGAAAAAAAGTGATCTTGTGATTGCAAAGAAAAGAATCTTATAAATACCAGAAGATGGGTAAGGCTGACATTTTAAAACCTCTACTTCATCTGTGTAGCACAGAGAAGTAGGTGGAGAAAGTTGAGTCAAATAAACTTTTGGGCTATGAGTGACTAATGAAAGGGAGTGAGTTGGGTAAAGGGGGGAGGAAAAATCATCAGGCTGTTATGATGTGCATCCTGGTGGTACTTGTGGTACTCGCTGAACAAACAGATGTGACTACAGGGCCAAGGAATCTTCTTTTAGAGAGATCATTGAGAACTGGAAAGGTCCCTGAAGATTAGAAAAAGAATAAGGAGAAACACAGGATGATGGCAATTAAGGGACCTCCAACTTACTGATCTTTAGGAAAAATGAGAAAGAACCAACCAACAATCAGTTTGCAGTTACCTGGGAAAATCTGGGATCCTAAAGAGGGGTCAGCTTGCTTTTGTAAAAAGGCAAATCATACAGACATCTTTAATTTCTTATAGAAGATACACACATAAGATGACAGTGTCGTGTGTTTCACTAACCTGGGGAGAGTAGATTCTTAAATGCATTACTTTAATAAACTAAATATCTGGATTGAAGATTTGTAGATGATGCCTTTGATGTGGAAATAGGAAGCATATTGAGTGATAGCCAAGAAGGGCCAGTCTGTTCAGCTTATTTATGGACATTCCAGACAAGGGAATCAAAAATGTGTGTACCAAATTTGTGGGTCCTAAATTTTGTGTGGTTTTGAATTTCTGGAAAATAGTAAGCAATAAAGCTATGAATGGCTCAATGCATTGGAAAAAGAAGCCTATCATAATTAGGGTTGAAACTTAATAGAAAAATGTTTTGTCAAGACCCAAACCCAAAAGTGCAAATATAGGATGGGTAAGAGGGTAACAGGAAAACATGAGCGAGTCAGAACTGACCACAAGTAGAATGTGAGTTAGGAGCATATTATGGCTATGTAAAAAATGACACCATGCTGGGATGAAGTAATTTACTCTTTAATTAAATATCTGAAGGCTAATTACTGAGCGTTTACTATATATTTTCTTGCTTTTACATAGTCACTGATCTTCCACTAGTCTGTTTCTGGAGCCTGAGACATAAATGGGAAGTGGAAGAAGGTGTCTGATGCATATACTCGAGGTACACTAGAGAGGCCTTCCAAAACCAATGTGAGAGCTGAGGGGTCTGTACCACCTGCAGGGACCTTCGCCTCCATCATGACCTTTCATGTCTCTTCTGTAGCCAAAATGCTTCTTCCAGCCTTATTTTTAATTATTTATGTTTTGGTTCATGATCACCCATTCCAACCAAATTTTACTCAGCATATATTCTGTGACAAGCACTGTGCTAGGACATTAATAACATCCCGATGACCGTCAGAGACCATTCTTTTCATGAAGCTCACATTTAAGTACGTGAGGGAAATGTACAGTAAGCATTCATGTAACCCAGAGTAATAAAAGCAGTAAGATTGTGAAAGGTCCTCTTGGGCCAAGGGTGGGTGTGATCTGCCTCATTTCTTTATCAGACCCTTCACTAATTTTTTTCCATCTTATTTAATCCTTCTCTCCCTCTGACTCTACTTCCCCGACTCCTTCCTGTCTTTCTCTCTCCTCTCTACCTGATAACCCAATGCAAGGCTCTAGCAAATGGCACCTCTTCTGAAACACCTTTTCCTGATATTTCCAAGCGAAGTTAATAGCTGCTTTGTCTGTTCTCCCATAGTACACTGTTTGTACTGCTATCAAGCACTGCCTTAATTCTGCCTTGTATTACCTTGATTTGTTTACAAGTCTGTCTCCCTCCTTGAGAGCAGACAGCTTGACTTATTCATTTGTTTTTTCTATAGCACCCAGTAGAGCGCCTGGCACCTAGTCGGTGTTGAAAATAATGTTTATTAAACATGAACGGAGAGGCCTGGAGGTGGTGGGGTGTGGGACTGGACCTCTGGGAGAGAAGTGTATTGGCAATTAGGGAGAGCATATCCAATCTCTTTTCTGTGAACAGATGTGTTACAAGCTTTTTGGAGGCACAGTAGATGGTTGCTTTTCCAGATGAGGTATGGATGCTGAACTGGCCAGGATGGCAGAGGTTGTGGGCCTAAAATTATATACATGATAAAAATGTACATGTTACGAATTTTCAATCTTGGACTGAGATTTTACTGTAAACACCCACTTTTGTGACTGGATAGTATTTATCATATGGATATATAGCATTTTGTTTAGGCACTCATCAGCTATTTCAACATTTAGGTTGTTTCTACTCTTTGGTCCTTAAAAATAATTTTTAAAAAGATTTACTTATTTTTGTCAGAAAGGCAGATTTACAGAGAAAAAGACATTAAAAGAAAAAGATCATCTGTCCTCTGGTTCACTCCCTCAGCGGCCACATCAGCTGGAGCTGAGCCAATCTGAAACCAGGGGCCTCTTCTGTGTCTTCCACATGAGTGCAGGGTCCCCAGGACTTGAACGGTTCTCCACTGCTTTCCCAGGCCACAAGCAGGGAGCTGCATGGGAAGTGGAGCTGCTGGGACATACTAGTGCATGAAGGGGAAGGATTAGCCAATTGAGCAATTATTACAACATGCCCAATTATGAATAATCTTTAAATGAACATTGCTTACAAGTTTTGTTAGAATCCAATTGTTTAAAAAAATCCAATTGTTTAAGTGCATCACAGTTGCCTGATTTCTGCTAATCTTTCTGACTCCTATGTCCATGTTAGAGTAGGAATGATCTGGAAGGCAATGAGAAAATGCAGACAAGGTAGTTAAGAACTTAGGGTGTATGAAGACAACATGGGGTTCCTAGGGCCACCGGGAATGGCTAAGGAGGTGAGAAGGAAAGCAGGCTGTGTCATGGCTTCCCTAAGATCATACCTTAAAAGTGATGCAGAGAAAAGGAGGGTAGGAGTGTAAAGTAGCTTGGCAGAAGGGGAAGGACTCAGAGATAGGAGTCAGAAGACAGACATTCGAATCTTCTCTCACTACTGTTTAGTTTCCATTTCACGCATTTGAAAGGTAGAGTGAGAATGAGCAAGAGACATCTACACTTTACAAATGGACACAGCAGGACCCAGACACTTAGTCCAAGTCTCCCACGTGGGTGGCAATAACCCAGTTACTTGAGTCATCCCTGCTGCTTCCGAAGGTGTACATTCGCAGGGAAGCTGCAAACAGGAGCAGGGCCGGGGCTTGAACACAGGCATTCTGAAATGGAATGTGGACATCCCAAGTGGTGGTATCGCCCCCTGTCACTGTCAAACGCTGCCACTCTTGGGATACTCTTTGATCTGATCTTGGCACATGGTTTCTTGAACTGTGGCTTCATCTGTGATGTACATACAGTAAAATTACCCAATGAACCTCGCTGGGTTTGTGTGAGGATTAAATGATATCACGGATGTGACAAAAGTGTCACAAGTTTGAATATATGAGGATATTTTAAGTAAAAGTTGACGTAAAAGGCTAACATTTTCTACAAGCCTTTTGAAATGCTTTTATGGAGTGTGTGTGTGTGTGTGTGTGTGTGTGTGTGTGTAAAATCTTCAGAGACAATGTCACATGTTAGGTTTCTAGTTAGCTGAGTGACCCTGGAAAGTCATGGTTGGAGGAATCTCTCCATGAGAGAAATACTTACTGCCAGTTAGGCTGCTTATAAAGACTGTCTTGTTCCTCTCAGACAAGTGTGAGCAGGACTTCTCTTTCCCAGGGTTTGGGGAGAGGCCAATTACAAGATTTGGGATTTGAGAAGGTGAGGAATTTTTTGGGAATTGGACCCTGGATGTTCTCTAGGGATATAGAGATTAATTAGTTGTGGCCTAAGCTTTTGTTAAAGCCCTTCTCTCTCTGGAAAATTGCATTGTGGAACATACTACATTCTCTTTGCTGTTAGAAAAGATAGTGACAAAAATGTCCCCAAGAAATTTGGGGCCAATGTCAAAGTTCCTCTGGAGGAGCAGGGAAGAGGGAACAGATTAAATATGACTTGAGGTGAGCCTGCAATTGTTTGGGTTTTTCTCAAGAGACAAATTCTTATTGAGCACTCACTTTGTACTGTTGCAGGGTTTTACCATACAATTCTTTAACCTCATCAGAACTCTGAAGTTGAGGATGTGTGTGTGTGTGTGTGTGTGTAGAGGAGGATGCACAAAGATTGGGTTTAGGGGGTGGCCCTGGCCGTGTTAACTTGAAAGGGAAGTCAGGACTAATACCATGTCAGTTGATCTAAGGAGGAGAATCCCAGACTTCCAATCAGAGAGCCTGGTGGTCATCTCCTGATTGCCCCTGAGGAGAGTGGTCTGTGGCCTATCATTATGAAAACTACCCCGATTGCTTTGGGACACTATCAAGACCCATCTCCACTTTCATGTTGAATAGGTAGAGCCACTTCCTGGCATAATTACATCTCACGTGTAGAAGTGATTGGGTATCAGCTCTTGGAGTTTGATCCCCTGTCCCTCTGCAGTGTAGACCTATGTGGGGTGGGGGAAGAGAGAGAGTAGGGGAGGAAAATAAAGAGAAGGGGTGGGTGGGAATGACATCAAGCAGGAATGTGCCAGTCAGCGGGGGTAAATTTTCCACTTGGATCTGTGTGGAAACCTGATCCTGTCTCTAATTTTGGTCTCCTTCTCTAACAACCTTTCACCAGATTGGAATTTTTCTGCACCTGTAACACATTTTTAATGTAATAAGTCTAGGAGAAACCAGGTATTATATCATGCTGGGGCCTGTGCTGTGCTTCTAGGAGCAAAGGTAGCCCAGACCTCCGTTTATCCCTATAGGGGATTAGTGTATTAGTCACCCTGTAAAAGCTCAATTTGTTATGATTTTAAAAAGTGTTTCTTTTAGCACTTGCTTATAAAAGGTGAAGAGGGGAGCCACAAATGTGTCTATGGTCCCTGCCCCCTCCTCCTTCACACATGCACATACTCCTCTATCAATTTCCTATGAACTCAAATTCATTAAATCAAATCCAGAAGCATTGGCTTGGGCCAATTAGCTTACCTTTGCTACATTGCATTTTTGTCTAAGTTTGGGGCAGAGCAAGGAACAAAAAGGTGAGAGGAGTATTATACTGGCTACCTGCTTTGTGGAGGAATCAATGTAAGTTAGTGAATTAGTGGTTTATGGTGACCATGAATAGCTACTGAGCCTCAGATTTGGCTTGTTCTTCTGTGGAAGTAAGGGTCTTTCCTTCCCTGTTACTCAAGATGGACTGCCTTTTGGATATAAGCTGTTGTTTGCATGGAACTAAATGCAAATATTTCTTCCAGTTTTACCTAACTGGAGAGTTCCATACAACTCATCCCCACAAGTTAATGTGAAGATGGAAGGAAGAAAGGAAGGAAGGGGAAAAAAAAAGCTTAGAGCTCTTTTCACAAAGGAAATCATTAAGTGTTGGGTTGCAAGAGTGTGCACTCAGGACATGACCACGACATGGCCTTGTGTCCTCACGCTGCCCTGTAGGCCAAGAGTCTGCATCTAAGTTGCCTGAGTTTTGAATTGCTGCAGCTATTCAATATACAGGTGCATCTTTAACCCTTTATTCCATCTCACATTCCTCACTAAAACCCTCAACTCCTACCCCACAACTTGAGGTAGCAGAGCAGAAGGAAGACTGCTGTCAAAAGATCAGAGTTGAAACGGCTGTTTCATTTGTGTATGCCTATCATAGATTCCAAGTTTTGTTGAACCTGACACTAATATGGTTTGTGGTATCTTCCTTGAGAAAAAGAAATTATGTGTGTGAAATTGCTAGGGACCCTTTCAGATCCTAGAAATGAAAAGCTGACTGACATGAAAGTTTCACTAGCTTCACTAAATCTGCTTTTCTCTGTAGCGCTATGTCACTTGACCTCTTTGAACTCCAGTCATTTCTTTTCTGGGGACCTAATTCCAAGGGAATACTGTAATGAACAAGCAAGTTTTTGTTCAAAATGCCGCACATAGGTGCACATGCATACATATACATGCATGGCCCAGGAATTCTAAAAACATGTTATCACAGTCTATTCAGATATTGTTTTAATGCCTTGATTATAATATCTATAGATCGCCCTCTCCCCCATTCAGTTATTTGCCTGTGTTTCCCATTGATTATCGGTCATGATGTTTTCAGGGTTCCCACTATTGGTGTTGCAGAGTGGGTTCCAGATCTAAAGCATGATAAATAAATGTACCTTCATTTCTGTGTGTGGGACAGAAGCAATCACCTGTCTGGGGCCCTGTCCAGCCTGTCTCTGCAACTACAAAGGGCTTCTGGTCTGTTTCACTCGTCCTCAGTAATTGTGTTTGTAAGTTCAGATATCATCAGGAAATTAAAGAAACAAACAAAAACTACACACCTGGATGGTTATTAGCAAAATATCCAAGGCCGTTGGCTCTTCTGGTGTGGACAGAGATTTCCTTTGGCTTTGCAGCTTGGAGATCTGCATCCATTTGCCATTGAAGAATGAGTAAAGCATCTCCACCTCTCTGATGGTGACTATGAGTGTGTTTCCATGCCGATCTTTAATGGGCTCGTAGTAAACTCTTCCCAGGTTGTGTGTTCCCAGCAAGTTCTAGAAACAAATAGATTCCTGGTAGCTTAGATGATGCTGTATAAACAAAGCAAAAGAACTGCAACATGACACTGAATAATTATCTCACTTCTGAGAAGCTGTTTTTATTTTTCTTGTATACTGAAACTCAAAATACATGGCGTCATAGAAATGTACTTAACAGAAGTTGAAAGAAAATGTCTTCATCACAAGCCTGTAGAAAGAGGCACAAAGTTGTTTTCTTAAGCAAATTCAAAATCTGTAAATACTCTCACCCACATAGACACACCAAAACACAAACCTCAGTTACCAGCACTTGAAGAGAATCCCAGATGTTTTAAAGAAAAATGCCTGATATTCCAAGTATGCCACTTGTGAAGTTTTCAAGAGATCTACAGTAAGCTGTGAGGTGGGGGTTGTTTAAAATGAAGATGTGAATTGACAATGTAGCACATTGTACAGGTCCCCCAATGAGTGCAAAGTGCCTTCATGATACTTTAATTGGGTCACTGGCCTGGTCTGACTTATCTGCAATTCAGGGGTTCTATTTATTTAAAAGCTCCCTTCAAATTTCTTATACACTAGGTCAGCTAAGGCAGACAATACTTTTAGAAAGGTGGGAAGGGAAGGGTGCCATATTAAATGTGGAGTGGTTCTGATGGGTGTTGCTAAAATAAACATGAATTTTACAAATATGCGTGGCTTGAAGATTTTTAACCTAGAGTACTGGATAAATAGGATAAAATCTCTTGCTGTAAATATCTTTTGATTTTCTTAAAATTATAAATCATCTCAAGCCCCTAGCTGTTATTTTTGTGAGCTCACATAACTGATGATGATGAGATGACCTGCTAGCATGAGAGCAAAAGTAGAACTGGAATTTGTAAAAATGACAAGGTTGACCTAAAAAAATGAGTGAGCCATCTGGTCAACATCCACATCGCAGCAAACACTGTTTCCTCACTGGTAGGGACTGCATCTTAAGTTTTTTAAGATTAGACATTAGACACAAAGCAAACAAGGAACTTCATAAATAATTACCAAAATAGTCCAAAAAGTAAGTGGGCAGCATCATTATTACAACATTTAAAAGGCATACTCGGGCATTTCATTTCAAAAAATTGCCTTCTAAATCGCAGACAGGTAGTTGTTTAGTCTAGTCCTATGTAATGCTGTAGTTATCCAGGGAGGCAGTTTGTTAATAAACAGTGCTGTGCTGGTAAGCTAGAAAGACAGAAAGGGAAAAAGAAAGGCAGCAGAGGAGGGACCCTCCCGATTTATAGCATAGGCCAATTTCTGTGGTGTAAATAACTTATGCTACACTTAGGCTGCCATGTGTTTGACAGGAGACTTCCAGAGTTCTCGAGTATTTCCCAGTTGTCTTCAACAATCACTCTTCTTCGGCTTTTATTCACACAGTGTTGAGTTTGAGGAATGGCTGCATTTACCAACTGTTGAAGTTCTAAAAAATTGTTTAGCCTCTCTGAGTTCCATCTTCTAAAATTAAGAGTTCATATAGTCAGATATCCCTTATGCTCTCTGCACAATGGAGAGTGTTTAAAGGATTAAATTTAGCTATGCTTGGTATAGTATAAGATAGGTTTGCTTTCTCTTTTTTCAAACTATGTATTTGAGAGGGTGAGGGTGGGAGGAAGGGAGAGATTGGGGTTTGGAGGAGAGAGTAATAAAGATTTTCCATCATCTTGTTCGCTCGCCAGATACTTGCAATGGCCTAAAGCCCAGAGCAGGGTCTGGGTCCCTGTGTGGGTGGCAGGGACCATCTGTGTGTCTGGGGTGTGTTTTAGGAGCTAACGTTGGGATCAGAGGTGAGACTCACGCCTGTGCCCCATGACGGGGGATGTCCGCATCCCACATCAACTTAATTGCCATGCTGAATGCCTGCTTTGTTTTTGGACTTCATTTACTTATTTATAATAAGGATCCTAATCCAGCTCACACATGGTTACTTTTGATGCACAACTAGTGTTTTACCATTTATGGGAAATATTTCATAGCTCTCTTAGATAGCAATTACCATTCTCTTTTGTCCCCTAGTGCTTTATGCACAAGTTTCTATCTTTGCAGGTCTTTAGTTTCACAGAATATATTGGGATTCATGTCCTAAAATCATGATTATTTCATTTGCGTCTCTGGGTTTCCTGCTCTTGGATATGTGATGAGAACTCAATGACTTTTGTTGATTGAATTAATATTATCATTAAGACAGACTATGACTGTGATCACGAAGCTGATCAGACATTGGTTGGAATGTTTATTTCAATTAAACAGGATTATCCAATTTTTTGCTACTGTGTAATCTTTGAACTACAAGTTGTCAGGCCAAAGCCTGACAAAATACATTTATTTCTCCAACCAATAGTTAACTAAATGAATGTCTACTGTATGTCAGGAATTGGCAATATAGTACCCAAGACAGCTTTTTGTCTGAACTCAAGAACTTGTATTCTAAATGAATCACTAAGCAGATAATGACACAAACAATTCACTGAGGATTATAACAATTCCTCTGATTGAAGAAAACAAGGTGCTGTGAGAGTGGTTTCCTTAAGGGTTCAGAGAAAGGTTCTTGGAGGAAGAATAAAGATTAAACTGAGTTCTAAAGCATATGTAGGAATTATTTGAGGAGTGGAAAAACAGTATTTCAAGTGGAGGACACTATGAGCTAGCTGAGGAGACTGAGAAGGCCCAGAAACCTGGAAGAAAATCAGGAGAATTTATGGAAACGTGGAAGCCAAGAGATGTGGCAGCTTAAAAAAGGATAGGGGGACTAAGTGTAGCGTGAGATAAGATGTCAGCTGTAAAGAGGACTTCGTGTCCACTGAATCTAGTGACAGTGGCCATTTTGCAGGATAGATTCAGTTATTGAGTCCCTGAACTACAGAATTTTGGGCTCCCCTCTTTTTTGAAGATGAAGAATACAAAATTAAAGCTGTAAAATTAGGCAAAAAGGTGAATTCTTATTTAGGTTGATAAAATGAAATCATCTCCAAACTTGGCATTTTGGATTGCAGACACCTCAGTCTGGTAAAATCTGCTATGCAAATATGCCAGAGCCCCCAAAATTCTAAAACATTTCTGATTCCAAGCATTTTGATATTCAGCCTATATTTGGAATTCCAGGTCTTCCATTCGCCATGAAATTTCTTTAGGCCATTGGTTAGAAATGTTTCTTGATTGAAAGCCAGCTCTTCCTCCCTCCCTAAAACACTCCTTGAGCCCCCACTCTAACAGGGCTTATGCAAGAGTGGGATCTGAAGTTCTGGCTTCCTTGGCACCATCTCCCACTGATTCCTGGTGGCTGCAGGGAACAGTTTTGTAGTCGTGGAGTTCACAAAAGTCATCATGTTGATAAGTGAGTGGGAGGTGAACTGAGTGGAGAAAGAATAGGGGCAACTTTTTGAAGGAGTTTGGGTGTAAGTGGAAGAAAGTTTGGTAGCTGAAGGTGCATGTAGTAGGGACAAGGCAGGAATTTGGAAAGGTTCAGTTTGAGAGGTTTTTTTGTTTGTTTGTTGCTGCTGCTGTTTGAAATGAATCCTTCAAATAATTGAAGATGAGGGAAGAAATGAAATCCAGGGAACAGGCAGAGAGACAAGTCTTTGGATGCAGGAATAAGACTTCATATAGTAATATAGGAGAGAAGAAAGAAAGTGTGGTCAAGGCAAGCAAGATTTGGTAGTAGAAAAATTATATTTATTTTCTCCTTTCAAAATTAGCTTATTGGGCCTGGCATGATTAACCTTTTGGCTAAATCCTCAGCTAGCATGTGCCAGGATCCCATATGGGTGCCAGTTTGTGTCCTAGCTGTTCCACTTTTCACCCAGACACCTGCTTGTGGCCTGGGAAAGCAGTAGAGGATGGCCTAAAGCCTTGGGCCTCTGCACCCATGTGGGAGACCTAGAGCAACCTCCTGGCTCCTGACTTCGGATTAGCTAAGCTCTGGCTGGCCATTGCAGCCACATGGGGAGTAGACTAACAGACAAATATTTTGCTCTGTCTCTCCTATCTAAACCTTCCTTTCCAAGACAAAGTTTTAAAAAATACCCGGGAAAGATAAAAACTGGTTATTCAAAAGGCAGAGTGAGAGAGAAGGAACTGAGGGAGAATATAAAGAAGGAGAAAAAGACGCGCACACAGAATATGACTGGGCAAGAAAATGAGAGCAAATAAATATAAATCTCTTCTATCTGCTGATGCATTGCCCAAATTTCTGCAACAACCAGGGTTGCACCTGGCTGCATCCAAGGGACAGGAACTCTGGGTTTGCTCTGTGGATAACAGACTCAAGTACTGAAGCCATTACCTGCTGTCCTGTATGTGCCTTAGCAAAAAGATCAGAAATGGAGTAGACAGGACTTGAACCAGGCATTCCAATATGGAATGTAGGTATCTGAAACAACAGTTTAATTTGCTGTGCCACAAACCCACTTCCATATTTATTTTCTTAACAAATTATGTGGTGAAGTCATCACATAAGATATGGATGGAGAATATGAAGAAAGGGAAGGGATGTGGGAAAATGAGGTTTTAAATTGTGGCTTTATACTACGGGAAAGAAGATTTAGTAGAGAATTGGAATAGGCCCAGTAGGTAACATTTCACATGAGAATTGTAGTCTAGAATTTAACATAGCAATCTGCCCATTTTTATGATCTTTTTGCAACAATGTGGAAATACTCTGGTGTAGAAGTGTTAGATTTATCCAGCCTTTTTTCCCCCGAATAAATATGGAAGGAAAAAGTTCAGACTGTGATGCACCTTAGAAGAAGCATGACACATACTGAAACATAGTAGGCTCAATAGGTTTGGGGTTTGAGGAAATCCAAAAACTATTGCAGTGGGAGCAGTTGAGTAGGGTCACACTGGCCAAGCTGGTGTCACTCAGTCTCTGACTGCGCTGGCTTGTAACAGCTTGATCCTTCTCATGTTACTGATACCAGATGAAAGTGTTCTAGGAAGCCTCCAATAAACACATGATAAAGAGCCTGCTTGAAATTCCAAGGTTGTTTAGCTTGTGATCCTGGCCTGTCTGGGTTGCATGTGGGGTAACAGAGGGTCCACCAAAGGGTCTGAGACTCATGTGATGGGGGGATGTACTTTATCCTAAAGAAAGGGCAGTGTGGGTGCAGTGGCATGGTCCAGCCCAAGTGCATGGGTAGTGAAGAGGTGCTTCAATTTCAGCATAGTCATCATGGCCCAGCTCCAAGAACGTCTCCTTGAGTTAGAGTTAGAGGAGAAGATTCTGCAATCAGGAATGGGTTCAAATGAAGAATACTGTTTGCTAAAATCTCTGAGAAAACTGTGGATATAAGGCAGGGCATTTGTATGTTAAGGAGCATAGCACAGTGGGATAAATGTTACCTTTCATAATAAATTATGAAAGCAACACGATTATTACTACATCAACTTGAATTGTTATGGCAGTCGTTCAAGTAATGAAGTTTCTATAATTACAGGTGGGGAATGAACCATAGAAGGATTTTGTTGTCATTGTGACCCTATTTTATACCATAATTGTTACGGTCTGGCCCATCATATGTTCTTGTTAATGCACATTTCTGGGGTGAAAATAACTGACAGCTTTGTGGATAAATACCAACGTGATAGAGGCCCAGTGATCTCTGGAGAACCTCAGCATCATATAGCAAAAATTTTCCCATAGTAAGAACCAAAAATTCAGCTTATAAAAAAAAAAACAACACAGGAAAACCATGAAAGGAAAAACCAAGCGGATTGGTTTGGTTGTCATTTTTAGAGGGAGCTCTGTAATTTGTGAGAATTCTTGCAGGTCTTGGCAACTTGACCCAATTTTATTGTTAGCATGAAAGGATTAATGTATTAGAGATCGCAGGTAACCATTTAAGAGGTGCTTGTTATTTACTTTTTTATAAGTATGTAAAAATGTAAACAAGATGTCTGTTTTACCAAAAACATCACACCAAGAAACTCCTCAAAACACTATCAAAGTTCCCCATCTCTGTTCACTCATTGCTGCTCAGTGTGCTATGGCAACAGGGATTCTTCAATCTAGTCAGATTCCTTTCATTTTGCAAGTGATTGCACCAAGGCTGAGCAGGATCAATGAGTTACTAATACAAAATCTAGAGCTCAGCTTTCTGTACTCCTTCCTTAGGAGGCTACTCACATACTCTTCAAAAGAAACTCCCTTTCAGGAGATGGCCAGAGGGACAGGTTCACCAGGTGAGCAGGTGCAGAGCACAAACTGTCCAAGAAGTGAATGTGCCTGTGTATCTGAAACAAAGGAGCCAACTTTTCCTTCCTAGGTGAGCTTAGTTCACTGAATGGTCTAACTTAGAACAAAAAAAATCCTTGGGTGTTTGGATGTGCGCCAGGCCCTTACCTGTAGCTGGGCTGTTGCTGCAAGCATCTTCTGCCTGGTTTGCAACACTGTGGATGAGGACATGGAGATAGGTATGCTTTGCCTTAACCACCTTATGTCTTCCCACATACAAGACAGCTGCAAAAGAAGTCACAAGGTCATATCATCATCTAAGCCAGTACATGATTTAGGTTGTGGCATCAAAGCAAAAGCAGGGAGAAGGAAACCCGACCCCTGATGTTTGTTCCCCAGTCCATTTTCAGATACATGCGAAACAACTTTTTGATCTCTGTCCAATTGGAAAAAGATCTGAATGTTAATGAAACAGTCAGATCCACATTTTAGTCTTTGCCAAATGATCCCATAATTCAAGAATAGTGGAGACACAATCTGACAGGATGCAAGCTTCTTTGCTTTGAAAATGCAGTGTAGACACTATGTAGGCATTTTTTAATGACACAGGGCATATTAAGGCTGAAAGGGTCCTTGGAGACAATTTACTTCCACCCCAGGACTCTGACCGCTGGAGACCACTCAGCTAAAGTTTCGGGGATTTATGTGCAGTAACATGGCAATGAAGTGGGAAAAATGAAATCAGAACTCTGTATACCTTTGTGAACCACAGAAAATCTTGCATAATGGAACTGGTGTGAGAGTCATCTATTTCAACGATTGGTATTTGATCTTCATTGGTGACCAACATATTGTCTTTGTAATAAAATATAACAGCTATGTAGAGTCCTCTAAAAAGAAACAAAGGAGAAATATCTTTAGTCTCTTTTATCAAGTTTGACTTTTGGCAGAAATTTCTCTTGGATATGATAATGATGAATCTAAAATCTATCTAGCACCATTTTCCTGCTGAGTATCACAAGTTCACTCCTAAAACTCAGAGAAATTATCTTGCCCAAATTTTCAGGCAAAAAGTGAGTTTCATTCTTGTAACGACAAGAAGACTTCTTCCAAGTTTCTTCTCAGAACCAATATAAGCTAATTCCTGAGAAGACTTTCTGAAAAGAGTAAGCATGTCCCACCGTTTTAAAGTCTTCACAAACTTGTTTGAGGAATGGAAAAGGTGTTTCAGGCTCCTTGAAACTGATTGCTTGCGGCCTGTGGTTTGTAATTTTGAGCTTTCTGGAACAGAGAAAAGAAAATACAGTGTGAATTCCATTTGGCAGCTGAATACTCTCAATTTCTTCCTGCCTTTCTGTCCTCTCTTTTTCTCTCTCTTGACCTCTCTGTCAAGAGAGGAATTCAGTTCACATATTCTTATTGAAAAAATTCTTAGATTTTGAAATACTAGTAGATTAAATTGATGAACAGCTACTTGAAAATAATGGTGATGAGCAGTACAACTCCACAGATAAAATACAGTTGTTTATTTTTTAAATATTCTTGGGATATATAGTTTATTACTAGGTGATATAAAAAGGGAATCACTTGCCTTCTCAATGCTGACAAGACTATCCTTGTTAGTCTCTACATTTGTAGTATTCATTGAATTTTAAGTTATAAAAATAATCACATCACAGTTTGGAGAATAGAACAGAACCTAACACATTATCCCCATCCTATCACTTCTATATGACCAGGGCTTTTATTTTGGGGCCATTTTCTTCCAGTATATAAATTTGCTTATACACATCCTTGTGGAAACATATAGGGTGAGAATCCTTATTATGGCTTCTGTGCTGCAGTTTTCTTCTGGATTCAGGGCTTGAAAGCAAAGGTTCATTTTCTGTACTCTGAATGCAGTTGTCCCCCCAGTTACAGACAAGACATACATTAGGCAGGGCTTGAGTGAATGTTGTTTCACAAGTTGACTAATTGAGTGATAACTGAAACTCAACCTTTTTTGATATCACTATGATGACTTCTAAAGTTGACTTCTTTATAATTCACTCTGTATGCCAGGAAATTTAACATTTTTTTTTTCATCCCAGTATTGAGCATGCAAATTAACTGTGACCAACAAACTCTAGGAATTAGGGTTTGGTATACCTTCTCTATGGGGTATTTGGTAAGAGAACGGATGTTCTTTTTCCCTTTTCCTTTCCTTTGTTTTAGATTTTTATTTTTTGTTTATTTGAAAGGCAGAGTCACAGAGAGGAGGACAGAGAACCCATTGGCTCACTCTCCAGATAGCTACAACGGCCAAGGCTGGACCAGAGCCAGAACTCTTGGGGGAGCTTTCTCTAGGTCTCTCATGAAGGTGCAGTGGCCCAAATACCATCTTCCATTTTTTTTCCCCAAGCACATTAGCAGAGATCTGGACCAAACTTAGGGCAATTGGGATTCGAACCTGGACCCATTTGGGTTACCTGTGTCACAGGTGGGGGCTTAACTTACAATGCACAATGCCAGCCCTGGCATAATCTATTGTTACTTTTGTGTTTGGAATGTGTTGTGCAGTTAGAGTACTTCAAGGCTCAATACATTTATACTTTAATTCTGGGATATATCCGTATGATCAGTATATGCAGCAGTGAGGAGTGGTGTCATTCTCCATCTGGAAAAACAGTGGAAGAAAAACATGCGAGTGTTCAAGGGACCTGCGGTGTGCTGAGTGAATGTAATTAATTATCCACTTTAATGCTTATGATGATTCTGCAGCTTAGGTATTATTATCCTGATTTTTCTGATGAAGAGGTTATGGCTCGAGGTTAAATTATTTTTCCTAGGATCATACAGCTAATAAATGGTAAAACAAGGTCTTAAACTACTGTTTTTTGTATTGTGAAATTTGCACAGGTATGTATCTCCAGTGAACCACATAATCTCAATATATTTGAGTGTTTTATTACTTTCTTTTTAATCTTTTAAAGATTTATTTTTATTGGAAAGGCAGATCAGATTTACAGAGAGAAGGAGAGATGGAGAGAAAGATCATCCAGGTACTGGTTCACTCCCCAAGTGGCCACAACTGCTGGAAGTGAGCCAGTCCAAAGCTTGGAGCTTCTTCCAAGTCTCTCAGATGGGTGTAGGGTCTCAAGGCTCTGGTACATCCTCCACTACTTTCTCAGGCCACAAGCAGGAAGCTGAATGGAAAGTGGAGTAGTCAGGACACGAACGTGCATCTATCTGGGATCCTGGAGTTTGCAAGGTGAGGATTTAGCCATTGAGTCATTGTGTCAGGCCCTGTAGTTGAGTATTTTAAAGGATAATTTTGTTGTTCTTTGTAAATACTTTAATATCATTTAAGCAGTAAAGGATAGAATCTATAGAACCATTCCCTTCTTGTGAGTTTCTTTTACCATGGCATTTTATAGGTCAGTTTGTGACCTCACTAACTCTATGAAAAATGTTCTATAGGTCTAAAACGTTCGTAAAATGCTTAACTTATTCACTACATCACTTCAATTAGCATTTTTAACACTCTGGTGTCCATTTTACATTCCTGAGGGATCAGGAATGAAGCTCTTTATAATTTCCAAACTTGTCTGACAGGAGAAATTTTTACAGCTGAGCAATTTATTGGTTCATTGTTCTTTGCAGCAGAGTTGGGTATTGTTTACATCAACAGAGTACATTTCAATATAAAAATAATTTTCTTGGGTGGGCACATAGCCTGGTGGTTAGAGGGCTGATTAGGACTTTGGTGTTCTATATCTGAGGTGTTTGATTCCCAACCCTGACTTCTGACACCAGCTTTTTGCTGATATAAACCCTGGGAGGCAGGAGTAACTGTTTTTTTCTAGGAATGTGGGATACCGAGATGGAGTTCCTGGCTCCTGGTTTCTCCCTGGTTATTGTGGGGTTTTGGGGGTGGGTGGATGGATAGGATATCTCTTCCACTGTGCTTCTGTTTCCTAAATAAATTTTGTAAATCCTCTTTGGAATTTTTTTTTTTGTTATATCTTTTCTGATACTGTGTAGATTATATGGAAGTAAAGTACACATATGACAAAACTGGATGGGAACTCTTAAAAATAAGTGAGATTTCTAGATGATCATTTGACGATCAGACAGTAATCTGGTATCACAGGGCAGAGAATGTGGGTCTTCAGATAATACACTGAGAAATTCCTCATTAAGTAATTATAGTTTTCACTGTTGGATAAAGTGAACCACAAAACAAGTGCTTGATGAATTGCAAAGACATATCTGTCTGTTTAACATCCTACTGCCATAAAGGAACCAATAGGGAGGGGAGCAACGGTGATAGAAGGGAAAGGAACCCACATAATATCCAGGCTAGTGTGCTTTAGTCAGGGTGGGATGCTTAAAGTCCTAAACTGGGTACGGTTATACTAGAGGTCTGGGAATGAAATTTTCACTTGGGTCTCCTTTTGCTTATTAGGGACGTATTTACATCTCCTAATGAACAACTCATTAGAAGAACGTTGTTTTCTTGCAAACACTTGTCCTCATTTCTAGCTGCACTGAATGTTTCTGAAGGACTCTGTTTTCACGGCTATGAGTTAACTGTGAACAACTTGTTAATGCTAGTGTGGTTTCTTTGTATCAAACTCATACTCAGCATCTCTTTAGTTTCAATGGTGGGTTTTTTTTTTTTTTAATCCAGCTGGCTCAACAGTGCTTTGAATCTAGAGAGCATAATATAGTTGGAGTTTTGATGGGAGCATGGAAAATGAAAACTTTATGGAAGTTTTAATTCTCCAAATAAAACTAAGTGCTTCTTCCACGAATCATTACACAAGTCAGAAACCTGACCCTGTCGCATTTGACAACCCAAGTATAAGAGAAGCTTTTAAAAGCTTCTTTAAAAGCTTCATGGAGATTCTCTGCATGTAGTTGGCGAAAGGCTAGAGAAGGCATGCTGCATTTTACCCCAAGCAGTGGGACAGAGGAAGATTAGACTTGAGGGTGAGATTAGAGTTCAGTGCCTAGTCTTGATGTGTAGGGGTGGGAGACAAAAATGAGGTGTGTCAGGGAGACTGGGCTTGGAATCAGAAAATCCAGGTTGGAGTCTGGAGTCTGGAGTCTTTTTCTGGCGTTGCGACCTTCAGTAAGTTATTCAGCTTCAGAGAGAACTGCCAAATTGAGGATGAAAGAGATATTGGATCTGAAATTGTATTGTAAAATATATTATAAATACATATGAAGGCTTACTATTGTTTTTATGATTGAGGGATGCTCAAGGAATTCTTGGAGGTGAAATGTTTGAGGGCTAATATCCCCAAAGACCCAGCGCTGTCCAGGAATCTTGTGAAAGGATAATACAAAGGAACTACTCCATCTGTAATTTTTCTGCCTGATTCCAAAATGTTACTTATTTGTTTATACACATACATATATACACACACACACAGAGAAAGTGAGAATGGGAGGGAATGAGTGGGAAATCTCTTGTAAGGGTTAAAGCAAGATAGTGCTGTAAAGTGATTCCAGATGTACAAATATTAATATCTCTTTTTCTCTGATGAATGAGAAGGTATGACCCAGCTCAGAAACTGCTAAAATTACCGGCGCCACCGAGACCTCAGCTGATGGCCCAGTACAGATTTTTATCCTTACCCCGGCAACTGAAATGCTGATGAAGGGCTCGGACCTGCTGCAGCAGACCTTCCAAAACTTCACTCTGTCCCTTGTGTCTGGGCTCTCTGTCGTCATAGTCTTTCCAGTCTATTGAACAAAAGAAACAAACAGAGGGAAATTTTAAAGCAGGGGAGGCCTCTTTCGTGTGCTGCCTAAGGAGCCGGAGTGTTGCTCCTCCAACCCACAGGCTCCACGGATGGGCATCCAGCACACGCAGGGCTTGGTGGCAGTGCCAGGGATTTGGAAGTTGCTATTGTTTAGAGCCCTGTATAAAATAGTAATTGTGGTTGATTTCTTGGGTAGTTTTGGGGCAAGAAAAAATGGTAATTGAAATCCAAAAGAAAATACGAACTTGGGAGTCCAGTCCTCTTCTCTCTGCCCCTCCCCTGACTTTGCAGTATCTCTTGTCCTAAGTTCCCCTTCAGTCTCTAATGCGCACCCTGAGTCTCAATTGGATTTACATGGTAGGAAAGAAAGAGGTGGGAATGTGCAGACTAGATGAAATCCACAGCCCCAATGCTTTTATTGTAGGTTTCACACTTTTGGCCAAATTGACATTTCTTTCCAAGGAAAGAGTCCTTGTCAGATGCCAAGAAATGGAAATCTACATTTTGCTCTAATGAATGTCTGCTTTGGTTAGCTGGCACAGCAACCCCTGTACATACTCTGAGCCACCAACCACCCTGTCTGCTCAGTCTCTAAATATACAGTATTAGCTTACATGGCAAATTTAAATTGCAATACCCACTGAGATTTTTCTCTCCCTTCTATTTTCATTCCATTTGGCTATAATGATATCAAGAGTAATAACCCATATGGGACTAATGTCAAGATTGTAATTCTGCTGTCTCCAACTATTGAATTTTTTTTTTCAGCAGGTCAGTCATTTTACTGTCCATCTCTTCTTCCCTCTGTTTTCTTTGTCCCAGTTTTTTTTTACATGCTTTTTAAAATAGCAACTTTAAATGCTTTCTTTTTGTTGAAATACTTTATCTAAAAGATGCTAATCCTTCTTCCTGAGAAAAGCCACATAGTTGACGAGTGTATCTTGCACTTAAAGTCTAGTTGAACAAGTTTCATATTCCCTCCTCAACAGATTTATTTTCAGATGGGGTCTACTGCCTTCGGAAATGGAAGCAAATGTCATGATTTCTAAAAGCCCAGGGTTATAGCACAGTTAGAGGGACACACGCGTTGGAGCCAAAGCTGGGTGTGGCTCCGGGCTCTTCTCACTGCTCCCTTAGTGTCTTTAGGCAAGCTGCCTGCATTGATAGGACCTCTGCTGCCTAGCTGGAAAATTATTATGGCATCGACTTTGCAGGATATTTGTGAGGATTAAGTGAAGGATCTGTTAAGTGTCAGACACAGTTCCTATTCCGTATCAAGTATTCTATAAATACTGTCTTAAAATGAAGGGAATCCATGATAGAAACAACTTTTCTTACCTCATTAGATGATTGCCTGTGAAGATTCCCTAATTCTTCTGAGATTTCATGTTTCTTTCCCTCCCTCTTTTTTTCTTTCCCTGTTCCCTTTTCTGTATGGCCTATCAGAAGACTAAGACCCTGAGACAAGCGTTGCAGTACTATGTTTTTTCAGTTTGTTGGTGGCATAGCCAGGACTATAACTTCGTCTCATGACCATTCCCATAGTACTCCTTTTCATTATATCACCAACAGGTTTTTTTTTTTTTTTTTCTTCTGGGAAGAAAGATCAGCACTTGGTTAGAGTCTGTGTGGGATGGCTTTGTAGTGGCCAGCTCTGGACACAGGGACATGGTTTATCTGTCCCTGTGGGTAAGAACTGGACTTCACTTCTTTTTGCTTCAGTTTTCTTCTACACTTGATCTTGGGCAAAAGGCCGAGAAGCAATTCGGTTTTCTTCTTTGTAAAATGACTTGTTTCCAATTTATTTTTAGGTTATGTGAGAATTCAAAGGCTAAATAAAATATCATCCTGGGTGCATAGGAGACACTTGTTAAATGTTGGGGAGGGATTGTGAATAGAAGTGTGATAGTATGAGGGATAGAGGAGTTTTGACCGATTCAAACATTTAGGTAAATTAACTGTCAGTGGCCCTTTAATTACTTGTAGTGACCCTGCCATCCAGGCACAGTGAGGATCGTATTGCTGATGTGGAGTCCCAAGGGCCACTGTGAATTTGTTCTTGAAGTCGGATGAGTTTTCCTGACAAGATGAACAAAGCTGAGCGTTTGCATTAGACTCCTGAGTGGCTGGATTCTTATGTGGGCTGGAACATGCTAATGTATTCTAATAAGTGTTAATGATGCTGTCAATGCAAGGGCAGATGAAATGGGTCTGATTCTTTGAGCTGAGCACCATTACATCAGAGGTGAGCTTGATCTGATGACTTTATGATACATTAGAAAATTGCTAATGCTAAATTGCAGCCCAAGTGAGCACTGGATGCAATGCCAAGGTTTTTGGAAAGAATTAGTTTTTCTCATAGATGTTTGGAAGGTTCTGGCGACTACATAAAATAGACTTTAGGGATGAGGGAGAAAATTGAAAATATATTAAGAAATCAGGAACTTGACAGGAATAAACTGGGCATGGCAAGGAAAGAGCAGATTTTGCCACATAATACAGTTCCCTGTTCTGGTAATGAGACACTTGAGTTGCTGCAGAACACAGAACTTAAATTCACAGGCAGTATCAGGGTTTTCCTCATAACTCACAAAGCCTGTCTGGGTCCTTTTCTCTTATTTTGTACTATGCCATATAACATAAGTCTATAAAAACACATTAAGGCCTTTTGTAAAAATATAAAAAAAAAAGTTTTATAGCTTTCTGGAACATATTACCAAATTTCCAATTACTCTGTCATGTTAGGATACATTGTCCTCTAGTGAATACCTGGATACTGACAAGTTACATCACCATGTCATACCCTGTTTATAAATAGAACCGGAGTGTTTTTAGCTTGTTCTTTCCAAGTGATACTGCCTGTCTGCAGCAACTGCAGCCACGTGTTGGGATTTCAGGTTTTTAGCCTGACACTCTTCCTAATCAAACATAGCATTTCAGAAAATGTTGCTATTTGAAATATTGATTACCAGTTAATATATATTCACCTTTCCACCACCCCAGCATTCACATTGATACCTTTGTTACACGTTTGTCAGCTTCATGGGGAAGAGGGTTCACCATTGTCCCCTTGAGCCCCTGAGCACCTCCCTGCGTGGGAGTGACTTCTTTGGTATCTTAATCTTATAATTCCTAGATACATGGTGGTGGGGAGAAGGAAATGTTTCTTCTGAAGGCAGTTGAAACGGTATCACAACTTGTGCAGCAGTCTGCCATTTCAAAAGAGGCATTTTTTAAGCTATCATATTGGTGACTTTTTTTTTTTTTACAAAGAAAACATGTATTTTAGACCACTTGGCTCATTCCATTGCAGAAACTTTCATGTGGCTAGATTATTGATCTTTAAGTAACCAGAAGTCTTGGTTGGATTTCTCGGTCACCACTATAATATCACAAGTTACCTGTGCAGCAGAATGTTAGCATGGAAGCCTGCCTTCCTACGATATAGGAGAACCAAGATTTGTTAGCTTTCCTGATTGCATTGAAAGCTGTGTGGATGTGTCTACTGGTTGCATGGAAGGGAAGGTGAGAGCTAAAATGGGCTGTGTCCTTTGGGGCAAGCACTCCCACAGTGTCATCTCATTGTATTATCACAAAAGTCCCTTTGAAAGGTTATGATTAGACCCATTGTACAGATGGTAAATTGAAGCACAGAGAGCTTAACCAACTTTTTAAGGCTACATAACTGGTGAAAGATAGGAGTATTACATCTGGTCTTTTCAGGTTCCAGATTTTAATTTAAATCCACTGAGCTGTTTGCTCAGGGATATACATATATAAATATGTAATATATATTTATATATATAATATATATTATATATGCAGTATATATTATATATATTTATATAATATATATTATATAAATATCTATATTTTAAAAATATATATTTGCAGACATATATAAATATATATTTATATATATCAGGGATATGTATATAAATATATATGTTTATATATATTTTATCTGTAAATATATATATTTACAAAAAATATATATTAAAAATATATTTTTTTGCAGAGGAAAGCCCTGGGAAGGTCTTGTGGGTCAACAAGCAGCAGGGAAAGGGGAAGTCAGTGGGACCCTGAGGACAGAGTTGGCCTTGGAGCCTTTTGCCATGCTGAAGAAAGTTCACAGCCAGCACCTACTAGAAGGAGAGGCATACGCCGGTGTCGTGGGTTGAGCAGGTCCCCATCCTTTCATGTTGTAAGCTGAGACTTGAACAAAGTACTGTTGGCCCTGTGGAAGATGGAAATAGATGATGCATCAGGCAATTCCTTTGAATCACTTTTATCACACAAGCAGATCTCTGGTTAACTCATTCATCCCTTCGGAATTCCCTGCCGTCCTTGAGCTTTCTGACTTTGACTATTATGCTTGTATTTTTATAGTGCATATATTTAAAGTAACCTCTTAATTTCTATATACCTTTCTTTGTATTCACAATATCACAATTACTTCTTCAGATCCCTTCTTCCCTCCCCCACCCCATCAAAAAAACCTCCACACATATTGATATTTTAAAATCATGCAGTTTACAAGGCTTACCCAAAATACTAATTCTCTATTCTTTTTTTTCCTCCTCATTTTCCTCCCCAATGCCCCCAGAAGGAACAACTATTTTCTAGTTCATCAGTGCTTAGAGAAGTGACAGGTTATTTTCAAGTTAGTCCCATAAAGACCCAATTCATCTTATTATGTTTTTATCTGAGAGACAGAGACAGAAATGAATATCTACTGTCTACTGAATCCCTTCCCAGATGCCTGCAGTAGCTGGTGCTGGGTCAGGCTCAGGCCACACGCTGGGGATTCGACCTGCATTTCTCACTTGGCTGGCAGGGATCCAGCTACTTGGGCCGTTACCTGTTCCTCCTTGAGCACACGTTAGCAGGATGAAAGAATTGGGAATAGAACCAGGAGTGAAATCCATGTACTCCAAAATGGAATGCAGGCATCCTAAGTGGCATTTTGACCTCTGGGTCAAATACCTACCCTACAATCTGCTTCAGAGTTCTTCACTGTGAGCTGTATGGTACTTGCTGTGAGCAAATCCTTCATTGGCAAGCAATTAGATTGTTTCCACATTTTCTGCCACAGTATATAATGTGATAAATGTCCTTCACTGATCTGTTAGGACATGTTTTAATGAACTCTTAGATGTGACTTCAATTTTAAAGTCCTTCTTGAAACCTCTGCTTATATCTTTATATTTTTATGATATTAGGAATTAAGGAATTGTGTTTGCTGATAAATGTTTTGCATGATTTCATATTTTGCTTTGAGCACTCTTTTTGATGAACATAAAGGGGCATTTGAGAAACCAACAGTTGTAACATTGCTTGCACAAGTTGTAAAATGGTGTTTGAAGTTAAGCCTGTGATTATAGAGGGTATTGAAATTATCTCTTTGCAAAAATTAGGAAATAAAAGGAAGGAAGGAGGGAGATAGATGGAGGGAAGGATGCTTATCATCTTAGAACTAAGTGTACCTGTGAAACTCAGTAAATATGTTCTCATATTAATAAAGTTTTTAAAAGTAGCATATCATTGTAGAACCTCTTGTGGAGATTTAATAGTGTTGGCATTGCCATATTATGAAGACATTTTTTTAATTTTAAAATAGATTTCTATGTACCCTAAGGTTACAGAATGAATGTAGGAGTATAAATCTACTTCCAGGCTTTCATATTATTAGGAATAATGTCTGCCTTGTGGTCATTGGATGGCCAAGTGGAACAACTTAATCCCTATAGAAATTACTTCAGATATTAGAGCAAATCTCAGTGGAGGGTTTTCCATTTCTATCGCTCTATCAGTTTTTCTTTTAAGCAATGGAAACTCCCCAGGGTTCCTTCTGGCTCCCTTCCACCCTGTGAGCCAAGTGGCTGGCATCGGTCCTCTGCTGATAGCATCTCTGGGGCCCACCCACCTAGGGATTTATTTGCTCTGGTAATCCACAGCTCTGGTCCCTGGGGTAGACATGTGATTATGACCAAAAGGCAGGATTCTGTGGTGGTGACCCAACCACCAGGAATTCTATTAGAAGAAGCTATTTCAAACCTAAAAAGATGCAACCTCATATAGTTTTTTAAATGCTTAGTTTCACTATTATATTGTGGCAAATAACTTTTAATTGACTGACTTTTAAGAAAATAAGAAAATGGTCTGTCAATCCCAAGTAAAGACTTTAAGATACCTGAATTAGACCAAGACTATGAAACTTTGTTGACCCTAAAAAGATTTTGATTAAAAATTTTAATTTTCCTTCTGTGTCCTAATTGAGGAAATACATGGCTTGTTTCAGTTTGAACTGATTGTTAGATGTTCTTGCTCTTTGCATTTCAATTTCAACTGCATGGGACATAGTTCCTTCATAATTAATGCTTGAGTTTAGATTACTTAAATAAGCATAGGTTATTCTAGTTTCATTCACAGTTTAAATTGGTTTAAGTTATTCTTTTTTTTTATAGAGCAGATTTAGATAATTTTCTTGTTCATGTAAGGAGATATTCTCACAGGAAATTGTGTGACTCTAATTGATGACTGATCTCAGACAAGGATGTAGGGTATCAGTCAAGAGGTAGACAAGACTGCTATTTTCACCATCAGGGAATCAACATGGGATCTCTCTAAGCCTTTGATCCTCCTGACGATTAGATTGTGATGCAGGCTGCAGCATCTTTCAAGGTTTGCATGAGGCATTTTCTCATCTCCTTAGCACATGGCAGCTTATGAAGTGGTTCATGCAGTTTACTTACTCCTTTGTGAAATTCAGATTATGAGTATCAGACATATCATGCTTAACGAGTGACGGTTGTTACAGGAGGACTGAATGTTTCCCAGAGAAGGCATCTACTGCCCACAACCCAGAACCACATTGGCAATGATGTGGTGGTTGTGCCTTTTTGAGAATTATTTACCATTGTTAGTCCTGTGATCGTGCATCTCAGGTTCTGTAGGTTGTCCATGATGAGTTCTCCAGCCAGTGGGGAAAAGTCTTTAGATATGCTCCATTCCACTGGAAGGACAGGGAGAGAGAGCAAGAGGAAGATGGAGAATTTAGTCTTACATGCGTGGTGGATGCTGGATCCATAAGCTCCAGGGGTGGGGGTCCAGAGGGGTCCTGGGTCTCCTGGCCCAGGTCACTGGACCTACCTGTGTGGTGCATGCCAGGTCCATGAGCCCTGGGGGTTGGAGGATGCCGGGGGGGGGGGTTCAGGTTTCATGGCCAGGGGCCTTGGGCCTGCCTGCACAGTGGGTATAGGATCCATGAGCCCCAGGGGTGGGGGATCTGGCTTGGGTCAGGTCACCTAGCTCAGGTACGTGTACCCACCTAGGAGGACTAGTCCTCCTCTGTGTAGAGGATGGAGTGCTAGACAGCGGACCATGGTGCACATGGAGGACATGGTAGCCCATTGGGGCCTGCACAGGACATCTGGCACCAAAGCAGAGAATGGAAGACAGAAAATATGGACAACTATCCCAGTAAAATTATGACAGCAAATATCTGAGCAATTGGAGACTGTAAGGTCGATGGTGTCAGCCAACGGACATCAGGATTCTTCACCCACAGATCAGTGGGATTGACAGCATTTCAGAACTATCACATCCACCTGCACAGAACCCTTGGAACATGCACCACATTGTGACCCTGGGTTGATACCAGGTGGCCTTTCCCCACCTTCGGGTACTGGGATGGTTGGGAGGCTGTGTATGGTCTATTCCCTTACCTCCCCCGGACTCCCAGAAATGAGAGAAGAAAAAATAGAGTTTAGAAGCAATGATCACACCCATTTTTCCCTAACCCTAGATCCTTCCCACCCTGACTATATAAACACTGTCTAAAATAAAAAAAAAATAGTAAAAAGAAAAATAATTTAGTCTTGTATCAAGAAGTGTGACAGAAGCTTTACCCTATAATTCATCCTCCAAACAGTCAGTTTGCTACCTCTTTTCTTCCTCTGGCACATCCAACAATCTTTCTTGGGATGTCAAGTCAGATTCTAAGTTTACAATGACTATTTTTTAAAGATTTACCTATTTATTTGAGATGGTTATGGAGAAACGTGATGGGAAAGGGAGAGGAAAATGGAGGAAGGGAAGGGGAAAGGAGAGAGAGAAAGGGAAAGAAAGATGTCTTCTATTGGCTGCTTCATTCTGTAAGCAGTTGCAATGGCCAGGACCGAGACAGGCCGGAGCCAGGAGCTTCTTCTGGGTCTCCTTGTGGTTGCTGGGGCCCAAGTACTCTAGCCAACTTCCATTGCGTTTCCCAGGCCATTATCAGGGAGCTGGACTGGAAGTGGAACAACTGGGACATGAACTGGCATCTATATGGGATGCCATCATCACAGGCAGTGGCTTTACCTGGTATGTCATAACACTGCAATTGTTTTTTCAAAGACAAGCAGAGGAAAAAAAATTAGACAAATATTTTGAACCTAGGTAGGGAAGATGCATGTTGTGATAGGTACATTTATGTGGTATTCTTAGGGTGACTTATGATTTATATCAGTCACATGTAACTTAAAGGATACATTCTGAAAATTGTGTTGTTGGGTGTTTTTATCATAGTGGGAACATCTCAGAATGTAAACAAACTAAGCCAGCTATGACATCACTGAGAGATATAATCTGAAATGAACATCATATATACTGTCTGTTCTTGGCCAGAGCTTTTTATCATTACTATGCAGTGCATGATTGTATGCTGTGTCCCATTAGGCCATTGCTATATAAAGGTACTCAGGCACTTTATATGTAATAGTTTATTGTATATAGAAGATAAATAATTGACTACATATGGGAAGTAAATGGCAAAGTAGCACAGTACCTTTTGTTCACTGCCCAAATATAGCTTCTGCTTCACATTCTACTGAAAAGTCCCTTTCAAGCTCCCAGAAAAAGAAAGCTTCTGCAATGTCTTCGCAGTCATTTGATAGCTTCTTGGTAGTGTTCTCTTGCTTTACTGTGCTTCAGTCTGCTCTCTTTTCTCTCCCTTCTTATCCCAAATACCTTCCTCTAAGCTTTTAAAAAATCTTTTATTTATCATTATTATTATCATTTTATGATGCATACAGTTCCATAGGCATTGGGATTTCCCTTATTCCCTCTCCAAGTTTGGTCCCCCCCACCGAGTTCCCCTATATCATTAATAAGTATAGTTCTTCATACATATGTTCATTATTGTGGACATGGACAATGGCAGAGAGCCCATCATTGCATTATTATATAGTAAACAGTTTCATTGGGAGTCCATCTTTAGTCTGGAAGTAGAAATGCATACTGCATTGTATCCTCACATCTGGATATGTTAGTCTCCATTTCACAGTTATTGTACATTAATTAAAAGCCACAATACAAAATCAAGAATAGGAAGGAAAATAAAATTTACAATGCCATGAAGTTAAATAACATGTTGCTAGATATGAGTCTCTATTACACAGCTACTATACATCCCCTTCATTGGGAGTCCATCTTTGACCTGGAAGTAGAGATGCATACTGCATTGTATCCTCACATCTGGATATGACAGTCTCCATTACACAGTTACTATACATCCCCGTCAATGAAAAGCCACAATACAAAATCAACAACAGGAAGAAAAAAAGAAATTAAAAACACCATGAAGTTAAGTAATATGCTATTGAATGACTAATGTATCACTGAAGAAATGAAAAAGAAAATCAAGAACCTTCTTGAAGAAAATGCTACTATATGTTCTATGAGTCACTGAAGAATTTAATCAGAAGAAAGTGTTTTGAAGAGATGAAACTACAAAATCCAAATCCATGAGACATAGTTTCTGCTGATCTTTGTTACTGAAATATGTCTCCTGTAGGCAACAGATGGGTTTTGTTTTTAATCAAGTGTACTAATCTATGACATTGGATTGAGTTTAAGCCATTTACATTCAGGGTTAATATGTATGGGTGGTACTTTGGTTCTGTCATTGTAACAATGGTTTGTTCATTGATTTAGTCTTCTGTTGTCATTTTACAGGGATGTTCTTCACATTTGCCTTTGGTTTTGGTGGGTGCTATTCCTCCTCTCTGTCAAGAGAACATCTTTAAGTATCATTTGTAGGGCAGGTTTGAAAGAGGCAAATTCTTTTAACTGTGAAAGAGTTTTATTTCATTTTCATGACAAAAGAAAGCTTTGTTGGGTACATTATCCTGGAAAATGTAGCTCCATTCTCTTCTGGCCTGTAGAGTTTCCTGTGAGAGATCTCCTGTGAGTTTAATTGGCATTCCTTTATGTCAGTTTTTTTCATGTGCACATTGAAGGATCTTTTCCTTATGTTTGGTTGAAGAGAGCTTGATGATCATGTGTCTTGGTGAAGATCACTTTTAATCAACCCTGTTGGGAGTTCTATGCCCACTCCTGGATGTTGTTTCCCAATTCTTTCTCCAGATGAGGGAAATTTTCCCTTATTTCATTAAATACATTTGTAAACCCAGCTTCTCTTTCTGCATCTTCTGGGACTCCCATAACTCTTCTATTAGGCCTCTAATTAGTGTCTTTCAATTCTTGAATATTTTTTTTAGCCTGCTTCCAGCTTTTTGTTTCTCCCTGTTGACAGGAAATATCTTCCAATTCTGAGATTCTTTCTTCTGCTTGTTTGATTCTATTTTGGAGACTCTCCACTGTACTTTTAATTTGCTCCGCTGTATTCTTCATTTCTAATGTCTCAGCTTTCATTTGACTCATTTCCAGTGTGACATATTCCTTAAATTCCTTGAATGCCTGCTTTACGTGCTTCTCATGGTTGATAAGAAGTTTTATAACAAGTATTTTGAATTCTGTATCCCCCCTTTTCTTGATTTCTTCCTCAGTTAACTGTGAAGTTGGCATAGGGTTTTGCTCCTTTGCAGGGGAGTCTTCAGTAATATTCATTTTGTTTTTGTCTCTTCTTTTGTGCTTGGTCATTGTACTTCTATTTATCAGATTCTTCTGCTTGGGGCAGGTTTCTAAGCTGTGTCACCCACAGGTCTACAGTTTTTATTGCAGTTGGTACACGGCTCTTTGCAGCCAATTGTGCCATGCTCTCCAGTGAGTTCCAGGTCTGGGTCCTTATGTTAGATTTCCACCATGGTCTCTGTAGCCCCAGCTCCTGGCTCACAGCTCTCCACCTCCTGTGACACTGCTGAGGCTGTACCATTGCCTGTACAATCTTTCTCACACTTCTGATTGGAGCAGTTACAGGATTAGGGAGACGCCTGGAGTCGTATTTAGCTAGGTTGTTGCTGGTGGTAATTTTGCAGGAACCTGTTGGCTATTAGGTCTGAGGGCCACTCGGACCTATTTTGACCTGTACGATGCCATACTCAGTATTACTTTCCTGTGGGACCAGTGCAATGCACTGAGCTCAGTGAGTTCTTGCAAGCCCAGCACATGCAAAGCTCACTGTTGTCCCTGTGATCCTAAAACTTCTTCCACACTGTACAAAATGGCACATGATGTGCTACTACTAGAGTTCTTGACCTGCTGGCCATGGGGTCTGAGGGCTACCCGGACCTGCCTTGGGTGGAACCTGTAGGATGCCATGTGTTCAGTCCTTTCCCTTATCTTTTCCTCCTTAAACAAAATGGTGCCTGATTTGGCTCTAGGGGGCAAACTGGGTGGTGACATCCACCCTGTTCCCGCACTGCCTGTCTGGGATCTGCTGCTCTTTCTTTGCTCTTGGTGAAATCAAATAGACTAGCAGGATGGGCAGTTCTTTGTCTGGGTTTACCTTCCGAGCTCTCAGTGAAAGTCCCTTTCCACCTGGTTGCTGGTGGAATTCCGGCTGCTGCTGAAGTTCAGATTGCTGCTTGCTGAATGTTGCTGGGGTATCTGTCACTGCGTCACCACATTGTTGTTTTTGTTGCTTTCTTGTGTCTGTCAGTCTCCAGGTACCCCTCTGCTGTTTTTCTGTCCTCTCCTATTTCCTGGAATGTGCCCTCTCTGCTTCATAAAGGTTAATGTTTCTCCATCTGTTTAGACATGTCTTTACCCTATTCCACATCTTGATTCTCTCTTCCAAGCTTTTTTGTTAGCTTCTCCTCAGCTGCAGGCTCTAGGGTTTATGGCTGACCAATTATTAAATGCGTCTCCCCTCGGATATCCCCAAGGTAGATGTCAATCATAGTTCAATCATCCCATTTCAAATATTGTAGTGTCCTGTGATACCATAGTCTTTCATAATATTTTCCATTGGCTGAAAAACGATAATCAGGAATGATAAACTGCATCTCTAGTAAATGGGTACATGTGGCATGATTTGAGACAAACAGAAACCAATGCCTTCATGTTTCTAAACCTTGTGATGAGAAGGTGTGGAGCTGAAGGTTTAAGCTATGTCTTGTCTTATACATTTTATTTCAATAAAGCAAACCAAAACACCTCAACCCTGTTGCTCCCATGAAGCACACTGCACTACTTTTTGGTTGTGTCTCTTGTTAGATCATGAGAATGCAAGAAAGAGTGGGAATCATTTTTTTCCTCTTTAAAGCTGTGTATGTATTTGATGGTGTATGTACACACACAAATACACACTAGAACAGACTGTAGTTGACTTTTTCCAACCTGGAAATCAAATGACTAAATTATATATTCTCCGATAAGGCATATTCCTTCTAAGTACATAATTTAAATCAGCCTATCATCTATACATGTATTTACTTCAAATGTTTTATTCCATTGTGATGCTGATTCTTAAAAATGCCAAATTTCTGAACATCAAATTGGAGGTTGTTTGTAATTAGAGAATGTTTCACTTAATTTTACATAAAGAACAATGGATTGTTTGAAGGCATTATTAGAAACAAAACTAAACAAAAATGAGTAGCAACTGTTTAAGCATGTCTAGAAAGAACAGAATATAGGGGAATTTTAGAAGCAAACATATTCTTGGTTGCCATTGAGATGGCCATGATTGGTCATTGTGGGGGTACTGCAGACTGAAGATTGAGAATCAAGAGATTCTCCATAGTAAGAATTCAGGAAGACTTCCAAAGGAAAAAAAAAAGTTAGTGGGAATAATGTCTGATTATAATATATGGCAAAAGTGATTAATGGAAAGATGTTCAAAGGTAGAAACCTCTTAAACTTCATCAGAAACCATGTTATTGAATAAAATCTGCTCTCTTGAGATAAGGCTTACAAAGCATATTTCAGGTGGAAAGAGGGTGGTGCTTCTTGAAAAAAAATGAGAAGCAGATATGTAAGAAGGTGTGGCTCTGGCTTGGGAATTAATAGTTTAAGTAGTTAAATGTGTTTAGATTCTCTAAAACCACATACTTATTACAAACAGAAAGGAGCTGGAAATGAGTCATGTGAAGGAGAAAAGCTTCTCTCTGCAGGAATGGCTGGTTCCTCCCGAGGGAACCAGTGTCCTGAGCAAAATCACTTAGGAGCATGCTGTAAATCTCTAAATGGTGGGAGCCATGTGCACGAACCTAAAACTATATAAAACTAACAATCTGGGACCAGTGCCTAATGATCACAAATCCTCATATTGCATGCACCAGCATCCCAGATGGGTGCCGAATTCGTGTCCTGGCAGCTCCACCTCCCATACAACTCCCTGCCTGTGGCCTGGGAAAGCAGTAGAGGACAGCCCAAAGCCTTGGGACCCTGCACCCATAGAGGAGACCTGGAAGAAGCTCCTGGCTTCTGACTTTGGATTGGTTCAGTTTTGGCCGTTGCGGCCACTTGGGGAGTGAACCAGCAGACAGATCTTTTCTTCTCTGTCTCTCCTCTCTCTCTCTCTGTAAATCTGACTTATCAGTAAAAATAAACAAATCTTCTTTAAAAACCTTAAAATTTTAAGATAACTTTGAGGAAACGCATTTCTACTTAGGTTTGAGAAATATCCATGTTCATTCAATACAGTGGCTTGAGGCAGATGAAGATGAACCAGAAATGTACCAGGGAAAAGGAAGGTGTCAGTGTTCCTGGAAATCCGACTGTCTCAATCTGATTCACCACACTTCTATCTAATAGATGTGGATATTTAAAATAGAATCCTTTGCTATTTTATAAATATTTTTTTATCCAAAGTACAAAAATATGAGTAGCTGTGAGTGTTGTCCATTCCATGTTGAAACAAGTTGAAACTTAGAGTCACTAATATGAGTGCTGAGTGGTGGGGGGGGGGGCCTAAAGAGGAGATTAGTTCATTAAGGAGGGGAAATGCTGTTTTTACATGTGAGTGGATTAAATCCATGAAACTTCATTAGTTACCACCAGCTATGCTTTCTTCCACTTGACTTCCTACTTTCTGCCCTGAGTTGAAATAGTGCAGAGCCCTTAATAGCAACATGTTCATGAACTTTGCATCCTCCAGAATCATGAGCCAAAAGAAACTTTTTTTCTTTGTATGTTTTTCGGTCTCAAGTATTTTGTTATAGTGTCAGAAAATAGATGGAGAAAAATTCCGTCTGAACAGCAGTGTTTCTTGATAGCAGCTGTATATGAGAGGCCAAACACTGAAAAAAGAGCTGCCTTCAGGTCTGTTCCTATCACCTGTAGTCTATAACGTGATGGAAAAATGTCATCTGTGTTAAAAGTAGAAAGTGCACAGCTCAAAATGCCCAGGTGCACAAGCAGAAAATACAGTGTGCAGCTCAAGTGAACAGCAGACCTCATGGTGCAAACTGTCATTCATGTACTCTAGTGGTAACACTCCTGAATTACAGAACATCTTTGTGAGAAGCGAAGACTGTGTAAAAGTCTTAAAGACAGTACAGTAATGTCCAGTTAATTTCTACCCAGTTGATTCAAAAGAACAAAAATCCTGATATTGTGCAGATTCTCCCTAAAGTCTCAAATATCTCAAAGCCCAGAGTTGTTTTCATTTATTCATACATGATGAGTAGCATAGCTAAAAAGGTTCTTTTGTTCTGGGGTGGGGATAGGGCTACCTCCACTTAGTTTCTTTAGTCACTTGACCTCAGACCCATTGTTTATGCTGTTTCTCTCTCAAACTGTGCCTCTCTCTTCCAAAAATCCTTCTTTTTCACTCACACAGGCCCAATTTAAAGTCTTTTTCTTTTCTGTGGCTTTCCCTGGATTCCCAAGGGATGTGTTCTTGCCAGTTTCCCCATAGCAATTACAGTATATCTCCCACATTGCCCTGGGTTGTTTTGTGTTTCTGTTTTTAAACATCTGCCTCCTTTGCTATCTGTAAGCCTTCTGAGGACAGGGATCATGTCTGAATAACAGTATTCTACAGAGTACCTATGGTAGCTCCTTACAGTGTAGGTTGCCCAGGAAATGTTGGTGAATTGAATACTTGGTTCATGACTTACAATTTAAGGTAGAATTATGATGCTAGTACATAGAGGACAAGAAAACTGTGTTAGAGAAGTCAAGAAAAAGGGGAATGGAAGCTGTGCAGTTAGTGGTTGAGATGGAGATTAATTCCTGGCCTTTAGATTCCCAGCTTCCTGAATTCTTGACTTGTCTGTCCTGCCTTTCAGAAACCCCAAAAAATAGAAGTATATTTCCCATCCCCTATCAGCTCCTCAATGGAACCAAAACAGCATTCTTACTGGCCACACTCACCCTGGCGCCTTAGCTAATGAACGGAATTTGGCTAGACTGCCCAGCCCAGCACCAGAGCGTTATGAAATCTTCTCCCGTCAGTCTCATTGTGCGGCTTCTGTCCTTTCAGGCCAACCATACCACTAGAGGAAGAGGGCAGGAGGATGTGCAGAGAAACACAGGCAGAGATCAGATGCAGTTACTTCTAGAGATGGGAAGGGGTGTCTCGATACAGCATAAGCCCACTCAGCACTTGTGGGTTTGCAGTTGGTGATGAATGGGAAAAATCTGGGTCTGAGAATTCTGTTGAGCGCTGGCAAAATATGAGGCTTCAGCTGCTTGCATTTTTTTTTTTTAATTTCAAATTCCCATGGTAGTCCTAGGAGCAGGGGCATGCATTACTTTCAAATAAGAATCTTTATTGTTTGCATAGCACACAGTCATCCAGTTAATTAGAAAAACATTTTTTTTTCCCCAAATTAAATTTCCCTAGAAAAACAATGATTTGAAATAAGGGTAAAAGGCTTATTTTTTTTTTCGACACAAGAAATGCCTTTTTACACCCAGTGCTTCTAGAAGGTTAAAAGTGAAGTAGATGTTGTAAGTCAATATTTATTTATTTATTTATTGTCAAGATTGTGTAATTTATAAAAAAAAAATATGAGCCTGTCTACATATATCCTGTGTTCTTTGAATTTTGCCTGCCATGTGATGGGGCTGTGCACAGGCATTGCTAGCAAGCCGAGCTCTGAATGTGCAGGGTTGGAAAAGCACAGTAGCACAGCAAGTCACCCTGAAGCAAGTCTGCTCTCGAGTCTGAATCATGTATTTCCTAACTTCCCTCTAATAGTAGTTCTCCTTTAGTAGGACTTCTTAGCTTCTGTAGTAGCTCTTACCTGTATTAAAAAGGTTTACTTGCTTATTTAAAAGAGTGACAAATCTTCCATCTGTTGGTTCATGTCTACAATAGCCAGGGCTGCACCAGGTGGAAGCCAGGAGCCAGAAATTCCTTCTGGGACTCGCATGTGGTGGCATGAACCCAAGTACTTGGGCCTTTATCTGCTACTTTTCCAGGTACCTTAGTAGGCTTCTGGGTCAGAATTGAAGCTGAGATTTCAGCCTGGGCATTCCAGTGTGGCATACAGGTATCCTAAATGACTAAGCAGCCACGTCTCTGATTTTTTGTTTTTATAATGGACCATTAGCAAAAAAAAGCAAAAACCCAAGAAGAAAACCTGAAAAGTATTTATCTCTTTCTCTCGTTTACACACACAATGTAAGAGACTATATGTGGCCTACAGGGTATATTTACTCTCTTGCTCTGGACAGGAGAAATAACTGATAACTCATCTGGGTGATGGGGAAAATCTTAATGCTGATTAAAGTTAAAAATACTTGTGGCTGTTACATTGCAAATTGTACGCCCACCTCCCACCTCCCTGGAGAAGAGGCCATGTTGAATATTGCTTTGTAGGGCAAAAGCTATTGTCTTAGAGAAATGTTCTGCAATTTTCGTTTCATTTTAGCAGTGGTTCATTTGTTGCCTACAGAGAGATCTCTGGCAAGCTATTTTTCCGTTTCTAAAGGCTATAAAGGCAGGATCAGCTGTTTGACTTATACAAACAAGAGCCAGGATACATGGCCAATTCACAATTCCTTGAACCTTGCTGGGCACTCAGGAAATTAAAATAATGTCTGAGGCAAAGGCCCATCCATCCGGAGCTTCCTTCAGAGAATGAGTCTTCCTGCAGAGAAAGGTGCCTTTCTTTTTCTCCCTTTTGTTACATCCGCCTAACAGGTGCATTTTCCCTCCATTTAACTGCTTGGGACAGGATGTATGCCATGTAGATGTTGGGGCACTCACCTGCAGAGTTTTTTTTTTTTTTAGAGGCGTGGAATCAGGGCTCAGAGAGGAAGTAGGTTTCTCAATGTGTAGGCATTAATAGAGGGGGGACAATGTTTTCGCCATGGAGTACCCTGTGAGCGACAAACTAAGTGCTCCTTTGATGGGCTTTTTGCTTTATTTCTGATTTGTCCCTTCAGTAACCCTGTGCTCAGGGCAGGATGATTGACAGTGAAAATATCTTGGCACTTTTTTTTTTCAACCAGATCATTTCATCCTCTATTTCTCACCATAGATAATTCCATGATTGATTCCTACAATTCCTGCAAGATGGGTTAAGTCGTTATTCAGTAATCCTATTCATTTAATAAGTTGCATAACTGAGACATTAAAAGGCTGGCCTCCTCGGCTCCCTGTAACTGAGGCTGGAGTCCTCCAGCCTGCATTATTTCTCTTACAAGACCCTGGATGATCTCTGCCTGTTCTTGGAACGTGAATTGCCTTGTGCCTGATTATTCTCCTCTTCCTGTCTCTGTGTCTCTCCTTTACATTTTCAAACAAGCCAGGCTTCTTCCTTTCCCAGAACATTGCCCTTTCTTTTTGTTGGACATGCTCTTCCTCCTTTCTGACTCTCATTTCACCAGTTGTTTTCTCTTAGCAATCAGTGTCAGTGTCACTTCTGCACAGAAGCTTTCTGAGACACCCCCCCACCCCAGGACAATGTTATGGCCATGGTATATCTCTTAGAGCACCACATACCGCTCCTCTGGAGTAGTCATTGGCAGTGCCTCGCTCATCTCTTCAATCCTGCGAGCTCTGTGAGCTCTGTGAGCGATTGTGTCTGTCTATCATTATCAATCCCCAGCTTCTTCTGGGTCTCCCAAGCTGTCCTCAACTGCCTTCTGAGGCCACAAGCAGGGAGTAGCCAGGGTGTGAGTCGGCACCCATATGAGATATTGGTACTTAAAGTTGAAGTATTAGCCTGCTGAGCCATGGCACTGCTCCCTGGTATTAGATGTTCTGTCAGTTAGCATTTAATGAAATTTAAAATTTATGATAGTATGCACATTTGAAGTGTACAAGATGGTGTTTTGATACACATATTCACAGTGAAATGGCTACAGTCAATCCTGTTGACATATTCATTATCTGAACCTGGTTTTTTTTTTTGTGGTGAGAACATATAAAATGCACACTTCTAGCAAATTTCTGTATGTAATTGAAGACTAGAATCTTTTGTATATTTGAGCTCTACATTTGCTTAGGGACAGTCATTGAAATGCAGCAGGTGAAGCACCTTCATGGAATACCCACATCCCCTGTGATGCCTTGGTTCATGGTCTGGCTGCCTGGCTTCTGATCCAATTCCTACTGATGTACTCGCAAAGGCAGTGGATAATGGTCCTAGTGTCTGGGTTCCTGCCACCTGCATGGGAGTACTGAATGGAGGTTCCTGGCTTCTGATTTTGACCCAACCCTGCTCTGACTATTGTGGGTATTTGTGGAATGAGTCAGTGGGTGGAAGCTCACTCTGTATCTAGTCTCTCTCATATTCTGCTTTTCAAATAAATAATCTTTAAAATTAAGGGTTTTTAAAAGGAGAACTATTTCTTTAAGATTTATTTATTTTTATTGGAAAGGCAGATGTACAGAGAGGAAGGGAGACAGAGAGGAAGATCTTCCATCGATGAATCACTCCCCAAATGACCACAATGGCCAGTGCTGTGCTGATCCGAAGCCAGGAGCCAGGAACTTTTTTCCAGATCTCCCACACGGATGCATGGTCCCAAGGCTTTGGGCCGTCCTCTACTGCTTTTCCAGGCCACAAGCCTGGATGGGAAGTGGAGCTGCCGGGATTAGAACCGGCGCCCATATGGGATCCCGGTGCATTCAAAGCGAGGACCTTAACCACTGTGCAAATGTGCTTGGCCCAGGACTATTTCTTTTTCAAAATTTTAAATTTTTTAGAAAGATGGACAAGGAGGAATTGTTTGATCAATTTTCTATCCACTGATTTGCTCCCCAAACGGCCAAAATGGAAGAAGCTTAGACCAGGAAGAAGCCAGGAATCAGAAATTGTATGTTGCTCTCCCACGTAACTATTTGGGGCCCAAGTACTTGGGTCATCTTCTGCTGGAATGCTGGCTCTGAAGCAGAGTTGCTGCAAGTCAAACCAGCATGGTGTTGTAAACTGCTGGAATTGGAAGCAGTGTAACCCCTGTGCCACACAGCTGTCCCAGGCTCATTCTTTTTTTTTTTTTTTTTTTTTTTAAGATTTGTTTCCTTTACGGAAAAGGCAGATCTGTAGAGAGAAGGAGAGACAAAGATCTTCCATCTACTGGTTCACTCCCCAAGAAGACTCAAGACCAAAGCTGAGCTATTCCGAAACCTGGAGCCAGGAGCCTCTTCGAGGTCTTCCACACGGGTGCAGGGTCCCAAGGCTTTGGGCTTTTCTTGACTGCTTTCCCAGACCACAGGCAGGGAGCTGGATGGGAAATAGAGTAACTGGGACCAGAACTGGTGCTCATATGCAATGCTGGTACTTGCAGGTGAGGGTTTAGCCACTGAACCCTCGCACTGTGCCCCAGGCTCTTTCCACTTGAGCTCTTCTCTCATCTTCCAGAATAATTTTTTTTCAAGTTGCTTCTGGCATTAATATCTTCTCCTTTACATTGTAATTATTTGTGTATATTTTTAACTGCGTCTGTACAATGTAGCTCATCTGATTGTAATTTAATTTTCATCTCTTTACAATCATGACCCCTTGCCCAAGCCACCACTATTTCATATCTATACTCCTAAAAAGGCTTCATAGTTGAACATCTTTCTGTCCCCTTTCATACCCACCACCAATCCCTGGAGAACAATCTCAGCAAAGCATAAATCACTGGCCGGTGCAATAGCCTAGTGGCGAAATCCTTGCCTTACATGTGCCAGGGTCCCATATGGGTGCCAGTTCATGTCCCAATTGTTCCACTTCCCTTCCAGCTCCCTGCTTGTGGCCAGCGAAAGCAGTGGAGGATGTCCCAGAGCTTTGGGACCCTACATGGGAGACCTGGAAGTAGCTCCTAGCTCCTGGCTTCAGATTGGCTCAGCTTTAGTGGTTGTGTACACATGGGGAATAAATATGTAAATCTGCCTTTCCCTTAAAAATAAATGAATCCGGGCCCGGCGCGGTGGCGCAGTGGTTAAGGTCCTTGCCTTGCACACCCGGGATCCCATATGGGCACCGGTTCTAATCCCGGCAGCCCCGCTTCCCTTCCAGCTCCCTGCCTGTGGCCTGGGAAAGCAGTCGAGGACGGCCCAAGGCTTTGGGACCCTGCACCCGCGTGGGAGACCCAGAAGAGGCTCCTGGCTTTGGATAGGCATAGTATCGGCCCGTTGCGCTCACTTGGGGAGTGAATCATCGGATGGAAGATCTTCCTCTCTGTCTCTCCTCTCTGTATATCCATCTTTCCAGTGAAAAAATAAGCTGACCAAAACTAGCATGCTGCCTTTTTCTGTATAGTATGTGAGCTGAGAATGATTTTTATATTGAAAAACTAAGTGAAACTATTTCTCAATCTGTGACAATTATATGACATTCAAACTTCAGTGTCCATAAATAAAATTTTATTGGACAATGACTCTGTTCTGTTGTTTACATATTGTCTCACCAGTGGAATTGGAGACTCGGAATAGAGACCATATGGCCTACAAAGCCCAAGATATTACTCTTTTTTACCAAAAAAATCTGACAGTCCCTTCCTCCTGGTTCCTTTGTCATACCCCCTGGCCCCCAACATGCTGCCTGCTTTGCTTCCTTTGTATTTTGCTTCTCATCCTGTAGCTATTTCTACCAAGCTCATTCCTGCCTCTTGCTCTTTTTCCATCTTACTACTATATGAATTTGTCGTATATACTTATTAATTTTTTGGTTTACCAAGAAACTTCACAGGCTTGTCATTTGCTCTAGGAAGTAGAAGAGGACCTATGTATTGTAGGCACTCAAAACTTTTTGTGTTAAATGAATGGCCTGTCTTCAGGTCAGACACTGTGCCTGCTTCGCTGGCCCGAGTGAGTACTGTCACACCCTGCTAGAACAGTTGTGCCAGAGTAGTTGTTGAGGGAGGAAAATGCCAGTCACACCCCCTTCCCTCTTGGACAATGTGAAAAACTTGTTTCCAGGTAAACTCTAAAAACAATACTGAATGCAACATCTTTCCTGCTTCTGAGTGAGTTTGAAGAAGAGGCCCAGATCATAGCATGGTTCTCGGAGAACCTGGGGATATCTGATGCGGGATACTTTTAAGTGATACAGAGTTAACCCAGGTCATTTCTGATAGATAACTGGGGAGAATCATTGGCAAAAGGCGAACTTGGGAGTTTAAGGAAAACTTGCCCCCAATTAGTTTTTAGAGTTTATTCATTTATTTTTTTAAAGTTTTATTTTTATTGGACAGCCAGATTTATAGAGAGGAGGATCTTCTGTTTGTTGATTCACTCTGCAAGTGGCTACAATGGCCGGAGCTGCCCTGATCTGAAGCCAGGAGCCAGGAGCCAGAAGCCTCTTCCAGGTCTCCCATGCAGGTGCAGGGTTCCAAGGCTTTGGGACGTTCTTGATTGCTTTCCCAGGCTATAGGCAGGGAGCTGGATGGGAAGCGGGGCTGCTGGGATCAGAAATGGTGTTCATAAGGAATTCTAGAGCATCCAAGGTGACGACTTTAGCCACTAGGCTACCGCTCTTGGCCCTATTTATAACATTTATTTGAAAGGCAGAGCAGCAGTAAGAGAAATGTCTCCCCTTTTCTGGCTCACTCTCAAATGCTGCAACAGAGAGGACTGGCCAGGCAGGAGCCAGGAACTCCCACAGGGTGGCAGGAACCCAAGTGCTCAGCCCACTACCTGCTGTTTCCCAACTGCATAAGCAGGAAGCCGAGTCAGAAGTGAAGAGACCAACACTGTGGCTCAATAAGCTAATCCTCTGCCTGCAAACACCAGCATCCCATATGGGCACCAACTTACATCCTGGCTGCTCCACTTCCCACACAGCTGCATGCTTATGGCCTGGAAGAGCAGTGGAGGATGGACCCTGCAGCCACATGGGAGACCTGGAAGAAACTCCTGGCTCCTGATTTCTGGATTTGGATCTCCTCAACCCTGGCCACTGTAGCCATTCTTGGGAGTGACTCAGTGGATGCAAGATCTTTCTCTCTCTCTGTAAATCTTTAAAAAAAATTAAAAAAAGAGTTAAGACTTCATCCCTAGGTATTGTAGCAGGGGATGTTGGTGTCCCAAGTTGTGGCTTAATACACTGCCCCACCACACCACATAATCCCCAGTACACAGAGTTTTAATTTTTCTTAAAGGTTGCAGAATTCCTTAAAAAACACAGCATGCACACAGTGAATGGTAGAGAGAAAATCCTGGATTAAACGGAAGCATATCATGTTTGATCAGAAATGAATGGTGTGTGACTTTTGGGGGATGTTACTCAAACATCTCTTGATCTCTTGATACTTAATAGGGCATTAGACTTTGCTAGTAAGTATTTTCATAACAAATCTGTATGGAATGTAGCATTTCATTTAATAGAGGATGAACCAAAAATTCAGAATCATTAAATAACTAATTTGAGTCCACATGGCTTATTAACACCTGGGTCTCGATCCCCACCTCTCTTGCGTGCCTTTAAAATCCATACAGGGAGGAAATAATCAATGGATTAACAGCCTTTTGGGGTGGTTTTGGTTAGAGAAAACTCCAAACTTCTCTGACAAGCTCACGGCAAGTGTTTGCACACTATACTTGCATTCTGTGAACTGAGGGAGGGGCTCTCAGTGGGTGCCTCTGCCCCCAAGGACCAGGGTTGTCTCCAGGACTGTGATTTCCTTGTTAGGGTTTCAAGAGGGAGAGAAGGCTGGGGATGGCCGCTAGCACGCAGAGCAGGGGCTGTACTAGTACTGGGGCGGTTGAGTTTCATGAAGGTGTCATGTATTTTCATGTTAGTCGATGGAGGCTAAGAAAGGTAGTGTTTTTGTTTGTTCGAAGTAAATAGAAATGTAAATAACCACAAAAGACTCATCTAAATTTCCAGCCCATAATTTGAGTCTGGTTTATGTGATGTAGCTGTGTTGGTGCCAAGTTGTCCTCCTCCTCCCACCTTGAGCAGTGGGCTCCGAGCACTAAATAAGGCATTGTGTTTTCACCTGTTTTCTCTGTTGTCTGGTGGAAGATAAGGTGGGAACTCGCCACAAGGCAACTCCAAAGCAGGAGCGCTTCAACAGGATCCAAAGGAATTTGATAAATCAGTAAGAAAGAAAGAATAAACTCGACCACCGTGGGAGGATGTCCCCTCGATGTCTCACTAAGGGGAATGTTCTGTTTGTTTTCTCTTCTTTGTTTTCACATTCTACTGTAAATTACACAACAAGGTGCCTGCCTTATCCTAAAAATCTCTAGATTTTTCCATCAAGGCTACAAGATGCTTTTCACAGCATCCTGCGGGGGAGACAAAGAGCCCTGTCTTCCATTCGCAGGTTAAGCTGCTGCTTCTGCGAGGTGGTCAGCTTGGCTCACTCCAACAGGTTCAGAATATTCACGGGGGCATCTTTTTCTTGGAAGTCTCACATGTGCTTCAGGGAATTGCAAAAACCACTATCAGCAATATGTATGTCTCTTTTCTCTAGATCCTTAGGAAAGTGAAATTTCCAAACATACAATGAATGAGGGTATTTCAAAAAGACCATGGAAAATTGAATTAGAAAATACGTTTATTGTGGAAGAAAAATAGCTTGACAGTCTGGCTGCTAGTTAGATCCTTAGGATGTGTGTCCACTAGGGGAAGGGGTAGCCGAAGGGGTTGAAGGCAGATTATTGCAGGTACAAAGGCACAAAATCATGGTGTCATCAAGAGATCACAAGGCAGTTATGGGCAGCAGGAGAAGGGGAGGGGAGACTGGAGTATGGTTTTACCTGGAGATGAGCTCCAACAGTGGGGCAAGGTCATGGTGTCATCTAAGAAGTTGCAGCATTATTTGAAGACATACATTGGAAAAACAGATTATGAAATGAGGAGATTTGCATGACATGGGAGGAGAGTTGGAAAGAGACAGTGAGGATTAAGGGAGACTAGAAAGCAATGGGTGCACTGACCACCTAGGACTAACCCAGGTCAGCTCAGGATGAGCATCGTCTCCACCTCTGACTTCCTCTAACCTACCAGAACCAGCTTTTCCTGTTGAGGTGTTTGTGAGCCAATTCTTTATGTAGTCCCAAATATTGGGCATTACAAGCTTTCACTGGTCTTATGAATGCTGGAGTTGAGCTACTTTTAACAAATGTTATTTATTTTCTACAAGTAAGAGCTATTAGCACCACTATATACTTTAAAATTTCCAAGTCAAGTGTCATGGTAATAGCAGAAACCATGCTCCCCTTTCAGGTGTATGTTACTGCTCTCAGCTGTACTCCAAGTTCAGTTGCAAACAGTAATAAAAACATGGACATCTCATTGCTCAGTTAATATTTATGTAGCTGTCGCCATCTCAATTTTACACATTCGAAACCTCAGAGTTGGTTGGATTTGAGGTGAGCTAAAATCCCCTCTGACAGTAGGGTTTTGGGGGAGATTCTTTCATCCTTAAATAACTTTCAAAACAACACTCAGATAGTGGCAAGAGATCAAAGGTATGCTCTGTTGCCACCAGGGCTGCTGAAGCTGTTACTTCCCCCACAGAAGTTTTCCCTTTGCAGTGAAGAAAATTGGTCAGCCTTATTAGGGATTTGAGCAGGCCCTCTGTCAAGCAGGCACAGACCCACATCCAGTGAGATGCACATTTACACAGAACTCCTTTGAAAGGAAGAAGCAACAGAGGAAGGTGTGATGGGCTTGGCGACTGCTCACTGTGGAAGGGAGTAACATTTAAATCCATTGCACTTTTAGCTTGTGATACTTTCAGTTTTTTTCTATTTGACTTTCATGACAACTCTGTTAAATGCTCTTATGTCAGAAGTGAGGTCACTGGCTCTCCTCTATTGGCTATACTATTCAAGGCCACATACTGAGAATGAATGGGAGGACCAGAATTTGAACCCAAGTCTATCTGGGCTAAAAATCCAGTGTGTTTATTCCACACAATTTGGTTGAACTTCGGCATGCACTCGGGCATGAGGGAAAAGCAGTTGCAGACAAACACAAAGTAGGCATGTTTGAAAGTTTTGGTTTTGAGAACATCTGAGGGGACAGCTCCATAGGCCAGCTCAGTCCATCAGCAAGGGGGCCGTGTCACCTTCAGGGGCTCAGATATAGATGGGCTGTGGTGCCATTTCCCTCAAGGACTAAATTGTCCTTATTACTCAGGTTCTTCACTTTGCACAGTAGCAATGACTGTCATTCCTTGTTTTCATTGCTTCCATATCTGTAGGTTTAGCCAACTAAGACTCACACACGTTAAGAAAAGTCTGTCCTGTACATGTGCAGACTTGTCTCCTTGTCATTATCCCCTAAACAAGACAGATAAGGATTCTTTGCATTCTATTAGGTATTGTGAGTAATCTAAAAATGATAAGTGGGGAATGTGTGACCATTGCATGCAAATCCTATGCCATTTTCTAAAAGAAATTTGAATGTCTGTAGATTTTAGCTTTGGGGGTCCTGAGAGGATACCAAGAGAAAAATGTACCACATTTTAATGACACTTCCACATTTAAAAGTACCTCCATGTATATTCACATTTGTATTTCTTAAGCCAATACTTTTCTGTCCTTAAGATTGAAAATACCATGCACAATGATACTGACATTAACAAACATGAATGGGACATTGCCCTAGAAGAACTCATAGCCTAGCAGGCAGATATTGCACAGGCCAATAATCCTACAGAAAAGCAATTTACCCTATAAAACTGCATCATGGAAAATAATAGCAATACAAATACAATTTGAAAAGAAAGGAAATTTTCAAGTAAAGGTTAAGGATATACAGTAAAGCATTTTATTGTTACAGATATAAGTGCCATGTGTTGTCATGATGTCCATGTTGCAAAGAAATTTACTTATAAGTGTAAAATGTTCCCTAAAGTTATCTCACTAGTATTAGGAGACAAGAGCTTGAAACAAATTTATATGAAACATGATTTCATTTTCAGAGGATAATGGAGAAACTTAATTTTTCTAAATGTGCCTGTGATTTCACTCATTGACAGGGATAAAAATACTGGGTAGAAACAGCAGATCTGAAAAAATTCTTTTAAAATCAAGATTTAAAAAACAGGAACACACTGAACAACTCCATTCCTCTTTAGCTTTCTTGCCAGGAACAACCACTGATAAATTTCTTGACTGTCTTTCCAGAAAATTCTCACGAATGTTAAAAAGATGATGTGTAAATTCATGAAGCATTGCATATTTTTTTTAAAAAAAAGGATATTCTGATGAACCAAGGGGATCTTATGTTTCCTAAAGAGTGAAGAAGGGTACTTGGCCAAAGGGTTGTTCAGTGACATACTGATTGGAAAATCCCTCACAGACTTTGGAAGGATTTGCAAATGTGAGCCAGTTATGAGCTTCATAGACCACTGGAAAACCTAGACTTTGCTTTAGGGTATTCATTAAACTCTTAACGTTATAGGCAAAATCTGCAGGCATGTGCATCATTGGGTTGTAGTGTGCTTTCCTGGTTAAGCAGGGTCACTGTGGTGGCCTCAAGCTTCTCTAGGGCAGAATGAACCCAGCTGTCCCAAAGTTAAACTTCTAATGAAAACTTAAAGCTACATCTAATGATGACTTAGTTTCCATCAGACTGTGAGTGATAATAACGAAGACATGTTCTAAGACTACTTTTAATCCCACATTTGTTTTTTCCCCTAAAATATTTTAATTTTAAAAAGAGAAGAAACAACATAAGTTATCAATTTCGATTATAGAATTTCTAAGCCTGTTTGCTCTGTTGCACGCACCAAAGATCATGGGTTCCTATTCATGTTGATTTCTCATGGCTGTATCCAGGGTTACGCACAATTAGTTGCATCCTATGTATGATTTCACCTTTTTTTTCTAATAAAGAAAAGAAATCAGAATGCAAGTAAGAAAAAGAAGCAGGGTTTGTGGGTTGAATTCTCCATATTAGCAAAAAGGAAACATTTTACCCACATTAGCACCTCAATTTCAGAATCATACTGTTACTTAAGCCATTTGTCACGTACATCACAGCTGATCATCAAGAGTGAAATAGCATTCATTTACTTATGAATTAGAGGTTTAATATTAATAGACTGAGTGAGATACCTTGCTTTCCTGTCAAGTTTTAATATCCTGGTGTTTCCTTAATTTTATGTCTTTTGGTGTAGTTTTTTTTCCCCCTGTTAATGATCTCATCACATTTTACAACAGAATCTTTTAAAAAATCTTTATAATTTTTCATTTTTAAATTTTTCTTATTCATAATAGTCTTATTGCTTTAAAACAGGATCATTTGTTAAGCTCATTTGAAGAACCCTGATTCTTACTGAGTTTTGATATTCCAGGATGAGACCAATTTGAGCAAAAGACCCAGAGAGTCAAATTTTTATGCTTTCATCTCCAGGAACTTCAGACCAACACAAGCACATCCTTCATTTGTGTTCATTCTTTAATCAAATAATGAAGAATTTATCACCCTAGTGTCAAAAAAATTCAATTGTTTAAATGTGGAAGAGATAAATTACTGAAAAAATGCAGTATCATTTAATAGGATACCTCTAGTATCTGATTGCCAGGCTGTTTCTGTCGAGTAGTTAGAACTGTTTAAATGGAAACCACTCAAATAGAGGTAGGAAGAAATCAGATTTCCTAACAAAGTAAACTGCATATTTTAACTTAAAAAGACAATTATGTATGAAAGATAAAGCCTTCAGGAAATATGTGTTTTCATGTACGAATGAAACTATTACCTTAAAATGATTTACTTATTTATTTGAAAGGTAAGTTAGAGAGTTGAAGAAACAGAGAAAGAGCTTCCATCTGCTGATTGACTTTCCAAATGGCCACAATGACTAGGATTAGGCCAAGCCAAGGCCAGTATTGAGGGCCTGGAATAGACCTCCATCTAGGTCTCCTACATGGGGGACAAAGGACTTGAGTCAGCTTCTGCTACTTTCTCAGCTGCATTAGCAAGCAGCCAGATGGGAAGCAGAGCAGCTCAAATGGGATCTTGCCAGTGGGTTAAACCACTGCCAACAATGCTGACCCATCTTAAAGAACATGGACTAGTGGTCTCTAAGTTACAGCAGCACACACAAAAATGGAAAGTCTCTTTGGCATTATAGTTCCCAAAACTGGACTGGCATTCCTTTTTAATGCTTATTTTACTCAGTGTTTTTGCTTTTAAATTATGAGTGTACTTCAAAATGCTTGTGGAAATGAGTTAGAGAAATTTTAGTGCAAATTCATGCATTTTTTATACTAGGCATTTCTGTAAACTTTTCTGAAGACTCATCATATGGATTTCCATTTTTTGGAACCAAACAAACTATCTTAAATGTCTATGTATTTTGTGAAGTACCCTGATACTTACTATTCAGGTTACTGCAGATCCACGTGTCTAACTCAGAAATCCACAGAAGCACTGCCTTTCCTTTTCAGGAAGACACTGAAGGGCTAAGACACTTGTGCAATATAACACAATAAGTAGAGGAACGAGGCACAAATGAGTAGAAGAGGGTTGTGGGTTGTGATTGTGTTAAAAAAACTAATGCCTGTTGTCTCTGTTTAACTCATATTTTAGAAAAAAAATTATTTAAGCTGCTAGTATTAGGATCATGATCTAGCCATATGCGTGTAACCTGTAAGAGGTTGAGGGAGCATCCCAAATGGAGACTTCTGATTAACTTCCTCATCAGGGAGCAGTCAGGAGTCAGGACATATTTATAAGCCATCAAGCACAGACTATGTAGTAGATGAGCTATTAAATATTGCTCTTCAGTGCCAAGCCCTGGAAGTTACCTTTGTTTGGTTATTGGATCCTGAGAGCCCTTCTGCTCCATTTGCTTTCTGACTCTCAGTCTTTTGTCCTCAGCACTTTGTCTTTTTAATTGTATTTAGCAGGAAAATAAGAAACCGTTCATTTGCTCCACATTCATGGAAGCACACGTTGTCCCTGGATGAAATTTTAAGATTACCGTAATACAGCTGCTTCTGTGGATTCTCATAGATAGAGAAGTGTATTTGGAAGATGCAGACTTAAAAAGTCTTCAGAGCACTTACTGTTTTGTGTTTCTGAGTAATGTGATTTCACGATTTCCTCCCAACTCCCAGTTATTAGTCATTTTTGATTGCTTTGTCAAACTCGGTCTAAAGGGCAATGAGAGCTTTTATTATCAGGTTAATCATATCCATAGAATTTATTTTGACCTTTTAAGAGCTGACGACCTTTGTAACTTGGAAGACAGACATCAGAGTTGGGTGTTTTAACCTAGAGAAATCATTTTCAATAGATTTCTTAAAGCTATTGCTAATCCAGTAATCTAATTTAATATATCTGATTCTTGTTTTTCCAAAATATTTACAGTTATATGTAGTTTTTGAGGAAGATAACCTGTATAAATGCAGGTAAAATTCTTAAGTATCTTTGATAATTTTCAGAGAGCCACTAATAATAATATAATGGGAGAGCTAATTAACCAATATAAGGAGTTTCAATATTTGTTTGTGCTTAATAAAATGCTCTTCCAAAACATCCTATTGAAAAAGTTGCAGTGTTCCCAACATTAGGAACTTTGTTGATACCTGGATCTGAATTTGTTTGTCTAATTTGGTTTATTCATGATACAGAATAATGGAGCTGAGATAATTTACACTAATATAGTCCCAAATACTTTGCCATTGCATTCTAAACTATTTACTATTTCATTTTTAATCCTGTGACTTGTCTGGAGTGGTTGGATTCCCTTTAAATTAATCCTAGGCTTAAGAAAGAAACCATATGCAGATATGTCTAATCTGTTGATCACAAGTAAGGTCTGAGCCACAATGGAACACTAGAAGCCTGAGTGTGTCTGAACATTGTGGAGGTCTCAGATGATTATGGGCATGCTCATTGAACATTCGGCTTCATTTCTGCCTTGGGTGGCATCTTAACTTGTTTGAACCTCCATTTCTCCACCTAAAAAATAAAGATGAGATAGATCCGACTTCCTGAGCTTAAGCTGATTATATGATACAATACATGTAATACACTTAGCTCAGAACATAGTGATAGCTTAGCAAATATTGCCTTTTATTTCTGCTACTTCAATTAAATTTCCACCAAAAACCAGTGTAAAGGATAGCACTTTGTTCATAATGCCCTGTTTAATAGACTGTTTTCTATAAAATTCAAATTTTGCTTGCTGTGGTATGATTAAGTCCTTTCCTGGTACCATGCTCATATGTAGGTTTGAAGCCAGATACACTACACATCTTTAGTTTGTGATATGTTTATTCTTGGAACCTCTGAGCTAAAGAATCATCTACATTTTTCCCCCCTGTGCCATATTTATCTGGTCACTTGGCAGAAACCTCATGGAGCCGATTTAAATTAGCATCCATTACCGATCAATCTGGAAAAAGTGGGTTATTGTCAGGTGGCTACACCAACCTTGGCAGTTTCAGAAACCAGAGCTAAAGTGATCTTATAAAGTTCCAGTTAAATCAACATGATGCTGTGCTAGTCTCATGATGACTTTAACCAAATTACCTCTGAAATGCTAAGTATTTTCCCACTCAGAATCTCATTCTAACTCTATAACTTAGACTGAAGATCACACTGTACCTGCTTTTAGTTTTGCAAGTTTTACAAAAGCCTTTGGCCAAAAGCAATAAAATTTGACCTGACCTAATCCTGGAGTTGCAATGGATAATGTGTGTATTTTTCATTCAGTAATTTAATGTGGAAATTAACTGCATGTGTCACATATTCCTCATCTTAAAGAGAGAATTTTTATGGTTCTAATGTTACACAAAAAATTAAATGTGTAAACACTCTTGTCATTTAAGACTGTTCATTTTCCTGATAGCTTAAATAAGCACTGTTAAAGATTCCTATGGAGAAATTTATTATTTAATTTGGTACAGGAGCCTGTTCCATGAAATTCACCTACTGTGGTACAGGAACCTTAGCAACATGTAGTTTTTCTTTATCCCCGAAAGATTTGAAACACTATGTCTTCTTTGGCTTACTGCATCGTTCTCTTTGTCAGTGTAGGCAAAACATAGTGGAAATTTACAGAAAATTGTGTTCCCTTTCCCTCTTACTTCAGGTGACTTTTGACCCTTTCAGCTTTGGATTGTAGAATAAAACAATGGCTTTGACTTGGCTTTGGCTTTTGGACAACCCCTGAGCTGTCCTAAAAGACTGTTCCTGCATTGTCGCCTTCTGTCCGATGCATCTTTTCCCAGTGCCTTTTGCTTTCTTGCTCACGTTGTTTCCCTGTACCACATGAATTTCATTTTACTTTGGATTCTTTCATTAAATGTGATGTTTTGAATAGAGCAATATGGTTTACAAAAACGAAAAGGAGATGGTTATACAGTGATTTATCCCTTTTAACTCACTGCCCATCCCCTTCCTAGCTCTGCAGTTTGTCCTACTCACTAGGTATCTGCCATTCTTAGCACCTTATGTCTTTCCAGGGTGGGTATGCCTACATATTCAAGCAAATGTCATAAATCTTGGCTCCTGGTGATTTTACACCAAAGACTGATATTATATGTACTTTGCAAAACTTTTTAAAAATTTCCTTTTGGAAGTTCACAGCAATATATATATAATGAGAAACCATAATCTTCTTAATACTTTCTATGGATGTATGTGATAATTTGCTTAATTTACTGAAAGATATTCTGTATTTCACTCTTACAAATTGCCTTAATGCAGTCGATACTCTCATGTTCTTACAAGTAACTCTTGTGCTTATGTCTTTCATACAAATTTTACCTGTAGAATGAAGCTTCCTATTAGAATTCTTAGGTCAAATGTTATTTTGCATTTACATTTCTGATACATTGTATAAAACTATCCTTCATAAGGATATAAAAATTTCTCTCCATCAGTATTATAGAAGACTATTTCCTAGTGCCTAATCCATACAGTATGTATGTAATTCCTGAAATTTTGACATTCTAAAAGGTGAAAGTGTTATCTCGGGTGAGTTTTAAATTGCATTTTTAAAAAGATTTATTTTTTTTTCTTGAAAAGAGATTTATAGAGCGTCAAAAATCTTCCATCCGCTGGTTCACTCCCCAAGTGGCTCAACCGGAGTTGAACCAATACAAAGCCAGGAGCCAGGAGCTTCTTCTGGGTCTCCCAAGGCTTTGACCATCTTCTGCTGCTTTCCCAGGCCACAAGCAGGGAGCTGGATGGGAATTGGAGCAGCTGGAACTTGAACTGGCACCCATATGAGATGTTGGTGCAAGATGGCCAGGATTTAGCCACTGAGCCATTACACCAGGCCTACATTTGTTTTCTAATGTTAGAGCTCAAACATCTTTTATAACCTTAGGTGTCTTTGTGTTTCCCTCTGAGTTCTCCTTTCTTCATCCTTAAAAATCCCAAGAGTTAGTTATTTATAAAGATAGCTGAGTATATTGTATAAAGCTTATATTAAAATAATATTTATGTGTGAAGATAGAGGATGAGAGAGAGAACTCCTGTCTGATGTTTCATTCCCCAGATGCCTAGGAATGGCTGGGAAAGAAACCGGGAACAGGGAGTCAATCAGGATTTCCCTTCTTAGTTCTCTGTCTTGGCCAATCATGCTTGCACGACTGACTCAGCCTCTCGGATATTCTCTGCGTCTCTATCAGATTGTTCATCTGTACAGGTGATCTCTGCTATCAAATCTGAAATCTATACAGGATCATTAGCTTCATCTAACAACTGGATTAAGAAAGGAACTAAATCATGAAATCACCAACCGTGGAGGCCTGGGGAATTCTAGATTAACCTTGTTGCTTAGGTAACCAAAACTAAGAGAGGTGCAGGTAGCTATTGTAACAGATCTGTTTCAAACATCACTGACTTCAGAGGAGAGAAGTGATGCCTCAAAAGGGGATACATGCTTTACCCAGAGGTCAGCCAGCTAATTAGAGTGCAGGATCAGCACAACAACCTCTTGACTTTTTGGCTAGGGCTCTTCCCACTGTCTAATCCCTGCTACTGTCAGTCTGTGCTGTGTCACCAAAGCCTGCAATGACACAAATGCTTACTAAGTCATGGACTTCTGCAGAGATTGTGTGCTTTTTGACTTAGTATATGCTGTGCTGTAGTTACCACACTGCATAGAACAGAAAATAGGATTTTGACAAACACCAAAGATGCAAAGGACAATTTTTGGAAGGAATTTTATCTCATTGTGGAAAATTTTTTATTGCGGTCTTTAGATGCTTCAGCAACATTTATGCTGAATGATGGGAATAGCTTCCTTACATCTAATGCTTTAAGTTCTAACTCTGTACATTTTGTAAAACTGCTTAAAACCTTCACTTGTCAATGGACATATTTGCCTATAGTTCTTTAAATGCATTGATTATATCTGTGTAGTCCTCAGCACACGCTTCACCAGGCATAGAAACAGATAATCAGAAGAAACACAGCATCATGCGTTCAGATTTGGGGCATGTGCTACCAGAATTCCCTCTGTCCTACACCCAGTTTTTGTGGATGTTTAGGGCTGGAACAGAGGTTAGGAGAGTGTTAAGTATATTTTCCATGTCTATATTGAGCTATCTGCAATTATGTGACTTAAAACTATAGAGAAATTCAAATGAAAGAGCAACTATTATAGACTTTCCTTTAAAGAAATACTCCAAAATGTAAGAAAAACTGAATACAGAGATGTTCATGGCAGCAGCTTTTATAACTGTGAAAAAAAATATTTAGAAGCAGCTTGAATATCCAACAACTGAGAATATACAAAGCTTTGATGTATATCCTCTGTTCATACTGTAATATGAACAGATTAAAACAGTGCTTCAAAGTGCAACACGTGGCACAGGAGTGCACTGATCGGTAGTAGAAAATGTAGCTGGGTAATGATTCAGTTCAGGTATTGAGCACAATGCTTAGGGTAACTTGACTAGGATTTACTGGCTCCCAGACCTGGTTCCCCTGTTTGCCTTAGGCTCCCTATGCAAGAGGAGAGTTTAATAATGGCACCATAGGACTATGCATGGTTTAGAAAAAGTAATGCTTAGAAAGCGCTGGTCCAATGCCTGGCACATTGTAATGGGCTTGACAAATTTTCAACATTGTTTTAAATATTTCATCTTTTAAAAAACTTTTTTTTTAATTGAAAGATAACAGAGAGAAGGAGAGACAGAGAGAAAAATCTTTTGTCCACTGAGCCAATCTGAAACCAGGAGCCAGGAGCTTCTTTTGGGTATCCTGTGCAGGTGCAAGGTTCCAGGGCTTCACACCATTCTCTACTGCTATCCCAGGCCACAGGCAGGGAGTTAAATGAGAACTGGAGCAGCCGGGACATGAACTGGTACCCTTATGGAATCCTGGCACATGGAAGGTGAGGATATCAGCGACTAAGCTATTGTACCAGGCCTTAAATATTTGATCTTAGCTTTATTAAAGGTTTTAAAAAAACAATCTGGCATTCAGGCATGTGTTGATGCTATGGTTGAAATGTTGCTTGGGACTCTTGGATCCCATATCAGAGTCCTTGATCTCAAGTCCTGATTCTGTGTCCAGTTTTAGCTTCCTGCTAGTATTAATCTTGGGAAGTAGCAGATGATTGCTTATGTGCTTCGGTCCCTTCCATTCATATGGGATACTGTGGTGAAGTTCCAGGCTTCTGGCTTCAGCCCAACCTAGCCATGGCTGTTGTGGGCATCTGAGAGAGTGGGCCAGTTAAGATCACTGTCTTTCTATTTCTATCTCTTATCTTTCCAAGTCAATCTATCTAAATCTGTCTGTCTGTCTATCTATCTATCTATCTATCTATATCTTAGAAACTCCTTCAAAAAGTAAATTTCTTTAGGATGTAATACTAAAGTTTTGGTTTTTTTTCTCCCTTAAAATTCTCTGCTCTTTTAAGTGTTCGCTAATTATTATACTGCTTTTTCCATGTGTCCTGTAGAAGTGTGTGTGTGGGGGGGAGCTTTCTGACCCTCTCGTGTGTGTCTAAGGCTGACCCCTATGTACCACATCCTCCCGATCCCTTGGCTTCAGGCATGGATCAGTCTAGCTGTAGTTGTGTCATTTCCCAAGCATCTCCTAGAAGGTGCTCTCTCCACCCCAGTTTCTGCTGCTCTTCCTTCCAACATGGGGATGACAGCAGCTTCCAGATGTTCTTGGTTCATTTGTGAGCCTGGATCATCTGCCTGTAGATCATCCCTTCCTTAAAATACCTTGACAGTTCCAATTGAGGGTGGCTTCTCTTCTCTGCTGAAACGTCACTGATACAAGGAACCTACAGTATTTTTATAATTTGGAAAATTTTTTATTAAAATAACATAGGGGACCACCCTCTACCTCCTACCTCCTGAAAGGAAGCACTCTTCAGGGAGTGAAGTGGCCCCTGAGCTCCCAGACTTGAGGGTGATTATTTTTGTTTCATTTTTGAGCTCTCACATGAAATTAGGCTTCAGGCTAGAACACCTATTTCTTAGAAAAACACACTTTCTCCTGGAGAGAAATTCTAGAAAGCAGTTGCGGGCTATTGGCAAACTATAATACTGTAAAAGGATCTGGCCAGAAAAGATGCAAGAGAAAGTCTCTGTGAGGATAAAGTGGCCTAGAAAGTGGCCTGTCATCTGCAGTGCCAGCTGTGGGTGCAATAGAGCAGTGGTAGACACAGCTGTGCCTGAGTCAGTGTTTGTCCTGAGGGCGGCGGACCTGCCTCTGTGGCCATTGGAGCCTCCTCAGCCCCTGTGGTGTCTGGGCACAGCAAGAACTAGGCTACCAGGGAGTAAGTGACACAGTTTTCTGAGTTTGGGAATGGGTTGGCTGAGTTGGGGGAGGGTTGGGGTGCAGGGCAGACTTGGCATTTACCCTGCTCAGTTCCACTGTTCAATCTCCTCCGATCGACTTCCTTCTTCAGAAGGAAGTGTCTGGAAGAATCTCAGTGGTTGCTGGTCAGTGAAGACCTGTCTGAGGGCTGCCCTCTCGACCAGAAAGCTCTATGGCTCCAAACATCTCAAGGCATTTGTGAAGGGGAGGAGGGCAAAATCAAGTGGCTCTGCTTAGTGGGATATTTGATGACCTTTGCAGTGGCAAGTGTTTTGAAGATGGCAAGCCCCTGGGAGCCAGCCAACTGCATGAAGATGATGCTGTGGGTGAGGGTGGGGGATCCAAGAGCTGTGGATTCCTTATGTAGGAAAGGGGTGTGAGGGCAGACATACCAAATGGTGGCATTGGACAAAGTTAAAAACTGCAGGCTCAAACCTTTGGATCAATGACTGACTTTATCATCTGATACCACTAAATGATTCTTGGGCAGCTGAGTTTGTTTTGCCACTAACCTCCAGGCTCCATCAGTGAGACGATTGTGTTGATCACGTTCATTGTTGCACATCCAGTACTTTGCACAGTATTTGAAGAATAAGTTTTATTCATTGGTTCTGCACTGCTGGCCCAGGAATCCCCCATCACTGCAGGAGCTGAGCTGACCCTGGTCAGTGTTCACTTGCTTGGTGGGTAGAAACAGAGCTGGCATGTAGGAAAAATCCCTGAAGTGTTTGCTGAATGATGAATGAAAGCATGCATGCTTGACTTTATACTCCTTGAAGGTAGACATCATGTGCAGTGCATCTCTGTTGTGTCCATATTACATAGCTGAGGCTCTTTCACAGAGCTGCTGAAGAACAAATAGCATTGCTTTTGTAAAATAACGATAAATAATTCTTCTGTCTTCCTTTACATAGAGCTTTTAATTTCATTGATTTTTCCCTCACCTTCAGTTTAGTTCAACAGTTAACCAGTTTCAGTGCATTGAAGATAGAGACAGTCACAGGACACAGTTTCTTTGTTCACTCACTGTGCCAATATAAGAAAGCCATGTATACAAAGGCATTGCTATTTAACACATTCAATGAAAATAGTATTTGTAAGGAACAGAGTGTCACAGTGCATACAATTAGCCTGGTTCTGTCTGGATGATGGGTGGAATTTAGTGGATGAGTTTATGAAGAAGTTATGCCTAAAGTTTTGAGAGACTATTAGGGATCTTGTAGGCAGAGAAGGAGGCTGGAAGGAAGGGAAGAGCATGTTCAAAGGCCAAGGTAATGCTGAACTCTTCAATAGATTCTTTACCGCAGCATTCTCAGGTAGAAAGAATTTAGCTGGACTCCTCAGAGGATAGTGTGTTCAAATGGCCACAGACCCAGACCTGTCGTTACAAAGCTATTCAAGCACAGGTTGAAGAGTTGAGTCTGTTCAACCATGGGCTCTCTGTGTAGGAGGAAGAGAGCCACATTCTGGAAAGGTTTCAGATGAGGAGTGCTTGTATGAGGACTGGAAACCATGTCATGTGAAGAGCAGTGGGAGGAACAGGGAATATTCATAGCCTGGAACAGAATAACCTAATTAGAGTTGTGGAGGGATCAGAATTGCTACACCTTTGAAGAACTGCTACTCCAGGGGGCTTTTCTGGGTTCTGTGTAGAGCAGAGATAGAATCACCATGAAGTCATGAGAGAGACTCTACATAGTAAACATAAACATTTTTCTGCAGTATAATTTTGACTCTATCTTTGGTAAGTTGTTTTAACGGTTATTTTTTGGTTATTTAAGTCTCTTGAATATTGTATTCAATGTTTGGGGAAGACTGCAAGCTCTCACACTATATTTGCTGTGTCTGTAATACATTTCTTAACTTTTAAACAAAGATTTATTTTACTTGAAAGTCAGAATTACAGAGAGTAAGATGGAGAGACAGAAGTCTTCCATCCACTTGTTTACCCCCAAATGGCCACTATGGATGGAGCTGAACCAATCTACAAGGAGTCAGGAGACAGGAGCTTCTTCTGATTCCCCCTCTTGGGTACAGAAGCCCAAGGCCTTGAGTCATCCCCCATTCCTTTTCCCAGGCCATTAGCAGGGAGCTGGAACAGAAGCGGAGCAGCCAGGATATGAATTTTTTCCCATGTGGGATGCTGGTATAACAGGCAGAGTAGATTAGCATGCTACACCATTGTATCAGCTCCTGTAATGCATTTCTTTTGTCCATACCAATCTGGTTTTAAAATGAAGGATATGAGCCATAAGAGTAAAAACTCCTATTATAGTACGAGAAAATCTGCTCTCTTGAGCAGATGTCTCATGTACAGAGCTCGTTAGGCTCAGGCTGGGAAATTTCCTCTGAGGCAAATGTGAAGGTAGAAAAGAAGATGGGAGACTGAATTTGGGGTAGATTTGCATTAGTAGGTTTGCTAGACCTCGGGAGACCCAAAGGCTGACTCTTGCATTTAATTCACTGAGATAAGTAGTATAGCCCAGGACCTAGAGCAACCGTGTCTTGGTTCACATAACCTGCCCTGCCCCTCTATTAAACAACCTTAAGCACATTTCTTAACCTCCCTGTGCCACAGTTTTCTGAACTATAATTCAGAGGTAGTAATATAAACTGAAGATTTGTAGTAAGGATTAAGAGGGTTAACACACTTTGAGTAAGAACACAGCCAATTATGTAGTAATTGCTTATTATATATTGCTATTATTCCCCAAACCTTAAGTGCCATAAAGACAAGCTTTTGTTTAGTTAGTTATAAACCCCTTGATTAGAATACAGTCTGACATGTAATTGGTGACACTGAATTTTTAGTGAATAAACAAAGTACCAGTTGCATATATATATATATATATTGGGTTCTAGCCCAAGTGCTAGAAATACCAAGAGTGAACAAATTCCCTGCCCACATGAAGCTTAGTATGGTGGGATGGGCAGCCATTAAGAACATGACTGCATGTTCTCATCTTAGCAGTGCATCAGAAATCACCTAGTGGCTCTTGAAAAAGGCACCCATGTTGGCACAGCAACCCAACGAAGACTGATTTGATCAGTCTTAGAAGAGCATCTGGTATGTATCCCAGTGATTAATGTGTAGCTTTGAGAATTTGTGTTCAAAATATTCTCAGTCTACCATGAAATTTTTTCCCCCATGAAACATCTAGCAGTTGAAAGTGGGGAAATATTGATATGTTTAGAATAGAAGGATGATAAGTTCTAGAATAAAAATCTATTGGAATTTAAAAATCACATAAGTGGATGTTCCCAAGTTGTAAACATTGTTTTTAAGAAAATGTGGAGGTCATGATATAATTTATAATCATGTACATTACAAACTTATACTTTGTAATATAATGTATAAGGTCTGGTTTAGAATAAATAATTAGAAAATTATTTTTAAAAAGATTTATTTATTTTTGGCGGAAAGGCAGGTCAAATTTATAGAGAGAAGGAAAGACGGAAAGATTCTCCACCCACTGGTTCATTCCCCAAGCTGCTGCAAAGGTTGGAGCTGAGCTGATCCAAAGCCAGGAGCCAAGAGCTTCTTCTGGGTCTCCCACGTGGGTGCAAGGTCCCAAGGCTTTGGGCCATCCTTGGCTGCTTTGCCTGGCCACAAGCAAGGAGCTAGATGGGAATTGGAGCAGCCAGGACATGAACCAGTGCCCATATGGGATACCAGAGCTTGCAAGGTGAGGATTTAGCCAGTGAGCCATTACATCAGGACCAGAAAATTACTGTCTTTGGGAATGACTTTGCTTAGTGCCCCAAATATTCAGTGAGTAGGAAAGTGGGAGAGATAGTGTTCCAGCCTTAAGAGTCATTTATGTGCACAAGTCCTTTATGTGCACAAGTCCTTTGTGCAATCAGTCCTCACAAGGAACTGATTTAGGAATAGAAAGTAGTCAGTATTACTGAAATGCAGCAGGCAAGGGGATGAAATGAAAAAGAGCAGGTTCTTGCCTTCAAGGAAGTTGTATCTTAAGAAATTATTAGAATATCCAAGTGTTTTCCTGTTGCCTTAATTGTCTATAATTTTTACATATGTCACAGTTAAGAAGAAACCTGTAGAGAAGAATCCCTCACCAAATAATATAGAAGCCCAGTTGCATGTCACTTAAGTAATTTATATACATTTTGAAATAGCAGATATGCTTTCACAAGTATGTTGGATTAAGTTAATATTAGATTACAAAGTCTGAGTAAGAAGAAGTAACTTGGAGATTGGATGAATATGGCAAAATAACATGTATACTTCCCTATCTTTTCTTCCAAATGCTTTAAAATGCAAAGTAGTACTTTAAAATTCATCTGTTAGCTATAGAAATATGAGAAAATGAATCATGTTCATTTCTCTCCTACAAACCAGAAGTCTGTTCTTTATTTCTACTAATTGATCATTTCAGGAGTGTTGTATAAATGGACTCATACAAAGCCTTTCAGATTGGCTTTTCATTTGTTATTGTGTGTATATGTTGATTCATTCTATTACTTACTGGTGGTCCATGGTCAGAATATACCACAGTTTGCTTAACATTCTCCAACTGAAAAATATCTACATTATTTCTGCCTCTAGGCTGTTAAATCCTCTTGAAGAACTTGTGCAAGTTGTTGTTTGAAATGAACTTTTATTTGTTAGGATAAGTGCTTAGTAGTGCAAGTGGTAAGTTATGTAGTAATTACATTTAGTTGTTTAAGAAATTATCAAACTAGTTTCTGGAATGACTGTGCCATTTCCAACAGGTCCTTGCCAGCATTTGGTGTTGTCACTATTCAACATTTTTCCCCACCATGACAGGATTGTAGTAATATTTCTTTGATGTTTTGATTTGTATTTCGCAGATGCAAACTCAATAAGTTATCAGAATATAGTAGAAGAGGAGTAGAGATTTCTCTGCGAAAGAAAAATAGATACTATGAAAGGATCATTCTAATGGAATAGAGAATGCAACGACAAGTGATGTGAGAAAGAGGAAAAAGTAGTTAAGAGATTTGAGGAAAATAGCAAAGGAAATTAGCTTATAGTTGACCTTGTAATATCAAAAAGTATGCATTTACATTGTAAATTATTGACAACTATAAAAAGAAAGATAACTGTTTATAAAACATGGGAGTTAAATGAATATGTATTAATAAAGAGTTAAATTCTCTGTTTATAGTTACAATTGCATAGATAAAATTTATTGATAAGGCAATAACAGCCATACAAGCATATTAATTACAGAAGTAGTTACTAAAACTAGTTAAAAGTCTAGTTATCCTTCTACCTCTGCTTTACATTCTTGAAAGAAAAGATTCTGACAAGTAACCTAGAGACACATATGAGGACTACAACATAAAATAGAAAAAATTAGAGTGTATGTCCATCAGAATCACATCTATATGGAATAGCAATACTGTACAACTATTAACAAAAGGAAAAGATCCCCATACCCTGACATGGAAAGAGATACATATATTAAGGGCTGCAGAAATAGTATCATTGAGTTGAAAAATTAAAGTTGTCAAATTAGGCATAGAGTGTTACAATATTTATATTAGGATATATGAAATATCGCTGTGTATAGTCATGCATCATGGAACAACTGGGATATATTTTTAGAAATACACTGTTGGCCATGAAGTATGCTGTGCAAAGGAGTTAGGGCAGCCCTTGGAATGCCTCAATTCCCATAGGCGTGCCAGTTTGAGTCACAGCTATTCTACTTCCAATCCAACTCTTTGTCAATGTGCCTGGGAGCAGCACATGATATCTCCAAGATTACAGAGCCTGGTACCAATGCAGGGGAGCAGGTGGCTCCTGATTTTGGCCTAACCTTGGCTGTTACAGCCACTGGGGAGTAAACCTATAATTGGTTTACCATCTCTACCTAAGAAATTCATTGTTGAATAATTTTGTCACTGTTTAAATGTCATAGAGTAAACTTAAGCAAACTGAGATGGCTACCGCATCACTAGACAGTATGACCTTATGGGACCACTTTATGTGTAGCCCGTTACAGAAACATTACTATGTGGTACACGGCTGTAGGCATATGTGAGGATATTCAAGATGTTCAAGAACATTAAAAAATTGTTTTGGTACAAAAAATTCTGAATCCATGTGTACAAGAGCCTCAAAGTTCATGGAACTGTACTTGATGAAAAAGTGCGTGGCTTTGAGGAGTGTGAGATAGGGGGAATGGAGGAGGTCTTTTTAATACGATTGTTTGTGGGCTGAAAGTTTTCAAAAGTACTGACAAGTCGCTAATGCTGTTTTTAAAAGGAGATTTATTTGAAAGGCAAGGTGAAAGGCAGAAAGGAAGACAAGTTACACCCACTGGTTCACTCCCCAAAATGCGCCAGTGCTCAGGACAGGACCAAGCTGGAGCCACAGACTCATCCTGGTCTCTCACGTGCTGGCCGAGACCCATGTGCTTCAGCTGTCATCCAGGCATAGGAGCAGGAAGCTGGATCCGGAGTGGAACAGGCAGAACTTTAAACAGGCTCTCTATGTGGGATTTGGCTATCCTCCCAGGGATCTCAGGGGCTTACTTTGCTATTCCTCCTTGCCAGTTCCACAAAGGTTATTCTTTACATTGTATCTTGCTGCAAAGATTTTTAAGGTAGTTCACAAAATGGTTAGAGAATAAACCTGCTGTATCCTGACTATTTGGCAATTTGTAGAGAATGTAGAATAATCAAATATGCAAAAGCTTCACTAGCTTGGAATGATTCCTGGGATAGTTTCCCCTTCTGCTTTTAATCATTCTTGCGCTTGCTGCACCTGTGATTTTCTCTCATCGTATGTCCAGTTGCTTAGTCACTCAGCTGACGTCCATGTTTTCACCCACACACAAAAAGAGCTACTTTCTTTGATGTCATGTCCTTTGGGTATTTCCCCTTTTTTTGTTGAAGGGGAAATGAAGAATAACTTCAGTTATTCTCATTTGCAAATCTTTGGCATCACCCCCTTTTCTTGTCTTCTGAAAAGATTACTCCACTAATCAAGTTATTATCAAGTTGACATATCAAATTCATTATAAATGATTGGCCCTGGTGGTTTAAGTGTTCAGATGAGGAACAATTCCTTTGTGAAGCTGAGATGCCTCTGGGAATCTCTCTGGAATTCTTTGACTTCTTTTTCTGAGAAAAGAGACTGGAAGTGATGGTTGGAAAAGCACTGATTTGGTCTCCGCAGAAGCGGATACGTGACCAGCTCCTGCAAGACACTGGCAGTCTCTACAAGAAGTACTTTTTAATTTAAAAAAAAATTCAATGAAAGGGCAGCCCAGCATTTTGGTATTACAGGTCTTAATACAGAGGAAAACTGTGTGGCAGTTTGTAATTAGCGAGGGGATAGGTGGAGAGAGAGGTGGGGGAGAGTACCATGTGCTACTCACAGCCCTGCAGCGACTACTGCAGCATCTTAGAATTTAGCAGGCTCTGAAGGTGTGACCACTTCAAGCCCTACTTTAAAAAGAAAAAAAAGCTGTTAAACATATGATCCCTTGAAGGGAAGACAGATGCTACTGTATCTGTTACACGATGCCTTCCTACCTAGCATCCAGTTCTGCAAAGAGCAGCGATTTTCAAAAATGTTTTCTGCTTTGGACCAAGAGAGAAATAGCATGTAACCTGCAAATAGGGGGTTCCCACAGGTTTCTCAAGACAGTAAAGAAAATATGTGGAGCCAACTTGTGTGAATTGACGGAGCCCAAGAGCATCTTAAATGATTGCAGTTTTTCTGTGTAAAAGCCATTAAGATGGATGAGATGGGACCCAAAGATCCAAGGGCTCTTGGAATCTGAGGAGGAAGCCCCTTTGAAAACTTGCATGAGCTCCACGAACCTTGCTTTTCTGCACCCAAGAGGAAATGCCAGCAGAAAGATCTAGCGGGTCTTACTGAAAAGTGTTTCCTGGGTTTTAAGCTCAAGTTGATTCCTTTAATCTCCAAGCTGACTTGGCATTTGGCCTCATGCATGGCCCTCGGGGTCTAAGGAAGGTTTAGAAAGAGATGCTCTTACAAAAATTCCTGTATATCAATAAACTTATCAAAACATGTTGATGAGTACAAACAAATGAGAAAAGGTAGAAGGATCCAGATTTTCTTTTAAATACACACTGGTTTAAACATGAAGAGGGAAAACACTCAGTTGTCAAAATAGGCTTGAGGTTTTGCTGCACCCAGAAGTTCTGGAGAGTAGGAAGAGGTGTTTTTGCCAAACCCTAAATGCTGCAGGGTAAGCTTTCCCTCTAACCAATTAGATAATTACCATTTCATTTTGTGGAGACCTCCATTGTTTCTTCTTTCAAAAAAAAAAAAAGATAATGATTAGCTTTGTCTCAGGGTAATTTTGCTAATGTTTTCATAATTAATTACTTCACCCTCTGAATTACAAATGCTGTTGCTGTCTCTGTGGGTGCAGGAGGCTGCCAGCTGTTTTAAATAACCCTTAAAAGTACTCAGGTTAAGGACTCAATTTATGCCGTTAGAAATGAACCCAAGGATGCCTAACTCCATAATGCAACAGATAATTCTTATAATGCTTAATTAATCCTCTCTAGTTACTAACAGAACCCACTTGTGACCTTTTGTTTTAACCTCACCCAGATGCAAGTCTCCTGAGAATGAGAAGTGTTAATAGGTGAATGCTGATAGAACTTGCTGGCATTATGGCCAAGTATTAAATAGCTGACAGTGTGCATAAATTGGCTCCTGATGGCTCACTGATCACATGGCTGGAGGAAATGTCAAGCTGGGCAGCACTGCTAAAAACCCTCCATCAAAATCCTGAGAGAGGTAGGAAGTAAGACTAGCATCCATAATTAACGTTGCCTGCAAACACTCTGAATTCCACACGAGACAGCCAAGGGAAAGTATCAGGATTGAGTCAAAGGATGAATGATTCAAAGCCAAGGCTATTTTGAGTGACTTCTTTCCTCTGCTGTTGCTAGCATCTTAAAACTACCTTTTCTTAGACTGGACTTCCAATACACTCTTACTGCAAACAGAATGGAGTTGCCTAGAAAATTCGAAGTACCCCAGAAAGCCAGTTTATAAGCAGAATAATGGTTTCAGAGAGGTATGAAGTTCTGCTTGGAGACAAGCTCTAGGAAGGGGGAAAATAGTCATGCCGTTGAGGCCCTGTTGCAGTTCAAGGGAGCGACAGTCCCCTCCCCCCCCCATAGTTTCTGTCCACCCTGTGACCTGGCAAGATATTTCTGTATGTTCCTGTGAATTGGAGAACTAATTTCATTCTTTTTCACCCTATTCAAGAGTCCACATATTGTGACTGACATCGTCATGAGTCTTCAGAGGCCACATCTGCTAAGTGGGAATCATGATAATGACGAACTCATATGGCAGTTATGAGTATTAAACAGAGTCCATACATATACACGCTTCAAACTATGCCTGAAATATAGGAGGCTATGTAGAAGAACTGACTTTTAGTAACACCTCTAAAATCACTTTCTCCTCTGGGTCATGTCCTGCCACTGTAGCCAGGTCATGTTGTCATGACCTCTATTTTGAATGGTTTCCTCATTATTGTTCTTGCTCTGAATCCATGTAACTTCCATTACATCAAAGGCACTACTGACACTTCAGCTTTCCAGGTCTACCTCTGATCTCCTCCTCTATCACCCTGCAGAATTCATCATAGAAAGTGCAAACTCCTTAGCCTTGATTTCAGGCCCCACTCTTCTTGTTGGCCCTCATCCCAATCTTGAAACTTAGTTTACATACACTCTGACCTCCAATAGAGCCAACCTCCTTTCCCTTCCCCATCTAAATTCTCCTCTGAGCTCAGCATTTTGTTGCTTTTGTGGCTATGTTTTTCATCCTGTCCTTTTGGAATTTATCTCCCTCCCCCCAGTACCTTCTAGTTCAAATCCGAGCCATCTATCTACAGTCAATCCCAAATGCCAACCTCCGCTCTGGGGCATTTCCTGATTCTACCATTTTAATCATTCCCTTGTTCTTTCTGACCCCTGGGGAACCTTATCTTGTTGGTTTTGTTACTGAATATTGGTTGCCTGGTTTATAGTTGTCAATTTATATGCTTCTTATTCAGCATGTTCCACATGCACATATCTCAGTTCCTTGGTTAGTCTGATTCCCCATTGTGTCCTACCCAGGCCTGCCCACCATGCTCTGCATGGAATGATCCCTCTGCAAGCAGGAATGGAACATTAAGGGGTATGAAACAGCAGCCCAAACTTTCCTGTTTCTTGTCCTTTCTGTTAATTACTCTCAGCCACTTTACTGCTCTTTCATGTATGTATGAAAGTATTTCAACTCCAAGAGTAAGGGGGATGAAAACAGTCCTACCGTACAGAAAAAAAAATGCATAGTTGATTCTCCAATGACAGATTCTCAGAAGCAGCAGTGAAAAATCCCTGGAGTACCGTACCTTTGTATTTAGTCACCACAGCTGCATTGACACTAAGAGGCTCTTGGAAGGTGACAGTGAGGGCTGTGCTGCTCGTCACCATGAGGCAGGCATTGGTGGGCACCTCAGGGGCTCCTGGGATGGAAAGGAAAGACAGATTTTTCCAACAGTGTTCCTGAATTTTTGAAGCACCCTGATATTTTCATTAGAAGTCTCGCTACCCCCCTCTTTTGGTCCTTGTTGCCGGTGACTGTGGTGGTCTTGGCTGCCTGTTAGAATATCTTGTGAAGGGGCAAATAATGCCAGAGAGGCCCTCCCAGAGTCCCTTGCTGATCCTGTAGGCGATTGTGCTACCTGAGTGAAGGGAAGGGCAGTGACAGCAGGCTCCTATGCAACAGACAGGCCCTTCTATTTCAAAAAGTAATTGCACATAAATCATCCCTATAGAATCTTTTGAAGCCCTACTGGGGAGAAAGTCATAACACTCCCACTTTTGAATAAGGGAACTGCAGCTCATAGAGGAGGCCAGATTCCTTGTTAAAGAGCACAGTGACGAAACGCAGCCAAGAGCCTGTGGCTGCGATGTCTGACTTGAGCTCTGCCAGTGTACATTTCTAACTTACCTTGGTCTCCAACAGCTCCCATTACATCAGGCAGTGTGTTCTGAGAAAAAAATGTATGGACAGATGTCAGGCTCCCTAGTCTCAAGTTTTAAAGGACCAGTGATGGTTTTAGGTACTCCCTAATACCCTGAAAAAGGTGTTTTATAATTCAGAAAATTATGAAAAATAGCATCAGGTATAAAAATAGGTCTGTTTTTGGTGTTAATCTCTCCTAAGTGAGGTGTAATCATAAAGGTATTTATGAAGGCAATTGCTAAATTTCTTAAAAATTCCATGTATCAGCATGGCTGGAGGTTGTTGATCTTGAAAGAATCTTTTATTAGTGAATCTCAAGTAAAAATTAGGCCCAGATTTGATACTTAAGGCACAGAACTACAACACAAGTTTCACTGTGTTTGGTCTTTATCTATATCACAATTAAGATTTTTGAGACTAACAGTCTCAATGTGAATGAAGCAACATTACCATTGCATTTAGAACTTCGAGTTTTATTTTTGGTTGTTTAAATCTCCTTCTAGAATGACATTTGATATTTCACAAATATTTGGATTTTACATTTTTATATCAGGTTATATATAGAGGTACTCTTAATGCTAAAGAATATGATTCAGAAAGAAGCTGTCTAACAAAGAACTGGTAGAGATGAAGTGCAGACAAAAGCATAATTCATGGGTTGATGGACTGTCCTTCTCTGTGGCCTGTATTAATTGAAGTTCAGTTTATTGCTCTATATAAAAAATGCAGTTGAGAGCTGAAAACAACTTAAACTTGAGCTTGAAGCAGAAACTGGACAAATAGGCAGACAAATATTTTTCCACCTCCACATCCCAAAATATAGCCACTTAGGGCATCAGACCATCCAGGTCATTAGGCATTAGGGCGTAGCGGGTGGAAAGCGCTAGATGAGTGCGACATGGTGGAGGGAGGCCAGAAGCACCAAGGCCTCATGACTGTGGTCAGAGAACCTATCAGGAGCCAGAAAATCAAGCAAGACAAAGACCCTTTTACAGCCTCCCGGAGTCCTTGCTCCAAACAGGCTGACAACGGCCATCCATGACTCTGTAGAGTTGGAAAAAAATCAGGAAAAGAAGGCCTGGCTGTCTCAAACCAAAGTTCAGTCTAGTTAAATGTTCAAGTCCTCTGCTTGTACTCACGGGCATGTTCGAAGCCTGTTTTCATACGTCGGTAGAGCCGGTATTTCCACTCCCAAGCTTTCAGCTGTTTCTCCTTCTCTGTATTGTCCAGAGTGAATCCTTCATTCTCCAGCTGGGCAGAGAGCTCACTCACCCTCTGCTGGGCTTCCTGGACCAGAGTACTGAGATGCATTGCTCGGCTTTCCAGGCTGACAACTGGAGGGAAAGCAATGGGAATGGGATGATTGCTTTTCTTTTTTGTTGGGGGGTCGTGGGTAGCTTTGGCAGTGTGTGTCTGAAAGTCTACTCTGGGTTTCAAAAAAATTCCTGAGGAAGAATTCCTGAATTTATATATAATGTGTTACAATAGGGTTTTTGAGTGACATTTATCATTAGATTAAGTGATTAATTCATCAAATTAAGATATCCCCTTTGCCTTCTGGCCCCTTTGTGATATGCACCCAGTTAATGGCTTAGTAAAGCTAATTAGGATTCTACCATCAAGTATCCAAGAGGACCACTTGGTATCCACATTGCACACATTTTGTAGGGACACGTAGGGGCAAAAGCTTTGTAGGGCCAGGAAGGTCTGCAGAAGAGCTATCCATCAGACAAGTTGCATTCTGCTAAATTGTTATTTAGGTTGGCTTAGTAGAACCAGATTCAGATTTTCTATTCTTGTGGTAGTCTTTACAATATGCAAATTTTGCATATGTGTCTTTTAGACACAGTTTGTTATTTTGTTATTATGCTAACAAAGCATACCACTATTGCTGACATCGTTGAGCTAATCATTTTCAATGGCTGGATGACTGGTGAACTAATATATTGATCTTTGGTAAATTTTTGTCTTAAAAAAACCCTATCTTCATTGTATTTGAAAGGCGGGGGTGGGGGGAGGAACAGGGAGAAAGAGACAGTCATATACACAGGGAGGGAGAGAGGAAAGGAGGGAAAGACAAAGGTCAAAAGAGGAGAGTCACAGAGAGACTTTCCATCCACTTGTTCATTCTCCAAATGCCTGGGGTAGCGAGGGCTAGGGCCAGGCTGAAGCCAAGATGTTACACCCCAATCCAGGTCTCCTGTATAGGTGGCTATATTCTTTGAACAGCCCCCTGCTGCCTCCCATGGTACTTACTAGCAGGAAGCTGGAGTGCAAGTGGAGTAGCTGAGAATTGACCCAGTTACTGTGATACAGGATTCTGGTCAAGCAGTTTCTCATCTAATATACAAATGCCTACTCCCAGTGACATCTGTAATTGCGATTTGGATCCTAGGAGTGTCTCCAGACATGGCAAGAGCGTATGTTATGCAATCCCTTCTTGTCCAGGAAGGCTGTAGAGTCTCATATTCATATTGTACTTGAGGTATGATTACTGTTTGATGTGTATCATACTATTTACCTAATCCACCTTAGTGTGACTGATTGTTCCAGTCAATGTTTCTTGTTCTTGGGCTAAACTCTGGGTTTGCTTCTTGTGATCTATTCATGGCTGTTATGCACGTGAGAGCCTGTCTAGGTAGTCACTTCCGAGTATTCCCTCCTGCGTGGAGATGAAAAAGCAGACACCTTCAGCGTGAGAATGTGCTAGGACATCACACAAGCAACGCAGTAAATCAGAATCAAGGTCTGTAGATCTGGTGAGGTGCGTTTGATGTTCCCCGTGACCAAAACAATATTTCCCCCTGGATGGTGGGAAAGAAACCTAACCATTTTATTCTTCCAGTGAAGGGGGAAAATTTTATGAAGATAACTCAAGCAAAAATGTGTTAGGTGTATTTTGAAATGGAAATTAGGTGGTTATATATTCATATTCTCAGGGTTCATAGGCATGTTTGCATTAATTACAGGAAATGAATACTAATTTATTATTGCCCCTGCGCACCATCAGTCTAAATTTATTTACAGATGAGGTCAATGAAAAATTAGTCTTTTTTTCTTTTCTTTTTTCTTTCTTTTTCAAGTTGCTGTTTAGAACACTCAGGACTGTGTTTGGCTGCAGATTTGTCATGGTTAATGAATGTTGCTGTAGCAGTCAATCATGTACTCTAAATACTGTCACACTTTTTTTTAAAGCCTCAGTCATGAGCCATGACAGAAAAATAAACAAATAAATATAAAGCTAAAAAACTCTTTCACTGAGCAGCTACACTATGCAGGGTCCCCCGGGAAGCCTAAAGGAGGCCAGAATAAATGATACTATAAGTGCTGTGGGCGTAAGGAAGCAATGATGGGGTATAAACGTGGAGGTTCTGGAGAGAAAAAAAAAAGTGCACACAACACACGCGTGCACACACACACTCCAGTGGAAAAATTGGCAATATTAGTAGCCTCAAGGTGCAATTTCCTGGAGCAGTGAGATTGACAAGTCAGTACTAAATGCTGTTAATTTAACTAACTTCAGATTAATGTTAAGCGTCTGCTATGACTGAAGCCCTCAAACACAGTCTCATTATAGCTTGCTGGGAAGGTCCTAAATATAGGCATTGACAGTTTAAAACAAATTCGTATATATTTGTGTATTTTTAGACATAGGTTAGGCGTCAGAGTTTGTGTCACAGTTTTCAGGTTGATTAATTGACCTAGTAACTACACCCTCTACCCACTGCCCCCCTCCTTCTTCTACGCCAAATTATAGAGAAAATGGGGGAATTGTCCTTGTTAAGTGATTCAGTGGGCCTTTTATTGTAAGCCCGATGTTTGAATTGCATGCATGCGTCAACACTTGGGCGATAGACACATGATTTATAAAAATAAATTTTTCTAATACTATGAAATCCCTCCTATTAATTTTTATATCCACAACCGTTATTATGGGTGTGAATTCCAGGTGGCATTTCAGATGGACAGCTTCTCTTGCACTGTGCTTGGCTCCTTCCACACAACCCGCTTGATTCTGTGCTTTCCCTTGGCTCTTAGGCTTGCAACTTGATGCGATTCGCATTTTCTCTCTCCAAGGTAAAACATTTTCTCTTCACAGACTAACAAGGGCGCATCATCGACTTGTAGAGTCAGATTAGCTTTCCCAGTTTCTTTAGATCCTTGGGATTTCAAACTCCGAGGGCGTGGGGTGGTGATGGTGGGTGGAGTGCAGTGCAGTGGGCACCTGTGAAACTACAGAATGAATGTAACTTCCTTAGAGTATCAAACTTTACACTCCAATCTTGCTGAATGCCTGTTATTTAAAAAACTTAAGACACCTATTACGGAAGAGAATAAAATTTCTCAAAATGGATTTTTTACAAGAAATCTTAGGAATGATTTTTTTTTGGGGGGGGGGGGACTAAGGCCCCAGGTACCCTTGCAACTTCACTCACCTGTCAGTTGTGAGAGGTAATTGCATGGATGAGAAATAAATCTTTATTTTTCTTCTTTCCCAATGGGTTTTCAAAATAAAACACTGTTTTGAAAAATCTCTTTTGTCTACAAAACCCACTAGCCTTTCAGGTAATCACGCTTCTTCCTATTACTAATGATGTATCTCACTGCCAATACAAGTATCTGTTCAGATGAGATAATCAACCTAGCAAGTCAGGTTAATGCATTCCAGGCAGAAGCAAGTAAATATGATAACTATATCTGACTTCAATTCAATCCTGAGTAGGAGTATGGTAAAATTATTATTTGACACCTTGGAAATTGTTCCGGGAATTTGATTTCTATTTTTGCAACCTGAAAATGGAAAGCTTTTCAGCCTAAACTTTTGCCTGTATAAATTCAATAAATAGGCCCTGGCACAGTAGCCTAGTGGCTAAAGTCTTGGGATCCCATAAGGGCACCGGTTCTAATCCCAGCAGCCTCACTTCCCATCCAGCTCCCTGCTTGTGGCCTGGGAAAGCAGTCAAGGATAGCCCAAAGCCTTAGGACCCTGCAACCCACATGGGAGACCCAAGGAAGCTCTGGGCTCCTGGCTTCAGATTGGCTCTGGCTATTGCGGCCGCTTGGGGAATGGATCAACAGGCTGAAGATCTTCCTCTCTTTCTTTCTTCTCTGTATATCTGCCTTTCCAATAAAAGTAAATAAATCTCAAAAAATTCAATAAACCTACCTTGGAAAGTGTGATCATGTATGCATGATATTCTTGGAAATCTAAAAGAATTCAGTATCCAGTGCACTTTCTCTTAACCAAATGGAATGCAAATTGATCCCATATTTGTATGTTGTAATTTTTTATTTATTTTTACTTGAAAGAGTTAGAGGGAAGGAGAGACAGAGAGACGTATCTTCCATCTGCTGGTCTGCTCCCCAAATGACCACAACAAGGACAGCTGAGCTGATCAGGAGTCAGGTGCTTTTTCTGATCTTCCACATGTTTCCAGGTGTCCAAGGTCTTGGGCCATCCTCTGCTGCTTTCCCAGACCATTAGCAGCAAGTTGGGTAAGAAGTGGAGAAGTGAGGACTTGAACCGGTGCCTATACGGATGCCTGTGACGCCTTGGTCCCTGTATATTGCACTTTTCAAACTGCCATCTATTTGGCACTCTGTTGGTGAACCTATTTTGACTGATTGGGCTTAGATAATAGCAAGGCTGTGTCCTTTTGGGGATTCATTTTCTTGCTAATCCACTCTCATTGTCTTGGGTTCATTCCTCTTTCACCCATTGAAGGAATTCCTCTTGAACCTAGGGCTCTTGATCTGTTTGCAGGGTTTGTCTTTTCCCTCAGTGCAGCTCTTCACTTCCCCAGCCTAGTAACCAGGCCTTCCATCAGGCGCAGCCAGCACAATAGAGGGTCTGTGGGTGTGTGGTAAGCAGTCAGCCTGGGCAAGACCACTAAGCAGCTCCTGAAACAGTCTCAGTGCTATTGTGGTGTGTAATTATCAACAGCATGGCTACCACCCAGGGATTCTGAGGCGGGGGTGGGGAAGGAGGGGTTTGTTACAAGACCTATCCAGCTAATGAACTATGGGATGGGGGTGGGGTAAGGTGGGAATGTCATTTCCAAAGGATACAGTTATGGGTAGTTTAAATCTGAAGATAAATAATGATCAGGGATTGGATTTTTCTTCTTTGCCAGAATCTAACTTTATAGATCGCTTCATTTTGCCCTTGCCTTATCTTTGGTGAATTTAGATCCAGTTGATAATTGCTTAAAAATGGAAAACATTTGGGAAAACATGTCAACTAATTTTAGTTTTTTAATTGATGTATTTAGGGAACAATTCATTTGGGTTGCTCGGGAAAAATCTAAAAATGAATATATTAAACTGTTACTAATATTGCCATTTTGAAATGTAGCAGCAGCTTTTCTATCAATATTAGCATTTTTTTTTATTAATGAGAGAAATGAGGCATTAAGACAATCATTTAAGCTCAGTGTGAGAACGACCCTTGCAATCAGCTTTGGATGCTGCTTTCCATAATGCCTGTGGTCCTGCATAATTTTGCACTTGAGGGCCCGGTACAATGGCTCAATTGGGTAATCCTCCCCTTGCAAGTGTTGGGAACCCATTTGGGCACTGGTTTGTGTCCCAGCTACTCCACTTTCCATCCAATTCCCTGCTTATGGTCTAGGAAAGCAGTGAATAATGGCCCAAGTGCTTGGAACCCTGCACCCACATGGAAGATCAGGAAGCAGTGGCTTCGGTTTGGCTCAGGTTTGGCTACTGCAACCATTTGGGGAGTGAACCAACAGATGGAACATCTTTCTGTCTCTTCCCGCCTCTGTAAAAATCTGCCTTTCCAATAAAAGCAAATCTTAAAAAAAAAAAAAAAAAAGGCAGGCCTTACCCAATTTCCCATAAGTCTGAATTGTAGAGTTTTGTTAGTACTAAGCAGAAATAACGTGTTCTCCTTTAAAATGGAGCAATGTGATTTAAGTGTTTTGTTTCTGTAGATCAAATACTACCTCTCAGGAATGTCTGATTCTAACCAGTTACTATGCAAGCATCTCATGTACAATAAAAATAGCACCTATTATCTCACAGAAGATTCTTAATTAGTAGAGGCTTGTATTTTTATTAATAGCATACCCATTGATTTTATATCTTTTGGCGGTATACAAAAGCAAATCAAAGTACTATTAGAGAGCTATATGTTCTTCTAGCAAAACAAAACAAATTTTAAAAATCCTGCCAGATTGAAAACTTTCAATTTCAGCTATGGTTTAGAAATATATAATACTAGCTGTATCGCATTTGACCTCATCTGTGTATTCAAGGTACAAAACAGGGTAGTGATGTCGGTGTAAAGTTTGCATTATGAGATAATGTCCTCTGGACAACAAGAATGGCTGTTAATAAATTTCTCTGCTGTTCATACGTGATAACCATCTACAACTTCAAAACTGAGTTGTCTTAGATTGGAATGTCAAATAACAGAGGCATTCAAATAGTTGAATGGTTTATGTTAAAAAAACAGGGCAACTTAGTTCAAATTTATTTATCTTGATCAGGCTCAATACTCAGAAATCACATAAGTCTAATTGGTTGTCTCATTTTTGGGTTTTCCCAGGACTTTGAGAATGTGATCCAAAAGGGTTTTAGAGATCCAGATAGTAAAGGTTTCTTTTTTATTGTGGAAATTTCTTCGCTTAGAACTCATTACACCTGTGCATGTGGTTCTCCCCTGTGTCTTTGCAGCAGAGCATGAATTCACAATGTCTGTACTGTTAGGTTAGGTAGTAGCTAGGAATTTCCTAAGAAACCAGCACAAGTGATCCAGCAAAGGGATTTCTGCCATGTCTCATCAAACTCAGAAGCAAATGGACATATAAAAGAAACACACAAAAATAAGAACTTTCTGACTCCATACACTTCCTTTTACTCTATACTAAGTATTTGATTTTTTTTCCCCCTGTGGGTATGTGACTTTTGTCTTTGTGTTAAGACTGATGGGGGAAGTCTGGATGCTGCCAGACCTATAGCAGAGGTGGGTGTTGGGGCGTCTGGGGATAACCTGAATTATGAAAATGTGCATCTCCCCAAGAAACAGGAGTACAACAGAAGACACTGTTCAACTTTATCTGAATATTTTAATTTTTGATGAGAATATATTCTGTTTTGCAGGCACACTTAACAAAAGAAAGACGAGACAACTCTTCAAAGGAGGAAGATCTTCCATTTGCAACCAGATGGGTGCAGCTGGAGGCTGTAATGCTCACAGAAAGGTAAATGTTGTCAGATGTTAGATTCACGCGAGATCCAAAGGAACTAAAAATGTGGAAACAGAGGATAGAGTGTGTTTGCCAAGGCCTTGTAGAAACATATTAATCAAAGTGTACGAACTTCCAGTTACAAGATGGACAAGTGCTACTGGTATAATGTACCTCAGAGGTAGTGATGGGTATGTTAATTTGTGATAATTACTTTGCAATGTATGTACTATGAATGTGGTCTTTGTGTATCTCATTACAATAATGTAAAAAAAAAAATAGAACTACTACTATGATTTCTTAGTATTATTGACTGGAACATAGCCTGCATCCCTCTGATACTTAATTATTTGGAAATTTTCAATTTACTTCATCTGCAGTAAAATAATCCTGTTCCTAAGAAATAATATATCCACACTCCTCCCCAAGAGAAGCAGTGTGGGATTCATTCAGCAACTATTGAGTAATTTTCAGGGGATTTAGTGATGAATGAAACAGACATGTTACTTTCTTGGTCCTCAGGCAGTGCCAGAGAAGGTGACAGGTCACCAGGAAGTGTAGAGAAGTGGGGGTATGGGAGATGTGGGAGAGTACAGCCAGAGGAAAGGGAAGAAAGGCTAAAACTGAGAAGTATTCTGCTATTGATAAATAGCATAAACAGAACAATCATTAGGTCATATCCACAATGAAATTCTGCAGTGATGCATGGAACACAGCAACAGTGGTGCTATGTGGAAAGTACCTGTAGTATAAACTCCTGGAAGACTTAAAAGTCTTTTTTCAGTACATTGCAAGTGCATGTGTATGTGATCATTGTATCTCAATGGCATAAGATAGATTTGTCAGGAAGGCTAATATTTTACTTGAAAATTTCTGAGTACTAACACATGTTAGACCACATGAATGACAAATTTATAGATTGTAGATTGCCAAAAAATTAATTTCTTTACTGTTTAGAGGGCCTTAATTATGTTAAGTGCTGGCAGTGTTCAGCAAGGGATGACCCACATGGACAGGTCAGTAAAGGCCTCCTAGAGACTGGAGGTGGGATGTCAAAGAGTGACTTAAGAACTGGGGGCTAGGATGTGAATTAATTAGAAAAGGGAGCAGTGTTTTGGTGTCTTTGCAAACCGTAGTTGTTCAGTCGAGCAGGAGTCACAGCGACCCTCAATCAGTGGTTCATAGTCACAGGTATTCTATATTACTCCTGAATGTGGGTTTTCTGAATTATAGTTCTTTTAGATTTTTAAAAACATTTTTTAAGTCTTTGTGTATTTGAAAAGCAGAAAGAAATCTCCCATGTGCTGGTTCATTCCCCAGATGGTTGCAATGGTTAGAGTTGAGCCAGGCTAGACTTGCAGTTTCTTCCAGGTCTCCTACATGGGTGGCAGGGGGCCAAGAACTCGGGCCGTCCTTTACTGGTTTCCCAGATGCATTTGCAGGCAGTTGGATTAGAGGTAGAGTACCTGGGATTTAAAGTGGTGTGATATGGGACGTTGGTGTTACAGCAGGCAGCTTAACCTGTTAAGCCACAATGGCGGCCTCAGGCTTTTTAGATTCTATACCTGTTTCCTAAGCTCTGCATACTAGTCTACAAGAAGTATTTATGGGATTCTGCTTCAGTAATGGTAGCTTTTTGTTTGTTTAAGAAATGAGTGATTGTGCTGCTAGCTTAAAGGTAGGAAGAACAAAAGAAAATCCTAGAATAAAGATAGCCAGTTCACCGAGTGATTAGGCTGGTGTTCTTTATATATTTAAGCTTAGGTCAGTGTGAAAGTTTGGATGATCTCTTGCTATGAGTAAGGAAACGTAGATGGGTTGTAGCCATGTTGAGAAAGAATATCTCTGTGGATAGCTCTATGACGGAAGAGAGCTCTAATAGGAATTAGGAGTAATTCCCTAAACTCATCTGTTGCTCTGATGCCTGTTAAGGAATGAGGTTACAGAGGGTTTTTTTCTGCCTTGTATTGGAATCTTTGGGCAGGGGCCTGCTTACAGAAAAAGAATACACAGGGAAGCAAAACAAGAATATTAACTATATTAGAAACCCTGTACTCCGCTTTAGAAGGCAGATGATAGGAAGGAATTGAACATCTGTTATATAAGAGCAAATGTGTTAAAGCTTTTCTTTGAATATCAAGGCATTCAACAAAGAAGGTATGGGTTTAAATTATGGCTCCCAGCTCCTATCAGCTTTGCAGTATTGGATAAAGTATCTGACTTATTCCAGTTTTTTCACTGAAAAGATTAGGGAAGTAACTCCTAGCATACCAGGCAAGTAAGATGATTAGAAAAAAGCTATTTTTGTAGTATGAAACACTCAACAAGCTTTATGTCTTTGCTATTATTTTTCCTCTTCTATCCTGCCTCTAGCTTCTGGGGAACAGTCTGAAGCATGTGTCTGCTTATCTGGTTCTGGCTGGAGGAGAGATGTTTCTCAAAGGCTATCTCATTCTCTGGTCGCACAGAAACAATTCTGCTTTCTTCTTGATCTGTAAAATGAGTTAAAATTCCTTAAACACTGTGTTCTATCTCGCCTCTCTCCAACAGAACGATGAAACACACCATACAATTTCAGCAAACAGTACAAGGAAAAGATGCAGGGGCCTGGTATGTAGAGCCTTCCATACTGATGATCTGGAAGGGCAGGCTGTTTGTGCAGAAGGAGCTCTGGTAATGGCATTGTGTAGATTTGGGTTTAAATTTCTGAACTTTCTGTCCATTTGCTAGATATGTGACCTTGTATTAGTCACTTAGTCTCTCAGAATCACAAATGCTTCCTCAAAGTACAGTTAATAATATCATCATTCAAGCTTAATATGAAAACCAGAAATAATTAATGTGGAGATATCATAGGGTCACAGTCCTCACTGTTTTTACGTCTGGGAATCTACATGTTACCACAGCTTTGATTTCGTGGGTGGTATGAGTGAAGTGTCTGATTTCATGGAGCTGAAGGCTGGGCTTATCTCCCACTGTCGGTCAGTCTTTTCAGCTTCATGCTGGTAACGTGGTTATCATCCCAGAGGGAGTCAGGAAAACCAGGGATCTCTTGAACAAGTTTGTTTTTGGTTTAGCTAGGTATTTAGTACTCAAGTTCTCTTATGGAGCTTTAATTATGCACGAGAGGGATTTGGGAGTTTGGGAGTCTTACTCCGCTCATGGAAAAGGCAGAATGCTTTGTAACTTCTCAGGTAAGGGCCAATGCTTCCCCCATCCTGAGCAGGATGGCCGTGGCAACGGGAGAATGAATGGTGTCCTTGTTCTTGCAGAATGGGGCCCATTCTGCATGTTCCACCTTCAGACCCTCTGACAGTCCCCCCTCTGCCCACTCTCTCTGGATCTTTAGGACAGACAGTATCACAGAATAACTCAGAAGACATGCCATTTCAGTTCACATCATGTGTCCATGCTTTCAAATCTTCCCTTTTCACTAAAAATATGCAGCAGTCTGATTACACGGCTCTTTGGAGGAGCCCAAATCCCCATTCTATTTGATAATGCTGTGCTAAGCTTGGCATTTTTAAAATAAGGTTTTCTGACAAAAGGATCTGCCCCTGTACCTAGTCTTCGGGTGGCAGTCATTACAGAAAGCAGGAGCAAAGATGTGACCTCAAATTACATCATTGCATGCTTTTCTTTAATCTTCTGGGCCTCACCACTTGGAAATAAGTGAATCAGTACAAGTGAAACTGTTTGAGTTTGTCTTTTTTTCTCTCTTAGGAAACAAACAAAAACCTATGGCTCAGAGCCATTGTGATCACTGGGTCAGAGATTTGCACCAAGGGAAATGTGAGTACCGGCCTCCTGATGTGAGGCTTCCAGGAGTCAGTACGTGGGAAGTGACGCAGATGGTGCGTGCACCAGGGTGACTACTGCAGGATACTGTAGCTCTCACTCCTGGGCGGGCGGTGCTGCTGGCTCCAGGGCACTGCTGGCTCCAGGGCACTGCTGCCTCTGCAAGCACTATCAGCTGGACCGCAGAAACCCATCCAGAGAGCAGATAGCCACAGAACACCATATCTCACGTGACTTACACGAGATAATTGAAATGTCTGGCAAAGGCAAATCTAGAGAGAATAGAGGAGATCCTGGAGGGTATAACTCAAGGGTGCGGGTTTATTTATTGTTTGGATGATGAAAAAATTCTAAAGTCATCTGTGCATACATTAAAATCCATTGAATGATGTGCTCTACACGGATGAATTATACAGTAAATGGATATCGTAAGTTTTACCTGTTCAACATTACTGTCATGACCAATCCAAGAAACTGCATCTGTCCCCTGCACCCATGAAATAGTCTCCTAACTGGTCTTTGCACTGTCCTAAGTGTCTTCACAGTGCATGTACCACAGGACACTGTGGTACTGATGCAAAGCACAATAGGCCGTATGCATACGTGACTATTTCACCACTATCTCATTATTCCCAACAAATCGGAATGGAACTTGTGGCCTTAGGTTCTTCATGAGTTGGTCCTCGTGCCTTCTTCCTCAGCCTCCATTCTCCCTGTGTTTATTTTGCTTGTATTATACTAACAGTCTTGCCCTTCAGCATGCCAGTTCATTCCTGCTGGTTCCAACAGCTTTCTGTTTGCCATTCACATGCCTGAGAATTTGTCCCTTCCTTCCCATGAGCTATTTCGTAAAGATCAGAGAACCTTACAGAGAACCTATTCCTGGCCCACTTTTTTTTTTTTTCAGTTATCCATTCTTCACCAATGTCTATTTCCTTGCCTACAGGAAGTCTCCCTCACTAGTAAGTAAACTTTAGAATAGAGCTTTGCTCTTATTCACCAGTATGTTTCTAGCTCCCAGAACAGTGCCTTCAGTTTGTGTAATGAAAAATGGAAAGAAGCAAGCTACCACATTGACTGCAGAGGCACCAATACAAACACATGCTCATCAGGCTCATTCTTCATCTGTGTGTACTTCCAATTCTAGAGCCTCTTTTGGGGTAGCTCACTTATTTTTGAAGCTTAGAAAAAAAATGTTCAGGGGTAGAGAGGAGCAGGTATTTGATGTAGTGTTTACGATGCTGCTCGGGGTACCCAAATCCCATATAGGAGTATCTGATTTAAGCATCAGTTTCCTGCTAATGCACATTCTGCAAGCCAGAAGGTGATGGCTCAAACATTTGAGTCCCTGTCACTCAAGTTGGAGAGCCTGGTGGAGTTCCTGGCTCCTAACATCAGCCTACCTCAACCTTGGCTGTTGTAGGAAATGTGGTGATGTGAACTAGCACTTGGAACTTTGGTGTTTGTCTCTCTCTCTCTGTTTCTCTGTGTTCTAGGTCTCTCAACCGTTCAAACAAAATGAAAATTAAAAATCTTAGGCGGGCCTTTCTCAATGCCATTCAGCCTATTCTACTTAGAAAACAACTTGAAGATTTCATGAAACTTTATAAAAAAGAACGAAGACATTTCAGAGCCTTTGTTTTGCCATCCATTTCTGGTCTGAAGGTCAGCAGTATTGTATTGGGGACATGGAGATGGGGTCTAGGTTGAAGAGGATCTGTTTTTGTTCTCAGGTTTACTTACAGTGTGGGCTCTCCTGGGCCCCTGTCCTCAGGAGAATCCTAGCAATGGGCACATTGTTCGTCATGATGGCAATGTCCAGGGGTGTCAAGCCCTCACTGTTGGGTGTGTTGAGATCTAGTTCTTCCGCTGTGTACTGATACAGGAGGATCTGCACAGCATCAATGTCCTGCTGTTCAACGGCCTCAAACATGGCTTCATTGCCTTGGAAATTCTGGGGAAGAGTGGAAATAGGTTAGGCAACTTCACAGAACAGTATGTTTTTGCAGCTTAAATATTTGGAAGCGTACGTTGCCTCAGCAACTGCATTATCTTTTCTTTGTCTGCATAATTCTTCCTTTGAAGGAAAAAAAAAAGAGAGAAGGACAGAGAGCTCTTCCATCCACTGCTTCCCTCCCCAAATGGTCTCAAGTGCCAGAGCTGAGCCAATCCAAAGCCAGAAGCGTCTTCCTGGTCTCTCCCATGGGTGCAGCCTGACCTGTCCATAAGTAAAGGCAAAAATCAGTTCCTCAGCCAGTCTTGTGTGGATATTGTTTGATAGGAAATTAAAAGGTATTCTATGGGGCTGGCTGGCATAGAAAGTAAAACTGCCTGTGGTGCTGGCATCCCTTACGGTGCTGGTTGGAGACCTAGTTGATCCACTTCCAATCCAGCTCCTTGTTAATGCACCTGGGAATGTGGTGGAGAACGGCCCAAGTGCTTGGACCACTGCACCCACACTGGAGATCTGGAAGAAGCTCTGGACTCCTGGATTTGTTCTGGCCCAGCACTGGCTATTGTGGGAATTTAGGGAGTGAACCCCAATGGGTTCCATCCCTAGTGTGTGGAAGCACTGTACTTCACTAACTCTGACATCCAAATAAGAAAATAAAACCAAATTATAAGTACTGTATGATGAAAGTAGCACATGGTCATATAAATTTGGTAAACACTGGATTAAACAGTTACTCAACTGTTTAACTGTAAGAACTCTTAGGTCCTTGGATCACTTTAAAGTATTTTATTACCTTTCTTTAACTACTTTTGGAATGGTGTTCCAGAGGACACAGTGTGTGAAAATGCTGGCAGAGACAACATTAGCACAGGTGGTTTCACTTGTGACTATCTTGAAATTGAGAGTACACTGGTCTATTTTCTCTCAAAGCTACCTCTTCTCTCCAAACCCAGATTTCCTTACCATTTCATTTTCTGAATCACGGCAGTGACCTGTTACTGGTTTTGCTCCCCTCTAGCCCATGCTCCATGGTGATTTGGAGCAACCTTCCTGAAATATATATACTATATATCACCCTGTGTACAAATCTACATTTAGCTGTCTGGCCATAGTCCTAGACTTTTTGGTGTTCTAATTGCATGCTTTTTCAGTGCAGAATCCCAACCATTGACCACCTGACAGTTTGAACCCTGAGATTTAGGGCTTGGGAAGACAGAATATTTATAGAGCACACTTATCCTACAGAAGAAAAATACTAAATACTAATACCTTTGGAAAGATTTTTTAAAGGATGAATGCTAAACAAAGGCAAAGAGTTCTGCAGTTCTTTCAAATTGATACTTTAAGAGCTTATAGGAAACTTGGAAAAAGTTTTCATGCCTAGAAAAATTTTCCAATCCTTTCAATGTTTTGTTATTCTCATTGTAGAACTTTATCATATCCTTGGTTCAATTTATCCCAAGGTATTTAAATATTTTAGTATTTTTTGTGAATGGGACGTATCTTCCAAGTTCTTAGCTGTGGCATTGTTTACGTATACAAATGGTACTGATTTTTTGTGTGTGTGACTTTATATCCAGCAATTTTGCCAAACTCTTCTGCATTCCAGTAATCTCCGTAGTGGACTCTGTTGGTTCTCTTACATGTGGGATCATGTCATCTATGTGCAGGGATAATTTGAATTCTTCCTTTCCTGTTTCTATTCCTCCTGTTTTTTCTACACTAATGGCTTTGGAAAAAAGCTTTCAGAACTCTGTTATTGGTAATGGTCAGAGTGGGCATCCTTGTCTGGTTCCTAATCTCAGTTGAAATACCTCTTGCTTCTTCCCACTCAGTGTGATGTGATGATGTAGGCTTGTCATTCATTGCTTTCCCTATTTTGAGATACATTGCTTGTATATCCAATTTGCTCACAGTTTTTCATTTTTTTTTTTTAGTATGAACAGATAGTATATTGTTACCAAATGCTTTGCATCTATGGAGGTAATCACGTGATTTTATCATTTAATTTGTTGCGAGGTATCACATTTATTGATTTGCATATCTGTATGCAAGGAGTAATCCCACTTGGTCAGTGACTGATTTTTCTGATGTGTTGGATTTGATTAGCTAGTATTTCGTTAAGGATTTTTGCACCTATATTCACTACAAATAATAGCCTGCAATTCTCTTTTCTTGTATCTTTTACTGATTTTGCAATAAAAGCGCTGCTAGCCTCAAAGGAGCTTGAGAAGATTCCAATGTAGTTCTTCCTGAAAAGTTAGAATTCAGCAGTGAAACCATCCGATTGCCGGCTTTTCTTTATTGGAAGGTTATTTATCATTGATTCAACCTTCACCTTGGTTATTGGTCTAAATAGATTTTCTATGTCTTCATGACTCAAATGTTCAAAAATCAATCTTTCATCTAAATTTTACAATTTGTTGGCATTTGGCTGTTTGAGATAATTACTAATGATACTTTATGCCATCTGACATCTTCTTTTTTATCTCTGATTTTATTAATTTGGATCTACTCTTTAAAAAAAGGCTATAGTATGCAAAACAATTTACTTATTCAGTGTGATTCCAGTCAAAATGCCAAAGTATTTTCTCCCCAGACCTGGAAATTCATACAGAATCTCCAGAGATCCTGAATCAATCCTAAACAATAAAAATAAAATTGGAGCCATCACAATATAAAGTCTATATTCAAAACAACCTGGTACTGGTTTAAAATAGGCATGTGGAACAGTGGAACAGATTAGAGACCCAGAACTTAATCCATGCATCTACAGTCGATACATGTTTAGCAAATGAGCTAAAATCACTCCTTGGAGAAAAGACAGTTTGCTCAGCAAATGATGTTGGGAAAACTTTATGCACACAGAAGTATGAAACAAGACCCCTAATTTACATCTTATATCAGCTCTCAATGGCTTCAGGATCTAAATGTAAGACATGACACCTTCAAATTTTCAGGGAAAACACTCTAAGACATTGGAGTAGGAGAAGACTGCTTAGCTAAGGCTCCAGAAACACACACAGTAAAAGCAACCATAAACAAGTGGGAGAAAAGATTTGCAAACTGTACGTTTGATTAAGGATTAATATGTAGGATATATAAAAAGCTCAAACTAAACAACAAAACGAGTAATCCGGTTAAGACATGGGGTAAGGATATGAACACGCATTTTTTCAAAAGATGGAATAGAAATGTCTAGCAGATACATGAAGAAGTGTTCTGTCAGCTGCATGTCTGTCAGCTGTAGCATGTATACATAATGGAATACTACTTAGCCATAAAAAGAATGAAATCCTGTTTTGCTCAACAAATGGAATGGAATTGGACAACCTGTGGCTTAGTGAAATAAGCACCCAAAGACAAGTATCTTACACTTTCCCTTATTTTCGGTAATACCAAAAACTCAATTCATGTGAGCAGAGTTGATGTTTTGAGATTTGACCATAGTTTATAGCCCTTGTCCTATTCCTGAGAACCTGTGGCTTTTCTACTGCATGCTGAATTCTTTAGTGGAGGGTTCAGCTTGTGATTATAAAGTAAACAAAGTGTAACAATCTAAAAGGAAAAAGAAGAAAGCAAAGAGGTGGGAGGCAGGACAGAGTAGAACACAGCATAGGCCCTTAACTGCAATCTTAAATACATTAAATTTATTACGTCAATTTCCACAAACTAATGTGACCAGTTTGTGGGAAATAGATTTAAAAGGTAAGCTTCTTGGATGGAAGGAATTTCGCAGTTTGTGCAAAGCATGTTCAAGAAGTTCATGCAAAATGTGTATTGTGGGAAAAAGTTATGCATGGGTTTCAAACATTCTTGGATCAAGCTAAATTTTACCTTGTAATTACATTTTCTGTGAAGTTGTTGGAAGTACCCTGGTGTTTACACATCTCTGGTGTCTCCTCCCAGAGTTACTTAGTCTTTAAAAGTACTGAAATAATATTGGTCTTGACTTAGCATAAAAGTCACCTGATCAACAGGTAGAAAAGCTCCAGGGATTCCATGTTCAAGTGGTCATGTTTTTAGTCTTATTAGAAGTCGAATGTCCTTATTGTAGGCTGAAGGTAACTTTAACTGCATACATGGAACAAAATTGTAACTGTAGGTAAATATAAAGCCATTATACAAATATTGCTTTGACAGTGGGGACTCACGGGATGGGGTCCTTTGGTTTTCAGTTTTCTACTGCAAGATAATCTGTTGAATGGAAGCGTGTTTTGTGTATGATCTGCTAAACTTAAAAGCCTCTGAGGCCAAGGTTCCAACCAGATCACAAAGCACAAGAGAAAACAAATGAGTTCAAAGTTAAAACACTGCCTTGGCTAAAGTTCTGCGTTTCTTTTTGATTGTTAGCATTGCTAATTTCTCATGTACACTATTTATTCTTACTCTTAAATTATTTCCTGTTCCTTGCTTTCTTTGGCAAATTCTGCCTTGCCTCTATCTGGAAAGGCTAAATACTCACCTGCTTTCTACTCAACAAAATGTCACTACTCACAGCAAAAACTGTTCTTGTTGGGCCTGTTAATATTAACAGCCTGGGCTTTTCCTGCAGGCCAGTGTGAGCGACTACTGTATGGAAATGTCTGTGACATCACAGGTAACTGCTCTTTCTGCCCTTCGTGAGTACATGATGCACCATGACATCTGTACAGACCAGAGGACTCTGCAACAGCAAGATATGCATCCTGCCTGATGGACATTCAGTTGTGGGACAATGGGATGCAGTGGCCCAAGGTATTCTTTTTCTGCTTTGAGTGATACACACAGTGATACACTTCAGTTATTGTAATTGCCTAGGTTTTGGGTATTTTTTTTCTCCAATATTTTATTTTTCTAGTTTTGTTCCTCTCCTCTCTTTCTTTTTGAGTTCCTCTTCTACTTTCTTCCTTTCCTTTCTCATTCATCATATCTCTTTGAATATGTATGTATGTATTAACAATATTTTTTGCTTGGATTGTTTTGAATGCCTTTGGAAAACATACAGTTACATAAGAAAGCAAATGATACATGTATTACTACTTGTATTTAACACTGGAGCTCCCAGAATGCCTATTTATTTCTAAGCTTCCTGTTTGCCAAACTGCTATTTTTTTAAAAATGTTAATTAAGGGAAAAGAAAGATTTAAGGAGGAGGAAATAAATTTTTGGAGTCATTCCAGCCTCACTAGAAACAGATAAATATGTAAATCTGGCCATTCCTGACTTTAGCATTTAAATTTCAAAAACATTAGCTTCAGATAAATATGGGTCCTCTGTAACTGAACAAGTCAAACTGACATAAGAATGAAAAAAGCTTTCTTACCACTGATGGCTTTCTGAGACTCAGCCGATCAGTCCTGTTTCTAAAATAGGCCTCGTCAAATGAAGAGTGACTCCCCTTCAGTTTCTCAGACAGGTTCCTGTACAGGCGTTTGGCGGCATTGGGAGATGCTGGGGCGCTATGTTTTTTTGATTGAGAAAGGTGTAAGTTGTACATTTGTTGAGTCATTTTCATGCAACAATTCCTAAGAACAGAAAAAAAAATCAGATATCGTATCATTTACACAACAGAACCATAAACTCACAAAGAATTGTAGCCTCTCCAACAGCCATCTGGAATGCTAATTCAATGTTACAGCTAGATGGAACCTCAGAGATCCTCAACTGTAGAGTCTCTGTGTTATAGATGAGAGCGAGTTGGAGGGAAAGGAAGTGCTTGTTTATGGCCACAGAACTAATTGGTGACAAAAGAAATGAGTTTCTTTTATTTAAAAATATCATTTACATATAAACATATGAGGATTCTTCAGAAAGTTCATAGAAAGGTAGGTATATTCATTTAGATGTAAAGAATTGTCTATGCATATGTTTGCTTATAAATACTCATTTCCATGAATGTTTTGAAGAGCCATCATACATACATATATAGTATGAACCCAGTCTTTGATCTCTATCCTAACTATGGGAATGTCTTAATTCATAACTTAGGGATTTCTTTCTCTTGGGCAAATGTAAGTAGAACTTTTTCATTCAGCCCTTCCTGGGTGCTGGCTTCTGTCGGGCAGATGACGAGTTGAGGTGGCTCCCTGCCGACTCGCCTTCTCTCAAGATTATGGCAAAACTGTGCCTGTCCTCTAAGTCTTTGTAACTACCCTCGTCTAAGAGACCTGTAGATTTTGTTCTGGTACACCATCCATGTTCACCTCAAAAACTCTTCGAGTTCCTCCAAGGCACTCATACCAGGAATATGAACTATTTTTGTTATTTTCCATGATACAGTTTTGTAGGTATTCCCCACCCCTCCTCCTGCCATTCTCCCCCGTATTATCACAATGTATATTCACTTAGTCACAGTTACAAGCTTAACTTTCTGCTATTTAAATCTATTAGGGTATGATACTGTAGGCAAAAGCAGAAAATCCTGTAGTGTACTGTGAAGTTATATTTAAATGTCTCATTGGGAGTCCTACCTTTATTCAACAGTAGAAATACATACTGCAATGTGTCTTTATTTTCCAGTATACTAGTCTCCGTTATACAGTTCATACATAAGAATACATGCATATCAGAACATATTTGCCGTTTTAGAACTCTTATTTTACTGAGCATAATGGTGTCTGGGACCATAAATATAGGGCTACAGGTTGTTTTCTCATGTACAGATTTCATTCCATTTGAATATATTCTCAGGTGTGGATTAGCTGGGTCAAATGGTAGATCATTTCTCAGTTGTCTGAACACTCTGCATACTGACTTCCATAATGACGGCACTAGTCTACCATCCTACCAGCAGGGTTGTTTATTAATTTCTATATGTAGGCAATTCTAACTGCAATTAGGTGGAACCTCGGGGTGCTTTTTATTTGCATTTCCCTATTAGCTAGGGAGCCTAAGTGTCTTTTAAAATATCTGTAAGCATCTGAATCTGTTCTTCTGACAAAGGTCTGCTCATGTCCTTCACCCGATTTTTAACATGGTCTTTACTCTTTTTGAGTTTCTAACACTTTTTGTAGACCTAGGATATTAGTCTCCTATCTGTTGTGTGTGTAAAATTTTCTCCCATTCTATTGGTTGCCTTGTTTACCATTTCCTTTGCTGCACAGAAGCTTAGTTTGATGTAGTCCCATTTGTTTATTATGCCTGTGCTTTTGGTGCCTTTGACAATCAGAAATCTTTCTTTAAAAGATGCATTTATGTATTTGAAGTCAGATTAACAGAGAAAGATGGAGTGTGTGTGTGTGTGAGAGAGAGACAGAGACAGAGAGGGAGAGGGAGGGCGGGAGGAAGGGAGACAGAGAGAGAGTGATAGTCTTCCATTTACAGGATCACACCCTAATAGTTAGGGCTGAACCAAGCCAAAGCCATGAGCTTCATCTAGGTGTCCCATGTGGGTGCATTGGGCCATCTTTCGCTGCTTTCCCCAGGCATTTAGCATGAGAGCTGGATCATAAGGTGAGCAACTGGGACTTTGTTTTCTTGAAAAGCAGTGACACATATATGGAAGGGCAGGGGTTTTGGAGGAACAGCAAGGAAACACTCCTATCTGCTGGTTTACTCCCCAAATACAACAGCCAGGCCTTGGCTGAGCTGAAAATTGGAGCCAGGGAACACCCTTGTTTCCCACATGTATCCCAGCCAGTCGGATCATTTCTGCTGCTTCACAGGATCTGTCTTAGCCTGAAGCTGGGAGTTTCACCAAGGTGCTCTCATGTGGGACATCCTAGCTGTTGTCTTCTCCACCTGGCCAAATGCCTACCCCCCAGCATCTAGCTTCTTTTGCCTCCTGTCCAATTGCATCTCTCTCCAGTCTCATTTCCTATTGTACTCCTGGCTACCATATTTTAGTCTTCTTGGAGTTTGCCAGACAGCTGGAAGTGTTTCCTAACTCAAGGTCTTGGTGTGAACTGTTTTAAATATGCTACATCTAATCTGCCTCATCAGCTTGGAAGTGATTATTGATTATGTTCAAATGGTCTATGATGTTTCAAGACCAATTGAATGGTTTCTTTACACATTCACCTAGTGTATACCTTTATGACAAGCATCACGTACTGTTATTCTCTATCCTTCTCCCAAGAAGTCTGTAGGCTCTTCTGGAGTAAGGACTGCTAAACCTTTGAGTTTTTTTATTCATGGCACCTTAAATGTGTTTCTCATGGCAAAAGAAAGGTGGGTTAGATTATGTTTTTTTTTTCTTTTTTACCTAATAACTTAATCTTGGACAAGTTACTTAACATACTTAAGTCTCATTGCTCTGCTTTATGAACAAGGATAATAATAGCATCTGTATATTATGGTAATGAGAATTTGATGCAACGAGATATGTAAAGAGCTTAGGATACAAGAAGACGCAGTGGCTAATGTTTATGGTAAGAAGGTATTTTAGAATGACTACTTTAGAATAAATGAGTATGCGTGAGCTACAGTAGACAATTGCCTATACAGTTCATTGACTCTTCATGTGTCTGAATCAGGTTCTATGTCCTTTAGTGTCAACTAAGCATTGTTTACTTTCATTGTAACAGATTCATCTTCATTCTATTGTTAAATAGCCTTAGGCATTTGATCTTTCAGGATTTCCTGGCAGTTTCCTCTGAAACAGAAGGAGTTACTGATTGTTTTCAGTCTTTGTCATAAGCTTAAACCACTGTGTTTATGCTTCAGAGATGATGCAAATCATTGGTTCATGTGTGTTTATCTATGCTGTATTTCTAAATCTTTTTAATTTAATAGCAACATTAGGGTTTTACAGGATTTACTGCTTCCCAGTAAAATTTCAGATGGATATGCAAAGCTGGCTCACATGGGCGTTCCTTAACCACCTTTTTTTTGCCTTCTGTTTCTTGCCATTTTAATGCCCCAGTTCAAGCCATCTGTCTTGCCTACATCATTATCATTCCCAAAATAACTGAGCATTCTTTTGTATCTCCCACAATGCCCTGGAGTCCAGAAAATAAATTCTTGTCGATTGATCAAATTCCACTGACTGACCCTTTAACTGATGACACCTATCCCCATGGTCCCTCCTGTCTTTGTTCATCTCCCAGCTGTTCCCTTCATTCGAAAGAGGTTGATTTTCTCTGTCAATACTCCTCCAGCTGTCCCTTCCTTCCAGGCTACTCGTTAGCAGGTTTGTACACTTCGGTTTTTATCGATCAATGTTTTTTCTTCTCAATCTTTAAAGTATCAGATGAGATCATAGTGAGAAAGAATTTTATTTCTTCTAACTCTTCCTATAGCTCCTCTTATAATATGCTTCCAAACTAAGTTCTCTTAGATTCTTAAGATGAAAAGGGACAGCAGATGGCTATGGAATTGATAGACCTAAACCTGAATCTTGATGTTACTGAGAGGCCACAGGACTGCTGACACCTTATTTATATGTGTGAGACTAAATTTTTATGGGGGAATTATGGATTTAAACATTTTTTAAAAAGGTAAGCTTATTTTGGTACAATTTTTTGAAATTTGTTTGCAGTTCCTTCATAATATACATTTTCACAAACTTCTTGCAGACCCTGTATACACTGATTTTTCCAAATTGTATGTACTTAAGAACTATGATCTTAAATTTTTCTGTTTATAGTAACTTTGGGCAAAGCCTAAGTAGGCAGTATAACTTTCAAGTAGTAAAGGGAAGAGTAGAACAAGTAAGTTACATAAATGAATATGTAACATGAAGTACTAGGGCTAAGACTGAATGAATCTAGGAAAACAAGATACATTCAGCTATCTGCTTTTTTTATGAAAGACAATGCTAAAAATTTACATATAATACACCTAAATGTTTCACATAAAGGACTACAATAACAGCACATCAATGGGAATGTCAAACATTTCCAAAAAGCCTCCCCTCTATAAAAGCAATGAGTATAGCAGCAAAAATTATCAGAATTAACAAAAGCTTGCAACCATTCAGGAAATGTCTATTTCAGGGAAAACCGAAAGCTTTGTAGCATTTGTAGCATTTTAATTCACAATATTCACATCTATCCCAGCAAAAACTGGAAGATCTATCAGTTCCAGATATTTAAGGAAATTTGTTCAGTCAGTATTGACTGGCTACTAAGTTGCTCAAACAAATATTTTAGTGGCCACCAGGGCAGAAACAGTGATTTTTCAGAACTAAATCTATGTGAAGTGTTATAATGTGAGAACTGGAGGTAATCATATCATTAAAATAATGTTCAACCAAAAATAGATCCCACATACAGGAAATAAAACAGTCCAAAGGATTTTATTCTGAAAATGATGAGGTGTTTGGACATACTTACATGGCAATTTAAAATTGGAAACGTCTGAAATTTATGAAAATTATGCTTCTCTGAGTATCAGTAAAGATAAAATATAAAACAATCAAGAATTCTTAAGTTGAAAAGGCAAATAAAATGAAACGTTCACTAGGGAACTCAGATCTGAGCAGGTAGAAGATAGAATGTGAAAACTTGTAGATAAATAAATCGGTTTACTTTGTGCTCTTAAAACTGAATAATCAAGTCAAAAAATGAGCAACCTTGGAGGCCTGTGGAACAGTGTGAAGTGTATCAACATAACAGGAGTGCCAGAAGGAAAGGAGAGCAGAAAGTTGAAATAATGGACAAAAGTTCTCTAAGTACAAAAAACCCAGAGAGATCCACACCGTCCATGGAAGAGAATCATGAAAGCTGTGGGAGAGAAGACATAAGACAATACAAACGTGATGCCCTAACTATCTTTTGTTTGTGAAGCCTTACCTTTTTCTCTTTTTGTTTTAGGATAATGAAAAGAAAAAGAAGAAACACTTCATTTGTAATCGTCTCAAGTACTTATAATACCTGGAAACAAATTTAACAAAGGAATTTCTGAAAACTTTATTGTCGAAACAATCTAAATAAATGGGAAGATATTCCTGATTCATGGACCAGAAGACTCACAATTGGTTAACCGAGGGAGGCACCCACTGAAAACAAGGAAGGAAAGCAAGGTGGTATCCATCGGCTCTACGTTTGTGGGTATCCTGTTCCAGGAAGCTGCGTTTTTCTGCATTACAGATACAGAAATTGCTCCTTCCTCTTGTTCTTTCAAGCTTGAATGTTCCTTACTGATTTTAGTTTTCCGACTCTTGTAAAATTGTCCCTATGATGGCCTCCTGTTACTCAGCTTGAAAGTGCATAGTACTTTTGCTCGAGTTCTGACTGATCCCTAAATGATGCATTAAAAAAAGTCTTGGAAATGATAGCAGCAGTACTCTCTGAAACAAAGCTAGAAAAAGAATTAGATGTCCAATATAATTAAGGAGTAAAATAGACCCAGAGATTCAGGAAAAGGCGGGACAGAAAAACTTGTGTTAAATCTGGATGTCCTCTCTCTGAGGCCAGTCATTGTTGGTTCAAATGCTAAACATAACAGGTTCTATAATTAAGATTTATTCTGTTCTTCAACCCCACAGTGAAAGCAGCTGTAAAAATAAGACTGATAGAACAACCTTGTTGTTTTGTTAACTATTTTGGTAAGTAAAGTTTAAACCAGTTTGAAGAAAGATCTTTTTCCTGCTTCAGAAAACCATCAAGGAAAAGGATTGATGTGGTTTATTGATAGTGAAGTGGTCTCTGCACCAAAATTACAGAATCAGGGTTCAGGAGATGATTGACTAGTTTTATATTATCTGTAATCCTAATAATTTACCCTATTCCAAAGCGCAGTTTGCAATAGCTTGATATAGAAACACTACTATGAACAGAAAGCTGAGGTAGATCTACTCCATGGAATACTATGCAGCCATAAAGAATGAAACCTTACCGTTTAGAACAAAATGATGCCAGCTGGAAACCATTATGCTTAGCAAAGTAATCCAGTCCCCAAAAAGACAAATAAGTATTATCTCTGATAAGACAGCTATTATGCAAAACACTATATGTTTATTCATATATATAAATATGAACTGAATATATGAATTTATATATGAATAAGGGAAACTAGCATCCAAAGAAGTAAAGATACTGTGCATCCTGCAACTCCACTTCTAGGTAGAAGTAGGACTCCAAATGAAACTTACAAATAGATCTTCACATTACAGCACTAAATTTTCTACCTTTTTCTATGCTTACCATGCCATGATGCATTTGAATAGCAGAAAGTTAAGCTTGTAACTTTTACTGAGGAACTATACTACTGCAGTCAGGGGAAGGGATGAATCCCTATGGCCCGAAAACTGTATCATGGAAAATAACTATCTAATAAAATTGTTTAAATGTTTGTCAGAATGTGATCCTTTACTAAGCAATAATTTATAGCAATTCCACATAAATGAATCCACATTTTAGAATGTTTAAGGCTAGTGTTGTTCCAATATCAAAACCAAAAGTAAAGGCATCGACAAGGGGACAAAAGTCTTCAGCACAGTATCAGCAGATATATCTATCAGTTCATTCTAGCAAAGCAAGGTTAGTATGACATTTATCTACCCCGTGCAATTTACTACATTAAGGGACCTTAAAGGAATAAAAGCCTTATGGTTATCATGATAGAATCATTTGAATTAGCAATATGCAATGTCAGTCATCAAAAAACAAAAACCTTTCAGGAATCTACAGGAACGTCTTACCTGATCAAGACAGTCTACAGACACCTGTGGCTAACCGCGTTCAGAATGGTACCAGGACTTCCTCCTAGGATCAGAAACAAGGCCCTGATGCCCATGCTGGCCTTTCTAACTGTACTGAGAGTCTACCCAGTGAAGTCCTCATACACGTGAAAAGCATGAGATAATTTTTAGTTGCAGATGACATGACAGTTTATGTAGAATAATCTACAGAAAGTCTACTAGGGCATGCATAGAATACAAACTATATGAAAACCTATATGCTGAAAAATCTATGATCTTAATGAGAAATTAAATGAGACCCAAGTATATGCAGATAAATACCTGTATGTAGACCAAACAAATTAGTAAAGTATCAGTTCTCCAAATTTTACCTATATTGATGTGGTTTCAGTCAAAATTGTAGCAAGTTTTGTTTTGGAGGGGGGCAGTTATGAGGTGCAGCCAGTAAAGTTGCCACCTGCTGTACCAGCTTTCCATATGGAGCTGGTTCAAGTCCTGGCTGTTGCAGCTCCCTGCTGATGTGCCTAGGAAAGCAGCAGAGGATGACCCAAGTGCTTCAGCCACTGCCACCCACTTGAAAGACCCACGAGAAGCTCCAGGCTTGGCACCAGCACAGCTCTGGACATTGTGACTCTTGAGAGAGCAAACTAGTGGCTAGGAAGTTCTCGCTCTCTGCCTTGCAAATAAATGTTTACTAAAAGAAAAATTCTAGCAGGTTTGTTCTTTTGGAGAAACCAATAAAGTGATTCTAAAACTTTTACTCGAAGGGGAAATGTCTGAAAAGACACACGAGTTGGAAGACACACTACTCTATCGAGCCTTTCTACAAGTTACAGGTATTAATACATAAAGGATTTGTTAAGACTAATCCTATATGGGCCCGGCGCGGTGGCGCAAGTGGTTAAGGTCCTCACCTAGCACGCCCGGGATCCCATATGGGCGCCGGTTCTAATCCCGGCAGCCCTGCTTCCCTTCCAGCTCCCTGCCTGTGGCCTGGGAAAGCAGTCGAGGATGGCCCAAAGCTTTGGGACCCTGCACCCGCGTGGGAGACCCGGAAGAGGCTCCTGGCTTCGGACCGGCATAGTATCGGCCCGTCGCGCTCACTTGGGGAGTGAATCATCGGACGGAAGATCTTCCTCTCTGTCTCTCCTCTCTGTATATCCGCCTTTCCAATGAAAAAATAATAAAAATAAATCTTTAAAAAAAAAAAAAAAAAAAAGACTAATCCTATAAAGACAAAACCATAATAGTAGAGATGTGGGGAATGAGGTAGAATGAGAGCCCAGAAATAAGCTGCACACAGATGTCGCTGAGGTGTGCTGTGCGGATGGCTGCTGCAGGGCTGCAGCACTCAATGTGGGATTGCAATGCAGGCACTGAATTTAGTTTTTCTCTGCTAGTTACCTCCATTTTGTCAAATGTAGAGAACAGTAAATCTTCCCTTGTGGGGAATCGTTGCTAATTGTGTTCCTGTGAAACACAGAGTTCAATCACTATGGAGGGTAAGACCGAGAGGACACCCTTTAGCAGAGCCACACCAGCTCACACAACTCCACACACTCCTAGCTCCTTACCAACCTCTAGACCGCTCTGATTTCATGTTGTTATGGTTCCAGACTTTCCTCTAATGCCATGCTGAACAGACAGGAACATCACAGAAAACCCCTTGGCAGCTAAGTCATTCTTGGGTTTTGAGGATTTCTTTGATGTCACAATATCAGACAAAATTTATACTATGGAAAAATTAGCATTTGACACAAATGTGGACCTGATTCCAGAAAATACAAAGTTCTAAGTCTTCTAGAAAAGTGCTCCCAGGATACAATCTCTCCTTGTCAATATTGTCTACCTGTATAAAATAGCATCTTCGCCAGTCACTTGTGCTATGTATCAATGTAATTCAATAGAGAAACTCATTTCAACAATTTGTATTAGAATGTTGCATTGATTCCATAAAACAAAACACCCAGCAGTCCCTAACCCCTGCTTCACACCATATACAAAAATTAGTGTAAAAGATAAAACTATAAAACTTAGAATAAAACCGGGGAAAACATCTCTGGAAACTAGGATAAGAAAAGATTACTTAGAGGGGAAAAAGTGAATAAAACACAACTGTTTTAAGAAATCAAGAGTCTTCAGAAATGTTTGTACATTTAAGTATTGCAGTGCGGTGTCAGAGACACTGTGGAGACTTCTGGAGACCCTGTGCATATACACAGCTAAGCTGTAAAGAAGCCTGCCCTAGGAGTAGATTCTGGGCACAGCGGAGGACATCTGCATCCAGTAGTGGAGTCACTCCAGTTTGTCTAGACTCTGCTCCCGATTCCACTTTCCGGCACTGCATGCCTTGGAAAAGGACCAGGTGTTCACACAAGTACTTGGGTTTCCGCCAGCCACTTGGGAGGCCTAGGGTACGTTCCCAGCCTTTGTCTTCTGCCTGGCCCAGCAGCGCTGGAGAGTGAGAATCTATAGATGGAAGATATAACTCTACTCTTCCTTCTCTATCCCTCTGCCTTTCAAGCAAAATTAAAGTCAACAAAAAAAATAAACTTTTTAATTAAAACAGAAAAACCAGTAGACTGGGAGTCCAGCTCTAAAATGCCAAGAGTAGCATGTGGACAAAGATGCCCTTGCAGAATTGGTCTACAGTCACCTTTTCTTTGGGCTTTAGGGTTTTAGCTTGTGCCACCATCGTGTCCCCCTACACCAGCAGCCAAGTCAGTGGGACACAGGCTGTGATGTGGCCTCCTTCACACATGCTGCCCCACCCCCAACCCTGTTACACCAATGGAAGTTCCTGCTTTCCTGGTAGCTTCCCTGACAAACTCAGTTACAGTATCCGGGAACGGAAAAGGCTAGACCAATGAGAGGCAAGAGAACAGTAGCAGCCAGTAGATTCCTCCCCATTTCTCATCTGCAGATTGTCCTGTGTGCTTTCTGCAGAAAGCCTATTATCGGCAAAGAGACAAGAGTGCCTTCTCATGAAGCTGTTTGAATTGCACATCTCCTGCATTCATTTTTCCCTCTTCCTTGCCTCATTTTCCTTTTCCTCCATTGCAGTGTCCTTATTGTATCTCTCAGTACCAGATACAGCATTCACAGTGGCTTTACCTCAAGCGTTGGTACCATAGGGTGAAAGAACAGAAGAATCCTGTCTGAGAGCAGGTACCAGCAGTAAGTGCTTGTTTTACAACATGGGAAATAAGGTCCAGAGTGGTTAGGTACCTTGTCTGCGATTGCATAGCCAGTACATGGAGCAGCATGATTTGAACTCTGACTTCAAGCCTGTGCAATTAGCAGCTGCTCTAGCACTATTCCTAAAGGAGCATGTTCGGGCTGCCTGTCCGCTGCTGCTTCTAGGTCTTGGCCCTGAACACTGGGCTTCTTGCCCTCAGGATGAATTCTGGCTTGCCCAGAGTTCCTGTTTCCTTGTGAGCCTGCTTGTGAAACTTTGCTGGTATATTTCTGTCGCACACATGCTCACGCACACTCCAAGTCAGTATGGATGAAAGGCAGTTGCAGGGGATAGCATACTGGAAATCACAACACATTTCTGACAGCTGGGCAGACAGATCCATTCAGTGACGGGAACATTACTGCCTAGGACAAGATTGTACTTCCGACGGTGACAAGGACTAGGGGACTTTCAGGCTTCAACTAACCCTTCAAATGACAGAGAACATATGACACCTCCCATGCTCCACCTACTATTCACATGACAGGTGTGCTTTTGATGGTTAAAGGCTGGCCAGTCCGGGTTCTTTCATCTGTGAGCACTGTCACAGCACTCACACAGCAGCTTTGAAAAGGAAGCTGAGACTCCATTGCAAGAACTACAGTGTGTTTTGTGGCTTGAAAGTTTAGGATTAAGAAGATGGAAAGACAACATTTATTCTGTAGAAATAATCTACTCGAAACCTGTCTGTCTGTGGTGGCAGATCCTGCAAATTCAAAGGTCAAAAAATAAGAGTCCAGGCCCTGGGCAATTGGTACAGTAGCTTAGAAGTGACTTGGAACTCCTGCATCCTATATCAGAGTGCCGGATTTGAGTCCTAGTTCCTGTTCTAATCCAGCTTCCTGTTCATGTGCACCCTGGGAATGCAGCAGAGAATAGCTCAAACACTTGGGTCAATGACCACTATGTAGGAGTCCCACCATGGAGTCTAGGCTGTTCGCTTCAGCCTGGCCAGTCCTGCCTGATGCACTTGAGGAGTGAACCAGCAGATGGCAGCTCTGTCTGTTAATGTGTTTCTTTTTGTCTCTTTGCCTTTCAAATAAAATGAAAATAATCAATCATTTAACAAAAATAGAGCCCAGTGTCGAGTAAACAACTATCATGGTTTTACCTGGACTTCCCAGATGGAGAGGTTTCAGTACTTAAAACCAAGGAAATTCCAGGACAATTCGAATGACTTGGTCATCCTGCCTGTCCCCAAGAAGCTCATAGGCTAGAAAGGAAGACAGGCATGCAACTGTTTAGTTATGAAATAATAGTGTATTATGTGAAACCATGGACTAGTCATAATAGGTATACTTCTGTAGCAGTTCCTGTGATTTAGGAACTAGGTAGAACAGTGTCTAAGTGCGATTGGGCTACTACAGCATAATATTATCAACTGGTAGATTATAACTACCACAGATGTATTTCCCACAGTTCTGGAGGCTGCAGGATCCAGTATCAAGGTGCCAGTAGACTCCATATCTCATGAATGCCTACTTTCTGGCTCATGCATGGAGCTCTCTCACTGTGTTCTCACACAGCAGAAGGGACTGGTCAGCTCTCTGAGGGCTCTCTGATAAGGACACTGTGATGTGTGCTCTGTCCCTACCACTGGATCTTCTCTTGAAGGTCTCATTTCATAGTATCACCTCTCGCAGTCAGGATTTCAACACAGGAGTCTGGGGGCAGGGAGCAGCATAAGCATTCAGCTCACTTTCTTGACTTGGGCTGGTTTACTGAATCCCAGCAGAGTCCTGTGAAGAAAGGGCTACTGCAAAAATCATTTACCTATGCTCATTTTGATTGAGAGATCTGTGGACAGAGTTTTTCCACCTGCTGGTCCGCTCCTCAGATGCTTGTAGCACCCAGGGCTGGGTGAGGCTCAAGCCTGGAACTCAATGCAGTTTTTCTGCATGGGTGGCAGATACCCAAGAACATCAGCCATCAAATGCTGCCCACGCATATAAGCAGGGTGCTGGATTGGGAGTGTGACAGCCAGAACCTGAACAAGGTATTCTGATAAGGGATGCAACCATTCCAAGCGGCAGCTTAAATGTTGCTGCACCACATGGTGTGCCTCGAAAGGACTATTCTCTTCACTTAAGAAATTGGGATTCCACTCAAGAGCAGATTTGGGACTCTCTGCCCAGTCAATCTGAAAGCCGAGAACACAAATCACAGAGTTGTGTGAGTTATTGACCTTATGGGTGATCAGATGCAGTCACAGAGAAGACGATGCCAGAGAGGGATTTTGAATGATAAATTGAGTAATTAACTAACAGAATGAAAGAAAAAGGCATTCTGGGCATGACAGCCCAGGTTAGGGTATGAAGATGGGAAAGGTCAAGGTGGTATTGGCAGGCCAATTCCAGTGGGAACCCTAATGGCACTCTTGGCTGTGACAGAAGTAACATTTCACAAGGCAGGACAGGACTTAAGAAAGGAAACTTGAGGAGGCAGCAGTGCTACTCTGTGCAGGGCCAATATGCCATGACAAGGAATACATATATAAACCTTATACATTACAGGAACTCTAGAGAATTCTAAGTAAAAACTAAGTGTTGCACCTACAGTTTTAGACAGTGTGGTAGCAGCCAGATGATTGCTAGAAATCAAAGGTGTGAGAACAGAGGCAGTAGAGAACAAAGAATGACATTTTAAAAAGCACAGAGAGCTGGTAACCTTAAGCACGACTTACGGCAAAAGGAACCACTGGCTGTACAGCTTCAAAAGATGAAGGGAATAAGATAGACCAAACTTGCTTAGTGATTGGATGGCAGGGCTAAAGGGCTCAGAAAAGCTCAGGATATTGCCTGTGATGCCTGTTGGTTGATTGAGTCTGCCAGAGTCTCACCAGTAATTAAAAAACTATGAGAGAGACAAATGGGAGGACAAATGGGTTTAGAATAGAATATACTTTGGCCTTTGGCAATTCACGGACTTACAACTAAATTAAGATGGTATTGTCTAATCCAAATGTTCCATAAAAGGATGGGAAGTAACTTGCTCTAAAGGCAACTGGAATGCTCTGGAAGACCAAGTATGAAGTAAGTAGAAAGCAGAATAATTAATATAATAGTAATTCAATACGTTTTGAGTAGCTTCGAGATAAAAATGTAATATATTCACTTATAATAAAGTTATCAATATTTTATTGTTTTTCTTAAATGTTTATATTTTATAAAAGACAGCAATATTTAACTGAATCTGATGAAATATTTTCAGATATTTTAATCCTAAAAGTAATACAATTGTGTGTGTATATGGGGGAACAAATGAGCCTTCTAGAAATTATTAAGTCATAGCAAACTTGGAGCTATTAATTCTTTCTGCAGGGAGTTCATTTAAGTGAAAGTTGATAAAAATTCTATCCATGGTTTTTTTTTTCTATATCTGAATTACCTTTTGATAAACATTTACCTGTTTGTTTCAAAACAATTAGTAGTTTTAGGATATTGGAGTGATAGGCATAGGAAATGGGTTATTACCAATACTGAACGCAATCCTGATTTCCATAACCTGTTTATTTTCTGAATGCCTCTTTTCAATTCTGGCCTCCCTATCTAATCCCCAAGCTTGCACTGTGATGTGTATCTCCACCATGGGGCAAGGCAAGCTCATCCCCTCGTGCATACCCGTCTGTGCTTTCCTGATAAATGGCTTGTGGATTAAAGTGCATGAACAATGATCTTGATCATGATATCTCAGGAACATGTTAAATTACTTTAGCACCTATTCTTTGAGGCAGCCAGGCTTGGAAGGAATAGAAGGAAGTGTATCTAGGGAGGCTAAGGGACATTCCCAAACACTCAGCTTAGGAACCACACAATCACCCTATTACCCTGATCTCTCATGAGTCCTCTTGCCAGGAGAAAATTTTGCCTTCTATTAACACACCCTAATTGTGAAGTAGCAGAGCCCCTGCCTTTGTGATTAAGTGGCTCGGGGACCCTTTCTACCAGGCAAAACTTCACCTCTCTCAGATTTCCTAACTTCGGTTTTTATTTAAAGAAGCATGCTGCGCCCTGTTCTAACATCATTTATCTTTGTCAGCATCCGGGGCCACAGCTTCTTCTCCTGTATGGCTGGTGATATATAGCAGATAGAGTGCACCAAAGATATTAAACCCAATATGACATTTATATGGACTCTGAGCCCACCATAGATGGATTGGTACTGTCAGAAAGCCTTGTAGGTAACCAGACCAAAGAAAGACTACGAAGACTAGTGGGACAGGCCGAGGGTAGTCGGGAAAGCAATATCTTTCTCTGCCTACTCTTTGCAGAGATTAGCTTACAACTCATTTACAAAAATGAGGAAATCAAGTGAATGGGGGAGGGAGAGGATTTTTGGAACCCAGCACTAAGAAAACTCATCTTTGATTTCATTACTAATGGTATTCCCCATGGTCTTGGTCAGGTCAACAGTCAGCATGGGTATCAGGACACTTAGGATATCCCATTTTGAGCCCAGAGCATGCTACCAACCATATATCATACTGGAACAAAGAAAGGATTGAAAGAACAAAGATGCAAAAGTGGCAGAGGATCAAGCGAGGTTTCAAATGCATGTCTGTTGCACTCCCTTGACAAGTGTCCTCAGCCCCTTGGTCATGGTCTTATTTATGGGCTCCTGTACCTAGGATGGACAGAATGCTGGCAGTCTACTCTGCATGCCTGGACTGCACACTGGATTAAAGACAACAGTGTGTCTGGCTTTGTTTTCGGAATTATCAGCAGAATGGGACTCAATCCTGACCTGATCCAACAGGTATTCTGGAGGTACTTGGGAACCACCTGGAAATTATTTCATACAACAAAACAGTAATTTGTTTTTCATAGCTCGTGCTCATCAGTTATGCAAGCAGTTAACGTGATTCAGTGCCCTGCAAACAAAAGGCTCAGTGAACAGACATGAGCCCCCCTCTACCCCACCAGCTTAACTCCCTCATGGACTTGGATTCGCTGCTGCAGACCACTGCATGTATGTGAGTTCTTTATGGACTGCCTGCAGCTAAGTTTGGAGGATGCAGCTTGTTGGCATCATTTAAACTACAGCAACATAAACGTTTAAAAAAATAACTGGTGATCAAGCAAGCCCCACGTTCACACGAAGAGAAAACAGATTTGACTTACCAGTTGAGACTGTTTGAGGCAGCAGAGGAACAAGTTGTTGGTAATTGTCCAGTGCTTTCATTCAATAAATCACATTGGCTTTGCTTTCTCCTGCTGTGGCTCAGCCTCTGCGCAAAGCAAGCGAATCTCCTTCCTATTCTGTGTGAAGAATAAAATACGAACAGGATCACTACAGGCAAGTGCCGAAGTCCATGATCACCAAGCTACTCCTAATGCACGATATAAGGAACAAAACGATGCACAGGCGAGAAGGGGAGAGGGGAAACAGCTTGGCTCGCGATGACTTGTCAGGACTGCAGCCCAGGGGAGGCTTCATTTTTCAGTCTGGTGTGCATGTAGTCAAAGAATGCCATGACTTTAGTGTGGAGCCTATTGTTTCTGTGAGCACCATTGTTTTAGAATGGCATGCAGGGACAAGAAGCTTCCTACCAAACAGGACTGACTCAGAACTAACTTTCATTTAGGGGTGAGCAAAGGGAAAGCAAGTCAGCTTTGCAACACATCGAAGGCAGGGGGAGAAACACTGACAGGCGCCCCATAGCCCGCCCAGCAGTCTGTGACTGTGGATGATTTACAGCACTTCTGGGGCCAGACAGTCCATAACTCCCACAGCCACCTGGGACCAGAAACAGGAAGGTGGCAGCCACATCCCCTCACTGCAGGACACCAGCATAATTCCTTACAAGTTCCCAGCTGCAGCAGATGAGCAAAGCTCCAAATCTAGTCAGGGATACTCAACCGATGTTGAAGTTGCCCGAGCACATTCTGAGAAAAGCAGTCAGCAGACATGGGCCTTAACCTCTGGGTAAGATCTCAGAGCTTTTTCTATGGCAACCACCCATGGGTATCCCTGGCTGATGTTACAGCATTATGTTTTACATGACTAATCAAACACACAAAACGGATTTCCTAGAAAGCTGCATATGTAGGCATTTCTGTTTTTCTCTCAGAAATCAAATGGCGAGCAGTCTTTGCTTATTGCGTCAGGGAGGCCTTGTGGATTGAGCACATATAAGCATCATGTGCATCTCTGTCACACACACGTGTGTGTGCACACAGCCTGAGCAGCATCTTTCTAAAGCTCCATTCAGATTCTCTCTGCCAAATAGTTATTTAGCTGCTGTGATGACTTCAGAAACAATTTTGCACCCTTGTACCAGGCACTGACTCTTGAATTTTATTTATACCAACAGCCAAATCAGCTCCCTTATTTTGATTGTGACTGTAGCAAAGCAGGGTATTATCTCTTGATTATGAAAATGAAGTGCAACATTAATTTCTGACTTGGCGATTTAGGATCCTGGGCATGACATCTTGCTTTCCTGAAAAAAATGCCATCCCTAAAGGCATCATCAACCCCTGGAGACCTCCTCTGTCTTCCATCCCATTTCCAGAGACTCACCTCTTCAAAGGAATATGGATATGAAGTTAGCTCTATGCTCCTGTCTTATTGTTTTGTTGTTGTTGTTGTTTCTGCTGCTGCTTTGTTTTGTTTTAGTCTTAAGCAAAGGCAACACCTCTCTCTGGAACACCTCTTCTCCCTTTATCTGCTTGGTTTCATTTGGTCATGGAATCTCTATAAATAACTTATTTGGGCATGTTCATCCCTTGAAATTCTGGCGGAATTTTTTTTTCTACCATAGATTAAGAATCAAGCTATTCTACTGCAGCTTAAACTTAAATGAATGTCAGGAAAATGTTATTCTTCCCTGTTGAAAAGCTTTGATTTTCCTGAATACTCCTGTACATTCCATCTACTGGGCTAATCCAGGCAGCTCACAGCAACTACTAAAGGTAGGGGCTTCCTCCAAGGGGTCCTGAGTTCAGTCTGCTAAGAAAACCTAAGGAGATGATGGCTTTTGGAAGCATAATACCCCTTCCTAGAGTAAACACAGGTTGAGCACTCTTAATCTAAAAACACAAAATCTGGAATGTTTCAAAATCCAAAATTTAATGCCTACTCGAAAATTCCAAAAGCCTCAAATTCTGTTGCATGCAAAAATTTATATAACAAAACCCTGGAAATTGTATCCAGTCTATGTGTGTATATTACATATGAGGTATAAATGAATTATTTGTGTACATTTGGGTCCCCCATCCCCAGGGACTTCATATCTATAAATATTCCAAAACCCACATTCCAGCACCACTCTGGTCCCAGGCATTTCAGATTTGGGATAGTCAATCTGTACTCAAGTCATGAGTCAGAAAGTCTAAGTCCTGTGCAAAGGAGACTCGTTCACTAATTTTTTAATGAATATTTATTAGTGCATTTCCTAGGCTAGAAATGCTGTATCAGTTACTTTAATGTTGCCCAAAGCCCAACAAAGTGTAAGTTCTTTGGCACAACTTAGTAAAATTTTCCATATTCCAGCCGCATCTACCTCTCTGGTCTAACTTCTCAGCAACTTCCTTCTTGCAGTATTTTTAAGTATCTGTCAGTTCCTTAGACATGCCAAACTCTTCTAATGCCAGACCTTCACATGTGATGTTCTTCTGTCTGGATGCACAGTCACCTCTGGCTAACTCCCAGACAGCCTTGGAATCCAACGTGAAATATCTCCTCTTGGGGATCATTTCCCGGCCGTTGGATCCAAGGTTCCCTGCCCTCTAGTCTGAGAATATGGCATCCAATATTCTCCCATTATATATCTATCATATTTCCATTATCCTGTAAGAGTTTAAGTGCAAAATCTCTTATTTACTGCTATAGTTTCAGTGTCCAGCAGAGTTCCTGGCACACAAAAGTCAACCAATAAATACTTAGTGTTTACTTTGAATGCATGCATTTATTGACTGCATTAAAAACACCTCAAAGAATAATGGGGATGGCTCTGAATTGAAAGCAACCTTAAAGTTTTCTTAGTACATCTAAACAAGGTACACCTTGTCCAATTCACATTCATGACTCAACCCATACCAGTCACACTTTAAGCTCCACACCCCCCCAAAAGCTTTTACAGCATGTAACTGCCTTTTACTTTCTTGTTGTCTCATGAGATTTGTCTCATCTCTACAAACTTGTATCTCCATAATTCCAACGAAAGTCTGTAATTATCTGATGCTTGATTCACTCAACACCAAACATCTGCATGAGGACTGAAGTGATCTGTATTACTCTGATTTAAGAGAAAGGATGGATTAAGTTATTCAGGTCCAACAAAGATTATAATAATGACTACAGAATAAAATTGGGATCTTAAAGCAACCTGGCCTTTCTCTTTCCTTCCACCCCTGCCCAGTTCCCTGTCCTGTGCCATAAGACCAATGTTCTCATGTGGAACAGTGACAATGTTTGTTCCACACTCAGAACGCCCACTCCACCCAGCTCCACCCTCAGAGTTACTCATATTTCACTTGTTTAGGTTATTTATGAGTGTGTTTCACAGATTCAAAACTTAAAGACAGGGATTGCAATTTAATTTGTCTTTCTCCACCAGCCTTACACTTTCCTGACCTTATGTCCTAAAGACAGTAAATGCTCAGCAAGTGCTAAGAAGGAAAGGCATTTCTTGCCAAAGCAATATGTTAGCAAGAGGTGTGACGATGAAAGAAACTGGTTTTATGAGAGAGATGCAACTGACTACAATGAAAAAAACAATTAGATGCCTTTAAAATCTAAGTAATGTGCTAAGGAACAGCAAAGGTTTATGGGTATCACTTCCTTCTGGAGTGCTTAGGAATAGTCACAGGGAGGTTGCATTTGAACTGGGTCTGAAGGAATGAAGACCTCACTCCTGCTTGAAGAGTAAAGAAGGGAATGATGTCATGGCCAGTTATAGGAATCACAAGTAGCCCATGGACTGGAGTTGGTGGTTTGGGAAGGATCAAACAGGGTTGGTCACAGAAAGCAGGCAGGTGCCGGGTTGGTGAGGGTTTGAGGTGAGTGCTAAAGAGCTTGGACTTTGTATTACAACTGACAGGGATTTCAGCAGAACAGCAGTGCAGTTGACTAGGATCCATCTGGTCTACCAAGTGTGGATGATGACGTGAAGTGACGAGAACCTCAACACAGGAAGACGCTGATGGTGAAGGCCTATGAGATACGAATTAGGAGATGAGCATGGGGCATACTTGGGAGGTAGAACTGATAGGACTTGTCAGCAATACAGGTGGGCACAGGGGAGGATGTTAGAGAAAAGGATACTGAAGGTGACTTTCATAATTTTAACCTATGTGATGGTAGATTATGGTGAATGATTGCATTGTGCACACCTGAAATAATGTAAGCATTCAAGCAATGGTCTTTGCATTGTTTTAAGAAAGAGGAGGAGGGGACTGTGTCCATGGAGTGATGTGATGTACCTAGAGTGCTTTGAAGAAAGCATTTAGCACCAGGTCAAGGTAGTCTAGGCTGCCACAATGAACTTCTGTTAACTACAGGCCCATTTGCGAGAACATGCACAAGTTCCTTAGAGAGAGGAGTTACCCACTAAAAAGGAGACTTTGCAGCTTCTCATTGGCATTTTTCTTTTACAAAGCATTGATTCAAATTAGGCTAAAGGTCCTCAATATCAGAAGCTAGAAATGACTGCTCTCTCCTTCAAAATCCTGCTCATATTTTGAAAATGTGCATGTTTCACTGTAAATGTATGTCTGCCTTGTGGTTAAGTCCATGTGGTCTGTGTGTAACACATAAATTTAATTGGATCACTTTTGGAAGGCTATTTCAAATAATTTTCACATTTTAAAATGGGGATGCCTTTTCATTAGCCTCAAAATTAAATTATGAGAGAGTGGCAGTCCCTCACTGTGGTCAGCAAAGAGACTGGCCAGCCTACTTCCGTTCTCTAATCTCTTGACCTTCCTTAGGGCGCGGCTGCTCAAGACGGAGCTCCAATTCTTTTTTCAAAAATAAAATGTGCTACTTATCAAGAGCCACAAAAAAAGAGGACAAAAAATAGGAAAAGAAAATGAACACCCCAGGGTGTATCTGAACATGCTTATTATGTGTGAAGTTGTTAGTACTGAATGTGAAACTCTTCCTCCTCCTCCTTCTGGATTTCTAAGCCCCAAAGAAAAAAGAAAAGGGGTGGGGAGGGCTCTGGCTATTCAATCCAAAGCAGACCTTTTCAATAGGTGCAGACTGTTCACTGTTCATGGGCATGTTATTTCTTGATTATTTTGTTTTGAAGCACTGGTTGACCTTTCAGATGAAAAGTACGGTTCCCAAATATGTGCAGAAACCCTTTTTTTTTTTTGAGGGAGGTGATTTTTTCTTTCTAGTCATAGGGGGATTTGACACAGGCCATTCCAAAAGACACTTCGGTAAGAGACGATCCATAAGAGTGCCAGCTGACAGAACGGCCAAGCGTTTATCTGAACTAGTCTAGTGAGATTTTTCAGGGTCACATTTTTTGGCGAAATGGGATTCTCTTAATGAGGTTACAGACACGTCACCAAAATTCATCCAGGAAAGGCTCCTGACCTCATCTCCCCAGCCTGGCGCTTGGGCCGCAGCACCGACATGATCATCAGAATCCCTGCCTCTCAAAAGTCTTCTTGTTTGGGCTGCCACCCTCCTGTCAGGCATCATTAGAATTCTTGAGCTATGAATCCCCTATTGTCTCTAGGAACCCAGGATCTCCCACACCATGCCGAGGAAGGAATGTGCGTCTCCACTTTATCCAGCAGGCCACAAAGCCCTATTGATAAGCAATCCCAAGGTTTTATCATAATTCTTTATCAGCCTAGTCCTGTATATCCTCTAGGGAAGCCAGGAGATGCTTGGTACTGGAGTATTTCTCCTCGTTTTCTCAATTGGCACACTTAAAAATTCTAATATTATGTTCACATTATCCTAATTTTGGATGTCAGAGATACACTGTTAGGCAAATAACCTTGCAAAAGTGAAATTGAACCATGTGGACATGCTCTCCAAGAGTCTGATGCATGATGGGATTTATCAAATACCGATCATCTCACTATGAGTTGCTTTTAACATTTTGGTGGAAAAGCAGTAATAAATGCTGCCATTGATCAGAAACCTTCCGTGTGCCTTGCAGCAATATCAGCGAGGTCTCATACCCTACAAAGTCGAATTATTCGCTTTTCATTGATGGGCAAACTCGAGCTCAAAGAGATCAATTCACTTGTGTACGTACACTTAGGGGCTAACCTAGGACTCAAACCCACATCTCTGACCACAAAACTCCAGCATCGCTCTTCTGCCTCTAAGCAGAAATATATTTTGTGAGATGTTTTGAACCATTGTTGAATACTTAAAAAAAACCATTGAGGATTCTGACGTTAGGACTGTGAAAACGCTTTGGCTAACTAAATGAGATCTGCTCTGATAAGGATTAGCACAATGTCTTTAGAATAGGAGCTTGTCCAGTCTCATGTATTCTACCTATCAATAGGTGGCAGTATTCACCTAAATCTCTCCAAGAGGAGTCAGCACAGGTTGCTTTTCCTCACAGCCATCACCAGGGCCAGTCAGGGTTTTTGATGTAGTAGATTTGGTTGTGATGAATAATGTGCACAGTTACTGAGTTCCTCCCCGGTTCTGGGAAGCAGGGCGCAGTGCACTGTGGTGTGGGACAGTGATCCGCAAGGAGACACTGGGCTTCCTCCTCATTTACAACATCATCTTGGCTTTTTCTCTAAGGAGGTCTTTTGAGGGTGATTCGAAGCCAAAGATGAAATTTCTGCCTTCGTTGATATTGCCAGTGTTGTGCAGAATCCTCACTTTTAAAATGAAAGGGTCAGATAAGAGGGTTTGACGATTTATGAACCAGAGAAAGTTTGTTCAGATTAAGACCGTTAAGCCATTAGCAGACAGAGGGGTTTTAGCTTCTCCGACGTCAAATGGATGTACATCACCTATCTAACTCTATATCAAATGAAATCTCACCAAGAGTCATGAGAAGTGGGATTTATATAAGTATTCAATAGACAAGTCGAAGTGGTGAAGGCTAGAAGTCAAAATAGTAAATAAGCGATAAGACTCCTCATCTGACTATGTTTCCTTTTTTCCCTTCTTGTATATTTTTACAAACTGTAGTTTTAGTTTTTCTTTTTTTTTTTTAATTTCAGAAGGAGAGAGAGAGAGAACTAGCACCTGCTGACTCACTCTAAGGGATGCCCACAATGGCTGCGGATCAGGGGCTGAAGCTGAGAAGTGAGAACTCAATGCAGGTTTCCCGAGTGAGTGTCAGGCTCTCAGTCCTTCATCCATTGCCACTGCCTATAGAGTCAGCCTTGGCAGGAGTCTGGAGTCCGGAGTAGGGCTAAGGACTGAAGCCAGGCGCCAGTACAGGTCACAGGGTATCTTAATTGACATCTTGGCTGCTAGGCCAAATATCTTATCTCTCCCGTTTTTGTTTGAAAGCAAAATGTTAATACCAAAAGTATTTATGGCTGAAATGATTAGCATAGCATCAGTCTCAGATTCCTACGTACCAACAGGAATTTAACAAGTAGAATTTTGTTATAGACAGAAGGTGTGGTGCCAGATAAAAGGGCAGAAGGATTAACTGAAGGGCTGTTGGACTTTCTGCACACTTCTGCATGCTCACTTGGGATCCATGGGAATGATCAGCATCACAGCTGAGATGCACTCAGAAATCAGACGAGTCCTCTCCGAAATGAAAAGTTGACACAAGTGAAATTCTGAAGAGACCAGATTCTCTTAAAGTAACTCATGTTATCTGGTGGACTAAGGCAAGGTGGCCTCTTTTATGTTCCCAGATTGAAACAAATGTCTTTCTTCTCGCTAATTGTAGTATTGGAATGACATTAGTGCTTTAAGCGCAGCCTACCTTTTGTAGAGTTACTTGGGCATTAACTATTTTGCAAATGAAATCTTCCTGGAGCTGACACCAGTTTCATTAACCTCATTTCCTACATGAACAGAGTGAAAGAGAACGCAAAGGAATACATTTTCTACTTTTGTCTATTGTAAAGAAAGATTATAGCTCGGGTATTGGACCCTATGAATGGATCATATTTCTTGTTTTCCATCTGGTTCTTTCATTTCAGAACAGCATCTGTAACTGTTAGCTATCTCATGACAAAGCCAACCTCACCCCACAAACCACTATTTAACTAATTTTATGTCCTTGTCAAGACCATTTTATTTGGTAGAATGCCCTGGTCACATGAAGGTTAAATGCAGAAACAGGCATAAGAGAAAAAAAAAGAAAGAAAGAAAGCTGTGACAAGGGACATTAAGTGACCCACATAGAATGTATCATTCCAATCACTAATATTTCCTGCCTTTGTGGTTTGGAGACCCAACCTGTGCTAAAAAGCTGAATGCGACAATACTGTTTCCTAATGGCTGTAGTCATTGTTTTCCATATTAGGGCAAACCTAAGCACAGGGAGACACACTGATCTTCAAAAGCTTAGAAAATTACATTGAACCTATTAGACATACCAGGAGATAGTGCCATGACTGGGAAATGAATTACTCAGCTGAATATCACACACATAATGAAGTTGTCAACAGCAACAGTGCAGCTGTGGATTGTCTGATTCTGTGATGACTATGCTGGCTATCAAAGACACGCTGGGAAGCAAATTATTGTCATATTGACAGATTCCCAGCCTCATCTCCAGTCCCCAGCCCTGGTGACAGGTAGCCCTCAGGTAGCATGTGAAAAACAAGAGCAGCGATAGTAGCAGCCAACACACACACACACACACACACACACACACACACACACACACACACACACGAAAGGGCTTCCTCTTCTGAAGTTCTCCTATTCCTAGTATTGCTGGAGTCTCTGCTGTTGAGGCTCTAATCTGTCATCTTTTTTAAAAAGTGACCATGCTAGGGAGTGGAAGTTTAGATTGTGGTCCTACAAACAAACATTTCACAGTGGACTTCTTAAGTCTTTGTCAATTTCAAAACAAGTAATAAAACAGTAAATAAACTTTAACTTCTTGGGTGAGTTCCCAGCCTACCCTATGAGTCAAAGTGAGGCAGGCTGGTTTTTCCTTAATTTTCAGGCTTTTGACAGAAGCTGACATCTTCTGGAAGGTTCATTTGACCTTTTAAAATGGTGCACATATATGTGAAAGGCGTGGGGGACAGAGATAGCACCCAGTTGCAGATTTACTTCCCAAATGCCTGCAACAGCTTCTGTTACATCAGCCTAAAGTCATGGGTCTGGCAATCAATCTAAGTCTTCCACGTGGGTGGCAGAGACCCAAGAACTTAAGTCAACTGCTACCTCTAAGCATGTATATTACCAAGAGGATGCATTGTTACAGCCCCTGGAACCTTGGGATTTCATTATGCGGTGCAGTCATATCAAGAGGCATCTAAGCTGCCTCACCAAATGCTTGCCCACTTCCCCTCTTCTAAGCACAGGGGCCAGATGATCCCAAAGGTTACTTCTAGCTCTCACAGACTGCGATATTGAGTGGCTAACCGAGTGCTTTGCATTAAAAAAAAATATATACCACAAAGACAAAATCCTTTATTTCTAAGTAGCCACTCCTAGACTGGACAGCGATTCTGCACGTTCAGTCAATATCTGTGACCTCTCTGTTCAAGAAACAGTGAAATCTGCTTTGAACATCATCAGGAATATTTGATTTTCAAAAAAGCAAAAACAAAACTCCCATGTGCATGTGCTGTACCTACCAATCCTGTGTCTTTCCTGGTTTTCTTTGGACAAAGCCAATGAGGAGTTTCCATATTAGTGGGAGTGGTGCTTTTTACTAACTAGTGCAGGAACATTTGATCTTCAGATAACCCTAAGTCAACAACTCCAGCAATATTTCTGTTTGGAGTTCAAATGCAGGCTGAAGTTGAATTCTGTGTCTCTATGACCACATTTCACAAACGGTCCTCTTACCCTCAGTTAATTGTTAAATAAATAAATGAATAAATAAATATCTCAAAAGACCTTCCATCTTCTCTAAGGCATGTGTGGAGTAAACCCACAGGTACAAGATTTTTCTGTTCGTCTGCCCCTGTATCTTTGTGTATGTTTGTATATCTCCACCTTTCAAATAAAATGAAAGTACAAATAAAATTTTTAAGAATATCCTATGAGTTTGACAAATGGAAAGTCTCCTTGGCATACCTCCCGAATGTTATGAGTCACAGGGAGAGTTGAAAGTGCTCTTGGATTTGCACATTCACAATAATGAAGGCCAACAGTCTTCATTAGGTCCTGCCAATCAACAAAGGGAGCTCTTCCTTTCTGTCAAACACTGATGGAAAATGCACTTGACTCATTCAAACTACTCTCAACTAAATACAAAAACTTCTTCCCCTTTCTCCTGAAACTGCCACATCAGGCTTGCTGTACAAATGTCAGCGGCAGCTGACCTCAAGCACACAGTAGCAAGGTGGCAGCTGGTGAGTTGGAGAAGCAAGCTCAAGAAGTTTTCATTGACCTTCTTAGCATGGCTCTAATGGCTCATGTCAAATTCCAGATTCTGTCCTTCTAGTCTTCCCGTTGGAAGTGCTGGCAAGGTGGTTTCCTAGCCTAGTTCTTCTTTCTTCTCTCCCACTCGTGTTGCTTTCTTTGTCTGCGAGTAGACACAGGATGGTCTGAATGGAGTGCTCCGGCCACAGTGTGAGATTGGGAAGCAGAGTTTTCTCAAGGCCAGCCTTGTACTCCTGTCATTTCTCAGCACTGTCAGTTCTGTAAGACACACCTCAGAGGGGAGGGAGCAAAAGTGCTGCATGCAACTAGAAGCTCATTTTCACATTTTCCTCGGAGAAAACTATGAGAACAGTACTGAGGGCCTCTGGGCTGTCATTTAGCCAGGACAGTCTCCCGGGTACAGGAAAGCCATAGCATCTCACTCAGTCCTCAGATCCTCAATACTGAAGCTCAGCTGATCAGATCCAGCCAGAGTAGCTGTCCGTGCACACTGCTACTTCCGTGGTTGGCTTTCAGGTTCAAGGGAGAGCTGGGGATTTTCCATGAGATTTACAACTGCAGAATACGTTTCTTCACAAAGCAGAGAATGAACCATAACACGTATTTACCATTCCTCAGATTTATTCTTGAGGAAATCAAGCATGTAGGAGCATTTCTGCAGTATCAAGCAAATAATATGATGTGACATACGGAGAAATAGTGGCTCTTTTTTTATACTGACTGAATGAAATCCAAGAGTGTTAGATGTAACCCAGAGAAACATATTTGCACTTAAAAAAGAATATCTTATTCTGAGCTTGGCAGCATTGAGAAGTTGAGATTGAAACTGAATTTCTGCCGGAGAGAGCATCAGGCATTAAACAGGGACTCTAGAATTAGAAAAAAAAATTGTTTTGAAGCTAGGTTTTTTTTTTAATCCTTGATGTTGTCACTGAACCATAATTCATTCCCCTTCCTTTTTCTTCTACATCTATCCCTTTATCTACCTCACAATCATCCAAAAATGACTGGTGGCTCAGATTGTAGAATGATACAGATATGGAAGCACAGTATCGGAGTCAAGAGATTCTAATGAAAGACTTAGGTTTTCTACTTACTGACTGTGAATCTTCAGCAAGTCATTTGACTTGAATCTTTACTATCTGTAAAGTGGAACTAATTGTAGTCACTTTTTTAAAAAAAAAGATGTATTTTATTTTTATTGGAAAGGTGGATATACAGAGAGGAGAGACAGAGAGGAAGATCTTCCGTCCGATGATTCACTCCCCAAGCAGCCGCAACAGCTGGAGCTGAGCCAATCCGAAGCCAGGAGCCTCTTCCGGGTCTCCCATGTGGGTGCAGGGTCCCAAAGCTTTGGGCCGTCCTTGACTGCTTTCCCAGGTCACAGGCAGGGAGCTGGATGAGAAGCAGGGCTGCCGGGATTAGAACTGGCGCCCATATGGGATCCCGGGAGTGCAAGGCGAGGACCTTAACCACTACACCATCGTGCAGAGCCCAATTGTAGTCACTTTGAAGAACTGAATAGACACATGTCAAATTGCTACAAATCATAGCAGGGGGCCAGTGCAATGGGTCAACTGGCTAATCCAGTGCCAGCATCTCATATTAGCACCGATTCATGTCCCAGCTGCTTCACTTCCCATCCAGCTCCCTGCTTGTGGCCTGGGAAAACAGTGGAGAATGGCCAAAAGTCCTGGCACCCTGCACCTGCTAGGGAGACCCAGAGGAAACCCTTGGCTTCTGCCATCAAGATCAGCTTAGCTCCAGCTGTTGAGGCTCTTTGGGGAGTGAAGAGCTTTCTCCTTCTGTAAATCTGCCTTTCCAGTAAACATAAGTAAATCATTTAAGAACTGTCAAAGGAGCTTATTGTTACCTAACATTAAGGAATTGAAAAAATAAGACCACAGTGAGTTACTGCATAAGATAAAAACACAATGACATACACTCACTTGGATGGCTAAAATCAAGTGTTGATGAAGATACTGAACAAATGGGATGGATACAGGTTGTGGAGTAGACTCTAAACTGGATAATGACTGAAGAATTATTTGATAGTTTCTTATTAAGTTAAATATATTTTTCCTATGACTGAGCACTTTACTTTTGAAGTTTTACCTCAAGGGAAGGAAAATAAATGGTCACAAGAAGAATTCTTCAAGGGTATTTGTGGTGACTTTAGTCAAAACAGCCAATTTGGAAATGCTCCAAAAGTCATCTTAGAAGAACGGGCTATTCTACAGGCTATTTTTCAGTATAGAAATGGATGAACTACTGAGGTACATGATGTGGATGAATAAATCCCAAAGACATCAGATAGAGCAAATAGAAGCTAGGCACGATAGAATCTTACTGAAGCATCAAGGACTGGAAAAATGAGTCAGTTCTGAGAAACATCAGATCAGCGGTTTCCCAGGACTAGAGTCATGGCATATTTGGGCACTAGCAAGAGGAAACTTCCTGGCATATTAACAATGTTCTGTATCTTAATTATTTTTGTCTTGGTCAGATAACAAGATATTACTGATTGCAATATATCCAACCAATACAGAATCTACTATTGTATGTAAATTACATTCCAATGAATTTTTTTAAAAAGTCTGTTCTTGTTGCTTTATTGAGATACTGGCAGATGGAAGCAAATATAAGATACTATGTCAATCTGAGTTGTTACTGTTGGATGAAGAAGATCAACCTTGTAAGAACAGGCAGGCAAAAGAAATGTGGATCTGGAAGCCAAGTGTTGTCTCTGAGGATGCGAACCCAGGCTGCAGCCCAAGAGCCAAGAGAACAGGACAGTGAGTCATCCTTGTTGCACCTTGAAGCCGAGGCTGCCAGGCCACAGAGTGTCACTGTGGGACTCACTCTTTTCTCTCTACCACGTCTTTGCCCTTCTTTCCTCCTGCAGACTGAGTTCCAGGGAAGCAGGGACTCCATCCCTGTCTACCACAGTGCCCCGGGATATACATTTTCTTAAATAGCACAGTGCCTATCATTGTATTCTATACTGTATTCTATATTGTGTGATGCACAACAAAATCAGATGAAATTTGGGGAGGTATAAAACTTAAACTTCATGACCTCCTCAGTGGGTGACCAGATAGCAAAGACTAAACAACCAGAAACCAGCAGAAGAAAAGCATTCCAGGGAGTGATACCCAAAAAACATAAGGAACCAGATGAAATTATATAAATAGTAAAAGGACAGGACAAATGAAATGTATGTAGGTTTACCAGAAGAAAACAGGCATATGCTCAGTATTGCTGCCACAGAAATGTAAATCAAAACCACAATGAGAACCTTATACCTGTTAGGTGGCTACTTTAAAAGACAAAATATAGTAAGCTTTGGTGAGAATGTGGAGAAAACAGAACCCTTGCACACTGCAGAAAGGAACTGTACATTCATACATTCATTATGGGAAACAGCATGGAAGTTTCTCAAAACATTAAAAGTGGCACATATGACACAGTCATCTTATATATACAAGGAACACACCCTTTAGTATGTATCCAGAGTAACTGCATCGTATCTTAAAGAGGCATCTGCACCTTGTGCTCACTGAAGCATCATCCACAGTAGCAAGGGTCTGACATGAACTTAGCTGAGTGGATAAAGAATGGCACACGCACACAGTGAAGTGTTACCTAACATTTAGAAAGGAGGGAATTCTGCCATCTGTGACAACATGGATTATCAGAAGGATATCATGCTAAGCAAAGTCAGCCAGGCACAGAAAGAAAAATACTACTCCATAATCTCACTTATATGTACACTATTCAAACATCAAATTCTTGGAAGCAGAAAGAATGAAGGTTTCCAGAAACTGAGAGGTTGTGAAGGAAACGGAAGTTGCTGTTCAAAAGAAGCAACATTCCACTTACACAGGGGGAACTTGTTCCAAATATCACAGGCATGGCACTTGGCTGTAAAGTTCGTTTTGCCATATTGTTTTTCGCATTAGCTAAGAGAGCAGATCTTCAAAGTTCTCAACACCATAGCCACAGAATGGAAGTATAGATGCTGATGGGCACATTATCTTGATGTTAGCAATTTAAATATGTACAGTTTTTATTTCTTCAGGCTATCTCCATAAAACTAGAAAAGATTTGCTAAAAGTTATACTAATAAGTAAGGTGGAATAAAGTATGAAAATTGATGAAGTAGAAAATTAAAAAAAACAGCATTAATAAGAATCTGAATAACTAAAAGTGATAGTTGTTTTAAGGCTGATGAAGAAAAAAGAGAAATAATGTACCAAAGTCATGAATTCCATGGGGATAGTTTATACCCTATAAAAAGGATAATAGAAGAATACAATGGGCAGTTTTACAAATGCAAATTTGATTCCATACATGAAATACTGTTTTCTTGGGTCAGAAGAAGAAAAAAGACTACCATAACTCATCCACTGTGATATATGGTATGTAGTCTGAATTGTTATGTTTTTATAAACACTGCAAAGGAAAATCTACAGTCCCAGGTATTTTACCAGGGAAGTCTACTCAAACATTTAAGAAAGAATTAAAATCAGTTTTACACTAATAATTCAGAAGAGAATGAATACATCCTACTTATTTTATGAAAATAATATTGTCATGACAATAAAATTGGTGCCAATAAATCCCTTACATCCAACATTCCTTGTGAATGAAAAAATAATTAACCAAATATTAGCTAACAGTCTAATAATGTGTTTAAAGAAAATGATATGCCATGACTAAGCAGTGTTCATTCAAGGGATGTGAAGCAGATTCCATATTTGAAAATCCATCAATGTAAACCACCATTTTAACAGATGAAAATATGATAATTTCAAAAGCATTAGACAAAGTTAAACACTTATTCACTCATTCATGTTAATAACTCTCAGAAAAAAAAATGGCTATGGAGGGAAATCCTCAACTGGATAAAATAACATAGATTCAACATAGTCAAGTCTGTTCGTCCCCAAGCTGGCAAATGGGTTTACAGAAATTCCTAGCAAAATCCCAGCAAGGCTTTATGTACGAACAAGAAATATTTTCCTAAGATATAGTCAGAATGCCAAATACACTGGAATAGCTAAAGCAATGTTTCAAAAAAAAAAAAAAGTATGAGGACTCACTCTACTGAATTGTGAGACTTAGCATGCCTTTACTTATCAAGACTGGTACTGGCAGAGATGTGGACATATAAATCAGTGGTTTAGGACATTAAAAAATAAGGTCACACCAAAGTGCTCCGTTGAGTTCTGACAAAAGTGGAAAACAGTCCAGCAGGACAGAGAGCATTTCACCAAGCTGCTGCCGATGGCGTCCAGAGGCCCAGAGAAAATAGACTCAACCTAAGCCTCACAGCATAAACCAAAGTGAACCCAAAAAGAAACTGGGGTTTAAATGCAAAACTATAACATTTTCTAGAAAGAAAAAAATACATGAGAAGATCTTTAGGATCCAGGACAAGGCAGAATTCTTAGACTTGATGTGAAAGCCCATGTATGACAGAAGAAAGATACTGGACTTGACCAAAATGAATATCTGCCCTGTGAAGGATCTTGGGAAAACTATTTCTAAACTATTTGGCAAAGAATAAGTACCTAGCATATGAAGAGTTCTCACAGCTGAACAAGGTCAGCCAGCCATTTCTTCATTTGAAATGAAGATCTAAAATTATATCTAACATCATTAACTATTTTCAAAGCCAGCCAACATTTTTTTTTAAAGCATATTTCAACCTCAAAAGTCATAAAGGGAACAGACCTAAAAACCACCATCAGGTATTACTACAAAGCCATCAAAATGATTAAAATAACAGGCAGGGACCACATTAAATGTGGATGAGGAAATGGAAGAACTGGACCCACTCCCGCCTGCAGACAGGGATACAAAAGGACAGAACTATTTCGGAAAGCAGTGTGGGAAATGAAGTCCTAGAGACTTGTTGCACAGAAATGAAGAACTATGCAGGGAAATTTGCACACGATGTTTATAGAATCCTTAGTCACTGTATCCAGACTGGAAACAACCTAGTTGTCCTTCAGCAGATGAATGGCTAAAAAACCCTCTGTGTAACCGTATCAGCATGAAGAACTTCAGTTCCAACAAAACAAACAAACCAGGTCACAAGTAGGCAAAGAGATATCTGAACAGGCAATTTTCAAAGGTTTAAATAAATGGCCAACAGGTACATGAAAAAGTGCTCAGGTTCCATAGACATCAGGGAAATTCAAAGAAAAACCACTAGGGGATTTCACCTATCTTTCGAAAAGAAAAAGCAATGAACGCTCGTGAGGATGCAGGGGAAAGGTCCCCCCAAAACACTGCTGGTGGGAATGTTAATAATGCAAATAGAACAACCATGAGGGGAGAGAGTATGGAGAGTCCTCATAAATCTGAAGATAAATGGATCATGTGACCCAGTCATCCCTCTCCGGAATTTACCCAAAAGAAATGAAATCGGCATCCGAGAGAGTCATTTGTACACTTGTGTTTACTGCAGCTCAATTCAGAAAAGCTAAGGTAACGGAATCAACACACATGTCCATTAACTGATGGCTGGATAAAGAAAACGTGTGCATACACATACATACATACATACACATATGTATATATATGACATATATGTCATATGTGTGTAATACTGAGCCACACGAAAGAATACATCTTGTCTTTTGCAGCAAAATGGATAAAAGCATTATGCTTAGTGAAATAAACCAGACCTACAAGACAGATATGTTTTCCCTGATCTGTGGTACCTAAATACACAGTACAAAAATATATATTTTACGTGTGAAACAGACATTTTGAGATTTGACTATTGTTTACAGTCTTAGTCTATATTCTGGAGGAACAGTGTTTTGTTTCTACTTGTCATCTGTTGAGTTCTTTATCTAATGGAGGGTTAAGCTGTGAATGTTACAAGAACTGAAATATGTCAGGGAAAAAAGATTCTTAAAGTGAGGTAGGCTGGGGATATGGGTGGAATATGGAGTATCGCTTTGTTTCTAAATCTATTGTGAAATACATAAAAATGTATTCATCTCATAAAATACAAAAAGAACAGTTGGCAGAAAAACCTAAGGTAATATTTTTTATTGTAAGATGTATGAGTGGGGCCCGGCACGGTGGCACAGTGGTTAAAGGTCCTCACCTTGCACGCCCGGGATCCCATATGGGCGCTGGTTCTATCCCAGCAGCCCCGCTCCCTTCCAGCTCCCTGCCTGTGGCCTGGGAAAGCAGTCGAGGACGGCCCAAAGCTTTGGGAACCTGCACCCGCGTGGGAGACCTGGAAGAGGCTCCTGGCTTCGGATCGGCATAGCATCGGCCGTTGCGCTCACTTGGGGAGTGAATCATTGGACAGAAGATCTTCCTCTCTGTCTCTCCTCTCTGTATATCCGCCTTTCCAAAAAAAAATAATAAAAATAAATCTTTAAAAAAAAATGTGTGAGTGAACTGTTACTAGTGGACGGAACTGAGTGTTCGGCACAGCAGGGTCTCCTGTATCATTTTTTGAAATAGTATGTGTGTGTAGCCGCAGTTACTTCAAAATAAAAATTTGAAATAAGTTGACTTTAAAAGAGAATCTATTAGTCTGCTTTGATTTCAATATGCCGAAGCTCCTCAATTTCATATAGTATTAAATCCCCATAGACTCCATACATTTAAAGGATTTTAAGTCAAACATACATGTAATAGACCTGATCCGCTGACATGAACATTTAAACTTAGCAACACAGCACACTGCAAAAGGTCAGGTATTTACCGTTCGGGATGCCCTGACTGGGGAATATAGCATCCTTCCATTGTCCAGCATTGTCAGAGTGACATAACATATCACTTGCCCAGAAAAAGCTCAAAATTCAATATTTAAATCATTAATTCTACTTAATGCTTATAGACTTTGCATCATCACCAAAATCATAACTTGAGTCACTGAGATGGAAACTGTGTGTACCTACTGTTGGTAGTTCCTCAGCGAAAAAACTAAGGCGCCGGGGAACTGCACGAGGCATATCGTGGGTGCGTGGTCTTGGATAACAACAGCGTGGTTTTGAGCAGAAGATAAACTTTGCACAAATGGTTTATCCCACAGCCTAGGGGTGTGTTCGCCAAGTCACCACACTGAATCAGTATTCAGTACAGTGCTTCTCATGTGCATGCATCCCTGTGTGCGCACACATGAAATCAACAAGTACGTATAGAATGTGATGCTAACAGAAAGATACTTTCTGAACTCTGCTAACTGGACTGACTCTATGGACTGTGTTGATTAAACCTCAACTCTAATGAAATTGTTGACTCTCAGTTTTTCTAGCGATGAAATCCAAGGAAAAAAAAACTTTCAGCAAGGCCTGCGCCATGGCAGAGAAGGCAAAACCCCTGACTGTGGTGCTGACTTCCCACAGGTGGCACTTCACATCCGAGCTGCTGCCAGCCCATTGCTGATGGCCTGCAAGGGTAGTGGAGGATGGCTCAAGTCGCTGGACCCCTTGCAACCACATGGGTGGCCTGGGAGAAGCTCCTGGCTCTTGGCTTCAGATTGGATTAGTTCTAGCAATTTGGAAAGTGAACCAGTGGTTGGAAGCGCTCGCGCTCTCTCTCCCTCTCTCTCTAATTCTATGTTTCAAATAAAAATGAAATATTTTTAAAAAATGAAACTGGAGGGCCCAGTGCAAGTAGCCTAGTGGCTAAAGTCCTTGCCTTGCATGCACCAGGATCCCATATGGATGCTGGTTCTAATCCCAGAGGCCCCAATTTCCTTCCAGCTCCCTGCTTGTGGCCTGGGAAAGCAGCCAAGGATGGCCAAAAGCCTTGGGACCCTGTACCTGCATGGGAGACCTGGAAGAAGCTCCTGGCTCCTGGCTTCAGACTGGCACAGCTCTGTCTGTTATGGCCACTTGGAGAGTGAATCAATCGACAGGAGATCTTCCTCCCTCTCTCCTTCTCTCTGCCTGTCTGAATTTCCAATAGACATAAAAATAAAAACCAAATATTAAAGAATAAAATTAGCATCTGAAAATTTGGTGTCAACTTACTCAGAAATCAACATAACTCTGTGCACTCCAAAGGAAGTTGCTTTGCCTGATAGTACCTGGGTGATTTACTATTTATACATCTTGCCCAATGACTCCATTCTTAGGAAATTATTCTGAGGTTAGCAGTTAACATCTTAGCAATGACATATGAATATTAGTGCTTCTGGTTGCCAAAAGTTATTGGATGGGCTTAAGTAAATATGACCATTTATAAAGGATTATTATGTAGCTGTTTAAAATGAACTGATAGGGGCCTGGCATGGTAGCCTAGCATCTAAAGTCCTCGCCTTGAACACACTGGGATCTCATACGGCACCATTTCATGTCCCGCTGGCCCCACTTCCCATCCAGCTCCCTGCCTGTGGCCTGGAAAAGCAGTCGAGGATGGCCCAAAGCCTTGGGGCCTGCACCCCTGTGGGAGACCCGGAAGAGGCTCTGGGGTCCTGGCTTCAGATTGACAGATTCAGTCATTGCAGCCACTTGGGGAGTGAATCATCAGACTAAAGGTCTTCTCTGTTTTTTTTACTTTTTAATATCTGACTTTCTAATAAAAATAAATGTGTTTTTAAAAAATGACCTGATAGGTCTATATTACCCATGGAAATTTTCAAGATAAATTTTAAAGAACAAGTCCCAAAACATTTTGTGTCTAACAAATCTGCTAATATATGCATAGAAAATAATGAGTATTGCATGAATTAGCACAGCTATCTTTGGGAGGGTTAGGACTAAGAGCTACTTGGGTCTGAACTCCATCTGTGGAAATTTGAATATGTTTCTATGAGTGTCAGTGACTTTTGGGATAAAAAAAATTAAACATGGTTTTTGGAGTTTCCCAGACTAGTTTTGAATTCCGCACTTCCTATTAACTATGCAAATGTGGGCAAACTACTAGTTTTCCTTACTAAGCAACTTTACCAGCTACGGTTTCCTCACCTATCAAGTGAGCTTAGTGATATGCAGCATGCCAGGGTTCAAAAGTTCCTGGGAAAAAAAATGGGAAAAAAAGTATATGGATGTACGTTTAAAATTGTGCCAAAATAAATCTCTCCTTTAATTCCATTTTTCCCGCAGACTTCTTGAGGCACCATTAGAAAATACATTTGTATTTCACCATGGGCAAAATTGGTGAAGAATGCTAGATTCCTAAATGCTGACCTGGCCCGAGTTTTAGCAGTCATTCCAGAGATCCTTTCACCGACTGAAAGAGGCTAAACGCCGTGTTCTAGTCTCCCACAAATTCCCAAACATCATATATGCCTCATTGCCCTGTAATGCAGTTCTGTAGGCTAGGGACTTCCTCTCCTGTCCTTCCCATTCCTCTTCCCCACTCGTTTCCCCCATATTGTTACAGTAGCATAGTCCTTCAGCAACAGCCCATCATTCTGCTATTTAAGTGCATTCTGACATTGCAGGTGCAGACAATACTACAAAGTCCAGCATTCTATTTTCAAGACATAGTTAGGTGTTAATGTTCGATAGTTAATCATCTTATCTTCAGCGATGCTGGTGCTTAGATCCACTGCTCCCTTTCTATCATGAGCTGATACAGTAGATGAGAGATGTCCACCACAGCTCACTCAGAACCTTTTCTGCAGCTACCTCACTTAAACATGGCAGAGCCACCAAGGCATTCTCTCGCTGGATCTCTCACGTGTAACTTTGTTTTGGAAGATGAACACATTCATGTGGCTTTTTAGATTCTAGGGCAGGAAAAGTCTCATTGTACATTACAGAATTCAGATGCCATATACTACAAGTGAGGTAGAAAAAGCTAGCCAGAGGATTTTAGAGTATTTTGGATTAAACCAAGCAATTATACTTGATGCATCCCAAACTACTCCATGTCATACCCTGAGGCTCTATGATATTTAGTATCCATGAAGACTCAATCCAGTGTTGCAATGAGCATGGTTCTTGAAGGGAGGGCCATCAGAGTTAATCCAGTAGATGACAGAGCAGGTGGCATGGCTAACAGTGTGGCCCTGGTGCAAACAATGTCAAATGTCCCCTCGTACAACAGAGGTGGCATGCCACGTGGGACATCTGGGCACTGTGTGAATTCTTTCAGTGCCAGCAGACTCACTCTGGAGGAATGCCACCTTTACACAGCTTTGTGAACACTGCCTGTACTTAGTAACAAGCACGGCAACTCCTGCTTGCTTTTTCTAGGGATGACGGAGACAATGGGATTAGAAAAGTAGTTACTGTGTTTTGGAATCAATGGCCGCAGTTCCTATAGACTACTTGTATGCACGGAAATCTGACGCTAAACTTCAGCATCGGGAAAAGGGTAGAGGGGCCCAACAAAAAGGAATGTGGAACAGATTTCTTCGTATAGAAGTCTACATAGGAGGGTGCAGCCTAGTGTGCGACTGATCAACTATGGGAGGACTCGCTGATCACAGCACTTCGCCACTGTTCACCGTGTGCCTGAGTGCGGAGTCTGTCTTCCTGGCACCCTCAGAGTCTTATGGCAACAGTAGGGAAAAATGCCATTTTCTCAGCTGCATTGCTTATGTGTGTCTGACCGTCAGTACTGCCCTTGAGACTTTCCATTTAATTCATTTTCTTCTCTAAAAAAAAAAACAATGCAATTTCCTCTGTCAGAGTGGGAAGGGTGGGAGAGGTTAAGAAACATCACTGTAATGGCTCCAGAGATGTTAGGGACATCAGCTTGATCTGAAAAACCATTTTTATGAGTTAGGCGGAAAGGAAACAGAAACTTATGGATTAAATTTCCCTTAAAATACACATGGGGTTAAAAACGAAGGGGAGACGGAGTTGACAACATGGGTTTCAGCCTTTGCCAAAACCCAACTCCTGAGAAATAACTTGAGATGCCTGACATCCCAGGAGCAGCTCGTGTGCCCCGTGCACTCATCAGGTAATATCTAGAGGCCTTTGTGGTTGGAACCTCTGCACCAAAACCCACCAGCTTGTCAACCTGCTCCCATTCTCCAGACTTCCCCCAACCCTGCCTACTCAGGAAGTTTCTCTCTCCTGTCCTGATCTGTGAAAACATAGCACTTGATGAGATCTCACCTTGGGGCACATTTCTCAAGTCAGAAAATGTAGCTCTCTGTGCCTCATACCCACCTGAAGAGTAATGGAGAATCAGCGGTTCGTTAAATCCTAAGATGAAGTTAGAGGCAGATGATGTAAACTCCTCCCCGAGCATTGAGAATTCAGAGTGAACGTGAATGACCTTCGCTAATGGCATTCAATCGTTTGTCAATTCATATATTAAATAAGCAAATGCTTGCAAAGCACAAATGCACTCTTAAACCACAATGAGAAACACAGACAACGGGAGCTATCACACTGGGCTTTGCTCCATGTCAGATGCCATGCCAGCCCCTAAACGGGAAGGATTTCATTCAACTTCCGTTCTCAGAGATGCCAGGCCTATCTTCATTTTACAGGTGAGAAGGGAGGCATGAGAGGGACTGAGTACTTTCCCTGCAATTGGCAAGGAAGGACAGATCTGCAATCCAAGCTTTCAAGCTAAGATTCAACTGTCAATACAATGAAGAGTGATGAACCTCGCAGAGCAGGTGGCATGGCTAACAGTGTGGCCCTGGTGCAAACAATGTCAAATGTCCCCTCGTACAACAGAGGTGGCATGCCACGTGGGACATCTGGGCACTGTGTGAATTCTTTCAGTGCCAGCAGACTCACTCTGGAGGAATGCTGAAAATAGGGAGGGGCTGTTTTCTAGCTGGATGAGGAAGGCGGTGTGGGGAAGACAGTTTTTATGTAGGATTTTGAAGGTTTAGTAAAATCTGAGTATGAGGGGAGGGGTCGAAGTCCCCCTGCCAGGGGTGATTTCTGAGGCTGGGAGTTGGGAGAGAGACATCCAGGAAACAATAGAAGGTGCTTCTAGAAACAGGGAGATGAAACTCGAGTTATTGCTACCACATGAAGATGTATTAACTTCTAAATAAATACAAAGATAAGTATTACACTTACGAGAAAAAAAACCCAACTATTTGCCTATTTGCAACAAGCAGAGACTTTTGACAGTTCCTAAAATGTTCTTTTTAAATAATGGCAGGTGGTTTCATGATGGAGTGGGGAGTCAGTCAACAAACAGTGAGGCTGGAAAGATTCACCAAAGAAATGCTGGGAAGCTGCCCTGGAAAAGCAGGAAACTGAAGAATTTCTAAAGTGTGTGAAGAGGGTCTGGTACGGTAGCCTAGCAGCCAAAGGCCTTATCTTGCACACACTGGGATCCCATATGGATGCTGGTTCATGTCCTGGAGACACACTTCCCATCCAGCTCCCTGCTTGTGGCCTGGGAAAGCAGTCAAGGATGGCCCAAATCCTTGGAACCCTGCACCCTCATGGGAGACCCAAAAGAGGCTCCAGGTTCCTGGCTGCGGATCGGCACAGCACTGGCCGTTGCAGCTGCTTGGGGGATGAATCAATGGATGGAAGATTTTCCTCTCTGTCTGTCTCTCTGTATCTCTGACTTTCCAATAAAAATAAAATATGAGCAGTTAAATCTTCAAAGAAGTTAATTTGGTATGAGTCAATGGGGTTTCCATGTAGCAGAAATATAATGATACCCTCACCTCTTGCCCTGAAATAAAATGTACTCATTGAAGAACGTAGAACATATATTAATAAAACACCCAAAATAAACAAGGAAAAGCAAGGGCATCCGTGACCCTCCCACAGAAAGAACTCCTTGATCTTTTGCGCATTTTCTTCCACATGTGGATTTTACACATTCACACAGATTCATGTTCTATGTGAATGTTTCTGATTCCTTTACTTGGCTATTACCACACACGCGGCAGGGAGCCAGTCTTTAGCCCAGGAGTTAAGATGTCTATATCCCCTCCTACGTGCTTGGGTTTACGTCCCAGCTCCAGCTCCTGTCTCAGCTTCCTATGAATGGAACAGACTCAGGGAGGCTGTGGCGGTGGCTCCTCGCTGGGAGACCCAGCCTGAGACTCCCCTCTGGGCCTGGCTCAGTCCCGGCGGATGTGGACATGTACGGAGGAAGCCAGCAGAGAACTCTGTCTCCCTGCCCCTTAAAGCCAAACTCGTTGCATTGCTGTAGGGGTGGCTGACTCGGCAGACCCTAAGGTGGGGTGTTAGAATGGGCATTTCTGCCATGTTGTCCCATGGCACCAGCATTGCTGGGCTGGGGACCATATTCCTCTGTAAAGTTTGTTTCATTGCATTGAGGGCATTTTCTCAAAGCAATGCAATGGCATGTGTTGTATTACCAATATCCATGCATCTGTTTCAGATTATTGAACAGTTCTACTACCCTCGTTAGTCAGAGGGGGTTAGACATCTTCATGATGCCAATTCTAACATTAGGGAGACGCACCTCTGGCCTAGAGACAGAAATCCACCTAAGGCAACATGCGCTCTTAACGCTGGGAGGATTTTAGAGGCTGGCAACCCCTACCCCACCACTGGACAGGGTCCTGAGCAGAGGACCCAGAGCGGGCAGCCAGGATCTCATCAGCTCAGGGAAGCCAAGTTCCCAGGAGGCTGCTGCCAGTGGCTTTCGGCAGAGGGCATATTTTGAAATACGTAGAAGGGAAACCAAACCAAGCTTCAGGGACTGTTTTGACAGGCAGTCAGCCTGAGCCAGCCAGAGGCTTGTTGGAGAAGCAGCTTGGTAGGCCTAAGTTCCTCTACAGCTCTTGGTAAGCAGGCTCTCGCCACAAACAGCGGGACTAAGGGCAGGCTCGGGCCCTCCTGCCTTGCCCCGTCCTCAGCTGGGAGCCACAGAGACGGTTGAATTGCCAGCAGCTCTCCAACAGTGGCTTCCGCCCTCAGCGACTGCCAGCCCCTGCAGGCTCCCCACACACACCCTCAGAGGTCTGGCTCCGACGCTGCCCTGGACCCAGACGCCGTAACAATGAGGAGAAAGGAAAGCTGTGGCCACGGCAGAGCTTCAGAGGCCAGTGAGGCGGATCCCCTCTGTGGTCAGACCACGACCTCTTGGTCCGATTGCATGCCCTTCTGTCACAAGCACACATCCAGGGTTCTTTGCCTCCTTCAGGGGGCTCACACTGCCCCCCAAGAACACATCCAGTGAACTACAAGGAAGCTGCCTTTCATAGGTAGAACTCTCTGGGCTCACAGTAACGACAGTGAAGATGGGAGCAGGTGTTGTTGGAATCGTATCCACTGTATGCCACGCAAGTGTAGCATAGCATTTAATCCTTGCATTGGGTTGAGGGGCTCCGAACCTTCACTTTTCCCATTTTAACAGTGAAGAGGCAGAGAATAAGAGAGGTCATGTGCTCAGTGTCACTCGGCTGGCAAACGATGGAAGTAGACTTAATTTCGGGTCTGATTCCCAACTGTGTGTTCTTTACCACCTTTCTGTTTAGCTTAAGATGCCTAGTATTTCATCTGCTTGTCAGCCCATGCAAAGAGTTTCCCTTTTGGGGGCAATCTCAAATGGAAGCACAAACTCAATAGATTGAAAACCAACCAATGCAAAGTTTCCTGATTTTCTGGTTCTCCATCCCTCCTCCCCAGATCACGGTGAGCACTTGGAGGTAGCAGAGGAGGGGCTTGGAGTGAGCACATCAGCAGCCAGAGAGCTCCGTGAAAGCAACCATTTGAGTAAAGCATGGACTTTCAGAAACCCACCCGTCTAGTACTGATACAAGTGTATCAGAAAGTTCATGGAAACTTAAAAAGGTTATGGAAAATGAAATCAAAAGAAAAATGTACTGTTGGTTCAAAATTTTTTTGAAATCTACATGTAGTATTTTCATTAATTTTTTTATGCTTTAAAGTATTTGAGTGGCAGAGTGACAGGGAGAGAGAGAGAGATTGAGGTGGATCAATTGTGATCCTCCACCCGCTAGTTCACTTCTAGGGTTAAGGGGTGAAGCCAGAAGCCAGGAATTCTGCCTGGGTCTCTCTCATATGACTGGAAGAAACCAAGGTACTTGGGTCATTATCTGCTGCCCCCAAGACACATTTCATAGAAAGATGGACTGGAAGAATGAAGCAGCCGGAACTCAAAGCAATGACTCCAACATGGAAAATGGGCATCCCAAGCAACAGCTTACTTTGTTGCACCACAATTCCGACATTTATTTATATTTGAAAGGCAGAGAAAAAGAGAGAAAAAAAAGAGAAGATAAAAAGAGAGAGACGCTTCATCTGCTGGTTTCACTTGTTAGAAATCTGCAATAACTGGGGTTGACCAGATCAAAAACAGGAGCCGGGAACTCAACCTGGATCTCCTACGTGGTGCCAGGGGAACAGGAGCTGCCAGCTGCCACATCCCAGACACACCAGCAGGAAGCTGGATCCGATGGAGTAGCCCAGACTCAAACCAACACTCCCGGGATGTAGGTGTCCCAAGCAGAGGCTCAGTCTGTGCCACAACACCCACTCCTGTCATGATATTTGAAAATAAGTTGCCTTTCCTTCTTGATTTTGTGCTGCACAGCTGTTCTGCAGAAGGTAATGGTGGCAAGACCTGTGAGCTGGCCCACTGCAGACTGGGTTTTCCAAGACACTACACTGAGTTTCCCGAGGAATGACCGTGCCTGTTCACAGCCCTTTGCACCCTCTTTGGTGAATATAAACAGGCAAAATCCAGAGGAACCAAGTGTTTTGCAATGATTTTACACAGCCTTCTCTTCACTGGTGATGGGAGAGGATAATGGGTTCCTGGGTACCTGACAGAACTTAAAAGGTGATCATTTTCTACAACTATCATAGCAATTAGACTTTCACCTTGCTGCCAGAGTATCCTGCTGTCTTCTAGAAGAGTGGTTGCTTTTCCACATGTTCCCAATGAGATGTCCTGTGACATGTCTGCAGGCTTTAGTGCCTCAGACCTGGTGATATGTGCACTGCTTCTGGAAATTTCTCAGTGCATCAGGGTAGAGGGAGTTTAGAATAAGTACTCAGCAGTATTTTCATTTAAATTAATGGGTTGAGTCCTGTGGCAGAAAGTTTCTGCTATTTTTGCCAGACTTGGGCTGTCCCTAAATGACACAGGCATAAGCAAGCAGGTCAGACCCGGGATTTAAATTCTTTATCCTGAACTGTTTCACTAAAATTAAATGACATACAAAGGGCTCTACATCCCATATATTTTTGCAACGAAGCAATCACTTTCTCAAACATCTACCAAATCTATCCTGCTGTGGAAAGCCGATCCAACTTTCAATACTGACATACTCAGAGAAAACCCAAGAGTAAGAAAACCTGTTTGTTTTCATCTTTGATAAGCTTCCTTGGCAATATACAATGACCTAAATTAGGCTGTGGCTCATGGCCCAAGAATCTTGAAGTTGGGTTCTGGCTTCCTTTGCCTCTAGCTTCTCTTCAGGCAGTGGTGGCTGGCACCCTGGGGGATGGAGCTATCACTTGGTTTGCAGTGCCAATCATGCATTCTCCTCTTGATTATTGGTGACCAGACAGAAAGGAGGCCACAGATAAACCCAAACAAAGCTAACCCAGCAGCTAACGTCCATACTTGATTTGGGAAGATATTATTTAGTTTTTCCATAGAGCACTTTAGCCTTTTGAGCTGATGGTGGGGGTGGTGGCCAGCAATTTGATAATCTAGAAAGGAAACAAAGCCTAAAACGTAATGAAAATATGAGTGGATAAACCTGCAAATCTTGTTTCTTTCGTGGAAATCTAGCAGTTTTCTAAATCTCATGGGGAAGAGGATCGTGTCTATAGCAGTAGCATGACAGCTTGTGAGAGCTTCAGTCTGGAAGTCTTTGGATGGTTGCCTGCAGCCTTAGAAAAAAATGGAGACCCTGGGACTCCAAGAAATGAATAAGGCCCAGCTGCTAGCCTCCAGGAACTCATGGCACAACAAACGGCCCAGTGTTGAGTTGGGTATTCACTTGGCAAATGGGTATTTACTGAATATTTAGTCTGTGCCCAGCAAGCTTGTCTTGAGGTATGAATCTCAGAGAAGAAAGAGCCTCTAGATTAGCCTCTGGATGTTTGGGAGGCATCTCTTCTGTCCTTGGGGAACCAGCACTTGATCTCTGAATACATCTTACCACTTTGTGAGACAGGTTACCATCACTCCATGGGAATCCTCAAAGTTCCACTGTGTACTCTCCTGAATCCATTATCTGCCTCCTTACAGTGTACCGTAAATAATCAATGTTATCTCCCTGTAAAATAAATCAACAACCCCACAATCCACCCTCCCTGAACACTATTCTCTTCCATGCTTCAGTGTTGGCATGATATAATCAATTAAAAAGAGTGGCCCTTACGCATTTGCCCTTGTGCCTATCATGATGCCCTGTACATCTTAGGTCCATAAAACATGGCAAAGGAATGCATAGACGGATGCATGACTTGAAGAATGAAGAGAATGTGAGTTACTTCAAAGGATATAAATTTTTTGTGTTATGGACTTTGCCTCACTTTCATTCACCCAGTACGTAACATGGTACTTAGTTCATATAGACGGGGTTCAAAAATAAGTCATTCTAGAATGACTGGACAGATGGACGGAACTGAAAACCACTGGCACACACAAAATAGATGTTTATTGTCTGAATGAGTGAATGAATGACTTGTAAGACAGAGATGCTTCACTCTAACAGTTATTCTACTTCAACTGGAGAGAAATTATAACGGGTAGGTGAGAAAAGTATGACTGTATTTAATAAGGCCATTGGTTGCCTTCTCAGCATGAGAAGCTCTTTCCTATTGTTGACTCAGCAGTCCTGGCAATCTGCCTTCATCCTGCGGTCTTTTCTAACACGCTAGGGTTAGCTAGGTGAGATGGCACGATTCTTTTTTTAATCAAACTCTGCTTTGCTTAAAAATTCTACATTTGCTTGGTGTGTATTCCAGTTGCTTGAGGGTATATAAGTGTTAGCTAGAAATGGTTAGAGATGCCAACAGAAAAGCCTACTGGTTTGGTAACAGAAAAGGAAGGTCTGGAGAAAATTAACAGGGCATATTGGCCACTTTGAGGCCCAGCACAGTCAAAGGAGGAGAGTGAAAAACTCCATCACTCCCTTGGTAGAGCCAGGATGTTTCCCCCAGGCATGGTCCTTGACTTCTTAGAGTCACAATCTCTAAAGAGGATAAAAGCTTGCTTTCAATCACATCAAAACAGCAGCCCTCAAATGGCCAATAGTACTGAAACTTAGTTGTTTTTCTTCCTGCAATTGTGAGATCCTTAACCTTTGAATCAATCCATCACTCCTCCCTGGGAAGTCAAATTCAGGAACTTGACTCAGCTTCTACCTTTTTGGAAGACATTTGCATGCCAGTGATGAGGAGATCCAGGGAGGTGCAAATGATGTCAACTGCTTAACCACAGCTACTTCTGAGGTGCCACTTGATTGGCTCCCCTGCATTCTATGGAAAGGAAGAAGTAAGTACGGACACCAGCTCTAAAAATGATCAAGAATGCTGTGTATTTTAAGAGAATTACATGTAGCCCAGTGGATTAAGTACCCTTGCCTCTAATTATCTGTTCTCTTACTCTGGTAAACTGGCATCATCTGCCAATTAGTTTTCAGGGCAAGTATTTGGTACTAAAAAAAGGACTTAATAGAAACAGGGGAACAGACTAGGAAAATTCTACTGATGCCTCTGGATCAAGTGTCAGAAGCCTTCATCCTCGCCCGTTTCTGAAGGAACTCTGAAGAATTTCTGGATGGCCTATGTGAAGAGCTAGTAGCATACTGGGTGGCCAGGCCACCTGCAGCCTGCTTTTAAGATCCAAGTCCTGCAGCAAAGAACCATAGGCCAAGTTCAGCAAGAAGTGAAGGCTACCCAAGGCCTCTGTTACAGGCAGCTGTCCATTGTTCCGGTCAGCTCGGCTAGATGAAGCCAAGGTTGGGCTAGTTGGAATAAAACAAGGCAAAGTATTATAGATTCCTAAACAGGTGACTATTACACATCTGCACATCACAAGGTCATCTCCACACTGGGAGAGCCAGTGTCCACTGACATGGCTTTGATACAGAATGACCACCCCCCTCACCTGGACATCAGTGATGTCCCCTTGCAATCATGCTTTCCTTCTGATGTTATCAGAGTGAATCCAATCTGCTTGAGATAGAAAATTTCTCATGCTCAGTAGAACACCATGCAAGGCTTTTATAGAGGGAAATTCAGACAAGCAGTTTAAGGGGCTCTAGAAAAGATGCCAAAGAAACAGGGCCACAGGCTTCCAATACAGATCCTAAAGTGGTCTTGTGACATGCCCCTGTAGACATACAGCACTCAGAGCTGCTGACAGGTGTAATGCATTTGCTTTACTCTGGTCATTTCTTAGTCTGGAAGGGGCTGAACTGTTTGAGACTCACATTGCCAAACTAGAAACACTGCTTTAAAGAGTTGAAATCATCATTTTACGATACTGCCTCTTTAAATTAGGACGGCAGTTTTTAAACCCTCAATATATTATACCAGTGTTTTACCAGCATGACAGCCCTTCAGCCTGGATACTGGGACCAGACACTACTGAATTTTTTTTCTATGAATAATTTTAACAGGAGAGGAGGAAGTGAGATCAGAAACTGTTCAAATGATAGTTTTGATGTATCAGTTCTCCAAATGTCTGCAAAACAATAGTAATCAAGGAACGAAATGTCACTGGAGGCTTTGGGCAGTGATGAATGAGACTATATACAGAAGCTGGAGTGCACATAGAGAATTCATTGGCTTTGAAATGCTGACTTATCCTTATCGACAGTAATAAAAAGGCTCAGCTGGTCCCTGGATCCTTAGAACATAGTACATATTTCCTGGAGTAGAAACTCAAACAAACCTCCAGATTTTGAAAAGAGAAAGTTGAAGTTACTATATCAAGGCAAACGTATATTTGGTCTTCAGAGAACAATTAAATGCAGGTGCTCTACCAATACTTCCTGAAATAGAAGATATTAAGAGAAGGAGAAGTTTTTATATTCCTGGATTGGCAGGATCAATATCATTAAAATGTTCTTGAATTATCTTAAAGTCATGTTCATCACACATTTAATTTGTAGCTAAAGAAATTATAGAGAGGAAAACAGACTTACCAGGAGAATGAGCTAAGTTTCTATATAAATTGCCAGGTCAATGGCAAAGTTGGGTGACCTAATTCTTGAGTGTTCTTGATCCTGCTAGAGTTCTTATAGGAATAAGTACGTTGAGGAGAGTGGAGAGAAAGATACTGGGAGGGAGAGGAAGAAAAAATGAAAGGACGTAAGGAGAACAAGATTGGAGCAAGAGAAGAATGGGAAAGACAGAGGTGGAAATTAGCAAAGAAGCGTGAAAATGAAGAGAAAAATGAAACATTCATTTGTGACAGAGGACGATGTAATGGGAATCTAGATCCCAGCCCTAACTGCTAAGTTGCTGAATCTCAGGTTGCTCATCTAATGGAATGGGCCTAGCTCCATCTTCCAGCCTTTCTCACTGGGTTTGCTGGACCATAAAAGACCAAGAATATGAAAGAGATTTGGAGAAGATGGAGTGCTGTTCAGCTCCACAGCAGCTCTCTGTGTGGCAGCTCTCCGTGACAGTCACTCTCTATGGGGGACTTAGGGCTTTGGTTTTTCTGCAGGATCACTTGATACACTGTAACTCCCTGCAGCTGTTGAGTGAAAAGTGTCACCTATTACAACAGGGCTAATGCGGGCTTTGTCTATAAACAGGGAGGATTCCAAAGCCAGGATTCCTCCTCCCCAGGGGGAGGCGATACCCTGCCCTGGGGCTGCGTCCCTGACCTCAGGTTGCCAAGACCTGGGCACTGAGAGCAGCCAAAGGGCAGAAAAAGAACTCGATTGAGATGCCCTGCCCTGCAGGCAGACTTTCTGCTGCCAGGAATGATAACTTCACATGGGCAAGGAGCTGAGGCAACTGGCCTGTGGATCCTAAGGATCCCCTGGGTAAATCTGCCATCCTTTGGACCCTGGAAGCGTAGTTCAAGGGCCAAGTGATAGGGCAGAAGAAGTAGGAAAGGATTTCTGAACTCACCAAAATGCCCTCCTCAGTGTTCACAAAGTAACTTTTAGAACTCTTAGTATCATTATTATTCTGAGTTAATTTAGCCCCTTCATTTGCTTCTTATTAAAGACTAATACCGGGCTGCCTTTGCCGGCGGAACACTTTGTCTTCTTAAAACAATGAGAGTTAAACACAGGGCCTTCCAGTGACTCAGAGGCCACTGTCACAGCAACAAATACAGTACAAAACTGCATTTCAACAGCATGCCAGGGCACCTTGCTGAAAACCTCATAGCCACCAGCCTTGCCCTCCGCCAGGCTGCTGCAGGGCGGCCCACTGCAGGATCACCCGTGCCACGCCATGCTCCTGTTTGACCTAACAAGGCGAACCTATCAAGGATCAGCTTCTAGAGCTGGAGCTTTCAACATCAGCACGTGTCCCATCAAGGACAAAGTTGAAAGGCACTGCACAACGCTTGTTCTTTGAGAAGTCTCTTTTCTTAGTTATGGAAGGGTGTTTCCTGTGAGAAAAAGACTCAAGATGCCTCGCAGGCTGTGTGAAAGCAGGAAAGGTTCCCCATCCCCCCGAATCTGCCCCCGCCCCGGCCCCTCTGGCAGCCACAGAGCTCTCCCCTGTCAGCTGTAGCTTGGATCAATGTCCGCTTCTCCAAGAGAACCTGGCCCTCAGGATGTGTCAGCTGTTAGGTCACACCTCGTTATCCTAATTAGCTTCTTAGTTACCACGAGGGTGCTAAAGATATGCTAGGTCCTAGTCTAGGCAGATTCAGAAGAGCAGTTCATTCCATGGCAGAAACTATACCCACGAAGCAGATTTTTTGTGCCTTCGTTCCAAGGATGAGAAAACAAACTCAAGGAGGTTAGGTTTGTTGCCCAAAGCCGCTAAGCTGTTAGAAGCAGGACTCGGGCCAGGCTTGGCCCACACCGCAGTGCTGTGCTGCTTTTCCGTTAGCACAAGCGAGTTGGTAGGAGACAGGAATCTGATTCCATATAAGACTGACTGCACTGGGCCCCAGTTCTGCACCTCTGAGTACACTGCATACCTACCTGACCGTGTTGCCCTTCTCACTTGCAAAGCTGGCAGAGTGGAGCCTGCCTGATCTCGCTTGTACAGCCGTGAAGATCCAATGCAAAGATTCCAGAAACTGGAAGATTCCTCACAACTGCCAGAGGTTATAATAGCCTTGCTGATTAGAGAAGTGCCACTGCATATGATATCAAGAGACTCGGGAAAGACACAGTTTGAAGAGAAGACAGCAAGCAATGAAGCTAACACGTGCCCATGGCTAATGGAGTACTTGAATAGGAATAGAGTCTCAGAAATAAATCCTTAGACAATTTTGGCATTCTCAGAACATCAGCAGCATGCATTTATATCAACAAAATGGTTATAGTGTCACTAGGCAACACAGTCTTACGGGGCCACTGTTATATATGTGCTCAACTACTGATCAAAATGTCAGCATTTGGTACCTGACTGTATATATCCCATCATACATGATCTTCTAAAGTTGTTTTGGGGTGAGAGTATCATGTTCTTGGCTTTTGGATCTTGCAATGGAATATGCCAGAGGCCATGCCAGGGGACTTGGGTGTTGAACCTAGGTCATCAGAACACAGGAGATGTGCTGTGTGAATTCTGATACCATGTCTAGAAGAAGTGCTGGTCATGTGGCAAGGCTGTGTGAGGGCCCTCCTGTCTGTGAGTGTACTGGTTTTCAGGTCAGTCCTACCCTCAACATTCACGTCCTACAGTAGCGGTCCCAGAGATGAGGGCATAGAGACGAGCTGTCCTTGAACTCTTAAGCTACTGGAACCGTAAGGGGCAGTGCACGATTTTCACTGTTTCACATCACTGCACTGGGGGGAATTTGTTATGCAATAGATAGGCAATAGGCAAACACTGAATGAACACTGCACAGACTAATGTCACACTGTCACGCCACCTCCAGTAGAGCCTGCGCGAGAAATCACCGGGCCGAGGTGGAAGCTTCAAGGAAGGATGCCTCCTGGATTCGGCTGCATCTCTAGTGGTCTTGGCGTTCCTAGCTGTACTCTCTTTGCTCTTATCTTTATGACTGGAATAATACTATTTATGTGCGGCAAAGGCTCAATGTTCCTTTATAGTTCTATGAAGCCGTCTGACGGGAGATTGGACAAGGATAGCAAGCAGCCTGAGATAAAAACTATCAAGTTACTAGCTTTAATGAACCTACTTAGGACTATTTTTGAGAATTCCTAAAAAGAAGATTATAGTAGAAATCTATAGCTTAAAAAGCCATACAGGAAGAAAAACTAGAAATATAGGCAAGTTAATATTAAAACCAGTGTAAGGCACAAAACACAATTTAGGGCTAACTACTTAATGCTTAAAACTGCAACTGGTGCCAAACTGCGTCCATAAGAAATAGCAACTACAGGCTGTCACCAGGCTATTAGAAAACAATCTTTGCTCAACACACCTGCTTACCTCCCTGGAATAATTGCTTGTAGAAATGTAATCATATGTATAAACAAAGAAAATGTTCTTTTGCAATAATCTATTGTATATAAACTAATGCCTTGCTTTTGCAAAATGCACTCAGATACAACTTCCTTGAGTTGTCGTGTCTGTTTGTCACTCGCCGAATCCTTGCCCACGGTTCCCGGGGTCCTGTTCCCGTTGGACTGATTGCTCCCGGCCGAGCCAGTCCGTCGCATCACACCACAGCTTCCTGTAAGGCAGCAACTCCAGGGACACTCTCCACTCTCGTCTAACACGAGTCTGGATCAAAATGGACCTACAGCAAATGATGGACCAGTTAAAGGCCTCCTGGACAATAGCTGACCAAGGAGGCAGGCAGTGCAGAGCGCCAAGCAGAGTGATTTTTCTACACTGGGATTCTTTCCATTTTGTTTTTATGAATGAAAAGGAGTGTTGTTAAAATAGTTGCTCTGGGACAGTACATGTAGCTAGGGATATCTTGGATAAACTTGGATTTACTAACACAGGGACGAGGCTGCTTCTAGGGAAGTCAGATGAAGGTCTGACAGATTGGCCAACCACACAAAGGGAAACCCTAAGAAGAGCATGGAGTGGACATCTAGGCAGGGGAGTTTGAGTTGGCAGCAATTTAGAGGTCCTGGGGATGAGGTGGATTTGAGTTTTGGATGGGGTGAGAGGATTTTTAATGACAGTTTCAATGACGCAAGATCTCACAAGGAAAACCTATAAGCATTATAAGCCCAAGTCGGAGTGCTCCCTTAACCAAGAATGTGAATTTCAACTACATCCACTTTCATGTGAGAAACTCCTTCATTAGAAATGAGATAAAACAGCCAGTGGTGTAATGCATGATCCATTGCCTGAGACACCAGCATCTCACATAGATTCCAGTTCCAGTTCTGGCTGCTCCACTTCCAATCCAGCTCCCTGATAATGTGCCTAGGGGAGCAGAAAATGACCCAAGTGCTTGGGTCTTGCCACCCACAGAAGGGATCCTGAGAGATCCCCAGGCTCCTGGCTTCTGCCAGGCCTAACTCAAGCTGTAAGCTCCTTTTCATCTTGGGAATGAACTAAGCAGATAAAAGACTGATACTCTTTCTGTGTTTTTCTCTCCCCTTCCTTCTCTGTCTCCTTCTTTGCAACTTTACCTTTCAAATGAATAATTTTTTTAAGTGAAATACAGATGTGGAGAGGCACAAAGGAATCACTGTGTGTGTGTGTGTGTGTGTGTGGTTAGAGAGAAAAGGCAGGCAAGTGACAGTGGGATGAGGAGAGTGTCCGTACTATAGAGGACACTGGGGGTAGGTTGGGCTGGGGTGCTGGTGCTTGTATCTTAATATGCATGAGATGGGACACGAGCTCTATCCCAGCAACTCCAGAGCATAAGCCTTTAGCAGCCTCTCCAGTGTCGTCTCATAATTTCAGAGATCGGAAATTTGTTTGTAAGGGAAAGACCACACACAGTCCCCAACCACACCCCTTCTGTCACCCTAGATGACATTGGTGTAGTTCAAGTAAAATTTTGTGAGAGGGGAACAGATTACAAGAGCGCTGCATTTGTACATTTCTCCATGAGATGACTTACTGAAGTTTTCAAATATTCCTTTCTATTAAAGAATGGTGCAATATTTGTACAGTCATAGAAAAAAACAGCGTCTTGACTTGTGCTTCATATTTTGCCTAGATCAATCCAGGTCATTCGAATTCTTTCTAACCATTAAAGTAATTGTCTCTCCTTTGGAGCACCAAGGGGAATGTCCCTGGTCCTGCTTCTCCATCGCAACAAGCACATGCTTGATGCATGCGGGAAGCATCTTTTTAGGACCACCTGGGAGTTTCCTGCTGCTTTCGGAACCTCTTCCTCTCCCGTACACCACCACTGCTGAACCCATTTACACCAGATTTGCACTGCATCTTTTCTGCTGCATTATTGCCGAGAGCAGAAGCCTTCCAACTTTGGACGGGGACGCTTGCCTTAAGAAACACTTTGCTACCTTGTGACTCCATGAATGGGTGCAAAACAGAAGCAAAGAATTCCCAAAATGTTACTAAACCTCACCCATCTCCCTGCTTTGTACTCTAGTGGTTTCCAGCTCATTCTTTCCTGAGCATGGCTTTGCTATGCCTAGCTACTCCATTAGATGATCTGAAACGCAACTGCTACAGATTGGAGCTCATTAGCTCTGAATACTTTTTGAGACTTAAGGAGGTAAATTATGTTTACTGGTGAAGAAAAGGGAGAAAAATGGAAAGGCCCTATGAGTAATTTCAGTCACATTTTTAAAGAACCACAGTTGAACATTTGATTATACTTTTTATTACTTTAGGAATGGAATTTTTATAACTGAAAAGCCCACTACTGGAATTTCAGGTTTTCCCGTGGGTTTTGAAATGTTTGTCTGAAAATAGCAGAATGCCTATAGTGGGATTTAAACACAATCACACTTTGTTTGTCTCTCACATCAATGCATGCCGGATGTCCTGGTCTGGATGGGATTTGTCCCCTCTAACAAACATAATGATATTTCACGAGTGTTATGATGGTTTAGGGAGGAAAGGCCTGGAAGAGACAACGGGGTCATTAAAGATCCACCTCTTTTTCACACCATCTCTTCTCCCAGGAGTGGGAGATGGCACATACCTTCTCTCTTAAAAACTCCGTAAGAAGGCTGGGGTGGACGCAAGCCTGCCACGCTCTTTTCAACACTCTGTCCAGAGCAGCCTTCGTAAGTGGTCACGGGGGTGGCTTGAAGAAGCACGAAGGTGCGTTTTCTCCTGAATCTCTGTATTCACGATCAACACCGCTGTTGGGATCTAATGCCTTTCCGGTGTCTTACGCAAGGTGTGTCGAAGTGTGTGTGTCACAGACAGAGACAGAGAGAGGAAGAAGAAGAGAGGGAGAGAGGGAAAGGGGTAAGAAGAAGAGAAAGAAAATGAGCATATGAGTGAGAACTAGAGAGCAAGGCAATTTGTTTCTGGAGATTTCTTCTTTAAAGATCTATTTGTATTGGAAAGGCAGATATTCTAGCAGATGAGGAGGGAGGGAGGGAGAAAAGAGGAGAGAGAGGGGACAGAGAGAGAGAGAGATTTTCCATCCACTGGTTCACTCTCCAGGTGGTCACAACAGTCGGGGGTGAGCAAAGCTGATAGAAAGCCAGGAACCCAGGAGCTTCTTCCGGGTCTCCCACCAAGGCTTTGGGCCATCCTCGACTGCTTTCCCAGGCCACAAGCAGGGAGCTGGATGGGAAGTAGAACAGCCAGGACACAAACCGGTGCCCATATGGGATCCTGGCACACGGAAGTTGAGGATTTGGCTGCTGAGCCATTGTGCCTGGCTCTCTGGACAATTTTTAAATTGAGATTTTTTTTTTTGTACTCAACTTAATACAGACAAATCATTTTTTTACCTTTTTGAGTTTCAGCCACACATTTTAATATTGTGTGGATATTAGAAGTTGGTGTCACAAATACTAAATGTATTTTTTCTATTTCAACTTCAGGTGCCATTAAGTTGCCAAAGATTGCAATGGTTAAAGTGAATGTCAAGGTCATTCTGCGTATACATCACTATTAACAGAAGGCTCTTTTAAGAAAATGTATAGAGTGGATTAGAGGGAACATTTTATAAGTTATGAAATGAATTGATTTTTTAAACATTTAATTTTTATTGGAAAGTCAGATATATAGAGAGGGGCAGAGAGAGAGAAGATCTTCCGTCTACTGATTCCCTCCTGAGCTGTGCCGATCCGAAGCCAGGAGACTCTTCCGGGTCTTTTATGCGGTTGCAGGGTCCCAAGGCTTTGGGCCGTCCTCGACTGTTTTCCCAGGCCTCATGCAGGGATCTAGATGGGAAGCTGGGCTGTCAGGAATAGAAGCGATATGCATATGGGATCCTGGTGTGTGCAAGGCAAGGACTTTAGCCACTAGGCTACTGTGCCAGGCTCTGAATTAATTTTTCAATCACTTCAGATGTCCAGATGAGAACTAGATACTCAATTCCATATGATTGTTCAGAGTCAGCTGAGCACTCTAACCATCTCAAATTCACCCTTTTCTTGGAAGGTTTTAAAAATGAAATTGCTTTGGGCCCAGCGTGGTAGCCTAGTGGCTAAAGTCCTCACCTTGAACAAGCCAAGATCCAATATGGGTCCCAGTTCTAATCCTGGAAGCCCTGTTTCCCATCCAGCTCTCTGACTGTGGCCTGGGAAAGCAGTCAAGGATGATTCAAAGCCTTGGGACCCTGCACCTGCATGGGAGACCCGGAAGAGCTCCTGGCTCCTGGCTTCGGTTCAGCTCAGCTCTGGCCATTGCGCTCACTTGAGGAATGAATCATCAGACGAAGATCATCTTCTCTCTCTTCCTCTCTATTTACATCTGACTGTGCAATAAAAATAAACAAATCTTAAAAAATAAATGAAAATGCTTCCTAGTACTTATATAATACTTCATAGTTTATAAAACTTTTTCATGTAAAATATATAATCCTGTGAGGTTTCACATTTTTTTTTTACTGTATTATTAAACTGTGTAGGAGATTGGACGTGACAGGGCGTGTCATCTCCTAGCTCCCTTCTCAAGTGCCTCTAATATCCAGGGCCTGAAGTCAGAAACCAGGAAATTCAATCCAGGTCTCACGTGGGTTGTAGGAACCCAACTGCTTGAGCCATCACTGTTGCTTCTGGGGAGTTGCATTCGTAGCAAGCTGGAGTCAGAAGCCAGAATCAGGAACTGAATCAGGGCGCCCTGATCTGGGGGCAGATGCGTGTGTCCTAACTACTGACTGAACCACCAGGCCAAACACTGATCATGGCTCCGTGAGCTTTAACACACTTTTGATAAATGTGTACACCTGTCTCCCACCCGAGATAGAACATTTTATGCACCCCAGGGAGTTCCAGCCTCTTCATGCAACACACACACACACACAGACACACACACACACACACACACACACGGGTGTGTGCATAATTCTTGTGATTTCTATCACTCTAGCTCCTATGAAATACAAATATTTTTATAGACATGAATTTTTATGTTTATTAGGTAAATGGTAAAAGGTCATAGAAAAAGTTCTATATTGAGTTTTACAAGCAATTGCCAAATCATTTTCTAATAAATTATAGCATTTTATACTTAATGGCCAATATATATGGATTCTAGTTGCTCAGTATCCTTGAGAACACTTGATGTATATATATGGAGAGAAAGAGAGGGTGGGTGAGAGAGATGGGGCAATGGAGAGGAGAAGGAGCAGAGGGGAAGGGAGGGGGAGTGGGAGAAAGAGACGGGGAAGGAGGGGGTAAGGCAGGGGAAGGGAGGAGAGGGTAGGGAAGAGAGCCAGAAGTAGAGGGGAGAGGGGAAGGAGAGGAAGGGAGAAGAGACAGATTTTTGACATTTAATTTAGATGAAGTACAATTTATCATTTTTAAGTGGTTAGTTCTTTTGATGTTCTATTTGTGAAGTCTTTGCTAATATTCTTATATTTTCCTTTAGAAACTTTATAGTTTTAGTGAAGTCATGCACTTGGCTCTGTAATACTTACAAAGCCAACTTTTGTCTAATGGTGTGAGCTGGGGTTGAGGGTCTTCCCACTTGCATCTCCAAATTATTACCCAGGTGTTCCACAACCGCTCCCTGACAATATCCCCTTCCTAACTGATTGGCTTTGGCACCTCTGTTGAAAGAGCAATCGATCGTATAAATGAGTTACCTGTTGGACCACTGCTCTCTTGATCTAGTTATCTGTCCCTACAATAATACTATGTATCTGTATTGCTATAGCTGGAAATTTGAAAGCCTCTCCCCTTTCTTTCTTAAGGGGAGATGACTGCTTTGACTATTCTAGTTTCTTTCCATTCTTGTAAAATTTTTAGAATCAGCCTAACAATTAAAAGAACAAGAATCCCTCCATGATCGGTTTTATTAGGTACTCCAAAGATGTAGAGACAATAGGATATATAGATATAAGAAAATACTGATTGTAGGAATTGGCTTGCATATTCCTGGAGACAGAGCAGTTGTACAAGCTGCAGGTACAAGAAAGCTGCTGATGTAATTCAGTCCAGGTTCACAGAGCTGAGAAGCAGGGAACTGTTGGTAAAGGCCTGAGAATCAGAGGAAAGAAGAAAGGGACAGAGTTGCGCATGTTCTCAAAGACCCAGAACCAGGAGCTTGGATGATCAGAGGCAGCAGCAGATGAATGAAAGGCCTAATTCAAAAAGAGGGAGCTAAATTCTCCAACCCCTGTCCAAATGTCTATTTTTTTCTAGGCCTTTAATTGACTGGATAATGCCTATCCACATTGCTAAAAGTAAAGTGCTGATATCTTGTGGAAGCCTACAGACATATGTAGAAATAAAGACTTATTGGCTCGCTAGGCATCCCTTAACCAGCGATTGTGACAAACAGAAAGTAACCATCCAAGGTTTTGACTGGGATCGCCTCAATGCTGTAGGTTAGGGGTTACAGCTGCAGTCCCTGGACAGAGCTGAGTGAACCGAAACTCAACAACCACGAAAGTGCCAACACTGAGAGCTCAAAGGAGATCACATGAGTTTTGGGTAGCAGTTCCCTCATCTCGAAGTGTTTTCTACCCAGCTGTGAATCTGGACCTGCCGCACAGGGGGATCTGGCTCCCCTCCAGAGGCATTCTGTACCTTGGGCATCACAACTTCCAAAACTACTGCTTCCAATGTGCTGAACACTTTGGAAACTCCTGGTTTAAAGCTGATTTGTAGATGGGGAAATTGGAGGTCCAATGGAATTGATAAGTAAATTGCCTAAACTTAAAAAAAAAAAAAAAAGCAAGGACTCAGCCAAAACCTACTACTTTTGCCAGGATGTCACAAATAGTTCATCCAAAAAAATGTAAACCTTGAAAAACAACATCTACTGCAACTCCAAACTAAAACTACATAGTTACCACTTTCCTGCCCTGTGAGAATGTCATCCATTTCTTTTCGTTCAACAAAGTTCTACATATGAGTTTCCTAGGGAAATAACAGAAGAGAAAGAATGGGGCACGGCAGGGGTCGGGATGGAGACTGGGAGGAAAGACATAAGCATTAGGACCAGGCGTGTTATTCTAGCCCTGGATGCCAAGTCAGTAGCTGTCTTTGTATTGTCAGTTCGTGAGCTATAAAAACACCAACACCTTCTAGAGGAACAATATGAAGCCTGAAGTCTTGTGCCTCTTGGATAAAAACACAGAATATCTGATCATACGGCAAGTTTCAATATTAGCAGTTTCTGTTTGAATTTAGGGAAAATTGCTTTAAAACGTCACACACAGAAAGAATACCCAGCAGGCTCATTTCTTCTGGGATTCAACTTCTTTCTGTTTGGAAAGTGAAATCATAGGACGATAGGTAGCAAAACTACTGTTGCATAATTTGTCGTTCTTTACCTTGTGCGTGCTAGAATTCAGTGCCTTTTGTTCCAGCAGGACATGACCTGGTGTGCTGTCTTTAGCACAGTGCATGGCACTGGGTGGCAATGCCAAGAAGCGTCTGACTAAACAAAACCTTGGGGCTATATTAAAACATCTCCAGTAAAAGTTTCAAAGATTTTAATAAACAGCCAGGGATTGTTCATTTCAAAGCTTCAGGAGAAAAGAAAAAAAAAAACCATGCTAACTAGATCTTTCACCTTTAAGCTCTGTGTTGAACATCTTTCAAAATAAATGTCATAGTTTCTCAGTTTCCCTCATTTCAAGGCTATTCAAGGCAGAAGAGGGCTGTTCCAGGGCACCTTCTCGGCTCCGACGCTGCAGCTCCTAGCCTCGCTTGCAATGATACATGTTTTGTCACGAGCACCTTTCAAGCTGTCTTTCAAGATGTCTGTTGGCCATCAACTCTCAGATCTGCTCTCTTGTTTTTGAAATAGAATTTTTAAAAGGAAAAAAAAAAGAAAAAAAAACCCACTGGTGATGTGCCAGCAGCATATTCAGACTCAACCTGCATGTTCTTAAAGTAACAGGGACTTCTAGAGCTGCATGTGGGGTCTACCCTCAAAGCTGCCCTGTTTGGATTGGCTCAATGAAGGAGGAGACTGGAGACACTCCCAAGTTTACTTTGGGGAGAGATAAAATAAGACCACAGAGAAGATAATCATGATGGAATAAACATGTATTTAATACCTAATTTGGGAACCTTACAATGACAACCTTTCAGATGACTGACGAGGGGGAACCTTGCTGTATTCCTCCATGGTTATCTTTAGGGGTGCTACAGCTCTGAGTGTTTGGTCTGCTGGGGAAGACACTGCATCCTATACACTGGAGTACCTGAGTGCAAATCCTGGCTCTACTCCCAACTCCAGCTCCCTGTTAATGCATACCCCGGACGCAGCAGTGATGGCCCAGGTACCTGGGACCGTGATATCCACAAGGGAGACCTGCACGGTGTCTCTAACTCTTCAGCTTTGCCAATGTCCAGATCCTGATCATTTGGGGAGTGAACCAATAAACAACCTTTCTCTTACAAAAATAATATATTTGTTTTCCAAAAAAACAAAAGTGTGCTAGAGAGACTGACAAAGGCTGACAAATCTAAATGAGCTAAAGATTCAGAGTGAGCTGCTTTGATCATTCTGATATTGCTGTGGATGGATATCTGTTTTAGTAGGATTCTTTAGAGATACAGAATCAATGGAAGGTGTAGGGGTGTGTGTGTGTGTGTGTATGTGTGTGTGTAATGCAAACTTATTAGGGGGTTTCGCTTGAGTGAGCAGAGTACCTAGGAAGTGGAAGGTGTGTGCATGTGTGTAATGGGAATTTATTAGCGGGTTTGACTTGAGTGATTATAGTAGCTGGGAAGTCCCACTATGGCTGTCTGCTGGCTGGACAACCTGAGAAACCACTAGCATGGTTCAGTCCATACCCGAGGGCCTCCACACCAGGAAAGATGATAGAAGTAGTGTCCACTGGAGGCCAAAGGCTTGCATGCAACAGTGAGCCACAGGTCTAAGTTTTGGAGTCCAAAACCCAGCAACACCCATTATACGCAGGTGTGGCGCATGCCCCAGTCCTCTCAGAATACATTGCCTTCTATACTTAGTTTCTTCAGACCCCCAGCCACAGGTGGTACCTGCCCACATGGCCGCCATGGGCATTCCCACCTAGCCCAGTCATATTCGCACACTAATCTGAGAAGGAAATATCCTCATAGGCATACCGCAGTTGTCTAAGAATTCCTTAATCCAGCCAAACTGACATCAGGGGATTAAACATTATGGCAATTTAAAGAAACTTTTATCTGGGGTTGCTTTTGCAAGGTTTTCTACTGATAATAAATAGCCAATGAATTTATTGATATTTTCTCCATAAATATTTTCTTTCTTAACACAGCCAGGACTTTAAAGTCACTGTTAATAGGCATACTGTCACATTTGGGGGGTGGCACTATTCCTTCTTGGCTTTATTCAGAGTATTATATAATGAAAAGTCCCTCATGCTGATGCTGTGGAAGCTGAGGCCATTATCTCATTACCAGAAGCACTGAAGATCATTTGTTCTATTCCTTACAAATTTACTTACACAACTAGTTTTTGAATTTTGATTAGGCCTACCTGTTGCTTCTTTGGATCAAACATTTTTACCAGAAGTATGATCCTAAGGTAGTAAGCTAGATCTTTGAAACTCCAACTCAGAAAGATTGGAAACTCAGTTCTAAAGCAGTGGAGGCTCCAGAATTCTCTGGAGCTTATCTGTTTCTGTTATCTTGAGATTTTTAGACATAATTTTTTTGAATTCTAATGTCATAGTCTGTAAAACAGGTACACAAGCACAGGCGACCTACGTGACCTCTGGTTTGGCATTCGTTGATTTAAGCAACAGCAAGTAAAAAATGTTAATAAAAAAATATATATCTGTCCTAAACTTGAGGACTGTCTTTTTTGTCGTTATTCCTTGAGTAATACAGTTAACAACTATTTACACAGCATCTACACTGTGTTAAGTGTTACAAGCAATCTTTAGAGATGGTTTGGGATATGTGGCAGATTATCAGTTGGCTAAACGCAAGTAGTTCACCATTTTATATAAGAGACTCGAGCAGTTGTGGAGTTGGGTCAATGGGGTTCCACAACCAATCACCTGTAGACACTGAGGGATGACCATATTTGCTTCTCAGGGTTACTGGAGAATTATATCAGAAAATGTTCATAGAGAACCTAGGGCAGTACCTGGCACATTGGGTACCGAGTTTACAAGCGCTGCTATGGTTATTACTGTTCTCATTATCCTACCACAGAATAACACTGTAAGTCTATAAACAAGACATGGTTTTAACTGGAAACAAAGAACTCAGACAAGACTGATGCCCCATAAGTCAGACTTAAGAAATCTGTATTCTTCCTTACTAAGGTTTGTCTAGGAAATATCTGATTATTACTAGAATGGGTTGAAGGTTACTTCAATTTTACACATATAAGCTCAAAGAGATATTTTACTACTGAGAATTAGTGAATGTAGTAGTAGCAGTTAGAATTCAGTTCACACAAAAAAAGACTGGCTCCTCAGCATTAAACCACCGTACAATTGACTCCTGAATTTAGAATGGTTCCTGGAGAAATCCAAGAAGAAAACAGTTTAAAAATAACTCTTTAAATAAAAACTGGACATATCCAACAGCCACCCACAAAGAAACTGTTTCTTTATGTGGCTGATTTCTTTATGAAATCAGCATGACCAGCCCTCATAGTCCATATTGTTTTCTAGCTTTTATTTTCAAGGGTGGGGAGCATCTAACCTGCAGGCTGACAAGGCCTAATAAGTCATTTTGTCCCTGCCAAGGCAACCACCGGCAGGATTGAAAAATCAGTAAATCTTTAACAGGTGAATTTTGAAGCTGATCATAACTTGGTATGGCACACAAGCAATGTCATAAATAACCAAATGGCTCTTGGCAGAACAAGGTCTCGCATCCCTGCTTGGTGTGACCCAAGTGCGTAACTCTCACGGTGTGTAGTATGTGCTTTATTTAGAAGGCTCCTTTTCTCTCAAATCTGGAAGTGTGAACTTGCCACAGTTCAATGAAGAATAAAGCTCAATGTTAAATAGTGGACCTGAAACTGTAAGGAATCATTTCTTGAGGAGGGGTGGAACACTGTGGTTAGATAAGCACATGATGAGGGTTATGTGGTGCCCAGTAAGAGCCAGTCACCACTGGGTACCCACCAGGAGGCAGAGAGGGCCCTATGCAGGTTTCCTGCATTGGACTCACTTAGTTCTCACAACAACCTTAAGAAGCAGGACCCATTATTTACTTCATTTTACATGTGAGGAAACTGAAGCTTAGTGATGGAATATGGCTGGAAGATAAAATTTGAACCCAATCTGCCTGCCTTCTAAATCCTGTAACTTTAATTTTGAGACTTTAAACTGCACATCAGAATGTTATCTGGCACTTTAGGATACCCATTCAGCCTCAACAAATAGAATTATTTGGAGACCCATCCATCTCAGCCCTGAAGAAACTAAAATGAAGCTCCTTAGCTCTACCCGTGTGAGGTTTTGGCTAAGGTCCCTGGTTTCCAGTGGGGTCACACAGCCATGACACTGCATATATACTGCTCTCTGCCACTCACCAGCTGTGGGAGACAGAAGTCCAACAAGCTCTCAGAGCCTCGGCTTCCTAATGTCGCAATGTGATCACAGGGTCCCAAGCTTCCTTCTCTATGCTACTCTGGCTTTACATTCTAGGTGACTCGGACCCAGCCAGTCAGAGTGCCGTATTCATGGACCGACTCTCAGTGTGAGCTGCTGGGAGCTGAGGAGTTGGAATGAGACTTTGGCCTAGGCTGTCGGGCAACCATTCATTGCTAAGAATGAAAGTCAGGGTCAAGAAACAGGAAGCGAAGCTTGAGTATCGTTTGGGATTCAAAATCAAGCTGTACCTGAAGCTAAGTTTATGACAGTTTTTTTTTTCCTTTTCTCAGTGAAATAAGTAGTTTCTTGAAATGTTTCAACTGAAGACTGAAGAAGATCTAACTACAGCTGTGTGACTAAAAGGCAGTTGTGTATGCCAACACTTAAAATTCCTGATACACATCAAATGCAAGCAATTCTATCTATTCACCTTTTTTTGTAAGTCTAAAATTATGATTCTGACTTGGGAACAAACATTTTCTTACTTGTTTTTTCTTTAACATATTTTTATTGGGTTTAGATTTTAGTAATAATTCTTTATTGAATAACTATTATTTTAGCTAACAAATATGAAATATTCAGCTAACCTAGTTATCAAATATATAAGTAAAAATAAAGTTAACTTTCTGGTCAGAAAGCATAATTGTATTACTGAATCAGTTTGATAATACCATCAAAGTCCTTAAAAATTTCTATTGTTTTTTATTGAGTTTTGGCACAATCCCCTGAAAAAAACTACAGAAAGTTCAGGCAAAGTTATATGTGTTACAATATTATCTAACAGTGAAATACAGGAAAAAGAAAAAAAAAACTAAGTCTAGACAATGAGGCAATAGTAAAAAAAAAAGTAGGAAGCAGTTATGAAATTGATTAGTATATGCTCATTAGACATTAACCCAAAGAGTTGTTTATAAGAAAACTGATCATGCTATAATTGTGAAATGAAGAAATACTGAATGTATCTATTGTTATAATATACATTTAAAGTATTTTATGTGATATGCACATAAGAAACAAAGAAAACAGAACATATTTTTCAGAGATTTGGCATGTCAGAAATGTATCTTACAAAAGAATGTGTTGTCTTTCCTGTCAAAATGATGGGTTGGGCTGCTAAACTGCTGACAGCTTTGTCTAGAAAAAAAATATTTAAGCTGTTGAAGCAGGGGCCCAATACGGTACCAACTACCACTTTAAAGGAAAAACACTGAAGGATGTATTCCTAGATAGCAGGGGTCAGAGTGCAAGCAGAATCCCTCTTCCAAGTTATCCCACTCACCCATTGTCTTTAGTTTCTTCAGCCTCCACTTAAAAATGCAATGGTTGGTGGGAATGTAAAATGGTGTATTCCATGCATAGCTGAAAATAGGGTAGTGAATGGATCTTAAAAAAAAAAAATTAAAACAATGGGATAGGAGTTAGGTGTAGAAGTGAAGCTCAAGCTTCAGACACCTATATCAGTATGTCCCTATAGGAAGTGGCCCCTATCGGGTGTGGCCAATACAGGGTTGTCTCCTACAGGGTGTGTCCCCTACATGGTGTATCTCCTGAGGGGTTTGCCTCCTACACTGTGTGGCCCCGTGAGGGGCAGATAATGTAGAAGAACCTGAGTCCCAGAAATGCTTAAAGGAGAAGCCGATGGAGCTCTGTGCTCCTGGCTTCAGCTGGACCCAATCCCAGGCTATTTTGGGAATTTGGTAAATGAACTTGTAGATTGCTGGACAATCAATCTCTTTCTCCCTCTTGTTTTTCAAATAAATGAACCTTGTTTTGCAAATTAAAAAAAAAAGAACCCATACATTTCTTTTCTAGTGATATATTTACAAGAATTGAAAGGGGGAACTCAAAGAGGTATTTGCATGCTTATGTTTACTGAGGCATTTTTCACTGAAAACACTTGGGAAAATATGAGTGCCCTGTGTCCATGCATGGATAAATAGATAAACAAAATGTGATATATACAAATGCTTGAGTATGTTTCAACCTTACAAATGGTGAAACTTTTGACACATTCAGCAATATGCATGGAGCTTGGGAATATTCTGCTCCATGGAAGAAGGAAAAGCAGCACCACTATCATATGATTCCACTTATATGAAGTGGCTGGATTCATAGAAACAAAATAGACAATGGTGGTTGCCAGGAGCTGGTGGGAGGAATGGGAAAGGCTTACTTAATGGGTGTCGAGTATCCATTTTACAAGACAAGAAGAGCTGTAGAAATGGATGGTGGTGATGATTGCACAACAGCTTGAATATGCTCAATGTCCCTTAAATATACTCTTAAAACTATTATGATAGCAACTGTTGGATTGGTGGGTTCAGAGTCACACCAACTTCCTTTGACTTAATACTGCAACAAAACCATGATTTTTGATTCATTATCACTCTTTTTTTTATGTTTTTGTTTTTCTCAATCCTGCTGTTTTCAGTAACACTAACTACTTTTTGCTCATTACTCTTTCAATATCAAATCCAAATTTTAGTAGTTGAAACATTTAATATAATAAAACATGCTATAAGTTAGATGTTATAAGTCCCACTTTGCAAAGAGGCTAAAGGCTCAGGAAGGGCGACTGGCTGCCCAAAGCCCATAGCCAGTGACTGTCAGGGCAACACGCAGAACCCACCCCACTCACCTACTCAAGCTGCTCCTATGTGAGCCATGTTGATTTCTTGTAGGTATCAGATCCCCACTTGTATCTACAGCATCAAGTCTTCCAATATGGCATTGATTAAAGCCATCTTGAGTCACCTGTTTTAAATCCTCTACTCTTCCTATTCATAGCCACACCAGAGGCTTAAGAGCAAAAAATGCAATGATGGCATCCTAGCCAAGAGGCATTTCCCTGACTTCTTAAGGTTAGGTATAATTCGGGGTTAAAAAAAATAGTTGTCCAGAACACTCATTCACGCTCTCTTTCATTCATTTACTCAAAAAGCATTTACTTGTTTACCTTTTTAGCTATCGATCTTGTATTTTGCATGAGGGTTGCTTTATATCAGAAAAAACATATGATATTTGTCTTTTTGGGAATGGGCTTATTTCACTGAGCACATAAATATATTCCCACAGATAGAATGGAGACTAGCACACTGTGAAGACACATTGCAGTATGTATCTCTACTCCTGAATAAAGGATGGACTCCCAATGAAACGGTTAAATATGTCTTGATAACAGGATGATGGACTTTCAACCATTGTCTGTACCTACAATGTCCACTTAAAGAGCAGAGTTAGAGGGCACATGAGGAGAGAGAGGGGAAAATTCCTGAACCTATGAAATTGTACCATGAAAAACAATTTTTTAAAAAGAAAAAAATGTACTAAGACTCTCTGCCAGGTGATTCTGTAAGAATTACAGGTTCAGAGATGACTCAGCGAGATTGTTGCCTGATCTTGTCGCGCTTACTCTTGGGAGCAGGTCAGCAGAAATAGTCCCATAACAAAACACAGCTTTAAAATGATATCAGGTGGAAGTAAGTGTTAAGGAGAAAAATTCAGCACTAGAGAAGTAGTTAGAGGTACAACTATAGCATGATGAAGAGCTAGCAGAAAGAAGACATGGCTATATGGAGGTGGGACAGCTAAACAGCTGCATGGCTCTGTAACGCAGAATATGCCAGGCTGGGAAAACAGGCAAATGCAGAAACCCTGACATAGAAATGAGCTTGTTGTGCTCAAGCCAGAAAACAGAAGCTGTTTGCAGTAAACAAGGAGGAGTGGGGTAGGGACGGAGGTTGGAAGGGTGGCCAGGCTTGGATGAGATGAATATTTTGACCATGCTAAGGAATTTGAGTTTTTAGCAAGAGTTCTGTAGAAGCCATAGATAGTTTCCAGGTCCAGGAAGGGGCATGTATCTGATTTATACTTGGGTTGGACAGGGTCAAGAGACTAAGCAGAGCCAGAAGCCAGGAGGCTGGAGCAAGGCAGCGATGATGGTGTTGTGGACAGTACTATGGTTTCGACGAATGTGTCCCCTAAACATTCATGTGCTTGGTCTCTAGAGTAACAGTGTTGGCAGATAGTGGAACCTATAAGAAACACAGCCCAGAGGGAGCAGGCTTATCAGAAGAGAGTGATAGAGTTCTTACCACATCTGAATTCTTACAAGAGTGGGCTGTTACAAAAAGAGACAAGAGCAAGACTAGTCCCAAATCTGTAGCTTTCCATCTCACCAGGTATTCTTTTTGCATCCACTTCTATCACTGTGATGTCATCTGCCATGGGACCCTCACCAGAGACAAAACAGATAAAGTCATCCGATCTTGCAATCTTTCAAGCCTCCCAAATTGTAAGCAACATTAACCTCTTTTGTTTATGAAGTACAAGGCCTCTGGAAGTCAGTTATAAGTCATGGGAAGCACTGATTGGCAGGACTGTGTCCTTGGGGTGATTATCTCCTGAGTCAGCAACCCTGTAGCTTTTCTCCCATTCTCCCACCACTGGAGGTTGGGAAGGACAGGGAAGCTCGTCACTCACAGGCTGCTGTAACATCTGCTTCACACTGGACCTTGTGGTAGTCCACACATGCCTGTTCAGGACCAGCTGCCACATCTTGAACTTGCCTTATAGAGCCCAAGAGCAGTCGAGCACAGGAACCTCTGCTAAATGGAGATGGTCTTTAAGCTTAAGCTTGCATTAGGAAATGTGATGTCTACTTCTGCTGCATGTGCTTAACTCAGCCATGAACCTGCAGGCACACAGTGCATGGGCTTAGCTCAGCCATGAACCTGCAGGCACACAGTGCATGGGCTTAGCTCAGCCATGAACCTGCAGGCACACTGTGCATGGGCTTAGCTCAGCCATGAACCTGCAGGCACAGCAAAGCATTCAGGGAATCATTAAAAGGAAACAAGAGAAGAGAATTGTGGACACTATGTAACTCTTCTTAAAAACTGCTTGATGAGTTAAAATGAATTAGAAACATGTGCAATCTGTCTTTGCAGGCATTTAGGTTGAGAAATGAAAGGCAGGGATTCAGAGAAAAGGGAAAGCCTGCATGGATTGTTGCAAAAACCTGGATGAGAGCTTCACAAAGCAGAGGGCCCCAAGCATGGTGTGACTTGCTTCTGCACAGATTCCTTTCATCCTCAGACTGAGAGCTACTTGATCAATGCAGCATTTGGCTACACGCCCCTTGCAGATGTTGTGTTCTTGGTATTCCTTGTTTCCTGGCCAAAGGCCTTGTTGTGCTGTGGGTATCTGTTCACAGATCCAACTGGACTGAAATATCCCTTGAAGCTCACAGATGTGGCTCTCATGGAATCTAGACTTTGCACAGAACAGGGGATAAAGTCTCTATGTTTTAGGCCACACCAAAATCTTGTGTAGTTGAGCAAGGACGTTGCCTTGGTACTTTGGGTGAGTCAGCAGTTTCAGTATCTCAGCCTCAACTTTCTGCTCTATAAAATGGGAACAGCTTCAACATCTGCTGCCAAGATTTGTTTGAGAAGGTTGTGAAATTACAGAGTGTACAGAATTTATTACAATGAATGCACCAGGAAGTTGTGAATGGCTTCAAAATAATACATCCAACTTATCTGGAAATGAAATTTGGTAGAGGGGACATAGAAGTGGATTTGTGTTCCCTTTTATCTATCATGCTAAAGATGGGGATGTAATCTAAATTGAAATAATAAAATCAGAGGAATTAAAAAATAACCACAAATTGCATGGTTGCCATGTTATGACTCAGAAGTCATGAATTTGGATGCCTAGAGAGCATTTTATAAATCTTTTTCTTTTCACACTTTAGAAATCTGAGGGTCAAGAGGAAACAATTAGCACAAGTCATATAAATACTTTCCTCAAAATGCCTCAGTGTTTATAAATGAAATAATTAGGCATATTTATGGCAATGTTACAAGCACAGGACTCAGTCATTTGTAAAGCATTTTCTGTGCATCTTGAATTTTATTTAGTTTTTTAAACTCCAGGGTTTAGTATAATTCTTTGTATGCAATACATAGTTAATAAAAATTTATAAATTAAGAAAACAAGTTAAAAGTGCCAAGGAGGAGAGGAAAAAATTGAAAACAAAGAGAAAACATGATTCCTGTCCTGGAAGAGCTTACAGTCCAGCTGGAGCACAAATTGTATATGACAAACACTTGAGAGTGTCCCAAGCAAGAAAAGAGTAATGCTATATATGCAAGTAGAAAGAAGCTTTTTGCCCCCTGAGGAAGAGACATTTCTGAACAAAACAGGACAATTCTTCTTTTCCAAATAAATAAGACATACGTTTGCATTCATAGGGTAGACTTGGAACTTTTCCCTGAGTAAGCGTACTCAAGACTTAAGCCAGAGATAACTGTTATTGTGTATTTGAGCAATAGAGCAGAGAGAAGTTTTAAAAAAAATTTTATTTTTGCATTTGGATTGTTGGTCTATAGCATGTTGACTGGGAATAATTGGAGGTTTCTTTCTCAACATGAAGAGATATACTAGGCATGATTTCAATGGACACCTGAGATCGGACTCAAGAGAAGGAAGGAGCAGATCTAAGGATGTCATTCAAGTCCCTGGACTCAGCCATGGCTTAAGTCTATCCTTGTCTATCCAGTGACATGAGTTAATAAATTCCTTTCCTCCCCAAAAAACTGTCACAAGTGGTAGGCTTGTTAGTATTGGGTGGTGAGGTGCTATGAGCTAGAGAAGAACAGTTATTATGGAAGTCAGGATGCTTTATGAGCCTCCACATTTGGAGAGCCATTTAAGTTTGAATGCTGAGACAGGAAGCAGAGAGGGAAGTTACCTCTCATAAGAAGGACAAATCTTCTCCATCTTCTCTGGTGCCCTAGTATCACCTTTACTTGCTGATCCGAGGAACCTGAAAGATCTATCACTCAAAACCACCATCTGGATGATGCCAGAAGTTCTCATGGTATGCTTGGTAGACCACCAGCTCCTCTGAGTACCACATGTAGTGGACTGTATATTCAAATACATTTATTTTCTTTAGTTTGAAACTTAAGATTCAACACTGTTAGTATTCTCTTAGAATCTCCAAAGGAGAGTTGGTGTGGGTGATATTGCCCTAATGTCTTGGTTTGAAAACCTCTCTTTTGCTGTTTTCCTTTCTTAGGAGCAGTCCTTGGTAAGAACATCCTTTAATAAGCTTTGGGTTGATGCCTTGCTTTACCAGAACACTCTTTCTACATAACAGATTCCTTAAGGAAATTAATGTGTTCTTTTAACTTCTCTTCCTTCCACAAAGCATTAGAAATGTAGAGGTGAGAAGAGTGGGAACAGAAAGTTAGGAGGTCAAAACACAGTGCTGAAAAGCAAAGACAGAAGAGGGAGACCAGCTCAGAGACAGTGATAATGGAAGTGATGACCCTGCAAGAGGAGTTGCTGAGCTTCCTGGTAACCAAGGTAGAGATGAGAGAAAATTACAAAGTCTCTTTCCCAGAATAACAAACAAACAAACAAAAAAATCCTGTGTCCTCAGTATTTTTGAGCATTGTTTTTTTTTTTTTATTAGCTACTAGAAGCAAGCGGAATACTTGATTAAAGTCTGTCTTTAGCACTGAACACTAACAACTTCATCCCACAGTTCCTTATATAAGGATCAGTAAGTAACATAAAGGATGGTCTTCAACAGTGAGTTTACAAAAGATACAAACATTTTTAATATAGCTGTCTTGTCTACTGATCAGCTCTTTATAGGAACTGTGACAGTGACCTAACACAACCCGATTCACTGCCTGGGAATCTCAATTCATTCTGAGATCTACAGGGCTTACAGCCTATCAGGAAAGACAGCTAGCAAATTAGGCCAGTAGAATCCAGCTATGAGCATGCAGTAGGTTACTGCCGCAGGTAACCACAAGGCGGGTACTCGAAGAAAAGGGTCTTGGGTGATAGACACATGGGAAATGGTGTTTGAGATGGCAGGGCAGGGAAGGCAGCATGGAAGTAGCATGGTTTCACAATGATTTAGCCAGAATGCATCTCAGAGGCCACAGAGCTGGATTCAAATGTACAAAAAGCATGGATGAGGGCTGATATTATGAGGCTTAGCTGGGAGACCCAGGTCAAGAAAAAGCAAGCAAAAAAAAAAAATCTTAAGATTTAAAATGATTGTATCTCCAAAATTGAAGATGCTCTGAACATCTCACTGTTGATACCTTACAAATTTCTTTGTTCCGATTGTTCCAGAGGAAAACTCAAGGTTACACACTTAATGAAGATCCCACCCTTATCAATAGCCTGCCTTTTCACTGGTAACTAACTTTGCAGAAGTGGCCCTCCAATTACCCTCTGAGCTGGGAAGATCCTATTTAGGTTCCCTAAATCCCAGTCACAGCTTAGCATTTTTTAAAACCTTCTATATTGGCTCAAATCTTGGGTTACCCTCAGAATGTCTGTGAATTTTCAGTTCCCACAAAATGCGTAAGCCTACATCAACATGTATTAGGATCATTACATAATAATATTAAACTACCATGGGAAGAGACACTAATCAGAATGGTTACAATTTAGATGGACACAGCACAGAAAAATCTTAAAAGGTATGTAATGATAGGGCCAGAGCTGGAGGGTGAAGAAGAGAATTTGAGGAGTTGTAATGCTATTTAGGCAAGAACAACAAAGTACACATAGAGGGAAGAGAGGAGAATTAACATATTTTTATGGGTCCAAAACCAGAGGAACCATGGAATCTAAAACCATGAGTCACAGTCGGGAATTTGGAGCCATCTCTAAATTCTACAAATGAGAAAACTGAAGCCTAAGTCCAAGTCACTTTTCTAAGGTCAGAGAGCAGCAGAATTTAGCATCTGAATCTCTAGGCTCTAAGTCCAGTGCTCTCCTTGTCATTCTATGGAAGAGTTAGTAGGAAGTACGAGAGAGCTGGGTTGCTATGCTGAGGACTGGGCTGGCTTTGAAGGGTTGAGAAGCACAGAGGAGACTGGAAATGTTTGATACATGACGCCAAATCAGCAGAAAGGAAGAAAAGGAGAACATTATGTAGAATAAAAACTCCATGAAACGTGCTCCAGAATTCTAGAGCTGCAGGAAAAAGCAAGAATTCTCTAAATCTGAGAGGGCTTGAAGGCAGGGTATGCTTATCACACATGAGGAATGCCTTAGCCAGGTCATGCAGGCATGTGGCCAGCAGGCCCAGACACTCAAGTTTCAGACAGGGGCAATGATATCCATGGAATCCTGTGTAGAGGCTAAGAGACTCCAGCATACTAAAGAAGTTATGCAGTTCAGCTTCTTTAGAGACAACACAAATTGGCTGTGGGCACTTGGATTCAGTCTGCGGCTTTCCCATCATGGACTTGACCCACATTTGCCAGCTCTCTTCCCACAGTGTCCTGGCACCCTTGTGATGTATGGACAGCTCCCATTAGGAATGTTTGTCATTAATACTATCTTGAGAAGGACTCCAGTTTTACCTGATTGGGGTGGCAGTGGTGGGGAACCCTACACTAAACACTTTTCCTTGTCCTTTTGGTCTTTGCAAAAATGTAACATCACATGATGCATCTTCCAGGTCAGATTTTGTTAGTTGGACCCTCTCAGGGGTCTTTAAGTCTATAACTTTGGGATGGAGCTAAAAGGTACAATAGCAGGTATCAGAGGGACTATGACAAATGAGAATGGTGTCAAGAGAAGCTATTCAAATACACAGTGGGATGCTTGGAAGTACAGCCTGAAGATCTCAGATCTCTCTCTCCCCTCTGTTTTCTTTCTCCCCGCAAAAATAGAAGATTAAGTTTGCTGTGAACATGAGCTGATGAAAAGAACTCAAATAGTGCTTGGAATGGGACCCCAGTCAGACCCACAGGAGAGCTACAAATTGCTTTTGGAGACACCAGTCTGCCTTTACAGAAAGTTAGCACAAAGCCCACATATCTTCTTTCTATAAGGTACTAACTTGTAAATTAACCTCTAATGGTGTATAAATGATGTTCTGAAAGAACTGCTTATGTAACTATATTTATGATCTAGAAAATTGCAAATATTTACAAGATTATAGGTGTTAATGGTCTGTCAAAAATGTTTGTATATTGTACATACATTAAACCCTGGTCTCAGACCACCCTGGTATAAAAAGACCACCACTCTCTAGTCCCATATAGTGTTTCACTTTGATTCCATATATGCCAATCCTATAATTAGCCTGCTCCCTAATATAGATCAAGTCCACTTTATAGGGAATTCTCTCGATAGTTTGCATTTAGTTTAAATCCAGTGCCCAGGCTGCCTATGTAAACTGTTTGCTAAATGGCCCAGGATAGCCAATCGATCTTATGTCAGCAATGGTCTGTGAACTTGTCAGTCTTGTTTCTAGAGGACCCCACTGTAGGGCCTAAGTGCCCCTTGTTTGATGGCTTTCCTGAAATAAAATTTAGCATATACGTACACTCCCAGAAACTTGACCTCTGTGCTGACGTTCAGTACTTTGAGCATGCAGTGTACACAAGCTGCAGCCCTGACTCATTTCAAAGAGTTGTTATCATTACCACAGCATCTTCACTGCAGAGCTTGGTGATGGAAATGACATTAGACAAAAGGGGAGAACTCTCCCTTCTGCTGTAATTGCTCATCCTACTCTGGTTCACTTCTTTGCACTTGCTTGCTGTGTTACAACTCTGTGAGGGAGTGTGGCAGAGAAAAAAACAAAAGAGGTCATAGGCTGCTTTGCAGCAATCCTTCCTCCTCATTTATTATCTCATTTGCACGTTTTCCTTAATGTCAAACTGTTTCCATGGCTGGCTCACAATGATTGGCCTCATGAGGCATTTGTCAGAGCTGTCTGCTTCCCATTCTGGAACAAACTTTTTTTCTCAAACGCAACAAAAGTCAAGACCTTCCTCCCTACCCTGATCAAAGCATGAAGGGATATAATTGCCAAAGGTCCTGATGAGAAAATGCTACTTCTGAAGTTTTATATAGGCCTTCAAATAATCACGCCCATTCACTCCACTTCGCAACTCCACACCCCAAAACAGAACAGGAAAATACAATCAAATTTCCCTTAAGCCCTCACGCCCACTCACTCCACTTTGCAACTCCACACCCCAAAACAGAACAGAAAAATACAATCAAATTTCCCTTAAGCCCTTTAGCTAGCCCTGACAACACTCTTGATTTTCTTGAAAATAAATAAGGTGTTTGGGTGGCTGCAGTGGACAAAAACCACTCAAGTCTGGAGGCTTAAAGGGAACCATCCAGATGGCTTCAGGCCTTGGTTGAGGGAGAAGTGGGGAATGCACTAGGCAGATCGTGGCCCACCTATCCCTTCTGTCTTCTGAGATGATTCTTAGAGCTATTGACTCTTTAAACCTGCCCAGTTTTGATGGAAGAATTTCAATGGAAAGGTTTTGGAAATCTTTCTTCCCTGAAGTACCTTTCAGACCCTTCACACCATGACTTTCTTTCTGGGATCCTGGTCTTTGGGTCCCAACAAGTCAGAGACACTCAGAGGAGTCCTAGAGCTAATACTGGCTCACATGGGAAGAGGGAACTAAAGTGTATTTTCTTTCTCTTACTACAAATGCTCTCAATTCAATGTGGCTGTGTTTCTCTACAGTGGCAGTTCCTGATTAATAACAACACAAGGGAAGCATTTCTCAATAGGTGCGGCTGGTAGATAGGCTGTGTTGTTCAAGATGCAGTATCTGGGAGTAGAGGACAATGGCAGTCCCCCTGCAAGTGACAAGTGGGGAGCTTTGGGGTCAGGGATGGGGCTCTCCGCAGGCGACCGTACAGCAGGTCATCACTGGAAGTGCCAAATGACGAAAGTCTAGAGGAAACGCAAGTTACAGATCCCATCAAGGGACAGATTCCAGACTCTGTTCCATTACCTTTTATGTTTATCTAGGAAAACTGGCTGAGCAGTCGAGTGGATTATACTTTCAAACTCCCCAAAGGGAGGAAGAAGTCAGCCATCTTTCCTGTTTAGGAAGTAAAGAGACAAAGCCCACATGAAAATTGGGAGGCACCTGAGCATTAGGAAGGCGAGACAGTTTGGCACCCGGGTGTGCCCTGATGTTGAGAGAGAGAGATAACTAGAGTAGTCACACCAACAGCCACACGTTGGCTCTGCCCAGTGAGCGTCTGTAAGGGATTCATCGATTGTTTCAAATAATTAAAAAAAAAATTGTTGGTTTGGCAAAACCCCAGACCATATATTACCAAGTGCTCTTTTTCCCTCATTTTAAAATCCCATGTGTATTACAAATGCAATCCGTATGTTACTGATTCATTTGCACTTAACTCATCAAAAATGCTGGTTGCGAAGGAATTAGTTGATGCCCACAGAGAAGTATGGTCCCCTTTAAAAGGAGATGTGAGAAACCCTTTCCCCACCCCGCCCCAGCCCTATATGCCAAATGCAGTTCAAAGCGAATTCACACCCCTGCCTTACCACTATCATCACCACCAGCACCAATTTTTAATAACATTTTAAAAGGCAATTCCAAAGAGTACTAAATTTGGAGAAGTGCTTCATTCCACTCTTGTTAATTTAAAAATCTTGTGTATTTTAAGCGAAATCTAATCCATATGCTTCTGATTCATTTACACTTAAACTATTAAATGTTGTTTTGAACAAGTCACTTGTTGAGCCTTTTAAAATTATTTCTTTAAGCTTGCTTCTGCCAAAGCAGGAGTTTCATTGCGAAAGCCACTTATATAGAAGTTTAAATTTGATAGGATGATTGGTAGGCCCCTGTGGCTTAGATGAATCTATGTTTACCTCTGCTCTCATGGGATCAGTGCATCTCTGTTTGTATGGCTTATAATTGCATGATAGCAGTTACAGGGCTTTTCTGAATAAGTCACTTCCTTTGAATAATTTGGAAGGTGTGGGTATTTGAGAATGGAGACACCCCAAAAATTTATACCTTGCAAGTTACAATTTAAACAGGAACCCCAAGAGTTGAGAAACTGACTACAAACTATTCATGTTTATCACAAGCATCAACACTATGGGATATGGCTTTTTTTTCTTTCAAAATAGTCCTAAAGACTAATTAGGTTAGTCCTAAACTAACAATGTCGGGGTACACTTAAATAAGATACTGATAGAATTATGACTCCTTATGAAGGACTTTATCATTGTAAAATGGGAAAAATCTGTAGGGGGGTGGGAGTTTGCGGGGGTGGGGAATTCAAGCCTATGTGAAATTGTACCACATTATTCAAAATTCAAAATATATATTTAAAAAAAGAATAATTGGGACTACTGACTCATTGTCATTAAGCTCCCCAACAAAACAGGAATGCAAGTTATCATCTCCCTTTCCTATTCTGTAATGGTAGATACTGATGAAATTCTCTGATTCCTGATTTCCTTTCCCAAATCTCTTAGTAGGTCATGGCATAAATTCTACTGGGAAAAGCCTCAACCCCACACTCTTCACTAGACAGAAGAGAAAGCAGAAGTCCAAGAGAATTAGAGACAAAACTGAGACATCCTAGTAGAAAAACTGAACTCCTCAAGTGAGGCTCTTCACTGCTTTGTCCTGGTACTTGTCACCAGAAATCCCATGCCTCTGTATGGAGATTGGGCATCGCGTGTACATGAAGCCCCGGCAGGCCTTAGAATGGTCATACTGAAGTAGGCATCACTGTGCCCATATTTCACATGCAGAAATGGTCATGGGGTCATCAGCAGGAAAAGTTAGGGCTCTTCATGGGTCAAGGCAGCATAGCTGGGTATTTTGAAATGAGAACTGTGAATTGCCTTGAATATCAGCTTTACAACACGATAATTGGTGACTCCAGGCCTGTGAGTTAACCTACTTCTATCTCCATTCCCACCAAACTGGTAGTAATAATAATACTCTATAAGAAAGTGCTGTTGTGAAAATTACTTGAGATATTCCATAGGACAGTGTGTAGAAATACTAGGCACTCACCAAACCACAGCTAATATTCTTTCATCACTTCTCTGCAGCTAGTCCCTGTTAATTTGGAAATTTCAATCACAACAAAGCATCATCCCTACCATTGTAGGAATAAGGAAATTGGTTAGATGTTATGGCCACATAATTTGTGTCAGATGATACTTTAAAAAGTTGTGGAAAATGGAATCAAAGATAAGTTTATCCTGATACAAATTTGAAATACATAGTTTTTCATTTTTAATAGGTTGATTTCTATTTGAAAGGCAAATTTTACAGAGAGGATATAGAAAGATCTTCTATCCACTGGTTCACTCCCCAAATGGCCACAATGGCTGATACCAAGCTGATGTGAAGCCAGGAGCCAGAATCCTCTTCTGGATCTCCCACGTGAATACTTGGTCCCAAGCCTTTGGGCCTACCTCTACTGCTTTCCCAGGCCACAAGCAGGGAGCTGGATGGGAAACAGAGCAGTTGGGACATGAACTGGCACCCATATGGGATGCTGGTGCTTGCAGGCAGAGGATTAGCTCCTTTTGCCACTACACCAGCCCACATAATATATTTTCTACAAAACTTTATGGAGATTTATCATACACATGGGTTTAAAATTATCTTTTACTTTTTTGAAAACTTTAGTTAAAAGTGTATTTATATTATTTGTTTGGAAGGCAAAGAGAGCAAGATAGAGATCTCTCAGTCCACTAGTTGACTCACAAAATGTGTGAATCAGCTGGGGCTTGGACAAGCCAAAGCCAGGGGATGGGAACTCAAACCAGGTACCCCACTATGGGCAGAGACCCATGTGCATGAACCATCACACTGCCTTCTAAGTTACACATATTCAGGAAGCTGGAATTGTAAGCAGAGCCAGAACTCAAACTCAGGCAGCACAATGTGGGAAGTGTCTTAACTCTCACGTCAAATGCCCACTCCAGTTTATCTTATTTATTTGAAATGCAGAATAGGAAATGGAGAGGTTGAGAGAGAAGATGGGGGGAAGGGGATGAGAAAGAAAGAGAGAAAGAATCTTTTGTTCATTGGTTTATTTGCAAATGTTTGTAGCAAGAATTCCTTATGAGTCTCCCATGTAGGTGGCAGAGAACCAAATGCCTGAGTTATCATCTGCTGCCTTCCTGAGCAGATTAGTAGGAAGCTGAACTAGAAGCAGGCCAGATGGATCTCAAACCCATATTCTGACAGGGAAACTAGGCATCTGAAGTGATAGCTTAGCCTGTCATGATACAATGTCAACCCTCAGCTTATATTTTAATTGAATTTTTCCATAAACTTCTTGAAGTACCCCTTGAATGGTGTGAAGTTGTATTCCTCTACCAGCCCCTTTCTAATCTTGGCCACTATGGACAGTTCTGTGGCAGAAAATACATTGTGTCAACTTCTTATCCATATGGTACCCCACATAAAATCTTCCTATCTTGTGGGAATGTGGTAGCAAAAATGGATCTAATTTAGAGGGAAAAGTGATATCATTACAGTAATATTTTATTAACATTGGTAGTATTGTTATACCTGTAGTTGTAGTTTCATGTAATTTAAAAATCCTCAGCAGACCTTTATGCTTCAAGTTTGGAGCATGAGTCAAGAAAGTTCCTGAAAGTAATTCACTTTTCAACAGATATGAGAATAGAGGTTTCTGTACCCTCAATAGAACTGCAGAATGGAGATTTCACAGGAAATAATTTTTAAAAACCCCTCTTTCATTTTAATAGGACCATCATGTACAGAGGACCCTGGAGGTGAGAAAGAGCTGCATTTGTTAGCCCTTACTCAACTCTTCCTACTGTGTCTGAAATCCTAACCCCTTGATGAAGACACTTTCCCTACAGAAATCATTATTCATTATTCCCATAGACTGAGGTCTCCAGGATAGCACTTGAGTAGGAATAAGGCAAGAAACGGACAAAATTCTTTTGAGAAAGTCGGTACAGGGCTTCAATCGGGGAAGCAATGAGAAACCTTTTCAGTTAAGTCAGCCAGGGAGCATAGGCCCTTTGACTCTCAAGTCCTCTCCTGGAGCTCCCAATACTGCCCAAGAAAACTTATGGCAACCTGTTTTATAGGTCCAGGGTGACACAACCTTTAAAATTAATTTCTTAAGTTGTCCAAAGGAAACCATGGCTAAGACTGCTCCCATGGTGCCAAACATCTGGATGAAGGTTGGGGGTAGATGAGGGAGTCCCCTAAGTGAACCTCATGTCCTCATTTGCTTGTGGCCTGGGGAGGTTGGTGACTCTAAATAAACTGGCAAGCATTCCTGGAGGGCATCATCTTGGGAGAGCAGCTTAGAGAAGATTGGAGGGTTTTCCACACAGCCGGCAAATGTTCCCACCATGTCATCTGGGTGTCTGCAAGCCCTGAGCCTATTGGGATTCACCCTCTTTTTCCAGATTTGTGAGCAAGAAAAGATTGTTCATGTTTAAGGGCTGGCAAATAACCAGTCATGCCAGCCTGTGGCATGAATGAGGCTCTGTGGTTTGCACTTTGAAATGCAGCCAGAGGCAGGGAACAGATGAATCTGTCTGTCCTTATGAATGCCAAAGTCAAAGATCTCTGGCCACCGTCACACCCTCCTAGTGTAAAACTCTATGCAGAAGAGAAACAACACCTCTATCCCCAGCACTTCTCTTCCTTCAGTTCCTCATCCCCTTCCCTCTCTTCATCATCATCATCATCATCAACACTCCCAGGACCACCATCAACACAAAACTACCTAATGATGGCTATATCCAAGAAGACTAAGGGAGTTGAGGGATCATTTCATTTAATCAGGGATAACCCTTTGAAATTGGCCCTATCATAGTAATTTAGAACCCAAGGTTCAGGGAATCAATCTACGTCTTCAAGATAGCAGTCCCTTCAGTCTGGGTGTTCATGGAGTTCAAGGCCTGGCTGGTGTGAGGGCTGGAAGTCGGGTTACAGGAAGAAATCCTTTGTGCCTGATGCTTGCCTTCTATTTGGAGCCAGGGCCACAGGGCCAGCCTCTTCTCTGGCCAAAACACAGATACCCCAGTTCCTGTCAGCTCCCCTACTGTCTCCTCTCCCCAGATTTCAGACCCCAGGAGTCAGAACTCATGCATGTGGGGTCCTCGCAATCTTTATCTCTGAAACAGGTCTAGAACCTGACACCAAATCATGTGATATTGATTGCTTTCTAGATAGAATATGAATAAATGAATGAATTCCCCTTTTTTACTCTGAATCTCAAACAATTCTTCATGAAAAAGTAAACCAAGAATTCTAGTCTCCTTACATCAGAACAGAGAACTAGAAGATAGGCTTGTGCCTGCCAAGCTGAAAAGCATGAATTTCATGCAATTGAAACAGATATTCCATTTTTCTTATTTTGTAAGTTGCAAGCAACAATTTTTCTCCAAGCTCAAAAACAATGAACTCAAGTCAGTACTTTCTGACTTCTCAAGGAAATGGCTTGACTCGAGTCTTTGAAAATATTGTCATTAATCTTTTCTAACTCCTAACTAGGTTGTTCTCAGGCAGATTCTAGCATGGACAGTGTGCAGGGCTGACAGCAAAAAACACTCAGAATGGAAATAGCCTCTTTGGGCAGAGCTTAGCTAAGACGGTAAATAATTTAGCTCAAAGAAACCAACTTTTCCAGAGCAATTTCTCAATTCATAATTACATTACTAATAGAAAATAGAGACTTAATCAGTAATGAGAAGATATAAACATTCTTCATACCACTTGTAACTAATGGTTTGAGTATCTAAAATTTAACAAGCTTGTATAAAAGCTGTAGGAGATGCAACAGACCATTGAAAACTTGATCCATTTACAAAGCATGATTAAGTTACACTGCCACACTGACCTTACTTTGTAAGCAGGCTACTTTTTCACTAGGGTAATATGCAGATTAAATTTCCATTAAAAATTAGCCACCTCTAAATTTATTCAATTAGTTTTGACATCTTCAAAGAACTAAGGAAAAGGTGGAAATAGGCTTTCAGTTTATTTCTTCTAAGGAATATCCTCTTCTATAGGGATAAACCCTACATCCCAGGTATTTGCAGGGGTTCAGTGTCTCAAAATAAGCAGGAGTGCGGAAAATAGCTGGGACTGACTTCTCACCTTCATACCCCTATGTCTGTCAAGGAATCAATGCTCTTTCCAGCACTCTTCACTCTTCAGCTGAAGGACTGGGGAAATAGAACCACCATAGCCCTTTCTACCACAACACCAATACAGGACTGTCATGAAAGTATATCTGAGTCAAATCATCACGATCCAGGGTTACAAAAAATGAAGGAATTTGTTTCACTGCTGCTTTTCTCCCAACCACATACACTTTTGTTCATGGTTCTTCTCTCCCACCCTCTCTGACAGCAGTCCCTTTAGCCTGGGTATTCATGGATTTTAGAGGCCTGGCTGCTCTGAGGGTTGGAAGCCAGGTGACAGGAAGAAAGAATTCTTTGTGCCTGATGCTTGCCATGTATTTGCAGCCAGGACTACACTTCAGTTCCTTGTCAGCCTCCTCCACTGTCTCCTCTCCCCACATTTCAGGTCCTAGGAGTTGGGGCTCATGCACATGACCCTCTCTGTTTCTGTCTCTGCTTTGGGAGGGTTTTACTGAGAGGCACCAAGGTCAGTGGTTTGGGGAGCAGCTGGGATGTGGGGCTATTTCAGAGCTCTCCTGACTTGTGTCAGGGGTTCAGAGCCACAGAGGAATCAGAAAGAGGACCTTGGTTCCCTGCTGAGGACGAGAACAATAAGAGCATCAGTGAAATTAGGCTGCATACGTACAGCGCACGAGGAAACATACCAGGACAGACCTAAGGGAAAGCACAGGCTAGGCAGTCCTGAGCAGAAAAGGAGCATAGTCATTCGTACCAGTTGGCTTATACGGAAAATTAACCACTCTTAGCAGAGTGCTACACACAGAAAACGCCACCAGTAGATTCGTTGTAACCTATACTGAATAAAAACCCGCTCACTTCGGTTCATCTATACTCAGGCCTATCGGCTGAATAACGTTCATTGTTCCTTGGTCATAAGCAGTGAAAACATTCACACCTCTTCCTGTCTCAGGTGCAAGAATGTTTCAGCAAACCACAGGTGATCAACTCCCCGCAGTTAGGTAAGGGCAGGGCAAGGGTTCTGAAAGCCAACATGCTGAAGAACTGTTTCATTTGCCTTTGGTCCTTCAAAGCTTTTGTACTAGCTGTTATGGTGAAACTCTTTGTCATAAAGACTACTGAGGCAGCAGCAGGAAAGTGGGAATATTGAAGATTATCTATTCTCCAAGTGCTTGACAGAAAAGATGCCCTTCATGGCCTTAGATGCTGAATTTTTCAGTATTGGTTAAAAATTCATTTTTAAGAGATAATGCACTGTAGGGCTCAGGCAGCAGATATGAAGATATGCATGAAAAAGTACAATATCGAGGCACATCAAAAGAGTCCAATCAAAGCAAATCCATTGTTGTTTCTCTCGGTGGAGTTACTGTGCCCTCTGGAGGAAGCCCGGCTCTCAGTGACCTCCCAATTTGGACCACAGAGTTCTGGTCTCTAGTTCAGTAGCTCTCTCTGCCCTGGATATTGCATTCCTGTCAGCCTTTGGAATAGCTGAAGAATGATCTTGGCAAAAGCCACTGTGGCATCCTCAGAGAAAAAGCCTCTCCTGAGGAGCTGCCAGGGAAATTTCACTGAAATCTTAAGGCCAGGGACAGCTTATATTTCTCCTGAGAATCCTGACTATTATAGCTCATGTCTATCCTGCATTACATATCCTTCCTTGCTCTGCTGCTAGAAAACACACTACGACTCAGTGGTTTATTTTTAGCTACCATGTAGAACCTTGCAGGTGCAACTGATCCAAGGAAGCCACCTCTTATTTCAACTAATCTTCCTCAATCCTATTGCCACTATTATTAATTCCTTTAACCATTACTTTTATCTTATGTTGTATCTATTGCAACATTGAAAAAGAAATCATCAAAAACTGGAGGAAATGGAACCAAATAAATTCATCTGTCCTAGAAAAAATATTAGAATAACTCTGCAAATCTAGTGCCATCAAGTTTTCGTCATTGAAAAGAGCATATCCTAATCCTGGTTCCATCACTGGTTTGTTGTATAACTTTAAACAAATCATATATTTTCTCCAGGTCTTACTACTTTGTCATCTATAGAGAGAAGAAGTGAAAATACATGGTTTTTAAAGTCCCTTTCAGTGGCAACAATGTCTGAAGTATAAAGACACAAATCATCAGTGCACACAGGTTCTGAAAAGCTGATGGAAGCCAGCTTGTGATCTTGTGTTCTATGGCTAAACCAAAGTCTGTGAGTCACAGTAAAACCTCTGACAACTAAATGTCTTGAATCAAACAAGTACCTTTCTCAGAAAATTTGTAATCTAGTGGAGATTTCCAAAATCAGTTCTCTCAGACTCACTAGAGATGGCGGGAAAGTAGTAAGCATGCATTCAATTTGTATTGTGTCAGTAAATAGAACGATGAATGGATGGATGAATATATTCTAAACAGCTTCTCAAATTTAGGGTTGCTTTTTAGGCTTGTCACAGGTCTCTCTGGATAGAGGTTAGGAGTACTGGTGATTTTTTCCCCCTTCCTTTTAACTCCTCTGATGTGATGTGCAAGCCCATTTTGACACTGAAGCTTCCTATGGGATGAGGCCCAGTACTGGTCTCAAGATACCAAGTAGAAATGAGACGGTGCAGTTCTGAGAGGGACACCTCATCTATCAAAGTTGGATAATGGAGAGGAAACCTTCTGGACATGAGAAATGTATTCTGCCTGCTAATTACTTAACAATTTAATGCAACTCAGTCAATGTTAAGTAGAATGAGACCTTTAAAAAAAACTGGCTTCGGCCCGGTGGTGTGGCCTAGAAGCTAAAGTCCTTGCCTTGAATGCGCCGGGATCCCATATGGGCACACCAGTTCTAATCCCGGCAGCTCCACTTCCCATCCAGCTCCCTGCTTGTGGCCTGGGAAAGCAGTCAAGGACGGCCTAAAGCCTTGGGACCCTGCACTCACGTGGGTTATCTGGAAGAAGTTCCTGGATCCTGGCTTCGGATCGGCATAGCATCGGCCATTGCGCTCACTTGGGGAGTGAATCATCGGATGGAAGATCTTCCTCTCTGTCTCTCCTCCTCTCTGTATATCTGACTTTCCAATAAATAATAATTAAAAAAATTAAAGGAGACCAATTAAAGAGATATTGAGTAAATACAATGTGGCTTTTCCATGAGAGATGAAAAAGATCAATTAGCTTAGCTAGCTAGCTGAACCCAAATAACTTAATTCAGGAGCATATGATTGCCCTCAGCTAAGAACTGTGACATGATGGTGTGGGTCTGGCTGGTCGGGCACCTGTCAACCAGATGCTTTAAGAACAAGTTCTCAATGAGCGGACATTAGTACTGATTCTCTGTTTTGAACAGTAATACCAAGTGCCCTGGTTTAATGGCACGATAATTCTGCTTGCATTTCTAGATAGGACTATGTCAAGTAAAGAAAGATAAATTCTTGCCATTTGTTCTGTCACCAATTCCTACTGTGCCCATAGCAGACATTACTAATTGATTTTGCCCCTTTTCATGACTCAAGACTTAGCTTCAGGACTATTTGAACTATTGCTGCGGTAGACCACACTTTTTATGTTAGATGAATCATCATCATCATCATCATCATTATTATTTTGCCAATTTTGAGACAGGCAAAATATAGCTGAAGATGTAGGGGATGTTTTAAGTAGAAGTGTCTCAAAATCAACCATATTCTAAGTAAAGAATAAAGCTGAGTTTTTAGCCCTATGTTTGTGAAGAAATCAGAGAGAACATGACCCTGGGATGGCTCTATTTCCTATGAGAACATGAACCTTTGGCCTTGTTCTTGTGGGAGTGGTAAGAGAGGGCAGCCAAACACACAAGTGAGGCTTCAATCACTGAAGAAATGGATACAACAAAACAGTTCTACTAATTTTGTTTTCTTACTTGGGGGGAAAAGCTAACTATGGTGCAGCCTCAAATCCCAAAGCATTGTGGCAGTGATGACATCTCAGCATCAACAATGAGTGTTGTGGGACTGTTGTGTTTTCATAGAAGGGAATGGGGAATCTGCCTTCTAACTCTTCTCTGTAAGACAATCCACAGTCCCACAGCACGCAAGGCCCACTCCCAGACCCTGACATCTTAGAACCTCTGCTCTAACTACCCGGGCCCTACATGGGACATTTCTAGGGTCTCCAGCCTCTTCTGCTCCCCCTAGGACACCACACACGGCTGCCATGACTGCAACTTCTCAAATCCAGCCATTTCTTTGTGACAAGCTTGTTTAACTTTGGGCCCCTTTCAAGAACTGTATTGGTGAATTCGAGACTTCTATTCTTCTCTTCTGTGAATAGAAAATGAACACTTTCAATAATCCTGTAGAGGTTTTGATTGGAGTTCCTTTGGATTTACAGATGAAGTAATTGGCATTTTTATAATGGACTTTCTATTATAACATATATTTACTAATTGTGTGTGTGTATTGTATTTTTTAAAATTTTATTTGGGATCCCCCCGAAACTCCCACCTCATGACAGGTTTTCCCCATGTTGCTACAATAGTATAGTCCTTCATAAGGAGTCAGGATTCCATCTGTCTCTTATTTAAGTGTGTGGTATTTTAAAAACACTGATCAATTTGAAAGGTTGTCAGAGCAATAGTTAAACTAACATTTCCCTGGGGGACGATCTCAATGAGTGGGGTCGTCTCAGTTACAGCTTAGTTCCTTAGTGATGCCCCAACCTGTACCAGCCACACCGTGGGTCATTTGAGAACATTCCTGATCTGTTCCATCCTTTTCCCATGAAGCAGTGTTGTCTCACTGTCTCCCCTGTCTCCCTGGCTCCTAGTTCTCTCCAATGGAAGAAGTTCAATTCCCCAAGTGTTCACTTGTTGGACTCGTTACCTCTCTGGATGTCTTCCCTCCTGCAGCTTACTTCTCCACACTGTTACTCATGTTTCCTGGGATTGCCTGCTAATAAACCACATGTACTTTCATCCTTGCCTCAGGGTCTGCTTCTGAGGAAACCGTGACAAGTGCTAAATGGGTTTCCAACTCAAGTGCAATAAAATTGACTTCTCAGAACCAAGAAGCAAAAACTAGTGGTAACCTCCACATAGGGTCACTGACAGGGAAGAGCAAGGACTTTGGGGTCTGGTAAATGCTTGAATTTCAGCTCCCCTACTCCTATCCCATGGCCTTGATCTAGCAAAACCTTAAACCTACACAAAAAGGAGTAACTTCAGCCTAATAATATTGTTCTGACAGTTACATTATGTGTTAAATAGCCCATCTATTCAACAGATACTTATTTCTCCAGGCATAATAACATAGCTACACGGTGAAGTAACTGGCACGGACCGGTATGCAATAAATGGGATGACATTTACTCCGTACGACACTGACGAATGACAAGCACAATAAACTTGAGAGAACATGTGACAAACAGGGATGCTCGGTGGCCTAGGAACATGCACCTGCCAGAAAATACTCAATGATTTGGACCAGGTCCTTTGCATTTTCAGATGCTTTGAAGACAGGCAGACTTAGATTCAGGTACCAGTGTCAGTTGTGTTAGACCTTATTAGTCTCGGTGAAGTTCTCTGTAGGCTAATATTCTTGATATCAATCTAAATAATTGTGACAAGGACTTAGTGCAGTTGGACATGAAGGGTTGGCCTTCATCAGGGTCATTTTCTTAAACTTTCCTCTGATCTCGTGGTTGCTTGACCACTGAGTATATCATGTCACATTCTCCTGAAATGATGACCTGTCACATTTGGAGGTGTTTAGACAAGTCTGATGAGCAGCTGCTTCTCTGGCCACCGTTTCCTGGCAGTTTTAATAGTATTTAAAATGATACCATTCTTTATACTCCTAATATGGACAGACACCAACAGAACCCAACTGTACCTATTTAAAATGGTTTTTTTCCCCCCAGACTGTAGCTTTAGAGAACAAAAATATCTAGACCAAGCTAGAACCCTGAAGAAATGGAACAATTTTATTCCTTCTTAACAATCTTAAGAAAAGGATAATTAAGTGCAGGAAAAGGAACATGAGTTTTAGACTCAGCTAGACTTGATTTTAATTCTGGTTCTGTCATTTTCTAGTCACACATAATCTGGGATAAAACACTTCTTATCTGACCTTCAGTTTGTTCCGGAACATACAATCTGCATTTTGTAGCACTATTAACAAGATTAAATCTGGTAATTAGAAAAAAATGTGTATAAAATGTCTAATTTAGTGCCTGCATATAGTAAATGCTTAATAACAATAAATGGTAATGATTGCTACTACATATTTAAGCAGCTCTAGAGTAATGCTGAAATATGTATCTTGGTGTTTTTTTCTAACCAAGTGTTACTCTCACATCTGAAATATTTGTGAGAAATTCAATATATGTGTGGCTCAAATTGTGTGTGTGTGTGTGTGTGTGTGTGTGTGTGTGTGTTAAGAGTTATTTGCTGATTATGTATTTAGTGACATGCAGGTAGCAAAAAGTTCAATTAGTTGGAAACATCCTTTGGATAGATGGTTAGAAACATTCCTTTGGATGTCCCAGGAAAGAACTGAGCACCGGTTCTCTCTTGGACTAGAGTTTTTGTGGATATGAGAATGGGCCCTCCTTTTTTGGGAAATCACTGGGTGGAGAGCTTCCTGGGCAAGGAATTCCTGACATTCTTCCCAGAACTTTTAACCAGAGGGCAGAGGTAGGGATCCATGGATCTCCGAATCTGTTGGCTCAATTCCCAAAGGGCTCCAACAGCCAGGGCTAGTTCGGGCTGAAGGCAGGAGCCTGGAGTTTCATTTAGGTATCCCTCCTGGGGGCCAGTGACCTGAGTGCTGGGATTAATATCTGTTGGCTTCCTAGGGACACTAGCAGAGAGCTGGCCTGGAAATAGAGCATCCAGGACCTGAAATTGCACTATCATAAAGGATGTTGGCATCACAGTGGGAGATTAACCCACGATACATTAATATTAGCTCAAATGTTTATATTGCAAATGAGCTGTATTCTATTACTAAGAGGTTTTATTTATTTATTTTTTGTCTCAGATTCAGATTTGTGCCCCAGCTTACCTAACAACCATTCCATATTTGCCCTGTGAGGCGCTGCTTGCCCACAAGTTTAGCAGCGTGTGCCACTGTTGTCTGCAAAGTGATATTTATGAGTCAGTGATCTGAGTGGCTTATTTTATTCTCTCTTGTTTTATGAAAACAAATGAAACATGAGAAAATTACAAATACAGCTCTTATAATAATCATAGATTTTAGAAGGAAATTTCCTCATGCTGAAAACAATGTGGTTTGATGTTCTTTTGACATCAGTTGATTATGTTCTGAAATGAAGAAAATCAAACAGAACTATGGGATGAATAATTGATGTCTGAAGCTTGTGCCCAACAGGCAAGATGTAACAAACGATTTTATAATATTCTTTTCATTCTCTGGATTTGAAAACTGCTTACAGCTTTTACCATTCGTGGATTAAAGGTTGGCATCATTGTTAGTAAGGTTTATTATATGCAAAGTAAACTGTCTAGATTTCTAAATATTTTTAGAAATATATTTCTTAAAAGCGCAGGTGAAATCAGGATTTTTTTTAACAGAACTAGAATAATTTACACAATAAATCTGATCATGTCAGCTACATCAAAGTTCTGATAGGCAGTTACTCATTTTGATGAATAAAAATCATAATATTTACTATTAATTAACTCTTTGTTAGCAGGCTAAACTCTTCAAAACATGAGTTTTCCTGGGGGTGGGGGGAACTTAAAGCAAAACAAGAGTATGAAGAAACTTGTAAGAAAAATTGGAAACCAGATGGTTCTAGCAAACATAGCTGGGAGGCTCTGTAATTTGGGCTCCAGTGGTGGACTTCCACTGCAGAAATGGGAGTTGTTGAACATAGAACAGACAGAAGACCTCAGTTCAGTGCTCACCAAAGCCATTTTGTAATCAGCAACAGCCAAGAGAGGTTATAACCCGCTCCAACACAGATCACTAGCTAGGTCCAGTAATAGAATTTAGACAATCTAGCCCATAAGGTCACAAGGTTAGTCAACTCTATAAAGCTACAAAATCATCAGCTATTAACAAGATAGTGTAAAATTAGTCCTTTCTGCTTGTTTCTAATTGGCACTGTCACCAATCTAACGATAGTTCTTTATCAGGGTTTTGGAAAGCTGCCTGTACTTGATTTTGTCCACTGGCTTAATAAAAGCATCTGTTGGATACCTGTTTAACAGAATATCAGACATCATAGAAGAGGCAAAAATAAGTAAAACAGTTGCACATTTCAAGAGTGTAAAATCCAATGTTTACTGATTCACTATTTTCTTGTTTGCTTTTTAAATCAATCTCTTGAGTAGTCAACAGGGATATTAGATTGGGATGGGATTTAAAATAATTCGTATCCTAAAAACTCCCAAAAGTTTCTTCTAATATTATGGAATAAATGCTACAGGGATACATACAAAGGTTTGGGTAATATTCCGTAGCAAGTGCATGAATATAGCACTGGAAAAATATAGTTTGGTAGCATCTATTTTGCTAACATAACTAGAAGTTTTAAGGTTAGCCTCAGAACGAAAGTGCTGTTGTAACTCTTGTTATGCTTTTGGACTACCGTTAAAAAAAAAAAATTTCAGTCCGAAAAAGATTTTGTTTAAGAGAATATCAGACATCATAGAAGAGGCAAAAATAAGTAAAACAGCTCACTTGTATGCATTCTTTTCCATTCAGGTAGTATCATTTTAAAAAGGGCAAAAAAATTTTTTTTAAAAAAGCAACTGGAACAAATGGAAAAGTAGACCCAGTCATATGAAGGCTGGCTGAAGGAGCTGGGGATTATTTAGCTTGGACAAAGAATATTCAGAGAATATAGGGGATCAGTTTCCAAAATATTTAGAGGGTTGTCATGTGGAAGGAGGAGTCAACCTCTGAGCTGCCCCTGAGGCAAAATCAGCACAAATGACCTGAAGTCAACAGGAGCTTGTCTCACATTAGCAGAAAAAGTTTGCATGTCTAAGTATTAAGTAGAGTGGGCTACCAAGTGAGACAGGGAACGGCTCCTAGAGTGGCTAGGGTGAGGAGGCACAGCTTGGGGTGGGCTGTTGAACCTCATCATGTTGAAAGCATCTCTCAAAATTAAAATCCCATGATTTATGATTCCATAACAGAAACAATTCCCTAAACCTTTAGAACACACACGCTCATAGTAAGATCATATTTTCCCCAACTATGTGGAATTTGGGAGATTGTAATTAACATATAAGTAGCAATTATCTTTATATTTCTCTTAGAAGCTGAAGAAGTGATGACATTTAGGTCATGACAAGAGAAAAAAATATGGTCTCTGTGTATAGACACCCCTGAACGATGGGCATAAGCCTTCGGAATGCACTCTGTAGAGAACAGGGGGCTGTTTTGCTATAAATATATATATTTTTTTCAACAGAGAAGGAATACAAGGTTAACACTGGATGTGACTTTAAATCCTTCAGCACATTAAAAAAAAAAAAAAAAGAAAAAGGAAAAAAGAAACAAGAAAAACAAACAAAAGTCTGCAAAGCCTTTCCAGAGGCGATGAACAGAAACAGAACAAATCATTAGAAACAGAACTAATCACTCTTGCGCAGATAAATGCTACATTTCTGCACTCCTTGCCAGCCACAGACCTCCTCTGCAAAGGGCATTCCAGTCATGGTGAAGGGGAAGACAAGACAATGAAAATGAGAGCAGACAATCCTGGCACATGGGTCTTGAGCTAAGTCATGCAAACCAAGTAAATGGAATTGGCAAGTGCACACACAGAGATGGAATATTTAAAGAATCTCACCAGAAAAGGCCAGGAGTTGGGTGGGGAGAAAGTCAGTGGACGACAGTGCTCCGGGCTCATCGAGCACAGGCGGAAGAGACTGACACTGACCCAGAGGGAGCTCAGTGGAAAAGCCAGCACAGTTCATGGTCATAGACCTTTGCTCAATTGACAAAAGCTCCAGATAAAATCCTAGCCACACCATGCAATGCATGAAAGGTTGTTCCCAAACCCATTAACCAAGCAGCTTTCACTAGCTTCACCAGCATTCTTTCTGACTTATTTCATTAATATTTTCTTCCTTTTCTGGAGCGGTTGGAGCCCTGGGGAGTCTCTTTCCCTACCTCAACCCCACCAATGGGGGCATTGACTGAGAGCCAGGGTGTTGTCTGTGTAGAGAGAAATTGCAAAACCACAAATTGCACAAAGTCATTACTGCCAAAAATTTAAAGGAACACACAATATCTCCATGCCTCTTAAAAAGCAATTGTGCATTTTATAGGCCTCTGGATAATTCAGGTTTCTTTGGCTATGTTCTCACCCATACCACCCAGAAGACAATTCTCATCTACCAGAGCAAGGGGTCCTAAAGAATACATGTAGTTGAAAAGAAACACAAACATGTGGGTCTGAGTCTTTCCAGGGAGCTGATTTGACCCAGTAGGGTTCCATTTTATTTTTTCTATCACACAGCATTGGTTTTAAAGCCCTATGCTTGCCACTAGAGTTCTGGGGACTCCACTAAAATAAGAAAAGTCTCCAATAATCTAGTAAGAATCCCAAAAGATACAAATCACGCTATCATGGTAAAATGTTTCCAAAATGTCACTGCATGTGATTATCCCAACCCTTTGAAAGAGGCAGAAAGAACTGTCTTCCTTCCCATTCTTTCCATAGCAGAGACACTTAGATATTAAGGGGTTAACATTCTCAAAATCACACCATTAGCAAGGGTATGAACATGAGCTGTCTATTTCGGGGCCATGTGTTTCTAGCTTGGTGAAGGGTGTCCCTTCATCCCTAGGGTAGGGATTTCTTACATCCCACCTTTGTTGTTTCCAGGGCCTTTGCACAGAAGACCTCTCCTGACGCCAAGATCTAAGTTTTGAATGGGATACTAACTGGGTCACTTTCCACTTGGAATGGTTGTACTACTAGGATCGAAGGCCAACTCCAAAGAGGCTGATGGAGTGTGGCTGCCAAAAAGGAACCCGCGTCACAGTTGCCTCCTGATTGAGCGCATCTGCAAAACCCACTGACCAGATCAGTCTGCCACCAGCCAATCAAAGATTACTTAGCACATTGGGTAGATCCATTTTCCAGAATGCTACAAATGCTCAGAATATTAATACAATGCGTTATTAAGCATGAAAAAGTAAAAATAAGTGATGACAGATTGAGCTCTGTAAAATGAAGTAACCACCCTCTCCCCCCCCCCCCCAGGCTGGAATAGAAGAGTGCTTAAAATACAAATTTGATAGAGATCTCTTCTTGAGTTTTATATATATCTATATTCACAAAAATACTGATTTAAATTGTTCTTCATCTAGTTTTCACCATAACATACACGAACTGTCTTTTAGTATTTAGCAGTATGACATTTAAAACAGAAATCAACCTAAAAAGGCTGCAATAGTGTGACAAAGAATAACCTGACATGAATATACAGGACATGAAAAGTAGGCAGTTTAACCTGAACAACACTGTCTCTTTAAAAGACAGAATAGTCAAAAGTTAACATTTGTACAAACAATATACTCATGATAGCACTGAAAAGGAGTTGCTCATAAAATCTAATGTGACTGTATTAATAAATGCTGCTTAAAATATTCATAGCATGCAGGTGTCTTGATAATGCAATAGAGACCAAGGCACTGAACTACAGAGGTTGACATTTGAAACAATATTCAGTGAGTGCCTAATGCTTTGACATTAAATTTTGATAATTTTAAGGGTGAATGTCTCTTGTGCTGATATTTGAATATGTGGTGTACAGCAGTGGGATCAATTTATTCTAGAAAGCAAACAAAAGACATCATCCAGAGAAATGAGGAGAAACTAATTTTTTTCTAGCAGTTCAGTGGAACACACTGCTTTCTCAAAAAAAAAAGAATTTGCTAGAACAAGAATAATATATAGAATTGAGGAGCAATCTTTGGTGGTAACAGGTCCAAGAGTGCCTCGTTCAGTTCTTCAGTGGTATCTGAGATGCACCTTCCACTGGAAATTCTGTATGGAATCTGCATCACTCATTTACCAAACAGTGTCAGGATCCTGTTGATTTACCTATCGTGACAAACATCCTACCTTTACAAGCCAGTTTTGTAAAGCAAGATTCTTCTAATGAATCTAAACCTATTTCCTGCCTTTTTGAACATGGGCATTATCAAATTATTCCAAAGATATATAAAACGTGCACGCTTTAGTTCTTGTGGTTCGTTCTTGACTTCATTTTGTTAAAGAAGGAGGAAAAAATAACCAAGTCATTCACATATTGATTCCCAAAGCAAAACTCTAAATGATTCAAAACTCTTAAGTTTGGACCTATTGTAATTTTATCTGGTCTTTTAGAACATACAGGATTTGTAAAGTAGGTACAATCACAAGGACTACCAAATATAAAGAAATACAAGAAAAGGAAATTAGTTTTGGAAAAGGAACACTGGTTTGCAGAGTGACCAAAATGCAGTACACACAGGAAGGAGCTATTAAGATAACCTTTCCGTTAAACCAGCAAAATCTGTGATCTGTGACTACGTGGTAAAGACCAACTGGATAAGAGCAAATAATCTAGTCATTTCAGAGAACCTGAATATGTCGATGCCATCCTACTGTTACAGTGTCTCAATGTATTTTCTTGACCTCCTTCCCCTCACTTTTATACAGATGTTTAGATGTGATATTGCTACAGCCACAATCAGGTTCCATTTGCTTCCTGACTTGATGCACGATGTTGCACAAATCAGTAACGTGAACTGTTATATTCAAACGGAGGCTGCATTTGTTGGGTCAGACTTTTAAAAATGCAGCCACATGAGATGGGAGGCTTAAACATTAGGGAAGTTTTAGGAATTATAGCTGAGAAGCAGATAGCATTTCTAGGAAGAAATGTACTTACATTTTGCTGCACGTGAAATGCCTGTCTTTAAAGGGTAGCCTCTGAAACAGAGAGAAAAGATGGATGTTAAGACAAATCACACAGGAGTCACTCAAACTAAAGGAGGCACTAAGCCACCTGGGAAGGTACTGTCCTTGGATGTGAGAAAAATAAGCCCGAAATGAAAATATATTCAATGGGAGACTGTTTTTGGGGGGATAGGGACCATTTCCCACAAAGATGACCTTTAAGTCAAGCGCTTTCCTTCACCACATGCTCAGCTCTCTGCCACCGCATAGCCCAGCGTTTTACTTTGCCATCCAGGTGCTAGAGAGGGCAATGTGAAGAGTGTGGTTGCCTGTGCCAGTGGCTGAGACCGAGCAGCATTTCCTCACTTCGGTTCATATTGACACAGTACCTTGTTCTTGTAGGTCTAGTCCTGACACATTGTTCTATTAAATGAAACCCCTCTGAAAAAATGCAATTTTCTCAATTTGTGCTGATTGGGATAAGTGGACGGTTTGCTTTTCCAAGAAAGAAAGAAAAAAAAAAAGTTTTTGTGGGGGTGGACTAAAACCAGTGCCAGGTTTCACTACTCAAGACAGCAATGAGACGGGGGAACAATCACACTGAGCCTAGGCTTGTGGGGAATTTGCCAAGTGTCCAATTTTGTTCAGTATGGAAGAAATCCTGATGCTAGCCAACTCATTCTCAAACCTGTGCTTTTAAAATCTGTTGGGATTACATCTGAAGGCATAGCATTAATTCAGGTAGCAAGGAAGGCCCTGTGGCTAGAATCAATTATTAGCATTCTGAGATTCAAGTGATTCTGGGACAACTCCAAGACTGAGTCCTAAGGTCATGGCATCTTTAGACCTGTAAAAATCTGTTTCCATATCATTCAGTCTTGTTATAAAAGTGTAACTTTGGAAAGTTAATTCAACGATTTGAGATTGATGAAAATATTAATAGTGGCTTATTTTCAAAGAACTGTTGTAAAGGTTAAATAAAACAATACGTATAAAATAGTTGCATAAAATTGTCCTCAGAGTGGGGATCTGGTAAATTCTACCTAGAACCGTTGGTGTTATTATCAGAAGACCAAGTTGGAAAACCATACAAATGCATACATATAACAAATGAAGAAAATAAAGCTAACCTCTTGTTTTGGCTCTCACCAACCTTTATCCCTTTTAACTACTGAATATAATTCAGTCAATATACCATTTGGTCCATCAACATGCCTTAGCAAGGTGTATTCCTCAACTGTTGTCTATCTAGGTGGGTAGGGCTGCAGCTTGTAGACTGATAAATTCTTAAACTATTAAATTTCTGGGTACATGAAGGATAGGGATAATTCTTCACACAGGTAGATGCTTATTCTAATTTTATTGTACTCTCTTTGTTAGATGGGTCTTATGGTGTCATTCAATAAGATGCTGCATTTGTCATTAACTGGAAGGAAATTAGAAGCATTGCTGTGATCATGTGCTGACACACGCATTATACCCATCTCTCACTCCTCCAAACAAAAGCACTTAAAATTCTTCTGAAATTGTTTGTTGCTAGGAAACAAACTTAGAACACTCTCACCTACTGAGAAACGTTTTGACTGCTTCAGTGAATAGCTTTAACCACAAAAGTATTAATAAGGAAAATTGTCCATCACTTCACAGATTCATTGGAAAGAGCTCTTCATTTGGGCAAATTTCACAACAATATCACTGATTATTTTGAGAACTGTCCTCGAGATTGCATTATGTAGCTACCCAAAGCACTGATAGCCATTACTTTGAAGGGTACAAAATATGTCAAGTAATTAAGAATATTGTAAATTTGCTTTTCCATAATAGAAAACTTGATTAAAGGACACAGATCTTAATTAACTAATTCCTTTACTGGTTGCTAATTGAGTGCTTACTATGTACAAGATATTGTGCTAGGCCCTAATAAATCCTTAAACCTCATGATGGCTATTTATTTAGTTGTCCCTATAACCAGACAATTGGGAAAGATCAGATCACAATATAATGCAAAAAAAAGAATGACCAGTGAGAAGGGAAGGTGCAATTTGATGATGATTTAGACAGAAGCCAAGAAAATTTGAGTAAGGCTCTAGCATTAATGTCTGGCCCCAAAAAGTGTTTAATCACAGCTAATAATTCTACATGCCTAACACACCAGGGAGTATTTAACGAGCTCTACATACAACTGATCAGCTCCTTCCTCATCACAGCCTTGGGAATAAATTTCGCTACCCAAGTTGGATCATTGCAGATCAAGTTAAGAGACAACATGAAGGGTACAAGCTTTGAGGAGGAACAAGCTCCTGGAAGGGACTGCAAACCACCATTCACAATAATCTGTACAGTTTTTCACAGCTCATTCTTTTACCATGTGCGAGTCTTTAAGGGGTCATGGATGAGTCTCCTGTATCAATCGGTCCTCGAGATTTCAGTTATGAAGTCTAACCTCTACACTCCCACCTCAGGAGCAGATGTGGAGACCATGTTGACTAGGTGCCCAGTGTCATGCCCATCAGGTACCTGGGAGCACCCAGAAGATACGCAGACACAAGCAGTTTGCCAGCTGAGATTATGATAGCCTGGGTGCCCGATTCACCATGAACAGACTTTGTCCAAAACTCTCGGATATCTTCCTTTATACATTCGTCAAAATTCACATAGATAAACTCCAATGGGTCCACTGAGCCTGAAATTAGTGCTCCTAACCAGTAGGTTTTGCCAAACTCTCAAGCTCTCTTTCCTTTTTTAAAAAAGATATGTATTTATTTTATTTTATTGGAAAGGCACATCTACTGAAAGAAGAAAATACAGAGAGAAAGATCTTCCATCCACTGATTCACTCTCCAAGTGGCCACAACGACCAGAGCTGAGCTAATCTGAAATCAGGAAGCAGGAGCTGGTTGGGAAGCAGGGCTTCCACGATTAGAACCAACACCAATATGACATCCCGGTGTATGCAAGGCGAGGACTTTAGCTGCTAGGCGCTCAAATGATTTTTTAAAATCCAGCACTATATGCTGAAGGCAGAGGGATGTTAGGCTGAGCATTCACTGGCACTGTCCATGGTTCTCACCTGGGGTGGGGTAGAGGCAATGATATCTGAGGGTTAAGGCTTGAGCCTCAGTTCTTTCACCAATTGCTGATGCAATCTCTAGCATCAATTTTCATCTTTAAGTCTCAATGCCTTCATCTACAAAATGGAAAACAGAGTAGTACTGTACTTTGCCTAAGGGCAGTATGCTTACCGGAGAATGAAATGCACATACAGTACTTGACAGAGATCTTGCACATTCCAAGTTGTTAACATGTGCAGGTTTTGACTGCTTTTATTACGACCAAATCACAACATTGTTGTACCAAGAGCAGCACCTTCTGAACTGGTCCCCGACCTGGTTACAAGAGGAGAGCATGGCATGGCCAGCTTTCTCTATGGAATCTGATTTGACTCACAATAAAATCTACTTTTAAAAGTCTTATCAGATTGATTTCACATAATTTTTAATAATAATTTTAGTCTGTGTTCCTGACGCAATCACCCATGCTGGCATTTTAAGAATTTTATAAACATTTCCAATGGTTTCTTTTCCAGTATTAGGAATTCGCTTTGCCTCTCCCAGCCTCTATTCCTTTGCTGACACCTCAGTGAACCATTCTACTTCCTTACCATGTATACTTATAAATGGTCTCTTGTGTTTTAATTTCCTTCTAAAGTTTCTGACAGTTCACATATTTTAACTTAAATAAGCAATTTCAATACAGAAAATTAAAAATATATAAAACACTGAAATAAAGAGAACCGAGAACCACACAGATTTAGGTATGCACAGAAGTGAATGTCCTACTCAATGTCCCAGTCTCATTTCCTAAAATAATTACTATCAGTGATTACTATCAGATATTACTAACAGTGAGTGAGGGTATCATTCTGAATTGATTCTTATGCTTATGAAAGAATGAATACACACAACCACTACGCATACATACATGCTTTGTTAGGTTTCTCAATAAAATAAGGTCATACTACACAATTTTCTACTTAAGGGTAGTTTTGTGGATATACATTCCACGGGGGTATTTACAGATCTACTCACTTTCGTTGGCTAAATAGGAATCCATTTGTAGACATGGCCTACTTTAATCGATCCCATATTGATGACCCATAGGTCATTTGAGATTTTTGTGCCATTACAATGAGTTTGTAATGACTATACATTTTGAATGTTTGCTTTTACACTCATAGCTCTACACTGTAGGGGAGTTCTGAGAATTTTGAGTACTTTGTGCAGGGCACATGCAGTCTGATATCAGGAGTAGAGTACAAACTGCTTCTCAATAAAGTTCAACCTGTTCATCCTGTACCAAAAATAGACTACACTACCGCCTTCCCCAGATACTCTACACTCTTCACCTCTTCACTTGAAACACATGGTTTCTTTTTCTTTCTTCCCTCCCCTCTCTTTCCCTCCCCCTCCTCCTTTGTTTTGGAGTTTTCTTCTCTGAGGTAATCATCTTGTATCTGAACTTCAGGATATGTTGTTCCATATTTAGCAATAAGAACTCTTTCTGGATTACAAGTTATTCCATTATAATGATTTCCCTGATCTCTTTAGGAATTTTAATTTTCTGTTAAGAGTTTTTCCTTTACACTAACGTACAGAGATCCTCTTGTTCTGGGTGTGGTGTTCTATCTTTTCTCAAGCTGTTGAGTCATTTTTAAGGCTTCGTGCATTTTCTAGTCCTGGTATTACTCATCTACACATAACCCAATCTTTCTGATCCATGAAGGAAAGCTGCACACCTTAAAAAATGTGGACTCGACTGCTAGGGTTTCCCTAAGCAGCAGTGGGTAGAGGAGGAAGGGTTTCCTGGTGAACAGGTTGATAGGCCACAACTCCTTTACTGATGGTGTGCTGGAAGTATCCAAGTTTTCAGGCTCTTCTAGGCAAATGCAGAGTGTAGCAGGAAAAAAAAAAACAGTGCAGTTTTCTCCTAAGATATGTACATCAGTGGGCAGTGATTTTTACACTTGAGTGTGCCCATAAATCCCCTGGGATCTTGTTAAAAATCAGATTCTGATTCAGGGGGTTTTGGGTAGTAGGAACAAGAATTCAGCATTTTTTTTCATGAGCTTCTAGGTGAGAAAATCTGCTGGCCCACAAACCACACTTTGAGTAGCAAGGCTGGGGGCCCCTGGGGCTGGGGAGAAAGAACCTTCTGTTTCCTGAGAGGCAGGCATCCTCCCAGGCTGCAGAGACCATGACCTCCCCAATACGGTCAACAATGGTACTCAGAAACCACCTACCACTGACTGAACCTGCGCCATCTGTAAGAACCTGACAGTTGGGGGTGCTGGGGAATGCAAATTAGGGTAGGCCAATCCTCACCTATCTACAGATATTTATGTTCCTAACCACTTTGGCCCTGCAGAGAACTGAGACACTGAGACATGGTAGTCGGTGAACCCTTATATAACCTCCATCCATGTTTCTAATCTGTGCAAATTGTACTAAGATTCTGATGTGTCTCTACTGCTGCAAGAATATTTAATGTTTCGATCTTAAAGATTTGTTCTTGATGAACTTTCATCTGGCTGCCACTGAACTTCCAAAAGCAAACAAGCAAACAAAAAACCTGCATGAGTCTACTGTGCATCACATAGTACCTGCTTAACTCTCACCTTCAGCAACTCACCCTGACTTTTTATGACTTTTAGTTATCCTCATGAACTTATAATTTGGCTGCCTTTCATCAGTTTTAGGTTTTACATAGACAGGTTCTATAAACATGAAGATGTATAATTGTGATATGTACCTATTTAAATACAGTTTCTTTTTGTTTCCACTGGGTTGATACAGCTGGAGGGTTCATGTTTTACTGTTTCATTATCTACATTAATTAATTCAGCGTGTATGTACATCTCTTTCCCTCAGTATCGCATTAGGTGTCAGTGTGATGATTAAGTACCTAGCTCCATCTTTGAGGGATCTCCCTTTTGCTCGTATCTGAAAAGCTTGCAAGCTTGCACAGTTTTCATACTGATCATCCCACATGAGCTTCACATTCCCCACTGAAGACAGAGATCAGACCTACCTGCACCCGCCATTAACAGAAGGAAAATTGGGAAGGGTTCAGTAGATCATAGAATTCCTAACTCATGTTAATATGGGATTTGAAGTAGAACACAGACTTAAACATTCCAATGTTGCTGCCTCTTAAGGTCACTCTATTTAAAAACCACATGTCTCTGGAGGCTTTGACAGTTGATACTATCCATCACCGGGGTAGAGAATGACCCTAGTTAATCTATAAGTGAGATATTAGTTACAGTCTTCCTGACAGCAAAATATAAGACAGTTAGCAAAAATATAAAAAATGAGACAAAGTAAAAATAAAACAGAATTGACTTCCAAAGCAAAGAAATGTCCATGCCAATGCCAAATTGAAAGTCAGGTCACACCGAGCATGGACTGTCACCTTCAGGATGAGGCCATTCACAAGGCCACTTAGCATGGCAGTTTTTAAACTATGTCAATGCTGCACATTGTTGCTTGCTTGAATACAGAAATGTTTCGGCAAAAATCATTTTATGACATATTCTCTAAATATTATACTGAGTATCATTAACAATAAATGGCTTGGCCATTTTTTGACTAATAATGTATTTATCAAGCATGTATAGAAGATACTTAAAATACATTCTAGGTATCAATTTAATGAAAACGGTGATTTTTGATCACTAAGGCATTTGCAGTCATTGTATGAACAATTATTAGACATGTGATAACTGCAGATGCTTTTTGAATTATAATGAGGTTATCACTGCACAATGAAAATTATGCATTTAACACACCTAGCTTACTCCCATCCTTAGCTTAGCACTGTAGAGTACCAGTTTTAACCCTTGCAATCCTGTGGCTAATGAGGAGCTATGGCTTACCACCTTCCTAGCACCTAGGAAATTACACTTCATGTTGCTACTCCAGAAAACAAAACAACAAAATAGTTTCTGATGAATGCATATGCCCTGAACATCATTGTTAAAAACAGATCTAAAGTTGAGGGACCATCTGCCTGTTCTATAACTGAGCGATGCCAAGAGTATCACAGAAGCAAAGAAAGTTCTTCCTCAATCAGAGTAAGGTTTCTTTTGGTTGCAACTTCCCTCAGTTTTTTTTTTTAAATCTTGTTTATTTGAAAGCAAAGTGACCAAAAGAGGGAGAGACAGACAGATCTCCCACACACTGGTTCACTTCCCAAATTACCACGATGGCCAGGTCTGGGCCAGATTGGACCAGATAGGAGTCTGGAAATCTGAGACTCCACATGGGTGGCAGGGGTTCAAGTACTTGAAAAAAATCTACTACTTTCACAGGCATATTAGCAGGGAGCTGGACTGGGAGTGGAACAGCTCAGCCTAGAATGTGTGCTGTGATATGGGACGTGGTACCCAAGGCAGCTGCTTAACTGTACCACAGGGTAGGCCCCTCTTAGACTTCAATGGTAACACTTATTAAAAATTCCAAGGTGAGGGTATATCTCAGATTTACATGGTCAAAGACTTCCTTGCAAGTATTTTGAGAATGGTGTCCTGGGTGATCCAGGGAAGGTCTCTGAGAACAATGACACTTCAACTGAGATAGTATAATGAGTACGTGTGGGACAGAACAAGAGGGAGGGATGAGCAGCCCCTGCAGTGAACGGCCCAAACCAAAGGGCCATGGACAGAACCTGTGCCACAGTAACACTAGTCAGCTCAATTAGCCAGAACGAGAATTCCATGTGGAAGAACAAGGAGTGGTGGGGCAGAGGGAAGCAATTCAGTGACCATCTCTGCTAGGTAAAGGGTGGGACACTATTCCGAAAGCCGAGGAGGACATCTGAAAAGGTTCTAAGTACAGCAACAGTGTGAACGCATTTGTACGGAAGGGAAGGGTAGTGAGGTCAACGTGCAGAAAGGATGCGTAGTTAGTTACTGAACTAATCCAGATAGAGAGGATAAAGGCTGTAAGACCTGCTGACCACTCGTAGAGTGTGGACTGGGGAATCACATGGGTTGACTTCAGAATCTCATAGGGATAGGGCTGGTGAAACAGGGAAAAAGAGGACCAGGTGGGAGGGGAAGGGATGCGAACTAGATGTCTTTCTAGGACATGGCTTTCTGCTGAGATGGGGTGATGGTCTGGGCAGAAGCTACAGCCAAAGCAGTTTTAAATGTGTTGGATTGGAGGGCTTTTGGGACATTAAAATTCTAATAAACAAATCCACAAGAGGCGATGGCGGTGCTAGAAGTCCAGGGAACCACGAATTACATCACAAGTTGCAGACTGCAAGGTCCTCAATTGAGGAAACAGCAAGTATGAATTATTTTTCAACCAACACAGCATGGTGAAGCAAATATTTAAACACTGAACTGATCAGCTGCTGCTTCTGCTTTCGGAGCAGTGGAAGAGGTGAAGGAGTAAGTCCAGATCTTATGCCATTAGTGAGAAAGTAGATTTTTCTGTTCTGAGCATTGTACGATGTGGAGAAGTGTCCCTGTCCTCTGCTCACTGTGTGTTGTGTAACAACCAAAAAAATGTCTCCCGATCTTGTCAAATGTCTCTAGAGCGTCCCAATTGCAGGGCCCTCCCTCTCCACGGTAGAGGTATTGCTTTGTACTTTCCCTTCCGCACACTGCGGTGGAATTTCAAAGAAGTCTGCCAAGTCTTTTGTGCCTCTGAAGGGTAAGGAACCCTGCAGAGATGTTCCTTTGTTTAGCAGAACATCATACCAGTATTTGTCAATGCAAATGGTGTAGAAAACAAATTCTGCTACAGAACACAGATGGGGGGCAGAATTCCAAGGGCAATGGGAATTCTGGATGGCTGGGAGGGGAGGCAGCCTTTCAGGACAGGGATGCTGCATACGGAACTCTGTGCTATCCTGTGCTTTGCAGTGTTGCACTCTCCCATTGTCCTGAATTCCTGGAGTCAGAACTCCACCCAGATGTGGGTGAGAGAATGGTGCCTTGCAGGATTATCTGGCCCCTTCACAAGTTGATTTTCTGATGTCTATGAGGCCTGAGAGGCCTTGAAGCTGGCCCTGAACAGGATTCCACTGAGACTGATGACATGAATAGCCTCAAGTCCTATCTCCTGATTTCATCCTTTACAAATGGGTAAACTGAGTGTAGAGGCTCTCAGCAGTGTGTTTTGGTACTTCTAGGCCTTTGAGTTCTTATTTCTGGGCTTTTATTTCTTTGGAGGGCACACTGCATGTAAATCCCTTTTTCTGATTAGCTGACATTAGCATTTCTTAAGATCTTTGCTGCAAGAGCAGTTGCTAGAATTGAAAAGCAGAATAAAAAGCCATTGGACTGAAGGTTGGCTCCAGGGACGTCTTCAAATTCCGCTTAGATTTAGATCTCCTCCTCTTGGCATCATTAAAACACTCTGGGGCTCAGAGTATTTTCAACTTTCAAACACTTCCCTTTCAATTTCTGTCTCTGTCAGCTGACAATACACACTCACAGGAACCTTTCAGGTCTCACAGGCTACTGTCCAAACCTTATAACTAAATAACGTGTTTCTGAGGATTAATTATTCAAATATCAAAGTGCTAAGTTTTGACAACGAGCAGCTTATCTTTCATGTGTATAATGAAAGCTGATCCATGGCTACTGTGGACACATGTAGCTATCAATTTTAATGACACATTTCCTTTGAAGTCACTTACAAAAGAGTAACAAGTTTGCCTACATAAAACCAGAAAGACATTTCCCATTGAGGTTATGTCTTGAAAAGGGTAGCCTCAGCTGATGTTGCTCTGAAACACTTCCACAAGACCAACTAAACCTCGGCAGTTCTTCTTATCTTCTGTATCAGCTGGTAGAATATTCAACACCGAGTGGCTGACAGCAGTTACACAAATCAATTTCCAGGCTTCTTCCAGCCACAGGATTCTGTCTGCCCAGCAGCCTCACATAATTCGTCAAGCTCAGTGCAAACACGGAAAGGTAGGACCCCTTGTACAACACTAAGATTTTAAGATTGTGGCAGGAGAACATCACAGCCAGCATAGGTAGGATTCTGTTTAGCTACAGGGGCACATGCCCACAGAGGCAGGAGTGTGGAGACAGGAATGGCAGATAATAATAATTAAAAAAAAAAAAAAAAGCGTCACTGAGAAAAATCCCTGGATTCTGGGAAGTGAATGGGCTGCCTCCAGCTCTGGTGGGATGGAGATCCAATTTTCTTAGAATACCTCACAGGCATCTGCTTGTAGAAATTGCATTTCCTTGTCTTGGACAAATGTTGACTTAGAAAGGTGGCAGCTCCTCCATGCAGCTCCTGTGGTTGCTTTTTCCCTCAACTCCTACCCTTTCGGAGACCCTCAATCCCTGTAGACTGGACGAACGAGAGTGTTTGATAAAGTTCATGGAAAAAATCTAATGGAAAGATAAGTAAGGTGAAGAGAGAGGCCAAACATCCTTACCAGCACTGCAGGAAGCCTCTGTTTCCGTGTCAGCTCATTTCCCAGCTGGACTAGTTAGGCTATCAACAGTTCTCCTAAGTGATGTCTGTAACATAACACATTCAGTCTCTCAGTAGTCCTGGGAAAGGCTAATAAAAACTCCAGTTGCTCGAGGAAACTGAAGCTGAGGTCTGTATGATCTGGATTTCAGCGATGCTGACCCAGGTAAAAGTTAAGCAGGACTGAAGTCCTTGTCTATTATCATGCTTTTGGCTACAAAGGATTTTCAAAAGTCTATTTTCTTGAACAAACCTGTGTCTAGATTTGCCTGGAGAAGTAAAGAAGAATTAAATTGGGTGAAGATGCAGGCTTTGATGTTACATTTAGAAGATGAACAACTGGAAATTAAACAAGATTGAACGGAAGGAAAGTAAAAATTGGAAATCTTCAGATTTTAAAGGCCAGGACAGACATATGTGAACTGGAAAAGTTTTAAACACTCTTAAAGTTGGGGTTAGAAAAAAGGCATTACTGGGGCTTAAAAAATATCCAACCACAAATTAAAGAAAGAAAATAAAGAAGATTAATATACCCAGAGGGAGACTAAATATGAGGAACTATTAGGGCACATCCTTTTAAAGCTGCTGAGGGATGGGAGAGCCATACCTCATGGTTACATGAAACTAACACAGGACTAGGAGAATGACCAGGGGATGAGAACAGACTGCTTCAGGGATTATTTTACCAGTGTGGTGGTAAGGCGGGTTTTGTGGGCTGAAAGGGAACTGTATATTGTCAGTTCTCCAGCAGAAGCTTTGGGAGGATGAGACCGTCAGCCAGGCAGTGGTTCTACATGTGGAGATTCCACACCCACACCTGAGTGCCTCTGGCAATGTCTAGGATCTGGCTGCTGAATAGCCTACAGTGGACAGAGCAGTCTCCACAAAGACTGATTCAAAGCCAGGTGTTTGGTCTAGTATTTAAAGGGGTAGATGTTTGGCTTTTAATAAAGACCCCCTCACACACCTTATCGGGAATCAGCCCTGTTTCCAGTTCCAGCACATCCTGGTAGGAAGCAAGCAATGTCTCAAGCAGTAGCCTGCCACCCCCATGGGAGACCTGGATTGAGTTCCTGCTCCTGGCTTTGGCTGTGGCAAGTCTTGGCTGTTGTGAGCACTTGGGGAGTGAACACATGATGCAAGCGTTCGATATCTGTTTCACTGTATCTTTTAAAGATTTATTTAATTATTTAAAAAGAAGAGTTACATAGAGATAGAGAGAGAGAGAGAGAGAGGGACTGATTTTCCAGCTGTTGGTTAACTCTCCACATGGCTGCAACAGTCAGGGCTGAGCCCAGTTAAAGCCAACAGCCAGCGCTAGACACAACAAATGTGGCTGAAAACAAAGACAAATGTGGCTGAAAACAAAGACAAAGAAAGGAAAGAAGGAAAATGCGGTGATCCAGTCAGAAATATTAGAAATGCAAACAGAATGGGGAGAGATGAAGTCAGGTCATATATTATTAAAAAAAAAAAAAAAAAAGGAGAGTTTGCCTAAAAAAAGTGGAGACGGAGGGAGATAAATGAACAGCAGAGCATTTGCCCTGTGACAGGGATGCCAGCAGCAGAGATGAACATTCTTGCTACCAATGAACTCCCAGAATCTGTTCAAGACCTAGAGAAAAGGCAAGGCCTGGGGGAAGAAGAGCACGTGGTAAAGGATGTAACATCCACCTAACAAGCCAGCTACTGCAAGGGAGAGCTGTTTTTCTGAGGAGCTTTGAGGATAAATGCCCACTGGAATAACTATGCTAGTGGAGAAGCACCAGGCAAGGTGCTGTAGCAGAGGCTCCAGACGCAGCATGAGCCAGGAAGGCATATCCATGAACCCTGCCTAGACAGAGACCTCTTCCTCCACTACTCCACCTTAAGACAGTAGGTGCAGGCTCACCGTAAAACAGCTGTTGAGATGTTGATCAAGTTGCTGATGTTCCATACATTGGTGCCTGGGTTTGACACATTACTCCACTCCTGATTCCAACAGCAATGCAGATGCTGGGAGGCAGCAGTGATGGCCTGGCCTCACTGACTGTGGTAGACTCCTGTGGGAGACCCAGACTGAGTTGCCAGTTCCCTGGGCATTTGGTGAGTGAATCAGTAAACGGGACTCTGCCCTCTCTCTTCCTCTCAAGAACATAAATAAGCAAAAGGTAAAGGACCTATCCTGGATTCAGTTTTGGGGTACAAAGTGGATACAAAGTGTCAGGCTCAACCTGGAATGGAAATTAAAAGAGCTAAAATGCATAGTGTAGAATGAGGCCAGGAGGAGACCTGGAGAAGTGGGCCACCCATCACTGAAAGTTCAGTTTTCTAAGTAGACGGCAATATTTCAAACGCCATTCTCTGAGCAAGGCAACAAGATCCTTTGGGCTTTCTCTCTTTGTGCTCCCAAGGATATGGAGAACATGAAGTTATAAGTAACTTCTTCCTGTTTTTTAGAGCAGGATATTCAATAGCCATTGCTTATGCTGCCAGGTTACAGACTCTAAGTGGATATTTTTAAAAGATGAAACCAAGAACATTTTTTTCCTTTTCTCCACTTATTTTTCTGTCAATCATCCTCCATGGATAACAATTGAGATACTGTTGCAATCCATGACTGTTACACAAGTCTCATACTTTGCAACTCATCTGCTACTTTGCAACAGTAGGAAGCTGAGGTTGTGTAGTTAGATTCAGGCACAAAACTCTACCATATGCTAAGATTATATAACTAAATTACAATGTATCCATCTACCGAGGGACTATCCTCTACTATTCACCTGCTAAGGGAGAATTCTTTGTGCATAGCTATAATTTCCTGGAGGAAATGCTTATGGTATAATGGTAGGTGGACATAAATCAGAATAAAATCAGTAAGTCACATCACAATTATACAAAAAGTCAAATGGAAATAAATACGATCCATGGACCAAACCACAAATGGAAATGCATCAAAACATATACTAGAGCTATTGGTAAGTGCCAGGAATTCTCAGACTTTTCCAGTGTTTCATTTTGAACCTAGATTCCAATATAATGAAGATAAATTTTATTCTTTCAAAGTACTTTTTATTAAAAATGCTAAAATCTGATCATCAAAGAGAGCCAGATGAGGAGAGGCAGGGAGGGGGAAAATCAAAAAAGAAAGATAACTCCCATTTACTGGGTTACTTGCCCAATACCTACAGTGACCAGGCCAGACCAGGTCAATCCAAGGCTGAAGTCACAAGCTGGGAATGCACCCAGGTCTTCTAGGTGGGTGGCAAGAAGCCAGTTACTCATGTCACCACTACTGCCTCCCTGAGCTGAACCGGAAGGACTCTGCAGGGAGGATCTGGAGTCAGGGGTTCAATTCAGGTACTCTGTTAGGAGACACAGCTATCTTAGCTGCTCGATTCGTCATACTTTCACATAAACCTTGGAAAGCCATGGGGAGAGATGGTTAATCAAGAAATTCTTGTGTGTCTTGGTTTTTCAGGAGCAGTGTAGATTTGATGCCTCTTAGGATATGTCAAGCAAAGCCAGAGTGCTATTTCTAACCAATTGCAGAAGTGTGAACGAAAGTCTTAGCACCCTATAGATACAATGAAAACCAACCAAGTTGGGAATTGCTTTAATGAGTAACACATGAAAAAGTAGAATGAACTGGCTATGACCAAAACAGTCAGAAAATTTCTCTTTCAAATGATGGCTGCTGTATCATTTTCCATTATAAATGAGGAATATAAACACATTGTCAAAAATACACTTTGTTAAGCGAATTTGAAAAAAATTAACTTTCTGCCAGTTGAGAGAAAAGTTTAGATTTTAATCTAAGCACCAAGAGAAGGGATCTTAAAGTTTATGAGAAAATTTGCAAAGAGGAGAAGTGCTAAAAATTGCAAACAGATGATATGTAAATAAATATTTGCATTGCCTGGTATAAATATTTAGAAGTGCTGACAACTCCCAATTATTTTGTTTTAATTGGTTCACACAGAAACTAAGTTTTGACAATTTTTTACTTGGCCAATTAACACTTCAGTAGCTCAGCTAAGGTCTTTGATCTTAAGAATGTTTTTGGATGACAAGTCCCTGTGTAGTCACTCCTTTGCACCATGGAGAGATAAGCTCTTTGTTTAGCCATGCAAACACAGTGGTTTTCAAGTATGATTCTGCAGCCAAGGAAATCTTGGCCCAGGAGAAAGGAGCCACAAAAAATGTAATACTAAATTGTTAAAGCCATCGGTACTGGGGTTGCAAGCGGGGTGGAGAGAAAGGAGTAAATCTCATAAAAAGCTTTGGGCACTGGCTTTGAAATGTCTACATCATGACAGTGGCTTCCAAATAGTAATATAGATTATAAACAGTGGCTGGTTTCCTGAAAGGCATAATTTAGGTATCATTTTTGAGAAGTAAGCCAGCATAGCGTAAAAACTTGTCCATTTCTTGCCCCATTTTCCCTCTTAATTTATATCCCATTACCAGCTCCTTATGATAATTATATATTTTTAGTATAAGAATCAGCTACTCCCAGCTGGCTTATGCCAGACATGTATGCTAAACCACTATCCAAGTTTTGAGATTTGTAGTAGTCACTGATGCTCTCTGCCAATAATTTCTGCCTCTCTGCCATCTAGGCACTTGGAGGATTGCCTTTCCAGTTCTTCATGGTAGACACCCACATCATGGCAGGAATTTTACTGAGTGCTACTTAAGCACTGAAATGGCCTGTCAGTACCTAAAGTCTATTCTCGTTTAATGTGTCCTTCATAAAAAAAACTGAAATGTGCTTGGGATAGAGATTTGACACCCTGTAAAAATCAATAAAGAGGCTATAACTCACTCTCTTGACCAAGAAATGCTCATGGTTAGCATTTTTCTTAATATTTTACAATAGTATTTTGGGAAATGGATATCTACTTTTGAAAACAAGATTATGAAAAAAATTTTTTTAAAAGAAAGTAAGATTATGAATATCATTTTGATTTCTATTGTTATGCTTACATGAAGTAATTTGAATTTGGACAGTTACAGGATATCCCAGCATATAAACTCTAAGGCCATATTCCAATGTGTAGATAGTACAGTTTTTCACTTTCCAGGCTCCATTCTTGTTATATAATCTGAATACATATGGCCAAAGAAAGGGGTGATCAGCAGATTTTGGATTGAAAGAATAGTGAAGACAGGAATTTCTGACCCCCATTCATCGCTTCCAGAGATATCTCAGCACTGGGTGCTCCTCCTGTATGTGCTGGCTCCCATTGGACATTTCCTCCCTTTGATCTCAGAACCCAGTCAACCCTAATTTATTTCTCTTTCTGGAGTAAGAGTGGTAGTAGTTCTCCAGTAGTCATAATACATGGGTTACTTTATGGCCTCCTGATTAGCTTTTTAGTAATTTCACCCTGTGGAAACAATCTTCATTGAAGTTTCTGTAGGAAAAAAGTCATAAAGTAGCTTTTCCCCCATTTGTGGCTAATAGGAACAAACCATTAAGCTAGTCACAGATGGGTAGAGAATTAAATATCCTGGCTAGCTAAACTTTTGTTCCCCACAAATAACTTTTGGTTTCTCTCACTAGTTCTTAAATCCCATGGTTATCTTTTTGTAACAGGTATCAATCTGTTTAATACTAATTTAATCAACAAATATTTACTAAGGAAATACTGCATGTTAGGCACTGTGCTGAACTTTTCGTGTAACTTGATATGGAAGGCAGACATTAAGCAAATAATCGCACAAACAGGCATAGACTTGTGACAATGATGATGATGATGACATGGAATTCTGTGGCAGTTGTAATAGCGTGATTTAATAAGAACTGAGAAAGTAGTGCTCAAGTAAATTTCACTGGGTAACCAGAAAAAGAGGGTCCCAATTCAACCCTATCTTTACCTTCTGAATAGCTGCTTAAGAAACTTGATGGAAGCCAGAATACCACTGTACTAGACAGTCTTCAAGGTCAATATGCCATTCTGTTCTATCATCTTTCCATGTATTATAGTAGAATAGCTAATTGCAGACTACATGAGTATCTATAGGTACTATATATTCTACTCTTGAATCTTTGATGAAAGAAGGAAATTCAGGGTAAAGTCATCTCAATTTTATATAAGTAACAACTCATCAAGTGAGAACAGTCATAATTATGATTTTGGGGTCATGGGAAAATTCTGGAGCCTACATAACAATATTTTTTATGGTAGATTGTGGGATGGACTGCTGTAATAGTCTTTAAAATTGGTGTGTGTATGTGTGCGCACATGTGTGCATTTGAAACATTTACTTAAAAGAAAGAAGGTTGAGGGAAGGGGGGGGAAGGGTTAAACAGGGATTGGAGGAAAGGGAAAAAAGGGAAGAAAGGAAGGAAGGAGAAACACTTTCATCCATCTACAGGTCTGCTTCCCAATTGTCCACAACAGCCTAAGCTGGGCCAGGCCAGTCTGCATTCAGGAGACAGCCAAACACCTGGATCTCCATGTGTGTGCCAGAGACTCAACCCTTGGGTTATTATCTATTGCCCTCCCAGGTGCATTTTCAGGAAACTGGACTGTAAGTAGAATCGCTAGGACTTGAACCTGCTCTGCAATGCAGGATGCAGTCATGCTAAGTGGCAACATAAGTCACTCTGCTACAGTATCTATCACTGCACAACCGGGACCCTCTGCTTCCTCAGCAATGATTCATTCTATGTGTACACCTTCCTGTTACAGACAATCTTCCTGCCACTACTTGTGTCCAAATGTCAACATGGACTTCCCATTGCTCCTAGCATAAACTGAAGGAGAATGAAACCTACCTTGCCAATACTGCTATCATCAGGCCTTTATACATGCTGTTTCTGTGCCTGGAAGAAGTAATATAGTCACTCATCAAACCGGTTTTGAAGATGTAGTGAGCTATATATTTCCTCTTTTCCTGGGCACTGTGGCATCTGTTAAACTCAGTCATACCTGTTTTTTCTGCTTCTATTACTCATGTGCTCTGGAACGCTCAATAAACAGCAGATGATCTGCTGTGGCCATTCCTACGATTTTATAATTTGTTCAGCAAAAAATACAGTAAATACCTATAATACTGTAGTCACTATTCAGTTCCAAAGACATGAAATATCAAGTGCACATATCATAAAAGACTTTTAACAAAATAGTAGTAGATGTTTGTGTACAGAGATGTGCGAAGGGAGGTGAAACTGGCATAGGAATTGTAACTGATAGTAAGGGTGCCAGATCCACCAAACAAAAACACAGGAAACCCAACTGATTGTAAATTTTAGGGAAACAAGATATTCTAGAATAAATACATTTCAAACACTACATAGGGTAACTTTATACTAAAGACTTAATTATTGATGTTTGAAATTCAGATTTAACTGGTCTCCTGCATTTGATCTGTCTATCTGAACTGAGGCAGCTGGGCAGATTAGAAAAATAGAGTTGTATGGGGTCAGTGCTTAAAAAAGAGAGAGAAAGCTTTTATTCAGAAGACAGATGTCAGAAGGTGCTAACAAGAGTCGATCCCAAACAGCAGGTAAAGTGAGGACATTTGTGGGGTGGGGAAGGGAAGAGAGGAACATGTGGGCTGAGGGATTAAAAAAAAAATGAATTTGTGATTTCACATTGTTCAGGAAGTGGAAGGCAAGGTAATAAGAACTGGAACAGAAATAAGGAGTGTGACCTTTACTTATTGGAAAACAGAAAAAAAAATTCAGTATTTTCAGAAAATATCTTCTAAAAAATCCCATGAGAATCAACTGAAAAAAATGTAGGGATAAATAAGAGTTCAGTAAGGTCATTAAGTATGAAAGAACCAATAAAAAGTTACCGTCTTTCTTTGCAGCAGCAATCACCAGCTAAAAAATGCAGTAGAAAAACACGAACTGTATTCAGATGATTAACATAAGCAACTAAAATACACACAATACCATGACATGTGCAGGACTTAGTTTATTGGGGCCAGCATCATGTGCAGGGGATAAAGACACTGCCTTCTATGCCAGTATCTTATACAGGGCACTGGTTTGAGTCCTGGCTGATGTACTTTTGATCTAGCTCCTGATGTGCCTGAGAAAGCAGTGGAGGATGGCCCAAGTGTTCGAGTCCCTGCACCCTTGTGGGGGAGACTCAATATGGACCTCTTGGCTCCTTGCTCCAGCCTGGCCCAGCCCCGGCCATGGAAGTCTAGGGAATTACCCAGAGAATGGAGGATCTCTTCCATCTCCATCCCCAATCCAGGTCTTCCACATGGGTGGCAGAGACTTAAACACTTATGTCACTATCAACTATCTCCTAGCATGTACATTAGCAGGAATGTGGGATGGGAAGTGGAACAGCCAGAACCATGGCAGGCAGGTGTCCCAGGAAGCCATTTAACTACTGGAACAAAAGCCTGTGTGTTAAAAGACCTGAGTGACATAAATGCAGGCAATCAGAGGACGTGAAGGTGGTTGCTGACTGAGAAGCAAGGCATGCCTGCGCAGATTTTTTTTAAAAAGGCCACTGGAATAAACCAGAGATGTCAGGAGTCTAAGGAAGGTGTGGATGTAGGGAAAGAACCTAGCAGCCTGCCCAGGAATTTGCTGTGCATGCAATGTGTCTAGACACGAAGGAGTGTGCTGGAGATATCTCTGTCTGATGGTTTATAAAAGAGCAGTTTTTTAGTAAAACCTATTTTTATAATTCCCACATACAAGACCTCCCCACAATTCAGGGCTTTTAAACCCCATGCCTCGCATAATCAAATTCAGTGTTTCCCACTTTCTATGTTTTCTTTTCTCAGTCTCTGGAAACACGATATAACTAAGTCCCACTGTAATCGATAAAATATTGTACAGTGTGTGTGGAATCAGATATGTCTGTGTTTTTATAAAAGTACATTAGACAGGGACAGGAATGGAATAGAACAAGGCTGACTTGTTCATGCTTTTTAATATAGATATGCTGTACTAAACAGCATGCTATGTCATAAAATGAAACCTAATACTTGAAAAATGAGATTGCAGTCTCTCCGCGTTTAAATGGTTTTCCTGGGAGACAAATCTTCTTTCATTTGGACAAACACACAAAGTGTTTTTTATGAAGTTCTAGGAAATCCTCAGCAGTAAAGTTTCGTCACTGTAAGGCCCAAGCTCAATTCCAATATAGCCACATTCCTACAAACTTGAAAAAGAATTTCAAAGTGTCAGGTTTGAAATTGACATTTGCATTACACAAAGTGCAGGGACCTTCTGATGGGCCACACATTTTTCTTGGGTATTTGACATTCTATTAGGTACCAGAGCAGCTTTGGTAGCTCAACACCAAAAAGAGTGCCAGGGATCCTGGTTTCAGCATTTAAAAATACTTGATCAGTCGAACTGGATTTGATTTCTATTAAACCTTAAGGTTTCCCACTTCACTCCCTGGTAGAATTCCTTGAGTATGTGCAGGACACAAACAATCTTTACAAGTTATATTAGTCCATTTCTTTCCGTTGCCATAAAGAGATTTATTTAGCTCACTCACAGTTGGAGACTCAAGAGCATGAGACCGGCGTCTGCTCAGCTCCTGTGAGTGCCTCATGGCAGATGGCCTCATGGTGGTGGGGACTGGTGGCAAGTGATCCCACAAGATGAGATAGAAAGCCAGGGAGATCAAGGACCTGAGCCCACTCTCTCCAGAATGAACTTCCTCTGAGAACAGCATTAATTCCTTCCAAGACTCAATGGTCCATGGTCTTGCATAAGGCTCTACTTTTTAAAGATTCCACCACCTCTCAGCACAGCCACACAATGAACCAAGCATCCCATAGAAGATATTCTGAGTGACATGCTCATCTCAACCATAGTGCCTCCAAAGGGAATCAGAGCTTTGATGGCTGGATATGCTATACTCAATGACACCCTTTTCCTGCTAAGTAAGCACTTTTACTTGAATAGGTAATAGAAAAAGTATTTCAGAGAGGAATTAATTAGCACCTAATGTGACAAAGAGATATGCTCCTTACAGGTAACATCTGAGCAAATGTTTGTCCCCTCTCCTTTTATAGCAAGCTATGCATGGGAACATCCAACCATGGAGATACTTAGCATGTAATTGAACAGGATCCAAAAGTTATGGGTTCTTACAACTCAAAGAGAAGAAAATGCTGAGTGATATTAAGTAATCACCTCTGAGTCTTGCTGTCACAAACCCTGTAGTTTACTTGCTGGGTAGGGAGGAATAGAGTCAGAATTATCCTTTCTGCTTTGAGAAAGAATGGTATGTGTATGGCATCTGCTATACAACTGCTACATAGCATCTGTTTCCTTCTGGGCCCTGGGTTTTACTTAAGAGCCAGTTGTTGAAATAAAGATTGGATGTTTGATAACCCATAAGGGGTTAGAGGTAATTACATAGCTGAAACTTGAGACGGGAGTCAAGAAAGGGAACCAGGAGGAACTAAGTTTTCCTCTGGTTCCCATGAATATGTAAAACAAAATCACACATAACATACTCAGCCCACAAACATTTGCCAAGGGCTTATGTTCAGGAGCTAGGTCGACTCTTGAATAAACAGGGGTGAATGAGACAAAGCCTTCAAGGAGTGGAATCTAGTGAGAGAAAAAATACCCATGACTTCCAGAGTGTAAGTTTTTAACGCGCAAAGCAATAACTGCTCTATTGGTGTTGTGTACAAAGCTCATGGGAGCACAAGAAGGCACTTGAGTTTCTGGGACAGCCAAGTAAATATCACCTTTATATTAAGACGGTTCAAGACTAAAGGAGTATTAGTGCTCTTGGGGTGAGCTATTATGCCACTCAACCATTCTTTCCTTCATGGCAGAAGATATAACTCATGCACCTGCTTCTAAGTTCTCCCCCTTTCTCTCTGCCTTCATTTGCATACATTAAGGCCAGTAATCAAGGAAAGAAATAAAAGTTGGAATGAGAAAAAAACTTATTATATGGTTAGTTTCTTTAAAAATTTTAAATTTTTATCAGAAAGTGAGATACACAGAGAGAAAGAGAGACAGAGAAGATCTGTCCACTGATTCACTCCCCAAGTGGCTGCAATGGCCAGAGCTGAGCCAATCTGAAGCCAGGAGCCAGGAGCTTCTTCCAGGTCTCCCATGTAGGCACAGGGTCCCAAAGCTTTGGGCCATCCTTGACTGCTTTCCCAGGCCACAAACAGGGATCTGAATGGGAAGTGGAGCAGCCAAGACATGAACTGATGCCCACAAGGGATCCCAGCAGCCAAGGATTTTAGCCACTAGGCTACCATGCCAGATCTAGTTATTTCTTTTTAAATGGGTGATGTTTTAGAGTGGTCTCCTGTTTGGAGAGAAGCACAAAGATTTGCCATATATCCACTGCTTTTCACATACAGAGTGGCATCTTTGTTACAACTGCTGAATCTACAGTGTTAAATCATTGTCTCCTGAAGTTCATAGTGTACATTAAGATGCACTCCTGGTGTTCCATTATTTTATGGGTTTAGACAAATGCATATCCACTTACAGCATTGCAGGGAGTAGTACTGTCCTTACAGATAATCTTTGATCCACCTGATCATCTATCTCTCCTCAGCCCCTGACAGCCAGTTAGTAAAACAGTTTTACTATCACTTGAGTTTTATCTTTCCCAGCATATTATAAATTTGGAATCAGATTATATGTGCCTTTTCTCCAAATAATTTATGCTTTTGTATTTCATTTTTTTTTCATGGCTTGATAGTTCACTTCTACTTTTTGTTAACATCCAATTACGTAGATGTACAATGGGTTATTATTAAGGGACTGACAGATGTCTTGGTTGATACTCAGTTTCGGCAATCACAAATAAAGCTACTGTAAAAATCAGTGTGCAGGTTTTTGCATGAGCATACATTTTCAGAATCGGGCATTTGGCACAACATCTGGAATGCCCATATCCTGTGCTAGAATGCCTGGTTCATGTCCCAGTTGCTCTGCTTCCGATCCATCATCCTGCTTAATGTTCACCTTGGGAACAGGAGACAGTGGCTCAAGACCCTGAGTCCATACCACCAATGGAGACCCAGCTTGAGTTCTAGCTCCTGGATTCAGACTGCCCCTGTCCTGCCTTTTAAGGCACTTGGACTGAACCAGCAGACTGCTAGACTCTCTTTATCTTTCAAATAACAACTAAAATTAAGATGGTAGCACTTGGTCAAGCACAAAGGAGTATCATTGCCAGAGAGTTTAGAAAGCGTACGCTTAGCTTTGTAAGAAACCAGAAAATTGTTTCCAAAGGGGCTGTATCATGGTGTATTCCCACATGCAATAAGCTAAAATTCCTGCTAGTCCATACCCTCAACAATAGTTGTTGGTGATGTGGATTTTGGTTATTCTAAAGGATGCGTCATGGTATCTCCTTTTGTCAGCTTGCATCTCCCTGGAAGTCTACGATGTGGAGCATCTTTTCATGTTTATATGCCTTTTTATTATCATAGGTAAGGTGTCTGGTATGGTCTTAGGAGCATTTTAAAAATTATTCTTTTCCTTATTGTTGACTCTAAGAGTTCTTCAGGGATTGGTATGATATCCCAGTGGTTAAATCCTCACTTTGCATGCACCAGGATTCCATATGGGCACTGGTTCATTTCCTGGCAGCTCCACTTCCCTTCCAGCTCCTGGCTTGTGGCCTGGGAAAGCAAAGGAGGATGGACCAAAGCATCGGGACCTGGGAGACCCAGAACAAACTCCTGGATCAGCTCAGCTCTGGCTATTGGGGTCACTTGGGGAGTGAACGAGTGGATGGAAGATCTGCCTCTCCTTTCTGTAAAGCTGACTTTTCAATAAAATAATGTCTTTTTTTTTTTTTAAGAGTCCTTTATAGTCAGTCTGAATAGGGCTGTGTGAGACATTCAGCTCTCCCTGTTTCTACTGGTGTGGCTCATTTACCTCGATATCTAGAGAACAAGGAAGTTACCCATTTCTTGTCTCAGATACTTTCTGTCTGCACAGAATAACCATGGAGTTTTGCTCCAATGCATAGCACTGTTTCATGTAACACAGTGGGCAAAATTTGGGACCCTGGAGCCAGAATCTTGTTGGGATACTGACTCTAAGGAGCTCAGTAACCTTAGGAAACTCATTCAACCTCTCCTGAACCATCAAACGGAATAATGACACAAATCACTGCTGACTCGCAGGGTTGTTGGGGATCAAACATGACAATATCTGTGAAAGGGCTTTATAAGTTCTATAATGCTATTCAGATGTGAAGAATTATTATTTTTATATACTCAACAAGGCTGGCATAGCCTCTCTCCCAGGTGACTAAAAAGCACATGCGATTTTATTTGCTCCAATAATTTTATTCTTATTAGTACTTGTTCTGTATACTGTATGGGTATTCACAATGCACAAAGCACTTATTCTTTTGGTTATAGTAACTACACCACCTCCCTCCACCAAACCTATCCTTGTAAAAACAAATAAGACTTGTAAAACAAAACAAAAGCAAAAGGGGGAGTATTGCGGGTGGCATTATTCATAACTTTGCATCATCAAAAAAAAAAATCTCACCTGTCATTCTGCAAATGAGCTGCCTTTGAGAGTGGACAGCACATTCTTGGACCAAACAGCTCCCCATCTCATACATCTATTGCCCTTTCTTCTCTCTCTCTCTCTCTTTTTATTTTAATTTTTAACGTGGTTTCCCAACTCTCCACTTCAGGAGGTAAATACAATTCTGGCAGAGTCCCGGTCTAATTTAGTTTATTAGGGCTTTTACTACGAGTTTTTAAGCACTCACTGATTTTCAAAAACATATTAAAATGGCCATGGCCAATCTCATAGATTGGTACAAGTCCACATTTCCCAAACGACTTAATAGTCTCCAACTTGTGCCAGACAGAGGATGATTTCACCATCCTCTTTCCCACAGTTTAAAGGCTCAACATTGTTTTTTAACTCCATGGTGGGAGGGAGCCATTTGCTTTGCCATGCTGGTCTCCTCCCTAGAATGCTCTCCTACAAGTTTTATTGGTTCCGCTGTCGTGGAGGGCATGTTAGGTCCCCAAAGAGTGTCTTTGTAGGTCATTTTTGGGACCATCAGCCCTTCCCTGGTCCATTCTTGGAAGGTAAAGCTTGTAGGAATATTTTTCCCAGAAAAACACTTGGTACTGGGGTGAGGGAAGGGACTCTTAAAAGTTGTGAGACCCTGTGTTACAGCAAAATGATTAAATTTGGGATTTGTGTCTCTAAATCATTCTCTTTTTCTACTTATTTCTTTTCCAGCTGCCAATGAGAAATTCAACAAACATGTACTTATAACAAATGCATGATGGGTCAGTCTAGGAGCACCTTCTATTGCCAAGTTCCATGTGAAGAACTGGGTCGTGGAGGTCAACTCACCATCTTGTGGAAGGAATTCACATTCCTGTTCCTTCCATGGAACAGCCTTGGATGATGTTCAGGTGGTGTTGCAAGTAGGTACAAGGGAGAGAGTCAGCTACATGTGAAAGACAAAAGGGCAAACTTACCCAAGAGCTCTCTTCCCCATGTGCTGTGCCTGAGATCTGCCTGAGACATTTCTTATTGAATAGTGCTGTTATTTCCACAGGCTGGTGCAAGAACAGCCTAGAGCGTTACACTGTGTCTGATGACCTCTGGAGGCCAACGCAGTCCTCTAGCCATCTGTAGTGACAGCTGCAATGAATTCTGGTCTGAGTACATCATAAGTGGTAAACTGACCCGGAACAAGTCCCCATTTTCCAACGTGAGAGAAATGACAGAGGCCCTGCTAGCTTCTTAGTGATGACCTCATGATCCTAGGCTTTATAGGACAAAATTTGAAACATTTCTAAAATGACTCCCCAACCAGAGGAGTGTGCATATATCCCTTGAGAAACTGTAGCTGCAAACCATACAGTAAAATGATTTTGAATACCAAAACCAATGATAAAGTTCTTTCCAGATAGCACATATGTATGTAGATAAATACAAAAATCTGTATGGATGCATGAATATATGCATATATGATGTTTAGTCTAAGAAGAGAGAAAAAACTTGGCCCTAACTCGGGGAGTTTCATTTGATCGGCCTGCAACTGTAACAGATGGTCAGGAATTCAGGTAGCTCAGAAACCAGGCTATCCAAACTTAACTTTCAGTGCCACTGTTTGGTTTTAGTAGACGTGCTGCTGAAGTGAGCACAGCTTACAGTGCTATCAACTCCTGCTGTGTCACTGCAGCTCATCGCTACAGTTCTCTGATCCCCAAATTCACCATCTGGAAATAGTATCATAACAGTGCCTGTATCATCAGGCTGTCGCAAATTTGCAATAACCTTCCTCTTCTTCTCCTTCCCTTACACACACACAACCCCCCCCCCCCCCCCCACCAAACACACACAGATTAGGGACAGGCAAAAGGAAATCCTGGAGCCTATGGAAATGTATCATGGAATAATAAAATAAATTAATTTAAAAATGCTCCAATTTCAGAGATCAGAATACAAAATGAACACAAAAAAATGTAGGAAGGGCTCTAATGCTCTTCATTACTATGTTATGCTAGAAAAATCCTGATATTATGCAGAAGTGACATTATGTTTCTAATAACAAGAAACAACATTTCTCATGCCCCCAGTAGCCAACCCGATTTTGAGAAAAGGCCTATGTTACATTAACAGGTTAGAGTAGAAGTCCCATTGAGTTGCTCAGTAAAGAGCCTTTAATATTCCACACAGAATATAGAGCAACATGTTTTGGAGTTAATGAACCTAGACACTCAGACTGAGGTGTGGCTTGGAGAGCAGCGTTCCTTGCTTGATACTCCAGAGTAAATTAGCATTAAGTTCTCTGTCGTGAAACCGATTTTGTAAGGCATTAGACCTTTCTCTAATTATGGCTATAAATATAGATAATCAAATAGTTTTGAGTACTCAAATCAATTTTACTGTTTATGCTCTTGCCATGTTATATATTTAGCTGTTGACTTTTAACTTGAAGACATAAGTACCTAGTGAAAAATATCCTTAGAACACTAATTATGTTGTCAGGGGGAATGGCAATAAATGTTGCCTCTAGGAGAGTTAAGAAGGACCAAAAAGGGTATGATTGTTTGACCAACTAAGACGTGATATAATGGAGAACCTATGGTTTCACTTCATAAAATAGATGCCAAGTGCTATTCTGTGGCTACTTTCAATAGTGTCATCCCTGTAATAAAGGTTCTTAAAATTGCTTGGTTGCATATGCAGACCTGGAGTTCAGACAGCCCCTCCCAACATGAACTGGGATTTGCCTACTTGGCTTGTGTGGGGAGATATGAATGGGCTTACAGAGAAAGCTGAATTCCCTTACCCAACCAAAAGCATAGATGAGGTCTGAAGACAAGCTCACACACTTGGTGGCAGGCAGTGTAAGGAATGCAGGCCTGCTTACGAAGGTCCTGTTCTATTTATATATCAGAGACAGAAAGTAATCTTGCCCCTAAGAAAGATGTAGGCCTGTGAATTATCAGAGTAATTGCCCTTCTTTTTTGAGGAGGATCTAGACAGGATAGAGAGATGGAGAAAAGAGTTCTAATACTCCACGCATGAGACTACAAGGCTTTCTGAGTCCCTCACCAACCTTTCTTTCTCTGAGTTCATGGTTCTCTTTGCTTTCTCATGTTTTCATGTACAACTATTTATTGAATACTTTTGGCCAGTTACACATCCAGCTGGCAGCTTGGTCTCTTGGTATACATGACAGTATGCAAATGAGTGGGTCACAGAGTTAAATTAAGCAAAGTAGCTCCTGGATTTGGGGAGAAAAAGTAATGTTGCACGAGACTTGCTAAGGTTTCTGGTAAACACTGAGGATTTCAACCCTTCCTCAGAGGATCCCCATGGAGATGGGTTAAGCAGAATTCTCTCTACAAATCAACTAAGATTGACACTGGTTAAGTGACTTGCCCAAGGTCACACAGCCTACAGGAATAGACAGGGATTATAATCTACATCTCAGAGACTTGGGATCTTCCTAAGATGCAGCACCTTTCAGGTCTTGATGTATTTCCAGACTTATCTAGTGGAGAAAGAATAAAAGCCCACCCTAAGGTCCCTGTGAATGGCTCTGCCCAGTTGTCCCCTGTCTCTCCCACTCCCACTCTCCCTGCCCACCACTCCTCCCCTACCAGCACTTTGCAAAAATGTGTTCTCTTCCTTAAATTGTTGGTGCCACTGAGTGATGCATTTCTAAAGAGGGCAGAGCGTCTCAGGCAGCACCCAGAGAGCCAGGGCAACGGACAGGTGCCTGTGGCTTCTAGTAGAGGAAACTCAAACTACTCCCCTGTGTAACCAGGAGCTCAGAAAGTATCAAATATTTTGTCTTCTACCTCTTCACATCTGGAATTTTCCAAAGTAGGTTTTTAAGAGACACTTAAGATCAGGGAACTTATGTTCAGATAGGTCTGAGAAATGCTGCCCTGTAGTGACTTCATGGTGTTCATTAGCATACAGATGGACCAGAGAAGCTCTGCTACAAAAATCAAATGCTCTTTGTTTGACCAAGGCCATTTCCACTAACCATTATGCTATCTGGAATGCCCTTCCCACTTACTCCTGAGAAGGAAAATCCTACTCATCTTCCAAAGTCAAGTTTTAAAAACATAGATTTTTAGGCCATGCCCAGCACAAAGCACTTTAGGCACCTTCTTAAGTAGCTATTTCTACTTACGTAGCAAGTTCTAGCTAATTGTACTACTCAATCAGCCCCTACTTTGGGGAACTTTTTTCCTAGTAGGGTCTCAAATTTGAGTCTAGGTTAGCAATTCTGCTGATTCAATAATCCTGGGACCAAAATATAATCAGACTGGGTAAATTAGCTTGTATTGACCTGGCATGATAGCCTGCTGGCTAAATCCTTGCCTCACACATCCAGGATCCCATATGGGTGCTGGTTCATGTCCCGGCTGCTCCACTTCCCATCCAGTCCCTTGCCTGTGTCCTGGGAGAGCACTCAATAATGGCCCAAAGCCTTGGGACCCTGCACCCATGTGGGAGACACAGAGGAGACTCCTGGCTCCTGGTTTCAGACAGCTCAGGATTGGCCATTGGAAGAGTGAACCAGCAGATGGATGATCTTTCTCTGTCTCTCCTCTCTGTATGTCTACCTTTCCAACAACAACAACAAAAAACTTTTTAAAAAATTAGCTTGTATTAAAAACAATCTATATAAATCGTTTTCTACATGTAATGATATTTTATACCGAGACAGGTTTAAATAAGTGTTTCTTGAACCGCAATCTGATTTTAGGTCTTAATTCTATAGCTTCTTTAGTGTCCTGGACAGTTGCAGCAGTAAGTGGAAGTAGCCACACTAGGCAACCTGGTAGGATAGATGAATCCAGGGTCTCATCAGAATCTAATCCAGGGCCAGTTTCCCTGAGTTTGCCTCTTTCTAAAGCTCTTACAATCTGGTCTGGTAGAATCATTTCTAGTCATAAATGATGAATGTGGATTTGCAAGGGAGGGGGAGTGACATTCTGCTACCCCCATGAAACCAATAATCAACATTTTTTAAGCATTGGTTACATTAACAGAGGAAAAAAAATGTACACAAGAATTTCTTTAACAGGTTTTCTGCATTTATAATAAATTCCACTGTGATGTTCTTTAAGAGATGCTAGCTAAAACCATGGATATAACTGGAAAGTACTGCCAAGAAATTAATATTAATGATGTTCTGCAAAAAAAAAAATCCAAGACTTCCAAAAAAGCACCATGGTAAACTCAGAAGCTTAAGCAGTAACAATACATATATGTTCATAGAAAGTAGTATGTTCACATTGTTACTCCTCCTGTTGTAAGGAATAGTGGGCTATAGCCTAAAGTAGGTATATGCTTTCTCAACCAAATGTTTTATTAGCCTTCTATCTTGTTAGGCACTTTCAGATTTCACAATTAAGCACAGCAGGGACACTGGCATTCCCCTGTGTGGGTTTGTGCATTATCTACAAGAGGGAAGTTACTGACAGGGGATTACGGAAACAAACCCTTGCAACCTCCTCTCACAAGGCAAATGCATGTGCTTGTCTCTTGCTTCTGGGCAGCCTATCCAAGCTTGATTATCCATCTCACACAGATCAACCTTGACCAACTGGAACTCATTCCCATGCTGGAAACCAAGACTCCTGCCGCACTGCTGGGCAGCATCAGAATGGCACCCTCACAGTGGTTGGTGGCTTTGTGACCTGGACAGTAATTCCCACCAGGTTTGGCAAAATCATGAAGCTACAGGGTCAGATGGAGACTTTTTGGGAGAACCCAACTGTTGAGTAGGATACATGCTGACTGAGCTGTTTGCTCTCCCAGCCAATCTGGAACACTATAGTTCACTCAGGAGAGAAAGGCAGGTGGGTTATTTCACCAACAGGCTCGGGGAAACATGGACACAGGACTAGAGTTCCTGGAAACCCCATTCTGGCCTCCTCAGAACTATTTATTGACTTGTTCTGCTCAAGTAGTGTTAGGGTTGGTATACTATTTTGGCAGGGGGCAGGGAGAGTAGTGAATATTAAGTGTTCCAACCTGGATAAGTGATACTTTGTCCTGAAAGAATCTGCATTTCAAATGATGAGACTTTTCTATGGTTACCATCACTGCTAACCAGTAACCAGTAACATTATTAAAAGATAGGACAGGACTTTGGCTTTCTCCCCACCTCTGCACTTTGCTTCAGATCACCCACTCTCTCCTAGAGGAGTTTTTTTTTTTTTTTTTTTTGCTGGCGTTTAAGGCAGGTGACCTTATTCAAAGCTGCACCTAATCAAGTGTTTTGTGTTCCTTGGGCCAAATTTCCTCTCTCATTTAATGTCTTTTAGGGTCAGTGAGATTCAAAATATGAAATGAAGCACAGATTTTAACATGGTGACCACAAGGAATGGTTAAGATGGTCTGCATTGCTATAAATGGAGTTTTCTTAACTCCTTGTGCACATTGAATGGCTCCAACGTATAACAAACACTCCAATCCCAGGCATTCCCAAGTGCATATCCATCAAATCCAAACTTTAAACTTGAGTAAATATATCTGTCTTACAAAATCCAAGGTATTTATTACAGGGATCACCCACTTCAGGAATTTAAACAATGTTCAGACCAAGGAAAAATTCCTTACCAGGGGTTTTAAACTCCATTTCCCATCTCTCCAGCTGGCTAGCAGAGTCTGGCATGAAAGTAAATGAACCAAGCAATTCCCATTCTTTTCTTTCTCAGTTCCTGACTCCCTAGCCTCTTTAACCCCTCTTTACCCAATCACACACATTCGTATCATTTTAAAAAAAACTGCAGTGGTTGCAAGCCAAGCCAGTGTGGGACACTTCAGGGAACTTGCAGCGGGGTGCTGAGAGCAATGCTGCACTCCCACCATCCGTTTTCACATCATACTCTGTGAAAATCAAGGCAACCAACTGAGATGAGAAGGTCCTAAAAAGGCATCTTCTTGTCTCTCAGTCTCCTATCCTGTATTCTCCCTGCCTATTCCACTCCTCTTCCCACCACCACCACAGTATCTAATAGGCTATTAATTCCAGCCATTTCAGGCTTTCTGAAGTGTGGTGTGTAAACCCCACGTGCATCAATCAGAGTGGTATGCCTAGTTATTTCAAGTATTCCCTGTTGGCACAAAGAAAGGCTGGTTTGTCCACTCCAGCCCAATCGCAGCTGAGATCCCCACTGATTAATAACTGAATGTGTAGGCTGCATATTTCTGCAGCTGGGGCAGGTGGGTCGCAGGGCCAGGCGTAGTTGAGTGATCAGAGGGAGAAGAGGAGGGGCAGGGTCTGACGCCGGGAGAGGAATGGTGGAGATGGACAGGGCCAAGGTGAAAGGAGGGAGCATTCAGGCTTCTCCCACCTCGTCACGATCAGCGTACGGGCCCTGCCTCCATGAGCTGAGCTGCCTGTTCCTTGGTGATAGCCCACAGGGGCTCGGCAACCCACGCAGCAGTCTGGTCAAACAGCTCATCGCTGCGTATCACCAGTTACAAAGTCATAATCATCTTTGCAACATTGTAAGGTTGGACAAATGATTTAAAGGTATCAGTAATGATGACTGGCCATGACTTCACTCTGAACTGGCTACATATAGGGAGATTTTGTTTTTGTTTTGTTTTGTTTCTGTCTCTCTGTGTGTAAAAGAAAAAGATGATAAAAACAGAAAACCTTAATTGGTTGGAGTGCAAAACGCCCACTGACTTTTCTGTATAAAACAAAACAAAACCAAACAAAAAACACCAAAAACAAACAAACAAAAAAACCCCATGAATGGGCCTTCAATGTATGGAACACATTTTGATATCATACTATGTATAGCTGCAATCCTACAGAGATTATGAGAGTTGTGTCTTAGAGAACGGTGCCTGAAGACAGTCCATGTGTAAATATTGTACAATGTTCAATTTACAGGTGGAGACAGATTTTTTTTCTCCTCCTGCTGTTCTTTATTTCAAATGTATGTGTACAGGGGACAGCGTGTGGCCTTTTGGTGGGACACTGAAGACATCACTTGGGACACCTGTGTCCCATTTCTGGGTTTTGAGACCTGGTTACATTCCCCAATCTGCCTTCCTTCTACTGTATATCCTGCGAGGTAGCAGTGATGGCCCAAGGACTTGGGGCCCTGCCACTCAGAGGAGAGATTTGTATTGATTTAGCTCTCAGCTTTGGCCTTGGTCAGCCCAACTGTTGCAGGCATTTGGGGAGACTCAACAAAGGGAAGACTTCTCTCCATCTGCCTGTAAAATAAAATAATTACGTATACATGTACAACCTTGAAAGAAAAAGAAAAGGTGGAGGCCAGATCAGACACAGGAAAAGAAACGACACACAGAAACATAATTAAGTCCCTCTCACTTAAGAAAATAAGGGAAGAAGGCCTACCTAAGCTTATTTGCTTTAGGGCTCATTTTTTAAAAATTTAAGTAAAAGTATCTCTCAGCCAGCCCCTACTAAATATCCCCAGGGGTAAAGCTTGGCTTCCAAATCCAGACCCGCACAATGGGGGAGGGAAAAGATGAAGAGAAGGAAGAAGGTGGAGAGGTGGGAGCAGAGATCCATCTGTCTTAATCCTCTCTCCGATTTGTGGGTAAATGAGCAGAGAGGGAGCGGACCTGGTCTAAGTATCCCCAGGGACTTCTTCAGTAAAATCTACACAGGGAACTACAGCTCGCATGCTCTAATTAGAGGATCTTTAGCAAGGCTGAGCAGCTAATCCGCATGGCAGCAGGCACCATAGCTGATGCTGAGGAAGCAGAAGGGGCCATCCCAAGGGCCCAGAGACTTAGAAGGAGGGACAATGCAAACAATGGCCTCTGGTCTGGTCAAAGAGCCTACAAATGACTCACCGAAAGGATCACTGGCATGGGAGGTTTGGAAAGCAGCTTCAACCTCTGCTCCTTCTTCCCATCCAGCTCCCACACAACACGACTGCTCTGCCCACTGTCTAGACATTACAAGTGGCATCACCCTCAGTATCCCCCTGCCAGTCTGCCAGCTGGCTGTGCGGGAGAAGCTCCCTGGAGACCTGAAGGGTTTTTAAAACCTTTGAAGGGCTGATGTCAGAGACAGAAAGCACGGACTTGCAGCTGTCTAGTCAACCTGGGGAATGGCCAAAAGGGAGGACAGGGAGATGACAGCCTTTAAGAAAGCACCATCCTGCCAGCTGCTCCAACCCCAAGGTCATGTAGTGTATTCTTGGAAGACAGTGATGGCATTGATAGTGCAACCAGCATATGGCAACTTGGCAAGTGGCACAGAGAGGCAGCAGTTCACCCGTCTGTCCCTAGGACTCAAGGGGATCAGGGAAAGGAGGTAGGAGTCTACCTTGGTGAAGAAGTACTCAGGACAGGTTGTGGAGGAGGTCAGTCAAGTAATTAACATCTGGCACTAGAATCTCTGCCGTGGGCACAAGAAATCTGCATCTTTAAATCCCCAAGCTGATAGATAGTATTTGCTGAACACCTTTCTTGCCAGCTAAGAGCTGGAGAGAGCATAGTAAGCAGACAAAAAATTCACGCCATCCCCTAGTTTACATTTTGTATGAGGAGACTGAAGTAGATGAAAGACTGCAAAAGGCTGACTTCCATGCAGAAACATCCAGCAGTGGGACATGCAGGCGTCTCAGCAAAAGACGAGTGTGTACTAGGAAGGTCAGGGTCAATCCTACAAAGTTGTTGCTGTTTAAGCCAAGATACAGAGATGCAGAAGAAATGGGGCAATCACAGTCTGCATAGGCGGGGAGTAGGTAGGACCACAGCTGAAGGACAGAGTGCATTACTGCCAGACAGCAAAGAGGCAGATTCCAGGCAGCCCTGGGAATGTTTGGAGATGAAAATCAACAGCCAGCAGATGACCAGACTCACAGGCATATGGATGCTAAGACGTGGTCCAACACTGAATCCTTAGAGCTGGCTGAGGAAATATGGATATGTTTCCAATCTGTCCTTGTGAAAGATCCAGTTTCACTATTTTGTTCATGGTCAGAGGGAAGCCGGGAGGGATGAGGCAGCTGATCCACGTGTGTAAATGGTGTTCTCGCTCTTGGCCCCCCTCTAGGGCCTCTTATCACTACCCAGCACAGTGCTTGCCAAGGGCCATGGGTGTGGTGCTGTCAGACAATAGAAGCTAAAATCACTCCAGCTGTCTGCCCCTCTCTATTGGCGCCTTCCTGAAGCAGGTTTTGCCTGACCAGCAGAATTAGGTGTCAGGTAGGGTCTTTAAGATAACATGGGATGGCAGCCAGCTAACGAAGTGCTCACACTCCTGCTCTCTCTGAGAGCCCCACAGGGTTCTGCCAGGCCCAGCAGCTCATTCCAGCAAATGCACCCCACGCTCCTGTCTCCAATTCTTTGGCAACTCTCTTCCTTTCTAATCTTGGGCTTAGCTTCAAGACTCTCCAATTGGCATCTGACATGCAGTGTGCTTGGTATCTCCTTGCCATCTCCTAGCACGTGGCAGCATTCACTACCCGCTCTTGTGCTACATGGAGGTTGTCACCTGTTTGCAGCTTCCTGGTCTTGAATTGACTGGATACAGTTCTTTCCCACATGATCTTGATATGTTACTCGGCATAATTAAGAACCAGGTAAATGAAAGAGTGAGAAGATACTTTTTACTGTCAGGGATGCAGAAAAAGGCCACTTTTCAGAGGTTTTGAGGGAAGGGGCACATCATTCTCCCTAAAGCAAAAGAGCCAGTGAAAAAATGGGTGTGTTACAGCCTGTTGCACAGGACATATGCTTTCAAAGCAGACAAGCATTAGAAATCAAGTTATATTATATTTGGGTTTCTAATTAGAGTCTCAGAGTTACATAATCACATTAAGTTCTTCCCACTCATAAAACAATAATGATGCATAACTTTCAAACTAGGGTAGAGTATAAAATAGATCATCTATATAAATACCACACATGTGACAGGAACATTGTAAGCATAAAAGAGTTGTTTATGGTTTTTGCTATTAATATCCCACAATAAGTTTAAAAGGATGCCAAGCACTAAGTTCTGGGAGGTCTTGATCAAACAGGCTAAGAGTGATCAATAACAAAGCAAAAGCAAAAAGCCTTCTTGATTTCTCTGCCAGCCCTGCCACCTGGAGTTTCCTTCTCCAGATTCAGGTGTGGGTGTTGGGGAGGAGATACAAACACGTATTTCCATCACTCGTTCCTCCACAGCTCTTCGTCCTCTAATGTGCACTGTATCTGAACAATCTGTGTGGGGTCACGCAAAGAACCAGTGCTCTGAACAATGTGACCCAGCCGTGGACAACTGCTTGTTTTAGACTTAGTCTCATGTTAAAGAGGTGCCAACATGAAATAAAGAACTTTTCCTTGGAAGTTTCCACAAAGTGAAATGCCAGGCCCCAGACTTGGGAATTTATTCTCTCTCCTGTTCACCCACACTATTTATGGACAATGAATCATATGACTCATTTACACACAACTGGAGAGGTAGTTTGGGGATAAACAACACAACTTCCTGGAAGGTGCTGGCTGCACATGGCATTGCTGTTAGAGCCATAGCCATGGACTGTGGGTTAGCAGAGGGTCTGCTGTGGCTGAAGGTGCTGTTCAGGTCAGAGTGAGAAACAAAGGCCCAGGCAGGAGACAGCATGCAAGCTCCTTCTCTAATGTAAATCTAATCCACTCACTCCACTCTCCACAGAACAAGCGCAAATATCAGGGAGCTGGAATTAAGGCAGGGTTGGGATTTCTTCTTAAGATTTATTTATTTTTATTGGAAAGACAGATTTACAGAGAGAAGGAGAGATGGAGCAAAAGATCTTCCATCCCCCTGCTGGTTTACCTTGCAACAGCTGGGGGTGAGCAGACCCTAACCTGGGAGCCAGGAAGTTTTTCTGCGTCTCCTGTGCAGATTTAGGGACCCAGGGTTTTGGCTATTCTCTGCTGCTATTCCTGGTCATAAGCAGGAAGCTGGATGGGAATTTGAGCAGCAGGACGTTAACCAGTGTCCATATAGGATGCTGGCACTTGCAGGCAGAAGATAAGCCAATTGAGCCATCACACCTGCTTCCCTCGAGTTCTCTCAAACTGGGGTTCCTAGAAAAACTCTCAGGTCATTTGCTTCCAATTTCTTTCCTGGAACTCATTCCTGCTTTCCTCTGAGACTCTTGGAGTCTGTTCTTATTTCTAGAGATGTGCATTAATGTTAGAAAACAGTACAGTGTGTATTGGGGTGGTAGGTTTGGGGCAAAGAGCTAGAGATTGCAAAAAATGAGAATTACAATATTCTAATGTGTTTCACAAAGACTTTCTTTAGATACATTCCAACACATCCTGTGTCCAACCTGTCTCCTCTTGTATTCTCAAACATGTTCCCGTATATTCTTACAGCTCTCATAGCTACTCCTAAATCCCCACTGACAGTTATCAGGTTGGGTAATTCTGTAGGGGCACAGAGCATGTCTCCCTTTTGGAATCCTTGAGTATCACTTAGTACATGGTAGAAACACAACAAGGATGAAGAAATGATTCGGTGGACATTTTCCTTAATCCTTGTTTGCTTTGGTTCTAAGGTAACATTTTACTTCCAGTTTTGTTTTCAAAGTTGGAGCAAAGCAGGTGCATAAATCCTCAATTCTCAGAGGGAGAGCAAATTCTCAGGAATGGAGTCCAAATGGAGTCTGCAATGTCTCTTTCCTGTAGCATGGCTACCACCTGATCCAGAGGGGTTGACCAGAAACACTGAGATCAACTCCCTGTAGTCTCAGCCAATTCACTGCAGGCTTAGACTTGCATTCCCTTACACTCTGTTATCTCTTCAGCTGCTTTCCTTCTCACTCCTACTGGGCACACTGCTTCATGCTTCATAAAGAAGCTAAACATACCCGAATGGAAACTTTTCAAACATTTTATTTACTCATTTTTTTTAAGAGAAAAGAAGGGAGGGATGGAGGAACAGAGTGGAAAGAAAAGAGTGTTTTTACTGATGATTTATTCCCAAATGCTGACAATGGTCCAAGAACTTAATCAAGATTTCCCATGAGGGTGGAAGAGACCTAATTAATTGAATCATCACTCACTGCATTGCCTCTTGGGGCCTGCATCGGTAGGAAGCTGGAATTGGAAGCCAGAGCTTGGACACAAGCCTAGGTATTTCCAGAGTGTGCAGGAAGCTCATGCAGTGACTTCACCACTAGGCCAAACGTCTAGGTTCGTTACCCCTGGAAAATATTTTTTCTTGCAGGGCCAAAAAAATCCCTGCCTCTGCAACTTTTTTTTTTTTTTTGAGTTGCTACCATGAAGAATATATTGCCTCTACTGGTCAATTTTTGTCACTTTTATGAAATACAAAGACTGCTTATGAAGTAAAAGAGGTCTCTTTAGACTCTTTTGAAGGGCACTGGTCCAGCTCTGGTGAGGGTCCTCTCAACTGTGTCACATCATGGCAGACAGTGAGGGTGGGAGTGTGTGTGGGAGACAGAGAAGCTGAAAGATGAAGTTTGAACTTGTTTAACAATTTGTCTTTGCCAGAACTACCAAAGGGTTGCATGGTAACTGCCATAATCCTTTCTGAGGAAGGATCTAAGGACCCCCAGTTTTCACAGTTCCCATCTCGCATCATTGTCACACTAAGTACCAAGCTTCCAAGTTGAAACTTTGAGGGATAAATGCTGTGCAAACCACAGCAACTCCTCCTCTGGCCTGGGGCCATGTCTCTAGAAAGATTCTGAATATTGTCTCATTGACTATCTTCAGGGACCACGAGTTATTCACGCTTTTTTCCCCTCATATCTCTATACACTCCCCTTTCTTTTGGATCATTTCATGTATTCAAACAGATTCTGTCATCACTCTGTTAAAAATGAAACAAGGCTTCCTTAGAAACATCTTTGCCAAGGCAGAGATCTTTCTTCTACTTCACAGTCAAAATTCTAGAAATCTTGTTTCAAGAATTCTCTGTCCATTTTCACTCCTCAGCTCCTCCAAGCAGGTCTCCTTGCCTCCAGAGAATAGCTCTGGATAGGGTGACAGATGAGACTCATTTGCACACAAATGGAGAAGCAGTCTGTGGTTAACCACAGGGGAAATGAGAGGTTATCCAAATGCCTGGATTAGCTTGGTGAGAAGTGGATTCCTTTTGAAAGGTATCAAGGTATTAATTTTGGAGGCATGCCAAATAAACATGATATAAGATGTATTAAGAATGTAAGGAGGTGACAACTCAAAGATGCCTACAAGGTTTTTAGGTAACGGTTGAAAAAATGGCATTGCCATTTTCTGAAACAAGGCCAACCCCAAGAAGTTAAATTTTGAGGAATAGCCATGTCTCCTTCTGTAGTCAAAGCTCTGGGAAAAAGGCTGCTGCTTCTCAGTAGTGCATCACTGCTATCCAAATCCCCAGTCCCCAAAGCTCTCACTGATTATTTATTTAAAGAATGAGTGCTATGGCTTGGAGACAGCTTGAGTACAACCCATAGGACTTTATGCCTTGGGAGCTTGGCCCCTATGGAGTGACATTAAGAAGTATGTGAACCCTTTGAGAGTTAAGATCTTGTGGAAAGTAATTAGTTACTCCAAAGTACTTACCTTGGAAGGAATTGATGCAGTTCTTGTGGGACCCTGGTTAATTCCTCAAGAAAAAAGTAGTGAGCTTATGCCCTCCCCAGTCTCTGGCTTCCATCTCACTCTATGATTGCTCCTGCCACTGTCAAGCCATTTGCCATGATATTTCCACCATAGCCAAGTTATGCCAACACCATGCACTAGAACCTCAAGAACAATGAGTTAAATAAAGCACACTACCTTGGATATTCCATTATCCAAGAAAAAGCATAAGAAAAAGGAACAAAACACTGAGTAAATGCCCTATTCGTAATAATATTAGCTCCAGTGAGGATATTTTCAAGTGGAAATAATGGTAAGCCTTGATACAAATTAACTGAAAAACAACAGTTTAACATCTTTTAGAATAGGAATAGGAATAGCAAGCTCTCAGGCTGATTTGTCTTTGCATCCCTCTGTCCTTTCAAGCTCAGCCTCTAATGCACCCTTGGGTTGGCACACAAAAGTTTTAGGAGTCACTTGCCACCCAACTATGAGACAGGGAAACAGCACGTCTTCTCTGTCCTTAGGACAGACTACAACTCAAAGTGACAAAACTGTCCCCACAAGCCATCCAGTACACTTCATGTATCATGGTACAAAATGGGAATGCAATTTCTTCCTGAGCCAATCAAAGGAAAGGAAATATATCGAAGCCACTCAGACTCATCTCTGCAGCTGGTAGAGGTCCCCATGCGCTGGCTGCAGGAAAGTGAGAATCCCTGAATGAAGTCTGCATTCTGTTTCACTGGAAGGACAGCATTGGTGCTTGTATGAAATAAATATCATCATGCTGACAAAATGCCTCAAACAATGAAAAAAAAGGCAGTCTTACCAACATGTTATGTGGGTTCTAAACGTGCTTGTACAAAAGCAAAACACCAAACAAAACCGAATCAAACAAGAGAGAATGAATGCAAGAATGTCCATTGAGCAAAATGTTACATTAGTCTTCCAATTGATTAATAACAGAAAATCACAAAATGTTTCTTTGGTAAATTTAAGATAGCATATGGAAATAGTTACAACTTTCCGATTAAAATTATTTCATGGACATTTCTTGAATACTAAGCACAAAGATTCAATTTTAAAACAGAAAAGGGTTAATCAGTATGTGTACAATTTATCCTAATTCATCAAGAGGCAGAAGGGAGAAAGACATCAAAAGCTGCTGAAGGCCTGTCCCATATGTCTACTGAAATGCTCTTTAGTTTTACAAAGTAGTCATTTTACCCTCATTAGACATTCCTCGTGACCACCAATATCCAATTCAACTCTCTCTTTCTGAGTATGCAGAAGGCTGCCCTCCCTATGTCCACCGAGGTTGGGTCAGGGAGTAGAAATGACATGGGTCACTTCTATGTGGGTATGAATGGCTTATTTGAGAAATTGCTTTGTGTCTCTCTCCCCTTTCCCTGCTATTAGCACTGCAAGTTTCTCATATATTACAGATGAGAGATGATAAAGCTGGAGTCCCTGAGTGCATGGAGCACAGCATCTTTCCTTGCCTACAATGGCTATACGGTGTGAGGAACATGATATGAACTTGAAAAGAATGTCTATACAATGCATGTGTGTGAGACACATACACTCATTTAACTTACATACTAAGATTGTGTGGTTGGTTTTAATAAATGTTTGTGTCTGTTTCTATCGTCCAACTGTGCACATAGAATTACTGTTTTTCTAGGATATGCCAGGCACTGCTCTGGTCTCAGATACACAGTGGTGGCTGACCTATTAACTGGAGAGATTCCATGACTTGTCTAGGACCTCACAGTAATTAACAAGAAAGAATCAGAATTGAATACAGGCTACGTTTTATATTTCAGGAATTTACAGTTTAATGGAGGATTGAGAGAGATACATACATCTTAAACACAGTACTGAAAGATAGTATATATTTTGTCCATAAGAAGCACTTATAAATTTAAAATGTCATGGGAATTCAGGAGTGTGCTGTCACCTCTTGCAAAGGCTTCACAGGAGAGCAGACTTCACCTGAACTTCCTGGGGGTGGTGGGCAGGATTGGGACTGATGACTGTGAGGCGAAAGGTCACTTCAGAGGCTTAATATGTACAAAATGTACTGCAAGAAATGCTCAAGATGCTGTTGGCATCTGTGTGGGATGCACATTGGGAGCAGTAGGCAGTTTGGATAGAAAGACACTGTGAAACTGTGGAATGTTAGAGGCAGAAGCAACATCAGTGCTAACCCCGTTCAGGGAGGCCGAAGAACCCTAAGCGTTATCACTGGTGTTGGGCGTGACTGCACAAAGGATTCTGAAGTTCATTAGTATTCAAAGAGAAAAAAACTAATGATCAATTAACAATGATTTCTAGGGGCTCTGTAGGGAAACAGTGGAGCCCACATGTCACTCATCTGGCATTCCTATTATTGCCCAAGTCCTTCATTTCACGTTTAAGGAAACTCAGGGATCTACAGAGGCAAAGCAACTTTTCAGGGTGATTATTATCTAGCAGAGAGAACTCTTCCAAGGGTACATGGGAACACTGTGGCACAATCAGAAATATAATGGAAGGGGCATGGAAATATTCTCCTCCACACTAAGCTTTGGAGTTTGGAAGACATTAGTGCACTTGAACTACTCTGTAGGAAAGAGGAAAATTGCAAAATTTCCAGCAAGGAGATTGCATTGAAATGACACTGAGAGTGTGCTTGACGGATTGACATGTACAAAGCAGAAACCAGGCAGGGTAAAGCAAATGCCATAGGATTAGGGACTGTGAAACAGGACTTAGGGAAGTGGAAGTAAAAAGATGGATGAGTGAGATGCAACAGTGAAGGGAGAATTTCTGTGGCTACGAATAATCCTGTCCGCTCTGTTCACACACAGGGCTAGATCCTTGTTCTGGAAAGTGACATGGAAAAGAACATCTCTCTTCAGAATGCTCAGTTAATCCCATGTTTAAAAGGTCCTGAGATGCTGTCTTTGCTATTTTTCTGAATACCAAACACTCGCAGAAAACTTTAAAAATAAACCCAACATCCAAATATTTGGCCTGTATGATATCAAGTGTCCCACACAGCTGATTCACAGGCAAAAAGATGGCACACAATATTGACAGTGGTGAGGGCATTTTGCAGATTCCTCTAGAACTCTGGAAAGTTTAGGTGCATTGAGACCTTCATCCTGACACACTTATTTGAATCCTTTGGGTAAATTTAACTCACTCCACAGTGAGATGAGATAGGAAACACCCTATTTTATTCCAGTGAAATCCTAGCCTGTAGTGGTGAGGGGTCTGTATAATAGCAGCCTTATATAATAGAGAAAGGTGGTGTGTATGACAGCAATTATAATTACATGGGATGCTGACTTTCTGACAAATTTTGAAATGCGTTCTGAAGAGCATTTGTTAAGTTACAAACTGGAGAATGAAGGCATGCGATGGAACAAAAGAAAGATTATGTGACCTTGGAGGCATCTTGGTTTGGGCTTTCATCCTCACAATGGTTAACAGAATGGCAGGCACAGAGTAGGTACTCAATTGGTATCAATTTCCCTCGAATGATTCTAACACAGAGCTTCAATTCACAAGGCGACTTGACCAAGCTGTATTTAATTGGATAAAAAATCAAGTTAGGTGGGCTTTGGCACTAATTTCCCAGCACCACCTAACCAGAAAAGATGCTGAACAGGTTTGAATCCATGCCTTTTGGCTTTAAATGTAGAGTACTTTTTACTACACCATAATAATGAGCAATATATATATATACACACACACATATGCATACATATACATATATATACACATACACACACATATATAAAATATATAATATATATGTATATTTACCATTTATTAACAGGCTTCAATTTTGTCAGTGCACAGTGGATTCTACTTTCCACTGTGACTTGTATAAGAGTTGTCTCCACTGAGTACTTTTTATTGACACAGAAGGTTTATATTGAGAAAGCGATATATCATCCCGAGAAATTGATAATAATTAATAATACAAGGCCGCAAGAATAATTTGGGATCAGAGCCTATTTCCAACTTCGATGCTGGGAGGAAATGGGTCCATATCTATGGACTTTGCTTCTTTTGAATAAAGAGGCTTTAAGAACTTCCGTATTGCTGATACTGAAAGAATTGTATCCCGATTGTTTTTATTCACTTCAGCCCATTTTATTCAGTTATTCATCTAGTATTACATAGTAATCATGCATCCATTACTATGCTAAGGGGTTATGAATAATAGGTGAGATAAACAAGCCAGATAAACAATCCCCAACCTCCAAAAGCTTCCAGTTTGTATAGAAACAAACAAAATAACAATGGTTTACAGCAGAGCCTTAGAATAGACACAGTGGAGTAGTAATGCTATGAGACATGGAGGCATCTGGGACAAGGGAGTGAGGAAATAAGCAGTAGGAATCTGCAGAGAATCTGCTATCTATGCTGAGATGTAAGGAATAATCAGAAGTTAATCTGCAGAAAGGGGAGGGCAGGTGGCAAAAAGTAATTCTGGGACAGGTGAGCAACCAATGCAAAGGAGTTTGGACAGCATGGTGCGCCAGAACAGAGAGAAAAAAAAAGACAAGCCTGGAGATATAGCTGAGGCTAGACAATGCCAAATCTAAACAGTGGTCATAGTCCAAGAAAAAAAATCTGTATGTGTAGTCCTACACATTTGTATGTGTAGTCATGAGTCATTTCTGCTTGATTGTGCTCTTAGAACAATCTTCCAAAAATTGGATTGGCATCTCAGAGTGGTTACCAGTTCTCATCTGTTAAAGTACAAATATGTTGTTTCTTTAGATAAATAATCTGCGTATTTGAGAGGCAGAGAGCAAGAGAATGCAAGAGAGTGAAAGAGAATAGATCTATTGGTTTGTCCCTAAATGCCAGTAAAATTGGGTACTAGCCAAAGCCAAGAACTGGGACCTCAATCTATATCCGCGCATAGCCGGCTGGGCCAAAGTACTCAAGCAGTGATCTGCTTCCTCTCTGGACATGCATTAACATGAAGTTCAATTGTGAAGAACAGATGGGACTCAAATTCCAGCATTCCTACATATAATATGGATACCTATGTGCTATCTTTACTGCTGTGCCAAACTCCTGCCCCCTCAAGTAGGCTTCTAACAGAAAAGCAACAGGAGAGAGAAAAATTTGTTCTTTGTTCCAATTAGCTCAACCAGCAGCCTCCAGAATGGTGAGACAATACATTTCTATCATTTAAGCTTGTTTATTTTAACGGGTATGGCAGCCAAGATAAATTATTGCACATGCATACCAAATATATGTACATAAAATTAAGTTTATAATATGAACTTTAAAAATTTCAAAGGTAGAACGACAAAAGAATTCTCTCTGCTGATTTACTTTCTAAACAAGCACACCAGCTAGATATAGGCCAGGCCAATGTCACAAGCCCAAAACAATCTGGATCTCCCACGTGGGTGGCTGGTATCAAAGAACATTAGACATCATTTACTGCCCCTGAATCACAGAAAGCTGGATCAAAAGTACTCAGTAGCCAGTTCTCTACCAAGGCACTCTGACAGGGGCTGCAGGCAACCTAGGGGATAGCTTAGCCTGTTGTATCACAATGCCTGCCCCTACAGCACACATACCAACTTGGTTGCAGAATCCTGATTCTTTCCAAACTTCTTCTCACCAGTTCTGTGTACCCTTCATCTGAATGTAAAAAAGTTACCTGCCCTGTCTGTATTTGGTGGTGGACAAATGACCTAATTACTAGGCCGATCATTCTTTCTTCAGACACTGGAATGGTAGAACCAGGATGAACATCATGACAGAGCCTCATTCATAATTCTGACCAATGAACCTGCTCAATGTTTCTACTACACAAATCTGTGGCTGCTGACCTTGCATTTTTGCAAGCCTGATCACTTGGCATTCCCCTGGATTCCAAAAACTATTCCACATATTCTGCAAATTTATTTATCTCATGTTAGGAAGACATGTTTAACTTATAAACAGTTAAAAATGGTTCTTAAATTTCAATTTATGTATTTTTTCTACTTAGGTCCAAAAGTTAATAATTAAAAAAAAATTTTTAAATAGTCTCTTTGTTTAGTAGTCTTGTATTATCCTGTGTAGTTTTTATACACTTACTAATCATTTAATAAATGGCTGCAAAGCACATGGTGTATTTTAGTTACTGTGTTAAATGATTTCAATAGCATGTTTTAAGATGTTCTGATAGTGTGTGGGGATGAACATTTAGGCACTGGTTATTTCAGGAATTATTAAACTACGTTATATAGAGCCTCTGTATTTACAACAGCACTTCAAATTAAGTGAGTGGAAAATTTCATTTAAACTTAGATCATCTTAAATCTAAAAGCATTTATTGAGCATGAACTGCCTGTAAAGTTGCTATCAGTCAAGGTAACACAGAGAGGGGAATAAAGGGAGGACAGTGTTTCCACAAGGCACTGAAGATGTACTGAACACACAAACAGAAAAACTTCTCCACTGAACACCAACTTAAGAACATGAAAGTGACCGTGTTAAAAGTTTGTACAGACAACGGTGTAGCCTCAGCATGGTGTCACTGGAGGTGGAGAGTGATAAGACAAAAGCTGGGACTATGGAGACCATGGCCTATGGAACTGTATCATAAAACGATAATAAAAGTATAATATATATATATAAAGAAAGTGGCCCTGCTGTGGCATAGAGGGTCAAGCTGCCACCTGGAATGCTGGTATCCCATGTAGGTGCCAGTTTATATGCTGGCTACTTCATTTTCAATATAGCTTCCTGAATGGCTTGGGAAGAAAAGCAAATGATGGCCCAAGTGCTCTTGGCTAGGCCTAGTCCAGGACTGCCTATTGAGGCCATTAGGGAAGTGAACTAGTGAATGGAGGATTTGTCTCTCTCCCTCTTTCTGTAACTCTTTCAGATAAATAAATGGATAGGTATATAAATGAATCTTTCTCCCCCAAAAAGTGAGAAAGTTTATTCTGAATTCTTTTACCTCTGAAGACTCCACCACAGGAAAACCTGTTGTGTATGCCATGCTAAGCACTTAAATGCCTTAACTCTTTAATCCTCACAGCAGAACACTGAGGTGGGCACTGTTATAATCTTCATTATACAGAAAAGGACAGACTGAATGAGATTAAAAAATATTTCACATCCATCATACTCCTTCAACTGGTATCCAAATCGTCTTCATTTGCCCTTTGCCACCATGAATGTCTTCGCTGTATCCTTGAACTGCTTAACAAGATAGAACTTCATATCCCAAGATTCATTGGAGTTAATTTCTAGGTTCCACATGCCACCATTTCCTGTTCTTTCCTGGGTTTAAGACTTCACTTTTCCATTCCTTCCTGACCCTCAAGGCACCAACACCATTTTACTTCCAAGCCTAGGGAGTGTGAGATTTGGTGGCACTTTACCAAAACTACTACTCTGCTCTAACGTTTCAGAATCAGCCAGTAGACAACTTTCATGGAAGCTATTGCAATAGGCTTTGATACCTCATCATTACTTGGCTCCAGGACTCACTTGACCGGGGCCAATCAACAGGGCCCATGTCTTCTAAAGGTTTCCATAAGACAAAGCTTGAGACTTTTGTCCCAATTTTGCCTGAGATTCTTTATCTCTTATAAGCATCTGTAATCAAAGTGCAATTTACTACCTTGGCCAATGAATAAACTTTTACTTTCCCACAAATTCAGTTGTAGGCATCAAGTGCTCCTCAAGTTTCCACAGCAAACAGGCAGCTGAGTGTTATGAGAAAAAAGAAAAGGAGACAGAGAGAATGAGAACAAGCTATCTGGCTACAAGGAAAACCAGCGTAACAAGGACCACACTGATCCTGCCTTGGTTTCTAAGTTGCTTGCACAGTTTGTAATTTTTATCATTTACCTTTCTCTCCACTACACCAATTCCTAGGGGAGGGTTCATTTTTTATTCATGCTGAAAGTTTACCATCAATCATCCTCTTAAAGAGCTTGCCAGAAACTTGGACAGAGCCTCATAATAAAATTGCAGAGACAGAGGACTAATTGATTTCTATAAATAATGTTTAGCTGTAAAGATATGAAAGGTGGTTAGAACCACATGTATTAATCTCCGTCTTGCTCCATCTATGTCTGCAAAAGCAGACCATACCTTGACAAAGTATCCTGGCTATTTTGCCCTGAAAACACACAGCAGGAGATTAACACCAGATGGCCCAGCCCTCCGCCTCCCTGCCCTGCCCTCCTGCACCACCCCCACCTCTTCTAGCCAGATCCTCTAATTACTCCTCCCGCCTTCCTTCCTAGTCTATATCCTACAGTTTTAAAACTCTATTTCCATTACCTGCTCTGACAGCATGCAGAGAAGTTGCCAGTCCCGGACTTCTCTTTGTGGCCTACCTTTCTGTCAACAAACATGGAACTGAAACCCCAATGCAAAAGCATTGAATCAGATTCCAAGACTGACCAGGTTAAGGAAAACAGTGACTACCATAGCCAAAGTATTATAGTGTGCGTGCCTTGCAAAAGGGAGGGGAGAGGTTCAAGTGCACTCTGATGGACACGCTCGTGCACTGCTATCTTCAGTCACATCACATAAAATCTGAACCAGTTACTACACAACAAGTTCATGCAAAAAAAAAAAAGTACAGCTAAGAACATACATGCTGGCTGGAGAAAAAACAATTCTGTACATTTATACATCTATTTATGTTTTAATTCATTTTATTGGAAAGGCAGACTGATAAAGAGGAGAGACAGAAAGATCTTCTGTCCGCTGATTCATTCCCCAAGTTGCCACAGCGGTCAGAGCTGAACTTATCCGAAACCAGGAGCCAAGAGCCTCCTGGGTATCCTTACATGGTTGCAGGGTCCCAGGGGTCATCCTCCACTGCTTTCCCAGGCCATGAGCTGACAAGCAGATGGAAGTGGAGCAGCTGGGACATGAACTGGCGCCTATATGGGATGCTGGCTTTGATAGATGGAAGATCAGCCGTGTGAACCCTTATTTAAGAGAGCTGTTGAGAGCTCTCAGAAACATGATTCGTCCAAGCCAACTGTAATATGACAAAACATGGGGCAACAAGAGATAGTGCTGAAGCTACATGGTAGATGTTCAGTTTCAGCTTATGATGGTTAGACCAAGGGTGATTCATAATGACTCTGCTTTGGCTAGTACAGCCCATCAGCTGGTTTTGCTGACTACTAAGCACAAAATAAGATGTTGCATTTAGCTTTGGGTGTCAATTTTTGGCTATAGATCAAATACAGGATAAATTAATGTCTTTACTGGGGATACAGGAACTAGACAGAATTCAACAAAACTTTCCTTCTTTTGCCTATAATTTTCCTACGTAGTGGTAGATATTTTCCATAAATAAGAGTATTAGGGAATCTATAATGAAATAGCCCAAGGAACACACTGTCAAAAACTAATTTCTCACTCATTTGCTTCTGATATCACTAAATATATTTGGTGAATATTATATTTGAAATATAGTCTTAAGTGTAAAAGCTTGCACAGATATCCTCGTTTATATATGAATCAGATAAAACTTCCTCTAAATTTTTATTTGAGGAGAAGATGCATCCTTCATTTCATAATTTTAAGTCTCAATAAAGTTAACCACACTTGTAAAAAAAAGTCACTTATGTTTTGCCTGGGTTCCTATAATCTTCCTGTTCCCCCCATGCTGTTTGTCTGTCTTATCCCTTGAAATTGCCTACTCCATTTTTATCAGTTTCTTACTTTGATTGTAGATCTTCTGTTTTCACTTAGAGCTCCCAGTAGCTACCTGTTCTGATACTAGACAGCAGGTGTTTTTTTTTTTTCTGGCACTTTCTCATCTTTTCATTAATCATTTCTACAAAGGACGTAACCTTCTCTGAGCATCAGCACAGAACAAGACAAAGTAAAGAACACAGCTGAGCACTAAATATGTTCTTTTTCTATTTTAAAAGGTTTCAGGTAGAGAAAACAACTCTGTGTTGAAATTGAACTATCACGCCTCTTGATCTCATAATTATTGGACCACTTCTAGGAATTAGAAGTCCCTTGGGGTGTAAATGACAATTGATCCATCTATGAGTGAGCCAGTGGTCTTAAGGACCTGCATGACTGATTTAACCTCTAAGTCTGGTGGCTAACGCACTCCAAGCAAGCAAAAAGGAGAACATCTGTTCATTGGATCAGAGAAAGGAATCTACTGGTCTGCAACAGCATGCTCAATGGGTCTGGTGGATTATTCAGCATTCCAAAAAAGCTGGGGTGTTCTCCATGTAGGCTGGATGGAAAGTTGAGGGTGCCAAGAAATACATGGCATTGTATTTATATTACCTGGAGCAGAAGTACTGTGTAACCCAGTTTCCACTGCTTACAGAAACAAGCTGAAGTCTGAAACTGGGGGTTGAGAGCAACACCTGAAGGTGAAGTTAATGCTTGCACTCCACACATCCAGTCAAGGGAAGCCTGAACTGCTTTCCAACCCATGGCCTTACACCTATCAATGTATCCTCAAATTCCACATTCAACTCTTGAAGTAGGTTAAGCATTACTAGTGGGGATCAAACACAGCATTAGGTCTAAAAGCATTTCAATTCCTTGTAGATGGGCCTATGCAAGTATGGTAGCAGGAACTTGCAGATCAAAGAGATTAAAGCAGACACATGGTCTTCCCTTCCTGACTGCTAGGCAGGACACCATAGTCCCCTGAAACTTCCAAATTCTTAAGCAAAGACAGGGGAGCCTTCAGTTAGGTCTGGAGTGTTTGAACCCTTGCTTCTGAAATTGATCAAATATTGTTTCTCAGTGTGTTTGAACCCTTGCCTCTGAAAAGAAGCAAATATTGCTTCCCATTGTGCTTGGGATGCCAGGACCCCGGATGCTGTCTGATACGTGTGTTCCCCACACACCCACTCAGCTGTGCACATCCAACCTCAGGTAGATAAATCAAGCTGCTGTTTTTCTTGGTCCCTGAGTCCCTCACTTTCCTCCTCAGTACCTTCAGAAAACTGTCTCAAGAGCCTGAAACAGCTGCAGGCAATGGTTTCCTCTTCCTTCTTCTGGATCAGTCACTGCATCCAGAATCCACATCTTCTGCCTTAGCTGCCCCACCCAGTCTTGTTTGGAAGACACACTGAGCGCCCATCCTTCCTAGAGGTCATGCCTAAGCTAAACAGAATAAACCCATGACAACTGAGGAAGAAGAATGTGAGTGAGGGGTTGGCAAACTTTGTTTGAAAGGACAGTGTAAATGAGTAAGTATTTTAGATGTTGTAAACTATGCAGTCGCCTTTTGCAATTATTCAACCCTGTTGCCCAGGTACCAAAGCAACCATGAATAGTATGTCCAGAAATAAAATGAACACACTTGTGTTCCAATAAAGCATTCCTTATAAAAACAGGGAACAGCTGAATTTTGTCTGTGCGCTAGAGTTTGCCAACTCCTGCACTAGAAGAAAGAATAGTGGGTCAGAGTAAAGGACTTTACTCCTGACTTTACCTCCTCCATGAACTTCATGCAAGTCATCTACTCCTTCTTTCCCACCCATTCACTGTTCCAAGGGGAACATGGCATAGAGCGGGGATTGTGAGGGACTAGCCATGGTCTTATTAAACTGCAGCCAATGATGCAACTGTCATGGGATTTGTTTTGATGATAACTGCTATCCCTGCAAACCCCTGCTGTGAGACGGCATACATTAACCCTGTTTTCATTTTCACAACTCACCAACAGAGGTACGTAACATTTCCAGATCAGGAAACACATGTCAGGGAAGTTAAATAAGAGGCTTGAGCTTCACAATGGGTGAGTCTCAAGATCAGAAATCAAGTCCAGGACTGTCTAGCCACATTCACGTTTCCCAGATATTATGTGACTTTTCAAGTTAGCTGCTTGGTTCCCAAACCTTCACAGTAACCACTTCAAGGATATGGTCTCTGAAACACTGTCCTCTGCCTAGTTCCTGGAGTATTCAAACAACACTACTGAGGTGTGCAAATATGTCCAGTGGCTCCCCATCAGTCTACTGTGACATACAAGGCCCCTATCATCTATGTCATCTCAGTACAACCTTTCTCATCTTCCCTGACTAATCACTACTTCAGCCACAGATACGATACTGTGTCTTAAACATGGGAAGCCAACTCTTATATCAAGAATATTCCACCTGTGGTTTTCCTACCTGGAGCCAGCACTAGTTTCTTTTCATTAGGTTGGCTCAATTTTCCTCGGTTAAATTAATGTCTCAGCTTAACTGACACCTCCCCTTAGAGCACTGTTCTGGCTACTCTAGCCAAAAAAAAAGAGAAAGCTCTTGGCTGTCAATAGTCATGTGTTGATTGTTGAATAAATGAAAGCAAAGATGGGTAAGAGTGTGGCTGGCTTAGGAGCAACTGCTCAGCACTTGGAAAGAGACATCCATCCCTCAGCAGTTAGCGGTCTTTGTCCCTGTCTCCTAGAAGTAAAGCTTGTCTGCCTCTAACAGAACAAATCACTGCACTACTTTATCATATTCTTAAAGCGTACTTAAAAACCAAGAGAGGTGCAAAACTCAAGTCACTCCCAAGTCTCCGAGTGTTGAGTTACACAGGCTCTGGGAAGTCATCTAGGGTTGAGCAGTCAACTTCCCACCTCTGAACAACTTCTGGCTCTTCCTTCTCCTGGGGCAGCACTCACCACAGCATTTGTGATCAGACTGACCTCCCTCTCCCAAATCTTGCTGTTCCTCAGGGCTTTGTCACTTGACGGATGGTGAGACTGAATCTGAACTCAACATGCTTAGCTGAGGACACACGGCTAGTCTGTCAAAGCTGAATCTGGAGCCAGGAGTCTTAGAATCACAAGACTGTCTGAGCGCCACACTGCAGATGATAAAGCAAGGCAGCTCAGGCGTCCCTACTCAATTGTACATTCATTGAACACTAAACATGTCCCTAGGTCTTGTGACTGGCTAGCATCTTGGGTACAGGACAAAAATAGTACAGTCCCTGTCTTCAAAACTTTCACTGAAAATGGAACACAAAAGGAAAGAATATGATTTCTGTTTCTATTGGAATGCTGACAAATAGGGTCATGCAATAAGCAGTTTCAACTCAGAGCACCTTAGAACACCTGTCTCAAAGTGTTTCAAAGGAACAAAGATAAAGGAGAAGGAAGGGAAGAGAGGAAAGGAAAATTGAATCCTGTTCTAATCACTTTCAACTTATCAGGTTTTTTTTTTTTTCTTTACTATGAGTCTTTCAGAGCTGAATTTAAATTCTCCCTCTGCCTTGACTTTAACAGCTTCTACCAGGCCCTTGGCCCAAATTTCAGTGATAAAATTCTAAATTCCTGTTGAAAATTTTGATCACTATGAACTAATTCAACAACAAACATTTTCTTCATCAACCAAAGGCATGATTGAAGCCTTCTGGACCAAGTCGGATCACTAATGGGTTCAAATACATACACAGACTACACAGCCGCAGCCTGGTTCAGCCTTTCTGAGATGACCTACAAGTTAAGCTCTCTTCCAACATTTGAATTAATCTTTTTTCCCTCCCTCACTGTGAAAGTAAAATCCAGAAAGAGAAGTGCACTGGCAGAAGTAATGCACAAGAGGTTGGCACCAACACAGAAGCAAGCAATTCTTGGTTTCCTTGTATCTCTAGAACTAAAAAGCCACGGACAAAAGAGAAACCAGAAAACCAGCTAAGATTGTGCATCTACAAACCTCTCTTTCCGTCCCTCCCAAGCTTCCACATCCCAAAAGACAGATAACTTGTGTACAGCCCCAAACACTTCCGGTTATAACTTGCCTGTGCACAGAACTGAAACCAGATTTCTCCCCATTTGACCAGAGATGCACACCAGCTTACATCTGAACTCACTCACTCTACTCCCCTTTCCTGCTCATTGAATACAAAACACTTGTCTCCCAACACTAATTATGCAGCACTACTGTTTTTCTGCTCTGGTTAAAGATGCCTCCATGAGACACACGGGGTGAGCTCTTGAGTTGAAAGAGGATGCTGGGGTGGGCAGGGGGTAGTGGTGGAGGAAAACCCCTTTGCACACATCCACACAGTCCCCGTTGCCAAGGGAACCCTGGCTTTGTCCAGCAAGGCTGAGAACGGCTGCTTTTGCACGGCCTGGCTCCAGGAGTGTCTAGATTGCTGTGCAGGGTTAAGAGCAGAGTACAGTAAAGAACTGCCCATGCTTGTGGGGTGGGAACACATGTATAGACACCGTGGTCAGATTTGAGTTTGTCCTTGTACTTCACAAGGAGATTGGATTCAAACATCTTCCTGAAACAAAACAGAGCAAGGAGAAGGAGTGAGGGAAAGGCCAAAAGGGGTGTGTTAGGGTCCCCTTCTGTGGACACTGACTCAATCAGGTAGACAATTACCTGATGCTCAGCTGAAAACTGGGCTAGCTTACCTGGACTACCAGAATGGTTGTTTTACTGAATTTTAGTGGGGGATGCAGGTGAGGCAATAGCCTTGTCTGGATATGAGTTTTCGGCTGTAGTTGGCTCCCCTTTGCAGAATGAAAGCTCCTGGGCATGGAAGGGCACACACAATGTGTGTACTTATTTTGAATCCCAATGGACAGCAGTTTGGAGAGTGTGGGTTGGACCCCAATTCCTGAGCCAGTGATCCAGAACATTCTAGGGCTCAATATAGCATCAGCTGCCTGGATGGTTGTTGCAGGAGCTGTTTGCAACACTGTGTTCATCCAGAAAATTAAAAGGATGAATACCTTGAGACAGACCCATCGAGGCTCCGAGGACAAGGCTTAGTCATGAACTCGTGAGTGGATGCTAGTGAAGTGTAGCCTTGCATACAGAGCCTATCTCCCTAGACTACGATGGCTAATTTGTCCTCTTTTTTTTTTAAAGATTATTTTTATTGCAAAGTCAGATATAGAGTAGAGAAGAGACCGAGAGCAAATTCTTCCATTTGCTGATTCACTGTCCACAGTGAATTCACTCCCCAAGCGGCTGCAATGGCTGGAGCTCAGCCAATGCAAAGCCAGGAGCCCGGAGCCTCTTCTGGGTCTCCCACGTGGGTGCAGGGTCCCAAGGCTTTAGGCCGTCCTCCACTGCTTTCCCGGGCCACAGGCAGAGGGCTGGATGGGAAGCGGGGCTTCCGGGATAGAACTGGCACCCTATGGGATCCCGGTGTGTTCGACTTTAGCCACTAAGCTAACGCACCAGGCCCTATAATTTGTCTTTTAAGGATAGAATGCATGGGAGGAATATCTAACCTAGAGACTAAGATGCTTGCTGAGATGTCTGCATTCTTTCTGGGAATGCCCAACTTCAAGTCCTAGCTCTACTCCATATTCCAGCTCCGTGCTAATGACTACTGGAGAGAGCAGGTGAAGGTTCATGTAGCTAAGTCTCTGATTCTGGCTCCAAGCTTTGGTGTGACCCAACTCTTGCCAATGTCAGCATTTGGAAATTGAGCCAGAAGATGGGAACTCCTCATCCGTGTGCCTGCTTTTCTCTCAAAAATCTAATCATTCAGGTCCGGTGCAGTAGCCTAGTGGCTGAGGTACTAGCCTTACATCTGCCGGGATCCCATATGGGTGCTTGGATCATGTCTTGGCTACTATATACCCAGCTAGCTCCCTGCTTGTGGCCTGGGAAAGCAGTTGAGGACAGCCAAGGCCTTGGGACCCTGCATCCACATGGGAGACCTGGAAGAGGCTCCTGGCTCCTGGCTTCTGATCGGTTCATCTCTGGCTGTTGCAGCTGCATGGGGAGTGAATCCATAGGTGGAGGATCTTTCTTTCTTTTACTCTGTAAATCTGCCTTTCCAATAAAAATAAATACATCATTTTAAAAAATAAATCAATCATTCAGGGGAACTCTATCCAAGTATTCTGCTATATACTACAGAAAAGTCAGTAAAAAGAACAAGTAGTTGGTACTGAACACTGAATAAGATTAATCACAGTGTTACAGTATTACATCAAACAGCACCACACACCCACACTTCTCTGCAAGATGGGCAAGCATCTGGTATTTTTTGTATTCTAAGGCTCAGGTCTGGCATCAACTGCTCTTAGAAGTTTTCAATACTATCTCCAAGCTTCCACTTCACCTTCCCAGATCTTCCTCTTAGCATCTCTCACACTCAGCCATTGCTGTCTGTGTATATACTCTCAAAGATGCTCCCATACCAGAACACCATCTCTTTGTTGAAGGTAACAGATGCCATTCTTTTTGTCAACCTCCCTAACACTCGGGAAGATCACTGTTAGCTAGCAAATGCATAACACAGAATACTCAAGAATCTGAGCATTTTGTTCGGTGTCAAAGGCACCAAGCAAGGTTTCAATCATGTTGATGGCACATAGTGCTATCTGCTTTAAGAAGCTTAACATCAGCAAACCTTGAGACCACGATGAAATAAGCATGGGCAAAAGAGGCACATTATGTTGCCCTCTGAGGTAGTCTGTGGGAGAGAAGAGGCCCCAGTTTTGTCACTGTGCCATGGAGATGTTAGACTTCTTTTTTATAAAGATTTATTTTTATTATTATTATTTTTTTTTATTGGAAAGGCGGATATACAGAGAGGAGAGACAGAGAGGAAGATCTTCCATCCGATGATTCACTCCCCAAGTGAGCCGCAACGGGCCGATACTATGCCGATCCGAAGCCAGGAGCCTCTTCCGGGTCTCCCACGCGGGTGCAGGGTCCCAAAGCTTTGGGCCGTCCTCGACTGCTTTCCCAGGCCACAAGCAGGGAGCTGGAAGGGAAGCAGGGCTGCCGGGATTAGAACCGGCGCCCATATGGGATCCCGGGCGTGCAAGGAGAGGACTTAACCACTTGCGCCACCGCGCCGGGCCCGGAGATGTTAGACTTCTTAAAGCAGATAGGTTTGCATCAGCGAAGGAGCTGGGCCTGTCAGAAAAGCACTTTTGGGGGAAATAAAAGTAGGGGCTATGACAAAAAAATAACATAAATTGTTAAGATGAAGGACCTGGTCTTGAATATTGCTTAAGCTGATTGCAGTAAGTACAGCTGAGGCACTGAAGTTATGTGTTTAATGGATGAACACAGTCTCCCAGTAGTGCTGTCTGCCAGGTTACAGCTGTGAAATCTCAGGAGCCCATACCTGCAGACAGGCCCTGTTAGCTTGCGGAGCACATGCTTATTTCTTCCTGTCAATAGCACCTACAGAAGTTAAGAGCACACTACATCATGGCAGAAGGACTAGAAATAGCTCCTTTCAGGTATTTTTCCTATTCTTTATAGCTGCTTCTGTTTAACAAAATGACTGATGTAAATTCATCCAAACCCATTGTCAAAATGCCTGTAACAACTGGCACATGGCTATAAAAAGCAATATTTTAGACATTCTTATCATTTGAGTGTACCTGGGCTTGATTTTCACTTTACTCGCTGTAGGAGATGCCAACGCACTATTTTGCATGGCTAGCAGTCTTTACCAAGGGAAGATTCCAATGGAAGAGAGTGCTTTCATGGCATCTTCCTCCTAAAAGCAGATCTGAAAGAATGGGCTCCAAGGAAAGCAATGGCATACTCATGGTTTCTTGTCATCTGAGGGTCCCAAATAAGACTGGGCCCCAGAAGTGCTTACATACTGAGAAAGCAGACCAAGTCTGAAAACGTCATGCCCCAGCCTCCCGAGTGGACCCCCATAACCCAAGATCCCTCTCCCTCTCTGCCTGCTTCTCATCCTTGACCCAGAGTGATCTCTCAAGGCTGTCCACACCATCTGACCATGCCACTCCTCAGACTGAAACGCTGCCTTAAGTGTGAGCCCAGTCCCTCCAGCTGCTTCTGCTCTGTCCCTTGCATTCTTGCATCACCTCCAGTCGTGGCACCAGCTTCTCATATCCTTTCCAACATGGGCAGGCTGGCTTTTTCATTTTCTATTCTTTCTCAGTGCATTTTCCTCTACCATAATGTGACTCAAGTAATGGAAACGTCACTGGGGTCCCCTGAATCAGCTAGTGACATCACTGCTGGTGCCAACGGACTGCTACAGAGATGTCATGAAGTTTTTGGTGGAAGGGAGGCTAACCAGGGATTATGCTTTACTACAGTGATAAGAAAGGACACCACCTGTGTGATTAGCACCCAGCATGAAATGCTGAGCATTCAAGAGACAGACACATACAGGGAAGAGGAGCAAATTAGTATTAGTTGCTCCTGTCACCTAAGGGAATTCATACTTCTGGATATTAACTAAACTTTATGTAAGAAATATCATGGCTAAATACCTGTAAGGCCAGTTATGACAGACAAATGAATGGAGCAGGCTTTTTATGAGACAATGGGGGATAGTGGAGATTGTGGTAACACAAGGACAACATGAGATACGTACAGGGAAAAGCAGTGCCCTGGCTCCAACTGCCTACTGACATGTGAGATTATAATCCACATTTGCCAAAAGAAGATGGAAACATGTGAACTTTCTAAAAAAAAAAAAAAAGAATCAAAATGTTAGCAAGCATCAAGTAGTTCTAAGAAAATGCATCATGAGCTGTGCACAGTTCATGGACCGCTACACTGTGATTCTGCTCTACATGGACTTTTCGGAGGGTGCACATAGGCAATTTCAGGCAAGGGTATGTAGTTGTCATCAATAATTCAGACCCTAAAACCAGTTCAAAACCATCCAGAGGATGATGGGTAGAGCCATAGAGGATCTCCGAGTACTACACTTAACAAGAGAAGGTACTGCAGGAATAGATTCAGAATAGAAAATGGGTCAGTAATAATAGCGATGATAATAATGTAATACTTGATCCCTCCTTAGGAGCTGTGGTTTTGCTCACAGTGGTGACAGGGTTCGCAAAGTCTTCCTTTTAACCCTAGGAACTGGACAGCTCTGAAGCAGAATGCTCTATGTCATTTATAGTACAAGAAGGTTAGACTGGTGTAGAGGTGGAAGGGGGTGGCACACGGCAAACAGGATTGCCATGCCAGCAGCAGAAACATGTGTTTCAATGCTGCTGTTTTTACTCACATGTGTTAAGAATACCTGCTTCAGTTCTTAGCACAAACTCCTTTAGAGAGGGGCTGGCAGTAGTGAACGTCCCTCCTCTCCTCCCTCCACATCCTGCTGTGGGGATCTTTCTTCATCATCACTACTTGTAGACTTTGTAGAACAATAGTTGGCAGAATATGAATCGTAACTAAAAGGGAAGAGTTGAATTTGACACCCAAAGGCAAGGTCTTGGGAGGTACAGCCACAGGGTCACAACCATTAAAAAGGAGCTTGTCCATGATGGACAAATTTTTGAAAGTCAAGAGAAGTGTCTCCTCAATGGGCTGGAGGCAAGGCAGCCATTGAATGGAATCAGGATTTCTGCAAATGACCTGTTCCTATTTAAACAACCACAATTCTTACCTGGATGCTCAACATACCAGATTCCTAGGGCACTCTATGGTCTGCTCCTGCCCATCTGTCCCAAGCACTATCTCCATTATGTCGTCTCCTTCCTTATTCTTTATTATCTCAATGTAAAATACTTAAGCCTAACCTTAATACACTTCTTCCTCCAATTGCCTCTGTGTAGATTCTTTCCAGTTACCTATAAGGCTCAGAAAGAGTATAAACTACATGGACCCAAGTTTACATATGGCTCTGTAATGGACTCCTGGTGTGACCTGAAAAAATTATATAACCTGCCTTGTTTTCAGTTGCCTCATCTTAAAATCAGGACAATGCCTGCTTTACAAGGAGGTTGGTGGAATTACATAAACTAATGGTGGCTACCCCATTGTAAGTATTTTTAAAAATGTTTGCAGTCAGTAACATTATTCACTACGATGCTACATTAGAAGAACATGAAAGGATGTTTGCATCTGTCAGCAGCATGGCAGAAATATTCAAAGACTCTGGTACAAGCTAAATAAATATGGAAATTTACAGTTAGGTATTCTGTGGTACAAAGGACATTTTTAAAACTTACTGAAAGATGAAAGCCCAATGCTACTGAGTTCTAGCACCCTCCTTCACCTGAAATATTCTAGCAATGTTACGCCTACTTTCTCCAGCAAGAAATGCAATTCTGATTAAACAAAGTATCTATAAATCCCCTGTGAACAGCTGGGACATTGTGCCTGATCTTACAGATTACACATGACATGGATTCTGATCACCTTCTGTTTTTGCAGGGTAAAACTATGATGGAAAGAGAGCATAATAGTGGTCCAAGGCGAAACAGATCTGAAGGCGAATATTGATACTTCCAAAATCCTGCGGGACTGTGACCAGGGTCTCAATCCCTCTAAGCCCCCATACCTTACCTGGGAAGTCAGGAGGATGATACCTCCTCACCCATCTGTGCAGGAAATATCAGATTCTTCTTCAAGGGTCTCACTTATTTAAATGGTGCCAACAGCAGCAGCAGCCATGGCGTAGTACCAGTGACAGCTGCAGTGCCTTTCATTATCTTGTTTCACAGGTGGACTCTAAAGATCACATTTTTTCAGAAGGCTCAACTCCTCCTGATACTAACCAATGCTTTATTATACATCCTCTTAGCAAATGGAATCTTAAGATCAATTTGACAGCTTCAAAGAATCATCTCCGCATTGGGAAGCCTTGCTTTTGGATTCTAGTTTCTACACCAAGTAGCTGTGTTAACAGACAAGCTGCAATGTCTTAATTTGTAAAGAAGCAACCTGATCCTTCCTCCTGCAGAGGACTCAGTAAGACAGTGCTACAAAGCACGCAGAACAGGTTCTGGTGAAAATATAGATGCCAGCAGAGGTTAGCTGCACTTATGCTAGAAAATGCATGCAGCAGAAGGAAATTTGGATCCCACCTGACACAAGTGACAGGCACCCCCTGTTTTAACGTCCAGGATTGGAATTCATATCAATGCTCATATTCCAGGACTCTTGAGACGATGATATGATCTTATACAGAGGCCTTGAAAAATGAAAAATCCTCATTTTTCACATCTACTGGCAAAGCGTTATTATTATTATTATTGTACTCCTTCCATTTAGGTCTGTCGGGAAGCCCCTTGAAGGCAGGAGTGGATTCTTTAATTTCATGACCTGGTTTCTGATTTCTGCTGCCTGTTCAGCGCACACTTGGTACTTGTTATCGCCCATGCCTACCTTATAGAACATGCTGAATTAAAGTTTTACAAAGTCCTACCCCTAATGTGTGGGCAGTGCTCCTGCCAAGACAAAGACTCAGCTGCTACTACGAGGGCCTGATGCTGCCCCAAGCATAGGGGAAAGATTAAGAATTTGTAATAAATGTTCTCCAGGCAGGGAGGGGAAAAAATCACCTCACACTCTTGTGGCTTTTAGAAAAAAAATTAAAAAGTAAGAGTGAAAAAGGAGGAAAAGAAAACCCTGAGCTTTAAACAAGTGGCCAGGTTGTTTGTCATCTGTAAAATGAGGCGATGGAAAAGCACGGAGGGCCATGGTCCACAGGTCTTGCTGCAGGGATCCGTGCCTCAGACATCTGCTCCAAGGCTCCTGAGCTGTCCATCTGTGAAATCTTTTTCTTTAACAAAAACAGAGAACTCTCACTGGACTGAAGTTTCCCACCTGGCTCAGGATTTTCAAACCTGGCCTAGGTGGTCCCTAAGTAAATATTTTCATCCTTACTCATACCCCTCCTCCTGAAGGGGAAAAAAAAAAACACATCTCTTTTCGCAGCTAGAGAAGAAAGCACCCAAACCAAACAACAGGTTATTTGCACCACTGGAACCCTCATTCCAGGGACTCCCAGGAGGGCATGTGGTTTAAATCAGAGTGTCTCGGCTACTTGTCCATCTTCTAGATGGGTCTGGTGAACATGGACCACAGAGAAGTTTGGATGCATGCCAAGCACTGTAGTGCCTGTGAAGATTGGCAACGGGCTCTCCCCAATACTCAATAGTTCTAGAAAGAGGCTTTCATAAAAAAAGCCAATCAAGAAGTTTAACCTAATGTGCCAATGATGGTGCCCCCTTCCCTTCCCAATCTACTCTTCCTGATTTCTCCACTGCCAGTTCCTGTTACGGGAATCCTCCTGCTGCAGATACTCTTTGTGATCTCCCTTTCCTGCTGTGTGTGATTGAATCAGACTCAGTTGTACGTTTTCACGGCAAATACTGCAGGTGCTTCTCCAATGGTGCCAAGCATTGTACTGCACTGGGGGGATCTCAAAGAAAATACAGCTTTTGCCATCTGACAGTTCATGGTTCTTGTGAAGAAGAACAAAGTCTAAATTCCAGAAGTATCAGTTTCTTGTTGTTACAAATGCGAAGTGAGACCATCCAGGCCTGCTGAGGTCTTGGCCACACCTTCAAGTGGGCGGCACCAGCATTGCCCACCCATTTCCTAATTAAGAGACCACCAATGGGAAACATCTTACCTGTAGGTTCCCCGCCCAACAAAGAGGGGTCAAGGAATGCTTAAAACCCCAAGACCCTTCCTCAAACCTTTGGTGTCTCTCTCTCCCTCCTCTTTCAAGAGGCACCCCACCTCCCGGCTTCTTTTCCGGAGGTGCTTCCCCTTCCTTCCCTTCCCTGCTCACCTGGTCCCTTCACAAATAAACTTTTCTGTCTGCAACAGATTCCCGGCTTTTTATTTCTATACTACGCTGAGGAAAGAACCCACCAGGCATTTCTGGTAACACAAAGTATCACAAACTGATTTGTTTTGAAAAGATAAAAATGCATTCCCTCACAGTCCTAACAGCAGAAGTCTGTTAGGAAAATTCAGATGTTAGAAAGATGGGTCTGTCCTAGAGATGGAGGGAGCATTCAGTCCATGTTCTCTAGTTTCTGCTGAAGGTCTCCAGTCTTGCTACTCTTTTGCTTCTAGCAACATAATCATAACTTTGCCTGCCCTGAGTTTCTGCATCTAATGTGCCACTCTTCTCTTTTTGCAAGATGTCTTCATTTTTTGATTTGGACTCCACTGGGTTTACTTCCATCTCCTATCTACCATTGCGATCATGTTCATAGGTATTAGCTGTTAGGAAATGGACATATCCTGTAAGGGGACACAACTAATTACAACAACCAGATGTGATAAGTGCTGTAAAACCAGAAGCAAGCACAGGATGAGGTTATAGGAGAGGAGGATCATCCAACAAATCTCTGTGAGAATCAGGGAAGGGGATGAGAAGACACACTTTCCTGGGGGAGTTTTGGAAGGCAAGCCGGAGACTGCTTGTAGAAGGGCTGCATATGTGAAGACTTATTTGAAAGTGATGTTAGGGGGACAATTCCTGGTTGGCATTTCAATGTTTACAAGCAGACTCCTTGATTGCTCTCCTTATTTATATTCTACCACTACCTCCATGACCCAACAAGAAAAACCTTTGTACACTAGTGTAGGAGGACATTCTGACCCGAGAAGGTCAGCCAGGGCAAGATTACAATTGATTGGATAATATTTGCATGAGAACAACCCAAATGGCTACCTTTTGTATACCTGATTGGATATCATTTGTATAAGAACAGTTGAGTGGACAGTATGTATGAGAACACTTGGTGGAATAAACAAGACAAAAGGAGTTCCAAACAAAAGCATAGAAAGAGTTGATGGGTTTTGTGGATAAGCTCAATACTTCTCTCTTAACCCATAGGACCCTCAGTGTATAAAGTCTAATGCCACTAATAAACTTCGGCTTTGACCATCAGTCAGGGTCCACGCATGCTATTATCGGCTTCGTGCACCAAGTCCATCGCTGCGGGACAGCAACACGCTAGCTGGAATTTCAAGTATCACAACCTCTTGGCCATCAGGCATTAGTCCCCCAGCCCCCATCTTGAGCATAGAGCTACCATTTCTTCACTCCTTTTTGGTTTCCTTCTTATCATCAGAGTTTTATGTAATCAGGAAATCCCATATTGTTGTGCAATACCAAACAGACATTCAACCATGGGGCAGATGTTTGGTGTAGCAGTTACGATGACAGCTGGGATGCCTGTATTCCATATTCTGGATGTATGAGTTTGTATCTCAGCTCTGCTACAAATTTCAGCTAATGCATGGTCTAGAAGGCAAAAAGTGACGACTCAAGTAGTTCAATCCCTGCTATCTATATTGAAGACATGGATTGAACTCCTAGCTCTTGGCATCATCCTTCCCAAGCCCCGGCTTTTGTGGACGTCTGGGGAATTATTGGTTAGGAAATGTTCTTCCTTCTGCCTTTCCAAGACACAACATTTTAAGTATTATTTCATGTTATGATTGATACCTTAATAGTGTTATCTTAACATCCAAATATATACTCTGATGAATGACCAAACCTTAACCTGTGTGGAGTGACCAGAAAACATGTTCAGAGTAGGGAATCCAAAGGAATTGTATGAATGGGATATTTGGAGGGATTCAGTGTGGAAGGGAGAGGAGTTCATACAGAAAAGGTGACAGAAAGCATACTGCACAGAGTCTTATACAGCAGGCATCCTACAATATAACCCACATCAGAAAAGATGTGTTAAAACCAAACAGCCCTTGCTCACCTCAGAAAATATCTGGTACCCTTGCTAGATGTCCTGAATCTCAAGAAATTATATCTTTAGCTTTAGAAAATACGGGATAGAATGGATTGACCTGTGAAAAGTCTGAAAGACAGATAGTCTTATGGAATTTTCCAGCCACTTCAGGCATAAAGTACAGAAGAAAAAGTTCTTGTATAGTGTCCTTTGAACTTGTTTCTAGCTTATACAACGTTATGTGCCTCCAAAAGTATCTCCCATAGTGGCTCGCTTTTCATGGCATAAACTAGGCCAATAATGAACCTTGACATAAGCTTTTGAGGGTAATCTAGGGAGGAGGTTTCTAACTTGTCACTTCCTTCCACTGGATAGAATTGTCAGAGCAGTCTTTACATAGTAAGACCATAAAGTAAGCCCCAGAATCATGCTGGTTATAAAAAAGTGGGAAGATGTTATATGCACAGTATGGAGTTGGAAGATCCAGCTTGCTTTAGAGTGAAAATTCATGATTTTGTAGACCCTGAACGCCATGCTGAGCTCTCTACAGAAGCTGGGATGAGTCACAACACATGGGCGGAGATTTTGTATAGAAATACAAATGGCACTGCAACCATTTGATCAAAGAGATCTTTCCGCCTACCACACCCTGATGGATATTTTCAAACGGCTCCTTTATCCTGAACGGTGCACTACTCTGAGAACACTATAGGGACGTTTCAGGGAGCCACATCCCATGTGTTCTTGTTGCTCTTCCAAACGCATTATTTATGTGTGGCTTTGGATGGACATCAAAAGATTTGCTGAAACATTCACACCAATTCAGTTCAAAAATTCACTCTTTTGCTGGACCATTCTTCATGTGACAGCTATAGTATCCCAGCTCATTTTAGAGACACATGTCAGGTACATGACCTCCCAAAGATAAAAAATGGAGGGAAACTTGCCAGTTGCCCTCCATCCCAACTGCTTCTCCTAAAGGGCCCCAGGGTATTCAATATCAGAGGCTTGGAAAATCACCACACAACTGTCAGCAAACTGCAGGCATTGTACTGGCAAGACTAGCTTGTGGTGGCTCTGTCTAGAGACTGTGTTTCTTGTCTGCCTGCCAAGACCCACTGTCCCTGATAAATGTAGTACTTAGAGATTACAAACAAGAGAGGGGAATGGTAGCTTACAAAGAGGTTTTCTGGAGAAGATCACTGAGCCTCCGGTCCATAAAGAAACCAAAGATCAAACTGGGATGAAACAGGAGCACATCAGCGCCTCATCAGTATCTGCCTATCCCCCAAAGGTAAAGCTGGCGGTGAGGGTTGTGGCACTGCGACATTACAGGACATGACACTGACTTCAAAATGCCGTCAGTCTTTGTGGATAGTTTACAAGTGTCCTACTTGGGAGTGTAAGTGACAACATTTATTATTCAGATTATACCCATGATACACAAGGTATATGGTCAGCATAGCAAAAGAGACGTCTCCCAATGTGAAACAGAGAAAATACAAGTGTTTATTGAATGTATTACATAGTATTTACTTCCCCTGAGTGCTCTAACTGAATGTTATCTCATTAAATAATTCCTATGGTCCTATGGTGCAAGTATTTTCAGCATACATTTTTTTCATGTAGAAACTGAAACAGAGGTTGAATAGTCTGTTTAAGGTCATCCCAAAAAGTAAGTGGGGGCCTGGCGGCGTGGCCTAGTGGCTAAAGTCCTCACCTTGAACGCCCCAGGATCCCATATGGGCGCCGGTTCTAATCCCGGCAGCTCCACTTCCCATCCAGCTCCCTGCTTGTGGCCTGGGAAAGCAGTCAAGGACGGCCCAAAGCTTTGGGACCCTGTACCCACATGGGAGACCCAGAAGAAGTTCCTGGATCCTGGCTTCTGATTGGCATAGCATCGGCCGTTGCGCTCACTTGGGGAGTGAATCATCGGAGGGAAGATCTTCCTCTCTGTCTCTCCTCCTCTCTGTGTATCTGACTTTCCAATAAATAAATAAATCTTTTTTTAAAAAAAAGTAAGTGGGATTCAAAACCTCATGGGTTGGGCCCACTGTGATGGCCTAGTGGTTAAATCTTTGCCTTGCATCTGCCAGGATCCTATATGGATACCAGTTTGTGTCCTGGCTGCTCCACTTCCAATCCAGTTCTCTGCTTATTGCTTGGGAATGCAATAGAGGATGGCCCAAAGCCTTGGGATCCTACACCCACACGGGAAACCCAAAAGAAGTTCCTGGCTCCTGGCTTCAGATGGGCTCAGCTCTGGCTATTGAAATCACCTGAGGAGTGAACCAGAAGGAAAAAAGGTCTTTCTGACTCTCCTCTCCATAAATCTGTCTTTCCAATAAATATAAGTAGAATCTTAAAAATATTCACTTCATGGGTGCAAAACAACTTTGATTAATTTTGAAAGTGAAACGATAGGAATATCTTTCAACTGGGAGACTGACAGGCCACTGAGGAAGCAGTGACTTGCTAAAAGAGCTATGTTCCTCATTTCAGTTGACTTAAGGGCAAAATGAAAGGTCTCTTAGAAAGAGGTGGAGAAAGGGGTTGAAACACTACACGATGATTTTGAGAACCTTTGGCTTAGGTCTGCACTATGGAAATGGAGATGAATGGACAAATTCACAGCTATCTATAATGGAGGCACTGACAGAAACTGATGACTAAATGAGTATGAGAGAAAAAAATAACGTGGAAAATAACATGGAAAGCCAAGACCTTTCCCCAGTTTTGACCTATAACATGGTGATGCCAGTGTAGGAATTAGGGAAGCCAAGGGAAACCATGGGCTTTACAAAGATCAGTGATATTGCAGACATTCTGCGTTTGAGATGACTATAGGTCCTCCAAATGCTAGTGGCCACTAAGTCTTTGCTGAAGTGGGACCTGAACTTACGAAACCGATCAAGTTGAGGCTTGCTGATTTAGGAATCATCAGTATAGAAGAGAGTGACTATGAATGACTTCTACAAGAAAAAAGAATGGGAAAACAGAGATTGAAGGACTAACTTTCTATCTAGCCAGAGGAAACAAATTTAATAATAAAACAGAGTAAAGAACAAAGAAGAAAGATACAAAACTAGGGTACTATGGCCCTATTTTTAAAAATCAGTAAGATGCTGTCAGTGATCCAGAATGCTACAACCAAACTAGGGAGAATGGGGAAAATGTCTTGTGTAACATTCAACAACAACCACAAAAGAATATGGTGACTTCTAAGTATAGGCAAGAGGACCGTTTTCTCACTCAGGCAGGCAGGAGTGCTGCCTGTTCCAACATTTCCTGATGCAAAATGATTGTCAATCTTCCATCCTCTCATCATTTCCTGCTCTGTGAATACACACGCAATGATAAGCAAATCACATGAATGCACATGCAAAGCTCTGCTGATACACACGACTACTCCAGCCAATCAAGCAGTTTACAGTCTGAGGGAAGAACTTTGTGACACAAAATTCCCCCCCACCTGGATACCACCCAGCACAAGTATTCAACCAGGTGGGAATCCCTTTGGGAGACCATGCCGACTACCTGGCTGTCACGAGTAAGTACAACAAAGGTAGCCTCTGCATTTGCTAACCCAGTCAATGCCAGACTGAAAGTAAATGAGGAATACATGTCATGATTTGTTCTCCGTAAATCAATATCGACTCCGGCTGATCATGTTACTGTGTTTCTGAACTCACTATGCAATCCTCTTTTAAAATTCTGTCAGGGATTTTTATCAATAAAATAAAAACCTAGAAGCTTTACAAAATGTTAAGATTAAGAATTAGGTTTTAACTACATTACTATCTGAACCCTAACCCTCTTAGGATTGCCCTGCTGACTGTATCATGTCACAGACATCATGCAACTGCTGAGAGGGTATTTACAGCAACCTAATAAAAGCTATCAAGACCTAAAAAACTGAACTCATGGATTCCTGTTTTTAAGTTTTACATGAATTCCCTTATTTTGTTTGTTTTGTGCTTCTGAATAGAAAGACGATTATTTCTAGGAAATTTGAGAACCAAATAGAAGCTAAGTGTCCTTCCTTCTGTTATTTAGTGATGCAATTCAGTTTGGTGAAGTGTGTGCGGGTACTGCGATGGGTTTTTGTGACATGAGGATCTGGCCCACGATTTAATACACTCTGATTTATAGCATTCCCAACAGTCAGAATATGAACAGCACTGGTAATCGATCTTGATTCAGATCTTTTTTTTTTTTTTTTTGCAATGGATCAATGGCTTACTGTAGTATTCACATACAGAAAGCCCATACACAGGCTTCCTGGGCTGTCCCCTTCCAGTATTTTCTTATTGGGAGCAATCACAATGTCTACCACTGGCATTCCTCAAACTTAAAATCCTCATTCACTTCAGAAATCTCCTAGATGTGAGTTTCTAACTATTCAATGAATTTGTCGAAAGCCTGACTATCTGCAATCCTCATGGCATGTTTACACAAAGATGATTCTTTGAAAATTCTCATTAATTCAATAATGTGTTGCCGTGAAAGCCAGAAATTCTCCTACCCCTTCCTTTCCCACAGAACTATTTTATAAAAGATAAAACTGTGAATTAAATACTTGTGAATCCTGTAGCTATAGTGGAATCACAGTTTTAATATATGTAAAGATTATTCCCATTCTAAGACTCTCTATATTTTAAAATAACAAATTTTACAATAACTTACATGAAATAGGAGTTCATTCTCTAACACTTTTTGGTTAGGTATTATATAAATGGCCCTGAAACAGAACCTTCTTTCCCTTTATTGCAATCGGAACAATTATTACATTTTCTTTGTACTTAGAGACCTATGTGTAAATGTGTGATTCCATTATATACAGGACTAAATTCCTCTTGTATTCATGTCATTGATACGCAATATAGGAAATATTTAAGTACCAAGCAAAACAAAACTTAAGATGGGCAGGTTTGAAGTTCCTAGAAGGGTTTATCAGAGCTGCGAATAAATAAGCAAAGCTCTGGAAAGGCATTTTCCTTATGAGAATCTTTTTCAGCACTGCTGAAACAGGCCCTGCTCAAGCATACAGCCTCTGGTGTTTTGAAAGCTTTGTATCTTATTGAGACAGGTCCCTAGTGGAATAAATTATTCCTAGCCACAGATTCTACACCTTACATTCATTGTAGGGCCATGTTTCCTACTGGAAAACATTCCTTTTCAACTCTCAGACTTATAATTCCCATTATACCTCCAAATACATCTCACCTGCTAGATAGCAAGTATTTGATGTCCACATCCATCTTCCCTACAGGCAGTCACCACCAAAGGGTGGAAACTCGGCTTCATTTGTGCATTTCCATCACTTGTATTTCTTGAATAAAATGGTCTGATTTCCCTTGTGAACATAAGGGTGGTGCTTTGATTCATTAAGTCACTTCATTCTTTCAGAGCAATAATTCTCATCTTTGATTGTTTGACCAGGGCAAGAATTTTGATCATGTATTTGCCAATTGAACATGCCTTCCTGGAGGGGGTTCTTAGAACTCTTCTCACTTTTCTCTAAGGGTTTACTGGTTATACATTTTAGCCACAGGCTTCCAATGCAAGGAGAGAAATATCAAAGACATCACACATCTTTCTATCTTAGCATCAAGTTCAACTATTTGACTCTTATGCTCTGTGGATGTGATACATGAATGTCATTTGACATCACCTAAAACATATTAAAAGCTCTGTCATAATCTTGTCATGGTAGATATGGCATCTTCTATATAACTCCACATTGCAGCATATTTAGTCCCTTTCCTCTATTCACCGGAAAAAAAAATCCTGCTTCTGCTCTGTTGATGAGATCAAAATTGTCAGCCAATCATGTTCTTGTCAGTCTTTGTAAAGCATACCTCTAGGTCTCAACAGGGCCCACTGTTCTAACACCACAGACCATAGGCCTCAGAGACAATAACATTTTCTCTTCGTCCTTATTTTTAGCTACTGACACCTTTTGTCCTTTTTTCTAAAGATTTATTTTATTTTCATTGGAAAAACAGATTTATAGAGAAGGAAAGTCAGAGAGAAAGATCTGTCTGCTTGCTCACTATTTAAGAGGCCAGAACAGCAAGAACTGAGCCAATCTGAAGCCAGGAGCCAGGAGCTTCTTCCAGGTCTCTCAAACGGCTGCAGCTTCCCAAAGCCATCCTCTACTGCTCTCCCAGGCAACAGGCAAGGAGCTGGATGGGAAGTGCAGCAGCTGGGACACAAAATGGTGCCCATATGGGATCCTGGAGCTTGCAACACAAGGATTTAGCCACTGAGCCATTGTGCTGGGCCTCTTGTGTCCTTTCTGCTTCAGACATGACCTTCATGTGGAAGTAGTGAAAATGTTGTCCATGTCCTATGAGTATTTGTAATTTTCCATTCAGAAAATTGATGTCTCTGAGAGCTCACATCTCAATTCACTCCCATGGGAGTCAGTGAATGGTGGGATCCAGGGGTTTTATCTAGCATGTTGCCATACATCTTGTACTACGCTCTCTTGATGGTCTGCCACCCCAAGGTGATTCGGAATGACACAGCTCAATTTTTATCCAAGAGATCATCTCCTCTGGGACTGACAACAGATTTCTACCATGTGATGGCTCTAATTCTTTTTTTTTTTTAAAGATTTATTTATTTATTGGAAAGTCAGATACACAGAGAGGAGGAGAGACAGAGGGGAAAATCTTCCCTCCGATGATTCACTCCCCAAGTGAGCGCAACGGCTGATGCTATGCCAATCAGAAGCCAGGATCCAGGAACTTCTTCTGGGTCTCCCATGTGGGTACAGGGTCCCAAAGCTTTGGGCCGTCCTTGACTGCTTTCCCAGGCCACAAGCAGGGAGCTGGATGGGAAGTGGAGCTGCCGGGATTAGAACCGGCGCCCATATGGGATCCTGGGGCGTTCAAGGTGAGGACTTTAGCCACTAGGCCACGCCGCTGGGCCCTAGATCTTTTTTTGTAATAGAATCAGATGTTGCCATTTTTGAAGCCAAAATATTTCATAACTTCTGCTATCATAAAAATCTCTGTGAGGTCTCCCCACTTCTTTTTTATTCCTGTATCTTTTGATGCCTATTTCTATTCACCAATGTGACATATATATATATACACACACACATATATTTTTTTCTATCTGGTTGCTTTCTTCCTGAATATTTTTCTACTCTATTTGGCTTGTTTTCTGATAAACTGGAATATAACAAGATGATTTTAAAACTTTAGCAGCCGCTGAGGTTTGAAGGCAGAACAAAGTGAACTCTAAATCAATAACTTCAGGGAAAGAGAAACAAATAGATACTGAAGGTCAGTTCTAATCATGTAAGTCATTTTCCATCTTAGCACTGTTGGGTGGAAGTGTTTTCAAGCCTTACTGACAGAAACTAGTTAATTGCCTTCTTTTCATTTTCTCTTAAAAATAACCTATAGAGGGCCTGGCAGCGTGGCCTAGTGGCTAAAGTCCTCGCCTTGAACGCCCCAGGATCCCATATGGGCGCCATTTCTAATCCCGGCAGCTCCACTTCCCATCCAGCTCCCTGCTTGTGGCCTGGGAAAGCAGTCGAGGACGGCCCAAAGCTTTGGGACCCTGCACCCACATGGGAGACCCGGAAGAGGTTCCTGGATCCTGGCTTTGAATCGGCATAGCATCGGCCATTGCGCTCACTTGGGGAGTGAATCATTGGACGGAAGATCTTCCTCTCTGTCTCTCCTCTCTGTATATCTGCTTTCCAATGAAAATAAATCTTTAAAAAATATAAAAATAATCTATAGAGAATCTTCATGTAGCATCTCAACAGCTGGTTTTGAGAAGTCAGAAAGTTATAATAAGCATTGTGATGTTGTAGAGTAGATACTAGGAAATGATTTTGGAAAATCAGGTTCTAAACAAGACTTCACTACTGTATCTGATGTCTGAATTTCATCTCTTAGTCTATCAAATTGGGGAGGGAGAAAAGAGGTGATCAGAAAACATACTAGAGTTTTACTTCGTAATTGTGTGGCACACACATGCACAGACTTATAAATACAACCATGTATTTTAGAAACTGAATAATGTTGTACAAATACTATTCTTGAGGTAATTGTCATTACATTTTGAGCTTATCTATCATTCTAGAGCCTTCATGTGAAGGATAATCCAGAATGAACAATCCAACATTGTGTTTTTTTAAAAACAGAGCTGGCTACCCAAGATACAAGTCACCCTTCCTGTTTCAGTAATTCCTTCTTCTGTGAAATGAACATGATGGCCTTCCAAAATCTATTTCCTGACCCATATCTCTCCTGAATTTCCTGACAAGGTCATCTTTATTTTCAATGAGGTGAGTGACGTTGGATTCCTAGATAAAGGCTGTTCACCAGGAAGACCAAACCATGGTTATGAACTAGGTCAGCCCCAACTCCCATTCTCCCAAATGGTATTAATAATCTGTCATGCTTCTGTAATGGAACTTCCATGAAAATCCTGACCCACAAACCTCAGGGAACACCCAGGCTAGTGGACAGAACCACAATCCGGGAGTATGGCACACCCTAACACCACAGGGACATGAGGGTGGGAGGAGCACAGCCTCTCAGGACTGAGCCTTTACCTTGTGAAATCTAACACTATCTTTGGGGAAAAAGCATCCCCAAAGATAGGGGAATTATAGGACACCCAGGAGGTGTCCACTAGAGAACTCCCTGGTGCATAGGGAAATACTGCACATGTGGTCTCAGAAATGGTATGTGAGAGTAGGAAAAAGCAGTTGGTGTTATTTTTTCCTTATATAATAAAATTGCTCTGCTAGAACATGAGTCTCAATCACAGTACACACCAAAAAGGCTTAAGAGTCAAGGGGAAAGTGTCAGGGGTACAGACTCAAATACATGACATGGCAACACACAGCAAATCAGAGTTCCTGATCTGTGACCACGTGGCAAATGACATGTACATCCACACATGCATGTATGCACCCATAGACAGACACACCCAAGTGGCATCAGAACTGAGAACAAACACGGGTTGCTCTTTCATTTTTAAGACTGTCATTTTCTCACTAGACCAGAACAAAAAATACACAAAGAGAAGCAAGTGCATTGAAGGTTTTATTGCTTTGGTTTGAAGTCATTCATACTGAAATTGGTTTTAATTTAAATGTGGGGCTGGTTTACTTTGGGGGTCACAGCACACATGCAAGGTGGGACACTCAGCAGTCATCTTTCACCATGTCAAAGCTGAGCCTGTACACTTGCAGAAACACTATTTGTTATTCTTTCTACCAGAAATAAATTGTCACCTGACACAAAAATACACAGACCAAAGGACAAAAATGAACTATTTTCTTCTTTTTCTTCTCCCAGAAGCTAATGGAGAATTATTTTATCTGGGATGGTATCTGGAGAGGTCAGCCTAAATGATTCTTCTCTAATAATCTTTCTTTTGTAAATAGAATTAATTTACTTTCCCATTTTGTACTTTGTCCTTACACCCACGTAGTGATTTTAAAGGAAACCATTCTGAACTAGCATCCCCAGGACCTGCCATGGCTTGGATATTTGTTTCTCCTTAAAGTTACACCTCAGTCCCTAAGGTGGATGGTATGTGCAGGTGCAGCCTTAGGCTAACTAGGTCATCAGGGTGGTACTCTCATGAGTGGGATCAGTAGCTGTATAAGAGAGACCCCAGAGAGTCAGCCCCTTCCATGTGTGAGAACAGTAAAGTCAGCAATCCACAACCTGGAAGAAGGCCTAGTCTTCAGTGACCCTGAGCTTGACCTTCATAGCTTATAGGACCAAGATAGATTTCTGCTGTTCATAAGTTACCCAATTTAGTGTATTTTGCTATGTTAGCCCAAACAGACTAAGATACGCTTCATTATGATCTATTGTGACTATGGCATATTAATATATTCCCATTTTTGGAAGATATAATAAAGAAGAACATTACTTTATAAAACTGAAAGACTAGTAGAAGAAACCATTGGGACATATTATGTCTTGTAACTCAGGAAACTCACAAAAAAGCTCATGATAGTGGAGCCCTCACAGAGGCCCCAAGAAGCAGAGCAGTTCAGCACTGGCCAACATGAGGGCACACATCCACATGGAGTGAGGCAGCAGGGTAACCCACCTCGAGACCTCCAGGAAACTCCCAAGGTTGCTCTAACATTATGCTTCCTCATTTCTCACAGGGGAGGAGTCACCTCAGAGGAGTCTCCATATGAATAGACTCACCATGACATTTTCTTTAAAAAAAATTATTAACATACAAATAACACAGTTTTATGTGTTCCACAGGCACAGTTATACTGCTTTCTTAATAGTGAGATTCTTGCATAATTTTTTTCAATCTCTTTAAATTGACTTGTTGGAACCACTGTCATGGTAAACTCTTGCCACATCTTATCCCTGCCTATAAAGACATCACTATTGATCCAATAATGAGATCATCTCACTTTTGGTCACTAATGGCCTTGGAGCAGGTTTAAGATTGGAACCCTCTGCACCAGATCAAGCTCTGATAAGAGACTAGTTTATTTTGTAAAGCACTTCCAGAAATTATGAATTTTTCCCAACTGAAACAAGTCAGGTGGCTTCAAAAATTCCTGACTCGGTGTTCTAGGAAACCTTTCACTTCATCCTCAGACTTTTAGGGTAACCTAATTATAGTAATGGACTATTTTAAAAAGATACTTAAAGAACTTTCTGAAAATTTTACATTCATATATAGTAAGGCTATACAAATATGTTTTGTTTCAAGACAAGCAATAGAAAATCAGTAGCAGTGTAAATGATGCATTGGAAATCAGTCACTCACGTTCTTGCCACCTCATCAACCAGAATACTTCCCTCTGCCTTTTATCTGCCTGGCATTTTTGACTATTCCCCTTTTAGACTGTTGATTATCATGACGGCTCAATCTTTAGAGGACAGAATTGAGTTTGCTTCAACTTCTTGTTTTGCTTTTGTCAAAATCTAAGTTAGGGGCCATTGTTGGGGCACAGTGAATGAAGCCATCGCTTGAGACACTGACATCCAATAGGAGCACCAGTTTGAGTCCTGGCTGCCCTACTTCTAACTCTCTGCTTATGTATCTGGGAAAGCAGCAGAAGACGGCCCCAGTGCTTGAGTCCTTACACCACACATAGGACAGCTAGAGAAAGCTCCTGCCTTAGGCCCAGCCTAGCCCTGGCCATTGCAGCCATCAGGGAAGCAAACCAACGGATGGAAGATTCCTTTCTCTGTCTCTCTGCAACTATACCTTTTAGATATAGTCTGTTTATAAGTAGTTCACACAATAGGAGTGCAGGATTAGTTAAAATGTCACAAACATCCGAATCAGCCCGCTTCAGCCAATTCAGTCTGAGGAGCCTGTGCAAACTGCTGCGCAGAAAGACAACCTTTCAGAGGCAAGACTGCCTGCCAGCATGCACAACAGCTCCGGCAGCAGCTCTTAGGCTGCATTTCTGCAAACAGAAGGACTCCTCCGTTTCAGGGAAGTGAACCTCCCTCTGGCTGATCAAAACGGCCCCTGGTTGGCTGATCAAAACATCCTTGAATGCAGCAAAGAAACAAAATTCAAATAAATTAGCATTCATCACCGCTGATCTAGTATAAATATTTATAAGGGAAAGATGCAGCAATGTTGAGTGATACCATGATTCAGACCCCACATAAACAGTTAAAAAACACCCATACTTGCAATACTGCACTTTGCATTTTTTTTTCCATTTCACATCACCATAATCACCTAATAAATATTTAAATGGACCCATTTGCTGTAACTATAAAAGAACCGTGTAAACTTGTTGTCATCTAGACACATTAGCCTTGGTGGAGTCAATGAATTTCAACAGTCACTTAATATCGCAGCCACTAGCTACCTTAAAACTGCCAGCCACGGCCTGCCAGGAAGCTACTGTAACAGCCCAGCTCACTGCCTCCAGAGCAAGACACGAGCTTCATTATGAATGCGAGCATTGCTGCTCTAATTAGGCCTGGGAGAAGTTTAACAACCATCCTACAGTCTTGCTGCTGACAAATATAAAAATAAAGCCTTGTTCAAATTAGCAATGTGAAGTGAGAAGGTCTAGAAGCACCAACTGTCTGAGAGGCCCTGGAACAGCTCTAATCTATAGTGAGGTTATTTTGGTTCATAAACTGCTAGTATGTTACCTGCAGGAGGTCTCCCCTGTAAAATGAATTATAGTAAGCTATATGTGATAATTAACCATGCATTAGCAAATATCTTGAAACAGGGGGGCTCTGTTTTCTCTGTATTTTGACTAATAAAAGCATGAATTTGTTCAACAAATGATCATTTAGGTTGTGGAATTCTAACCATATTGGAAGGACACAGTGAGCAATACAACATTGTGTTGGTCTAAGGGTTTCCTTACCCAAACAGGCTGCTTAATAGGCTGGCTCCATACTATGATGCTATTCACAGACCTAAAAACCACAGCGTTGAGAAGACAAATACAATATACATTTAAAATAATACGAACCTTGTGCTCTTATTTACTTTAAAATCACCCTATATGTAACAATTTTAAAAAATGGGTAACGTTCTATTTCAGAAAACAGCCTTATATTTCATTTAAAATAATTTTAAAACCATTCCCTGAACTCAACAATTAATAAAAAATATATAATCATAGTTCTTGTCTTTGATTTTTTTTAAAGAGTGAATTTCTAAGAATTTTTTTAGGAGGGTATAATCACCCAGGAAAATAGAAATAAGCATAGCACGTAGGTATCAATGATTTGAAAGAAGCATTGGGTACCGAATGGGGTATGAAGGGAAGGGGCTAGGCTTTGATCTGGGGAAACAAAATCCTGGGAAGTTTCCAAGAAAGTGCCTTCAATTGTCAGGACGTTAGTGGAAGAATAAGATTCTAGGTGTTTTCATCTTCATAGGAAGCCACAGAAGTCTGATCCATCAATGTGGTCTACCAGCCACAGAAAGTAGCTAAAATGCCTTCAATTTATAGACTTTGCCCTTGACTTGCAGGATCACGATTCTTTTTTGATCCTTTCATTCTTGTTTTCCCTCTCCTCTTCAACCATACAGACAGAATGCATATTTATATGCAGTGTATGTATAAACACACACACAATCTAAAAATAATCCAGACAGACCACTAAGGCAGCTTCAGTTTTTAATCCCAAATATGTGACCAATGGTTCTGCTTTAAATAGTCTATCTAAAACCATCAATAAATAGAGGTTATCCCTTCTCAAAGGTTTAAAAGTTTAGATGTTTATATGTAAATGGTCTCCATTAGCTATTAATAGATGTTGGCCAAAAGGGGTTTGCGGTCAAATACATAAGAGAATCCCTGGATTAAGTAAAGTGACATAGGTTTCTTTATTACAGGACTTCTCAGAGCCTTTACTATTGCCTTGGGAAATACTTCCCCCGTGTAAACATTAGATACACACAGGCAAGTTTCATTGGGAAGACTGTTGGATTTTATAAGAACTGTACCTATGGGGTGAGCATTTCCATAGCGGTTAAGCAACTGTTTGAAACACCTGCCTCCTGCACCAGATTGCTTGGATTCTAGTCCCATTTCTGCTAATGTAGACCCTGGAAGGCAGCAGGTGGTGGTTCAGATGGTTCTTGCTAAAAACATTGGAGATCAAGATGGTGTTCCTGACTCCTTGATTCAGTCTGGTTAGTCCGTGACTGTTGTGGGAGTTTGGGGAATGAACCACAGGGTGAGAAATTGCTACTTGCGTTTCTCTTTCCACCTCCTAGTTAATGAATATGGTTTCACCACTGACAAAGATGAAGATGCTGAAAGACCTTAACATGCTAAGGACAAGTTCCCATTTTTTTTCCCATTAAAACCTGAGTATAGGATTTCCTATACTTGGTGAGAGAAGATGAATCCAGAGACTAGAGGCTTTAATAATTTGAAGAAGGGGTGATTGCTTAAGAATCAGAGCATCCTACAGTTGCAAGTAATTCATCCACTCTAGGATTCAGAGGAAAATCAAAAGGCTGGGCTATCATCTGAGGCTATCATCTCAGCAAAGAAGCCCCTTTTCCTATCCTGTGGGCAAGTTTAAGCTTTTATACCCTTAATCTGAGCATCTTGAGAAAGGAACCAGTGGATGAAAGATCTTTTTCTGTCTCTCCTCCTCTCTGTAAATGTGACTTTCCAATAAAAATGAAACTTAAAGAAACAAAACCAGATAACCCATGCCAAGTAGACTCGGCATGGGAACTGAAAACACACCTCCTCTCAGCAAAGTCTTTCTGGATCTTCTGAGAAAAATCTTTCCTTCCTTACTCTTCCACACACTGGGCAGTTAAAACTCAGAATATAAACTGCCATTAAAGCAGCTGAGTCGAGCTGTATGTGGGGAGATCCACTGAAGAGTTCCTCCTGGCAGTGGAAAGCATCTTCAAGAGCTGCAGGCAAGGAAGCAACCTTGCTATCTAGTCCCTCAGTTCTTCCTCCTCTCCAATTTTGGCTGCATATTTTAGGAATTTTTGTTTGGATCTTTAATTGGTGTTGTACCTGTAGGTGACTGGAAGTTTCTAGAGCTTTTAAGCTTTGGAAAAGTGAACATCAGCAGCTGAAACTTACTGAGGAAATAATACATTAGAAGTAGGTTCTACATTGTATTCTATGTCTAATGGGAAACAGCTCTAGGCCGAAATCAGACAAGACCTGGATATGAATCCTACTCTGACCACGTTGTCAGGATGATGTTTTCAACCATCCTGTGTTTCAACTTCTTCATCTACAAAGTTGTGATAACAAGATAACTCAAGGGGCTGGCATTGGGACTGGTTTATAGTAACATGGGCTAAGCTTCTGCCTACAATGTGACTGACAGTTAAGATTCTGGCTTCTCCACTTCCAATACTATTCCAAGCTAACATGACTGGGAGAAGTGAGACTTTGATGAAAGTTTGGGGCCCTGGGCTTTGGTCTGACTCAACCCTTGCTTTTGCAGCCATTTTGGGAGTGGACTAGTAGATGGAAGATTTCTGTACCTCCCTCTCTCTAGCTCAGCCCTTCAGATAAGTACTTTAAAAACAGAAACAAAACAAAACAAGAAAACTAGATAACTGAGCCGGGTGTGGGAGTCTAGTGGCTAAAGTTCTCGCCTTGAATGCACCAGGATCCCATATGAGTACAGTTTGTGTCCCGGCTGTTCCACTTCCCTTCCAGATCCCTGACTTTGGCCTGGGAAAGCATCAGAGAATTACCCAAAGCCTTGGGAACGTGCACCTGTGTAGGAGACATGGAAGAAGCTCCTGCGTCTTGGCTTTGGGTTGGCTCAGCTCCGGTTGTTGCCTCTACTTGAGTAGTGAACCAGTTGATAGATCTTTTTCTCTGTCCCTCCTTCTCTCTGTAAATCTTTCCAATAAAAATAAATCTTAAACAAAAAACAGATAACCCATGCAAAGTAGTGGACACACACACACACTGTGGCAGTTTAATAATTATCAGTTCTTTCTTACCCCTCTCCTTCTGATATGATTGTGTCTTTATGCCACAAATCTGTCTGGCCTTTGAGACCCCTTTTAAGAGGCATAAAAAGTTCAAAGGATGTGCTCAGTAACAGCTGTTTATTTTGCAAATTTATGACAGACATAGAAAGGCATGTATTAAGAAGATTTTTTGGGGGGTACAATTGTCTTATTTAATCTTAATCTGCCTATGATCTGGAGATTCCATTTGTAGTCAATAGAAAGTAAAAAAAAAATGAGGAAAAATAAATAATAGTACGTGGTAATGAGAAGGGTTTCTTTCACCCCATTCTGCTTCCATCGGGACCAATCTTAAAGCCCTATGTGGTTTCTGCACTACTTATTCATCAAAATGGTATTATTGATTGGGCTTGGGAGCGAGGGCCAAGAGTGCCCCCTTTTGGTCTTTGGAAGGTGTACAGATCATCCTGGAGAACTAGGTGCAAAGGATCCCTCGGGCTCTGCGAGAGAGCACATTCAGGGTTATTTGTGTCTCGTACTGTTGTGTCCCCTGGTCGGTCTGTATGTGGCTTTTACATTCCTTAATAAAGTAATAGACATGAAAGAATTCTGTGGCCGATGCCAGCAGCCACAGAGAACACCAAGTCTAAAGTCAGCTAAAGGTAAACATATGGAGCCATCCAAGGAATGTAGCAATAAAAACTGGAACCTATGACGGAGCCTCCCCTCCTCCTCTATTTTTCTGGATTAATTGTGTCAAGCAGGAGGGGAAGCATCTCTTTGCAGGAATCATGCTTCCATTGTGCACTGCTGTCATCTGGCAGGGGGAGCCGGTCAAAGATTCTTTCAAAAAGTAGCTTCCCGCTCCCCCCACCCCCCAACACCGCGTTTCAGCTACCAAAAAATCTCTCAAATCAAATCCAAAGACAATTATTTATTTTCCAGACTTAATTTAATAGCAAAAACACCCCTGGAGGACTGAATGTGGTATTTGACTTTTATTTGGGCCACTCTGGGCATCACCGACAGTTTTATTCTCCAAAGTGTGACTTTGCAGTGAGCTCCTGGGCCCACAGAGCTGTCCAGGCAGCAGCCTCAGGCTGGGCCAGAGACAGCACATAAATAATGCCTCTCAGTGCACATTTCACTCACCGTTTCTGCTCTGTGCCTCATACTCATCATCCTCATGGAGGGAAAACATGACCCTGTTCTGTCCCCAGACCACCTTCCCAGCCTTGCCTGACACCGCTGTTGCCCCAGCACGTGCGAGTTCTGCCACTGCTATATGGGATCAAGTAGGATTCCCTCCTCTTCTCCCCTAAGCCATCACCAGGGCCTGCAGCGTTTGCATCTCTTTCCATTGCACCGGACTTAGGTGTGTGCTATGGATTCAAATCTTGACTTCATCTCACCAGTCACATATTTGTTTAAGAAAATGAGCATCTCTCTCTCTCTCTGCGGTTCTTCCCATTATAAGACCAGGGCTTTGGTGAGAAATAAATGAGCACATGGCTTGGCCAATATCTAACCCATGGTAGGTACTCCGTGACTTTCAGTTATTATAGAGTTGTTAATAAATGCCTTCAGTGGCAGACTGACTTAGTCTTCACCACAAGGCTTATAAGGAATCTCTTCCTTCACTGCACAAACTTTTCACTCAGTTGCTTTTCTACCTATTTGCAAAAATAAAAAAATAAAGGGACAGAGACCAAACACATTTGTTTATCTTAAAGGCAAAGCAACAGAGATGGAGGACGTGAGGGAGAAAAAAATCCTCTATTTGCTAGCTCACTCCTCAAATGGCCTCAAGGTTTGGGCCAGAAGCCAAAAAATTCATCTGAGTCTCCCACACTTGTGGGGTTGAACTCACTGTGCCGCAACGCCAGGTTCTTAGAGTTTCTTTATTAGCATCCAATGTGTTATTCTGACTTAAAATAATTTTATCCAGTTAATAGATATTCATTTTGCATATGCAATGGAAAAGGTTCATTGCTGGAAATCCAAGTACGAACACGATCTTTGTAGGCTCTGAGGAGCCGGACACCAGAGACACCATAGATAAGTTGGGCTGTAGTGCAAGGTCAAAAATGATAAATGCTATGAGCTATTTTGTAAAGAAGATGTTGCTAAGTACAGTGAGCGCAGAGCAAGAACAGGTAAATGTAAATTGAAGTGATAAAGGAAGGCTTTATGTAAAACATGTGTCTGCAGTGAATGCCTGAGGCTTTGGGCATTTAGAGATGGGAAAAAGGTTATAGGGAGTGGAATGAAAATTAGTGCCTCTGCCAGGGTAAGTGACTGGTCATTTGCATCCTTGTAACTAGCATGTTAGCCGCAGAAAGCCAAACCAGTTCAGAACGGTTACTTTGGAGGCTACATGAGGCCAGGAAAGGGGAAATGAAGAGACACACGAGAAAACTGGGGATACTAATACCACAGAAGCAAAGTGCTGGACTCTCAGAGTGTGACTGCCAAGGACAACCATTACATCTCAAGAGGACATGCAATTCTAGAACATTCCAGGAGGCGTTCTAATCAACTAGTTCAATCAAAGGGACACAATGAGTTTATATCCTTGTGCTAGTGGCTAGTCCAACAAGAGCAAACAGTTTTGTTCTGAACCACTGATTGGGACAGAAAGTGGGCTCCGCTATGGGTCAGGAGGTGGCTGGGTTTTAGATGAGAGAGTTGAGGAGTTAGGTTCCCATCTGAGGTAAGATCAGCCCCAGGTATTGGAAACTAGTGGAGTGAGTACACCAGTTATCCTGCCATATACTAGTGCTGGATAGTGTTTCCAGGCCACCATACTGAATCTCACTAAGCAGTGACTTAAAGTTGTAGGTGCCCGATAATGGCATATAACGGAAGCTCTGTGAATTCTGCACCCACCAGACAATGATTGAACAAATCATTCAGCGTTGTCAGCCTCAAAGCTTTCTGTCAAATGTGAAGATTCATGCTCATAATGTTAGGATCAAAAGAGATAATGATGCAAAAGGGAAAAAAATATGGTTTGTAGATCAAAACTATGCCCATGAACCTGTCGGAAATGCTGAGTTCCAGGTCCTACCCCAGGGGGTTTAAACCTCAATCTGTAATTAGGCTTCCCAGGTAATTCTCATGAACCTTAGGGTTGATTAAACACAGGAGTGGGTTTGCACACAACCGAAGTAAGTGCTCAAAGTTGGTGTACCTGCTGTGTCACTTCCATTGCTTTGTTCACTGATCAGCAGATCAGCCTAGATCAAGAACAGAGGGGCTTTTCGTACTGACTGGAAAGGGCTGGCCTTGTCCAAGAGTACCTCCCTGTCAGTACTTGTAAGGAATTTGCACAAGGTTCCACACACATGCTCACACACATGCACATGCACACATACATAATGTGCATGTAGCTTTCAGAAAACAGCAAACTAAAATTTGTTAATCTAATCAGAAATCAGAACTACTAACTTCTTGACTCACTCCTTCAATTTCCTGCCTAACATACCTTGCAATGTCATGCTTTAAATCAGCTTTCTTCATATTACATGAGCAGCTATTAAAAACAACTGTCTTCTTTCTCACGGGATAAAGGCCCACACTCCTTGCTACAGAAGTAGTGGAACCTTTGCTTTTTTAAAGTCTGGTAGGGACTTCATTACAACCCAGCAGCTCACAGGGTTTCTGAGCATCCTTGTTCATTTTCTGTTCTGGCCCACCAGGTGGTTCTAGACATCACCACCCATGCCCTTCAATTATTTTGAAGCCAATCCAGTAAAATCCCACTTAATACTGTTCCAACCCCCACATCCCTGGGATGTTCAAGGTAAGAGTTATGCATCATCTAACAGCTCAAGGATGGCAGCAACTCTACTATACATACAGAGGAGGAGAAAGAGTGAAAGATAGACTATGACATGCATCTGGAGGATTTAGTACCAGATAAAAAGACCTGAGTGTAAATTTCACCACTGTCTGTGTGATCTTGAGTATGTTACGTTTCTTACAGAAGCCTCAGTTTCCCTGTGTCTACTATAAGAGAAATAATGGCACAGGATTTGTTATCTTTCAAGTAAAACACTTAGTACATCTTCTGGCACATACGAAGTCTGCAATTAGGCTCACCTTATACAAAGAGGTTCCTCTCTGTCCTCCTTTTCCCATTTACCAAGCAAACAGTCAGCTCAGACTTGGAACAGCATTCTGGTGAGCTCCACCCCAATGGATGCCAAGTGGTGCCGCATAATCCCTGAAAAAACAGCAGGTGACCTCCAAACTACACACCCACAGGAGCCAAGGCCATTGCTTCAGTGCCCACGAGTCTCCAGCTGGCTTTCTATAGGAAATATGACCCCTTTTTTACAGTCCCTATAATTTGTGGATTAATTATACTGTTTGATTCTTGTTCTGATGGCCAGAGGACCTCATTAGTATTTTATCAGTAAAGGAAGCAACAATGAGAAGCTCAGGTATTCTCAAAGAGAGTAACAGAAGATGAAGTTTTCTCTCCGTCATCTTGAACTTGGGGGTGTGCACAGGCATGAGCAAAATGAATGTTTACAATCACACATTTATGAACATGGAGGGATGACAAATTAAATTTTGGGGCAAGAACATATACAGGAAAATTCATGATACAGAAGCAAAGCAAGACAGATCTCAGTCATGTCCCCTCCCTGAGTTTGTTTCCTCATCTATAAATTTAACATAACATAGTAGTAAGGTTATCTTAAGATTAGAACCATGGAGGTCTTGTATACCAACTTGATCTTCTATGAGCTCCATGGTCTCTGGCTCTACCTCTCTCCATGCCCCCATTTGCTCTTTCTCTTTGGGGTAACAATCCTGCTGTAGCAGGAATTACACATTACAGCAGATATTCCTTCATAGTGATACTCATCTTTAGCAATATGGTCAATGATAATGTCATCTTTTCTAAAAAATCATATTTAAAAAGCTTATCAGCTATGAAATTTCAACAGAAGACAGGCAAACACAGAACATTATATGACTAATGTCCAGCATTAAGTCTATGATTAAGTTGATGAGTGCTCTCATGGTGGTGATCATGGAGGTCTTAGATGTTGATTCTCTAGGGGATGTTCATTTTGAGAAAACCTTGAGGCAGGCAATGAAAAGGAATACAGGATAGCTGAACAGGAAAGAGGAGAAAGTGCGATCCCAGAGTGGCCTGAGAAAAAACATGACTAAAACATAGTATTTGAAATAAGATTCTTTGGGCCTGGCACGATAGCCTAGTGGATAAATCCTTGCCATGCACATGGTGGGAACCCATATGGGCATCTATCGTGTCTCAGCTGCTCCCCTTCTCATCCAGTTTCTTGCTTGTGGCATGGGAAAGCAGTAAAGAATAGTCCAGGGCCGTGGGACCCTGTGCCAAATGGGAGACCCAGAATGCCCCGGGTTCTGGCTTCAAATTGGCTCGGCTCCAGCCAATGTGATCACTTGGGCAGTGAGTAAGTGGAAGAAAGATCTCTCTCTGTAAATCTGTCTTTCCAATTAAAATAAATAAATCATAAAAAAAATTTAAAAATGAAGTATGCTTTTTAAAAGATTTGTTATTTTTTATTAGAAAGTCAGGTCTACAGAGAATAGGAGAGACAGTTTGTCTGCTGATTCACTCCCCAAGTGGCCACAACAGCTGGAGCTAAACTGACCCACAGCCAGGAGCCAGGAGCTTCTTCCAGCCTCCCACGCGAGTGCATGGTCCCAAGGCTTTGGGGCATCTTTGACTATTTTCCCAGATCACCAGCAGGGAGCTGGAAGGGAAGTGGGACATGTATTTTTCCTTTTAAAAAAATATTTCACTAGAATTCCAGAAAGAGAAGAGAGAGAGATTGAGAGAGAGAGACACACAGAGTTCTTACACCTGCTGGTTCATTCCCCAAATGGCCTCAATGGCCAGAGCTGGGCCAGGATGAAGCCAGGAGCTTCTTCATGGGCTCCCACATCACTGCCAGAGCCAAATACTTGGGCCATCTTTTGCTTTAGTCCCAAGCACATTAGCAGGGAGCCAGATGGACAGTAGAATATCCTGGACTTAAATACATGGCAATTAATATGTGTTTTATGATGTGTGGAAGAATAGTATAGAATACAAAAAAGTGTAGAAATGAAATGACCATCTTGTGATTTTTATTGTTGTTGTTTATATTACCATGGAACTGTGGTCTTTCTACTTTTTACTCATTGAATTTAATGGTTAGAAGTAGCTTAAGGCTGTGATTATAAAGAGGAATGAAGTTACATTTTGGCAAAATTAACAAGACGGAAAGGAAGGAGAGGGCTTGAGCAAAGGAGGGAGAATGGAGGGAAGTATGAGTATGATTATCTTCTTAGAAGTGTTCTATGAAATACATGAAATCTATTCTCTTTATGCTAATAAAAATGTTAAAAATCTTAAAAACAAAAACAAAAAAATGTCTAGCGGTTAGACTGCTGGTCAGAATGCTTTCCTGGGTCTGCCTCCTGACTTTGGCTTCTGGTTCGTTCATACGATAGGGGCAGCAGCAATGGCTCAGGCGAGTAACATCCGAGCACCCAGCGACAGACCTAAGCCAGTTCCTGCTTTGGGCTTTCGGCCTCCATCACTGTGTGCGTTTGGGGAGTGAACCAGCAGATGAGAGCTCTGCTTATCGTTTTGCTTTTCAAAGAGACTCCTGGAGAATCTTTTCACATACTATGGAATCGTAATTTTCAGCTGGGTAGTGTATGATCTGTTTTGATTTTAATATAGTGTCTTCCATGGATTCATGTTAGATTTCAATCCCAAAGTTATACATGAATGATACTGAGTGGGTGGACATAATTCATTCACCTTTTACCATTTCCCCCTTTAAAAATGCTACTTTTTCCACCAGGGGTCACCTATCTCAAAGAGTTGCTAGGAATGGTAAATTCATTTTAATATCTGTAAGACACTTGAATGGTGCCAGAAATATTTTAGGCCCTCAACAGAGCCTAGCAGTGGAAGCAATAGTAACACAAATACTAAAAAGGGACATAAGTTAATGTATTGTCACAGATTTTGGACAATAAGTGCATCAAAATGATTGTGTAACATTTCCATGCAAATCAGGAATTATGGAAAAGTGAAAATTAAAGCACTATACATGAAAATCAAAAGTATCTCATATATTGCTGGCTTTGAAAATGTAAAAAAACAAAAAAAAAAAACCTCAGCCACTGTGGAAACAATGTGAGAAAGGACTCCCCAAAAAGTTAAATACATAGCCACCGTTAAATCCATCAGTTCATCCCATAGGCATGTGCCCAGGAGAGAAACATCCTGAAAACATGCACATTAGAGTTTATAGTGGCATTATGCAAAATGTAAAAATTTAATATCTACTAACTGATGAATGAATAAAAAGTAATGTGGTATATCTTCATAATGGAATATTATTTGCCAATAAACAGAATGAAGAAATGAGCATGCAATGGTATGAATGAACCTTGGAAAACATTCAAAGGAAAGCAGCCAGTCATAAAAAATACTAAACACTCTGCTTCCATTTATAAAACATGTGTAGATTATGTACAATCAGAAGACCAATCAGGACTACTAATGAGTACAGGGTTTCTTTTAGAAATGGCAATAATGTTGCAAAATAGACCATGATGATAGCTATGTGTGCACTAAAAACCATTGAACAGCACCATTCAAATGGTTGAATTACACAGCATATGAAGCAGAACTCAAAAAAAAAAAAAGAGAGAGAACTGTAAAAACAAGGAAAACTCTCAGAAAACTGCTTGCTAAGGTTAGCATTCATCCTGGGCTATACTGTATCCAATTCTCCCATTGGCCATTCCCTGGTGTGACTCATCTACTACAGAGAAAAACTGAAAATCTTTGTAACTCTGCTAAAAGAAAAGAAAATTTGAAACCTTCTATAGGTAAACTTGCTGTTCAGCACAATCTTCTCTACAAGATAACTGGGCTCTGCAATGTGTGGTGTGATGTGCGTGAGCCTACCCCACTCGGAGAGACATTTCCAGAGGACATACTCAACTATTATTACATTCCTGTGATTCTCGGGGGCTTACAACCTCCTCCTCCTCTCTTTCATTACATAATAGTTCCATATTAGTGCTATTAAAAATAAAACTTCCTGATGTTAATGAAAGTCAAACATTCTTTTTCTTATGAAAAGGTGTAGGGTCCTAAGGCTTTAGGCCATCCTTGACTGCTTTCCTAGGTCACAAGCAAGAAGCCTGGATGGGAAGCAGGGCTGCCAGGATTAGAACTGGCACCCATTATGGGATGCTGGTGCATGCAAGGTGAGGATGCTAGGCTACCACGCCAGGCCTGATTTTAAGGCTTTTTAAGATTTTCAAATTCAGTAGCCGTATGAGCGGTTATAACTTTTGTTTGATTTACATCTGTCAATTATCATGCATGGATTACTAAAAACATAAAATTGTGTTGTATGAGTACCTCCTTTATAGGACTGGTATATACTATGTTATTCTCTTTTTGCTCCTGCTTGCACTTCATTCTGAAGAATTTTGCATGTCAATATTTACAGATTTATCTATTAATATTAGCATGTACTACTTCACTTTATAAATGACATACTCATGTTCCTGCAATTGCCCATCACCAGAAGTAACACTTCTCACACACCCTGATCTTTGACGTTTTCTGCACAACTTGGTGATGTTACAATATAGCAAGAGGAGAAATTACTGAGGCAAAAGGCATAGCATTTCAAATTTTAATAGACCTGTATTAGTTTTCTACTGCTTTTGTAATTGTCACAAACACAGTGGTTTAAATGCAACACATCAATTTATTATTAGATGCTTAACATGAATCTCACTGAGCTGAAATTAAGGACTGCATTCATTTCTGGGGGCTCCCTGAAGTAAATCTACCTTCTTGTATTTTCTGGGTTCTAGAAGCTGTTCCCACTCCTTAGCTTTGGCCCCTACCTCCAGTTTCTAAGCCTACAAGAGTAGTGGAGTCCTGCTAACTCTTTGATCTTGCTTTTGTCATCACTCTATTTCTGATTCTTATACTTCCCCCTTCAAGGATACTTGGGATTGTATTGGATACAACTGGTTAATCCACTACAACATTCCCAAGTTAGAATCAGTTGCCTGCAAATCTTCACTCTTTTCACAACCATATTTTCCTTTTGTCATGTAATCCAACATCTTCACAGGCTCATGGATTTCTTTGGATAGGAACATTGTACTGTCAAGAGCTGTCCAAATTGCTTTCTAAAGATGTGTATTAAAGGTATATTAATATGCCAACCATACAGATTGATATTCTCTTCACTAACACTTGATGTTATTGTGCCCCTCCATTTTTTGCCAAAGAGCCGGCATTTTTGCTTAACCATTAAGATGCCTGTGCCCCATATTAGAGTACTGGGTTCAATTCCAAGATCTGGCTTCTAATTCTAGCTTCCTGCCAAAGCATACCCTGGGAGGAACTTGTGATAGTTCAAGCTATTGGGCACCTGACGTCTACATGGAAGACTGGATTGTGATCCTGGCTCCCAGCTTTAGACCATGCCACTGTTGATATCTGCAAGAAAGCCAATAGATAGGAGCGCTCTGTTGTCCAAATCAATAAACACGTTTTTGCCATTCTAGTAGATGAAGAATAGTTTCCAATCCAAAACAGAATTCAAATTCCCCTTTCTGATGGGATTTAAAAAAAGAATGTTGGTTTAATTTTGTTTTAAATCATATTTACTTGATTACAATGAAGTATTTTTTATATATGTCTTGGTCAATGTACTTTCCTTCTTGTGTATCACCTGGTCTTAATTTTAGCCTAGTCTTCACTTGAAGTATTATTTTTATTGATGTGTGGTAGTTATTTGATTTTTTTTTAAAGACCATGCAGAATCAGGAACAGGAAGGAAAGAGCTGTTCTCAATGAATCAATCCTCATTGCCTTTTCCTCTGCTTAATTAAAGGTAAAATTTAACACAGAAAATGTTGATGTGGCAGTAGCATGAACTTGCAGTTGAAGAGCAAATCCCAGGTTTGGTCTATCACTTAGGGTAATCATGTGAGCTTAGATAAGGTCACTTCCTTCTGGGTCTTGATTTCCCACCCACATAATGAGACTTTTATATTCCATGGCCTTTAAGACCCCATCCTATTCTGATAACCAATTAGTTTGCAATTGAAAAATAATTAGCCATTTCTCTCTGGTTAACTGGCCTCTTCTCTACCAATGATGCACAAGCTTCTCACCCACATCTTTCCCAGCACATTCCCATCTGACCTGGTTACTCTTCCTCAGGCTCTCTATTACTGTGAATACATTACTGTCTTTTTGACTGTTAATCCTAAAGATCACAACTGTCCTTACTAGTATTATGTCTAATGCTTAAGGAGTTCAGCTTTTATTTTCCAGGCACTGTGTCACAGATCAGATGTGTACTGTGTCCAGTAGAACAGTCCTTCCTGGGAAGCAACATGAGAGCTCCCGGTTTACATTATACAGAAATACACATTCCTTTTCTACATAAAGCACACCACCTGTGTGCACGTGCATGTACACATGCGGCGATTGCTTATGACGACGGAATGGAAACCAGCTAATCTCCAGCAATAGGAAAGAAGGGAAAAACATGGCATTCTATGGAATGGAACACTATGAAGCACTTGAAGGGAATTAGGTATATCACTTTATATTGGCACAGAAAGATTTCCATGATATAACCCTAAGTGGAAAAAGCCCAAGTGCAGATTATGACACACAGTGGAGCTACGATTTTAAATACTCCAATTCTGCTATGTGCACTTTTTAATATACATCATCTCTGTATTCCTGTATATTTTTAGAAAATCATTATTTGCAGTTTATGCACCCATGGTTATTTCTGCAAAGGAAAGGCACAAATTTGGCTTATGTATGTGAATTATAAAGAGAATTTTACTCTTATTCTCTATATGATTGTTCTGCTGAGCCATTTTATCATGAAATCCTATTCTGGTCATTAAGTTAAGATGTGAACAATGAAAAGAACTAGAGACTGAAGAACTCTGATTTTAGTGGCCACCATACTACAGCTTCACAGTAATGACTCAGGCACAGTAAATCAGATCAGAGCAGCAACCACAACGTGGCTTCTGTCTTCCATGTTCTGGAGAGAGGCCATCTTTGGTAAGTAAGTTCCCTCAGGAATGATCTTACAATGTGTTTTAGCCCATGAACAAGCTCCAGCATTATACAATGCATAACTCTTCCTGCAATGGTTAAAAAATGACTTCTTACTCTCATAAAAAAAAACACTGTTCTGCATAGAAACAGCAATCGCCTTAAATGTTGGAATAATTTTTATATCACCGTACCCATTTGTTGTCAACAAGACTTTGCATGAATGAGTCTAATCTATGAGGAAAAGATGATTTCATTTGAAGTTAGTTGCCAAGATAGCACGCTCTTGATTCAGACCATAGATTTCTTTTTTTTTTTTTTATTGTTGCTTACATTGTAGAGACCATAGATTTCTCTCTAAATTACCATATCTATCCTAGGTTCACTGGGCTATGCTGCCAGAGAAGCAGTGATTCTGCTCATGATTTCATATGTTCCGATTTAATGGAATATGTGTACTGTCTCATTATGACAGCATTATTAGTCTTCTGAAATTTTAAACCAATACCATCAATTTCCATTTATGCTAATAAAAAAAACTGGGCTATGAAAGATGTTTGTTAAAATAGAGCTATGGAAGGGATCAAATGTCCATTTCTTGTTGTTGATTTGCCTTTTATTTTTACTCCAAAACTGGTTATCAAAGGTTTTCTCTGCTAGTAATTAGGTTCATCCACAACAGGTCCTTCTTTGCCATTTAGGGGAAGTTTTGTCTGGAAAAATGACATGTATCACTTTGAGGTCTGTGCTGCCTGCCTTCAACTAACAGCAGGGCGGTAGTATTCAAACGGAGGAGATGCACAGATACACAGAAGAGGCCAAGGGACTGGAGCAGTAACTATGTAACTTGGAGTAAGACCCATAGGTATACTTCTGCTACTTTGCAGAGCAGACTGCATTTGAGCAGGGAGCAAGTGATTTCCCCCTTGCTGGGAGGTAGAGCCTGGGGATGGGCAAAAAGCCAGGGGAGGGAGCAGAGACTTGGATTCCCTCCAGGTTCAAGGACAGAAGAAAATGAATTCTCATCCAAATGGGAAAGGACTACTAATGGGTATGAGGGGGCAGCAGATGAGCAAGTCCACTGTCAAACCCCAAATACTAAAGGAACAGGGCACACTTACCACTAGCAGCTGGGGATGGCAAGGTGGTGCCCCAGGCCTCCTGTCTGTTCCCTTAACCAGGAGCTCAAGGCTGCTCAGCCAGTTCTGTTTAGAGTCTCTTCACCATGGCAGCCAAGCAGGAACTGGGAGTGCTATACAAACAGGCTGCTGTGGAGGCAGGGCTACGGTGAGGCATTTGGCCCGTGTGTGTGTGCTTGTACGGGAGCGGGGGACCTTACATTGAAAATGGGACTATTCCCCTTTTTGTTCCCTGCAGAACATGTCAGAGACAGCACTTTGTTGCTTGTTGCATAGTTTAAAGCCAAGAGTTTTAAGTAAGTATTCACAAACTCAAATTTTTAGTCTTGGTTGGCCAGCTTTTCCCTTCCCTCCATTTCTTCCATCCTTCTTTCAATATGAATTTTTTGAATGCCTATTAAATACTGAGTCCTGGGGTTAATAAAAGATAATCAAAGGTTAATAAAAAGGCAAAAATGACTGAATTTTGAATCCAGTAGAGACAAAGAGATTACTAGTGAAATAATGAAGCATTATACAGGCAATTACATCATCACAAATTGTGATGTGTGATAAGGGAAGACCTCTTACTATGAGCACCTATTAGAGTGAGGGTGCAACAAGGACTACACAGTCTAAGAAGCTACGAACACTTTCTTGGAAAGTAAACAAAATGGTTCGAATTAACAAGATGACTGAAAGGGAGCATTTTAGACAGCAGATAGAATATCATGTGCAAAGGCCCAGCGGTGGGATGGATGAGGAGCTTCTTCAATGTAAGGGTCTGCTGTTACAAAGGGGTTAGTCAGACTTTTGTTTGTTGAGTAACAGGAATCTTCAGTTGGCAAGTCTTCTCCTTACAATAAAACATCACCAAAAAATCATCCTCCACATGCCTTCAATAAAAGAGAGCTAGAATATGTGAGGCAAGAATTCTGTTTCTGTAAGAAAGCTATGAGTAGAGCCATTTAAAAAATTTATGGGAAATCAGAATTACAAGGAGAGGGGCAGAGAGAGACAGATCTTCTACCCACTAATTCAGTCCTCAAATGGCTGCAGTGGCCAGGCCTGAGCCAAGCTGGAGCCAGGAACCAGCAACTCCATCCAGGTCTCCCATTTGGGTGGCAAGGATCAACTACTATACCATTTTCCTTCGTCATCCTAGCAGGAACCTGGATTAAATTAGAGCAGCTGAGATTTGAGCTGGAGCTCCACATTGTAAACTGATCCCAGTATTCCCCATTAGCCAGGCACTGTGTCAAACAAGTTGAATGCGTGGTTTCATTTAATACCTTCAATAACTCAGCAAATGTGTTAGAGCTGTTGACAAATTCTTTTTAAAGATTAATATTTTTTTTTGAAATTCATATTTACAGAGAGAAGGAGATACAGACAGAAAAATCTTACATCTGCTGGTTTACTCCTCAAATGGCCACAATCGCTAAAGCTGAACTGATCAAAAGACAGGAGCTTCTTCCGGGTCTCCCACATAGGTGCAGGGCTCCAAGGCCCCAGGCCATCCTCCACTGCTTTTCCAAGCCGCAGCAGGGAGCTACAAGGGAAGTGGAGCATCCGGGATATGAACCAGTGCTCATATGGGATCCTGGTGCATGCAAGGTGAAGACTTTAACCACTAGGGCACCACATTGGGTTCGACAAATTAGTTTTGGTCTTCATCTCCCTAGATTATGTAATCCCTAGCTCTTTGAAGTAGGGTATAGCCATGTAATTAGCTTTAGTTCATCTGAAGTGTGTAGGTTGTCTTCAGGAGAATGCATTTGATTGTTGTTGCTGGAGCTCAAACTTTTTAGGTTCAGCTATTCTCAATCAGGAGTGCTTGCCACTCCCTAGAGGATGCTGGAAACATCTCTAGATAGTTGTGGTTGCTACAACTGATGCTGAGAGGGTAGTACTATTGTCATCAAGTTGGCAGAGGCCAGAAATGCTGATGAATGTTCCACAAAGCACAGAACAGTCCTTCACAAGAAAGGATTATCTACTAAAATGTCAACAATGCTAAGATGGAGAACCCTTGCAGTAGACAGAATTCCCATCAGCCCATGTCCCTGATGACAACAGGGCAACTCCTTTTCTGGCTTGCACTGACAGGAGCTTTAGTTAAAAACCAAAACAAACAAAAATAACCCTAACTTTTGTAGCACTGAATCACTGGTAATGGTGAGGTGATTATTATTCCAGCATAAGCTTATGCTTCTGGGCTAATATGGTATTAGATATGATTATCCCCCTTATATAAAATGGAATTTAGGACCAGAGATGCAAATTAGGTGCTCAAGGCTGTGCAGCTGGGCAGAGCTAGGACTTCTTCCTTGGTGATCTGGAACCTAATGCTGTCATATTAACCATGCTATTATTGATTCAGCAAATGGTAATCTTGTTCTCACATCTTAAGGGAGGATGGTCTCTCCTAAAAGGACCCTCCTAAGGGAAGCAGGTAGAGTACAAAACTACTTCTATTTGTTTGATAGCTATCTGCTGAAAGAATTCAGACGCAGAGAAACAGGTTTGGTTTATAAAGCAAAATATTATCTCATCATTGTAGAAAACATGATGCCAACATTGTGGTATTCTGCTTTTGGCCTCTTTGCTCTTCCTTGCATGTACATAAACCTTTTCTGATTCTGATTCTAGAGATACCCTCTTCCCTAGTCCTGATGTCTTAGCAACATTCTTTAACCAGAACAACTGGAATTATTAGCCACTGTTCAATCATTTGCTAGGACCTTGGAATTTGAGTTCAGATATCTCTCTGCCCTAAATGAGCTGTACTTAGTTTACAACAACACTCACAAGGACCATTGAGTTTAGTGTGCTTGATCCAAGAAGACTCAAAGAGGATCCAAACAACAGACTCTGGGGCAACTGCAACTGACAACTCGGCCAAAACCTAAGTTTAATTTTTGGGATGATACTGAGAATACTCAATCCTCAAGTTTGCCCGATACTTCTGGGATTGGTGAAGGGATGCGGCATCTGAGGGGCTACTAACCCCTGGTTATATGCTTCTGCTTCTTTCAATTTTTTACTAGGTAATTGAAGACATGCCAGATTATCCTTGGACATGGATGCCAAGAGCTTATTATAGCATGTTACTACTTGATTAACATACCATAAAATAGCTACATAGTTAATAAGGTAATTGATGACTGCACCTAAGTATCTCTGTGCTACATTTTGCTACTTTTTGCACTTGTAATATAATAGTCTGTCCACAATATGATGGGAAATACTGCCCCCACCCACAGGGTTGAGTGATACCCACTCATTTGTTCTGAGAGATTCTTCCTACTCCATTTTATCCACTGTATTAATCAACAGAAAGACTCAAAGGCATATTCATTTCCCCTGGGTATCTCAGGACCCACCTTAAAGACTTCACCCACAATCTCACTTTATACATATTTGATTGCTTGCCAAGTCCTTCTAGAAATTTCCTTTAGAGAATACGGGACAGACTAAGAAGGCAGCTTGGAAGTATACACATTTTTATGGTTATGGTCCCGTCTTCACTGACATTTGCTGCAAAATTGGCAAGGGGTAAGGAGAAGGGGAGGATTGGTGAGATCATTTTAAATGAATTATTAACACATGTGAGGGTGTTCCTGCATCTCCTTAGTCCTACCTTTTGTTTTTATCACCACTTTCTGTATTACAATTTCATCTCTTTCTGAAATATTTCTACGGTCATAAACCACTCTCCCTCTTCACTACTATTTCCTTCATCTATCTCCTACATACCCCCAGCATGGGAAATGACCAGGTAAGTCACTTTCCACTGGAGGCCTTTCTGTTTAGTCAGCCAATGTACAGGTGACAGCTCAAGCCTCTTAGCATGGCAGGATCCCTTATGGCCTGGCTTTTCTGGCCTCTCAGGGAGCAGGTTCAAACAGGTCCTCAGCATTTCTCTATGTTCCCATCATGCAGAACTCTTTACAGTATCTCAACTGAAGACTATCCTCAGTTGTGCTAATCTTCCACTAGAGACCTTCCTCCTTAGGTTCTGGTGGAAGAATTTCTACTCATCCAGTAAGACTGAGCTGCACTGTCCACATTTCTGGTTTCCCAGTTGGCCAAAAGACTCCTGACAAATGGGGACCAGATTCAATGAGCTGTTATATCTCCAGAATAAGACACCAGGTGGCTAAGCACTAGCAGGCACTTAATTTGCATTTGTTTAGCACCTTAAGGGCTAACAGGGAATTATGAGTCAAGTTGGTGGGATAAGAGGAGAAAAAAGGGAGTCTTAGAACTCCAATGGCATCAACTCTTCTTAATGTAAAATCACTGTTCTATTGAGATTTTCAAAGCATGTTAAATGAGACGCTGGAGAAGGAATAAAGCCAGAAAATTAAGCTCTTAAGTAATCTGCCATCTGATCCATCACCCTCTCCCCATGGTCGCTGAGTGAAAGCCTCAGTTGTGCCCTGTTTGACTAACAAGCCTCAGCATTTAAATAGGAACCACTTTCTCCCCACTTAATCCACTGCTCATAAAGGCTCCTGGGGTAGAAAATTGGTGCCCAGAAAAATAGCATGTCACTTTTGAGTTGTGACAAGGTAAAAGACTATCCATCCATTACTGCTCCTGTTCCAAGCCTGCTGGGCAAATTGCAAAATGGTAAAGAGCAGCTTGGCAGGTGTGGACAGGCTGGAAAGCAACAGCTCTCTTGCCTCTTCATCCCGAGGCAATATTATCTTGGTGTTGTTTAATGGAGAGTTAACTGGACAGACACTTTCCCTTTCTCTGTCCACCATGCAATGTGTATTCAAGCACACATATCCCTCCTTTTGACCTCTAGGAATCTTCTTCAAGAATAAAACAATAAACTTCTATTGCTGCCTTTGCGACCACAGATGTGGTGGGGGGAGGTTGTAATACAGTGTTACAATAGAAACTGTAATTTCAAAGTTTCTAGGTTTGTTGATGTGGTAAAGGTAAGTGTCTTCATTTGTTTATTCAATACATTTTCATTTACGCAGTAATTATTTCACTTTGGAGCAAGTGCTCCAGGAGGTACGTCAGTTCATAAAGCAAAGTGCTTGCCCTTATGGAAATTACATTATTGAGCAGGGAGGCAGACAATAAATAATTAAACCTCTAAGAATATCACATGTCAGAAGGTGGAGAGTGCTTTGAAGAACAATAAAGCAGGCTGATGCAACAGGATGGAGCAGGCTGTGTAAGGAACTACCTGTACAAGGTGGCTGAGGACATCTCCCCGGGATGAAGTCAGAACTGAGACTACTTTCCTTTCATAATGTCACAAGTTCCTTCCAAGCTGGGTAGCACCAAAGAGCAGAAATGCATTCTCTCCCTCTTCTGGAGCTAGAGGCTGGAGTGGGTGGTTTCCATAGGGCTGTTCTTCCTTTCCAGGCTTTCAGGAAGACGCTGACTTCTTCCAGCCTCCTGTGCATTCCTTGGCTTGTGGCTCCATTATGTTGAGCTGCACTGCCATGTTCCTGTTCGCACTCCCCTTTCCAGTGTGCCTAAATTCTTGCTGTCTCTCTCTTACAAAGATATTTCCCATGGCACTTAAGACACACTCAGAAAATCCAGAATACACTTTGCTTTCTACATTCCTGGACTAAATTACATCTTTTCCCATATAAAATTCACCGATTTCAAACATTAGACCAGGGATACATATTGTGGGAAATCATCCAACAGGAACATAGGAATAACACCCAAATAATATGAAGAAGGCATAGGAAACTTGAGGGGATAGAGATCCCAGGTCATCAAAGCAACAAGTGCCAGGACTGTGCCAACAGCACACCTAGTCTGTGAAAGGAAGGGCAAGCGAGCCAGTATGGCTGCACTTGGCAAGACTCAAGGTGAGGGGTGAGTCATGTCAGGATGACACAGGATTAGCAAGGACCTCAGCACTCAGACATGTCTTGAAAAGGAACTAAAATTCCCTAGCAAGAAACAAATTGACATTCTGGAGGTTATAAATTGGTGGCAGGGCAGAGAGCTTGGAGAGGGAGAGCACCCCCGAGAGAGGTCCAGTAAGGAGAAAGGAAAGCTGGGATTAGGTGTGAGGCATGGCCAGTAACAAACTCTTCTTCTGTAAGCAAAGTCCCATAGGGTTTTAGAGCTGAGTTATAGAACTTTCACTTTTGAATTGTCACTTAAACTGTTTGTTAGAATCCTTTTCCATCTATCTCAAATCTTAAGATCTGCTACCACACACAGCAACCTGGAATTATGGTTCCTTCAGATAAAAATAACCCTAACTGTTCAAGTACAGTGGAGTCATTGTTTAGAACCTTATTGATTTTCATTCCAACTGTCGTTCCAGAACCATCTAACACGGGCACTGGCAAGCAGAAGACACCCAAATACAAACTGAGAATTGATCAGTGCTGAGCATGAGACAACCAAGGCCTAGCCAAGAGTCAGGTCTTTCCATTCCTCTTCTGTTGGACCAACCCTGTTCTCTAACTGCCACAGGAAAAGCTATCCCAGGTAGCTGTGACAAATGAACAAAGATGGATTTATCTTGACCTGACACTTGGCATGTGCTGAGCCTTTACCTTCTTTAATTTACTACTAATTACATTTGAAGTACCCAAACCTGAGGAAATAAGATCATATATATGATGTACATGTATGGTGAAGGTTATATAGTTAATCAATAGAACAGATGGAATTTTCACTAAGTTTCTCTGGTTTCAAAGAGTCTAGGTTCTTTGAATCCATTTATGTTGAAATCCTGGGGACTGGATTGAAAAAATCTGATCCTACATTTCTAGGTAACTGGTGATTTGTCCATGTCAGACACTACATACTGAACCAGCACACTGAATCCCCACCTCCAACATGGGCACTCCTATGGATCACAGATCACATCCAGGTGCTTGCCCAATTCAGCCTCCTTCCCAGCCTTCATAGTGCTTGACATACTTCATATTCAGAGCAAAGGATCTTCCCCCAAACAAAGCCTGGCTTCTGTCTTTCTGGCTTGGCCAATTTCTTAGGACATCTTGTTTGGAGTAAGATGTCTGGAGACAGGCATCAAGTAACTTCCTACAGTGCCTGCATTCCACGTGAGTACCAGTTCCAGACCTGACTGCTCTACTTCCCTGCTAATGTACCCGGGAAAGCAGCAGCAGATGGCCCAGCAGACTCAGAGGTCCATGATCCTGGCCTTGACTTGGCTCAGTTCCAGCCATGGAGGCCATTTGAGAGAGAATCAAATGAAAGTTATCCCTCGGTCCTCTGTCTTGGTACTCTGACCATCAGATAAATAGAATGAAAGTTAAAAAGACAAAATAAGGTGTTCAGCAGTCAGCTTGGTCAGTTTCCTATGAACATGTCCTGATGCCAGCCAATCAAATGACTGAAAATATTGACACTGCTCTTAGCAGTCCTATTTCTTCAAGTAAACAACTTTGCTTATCAATAGCCAGCTTGGGGCAAGTGTTGAGAAGACTAGTTTACTCAGTATCTGTATTCTTTGGCTTTGGTAGTCTGTGGATCTACCTAAACACTGAGCCAGGATTTCAGCACAGCCATTTTGGCCATAATAAAATACATACATTCCTAAATATTGCATAGCCACTACTGTATTTACTATGCAAAATCGCAAAATCAATACCATAATGGCCTCAGAGAAAATCTAGGTTACAGCCTATATTAGTATCCTGGGACTGCCCTAACAAAATGTCACCAACAAGGGCTCACATAAGTCTGAAATCCAGATATTGGTAAGGATGGTACCTTCTAAGACCTAAGAGGGAGAATCATTTCCGTGCCCTCTCCTGGCTGATCTTGATTTTTCTGGCATGTCTGGGCTTCACGCTGATTGCTGCCTCCATGTTCACATGACATTTCTCCCTTGCTGCTTGTTTTGAAATATCCCCCAAATGTCCTTTTTACTCAATGATCCTGGCCATACTGGGTTAGAGTCCACCCTAATGATTTCATTTTAACTTTAAATCGAAAGGCCCTCTTTTCCAAATAGGGCACGTTCTAAGGAAGGAAGGGTTAGGACATTAATATATCTTTTTAGGCAAGCACAGTATCACCCATAACAGGCATAATACTGAAAAATGTCATCAACGATACATAAAAAACAGAAAACCAATACAGAGTCTAGCACAGTTTAATGCACACTACTTTTTCAATATATAAATACAGTGAATATGGTGTTTCCCCTAGAAAAAGACCCACTTTCAGAAATAAACCTCTTGGGAATCTACAGGAGGATCACCTGGGAAACAGAGAAGCCTTGTAGTTCCTCATGACTGGATTTGGTACATGACTTACACAGCAGACTCAAGGAGACCATTACAATGGGTACTTTTTGTGTGTCTCTACATGGTAACCCTTATTTCGGAGTGCAATGTTCCACGCTCCCAAGTATTTCAAAAGGAGGAAACTACACAAAAGCAGATGCAAATCTCATCCTCTGGCTCAATCTACATATCAATGTCCTTGGAACAATCAGTGTATTTATGACAAACACTGAGCAGAAAGGATTTTAACTTCTCTAAGGTCTCATAGCTTACTTATAGAACTGGGTTTTAAGTCTAAGTCAACCAACACCAGAGCCCCAAATTTGAGGCACTAAGCTGCTGGATTGTTTGTCCTGGAAGCAAATTAAGAAAAACAAACAAGTTAATACTATACTTTTGAGAAAGGGCTTAGCTTGATCATGCCATCTGTAGTAAGCAGAATCCTAGCACATGCCTCCTCCCCTGGCAAGATCTCTGCAACTGGAAACATTACGAGATACCATGTCTGGAAGCATTTCTGTTACCTAACAAAAAGGAGTTCTACAGATGTGCCTGAGTGTTAATTGGTTGATTCTGAGTAAAAAAAAAACAAACCAAAAAAACATGCCATTCAGGTGAGCCTAATCTAATCACATCCCATGAAGGAACCTAGCATCTTTTCTGATTCATGGCAGAGAGAATCACAGCTTGACAAGATCTCTACTGGCACTGAAGCTGAAGGCCCCAAAGAGATAACCTTCAAGTGTTGAGACACACAGCCCCTCAGCCTCTGACCAACAAATCAGCAGGAAACAAGATTTTCTGCTATCCCACTACTTCAGAACTGAATTCTACCAACCAACCTGAATGAGCTTGCTCAAAGTACAAGGTGGCCAAAGCCTTGACTTTGACCATGTGAGAGCCCGCATACAGAAGCCAGTTAAGTGTACCCAGCTTCTGACCTTTGAATGGTGGGGGAATTAATGCAGTATTAGTTTCAACTGTTTAATTCATGGCACTTAGTTGCAAGCGTAGCTAACATACTTACTATCTCTCTGTGCCTACTTAAGTGATGGAGACAAGAAAAGTGGAAAAGGAAATTTCTGACAGGTTCCACTGTTTGGTCAGTTTCTACACAATGTAAATCACTTCCAATTTGCATCAAACTTTTCCTCTAGCCAAATTGTGGGCATGGTACAGAAAGGCTGTGCAATTTTGTCAACATTGGTTTAATGACAATGTATTATTTCGTTTTCTGTAACTTTGCTGCAAGTTTTGGCGACTACTTACTAAGTGTCAAAGTCAACTTCCCTAAGAGGCATAGTTAACATAAGTTCCTGCCATTCTTCCTGGAACCATGATCTCCCATGCACTCATGTGAATGTTCTGCATGCATAGCAAAGGATTCTAAGTAGTTGATACAATGTACACACAGTCCTTTCAAGGAAAGTGGTTTCCTTTTGGAAATCAACCACATATCCTCTGGCTGCTTGAATAATGCCAAGTCCTGAACATCTTCTTTCTGGGTTGAAGTAAATTAAAATACTAGATGCTATCAACATGGAAAAATGAGCTTGCTCCAATTTGCTTTCTGAGGAAGGCAGTGTTTTGAACACAATGTTCACAGCCTTCAGGGAAAACAGCTCTCAATGAGTGGAAATATTGTTTAAACAAAGAAACTGCTACTCCAGATTTATTATAAAACTGGCTCAACAATCTGTTCCCATTGCTGTGTCAAATGCTGGAGTGAAAAGCATGTTGAGTGTTAGGGTAATTTGTGTTGAGTCAGTGAGAAGTGAACTCTGTGTGTGTGGGTGTGTATCAGTACAAGTGTGTTTCATTTGTTTGGAAGAAAAAATGAAGTATTGAAACACATCAAGTTCATGTATTAGCCCCATGTGTTTAGAATCTGTTGCAATATCAACTGCACTATGTTACTGTAGCGCCATACTGCATCACATCCATGGTTACATTTTGTGAATGATGTTTTTTCATCAAGTGCTTGCCATTGGTGTCAAACCAGATGCTAGCTTCTTTGCTGGTTTGGTACATGGTTTTAATAGTCCTCTATTCTAAGTGTAACCATAATGTACAACATCCAAAGTATTTTGTTTACTTTGAGAAGCATTTTCTGAGCAGCTACCCCTTACTACGCTGGACTAGTGGTCGACAGGGAGACAAGAAGTAACAATGCACAAATTCCAACATTAAGATGTTCCCAGTGATGGTGCTCAGGTGTCTGGGTGGACCAGGAACTCCTCATACGCTTGACAAGAACCATGAAGTGCTGGCATATTTTCAATAAATTTATAATGCAAGCTTACAATAAGCAAGACATGATTTTTCTACTAGAATCCAGTATAGATAAAGATTCAAGGTAGAGTAGGAGGAAAAAAAATCTTAGCACAGAAATAATTCTAAACCTGAATTTTATATACATATTAGAACTCACAATTAGTAAAGGGACAATGCCATTTCTCTTGTCATGTTATGGGTCATTCTTCCATTAGAAGTCAGTACGTAATCTTCTGAATTTGATGTTAGAAGTCATTTCTGATAAGACACTGCTTGCTCTCTTTGCATGCATTTCTTTCCCAGAACTCTCAGCTACCCTCTACCACAAATAGACTGGAAAGGAACTTTTTGCCTTCCTGTTATTCAGTGCATCACATTCTGGCCCATATCCTCCACCATGTCCCATCTCACTCCCTGATACTCTGATCCAGCTGCTCTGAACTGTAATCCTAAATTCTCTCTCCCAAGCTCACAGTTTGCTATAACTTTCCTAATGACCATTCTTTTGTAGCAGTGCCCTCTTTCTAAGCAGCAACAGTCAAACCCATCTTTCCCTGGTAATCTCACATTCTGAACAAAGTGAATCATTTAACATCCATCCCCCAAATTCATATTGTTTCCTTTTAGCTAAACCTTTTTTTATTTGTTTTTTTTTTAACCAAGAATGCTAGTAGATGCCATTTATTGGCCAAGTAGAACTCTACTATCATACACAATCTGGATGGGCAGGCAGGCTCATGGAGGTGTTACTGGAGGTGACTGTTAAATAGCAAAGCCACAGTGGGAACCCCAGTCTTTAAAGATAACTCTGCCTCCCATATATCCCATGTCTTCCCTCACGTATTTATCTTCCTAGGGAACCAGGCCAAGATGTATCTTCTTCCTAGCTTTTTGCCTAGTGCCTGGAAGTGGCTTACAAGTATGAGCACTCAGTAGAACTTATCTTAGGGGAGAAAAGATGATACCACTTTTCCCAGATTTTCCTGGCAACAATTAAGGTGATTGATACTACTCAACATCCGTGAATACATAGAAAAAAGCCCTCTTTATTCATTGCTAATGAGTGCTAATTAAGGTAGCACTTTAGAACTGTCTAACAGAATAGAATTATGTGCATGCTCTGACATGTCATTTCACTTTTTAAAAATTTCAACAGGGAAATAATTACCCTCAAGCACAAGGATATAATGAGTATACTTACCATATCAATTAGGGTTGCAAAATTTATATGACCCAAGTGTTCATTAATAAAAAAATGGACATATCAGATGTATAACAGATCATTATATACACATTAAAAAGGTTGACAGATCCGTGTGTGCAAAAATGAAGAGCGTTCATGATACATTGCTGAATAAATATAACAAAATTTCACCATAATGAATGCTGTCTTTTCTCCTTAAAAAGGAAAACTTCTTTTAAAAAAAAAATCTCCCTTGTATGTACACATATAAGAACAGACTTCTCAGTTTCTGAAGTGGGATTTTCACCCCCTCATAATTCTGGCAATAATTAAATGATTATACCAAGCACCTTACACTCTAAATAGAGCCACTAGCAGCTGGAGGCGGCTTGTACTCACGACACTATGTACTCATGAACTATTACCATTACACCCATGCCCAGGCCCACTTGTCTACAGATCTAGAAGGGATGCAAAAGAAGTTATTAGGCTTGTTAAGTATACAAGAGAGTTGAAGTGAGAAGTTCTCATTGCTCTCCCTAAAGGTGGGAGGAAGCACAAGGGAAGACAAAACTACAAAGACATCCCATCTTACGACAAGCAGTGCCATCAGGGCCAGTGCAATAGCTTGACTGGTTAATCCTCCACCTGTAGGTACTAGAATCCCATAAGGCACAAGTTTGTGTCCTGACTGTTCTAAGTCCCATCCAGCTCCCTGACCATGTGCCTGGGAAAGCAGTGAAGGATGGCTCAGGTCTCTGGGCCCATGAAACCATGTGGAAGACCTGGAAAAAAAATCTCCTAGCTCTTGGCTTTGGGTTGGCTCAACTCTAGCCACTGCAGCCATTTGGGGAATGAGCCAGTGGATAGAAGATCTTTCACTATGTCTTTCCTTCTCTTTGTAAATCTGCCTTTCCAATAAAAATAAATAAATCTTAAAAAAAAAAAGGCAGTGGCAGCAGAAATGGGGAGGTTGCAGTAACTTCTCTGGTTGCATGTCTGGGGAAAAGTGAAAGGGGAAGTGTGTGATAGAGGAAAGTATGAACTCACTAATGGCTGGGGAGAGCAGACATCGTGAAAGTTAACAGAAAGGACATATGTTGTACTGGGGGACAAGGATGCAAGGAGGGACATATCAAAGATGTCAGGTGACTGCTACCCACAAGAAAACAGAGTAAGTGAGCAGGTTGCCTGAAAGGCTGCAAATAGCTTCCCCATCGTCCATGCTGCACATTGTGGCCATCACCCAAGTTGATGGGATGATATATACAGTAAATCTATCTAGACAAATAGAGGAAGGCACTATCTATCACTCAGCAGGATGGAAGTTTTTAGCTTTCCCTCTCTTCCCCTATTCTTTTCTCCCCCAGATTATACAAGTTTTGTGCACAGCAAAGGAAAATGGGGGTGGTGGCATATCTTCCAGCCAGGTTACATCTTGTCCTGGAACAGATGGAGCCACTTTGGGATACCCACATCAGATTATCAAGTGTGTAGGTTAGAGTCTGGGCTCCACCTCCAATTCCAGCTTCCTGTTAATGCAGATGTGGAGAGCCAGCATCAAGTATTTGCATCCCTGCCATTTACTTGGGAGGCCTGGGTTGAGTTCCCAATCCCTGGCTCTGACCTATCCCAGCCCTGACTATTGAGAGCATTTGGAAAGTAAATCAGTGGGTCGAAGATTTCTGTTTCGCTTCCTTTATTCTTCAAATCAGATAAAAGTAATCCCAGTTTATTATGGTCCATGGCTTTGACCTCTGATCTAGAAGAACTGACATATCTCCATCAAAGTGCTGACTAGGCAAGGCTAGGAGGGAAGAATGGGCTAACAAAACTGTAATGAACAAATGGGTCAAGGGCCTTTTTTTTTCCTGGGATGAAAATGGTATTGGCTGTCATGGGCTGTGCAGGGACCAGCGTAAAATTGCACCGATTTTAAACAGTGCCAAAAGACAAGAAGACAAGGATTTTAGTAAGTAAGAAGAAGATAGAGACCCTCAGATTAAGCAACGACTGCCTCTCTAAAAGTCAGTAAGGCCTTTCAGTGGATTCTGTATATTTGTAAAAGCCAGGCAAAGAGTCATGAGCAGGGTTTCCAGTAATGAACCAAACACTTCTCTCCCGTAAGTGGTTCCTGTGTGTCCCATATTATCTTCTTCCTGGGCACTGTGGGTCATGTCAGTAGATTCAGCCATGGTTAAGGCAGGGCTTACCATTCTAGACCCAGGAAACCACCAACAGCAATAGAGGGATAGGATCAAACAACGTGGCCTCAAAATCAGTGCTCTTCCAGGGCCAGCCCTGTGACCCTGAGCAACTTGAACTTCTGAGCCTGTTCAACAGCAGTAGTAGCAGTAGCAACAACCAATAGAAGTGTTTTATGTGTCATTAGACACATTATCTATGATGATCACAAACTCCCTGACAGATAACTACTATTAGCAGTATCTATCCTGACAGAATTATTGTGAAAATCAGGCAATTCGTGCTAAATTATCAGGGTGGCAATTGGCATGTTCCTAGAATTCAGGAAATAATAGTTATTATATTATCTTTTTTTATTTATTAGCATTCAGGAACCATCTGAACCAGACACTAGGTATGGAACTAGAACAAACTGTCATGTTCTATGGGTCTCTAGGACTCTCCCTCTGAAGCTTCTCTGACAGTGTACACATTTCCAGATAGACAAAAGAAGGCCTTGTGGATTGGGCCAGATTTTGTCATTGTTTCAGGGGCCCAAGCCTGCTCTCTAGGACAGGAACATCCCAAAAGGCCACAACAACTCTATTTGGGGTAAGCTGGAGTCAAGAATTTCATCAGGGTCTTCCATGTGTTTGGCAGTGGCCCAAGTACTTGGATTATTATCTGCTGCCACAATAAGTTTCCTTTTTAAAAGCATACTTTATGCACTATAAAACTACAGCTGATCTAAATCTCTCATGGCTCATGTCTTCAGCTGTCTTGGCAGTTCTTCACTTTGCTTTCTTTGCATCTTTTAACCACTAACATTTGTACATTTCTTTTCCTGCCCTTCATTCTCACTCTCCAAAGGGAAAAATCTCAATAGCCTAGTTTGTTCAGTCCCAGTTGCCTTGCAAGACTGAGTCAGATGTTTCTTCCTAGTCAACCACCTGCCCCAAGAACAACACTGTTATGTGACCCACAGAGCAGTAACCTAATCAGAAAGCAATACTTTTCCTTACAGCCTCAGCAGGGAACCCTGAGTGGAACCAACTGGTGCTGATGTTTCATGGAAGTCTGAGTATCTCTGAATGGTCATCCCATGAAAGAAGAGAAGTTAGCAGCCAGCTGGTTGGCATGAACTCAACTGTATTAGTTTTCAAAAGCTTCCATGACAAATTTGGTGGCTTAAAGCAACAAAAATGTATTTAATAGTTCTCAAAATCAAGTTATTAGTAAGGTCATACCTTGAAAAGGCTTTAGAGGAGAATTTTTCCCTGTGACTTTGAGCTTCTGGTGGCTTTAGGTGTTCTTTGGAGTAAGACTGAATCATTCTGACTTTCACTTCCATTCTCACATGGCCTCTTTCCTCTTTTTCATAATTAGCACTTGAGACAGGATTTAAGACAAAATTAGACAAGCCAGAGTGATCTCATCAGGATCTTGAACTTAGTTATATCTACAAATAAGGTCAAGGTCACATTAACAGGTCCTTAGATATTAGCTGTACACACACACACACATTTTTAAGGTCATCATTTAACCCACTACACCAATGAAAGATCGGACATACATTTAAGATATTTAATATTACTCTAACTTCTAAATAGTTGTTGAATGAATGAACAAATTAGCACCTTTGTGTTATCAATTGAAAAACTGACATGGGGAAAGATTATCAAGTCAAGGTTGCATTTCAAATTATTTGAAGGCTTGAACTGAGTTTAGATATCCTATCTCCACCCTCGTCCATGGCAGATTAGCTCCTACTGCTGTGGTATAGTACATGAGGACAAGCATGGTCTGGAGAACTTGCCCAAAGCCATTCATCAGCTTGCATCACAACTGGTCTAGTTCTGCAGCCTTCCAAACAGGGCTATTTCCAACCCATCCTTCCACCTAGAAGGGTTTCTATTCTCAGGCCTGGAAAAGGAGCCTCACAAAGTAAAGTGAAGACGCAGAAACCAAAAGTAGTCAAAGGGTATCTTATAGTATGTTGCGAGAGAGGTAAAGAACATTGGTGACAGTATATTTCATTTCCCCCTTTTCTTTTAAAATCCCCCAAATATAAATGGACATGTCATGAGAGCAACAGTTTGATATGCTTAGTACACAGTCTTCCCACAAAGGAGAGTTAGGGTCACCTAGTACCATGAGGGCCTCACCTGGCTTCTCAGCGGCACTACAGAGCCAGGAGCTAAATGAGAAGGATCAAATGCATTTTATATTTAAAATCAAGCCTTTATTCATGCAATGCTGCTCTTGGTTTTGCTATAAATGCTATTTCTAAGAAAGAAAAAAAGGGAGGGAGTTGTACTCTCTCAGTGCCATTGTCCTGAATTATACTTGGTTGTCATGACAACATCCAGTTGCCTTGTATCCTCTTGGAATTCATTTCCACCACTGAATGGGTTGCCTTGTGGAACCTTCCACTGGTGAAATCTAACTGAAACATGTGTACAGCTGGTGCCTACTTAAAAAAAGAGAATTTTCCATAAAAGGAACTCCTCCATCTCTTAAAAAGTTATCAGCTCTGATTCTAGAGCATGTAATTCTCACAAGGATATCGACAGGCATGGATTTGGTGCTTGGAGCACAGGTTATTGGGGTTGCTATTCCCCCCATCTGCCTGTCACTGTTCTTCATGCCATTCACATAAGGATATGTGAACCTGAATCACTTTCATCTAGTTTCCACCTACATATGCATTTCTGTTGTTTTTGAAATAAGTGTCCAAGAATAGGCAAGTTGTGTTTATATTTAGCTGCACTTTAACCTTCAAAAGTGATTTCCACAAGTCACTTATCTAATTATCATGATCTAATTTCTGACAAACTTGAGTTTGTAACATTCCATTGGATTTGCCGTTAGCAACACACTGCTGAGTTTCCACAATGCCAGAGGTCCCTGCTCCCTGGATGTCTGTTTCTTCCTAGTCCTGGACAGCTCCACTTTCACATTCTGCTTAAGGTCAAAATATGAGCAACTAAAAGTATCAGTCATCATCTCATTGACATAATTACATGTGCTACTGTGAGAGCAGACTATCAGAATAATTTCAAGAGTCAGCAAGATTTAGATTCTTTCCCTTCCTCACTCCTTCCGTCTCTACTTCCTTTCCTCTCCCTGTCTCTCCCTTTCTTTCTCAAATATCAGACTATGCCTGAATAGCAGGAAAGAGTAGAAACATTACTTCTGTCTTCAATCAGAAAACATGTTCCTGGCTGAAAGACAGTAGGTGCTCAAAACACCTGGAGGGAAAACGAAGCAAGAAGTTATCCCACGTATAGGTTTGTTCCTCTGTTTTGTTTCAGTGAATGTCATTAAGCACTTGACAAACTGTAGGTATGGCTGAACTTCATTCATTTACTTATTTATCTATTCCCTAAGTGTCAACTTGACATTCCTACAATTCCCATCTGAATACACAACTCCAGTCCTACAAATGCCGACTCAGAATCACATCACTCACACAAATATATCTCAGGAGCAAAGTTCTTTTCTTCAGTAGTCACAGTGCAGGCGATATCTAATTTTTACAGAAAAAGATCTATTCCACCTGGTATAATATAAAATCTCTGCAATCAACCAGGAAAGAAAATTCTGTTAGCTTTCCCTATAGGCTAGAAAGATTCATTCTCCCAAATTTGCCTACACTCTAGTGAGCTCTCTGGGACGAGCACAAGGACAGGCTGTGTTCTGCAAGACCTACTTCATCGGTTGGTACCTCGCTAATATCCGGGAAGTAACCCACCAAAAGTCACTATTTCAGTGAATCATGACCAAGCTGATATCCCCCCTGCCAGCATATTGCTTAGCTGGGAATAGGTACTCATCATTCTTTTGATGAATGAATGTATACACAAACAAACGGGACACAGACTTCAAGTGAAATCTCTTGTTTCTGTTCTAAACGTTAAACCCAACAATTTATTTCCCATCACCAAATCTTCCTGTCAGTGACCTAAATGCACAACTCTTTTGTTTTGCTTTTATAATAAATCCAGAGCTCTGACAGGGTTCAGTGCTCCCTGCTCTTTGCAGCAGGGATTTGAGATAAAATATAGCAAGCTTCTTTACCTACCAACAACAGAACCCACAGAAACTCAAAAATTGCAAGTCTGCCAGACAAAACTTGAAGAAACAAGAGGAAAACAATCTTTCTCTGGTGGTATCAAAAGGGACAGAAGATCTGGGCACAGGGGAAAGGCTTTTATTTTTCAGAGGAGAACAAACAAAGTAAATAAGAGGTACGCTGTTTCCTTTCTGTTTTTCTTTCAGTGCAATGTCCAGGTCCTGGTGTTGTTCAATGTTGATTATAAAAAGTAGTAATTTTTAATTTTGCATTTTTACACATCCATCGTATTAGCTGTTAAGTGATACATCTATGTTGGTCAAAATTATCATAAAATAGGAAGATATGTTTAATGGAAGTTACTTCCTCTTCCTTTTCTGCCCCCTGTCCCATCTTTTAGCTGCTGAGCATGGACCTTAAGGTTGAGATGGGCATATGCAATGATTACTAAAGGGTATCCTTGAATAGCAGACGCAGGCAGAGGAAGAAGCCGGACTGCAATGTAGCTTTCATAAAGGCTTAATGTAGTTGAATGGAGCAGCTTTGGAGTGGGGATGTAGCCTCAACATCACCCTAAAAGGAAACAAAGCGGCCAGGCATTTGCATGTTTTTCCTTCCTACCAGAGAGTGAGTAACCCCTAAACTTCAGGGGAAGGGTATATACATACAGAGGAGGGATATCGCTTTGGCAGTTGCTAGGAACTGTCTCAGCTACTAGTCTTCAGTAGCTCAAACAGAACATGTAGTGAGCATGTGCCTTGTCATCAAGGAGGCACTGGGGAGCATCCTATGAAAATACACTGTGTTATATGTATTTTCTCATACATAAGCCCATACTTTTTAGGTGTCTAAAGGCAATACACACACAAACACCAACACAAATGAAGCAGAAGATCATAGTAGTTAAGAATACAAGCTTTAGAGACACTCTTTAGAATCTGCTGATGATCTCTGGCCTTCAGCAGCTTCACTAGTTACAATGGTAATGACGACAAAAGTCCCAATCATAAAGATGTCAGGAGGATTAAATGGTGCATTAACACAGTGTAAGAACAGAGCTGGACACACAGAAGTGTTCAACAACCCCAGGGACAGGGGAGACACACACATCAGCATTCAAATTACTTGTCAATGTCACAGTTAGCAATAGGGCAAGGAAAGAACTTTACAGAAAATGCGTAAGATTAAACAAACATTAAAACAAGAGGGGCCAGAAGATCTAAATTGTATTAAGAAAGGCCCAATACCACATAGAGGCTGGTATGTAGCAGGGTTAGAAAAAAGATAAGACAAGGGTCACTTATGACGAATCTGGCTAGGGCCAAAGATTTAACTGTTTCAGAAGGAAGCTTTGGACCCAATTCACACGTGTTACAGCTACATTTTCCACTGGTGATATGGTACGTGTTGTTCAGAAAGAGTCTCCCTACTCTGCAACTCTAGGTTCCTCATCCCTTCATACTTTCAAGAAGGGTGAACACTGGATGCCAATTTAAAAGTTAGTATTATTCTTAATGGATAAAATGAGAAGACTCAATGGTTAATCAATAGAATGCAGACACCTGTTTTTTCTAGATGAAGAATAATTACCTTGCCAATTCAGTACCAATCTGAACAGGGCAAATGTTACCCTATCTCCAGCATCTGCCTGTCTCAAGCAAGCAACCGTTCACAAAATTTTATGGTTTTCAGATTATTGTTCATCAATATGAAATCAGTGTGTTACTTTCATAAGGAGAGAGGGAGGGAGGGAGGGACACAGAGTAAAATGATCAGAATTTTGTTTAACCTGACCATTAACAATACAATTCTAGCAGTATACCAGAAATTAGATCTGAGACTAATGAAATCTTATTTGTGTTGTGGTAAGCTAGTTATAAGAACATAAATGTTGTCTGAAGCCAACAAACGTACAAAAATGCTTAACATCTCCAGCCAACGGGGAAATACAGATCAATACCACAATGCGTATCACCCCATCAAAATGGCTAAAATCCAAAGACAGAGAATAACAAATGCTGATGAGGACATGAGAAAAGGGAAACGCTTACCCTCTGTGAATGAGCATAACAATTGTATAAAATATTGTGCAGATCTCTTTCAAAAATTACAAATAGAATTTTAACATGATATAGCAATCCCACTTCTGGGTATATGTCCCAAAGACTAGAACACAATGAAACAAGGATACCCACACCACTACATTAAAACAGCCCTGTTCCTAATGGCCAAATATTGGGATCAACCAGGCTGCCCATCATCAAGTGAATGGATAAGAAAATGCTCTGCACATATAAAATGAAATACAATTCAGCTATTCGAAAAGAATGCAATTATAACATTTGCAGTAAGAGACTCAGAAGATATCATGGTGAGTGAAATAAGCCAGACCCAGAGAGATACATACTGCACGGTTCCCCTTGTACATGGGAGCCTGAACAACATAAAAAGAAATGTCTGTGTATATCAGTGCTGCTGAAAATATTGTTTTGTAAAACTTTGTTTTATATCTTTGTCAAAGCAACAGCTAAGAATGCTGTACTATAATTTTAGTAGCCTGTGACTACTCTAAGATGGATTGTACATGAGCAAAATGGTCATTTTCATATTCAACTATTGGTGACAGCCATTGTCTGCATTCCCTCTGAGGTACGGTCTTTTTGCTTTTGACTTGTTAAACTTCTGGGTGAAACACTAAGCTTTCTTACTGCAATGTAAACTTAAAATAGGTTATCTCAAAGACTGGGGGGGAAAAAAAGCAAGAAATGGAGGAGGAAGGGTGGGAAGGAAGGATTAAAGGAGAATGAGAGAGAATAACATTATGTTTTGGATTTTTTTAAAAAAGATCACACTAAATCTATGTTAAACCAATTAAAAATTAAAACACAAAAAGTATAGTTTTAGTTATCTTTCCTTGCCTTCTCAATTACCTATTGACTACAATCATTATAACTATACTAATTGCTATGACATTGTGTCAAACACTGTGCCAACTATAAATTTTATGTTGTTTAGTCTTTAAAGTAGTATTCCGTGACAGATATCATAATTACCATCCCCATTCTACAGACAGAGATACAAACATTGAGAGATAAAGTGGCACATAAGTTAACATGGTCAGGAGCCAAATGTGGCAATGTCGGTCAGTGCCAGTAACGTGCATATGGTTCTCTGTTGTCTCCCTGCCATTCCTTGTCAGCTGGTGCTCAGTAAATGAGGGCAATTTTAACAGCAATGGCAGTGATACCTTCACCTCCTGTTGGGGCATTTCCGCAATGCAGTGCCAATTTATTCATTCCATTTGCAGATCATGCAAATGTGCTGGGAGCTTATACAATGTTAATGCGCTTATCAAATGTGAAAAATACATGAACTAATTTATTTCTCCACACACTTCGATACCTCCCTTCATTGTACAGCAACACTTGCTACTCTGTGTTTAAAGAATGCTTATTAATTTTTGATTGACACTGGTCACAGTATAATTATCTAAATGTTGCCATTCATATTACAACTGACAGGGATGAGAATTCCTTTTTGGAACATAAGCATAAAGAAAGGACCTTCCAGAGGCGCAGACGGAATGCCCTCTCCAACATCTGGCATATTCCAGTTCTGCAGCAGAAACAGGTAGATCTGCTAGAGCAGTCATCTCCATTTTGCCCAACAGTGGTCCAAGATGTTTATGCTGTCCTGTGGGACCAGCATTCTCTGTGATACCTGTCAGGACACTTTTGTTAGTCTCATTCCCATGTTTTCCCAATTCAGAAATCTGACAAGGAGATGAAAATCCACCACTCAGTCCCTCCTATCACTGGAGCTCCACAACGTGGCCTTTTGCATCAGGTTGTTAATCTCTGTGGGAAAAAGCTTGTGGAATGAGGAGCAAAATCATCACTAATGTACAGTGCACCAGGCCACAGTGTTCCAGCCCCTCTTCTCTTTTATGTGAAATTTATAGTCTTAAACTATTGTGACTAATGGACCTTTGATCAGTTTCTGCCTCTTGGCAGCTGTGAGCATAAATGAATGTTTATCCCAGTTCAGGAATAAACACTGATGATGCTTCTTACCCTCCGACTGCAAAGAGCCCCTCTTTATCTCAGGCCACCACCCACTGTTCCAATGCCAGCTTCTCATTCGCAAGAGTTCTTCTTGGAAAACAAAAGAAATGCAGGATATGCAACCCAGGGCCATTTGGACAATGAAAGAGCAAGATTTGGACAAACAAAAGAAATAGTTGTGGCTTGTCAGTACTTAAGTCAAAATTCAAATGCTCAATTCTAGGTTCTTTGCTACTCCCAAGATTTATTTCTTCAATATTGTAAGCATCATTATCTTTTTCTCATAATTCTAGAAATTCTACTAACTTTGAGCTGTGCATCTGTTTCCTGTCAGTTTCATGGCCTCGAATAAGTTCCAAATCATCATTTTTAATCTGAAACTTTTTTATCTGCAGAATCAACATTTACCAGAACCTTTTCTGCTTACCTGACAAGGTTGTTGTGACCTGACTCTACATGTGACATCACGCTGTACATCACAAGGTGGGTTATGGGCTTGCTTAGAAACAGCGCCCATTTTGATCCCAGCCTACTTTAACACGATGTTATCTTCTGGACTCTCCAAAAGCAACACTCAGCTCTGCTTTGCCAATAACAGATTTGTTTCCATTATTAGGAATGATTCTGTCTGGAATTTGGAATCTATGTGTTTTCGTGGGAATTTCAAAGATTGTAATTCTCTTGGGAAGAGAAGAAATAGGAGCCGATGGCACAGCAATTAAATTCATAGTTTAAAAACAAATGCTACTCAGACACAGATGATATCATGCAGTAGTTGGTATGTCTCCTATTTTCTCAGGCTAGCAGATTGGGGCAGCCCTCTGGAATCCCCAGCCAGCTGTCAGTGCCTGTTCCAGAGGTTGCCACCTGCCATGTGTCCCTTTCGCAAAATTCTCCATATGATCCAAGCTTGATATGCTTAGCTCCTTAAGGTCATGTGGAGCCCCATGCTACTTCAGCTATCTGGTCCACTCAGTGTCACAGAAGTCTTATTTCATGTTGCAATTTCCTCAAAGGAGATTCATTGATCCTTCAATAGGAAACATGAAGTAAGTTGACTGCATCTCACGGGATAATCTACTTGGTCCCTCCAAGCCCAGGTGAGGGGAGGGGACTCATCTCCAGGAGGAGAGAGAAAATTACAGCCTGTCTAGCTGGTCTGTTCTCTACGATACCACTGAAATCTCTGCATATTGCATCAAGAAAGGGGGCTAATCATTTGTGGCAAACTCACTGCTACTAGCTGGGCATGAAAACGCATATAATTTTACAACAGGAATGCTCACATTGAACAAGGGATTTCTCAAAGTTTAAAGACATACCTCCCAGGAAAACACTTCGGCAGTTCCTCAACAAATTCAAGGTGGAACAGCCTTGTGACCCATCAATTCTAGCTATATACTCAAATGGAGTAAGCAGGTTCTTAAATTTTAAAACACAACAGCCAAACACCCAGAACAACCCAAATGCCTATCAACAGATAACATAAGAAATGGGATGTATTAACCCACACAATGGAGAATCAGCCATAATAGCAGTGATGTACTGATGCAAGATGCTACAAAATTGGATGGGCCTGGCAAACATATGTTGATTTAAAGAGGCCAGACATAATAGATTTTGCATATTATGATTAACAGGAAATAGCTAGGGAAGGAAACCACAAAAACAGAAAGCAAACTATAGAGCTCACTGAGGGTTGGGGGAAGAGAGAATTAGAAGTATCTGCTTTGTATAAAGGGGACTTTATTTTACAGTGAAGATGTTGCAGACTTGGATGGAGGTGGTGGTGCTTGCACAACATTATGAATGTTTCAAACAGCACTGAGGTACTGGCTTTAAAATGGATACTTTCATGTTACACGAACTACATCTTAATTGTTCAGAAACCCTGCCATGAGTGTCTGCCACTTCTTCTGAAATGCATGAAAAATAAAGATGGCTAGGTGGGTGAACAGACATATATGTGATTAAACAGTAAAATGTTAATTGTAGAATCAGGTGATTGGATATATAGGTCTATGCTATGGATGTTAATGCTTTGAGGTCCAATGTGATGGCTTATTGGCCATCCCATATGGATACCAGTTCCTGTCCCGGCTGCTCCACTTCTCACCCAGCTCCCTTCTTATGGCCTAGGAAAGTGAAAAGGGATGGCCCAAAGCCTCGGGATCCTGCACCCATGTGGGAGACCAAGAAGATGTTTGCTTCAAATTAGCTCCTCTCTGACCATTGACCATTTGGGGAATGAACTAGCAGATGGAAGATTTTTCTCTCCATCTCTTTCTCTATAAATATCTGCCTTTTCAATTAAAGTAAATAAATACTTAGAAAAAAAGAAGTAGTTAATGTTTTGGCCATTGGGAAATCTTCTTAAATGTTTATCATCTCAACAGACACAGGAAATAAAGTACCAAAATCTTTCTCCCTAATATGAATCTTCTAGTATTGGTCCTGGCCAGGACATTATTGGGGGGACTTGTTAGGATAAATTGACTGAGCTTGGTCCACTGAGATGTATTTTCCAATTTCTCTATGCATCCCCATTTAACCCAACTGTAGATAATAGCATCTTCTCATGACAGTAACTGTTGCTTACACACACATGCCACAGGCCAGACCCTGTGCCATCAGATTTGCCTTCATTGTCTCTAACTGTGATAATCTTCAAAGCAGGTTACAGATGAGCATAGGTAAATCCAAACAAAAGAGTACACACACTTCATATACAAGTGTGTTGTACATGAAGTAGAGACAGACAAAATTCATCAGTGGCATTGTTTTTTAAAGGAAGTAAAACACTCCCCTTGGGGAGTCATTGGCTGGAAGCCTTCCTGGCAGGGACGTATGGGGATGCTGTGCTGCTTCTATTTTGTTTCTTGACCTACCATTGGTTCTTCAAATGTGTTTATTTTGTGAACTACTAAACTGTAGTATGAGCACCTTTCTACAGATACACTATGAGTCAATAAATGTTTAAAAAAACTAAATCAATGAAATTATGAACTCCAAGTTGAAAAGATTAAAAAACAAAAAGGGAAAACACAAATGAGTAATATTAAAAACAGAAAGATATGTAAGGTCGAGCTAACATTTTATAACCGAAAACCATATATTTATTCCAACGGCCTTGAATACCTTTACAAATAGATATTTTTCAAAAAAATAATTCAAAGTAAGATTTCAAGAGAGAAGCAGTCAATCACAGACACTGCTTCTGTCTGGAGCTGGAACAATAATGGAATTCACAGACTCTGCTCCTTGAATTAGCCACAACACACACTCCGACTGGCTAATTAATAAATGACTTGGGGCCACTATGAATAGTAGGCCCCTTCTGCAGCAACCATAAAACCATGGCATGGAAAGAAACTGGTAGACATTTCTATACTCAGAGCCTAAGGTCATTTGTTACTAGTCTGCAGAGCAATGGACAACGCCCTCATCTTGCTTGATTTTCTAAGGCCAGATGTTTACCAGGATGGCTCAAAACTGTTAAACAGGTACAGTGGTATACTGGGGAATGACTATAGTGTTTTTGCTGTGGTAATTTAAAAAAAATTTTTAAGGGCCCGGCGCAGTGGCGCAGTAGTTGAGTCCTCGCCTTGCACGCCCGAGATCCCATACGGGTGCCGGTTTTAATCCCGGCAGCCCCGCTTCCCTTCCAGCTCCCTGCCTGTGGCCCAGGAAAGCAGTCGAGGACGGCCCAAAGCTTTGGGACCCTGCACCCATGTGGGAGACCCAGAAGAAGGTCCTGGCTTCGGATCGGCATAGTATCGACCCGTTGCGCTCACTTGGGGAGTGAATCATCAGACAGAAGATCTTCCTCTCTGTCTCTCCTCTCTGTGTATTCGCCTTTCCAAAAAAAAGTAATAAAAATCAATCTTTAAAAAATTTTTAATATTTTTGTTGGAAAGGCAGATACACAGAGAGGAGGAGATACAGGGAGAATGATCTTCTGTCTGTTGATTCACTCCCTAAGTGGCTGCAATAGCTGGAATCGAGCCTATCTGAAGACAGGAGCCAGCAACTTTCTCCAGGTCACCCACATGGGTGCAGGATCCCAAGGCTTGGTCTGTCCTTGACTGCTTTCCCAGGCCACAGCAAAGAGCTGGATGGGAAGTGGGGCTGCAGGGAGAGGAACCGGTATCCATATGGGTTCCCAGTGCATCAAGGTAAAGACTTCAGCCACTAGGCTACTGCCCTGGGCCATTTTAAATTTTTTTAAATAAGCTAGAGATAGCATTTAACTATTGGATAAGGTACTCAAAAGTCCCACATCAAAATACTGGATTTGATTCCTGGTTCCAGACTCAGCCCCCTTCTAATGTAGACCTTGATAGGAAGCAATGACAGACCAAGCAGTTAGATTCCTATCACCCATGTAGCAGACTTGGAAAGCATTTCTGCTCCTGGCTTTGGCCCTGGCCCAAACCCAGCCATTTCTCTCATTTGAGGATTAAATCTGTGAGCTCTGTGCCTTTATATCATTCAATGAATTATTAATTTTCAAAGTCGAGTCTCAGTTTGGTTATAAGTGGTTAGAAATACTAATTTCACTAGAGTTCAAAGGAAAAAGTCAATCCATGTCATATTGAAGGGAAAGCATGTCCTCAGCATTAACTGGGCTGCACAAGCCATCAGGAGTTGGGCAGAATGTACTTGACAGAGCTGCTTTTTTCAGCTGAAGACTCCACAGTTTCTGGCTTGACACTCCATGGTAAGAAATAATGTTTGAGCGGGAAGAAATGGTCAAGAGAAACACTGCAAAGAGAATCAGAAGGTCCCAAAAGGACCAATGTTTAGGGGCCTCTGTAGCCAGAACTTTCCAGGAATTGTCAAAAACGAAGTTGTTGCAATGAAAGTTTTAAAAAAAAATTCCATCCTGGAAATGAGTAAGATGTGTACAGAAGGGGTTCTCCCTTCGAATAATCGAAGGAGAAGCTTTTATAAGGATTAGTGACATCAGAGGGATTTCTAGTTAGAATGTACAAAGAGAAGTCCAAGGTTAGAGTATATTTATAGGATGTAAGAAAGTATTGAGTCAAACTGTTGAAAATACAGTGAAAATGCAACTAATTGTAACATATGGAACAACAGTTAAGATTCAAGAGGATGAGATGATATAGACTCAGGGGAGAGTTTGGCTTAGGATGCAAAAAACAGAACCACAATTGTTGGTGAAATAATGACCCCCAAACAGTATAGCTACTCCTAATCCCTAGTATTTATGCAAGTGAACCAATCTGGAAACAGGGTTTGGTGGAGAAAATAAAATAGCTCTAAATGAAATCATTGTGTATTCAGTGTAGGTTCTGAATGGAAGGAATGGTGTCCACAATGAGAAAGGGGAGGGATATTTGAAGTGCACAGAGAAGATAAAGAAAGTCTAATGACTATGTGGCAGAGTCTGAAGTCATACAAGCAAGAAGTGCCAGAGCCACCAGAAGCCACAGATGCAAGGAAGAATTCTTCCAAGTCCAGCATGATAGCCTAGTGGTTGAATCCTCGCCTTGCATGTGCTAGGATCCCATTTGGGTGCTGGTTCATGTCTCAGCTGCTCCACTTCCCATCCAGCTCCTTGCTGTGGCTTGCACATGGCCTTGGGATCCTGCACCTACATGGGAGACCTGGAGGAAGCTCCTGGCTTTTGATTGGCTTGGCTCCAATTGTTGCCACCACTTGGTAAGTGAATCATCAAACCGATCTGTCTCTCCTTCTCTCTGTACAATCTGATTTTCCAATAAAAATAAATCTTTAAGAAGAATTCTCCACAACCTCTCCCCTAGAGGAAGGATGGTCCTGCCAATACCATCACTTCGGGATTATGGCATCCAGAATTTTGAGAGAATTGAGTTCTGGTTTTCAAATTACCCAGTTTGCAGTAATTTGTCATGGCAGCCCGGGAACACAACTACAAACTACAGATCACAAATTGGCCCGCTGGAGTGAACAAACCCAAGACACAGACACGCTTCAGAGATGTGTTCTTGTTCATGGCTCTGGTGAGGAGGCCATTTCAATTGGCAGAGGAAAGAAACTCCTGTCTCTGGATCAGTAACGGCTGCACAAAATGCAACCTTGAATGTTCCTTTCTCAGGCTTCTTTCAGTTTTCACTTTCCATTGCCTTTGCTGGCATTTCCAAACATGCCCCTGACTCTCTATCCCAGTCACCTTATAATCAGAGTGTTAAAACTTCAAGTGTGTCTCTCTAAACCTTGTGAGTTTATACAAGCAATCTCTCTCACACACACACCCAAACCCACTCCTGCTGCCAGATTTTCATTCAGGCTACTGCTCAACTTACCCTGGCCACACACATTTATTTTCATGGTTGTTATGACTTACTCCTGATTCCCACCACTACATGTTCGAGTTCCTCAATCCATCATGACTTAGTATACCACCAATGACAGCATCATGAAACACTAAGAATACTTTATCATTTAGACTTCTTCTCAAATAGAGGTTATCCTAACTCCACATGTCAAAAAACTTTCACATTTGGATCACTACAGATTATCAGGGGTTAAAATGAACTTAAGAACAAAATATGTAATATTCTAGAAAGATGTGACTCATTCACTCTTGGTGATATTACTCTCTATCAAGTATTTCAGTCAACTCTTTAAAGTTTATGTATGGATGAGAGGAAGGAGCCTGGCTTTCAAAGAGCTCATTGTCTAACATGTAGTTGGGAAAATGTGTTTTTTTCCAAATAGCAGAAATACACTGAATATGCTTTAGGATTATCCTGCAGTATTCAGTCTTGGGAAAGGAATACTTCTAGGAATGGTATGGGCTCTTAAGGCAGGTCTGCTCCTTCACATACATTTTCCACTCTTTCCCATCTGTTCTGAGTTCTAGGCTCAAGCTGGCAAGGTACATGACCTTCACTTTATGGGGACTCACGTTTTCCAGCTTTCTAACAGGTTCAGAGAAGGGAAACAAGTGCACAGCCCAAGAAGATAGAGGTCAGCTCCCTGCCGGTCACTCTGCAGGATGACAGGACCTATTGCAATCCAATAGGCCACTGCCTCTGTCTAGTGGTCTCTCAAATTTGAAACATCCCAACAATTACATCTCCTTTCTTCCCTGGCAGCAGCTCTAGACAGCTTCAGAACCCCATTCCAGTTTTCCTTCATCCTGCACACATTTGTAAATATTTCTATCATTCCTCCTCCTTCATGGCTCCTGGGAGCAGACATCTGTGTCCTGCTGGATCCCTGCTGGATCCCTGCTGGATCCTGGGGTTGGGAAATGCTGCTCACATGGCATGTCTTTGTATTTACTATCTCCTAGAGAATGAGCAAGATTCACCAGATACATAGCTGAGGGATAGGCACTCCAAGTCTGAGATACCTGGAAATGCGACAGTTGGAGGAAATGGAAGAAAGACCCTGGATACCACACTAAGCTTTGGGATTTTTTTCTGTAATTTATGAGAAACTCTGAAGACACAGATTGCATTCCAGTGTCTTGTATTTCCAGATCTCCAAGGTTTTCCAGAAAAGAAAATATATTTAATACATGAGAAACTGGTGTAGACTTCTACTTTGAATGTTTATTGGTTTCATACTCTCCCCAGTATGGTGCTTAATAAAATTCAATTCTAGCCTGTGAATAGAGAAAAGTTATTGGTATAAACACTCCAAAAGCTGTTCTTCCCAACATTTTGGGCATTCCTATGTATTATGGAAAAAAGGAACATTCCACATAAGAAGTGTTACTCTTACATTCAATTTCAGAAAACTCAGTTAAATGTGCCAACTTTCGTATATCCTTGTTAACAGAGTGCTTCACCAGACTTTTGGCTCAGGGTTCTGGGGAGGCAGAAGAGCAAGGCTAAGCAAATGCCAGTGAGGGATACTCAGGGCCTGGGACATGGGAGTGAGGAGTGTATATAATATATTGGAGTTACTTGCATATTATGGTAGCCACACTGCAAAAAAAAAAAAGATGAAAAGATGAAAGCAATCCTAGGGTCCACAAAAAAATGGATAGATATAAAATGATACACATATAATGGAATACTACTCAGTCTTATAAAAGAAGGAAACTGGTACAATAGATGGATCTTGATTACATTCTGCTAAGGAAAACAAGCCACTGACCAAATGGCTAATTCTTTTGATTTCATTCATAGGAGATACCCAGAAAGAAAATTCATAGAGCCAGAGGAGTAGTTGCCAAGGGTTAAGAGGGACAGGGAGTTTTTAAGTTGGTACAGAATTTCAGGCTTGCCAGATAAAGAGTTCCAGAGATCGGTTGTTCAACAATGAAAATGTACTTAACACCACTGACCTGTGCATCTAAAAACAGTTAATACCTTTCATATTAAATGCTTTAAAATATATTACAAAATTTTTGTACACATTTTGTGCAAAAGAAATTAATAATATTTCTGTTTAAGTCATTGTATCCAAAACATCAACATGTAATCAAGACAAACCTATTAAAATAGTTTGCATCCTTCTTTCATACTGAAATCCTGCAATCTAGTGTGTTTCTTCATACAGCATATTTCAGTTTGGATTAATCACATTTCAAGGGCCCGATAACCACACTGGCTGCTTGTTGCCAGTACTGGACAGCTCAGATGCAGAGCCTGGCACAAAAGCAGGATGCATCAAAGACCTGGTTAATGGCAACATTTTTCTGAGGCTTAGTCCTTTAACAATTTGGCGTTAGGCAGTACTGGGGACAGCGGGTGACCTGATTTTCACACAGATCCACGCGAGGGTGATGTAAATGCTCCTCAAGGCCTTAAGAAGAAAGAGATCAGAAGAGGCCACAGACTCCAGCTCTACAGTGTTGAGTGAGTTTTTGATAACTGCTCTACCCCTTTGGGAACACTAATCTGTTGGTACTCTGGTGAGTTGGGGTCATAGGTGACAGACATGGGTCAGATTAACTAGTTGTACGACCTGGGGCAGGCAGCATGATCTCTCAGAGCCTGAATTCTCTCACTGGCAAAAAAAAAAAAAAAAAAAAAGATGTGAAGACAGCCATGGTCATATAAATCTGTTGCAAGTATTAAATCGAAGTGCTTGTTCAAAATGTTCGCAAAGCTTGTCTGGTGCACAGTGAACAGTGTTAGTCACTATTGAGGTAATTGCCACCATCACTGTCATTACTATCATTGCTAGTGCAATGCAGGATCACATTTTTACATTTCTTAGGACTTTCAATCACTCTTCAACACATTTAATGAATTGACAGTCAAGAACACAGACTGTGGAATGAACTGGACTATCTGGACTCAAACTTCAGTCCTGTAGGATATTTGTCCCCAGAAAAAGACATTGATTCTTCAGCATAAACCCATTGTCTCTCAGTCTATAAATCTGCAAAAGGGCAGTAATAATGGTACAGACCACATAGGGTTGCTGTGAGGACTCAATGAAATACTGTAGACGGAGCATTCAAAAATGCAGCCCAGCATACAGCAAACCCAGGTGAAGGAAGCTGCTCTTACTGGATCAAAGACCGGATATGTCCTGCTGAACAAAGCAAAAACCACCTTTTCGCTTTCCAGAGTGTGATATTGCAGAAAAGCTCCACCTTCAACTGAAGATATGGTGAAGATCGCAGTGTCAGCACATGTAAAGTCCTCCCCTTTTGAGGACAGGAGCCTTATTATCTTGGAAGGATATGCTGGGCCTCCTTTCCTTCTCAAACCACTGACCCTTTACCTTCACAGAACTCAGACTCCTGAGTCGGGCTCCCAGGGCCCTCCAGCCTAGGGAAATGGTGCTTTTTACAGTAAGTCCTTAAATACTGAAAAAGTTAATAAAGCTTCACAAGAAGAGTGATTTATGAAATCCACTTATCTAGGAGAGGAAAATCTTGCTCCCAAGACACTATCTCCCACGTGTGTAGGTCAGGGTGGGTGAGCACTTGCTGAGCTGTTGTGTAGCTCCCACTGAGCATTCTTGGCCTTTGCACAAATAATTATTGAATGAACAAAAGAGATTAGCACTGAAGCAATTTACAGTGAGCTATGCAGAAGGTCAGGAAACACAGACTAATCTCTAAATTGATGAGACACTAGGGAAGAGGAAATAAAAGTGTTGATAAAAATGATTCTTACAGGAGGTAGGAACTGAAAAAAAAGTACTCCACAGCTCTTATTTGCCTGGACTTAGATTCAGAAATACCCAGCTGAAGTCTAGCCTCTGACATTAAATCATGTTCATTTGGGAGAAGAGTGAGGACCAGAGAAGGCCATAAAACATGCCTGCCTTCCCAAGGACTCCAGTTCTCCCACTGGTAGTCTTTAAGTTCCTATCTTGCCCAACAAGGGAGTTGACCTTAATACTGGCTCAGTCAGGGGAGGGAAAGAACTGAGACAGGACCTAAGCATCCACTGGAATTCCAAGGCTCCATCTCCTGTGGCTCCCTGCTCCTCTCTCTGTAGGTTTCCTGGGACAGGATGGGGTGCTTTCACCCTCATTTCCTTGCTCCTTGCGGAAATGGAAGGGGTGGGCTGCTGAGCCTGGATGCTCAGGCAGGGTATTGCCACAGTGAGGAACCTGAGGCAGGTGCAGCCTTGGCCCATGCAGGATGCTGCTGCCTGACTGCAAAGCAACACCTTTTCATGGCTCCCAATTTAGAAAGACAAAAAATTTTAATATTCATAAATGTGGTAGATAAATTGATCCAGATCATTCTACTGATGGTTTGGGATTACAGAAATATCTTGCCAAACTGTTCTCTGAAACAGGTATGAAAAACTACAAAAGGTTCATTTTTAGCTTAGTGATAACAGTGCAGAAAATTCATCCCCTCCAAAACAACTTTTCTTAAAAAAAAAAAAAAGGTGGGGGGAGGGATTTTCATAATAGCATTACAAGTAGGAGAAAAATAGAAGCAATTTAAACACCACCCAGGACTAAACGGATTGTGTCAGATCCATTGAGGGGATTAACCCATTTAATCCAGCCACAATTAACAGCATTATGTAAACGTTGTTTTGGAATATGGGAAAGTATTTTTTAAGACTATGGCTAAATTGTCAAAAGGGCTTACATGGACAAATACTAGAGAAAAAAACATGAAGTGTTAAGAGGGCAGGATAGGAGAACTTATCTTACAGAATACTTTAAAATGTTTCCGTAAAGCATTTTCCTAGTAAGGACACAATTGAACAGTAACAAAGTGCAAGCCTCAGGTTATCCATCTTGTCCCATCTCCTTAGCTTTCCCTGGCTTTCTTAAATTATCAACTTGTCTGCCAAAGCATACCTCTGCACCATTAACACATACAGATGATGTGAAGGTCCCAAACATACAACTCTCCACCAGGAGAGCCTCTTACAGCCCCTGCCACTCATCTCTTTGCCCCAGTGTTCTCTCGGGTTTGAGAAGGACTGCAGGGAGCAGTGGGGGAGGGGATGCCTCAGCACAGGGATTTCTGTCACAGACAGATGGTTCTTTCCTCTCTTCAGCTCCTGTCCCCTGGTTCATATTTCATTACACAATCTATAGCAACTTGGGAGCTGGGGCCCTGACCCCTCTGTGTAAGAGCATCCGGCTGGCTGCTCTCCTCCCAGCCAAGTCCCAGCATGAAGCCCCCCAGATTCTTATACTCTCTTGCACAGCTGCTCAAAGCTGGCTCTGAATAATATAAGCACCCCCTTGCCTTTCTCCCTCTTTTGCCTTCTTTTTCCTCACATCCTTAAAAAAATGAATCTGCATTATTTGCTTACATGCCTGAGCAGCTAAACATTCAGTGTGACATTTCCAATAGTATCAAAGTCTTGAAATAAAGGGTGGCCACGCCTTTGGACATCCGGAATACAATCAAGTTCACGACCAAGTACACCTTTGCAAGTACATTATTTAGTATCAGTAACAACTATTACGTGAAGGCATACGTCAGCTCACTGAAGTAGACAAGCTTCTGCTGGTCCCACAACACTGTAAAGCAAAGCCATCCTCTCTTGTATCCTTTCCATTTCAATTGATTCATTGTTTACAGATAGAAAATTCCAGAGCTTGATTAAACAAGCGCGCACACACACACACACACACACACACACAACTTTCCACAAGTTTGACGCTGAGAAACTTGCTTTTTCGTCATGGGTTGAGAGTATGCATAAAATACAACCCATGATTTTTCACACTTTAAGTATGCACACTCAATTTAACAGATGATAACTGAGAGGTTAAATCACACTGAATTTAGTGCTATTTGCTTTAGCCAACTCTAGCTGAGCAACAGATAACAACGGTCACCCTCAGTCCTCTGCAACTGGTGGGATGCACATGTCCGTCTAAAGCAGCAGTCCCACATATGCTAAAGAAACTTGACAGAGTGGCGCTCTGGGGAGCCCTCCCGCTCCCCAAAGGGTCCAGATGTCTTTCTATCATGCAACCCGCGCTTGAGGATACAAAAAACAAAAGAACACACTCCCCACCTGCTGCTGACATTTTTTTAGGACCAGGGGAAGACAATGCAAGTGCCTGCGGGGCACACTCCTGCACTTCCTCTTCGGGAGGAGAGCAAATTCTAAATGCACTTGTTAATTGTGTATATCATCACTCCCCTCCCACTCCACTATTAAGTGGCGCAAAAAGCCCCAAACCGCTCATGCACACCCACCTCACAGCCAAGCCCCCTCCCTAGCACCCTGTCCCCCACCGCAGAGAATTCATCAAATGCTACTCACACGCAGCAGCCTCAGCCTCCCTTTGCTTCTGCCCAGCCTGTGCACAGGCTCCGAGCATCGATGCAGCTTTTCCTGTTCCGAGTGAAACAAGCCTTCAATGGCAGTGATGCTTTTCTTCTGGGCTGCTTTGTTTGAGATTCCCCAGATGAACACCGATGCGTTTCTGTCACTCCCCGAGTTCGATAGCTCCTCTAACACGGGCAGGGCTTTGGGGCTGTCATCTTCCACTGGCTGGGCTTCTGAGGAGAGAAACAGACCTGCAACTGACAACTGATCGCATCAAAACACTCCAGGGGATGGCAACCCAAGACTATGAAGTAACACATAAGCTTTCACTGATACTACACGAGGCTGTAGATCATCTGTCTCCTGTTGGCACTGCGAGCCTAACCAACTTGAAATGACATTGCTTATGAACTTATAGCTTCAAACATGACTCCAGGTCAAGTTAAGTGGACATCATAAAGCACAGTGTTACCAAGGAATTCCATAATCCCAAATTCAAATTAAACCATGTTCAAATCAGTGAGGAGGCAAGATGGTTTGCTGGCTAAAGTTAATGGCTTTTAGATAGAATAGGGCTTCTATAAATTAGATGAAGCTCTGTGTGTGAATTTTGGAAAAACGCTTTCCTCTCTCAAGTCTGTTTTTTCACTTGTATGCTAAGAGGATGTGTGAATGGCAAAAAATTATATTAATGCCACAGAGACATCTGAGACATTTATCCTAACTTCTTCCTAATTATGGACATGGATGTTTAGGGCTGGCTATTACTGATTCCTCTATCATCTTCCATCAGCCCAAAGCAGAAAACTTGTCCTGTGCCTTAGCCATCAGAATAACATTAACTGCTGCTTCCTCCTACATGGAGGTAGTTTCAATGACTTCAACATAAACTAGAGCCAGAGTTAGCAAGTGGTTTAATGCAGCTAAGTCTTATCTCATGTCAGCAAGATAGAAAGTATACTTCTATGCCATGCTCATCTCTCTCCCAGTGACAAAGAGTGAATGGACCAGTGCTGAAACACCTTGACCAGAGATGTTGCTGATATAAAGGCAGAGCTGATCTATAAAGGAGCCATAATACATGCAGGGAAGACGTGAGCAGTAATCAGCTGGAGCCAGCACCATGGTTAAGCTTCTACCTGTGGCACTAGCATCCTATACGGATACTGGGTTGGGTCCCAAATGCTCCACTTCCAATTCAGTGCCCTGCTTATGGTCTGGGAAGACTGCCTCAAGGTCTTGGGTCCCTGCATCCATGTGGGAGGCCAAGAAGTAGTTCCAAACTCCTGCTTTTGGTTTGGCTCAGCTCCAACCATAGTGGCCATTTCAGGGAGAGGACCAGTGGATGGAAGTGCGTGTGTGTGTGTGTGTGTGTGTGTGTGTGTGTGTGTGTGTGACTTTACCTTTCAAATAAAGGTAAATGAATCTTTAAAAGCTAATCAACAGCAATCACACAGTGGTTCCTTCAAAGAACCATTAAAACATCAAAAAGATACCACAAACATGCAAGTAACATTCCCTTGGGGAGTATATGCCAGGTACTCAACCCACTGTCTGCTATAAGAGCTCAGTAAATGCTGATAATTTGTAGTAACAGGAAGGAAGATAAAGAAACTCCTATAACTTGAGTTCAGACTTTATGCTAAGCATAACACCAGTATTTTCTAAATGTTATCTCAGAGAGCTCATATAATCCCCAGTTTATGGATGAGGTGAGGCACAGGAGCTTAAATAGAAATGCTTACCAAGTTCCATATTTACAAAACCACCCCCATGAGGCCAGCATTGTGGCTTAGGAAGGTAAAGCCACTGCCTGAGATGCTGGAATCCCATAAGGGCACTAGTTTATGCCCAGTTCTCCTCGTTCCTTAGGAGCAGCTCTATGCTTTTTGTTCTATCTTTAAAAGAAACATTCAGGTGAGGCCACATTCACAGCTATGGCCCATCTGTATGTTCCATTCTATGTAACCAACCCTCAAGAGCTATCAGACATCTCTGACTAAACTCTCTTCTTCCCTCCACTCCCTCCCAACAACAAAAAAGCAGCACAGAGCATTTTCCTCCATCTGTTGGTTCATTCCTGAAGTGCCTAATGGTTGAGGAGGCTGGATTGGGGCCAGCTGCAAATCGGAAAAACAATCAGATCTTCCAAATGTGAAACAGGGATCCAACTGCTTTGGGTCTTCTAGTCCTGCCCTCCAGGGTACGTGTATCCTCTGGAAGCTAGAATTGAGAATGGCGCCAGGAAAAAAAGCCAGGCACTCTGATACAGGATGCAAGCATCCCAACTAGCATCTTTAACAGACTAAGCACCTACTCCTCCCCTTTCTCCTGAACTCACTCCATTCTAGTTTTTACAGTTAACCATCAACCAAACTTTTTTCAAAACCTAACACCTTTCATATTGTTATCATCTTATCTTTTGAGACCTGCCAGCATTATTTGACATAGATGATTGCCCATTTCCTGCCTGAAACACTAGCTTCCAGAACTCCATGCTGCCCTGGTTTTCCTATAGCCTCACTGGATGTCCTTTCTCAGTTTGCCTTGGATGGTATTTTCCTTCCAGGATACCAACAAGCAGGGTTAGAAAAAAACAATCCAGAACGCTCAGGTTGGAAGTTGAGCTACACAGTTCGAAAGGTGTATAATCCTGAGAGTTACTTAACTCCTTTCCCTTAGTTTCCTCATCTGTGTAACGAAGGTAATGATAATCTTAATCGTTAGGAGACAATATATATGAAAACACTGGGCCTGAACCACCAGACTGAGAAGAGATACTAAAGAGATCCTAAAGCTAGTAGAACACTTATTGCTCTGGAAAGCCTGGCACCTGGAGACATTCTAAACTGCTAAGACTGTGAAGTTCACCAAGGAGCCATTCTGTACCACTCCCCTCCACACACACACACAAACTGCATACCGTATCTGGGTCCCTGGCGTGCTCTGCACCTCCCTCAGCAAGCTGCTTAAGAAGGGACTCTGCTGGCTACTCAAACGGGAGAACCCTACTTTCAAATCTATGCCCTCTGCCTGGCTCTACCTCTACTTTCTCTTTACTCCCTCCCACACCGTACTGTCCTCGCTAAAATAAAGATTTTCCCACTTTAACTAGTCACCGCCTCTGAAGCCTAAAATCCTAAAACTCAAGAGTACATGAAAGCACTTACAATACAGGGCTGATACACAGGAGACATTGCCCAAGCATTACTATTTTATCACCTACCTCTTAAGACCGAGCACGTAAGCTCCGACAGAAGACTCTCCCCTTGCAGTGCTCTCTCGGTCCTGCAAAGCTTTATAAAGCATCTAGCAGATTTAAGCCCACAACCTACACCTGTTGTCCACAACGTGGCCTCACTTACTGATTGTCATCCTTAAGTGTTTACTGGTGATCGCAAACTTCAGCTCTCTAAAGCCAAACACCTGTTTCTCTCAACAGTCTTCTTCATCACAGTTAATGACAAGTCTTTTTAATCATTCACTTAAAAAACCTTTACGTGTGATTCATGGATCTCGCTCCACATCAATGTTCAGTTTGTCATAAATCCTGAACCATTACCTGTACAGATAGCTAGGATTTCAACACTGCTCTTTCCATAGCTATCCACAAGCTCTAATCCATCATCATGTCTCACACAGATTAGCTTAACAATCTCTTTAACTGGTATGGAAGCTTCCTTCCATACCTTTCCACTTGTGATTTATTTTCAACAATTTTTTAAACATGTAGTAGGCCCATATCACTCTCATGCTCAAAATTCCAACAAAATCCATCATCCCGTACATACTTTAAAAAAATGACCAATGTTCTCATAATGATTTAAAAAATCCTACAAGATTTGGCTCTCGTCTTCTCCCTTCTGATACTCATTTTCTATCATTCCCACTGTTCATGGGATACAGGTTTATGTTGGTTTTTCAACATAGCACTTCCAGGGTTTTTGAATTTGTCTTTCTCAGTGCTTAGAGCCCTGAGCTTTCATGTACCTAGCCGATTCATTGCTTTACCTTTTAACCTTCTTTCCAATGTTTTAATCCTTCTTTCCAGCATCAGTTTTTACAGTGACGCCACACCTGATCACTTCATTAAGATTATTCTTTAAATACTCCCTGCTCCAGCTGTACTTTTCCCCACTATACTAATCAGAAAACAAAATGCATCTGTTTTTAAAATACTTATTTTTCTTTTAAATACAAGGCAGGCAGAAACAGAATGGCATACACAGAGAAAGAGATCTTCTACCCACTGGTTCAAGCTCCCAAGCGCTGGCGCCCTCTTCCTGTCATTTTGTGTTCACTATCTTCCACCATGAAGATGTGATCCGCAAGTTGGGTGTCAGGCACAGTGGTTAGGATGCTGCCTGTGGGGCTCCATTTCCAATTCTAGGTTCCTTCTGATGTGTAACATGGGAGTTGGGTGATGCCCAGAGTATTGGGGGTCTCTATCCCCAAAGCAGGAGATCCAGTTTGAGTTTTGGGCTTCTGGCTTCAGTCTGCTCCTGCTGCAGCCATACAGCAATTTGGGAAATAAATCAGTAGATGGAAGGTCTCTGTGTGTTTCTCTGTCTTTCAAATAAAAAAGTAAATAAATAAAATTTTAAAAATAAAATATAGGCTTGATGAGACTAGTTTTATTTGTTTTTCTTTTTCTCACTGCTGTTAACCTGATACTTGGAATGGAGTCTAGATACTATGGATGTTCTCATTACCTTTCCCTTGCATGGAAAGTGAGACTCAAAGAATTAAATCTGTTGTCAAAATTTACAAGTTACTACATAAAGGAGCTGGACTTGAGCATATCTTTTGTTTACATGGCTCTTGTTTCTTTGAAGGTATCAGCGCTGTCACTATCAACCCCTTGTGCTGACCGTGTAGACCTGCTTCTGCCCACTAAAACTTGTCGTTTCTTAGTGACGGGTGGATCTTACACACCACATGTCAGTGATTTCTGGCTGCATGGTTACCAAGGCTTGTGAACATTTCTACCTAGAAAATACTTTGTGAGCTGTGAGTGTACTGTGTGAAAGGGAAAACAGCCACTTTGTTCATCAGAATAGATTTATTGGACATAAACATTCTGGCTGAGATGAGAATTTTCCTTATGGTGGACGTCCTCGACTGCCCATTTGGAATGAAGAAGCTGTCTCTAATGCTTTTAAAATGATTTTCGTGTGTGAAAAATTATTTGAGAAAAAACAAACAATGCCCTGCAATAATTGAATTTTTGAAACGTTTCAGGAGTGGTGAATAAGAACTGTGAGTGAACAGGGACTTCGAGTTGTCTCCAACAATATGGGCGGAACTGAATTCACTTTGCTTCTAAGTTTTCATTTCTAATTTTGAGGATATCTTAAGTGTCCACTGATAAGAGAATGTTGGCCTCGCAGAAAAACAAAATATCCTACCCTGGAAGAAAACTCTGGGAAGTGGAAAAGACCCTCTCCCCGGCTTAACAATCAAACACTCAGATCTCATTGTCAACTCTGTTCTTAAATATGTTGGAGACCTTGGGGAGAGTTCTTCAGTGTACTTGAGTGCTGTTTCTTTACCTATTTATTAGAAGAAGCTGGACTGGTTTATCTCTGTTATACATTGGGGGTTTCAGTTCCTGTTAAACTTAGTTCCATTCTAAGCTGTGAAGATGGACATGTCCTGTGCTGCAAGTCTAAGATTAGGAAGGTAGACTGGCTATAAGTGAGCCCAACACAACTGCCCAGTGTCAGAACACACCCATTTGTGATCAGCTATCTATCTGCCACCTTGTTATAAATTGAGTATAAAAATGGCAGTATGATCTGGTCTTTGTATGAAAACGTTCAACGCTCAGAGACCATCATGATGTTATGACTTCAGGGTCAATAGAAGGGCTTTTTGAATAGATAATCTTTGTTTTTCAGGGTTGAATTTTTGGAGGATATGACCCTGACGCTGAATCTTCAGCAAAAAGAGTAAATTTCCTAAGAAGCAAAAGGCAGAGAGGGATTAATGGGTGATGCAGATGTAGAAAACATCATCTATGAAGGTAAGAAAGCTGCCAGGATGAAATCATATTTAACCACATGGGATTTGGGGGGAAAAAACTTGAACTTATTGTTTATGCTTTATCTCTAGAAATTCAAAAGTCCTTATTTTTGTTCATCATAAGGAGATTTGGGTTTCAATTTTTACTCAATGGTATTTATTGTATACAAAAGATGGAGAGGGTATTGACCAAAATGAGAATTGGGGATTATCCTTATATTTCTTTGCTAATGCTTGCCTCGTTGTGCTTGCCTTGTCTCTCACCCTTGGACCTCACTGTTGTGAGTAACTTGTGCAGGTGTACCACAACCACCTTGAATGTGTGAGCATTCATCAAGGACATATATACTATGGCTGAACCAATCTTCATGAAGAAATGATGCCAGATATTCTGGGCTTGACTCCTACCTTTGAACTGACTTTCTTCACAGATAAAATAGGAGAGAATAATAATAGTATCTATATCAGAGGTTTGTGAATTAAATGAGATCATCTATATAAACATCTTATACCTGTATAAGAGTTAAAGTAAAATAAGTTAAAATTGCTATTTTCTCAGAAAAGAACACCAGAAATCCTAACCTAATGCTTGATTACTTGACTCAATATACTTTCCATGTTAAACTATGAAAATTGGAATTAGATTGATGTGTTTTAACTGTGTGCTGCATCACTGTTAAAGTAATCCTATCGCATGTTAACTTTGCCAACTTTCAGTTACTGGGTGACAGACAGCCAAAATGGAGAGACATACTTCATCATGAGATCCAAGAGTTAAGACTAGCACTGCATCTGCCAAGAATGTTTCCTTTTAAAAATTCAATTATATACAAACTGTTTCATTTAAGTTTCTGCAGAAAGAATGAGCCTTCTAACTTGTATCCCTGATGATTACTATAGCAGTAACTGCAGGTGATTTGCAAGGTCTTGCATTCACCTGTCATGACTACACCACGGAAGCTATGCAGATAATCAAATGTGCCTGCCCACAGAGTAGCCATCTTTGTAGAGTTGCACAGCCATCATACATCAATGATGCTAGGTCATCAAGACTGACCTTGTGTACTTACATGAGAAGACAATGCTTAGATTCACCAGACACTGGACCCTGGACCCAGATGTACATTGTGGAGATGAGGCGGCAAAGACTCTTTTTTGCAAACACTGAAGTGACCCTATTGAGTTTTCAGGATCTATGCTGGAGGGAAATTGGGGGGTTTAGAGGCTTGGTGAGTTTCACTCAGGGCTTTCCAAGCTCTGGCAGGAGCCTGTGCTGGGTAGGACAATCTGGATGCTGATCAGAGCATTTTCTTTGTAACGAACAGGGAGCCTAAGAGGTTTCTTCAACTTCCTGAGTCTTCCCCAGCACACTGCCGTCTGTTATTCTTCACAGAATAACACACTTCAGTAAATCTGTTTTTATGGTGATTTACATATTAGATTGCTCTTTTTCATTTAACATTTAATCTGATACCACTCCTAAAAACTTTGGATATTCAATGTATTTCAGCACAATGAGTAATAGCAGGCATGAGGGAATGTTTTCATCCTTATGATTAAGCAGGGGTCATTTTCTTTCCATCTCCCCAGGAAAGGGAATGCATGGAATAAACCAGAGGCCTCTTGCTGATGCGTTTTAGGGAGGAGGGGCTGTTGGCGCTCAGATGTCAGGGCTGCTGTGTGGTGTCTCGGGGTTCAGCAGGATGTCACGTTCTTGGTAACAGCATCCTCTTGTAACACCCAGCGACACACACGCTGCCTCTGCTTTTTTCTAGGACTGGCAGAGGACAGAGGGGCCACAGCTGGGAACGACAGAACAAACCCATATTTCATAACAATTACTCTGGATTATCAGGAAAGGTGGCAAGAAAAACTATTAGCGGGTTAGTGGAAAGCAGATTTATGGCTTGGCAGCTCAAAGGTGTGACAGGTTTCTCTTCTGATGAAAAATCACTTCTCTGGAGGTGAGAAAAGGGCAGGCACCCCACTCAGCAGACGGGAATCCATCAAATCAGCTTCACTTGTGAACGACTTAGCCTCGGTCTAAAAATGTCCCTTCCAATCTGTAGGACCAATAATTTATTTGTCACAGGGAACATTGCAGGATTTTCCAACTTTAACATATATCTGCCTATTAACATGTTACCATATTTCCTATCATTCATGTCAGTGTTTTAAAAACCACAGACTATTTACTGTTAAAGAGACAAATAACACATAAAGCTTAACATATTCTCTCGTGGCCAACCTCAGAGACTTTTCCTAAAGACAAATTCTTCTCTGGAAAGCCAACCGAGGTGTCTACAGTAGGTTGAAGGAAATGTGTGCACCAACTCTTCTGAATCCTTACACTGGAGTACCTGGTAGAAGTAATGACTTGGGAAGTAAAGGCAAATAATGGGGCTAGTACTTCTAGAATCTCATGTCTTACCCGCTAGCTGCTGAGCATTATGTATGCCATTACTTTCACCTATAGGATTTTGCTTACTTCTCATGGCAAACCCATGGGGCACCATCTTTCTTGAGACACTTAGTGTTCCAAGGTAAAGTCAAAATGAGATTTCAAGATTCTATACACATAGCTGCTGTCCTTTCCGCTACACCTCCCTCTGTCACTGTGCAGGAGCAATGGACCGCCTCACACCTATACACACATCCTAATTTGGGCATATGTGACATGACAGTCAGCAGACAGACTGTAGTAATGGGGGAAAAGGGTCAGAGCAAAGAAAAGGGCCTTGAGCTATTCGTCAAGCATGCTTCAACTTCAAATCCGATTGTGTGCACTGCTTTGATTTGATAATAATAGCAATAACAATAATATTCCATGTATGCATCACATTCGTTCATCAAGGATACGTTTCCATTCCAAGTTTGTCAATGGATGAAGCTGAAACAACTTACTGATGCTCTCAATTAACAAGCACTCATGGATTAATAAGCTCAGCCCCTCTTGGTTTCACATCCAGTGATTTTTAAGTTGCCTCTTAAAATTTATTTGAATACAAAATAGGTTCATTATATAGTTTGCTAAGAAAGCAATGTCTAAGTCTTCCAGATTCTGATTGGAATTAATGCAGTTAATTTAAAGAACAAAAAGAACTGCACTGGGAATGACCCAGTTACTGATGAAAATGTAATGCATACTACATAAAAGGTATCCAAGAGTGAAAAAAATGCATGAGTAAATAAATTGATGTACATCAGCACATTGGCACACCTTAAAAACTGGACATCTCAATGACAGAATTCATTGGTTCATACTAACCAAGCACTCTTAAGTACTAACAAATCCAAAGTCACAGCATCAGCAGAAGCATCTCCTCACTATCACCTGTGAGGCAGATGAGACATGCTGCTCAGCTCAACATAGTGGTGGCCTTGATTTTAAGAGCACACAGAGAGGAGACCAGAAGGCAATGGGTTTAAGCAAAGCTACCTTGCTTGATCTGAGATCAGAATGGTTTCATGGTCTGGCATGTTGCTCCCAGAGTTCTTAAAGTCCCAGAGCTGAAGCTACTTTTGATGGCAGACTCCTGGGTCAAGTAGCTGCTGTTGAAGCCTATTTAGGGATGTCTGATGAAGTAGGTATGTCTCTCATGGTCAAGATAAGCTAATGTCCAGTCCATCCCAAATATTAATTGAAGACTTATCTTATTCCCATGTTTGGTCTTTTTCTACCTTTCACTTTGTTTTTCTGAACCTGAATCCCCGTCTTGATAAACTGACCCTTATTCCATGTCCTTCAAGCCAGGCCCTGTCTTGGACTCAACTCTGCAATAGAGATGACAAAGCTGCTTTGACGACTGCCACAAACGCCATCAAATGCTCACTGCAGGAGCTCACTAGCCATCACAAGTACTCAGCTTCCCCATAGGTGGAACTCCACAACTGCTTTCCTCTGTTTTCTCTTCCCTATCTCCATCAGTCAGCAGACCTTGCTCAATCGCTGCTCTATTGCATTCAGCTACCCCCTCATTAACATAAAATATCCTGACAGTAGTCATCTAACATGCCACTTCCCCTCCACACCCTAGTCCATATTGTTGGAAAAATGATCTTCCTAAAATGCTGAAAGCATTTCAGCCATTCTACTACTTATGGTTTTGTTGAAAGAATGATCACTCCACAATCAATGTCCTCAACCTAAAAAAAAAGAAGTTTAAAATATGTTGGCCTACATGATGAAGCTAAAATGCTTGCAGCTAAAATTAAAGTTGCTAGGCTAATTATATCATCCCAGGTTATCTAGGTGAGACCAACTTAATCACATAAGCGGGAAAAGGAAGCAATATGTCAAAAGGAAACAACTGGATGACTACACATGCTAAGACTGCTGACTCGAAAGGAGCTACAAACCAATGATTACAGCAAACTCTAGAGCTGGGAACATCCTGAAGTTGGCAGCCAGCAAGATCAGGTCAGTCTCTGTCATAATTGCAAGAAACTACTACTTTCTGCCGCTTGTTTCAACCTGCAGACTCCTGGAAAGCATGGATCTCATCCAACTCTTGAGTGCTTTCAGCATCTCAAGGAGGTCCTAGCACACAGGAAGGTCTGGGTCTATGCTTCCTGAGTCACATTTAAAGTGACTGATTTCTTGGGGACACCTGAGTCGAGGATTATGAGAAGCTGAATTAAATAGAGCACATCTCATAGTCTTCTTTAGGATGCGATTCCTTGATGCTAATTTAGAGAGATAAGAACTGTCCACTATCCTCCTTGCTCAACACATGCTTTCCAAATCAGAGTATTACACAGGCTGGGGCCCAAAATTCGCACTCATGATTATATATGTAAAATTCTAAATACAAGTCACCATTTACAGATATGTTTGTGCATTTGAAGGGAACTGCCTCCTTGTTTCCAAGCACAGTCTCCTCCACTGGCACTCACTTTCAGTGGTATTCTCCTATCTCTGGGCAGCACCAGTCCTCACAGTCTCCTCAAGCCTCTTTCCTTGGGTTTCTCTTCTCTGCAGCTCCACAGAGAGCACCTCTAATGTCCAACTGTGGGTCCCTTCCTCTTTCACTACCTTCAAACTACAACTTTCCATTCTCGCAGAAGAGTGTATCTGAACACTTAGCTAGAACTTTGGGTCAAGTGTCACAAAAATGCAAGTATTATCCTTTTCTTCGATTTTGCATGTTGCACCAAGAGACACTCATATTCCAGAGTGAGACCCAAGCATTCTGGTGATGATTTGTAAATGGTTTCTGCTATCCTCACAGGCCAGTCCCTTTGGCAGCCCCAGCCCATCTGGAACTATCCCTGTGTCTGGCTGAGAGAACTGTGACAACCACCATGGGCTAGTGTTCATGGACCAGCTGGCAGGGGATGAGGCAAGCTGAGCATCTGTAGCTTCAGCTTTACTTGAGAGATGCATGAGAATTACAGATCACAAACAGTCCATTCACATACTGACTGTGTGCCTACCCTGAGGAAATGTATCTTGGCTATCGTTACACTGATCTTTTTTTGCCAGTTCTCAAAATATTCGAGGGGTAATAGAAAAATGGGTGGCAGCCCTACATACCTAGAAGGTCTATGCTCTGGTTCTAAGTGATGCTGCTCATTTCATTGCACACCAACGCCTATCCCCTCTCCTCTAGGTCTTGGCATCAGCAATTTCTACTACAACTCAGCATCTCAAGCTTCTCCTCCCCTCCAAGGTCATTTTCATTCACATATATTGACAGTTTTCCACTGAAAAATCTAGAGTCCATATTTCTCTTGAGATATTTGTACCGGTCTCTTTCACTTTATAAGTTATCCTCAAGAGTTGTCTGTTCTTACTGCCCTCAAATTCTCTCCTTTATTTCTTGCCAAGACCTTCTCAAATCTGATTTTGGTTTCTATAATTCCACTGGAATAATTATTCTCAAGGTCCAACATGACATCACTCACTTGTCTTCGTTTGTCCTGCCAAACACATTCTATTTGTTGCATTATCTTCCTTCATGCAACATTTTCCTCACTTTTAGAACATCACTATTCTGATTCTCCTTTTATGGCATGTGTTCCTTATTCCCAGGTTGCATTCTTTTTAATTAATTCCTTCTTTTTGCCCAACCTCTTATATCTACTACCTTAGCACATTCAAATTCCACAGGAAAAAATATGGTGGAATATGCTCTTAATAGTGGATATCTTTCTTGAACTCCAGAATATTTTGTTGAATGGTCTACTCATTATCCCACAAGAAGGTTCCCAACTTAACATTGCTTAAGCCAAACTGACAGGAGCTATTGCTCCTGATTCATACTGATTTAGTGCTGCAAAAGCCACCACCTGGGTATCCAGCATCCCTTATGGGTGTCAATTCCAGTACCTGCCTGCTCCACTTCTGATCCAGCTCCTTGCTAATGTGCCTGGGAAAACAGTGGAAGATGGCTCAAGCACTTGGAATCTGCACCCACTTGGGAGATCTGAAAGCGTATCCTAGTTCCTGGCTGTGGACTAGCCCAGCTCTGGGTGAAGCAGCCATTTGGACAGTGAACCAGTGGATGGAAGGCCTCTTTCTCTGTAAATTCTGTCCTTCAAACAAACAAACAAATAAATGATGTTCAAGTCTACATAATCCCTCCCAAGATGTTACTACCTTAGATTTGTCAAATATTGAATAATTCAGTCATCCTGGTTTTCTTTTTCTCAAATTGTACATCTAGTGCATCATTTGAAATGTGATTGGCTCTACCTTCAAAATACATTCAGTAATTTTCCAGAAACCCACACTCCCCATACTGCTGCCACTGCTCCAAGACACTTGAGTTATGAACAAACTTCCTAAGATGAGTTCTGCTTCTGGCTACACATCAAGAGGGATACTTTTTTTTAAGTGCTTCTGATTGTTAACACAAAGCCAAAGAAACCTTTTCACAACGCAGATACTAGCTCCTGAATCATTAGCAATAAAATAAAATCAATGTTAGCCTTGAAGCCATGCAGATCTGAGCCCTCTGAACCCGCAAATCACCCAATTTCTTCCTCATTATACCCATCCACACTGATGCTCCCTAAAAATTCAAAGCAGGCCCATCTCAGGGTTTGGGTATCTATTCCCTCCTTGGCTTGGGACACTGTGCTCTACTAATAGTCATGACTCATCATCTTGATTTGTTTCTCTTTATCCTCTTAATGATCATCCTATAGCCTTCTTTCTTTCACACTGATTTCTGCTTTTCTTCACTATGGCAAGAACCAAATGAGTGGGGTTGATGGGAAGGAAAGGAAGAAAAAATATAGGAAAGAGGTGAAAGATAGATCAGTGTTACAAAATCTTAATCACTGTAGACACCAAGTAATGAAGAGCAGGATGGTGGATTTGGAGCATTCTGAGTGTGGAGGACTGACAGGGCTCCAAGGCGGGAATTCTAGCTGTCAGTCATTTCACAAGGTGTCTCCTGGTAAAGACAGTCTGATTCATTGTACCATGAAAAGAAGCTGGTTAGAAAGCCCATCTGGCCAAGATTGGACTTGAAGGACATCAAGGACATGGACTATTGATCAAAGCAACAGGAAGATGGAAACCTGGAGAGCTGCCTTCTAACTGTCACAGCATCTTCACAATCCCTGTGTGCATCTCCCCTGTGAGTCTGGCAAGGTGCTTTTGCACACAGGAGCTCGAGTGATGCTCACTGCCCTGTGCGCTTTGTTCAGATTAGCATCATGCATCCACCTAGGCAAGGAGGGATCACCCTCCGCACACACCTGGCAGAAGGGAAAGAGGTAAATGGCAGCTAGAGGAATGCTGGTGGGTGACAGTCCCACAACTCTCAGGAACATGAGCTCAGCATAAGCAGTTTGTGTTAAAACAACATAAATCAAAAAATAAAGCAGAGCCTCTTGAATCTTACCTTAAATTATTCAACTGGGACTTTAGGATTATAATCAAGAATTTGCACTATGAGTAGAGGGACAAATGAAGGTTAGTCAAATTTCATCTTTGCTGTCTACAATAGACATGAAGTTAAAGTACAAGTTCATTTTAAAAGGCAGATCCCAAGACCTGTGACTTGTGAAATTCTGTCATCACAAGTGCAAGGAGACCTTTCCAACCACACAGCAATTTTCCTATCAGAAGGATCAGCTAGGCTTATAGGCAAAGGTTCAACCACGCAGGATACAGCAGTTCTCTGAGTTCCTACCTGTCAGAGCAATGAGCACAGGTAACTTAGGAAGGCCACCTGCAGTCCTGCTCTCTTACAAGTTCTCATAATCTATGAGGTTGTTTCATGAGCCCAGCATCCATTCCTGCACAATCTCAGCCACCTGCTGGTCTGGAAGAAGGTTATGCTGATTAGTGGTGGGTGGGGAAAGAACTTCTCTAAGGCTGCTGTGGTCAGCAAGCATTTTCTATAAAAGGTCAGACAGCATGTACTCTGGGTCAGCTGGTCTCTTGCAAATACTCAAGTTTCCCATTGTTTTCCCAACAATAATAGCTTATGATAATATATAGTGAACTGATATGGGTATATTCAGGTAACTCTGGACTTAGAAAACCAGCATTACGTGGCCCACCTCTGCAGTTGAATCAACAGAGAGCCAATCCTTTTGAATTCCTACACTGAAGAAGGAAAACAGTGACATGACTAATTCAAAGCAAATGAAAATGTTTGCAAAAGCAGATATTCCAACACTTCACACACACACACACACGCGCACACACATAACTGATGGCTTCAGAAAGCTTTATACTATCTTAAGGCTGCTGATTTAGCTTTCTAATTATGTTTTGCTCAAGATAATATTAATATGGAGTTATACTCTCCGAGCGGCTCTCACCAGGGTTTCAGGAGGAGGCCTCTAGTGAATGTGAAGAGCAAAGTGAGAAAAACTTGTGTTGTATTAAAATTAGCCACAGGTAATTGAGAAAAGACTGCCTATAACTGAAAGTGGGAATGAGAGATGCCCCTGTGAGAGGTTGCATGTTTATTAAACCTGAAAATGACACCTCTAGTCTTCATTTACCTGCCTCCCAAAGGCGTGTGTTTAAGCAAATGAAAGTCATGGGGAGGGCGGGAGGGGGAAAGGGAGAAGAAGAGGAAGGGAGAGAGAGAGAAACTGCCGAGCTAGGGAGGATGTTTCCTTGATTTGAACAGTTGACAGCAGGGGAACACGCAGCAGAGGGGAGGACTGCAATGCATTGATTATCTTTTACCTTCTGGGACTACTGTGAGCTGCTTTACAAATACCCCTAACAGTTCATTGTTTTATGTAAGGTATTTCATTTACATCTCTCAATAACTCTACAAATGAGACACTACTGCTGTATCCATTTACAGAGACCTGGGTTATGACTTTCGCAGAGTCTCAGACCTATTTAAAATAGGTAGCCTTGTTCAACAAATCTCAATCCAACCATGTTGGATTGTCCTCAAATTCTCCTTTTCATAAAATACTGCATGTAAGGGAGGCATTTTTATAGAAACAAAGCCAGAAATAATGCCAGATGCATTTCTTTCTAACTCCAAGTTCCTTGTCTCACTAACTTCCAGCTGCTTGTTGGTGACCAAGGCTGAAACACTCACCCACCTAAATCCCAAGTTCTCTATTGCCATGTTGAAAGATGAGAGTCTGTCTGGACTATCTGAAGCAAGGAAGTTAAAAAACTTCATTTTTCAAATAATGTACATTAAAATGAAAAGACAGTGATTGATTGAACCTTATTGGTTAGTCATAAGAACTTTAGCATCTTATAAATCTGAATTAAGTTTCTGAATCTGCCACTTTACAGGTGCCTTTGGACAAAGTCCTGAGCCCATCTAGACTTAACCGTTTTTATCTGGTAAGTGGGTACCATAACACTCATTTGGCATGATTGGTTGCAGTATAAAATTAGATATTACTTGGATTTGTTATTCATGTATGAATTTTATATCTATTGAGAAACTGAAGAATCCAGAAATATTCAAATAAGATATTAAGATCTCTGGGAGTATAAGTAGAGTAAAAAAAAATGTTAGTTTAGAAAAGGAAGACATCTGATGGATACCGTATCACAACCTTTGCTCCTGACTCAACAATTCTATTCTTGTATCAGATACATCCACAGCCAGGACAACATTTAAACATTATTAAAATCATTCCCCTAAATCCTACTGAGTGATCCACTTGTACTAATTTAGAAAAGCTGACAGTCATAAAGTGTAGGCAGATGGCTGATAGCTGAGAGTGTGAACTGGAATGTCCTAAACTTGTTTTCTAAAGTTCTATTGAGATTGAGAGAGAGAGAGAGAGGAAGAAAGAAAACAAGCTAGCTACAAGCCCAAATCCCTTACCTCCAAGCTCCAAACAAAAATTGTGAGTTTTCGTAGCATTGTACAGTCTTCATCCGAGAAAATAATTGGGCACAAAAAACAAGACGAGAGTGGTCTAAAGTCTTCTTCACGCCTTCACTAGAATTTAGAATGTATTCTAATCCTATGAAAACATGATGGTGGCTTGCTGCAAGCTGATGGAGCTTAGTGATGGTAACCCAATATCAACAGTGCTGATAGTAGAGTTTCACTCTTTGTGCAGCTGGTAAAAATTCTTTAATTCCTTTCCTATCACATGACAAGACAGGGGCATGAAGGGACAAGGAAAAGTTGAATCACCAGCTGCAGCAGTGTCAGCTACTTGGTGCCATGCTCTGGAACCACCAGGAAAAATTGAGAGTCAGGGAGTTCTGAGATAATGTTTTTAAAAATACTCATGAGACAAGGAGAGGGTGACCATCATGCGAGGGCATGCTCCTCCCTTCAGAAGACTTTGAAACAGTTCTCTTTCAGTAAAACTATGCGTGTTGACAGCACAGCTATTGAAAAATTAGCACTTTTCTCAAATATTGATTGCCAAGTATAAAGGTCATTCTCAAGAAGTACTGATGTGCTAGGCATTATGATTTAGATTTACAGCTTTGAGTGTGTATAGAGATTCTAGCAAAAGACAAGCATTACCGCTCTCATTTTGCTAACAATTAAATTGATAGCAGCAGGTCTGCTAACCTGTCAAGGCCATCTAACTAAATTTAGAGCTTAGATTATTTCAATTCCAACACATCTCTATTATATCTCTGTCCCAGCATCCTTCTTTTAGATCCTCTTTCTATACTGGTCAGTTGGAAGAGGTATTTTCCTTGTGCTGAATTTAGAGATTATTGAAACTTAGTGAAACATGGTTGTGAAAGACCTGTTATCGTGTGTCATCATATGGCCCCCACATACTGTTCCATCAAAGAGCTTGAGGAAAGGATTGTAACAGGAGTGTGTTTTATGATAGTCCCTGGTGACATTAGTGGGCTTGGATAAAGTTTCAGGATAAATGTTTAGGCCATTGTTCTACATCCACTTCCTTTACCAGCTGTCAAGGTGGGTCATATCACATTCTTCTTAATGGGAGGATCCATTTCCACATCCAATTGTTCCCCACCCCCAACACGCATGCATTTTCCTGCTTTCAAATGAGTCCTCTTCAATTAGCTCTTTTAGTTTCCTTTATAAAGAAGGAGAATGAGAGCTACACATGCAAATGCAAAGAGGCATTGCTTGCAGTGAAAGAGCTCAATTCCTACTGCCTCAATCCCCAAGCTGTGTTTCCTCAGAGTTTAAAAATTTATAGAAAAATTGTATCAGTCAACCAATCAATCCAATGGGTGTCTTATCTCCACCTACCTCTAATCCCACAGTGACGGAAACCACTCTCCTGGATGAAAAGGAGACATGTTTCTCTACTTAAGATTATTTGCTTAACCAAATCTAGCTTAAGTGAGATTGTCCCTGTTTATCTTATTTTTCTACAGGGAAAACATGCTGTTCAACTTGGTTATGCTATGCTTGTAGGCACATGACATCAACTTCTCCCAGCATGAGCTCATCCCAGCCTTAGTTTGATGTAGGCACCTGTTTCCTGGGCTCTTGTTTTTTTGTGTTGTCATGTAATATGTCTGGCATTGAAATCACAGAGTTTTGAACTATGGTGAATTTGTTATGACTAATGAATCAATAAGGACACATGATCACTAACTGAAGACTTGTTTAATTAAGAATTTATATTCCGTATTTTGAATGTGCATGTATCCACTAAACAGTGTCATACACAATATTCATACCGCCTTAAAATAAGTCCTCTGTACTCCTGTCAGTCTCCTCCTTCCCTGCCCTGCTCCTGACAATCACTGATATTTTCAATTTCTCCCCAGATTTGCCATGTCAAAGAGTTGGCACCACATGTCGCTCAGCCTTTTCAGATTGTCTTTGAAATAATGTCTCAACTTCAAAATCAGCAAAAGTGTTTCTCAAATTCCCTAGAAAATAAGTACAATTTGTACTCCGTTTGGAAGCTTCATGAATAAGACCAACAGTGAAGATTTTATTGTTGCTACCAGTTTTTGAATATTGAAGGGATTTTTAGTTGGTTTTTTTTTTTTGACAGTTTGAGGTGATCTGGGGTGAATTAAATATTATTTCCCCCAGCTTCACAATCCTTTTAGTTTTGTCTTCTGGATTTTTGTTGTAAAAATGCATAGTGTTTTTATTGTTTTTGTGCTGTGTTTTACCTTTATTGATGGCCTCTTTCTCAGTCTGTTTTCCATTTGTCACTGGCAAACAAGCCAGGTAGTTAACTTGTACAGCATGCAGAAGGACATCTTTCATCCCAGCTTACAGTTCTTCATGGCAAGGTACCTATGTTGTTTCTAACCCTTAACTGTGACATGTTGACACAATTTCAAAATTTTATATTTTTAGTTGTGTAAACAGAGTAGAAACTGTTCTTTTCTCAAAATCAACTTGAAAAACTCAAGAAATACTAGGGGATTCAAGTCCATAGTGCTTCAGAGCAAAAAATATAAACATTATGCTGAAGGCTCTGAGGAAAGACGATGATGAGGATGCTTCACTTGCCCTTTGTCATCTTCTCTCAGTTTTCCAATACCTGCTCTGCCTGTTCCCCTTGCCCTCTGCCCCTAACTCTTGGAGCCCTTTTCCACTGTAAGGCCATTCAGCTTTCAGACCTCTTCACAGGGTTTTAACATGTTTTATATTTTGGCTTTTTAATACAATAGAAGCACATTTGGGATTTTTTAGAGAACAAACTAGCAGTACATTATATAGTATATTCCCTTTGAACAAGGACAAAGGAATGGACCAACATATTATTGAATTGAATTTAGTGAGTACACAATTAGAAGACCTCATCAGAGAAAGCATCTACAATTATTTTTATGTTACTTTCATCATGTTTTGCATGAATTAACATAAAGTCTTATTGAAAACTAATGAAATTAATTCCATTCTGTATACATTATTTGCAAGTATTTATTATGTGACAAACATCTTTATGTTTAGTTATTTGCATACAATATTTCATTTAATCTTCAGAAGACCCATGGAGGGGAAAAACACTTTTAAATCCTATTTTATGAATGAGAAGCCCTAGGTCCAAGCCAGGTCACAGAGTCATGACTCCAGAAGGAGGTTAACAAAATTTTCTAAGGCTCTTTTACAGCTTACTAGATAACTCGTGTAAAGCACATCTAATTAAGAAGCTTTCATACAGCAAAGACAAAGTGAGGAAGCAACCAAAAGAATGTGGGGAAATTTTTACATACTACACAACAGGGGAATAATATTCAAGATCTACAAAGAATTTCAGAAACTCAAAAATAGCAAAATCTTATGGGTGAAGGACATGAACAGACACTTGTCAAAAGAAGGAATTCAAAAGGCTAACAGACATGAAAAAAGGTTCAGGCTTTCTAGCTATTAGGGAAATACAATTGAAAACCACATTGAGGTTCCACCCAATCCCAATAAGAATGGCCTACACATAGAAATCAACAAACAACAACTACTGGCAAGAATGTGGGGGAAAAGTACCTTAATATACTGATAGTGTGAGTGTGAACTAGTACCACTATGGAAGTCAGTATGTCTTTCACACTGTCCATCAACACATCAATGCATAAAGACACAGTAGCACATCTACTCTGTGGAATACTATTCAGCTATAAAATATATGAGACCCTATTATCCACAACAAAGTGGTCCCAACTAGAGACCATCATGCTTAGTGAAATAAGCCAGTCCCCAAAGGACTAACATAAGAGAGCCTTCAGGCAAATTACAAAATAGATTGTCGCTGCCGCCGCCCAGCAGCAGCAACAGTAAAACGCTCTTGAGGGTCTGGGAAAAGCTGCAACCGGAACCCTCACTGCCAAAAGTGGCTGCGTTTCTCTGCTGCTCCTGTCCACATTGGTCTAAGCATTCCTCTGCCACTACTCTAGCCCTAATTCCGCCCCTCTTCTTTCTGTATTTCATCCCGTACTTTCCCCATCTCCTTTCCGCCACCCTTCTCCCCCTCACCCCAGTCTTTCTCGTCCATCTTCATCTATCTGTCTGTCTGTCCGTCCCCATCTAGCTTTTACCGGCTACTTTTATATAGTTCTCCACCAATCACTTCTCCCCGTGTGTCCACTTGGTGCTATGTGATAGGCCCGTAATCGCAGTGGGGGCATTAGCTGTGACTTGCTGTTTACCTGCTGGCGAGACCAGCTCCACCTCCTGACCCTGGGCCAGCTGCCATCTTGCAACGGCCCCTTCTAATCTCAGGAGCAGCTTTAGCACCCCGCTCCCCACAATAAGATGCAGGTAACCAAGATATACATATATTCTCACAGATGAATGGTATGAGACTAGCATACTGGGAAATAAAATTATATTACAGTATGCCTCTCTAGTTCAGAATAAAGTAATCTCATTTTGAAATATGTAAATATACGTTCATAGCATGATAGTAGCTATTCAGCCTCTTCCTAAAGCTACCACATTATGATACATTTAAAAAACAGAAAGACAATCTTGTAACTGTTACTAAAGAACAATACTGCTGTAATCTATCTATAATACTGGCATAATGATTTTTACACATATACATAAAGGCAAAAGAGTTGTGACAAGAGGTATTTTGCACGAGTGGGATATTATTGGCAATTTGGGCAAGAAAATTCTTCCTGCAACATATGTCCCAGCATTTTTTCATGTTTAATATCATTCAAAGCTTCATATAAAATACTAATAGAATTCTTCATTTGTGGTGATAGTCCTGTTATACTTAGCTCTAAACCTCACCTCCAAGGTAACAAAGAAGGAGGTGCAATAACCAACTCATGCTGGGTTTCAATTGTGGCTGCACATTTGGCTCATACCAAGAGTGGATGTCTTTGCCTCATACCAAATACATCAGAAAACCAGGGGGTGAGTTCTGAGCATTATCATTTAAAAATATTTTTTTAAAAAGCTCCCACAGGATTGAAATATTGTCAGAGTGGTTACAAACCTGAGCTTTAGGAAGCAGCATGTGACCTAGTGGTTAAGACACCTATATCGCATTTCCTGTTTCTAAGTATTTAGATTTAATTCCAGTATCTGGATCCTGCCTTTCTCGTCCTGTTAATACAGACAGCAGGAGGCAGAAGTGATGGTTCCAGGGATTCAATTTGTTACCATCCACATGAGAGACCTGGACTGAATTCCCAGATGCTAGTTTTGCCCTCATTTTTTTGCAGGCATTCAGGGAGCAAGCCAGCAGATGGAAATTGACTCTCTCTAATCTTGTCTCTCTTATTTCAAATAAATAAGCATTAAAAAAAATAAATCCAGCTTAGACTTGGTCATCTTTTCTAAATATCAGTTCTGCCTTTGTTAGCTGTGCAAATTTGAACAATTTGCCTCCTATCTTAATGCCTCAGCTTTAAAATGTAATTAGTGGTATTTACTTCATAGGATTACATGAGTTGATATATGGCACTGGCTGGCAATTAGTAACAGATATTTGTAGCTATCATTATAATCAGATCCTTCCCCTACTCACCTCTTCTTTAATTACCCTTTCTATAAGCTGTCATTGATGTGTGTGTGTGTGTGTTTTGTGGATAGGGTTCAACCTATGGTTCTGCAAACTCAAGCCTAAATCTACATAGAGGTTGGGAGGAATAAGCAGGTATGAAATGGTCTTCACACACAGGGAGCAAGGAACAGGGATGCCCTTCAGACACTGAGTTATCTTGGATATCATTCCTTAATGGAACAGGTGTCTCAGTGCACTGCCCTGAAGCAGGGTCATGGACAATCAGCCAGCAGGATTTTACTTGTGGTGGATACAGCCTGGAGGCTGGGAAAGAATAAAGTTCACATCACAGCTCTGCAGCTCCCTAGCTGTTTAAACTTGCGTTGCTATCTAAGCTCTCTGAGCTTCAATCTTTTTGATGGAAATAAAGCAGCCTGCAATACAGTATTATTGAAGAGATAAAATCAGATAACGGTGCAAAGCTCAAGGCTCAGAGAAAATGCTCGGTGAATGCTGTTCCCCCTCTACAACTGCTTTGATGAAGCTGTTTGTTGGTTGTTCTCACTGACATCCCCAGTTACCTCCCATCCTCCTTTCTCAGCTGCTGTGATGACTGGAAAAACAGCGGAGGTAAATCAGGCAGCACTGGACTAACAAATGCTCGCGAGCTGAAGTGGCCCAAAAGAACCGTTTACAAGATAATAAGGCTCCCCTGGATATGTGAGTGAACAGGCAGGAAAAAAATTTGCATAACTCATGAAAGCTATTTTACTTAAAAATAAAAGAGAATTGTGTGCCTTTTTCTTTTGTTATTGTTTAACTCAGCCAGTCCTTCCACTGCCAGTTTCCAGCAGGGTCTACTTTGCACACTATTATGGGCTGTACTCTGGAAAGCACACAAAAGTGCATTTTGCATTTCTGTTCTGGAGTCTAAATACCAAGCCTGGCAGAGGCTACTGCTGTGGACGCTGAGCCTGGAACTCAGCGTATGCTGATGCCCACACACTTGTGGTTGTGTGCACATTTTGGTTGACAGCAGCCTGACACTGAGACCCATGAAGCTTTTGAAACCTGTTTGTGCTTTATTAGCTCACTTGGTGCACAAATATTTAAAGGAAGACTACCATATAATTGATGAGGACAGGGACACCTATGAAGTTAAGTGGAGTTGTTCTTGTTCATGAAAAAATAACTTCAGATTTAGGATTCAAATCCATTCAAATCCTCCAAATAAGCTTCTAGAGCCCTGACAACACAGTCTGAATCCAATGCTCCAATCACAGCCAGGGCTGCCACAGCACACGTCTTACAGTCCCAAGGACTGAGAACACAAAGCTCTGGATCAGAGGGCAAGAAAACATGGCTGTCCCAGCTCTGACAAAGAAACCCAATCACTCCTCCTCTGCCCTTTTGTTCTACCTGGGTCCTCACAAGATCAAGTGATGCCAGTCTACATTTTTTTGGGTGGGGTGATATTCTTTGTTCTATCTGTGGATTCAAATATTAATCTCTACCAGGAATATTTTCATAGACTCCTAGAAATGATATTATGCCAGCTCTCTGGATACTTCTTAACACAGTGAAAATGATGTATAAAGTTATCACAGCGGAGTGGAACAAAATGTAATGTACCAGGTGGCTCATAAACGACAGAAATTTGCTTTTCCAAGATTTGAAGGCTGGAAAACCCACCTTCAAGGGGTTGGCTGATCCAGTGTCTCCTGTGGGTCTGTTTCCTGCTGCTGTTGTCTCATTGTGTCCTCGCATGGTGGAAAGGCCAAATGACTCCTTCAAGCTTATTTTACCAGGGCATAAGTCCCCTGGTAACCTCCCAAAGAGTTCCCATTTCTAAAACCATTGCTTGGGGGTCAGTATTGCAGGGTCTGAATTTGGTGGATATATAAAGTCTAAAATCCACAGGTACTTTTAGTGACTATCTCCAGAATTCCAATTTATGATCAGACTTATAAAATGGCATGAAAAATATGCCAATATCACTGCTCATAAAAATTTCTTATTTTGCCTCTGAAAACATAGGAAAATGGTGATTTCCTTGTTCCTAAAACCTTTTCCATGTGACTTAAAATATGATGTGGAGTTGTATGTGTCACATACAAGCAAAAGAATGCAACTGCCAGTCAGAGATCTTTAAGTAAGTGCTAACGGCCCCCTAATCAAATCATTTCTTGTTTTTCTGTAATTTCAAGTTTGGTGAAACATAACCACAAGTCCTTAATTATATATATTCATTCTCATGGCTGTTCACATGATACAATGGCAAAACTAAACAAAATGACACAGACGGAAAAATCAGAACAATTTATTATCTGGGTCTTTAAGAGGAAAAAAATGTCAACCTTTGTTCTACACAGTTCTTTTTGTCCAGATCAAATAAGAGTATGGGTCCATGCATGATAAAAGTCCAAGATGGCACAGGCTCCCTCAAACTAGAATGCTAAATTCTGCATGGAAAATGGTTGTACTAAAGAATTGTCTAGAACCCAATTAATGATTTTAGGTTAGTGAAAAACAAGTCTTTGTAGTGTTAGGCAACTACAATTTTATATCTTGTTCAACCTAATACAATCTGACTTTTCATGACTGATACACAAATTGAGTTAGCAAATGATAATGATAAAGGGAAGATGCTCTATTGAAATGCACTAAGGTCAAGATGCACTGAGAAATTTGAATACAAGATGATGGAAATAAACATGGAAAAGTTTGATAGGCAGTTTTGGGACTGGAAGATCCCTTAATTTTAAAATAGAAAGCTGCAGAATGGGGGGCATGGGTAAGTTTGCATTTCTGACATTTTACTTACCAGGCTCAAGACTAAGGGCATTTCCAGATAACTTATTTGTCAGAGAAAGTCATATTTCTCCCAAATAATCTATAAACAAAATTTCTGCATATATTGAGTGTTGATACACTTAGAATAAAACAGGTTCTAAGCTTCTGCATGGTTACATAATACTACACTCTGCAAGACAGTTTTGCTACTCAAGATTAGCTATTTAGCTTCCTTACAAAGGTGACACTGAACATGGAGGGCCAGGCTAGCTCAGGTGTTGATGACATACGGTAATTTTATTGGAAAATGACCCCTCTGTGCCAGGTTCTATTGACATTTGCATGTGACATTTCCTTTCAGTACAGTGAATTTATAAAAAAGCTTTCAACTGGGGCCAGAGTGATGGTATAGTATTCTAATCTCCCACTTGTGGTGCTGGCATCCTACATGGGTTCCTGTCTACTTCTTACTTAGCTCCCTGCTAATGTGCAGTGCATAGCTCAAGTCTTTGGAATCCTGCACCCATCTGGGATACCCAGAAGAAGCTCCTGGCTCCTGGCTTTTGGTTGGCTCAGTTCCATCCATTGTGGCCATTTGGGGAGGTGAACCAGTGGATGGAACCTCTTTGTCTCTCTCCAATTCTCTCTCTGTAAAATCTGCCTTTCAATGCCCAGTTTGTTGGCCTACGATACTAATCTTCTGTCTGTGGCATTTGCATCCCATATGGGTGTTGCTTGTGTCCAGGCTGCTCTACTTCTCATCCAGCTTCCTGCTAATAGCTTGGGAAAGCAGTTGGGAATGGCCCAAAGTCTTGGGCCTCTGTACTCATGTGGGAAACCCTGAAGAAGCCCTTGTCTCCTGGCTGTGGATGGCTCAGATCTTGTCATTATGGTCACTTACAGAGTGGACCTGGGGAATAGAAGCTATCTCTGTGTGTGTGCCTATGTCTGTCTCCTTTTCTCTGTAAATCTTTCAAATGAAAAGAAATACACCTTTTAAAAAAAACTCACTCAACAAAGAAAAAGTTTATCTTTGACTTCTAAGTCCAGTAAATCCCCAACTGAAAGAAATATCAGAAATGGATTTCCATACAGCTTGAGAAAAACTGAGCATGTTTTAGAAACACAGAGCACCTGGATGAAGGAATAGCCTGGATAACAATATGTTCTCTCCTCTCACACCTCTTACACGAGGGCCAAAAGGGCCAGGGTCTAGGTGATATACATCTAAGATCTTGAATGAAAGCTGGCCAATGAATACAAATGCACTCCTTGGCTAAAGCTCAGATGGGGAGTTATACTATAGTAGATTTTCCATAATTGCCAATGCCTACAATGTCAGGATACACTTACATAGCAGAATGTTGGACTTGTGGCTGTCACTGAAGGACTGTAGAATTGCAATAACATGGGGGAAATGGTGTGCAGGAGAATGGGGAGAGCTGTGAGACATAGAGGGAGGAATCCCTATACCTACAAAAGCATATCATGGGAAATAATAACAATAATAAAATGCAAAACAAAAGATCTGACTCATAAAAATATAAAGCATTAATAGGCATTCCAGAGGACCTGAAGGAATTGAGCTTAGCATAATACTGCAAATATAACCAGAGATCCAAATCTATGTGCAAAGAATGATGCAATAACCTATAAATATGGTGGTCACACTAATATCCTAATAAGGTCACATTAAAATATTTGATATCAGCAAAAGATTGCTTCTCTTTTTCTCTAATAATTGCCATCTTTCTAATTATTATAGCACTGCAAATATCCCCTTTGGGTCAAGAAAATATTCTCTGTACATGGTTATGCTTTATTAATCCATTTTCCTGTGTCTGATCTAAAAATCCAAAAATAGCTCATGCATTTGAACTCATAAATTGCTGGCAACAAATATAATGGCTGAAGCAGTTAGGAAGCAGCTTCAGGTGCATGAAGAGACCAGGGCTTCCCATGGGATCTGCTGTCTCATGAGACACACAACCTCTGAACTGCTTTGACTCGGGAGGCACAGGATCATGTAGGATGGAGTGAGTGCACTGCACCCCACACCTAATTTCATTAAAAATAGGAAACCAAACACACAGCAAAGGGGATGGGAGTCATAAGCAAAGGGGATGGGAGTCATAAGGAAGGATCTGGTTTCTATGACAACTGGAGGAGTACACACATCAGCACCGTGAGAGGTCTGAACTGGGGCAGAGTGCTGACAGCTTCACCTGAGGCTTGTCATCACATCTTCCCTCCCTTGGCGAGCCTTTACCAGTCAGCCTTGATCTCCCTAAAGTCTTAGAATGGACAGAGGCCATGTAGGCCTTCCTGTGAGCACACAGCGATGGTCACTGCCAATGTTACTTGACTTTTACCATTGCAGAGGTGACAGAAATATGAATTTTCTTCAGATCATTTCCCAGGATTGCCATTCCAGGCTGACACTTTTGTGAACCTGAGTGTCCCATTTACTCAGTCCCCTTCCCCTCACCACTCAAATATCTCCCATAAGTTTCCAGACAATGTGCAACTACGGATGGCAGCACTGAAATTCGTCACCCCAGCATGCATATCTGAAGATGCCCTCTGCAGGATGTATTGCATTCTCACAGGGAAACTTCCACAGCCCTCAGCTAATTTCATCATGAAATTACTTTTCTGAAGTGGATTCATTAAGTAAGCAATCTCCAACCCAGGTTACACATTGGAATCAACTTTTTTTTTTTTTTAATTCTAAACATAGAACAAAGGGGAAGAATTTGTTCTAATGCCTTGGTCCCACTGTCCCAATGCCACTGATTTTCAGTCATTCTTAAATATCAGTATTTCTCAACACATGCTCCCCATCTCTTTGCTCCATGGAATTTCAACTTGTACACTGAGTTGATTATACTACTTCATTCAGAAATAACACACTTAGCAACTCTCTGTGTGCTGGGTCTTGGTCTGGGCCTTAGCAATCTGAGGATGAGTCAAGAACAGGCCTGCCTAGTTTACTGGTGGGAGATTGGTAGGCAGGGTAAGCGCAGGGAGTCCGATGCCGCCAACTCCTAGGAAGCAACCTGTAAGTGATGCGTGAGACAGGCAGGGCTGTATTTGGTGAGAGCCAAGGAGAGGACCATGTAGCAGCAGCGGTAGAAGAACTCAAGGTTCAAAGACATGAGGTGTTTTATAGATAGATGAGAACAGGAAGGCACAGAGGGCATGACAAGGGAACTGACGTAATACAATTTCACCAACAAGCAAATTTAAAGGACAACAAATCTGGGTGAGTGAAATATAAAACAGAAGAAACGATGTAGATAACCATAGACAGATAAGATAAAAACCATTCACATGCGTGTAAACATACACAAAGTACAAGGTTCACAGATTAATGCAAAGGTCTAACATAAATATAACTGGAATCTGAGACAAATGAAGAAGCAACAGTGTTACAGTGATAATGGCTCACATACAACAGATTTGCAGAAAAGTGACGTGAAAACATTTTTATTTTTTTGTGCAATGATGTGCTTGAAATTCATGCCTGTTTTTCAATAATACATATTTTCTACTAATGCTCTGAAGACCCATACCAGAAACTGATGGAAAAAAACAAGCTTCAGATGAAAGTACTATAAATACTAATAATACAAAGAAAATAAATCTACACTTATCATAGTGAAACTCTTCAAAACTAAAAACAGAAAGAAAAACATTAAAATCAGTCAGAAAAACAGGAGATATTGATCTTCAAAAGAATAAAAGTACAACTGCTAGATAACTGAACAAAACATAAAAACCAGAAGCTTGAAGACGGCAGGATGGTGTTTACCATGAGTTCAAAGAAATGCCTACAATTGGCCATGAGCAGACAAGAGAGAGAAAATGACTCTAGATATAAACACAGAAAATATTGAAGGGGCAAGAATGATGTAAAAGCTCAACACAAGACTTAAAATAATTACATACATTAGATAATCTTAACTATACATAGGTCCAAAAATGCATGGACGAAAAAGTGTGGTAAGCTGAAAGGGACTAGGGTAAGGGAGGTTAGTATACTTAAGTTCCTGTATTGTCTAGAAAAAAACTTATTTTAGAGTTTAAGAAAACAAAGATATGTATCATAATCCCCAAGGTAAACATAGAAGAACCAGTAAAAGAAGAAATAGCTTCCATGGCAAGGTGGAGGGCAGATGAAACAACGTAAATAATATCTCCAACAACCTAGTACATATTTAATGTAGATATGATAAAACTTTTCATCCCAAAGGCTGAGCAAGACCAGACTATTTACTGTTTTATTTAATACTATTTAATGTATAAGACAGTTAAAAAGTCTATGTGTGGGCGTGGGGAAGGTAACTGTAGTAGAATCAGAATATGATATATAAAATAGTCATTCTCTACACATGGCTTCATTATGAATGTAGATGAAGCAACAGTAGAATAAATTGATGAACTTGAGTTTTTCAACACAGCAACAGTATAAACATACATTATTTTTCTGGCTGGGTTCTTGGGCCCACGTGTGGGATATGTCCTCCTCAGTGAAAAAGGCAGAGCAGCGGATGCAGACCCTGATGCTCATGGAGAATATGGCAGCCCATTTGGTACTGCAGCAGAAGGAAAGAGAGCAAAAAAAATTTTGGACAACTACCCCAGCCAAACAATGACAGCAAAAATCTGGGGGAATGGAGATTTGAGGTTGACTAGGTTAGCCAATGGACACTGAGAAGACTATAACATCCCTGGATCGGTGCAATCAACAGCATTTCAAAACTGTCCAAACCACTGGGGTAGAACTCCCAGAACATGCACGCATTGGGACCCTGGGTTGATATTGTGTGGTGTTGCCCGTTTCTGAGCACTGGGACATTTGGGAGGCTGAGTGTGGTTTCCCCCTCATCTCTCCCATCCCCTCAAAAATGAGAAAAAATAGCAAATTTAGAAACAATGTTTTCATATTTTTCCCCAATTCTTGATCCTTCCCACCCTGATCAACCATGTATTCATTAAAAAAATTATATTTATTCTTTCAATTATATAGAAAACTTAACTCCACAAGAATTACAGATCTAATTCTGTAATATAAAACAATAAGACAGTAAACTTTCCCAAAAATAAAATAGAATATTTTCATGATTTGGGAATAGAGTAGATTTCTAAAGATTGATATTAAACTCTTAAAATTATGAACTCCTGGCCATTTAGATATTTAATTAAGAAAATAAGAATTAAGTAAAGGGCTAAGCAAAAATATTTATTGTACAATTAAATGAAAAAGCATTTTCCACAAGATATGTGAAAAATGGCTACAAATCAACAAGGAATGACAATCTAAAAATGGACAAGAAGCTCAACAACTACTTTCTTTTCAGGTTTTCCAAAAGGCCAGAAGAATGTTAAAAACTGCTTATCATCACAGCAATCATGGAAATTCAAAGTAAAATCACAGCGAGATGCCACTTCACATTATTCATGGAGATGGAAATCATAAAATACTATAGTAGGAATAAAAAATAAGATCTAGAAAAAAATGAAAAATGCCAGCAAGAATATGGTACCAAAAAAATTCTCAGACTTTTGGGAAAATAAATTAACAAATTTCCTTTAGAAAACGTGTGGGATTACCTATTCAATTCAATACCCATATATAACCTACAATTTCACTCTTTTTTTAATTAGTAGTAATTGTGACCATACATATTCAAGGTATCAATATGTGACATATTGATAAATTGGAATAATACACAACTGGGAAAATGAAGAGATATGCACAAAACAGATAATTTTCATAAAAATTTGAATGCTGTAATCCAAACTTGATAGTGTACATATATTATCTGTTTTGATTTATTTAACTTCAAAGAGAAATGAAATCTAATTCATGGAGATAGACATCAAGAGAGCTCACCTTTGGGAAGATGCAGAGTCACTAAAAGTGACATGAAGGCTATAAAAATCCTCAAAAAGTTCTATTCTTTACTAGAATGACTGTTGTATTCTGTGTTCAATTTCTGAAAAATTATTGAGTCATATACTTACTAATTATGCTCTTTTCTGTATATTAGAAATATTTTTACAGGGTTATCACCTGATCATGCTATATCTACCCATCTGATTCCTAGCATTATTAGTAAAGATTTCATAGTTATAAAGAAAAACCATGGGTGAAGCAAGCAAAACAACACCTACTACATTCTATCAATGTCTTGCATTTTTTAAATATCAGGACAGTCATTCGGTATATTGATTGGGACACATACAGTGCCTACATTCCATAATAGAGCATCAGGACTCAAGTCCCTGCTCTACTTCTGATTCAAGCTTTCTGCTAATGCTTACTCTGGGAGACAGCAGGAGATAGTGCAAGCAGCTGGGTCTTAGCCACCTCTGTGGGAGACACAGATTCCCCAGCTCCTGGCCTCAGTCTACAGTAGCCCTGCTTGTTACAGGCATTTGGGGAGTCAACCAGCAGGTACAAGATCTCTGTATGTCTTGCTACATTTCAAGTAAAGACAAATAGACAGATGGATGGATAGACAGATAGACAGATGGATAGATATTGTCACCAACTATCAGACAAAAGAATTTTAAGTGGCCAACATTATGGCACAGCAAGTAAAGCTGCTGCCTGCAATGCTAGCATCCCATATACACGCCTGCTTGAGCTTTGCTCACTTCCAACTCAGCTCCGTGCTAATGACCGGGAAAGCAGAAGATGGCCTATGTTCATTGACCTGAATACCCATGTTGGAGATCTGGAAAAAACTCTGGGTTCCCCATTTTGGTGTGATCCAGCCCCACCTATTGTTACCATTTGGAAAGCTAACCAGCAAATGGAAAATGTTTGTATTTCCCTCTCTTTGCTTTTCAAATCAATCAATAAACCTTGAAACATTTTAAATAAAGTAGTTTCAATTTTACATATAATCTAGAACCATAATGCTTTTATGACTTGCTCAATGGTCATAAAGATTTAAGCAATGTTATCAAAGTTTAAATTTATAGTTTAATTTTTACTTTATTCAGATATGTTCTATCTATCTCCCATACATAAATGAACAGATGCCAAGCTGTTGACTGTAAGCATCCCCTGTGGTTGGGCAACAGAACAGAGCCAGAATATTCAGAGACTAGCCAAGGGAAGAGCAAAGGAAAGCAGTGCCCAGGAGGGCTGTGATAGAATGCAGGATGTCTATGGACTCCCTGGAAGAGATGCAGGCAGTAGTTGGGCTTCCTCACGTGGTACACAGAAGGGGTCATCCTATTATATCTAAGGTCACATCCCGACACCACCCACCCATTCTGACTCCTGTCATTTCAGTAAAGAGCTGAAAAGTTATCAGCTCTGGGTGTGGAACACAGCTCCAGGGGGGGCTGAGGGCTGGAAATGGCTGGGGGTGGCTCTGGGAAGCAGAGTGCTCCATTTGATGTCAACCCTTCCTGTGTCACTCCAGAACAGCAAGTGGAACATTGTCACTGAGACGTGGGGGCTTGCAGAGGCCCAGGAGAGCTGTGCGTCACTCTTGCTGCGCTCATCCTACTATGTGGCATTATCCCTCTCCATTCTTTTTCTCAGGGCTGACATAATAATACAAATGTAGCGACACACACAAGGGCACTTACTGGTCTGCTATTCAACAGTAAGGTAGGAGCGACTGGGGGCAATCACAGTTACACTGTATGCCAGCTTTAGTCCTTTGTCTCAAATACTAGAAAAGAAACATCACAGTACTCCTGGCTTATCAACTGAATCCCACGTCAGCTCCTCCAGTGAGGCCTCCTACAGTTCTCTATTCAGCTTCCTCTCGAGTCAGATTCATCTCACATCATTTCCCCTTTTCAAAGGAGAGAACACGTTAATAACAATGTTTAGGTTTTTGGATAGAAATCAGTCCATATTTAGTGTTTGGAAGAGGGGAGACAACACAGCACTGTGGGTTTTGGTTTAACACTTCATGTTCAAATTCTTCCATGGTATCATGCTGAATCCTGAGGGATGCTGTGCATTAAGCAGCTCCCGCCTCTCTCCCTGCGTTAGTCCTGCTCAGAAGAGAAGAATGTACATGCTGACATTGGTCCTTGTACTGAGCAAACTCCGTCCACCATGTCCCTGGAACTGTTGCAATCAAAGGGATTTTTACTCTCAGCTGGGAATGTTCTGTTTTATCTTCTTGTTTCTGCCTCTAATCCTCTTTGCTTCCTGTTTGGATCTGACTCTTGACCTTCTGGTCTTGTTATCGCCTGTTTTTCTTTTTTTTTTTTTTGGCACTCATTCTTTGAACCTGAGGACAGGCAGACTTCATTGGTGATCCTGGCCCTTCATATTCTTCTTGCCGCCTTGTAGTCTTCCCAGCTCTGGTATTTGGGGTCCAGACACACTATTAGCCACTTTGTTATTGCTGCTAGAGGCCTGTTTTAGTTCTCTACAGTCCTAAGCACTGCTCTAAACACCATTCAATCTAATACCAAAATTACTGGGTCTAAGCCTTAAGACAGATTGCTGTCATATTATTACATATCCAGCAAGAACTGAGGCAGAAAGAGCTCCATCCACACACTCACCCTGCTTAAAGCTCATCCATGTCCAATCCATTCAGATGTTTTCACCAACTGAGAAACCTTGAAAGCTGCTCCCAGCAAGGATGCTCTAAGTAACAGGGAAAATCTCAGGAAGTACGCATGTTCATGATTTCAAAACTCACAACAGAAAACCAACCTTGATGCATAGGCCTTCTTTGGCAATTCGGAACTCAAATTATATTTGCTGTTGATAGGGGAGACTTTTGATAAGACCAGGGAGCAGACAGAGGAATGAGTCAGAGATAAAATGCAAAACTGAATGATTTATAGGAAGGTAGTTTAAAAATTACAGTGAAAATGAAATTAAAAGTTAAATTTATTTTGGCACCAAAATATCATGGAACTCAGGCTTTTGATGGGTTTTCAAAAGATTCACATAAAAGGCATATTATAAAAAATTTGCATGACTTCAAAATCATTCAGTGAATTTCCATTATCTATGAGGTTTAAATAGTTTAGATGAGATGAAATATTATGATAATTCTTTTTAAAAATAATTATTTATCATTTATGTACTTGAAAGGCAGAAAGAGAGTAATACATAGACTTTTGTATCCATTAGTTCAACTTTCAAATGCTGGTATGTGCTGGGCCAGGATGAAGCCAGAAGCTGGGAATTCCATGTGGGTTTCCCATGTGGGTGACAACACCTTAAACCACTACTTATTATTTCCCAAGCACATTAGCAGGAAACTGAAATCAGACTTGAACCAAGGCCTCTGGTAAGGGATGCAGGAATCCCAAGCAGGTTTTAACTGCTGTGCCAAATGCCTACCCTCATTGTATTTTTAATCAATAGGTCAGTCTGGTTTTAAGAAAGGGCAGCTAATCTTCTTTCCTATGAATGTGAAGCATCTGAAAGCAATCTGTTCACCTACATGGACTTCTTTGAAATCACTGCAATGTCAACTTCCTCCAGTTCAGCTTGGAGAGAGCAATGTTGAAATTGCAAGCATCAAAGTTGTTGGCTGTTTCCCGTTAAGCACCAGCCATGCTAAGCTTAAAGGAGCACGGACTTCTATTCCCGAACATCAAGCTGAGCATTTCCAAGTGATTTAAAGCTCTAACAATTTAGTGACTAGAACAATAGTCACCAAGTGATCCAGGCAACCAAACAAAGCAAGTGAAGTAAATACTTAAGACATGAAGAATTTTCAAAAGACAGGAGGCAAGATTTACTCCAGCATTTTCTAAACGATGCCTCAGGAACATTCGTATCTTAAGATATGATAATAGAACATTCCAGGGGAAAGGATTTTGAAGTCAAATAAATTTTGAAAACCCTGATTACCGTATCTGCCTATTGAAGATTAATGCTTTAGAAGTTTTGAACATATTTGGAGTAAAGAAAACCATTTATCAATTTTTTTTCATGTTTATTTAACCATAGAATAACTGTTTTTCATACATTTTCTGTTACCAAAATGTAGACCGCATATTTCCTACCTTATCGGCTGAACACACTGTTTTAGACAAAGTGGAAACTCACTCTGAGTTTGCAATAAAGAACAGGGCTACAAGGAAAAACTTGGTGGTCATGGTAGTTTGTTAAAAAGCAGAACAGCTCTCTATAAGCATGTGATTTTTTAAAAGATACATGAGAGTGAGGCATTTAACAAGCTATCCAAAAGACTGCTATCTCTAACTTGCCTCCTCTAGTTCACAGTGATCACCAGCTGTTAGCTGGGCCACAGTCCCTTAAAACAAGTGTATTGGGGGACTTTATCTCAGTATAGTTGTGTTGGAGGTCTCCAGGAATATTTCCATTTCTGATGATTCACTGGAGGCATTCCCAAGACCCAAAACATAGTTGTATTCACAGCTGAAATTCAGTCCCTCAGTAATAAGTAATGACAACATCTGTGGTATGTTGTCAACCAGGGACTCTTCATTAGAGATGCTCAGGAGGAGCCAGCGTTATAACACTGGCTCACTCTGCCATGCGTGTCCCCAAATTCCAGACTTTCAGAAGGAGAGTAAGTGTTAGACACCCTACTTATACCGACCGTCATAGGTATATTGTGAATTACTATTTTAGTTCTGAGAGCGATGGGAGGCCTTCCAACACTACTAAAATGGTAGATAAAAACTAAAATTAACCTTCGAAAGTATGCCATGGATCTGACATGATAATAAGGAATTTACTGAGGAAAATAAAACAGCCAAGTGGGGTGCAGAAAAAGCAAAGCCAGTTCTTGACCTGAACGTGTCTATGGAAGCTAGGCGAAAGTGAGCTTTCTCTTTGACAGCATGTGACATGCTGGAAGACAGAGACAGAACCTAAGGCCTTGTCCACATGGATTGCCTAGCAGAACATTCCTACAAAAAGTTACCACAGGAAGGACTACAACTTCCTTGCTAAGATAAATGGGGAAAAGTTTCCTTAAGAGAATGAAACCGAATGGAAATTTTCTGGTTTTTACCTTAGCATTGGAAAGAAAGAGGGGGAAAAAATCTCTTGGAATTTGAAACCACATGTCAAACCTCACAAACTTTCATGGTCTACACGGAGCTTAACTTGGCAGTAGAGAACTGTCTCATGGCTAATCATATTCAGAGTTGGTACGGGGATGATTGATAATGCTCACGGGAAAGTAGCTAAAATGAAACAGGTAGATAATATACACACATTACATATATAAGCTAACTATACAAGATAATATCAATAAATATATAAATTCTTTCTCGAGAAATCTAACCTCAATAGTAAAAATCAATTATTTTCAGAAAAACTCAAGGAAAGTAGCAACTGGCAACCAAAATCTCATAGAAAACACACATCACATGAATGTCTGCAGACACAGTACCAGCTGAATCAGACATATAGATATTGTAGACAGCAGCATTTTTCATACAGAATATGCACATTATGCATTGGAATGGAAAACAAGGAAGTTTAGAACCTTAACAAGAAATGAAATATTTAAGAAATGACCAAGTGAAATTGAAAACCAAATTGGACATTTTTTTCAAATAGGACTTTCAAGCAATGAAAGTCAGAACCTCCAGAATTCAAATCTCAACAGAAAGCCTGATACAAATGAAAATTAGTGAATAGAATGATAGACATAAAAGAAATGCGCTAACATGCAACAGTGAGAAAAAAACGTTACATGATATGGCAGACAGAACAAGAAATATGACAAATATTTAAATCAGAATTCTAAGATAGATCATGAAGAATTGGAGAGGCAGTATTTCCAGAGAAAATAATGGGTCTAAATTTTCCAGAATTGTTAGCCAGATAGTCAAGCTTCATAGCTAATATTTGCAACAAACATTATGTACAGTAGAAAAAGAAAAGGTCCATCCCAGGCAGATTTCAAATGAAATTATCACATCAACAATTTTGAGACACAAGAATATCACTACAAACTTATTTTGTGGCATCTAAAGGAGATACAGCCCATTAGAGCAAACATTTCCCATAATTAGTAGTAAGGTAGAAGAAATTTTTCTAAGTTGTTGATGTAAAAAGCATTCTAGAAGGGAGACTGAATTTTATTTGCTATTTTCGTTATGGAAAAATTAAATTGTAAAATCATCATCATACGAATGGAATCAAATAATATACTGCCCTCAACAAGGAATATTATGTAGAGATGAGGACTATTGATTCATTCGGATATGTCATAATGACACATGATATTTGTTAGCTTTTTTGAGTGTATGGTTTTTGTGATTCTGAATAAATACTGAATGCCATTCAGAGTTCTGTGCTATTTTGCATAATAGGAGCCTTTTTTCGCTTCCCAGTTTTTATCAGGTTTAGGTACTTTAAGTCCATGACTCCCACTATCAAACAGTTCGGTAGAAAAGATACGTGTACATCTAATGATAGAGATGATGTTAGTGCGTGCCTACCAGGAGATGAGACTGACAGGCTATATTTGAAGAAAGCTTGCATTGCAGAATTAACACCTTGGTGATTTTATTTGGTTTAGCATCTGTCAGTCCTACAGTTCAGATCTGATTTTTTTTTAACATCTATCTGTCACAGATTCATATTAACAGAGTTCATGAGATTGATGCATAAAATTGTGATGAAAGGTATTCACATGGTGAACGTATTCTCCTATTGATCAGAAATATTTGAAGTATACATGTTTAGTACATTTTCTTTCTGTAGAAAATTTCATGGGAAATCAATGCATTTATAATGAGAGCAACAATAGAGAGCTAGGAGAACTCGAAACTGTAGGAAGGGCATGTTCTTTCCCTGGAGGCAGACATGCCTGGAAAACCTTGTTCTACTTGGAAACTCGGTTAATAAGCATGAAATCAAAAGAGAAAACTGCATAAATTGCATACTTAATCATAACAAAGTTCTCTTTTGAATCTTTTCATGATTGGAATCGGCTTATTTAGAATTATGGCTGCAAACCCTGTGGCCCATTTCTGCTTCAGGGATGACTCTGCTGAAGGGTCAAGAACTATTCCAAAATTTCACTGCGGTGGCTTCAGTTTCCACCTGCAGTGCCTGCATGTGATTTTCCTCTTCTCTAAGCTTCCATCTCTAGCCCTTTTTAATATTAAACATTGTCATTTGTAGGAATATTAAGCACCCATACTGGAATATATTATACATCTTGATGTGTCTTTTTCAGAAAAGCACAGTGTAATATTCACATCCTGAGAATGCCTAAGAAATGTCACTCACAACATTTATCGCTCCCAAATCCAGAAAATGTCTGATGTATGATGATACACGACCAAAAGACATTCCAGCATACTTTCTTGGCTTACTGTTCTGCAGCTAATGAGTTAAGGAGCACAGAATGGTTATGTCACATACTACATGCAGAGAGGTTCCATGGGCAACTGTTAGATATCTAAAGAAACTAAATAGATATGCTGTAAAATTAAAGTGAAATATGGACAAAAACTTCAAAAAGCTTTCCTCCTGCACTAAATAATGTATAATATGGCTAAGTCTCTATTATCCATTCAAGCCATTTTTAAAATCCTTACTTCATTCTAATTATTCTTTGATGCAAAACCATAGTTGCATGAATTTTGAATTGTGAAAAACTAAAATCTTCAAATTGTCCATAGTATCTGTAAACCAGATTTTCATGAATGTCTATCGCTTGAATCATTTGTTAAATCGTTTTTAGACAACTATGGGCTCTGTACAGTTGGATACACGTATCTTACATACATCTTACAGATGAAAGAATGGATATGCTACTGATCAAGAGAAGGGCAGATTCATTTCTCCCCAGAGAAGTCACTGCAGTAGAAAACTGGCAGGAGTAGGAACATAAAATAAAGGACTTTGAAATGTGGCCATCAAGTGGTTAAAGTTCATCACTACATTTGAACAGATTGACTTTTTTTTTTTTTGAGAATTTTGATCTGGATGGAATTCATAGAAAATTCAAATTGAAAATAAAATATTCTTACTGAGCATGCCTCCACCAAAAAGCTGTGAAATTTTAATCTGACACAGAAACTGAACTAATGAAATGACTGATTCGTGAAAATAGGCTTTATTAAATGCACAATGCACATATTTCAATACAGGTCAGCCACAATTAAAGATGAATGATAAAATGTAGAGATTTCATGTTGACTGGTTATCAGGAAAGCCAACTAATGGAGCCTACACCTGTGAGTCTCCTACCTTTCTAAATCCAAGCAAACATAGGTCCCAAGTTTTGTTTCTTAGATTCGCTGCATCTCTGTCTTTAATCTATCCCCATGGCTATCACCATTTTACCAGGAGTTCTTGCAGAAAGTTCCTGTCTCTGGTTTTATACTCAGTGTCGTCTTCATCTCACAATTAGAATGGGTGACCTAAAACACCACATCCCTTACGATACATGAAGCTCTTAATACATTCAATGTGTTACATGGCCTTTTGTGAATCAAACCTTTATTAATTTTCTGGCTGTGTCATGCTCACTCTTTCCTCGCAGCCTTTGTCCTTGCTGTTCTTTATAGACTTGGTACACTCTGGTACTCTCATCTGTCTACAATGCCTAGTTTTTCTTATGCTTCATCATCAAGTATGCAGTATATTAATGTTCCTCTTACTAATCCTCTTTTCTCAAGATCATGAGGCTTGCTGAAACCAGACACATTTCAAAAGCCAACATGCCTTGTTTGCCTTCCAATCAGGAGTTCAATGGATACTTGTTGAAGAAAAAGATGCACTTAATCACTGCATATTATATGTTCAAAGTACAGAAGGAAAGGGCATTACCATATTCTGAGCATCGATTTGATACCATGCTTCATGCCAGTGAGTGTACAGACATGATCTTATTCTCAGCACAATGCTCTGTTACAATAATGAAATTCACCCACAACGTGCTGGGTGCTGGACAGTATGCTTCACAAACATTGCCATACAACGCTTTTCATTTATCCCCCTTTTAAAAGACAAACTTCGGGTAGGAAAAGGCCCTTTCAACAGTATTTATAGAATGCTACCTTGAGCATAACGCTAGATTCTCTGATTTTATAATACCATCTCATCATCCCCATGCTAATGGTGTGATGGCCTCACCTTTTATTTCTTTCTCCCTGATTTTGGGAGCTCAGTGCATCCCTTTCATTGCATTAGTCTTAGAGATTACTTCAAACTCACAGAATCCTAGACTCGGAAAAAATCAAGCTGGAAAGATAATAGGAACCTAGTTAAACCAACTGTCTCTGAATACAGCAGACAACACTGAAGCCTTGAAAAGTTTTCCCAAAGACTCAAAATCCCTGCTTAGCAGTCAAGAAAGGGCCCCCTATGTGGAGCCATTATGTGTTTAAAGAACATCTTCAAATGTTCAAGAGAATACTAGTAGTACCTAATAGTTTCTAGATACATGGCTGCCATGGTTTGGATGTGACTTAAGTATATCCTACAATGTTTCTTGCATTGGAGCTTAATTCTCAGTGTGATGATGTTGGGATGTGGTGGAGCCTCATGGAAGGTAACTAGTCACTGGGGTCAATATTCTTGGAAAGGAATTAATGTGGATATTGTGGGACCCTGGCTAGTTCCTGTGAGTGGGTTACATACAGTATACAGGGGCAAGAATGACACCTGTCTTGCCATGGGATATATCTTTGTCTCTCACACACACCCCAACAATGATGCGATTCAGTATATCATGATACAGTCAAGGGTACTGTCACCAGAGGCCAAACAGATGGAACCACCTGGTTGTGGATTATCAGCCTCTAGAACCTCTGTGAATAAGTCTATTTCCTTTATTAAATATTCCAACTCAGATATTTTGCTAGAACACTTAAAAATAGCCCCATACTTCACTTTTTAATTCATGAGATTTATATAAGAAGGTTACTGAAAATGTAGATACTGATTCCTTAGTTTGGTGATAGGACCCAGAGATAAGTGTCTTCTAACCAATATTTAAGATGATTCTGACTCAGGCAGTCCAAGAACCCCACTTTAGGAAATAAAGATTTAAGTGCCCCTTCAGTATGGTCCTTAGAATATTATATTCAAATTGGCTGTATGGTGTTTTGATCACAAATGGCAGTTTATTCTCTTATTCCCCGCTTATTGGGAAAATACCAGCACCAGTTGCAGGGGCAGAAGTCATGATTTTGCATAAAAGCAAGAACTACAGGTCTGATTTAAAAAGAAATCCAGAGTCAAGTTCCAGGAGACTCAAGAATGCTAGAGAAGCAAAATGAATCATGGGTGTGGGAGGCAGAATTGTGGTGGCTGAGCACAGCAAGGATGCTGGGTTGGTGGTGGGTGTACAATATAATGGATGTGAATGAGACTTATAGTGTTTAATTGAAAACACGTGTGTATGTGAGCAAGAGGAAGGAAGGAAGGAAGGGAAAGGGAGGGAAATGGAAGGAAAGGGAGGGAGGGAGGGTTGGATGCACACAGGTACTCATCCAGGTCCCTGGTTTAGTCTTTGCAGAACCTGGGTTACACAAAATGGCTCCTTCTGTCAGCCTCCTTATGCAGCTGGCACCCAAACTCTGCACACCCTGGGTCTTCCATGTGTTTGCTATGCTCCATTCCTTATTTTCTGAAGATAAATTTCTAATAGAATCCAGTGCAGGCAAGTGGGCTGAGAGACACAGAGAGAAAGAAAAGGGCAGAGACCTACCGGGAAAAGGTTTTACTCCCCTTCCTCGTGGGAAGTACAAGAATGGCAACATCCCGGAATGCTCTCCTGACGGCCGTCAGCGAGGGCCTTTGGTATGTCCCAGAGCATGCTGCAGAAGGAGCTCATCAGACAGGCCTCTGTGAAGCTCAACAGAAAACAGGTCAGTCCCCAAGGTGCGGCACTGTCAGTGTTCTGTCATCACTCTCCACTTGGCAAGTCATTGCTGAGGACGTGGGGGGTACAGCAAGGACCATCAGAGGGAAGGGAGACTATAAATAATGTGGTGCAGAAGGTCCGTGCTGTCATCTGTCTCTGTTTTCCCTCGATACCTCTGGAGACAGCCAGAGGAGGCCGGGGCCTTCAAAGCAACTCTTTAGGTCCTCCTCCTGCTCTCTTGCTGGGAGAGAAAACAGCACAGCATCAGGGACACTTGGCTCCTTGGTGTCGCTGTCCTGGTCCTGGCTGTTCTTTCCAGCTCCATGCCTAGAGTTCTACTTATCCCTGTTCTGAGTGTGTTCATCACCTGTGGACAGACAGTGCTTACAAAATAAGGAGGCTGCTGCCCAAGGGCACAGAGTTGTCACAATGTTCATGCTGGCTCCCAGAGAATGGGGAGTGCAGCAGAGCTGGGGAGTGTAGCAGAGCTAGGCCATGCAGCCTTTCTGGTCCTTGATTGCCTGAGAGTGCCCTTAGGTGGAACTCAAGTCTCATTCATCCATCCATTCATATTCCAAAATCTACATGTTTAACTCTAGGTGATCAATTAATGCTGGTGCAAAAGAAAAGCTGATGAAGATGATCAACTAGCAAGGGAAATAAATGCACATCCAAAAGTCTTAAATGTTATGCCAGACGTGGTGCTAAATGTAATATGTCATTTATTATGAAGAGCCTACTTTGAGGAAACAGTTTGTGTAACTTTCCCATATTCTTGTCCACATCCAACACTTAGTGACTGGTACATCACAGATCAGAGCCTAAGCAGCCTTGAGTCTGGGCCCTCAAGCCACACGTTCTATTCTTTCAGATCCCGGTCACACTAAAGGCTTACCAGCCTAAACAAGGTTCCGATATTACTCTCTCCTCTATCGTACAATCTATTTTCTCATAGGCTTGGCAGTTTGTGTGTGAGCTGGAGCCTTTTCTCCAAAGCTTTTTTTTTTCCTAAAGAAAAGTGTGTTCTGAAAAATTCTTGTTGGAATGTTTGGGTTTGTGGACAAGATTTTGAAGTTACAGCAGAAAACCAGAGTAACCTGTAGGGACACTAGGGGAGAAGGGTACTGAAGCTGTACCGAAGCCCAAAAGGACAGCTGTTTGCATACCTGCAACTTTCAAAACTCAAAAGTTACAAGGCCAGGGGCAGACCTAAAGCTACACTCCTACCTTACTAGAGTTGTACACATGGACAGCTTCATGTGCCAGGAAGATGGACCTGGCCTTGCCTACTGTGCCAATCATTCTCTCCAAGGACAGGATCATTATTCTGCTCTGTATTTCTTCACATGGAGAAGTAAGAGTGTGTGAAAGGACAAAAATGTTGCTTGCTTTAGCTGCCCAGACAAAACGACTGACTGCCATGTCTGACCTTTTTTCTGACCTTGTGAATTTATATTTCAAATTTTTCTTACTTTTGATTCTGTGAAACAGTTAAGTGCTAACTTTCTTCTTTTGTAAGTGCAGCTTAAATCTAGTGTATTCTCACATTTGTCTCAGAGTTCAGCAGTATAAAAATTCCCTAACCTCTCCTCCAACCTCCCTGATAAGAAAAAAAATCATGTAAGTGGCAGGTGTTGTGTCATGCAATTGGTTAAGCTGCTGAATCCTGTACGGAAAATGCTTGGTCCCAGTCCCAGCTACTCTGCTTCCCATCTAACGACGTCCTGCTAACTCATCCTGAGAAGAATCAGACAATGGAGCAATGTTTGGGTTACTGCCATCCACATGAGGGCCCCAGATGGAGTTCTTGGCTCCTGGCTTCAGCTTGATCCAGCCATGGTTACTGCATCCATTCAGAGAACGAACTTGCTGATGGAAGATCGATCCATCTATCTATCTATCTATCTTTCTATCTATCTATCTATCTATCTATCTATCTATCTATCTATCCATCTATCTATCTATCTATCTATCTATCTATCTATCGCCCTGTCATTCTGCTTTCCAAACAGATGAAAATAACAAACATTAAAAAAATAAAAATTCATATGCACAAAAACATTTCAATAGTAAAATCTGTCTCTTCTCCCCCAGCACTCATTCAGCACATGTGTCTAGTTTTAATCAGACTGATTGTAACACATGAAAGATTAAACTAAACCCAAAGGAGGGATTTCTAGTACACCAGGCTGAATGTCTGCAGAACTAGAGGGAAGTAAAGCAAACTCCCCCAGATGCAGCCCTTGGAAAATTAACTTGACACTGCTCTTCATGTTCTGGGACAATTGAAGACCAAAAATAGGCAAGTGCTGAAATCTCCTAAAATTACTTCCACATATATATTAAAAATAAATACGGCAGGAGGGAGAAGGAAAAAATGTTCTGTATTGCACAACAAACAGCCCATCTATTTGTGAGTTGGATGTGAGATTTTCTGCAGGAGAGATACCAAGCAACAAGAACACCTGTTCTGGTTATCCTAGTTCAGACCTGCCCAACAACAGCTGCACATCCAACTGAGCCCAGCAACTTGGCCTTGTTTTATGTGTAGAAACAGTGAGTTTAGTTAAGGGTAGGCCAGTTTAGCATAGTCTGTGCTTGGGTCAGAGTCTTAATATCATTCTACAATGTTTTGGCTAATTATTTGGAACAATGTTTCCTGGAAAAACAAGTATGCCAATACATTCTTGCTCAAGTCTATGATTTTACCATTGTCAGCTTAGTCCATGGGTAACTGAGGCCATCCCATGTCACCCCCTTGAGCTAAATTTCACACCAGGCCATTTTGCTCTTGCTTTTTGGAAATCTATCTACTGTGTTTTTCTTTACTTCTAGATCTGACTGTGTGTCAAGATGTCCTGCAAACACTCCTCCCCTGTGTGATGAAAAACACCATTGCTAGGTTTTATCCCCAGCTCTGTGTGTTGAGGTCTCACACAACACCTCTGCAGTAAAGCATTTATCCATCAAAATGCCAGTGTGGTATCAACTCCAGCGCTGCGGTTTTCAGTTTAGTTGTAGAGTTGTATAACCACAAGCCCCATGGAGGCAGGGATGTGCCTCTGATTTGCTGAATTCCCAGATATGGAATTTAGTGCACATTTCTGAGCTCATTTGAGTCATTAACCAACATTAACCCAGTCTTTGTTTCTTCTTTTAGAACATTATAGCAGTAACACCTGTCTCACAGGATTGCCCCAAGATTAAATACAGTGAAGTATATCAAACTTGGTAAAACCATTTAACACTGTTGCTTCTGCATATTTGTGGATTTCAAGCTGGCTTCTAATCCCTTTGGCTCTAATGAATGTGCTCTTAAAATAACCACTGGTTTGCTCACAGACAAATCCAGAAGTCATTGCTTTGTCCCTGTGGCAGACAATGACATTCACCACATCCCAAATTCTATTATATCCCCTAAAGTTCTATTTTTAAGTAGGCAATCATAGCCCTACTATGGATCCATGAAATGAGTGCTAAGATATTATCAATGTCGGGGAGGAGGGAGAATCAATAGATTGCAGGTTTCCAGAGGCTGAGGTTTACATGTTTTTAAACAGACTGGAGTGGTTAAGAATTCTAAGTGAGGGCCCAGCTAAAGTCCTCGCCTTGCATGTGTCAGGATCCCATATGGATGCCAGTTTCAAACTGGCAGCCCTGCTTCCCATCCAGCCCCCTGCTTGTGGAAGGAAGAGGCTCCAGGCTCCCAGCTTCACATTGGCGCAGCTCCAGCCATCGTGGCTGCTTGGGGACTGAATCAACAGACAGAAGATCTAGCTCTCTGTCTCTTTCTCTCCGTGTATCTGACTTTCCCATAAAATTAAATAAATGTATTTTTAAAAGATCAAATATGAAAAATGTAAAAATAGGTCTGGTGTAGAGAATAAAAGAAATGAACTTTAATGTACTTACCCTAGCTTTCCTTTCTACCTGAGGATCATTTCTTTCTCAACCTACAAATACACACCAGAGGACTTGCTTTATCGACCATCCACTGATTTATCCCACAGTACTATGCTGCCTTCTATGCTAGAAGACAAGAAAGGAGAGCTAAACAAGATCAGCAAGCCTCTGCCTTGCTGGGATTTGTAATCTACCATGCAGGACGGGGATTAAACAAAAGAATAGTTACAAATGTAAGCAAGCACTATTGAGATCAATTCTTTAATGAAGAGCCAGAAGACTTACAAGAATGTAAAAATGGATACTGGGCAGGAGACTACAGGATGAAGAGAGAATATTCCAGTAAAGAAGAGAAGAGTAGTTACGGCATAGAAAACAAAACATTCAGATGTCCTGAGGTATGAAAGGGGATGTACCAGCAAAAAATGAAAAGGAACCTTAATGGGATCCCTGATAAAACCAGCCGAACAGCAGAAGATAAAGCTGGGGAGGAAGACAGAGGCCAGATTGGTAGGAGCCTTATAGGAATTGATGAGTTATTTGTTTTACTTGGATTTATTAGGCATTTAAATGGATAAACAAAAGTATGTATTTATAGAGTAAAGCATGATTTTTTTAAACAGGAATATATTGCAGAATGTCTACAGCAAGCTAATTAATGTCTGTATTATCTCGAAGTGTATCCTTCCGTTGTAAGGAAGAATATTTAAAATAGATTTGCTTGGCAATTTTCAACTACACCACCAAGCATTGCTACTCACTATAGTTAATATGTTGTATGATAGATCTCTTGAATTTATTCCTCTTATATGAAATGTATGCTCTTATGAGCATCTGTCCAATCTTCCTGTTACGCTAGTCTCCAGTAATGACCATTCTATTCTCTGCATCTATGAGTACGACCATGTGATTTTCCATAATGGCTGTAATAATTTACATTTCCACCAATATCGTACAAAGGTTTTCTTTTCTCCACATTGTTGTCAATACTTTCCTCTTTTTTATAAGGTCCATTCTAAAAGATTTGAGGTTGAGGGGCCCAGCACGATAGCCTAGTAGCTAAATCCTTCCCTTGCATGCACTGGGATTTCATGTGGGTGCTGGTTCATGTCCCAGCTGCTCCAGTTCCTTTCTAGCTCCCTGCTTGAGGCCTGGGAAAGCAGTCGAGGATGGCCCAAAGCCTTGGGACCCTGCACCACGTGTGAGACCCGGAAGAGGTTTCTGGATCTTGGCTTTGGATCGGCATAGCATCGGCCGTTGCGCTCACTTAGGGAGTGAGTCATCAGACGGAAGATCTTCCTCTCCTTCTCTCCTCCTCTCTGTATATCTGACTTTCCAATAAATAAATCTTTTTAAAAAATACATCTTTAAATATTTGAGGCTGCAATCTCAATGTGATTTTCATTTGTTTTCCTGATGATAGTGATATTGAATGATTTCTTTTGAAAAGCATCTATTCAGACCCTTTATTCGTTTTTTAAATTTGGTATTTGCTTTGTTACTGTTGAGTCATTTGAGTTCCTGATGAGGAGTCTTGAGTTTATGAAATGAAATTGCTCTCCATCAAGACATCGCAATCTGTGACACTATCAGTAAGAAAAGTGTTTTGTGACACGAATAGGTCCTGCAAGCAGGTGAGTGATAGCCAATATGCTATAATAAATTACAGACTATGAGATCATATAGACAAGATAAATGAATCCTGTTCCATCGCTTTTTGAATATGAATTTATGGAATTATTTCCTCTCCTTTAGCTCTGACTTCCTTCCCAACATCATAAGGATAGCAGACAGTGGAAAAACAGGTCATCGAAAACTTCGGGTTTGTTTGAATTGATACAGAAAATAACATTATTTCATATAATAAAAGGTTCTAGGCTAGGGCAAGTAGGGTTTAGAATACTAAAACTGAACATCTTCATGCTCCTAGATCTAATTTTTCCATACTCTTTCTTCTTTGGTGTTTTTCCAGTTCCCCTCATTGTGAAGCTATTCCAAGTGTTGTATACGGTTGTGACACTGACACCAGCAGAGGAGAGGATGGACCACTCATCTGTCTGCAGTATCTGTTCGTGCATAACACCCGCTTTCTTACAGAATCAGTGCCTCCCTGCCTGCTGACTACCTCTACACGTGTGGATAGGCACAGAGCGATGACTAATGAGTCTGCCCAGGTGCTGCGTTACACTTTGCCAGCATGAGTACACTAACACATATCAACATCTTTCTCTGATGTCGGAGAAAGAAAGAAACAGTCTCCAAAGATTTCATGCACAGCCTATTGTTCACACCTCATTGGCTCAAGCTATGTTCTAGGATCATGCCAGTCAAGGCTCATCAGTAGAAAGAGTAGGTGTACCAATCTTGCTACCTTAGTTCTATCACTGTTTACTCACAAGGCTGAAATGTGTGCCCCTTCCGCTGCAACATCAGGCCACAAGAGAATAGTTTAACCAAAATGACTAAAAACAAAAAAGGACTGATGACTTGCTGAGTAGACAAACTTAACAGTGTCTAAAACATTAGCATATATTTTTCAGAGTTGTGGTTGATATTTATAACAAGGGAATTAATCATATTTCTACAGATTATTTGTAACCCCTTTACATCAATACAACTCCATTTTGCCGATTACCTAGATGGACTCCCAAGGTTCTCTATTTGCCTACCCCAAGAAGAGGAGCTGCTTATAAACTAAAAGAACCAATTTTTGTATGTGAGGATTAGGACTACCTGTACTGTGTATTATCCTTCATTTAAAAATATTTTCATTTTAAAATAGCTTTTGTGTTCTCATACTCAGAGCTAGTCCGGTTTCATTAACTCTTTAAACAGTTATCTCATAAGCACTTGAGGCACTGAGCTTTCAGTAAGTCTCTGCTCAGCTCTTGTCTCCATCATTGGGCTGTCGAGGTCAATTATGCTTTTTAATCCTCAGTGTTTCCATGAGTAACATGGAATAACTGTTTTGCTCTGAGAATCAAGTAGGTAAAAAGTGCATGTACAATTTTGAGGAGTATGGTGTGTGCTAAATCAATACACATTTCAGCTTCTTTTGTCACTATCTGGCTCACATGGTGGTCAAGATGATGAATTATGAAACACATGTGTAGCCATGGCACATAGTAAATAGTTAATAAATGGCATCTATTATGTTTGCCATAGCCAGAACAGTAGGTGCCTTTATTAGTGCTGTGATGTTTTTTTCTACTTTTTGATTGGTGGAACCATGCCACTGCAATCATGCTACAGGTATTAATTTTTCAGACAAAACACATGGTTAGTGTTTCAAATTACTGCCTACTCCCTTCAGGGTCTGTCATGTTACACTAAATGGCCTGCTGTGGTCATTTACCAAACTAATAATTAAATGCTGGAATTTTGCTAAAACAAGTTAGCAAAAGATATTGGTCTTCAGCCTATACCCAGAAATGGATGTTTTGGAAACTATATACTTTACCCTTTTGAAAAATTTGACTTGTCCTTAATCCCCCTCACAACTGCCTGTATTTACTGAACGCCTCAATCCAGTGGGCTCTTGTGTATCCTGCATCAAGAGTAGGTTCATTGCATTTCATTCTTGAAAAGAAAAAAGTATCTTTCATAAGAAGATTCAATGGATTTTGACATAATTAATGTCATTCTGGCACAAACTACTTTAAATTATGGAGTAGAGAGAGTCTTTGTGGTGAATAAAAACACACTAGTTGTGCCAACAGAGAAGTATGAGCTTAAGAATGGACTTTTAAAGTGGTATTAAAGGACTGCTGGGTGGGGCGCAGCTGGAAGAGCAAAGATCAACAATGGTTCTCCATGCTCCAGTCAGAAGAGGCTATACACCCACAATCAGAAACTGAGCTCGAGTCTGTATTTTAGCACCCTCAGGCTTCGCACTCAGCCCCACCATCCAGTGACGTCCTAATCAGCCACAGGTCCTTTCAGACCTCATCCTCAGTATTCTCCTGAAGGGACGCTTGCCTAAGACTGAGTATGTCACTTAATATCATGGCAATACTCCTGCTGATTGCCAACCCCTAATAAGAGACTGTCAAGACTAAGCAACAACAACAACAAAAAGATAACCTGGGTTATAGATAAAAATATTTGCAAGCCCTATGTCTGACAAGGCCTTTACATCTAAAGTATGCAAGAAACTTACACCACACAACAATAGGACAAATATTCGTCATCATCATCGTTGTCATCATCATTGGCCAAGGTCCTGGTAGGGCATCTTTTCAAGAGTTTGCATGTCATCCATGCATAGTGTTCATGCTAATCTTCTTTGTACTGTTCCGATTTTAATATACATTCTGCCAAAGCAAGCATGCTTCTTCAAAGAAGACACAAAGTTGCCAGCAGAGCAGGCATTAGCCCCCGGAGAAGGCAAATCAAAATATGAAATGATATCCATTCCACCAGTTAGACTGGCTTGTCTTAAGTAAAGGTTGTGAAGAAAAGGGAAACGTTATGCCTTGTTGATAGCAATGTAAACTGGCATAGCCATTAGGAAAACAATTACAGAAGCTCCTCAAAAATAAAACTTAGAAGCATCACATGATCAGTGATTCCACCACCACTTCTTTAGCCAATGAAAATGAATCAGTCTTTTGAAGAGATAGTTGGAGCCCCATGTTTACTGCAATGTTATCCACAATAACAAAGTAATAAAGTATGTATCATTGGATAGATAAAAATGTAAAATACACTGTGATACACACGTGCACACACACACACACGGTGGAATGCTCTTAAGCCACTAAAAAGTAGGAAATCTTGCATTTGTGACAACATGGAAGAATCTAGAGGAGAACCATTACTGCTGTCGCCTATTGCTTTATTTTGCTTTCTGTGTAGAACTTATCACTGTGCATAATTATCCTTTAGTCAAGTTATTATTGTCTCTCAGTCAGCATAGTGAAAATACCATAAGAGTAAAGATATTTTTTAATCAAAATCAAAGCCCTGTGTATGAATGGTGCTGGAACTTCATGGTATTCGATAAAATAAATGACATTATCATTTCCTAAAATAAAATACTATGGTCTTGAACTCTCATAGTCCTGTCATTCTTATATCACTTCTCTGCTCCACTTCAAGTCAATATTCCATAAGTATCACCCAAAACATCTTCTTCCATTTCTTTGCCTTCTTAACCCACACAAGACTGGCTTATATCTCCAGACACCACTCTCCTGGATAGTGTAGACAATAGCTTCTTCTTGCAAACTTGGTGATCACTTTTCAGTTATTTTCTTATCAGACATGCACTGATCAATATGGTGCAAGCCTTCATTTTAAAAATCATTATCCACACATATTGGACAGTATAAACACTTCCATCATGACAGTTTCAATGGATATACCCAAGTTGTATTTAGAATTCTCATAATTTGACCCCTTCTTTACTAAACTTTCTCTTGCTCCTATTAAGTATCTTCTACTCTATCTTTAAATATTGGAATATTATAGAAAAATAAGATTAAAGCTTTGTCTTTTTTCTCTCTCCTTTAGGTAAACTTAACCATTTCTATTATCTTAAATATCTTCTCCAATGTAGTATATTAGATGTAGCATTCTATATTCATACTTGGAGCACTAGAATTTCAAGGATATGTTTATTTTGCATGGAGGTTTCTGGAAATCCATGCAGAGATGTTTTAATACATATCATAATATAATAGGAACTTTTTGAAAATCATACACACACAACACAACACAGTGTTATCCCCTCCATAGTAAAGCTGTTATGTTTTGCCTGACTCAGGCACACTCATTCTCTTCAGCCTTCAGATAATACCACTGTAGAATTTTCAGAGCTGCCTAATTCTGTCATTGTCCTGTCTTTTCAATGAACATGGAATGAAATCCCAAATCATGACCATAATCTCCATTCCCTTCATGACCTGCTTCTACTTGTCTCTATCTTTTGTCTCATAATCTTTATCCCCAGAGATAAAATGAATGTAATAGATCATATGTTGTGCATAATATATTTCCCAATCAAGCAGATTCCCTAGATAATGAGAAAAAATACATCTATCTAATGAAACAATGTAAATCCAGCCTCAATGCATAGTTTTGTTTTTAATGAATGTTGGCTGAATGGATTACTCAAGGAAAAAGAAGAGGCTTTGTGAAGGGAGAAAAATCTGGGCTTAGCTCTTTGCTGTACATCTCAGTAATGTGAGCCTGATTTTGGGTTAAAGAAAAAAGCATGTATGCATTTATTTTACGTAGTTTATTTTATTTTAGGTATCATTAAATATATAAACATATTATACATTTTGTAACTTGGTACTACTGGATTATTGTTTTTCAAGCTGTAAAAAGTCAGATAGTGGTATACTTCCCATCTTATATCTCAAGTACTTTTGTTATTTTTTTTGCCTTCCTATAGAAATTAAAAGAGTATCTTAAGAGACAGGAAGTGAGCAAACCATAACAGAAGCCAGAGGTCAGACAGTGTCTCTTCAGTTACAGTAAAGTCAACTTTGCCTTGGGGTGGTTCCATATGTTCCAGGAGAGAAGAATCACAGAATCACCACAGCTCTATCCCTCCAAGTCAGGGTTATGTTGAGCTCAAGAACGAAGATTAAAAAAAAAGTCTTATATTGGCCAAAGTCAGACTAATGTTTGAACAACTGGTTCCATAATTCTACTTTTTCCTATCAGATTTACCCTGACAAATTCTCTTCATCTCTTAGAACTTGGACGCCTATATTTGTAAAACAGGAATGATCAGACATACTCCTAAGATTATGATAATATTTTAATGAGGACATTATGCAATACGTACACAGAGTTTAGAAAACATGTGCAGATATTCAAGTGATCCCTTTCTCCTTCACAGCTATAATTAATATATATAACATGTCACTGCCACTTGGAAGTAAATGCCTGAGACTGAAAGAATGTAGGCCCATCAGTCAGGATAATAATGGTGATGATAATTATAACAAATACTGCTACTCTATCTTTTTTTATTAGAGGGGGCTTACAAGATTTTTTTCTACTGAAACTTTACTTTCAGGTTCACAAGCTCCTAGCTGATCTTTTCTGCTAGGCCAGGTTACGTGATCGTGCATTTTGCCAAGCTCGGTGCATTTGCTACCACTGCAACTGCTGTTGGAAATGATCAAATTTTTGACTGTGTGCTCCAAATATAGCAATGGATCATGACACTTAGATATTTCTTCAGGGAGTATTAATTGTAGGGAAAAAGTGATGGCATCTTATTTAGGTTGTCTGGAAGATCAACGAAGATTATAATTTATAGTTACTATGGTAGCTAATTATACCTTCAAGGATATGCAAGTTGCTGCTTTAAAAAAAAAAGATTTGATCATAGATGAGACCCTTGTTTGGGAATCAAAGAAAATAATAAAGTGGAATTTGCATCTTGAAAAGTGCCTGGCTACTAAGATCAAGTTTCTCTTCAGACGGAAAAAAAAAAAAAGGTCAGGTTTCTCTGTTTTTCCGTAGGGCAAAAGCTCATATAAAGTATAGGAAATGTGGGGACAATTTACATAATATAAAATTTTATACATGTGTTTTCTCCTGTAATTTCTATTTACTATATGACTATCCTTTATTTGGGGAGATGAGTATCATTTATCCACATTATGGCTTTGATCAAAGGCTTGGGGCAGGTTCCACCAGGACAAGACATCTGGGAGAATACGCCATGAGACAGAGCTAGTAAAAATCTAGCTAAAGGGTCTGGTGCGGTGGTGCAAGTGGTTAAGGTCCTCGCCTTGCACGCCCAGGATCCCATATGGGCGCCGGTTCTATCCCGGCAGCCCCGCTTCCCATCCAGCTCCCTGCCTGTGGCCCGGGAAAGCAGTGGAGGACGGCCCAAGGTTTTGGGACCCTGCACCCGCGTGGGAGACCGGGAAGAGTCTCCTGGCTTCGGATCAGCATAGCATCGGACGGAAGATCTTCCTCTCTGTCTCTCCTCTCTGTATATCCGCCTTTCCAATTAAAAAAAAAAAAAGTCTAGCTAAATACCTTCTGAGATCAGAAAAGTGAAAGGTAGAGAAAAATAAAAGTGAGCAAAGGCTGAAGAACTTGGCAACACATCATACACCTTCAGATCAAGTCCCAGGACAAATTCTCTGGAGAAGGAACAATGGATTATAGGAGTGTTATAAGAATCTGATCAACTGAGAATGGTGCAACCCATGGACAGTGGCTGGAGAATTTTGGGTGGTTGGCCAGAAACCAATAACTAGTAGTCAATTATCTTCTTTCCCACCTCCCATATTTTCCTGTTTGAGTTTAGAGAGATCTATCAAGAAACAGGGAATAAATTCTGATTTGAGTTAGTTTCAACCTACAATGCCTCTTCAAACTAATAATTTGATGGTATTTTCTGTCAGAGATTAAGTAGCATACTAGAAAAAAACAAAGTGATTCTCACATTTTTCCACACCTGAATTCATGGCTTCTAAAAGCAAAGTTCAGTTCCAGGAGATTATTTATGTTTCAGTGCAAAAAATAAAAGAGGGTAGCTTCAAGTCAGTAGTCCAAATTTCTATCCATCACCATGTGCTTCAAAATAATATATCAGATATGGAGGAAGTCTGTATGCTCTTCTGTTACCTATAAAGATATCCTAAGGAAAATCTGCTATGAGTTCAAATATGTTCCTCCAAGTGCACTTGTTGGAAGATTCAATCCCTTAGTCAACAGTGGTGGGAAGTGAGATCTTTAACAGGTGACCAGGCCGGAGCTTCCTTTACGAATGTGGCAATGCTGCTACCACAGGAGTGAGCAACTTGCTGTGAATGTAGGTTCCTTAGAAAGGATGAGTCTAACCCTCCCCCTCCCACTTCTGCCCTCTCTTCTTCCCTCCTTTCCCCATCTCTCCCTTGCCATCCCCTTCTCTTTATTTCTTTCCTTGCTTCTCTTCCTCCCTACTTTCCAACCCTACCACTTCCAGCCATGCTATGATGTAGCAAAAGGACTCTTGTCAGAATGAGGGTCCCTCAACCTTGTATTTCCCAATTGTCATGGCTTGTAAGAAGTAAATGTATGTCCTTACTCCCACATGGGATGGAAGAAGCCCAAATCCTTCCTCACAGGATACAGTCTTATCGGAACAATAGCCAGGAGCCCTGAGCAGTCCGCAGAAACAGAAGAAGAGAAAACTTCCTTCGGGACTAGGGAGAGGAACTTTCTCTGGTACTTACTTAGTTCCAACTTTGGATCCCCACCCTCTCCTGCAATGACCATCAGGGTCACTCCAGAGGCCCCCCCAAACAAACAGACAAAAAAATTAGAATAGACAGAGAATAACAAGGAAAGCTTAGAACCTGACAGGAAACCGCGTGGACTCACATATACCTTACTAGGTAGGACATGAAAATAAGTTACTTCTCACTGGGGTATTGAAGATTTCTCTGCACACCCCTCCTAAAACTGTTCTGTGCCTCAGCTATTGACATATGACTTGTTAGAGTTATAAGGCGGTTTGGACTATCCTAAAATCTGCCAAGTTCAGTAAAAATTATGCTTCAACACTATAAACTGCTAAATACAAAAATAAAAATAGACACGAGACAGCTGAATAGTACCCTATAGCCTTTTTAAGGTGTATAGCAGCCAGTTGTGTATAAAGCAAAACAGAAATGTCAATGAAGTAGTCACAAGATGTGGTGAAGAACTTGCATTTTCTAACATATCAGTCACTCAGTACCATGTCAATTAACTCTATAATGTTGTAAACTGTTGTTGTCGTTATGTTGTGGCTTTAAATTGGTCGGGATGATATTCTTCCAGCTCTGCTTTCAGACCAGAGATGGTCTCCCCAAGAAACTGTTGAATTTATCTAGACAATAAGATGCTGGACTCAATGAAAGAATCATGTCTGGGTTTGAACTGTAATACTGCAATAAGGTGGAGAAATCCACCATGGGGGGAGGGCATGGGAAAGTGTTGGGGGAACCCCAGAGTCTATGAAACTGTGTCATAAAATGAAATGTAATTAAAAAAAAAAAGAAAGAAATGTATGTCCTTAATAAATTTCCTGGATTCTGCCAACATAAGATAGACTTGCTGTATCTATGATTTATATTATAAGCTCTGAACTCCTTTGTATGTGAACTAACATTCTCAGAAGTCATACTGCTTCTGCCTGTCCTATCTCACATCAAATCCCTTGGGGTGGTCTGGATCCTGACCCTAAAGAAGTGCTGCTTTGGGCCCGGTGCGATGGTGCAGTGGTTAAGGTCCTCACCTTGCACGCCCAGGATCCCATATGGGCGCCAGTTCTATCCCGGCAGCCCCACTTCCCATCCAGCTCCCTGCCTGTGGCCCGGGAAAGCAGTAGAGGACGGCCCAAAGCTTTGGGACCCTGCACCCGCGTGGGAGACCAGGAAGAGGCTCCTGGCTTCAGATTGGCTCAGCTCCAGCTGTTGTGGCCACCCGGGGAGTGAATCATCAGACAGAAGATCTTCCTCTCTGTCTCTCCTCTCTGTATATCCGCTTTTCCAATAAAAAAAAAAGAAAAGAAATGCGGCTTCTCCATCCTATTATATAATCCGCATTCCCCTGTTTCCTTACTTTGCCTTTCCTCTGATTTCCATCTTTTTTCTTAATATTTAAGAGCATGAACTTTTGATTATAAGAGCTTAAATCGTGATTCTCCCACTGACTAGCTGGGTAGTCTTGGACAGTTTTCCTCTTTTGTAAGCTTTTATGAAGCTATAATGAATGTGGTTATTTTTAATTATGAGTTAGATTGTGAGTCAAAAATTAAAGAACAATTCTCAGCATAGAGTAATGCTTAGAAAGTAGGGGACAGCTAATTATGTAGTTAATAGTCTAAAATAAATCTTTCTTAGGTTATGATAATCATTTGCTTATCTAGCTCACCAGATAGGTCAGACATCCCCTGGTGATATGAATTTTATCCAAATCTACTTATGAGCTCGTAAGTAAATGACACTGGAATGCCTATCAGCATGAATATTTAACTGAATTCAGATTATTCTCCAGACAGAATTATCAGTTCCTTCCACTGGGAGTTTCTAATACTTCCACATCTTCCTTCAGTTTGTTTGGTTACACGGTGTTAAATGCTGGTTTTCAATTATTTACATTTCACACATTTGAATGTCACTTGGTAAAACACTAGATATATCCTTGAAATATAGCCTCTTCATCTTATCTTGTTAACCCCACTACCTCGACTTTGAACTTAAAACTATCCCTGTACATAAAAACAGGGCCAAGGATATAATAAGTGTTCACTTAGCACTTGATAAATTATGCTTAAAACCTCACATCATCTTTCATAGTGAGTCAACAGTGCCATGTTTATTCTTGAAGGGCAAAGTAAGATGGGAAAAGAGCAGGGGGTAAATTGTGGTTTATGGCTTTAGGACACTCTGTCTCCACACCACAGCATAGCTGAGCAGGGCTGTGCTTGACCTCACAGGACAGCTGGGCTCAACATAAAGAGAGAGCTTTTGATCTTCCAGATAAAATTTCAACACAGAAAGCAAAAAGAATTTGAGATAACATGCTGTCTTAAAATATGTCATACGCAAACCGAGGCTCTGGGTTAAGAACCCTAAGATACATTTATTAAACACAGACAGCCAGGCTCTTGAACAGCCAACAGAAAAGGCTACATGTCATGGAATCTGGATTAAAGCAAAAGATACTCCAAAAGAAAGCAGCAAAAATTAGCCCATGAGACTCAACCTTACATTCTCAACAGGCCAAATCTCTCTAACTCCCAATTCCATTGCATTCCCTGGACCATCACTAACTACTGGCCACTCCCACTTCCTAACAAAGTAGAAGGGTAGAATATTTGATTACAGTAACCTCCCTTTTAGGATTTGTGATTTCCAAAACTGCCAACTCAAACCTACACAGGTGGCCAATCAAGATGGAAGTTTTACAATGTTGTTCCAGGTACTAGTGGACAAGTCATAGCATAGACTAGTTGGGAAGAATTAAAAAGAGAAAATCCCTATAATCCATTGAGTCTAGGTTACATCCATCCTTTTGTCAAGTCTTCATTATTTTCCCTTTGAGTGAAGCAACAGAACTGAACCAATACATCCACATGTTCTGACCAAAACTTAAACGATCTCAGTCACCCATCTGAACACCCAATCTGATTCTTTCTTCCAAATTTATCTAAAAATGAGCCAAACGCTTCATTTGAAGATAAAAGCAATGAGGAGGAAACCCTAACTGATTGCATGATGGATTTCCTCTTTTAAATCTGTAAAACATAACTGTCAGCAATTCTCCTTGAGGGGATGACAGTGAAAACCATACAAGAAAACGTCAGTGCCATGCAAGATCCAAATACCTAGAATTCTCCATGATAGATGACGTGAATGTGGGTAACATGTATGCATTTGCAAAGCACACATAACTATCCCAGGCACCTTGGGTCTGTGTTCAAGATAATGCTGAAGTGTCTCATTCTAAGATACTCAACACACAGCCTGAGTATATGAGAGGACAATCGCTCATCTCAACAATTTAGCATAACCTGTGTAGGCTCCTTGTATATCAAAAATAAGTTAAAGCCTGGTATGTTTCATAATGGCTCGGTTTTCTTACCACAGTGCTTCTATCAGATAGCATGGGACCACAAAGAAAATTTTATATTAACATCTCAAGTCCTTAGAAAAGCTCAGAGAGGGAATGAAAAGGGGATCAAATGGTAGCCCAGAAGGAGGAGGGGAGCACAAAGACACACAAGATCAAATTAGCAATCCTCTCTCATTGATTGTCAGCTTGTCAAGATTCACTGTATGTGACTATTACTCGGTGCATCATATTTCGCCTAAAACGTTGTTTATCCATGCCAACACAGGCTTAAGACTCTGGGAAAGAATGTTTTGGTATAAAAAGTATGTGAGATGCGGAAAGAGACAACTCTGGACTTCAACATTCCCCAGTAGCATCATCTCTGTCGCTTGTGTTTAAGTTTATTTTTATTGCATTTCCTGGCGTGCTAGGCAGCTAAGCTCTGACAGGTGATGTGATTACAAGGAGTAATTGTGCAGTTTGAACTCACAAAGGATTTGACCTGTGAGGGCAGCAACCAGGATTTTCAGAGATTTCCAAGGTCCATCTCATGACACACTGCTGGCCAGCAGCCAGTCCATAAGCAGCCAAACAAGAAATTTTCCAAATGAGGATAGAAGAAGGATTTGCTTTAGTAAATACAAGGCCACAGGCTGCACAAGCTTGAATAGGGCTTCCCTCATGTCAGCTGCGATGTGACCCATATCCTTGTTTGCTCAAGACTGTCCCCAGGTATACCAGCATCTCTGAAAAATGAGCAGCATCTCCTCTCACTTTCTAAAGTACCTCATTTGCACAACAAATCATCTGCTCACCTCTACATGAAAATCAAAGGATAAAAGGGAATGAACCTGAAGAGGGTTTGGGAGCACATTTTGTGCTGCTTTGCTAGTTTCTCAGCCAACAAGAAAAAAGCAGAAAAATTTCACAGAACCCAATCTCCACCCACTGCACTAAAACTACCCTTGTCTCTGTGTACTAGACTGCAAGGCTAAGTAGGTCTCGGCATTCTGTTTCTCAGCGCCAACTGCATGTCATGATTTGCCACATATTTATTTAACCATCACACTTACAACTGCAGTGTACTCTGCGCAATGTGAGTTGTTTTGGACACTGCAAGATGGAGATCACAGAATCAGAAATGACAGAACTTGAAAGACAGGGATGTTAAGCACCAAGGAAGTTAACAGCAAAACCACTAAACCCCAGGTCTTCAACGTTTCTTTCCATGACATTATGTTCAGTGCTAGAGAGGGTCTCAATGTGGAGGCAATGTTTGTTTAGAGGGATGGAGCTTGCAAGAGCCAAGGAAAATGTGGCGGCAGAGAAACATACCTGTGGGCTCAGAGATTTTACTACTGGACCAGCAAGATTTTTTTTTTCACAGCCCTGTACTTTATCCAAAATGGCTGCCTCTTTGAGGGGGAAAAAAAAAAGGAAGTACATCATGTGCGGCCAGTGGTGGCGCCCGGGTGGAAAGGGGAGGTTTGGACACAGCCGCGGTGCCGGGAGGGCAGAGATCCAAAGGATGGGCTGAGCGGAACTGAAGGGACCCACACTGCTGTAAGGCCTGGGTCAGCCTACCAAGGGTTTCCCCCTTTACAAGAACTTCCATCAACCATGTCCAGGGCCCCATTCAACAAAGTTTGAACCCTGCCATTTTCTTGACTGTTTACTTTAACAAAAAAATTAAGGCTTACCATTTTGAAAAATGTATTTCTTGGAGAGAAATATACTTTGGCCCAACCCACATCCCACTAGAACTCACCGCATGAAGTTTCCAGTTCCACCCCCAGGCCACAGCACCACTACGCCATAAAGGGTGATATTTTATTTATTTAATTTCTCCTTTTTGAAAATTCCCCAGTCATAGCTCCTTCAGTAACTAGTGAGTTAGGCTTCCTTTGTCTGGACATTGTCCCGTTTCCCTGTTCCTATAGCCAGTGTTTGGCCTGCTGACTTGCATGACTTTTTTTTGAACAATAAGATAAACCCTACCTGACTTGGAGCTATAGATGCCACCTGGAATCATCGGAAGCCTTCTTGACTTCTTCCTAGCCCAGATGTTGTCGGCACGCAGTCTGCTGTAGACCACCCTAGGAAATGAAAGACAGGTGCATGTGTTTTGATGGGAGGTAGCCACATACCAGGGTAGCACCTTCCTCTCTCATCCTGTATGGTTTATGCCTTTTTTGTTCTCTTCTTCCTTACTTCTCCCTCCCCAAATATGTTGAGTGAATATCTAGCAATTCAGGAGTAATCAGGAGTTATCAGGAGTAATGAAAAAAATAAAAAAGAAGAAGAAGAAAGATTCAAACCATGATTCAAATCTCATTCATCCATCAACTGGCCTTTAAAGATCTTCCACCCAGGTTAATAGAATGAACAGGATCTCTGGTATTCCTCCTGGGCAGTAGAGGGCACTGTGGACCCATTCTTGCACAAGACCTCCTATGTCTCAGGAATGTGACCACAGTTAACAGGAACACACTGTGTGGTTGCTGTCTCTGCAAACAAATTGCTCAGATCAGGTAATTCCCTTAGTTCATCTTACTGCCAGGATTTCATAGGAGCAACAATGACACCAATAAAAGATGGTTGTTCTCTTATTTTCTCCTTCCAAAAACAATCTGCTTTGATTGTGAGGGATACAAACTTTAACATAAATGTTCACTGGAGTCTGTTATTCTCCATGGTATGTGACCTTGTAGCTCACTTCTGCAAGACCAGACCATAATGTTTGGAAAGTGTAAATAACAATACTCATTACTAATTGAATTGTGGTGAGGATCAAGTGAGATAATGCCTTCAGCATATAAACATGCAATCAATGGTAGCTGCTGCCTTTATTATAGATACAGTGAGTAGTTTTTGCAATAAAATCAGGTGTGTGGACAGTCATGCTCAAAGCCAGACCCCTCTATATTCTAAGGCCCAGCCTTCTTGTTACTCTCTTCAGTTCCACACTTCATCTCCATAGGAGCATTCCTATGAGCAATCCAAGAGAAAGGCATAAATGACACACTGGGCACAAATGACATCTCGCGTAGAAGACAGCAATGGTTCAGATGAACCTCTTGAGATTGCTGTGAGCAGGCACAAGCTCAATCCACACACAGGGGTCCACATAGGTTCCAGATTCAATCAACACATACTTAACTGTACTGCTAGTGAGTCACAAGCTATGCATTGCATAGTAGCCTATGACAAACTATAACTGAAGGCCAAACCTGTCACACTATTTTATAAATAAAGTTTTACTGGAATACAGCCATGTCCACTCATCTACCTATTACCTGTGGACACTTTGAATGGCTACAATGGCAGAACTGATTAGTTACAACACAGGCCACACAGTCCTTGAACTCTAAAATATGTAGAATTTCTTTCTTTTGAGAAATTGTAAACTCAGTGCTCAGTCTTTGTACCTAATAGATTGATCATAGCAGATGCTCAAAATAAAGTTGTTTAGGGAGTGAATGAATGAGTAAATGGATGAATAAGGGACTCCAATACAAGTTTCACCAAAGAAGATTTTAAAAAAGAAAAACTTCTAATGAAGAGTCTCTGCTCTCATTTCTACTCTGCCCCGACCAACTTGTGTGGCGCGAGATCAATCATCTCCCATCCCTGCAGCCCAGTCCCCTCCACTTTAAAATGGGAGCCTTATGCTCATTTCTCATGGGCTATGTGGAGTAAAAATATGAAGCCACAAATGCACAGGTATCCGCTCTGGGGACTGGCACACAATGGGAGCTCCTCAAAAGTTGGAAACCAAAGCAAGAACAGAGAGAAAGGCTTTGCTTCTGAATAAAACATCTGTCCGGTCACAAAGGAGTAAACAGAGCAATTCATACATTTAATTGGAAGATGTCATGGAAAAAGCTTCAAGGAACATTCTACACAAAGACTTGCAGGCTAGTTTGTGTTCAAACAAACCAGACAGCCAGCCCACAGCCGGAGCCTGGAGCCACATATTTCAGACAGCATCAAGGCTGGCTGCTTCAAGCCGGGCTGTTCTGCATGTGGCGGGAGCCAGCCCACGGGAAGTCGTCGGTGTCCACTCTGAAGAACCTACAAAGGCTCCAGGATTTTCTTGATCCTCTCTTCTTAGACCACTACTCAGATAAGGGATGTGGGGAGTACAAAGGGGACCTCCACACATCAAGGCAGCTGCTCTGCCAGCTAAAGAACATGCAGCTAAGGACCTCAAGTCAAGCCTGGAGCCTAGCATGCCTTTTGTTTCTGTTTTCTTCTGGGGCAAGGCTGGGGGGCTCTAGGGAGAGCAGGAGTCTATCATAATGTTTACTTTGGGGGACGCTTTGCCATGTCTCCACCCAGATCTCGTTTTATGGTGTGTGGAGTTTTATGGACCAATTTAACATGGGAGAGGAGACTAGAAGGCTGATGTGTGAACTGAAGCTGAAGAGTCATAAATTCAAAGGAAAATTATTCCAGAATTATAAGTCCTGCTTACTAGTGTCCAAGGGTAATAGCCACCGTTCAGTGGCAGGAGTTGGACTTCCAAAGTTATTTCAGGGGCCATTTATAAGACAAGCACCCTTTCATTTCATTTGGATGGGTAAATATTTTTAAATGGGGTCTCCTAAACATATTGGGACCCAGCCAAAGTCCCCAAATTCTGGGAACCCTAAACACCCAACTAACCCTTTTCCAGGATATTTCATTCAGGAAGTCTAAGCTCTGACAGAAAATGATTTACGTTTTATCTGCACAAAATACAACCAACCCCACTGTTTGGATTGAACTTGAGACCTGAGAAAGCTTCTAAAAGCCTTTTGATTGTGAAATATTGGATAGAATACACCAAGACTAACTCCCAAACTCCCCAACTCCCCAGAGGATATAAAGCAGGAAAAATTTTTCAATGGCATCTTGATCTTATATTTTGTTCTGCTGTAACAATAGCCTAGGAACCCAGGTGGCTATTTTTGCACAAAACTGTGGGGAGTCCAGAAAGTAAAAGGGTTAGAAGGGGCCAAATGCATCCAGCCAACAGCATATGCAACAGTTCCCTGCATTCACATTTCCAAAATCCTCCACCTTTCCAGGTTCATAGCAAGGAGCTGGAAAGTCAGTCATGAATGTGACAATTATTCCAATACATCCCATCCCCAGAATACCTGTTGTCTGTGACCGTGTACCGCTGGCTCTTCCAGGGTCCTTTCTTGTAGGCATTTGATTTCCATTGGTTTTTGAATAAAAGTTCCACCAGTTTCTCTAAACATAACATCCCTCAGATATCTCATACAGAACACATCATCATCAGTATTTTTAAAAGCTAAGAACAGCCCAGTTCCTTCATGTCTGCTGGCTGCTGTTTGACGGGTAGCCCTCATTCAAAATGAATAGCAGAGCTGCTGGAAATCTAGACAGTAAGAAGACTCTTGCTGGTGTTACTGTAGCCTCAGCCCTGGCTTAGAAAGCCTTCAGTCACAGACATTTTTCTTCCTAAATTCTTGGTCTGATTCTCATTCAATGGCTATGGAGAATATTTTGTCATTAACAAAGGTATCAGCTTGTGTAGGCACAAAGTTGTTCTTTTTACAATTCCTCCATCCCACTCCCTGAATTCATGTATTTTTCATTCAATGCGAAGTGAAAATGTTCTTTTGTTTGCCAGTGTTTAAGTTACAGGTTGGAAAACATCCCAAGAGCTTGAAATTCAAGCTGATGAGATAGATGAGAGGACAGAGAATGCAAAGGGTTTCCGGCAGTCATTTGGAACAGAAGATTCTCCCTATGTGATGTTGAAGCTTACAGAACCTAGTTAGCTGTACGGCCAAGCTCAAAGTAGAAACTTTAAGAAAGTGTTGGTGTTTCATATTGTTTTAGGTGCTGTAGTTCACTCAGGGTTGTTCTTTATTTAAAAGTAAATACATAAAGTAAATAGGCCCATGCAGGGATCACTGGTGACGGTTTATCTTGAGCCAATGATCATTATTAACCCTATTTTTATTGATTCTATTTTCTTAGGCTGGTGATAGGCTAGGATTTGGGTTCTTGATGCTGGAGAGATGGCCCTTCCCAGCGTCTGCCCGTATCTAGAGATAGCAAGAAACTGCCCTGTGAATGTACCTGTGCTACACAACCCAACCAGTCAACAAGTGGCATCCGCCACTACCTCCTTTGTACCACTCCCACATTCTGACTATGTCTTTTCATCCAAAATCACCCTAGCTTTAGGTGCCTGACAACTAGAGGCCTGTCCTACAGCCCAGTGTCCACACAATTTATTCAAACTACCAGTCCTAAACGTATTCGGCATTCATACTGGCCTTGCCCATTCCTTCTCAGAACTCCACCAGAGGCTCTGGAATGTCTCAGTCCTGTCTTGGCTCCTGACCAGCTCAATTCTTTCTCCCTGAGGTCCCACATAAAAGGTCCTGTTTTTACTGTCTAGGAACCTATAAAAATACACTTATTTCCATATGATAATCATTTCTGAGTTTGCGCCTCTTACCACACTTGATGAATACAGATCTTGAGTATGTTTTAAGAACACTGGTTAGCTCAGGGAAGATTCAGATAAATAAATGCCCAGAGTAGAATGTGGAAGAAGTCCCTTGGATGCCTGAATAACAGTTCCACCAGTTTCTCTAAACATAACAGCCCTCAGATACCTCATGCAGAACACATCATTATCATCAATATTCTTAAAAGCTAAGAACAATTCCTTCATGTCTACTGGCTGCTGTTTTAACAGCTCTAGTCATAATCACCACACAGGTGGAGAAGGGGTGTCGAGGGGAAGGGAGAAAGAAAGAGAACGCTGAGGATGAATTTCCCATCATGAACATCAGAAATCTTCCCAGTCGTCAGACATTGCTTTTTTTTTTTTTTTTTTGAGATGGAGCTAATTCAACTACAAAAAACAACAAAACAAAACAAAAACTGTAAGGAAATAAAGAGGATCGGGAAGAGGAGAAGGGAATTGAATAAGAAAAGGAAGAGGGGGAGAAAAATGACTAGAAAAAGGTGTGCCATTCACGTCTCCGTTCTAAGGTAGTGTTTTGGTGTGTGCCCTTGGGTGCACAAAAGAGGTGGTTAGGGGGAAAAGACTGCTGCCCTACAATCCACCTCAGCTTTTTCCCATATTCTGACATGGTAGTCTTCTCCCAGATAATCCAATATTTACAGACCCTACCATTTTTCTGCACAGATTTGTTCTATCTTACGTGGTTTATCCTGCTTTTATTTTCCTCTACTACTTCGGAGACCCTATTGTGGGATTTTTTTTTTCTGTTGCATTAAATCCATGCATACTGAGAGACTTTTGGAGGCTATCTAATGTCCCATCAGTGTAGACATAACACATTTCTTTTCTGGTAGCTTGCTGTCCTTCCAAAAATATGCCCCAGAAGTGTTACATAAAGAGCCTTGGGCCCCTGTATTGAGAAAACTGACATAAAATCTCCTAGTGTTCATACTGGAATTGGCCCATGCCATGCTATAGAGAGCTTCTGTTACTCTAGGAATAACCAGGACCTATGTTACACTGTTCTCTCTGTTCTGAGGCTCTATTCTTGAGATAGACCCTATAATCTCCTCTTCACATGCACGAGTCCTTTATTTACCTCAATTTTTTAAGGATAAAATAAGTTTTCATTTATAGTCTTATACTAAAGAGAGACACGTTAACTTGCAAGACAACTCTTGGGCAGTATGTACAACATACTTATTTCCATGGAATGGAATCAAACATGGACTGAGACTACAGAGTATACACTAGAAATCAACAAATGCTGGGAACGGAGTAGGAAAGAAACAAAGGAATGAGACCTAAACACACAAAGCCCTTCCCTTGGACCTGCTGACTGCAACCAGAACCAGGGCTGGGTCACACAGTAGAGACCAAGTCCAGGGCGGCAGGAAATAGAGTAAGCAAGAGGCAAGGAGGGGAGGGAGGCCACACTCAAGCGTAGTTTAGTACCAGGTAAATCACTCTTCATATTTACATACAAAAATCAACGGGCTCTATATCTTAGAAAAACACACCGAAAAGATTTGATCATTACTTTATGAAGGTGTCCCTTTGCATTAATGGCATCATCAGTAGGGACAATTCCTACCTCATAGGTTTAGGCTTTGAAACTTCAATGTGTAAAGGGGAATGTTAAATGAAATGTCTATACGTTGAATAGGTGAGAGAAACTATTGATGGGAGAAGGATAGTAAGAATAAAAAGGTAGATTCACTGGATACCAATTGAAAACATAATACCACAGGAGCTAATTTTGGTTACCCTCAGCAATTGAGAGATGCTACAAAAAACCCTTGCCACAACATACCTTGTTCTCTTATTCTGAAATGATGAGATTTTTTTCTTGATGTACCTGTGATTCATGGAAAACTATAATGAAAGGACTGAGACTAAAAAGTCACAAAAATCCGTGTATACAATCACTTTCACAACAACAGTCAACCCAAAAGTGCTAGCATCATTCTCACTATCGTTTCTTTTTAACTTTTGCTTTTCATGATGCAGTTCCATAGGCTCAAGGACTTCCCCTTCTAACTTCCCCACTTATCCCCCAATAGCACAGTCTTTCAGCAACAGTCACAAGTTCATCATTCTTCTATCCACGATATTGTAGGATAGACAATGCTAGTCAGTCTCTGTCTGTCTTTCCAACTTTATTCCACAAACACATATCCTCCTTCCCCATTCCTCAATCTTTGGCTCTTGTTCACTCTAAGTAGCAAAGAAAACATAGACCTGGGCAGGTCTTCTTAGACTGTCTGCCACCCAGTTTACCATACAACACACCTTTCCACTTGGTAGTAAAGACATATTTTCCATTTGTTATACAACTGCTGAGACACTTTAAAAGTAAGAATTATGGAAAAGATTGGCATATTGGCTGAGAGTATTAAATTAGATGACCTCTCAGGTTGCTTTCTGAGGCTTTTCATCATTCATATGAAAGAAAAAGTCATTTCAGGGGAATATACTTTAGGAAGCTCTCAATTATTCACAGACATATTAATTTTCCTAGTAGATTTTTCCATTTTGATGAAATGAGCTCATAGAAAGCTTTCAGTCCTCAGTAATTTCTCTTTCTACCATCCCAAAAGATTGAGGTGGGAGGTTGTGAATGAGGCATCTTTTATATGTCCCTATTTGCAATAGAGGACTAACCTTTAATGCTCTAATAGTGCCTTTAGCTGAGAGCTTCTTATGATATTACTTTGTTTTACTAATCAAAAATGTATAAATAAAAATTGAAGTTTCTAATTTCAACTTCAGATAATTACTCAAGTATATTCTTTCAAAAATCTATACTGATATGTATATATAAATTTATAATTATGTGTATGTGTAATTGTCATACATACGTTCTTTTGAAAGGCCTGTAGCCATGGAAATTCCCACTTTCCAATTCTTTCACAAGAATCTCTAATCTTTTTGGCATAGTGAAGTGATCCCTCTTGGTGTGGTTAGTTTGAAACTGTTGTGTTTTAAAATACAAGTGTGACTTGCCTACTATAAAACTCATGGATCCTAGGAATAATAAATGTTTTCATAGGTATGGAGACATGTTCCTACCATCGTGACTCAAGACATAGGGGATGTCAATCACTCCAGAAGGCCTCATTACGCACCTTCTCCGTCAGTGTCTCCAAGTGATCTCTTGATTGCTTACAGATTAGTTTCATCAAGTCTCAAACTTCATATAAGTTAAATAGTATATATAATTATATATATATATTATATATAGCTTCTGCCAGCATTGAGATTATTTCAAGATTTATTGCAATGGTTCAGTTTTTTTTTTTCCTTTTTCATTGCTTTGTGGTTTTTCCCTTTATGCATATAGCACATTTTATCCATTCTGTTTTTTTTTTTTTCTTTTTAAAGACTTACTTTACTTTAACTGCAAAGGCAAATATACAGAAAGAGTGGAGAGAGAAGATCTTCCATCTGCTGGTTCACTCCCCAAGTGGCTGCAATGACTGGAGCTGAACCATTCTGAAACCAGGAGCCAGAAGCATCTAGCGGACTCCCAGACAGGTTCAGGATCCCAAGGCCTTGGGCCATCTTCCACTGCTTTCACAGGCCACAGGCAGGGAGCTGGATGGGAAGGATGGTGCCAGGATGCAAACCAGCATCCATATGGGATCTAGGCAGGTGTAAGCCGAGGACTTTAGCCACTAGAGGCTACCACACCAGGCACAATCCATTCTCTCATGAATACTTTGGGCACCTGAGCTACTCCCGTTTTTGCCATATTACAAATAAATCTGCTGAGAATGTTCCTTGATAAATAATTTTGTGGGTATAGGTAACCATTTGTGCTGATTTTATACCAGAGTATAATTGCTGTGTCATGGAATATTTTTAAGTTTATCTCACTGGCAAGAGTTTTCCAAAGGAGCAGAATCAATTTAAATTTCTACCAGTAATGCATAATTATTATCTTTTCCCCTGCAGCTGCAAGGGAAACAAGGAAGAAGATCCTGGCTCCTGGCTTTGGATCAGCTCAGCACTGGCTGTCGTGGCCATTTTGGGCGTGAATCAGTGGGAAGATCTTTGTCTCTCCTTCTCTCTGTAAATTTGCCTTTCCAATCAAAATATATAAATCTTTTTTTAAAAAAAATGTGAATTGAGACCACAGCAAAATAGCACTATGCATTCACTAGAATGGTTAGATTTAAAATGATAGACACTCTCGAGTGCTGGTGAGAAGGCAGATTACCTTGAACCCAGACAGCACTGATGGCAGTGGAAATCCAGTCAATAGTGAAATGAGTAAAAGACAGTGAATGTGAATGAAACCATAATCCTCTGTTACCAGAGTAGATTTACTGCTTGTGGAGAAGGGATCAATATTGTTTCCCTTTCAATGATTGTTTCAAAAACACACAGTGTCTTTGGTGTCAAGTCGAATCCTCCAAGAGAAACAGGAACCTTGAAATGATTTCACTGGTGAAATGTTTTCTTATTTGAAAAAAAGCAGAACAAAGGATGACCCTGCGACAGCTTTCTCTTAAAAAAAAAAAAAAAAGGATATACTGTAACACTGATCTGAGAGTAGAACCTAACAGATAAATAAGGCAGCCCGTCAAGAGAATGGCTAGTGACCAGCAATAACAATTTAATCATTAAAAATCCAGAGAGTTATATGCAATCAGATCAGTGTGCCCACGGTCACATATCTACAGTGATGCCCAAAGGAAAAATGAAACTCTCCTACGGAATTTCCCGTCAGTATTTACTGCTGTGTGATTTTTTTTTCTAATCTAGAACAAGCAGAAATAAGTAATCTCAAGGGTAAAGAAATGTACATGAACATCATTTGTGTAATCGATATAGTACTCTTCACCTAATCTTGACTAATTCAAGCAGTTATCTGGTAATAGCGGCGGGTATGTTTTCTGCTCTAATTACCGTACAAAATCGCTTTAGAAAGATTTTTCAGTAGATGAACTAGTTTGGCCCTAGCTAAGCACAAAACCAAATCTCAGGGAGCGCTCTTGAGCAGGCCTGAGACACATATGCGCTCTTTCCTCCGTCTAACAAGGGACACTGTGATTTATTCGGTAGATGCCTCTAGCTTGACGGCAAGAAGGATCTTGCACCAAGCTAGCGCCAAAATGAAAGAGGGAAGACTAACATGTCCCTTGACGACGGCGAGCTTTTCCAGAACCGGCAGCTTCCTCACTGGGTGCAGGTGTTGTCAGCGCCTGAGGGAATCCCACGGGACCGGAGACTTCACCCGTGGCACGAGCTGTGTTGTGTCCTACTTTGTGTGAAAAGCTCCAATTCTGCTGCTCCTTTTAGGATGGTTATTAGCAAAAGACAAAAAGCAACACATGCTGGTGAGAATGGAGCAAAAAGGGAACAGTGTGGGTGGGAATGCATATTAGCAGAGCAGTACGCAAGTTCCTCCCTAAACTAAAAACGTACGTGGCTCAGCTATCGCACATCAAGGTAGATATTCAAAGGAAACGAAATACTTGAAAGAGATAAGGTGGACTCCTTTGTTCTATGAAACTACTACTCACACATTGTTCTTACTCAATTGTTCATCTTGAACTAGTCTACCTGTCAGAGGCTGATCATTTGCATATTCCAGTTGAAAATGTATATTGTTACGAATTAAGTGTGTGGCTAACAGGTAGAAAATTATCAGTCATAACTTCTTTCTACTAAGTTCATGAAACTTGTTAAGTTTTAACAAGATCACTCTAGTCCCAATCTCATCCTCACTCTGTTACTACCATTCTACTCTCAACTTCCCGGAGTTCAACTAGAGTCCACATACTTAGTGGGATCATGCAGAATTCATTGTTTTGTGCATGATTTATGTGGCTTCATGTTCACTGAGTGATCACAATTGAATGATTTCTTTCTCTCATGCTTAATTATATCCCATTGTGTATATATAACATATATTCTTTGTCCATTTATCCTTGATGAATCTCTCTGGGATGTTATAATTAATATTTCAACCAACACATCTCTCTTCAACATATTGTACCCCCAAAGAGAAAAACACAAGTATTATTTGTTAATTAAACCCTAAAATGTTTTAATTTTTATAAATGTGAAAATTTCATGTACTTCATAGGTTGAGTTCTAATAAGATAACCCTATTTCCTTCACTCACTCTAGCCTCCCCCAATCCTTTCTTTATTCTCTTCAATTTTTGCAAAAATATGGTTTCAATTCCGTTCTCTTACCACAGGTTTAAAGCACTGCTAATGACATTCAACAAGCAAAAGGTAGGGCCCAGCGCAATGGCACAGTGGTTAAGGTCCTTGCCTTGCACGCCCAGGATCCCATATGGGCGTCGGTTCTAATGCCAGCAGCCCCGCTTCCCATCCAGCTCCCTGCCTGTGGCCTGGGAAGGCAGTCGAGGACGGCCCAAAGCTTTGGGACCCTGCACCTGCGTGGGAGACCCGGAAGAGGTTCCTGGCTTCAGATTGGCTCAGCTTCAGCTGTATCGGCCGCCTGGGGAGTGAATCATCGGACAGAAGATCTTCCTCTCTGTATTTCCGCCTTTCCAATAAAAATAAAATAAATCTTAAAAAAAAAAAAAACAAGCAAAAAGTAGACAGCCCACGATCACACAGCAGTATGAACTGGGCTAAAAGTAACAGCCAACTCATGAGATGTCCTTTCCGTACCTACACGTATTTTGTATTCTATATAAATTACCGCATATTGAGAAAACATGATATTCGTCTTTTGGCAACTGTCTTACTTCACAGAGCATATGAGAGTTATTTGTACCCTGTGATTATTGCAACTCTATTCACAATAGCTAAGATAGTTTCTATCATTTCACGAAATCGACACCTACCAACTCATGACTAACAAAATGTGGTATACCTTGGAATATTACTCAGGTATAAAAAATAATTTTAAGGAAGGCGCAATCTAATTAAAGATTTTTAGATAATACTTTCCAATTTTTATAAAGAAAACAAATTTGACTTAGTTTCTAGATACAATGCTTTTTGCTTTTCTTTGGCTTTCTTTTCCTTTTTCTTAAAATTTTTCTTGCTCTCCCCCCCCCCCGACAATTCCCTTTTTTCTTTTCCTTCCCCTTCCCTCTCTTCCCCTCCCTTCTTCTCCCCTTCCCCCCATTTCCCTTCCCTCCCCTTTCCTTCCCGTTCTTTCCTTTTTCTGATGACATTTTAAATTTACTTTATAGTCACAGGCTTAATCCCCCCTAAATAAATACTTCAGCAAGTGAAACAAGCATCACTCTTCAGTAGGAATGCAGACAAGGAATACAAAGATAACCAAATCCCAAGATGCCGATTTCACTCAAGTACATTTGTGTACTCTACATATTAGCTATTACAAATAAGAGAAACCTTTTTAAAGATTTATTTATTTTGATTGGAAAGGCAGGTTTACAGAGAGGAGCGCCGTAGAAAAAGATCAGCTGTCCACTAGTTCACCTCCCAAGTGGCCACAATGATTGAAGCTGAGCCAATCTGAAGTCAGGAGCCAGGAGCTTCTTAGGGATCTCCCACATGGGTATAGGGTCCCAAAACTTTGAGCCATCCTTCACTGCTTTCCCAGGACACGAGCAGGGAGCTGGATGGGAAGTGGAGCCGCTGGGACCAGTGCCCATATGGGATCCTGGCACATGCAAGACAAGGATTTAGCCACTAAACTATCGCGCCAAGCCCTTTTTCTATCAGTTTCTTTTTCTTTTCTTTCCTCCTTCTCTCCCTCCCTTTCTTCCTTCCACATCCTTCTGTCTCTTTTCTTTCTTTAAATTTAGTTATTTTTGTTGGAAATTCAGATTAACAGAGAGGAGAGAAAAACAAAAACTTTAATAGTTGTTTTTCTGGGTTTGTCTTAATTCATTAATCATAAAGATCTCCAGTTCCACTCACTTTGTTACAAAAGCCAGAATTTCATTTTTTATGGCTGCATAGTGTTCCATCATGTGTAGATGCCCCATTTTTACCTAACACATCAACTGATGGACATGTGGGTTGATTCTATATCTTAGCTATTTTGAGTTGAATCACTACACAATGCGGGTATAGCTATTTTATAAGCCGATTTTATTCCCTTTGGATAGATTCCCAAGTGGGAAAGCTAGGTCATACGATAGATTCACATTTTGATTTCTATAAACTCTCTATATTGTCATTGATAATCATTATACCAGTTTAAGCTCTTGCTGACAGTGTATTAGAGTATCTTTACATATTTACTGGCATTTGCTTTGTTTTGTGTTGTGTGCTTTGTTTGTTTAGTTTTGGGAGGATAGCCATTCTAATTTGGGCAAGGTGATTCCTCATTGTGGCTCTTGTTTGTATTTTGCTTATGGTAAATGATCCTAGCATTCTTCCTGGGTCTGTTGGCCATTGGTATTTCATCTTTGGAAAAAGGCCTGTCTAGGTCCTTTGCCCATTTGTAAACTGGATTATTTGTTTCGTTGTTGAGAACTTTAAACCTAAGATCCTTAGATTCGAATAATGACACCACCCACAGTGATTGTTCTGTGACAGTGGAACAGTTATTTTGTTTGATTGGTTGGTTGGTTGGTTGGTTTTTTACTTCTTTGAGCTTCAGTTTTCTTACATACACTATGGAGTTAGAAGTAGCAGTTACCTACCCTATATTGCTCTTTCAGTTTTTACAGCAATTAATTAGGCCACAAATAAATATGGATAGCTGATGCACAGAGTATTACTCTAGGTTCTGAAATGTTAAGAATACATAAAAACAGACCCCATGAAGCTGTTTATTGCCTAAGACATAGTGAAAAAATGAAATACCGAGTATGATGATTCTTGTCAGGACTTTAAAAAACAGCAAAAACAAACAAAAAACATGATGTCCTTTGATGGAGCTAAGACCCAGCCATCAGCTTCATAAAGAAATTTCAAGCGTTTTTTGCTGTAGATTCCTTAATCAAACCACTCTCAGACTTAGGAAGAGAAGATCTTTTTTGTGTTTAAACATTGTCTACAGGCATGTTTAAATATCAAGCTTATCGTAACTAATGTAAGTGAGCTATTCCTTGACTAAGAGAGCGATAAAACCATGTACTCTCAAAGGATGATCAATTCTGCATTTCTGAAAATGAAGATGGGAGAAGTCACCAATTAGCCTGTCCATTTTATCTCAGGACCTAAGATAAGAACATCTATTTGTAGAATTCTTGGACCACAGAATGAAGGAGTTGAGAGGCACTTTTTTGAACACCTGGTCTTAGTATCTCAAGCTCAAGTGTGAAAAAGAGAAGGCAGCTGAATTAGCCAGGCAGGCAGCTTTAACATTTCCCAACCTGATCCACATCTTCCTGAGTTATCCCCAAGCCATGAGCCACAGTCAAAGATCTTCATTTTCCTTCATTTTCCTTCCATGTTCCAAACCCCTTCCCCTTAGGAAAGCAATCAGATACCATTTTTGCTCCAAGTATAAAAATGACAACAAAAATGGGGAAAACAACCACAAAGCTCTGTCTTTGAGAGGTCCGAGTATTGATTCTGACGTATCGTAAAGATATGGAAGTGTGTGGTTTGTGTACCTGTAGCAGTTTGTTACCGACATTAAAAACTCATGCTCTCAAAACCTCCCCTTCAATATCCCCAGCCTATTGGCTTATCAGCATGCATTGTCAAAATGTCATCTGCTCTTCCAGATAGCATGCCTCGATCCCATGCAAGAAGAGGCCATGACACACCAGGTACATGCATCCCATTAAATCAGAAAAGTACAAGTTTTGGGCAATGTCATAGAAAAATGGATATTATAAAAAAAAAACTAAAAGTTTGGGGACCAAACAGAATTTAAAATTTTATTTTTTCACCAACCTGAGGCATACTGACATTTATGCCTCTTCAGTAATCACTGTATCACAAGTTCTCCTCTAGAAGTGAAGGTTGCCAGGAAACGTACTCACCTCAAAGTAATATGCCTGTAATGCATTCTATTAGAAACAAACCAAAACCAAGCCCATATATTCTACTACTTAGAGGTATCTGTGCTCTGCTCTCCCCACGTTCCCCTCAGCATATGATTAAGCCAATAGCATTATTGAGCACCTGAAATGTACTAGATTCTAAGGATTTTAGGATAAGCATATAAATATAGTAGTAACATAACCATTCCCTTCCTCACTCCTCCAACAACTCGGGAAAACAGGTGGAGAGATTGATTGTATGATAAAATCTAAAAGTTGCAAGATACATTTCCCAAGAAGAGTGACAGGAGAGGGAAAAATATAGTTACTGAAACACCCATTTTCACCTTTATATAACACTAGATAAAATTTACTTAGTTTGATTATTTTCTATAATTTCAATCTGCTAAAAACAATGAAGTATTGCAACTTTATTTTTAAAATGTCCAACTACCTAAATTAAGTTGCAATTGAGGGGATAATATGCCACTAGAATGCTTTAATATTCAATAAAAATTCAAAGCACAGGCTATTTATGTTCATGAGTGATTGTACATAGTAAGTTACAGAAACCAGAAAATGACACCTTTTTAACAAACCAAATAACCAAATAACCAAATAAAAATATCGTCCCAGTCCAAAAAATAATGGCATATTGAGCCTGTTGATTTTCGACTCAGATATTTGAATATGATATAAGTTGCCTGGGGCTTCATAAAATAAAGTCACCAGGCCAGAGCCATAATCCACATTTCTTGGAGTCTAGTCAGCACAATTCTGCTTTCCCATCAAGCTTCAATTTTAGAGGTTGTCTGCTTTCCCTAGAAAGCAAGTAAAATGTTGGGGATCTGTTCTATGTTCAAGCTCCTTACGTAAATAATTGTTCTTAATCTTTAACATGCATTGAGATTGGTATCAGCCTGATTTATCAGGTATGCAATACTGTTAAGCAACTTAACTGATATCGACCTAAAGGACGATCTAGTCTTCCTGGCTTTGAAATTTGTGGCTTTTCAACTGTGTTACATTGTTTCTATGAGATATACCTCACACCCACGAAATGTGAGCCATTTGATTGCCTATAAAGAGCAACTGTTATGTAGTCATTTCAACATGGAATGAGATGTGTATCAAGAATGACTGTCAATATAAAGAATTTTGGCAAGAAAGATGAGAATGAGAAAGCCTTCTCTTCATTTTAACTTTACAGTACAAAAACGGTGATAGCTATATATCACATTCTTTTTGGTTATTGAAACGTTTATTTATTTATCTGAGGGACAAAAGAAAGGAAGAACTTCCTGTTTTATAGTTCACTCCCCCTCTGCCTACAATGGCCTGAACTGGACTAGATCAAAGCTGGGAATGGGGATCCCAATCCAGGCCTCCTGAGTGTAGTACTTGGCATGAATCCAAATACTTGGGTCACCATTTGCTGCCTCCTAAAGTGTGAGTTAGCAGGAGACATGCAATTAGGTATTGAACTGAGGCATTCCAACATGGGATTCAGGTATCTTAATGTGTCTTATGTCTGAAGCCAAAAGCTTTCCCCTAAAGTCTTCTTAATATTGCTGCTGTTCCTGCTGCAACATTTATTTCCTACATGGCATAGCCAACTTCTCTCTTCCTACAACACCAACTGCATCCCCCACAGGTGATGGCTGCTTCTTGCCATGTTACAATGCCGTTTTTTTTTTTTTTTTTTTGCTTTTGGACAAGTTTGTCACCTTCTAAGTTAACTTTCCAATGTTTCCTAAAGATACAATAAGTGATGGAATAAAACACGGATGAATCCTTGTCCTTTTCATTTCATTATCTATATTTAACCTCTAGGGGCTGTTGCCCAGCCCATTTGCTTTTAATAAACTCCATCTAAAATGATGACTTCCTCATCTTTATTTACAGTCTTGACTCCTTTCATGATGTCTGACTAGAAGAGCTCCTCCTAAAATGTTTTAGTATGATATAATTCGGGTTGTTACTTTTTTCATATTTTACAAATTTATGTTTCAGAACATACCCAGTTAGACTAAAATAGTATCTCAAAGCAAAATGCATGAATTATGCAGCAACAAACACATCTATTCACACCAAACTCAATGAACAAAGCCTATCGAGTACCTCATAGTCACTGAAATCAAGTTCATTATCAAATGAAAACTAAAATTCTCATTCCTACTTTTACTTTTGTCCATATTCACTTTTTTGAAAGGTGGGGGGGGGAGGGAATAGCAAAAGAGCAAGCAAGTGAGCTTTTGCCCTGTGTTTCACTTCCCAAAAGCTCATAACATCCAGGACAGGGCCAATCTGAAACCAGGAGACCAGAACTCAGTCTGCGTCTCATACAAGGTGGCAGGGCTCCAGTAGCTAACTCATCATCTGCTCGCGCTTGCTCTCTCTCTCTCTCTCTCTCTCTCTCTCTCTCTCTCTCAGGCTATGCCTCAGCTGGCAGTTGCATCAGAAGTGCCATCCTGGAACCAAGCACTGGGATATGGGACATAGGCATCACAAGTGGTATCTGCATGGTTACACCACATGCCAACATTTCTTTATTCATCTATGCCTGCTTCACTTTCCACCATTGACATACTCACTCCTGCTCAAGGTCTGATCCCCAAACCCTTCAGTTCTTTAAGAGCAAGGTATTTCTTGATGGTTCCCAGCCCTCTCCCTGATAACTGCATCCATCTTTGGCACCAAGTTCGTATATAGTGATTATTTCATAAGGAGTTATGGCCAATGTGAAATATTTTCCCTTTCCCTAATTCTTCTGGAATTTTACCAAATATTAGATTCCTAAAGGTTCAGTGTCACAGTTGGCAATAACCACATTTCCTTGTCATCTCTATGGCTTTAAATAATGTTGAATAAATGTTGATCAGAACTCTTGGAAATCCACTAATGATATCCCTAGGCTCACTTTTAAAGTGAGTAACTCGAAGCCCCAAATGGCTAAAAGACTTAGTTCCTTAGACCAGTCTCCAGCCGCATTAAGAACAGAACCCAGACTCCAGGGATCTTTCATTTCATTCCTCTCAAACCTCCACAGATACATAAAGTATTCATGGAATGTGGAGTGGCTCTGAAATTTTAATAACATGGCTTATTGGAGTATTATAAGAAACCTGTAACCTTTTTGTCACTGAGCAATGGTTTTTTTGTTTTCACAAGAAATATGGAACTTAATTCTTTTAGGCCATAACATGCCCTTTACTTCTCTTCCTAAGATAGCACATTTGAATTTGTGAAAGGTTCTAAAGTAAACGTATACTCAGAAGACCTGAGTAGTTGCCTTATGTTACAAGTTAATGCAGTTTTCTTTAGTTTGTTGTGAGTTTCCTTATGTGACTTTGACATTTCCAACTAATCGTCACTACTGTTAAACAGGGCACTTGAAAAAGTTCATGAAGACGTCCATTATGAAAAAAGAGCATGAGTCTTTTTTTTTAAATTAATGCTTTCATTCAGTTATTAGTTGGAAAGTGGGCAAGAGTGTTCCCACCTAATGGTTCACTCCTCAAGTGCCCAGAGTGGCTGGGGCTTGGCAGGAGCTGGGAACTCAATCCTGTTCTCCTAGGTGGATGGTAAGGAACCAAGCACCTAACCTATCACCTGTTGCCTCCCAGTAACTGCCTTGGTAGGCAGCCTGAATCAGGAGCCAGGGCCAGAGTGAGCCAGTCTTTAAACCCAGGTACTCGGATGCAGGATACAGTGTTCTCACTGCTAGGTTAATCCTCTGCTCTCTATTACTTAAATGATGAAAATCCTACTTGCACAGTTCAAGCAGTTTGCCCCAGATCACAAAGTGGCAAAGCCAGGATTTCAAACCAGACACTTTAGCTCTTTGGTTCATAAACTTAACTAGCACATAATACTTGCATTTAATATTTTGAATTATATTTATTAAAATAAATAAAACTGGGCATTATTGTATCTTCAATTACAATAAGTAATTGAGATAAGTAAGACAAACAATAGCAGACTTATTGTTAATACTATTTTCCCACAACAAAAGCAAGGTCTGAAGAAATTTAATGGTTTTCATAAATTCATGTATTTGTAAGTGAAGGAGTAAAAATATTCAGTATTCTGATTATATATAAAATCAGAGTATCTATTTGAATATATATGTGAATATATATACTCATTTATGTATATGAAACATCTACATCCTGGTCATTCACTTATATGTATGTGTAAATATATGAACTACAATTATTATTTATTTGTATCATATATATAGTGTAATATGTAAGTGGGGTATATAAGGTCTGAAGTATACAGTGAGTACTTGTGCATTTATAAAAACATATTTCATTATATGTGTATATATAATATAGGGGCAGCTTCAAAAAATTCATAGAGAAAATTCAAACAATTTTTGCACCAAAATGAAATTACTTTTAATAACAGGAGCTATTTAAGGTTGTTTGAGATATAATGTTTTATTGTATGTGATAGTCTTAGAACAATACTCAAAGTCTGAATGCTCAGTGTTAGCTGCTGTTGTAATGCAGTGAGGAGACCATGATGACAGCAGACAGGCTGGCAATGCACATGCATATTCATACACATCATGCTGTAACTACTGCACACATGCAGCTACATACAGATGTAGGGAAAGAACCATGGCTGCCTAACCAAGCAACTTAGTCGCTTTGTTATTTTTATTGCTTCTTAATGGAGAGCACAGGAATACATGGGAAATATGAGAGTGTGATTCCAATAACCTATCCTAGTCAAGTTCATATTGAAAATCCCTTAAGTATATCAGTAACTTTCCATATTGTTAGAATTTAGTTCTTGCAAAATGCTGTTACTGCTTGAACAGAATATAGCAGCTGCCCAACAGGTGTTGGGAAATAGGAGAATTGGGGAGAGGGGGGAACCACAATTTCCAGCAGGGATCAGTATCTCTCCTAATGCTTTATGGAGAAAAAGAAAGGAAACTAAGTAACATGAAGCAAGCTACATCATGCCTCAAAATGCAAGCACAGTACCCAGAAATGGAGGTAAAACAAAAAGACTTGCCCTTTTCTGTGGCTGAACTTTTCTAAATCACCTTAAACTAACAGGAAATTCAGGTTTTTATCTAAGCATTGCCTGGGATGGAAAGTTACCATCCTCCTGGAGTTTTTGTAAACCGTTTTGACAGGAAGCTCTGCATTTACTCTAAGCCCCCTTGCTGTGAGTTAATGCAATGTTTGTGCTTGCCTATTTCAGGCACACAGTGGAACTGAGAGTCCTCATGCTCAAAAAGCATCCTGGCTTTCCCTGGAGAGATGTTTTTTAATGTCCTCTCCTATTCACTTGAACATTCCTCTCGGGATGTTGTGCTTTACCATTCTTCTGTAGCTTTCAGCCAGTCATATCCACCCCTTCCATCGGATGGCTGACAACAACATTTATTTAAGCCATAACATTGTGGATCCTGCGTGACTGGTATTGAGCTAGACACTATCAAGACTGTAAAATATATGGATCCCAGGGAATATAAAATATTGACATACAAGTAAAACTTCTTCATAGCCAAACAAGAGAGTATATAACAGACTACCAGCTAACCATCTGTTCTCCTTGCTTGAACCCAGGTTGCATATTTTGCTCTGTTATGCACTAGCATCTATCCAGCATAGGACCCACATCATAGGAGAACTCACATGTTTGTTAAATGAAGCCACAGATGAAGGAATGGTAACAGTATGCTTTAGCAGCTATAAAAGATCATTTGATTTCAAATATAGTAACTGTTCTAGCAATCAACCTAGCAAGTAATAGAAGAAAATAATTGTGGAGCCAGCATTGTGGCATAGTGAGTGAAGCCATCACCTGCGGTATCAGAATCCCTTATGGGTGCTGCTTTGAGTTCCAGCTGCTCCAATTCTAATCCAGTTCCCTGCTAATGGCTTGGGATAAGCAGTGGAAGATGGTCCAAAGATTTGGGTCCATGTTGGAGACCCAGATAAAGCTTCTATCTCTTGGCTTCTGTCTAGTGCTTCAGCCATGACTATTGTGTCCACTTGAGGGAGTGAACCAATGGGTGGATGATTCATTATCTCTCCGTCTCCTCCTCTCTGTATAACTGTACATTTCAAACAAATGGGTAAATATTTTTTTTAAAACAAAACCAATTTTGTCAGAGTTTGGATAGATGTTCATCAAAGCCATTTTCTCTTCTGCTTGAGTTACACATGAGGATTCTCTCCAAGCATATCTTGCCATTGGGTGATGCTATATGTCTCAATTCTGGCTGATGACACCAGCATATAAAAGTCAGTCGCTGCTGTCAAGAAGATTCCTGACACCCTCTTTGAGATCGTTCATGTGTTGCCTTTCCCTTTCTCTGTCTGATGAATACTGAGCATCCTCTCTTGCTTTGGAGGTCCTAGAACGTGGGAAAGTCAACAGGTGCAAAAAGCCCAAGTCCTTAGCCAAATGTGCAAAACTGAAAGGAGACAGTGAGAAGACTGACCCCAGACTGTGATGTAAAGAAGAAATGGAAAATGAAGTGTATTTTTAATGTATCAAAAGTTAGTCTTTGCTAATCCTCACAATTGTAGGAGAAAAAAAGATGCAGCAATCTTATGCATAGCACTAGAAAAGCAGAAACAACCACTTATTAAGACATGAAAAGGGACTTTTCATGAAGAGTATAAACCTTTTCACCATAACAATCCACAATGAAAATGACAGCTGTTAGCACTGACACAGGCAATACAATAAACACCTATATTTTGACGTAAAAATCAGGCTATAGTGCACAAAAATCTTATGTAAACATTTCCCTCTCACAAGTTACCATACCTACAAAGTGAAAACAGAGAATAAGTATATTGCAAAGTCAAACACAATTGCATCAGAACACATAAATGTGAGGTAATTCAATTTTCTATTATCAAACTTTTTACTTCTGTCACTGTGGTAACTTCACTTTATTATTTTTTGAATAGAATGCAAAAGATGACTTTTGAAAATGAAAACACTTGAATGCTATCTCCGCATGTAATGAATACTTTGATCTGAAAAGGAGGAAACCAAAGGCTTAGAGAAAGCTCTGTAGGAAGGGGACCAGTAGCATGGGGCCTGGAAGCTGCACTTAGCAGGGAGAAGAAAAATGTGAGCCCAGTAGACAGACGGACAATGGTGAGGTAGGAAGGAAGAATCTGGCACATACAGTCTAGGATTATCAAAAAAAAAAAAAAAGTTACCCAGCCAGGTAGTCTTTCAGAGGCATTCTAAGAGTTCTCTTCTTGTTTCCACTTTCCCATGTTCTAAGAGCCCATCCTTCTTTCCAGCCTTGTGTCAGGCACTTAGGCCTGCTCTCCTGGGAGTACAGACAGTGTTTTCATCTGTTAATCAGATTCCCCCTGTAGCATCTGTTACTGCCTGCTAACCTGGCGTGTTGGCTTCAATCAACTCAGAAGCCTGACTGACTCAATATATAAACAGAACACACAAATAGCTGAGTCTCTGGAGAGAGACTCCACGCTTTAACTAATTTCCTGTATGCACTAGTTTAACTTTGACCTGGAATGATATGTGACAGACTGAGAGCCTGTCTTTACTAAGTTCATAGGTTGGGAATGGGATAAGGATGAATTAAAGAAAATACCATTTATTTCAGCATGCACTCTGTTGTGTAGACAGCTTGGAAACTTTCAAACCTATCTCAATAACCTTTTGTAAAATGATTATTTGAGAAGTGGAAGTCTTGGGGGGAGAGGGTGGCAGGGAACACCAAAACATAGTGAACAAGAGAGAGAGAAGGCAAGGGGGATGACAGAATGCTAATAAGCTCCCATCCATTGAGCCATATGACCAGGGGGGCTGAACCTTGGAGTAGAAACTCAATCCAGGTCTGTCACATGTGTGGCACAAATCCAGCCCATGAGCCATCCCACTACCTTCAGGATTTGTACCAGGAGGAAGCTGGAATCAGGAGTCAGCAACAGGAATCAAGCCCAAGGCACTATGAGGCATAGCACAGGCAATCCAACAAGTCTTCACTGCTAGGCCATATTTTCATAGCACCACCCACAGCCTTTTAACATAGATGCTGTCTGAAGGACTACCTGCTGCAATACTACAGGGGGAAATCAATGGAGGAGATGGGGAATGAATCATAAATCAATAAACAAAATAATCATAAAACAAGAATAAAAATAATTTTAAAATTAAAAATAAAATAGATGCTGTCAGCTCTGTCCAAAAAGACTAGATAATTGAGCCTCAGAGAAACTAAGTGATTTTTCTAAAGTCACACAGGATAAACTGAATTCCAATTCTGTCTAAATTTATTTCCTCAGAAGTTCTGATAGAAGTCCAATATGGTTTGTTGCATTAAATAAAAGCGGGGAGGGAGAGATGAATTATCCTTGGAGCTACAAAGCAATGGCACAGCTGGGACATGCAGAGGGATATATGGTGTAGGGGCAACATTGTCTGCCCTGTTATAAATAGATGGATATTTGGAGCAGAGTCTTAGTTTCAAAGCAAAGCCCTTGCTTTGTGTGTTACTAGGGGAGGACTTAGGGCAGCTGCCTGGCATTAGTGGGGAATACCCATGCCGGGCTTCAGTGTCCCTCATATTTCCTTTTTTTTCGGTCTGTAAAGACAGAGGGTGCCTTTGAAACTCGGCTTTCTAAACCCTGTCTCTGTGTACTTGGAAACAGCTTTGTCAATCAAGATGTGTTCAGCTACCTCTTCACAAGCATTTTTAAAGGTGTTTCTAATACATTCAGAACCCTTGTAAATGGCAAGAGCTCACACATTACCATAGTTACCAAATCATCAAGCAGAGTCCTCACCCATTTCCTATAGAGCGCTGAATGAAAGGACACAGCAGTGAGTTGAAAGCTTTCACTGCTCCATTCTCATCCTTGCTCCAGGCCCTCACTCTATTCAAATCTCAAAGCCACCAATTCGTAGAATTCAAAATAAACTCATAAATTAGGCAGTGTAAGACATCTCAGCACCTGAAGCATTCCATACCAAGCAGCCAATAGAGGGAGCAGGAACCTGAAGGAAGTTTAGCCAGCCATCGATAAGATCTTTCTGAAACACAGACTGAACAGTGGCCACCTTCCTTGCTGTATATGAATAGATATTTAATATTTGAATTTAATATTTTCTGCAACATTAAGTTCAGACTCTAGTCTGCCATAAAACATCCAGCCACTGGACCAGAGCCCACCCTTTCAAACTCCCTCAACTATAAGATTTAACCCCAAATGTCCCACCCTGCAACAAGTCTTCCTAGCTCTAACAGATTCATTCGGTATGCACACATCCATTTTGCACTTCAATATAGATGCTGCTCTAATTTCTAAGACAAACCTGATATCATTAACCTCATATACCAAATTCTTTCTGGAATTGTGATTGGCTGAATGTCTTCTACATTGCCAGTTCCTCCAGAGCAGCACCCAAGCCTGACTCATCCTTCTGTTCTGCCTCTTCCTTCCTGTAGATGAGCAGCAATGTACGCAGCACTAAGCACACTTGTGCATTGCACAATGTTTCCATCAGTGAAAGACCATATAAGACACAATGGTCCCACTAGATTACAATAAAGTCAAAAAGTCCCTGTCACATAGCATTACTGTAGCTATTCTGTAGCACAGCACATTAAGTCTCTGTGGTGATGCTGGTGTAATCCAACCTGTTCACATATGTTTAGACACATAACAAATGCCTACAATTATTTACAGCATCAGTAGAGGAACAGTGACATCATCCATGCCCTGTGACCTCCACATTTAGTCAGTCATACCATCTAAGTTCATGTAAATACGTCATATTTGCAAAATGACAAGATCATCTGACAGTGCATTTCTGAGATGTGTCGCATTGCAAAGCAACTCATAACTATATTAAAATGATCAGCAGTCACTCGAAAGCACGCTCAAGTCACCTGGTCCCTGCAGATACTGCCTGAAAGCCCCCTGGCCACCCCCTGCCCTCGTGGTGAGACTCCGTTTGATGCTCACTTTACTTCTTTCACCTGAGCTACAAGCTGCACACAGTGGCCTGGGGAGGGTAGGAAATGTGCTGAGTGATGCTTTCTTCACTCAGGGCAGAAGCGGGATTGCTTTTAAAGTGGTTGCCACTTGGAGCAGCAACCTGAGATCATTCACTACCTTGTTCTTGCCAAGCTGTGAGCAAAAATTTTATTTCCAACATGCCTGTCAGAAGACGACAATTTACTTGCTCCTGAGAACTTGCTTCTGGGCCAAGCAGATTGAAGTGGAGGTGGAGAAGAAGAAGAAGAAGAAGAAAAGATAGGAAACATCAACAAATAGGGTAAGGAAACATATTTCTCCTAAATCATCACTTGATGGAGTAAACCAAAAATGGAGTTTCAGGTTACACTGGAGTTGTTTTAAAATTAACCTCAGGCCTGGCGCAATAGCATAGTGGTTAAAGTCCTTGCCTTGAACATGCCAGGATCCCATATGGGCCCTGGTTCTGATCCTGGCTGCTTTCCATTCAGCTCCCTGTTTGTGGCCTGGGAAAGCAGTTAAGGATGGCTCAAAGCCTGGGGACCCTGTACATGCATGGGAGACCTGGAAAAAGCTCCTAGTTCCTGGCTTCAGATTGGCTCAGCTCTAGTCGTTGCAATCACTTGGGGGGGGTGAACCATCGATGGAAGATCTTCCTCTCTGTCTCTCCTCCTCTCTGTATATCTGACTTTCCAATAAAAATAAGTAAGTCTCTAAAAAATTAATTTTAAACTACTATGTAATCTTGGGAGAATTACATCTTCTTAAAGCCCTGCTTCTTTATACATTAAGGACCTGAGGATTAAAGGAGATGATGCATGCTTCAAATAAAAAGCATGTATATGTATACAGTTTTATAATTTTCTAATTACCAACTTACCAGAGAGATTTCATTGGAAAGGCACATGTACAGAGAAGAGGAGAGAAAGAGAGGAAGATCTTCTGTCTGATGATTCACTCCCCAACTGACCACAACTGCTGATGCTATGCCAATCCGAAGCCAGGAGCCAGGAACTTCTTTCCAGGTCTCCCACATGCGTGCAGGGTCCCAAGGCTTTGGGCCGTCCTTGACTGCTTTCCCAGGCCACAAGCAGGGAGCTGGATGGGAAGTGGAGCTGCCGGGATTAGAACCGGCGCCCATTAGGGATCCTGTCATGTTCAAGGCGAGGACCTTAACCATTATGCTATCGTGCTGGGCCCGTCCTTCTGGTATTCTACAGATATTTCCTTAATACAAACAATTTGATACTTTGAGAGATCTGTTCGTTCATTCCCCAAATGAACACACTGCCCAGCACTGGACCAGCTCAAAGCTGAGAAGCTCCGAGTTCAAAGCTTTTTCCAGGTCTCTCTGGGTCCTTGGAATTATACCAATGAAGATCATGGGGACTTTGATCTCTGTCAGAATCTTTCAAACCAGTCATTTGCATGCTTGGGAGGAGAGCTCTTAAAAGTTAGACTGATGAAGGCATTTATATTACAAACACACCAAAAAAATCAGAAAGTAACAATTTCAGACATTTTTGCTGTAAGATTTTGGGGGCTGTAATTCCACAGAGAAGTTCCTGCTGATCAAATTTCTCTAATGTGTATAGCCTCCCCTCAATTGTTCAGTAGCATCCCCCTGTTCTCTCTTGCTCTTTCTCTCTCTCACACACACACACACGTCACATTTGTAAGCTGTTGTCACTTAATGCCAAACTGAATTATGCAGAACATTTTAGCTGTTATGAACTGTCTACCCTCTACTGGTTTCTAGATCCATTTTCCAAAATACCATCCATTAATATGCCAGCTGAAACAAAGCTTGTTCCTTTATCACATCAAGGAAACAGGAACTCTGACATTATAATTATGTGTCTCCCACCAGTGTTTATAATTGGAAGCATGTACAAGAATATATGCCCTGCTTTGATAAAATTTATACTATCCCCCTGGATTTGAAAGCAGTGGCAACTATCATTTTTGCTTTAATTGACTTTTCTTTCTGATTCATTTAGTAAAAAAAAAAAAAAAGAAATCTTGTTATTCATGGAGAGATTGCTTGCCAAGAAGTCTACCACAATATGATAAAGAAACATGCACTGTGCATGTGTAGGAATACATTAGGTGTGTTGTACAAATTAATTTGTCCACTCCCACAAATCAAACACATTTTAAAATCATTGTTGAAAGAAGGAAGGAAAAATGCCATTTGTTTGGGTTTATCTGTTTATCATTTCTCAGATGCATGTGATCAACTGTTGTTCCATTTTCTTTGATTTACATTTTTCTTCATACAGAAATGTAAATATCAAATTTCATTCATTCACTAGGCATTCAATAAGGTTACAGATGAGTAACTTTAAAAATTACACACCCAACTTTTCCTACTGTTACCAGCTTACTTCTGAATATATATTTACCTCAGTGAAGAAGCCAATATGAATAGTTTCTACTGATAAAACTCTCAAATTAATTGTTGCCTAATAATATTTTTCTGTATAAGGATCCCATGCGAATGAGTTGTGACAGACTCTGCACTGTTATAGTTGCTCAAACTGTCTTACTGTTTTTTGACAATCCTAAGAGTTTTGTAGCACATCCATCAATCTGACTTGGCACGTTGAGTTCATGATTACAAAGGAATCACAGGTTTGTGGAAGGAAGACCATAGAAGTAAATTTCTACTCCCATTATATCACACTGAGGGTATCATCACAACTTAACCACTGTTGGTGTTAGTTCTAGCCCCTAAGCAAGGTACTGCTTCACTCGTTTCCCTGCTCCATAGGTACTTGCCTTCATTCTCAACTTCCACAACGTACTCTTGGTACAGTGCACTGAGATGTCGGAAAATACAAAGAAATACTTTCTCACACACTCACATCACTCCCCTTAGTCTGTGTGCACTATAAGAACGATTACATAATGGATAATAAATGCTACACATCAAATCTTCCAATCATATTCCATAGTCCACCGCAGAGATACTCAGCTTCTAGCATTGGCAGGTATGAGCCTACACTGTTTTTAGAGAAAAGGAAATCTATTCTAACATTCCTTCCTTTGGGAGAAAGATATTAGGGTAGAATAAAATGCTGTATCTTGAGCAAGAGATTCTATTAAGAAATGAATCTCGTGATGTTTCTGAGAATGAACCAGTATTGTTTAGTGCTTCCCTTGGGCAAGATACTATCCTAGACGCTAGGAAGGTTCACAAGGCTTCCTAATGCTTATAAGGAGCACCTCACTTTGTAAGGGGGTACAAATGCATATAGAAGGGAAAGAGAGGTTTCCTGGAGAAAGGTGGGATCTAATCTGAGTACTGCAAATGGCATATGGCTTCAATAACAAAGAACTGGTTCAGGCTGAGGGCACACCAGTAGCAAAGACCAGAAAGGAGGAGAATCACAGGAATGCATCTATCTAGTGTGTAGACCAGAATTCATCTGTGGGGATTCAGACCATGGAAAGTATTTAAGGTGGGACACTGATAGAGCATATAGTGAAAGCCTTGATAGCAATGGCCATAATCCTAGACTTTGTACTGAGGTAACAGGAGCCATTCATTTGTAACAGCAGCATTATATGTCAGGAAGAACACTCTGGAATGGACTAACGGTTAGTTGTTATGATGAGATAAAAGGGATCAGCAGTGAGAATATTTAGGAGACTAGCCAGGGGTATAGGTACGTGTGGGTAGATACTACAAGTAAGACAGTAATAAGTTACAATAACTCTATTACTTAGGAGAGTTAGAGTTCTTCCCTAAATTAACACAGGCTTTTAGGCACGAATTTTAGATGCAATTTTTTTTTTGCCATTTCCATGTCTTTCCTACCCTCTGAACCCTTTTGCTTTTTTATCCTTCACAATAACCTCAGAAGGAAATATTATACATCTGTATTTTCCAGATTATGAAAAAAATAAGGTTCAGGAAATCTTAATATCTTGTGTAAGGCCACACAGTGAGCAAGTAACAGAGCCTGGACTTGAACTGCCATCCAGAGTGACTCAAAAGTCTGACCCCTCTGGACATTGTGCGTCAGGGCTAAGTTTATGGATTGGCCTCCAGGTCCATGTGTGAACCACCTTTTTACGGATCACCCAAAGAAAATGTGTCATATCAGGCTGACTTCACCCTGCCACCCAGCACATTCCTGGACTACCTCCCAGCTGGTGTCTGCTCAGGGAACAAAAGCTCACTTCAATATTAGCCCAAGTCAAACCTAATTAGAAAGGCAAATCCACTCCCAGGCTTCCCTATCCCAGATTGGTGGTACATGCCAAGCAGTAACTTTCCTGTGTTTTCTGCTACTTTGGTTTCTTGGTTCCAGTTTTGATCACTGTAGGAGATACTCTTTCCAAAAACGGACCCATTTTTCCATCTTTTTCCAAGGTGCAAATCCTCCATGGATTATAAGATTTACAAGTTATGTCTTGCACCTTGCGCAGGAGCTTCTCAGCAGCTAATTCGTGCATTGATTTGAAAGAGATTCCATGAATGTCTAATTTGTACCAAGCTACAGGGGATAAAAGTAGCCAAGACAAGGTTCCTTGAAACTTTCAAGAAGGTACCACCTGGAGGTTGGCATACTAGATATAAATGCTGAACAACTTAGGTATCCCTGATATTAATTCAATTAGGCCTTCTGATACCTACTTACGTTGTTTAAACCTTGCCAAAGTGCCTGGGTTAGGCAAGAGTTTCTCAGTCTTGGTGCGGCTGACATTTTGAACTGGATGAGTCTTACTTGTAGGAGGCTGTCCTGTGCCCTGGAGGTTTAACAGTCTCCCTGGTTTTCATCGGGCTAGACGCCAGTCGTGACCTTCACTCCCATCCCAGGGAGAGACGGCAAGAACAAACATCTCCAAACATTCTCACATGTCTTCTGGAGAACCCCTACTTGAAAGCCATGGTCTAGACTCTGCCACTCTTCTCCTCAAAGACCACAGCACAGGAGTAATATTTGACTTTGTGTGTTGCATTCATAGTCTCTTTCATAATACAATGAGAAAAGCATTACCACAATTATCCTCTTATGATGAAAGAAATTGGGGGATAACAAGATTTAAAAATTTTGCTGTAAGCCAGAAATCTAGTGCAAGGACAATCTGGGATTCACATCCAGGCTGAGATGTTCTAAAAACACACACAAGGGGGGCTTCCTTCCCTAAATACCACCTGTCATCTGATGCATGTGAAGTTGACAACTCTTTACTGAAAACTTAGTAGCCATGCCACCAAAGCCAGCTTCTCATGTGCCATGCTAAACTGAATCCTCATTAAAAACACAATTTTAATCCCACTTTACTGGCCAGGAAGCTGGAGTTCAGACAACTTAAGTGACTTCTCCCAAGGTTCCAGGCCTCCTAAGTGGTGGAGTCTGGATTCAAACCTGTGCCCGTCATTCTGTTTGGCTCCAAGGAAAAAATGATTCCCTAATTCTCCTAAGTCACCCTACCTACCACCCCCTCAGAACACAGGCTATAACTATCACAAGCAAATCAGCAAAATGAACTGTTTGGGTAAGGTGTCCTCACTCCAGCCTGGGGCATCCTCTCCTTCACTCTTCCTCCAATCCCATACCCCAACTTTCCATAGCCTTGCCAGCCCAGGGAAGGGGGTCAGCTCTCTGTTTCAACAGCCTCCTGGGCACTCCATACCCTATTCCAATCCAAATAAGAGTGTGGGTGTTTGGTGAGTGTTTTTTCTTGCTGGGAGGCCCCGCACATCAGAGTGTGGATTTTGGTTTCAAGTCTTTCCTACCTTTTGGCCAACTCTTCTCTCACCTACTGCACTGGGCAGTCCCGCCTCCCTCCAGCTCTCGCTCTCTGCCAAACCCTGACTCTGGCTGAAAAACAGAAGGCTGCATGCTGTCCTCCTTGGATGTCGCCCTCTTTGGGTTCCATGAATAAGCCAGCAGGAATGCTTCAAGAAAGCAAAGCCATCATTTTTCCACCAAAAGGGAAAAAATACACAACACTTTCATGGTTGTGCCCTAGTGAAAACATTCCAGGCCTCCTGCGTGGTTGGTCCCTGAGCTCTAAATGTGCACCAGATAGGACTTCAGTGGCGAAATCATCCCATCTTTCAATTCCTCTGTGTTTACTATCACGGCATTGGGGGGGGGGGGGGCGGGGCAAACATTAGATGCAGGGGTGTATTTGACCCACAGTCATCACCCGCATCAATGGGAATTAAGTTCACATAAAAATGAATAAAGAGGTTAGCAAGTAGCCCCCCAAAAGGAAGAGACCACTCTTCCCACAATGTTCTTGTCATTTAATTAGAAACTAGGGTCCATTAGGGACTGTGTTTCCTCTCTGAGCCTTTGGGCTAAAGGTCCAGGAAATCAGCTTGAATGGCTGGTAGTATATCGCAGGTCTCACTGATTCCTCAAGCAAGGGACAGTGCAGGGAAGCTTTGAGCCACTGAAGGGAAGAGATGAGAACATGTGTGCGGCCACTTGTATTCAGGTAGCCACCAGCACATTTGCAAATATCTAAGCCACCACTGAAGTGGAAAATGGGATAGAATCAGAGGGAAACTAGACAGTATTTAGAAGTGCCAAAGTGCATCTAAAATACACATTCTCCGAAGTTTTTGGAAAATGACTTCAAGACAACAGAAGGAAAGAAGGGTATAATGCTTGTAGGACGAGCATTGGCTTGAAAAGAGGTGAACTGATTAGATTATGGGAGCTTTTATTTCAATAAAAACAATTTCTATAACCAAAGAAGCAGTTGTCCGACTTTATTTAGAAGAGAGCAGACTTAAAGATTGCAGATTTACTCTAAATATGTCCTGACAGATTCAAAATTCTATTTACTTTTCAAAAAGATCTGTTTTTATTTGAAAGGCAGATTGAGAGAAACCTGCAATCCTATGTTTATAGCAGAACAATACACAATAGCAGAGACATGGAATCAACCCAGACACCCATCAACAGATAGTCATCAACAGAAGAATGGATAAAAAAACTGTGGTATATCTACTCAGTGGAATACTACTCGGCCAAAAAGTGGAATGAAATCTTGTCATTTGCAACAAAATGGTCCCAACTAGAAACCAATATACTTAGTGAAGTCAGTCAGTCCACAAGGATAAATATTTTAAGTTCTCTCCAATATAAGGCAGTCAATACACAAAGTACTATATATAAAATGTATACATACACACACATATATATTCATAAATATATATATACATGCAAATATATTTTTACATGATCAGTACAGAGAAACTAACATAGCAGGAAGCAAAGGTAATATACAGTATGTGCCCCTACTTCCAAAAAAAGTAGGAATCCCATTGAAACTTTGAAATATACCTGCACAATACTTTCCCTTGAGGAACCTCAGAGTCGGGATCCCAACCATTTGCCCTTGCTAACTGTGGCGTTTTCTGCTTTTGTGGTTTCTGCTTTGCTTGCTTGGCTCGGGCTGTGTGAGCTCTCAGGCCTGGCAGTCTACGTGACACCTGACAGGTCACATAGGCAGAGCACTCTTCAGGAAGGAAGCCCCCGGTGTGCTTTCTACATAAGACTTGCTCACTACCCCACAGCCCGCCAGTTTGTACTATTTGAAAGTTGCTCACTTCAAACCCACCAATAGAAGCCTGCTAACTTGCTCTTTTTAAAAGTTAACAGTTAAACCCACCAATCATGACTGTGTAATTGTGTGGAGCAGGCCTAAAGTGTATAATAACCCTGTGCTGTCCAAACTTGGGGTAGCCCACCCCCATTCCCGCTGGCTTTGGGGTGGCTGGGAGTCCTGGCTAGCCTGAATAAGCTGCCTTTATGCATTTGCATCGGCTTCAGACTCCTGATGACTTCTAGGGATCTCAAAATCTGGGTACAACTTCCTGTACTTGTCATGTCCATTTAAGTACCAGAAAGTTAAATTTGTAAGTTGAACTAAGGGACTATACTATTGTGATAATATGAGAGAAAAGGGTTGGAAGAAAATGGGAAGGGAGAGAGTCCATTATGGTAGCCTAGCAGCAGCTAAAGTACTTGCCTTGCATGTGCCAGGATTCTATATGGGCGCCGGTTCATGTTCCAATGGCCCTGCTTCCCATCCAGCTCCCTGCTTGTAGCCTGGGAAAGCAGTCGAGGACGGCCCAAAGTCTTAGGAACCTGCGCTCATGTGGGAGACCTGGAAAGGCTCCAGGCTGGCTTTGGATTGGAGCAGCTCCAGCCATTGTGTTCACTTGGAGAGTGAATCATCAGAAGATTTTCCTCTGTCTCTCCTTTCTGTGTCTCTGACATTCTAATAAAAATAAATCTTTTAAAAAAAAGAAAACGGGAAGGGAGGAAGGGGAGCAGGTGATGAATTCCTATACCTACAGAAATGCACTATGTAAAAGTTTTTAATTTTTTACCAAAAAAAAGGTGTGTAGTATATTTTACAAAGAAAGAGAGGGAGACAGAGAGACAGGTCTTCATCCATTGGCTCACTCTCCAGCTGGCCACAATGGCCAGAGCAGAGGCAATCTGAAGCCAGGAGCTAGGTGTTTTTTCTAGGTCTCCCTGGTGAGTGCAGGGGCCTAAGTACTTGAGCTATACTCTTGTTTTCTCAGGCTACAGAGCTGGACCAGAAGTGGAGCAGCTGAGACATGAACCAACACCAATATGAGAAGCTGGTGCTGCACACAGAGGCCTGATACACTACCATGCTGGCCCCAGAAATTCATCAACTTTTATGAAGCAAATTATGATGTTGTAAACACTTTTAAGAATCCTATCTGGGGCCCGGTGGCGTGGCCTAGAAGCTAAAGTCCTCGCCTTGAACGCGCCAGGATCCCATATGGACGCCGGTTCTATCCCGGCAGCTCCACTTCCCATCCAGCTCCCTGCTTGTGGCCTGGGAAAGCAGGCAAGGACGGCCCAAAGCTTTGGGACCCTGCGCCCACGTTATACCCGGAAGCGGTTCCTGGCTCCTGGCTTTGGATCGGCATAGCATCGGCCGTGCTCACTTGGCGGGGGGCGGGCGTTGAATCATTGGACGGAAGATCTTTTTCTCTGTCTCTCCTCCTCTCTATATATCTGACTTTCCAATAAATAAATAAATCTTAAAAAAAAAAGAATCCTATCTGGAGCCAAGCACAATAGCCTTGTGGCTATACTCTAACTTTGTATGCATTAAGACCCCATGTGGGTGCCGGTTCATGTCCCAGCTGCTCCAGAGCCCAGTCATCTTGTGCAAACCTATAAGCAGCCCTTGGCTTATTGAGTTCAAAGGGAGTCAAAAGACTTGATGTACCATCAAGTTAAAGGTTAACCTCCTTTTTTGTGGCCAGGAGGAAGCCCTGAACTCAGGGTTGGTTCAGTTCTTTACACTGTCTCTGACTGCAGGACTGCTGCCCTCAGCTCCAGGACTGCCACTCCTCTTGCTCTCCAGGTCCCGGAGCACAAATCCAAGCAGCCCCAATGGCAATGGCTTACCCTGATGTTGATGTCCCTTCCAGTTGTGCAGTGCAGAAGCCCTGTTAATCCTGAGCAAACTGGCAAACCATTTTGGAGCCTGAGATTTCTCCTGCAGAACAGGAATTGCTGTGTCTGATTTTTGAGTACTAAATAAAATAGTGAGTATAAGCTTCCAAGCATAGGGTCATCTTCCTATGCAGTGTTGAGTACATCTGCTTTTCTGCTGGTTTATGATTACGAAGTTTATCTGAATCAAACTGAAAAACCATTCTTATCATGATAAATGTTTAATGCTATTTATATTTATAAATAATGAATTTTTCCAGTACAAAATCTTCTCTCACCCCAGGGCCCATAGATGAGAGATTTTATACTGGGCTAATTTATTATTTATAAATGTAGATAAAGAAGGTTCATGTATTATGACTTGGCTTCAAAATCTACCAACTTGGCTTCCAAATCTACCCACAGCAACATCCCACCTGTCCCCGAAAACAGAGAGAACTGACCTTGTGGACAGAAAGGGACTTGTGCTTGGTGACAGCAGAGGGAAATGCCCAACAGGTGGGCAAGTAAAATTCAAGTTCCTTTCAAGGCTTTCTGGAAAACAAACTGGAAAAGAAATCTACTCATTATTCTTTTCACAAAGGTGAAATCTTTGGATTTCAAAGTTGGCATGAGTGTCCAGCTACCATGCATGACCTAATCCAGCATGGAGCTAAGATGCTAGCTATGAAATACGGTGAGAAAGATGGTCTGTGAAAAAGGCCAATCTTTTCAAAGATGATAATTGATGTGTTGAGCTGCTAATTTAAGAAACAGTCCTTGGGTGGACAATTGGTTGTAAGCCTATTAGGCTGCAGAACTAAACACCAAAGAGAAATAAAAGCAGTCAAGATGCTCTTTGTGTCACAAAAGGAGGACAAGTGGGTTCCCCATTGAGTCATAATCCATTAACCAGTCCATTAACTCAGCTGAGAAGCCCTAGTAGTCCAGCTGTAGTGATGGAACTACTGAAAAAGCCTCATTGAGTCACAGACCAGTGTGCTGTGCCTCCAATCATCCCTGCATCATTTACTAAGCTCCCTGAAGTGACTCACACCATTGGTCTTGCTAAACTCTCTTGGACAGAGCACCATCCTTGATTCCTTGATTTGGACATCCCTTGTAAGTTCACAATGAACACTCACAACAACAAAAGCTAGAAATAAAGCATCTGGCTGCCTCACTGCTATGTGCCAGAAGCTATATTGAAGGATTCACAGATTTGTCTCACGAGACTCATCATTACTACTCTCAGTGTTAAAGATGCAGGAAGTGGGGCAAAGAGAAATTCAATGTAATGTTCTGCTTCACATGACACTCTGAAGTTGATTCTGATTGTGAACTCATGTCTCCTTCCATTAAAGCAAGCTGTAATCTATCTGCAGTCTTATAAAGCAGCGTGCACTGGCTTCATTTTTTTTTTAACTTTAGTGTATCCAGGCTGCACAGAAGTTACCAAGGTCACTTGGCAGAAAAGTCCAGCATTGGTATCCAAGCTATCTGACTCCAAAAATCATGCTCTTCTTGTTATAACACAATTGCTTTGACATATTTACCATAAGACACTTTGGTGTGTGTAGAGATTTCTCTAATATTGTCTCCACAAGTGTATGTGAGCACGCACACACACACACACACACACACACACAAAATGCACAGAGGGAAGAGAAATCTCCCAGTTAAATTGAGTGCTAGACTCCAAAATTCTTTGGAAGCCTCTGAAATCATAGGGTAGCAGAGCCATTCCCGAAAATGAAGTAAATCAGATGGCAGGAAATGTTGAGCTCATGTCCAACATACTTATTTCATTCTCAAGAAATGCAGTGCTTTCTATTTAGGTCAGCAGCTTGCACAACTAGTTGCAGGCAATGGAAGATGAGCACAGTCCAGCCCCTTTAAAAGTGCCAATATTTTATCAATAGGCTCAACACAGAGAGATTCATTGACCCTCTTCATGTTGAGAAAACCAAGTAGGAGAGATGGAAATGAGGCTCCCTGATCATTTAGATGTCCTCATCTGCACCATTATTCTGGGGACAAGGAGACGATGGTCCATTCTACACTATTCCCTCCTGTTTGAGGAGGCTGTTGCTCCATAATATTTAAGTCTACACACAGAGCATCTTTAATTTATTAAAAGCCACTTGCTTGAAAAAACAATAGAAAAATAACTATTTGTTTGCTTTATTTATTTATTTATTTATTTATTTATTTATTTATTCATTTATTTGTTTATTTTTTACTGTATGGAGCACTGCATTTGATCCCATTCCTGTCTCCTCCTGATATTGTGTACACATGTCACCATGAGAGAACAAATAGGACTTTCCCAGCCATTCAGAACCTATAGGATGTTCTGAACAAGTTTTTTTAAAAAACAATATTAAAGGAAGAAGTTAATGTGAATGGCTTAGAACATGCTCCTTTGTAATGACAGTGCTGTGAAGCAGATACTACTATTCCCACTTTATGGATTCATACACTGAGGTCCCGTAGTCAAGGGTCCACATACGTAATTGTCCAAAGTGACATTCACAGGCAGTTCTTGAGCCATGATTAAATTCCATTCTGGGAGTGGATATTTGTCTTTGTCATTAGGACACAACTTGGGAGGTATGCATTCCATGTCATAGTGCACTGGTTCAAGCTCTGGATCTCTGGCTCTGTGGCTCTATTCTTGACTCTGGCTTCCTTCTAATGTGCACAGGACAAGACTCAAGGAGTTATTTTTTTGCCACTCATATGGGACACTTCATCCTGGCCCAGCCCCAGCTTTTTTTTTTAAGGCATTTAGAATAAAACTAGATAATAATAAATCTCTCTTACTTTCCCTCCCACACTCTTTGAAATAAAGTTATTATTTTTAAAAAATCAGTTCTATTTGTCTTCAATACCAAGATATACTTCTCTTTAAAGCAACACCTCCAAGAAGCATCTCCTAAAATTTCATCTATGTTCATGTTGTGGGGGAAAAAGAAGTAAATAAGCAAAGTTCTTAAAGATAAAAGGCTTAAAAGGTTTTAAAAGTCCTTTTAAAAGGGCTAAGGGACCGGCACTATGGCACAGTAGGCTAATCCTTTGGTTGCTATTCCAGCATCCAACATGGACACTGATTCATGTCCCAGCTGCTGCATTTCCAATCCACTTTCCTGCTAGGTGGCAACAGGAGAGTGGAGAGAAGCAGTGGAGGCTGACTAAAGCCCCTGGGCCCTTGCACCCACATGGGAGACCTAGAAGAAGCTTCTAGCTTTCAGTGTTGGACCAGCCCAGATCTGGCTGTTGTGGTCATTTGGAGAGTGAGCCATTGGATGAAAGATCTCTCTGCTTCTACCTCTCCATAAATTTCAACTAAAATTGATAAGCCTTTTATAAAAATATGCTAAAAATCACTGATAGTTTCAAAATTGGTCAGACATTGGCTTACAAAGAAGATCCTTATTATTACCCACATAATCTCAACTTGGGTGATTTTGTCCCTCTAGAACATACTGGCAGTGTCTATAGACATTCCTGGTTGTCACAGCTACAGAGACAATGACACTGTCATCTAATATCACTGACAGATGACCTATAATATATAGGACAACACTGTCTACCCCACTACCATAACAAAGAACTACTGAGCCTCAAATGTCAATAGTAGTGAAGCGGAGAAACCCTAGGCTAGGAAACAATTTCGCAACAAGAGGGAAGAGAAAGGCCTCCCATCCTCTCAGGAATATTCAGAGACAGCAAAACTTCTGTCTTGATCTAGTCACTGTTGATTGCATCCTGGGCAGTCACAGTAACTTTCCTATATAATACAGGATATTCTCCTCATATTACTCCAGACTTGGAGGCATTAAATTTTCAAGGTCTCAAAAGTTCAGAAAAGGCATGGTAAGAATTAACATCCATATCTACATGAATTCAAATCTCACGTTCCCGAGCCTTAGGATATTTCCTTTACTTAGTTGCTATGGAGAGAAGGGAAACAGCATGAAGATAAATAGGAAAACAGATATATTGAGGAGAAATACTATTCCAGTAGAAGGAATTTCTCAATTCAATTTTAACATGTATTCTAGGCATTGTATCAGCATATAAGGTATATTTGCAGTCTTTTTTATTCAATGATTTATCTGTATACCTGCACTGTGCCTCCTCCCAGGCGAAGAGCTATTGCTGTATCCTATTCTGAGATTAGACTTCATCCAGCTCTCCTCTGTATGTTTACCTTCCTCCATCATAGGGAAGATCTGTACAACGGAAAGGTTAATGTGCAAATTCTAGTCAGCAATGGATATCAGGGCCTTTAAAGAGACAGCACTAGACCACAGCTTCCCCTTCACCTTCTGAACATTTACACAATCACTGGAATGACAGAAGGAGTAGAGGAAGAATACAAGCATGTCTCTAAGGAAAAATCGTTAACATGACAAGGATTGAGACACATAAGAATCCGTACTCTTATGACCAGTAAATGATTCATAAGTTTATAATTCATATCACTTTCACATTTTGATCTCAATATTCGCATCAGCTCAATAAGGTGTTTTGTGAACACTATTTTAATATGATGAGAAGATACATATTAGCTAGTGGGTGGTTGCTAACATTAACCAAGCCCGGTTCAGATGTCCATGCTACTGAGGTCATCTCAAGAGCATGTTTATGTTCCATATTGTGATTGGTTTTCTCTGACACTCTAAACTTGGTAACAGATGTACCACTTTTAGTTTACCACCTGGAACTCCCTTTTGATGTGCCACTCTTAATTTTTTTGTGGACATCCATTGGATACAGAGGTGGTAGAAATCCATGTGAACTTGGTCACTATATTCCTTAATATTGTGTCTTTTATTTCATACTCCACTAACATACAAGGCCGTGGCAGTCCTATCAGACTCTATTAAAGATCTGGAGATGTCACAGTGCATTTCTTCATGAATGTTAACTGGATGTGAATATTAGATCTGTACACAGAAATATGCAAAACGCTGATGAGTTATTTAGAAGCAGGTACAAACAGGTGGAAAGATATCCCATGCTCATGGTTAGGAGGATCAATAATGTGAAACTGCTCCATTACCAAAACCAATTCACAGATCCAACATAACCCCTATCAAAATTCAAATAGCAATTTTTTCATAGAACTGAGAAAGCAATCTTCCAATTTATACGGAAACATGAAACCCTTCAAATATCTTAAGCAATCTTCAGTTAGCAGATCAAAGCTGCAGCCATCAGACATCATGACTAACAAATTATGTTACAAATCTCTGATAAAAGTACTAAGATACTGACATAAAAATAGACGCATAGACAAATGGAGCAAATCCCTGTATAATGTTCGACTGATTTACATACGGTGCACCAGAAATACAGAACATTGAAACAATAATCCTTTTAATACACAGAATTGGGAAAACTGATTATTCACATTAAAATAATACATTGGACTTTTATCTTATGCCTGACACAAAAATCAACTCAAAGTAAACATAAGCCCTGAAACTGTAACAGTACTAGAAGAGACATCCAGCAAAACTTCATGACCTTGATCTTGGCAGTGATTTTACAGATGTGATACTAAAAGCACAGGTGGATTAAAGCAAAAGTAGATAGATGGGACTGCAACAAAATTTTAAAAAGCTTCCAAGCAGAAAAGGAAGCAGGGTGAAAAGTAACTTATGAAAAGGAAGAAAATGCTTGCTAGCCATATAAGGGGTTAATTTCCAAATTACAGAACTCCTAAAACTTGATAGCAAAATAAATAACCCAGATTAAAAGCTTGCAAAGCTCTTAAATGTGTTCTTCATACATACAAATGACCAGTGGGTATATGAAAAGGTACTCAATATCAATAATCATCAGGAGAAGGCAAATCAAAACCATAATGAGATCCCATCACAAGTGACAGGATGGTGTGATTAAAGAAACCCAAAGGACAAAAAATGTTGGATGAGGTTCTGGAAAAATTAGAACTTCCGTGCAGTGTTCGAGAACATAAAAATGGTGGTCACTCACCATGGAAAAAGTATGAAGTGGTTTCAAAAAATTAAAAATAATACTATTCTATGATTCAGCAGAGTCATTTCTAAATCTATATCCAAAAGAATTAAAATCAGGATTTCACTCTCATGTTCACTGAATCATTATTTACAAATGATGATATAGATATGACAGTAATTTCTATTGACAGATGGATACAGAAAACATGACACATAAATGTGTACCATGAAATATTATTCAGCCTTGAGTAACAAGGAAACCCTACTATTTGTGGCATTGTGGGTGGGCATGGAATGAATTCTGCTAAGTGAGATGCCTCCTGCATAAGGACAGATGCACAAATCACATTTATATGAGATAACTATAACAGATGAGACACAGAAACAGAAAATTGAAAGCTGATGGGAAGGGGAGGCAGGACATTGTACATGAGATAAAGCTACAGTCATACCAAATAAGTCCTAAATATTTTCTGTACAACATAGTTAATGATATAGCATTAAGAATCAGCAAAGAGGAAAAGCATTTTCAAATGCTCCCATACACACACTCACACTACATACATAAATAATAATAAAAAACAAGGGGAGGACTCTTTGAGAGATTATGTTTATAGCATGATAGTGGTAATGGCTTCACAGTGTTTATTTATCCCTCAAACTTATTGACTTGTATAAGCCAAATATGCACAGATTTTGACATGTTATTCAAATGTCAATAAAGTAGTCTTTTAAAATCATAAATATAAATAACATATAAACACACATAAAACATAAAGTGACAGAGTCATAGAGAATTGAGAAATTTCACAAGGAGAAAGGACTCCCCAAAGCCTGTGCAGATAATTGGAATACATATCGTGTTATATTTTGCATAACTGTTGTCTTATATCAAAGATAAGTTTAAAACATTTGAGTGTTAACAGATCCCAAAAAGATACATACAATGTGTTCTCTCTAATATAAGACAACAGTTATGCAAAATATAACACAATTAGATATATAGGTAAACATGTATGTATCTATTCTCCATGGAAATCCTGTGAGAACAACCTTAACAGAGAACTCAGAAGTACAAGTGCAATAGGAAAATATGGTAATGATGGACTGATGGGAAAAGCAGACCTTGAACAAACTGCTCAATCCACTCTTTCTAAACTTCAGCTTCCTCATCTCTAAAACAGAGATGATGTTGCAAACTTCATGTGGAATTTATGAGGATTAAAGAGCTAGGGAACAAGCCCAGAGGTAATACATAAAAAATACATTCATCCAGTTCTTCAATCCTTTTGCAAAAGATCGCCAGATATTGTTAAATGAAATAGCAGTGCAAATGTGTCCTGCAGACCAAACAGACATGAAGTATGTATTAATGTGAGTACAAAGACCTTGATCCAGAGGTGTCAAGCAGATTAAAACAGGCTGTCGTGAATCAGCACAACATGATATGAAATCAACGGAAGAAACTTCACGTTAGATAGCTAACCAGGATGAAGATCAATGGGAATGGGACAACTGCTAGAGAGATGCCATTCACATTTTGAGGCTCTACACCCAGTACTAATGTCAGAACATTAGATTTCTAGGAAAAGATGATACCCCTTTCAAACTCTGTAACAGAACCAACCCAATCCTGCCTTAGACAATTCTCTTATTCAGCATGGAGATGTTTGAGAAGAAGTAGGGGATCTAGGAGCCAGAGGACCTTCAAGCTATGATAATCTCACAGACTCCTGTATTTAAAGGGTTTGGCAGAAAACTGACAGAATTCGATATGCCTACCACAGCCCAGGGAGCTGGAGGTAACAGGAAGATACTGCTGAGCCAAAACTGAATAAAGGATCATTAGCAAAGGATGCTGAATGCATGTAGGCCAGAATCCAGGCCAGAACAATCCCAGCAGACTGCTGTTAATGTTCATGAAAATAATCAGGCAAGATAAAAAGGGACTCCATGGCATTACACACATTCAACCTGTAGTGTAGGAAAACAGATCCTCTTGTTCTGTCATTATCATCATTGGTTTTGTTGTGATGGTAATCAGTCATGGAGGAGCCATCAAGGGAAACAGTATACTTTAATGAGAATAGGATTTGTGTTAAGGAGAACAGACTATGAAAAGGTTGAGGATGCAGAATCCATTTTAGACAATTTCAGAGTTATAAAAAAAAGATCACTGAGGAAAAGTTAGGGTTTATGCATCAATCAAACCCCACCACCCCAAAAAAGGGGGAGGGGAGATCTGCTCAGTTGGCAAATATCTTAGAGGACCCAGTAGATGGTACTATAGGGAAGCTGGAGGGGCAAGAGTGAGTTTGGAGTGAGTTGGTGGCACACTGGGTGTTCTGTACTTCTGAGGTTAGGAAGGATTCTTCATTTCATGGGAAAGATTTTTCTGTGGTCTGGATTACTTTATGTTGATACAGGATCCAGTTATGTTGTAATTGTCTTTTTTTAATATTTTTGTCCTAGCTACAGTTCACATTCTTAGGGAAACCATTCTTGATTCCACACACTGGATAAAGTGTGTGTCCCAGGAGAACACAGGAGCCTCGACGAGATATATGAATCAATAAAGGGAAGAACAGAATTCATTCTCCCCAGAAGGCACTAATCCCAGTTAACCTTAGGAAGCTCCAGAGTCTCAAAGTGCAAAAACAACGGTCTCTGTGGATACAAACCTGCTTTACTTTAATGGGAGAAAAAGAGATAACTATGCAGATTTTCCATAAAAGATAAAGAGATACAGGAAACCTGTAACTACTCGCACTGGAAGGTAGAATATTATGATTGTTCAATTTTGCTGTCTGGGATATTTTTACATTTCTCAGTTAAAATGCTTTTTAAGATAATCATGCCATTCTGAGAAGGCCTAGAGGCGAGGCACAAGTCAAAGAGACAAATTTTCCTTTCTAAGATTCATACGGCATCATGAAGGAGTCAGCTCTCTTACTTGTGGAATATTCTGACACTAAGGAGACATTGCCCCATTTTATAATTTAAAAAGGGATATTTTGAAGAGCTGATGATCTAGCAGCATGACTGGAGCTAGAGCTGTATTTATCTGTGTGACTCAGTGCACCAGACATGTCTTAGCTGTACCCATTCAAAAGAAAAGAAATACAAGCACACACACACCAGGCTGTCCTCCCTGGGGGCCACCCACAGGCAGTGACAAACTTCCAAGGCCCAAACTAAAGGCCCTGGAATTCAATTTAAATGGCTCCTTCTTACTAAAAGCTTGGACTGTGTGAACTGAGTGTCATTCTACTTCCCAGACTTGTCAAGAAAAGAAATCTCCTGCAGCCAGGCTGCTCCATTAAGACTGGAGAAGACCCAGGATAGACACAGAAACAATAACTGTGTTGTTCATAAGTGCCTATTTCTGAGTCAGAGTGTGATGTTCCCAAGGATCTTGGAGATAACCAAGGCCTTGTAAGGTGCTGGGAAATTGAAATATATTAAGGCTGTCAATACGACAGAAAATATGTCTTGGAGGAGGGGTGGAAGATAGGTATTGACAGATATTAAAATAAGCTACAAAACTGTATAACAGAGACTAGAGTACTGGGAAGTAAAGATATACTATAGTACGCATCTCTATTCCCAAATAAAAGGTTTATCCCCAATGAAACAGCTAAATATACCTTCACAGTATGATGCTAGACTTCCTACCTTTGCCTATACTTATCATGCCATAACACATTTAAATAGGAGAATGTTAAGCTTGTAACTGTTACTAAAAGACTATATATATATTACTATGATCACTTACAAGAAAATGGTGGGAAGGAAAAATGAGGAAAGAGGAAAGAGGAAGGGGAGGAAGGAATCCCCATACCTACAAAACCCTTTCAGGGAAAATAACAGTAAAAATAAAATCTACCACAAAAGAACAACTGGCAATAATTGTAGTCTTTTTTTAAATGCCTGTGAAAATTGGATACTGAGTTATGTAAACGAGGTTTACTGCATGGTAAAGCATCCTGGATCCCTCAAGACCAAGTTGAAGAAATATCTTCAGCAATGGCCAAAGGTTATGAGTAGAAACTGCAAAACAGATAAGAATTTATTATCTGGGTTCCAGGGGGATGTAAAACCAACAATGAAATCTAAGCTATGAAGCTAGCCCAAATTATGAAAGATTTCAATATATAAATATATCTTGAAGGACAATTCTCCAACCCTGATACTCTTAAAAGATAGTTCTATTTATAGAATAATTAAAATCCTTACTTGTCAGAAACACCCCTATTGCAGTTACTGACAACTGTCACGTTTCTTTTAGCTTGCAACTTAAAATTTTCCTTTCTAAAAGAAAAATAAAAAATAAAAGCTCCAATAGGTATCTTAGTGAATCCTCTCATTCCAAACATTACTTGCCTTATTTTATTGCAATTTAATGTCCCCATGATAGTCAGGATCAATTTTCTACCTCCTAACCCCTGGAAACCATGATCTTTAGGCCAATGGAATCTAAAATTGTGGACAGAGAAAAAGAGCATAAATTACTCAAGCATGAATGGATAGGAGTATGGTAAGAGGGGTCACTCCCACTTCTACACTTTGTTTTCTAAACCCATATATCTTTCTACATAGTGCTTAACTTTATTAAAAGACCATTTGTTGAACATGTATAATGTATCTTGAATGACAATAATCTAAACCTGATGCCTTCAGAAGACAGTTCTAATGTTCATGAGGCAACCGAGCCTTTAAGTCATATGGTTTTATCTTATAACCATATGTCTTTTTGTACCCCTTTCACTGTAATGTCATTCTCTTGATCAAATTCAACAAAAGACCACATGACAGTAAACTAAAAATGAGCACTGGATAGGGGGTGCTTTTAGAAGAATGTAGGACAGAGGATCAATTGTATGTGTCTTTCTCTGTCAAATCTGCTATAACAGAATATGGTAAACTGGGTGGCTTCTAAAATACATTAACTTCTCACGGTTTCAGTGGCTGCGAAATCTAAGATCCCAGTTTGAGCAAATTTGCTGTCTGGTGAGGGTTCCTTCCTCAATGACAGTGTATCTTGCTATGCTGTCACAGCATGGAAGGGATTCATTAGCTCTCCACAAATTGTGTTATAAGGGAAGGCAATAAGGCCAGTCGTGAGTACACTGCTCTCATGACCCAATCACTTCACATAGGATCCCACCTCTTAATACAACCTCTTTGGGGGTTAAGTTTCAAGGTGTGAATTTGCGGCATACAAACAGATCAGAGGGATGTTGGACATCCCTCCACGTCTTCAATGTTCATTAACTAAGAGCATTCAGAATCAGTCCTACAGATCCAGAGTTCACCATCAGTCTACCTATCAAAGGTTTGGCATTCATTGGTGTCAATTTGGTAAAAGTCCATTATGCTAAACTCATAAATAGCTTCCATTCCTATGACTGTGGTACTTTGATCACAGGCACAGTGTGCAGGCCCTGAGTGATAAAGAATGGAGACTGGTTGACCTTTACTGAACATCTTCTTAATATGTTTTATGATACAGTTCCATATGCTCAGGGATTTCCCTTCCCCCAACTGATTTTCTCTATATTAATAGTATAGTCCTTAAAAAGCAGTCCTAAGTCCACCATCCTATAGGTATAGACAATGGTAAAAAAAAAAAAAAGTCCAGGATCCTATTATTAACACATATTTAACAGTTTTGTTGGGAGTCCATCTTTTATTCGGGAGTACAGGTGCATACTGCAACATACCTTCGCTTCTTGGTATGATCGTCTCCATTATACAATTCCTCTAGATGAATATATGTTTATGCATGTTTGTTTATATATCTATTCATCTTATATTTTGCATGAAGATTGCCTATGCTCAGCGAAATAAGCCAATTCCAAAATGGCAAATATATGTTCTGATACAATACAACCTTCATGCAAAATATTGAACATTTTATCTATACAACTTACTGTTCATTTTCTTCTATCAAATAGCTACTCTCCAAATAGCACAGACATAAAATGTAAACTTCTGAATGCTTTGCATTCACTCACAGAGCAATACATACTTCTCTTTTACCCCAATTACTATGATCTTTGATGTTTTACCTTTCAATAATTCTAGAATCCTGTTCTATGGATCTACTTCACAGGATGAATTCAGGTAATAATGTTTATTTTTACTTTAGATTCACCAGAATGAGATTTGAAGAAAAGAATTCAAGTGACTGTTGTTCATGTGGAAAGTGAAGAAAAAATCACGAAATTTGCTGGGGATTATAAGTAAGACGAATTAATCAACAAAAAAATGGGCTTTCTGCCAACAGGAAGACAGAACTTAATTCTATAGGAAAACTCTAGAGGGCCACTGTATATTATACCTCAGAATCCTCCTCCCCACACGGACACAAACAAGGAGAAAGGGGTTCTAGTTACCAGCTGTTGGCAACCATTGGTTCTGAGACAACCCCAAAATGGGATTAGAGAGTTTCATGCATGTAACAAGATTAGGGAAAATAATACAGAAAATTGTAACTGCATATTGAGATGCTATGAAATGAAATAATAAAGGCATAGGAATATGAACTAGGAAGTTGAGGGTAACTGCTGTAGCAACCCTTTCCAGGTGCAACCCTCCTCCTGCTCAGCAAACATTGGAAAAAATAATGTGTTCTAACTCAAGAAGCTAGAGATGTCTTATGTATTTCAGTGCCTGGCTGAGGTGCGTATTGGCTGTTCCTGCCCCTGCTGGATGCATCCTAGGCTCATACAAGCTACAGCCCATATTTAGCCTGGGAGATACGGGAAGCAGCTGGATCACTCAAGGCAGAATCAATGGAAGATGTAAGAAAATACAGGTTAGATGCAGATGGAATGCATAATGGTAATAAACTCACTTACAGATTAACCCAAATATTCTTAGTAACCTATCATTCATTTGTGATATGTCTATAAGTATTTCATTTTTTCAACATTTCTTTGGATATAAACCATTCCCCTGAAATAAGCTTTATAAAATAGCACAAACTTAAGATAAGCTATGGCTTTCTGTTTCCCAAGAAAGTTATAGAATGTCACACATGCACAGTGTTTTTGGCATTTATACCCCACAGTGGGGCTGAACTGAGATTGTCTGCCATATAGAAAGCAAAGACCCAGATTTGCTGAAAACATCTAACTGTTAACAAGCATTTTCAGTAGACAATATTGAATAAAAATAAATTAACACTGGTTGCTCAAAAGATGTGTTTAGGTAACACTCTGTAAGATGTGACTGTTCTGACAGCAAACCTTTTAATTTTACTATTTTTTCAACTCTATTTTCTTGTTTCTATAATAAAGTTGACCTGGTATCCCCTAAAAGCATCGGCTCTATCAGTAGAGGAACTTTGTGAAGTTAATGATATCAGTTTTTTGTCAGAGTCACTGATGACAACTAAAGAAAGTCACTTCATTCAATTCAAGCAATACTTCAATATATTTCATTCCAAATACAAATGCAATGTAAAGCATTTGAAATTTATGCCAAAAGTGAAAAATCTGAAGTTAGTAAAGTCAGTAAAAAATTCCTGCAGTAAAAATAAAACTTTCGGGTCTGGCTCAGTGGCCTAGCGGCTAAAGTTCTCACCTTGAACATGCCAGGAACCCATATGGGCGCCGGTTCTAATCCCGGTGGCTCAGTCCCGCTTCCCATCCAGCTCCCTGCTTGTGGCCTGGGAAAGCAGTCAAGAACAGCCCAAAGTCTTGGGAGCTTGCACCCACATGGGAGACCTGGTAGAAATTCCTGACTCCTGGCTTCGGATTGGTGCTGCATCAGTTGTGGTGGTCACGTGGGGAGTAAATCATCAGATGGAAGATCTTTCTGTCTCTCCTCTCTGTATGTCTGACTTTGTAATAAAAATAAATCTTAAAGAAATTAAAAAATACAAGTTTCCATTCTGTGGCTATAATAAAATATAAATGATGATCTACAGCACAGAATCCCCTGCTGGGTCACTGCTTCTGCTGGTGAACGTGAGAATTGGGACTGGATGCAGACCAAGCCAGGCAGGGCTATAATACCTGTTGGCCTGCATGTGAACTGGGTTATGGAGACAGCCAGGCTGAGCTAACCATCTGTATCCACTGGTGCACGCATGAGCCACAATGAGTGCAGGCTGGTTGGCCTTTGCAGAAGCGTAGGCTGGTGAGTGCTGGGCTGCGGGCAAATCCTGTTAAGCTAGACTGCAAAACCACCTGGAGAGTGCGAAATCCAGGACTGGGAGTGGGCCCAGTAGGGAAATTGTGAGCACTTCTCTGATGGTTTACAATGTCCACTGATGAGCCATCGTCCACTGCTTTCCCAGGACAAAAGCAGGGACCTGGCTCAGAAGTAGAGCAGCCAGAACTAAAACCAGCACCCATAAGGTAAGCCAGCAGTTCAGGGAGGAGGATTAGCCTGCTGTGCCATGCTGCCAGCCCCCCAAGTTCCTGTTAACGAGCTCCAGCAAGGTAGCAGATGCTGGTTCATCTACCTGGGTCCCTGTCATCAGTGTGGGAGACCTGGGTTAAATCTTCGGCTCTGACTTCGGCTTGGTCCTGCCTGACCACTGCAGGAGTCAACCCGCAGATGGAAAAGTATTCTTTTTCTCTTTTTCTGTCTCCCATTAAATAACTCTCATAGGACAAGTCTTGATGCATATGTCTTCTGTTCCAAAGCGGTTTACTTCGTTTCAACAATGAATGTAAAAAACAGCAGGCAAAGGCTTAAGAAGAAATAGAATATCTGAATACTGCCAAATATCTCCCCCCAGACACCCTGTAATTACAAGGGAAAATAATGATCTTGGAGAGTGTTACACACAGCACTTAAGTGATCCAGGTTAATACTCACTACAAACATGTCAGCAGCATGCACCTTGGATAAGATGCTCTGAAGACAGCATCACACCCAAATACGACACAACTTCAATTTAATCAAGAGAAAACAGCAGACAAAATCAAACAGTGGAACATTCCAGAAAATAACTGGCCCTGACTCTCCCCAAGTGCCAAAGGCACACAGGATAGGGCAAGACTGAGGCACTGTCACATATTGGAGAGAGCAGGAAGACATGACAATTGCATGTGGAATGGGATCATGAAGTGGCACCAGTTGGTGAGTGAGGGGAAACTGGAAAAAGGAGATGCTCCTTTTTGTGTCTCACTCCTAGTGTTTATCAGCAACCCCTGATGCTCCTTGCTCTGTGCAGGCATCATTCCAATCTCCACATCCCTGTTCTCTGGACACTGTTTCCTCTTTGTTCCTGTGTGTCCTTTTCTGTCTTGTATAGGATATGCTTATGGGGTGTATGGTTCATCTTAATCCAGTATGATCTCTTTTCTAGGCTTGTTACATATACAAAGAACCCATTCAAAATAAGGTCACATTCTGAGATTGAGTAGACATGAATTTTGGAAGAGGAACATTATTCAACCCCTAACACAGCAGTTTTATTTTCTTAACCCCAGGAATTCCAGTGCTAAGGAGGAGACTATCAGGCACTGGGTATTCATTTTGTAAACATTTACTAAATGTTGAACAATTTGAATTCCCTCCATTCAAAAATTAGCTGGCATTGAGCATAGCCAATCCCTTTAGGCCTCCTTAGATGGTGTATAGTCATTGTGCCATCTGCTAAGCCTTTTGGGCCTACAGATTTAGAACTCTTCATCAGGCTTGAAGTGCTGCTTGGTGTCTTCAACACTGAATTAGAAAGGATTAAGGGAAGTAGAAATTGGACTAATCAGGAAGGGCAATGCAAAGCACAGCCAAATGGCTTCAACTTCATCCTAGCCCTGCAGCTCACCCAACTAGGTTTCCCCACCTACAACATGGGGATAGCAACACTGCCTGTTGTCCACTTATCCCTCCCCAACCCCATCCCAAAACAAGGAGGAGAAACGGAAACAGGAAATTTAGAAACAATGATCACACACACTTTTCCCTAACCCTTGATCCATGCCACTCTGAACAACTATATTAACATCAGCTAAAATTTAGAACTTAAAAAAGAAATCAATAAATGGAGGTCCTGTGCCATAATGCCACGGTATAGTAGATTAAATCTCTACCCATGGTGCTAGCATCCTATATAGGTACCAGTTCAAGCCCTGGCTGCTCTACTTCTGATCCAGCTCCCTGATAATATCCTGGGAAAGCAGCAGCAGCTGGCACATTGCCTTGGGTCCCTGCACTCATATGGGAGACCTGGAAGAAGCTCCTGGCTCCTGGCTTTATATTACCTGACCTCTGACTGTTGTGGTCATTTGGGGAGTAAACCAGTACTTACAGGCTCTTCCTCCCTTGGTTTCTCCTTCTCTAACTCTTTCAAATAAAAATAAATTAAAAAAAGAAATTGATATAAAGTACAGATGCTAAGGGTCAATAGTCAATTCCTATAAAAATATTAGCTACTATCAAAATGCCTTGGTGCCCAAGGCTTTACGTGCTTTACACCCTGACCTCTAGGAATATGATAGATTTTCCTTTCTTACTAGAATTAGAGATCATTTCACACACTTCAACCAGTATTTACATTTTAAATGAGAACCACACCAGCCTGCTTCCTTGTAATCACCTCCAGATGAGAGAGATTTTCTTTTTAAGCTAAATATTCAATCATATTACAATCATATTTTAATTACTCTAGGGAAAGGATTTTATTTAATGAAACCAAAAAGTAAATCACTTGGCCAATGTATTTCTCTCTCCAGCCTGACCTTGCCTCCTGTTAGCCTTTCCTGAATCTCTGTTTTTCTCCTCACTCCCACTTTGTCAATTATTAGCTTTAGAAGCAATTCAGTGGGGGAAAGAAAGGAAGGAAAAGAGAATAATATCTGTATACCAGTAATTCTCCAAAACAATCTGCCAGCATTTTTCCAACTGATGTTATAAAGTGTGTTCTATTACTCTCATTTTCTAAATAAATAAATTAGGAATTAATGATGCTTTGAGAAGCAACTTGCCCTAAGTTATCCAAATATTCTGTGATAAAGCTATTGTCTGCTACAGTCTGCTTGTTGCCAAAATCAGTTCTGTTTATTACATAGTGCAATGTTCAGCAGTTCTAATGCAGTGTCATAAATGAAACACACATACACACACACTCAAAGCATGAATTTTTGCCATAAGACTTCGAGAAACTTGAGTGCAACTTGCATGTTAGGCTGACTTACCCAAGTTGGCTTATATTAGAATCTAGGAAAAACACAAGAAAGGTTAGAAGACTTGCTAGCTTCGGCAAAAACTCATATTGAAAAAAATAACAATAATGCTCATTTGGGATTAGCACTTTTTCTCATGTTAAAACTAAGGCTTGCTTCATGTGCCAGAAGTCTTTTGTCACGGGCAAATTAATCTGAATAGGACACATCAGTACACATTGTTATTATTAGGCAAATGTTTTGAACCATCACTTGAAATAATTTTCTTTTCCCTGCCCTTCTTTTTAATTTTCTCCATTCTGTAAACAAATGAGCTAATACTGAATATATGAAGGAGTCAGAAGGAATCGGAATCTGAGAACCATGACTTTTCAGGCTTCTGGTTAGAGAACCAAACTGTGCAGCCCCAAGCAGGCAAAAAAAAAATCAATATTTAATAATTAAACACATGCAAATGATAGAGTAGCTGTCTGTAAATTACATCACGTGGAAAGTTGCTTAGACTGATTTCCCAATCAAAGCTGCCAAAGAGAGAACGAGAGGAGAGTCTGTTTTATTTACATATGCTTATTCATTGTTCATGACATTGAAAATTTAATGGAAATATGTCTGTGCAACAATGACACGGGCTGCCTTGGGAAGTTGTTAAGTCCTGCTATTGAGAGTGGAAATGACCTGAAGAAAGGAGCAAAGTCCCTGTAAAGGTCATTCCTGGGCTCTCTGAGATTGTCCCAACCTAAGACTTGCATTCATTCACCTTTGGGCACTCAGTTATCTATACCAGCTTATATTTTGTCCCTCCAGTTTCCTATTTATTTCAAGTTTATTTTTATTGTAAAGCCAGACATACAGAGGAGAGACAGAGAGGGAGATCTTCTGTCCATTGCTTCACACCCCAAGTGGCCGCAATGGCCGGAGCTGAGCTGATTCCAAGCCAAGAACCAGGAGCTTTTTCCAGATCTCCCATATAGGTGCAGGGTCCTAAGGCTTTGGGTTATCCTCTATTGCTTTTCCATGTTACAAGCAACGGGGAGTGGTGGATGGGAAGCAGGGCTGCTGGGATTAGAACCGGAACCCATATAGGATCCTGGAATGTGCAAGGCAAGGACTTTAGCCACTAGGCTACCACATTGAGGCCCCACTTTCCTGTTTTAAAAGGTTTATTCATTTATTTGAAAGGCAGAATTACAGAGAGAAAGTGAGGTCTTTCACTCACTGGTTCACTCTTCAAACGGCTGCAAACGCTGGGGCTAAGCCAGGCCAAACCCAGGAGCCAGTAACTTCTGAGTCTCCTGTTTAGGTACTGGGGCTCATGCACTTGGTTCATCCTTTGCTGCTTTGCTTGCAAAATATTGGCAGCAGAATCAGTGCCCATTTAAGATGTTGGTATCTCAGGAGGTCACTTAACTTGCTACACCACAATGCCAGGGTCCTGTCATTCCACACTTTCAGCATCAGTTATATAACTCTTGTGACCCAATACCTTCCACTGTAAACCATATAAATTAGGAACTGACAACCCCCAGGCTCTGGGCCAAATCTGGATAGCCACCTTCATTATTATGGGTAATAAGAAAACACTGACTTTACATTTTCAAATGGTCAGAACACTTCAAAAGAAGACTAAAATTTTACAACACACAAAAATTCTATGAATTTCAATGTCTATCTAGGGTCCTTAAAGCTTTGCTGGAACACATCATATCTATTTGTTTACATGTTGGCCGTGACTATTTTCACCTTACAAGAGTTGAATGCCAAGACATGTACTATGTTTACGCAAAGTGAAATATAGTTTTTAGCTGGTACCCCACAAAAATATTTTCTGATTCTTGCTTTAAAACATAAGTCTCTAAAATCTGGGTTTGATGTGAAAGCTGTTTTGGTCTATATCTGTATCTCTAATATTTGGTGCTCAAAGCTTCAAAGTTATGGCTGCTGAGTGAGCAAATGGATCGAAGACAATAATCTTCAGAGATTATAAAAAGTCATTAAATCTTTCTATAAATAATTTCATCTTTTAGAGGCCATCAGAAACTTGTATTCAGGGCTAATGCTGTTCACAGCATGTTAAGCCATGACATGTAGCTCCAACATATCATATAGCTACCAGCTCAAGTCATGATGGCTTCTCTGCTTCCAATGCAGCTCCCTGTTAATACATATGGGAAAGCAGCAGAGGCTGGCAAATGTGCTTGGAACCCTGCAGCCTCAAGGGAAACCCCTAAGAAGCTCCTGGTCCAACCATGGCTGTTGGGGTTATCTGGGGATCTCTGTCTGGTTCTCCCCGTCTCTCTCTGTAACTCTGCCTTTCAAATAAATAACATAAATCTTTAATATTGAAAAGATTTGTATTTTTCACCCCAAAGAAGTAGTATTATATCACAGGCAAGCAAAAGACACAACCAGGGTTAGTATGTAGGGTCTTCAAAGAATTCATTAAAAATGTTCATTATGCATAAGCTACATATAGCTTTCAGAACTGCACACCAAAATAATTATAGCTTTAATTCTATTTTCCACTAACTTTTTGAAGTACCCTCAGACTAAAGTATGGTGTGTTTGTGTAGAAAAATGCTTCGCTTCTATTTGATTGGCCTAGGCTATACACACTTGCCATGATTAGCAATTTTGGAAATCACTCTTGGACTCACTACAGGTTATTATCTTTAAAAACTATGGCTTCTTGAGATACTAGTGATTTCCCAAAAGACCTTGGGTAGCTTTGTATTTTCCTGATATAATCGGTTGGCAAATTTAATTCTCCCTGGAGTTATAATTGTAGGGAATTATTCTCTCAACACAGAGAAGCAGCCAGCTCAGCAGCTCAATGACATTTGCTGCAGGTTACAGTAGTGTCAACACCTCACTCCTCCCTCCACACAAGGAGAACACGAATACCCTGAGTCACGCTGAACAAAGATTTCCCCAACATTCCCCTCCCCACAGTATTTTTGGAAGCCCATTTAGAGTGTTCAAGTTTGCTGGAGATGCTTACACCAGCTTTCATCTCTCCTCCCACTTCTCCTAAAGCATAAGCCACAGTACTAATTATCCAGCTGGTGGCTCTTGCAAGGCTGTTCTAAAAGTTGATGTCCCGGTTTGAAGCTGTCAGGAAAAAGACTTGAAAACTTGCATTTTCTCCTACACCTTGGTACTCTAATGAAGGTGATAAATATGTTCCCTTCCAGAAAGAATTAGGTATGGAGGCAAAATCTCTTCTGATCCATTAGTTTCACAATGTGGTGCGTAAGGTTTAAATTTCAGTTCTATAAGACAAGAGTGGAATCTAGACACATCCATACAGGAGAACAGTAGCAGCTAAGGATAGAGGAAAGAGGAGAGGCAGCCCCAATTTCAAGGCCAGAGCAGACAGCAGAAAAGATCAGATGCTCTCTGTGGTGCAGGAACAGACATCTCAAAATTTTTTTTCATTTGTTGGAACCAGTCTGATAGGATTTAGAATCAGAAATTCAGTTACAGTCAACCTGTGGAATGAGCCACATGATTTCATCCATGTTTGTTATTTTGTAGCAAAAAAAAAAAAAAAAAAAAAAAAACAAACGGCTAGTTGAAGCTCTTGTAAACTTATGACACCATCATTATCAATTTTAGCCATGGAGATTAGAACAAGGAAGACACTTCTAAAACACCTTAAAATTTCCACCAGTAAGCTGTAATTATTAGGGTCATATAATTCCAAGATAACATTGTATATCATATATATATATAATGAAAAAGGAATGTTTGAACCTCATAAAAATCACATTGTGATAAGTTTTGCAGAAAAACATTCATTTTAATTTGACTATAGAGAAAAAAGGGCAAGATTTTTAATGATTTTACTTATTATTATCATTATCATTTTATGATAGTTCCATAGGCCCTGGGATTTCTCCTACCCCCTCCATAACCCCCTCTCCCCTCACTGAGTTCCCCAATATTATTACTATAGTGTAGTTCTTCATAAACAGTCATATGTCCATCATTGTAGGCATGCACAATTGCAAATGTCCAGCATCCTACTTCAAGATATAGTAAACAGTTTCATTGGGAGTTCATCTTTGTCTGAAAGTAGGGATGCATACTGCATTGTATCCTCATATCTGGATATGAAAATCTCCGTTACACCGCTACTATACATCCGCTAAAATGAAATGCCACAATATAAAATCAACAACAGCCAACCCTCAAAGGACACACATCCTAGGTTCTGTCTGAAATAAGGCAACCTTAATGCAAAATACAAGATCAACAGGTACACAGGTAAACATGTACATGCATGTACTCACCTAGAGGAACTGCATAATGCAGACTAGCACAGTGAGAAGTGAAGATACATTGCAGTATGCATCTCTACTCTTGACTAAAAGGATTCCTAATGAAGCTGTTAAATATATGTTGACAATAGGATGTTGGACTTTCTACCTATAACATCCTGATACACTTAAATGGAAGAAGGATGGAGTGGTGATTATTGCTGAAGGACTATATTATTGTAATAAATGGGGGCAAACACTAGGGGGAGATGAGGGAGTGGATGGGGCAATCCCATGCCTATGGAACAGTATCATTAAAATTTTTTCTTTGTTATTCCAAAGAACATAACTAAGATAAATGAGCAAAACTGAGGAGAAATCTATGTTAGCCCCCAATTAATTAATTCAGTAAATACACTTAAAGAAGTCACTACAAGAAGACCAAACTGTTTTTCTGGCCTGGCAAGGGAAATTAAAAGGGAAAGAAAACATTGAGCTATCAAGAGAGGAAAAGAAATTCTTGGATGTCTGAGCCTCCTGGAAAAATCTTTATAATTATTCAGTGTATTTTCAAGATGATTTCTAGATGAGCAGAGAGTGGAGGAGCAGGTATTTAGTTTGGCCAGCAAGAAGTCCTTTAGGATGCCCGTGTCCTCCACCAGGGTACTGATGTTCACTGTCCGGCCCTAGGTGCCGACTCCAACCTCCTGGAAAAGCAGAACCTGGGAGGCAGCGGTAATGGCCCAAGTAGCTGCATCTCTGCCACTCACAAGGGAGACCTGGATTGAGTCTCTGGCTCATGGCCCCGTTCCAGCTACTGCAGGTATCTGTAGATGAGATTGGTGGCTGGGAGCTCTTTCTGTGTCTCTAGCTCTGTGTGCCCCTCTGCCTCTAAAATAGGCAGGTTTCTTCTCATTATGAGTCTCTAAATCTTTAACGACAAGAAATACCCTTTGCTTCTGTGATTCCCTGAAAACTGGGCTGTGTTTATTTCTTCCTTGAATGCCACAAGATTGTATAGCTGTTCTATCTCAAGCATTTGATTACGACCTCAGGTTCCCACACACTGTGATCCCAACACTTTGCTTGACCACCTTCTGCATATCCTTTGTGTCTGAGATTAAAAAAAAATCATTTTACTATTCCCCAGACCCTTAGTTATTAATTCTACTACCTCTACACTTCCCCTTAGTTAGCCTTTACTTTTCCTGCACAGCACTATTTGGACTTGTAACTTCATCCAGTGTATGTGGTTATTTGCCTGGGTCTACCCCCTCCCACCAATATGCAGGTCCCATGAAGGTAGGTACTTTATCTGTGTATCTGTTTTCTTCACCACTTTGCCTGCAGCACTTTGTTCTGTTTTTAACACATGACAAAATACAATGCATCTGCATTTTATGGTGAATGGCAAATTAATTGAATAGGACACCTGGAGAATAGTAATTGTTCACCTTGAAGTTATCAAGAGCGCTGAGTAGCTGGTTTAGGCATGTGGAAGCCTAGAGAAAGGAAGGGTGTCCCAAGGGCTGGATCTTTTCATAGATTTCTCTCTGTTCTTGGATTGCTACAACTCTGGAATGTCAGAGCTGGCAGGAGCCTTGCAATTTGTCTAATGCTTCATTTGACAGAGAAGAAAACTTGAACCTACAGTGAGGAACAAGCGATGAATATGCATGAATCTATAAATCACGGGGTGCCTTTTAAGAGCTACTTTCTTAGAATTATTTTGGAAAACACATACATACATACATACACACACACACACACACACACACACACACACAGAGTCAACCCCTCTAATCATTCAACTTAAGTTTGAAATTCATCCTAAGCAGCAGATCCAGAAGTGGATCTAGATGGGGGAAAGCCTGCATGGGGGTGGGGACGTGCTGAGCTGGTGCAAAGCCAGTGACCTCCAGTGGAGGCCAAGTCTTCATGTGCACAGGGTCTCCCAGGCTCGGTGCTGAAGGAGCCTGCAGGGCCCGCCGTAAAGAGTGAATGCTGACAGCTCCCTGACTGTGCTGGTCACCGCAGTAACTTTCCAAAACCTCCCACAGCGGGGGTGGGGGAGGAAAAACCAAAAGTCCCAAATATAATTTAATTTCCAGGGTAAACAGTTTCATGTACAAATGGCCAAAGCGTTCCTGGAGGCGGGGCTGCTCTCTTCGGCATGACCACACTGCCCCCTGGAGCATTCTGTGGAAAGCCTCTGCACAGCCGGCTGGGGCTGCAGCCTGGGTCAGACCGGCCCTGGGAACAGGGGGACAGAGGGGAGGACCTGGCGGTCCGGAAGACAGGGAAGATGTTAAGTGGCTTGGCTTCTGTTCAAATGCACCAAATGCAAATAAGCAAACCATTAATTATGAGGAACACTCGGTTTATCTTGAAAGACCTAGGAGCGGAGTGCAGTGACCAGGATCCCAGTAAGGTCAACCCACAGGAGAACGTGAGGGTTAAAATAGTCCCCTGTTCCAACCCCAGGGCTGGGCAGGAAAGCCTTTCAGTAATTCAGCATTTGTGAAGTGCTGACTGGCTGTCCGGAGGTCTGCTAGGCCCATTTGAGATATATCTTCCTATATTTCTTATACTTTCTTGTAACAAGCTTGTGAGTTGGAAGCCACCATTGGATGTGTAAGCATATTTTCTATTCTATGATCAACGAATGGGTGAATAGATCCTGGGACTGTGTTGGGGTGTCAGGGAAAATCCAACAGCAGCTCTGTGACTTTGGGTTGGGGACATCCTCTCTTTAGACCTTCCCTTTCTGCTCTGCAAAATGATGGTATTACATTAAACCTTGAGGCTTGAAATGAAACTTCTGTGAATCCATGGCAAAGGCAGCACAAGAGTTACTACTCAGCCATTAAAAAGAATAAAATGCTACCATTTGCAACAAAGTGGTCCCAACTGGAAAATATTACACTTATTGAAATAAGCCAGTCCTCAAGGGAAAGTATCATATGTTCTCTCTATTATAATACAGCCTTTAAGCAAAGTACAAAATAAATAAATACAGGTAATCAGGTGTGTGTATTCTCAGCAATGAACTATATAATGGAGACAAGCAAACATGACAATCCATTGTAGTATGTGTCTCTACTCCCAAACAAAAGTAGGGCTCCCACTGGAACATGTAAATGTACCTGTTCAGTATGATACTAGATTTTCTACCTTTGCTTGTATCTACCATGTCATGATGCATTTAAACAGCAGAAAGTTAATCTTGTAGCCATTATGAAGGAACTAGACCACTGTGATAATGCCGGGGGAAATGGAGAGGGAAGCAGGAGGAAAGAGAGAGGAAGGAAATTCACACTTGAATTAAAAAATAAAACAGTCAATTCCATCAAGATCAACAATCAAAAGCACCGGAGATGGGCAGAATATGGAGGGTGGTAACTGACGGTGGAGTAGCTGGAGGTCAACTACACCTGGGATACTGCAATGAGGAAACCAAAGCCAGGAAGTGGAACAGACCATAAGAGAGGAGTCAGTAGGATTCCACCAGTGAAAACAGCATAAAATAACATCAGAAGGCATTTGAAAGGCGCCGATGAACAAGACCAGAGAAATGAAGGACTAGAAGAAATAACATAATGTGACATTAACACAATATAGTGTGTACATGTATGATACATAAAATATGTCCTATACATGTGGTTTGTATGTAATGTATATACTCTATCATATATATCAGTAATATAATGAGTAATCAGAATCTTCCCTGTTTGATTACTATCATGTTTACAAGACCATAAACGCATCTCTGAATTATCTTCACAGGTTTAGGGCATTCTCTTACGTGTCTGTTTTCTTTGTTCTCAGCTTTGACAGGTGCACTCGCCACCAAGTGCACTCTCGAGGGCCTGACTTATTTACATGTCTCTTCTCCATGCAGCACGCTGATCTAGTTACAGACAAGGAAGGGCTTTGTCTCACCATCCTGTCTAGGACACTCCAGCATCATTCTTCTGGTTTTCCTTTGGAAGCAAAAGTCACTAATGAGTATCTCTGAAGGGTCTGAAATGCATAAAACTTGGAGCAGCACCAACTGAAAAAAGAACCAGAAGTTGCATTTGGTCTTTCTCTTGAGCTCTTATGCAGACAAGCAACGATGACGCAACCTCACTGGCCGACTGTAAATTGTCTGAGCTCTTCAGCCTCCACGCCTGACGCCAACTTGTCATCAAGATCTGGTCTTGATCTTCCCAATCTATTCTTCCCTTGGTTTTTTTTCTTTTTTCAGTTTAATTTAGGATCTGGCTTTCCTCAGTGAAATTCTGCTCATTCAAGGACTCATCTCACAAGGCATAGCTCTCTCTAATATGCTCAATGGAAACAAGGTGATGGGAAAAACATGTAAGTTAAACCAAACAGTTCCCATCTCTGCTGGAATCTGGATGATACGCTCTTGTACTCAGTCAAGTGCCGCTTCACTGTGAACTTTTCTGACCATCTTATTAAAACTGTAGACTGTCACCACCCTCTCCTCAGCCTAATTTTTGAATGACATGTTAGTATCCCATTTCATTTATTTACAAGACTTTATTTAACAAGTTACTATTTGCTGCCTGTGCCTTCCCACCCCCAATTACCACGAAACTTAACCTGAACAACAGCAAGGACTTCTGTCCTTTTCATTGTTGTCCATTTTGTTATCAAAGCATCTTAAGAGTATACAGAAATGCCTGTGTGTGACAGAGATTTTCTGGATAGACATGTGCTCATATGCAATGATTCACACTCGTATTCCAATTTGGAGAAATAGCTAGCTAGTTAAGTAGAATTAGACAGATGATACATAGATAGGCAGGTAATTCCAGGTGCTTTATGTTTGCATGGATGCACAAGAAGAAACACAACATAAAAGAAAGGACATTGAAATAGTCAGCCAGCATGCGAATCACCTTGCTCATGTCATTCAATGCAATGGTTTCGGTGCCTACCAATAATCATCCACTGCTCATCATTCAGATTGCTCAAGGTGTGGCAGCCCTTCCTCACCCGAGACATCAGTCTGAGACTCAGAAGCAGGATAACTTATAGCAACTCCAAAACCACAGATTTTGCCATCAGTCATCTTTGGAGAGGCGAGAAGAAAACCTGCAGAGCTTTTCTAGGTGGCAGTACCTGGTGACCTGGAAGAGTTTTCCCCCACCCTAAGGCTATCTCGGTAAAATAATAATAATAATAATAATAATAATAACCTCCGTGTAAACCCCGGTGAGAATGCTAGTATTCTGAGACCCTTCACGTCGCCTTGCCACACTCCAATATTCTCACCAGTAGGCAACCCCAAGTCTTTTTTCACAGGACATTCTAGAATCACAATACTTGTCTTCTGGAATCATGACACTCACATTTTCTCCCTGGGTGATTGATAGCCTACAGTCTGGTCTTCACTCTGCAATATCAGTGCTCAACTGAGGAAACATGAGTTCTGAAAAAAAGAAAAACATAATTTAAGTGAATTTCCCTCCAAAAATTCTGCATGATTATAAAATCTCTTTCGCTCATACCAATTATAGGTTATTTCGCTCTGAGCTAAATTGAAAACATCATTCATGTCTGGTGGTCATGGATTAATTTGAAATAATTACCTATGGATGCAGAGCTCTGCTTATGCCACTTTGAGCTGGCATTTTATAAGGTTTCTTTTCTTTGTTTAGTTTTCTAGCAAATGTGCACAAAGGTACAGTTTATTCTATTTTTCCTCTGGGGGAATCTACATATTCATGTTGTGTGCAATCAGTGTGTTACTACAGTAATGACGGTAGCTCTATCCTAAGCAGTAAGAACGTCAGCAGCGGGTAAACTGGTGTTATTTACCATGCAGAGGAGCTGCTCCCCCCCTGCAGCTCGTATAGCCTGAGGTCTGCCAGAACTCTGTGCTTCATGTGTAATCGAACCATGACTCTATTCTGGGTGGCCATTTTAGGCAATTAGAAGTGATGTAAAATAAAGTCTGTTTAGTCACTGCTCCCCCTCTTTTATTACAAGGATTGAAATGACTTATAACAAAACAAGAAAATAGACTAGAGAGATATTTAGCTTCTACCTGCAGTTCCCTGTGGTTTTTTGATGTGATTTTATATGTATTTTAACCATGAGCCTCAGCTTGCTTCTCAGCAGGATCACAGCCTTAGATCAAATGCGTTCCAGCTCCCCTTTGGCCCTAACATTCTGCATGCTGTAGCAGAATCAGTACAGTCTGCAGAAACAAGTCTAAATTTTATTTCTGGACAGATACCATTTATATGCCTGGTAACCTCTGGCAAGTATGTTTCTCTGAACTCCAGCTTCCTTATCTTTAAAACTAAAACCAATCAAATTTATGAGTTGTTTTTGACCTCATTGTTAAAGTCTGGAATAATGTGCATACAGTTCTTGGTTCAAATTAGTAGTCCATGAAAAGTGCCATTTGTTATGCGTTGACGTGGTCATCATTCATTTAACAAAAACCACTAACGGTCTGTGAGGCTTTGAGCCACAGTGCTGAGCAAAATACCTGTGCTAAGTCTCCCCTCCCAGAGTTTACAATCTAGAAGGAGACAGAGGAATTAACTGAGATAAATACCAAATTGGAAGCTGCATCAAGTGCCAGTATGGAGCTCAGGGGATGCTGAAGCAAAAGCAGGTCGGAAGTAGCTTCCTGAGGAAGTGACGCTTGGACTGAGAGATGAACTAGGAATATGAATTAATGATACAGGCTACAGTGCAGAGGGGGCAGCAGTGACATAGCCCTGCAGTGTAATCCACTCTGAAGAGGATCAGAGGGAGAGGAGGTTGAGAAGTGACCATAGACCAGACACTGATCAATTTGGAAGCATGATAACAAATTCCATTCGGATCATGAACAGATAAACCATAACAAGATCTTAGGCAGGAAGGTGGCTATTAAAGCTTGCTTTAAAAAAAAAAATTACTCTGATGTGAAGATCAGATTTTAGAAGAATAGAGTGAGGACAAGTAGATAAACAAAGTGGTTTGGAGAGAAGTAATGGAGTTAGAGAAATGATTAATTTAGGGATTACTTACTGGGTAAAATAGAACATTTTGGTGAAGAGTTTCAAATGGATGGAAATATGAGGCAGAATGTAAAAGTAATATGAAAAATATAATTTCACATGATTGCAAAATTAAGAGATGGCGCTATCTGCTGACATGTGATGCAATGTTGGGGGTTTATAGTGGAAAGGTCATTGAGGAAGATCTAAGACATGTTTAGATATGTTTACTTTCAAGTTCCTCTGAGTCTCTCAAGAGGCACACTTACCACTATGTGTAACAAACAAAAGTAGTTTCCCACCAGTGACAAAATGCTTAACTGCTTTTACTCTTGTTTTTCCCCAGCATATCATGCACACAGGAACCAGAAAAGCCTTTACCAGCACAGAAGTATTTGGATTACTATTTCCTAAAACCTTGCATTCACTGCCCGCTGATTGTGGCATAACATCTGATGTCCATAATGTGGCATCCCCCACAACCCATCAATGACTTTTTCTAAGTAATCTTCTCACTATCCCTTTGGTCACTGCATACCAGCCACATTGTTGTCTTTTCATTTCTCAGAAATGCCAAACCATAAATATGATGAAATTCTACCCAGTAACCACTATACAATATATAGATCATCCTGCTCAATTTAAACGTCGTCTAAGTGAAGGCTCTACCATTGGCTAAAATGTTTCCCCTGATGTGCTTTCTCTCTTGGCATTCTCCTTTTCAGCACCTATCCCAATTTGAAAGATAGGATTATTTATATGATTTTCTTGTATTACTAGTTGCCCATACTACAGGGTATCTAGAACAGAACTTACATACTTACTTCTCATGGATGCAGTCTTACTGTCAAAGTGACCAAAGAGTGTTGGGTGCCAGGGGGCATTAGAATCTTATTCAAGTCTTGGATATGGTCCAGGAACAGACAATAACAAGGGAAAACTATTGTTTAGATATTCAACAGATAGTCAAAGTTGTCATCATTTGGCAATAGACTCAAGATGGACTTAAAGGAGAATGCTATGCCTGTGAAAAGTAACAGCTTATTTTGCTCAAGATCATCTAGGAAGTCTTCCAGCTCTGCACAGAACAGGCTTTTGGAAAAAAGTTTCTCAAAGAAATAGATGAGGAGTAGACAAGCAAGCCTTATGGACAACAAGAAGCTTGTCAACTCAACCAAGGCTTGGCAATGGACTACTAATTCTGGGGCATGTGGCATATTATATTTAAAAATAAGTAAATATGTAATGATGAACCACAGCAGACATTTCCCTTTCTAAGGTTCTAGCATATATAAATAACATCAGTTGCTAATGATTTCAGAAAAATTGGGGGAGAAAAAAAATGAAATTTTGCTAATTTTATCCATTAATTTTTACAGTTTTCTCCCAGGAATTTAGAAATGTCAATTGCCTTTTTGATTTTGTGAAAAAAAAATCTTGGTCAAGTTCATAAGGGACATACCCACTCTCCTACTACCCCTGCAAAGTAAGGGAAGGTAGACAAAGGAATGTATGGGATGGGGTATGCTCTAATCAGGTAAGTATTTCTTATTTTACTGCAACACAGAATGATAGTCTAAATTTAAGTAGTAGGTATATTATAAACCTCTTGGTTTTGCCTTACCAGTATCAGTCTCCAGGTGGCAAGACCATTTGGGATTGCACTTGAATTGGATACAGCTAACTTCAACCCAAAACTGCAGGGTGCAAATGTGACAACAAAATCAATCAAAATAGTATTTTCCCTTTCTCCCAGTTACTGACAAACAAGTGTCCTGAGGTGTCAAACTGGAAAAAGAACAGTTCTCTTGACTCCCATTGGGGATATCAGAGAGCAGCTTTGACCTACTAAAATCACTTTGCTCACTAGATTTCAGCTTGGCACTGCAAGTAGCCATGCTGTGCCACTTGGGAGAACCTGCTGGAGTTGCCATCCAGTGATAGGGAAGGCAGAAGCATGGCATAAGGGCAGGCCACTGTACTTGCAGGTAAGTGAGGGGGCTGAAATGGAACAGTTTGGAGGAGGGAAACAGGAGGACATACAAGCGTCATATCAAAGACCCACTCACATAGGAAACCTAAATGGGATAGTTAGCATCAACCATCACACGAACACCACTCATGGGCACACATTAAAGCTTGGGCTGGAGCCCTACCGGGCAGGGATAGCACACAGTACCCACCAGTGAGAGTATGAACAGGGAAAGGGTGATGTTTGCCTGGTTCATAACACTAACCAGCATGCAAAGCAATTAGGTCTTAGGGGCAGAATCAGGAGAGCAGGGAACTGTAATCTCCATTGGCAAGATCTGTAGCTGATAACAGGCCTTGCTGGGGAGTTAAGGGAATGCCCCAGCTGAGTTGGAGTTCCCACTAGTGAGTGCAAGAGCTGGAATGGGGACAGCAGGCTGGGCTGGACATGGCTGCAGTCTCCTTCAACATGGGTGGGAACTGGATCTGTGCAATGCTAGATTGGGCTAGATTCCAGCACCCACCTGTACTCATGAGTAGAATGGGTTGGCTAGGTCTTAGCTCCTACTAAACCACGTAAGAGCTGTGCCTGGACATGAACCAGGTGTGGCTGGGCTGCAACATTCAACAGTAAGAACCAGAATGGGTGTGGAATGTTTGGGCAAAAACACTGCCAGGACAAGAGGTGGACACAATAAATCTGGGCAAAGACCCACCAGTGTGTGTGAGATCTGCCACTGGGGAGAGACCTGACAGAAGAGTTTGGGGAACCCCTTTGTAAGGACACAGGCCCTACAGGTGAGCGCAAAAAGCAAGGCAAGCAGCAGCCCAGACCAGGCCAGGTTACACTACCTGTCAGCACACATGTGGCTTAGGTATGAGGGCAGGCCAGGTTGGGCCAATTTGAAATATCCACTGGCAAATCTGAGAACCAGGACCGGGTACAGGAGGGACTGGGTCAGGCTGCAGCACAGTCAATCACACTAGAGCTGGGAATAGGGGCTGGCTGGCCCAGACTAAGACTGCAGAACCCACCAGCAGGAGCTGGAATTGGAAACAAGCTAGACCAAGCCAGGTTGCAGCACTCACTGGTGGATGCCATGGTAAGGCAAGCCATGCTAGTCTGGGGTAAGTAGGTACCAGGTCTGTGAGCCTTAGGGGCAGGGGGCCGGCATGGTCTGGGTCCTTGGGCCTGCCTGTGTGGTGGGTGCTGGGTCTTGAGTCCTGAGGGCAGGGTGTCTGGTGAGGCCCAAGTTGCCTGGCTTCAGTCATGGAGCCCACCTGCAAGACCTGATCTTCCTCAGTGAAAAAGACAGAGCAGTGGATGGCAAACCCACTGCACATGGAGGACTTGGCAGTCCATTGCGGCCTGCAGAGGACATCTGGTACCATAGAAGAGGAACGAGAACAGAACAAATTGGACAACTACTCCAGCCAAACGATGATAGCAAAATTCTGGATGAAGGGAGACTCTAAGGTCAATATGTCAACCAGTGGACATTGAAAGTGTTTCCACTTCCTTGGATTGGCAATATTGGGAGCATTTCAGAACTATCAAAACACCACTTGCGCAGAACCCTCAGAGCACATTGAGACCCTGGGCTGATACTGGATGGCTGTTCTCCATCCCTGGTTACTGGTGTGGTTGGGAGGCTGGATATGGCTTCTCCCCTTATCTTCTCCCTTTCCCCAGAAACAATGAAGAAACAGAAAATTTGGAAACAATGATCACACTCACTTTTCCCTAAACCTCAAACCTTCCCACCCCGATACACTATGTAAACATCACCAAAACTTAAAAATTTTTTTTTAAAAGTGAAGAAAAAGGAAACTTAAATAACAGGTCACAGACTGCTATGACCACTGCTGACTACTGGGAGCATGCAGAAAGTCAGCTTTTTTGTTGCATTTGGATCAGGGGCACGTACAACAGCAATGAAAGGGCTAAAGAGGACTCTACTCATTTTGTATAACTGTCATCACAAGATTCCGCACATTGAGTGGTTTACAAGTACAAAAATGTACTGAATCACACTTTTAGAGAGTAGAAGTATATCAAGATGTCAGCAGGACCATGTTCTTTTCAAAGTCTCTCCCCAAACCTGCTCCAACTTCTTAAGCTGTGGGAGCATCATTCCAGGATCTGCTTCCAACTTTATGTGGCTGTCTTTCTTCTGTGTCGCTAGGTTTGCAGCCAGGTTTCCCTCCTCTCCTAAGGACTCCAGTTGTACAGGATTTATTCCAATTTACTAGAATCTAACGCATCTTTACTCATTTCTGCAATAACCCTATTCCAAAATAAAGTCACACTCTGAGCTATCAGGAGTTGGAGAACAAACCTGATCCTTCATAAACACTTGTTTGCTTATACCCATGTAATTAGCATCCCTCTGGCACTCTCTCCTTTTCCAAATCTCCTTGACCTTAGCCACAACTCTCTTTAGCTCCTTCTATCCCAGAGGACAAACTCTGCCTATCAGATTAACTTTCAGTCTTCTGTTGTTGAAAAAACTATTCATCTAACATCCCAGCCCAATAGATGTGGGGATCCCCGAGGCCATGATTCTGCACATCCGACGCACAGGTGTTTTCCCAACCTCACATGAAGAGCTGACCATATCTGAGCTTGAATTTCCTTTCTCAAAATTTGGACTCAATATTAAGAAAGATATGCATGTTCTTTCCAGGGGGGCTGGAACCCTTCAATCAGTAGGTTGTTCCCACTTCCTCTCAGAGGCAGAGGGAACAAAAGAACACGATAGATTTTTGAGTACAGCAAGTACAGGTGAGAAGCAGGGTTGCAGTGGACACTGCTAATTCTGGCTCCTGAGTGCTGCTTCCCTGCACGTGTTTCGTGAGATATTGTTCTACTACACTAAAGAAAAACTGCTGTGGCTACTGGCTTCACTAGCTTTCATTCAAAAAGAAGCTATATCAGTTCCATAAATGTAATCTGTCACCATACACTCTAACGGAAGTATCTGATAAGGTAGTAAACACAGATGTGTGAAGAACGTGCAGTTTAAAACTGTAATCCAGCATGTGTCTACAGTGAGAGGTCTTCATCCAAAAGCATGAATCTAAAGAGGAGAGGTAATAGACAACAGCAGATAGGAATTAGAATTCTGTGGAGATCAGAATATTTCAATTACTTACAAATATCAATACATAGGTAGATCTTAAGATAATAAAGTGATCTTCCAAAAGCCTGAGCACACATCACAGTCACACAGAAGGTTTGTAAACACCACTGAGCTACCACCACTCTCTCGGTTTAGGATGGAGTAGGTGTGGGCACATGAGTTTACCCTCTAAACAATATCCCAGACAATTTGACGCTATTAGTCTTGAGAGAACCCACATTGAGAACCACTAATTTTGAGTTTGGCATTGATTACAGAAACAATGTTGGGTGGTATAGCAGAATACTTACAGTGTTCTTCCTTGAACGATCTAGCACTGTGGACCAACTGCTTGTTTAAGCAATAGATAGATTTATAGGAGGTAAATGGATAGCACAATGCAAATTCCTTCCCAGAGTGTACCCTTTAGATACAAATATTCTAGAGGCTCCTGCTCATATTCAGAAGAATTCTGACGTCCAATTTTGAGAATTTAACTCCCATGTCTAATACTTGCTATAGAACACCTTTGGGTCTCAGCTTTCTTATGTTGCAATTTAAAGACGTGAATGAGTGCTCTCTTAGGACTTTAGGAGTAAAGATCCTGAGATTCATGTCTCCATTCAGCTTTTCTTTCTGAAACTCCCATAAATGTTTCTTAAGTGGACAAATCCAGAAACCATGCATACTAATTTCCAAAAGAAACAAACCAAACAGGAAGAGTCAATATGAGAAATAGAACATCTGTTTATAGCTAAAGTCAGTAAGTGAAACATACTAGGTAAAATAAGATTCTTTACTGCCAGAAATGTGAGAAAATTTAATAGGCTATGTGTACTGTGAACAGCTCACGGGCTGTTACTCAGTCAAATGCAGCTACTGATAACACAATTGCTCCTACAATTTTAATTAACAAGGGATTTGAAACAGGGAATTGGGAACCAATAAAATTCTTGGTACACTGGCAAAGCAAGCACTATGCTGGGCCTACAGGAATAAAATGTTCAGAACTGCAGCAGAGAACTCAGGAAGAAGCTGCCGCATGAAACACACTGTGTTAGTTAGAGGCACATCTTCCTACCAAGTTATTTCACCCCAAACTTATTTCCTGCATAAACACCTAACCCAGATCTGAAGCTAGCATAAAGGAATTGGGGAAAAGAGAGTCAAACTTGCATTGAAGTAGGTAGTGAACTTGAAGGATGTGGATGCAGATGCTGAGTGAAGCAGTTTGTTGCATACATCACTGACAGGTCCACACACAGCACCTCCTGAAGTTAGCTGAGGCCACAAAACAAATTTTTGTAAAAGAAAAGAAAGCATCAAGAAATGCAGGTGAGGTTAAGCTACCACCAGCATCCCACATTGAAGCATCTGCCCTTATCAGAGCACTGGTTTACACCCCTGCTGCTGCTCATGTGATCCAGGGAGCTGCCAACGTGCCAGGGAAAGTGGCAGAAGATGAAGATGATCCAAATTCTAGGGCACCTGCCACCCACGAGGGAGTCAGGATGTGATCTCTCTCTCTCCCCTCCTTTCAAATAAACAAACATGTTTCAAAAACAAGTATTAGCAAACAGGGGCACACTGTTGAGGACGGCCCAGCTCTTCTTCCTCACTGGTGAGGAAGGAAGCAAATGCCTCAGAGGCAACTTGGCTGAGCTACCCAGTGAATCAGCAGCAGAGCAGAAATGAAGCCAGGTGTTCCGCTTCGCAGTGGGTTGGCATTGCTTCTTGCACTGCTCTCTGATACTCTCTCCATGGCAATGGCTCCCACCAAAAAAAAGGGGGGGGGGGCATTTGGAAGATGGTCCTTTGGGACCAAAAGTCAAAAAGACTTTTAAGGAAGCTTGAACTGAGCTCCTGAATTAAGCAACAACAGCTCAAGCTAATAAGGTTTCCTAAACCTCCAATTAAGTACAAGGGCAATTATACCCTGAAGTTAGAAGAACATCTGAGACTGCAAGTGTTTCACAAACTGTCAGTAACTGAATTACTTTTGAAGTCTGACATTTCATTCTTGCTCCTTTTGGAGGAATAGGACGAAGAAGAGAAGAAAGCTGTTTAACTCCGGTCTTCTTGGGACACTTACAATTGGTGCAATTAACTGTTTTTCTGTTTTGACAAACCAAAAGAAGCTTGGTAATTCTGCCCTACAAACCTGGTAAAAGTGCTTTCACCAACAAGAAGGTTCTCTGAAAGGGACACATCAACAGTTTGCATTCAGGCTTTCAGCCACTCCACTGTGAAGTCTGATCTTTTTCTCCTACAGAGAAATACCACTACTGCCTTGCCACACCCTTCCTGGAGCTGGTTTGTGTGTTCCTAGGAATTTTAAACCATCTCCCAGGCATTTTTCATCACAGCAAACTTTAGCCATGCTCCATTCCACACCCCCCAAATGCTGATTCTTGGTTTCTTTGGGTTTAGCACCTATGAATGTGGCTAGCACAACTTCATTTGTTGTGATTTATTAATATCATTTGTTACTCTGCTTTGCAACTGTGGCCTTCCTAAGACACTTCTGATTATTAAAAAAAATCAAAGCAGTTGTCTCTGGGTAAGCCTTTCCCAGACTAATAGTAACAATGATCATTTTCCCCTTGGCATCGGAAATTTCATCAGATGTGTTTCATTTTTAAAGCAATAGTGCACTCCTATGTAGCCATCTGAAAATGATAAGTTGATCAAAACTGACTCAAAATAAGCAGAAAAAAAGTCAAACTGCTTACTTGGAAAATCAGACCCAGGACAACATCTTCCAAACCCATCAGCTAAGAATTAAATTGCAAATCACAGCTGCCCCAGGTGAGAATAAACCCCAAAAGGCAACACAGAACAGTCAGTCACGCCAATGCAGCAGAATGGCCTACTCTATGGATTCCCATCCAACCACACATTGACCATGCACAACGGGAAACTCCAGGAGGACTCAAATTCCCCAATGCCCAGACTATAGTCCAGATGGTCTAAACGGGACCCCCCCCCCAAATGAGACACACACATCTAATTTTTAAAGCTTTCAAAGGTTTCACACAGAGAAGGGGTTGCTGATTACCAACTAGTATCTATAACAGTTCAGGCCATGTAAATTCTTCTACTTAATTTGACATGCTACATCTATTAATAAATGTACAAACAGAATACATGCCTGAGATACTTTACAAATATAAAAAAAAACACTTTGCAAAATAAAAGGTAATTTCACATCTCATTTAATCTTCCCATTAGACTGATGGCACATATCCCTGTTTCTGTAGCTGTGAAAGCTGAAGCTCAGGGAAGCTGAACGCATTGTTTGATAAACAGTCAAGAGGAGGAAAACATGGGATGTCAACCATGAGCTCACTAACAGAATGCTCTTTCACAGTCCTGCAGCAAACAACGTGCACAGTTTATGCATGAAATTGTATTCCAAACCATGTAAGTGAAGCTCAGAGCTGGTAAAAGATTCGTCAAGATCTCACAGCTATCCCTCTGAAATCATGGGACCTACTAGGTGAAAAGTGTGGTTGGAATATTCTTTCCCACTTACTGGCTCGTAAAGCTCCTTTTTGCAGCTACTGATCAGATCTTTTAACAAATCTCAGTCCTTTTATCCACTTTGGTTTCATAAAAGCTGTCTCAATCTGGTCACATTTAACATACCATCAAGGCGTTGAATTTAGCTCTCTCTCTCTCTCCCCTGCTCTCCAATGCTAGCTTTTCTGTGGCTCTGATCTTCAGTGGAGCATGTCTCTGCCTGTCTTTAACGCCTCTTTTGTTACATAGGGTGGACTGGGTGGAAAGCTTGAAGGAAGGGAAAGAAATCCTTTCACTTATTTAGGGTCATTTACATACCTCTCTGTTATTACAGTCAGATACTGTCTTTTTGTTCTTGTATTTGTTTTTTTAAAGCAAATCTGTGCCCATTCTTCAGGAATCCCTCTAACATGACCCAATTATGTCCCCTGTGCTTAGCTCCCACCGCAGTCATGGACCTCAACAGCACTTCTTGCTTTGAGTCAAACTAAGTCCTGTCCACAGACTTCTGAAAGTAATATCATCTGGAAATAGACTCTTTCTAGATGTAATCAAGATGAAGTGACTAGAATGGCCTTAATGTAATTACTGGTGTTCTCATAAGAGGAGGAAATGATGGAAGCAGGCAAGCAAAGACAGAGGAATGGCATATGAAAGTGCAGACACAGGCAACAGCCCTGTGACAATGGAGGCAGAGTTCTGAGTTATGCTACCCAATTGAGGGGATGTGAGAGGCTACTGGAAACCAGGAAAGGCAAGCAAATATTCTCTGCCAGACACTGCTAGACACCTGGATTTCAGCTTGCCTCCCAAAATGTGAGCACAGAATTCTGTTTTAAGTCAGCCGATTTGTAGAACTTTCCTAGATCAAAGCTAAGAAATCACATTGTAGAAAAAATTACTTATCTAGCTACCTAGTCTCGCTTCCCAAAGGAAACTCATGTCTCATTGCTTTTCTAAGTAGTTCAAAAGACCAACATACTAATTTTCTGTCCCTTTGTCTACTACCACAGAGAGCTCTGGAGATGTTTCCAGCCTTCTTAATTTTGCTAGTGAGAAGCAGACATCATATCCATACCCTCAAATATCCTCGCATAAAAGTCAGACTCTGATGAACCATCCTGTCTAGAAGCAGTTGCTAGAAGCAGGAGAACAATTCTGTAGAATCTGAAACTTGTCTAGCCTAGTTGCCACATGCCAGCTGTCTGAAGGTCCACTCTTCCATCCCCCAGCAGCTCCTACTGCAGATTTGTTTTTCCTTCATGGCAGTGGGAATATTGGTAGGAAAACCTTCCATCTCCCAGAGAGACAGAATGGGATCGAGTCTTAAGAATATAGCACACAGACTCTGAACTTCTATCTCCTGATCCCAGAGATGTTTCCTCTAAGAATCTTCTAATTTGGAAGACCATACTGGGTTGATAACAAGAGCTAGTGATTCTAACCGTCCCCCTCCCCGCCCACCAAATAAATCCCACTGGGATGTATCTACTGGGTACACAGCAAATAAAGATGTATAAACTCGTTAATGCTTTGTAAAGCAATCTATACCTTAATGTAAGAGCTTAATAGCTATGGATTAGACATGTGCTATCTGCTGGGTATTTTTGCTGCTTTGTGGCAGGCTCAGCTGAACTTAGCTGAATTTACCCAGGCCTCCTTTCTCAGCTGGCTGGCTGCACTAAAATGGCCTGTCTCTCATGATGCAGAAGCCAATGCTAGTGTCATGTGGCTACACAGGATTTTATCCAACTTACAGGAAAAACTTTGAGAAACTGGCATCAGCATTTAGCCCAGTAGTTAAGACACCTCTATTTCACACCAAAATACCTGGTGCAATTCTGGCTCCTGCTCTTGACTTCAGCTCCCTACCAATGCAAACCCTGGGAGGCATAGGTGATAGCTCCAGTATGTGAGTTCTTGCCACTCATACAGGCGACCTGGATTGCATTTCCAGCTCCTGGCTCTGGCCCTAGCTCAGCTTTTGCTATTGTGAGCATTTGGGGTGTAAACCAGTAGATGGGAGCACTCAGTGTCTCTAAAACACATTTTAAAAATAAATCAAAACCTCCCGACATCCAGTATTCAACGTGGGACACTCTTAATGTTTATGTCCTATTTGTTGAATGAGTTGCAAGTTAGATCAAAGTGTAGGCACATAATCTTTATATTATTTTCTTTTTAATTAATTTGTTTTAGTTTTACATGATGCAGTTCCATAGGTTCTGGGATGTCCTTTCCCTCTCCCTAAATCCATGCCTCCCCCATTGATTTTCCCCATGTCATTAAAATAGCATAGTCCTTCACAATCAGTCTTAAGTCCATCATTTTGCTATTTAAGTGCATCCTGACATTGCAGGCAAGCACAAAGGTAGAGAGTCTAGCATCCTGATGTCAAGATACATTCAACAGTTTCATTAGGAGTTCACCTTTGATTTTTAAGTATAGACACTGCATTGTATTTTCACATCTGTATTTGATAGTCTCTACCACACAGTTACTATACATCCCCTTATATGAAAAGCCATAAAACATTATCAATAGAAACAAAAAATTTACAACATGAAATTAAATAACATGCTACTGAATGACCAATGCGTCATGAAGATATGAAAAAAAAATCAAAGAGCTTCTTGAAGCAAATGACACTATTGTGTAACCTATGAGTCAGTGAGCAAATTAGTAACTTTTGAATGAACAAAAAAAAACCCCAAAATATCAAAACTCACGAAATGTGGCATCAAACAGTATTGTGAAATGGCCTCTCTGTAACCCCAGAAGGTGTGATCAACCCAGTGTGAAAGATGTGGAAACTGGGAGTCCAAAAATTAGACAGCTGGATAGAGATCACACAGATCACTGTACGTGGCAGAACTGAGGTTTGGAACATGTGTATCTGGTCTCATATTCTGGGAGCTTTAGTGGCTCTGCTTGCATAGCAACAGTGAAGCTGAGAGGGAGCAGTGAGAATATGCGAGTCGAAAGTACTCCCTGATAGAGGAGCATCCTCACCTGTCTTCTGGTGCGTTTGCAGATACTTGGGATGCACAGAAACACTCGAGCGCATGCACAAACAAGCTCACCGCTAGACCTCCTAGAACAAGTAGTGGCAAGAACTCAAACACTTGAGCCCTGACCACTGCATGGCTCTCGAGCACCAGGTACCAGGCAGACACTTCCTCACACTATTTTCCTTCCTCCTTGTTCCTCTGTCCCTTTAACATGCATGCAGTGGGGAGGAAGAATGATGTGATTGAGACTAGACCAAACTCTCTTAAATAACGATGACGAGACAAGGTCATGAACAGGCAGCATGGAGAGGTGACAACCTGTTCTCGGCGACTGTATGATCCTTTCTTACAAGTCACATATATATTTTGAAACATGTTTGTTGCATTGTTCTAATCAAGGGATTTTTTTATACCTTAAAAAAGAAAGGAATAATACAGAGAAACTTAAGATTAAACTTAAAGACATAGACTTTTCTCACAGTTGTCAAGAACTGAATTTTTTTAGCATAATATCTTCTTCAGATAAACTATAAACCTTCCAAAGATGTTATCTTCATTCCCAAACCCACGAGGCTGTGATCAGACACAAGGTGAGGTCAATGACACTCTCCGCGCTTTCCCTGGCAGCCGGGCATTCAACCCTCACTAGATGGCGGTAACATCTAACAATCACGTCTGTGAACCCAGCACACTGTTGCACATCTGTTTCCCTTTTGCTTCTCTGTTTCAAGCAAGTATTCATGCAATACAAAATAAACATCCTGAAGCTTGTCCCAATCCTTATTTTAAATTTGACTTGAATATTTGCAGAATTCAGATGACAAATAGATGGACAAGTTCTTAAACAACAGACAAGACTGGGCAGTCAGAGTTCCCATGAACACTCTTCAGCCATGTCCAGGACATGCTGAGACCAAGTATCTACACACGACCAAGAGTCATGAGCTTGTGCTAACTTTCCTTTTTCTAAGCATAATTTACAGACCTGGTATGGCTGAGCCACATTCTTTTAAGCAATTGTATTCTCCAAACAAGTCTACTTAATTTCACTTCCGTGGACCCTCCCTTTCACTCCCAATTAAAACAAATTTTTTTCAAGGGACAATCAGAAAAATAGCAAAAGGAAAATATAGCAGCATTGGAAAGAACTGACAATATGAAATTGATGATGTATTTTGGGTGCATCAAGGAATCTGGAACTGTGGATACCAGGATGGTTCAAGAGAGTTTAATGGGGCCATGAGGTAGTCCCAGAGAATTTCCATGCCATATCTGGCTCCAAAGGTTTGACCTTCTCCAGGGAACTGGCAGTAAGTATGAGAGGTACATTCACCTATTTCTAAGAACCAAATGGCCTAGGAATATCAAGTATGCCTCGTAAGTGTTGACATCAAATGCTATTTTGACACTGAAGCAGCTTCAATTATAAATTATCACTGTTTGAAACTTGGAACTAGAAGCTGCCAACAGTATTGTCAGAAAAAACGGGAATGGAGCAGGAATTGGCTTAAAACATGCCGCCTAAGTGAGACAAAAGCAAGATGTAGATCCGTCACGTGACTGTTACTGGATCTACAACCATCTCCATTATTTTGGGCATGGGTATGCCAAAAAGTTACATTGGAGAAGTGGAATTTAGATTTGAGAGAGGCTAGCTTTGTGCCATGGGGAGTTAAGCTGCCATCTGTAACACTGGCATCTCATATGGGCATCAGTGTGACTCTCAGCTACTCTACTTCTGATCTAGCTCCCTGATACAGTACCTGGGAAAGCAGAGGATGTCCCAAGTTCCTGCAGCCTATTGGGAGACCTGGATAGAATTCTAGGCTTCTGGCTTTGGCCAGACACAGCCTTGGCCACTATGCCCATGTGGGGAGTGAATCAGAGACGGGAGATCTGTGTGTGTGTGTGTGTGTGTGTGTGTGTGTGTGTGTGTGTGTGTGTGTGTTGGGGGGAGGGTGTGTAACTGCCTTTCAAATAAATGATTTGGGAAAAAATGAATTACAGATTTGGCATAGTGGACTAATGGCTAGTCTAACAGCTAATAGAATAACACCTTGACGAGTATGCCTAAGTAAGGAAACCCAGGTCAGTAATTTGGTACTAGGGATAGGATATCCAGAATCAGCACTACTCTACCAGACTAAGTTAACTGGTTGAATTAAGGAGAGGGCATCAAACCTGCTGATCTCATCTGTGACTGAGTGCAGGGGAAGAAAACGCAAGCCAAAAGCTACAACCCTATCAGACTCTGTACCCTGTGATCTTCAGCAATGCCAATAGATCTCAAATCTAACTGGAAGCCCCTGTCCTTTGAGGTTACTGAATCCAGATGCTGGTCACTGGACTTCATATCCCCTTGGAATGGGAAGTCATGCCGCATTCTCCATTGCCATCAGGAACAGCTCAGTGGGAGTTGAGCCACAGCTGTGGAACATCTGCATAACCAGCTGTTACCAGCTGGGAACTCAGAGCAGTGAAAGCAAGGCTGGGGAAAACACAGCACTGAAAAGTTGTGGCTCTTGTCATGTCCACAGTAGTTACCATACAGCAGCTGTCTTGGTAGCTGCCTTGACTAGAATCCAGTAAAAATGACATTTCCTACCAAACGGGAAATGTACTACACAAATATTAAGAAATAAAAAAGGAGATCAGAAGACATCCTTTCATCTTGAGGGAAAAATACCAAAAACTTCTGTTTATTTCTCTAGTAAGCTTCTAATATTTACCTTCCAAGTTCGTGTCCTCAGTCAAGTTCTGATAACACAGGAGGCGAAAGCAGAGTTCTATGGAAGAAGCTTTGATTCCATATTCACATATGCAACCTCCAACCCCTACTTTTTACTTATTTGCAGAAAATAAGTTAAAAATAAATGTAGTTTGTTTTCCTTCTTAAAAAATGTAATACTGGCATAAGACATCATGTCCATGATAAAGACAACATATCCCATCCAAGGTGACAATCAATGCTAAAACCTAGCAGCAAAACGAAGAAATATTTTTAATACTAGAGTAAAAATTCTCATAGGGGACTATGACTATCTGTAGAAAAATTATTTGATTTCTGCCCCTCCTCACCCAACCAAGCAATTGGCCTCTAAAATCTTTCATAATTTGGCATATCTTCCAGTGAGGGGTGATGTTCTATCTATTAGAAGAACAACTCCAGTAGGGCAGGGAATCTTATCCTTTTTGTCTCCCTTTACTTTCTAACAAATAGATCATAGTAAATATTATAAGTGCATTCAATTAGTACTTACAGGAGAAACCCATTATAAAGCACATCATTTGCTTAGCTGCAGATTTATACCCATTTCAGTTTCATTCTAAGCATCTCACTGAGTTCTTTTGGGATTCTGATGAATCCAATGGAAACAGCAAAGGATGAGAGAAAGTCAGGTCAGAGAAATTTCTGGGAATACTTTAGGGCACACAGTGTAAGGGATGTGGGGCAGCCCTAGAAAGACACAATGCTCTCTCACGAGGAGCATAACAGTAGGAGCCTATGTCGCTTCCCTTCGGGACTTGAATTCTGTTATTTGAGTTGATGTTTTCCTCTTTCTCAAAAAAGCCTGTAATCACAAGCATGTATAACTACGTATACTTAATATTCTCCCCCTTCAAATATCCCAAATGACAAAGGGTGCCATTGTGCCTCTTCCCTCCAAGGGGCAATCATGTCTGTGGCTGCTTTCAGACTTGAAGTGCTGCAGACTGCTCAATAACCTTTGTCTAAGAAGGGAAGGACAGCCACAGTCAAGGTACTGATTCTGCCAAATTCAAACATCCTGAAACAGTTTCCAACTCCTGGATCTTGACTAGATCCCAAGCACGTTTGGCTTTGGTCCCCTTCTCCCCTAATTGCTGAGCCCAAATAGAAAATGTAATCCATCTGCCTCAGAGTATTTTCCCAAAACTCATCCAAATGTTCCTTGGGGAGAGAGTTATTTGACATCTTCGTCTTCATGGGCCTAACACCTTCCTTCTCACGTTTTGCTTCTTGGAACAAGGAAGCAGACAGAGCCAAAAGTAACAGGACTTTATTTCAAAACACAAGACATAATCTGTAAAATCAGATGCTGGGCTGGTGGGTCATGCATCTTAGTCCCAGAACTAACAACTGTGACACATCTGAGGGGATAATGAGAGGAGTCTCCAGAGCAAATATGTCCCTAGGAGGATGGAGAACATGGCTAACCAAGGATAGAGCCCTTCTTTTCCTATATTCAGCAGTGACTAGAGCTAACATCCCATTCTGGGTCTTGGTAAGCATGGTTGGAGCTGGGAATCCACAAACTCCTCCTTCTGGGTGGCTGGTCACTGTTATGAACACTCCAGACTTAGAGCATGGGAAGGCTTGAAAGATTTGTCTAAGATCCTTTTGTAAAACTCAAAAGAAATGGGATCACATACAAGTTATCTGTACAGCCATGTTTATTGCAGCCCAATCCACATTAGTTAGGATAGGAAAACAACTAGATGTCCATCATTGAATGACTGGATAAAGAAAATGTTATATATATATAACATTATATATAAATATATATATATATAAAACACTATGGAATATTACTCACCCATTAAGAACAAACAAAATCTTGTCTTTTGCAACAAAATAGATGCAACTGAAAACCATTATGCTTAGTGAAATAAGCCAGTGCCAAAAAGACAACTACCACATCTGTCCTTAATATGTAGTGACTAATAGAGTACAAAAAAATTCCATTCATATGAGCAATTGGCATTTTGAGAGTTGAGTATTGTTTATTGCCTTTGTCTATTCTCTTGAACAAATCTTTCTTCTAGTTTGTGTCCCTAATGAAGTGCTAAATCTGTGACTGCAAAGTGGAACTGAAAGTGTGTCATTGTAAAAATAAGAAATAAAAATGAAGGGAAAAGAAATACACTCGCAAATGGGAGATCTGCCTTTCAAATGAAGTAAGCATTAAAGTATACAATTCAGTAGTTTTTAGCAGCTTCTTAGCATTATGAATACTTCCATAACAGGTTCTAGAACATTGTCCCACCCTCAAAGAAACTTTATATTCATTACATATCTCTTTCCCTCTCAATTTTAGACAGCCCTGAATCTTTGTTCCTATGATTATCTTCTCTCTTACCTATTCTGGACATTTCATAGAAGTTTAATGTTTTAATATACCATCCTTTGTGACTGGCATAATCTCTTTAAAGTTAACTTATGCTGTGATATCAATCAATAATAAATTTACTTTCTTTGCTCAATAGTATTTCATTTTATAAAAATGCCACGTTTTCCTTAGTAATTCATCAATCATTACAGATTTAGTTTCCATTTTTGGCTATTATAAATAGTGCTGCTATAAGCATTTATGTACAAATTTTTGTGCAGTCCTATCTTTTCTTTTCTATAGGAAACTAAGAATGAAATTTTAGATCACATGTTAATTCTGTGCTTGCTCTTTGGAGAAGCCACCAGATGTTTTCCAAAGCGGCTGCACCATTTTACATTCCCTTTAGCCATATGTGAGCGCTGTACATCTCTACCAGCATTTGCCATTGCCTTTTTTTGTTGCAGTCATCCTAGGGTACAGGATGAAGTCTGCTTTGCCTTTCCTGCACCAGCTAATGATATCGAGCAGATTTTATATGCTTGTTGGAATTCTATATTATCTCTGGAGAAATGTCTGTTTTGTTCCTTTCCAGTTTTAATTGAGCTTTGTTTTTAATTATAGTTGCAGGTATTCTTCATCTATATTGTAGATGAAGCTTCTGTTTTGGTCTGAATGTGGTCCCATTCAAATTCTAATATCAAAAACTTACCACCAAGGTGCTAGTTCTAACAGTGCCTTCTGGGAGTGATCAAGCCAGGGGAATTGCTAAATGCATTTCCTGAGTTTATACTTGGGATGATGGGGAGCTGTTGTTCTGCCTTCTGCATGTGAGGATGTAGCAAAAATGCACTGTTGGGGAAGCACACAACAATCCTCTCCAAACACCGTACCTGCTGGAACCTTCATCTTGACTGCAAAAAATAGATTCATGAGCCCAGCACCATAGCCTAGTGGATAAAGTCCTTGCTTTGCATGCTCCGGGATCCCTTATCGGCACTGGTTCTTGTCCCAACCACTCCACTTCCCATCCAGCTCCCTACTTGTGGCCTGGGAAAGCAGCAGAGGATGGCTCAAAGACTTGGGACCCTGTAACTGTATGGGAGACCTGGAAAAGGCTCCTGGCTTCAGATCAGTGCAGTTCTCGCCATTGTAGCCACTTAGGGAGTCAATCAGTGGAAGGGAGATCTTCCTCTCTGTTTCTCCTCCTCTCTGTATATCTGACTTTCCAATAAAATAAGTAAATCATTTAAAAGATTATTTATAAATTAGATTGTGCTATTTTGATATAGCAGCGAGCAGGCCAAGACAAACACCTTATGAGATGAATGCTTTTCAAGAATGTTAAAGCATCATTGAGCTGTCTGTTCGTTTTACATATAATGTACCCCGAAGTACAAAGTTGCTAATTTTGAGAAGTTCGGATGTTTCTATTGCTTGTACTTGTGTCATGGATAAGAAACTCTTGCCAAATTCAATATTACGAAGATTTTCTTCTGTTGTTCATGCAAGTTTTATACATTTAGCTCTTACATTCGTATTTTTTATCACTAAGGAGTTTGTGTTTACGCACGTGAGGTAGATGCTCAGCGTTACTCATGGATATATCCAGCTGTTCTAGCACTGTTTGCTAAAAACATTTTTTCTTTCTCTGTCAAACATTTTATGGCACATCCTATGAAGAAAAAAAAGTTGATTCTAGCTGAGAGGGGTTTTATTAAAAGACTCTCAATATTCCCCCACTGACCTGTATATCTATCCTCAGGCCAGTACAATGTCTGGGTAACTACAGATCTATAGTATGCTTTGAAAGAAAAGCTGTGGATCTTTGTTTTTATTTTTCTAAGATGGTTTTGAACATGCAAGATTGTGTCATCTGCCAACAGATAAGGTTACTTCTTCCTTTCCAATCTGCATGCTCGCTTCCGTTTGTGGCAAAGACTTTTAGGACAAATTTGAGCAGAAGTGTTAAGAACAGGCACCATGTCTGGTTTCTGGTCTTGCAGTGTGATGTCAGCTCCAAGCTGTTCACAGATGCTCACTATCTGATCAAGGAAGTTCATTTCTACTCCTCATTTAACTGCTTTCATCCTACAACAGTGTTGTTGTGACACAAAATTACAGCTGATTTTATTCCTTTGTCCTCTCTTCTTCCCCCCCCCCCCTTTTTTTTTTTTTTTTGATTTCTTTCCAGAGCCTGGTAGGACGCCCGGGATAGCATCAGGAAAGAGGAAGCCACAGGCTGCCGTAATCCATTCCTGAAGTGCCCTGTGAGCAAGCATCTGCCACCTTCTCCCTCCTGTCTCTATGACCTACTGGTGCTCCTGTTGTTCTGGCACAAGATGCACCTCTACCGCTTTGATCCGCCTTGCTCGCTTACTGTCGCCCGGTGCTGGGCCCATGGCTTCCTGTCTGTTCTTCAGGGCTCTGATCCCTGTTCTACCTCGTTCCAGGTGTCGTGGCTGCTTTGGCAGCTGGTAGTGTTTGGAAAGCTGAAGGCTTATTTTTCAGGCAGTAGAATTTCCTTTTCACTTCTGTACCCAGTTGGATTCCACAAATATTTCATGAATGTTTGTTTATGCTAGGCATTGTTTTTGTTTAATTCTGCCAATATTCAGAATAATCCCTTGAGTTGCTTTTTCTTGGGCCCCATTTTATAGAAAACAGAAGCTCCACATTACTAAATAATTTAACAAGTCTACATATTTAATAAACTGAAAGGGCCATACGTTAATCACATGTATGTGATTAAAAAGAAAGATGTTCATTCAACACAAATGCTGAGATAGAACTTGGGGCGCATGTTGATGTGACAAAATAGCCAGGAGGAGCTGGGAAGATAGTCTGTCTCATTTTGATTGCAAGAAACAATGAATCTGGTTTTTGCCAACTTGTCTGACCTCATCTTATAAAGCACATATTCCCAGGCACCTAAAACATACTGAATGACATCACACTACTTCTATTTCTATACTTTTCCATGTGCTGCTCCTTCTGCCTCAAACTAGCTCTCCCACACAGTTTTTCATTTCTAAATACATGTCCAACTCCACTACTTCAAGAACCAACCTAGAAAGTCTTTCCTGCGGAAAGACTCTTCTCTAGCAAGTATTAGTAACTCAACCCATATTGTTCTTCATCCTGTATAAATCTTGTATCACACTGTTGCCTTCCCCCCCCCCCCGACTAATCTTCAATAAACTATCAGTATCCTCACATACCCAGGTCCTGGGATAGTTTCTGCCCCAGTGTGAGTACTGTGCCAATGTTTCTTGAATAATTAATTGAAATCTTTAGGACAAGCTCCATCCCTCTAGCTAGGAGAGTTAAAATACTTCACTGCCCAAAAACATTAACAAGTGGCACATTTTCTTATTCCTTTCATTCATTTTCTTATTCTCATTCCATTTAAAAATAGCAAATCATTTCTCTGCTCTTTGTAGCACAAAACAATGCTTACCATGATGCAAATGTTAAACATAATTAAGTTGAAGGAAGAAACCAAGACCCTGACTTTGAACGGAAGGAAAGACTTCCCTGGTATACTAGTGGAAGAACTAGTCTTCTTAGGCACTTCTCCCATTTGGGGACCTCCTATTAATGCCAAAGACAATCTTTAGGTTAGGGCACAAGACATTCATTTATTCAGCTATTAAACAAAACAATGTCTTGACTTCTGGAATAAATGCCAGCTTAGTGAAAATAAGCCACCCGCAAGAAGAGGACTGTTCAGGGCTGCAGTGGCAACTCTGAGCAGAGGCTTAGCAGACGCATCTTCAGTTTTCTCCTCCCAGAGAAGGCTATGAGGTCAGAACCAGGATAACAATGCCTAACAGCTCCCAAAAGGCTCTTCATATTAATCCTTGCCAGTTTCCCTCCAAGCACTGGCACAACCTGGGCTGAAGGCACACATGTTATTTTCATTTAAGCATGAATGCTGAACCACTGGGTATTTTTTTTCCTGGGCTTTCTGTTAACTCTGTCTACAAAAATGTGGTTTTAAGAAATATTACTCCTGGTCATTTATCTAACAGACCATACTGTGATCTGCAAGCTCTACTTTTCTCGCAGCTTTCACATTCTATTAAAATGGAACCTTTTACCAGGAAATTTACTCAGACGGGGGAGTTCATTTGAGGTTGAGACTGTAAAGTGGCCAATTATCTCTCAGTCATTGGTTGCATATGATCTTTACCCCAAGCTTTGGAAATAAAGACAACATTTAGCAAACGTTCTGCTCCAAAGCTAATGTTTTGGAAAGAATAACAGCATGTTGGGAATAAATTACATGGTCTTTAGTGCATTTTAGTGTTATTGCCTGTTAACACATAGTGTGATGTGCCAACTCATGAGAGAACTCCAGTTTTCTAAGGAATTGATTTTTGATTTTCTTAGCTTATGGCATTTGTGTTGTATCATTAAACAGATTGGGAATACAAGAGGCCATGTCTATGGGACCTGAACTAAGAGAAGCTATGAATCATGGGTTGTCATTCATTTTGATACTATCCAGACCATCTACAAATCCTAGGTAGTGAGGTATGCCATATTTCCTCTAGGACTATCCAGTGTCCCACCCAGGGGGCAATATTGGTCTTAAAGGAATAATCTAATATACCTAATACAAACAACTAATTCACTCTTACTGAAGACCTACTAGGCACAAACTGTTCTGCCAGGCTCTGTTAAAAAAAAAAAAGTAGGCTTTATAAAAACATCCTTCATTCTGTTTATATGGAATGCCCAGTATAGGTAAATCCATAGAGAAAGAAAGTACATTAGTGGTTTCCTATAGCTAAGTGAAGAGGAAAATTGGAAAACACTGGCTAAAAGCTGTGGGATTTCTTTTGGAGGTAATAAAAATATTCTAAACTGAATATGGTGATAAGAGAAAGAGTTTCCCTATCCAACATGTGCTGCCATCCACCTTCCGATACAAGGCAAGCACTGGATTTGGGAGGCTGCCAAGTTTCTGGTGTGGGCCTTGAACCTGTGGCCTTGCAGGCAAAGGCAGTGATGCTACCAGCTGATTGACACAGCTCTATTTCCTGCGTCAATGACTAAATAGTTCCAAAAGTATGTGAGGCATTTCTGCCCATTCCCACCATCTCCTCCCCCAGCCTTGGCACAGCTGCTGGCACTGCCAGAGGTACCTGCCCCTGGGAGTTGCTGTTGAGACTAGGCCAAGCCTCAGAGGACAGAGCTGACTGTCTACTGCTAAACATATTTTTTCACCCCAAGTTTTCCTGACTTAAACCTAACTAGAATAAAATCACTAGAATAAAAACATTAATGGACAGCTTTGACCTTGCTTTTCTCTCATTTGACTATCTAATGGCTTTTATTTTTCATAAATAAACTTACACTGTCCCCCAGTTTGAGCTCTACACTCCCTAGACTGACTAAGCATATGCTTATAAGTAGAGAGAAAGTTAGTGAGTAATCAGTGAAAGATGACAGGAAAGAGGCAATTGGCTTAGTATTCTATACATTGAATTATTTTCTGATAAATATCTTCAGTAACATGTTTTTAAGAAATAAATAACATAGAAGAATGCTTTCTCTTCTGCAATTATACACATATAAAAATAGATCATGCATGATCCTAAACTAGCAGAGAACAGAAATCCAAAAAGCAGGGTGCAAATATTTTTTGTTAAACTTTTTTTTAACTTCTTATAATATTGTTCTAAGTTATATAAGTAGTGCTTTTAATGAGAAGAAAACTACAATAAATCATGAACACATACAAAACCATTCTGCTCTTTGCTAATTTGGCATGTTAATAATTGGCTATAAAATGAATCCTCAGTCCACTATTCCAGGTATACTCTAACTCCTTTGGCATCAAGAACGTCTGAACTGAAGTCAACTTTGTTCTCAATCACTCTGGGAGCAACCTTCGTCCAGGAATGTGATGTGGCTGCCCGAACTCTTCCCAAGGGAGGAGAGACAACCATTAAGATTGTAGGAGAACACAACATTAAGTCTCTTCCCAAAGGTATCACAGGGAATTCTCAATAACCAAAGGGAACTTGGCATCTCCTCGGGCAGGTATGTGAACAGGTATCTGGGAGCTTAAACCCTGGTGGCAAGGAAGTCTGGAAGGCCCAGATTGACAGGGTTGTGAATTCCCAAAGGCTTGCCTGGGCACCCCAATCTCCTCTCCCCAGTTTACTACCAATATAACGGGATAACAAATACTTATTCAGGTAACTACCCTCAACACCCTGACTTCCAGGCCAGGTGAGCCTATATCTGAATAAATGCATCATCTGTATGCATCTGCAATGCAGCTGAGTCAGTAACTTTGGCTCAACAAGTTTCATCAGCAGTATTGGTAGTCTGCTCTACTTTTCTGAAGAGTTGGCCTCATGCTTTCTCTTGTCTTTCCCCCACGAGAATCTGGGTAGGGGAATCTGGGTACAGATCTGCTGTAACTGGGACACCAAGCTTGGACTTAAAACATGCCATTATTATTTGTAAGCTTGGACTGGTGCCTACACTGCTTGAAGCATTCCTCTTCTTCTTTGCAACAGAGAGAAATCCTGGTATGTCTCTTACAAGTGTTATGAGGAAGAAATGCAGATATTCTTATAAAGAGTTCCTATAGCACCTAACACAGTGAGAATTCAGTAAATATTACCAGTGATTTTATAATTATTATCATTTTTACAACATTCTTCCCACTTCTTTACTTCTCCCATTTCAAAGTGAACTGAAAACTGATGTAGAGGCAGGGGGCAGGAAACCTGGAATCAGGACTCTTAAAATTTCCTAGCTGAATGATCTTTGGAAAGATACTTTGCATTATCTGAATCTGCTTCTGTGTCTATAAAATACAGATAGTGACAACCACCCCTACAGGGTGAATAGGAAGGCTCAGTGCATTAAGATACAAAAAAATGTTCATACGTAGTCAATGTTCAGTAAATGATTGGATCAAACTCTTGGTCATATGCCCAACTTGTCCATTTTTAGCTTAGGTCTGCAACTGAAGACAGTATCCTACCTCCCCCATGTGCCACTTCCAGCAAAGAACAGCAGGACAGGGTGCCAAAGCATGAGCAAGCTTTTGGCAGACAACTGGCAAGGAGGGTGATCACAGGACCTCCATGCAAAATTTCAACAACTGAATACGCAAATGACATTCATCCAAATTGGAATTGCACCCAAGTGGATTTTGGAACCACAATGACCACATCACAGCTGGACTAGGGAAGTGAGGTTGTCCAGCCAAAGATTTTATTATTTTTATTTAAAAGTGTGAATCATCAAATACAACTCTCATCAGCCAGGTGTTGTATTCAGATTCCTCATCCACTTCTACTTCTTTGGCAGCCAAGCAGAAAATGGTGCCAATGAGAAATTGTTCTGGGCCTGGAGAGATCTCAGAAGTCAATATCTTAGCAGTTGGAGCAAGTTCAAGACACTGGAAATATTACTTAAACTCCCTGGGAATCCGTTTCTTCACATGTAAAATTGGATAATAATGGGAAATGTTGGTTAGGTTGTTGTCAGGACTAAATGAGATGATGTGAGAAATGCGTTTGGAAGAGAACCCAGTGCAGAGCAAATGCTTGGGTGTGTGTTTGCTGTAGTGATAACAATCAGTGTGCTAAGGCCTTCGGGATTTTCCAAAGCATCATGTTCTTACTCTGCTTTAATAAGCTTATACTCTTTTTGGAGAAAAATCTGTACTTAGCAAATGAAGTGATAAAACAGAATGTTTGAAGTACATGACAACTGAGCAGGATTCCTCTCGGCTTGATGACGGGGAGTAACTACATGCTTCTGGAAACATTAGGGTTAGGTAGGACATGTTGGACACTTAAGATTGAAAGTAATGGCTAGGAAAAATGGATGATAAATGCCTTGTAATATTGTCTAACCTGTCCTGATGTCTTTATGTCTTTAATGAATCCCATCAACTCAGATATTGTCTTTCTCTCTCTCCACAGACAATTCACACTCACAAAATCTGGTTTTGCTTAAACTGTTTCATTTTATCCATCCTGTACATCAAAATTCTGATCTCTGGGACACTAACTCTTACGGCTTAGCTGTTATTTTATCCTAGCTTTATCCCATTAGCTCAACACATAGGTGTTATCTTGTTTAACAGTTACTTATTTGAAAAGGAGAGTTACTTATCTAAAAGGAAGAGAAACACAAAGATCTTTCAATCTGTGATACACTCCCCGAGGGTGGGGCCAAGGCAAAAGCTAAGTCTCCCGCAAGGGTACACGGACCTAATTACTTGAGCCAGTTTCTGCTACTTTCCCAGTCACATTATCAGGGAACTGAATTAAAAATGGAACAATGAGGGGTTTAACCAGTGCCCATATGGGATGCCAGCAGGGTACCTGGTGGTTTAGCCTGCTATGTCACAACTCTGGACAGATATTTCTAGGCTTTTAATCACAATCCCCCACCTAACTATGGTTTAAAGTGACAGAACCTTGAGGAAGCGCAGCAACAGATTGAATCCAAGTGCCTAGTATTCCTTTTCTAAATATTACAGCCACAGAAAGCCCCTGTGAAACTCAGGAACAGGATCTAGCATGCTCTTCAGGGAATCACCCTTAAGTTTGATATCCAGACATCTAGATCTTTGAGTCTAAGTGTGTTTTTTTCTTTACTTGCTGTGTTTTTCTTTAAAGATCTATTTTTTTCAGATTATTTTATTTGAAAGGCTGATTTATGGGGGCGTGGGGGGGGGGGGGAGGAGAGATAGATATCGTCCATCGGCTGCTTTACCCCCAACACATGGCCACAATGGCCTAAGCTAGGTTGGTCTGAAACCAGGAGCCTGGAGTCTCCTTTGGGTTTACCATATGGGTAACAGCATCCCAAGAACATGGGTTCTACTTTGCTACTTCCCAAGGCACATTAGCAGGGAGATGCATCGGGAGTAGAATAGCTGGGACTCAAACTGGCATCTACATGGAATGCTGGTTCTGCAGGTGGATGCTTACTCTACCACACCACAGCACAGACCCTCCTTGTTTGCTTCTCTGAACTATAGGTCCTGCACTGCTTTAGGACTGACATTTTGCTCAGCTGACATTGCTTAGATGTTTCCTGACCTCCCCTGCCCCACCACATACTGGAATATGTCGGAGTAGTTGCCCAGTACTGGAATAGCTCAAGCCCATTATTCTCAGACGCTCTCTTGGAGACTACCCACAGATTTTATCAGAGAGAGAAAATAGAGTTCCTTAGTTCTCTCTGAAGAAGTGTGAGCTTTGGTTTATTTTTGCTTCTCAGAAGACATCTTTTTTCTTGTCCATTAGTGGAGGCCAGATTAAGGCTCAGTACAATGCTGCTAAGATCTGGTTGGAGAGAAAAAAAAAAATCCAACTTGCCGACTAGCATGAATAATTTGAAAAAAAAGAAAACAAAAAAACAAGTGCTTGAATCCAAATTCTGGTCACCTCTTGAGCTGAGGTGATCTTAATTTTGTCATGTAGGGTCCTCGTCATGTTTACAATGTTAGACCTCTCATGGCCAGCATGCAAAAGGAAATATGACCTTGGGAATGCCTTTACATGCCATGAGGTTAAGCTATTTGATCTCTAGAACAAGTCCCAAGGCAAGTTCTGTTACCTGATTTTGTGGACGAGTAAACACATGTTAAATAATTTGTCTAAAACTTCAAGGGAGGTAAGTGTCAGGGAATGATTTCTGGAGTGGGTGTGGTTAATCCAAGTTCTGGAGGAGGTGAGGAATTTCAATCATCCCACAGAAAAGGAAGGGAATTCCCTGTATTAGTTTTGGCAAAGCCAGACATCTGAATGGGAACAAAGATGACTTAAGTTGTGACTCTTCTTCTAATCTTTATGTTGTGGGTCATGCGAACTTGGGCAAATCCATATTTATTTCTCTAGTTCATAGTGGTTCTGGGAAGATAAAATGAAACAATTTTTGTAAAGCAGCTATGACAATGCCTAGAATATAGGAGACACTTAAAATGTGTAGTCACCATCACCACTATCATTGTTAAAACTACTGTCACCAGCACTGTCATTATCTTTAGCACTAATATCTGCTTTGCTCAGAAAAATGATAAAGGTCATTAAAATGTTGTACTTCATTTATCACAGTGGAGCTACAAATGTTAATTTGCCCCTACTGAATCCAAGGTAACTGCTGCAGTCCTGAGGTCCTGAATCCAAGGTAACACTGAGTCCTGACTCTGGGTGCTCCAGAGTCCCAACCTTCAGAGAACTGAAAGGTGACTTACAATGGAAAAGCACAGACATTTCACCAATTTCTCAAGGCAATGAGGTTTACATTTCCAAAAGCTAGCTATATTTGATTACTCAAACACTGACTGCATGTGCAATAAGAGGATTAAGATCTCCGGCAGTATGTGTTATCGAAGGCCGGGGCATCCAGCCTGTTAGAATAGCCAGGAAAGCCTCTGCTTGCAACTCCAGTATCCCTTACAGATGCCAGCACATGTCCAGGCTGCTCTACTTGTGATTCAGATCCCTGATGATGATGATTCAAATAGTTGGACCCCTGCTACTCATATGGGAGACCCAGATGGAGTTCCTGGCTCCTGGCTTCAGCCTGGCCCAACCATGACTACTGTGGCATCTTGGAAATGAACCAGCTCTTGCGGGGGGTATGGGTGTGTTTCTTTCTCTGTAAGTTTGAATTTCAAAATAAATCGATCAGAGATTTATGAATATGAAGGAAATAGTAAAGATCTAAACTTCTATTCATGCCTAACTGAGAAGAGAGCACCCATTTGCAACTGTATATAAAGTTCTCGTATTTATCTAAATATATTTGGTCTTACTAAGCCACACAAGATATAGGAATTGAGACAAAGACACTGCTTAACGTTTATGACTGGTTTTGCCAGCAGAAATATATGAGCTGTATTAGTTTTATAAACACTTCTGAGAGCTCAACCCCTAAGGAACACAGCTGCTGCAAATCTGGTGGTTTCCAAGCAGCAATCATGATGTTGATAAAAAATCACCACAGCCTGTCAGCATAATTTTATTGCCATCAAGATTAGACTACCATCAGCCCATTCTCTTACGGACTCCATTATTAACTGCTGCATCAAAGGAGAATCCTGGAAATCTGGAAAAGACTGATGGCCACCATCAAAACTGCTCTCTCCAACAGCCATTCTCTCAGGTTCGGACACTTTTCCTACACATCTACTTAACACTTGTGATACAGACAAAACTGCTTCAACTTCATCCCAATTCATTATTCCAAATGTTCTCTGAGGAACATGGTATGTGACATGCGTGGGACTTAGGAATACGAAAGATCACTACTTCTCAGTATAAGTGTCTTTTTATGGGGAATATGAAATCTTATTCCTGTACCTTAAAATATGTGAATGAGAAGGACTATTTACACAAGTATTGCAACAGGGATGCCTACACACCCATCCAACACTTGGAATAGATCACACTCTGTCCAGTTTCAAGGTTTAAGTAAGGGCCTTTCTTCATCAACCCTCCCGCCCCGTTCCACCTTCCCTATGCATCCAGAGGCCCACGAGGGACAAGAGAGAATCCTCGATCATTGAGAAGTCATTTTCATTGGCTGCGGCATTACTCCCAGTAGAATTGATGGAAGACATGTCCTGGACACAGGGAGAATGATGACTGATTAGACGGAGCTCGTAATGCACCGTTGAAGCTAGCTTCACCAATTGCTTTTATATCCAATCATCACGTACCCATGCAGTTATACTTCCTTACCTGGTCCAGGACGGGTTTTGAACATTTAGATGGCAGTTTTCAGGCAGGTAATCAGCTCCCCTACAACCAATCCTGAGTAGCCAACCTTTGCCAAATTTCTGTAATGCAGTTAAGGTACCGAAGTGACATTTCTGAACGTGGACTTGGGAAGGAAGGCAAACAAAAGGCTCTCGTGAACCCGCATGGAGCAGTGGCTCCAGTGCACTGCTCTCACAAGGCCTTCGCTTTTTCTAGCTCTAGCACTCTCCTAAGTATGGTACGCAGATGTCGAGATCTCTCAGTCTTGGGGATTCTCCCTTTTTCTTCCTGAGCTTATTTTTCTAAAAATCAAAGTTCTTGTTGTGCTTCTAAGTTCTTAATAATAGGCCTGAGAGGTACATTTTGAACAAGTCAAGGAACCTTTGGAAATACATTCAAAAACCTGGCAACTTCTTCTATAAGAATAGAGATAATTCATCCCCAGAAACCTAATAATCGTTTTCCTTTCACTTGGAGAACAAAAATATTTTCACTCTTCAGAACGTATCACTGTCTCCCAAAATGAAACCATAAAGATTTCCCTAAACTCACACATTCAGACATACACACACAGAAAAGGAAAAAATAAAAACACAACTGGAATTTTTAAAACAAAAGTGTCTCCCATAAGACTTAATAGATACATTAGGAGGAGCGATTTCTAGCATTAAGACAGTCAAATATGCTGCTAGAAGATAATATATTTTAAATTGTACCATGCAAACCTGCATTTTTATTTGATATGAGTTTTTCACTTCCTAACACAGTCATGTTGAAGTCCTCCCCATAATTCTGAATCCATTTCTCCCTCCAATTCTATCCATTTTTTATATGTAAAACTGTATGTCAAAAACATACAAATTTATGACTATGCTATCTTTCTGGTGGATTGGTTCCTATATCACTATAAATGTTTTTTAAATATCTCTAGTGGGGCAAACATTGCAGTACAGTGTATCAAGCTGCCTCCTAGTATACTTGCACTCAGAGTGGTTTAAGTCTCAGCTACACTGCTTTGATCCAGCTACCTGCTGATGCACCTCGGAAGGCAGCAGGTATGACCTGAGTGCCAGAGTCTGTTATCCATGTGGGAAACCTGGACAGAGTACTTGGCTCCTGGCTCTAGCCTGGCCCAGCCCTGGCCCTGGGTGTTGCAGACATTAAGGAATGAACTAGGGAATGAAATATTTCTCTCTCTCAGTGTGTAAGTGTGTGTGTGTGTGTTACTCACACTTGCAAATAATTAACCTTTAAAAAAAAATCTATTAGTGATTTACCTTAAGATACATTTTGTGGCCTTACATAGTAGCCTCGTGGTTAAAGCCCTCGCCTTGCATGTACCTGGATCCCATATGGGCACTGGCTCTAATCCCAGCAGCCCCACTTCCCATCCAGCTCCCTGCTTGTGGCCTGGGAAAGCAGTCAAGGACACCCAAAGCCTTGGGACCCTGCACCCGTGAGGAAGACCTGGAAGAGGCTTCAGGCACCTGGCTTCGAATCAGCTCAGCTCCAGCCATTGTGGTCTCTTGGGGAGTGAATCAATGGATGGAAGATCTTCCCCTCTCTCTTCCTCTATGTGTATCTGACTTTCAATGAAAATAAATAAATCTTTAAAAAAGATATATTTTGTGATATTACTATAGCTGTTCCAATTTTCCTTACACTCTTTTTGCTCCCAGCCTTTCTGCACTTAATTATGTCTTCTGTGAAAAACATATAGTTATATGTGTTTTTTAACCTGGAAATCCCAGTTTATTAGCCTAAATATGAAAGAACTTCAAGAAGTTTATGGAAGATATTCTGAATTCTTGATGCCTCCTTATAGTTTTGCCATTTACATTTTGGGCAACTACTGATGCATCTGGAACTAAATCTATTTTCGTGTTCTTTTCTCCAGCCTCCTATACCGGAGCTTAGTATATTTTAATCAATTCTACTCTTTATTAGCTTGCTAATTATACATGCTTTTATAATTCCTTTCATGTATTTCCTTGTAATAAAAACATGAACACTCAATCTCCTAGTCCATTATATAGATTTTTATTACTTCTAAGACTGCAAGAAATTTAAAATTACTCCCTGATTTCTATGCTAGTTTTATTTTAGTTATAAAAATATTTTTAAACTCTATATCACATTCTTGTTTTGTCTTATATAGTCAACACTTACTTAAAAACAAATTTAAGCTTTCTTTAGCTCTTAGTTTCTGCATTCTCCTTTGGTCATCTGCAATGAGTTCACTTCTATTCTGTTATCTCAGTTGGTATTCTTTTTACCATGAGTCAATATCTGACTCTCCTACCACACAATACTTTTTTTTCACTTTTATTTTTACGTTTTAATCATTAGCTATTATATTTTTGCATGTATGATAATTGGTAATGGAGATGCATTGCGTCAGCAAAACTTATAGCAATGATTATCTGAATGGCATCCTCACATGCTCTGGATTCAATTTTGTATCTAACAAGTACAGAAAGGGAGGTCACGGTGCAGTCTTGCACTCCTGTTTTAGGAATGGCCTTTAGGAATGGGAGGGACTTCACTAGGTTTTATTGCTTGCAAATAATTCCACTTATCTCCAGAAGGGCCAGTAGGTACTTACGGCACAAGATTGAAAGAGGGCCTCCTAAAATTCTGACACCACATTCTGCTATTGGCTCTACTAGCAACAGAAAGTTCTGGCATTTACCAGACATCTATTCGTGAAACATTCTGAATTTCAAATTTTGCTTCATATCCCCAGAAGACTGCCTGAGCTCCACGTAGCTTCTCAGCATCTTCGCCTTGCATTACTAATCACCCACAAGCCCTAGAGGATCCATGAAATGTCGATAACGGGCTTCTCTCTCAATCCTTTCCTATTAGGTTCTTTAAGCCACCATTTGCTTTGATCTCACTCCTACTTCCAAACAGCTACACTTAATTTTTCTCTTATGGTTATTCTCTGTAGGGTGGCCGGTCTGACAAAAGCTAAGGTACCCCAGTCAGAAATGGAAAAACCTTTTATTTTCCTGAATGTATGATAGTGAAAAAAGATTTCCCATTTTCCTCATGTTGGAAATATTCTTTGTGCTTCTTAAGTTATCACAAAGAATCTTCGTTTTCTTTTGCCCTTGTTTCAATGTTAGCACTCCTCAGGATTTCTGTTTGAGCAAGCTAACCCTACACTGTCTTAAATATTATCCAAAATGCTGCCTACATTCTGATGAATTCCAAGTTTGTATCTCTATTCCAGAACATTCCTCTGGGCTTCAAATTCATACTTTGAACACTTCATTGAACAACTCTTGAGTTGTTGTCTAGAATTCTAGAACTTGGCACACCACATATTGATATCATCTTTTTCTCACTAATATTAATGTATTTTTCTGCCTCTTTTCACTATATTAATATAGCAGCTTATCCTGGGACCCCATCTTAAGCTATGTACTTCAGAAATTTATCTTATATTTTCTACCTTAGATTTCACGTAACTTTATCATCGAGTCATATATATGCTGACTATGTGTATGTGTGTAAACTGCCACAACTTTTCTGACAAAATATATCTCTATGAAAACTTATCAGGCCTTCACAGATATAATAGCTAATGACTAAAAAGTAGAACTTTCATCCACCTCTCCTTTCCATTTCTCTCCACAAATGCCATTACCTCTCTCTGCAAATGCCACTACAACCAAGGGTAGGCCAGGCTGAGACTAGGATCCAGGAGCTCCACCATAGGGGCAGCAAGGAAATAAACACTTGAACCACAACATGCTCTCTCCCAGGATGTACATTAGCAGGAAGTTGCCATCACTGCTGCCACCCAGGGTCTGCATTAGTAGGTAGCTAAACTCAGCAGCCAGCTGTGGCCAAATCTGCCAGTCCACTGTGGGATGCTGACCTCTTCACTCTGTGTCTTATCTAGACCACTCTGCATGTGGTAACTTTCATTAATGCATGTTTGAATACCTACACACGTAGCTGGGAGATGATGACAGGCGACTACTGTGTCCTTGCTCAATTCAAAGTTTCCAGCAGGTACAAGACTCTTCTAGCAGAAGCTACCAGAATCAAGTGGGCAATCCTCTTTTGTCATTGGGAACAGCTGCTTACTACTCTTGAGTCACTCATTTCAAGGAAGGCATGCTTTTGAATAACTACTATGTGTTAGTCCTTGACCAACAGCCATGACAGGAGACTTCAGTTGCTGCCCAAGCATCACACTACATCTGCAGCAACAGCAGCCAAGCAAGAACCTCTCTAAGTAGCTTTTACACAAACATTTCAATCTGTCACGCTCCCTTCCATGGGTGAAGGAACTGTAAGTGAAGTCTTTGGCTCTTGGAGAGTTATGGCACAATTCTTGGCTCACCTTGATAAATATTGATCTTGTATAAATTACTCAGGAGAGGCAGACGATGGTTCTCTGGGCAACACACACAACCCCCCACTCCCCTTGATGCAGACATAAATCATTTATGAATAGAGTCCCACATGCTCTATGAATAAGTCCCTTGGATTCCAAGATGACTGATACTCAAGTACTTTTCTCATTGCAGCACAGACCTAAATTGAAGCAAGCAGTCAGACTACATGGAGTTACAATGTCCTTTTGTTCGGAGGGAGGTGAGAGATGCATAATAGGCTTTCAAGGGTAAACACGGCGTGTTTCAAAATAAACACTGTTAAACACGACTGCACATTTGCACCTTTAATAAAGCTGAGGGCAGGGGGACAGCTCTTTAGAAACTTCTCATGTCATGCTCATTCCATTTTCAGTTGCCGTCACGGGTGGAGAGGGGAGGCTTGCTGTGTGGATGTGTGTGAAACGGTGGAGAATTCGTTTTCTTTGACAACAGTTGAATTGAGCTTTTGGTTTCATCTAAATGTTGTGGAAAGCACAATAAAGTCTGTGTGTGTGGTGAGGAGTCATTAAAATAAAGAAGCCAAGGGCAGCAGACATGGGCTTTGAGACTCTTGTGGGCAGATTAATAATGAAAGTGTTTAACCTCCGGGGACCATCACTGACAGGACGCGAGGGGCGATAAAAAGACAGACGGACAAACAGCTTGTGTTCTCTTGAGAGAGCTGGAATTTGTCACGAGCTCACACAAAGGCTCAAAACACGGGAGCTCCGTGGGAGCCAAGAGAGAACAGGGCTTTTACACTTTTAAGGATCTCTGTGCTTTCTCCTCCCTCTTTATGTTTGTCTTTTTAATTCTTTTTGTGTCTTATGCATTCTTGTTGGTTTCTTTCACAATTGCAGAAACTCACAGAAATTCCATTTTTAGGAATTGATCAGCAGTAAATAATTAGAACTCAGACACAAATATTTAACAATTATATTATAGGACTATATATTTTTTAAAAATGCAAAGCCACTTAATCACACAATAGGGGATTAAACAAATTATGACACCTTGCTCTAAAGAAGAAAAATGTAACAGCTAGGGGTCAGGAGCCAGATCTAAAAATATTAGATAGAAGGCTGCCAAATGGATTAAGCTTACAAAACAACTTTTAGAGTGTGATTCCATTTAAACCAAATAAAACAAAACCACAATATCCTGTACAGAAACACAGATACAGCTTGTGATGGTTATGTCCTGGGAAATTAAACAAGAATAAATTTTCACTTCTTATATGATGGAACTGATCAATTTCTTCTACTGTAAGGAACTGATTTTTATAGCACAGCAGGCTATAATTTTTGCTAATTGAAATTTTTTAAACTGATTTTATCTTTCAAATCCAAGCTTAAATGTTATCTTAAGCAGTCAGGAACTCCCTCGTCTCTGATACAGAGTAAGCTTTTTTAGAAAAGATTATTTATTCTTATTTCAAAGTCAGATATACAGAGAGGAGGACAGAGAGAAAGATCTTCCATCTGATGATTCATTCCCCAAGTGACCACAACAGCTGGAGCTGAGCCAATCCAAAGCCAGGAGCCAGGAGCTCTTCCAGGTCTCCCATGCGGGTACAGGGTCAGAAGGCTTTGGGCCATCCTCAACTGTTTTCCCAGGCCATAAGCAGGGAGCTGGATGGGAAGAGGGGCTATCAGGATTAGAACCGGCAACCATATGGGATCCCGGTGCGTGCAAGGCGAGGACCTTAACCACTACACTATCCTGCAGGGCCCCCAGAGTAAACTTTAACACGTTTGCAACACCTGCTGCATAATGGTGTAATATTATAGTAAGAGCACTTGATTTGTAATGAGGAGGCTTACGTTCAGATTCAACTCTGCCCCTTTTGATGTTATCACTTCTAATGCAAATTTTTCTTTCTGCAGAATGGGGAAAAAATACAATGCTCCACAGGCTTGTTGAGAGTTGTAACACCAGAGGTATTAATATACACATGGGTGCTTTAATCATGCATCCCTCAACACTTTCACACCCATGAGAGCAAGGCCTACTGCTCTTACGAATTTATTCAATAGCTAGAGCACAGACAACTATTGCATGTCAGGCATTGTGTAAGCGCTAAACAAATAACAATGAGCAAGGAAAACAGCCTTAATTAAATGAAGAGATCACACGAACAAAACCAAGTAATTTTGCACCAGTGATGTAAGTGGCTGGAAGATCATGAAAGTTTCTGTAGGAAACTCAGACTCTAGCAGAGTCTGAAAGGATGAACAAACTCATCAAGCGAAGACAAGGAGAGAACTGGAAGAGGATGTTGCATAGAGAGGAAACGTACAAGCAAGAACCACTACAAGCATTAACTGGGTTCAATATGGTTGGAGCCTTGAGGGATGAGGAGAGGCAGGCAAAATTGGAAGCTTCATACCTCCTAATTTTTCCATGCCTTGCTGGCCCTCCAGAAAAACACAGCAGGGGCTCCCAATACCACAGAAGTTTAGAATTTAAATGTCTCCCCAACAACCCAAAATCAGCAGATGCTGAAAAGTAACAGTCTGAAGTTCAAAGATGCAGCATCATCTTAGCCCAGAGCTTAGCTCCAGCAGGCTCCCAAGTCCCCGAGTCCATCTGACCTCCGTCAGAGTTAGGACCCAGGACAAAAAGCATGTTCTAAGCTGGGAGAACCAGAGGACTGGAAGGTTGGAGTTGGGGTTAGGGTGAAGGGATGGTGAGATGCATTTTGTTTCCACTGGGAGATATGCTGGGGAAATCAGATACATCAACTCAGCCACACCCTTGATGCAAAGAGACTGGGCTGTTAAGAGTCAGGAGTCAGAGACACGGGATATATATATATATATACAGCATCCCAATCCCAGCAACTTTAAACAAAGAAGCTTCTGACTCATATGGAAATTTCTGACATTAAGGCAGATACCTAATAAACACATATATACATATATTCTCATAGACAGGCAGACCAGAAAGTGAAGATGTGTTATAGTACGCACCTTTACTGCTGAATAAAAGGACTCCCACTGAAACTGTTAAATACACATTGACAATATGATACTAGATTTTCCACCTTTGCCTAATAGCTAAAATGCCATGATACACTTAAATAGCAGAATGCTGGACTTGGATTGTTGCTGAAGGACTATACTGTTGTAATGATATAGGGGAAAACGCTGGGTGGGGGAGAGGAATGGGGAGAGCTGAGGGAGCTAGAGAGGGGAATCCCTATACCCACAACATCGCATCATGGAAAGCCATAAACATTTTTTCTTTACATAAAAGCAAATACAGAGAGAGAAGACAGAGAGGGAGATGACCAAATCTGTGATTGGATATTATAGATATCTATAATGAAAAAGGTTTACTGCATTTGAGCAAGCAACATAATAAAAAGGCTGAGTGTCATAGAATTGCAGCCTCAGTGGGCTTTTGCATTCACCATGTGACCAGTTTCATTTCATGAAGGAGGAAACTAGGAGCAAGGGATGGTGGACTCCAGCTGTTCATCAAATTGAGACTTGCATAAAGTGACTCAACAAGTGCCTCCAGACTGCTCCCAGTGCTCCACCCAAGAGATGGGCTGATGGTGGAGCTCTTTTCCCGGATGTAGAGAGAGATCACTATCCTATCTCTAAAGAACATCACCTGTGAAGCGTGAAGAAAGGGGCTCAGGAAACCCTCCCAGCACACAGCCCTGAACAAAGAATCATTTTTGCAGGAACAGGGAAGATCGCACTGTAGAGTCACCAGGCCACACAAACTGTAGGTAAACCAGCTCGGGCAAGATGGGGATTGGTCAGAAAGCACCCACAGTCTCTCCGGAGTTAGAGATGACCTGGTTAGGACATAAACTGTCCTCACATGGATCTCATACCCAAGCAAAAAGGAAACTGGAAAATGAGAGGAATTCCTTTCTCAGGACACCACAAACAACTCAATAGTGCATTGTGCATTCAAGCTTCTCAGAATTTCTCTACAGGAAAGGGAAGAAATACTGTTGTGGCTGTTAACCACATAATTTAGATTTGTAAAGAAAGAAATGATGATTATATGCAAGGTAGATAAGTGGACCAAGCAAAAGTGGGTGAGCATGCCTCTTGTATTTGCTAATTAACAATTTTACTTAATTTCCACAACATGGTGTGGATATGATTTCCTCTATTTTATGGATATGAAAGCTTGAACTTTGAAGAGATTAAGTGACTTTTCCAGGGACACAAAGCCAGCCCCGGATTCAGGGCTTCATTCCCATCCGACATCCAAGGCCAGTGTCTCTTTTATTATGTGACATTTTCTCCCAGAAACTCTGAGAAAATTCTGTGGCAGCTGGACATTAATAACAAGTAAAGCAATCCAAAGACATTGGAATATGTATAATTCCATGACTGAAGATGAAAAAATTGTAGTTTACAAAGTATAGCTAACTGTTCCTTAATATGTTGCATAGAAACCAACAGAGAAAAGTAAAGCAATGAACACTACATACCCTGTGACCCAGATTTCACTATATTTTGCTTCCTTTGCTTTCTTAAAATGACTGCCTTTAAGATTTATTTATTTTTATTGCAATGTCAGATGTACAGAGAGGAGGAGAGACACAGAGGAAGATCTCCTGTCCGTTGATTCACTCCACGTGACCACAACGGTCACTTTGCCTAAGCCAATCTGAAGCCAGAAGCTTCTTCCGGGTCTCCCACACAGGTGCAGGGTCAAAAGGTTTTGGGCCTTCCTGGACTATTTTCCCAAGCCACAAGCAGGGAGCTGGATGGGAAGTTGAGCAGCTGGGATTAGAACCAATGCCCATATGGGATCCTGTCATGTTCAAGGCGAGGACTTTGGCCAGGCCCCAAGATGACTACTTTTTAAAAAGCAAAATTCTGGGCCCAGTGTGTTAGCCTAGTGGCTAAAATTCTCACCTTAGATACACTGGCATCCCATATGGGTACCAGTTTGTGTCCCAGCAGCTCCATTTACCTTTTAACCTTCTACTTGTGGTCTGGGAAAACAGTAGAGGACTGCCAGTCTTGGGACCTTGCTCCTACATGGGAGACCTAGAAGAAGCTCTTGGTTCCTGGCTTCAGATCGACTCAGCTCTGGCTGTTGTGGCCACCTGGAGAGCGAACCAGTGGATGAAAGTTCTTGCTCTCTCTCTCTCCTCTCTGTAAAATCTGCCTTTCCAAAAACATTAATAATAAATTTTAAAAAGCAAAATTCTGACTATATAATCAATAGCAATTATAAGAAGTCTTCACGTAATTATAAAAATGTATGCATATATAATTTTAAATAATTATATAAATCGTGATCCATAAATTCTGTAACCAAGTACATTTATTTAGCTCTATATAGCCAAGACCGAGCTTGATTCCAGGCAGAGCTGGCCCTTGATGTGTCTTTCCTGAATAAATGGATAGCATAATTCCAGTGAGTAAAACTAAAGTTTAGCTAAAGAAACTAAAACACTTTGATAAATTAAAAATAAAGGAGTGTGTGCTTGCAAACTCTATGTGTGTGTTGGCTTTCCCAAGTCCTATGGATAATTAAATTCCAAAGATCCCAAGATGTAACACGATGGTACCAGAAATACTGCAACCTAACATAATCATGTTACCTAGTGGGTGGGCTCAGTGAGCGGTCTCTAAGCCATCAGGGGTTTGTCTCCCAAGAGATTTGGTTACAGAAGCCGAGCTGGACCTAGCAGCTCCGTTGCCTAGGTGACTGTGCTACCCTTCCTCCACACACGTTCCTTCCCTCCCATCAGATGCTAAATCAGTGGGTCACCCAAACTTGACCTACAGGGAAAAAACTTGAGCTGAAAAGGCCTTCTGCCTTTGTGTCCTGTCTTGGGTGTTTATTATAGCAACAAAGCACTGATCGATACAGCGTACCATAAGCAGAAATGACCACAGTTCAACAGGGATCAATAGACTAGAGGGCTGTTGGTTTGGTAAACACAGAATCCAGTCCACATGCAGAGAAAGTGATGACACCGAGGGAGGAAAAACCAGGAGGGGAGAACTGTTAGGAGTTTCATCAAGGAGCTACCTACCACATACACAAAGATGTGGGAAGAGCATTCTGGATGCTGGGAAGAGTGAGTGCCAAAATCATGTGGGTATCTGAGGAACAGAGAGAGGGCTGAAGCAAAGATGTAGAGCTTAGAGTAGGCAGGGGCCCGGCACAAGATAGATCACGTAGAAATTTTTAGATCTCATAGTGTGAAATTGAGAATGTGTGTGAAGAAAATCCCTTGGATACATCGAAACTATTTGCTATAACTATGATGATTTCTATGGAGAAGCCAGCAATTCCACTTCAGTTTCTCTAAATCATTTTGCCACTTAACATTTCAACCCACAAGTTAGTGATCTATAAAGAGATGATGCAAAGTCATATTTTTAAAGGTTTAAGCTCCTACCACATTAAAGATGAAGGACTAGTTGGCGTTACTATTGTTCATGGCAATCAACTGGAGTTTTTCACTTCTACGTCAGACAATGTCAAGGGAAATAAGAAGCTGGGATGGACAACAAGGAAGTGGACATGACTGACAGTGCTTGCACAGTCACAGGGAAAGGTCTCTCGGAACCCACGGATACTCATGGACTGCAAGGGAGGCAATGCCTTCCTAGTGGAGAACAAACACACTGAACTGTTGATTTCTTCTCCCCAGTTATCTGGGTCAGTTAATCCCAGCACACAGCTGCCAGCTGAACTCTTCCTGGCCAAGCTGTTCTGCTTTGAAATCCTCCCCCAGGCCACCTCGCCCCATGATGTCAGCCAGGGTGAGTGCCCTGCCAGCCCTCCCTCTCTCACAAGATGATGTGCAAGGGGAAATGCGTGCTGTCTTGTTCAGGAAACATCTGGCTGATCCGCCAGTCCTCAAGCGGGTCACTGGCTATTTTATAAGTTAGTGCAACAGAATAGGATGGGAAGACGGCGAGCTTTAGTGATTACTCAAACTTGCCATCAAGTTACAAACTGAAACGAGATGTGAGGAAACAGCCTCCCTAGCAGGCATTCTCCAGGGAGCGGGGACCATCGGACACAGCCACATTTCCTAACTTGTAATGGAAAACGAATGCTGTTTACAAGAGCTTAAAGTAGCTGAAATGGGAATGTGAGCCAAACTGTGCTGTGCAAAGTGAACACCTACTTGGCAGCTTTCAGCAATTCCGTAATTATTCAATACCAGACCTGAAACATGGGCTCCTCCTGAAGAATATATCGTTCACTGTCCCTTGGAAACATGAAGCACCACATTCACTGGGAAGCAGGATTCAGGACTAACAAACCCATCTGGCCCCTACAAGTTGTCTGACACAAAACAGAAGTTGCTGTATATTCTGCAGAGTTTTCTAAGTGCTGTTTCTGTCTTGCTTGGTTTCCACTGATTTTTTATCAGGTCAGGAACTACCAGAGAGGAATGTGGTAATACAGATAAGAGCAAACAAATTCGGTGTTATTTCTCTGTCTCTCCTGCCCATGATATCTGTCTCGGGGGGGAATGCGGGTTTTCTTAACCTTCAGGATTGTGGCTTGCAAATGAAAGGATCTTCTCTTCTAGCCCTGTTTGGCTATTAGCCTCTTTCCCCTCCCCTAGCTAAATCAATCATGCCTTTCTGGGGTTAGACTTTAAACGGCTAGCCTCAGTAAGTCCTACGAAGCTGTTGAATCAGAAAGAAAAATCAGCAAAGCAAGAACGCAAGAACAAAAGGGGGAAGAAAGAGAAAGAAAGGCAATGAAACAAAAATACCACTTAAAAATAAAGCAATTGTGCCTTTAAAAAATTCTAATATTCCATCATTTCTCAGTGTTCATTCTTTAGACGGAATTAGGTAACATACAGGATCACAACTAAATTTTTTTTTTTAATCTGTATTTCTGGCTATGGGCAAACTAAGACTGAGTTTGAACAGTCAAACTGGAGATGTTGCTGTTGCACTCACTCAGTTACTCCTTCAAAGGTAGTTTATTATGGCCTAGCAGACCAGGCTGCTGCCTGGCATCCCACACAAGCACCAATAGGCAAACCAGCTACTCCACTCAAAATCCAGCTCCCTGCTAGTGGCCTTGGATAAGCAATGGAAGATGATCCAAGTGCCTGGGCCCCTCTACGTATGGAAGGCCAGGAAGAAACCCCGGCTCCTAGCCTTGGTCCTGGCCATTGTGACCATATGGGGAGAGAACTAGGGGATGAAAAATTCTCCCTCCCCACTTTTGTAACTCTTTTAAATAAATCAGTCTTTCAAAAATAGCTTACATTATATTTGTATCCTGTGTATTATGGAGGATATAATCAAGAAAAAGGCAAAGTTCTACACTCTCCTGGAGCCCATGTCAATGAACAAAGACACTACCATGACTACCATGTGCTACGCAGACAGAGTAATGAAACAGCAGAAAGCTCTTTCCCTATTTCCTGGTGACTTCGCCTGCAGGGACTCGGAGAGAAGGTGACATTTGAATAATAGTTTACGTAATTTGAAGATTCAGACCTGCTCTAGTCACAAATTCGAATCACCTGCCTGGAATAGGCACCGGAGATTCCTGTTGTGATAAGAACAGGTTTGAGATTACAGTCCAAGCTGCACCTGTAGTTAGCTTCCACCTGCCTCCGCCCTCCAGCGGTACATTCAATTACCACTCACCTCTCTCCTCCACCTGTGACACCCGCCTCACCCAATCTCCTCTCATAACAAATGTGGTGGCCCCACAACTTCTTTTCTGGTCATGGACAGCCAACCTCCAATGTGTGATGCCACTGGCAATGGAAGCTCATCTGAGTAAATCCACTGTTGACCCCTCATCATGCCACTTCCTGTATCTCCAGGCCTTGAGATACGGCTCACCTGTGTGAGAGCAGGTGACCATCGCCGGACAGGGCAGCTCCCTGGTGCCACCCAGAAGGCCCCTAGTCACAGATGTACAGGACCTGTCACCTTACGGATGATGAATACGTGTTTCTGTGTTCTGTCTCTGGTGCTTGGGAAGCGGCTTGTCCAAGCAGAGACAACTGAGGATTCTGGTCACAGGCAACACTCTGGTGACCAGGAAGTCCTCCATGAGCGGATGCCCAATTCCTGCTGCCCTCAGGAGTGAGCACTCACTCCAGCCCTTCTAAGCAGGCGCACCTGGGACCTAAAAAAAAGAAAGTTGAACGTCTCTTGTCCGTAGCCTTCGTGGCTGACCGCCCACTTGGAATGGCTGAAAGGGCTGACACTTTATGGGCAAATTCTGTCTCTTTCTTCCGAATCTGGATTTGACAGAGGCAATTTAAAAAAATGCATCTCCAATCCAGGTTCTTGCCTCACACAGAAGTCAAAATACTAAAAAGGGACTATTAACATGTGCAAATAGGAACGCAATTGATTTAACAGTGAGAAAAATAAAAACATTCACGTGTGAGTGTGGACCAGCCCAGAGAAATACCGAAAACGAATGGGCCACAGTGAGAGGAAAACGCCGCGCGAAAAACCGCAGAAAACGGAAAAGCTAGCAAATCTGAAAACGGTACCTTTAAACGAGCAGGGGAGTACGGCAGAGGCCGGCCGGTGGTCATCCATGGGAGAGTTGAGGAAAGCCCTCCGAACGCACCCCGCAGACGGAAAGAGAACACGAGAACGCGCCCACCTCCCAGCGCTTTTATAAGGAAATGGGTAGGCTCTGAGCATGCGCCCTGGCCCTGATGGGACAAGTGCATCCTGGGAAAGTGGGCGTACCTGTCGACCAACAGTTAAAGAGACAGGGTAATGCTGCCAGCATGCAAGTCATCTCCATTTTAGCTAGCTACCTAGTTATACTATATCAGATTGGCTACGCAGTTCCAGTGACCTTTCCTCTTCACGGGGAAGCACTGGGCATTCTCTCAGCCACGGAAGTGCTGAAGGTACCCTTCAGAGGGCAGATTGCTCCTGTTGAAGAAGACACTTGTTTAAATGGAGTCTCTCCCTTTCAGGGACTGCCCCCAAAAGGGCTTGTACTGGTCAACTGCTAGCTGGGCTCTTTTCCTCCCTTATGTCAGGCATTTCAAAGACTAGGACGGCCACCTTATGCATACTAAAGAGTTGGAGGGAAAGGAGGAAGCCGCTCTGGCTAAGCGGGAAAGCCGCCGCTTGAGGCGCCAGAGTCCCGTGTGGGCACCAGTTCCAGCCCAGGCAGCTCCACTTCCAACCCAGCTCCCTGCTGATGTGCCTGGGAAAGCAGCAGAGGATGGCCAAAGGTTTGGACCCCTGCACCCACGTAGGAGACCTGTTGCAGCCATTGAGGCCATGTGAGAAGTGAACCAGCAGATGAAAGAGCTCTATCTATAACTTTCAAATAAATAAATCTTTAAAAAACAGAGAAGGAATGCAAAAAAAAAGAAGAAGAAGAGGAAGAAGCAAGGAGCCAGGAGCTCTTCCAGGTCTCCCATGTGGGTGCAGGATCCCAAGGCTTTGGGCCGTCCTCGACTGCTTCCCCAGGCCACAAGCAGGGAGCTGAATGGCAAATGGGGCTGTTAGGATTAGAACCGGCAACCATATGGGATCCTGGGCGTGCAAGGCGAGGACTTTAACCACTACGCTATTGCACCGGGCCCATCCCTGATCTTTCTTACCAGCACAGGCAGCCAATAGAAGCCAGGCTGATTCACCTCCCCTTTAGGATGTACCCTAGGAGAACATATCACACCTTTCTTGTCCTGCGAACTCCCCCAAGGCCAGCCCTCCCCTGGGGCCAAAAGGGGCAGTTCAGTAAAATCCTTCAGAGACATTTTAAAACTGTGTATGTGGTTTTCTTGGTCAATTACTGATTTCTTAATTTTAGCCATGGCTCTTTTAAGTATTTTGTCATCCACCATTCTTACTTTTTCTAAATCCATCTACAGCCCAATTCATGGAGAAGAGGCTATGAAAGTCTTTGAATACTTATTTCTGACAGATAACAATTTCCAGAAATTTAAGGGAAAAATAAAAGCTGGGAAACCCATACAAGTGTTAACTGAGATCAAATGCAAATTAGCTACAGGAAACTAAATGAAGAAATGCAAATTATGAATTTCTATTTCTTTTATTTAAAATATTGTTGGCAGACCAGATCCATGACTCAGTAGCTAAATCCTCATCTTGCATGCACCAGAATCCCATATGGGCATTGGTTCATGTTTGGCTGCTCTACTTGCCTTCCACTTCCCTGTTTGTGAACTGGGAAAGCAGTACAGGGTGACCCAAAGTGTTGGAACCCTGCACCCATGTCAGAGTCCCAGGCGAAGCTCCTGGCTCCTGGCTTCAGATTGGCTCAGCTCTGACCATTGCAGCCTCTTGAGGAGTGGACCAGCGGGTGAAGATCTTTCTCTGTGAAAATCTGACTTTTCAATAGAAATAAAATAAATCTTTTTTTATAAAATTGTTGGTTTCTGCATTAAAATATTGCATCACCTATGATCACCTAAAAATTCTCCTGCAATTTCTATAATTTGCAGTGTTTTGGTAAAGTATAATTTGGCAAACAGAGATGGGAGTGTTTATCTCCAATACTTGATTCATCTAAAATTCAAAAACTCTTTGAGGGACAAATATAAATCTTTCTTGGATTGATTTTTAACTCTGAGAGTTTTCCAAAACTGAGAAATTTTGATGGGGCAAAGCCACTTTGGTTACTATGTTTAATGCAAACTGTCAATCATTCAGTTAAAATATACCTGCTTTTAGAGTATAACGGTTTACTGGTTTTAGGCTTGTTAACATTGACGTCCCTAATGGTTTGGGCACACATTTTCCATTTTGAGCTTTGTGTCTATTGCCAGAATATTAGAGCCAATCCAGCAAGATAGTGCTGGCATGGCACTGCGAGAGGATGACTCACACCTATAGAAAAGAAAAAAATAAGTTCAATAATATTCTTCAAGTAAAGTTAGCTGGAATACCACTTCTTCTAACTCCTCTGTTGCGAGAATGTGTCTAAGAAGGTTTTTGACACTGACTCTTGGCTAAGTGTGTCCTTGAGGGAGTTTGAAGATGACATTAACATTTGAATTGGTCGACTTTGTCAAGTTCTGTGTCTTGCCTGTCTCCTGTGTGAAGTCTCAATCCATTCAATTGAAAGTTTGACAAAAAGAGAGGCAAGAGAGAAGGGGAGGAGGGACAGAGACCCTCACCTTGTAACTCCTGCTGCCTGACTTCTTGGAGCTGAGACATCAGCCTTTTCTGGCCTTAGATTCAAACTTCTGCCTCTTGCATCTTCAGCGTGCTGACTTTTGGATTGACCTTCTCCTGTGTTCCCATCTCGCTTGCTTGCTTCAACTCTTTGAACTTTGCAGTCTTCATAATCACGTGGACCAGTTCCTAATTACACACACACACACACACACACACACACACACACACACACACACACACACTGGGTTCTCTGGAGAACCCAGATCATCAATACAGCAAGACTACCAAAATCAAGGATTGGAAATGAGCATTGTGCTAATCTGCAGCTCCAGATATCATTTAAATAGTAATACCACAAAACAGGTCTTTAAGAAACCTAATTGATTTCTTAGAAAAGATTGAGAGGGAGCCTTGCATTTTGTACAGAGATTTGATCAAACTTAGGGGACTTATTTCCCTCCTGAGCAAAAGGGATAGCCTGAATCAAGATAGGGGGGAAGACATAGACATGTATACTGGGCAGTAATTGCTACCGGTAGTTGACATTTCTCTATCTCTTGCTAAACAAAACTGAAAGGAGACTTTAGTTGCCCCAAGTGCTAGGCAGAGACCAAAAGTCAGAGGTCCCTAGATGAGGAGATATTTGAACTCATTACTGATCTTTTAGTCCAAAGGTATTCTTTCCTTTGAGCTCTTTTTTGGTTGTTTAGGCAAATATATGTATATATATATATGTATTTTTAAAATTTTTGTGGCTTAAGTAAGAAATTAATTTCTCGCTTCAACAGTTTCCAACAAATGCTATGTGTAATGCTCAAGGAGCAGTAATGCTGTTTTATTACCCTGAATCCTAAACTCTCACCTTGGACTCCTCGGTGATGGCTCTACTTCTCAGTTCTTTTTGGACAGGGGAGGGAACAAGGACCAGGCAAGTTGGTCCCTTTTCCCGTTCATCACCTGAGCGGTAGGTAGTGCATGAGATTCATGCTCACGAAAGAAAGGAGGAGATACAGAGATCATGCTTCAGATCACTCCTCACGTCCTTCGGAGCTGACCCATCGTTGTTCATATAAAACCCAAAATCCGTGCCTACTCTCTGGCTCCTTCATGGTCAGGCTACCCACTTCTCAGCCAGGTACGAAGTGCCCTTCCCCATGCCATCGCTCCAACAGTGCTTGCCTTCTATGGTGATTGGCTGTTCAGCTAGAGAGGATTAATGCAAATTGTTATTCTGTCTGGACCAGTTTTCATCCCTGACTTTCTCTCAGAGAGCTTCAACATGTTCTTTCCTTCCCCTCATAGTTGTTTTGCACTCCAGCATACAGCAGTCTCCATTGACCTCTTCCACAGCTTGATGACTCTGTCTGCCTCAGGATGCCAACGGTTCCTTGAACGCAGGCATTGAGCATTTCTCATTTATTGCAGGAGACCCCGTGCCTTTCCCACAGCCAGATGAACACATGCCTCTTGGGTATCACTACCAAGTGAACACATATCTCAACACCTTTAAATGCAATGTCCTGAATCAACTAGGTGGTGCTACCAGAAATGTAAAAACCAAATGGGCTCCTCTTGCTTTGTTCCTCCCAAATCCATCTGGGAAACAAGTGGTTTGAAGAGCAGGCATGATAGACAGGGAAGAGGTGGGGGTGGGGGACAGGAATTTCAGCCAGGGAGTCAAGCCAGGACTCTCACTGTGAAATGGGAACATATTCAAGGGGAATGACCCTCTGCTGAAATGCCTCAGTTCCAAGGTGGTCATTCATTTTGAATTTTTATGGAGTGTGAATAATTTCTCTGTAGAAAAAAAAAATTGATCCCAACCTAAGTTCAACCGGAATCATTAAATTTCTTTCTTCTTAAATTATTTTCATTGAAAAGGCAGATTTACAAATAGAAGAAGAAACAAAAGGAAAGATTTTTACCCATTAGTTCATGCCCTGTAAGGCTACAATGGCTAGAACTAAGCCAATCTGAAGCCAGGAGATTCTTGTGGGTCTCCCACATGGGTACAGGGACCCAAGACTTTGGGCCATTCTCCACTGCTTTTCCAGGTCACAAGAAGGGAGCTGGATGGGAAGTGGGGGCAGCTGGAACATGAACCAGCATCCATATGGGATCCCAATATCAGCAAGAAGAAAATTAGCCCATTGAGGCAGCACACCAGACCTGGGTCATTAAATTGCAACTGAAATCTCAACTGATACCAGTTGGACTCAGCACCTATTGCACAGTTCCATAACATTAAAATATAGACTGCAGTCATGCCAGCAAATCTGCCTTTCGAGAGGACAGTAGTACTTTTAGAGAAGATCAACCTGGGAGCCAGAACACCCCAAAATACAGACTTGAGAGAATAATTTATTTTGAGTAAATGCGATGAGGCTCTATTTCTGATCATGCTTGGTTTTGTTTCCAGGGTTTGTGGCATTTGGTCAGACTCAATTATTTAGTCAATGAGTTACCATTTGAGTACACCCTATATATTATCCTAGAGAGAATCAGCAACCTAAGCAAGTAACTATTTCTGTCTACAAAATGCTTCATTTCTATTCAGAGCAACAAGTATGGGGAAAGAAAGGGAAAAAAAAAACACAGAGGAATGACATACAACTTTGGAATTCCAAATGATACATCCAGTCCCTGTGAAAAGACCTGTGTTAATATTATATAGGACTCTCCTCTAATGTAAGTTAGTAGCCACAATGCTAAAAAGCCAGACCTTTGCCAGTTTTGGCAATCCATATGACATTCTTTCCCTGAGTGCCCTACCCAGAACTCAGTGTTGTTTGCTCTGAGTTCTTAAGAAATTACTGAATTCTTGGGCCTGGCACCGTGGCCTAGCAGCTAAAGTCCTCGCCTTGAATGCACCAAGATCCCATATGGGCGCCGATTCTAATCCCGGCAGCTCCACTTCCCATCCAGCTCCCTGCTTGTGGCCTGGGAAAGCAGTTGAGGATGGTCCAAAGCCATGGCACCTTGCACCCGTGTGGGAGACCTGGAGGAGTTTCCTGGCTCCTGGCTTCGGGTCGGTGCAGCACTGGCCATTGTTCTCACTTGGGGAGTGAATCATTGGATGGCAGATCTTCCTCTCGATCTCTCCTCCTCTCTGTATATCTGACTTTGCAGTAAAAAGAAAATAAATCTTTAAAAAAAGAAATTACTGAGTTCTCTTAAAGAAATGGTTTACACGATTCCATTTCATGTCAGCTCTCAGTTAAAATATTAAAATACTGCTTATATTTCAAAAAAATCTACATATATAACTTCCACTTGATTTCTATAACATGAAGTATTCAGACAGAGCTTATCTAAAATTAAATTCCAACTATATTACTTACATGTTAATACTAAATTTATGAAGCATTTACATTACTGCATAACTCTATCCCTATGATCACCTACAGGCATGGATGCATATATAAATTATGGACTAGTACAGGAGTTACTAGAAAGAAGTGCTTTTTAAATTTTTATATGAGCTTGGACAGACCCAGATCTACCAACTGCTGTGAGCAGTCCAATTATATAAATAAACTAAAGAACAGAGCTGAATTCTCATCCTATTTCACCATCTGTATCAATCCTTACCTGAAGCCACTGCCACCTGGCCCTGCATATAAATAAGCCCCAAATTCTTTTTGACATTCAAGTTTATGTTAGATCTGGAGACTCTTGTAAACAAGCAAACTTGCTGATTCCTTTTTACAAAGGAACAGGCGAGGAAGAAATCTGTCCACACAAAAAATACAAGTCATTCATTTATTCATCATGGGATATGTTTTTCTTTCTACAGATAAAACACAGGTTGAGGTCCCTAATTTCATCAAATCTTTTCCTCTGACTTTGCATCTTGAACTTCTACATGTGTCATTCAAAGTTCAGTATCATCATAAAATGATTAAGATTTATTCCCTGAGATCAGCAAGAATGTGCCTTTGGCCACCAAATATCACACACTACCAAAATTCAAGAGGACACACAAGTAATTGGTAGTCATTTAAGTGGTGGAAAAGGCAGACACAAAAGAATTCCTGAGGGGGGAAAAAGGCATAGAATCACTTAAGTCACTAATTAAATATTTCCTGGCTATGAGCTATTACCCCTTCAACATCCCCAACCTCCTAGAAGGGAATTTCTTATTGCAAAGAAAGACGCTCTATCATGAGGGTACACACCAGGCAGCTTTGCTTTTTGCCAGCAGCCAGAGCCATCTGGATGCCTCAGTTTCCAACAAAATGCAGCCTACAGAGATGTGGGCGGTTTTTGCCCAAGAGAAGAGGGTAAAGAGAAAAACCCAGTCAAGGATGATGAAGAGAATATGGTTAACGCATCGCGTATTCAGTCAAGCGGTGTTGCTTCTCAGGCAGATTGATAGCCCAAGAGCTATGAATCCCCTACAAGCAAGAACAAGGAAAGCCTTATGGGCTGCTCACTTCACACTTCATCAGCCCAACAATGCCACAGATGAAATAGCCTCTGCATGGACCTCCCAGTAGGGGCACAAGCATGGAAAGGAACTACAGCTTCCAGAACTCCTCCTAGGCTGGAAGAAATCCCATTCTGGGAAGGAGCCAGCTTGCTGGACATGGTCATTCTTAGATTCTGTTGTTGTGCCTCTACCCACTCACTCCCCTAAAATGACACAATGGAATGACTGTATTCTCTACTGAGGACTTCCCTTCTTAAAAATAAGCAAGCAAAGGTCTCCCTAATCTGTCCCATATTCAATTGTGGACTAAGGCAGGCAGCCAGCCAGCCAGCCAGCCAACCAACCGGCCAGTTGGGTGGAGGGTAGGGGTAGGAATGCTGGGTGACAATGGGAAAGGAAGCCTAGTGGGCAAGCCAGATGTCAGACACACACATGGTGGGACGAGGCACTGCGGGGTGTGCAAGCCTCGGAAGATGGAAACATAAAAGAACATTGAGCATCCGTGGGGTGTGGCACTTCCAGAGACGTCATTTCCATGGGCATTCAGTCGCAATTCTCTTTCTTAGGTTTTCTTGAGGTAGTTCTGACAGGCTTTGGCAAGGTCTTTCAGGAAGTTAGGAACTCCATTCTGCAAAGGAAAAGATACTGTCATTTTGTGTCCTCACAGCGGTCACTATGACTACTTGAGGATGTGACAAATAGTGAACAAAGATGACTTGAAGAAGAAAAGACAATAGAACCCCTGACCAGATTTCAACAGCATGTCCTCACAGAGAATGATGAAAGGCGTAACCAGGGCACAGGTGAGACTGGATGAGATGGCCTGCTGTTACAGAGCCTTGTCTTCTATCTTGGCTTTGGGTGATAAAAAGTGAAGACATTGATAATATTTCTTGAAAAGTTTTTTTTTAAAATGAAAGAAAAAAAAACACAGGAAATGGGATTGGACTCGGGGTACTAAATGCTTCCCTCAACAAACAAGAGAATGAATTTTCTTTCTAGAATTCGAAAATGTTAAGGATTTGGTGTCAATCTTTCCCAAACATTGTGTTAGAGAATACCACTCTAAGAGTAGGTAATATCCATCTTGTTTTTTTTTAAAAGGGGAAAAAAATGAATGACTTTCCCTAATAAGACAAGACAGTTAATAGCAGAATCAGGATTCTAAATCATGTCTGCCTGACTCCAAATTGTGTGTGTGTGTGTGTGTGTGTGTGTGTGTGTGTGTGTTTCCCCAAGGAATTGGTTGCATCTTCAAGTAGGCAGGGCGACACAAAGCAGGCTGAATGACCCTCTGAATGCTGGGTTCCTGGTCCATGGCTAGTGATCTGGGCTACTCTGAAGCTACCAGGGCAGAACCGTGACTTCCCTGAGCCTTGGGTACTTTAGGTTGTCCCTAAGTGTGTCATTTGGCCTTCCTCCTCCATGTGAAGATACGAGAGGAAGACGCACTTTTGTGCCTCCCGGGAGCAGGCTGTTGTCCAGAGGAGTGACCCCTCCACCAGGCCTCTGGGCATTGGCACGGAAGGGCAGTCATTTCAAATCAACAATTCTTTGTCTTTTGTCCAGCCTCTGTCCTGGATGTTAGCAAGCCCAGTCCCTAACCAAAGTCACCCAACCAAGCTCTTCATAAAAGAGTCTCATTATGCCTGAGACAATGCATCTCTTCAGCCTGCAGGCTAAGTCAACATTTATCAAAGACACGTTCCCCCTCCTGCCTCCTGGGAGCTCACCTTGGCCGCCCAGTTAATGAGCCAGGACGGAATTTGGCCACCCGGGTTATCGAAGTAATACATGAAAACTAGAGGGGGAAAGAAAGGACAATTCAGAAAGAGGAAAAACATGGCCAAGTTACAGCAACGAAACCCTCCGTACTTTATACTTTCACATTCAGGCCCAGAAAATATAGAGAGGTAGCATATAATTCAGCTAGATTTCTGTTTCCACTGACTTGCCCAATAGTATATTTACAAAAAAAAAGCCTTTTTTTTTTTTACTGTTTATTAAACAAATGGCAAATGCTAGACACCTGGATATTTAATTATACTGAATTGTCCTGGCAATCCTAAGCAATTGGTAAAGCTGACCTCATTTTATAAATGATGAAACAGAGCTATAAATGCTAAGTGACATATCCCAGGTAACAAATCTAACAAACATCTAAACCACAGCTCAGATGCTGCCTAGCATGCAAGCTACACTGCTTTTAATGTGGCAGTGGCCCCACACTCTGCTCTGTCCATGGTGTTCCTCTCTGCGGAAAGGAGCAGGTCCTCTGTCTCTGGGTTAAGCCAGAGCTGTGTCCTCTTACACAGACCTGCCAGGTAGCTAAACCTGAAGCAAATTTTCCAACTCCCTTGTGTACTTTTTTTGTGTTCTGATTTCATCTGGGCAATGCAAGAATCAGAAAAGAATCAAGCAGGTCAGAGCCAGCCATGGATGTCATACTCCAGCCAGCTTCGTGTGGGTGAACACAGCCTCTCCCCAGGTGTTTTTGTACCGGTGGCCATCCTCTGACCTCCAAGATAAGCTCTGTGCACCTGCTGCACTTCTCCATCAGCATGGCTCCTGTGCCCCAGCTTTACCTTTGCTCCCCTTCTTGCCGTCACTCTCAATCGCCAGGCTTTGCTTATACTGCTTCACGCGGATCACACCCGGCCTTTCAGCAAGCTGAGACACACAGGTGCTCTGGGCCAGGATCACGTGGATCTTCCGCCCTTCCACGTCCAGTTCTCGCCGCTGCCGGATGTACACGTACTGCATCACGAGTCAAGGTGTGATACCGAGGCCAGCATCTCAGGCAGAAGGAAGCTCTCTGAGCTGGAAACCAATGGACGTGATTCTCTACCTCCCCCTGGGCAGGTGCTGCCATCAGTGATCACGCACCTGCCCTTTTCCCCATCTGTACTGCAAGACTGGCTGTTCCTCAGAGCACCCAGTGTTCGTGTGTGTGAGCATGCCCTGAGGATGTGAATGACCTCTTGATGCTTTTAATTACACAAGAAAAGCATTTCTTCTTCCACCAAGAAGGTGCTAGGAGATGCAAGGTTTAGTCCCTTATCAGCTGTGTGATTCTTGGTGAGTTACACAGCCTCTCTGAGAGTCAGTTTCCCTAAGTAGGAAAACACAGTAATGTCACTCATTCAGCAGGCTTGGTGGTGTCAGCGATAAATACTTGGGCAGAAGAAATGCTTGACAGACCACAGTGTTATTCTTCTTTGCCCTACTTTCACCCAAAGTTCTAATTTATGGGACTTGGTATACAGTAGATGTCAACACAAATGCCTGACTACTTTGCATACAGGTCTTCTCTGAGCTTATACTGCCTGGCTCACCAAGAAAAACAAAGCCATTTCATCTCTTGTAAATATTCACAGAATAACCATGAAGTCCACAGCTCTATTGAAACCAGTCAGTGTTAATCAGAATGACTGTTCATTTGGCCATCAGAATGTAATAAGCATCATGTGCCTTTGCACCTATAGGAGATGACTTGAGACCTTGAAAAGACCCTGGGGTAGGAATCAATACCCTCATCTAACACATGACAAAATTGAGGCCCAGAAAGGCAAAGAAACTTGCCCAAGGTCACATAGTCAGCAGAAATGATAGAACCTGAATTTGATCCCAGATCGGACTCTAAAACCTACCCATCACATCGTAGCTAGATGGGGCTCAAATCTTGAAGGTGTTAAAGAGGCATTGAAAATCATGCTAGAAGCAGACAGAAGCCTAATGCAATTACAAGGTGCAACACGATTACATTTACTACAACACAAGGACAATGCCAGCCCCATGTCTATGTAACCCCTCCAGAGACCATGTAGACCCTCCCATCACTGCACCCCCACATGTGCAGGATATGACTCCACCCTCCCAGAACTGATGAGTGGAGTCCTCACATGGTTCAGGAAAGAGATGGCATTGTTCTAGCTCTGGCTTTCCCTTCTCCCAAGCTTTTTATTTCTCTCTCGCTTTTAACCCTCATTTTAACATGTCTCTTCTTCCTCCTCCTCTTTCTTCTCCTTCTCCATTGATTGTCCTTCTGCTTCTTCTTCTTTCTTAAGATTTACTTACTTTTATTTGAAAGGCAGAGGTAGAGGGAAGAAGGCAAGAAAGAGATCTTCTGTCCTCTGCTTCACTTTTCAAGTGGCTGCAACAGCCAGAGCTGGCCTGGTCTGAAGCCAGGAACCAGGAGCTTTTTCTAAGTGTCCCATCTGGGTGCAGGAGACCAAGCACTTGGGCCATTCTTCACTGCTTTTACAGGCCTTAAGGAGGGATTTGGATTGAAAGTGGAGCTGCTGGGACTTGAACCAGCACCTAGGTGGGATGTTGATACTGCAGGCAGAGGTTTAACCTGATATGCTGTGGCTCCAGTGCCTCACTTTTTTCTTATAGCCAGTACTGTCATTGTTCCACTCTCTCCACAGCTGACATGAGTTATCACCTGACACCTCAATGAGGAAACATTGCTTTGACATACAGATTAAAGATTAGTGGAATGGTTTTAAAGGATTGGCACTGCCATGAAGTCTACAAGTGGAGAAGTGCCAGTTCTCTGAGGCCCAGAGAAGGGAATGGCCTTTTTCCAAAGTCACAAAGCAAAATAGGGAATGTGTGTAGACTTAACCTGGGATCTTTAGCTTTAAAACTAATGTTCTTTCCTATTAAAGTCCCTTCTGTTCTCAAGAATAGCAACCTTACTGGAGAAATCTATACACAATGACATTTCAGTCCCTGACAGGCCTATAAGATGGTTACAGAGACAAACTCCAAATGCGTGGCCAGCATCGTGGTGCAGTGTGTAAAGCCATCACCTGTGACTCTGGCATCCCATATGGGTGTCAGTTAAAGTCCTGGCTGTTCCACCTCTGATCCAGTTCCCTGATAATATACCTGGGAAAGTGGCACAAGATGTCCCACATGGTTAGGTCCCTGCACCCATGTGGGAAATCCAGAAGCTCCTAGCTACTGACTTTGGCCCTGCCCTGGTTGTGGCAGCCATTTGGAGAGTTGAACCAGTGGGTGGAAGTTCTCTTTCTCTCTTCTGTAATTCCATCTTTCAAATAAATAAAATACATGTTTTTTTTTTAAAGGTTCTTATTGCTTAGTGCTAGTGCAGCCTTTATAGGATTGTTTAAGATTGCTGCGCACTTAAATAACAGACTGATGGAATCATCACTCCTTCTGAAGGACTATACTATTGTGACAATATGAGGAAAATCAGTTGGGAGATGTGATGTTTTTAGGAAGGAATCCAACTCTACAGAATTGCACCATAAAATTCAAAATAAAATTAAAAAAAAAAAGACTGCCATGCAACATGTTATTCATGTGTCTGTGGTGATGCTTGTGTAAAGAAACCCACTACTCTGCCAGTAGCGTAAAGGATAGCATCTACAATGACATATGGGAGATCATGCTTGATGCAGCCTTCTACACGTCATGATTGCTAGCCCCAGAATGCATCGAGAGACCACCTCCTATGACTGGCCTAGACTAGGCCGTGTGGGTGTGTGCAAGTACACCCAAGGATGTTCCCACGGTACAGAAATCTCCCGGCACACTTCTCAGAAGGTATTTCCACTGTCAGGCAACAAACAATTGTCTACATATAAAGACAGGGAAATTCATGTCAGGACTATGTATAATCAGAAAACGAAACAGAACTTCCAGGAGACCCACCTGTCCTCTCCTGAGTACCTAGGCCATGAGGTTTGAGGAGTGAAGCCGTGCCCTGCTCAGGATTACCAACAGCTCGAGGGGATCTGCCACCTGCCTCTGCCACCCTCTAGTGCTGTGAACCCAGGCAAAGTCCTGAACTTCTCCTGCTTCCATTTCTTTAACAGCTAAGGGAAACAGGTGTGGGGAGAATTAAGGAACACCACAGACAACACCAAGGATGAACTAATCGAAGATCTTTGAAATGGAAACTGTGTCTACACAGATGAGCAGCGTGTGGATTTGTGCCAAGAAACAATCTCTCAAGGTGTTTGCTGTAAATCTAGCAGGGGTCAAAGGCAGTTACAAACACTTAGAAAAACATACCTACATCCCCACTTCATTTTTCCAGAGACGATTTAAAGACATGAGGATTTACACAAGCTAAAAAAGGTCTCCATGAATATCAAATTCAATGGCTTCAAGCATTTTTTAATTACTATTCCACAAGAGGCTTTCTTGGGAAGATCTTCTACGGGAAATTCAACTGTAAAACACTCAACTGCTACCATGGAAGAGCATAGTGAAGAAGTCAAAACTGCCCTACTCAGTACCTTACTCCATCCTGCCCAACAACAAATTACTTCCTCACCTCCCCAGGTTAGTCTAAAGGGGACTTCTTAGAACGTTGGAGTGCCAGCTGAAACTCCCCACTCTTTTTCATGCCACAGTTTCATCTCCTAAACAAGGAAGTGAGGGAGAGAGGAGCTCACATCCAAGCCCCAGAGCTAAGGAGGGATGGCCAGAGAGGAGCCTGATAAGGTAGGTAGGTATAGGGAGAGCTGAGTGCTGGTGCCTGCCCTAAACACCTGCAGGCCTTTGTCATCTCAACCCTTGGGAGTCCCACTCCTCCCCTGGAGACTGAGGCAGCTTTACTAAGAAATCCTCATAAAGAATTCCCGTGAGGTCTCCAATTCTTTAAGTCCTAGACACATTCTCCGGAAAGTATGAACTGCTTGCTCTTCAGTGTCCACAGTTAGGGATGCTTCATGTGCTCAGGCCCAGATAACCCATTCTGGGATTTTTGAATGCCACACAAGAATCAACAGCTTTCCAGATGCTTCAGCAAAAATCAAAGGACGATGTTGGCCCCATCTTCTGGGAAACCAGCTCAAGCATCCTTGTACTGGGTGATGGAGAGTACAATACAGAGGGCTGTGGAATAACACACTTTGTGGAAAGGATACATCTCTGTTGGACATGGGGAAAGGGTACTTCACCTCCCAGTAGACCACGGTCTCTCCACTGCAGTCATTCTCATAGAGTTCTAAAGGAGAAAAAAAAAGGCATTAATGCTTCTGGAAACTTCCCTGGCTTCAAAGAACAAGCTGCCCACATAGGACAACCTTAGGGGATGATAAACCACTAACCCCCCAAGGCGTAGAATCTTCCTTTTGTAAAGTCAGGAAGATCAATTGCCACCAAAACCTTGCTGGCAATCCAGAAGATGGGAAAACACAGCAAAAATAAACAAATGTACCAAAGCTCATGGACTGTATTAACACCAACAAGGTTTCAGAGGACAGTGAAACAAAATCCAGCATCAAAGAAACTGTCACAAGTTTTAAAATCAGGGTGACCACCAGATGTCACTAGAGCACCGGTAGTTTTGCTTCAGCAACTCCCCCTCCGCGTTTCTTGACACTCTACAATTAGCCTGAGACTGAGAGGGTCTCCCAACCTAGACTGTTCAATGGGTACCGAAGCTTCTGCAGCTTTTCACACAGTCCTTAATACTAGTTCCATAATGCTACAACATGGCGGCCAGATGTTGGAGGCACCATAGTAAAGGATCTCCTTAGGCACTGTCTTGACTGCTGTAGTAGCTAGCCCTCCTGAGTGAGAGGGAGTTAGCTTTCAACAAAAAAAAACATTGATGGACTGATAAAATGGCAAGCCTTTTATTGCGGAGATGGAGTTAGCTTTCAACAACAACAAAAAACACTGATGGATTGATGAAATGGCCAGCCTTTCATTGCCATAGCAGGTACACAATCGCCTTCGAGAGAAGGGGAGGAACGGACGCATGGCTCCAGTTGCCTGCTCTAGGTTGATTTTCCCTTCTCCCATCAGCATCTCAATTTTCCTTCAGGGAATCACCATCCTCTAGATTTAAGCAATAATTGCAGAGCTTGGTACCATCTGTAATTAATTCACAGATGGTGCTCTTGACCAGGGCTCAGTTTGCTTCTCCAGCACAAATAGACAAAAAGTGGCTAAGGTTCTTAAACACTCATTATACCCAGGAGGACCAACATGAGGTTTACGGTTGTGGGATGTTCCATCAAAGCCAAATGGTGTTCCTCTCTAGACTAGACAACTTAGTACAAGTTGTTGTTACTGGTAGGACATAGTAGAGACACCCCTAAAATCAGATGTCTTCATGGTCAACAACAACAACAACAAAACAAACAAAAAAAAGGTACCCTACTTGTTGTCTCTGCTTCTTCTCAGATGGAAGCCATGTGTGCACCGTATTGGCACAGTAAGACTGCTTCCTTGGACAGATGGGCATCCTAATGCCCCCAAAGCAGAAAGGAGGTTTGAAAACCTAGTTACCCAGACTCATGATGCATAGCCACAGAACATAAGCTTGTGTTCCAGGCTCAGCCAGTGAGAGGCCCAGTTCTGATAGTCCAGCTGCCATCGCGAGGAGTCTTTTCCCTCTGGACTTAGTCGTATGGCCAGAACATATGCCTGGATCGTAGGGTGGACATCTTTGCTCTTCAGTGAGAATCTGTCCAAGAACTAGTTGACTGCAGAGGAAGAGGGTCCAGAGACGCAGAAAGAAACATTCTCGAGGAAATTACAGGAGTTCCCAAGTGCAGTTGTTCTGGAACACAGAAGTTCCTGCACTTTTCTATGCCATGTGCAGACAAACTCTTTGTTCCCTTCTGATAGGCTCTTCAGTTGGCTTTTAGTGACAACCAACAGTCCTAACTTTAGACTTGATGCTTTTTGAGCACTCTCCCAGCCAGTTTCTATTCCAGTCTGATAGAGATGGCAGAGGTCATTCCAAGTTCTAGCTAGAACCGCATTTAATGTATTTCCCATCTCTGCATCACTAACAGGGTCATAGCGGAGGCTGGGTGGCCACGCTCAGCTCTCAGGGGTCTGGAACCTCCTCTTGTCCTACCTCTGCCATCTCAGTAGTACCTAGAGAATAGACAAGACTAGGGCAGGCTGAGCTACTCCAAAATATTGGTAATGTTTCAGCACACTGTGACCTGCCTTTCCTAATTCATTAATGCTGCTTCTTGGGTCCAGGATGTCCTTCATTCCATTCACTTCATCAGCCCTTCAACTATGAATATTCTTATCTATCTAGCAAACTTTCTTCCAACTTCCAAAACAAACCTCAGACACCATTTCCTAGAAGCCTTCCAGGACTATCCAAGCACATGGGAAGAAAATACAAGAGGAAAGGTGTAGTAGCCCTGGAAGTAAACTCTAGATTGTGCCCAAGAATATGTTAGCAGTGAGTACTAAAAATAGCAAAGGCACTTATCAGAGCCACATTTAAAATACTTGAAGAGAGTTGGTGTGGCACAGTAGATTAGGCCACCCTTTACCTAGCTGAAGTTCTGGATACTCTGTATCTCCCATTCAACTTCCTGTTAATGTGCAGCCCAGGAGGCAGCAAATCATGGCTCAAGTAAGGAAAAGTATCTGCTACCCATGTGGGAAAGACCTGGCTTTAAGGAAATTTGGAGATTGAACTTTTTCTGTCTCTCTCCCTCTCTCTCTCTCTCTCTGCGTGTTTATGTCTTCCTACTCTGACTTTTAAATAGACAAAATAAAATTTTAAAACACATGTCAAAATTTAAAAGGAAACACAATTTAGTAGAAATTAACTGTTCGTCTCTCCCGGTAGAATAAATAAGAATAGATTCTACTGTCTACTGATTTTTTTTTCTTTTATTTATGTTTATTGGAAAGGCAGATTTACAGAGAGAAAGAGAGACAGAAAGAAAGATCTTCCATCTGCTGGTTCGCTACTCAAGTGGCTGCAACGGCCAGAGCTGAGCCAATCTGAAATCAGGAGCCAGGAGCTTCTTCCAAGTCTCCCTCATGGGTGTAGGGTCCCAAGGCTTTGGGTCATCCTCCACTGCTTTCCCAGGCCACAAGCAGGGAGCAGGATGGGAAGTGGGGCAGCTGGGACACAAACTAGCACCCATATGGGATCCCAGTGCCACACAATGTGAGAATTTAGCCACTAGTCCATCACATGGGGTCCTGCCTACCAATTTTTAAAAAATAGACATTACTCACCTTTAACATACTGGTCCCACTGCTTTCTGTAGTCTAAGTCCATGTAGACATCTGCAAACAGAGCTGGTGCACAATCCTCCAAAACACCAAAGACCTTATACTTGTAAAGTCCACTCTGCTGTAGAAACAGAACAGGGAGAAACCATCATCTCTGGGTTCCTATGTTGGAAGAAATCTGATTGCACACCCGGTTGAAAACATCCAACCTCCTCTGTGGTCTTGGTGGTACAATGGCAACAAAGTAAATGAGGGCCCTGCTCTCACAGTTCTTGTACTATTCAGGTAGGTGTTAGTCGTGGGGATAGCTTTAAGCACCTTTCAAGTGATCTAAATTTGGACAGAATAAGGATTACATGATAAACTATACCCTTGGTAGGAGGTTTCTATGTAATCATGTGGTCAAGGAATGCTACAAAGAAGGGAGGGAGGAGCAACAATTAAAAAAAAAAGAGTGTTTTGTTATAATGTTGAGGAGCCAATAATAGGGAGATAGCGAAAGTCCATTCCTAGCAGAAAGAAGTTCCTGACATGTAAGAATAGGTATGCCTAAAGAACTTGGAGCCCATAGAATTCTGCATGGGAGAAAGAGTGGTGGGAATTGAGGTTAAAGAGATTGTGGGAATACGGACACTGATGGGCTTAATAAACATAGTAACAGTTAAAGACATTGTTCTTGGGGAAGGTGTTTGTCCTACCAGTCAAGATGCCAGTTGGGATGCCAACGTCCCATATCAGAGTACCAAGGTTCAAAGCTCTGACTTTGCTTCTGATTCCAGCTTCCTGCTAAACATCCTGGAATGCAGCAGATGCTTGGCTCAAGCAGTCTTCTAGCTGCCACTCACATGGGAGACTTGGACTGGCTTTCCATTTTCTGGCTCTGGCATCCCTAGGCAGGCATCTAGGGAGTGAACAGTAGATGGGAGCTCTCTATTTCCCCCCGTTTCCCCCTTTCTCTCTGCCTCTCAAATTAATATATATATACACACACATATATATACATATATATATGTATACACTCTTATAATGATGGAAAACTGGTGGATGACTAAACAGGAATTCTATTTAGAAATGACAAAAATCTGATTAATAGTTTCACTAAAGATCATTGTTGCTGCTTCGCAGAAAACAGATCACAAGCAAACAAAGAGCTGTGCTAAAACAAACACAGTGTACCATCCACATAAGAGATGATGCTGATTTGAACAGGGAGGCAATGAGAATGGAAAGAAAAAGTAATTTGGGAATATAGTGTGGAGATAAAGTCCTCAAAGACGACTGACACATTGGCTGTTGGGGAAGGGAAAGCAGAGAATCAAGGACAGCTCTTTGATCTTTGCTTGACCAATCAAGTGAATGAGTCTCACTTCTTGTGATGGAGAAAATTCCGAGAAGTGGTGATGTGTAGGCTATAGAGGTAATCACGAGTATTACTTAAGGCTGACACGCTCATTAAACATCCAAAGAGGACCGTCCTGTAGGCAGCGCCAGTCCTAAAGAAAGGTTAGCTTTTAAATATCCATGGGACATAAGGAAACTCAACACACTATTTTGATCAGTTTCAGGACAGACAAGAGTTTTCAACAAGTGTTTCTTTTTGACTATGTATAACGGTCTTGAAAGGGGAAGAAACATCTGCCTTGAATTACATTGGTCCTTTTATTTAGAAAAAGACCATTTCTAGATTCCAAGCACAAGAGTTTCCTTGTTTTCCTGCGTAGCCATATCCTGGCGTGTGAGGATTCTGGACTAGGCTTCACTCCACTGCACACTTCATTCTCTGTACCATGGCAACTTAAAATTTGACTCTTCCCTTTCCTAAGCCTCTGTGGTTAAGATGAAAGCAATGATTCTTAGGTTAATTCTAAAACTAAAGGAAACAAAGGCAGAGCTTTTAGATGAACCATTGTTTTGATGTGTTAGCAAAGTGTTAATGACCATGCATTCATGCACGAAATCATGTCCCTAAACTCCATGTTACACACAGTGAATCTTCCTGGAGACTTTCCAATTCAAAAAATAAAATAATTCTAAAAATATAAAATAAAGTAGATGATATTCTCTCTTTTCCAGGTTAAAGAACTTAAGGTTTCAAACTAACATAACACACAATTTTAGGGAAACCAGTATCTACAGCGTAGCTGCTCTAAGCTGGATTCTGTGCTTGGTGATGGATAGTTGCAGTAATCCTTTCATGTAAGCATGATTATCTTCACTTCATATATAAAAAGAAAATGGAAATTGAGGAGGAAGGGACCTATGGTTAGGAAATTTGCTGCTAATATCATTAATTTTGTCCAAATATCAAACTATTCTACTTTCAACAATGATTAATATAAACACATGAAAAAGTTGTACAATTTGCTTGCAGTAATATTTATAATGTACTTTAAGATATATATATATATATATATTGCCAAGAGTATACTTATTTATCCTAAACAGAATAAACCTGGAAAGAGCTGATACTCAGTTACATGTAAAAAACACCAAAAGGCAACACTCAGTCAAGTGACGGTGTTGGTCTGCGTTTCCATCACTAATCGCAGCACGGTCTTGATGAATCATGTTCCTTTAATGCTGTGAATCGAGTGTGGATTTAGTTCTCTCTGCCTCTCAGAGAAGGGCTCATTTCTATTCCTCAGGGGGACAGGACGCCTCCCCCACATGAGTCTGTGGAAGCCAGCCAGGCTCAGCCACTCTATGGCAAGGAATCAACTGCCATGGTATGAAAAGGACGCCCTTTCACCAAAGCCAAGCAGTTCTAACAGCCCCAGTTGAAGCTGCAGCTGCTATGGGATTGTCCCAAGAAGAAGGCATCCGACCGGATCTGCTTTACTATTTGAGATGTCGCTAAGAAAAAGGCAGGACTGCAGACACTAGATGGAGTAAGGATCGTAAGTACAGTCCGTAGGTGTTGAACACTTCCTGGAGGGCCAGGCCCTGAACAGAGTGCTTGATAGAGATGGTCCTACTTAGGCCACATAGTGATGAGGTGAGGAATGAGCCATCAGTAGTCAGGGAAACAGGCTTATGGTTAAGAAATGTCCCGAAAAGGCTAATTTATAAAGTTAAAACTTCCATTTGGTTTTGTGCCTGATTCTGCCACCCCTTGTTTTCTTTCTTTTTTTTCTTAAAGATTTATTTATTTTTATTGGAAAGTCAGATATACAGAGAGGAGGAGAGACACAGAGAAAGAGCTTCTGTCCATTGATTCACTCCCCAAGTGGCTGCAATGGCTGGAGCTGAGCTAATCCAAAGCCAGGAGCCAGGGATCTCTTCCGGATCTCCCACCTCCAGGCAGTCCTTTCTCACAGTGCCAGGCATAGAGAACTAAAAACTCGGTATGTTAGCCAGATCTTTTCCGTCTCATATTGACTTTGTCTAAATCAAAGCTGGGAACCTCCCTGTGCCAGTCTCACACTGCCTAGGGCCTGTTCAGTGCTGCCTGGCACTGTGACCACACAGCCCAAAGTTTCTGCGGGCCCTGACTGCAGATCTCAGAGGAAGCTTTTCCAAGTCACTCACGGCCCTCGACCAAGGGGGCAGCCACTCAGGCCTGCTTGGAGGACCACGTAGATTCCCACGTGGCCACTTGTTTCAAAATCAGAGGAGGCGATGTGACAACAGAAACTCCTTTGGTTTTCAGATAGTTTGTTCCTCACTGTCACCTTTCGCTTCCATGGCTTCTCATGTCTAGGCGGACTCCCAGCTTCCTGTCTGCGCCTCTCCATGCCAACACTGTCTCAGTGACACCCTCTCAAACCGCAGTCACCGGACCAGCAGCTTCAGCACCACTCCACAAGTGATGTTTACATGCAAGCTTTATAATTTCAAATAAGTAAAACGAACAAACAAAAAAAGCTGAAGAGACAGAATCACGCTCCAGTAGCCATGGGGGCCTTACACTCAGGATGCCCAGTGGATACCAAAATCTGTGTATACTCAACTTCTTTTATAGGAAATGGCATAGCATCTGCAACACACTACACACACACCTGAAATAATCCTGTATAGGTTAAAACATCTTTAGATTACTGTCATAGTACATGGGGAAACATAAATGCTATGAAAGAGTTGTTATGGTTAAGTAATAATAATAATAATTAAGGGAGTCCGTGTATGCTTAGTACAGATGAATTTTTTTTCCCAATATGTGCAATCTGAGCGTAATGGGGTCCACTATTGTGAAATCCATGGATACAGGGAACTGACAATATTTACAAACTCAAGCTCCATTCCCGATCCACTGCATCAGATTCTCTGGGAGAAGGGCTTCAACTGCATGTTCACCGACCTTACAGGTAATTTCAATGTACACTCCTGTCTGAGACAATTTTGCAACATATCATCTTACTGAATCCAGTCCAAAACTCTGAGAGGGACGTATTGCCCTTGTTTCTTAACTGAGGAAGCCGAGCTTTCAAAATGAAGAACGGATCGACCTCACGTAGCCTGTAAGTGGGGACTTGGCTACGTTCCTGTGAGGTTGACATTCTGAGTGTTCTGGAACATGAGGTGAGCCAAGCCTGGCCCAGGGGCTAGTACTCAGTGCTCACTGAGCCTTGGCAGTTTAGGAGCCCACATACTCATCTGAATCTCCTGGGACGTTATAATGCTCAGAAAACACACACACACACACACACACACACACACACACACACACACACACTTTATTGAGAAGGATCTGGAATACACACAAAAGGGGAGAGAACAAAACCATCAATTTCCAAAGATCACCCAAGGCCATGGTAAGCCAACTAAACCTGAATCCCTCAGGTAAGGCTCCCAGGGGTTTTGAATACACTTGAGTTTTGAGACTCTGGTACATCTTTCCTGCAGATGTCTGCATGATTCAGTCTCTTGGTTCTCCTATATGTCCACCCAAATACTACTCTGGAAGGGGCTTTCCACACATCCTTCTCTGAAGTACATCAGCAGGGAGTGAGTGGGCTTTTAGCCTCTAAGACGCATGCATCCTCCATTGGATTACCTCGGTTCTATTCCCAACCCTGCCTCTTGACTCTAGCTTGTTACTAATGCTGGCTGAGACAGGAGTAGTTATGGCTCAAGCAGTTGGTTCCTACCACCTGCATGGATGATCTAGAGTGCATTACTGACTCCCGTCTTTAGCCCTGGCCTAACATCAGCTGTTGTGGGCATTTAGGGAATGACTTCGTGCATGGTAGCCACACACCTCTCCCTCTCAAATAAACAAGTCTTTAAAAAATTAAAACAGATGTTATCACATCACCGCTGGATACTACTGCCATACCATTTCTGTAGTCCTTTATTCTATTTAATTATTCTTATAGTGTTTTCAACCAACATTTACTACAATATGGTGGGCTGAGTCTCATCAATGAATATGACTAACATTCAATGATATCTCAGCCCAATGTCCTCATTTGGCATATACCTCTAATGTCTTAGTGACAGCATGTAAGAGGTAGTAGACAAATATCTCTTGAATGAATAAATAAGTGTGGAATGCACCTGAGATTTTTAACTCAGAATGACATGATGCATTGCCATGTGCTTCCCACAGTGCCACATGTTAGCCCTGGCCTAGTTTGCTTAGCCCCAAGGAGAATATAGCTGTTCCCTTGAAGGACGTTTTACACTTGACACTGAGTTTATCAAAGAAGACTAATTCATGCTAGTTACTAGTCATGAATTCTTACGTGGCTCATTCTATATCCAGCATCTTATTTCCATCAATAAATACAAATTTAAAAGTCCATTCTTGCCTATTTGTCTCCTATGTTTAAGGAAGAATGAAAACGTCTATGTGACAGCATTTTCTAAAAATTATAGCATTGTGAAAAGGTAAAGTATCACCATTATAACATGGGAAAGAAACAGAAGGAACTAGAATAGGCAATAAAAGAAAAAGTCAAAAAATTATGTTGTTGCTAAGAATGGTTTTTGAGAAAATGTTCTAAGTATTCACTTTGTAATACAACAGAAATAGAAAAAACAAAAAATACATCAGGGCACTGCACATCAAAAGCCCCCACTTGTCCAACAACTGGACTCAGAATCATTTGTCTATGAGTTTAAAAAATGTTTAAATGTAATTTATTTGTTACATTGCAACTCTTTCAAATGCCTCTGAACTTATTTCAGTCTTCTCAAAATGTAATAATTTATGTCAGAATCATTCAGATCATGATCACAAGTTTTTTTTTTTTCTATCTTTGTCTCATGACATGTTGAATGAGAGCCCAGGCTCAGGCTGGCCAGCTCTAATGCTAAGTGTAAGAAGCAAAGTGAGAAGCAAGCCACTACTACCTCAACGGTGCATGGCAGCCAGAGACCAATGCACAGGCAGGGCCTACAGTACCCACAGCTTCATAACCAAGTTACTAGAAACTTCAGGAGAACACTGCGTCTCAGACTGATAGCTTTGCCTTGGGCCTATCACAGACCATTAATGCAAGGTTTTGGGTGGAGTAGTTAATTTCAATGAACTTAGTCTTTCCTTTTCTTGGTTTCCATACAAGGATAGTATATTATCAGAGGGTAGATGTGCACACAATACTCGCAAAATATGTGGGCAGGCAGTGTGGCCCAAAACGAAGAGCTGCTGCATGGGACACGCATATTCCATATTGGAGTGCCTGGTTCAAGCCCCAGTTACTCCACTTCCAATCCAGTTTCCTACTCAAGCATTTGGGAGGCAGCAGATAATGGTTCAAGTACTCAAGTCCCAACTACCCTCATGGGAGACACTGATTGACTTGTAGGTTCCTCATTCCAGCCAGACCTAACCCTGGCTGTTGCAGGCAGTTAGGGAATGAACCAGCAGATAGAAGCTCTCTCCTTTTCTCTCTCACTGTTTGAAAAGTAGATTAAAATAAATAAATGAATGCTTTAGAACTACCTTCAAAACATGTAGTAACTGGATGATGGAAAAGCATGCAATAAGTGTTAGCTAATACCATGCTTATCATTATGAACTCCTCTATTAATAGGTCATTGAGGAAGCAGCAATCACCCCACAGATTCTTTCAGATGCATGATCAGGCTTGATGTGCAGGAGAGGGGGGAGGAGACAAGTGAAAGGCCAAGAAACTGGTAGAGCAATCCCTGCAGTTCTAGGTGGCAGGTGCTGGGAACCCAAAGCAGCAAATGAAAAGGAAAGGGAAGAGAATGGATCAGATGTCAGACAGATATAGCTGAGCAGTTGAGTCAACAAAACCCCAGCAATGTCTTACCGTGGCTAATAGAAAAATGGAACTTGGCCCAGTGCCATGGCCTAGCAACTAAAGTCCTTGCCTTGAACGTGCTGAGATCCCATATGAGTGCCAGGACTAATCCTAGCAGCTCCACTTCTCATCCAGATCCCTGCTTGTGGCCTGGGAAAGCAGTTGAGGACATCCCAAAGCCTTGGGACCCTGCACCCACGTGGGAGATCCAGAAGAGGCTCCTGGCTCCTGGCTTTGGATAGGGGCAGCACCAACCATTGAGGCCGCTTGGGGAGTGAATCATCCAACGGAGGATCTTTGTCTCTGTCTCTCCTTCTCTCTATATATACCTGACTTTGCAACAAAAATAAACCTGTTTTTTAAAAAAAGAAAAATGGAATTGACAGAAGATAACATGTCCATTTGCACCCCAATATGCCTGTGTTACACTCAGAAACTCACTCTGCCTGTCGGACACCGCCGACTTCGTGTTCGTTTGGTTCTACCCAATGGGACCGTTTTCACAGGAGATATCCAGAAAGTGTTGAGTAACTGCCAATATTTCATTTCAACAAGGGCAGTGAGGAGACACATCTTTCTCTGGATCCACTGGAGAACAATCAGTAAAACTCCTGGAAGTTCTTCACATCCTCAAGAGATTTAGGTAAAGTCCATCACCAAGGTGACAATCATTATTAAGAAATTAACATCCCTGAAATGGCACGGTCCTGGTATAGTTTGCATATTGTGGGTCAGGACAACAGTGCCTACCAACATATAATACCTTTACTTAAGGGAAATAAAGTAAATAAAAAGTAACTCAAACAGCTCTACCCAGTCCCACCATCTGCTCTGCTCTGACAGAGAAGCCTGCCCTATTAATTCATAAAAGTTCAAATCAGCATGCCCCACTGTCCCTGTCACTGTAGGAGGGGGAGATGGGTGATGCGCAAAGCAAATTTGTATGCATTTCTTCATAATCTCCATACATCATTCACCTGGAGGCACCTTTCTCAGCTTCCGTGATATTGCAATCTAGGGGTGGGTAATGCTTCACGGCAGGCCGCTGAGTACTGCAGAGTTCCAGAACACACTCAAGACTCCACGCACAACTGAGAAATTTGATGTCAACCTCCTAACAACATGAGATAGGGTTTCCATTCCTGGGCAACAGATGAGCAAATTCAAACTACCGAAAACACCTGCTCTCCACTTTAAAATATAAAAACACTGTACTTGACATAAACTGAAATGCAATAGCAACCACTAAGAAAACACCTCCCCAAGGAGACCTTTTATTCTCTGAATTCTCCCTCAGCCTTAACTCGGTCTGGCCCCTTTGGAAAGCAGCCTCCAACCCCCACCCTGGACTTTTTCTTGCATCAATGATGTCTGAAGTTGCGCCAGTGAACCCCAGGCGTTCTCCTTGCTGGAACGCTACACGAACCTGGCTCTAGGCCAGGAAGCATGGATTTCACTCACATTACCTGGGGCTGTTAACCTACTTCCCTGTGACAGGTTGGCCTCCCACGAGAAGCCTGGGCCAATGTTGCCTAACTGACTGCCCACCCCCTTGGATCGGAACCCCAACCCCCCAGGAATGCTTCATAACCAACTCTTCCTCCTCCACCTTCAGTTAACCATCCTGCCTGAACTTTCAGATCAAGTTTAAGAGCAATTCAGAAGTACTAAAATGACTAAAGATTACACAAGGTCCCTTCCCAGACACACACTCACACAGTTTCCCATACATACACAGTCGCCCTGCACATCCAACTATTGTAAAGTTCTCCTTTCTGCCTGTATTCTGGCCCTAAGAGACTGCACCTCCCTGGGGCCACATACTGGGAAATATGCCTCCCTCACAGGCATGATGTGCAAGGCCTAGGATCAGCCTAGATGCATTTTAACTCTGTCATTAGCTTCAAACTACTTCCCCAGTGGAGTCTGACCTGACTCTGAACTCCCATAACTTCCCAGCTTCCTCTGGATCTTCCTGGGGCAAAGTCATTGGGAGGCACCCACCGACTCCCTGCACTGTGGAAGGCCCAGCCCAACCCGGTCCCCTCCTCAGCTGCAGCCCCGCATTCACAGCGGGAAGACTGGCCCCGGTGCGTCCTTCAGCGGGCCGGCCGCTACCTGGTCCAACAGCCGGTAGATGCTGATTCCCAAGGTCTCCACCAGCAGCTGCCAGTCGGCCCCGGCCAGCGCCGGCTCCTGGAGCTCGGCGCAAGCTTCCAGGAATTCCTCTTCCGTGAAGCCGCCCGCTATCGGATTCATTATTCCACGGCCGGGGGTGTTCGCCTGGACTGCAGCGAGGACAGGCTTGGTGTGGACTCGGGGGCGGGGCGATGAGGGAGGTCCCGGTGGGATTGGCAGGGAGCAGAGGAGAAGGTGGGATTTACGGAGTAAGGAAGGTGGCCTGGAGGGGCGGGGCCAGGGGTGGGCCTTAAGGCAGGCGGAGCAAATGGTGTGAGGGTGAGAAAGAGACACACAGGACTTGATGCGGAGAAAAATAAGCAGAGGTTAGAGGGGTGGGAAGATTTCTAGAGGAAAGGGGAGAAAGAAATAGAAGGTAGTGATAGCAACTTAGAGACTGCTCATCAACATGCCACCCCATACTCCTCCCTTCATTCACCTCCTCCAACCCTTCTGAAGAAAGGAGAAAGTCTGTAGACTCAGGAGGTGAGATGGGCAATGCAGAAATATTTCACAGTCCTAAGGCTCAGATGCTAGACCTGTGTGCCAAGGCACCTTGGCTTTTCCCTGCGGTGGATTATAAAACAGTTCAAAGAAGGGAGTCATGAGATTCAACAAGAACAGCCAGAAGGGTTCATAGCACAGAAATCTACCCCATACTGAATCTACAAAGTCATTTCCCACTCCAGAGAGTGGGCAAATACCTGACGGATGTCTTGAAACCCACTCTAGATTTCTGTGGCTTGCATAATTCAGATCTCTGCGCAGTTGGAAGCTTCGTGCACGGCAAAGATCCCTTTGTTCCCTTGTAGTCCCTTGGGTGTTACTCCATTTCTCCCCAGCAGACTGCACCTGGCCCCGAATAAAGTATAGTTTCAACATCCAAATGATGCAACAGCTTCTTGGGTGCCAATAAACTCTGGAAACCCATTATTCCTAATATGTAAAATGGGTCAAAAATAGTGCTACCTGTGACAGTTGGGAAGGGGATGGGACATCAGACATTTTGCACCATTCCTATCAAAGGATGTTCAGGAAAAAACGCCCACTCCGTTTACATTATTCTCCACAGATGCTTCTGCTTATGTACTTGGGATAAAGTTGTTGGCAATTTCTGCATTTATGCCAAGAAGGGAAGCATGGTTAAACTTGGCAAGTTGCTTAGAAACAGCAGAGATGTTACTGCTTTATTCAATTCATGGCTGATTCTCCACTGTTTTATAAAAGTGAAAAAAATAAAGTGATATTTTCCTAGACTTACTGCATGAAAGATTAGAAACATACATTCCTGCTGTCTGTCATAATGTCTTGCTTATTTAAAAGCAAGTTCTTCAATGTTTAAAAAAAGCAGTAGCATCAAAAACTATTGATGGCAAAGTATTTTCACTTATCTACAAGTAATTCCCATTAGTGTATGCTTTAAGCAAGCTGTACCTTTTTACTTTGTAGCAAGAGATTAATGAAGATGTGCCGGAGAGCAATACATGCATAAGACATAAGATCTAAGGAAAAAACAAATTACATTTATTGTGTATCTTTTAAAATCTTTTTTTAAAAAATATTTTTACTTGAAAGGCACATTTACAGAGAGGAGAGACAGAGAAAGATATTCCATCCGGCATCTTCCAGGTCTCCACAAGGGTGCAGAGGCCCAAGCATTTGGGCCATCCTCCACTTCCTTCCCAGGCCACAAGCAGGGAGCTGGATAGGGATTAGCCAGGACACAAACTGGTGCCTATATAGGACGCCAGTGCTTGCAGGTAAAAACCAGCCTGTTAAGCCACCATGCTGGCCCTATATTGTATATCTTTTAAAGTATGTTCACTATAGAACTCAAGCAGGAAAAACATCCTCCAGATACTTTAGTTGATGTTGTGATTTAGACCTAAATTTATTCCATTAACAACTAGCAACAAATTCATGGTAGCAATAGGTTTATTTTGTGTGGTCTCTAAGAGGTAGAAAGGGCTTAGAAAAGGATTTAGAAAGCCTTTCTTGAGGATTTGTGTGTATTGTGAGAAAATGTATCTGGAGAAACTTTTGGAAATGTGTCAGTGGAAACTCCTGACCTCAAACATAGAAAGGCTGGGTACAACACAGGCCACAAATAGCTGCAGACATGTCGAGTCCCTGAACGTGAAGAAAGGGTACACCAGGTTTCAGAAAGAGAAGAGAGCCAGAAGAAACCAGAAAACCCCCATCCCCTAAACTATGGAAGCCTTAAGGACGCCCCTGCTCCTCTAAGCCTTAGGCAAAAAGAAATATTTGGGCACCGAGAGAAACCAAACCCTAAACCTATGCCAGAGATGGGATTCAGTTTTATATCACCTGCGTTGCCTGGCAACCACAAGAAGATAAATTAATATAAAGCCTGGTTCAGGACCAACCAGGGACATATTCCTAATGAGGAAACACAGAATAACTACAGAGAAAACAACATCCACTGCACATACATGTACAAGGAAGAAAATGAACTACAAGGAGCAGAGGGAAGAACTCTGCAGGAGAACAAGAGCAAACAGATGCACATCTGTGGGGAGCCGTGCAGTTGGGTCGGATGGCATGGGTATGTGATGAGCACCGCTCCTCAGTTAACAAGGCTGCGAGGAGTTTCTGGCTGCGTGGCAAGGCCCGGCAGAATGTCTCTGGTCACCACATTGCTGCCTCAGCCCATTGTACGGACACTCCATCGCCTCTCTGATGTTTCACAGAGTTCTTCTGAGGGTGTTGTTGTTGTTTTTCTGCTAATGTGAAATGATTCCTGTAACTGGTATAACACCTCAAATTGATCAATCATGTTATGGTAAAAGCTTCTTTAGCGACATAAGGCTATGACACACAGCTAAAAGTATACAATAGTACAATTGAGCCCACAATGTCTCCTAACATCCTGTTATGTGCCCACTTTTGTCCTGAAGTTTGGCCTAATATAAGTAATGTTTTCCTTAAGAAATGGTTTGATAACATTTTGGAACAGATAGCAATCATGGAGGTACAAAGAGTTTGTTTATCATGCGCCTCAAACTGTTACAACACATGATATGACGCATTTTGGTTTCTCACCACGGAAAGCAGAAAGTATATGGGGCATCTTCTAAAGGGAAACAAATGTGAACCACCCCCACCACCCCCAAATGGCTTAAAATCTCAACCTTATATTGGCACTTATATTCAGGGAAAGAAGACAGTTTATAAAAACTTATATCTTATATTGGCACTCATATTTAGGGAAAGAAAACAGTTTATAAAGATAAAAGGAAGTTTCTCATACAGGCCCTCTGTTTGTAGATTGGCTGAGTTGCCTTAATCCCTTTCACTGTCCTTTAACAAAAGAGCAAAAAAACAAATCAACATTAGGAACAAAACACAATTGAATCAGCACTAGGTGAAGGTGACAGTAATTAATGCATGATTTGATTATAAGATTTGGCAAAGAATCTATGTTACATGATTTTATAAATTCCTTTCATTTATGATCTTTTAACTCCGGACTCTTAATCTTTTAAGCAATATTAGTTAGTTTGTGTTTAGTAAAAATTGATTTTGAACATAAGTAAACCACTTGTCACTGCCTGTGCTGCCAACTGTGGAGTTCCTGGCTTCAGCCAGGTCACTGCAGGTTTGAATGAGTAATAGCTTGTTGAAAATATTTCTCTAAAGTAAAATAATAATAATGCTTTTTAGAATGGATTTTGTAATGATGTAAAAATGAAACAATTGGATGTTGTGCAAAAGCTTGCGATGATCTGTGTATAAATAAAGAAGGCAACTTTTCTGAGTTGTCCATCATGAGCATCATACTATAATGGTCCATGCCTCCTCTGCCTCTCCCTCATATCTCTTCTCTTCTTATCATCTCGCCAATCCACACATCCTTTGCAACTCTCGAGTTAGCTGGAGCAGGCCTCCGGCAGACAACCAAGTCAGTAAGATGACCAGAACCAGAGCACTGCAGACAGAAGACCAACATGAGAGCCATTCTTTAATATGTCACTGCAATCATTACATAAGAAAGTTCCAGAGCCAAAAAGAGCATTAAGGGAACAATAAAGAAATCTGAAAAAGAACAAATTAGTCTATCAACACATGGAAAGTATAGTCATGATAATTAAAAACTTAAAAAACAGAAGCAACTAGTTGCCTTGCCCCAGTTCGAGACAAGGACACAAGAATACATCTATGAGGAAATGTCCAGAAAGCAGAGTGACATGCAGGATACATTTCTGTTTGGAGTTCCAAAAACAGGCAATAGAGAGGTTTACAAGACAGGGTGAGAGGAGGATACAGAGTAAAAGATATTTTAAAATGTGGGAGGGGCAGGTGTTTGATACAACAATTAGGGACGCCACCTGAGATACCCACATACCACACCGCAGTGCCTAAGACCAGTCTGTGCTCCACTCCCAGTTCTACCTCCCTGCTGATGTGCATTCTAGGAGCAACAGGTGCAGGCTGAAGTACCTGGGTTCATGTCACTCAAGTGGGAGACCCTGACTGATTTATGGGCTCCTGGCTTTAGCCTGCCCCAAACCTGACTTGCAGGATTATAGGAAAGCCTATCCTCTCCTCTCCTCTCCTCTCCTCTTCTCTCCTCTCCTCTCCTCTCCTCTCCTCTTCTCTCCTCTCCTCTCCTCTCCTCTCCTCTCCTCTCCTCTCCTCTTCTCTCCTCTCCTCTCCTCTCCTCTCCTCTCCTCTCCTCTCCTCTCCTCTCCTCTCTCCCTCTCTCTCTCCTTCCATCTCCCCACCCTTCCCTCTCTTTCTTACACACACACTTACATGCTTTCAACTCAAATGAAAACAAACAAAAATTCTCAACAGCGAAGCTTAGAATAAGGGAAGACAATGCTAGAGCTTTGTATACTAAGTTAATGACAAATTCGAGTCATTTTAGTGATGCTTAATTTAGTTTACCCATGCATTTCAAAACTTACGGCATGAACTCTCAAAATACCAAGAGAAAAGCTACCAAAAAAAAAAAAACAGGTAACTGATTTAAATAGCACTTCACCAAGGAGCCGATGGCAAATAACATGCAAACTAAAATAAATTTAATTTAAATTACAAAGAGGCACTACTATCTACTTGTGAGAATGGATAAAATCAAAGAGAAAGATCAAAGTAGGTGTGGGCAGAGATGCAGAGGAACTAGGTCTCTCACACACTGCTGTGAGGAATGTTAGTGTTACAAATGCTCTAAGGGCCCAGCACGGCAGCCTAGCAGCTAAAGTCTCGCCTTGAATTTGCCTGGATCCCATATGGGCACTGGTCCTAATCCCGGAAGCCCCACTTCCCATCCAGCTCCCTGCTTGTGGCCTGGGAAAGCAGCTGAGAACAGCCCAAAGCCTTGGGACCCTGCACCATTGTGGAAGACCCAGAAGAGGCTCCCGGCTTTGGCTTCAGATTGGCGCAGCTCTGGCTGTTGTGGTCACTTGGGGAGTGAGTCAAGGGACAGAAGATCTTCCTCTCTGTCTCTCTTCCTCTCTGTATATCTGATTTTCCAATAAAAATAAATAAATCATTAAAAAAAAAAAGAAGTGCTTTGGAAAACAGTTTGAAAACTTCCTGAAAAGTGAAACATAAGTCTATTAGGTAATCCAGCTCTTCGACTCTTAAGGATTCACTCAAAAGGGAGATAAAGCATTGTTTATATACAGATGTATAGACAGATGTTCATTGTACTAGCTCCACATGTCCTTCAATAGTTGAACTGATAAAGCAAGCTATTGTATATGTCTCAGCGAAGCACCAATACAATTTTGAATGATGAAATATATGTATGTGGATCAGCGTATGCCACTGGGGGAGGAAGAGAAGCGAGAGCTAGCTCTGCCCTTTGAAACAGACTCGGGGCTTAGAAGCATCGCCCTCTCCCCCAGGACCTGAGTACCTGGAGGCCTGAAGCTGCAAACTCACTCGATTCATTTGGACATCTTGGACTTGAGAATAAGGATTTGCTGACAGACTAGTGGAGGCATGTAGAAAAGTTATGAAAGTTGGCTTGGAGCACTTCCCATTGGCCAGGTCTGAAATGTGTATAACACAAAGAACAGTGGCAGTAATGGGTTATACAAAACTGAATGTAAAAAGATAACCATATAGTCATAGTGACGAGAGAGCGAGAGAGAGAGAGAGGGGAATGTTTGGAGGCAGGGAGGGAAAAAAAACTTGAGAAATGAATGTGAAATAATTGAGGTAAAAAGAGAATACCTAAGAGAACTGATGACATTTCATGAGACTGCTTGTTGTCTTCATGACAATAAAAGTTGGAAATGGGCTAAATACCCACCAACCACAAAAGAAAAGTTGTAGATAGTCATTCCACCACTTTTGAAACTTAAAAAACAAATCTACTTACATAAGAAGGATAAATCTTGAAAACTTTCATGAAGAAAGCAAATTGCAGCAGGAAGCACAGAATAACATACCGTGAAGTGGTTATGAAGCATCCATGCGCCCTGAGTAAAGTGCAGGTGGGAAGAATTCCCACATTAAAGCAACTGTAGCATTTTTTCTTCTTTGAAAATTATGTACTAGAGAAGATACATATGATTGTATCTTCTGATTGTTACAGCTTCTCTGTTCTAAGGACATTTGATATGTGCATTGTTAAAACAAGCAAGTTATTCTAATAAAAAATGCTATGCTGGTAATGAAAAATAGGAGAAGGTGGCATCTCTGTTAAAGTTACCGCCTGTGACGCAGGCATCCCGGATGGGCCTCGGTTTGTATCCATCTCTTTGCTAATGACCCAGGAAAAGCAGTGGAAGATGAAATTGTCCGAAAGTTCTGTCCATTTTGGGGTGTGAACCAGTGGGTGGTTGTTGCCTTTTACTGCTAACTCACAATTTCAAAATCTTATTGGAGAGGCAGATTTTCAGAGAGGAAACAGAGAAAGATTTTCCATCTACTGGTTCATTCCCTAAATAACCCCAATGGCCAGAGCTGCGCCTATCGGAAGCCAGGATCCAGGAGCTCCCTCCGGGTCTCCCATGAGAATGCAGGTTGCCAAAACTGTGGGCCATCCTCCTCTGTTTTTCTTAGACCATACGCAGGGAGCTGGATAGGAAGTGGAGTGACCAGAACACGAACCAGTGCCCATAGAGGATGCTGGTACTTACAGATGCAGAATTAACCAACTGAACCATGGCGTTGACCCCCAAAATATTTTAAAATAGCAGAAAAAAATATACCACTCTGGAATGTCATTCAAATGAATGAATAAATGTACATTCACAAATATTTAACTTTGCACAGAGAGTACACAGGGGTTACCTGTCATGACCTATCAATGTTTATTGCTCAAATGAGCAATAGTACTAATATTTAAATACTAGAGTGCTGTTTACTTGTCCTTCCTAGTAAAAGCTATTATATATCAAGCAACTGAGGAGTGAATTCAATGCATGTTATCGTAAAGGAAATCCACGGCATTCAAGGTAACAATCAGAGCGTCTCACCTTCCCCAGGAATGCTTTTCACAGTTCAGAGCTAATTTGGTGTGTGGATTACCAAGGTCGAGTTGAGGTCACGAGATCTGTGTTCTAGTCACTTTAAAGATCAGGCAAGTCTCTTTAATTTGTTTAACCTGCTTGCTCAATATGAAAACACTACCACCTATATTAAGGGCTTGCTGAGAGTCAAGCAGACAATGTCAACAAAACAGCTTGTAAAGTGAATGTGTGAACTTAGCAGTGATTTCTGAACTACGGAGCAGAGTCCATTTTAATGCCTTGCTTGCCTTGCCAGTTCAGTTTAGTCCTATTAAATTTGAGCAATGTTGAATGTCTTACTCCTCTTAGAAGACTCATGAGTATTTAATTGTGTGCATACTCTTGCTGGTTTCTATAAAGCTTATGAAATGATTTGTAAGGCTGATAATCAAAGTTTAAGGATGCCAGGTGCTTATGATGAACCAGGAACTGTGTTAAGAGTTGCAGCTTAATCAGCACTCTGAAATCTGTTCTGTGCTAACCTGCAGATTTCATACGCACATACTGAGGTTTAAAGGCGTGAAGCCATGGGGGAAGGGAGAACCTGATGTGATTGCTCAAAGGGCTAATCCTCCCCACTGCAAGTGCTAGAATCCTAATTAGGTGCCGGTTCATGTCCAGGCTGCTCCACTTCCCTTCCAGCTCCCTGCTTGTGGCCTGGGAAAGCAGTTGAGGACGGTCCAAAGCCTTGGGACCCTGCACCCATGTGGGAGACCTGGAGGAAGCTTCTGGCTCCTAGCTTTGGAATGGCTCAGCTCTGGCTATTGTGGTCATTTGGGGAGTGAACCAGCCAATGGAAGATCTTCCTCTCTGTCTCTCCTCCTCTCTGTAAATCTGCCCTTCCAAAAAAAAAAAAAAATTTAAGGAAAAAAAACATACTGAAATCACATGGATAGGACAAGAGCAGAGTCCAAGATTTGGAGTGCACTGGCAGGTGCTGCGATCACCTGTGTTGGCACAGGGTCTACAGATATGAAGCAGTGGATGCAAATTTTAACACCATTATGCCTGTAAAAGCCCTTTAAAAATTAAGAACTGTTATGGCCAGAAAACCGTATAATTTCATACTGGATAAAAGTTGATTTCACCTTTAATTCACTGCCTCACTTATTTATAGACTCAGTTACACAAAAATAAACGAAAGAGTATGAATTCATAAAAGAGTAAGTTAAACACAGTATCCCAATGCTCCTTCCATATGAAATGCAATGACTTTAGGACCAATGTTGTGGTGTACCGGGTTAAGCCAGCACCCCAGGCATGCTCCTGTGTGAGTCCTAGGCGCTCCACTTCCCATCCAGCTCCTGGGGAAACATCCCTGACACACAGGGGCAGATCTGGAGAGGCTGCAGGCTCCCAGCCAAGGTTAAGTCTGACTGTTCCTCTGGGAATACTGGCAACGCCCCGGGGGCTTCAGTGGACTTCACTGTGTCAGTCCCTCTCGGGGAAAGGGCTCATGAGTGTTCCTTCTACTTCCTTCCACCATGACTGTTCCCATGACTGCTCAGTGGTCTTCTAAGCATCACCTGGCTGGGGTTCGGACTACCCCCCCAACACCACCACCTGGGAACAGGAAGAGCTCTAAAGCTACATTAAGATGCTACGGAGGTCGTGCCACTCTCCTCTACCAAGGCATTAAATCCAACTTACTGCTGCTCACCCGGGTAAGTTCTGACTGGTCCCTGCTTGTCTCACATTATGGCCGCTGACCTGGGTACAGCAGTCACTGTTTCTTAGCTTCTGGCCATGCCCCATGTTGCCTCACACCTTGGAAACTTGGCCAATCCTCTCGTCTGTGCCTCACCTGTCCTCCCTACACCCTTCACTCACTCACAACCACTAAGCGACACAACGGCACATATGAGAGATCTTCACGAAGCTCATTACAATGTGTTCCATATAAAAAAATATACCTGGGAACACGTTTCTTTCATTTCCCTGCATTGCATATTTTAAAGTTGCAGTAATTTCAACATTTGTTACACAAAAGAAACCTTTTTAAACTCCATTTCACCAGTTTTTAAATATTGTATTTTAAGCTTTAGAAATAATTTTTCCCACTTTCGTGCTTTGAAGATAGACTATTCATATTTTCTCAAAATAGCCAGCATGATCTTTTTCATGTCACATAATCTCTTGTCATAGAATTCTCACCCACTTCCCACTAATAGATGGAGACCGTCACCTCACCTTGAATTGGGTTGGCCTTCTAACTGTAACCGAAGTGGGTGGGTGGGCCATACACCTGGACCATCTTCTGCTGCTTTTCAGAGGCCATTAGCTGGGAGCTGGATTGGGAGTGAAGCAGCTGGATTCAAACTAGTGCCCAGGCCAAAGTTGAACTATCTCTGCCATAGTGTCAGCACCAAAAACACCCAACAGACTGAATGTAAACCCAATTATTGGTGTGGAAAGAGTTTGCCTTATATGGTTAGTGCCAAATGAGCAAGCATGCAAAACAAATATAAAGCACAATCCTGTTTTTTAAGATTCATGACATACAGAGTATGTAGAGGAAATGAAATGAAGACAGCATGCATGGATCATTTTACTCAAGTGCAGTCAACATGCAAGCTTTATTATCCTCTTATATTTATCTGTACTGTATCTTTCTTGAAACAAAGTTGTATTTTCATGGTGTCATAAAAAAAAAGACACAATCCATCTTTTTTTTTAAAGAGTTTTTTTTTTTTTATTGGAAAGGCAGATATACAGAGAGGAGGAGAGACAGAGAGGAAGATCTTCCGTCCGATGATTCACTCCCCAAGTGAGCACAACGGCCGATGCTATGCCGATCCGAAGCCAGGATCCAGGAACTTCTTCCAGGTCTCCCACACGGGTGCAGGGTCCCAAGGCTTTGGGCTGTCCTCTCCTGCTTTGCCAGGCCACAAGCAGGGAGCTGGATGAGAAGCGGGGCCGCGGGGATATGAACCAGCACCCATATGGGATCCAGGCCTTGCAAGGCGAGGACCTTAACCACTGCGCCACCGCGCTGGGCCCAATCCATCTTTAAAGTGGAAATTTGTGTCTTTTAAAAAAATTTTTTTTATTATAATCTTAGTTGATTAGAGTACGAAGGGTCAAGGGCTACAGGGTGAAAGTGAGTAATACCATTGTTTCCACAGTAATGTTATCATTTTTATAATACAGGCTGGGAGAGTTCATCATTCTGTTTTTATGCACTAATTCAGTACATAGTTGAAGTCACTAGAGGGCGCAGAGGAAGCGAGGGGACTAGCTGGGTTGAGGTTTTCAGAACGCGAAAAGGTTATGATGATTTCCTTTCCAAAAACGTATAAAAAGATCACAGGAGCGTAGCCACGGCTTGGCTTTCACCTATACCGGAAAATGTATAAAATGATTCAATCGTAAATAAAATGCTTCAGGTTGATAAAAAATGTAAACCTTTTAGCATAATCTTGATGAGGGTACTTTTACATTACTGTTATTATTTGCTTATTTGAAAGGTAGAGAGAGAGAGAGACAGAGACCCCTCTGCAAGCTCACACCCCAAAATGTTCACAAGAGCTGGGGCAGGGCCAGTCTGGACCTCCATCTAGGTCTCCCATGAGGTTGACAGGGACCCAAGTACTTGATACATCACCACCTGCTACCTGTTGGGGTGTGTTTGCACAGCAAACTCGAATAGAACGCAGCATTGGGATTTGAAATCAGGGGCTCTACTATGAGAGGAGGAGTGCCCAGAGCAGCATCTTAACAGTGTAGTCAAGTGCTCCCTTCGGGGTGATTAAAAAAAAAGGGATGACAAATGGGGTTGGCATTGTGGTTTACCATGTAAAACCTCCCCCTGCAATGCTGGCATCCTGATGGGCACTGGTTCTTGTACCATTTGCTCCACTTCTGATCCAGCTCATTGGTAATGGCCAAACAGGTGGAATATTGCCCAAGTGTTTGGTCCCTGCGTCCACCTGGGAAACCCAGATGAAACTTCTGGATCTTGGCTTTGGCCTGGCCCAGTCCTCGCCACTGAAGCCATCTAGGAGGTGACCCCTATATATATATATGGTTAATGAGTTTAAAAGGGAAATATTCAGAGAAATTTGTATGCCTCTCAAAAAGTAGCAATACATATGTTGAAAATATCCTTGCTGAGCGAGTACACCTTACTGAATAATAACCCACAACAATGTGTACATGCTTAACATTTTGATGAGCAGATCTCATGTTAGGTGTTCTTCCCACACTAAAATATGATATATAAATAAATTAAGGCCTCACAGTGAATCCGAACACAGGTATATATTCTCCCACAGACAAATATAAAAGGTGCGTTCTCTTAGTTTATTCCCAGATGTGTCGGAAGTAGCTGGACAATTGTTTGACTCAACGTCTTTTGGTAACAACTCCATGCACAGCGCATGAGCAGCGACAGAGACCGGAGGAAATCTGTGCTAATTACTCTAGAGCTGGAGTCACTTCCAGCGCCGTGCAGGAGTGCTAGCTGATGACAGCCCTTTCCGGCAGGTGTCGAGTCATCTGCTCCTTCAAACTCCAGCCACTGGCCAGTAGACGGTAGCTCATACGAGATTGGTGGAATTCACATTTCTTTCTCAGATGCATTTGTTTTTAGTGGGAAGGCAGATATACAGAGAGAAGGAGATACAGAAAGATCTTCCAACTGCTGGTTCACTCCCCCACGTGGCTACAAGGGCCAGAGCTGGGCCAATGTGAAGCTAGAAGCCAGGAGCCTCTTCTGGGTCTCCCACACGCATGCAGGGTCCCAAGGCTTTGGGCTGTCCTTGACTGCTTTTCCAGACCACAAGCAGGGAGCTGGAAGGGAGGTAGAGCAGCCTGGACACGAGTTGGCGCCTAGATGGGATTCTGACACATGCAATCAAGGACTTAAGCCACTAGACTATGGTGCCAGGCCCTGAATTCACATTTTTAAAAACAGTGCCTGGGCATTACAGAAAAGTTTTGAGTAGAGAAAAAGTTGACAAAGGTGGAAGCCTCTGAAGAAACCTAAGTTACATAACCAGTTTTCAGTTTGTTAAATGCCTTTGTATTTACCATTTTATTTCACCATATGGTGTGAAATAATTTCTTTCTGTTAAAAGTGAAAAACATAGAAACCAAAGGGAGTGCGGCTAAGTGGAGGATTCTCGCGTGAGTCAGGGTGCGTGGTGCTGGCCCCATCTTGCTCTCCCTCCAGTAACTGCAAAATTACAGAAATGAAGCACAGTCCCATCTCAATACAATTCCTCACGGACGAACACTGCCGAGCTAACACAAATCAAACAACTTTGCCCTGCATTGTTGCTTGTGGTTTTTTTTTTTATTTTCATAGAATTTGACTTTATACATACATCATATTTCAGATCTCTTTCTGGCCTATTTAATCTGGACTTGGTGATTTTCAAATTTCAATTTGAAGATCCTCACTTAACGTGTAAAGAAAAAATAAAAGCAAAGTGGTGTGATCACATCCTAATTTGTTTGTTTTTAACCCTAAACGACTTTTTCTTTAAAAAAAAAATGCTGAGGTTCAGGATTGATTCTGGACTGTGAATGAGTTATCTGCTTTTTAAAGTATTTGTGGGAACAAAAGAAAGCTTGAGATTTTGTTAGCTTCCACTGTACAACCTCCCACCCCGTTTCGTTTCCTTCGTTCATTCCTTCCTCCCTCCCTCGCTCCCTTCCTTTTTCTTTTTCTTTCTTTCTTTCTTTCTTTCTTTCTTTCTTTCTTTCTTTCTTTCTTTCTTTCTTTCTTTCTTTCTTTCTTTCTTTCTTTCTTTCTTTCTCTCTCTCTCTCTCTCTCTCTCTCTCCCTTTCTTCCTTCCTTCCTTTTCTTTCCCTTCCCTTCCCTTCCCTTCCCTTCCCTTCCTTTCCCTTCCCTTCCCTTTCTCTCTCTCTCTCTCTTTTTTCCCACTGATTTCAGCCCTTCAGGGACCTCTGTTTTGGAGGAGTGCCTAGCAAGCCAGGCCAGAGCCCGCCGCAGCCTGAGACGCCTCGCAGTAAAACACCTGCTGAACTCTTCAGGTGAACTATTGAAGACATGCAAGCTCTACATTCTCCAAAACTTCTCAAATAGAAAATATTTAGCGGTGAGAGGTGCACATTCTCTCTGGCAGACTTCCCAACAAAATCCAGGCAATCTGCCTGAGCAACTCTCTTTTTAATATCAGAAGAAGAAATGAGAGAATAGAGTTACTATAAACTTGCATGAGAAAACATTTCAGTGCTTTTGGAGGATTTAAAAAAAGTAAAACTGAACACAAAAATTAAAAATCTGTTTGTCTTTCTGAACCTTTGGCCAAGATAAGACTAGATACACAGAACTCATTATTTTTTCTTTTTTTTTTTTATAAAACCACATCTGTCATCTCTTCCAGGGGAAATATCCCCAGGGCTGGAGCTGACCATTTTAAACTTAAAGAATCAAGAAGGTGGTAAAAATAAAGATTAGCTATGTGGCACCTTAAAAAGTGACAGAATGATTCAGATTGGCTTCGGAGATAGAAACTGCAAAGAAAATAGTAATGTGTGAGTCCCTTCACCCCTTCAACCTTCAGTTTTCTCAGGTTTGAAATAAAAACGCTAGATTAGATGAGACCCACGCTCCCCTGTACGTCTCCTAGTACATGCAAGAACTGCAAAAAGGGCATGAAAACGTAACTATCGCACTAGTTTATTTTAGGGTAAAAAATATGTTTAAGTCAAGCATGTCATGCTTGTAATAATAAGCAACTTTTCACAACTCTTTGAACACCTTCTTCCCACGTATAGACGTAAAAAATAAAGTTGTATTGCAGTAGACTTATCTTTTAATTCCACATACTTTTGGAAGATTCTCCTGGTGCCTGGGACTTTCTTGATGTGTTTGCTACAACTTTACAATGTGTAAGCATGTTGCTCGTCCGCCTGCTCTGGGCCTGAAGTGGTTAATGGGAAGGCTCCGGCCAGCTGCAGCCAGAGGGGGTGCTGACTGTGCCACTCCCTCCTGAGTTCGCAAATCCACATTTCCAGGCAACAAGGGCCTTTCTTAGCTGAACTCAATCTGGAGACTAATTCTTGCTGCTCCAGGGAAGGAGGGAGATCCATAAATCAGCCTACCCGTAGAGCTGGGAGAGCACAGAGGCCCCAGGGATTGAATGCCCGGAGTGTAAAAGGAAGTCGTAAAACAGGCAAACAAGGGACAGAACAGGGAACCAGGCAAACAACCGAAGAGGCCTCGCCTGGCGTGTATTAGAAGACACAATCTCCGCTAAAGATTATGGATCCACAGAGAACAAATGAGAACAGTTCTAGGAAGATGGACGAGGAGGTGATAAGATTCCAGATAAAGATACCAAGTATGAGCAGTCGGGGATGCAAAACCTGCTCATTTCTTACCATCAGTATTAAAAAGTCAAAAAAGCAAGGGAGGGACGGGCTGTCGAGTTCAGAGCAAAAAGGAACCAGAAAACAGCGTGCAAAGAATGCTCCACCTCCAATGAGCAGGATGCCCCTGCCAATGTAACTGGAAAAGCAGCTGGTGGTCTACGTGCTTGGACCTATACCACCCAGAGGGAAGACCCCACTGGGGCTGCAGGCTCCTGACTTTAGCTGCACCCAGCAGCAGGCATTTGTGCTGATTTGGGAAGGGAACCAACAGACAGACAATCTTTCTCCTATTCTCTCTCTCTCTGCAATACTGACTTTCAAATTAAATAAATAAATTGAAATAAAAAGCATGCATTGGCAGCCCCATGAGCACTCGCACCAGAGAAGGCACCTGTCGGTCTGTATCAGAAGCCGTAACAAAGATGAGCGTTGGGCCCAAGATTGTCCCTAGTATGTCGTGCAGCAGCATACTTGACTAAGACTGCTTAGGAAATGTGTCAGCTGCATCTCATGATAGAGATTCAGTCATTTTCAACAAGTTTTCCCGTATTTACAATGTTTCACATTAAAGAACTCTCCCCACATCCCAGACATCCTTCCAGAGGATGAAACTGCTTAGATGGACCTGACTTTTCAACGTCATCCAGACTTTGTGGCCAGAGAATGGCGACACGGGAGCAGCATCCTTTAGAACACACTGCCTTTGCCAGCTTCTTTTCTGGCCTTGATGCTTTCTTCCATGGATCCGCTCTCCATCTACTGAACAACCCAAAGAAGCAAGGCTGCTGCTTTCACCTTTTATAAAATGAGAGCAACAGAGGCACCAAGATGTGAAGTGGTTTATCCTTCAGAACTCACTGTGTGGCAGGGTACACCAAGTCTGGCTGGTGCTTCTGATGCCTAGCGTGTACATTAATATACATCTCCTTGAGAAATGTGTTTTTAAAGACTAAACATGTGCCAGGTGCAAGCTTTGGCGACACAAAGACAATTTCACGTGTTCTAGAATTTTGATGAAGGGGAATCATTCATTGGATTTTTGGTTTGTTTTTATTTGAAAGGCAGAGTCATAGAGGAAGAGAGAAGAAAAGAGAAACCTCTTCCATTTTCTGATTCACTTCCTAAATGGCCACAATGGCCTTGGCTGGGCAGGACCAAAGCCAGGAGCCAGGAGCTTCCTCTGGGTCTCTCACATGAGTGCTCATCCCAAACACTTTGGCCATCTTCCAGGGTTCTCCCAGGCACATTAGCAGGGATATGGGTTGGAAATAGAGCAACTTAGACTCCAACTGGCACCCAAATGGAGTGTCACCATCGCAGGCAGCAGCTTTGCTTGCTATATTACAACACGGATCCCAAGAATGTGTTTTAACTATGGGGAATGGCATGGTTAGTTCACATACCAAAGAATTTGCGGTATTAATGTCAAACGAAGTACCTAAAACTTTTAGGACACAAACAAGGGAAGGGAAGGGAAGGGGAAAAAAGAAAAAGGAGAAAGCAAAAAGGAAATGCAAAGGGAAAAGAGGAGAGGAGGGAGGGAAAAGGGAAGGAAAAAAGAAGAAAAAAAGAGAAGAGAAAGGAAGGGCAGGGAAGGCAGTGGTGCAATAGTCAAGGACGGAACTCAGAAATGAATACTATTTTAGCCAGGATCCTGTGTGATTCTGATACAGATAGTCTAATTTCGCACTGTGGACAGGACATATTTGAAGGTGATAAGATTATAATCCCATTAAAAAGCAAATAAAATGAAAGTTGGCAGAGGGAGGAACAGGCAGAGTTTTCTCTTGCCCTGCTCTAACCCATCCTGCAAAAACCTGCGCTGGGTTCTTAGAGAGGAACGCTCCGCTTTGACAAACACACGCAGCAACATGGCCATTCCTTTCTGGACTCTGTGGGCTGAAACGGAGCAGGGCAAAGCAAACGCTCACACTCTCTGAGGAGAACACAGCCTCTTAGCAGGCTCCGGACAGCCCAATGGCTTCTACAAAACGTTCCAAACTTCTGTCTCCAAAAGCCTTGTTGGTGCAGCAGCGCTTGCTTCCTGTTCCCAGGGAGATTCAGCCTTGGGCTTTCCTATCCTTCTTCCCTAGAGTTGGCTGCTCCTGTGTCCTGTCCCATAAAACTGTGAACTGAGGGCTCGGACTTACGTCATGTCAGTCACAGCAGGGTGAGGCTCGACCAGTGTGGATCCTGGCCCTTGTTCCTTTCCTTTCAGACTCGATTTGCACTTGATTGTGTGCCTGGAAGCCCCGAGCTCCTTAGTGCACTGGCTTTGGACCAACCAGAATGCAAATCAGGATGCAAAGCCGAGAAACCTGGAAGTTTCTGCTCAGCACTGCGGACAACTTTCACCCCACAGTCCGTCCCTGTGCCAGAGGCCGAGGACTCTCTCCACATGGAAATTGATGACTATCCACAGTACGAGGTCAACGACTCTGCTGACAGATGTTGCACAAGGGAATAATTTTTTTTTTTTACAGCTGTCCATGTAGCCTAGATCACAGTGGTAGCTATTTCCCCAAGTTGTCTTATCTCAGTTTTCTGAGAGTCTAAGCCCGATGGGGATTTAAAAAAAAAATAGCACAAATGAAAATAATAGTAAAGGATCTACAGACAGAAAGCTGGGAATCTGGCAGATAGATCAGAAGTTGGATGACTTGCGCATAGCCACAAAGAGGAAAGCAAATACAAACTCAAGTTCCCTGGCTTTCAGTTCATGATTATTTTCATTGCACAATGTGTGTGGAGAGTTAGAACCGTTAATTTTGTTGTGGAAGTGATCCAAAACCTTGCACTGTGATCCGGCAGGGGAAAATTGCCTATCAGTGCTGTAAAAAAAAAAAAAAAAAAAAAAATTCCAAATTAAGTTTAACTTGGAAGACAAATAACAAAAAAGAAACTAGCAGAGAGAGGTCCCCCCTGGAATTACTGAGTCCCTCAAAGTGGAAGTCCTCCAAAATTGTCAGTGTCTGGTTTACTGTCAGGGTGCTTGTGGCTCCTTGGAGTTCAAGGGCACTTGATGCCCCCTGCTGTACCCTGATGGAAGAAGCTTTGTATTCTTGATCTAAGATGGTGGGATTTTATCAGGTTTTACATTGCTTTCACAAAGACAATAATGTTTGTTTCCTGCATGGCTTACTCAAGTAAACAAGAAGGAGACAGCAAGGTACTGTCGTCTTTGCAGAATGACGCTTCCAGTTTTGTTTAAAGCAAGCAAGCCGAAGATCTGTTGCTCTTTGCATTGTTCCATAAGATAAATTCATCAGATAAACAGCTCTGCTTTGAATTCAGTCCAGTTCACCTTCCTAAACAAACAGTGGACTCGACCCATTTCTTAAACATTAATTCACAAGGCAGCACAAAATTAGTTGTCAATAAGTCAAACACTATTTCTCCTTATCTAAAGTAGAAGGACCAGAGCCATCTCTATGGACCTTTGGGAAGCTTCTTGGAGCAGTGATCAGCAGAGAAAACACTTTCACTACCAGAATTTCTATGAGGTCATCGTGCTGTGGCACAGGTCAGGTCTCCGCCTCAACGTCCTTCTGATTCAACTTCCTGCTAAGACGCCTGGCAAGCAGTGCAAAATGGTCCAAATACTTGGGTTCCTGCCATCCAAACAGGAGCTCTAGATGCAATTCCCGGCTCCCGACTTCAGCCTGGCCTAATCCCAGCTGCTGTGGGCATCTGGGGAGTGAACCAACAAATGGAAAAAAAAAATCTCTTTTTTCTCTTTCTCTGTGTGTCACTCTATCTTTCCACTAGAGAAATAAATCTAAGCAGATCTGTGGGGTGTTATTTACATGTCTGGCACAGCACAAAAGGAATTGTGCCATTATTTTCTTGACTTCATGAAGTTTAAAACTGAAGATAAAATGATTGTGCTCTTTATTACAGTCAGTCCAAGGAAGGGTCAAGCTGGAAATGTGTTGCCAGCCGCATCTGTATGCACTGGCCACATGCCGTACCCAAAATGGCGCCGGCCAGAGAAGCCACATCTTGGTGTTTGGTGGAGAGTCACGTAGATTTCACAGTACTGCGCAGGCGCCTAGTACTGCGCAGTGAGCTGCGGCGCGGCAGGCACGTAAACACTGGGACTGACGAATCCAGTCGCCCAGAACCCTGCGTAATCATGACGCCGACCTATCATCGGCGGAGGCGGGGCCAGACAGCACATAAGAGCAGAAAGCCTGCCGGGGTCGGAGCCTCTTTCCTCCTCATCTTGCTGTGCACAATAAATTTTACCGCAGAAGGCTTCACTCACGTCTGCGTCTTATTGCTGGGCGGTAAGACAAGTGGGCGCAATAGAAATGTTTAAAGATTTATTTATTTTTATTGGAAAGGCAGAATTACAGGGAGAAGTAGAAACACAGAGAAAGATTTTCCATCAGCTGGTTCACTCCCCAACTTCCCAAGTGGCTACAACAGCCAGAGTTGAGCCAATCCAAAGCTAGGAGCCAGGAGCTTCTTCCAGGTCTCCCACGCGGGTGCAGGGTCCCAACGCTTTGGGCCGTCCTCGACTGCTTCCCCAGGCCACAGGCAGGGAGCTGGATGGGAAGTGGAACAGCCATGACATGAACTGGCACTCATATGGGATGCTGTCACATGTAAGGCAAGGATTTAGCTATTGAGCCGTCGCACCAGGCCCTAAAGATTTATTTTCTCATTCTACTCAAAAAGCAAAAAAAAATCTCAACTTTCATGTATGTGTCAGCAATTGTAATATGTATAGTAAATTATAGGTCTACTCCTAATTTTCATGGAAATTTCATCTGTGACCTTGTGACAGAATTATTTAACCTGACAACTTTTTTTAAAAGAATCATACATTTGTAGTAGGTCAGTAATGCCAAATTTCTCTAGCATTTGCACTTCCAGTGGAGATGTGACACTACTTATTAGCAACATTAATAAAACCAAATGCATAACTTTTATCCCATCCCTACTCCTTGTCCTGGTCTCTTTATTTCTGCGACAGTATCATTAAGCTATTACTTGGGATTTCAAGCTTTACATGCCTCTCTCTTCATAGCTTCCCCAACATGAAATTCATTGCCAACTTTTTCTGATTCAACTCATTGTGGTCCCTTCTTATCTGCCTATAAACCCCAACATCAAGCCCAAGTGCCTCTTACCTGGACAGACAAAAGGTGTTCTGACTGGAGTCCCAGTTCCATCCCGCCATCTCCCTCACATATCCAGCACTTTCATCCAGAATACTGTGGATAATACACAGAGCTCCCTGGGCCCTCCTATTCAAAACCACAGAGCTCTCGAAAGAAATTCCAGACTCGACAGTGAGGCAGTTATCTGACCAGAAACTATTTCCACTCTTGTTTGGATTGCTCCCTGCCTGCTCCCTGAGATGCAGCTGAACCGGCTCCTTGCAGTTCTGTGTCCAAGACTTGCTGCTCTCAAAGTGTTGCTCAGGCAAAAGTCACTCCTTTCACCTAGAACCCTCTTGCTTACCTGCTATTATGTGAAATGTCAGCTGTGCTGAAGGACTTCAACCTGCAGCACGCTGTTTTCAGATTTAAATCCCCAGATGCAGGAACTAAACACAACTATGATGTTTCAACCAGACTCTTCGATTTGCCAGTTAACAGTGTTTTCATTGCCACTCCCACCCCACCCTTACACTGAGATCAGAAATGATGAGTAAGATTCTTTGCACTGGTGTGGTCATGACTTTGTTGTTTCGGACTGGACACTTAGTTCTCGGGGTAAGAGCTAACACCAAGCCCTGTCTCTGGCCATTGCTGCCCAGCTGGAGCAGTTTGCAGTCCCCTGGCACCAAAAAGGAGAATGGTGAATAATAATAGAACTGAAGCCCCCTCAAAGGCAGAGGAGTGATCCGTGCCCCTGCGGCAGTGGCTAGTCAGAGCATGCCATCCAAAACCCAAGGAAATGAGACTTCAGCTAAACCTAGGAGCATACATATAATCTAAAAAAAAAAAAAAAAAAAAGATTTGGAGCCTTCGCAACACATTGCAGAAGGAAAGACATCTAGATTTGAACACTGGCACTGGCACTTTCTTCATGAGTGGATCCTGTGCATTTACTAAACCCTGGTGAGTTTTAACATCTCCAACAGTGACAAAAAAAAAAAAAATGAAAATGCCTGAGAACCAATCTGTGTTGTGCGTGGTATATGACAGATGCATGACAGTTGTTAATGAGCTCTTTGCCTCTTTAAACTGGGCACTTTGAGTGGGCTGACTCAGAATGAATGAGCTCAAGAAACTGTTCCATCTCCTAAACCTCAAGTTTGAAGATGTTCTTGTGGCTCTTCTCCAAGTGCAGAGGGTTAAAATCCATCAATCAAACTGTATTTTTAATTATTGGGAGGAGGGCCCGTGCATACGGGCTTGTGTTCTGCCAGCTAATTTAGACTGGTGGGTTTATTCTGCGAATATGGAAAAGAGAAAGAACCCTGACTCTTACAGGGGATGTATGTTGCAAATGATTCTTTTTTTTTTTTTTAAAGAAATCCTACCTGTTACAGGATGGATTCAAATCCCCAGCACCAGCCTGACGCCTAGAAATTCTGTTCTTATTACAAATGGCCTGCAGTCATGTAATGTTTTCATTGTTTTAAGGATATGACAAGTGACATTTGTCATCCCAGGCCAGAGGAACATTGCATCTCTAAGCGGGCTCTGTACCATGCAGTATAGGAGGAGTAGCAAAGGCTGGGGTCAGCATGGCCCTTGCTCCTCTCTTTCTGTCCCTGGAACATATTGATGATGAGTTTCCTACAAGTGCCATGGATCACAGTTCACCAGTGGAGGTTGATCAATGGTGAGTACCTAGGCTAGGAAACAGCGGTCTAACTGGCTGTCGCTCTCTACCCTTGGGCCTCCCTGGCTTAGGCCTCCCAAAAGTAATACACACCAATGTGAACTAGTTAGAAAAATACACTGGATGTAACAGGATCACTGGAGTTACTCAGTAACTCTAATTTCGAAACAAGAAAACCAACTTATCTCATCTGAGGCCTCAATAAACAATGTGTGTTGAATGAGGGATGATCTGTCCAGCCTGCCCTGCAGTATCGTTTGATTTGAGAGACTGTATGTGATTTTTATATTGAAATGATCTTTCACCATTACCCAGAGCATCATGGGGGTTTGGATGAACATCTGGAAATAAGTATGCTTTTCTTTCTGTGGCTCCCTGGATCCTATAAGGCTCTCAAACAGGAAATCGGCCATTAATTAACGCATAGCTATACCTTAAGGCATATTTGCTGTTTCTCTTGGTACAACCTCATCTCTGCTTTAATAACTCACAGGAACATGCCTTAGGGTGAGAGAGAGAATGAAAACATGACCTGCTATGCAAAACGAACACACAAGTAAGTTCACCTTCCAGAACATTCAGGATGTCAGGATGAACCCTCGGACACACCCTTCAAAGAGGCAAACTGGCCAGCTTCCCGAATCGCACTGCACCCAATTGGCCTGGATGATGACAGAGATCAAAGGCATGCCAGGAATGGACAGAGAGCCAGGGGAACTGGCATCCTCTAGGCTGCTGGCGAAAAACCAACCCCACCACACCACGCAAAATCAAACTGAAAGCAAATACGAGCGAGTAATCAAACGCACATGGGGTTCTCTTTGCACAATGTAGAGGGTAGGCTCCGACCGGGGAGCTTCCCAGGTCGCCAGCAGCATGCACGTACCAGCAAAAAAAATCACCAAGTCCCTCTCTCCAGCCCGCCGCTTGCCCTCTCTCCGGTTTCCACCAAAGGGAAACGGGGCCGCAAGGTCTCTTTGTCCTGGTCCTCTCCAGCCTCCTTGGCATCACCTCCAAGAAACAATGACATCTTTCCTGTGGGGGTGTGGGAAGGGGGAGTTTCCCCTGGAACAGCCAGCAAGCAATTCCAGCTCCGTGGGTTCCTGATGTGTTTTGGGGGGAGGGTCACTTCAGTCCCTCAGAGAGGCCATTTTCCAGAGCATCACCACTGCCCTGGCACCTTGGCCTCTGATAACCACATCCCCAATGTCCGGGACAGGGTCTCCATGGATTCCTCATGCCATTTACCCCACAAGTCCTATATTCTTTGAACGCCCCTGAGTTACATTTCACAGTGAAAAAGATTAATTGGTAGTCAACTCCCAATGCCACCCACCTCCCACCCCCCATTCTGCTGGAGAAGTGGAGGACAAAACACTGCACCTCTTATTCAACATGTTCCCAGTATTGCAAAGGGATAGCATCAGAATGCTTAGGGAAAAGTTTGAGAATCCCTAAATATGGGTATAAAGAGGGAAAAAGCCTAGGAGGATATCCTTTTCGGACTTTGTGCTCTTAAAAAAAATAATAATAATAGATGGATCACCCTGTCACGGAGGAAACCAGCGAAACGCAGCAGCTTTGAAGGGATTTCCTTTCACTGAATTGTCTCCGGTCCCTTAATTGTGCTTAAGCCCTGCTGAGAACTTTGTTCACGGTCCCTAGTGCAGCGATTTGCATCCCCTCTCTGGGGCTCGCAGTTTGGGCTGGCAGCTGTCTCAGTCCGCTTCTGGCTGGACAAGGTAAGGATCTTTGCCTAGCTCTTTAAAAGATCCGGGGGGAGGACTGCTGAATGCTCACCCGGCTTAGAGTAGGGAAGCTGCCGACGGAATTCTTGCACCGGAGGGGAGGGAGTGGGGGTATTTTGAAAAGTTTTCTGAACTTAGAGGAGTGTCCTAAGCCATGTGCTGGCTTTGGAGAGCGCCTGGGAGCGTTCCTCCTCCTTCCAGAAGCAGAGGGGTCACGGAAAGAAGGCTGCCTACCCTGCAGAGGAAATTTTGCGTTTGAGGATAGATGCGCCTCCAAGGATGCTCCGGGCACCACGCATGGCTCACCAGAGACTCTGAATTTCAGTTTGAAGTGAGGTACACCGGCAAGTGTCAGTGGTTCAGCTAGGTCCCTACTGTTCTGACGCTATTTCTGTTTTATCCCAAAGTTTTCCACTTCTCTGAATGTATTGTCCACACAGGGTCTGGAGATGTGTACACGTTCCTAGATGGAGGCACACAGGTGTGAAGGAAGGAGACCCTGAAGCCTGAGCAGGGTGAAGCAGGCTTGGCTGTTCGCAGTCCCTGCCCGGCGCTCTGGGCTTGCACACCCTTGCTGCTCCCTAGGCAGCCAATGGCTCACTGGTGAAAAAGATGCCTGTGGCCTCCCTCTGGAAGTTAGTTCCATGCCCGTACTTCTGGCTTTGTAACAAAGAAGTACTATCTTGCCGAGGATAGGGTGAAACTCAGCTTCTGTGGGCTTATTTTTGGGGGTAGTAGTGCTGCCGGTGGGGGCAGGGAGAGAAGTAGGGAGGGCTTGTCGCCGAAGACCACAGTTCACAGCTGGGAAGTCTTGCGGCTGCTTGCAGGCGTTCTCAAGAGCCTCCAGCAGCCCCCATACATCCCTATCTTCCAGGGGCAACTTTGCAGAGCCCTGATGCGACGGCTGAGTGCTGTTAGTCCCCACAGTTTAGAAGTGTGAGGATGGTAGGCATAGGAGCCTTCAAGTGTGGGGTATTCTCTGCAGGCTGCCTGCCTCCAACTCGGCCAAGCTACAGGAGCTTTTCAACCTTGTCTCTGCAAATGGGGAAACCTGGTCTCTGGCTTCCATTCTAGAAAGGGTCTTTCTTTCTTTCCTTTCCTTTCTTTTCCTTTTCTTTCTTTCTTTTCTTTTTTCCTTTTCTTTCTTTCTTTCTTTCTTTCTTTCTTTCTTTCTTTCTTTCTTTCTTTCTTTCTTTCTTTCTTTCTTTCCTTCCTTCCTTCCTTCCTTCCTTCCTTCCTTCCTTCTTTCTCTCTCTCTCTCTCTCTCTCTCTCTCTCTCATCTTGTAACTGCAGGAGGCTGGGAAGGATGGGTGGTCCTGCAACAGAGTTGCCATGTGTGGGAATGTGGCATTGCTAAGCTGTGAGTTAGAGCCAGATCATATTCTTGAGAAGAATGGAAAAATGCTCGCATCTAAAAGTGAATCTGAAGATTCATGGTATTGTTCAGGAGTTACACTTGTCCAGATTTAAAAATGAGCGATGGGCCAATTCTTATTACAGAAATAGAGGGACACGCTTATAGAAATCCCCCAGTACTTTTCCCCTCAAAGAGATAATCTGTGGTTTTATGTGTTTCAAGTACTTTTAAGTTTCAGGTCATTTATAAGAATTAATCTATAAGGCCCTTTATGGCTGATGAGAAGTAAACATTCAATTTTACTCTTTGAGAGTATGCAGCTTGAGTCCTCCTGTATGTTGCAATATTTAAAATACCTTACTCCTGAAGGTGAACTGAGAAGCAGTAGCCTGGGCATACAGCTGGGGTGCCTGTCCATACCCACTGAATGGGATCTGCATTTAACAATGTTGCCAAATGATTTCTATACCCAGTTAAGATTGGGGTTCAAGAGGGCGTGCCTCTTCTTCTGTGGGACTCTTGTCAGCTAATGAGAACTCACTGAGCCACTAGTTCCTGCTTCATAAACGAGTGGCCCTTACAGTTCATGTGTAACATTCCAAGATATTGTGATGGGCACGGCAGGTGTGCTACACAATGACAGCGATGATGACGATTCTGAGAATGGTTGTGAAATAGCACAAGTTATTCACCTTCTAGTAAAATAGTCTGCTACCGTGTTTAACTCAGGATGACTAGTTTTCTTCCTGTGTGGCACAAATTTATTGTTTCCCACTCTGACTTCTAAATGAATTAACTGGGAACAGTGGGATTTCTAAGCCTTGGATGACTACCAATAGCACGCAACTAAAGAACACAGGGAAACCCGGGGATATAGCTCTCTGCTGGTCTAAAGGTGAGTTCAGCTGCTCAATGATGTCACAGTTGTTCCAGTGTCTTTTCTCTCAGCTCTGTCCTCTCAGCTGCGTCCACAACACCAGCTACGGGATTTCCTTGTGAAAATGCCTAATGGGTGGGAGGAAGATCTGGAGGTTGGCTTGGGGAAAAAATGAGTAATTCAAAGCGGTCTGCACAGTAAATGCTGCAAGAGAAATAAAAGTCAATGCCGGCTCCTGTCTCTGGGGATTCTGTAGACTTGATTCTGACTTATCACTTCACTGAGCAGAGTCGGGGCAGGGGTGGGGGGAGCCAAAACTCAGAATCTGTTGGCCAGGAAAAGAAGGGACACACACACACACCCCACATACCAGGGAGGGGCAAGCCAGAGGGGGAGGGAATAAGGAGGGAGGTCAACGCCAAACTTCCTTTCAGAAGAGAGACAGCCCGAGAGAGGGAGCTTTAGGATTGCCAGCCAAGCCACACAGCACAGTGGTTTCTCATGTTTTTCCCTAGAAGAGATCCCCGAGTTGTCATTTGGTGAACAGTCCTGCTGGCCCAGGCTCTTCTGTCGGAAGCGGAGCCAAGCTCCAGTGTGCCTGTTCCTGCCCTTGGAAGTCCAGTGGTCTTCCCGGTAATGGACTGCCTCTCTCTGGGATACAGGTAAGTACTCCGGGGACTGATCTTCATTTTCAGACCAGCTGAGTCTCAGTGTTAGGGAGAAAAAAAAAATTGCTTTTCAGACATGATCTCAAATATCCGTTAGGATTTAGGGTATCATTGGACAATAGTGGTTATCTTGGTGACTATAAACTACATACACATCAGCAGGTCTTACTATTCAGTTTTGATGTTCAGGTTGTACAGTTCTGATCTCCCAGGTCAGGGAAGCACCAGTGAGTTGGGATTTGGGGTTGCATTTGGTCTTGGCAGATGTTTAATATTGTCAATATATTGCTCTTATTGAAAGGGTCCCAAGTATCTCCCCTTAAACTCTCAGCAACTGCTCAACTGTTGAGCAGCCAGAGGGAGGATGCTGACTGAACGTGCGTCAGCAGCAGGATGGACTTTCCCCTGCTTTCTCACAGACAGCATGTTGACTGCACGTGTTTGACTGAGGGTCCCTAGTTTTGTCTTGAAATGTTCAGGTTCAGCGTATTTCGAAAGGGGCATTGCAGCAAGCGCAAGTCACAAGTTTGTGCGGGTAGAGGGAACACATTTGTGACATTTTTATCGAAAAATTGAGCATGTACATTCCTTTACTTACGACATTGTAAAAAAAAAAAAAATTGAGCATGCCTATGTATTTAGGCATATCACAATACATAACATCAAAATTCTTTGTAGAATTTAATAGAACATTTCCGAATTGAGAGCCGATGACATAATTGTTCATTGCATCTTTCATGTGAGAAAACATCACAAAATTACATCCTTCAAAGCTTTTGAGATTATTTTCTCTTATTTTTCTCTCTCGTCAAGTGGATCTAAGTACTGCTGCGCTTCATAATTTCACTCCTCATTATGATTTTTGCTGACCTAGTCTCCAGTTGTGAGTGAATAAGGTGTCAGGGTTCATGCTGCATGTTTTAAGGGTGACACAATAAAGACGGGGTGCCTGTCGGATAACGGAGAACGTCACTGGTGCCCTGGCTGCTTATCTTGACATTGATTTTACAGGCAGTGAATGGTATTGGTTTGGAAGATCTGCATGTTATGCCAGGCAAAATTGGCAGGGTCTAAATTGTTATGAGTTGTGGAACTGTTTATAGCATATTCTCTCAAATGAGGCCATCTTTGGATGAGAATTCAGGCTGTACTCTGTAATCAAGGGAAGAGAAGCAATAGACAAAGTGGAAAATTTTATAAAACATTTGTAGAGTGCCTGGGTATTTTAAACACTGTAAAATGCTTCCTGATTTTTATATCTTCCTTTTCTTTATGCATACCTGCTTTGTCTTTTCTGCCCTGTGCAAAGAGAATGCAAGCCAATTAGAATGAAATGAAAGTTGATTTTCACATGCAACCGTGCCGCCTGGCATGGAGGTGTTTTAGCTGCTCTTGACTTCTTGTATGGCTCATTTTGCTACATCTAGGTAACACCTCCTATCTACCTCTCCACAGCTCCCACCCCAGACAGACCCTCCAGATCTAGTCTGCCAATCCAGCTAGGAAGCACTGTCATCATCAAAATGACGGACGAGCCCAAAAAAGAGATCCTGGGGACCCCAAAATCTCCCCTGCCAGCGACAACGGAGAAAAGCCCCAAGAGCGAAGTGGTGATCACCACAGTGCCGCTGGTCAGTGAGATTCAGCTGATGGCAGCCACTGGGGGAGCTGAACTCTCCTGCTCCCGTTGCGTCATTCCCTTTGCTGTGGTGGTCTTCATTGCAGGCATAGTGGTCACTGCGGTGGCTTACAGCTTCAACTCCCATGGCTCCATCATCTCCATCTTTGGCCTGGTCCTTTTGTCATCTGGACTTTTTTTATTAGCCTCCAGTGCCTTGTGCTGGAAGGTGAGACAGCAGAGCAAGAAAGCCAGGAGACGGGAGAGTCAGACAGCTCTCGTGGCACATCAGAGAAGCCTGTTTGCTTAAGACTGAATGAGACCAAATAGGACGCCTGTCCTGAAAAACCTGCTCTACCCTTGTCCACCGACTCACCTTGAACTCGCCTGGGGGACAATGGACTTGTATCAGACAAGGAAAGGGGTAGGATGGGATGGGAGTGGAGGGGTCGTGCATGGCGAGGGTTGACGAGTGTCTTCTAATGACAACCTTAACCCTAAGGGCTATTTCTAATAGGGCAAAAATCAGCTTTTCCTTCACAACAGACGATTTTGGGGGGGGGCCCTAGGTGGTGTGCTGCATTAGACAACACTTGGTCCACATTGGAGAGTTGACGATAAATAACAGGACAATAAAAAGACAGGTGTGGTGCACCGTCTACCTGCCTCCAAAAGAATGAACAAGCTGTATCCTAAGAACATTCTGCCAGGGTTCCACATGGCCTTGGACTCTGCATCGTGCTTTGAGATTCTGTGATCATTTGTTTTCAAGAAGTTGACTTTCTGGCATCTGTTTTCATTGTTCATTTTCAGTAACTCATCACTGGTGGTACTTTATCTTAAAGAATAAACTAATATTTTTATTTGTTAACATTGGATAATCTGAGTTAATTGAAGTCAGTGTCAGAAGTAAAAGAGAAAGCCAGAAAAAGGTATATTTAGATGATGGGGGTTAAATTAATGTCAAAATAATCCAATAATAGCACTTTGATGACTTTTTTATATAAAATTTAATGTTCATTTTCATTCAAAATAATAAATACTCATTGCTGCTGAAACTTTTTAAATGCTTGTTTCTGTTGTTTTTACGGCAATTCCATGTTGTCCATTTTCCCTTGTCTCATTTACAAGGTATCAGCTGTATTTTTCCCAGACACTGCTTCTTAACTTTTTATATATTTTATATATATTACATATCTTGTGTATAGTATGCAAGATATACATCTTTTATATTTATAATATCACTTTTTTCTACTACTTCTGGAGTTAGTATTAATTATGTTTGCTTTACCATAAAATATTTCTATGCTGTTATTAGGAAATTCATGACAAGCATCTGAAATTTTATCATGTGCTTTTAGATAGCAATTCCATTTTTAATAAATTTGAATTAATTATCTGCCTAATACATGTTTCTGAGCACCAACTATGTAACAGACCTTTTATAGATTCTCTAGTGGCTTATTTGGTTGGTTTTAATACAAAGCAATAAAGATTCTTTCTGGGATACTGCTGTGGGTATTGAGCCATTCCACAACAAGAACTCCAGCCAGAAATATTCCTTGTTCATATAGAGTAAACCACAATAAATCAAGGCAGGAAAATAGATAGGAAGCAAATTATAAGAACCTGGATAAAATAAATAAGCAAACAAAGCCTAGCATACCATATTCAGTGAAAGGCGTTCTGTAGAGAAATGTAATTGAATGTGACTGGAATCCTTTGATGCTGACTACCGCTGGTGCTCAGGCAACTTCATAAGTGGGTAAGCAGTAAGGACTTTGGAGGTCTGCCGTTGGCTTAGAGAGGACAACAATATGGTCATTCCAGTGTGAGGAAGCCTGCCCTCCGCCAGGTTTCCTTTTCTACTTAAAGATATTCAGAGCTTTATGGGAAAATTCCTCAGGTCAACTCAAGGCTCTTGCCCATCTGGGTCAAAATGGATGTATCCCACCTCCACTCTTACTCTAAGCCCTGCAAGTGTCCATGAGCTAATCAGGCCAGGTTCTCTTAGACGGGTCTCATGTAGCTTTTTTATTTAGATCACAGTATGATAATGTCTTGCATAACTGGTTTCTCAGTAAGTGCCTAATTGAGGTGCTAAATGAACAAAAGAATGCAAACTCAGGGAGTGGGTGCTTTACCAATCCACAATCCATTCTAATTTCTTCAGATTTGATAGTTTCATTCCTAACTCTCTCCAAAATACAGTCTCCCACTCCACCCTGTCTCTACCGAGGGCACCAGGTCTAGCGCTTATTAACTATGTTTTATTTTTTCCAGTCACATCTGCAAACTTCAATAGGCCAGAACAGCCATCCCATGAATAGTTTCCAACCACCAGGGGGCCTCATGCTGCTTCCTGAGGTCCAAACGCAATACCACAGAAAGGCTCCAGTTCAATTGACCGCCCTGGTAGAGGAGTTATTCTGTCTGGGAACGGATGGGGGTCCCTCCAGTCCCATGACAAAATACAGACCCTTCCAAAGCTGTAAGATACAGAGATGGTACTACATAAGGAAAACTGCCACTCAACACAAGAAAACTAAAATAACTGCCACTCAACACAAAAGACTAATTATGAATTAGCTCACGACTTGTGTTATTGGGAAAGAACTAACGTTACAAATAGCTTCTTTATATAAATGGCATCAAATGCATATATATACATGAAACATGCACAAATGTATATTTTAAAAGATCACCTGACCCACCCTGATGTATCAGAAACCAGTGGTATCACCAGGCAGGATTCCCGTAAAACCCAAACATTCCAGAATGCACAGGAGTACTTTTACCTTACCCTGTGCATCAGGTCTCTGGCCTACGTGAAAAACCACATATGCCTGGAGACTGCTCTCCCCTCATTGCTGCCTTGCTTACATTAAGCAATCTTCCCTAGAGAACAGGTGGATGAGCCAAATGACAAATCCTCAAATCTGTCTCTGCATTCTGCCACTGCTCTCTGCCTAAAGGAACACATATATGAATATAGGTGGATGGACAATGATGGCTAGACAATAATAGAAACATAATGACAGATATGGTAGATAATGATATAGTTAATAGACCATCAGAACTCCTGGGAAGAGTTTTGGCTTTGATCTCAGCAGATGAGGTTAGCAATCTCAACTTTCCCTTTTAAAAAAAAAGCGATCCTGACAGGTTGAATGTCATCTTTACAATCAGTTTAATTTTAAGGAAATAATTTTATAAACTCTAAGGAACTATATCATTACAAAATAGGTAACAATAGCGTCTAATGTGGATTTCAGTTTCTTCCTCTCCTTAATAGATCAACAAGTAATTAAGCAACAGGCAGCACCCTGCTTTGATTAAATGTCATTAGTTAATCACCTTGTTTTACTCTGTTATCCAAAGTGTTTCTAGGACCAAAACACTCTGGAGAAAAGACACGTTCCAAAGATGAGTAATAATCTGTATTTCCTTCATGTTGTCAGATTTTCAGTGCTTTCCTATGCACTAGAGTCAGTGTGAAGGAGCATTCAAAATGGGAGCTCAGTGATGGGTCCTCACCACAAAAGAAAAATTGAGATGGTGAGTTATCCCATTTTTTTCTTATCTCATTGAGCTTTTCAAGCCAACCTTGTCTTAAGTGCCTTGCAAAAATGAATGCTATGATAGAAAATCTAAAGAGAAATAAAATAAGTAAATCACAAGTTTCTAAGTCATTTCTAAGAGCCTGCTTCCCAATGATTGAAAACTTATCTAAAGGATTTTCATGGATAAATTGCTTACACTTTTTTTTTAAATCATTCCTTGACTCTAGTACTGATCAACTGTCCCTGCCATGAAGTCCACAGTCCCCACCACTCTCTGAAGTGTCTGCTACTCTGTATGACTGAGGAAACCATAGCACACAGAGGTGACTTCCTCAAACAAGCTCTTATAGCCCATGAAGCTGAGCAGTGCAGCTGGCAAGCGGACCTCTCCTTACAGTTAACCCAGCATCTTAGTCTGTGGAGGTGGCTATAACAAAGATAGAAGAAAGCAGGTGGCTTATAAACAATATGAATTTCTCTCTCATAGTTCAGGAGCCTCAGAAGTCTGAGATCAAGTGATTGGCAAAGTCAGTATCTAGTTAGAGCCTTTTTCTAGTTCCTAGACTCTGATTTCCCGTGCTTACAAAGAGTGGAAGCCACAAAGGTGCTCTCTGAGGCTTTCTCCCGTCTGTGAAGCAATCATTCTCATGACATCATCATCTCATTCAACATTGGGAATGGGATTTCAATACATGCTTTTGTTGGGAGGGAGACCATTCAGTCTCCAGCACCCTGTTTGATATCAAGGAAGCCATAACTGAAATCATTGCTATAATATCTCAAGAGAAGGAAAGCAATAAAGATTTTCTAACGTGTGCTTTTAAAAACTCTGATTAAAGTAGAGCAAATAGAGATGTACAGGCTAATGTGGGGAATAGACTGAGCCAGACCCTATACTGACTGGCATACACAGGAGTCAGGTCCGGGATCACCTCAGGTGAGGTTTCTTTGGGGATACCCCAAATGAACCGCTGGACTCAGAACTCCAACCACGGAAAAAAAAAATCACAGGATCTATGGTCTGACTCTCAAGGACATGCGTCAGAATGGGCCTTCTCAGTTGCTGAAGGCTGTGCAGTGGATAGTATGCCCAGATATACATGGAGGACACAACAGTTAATTGAGGCCTTTACAGGACAAGCAGAACCATAGTAGAGGTTGGAGGGCTGAACAAATTGGACAGCTCTCCTGGCCAAGCGTTGAGGGCAAGTATCTGGGCGAGTAGAAACTCTCAGGTGGGTTATGTCAGCCAATGGACCTTGGAAGCATTTCCTCAACCTTGGCTCAACAAAACCAACATTTCAGAACTATTGAAACCACTTAAGCAGTATCCTTGGAACCTGCTCTCATAGAAGATGGCATCCTAGGATGACATCAGTGGCTATCCCCCATCCCCAGGGAACTGAAAAGGTTAGATTTCTGGGAGCAGCCCTCTCCCCTCTCTCTTTGCTACCCCCAGATACAAGAAAAAAAATGGAAGCAATTGTGTCATCTACTTTTCCCTATTCTTCGGCCCTTCCCACCCTGATTTGTGGCCAGCATGGGCATGCATCTGTTTCAACTATGTAAACATCACCAAAAATAAAATAAAATCCTTTAAAAGTACAAATGAGTAAAGTACAACACACAGTAACAGGTGTACGACTCAATAATTTGCACAAAGCAATGTGCAGAACAAATCTCCAGATGAAGAAACTGAACACCAAGCACGCTCTGTGCTCAGTCCCAATCACACTCTTTTCAGAAGAAACCACTGTCCTGGCCTCTCACGCATGCTTGCCTGTTTCTTTACCTTGCATCAGTGGCATCATGTAGTATATACTCTAGTGTCTGGCTCACGTGCAAGGCAACATATGTGAGATACAGCTGCCGTGTTCTCTATAGACACCAATGGTTCATTCTCATTGCCATGTAGAATTCAATTGTGCAACTACAGCACCATTTGTTTATCCATCCTAGCAGGGACAGATTTACAGATCTCAGATACTTTGTAGTCTCTAACCAGAAAACGCAGTTCTCCCAGTAGCCAGCCTCCAAGATGGCCTGAATGATTCTTGCCTCCTGGTATACATGGACAGGTGGGATTCTGCTCTCACACTGTCCCAATGCTGCAAGCAACAGAAATAAGAGAGGTGATGATTTGTTACTTCCAAGATAAGAAATGCTTGTTGTTTCAAGTTGCTCAGTTTGGGGTTATGATTTTATTATGCCCTTCTTTGTGCTTTTGGACTTACATATGCAGAAGTTGCTGTAGGTAGATGAGAATTCCAGAATGGAGGGTAGGATTTGTTTGGCTTTACTGCCAGAAAATTTTCAAAATTAGTTTAACCAAGTTAATTCTCCTCCCTGCACTGTAAGACTCTGGATGCCTGACATCTTCACTGATTTTTTCCCCATTTTTTTTTTAAATCTTAGTTGTTATGATGAAGAGAATGCCTGCTTTTATATATGCTTGAGACAAGGGAGTGGCATCCAAGCACAGACCAGTTAGTGCAGAGCAGGCCCACGAGAGGAGAGGCAGTCAGGGGACAAAAAGATTAGATTTAGGAGCTTTGAAAATGCAAAACAGTAGGAGGTAAATTCTCCAGAAAGAGAAACCAGACTCTGGAAATCAAACTACAGAGTGGGGATTGAATTAGTCACCCGGACAGCAGCATTCATCAAGCATACCTCATGTCCCAAACAGCACATCTCATCTGACCATCACAACAGCCCAATGAAACAGATGCAATGACTATGTTCCAGACTAACCAACTAACAGATATTACACGGCCAGCTGTAAAGAGTAGGATTTGCATTCAAGATCTGCAAGTCACTGACAACCCGTGCTACCCTGCCTGGTACACAGTAAATTTTCAACCCTGGATTCTTGGAAAAAGAAAAAATGTGTCTAAGCAGAAGCTTAAAAAAGGAGGACAAAAATAAGTTCAGAAAGCGGGATTTCAAGCAGAGATGATTACAGACACAAGTGCCACCTGAAGCCAGGCTTTCTCATAATGACTTTCAAATATTTTTACACTTTACAAATATCACAGGCAGATGCTCTGGTTTATTGGCTACTGCTTGCAGTAGGGGTGTCAGTTTGTATTCTGGCTGCTCCACTTCCCATTCAGCTCCCTGCTTCTGGCGTGGGAAAGCAGCCAAGGACGGCCCAAAGCCTTGGGACTGTGCACCTGAGTGGGAGACCCAGAAGAAGCTCCTGGCTCCTGGCTTTGGATCAGCTCAGCTCTGGCCATTGTGGCTACTTGGGGAGTGAACCAACAGACAAAAAATCTTCCTCTCTGTCTCTCCTCTTCTCTGTATATCTGACTTTCCAATAAAAATAAATAAATATTTTTTAAAAAATAATAAAAAACAATACCTTTGTAGGCAATCCTGCTATGAAACAATGTTAAGATATCAGTGACTCAAACCAGCTTGTTTGAGTCAATATTCCTTGTAGTGGAATATTGGGACCTTCTCCATTCATTCTTCCACTAATTCGCTCATTTGTCCACTATTTTCTGAGCACATATAATAGATAAGGCTATCTTGAGACTGGAAATTCAAGCAGCGAAATAACATGTTTTGTAATTAAGGTGACCCTGGTGAAGGTGGTTCAGACAAAAACATCATACAGAAACAATAAAAACCTTTAGAGGCAGCTTTCCGATCTGAGTACTAATCCACACGTATTTGAATCCAGGCATTTGTGGTATCAACATAGAACAGCAACAATATGCCTATGATAATTTGGAATAAATTAATACAGGAGTGTTGAGCATAAACCTAAAGGCGTATGGCCTAATCCCTATTGGTTTCTCCACCCTTTCCATGTTAATCGCACATCCATCTGAGCCACAACCTTATGAGTCTTGGCCTTCTTGCACTAGTTGTGGTACATGTTGTAAATTAATCAATCAGTAATAACCAAGAATATTCACTAGCTAATCACTCAGGAGGCAGAAACATCCTACAAATATCCTTTGCCTACAAACCCTGAGGAGTAGGAAGCTCAGCGGAGATTATCCAGGCAAGGGAAGTCGCACGAGCCTTTTGGGTTGTTTCAAATAAAATAGATCATCTACTGTTGAGTCACGATGGCTCTGATACTCATTGCTCTTAAATTCTCATTTCTTTGCCTCAGGAAGCATAAGTCTTGTCCAAAAAAAAAATAGTATGACACCTTTTCTCCATTTCAGCCTTCTATCAAGGAAAGCAAATACAGATGATTTTCCATTTCAGGTTCAAATACAGAATGGATTGTTCCTTGTTTCACTTGAGAATAGCTGACAAGCATTTGAAGACTGGCAACCCTCTGGTCATAAATCAGTCATAATCATACTATTGTATGAACCCAGAGAAACAAATGGAACAGAGGGAAGGAGTAGAATTATAAGAACCCTAAGTTTGGAAGGCACATGTAGAAAGCACGATGCAAAGTCGCTAGTCCAGAGAGCAAAAGGGATATTTGGAGGCACAACTTGTGTTGCTACACTCCTCTGCAACTAGGCTCTATAATAAAAGTGCTTGCATCAGAGGAAGGCTGACAACGCATTTTAGCACTTTCACAGTTCTAACTTAATCATGGCAGGAAGCTTTTCTGCTACTGGGAGGACAAGTTGCGTCACTGGGAACATCTGACTCCAGGATCTGGTGTCAATCACTTTGCCTAAGGTCACTAAAAAAAAAATACTAGGGTGTCCCCTTACAACATAAAGTCTTTGCCCGGGTGACAATTAAGAGGAAACACACAGCATGATAAATAATTGAACAGGTGGATTAAAGAAATACCATTCCTTCCTGTGCCAAATAAGAGTCCTGATTGACGATTACAAACCCAAACACTTTGGCCTGTCTTCCGCTGTAGGCCGAGGTTCTCACCAGTTAAACTGCTCCTTTGCTTTATGTCACCTCTCTAGGTTGTTCAGAAATCTCTATGGCCTTGTGGAGTTAGACAAGCTTTAAAGAAAGGAAACACCTCCGGAGAAGTCCCCAGGGCAGCTTTCATGGGACACCTGCCAGTGACTGGTGTGGCAGAGAACTGTCCACTGAGCGGGATATTTTGGACTTGTGCAAGATAAGCTCTGCTCTGGGTCAAATAGCAAGTTTGTCTGGCTCATTTGATTTAACAAATATCCTCCCGTTGGGCTTGCCGCTGCCAAAACTCCTGGGAAGCACAACTTAAGTATAACTTTTTTTTTATATACAAAGTTTTATATTTCTGCTTTGTTAGCTTGTTTTCTGTGCAGACCAACAACACCGTTTAAGTCTCCTAAAAGATTAAAGACATCAATGGATTGTATCCTTCATGGAAGTCCAAACAAACTGGTTTGTAGATGCCCTGGGAAATGTTTAATGTCAGAGTGCCCTGAATAATATTTCCTCATCAACAGGTAGATGCTTTTTCTAATAAAAGGAAAAGTATAACCGGAATGAAAATATAACAGTGAGAAGGAGGAAAGAGAGAAAGAACAAACACAGCAACCTTCAGCAATGTACTACCACATTAGTACCCGTTTGCAGCCCACCGGCGGTATTTGAAATCCCCACTGAAAACAAAACCCCAGCTACCACAGCATATTTTTAAATGGTTATGAAAGGAGTCTGAACATTTGGTCTTGCGATGCCCAGGATTCTCGGGCTACTTCTCACACAGTGCTTAGGTGAGCCTCTGTTTCCCTAGGCTTAGTCAAGGAAAAACAGTGATACTTGCTAAAACAATAAGGGATGAGAGGAGCGGGAGGAAGACAGAGTGCACAGAGAATCCAACCTGGTGACTCCAATAGCCCCAAACAGAAAAGAGAATTACATAAGAATTGTTTTTAAGAACAAGAGAAAATTTTTAAAAGAAAAAAATGTGTTGTGGAAGATATCAAGACATTTACTAAAATAACATTATACTGACTCTTCCTGATAGGTTGCTGACCTCAGTGCTTACCAACTAATGGTCCCAACTCCCACTTAACACTAGATCATTTTGGAATAAATTTCAGATAATACTAACAGGTGGCTTTAAAGACAAACTTTTATAGTTTTTTTTTTTAATTTGGCTGAGATTAGTTGAGTGAAGTTAGGTACTGTAGAAGACCAACTAGAATCATTCATGTTAGATATTTTAATAAAAGTTATAACATACTTCACCTGGTTTTTCATCCTAACTAAAGATAAGTTTCATATGAATTTTGCAAAAATGTTTCGTGGATGTGTTTTCTGATGCTTAGATAGTGGATCCCGTGCAGATAAACAACCAGACCTGTAGGCTCGTGGGAGGTGGAGCTTCTGAGAAACAAGGGTGGAGTGCAGATTCTGTAATTGAGAAGGGTGCTGACCCCGCAAAAGGGTGCAAAATGCAGTGTGAGATTACAGGGGGTACCGAGGAGCAGGGAGATCAGAGAGCCTCTGCCGGCTACTGCAAGGTCTGCCGCCAGGGCTGCTCTTTGATCTTCATCCTTCAGGCCATATTATTAATCTCCCTAGAGGGCTGCCCTTTCCCTCCTTGCACACCCAATCCAGTCCGGAATCACAAAAGGCCAAGGAAGGTTGGGAAAGCACATCCAGATACGCAGTCTTCCCCAGGCATCCCTGGCGACCCTCCCATGAGTCCTCGCTGTCTCATCTACGTAAAGTGTGAAGGAGAGCAAGACATTCATAACTCAGTGGCAGCTCCCTTGCAACGTGTTTCATATATGCAAACACAGATTTCACAAAGATACACATTTGGATGTAACTTAAGGAATTTTTTGTCTTAATTGCATAGGGATGAATCACGGAGTTTTCCTTTGTACCATCGTTGATAAAAGCAAACAGAATTTTATATGTCAAGTTGAATGTTATATGCCAACAATAGGCATTTTAAGGTTCCCCTATGTACAAAACACTGGTATACATGCTAAGAGAAATGGAAAGTCTCACAATAATGGTACTTGGGCTCATGGAGTCTGCAACATTATAAGAGCATAAGAGATTAATATCACAGTAAAAGAAAAAGGAAGCAAATATATACTCCCCCCCCCCAAAAAATAGTGGTTTGAACAGAATATGACACAAAGCAAAATAAGAAAATGTCTTACGTACAGGAGCTGAGTGAATATTGAGAGGCGTTTTGGAAGTAATGGCATTGGACATGAACCTTGATATTCATGATGGATTTCATGATGATATTTGAAGTTAAAGAGAAACAATTTCCTTCAGAAAGAAAGAAAAGCTAAAGGAAAGAGAAATGCATGAGAACAAGTGGAACATATCCACAACAATGTAAGCTGTCCATGTTGGTAGGAATGCAAATGGGATGTCTTTAAGGGGAAAAGAGAAGAATAGAACCCAAAAGATACGTTGATTGCATCCAGGCAAATAATAAAGTAGTTCAGAGTGGGTAAATGCATAAAATCTGGAGCCAGATCACCTGGATCCTAGCTCTGCCTTGGTTCTGCTCCCTTAGCAATGTGGCTACGAGGTTTCCCTGGAAACAGGAGAGCTAAGCTCATCGCACTTTGAAGTGGAGAAGGGGAAGAATTCATCTTGATCTCAGGAGGCAAACGTGAAGCCTGGAGTCTCTTGGAATAAGATCAAGATCCTCCTGGAAGTCTGCTTTTGGGTTGCTGGCCACACAACAGAGCTGCGCCCAGAGAGAAGCCTATTTGCAAACCTAGCGAGGCTCAGCCAACAACAGCATTTAGGGAGGGTCCCTGCAGGCTAATGTCAGGATAGGAACCCGTAGTCTTAGGAACTATGGAAGGATCTTCCCACTTTCAGTGGTTGCCTTATTATGCAGCCTGTTTCAGGGCCAAAAGGGTACTTCACAATTGAAAAGCCAACATAGGAAGTAAAAGGGGTTGGGAAGCATGTGCCCTATGAAGTGACCTGACAACATGGGGATGGATGGGTCACCTCTCTGCTCCCTCCCCTTCCCAGGATTATAAGAACCTTTCCTCCTGGAAGGGGTGGAGTGAGAGTTAATACCAATTTAATGGGTTACAAATGGGAGTCTCTCCCTTCCTGAAAGACCTGGCAACATCACTCCTGCCATTGTGATCATGAAGAAAGCACGCACAGGGATTATTATCTAATCAGGGAATTAGACCCGGTTCATGAAGCAAGGATTAATGAATTCTTTCAAAATCTACTAGAAGAAAAAATGACCGGAGCCAGGAAATAGCACTAGTGATTACACTCTGATTTGCTATCATATGCAAACAAATTTGGGGCAACTGTTTGTAAATAATCATGAGAGTTGACAGGTTCTTATCATGAGTACTCAGCTCATACCCAACTTTCTTCAGTCTAGTCCTTGCGCAGTCTGGTCTAATTTTCTCAAACCATGTAATTCCAAATCCACCAGACACTAGTTGAAAATTTAGATTTATGGGTTCAGCATCGCAGCACAGTCAATAAGCATCCTATATGGGAGTGCCAGTTCAAGGTCTAGGTGCTATGTTTTCAATTCAGCTTTTCCTGATAAAGCATCTGAGAAGGCAATGGAAGATTGGCCCAAGTATTAGGGACCCTGCCACCCACATGAGAGAACCAGTCAGAGTTCCTGGCTCCTGGCTTCAGGCTGGCCCACCTATTGCTACTGCCACGGTTTGAAGAGTAAACAACAAGTGGGAAGATCTCTATCTCTCCCTCCCCATCTCGTGTGTGTGTGTGTGTGTGTGTGTGTGTGTGTGTGTGTGTGTGTGTGTGTGCGCGCGCGCACGCATCTGTCTCTGTCACTCTAACTTATAAATAAATAAAATACTTTTAAAAAATTTAGATTTCTGAATTACATCTTCAGCCTACACTGTCAGAATCTCTATGGTGTAAAACCCAGAAATCTGAATTTAAAATATATATTAGAAAAATTTTAAGCATAAAGCATGTTTCAAAAATATAATGAATTACCACATATCATCCATTTAACTTGTGATCAATCTTGTTTGAGTAATATTCTCACCTCTGATGTTTTTGTAGCAAATTTCAAATATCACTTTATCTATAACTATTTCAGCGTATATCTCTAAATAATAAAACTTTAAAATCTAAATATCTTTATCATAACCTTTAAACATTAACAGCATTTCCATTACATCAAGCATCTAGTCAGTGTTCAGATTTCCTGTGTTGGTTGATAACTTTATGAATAAAAAAACTAAGTAACTTCCCTATATGGTAACTGATTAATTTATCTCTTTGGCTCTCCCTTCTTCACCCATTTTTCGCCTTTTCTTTTTAGTTGTTGAAGCCATTAGGTGGCTTGTTTTGTGGAATTGCCTACAGTTTATGTTTTTTCTGGTTATATCCTAGCAGTATCATTTAATATTTCACTTTGGCCTCTGTATTTCCTTTAATTTAGGAAATAAATTTTAAGGTTTGTTATATGCTCTCTATTACCATTTGTTTGTTGAGAATTACATACTGATAATGTTTTACATATCATTCATCAAGTACAAAGGCTTGGTGACATTCAGGTTCAGGGCTTTTGGTGAGAATATACAATATATAAAGCATTGAGAACCTCCTTCTGAGAGCACTAACTATCCAACTGTCTTTTTGTAACTGTCAATATCAATCTTTTATTTTCAGTTTTATTATTTGAACACAGGTAAAGCAATACAGGTAAAATTTACACACAGGTCAAGGATTCTTGCCGCCAGAAGAATTATTCTACAACAAAATCAAATATGCCATTGTTCCCCACTCTACTCTCCTAATGATATCAGACTGAGGTTAAAGAAGCTCCTTTGGAGTGTGAGAAGTGTATAATAATAACATCTTCTTTATTGTTCCTTTTGTTCTTAAACATGAAATCTAATTAATATCTCATATATTTGGATCGATCATAGTGCCATATCAAAGTCACATGTAAACACCATCTAAGGGACATATCAAAAATTCTTAATGATAGGCCGCACGATGAGGTTTGGTGCCTGTAGCCTGAGGAGATGGAGCCCAGGTCACAGAGCATGTCAATCAGGATTCTACCTCTCCAGCCTTATCTTTCCCTATTTTCCTTCCCCTCCCATCCTGTGTTACAGATAACATTGAATTTCAGCGTCCCTGGTGTTTCTATGTCCTCTCACACCTCTGGACACTGCCATGCTTTAATACCTAACACGCATGTCCCTTTTTTGTGGGAGCATAGCATCATTAAGAACTTCCCTCCATGAGGTAATAAATTTTGGGACTACCTCCAATTCTGGATTTTATCTTTCAGAAATACAATTGTTCCTTACATGTTTGGCTTTGACTAAGCACGCATCTCCATAGGTAAAGAGGGTGTATGTATATATGTGTGTGTGTGTGTTTTCATAGCCTAGGACCAAGTTAATATGGTGAATTCAGAAAATATTAGGGATATCAAGAAAGGTGACATTTGACACAAACATGAAAAAGCAGAGATAAATGAGGGGGGCATTCTTGATGTACAGCTAGCAGAACAAAAACAATGACAATCAAGACACATTTGGGAACATAGAGGTTAGGATTCTTAGGAGTAAAAGCAACAGAAAGAAACTATGTTAAGAAAGCTGGAGATTATTGTAATACTCTCAATGGCTTACAGAACTGTCAGAAAGCTAGATTCAGGTTAGGAAATAAAATAGTAAAAGTAGGAGGCAAAGAGCCTCATAGTAAGGAAACACAAGGGTGTTTTAATGAAATCAATTGTAACTACTACAACTTGCCAGAGGACCAATCCTGCCTCACCAGCTATAAGGGAATTCCAAATGCTCCTTCGTCTTTGCATTAGTTACTTAGTATTCTTAAATCTGGAAGGCAGCATTTGACTGGCTAAGCCAAAGTTAGTATTCACAGAAAAGAGTAGTGAAGCATTTGACACCATTTCTCACCAAGAATAATACAACAGAAAGATTCTAGAAAAACCAGTGTTATAATTCAGTTGAAGAGATACTCACATAATTTCCAGGCTAGATAAATTAAATGTTTACACAGGCGATATGAATGTACTGGGGGTTATTTGTAAAGGAATGACATTATCAAAGAACTTTGGATAAAGAGGGCAATCCCTTCAGGAATGCTGGTTTATACAGGAAGATTCTTCAGAAAGGATCAGTTAATGGATATTTGCACTATTTCCAGAGATCAATGAGACATCTACAGTCTAGAGTACTTGAGTTATATCCTCAAATATCAACAATGAAAATAGGTGCTGGTACAGTGGCTCAATTGGCTAATCTTCCACCTGCAAGCACTGGCATCTCAAATGGGTGTGATTCTAGTCCTGGCTGCACCACTTTCCATCCAGGTTCCTGTTTATGACCTGGTAAAACAATGGAGAAGTGTCCAGATCCTGGGGTCTCTGCATTTGCATGGGAAATGCAGGTGAAGCTCTTGGCTCCTGGCTTCAGATTGGCTCACCTCTGGCCACTGTGGCCATTTGGGGAGTGAACTAGTGGAGGGAAGACTTCTCTGTCTCTCTCTCTCCATGAACCTACCTTTAAAATAAAAATAATTTTTTTTAAAGATTTATTTTTATTATTTTTTTATTGGAAAGGCAGATATACAGAGAGGAGAGACAGAGAGGAAGATCTTCCGTCCGATGATTCACTCCCCAAGTGAGCGCAACGGGCCGATACTATGCCGATCCGAAGCCAGGAGCCTCTTCCGGGTCTCCCACGCGGGTGCAGGGTCCCAAAGCTTTGGGCTGTCCTCGACTGCTTTCCCAGGCCACAGGCAGGGAGCTGGAAGGGAAGCGGGGCTGCCGGGATTAGAACCAGCGCCCATATGGGATCCCGGGCGTGTTAAAGGCGAGGACCTTTAACCACCTGCGCCACCGCGCCGGGCCCAAAATAAATATTTTTTTTAAACAAGAATAAAAGGAAATCCTGAGTATCACTCAGGAGCCATAGAAAGGATACAGGATGGGGAGAAATCAAGCTGAGAGAATCTCCAAGGAATTTCACACAGACTGCTGTTCTTTGCACAGGTCATTTCCCATTGACACAGGTGCTTATGCTCCCAGCTGGGGATACCTGCAAGGCATTGCATGATTTCTGCCAGACATCATTGGAAGTTGGTACAAAGGATACATAAAAGCGTAATGATAGACTGACAAAATTCTTTGTGAGAAACCAAATTATTGTGAAGGATGCATTTATAGGAAAATGGTGACTTCTCTTTGGGTAAATTGAATTTGCAATACTAGGCAATCTTCTATACAGAGATTATGGAAATGAAATTAAAACTTGGTAGCTCAAGGAAGTAGGGGGACCTTCAGGAAGAGTGTCTGAAGGAACTAAATTTTATAGAATGTCTTGTATGACCCAGGCACATTCAGACTTGCTCTCCCAAAGCTGTTGCACCAACCCTGTAGCAACATGACATCATTTCCTCTTATTTTACACCTAAGGGATTAGGACTCAGACATTGCATTTTTCTCTATAATCAGGCAAACATTTTATGGTGCAATTAATATCTCTAATGAGTTACTGCACAAGCCTTAAAATCCTATCATTTCTAAATGTTTTGTTTCTTATTTATTTATTTGAAAGGAGACAGAGAGAGAATCTTCCATCTGTTGATGCCCTCCTCAAACACCTTACAACAGCCATGCTGGGCCAGGCTGAAGAGCCAGGTCTCCCACACAGGTGGCAGGAAGCCAAATGCTTGTACATGACCTGTTGGCTCCCAGGTGCACTAGCAATAAGCTGGATCAGAAACAGAGGTCAGACTTGAAAGCGGGCACTCTGATATGGGAGGTAGAATATGCAGCTTCACCCACAACACAACAACAGGCACTCTAAAAATTGTATCTTAAGCATGAAGCACATTGCAATTATAAACTGATGACAAGTTGGAAAACATAATTTTAAAAGAAAATGCTAGGAGAAGCCAAGACCACACAGACAAGAAGGACTCTCAGCTGACATCAGGTAATCTAGCAGTTATAAACAACTCAGAACAACATGAGGTTTAGTACTTGTAGGAAAAAGTAGGGATGGAGTGGAGTAAAAAGTTATTTACATATAAGAATACAAGAGATTTCTAAACTACTTCGTCATTCATAGATGGGTAATTGCACCAACCAGACTCTAACAAGCAAGCATAATATCTCCACAAATTATTATTATTGTGATTTTTCAACTCCTTGTAATCTGATGATTGAAACCGCTGCTTCAGAAGCCATAAAACTTGTCCTGTTCCCAAAACACTGGTTTCTGCAGTCTATGTCTTCTTTGATTTTTTTTTCCTATGACATGGCTCCATAGACACAGGAGTTCTTCCCACTCCCACATTCCTCTCTCCATAGCTCCCCCTCATATAATTACAATAGCATAGTCCTTCAGCAATAGTCACAAGTCCATCAGCATTCCACTATTTAAGATAGCATGGCATTGTAGGTATATATAGGCAATGATAGAAAGTCTGGTATCCTATTGTCAAGGTATATTTAATAATTCATTATTCTCTGTGTTTTCTTTTTGTAAAAATAGCAATTACAAATGAACATTTTACACTTGCTGGAGAGGAGGGATAGAAGCTAAAGCCTTTGAGAGGCTATGCATTGAGAGTGAGGAAGAAGACAGAATTAGTTTGGAAACTGGATGGATGGTGGTAGCCTTCTCAAAGACAGGAGCATAACAGGAAAAGCACTTTGGGGCAGGATGAGCAAATTATTTCAGCTGGACTATTGACTCATATGCATACACTTTATCTTCTTGAGTGAAGTAGAAACTGTTTGAGATAGAAAGGTTATGGAAAATTTTACTTTTCTTTTTCCCCTGGCCATTCCTCCAGGATGTAAATACCCAACTCTCTTTAAAAACGTTCTTTCTCCAGTATCCTTTTGAAAAAGTTCTTTGGTCTCAGATTAATTGGATTAGTTCTCCTCTTAAATAATCCAATTACTGTGACAAGGATTCATAAAAAAAGAAAACACAAAGTTTTAGTTTCTTTTTTTTTTTTTTTTAAAGATTTACTTGTTTTTATTGGAAAGGAAGATATACAGAGAAGAGACAAAGAGAAAGATCTTCCATTCAATGATTGACTCCTTAAGTAGCTGCAATGGCCAGAGCTGCACCAATCTGAAGCCAGGTGCCTGGAACCTCCTTGGGGTCTCCTACGCCGGGGAAGGGTCCCCAGGCTTTGGGCTGTTCTCAACTGCTTCCCTAGGCCACAAACAGGGAGCTGGATGGGAAGCAGGGCTGCTGGGATTAAAACTGGTGCTCATATGGGATTCTGGCACATATGAGGCAAAGACTTCAGCCACTAGGCTGCCATGCCGAGCCCTAAGGTTTTAATTTCTACACTACCATTCCAAGAAGTATAATTGACTAAAACTTTGTAATCACAGCTAGAGAACTACAAAAGAGAAATGAACTTTAAAGTTCACTATGATTATTTTTAATGGGATAGAATAAAAGATAAGAATGCTTTAAAATAATCCTAGAAGAACACAGCCTCCCCTCTCCAGAGAACCTGGTTTTTCTAATCCCAAGACTGACCTGTTTTCCCCAACAAAGCTGCTTTCAGCATTTGGATTAAATCTTGGCCTTAAGGAGAAACTCACTTTGTTGGTATCCTCCACCCTTTTCCCAGAAAGGTAGAATCCAGGCCCACGATAACAGACTCTGGCCCATGGATTGTTGTCCCACGACGTCACTCTTTTGCCCGTCATTTCCGCCAGCATGTTTACTGCTCCGTCTTAAACCCTGTGGGCCAAGCCCACCCCCTGAGGGCTCCATTGAAGCAGAACTGGGAAGGGTACAACCCTCACTCCTCTGGCACTAGTATTCTCTTGTTTCTCCTCCCCTTGAATTGCCACAGAATTGGCAAATACTTGCGCATCAAGGCTAGCCATGTAATCTAATCTGTCTACTTGCATGTCTGTTTTGTTTGCTTGTGAGCTCCGTGGGAGAAGGGACTTAGTGTTTATCTTTGAACTCCTCCTTCTTGTCAGGACAGTGGGAGGCAGAGATTCAATGCTCAGGGAATATGATGACTTGGAGTTTGTTTGAAACTGCTCAGTTTGAGGCAAGGGACAAGAAACGCATACATGATTATTTATCTTATTGAGTCAGGGTTTTACTTACAAGGGGGGAAAAGGTATCCTACATTTAACAAGGGAAGATCAAATACTTTCACAACTTCCAAACCCTGTTCAAATGCAGTAACTTTCCTCTGCGTTCAGGCTGTTTCTCTAAATCTGCTGGATTGCCTATTGACCATTGCAATTTTTTTTTTGGCTTTTCCCCAAATCCTGCTTTCACAATCCAATTACTAAATCACCATGAGACCCTGTTTGCTAAAGCATACTAAGCCCTTCTCACCTCAGCACACATTTTCTTCCCTTTAGTCCTTACTTGTGGGTCACTGGTTTGGAAATGGAGATGTTTCCTTCCATGGGTCTTTGAGGCACTTGGAACCACAAAGCCCGAGCAGGGAGTTGCTGACACCAGCTGAAACAATCACAGGATCCAGACTGGAGACGGGTGGGGGGGGGGTGGGGAATAAAACCCTGCTAGGCCCCATTCAACTGCCTCTCCATTCAGGCCCAGAGTACTGGGGAGGTGGCTTCGTTTGTGAATCTGGTGAGCAGTCGCATTCCTGGAAAACTGACCCATTGTGAGTTTTCTCTGGTGAACTTCATCCACCTGTCATGTTGAGGCTTGGAAGAGAGCCAGGATAGGCAGGAAATAATAGGCTTCAGGATACTACTTGTGTATGTCAGTGGCCCCGACCCTCCCATTCCAGAACACAGATGAGCTGGAAGTCGGTGAGGCATGGTGGCTGCTGTGGGTGGACCTGGGAAGCCGCAGAAAGACTGGCCGAGGGAGGGGCACGCAGGGGGAGGGCGTGACAGGGAGTTAAACTCATGGACGGACTCTCTTTGGGACTGCAGAATCATCTCTGCAGGGAAATGGCCTGACTGTAACTCAGACACATCCCTTTGTTCTGCCTGACCTCATCCTGCCCACGGAAGACTGAGCCTTATGCAAAAGAGCACGCCTGGGCCCTCCCCACCTCCACATCCCCTCTTCCTTTTGTAGCCCCTGGCCCACCAGAGAAGTTAGAAACCAGGCTAGGATGACATCCACTGGCTAGAACTACATAAAACTTTCTTTATCAACTCCCAGACTCCCGGATTCATATTTTGCTGTTTTAAAATTCTTATATTTCCAAATGATTTCATTCTCTGCACTTTGATTTCCTCTACCAAACTCCCACCTCTTATCCCCTTTATCACGCTCCATTGCATTTCCTATCCATATGTTTCAGGCAATGAGGGGGAAGAAGGTAGGTCCTCAGGCAGGTCTAACAAAGGAAAACCAAACAAAGCAAGCTGGAAACACTTTACAAGAAAAGAAAGTGCAGCTTCAACCTTTGTTCTGAGAAGAGCAAGATATTAGACAATTCCTTCTCCAGAGCTTCATTGCAGCCAGATTCCACTGGGGGTGGATAAGCTGGGGAACACAGGCATTAATTCACACATCTGGATGCTGGAGAGCACCTGCAGGGATAATTTGTAGATCCTCCTTATGACCCGCGCTTAACGAGATGACAGGATGCAGTGTCCAATCAGCAGGTAGAGATGAATTTGGCTGAATTTTATATCAGCTAGATGAGGCCAGGGGAGCCCAGGCATTTGGATAAATGTTATTTTGGATGAGTCTGTGAAGACATTTCCAGATGAGATGAGCATCTGAATGAGCAGATTGAGAGGATCAATGTGGGTGGGCCACATTTGTCTCTTGACAGACTGAACAGAATAGAATTCTCTCTCTGGACACCTAAGTCTCCCACTGCCTTGTTTGGACTCAGACTGGGACTTAGCCTCCCAGCTCTTCTGCTTCTTGAGTCTCTGCACTTAGACTGCGATTGTACCACTGGTCCTGCTGAGTGTTCAGCTGCCCACTACAGATCTTGGGCTTTCTCTGTCATTGCGTCTGTATGTGCCAATTCCTTAAAACTGATCTCTTTGCCTGTACACCAGCTAGCTCCCTGTTTCTGTAACACTCTCTCCAGATACACACCCAGGCTCGCCAGGGGATCTGTTGAAGGTGATGCATAAAATGGGGCAGGCCTGTGAATCTGTATTTCTAAAAAGCCCCAAGTGATTGGGAAGCTAGTGGTTCTCAGACCACACTTTGAAGAGCAAGGATGTTTTTACCTAGAAATTTGCTTTTTGCAGATTTATCCCAAAGGAATCAGAATAATAAAGCTACAATGGAACAGGAAATCTTCATCTAAGCAGAAAGATCTCTAAAGGAAAGGGGGCTAATTAGCAGCAGGGGAACCAAAGCTATACTGCAAAATGCACAACAAACAAACTGTGTCGTGTTCAATCAGTTACAATATCTCTGAGCTATAATAAAACACAGAACTTCAACTACCCTGGTGAGTCCTTATACTTTTCATGTGGAACTTGAATGCTCAGAAACATTTTGCATACCAAATGCATTGCAAAAAGAGTAGCCCAAGTGCCCTATCCTAGGTAAATGAATAATTTCCAATTTCCCATTGAAATTTATAAACATTTTATCAGGGTGACTTGAAATACCCATTTGGAAAGTTCTGGATTTCTGGGTGTTTATTGAGGTTCCTTCTTCACAATGACATCCTTCAGCCTCAGTGACAATTGCAAAAGGGGATGAGGACTGGATGCTCATTGCATAGAAACTCAAAGATCCATCAGCAAAGATGTATTTAATGCTGGGTGAATTACTGAAATGATTCAATACTTTGTACATTTATTGAGGGAAATATTTAATTCTCTTTCCCTAAAAATCGTTGAGAGAGGATAAGAAAGCTCCAGTCTAGAGCAATTTTAAAAGGTTTTCTGTTTTGAAGTGCTAGAAATGTCTGTATTTGAAAAACTATCTGGAGGAAATAACCTATAAGGAGGACTCAGCCTTCCACAAAGAAAATGAAGAGATGCTTTGGCATTTCGACAAGATGATACAAAATACAATGGGTGTTTCTCCAACAGGAAACTGCAGTGCTGTCAGGACAGACTGCATGCCAGGGACCAAATAATGTGGGTGCTTAACATGAGTGTTCAGTCTCCTATCCTCTCCTTCTAAAGGACTCTACTACGGCTATAGTCCAGGGGAAAGTGACAGGGAGAAAATCGGGGGGAGAGCAAGGAGAAGGGGAGAAAGGAATTCGTACACCCTATGGAACTGTATCATGAAAAATAATGATTATAAAGCATCATCTCATTCTCTGACTCACTCACTCTGTAAAGCTGCCTTTCAAGTAAAAAACTAATGTCTTTAAAGAAAAAAATTCCAAACAGATGCTCCCCATTCACTTGGCCACCATTACAATCTTTGTTCTTTGCGTTTTCCTGTCTTGAATACTGTTGATGTTTACTTACCATCACATTGGAAAAGATAGATGTGTGGCCCCAAAGAGACTTCGTAGGCTACCCTAATGCCTTACTTTCATCATCTGTAAAGTGTTACATGATTTATGTATCTCTGTGAGAATTGTTAGTAGTAAGGTACAGTGGATGGCACCCAGTGGTTACCCAACAAAATGCAAGTTGAGCCAGTTTTTCACAGTACAATCGTTTGGGTGTTTTTTTGCATCCATGGAGGCAATTTTTTTTTCATTCCACATAATAACCTCCCCCAAGGCCTTCTTCTCTCTATCAGGATATTTTATTTTGCACTCATATATTTTCAATGTATATTATTTACATAGCATATTATTTATATAAAACTGCTCTCTGTCCCTAATGAAAATGGCATGGGATTATCGATCAATCCTTTCCTTACCACTTTGTTGAAGTTATTTGTTTTCCAGTCCAAATTTCAGGTTCATCTCTTAAATTTACTACTTGTATCTCTCACACTACCAGGGTCTTGGGCTTTCATGAAGTCCTATGATGATGCTATGAATAAGGTTGCTTTATTTTTCTCCTGAAACGTGCTGCAAATTAAGTAAAATTTAAATGTTCTGAGGATTAATGTTAGCCTTATTACTACTAAGAACTGGAGTTACATAAAATATAACCTATATTCTTCCAAATTCAATTACCACAATACACAGAATTAACTCATTGAAATGAATGCTAGGCATTCATTCTGTCACTTGGCAGGAGAGGAAAGGATTCTTTGGATATACAACCCTTATAATTAAAGATGGACTTTAGTGTCCTTTCCTTTCCACAGGCACTGCAGTTATTACAGAAATTGAAGGGGGCTAGTGTAGTGGTATAGCAAGCTAGTCCTCCACCTGGGATGTTACATCCCATATGGATGCAATTTCTAGTCCTGTCTGCTTCACTTCCAAACCCAGCTCTCTGCTAATGGCCTGGAAAAGCAGCAGAAGACTTTCCAAAGCCGTGGGACCCCTCACCCACAAGGGAGGTTTAGAAAAAGTTCCTGGCTCCTAGCTTCAAATCACCCCAGCTCTAGCTGTTGCAGGCAGGTACAGAGAACCAGTAGATGAAAGATCTCTCTCTCTCTCTGTCTCTCACTCCTACTCTCTGTAATTCTGACTTTCCAGCTAAACAGATGAATTTTTCAAATAAATTGGGTAACATTAAACTCCTTTGTCCCAAAAGTCTTTGGTGTAGTGCAGCATGAGGAAAACATGCTAACAGCTATTGCTGTGTGACATACAGCATCAGGGAGAGGTTGGTCAGAGAAGTTGGAGTATTCACAAGGATGCATGGAGGTTAACTAGACAAAGAGCTGGGAGGAAAGTGACCTAGAGTAAGAGACAGTGGGTGTGAGACACAAGCTGAGTGCAGGAAGAGCACAATTAGGCCATTGCAAGTAATTCTGTGGGTGAGCATTGAGGGTTAAGGGTTTGGTGAGGGAGGCAACCCTGGGTGGGAATCATTGAGGCTCACAAGAGGGCTGCTAGCTTTGCTAAGTTTTATTGGGAACCAACCATACCCATCCATTCACATATTGTCTGCAGCAGCTTCCTTGCTCCAACGGCAGAGTTGAGTCACTGCCATGCAGGCGATTTGGCCTGCAGATCAGAAAACATTTACTACTTGTAAAGGAAACATTTGCCAACCACTGTCGTGGGAATACAAAACAGCGAGGGTCATGATGGTCTTGGAAAACTATCCTGGAACAATCTAGGCTTTATTCTGAGAAGCAAGAGGAAAGCTGACAAAGTAGTTTCAGTAAGAAAGCGTCATGGCCACCACGCTGGTGTTTTCCAAAATCTGCTTTGGTATCAAATGCAGTATGTATTGGAAGGAGCACGACCGACAGCAAGGGCCCCAGTTAGGACCACACGGCAATGACTGAATGGGGTGAAAGCTCTAAGCTGAGCTAGTGCAGATTGAGATGATGGAGAAGATACCCTTTGGAAAAAAGGATCAACTACTCTCCGATTTTTCTTCTGTGACCCCTTTTCTCTTTGGTTGCTCCATTCCTGTGTCCTCCTCGCCCCTCTTTCACATGCATCTGGTGCATTCAATCTTCAAGTGCCTAACTGACACGCCACCCCTTGTCAAAGGGAGGCAGGCAGTAATCTCAGGAATCCACATCATGAACTTCTGTAGCTGTGCCATTCTTCTTGCGGCTTAGATGTCCTGTCCACCATGCACACTCAAGATTTTCTTTCTTCTCCTCGCCTTAACTGATCTCTTTGAGTGACTGTCAAAGTTCCTGAAATCTCAGTGTTTCCACAGCTCGCCCAAAGTAACATGTTGTCCTGCCCCAGCATGTCACATCACCTTAAAATTCAAGCTTGCAAAAATCGGGAAGGACGTCATTATCCTGTATTAGACAACCCCAGGAAAGTTAAGTGGAAAGCCAGATTTCTTAATTTTATACTCGGTGCTTGTTCATTTCTCAGGAAATTCTGCAGAATCAATCAGCTGTTTCCTGATACAAAGACATAACTGGAAATGTCAGAAGTCACTGAGAATAGAATTATAAAACAAAGGCAAGAGTAGCATCCAGCCCCAAAGCAGGAAAATGACCAATGATACAAAAGCATTAAGGGTTTTTCTTATTTTTTTCTTTCTTTCAGTTTTGGTTTCGCGCATCATGCATTTTAAGTATCTAAACTGCCTAGTGAAATCACTTGCTTCAAGGTAGGATGAGCTTGTAACGTTTTTGTAATTCCCACAATCGTCACAATTTATGGCTATCGTTTCATAATGCCTCAAGAGCCATGCCGAAGCCAGAAGCTGTGCTTCTTGTAGCATGAGGCTGAAGAAGGATGTGGATGTGAACAAAAGCTACGATGCTTTTGTCGGTCCCATAAGCCGAGCCTGGGGAGGACCGCTGGTCCCGGAAAATGTCAGGACTGTCAAGTGCAGAGTCGCTGGGGACAATGTTCTCAAGGAACTGGCTTGGCCAAGACATCTTCTGGGTTGTATTCTTTTAAAGTGGCACTTTTCAGAAGGGCAGTCACTTGCTGCACGTGGTGATTCACATTAAACTACATTCAATTAAAGGTAGGATTCCATTCCTTCATCGCATTTGCCACATTTCAAGCATCTCACCACCCTAAATGGCTAACAGTTACCGTATCGAAAGAAATAAAAAAAGTATGAAGCTTTTCTACCGATTCTGTTACAGAGAAAAGCAGTAGAAGCATAGGAATTGGAAAACTGCAGGGAGAGAAACTCACTGTAGGCTAGTGGTCAGGATTAAATAAGACTTGGCTAGCAAAGAGCTAGCAATGACGCCGAAAACACTGCATTACTCAAGAAATGGTACTGCTTGTTGTGAGAGTGAGGCCATTCCACCAGCTAGCTGCTGCTGCACATTGAGATCAACTAATAAGTCTAGTGGTTGGGACTGAGGTCTGAGTTGCAGAAATCCCATCTTGGATTCCAATAACCTTGAATTGCAAAAAGATGAGATGAGGATTGAGAAGCGAAGGGAAATAGTTGATGAGAACAGAGTCATAAAGGATTCTTACTCACCGGCAAGAGAAAACCCAACTAACTCACAGCTTAAACCAGTGAGCTTCCAGATAGCATGTCCACATTTTCATAAGATAAAATGGATTTTGCTTTTCTATTCAGAAAGGGAACCTCCTCATAAACCTGCCATGGTAGACACCAGGATTATTCCAGGCCCTTCCTAGCTTTAAGAAAAGTAAGAGACAAGGGCAAACACTGTGGTTCAACAAGCTAATCCTTGCTCTTCAAATGCTGGTATCCTATATGGGCACCAGTTCATGTCCTGGGAATTTTGTAGTACTTCCTCAGGTTTTCTGTAAAACAAAACCTATTCAAAAATTTAAAAAAATTTTTTTAAGATGACTCAAAAGAAAGAAAACTTTCTTTTCCCAGGAGCAACTGACCTCCAAAGTTGCTGACCCCCAAGTAGAGGAGGACATCACGGTCTGTCAGTAGAGGCTGTGTATTAGTAAATAATAGACCAGCTTATTACATTCTGGAGTTTACAAAGCCTACAGACACGCACTCCATTTTATCATTATCACTCTGCGGGGGAAGTTATTCTGATGCCCATTTTACCACAAGAGGAAGCCAAGGTTGAAGATGTCAGGCTGGGGGTGAAAACATTTCCCATTGGCTAGAGAGAGTCAGAGGATGAGGGCCGGGTGGCCTGTCACACTCGTTTGTTTGATCTGTGTTTGAGTATGTTGGTTTTGTGGGTTTGCTATTCGAGTAAGGCATTCTGCCTTGGTTGTGTTTGCTGTGGGATGAACGATTACAAAACATCTTTGAATCCAAATATACAAAAACATGTTTTGGATTCATAGTTCCCAGACTTTAAAGAGTGAGTTGTATAATTTCTTATAACTAAAAGTGAGAAAGCTTTGGGGTGTTTGCCAAAAAGACAAACGCAGTCAGCCAAAAGGACTTGAGGTTTCCTCATGCATTGTCCACTCCATGTCGCTTAGAGGGTCTGTTTACAGCCACACGCACTGTGTTGGAATCTTCCACGCTGCCCCGTGAGGAGCTGTTGACAACCTCATCTTTGTTCTTCTTCACGTGTTCCACAACTGGGAACAGAGATGCATTAATGCTGAGTCAGCTTTCTTTGCCTCTTCCCAGGGAACACGATGAAGAATAAATAAGAACTCTGTTTATGTATAATATACCTTTCTTTAGAACCATTTACAAGTTCTCTATTATTCAATTGCATTATTTCACTGTTATTCTACATTGTTTTTAGTCCTAGTGTAGATTAAAAATGTCAATTTTTTATGCTAGATGACACACTAGTTCTAGGTGGGGGAGATAAACATAAGGCAGCATAATTCCTTTACTACTTTAAGTCAATTCAGCAAGACTTCACTGAGAGTCTGCTGGCACACTCAACTTCATATCTGAAGTGAGAATAGAAGAATGCATGTGACCCAGGAACAGCTACAGCACTAAGCCTCACACTCACAGCCAAGGTATCCTGCTGACACTTCCCATGTTCCTTTCTCATTTGATTGACAGTTGCACCTTGTGATTCTTCCCATGCTTCTTTGCAAGTGAGGTCAATGGACAGCACAACGTCAAAGATTACATAGAAGGTGGGGTTCCTTTCCAGGGACTTCAGTGGTTCACCACATGTTGAACCTCTGGCCTTTTTTTTTCAATTTAAAATGATTTTAATTCTTTCCTATAGAAGGTGAACACATGTTATGTATTTTGTCATATAGCAGAGGAGCATCGTGATAATTTCCACCCTGCCCTCTCTCGCCCACACTCCCTTCTTCTTTTCTTTTTTCCTCCCTTCCTTCCTTCCTACTTTCTTCCTGCTAATGCACTGGCAAAAGCAGCAGAGGATGGCTAAAGTCCTTGGGATCCTGCACCCATGTGAGAGATCTGGAGGAAGCTCCTTACCCTTGACTTCAAGACCAGCCCAGCACAAGGTGTTGTGGCCATTTGGGGAGTGGACCATTGGATGAAGATATCTCTTTCCTCTGTCTCTCTCTCTCCCTTCGCTCTCCAACTCTTCTTTTCAAATAAAAATAAGTTTTTTTTAAAAAAAATTACAATGCAATTTTTATAATGCAGAATCACAGATTCAACCCACCATTAGGTAAAGGACTCAATAAATAGCAAATAGAAAAAGCCATTGTTCCTCAAGAGTATAGACATGGGCTATTAAAAGTAACAACATTTGAAAAAGTTAATTTCACTCCTATAGATTATACTTTTGTACTGTGCCAGCCAACACACCTGTATTCCAAGCTGCCCTCCCCAGTCAGCTGCTTGCCTCAGATCTCATGATCGCTTTCTTCTCTGCCTCTGTAGGTCTGGGGGCATCCTTGTCACTAGATCCATCGTACTGTGCCATTCACCCTTTTTGAATGACATGATATTAACGCATTTGACTTTACCCAATTCTCAGCGTGACTTCCGTTCCTACGGGGAACATGACTGTTCCCCATATGTCCATTATTTATGCTTGTAATGAAAATTTTATTGTCTACCAAAGTTCATTAAGGTGGGCCTCTTAAGGCGTGTGTGGGAGAGCCAGGCCAATGAAGTAAGGAGTTTCTAAGTTCCAGTTCTGGCTGTGCCTTTTTACTGGGGCATGAAATGTAGCATGGGTTCCTTATAAAGATTAACTCAATAATTCATGTGCAGTGTCTTGTAGTTTCTAGAAGTTGTTTCTGGACATAAGCTAAGCTTCACCTTGAAGATTAAAACAGGGATTTGGGGGTCCCTGTGTAGAATTGCTAAGGTGCCACAAGGCTTCTGTAGAGAGCCACTCTTGATATTACCAGGTGGAATTAATTGACCTGTCATTACTCCCACATCCCCGAGCATTTTGTTTGCATTCCTCACATAATATGCTTCCTATTTTGGCTTATATCTTAAATATCTGCTTCCATCTTAATCCTTTTAAAAAATATTTACTTCATTTTTAACTTATTGTTTATTGGAAAGGCAGATTTTACAGAGAGAAAGAGAGACAGGGAGAAAGATCTTCCATCTTCTGGCTCACTCCCCAAGCAGCCATAATGGCCAGAGCTACACCAATCCAAAGCCAAGAGCCAGGAGCTTGTTCAGGGTCTCCCACATGGTTGCAGGGTCCCAAGGCTTTGGGCCATCCTTGATTGCTTTCCCAGGCCACAAGCAGAGAGCTGGATGGGAAGCAGTGCTGCTGGGATATGTGCCAGTGCCCATATGGGATTCCACAGGATGCAATGCAAGGATTTATCCACTAGGCTATTGGGCTGGGCCCATCATATTCCCTTTTGGAAACTTTATTCATAGATCCAAGGGAAGGAGTTAATGAGATTGAATGAAAGTTCAAGATGGGTGGCATGGGAGGCTGAGCAACAACTGAAGTTAGCTATATTATTAAAATTTGTCTTAAAATTTAGAAAAATTAAAAAATAATAAAATTTGTTGATGGCCTATAGCATCGTATCTATTATCCATTTATTTCTGTAATCCCTACTTTTGCCATTTGCTGGTGCACCGCCACTGATGTAGTTGAGACACCACCTCACAGTACCCAAGGTCATTGAGAAATGTCTTTAGGCCCTCTTTGAGAAAACCAATCACTTTATAAAATTTTTGTGACTCAGTGCTAACAGAAGCATTTCTCAGTTGTACCTTACCCCTTTCACTGTGCTTTGTGGCAGTAAGTGACCCCTAAAGAGAAGCTGCCAACATAATCATCAACCCACTGAGTCCCCACCTTACTGTGATTACCAAGGGCAGCCCATGTTACTGCTCACTTCAACCAGGACAAGATTACGTGCTGTAGGTCTTGAAATTATAGTTAATTTTAGTGATCCATTAACACTAATAGGAACAGTATTTATTCTCACAAATTGACAACATGTTTGATATTTCACCTTAAATTTTGTTTCACCATTTTTCTAAAAGCTCACTCTACGATATTTTTTTAAAGATTTTTTTTTATTATTATTATTTTGGAAGAATTGATGAGGCCAGCATTGTGGCTCAGCTAGTTAAACTGTGACCCACAACATCAATATTCCATAGGAATGCTGGTTCAAGTTCCAACACCTCCACTTTCTGAGCCAGCTCATTGCTCATGTGCCTGGGGGAAAGCCGAAGAAGACAGTTCAAGTGCTTGAGCCCCTGTAGCCATGTTGGATACCTGCATCAACCTCTTGGCTCCTGGCTTCCGCCTGGCTTAGTTCAGACCCCTCGAGGACGGGAATCAGTGGCTGGAAGACCTCTGTCTCTACCTCTCTCACTCTGTAACACTTCTTTTCAAGTAAATAAATAAGTCTAGAAAAGCGAGAATTGACAACTTATAGCTCTCCCAGATTGTGTCCTTCATCCGGTTTTTAATCCAAATGCTATCAGAGTGATTCTTTTTAAAGAACTGTATAACATCAAAAGATAATCTAATTAATGTGATCACGGTAACTTTTTTTTTAAAAAGATAATTCTTGGCTTTCCTTTAGTGGTCTAGACTGATTTAATAAGGTAAGCTTAAAACACTCTTTGGAGACTGACCTAATTGGACATCTTTTCCATTTTTGGGTACTAGAGTTGTTTTCCAGCAATGATATATTTTGTTGGCTCAAGAGTAAACAACATTAAGCTTCTAACCATTTTAATATGTTCCAGACATTAGGTCCTGTTTGAAAGGCAAGACTATTTCCTTCAACAGAAGGAGGTTTGGTTCTTTCCATTTTAAGATTGGGGGAGAAAAAAGGAGAGAAATAAATTCATCAATACACAGCAAACAGAACCACAGCTTAGTTGTAACATTTTGACCCGGACCATGCATTCTTTTGTGAAAATCCAATATTTGTTTAAGACAACTTTTTAATGTATTTAGTGTGATAGGCCTGGGTTTTATGTGACCAGGCTTGCTATCGAGCCCATCTAATTTTAAATAGTCAACACAGTCTAGAATATTCTCCTCAGCTACACATACCACCTTGGCTAGTGCAGCCCAAAGACAGAGTTAAAATTTTTGGTCTTACATTATGCCGTGTGGTCAATTCTCGGTGAGCCAGAAACTGAAACACAAACGAAACCACAATCTAATCAACATGCACGCTTGGTCAAGCTTCAGAATCATCAGACCCGTCATTGCTACACAAAAGGCTGCTGCTGAATGTCAATCTTTCTATCAGCAACCGGAAAGTCTACTTCCAAGTGTTTACCAGTCTAGCTTTGGAAAACCTGGTCCTGATCCCAGACTAACTTCCTCTGTGATAACTGCTAACGTAACAGTACAATGCAGCGAGTTTGTTAATGGAATTCTCATTTCAGAAATACATCAAATAGCCATCGGCCTTCCTATAAAGGATAGATGCCTTTTAGGTATCTTAAAACAAAAAAAAAAGCTGGGCTTTAGGATTCAGATTTTTATGCCTGGCCTCCCAGAAGTGGTAACTACTCTGAACTGAGAACTCTTACACTCTGGACCCAAATTCGGTCCGAGGTGCACCTGGAAACCATTGAAATAATTTTGTGCTGACATAACTACCGTACAGAATTGGATTCTGGAGTTAGAGAACTTGTGCTGGGGTGGGCCTAGACAAGAGTAAGCAAATCAGCCAGAGAGCTCCATGTTTCTCTATCTTGAAACTAAGTATTTGTAGTAAATATGAAGAGGGAATCAACTGTAATGCAAAAATGATGCTTATGAATGTGCCTACTGTAGCACACTGTGCAAGTCTGTTTCAGGGCACTAACTGGAAAGATAATGGAAGGGGAATTAAAATGACTTTGTCAACTCCCACTGGAGCCTAAATTTCTGGACATAAAAATTATCATACTTCCTCAATGACAAATATACACCAATATGAGTGCCAATATATATTTATCTACATAATTAATAACTCTTAGGAGGTAGAAATTTTGTACAGTGAAACTCTGGATACTCTCTAGTGTCTAGAGAAACACTGAAATTGATTATAATCAGTGTATCAAACTGTCAGCTTCAGGATAGAGTTAGGGTAGGGTTATTAAACATTTGTTATTTTATCATCAAAGCATAATAAACATGTATCTTCTCATTCTAAGAAACATTCTTGAATAGCATCCCAGTGAGTTATGAAATACGTATAAAGAAGCTGATAGAAAAATCAGACCACCTGGCGCGATAGCATAGTGGTTAAGGTCCTTGCCTTGCACATGCCATGATCCCATATGATTGCCGGTTCTAATCCTGGTGGTCCCACTTCCCACCCAGTTCCCTGCTTGTGGCCTGGCAAAGCAGTTGAGGACGGTCCAAAGCCTTGGGACCCTGCACGCATGTGGGAGACCCAGAAGATCTCCTGGCTCCTGGCTTTGGATTAGCTCAGCTCCAGCCGTTGAGGTCACTTGGGGAGCAAACCATCAGATGAAAGATCTTCCTCTCTGTCTCTCCTCCTCTCTGTATATCTGCCTTTACAATAAAAATTAAAATAAATCTTTAAGAAAAAAAGAGAAAAATCAGACCAGAATGACTGTGATGGTTAATTTTATGTATTAATTTATGCCAAAATATGAAGATTTGGAGATACCGCAGACAAAAAAATACAGTGCCTTCTGATGAGAGAAGTACAGAGGGCAGAAAGACAGCTGAACCAAACACCAACCTGGAGCCTTAGTTATTTTATTGTTTCCCCTTGGAGTATATGTCTAGAAAGAAAAACACTCCTAGGTTTTAGAATTTTGGGGGGCAGCACCCAGAAATACAGCCAAGTCCAGAATGGTCTCATGTGCAGGAGACTTGCATTCTGGACCGAGGTAACACTATAACATTGAGATTCATCTAGAAAGACTCCTGTTTGTTTTTGATAGCTCAAGGTGCAGGAAGAGCAGATTCCTGGCTCTGAGGAAAGGAAGGCAACTGGAAGAGGTGGCAGACAGTGTGAAATAGGAGGCTGAAATGGAGAGCTGCTGAAGCTGTCTGCAGCAACCGGAGCTGAGGTGAGTAATGAGTGCAGGCACGTCATTACTCACCAGGATAGAGTTATAGCCTAATATTTCCACACACTGTTGTAAAGTAGCACTGGCCATCTGGCCCTGGACACGGTGGCAAGATAGCCACTCAGAAGCAGCACAATGTACCCAGAAGCATCCTATTTGAAGAATACACTCTTAAAGGCCAGGTGACAGCATTGACAGGAAGTTACTCAGATAACCACAAATATTCTGTGGCATTAGGGGACTTCCTTGTATCTCAAGCACTCCCAGCATCGCTTGCCCCAATAACAAACACTACTGTATAGGTTAGTACCAAAGGATATTATCTACACCTACCTCAGTTTCCATTTTATACTTGGAAGTATGCACTTTCGCATCATTCACAGAACTTTACAGAGGATTGGAAAACATCAATGTCTAATTCTCACAATTCCTGAGTTTCAGGGCCAAGTACCAGAAAGTTGCAGCATTTGATGGTGTCTCATTTCTAACACAGCTAGAGTATCCAGTCCTAAGAAGTCACTTGGCTGAGTTTGCTGTCCAGGAAAGGAAAGTAGGGCTTATTGACATAACTGCTAGAGAGCTCTGGGGAGCAAAGAATTCGAAAGAGAAATCAGAAGACAACTCCAAAGATCTCTAGGTATAGTGACAAGGTCAAGACCATCTCCATTATTGTCCTTTTGTGATAATTTATGGGGAGTCTAATTTATAAACAGCTACAGAGGCATGAATTTCAGAGGTGTCTTTAGCCAATGCTCTCTAGGTAGTATCAAAAAAGAATTTGGAATTTCAACAGGAAGAGAATTAAAGGGGCTCTTCTTACAGATGAATGAATCAGCAACAGCATTGACTTCCGTCCCTCATTCATTTCTTCCAAAGCAGCTTCCCCACCAGAAACATCAATGCATTTTCTAGGACTAGTCATTTGACTTAACTGTTCAATTTCTTTTCCCCCAGATGGGTACCAACTCTGAGCTCCATCTTTTTCCCCAGAGCTCTTGGCAGTTCCTCGCCACAGGAGCAGAGCAAGGCCAAACTCCCTTTACATAGGCCAGGCAGTGTCAGGGTGATGGAAACCATCTGTGATGAATAAGGGACAAAACCCAAGTCTGATGACCAAGAAACCCACCAGTGATTCTCCCCCCACATGAACTGCTGAATTCAGTTTTCTGTCCTCAAAGACCTAACTGGCCACGGAACAGAGAAGCTGGGAATCTTCATGCCTCCTGATGAGGGAATGTAGAAATCAGGATAGAACAGTAGTCTGTGGGGACACATCCTAGGGAAAGGGCAGGCTTCTCATAAGGAGAATGGGCTTTAATCTACTCTTGCCTGCCATGCCTCCTTCACTAGAGGACTCTCACTTAGTAAATATCAGTCAAGTTCCCATTACAAGGGCAACTTTGGGAACTGTAGGAAGTACTGGAGTAACATTGCAACTTTGCATCCTTGAAAACAAGAGCAAGCAGGTCTAGTGGGAGAATCTGAAGATCTCATTGGTTCTGGAAGCTCAGGTGGGTACAAACTAACTTAGGTCTAAAATTTAACTTACCTGAGTTAGGCTCTCAAATAGATTCAGAAACCTGTCTTCATGAATACTCTACCCTCTGCACTCTGAAATTATAATATTGCTCTTAGGAAACATTCATAGTTTCATCTCCTAGCCTGCTTCTGAGGTCTAAAAAGAAGAATTTTACTATTACACACTGCACTCTTGAGGACAGGAAGTGATGTCACTAAGAAATGAATCACCAAGATGGAAGTCAGAGACTGGGTGTACCTGGCAGAGGTCCCAGAGTCACATTTGAACTGAGTGGCTCTCCTCTCTCAGCCTAGAAACTCATCCTAACACCACCTGCACATAACAAGCCAGGTCATTCATCGAAAAAGAGGACATTAATTATAGCAATAGGAAGCATGTTGTTCAATGTCAATGGCAAAACCAAAGAGAATAAAAGTGAAGAAACTAGAGAAGCCCTTAGAGCAAGTATCATTTTGTTTGCCTGCAGAATGCTGAGGATAAAGAGAGAAGATGCAATGACTAAGGGCTCACACAGTAGAAAGGAAGGGTGGCGCATAGGTGCTCTCCTCCCTCCAGCATCCATGTTTCTCCCTCCTTACAGCCTACCTTGTGAAGGGAAGGGCTCTCCAGAGCAAGAGCAGTAATTCCTGCCTCTAGGTCCTTAGTGGGAAGATGAGTTGCTAGCAGAATTGTTAGGAGCAGCATCTGGGGCTTGGACTCAAAGCCTGGGAAGAATTTGCCTTTTGCTCTGCCCTTGAGGCATCCCTAGACCCTGATCAAGAAGGAGGAAGGATTCCAGATGGGATGGTCTTGTGCCAATCTCTGCTGAAGAGCAGCTGTGGAAAAATGCACCACCAGAGCTGGAGAGCCAGATGGGGGAAAGGAAGAGAGAGTGGGAAGGGGGATGGTTGGAGCTGAGATAAAGAGGGAAGAAGAATGATAGGCGGGAGGAGGTGAGAAAATGGAATGTTCAGAAGGAAGGCGATGGAAAGCGGATTACCAAATAAGAATCTGAACTGACTTCTGCACTTTTGGCTTTAGATTAAAAACACACAAACTTTGCTGCATGCTTCAAGCAGCAAAATCAGATTGTGAGTTCAATGCATGCATAGATCCCGTTTGGATTCTGAATAGTCAACACGGTCAAGTCCTTCCCCTGCAAATGTCAAGAGGAGCGATGAGAGAGTAGCCCCACTTCCTGATCTTCAACACACCCCTCTGGGGACACTCCTTGAATTGCGCTAAAGGTCCAGCAGGCTTTGAGCTCAGTGGAAATACTGCAGAGATTTTCTGCCAAAAACTACTAAGAATCATTCAAACTCCTTAAGCATATGTATGTGTTTATGTCTTTTGTCCAGCAGGGTTGCCTTCAGCTTTTCTTTGATGAAACCCGGCTGCCTTTGAACTTCAAATGACTTCCTATTTTGTGTGAAGGATGTAAAGGGTAACATTCACCCAGCAAGAACTGGGGTCATAAGAACAAGAATAGCAACAGAAGCTAGGAGCTGCCATTTCTAATTCTTCCCAATTTGCCCTCTGGCTCCCCAAATACAGAGTGCTTGTGGAATAACGATGCCTGTTACAGACAATGGCACCTTCTGGAGTCTATATCACCTGGGAATCCTGGGCAGTGTTCAATGTGCATCTACTTGCTTGAGGGACCATGAGAGAGGACAGGAGGGAGGCAGCAAGATAGATTAGAAACAAAATTTCAGGGTCCAAGAAGATCTGGATGTCCTAAGGGTAGCTCCATGTCTATAACTAGGGTGTTTTCCCTTAGTGGGATTCTTAAGTAGTCAAGCAAAACAAGAGTGAAAGAACTAAATTCTGCTTTTGCTAAGCCTTCAACAAGCTGTACCACACAGGGGAAGAAAGCCATTTGCTCTTGATGAGAGTACACATACACTTGGGAAAACTGTGTGTAAGGCTAAAAACAAAAGCATGAGACTATGTGCTGCCTTGACATCACATACGATCAGGAGGACCTCAAATAGGTTCCTCCCCTCCACTTCCATAAATAACAGCCCCTCACCAAGCAACCAATGGCCTTGAAACAGGTATCAATTATACCCGAAGAGTAGGTTTTAGTTCCCTACCAGTCTCTGAACTTACTTCAATCAACCAATTATATTCTCCCATGGAAAGCAGGGGGTGTCTGGCCCTTTTGATCCTACAAAACCTGTCTTCCACACACCCAGCTGTTCATGCTGTTTCCAGGTGTGGTCCTGCAGGCATGCTACATTTTCTTTCACCAGTAGGCAGTCCACTATTGAATATCCCATAATGCTAGGGCCAAAATCTATGGCATACTAGAATTTGGAAGCACCTGCATAATGTAGAAAAAATCAGTAGGATAAGATGATGCAAAGAGCGAGCTTTGGGAAGAGCACAAATAATGCTTTCCAGGGATGTCACCACTATACATATTTATTTACTTTCATCTACTTGAAGGGTAGTGTGACAGAGAGAGAGAGAAAGAGAGAGAGAGAGGGGGAGGGAGAGAGAAACCCTTCATCCACCCATTTGCTCCCCAAATGCCTCAATACTTGGGTCCAGATCAGGGAAACAATGACATAACAATCAAATTGTGAAATCTTGGAGAATTGTGTAAGTAAGTGTCTGCTCTGATTCCTGTGCTGGCTGAGTAAATTGAGATTTCACTGAAAAACCTCCTGGATTTCAGTCTTGATTGACTGCTGAAGTCACCTTGGAAAACTTGAGCCTTGTTTCCCCTTTGATGAGAATCTGATGCCAAGTTAGATGGCAAGTGCATGGGTGTAAAGGCACTGTGAGTTCAGGTCAAGGACAGTCCATTGACCCATTTCTGAGCCCACTCCAAGTCCTCCACCCCTGCTACTTTAGTATCTCCTTTCTGATTCATTCAGGACCCAGCTTCAGCCACGGTTTTTGGAAATTATTTGCTACTGAAGGTAAAATCTGTGATGAATTCTAAAGGCAGTTATAGGTAGGGGTAAAATAAAAAATGTACTCTAGATAAAATACCTGGTCAGGTCATCCTGGCTTCATTAAAAGGATCCTTATTGGGGAGAATGAAGAGATTTATTTGAGGTGCAAAAGGCAGGGAAAATATGGTGGCAAAACAACACTGTGGCGTGGATGAGGATGGGTGTGTCTCCTATTTTTCAGTGGTCTTTGGCAAGTCCTTTAACCTGAGTAGATGTTTATAAGACTGGGTGTTCAGGGCTGGTCTCCTGGATGCCTTGTGCTTAAGCTGAATGGTAGCATGGGTAAGCTTTCCCTGGAGAGAGTTCTTTGGGACACACTGTTGCTCCAGCAGTGTTTTTGCACTGTTATATCTAGCACATGCTACACAGTATGCCCTCCAATTGGATGGTAAGCAATTACATGTGTGAAAGCGGATATAACATGGAGTAACTGGCAGAATCTGCTACAACCTGGATGGTAAGCAATTACATGTGTGAAAGCGGATATAACATGGAGTAACTGGCAGAATCTGCTACAACCTCTGGCAGGCACAAGGAAAGTCCCTTTAGTCTTCACATTTTCTTCTGTAATTTTTTCTGGATTCCAAAAACTGACCCAAAGTTGACCTGATTTTGAACGAATATGGTTTTCTCAACTCTTACTCCCCTTGGCCTGGTGCTTCTGGGCATTCTACAGTTCCTGCATTTCAACAATGGTACATGTGTGTGAGTTCTCTGCCACAACCTTGAAGTAGCTGGATCGAGAGGTATGCTCTCATGCTCACATGAAGTCTCAGTTGGATCTTGAACTTAGATAAGCCAAAGTGGTAGAACTTAGGTCTTTCCTGAAGGCAAAAATGTAAATCTGTAAGTACCGCCATGGCTCCTTTCTATCCTATCTTGATACAGTCAGGATCTCCAACCCCTGACATTTCTTTAATGTTTGCAGTTTACAAACTTTTCTTATCCAGTTCTTTAGATGAAGCATGATATATTACTGTAAACTAAAATCGCTTTACTTCTATCAAACTGTGTTCTGATAACATTTATCCAACCTCCTTCTATTTATCCAACCTCCTCCTTTTCCCTTCTTACCCTCTATTAACCACTCTTCCAAGGTTAGATTTTTTTTAAAAAAAAAATTCATGTATGAGTGAAAAGAGTGGCATTGTTTTTCTGCATTTACCACATTTCACTTAACATAGTGATGTTCAATTCCATACATTTTGCTACAAATGTCCTAATATTCTTTTTGTGGCTGAATAATATCCCATCATATATACATATTCTTATTTCAAAGGACACTAAGGTTAATATCTTGGTTACTGTAAATATTCTTGCTTATCAAAGAGGTTCCTACATTCTTGGGTTCAGTGCATTGAAACCATCTTTGAAGAGTGGGAAGAGATGGAGGTGAGATGGAGATTTCCCCAGGAAGAATTCTCCTTAATTTTCCTGCCTTAGGAGCGTGTCACTGGCCACCAGTGCCTGGTAGGAAAGTGTGGCTGCATCTGGGAGAGGAGACAGGAAAGAACTGCTATTCACTGAATGTTATCTTTGTCCAGGGCACTTAAACATACACTAATGTAATTTTTATCTTGTGACCACCTAGGGTAAGTATTGTCTTTATTTTTACATCTGGCAAAAGAAGTCAAAGAAAGGTAATGATTTTCACTCAACATATACAGTTAGCTAGTGCCACTGTTGGAATGAAAATACCTCAATCCCATCTTCCCCATCCAAATTCTCCCTCAGAAGACACCTAGAGATCCATCCAGGCTGTGAGAGTCTGTAATAGAGGAAACCACCTGGTGGAGGTCCTTTCCTTGGAGGCTTAGGTGACACGGAGGCTATGGGAGAAGAGTAAGACGAGAAAAGGTAGAAACAAAGTCAAGTAAGGATAACAGAGCAGGTTTTCAAATCTGGTCAGAAGTTGTGTAAACATAGGGTTGGAGAATCAGACTCAAGAGGACATGAAGCCATCGGCCAACAGCAGGAGGATGAGTGTTCTTGGATGAATATTTTGGAAGACTTTTTGCCTACAGTGAGCTTTCATATAGCCAAAGCATGGTGTATAGCCCAGACAGTCACACTTATGCTTTTTTTCCCCCTAATTTACTCCTTTCATTGAATTCCTACCTTTTTCAGGGCTACACAAATAATTAAATGCTCAGAGCCAGGGTTCCCAGGGACTTTATCACTTAGGGAGCAGTTTGGCTAACAGTATGCAGGATCAGATATCAGGCAGTGACTATTCAACTGCAGATACCAGCTTCCTGTGTTTGGAAAAGGTAAGGAAATTGTTCATTCATTCTACAAATATTTGTGGAAGATTCAAGAGTCGAAAAAGGGTCATTGGGGAAATTCAAACAAACTCTGTGTGCGTGTGTGTGTGTGTGTGTGTGTGTGTGTGTGTGTGTGTCTGTGTGTCTGTGTGTAAAGAAGAGAGAGTTTTGGTAGGTGCAATTTCAAACAGGAAAATCAGCATTTGAGCTGGAACCAAAATCTACTCTACCACATGCTTATGTTCAAGTCATTCTTACAGAACTGATGATTGTATTGGAGTATACCATACAGTTGTTTGTTTACTTTAACAACAAAAAAAAAAACCCCTGAAAACTTGTACACAGCAAGGACTGATGTTTATTCATCAGAAATTAGCAATAACACACATGTAATAATCATTGAATAATAATTGATTTTAAACTAATTATCACAGAGTCTGAGACTCCTAATCCCAATCAGAAAAGCCAGTCCCAAGAATGCAATGGATGGTTTAACACTTTCTATATTACAATATAGGGTGTGTGATGTTCTCTTTCTGAGCTGGTCATGATTTTCCTAAATTTCCCCCAGAATTGTAAACAGTGCCACACATGGGAAAACTCAGCAAATAATCACTCAGAATGATCAAATGATTTGACTTACAGTAAAACACAAATTAGTGTGACTTCAAAACTATTTTTACCATGTTCTGGTCACTTTTCCCATCACTTTCTCTAAATCCCAACAAAGAAGCAGAGACTATGTAGACTGCTGCATGACATTTCACATTAGCTTTACTTCACAAAGACACAAACAACACACAGTACCATCTGGATGTGCAAACCAGATGTCTCATTTGCATTTGGATTTTTCCGGTAGAAATGAACATTAAAGGCTTGAGAAAGACATTAAGTTTACGTAATTGACATCAACATAGAAAGTTAAGACAAATTGTTTTCCAGGCATCAAATGTAATGATTGGCATGCACTCAAAGGTATATAAGTAACAGTGAAGAATGGTTAGGCAGATAAGGCCAACACTAGAAGCATTGAGAAGATGGGGTAGCTAAAATGAGTCAGAGACTAGAAAACATAAATGTCAACTTCAGGTAATATTGCTTAAGACCACCTCAAGAACCAGCTGATGAAAAAGCAGCGTCTACCTTCATAGTCTCATTTGATCATCATGATATTCATGTTGGGGAACTAAAAGGATCCCATTCTATGGATAGAGAAATGGAGGTGAAGTAGGCTAAGCTTACTTGCCCATACCTACCAATTTTCTATATCAGAATCCAAATCCATGTCTTGTGGCTACCTGACCAACATTCTAAAGCAGATGGGGTATGGGAGAGCAGACAGACTGCCTAGAGTCATTAGAAGGATCCGAAAGTCAGCAAGACCAGTCTCAGGCCCACTGAAGAGAATAGTCCATATCTCATAGATCTTAAGTCCTTGAGGTCCTTAGGTAAACTCTACAAAGGTAACACCAGCACTATAAAGTGTTTTGCGAGTTTTACTCTCTGGATTTGCAGTCACGTGGGTTTAAATTGTGAGTCCACAATACATTTTTTTAAAAAAATAAATATGTATGTTATTTATTAAAAAAAAAAAAAAAGCAAAGTTACAAGAGGAGGGAAGAGACATGGAAATGGGAGATAAAGAGAGACAGATCTTCCATCTACTGGTTCGCTCCTCAAATAGCCACAATGGCCAAGGCTGGGCCAAGCCAAAACTGTAGCCAGGACTCTCACGTGGGTGCTTACCCAGGCACATCAGCAGGGCGACAGATCAGAGGCAGAGCAGCTTGGATTCAAACTGATGTTCATATGGGATGCTAGTATATACAGATGTTGATAGAATGAAGAAGAGTCAAAGCATAAGGAAAATGCAAATGGCTTGTTTCATCCTGTTGCGAACACATTTTTGCAAACTCAAAAAGGGTGTCATCACCTTTGAGTAGAAAGTGTTAATTCTTTAGGAACAATATAGGAAACTGGGTTGGCTTGGCTGTGGAAAAAAGTCAGCACTTAGCTCACTGAAATGGAGAAGGGGGCTGTAGGTCACTTTTGAACAGCACCAAGGCTAGGAAATGGTTTATTGTACAACATTCAATAAGCATTTTCTCTGAAGGAAGTCAGCTGTGAGTGTGTCAAATGACAGTTACTGATTGGTCTCTGGAGAGAGAATGTGTGTGGTGTCGGAACTCTGTTTCTTAAAACACAGATGAGGTTCAAAAATAGACTTACAGTTTGACTCATACAGACCTAGAGAATTTCTTAATTCTATTTAATGAATATATAATAAGCACAGTATCAGTTTGTACTTGTTATTGTACTTGTACTTGTTATTTATACCTTTTCAAGGCACAATCATACTCATTTTTGTTATTATGGTCTGAAAGAGGCCAAGTACTATCATCTCTTCTCACTTCTTTTTCAATAAAAGACACAGAGAGAGGAATGTGTTACCAGCCAAGTGAACTCTAGATGATGATGATGGTGGTAGAAATGATGATGAATGATACAGTTAGCACTTCACACTCAGACCAAACATTAGGATAGGTACATGATTCTATGCTTTCATATAATCCCCAACTCAGTTCCACAAGATAAGCATCATTATTATCTTATTTGAATAAGAGGAAAAGAAAAGGTTTACAGAGGTGAAGAATCCCGCTCAAGGACTCAAGGCTCCTCAACAAGAAACGATGCTGGTGGAACTTGAGCCCCCACAGTCTGATTTTGGATGTACATTCCCAACCACTGTGCTCCAATTCCTCTCTCCCCTTGCCTTGTTTAGTTTCCTTTCCACTCTGTCTCACCTGATAATTTAACATACTTCACCTGACCCCAAAAATATGGTGCCACATTGAGTTGTTTTGAGAATAAGAGAGAATGGGTGGAAAACGCAATGCACAGTTATTACCATGCTAAAAATGCTGACCACATGAAATGTATACAGGTTATCTAGTGAGAGGACTCCAGATTTGGGGGAGGAAATTTTGATAGGTTTGAGTTTGGATAGCTGCCCAACTAGCAATTAAGGCACTCTTCTTCATTTTAAGGTGAGGTCCTCTGAACCTCATGGGGCTTTGTTCACTGAGGGAGTTTACGTGTTTTCTGTGAACTAAATGACGTCAGACCATGAGAAGGAAATTCAGGGAAAAGAGAATGTCGTTAACTGTTGTGAAGAAAGAAGTTGGAAATGGGGTGAGCAAGAATCTCCACAATAGACATTAAGTTTATACGCAGCATTAAATATTGATTTTTGCATCTCCCCCAACATCTGCAGTATAGTATGTGATGCTCGTTGAGGATTTGTGAAGTCCTGGTTTGAGGAAGTCTGCCAGGCATGGGGCGGTAGGTGGAGCAGATCACCATTTTACTGTGTGCATCAGAATACAGCTGGAATGCAAACTGCATACGTTACTCCATACTTCGGTTTGGAGGCTTCTTATGTCTTAAAGGAGGTAATAGTTTCTGTCTCATCAGAATTGCATGGCAATCCAATGAGATAAAGCATGGAAAAGGATTAGTAGGGGATCTAGCATATAACAACGCTGAAAACATTTAACTGGCTGTTTCTACTATCATATTATCTGTGTTATTGAACTTTCTAACAGAATAATAGCAGATGTAACAAAGAACAGAAGCAGTAGCTCTGCTGTCTTTTAATCAAATTAGTCAGCCATCAGACTGGGTGGCAAAGGCTACTGGCCCTAAGGAAGAGACAGACCAAGAAGGAGATATTGGTTCTTACTTAGTGGTGGAAGCAAATTGCCATTCATAATGAACCTGAAGAACAAACATAATCAAATATCATTATTTCCTACTCTCCTAGTTCAATTTACATAGATTGTATTACTTTATAAATGATTTTTTCATTTTATTTGAAAAGCAGAACGAGAGAGAGAAGAGAGAGCTTGAGAGGGAGATCTTCTGTCTGCTGATTCATTCCCCAAGTGGCTCCATCCAGGTTTCCCACGTGGATGGCAGGGACCCAAATACTTGGACCATCCTTTGCTGTCTTCTCGGAAGCATTAGTGGGAGTCTGACCAGAATTGAAGCAGCCAGAATTTCAATCACCCACATATGGGACTCTGGCATTGCAGGTGGTATCTTAATCCATGGTGACACAATACCATCCCCTGGATTATATTCTAATTTTAATAATATACCCATGTGCACTACAGCACATACATGTGTGCCTATTGCAGCTTTGAGCAAGGAATATACATACATGCCTGCACTTACTAACAGATCTTTATGTACATGGACACACATGTGAATGTCATTTGATGGAAGGCTAAACAGAATAATGGCATGGGAACCAATGAGTTACTACAGTTCTTTGACTTTTAAAATCTAATCCTCATAAAGTACTTACTATGTGCTAGGCACAATTTATATATATGAACCTACTTAATCCTCAAACTAACTACTTTAATCATGCGAAAACTGAATCACAGAGCAATTATCTTTTCTCCAAGACTACAAAGTGAGGAAATGGCAGAGCTCAAAAGCAGTCTCCATTCTGGAACATTCTGGAGATGTTATTAAAGTGCCTAGAATACACATGTGTACATGTGTACATCACATAACAATCATGTTAGGGTATATATGTATACAGAGATGCTCTCCATTAGAGCCAAAAACTAGGTACAATTATTACATATCAACGATAACTTTGAAAAGAAAAATATTAAGAAAAGGAAAAAAATGCCAAGAAAGAGAATTAACCAAAGTGATAAAATATAACATTTTGCTAGACTGAGGGTAGGAAGTAGAAAAGAAATGGTAAAGGCAGTTTTGCAAGCATGAAAGTCTCTTTCTAAAAGGCTGTCACAAACTTTACCAGATAGGAGGAACCAAAAGTTGCACACAGCAGGAAGAAATGATAGCTAGAGCATGGCTTGACTGGAGGGAATCTGAAGGGGAAACAAAAGATGAAAGCATGCCGGTGGGGATGACTGGAACATAAATTCCAAGGAAGCGTGCTGGGCCAAGTTCTGTCTCTACCATCCAACTGGCTTTCTGGGGATGCAACCTACCCCTTCTAGTCTTGTACTGGCAGAAGCAGACCCAAACTCCAGGGCCAGGGCACAAAAGGAATCCCTTTGCAGAATACAAAACAACAACAACAACAACAACTACTTGTTGACAATGTGCTAAATGCATGCTGATGAACAAGTTTAATCCTCACCGACGTCCTCCAAGCCCGTACTTCTCCTGAAGAACTTGACATCACTACTGTCACAAAATGGCCTGAGTGGAAGGTGACAACAGACTACAGCCCTCCACTTCCCACGTAAGTGAAGCTGGGTATTTGAACAAGAGGTTCAGCTTTGTCTGCCTTTGAACCAACGATGAAAGAGGCTCCACAATTTGAATATCACTTTACTATTTAATAGAAATTACTCAATAGGTTCCTAAGTTATTACTGAAGACTGAAGATCCTCTTAGGCTATAGACATAAAAAGTGTATATTTTTATGTGTGATATAAGTTGGAACCTAAAAGGATACCAAAAATGAAATTTGTTAACTAACTGAACTAAATTCGGATAGATACAGAGTTCCATAGTAAAAATGGCCCACCTGGAGTCTGGCTGGGTCCAGGTCACCTGGCCTGGGTCCTTGGGCCTGTCTGTGCAGTGGGTGCTGTGTCTGTGAGCCCCAGGGGTAGGGGCTCCTGTGAGGCCCTGATTGGATGGCCCAAGGCATCAATGGCATGGGGGAAGCTCACTGGCCACCCCAGGGTACACTTGTGGGGACTTGGTGTGTGGGTTTGTAGGAATCTGGCAATGGCGCAGGTGGGGACGTGCTAGGGCCTGGGGGTCTCACATCCTGGATTGGTGGTCTAATTGTGGAGTTCATGTGTCAGAGCTGAGTCTGCTCAGTGGAAAAGACACAGCAGTGGACAGCTGGCTCTGATGATAGGGCAACCCAGTGGTGCCTGCAGAGGACATCTGGTACCACAGCAAAGGAAAGAGGACAGAACAAAATGGAAAACTACCCCAGCCAAAAGATGACAGTAACTATCTGGGTGAATGGAGACTTTAAGGCCAACTATGTCAACAATGGACATTGAAAAGGGTTCCTCACCCTTGGGTGGGTGAGATCCACAGCATTTTAAAACTAGCAATGCCACTTGGGCAGAATCATCTGAGCATGTACTACATGGGGACCCTGTGTATCAGGTGGCCGTTTCCCATCCCTGGATACCAGGGCAGTTGGCAGGCTGGGTATGGCTTCTCTGCTTATCTTCCCCCTTCCCCAAGATACAGGAAGAAGAATAGAAAATTTGGAAACAATGATCACACCCACTTTTCCCTAACCCTCGACCCTTCCCACCCCGATCAACTATCTAAATGTCATTTAAAAAATGGCCCACTCATTTGGGCTCTAAGTACATTTTAGCTGTGTGACAATGGGCCAATCACTTTTCCAAATGTTTCCTTATCTAAAACATCAGGGACAATAATATTGAATTTTCAGTATTGTTTTAATTACTATTGTAGTGTGAACCATATCTGTGGTGTCCTACCTAAGTTTTTCTCATGCTAGAATAATTTTACTCTTATACTCATTAGGATTTGTGGTGTCTCATTTCCTAGTGGGATCAAAATAGCCTCTACAGAGAGATTTCTGCATATTGAATCAGTATATGCTCACAGCAGCCCTGGCAGGTAGAACAGGTAAGTCTGATTCTATTCTGGAAACCAAGAAGCTAAGGTTCACAATGGAGATGTCAGTGACAGCCCTGAGTTCATGGAGCAAGAACGTGACAGCAGGAAGGGCAAGCCTAGCATTTTGAATTACAAAGTGTGTTCCCAGGTCAAATGCCGGCTACACAGAGGGCATGGACTTTCATGAACCCAGTACAATTACTTCATCTTTGATTCTATATCTACTTTCCTTCCCACCCCCAACCCCAGGGCGTAGCACCACCTCTTGCAGATGGCAGGCTCTTCACAGACAGGGGCTGAACTCATTTCTTTACTCATTCATTCAATAGGCTTGAATATCTACATGTCTAGCACTTTTTAGGTGCCAAGATACAATCACAAAATTATATAGGAGTTCATAGCACAGTAAGGAAAGGGAGCGGAGGGTAAGGAAGTGGGGAGGAGAGGGAAGGAAAGGAGGGGGAGAGGACTAGGAAAAAAGAAGGGAGGAGAAGAGAGGGAAAAGACAAAGAAAGGGGGAAACAGGAAGGAATGAAAGGAGGGAGGGAGAGAGGGAACAAAGGGGAGAAAACTAGTCATAGATATTCTTTATTTTCTAATCTGTATAAAATCCAAAGAGTTAAGTCCAGCTGGGGTCATTTTCCTTAATGTCACCCTGTAAGTGCTTGGCCCCAGCCTCAGAGTGATATTTTTATCTCTACTGTAAAGACTTCCTAAAGATGGCGTGTTGCAGGGCTGCCGGGCTGCTGGGGAGGAAGCGTGAAGGTGTGTCCAGCAGGGCTGCGGAGGGTCACAGGACCGATCACAGTGAAGTCATGGGAAGCCTGCTAGCTTCGTTTGCTGCTACTTCTCTTCAGCTAGATGAGGGAAGTGTTTATTTAGGGATGTTCTCCCTGCCCTTGGCTTAGACACCAGCCAGGAATTTTACAGTTCTCACAGGCAATTCAATTTGTGTGTCCTTTCACTATGGGACAGACTAACAGTTTCTTCAAATATCAGCTCTGCATTATATACCCATGGCCCCAAGGCATGCCAGTGACGTCATGTTTAACAATAGCAAGGGAAGAGAAGTGGCATCTTTGAACACAGTTTCTCCATCCTGCTGTTGTGTTTACTGTTTTATTCCAGGATGCAATAGCCCTCGGGAAATAAATATTTCATGACTGCATAAATAAATAATGTTAGGGCAACAATGTGACTCTACTTATTTTGCTCCCATTACCCAGAATGCCAATTAGGAAATGGATTTTCTACATCTCGTGAATGTATTTGTAACAGAATAAAATTGAGCTTTCACTTGATCTTAGCCAAAAGGCAGAGAAGTGATAAAACTGAGCTTTCTTGTGTGCAGAATATGTTTTAAAAATTACTGTCATAGTCCTTTTTAAAATTTTTTTGAGTCCCAGAAAAGAACCCCTGGACAATATCTCAGTTTCCCCAAGCTTATTCACTAAAACTTGTTTGTAAGTGTATGTGCATAAGCATTAGAGAGAAAAACAGAGATGCTGGAATACTTCGAACAGTTCATGGACTAAAGGGAAAAGATAAGTTTGTTTGAAGGGCCAGTGCAGCACACAGCAGGCTAATCCTCTGACCGTGGTGCTGGCATCTCATAAGGTCACTTTCAAGTGATATAAGTAAATAACTAAGTAATTTTTAAAAATAATTTTGGTGCAAAATATTTTTGAAATCCACAGATTTGGGTTTTTTTGCAATTCACATTTTCTTTGAACTTTTTGAAGAAGATATCTCTCATTTTCTGTCAGTTCAATGTTTGTATAGTGTGAATAACTTCCTAATGCAACCATGATGGATATAAAGAGATAAGGCTGTTATCACTTCTCCCCTGATAGTGTATAAACCTACAGTTGTGACCATAAACTTAACTGCCAGTCATGAATTGGGCATGTGGCACAGTGGTTCAGTTCTTGCTAGCATCCCATTTCAGAACGCCTGGTTCAAGTCCTGGCTCATCGGGTTCTAATCCAGCTTCCTGTTGATGTCACCTTAGGAGATAGCACAAGGTGGTTCAAGTATGTGGGTGCTTAAAGCAGACTGGGGTCGACACCCCTAGCTTCAGGCTCACCCATCCCTGCAGGCTTTGGACATTTGGAGGGTAAAGTAACAATTGGAAGATCTTTCTCTCTCTCCCAAACACACACACAGACACACACATACACACACACCACACACACTTGGAAATAAAATCATATAAGCAAAACTTTAAATGATGGTATATTTAACAACAACAACAACAAAAAACATGTAAGTCAGTCCCTTCTAGTGTCATATTTCCATTTTCTAGAACATCATTTTTGGAAGATGCTTCTTCTTATTACTATAGATTGTAAGATCAAATCTTTAGATGTCAATGACTTAAAAAATGAAAGCTAAAACAAAAAGATCTATAAAATAGGGTTAATTTTTTTTTTCTTAGCTAGATTTATAGGAAAGTCTACACACAGACCAAGTTCTGGGACTCTTTTGTCTCAACTCACCATCTGACTCAGAGTTTCTTAACGATTTGGGGGAGGGCTGACAAGGTAACCTAGTGGCTGAAGTTCTCAGCTTGCATGTGCTGGGATCCCATATGGGCACCAGTTGGTATCCAGCAGCCCCGCTTCCCATCCAGCTCGTTTGTGGCCTGGGAAAGCATTAGAGGATGGCCCAAAGCCTTGGGTCCCTGCACTCATGTGGGAGAGCCAAAGGAGGCTCCTGGTTTCAGATAGGCTCTGTTCTCTCCATTGCAGCTACTGGGGGAGTGAACAGGCAGAAGGAAGACCTTTGTCTCTCCCTCTCTCTGTAAAACTGCCTTTCCAATAATAAAATAAATAATAATAATAATAATAAAAGATTTAGGGGAATCAGAAACCACTTTCAGAGTTAGAAATCTTCTCCTTAGAAAAATGCATATCCAGGCAGAAATCTGCATCATTTCAGAGGGTGAAATTTCACTCAAATATTGTGCATCCAGGTAAGTCTTCCTCTCTACGTGGCAGCAGCAACCAGTCCAACAGGAAAGAAAGGAAATTGCCATGTGGACTCTTGTGACAACCCACCCATGTTAGCTTCTCAGTAATCGTTACCGTCTAATATGATCTTTCATTTCAGAGACCCTCCACCACCACCAAATCAGAAGTTTTCAAACAAAAAGTTTGACAAATTATTTCCCAAGGTTTCCTACAAAACTTGACTGTTTGAGTCACTCCCCAGGACTCTGCCCAATTTGTCCAGTGATCTCAGGGATCTCAGTGGTGGACAGTCCTTTCATCTCCTGTTTGTTGAGTGTGGATAACACACTGAGTGCTTGCATACGGTACTGGGCCTTGCGAAACAGGATCCATTTGCATTTTTCCCCAGAGAAAGACAGTGCGGCTTAAAATGTCAAATGACTCACTTCAGGTCATACAATTTAGAAATTGGAGTCTAGATAACATGACCGTGCTGCACCCCTGAGGACAGGTTGCCTGGTGCAATGGGAATAGAAGGCAGAAGATGCATGGATGCCTTTGACAAACACTGCTTGGGGCTGAGGCATGCAATCTCTTGTCAACATCTTCATTTTTAATAATCATTTTCTTAAGACATAATTCACATACAATATACTTGATCCACTTAAAGCATATAATTCAGTGGCTTTTAGTATATTCACATATAAGAGAAATCACAATCACAGTTAATTTTAGATGTTTTTACATCCAGCCAAAAAAAAAAAAAAACACTATTTCACAGTTCCCAACCCCAACCAAGCATGAAACAACTTTCTGTCTCTATGGATTTTCTCATTCTGGAAGTAATTAAACAAGTAATTTGTGCTGGTCTCCTTTCACTTCTATCTTTTGGCATAATGTCTTCAAGATTCTTCCAATTTGTAGTTTACATTAATATTGCATTCTCTTGTGGGTAAATAATATTCCATTGTGTGGATGCACACACATTATCCATGAATCCGCTAGTGGGTGTTTCAGTCTTCCCCATCTTTGGCTGTCATGGGGAATATTAAGCATTCATTTTTTGTGTGGATGTCTGCTTGCACTTCTTTTGTGTTCTTACTCGGGATTGGAAAGGCTAGGTTATATGACAATTCTGTAATATCAATCCTTTGAGAAACCGCCACGTTGTTTTCCTAGGCAGCTGACTCATTTATGAGCCCATGTGGTCCTCCACGAGGTCAGCCATCCTTTCACTGTGGACCTTACTTTACCATCTTCCTAGGCTGAGTGCAGTATGAGACGTTCCACTTATGACCCCCGTGTGGAACAATCTCAACTCTGGATTCCCTTTCTCAATATAGCAGAACTTTAACATTGCTTAATGTTGCTTTTGAATGTCGCTTCCTCCTAGTTTTTTTTTTTTTTTTGATGGCAGCAAAACTCACAAAAAGAAAAATCTCACCAAAATATCACAGGCACACATGACTCCTGCACACGGATTCTTGGCTGCAGCTAATTTCACTGCCTGGGGATTTATTCTGTTTTCCCCAGTTTTTTTTTTCTCTGCCAATCTCAATTGGCAAATGCCAAGAACCCATAAGTGCAAGTGATTTTTGTTCTTGTGAAACTTTGGGCTTCCAAAGTGTTGATTCTTTCTGCTCTCTGATTCCCTCTGTGATTGTGTGTCTATAAAGTTTGCACGTTGCTGATGCACATCTTAAACATAAAAGTGAGGATGACATTCAGCGCATGCTCTGGCAGTGTGAGGCCCTCACTCTGCTTCATCTTTCTCTCTTATACGAATTCTTACATTTAAAAAATTTTTTTTATTGGAAAAAAAAAATTATACAGAGAGGAGAGACAGAGAGGAAGATCTCCCATCTAATGATACACTCCCCAAGTGAGTGCAATGGCTGGTGCTGTGCCTATGCAAAGCCAGGAACCAAGAATCTCTTCCAGGTCTCCCATGAGGGTGCAGGGTCCCAAAGCTTTGGGCCTTCCTCGACTGCTTTCCCAGGCCACAGGCAGGGAGCTGGATGGGAAGCGGGGCTGCTAGGATTAGAACCGGCGTCCATATGGGATCCTGGGCGTGCAAGGAAAGGACCTTAACCACTGCGCCACTGTGCTGGCCCTACGAATCCTTACATTTTAAAAGCTTTATTCATGAAAGGAACAGTGCTCTCCCACCAGGATATCCGCCTCTAAACTGCCATCCCTGACTTGGTGTTTTGCCTCAAAATAATTCCCACTTCTTGGGGCAGCTAGTTCTTTTTTGCTGCCTTTATTTTCCTTCTTACTTTTCCTCTTTAAAGTTTTGTGTCTATTGTATTTCCCTTCTCATAGCTTTTAAACATGTATTTGTATTTCTAAACCACTTTCTAAATTCAATAATGGTCATAAGTACACAGAGCAGGGCGAGCAGCGCAATGTTGACCATGACCTCTCGTCTTCATGGGGTTCATATTCCAACGACTCTGGTAGAACCAATGGGCTTCAGTGCTGTTATCACTAGAGAGCTGAACCTACATGTGTTGTGACTTGTAGGGAACTGTGTACCACCCATCTCTGTCCCTCTTTTACAGGCAGCATCTTTGCAGTCTGATGCGTCCAGAGACCACATGATGATGAAGGCATCATGGCCAGATCCTCCCCATGGCCCCTTGTTTGTTTTTCCTCTCCATGCAGAAGGGACATGCTAGCAATGTGATATCAATTTATGCTTGCATTTTTTGTCCCAATTAAATGTCTTGTTTGTTTAGTTTTTCGTTTCAAAAGGAACTTAGTACATCTTAAAACATCATAATCAAATATGTTTAAAATCATGAACATCAAATAAAACACAGCAGTTATACATTAGCCAAAAAAGAGAGAGCCTGGGATCCAGGAGATTTACAAATACTGAACCTAGAATTTTTCTTCAAGATCTCACTGGTATACAACATCATTTAAAAACAAAAAAAATTCTCACATTGTCATAAAACACAAAATCCTTGATGTGGATCCTAGTTTGTCTATGACAAGTTTACCCCTTATTTTTCTTTTTACCTTTTAACTTTTGCTCCCTGTCTCCTTTGGGATATTTCATAGTTTCTCAGAGGTTTTCCCACACATTAGCACTTTCCTGATCTTTTGAGAACCTTCTCATTTTCTTCAGTAGAATTCCTTTCATTTTGGGATTGAAAGGAATTCTAACCTATGAAATTTCAACCTATGAAAGATGCTATATATTTGCAGCACATCCAGCATCTCATATTCTCAGTGAGGAGAATCATCTTTCTGTGGCTAGCATTGTGGTAGACCAGGTAAACCCATCACATGTGTTGCTGGCATCCCATTTGGGTACCAGCTTGAGTCCCGACTACTCCACTCCAAACAAGCTCTCTGCTAATCTACCTGGGCAAGAAGCAGCAGATAGCCCAAGTCCTTAGGCCACTGCATCCATGTGGGAGATTCAAAAGAAGCTCCTGACTTGGGGCTGGCTCTGCCATGCCATTGCAAACCATTTAAGGAATGAACCAGAGAATGGAAGATTCTCATTCTCATTCTTTCTCCTCTCTCCTCTCTCTCTCTCTCTCTCTCTCTCTCTCTCTCTCTCTCTCTGTCTCTCACTCTCAAGACTGCCTTTCATATAAAATAAGTATTGAAAAAAAAATAGCCATCATTGGAGTCATAGAGAATTGGATTCACTTTCTTCTCTGAGTTTACTTCTTCTCCTTTGCTATGAAATGTATGTCCTGGGCTTCACTTAAAATTCAAATAATAGAGGCAGCAGGATAATGACCCCCACCCAAATAAGCTCTAATTCTCAAAATCTGTGAATGTATAAGAGGATTCCAAATGTATGAAAACATGAAATTTAAAGTAAGATTACTTTCATGCAAAAAAAAAATTAAATTAATGCACACTGATTTTGAAGATGCATTTCCATGAATTTAAAAAAATGTATTTATTTGAAAATCAGAATTATAGAAAGATGGGAAGAAATTGGGAGAGAGAGCGAGATCTAATTTATTCCCTAAATAGCCTCAATGGCTGGAGATGGACCAGACTGAAAACAGGAGCCAGGAGCTTTACCTGGGTCTCCCATGGGAATGCAGGGGCTCAAGCACTTGGGCCGTCTTGCACTGTTTTCCTGGACACATTAGCAGGGAGTCAGATAAGAAATAGAGCAGCTGGGATGTAAACTGGTACCCATATGGGATTCTACTGCTACAAACATCCTCTATGCTGCAACACTGGCCCCTCCATGAATTTTTTGAAGACTTCACACAGTAGGCTTCACAGCAAAGGAAAATTGAGATTATGATTGCCAATCAGCAACCTTTAGACTCTAGATTATTCTAGATTACCTGTGTGTGTGTGTGTGTGTGTGTGTGTGTGTGTGTGTGTGTGTGCGTGCATGTGCCCATTTAACTCATGGGCTCTTATTAGGAGAACAGAAATATCAAACAATCAGTGGCAGAGTACATCAGTGTGAGAATGACTGGGCTGACCTCTACTGGCACTGGACATGGAAGAAACAATAAGCTAAGGAATGCAGGTGGCCTGAAGAAGCTGGCAGAGGGAGGGAAACAGATTCTTTCCTTGAGCTGCCAGAAAGTCATGCATCCCTTACAACACCTTGGTTTTAGCCTGATAAACCTCATCTTTCATATCCAATCTCTAGGCCTGTAAGAAAACAAATTTGTATTGTTTGAACTACCTATTTGTGACCATTGGCTATGCAACAGTGGTAAACTATGGAAGACAGAATAATGTCTATTTGCAATATACATCCACACCCTGACCTCTAAAACCTATAAGAGACAGAGGTCTTCCATCTGCTGGTTCAGTCACAAAATGGCTGCAGTGGCTGGAGTTAAGCTGCTCTAAATCCAATAAACAGAATCTTCCCTTGGGTGTCCTCACATTAGGGCAAGGGCCCAAGAAGTTGGGCCATTCTCTGATGCTTTTTCAGGCACATTATCAGGGAGCTGGATCAGAAGTAAAGCAGTCAGGACTCGAACTAGCCCCCAGATAGAATGGCAGCACCACAGACAGAGGCTTAATATACTGCGCCATGGTGCCAGCCCTGTCTTCTGCTTCTATAACACATGCCTGATACTGCATAATTTATGAAGGGAAGAAGTGTATTTCAGCTCACAGTTCAGAAGGCCAGAAGTTCAAGAACAGGGGAATGGTATCTGCTTGGCTTCTGGGGAGCATGTCACATTGCTTCAATTCACAGCAAGAAGTCACACAGAAACCCTGGGCACAGGTATGTCAGGCTGGGATTGGCACCAATTATTGAATCAGAAGTTCAAGGGGGACTTTCTGAGTTCATAAAGGAAAAGTGGCCTTGGTCATCCGTACTTCTTGGGAAAAAGTGTAAAACTATTTTAAGACAAGTAAGTATATAATATTACAGTACAGGACAAAGAAACTAAAGCAACAAGAGAAGGGAAACAGAAAAAATGTAAGCAGTCTTGAGAGATGCATGGTTTGATAGGTTATTTTTTACTTGGGAGTCAGAGTTACAGAGAAAGCCAGAGCTGGGCCAGGCTAAAGCTGGGAGCCAGGAGCCTTTTCCAGATCTCCCACATGGATGCAGGGACCCAAGACCTTGGCCAGTCTCTGCTGCCATCCTAGGCCAGAGCCTCCGGGATTTGAACCCATGCCCATATGGAATGTTGGTGGCACAGAGAGAGGATTAGCCTGCTATGTCAAAATACCAGCTCAGATGAGCAGCTTTTTACCAGTTGGAAGGAAGTGGGAGATAAAAAGAGCATTCTAAGAAGAGCTCATCGCTATGCCAGGGACTCTCCATCCCAGCACCATCTGCATTTGGGGCTGAGCCATTCATTGCATCCAGAGCTGTTCCATGCTATGGAGGATGTTCCAGAGCTGTTCCATGCTATGGAGGATGTTTAGCAGCATCATTGCAGTCTACCTGTGACATAGCAGTAGCATCCCCCTCCTCAGCTGGCACCCACAGAAATATCTCCTGATGTTGCCAAGTGTTCCCTAGCAGCAAAATGAATGCACTGTTAGGGAGATGAAGTTCATGGAGCTCAAGCCCCATGTTCATAAACATCAGGTGGCTAATGGAGTCATTGGCACATATGGTGTGTGGCCTGGTGGTGGAAGTTCTGTTCGGGCACCAGGACTGAGGTTGCTCTCTATGGCCTGGCAGTTTAGATGAGGATTTGAAGCAGAAATAGTATGGTCCATTCTAAATTTCAAAAGGAACAGCAGAATATTACTTATCATGCCTGGGAGGGGCAGAGCCTCAGGCCAGAGAATTCTACAGATGACAAGTACGTCCTGTTAAATAAAAGAATACATCCACTTCATGTTCCCGTCCCTATCATCTGCAGGATCATCCAGGACTCTAACGCTAGGCACTTCCTCTTAAACCCAACCCACCATGCCAGCCTGTGACTGCGACAGGAGCCTGTGCTTCTAAAGCCTGGGAACACCCGTACTCCACTCCCCTTATTTTAGCAACAATTCTTGAAGCAGCCAGGAGCTGACACCCAAAGCCCTTTCAAATGTTTGTTGTGTTGTTGCTAACGGAGCCTGAGGTCTAAAAGGGGTTTGCAGGGCGTGTTGATTAGTTATCTGCTACCCAGGGAGCCAGGGACACAGCGTGCGTGCGTAGAGGCTGCTCGGCTTAGGAGCTGACAGTCAGAACTGGTGGTTATTTAAAGAACTTCAACGGTAGTGTCAATGTCGTGTTGGCATTTTTAAAAAGATGCTTCAAGCGGCCAGCAGTAATGGGTGGCTGATTCCTCCACTTAGCCTTGCTAATTTGGGATTTGGGTTGCAATTATGAGCAGCTGTTGCAATGTCTCCAGATTCTTACACACACAAAAGGAAGCAATTAAGGAAATCTACCTTGGCCATATTTTAAGATTTTCATAATTGAATCTTCTGGTTGGGACTGACTTCCCATGAACAGTAGGCTCAGAATTTGTCTTATTTGGAATAAATTTTTAAAATCCCTTGACTATATATTAAAAAAACAATCTTTACAGTGAATATATATTGCATATATATGGTCTAAGCTATTAAGAAAGTGTATTAGAAATTGCATACTAAAAGAGGTTCCTAATATTGGCCCCAAAAGAATCCATTCCTTCATTTACTCAAGTTAATCAAGCCATATGTTGGACACATGCTCTGAGTGAGCCCTTTATGAAGGGCATGGGAAAAGTAACAGGCTGAAGTGATGAACCAGAAGGCAAAAGAAAATGACATGAAGGACTAAGTATTATAGCCAATCTCCTGTTCACACATGGAGGTGAATGGATCAAGCAGAGCTTTCCAGAATATGACTGACTTCCTGTTTTTGCATTCCACTGTATTTCAGATACTCCTCCCAGTGCTGCTCATATACTTGCCACTCACATATGCTACATGTGTGAATGAATTCACGAGGCAGTGACTACGCTGACATTCGGAGGATGCAGATGGTCTTGACAATAAAACACACAGTCTGCTGCATCCTAAGGTTCTTTCAAATATCCTGCTGGCCACAGCAGAACGATCACCTCCAAAAGGGTAGGGCTCTTACTTTTCCCTTTTTAAAAATAACTGATATGCATTTATTTGAAAAGCAGAACTACAGAGAAGGAGAGATGAGAGATCTTCTATCTGTTAGTTCACCACCATAGAGAGCCACGAGAGCCTGTATAGTGGATTATTGTTAATACTTTCCTTACCTGGGAAAGGAAACTTGAAATCGGCACTTAATAACAGATTTGTCTTCATGTTAATTCCCTCTCCACTGCAGCACATTGAAATTTTACTCACAGCCACCTTGGGGTGACCAGTGGATTTTTTTTTTCAAGTCTTTTGGTACTTGCTTCTAGTCCTCGATACAGATACATACAAAATGAAATTTTATTGTGGCCATCATTTCTTCACATAGTTAACATATTTGTCTGCCTCTGATTATCTGAGGCCAAGTATCTGAAATATGTCACCAAGATCTATAGAACTACTATCTAAATGAGGTTACATAAATTGGAGTTCTCAAATCCTAATGCCATCCAGAGAGCCATCCGACCTGCTGCTTTCCAAATGTTTCTAAATCCTTTTCATCTTATACTAAGCACAATGATGACATGTTAGGAACACATGGACAATCAGAAGAGGCTGCTCAGGAGAGGACTCTGTCCATTTTCTAATCAACCTTAGACCCTGAAATTAAAGGAGACAGTATGGCCACCTCCTGCTAGCCCATTTCACATGGGACACAGCAGCAGCTGGGAAGTTATTTTTAGCATGAGTATTGTCAAGTACTCAATAATTTTTTCCAGAGTGGTTATTATGTTAAGCACTGAATGTAGGTGAGCAAAACATCTGAGTGTTTATTATGTCAAACACTGAATGTAGGTGAGTAAAAACATCACTCTTTAACTCTTTAATAGCTCTAGTATATTACAACACATGCTTCCCATATGGATGTCAGTTTGTGTTTTGGCTTCTCTGCTTCCCATTCAGTTCCCTTCTAGTGGCCTGTATCCCTAAGGGAGACCCAGAAGAGGATCGTGGCTCTCAGCTTTGGACCAGCCCAGTTCTGGCTGTTGTAGCTCTTTGGGGAGTCAACCAGGAGATAGGAGATTTTCTCTACCTCCACTCTTCTGCCTCTTTTCATAACTTTTTCTAGTTAAAAATAAATAAATAAATAAACGCTTAATAATTAAGATAGAAAAATCTCTTTTTTTTTTGTTTTGTTTTGTTTCAGGAAGTCTGGTTGATAATGGCTATCTGAGGCACTAATTGGGAAGTATCCTGAGCTTTTCTCCACCAGGTGCAGGTGGGAGAAAAACATGACTGCTCAATTATTTTTGCCTCACATGGAAATCAGGCAAGTGGCGTAATCTTGCAAGCCACATACATGCCAATGTGTTGCTTTGACTGCAGAAAACGATATTTAAAGTCTATTGCAGTTTCTACTTACAATTGTTACATATCACTCAAACAACTATATTGTATTTTCATATCCTCCCTAGTAATTACCATTGTGTTTAGTAATCAACACCACTGATTTACGCAAGTGGCTTTCAAGTCAATCACTCTCGCACTTAAAAACAATAGCTTTGAACAGAGTTATTTCCTGGGAGAATGTTAAATGTTTCCTAGTTCAGTTATCCAAGGAAAGGCGGCTCCCTGCATGCAAGGGAAGAGAACGAAAAGTTTTCTGGCAGCTAGACCAAGATAAAGTGTTCAAGTGAGTGCTGTAGTGGGTTGTGAGTGAATGGGAATAACTCTGCTGTTTCCTGCCTAAAAATCGCACTGTTGGATCCATTCAGCTGCCTTACGCATGGTGCTTTTAATTACTGATAGAAATCCTGATAGGTTCTCTCAAGGGACCAGAAATAACCTTTAACCATTCTGTTTGCAAACAATAGCAGTCTGCAAGGGAAAGGTGGCCGGTACAAATGACTTCAAGGGAACTCCTTTGTGTCTACTCTCAGCTTCACACTGCTGAGCTGGCTGCCTGTGGATCTGGGATCCAATCTGAGATCTTTACCTTGCAAGGGCAGAGTCTGAAGTCTCAGTGGGCAAAGGGCTGAACCTTAAACCTGGGAAGGGCTGGAAGGGTGGTGGAAAGTCCTGTGTTTCCCTGATGTAACAGAAAGAGAGAAGGGAGGAAAGGCTTCTCTCCTTGATACACTGTATCAAGTGCTATAAATCTTATTCCAAATGTAAAGGAGGCAACTTTGAACTATCTTTTAATTACAGGTAAGTGGCTTTTAAGGACACTTCCCTCAGAAAAAAAAAGACCCTAAAAACAGTTCTAAGATGCATCGCCCAAGTCAGGAACAAATAAATCGCCTGAAATCTAAGACAAAAATGGAAAGGAGTCATGAGAGCCTTTTCCAGATCTTTCCATTTCTCAAATCCCAGAACTGACTGCCAGAATCCCAGCCAAAACCAAGGGTGACCAGCCCATCCTCATGTGCCCATGGGAGGAAATCCAATAGGTATTCAACCCCTTTCAGCTTAAATGAGGCTCTAACTTTTCCATGGGGCTATGACTTTCTCAAGGAAATGAATGAATAAACATGCGTTTCCATGAACAAGGTCAAACTTACTTTCCCTTTGCACTTGAACTGGACTGGCTAAAAATTCATCTCTGTCAACCTAAGGACTGAGCTTACTTTTATCCTGAGGCCACAACCCTTCAAACTAGAAACAGCAGCAGCAACAACAAAAAGGGCAGACCTATATTAGAACAGGAGGAGCTTGTGGGAAGATGACACTGAGAGCTCTGTTTCTTTAGAATGGAATAATCTGCTTTAGAGAGACTCACAAAGTTGCCCTTCATTTTAAACAGAAACAACATGCGGGTTGGTATTGGGCTGCAGCAGGTAGGCGGCTGGAGTTCTGTCTGCTACACTTTCTATTCAGGTCCCTGGTAATGTACCTCAGCAAACAGCAGAGGACAGCCCACATACACGACCCCTGCTACCCACATGGGAGATACAGGTGACACTCCTGGATCCTGCTTGCAGCCTACTCCAGCTGCTGCCAACACAAACACTTGAGGAGCAATACAACATGTGCAAGATCCCTCTGTTTCTCCCTCCCTCTCTTTGTCACTCGATAAGTAAATAGCATAATAAGTTCACCCGCACCTATTACCAGTTAGAGAAAGGTATCTGCTTAGGAAAAATGCTTACTAACTGGACACAACTAGGTTCTCTTAAAGAAACATGGCAGCCTCAAATAGGAACTCTGCTCAGTTCTCCATGAACTGCTATTTACTGGAGTCAGTGCCTTGGTGTAACAGGCTAAGCTTCTGCTTGAGGTACCAGTGTCTCATATGGGTTCAGTTCGTGTCCTGGCTGTTTCACTTCAGATCCAGCTCCCTGCTTATGACCTGGGAAAACAGTGGAGCTTGGTCCAACTTCTTGGGCCCTTGCATCCACATGGGAGACCTGGAGGAAGACCCAAACTCCCACCTCCAAAATGGCCCACTCCAGCCATTGCAGTCTTTTGGACAGTAAACCAGTGGATAGAAGATTCCCTCTCTATGTTTCGCCTTTCTGTAACTCTACATTTTAAATTAAAAAAAAATCTTTTTTTAAAAAGGACTTCAATCTAGCACTTTGACTCTTGATATCAGTTATATGTTTATGACCCATCCCCAAATTTATGTGTTGTAATCCTAACCCACATGGTATAGATATTAACAGATGGGGTCTAGGGCTAGCACTGGGGCATAACAAGCTAAGCGTCCATCTGTGGCACCAACATCCCACATAGGCAGCAGTTCAAGTCCCAATTGCCCCACTTCCATCCAGCTCCCTGCTAACGGTCTGGGAAAGCAGCAGGGGACTTAGGTCTGCAGGATATCTGGTGATTGTCAGCTCTCAGCCAATTAGGAAGAGAATGGGTAGTTTTGAGTTTCTCTTATTCCCACCCCAAATAACCACCTACATCTCTGTTGCTATGTCTTATGTCTATTCTAGTGGGACCCAGCTCTAGATCCAAATACCACACTGGCTCTTCCCATGGCTTCCAATGTTACAGAAATGATGCTGACTTCACAGCCTTTATCATGGATCTGGATCCTTTCCTAGTGGTCTAAACCAGGGCTCAGGAAATTTTTTCCCTGTAATATTGCTACAAAAAATTTTAAAGGGAAAGGAATACTTAGCTTACTGGCTCAGTTGCCAGTTAAGACGCATATGTCCTAGTGCCTGAATTCTGCCGCAACTCTGGCTCCGAACTCTAACTTCCTACTAATGAGAACCTTGGGAGGCAGCAGTTAATGACTCAACTGCCTGGGTCCCTGCCCAGGATGTGGGAGACCTGGATTGAATTCCTAGCTCCCAGGTCCAGTCCCAGGCCACTGTCAGTTGCTGTGAGCATCTGGAAAATGGGAAATGAACCAGTGGAGGGAAGCCCTCATTTCTACCCATGCCCCCTTCTCTCTGATTCTCTCCCTCTCTCTCTTTCTCATTCCTCCCTTCCAATTATAGCTTTCTTTTTTCCACCATCTGTCACATAGTTCTTTCCTTCTTTAACAGCAGTTAAGTGTTCAAATCTGAGAGCAGCATGATTTTTAGAGGCTCTGAATGTCATGTAGGGACATGCTAAATAAAGTCAAGTGGTTGTATTAGTCATTGATCGCTGTGAGGCAAATTACCCAAAAGTGTATGGCTTAAAATAAAAGCAAACATTTGTCATTTCATTCAATTTCTAGGGGTCAGGAATGACAATTGGCTTAGCTGAACAACTCTGGTTTCAGGGTCTCCCAGGAAACAGCTATCAACATAAGTAAGCAGACTGAAAAACCCTGAAAATTACAAGGCAATGGAACACACAAAATTGACAAAATAGTTTGGAATGGAAAAATCAGAGAAATTTCACATTCTGATTTTTAAAAAAGATTTATTTACTTTTATCTGAGAGGCAGATTTACAGAGAGAAGGAAAGACAGAAAGCTTTTCTATCCACTGGTTCATTTCCCAAATGGCCACAATGACAGAAGCTAAGCTGATCCAGAGCAAGGAGCTTCTGCTGGTTTGCAAGTAAGTTCAGGGTCCCAAGGCTTTGGGCCACCTTCCACTAATTTTCCAAGCCATAATCAAGCAGAGGATGGGAAGATGGAGTAGCCATGACTAGTAGTATTCCTATAGGTTGCCAGTGCTTGCAAGCAAAGAATTAGCCAGTTGGGCCATTACATTGGCCCATAACATTTTGATTGCTAAACCGACTACAAAGCAACATAATCAAGAACAGTATGAAGTAGCAACTTGGCTTAGATTAATAACTAGCTTATTTTTGACAAGAATGAAAGGTAATTCAGTGTGTGTGGGGCACGAGGGGCGGGGAATGGGGTGACACAAGTACAGTTTGTTCAAAAAAAAATGTTGCTTGGAAAACTGAGCAAAACTCACCTAACTTGAAATAGAAGCATCAAGGGATGTGTGTGGTGGTGCAGTGTGTTCAACCACCACTTTGAGATGTTCATATTCCATGTTAGAGCGCCTGGGTTTGAGTCCCAACTTGGCTTCCAATCCAGCTTCCTGCTAATGTGCCTGACTGGCAGCACCTGAGTCACCAGCAGCTGTGCAGGAGACCTGGACTGAGTAACAGGCTTTGCTCTGGCTCAACCTTTGCTGTTGTAGTCATTTTTGACATAAACTAATGCATAAAAGACCTCTCTGTCTCTCTCTCTTTCTCTCTCTCTCCGTCCTTCCCTTCCTTCCTCGCTTCCTTCTTCCCTCCCTCCTTCCCTTACTTCTTGCCTCCCTCCCTCAACTCCATCCATCCATGCCTCCCTTGTTCTGCTTTTCAAATAAACAAATCAAATTAAATAAGCTTTTTTTAAAAAAAAAAGTTAACTCAAAATACTTTATAAGGTTAAATGTAAGAACTAAAATAACAAAATATTTAAAATATAGGGGGGAATCTTGAAGACATCAAGGTTAAGGAAAGAATACAAGGAAACAGCAATAAATCCATGAAGAATAGAAGATAAAATTAAAACTCCTCAAAACTCAAAACTTTGGCACTTCAAAAGCCATTGTTAAGAAAATTAAAACAAGAATCATACAGAGAGAGAAACAAGATGGTTAAATAGGGCAAAGACACATTTAAACAGATGGAGAATCATAGCCAGGGTGAAGCAGAGGCCACGATCCTGGGAAGCAGGAGAGGACAGGCCTGTGGCAGAGGGACACCTGGAGACCCATGGACATGAGGAAGCAGCAGACAGCAGAGCAGTGTTGCAATGACCAGATACAGGCGGCGACGGCCAGCGATCGGGGGTTGGAGCTCACCAGTGGCCAGGGGGGAAGGGGAGTTCACCAGTAGCTCAAGAGGTGAAACTAGGCATAGAACTGCCTGTCTTGTTGATTTGCTTGAGTCGATCACAAGCAGACACAGAGTGTCAGAGCCCAAGCAGACGGGCATAGGAACAGGGTGGATTTCCCTGCTCAGACACCCATCAGTGTCCCATCAAGCACCATATTGTGTAGTGAGGAAAAGGCTGTGAGGCTGGAGGGACAATAATGAGCTGTGCATACGCTGGGCCCGCAGTGATCCGATGTCCAGCTCGACGCGTTGCGCTGATCCCACAGGGAAAACAATACTAACTTGGCATCCTACAGGTTCCACCCAAAATAGGTCCAGGTGGCTCCCAGACCCCCACCAGTGTCACACCAGGTGTGGACTGAGGAAAAGGCAGTGAGGGCAGGCTGGAGGAACAACAGTGAGCTTGAGCTCCACATCTATTAAGTTGGAAAAGAACCCATGTGCAGCTCAACACATTGCACTGTTCCCACAACTTGGCATCCTAAAAGTTCCACTCAAAATATACCCAGGGGGCCCCCAGACCTACTGACCTGCAGGTGCAGACCTCCTCCAATGTCACACTTTGGGTTTTCCTTGACTGCTGCTTTCCCAGGCCACAAGCAGGGAGCTGGATGGGAAGTGGGGCCACTGGGATTAGAACTGGTGCCCATATGGGGTCCCAGCACATTCAACATGAGGACCTTAGCCGTTAGGCTGCTGCACCAGGCCCTTTCATCTTCAATTTTACTTGTTTTTTTTTTTCTCTTTTGCTTTTTCTTTGCTAGTCTGGCTAAAGGTTTGTTTTGTTCACCTTCTTAAAAATGGCCCATTCTTCTATTTAAAGAGAACTTTATTTACTATAGCAAAAGCACAATATCAACCCTTGTAAACTAACACAATAATACAGAAAATGGATATGCTCACACATATAAAAGGTTCTTAGAATATGCTCCATCTTTTGTGAATTTCCTTTTTCTTAGCTTAAAAAAATTCACAAGGTCATGAAACAAAGCAATGTTCTCTACAGCATTTTTGTAATTATCACACATTTTTATATATCTAAAACTAGAACAATGAGTAATTATATTAAGCTCAAGGGTTTTAATATCGTTATTTTTATTTTCATTTCTTCAAAAAGGTTTTTTTTTCATTTCTTCAGTGACACATTGGTCATTCAGTAGCATGTTACTTAACTTCATGTTGTAAAAATTTTTCATTTTTTCTTTTTGTTGTTGATTTTGGTTTTTGGCTTTTCATTTAAGGGGATGTACTGTAACTGTGTTATAAAGACTATCATACTGAGATGTGAAGATATAATGCAGTATGCATCTCTGCTTCCAAACCAAAGATGGACTCCTAATGAACCTGTTAAATATATATTGGTAATAAGATGCTGTACTCTCTTCCATTGTCCATACCTATAATGTCAGGATATACTTAAATAGCAGAATGATGGACTTATGACTGTTCGTGAAGGACTATACTACTGTAATAAAGTATTGGAAATCAGTGGGAGTGGGAGGGAATTTCAGAAGTGGGAAGGGGAAACCCCAGAGTCTGTGAAACTGTATCATAAAATAATAAGTAAAGAATAAATAGAAAATTTTAAAGAATCCTATGGAGAAAATATTTGAAGGATATTTACTAAACAAAGGACTTGTATTGATATCTGGAAGTTAACTGTGTCACAAACTACCCATTTATAAAGTGGACAAATGAACAGGCATTTCTAAAAAGAAACACAAATGACTAAGAAACATATGAAAAGATATTCAACTTCATTAGTCATTACGGAAACACAAATTGAAACCAGTGAGATACCATTTCACACTGACTAAAATAGCTGTAAGAAATAAGATGGGCAATAACAAATGTTGGCAAGAATGTAGAGAAACAAGAATCATCACACATTGCTGGTGTGGATGGAAACTGCACAGCCACAGTGGAAAACAGTCCTGTGATTCTATAAAGAGGTAAACATAGAGTTTTCAAATTCAATTCCACTCCTAAGAGTACACCCAAAAGAACTGAAAATGGACACACCAAGACCTGCACATCAATAGTTGTGAAAGATTTATTCATAATCAAAAAGCGAAAATATAAAACGTCATCAACTAATGACATAAATGTGACATACCAATAAAATGGAATACCATTCAGTAAAAGAAAAAATATGGATATGGACCTTAGGCATTACACTAGAGAAAAAGAAAAACAGCACAGAGACCACACATTATCACTTTGTTTATATGGAATCTTCAGGAAAAAGAAACATTACAGAAAGCAGACCAGTGGTTGCTCAGGATTGGAGATGGGAAGCAGCAATAATTATAAAGAAGCGTGAAAGATATTATTAAGGAAGTGAGTCTGATAGGGGAACCTGGGAAACTCCCCTGTGAGGTTGCAGCTCACACTGGTAAGCATGAGAGCCAGGGTTGGGGGCAGCCAAGGTTAGGCCAGTCTACAGTACCCATCAGCATATGTGTTGGCAGGCAGGGATAGCAGGGAGAGCCAGGCTGGAATAGCCCACAGAACCTACTGACATGTGCAAGAGCCAACACGTAGTACAGGTATTGTTGGGCCACAATACCTACCAGTTCAGATGAAGGCTGTGGGGGGTAGAGGGAGAGCTAGGCTACACGCCCACCAGTGTGAGCTGGGACGGGGGACAGGCCAGGTAGCATCCATATTGGTGAATGCCAAGGTAGGGTGAACCATGCCAGATTAGGCTGCAACACTCACTGGCTTCCTCACACAAAAGTCAGAATTGGGAACAGGACTGGTAGGCGAGCTTTATATGACTCCCTTGTTGGGCCACTGCTTCTAATAGTGAGCACGAGAACTTGGACTGGGGGGCCAGACCAAGCCGGACAAGATAACACATATCGGCATACATGTGAACTCAGTCTGGAGTTGGGACGAATTGAGCCAAGCCACAACACAAGTGAGTATGTGCGAAAGCCAGGTTAGACATAAGGACTCACCAGCTGGGACGCGCAAAAATTGGGGCTGTGGCTGGGCCAGGTGGGGTGGGGTTGACTGTAGGTCACCCTCACTAGGCTGCAGCACCTGCTGGTATGCATGAAGACTGGGCCTGAGGATGGCTGAGCTAGGCTGATTGCAACACCCTTAGGTTTGTGTAAGAGATGGGGCTGGGGGTGAATAGCTCGTGGCATGTATGTGCCTGTGCACGTGTATATTCCAGTATGTGTATGTGCATTGGCTGGCACAGGTGACAGAACTAACCTGCCCTTACATTGGCTGGTCCTGTCTGAGGTCACCCCAGGACTCCCCAACTACACCACTGGATTCAAACCTTGGCCACAGGGAAAATCACAAGAAATGTGGTCTGGCATTGGAGTGTACATACTGTGTCGGGCCTCCTCAGTTCCTGATGCCCATGTCCTCAGTGTACATCTGTGTATGCTTTCGCATTGCATCATCCAGACCGGCAGCAGTGCCTCATCAGAGGATGGAAAGCAGACAGAACAGACAATTATCCTGGACAAGCTTTGCATCTTAGTGCCTGCATTTGCTGGCACTAAGATGGATGTTGTCAAACAACAAACCTTAAAAACATGTTCTCAACCCTGCAGCAATGAAACCAACATCTCAGAACTGTCAAATCCACTCAAGTAACAGCCTTGGAACATGCTTCCCCACATCAGAGCCTTTAAAAATCATCAAACAACCCTCCATCCCCAGGTGCTGCTGCAGTTCGACAGTGAGGAGCAATCCCCCATTTATTCCACCTACCTTCCTCCATACCTCCACCCTCCTTACCCTAATCTGAGGCCCACATGGGCACGCATCTTTCACACTTATGTAAACAATATTAAATTTTTTTAATAAGGAGGTGAAACTGTTCCTAAACTGATTGATTGTGATGGCTGTATCACTCAGGAAAATCACTAAAAATCAGTGAACTGAATTGCAGAAATGGTTTTGTGATTGGTAACTAATCATAGGTGCATTTTTAAATGAATGAATTCATGTATTCATTTTCAGATTAGATAAAACAATTCTGTAGTAAATTATATCCCCGTGTAGTTGTGACTAACTGTCAGAGGTTGGAAGGCACCACTGGGACTGAAGGATGTGAGTATCTGGCTCTTTGTTCTCGGTTTGGTCTCAGTTCTCCATATGAACCCCTCCACAGCAGGCTGCATGAATGTCTTTACTACACACCAGCGCAAGTGATCCAAACCAGAACTAAGCATGCTCTATACTTCTTATGACGTTCCCATGGAAATCAAAGCATTACATAGGCTACATTCCATTCAGTATAACTAAACCTCCACATCCATGTAATATTCAAGGGGAGGAGAGTTTGGATTCACCTTTGAAAGGGAGGCAAGTGAAAGAATTTGCGGACACATATGAAACCCCTCTCCTTTAATCACCACTCAGATCATAAATTACATTCACTCCCACATGCAAAATATTCTTACATACTCCTAAAATGTTGAAAATATTCATCCCATTACAATACTCAGGTTCAAACTTTGTCATCTCAATCAAGTCTCAGTACAGATGAAACACCTTGGATGTGGTATCTCAAACAGAATTCCTCATGATTTGTAAATCTGGAAACTTGAAGGAGCCAAGCCTTCTTCCCACACAACAGGAGTCTGATATAGCATGACTATGAAAGACCCTTCCTTTAAAAAAGAGAGAGAGAGAGAGAGAGAAGAGAGAGGAAGGCAGGGGACAGGGGAGGAGTCTGGTAGGAATACCCGAAGCCTAGTGGTTCTGAAATCCATGAGGGCACTTGTGAGCAGACCTTAACTAAAGGTCTGGGTCTAGGAGTAATACTCCATCGACTACTGCCTCTGCCTTTTGGGCTGCTGTTTTGCTCTGAACTTGAGAAATAGTTCAAGTTTGCAGTTGACTTGCTTTCTCAGTCTGTTTCTTCCTTGTATAATTTATGGAGGTCAAATGATTTTTGTTTCACTTTGTATTATCTAAGTCTCTTTAAGTCCAAGCTGATAGGGTATCTGACAATATAATTCTCTAAAGCATGTAGTGGATACTCAGTAAATTGTCTTGGAGTTCACATGATCAGAAAAAGCCAAACTCACAAATCTCTTTGGGGACAGCGCTTTGGCTAAAACATTGTTGAGAGGTAAACACGTGGAAAGCCTGTGCTTTAACAACGTTCTCGAATTTCCAAATCCTCAATTTAATACAGGTATTTGGACAATATCTTCATGATGGCACTCAAGATTTGGTCTTTATCAGAAAGTATAACATAGAAGGGTTGATCATCTTCTCAAGGGCACCCAGTTTTCAGAGGCAACAAGTTCTGCCTCTTTTGGTTTTCCATTTCTCAAGTTAGATGTAACAACAACATCACTTTTAGCATTTTGCTCTAAGCAGCAGAAAGAAACTGGTCATGCTTTGCGCATTCTGCCCACGGGTTCGCTCAGCTGATCACCCCATTCTCTAGGAATGTTTTCTACTTTTTCCATGAACACAGATGGCCCAGGAGGTTGCTAAACTTTCTGCCCCTAGAGAACAAGCATTGCCTTTCTGTCTTTTCAAATGACATTTTCTTCCTTTTCCATTCTTCCCTCACCAATCAGCCCCCTGGCAGGCTGTTCCACAAATTTCATTAATTGTCTCTTTGAAATTCTTGAGTCTTTCCTTCATCCTTGCTTTAAGATCGTTCCGGCCTCCATTCACTGACTGGTTTTCACAGACACTCTCACATTTTAGAGTTTTGTTTTGGTAACACCCTATTTCCAAATACCGGAATCTGCATTAGTCATCTCTAACCACTCAACAAATCACTGTAAAACTTTGCATGGTGAAGTAAGAGTAAACTCGACTCCCAAGCTTAGTTTTTGTGACCCCAGGGGTTTGAACCTAACTGGGCCCAGCGCCGGGCCTCTCAGGAGCCTGCCAATAAGATACCCGCAGGGACAGCAGGCATGGAAAGGCTAGATTCTGCTGGGGAACCCTTACCGGAGTGACTCACTCAACAAGAAGCATGGAAAGGTAGAGGTGTTCTGGGGAAGGCCTCAGTTCCTCCCTGCACTGATCCCTCCAGGGACTGCATGAGTATTCACATGACAAAGCAGTTGGCCTGCCCCACACCAAGTGCTCCAAGGATAAAGCCAGACAGAAGCTATCCTTTCTAAGACCTAGCTTTAGATCCCCAAATCATTATTATTTCTACCACATTCTATTCATCACATGCAAGCCATTAGGTTTAGCCTACATCCCACTGGAGGGGAGTCGGATTCTACAAAGATATGTGATATGTACAAACAGGAACATACTTGAGATTTTTTTGTGTAAGAGGGAATTAAAAGATGCTAACTCTGGTGTGAAAATCTTTTGGAATCTATATACACAAGCTTATTAAAACCACTGCAGCAGTCAAACTAAAAAAGATATATCAAAAGTAAGTTCCTATTGGACTAACTGGAGGCAATGGCCAAAGTCACATACCAACCTACGCACAGCAGCAGCAGCAGCACAAAAATAAGCAGAGGGTCTCACCCACTCTAGAGAATCCAGAACACGAGGCACAATTCTGGGCCTTGTATTCTTGAAAGCAGCTCTCTTCATTTTGGAATTGTCTTTCATTTGTTCCAACTAGTGAATTAGGAGTGAGAGCATTTTCGGAATGAACGCACTGGAGCTTCCACTCCATGGTCCACACTTTGAACAGCAAGCTCACTGAGTCAGCCAAGAGGCATCGCGCAGCTTGCAGACCTCAGTGGAGTACAAAGTCCGTGTCATTTTAGCTTTAGCACAAGTGCATGGTTGTTCTTTGTACCGTGGGAAGCCGCATTGCTGCGTTGTTACAGCTTGTTTCCCTGGAGCACAGCCACTCTCCCTTCTCCCCTTTGAAAGTCATTATTCTGAAAAGCTGAGAACTTGGAGAAATCAACCATGGAACTTCCAGAACAGGAATCAATCCAGAGCCTTGTAGTCAAAGGTTTTATCTGTGGATGGTAAGGTCTCATCAGGGTGTTTCAGCTAAGAATTCATGCCCCCCTCTTTCAGAAGCTGTTTGAGAAAGTCAGGGAACCACCATTTAAGGACAGCTCATAGATACGTTCAGTAAGAACATAATTCCCCAAGTTGAATGAGCTGTAGATTGCTTTATAATCATTATCATTGATATCAGTACTATTACATTAAATTATCTGAAATTTCAGAGCAGAACAATGCTAATTGAATCTGACACTTGAAAATTATGTTTTATTATCTTAATAGTCTTGTATAAGACATTTTAAAGTAATTTAGACTACAAATTTCTTTCTAAAATCATTACCTCCTTTTAGGAAAAATATCATTATTTTCATTTGCTTCTTTTCTGGCTCAGAACCTCAGAATGGATGTTTTTCACAGCCCTTTTTCTCCTCTCCATGAATTGGGCCCTTTGAGTCTAGTGGAGGTGAATGTAGGCTTGCCAACGCCAATTGCAGAGGATTCTGATGAATCAAACAACATCCAATTGATAATCCAAATAACATCTCTGCAAGAGTGGCAGAGTTTGTGGACTAGGAAGAGGGGACACCTCATAAATCTCTGTAATTCTGCAGGCTTCTTAAACAGAGAGAATAAAGAGTTCTTTTACTTAGACAAAACCAAATTAACCCCATCGAATCAACGTTACATTAAACTTAGAATCCATGCTCTGTTGTATCTATATCTACTCTAGGTTTGCTGGATTTGGAACAAAATTCTTATCAAACACAAATAATAAGCACTTTAAGTTTACATGGTACTCTGAAGTCTTCCAAACAACTTTACAAATATTCAAAGCAATGTATTCCTTAAATATCTCAGGGTTAAGGTTCTGCATGTTAAATAAGGGAATCTAGGTATTGGAAAAGTAAGTGGCTGGGTCACATCTGGTTACTGAGGCTTACTGCTTTGGATGTTTTCTGGACACTCACTATTCAGATTGGTGTCCCAAGGCCAGCCACATGCCATCCCTGGAGGCGCATTAGAAAAACAGGATCATTAGTTCCACTGACTATCTCGAGAATCAGAATATGTTGTTAACATGGTTCCAGAGATTCTTGTGCACACGTAAGAGGTCTGATGTGCATCACACCACTTTGTTCTCACTCTGGGTTGTTAAAGCCTTTCTTACGTTCAGATTAGGAGCCATTATACCTTCACCTGTAATCAGACATACACCAGGAACCTTCCTTGTCTTTCATTCTTTGCCTGGATCCCAGGAAGTCCAAGATATCGGAGATTCCTTAGTCCCACTGACCTCACTTGCCATCAGCTTTACTTTAAGCAGAGATGAAATCAATGGATGGCATCACCCTTACATGGAGTCCAAACTGGAGATACAACTGGCGATAAGAAAGGAGGCATCTTATCTTAAGGATGAGAAAGACAATGTGTCCAGAGTAGTTAGAACAACTCCTCATGATGTTATAATCATTTATCTTTCTTCTTTCCCCAAAAGACTCTGACATACCACCGTCAACCCAGAGCAGCTGGGTTGAGGCCAGAGATTCCTGAATCACATCCTGTCAAGGAAAGATCTAGACCCTGCCTCCAGAGATTCATTTAAAACTGGATGCAACTTCCAACCCAATAGGACCATCACAATATATGACACTGTTTAAAACTCGTTCTGTTGTGATGGCGCGATATCTTCTGTTTACTATCTGCTGGCGGAAGATGTCAATACTGCCATCTGAGAAGCAAAAATTCCACAGTGAAGTTATATGCCCCAGATCTATAACTAATGTCAACATTGGATAGAAAGCTGATCACATTCTTTTTTGCCTCGTAGATCATTTTAAGACCTGACAGATCCCAAACCACATGAGAAAGTGTAGATACTACTCATTTTAATAGTCTTTCCTTTAAGAAGAGCTACATTTAATTAGAATCGGAAGGCAGGGGTTGGAATCCCATTTTGCTTTTCTACCCGTGCGACCTTAGATACATCTCTTATCTGATTATGAAGTACTTCATGTAAAAACAAAATAAAACAAAACAAAAAAGACAAGGTCACCTTTACTTTTGTCATAAGATTGTTTTAAAATTTAGAACAATAACTCTGCAGATGGCTATGTTAACACCTGGACAATAAAATTTACTTAGTCACAAAAACTTAATCCATGTTGCTTATGAATTATTGGGGTATATTTCCTTGTCATCTTTATCTACTAAATCCAATCATACATTTTCCTCACTCACTCAAGTTAGGATATAGCCCAACATATTGACTCTATATCCTAGTTTTACATTCGAAAAGTTGGTGGGTCAAAGCTCTTTGGCTCTGGGCCTGAGGAGCTGCTCTGGGTTGATGGTGTTATGTCACCCACAGCATTTCCCTAACATCATGATGGGCTTATGCTAGAATCCCAAATTTTTCCTTAATGGATTGGCAGGAATGATGAAATGGAAATAAGGAATGGAGTACAAAAGCTACCTAGTGTCTGTAGATGGTTATTACATGAACTTGCTACTTACAAATACAGAAGAAAACACAAATGGGATATTGTCTGGTTATCTTGGTAAAGTTTAATCAGATATAAATATGTAATAATTTATTTTATATCAGAGGTGTTGAAGAAGAGGAAGATTGGGAGATGAGAGAAGATCAGAACATCTTTGGTGGAGAGATGTGTGTGTGTGTGTGTGTGTGTGTGTGTGTGTGTGTGTGTATGTATGTATACATGCAATAAAGATTTTTCAACTTGAAGGAAAAAAAAAAACATATTCTCAATACTCAGGCCAAAGACAAAAGTCTTTAGTCCAGCTTTGATGGTCCCCAGAGTGCTGATGGGATTCGTATCACAAAGGCAATACACAAGTAGGAAGCAATATGGAATAAGAATAAATCCCTAGTATTGCTGTGCCATTTTCCACCTGTGTGGAAAATGTATGAGCTTCAAATGCCTTATCTCCGATGGAGGTAACACTACATATCTCGTCGGCTGCTGTCAGAATTAAATGAGATAAACCACCAGTAAGTGTTTAGTCTAGTGACTTGCATATCCAATAAATGTTGGGTGTGATTTATCTTTGTTCCCTGAAAGCAGACAGTTACAAGTTCTTGGTTATCCCTCTCTTTGAGAGGTAGAGTCTAATCCAGCCTCGGAAAGAGCGCTGACTTTACTGACTTGCTTGGCCCATGGAACACAGTAGACATTATATTCTTGGGTTTTCAAAACCAGGTCCTGAGAAACCAGTCTCCTAACATGTAACTCTAGAACCTCATCATCATACTCGATGGAAGTGCAATCAGATTCATGCAGAGTTCCATAGCGAAAACCCAAGGACCTCAACCAACAGACTGTATCACTCCCCAGCTGGGACTGAACCACGAGGGCTGTCGGTTCCCCACTCCTACAGAAGCCATTTCAGTGATGCCACACAAAACCAAGATGAAGTCATGCCCACCAACCCCTCCCTGAATTTCAGATTTGTGAGCACAATAAATGATTGCTATTGTTTTAAGCCACTTAGATTTGAGATGGTTTCTATCAGTAGATAATGGGAACAAGGGTCAACATTTGGTGGATAAGAATTTTAGAAAAAGAGATGAGAAAGGAAAAAAAGATAACAATAGAAGGAAGGAAGCTTTCAAAATAATAATATGAGAAAAATTCCCAGAAGTCAACTTCTAAATTGAAACCAAAAGAAAATAAAAACACTGGGTGTTCAGCATAGCACATTACAAAATACTTCATTCCTAGGTATGCCATCCCAAAGTTTCAGAGAAGACCCTAAAGCACTAAGAGATGATCCTAAAGGTTTCCAAACAGTATGAAAAGGGTCACATACAAGTCTTAGAAGCAAGTTGTTCATACCGGCAGTGCTGGGTGCTAGTTGACCAGGAACAAATGCTTTAAAACCAATGAAACAGAAAGCATTTTGAACCTAGAGTTTCATTCACAGATGATTACTTGAGTCAGGGGAAAATGATTTTTAAAAAATGCAAAGTTCCAATGATTTTCCTCTGCCAGGAAATCAGTCAAAAATAAAGCCAATTCTGAGATCCTGGATAGAAGTATCAGGCACCAAGGAATTCCCAAGAGGAAGAGGATGGGAAACCCCTGTGTCTTCTGCCAGTCAGGCCTGCAGACCCATCAACCTGGCTGGAGAATGGAGAATCCAGCAGGGATGGAAAGGGCAAAACGGAGCAAGTAAGTTGCTGATGCTTCGACTGTGTTGCAATGAGATTTCCAGTTCAGTCACTAGCAACAGTCCAACTAATGATAAGTGAAAAAAGCAAGTAAGCATGCTCAAAATGTTAAAGGAACTCTTAATTCTTTTTTTAGCTAAATTTGATTATATTTTATGATACAATTCCACAGGCTCTGGGATTTCCCTTGCTCACCTCCCAAAACTCCCCCGACCATTGATTTCCCCTCTATCATCACAACAGTCCTTCATAAGCAGTCATAAATCCATCGTTCTGCTACTTGAGTGCATCCTGACATTGCAGGTACAAACATTGGCAAAGAGTCCAGCATCCTATTGTCAAGATATATTTAACAGAAACTCTTAATTCTAAGAAAAGTAAAAAATTAAAGAGGATGGAAACGCAGCTATTGTAGTCTAGAAAATTATCTGTGATACTGTCAAATGGTCACGAATAATATCAACAGAGCCTCTTTAACCCAAATTTGTGAAACTTTAAATATGATCAGATTTTAAAAATATGAGAAGGAAAACACCTATGTCAGGAATAAGATTCACTGTCTGGCACAAGAGCTCAGTGGCTAATCCTTCCCTTGCACGCACCAGGATCCCATATGGGTACCAGTTCATGTCCCAGCCGCTCCACTTTCCATTCAGCTCCCTGCTTGTGACCTGGGAAAGTAGTTGAGGATGGCCCAAAGCCTTGGGACTCTGCACCCACGTGGGTAACCTAGAAGAAGCTCCTGGCTTCAAGATCAGCTCAGCTCTGGTCATTGTGGTCATTGTGGGAGTAAACTAATGGATGTAAGATGTTTCTCTCTGTCTCTCTTCTTCATAAATTGCCAATAAAATTTTTTTTAATGGAATAGGATCTAGTTTAATAGAGAGGAATCATCTACTGCCAGAGTAAGAATTCATTTGTATCTTTTTTAAAAAGGGAGAAAGCAGCATAAGCAAGGATTTGAATACAAGGCAGTATATAAACCCTTAAGCCTACATGATGATAACAAAAGCCTTTCAGAGAGAAGATTTGATCAGAAAGGGCAGGGACAGATACAGGTTTAGGGGGGAGGCAAGGAAGATATACACAACACACAAACCTTAGGTGCCCAACTATGCAAATGGCTGTCCCCTGATAATTTATACCACAAGCAACTCTTGCCTGAGTCTTGACTCTAGGGGAGAGTATCAGCTAGCCTAAAGATGGTGATAGAAAGAGCAGTTTGTAGAAAAGAGGAACTCTCTGCATTCCAATGCTAGGTTCCCAGGAGTCCCTGGGAAATATATCCAGCAGGAGAAGCCCAGAATCTGTGATGACTACAGATAGATATCCCTGTGAAAACAAACAAACACCCAGCCCCAGCCCTCCAAAGACATGGCAGACAATGTTTTGTTTGCCTATTGACGACTTAGCATAATATTTTCTCAATCTTGGTATCGTATCAATTTGTGACAGTACAATTGAAGGCTGATGCAGGACTACATTGTCTACGGGGCCAGCCAAGGAAATCGGCAGTGTGGTCAGTGGCTGTAAATATCCTCTTGGTATTTTGATTTGTTTACACTCAAGTGTTCTCTCGGGGGCTCGGAGGGTTCTGGGACACACTGGCACCAGATTTTCAGTGGGAAAGATCAGTTGCTGAGATAAGGGTTGGGGTCCGCCTTGAGACGTGCCATGAAGAAAAGATCTGATTTAGCCATTAAATCCCTCAAAAGGGTGGTGAGCTTGACTACAACAATGGGGTATTCAGAAGAACACTTGGTAGGCAGGAAAAGAATTTTCAAACATGAATGCAGCAGAGGCTTGGGGACTGAAATGTCACTCCCTCTTTTTTACAGGGACGCTGATTAAACCTCAGTAAAAAAGAGTCCAGAAGTGCGTTTCCACTTCCTATGGCCAAGCGATTGTGAAGACCAAGCACTAAAGCCAGAGGACAGTAAAATATGCTGAAGCTTGTCCCAGAGAAAATTTACCCTTGATGCACATGGTTCCCTGTGGGTGGTCCTGGCTGAACTTAAGGGGGATGAGCTCACTGGTCCTTCTCACTCTAAGATGTGTACTAAAAGACTGGACTATTCCAGAAGCAAAATCTTTGACATAAAGAAAGGACAGAGCCATCAGCTAAGGAAGAAATGGAAACAAACAGAGAAGGGTCATGCATGTAGACAAACACATGCGTACAAGGAGAAGGCATCCTAAAGACACATTCCCCAAAAATGGTGTAGGGCAATGGAAAGATTTATACCTTTCTGTAGTGGGTGGCCCTGCAAAAGCAAAAAAAGGGACTCTGGAACTAACACCCTCCCCAACACACACACACACACACACACCAAGAACTAAATTAAAGGGATTCTTCAGTGTCTGGGATTCTTCAGAATGAAATCTCTTGTTTGTATTTAGTGTAGAGTGTTTTCCCTAAAGGATATCCTGTTTGAGATTAGTATTGGCTGGTTCCTCTTAACATCCTTAAAGAAACATCCAGGGGAACTAAATAGACCCCCACCCCTCCAATTGCATGCCAAGTGATTTGTCTAGGGGAGGTCAGGTTGAGAGTTAACACGGAGCAGCATGGATTCTGCTGTTCTCACCTCCTCCTGCAGGTTCCTGCAGCTACCCACAGTCCCCACAACATCCCAGAGGAATTCTGTTCTCACTATTGGCATCTCACAGCGGAGCAGTGTGAAACGCAGTAACACTCCTGGCTACTGCTCACCGTCCTCCCATCAGCCTAAAGATAACATATCAACTTCACAAAGCAAATGAATTAGTGAACAATTCTCAATTAGAATGATTGGAAATACCAATGTTATCAAGCAATTCAATAATAGTTTTGCTCTAAAAAATGTTGCTCGGTATTTTCCTCACCAGATACAAAATATGAAATGTCCGGCCAATGTTTCTATTGCCTCTTCTTTTAGCCATCATGCTGAATCATTTAAAGCCAACTGCCCTAACACCATACAGAAAGCAGAAGCTAAGAACTGGGAGACAAATTCTATGAGGGAACTTGTACCGCTGTGTTGCTGAGGGTACTGCCTCCCTCATGCCACTTAGCCAACTTTTGTCATCTGCCCTGGCCATCAGCTTGGATTTTTTTTTTTAAGATTTATTTTATTTATTGCAAAGTCAGATATACAGAGAGGAGGAGAGACAGAGAGGAAGATCTTCCTCCCGATGATTCACTCCCCAAGTGAGCCGCAACGGCCGATGCTATGCCAATCCGAAGCCAGGAGCCAGGAACTTGTTCTGGGTATCCCACATGGGTGCAAGGCCCCAAGGCTTTGGACCGTCCTCGACTGCTTTCCCAGGCCACAAGCAGGGAGTTGGATGGGAAATGGGGCTGCCGGGATTAAACCAGTGCTCATATGGGATCCCGGGTGCATTCAAGGTGAGGACTTTAGCTGCTGGCCACACCGCCAGGCCCCATCAGCTTGGATTTTAAACATAGCCTATGTGGACTACTACAAGCGCCCCTCTGTTTCCTCTGCTTTTAGATGTACTCTCTTCACTTTCACAGCAGCAAAGCTGAAGAATTTACTTACTGTCCATCCCGCTTTCCCGTTGAGTCTCACCTAACTTTCACTTTCCTGAATTCTGCTCCTTATATCCAAGATTTTGCCTGAATAGCATATCAACCCCCCAATCCTTGGACAACCAGGTCTTAACTAAGCGTTCTCTATGGGAAGGATTTCAATACCCCTTCTGTCCCACATATTGTCTTCCTGAGTCCTGGCAGATGTCAGTTCTGTTATCTAGACTCATTTGTGGGTTTTTTTTTAATCTTAGCTCTGATTACATGGTATTACAACTGTTTATTTACAATATCTTTTGGTATTAATATCTAGCACAGTGCCTGGCAAGGTACATCTCTAGTGTAAATTTCTTGTGAATGGACAGGTTGAAAAAATATAGTCAATGAGCTGAAATAAGTTTCCAAATAATGGCAGTTTGCTTGTTCGGGGTTTTTCTCAAACAAGTCAGATAGTTGCCTCCTTTTAGGGTAACTTGAAATGCAGGCTTGCAGAGGGAGGAGCCTAGTGGCCTCATTCTCCAGGCCAGAGGGTGGAGATGCAGGGAGGAGAGTTATTGCTTTGGAAGGAAGCAGAGTTAGGGGAATAACTGTCAAGCACCTGGACTGAGAGAGAATTCTAGAACACACTTCAGCTTCAGAATTCCCATGCAAACTTGGTGCTTATAATCAATCCCCCTTTTTTATGAAACTGAACATTACAGAATTTAATTAGCTTTCCAGGATCAGCTAATTTTGTTTTAAAGATCTATTTACTTTTCCTGGAAAATCAGATTTACAGAGAGAAGGAGATACAGAGAAAAATATTCTCCATTCACTGGTTCATGTCCCAAGTGGCTACAATGAACTGAGCTGAGTCAATCTAAAAACAAAAGCCAGGAGCTTCTTCCGGGTCTACCACATGGGTGCAGCATCCCAGGGCACTGATCCCTTCTCCGCTGCCTTCCCAGGCCACAGTCAGGGAGCTGGATGGGAAGTGGAGCAACCAAGACACATAACCAACACTCATATGGAATCCCAGCGCGTAAGCACAAGGATTTAGCCACTAGGCCATCATGCCAGGACTGATCTACTAATTTTTAAGTGAGAAAGCCGGGATTTGAACCCAGATCCTTCCCAGGCTTTTCCTCTGTGCTCCTTGAAGTGATCTCTGTTCAGGAAGCAGTGTGTGGGTTTACACAACCCGCAGCACAGAGATATGGCACATCTACCCAGGATCCTTGTGCTTAAGGATTTTTGCAGAAAACGGCAAATCCAAATTCAAAACCCACAAAAAGAAATACTTAATGAATAGCAATGTTTAGCATACAGAGACACAAAGAGAAGCCGTTTCTGATTTAGGGCTGCTTGGCTAGGCTGGCTAGTTTTACATATCCCACTCTGGGGTCATCGAAGCTGTGATGTGGAAAAGTTTGAAAAGTGCTGGATGCATGTGGAGAGAGCAGGAGCCTGAAGACATAATTGCTCTCCAGACTCGGGACACTGCTGAGGCTCCAGCCAGGACCTCCGTGGGCCAGGGTGGGGAAGTGAAGCAGCAAGAGGTCATCTGGGAACCCAGAGGTCTGAACCAACTCTGAACCCAAGACACCTCCCCTTCCCAAACGAGCAGCTGCCAGCTCAGGGATCTGCTGTCTTGTCAACGAGGTCAAGTAAAAAAAACAGTGACGTCTGTACCACCCCGAAAGAGAACAGTGAGGAGGAAAGTTTGAAATGTAAATTTGCAGACTGGACTCACTGCCCAGTTGGCCAGTAATCTGCTGGAATCCTTCCTCCACTTACATCTCACTGTCACTTGACTTGTAAACAGGCATGAATTTGTCCAGCAAATGCAAAACTTTAGTCTTTAATTCCAATTCATGTCTAATAAATATGTGCCACATTTAATCAACATTAACGTGCACATTTTCACAAATAAAAATTTTTTAAAATAATAAAACATAATGCATATTTTCTTACATATTAACATCTCTGATGATTGAAATGCCTCTTAAAAATGATGTTTTGTAAGTTAATAAATCACTTTATTTCATTTCTTAATGTCACATTAAATAGTGTGTTTTGCCAGCAATGATTTCTTGGAGACAAAACAATGTATTAATCTTGGATCCAAAATAATGTATGAAGCTTTTACACATGCTTTTCTAGATTAGCACTATTGATGTATCAAAGTTTAATGAGTTTTAAGGATCACAAGTTGTTGATATTTGTCTCCTTGTGATCGCTTCAAATGAAACCTTATACAAGAGTCATTACAGGAATTGTCTCTGTCAAAGCAGAAACTGGGATCCATGGATCGATAAAGAGTCTCCTGGAATGCCCTGAGGCAACTCCATGGTCATGGAGAATCAAATGACATTAGCTAGTTGAAGGAATAAACATATTGCAAGTATTACAATATACCTACACATATATTACTATATATTTATACATATACTATATATTTATACATAAAACATACTGTAAGTGTTAATCATGTTATTTATTTGCACATTTGATTTAAATCATATGCCAAGAATAAAAAGTTCCTACACCAGAAATAAAACTTTACAAAACATTTGGGCCCAGCCTTATGGCCTAGTGGTTAAATCCTCTCCTTGTATATGCTGCATATGGATGCCAATACATTTTCTGGCTGCTCCACTTCCCATCCAGCTCCCTGCTTGTAGCCTGGGAAAGCAGGAGGGGATGCCCCAAAGCCCTGGGACCCCAAACCCATATGGGAAACCCAGAAGAAGCTCCTGACTTCTGGCTTTGGACTGGCTCAGCTCCAGCCATTGCAGTTACTTGGGGAACAAAGCAGCTGACAGAGGATCTTTCTGTCTCTCCTTCTCTCTATAAATCTGCCTCTCAAATCAAGATAAAATAAATCTTTAAAAAACTTGCAAAACTATTCAGCTTATCGATGAGATGAACATATAACTCTGATAAAGCTTAAACAAAAAACATTAGAAATGGAAAAAAAATCTGTATCATATAGAGGAAGCTGCTTTAGCAAGTGCATTAATTAAGTGCAGACACAAAGAGCATTAAAAAAAAAAATGCTGCACTCTCCTCACCTACATAACAAACATTTAAAGATAAATTTAAATTTTTTAAAGTAAGAAACATAAAGAAAATATGGGGGGGGGGGAAGCCCAAGGAAAGTGAAATGTAGTAATTGATAAAAGTAAGCATAAAGAATAATTAATGATCACGCACACAAACAAAACAGTGGAACTGATTCATGTATTACCTAGTTCTTTCAAAAAGTAATTATCTAATCTAATAAAGGACAAAATAAGAAGTAATAACAATAGAAAAAAACAGCCATAGAAAGGAAAAATGAAAATGATTATGTCAAACAACTGCCAAAGTGTGTGAAACTTACAACACTTGGAAGATGGGAGCACTTTCCGTGGAAAAGAGAGACTGCCAAGAAACAAACAAAAAATAAACAGATGAATTGTGAAGTGTTTAAAAACATCCACGTTTTGAAGCCATTGTGGACTACAGAATGAATCTGTCAAACGTCTAGAACCTTCACAACAGCACAAACATCTGACAAAGACACCATTTGTATCACACTCCATCTAATGCACACCAGTGCAAAGGTTACAAAATAAATAGTGCAAAGACAGCTGAGCAGCACATCGTGTAGCCATGTATCAGAGCCACCTGAAGTTGCTTTGGAAATCCAAGAAGAAATCAACGTGAAGAAATAATGTCCTCCAATGGTCACGTCAAGAGGTGAAAGGGCAAAAAGGCTCACGTTAATACATGGAATCTAACTATGCCACTGGAGTGACTTTCCTCACACAAATGTAACAGTAATGGAAATTGAGAGAAGAAGAATGAGTGAACTTGGTCTGCTTTGATTTTGAAAATTACAAAGCTGTATTAGTTTAACCACTTAATGTTAGCATCGCAAAAAAAAAAAAAATAGATAAACCCATGGAAGAGTAGACACACTCCAAAAATACAGCAAAATGGAGACAAATAAATGAAGGTAATGTTAACATTAGCATAGTGGGAAACATCAATTAACATTATATAACTATTAGAAGACTTAGGAACATCTACTATAATCTTTATTCAAAAACAAATTCCATTTTCCCCATAACCCTGCCTACATTTATTATTTTTTAATTTTTCAGATGATAGGCATTCTAACGGGGGTGGGCTGAAATCTCATTTCTTTAAGATTTATTCTGTTTTAATTCGAAAAGCAGATACAGAGAGGAGAGACTGATCCTCATCTTCTGGTTCACTCCCCATGTGGCGACAACAGCCACAGCTGGGGCCATCCATCCAGGAACCAGGAACTTTTTCTGGGTCCCTCCAATGGGTGCAAGGCTTAGGCACTTGGGCCATCCTCCACTGCTTTCCTAGGTGATTAGCAGGGAGCTGGATCAGAAGTGGAGCAGCTGCAACATGAGCCAGTGCCTATATGGCATGCTGGCACCACAGCACCAGCCCCTCAGTGTGGTTTTCATTTGAATTTCCCTGATGACTACTGATGCTGAGCATTTTTTCACGTGTCTGTTGGCCATTTGTATTGCATCCTTGGAAAATTGCTGGTGTATGTCATTTGTCCATTTCTTAACTGGATTATTCATTTTATTGTGGAGCTTCTTGAGTTATTTTTATAATCATCTATCTGTTGCATAATTTGCAAATATTTTCTACCAATCTGTTGGTTGACTTTTCACTTTGCTGTTTCTTTTGCAGTGCAGAGCTTGTTACCTTATTGTGATTATTGTGATTCCATTTTTTTTTTTTTGCTTTGCTTTAATTGCCTTGATATCCTAACCCCCTGTTGGTGGAAATGTAAAAGAGTACAACCACTGTGGAAGAGAGTATGAAGATTCCTCAAAGAACTAAAAAATAGATCTACTATAGGAGCCAGCTATCCCATTCCTGGGAATTTACCCAAATGGAAGGAAGTCAGCATATGAAAGTTAGTTATACTTCCAGGTTTACTGAAGCTGAGTTCAAACTAGGTAAGATGTAAGATCAAGCCAGATGTCCATCAATTGATGACTAAAGAAAATGTCATTTACATAGTCTACAGAATACTACCCAGCTGTAAAAAAAAGAATGAAATCTTATCTTTTGCAACAAAATGAATGCAACTAGCAACCATTATGCAGAGTGAAAAAGCCAGTCTGAAAAATACAAATATCATTTCTTCTGAGATGTGGTAGCTAATACAAAACGCATAAAAGAATGTAGGAATGAAATTGTCACTTTGGGATATGAATGTTGCTTTCAGTCCACGTTTATGCTGCAGTGGAAATGTAGTCTTGAGGTCTTTTTACTTTTTACCTATTGAATATAATGATTCATGGCAAATTCTATGAATACAGATTAAAATTATGTCTGTGAAAACATTGTTGATGAGAAGGAAGGGAAGGAGAGGTCTGGGTGAGCAGAGGAATGAAGTATGACAGTCTTCTTGGAACTGTACCTATGGAAATGCATATTTGTTCTCTTCATATTAACTGGGCTGGCACTGTGGCACAGTAAGCTAAACCTCCATCTGTGACATTGCCATCCCACATGGAAGTTGGTTTGAGTCCTGTCTGCTCTACTTCTGATCTAGCTCCCTGTTAACGTGCCTTGGGAACCAGTGAAGGATAGTCCAAGTCCTTAGGTTCCTGTACCCACACAGCAAACCCAGAGGAAGCTCCTAGCTCTTTGATTTGGATGAGCCTAGCTCTGACCATTGCTTCCAGTTGGGGAGTGAATCAGCAAGTGGAAGATCTCTCTCTCCCTTTCACTCTCTTTCTCTCCCTGTCTCTCCCTCTTGAACTCTGACTTTAAAGTAAAATACATGAATCTTTTTTAAAAGGGCACAAAGGATGTTGTATACTGATGAATATCAATTCAGTAAAAAGATATATAATTAGAAATATGTATGCACATAGCGCAAAAATGATCCAAACACACAAGAAAACATGAGACTGAAAGGAAAAGAGAGACACCAGGACAATAACAGAAGACAACTTCAACACCTCCCTGCCATCAATAGACAACTGAACCAGATAGCAAACCAATGCAAAAATACATCAGAGCTGAACAAAATGCTACAGAGCCAAGGTTCCAAAGAGATATTTACTCAACATTTCATCCAATAGCTACAGAATACACACTCTTCTCACCAGTTTGTAGAACACTGGTATATAGCTCATACAGTCAGCCACAAACTTGAAATCATATCATGTGTTTTCTCAGACTACAATAGAACAAAACTAGAAATCAATGGTAAGAACAATAAAAATTTACAAATACACAGAAACGGAACAACATTCTGAATGATCGATGGATCCCCGAAGAAATGGAAAAGAAAGTAAAAAAAATCCTTGAAACAAATTTAAATGAAAATGCAACATGTCAAAACCTTTGGTATACAGAAAAAAAAATCAAGAAGAATCTTTATAGCAATAATTGCATATATTTTAAAAGAAAGATTTCAAATAAACCATCCAATTATGCTTCTCGAGGTCTTAGAAAAGCAAGAATAAACCAAATCTAGATTGGCAGGAAGAATAAATCCTAGTGTTACACAGCATAGTAGGAGAACTATAGTCTACAACCCAGTATACAGTATATGACATAAGGAAGGAACTTCAGGTCTGCTCCAAGTCACAAAGCAATATTTAAGAACTATAAATATTTATTGCTGATTTGACCAATAGCTGTTATATAACTACAGAAATGTCACAGGAGCCGGTACCATGGTATATAATATGCTATGCCTCCACCTGCAGGACTGGCATCCCCTATGAGCGCTGACTGGAGTCCCAACTGCTCCACTTCTAATTCAGCTCCCTGCTAATGTGCCCGAAGAAGCAATGGAAGATGGCTCAAACCCTTGGGCCCCTGCATCCACATGGGAGACCCAAATAGAACTCCTACATCATGGCTTTGAAACAGCCCAATTCTGGCCTTTGTAACCATTTGGGGAGTGAACCGGCAGGTGGAAGCTCTTTCTCTCTCTCCGTGTCCCTTCTCTCTGTAAATCTGCCTTTCAAATAAAAATCAATCCTAAAAAAAGTAATGTCACAATGTAGCCACAAATATATGCAGTTACTGTTAACAAAAAATTTAAGTGTCTACCTGGGACACTTGGAACAAATGGATATAGTTTAGAGAATACACAGTAGCAGATAAACAAGTCTAGAGATTTAACATACAACATGAAGACTAGAATCAATGTATTTTTTGGTATTTGGAATTCTTTTTTAAAAACAGATTTATTTGTTTGTTTATTTGATTATTTTAAAAAGTTACAGAGGAAACCATAAGAGATATCCCCTGGATCACTCACCAGATGGCCAAACCAGGGTTGGACTAGGCTGCAGTCAAGAGTCAGAAATTTCTTCCGGGTCTCCAACATGGGTAGTGGGGACCTGAGCACTTGATCCATCTGCTGCTGCTTTGCCTGGCCACATACATATACACATACATACATACATACAGAATCTGCCATTTGTCTCCACATTGTTGACTTTCTCCACCAATTAATCTGCTACATCATTTAATTGGAAAATCGTGTGATTCAGCTCCACGGTGCAGATGTGCTTGCCTCAGTGTCTGTGTAGCTGCCAGCGTTACCCCCCAGGCAAGTCTCATCCACAGAATGGGTTCCATTAGTCCCACCTCGTCTCCTTCCCCAGCTACCAGATCTATTTGGGTGTGTTGTCATTTTGTTTACCCTTCCAGCTCAAGTGCAGTTGATAGGAGCTCCTAATTAGTGTTAGCACCCAGTTAGTGTGGGGACAACACTGTTCCCCCAGTGGAGTGACAGCTTAGAAACTGGAAGATCGACGGGTGCCTGTGACAGCACTTGACCTTGGGGTGCCTTCAAGCACTCGACTGAAGCAGGTCTTTATGCTCTACTCCTTCCTAGTCAGGGAGGAAGCTGCCCTTGGTCCAGCTCCTGCTTGACCTCCAAGGACCCGAGAAAGCAGGTACTCTGGAGGCTGATGCTGCCCCTCTTCTCTGGTCCACAGATCGGAAAGCCAACATTTGCTCCAGATCCCCCCAGCAGGTCCTTCCATTCCCACGGGCAACCTCCTCAGCAGACCTGGTGGTGATCATCTAGGGGAAAGTCCTGTGCCTGTCCCCTCTCTTGAACTCAGCCTCATCTTTATCCCTGCTGCTCCCAAGGAACAACAACCAAAACAAAGATGTTGTTGAGTGGCCAGATTCCTGGTTCCTCTGTTTTCTTAGAAACTGTCCTTCACCTATGTTTAACTGATGGAAAAAAAATTAATCAAATCAACATTGAGAGAACAAAATTACAGCATGCAGGTCATTAGAAGTAATTGTGACCATGATGCAGAGGGAAAAGGCTCTGCACTGAAAACCAGAAGAGCTGCAGCTTCTTGGCTCTGAATACGATGGAGAACTTCACTGTCCAGCACTCAAAAGCTTCTTTGCTTCAAAATCTTTCCTTACTCTTAGAAAGTCATTTAAGGAAATTATGAGGCACATACAAATTATAAATTATCCCTATTTACGGAATAATGCAGAAAATTATGATTCATGTATACATTGTGTCATATCCATTCAGAGGAGATACAGGGTGTTTTTTTTATATATAAAGTATTTGAAAGGCAGCTATACAGAGAGGAGAGACAGAGGGTGGGGGGTCTCCCATCCACTGTTTTTCTCCCAAGATGGCTGCAACAGCTGGAGCTAAGCTGACCCAAAGCCAAGAATCAGGAACCTCCTCCAGGTCTCCCATATGAGTGCAAGGTCCCAAGGTCTTGAGTCATCCACTGCTGCTTTTCCGAGTCATATGCAGGGGGTTGGATGAAAAGTGGAGAAGCTGGGACTAGAAACAGCACCCATATGGAAAGCCAACACTGTAGATGAAGGATTAGTGTGCTATGCCACTGCACCAACGCTGATGTGGTTATTCTTTCAAGCCTTCTCTTATATGAAGAAGCTGAACCCAGGCATTCCCAACACTAGAATCCTCCAAGTTCGGAAATTCCCTAAAATGACTATGGACAAGAAAAACATTGTTGGTAGTGAAGGAAGGAGGAACGGAGCATGGGAGCAGGGGGTGAGGGAAAGAGAGAAGGGAGGAGAGCAGGAAGACTTGCACAACTTGGATCTGAGAAGCAATTAAAACTTATGAGCCTTGTAAATCACTTCTGATGCAGCTTAAGTCCCTTGTTGCATCCTCACACCGCAGTCTGTGCCAGAGGATCACAGGATATTAGCTACCCAGCAAGAGTCATACATTGAGTGCATTAGCCAAATCTGGGAAGAAGAGAGAATGCTGTCTCATTCACCGAATTGGCCGGATACTGAACCAAAGAATGCAGAGCTAGGACAGTTTAGAGACTATCAAAACAAGCTCCCTCAGGACACACGGTCCAGTCTCAGGACTTATGCTCAGCTTGGGCCCAAACTGACTCAGAAACTACAAGTGCAATAGAGCCAAATCCAAGACAAGTATGATCTGACAGTGTCAGGAACAGGGAGCCTTGGTTTTCCCCTCCACCCAGCTGTTCAAAAAAGTACAACAACAACAGTGACAAACCTAAGTTATTAATAACTTAGGGGTTGTCTGTGCACAGTCACACTGAATAAATACAGAAGAGAACACAAAGTCACAAGGGTCATGTCATTGGGATCTGTGCTCCCTGGACCCCTCCCTGCTGACCACAAAGTTTTAAGAATCTAGCCCATCCTGCTTCAGTGCTGTAAAGCAGCCCAGTCCAGACCACCTGGATGATTCCCCAGTCTGTGAATGGCTCATCACACTAATCCAGTTCAAGGACTGGTCTCAAATACTCAATCAACTTCCTCCCTCTTACAAACCTGCTTCTTTCCTGGTCTCCTTGGCTCCAATGCTCTCAGCTGTGTTTACAGCATCACACCCATCTTGGGGTCCAATGCTCAACTGTTTAATCCTTCACCTGAAAACACTGGCATCCCATTTAGGATGTGTTCCAGTCTATATGTGTTCATGTCCTGGCTGCTCCATTTCCAACACAGCTCTCTGCTTGAGGCAGTGGAGGATGAATTGAGTCCTTGGTACTCTGCACCCAAATGGGAGACCCAGAAATTCTGGCTCCTGGTTTCAGATTGGCTCAGCTCTGTCTCTCCTTCTCTCCATAAATCTACCTTTCCAATAAAAATTTTTTGAAATCTTTTTAAAAAAAATGTAGTTCCCCTTGCCTGTGACCTTGGAATGATATCAAGTTAGTACTCCCCATTCCAGGCTAAGAAGAAGTCTGGCAATGGGGAGGAGAGCATGCTGTCTTTCCATGGACCTAGGATGGAAGGTTCCTACTGTCTGCAGAACCTGATATCTAACCAGAATATGTTGGCATGACATCCAGGTCAGACTGCCTCTTCTGTGGATACAGATCCCATCTTAACAATCTCCATTAAAGACTAGCCCAACAAGCCATAACGGCTCAGCTCTGCAAGTCTTGTACTGGCTCCCTGCTCATGGCCTGGGAAAAGCAGCAGAAGATGGGGTCCAAGCACATAGGCATCTGTTACCCACGTGGGAGACCCGGATGAAGCTCCTGATTCCTGACTTCAGCCTGACCCATTGCTGGCCACCGTGGCCATCTGTACAGTGAACCAACGAACAGAATCTCTCTTTCTTTGTCTCTCTGTAGCTCTGACTTTTGAAAGTCTTTGAAGAAAGAAAGCATTTACTATTTGTGAAGTACTACACTGGGATCTTTACAAGCTTGGTTTTATTTCACTTGTAAGTCAGTATAACCAGTACTCCCTGTCATGGATGAGCTCACAAAGAGTTTATAAAGTTGTGCAGCATTACTTACATAGTTAAAAACGCAATTTAATATTTGAATCTGACTCCAGATCTCACGTTATACTTCTGGATAGAAACAGGAGTTGGAAACTGAGTTAATATGATTGCACCAGTAAATCAAACATGTTTTCCAAGACAGGGTACTAATTGGAGGAACCTTTGAAGCAAACACAGGAACTTGGAATTAACTTTTTTCTAACTAAAAGAAAAAAATTAGAAGTCATGGTCCTTTCCCACCTAATATCTATGTATGCTAAGCAGGAGTAAGCTTTCTAGGCTGTCTCAAATCACTCCTCCTCCTCACTCAGAGCACACAAACTTCTCATTAAGCATGGGCTGCTCGGGCAGAGACAACGCACCCAAAGCCAACACGTGGCAGTGACTTCCCACCACACGAGCTCCAGAACTGGGTTCCAGGAAAAAGGACCTCTCCCAAACCAGGAGGAACATTTTGCATCTGCTGACAACTCTCTTTGCCAAAATTCTGATCAGTATTCTGCTGCACACTTATAAACACAAAGTCAGACAGAATAAATTATAAAAGGTTACCTTAGAGTAAGAAAAAGGCTGTAGAGAAGAAAAGAGTGGGAAAGGGGACTGAAGTTCTCTGTCAACACACTGCACACATATCACACTCACACTCACACACACTCACACACACACCACATCAAGAGACTTCCATTAAATACATATATAAGAACACCACATGCACATAGGGGCACAAACGTGAACATATGTCTTTTTCCTCCATGAAAACTCAATGACGCCTGTAAATTTTTTGCTTTTGTTCTTGTCTTTCTTTATGGTAGATTTCATTTCTCTGAGAAATAAAATATTTCTTATCTCAGAATCAAATCACTGGGGTAGTCACAAGAGAGGGCAGGAACGGTGGAAACCCATGCAAAGTCCCAGAGAGTCTGAGAATTTGTGTCCTTAAACTTCAAAACTCTGGGCCCTCGTGGGGAGAAATACATTCTGGGGAGAAAAATTTTTTTCACATTATTCTCTCTGAGTTGGCTTGAACAATATCTAGTAGGAATAGATAAAATTTGTATTCTTTTTCAGAAGCAAGAAGAGAAAGGAGGTTGTCTCTACTGAGGACTGACCAACAGCTGTAATTTTACTAGCCGTAACGGACAGGAACAGCTTGTGGACATCATGCTTAATGGGAAGAGACCAGCTCTCATCGTGCCCCCGTTGCTATGTACAGAGATCATGGAGTCCATAACAAAGTCTGAGAATCACGATTTAGTGTGAAAGGAAACAGGACTTGACCCAGAGCAGATAAACTTGCTCTTGTCCAGTCCTGATAGAATGTACAGGGCCTGCAGAGTGGAGTTCAGGGAGGTGACTCAGGAGTTAATCTATGTCCCTACCCGCTGCTTCTCTCCAAGAAGCTTCTCTAACTCATGATTGAACTTGAAAGAGTATCATCACAACACACAGATCTTCTAGAATCATAATCAGGCATAGTGGAAGACTTTCTGGTGTTCTAAAAATAGCACCAGATTCCATTTTGCATCCTCTGAGAATTCTCTGACCTACCAGTATTTGGCCATTCCTTGGAGGATGCTGAGAAATGAGCCATAACATTTTAGATATGAAAGTCAAATGGGAACAGGTTTCATTAGCCCTGAGGGAACAAAGAAGAATCCACTTCAAGAATAAATACATGAGTTAAAAAAGACAAGAATCTACATTTTTTTTTTACCCCTCTTAATACATACCTGCCCTGAGAAGTGAAAGCTGAGGACACACATTGCTGAGGTGAGGTACAACTGGCTGTAATATTGTCAGGTCCATAATAGACATGTGAAGTGGTATCTAAGTACTGTTGGCAGGGTCTGGCTGAATCAAGTGGCTGAATCAAGAACTCGACCTTGACTCAAAGTCAAGAGCTCAGCCCCAAAAGTTGCCAGGCAAAAGTAGAATGTTACAGATGTTTTGTCTGTCACTCTTGGGTATGGAGCATAGCAGTACGGTAACAGAAATCTATACCAACAATACAACATGAAGATCTTGATTCTATAGCTCACAGGGAGTTACATTTTTCTTTGACATTCAATCAGAATCTTCCATCTCCTGTGCTGCTGATACTGCTGCAGGAAGCCAAGGCTTGGGTCTCCCATCCCCAAACATTTCTGAGAATCCCTGAGCTCTGTCCATTCTGTTCGTTGCTTATATTGGTCAATCTTCTAAGACTGGACCTGCTTTTTCTTAAATATTCTTCTTGACAACTTATGATCAGCTCTTTAAGACTCTTCATTCCAATAGTGGACACAGGTGTTGCTTTGGTTGCCTAAGCACAAGAAAGACCACTCTGAAGTGTGAAGTGTGGGTTTCTTGCAGGCTACTGGACTCTGAGGGAAGACAAGCAATATAGCCTATGTCCAGTATCCACATGATCACCCATCACATTTCTCCCAATTCTTTATCATGACTCAAGAGTCACTTTCTTTCAATAAAATATCTGTCACACACATTTCCATTTGTTGAATCTTAAGCTCCCAATCCTTGAGTAGCTACACAGACAGAGCCCCAACGGGAAAAGAGACTTCAACTCAGTGATTGGACTCTCAACACAATGAAGGAAACCTTTTTATTATAGACACAGCAATACTAAATCCCATTATCTAGGACGTGCCATTGGAGACTAGAAAAGCAGGATCGACTCCCGTCCTTATAACTGCAGATATAATTACACAGGAGGCTGGTTGACAGAACATCTGCTCTATGCTAATGATGGTGCTACCTATGTTTTATATATTGTCTCTCTATTCTGGGCTCAGTATTAGGTATTAGTTCAATTTTATAAATAAGAAAGCAAAGACGAAATAAAGTACTCTGATCAGGATCACACTCTTAAAAATATTAGAAGCAACATTAGAACCAAAACACTGCAGGTCATTTCCTCCCTCTGTGAGACTATAAAGCCTACCAGAATAACTGGAATTAGGCTGATTTGAACTGGCTCGTGAGTGCTATCTTAACCTTGCCCAGGAAGGCAGACATTACGAAAGCACAACAAGCCTGAAACTGTTGGCACTCCGTTCTTGCTCCCCTGTCACTGCCTTGGATAAACCATGTCTGCCTTCCTACCTGGGGCTCTCAGCTCTGGTCCAGGCATGCCAGGAACTACACACAAAGCAGCATACATTTGTGCTGGTGAGGCACCAGCAAAAACAGTTGGGAAGTAGCAAACCTTGAGCAGACATTCTCCATCTCTCCCTCACACCCCAGGACTGCTTCCTCTTGAGAATGCAGAGATGCTGGTCAAAAAGGAAGCCACAGCTAATGACCAAAAGTGACTGGCTTCCCTGGCCAGGCCATCTCCTCTATGAATTTAGCTTCTAAACTAAGTTAGTCTACCCTTGTCTGACAAAGTAGTCACCATTGCCAGAGAAAAATGACTACAAACAGAAAAGACAAAAGACATATTAAGAGCATAACCATTTCAAATAAAAATAATGCAAAGGTTTACACACTCGGCAAAGTAGATATATAATAATTAAATTTTAACTAATAAAACTAGTAAAAAAAAATACTAGCAATTTGAAGAAGATGCCAAAATGACCAGGAAGAAACACTACATATGAAAAAGTCTAGTTGAAATGAACAACATACATTAAATAAGTCATATGAATTAGCTCAGGAATGGGTTAGAAGTTTAAATGATGTCAGACTTAGAAAATCTTGCAAAGGGAAAGAATGAAAGGATGAGAATCTAGAAGAAGATCTGAAAGGCAGAGGAGCCAGCAACAGAAGCACTGACATCAGAATATCAGCAATTCCAGAAACACATGGCTGCAAGTCAGAACTAAGTTTGTCCAAAACGAGGTACCAGGAGTTTTTAAAGTCTCCCAAGTGGGTACACGGACCCAAGAACTTTTGGTTTCCTCCACTGCCTTCCAAGGCCATGAGTATGGAAGCAGAATAGTAGTGGAGCAACCAGGACTTGAACCAGTGCCCATATGGTATACCAGTATTGCAGTTGGAGGACTAGCATGTTGTGCCACCGCACTGATCCCCAGGCCCATTCTTCTTATCCTTCTTTTTCATCTTCCTTTTCCTCCCCCTCCTCCTCCCCTTCCTCTTTTTCTTCTTTTTCTTCTTTTTCCTCCTCCTCCTCTTTTTTGATGATGTTTACGTAATTGAGAAGAATGCATGCCCATGTGGATCACTGATTAGGGTGGGAAGGGTTGAGGCACAGGGAAAAGTGGGTGACACAATTGCTTCCATTTTTTTTTTTCTTCCTGTATCTGAGACCTCCCTTTTCATCTTCCACCCACTGAAGAGACTGTCACAGGTGCTTCCCTCCACTCTGAAGGAAGGTGAAGGGATCCGTTCATGTTTACACCTGCTACAGCCATGCTTTTTGGGCATAGCACAAATGTTTCCTAGAGGCATGGATGCAGAGGCTGGAACCCTTCAGAGCAGTACAGGCACGGGGTGTTATTCTCCCTTGCTACCTGCTCTCACTGGTGTGGAATGTGGTTTGCAAGTGGGAGTTCAATCTCTCATCTAAACCCTGTGTGTTGACTTCATTCTTCCTTGTACCCAAAGTTAATCGAGCGATAATTTCCTGACTGGGGAAGCAATCAGACTGCTCCCCTCGCCCAGGCTTCCTCTCTCCATTGTCCTGTGGTAGGGTTGTATTTTGTTCTTTGCTGTCTTCTCTTCTGATCCCTCTATCTGATTTGGCTGGGGATTGCTTTTATTTCACACCCCCCCCATAATTCTGTTGCTTTTATCTCCTTGGAAATACCAGTCAGCCAAATTATAAGTGGATGCAATGCTTCCCCCATGATGCAAAAGTCCATAACATTCTGTGCCCAACATAACTATCACAAATAAAGAAAAGCAATAAAGAGTTTGAAGTTAAAACTCTATAACCCTAACATCCTCTGTCCATCTGGAAAAACACATCTTTTTGTTTCTCATTCAAAATGTTCATTTCCTACCATACTCCCAGCTTCATAAATTCACCATATCCTTGGGAAAGTCCCATAATGCTAGAAAGCCACTTGTTTCCATACCAGGGAAACCTGTTCTTAAGAAGGTTACTTCGCAAAATAGAAGTAACAGGTTTCAGGAGGGCTTTTAACATAGCTACATAATTTTAGCTCCCATAATTTAGATTGTACTTTGTATAATGTTTATAATCATACAAACCATAAATTATTTTATACAGCCATAATTATGAACCTTAGGCCACTCCGAAGGGTCTATCTTATTCATCCTTAACTGCCAAAATGGAGATCTACCTACCACGGAGAGAGCCACTGCCAGTGGAGGGAAGCCAAAAGTTGTCAGGCTCAGAGGACATCTTTGCTCCGGTTCCCCTTCCAGGGGAAGGACAGGTTAGTGGCCTCTTTCCTTCCCCTCCCTTCTCTTCCCACCATCCCAACACCAGTCATGCTGCTCAGCCCAAAGGCAACCGGGAGTCCTGAAATCCTCCTTCCAGACCATCACGACAAAGGGGTGTCACCTTCTGACTGTTTCAAACAAGGACACCACCACCACGGGGCCTTAGCTCTGCTTTCTCTGAGTACTCAGAAGGGCAAAGTTCATGTGGAGGGTACACATGTCAAGAGCTCCACTTACTTAAGTAGCAAGGTCTTATCTCCCAGAGAAATGGCATGGGACTACAGCTCAGCTGAAGACCCTCCACGGACCTGGCCTTGCATGGGAGCCCTTCAGCTATGGGGAACAAAGGTTTTATAACCTGAGAGGAGATGGCAGGGGAAGTTTGACTTTCACAGGCTCGGCACAGGGGATTCATGGAGCAGGTATCCTTCCCCAGCTGCTTTGCAGTCGGAAGCCTACTTGCTTTGCAGTACAGGGTTCGGTGGCCTTCCAGTAGGTTGAGAGGTCTTGGAACACACAAGCTACAGACTGACGTAATCTAGAGACTTGAAGTAATCTACACTGATTATTGACTCCCTCTGCCACTTGGAAATGGGATGTGGCAAGAAGAAAAATGAGATGATATCAAGGAAACACTTAAAAAGTAACGGGGGCAGGTTGAGGCTCTGTATTAGCAGCAGTACAGTCTCTATTGTGTAAATCTAATGTTTATTTTCCTTCACTGTTTTTCGTCAGTGGTAACAAGAACTTACTGTTTTGTTAATATTAACTCTTTCAAGGTCATCTTGAAGATATATAATTTCTGTTGTATTGTTTCTTTGGCCATATCCATTGTTTCATTCAGTAAACTTTTACTGATATATTGTCCATGTATCAGGCTAAATTCTAGGTACTGAAGGTTCAAATATAGGCAAGACAGGGCCCCAACTATAAAACAGAGAGAAGTAAATGCACCATTGTCTTAAGTACAAGCCTGCGTAGGAGTCCACAGCAAGCCAAGTAGATGATGAAGCTGAGTGATGATGAAGCAAAAACGTGAATCGAAAAGATTGTCTGGGAGTGGGGAAGCTGGCACTACTGTTAGACCTGCATGGGACTCTGAGTTGAACAAATCAAAAAGGGAATCAGGGTGAGGACATCCCAGCAGCCTGAAAACAATGGGCAACGTGACAAGGCTGTGAGTCACCCAGAAGTGCTTAAGTAGGAAGAACATGCAAACAACTGGAGCCAGGCAAGGCAGGGAGCCCCAGCAAGCGTGGAAGAGGAGGAGAAGACTGGAGCCACATCATAAAGGACCTCATTTGCCTTGTCTACTCCCCACCTCCCTGCAGCCAAAGAGTGGCAGCTGGCCAGATGCTGAGCCACAACGGAGGCCTGCATGGACAGAACCCTCCTTATGGAAGCTCCAGAGGGGACGCCAAGCAGCTGAGGGACACCCCAGCACATGATCCACTTCTAAGACTTGGGAATGTGGCTTTTTGTTTTTGTCACAGCTCGTTGCAGGCCTGGATCCAGAAAACACACAATGGACAGTGTTGAAACTCCCTTTTTGGAAGGAAGAACAGTTGCACATCTGGGAAAGGTTAGGGTCAAACATATAAATGAGGGGAACGGAGCACATTACTCTGAGACGCCCGTCCGTGACGTCAATCGCTGCTGGAGTTGGACAGGGGCTGCTGTCTTGTGTAGCTGTCAGGGACCCGTTAACTGTGCCAGTGCTGGAGTGTTTATGTGGAAAATGTGAGACCAGGAAGTTCCTCCTCATTACCATTTGGAGGTTGTCAAGTAACTATTCTTTGGTAGTTGATTTCTGTCTTTCTCACCTTTTCCAGTACCACTCCGATTCTGTTTCCTCCTTTATCTTAGCCTAGTTGCTCTCTCTCATCTGCTCTTTTTAGAGAGAATTTCCATTTAGCTTCTATGCCTCCTCTCCATCACTTCCTCCCTCTGTAATACAGTTCTTGCTGGTTTTCCCTACTTGACTCTTCTCCATGACTCATAGCACAGTCACCTATGACATAATGAGCTCTTGGGCTGTTGGTCTTCTCTTTCAAACTTCAGGGAGGAAGGTGCCCTCTGGGCAGGTGCCAACAGGGTCTATCTCTAATACCAACCCAGCGAGTGGTGGGAAATAGAGCCAGCACCATCCCTTATCCATCAAGTGTCAACCAAATTTAGAAGCATGGTGGATGCCAACAATGGCATGTAGAAGAGTGTACACAGCCTGGGATGGCCCCCTCCATCTCTCCCCTGTCTCATCTCTAATATTTCCAAAGCCATTACCATCCATCCAAATAATAACTTCAAGAACCAGAAACCTGCTTCTCAGAGTTCACATTATTCTATTTAGTTCTGGGCAAATCTGAGGTGTGCCAGCGAGCCGCTGCCAGCACTAAGGAGAAACTTATTATAGCTTCACATAATGGGCAATTATGTACATAGGGATGACTCACTTTCAGATTTTTGGCAGTGCATTCTAAGGCCAAGACTGCTTTTGTGTGTTCTCAACTGCTTTCCCCACCCACTGCTCAGCCTCCTCCTGCTTAAGCAGTGCTCTGAAGCTTGAGAAAGGAGGGAAGCCAAGAAACACTTGGAAGACAAAAACTCATTCTGATACCAGCTTAAAGCAGGCAGGGACTGAAAGCAAACAGGGGGGAAGAAAAGGAGGTGGAGAAAGGAGAAATGACCTGAGGGACATGCAAGGGGCTTCAGAGTTCATGGAACAGAGAATTAAAAAGATAAGCCTAATTTGATGCAAAAAATTAAATCAGTGCGTAGTTTTTTTTCATAACATGCATTTTCCATGCACAGTTTAAAGATAACTACAGAGGTATTTATAACCTAATTTTTAATTTACTTCTATTAATGTTTCATTCAACATCATATGTGCATCTTCAATAAAAACCTTAATAAATTTGGAGGCAGAAGGCTGGTCAGATATCTTCCTCATCTTTCCCTGCATAAATGTGGGGAATGATAAGAAACAAGTTTTGGTTTTATCATTCTAATAATCTGAGGGTTAGAGATATGACTTTGCTGATAAGGGAGGGGTGGCAAAAGGATCTCAGATGGAATTTTGGAGTGACCCAAGGGGAAGAATCCTCAAGAAAATCAGGTGCAGGGGAAAAGTGGCGTGCTGTGACTGATGATTTCCTACGGACAAAGCGCCCTCTTCCCGGAGGGATGAGCAGAGTTACCCATTTCACAAGATTCCCCACGTTAATTTCATCTTCTCTACTTTATCAATGAGAAAACTAAAGCTTCATGACAACAAGCACTAGGACACAAGAGCCAATGCTAAGTTGAAGCCACAGTTCCACACCAGCCTGACTTCAAAGATCATATAGCAGCCCCCTAGTGATGCTACAGAAGAATCATGGAATACAGAAGGAAAACAAATTATGAAAGTGTTAACCAAAAACAAAAGCATGTTTTGGGGCCAGCATGGTGGCACAGCATGTTCATTCTCCACCTATAGAGTTGGCACATCATATGAGTACCATTTCTGTTACCACTTCCTCTCCCAGCTCCCTGCTTTTCAGCAGAGCAACAGCAGAGGATGGACCAACGCTCCCACATGCAGTACTTGGAGGAAGCCCAGGCTCCTGGCTCCAGAGCCCAGCTCTCACTATTGGAACTATTTGGGGAGTGAACCAACAGATGAAAGATGTCTCTATCACTCCCTCTCTCCGCAACTCTGACTTCCAAGTTAAATAAATATCATTTTCTCTTAAAAATGTGTTTTTACTGAAAATTCATGATTTATTAGTCTACCAAGAAATGTGATACTTTATCTAGCTCTCACAATTTCTGAGGAAGGAATAGTTTATATTCCTGCTTTATTGGTAAGTCAGTGACCTTTAGAAAGGTCAAGTAGCTTATACAAGATCACACTTGACTTGATTAGCTTGGATTGATATAAAGGGAACACATTTCATGTATTTGATAAGTAAAGTTAAGAACATATTGATACTTCTCACTTCTCTCCCCCTTCTCTCCCTCATCCTCACTCACCCTCCTCCTTCCTTATTTTTCTTTAAATTGTTTTTAAGATTAATTTATTTTTATTGCAAAGGCAGATTTACAGAGAGAAGCAGAGACAGAAAGATCTTCCATCTGCCGGTTCACTCCCCAAATTGCCACAATCACCAAAGCTAAGCATATCTGAAGCCAGGAGCCAGGAGCTTCTTCCAGGTTTACCATGTGGGTACAGGGTCCCAAGGCTTTGGGCCATCCTCAACTGCTTTTCCAGGTCACAAGCAGGAAGCTGGATGGGAAGTGGAGCATCAGAGACATGTACAAGTGCCCACATGTGATTCTGGCACATCCAAGGCAAAGATTTAGCCACTGGGCTATTGTGTTGGGCCCTTTTCATTTTTATCATGACATATTTTCAATTTACTTTATAATCACAAGCTTATTCCTCCATTAAATAAAGAATTCAACATGTATTAAGCAGAAAAACCACTGTTTCTCAGCAGTAAATGTAAGCCTGCAAATAATAACCAAATCTCAAGATGTCAGTTTTGCTCACTTGCATTTTTGTACTTTGTGTATTATTTCCACAAAGCAGAGAAAACATATTTGCCTACTGAGGACTGGGTCACCTTACTAAGCATAACGATGTCTAGCTGCATCTATGTTGTTACAAAAGTCAGGATTTCAATCTTTCTCAGAGCTAAGTGGTATTCCATCCTGTATATATACCACATTTTCTTTATCCATTCATCATACTATTAAATGGCCAAGTCAAATCTAGAAGTCAACCACATGGCACCCAACTGCAGCTAACCCGCATGCTGACTCTTGACAGCCAGACAAAAGAAAGGAAACTGCTACAGGGAAATTGGCACAACAGAGCCCAAGACTGCCTCATATGAAAGAAGAATTTCCATGTGGACAAATCAGGGGGCAAAGTGAGGTTTATTAAAGAGAGACATTTCCTATCACAGTTATTGGAGTGGGGAGAGCTCCAAGAGAGAACAGATTCTCCCCAGAATGATGAGGGTGGTGTGTTCCAAGCACAATTTGAATAGGTAGAATAACGGGTAACAAGCAACAAGAGGACAGGGGCAAAACCGATCAGCAGACCAGAACTGTAATCCTATCTAACTTGCTCAGGATAAAACAAAAAGCCATCAGAAGAATGTGGTCAGTAACTTCTATGATCTGATAAAACTAGAAACTCAGAAGGGTAGGGTGGCACTATTGTCTTACCAAAAGTGCCTCCTAAGGCGGCAGCAAGCATCTTGTATTTGGTTCATTCCAGGAGGACATGACCCTAATCACCTGTCAGCCCATCAAATTATTGCAACGCCACATGGCCAGAAGCAAAGCTGAAGGTAAAGTTGCAGGAGGGTGTGCGACTCCACAAAGCCAGAATGCTGGTAGTCCAAGACGAACCGACGGTTGCTCCTTGATCAACAGTGAGAGGTGCATGCAGTAGCCAAACAGAAAACACCTATCTTTCCAAGCACTGAGGTGGTGGCTCATCAAACTAAAACGCTTCAATGCATTTTCCAAAGAATGAACAGCAAAGTGAGAGTAAGAATGCTCTCTGTTGGCGACTTGCACTTTTCAGAGTTACTAATTTCCATGCAAGGATATTTATCCTACCCTAGCCAGACTGGTTGTTAAAATATGTGCACTTCTAGTAGGCAAAATTGAATAGCTACTTTGCACACACTTCCAGCATTTTTTAAACTTTGAGTAGACCGCTTGGAAAAATGCTAGATAAATTCCATCAGAAACTAAGAGAAAAAAAAAAAAACAGAAAGAAAAAGGGTTTACAACAACGGTATACTCTACCTTGTGTCCAGTCCCTCAGGTCATTGAAAATCTGCTCACATTCAGAAGTTGTCTGGGTGAAAAAGGCATTGAAGCAAAGACACTGCCATCCTCAAAGTAGGAGACTCACAAAGGAAACATCTCTAAACGCCACAACATTAGAGGCTGATCCAGGTTAAATACCATTTCCTCAATGGTTGTGATCTAATTTTCCTCAAAGTCTAGAAATGCCATTTCCTTTATGAAGCCATCATGTAATTACCTACTTCCGAGGCATCAGTGCTGTCCTTTCTCGGCTCCAGACTCCTGCAGCACGCCGCTCACATGATCCGCATGGCGCCAAACACACTGCAGCAGCATTCATGTCCCGTCCTCGTCTTCTCCCTTGGTTATACAGAGTTGCCTAGGTAAAAAGGCAACACAGCAGTGTACTGGGGATAGAATATATTCATATTGATATGAATGCAATTAAAAATGCTAATCGGAATCCAAACAAATGCATAGAAAAGCTATATTTACAATAAGTACAACTGAAAAACTTAGGGCCTCGCAGCTTAAGTCCTTGCCTTGCATGTGCTGGGATACCATATGGGTGCTGGTTCTAATCCTGGCAGCCCTGCTTCCCATCCAGCTCCCTGCCTGAGGCCTGGGAAAGCAGTCAAGGATGGCCCAAAGCTTTAGGACCCTGTACCTGCATGGGAGACCTGGAAGAGGCTCCTGGCTCCCAGCTGTGGATTGACTTAGTTCCAGTTGTTGTGCCCACTTAGGAAATGAATCATCGGACAGAAGATCTTCTTCTCTGTCTCTCCTCTCTGTATATCTGACTTTCCAATAAAAATAATAAATCTTTTAAAAAAAAATTTTAATGAAAATTTCAGTTGTCCAGAAATTGCTATCTTTCCAGTTTCTCCTAAGTTTCCAGTAAGCTTCTTTAATGGAATGAAAATTTAATAATTAATTTATTTAGCTTACAACTAAAAATCCAAAAAATTCCAAGTGGAAATCAAAGGAAAAACTTGAATTTTCAAAAGTTCTATTATAAGGAAAAGAAAATGTATTTAGCAGTACACCAAGTGAAAGTAAGAGCCAAGAGGGAAATGTTGAAAACACTATGTTGTGTAATTTTTAGTTTTTTCAAGTAATAATTTTGTTAAGCATGTGCAAGTACTATAAATACATAAACAGAAATTATATAGACATTTTGAGAAAAAGAATATTAATCATTAATATAAACATAGCCAAAAATATATTATTCTGGCTGTTTAGATAAGATACATTTTTGCAGACTTCCAGAATATATTGTTATTACACAAACTTAGATATTTAAAAGTAAAAGAAAAATTATGACCCATTGATTAATAAAATGAATGAAGGCACAATAAGAATGTTGTCATAAAAAGTGTGTATGTTCCTGCATTTTGTATATAGTCACTAGTACAATTAAGGACTTGTAACAAATGAGTCAATGATTAAGGCCAAGAACAGATTTCAAAGAAATATGCAAAACTTGGATATGAGAGGGAGAAAGAAGAGCAGAGAGAGAGGGGGACAGAGAGAAAATGGAGGAAGTTCACTTAACAGAAAGAATACTGCAATAACACTTCTAAATCAAATACAAAGCCAATTAATTCTTACACCATAATAAAAAGCATAATGATTGTGGTAATAACTTTACTGGACAAAAATATCATTTATACCCAGGTTCTTTCCATTATGTCCCTTGAGTTTAATATCCGCATGGTGTCATCATAAGCTGCTGGTTCTTATGTACTTCCCCTTTGGATTTCTTGTTTGTCAGATCTGACTACAACTCTGATACACATGTCTTGAATTTTAATTGTAACTCCAGCACTTAGGACAGAATAACTCCAAGTGTAATTCCTAATGTGTGAAGCCAAGAGAGAAAGGACAGTGATTGGAGCAGGAGGAGGTGATGGGAGCTCACAGGACTGAAACGTAGATCTCCATCGTGGGAAATCTGCAGCACAGATCGGAGGGAAGAGAGGGGTAACCAGGACAGCGGGAGAGCAGACGCTGCCAACACACACATGGCTTGGAGGGAGTTTAAATAGTTTCTTCTTTATCCAAGAAGTCCTAAGAAAACCAACAGATTTTATTACAGTGAAAGCTGAGAAAGAGATGATAATGATGATGGCCTTAGACTCCAAGTGAACCGACCAGTCAGGGCAGAAATCAATCTACATCCATTCCCTTCTCCCCCAAAATGCTGACACGCACAGACACCATCACCTCCAACCCGGTAAGCATGGAATAAACGATTGGTCACAGCATGAACTACATTCTGTCACTTCTTCAAGAGCATCATACCACAACTGGAATGTCCTACAGCTTCTCCTGCAAGCCGGCTTGCCCAGTTCCCAAGCCACAAGTCTTGTTCACTTCTTCCTTGCCCATTGTAGTTCAGCTTAGCCATCATTTTCTTAGAGAATTTATCCTGCCCACCCACATCCATTTAACCCATGATTACTTGCTGTGTCACAGCTCCCTGAATTATACCTACAAAATATCGCCATTCTTTATTTCACAGGATATAACACACAGTTGATACAGAGGCTGTTCGGCTGCCTAGCTGACATCCCATACTTTCTACGTCATGTCTGTGTTAACATGGGCAAATCATACAATCTCTTTGAATCCATTAAGAGGTGCTGAGTTTTAGAGTTAGATTTGGGAGAAAGATGGTCATTAAAACTTTACTTCGCTTTCATAGATTCATGAGTTCCCTAGCATCTGACACATACTACTTTTGTTTTCTCATAATATCTAGTGAGGTGTTTTTATTCATACTTTGATTTTGGGTTTTTTTTTCTCTTGAAAGATAGATAGATCTTCTATCTGCATGTTTTCTCCACAAAAGCCAGAGCTGAGCCAGGCCAGGGCTAGGACTCAGCTGAGTCTCTCACACAGGTGACAGGGACTCAAGTGTTTGAGCCGTTGCCTGCTGCCCTCAAGGAACCATATTAGCATAAAGCTGGATCAGGAATAGAGCTGGACTTGAATCCGGAGACTCTGATATGGGATAGAGCTCGGCTAAGTAGCAGTGTTAACCACTCAATCAAACACCTACTCTCCATCTTATTTTAAAGATGAAGCGATGAGTCCCAGAGAAGCTAATCAGTTTGTTCAGTTATATAAAACTAAGAGGTAAAACCAAACCCAGATCTCCAGTGTTTGGCCTTGTATCCCTCTTGGCTAGGCCATGCGGGTTACAGATTCAAAACAGCAAATCTTAATTTTGGAAGAAGAACCTAAAGAAGAGCAAGATGTTGAAACTAACAATCACCTTTGAACGAGAACAGGGGAAAGACAAGGCAAAATTCAACAGAACTCTGTCTGGGACCACTTCCCAGAGGCATAAACTGAGGCTAAAGGATCCATATCTCTACAACATCTAATGACATCTAACTTCATAGATTGTGGAATTTGGTTAAAATCAAACTCAGATTCACCAAGCCAAATCTAAGTTTAACCTCTTCTCTTTAGGGAAGCAATAAAAATGTTAAGAACTCTTTCAAACAAATACTTAAGAAAAAGGGAAAATTTGTGCCATGATTAAATGCATTCACTCAACTGGATTTTGTTGGACACCTGACACATGCTGTGTGCATGGGTAGTGTCTCAGGCACTGAGACACAGTGGGAAATTAAAACTCTTGAACTGGCAAAATTAAATTCGAGCAGAAAAGAGTCTCATACATAGTTTCTCTTCAGTGTTAAGACACAGCTTCCTTCATACGGGTTTCCAGTCATCTGAACACCTTTGCAAGCCTAAGCTAAGTCATTGGAAAATCAGTCATTTGTCTCTCCTCTCCCCCAATCCTGCCCAGTTCTTTCCACAGCCAACACAGCACTGGCCTGGCCCTAGGGCATCTGCTCTCAATCTGAACCCAATCAGCAATGCTCTTCTGGTCCCCATGACAACCGAAAGAAGAGAGGAGGTTCTACTATACCAGTTCTAACACTAGGCAAACCAGAGGATATTTGGATCAAGAGAGGGAAGGCAATGATGGGATTGGCCATTTCCAGCTAGTATGAAGGAGTGTTATATAACTGCTTCTTCATATTCTTTTGATCTTCCCAAGGCTTCAGCTGAAACATCAGACGTTCATCTCTGCCTTTGCATGGCTGGCCGGCAGTTGCCCCTCCTGCTATTCTCAGGAGGAAACTCGAGCTTGCCATTGATATTGACCTTCCTCCATGGATCTCTCAGCTTGAAGTCAAGATTTCACTTTGTTCTGAGAGTCCTGGCCTTTCCTCCCAGGCATCTGGCAAAGAAACAGCCTGCTCCGGCCAGGTTTCAAAAACTACAGTTATCCGATGGTGCAAGAAGTCACACTGCTCTGATACAAGCTGCAGAAGACAACTGGGCATCCTGCTTAGGAGGTGATGTGCCAGATGCTAGGGGGAGCAGGGAGAGGCAGGGATGATCTGTTTGATTTTATGTCATGCTTTGAACTAACGAAACCCTCCTACAGAGAACTTGATGAAACTGGAGATTCTACTCACCTTCTGCCCCTTAAAATTACAGCAGGAAGAAGAGAGGCGGGTGTGTGGACAGTTCTGTCCAAGCTGGGTGATTTAGTGAAGCAGCTGTAGGAATTACAGCAAGCAGCTTGGGGAGAAGGAGTGGGTGAGCTGAGGGGAGGACACTTCAGTTCCGTCAACTCGACATCAGGGCAGGGAGGCAGAGGTGGGAGAGCTTGCTACTGCTGAGACCTGGCTGTAAAGTCAGCGAGGAGTCCTTGAAGAACAGTTCCTCTACCTCATTCACCACCCAACGCTTAGGCAACAGCTTCGGCTGAGGCAACCGTCTGGGAACAGCCAAGACCCAGTTACCCCCTTGGCTCTCCACTTCCAGGAAACTGCGCTTCCCACATCGGGCTGTGCTAGGGGAAGAAGCTTCATTTCCAAGAAACCCATTTGCTTCTTCTCCCTGCCAATCCTTCCCACTCTCACCTCCTTTCTCTCCCCAACCCCTCCCTCATCTACTAATCCCATCTGCTACCACGTCAACCACTTATCCATCTAGGAAAATAGGCTGCTACACAACCCTAGTGAATGTCACGTGAACCAAGTGCAAAGTTGCTTTGGGTCAGCAGTGGCAACGGAGGGCTGCCTGCTCAGGTGTGCTGTCTGTCAACGGAACCTCAAACCTCCACAGGTCAGTGACTTGGAGGAAACACCAAATATCCTGGTGCAGCCTCTGGGGACTGACAGTCTAAAAGGCAGGATCAACAGAGACGATGGAGATAGGACCAGCTGCCACCCTCCAATGCCAGCTCCCTTTGAATGGGGACAGGAAAGGAAGAGGGCTTTCCTCCATTGTTCTCAGGTTTTTGAGGCCCAAAGGGGACTGTAAACCAACAAGGACCACCATGGGGGCTGCTCCTCACTGTAGTCACCCCTGAGACTCTCGGTAAGCCCAACCATATACATTTTATTTCCCTCCCATTTTCTTCCTCCTTATCTTTTTATTAAATTCCCCTTCTTCCCCTAGATGTCACCCATTAAGGGTTGTTTTTTAAAGCAAATTTGGTGTTTTTTAAATTTATTCATTTTTATTTGAAAGACAGATTTACAGAGGAAAAAAAAAAAGGACAGAAAGAAAAAGATATTCCATCCATTGGAATTAATAGAAATGATTCCCTAGTGATCGAAAGAGCCACAGCCATTATTTTTTTCCAGAATTTAAAAAATTTCATTTTTATGAAAAAAAAATGAGAGAGAGAGAGAGATCATCTTTCATGGGCCAGCTTACCCTACAATTTCTCACCACAGCCAGGCCTTGTCCAGGCCAGAGCCAGGAGCTAGGGCTTGAATCTAAATCTCCTATATGTGTAGCAGGGACCCAAGTACTTGATCTATCCCTGCTGTCTACAGGTGTGCCTTAGCAGGCAGATGGAACGAGGAGTGGAGCTGGAACCTGAACCCAAGCACTCAGTACAGCATGAAGCAGTCCCAAGGAGTGTCTTTAATTGCTGTGCCAAAGACCCAGCCTGGGCCACTCATTTTAACAGGTCCTCCTGATAAGATAGCCATAGGGTTGTTTATATAGCTTTCATTTATTTGTATACTGACAAATTGGAGGTGTAAATATTTGGAAGGCACAATTTTATTTCAATGATTTATTGTAAAATATTGAAGAAAATAATGCCACTTGTATCTTAAGATTCAACATTTAAGTAATATACAATGGATGCATTTAAATAGCAGATTGATGGATGTGTGACTGTCTATAAAGGGTTGTACTACTATAATAATACATGCAAAACCAGCGAGGGGAAGGGATATGGGAAGGGGGAAGGGGAAACACCGGAGCCTACGGAACCACGTAGTAAAATAATAACAGCACTTTAAAACATTTTTTTAAAAAAAGAAAAGATACAATGCATGTTAAAATGTTATTGCTTTTGCCTGTCTCTCTCTCTTTTTCCCTCGGATAAACTATTTTTGATTGAGTTAATCCCCAAACCATCCTTTGCTACCCTCCCAGCCTCTACAGAGTGGGTGATTCACCCCAAAATGTTTTTGTAGACTTTTATTATATATTAACGCTTCCAGAAACAAAACATAGTGTTTGGGGAGAGTTTAAAAACACTTATCTAAATGGTGCCTTGAAGTGGATGCTAAGAAGGAGTTGTACAGACAAGAGTAGTATTGCCTTATTCTGGTTGGTAGTTTTCATAATCTCAGTACTGCTGGGTACCACCAGCATCGTTTTATTTTTTTAAGATTTTAATTTATTATTTTATTGGAAAGGCAGATACACAGAGAGAAGGAGATAGAGAGAAAATCCTTCCATCTGCTGATTCATTCCCCAAGTAGCCACAAAGGCCAGAGCTGAGCCCATCCACAGCCAAGAGCCAGGAGCCTCTTTGAAGTCTCCCATGCAGGTGCAGGGTCCCAAGGCTTTGGACCATCCTCTACTGCTTTTCCAGGCCACAAGCAGGGAGATGGAAAGGAAGTGGATCAGCCAGAACACGACCTAATGACATACAAGATCCCGGTGCATGTAAGGCAAGGACTTTAGCCACTAGGCTATAGTGCTGGGCCCTGTACAACCAACACCTTACATTGGCTCAACAAGTATCTTCTGAATGAATTGCATGAGAAGAAAAGAGCCTCCCCATCGTCCATAAGCAAAGTATGCCACAGTGAGAACTAATCCAACATAGCTGCTATTTTACACACTTTGTAAAAAGTTTTGGTTAGAAACTCCAACGACTTCCAACAACTCCTCCAGCATTGGTTCATTCATTACTAGCAGAAGGGGAGTTTCATAATTGCCATACGAAGGAGCCTTCTGTCCACAGAGTACACTTTGTCACCTTTTCACATGCCACGCCCCATGACTGATTCCAGTGACATCTCCCGAGACCAAAATGCCTAGTCCCCAAACTTCCCAAACTCCATGGATGAATACATTGCCTCAGATGCCAAAAGGAGCATCTGGCACCATTATCTATGAGCAGCCAAGGACATCGGCAATCACTTAGTTTAATGGGCAGGGTTCAAATCCCCAAGACGTGATCTATTCTGGCAGATGATGAAGGAGCAGAACAGAGCAGCAGGGTGAGCAAGCCTTCTGGCTGCAGTCCCTGTAAAGCAGAGACCTCACCCAAATGATGACACTGGGAGCTCCTCCTGTGCTACTCTGACCTTCAGCAGAGAGGTCATCCAATAGACCATCCGAATTGTTACAATTTCAGAGTGGAAATTGTGCTATTTATGATTATGTTAGCTTAAAAGGCTTAAATTAAAAGCTGCTATTGGCTAACTGGAATGTATAATCATCCCACATCAGTAATCTTAGTATGCCTTCTCTCTTATAAGGAGCCTCAAGTTCTATATTATCTAGTACTTTTCCTGCCAGTGGCTATTTGAATACCTATGAGACCATTAGCAGGCCATGCAAAATTACCAACTTAAAAACTAGCCTGGCATACAGATTTATTGAATTTCAAGCCAAGCCAAGTGATTGCGCATGCCTTAGATGGCGGGCAGGCCAGATGTGTCCACCCTTGTATCCTCAAGACCTTGATCTTCCACTCACAGGTTCACTCCCTAAATGTCCACAACATCCAAGAACAGGATGAAGCCAAGATCCAGGAACCATTTGTTGACTGCCAGACTGCGCTTTACCAAGGAGCTGGATTGAACACATAGGCAGGGCTCCATCCCAGGCACACCAGTCCAACACGGGATGCAAGCACTTGTGACAGTATAGGTCAGTGTGCCACCACAGTCCCCTTACTTTAGTGCATATGCACATGCTCCCATGCATGCACACACACACACACACACACACACACACACACACACACACACCTTTTAAATCTTCTATTTTGTGGTCCAATTATTTCAGTAAATGCCAGAGACTTACATAAGACTATCCTACCTATTCTACTTAGGATCAAATGTAACTTCCTCATAGCTCCCATTGCAATAGCCACAGTCTGAATGCATTTTCACATATTTCTCTCAATACTAGAGAACATGAATCTTATTCTTTGTGTCAGTTCTTAAGCTCAAAACCTCAGAGATGTGTTATAAGTCCTGTGTATTCAATAAGACAAGTTTCAGTCATTCGCAAGTATCTCCCTCCTGAACTCCATGTTACAAGCTCTCCCACTTTTCCCTGATGGCTGGTTCCCACGTGTTACTTGCTCGTTCTTACCTCTGAGCCCAGGCACAGTCCATCCATCTTCCTCTTCCACCAAGCACAGCTGCAGTGGAGTAAGAAATACAGGCTGTGGAGTCTTAACAGAACCAGATTTTCTGTCTCTCTGCACTGTCTTTGCACTGGCTGCAAATGTTGGAAAATATGCTTAGCCTTTCCTTGCTTTAATTTCCTGATCTTTAAGATATGAATAACAAGATAAAAGTGACTACATCTAATCTGGCTATCTAATGTGGAAAGGCTTCTCTTCAACATTCAACACACAGAAACACTGGGAAAGAAAAAGAAAAAAAATAATGCATAACTAAACTTACAATTTATAAAAGGAAAATGTCTGAATTCCAGAAACAAAGCAAGAAATCAAAGCCAAGATACAGAATGGCAGTCAAATCAAAGGAATTCCCAGAAGGTACAGAAATGAGCAAATGACTTGGGGACAGGAGGCAATACCCCAGTTCACTGCAAGACAAAAGTGCTAGACTTGATATCCAGTGTCAGCAGACCATGAAACTAAACTTGAAATGCTCCTTCCATTAGCCTGGATGCGAAAATAAGAAAGCTAACCATGAGTTAGTTGCCACAAATAGAAATTTAGGCCATCAGAAATGGTAGTCTTTGAACTGACACATGGTAAAGCACATAAAGCTAAGAAATGGTCACAAAATCTGACCAAGGATTAGTAAAAACTAGGGCCAGTATTGTGGCACACAGGCTAATTTTCCATGTGCCATAATGACATCAAATATGGGCATCAGTTCTTGTCTCATCTTTTCCTCTTCTGATCCAGCTCCCTGCTCCCGGCCTGGGAAGGCTGAGGAGGATTGCCTAAAGCCTTAGGATCCTGCACCCATGTGGAAGACCTGGAAAGAAGCTCCTGGCATTAGATTGGCTCAGTTCTGGCTGTTGCAGCCATATGGGGAGTGGAAGACTTCTCTATGTCTCTCCTCTCTGTTTAAAAAAAAAAATGCCTTTCAAATAAAAATAAATTAAAAAAAAAGAATTAGTGAAAACCCATTGAATTGTAGAAGCAAATATATCTGGTATCTCTATGAGTTTACTACAGAAAATGATTTTCTTTTTAAGTGATTTATTTCTGTGAAAAGTAGAGACAGATAAATATAGGTTTACTCTACAGGTTTACTCCTCCCAAATGCCCACAACAACTAGGGTTGGGTTGAGATCAAACCCAGGAAAGCCAAAAACTCAATCCAAGACTATTACATGTGGAAAGTCATCTAGGTCATCCTCAGCTTCACAGGGTCCACACTTAAGGTGGGCGCCTGACAGACACTCCCAGAGAGACGCAAAGCAAAGGACATCCTGTGTGCATGCAAGGCTGTATGCAGGCCTGGAGTCATGCAAAGACCTGACCCCAGAGACCTGTTGTCCCTTGAAATGTTGCCTGTTTTCTTCTTCCCACAGGAAAGCGACTTACTTATCCTTTGCTTGGAACTGTTATGGGCTGCTCTGACCTTGTAAAGCTAGTCTGTGTTCTGTGCACCTGTTTTCCCACCACTTGCACTATGTTTTGTAAAAGTATAAAAATTCTCAGTTTCTTTGTTTTGATGCATCATCCTGAGAGATGATGGCCACCCTACTATGATAATAAAAATTCAGTTCTGCATGACTTCTCAGGTGCTCCATTAATTCATCTCTGACAACCCTGAAGCTAGAGGCAAACGTCAAATCTGGGTGACCCCATGTTAGATACAGAGCTTTCTTTTTTTCTTCCTTTATTTTTTTAAAGATTTATTTATTTTTATTGGAAAAGGTAGATTTATAGAGAGAAGGAGAGACAAAGATCCTCTGTGCATTGTTTTACTCTCCAAGTAGCCACATGGCCAGAACTTGGCCAATCTGAAGCCAGGAACTCATAAAAACTGAATCTCTCACTCACAGACCTCATTTCAACTTCTTCTGAAGAATATAGCTCAGTTGAAAGAATCTTAAACGCAGACAGAAAGAGGGAGATTGAAGAAGCCAAAAGAGCAGAGTAGTTGGCAAACACATTGAGATAGCTGAAGTATTGATGATTAAAAGAAAAAAAGAATAAAGCTGACCAATTTTAGCAGGAGGGGTTAAATACAAGTTCAAATCAAGGAACAAAACCATAGGAACAGAAATCAAAGTGAAACTAAATGTTTAGGAAGAAATCAAGTATACTAATTTTTATTGACTTTTTAATGTATGCATGTTCAAATTGCAACAGCAACTCTAAAAGAATAGAAGTGGAATGTAAGTATTAATAAAGAAACAAAAAGAAAATGGAGAAAATGTGATTCACTAAATAGCGGACACAAGAGGAAAAGAGCTGTTTCCTTTCCCTTCCTTTCACAAGCAATGATCCCTAATAAATATCTTAAACCTGGAAGCCCATCTGAGTCTCTTCCTCTACATGACTCAAGCTGCAGCCCTGGGATACGGCCTTGGCTGCTGTTCAGAATCTTTGACCTTTGTCTGCCAAGGATGTGTTCAGACTTCAGCTCCTGCCAGGTCATTTCCCAAGAACGGAAAGAGAGAAGAGGGTCCCTTTTTCTCAGACTTGGAGGTAAAAGTGAATCCGAGGCAAGCTTTCGGACAAATTCTCTGTATACAATGTCGGCTGCTTTACACCAAGTCTATCTTTTGCCATTGTGGCCACACAACCAGAAAGACTGAATTTCACACTGGATATTAAATCTCAAATGCAATACTGTGCAACACTCCTGCTATGTTTACACCTGCCCTCAAACCTCATCTCTGTGACATCCCTACCCTACCTGTAACAATGCTACAGCAGATGTGTGGACTCCTCTTGGCCCAGGTACCCAGTTCTAACACGACTGAAATTTCTTGTTCTAAGAGAGCACATTCACATCCCGATGAGCAAAGCTGCAGAACTAGCTGCATGCTTCATTCCTTTCTGCGGGTCACATCCAGGTATTACTTCCTATCTCGAAAGCCAATTTCAGGAAGCATGCTCGATCTATCCCCCAAAGAACTTAGATCATCTGGTCTTTCTCTGTTTCCCAGATCTTAAGTCACCCTCTTATGATGGGATTACTTCCTTTAACCCAAATAACCATATTCCCATCTCTCCCGTTAAAAACAAAACCAGAAAAAAACAACTCCCTTGACTTCTCATAAACCTTCCAGCGGCTGCTCCCTTTTCCTGTCCTTCCGTATTTACTGAAGGGTTGTCTAACACTGTTGTACACACTGATGGATTTTCCATCTGCTCTTTGCTCACTACAATCTGGGTTTCACTTCCACCACCACTCAGGAACTGTTCTTATCTGGATCCCCAGTGACCTTCATGTTGCCAAATCTAAGAGATGCGTTTCTGTCCTGTCTCCTTTGCTCACTTCGCCTCTTTCTTTAGCGTCTTCTCCATGCAATCTCTACATGGGGACACTCTTCGTACCCCACAAGCCATACTCTTATCTTTTTATTTGAGCTGCCTCTCTCTAGTAAGCCGCTAGTTCTCCACAGGCTGTGCTTTCAGCCTGTCCCTGCTCCCGGAGGACATCTGTCAATTACCAAAGACAAGTTGGATGGCTGCAATGGGAATAATGCTTCTGGCATCTACAGGAAAGGGAGTGGAGATGCTGCTGAACATTGGTAGTTACCACACTCTCCTATAATGCAAATCCAACAACAAGGTGGCCAAGGTGTTGATGGCACTGGCATTAGGAACATACATATATACCACCAGGGACAAAAATATGTATTGTCTTGTTAACCAATCTTCCTTCTTCTGGTTGACAGCCCCTCACCAGGTGGCATATATCCACCCAGTCAGACACTATACACAGCTTATCTTGCAGGTAAGTAACACAAGCAACTTTTGGTTCACCTTATCAGCTTTCTCCTGGTCAGCCATGTCACCTTTTCCTTTCTTTAACTGATAGAATGTGGTCCTGATGCTAGTGAGCTAATTTCAACCATACAAAGAATAATATTCAAGGGGATGACAAACACGTAACCTAAGTTACCATAAAGGACAGAGCTGTCCACCTGAATTCTCCCCTGCTCCTCCAATCCATCCTCAACAGAGCAGCCAGAGGAAATTAAAGTAAAAATTAGATAACCCCATGCCTTTCATAGATCTTCTCAATGTCTTCCTGATTTTTTTTAAGATAGACTGCAACTCTTTCACGTTACACTGGATGCTCATGTCACACTGCTGTCCTTTCGGCTTCTCCGGTAAGGCTCTCTCCTGCCTCGGGGCCTTTATACACTGCTCCTTCTGCCGTGAGCACACACGCCCCTGCTGCCGCCCTGACTAGCCCATCAGGGATGATTCCAGGGTCATGATCATAAGTCATTTTCCCTCCTCCCCATATTATTCTCTGTTAATTTACCCTATTTACTTCCTTTATGGGATTTATCATCATTTATTACAATACATGTCATGTGTGTGTCTTGCCTTTTCCGTGAGTACAGAAGTTCTTATTTGTGTTATTCACTACTGTGTAGTTGATATTAATATCGACAGGAATATACTACCTATGCAAGACTACTTGGGAGTGTATGAATGTAAACTGCATATTTATGTCTAACTAAATGAAATGATGACTCAACAGGTCAAGGTCAACCTGTATATCTCCCACTGATTCGAAGGGGTTGAAAGAGGTTACAATGAACAAAGGGTTCCAGTGAACGTTAAGGGCAGTCTCCGAAAGGAAAGGAATTACACTCAGACAACGTGCAGCTTAATGAGATGACCGGACGCAGCAAGTGTGTGGGAGGGGGGAACACAATGCCAGCGTGGGAGCACAGCTCTGCTCAAACCATCATTCATTTCCAGTAACACGGGAATATAAAACAGATCCAACTGTTACGAGATAATGGTTTAGGATGCAAGTTAGGAGGGGAAGGAAAGCAAGAGGGAACGAGCAGAGAGAGGGCAAGAAGAGACAAAGGAAAGGCAGGTACAGCATGTTCTTAATGTTTTTGTTCCATGCAATCCAGATAATGGATCAGCAGGGAAAGGGAAAAGTAAACGAAACACGCTGGGAAAACTTTGTTGCTAGGACTGAGTGCTTAGTGCTGATTCTTGAGAGAAATCTTACGGCAGAGTTGACTTCCAGGCCCTGACGACAAAGCATGTCTGTGTATACGTTAGCCATGTCTTTGTCTTTAAGAATCAGCCCACCACTTTTCCTGGCCCTGGTGATAGGAACTTCCAAATAGCAGTCTCTCTCTGAAAGTTGCACAGGAATTTCTAAAGACTTACACCAATGCATTTCAAGGTGAGAATCAAATCCAAGGAAAGACTATATACAGAAACCCTTGAAATGAACATTCAGAGATTCAATCACTTCACTATTCAGAAAAACCGAGTTTCCATGTAGAATTACACACACACACACACACACACACACACACACACACACACACACACACACTCTTAACCATGTCATAGGGCAGAATAATTTTTTTCAGATCTGAAGACTATCAAAAATTGGTCTAGCACTGCTTTTCCCTAGGTCATCAGAAAATATCGCTACAGGGCTTAGCGGCTAAAGTCTTCACCTTGCCTGTGCCAGGATCCCACATGGGCACCGATTCTAATCCCAGCTGCTCTACTTCCCATCCAGCTCTCTGCTTGTGGCCTGGGAAAGCAGTAGAGGATGGTCCAGTGGTCCAGAGCCTTGGGACCCTGCAGCCTCATGATGGACTTGGACGAAGCTCCTGACTTTCATATCAGCTCAGCTCTGGCCATTGTGGCTACTTGGGGAGTGAACCAGCGGATGGAAGATCTTTCTATATCTCCTTCTGTCTGTATATCTGCCTTTCCAATAAAAATGAATACATCTTTATAAAAAGAGAAGAAAATGTCCCTACAAAATGAGGTAGTACAAGAAAGAGGACCCTTCAGAGGTAAAGATGTACAGAATCCAGGAAAAGAAGTCCCAGATGTTAACCAGTCATCAAGCCAAACATCTGTCAAGAATGGCAATCAAAAAAGAAACTTCCAAGAAGGATGTCTACAAGCACAAACAAAATAGAACAGACAGCTTTATCTAAATCCATCAAGAGTAAACATGAAGTTCCAGAAAAAAGTTAGAATGAAGTGGGGATAAATGTGGAAAACTAATAAATCAAAAATTAAGACAAGAATTAATACTGTGGACAGGCAACTCTATTCCCTTGACTAGAAATAATAATCTTCAATTAACAAAGTCCTCGAGGATCAGAGTCTTGGCAGCCTCATTTGATTGTCTTCAGTCATTTTGTCTTTAATTTTGACTTGTCATTTTAGTTCATTAAGCAGTGATGGAGAAAAAGCACTTAGATCGCCGTACACGGACACCTCCTCTTACTGACACACACACTTCTGCTACCTCCATTTCCTCACATCACAACTTTCAGGCAATCCAAAAGTTGGTGTTAACATTACATCCACGCAGACATTATGACAGCGATAGCTCAGGGAAGGCTGTGTACAGCAAATCATCAATAAGACGTATTTATCTGGGGGAAAAAGGCGCTTCTTTGGCATATGTAGAAATGCAGGCACAAAAAGTAGAAGAGTCAGCTGAGAATAAAAGGTGTCTACTTCCAGAGAGTATTGTTAACTGTTGGAGAACAGCACCCTGCAGTTTCATTTGATTTTTTTTAACAATATGACTGTTTGTCTTTGAAAATAATTTTAATTAAAATGTATAAGGATTATCATTGGGCCCGGTGCAGTAGCATAGTGACTAAAGTCCTCACCTTGCATGTGCTGGGATACTATATGGGTGCCAGTTCATGTCTCAGCGGTCCCACTTCCCATCCAGCTCCCTGCTTGTGGCCTGGGAAAGCAGTCGAGGACAGCCCAAAGCCTTGGCACCCTGCACCCACGTGTGGAAGATCTGGAAGAAGCTTCTGGCTGCTGGTTTCAGATCAGCTCAGTTCTGGCCATTGTGGCCACCTGGAGAGTGAATCAGCAGACGGAAGATCTTCCTCTCTGTCTCTCCTCCTCTCTGTATATCTGACTTTCCAATATAAATAAATAAATAAACAAATCTTTAAAAAAGAAAAAGATTTATTATCACCGAGAGACAATATTCCCAAGAAGCACACTCTTTCGGTTTTGGAGAAAACCTGTCCGAATTTCAAAATAAAGATCCCTCTGAATCAAATAAGCTTATTCTAGGCGATGAAAAAGTGAATTCATGCAATGTATATTTAAAACACAGACAATTACAATTCAGGAATTCAGAACTGTAACCCTTGGCCATTTGGCCGAGAGGGAGGCACATCGTACTTACTCATTTTTCCTCCTTTTTCCTATTTATCATCATGCTTCATTTCCCAAATTATCTGGGGTTGAGAATACATACTGGAAATTAACATGGCCATCTTTGCATCAGTAAAATGTCTTTAGTCATATTTCCTTTGTTCTTTGTGAACAATAATAGGAGTTAAAAAAAATCTTGTGTACCCATAAAACCCATGAACTGGTTGTAAATGTCTACTCCAAACCCCAGTTCTTCTTGCAGTCTATCTTTATGAAGTGAAGGAAATGGAGATAAAAGACATTTTGAATCGTGTGCTTGCATGGTTCCAAAAATTGGTCCTTACAGATGTCTCCATTTGTAGAAAAGAGCAAGACTGCTTAAATTGCAAATCATGTCCACTATTTTCCCTTAATTACAAATTAAGAAAATTTAAACCTAGTTTTTGGCCAAAACAACAGCAAACATGATTTTTGCTTTTACTATTTAATCATCTTTGCAGCTGAGTTATTGTTTCAGATAAGTGGAATTATCCAGAAAATTGTCCAAAGCATTTATATTCAGCGTCTAAAGAAGACTTGCTTAAGTAAAAGAAATCCAGATCCTGGGAAAAATCCATTTCAAAAACATTTCAAAAAAAACCCATTTCAAAACTGCCACACACACACAAAAAAATCACTGCTTAAGAATACTATTGTATTTTGTGAATCCTACTACCAATAATAGGGAATAACAAAGGGAGAACGGTGTCACACCCCTTTCCCCTCTGTTTCTTCTTACTATTTATTTGAAAGACAGAGGAAGGGACAGGGACCCTTTAGAGATCTTTAATCCATTGGTTCACTGCCCAGAAGTTCACAAGAGTAAGGACCAGGCCGGGCCAAATTCAGGCGAGCAAAGCTCAGTCCACACCTTCCCCGGGGGTGCCAGGGACTCCATCACTGGCTGTCTCCCTGGGTGTGCACCAGCAAGAAGCTAGAATTGGAAGCAGAGCTGGGCTTTGAATCCAGACACTGCCATACGCGATACAAGTGTTCCAAGATGCTACACATCTGCCCTGCCCCATTTATATAACTATGAAACAAGAGAATCATGCTAGATGGTGCCACATATTTCTTTGCAGCACAATGGCACAGTAGGCTAATCCTCAGTCTGTGGCACCAGCATCCCTTATGGGCACCTGCTCTATCCTTGCTGATCCACCTTTGATATAGCTCCCTGCCTGAGCCTAGGAAAACACCAGAGGATGGGTCAAGTCCTTGGGCCCCTGCACCCACATGAGACACCTAGAGGCCCCTGACTTCAGATTGGCTCAGCTCTGGTCATTGCAGCCATTTGGGGAGTGAGCAAGTGGGTGGAAGACTTCTCTCCCTGTTTGTCCTTCTCTTTTGGTAAAGACTGCCTTTCTTTTTTTTTTTTTTTTTTAAAGATCTATTTATTTATTGCAAAGCCAGATATACAGAGAGGAGGAGAGACAGAGAGGAAGATCTTCCGTCCGATGATTCACTCCCCAAGTGAGCGCAACGGGCCGATACTATGCTGATCCGAAGCCAGGAGCCTCTTCCGGGTCTCCCACGCGGGTGCAGGTTCCCAAAACTTTGGGCCGTCCTCGACTGCTTTCCCAGGCCACAGGCAGGGAGCTGGAAGGGAAGCGGGGCTGCCGGGATTAGAACCGGTGCCCATATGGGATCCCAGGCGTGCAAGGCGAGGACCTTTAACCACTGCGCCACCACGCCGGGCCCCCAAAGACTGCCTTTCAAATACAAGTAAATAAATCTTTAAGGGAAAAAAAAGCTACATTCAGAACATAACAAAAATTTCCTTTCTCTACACACGCATCTCTCAGATTGATTGACAGTGAAACACAGGCATTTTAAAACCTTGCCATCTCCAAGGACCTGACCATAAATTACAGTAGGAAATACGGTAGTCTAATTTCAACTAACCCTTGAGCATCGCCAGCAACACTGAAAGCCTATGTACATCTAAATCATCCCAACAAATTAAGGATGTGACACCAAGCATAACCTAAAATACCTCCACTTAGCCATGCAATTCATTATAATTTTTTTTTTGTTTCAGCAGACTCAAATTAACATTTTGGTTTATTCGAGCTGATTTTAAAATGTATAGCCTTAATTTTATACTCAAAACATTTGATCTAAAATTACACCTGGCCAGATAGAAGATGCACTGCCCTCGCATTCGACATCGTCCTTGACTTTGTAAGGGCTGTGTGATTCACAGACCCAGCTGACAGGGTAAGAGAACAGAGCTGGTGGTGTCTGCCAAACCAGCAACTGCCCCAGCTCTGAGAACAATGCTCCACTTTGTGCCCCCTGCATCCCAGAGACAGAACCCCAGGAAACCTTGGCTGCATGACAGTAGCACCTGGGATTCTGCTCGATGGAACACCAGCACCAGAACCACAGGGAGTCCACCAGATCTCCTCCTTGGGGACTTAGTGACTACAAAAAAAAAAAAAAAAAGAGTAAAATCCCCATGGGATTTCATCTATATGGAAACAATTCAGAAAGTTGGAAACTGGGGCACAGGGACATAGTCTTTGTGTTGGAAGATTTGCAAATAGAGTGAAGTAAAGAACATTTGCAGAAAGAAGAAAGACAAAAAGGAAAGGAGAGAGAGAGGAGCAAGAGAGGAGAGAGGAAGCCCGTTTTCTGGAATCTTCACAGAGCCTTTTTGGGTCCCAGCTGCCTCTCTTGGTAGCTTCTAGGACATCACATTCATGTCCTGCATCACACTATTAAGTCCTCCCTTTTTGCTGAGACGGAATCAAACTGGTTTCTATTACCATCAGCAAAATAATGTCTGGATGTTACATTAATTCTTGCTAAAAAAAAAAAAAAAACGGAAAACTAACAAGAAATGCTTCCAACTGCTTGACTTTCCCAAACTTTCCGCTTTTCTGAATTAACTAATAGTTTGACGAAAGAAATGACTTGAGAGAGCTTCAAACAGCTGAAAGATAACTGTGCACTGAGCAACTGTATTCGCTTGGTGCTTTTATGCCAGTCTTTATCCCAGGGAGGTTAAGCTTTATTGTATAATAAGGAGGATGCACTACACTCCCCAGGTTAAACAGAGGGTAACAGCAACGGAACATTTAATTGCAATGTACAACTTAATTCCTGAATCAGGCACAGGGCAATACATAATCAATCATTATTTTCTGGAAGCAACAGAAAATGTCCCTAGGAGCAGATAAATCTAATAGTCACCACAAGCCTGTGTTTGCTGTTTGTTGGTTATTTCCAAAGAGCTACAAAATACATATCAGTTCCATTAAAAACTCAAATTCCAAGTTTCCTAGAGTGGAAAAAAAAAAACCTGAATAGATGCTTCAAGCAAAGAAAATCCAAGCCCAGAACCACAGGTCAAACGAAGCCCAACAGGCCTTGTGTCGAGGCTTCCTCTCCCTGGACGTGTCACCCAACTTTTGCACCTGTTTCCTCAAATGTGCAACGAGGATGCTAATGACATTTACCTTAAAGGGATGTGTGTGGCAGTCATTATACAGAGGACTTGGCACACACGAATACTCAACTAGGGATAGCTCGTTTGTGGTTTTTTTTTTATTATTGCTGAGAATGTTAATAAGCCAGCTAGTTATGAGGGTCCCATTGCTATTTAGCATGCACGACCATTATAAATTTCATGTAGCTTACAGGGCAAGTCTGTAACTAGAATTAGAGCAGATTGTATGATATGATGGTATTTTAAGACATCCAAATTTGATTCTACTGAAACGAAATCATTAAAGTGAGGTAACTGAAGCATTATTGAATAAAGAAGAATGGGACTGAAGGAATCCTGCAGCACCTGACTCATTGTCTGGATCTCAGCTAACATTCGTGCTTCAAGAACAGCCTACCACACAGCCCTCTCATATCACGGGGGAAGCCACTGCAGCGTGTGGACAGGAGAAGAAACGCACAGACGTCTCATCATTTGAGCTCTGTTATCACTTCCTTGCAAGTTATTCTGGACTCCGTCGGTTGTGCACTGAGACAGCCTCTGTCGGCAGTGATGACTTAAAAGAAGAAAACTGCTGCTTGGAATGAAAGCAGGCAGTGGCCCTTTCTGCACAAGTGCCAAGTCGTTTCAATCAGAGGAGACGCTGTTCATCAAAACCTCAACATTCCTTGTGCTGACCTCATTATGGATATGCACCGCCATGGGAGGGTGCAGTTCGGAAGGATGGGGAAAATTTAAAGAGAAATAAATAACTCTGAATAAGAAGTAGGAAGAACTTTGGATGCCAGTGAACGAGCAGGTGAATAAGCCCTCCAGTGTGGGATGTGAGTATTCCAAGCAGTGGTTTAACCCAATGCATCGAAACCTTCACTCTCTGGCCGGCGCATTTCAATGCAGTTGCAATTCCGTTCCAAGTGTCTCTCCACCTGGTGATGTGCCATAATCCCCCAGTTACAGCAAAATTCAAAAACAAGGACAAGATCAACACGCAGGAAGTATAGACAGAGCATGGACACAGGCGGGCGAACTCCACAAAATCCTTGGCTGAGGTTGTTTTCATAGCAATGCCTTGTGTGGATTTCAATGTAAAAGTTGACTCCCAAGGCATGAGGGGAATCAGGGTCACACGACTTGGGTTGTGGAGGAAAGATCTGTTCCTTCACAATGGAGAATTGCCTCTTCCCCTGGATGGTGAATGTCCCTGTAAATGTTATCTCCTCATCTTTAACGTTATCTTACCATTGTGTGGTTTGTTTAGCTCCTATTTGGGTCTTATTCCGGGCTATTGTGTCCTCCTCACATAGTACTATGGTTGCATTCCAGTTCTTAAACAATTAAGTCAACTACAGTTCCAAGTTTATGCAAACCAGTGCCTGTGCACTGACGATTAGTCAGAATAAAAGTTGTTTACCCAAAGTAGAGCTGCATTTTAAAGAGAAAATAAGGTTTTTTTTTTCTTTTCCTTTGACATTCATTTCTCAAAACATGTATTATGCAGTAGCAATCGCCCTCAATCTAGGTCAGAAGTGAAGTGCCACGATTGATAGATTCCACAAATACTTTTTTTTTCATTATTCATATAACTGACCCTGTTGGAAGCTAGGACCCCAGGGTAAGTGATACACAGTCACAACTTAGTGAAGAGAAAGGAGATGAAAACAGAAGCGGGATCAGTGTATTCACAAGGTCAGGGCAATACAAGAAGGTAACAAAGGATGCTGACACGGTGAGATTCCAAACAGAACAAGTCTTGAAGGATTCAGGAGGATTTGCCAAGCCAGCAGGAGAGAAAGGGCAGGTGGGAAGGGCAGGGATGAACCTGTGAGCTACCTCCACCGCAGCAGGAAGCAGCGGGCATCTTGGGCACAGGGGGGATTCAATGAGAGGAAGGGGCAGAGCAGGCTGTGCAAGGATTGTGGAAGTCCTTGCACAACTGAGACATCCAACTTCAATCTGTGGATGAGGGAGACTCAGCGAAAAGGGGATAAGGACAGAAGTCATCAAGAAGAGATGCTCTTTTGGGAGGAGAAAATGGGAGGAGATACAGAAAAAATCCCCAAGTCCAGATCTTCAAGGACCTGGGGGAGCAGGCAGATTAGATTTTTTTTTTTTTTTTTTGGCTGGGCCCATGTTTTATTCCTTGTGCCTGATTGCCCAAATCTAGTGTTGAATCTGTCTAAGGAAAAAGAATTAGAAAGAAAGCAAAATACTTTCACTTATTATTCCTCCAGACAACTCCCGAAGGAGCAGTCCCACAGGTAAGCAATTCTTTCTGTTTTCCTGCATGTTTAACTACCACTGAAACAATCTGCATTAATTAGCTTGACAACCTCCTAGGTTTGCATCTCATCTGGGGGGGAAAAAAAAACCCTTCTGTCTCCAGGAAGCTTTTAGCTGCCAGCAGCGGACCCCAAGGCCTTGTCTGTGAACGGCAGAGGGAGGTAGAATCCACAGGGTTCGCAGTCTGGGGGGCAGCACTGTCAGTTTGCCCACTCCCACCTCAAGCTAACATGATTCGCAAACTCTTCGAGAGCCTTCCACCCGACCAGTATGTCTCAGACAATCTCTAGAAGGACAGTTTGTATTCCTGTCCCCTTTACACGCAATCCATCCAAATGCCCTTTTGTCAAATCCCCACAGAGTTTGGAGATGATTCTTGTGGGGGATTTGTAAAGCTTTGTCATTTTGACATCAAACTTTCTCTTTTGTTTCCCTCTGGTGGTGGAGGAGAGCTCAGCTTTCACTTTGATTGTGAGCTTTTGGCTAAACATCTCACTCTCAGAAAACCTTAGAATTTTTACTGGAAAAAAAAAATATCTCTGAGCCCAGCGCGATAGTGTAGCGGTTAGGATCCTCATCTTGGACTCCCCACGATCCCATATGGGCACCGGTTCTGGTCCTGGCGGCCCTGCTTCCCATCCAGATCCCTGCCTGTGGCCTGGGGAAGCAGTCGAGGACGGCCCAAAGCCTTGGGACCCTGTACCTGCGTGGGAGACCTGGAGGAGGCTCCTGGCTTCAGATTGGCTGGCTCAGCACCAGCCTTTGAGGCTGCTTGGGAAGTGAACCAGCAGATGGAAGATCTGCGTGGCAGACCTGGAAGAGCTCCTGGCTTTTGGCTCCTGGCTTCGGATTGGCTCTGCTCTGGCCATTATGGCCTCTTGGGGAGTGAATCATCAGACGGAAGATCTTCCTCTCTGTCTCTCCTCCTCTCTGTATATCTGCCTTTCCAATAAAAATAAATCAATCTTAAAAAAATATATAATCTCAGTGGATGTAACAAAATGGCCATCCATGTATGGACCCAATGAGAAACGAAGATTCATGTACTAAAGTCTATTTTATTTAGAAACAGAAGTTGAATTCAAATACTACATAAGAAGTTTAGTTTTTCTTTGCGGGGAGGAAGGATAGGAACTGGAGAGAGAGCAAAACAATGCTGTATCTGCTGGCTGACTCACCGCCTGCCTACGACAGTCAGGGCAGGGCCAAGCTGACGGCAGGAGCCAGGAAGTCTGTTCACGTCTCCTACGTGGGTGGCAAGAACACAGACACTCGTGTCTTGTGTCATGAGCCGCTGCTCCCCAAGTGAATTAGCAGGAAGCTGCATTAAAAGCGGAGCAAGACATGATACCCAACAGTCCAATCCGGGATGCAGGTGTCTCAAGCCACAGCATCCACCTCTGTCTAAAATATTTTGATTTAAAAAAAAAAATTGGTTATGAATGTTGGTGGCCCAGTTAACCATTTATGAAATCAGCTGCTCTTTAGAGAGAGGGTTCACCATCTTCCCACTTTGCATCGTGTCTGTATGTTTATCTCTTGGGCATATGCCACGGGCAGAAGAAGCCTCACAAGCTGCTTCTGTGTGACACTTTCTTTTCTTCCGCAGAACAGTCAACACAGGTAGGGCCAGACGTGGTGCAGCGAGTTAAGCTACTGCCTGGGACAGCTGCATGCAATCTGAGAGCGCCGGCCTCAAGGCCCGGCTAATTCATACTTCCAACCCAGCTTCTTGCTCATGTGCCTGGAAGGCAGCAGGTCACGGCCCACGTACTTGTGTTCCTGCCACCCGCGTGGGAGACTGATGCAGTTGGCGGCTCTGGCTTCAACTTTGGCGGCAGCTGCTACAGGCATGTAGGGGAGTGGATAGAAGGTCTCTCTCTCTCTGTCTCTCTCTCTCTCTCTCTCTTGCCCTTCCCCTTTCTCTCCCTCTCCCGACCAGCTATAGCACTCTGCCTTTCCATTAAATAAAAGCAATCTTTTCGAAAAGAAGTCAAATCAATCTCTGAGTGTTCTTTTTCATGCACTTCCAAACAGAGCAATAAACCTTTAAAAGCCTCTCTCAGAGGCACCAAGGAGGCTCTGAAACCCAGGGAAGCTCAGTCACTCACCTGCAAAGCCACACAGGGAACAGGCAGCCAAGCAGTTCCACCCAAACGTCACGGCTTTCTGATCCAAAACTCTTCAGGTATGTTTCTTTATTTGTAGAGGATGTTTTCTTCCATGCCAACTGAAAGCTAAAAAAAGCAAAACCAATTAAGCCACAGGTTTAAGACTCCTTCGAATAAAACCAGCCACCTGCGTGACTGCCCAGTTGACAAACAGTTGAACAGCAGCGTTCATGAGCGTGTTCTGGTGTGCAGTAAGTACTTGTCAGGTGTCTGTGGTGGGCCTCACGTGGACCGGAAACCGAGAAAACAACGACACAACTCGGGCCTTTAGGGGTGTCACAGTCCTGACAGCAAGGCACACAATTTGATTGCTGCGGGAGGGGCTTCAGCCTGGTGTTCAGTCACCTGTGTCTGGCACCCTGCTCCAGTTTGCTGACTCCCAGCTTCCTGCTCATGCAGAGCCTTGGAGGCCATGGCATGGTCCAAGCAGCGGGATTCCTGTTACCCTCCCAGCGGCAGCCCCCTGCCTCGGCCTCTCACAGGCATTGGAGGGCTGAACCCGCTGATGGGAGCTCTCTGGCTGCCTCTGACTTCAATTAGCAACAACGCATCTTCTGACCCAAGGCCGTGGAAAGTTCTGAGATAGAGAAGAGAGGAATCTGAAGGGGGAAAGGGACCATTGGAGGCCTCAATCAGTGACTAGGCATTTTCTAGAGCAGGAAAGGAAAGCGCGCATCAGAGGCAAGCATGTCCACGTGTATGAAGTGGTAGCGATGCAGGGCAGGAGGGGTGGGAAGGCATCTTGTTGGCAAAGTGGGCAGAGCTGAATGCCCGAAGTGTGTGGCTCGCGCAGTCTGCCTAGCCTTGGCCTCTTGTCTAGCTTCAGGAGACTATTCCTGCTCCGAGAGCGCCCTCTCCTGGTAACAGAGCGCAGAAACGGCATTTCTCTCCATAACAGGGAGGTTGCGGGGAGCTGCGGATGCAAGCCGCCTGCAGCTTCATCTTCACCTTAACCCAAGAAGGAGCTACAGCTGCCGAACACTTCACATCAGTGGACAGTGAGAGCAAATGCGGAGGAGGGAATCACAGCCACAGAAAAGTCCCTTAGTGTTTGGTCCTGAGTTTCTAAAACAAATAATCTCAGGTGCTCTTTCTCTGACCTACCCAACTTCTAGAAACCATTCCAACATTGTAGCTGAACAGAAAATCCTGGGCACTTGAACCCTACTGCAAGGGGTTAATGGCTCTTGGGTACACCTGAGAATTGCCACAACGGAAAAAAAAAAATCTTTGTTCCTGACTGTGGCAGCTTCTGCCTCTGCATTTTCCAGAGCAGCCAGAGATAACTGGTCAAACCAACACCCCCTTTCTTCTTTCCTCATTATTTTGCCAGTAAAATGCCTCTTAGAAGGTGATACATAGTGTGAGTCCATACAGCAAAATCGTTACTGCAACATGCAGACTTCACTACCATTTTCAACTGCCGAAGTGCCAAACAACAGGGCATCCAAGATACCACGTTCAAGCACTTATGGGATCTGGAGAACATATTCTTGCCTGAGCATTTAATTCTGGGGCTTGCAATGGAATGAGCTGAAGGGTGCTGGGCTCACAGCTGAGGGGAACAGAGAGGAAGCCCTGAGGCATGGTGCTGTCTTAGAGATTGGAACAGCCCCAGAGGTATCCCCCACCAAGGGCAGGATGAGAAGGGACAAAGTTGCAAAAAACAGAGCAGAGTGGATGCAGGTGGGCGGGCAAGAAACGAGCTGGCGCAAACTGAGTGGTATATGGAGGAGGCTATTTTCTCAGTTGTTGTTAACAGCACGTCCCTGGTGATGCAGAGAAATGGGAAACAATAAAGTCCTGTCACAATCCAAAAATGCTTATTGCCCATTTCCTGCCTCTGATACGGAGAAAAATTGGGACCGTTAACTTTAGACCTAGATGGGGAATGTGGTCTCTTGACGCCCTCTACTGGCAGGGAGGCAAACTGCAGCTGCCGACAGAGGAGGGGAGAAGGACCAGCGTGGACCCAAAGGCCATCAACAACTGCTCAATGATGAAAGCAAGAGAAAGCAACAGGGAGCAAGAGAGAAGGGGATTGCAAAACGGAGTTCCTTTCAGCCCCGGAATCAGGAACAAGGACGCAAAAAAGAGCCAGCACTGGGAACTGGAGGGTTGGAACAGGAACCCAGGAATCAGAGCCATCACCTGCTGCCTCTGAGGACCAGCGCCCGTTAGCAGGGAGCAGGGTCGGAAGTGGAGTAGTTACGACTTGAACCCAGGCACATATGGGACACAGGCGCCTCAAATGGTTACCTTACCACCGTGCCAAGCGGCCTGTCCCAATCACCTTGTTTAATAAGGCCCTGTCTCCAGACACATTCACATTCCAAGGTGGTGGGGATTTGAGTCTTAATATGAATTTTGGAGCACACAATTCAATTTGTATCATTAGACAAGACCTTTCTTCATCATAACATTTTTTTCCCCCTAATTCCTTTTTAAGAAAACCTTTTCATCATCATTATCTTTTCGTTAACAGCTTGGGACTTAAGAAAGGCCAGATGTGTATTTATGAATGGCTTATTTATTCAGCCACTCTGCAAATACAGATCCGGTGCTCACTGTGCGCTGTGGCTGGAGCAGTGCACAGGAAAGGCTCCCCTGACGCTGGGGAGCTGGCCTTCGTCACAAACAAAATACCTGGGGACACTTGGAGGCCATCATGGAGGCGGGATGCGCGCTCTGGGCAATAACGAGGCACCGTGAGGAAGAGTGGGAACACCCTGGGTGACGGTGGGCATGGGTTTACCCCTTCATACGCGATGGCCATGAAATGAGCTGCAGGAAGCCAGGCAAGAAGCAATGCCGACACTTGAAGGACACTGCCCACAAACAGAACAGACGAAGGTCCCGAAGTGGGAGGTGGTGCAGAGAGCCGAGGAACACCCAAGGGGCTGGAGAACAGAGGAGGGGGAGCTCCTGGCAACGGGAGCAGAGAAGTCACGACTGGGCCACCTTGCGCTGCGCCTCTCTGCTCAGGCAAGGCCCTTGGCTTGACTGGAGGGAAACGAAAAACCGCCAGAGGGTTTTAAGAGAAAGAATAACATGATCTGATTCAGGTTTGAAAAGCCTTACTCACATCCCTGTGTGAGACTAGACTGGGTGAATGGCAGCGGGGAAAGCTGACCAGGTACACAAGTACAGGAGTCAAACTGGGGGTTAGCAGTGACTTGGCCCAAAGTAGAAGAAATGACGATGCTGAGAAACATTTAGATTTCTGATAGATTTTGAATGTAGAGCCACCAAGATTGCCTGCTGCCCCATAGGGTGCACACACCTGCCTCTGGCTGTCCAAGTTTCAATTGCATGCGAGCATGTTTTTCATCTTGGACTCAGATATATATCTTATAGGCCATCCATGGATAAGGCCACAGTTCATGTAGGTGAGCAATGAATCTGGAGGGACACTCAACGACAGGTAAGCGATCAACTACCCCTGCTAAGTGTTGGCAGTCAGTCTCCTGGGCAGACGGAGGCTCTAAGGTGGACTATGGCAATCAGTGGATTCTGGAGAGATTTCATCGTGCTTGGAGTGGCCAGATCAGCAGTAAGTTGGAACTGCTGGACTTTCAAAACCCCATGAGCAGGACCCTCAGAGCATGTCCCACGTCAACAACCTTGGGGTGGTGTTGGGTGACTGCCCCCTTTCCCCAGATACAGGAAGGAAAAAAGAGAATGTGGGAATTGTGATCTCACCCGCCTTCCTGTAGCCCTGGACCCTAGTCACCTTAATCAACTATGTAAAAATAATCAAAAATTAAAATTAAAAAAAACAAGGCCCGGAGCAGTAGCCTAGCAGCTAAAATCCTTGCCTTACATGCGTCAGGATCCTATATGGGCGCCAGTTCTAATCCTGGTGACCCTGTTTCCCAACCAGCTCCCTGCTTGTGGTCTAGCAAAGCAGTTGAGGACAGCCCAAACCCTTGGGACCCTGCACTTCAGGTGGGAGACCAGGAAGAAGCTCCAGGCTCCTGGCTTCAGATAGGCTCCGACTGAGTATTCAGGGAACATGTGCGTGAGCTGTTTGCTCGATAGTATACCTTAGGCTATTCCATGTGGATATTTAAAATATATATTTCATGAAGGAGGAAAGAGGAGTCTGGGGGAGAGAATGAGAATGTACTCACTAAAGTTCCATTGCCTCTCGAGGCCTTAACTTCCTCAATCCAAAAGCAGGATTTAAAATTCCTGTTTTTATTCTGTACCCTATCTCCACACCTAGGTCTACGGTGACGATTCAGAATTTATCACATGATCGAGTCCTGAAGTACCTGCCTCCGCGCCAGTGCATGCTAAACGTACAGCTCAAGTTTGTAAATGCATTAAAGTCCTGCAGATAAGTACCGGCAGTCCCAGGGTGACCTCTGGCTAGCATTTTTCTGTATCTGCCAAGCTTTGAGATGGCCACTAGATGGCGCAACACGAATGTTCCTTAAAGATCAGGAAAGAATGAAGAGAGGCTGATCTCCTGGGATCAAACAACCAATCAAGCAGCCCCAGACACTGTAGTGATGCAATGCCTCTAAGAGGCTGGACTTCATATCTCTGGTATACAAAAAGACAAAAAAAAAAAATTTCTTTTTTAAATAGTACCAGACATTTTAGTGGAACTAAAACCAATAGCCTTGAACAAAATAGTTTCAGAAAGATCAGCTGAATGGGGGCAGTACAAAACAGCCCAGGCCGGGTCAGCCATCACAGTGAGAACCCAAGCGTAGACGTGAAAGTTCCACTCATAACAGTGGTTGCATACATTTCAGGTTATTTTCATGTGGGCCAAACTGCATGTCATTCTTAATTTCAGAATCCTGTCTGGTCTCAGCTAGCTTCACGTCACCAAGTCATAGCGTTCCACAGGAACACCTGGGCCACACTGACTCAGTCAACCACAGAAGTCAAGACTCGAGGGCTCAGAAGGAGCCAAGGGGAATGTATCTGATGTCGCTGTTGCATTGGAACATCTTGCTTCAGCCTGGTGTTTCCCATGGAACCTCACATTCCACTTGCTGGGATCCTGTGTTACCAAGAAACTTTCCTGTGGGTCTGGCGCCAAGAAGCAGCAGCCCTGGCCCTTCCGACACGGCACCCACCACCCCGTGATAAGCCCCTGTAGTAGCTTAATACACAGCTGGTCTATATTTAACATCACTCTCCCGTGGACCTCGCGGGAGTGGACTGCCACCAGGAAAAGCACTTCCTCTCAGCAAAATTCATTCTCTGAATGCGATGGACTCAGAACCTTGGACAGTGCTGAGTTTGTGTCACATGCCTCCCGCGGCATCCTTGGCACATCCCCAAGGGCCTCCTGACAGCTGCCGACCCATCCCCTCCACATTCTCTTCTTGCCCTGTTGTCAGTGAGTCTCCATCTTCGAAGCGTATGGAAGTTACTCCTGTACAGTGTCCTTCCCACACAGTCCCAGAGATTCAAACCCAACAGATTTAGGGTTGACCCAGGCGTCTGCATGCACAAGAAACCCTACCTGAGGTACCAGCATCATGGCACGGCTTAAGCCACTGCTTTAGAATGCCAGCATTCCATCTAAGTGCTGGCTCAAGTCCCGGTTACTCCACTTCTGACCTAGAACTTGACAAAGCAGCAGAAGATAGTCCAAGTACTTTGGATGGTCCCTTCCACTGAAGAGGGGGATCTGGATGGATGTCTAGGCTTCTGGCTTCAACAGGCTGCTGAGGCCATCTGGGGAATGAACTGGTGAACAGAATCTCAATCTCTCTCTCTGAATCTGCCTTTAATTGTAAAATCAGACCTACAGAGAAAAGGAGAGGCAGAGACAAAGATCTTCCATCCGCTGATTCACTCCCCAAGTGACTGCACTGGCCAGAACTGAGCCAATCCAAAGCTAGGAGCCAGAAGCTTTCTCCAGGCCCCCCCTGTAGGCACAGGGTCCCAAGGCTTTGGGCCATCCTCAAATGCTTTCCCAGGCAACAAGCAGGGAGCCGGATGGGAAGCAGAGCAGCTGGGACATGAACCAGTGCCCACAGGGGACCCTGGTGCATGCAAGGAAAGGACTTTAGCCAGTAGTCTACTGTACCAGGCCCTCAAATAAATGTGTTTTGTTTTTTGTTTTTAATCTTCCAAAGTCCAACTCCAAAGAAGCCAGCCCTAGACCTACAGTGTCAGAAAATAATTTCACCTGTTAGGACCACAGAATCATGCAATGTTTTATTTGGAAAAAATAGTCTCCAGGTGAAATGAATCAGAACTCCTAAAAATAGTAAGAAACCAGCAAACCAGGGAGTTTCAGCCTTCACCTGCAATCTCAGGAGTCTTTTAACTCCTAAGGAAATGACTAACCGATGCTCTGCCTGATTAAAATTATGTAAGATCAAGACCCACAATGCAAAATCTAACAATTGCCAAGCTTCAAAATGATGACAGTAGGATGTTAAATAAATATGGGGTCCCTCTGAGTACAGTGTCATGTGCACCTGTGGAGGTCCACACCCACAAAGGTGGCTCTAACACATTCACTCCCCAATCCCTTTGACCCAATTGCCCAAATCACTCCAGGCGAGGCATTGCACATCCCTTATGGAAGGGATAACACATGATCCCTTTTTCTCCAGGATAACTATTATCTTGGTGTGCTTATTAACATTTATTCATCAAGCTACCTGCTTAGAAGGCAAACTGTATGGAAGCTCCAGTTACCTGGCATCATGCAAGAACAGATGAATTTTTCTTTGTCTCTGTGAGCAGGTGGGCTGATGACAAATAAGTCTGTGTTTTGGTAGCTGTGGTATTAGTCGCAGGAGCTTAAGCTATTAAACCGAGCAGCAGTAATCCTCCGGGCTTCCTGAAGCAGTGGGGATTACCATGTTTGTTTTTATTTCAGAGTCTACATAGCTATCCTGATGAGCTAGAGTCTGCTCCTGCGATGCCTTTCACTAGACCCTCTTTCCTACCTTGAGTTGGGTGATGGAGTTCTACCTGGAGATCGACCCCGTCACCTTGAACCTCATCATCCTGGTTGCAAGTTATGTCATCTTGCTGTTGGTGTTCCTCATCTCCTGCGTGCTGTATGACTGCCGAGGCAAGGACCCCAGTAAGGAGTATGCTCCTGAGGCCACCTCGGATGCCCAGCCCTCCATCCGCTTGGTGGTGATGCAGCAAAGTGCTCCTGCTGCCCCCTGGGCAAGGGGGCCCAGCCTTCACGTTGGAGAATCTGCTTTGCTGGGGAAGAAAAGCACTGTGGTGTGAGACTGGCAAAAGGACTCTGGGAAGGGACCACTAGACTTCACCAGAACAAACCGTGCTCTATGGTAGGCATCAAATCCACCAGCATGCCAGTCCTGTTTCACTAAGGCTGTGGGGGCACTGTCCTCCTTTCTGCTTTTCCATCACTCTCTTTCTGGATAAAGCATCTATTTAAGGTAAGAAGCCTAAATGGGGTCACCAATAAAATTCTCTGAATTAATAATGTCAGCACTATTGGTTATTGATACTTGTTCATTGTTAATCGTGCCTGCTAGAAGTAATTGCATCATTAATTACATAGCAGTTTGTTACTGGTACATTCCTGAGGATGCTGTGTTTGGCAACACCTAGGACTGACACACTTCTGAGTGAGAGCTGAACGAGACTGGAACGGTGCACTGTGTGTGTGCAAGTGCATGTCCTGCGTGCATATGGTAATGAGGAATGAGACTAACTTAACTGCATACTTTCCCAACCCTCCCTTTTCAAGGGAAACACCTTGACTAATCATCCAGACTTCAGGTCACACTTCCTGGACATACTTAGCTCTTGACATTGTATTCCTCGTCGTTGGCTCAGTGCAGACAACACAGCCACATGGCCCATCTTGGGTCTTGAGTTCACACCCTGGTTCTCTATTTACTATCTGTGTGATCATGGCTACATTGGGCCACCTCTTTCTGCTTATGGGCTACTGCCAGGAATTCCAAGTTGGTGGCATCTTGAAATGAGTTCATTCACTGACAGCATTCGAGACAGTGCCTGACACGTAGATTAGCCGTTGCAATGGTCACAGATACTATCCCTTTCTGTTCTTGTAATTAATGTCTAGTCCCCAGATCTGACCTCCTTCAATATGAAGATCTCCTGAAGAATTCTGAGGGCTCGTAGCCCTTTGTCTCAGCGCCTGCAATCTGTCCTCATGCTCACTTATTCATTTCTACAATTTTGAATTGTTATCTCCAATTTAACTGATCACCCGGTGACTTACTGGACCTCTTCATCCCGTGGGGTCTTGTGAGGACAAAGAAACAAGGACCTCAGTCCTGAGCTCTTTACTGACCAGAGGAGAGCGAGTCAACATGACTTGATGGACCCAGACAGTACCGCAGGATATTCTACTGGAAGCCTACCAGGCACAGGAGTCCACAGAGACACAACTGCCCAGCACATGCAAGGAACATTTGAACAGCCAGGCTCGTTTTCAACTCAAGCATTGTATAATAGGATAATTTGAGAGACAGGTGGCTATTTCCCAAGAGAGTGAAAGTATGTTTGGGGCTTGGAGGATAGGACAAAAGATAGCACTTTATTATTTAATCAAGCAGAAGGGAGCTCCTATCTGCAGCTTCATTCCCCAAGTGCCCATGTGACTGGGGTCAGACCAGTCCCTTGTAAGGAGCCAAGAACGGAATCACAGTCCCCCAGTGACCTGTCAGCTTCCTATCAGGGCCAATGAAAGAGAAAAGACTAACAGAGGACAGAAAAAAATACTAAAAGAACATATGATAACGATAGTATTGCCAATAACAGTAACAGAGAAGGGAAACCAAAATAAAATGAGAAAAGCAGGAAATTAAAAATACCCCAGGGGTTCATGTTGGAATAGGCAGTACTGAACTGTTCCAAGTCTCTGGTTCATTTGATTTCTAGTTCATTCAACTTGTATTCTTTATTCAGAACAAGTCTCAGCACTTAAAGTAATCTTGTCTTTATAGCGTATTCTCTTAGAGTCTTGTAAGTGCAGGAAATTTCTTTAAGAGTTTCATCAATGTCTTCGCCCATTTGGGGTTGCTATAATTAGACACCATAGACTGGGTAATTTATAAAGAGCTGAGACTTATGTAGGTCACAGTTCTGGAGGCTGGGAAATCCAAGAGTATCTCGCCTGTCTGTTCAGCAGCATCTGGCAAGTGGGGTTACTAGACAATAGCAAGGTAGGGCGAGAGATTGAGTGAGTACAAGAACTCTGTCTCTCTCATGAACCACTAAGGCCATCATGGGAGCCCCACCCTCAGAGCCTCACTGATTCCAGCTACTTCCCAAAGGCATTACCTCCAAACACCATTCATATATAAATTTGAAAATTAAGTTTCCAAACACATAAAGTTTTGGAGGACGCATCCGAGCTATAGCAACTATGAGAAAAAAAAAAAAAAAAGACTGAGAAAGAACTGATTTTTCTGAGGATATTTGGCCTCGGAACTGTGACTAACATCCTGTTATTTCCTTTTCCTATTGACCCTCCTAGCTGTCTTCCCACATTATCTCTTTATCTACTTATATTTTAAGTCCTGGTGAAATATTTACCATTGTTAAATAAAGGTTTATTTACCAGTGGAATTATCAGTTGCACAACTGTGAAGTTTTAACCAATATTTTAGAAACACACTATTCAGAGGCCAATGTATTGACTCAACTGGCTAATCTTCCACTTCCAAGTGCCCAATCCTCCATCTCTAAGCCCATTCCATATGGGCACTGGTTTTTGCCCTGTCTGCTCTACTTCCCATCCAGCTCCCCATGGTCTGGGAAAGCAGTGGAGGACAGCCCAATGCCTTGAGATCCTGCACCCACATGGGAGACTTGGAGGAAGCCCCTAGCTCCTGATTTGGATTGGCTCAGTTCTGGCCTCTGTGGCCATATGGGGAATGAACCAGCAGATGGAAGTTCTGTCTCTCCTTTCTGTTAACCTGCCTTTCCAAACCTGGTAGAATGGACTAGTAGCTGGAAGCAAGAATGGCCTTTGACATTCAAGTACTGTCTTAGTTTTACTTCCTTAAGGAGCTAGATTTCCTAGTCCATCTTAATTGGATTCACTATCCTTCCATTATGCACAACTTGTATTAAAACAAATTTGGATGACAGCTGTGGGAAAGCCACCAAAAAAAAAAAAAAAAAAAACACTTCCAAAACTAAACAAGGGAAAAAGATAAAGAGATAATGGAGTCTTATCAAGAATCAGCTAGGGCTGGTGTTGTGGTGTTGTCAGAAAAGTCACTTCCTGGGACACCCATATTTCCTGTGGGCACCAGTTTAGCTCCTAGCTGCTCCACATCCAATTCAGCCCTCTGACAATGGACTGGGGAAAGCTGTGGAGGATGACCCCCATGTGTATGGCACCCTGTGATTCTTAGGGGAGACCCAGACAAATCTCCTGGGTGCAGACTTTGGCTTGCCTTGGCCCTGGTTGTTGTAGCCATCTGGGAAGTGAACCAGCAGATGGAAGATCTGTCTCTCTGTCTCTCCTTTTCTCTCTCTCTGTCACTCTGACTCCAAATTAAATAAATAAATCTTTATAGAAAGAATCGGATGCATATCAGCTACTTTTCATCTGTGATCTTATTTAAACTATTCATTCTGCTGTAAGACACAGCTAAAACCACTGTAAGTTGGGAACTTGAAGGCTTGGAGAGGTGCTAGACTTTGAGCAAGGCCACACAGCTTATCCTCATGGGAAACAGAATTTGAACCAAATTGTAGATGCGCTGCCTTCTGCTGTCTATTTTGTGTCACAGCTTCAAGAACAGCAGCAATCTCATGTCAACTCTATCCACAGCATCTCTCTCCAGGGTTAGAATTGCATTCTTAAGCAGCTTCTCAGTAATCATCTATTAAATCCCTTAACGGAATTTCAGCTTTTCTCTGAATAATATGGCTGTAGCTTCCATTGGAGAGAAATTCAGTCATTGTGGGTCACTGAAATTACGATCTTCCGATATTTCAGGAGACACCAGGTAGAAAGGACTAAGAACAAATTTATTGCCAGAAAAGCCCAACTCACTTGCCTCAATTTCCCACCTGCTCATGAGCCTTTGTGCATCACCTGACTTCCTAAATCTTTTTCCTCAACTGAAAAACTGAATATAACGTCAACACAGATGGATTTTCGACTAATATACATCTTAATTATCTAACATATGAAAGAATGTCCGCAACGTCAAAGTCACTCTTACTGTAGCAGCAGATAAGGTGAACACATGCAGGAGGCCTTCTCACTTGAAAGCAGAGATGGCTCAGGCCAGGTCAGACTCATGGAGGGCAGTGCGGAGAAGATGACACGCGAGCTTAGAGAGCTGTCCCGTGGAATAGAAATCTGGAATGCTGAGAGAATTCTGCTATTTTGTTACTCAAAAATTCACAAACAGAAGTCCAAAGCCGCGCCTCCTTAGAATGTGATGTTATTTTGAAATAGGATGTGAACTAGTATAATTAGCTGAGGGAAAGTAATACTGGAGTCGGGGAGGCTCCTAGTAAGAGATGATGTATGTTCTTACAGACACGTTCACTCGGCAATGGTTGGAATTAGTGGGCACAAATGAAGGAACTTTGTCAGGCAGGACAGGTGCCTGCAATGGATTCCTCTCTGGCACCCTTAGATCTTGATCTCAGAGTGCTAACCACCAGAAGTGAGACAACACGCTCAGCTTTGTGGCACCTGCATAGGGCAGCCCTCACACTCAGTGCCTTTTGAAGGGAAGGTTTTAGAATCATGATTCTATTGGAAATGACACAGTACTGAGTCAGGGTCTTAGACAAAGGACAGGTCACACAGAGAAGCTATTATGGAGTACAAATGCACAACTGTTTGAAGCAGAAAAGCTCATATCTAGCCATAAGGCATTCAATCTCTCCCTGCCCTCCACCTGTACCTGAAAAGCCACTCAGCGAGTGCCCGACACCTTAGATAATCGACCCAAAAATGTATAGGGAGAGAGCACATTTTTCTCATTATAGAGACAAGGGGGTTTTGGCTTGTCTGCATGAACTTTCAATATGGAATCTACAGAATCCAGGGATCCTGACTCTCGATGCTGAGAATGTACAAGAACTCTACAAACCTGCGCATAGTAGCACAGTCATTTGTGCCAATGAGTGCAAACAGGCCCATTCAAGGGACTTATCACTCTGGAGGAATACAATCCTCTTGATGAAGTTTAAAAAAATCCCTACTCATTAGAGGACAGACACAGTCCACTGCGGCTTGAGAATCAAAGGCAGCCTCTTTCTCATTACTTCATGTTCCCTGAGCACATTGGTGGTTGAGACACAAAAAGCCAGACGGCACTTATCTCCTACCTGTGTTGTAATAGCTCATTTAGACTTTAACCTTCTTGGGCCATCCGATAACAACTTAAGAGACTAGGATTAAGAAAGATCTCAGTTTCCCATCCTCCCAAGATAGTAGGAACTTATCTGCACAGATTCTTTTTTTTTTTTTTTTTTTTTGCTCAAGGCTTCTCTGTACTCAACTGTTGGTTAATTAAACACCAGCCATATGCTGGGATCTGCTCATTCCTAGCTTGGCACATCTCAAGCCTGGGGGGCTCTACGTGCAATATAAAGCTAACAGATGTACCGGACAAAGCTCAGGCGATATCAGAGAGAGGGAGACTTAGTTTGAAAGGATGAAGAGAACCAAAAAAAAAGTGTGCTGCTTGCTGTATGGGCTTAAACTTGCCCAAGATGGCTTAGTGCAAACGTGGTGATGGAATTTGGAATTTGGAGTTTGCCAGAGTGGATAAAGTCATTCTTATCAATGGAAAACTACCAGTGGAAAAACTGTTTGCCACCAGGGGAGAGGAAACACTAAAATTGTGATAGCATTTTGAAGCAAAACTCCACGCAGCAATCATTCTACATGCGCTCAGGAAGAAAACTGGGGGCTGCAGATATGCAAATAACCAGTTGCTTAAATGTCAACAAGACAGAACTTGACAACTCTCACAGTCAAGATCTCCCCATTTGGCTGAATCTTTTCCTGCTCTTGAACTTTATATTCATTTTCTGTCATTGGTCTCTTTTCAGTTTAAAACGAAGCACTGTGTCTATAGTGATTTGTACAAACATGTCTCATGGAAGAATCCAATCAGATTAAATCACACCATGTAATAAGTCATGGCTTCAATGGCGATTGAAAAATCACAGGGTCACAATGCAGTGGCGAATCACCTTCAGTTGTGAGGTGTGGCAAGCAGTTTGTTACTAATAATAAATTATCCAAGTCTGTAAATGCTTTACCTGTTTGTTTGCACAGGGTAAAATTGAAGGTTATTCCCATGATAATGTCACTTCAATTGTGTGTTTATTGCTTGCTTGTGTAGCACAGGTCAGGCAGAGAGCAGTGAATGCCGAAGCAACTGCAGAGAGCTACAGACCACTGATTCATCTGGTAGACAAAGACTGGCAAAGCACCTACTGTGTGCATCAGGCCCAGAGTATACATCAGTACACACAATAGATGCAAGTCACATCTTCACGAAGCAGACCAGGTAATGAGAAAACTAAACGAAGCATTTTGCGTGCATTGTGTGATCTGCACTATGACCCTGAGAAGGAGCTAAGATTCCAAAGTCCATTCTCCAAACCATTGACCTCTAAATGCCCTTGTGTATATGGCTTTTAGTAAAAAAAAAAAAATCTTAGATTCTATCCCTGTGTCTATATAGGTGCACACACTATATACATACATATTCTTATATACTTACATATTATAAATACATGCATATATATTCTTACAGAAGATAAGTATACTAAACCAGCCTTTTGTACCCCTCACACCAAACACTTGTCCTGTATCACTCTAACATAGCACATCCAACTTCACGTTTTCTTTAATTGGAATTATCTGCCCCCAGTCTGCTCCACTGAATCTCAGGTTTTGCTCTGAATAATTGATATTGAAAATTCTGCCCAAGAACTTGATCTCGAAAATTTTTCAAAACATGAAAAATAGCAAAGATCTGGCCTGGATTAAGCATGCCTTACAAAGTCTTAAGTTTATCAGTCCTGCTTAGTTCTTTCATGTTTTCTTTCCTGCCTGGACTTTAATATTTCAAGTAAAATGGTGAATATCTTATACAGGGTCCATATCAACCCCCAGAAACATCCAGTGAAGTGCTAAACCTGTCAAAAATTCTCCATCCTTTAGCGATGATTTTGTTTCTTATTGGGAAACAGAAGGAAGTTTTCATATTTATTGTGGAATAAGAATGACTTATCCTATAAAAACAGCTACCAGATGCAATAAGCAGGAAGCTGGGGGTTTCCACATTCCCTCGGTAGAAAGGGCTAGGAAAGCGCAGCAGGTGCTCTGTAAATAACGAAGTGGCTCAGAGGAAGCCACGCATGAATTTAACCTTTCAAAGGAACACTGAGAGGGAGGGCTAAAGAAATGAATCATTAAATCTGTAGCTCAGGGTTACTGTTACGGTTTCAGTTGGAACAGTCACTGCCTTCCTGGGAAGGCCCACGGGGTATGAGAGAGATCACGGCAGAGACGTCCAGGGTGTATTACGCAGACTTCATCAAGCAAGCTTGATGATGGCAGGACCCAATAGAAATGAGCAAATCACAAGTCCACGTGGCAATGCCATGTGAACCGAAACCGTGGGTGGAACAAACTATCATTACAGTGAGGTCTGTTAGACGGAAGACTTATGTTCCTACTTCCCCGACAATTTAAATGATCATGAAAGACATGCAGGGAACAACCTGGGCACACAGGGCTGCAAACACTCATCTTTTCCTGGCTCCTCCCTCTCCCTGCCTTGTCCTCCCTCACCCCACCCCCTAGAATAAAACAACGCTGAGACCTGCCTTGAAAAACTGCCTGTGGCCAAAGCACTGGGGTCTGCCTGGGGGCTGAGTCTCTCCCTGTCACAGGAAGCAGGCACATCCTCCTCTTGCTAACATGTTTTCCACCTGACATTTCAAGCAACTAGCCCCACGCGGGTGTTTTTCGAGTCAAGGACTGTTCTGCACTCTTTGGAAAGAACATAAACCATGACAAATGGTCGCAGCGCGGGCATATGGTGATGTATTGATTCCCTCGTTGCTGGGGTGTATTAACAAACTTATTGTCCCCAAATGTAAAACTAAGGAGCTTAGCACTGTGCACGGAATGTTGACAATGTGAAACACATTCGATTTATGCAAATTTCAAAGGTATTTCCTAATTTTAGGTAGAACATTGCCTTTTATTTCCACCCTAAGAGAATTTCAATTGCATTTCCATAAAATCCTTTTTTTTTTCTTTTTTAAAAGACAGTTGCTGCAGTTCAGGAATTAAGCAGGGCTTTTTCTTTCCCCTGTGTGTGACGGATGTATTCACTAGGAACCGGGCTCAGCCAGAACTAGCAAAGACCTGAAATGCTACAGGCGGAACAAGATGAGGAGTTTGTTCCCTCTCCTGTGACCTGTGTGTCATCCAGACGCAGGCACCTTTATTCCAGCTTTATCGGCTTCACTTCCTCCAGGGAGTTGTCTACTGAAAGTTGGCCACAGCAGCTCCCAAACCTTATGTCTGCAAGGAGTCAGAGGTGGGAAGCAAAGAGGAGCATGCCGGTTGCCATTCCTGAGCTGCCTCCATCCCCAGAAAGCTGTTCTTACATTTCAAGGCCTAGAGTTTAACTAAAAGCTGACTCGGATCTGCAAGAAAGACAGGGAAGCGCAGGTGTGTGCAGGCCGCATTCACATCCCGACAAAGGCAAGATTCCATCGGAGCCAAAAGGGGATGACATGGATGTGGGATATGCCACTGCACCAGAGGACTGCTTCTGCCTGCAACATCAATGCATGTGCACAAGATGAATTTCAAAATATAGAAAGAGACGACAAACGAAGGGAACTGCTCAACATGGTCTCCAGAAGACCGCAGCGTACTTGATCTACTCATTTCTTTGAATTAACGTTTAAAGCTATTTGCTGATCGTATCTTACTGATTTTAAAAGGAATGCCTGTTCATTTGGGACACTTTGAGAAAGCGTAGAGAAGAATATAGAAATCTCCCCAAATTACATTATCCATAATTACCTTACCCAAAATGTATCGCACTGTTTTGCATTTTCTGCCATTCTTTATGTATGTTTCATATATTTATAATCAGAATGTATGCACATGTTGGCACTTTTTTTCATTTTCTAACTAAAATAAGTGAATTTACATGTGACCCCACTTAGTCTATGCTTGGGTGCTCCTAGCAGCATTCCTAATCGTGGCTGCAAATCTGTTAGGAAGAGTTTTGAAGTGGGAGAGACTGAAAAACACGCAGGGACTGTCTCTGCTGCTTTCTGGGAGAGCATACGGCAGATCTGGCTCCCTTCGCCTTCTCCCTCTGCAAGCAGATCGTATGCTCTCCTTTATGTATTTTTCCATCTCAAAAAATGTCAAGTATACAAACCAAGAGTTAAAATTACTCTTCAAGGAACATAAGCTGCCATGCCCATTCTTACCATATGCTTTACAAAGGTGGATTTTGCTCTGGCTTATAAACTCCTAAGCTGTCAAAGCTAGACAGGGCCCCGACAGCCTGCTTACCCGTCCAACCCCTTCACGCAATGGTGAAGAGAACAGAAAGCTTCCAAGCTCACCATCATAGCTAACACACCTTGTTCCAGGACCTGGCCCCCTGAAGGCCTTCTTATAGGCCTTTCTTTCTCTTTTCAAAGCAAACTTATCATTTTTCCATGAGCTTTTTGGAGTACCCTCATATACATATGTCCTCTAAAGAAAATTATTTACCGTTCAATTTTTTTTTAATTTGTTTTGAGATCAGTGTTGTTGAATGCCATATCAAACTCAAGCCTGGTTGGAGAAGTGAGAGAGACATCTCAACTATTACGATGCATTCATAGAGTGGAATTCTACACACCTGTAAAATGTAATGAGATAAAATTGCATGGATCGCTATGAAAAGGTGGCCATGACCTTGTTAGAAGGAAAATGCAGGCTGCAGAAGAATGTGGTGGTAGATATAAAATGATTTCTTCTATGTTTACAAAAAGCATACTCATCCATTTCAGTGTTTTTAACATACACAGAAAACACCTAGACAGACACACACAGAATTTCTAAAGTGGCCATTCAGTACATAGTAGAATTTGAAGTCAGGGGAATTAGCTTCTTTAATGCTTCTTTCATTTCAAAATATAACCAGTTTTTCATCTAAAAATATCATCTTTTTCTCCATCACGTATTACAAATAAACATAATATCTGCCACGGTGTTTTTTTGACAACCAAATACATTGTAATGAGTAAACTGCTTAAGATTTGCCAAGGGTCTGGCACAGTAGCCTAGTGACTAAATCCTCACCTTGCATCCACCAGGATCCCATATGGGCACTGGGTTTGTGTCCCAACTGCTTTGCTCCATATCTAGCTCCCTGCTTCTGGCCTAGAAAAGAAGTAGAGGATGGAGCAAAGTCTTGGGACTCTGCACCCACATGGGAGACCCAGAGGAAGCTCTGAGCTCCTGGTTTCAGATCTGCTCAGCTCCAGCCATTAGGAGTACTTGGGGAATGAGCCAGCAAGTGAAAGATCTTTCTCTATATATCTCCTTCCTTCTGTAGATCTGCCTTTCCAATAAAATAAATGAATTCTTTTTAAAAATATTTACCAAATACATACTATTTATTCAGTATTTGCTGTGATGACAGCAATGGTGACGATGATGATTGTAGACAAGAAATGTCATATTTAGTGCTGAGCCTATATATTTATGAATGTTATTAATAGGGCAATTTTACCAGATAAATGTGCCAAAGTTTGTTAGCATTTGCAAAAAAAAAAAAAAAAAAAAAAAATCTGATCCGTTTCCACTTTCAGAAATTCCTCCTATAAAGAAAATTGAACAAGTGTATAGGAAGCATGCGAGGTGTGCGGGAGTGGGCTCTGGCAGAGGAGCAAAGAAGCCCCTCTCGCTTCTAGCCTCAGCTTTGATTCCCGACTCTTCCTGATCACAGTGACCCTGGGAAGCAACGCTGGGGGCTCAAGAAACTGGGTTTTTTTTTGCCACCTGCTGGGGAAACCTGAACTGAGTTCTTGGATTCTGACTCTGGCTCTTCTTCAGCCCAGTCCTGTACGGCATGAGCATTCAGAGAGTGGAGGAAGATGGCAGTTTTCTCTCCCTCTCTCTCAAATATAGTTTAAAATTTTCTTAAAAGCACAAAATGTTAGTGACAACATAATAGTCCAAAAATGGAAATGGCTTAATTAACAATTATGCATCTTTACAATGGAATAGTATATACTCACCATTACAATGGGCCTTCTGACTTTGTAATAGAATGATCATATGTTATTAAAAAAAACAAATTCTGAATAACATACACAATAGTATCCCATGAGTACAGGAAATATAATATACATTTGTATCATTAAAATTGCATGCCCAATATTGAAGCTTGGGTCATTGCCAAATTGTTCTTTTTTAGAATTAGGCATTGTTCCCAGTTTCCCTACAGTAAGTATCTTTTGTTTGTATAAATGGTTAAAAGAAAGGCAAAGGGCCTTTGAGGGAATGTTTCATACTATGGGCTCCATACGGATGGACCGGGGCCAGGATACCTCTGCCTGGATCCAGGACATGCAAGGGCTTCTAACATCTAGGAATCAAACGGACAGGTTTTCTCCAAAAACTCAGCAGCCATGCGACTACTATCGTGCCTGCTGACTCAGGACACTGACTTTGGGATGTGGGTTGAAGGCTTCAAGAAGAAAATTAGTGAGTAAAATTGGACAAGGTCACTGTAATCAGCCAACCTGAAAAAGGGTCAAGTCACTGGAATAGATAAGAATCTTGGAGAACTAAGGGCGGTACCTGCCTCTTCTCTAATAGAAACTTCAGAAGATCCTAACTTCAACTCAGATACAGCCTTGTTGGAGGCTGATCTGGAGTTTAGACTCCCTTCAGGATCCTTCTACTCTTTTGCAAGAGAAGAGCAAAGGCTGTCGAACTCAGCCCCCTGTAGCTAGCAGCAACTGCATCTCAGCCTTGTGACTCCAGATCCTCAGGGAAGAAAGCTGCTCCCCTTCCTGTGGCGATTTTCTAGGCTTCCTGTGGGTGATGCTAGGGAGAGAAGCAGGAAATGCCTCTAGACAGCTGAACTTCCCATTCACCCGCAAGGACTAGTCAAGACTTAGTTCACACACAGGCCCCACCCGGTGTTCACCCCGTGCTTTGCTGATCTCCCACCCAACGTGGGAGACCCAGAACAAACTCCAGGCTCCTGGCTTCAGATCGGCTCAGCTCTGGCTGTTGCAGCCACTTGGGGAGTGAATCATCGGATGGAAGATCTTCCTCTGTGTTTCTCCTCCTCTCTGTATATCTGACTTTCCAATAAAAATAAATCTTTAAGAAAATAAAAAGAAAACCCATATATCATTTTACTTTACCCAAACACAGTTTATTCATCACTTCAAATCATGGAACTCTCTTACATTAAATCCACATTCTTCCTACATCTGCCCAGTGAGGATACCTTGGTACTCAGCCGGGATCCAGTCAATGGCGTTATGCTTCTCTAACCACTGAAGTAAGAATCCACTCAATATATATTATATGTAGTGCTGATATGGCTTCAATCTCTTTTATTGTGGAACACCTCCCCTCCACCTTTCTTTTTTGTACATCATTAATTTATTGCAGGAGCCAGGGCCTTCAGAACATATCACACTCTTACGGTGACCATTCCTCAGGTTTGACATAGAACAACTCCAGTTTGTTCTCAGTTCCAGCACACTTAGGAATAACACCCTTTTGCTCTACGTCATACTATCCATCTGGGGTTTGTCTGCCTCAGTGTTTGTTTGACGTGTTCTATTCATACCCGCCGGACACCCCATACACTGAGGTTAGTTAAAGGCCTGATTTAGTTTTGCCTATGACGTTGGCATCAGTTCTTCAGCAGTGGTTCTGTGCATGGCCTCATTCCAGAAGGTGCACAATGTTCCATTGTCTCATTTTTAGCAATCTTCACATTGGTGGGGAAATTCAAGTAATGTCAGCATGATCAAGGCATTGTAAGTGTTTCGTCAACCTTGCATGTCATGGTTTCATTCATTGTCGATCATTACCTGACAATAACTATTACATTAGAGGCCTGAAAATAGTCTGGCTGGGTCTGGAGTGGTAACCTAATGGCTAAAGGCCTCCCCTTGCAGGTGCCAGGATCCCATATGTTCTAATCCCTGCAGCCCCACTTCCCTTGTAGCTCCCTGCTTGTGGCCTGGGAAAACAGTTGAGGACAGCCCAAAGCCTTGGCACCCTGCACTGACATGGGAGACCCGGAAGAGGCTCTGGGCTGCTGGCTTCAGAATGGCTCAGCTCTGGCCATTGTGGTCACTTAGGCAGTGAATCAGTGGATTGAAGATCTTTCTTTCTGTTTCTCATTCTCTCTTTATATCTGACTTTCCAATAAAAATAAATAAATCTCTAAAAAAGAAAATAGTCTGGCTCTACCTTTGCTCTCACACTCATTGGCTGGACTTCTTTAATAATAAAACACTTTTCTCCACCAATTAGGAGTTGAATACTCCACCATGCAAATTTTATAGGCAGGACAGATTAAATGTTTAACTTTTTTCTAAGTTTGTAGCCTTAACTGCTTCTAATAATGTTTAGCTCACTGACTTCTTCAGGATTTTGTTTGCTTCTTTATCTGGTTTTTGTGTGTGTGGAGGGGGTTGTGAAAAGATCTTTCTTTTTCTTCCTTTTTTTAGAAAAAAAAAGTTGGGGATCATAAGACTTCATGAGCACTTACATTTCAAACTTAGGTGTATTTATAAATCAGTTTTCCTTGTAAATTAAGGGTTGCTTTTGTTAGAGTTCTGAGAAACAGAATGAAGAGTCGGTGTTGTGACATGAGTATAAAGGCAGTGTGGAGACAGCACTCGCTTCAGCATGGGGCACTTCACTTTTCCCTGTGGCCTTCAACTGACTGGACAAGGTCCACCCGCAATAGGGGACATCATTGACTTTGCCTATAGCCTGCTGGTGTCTATGTATTCTCAGTTTAAGAAGCTCTTCCCAGCAGTGTCTAGGTTGGTGTTTGACCAATTATCTGGATATCATGGCCTAGTCAAGTTGACACCTAGAATGAACCATTAGTGTCCACATACATATTTTTTTAATAATAATTCACAAAATGGAAAAATGCTAAATGAATGGCAGAATACTGCTGGTGTTTAAAGATACGAGAGATCAACTATGTTGAACCAAACAAGAAAGGTTTGAATCAGCAATGATTTTATTTTCTAAGACCTTGAGTGTAAAATACTGAATACTGACAAAAATGTCCTTGGCCCTACCACTTCCTATGCAACCTTGAGCCACTCACGTTAGTCCAGTGAGCATCTGCACTTTTCTCTCCAAAGCAGCGGTAATAGCAGCTGTGCTGCCTGCCATTATGTTTTGTGATGACAATAAAAAAAACAGATTGTGGAGAGAAAGGCATTTTGAAAACTCTGAATGTCATACATCCATGTTTTAGACTCCTTTTTGTTAACAACAACCAACCAAAGAGTGCCGGGCAATTGTGTTTTGAAGCTATCATCGTAAGTGTAAGCTTGCATTCTGATGTTCTGGGACTTCTCCTTGTGGAGAGGCCATCACTCCTGAGCCACAGACTGTAACAGAAGGGAGAATAATCACTCTCCTCAGAGAAGAAGTATCAGAGCACTGATGTTTGATTTGAATGCCTATCACAACGTTTATAGTTTGCCTAGAGTTTCTAAATTTCTGTCAACAATGCAGCAGTGACAAATAGAAAAGAAAAAATGATAAATGCAAAGGCTGTATTGATTATTTGTGCATTCATTCAACAAGCATTTATCAAGCATCCATTGGATTTGAGAGAGCGTGCCAGGTACCGTCGAAGACATGGAAATGAATCAAATTCAGATTCTGTTCTTCAACAAATTATAAGCTATGAAGAAGAAGGAACCATGAAAAATATAAATCAATACACAGTGAGAGAGGTCAGTAGCATCTCGTGAATGTTCGAAGGAAGAGATATGAGCTTTGGCTGAGGTTCCAGAAAGTTCTTGGAAGAAAAGGCGTTAGAGCTAGACTAAAGAGCAGAAATAGCTTTGGACTTGGGAAATAGGGCAGGTCAGGGCAGAGGGAACAGTGGGAGTGATAATGTTGTGGTTGTCATGGGTGGCAAAAGACACTTGAATGAAAGTGGAAAGGAGATTGGGCATGAGATGCTGCTCATGACGGTCATTTCCTGCTTTCTCCTTTCCTTCTTCCTTCACAATTTTGGAAAGAATTTTGATGTTTTAATCCTGAGATGGAAAAGTTCACCAGCTAAAACTGATGGGTAATAGAAAGGGTTATTGCTATGTACTCCTTTAATAAATCATAAATTAACTTAAGATGTTGATATTTCCTAACTCTAAAACTCAATGATTCTCCAGAAACAAATTTATTCTGAATCCCATTGGAGTAATAAATCCTACTTAGAATGCTCATACCAAGCTTCCAAAATAAAAAACAATATAACTTAATTTGAGATTCTTGATGATTTAGTCAAACACAAAAACAGAATACTGCATCACAACATTGCCAGGATACACTGCAGACATGAAGGCTTATTTATTCTTAAACTTAGTGGTTCTTGAATGTTCTGCTAATTACAGTTTTTCCCTTTATATATTACCTAGTTGCTGAGCATTCAGACCCCAGACTTTGCTGCTGTTACTGCATCCTCTTATTCTGTTCTGGTTTTGTTCTGTTTGCTTCTGTTCTCCTTGTGCCTTAGAAGTTAGACAACCAAGTCTGTTACAATTAGATGTAAAATGACAGTAAGTCCTGAGTACAGGTACAGAAGGAATGCCTATGTATAGGACATACATTTTTTCTCTTTTTAAAAGATTTATTTATTTGAAAGTCAGAGAGAGAGAGAAAAGCAAAGACAGAGAAAGGTCATCTGCCCACTGGCAATGGCAAAGACCGTGCCAGGCCAAACCCAGGAACTTCTGGATCTCTTATATGAGTGACTGGGGTCCGAGAACTTGGGCCACCACCTGCTGCTCTCCCAGGCCACCTGCAGGGAGCTAATTTGGAAGTGGAACAGCTAAGACTCAAACCAGTGCCGTATGGGGTTCTGGCATTTAAGCTGGTGACTTTATCCATTCCACCACAACGCTGACCCCTACATGTAACATGTCTTGAGACATCATGCTAGCTGGACATGAAGTGGCTGCTTATTTAAAGGTGTATGTGTGTGTTCGCATGTGTGTTACAGAGTCAGAAAGAGTGAGCATGAATGACTGTAAGTTTGTATATATGCATGTCAATGTGTTGTCCCCTTCTGGCTTGTTACTGTGAGTATCTGACAGCTAAAGTCAAGATAAGAAAAGTGTGACAGTGTATAATTTGCAGAGAAGTTGGGAAGCATAGAAAAATCAAAGATAACAAGAAACGTGGTGGCAGTGCATACAAGAGATAAGAGTTGCCACCTGTGTGATATGGCCCCTCTGAAGATCATAAGTCAGTATGAGGTGAACCATCATCTCTGAGAAGCAGCAGTTGCATTAGGTCTAGTTTCTAGGGGGAAGTTGGAAGAAAATTACTAGGTTTAAGGTCTCCTGACCTCACACCAGAGTTCCTTCAACCACAATGAAATGTCACCATCGTGGTCTTTATTAGTACAACTTGAAAAGAATCCTGCACCTCCTCCACATTTGTTGGGGGCGGTGGAAGGGCGGTGGAGGCATGTATCCCAAGGGGTGTGAGTTTAGAGTAAGTGAATGCATGGCAAAAAATCATTCAGTGGGTATGCTGAATGGAATGGCCTAGCAAGCGTATTAGAAACACAGACGATTGGCTATCATTACCAAGAGCCTATTCTAGCCGATTTGGGATTGAGACCAAAAGTTTGGGAGAGACATCACCTTTAAATACTGAAGCATCCGACTCTATTATAATACCAATACCACACACAGGTGTGAGTTTATGAAAAAAAAGACTGTCTTTGTGTTCCCTTAGTATTCAGGACTGGGCCCTTAGCTAGTCAGAGAGTCACTGAATTTTGCACAAGGCTCCCTTCTCCTCACCCCTGCCCTTTCTGGCTAGTTCTCTATGTACTTCTCTGCCCCATTATCCATGTTTGAACCAAAATAACAAGATTTCAAAACATGCAGGAGGCCCCACCCGGTTTCTTTCTGTTCTTAGTTCTGTTTCAAGTGCTGAAGTGGCAGTGATGGTGAGTTTATCACTACTTCTTCTAAGTAGCCAGGCCCTACGTCATGGGGATGATGATTGCTTTTTCAGAAAATATCAGATTTCTGAAAGAAAGCTCAAATGGCGCAGGTAATGTGAAATGGAGAAATGGTAACCGTTGAGTGCTGCAGACAGACCTTCCTGCCACGTTGTACAACAGCCTCGGCTGTAAGGATGCTGACAGAGCAGATGCAGGAACAAGTGTTCCCATCACCTCACTGGATACCTACAGCACTCCTAAGACCGAAATCCTGCAGTCTCTGTTGTATAGGTAACGGGCTATGGCTGAGTAGTAATTTTCCCAAGTACAAACAACAAGGCAATGGCCAAGTTCTTTTTTTTCAGCAAATTTGGAATCTTTAGCCCCTGGCGTACAATCACATAGTAACACAATGAGACAGGAATCCTAGTGGTCCTGAGCCGGGCTGGGGTGGCGGCGGTTGCCGTTCCTATTCCTGGAAGGCATTGTTGGGGTAACTGGGTCCTGAGAACGCACCAGTAGGACATCTCAGATGCACCAGTGGACCAAGATTACCCTAGAGCTGCAGCTGACTGAGGATCTGGTGATGCCTGGGGGTTATGTGGAACATGATGTATACATTAGGCTTCCTTGTAAGCTTCTTTCTATTCCCCTGAATTCATCTACTAATATTCCAAAAATCCTTATGGATAGTTGGAGATCTAAGGCTGAAGGTAATCTTAGAAACAAGCCCCACACTAACCCAACAATCATGTTTTCATGGCAGCAGGCTGGTTTCTTTCTTAGTCCTTCATTGAGATAGCAAAGGGGCCGATGTATCAGGTGCCCTTGCTGGAAAAATTGCACCCTTCTCTGAGTAAACAGACGCTTCTATTAACTTGATGCCTCAGGTCACAAAGGAATAGGAAAAAAGAGCACAGGTTCCCTGTGCATCTAAGAGGGACCCTGGTCAATGCTCCCACCTCCAGGCCTAGTCAAAGCATACCTGAACACCCATTAAACACAGATATTTAGAGAAAGGCTGAGTTCCACTGTGAAAAAATAAAGAAAAGTGTACGTGGAAAGGCAGTTGCTACAGGGACCTAGAAGACACTGTTGGTTACCTCCTTGCTCTTCCCACACGTAGTCCACACCTCATCTTCCCTACATGGGCTTTATCCCTATTTTTTTTTTACAGATTTATTTATTTTTAATTGAAAGGCAGATATACAGAGAGGAGGAGAGACACAGAGGAAGACCCTCCATCCGTTGATTCACTCCCCAAGTGGCCACAACTGCGGGAACTGCACCAATCCGAAGCCAGCAGCCCGGAGCTTCCTCCAGGTCTCCCACGCGGGTGCAGGGTCCCAAGACTCTGGGCTGTCCTCAACTGCTTTTGTTAGGGTACAAGCAGGGAGCTGGATGGGAAGCAGGACCGCCAGGATTAGAACTGGCACCCATATGGGATCCCACTGCATTCAAGGCAAGGACTTTAGCCACTAGGCTACTGTGCTGGGCCCTATCCCTATTTCCAAGGCTGAAAAATTGTTGACTTTGTCAGCTTTACTCCTGAAGAATACATGGAGAAGTGGCTCATTCTCTCAAGAAACTTCTGGTAAGTGCTTAGTTAGCTCGAGAGGAAAAAAGGGGATAGACCTATGAAAATGACCCTTTGCTTTCTAGATACTTGAAAAACATTCCATTTTTTTCCCTATAACAACCCTCTGAGGTAGTCAACAATAGAATCCCAAATTCAGAAATGAACCACAACTGAGGCTGAGAGCAATGAATAGAAATCAGGCACAGACATCAGAAGTTAGAAGACATAAGGAAAGATTCTCTCACACAGCAGAGAGAATGCAACTCTGCCAACACCTTCATTTCGGACTTCATATCTACACAATGATGAGACAATCAATTTTTGTTAAGAAAACCAGTTTGTGACACTTCGTTATGGCCACTCATGAGACTCCCAAATCTTTAGCACATTGCTAGTATAATGCCTCTTAGAAAATGCACAAATTCAGCTATGTCTGGCAGGGAATGGCAAGGGAGGAAACAGAAAGCCTAGAAAATAGTGATGTCTTCATGAAAGGACAAGGTTAGGATCAAGTTAAGTTATGTACTGACCAAGCAAAAAAGCCAAGCAGTAGTGGACCACTTAGAAACTCAACCTACAACTGATTAAACTAAATGAGTGGTTATGGGTGCTACACATAAAGATTCCAACACCCTTCAAGGCTGGTGTCTCTGCCTTCATTCTGCATGCGGTGAAACTGGCCCCAAATCCCACAGCTAACAGGGAGAAGAAGCCATCAAACCCACAGCTCCTAACAAGCTTCACTGTTCTTTTCTTCCTTCTGTGATTTGTTCCCACAGGAAAGCATCTTCAGGGACATTTCATCGCCTGCGGATGCGGGCAGATTTGAGAAGCAACGCTTTGTAAGTACAATATTTGCCTCATGTCTTATACTTGTCCTTGGCCCCCTGAGGGTTCAGGAGTAGATTTGGGTTTCAGACTTAATTGGCCAATATGACCAGGTGTGGTTCCTTTGGCGGTTGTTGCAGAATGCCCAACCTACTGCTCCCTGAAGGCTTTATTTTCCCCTGCTGTTATCACACATTCCACTGCAATAAGAGCTAATAATTGCACCTAATTAACTTAAGAATTGCCTTGAGATAATAATAAAAGTGCTTACATGAAGGAAGTCAGTGGGTTGGACCTAGGCAAAAGAGCTTGTCCCTTAAGAAGAAACTCTGAACTTTAGTATCCAGTCCTCTGTACCTCTGTCACCAACTCCAGACTCTGTTGGCTTCACTGTTGAGCCAACCGTGGTGCTTCCTGTAATAGCCGAGTTACATAATTGAGAGCCCCTCTCCTTCCTTCACACTGGGACATTCTGGCTGTGCATCAGTCACTACCTGTTGTGTAATTAAGAGTAGCTCTGGAATGAAGAAAATGGACGGTGCTGACTCACGCTAGATTCCAATCTAGAAGACAGCAAGAGTCAAGGAATAGCATGTCTAGGATTGCCTTTACTTGTTCTTTAACCCTTCCAAAATGAAATGACTTACACTCCTTTCTGCCCTTTGTTCACCATAGAACTGCTTGGTACTTGCCGAGCCTCAGGCTCAGCAGCTTTAGTCCCCCAAACGGGCCCAAACTTCTCATTCCAACCAGCCTCCTCCCCACCTCCTTAAAACTGGAAACCCCTTTTAACTCTATGACTCCAAAAGACATTTGGCACTTCTTAATGCCTCCTTGTTTAAAGTACTTTTCCACTAAAATCCTACATGGTTTCACACAGTTGAAATTACACCCATCTTTTGGTCTGATAGGTCTAAATTGCCTACCCAGGAATTGGCTTTATCAGACCTAACCAAAGGGTTTATTAGAAATTCCTGAGTTCTACACGTAGGTGATTACCACGCTTAGGCAAGTTTGGAAGCCACAGCTAGCCCAGGTGCACCTGTCCAGTGCAGGATGTCCTCCGACTGAATTCCAAGACAAGTGAAGCATGTCCATTTGAGATTCACTATGGTCTGGAAATCAACAACTGTTTCAAGAATCAAATTGTGATTTTATACACTACCCATAATTAAAAATGTTTGTCACTTATTGAAGCAATAACATCTCTCCAAATGCCACTATTAGACTTCACTCTGTCTTGTGAGTCTTCTTGAAATGAGACCACTGGTTTTACTTGCCAATATCAGTGGCTTAAACACCTCCAGATTGATAGCACTTCCTGTTCATCCCTTCCCTCAAACTGTAAGTCTAACTCTTCTGGATAAACAACTCTCATTTTTCCAAATGCAAATCATAATTTGTCATTATCAGCGCCACCATCATCCTAGTCCTTATTATAACTCCATGAAATGGGTACTGTTACTATCTCCACTGCACAAATGGATAAGGAGAGGTTATAGCATTTCCCCAAGATGACATAATGAGTGTCCTGGGTAAGTGTGTCTGGCCCCGGAATGGATGATGTTTACACCCACCTAGTTACCCTGCTGTCAGTTTGTTCATTCTTCTCAGGAGACTTTCCAGTTTTAATCCCTCATTAAGTGTGACCTCAAGAACACCGTGGTCCTGTCTGCCCAGCCAAGAACACAGAATTCTCTCAGTGCCTGCCATGCCCTTCTAGAAATGCAGCCCGAGATAATCCTGGAATTTTCTGACAGCTCCATCACACAGTTAGTTAAGACCAATGAGAAACCTTGGACTTATTTTCAAATGGACTACTGTAAACTCATGTGTTATTTCTATTTCATGAGCTGCAGATGAAAGAATTATGGACTAGGTATTAGATCAGTCCTATCCTGATCTCACAGGGAAAAAAAAATGGAAAAAAGTGAAGGGAAATTACTGAGTAACAGAGACTGTGGAAGTAGTTCCTTTCCCTATCACTGGCATTGTCAAACTGTCAGGTGCAGAGACCTCCAGCAGGCTTGCTTGGTGTCCAGCTCTGCTGCCTTCTAACACCTGTGACCAAAGGGTGAAGCAGGCAGGTAAAAAGTTTCTAACTACCTCCTGTATCTTTTCCCACATATTTAAAATTGGAATTCTTTTTTAATCTTACTCTTTTTAAAAATATTTACTTTTTATCTGAAGGAGTTAAAGAGAGAGACAGAGAACAGTGAGAGAGAAATGATCTTCCATCCACTGCATCACTCCCCAAATGGCCATAATGGTTGGAGCTGGACTGAAGCTAAGAGCTAGGAGCTTCTTATTGGTCTCCCTTGTAGGTACACGGACCCAAACACTTGAATCACTTTTTACTGGTTTCCCGGGCTATAGGCAGGGAGCTGGGTCAGAAATGGAGCAGGTGAGCTTCAAACCAGTACCTGTATCGGATGCTGACACCATAGATGGAGGCTTAGCCTATTATGCCACAGCACCAGCCCCAAAATCTGAGTTCTTAATTGTACTTGATTGTATCCTTTCTATTTATCATCTTGTGAGTCCTGGCCCTTCTTTCCAAACTTTGAAGGTGTTGTTTTGTTTTGTCTTGTTTAACCTGTTCCTGTCATATGTGGTCTTAGTTAACACTCTAAGCTCTGAATTCCCTACAGATGGAGTTAGCATGACTTCTAGGAGTATGCTACAGATCAGACCCTTCAATAGGAACCAGCCCTGGACAGTAAGCACTGTGATAGAAGCCTCTGTCTGGTTACACATTAACTCACCAACATAAGGCACAGGACTCCACATAGAGTTATGACTACCATCTTAATCCTTCGGTAAATCAACTGGCTGATTAAGGTCCTTGTCCACTGAAAAACCATGGAACAGCAAAACACTCTAACTGGAAAGGACTTTCAACATCACGTAATGAGATGTTTTCTTTTTGCATGAGCAGAAAACAAAATTCAAAATGTATCTCAAGTTACATATTTAAGAAAGATAACAGAAGAATGTGGCAAGCTTTTAGTTTTTATTTTTTTCCTATTTCATTTGCATACCCCTGTACTGCATAGCTATTATCCAACCTAAAGGATTACATGGAAATGTTCATTAGAACAGAAGAAATACCTTTCCCTGTGACTCAGGCCAAATGCTCTGGAGTGAATTCAGATATCTAAGCTCCAGCACCTTCAGTAACACAATTATCATAAAAAGGGAAGGATCTGGCATCTGAGTGGGGAAAAAAGTTTCCCATTACCCTTTTTTTTTTTACATTTTATTATTATTATTATCATTGTATGATACAGTTCTATAGGCTCCTGGCATTTCCCTTATCCCTTCCCCAATTCCCTCCCCCCTCACCTAGTTCCTCTATATCATTACTAAATACAGTTCTTCAAACACAGTCATATGTCCATCATTGCAGGCATGGACAATGGCAGAGAGTCCAGCATCCTATTGTCAAGATATAGTGAACAGTTTAAGCTGTTGGCCTTCAAAGGAGCTCTTTGGGGTACCAGATCACATCTGAGACCCGGGTCCTCAGAGGCCTGGGTTGTCTGTCTCTGGGCCTGACCTATTATGAGTTCTGTGCTCCAAATGACAGGGAATATGGCATGCCATAGATTATTGAGCAGATCCTAAATGCCAACCCCTCAAACTGCGGCTTTACATCTTTTATTTCAAATCTTTCTAACAACCCATCAAGCCAGCTTTTTTTTTTTTTTTAAGATTTCTTTCTTTTTTTTTTTTTGGAAAATCAGATTTACAGAAAGAAGAGGAGACAGAAAGATTCTCCATCTGCTGATTCACTCCCCAAATAGCTGAAATGACCAGAGCTGAGCTGATCCAAAGCCAGGAGCCCAGAGCTTCTTCTGGGTCTCCTGCATGGGTTTAGGGTCCCAAGGCTTTGGGCCTTCCTTGGCTGCTTTCCCAGGCCACAAGCCGGGAGCTGGATGGGAAGTGGAGCCACCAGGATTAGAGCCGGTGTCCATATGGGATCCCGATGCATGCAAGGCAAGGACTTTAGCCACTAGGCTACCATGCCAGGCCCCAGCTTTTGTTGGCCCATTTTGCAGATGCAAGAATAAAGATCCAGAAAGAGTTAGTAAATTGTCTGAGGTGTTAGGTGGAGAAGCCCATATTTAAACCCAAGTCTATACTTCTAAATCCAGGATTTAACCTAAGTGCTAAGGCTTCCCACTTGAGGTTGCTTCCCCTAAATCTTTCCTACATTATTTCAAGCTTGACTTCAACAATCTCCCTTAACAAATTGCCCAAAAAAATGTTAATTTGCCTTTCACCCATATCTACAACCTTTCCCATCTGCTACTCCAGACCAATCAATCCAGTGGACTCCTAATGCAATATGCCTCTGGAGTTCTTTCAAAAGAACTCTTTCCCTGAATTGTTCACTAACCACATTGCAAAATCAAAAATGATATGCCTTTGAGGAGAATTTAACTCACTGAGTATGACCATAGAGGGTAGATTCTTGCCTCATTAAAGAGACAAATGTCATAAGTAAGCAAGAAATGTTTTTTTTCTGGATATTCATAGAAATGTATTTTCTGGTTTTTTAAACAAAGAAGACAATCTTTGTGCAAATGAATTATTTATCTTGTTTTGTTTATTGAGTTATAGCCTGCAAAGAGTAAGATAGCCTTAAGGGGTACAATTCGACAAATTCTGATTCCATAATGGTTTGTATAGACTGAAAGAAGCCTTAATCCCTACTTAGGTAATATTTGGAGATAGGGCCCTGAGGAAGGTAATTAAGGTTAAATAAAGCTATAAGCATACAGCCCTAATCCAGTAGGAGTTGTTATAACCAGAGAAGAAGATGCCAGGAGTGGCATGCACGGAGAGAAAGGTCATGTGAGGACGCGTGCACAGCTGGCCTGCTGCAGTCCAAGGAGAGGCCACAGAGAAACCAACCTGCAGCGCCTCCATCTGGGACTTTCACCATCTCGAATGGTGAGAAAATTGATTGCTGCTGTTTAAACCATCTGGTCTATGATGTTTGCTGTGGCCGTCCTAACAAACCAATACCATTATGAAACCACCACCCCAATCAAGAACCAGAGCATTCCCACTAGTTCAAAAATTTCTCGTGTCCCTCTGCAATCTCTTCCTGCACCTCCAGCCCTTGGCAACAATTGATGTCAATTTCTGCTGCTACAGTTTTATTTCTTCCATAATGCCATGTAAATGGAATCATATAAGATACAGCCTTTCTCGTGTGACTTTTGAGACTTTTCTGGGTTGTTGCATGAATGATCATTTCTTTGACGTGGAAGATGTTTTGAGAATATATCAGAAGGACTAAAGGAGGGGTAGGACAATGATTCTGAGAAGTAAGATGATACTGAATCAAGAATTAGTTGCTTTGGATATTGAATTCATTACAAATATGGTACAAATAATTGTTCTGTATTAATTCGCCAAAGCCTGGTCGTTTCACCCCCTTCTATTTCTCCATGGTCTTTGGTGAGATCTGAGACAATTTATTTTTTAGATACCAAAAAATGCTACTACTCTCAGTCTGCATAAGGCCTCATTCCTGACTATGGTCCTCCATTTATTCTCTTACCACTGCCAATCTTATTCTCCAAGGCTGAGATGACTAACTATCCTTAAAACGTATGTAGTTTTTGATTTGTATATTTGTGTATTTTGAACTTGCATTAATAATATTGTAGTATTGAGCTTATTGTTTCTTTTACATTTAGCATTTTGTTTTAAATCTCTATCCATGATAAGCTAATACAGTGCTCTGAAAACTGTAAAGAACTCTACAAATGTTTACTATTTCCAGTAATAATTTATTCAAGAATTCTCTTTGACCATCAGTTATAGTCTAGCCACTTTGGCAACATCTGAATATGTGGAAATTATTTAAACAAACAAAATTTCTTGAAGAGAAGTATGGTAAACAATTACACAATTAACTATGTAAGTATGACGGCAATATCTCTAAAATGATAAAGAACAGAGTGATATGAGGATTGCCAACAGGGAGGCGTAACTTCATGATGAAAATCAGTAACAGTTTCATTGAGATGGGGATATTAAAACCAACTTTTTGTCTTTTATATTCAGATTCACAAAAGGCTCACAAATGACACCCCTATTAGCCATGTACCAACTGGGTTCTGAATTTATTTCCAGAATGGTAAATACGAACCAAAGAGATCAAGGGCTGAACTACAAAAAAATATTGGGTCCAATGTCTGCTTTGGAGAGATGAGTCAAACCATATGACATATAGCTGACAGGCTACAGTGATAACTTGGAATTGAATAATCAAGAGTGAGTCAACATCCTACTCTTCAGCAGCTACACCACCATTATACACACGGGGACTTCAAACATTCATGAAAAAATGAAATTCAAGGATCACTTATTTTTAAATGTTTTATTTATTTTTATCACTGTCTCAGCCCAATAGCATGGAGCTGGATTGGAAGTGGAGCAGCTGGGACTCAAACCAGCATCCATATGGGATGCCAGCACTGAAGGCAGAGGCTTAGACTACCAGGCCATGGTGCCAACCACTCATGGATGTTTACTTGGGCACAAAACAACTCTGAATGCATGCATAGATTTTTATAGTATACATTTTCACAAACTTTTGGAGACCTTAGTATGCATGGATTTCAACATGTTTTATCCATCCATGTAAACTGGTCTTAAGATTCCATTTTCCACGAATTTTTTTGAAATGCCTTCACATGCGTGCACATGTTTCTACATGTATGTATTTTTATGGTGTCAAGTACCTAACATTTTGGATTTACTAAATAGGTAGCATTTTGGATTCTTTTCACTGATGGAAAAAATTAGAGAGCTTAAATGATCTGACCTTCCTACAATGGTGGCCACTGTGGTACAGCACGTTAAGCTGCTGTGTGTCATGTAGGAATATCTGGCTCATGATTCTGCCCTCACTTCTGTTCTGGTTCCCTCCCTGGGAGGCAGCACGTGATGACAATGTCCCAGTCACCCGAGCAGAAAGCCCAGACTGAGTTTCAGCTCCTGGCTTGCACTTGGCGAGCCATGTCCGTTGTGGGCGTTTGGGGAAGTGAATCAGGAGATGTATGATGGTGTCTTGGACTGTCTGTCTCTCAATCTCTGCTTATCAAATAAATAAAAGTAAATAAGACTTAAGGAAAAATCACAAAACACTAAAAATTGATGTGCTTATGATCACACATTAAGGGATTTATGCTGTATAACATCAAAATGACACCTCTTCAAGCAATACCCTGTGGTGCTTCCTTTCCAGGAAGTTCTCTGAATGTTTACCTTGAATTTCCTCTCTTCTCCTGTTCATCAGAGGAAATACTAACTAAGCTTCTCCAACTGTGATTTGTGCCTGCAGACCTGTTTAGGTACTTGGACGGACAAGCAATGCGAGTCAGTTTGCAACAGAAGGTCTAAGTAAACGTTCAAGTCAATTACTCTTAGTTTTACTACTGAATTGCACAAAACAAGTGGTTTGGAAGTGAGAAAAAAATCTCAAACTTTAAGATACAGGATCAATACCCCCAAACTCAGCATATAAGGAGAGTGTATGCCAGTGTGAATACTCAGCCTTCAGGAATACCTTGGCTCGCCGCACCTCGGATAGTCTCAAGAAGGAGAGTCATCCTTTTTAATAGGCTTTCCCTTTCTGAGACATCCTGATAAAGACCTTGAGAACTGTCAAAAGGAATGTGTACAAGGCAGGCCTTTATAAACACTGCTCTTCGTTCAAAGAACATTCATGTACTCTCTAATAAGACAGACATCCTAAAACGGCCTAGTTTATCCTCCCCTAATCTATTCTTCATGTCATGAATTAATCTCTTCATAATCGATGTCCTTGCATTTGAGGAAGAACATTATAACTGTTTACTGCTTTGTAATCCTCTCAGAGCAATCTGAAATCACAAACTACTAGCCAGATTAATCAAAATGCTTGCAATTTAATGGTGCCCAAAAGACTAAAAGTCATTGCCTAATTCAAATCTATTTTAACAGCCTCTCCGTTTGCCATTTTAATACATCAACATGAGGGGAGATTTAATGCCAGAGGTGACTAGAAGGTCATAAAATTTATCCTGAAACCCAAGAGTACTGTAGCATGATTACTTTGAATTTTCACCACCTTTCTATTTCAGCATGATAGGGAAAAAAAAATCTATTATGCTAAAAACACACACACACACATAAACGAATCATCAAAGTCTTAATTTTGGACCTCTAAATGGACTTACAGTGATGGTCTGATAACCACATTGCTATTAGAAATCCATATCTATAAATTCATTTGGGAAAAATATAATCTACCTTTCATTACATTCTCAAAGGAGGCATCTTTGTGTTCCACAAATGACAACTGTCATAGTTGTAAAATAAGTTGCCGCCATAAAGATTGAATGAAACATTGTAATGGTGAAATGGTTCTTAAAAATCATCTCATAAAAATTAACCTTTTTCTTGAGTTTACAAATGGGGATGCTGCGGCACGGCAAGGAAAAAGTGACTTGCTCCTAGTGCCAGGTAGAATCAAGAATGGGTCACAGCCCTCATTCTGGAACGTTCTGGTTGTGCCTAGGGTTGGGTAAGACAATTACAATAAAGGAATTACATGAGAAGTGGGAAAGAGTTTATTTGCTCAGGGGTGTCAAAGAGGTGGCCCTTGAATCAGTCTCAAGTGACAAATTTTTAAGAGATGTTGTAAAGACTGAGGTAGAAGTAAAGGGGCTATACATGATATCTGGCCTTAAAATCAATAATGATAAATCCTGGAACCGCAGAAATCACACCTGACCAGTAGTGTGTGTTTGTGCCCGCACACAGGCACATGTTCTGTAAGAGAAACAGGATGAAATGAGGGCATAAGAATGGGTAGTGACCTGACTGTGAAGACATTAGGGACAGAATTTAAACTTGATGCACAACACGACGAAGGAAAGCATCCACCACACACCCTTATTTTCCCTATCAAATTTCCAAAAGCTCTTTAAGTGCCCATACGTTCTCAGCATTGGCAAACCTTCACAGACACTACCCATCAGACTGTCAGTTGGCACAGCCTCTCCAGGGAGCGATTTGGGAATCAGTATCCAAATGCTTCCAAGAGGGCAAAGCTTCTGATTGACCAATTTTGCCTCTAAGAATTTATTCCAGGGCAAAATAATGAATGTTCACAGGTTTCTCTCTAAGATACTGTATTGCATTGCTCGTCCTAGTAATAAATCATTAGAAATCATCTATAGTACCCACAAATAATGAGCCAGTTAAACAATATGATATCCCCTCACCATAGGAAAAGTATATGATCTCAACTAGTTGAACAATAAACAGTATAGAAACATGACCATGATAAACTGTGAAGGTCTTAAAATTGCTTTGATTACTTTTTTTGATTTTTTTTCTCAAATAAGAAATCACAGACTTTGGACTTGCATGTGTGTCTTATCTATATAGAAATCCCATGAAATAAAGACAATTAAAGAGTAGCACCTTGACTACTGTAATTATGGTAAAAAAAAAATATATATATATATATATGTGCAAAAATGCAGAGAGAGGCTGAAAGCACATTCACCAGAAAGCTAACAATAGTTATCCTCAGTGGTGGTATTAACATTTAAAAATGTTTACAGTCTGTTTTCTTACATTTTCTAGGTTTTGGAAAACAATAGATGATGTACTTAAAAGCAAAATCCTAGGAGAGATTTTATTTTGCTCTGCTTTGTTTTCAATAAAGGTAAACCCTGAAGATGATTTGTTGGGGACAATTTCTGACCTCAGCAGTTCTTCCTCTAGTGTCATACAGCTCAAAAGATCACAGGCAATGCCTTTGCTCAGGGAAGTCCCTCCTAGTCTATTTTGAAGAATTGTTTCATCTGGAATAATTTATTTGGTGGGCTGTCCCAATCAATTATGTACCTTTCTTCCTCTAATTAGGATCCCTATACACCAGATCTTTGAATGTGAGTATTCCGAAGACTCACCAATCACATGAATAATTGAAACCAGTCTGTAGGGTGGGCTTAGAAAGCTGGAAGCCACCAGTTGGGATACCCACATCCTACACTCAAGTACCTGGGTCTTAGCCCCAGCTCTGTCCCTATGGCACACCCTGAGAGGCAGCAGACAAGGGCTGAAGCAGTTGAGTCCCAGCCGCCCACATGGCAGATCCAGACTGATTTTCTGGCTTTCGTTTTCATCCTGGCCAAGTCTTGGATGTTGATGGACATTTCCAGGCATCTGAAGATTGAAACAGCAATCTGTCCCTCTAGCAAATAAATACCATTTAAAAAAAGTAAACACAAAATCCTAGGAAAGTTACATCCCATCACTGACCAACCACCACCATGTGGTTGAATGGTTAGTGGCCCTTCTATTGGAGAGAAAAATAAGGCTTGGACCTAATGTGTCCTGCTTCCCTTCCAACCTGAGATCTCTCTGCACAGGGACCTGATGATGGAATACCCAACCACAAATTCCCATGCTGCCATACCAACAGAAGAATTTCTGAGAAAATCAGGCCTCTGCTAAGGATCCTCAAAGTATGTATATGAGGGAAGATGGTCATGTGGAAAAATTCCAGATGCCATCCAATGAACACCAATCTCACCGGCATAATTTAGTCATTGGGACCGAAGAATGCTGACCAACTGTGGGATTCCCAGCCCTCACTGTGAAAGCCTGGGGATCATTCATTTGCAGTAGAACTGATAAAGCGAATTGTGGTACCTGCCCCGATCAGAGAGAGCCAGAAGGTCTGCTGAAACCTAGCGAAGTTGATTCTCATTCTTAGTCCCAGATCAAAAGATGTGTTCAGTTTCTAAGCACCACGCTGTCTATGCTAATGACAGTTGCCTTTTTGGTATGGATTTGATACTTCAATAGAGGGTTGAAAATTACAAAAAAGCAAAACTGGTACATCCTAAGCTGGATCAGGGCCAAACTTGCTTAAAAACCTGTAGGGTGATTTATATGATCTACAGTTTTCTTGAGGTTGAGCCAGAGGGGGAAAGAAGAGGAGAAAAACGGAAGTGACTGACACACTTCAAAACATATTGGTGTAGTCTCACACGGCCAGGGGCTGCCCAGGCAGGGCCCAGCCCAGAGTGGGGTGGTGTTTAACCTCAGTCACCTGCTCCCCACCTTCCCCTGGAGATGCCCCCCGCTGAGCACCTCACTTTGCCAACTATAAACGCAAGATGTTTGATTTCATACATAATGACCTTTGTCCTCCCCGGAGTTACATGTTTTAGGAAAGATATGATTAAAAGGAAGGGGAAGTGCTAAAACAGTACAGCCATGACTGATGGAGTCATTTTTCTTACTTGAAAGCAAAGCCAAGCATTTGTAGGTCTCTCTCGGGTCACCTAGAAACAGGATGTCAGCTGAGAGAGGAAAGGGTCCATTTCGCACAAGGCAGCCCGGGTGTGAACAGATCATGTGGCCACTTCATGGCAAGGTCTTGCTTTAGCTGGGCCAAGGGTCAAAACTGATAAAGGGAGAAGCCCCACCCAGCCTCCCACCCCATCCCAGGGTCCCCAACGTGGGGCATGCTGAAAGTTCATTCCTCCTCAGGTCCCTTCCAGACTGCGGCGCTGACAGGTGAGATCAAGTGTCACAGTCTGTCATTTCTCCAGACCAGTAAGCTTGTCTTCCCAACCTTCCCACTGATTCATCTATGCTAGAACTTCTGCTCCTCTGTTTTTATAGACAAATCTGAGCGGTCTCATACCAGACAGCCCAGAACAAAGAAACTATTTTGAAAAAAATGCTGGGTATTTAGCTGGATGCAGCTATTGTCAGTGTTTACACCACCAACGTTCCCACAGCTGTGCTCTGTGAAATAGCTATTCCCAGGAAATTCTGGAACAAAAGGATGAGTGACTAAATACACTTGAGGAATGCTGTTTGTTGATATGTTTTCTTAGAACTTCTGGAGCCTTTGTAAACATTCAAGAGGAAATGAGGACTTGTTTCCTATTCGCAAAGAATATGCAATAATTCCTCAGTCAACTTAGTTCAGGAAACCTAGTGAGTTCATTCATAATTCAGTCCATGTTCCAGGCAGAGAGCAGAAGTACCTCTCTTTGTTTTCCTTTCTGAAAATGTATTTATTTATTTGAAAGTCAGAATTAGAAAGAGGGCTCTTCACTCCCTAGACAACTACAATGGCTAGGACTAGGCCAGATGGAAGCTGCGAGTCAGGAGCTTCTTCCAGGTCTCCCTGGTCTCACATGGGCGGTAGGGGCCCAAACACATGGGCCTTCTTCCACTGCTTTTCCCAGGCGATTAGCATGCAGATGGAGTGGAAGCGGAGCAACAGGGACACCAACGAGTACCCATATGGAAAGCTAGTATGGCAGGCACCTGCATTACCACAGTGCCAGCCCCGTTCAGAAGTATCTTTCTCAAGATCCTTCTCCCAGAAGGATCTTGTTTTTTTCCTAGTTGCAGGAGAAGATGCTACCTAAACAAATAGTATAGTTTCAGTGTGTGATAAGAAATGTAGAGGAAATAGCCAGGGCCAGCTCAAAAACCTCTCTCCATAGGTGAGCTGAAACTTAAGGGTAAAATTTGAGTCAGCCCCAGGAGTAGCTAATGAGAAAACATTCCAGACCGACAAAGAATCTGGCAGTGACCCAAACTAGGAAAGATCTTCTCTCCAGCATAAGGTCAGGTCTGCCCAGGCTGGTGGTACTGCAGGGTGATGAGAGATGGTGATCCTGGCAGGACATGAGGTTGGGGAAGATGTAGGTATTGAATCACCATCAGGAACTTGGGTCTTAGTCTAAGCACTGAGAGAAAGCTCTAGGAAGCATTAAGCAGTTAGGTGTAGGTGAGAAAGATGAAGAGAAGCAAGTAGGACAGATGTCTGTTGGAGGCAGAGCCTATGGGCAGTCCATTATGAGTTCCTAAAATACAGTATCTGTGCCCTACTGGTATTGTCTCATTGTGCTCATGAGCCTGTGTCTCGTAACAGTCACAAGGTCCCACTCTCGGGGCTATTACCAGAAAGCAAAGACTATTCTCTAGGTATCAGAAGGCTTTGGTCACAAGTCTAGGCTCACACTAAGCCTCTTGGTGAGTGGACAAAAGTGATCTCACCAATGTGAGCCCTAGTTATACCCTCTGCAAAATGAAACCAAAGAACTAAGGGATCTACTTCCAGCATCTGAGACCCAGCATCCTGAGAGTCTATCCCGCTTGTGGCAACATGACACGGTAAACATGGAAAGGAGCTAGGGTTTTACCCCCACATCTTGTGAATGAAAGCAAGAGGAAACATAAAAGGTCAAAGGTTAGGTATGTTCATCTTCACGCAGCTACTGAAACCAATAGCAATACACTGGGTGTCTGAAAACAATAGATTTTTTTTTCTCTCCACATGTTGGATGCCAGAAGCCTGAAATCAAAGTGTCAGTTGGACTGTTCTCCCTCCAGAGGTTTTATGCAAAAGTCTGTTCCTTGCCATGTCCAGCTCAGCTGACTCGAGAAATTCCTTGGCTGGTGTCCACATCATTTCAATGTTTTTTTTTCATTATTTTGATCTTAACCACCATGATTATATTACATCCTCCCTTCTCTCCCAAAACTTATTCTGCATCTGTTTTATCAACATACTTATTTAGAGCTATCTGAATAATCCAGGATAAACTCCTAGTGTGAGGATTTAATGTACCTCGCCACATGAAGTACCTGGGAATCTGGAAAAAGATCTTTGAGGGAAGCAATATTTAGCCCGTCATGGATTTCAATTACCGTCCGTCCTCAAATATGCCTTCCAATGTTCTCAGAAATACATTTTCCTTCTCCCTGAGGTCCAGATTCCACCTGACTCACACAGTGAAGGATTTTGCACTGAGTAGGTAATCCTTCAAGGAGGGCTGATTCTAGCAAAGCTTCCTGAAGTCCTTTAGTGGTAGACAATTCTTCCATTGTGTTAAGACTCAAAGCCTAGGACATCATCTGGACACCAGTTGATTTGAAAAGCAACAAATGAACTGATTCAAGACTGGAGTTGTGGTATAATGCAATAAGCCACTCACTGCCTGTGGCACGGGTGTCCCATATGGGTGCTGTCCCCCTCAGCTCCACTTTTGGTCCAACTCCATGCTAATGTGTCTGGGAAAGCAGCAAAGATGGCCCAAGTGCTTGGGTTTCTGTACCACATGAGATCAAGTTGAAGCTCTTACCCTGGCTTTGCCCTAGCTCAGCCCTAGCTGTTGCAGCCATCTGAGGAGTAAACCAACAGAGAAAAGACCCCTTTCTGTCTCTCCTACTCTCTATCTTGCAAATAAATAAATGAATTTAAAAAAAAAAAGAATCAGGAAGACAGGGACCAATCAGGGTTCCAGTCCTGCTCTACATCAGCCCATTGCTATGATCTTGACTTGTCAGATCCCCACAGCTGTCCACACAGTGAGGTCTTCCAAAAGGATTTGTACTACTTGATTTTCACAGAAAGAATTCGAAATTGAGTATGTTCTTCTTTCTCAAGATCCACTGAGATACGTATTTCCTCTAAGTTGTAAAGAAAGGTATGCTATTTGGTGCTGCCCTACTGCAATTTGGGGGGAGGTATTTGCCCTAAAAAGAAAAAAAAGGATTAAAGTGAGATAAAAATCTTCATTTTCCAGTCGCAGTGGCCCAGATCTGGCCACTTGAGGCTTTTACAATAAGGAGAGTCAAATTGCAAAGATCTCTGTCTCTACTGTAAGCTCAATTGCTGTTTTGGAAAGAAGGTAGCAGATCTTTTAGCAAAGACACTCTCAGGCCTAGTAATACACTGTCCCCTGGAAGCCTGGTTTCTTCTCACACCCTCATCCTCTCCAGCCCTGTTACTCCCACACAAGATACTATTAGAAAATTATTTTCTCATAGATGGTTTCAAAAGCTGAGCTATTAATTAGATTTTAATAAGGAATCAGAAGAGGCACGGTCAGAGTTTCCATTCATTGTACTCTTACTTAACGCTTAAAGGAAATATATGGACTTGTATGCCACAGAAAAAGGAAAAAAAAAAAATCATCTGAGCACCTGCTATATACCAGGCCTTTCTGGTTACCTTCTCATCAAACGAATCCCATGAAATAGTTAAAATTATTCCTTTTAAAGAATCTGGCCACAACAGCCAAAAGATAAAAAATTCTGTCTACTGACATAGAAGGGAAAACAAAATGGTAACATGCATACCATTAGACAAATATTTTATAAATAATTATGATATAATAAATATTATTTAGCCACAAATAAGGAATAAAGATCTGTTACATATTGTAACATGAATGGGTCTGAAGACACGGTGCTGAGTGAAGTAGACAGATACTATATGATTCAGCTTATATTAAGCATCTAGATTAGGCAAACACATAGAGACAGAAAATAGAACAGTCATTATTAGGGGATGGAGAGAAGGGAAATGGAAAAGTAGTATTGAATGGCTACAGTTGCTGTTAGGGGACAATGGACCAGTTCTGGAAATAGACAATGGTAATGGCTTTACAGCACTGTAAATACACTTACACCATGGCACAGCCCACATCAGTATGGTTACAGAGTTAGACTGGCATTACATGTTACACTACATTACAATAAAGGCATCTGGAAACCAAGCACTTGCTTATCCAAAGCCACATCATCTTTATGAGGGCAAGTTAGGGCTTGAGCCCATCAATCACACATACGATAAATTACCAAAGGGGGAATCTATACTGATCTCCAGACAGGAGAAAAATGGATTTCTGGAACTGCAGTTCTTTCTCAGATAATGTCTGGGCATGTAGGAAGATGTTAACACATCACTCATTGAACATTAGCCAACCACATCCTCGCTAAGTGCCTTGTGTAGCTGCTTCCGTCGCTGCTGTCATATCCCCCTGGTTCCACCTCTGTTTGAACTTTGAGCATAATTTAAAAACAAAAAGAAAAACAAATAGGGCTTTCAAAGCTGACTGACAGAGGTAGTGATGGGAGCGAATACACTGATTCACTTTGGTTAATGCCACAAGAGTAGGAAATGCACTACATAAACCTTAAACTACCTACAGGTTAGCAAAAGTCAGATCGATAAAAGGAAGTTTGCAACTCTGCTTATATCTGTCCATGTCCAAAATCCTATGACCTATATGTAGTGTTTTCAAGTCAAGGTCAAAGTTTCTAAGTGGTTAGAGTTGACACAGATATTACTCCTTTAACTGGATGGTGGGAAACAAACTCTGCCTTGGATTTCCAGAAGTGGCCTCCAGGCCTGTGGTTACCCTTTATTTCAGGCAAATTGCAGTGCAGACGCCCTGGCTAGAACTGGGCAATAGAGAGAAGGGAGATCAAGCCAGAGGTGGCACTTCACAAGGCCTGCCTTAGGCATGGTTTCCCAGCATTTTCTTCTCAGGAAACAGGTATTTAGCAAAACCAATTTCACATTGTGGTTGATTTGTCACCACCTTTATTTATCAGAGAAAGTTAACTAAAATACAAAATACCTCTGACTTCTTTGGAAGGGATTTAAGATGGTCAGTGTTGTTTGTTGTCATTTTTAATTTTAAGGTATATATATATTTTATATATATGTATGTATAAATGCACACACACGTACAAGATCCAAAGGACCTCTAGAGTACCACCGCTACACAGAACAGCAGCTGTGGAAAATGTGGACCCAGGCCCTTGCTAAACTCGGAAAGGGATGTGGAGAAGTCCCCCCTGTTCCCACTTGCTAATGCGAGCCTTGCCCAGAGGCTGACAACCCCCTACCCCCACCCCGTGCAGATCCTCCACCCAGGACATCCTGCACCGGCGTTTCTAAATCTGGACTAGAGGCAACACAGCACAAGTTCCACATTCCATTCCTTATGTAAGAAAGTCCCAGGAAAGTTCCCTTCTTGGCAAAGGGAAAAAATCGAGGAGTGCTGGGTTTACATGTTTTCAAGACAGATGTTTCCATCCTCAAATGGAAAGAGACTTCAAAAGGAGACCAGCGAGGGCTGTGCAGTATGTCTCTGTCCACCACGTTCTGCTACAAAACAATTCTATTTTTAAATAAGCTTGGGGAGGAAGGCACAGCAAATTCTCTCTGAGAGTCATGGTGAACTTTAGCATATTCATATTTTTTTTTTGAGAATGTCTACAGTAAAGAAGCCTACTTGTGTTTAATGTAAGCTTTCCAAAACCTATTTGACCATCCATTCTTTATTCTTCTGCTCTATGTAGCACCAATTTGCATTCATTCTGAATAATACACATTGGAAAATTCTGGTGAGATGGAAATTTGTGACCTTTGGAATAAGCAAGCCTAGATTGGAATCACATCAACTTACTTGCTGTGAAGACCAAGGAAATTTACTAAACCATTCTGAGTCTCTGTTATGCTATCCCTAAAATTCAGCTCATAAGTCCAACGTCATAAGACTAGTGTGAGGATGAAATAAGCAAGCCTATTGCTTGACACCAGATGGCAGCTTGATAAATGGTAACTGACATTTACAAAAATGACACCATTTGAAGTGCAGGTGGTAAGGCTCTTCCTGGATCTCGCTTCTGGAATGAAGGATGAATTACCCCAACTGCTGGGAATACTGCTGGAAAGCAGCCTGCAGTTCTCCATGCCCTTTAGTAACTATTGCTAAACAGACACCTGGCCCAAGGGCAAGCCCCTTAAACATCCTTAAGGTGACTGTGGAAGGGGCAGAGGTTACAGGGGTCTGGCTCCTTTACTCTGTGTGAGGCCAAGTCTGAAACATCTGTCTCAGAGATTCCCAAGGGACAGCCTAAGTCTTCTGTTAAGACTTCTTCCCTCTCTTTCTCAGCATGGCAGTCTATCACCTCCTTTCTTTCCACCCTACTCCCTTTCCTCTCCATTTTTTCCTTTACAGGAGCTAATCCAAGAGCTCTCTTGACTACATTTTCTGCCAAACAAGTTTCCTAGAGGCCCAACTGATACCACTAGGATTCAAAAAGCCCAACTTTCACCAAGGTTTTGGATGCCTGAGAGGATTTGCGTGGCTGAATAAGCCTCAAGTAGGACCCATGTTTATGCATCCCAATGTGTATGAGTTCATCCAAGAAATGCATCACATACCAGAAAAATGTCCTCCCGAAAAATATCCACTTCCTTCAGGGAGACAGGCCCTGGCTTTGTAAGAAAACCTACACCTGAGGCTGGTGGCTGAAGTCTTGGACCACGCTTGGGGAATCAGGATGTAAATGTGTCCTGTAAAGACAGCTGAGAACTTATTATAAGATTAGGTTCTATCATTTTCATCACTACCAGTTGTAGCATGCTAGCAGCCAAACACAATATGTGAGGTGAGTGAATGTGGCTGTTTTTATAACACTTTATTGATAGAACAGTATGCAGGCTGCATTTGGACAAAGGCTGTGCTTTCCTGGCTCTCGGTCTACAGAACTCCTAGGATCGTTCTGGAATCTTGCTAGAAATTTAGGCTGAGTCCCAGAACTACTGAGTCATAATGTGAACGTTAACAAGTTCCTCATGTGATTTCCAGTGCATTTGAGTGTGAGAAAAAATGCTAGAGTAGCTACTGGGACAAGGTCAATCCTTCTTTGAACTAGTTAGCTTCTCTGTGCAGAGCGATTGCAGAGCATTGGAACAAAGGCTGTGCCAGCTCACTTGCAAATGTGTGCTGTGTAGAATAGGCAAGTTCCATGAACCCCTTTATGAAGCAAACCAGTAGGTTCCGATTTTCAAACTAAAGGCCTGTGATTAACTAATTTGAAAGACACACCATTTTTATAAGAAGCAATCACTGTAAAACAGAACAAATAAAGCAAACAGAACCCCTTTTCTCTGATGGGAAGAAGGGTGGGAGAGATTAGTTTGGCTGTCAGGCTCTGGAGCTCATCCTCCTGCTTCCTGTCATGCTGTTTTCCCAGTAAAGGCTTTGCAAGACTGCATTAGTCAAATGATTCTGCAACATCATTTAGGCAGCATAAGGTGTCTGCTTGTATGTGAGTGTGATTCTGAGGGCGGACTTGTGGCAGCCCATCTGTTCCTCTGAGAATATATCCGGAATTAATTCTATTAGAACCTCAAAAACAACAGGCTTGCTTTAGCACGATGACCCTGGTGAGTGGATCTGAAAGGACAGGGTAACAGGAACAGACTCTCAGGGGAAACCATCAGCATAAGGGGGATACATCTGTCCTTCCCTCCACCTGCCCTGACAAAAGCCAGAGATGCTTTCTGGGATGGACCTAAACAGTTCCATCCTCAGAAGCAGCTATTAGCAAACATTTCTAAAAGGCTGGATCCCTGACTGGGCCTAAAAATTCAAATGAGCTAGATTAGTAGGAGAAAAGGGCACACATTTCAGTTTTATGTAACACAAGAAACTGCATCAAGAAATGAAATTCTCCTCCTGGTCTCCTAATGGCTCAACTGGCTTAATCCTCATCTTGCAAGCGCCAGGATCCCATATGGATGCCAGCTCGTGCCCCAGCTGCTCCACTTCTTAACCAGCTCCCTTCTTGTGTCCTGGGAAAGCTGTGGAGGATGGCCCAAAGCCTAGGAACCCTGCACTTGTGTGGGAGATCTGGAAAAAGCTCCTGGCTCCTGGGTTCAGGTTGGCTCAGCTCCAATCATTGTAGCCACTTAAGGAGTGAATCAGCAGATGGAAGATCACTCTATCACTTGCTCTCTCTCTCTCTCTCTCTCTTTCTCTCTCTCTCAGTAAGTTTTCCTTTCCAACAAAAATAAATGAATCTTAACATGCTTTGCATTAGCTTGAAAATTTGTGGAAAATGATCTGAATTACATTAGGAAGGCTAAAGCAAGCTAAAAAGTATTTGCTCAAAATTTACTTATCTGAAAAGCAGAGAGACAGAAAGAATTTTTCTGTCAGCTAATTGACTTCCCAAATGCCTGCAATAACCAGGGCTGAGCCAGGAGTCTAGAACTCCACCTAGGTCTACCATGTGGGTGGCAGAAACAAAAGTATTTAGCCATCATCTGCTGCCTTCCCAGGCACATTAACAGGAAATAGGATCAGCAGCAGAGAGGCCAGGGCTTGAATTGGTTCTCAGGTATGGGATGCCAACCTCACAGGTAGCAGCCTAAACCTGTGCAACAGTGCATGCCTCTACAATGTGCTTTAACAAAGTCTCTTCGTACCTCATTCTCCTAAATAGAACTTTCTACCAAAGAGTGCTTCATTTCTCCTGGTATGAGAAGGAAAAGTTCCACATGGGAGTTTCTGTCTCTGGTTTCAGGAAAAATCTGGAGGAAGAATAGAATGTTCTTAGAAACTGTTGTTTTTCAAGTCCCTTTAGCTCACAGTGATCCTTTACATCAAAATAGAATATCTGGGACAACATACTGTGCCACCTTCACAAACATTTCAGACTTTGACAGCTGTAAGGGCCCTGTCACTGCTATGCCACTCTGTCTCAAAGTGGCCATTGACACTACACAAAGCAATGGGCGTGGCTATGTTCAACAAAGCTTTATTCATAAAAGCAGGCAGTGAAGTGGATGTGGACTATGGATTTTAGTTTGCTAACTCCTCTGGAGTTTGGTCTACACCACCACTTCTCAGACCTTAATGTACGAGTCCATTGGAATCACCAGGGCATCTCGTTCAAATGCAGATTCAAGTTCAACAGACGAAAGCCAACATTCTGGACTAATTCCCAGATGATGATGATGTTCTAAGGATCATACTTGGGAACAGCAAAGATTGAGTTTAAATTGGTAGTGCCCAACCTTGGATACATTCTGAAATCACCCAAAGAGCTACAAAAATACCAACTCCCAGTTCCCCTCTCCCCATCCCGACCCACAAAAGTAGGATTGCATTGTTCTGTAGGATGACTTGAGCATCAGGAAATGTTTAAGCTTTCTGGGTATTTCTGACGTGCAGATAAATTAAGAATACTGCACAGCAAATAATGAAAGATATACCAGTTTCTTTGAGAGGGATTACATTCACTGCTCAAATTCATAGCATGGAATGCTTGTTCACAGTGAAGTTATCCTCTGAGGAAAGGCATTTCCAATGAAAAGGAATGACATTGTTTCTTATGTGGAAAAGTCCCCCAAATCAGCACCTTCCCCCAATAAATGATACTTAAAGCCCAAGCAGATTTTATGGAAAGGCTCAGCCACTTCCTCTGAGATCAGAGCAAAAGAGAAACACATGATTTTGTTAGGGAAGATGGTAAAATGTTGGCATTTAGATCAACTGTTCTGTGAAGGAAGAGTAGCTGACATTTGCTGAGCACTTAGCAAGGCCTGGGGGAAGCCACCTGCTGAATATGGGCCTGGGGCGGGTGGGGAGGAGAGGACTGCAAGAGGTGGGGTGAACATTTGAAATAGATTCTGTGAGCACTAGGACAAAGTGCAGCACAGAAGACAAAAGGGTGTCCCCGTGCTGTCATTGGCCAGCTGTAGCTAAAGTTAGTTCTCAGCTGAATAAAAGGAAGAACTTGCCGAGAGCACGAACTGTCTGAAGTTGTCATGGGTTTTCACTGGAATTGGTCAACTCTTAACCACAGGTGAAATCAGCACTTTTCATCTGCAAAAGTGCAGCTGAGGCGCAGCGTGGTAGTCTAGTGGCTGAAGTCTTGCACACACCAGGATCCCATATGGGCACCAGTTTGTGTCCTGCTGCTCCACTTCCCTTCCAGCTCCCTGCTTGTGGCCTGGGAAAGCAGTGGAGGATGGCCCAAAGCCTTGGGACCCTGCACCTATGTGGGAGACCCAGAAGAAGCTCCTGGCTCCTGGCTCCTGGCTCCTGGCTTCAGATAGGCTCAGCTCTGGTCACTGCGGCCACTTAGGAAATGAACCAGCGGATGGAAGATCTTTCTGTCTCCCCTTCTCTCTGTAAATCTGACTTCCCAATAAAAATAAGTAAATCTTAAAAAAAAAAAAAAGTGGGCTGTACATTAAAAAACAACAACAACTGAGTGGAGTGTCACTGGTGATTGCGTCTAATCATGGCTGCATTGCCAACTTTTGTAAATGTGTGACCTTACAAATATTATAACCAAAGCTATATCTGAAAGCATAGCCCTATGAATTATATGCATTCTGGATTCATGATCAGTGGGAGAAACAGGTGTGGCAAGAGGTCAGTGTGCCAGAAATTGACCTGTAAATTACCTTATAGCATCAGCAGAGGTGATAGCTCACCTATGAGTATTATCCGCTGAGCATTGGGAAGTGGAGATGAAGTGCAATAACTGGCGAATGGAGCAGAAGACAATGTGGTGGCGGAGGGTCAGGAGTTGAAAGTGGAGTGGAACTGAACAGCTAGAAATCCTTCCAAGACAAACACTTGAATTCTAAGAAAACACCTGTGCTTCTAGATGTTCTTTCGGTTTGAAAGTAAAAGCTTCATATAAGAAAGGAATGAATCACCATATAAATTATTCAGATCTTGAAATCCCTTAGAGAAGTACTCTCTGGTTTACATTGGAGCCAAAGCTCTTCTTCCATTTCCCTACATGGTAAGAAGTCTGCAGTTTGGCTTTCTTGTGTCCAGAAGAAGGTCAAAGGGAATTAAGCCATTCACCCCTGCATTTCATTTCATCATGATTATCATGATGATTATTTTGCATCACTCCCTGCATAGATGCAATAGATTTTTTTCCTTAAAGCCCAGGTTGCTGTTTCAGCTAAACGGTTGTTGCTGCAGAAGTTTTTCACAGCTAGCAGACAGCAGTATGACACAGCAGTATACCCGGGTTCAGATAATGCCTTTACCACATTCCAGGTGCTGACCTTAGATGGATTGCTCTCTGCTCAGTGCCAGCCTCATCGTCAGTAAAACGAGGACACGGATGCCTCAGAGGATTGTTATGAGGCCGTAACACATGGACATAACTTAGAATAGCACCTGTCAGGTAGAAAGGTGAGTGCTGCAGACACAGTTACATAATCCACGCCTTCCAGGAGCTGGGAGAAAGATACCCTTACATGAATGTATCCTTATAACATACACAGCCATCAAAATAAGAACACCAAACAACAACAAAATTAGATGGTAGGTATTTTCATTCTCTTAGAGGCTCTCTTTGTCTATATAAAACTAAGCACCCAAGTTTTAGCTTGCCATCAGAATACTGTATGACTTGATACAGTGTTCCTCCTATACTCTTCCCCAGCAAATATATAAACTTTACTAGGACCAAAGCAGACCACTTACGGAGGTCCCAGTGGGCACCATACCCTCCCATCTCTGGAAGCTTGCACATGATACATGCTGATGCTGTGGGAAGCAAGCTTCACTTGTCTTTGCATATCAGTATCTTCATGTCTGCTGCCATCCAGGTCAACTTTTTTCATGAGACTCTTTAAAACCCTAGTAGACAGAATGTTCTATACCTCTCTGTGGTGCTTTAACATTTCATATCTCTATTATATTTTTCATACACTAGAGTTATTTGGTCAATCCCACTAGAGTTTTTGTTTATTCGTTTGGTTGTTTGCTTTGTTCTGTTTTTAAAGCAGAGTGACAGAGAAAGGTGTCTTCCAATGGCCAGAGCAGAGGGCATGGAGAGCCTGAAGTCAGGACCCAAAACTCCATCCAAGATTCCCATATGGATGGGTGGCAGGGGACTAGATACTGGGACATTATCTGATGCCTTCCCAAGTGCACTAGCAAGGATCTAGACTAGAAGTGGAGCAGCCAAGACTCTGATGTTCCCATATGACATGCTGCTGTAGCAGCAAGCAGTTCGGCTCACTGAGATTCCACTCCACTACCACCACCACCATACACACTGTTGCCAGCCACTGCTAGTCTCTGAAGTGCCTTGAAAGACAGAAATTGTTCTTTATTCTTTTATGTCTTAACCTCTGACTGGCCTCCACTATCAACACTCCTATGATATGCATAGTACATGCTACCATGCCTTATCTTTTGTAAGCATTTAATAAACATGAGCTGGGTGTGGTCATCTCTGAATGTAAGAAAGTGTAATTAGAACGTAGTTCTCCATCAAGCTCAATGGGGACCAGAATGAGATGGCCATAATCTAGGAACTGTGAGTACTTATTCTAACTAGATAATATCTGAAACAAATTCTTGCTTGTCCATCCCACTAGACCCCCTTCTAAATGAAGTGCCCCCCTACTCAGAGCTCCCAGTGAAGCAGCAAATGTATCATCTCAGCTTGTTCTCCCATGGTCCACCCTCCAGCTAGAGCTGACTGGACCAGGGCAGTTCATTCCCAGGAAGCCCATCTGCCCTCAACCTGGGAAGACGAGATGAGCTAGCCAATGGCACTCTCTATTGTTGTAATAATCATAGTGACACGGACTGAGCATGCGCTAGGTGCCCTTCCCTGTGCTGAATCTTGAAGGACATTGTCTTTACCAAGATTACTCTGTGAGGGTGAGGCTGTTGGGGTTCAGTAAAGGATACCACAAAGTATGATGCCCTGATGGGCTGAGCAATTTGCACTTAAAAAAAACAGCAGTCTCAGCACAAGGTCTCTCTGACCTTCCCATCACCGCCTCTTTTCTCTATCTTTCTCCCTTGAAGCATGGGGAGAAGATTTCTCTGAAGTTCCCCTTTCTACTTAAAAGGCTGGCTTTTCCAGCATACTAACTCTCAGGACAAAAAAGACTAGAGTTGACGTCACACCCAGAGCCCAGACAGACTTTGTTCCAGGCTACTGTCTGTTCTTCTGGATCATTCACCTTCCGTCCCTGCAAATTGCCTGCATCCCAACTTCCATCGTCCACATGAAGAAGCCATTTCAAGCTTCCAAATCTCACTGAGTCATCAGGTGCTTCCAGTCATGTCCCTGTGTGTAATAAATCTGAATGCTTTTTTCTCCTGTTAATCTATTGTCAGTTTGACTCAATTACTGGCCCTTCAGAGGATAGGCCCCCTTCGCCTCTACAAAGCTGTCATTAGTCCCATTGTATAAGCGAGGAGATGAGTACACAGAGAAGTGAGGTGCAAAAATCCAGCATCAAACTTAAGCAATCTGTCTCCAGAGGCTTTGTTCAAAGTTACTGTGCTGCTGTGTGCTTCCCCAGGAAGGGCAGGTTGTAGTGAAATGTCCTGAACACTGTAAAGAGGGGACACTACTCTGAGAGGCATGAACAAGTCACTGAGTAAGGGCAGGAAACTGATCAACTATGGAGAAAGCAACCACCACTGGGGAGGAGCCAAGCGAGAAGCAAAAATGAAAGATTACAGAGCCAGAGCAAGACACAGAACAGCCGCAATACTCCCTTGCACTATTATGCCTCCTGCCTGAGGATTTTGCAAACTCCACTGCTTATGATTAATTGACCTTTGCATCAACTAGATAAGTGGGGCGCCTCTGTTGCACAAAGAGCCCTCTGGGCACTTCTTAAAAGCCTGTGTCTCCATATTTAACGCGGACTCAAGGAGCCACACACTCTGGCCAATTCCAGCTCTATGGACCTCCACATCCTGCAAAGGATTTCTTCTTCGGAGTCAGAAGACGCTGCTAGCTCTGCCGTGGTGCTAACGGGGTGGCCTTAAGCTGATTCTTCATGTGCTTAAACCTCAGCAATGTCTTGTATAAACTGGGTTTGGGGAGAGGTGACAGCTAATAAAGCAGCAGTTAATCTGCCTCTTGCCTCCAGCAGCGAGTTGTGGCCACTGCACAGCTACGACACAGTCTGTGAAATGGATATGCACATGTGGAGAGTTTTCCTTCTGAGTTTAGCATTCTTCAGAGGTGGTGTGTGTAAACCATGGCTCTTATCAGTGGGACTGGACCAGTCAGTACAGAAAAAAACAATGTTATCTACGCCATGGCATTTCCCTCCCTTGGATCTCTGTTTACAAAGTCATAGGTATTGCAGTTCTCTCTAATGAGTCAACTCTGGAAGCTCTGCTCTCTTAATCGGTTAGAGGAATCTACTTGTTCAGGGCTCTGTTTACTCATTGCAGAAATACTCTCCTGCCCTAGCTCTCCCTTCACTTGGGCCCATGTCTTCTCCTATTTTTTGTGCTCTGCTAAACTCTACTTATGCAAACCTAGGTCTCCTTCCTTAGCTTCCCATTCCCAACAAGAGGGTTATATTTCTGCCCTTATAAAAACCTCCTGAATGGTTGAAAAAATTTTTTTACTTGGCCACTGTGACAGCAATGTGAGAGTTCGACTCAGTGGTTAATATATTGCCTTGGACACCTATATCCCTTACCGGAATGCCCAGCTCCAATCAAACTTCACTGCTAACCCTGGTAGCCCGCCAATCATGCCTCAAGTACTTGAGTTCCTGCTACCTATGTGGGAGATTTGGATGGTATTCTAGGTTGCCAGCTTCTGCCTGGTCTAGCCCTGGCAGGTGTGGGCACTCGGAGCAGTGAATCAACAGATGAAAGACCCCTCTTCCCGTCTTTCTTTCAAATACAACACAAATAAATAGAACTTTTGAAGAGACGGGACAGATAGATAAACATCTGAGAGTCCAGCCACCATGTGATTTTTGGACACTGCAGTTTAATTGACTTTTGTCATGGGCTAATTTGTGAATGAGCCATGCCTCATCCTTAAATATTATTGCTTATGCTGGTGTAGTTCCTGATGTAATGCAAGTTTCCTGTCTGAACAAAACCTCAAAACCCACTCATCATGGTCTTCTTATCTTGTGACTCATACAGAACTGACCAAAGTTTCACACAAATTAAGTAAGAGATAGTTGAAGCTTGTTTTAAATTATGGAGTGGGAATGACCCTGGGAAGTAAAAACTCTGGTGTGAGATTGCAAGAAACAAAAACAGGACTCATGAGTCAATTTGGATTTCAAATAAGTAATGGATAAACAGCCACTGTTGCGTGGGACAGTCTGACACTGCAATTATTTGTTGCTAACCAAAATTCAATTTCACTGGGCATCCTATGTTTTTGTCTGGCAGGTCTGACAATCTTACTCAGGAATCCAGTTCTGTCTCTCACAGCCCAAAGCCTTTAAATTCTACAAGCCTCAGAATCCTCACTGTAAAAGACTGAACGAGATGGACCTAAGGCTTCTTGTTGAGCCATCATCATGTTATTCTATGATTCAAACACTAATGAACTACCAGTATGATATTGGGCAAGTTATTTCCTCTCTTACTGGATCAAAGAAAGGATGATGGAGACAACATCATGGAATCATTGTATAAACAGAACTGGCTCATGCCTCTGTCATGGTGGAAAAAAACCACACATTGATTAAAAGGGTGGAAAAAGATTTTGTTTCGTAACTAGTAACATTAAGGGAAAGAACTGCCCTCCCTTACTATTTGCACAGAGGTAACCGAACATTTTAAAGGAAAAATGAGGGTGTAGGGAATGGGAAGAAATAGGGTTCAAGAAGATCGATGGAACTTAAACATTTCAAGGGGTTGATCAGTGTAACTGATAGCTCTGCCTGTTAGCTGGCAGTTATGCCAGTCAGGATTGTCCCCTCCCATAGAGAGTAGGAGACCCATCTCTTAACCTTTCTGATGATTACATTTCAAATGATTGGTTTTCAGATCCTTGAGAAAGACACTTACAGGTTTTAAGAAATCTGTGTGAGGTTGGCCCTCCATATCCATCAATTCCGTATTCATGGCTTTGAACAAATTAGGGTAAAAATATTTTTGAAAGAGGCCTGGCACAGTAGCCTAGCAGCCAAAGTCCTCTCCTTGCACTCACTGGGATCCCATATGGGCACAGGTTCTAATCCTGGCGGCCCTGCTTCCCTTTCAGCTTGTGGCGTGGGAAAGCAATTGAGGACAATCCAAAGTCTTGGGACCTTGCACCCGCATGGGAGACCCAGAGGAGGCTCCAGTCCCCTAGCTTTGGATTGGCTCAGCTCCAGTTTTTGTAGCTGTTTGGGGAGTAAACCATCAGACAGAAGATATTCCTCTCTGTCTCCCCTCCTCTCCGTATAGCTGCCTTTCCAATAAAAACAAATAAAACTTAAAACAAAAACATACTGTATGTGAAGAGAGCAGCCCATGGGAGCACTGGTTTAAAGTCCTGGCTTCTTCACTTCCTATGCAGCTCCCTGTTAATGTGCCTGGGAAAGCAGTATAGTGTTAGATGGCTCAAGTATTTGGGTCTGTCATCCACATGGGAAAACTGAATGTAGTTTTAGACTTATGACTTAAGCCTAGTCCAGCCCCAGCTGAAGGGACATTTGGGGAATAATTTCTCACTTACTCTCTCTTCTTTATTTCTCTCAAGCAGATAGAAGATCTTTTTCTATCTCTCTCTCCCTCTCTTGCTTTCTCTAATTTTTTATTTATTTATGTATTTATTTTTATCACAAAGTCAGATATACACAGAGGAGGAGAGACAGGGAGGAAGATCTTCCGTCCAAGGATTCACTCCCCAGGCGACCGCAACAGCTGGTGCTGTGCCTATCCAAAGCCAGGAACCAAGAATCTCTTCCAGGTCTCCCATGCGGGTGCAGGGTCCCAAGGCTTTGGGCCGTCCTCAGCTGCTTTCCCAGGTCATAAGCAGGGAGCTGGATGGGAAGTGGAGCTGCCAGGATTAGAACCTGTGCCCATATGGGATCCCAGCGCTTTCAAGGCGAGGACCTTAACCATTACGCTATTGTGTCGGGCCCATAAAACTAAGTATATGAGATGATATGCACAAGTTGTATAAAGTGTTTCTGCACCTACAGATTTTGCTAGCCATTGATCTTGTATCTGGTTCCTGAGGATGCCAAGGACCACTGTATCTCCCAAATGAACAGAGAAAGTATGTGCAATTGCGAGCTGTTTTCAGGAAATACTGCAGGTGCGGGAAGTCGTGAGCCTATCATCAGGTGCTGGTAGGAATGAACAGTAAATTCTTTTGACTGCTCCATGCTGTTTCTGACAGGAAATCGAAAGGACACTGGCAACTGCAAGGACACTACCTTGGGCTACCAGAAGCCATGATAGGATTGTTCTGGTCTCCGTGCAGAGGTGTGGGTGAACACTTAGGTGCTGAGAGTTCTTCAGACATGTCATGATTTTGTATATGCTATGTTCTCCTTTTCTTTATTTTTATATACTTTTTAAAAGATTTATTTATTTTTATTGGAAAGGCAGATATACAGACAGGAGAGAGACAGACAGGAAGATCTTCTGTCCGATGGTTCACTCCCCAAGTGGCCGCCACAGCCAGAACTGCGCTGATCCGAAGCCAGGAGCCAGGAACTTCCTTCCGGGTCTCCCATGCAGGTGCAGAGTCCTAAGGCTTTGGGCCGTCCTCAACTGCTTTCCTAGGCCACAAGCAGGGAGCAGGAAGGGAAGTGGGGCAGCCAGGATATGGAATGGCACCCATATGGGATCCTGGCACATTCAAGGCGAGAACTTTAGCTGCTAGGCCGCCATGCCAGGCCCGGGTTCTTCTTTTTTTGAATCTCAAATTCTTTACCTTCTTTACTCTACTTACTTATTCTCTGTCATGCAACCACTAGGTACTAAGTATCATCTCATTTTAATAATGTTTGTCATCTTTCCCCAGTGACCTACCTCAATAACATTAGAAATGTTTATACGTCCCTCCAAAACCGCCAGAGCAATATCCTATTGAACATTGTGTATAACATACTGGGCAGTGATTTATGGTCCATTACTTTTCTCTTCTGCCACCTGGATGTTCCTTGAGGAACCTTAAACTTTGTCGCTAGCAAATATTTAATGAGCAAATAATTAGCCGACGGGAACAAATCATAAATTATTGGTTATTTTCATGCCTTTCCCTTATCCACAAAGATCTTTGGTTTGGCTCAGCAGAGTGACTCTTGGGGATGCACACACTAAAAAGCATAAATGAGAAAACTTTGGAAAATCCATCTAAGCTTTCATCTCTTCATCTGTCAAACAGGCACAATGTTATCTAATGCACAGGCAGCTTTAATGCTAAAATGAGGGAACAGTCATAAAGGTTGAAGGACCATGTTACACACTGACAAAGTTTTGGGTTTCCTTCTATATTCTTTATGATTTCCAGTCTCTGAAAGAAGTCACTTTCAAATCAGTCCAACAAAAGAGCACAGAATAATGTCTAAAATGATCTCCAAGTTTTACTCGTCAGAAAATATGACAGTGGCCATCTCACACTCTTAGAAGCACTTCAAACAACTACTTTCATTTTCTTTTCACACCTCACAATTAGAGTTCCTTTTTACTATCCACCTCCTCCTCGAAGACACCTCTGTCAACATCCTCCAGGTGGGAGAATGTCTCTTCCGTCACCGATCTGTCATTGAGTTCCATAGAATCTACCTACCGAATTCCCTTTTTCTCCAGATGTCTTCTTTATTCCCAATATTTTCTCTCTTTGATTTTACCTGGAGAGGGCATGGCAAAGACCAGTTCTCCTGAAAGAACAGGAGACGTTTTGCAGAAGACTAGCTAGCAAAGGACAATATGCCTTTTGTCAAATAAGGGGGAGGCTGGATGAGAGCATCTTGGTTTGGATCAGTGCTTTCCTCTGTGATGTTTGTCAAGGGACAGATGGAAAGTTGGTAACACAATATGAGAGAAAAAAATTCAGATCACTTTCTCAAGACTTTGGCCATCCAAGTTTGGAGCAGATCTCCTTCTATCCGATTGGTTGATCACAGCCAGATGATCAGGTCACAGGTGATTTGTGATATGATCAGCATCTTGTCCAGGACCTCCATGTCCCCCAGTGAGCAGAACAGGTGTTCTCCCAAAAGATCCCTGTCCACTCTGGTCTGCCACATCATAAACTCCTTCTTAAAGATACAAGTCATGTCCGTGCAAATGTGTGTCTTTAGTTTTGCACACAAAACTGTCACATCCTACCATACAGACTTTTAATTTTCTTCTATTCCCATAATGCTTTTCTCTGAGTTGAATCTAGTTACCACTTTCCTCCAAACATAATTGTAATTGCTTCTCAGAGATATCAGACAGAACTCATCACAAACAGTGTGGCAGGTGTGTTTACACGATTGCTCAAAGCTGTTGTGTTTTATTTTTATTTGAAAGGCAGAGTTATAGAAAAAGGGAAGCCAGAGTGATCTCCTGTTGGCCGGTTAACTTCCCGAATGGATACAATGGCCAGAGCTGGGCCTAGATGACCTGTGGAGGGCCTTTCAGGTAAACAGAATCATACCACAGGCGGTGCTTCCGACCAGCTTCTTTTATCTAGTAGTGTTTTCAAGACATGCTATGTATGGGTAACGAACTTCCCTCTTTTAAAAATGTTTTTATTTGCTAGTGAGTGAGCAAAACTCCCAATAGCTGGTTCATAGCCCAAATTCTCAAAAACCAGGGCTGGTTTGTAGCTTGAAGCCAGGTGCTGAAAACTGGGATCCATATCTCCCAGGAGGGAGGCAGAAACCTGTAACAGGAGTCATCCCTGATGCCTCCAGGGTGACTGCCGGCAGGAGGCCGGAAACAGGACCGCGTGCGGGGGAGAGAACCCAGGCACCCCAAGGCAGCGTCCTGGTGCCTTCACCACAGAGCACCCTCTCCCTCCCTCTTTGCACAGATGTTTTTAAAAGGTGGTTGGGTGTTCACCGCAAAGCTAAGAGGAAAGTGCAGAGACCGCCTGAGTAGCCCCAGTGTTTTGTAAGCACAGCGCCCCACCTTATCAACACCTCTGAGGGTAGTGTAATTGCTGTAGTGGAGCATGGTCGTTTTTCCAGCTTCCATGTTATGGTGTTTCAACGTGATTAATTTTAACTGGATTAGTTACTTCCTCCGTTCCCTTTCTCATAGATCATTTCAGCCCAGGAGCCTGGCTAAGCTGAACAGTAATGGAATTTCAGTTATGCTCATTTTCCTGACATAATGTGTGTGTGTGTGGCGGGGGGGGGGGCGGAATAAAGAAGTTTGGGTGTAAAATAAAACAAACAAAAAAGAAGTTTGAGTGTGTGTTTAAAAAGACGTGCACCACTTTAAAACTCAAGGGGCCGTCTGGTGTCCTGAAAGGAGGTGGGTCTTTAATAAGAGAAGAAGTTAGGTAGGAATCCCAACTTGGCTCTTAGGAAGCTTCTTAACCTTCAAGGTTTCAGCCGGTTTGTGAAATGAGGCGGCCAATGCTTATCTGAGGGAGTTCTTGGGAAGATTAATGAAACAGCTCCGGAAAGCACCCTTCTAGGTCCTGGCCCCTGGGGTTAAAGGGAAAGGAAACTAGAATTCAGCAGAAGAATCCCCCAGCATTCCGCTGCTGCCCTGCTAGGAGAGCAAACACTCCCAACAGACCGGCCCTGAGCGTCTCCAGTTGGAGGGGCGTGGCCGGGAGGGGAGCATATTTAAACGAAACGAATGACGACAGCAAGACCAAGCTCACTCATCATCAACCTCCCCTCCAGTGACTCCTCCGCTTTTAGGGGGTCTAGAGACAGGACCCTGACTCAAGTTGCTTTTCTGGTTTTATGTGAAAGATACTTGGACGAAAAAAAAAATTGGGGGGTAAAGTAAAAGGTCCCCTGTGGAGAGCTCCTCCTGGGTTTTCACTGAATCCGAGGCGGACCACGCTCCAGAAATATCAACTCCCTCCTACTCAGAGTCAGTGGGAGCCTCCGCTGGAGGTAACCCCTCCAAATGACAAAGGCACGTGCGCGGAAGGACGGAGTGACAGAACCGGAGCTGGAACTCGCTCTGGCCTGCCGCTCTCTCCCCTTCACGATCCCCCTCAGGATCCCCGGCCCACCTGGCCGCCCTCGGCGCGCCCCACCCCTTCCCAGCGCTCCGCCCCTCCGCCCGGCGAGGCAGGGATGAATGGCAGCGTCCCGCCGCGCCGCTCCCGGCGCCGATTGGCAGCCCCGCGCCGTGACGCGCCGCCGGCCGCGGGCGCACGCAGGCTGGCCGAGCGCGGAGCCGGGGGCGGAGTGGGGTGGAGCGGGGCTCCGGGGCGGGGCGCGGGGCCCCGGGGGCGGAGGAGCCGGGGAGGCGGGAGGCTCCGGGGCCGTTTAAGCGGCCTGCCTCCCTCCCGCCCCCAAGCCACCCGGTCTGGCCCCGGTCGTGTCTCGACCACCACTCTCCCCCACCCGGCCTGGCCCACTCCGGCCTTGCGCAGTTGAGGGCTCTGCCTGGCACACAGGCGGCCTCCAGAGCAGCTGAAGCCCATGAGGGCCGCGCGCCCGGCCGCCGCTGCTGCTGCTGCTGACGAGACGGAGCTCCCTGTCCCGGAGGAGGAGCGGAGGATCAATGCGGTTCAACAATCGATTCCAGCGGTGAGATGGACGGCACCCCCCCCCCACTCCCTCGCCCTGCGCTCGGTGCCGGGAGCTCGTCTCCGGATCTCGCCACTTCGCGCGTGGGCCCTGGCTCCATCCCCCCGCCTTGGCCCGGGACCAGCTCCTGGGGTGATTCCCTCCCTTTCTTGGATGGCTGAAGCTCGTGCCTGACCTGGGTCCCCCGCTTCCCGATCTGCGTGCCGTGGACACACTTGCACACTCGGGACCTCGGTTCCCGGAGCATGTCCTCCTTCCTGGGGATCTCCCTGCTCATCGGCGTCACCCTCCTGCACCCCTTTCCAGGCGGGACCCCAGCCAACCCTGAGGAGCAGGACTGCAGCCTCAGGGGTGTCCTCCCACTGTAGCCTTGGCCTCCATCCCTGGATTCGCCGGGTGGGGTCTCTCCGTGCGCGAGGAACAAGGGTAGCTGCTGCGCTGTTGTGGAGGGCTTGGTTGTGTAGCTGAGGCGGGGAGGGGATTCTGGACTGTTGAGATGCTTTGTCTGTGAAACCGGGAAACTGAGGCTGGACGTGTCAGCTTAGCCTTGCCAGACATGGGGCGGGGGGAGGGGGGGTGTCCCTTGTGCGTCCTGGGGCTTAAAAGAGGCCCCGGGCCGGTGCTGTTTTTGTGCTTTGCCAGAGGGCTAGTGAGCCCTGGAGTGGTGAGACCTGCTGTTGAGGCGCCCTTGTTAGGAAACCAGGGGCAGGCGACCGGAAGAACAGTTCACTGGAGTGAGAGCTGGGGGGTAACGCAGGACTCCAGGTACCATGGTCTTACCCATCGGGCTGTGGACCGAGGTGGTCAGGCCCCCTGGTTGTCAGGGGAAGCTCTGGCTTTTGTTATTTAAGTGGGTGAAAGTTCACCTCTCCAGCGTTTGCCTTAATTCTCCATCCCTTTGTTCCTGGGTCAGCCTTCCATTGGCCAGACCATCACCCACTTAGTACCACCTAGTGACTTGGGACGGCTGATGGCAGAGGGGTGTGGAATGCATAAACATTTTTAAGGAGGTTATTGTTGAATTGTTAGGCACTGCTTTTTAAAGTGCACATTTCTTTTCTTTGTATTTTCTTTACAATTTCTATTGCCTGCTACCTACTCCATCCATTTTGCTTCTATCATTCCATCCCTAGTCCCCAAAGGGTTAGGGCCCAAAAATGCACGGGAAGAAGGGTGGTGGGCTGCGCGTGAAATCAGCTGGAAGGCGTGGGTTGACTTGTGCCTACTGCTCATCCGCTCAGGGGTTGAGGCCTTGGCGCTGGTTCCCCCATGGAAACTAACCAGTAGGGCTTTTAGGATCAAAAGGAACTCAGGGGTCCTGGCTTTAGAGCCTGATGGGCAGGAGGGAAGGCTGGAGGAGCCTCTGGAGAGAACCTGACCCAGGACGCGAGTACAGGCATTGTACAGGCGGGAGCCCCGCAGCTTTGTGCGTGTGGTTTGTTTGATTTGGTTTTACTTTTCTGCTCATCTGGGCGCTTCCTGTTTTCAGAGAACTGTGACCACAGTCTGTGAAATTACCCCTTCCTTTCTCTATTTGAATAAGAGTTTGTTTCTTTCCAGTCTCTTTGAATTCTTCTCTAAAAAAAAAAACCCTGTTCTATTTGCTACGCAAGCACCAAAAGTGTTAAAAATGAACAACAAAAAAACCCCCAAACACTTGATTTAGGATCCTAGCTTTTTAGCCGACTGAACTATGTTCTTCTGATGGAACACTAGTCTTGTAACCACTACTACAATGTCATTTTGGGACTTTTTGGACATGTTTAAAAAGTGGAGCCCTTTCCTTTTGGTGGGACACAGGCTAAGCCCTGTTCTCCGAGGATACGGAGTAGTTTCTTTCTTGATAACACTTAGTTCTAATTTTGTTTAAACATTTGAGTGATACCACGGTTGCCCATTTCTACATCGGAGGGCGTGTTGGAAAGGATTTCTGAATGTGCATTTCAACTTGGAAAGAACGTCTGCCAATAAAAAGCAATATACCAAGGAAGTCTGATTTTCGAGACTCATGGGTTAAAATGTTGAGAGTACAATGCTGCCCCTTTTAAAGCTATGCCCATTCTAAGTTTTGCTGAGCATGTAACATAGCCTTACACAGCAACTAGAAGAGAGGAGGAGGGGTTAATTCGGGGGCATTTGATTGCAGTAAGAACACTGTCTTACCTTTGTTGCTGCGTCTACATGATAAGACATCCTGAACATCTTGCTGCCTCATTCAGAACGGAAGCCTGGTGGTTACTGCATCTTTGCACTGCTGAAGTTTGTAGAAGGGCTCCGGGGGAACGACCCACCTAGTCACGGCGTCTGGGAAACTTCCGGCTGTGAGAAATTCCACTGGGACTCAGAGTACGGTTCCTTTTTGTTGCCTTCTTTCTTTCGGACTTGGGTCTCCAGACACCTAGACATCAACAACACAAATAAATAAAGGTGTCTGTTTCATACTTGGTCTGGTAGAGCAGATAGATCCAGGGAAAAGGAGTTTCCACAGAGTCATACTACTAGGAAGGGTAGATTCAGGAGTTCGATTTTCTGTCTCCACCACCCCTGCTGCTAGGTCATCTCTCCATCTTCTGCCCATATCACTACATCTTTGTGTACAGCATTGATATCATGTCTTCGTCTTCCTGTACCAAATTTTTCAACTGAAAATACTTTTTTTTCTCCACATTAGCCTTATGACCATTAGCTTCATAATTTGAGTATGTGGAAATGTATCTTATTCTAAAATATTAAGAAGTCTTCCATGGATGCAGATACTTCTGCATGTTTGCAAAGCATTCAGTCATAGGCAGGAGGTAGTTTTCTTGCTTTATTTAGTCATCAGCAGTAGCATTAGACACTGTTCTGAACAAACACCACGCTCGGTTCCAAAGGGGAGCTGTTATCAGGTATCATGCACAGGGTTCACTTCATGTGGCTCCATCAAGTGATGCTGGGGGATCCTGTAACATTTATGGTGTAGGTCTTTGAGTTTTTATGAGATTCTGAGTTTGTCTAGCTATAAGACTGTCCATCTCTTTGACACAGAGAAAACCTCTGGATTCCCAGTAAATCCAAAAGACTATGGGATATTTTCCCATTGAGACAAAGTTGTCAGCAGTAGCAAGACTATCTGTTCATTCACTCAGAAACTAGTAAGCTTAGGCAGTAAACTGAATGTTGTGCAGTAGTGAATAAGACATCTGTGGAATTCACATTATGGTACGAAATTAAAAAGCAAGTTCTTTAAAATATGTGCTGAGTACAATGAGGGCTCCAGTTGTGTGGGAAGGACTGAAGTGTTTCTCGTCATGGGATGGCTAGGAAATCTGAGCAGGTGATGACTGTAGCATGAGAAGCAAGCTGAACATTCTAGAGAAGAAAGTCCTAGGCAGAAGTAAACAGCAAGTATGCGGAGGCAACAAAACCTTGGTGTGTGTGTGCGCGTGCGCGTGTGCATGCTTTAATTTCAATGAACATTTATTTGAATGGCAGAGAGAGAAACAAAGAGATTCCATCCACTGGTTCATTCCCCCATATACCTGCAACAACCAGGGCTGGGCCAGGCCAAAGCTAGGAATTTGGAACTCCATCTAGGGCTCCTCATGGGCAAGTAGGGACCCAGTTGTTTGGGCCACCACCTGCTCCCCCTGGGTGTGCATTAACAGGAAACTAGAATCTGAAGTAGAGCTGGATCTCAAATCCAGACTCTGTCGTGTGTTAACTGCTGGACCAAGCTCCTGCTCTGTTGGGTAATGTTTAAGAAGCAGAACAGAGCCGTCGTACCTCAAGAGCAGGGTGAAATGGAGATAGCAATCTGAGGCCAGAAGAGTAGTGGTGGTCAGACCACATGGAGCTTGCATGTTGCACTATTACTTCCAGAAGCCAGACAGGTTGTAAATGCGGGATGGAGTATGTGTGAGATTATTATGGCTGCCATATAGAGACAAGTCTGTGGGGAGAGGCAGTTAAGAGACATTTTGCAGACTTGAGATGTTGGGGTCTTGATTCAGGGGGTGGAGCCGCAGCACTGTTAGAGGGGTGGGCTGATGGGGAATATGATTCTAAGTTAGTGTTGACAGCACCTGCCCCTGGAGAGTGAGGAGCATCTAAAGAATCAAGCCGCATCTGTGGGATTTGGGGCTACCCCTCTCAGGTCCCCTGGTGAGTTGCAGATCCACTTTCAGAGGTTGCAGTACTTGGGACTGAATTTCAGGTGTGCTAAGGAGTTTCTCATTGTCAGTCTGCCGTTTTGGAAAACTCTTTAGTTTTGAAATTGAGGGAGGGGGTTGCCACATAAGGGCACTGGGCTTTGGGGCAGGCAATGAAGTGTTGAAAGGCAAGAGATGAATGAACTAACGGCTTACCTCATTCCTTTACTAACAGTAGTTCCCATTCCTAGAACCAGATCACTTCTCAGGCCCTCTTAGGTACTGATGACTCTGCTTGGGAATTTGGTCACCCTGAAGGCGAATCCACCTTAAAGAATTTTCCCGTAAAGGGACACACTTTTTCATACCACTTGAACCTTTCCATTCTCTCTGGGAGGAAGAGATTAGACTCAGTGCATTTATTTGCAGTTTATGCCTGCTTTTCAGTTTTGGTCTGGAGTGATTTCTTGAAGAGGCTGTGGAGAAGGCTTGATTGCCTCCTGGCAGGTCAGAAATGGGAAATTGTATTGTATGTATTTTCCCAGCAGAGCAGTTGTACTGTGTGTCCCACTGAACTCCAGAGAGTCAAGTGCTCCCAGGGTGGTTGTTCTTTCCTGTCCCTCCTCGCCCAGCTCTTGGCTGGCTGTCAGCAGGGACTGCCTTCCATTGTCAGCAGGTATTGTTTTTGACCTCAGTTTTTCCAGGTGGGCAGGGACAAAGCTGTGGCCATCCTGGCCATCCTGGCTTACTTGCTTTGAGAAAATGTGGAAGTCTATCCCTGTTGCTGTGTAATGGCCTATTTTTAGATGAGGCTGCCAGAGCCATAAACTGCTATTTTAGTCGGCAGCCTGGTGGTGGGTAGACAAATCTGACTTGCTGCGCCCCGCATGGAGGACTCTGTTTATTCTAGCCTCATCCATCCTGACGGCTCGCTTGTGACACTCTGAAATTCCTAATAGCTTATGCTGCTTACAGGTCTGTTGTTAGGGATCAGGTTAATGATGTGATAGATTCCTCATTGCTTGGGACACTTTGTTTTAAAAGCATCCTTCCCCAGAGGGTAATTATTTTCCTTCTCACTAATAAAGGCTGTTTAGCAGCACTCTTGTCCATAAGGAAATTAATAAAATTGCTTACTGGATTGTCAAGGGAAAGAAAGATGATGGTGGAAATTACTTACCTGTGTGTGAGAATAGCTTGACTTGTATGTGAGAATAGCTTGGTTAAATTCCGAAGCTGCTAGCTATTTCTTGTCAATAGTTTTCAAACTTTCTGGTAGATTACACTCACTCAGGATGTGTTTCACACACTAACTATCTGACCCATTGTACTGAGTGTAATGGCTTTAGTGTCCCAGATTCATCCCATTGTAGCTTGTCCACCTGGGATAGCAGAGACTGACACATTTTATTTTCTTTGACTAAAGGATAGTAAGACTTTGTAAGCTCTGGAAGGTGGTATTGGCTCGTGAGCCAGGTGCTGTTTAGAATAAATGTGGTTGTACATTTCAGCTAGTTTTTGGCATAACTGTTCTTCCACTTGGTTTAGCCCTCTGCCATTTTTCATCGTGTGAATACATAATGTATGAAGAGTCAGGATGTAGTTAATGTCCGTCCTCCACAAAGCCGCCCTAGCGGAAGGATCACTGATTGTGTCTAGCCAGTTGAGATCTTGCAGACTGCGGGCAGAGAAGCACCGCCTGCCCTCTTAAACCTGACTTCAACTCCCCCATTGTTCCTCTGCATCTGCTTCCCCACTCTTTTATCCTGACAGCTGTCTTTTCTCCTCCTGGGCACAGGCAAACCCAGAGTCCCTCGTGAACTATGGAGTGGGTGCTGGCTAAGTTGGGGGCAGTCCTTACTCGGCCACCGAATTACAAAAGTGCTGTGGTTTCGCTAGGTCCTGTGATACACTTTTCACCTACTGTTGATTGTCACCAGTTGCCCCAAGGGAAATACGAAAAATGGGCACATGTCTATATGTGTAATAGGTTCTGTGTATACACGGATTTAATACTGGAGTATCAAGTACTGGTCATGGGTTTGAATTTTGAAGAAAACTTTTTTAGTTAAGGGAGAATGAAAGCAAAAATCTACCTTGTGTTTTAGGTGGTCTAAAGGTAGCCAGGTATCATGGAAGCTTTTGGTGTTGGAACAAGCAGTACAGTATAGGGAATCCAGCTGAATAGGCCTTAAAGTTGTGGTCGGAAAGGTTTACGGATCTGCAAATATAGCTTTATAATTTTTGAGAGACAAAAATGTAGTGTATATCATTTAAGAAAATCTCCTCTTTCTGTTTTTACGATCTGGTTGTCACTTTTTGGTTGTTTTTAGGTATAGGGGTTGCCAGATGCAAGACTGGGGTATGGTTTCTGTTTGCTTTTGGATGGTAGAGGGTTTTCCTGTTGAATAAACTGAAAGAATAATAAACTGAGTCATTTGCTCTAGAATCACGGCTATTGGTCCAGTTACAGCTGTTTTGTACCTTACACTTTATTCCTGTAACTAGGTTTTTCCACCAATAACCACTTTATTTAGAATAGATGAGATAATCATGGGCAGGTTTCCCCTGCTGTTCTGATGTCTTCTGGTTTCAACAGGTACATGAACCATCGAGCCCCAGCCAATGGCCGCTATAAACCAACTTGTTATGAACATGCTGCTAACTGCTACACACATGCAGTGAGTATGAATTTTACACTCAACAGATTTTCATCATTTATCCATTTTTCATCATTTTCTTAGTAATGTCCTATAATTGGCATTTTTTTATGTCCCTATAAATTTGGGTTGGATACTCAGCTACCCAACTTATCTTTAGGAATGACATTTGTTTAGAATGGGTCTTTTCTAACTGTGTCACAATTAAGAAATATGTATACAAATTGAAGTTAAGGAAAAATTAAGAACAGTCAAGAACAGAAAATGTAGTTTTAAAAATCATATTGCAGATTTCTGGATTTCAGAGACCTGTAAAATTTCCAAAACCAGTATAATATTTCTGCTGTCATTATTTCATTAAAAAGAGGACAGTTGACTATGAAAAAAGTAGAAAAGATATGATCTCAAAAAACTTTCAAGTAAAATAAATTATTTTAAGCTAAATAAAAAAATTTTTAATAAAATCTTACTTTTTTGCCATGATTACTGCTGTTTTTCTCTGAGCCAGTGAAAACTTGACGTGAAAATTCATGCCAGTGTCATACAGGAAACTTAATGTTCTGTTGCAAGAGGGCAAAACCAGGTGTTAGAAACAAAAAAGAAAGATAAGGAATTTGCAACGGTTTACATTGGTAGCCAAGAATGCTTATTCTGATATTTAATGTAGTACTTTATTTCTTGTGGGAATGTCTTTTTATAAGATGTTTCCTAGTTTTAATTATTTTCTTATAACTAGGTACTTGGCATTCATGTCTATATGAGAGACAGTATGGAAAGCACAATTCCCAGTCACAATCCAGTCGCTTTTAACATGTTTTGAATAGGAAAGTCCTGGGTGTGCGTCACTGTTACTGATTTCAAAGGTGCTGCTGCAAATGAAATAGCCCAAAGCCTCACCCTGTAAACAGCTGTAAACAGCTTTCACATTGAGCGGCTGAACACACTCGGGACATTTGACTTGAACAATGCATTTTTGTTTGTTTGGTATTATATGCATCACAATTCCTATTGATTTGGTTCATTCAGTTACCTTGGTCAAAATAATTGGAATTTCAGTAGCTCATGGGGCAGAACCTCTTGGGAAAGACTGGTGTTTGAGTAGTTTAAGTGTCTTCTCTAAATCAGATCAAATTGGGATAAAGAACATCTGTTTTGCAACAGTTGAGTAATGTTGCCTCCTTGGCTGGCTGTTCGTATCCCATTGGTTGGCGCAGCTCCTGGGCTCTGAACCGTGGTACCTGCTCTCAATGCAGCAGCTAATGACTGCTTTGGCTGTCATTATCCAAGGCAGACAGCTCTGTGTGTGTGTGTGTGTGTGTGTGTGTGTGTGTGTGTGTGTGTGTGTGTGTGTGTGTGTGTGTGTAGTCTTTTAAAAAATTTTTTTTTTAATTGTTCCTTGTAAATTTCTGTACTTCTAGCAAACGTTTCAATCCCTTCACAGCCGGGATCTTTATTTCTCCTTTCCCTTCCTCAGTTCCTCATTGTTCCGGCCATTGTGGGCAGTGCCCTCCTGCATCGGCTGTCGGACGACTGCTGGGAAAAGATAACCGCATGGATTTATGGCATGGGCCTCTGCGCCCTCTTCATTGTTTCTACAGTATTTCACATTGTGTCATGGAAAAAGAGCCACCTAAGGTACACAGCTTAGCATGCTGTTTCAACCAGAGTCTGCGTGTGTGTGTGTGTGTGTGTGTTAGCAAAGTTATAGTTAGGAACACCAAGAGTAGCCATGTTCCTGCCTTGTAGACTAATGCTATCCAAAAAGTAAGACATCTGCTTTGGACCGGACTGAGTTTGGGAGCCCCAGCTGGCTCCCTCTTTGTTACATAACCATGAATATTAGCTGACAGCTTGAAATCTTAAGAGCTCTTTTCTAGTGATATCAAGTACTCTGTGAAGCTATTTTAAACAGCAGCGGTTATTCATGAACCTTGAGTTGGCATTTGAGCTTTGAGTTCTAATCCTACTGTTAAACTTGGGCAAGTCACTTGTCCTCATGCAGTCTCACTTTCATTTCTAAAATGAGAATAATTAATGCCTCACGCACAGGGTTACTGTGATAGGTGAATGAGATCATCTAAATGAGAATGATCTGAAAATTACATAAGAGGGGCAGGTTTCTAGACGAGCAGATAAGACGACGTGCCTTCTCTACTCGAGTACCTGAATTCTGTTCCCTGGTACAGCTCCTGACTCTGGCTCTGTGCTGATGAACACTCGGGGGTGGCAGGTGGAGGCAGCAGGAATGGCTCAGGTATCTGGGTGTCTGTCTCCCCTTTAAGGGACCAGGATTGCATTTCTGACTCCCAGTTTTGGCCCTGCTAGACTCAGCTGTTGTAAGCATTTGGGGAGGGAACCAGCACACACTCTCTAATAGATTAATAAATTAAAAAGAAGAAGATCATTACAGAAGACTTGGACGACTCTGTGTTGTAAGGGGGATGCAATTCACTTTGATTTTATGGTTTTGTGAAGTTACACCTTCAGAATGAAGTCCTGTGTGTATTATGCAAAGTTCACATTGTTTGTTCTCATTACCTGTTAGGCATTTCCAAATATACTGTGGCCCTTGGCCTCCAAAGAAGACATGAAAATCCCTCTGAGGGAAGGGTTAATTTGGGAGACAGCAACGTGAGCTGCAGGACACTGTGTAGACAGAAACAGGCTGCTTGTGAAATTGATGCTGCAATAATTTCATAGATTAAACCCAAAGGGGCAGTGTTTATTTTTAAAAGGGGAGGATTTAGAGCAGACTGAGTGATTTAAATGAATAATTGAATATACCTTTTGACTTGATAGACTGTAAACAAACCTCAAAACTATTCAAGCAATCTAATATTAAAAAGACATCTTCATTTAGGAGCGGGAGTGGATCTGCGAGGTGGTTTCTTGGTTTCTTGACATGTTGCTCTGCAGAATTTCAGAGCTCCAAGGAGCCTGAGAGAACACCTCTCTGTACCGCTTTTCTCTCGGGGAACCTGACGCTCAGAGAAGTAGTCTGACTTGGCTGAGTGAGTGAGAACAGCAGAAGGGAGCATCCCTGCAACTCGGACTCCCCGCTTCGTGTGGTTGTGGTCATACTCTTTCCAGAATTGCACAGATGTCTGTATTCTGCTCCTCCTTCCTATAAGATCACAGTACCCTGGGCTCAACACGAAACCGCAGCATTGAGTCGTCAGGGTGCCCTGGGGGACACACTCAGAAGAGCCTCTCTGGTCCTGGGGCTGCTCCCTAAGACATTGCTGCCCAGCCCAGAGGCCAGACTGGAGGCAGAGCACTTTATTACCTTCCTGGCACAGTCCTGTGCTGTGGTTGCCTCAGCCGACTTGGTTTTGACATCTCGAGTTCAGAATCAATAGAGTTGTATGTAGATGCCTACTTTGGCGTTCACTGTCTCCCTGCCAAGGGCTGCAGAGGAAGGGAAAACTACAATTGGGCTCTTGAACCTGGACATGGTGCTGCTGTAAGCCTAAGCCATATGCAGGTTTTTGCTCTACATTAAACTTCTAAAATATTCAGATAAAACCTTAATTTAAGTAAAAGGCAGATGGGCATTTGCATCTGTTGAGTATGTGTTAGGTGTTACGATGTGCTAGTTACCGTTCTAAATATGTGACGTGCCTTATCACATCTAATGCTCACACATACTGTAGGAGAGATGTTTCCGCTTGCCTGGAAGGAAGGTGAGAGTCAGAGGTGGGGGAGAGATCTTGAATATATTCTAGCTCTGTCTGTCGGCTCCAGCAGCATGTCACAGTCTAGAAAGCAGAATTAGAAAGGCCCCGAACCTTGGGAGGGACGTCACCCAAGGGGCGTAACAGAAAACATCCTCCCCGTCCTAATACTTCTAGTCCTTCTAAAGAACATCTTCTGGGCTTCTTGGACTCCACAGGGGAGTCTAAATGCTGTCAGATTTGAAAAGTGTTAAGTCCAGTGTTTGTGACTTTGCCCCTCAACTTCCATTGCGACAAGGGATAATGTGGCTTTTGACTAGCAGACTAAAATCGTTCTCTCACAAGTGCATTTTTCACGTATTAATTCACACAAGCCCTCATCAGTCTCCTGCCATCAGCACTGTATGCAGTGAGGGAGAAATGACTTCTAGCACTCCACTAGACTACTCATGTTTTCTAGGGACGCTGAAAATTAGGAGTCAAGACAGTGCTGCTGCGAGTTTGCACATTTTTCTCTTAGATGTTATTTTTCTTTTGAAATGATACAATAAAATTGGGCTGCTAGGGTGATGTCTATGGGGTGATGGTCTTGATACATGTGTACTTTTTCATTTTCAAATCAGGGTGCCATCTACGGCCATACCACCCTGAACGCGCCCGATCTCGTCTACTCAGGGTACCATACTATGTCTTTGAATATTTATGATTTTTTTTTCCTGGTGAAAATATTCAAAATCCTCTCTTCTACTTTTCCCCCTCCAATTCATTTTCAGGATGTTATTCTTCTGTAGTCACCTTGCTATACAATATTTGTACTTAAAAATCTTGTTTCATTTATTTGTTTTGAAAAGCAAGAGGGCTTCTATGTGCTGGTAACACTCCCTAAATTCCTCCAGTGGCTGGGGCTAGGCCAGGCAAAATTCTGGAGTCAGGGATCCAATATTGGTCTTCCCCCTGGGTGACAAGAGCTGTGTGAACCATCACTGGTGTGTCCCAAGCAGTACATCGGGCAGGAAACTGGGATCAACAGCTCCAGTGTGTGGTGCAGGCATGCAACCAGCATCTTACATGGTCCCCCAAATCCCTGCTCCTGTTTGTACTTGTAAGTCACCTCACTGGAGGGCATATTCTGTGTAATCCATTTTCTGAACAGATCTCAGTGAGCAACATCTTTGCACATGCACTTCCTGACTTTTCAGTATGGGGAAGAGTAAGCTCCTTGGCATTCGGGACGGCTCTCCTGCCGCAAGTGCAGCTTTCTTTGCTTTTGTCACTGACTTTAATACCATGTGCTGTCTTAGGGACCCATGGACGTGAAGTAGAAACCTCTGAAGACATTCTACATAGAGACAGGAAAATGTAACTTACCCTGTGATAGGCACGAGAGGGTGGTAGTCTGCCCTGAAGGAATTTCCATTCTTGTTAGATAGGATCTAAAGGAAATGAAAAATGTCAGAAAACACAGATTTTTGTGTGTTTTAGCCACTTTACATCTTTATGGAGAAGCTCTGCTCCTGTGTGTCATGATTGGTAAGAATATATTGTGGCTGCAAAGTAAAATATAAATGTTTCATTTGTAGATTCATATATATATATATATATATTTTATTAAAAGCTGTGTGACTTTGAAGGCCAAGGTATAAATGCCTTGAGAAATGAGAATAAGGATGGGAGTGACATCCCTGCTTGCAGTCTGAGTTGTTCTGCATTATGTGTCTTACCCATTGTTTGTTTGTCCCTCCTCCCACCAGGACAGTGGAGCACTGCTTCCACATGTGTGACAGAATGGTCATCTATTTCTTCATTGCTGCTTCTTATGCTCCATGGTAAGCTACAGTCTTTGTTCTTTTAATAGGAAGTCTTCATCCCTGCTGTCCCAGCCCTCATCCCTCATCCCTCATGGGTATGCCTTACCCTCTCCACTCAAGATGAACACACGTGCATTTTGTTTTTGCAGTACGGTGTCCTTGAGCCGTAGATCTGCAGGGGTGAATTCGGCTGTGGTGCCGCATAGCACTGGGTTGTTCCACAGGAAGTGCTGTGAACTTTTGGGTCGATGATGTGCTCACTTCTAAAATATGCGACCTTTGTCCTCCATATACCGTGGCTGCTGTTCACAGTACTTTGAATTGAGTTGTTCATGTGGAAATGCCGTAAAGACTGCAAGAGAAAAAGCAAGCTACTTTCAAAATACTTATTATTCTTTCAGTTTTCTTGATCTTACTGCCCCTTTGGTGCAGGTTAAAACTTTGTTTCTAAACCCATTACCAAAGAGACTGGCTTTCCTCTCTTAAGACATGATCCAATTCTAAATACTCAAACTCATGTTCAGTCATTGGCAACTGCAGCCATGAGGAACGGCAGGCCTCTAGATTTCTATCAACATAGGTTCCGTAACTCAAAAGAGATGTAATTATCTGCTGGAGTAACAAGTGTTCCCTCTCCCCAGCACCTCTTACTAAATTAGAGGTCTGCTTCCTATCAGAGCAAGAATTCTTAGACTTTTGTGAAATACACCTCAATTTCACGGAAGGAAGGAAGGGAGAAAATGTTGTGATGAGAGCTGACGTGACCAATAGCAGAGCATGTGGTTTGTTTACATGTTGTCTTGGACCTGCCCTTAGTGCCTTTCACATTCGCTGCAACTGATTTGGCAGCTGCAGCATTTTTTTCTCATTTATAGTCCATGATAGTAAGTGTCAGTGAATTTTTAGCGTTGTAAAATTCAGACATTACAGCAGTTCATTTTAAAATTCTTTACACATCTATTTTAGGTGGCGTGTGGTGTGGTATATTTTATGGGGTATAGTGTGACATTTCCGTAGTGTATCTAACATGTCAGAATCAGTTTAGACGAATTGGCAAATTCAAAACCTCAGGTGTCGATCCTTTCTTGGTGGTAGGACTCCTTACTGGATGTTTGGAAACACAGTTGGCTGAGGTCAGGCCATAGTTACCCACTGTGCTTTGGACGGGAGAAGTCTCCTTCTACCCACTTGCAAACTTGTCCCCCCTGGTAGCCACCCTCTCTCCATCCCTTCCTGAATTCTGACAGAATGTCGTTCGTAACGTATGATGGGAAAATTCTCGTGTTCTCTTTTGGCAGAGTTGAAAATGGAGACACGTGGTCTCTTTTGCGGCATATCTGCTGTGTGTTCATGATCTCAGTTCAGCTCTCTAAGCTTTGTAAGCAGTTTCCTCCCAAATGCATGGTCAGAAACATAAAGGCAAACAGCGTTTGTAGCTTCATCTGCCTAACGGGGGGTTAGGGCAGCGTAGGTGTGCTGGGGCTCACTTCTACATGTCTGCTATTAGCTGCTTCTATTTGGAAAACCTCTGTAGAATTCTAACTGAGAGGTGGAATGACAGTTTTCTCTCTGATTAATCGTACCCAGATGGCTGAGATGTCTCCGTGGGGTGTGGAGTGCCTGTTCTTCCCTGCTTACGCCAAGACTCCGTTGTTAGGGACTAAGACACAGGTTCAGAGACTCAGCTTTGATTGATGGCTTCCGTTCTTTGCTGTCGTGTGTACATTTCTAGGTTAAACCTGCGGGAACTCGGACCACTGGCATCTCACATGCGTTGGTTTATCTGGCTCATGGCAGCTGGAGGAACAATTTATGTATTCCTCTACCATGAAAAGTAAGAGAATAATTTACATTTATGACTTTTTAAATGAACTGCTTCCCTTTTACCTTGCTTTGGATATCATTTTATGTTTGTTCTTCAAAAACTCTAGAAACGCATAGGTAGAATCTACATTATTTCCAATATGTTAGCTCTTCAGAACCATTTGGTGTTCATTGTTAGTGGACAGATTGCTGCCAGACGGTAGAAGTGGCACAGGTGTGGTGTGAGAGGGTTAAGGGACCACGTGGCCAGTCGGCAGGACCTCAGTTCTCATCCTGAGGCTCTTTAGCCATATCCTCTGGGAGTCACATAATAAAATAATCCTTTTTTCCAGGTTTCTGTGAAAATTTGAGGATAATAGGTATTAAGTGCCCAGCACAACTTTTCCCTCATGAAAAACCTAGAATGTGCTTCAAACAGGCTCTGCTGGGGGAAAAAAAAAAAAAAAAAACCTTACCAGAAAGTATTGAAATTGTTTTTTAGAAGAAAGTGTCAATTTTCATTAAATTCTGATCTTACACTCCACTTACAAGATCTTATCGACCGTAACTGGCATTATTATACCTAACTGTTTGTAGTGCCATGAAGCATGTGCAAATTTAACGGGAACAGTTTGCCTCTTGGACTCAAAGTCCTAATTTACATCCTTGGAAATAACAGGAAGTAAAGTAAGACAATTCTTATTGCAAGCTCGCTGGTGTAAACCAAAACCATAAACCCATTCTTTCTCTGAGAGGATTGCTTTACGGTAGGCTTTGATGATACAACATGAAGAATAAGGTATGAGTCATGCTTAGCCATTAATTTGGTAGACTGCACAAATCAAATCATGGCAGGTACACTGGTCCAGACCCTGCAGATCCAAACTTAATTAAAATTTGGTCCCTGCCTTTGAGGAAGAAATACAAGTTGGATTTTATTATATTGTGTCGTTTAGTAATTTCCATATATCCTGTGGTCTGGCATGATAAGCCTAACAGATCAGAGTCTGTATTCATACAGGACAGAGTCAAATGGAAATGCATGCCTTTTCCACCAGGCTGCTATTCCTTTGCGCTGATCAAGTAGGCCCCTAGCTGCAACCCCATTTTTCTTCATAATTTCACTTTCTTATAGTTCTGAGCTAGATTGGTAAAGAAGGAAAACACTCTAGTGCAGTGCTAGGTGGATGGGATTCCAACTCGCTACTGTTGGCAGAAAACATTTTCTAAGTTTGCTGCCTTTTCAGTTCTGAAAGAAATGTTCACTCATTATCACTCAACTGTGTTGTGTCACAGAGGCCTAATTCTTGTACTCGTAAGTGCAATTTATTTGAATAGTAAACCTTTTACAATTAAAAACAATATTATTCTTGTTAAGGAGAAAAAAAAAGGAAAATCTGCTATGTAAATGGTAGTAAAATTAGCTACATTTCCTTTGTAGGTACAAGTTGGTTGAACTCTTTTTCTATCTCACAATGGGATTTTCTCCAGCCTTGGTGGTGACATCAATGGTAAGAAATGACTTCATATTTCTCATTTTTTATTGAGACTCCTACTGTTATTATAGTTGTGATTTTTCTTTCTGCAGTTGTGACTTATCGATTAACTAGAAAGGAAAAAAATATGTTCACACACATGTACTGGTGACTTGTACTGTGTATTGTCAGGAATAGCTGTGTGTTTGGGATGGTTCTCCTTCTACACTACTCTTCCACGTGGAGCTGTTTCTTCTGGGTGACCTTTAGGTTTTTCTTCCTCCCTCAGCCCTCTCCCAAAGAGGTGCGTAGTTATATGGAGGCGTGAGATTTTGATTGGATTACTTAACTTCTCAACCCTAATTCCATGCAGTCGTCACATTTCAAAGTTTCTTACAATGAAGAAAATACAATCAACTTGCAAAATCTCCAAAATTAGATCTTAGTCATTTGTTTCAGCCTTCTATTAAATGGACTTTGTTTGCTAGATTTATTTTTCTTGGAAAGGCAGATTTACAGAGTGAAGGAGATACAGAGAGAAAGATCTTCCATCTCTGCTAGTTCACTCTCCAAGTGGCTGCAATGGCCAGAGCTGAACTGATCCAGTGTCAAGAACCAGGAGCTCTTTCCTGGTCTCCCACGCATGTGCAGGATCCCAAGGCTCTAGGCTGTTCTGCACTGCTTTCTCAGGCCACAGGCAGGGAGCTGGATGGGAAGTGGAGCACCTGGGACACGAAATGGGAACCTGGCATGTGCAAGCCAAGGATTTAGCCATTGAGCCATTGTGCCAGACTTTCAAATACTTTTAAAATATTTTCATTCATAATTTGTTTTCAAGTCATAGTATTTCTCTGTCCAAGGAAAGCAGTTTATTTTACTTTGCTTGAAAATATCATTGGGGAACTTTCCTGGATAGAAATGTTTTATTACCTTGGTAGGTATTTTTATGTGTATTAAATCCCCTTTTGATTGAATTACTGTTGTGAGATCTGTGGGGATCTAAAATTTTGAAGCAAAACCAAGCCACAACCTGGTGAGTCCCCATCAGCTGGTTACTCAGGCCATTATGTTATGTTCTCCAGCACCATTATATTTACATTTTCTGGGCTATAGCCACTAAATTAAGGAGGTCCTCATGTGTTTAGTTGGAATTCTGTTTCTAGCCTGCAGTGGTCAGAACCACTATATCTGTGATTTCCTTCTTAAGAGCATAGGCACATGGTGAGAACATAATTGCCCTACACTTAATTCTCAACCTTGGTTACTAACATGCCTGAGAAAAGGGTTTAAATATTAAAATGTAGCTCTATTTCTTAGGAGTATTTAAATATGTTAGATATTTGTGATGGCTTTCAGTACGACCGAACAGCAAAGATACATATAATGTCATTGAAGAAGGTCATATGGAATGATGGAAGTGGGGGAGGCAAAATGACTGAAGCAAGAAATTTGGCTATTAGGGCCATATTGTTAGAGGGCAAATCAGGACACCCAAAGCAGTATAAGCAAGGTCTATGCAGATCGGTTACTAATTAGAGTAGAATTTTAAGTAGATTTCCTCAGGGTATCTTAAGAGCAGGTTTATCCAGTATTTTATTAGCCTAAATCCTTAATTGGTATTTCCATAAGTGGCACAAAGGCAGGTGACTAATGTTTGTGATAACCAAGCAGGCTGTTTCCCATACTGCCCTCATAGAACTTAGAATCAAGCAAGTAAATACCATTTAGATTAAATAAGAAGGTATCGTGGAGTTTTTTTAATGCCTTTAGTTGGGTGAAATTTCAGGCTGTTACGGGAAAATGTGACAGAAATACCAGGAGAACTGATGTTTGTGTTGATTCAAAAAGATAAGCAAGAGCCAAGAGGTAGGAGTGGTTAGACAAATGTTACAGGTAGATACTACAGCATGAAGGAAACCCAGAGAAGAGGGGGAAGATATTGTCTTTGACAAGTTGAAAACAGTGCATGGAGTACAGAATGTTTGAGGATGGACACATGTCTGAAGGGGTTGGCGTGCAGGTGGCACAGGTCTAGTGGTCAAGTTGGAAAACTAAACAACATCTAGCGTGAGTGAAGACCCAAAGCTTTGGTTCCGGTTGGAATCATGACTAGAATTAAACTTACTGTTGATTGGGACCAGACTTACTCTTCTGCTATTAAAAAAAGGGCAACTTTTTTCCCGTTAGCACTGAACACAGACAATACAGGACTGTGATCCTTGAGGGAAGAGAAAACCCCAAACATGAGCTTCCAGGTCACCCCCATTGTTTCCCTGGGGACACTTTCCAAGCAGGAGTAACAGGCAGTGCGTCCCACCAGGCAGCAGTCTGAGTGGAGGCAACAGAAATGGACATTTTAGGCTATTGACCACGGCACTTTGTGGGTTTGGCTGCTGTACAGGAAGATGTCCAGGAGTAGGCTTCAGAAAGCTGCAGCGGGGTTTCCTTGTATCTGCCCAGTAACATACTGAATTTCTTCAAGGCTAAAACTCTTACAGGTTCTGGCCTGAATAACTGAAGGCACTGGGGTAAATGGAGATTCTAGAAAGTTCCTAGTGCTGAGTGACAGTGGAGTAGAGCTACACAAGCCCTGGGATGAGCACCACTCTAGAATGATCTTCACAGAGCATGAAACCTGGAGAGCACAACTTTGATTCTCCAGTAGAAAAACTTATACCAGAACAAAAGTCAACCAACTCTAAAGGGAGACAACAAAACCTGCATTCCCTAACAACATGGCATTCCTCACCTAGCTTACCAAATAGACAAGAAGCAGGACAGTTAACACCTGCCTAAGGAAGAACAGATCAGCTGACATAAGTCCAAAGATGACAGAGATGTTGAAATTTCATCTGCAAGGACTTTACAACATAATGAGTAAACAGGCGAGGGATCTCAAAAATAAATAAATAATAGAGGCTGTTGAAAGACATAAGTCAATTGGATATTAAATTTGAAAACTGTGATGTCTTGAGAAAACAGTGAATTGCTGGGGTTTGGCAACAGGTTGGATACTGTAAAGGTTAGTGACCTTGAAGCTAGATAGATAGAAGCATGGGAGAAAAGAAAAAGTCATTCAAAAATGATCAGAGCCTTGGTAACCTATTGGACAATATCAAGTGGTCTGGTGAAGTGTAAAAAAAAGAATAGTTGAAACTTCTCCAAAATTTGATGAAAAAATATCAGCCCACAGATGCTCAAAGTAGAGTGATGTCTGAACAAGCTAAACACACACAGCTACAGTTAGGCAAATTATTGTTAAATTCTGAAAAAACAGAGGTGAAGGAAAAACCCTTAAAATCAACCAGAGAGCAAAGGAGAATGATCACTGATATTGCATCAGAGTCAGAGGACACGAGAGTGCAGTGTCTTGGCATCTTCTGAGACTCCTGTCCGCGTCCAGCAGAGGCTCACTCTGCTGCTCAGCATCACGACTCTGCTGTCAACAGTAGGAGTGCTGGAAATGGTAAGTTTGTGAGTGAACGCAAAAAGGTTTCCTTCACATTTTTTTCAAAAGATAAAGTGGGAGATTGACACATTATGCAAAAAAATAAGTGTAGGACAACAGGATTGAGGTGGGGAAGTAGAAATTTATGATTAGAAGAGTTATAACCTTGTACAAGGGGGTATACTAATAATATATTGTAGTATGTTAAGGATACATAATCCATAGAGCAGCTGCCACCAACAAAACATAAATGTTATTGCAAAATAGTGTAATAAAGATAAAATGCAATACCAAAGGGACTCGACTGAACTGAAAAGGCGGCAAGAAAATAGGGAAAAGGGAGCATAGATGAAAGCAAATACAAAGCCTGGGGGGAGCTTCAACACAACCGTTATCAGTAATGTAGCTGAATATAATAATTGAGAATGGTCTGAACGCTCTCATTAGAAGGCAAAGATTTTCAGTCTGGATTTAAAGACTTAGCTGTATGTGTTAAATGAAATGCACTTTGAAAACAGAAAAAAAATTTAAAACTATGGTAGAAAATGCCATGGAAACACTAATCATAAATGGCTAAAATGGTTATGTTAGTAGCAGGTGAGGTCAATATCAGTTCAAGCAATAGTGGACATTTCACAATGATGAAAGGGTCATTTCTAAGAAAATAACAATCCTAAGTGCTTAATCAATAGGGGATCTTCAGAGTACTTGGAAAATCTAAGCAGGACTAAAACAGAAGAAAAAATGCAATTATAATTGGGGATTTTAATATTCCTCTTCTAGTAATTGAACAGATTGAACACACAGACAAAAAATGTAATAAGGGTGGCAGATTTGAACAATCCCATCAGCAATTTAACCATCTGGTATTTTAGAAGCCTCCACCCAGACGCTTCAGTGCACAGATTCTTCTGATCAGAATAGATGATATGTTATTGGGCCGTGAAATAATCCTCAGTGAATCTCAGAGAATTGAAATGAGCTGTACAATAAACAGTATGCAAAATCCTAAATACTTGAAAATTAACCACTACACTTCTGAAAAAAAAAAAGAAACCTTGTGGGTCACTGAACAGATTACATACTAAATAGAAAATATTTCGAATTGCGGCATAATGAAAATATAGCCTAAGTGACTCTGGGATGCACCTTAAGAACTGCTAGGGAGAAAATGCTTAGACACTGAGTAAAGCAGGGACTCTCCATCATGTGGCTAGGTCTTAGCCCTTCACCTGAAGGCTAAGGAGAAAGACGAAGGGCCCTGTAGGGACGTTTTCTGTCTCTAGGCTGTGTTCTGTCTCAAGCTACAGCTTCAGCTCTTCCCTAATCCTCCAGACTGCCAGCTCACTCTACGGGATTCAGTCTGGCCCATCCGCATAATTGCATGAGCCGGTTCTTCAATAAGTTATCATATGTACTCTGGTAGTTCTGTTTCTCTGGAGAACCCTAGTGCTATTAGAAATGTAGAAAGCTTTAAAATCTTGAAAGGCAGATTCTCAAGAAGAAACCAATGATATATATGGATATCAAAGCAGTCAGTCCAGGGGCCAGGGTTGTGGTGCATCCCATGCTGGAGTGCTGGCTCCAACTCCCTGCTATTGCACCTGGGAAGGCAGGGATGATGGTCTGTCTACCCGTGGGCCTCTTGTCACCCATGTGCAAGCCCAAGATGGAGTCTCTAGCTCGTATCTTCAGCTTGGCCCCAGCCCTGGCTGTTGCATCCTTTAGGGAGTGAACCAATAGATTCCCCCCGACACACACACACAAATATATGTGTGTATGTGTGTAAACAAATATATGTATATATACACATATGTATATATGCATACAACATACATAAAACATGTTGCATATGTTGTGTATATATACATGTATGTTTTTTGTTGCTCTGCCTTTCAAATAAGTAAATCTTTTAAAAAGAAAGAAATCAAATCCACATCAAAATGCCTTACAACAAAGAAAACTGAGTTCTGAGAGTTTCACTGATAGAGCCTACCTTAGATTTACAGTAGGAATAATTTTTTTAAAGATTTATTTATTTTACTTGAAAGGGTTAGAGAGAGGAACAAATAGAAAAAGAGATCTTCCTTCTGTGGGCTACAAAGGCCAGAGCTAAGCTGGTCCAAAGATGGCAGGAGCTACTTCTGGGTCTCCCACATGGGTGCAGGAGCCCAAAGATTTGGGCCCTCCTCAGCTGCTTTCCCAGGCCATTAGTAAGGAGCTAGATCAGAAGTAGAGTAGCTGGAACTAGAACCATCTCCCTTTGGATGCCAGCACCACAGGTGGTGGAAGAATAGCCTGATTCGCCACCACGCTGGCCCCTAAAGTAGGAATAATTCTAAGTCTGCACACACTGCTTCACAAAATAAAACTTCCCAATACATTTTATGAGGCTGTTACACTGAGTTACCAAAATTGCAGAATTATAAGAAAACTATAAGCCAGTATCCTTCATGAAACAGAAAACATTTCAACAGAGATTTGTAAATCTAATCCCAAAATATAAAAAGAATAATGCAGCAACATCAAGTCAGCCTTATTTCAAGAAGACAAGTTGGTATATCACTTAAAACCCATCACTGGAATTTATTACATTGAGAGAATTAAAGAGAAAACCCTAAGGTCACACTCATAGAGGTTGAAAAAGTATTTGAGAAAAATCTGTTAGTGATTTAATATTTTTTTAAAATTTATTTTTCATTGTATTTGAAAATCAAGTTTATTTCTCAAAATTCCTGCAACAGCCAGGACTGGGCCAAACTGAAGCCAGGAGCCTAGGACTCTGTGTTGTGTTCATTCACGTGACAGGGACCTCGGTACCTGAGCCGTTAACCTGCTGGGACTCAGTGTTGTGCTGGTTCATGTGACAGGGACCTCGGTTCCTGAGCCGTTAACCTGCTGGGACTCAGTGCTGTGCTGGTTCACGTGACAGGGACCTCGGTACCTGAGCCGTTCACCTGCTGGGACTCAGTGTTGTGCTGGTTCATATGACAGGGACCTCGGTTCCTGAGCCATTCACCTGCTGCCTCCCAAGGAGGGAGCGCATCAGCAGGAGGCTGGATCAGAAGCCCAGTAGCCCAGCACTTGACCGGAACACTCTTGACACAGGATGTGACTGTCTCAGCAGGTGGCCTAAACACTGTACTACCTGTCTACTCCTTATTCAAATTTTTTTAAAAGTCTTAACAAGCTTGACTACTTCTTAAACCTGACAAAAGCCTTTATGAAAATAATTTGCCCAGCTAATACACTTAATGGAGAATGACTAATACACTTAATGGAGAAAAACTAACACGTTTAATGAAGAGCGACCGAATGATTGATGGGAGAGAAAGGCAACAGTGTCTATCTGCTCCTGCCAGATGAGGAAAAAATGCTGAAAGGCACACAGAATGCAAAAGGAATGATGAAGCTGTCTTCCCAGTCTTGCTCACATATATGGAGAATCCTAAGGAATTTACAGTTACTACAATTAAGCAAATTTATTAAGGCTTTAGGATATAGTTAAAATACGGGAATTGATTTTATTCATAAATGCCTGCACTCAATGTAATTTGGGGGACTAGGGAAGTTTTTAAAAACACATTTTGAATATGTGCATATCTGTGTATGCAGCCTCACAATACACACAAAAATTAATTTAAGGTGGCTCATAGACCTCAGTGTGAAACCAAAAGTATAAAATTTCTAGAAAATTTGGAAAGCTTCAGGAAGCATAGCATCATATCATCACAGTGTTGGAGCAGGCAAAGTTTATGCCACAAAAAGCTCCAATCATCATCAATTCTAGTAGAGATGTGAAATAACACACATATGAGTATTGTTGGGAGTGGTCAAAAGGGACATAACTATAGCAGAAAATTGTATAGTTTCTTCTAAAGTTAAACATGCATGTATCCTGTGATTCTGTAAGCACTGCCTGATAGGAATCAAAGCATACATCTACAAAAGACTTTAAAACATCAGTTTCATTCACAATAGCACCCAAAGGGATAAATTATAATAAATAATGCAATGGGTCACTAAGCAATAAAAGGAAATGACTAATATATGCCAGGATATGCATGAATCTCAAAAATATGTTGAGCAAAAAAGAAGCCAGACACAGAAATCTAGGTATAGTTCCTTTTGTGAGAGTGAGGCTCTTGACCAAATGGATAGTCAGTGGTAACAGAAATAATAGCTGGTGCCTTGGTGGGTGGAGGTAGCCAAGACTGGGAATGAGACCAACCATCTTTCTGGGGATTGTGCATCTTGATATAGGAATATTCCATTAAGATCTGCATGTTACATTCTGTAAATTGTTAAATTTAATGCCTCCACTCCCCTGCCACCCAAAGGGATGTTCATGTCACAGAACATCTTGATTCTTATCCCAGTTCTGACACTTGAGAGCTCTCTCACCTTGGGCAAATTAACCCTGTTGTGCTTCCATTTTCTCATCTGTAACACGGGGATAAGAGCAGTACCTAATTTGGAGTTGTTAGGAGAAGTTAGTCAGTAGATACAGAGATGTTTCAGACATTACCTGGACTGGACAGTAATGGCATTGACAATGAAAACATGTTGCTTCTTTTAGATTGACCATGTTCTAGTTTTTAGAAAGTTGATAAAAGTAAATGTGGTGTGTTGAACTGTCTCAGCAGAAATGTAGTCGGAACCAACCTATGTGCTTGGTTTGGTTTGGTTTGGTCTCTTGCTTATTTTATGGGAGGGAGGAAGGGAGAGAGAGACAAAGAAGGCAGGAAGGAAGTGCGGGTAAGATGTGTTTTATTTAGGGTAGCTCCATGACTCTGTTGAGGTTCCTTGTTGACACACACAGAACATTTCATAATGAGTATTAATTTCTCTCTAACCTTTAGGAAATAGTAAATGTGATGTTTGTTTTTAAATAAAAATAAAGACATCTGAAGGCTAAGGAGGAATCTAGTATCAGCCAATTTCAGCTGTGTTCCTCCCCTGGTCCTGGGAAGCTTGCATGAACTTCAGAAGTAGGAATGACTCTCCCACTTGCCCCTCCAGTCTTCTGCTGGTTTGGCCAGGGAGACCTGTTCCAAGGTCCTCATTTGAGGCTGCTGGGGTCAGTCCCCAAGCCTCTGGGACACCCACTCACGCTTCCCTGTCCTGGGCCCTGCCATGATCTGGTTTCCACTCTGTAGAAGCCTTTCCTTTGCAGCCCTTGGGAACCTAGGGGAATGGCTCAGCTGCTAGGCACCTTCCCTCCCTCAGCATTCCCACAAGGCATTTTAATCTTGTGGATAATCCTCAGTCTTTGAAAACCAAGAGTAATGTGAACTCTTCTCTTTTGTCCTAAAGCACACAAAACTGTTTACTTCCTGCTAAGCCAAGAAATGCTCACGTTTAATGACAGGCATGGAGACATCTAGAAGTCTAGGAAATACCTTGCTCGGAGTATTCTATGATCTCAAGGGTCACTTGTAGTTGGGTGTTTCCTGTGTCAACCGTAATGAAGCGGTACGCTCAGCACAGAACACGTCTCTCCAGAAGGTGGTCACTGCAGAGCAGCTTCTGTGTGCCAGGGGAGAACCAGCTTTGACCGAGATGTAGATTATAAATGCAGTGGCTTGAGCCTGCTTATGTGGCAAGGAAGCTGCTTCAAAAGGCAGATGAGAACCAGGTGCTGTATTTTATTAAAATGTTCTTCCATGTCTGGCTATGATTGCAGTCTTCTTAAATGTGCCAAGCAGGCAGAATGTGCTCCTTGGTGGTGTGGGATGTGCGATGGGACTTCCTTGCTGGATCAGCACTGCGAGTCCTAACGGGAATCCGCACTGATGCAGGAGAGACTTCTGTTACGTTTGGTTCTTGTTTACAGATCAGGATTCTGTTCACACAGAGCTTCTTCATTGTTGAAAAACTCAGGAGCCTTAGAGGGAATTAGAGTTATCTCCAAAGCTTGTCACACCAGAGTAATGTCAAAAACCCTTTTTGTGTTTTTCCTCTGTTGACAGACTAACACCGATGGACTTCATGAACTTGCCTGTGGGGGCTTAATTTATTGCTTGGGAGTTGTGTTCTTCAAGAGTGATGGCATCATTCCATTTGCCCATGCCATCTGGCACCTGTTTGTGGCCACAGCAGCTGCGGTGCATTATTATGCAATTTGGAAATACCTTTACCGAAGTCCTACGGACTTTATGCGACACTTATGACCAGTGTGTAGTAGGTCTCCAAGCCAGTATTAACTCAGTGATGGCACTTGGGATTGGGTAAGCGCTGAAAATTGCACAGGGAGAGGAAAAACAAGATAACTGCACTGACTTTAAGTATTTTGAATCTAATTACTGTGAAAAGTATATAGAAGCTGTGATCTGGAATTTCCCCCCTCACAGCAAACAGTAGTGAATTAATCATCCATTCCATTCCACTATCACGAAGGACTCTGAACAGACTTGGCCAACTGATGTTTACAAACCTCAATTTTGTATTTTAATTTTACAGATTTTACTACATGGTTTTTCTAAATTACTAGGTCAGGTTGTCAAAGTCAGTGCAATAAACAACGCTTCCTTTTTAAGAAAAACAGTTTCTTTCCATCATGTTCCCATTTGCTGCATAAAGAATCATGGATGGAACTGACACTACTTTTACCATGTTTCATCTTGGAATAACATGGTTCTTTTTTAAATAGAAACTTTTAGTTTTTTGTAAATTTTTAAAAGCTGTTTCATTGAAGTGCATCTTTGCGGTTCCTCATTCATGTTGTGAATTTTTGCAGCAGTCAACATTCCACAAACAAACATTATACCTCTTTGGATACTTTTATTAAGTGTGGAGAAATTGCCAATTTTACAAACTGCAGTTTTCCAAACTTTTCTGCCAACCTCTGACTCTGAATTCAGTGCTGCTTTGGACCACACACTTGACCTAGAGTTTGGTTTACCAGTGATGGAAAAGTATTTTGATATTGATAACTTTTTCAAAAGATCCAACTTTTCTCAATGCCTTTGCTGTGTTGTCTTCAGGGTCTCTTACAAGAAGTGGATGCTCTTCATATTATGGTAGTGTTGTTGAGTTGGCCGTTGGCTGACAGCTCCTCACGAGCATTATGTGTTAACACTGAATGGCTGCTTTGTGGGTTTGGTGCCCAACAGTCAAGCCATTGTCATGTAGCTTTACATGCTGAGTTTGATACTCATTTTAAATTGTGGAACTAGATGCTAAATTGACATTTCTGCTTTTCCTTTGCACCTCCTAATAGAGTGTGTGTTTTTTTTTAATAGAAAAATATTTAAAGCATTGTGTGGTTAGTAGAAAAGTGTGTGTGTAGTCCACGAGTTATATCCTGCCTCAGTGGAGTGGTATTTATATATTCTTTTGGGTTTTCCCAAAGTGTCTTATATTAAGATTATCATATCATTTATTTTGTTGATTAATCTTTCTTTCAGTATTTTAATAAATGAAATAACCTTGCCTTTAGGTTGGGTGCTGATCTGGCCTGTTTTCTAAGAATGGGGTTGAGCAATGGAATTGTCAGTTTATGAAAGCAGATTAATTGAAATTTTGTACTGATGTAGCATTAAAACGAGGTTTATTTTGTGTGTGTATATATATCCAGAACTAATTTTGGTGAATTATACAGGAATGAGGAATGTATGAATGGATACTTGCTAATGAATTTAAGTAGGCAAGGCACCCTGTGACAACATTAACCAGACCGCCCCTATCTGCATGTTTCTGAACATCTGGATGCCTGTAGTGTTACTGTGTATATATTATTGTTAATATATTAACTTGTGTGGAGTCATCTGAAGTCTGCTCAAAAGCAACACTGTCAAAACCACTAAAACGTGTGTGAAAATTGTGCTGTAGACTAGAATAAAATTGTCACTTGGATTTGTTCCACTGTTTCTAAATTAAATGACTGTGAAAATAATAATGCATGTTTCAGAGCTTGAGTTCCTCTAGCATTTGTAATTCATATATTTGTCCTTTGTTTTTTAAAAATCAGAGTGGAAAGAAAAAACAAAAACAAGAATGCCCTGTCATTTGGAACTTTGTATTTTGTTTTTGTGCCATACTCAGCTCAAACATTCATCAAGATGCATTTTCAGCTTTTAATATGCTAGCCAGAGCCTGAAAATATTAAGTTTTACAGCTGATATGCCTTTACCAAGAGAAGCTCCTTGGCTTAGCTAATTTAATGTTGTAGGCCTTGGGTCACAGGCTTTTCTCTTACTAGCCAGACATACATACTCTGCTGAACCCAACATCCCGTGCTAAACCCAACAACTCCGAGAGTGGTTGAGGTCATCCTCTGTACGGAGTAGGGTAGGAAATGACACTCACTGACATTTAACTGCTTCAAGCAAAACAATGAACTTTAATTCCAAAGTCTCATTCTCCATATTCCATTGCATTCCCAGAGTTGGCCAAAATAAACAAAACAGAAAATGTGAACTAAGAATTGATCAAGCATGGACATGAAAAAGAAAACACCAGTAAGCCTTCCAAAAACCTACTGTCAAATTGAATTGGAGAACTGAGTGTCTTGAAATGTATTATCCCCAGCAATGGTGCCCTCTGCTACACCAAGGCCATATCATCAATTTCTAGAACTTTTACCAAACTGCTGTGCTGTCACCTTCCCGCAATCAATGCCAACATGCCTTAGGCATATTTTGTTCAGTCTATTTCAAACTGAGTTTATTAACTCCTCTTCATTCTACTAAATGCATTGCCCTGAAACATCCTTTGATGATTACTGGAAGGCCATGGCCATTCATTTTTCTTTCTAGCCAAATGCAACCAAAGTACCAACATCTCCCTAATAAGATTCCTCACATCCCCAGTCTACCTCCCTCCACACCCTCAAGACCCTAAAAATCCCAAATTAACAGCTTTGAACTTCTAGAACCACTTGCTCATTTGTATTCCTATCACTGCTTACACTCTTCAAAGGATATACCGATACCCATGTCACCTTCTTAAAATCAAACCTGAGTCCCATGTCTCCTGCTTCAGATCTTCCACTAATAACCTCTGAGAAATGCCCAGCACCTTAAAATGGACTCATTTCCCCAACTGAACCCCACTTGACACATGCCTGGCTGGTGATTTTGCAAGCGAATACTTCTATGACTAATTTGCAGAATGTCTTTGGTGCAGCCTCTAACTCGGCTGATGTTTTCCTCATTCCAAATCTCCACCAGGTGCCCACCCTCTGAGCCAGGCTCCAGGCACGGTGAGAGGTGCCCTCCTGGACTCCACAGCACCGACATGCCTTCACGGCCCCTGTCATGTTACCTTGTGACTGTATTCGCCATCTTCCCCTTCTGTGGTCCCGAGACTGACCCCGGAAGGCAGAGCCATCGCTGTTCTACCTTCTATCATTGCACTGAGCTCTTGGTAGGCCTAAAGGTTTCTAAAATGTCGGGAGAGAGCGGAAGGGGTCATCGGAAGATGGTGTTAAGAAGGGAAGAGTCTGAGAGCAAGGGTTTTACAAGACAGGCTTTGTTGTGTAGCAGGTTCCTCTCATCTGTCGTGAGCGCTGAGCAGAGATGATGGACACCTGAGTTTCAGGAATTTGCTTTTGTTTTTTGTTTTGTTTTGTTGTCCTTGGTGGCTTCCCTGATCACTGGTCAGCTACAACATTTATAACAGCCACAGGAAAGTCGACAAGGAAGTGGAGCGAATTAGATGCTTCCTCCATCAGGAAAAGTCAAAACTGATTACCAAAGAGTTCTTCCAAATAACCAACTATCACCAGTTTGCAAGTTTTGAAAATTGTTTTCCCTAGCCTGCTTCCCTCTGGTTTTCTTTTCCAAACAGAATAATAAAAATGAAAACAGCACTCAGACCTGCCAACCCCAGAGCTTTAGTTCAGATCATCTGAACTCAGAGAAGCAACTTTCATATTTTTAACCTAAAAAATCTGGGAACTACAAAAAACGCTAAGAAATAAAGAAAATTAAAAATGGCTGACTGTACTCATCCTAAAGCATTTTCATGTATTTTCTGTCAATCTTTTCCCTCTAAGATTTAGTTTTTGTCTTATGCAGGTGTAGATAGTCTGTTACATATAAAACTTCACACACATAGCACTACTGTTTCCCCACTTAGTACACATATAAAAGTATTATACAGTTTTCATAGCCAGATTTTTCAGTGGCTCCATGATTTTTCGGAACTGGATATGCAACCTATCTCGCTTAGTCAACGCTTAGTTTTGATTGTTTCAAAATACTTATTTTGAACAATATTGTGGGAAGCAGGCAGCTCTTTCCACATTTATGATTTTTTAAAAGATGTTGGTCCAGTTGGTTAATCCTCCCTTTGCAAGCACTGAAATTCCATAAGGGTGCCAGTTTGTGTTTTGGCTGCTCCACTTCTCATCTGGTTCCCTGCTTGTGGCCTAGGAAAGCAATGTGGAAGATGGCTCAAAGCCTTGGGACTTTACACCCATGTGGAAATCCAGAAGAAGCTCCCAGTTCCTGGCTTCAGATTGTCTCAGCTCTGGCCATTGTAGCCACTTGAGGAGTAAATCGGTGGATAGAAGATCTTCTATCTTTCCTTCTCTGTGTGAATCTACCTTTCCATTGAAAATAAACCCATCCTTAAAGAATAAATATTTCTTTTACTTATTTTAAAGAGTTAAAGAGGTTGGAAGAGACAGAGAGCGAGAGACATTTTCCATCTGCTGGCTCATCCCCCAAATGCCTGCAATGGCCAGGGCCAAAGCCTGGATCCAAGAACTTCATCCTAATGTCCCTTGTCCGTGGCAGGGATCCAGACTCTTATACCATCTTCTGCTTATATTTCCAGGCCACAAGCAGGGATCTGAATAGGGAGTAGCCAGAGCTTGAACCAGCATCACCTATATGAGATGCTGACATTATTAGCAAGGGCATAACAGCTGTGCCACTGCACCTGCCTCTGTGGTTGTGGTTTATAATAAGCAAGTTGTTTCCTACATATTGGATATTATGAAAGGTCACACAGATTATCTTATTTAATCATTACAGACTACCTTTATAGGATGTTTTTCTTTGCACCATTTTACAGGCAAGGAAACATAGTTGATGAGTTTACTTGTTTGAGTAAGTGGCAGAGCTCTGTAGGACTCAAGAAGCCTAAGGTCCATTAATCTGAGGAGTGTAATTCCTGAGTCAAAGGTTTATTAATAGATTTAATCCAAGCAGAAATTTTTAAAAAGAAACTTTGGGGCAGATGTTTGGCCTAGTGGTGAGAACACCACTTGAGATGCCTACATCCATACTGAGGTGCCAAAGCTCAAGTCCCAGTTCCACTCCAGACTCTAGCTTCCTACTCATGCTAAGCTTGGCAGGCAGCAAGTGATGGTTCAAGTAGTTGGGCCCCTGCCACCTAGATGACAGACCTGGATAAGAGATCATGGCTCCCAGTTTCAACCTGACCCAGCCCCGGTCCCAGCTGTTGCAGTTACTTTGGAGGTAAGCCAGCCATGGAAACTCTCCAATTGGATTTCCTTCTCAGATAGGGAGAGTAAATTTAAAAAATGTAAAAATAAATTCATTAAATGCATTTCAAACTTGTACCTTCCTCCTTGGTGTTTTCAGGTAGTCCACTCCTCGTGTGTCCATTAGATGGAAAGTGGGTTAGGAGAAGCTCTGAATGAAGCTGACCTGGAAGCAGCTGGCTTACTTCCCTCCTTCTGAACCAAAATAAGCATCCCAGGAGGCCTGAGGAGTTTTTGTTTGTTTGTAGTTTTAACAAAGTTAGAATGACAGCACCCATGCCTTTCTGCTGCTTTTGCTATTTTAAAAGACACTGCCAGGATATTCTTATATTCCGTGCCATTCCCACCTACATCCCTGCAATGTTATTTTTTCCAAGAAAACAATGTCACTGCACTCTAGCCGCTGCGCGAGGGGAGCTGAGCTGTTCTCATCAGGGGCCTGCTCAGCACCAGGAGCGCCTTCTCCTGCTGCCGCATTGCTCATTAGCACTCAGGCCTTCGCTGCAGTCAGAAGTCATCATGTCAAAATAGACTGGCTTGGGAAAGTAGACCCTGGAGGCTTACCCTGTCACCCAGGAGAGGGGGGGGTCCCTTGCACTGCTCTTCTTGCCATACTTGCTGCACCTGTTCTGTGGTACCCACTGAAAGGCTCAGTAAGCACACCAGTGTTTTCTGACTCCCATCTGTGAGCCATTTATCAAGTTGTTGTGGAATCAGACAGCCTGTAACACCCTGGCTACGGGAGAATAGACAGGCAGTCCCCGTAAGCTTCAGTTCCTATCTGCAAAAGGATAGGATAAAATATAAAGGAAAAAAATATAAAGGACTAGATTCTTGCCTCTGCTCAGGCTAGACGGTTCCCAGACCCCGCTCCATTACTCTGCTTTTGACACCTTGTGAGTTTTTGTCCTTTTGTGTGTGTTGGCAACATAAGACAGATTTCTGCTGGTCAGTGAATGCAACAGTGTGTATAGGCATTTAGACAGTTTTGCTGAGGTGCCTAGCTCTCAGCCTAAGAGCATGCCTTCATGCAACACATTGGTCCCTCTGCCAGTCTGAGTTGGAATTACCTGTCTGATCTGACCTTTGAGAACTCCAAAGCAGCTCATAATTTAAAGGAACCTGTGGCACTTATGCACATCCCCTGGAGCGTGCCCCACCTCGGGGCCCCTGGGTTGACATCAAGTGGCCATTCTGCCATCCTAGGGTGTTTGGGAGGCTGGGTGTGGCTTCTCCCCACTTATCTCTTCCTTCCCCCAGATACGGGAGGAAGAAAAAATCCTTATCGTCTTCCACAAGCATCATGAATTAGTTAAATGTCATGAATCATTTTTCTTCCACAGGAGCATTGAAAGGTAAAGTACATAGGTCTGTAAGGCATGGCAAGGTGGTCCATGGATGTATGTGTGGGGTGGTTGTCAGTGGTAACATTTCTTTTGTAAAGAATGTATTTATCTATCTGTCTGTCTGTCTGTCTATCTATCTAAGGAGATGCAGAGTTACAGAGAGATTGACACACTGAGGAAAAGGTTTTCTATCTGCTAGTTCAGTCCCCAAATGCCTACAGCGGCCAAACCTTGGGTGGTCTAAAGCTGGGAACCAGGATCTCTTCTGGGTCTCCCATGCGGATGCAGGGGCCCACGCACTTGGACCATCCTGTTACTTTCCTAGGCATTAGCAGAGAGCTGGATAAGGAGTGGAGCAGCTCATGTGGGATGCTTGTGCCACAGGTGGAGGCTTAGCTTGCTATGCCACAGCACCAGCCTCCTGGTAAGATTTCTTATGGAATCACCAATATTCAGGTATTGCAAACATCCCAGCATCTGAATTCAGAATACTAAGTCAAGTCCTGACTTCTAACCAGACCCAAGCATGTTCCTTAGCCTATTCATCGTTAACATATGGATTTTAAGACCACTGACCTCGCAGATTAGGGAAACGTTGTGAAAAAATATTTGAAATGCTCAGTAATGCGCAGTGGTTGAGCCAGCACTTGGGACACCCACATTCCATACTACAGTGCTTCAGTTCAGTCCCCAACTCCAGCTCCTGGGAGGCAGTGACGATGGCTCGAGTCATTGGGTTCCCGATGCTTACATGGGGGTCCCAAGTTCTGTCTCTACCTCCCAGCTTTGGTCTCTGGGACTTGTGGGCATTTAGGAAGTAACCCAAGGAATGCTGGCGGTTTTCTCTCTTTCAAATGACAGTTAATTAAAATGATCACAAATCTTGATGAACATGAGCCAGCATATGTCTCAGAGCTGTGGACTATCTAACTGGTGATGGTATGGGCCCTGGACAGAGTTGAAGCCATCCTAGTCAACTGTCCTTCCCAACTTGAAACTCCATCCCACCCCTTGACTGTCCTTTGCTGCTTTCAAAGAAAAGATCCTCCATGTTATGTGGAGTCTGCTTGCATGGATGCCTGGGTAACAGAAATAGCATCCTACATCTGGCCCAAGGCTACCTTTACTTACTGGTGGGAGTTTGAGCCAGTGAGGGCTAAATGGCTTTTCACACATCTGTCCTAGAGATTGTGGCCTGGAAACCAGTGGAGACGAAGGAGGCTGGTGGTGATCGGGCCCTGCTGAGCCTGGATGTCCTTGCAAAGGCAGGATTATGCTATCAGCCTCAAAGGGCTGCTGCGAGATTCCTAACGTCGACTTCCTAGCACAGGACCTGACAGTACATGCTGAGTTCCTTTCTCCATTATTTCTTCATCAGAGCTGCTCTGCTGAGTGCGAAACACACTTTGGGTAGGAATTAGGGCAAAGGAGCAGCAGCACATTGCTCTGCGTTTAACTCTTTATCCCTTCCTCGTGCAAGGAGCCCTAACGCCGATCTAAGGCTTCCTCGAGTGCGCTGGCTGTGTGTCACTCCGTCCACCATCTTTGCCTCATTCCCCATTTTTAGCTTTTGTCATGTTTTAGCATGTTCTCCCCCAAAGAACTCTACAGCCTTGAGTAGTCTCACTCCATCTCCCTTCAGCCCTGGCCCTCCTGACACGACTGCCTCCTGGTGTCCTGCGTGGCTGTCTGGCCTGTCTTTGCCAGTCTTGGTAACCAGTTCCTTCAGCTCTCTTCTTCAGTGTTGGTGTTTCCCGCAGCACACCTCGGCTCTCTCACAGTCCCCACTTCCTCTCCCATGCCATATCGCTGATGGCTATGGTGAGCTAAATCTTTACCCTCAGATTCTCTCCTGATGCTTTTTTTTTTTAAATTTTTTTTTTAATTGAAAGGCAGATGCACAGAGAGGAGAGACAGAAAGATCATCTGTCAACTGGTTCACTCCCCAAGTGGCTGCAGTGGCCAGAGCTGAACTGATCCGAAGCCAGGAGTCTCTTCCAGGTCTCCCATGCAGGTGCAGGGTCCCAAGGCTTTGGGCTATCCTTGACTGCTTTCCCAGGCCACAAGCAGGGAGCTGGATGGGAAGTGGAACAACCGGGATATGGAATGGCACACATATGGAATCCCAGCACATGCAAGACAAGGACTTCAGCCACTAGGCTACCATGCTGGGCCCCTTCCAGATTCTTAAACTCATTTGTTTATTGGCATTTTCCACAAGATGTTCCATCATATCTACTTCAAAGTCAGTATTTTCAGAGCTGAACAAGTGCTCTCAAATTTGATCCTTCTTTTTTAAGACAACAATACAAGTTTCTGCCACAGATCTGGGAATTACTGTTACTGTAGATCTCTCCCTCTCCTCACATCCACCCTTCACATTGCATGGTCCCCTTTCATTCCTTGCCCTCTCTGCTCAGATCACAATCTCTCTCCCTCTCTCCCTCCCTCCCTCCCTCCCTGTCTTCAGAGGCACTGCCTTGGCAAAGACACATATGTATTCGCAGTTAGTTCACTATGATATCTCCTAACAGTTCCCTCTGCCACCAACCCCTCCCTTCAATCTCAGGCCTCTCACTACTTTCTATTTTTCTAGCAAGGCATTCTTCTTAAAATGAGATTCCTGTTCCATCCCCTGAAGTGGTTCCCTCTTGAACCTGGCAGCAGTTTATCTGTTCAGACTCATCGTCTGTTACTACACAGGCAAACTGCTGGCTGTTGCTCACACCCGCTGGGTGTTCGTGACCCCATGCCCTTACACACCATGCCCTCACACGCTCTGCTTGCTTCCTGTGAGGCCTTCCCTGCTCGACCTTCACCGTTGTCCATCCACATCCAAAGCTCCTTACCACTGAAGTCCCAGTCACCTCCTCAGAGTCTCTGCTTCCTCCATCACCCCCAGAACTTCTGGTTCTTTCACACTCCCCTGGAACACTTCATTTAGGATTGCCAGGAATCACACTGTTGATTTTACTCATTGGTTCCATAGAGTAGATAATAATTTCTAGTATTCATACTCCTCATGTTTAAAAATTTATTGACGTGTAGGAACCACTTGGAACTTGTCTGTTGAATGTATAAATGAATGAATGAAGAAAACCTGCTGGCCAATGGCAACACTCATTGAGGAACATAAGTGGTGTTCAGAACATAAGAAGCTAGGAGGCCACGCTGGCCAGTGCACCATCAGCATGTATGCTGAAGTCTTTGAAAGTGACCACAAGGGAAATGTCCAGCCAGACTTCACTGCAGGGGACCTTCCTCCCAACACCCAACACCCAACACCCAACATCTACCTGGACCACCTCGTTCTCTCATCTTGAAAAGTACATCCTGAGAAATGCAAGATGAAGGCAGCAAATTTTAAATGAACAGTGACTCACTGAGATCACCTGTTCTTTGAGGTGCAGTGATGAAGCTTTCACTGTGGCCTCTTCAAAGAGTTCTGCCCATGGTTAGGGCAAACTGGTAATAACCAGCGGCTCATGTGAAGAAATCTGCGTCAACCAGCCATTCAACCAACAGACATACTGGAGGACCAGAAAGAACGTAGGCTCTAGAAGAACTGAATTCCTTTCCCAGCCACACGGGTCACTAAGGCCCTGTCCTCTTCAATGCCAGGGCTGTAAAGGACCCAAGATGGCAGTCACTGCTAAGCTCAGGTGCTTCTGGGAAATGCTGTCAGATGCCACATCCTAAGACATCCCTCGTTGCAAATGGTCCTAGTACTTCCATGATTATCACCCTGCCTTTTCTTATTTTTTTTCTTGAATAAGGGAAACAGAAGAAAAAATAGATTGTATTTTATCTTTGTAAGTTTGTTCCATTTCAAAATGCATTCTCATGGAAAGGGAAAATCCCTATAAAAGTAAGACTAGACATTTGTTCTCTTTGCTTTGAAAAATATTTACGCTACATGAAACTAGCAAACTGAAGGTATACACCTGCCTCTGTCGCTGGCCAGTGATGAGCAAGGACACAAAGGCATCTGCTGCATTCACTGAGTGTCATCCTTTCTTTTGCTGGTGACGTTACTGTAGCTCAACTATGGAAAAATCATAAAACATCATGAATGAACACCAGTCCTTGTATAAAACATCTTACCAGATGCCAAGGTAGTTAACTGTGGCAAAAACTGTACTTATATATTGTAGAAGATTTAAAAATTTACATTATATTTTTTGTCTCTTAAAAAGCCGAGTTCAAAAAACCTTTTTCCTTCCTTTGCCGGAGGAGAATGATGTTAACCGATAAGATTCATGAGTTCTTCTCTTTGTCTTCTACTCTGTGGCCTCATTAAAAACATTTCAGCATAGCTGGATGAAAGAAATGACCCTCACTCTGAGATCAAAGCAGGCTTACAAAGCAAAGTTTTGTAATTCACATTGCTGTGGACTGTTATTATGTCTATTATTACATAACCCACGATGCTAGTCTGTGAAGATATGAGAATATTGTCTTAGGGTCCCGGTGCAATGGCCCAGTGGCTAAATCTTCATCTTGCAAATACCATAATCTCATTTGGGCACTGGTTCATGTCCTGGCTGCTCCACTTCCCATCCAGCTCCCTGCTTGTGGCCTGGGAAAGCAGTCAAGGACGGCCCAAAGCCTTGGAACCCTGCACGCATGTGGGAGACCAGGAAGAGACTCCTGGCTCCTGGCTTCGGATCAGTTCAGCTCTGGCCGTTGCAGCCATTTGGGGGAATGAACCAGTGGAAGGAAGATCTTTCTGTCTCTCCTCTCTGTAAAGCTGATTTACCTTTTCAATAGAAATAAATAAATCTTGAAAGAAAACCATTGCCTTAGACGTCTCAAGCCCTTCCTCTTGCTACTTTTCCCTGGAGCCATGGAGTGGCGCATATCCTCGCTCTCATGTACAGCTGTGCAGACTGAACCATACAGCAAGCGATTAATGACCCAAGATCACACTCAACTGAGACGAAGCCAGCACCTGCACCCAGGCAGAAGTAACTCAAGGAAAGACTATTTTACCAAGGCTTCCACAAAGCATCCGCTGTTCTTTATTTAAGTCTGGGGGAAAATTAAATTTGAGGGGAAAAAAAAAAGAATAGAAGCATAATTAAAGGATCTGGCAAGAGAGCATAAAACCCAGAGGGAACAAATCACTCCTCTGTGCCTTTATTTTTTGCCTTAGCTGCATGAGCATGCATATGATTTCCCTTTCTCCTTACTCCCAAATGTTCCTTCTCTGTTTTTAAAGTCAAAGCTTAGAGCGTTGAGACCCTCACGTTTCAGTGCCTGCGTTTCTCGGGGCCTGACCTTGCCTTGATGTCCTTTGTCGGGCAACTCTATTCATGTACACAGACACAGAAACCAAAGATACCCATTCAGTATGGAAAATTTCACAAGTACAGAAGTACAGAGCAGCTCCACTAGAAACAGAAAACCACCACAAAGCCAAAACACACACACACACACCCCACTCACCCTCAGGTGTTCTGCTTGTATTTCCATCTCAGGACACCATTAGCATATTTTCCAGCTGCACTGAGGTCAGAGACCCAGCCTTGAAGGGGAAATATTGAGCTTCCCCTCCACTCAGTTGCACAATGCTGTGCTCTGAGGCACCGCTTCTTCACTTGTGGAACAGGTGCAGTCTAGCCAACCCCACGCAATGACTGTGACCGCGAAAGCAGATAATATCTAGAAGCATGTTTCTGTGAGTTATGAAGTATTCTGATACTGTGAGAAACAATTATTACTGTTCTCAGAGCCCTTGGAGCACTGCCAAGTAAACACGGGTTAACATGCTGAGCAGTGTAGTGAAGGAGTTTTAGCATGTCAGACCTGGTCCTGAACCACGCACCTTGCACCATGTTGTTGTTTTCACCCATTTGATCACCGACTTTGCCATCACTGCTTCTTTTCCTCCTTATTTCAGGAACATTCCTTCCAGCCAGATTTTTGTCTTCCCACCCAGATTCCTTTGATTCCCAATCCTGGGTTTTGTTGTTCTTGTTTTGCTTTTTTCCACCCATACTATACCAACTCAGGCTGATGTCGTCTTCATCTAGAAGGACTCCCCTTCCCAACCCCTTTCAAAGAAGCACCTGCGATCTTTCTCCAGCACAAGCTTAATTGGCAGCATCCCTACTCAGTCATCAAGAACCAGGAAGAAAATACCACCAAGGAGGGAGGGCAGAGGCAGAAGACCACTCCTAGCAGGCTCCCTCCTGTGGTGGAGGAGGGTTAGACTTGTCCTTAGGTGGTCACTTAGAGACCAGCAGTGAAGCAAGGTGAAAGCTTTGATCTCCTGGGACTTACATTGCCAAGGAGGAGCTGACTGTAACCAAGTAAACATAAAAGCAAATAACGAATAACATGAAAAGTGTTATTTCTGTTGATGAAGGACATAATGCAGACTTTGGGACTAGGAAGACACCAGAAGGTGTTAGGTAGTTATTTAAGAGAGGGTGGACGGGGACTTGAGTGGCAGTGTTAATTTTGCAAGGGCCCTGCTTCTTGCTGGCAGCCATCCCCAAGCCTACATACAGGGAGTTAGTTTTTGGATGAAGCTATCACTCAGTAACAGAACAGAAAAGGGGGAACATGGAGTTCTTGATGCTCTAGTTAAGCCAACGCATTACAGAATCCTGACACCCACCCAACTTTGGATCTTCCAGTTGGGTGGGCAAAAACATGCTTGGCCATTTTGATTTGGATATCTAATTTCCCATAACCAAGTGCATTGTAATTTCACAGCCCTTTGTTGCTCACAGAAAGCTTTTATAGACCAGATATTATTTAGATGGGTACTACCCCGGAACCATAATTATCTTCCTTGACTGGAAGAAGAAATAGAAGTTGAGTCAGGGGCAGGCAATTACATGACACTTAAAGGCATTCAGGCTCCCGAGTGCACACTTTTTTTTTTCTGGATTCTAAAAACAAACTGGATAATTCAATAAATATTCAAGCTCCAGAAGAATGACCAAAGTGATGTTTGCATGGTTAGTGATCTGGGAAAATGAAATCTCTGGAAATAATGATGTGACAAATCAGATCAATTGTGTATGGGAGGGCTGCATGTGAATACTGAAGTCAAGAACCTGGGACCCCTGATCTGCACTAATTTAATAAGTCCCAGACACACAAGAAAGCAGAATAAAGATTTGTCTAGTGACTCCAAAGCTGACAATAAATTGACTATACGTTTTTCATTGTGCAAATCAACTTTTGAAGAAATTTAAAATAATTTGTTCTAAAATGTCAAATGTATAGAGTTCCATATGCTCCACATCTCATCTCTGTAATTACTGACATCTTACATGTGGAATGTATATATTAGTCATCACTAATAAGCCAGTACTGATCCATTAACATTAATTAACATTGCTGTTTTATTCACAGGCCCTTAGTTTTCTTCGCATGGTTTTTATTCCTTTGAGGATTCCACATTTGTGGGTCTTCTTAGGCTTCTTCTGTCTAACGGGTTCTCAGATTTTTCCTTCCTTTTTATGACCTTACAGTTTGGAGGAGGACTGGTCACGTGTTGGACAGAAGCATCCCTTTAACACCAGGGTCATACCTGGTGTTTCTCTGATGGTGGGTCTCAGTGTGTGGGCTCTCACAGAGGTAAACTGTGACATTCTAGTCACATGACAAGGGTAAATATCCTCCATGTGACCTTTTACTCCTGATGTTAACACTGAGTCAACATCATGACCTCCTCATGTTGAGGTCATGTTGGGCAGGTTGCTCCACTGTAAGTTACTTAGTGAATAACTTACCCTGTGGAAGAAAGTCACTACATACAGCCCACACTTGGGGAGACTTTATACTCTGCCACCTCGAGCCTGTCGCAGCTTCAGGAGCATTCTAGAATTCTGCAGGGCCATGTGGCCATTCTTCCCCCCATTTACTTATTTGATCGTTTCTATCAGATAGACTCAGGGGCACTTATTTTATACTCCAATACTAGTTAATTTATTTCAGTGCTCAGAATGCACCAGCTTTGGCTGTTAGACCCTCTTTCTGTTGGCTGCTTGTACTTTTAACCCATGTGTACATTCCGTTGCCTCTCTACCCAAGAGTAGGAACCAAAGAATAATTTTTAAACCCCATCTCTACTGTAAAATTTTTGTGGCTGTTAAATCTCAACTTGTTTTTCCTTCTCTTCAACTGCACAGTGGAATTAACACCACCTGCTTCCCTCACCTCTGTGACATCCGTGGAGGTAAAGTGTACCGATAGACAGCAAAGGAGTTTAGAGAGTTAAAAACTACAAAGGCAAACCAATAACAAAAACCATACCAACCCAAGCTCCCCCGTTTAAAAATTCCATTTCCCCCACCCACTCAAAGCTGCAGTTCTAGCAGTTAAGGAGGTCTGAGGATATTTTTCCTGTTTTCTGGGTGAGCAAATGAAAGAACCCATGTGTGCTTTTTGAGCTGAGATAGTAACTGAGCGATGGAGAAATGCAGACATAGCCCAGAGGTGGCCAGAGCCTACCGCCTCTTACTGGGTTTTCACAAACTCCTCAGGTGGCTTATCATGTGTAAACCCTCAGTGTAGGGGAAGCAGACATGCACAGGCTAAGAAAATGTGCCAGCAAGGAACTAGAAACCAAGCAGGGATCCAGATGCACAGACAGTATTCACAGAGAAGGCAGTATCTTGGTTCCAGAACTACATGTCCACTGTTGCATTTCCTGGAGCTTGCCTTCATCAAAGCCTGGCTGAATCGAGTCAATTTCAGCTGGTCTTCATCACTCTGCTGCTTTAGTTCAGGTCTTTTCTCCTTCCTAACCCACTCTCTGAGGACTGAGTTCCAAACTGAGTATGCTTGAGTAGGTGGAGGAAGCATCTGGTTTGTGGGTGTCACCTGTCATCATTGTGTTGCCCTTTGCCTAATCCTCAGGTGTGGTTATTTGGGCTGTGGTTGCCAGACACCATCAGGATCCACCAGCTGGCTGTTCTTCAGTGTCCTTCTTGCAAACACTGGGAAATTCAGAATCTCTCACTGCTGTGGAGCCTCAGGAGCATGGCTGCTTCGGGCCCTCTCTGCCTGCTACCATTAGGCCATAGAAGTACAGGGAACACTTGTGCCACACCTGTGTTGTTAAAAAAAAAATTGGGGACAGATCCCCCTACTTTTGGATATATAGACTTGCCTGGGAACATTATCCTACACCCTGAGAAGCTGACTCTGGGGAGCAGAGCCTTTCTTGGTGTATCGCCATCTGCTGTCTTTCATTTCCACCTGCTAGTATCTTCCTCTTTGGGAGATGGAAGTGATCAGAGGGTAGCCTTGTCCAGCAAGGATTCTGCTAAATCATTAACATGTATACCTGCCTGATGATGTTTACCCTTTGCGCCCCCTCCAAATATGACAATGTTGTTCCTAGCTTTTAGTCCAGTCCTGTGCTCTAGAGACCTTTTATCCAGTAGCTTATCTGGAAACAGAGCTCCAGAGAATGAAAGGACCAGATATGGTAATTGGATGACGAAACAGACTCAGCAAGTACAAAAAGCAGCATCTTCTCCCTTTCAGGACATAAGAAAAAAGTACAGTGGAGCAGGTGGCATCTTTGAATAGGGACCTGATCCACGTCCTTACCTCAGTCTTTATACACCTCCTTGCGACATGTGGGCTCTGGCACAAAGAAGCCGATCTTTCTCTTCCAGTCTGTGTTGGTCAGCTCCTGAGTTCAAACAGTACAAACTTAGATTTTCCTAGCTGTTCACAGTTTGCCAAGCATTCTGCAACCCTCAATATGTTGAATTCTTACATCCCCATAAGCAGGGCAAACTTGGGATTCCCAGTTTCTACATGAGAAAACCAAGACACTGAAAGGTTAAGGTACATGGCCAAGGCAAACCAGAGGATGACAACAGTCACCAGAACTTAAGTTCTTTTGTTTCTAAATCCTTGACAGGTAGTACAATGAAAAGTGTGCTTCATTATCTTTGGAGACAAAGAAATGGCAAGGCATATAGCTTGTCTCACTCCTGGAAGTTATGGGGAGCTGCCCAGACAGGGCAATCACAGTTAACAGACCTCTGCCCTTCAGGTTTATCATAGTGAAAAGGGGGCAAGTTGCGGTATTAATTACTCACTCAGCAAATATTTATTAAGTGTCAGTTAGTGCTGGATACAGTTTTAGGGTGTCAGAATCAAAAGGAAGAGAACCACCACATTATAGAAGTTTACTTGCTAGTGAGAGGAGACAGGCGAACAAATAATACACAAATGTGTGTTAGCGTCCCCGAGTTTCCTCTGGTCAGAGGAGGGAGGGGGCAATCCTTGGCATCAGAGTGGTTAGGATTAAAGAAGCATTGCCTTTACGGCCGAGTCTCAAACTGGAGTGGCTTTTTGCTAGGTGATCAAGAAGACAGGACAAGGAGCAGTTGGGAGAGATGAGTTCTCATGGGGAAAGGTCTTCATACAGGAAATGACATGAAACATCCAAGGACTCTCGCTTCCATGTAATTGAATCCTCATGTACCACTCAGGGATAGATATGGAGACAAGATGGACATGGAGGACTTGAGGGAACCTGGAACCTGGAGGAGCTTGTAAGTCATATGTGGGTTAGAATTTTTTCCATAAGCTTATGCTGACTAACATGGTAGCCACTGGCCACATGTGACAGCAAAGCATTTAAAAGGTGGCTAATATGACTTAGAAATTTAAACAATTGAAAGTAAAAAAAAACCAAACAGGTTTCAGTTAAATTATTGGAAAACTGTATGTTGGAAGAGTTTGGATGAATGTATCTACTCTTTCAACCCTGCTGTCGGTTTTATGAAATCTAAACACAAATCCAGTTGTCCCAGCGAACATCCTGATTGAGATGCTTTGAAAGTGCAAAAATAGACAGAATTTTTCAGATTACAAAGACCTGTGTGAAAAATCATTTTATGTGTCTGATTAATGATTTTTATATTGATTACAGGTTGAAATGATATATTGGCTTCAATAATATTAAGCTTAATGTCACTTGTGTTTTTTTAATTTTATTACATTATATTTCTGTTGGACATTGGGTTAACATTGAAGGAACAGTGAAGAAATCTGCATAGAGCAAAGATCGGTTTTTCATTTCAGAGAACATTCTCATAGGAAGGAGGGCAGACTGGAAAAAAATGCACTGGTTAGGGAATGGTCACCCAGGTACGTGATGATGAAAATGTGCCTTAAAACACGATCTTTGGGCGTGGACTAGAACGCAATGAGTATTAATTTAGACCACAAAGACGAATCACTGGAAGGGGCATGAGACCACAAGTAGCTCTTTTAGGCCCTTAGAGAATTCAGTTGAGGGAACCGGAGTGGGAGCCAGGCATTTTTATTTCTCACCAGGTTCCAGATGTAGCTGTGGTGATGGGTGGTGGTTTGGAGAACTCACTCCAAGAACCTCTCCTTTTCAGAACTGGGGACCTATAGGATAAGTCAAGAGAGAGGCTCTTCCCATGTCTCGAGAGGTAGACGGGGCTGTAAGAGACGGCGTGGGACTCAATGAGATGAGTTCATTTCAGGATATAATGAGTTCAAGGTCCCTTTGGAACTCACAGATAAAGATATACAGTGAGTAGCTGGATATCGCTGATTCTGGAACTCAGAAAAGAAATCGAACTATAATTAACAACAGTTATCGGAAGTCATCAGAGTGTAGTTGGCGGTTGAAGCCCTAAGCATAAGTGAGATTCCCAGAAAGACGGTGGGAAGGAGAAGAAACCCCAAAACAGATGCCCACAGCTAAAGCCTGGTCTTTGTCAAAGTGATCACTCTCCAGAAAAAAACAAGAGGCAGGAATTTCCACTTGAAATCCTGTGCCTTGTGTGTGTGACTCTGGTACAGGGAACCACCACAGGGCTTCAAGCTCCTTCTGAAGCCGCTAACCAAGGTTGCACAGGCTTCACCAAAGACAAGAACCCCTTTACTCCTAACAAAATAGGTTGGGTGAAGTAACAGAAGCCTCCTGCATGAAAGCCAGGCATTTATGTGTACCCCACAGAGGTGCTGGAAAGTGACCCACACAGCCTCGCCAGAAAGAAATGTCACCATCATTGCCAGGAGACTGTCTTCTAGGTGAGGCTGTCCCGCGTTAGCCCTCATGGCACAGCGGAGGAGCAGACACTTCCAGTGGAATTCTGTCCCATGCAAAGGGAGTGATTTTAAAAATCCCAAATAGCATGAGTAGCTTCAGTGTTATAGGAATTGCCATTTTAGAATTTTGTTTGTTTAGAACAAACAAACAAAACCAATCAGAACGATGTGTGCTGTTGATTGTTGCACAGTGTTTTAGTAATAGCAGAAGGGGAGGTTAATAGCCTTTCTAAACATTAGGACAGACTGGATATATTATTTCATTGGATTTATCCATGTAATAATATCTGTGAACCAGCCCTCGCCCCCAGTGGTTCTGAGCGTCGACCCCTCTGAGCCCCACAAATGCCACTGCTGAGCCAATGGAAAGCTGGGTCATCGCAGGTGGCTTGTTGTTATGTATTCAGGGCAGCAGATGGCTGGCCCTGGTTCTGACTTCATCCCTGGGCGGGCCAGACATGTGAAGACAAGTGCAGCCTTTCTTTTGTTCATTTAATCCATTTTCTCTACCACCCTCTTCTATTCTCGTTTTCTTTGGGAGCCTGAGCACGGCCTTTGATTTGCCTGATGGTCCCACAGCCCCAACACCCAAAGCCCTGCTCCACCTGGGACAGAAAGTCCTTCTTGCATTCCCTTTAATCTGCATATCCATTTCAGCAGCTTAATCAGAGCCTTATCTAGTTTAGCCTCTTTGATTTAGATGAGGTCTGAAAAAAAAAAGTGAACCGGCATTTCTGGGGCTTGGCTGCCAGCTCTGTAAGTCCTGTTCTTTTGTTTTTCAGAGAATTCTCACCTTTCCAGATCCTAGTGTGCTAATGAAATAGATATTCTTTGCCTCTGCTGGGCACACAGAGTGAGGCCCAAATGCATTTTTGAGTGATTTGTTTTCCAGTGGGGCTAAACAGAAGCCACAAACCACTAAAGATGGGGCCAAGACTTTGAGAAGAATAGAGGAAGCCATTTAAAACGCTGGAAAAAAAAAAAGTTAAACCCAACCACAGGGCAGTAGTATTCTCTCTAGGTATTCTGCAAGCATTTTATTAAAGCGTGGGAGGAGATGATGTTGTAGACATAAGATGTATGTATTACGTTATTTACCAAACAACTAGCTATCCTGGGTTTCTTTTTAATCATACCTAACCATCCTCTTATCCAATCAACCTAACGTTCTAACCCCTGCCACTCTGCCACTAGAAGCCTACCTTAGTGTACTGCAGGCTCACTTATGCCTTCACACGCACTCAGTATTTCCCACACTTCTTTGCCTGAATTGAAAACCAAGGTAACCATGTGCCCTCTGCTGCAGTATGGATGTTTGTTTCCCTCCAAAATGCATATATTGAACTGTTAGCATCCAGAGCTCTGGTCAAATATTATTTTGGGAGCATATCCATAAAGGTGAAAAGATTAAGGTTGAATCCACAGACTAATAAAAATCCACACTCACTCAGGTGAGGGCAGGCATTATCCAGTCCACTGAAGAAACTAAGAATTCTGATGCTTTCCCAAGACATTATGCTATAGCTTCTGCCTGCACTGCCAGTCTATTCCACAAACACTCCTGAAGGCTTATTATACACAGAAACTTCCCAAGGGCAAAGGTCCTGGCTAAGACCTCTTTTTCAAAAAAGAAGCTTGATGGAGACAGCATTCAAACATAATACAATTTACCCACTAAAATGATTTTCTAATGGTTTTTAGTATATTTCCAGTGGATATACCATCCCCACAATCTAGTTTCAGAACATTTTCCTTAGTCGTCTTCCTAGCCAACTCAACCCAGCAGCTATGAAGTGTTCTGTCTCTCCACATTTGCATACTCTGAACAATACATAAAGAGTATTCCATCACTAGCTCTTTTCAATTAGAATAAGGTTCTTTTTTTTTTTAAAGATTTAATTATTTATTGCAAAGTCAGATATACAGAGAGGAGGAGAGACAGAGAGGATCTTCCGTCTGATGATTCACTCCCCAAGCGAGTGCAGCGGCCGATGCTATCTATGCCTATACAAAGCCAGCAGCCAGGAGCCTCCTCCCAGTCTCCCACACGGGTGCACGGTCCCAAGGCTTTGGGCCGTCCTCGACTGCCTTCCCAGGGAGCTGGATGGGAAGTGGAGCTGCTGGGATTCTAACCAGCACCCATATGGGATCCCGGTGCGTTCAAGGCGAGGACTTTAGCTGCTAAACCATGCCGCCAGGCCCCATTTCTTAATGTTCATTCACTACGCTGTAGCATATATTGGTCCTTTGTTTCTTTACATTACCAACCGTAAACCCACTGTATGGATTAACCACATTTTGTTTGTCCACTCAACTGCTGATGGAAGTATGGGTTGTTTTCATACTTTAGCTATTACATTTCTCTCTAATGCTGCCATGAACATTTATGTACATTTCTGTGTAAACAGAAGTTCTTACTTCTCTTGAGTGCATTGCTGGGAGTGGAATTACCAGGTTACAGAGTAACTGTTTATTGACCTTTTTGAGTAACTGCTATGCGGTTTCCCAAAACAAGTGTACCTGTTTACATTCTTGACTTTCCTTCTCCCCCAACCCCCAGCACTTTGAATATGCCTGCCCCTTCCACTAGTGGGGACTGAGATTCTCTCTCCCAGAGGGCTGTCCCAGCTGTATGAGGAGATATGGGAAGGGGCATGTCAAGACCCTGTGTGTTCATCTCTCTCCCAGCCCTGCACTGAGTTGGGTGTTGGAAACGAGCCTGTTGGTGTTGTCATCCTGCTGCTCTACCCTCTGGCTGGGAGCTGCACAGAGCCTGGTCCTCCTGGCATCTCTCCGAAACAGGACTTCGGAAGAGTGAGCGCCGTCTAGGAATGAGGGCACAGCCTCAGACTGGGATCTGGAAAGAATGGAGCCCTGTGTTTTTTGTTGCACAGGGTCTGGTTAGGCTTTCTCTTATGAGAAGATGGCTGGTTTCCATAATGGGGGCTGGTAGAGTACATGACTTAAATGCCCCCCCTTTTGATATTATTATTATATTATTATTATAGGTTTTCTTGAATTAATGTTTCCCTTTTGTTTTAGGGACACTTGGGGACATGTTACAGAGATTTAAAATGAAGTATATTTGATATATTTTTCTCCCAGTCAATTGATATTACATTGAAATTTGTTATGCCATCATCCTGAAGCCCTGTATCTTATTTACTCTTTATTGACTGACCATAATATCTCTTCATACAAAATAGAACAGCACAAGCTCTTGTCTAGCCAGCCTGGATTCAAGTCCTTATTCCTCCACTTATCAGCCATAATCTTAGAACAAGTTATTAATATTAGCTATCCTATAAGGATTCAATGATGATAAGATAGTATATCCATAAAAAATGCCAGGCATAATATTTGGCTCAGTTGACTTACTACACGCTCATCTTGGTAATGTTGCATACAACAGATGACCACCAGGGGGCAGTAAGAGGCAAATGTAATGATGGCGGATTCAGTGAAGTCATCCAAACAGTAAGGTTCTTTGCAGGTTTTCCTGGGGTAGGTATTTTCTAGACAGCAGAAGATGGAAGCTGATGGCACTTCCTAACATCAGATCATTTCCCCAGATTGAAAGCTTAGTTGCACACAAGGAAATATGCTATGAATAATGAATGTCTCATTCAGTTTGAAAGGTAGTATTCTGGTGCACAAGGTGTTATTCGAGGCTTGGGGATGCAAAAGTTCATGTACGGAACAACAAACATAGGAAGCCATTATTTGCTTGTCAAATGTCTGCCATGCATTAAGGGCTCTAGATAGTTTAAGGTGTCATTTCATTTCTCTCATTCTAGTTGAAGAAGGTCCCAGAAGCTTGGCTGAGGATTTGACCTTCAGGAAAAAGTTAGCAGATATTCCGGAGCAAGAAGGAGGTAACATAAGGAAGAAAGCATTTAGCATAGATTTACAGAGGAGTTAAGGAAAGAGTAGCAAAGGTCAGACATGCCTCTGGCGAAGTTGGAATGGAACAATGGGAAGTCAAATACTGAAGCAGAAATTAGTAATATTGTAAGAGAAATTGCAATAGTCACAGAAGTAAAAATGAAGCTGTTGAGCTGACTGACATGGGAGGAGCAGGGATCCCAAGCAGCCTTCTTACTTCGCAACAGCCGAGAAGAATGGCGGGGCCAGAGTTGTTGGCTGCAGGGTTTAAGAACTGAGTCATACGTTGGAATCAATTTGGATGTATCTCTGTGTGGCACAATTTGAAGTGGCCCAAACAATAAATCAAATGCATCAAGATCATGGCTAAAGGATGGCTGTGGAAAAGTGGAGGAAATAAGGTGGAAGAGTGACCCAAATCCCTTTCTCTGGGCTGTTCCCAGGGACCCCCGCCATCACAGTTGTGTCTGTGGACTTTCTGCCTTCCTCGGGCGCTGTTTTCTCTAGTTTCCCTGACATCGTCTATTGTCCCCCACCAGTGCAGCCTCAGGGTCTGAGCCCAGTTGTCCACATTAATCTGGTTTCTTAGCCTTGGTTATTAGAAACACTTGCCTCTCACAACCCAGAAACAATCTGTCCCGACCAAGCCTGTACCAGGAGCCGAGGACGGGACCTAGAAAGCTAGTGTTCTGCCAGCGTTTTCTACTTACTGTGAAAATGAGGAAAAATGAATGCCAAACCTGTAGTAACTGGTTGCATGGGGAGCTCGGATTCATAAAGGAAGTACAAAAAGAATTATTTGCAATCTATGTATCTTTTCATTATGTGGTCTGTAGTTTCCAGGTACATCACACACACACACACACACACACTCACACTCACACACACATTGTGCGTATGCACACACTGTCCACCCAGAATCAAACAGCCAGCTAGAAAGTGGCCGAGAGCCAGGCCTCAAACCCACACCTGACCCCAAGGTGCTTGAGGTGCTTGTACTCAGTAGTTCACGGATTCTGAGCTGCTTTGCCTGTTTCCCTATCTGTCCATATTTATGCCTCTTCTAACAATTCTATTTCTCATTTACTGTCAAGAAACATCAGGAACTCATTTGGGAAGGTTTGCTCACCTCAATATTTGTGTTTCCATTGGAGGATTCCATTTTATTTAACTAAATCCAAGAAACATTTATTGGGTGATTGCTTTCTATTGGTTATTGAATAATGAGGGAAAAATGTGCATAGAGATGGATGGGTTATAGAGCACTTTACCGTATCTTGGTGGGCCTGCACAGAAATCTTCATCCAGTACTCACAACGGGTATGACTATCCCCACTTTGCAGGTAAGGAAGCTAAACTTAGGCCTGTCTATCCCCTCCTGGTCCTAATTTTGGCAGAGTAATCTTGGGAGGAAAGGGAGTTACCAGCAATGGCACCCTTGGACGTTTCCAACCATTAGTAAGCCACCGAATAGGTGGTCATAGCCCCTTGCATTTAAACTCAGCTGGAGAGGCTTACAGAGGCCCGTGGCTGGAGTCTAAACACAACTGCCAGTTAATAATGAATGAAAAGAGAAAAGGAAAAATAACCATTACAAAGGTCATTTTCAATCCCCACAGGAAAGCAAAGGAGCTACAGGAGAGAAATGTGAGCTGGAATTAAAAAGCATTTTTGCTGAGAGTCCCACAGGGAGGTGTTAACACCCTCAACCATTGCTGATAAAAAGCCTTCTAAACAGTTCTAGGAACAGGCGCTACTTTCACTTATGGGTGAGTTTACCGTGAGCCACAACGTGTCTTCCTCTTGCTTGTACCCATCTGTTCTGCCCACCTCATCTTTGGTATCTTGATCAAACGCAACATCTTTCTGTGGAAGCCCTTTAAATACCTGCAGCCCCTATCAGATCAATCCCAAAATCTGTCTCCTGGATCACGTATCTTTAAAGTGCCAGCTACCCGACACGGGGGTTTGTACACCTGCTGCTCACCTTTGTGACTTTTTGCTGGAGGCTCCAGTGTGCCCATGGGCATTTCTGGAAGGCCAAGCCTCTTACAGAGAACTGGCATCTAAGAATGGCCCAGCCAAAGGATGGCTGCCACCCCTCTTCCATGGGCTCAGTCCATTCTGTGGATGCAACAGCCTCAAGTTGCATTGTTCCTTACAATTCATTTTGCTTGATAGATTATGCACTTGATAATGCCTTTTCTGTAACTGTACACTGTATATTTTTTTGTATCTTTACTTTCAACCAACCTATGTTTTTGAATATAAAGACACTGCTTGTCCACAGCACGGAGCTGTATACTGCTTTTAGTTTTGATTCATTCGATCAGTTCCGCCTTTTGATAGGAGTCTTTAAATTGCTTACATGTCATGTAATGACCGATAAGGTGGGATTTACTTCTGCAGTTGTTTGTTTCATTTCTCATTTTTTAATTCCTGCCCCTCTGTTGTTCCCTTCTTTTGTGTTAAATAGGTACTTCTAATGTATCATTTCAATCGTCATGTCTTATATATCTAACTGTATTTCCTAAATAGAAGCTCTGGTAATTGCTTTTAACTTTTAATTAAAATTACCCAAATTGGATCAACACCAACTTAATGTTAAAGGTATATAGGAACCTTGTGCTTATACAACTACAGTCGATATATGTATATCTATATATATCTATATATCCCCACCCTGATCCTTTGTGCCAAAACTGTAATACAAATTAGAACTTTTTCATTACTAGCCCACAACAGTTACTTACATGGATGTCATAGCTCATATAGGAAAAGAATTATAAATAAAAATAGATGTGTCATACATTTTATATTTACCTGTGTACTTTCTTTTATACTGTTTTATTTTTCTGTTGAGAATACAGCCTACTGACTAGGGTCTTTCAACTCTATTTGATGACATATTACAATTTTTCTAAAAATTTATTTCATTGGAAAGTCATATTTACAGAGAGGAAAGACAGAGAAAAAGATCCTTTGTCTGCCAGTTCACTCCCCAAGTGGCCACAACAGTCAGAGCTGAGCCAATCCGAAGCCAGGAGCCAAGAACTTCTTCAGGGTCTCCCACGTGGGTGCAGGGTCCCAAGGCCTTAGGCTGTCCTTGAATGCCTTCCCAGGCCACGAGCAGGGTGCTGGATGGGAAGTGGAGCTGCTGGGACATGAACTGGCGCCCACAAGGACCTCAGTCACTAGGCCACCATGTCTGATAATTTTTATCTTGCTGATATTCTACATCTGGTGAGATATGTTCCCATTCTTTCCTTTTGTTCTTTACTCATAATTGCCTTCAGTTCTTTGAGCACATTTTTCATGACTGACTTAAAGTCTTTTGTCTGGCAAGTCTAACGTGAACTTCCTCAGAGACAGTTTCTATTGAGTATTTGTTTTATTCTTTATACAGGTCATACCTATCTTTCTACGTCTCATCATTTTTTTGTGGAAAATCAAAAGCTTAAAATAATAATAATGTGGCCATCCTAGAAATCAGATTCCCCTCTTCCCTAAGAATTTGTTGTTACTGTTTGCTGTCTTGTTCTTTGCATCTATAAACACTTTTCTGAAGGAATTCAGTCGCGTCTCTAATCTAGTTTGTGGTCAGATAATGACTGGGTAGTAATTTCCCTGGACACATTGTAGTATTAAGTTCTCAACCTCAGCTAAGGGTCCGTGTGTTGGAGTGGGCCATCAAGGATGTGGCAGGTAGCTGATACTGCCTTAGCCGTCACTTCCCCTTTGTAGACCCTCATGATTTGCATCAAGTATCAGACCAGAGCCATCTCACCTTTCACTCACCTTGGAAAATCCTACACATATGTATGGCTTGTCTACAAACGTTCTAGAACTTTTCAAAGCCTTCTGTAAATATCTCACGCCTCAGAATTTTCTTCTAATTGTTATAGTCAGCTTCCACCCCTCACCCCCAGAGGTAGTTACAATGTTAAAAAAAAAATTGCTGTTGAATATTTTCAATAAATATCCCAGGCTTTTCACATTGAAGCAACTCTGAGTAAGGTCAAATAAAGGTAAGCTAGGTGAGTGACATTTTCCAGGAAATACAAGACAGGTAGCTTTACTCATTAGCTAGTTTTAGAATATTTACATTCTAAATACTTGGACTCTTTTCCCAAACAATATCTGTTGTATTCCAAAATCTGCCAGCAAGATAACTTCGGCTAAAAATTAAAGCTGGTTAGCTATTTCTTTTCCTTTTTAAGATATATTTTATTTTTGTGTTGGAAAGGCAGATATACAAAAAGGAGATACAGAAAGATCTCCCATCTGTTAATTCACTCCCCAAGTGGCCACAATAACTGGAGCTGAACTAATCCAAAGCCAGCAGCCAGGAGCTTCCTCTAGGTCTCCCATGCGGGTGTAGGGTCCCTGGGCTTTGGGCCATCCTGGACTGCTTTCCTGGGCCACAAGCAGGGAGCTGGATGGGAAGTAGAGCAGCTGATACACAAGCAGGTGCCCACAAGGGATGTAAGCAAGGGTTTAGCTATCAGGCTATCATGCCAGGCCCAGGTTAGCTATTTCATGATGAGTTTTCCCAATTCACTATTCATCAAAATCGCTGTTTCTTTACTCTTCACATGTCATTTGTTTGTTTAAAAATAATACAATAACTGGTGCTGGCATTGTGACATAGTAGGTAGAACCACCATTCACAATGCCCACCTCCTATGTGTGCACACCAACTTGAATTCCAGCTGTACCACTTCTGACTGAGCAGGGAAAAGCAGAAGATGGCCCACGTGTTTGAACCCCTGCCACCCACGTGGGCGATCTGGATGAGGCTCCCAGCTCTTGGTTTTGGCCTGGCTGAGCCCTGGCCACTGTAGTCATTTGGGGAGTGAGCCAGTGTTGGAAGATCTCTCTCTCCCCATCTGTAACTCTGGCCTCCAAACATCTTTTTTTTTTTTTTTTAATATACTAACCAAAGTTAAGTGCGGTTTTTGAAAAAAATTGAAGCAATGTTCATTTTTGTCTCTAATTATCAAGGCTCTTTATAATTTCCCCACACGTCTCAAAGACCATAGTAATACTGTGCGAGTTAAACCTTAAACCTTAGTGATCTTATTCCTAGAAGAGCCAGGAAAAGCACAGTTTGGGAAAACTAGCTGTCATGGCTGTTCCAGTACAGCAGCCGGGACAGTGGGCAGAAAGCTGCAAACGCGCTGAAGGAAATCGGCCACTGCAGAGGTACAAAGAAACCTCAAAAGGCTTTGGCCAAGTTCAGGCTGGGCTTTTGTTGCTGTTAATAATCATGGTAACATCTGGTCAGGAACGAGTAGCCAGAGGGTGTGGAATCTATCCTCTTCCCCCAGGAGAGAGGGCAGGCAAGGTTCGTGGAAGATACATCGGCTGAGTCAGGCAGACTGAAGTTGAGCACGCGAGGCTCCCACCTGGTCCTCAGGGCAAGCGTGCCAGCCCGTGAGCTGAATCCAATCATGTGGGCAGCCTCTCTGTTGAAATCCACTGCTGACAAATTTCCTGCCCACGTCACAGGGAATTCCCGTGGAATGTAGAGCAGCTACGGTTCTGATTGTGAGGGGCTGGAAGAAGTCAGGAGCTGCTGAGGATGACCAATTATGAGAGTCTACATAGCACTGTGTAACTATGGTTCCTAGAGACTTAACAGACTGTTTAAGTCCCTCAGCAGGCTACTTGATCATGAAATTGTATGTGTTCCAATTATAAAGCAAAAATAACGATATGTCTGTTGGAAAACCTATAGGGAAGAAAATTACATACATGAAGCACTCGGCATGGGAGAGGTCCAATACAATGTACTTTGGGGCAACTCCACATTTTGTGTCCATTTCACTCTCAGGGGAATTTCTCACCTTTTCTGGCAGGAGGCACACCTGAGCAACGTGGCCCTTCCAACAGGCTTTTAGTTCCACCTTGGTGTGCTAAGTAGCTCCCTTCCTCTCTTAGTGCTCAGGCTGGCATTTAGAACTCAACGTTGCTCACAGACTTTGTGTTGTTAATCCATCTGCTCCATGAAGAACTGTGAAACTCAGAAATAGACCCGGCTCTAGCCAGACACTCATTTCTCCAATGGGATTTGTCAGATGATAAGCCTTCGTGATGTAACCAGGCAGCTGGGCATTCAAAAGAAGTCAAGCAGCACCTAATTAGAAATCTATTTCTTATTGACTTGCTTTTCTCTTTTTCTTGTGCACTTGTCCCTATTATCAGTGAATGAGACAGAAAAGAGTAAGGAGCATCAAGGTCCTGGCCATGGGGGCTTCAGTCTCAGTATCTGCACTAGCTGAGTGACCTTGAAGAACCAATTGATCTCTCTAAACTCCACTCTCTTTATCGACAAAATGGTTGCTAACAATGGCAGCAGTTCCACAGGGCTGTTGCCAGGGCAAGTGGAGTGATACGTGGAGGCTAATGTACACAAAACCTTGCCCACAGTAAGTGCTCACTAAATATGAGCGATTATGACTGTCAAGAACATTCGCTTTGTAGTCACATGGATAGATTTAACTCCTAGCCCTTCAACTTAAAAGTTGCGAGATCTTGATTGTTACATAACCACTTTGAGCTCTACTTGGCTTGACAGTCGCAAGATTATAACGAAAATTTCACAGACGTATACGTATAGCTACCTTTTACTTTTTTATGTTGTCATGGCTTGTTTCCGACAACACTGGAGTTTACTGACTCAAACACAAAGCAGTCCAGTGTTCTTCTGTAAGTACATAATAGAATCAAGGTGATTCCAAGATAGGAAATACGGAGAAAAACCAAAGATAAGCTTAGACTATTCAACTGTGCCACGCTATTTGTATACTTGCTAGTGATGGGTCATAAATTTGACTCCGAGCTTCTTATCATCCAAGGCTACAGAGAAAGAAAATACAGCCAGATGATTCACAGGGCCAAGATACATGCAGACAAGTTCTGAAGAAGGATGCCAGCTATTCCTAGTACTAAAACGTAAGGGACCAAAGTTCATGGCTGCTGCACAATAGCTGTGTGTAGCACTGTGCAAGTTGTTCATGTCCACATGCACAGAGCAATGAGTCTATAAGAGTAAAAGTAACGAGGAAAAGGTGGCTTTCGAGTAAGACTGAATATGAATTTTCCAGGTGCCTGGAGGGCTTATCAAGGAAAAGAACATGTCCATGTGGAAACGGTTGGGATGGCCCCACCCACCAACAACATAGCAACTTTGAAGCCAAGGACACAAGCAGTTTCCTGCTGGATAAAGACACAGTTCCCATGGGGCTGAAAGGCACAAGAACTTGTCACAGGAGGAAGCTCCAGGGAAAGGAAGGCCCTGGGAGCATGGCCCAAGCAGCTGCTGTGTTTTACAGGCTCTGCCTACTGCACATCTGGTGTTCAGTGACAATCCTCAGAAGGAAGTTGTTGGTCCTTTCCCCACCCCCCCCCAAAGTATATTTTCTTTTGTTCAGTTTTGTTTGAGAACCCAGACTTAGAGTTCTTCAAGGAAGAAAATGGTCAGGATAGTAACAGGCTCCTCTTTGTGCTTTCACAGTTAGCATTTCCCTGCAGGCCTTTTCAGCCACTATGACCCTTGGAGGATGAATGGGATGGCAGGGCTCAGGGCTGGAGGTACAAGTGAAGAAGGAAAGCTTCACACAGAAGGGAAGACGCATGCAGAGCATACCACTGTAACAGGAACCCCCGTTCTTTTGCTGCCCTGGCATCTCAGAGAGGGGACAGGAGCTAGAACTGCAGCTCCTAGTTCATCAGTTTGCTAAAGACTCGAAGGCCCCAACATCCTGAATATTCAGATCATTCAGTACAGAAAGTCCATTCAAAGCCAGTTCTGGGACCCACACCTCTGGACTTACAGATGTTGAAAGAGCATGTTCTTCTAGAAGATGTATCAGGAGCTGGAGGAGGAGTCTGAGGAGAAGCCCCCAGAGCAGAACACTAGCGCTGAGGATGCAGGCAGAGATCTTCCTGCAGTGTGGCTGCTGTGTGTGTGTCTTCTTATGCTGCATTAGGCACAACTCAAAAACTATCCTCCCTCACACAGTTCTCCCAGCCAGCTGGCTGTGCAAGTTTCAGCGATGTCCTTAATCTACCTGGTACCTAATGATACTTTTGAATAAGCACCTGTTCTGTCATTCTGCCTCTTAGGGGCCAGGCACTGCACCAGGTACTTCAATTAGAATGCAGGATACCTAGTCAGGGTCTGGTAACTAGAGAAGTGTCATGATGTGATTACGCTAGAATAGCGCTTGTGCACCAGGCAAGTGTTTATTCCAGCCCAGGAGGAGGCAGGAGGCAGGGAAGGCCTCCATAAGAGGCTGTCTGAACTCCGCCTCCGGAGGAAGCAAGTATTGGCCAAGAAAAGAAACAGGAGGTCCCTGAAGCCCAGAAAGTCCCCTGGGCAAAGGTGGGGCGGAGGGGCAGGAGGGGCAGCAGAAAGCTTGGAATTCTCCAATACCTTGAAGTGGCCTGATTGCCCTGGTGGAGCAGAGTGTGTAGAGGACAAGTCTAGGAAGGCACTGGTTCCCTTGGACTTGTGTACCAAAACACCACAGATACCTAACAGCAATGGAAATGGGAACTGAAGTTAAGGACTCAGCAGGGCCACCTTCCCTCTTACAGCTTCAGAGAGAGAAGCATCCCTTGCCACGTGCTGGCTGCTACAAGTGCCATTGGTGGTCTTTGGCTTCCGGCTGCCTCACTGTAATCAGACAGGCAGGCTGTCACAACAAAGTCAGTGGCTCTGGGTAAGACATTTCTGTTACCTTGTTCTCATTTTCATCCTTAAAAACAAAAAACCCAGGATATTAAAAAGTACCCTCTTCCACTGTGTGGAAGTTTTGAAAGAAAATGTCCATAGTTGTCATTTTCTCAGAAGTGTTTGTTTCCAACAAGGTTTTGACTGGCCGGTTTAGAAATTCTGATAGAAATTATCCTAATTACTTGGTTCTGTTTTTAGAAATGTTAGAGAAAGCAATTGTTCAGTTATATTTTGCTGTCTTCCCGTTACATACAGGTTCCTTGATACGGTCCTAGTAAAAGACGCAAAAATCAGTCACCTTCCAACAAGGCCATTGTCGTGGGGGGAAGACAGATCCACAAAAAGTTAGATGTTTGAAATATAATAATGATGGAGATAGACATGGGGCAGTGAGGAACACACAACTCCTGGAAATGTTTGGTATTCTCCCTCCCCTCCAGAGCAATCAGGAACTGCCGAAGACATGAGCCTTTGGGCCAACACGGTGATGGGAACAAGCTAGTCATCCATCTTCAGTGCAAGCACCCCATCTGCCTGTTGCTTGCTCCACTTTTGATCCAGCTCCCTGCTAACCATCTGGGAAGAGATCAAAGGCTGTTCCAAGGCCTTAGATCCATGAAGTCAAGTGTGCAACCTGGGGCAAAGCTCCTGCCCCTGACTTTGGGTCAACTCAGGTCTAGTGAGTATAACCATTTGGAGAGTGAACTAGCAGATGGAAGATCTCCTTGTGTCCTCTCTTCAATTCTGGCTTGAAAGAGTCTCTCTGAGACTCCGAGAGACAGAGAGAGACGGGCTTTTTAAAGTCTTCCCTGTAATTCACAAGGTAGAGGACACATTTATTCCAGTGGGCCCTAAGATCCTGGGTACCCACAATGTTCTCTCTCTAAACACCTTCCACCCTATGTTCTCCTTGGACTAATAGCTACCTTGTTGATTCTGCACAGAAGTATCTCTCCTCCCTGGATGTGCCCCCCCCGCACCCCACTGTATATTCCTCAAATTTCAGTCTGGGCCAGATGCCCCACCTCTTCCAGGGTCCCCTGAGGCTCCTTTCTCTTCCCTTGCCAGGCTGGGCCCTTTTTCTATCTAGAATCTCAGGAGAACAGACCTTAGAGACTCTGGTGAGTCCTGCTCCTCCATCAGACCTCCTTTCAGTTCTCAGGGACCTTATGGTTTGGCAGAAAGCACTGCTTGGGGGAAGACTCATTTAAAATTGGAAAAACAGGAATAGTTATATTGTGCCATGTCAGGTCAAGGCACATTGCTAGAGCAGGCCCCATTGCTAGGTCCTGATTCCTTACTAACTTGCAGAGGCTAACCCTGTCCTATCCCCTGGACCAAGTACCCATCACCACTGCCCCTGGCTGTTCCATGTAACTTTCACATGCACCTCATTGTATTTCATCCTCCATATGGCATCCAGAGGGTTCTTTCTAAAATGTAAAACAGAGTCTGCTTCTTCCCTATTAAAACTTTCCAAGTACTTAGAATAAAATCCAAACTCCTCGCCAAGTCCACAACATCTCCCATGATCTGGCATCTGTCTGCCTGCTGAACCTTGTAGTGGGTGGAGAGCTCACTCCCTAGCTCACCAGCCTTGGTCTGGGCAGCCCAGATCGGCCTCAGGGCCCTTGTCACACTGTTTGTGTCGGTTAGACGACTCCTCCCTCATTTGCAGGCATGGCTGCTTCCTGTTTTGATTCTATGTAAGCTTCAAAGATGCTTGTTTTGGAGAAGTCTTCCCTGACTGTCTCACTGAGAATTTCCCATTCTACCCTCAACATAACCTCTCAGCCTTTCCACTCCTTTACCTCCTCCCTTTTACTCTCTTTATAGCGCTATCATCTGAAATGACTGTATTTATCATATCATCCCTGACCACCCCTGTCTGTCCTATTCACTACTGTCTTCCTGCCATTAGAATACAGCTCATAAATAACCACCAATAAACACTTGTTGAATGAACATCTCTGATAAAAGTTATTTAATATATGTGAGCCCTCACATTATTTTAAGTTAAATGGGAGAAGGAAAGATGTCTGTTTGGCTCCATTTTAGAGAAGTCATGGAGGTAGATAGTACTGTTACACCTGGCATACAGTGGAAGAAATAAAGTCAGATGGGCTAAAGAGTTGGCCCAAAATCACAGTTATGGCCTGAAAGGTCATCCTTCTTAAGATTAAAGAGGCAGGGGAGACAAATTTTCTCCATTCTTCCAAATTCTAAATTTTTTACCTAAAATGTAGCCATCCCTGGAAGAATAGGACCATTGGTTACCTGTCTAGGACACTATGGCTATACATAATTCTTCTGCATCTGAGGCAGTCTGAGAACATCTACTTCACACAGCCATCACTCATTCATGCATCCATCCCTCAGCTTGCTGGATTCACAGCCAGGCACTGTAACAGACACACAGTGGCTCCCAGGAGGACCTGTCGCATGCTAAGAGTGTGTCTCTAGGACATCCAGGGTCGACTTTGCATTTTCATGAAACAAGATCGCAAATACAAAATGCTGGGGTGGTTGTATGGAGCCAAGGAATGCTAGGAATGATGAAGATGATGCTCTTAAAACCTAGAACTCCTTCCTCAACCAGGTCTCCTTCATCCAGGAAAAAGAAATTAATAGTGCCCTTAGAAATCTGACCTCCCAGAGCCATCCTGTGAAAAACATCCAGCTCACATGACCCCCACTGCCTTTTCCTAAATCCACAGCCTGTACAGACAACTGAAAGTAATAAGCATAATTTAATGCTATGTCTTTCCTAATTAAAATCCACCCAGAAAGGCATGCCAGATTTATTTTAGTTCATGTGGCAGAGACAGTTCCATTATATAAATCCAGACTTGTAAAACAGCGCTCAAAGGGAGGTAGGTCTCTGTGGGTGCATGTCCACATAAGAGGTGTGCCCATGTATGCACATATACACATGCGGCCCAAGTGTAAGGCTGCTACCAATAATGTATGGCTGGCCTTCTACAGGCTGAATGGTCTGAATTTGCAAAGATGGAGCCACTGGAGACTGCTTCCCAAAGAGCCGCAGGCTGGTGAAGCCCCCCGGCCGTCTCCTTTGGCCCTCTGCTTTGGCCCTCTTAGGCAACTCTGAAGGAGCACTAGAATGACTTACCCACGAGGGGTTTTGTCTGGCCCTCTCAGCAGAGCCCCATGTGCTTGGCGGCTCGCCTTGGAAATGCTGGTTGCCAGAGCAGCTGTGTCCGCCTGGCTTCTCCCGAAAAGAAAAAAAAAAAAGAACAGGCAGGGAGCCCTCTGCTAACCCAGCGGCCCCCTTTCAGGGACAACTCCCAAGAGCAAACCACACAGCGAAACCAAATCCAGAACGGGAACAGACGGCGATGGAAAAATGAAGAGGAAAAGAGAAAACGGGAGGAAAACCAAGGAGGGCAAGGGTAGGACGCTGGGGGGCATCCTCTCTGTGGGTGGGCAGGTCGGCGTTCTGAAGGGCAGGTGCTTACCTCTGTTGGCAGGACGGTCAGCCGAGGCATGAAGACAGTCTGGGGCTTGCTCGGCATTTTCAAATGCTTCTATCCCCTCACCTGATCCTGCACCCTCCCTGTGATTCTGCTCTCATTTTTGAAACACATCTCAATGCAACTTCTCTTACTGGTAAATATATTTCTTTCTCTGCAGCCCCTCTGCCATATTGCCAAAGGAAAAACAGGGAGAAATGCCAGAAAAATGCCATAAAGTAGGTCTAGAAGGAAGGGGTGATGATAAATGAACTCTTCAGCCAATAGCACAGGGGAAGGAATGCCTTCATGATCTTAGAAGGACACTTGGACGAGATCGCAGCAGGCATGAGGTATGGGGGCTTTGGCTCCCCACCTAGGGTTGTTTTGAGTGGCTCAGTAGGACCATACAGATAAGAAAATAGGTGAACTTACCCCTGGGACTGTATCCCATGACCTGCTTAGCCCAGCATCCGGTATGGCATCAGGGCAGCAGGCTATCAATGCTGTTCAGGTGCAGGGACCACAGTTCTGAGGATCTAGAATTTTCTCACTTCTTCTTGGTATAGGAGACACAGCTGAAGTGCCTAGGAAGGTACAGAGGCCAAAAGTACAGGATTGAAATAGGTTGGGTGCTGGGGTTGGCAGCCACCGTGCCCTATAGTTGAAATGCTGGGTTGGGAACCGCATCCCATCGTCCTGCCAACACACACACTGGAAGGCACCAAGTAATGACCCAACTTGGGTTCCTGCTACCCAACATGGGAGACCCAGATCTGGGTTCTAGTCCCTGGCTTCAGCCTATTCCAGCCCGGTTTGGTGCAAGTATCTGGGGAGTGAACTAGCCAAGGGATGATCTCTGTCTCCCTGACTTTCAAACAAATAAAATTTAGGGAGGGAAATCCTAGGAAGTTTATAAGGTGGCTTCAGGGTGCGAGGACACATGGACAGCTGCCCAAGAACAAGGTGGGACTCTCCTGGATAGCCAGGAACCAGACTAGAACGCTTGAGAGGTCAGCAGAGACTTGTGGCAGGAGGTGGAATTGAGAGTTTGTGCCACCACTAAGGGATTTTAAGTTTTAGCTACTCCCAGGCAGTCTGGGGAAAAGGGCTGGAGAGCAATAGCATGAGAGAAATCGCTCAAGACGTCGGTACTTGTAACAGACTGAGTTCCTAACCTGATACGAATGAATAAATAAATGAAACAGCCTTTTTTTTTTTTAAGTTGGGGAAAAACAAAAAAAGAAATGATCTTTAATTGCCCAATTATTTTCCTGGAAGCCAAAGATGATCCCCCACCCCCACAACACAACTGTAGCAGAAAATTTTAGACCTCTCTATAATAATGACCTCACATATTTGCAAAAACAGTTAGAGGATACAAGTCATTTTTCATATGTATCACCGTTTTTGAACTTCACACCAAATTGAAATTATTGTTATAATTCTAACTTTACAAGTGCAAAAAAACCACACAAAACAACAACCCCCCACCCTGCAAGAGAATGAAATTCAACTACATAGAAAGGGGCTTCTCCAGGACCATTTAAACTGCAGGATCTCAGCCTAAGGATCGATGCCCAGCTGGGAAAATTTCTAGAGAAAAATTTTCTTTTAAGATGTATTTATTTTTATTGGAAAGGCACACTTCACAGAAAGGAGAGACAGAAAGATCCTTCATCTGCTGGTTCACTCCCTGAATGGCCCAACAGCCAGAGCTGAACTGATCCGAAGCCAAGAGCCAGGAGCCTCGTCTGGGTTTTCTATGCAGATATAGGGTCCCAAAGCCTTAGGTCATCTTCCACTGCCTTCCTAGACTACAAGCAGGGAGCAGTTGTGACATGAACCAGTGTCCATATGGGATGCTGGCACTTGCAGATGTGGGATTAGCCAGTAGAGGTATTACACTGGCCCCTGGGGATAATTTTCATCACCACCATTGGAAATGGGGGCGGGGGAGATCTTACTGGTATTGCATAGCTGGTTGACCAGGGATGGAGCTTAATATCAACCTGCAGGTCAGTCCCCATGACAAAGACATAGCACAAAATGTCCATGGTGCAGAGGAGAGGAAATCTCTCTAAAACACTTCAGGACTGCCAAGGGAGGACAGGGCCTGTCTCCTTCTCTTGCAGAAATGGAGAATCCAGAGTAAACTGCTCACTGCAGCAAGAGGGGCTCCGGGGGCATGCCACAGTAGGTTTATCTTAACTTCTCCTTTCCAAAAAAATGACGACACAAATAATGACCAGGGCTAGAAAGCCATATACTTTTTCTTTCATTACCACAATGACGGGGAAAAAAAATAAATGTAGTAAGAAGGGAAAAAATAACATATTTTTAATTCATGTATTTTATTTTTGTTTCTTTTTTTTTTTTTTTTTTTTTGAAAGACAGAGAGAGGAGAGTTCTGTTTCACCTCTTTCCACCACTAAATGCCCACCAAGAGCCAAGGATGAGCCAGCCGGAAGCCAAGAGTCAGAACTCCACCAGGCCTCCCAGCTATCCGAGCTGCCTCCCAGGCTGCAAGTTAGCAAGAAGCTGGAGTGAAGAGCAGAGCTGGGACTGAAATCCAGTCACCCAATGTCAGGTGAGGACGCCCTGAGCAGCGATTATCCACAACGCCGAAAACCCACCCTGTAACTTCTTTTAAAGCAAAAAATTTACACATGCATATTGGCCTGTTGCAGTAGGTAGTTCGTATCTTAACTTCTATAACTTTGGTAATGACTTTGCCAAAACGGGTCATGCTCAGTAGACACTGCAGTCAGATTTATCAAGTTATTTTTCACTCCCAGTTGACTGAAAGAATCATTAAACTTTGAGATTTTCTTTCACATAAAGTAGTAGATGTACAAATAGGATTTTTGTTTAGTTGTATATAACATTCAGCAAGTTACTTCTCAAGATAACATGTTTCCATCTCAAAAATGAGAGGATTTACCAGCTTGACTGTATTGACAACACCCTCTGACTCAAACACTATTTTGTGATCCTAATAGTGCCTTGAGTAGTGTCTTGGTCTATTTTACTAACAAAATAGATGAATCTGTATAGTTGGTTTAAATTTGAAACTCAAATTTGCACAGAGAAAGAAAGATTTCCATCTGCTGGTTCACTCCCCAAGTGGCTGCAATGGAGCTGATCTGATCCTAAGCCAGGAGCCAGGAGCCTCCTCTGCATCTCCCACATGGGTACAGGGTCCCAAAGCCTTGGGTCATCCTCCACTGCTTTCCCAGGCCACAAGCAGGGAGCTGGATGGGAAGCTGGACTGCCAGGATATGAACTGGTACCCATATGGGATCCTGGAACATGCAAGGTGAGGACTTTAGCCACTAGGCTACCATGCTGGGCCTGAATCTGGGTAATTTTTAAAGAAAAGAGATGTATTGAGGTTAGCATTGGTACAGTGCTTAAGATGCCTGTTGGGGCAGCCGCAGGTGATTCTGGAGTTCTTGGGTGTGAGTCCTGCCTCTGCTTCCAATTCTACCTTCCTACTGCTGCACACCCTAGAAGGCAGCAGGCCCTGCCACCTGTATGGGAGACCAGGACTGTATTTTGGGATAAGTAATTTATTCAGCTTATGATTCTGGTAGCTTGGAAGCCCAAACAGCACTGCTTCTGGCAAGGGCCTCTGGACGCAACACAGCACCGTGAGGCCGAGTCCAGGGCCTCGGAGAATGGGGGTGCCCACTTCTCGGACCCCATCACACAGTTCACTGTCTGTATGTACAGCGCAAAGCAAAACAAAGTGAAGAGTTTCCCTTTGCTTCTCTGCCCAGACCTAGGGAGTGGGAAGCTGAAGGCCAGGCTCCCAGATTGGACAGGATGGTCACTTGAATACTCTCACTCAAGACACCTGTCAGCCCAGACAACTGGGTCCCCCTATGCCCCATACTATGTTTATTATTATTATTAGGAAAGGGAAAAAACGTACAAAAGCCCAAGCCGTTTCCCCTAAAGCCAGCGTCCAGTCGGACACTCCACTTCCCTACTTCTGTGTGGGGTAGGGCTTTCCTATCACTTTCTTTGAACAAAGACTGTTTTGCACTTGTCTCACGGCGTTTTATTCCTATACTAAGCTGAGGAAAGAACCTACCGAGCTTCGCCGGTTACAGTCAGTGGCGTCTCGTGGCAGGAGAGCCACATGCCAGGCTTGCTGTGTGATAGCTTGCTCGCCCAGGACCAGCTCAACTCTGCAAGAACTACCCCAACCCCATGGGTGGAGGCCGTGACGACCTAACCACCCATGGCGGCCCTGTCTGCGCAGTGACCAAACTCCCAGTACATGTGAACATTTGTAGGATACATTCCAACCACAGGCCGTAGGGTCGGTGAGGCGGGAGTCAGACCTGTGGAGTGATTCTAGCATCACAGTCAGGCGACCAAGGTTTTTCTGTCCCTCCTGCCTGAGGCCCTGAGTCTCTGTCCCCACTGTCCCTGTAACCATTCCCACCTGTCTTCCACATTCTCCCATAGAGGTACAGCATATGCAGGGGAGGAAAGACAGAGAGGGAAGGCAGACACACCACACACACACACACACACACACACACACACACACACGAGAGAGAGAGAGAGAGAGAGAGAGAGAGAGAGAGAGAGAGAGAGAGAGAGAGAGAGAGAGAGAGAAAGGGGGGGGGGGGGCAGGCTGAGGGAGGGAGGGGGTTTGAGCAGCTCCCGGCCCAGGTCGCCCCTGAGAGACAAGGCAAGTCTCGTCTCCTTTGAGCTCACCCACTCTGGCTGCTCTTTTTAACTATTTTTTCCTTTCTTTCTGAAACTCACCTTCGTTCAAAGGAATTAAGAGGCGCTTTGGTCTTTTAAGGGTTCTTTTCCAGGAGGTTTTTCTGCCCCCTCAGCTTTCCGCTAGCTCCGAGGAGGCCACGGGAGAGCACGGGCAGCTGGAGACAGCGCGCAGGCGCGTTTCCGCGGGGCCGCCCAGGTAGGAGGCACGAGATGGAGAGGGAGCCCGCGGGATAGCACAGCCACGGGCACCGTGTCTTCCCGCCCTCAAAGCCCTGATCAAAAACAGCTGGGGAGGAGAGCCCGTGCCGCAGGCGGGCGGTTCCCTGGAGGCGCAGCGGCCCTGTCTCAGGTGCAGTCAGCTGGGCTGTGCTCACAAATCGCCCTCTGGCTGGGCCTGGCTGCACCTGGGGGCAGGAGGGGGCGTCTGCGAACTCTTGGAGGCTTATTCTTTTTCACCCTTTCAAAGTTGGTTACCTCTGGCTGAGGACATTGCTATCTGTTTGTGGGAAGGGTGGCGGTGGTGAGGTTGAGCACACATGGAATTGGCTTGTGGTCACCTCTTAGGGATCCGTGGATGTTCAAAGAGCCTCCCATTTGCTCATCCTTGGGCAAGGCTGCCATCACCAAGTCTGTTTCATTGTCGGTTCCGCCCAGAGTACCTCAGGGCGCAGAAAGAGCCAACATGAAAAACAGAGTAGGCAAGGTTTGGCTGCACTGCAATGTTCACACAGAGTCCTTACCACGAGGGGGCAGGGCATGGGGATCATTCTCCCTCCTCGAGTTCCTGAGGAGACTCGCCCCTTTCATCCCTTCCTCCTACTCCCTTCCCAAGTCACCAGAAGCTGCCAAGAAGGGCAGAAGTATTATGGGGGGAAAAAACCCTGTGGTTGGGGCTTAAGACTCACACTGGAGCTGGACGTCCACGGTATCGACCTCCAAGAAAAATCACAGAATTCCCAAAGACCTGAGGACTATGGGTTCAGCTGAAAGTCCTCGGCCTCCAATATCATGTATCTTAGGACTCATTTTCAGATGTGGCTTCAGGATTTCCATGTGTCGGTGACAGGGGCTGCAGCCTATCGGGGGCCAGGGGGAGGGCACGGATGAAGGAATTTCAAATCAGATTTGCAAAGCAAGCACTCTGGTTTTACGGATTTGGGGTGTCTTTTGGAAATTAGGAATGATGAAGGGGTACAAAAGCCCACGAACTGATCTTGGAGGTGGAAGGGAGCTATGTGATGATGGCTGCTAATGGGCAAGCCCGAGATGGGATCCTGCCACCAGCAACAAGTAGATAAGAGATTCTCTAAGATTCCTTTCTTAATCCAGTTGCTTCCCTCTAATATGTCAAGATAGACTTCTTGCAAGGAAATGCAGCCTGTGGGACTAAAGTGCCAATGTTTTCTCATTTCTCTGGTACTTCTTTGATCCTCAAAGGCCAGAGAGAGAACACTAATCCGGAACCACTTCCTTCCAGAATTCTTATCTAACTCCTGCAAAGATAGAGAAGGGATTAGAAGTCATGTGGGAAGGAATTCATGCTTGCTCAGTATCTCAAACTGCAGGCTGTTTTACATACATTATTTTAATGCAAGCAAGTTTACCATGACATTTCTGAGATTCTGCAAGATTAAGAAAGATATTACCAGAAAGCCTTTCCCATAGTGAATGCTCAAAATAAATGGGCCTCAAGGACGGGTGGGGGGGCACTCCAGTTTAGTCCAGTTTTGCAATTTCCTTGCTACAGCCTCAAACACAACAGAAGGGTAGGAATGGACCATTTGATGCTGTACTTCTGATAAGCCTCTTTAATTTTCATTTATTTGCAATTCATTTTATGTGAAAGGCAGACACAGAAAACTAGAAGACGAGATGGCCGAGACAGATGGAGAGAGATCTTCCACAAACTGATCTACTCCCCAAAGACCCACAGCATCCAGAGTTGGTCCAGGCCAAACCAGGAGCCCTGAGCTTCATTCAGGCCTTCCATGGGGGTGGCAGGGGCCCAATACTTGAGTCATCACTTTCTGTCTCCCAGGTTATGCATTAGCAGGAAACGGAGCAGGAAGACCTCAAATTAAGTAACTTCAATATGGAACGTTGGTGTTGTAACTGGGAACTTAACCAGTGCACCAAATGCATGCACACCACACACCAACTAACCAGCGATGACCTAGCTCCTTCACCATGCTGGATGAGCCTTCCACAAAGCACTTTGGCTTATTTGAACCATGGAAAATTTAAAAAGCAAGTATCTTGTTGTACTCCCATTTGTAAGAAGTAGATGCCTTCAATGGAGTAGGTGAAAGTAATTATAATGCTAAGAAAAGGTGAGCAATTAGACATCAGAAAGAGCAAGAATCAGGGAGTCCAAGGCCTCTGAGCTTACCTGCCATTCTCTCCTCTAACTTTTTAAATCCACCATGATGTTAAGAGAAGCACTTTGCAAAATGCAGCATGCATAAGATTCACCTAAAATTTTGTTCAACCCAAGATTCTGATCCCAAGGCCTGCGCTGCGCCCAAGTGACTGCTGTCTAACATCCCAGCTGCCGCCGACGCTGCTGACTCTGGCCCACACTTGGAATAGCAAGGACTGAGAGCAGTCACAGATGCAATGGGAATCACCCTGTTGTGGAACAGGGGCACTTTGAACTAACTGAGGCCTGGGCTCTACCCTTTCCCACAAACTCTGATCTGCTTGGTTTGAGGTACAATCTAAGATTCGGGATTCTTTTAAACATGTACTGATGTATTTGAAAGGCAAGATTTACAGAGAGAGAGAGAACTTCCATTTGCTGTTGGCTCCTTAAATGGCTGCAATGTTTAGGGTTGGGCCAAGCCAAAGCCAGCAGCCAGGAGCTTCTTCCAGGTCTCCCATGTGTGTGGCAAGAGCCTAGGTATTTGAGCCATCCTTCTCTGCTTCCCCAGGCCATTAGCAGGAAGTTGGGTCAAGAGTGGAGTAGCTGGGACTCGAACCAATGACCATGGAGGATGCTGGCATTGCAGCTGGAAGCCTTACTCGCTGTGCCACAACGCTGGCCCCAGAATTAGGATTCTTTCAAAGATTCCCCTAGGCAATTACAGTGAGCAGTAAAGTTTGAGGGTCACCACATTGTATCAAGTCTTCAGTCAACTTTATGGAATGGCTCCTGGGTGTCCCTCCTGGTCCAGACAGTTACAGCTGGAGGTAGGAGCTCTCCAGTGCAATGAGAGTATCAGCGACACTCAAGAACAGGACAGATGTGCAAGCAAGAAGGGGGAGTGGGCAAGTAGGCAAAAATCATCATATCTGGGATAGTTAAGGACTGAGCACAACACACTTGGGTTTAAATACTGGTATTCACACTTTGTAGTTGTCTCCCATGATCCAGAATTCTGATTTCAGAGCTCTTTGCACTTTAGATTTCTAAATTGGAAAGTGAAGGCTTCAGTTCCTGACATCTCTCACCACTGAAGGTGGCGGGGAAGGAGAGGAAGCAGAAAACAGAATAAATCAAGAGAGCTTTCTAGAGGAAGCAGGCTGGTATCCTACACTGCGGCTGCGAGTTTAGCCGGTTACAGAGTGGTGCTGGGGTGAGTGTATTTATAAGCTCCTTAGACAATTTCTGTGTGCACTCCTCATTGTGAACACAGACCAACTGAGATCACGAATATCGAACCTTTGACCTGTTCTTGACTCTTGCTACCCAACTATGGTTCGCCCTCCTCTGTAGCTCTTGGACATTTCCACCCACCTCATCCTAGAGACTTCTTCAGATACCCATGAAGAACTCAGCCCCTTACTTTCCCACTCTGCCCAATTCCTGGCACTCTACCTTCCACATAACTGCTGGTATCATCTTGCTAACAAATCGTTTGCACAGATCACTCTGGGGAGGATAAAGTCCACAGTGCTTAGAGCTTCATGCCGGGACCTCAAGGTCTGGCCTTGGCTTCTTTTCTTAGATTGCTGCTCTAGTCATCCCACTGCCCAGAGGCGTGATCTCTTCTCCCTGGCCTCTGTCCTGCTGCCTTGAATGCCCTTCTCCCTCTTTTCCTCACCAGTTGCTGCTTATCCTTGGCTCAAGCATCAGCTTCCTGGTACAATCTCCCAGACTCACCCCGCCTCACATCTGTTTCAGGCGAGCATGGGAACAGTCCCAGTTTATGAATTTTGAGCTATATTTAAAAAGATAAATAGCCAACAGAGTGCCAAGGGTTCAAGTCCCAGTTCTGATTCTAACATCTTAATGTGGAATGCATTTGATTTCTGTAACCCATATGGAGAGACTCTACTCCTGCCTCTAGCCCATGCCATTCTTGCTGTTGTTGGCCACAAGGAGGCTGAATCAGCATATAGATGGTCTCTCCACCTCTAGCCCCACTACATTCCCCCTTTCCATCCCTCTCTTTAAACTATATATATATAAACTATATATACATATATATATACACACAAAAAATATATAGCATTTTAATTAGAAAGTCAGATTTACAGACAGAAAGATCTTCCATCTACTGGTTCACTCCCCAAGTGGCCGTAAAGGCCAGAGATGAGCCAATTCAAAGCCAGAAGCCAGGAGCTAATCCTCTACCTGCTGCACCCACATCCCATATGGGGACCAGTTCTAGTCCCGGCTTCTCCACTTCTGATCCAGCTCTCTGCTTATGGTCTGGGAAAGCAGCAGAGGATGGCTCAAATGCTTGTGTCCCTGCACCTATATGTGTGACCAAGAAGAAGCTCCTGGTTCCTTACTTCAAATTGGCTCAGCCCTGGCTGTTGCTTCCATTTGGGGAGTGAATCAGAAGATGGACGATCTCTGTGTCTCCTTCTCTATCTGTAACTCTTTGAAGTAAAATAAATAAAATTTTAAAAAACAAATAAAAACAAATTTAGAGAATATGTAAACAAAAAAATTGGAACACCAGTTTTCCAAGAAATAGCAGACCTTACTTGTAAGTATTTATCATGGACTGGGGGTGAAGGAAGGACTGAGTGGCCAGAGGATCTGGACTTGGGAGAGGATCATGAACAGGAAAGCTGACCTCAATGTAGAGGCTGGGCAGCCCTGGACAGTGTCCAAATGCAGGGCAAACGCAGATGACAGGTGGTGCTATCTGGAGTCCCGTCCAGCAGGCTGAGCCGAACAAGGGTAGGGGGTTGCACAGGAGGTATGTGAACTTCAAGGTCACATAGTGAGAAGTGATGACTCTGGATTCCAGCAGGAACCATCTCCACTCTCCCACCTGGCAAACATGCCAGCACCTCAGCCAAGCACAAAGAAGTAGATGCTCAGTGCGACAACACCAGTGTTTCAATACCTGAGCACAGAGGCTTTACACTTCCTCAGGAAACAGCTCAGTGAGCTAGGCTCCCAGGTCTCTTCTTTTTCAGCCTCCAACTTTCCTAGGAGACAGGAGACAAGAGCAGCAATCATACAGCAACACGGTGGGGCCATCATGGTGGGCACTTCTTATATTGCATGGAACCAAATGCAGTTGAATCGCCGCAATAAACGCCAGGGAGCCTGGAAAAGGTAGTATAACTTCCAGAAAGAAATGGAATGGGTTTGATAAATTGTTCATTTCTTACCCTTGTCAAACTCGACTCCAGCTTGGGTCTTGCTATAAATTCCAGTCATTCAATATCCATGTGTGTATTTCCACCTGTAAGACCTTCTCAATTGCATGAGAAGGCATGAGAATCACATGGTAGAGGCACAGAGTCAAAGACTCAGTCAGTTCTTGCTGTCATTTCCAGGCACTGTACCAGCCTTTGTAGGATGGGAAGGACCTGCATCCTCAGGGGCTCAAAATCCTGAGGGAGAAAGGGCCTCATGTCCATCCCCTTCTTCAACTGGACTTTTCTTCTCCAAAGGACCTTCTGATTGCTATTAAGAAGCCAGCTCCTGATCACAAAGGCAAGATTTCAAAAATCCTCATTCAGTCCTTGTCTCAACATGCCTCAAAAGATGTGTAAGGCAATGAAATGATTTTCAGAGGAAACTGAATTCAGATGTTCTAAGAGAGGTGTTCAATGTTTGGGTGGTTTGTCACATTATTCCACGAATGGAAGAGCCATATCACAGGAGCAGCATGGTAGGCGTCTCAGGGCTTTTGTATGACTGGGAAAGAACAGAGCGTGGCCTTGTGTATGTTTGTGGGTGTTTATACATAAGATGTCTTACAACTTCTCCGTGGATCTTCCAAGGGCCAAGAACTCAAATTCAGAGCCAAGTCTATGAATCCTGCTTCCATTTACTTGGATACACATGAGAGTTAGCAGAAAGTACTATAAAAATTCAGATTTCTGGGCCCCTCAGGCATCACTAGAGCTATACTCCTACCATCTGTTTTTTATATATGCAACAAGAAACTAGTCTGTGACCTGTCAGACACCAGCCTTCTAGCTGCTGGTCAGTCATCCGACTGCAATCCCACTGCCATTTGTACCAATGTAACATTAGATGGGCTTAACCTCCCTTTCAATGTCTCTTCTCCGAAGTGGGTATTAATTATCCCAACTTATCATCTGTGTAATCTGTAAGTAGTCACTTTGTTATCAAGGTCAGGACAGAATCCAATTGCCTGCTGACTCAACAAAAATTCATCAAGAAAGGAAAACAGTCAAAGTTTATTAAAACATTACAAACAAACATTGGGATTTCACAGCAGATACCACCAGTATCATGCTTCCGGTTAAACCAGCCTTGTGTCAACTTTTACCTGTTTAACAAATGCAATCTTTGTGGTGTTGCTCAAGCAATAATAAACTATTGTTATATTTGGTAAGGTGCTCAAAAATCACAGACTATATGTCTCACACACATATATACACACCCTTATACATACCAGGCCCTTATCAAATGTATAGTTGCTAAATCCAATTTATCAAGTTTCAGGGTAAGCCTTCATTTTTTTAATGTGACATTATGAATTGCCGAGAAAACCTGGAAATGTTGGCCTTGTTCATGGAGGATACCTAGGTGTTCTCAGCAGGAGAGGACAGACTGTGGACAGAAGGTGTTTGTCACATGGAGAACAGAACACCTGGGTGTTGGTCACCGGCTGACCCCAGGGTCAAATCCATAACTCCACACAGAACATTCAGCCTAGCCTACTTTGGGATTGTGCCGATGAACTTTGATAAAAAATGATTTTTCTTAAAAGGGTCATTGGGTGATAAATTAGGTGAACTATAAGAAAAAAAAAAAGCAAATTTTAACTGTCATTTATAGGATGTCTGTTTTGCCCCAAAGCTATGGGAAGGGTGCCACTTAAAGCTCTCAACTTTTCTAAAAGCAGATCCCAGGCTGTTTGCATGTATAATTGCTGTGGGTTCACACTTCACTGGGCTAGGAAGAACCCCTGGGTTATATGAAACAGCCTCCCACCTCTACCCCCGCCCCAACCAAGCCTGCATCCCATCCCATCCCATCCATACTTCACCCACATAGAGTCCTTCTGCACTGAGGGCAGTTCTTCCGAGGTCTGTTGCCTACAAACACAACAGCCCTATCATAATCTTCCTGGTGTGGTTTTTGAATGGTCCAAAGTGGCTACTTTCTCCAGAGGAAGTGATCCTTTACAGCTCTTGGATTCCCTAGCACCTCAAGGCAGTATGCAGAGATGGGACCATCAACCCTGGCCTTTCTTTGCAGAAAGCAATGATAATACAACCTTATCAGTAAATCCTGGGCTGCCCATTCCAAATGATTTCTAAATGAATCATTTTAATGGTTAACTAATTAATTACTCAAAGATGCTTAGGCTGAAATGGTGAAAAATGACAGGCCCTCTAAGAATAGCTGCAGGTAGCAGGTATTCATTTGACCTGGGTTGACCTAAGTCAGGCACGGCTTCCTATCCCATTTAACAGAACTTCCTTGTTTTACAGTTAATTTGCCCCCAGACAGATATGCAGACAATCAGGGACGTGTGTGTGTGTGTGTGTGTGTGTGTGTGTGTGTGTGTGTGTGGTGTGCTGACAAAGTCTTAGGTATAAGGTACCTGTACAGACTCCAAAATGTTTCCATTTTTTAAGATGAAGTAGGTCTCTGAAATCATTCCTGATGTATAAAACATGTTTTATTATCTTTTCATTTTTTTCTGCAGAAGACATTTGTGATGTTCATTTGATACACCTAATTCTGAGAAGGATCAGTTCTCAAACACGGGTTTTCAGCCACCATTTGATACTTCAGGAAGTCTGGGTGGTCTCTGGTGCAATCTGTCAACACTTCTCTACTTAAAGACGCAGCTTTCTGAAAATGATCAGTGTCGTTTACCAAGTTTGCAACTGGCCTCTCACAGAGGAAAGGGCCAACTCGATGCCCACTTGTGTTTCTCACCAACTATCTTTCAGTTCTGCTTATGACTGTAAGAGTTTTCTGCAGAGTTTGCTAGCTATCAATTTGACGGTTTATTTTCATTCTAATCCTCTCTGTTTCTTGCCATTACCTGTCGCTTGGTACAAAGTGGTTATCTACCAGGAATATCCTCTGGCGGAGTTCCCAAAGGCCACAACACCATGAGAGAAGCTTTGCTGATGCACCGACAAAGAGACCACCAGTGCACTGCATAATCAAGATACTCTGGAGGCAGGAAACTGGAACATTCCATGGATAAAAGAGTATTTTTAATCTAGCACAAAATGTTTCTTTGCAGTAACAGCAGAATCTCTTGACATTACACAACTTGATGAAACAAAAGAACAATCATCTTTAAAGTCAAAACGTCTATCAAATTAGAGGCCATATGCCTAGCACCGGGATCGCCTTTCTGCTGCATAAGACACACAGGCCCCCAGGGGAACAGAGCTGCTGGGGGCACCGGCAGGAACGCTCCATTCCAGGAACTCTGGATTTTGAAGTGAACATTTTTGTGGCAGATGCTTTTCCTAAAAAACACTGTATCATCCAATAAATATTTGACTAAAAATCCATTTTGTGCTTTTGGGTGATGTTAGCCGACTCCTTTCAGAGACCTAAGAAGAAAGAAGGAACCTCCTTGTGTATTTCAGAGCATGATTCATCACGGCAAGCCTTGATACTGTTATAAAAATTTTAATTTAAAGCAGAAAACATGCTGATGTGTCAGTGATAGGCTTAAAATATTAAAGACTTCAAAAACCCCCAAGCACGTCTTCTCTGTACAGCACAAGCGAATATATATATCTTTGCTATATAATTTTAAAACATGGAATAGTTTTCCTTTTTCTCTTTTCTATATATAATATATGTCTTCCAAAATACATTGTCAGTATTTATATCTGAAAAATACTGTACAAAAAAAGAACTTCCTATAATTACTCTGTATAAACATTAAACAATTTCATAATCTCCTTTTGGTCTATAGTAAACATTTAGATTGATTGGGTTAACCACAGTCTGTGACACGCCATCCCCTTGTAAGTTACACCAGTGTCTTATACATTCGTTTTTCAGAAGTCTATTTTATAAGAGCACATACGTTCAAAAAGCAAACAAAAAAAAAGAAACATAAGCTCTAGAATCATTAATTTGTGAGGCATTCAAAGAGGATACCATGAGGAAAAAGGGTCTTAATGAAACATCAACTTATTAACCGATTTTTTTAAAACAGCAAAGTATAATTCACAAAAAAATATATATATTACCAAAAATGGGAAATTTGAATCTTAAGTACTCAGAGTGTCTTTGAATATCAAGGGAGATAAGGAAAAGGTTAGCTAGAAAAGTAGGAGGTGGATGAGGTTTGGGAGAGAAAACCAAACGTGGCAACATCCAAGGATGGGCAAGACACTTTTTTTTTTCTGGCTTGTGGCCTGAGAAATTAACCCTTCATTCTTTGACCTCGCGTTTCTCTCTGCTTCGCTGAACTGGGGATGCTCTGGTCATGCTCAAATGCGTTAAGTTTTGTTTTTAAAAGACAGTGAGATCCTTAGGCAGGGAAAATGTCCTACGTCCACTAGTAATACTCAGGCAGCATGCTCTAGTGCACAGCAGGGTTATTGCTTTAGGTACAGACGGTGCACGGACACACTCTGTGTTCTACGACAGTACTCTGACTTACTTATCTGGGACTGGAAGAATTAAAAGGAAACTTATTAGCAGTAAGTAAACTTGGGATCCAAGAAATCTAAACAGCACTTTAAATTTGAAGACGATTTCCACCAAAACTCAAAATAGGAGGAAAGCAACCTGTGAGTAGAAACGCAGTGTAGTGTGAAGTCAGTTGTTTGGCGCACCTTGTCAGCTGGAACTCTTGAGAACTGAGACCCGCCCAGGCAGCAGGGGCCCCTCAGGGTGAACCCAGAGTCCTGACCGAGTAGGAAAGCTGGAACACGAAGCCATAGGGAAAGGGCAGGAGCTGAGAAAAAGGATGGGGAGGAAGACTCCTAGAGTCTCCAGGGTTTAGTAAAAACATGGCACCTTCCTTTTTTTGGAACTAAAACAGAATGAGGGGACTACCTAGAAATGGCAAGTGCAAAGGAAACACACACGCGCGCGCACACACAATCTCACACACATCCCGGCATGAGCACATGTACACACACACACACACACACACACACACACACACACACACACACACACTTACATACGGATGTACACCAAAACGTGAATCGATTGTGTTTATGCCTCTGGTAAAGTGCTGATGTCAGAAAGGTTGGTTTGGGTGTGGAGCTATCAGACAGGAAACGAACTGTCCATCCATTCCAAAGCTAGCCCACAAAAATGCCCTCCTACAGGGGCCCGTGCCTGGCCTCGTACTTGGCAAGTATGTTTTTGCACTTGCCCAGCTCCTTCCTCAAGTCAGCCACCTCCTGGCGCAGGGCCGAGTTCTCCTTCTCAAGGAACGAGGCCCGGATGGCAATCTGATTCTCCTTCAGCCGGCGGGCGTCACGGGAGCGCTTGGCCGCCATGTTGTTCTTTCTGCGTCTTGCCCAGTACTTGTCATCCTGCTCATTAGTTGCAGAAGGAGAAACAAAAACAAACAAACAAAAGAAAGAAAACACAAAGGCATTAGATTTCAGTGGCAGGGAGCATCAGCCAGGAGGCTGGCAGGCCTTCAGGGCTGGGCTGAGGCTCATACCGGGGCTTACTTCCTGCCATCACAGGCTTCTGCCCTGTTTGCTTCTTAGGGGCTGTGCACCCCGAGGTAGAAGTCATGGGTTGGATGAAAGCAAGCGTCCTGCTTTGCACCCTGAATTGCATGCCAACTTTCTCTACCACCTTTGCTGAAGTTTTCATTTGCAAAGTACTTTCAGCCCCTGAGCACTCATTCTGTTTCTTTGGTACAACTTGGCACAATGCTCTCCAAAGGCAATGTGGCCCATCAGTTGGTCAAATGAAGATACTACGGTAAGGTTACTTCTAGGATTGCACCTTATAGCAATCTCGCTCTATGTGCAAGCACAACTTTTTTCTTTTTTAACTGCAGCATTGGTTGTAATAGAAAAAAAAAATGTAATAATGAACTATTTCTCTGTAGGAAATTTCGTAAGTATTATGTTAGAGTCATACACTGGAATACTCTGCTGTTGTTCAAAATAATTCCCAAGTGGCATCAAAAGTTATTTAAGTTACAGCATTATGTGAGTGAGAATAACAGAAATTTACAGGTGAGTACTTATTGCTCATCCCACTTTGATTTAAAAATCACAGTATCATGGATTATAAAAAGAGGTTCAAAAGGATTAGTACCAAGTTGTAGAAGTGATATCTTTGTAATACGTATTACAGGAAAGAAGCAAATAATATTAGTAAGCATCTTTCACCTTTTACTTTGTATCCTCCCAAACCATTACAATATTATATATAATATATATATAGATACTTGGATAATTTAAGGCAAAAAAAATCTTCAACTGGCCGCTTACCAGTATACCCATATGGTTGGCTAACATTTAAGCTACTTAGTCTAATTCCCTATTTCTCTGTAGGTGTGGCCTCAGTAACCATGGACAATGTGAAAATCACCCATCCTTCTTCCCCCATTACTATTCTTTCTAACAAGAGAAAGCTTGCTAAGAAGATAAATGAACCAGAATATTCTTTCAGACTTTCCCAATTCATCGCTAGTACAACCTGACGGCTTCTGCAGCACTCTTCTGATGACCACCTGTCAAAGCAAACCTCAAGCCCTGGTTTAGGGATGTTCATGTAGTCACACACTTCCCTCCCAGAAGACTGGATGGGACCAGTCCTTACCTGCCCCAAGATTCCAAGGGCCAGTTGGCATGGGAAGGTCAAATGGTTCAGGCCCAAGGCCAACAGAAAGACCCCAGGTCAGTGTTCAGCACCTATACCTGCCATTACCCTCAGCAGACACCTGCCCTGTACAGACGGAAAGCATATGCAGGTACCTCCTGACCACTTCTCACAAGCGGCAACAGACATCTTACTTAAAGAGCATTCCCAGCTTTCCACACACTTTATAATAATATGAAGCAGGATGAAAAAACACCTTCAGAAAAGTTGGTGCATCTTCCAAGGGAAGGCATGACCCTTTAAAGAAGTTCACAACAAGTGTGTCCAACTTGGGCAGGGCTGCAACGGATGTTGGTAAAATTTGCTGGCTATGAACCAGTAGAGGAGCAGAGGAGCTGGAGGAAGGCGGGGAGGGTGAGGGCAGCCAGGGAGTCCGTGGTGCCATGTGGGAAGGGGGCCCAAAGGAGAAGTTTACCAGAGTGAAGTACCAATCCCGATGCCACCCACTTCACAGTGCCAGGGAGGACATCACACTCTCCTTGCCTGAATATGCTTTCCAGGGGCTGACTTAAGGAGCATCACAGACTGCATAAGGACACAGGAGCCCTGGAAGGGAAGGAATACCTGAGGACATGCATGCAGGCAGTAGGGGATGGGGATGAGGTACTGCCATAGACCTGCTCAGGTCTGTGACGTTGCTCCTCAGGTTTTGAAGGACGAGGGAGTTTGCTACAGATCTAAGGGTAACAGCCAATTGGCTCTCCCTTGGAGTTTGTCTCACAAATATCATGCTTCCAACCTTCTACCCTCACCTGTCCACATGCGCAGAGGAACCAGCAAAGGAGACAGAGAATAAACCCAAAGGGGAGGAGCGGAGTCAGGAGTGGGGTGCGTCCAGGGATACTGGAGAATGACCACAGAAGGAGTGTCCTGATCTAAAAACACTAACTCACCTTCCTTCGTCAGTTCCCAGTGGCTTTGGAGCTGGGGAGGCAGGTCGGGAGTGCAGGATCCTGAGCAACGTTTACATATTTGGCACTCATCCTCTGCACTGTGCCCTTCTGTCTCCTAGGGGCCAATGCCAGTCAGCTATATAGGACCCCCGCCTGGCAACGACTGGCTGTTATGGTCCCCTCAGACAAGTCAACACTCCCATTGTATCACCTGACTTGGGTTCCGTGAGGACAGGAAACCCATGAGACTTTACATTTTCTGGTGTTTCTACGACACACTGGTCTGTTTTGATTGACTATTCAAATGTTTTTGAATATGTTTGGTTGACTATTCCCAGCCTCAAAGGTTGTATTCTAAGATGCTTCCAAAGCAAAAACTTTCTGAGTACCTACATGGTATCACAACATGAAACTAAAGTTACTAAAAATAATGTAGGAAGCTACCTTCGGCTAGATAACCTGGATCCTGGGTAGGCCTTCCTGTACTTGGTGGGATGCAGCCCCGATAGGGTTCCATTCTGCATCAGTTCCCATCACATCAGACACGTGATGGCAGCAGTGACCTAAAGCTGCCAGGGACCTCGGCCTCCAGGGTTCTTTCTAGACATCAAAGACAGGAGGAACTGATCTAAATCAGTTCAAAGTCTCAAACTCCTACCATATTAGGTTTGATAACAGTAACCAGATTTCAGAAAAGGGCTAATTATGCCTGGTTCCAATGCCTTAGATATGTGGAACTATCTCTCCGTTGTCCAGACAAATGCAAACAAGCATAAATGCTTTAAGTTCTACACAATGGCTAATCAGAAATGGTTCTGTTCAGTGAAGCAGACTTAGCACAATTTTGGAAAGAATTTTCATCTGATAAAAGGTAAATCTGCTTCCTTATATAAATAATGTGTCCCCTTCAACATAGCAGAGAGAAACAACCGAGGATCAGCCTGTTGAGACACTCCGGTGATCACTGTTTGAGAACCAAAGTGAGCACCACTTCGTTTATAAACAGAGTTGGGGAACCCACCAACTTCTGTTGCACCCCTGGACTCTCAAAGCTGAAAAGGTGGAAGGAAGATGTGCTACACCCTGAGACCAACAGGGAAACAGAAGCTGCTAACCATCATCAAATTCCCATAAGGAAGACTACGCTGGGAAGTCCATGTGGTCCACACATCCTCCCTAAAGTGTCTCCTGTGCCCTTCCAAGCTGGGAGGTTTCCATTTGATGGCGTATGGTTTGTGTGGATTCCCTTGCTGACAATAGCAGGTCTGCTTCCTTTACAGAAGGAAGGTCTGCTTCCTGTTTCATTCCTTTCCTTGTTGCTATTCACTCCTAAGGCATGGATGCACCGCTCAGAAGACACCCAAAAAGGAAGCAACACGCCTACCAGCTGCATACCAAGGGCCACTCCCTGTTCATCAACTCCTACGGTTATCCTGGAGTCACACTTCTGATTTCTCTCTTCACAGCGCTCTCCATCCTCCCAGAGTCTGATTACCAGTTCCAATTTACCTTCAGATCATCAGGGATAAAGACTTTGCGAGCTTTCTTGATCATGGGTTGTGGCTTCAGTTCTTCCTCAGAGAACTTGCGTTTGCGAGGGTCAAACATTTCCTGGCCAGGGACGCTGGACAGGGCGAGATCTGCTGGATCCGGTTCATAACCCACTGGGACCTGAATGGTGTCTGGATCGATGGGACTTGGAGTATTGCGGTTTGCTGGCAACAGCTGACCTGGAATAATGCAGACGTTTCGATGAATAAACACTATAGGGAGACCCAGCAGCTGCAACTTAACAATGCTCCCTGCTGACTGGCAAAAGTCTCCAACTAACTTCTCGAAGACTCTCATATCATTGATTTTATTCATCTTTACCGTATTTCCAACAACATAGGGCGAGTGCCACTGTACTCATGCTACACCAGGCAAGACAATGGCATCCAAGCTCACCAACTGGGGAAGTAAAAACCAAATCAAAAATAAATACATTCTTTCTTTCCTATAACATAGCCATGGAGCACCAAGTGTGGAGTTAAATACTCAGCAAGGTGCAACTGACAGGAAGTTCATGAATTCCCCTTCTTAGCTGTTTTCCAGGTGTGTTGGAGAGAAAGACTAACAACTAGAGTGCAGGTGCTTGGAGAGAACCCTGAAACGCATCCAGGGAAACCAGGAGCCTCACCAGGGAGCCTCAGGAACACTCGCCTGAAATGACACTACCCATAGTTGCTTCTTGAGACAGTGATCCACCAAAAAGGCACTGCGACAAGACAGGGTGTGCATTCCTTAAGCAATTCCACATGGTCTTAGGTAGCAAGGAGCACTGAATCGTAAAACCACGCAGACAGAGGGTAGAGGCAAGAGATGTGCCCCCACAAAGTGGGTGGTGGGGTATTATAAAAGGCCCTGCATGTCGCTGAAGGGTTCTAGACATGAATGCGACCAACAGCTGGCATCTGGAAAGAAGACTTGAGTAATGTGATGAGTGGATTGAAGAGGGCATATCTGGAGACAGATGAGACACAAGCCATGCACACATGATGAGTGGCAGTGGAAACCAGGAAGAGGGGACAAGTGAAAGAAATGTTTGACTAATTACAAAAGACAATGTGCAGACAATCTCACTTGTACCAGGGGTTCTTCAGGCCAAACTACTTGGGTGCACATTCACAAAACAATGGGTTTACTGTATTTATGCATCTGTCTTACTCATGCAGGTGACCTCAACACACCCAACTGTTTACATGAGGAGCTCTGAATTTTATAATCACTGCTTTCACACCCAGGGAATAAAGGGGGAGGATACAGCTCAGCTGCTCTTTGGCCCATCTCCTCCTCTTACTCAGAGCCAACAGTGGGTCAATGTGTGAAACGTCCTTTCGTTTTCATTAAAGCTTATCCTTGGCTGAAGCACAAAGCTGCCGGCTCTGATGCTGGCCCAACCGTGAGCCCATGCTTATGTGCTTTTGGCTTGGAAGGGAACTTGGAATACACATGCTCTGTGTGACCTTGTTGGTCCCCACTTGCTTTGCATACTCTTTGTGTGCTGCTTGCCAAGAGGAAGAGATGGGCCCCGAGGCGTTGGCAGAGTTGGTAAGGATTTCTCATTAGCTAAGCTGCTTTTAGGGACGGCTGAGTTCTGTCCTGGACAGTGTCAAACTACATTTAATCTTGCACCTCTTGAGTTTGCCTCTGAAAAGGAATCATATGTCAGGCAAAAGGGGATTTTATTCTTCCTTTAGGAACTCTCTTTGAACTTATTAACAAACCGCCCAATGCCTCATCACTACAGTCACTCTGCCATCAGCTTACAAGTGACGAGTCCCTCTTCTGCCTCTCCAAGCAGCCCCTCATGAACCTTCTCAGGTTTAACTGCTCCAGGTTACTTCAAGTTTCTTCCTAACGTTATGCTACAATCCATCACCTTAGGCTACACACACACATACACACTCACCCTCTTATCCCAGACTACAAAGTATTTCATATCTTCTCTCTTTCATCTCCATCCAGCTCCTCACTATGGTGGTGGGCTGCAGAGCAGTCTCTATTGGGTGGTGGCCCTGTGAGATTCTGGCATTCAGCCAGGGAACAGGCTCACAGTCTCACCTGACATTTAGGCAGAACTCGTTTTTTTTCTTTAACTCTTTCCTATAGAGGGAGTAGGGCTCCCCACTTGCAGAACCAAGAGACTATGGTGAACCATAGCATCAGTCAGCAGCGAAGCCAGGCCCCTCTTCTCTCCAGCATCTGGCATGCTATCTTATGTATATGGATTGTTCATAAGTTAACTTTGCTGGACTCAGGGTTTTTTTTTTTTTTCACCCTTCATTCTAAAATGTCTACAGTGTCATCGGGTAACAGGGGGAGGTGCCTGTTAATGCTCAATTAGAGAATGCAACATGTTAATTTTTAATTATAAAAAATATTCACTGTAAAGTTTCAACAGGAACGTGTCAAAGTTCTCATCTGGCTTTTCTTCTGTAAGTCCTTTTTACAGCTGTTCCCAGAGGTGATGTGCTTTAACTGTTAAGTGTGAACCTCTCATGGCTTGGTTTTTATAGAGAAGTGATTTAACAAAAATGGGAATATACTAACCATATATTCTGATTTACTTTTTTGATATATCAATATACTGCATGGAACCTCCTTGTATTAGTACAGATAGAAGACTTAGGGTTTTTTTTGAAAGACTGAGAAGTATGCAGAGTTTGGAAATGCGACAGACTTGTTAATGACCCTCAACTGATGAACTTCCAGGTGTACGTAATTTACAGAAGAGACTTCTCAAAGTGGGAAGACTAATGCAGAAGTATCTGCATTTCATTTTTCTAAAAACTGGCAAACTGTGTTCCCAAAATGTCAAACTTACTTAATAGCTGAATCAATATTTATGGGCACACCACAATTCAGGTTTAGTTTCAAGTACTGCCAACGCGGCGTGTACAAACATCACAGCTGCGTCAGCTTGCATTTCTCTGGTTATGATTGACACTGGCCACAGCACAGGCGTGTTGGACATTCATTTCTCTGTGCATTGCTTCTTAATATCTGCTGCTCTTTTAAAAATGGATTCTGTTGGTCCTTTAAAAAAATAATTTTATGGACAGCCATGGGGCACAGCATGCCCCATGTTGGGGCACCAGCAACCCATATGGGCGTCAGTTTATGTCCCGGCTGTTCCGTTTCCAATCCAGCTCTCAGCTTGTGGCCTGGGGGGGCAGTGAAAGATGGCTCGAATCTTTGGGCCCCTGCACCCATGTGGGAGACCTGGCAAAAGGTCCTGGCTCCCAGCTTCACATCAGCTCAGCTTTGGCTATTGCAGCCATTGGGGAAGTGAAACAGCAGATGGAAGATCTCTCTCCTTCTCTCTATAAAATCTGCCTTTCAAATAAAAATAAATAAATCTTTTGAAATTATTTTTATTGCCACAAAAAGAACAGATTTCATGTAGTTTACAGACATAATTCTAATAATACGATCTTTAAAAAATGTTTTGTGACATTTTAATTTACTTCACAGTCACTGTCTTAATATTCCAAACAATAAAGAGTTCAACAAACAAAAAGTAGAAAGGCCACAGTTCAGTAGTGGTAAAGAATCCAATCTCAATTTCACTTACACATTAAGGGTACGTGTGTATTCATGTCTGGAAGCCCTTCTGGGTCCACTGTGACCACTCAGTGGCTAAAACCTTACACATGCCAAGATCTCACATGGGAACCAAGTTCATGTCCCAGCTGCTCCACTTCCCATCAAGCTCCCTGCTTGGGCCTGGGAAAGCAGTCAAGGATGGCCCAAGGTCTTGGGATGCTGCACCTGTGTGGGAGACCTGGAAGAGGCTCCTGGCTCCTGGCTTTGGATTGGCTCAGCTCTGGCCATGGGGAGTAAGGCAGTGGGTGGGAGATCTTTCTGTCTCTCCTTTTCTCTGTAAAGCTGCCTTTCCAATAAATAAGTAAATAATCTTAAAAACCCTTTTATTAGACTATGGGTTTTATCTTTATATGTTTCATTTATCACAAGATTTTCTCCCACGATGTCGTCCGTGTTCTAACTTTGTAGATTTTTCTTTACTAATAGCTTTTATATTGAATGCAACAATATCCTGAAATACTGTTTATTTTTATGGATTCTGTCTTTCACACTTTGCCCTCTAGTGATTTCTTACCTCTACACACATTCATGTTTTTCCATACTTTTCTTCAACACAACCATACCTTGCATGTATTGCTAGAATTTTAACCCACCTGGAATTTATTTTGGTGGGCTGCATAAGCAAAGGACATTGCTTGCCGTTTTCCAATGCTATATTAGTATAATTAGTACGGTTTGATACTAGTATGATTTGATAATTTCAGAGGGCAAAGTATATCTCACCATTTGCTACTTTTAGAAATTTTTGAGTATTTTTAAACATACACTACTCTAGATGAATTTCAAAATAATTTATTGCGCTATAGCTTCTCAGTCTTTTGGCTAAGATCAAGTGCAGAATAATTTATTAAGTTACATTTAACTTTTTTGAGATTCCAAAATTAGGGCTGAATGAAACCTGCAGGTAAACTTGGGGATAATTGTCTCTAAAACTTTATTTTTTGCTGAGTTTTCCCTTAAGTGTTTTAAAAGTGTTACTGTGTAAATTTCCCTTACGACATTTTCTATTTGGTTATTTATGGTGCACAGAAAGCTACTAATTGTTAAATGCTGAATTTATATTCAGCCACTTTGTTTTTCTATTGGTTTTAATATTTCTAACTTTGGATTTTGGGTCAATGATGAAATCTTCTGCCTCTAGCGAGATTGTGGCTTCCTCAGAAGACTGGTGATGCCCACTTTATCTTCACAATCTTGTGTCTCAGGCCATCAACCAGGCTCTGCAAGATGAAGAGTCCTGTGGAGATTTGCTAATTGTGCAGATCTGCCCCTGAACCAGACCAGCAAATGTCCAAGGGGCCCCAAATCTCAGAAGTTCTCAGCAGACTGAGAATTCTGCAGGAAGCAAACTTACTACTGAGATTGTGGGTCACCTTGTTGACAAAGCGTGCCTGGAAAGGTGTGAGGTGTCTTTACCACCATTTCCGTTTTTTAGTGGTTGTGGCCTGAACATATCCGATTACAAAGTTCTGTAAGATTCCTTTTCTAGTTAGATCTGTTTACCAGTATTGGTTCCTGTAACTCATGCTTACTTATCTGTTGCTTGAGATCTGGTGATTGTTTACGAAACAATAGCTTGTAGGCTATTGTTAACTAGTAACGTTTATCTGCCTGCTTGTTCTGCCAAAATCATGGTGTAAGACGTCCAGTACATTGGTTCATCTCGCCTTTGCATTCCCTGTGTCCCACTTTCTTCTTTGCGTGGACATTACACCTCAAGTCCTGGTCCCCACTAGAGGGACCCCTGAAAGACCCTGTGCTAGTGATCTGGCTTGTTCCCGCAGCTCAGTGAAAATGCAGTTATTGGGACATGCTATTAATCCTTCATGTTCTGAAATATGGAGTCTTTTGCTAAAATCCTAGTACACACAGCTTGAGCAGCAAAGATGGTTTCAACCCTTGACAATTCTACTTGACAGAGTTTCCTTTTAAAAAAAATCAGAAATCACATGTATAATTTTCTTTTAGATGCATTTTAGTATTCATTGCGATAGTCCTGTGGCTTTCCCCTGTATTTGTTAAGTCAACGCTTGGTGTTTCTCCAAGGCTTTGTTTAAGGTGGACAAGATCAACCTATGCTGTAGACTCCACAGTTAAGTACAACAGTGTTCTTTCTAAAAGCATGAAAGTCACTTCCAGGAGGGCCAAGGATTTCCAGATGAAAGGGTGGAATGAAGAACTTAAAAAAAAAAAAGGTCTGGAAGGAGATGAAAGTTACCTTCAAACTCAAAGTGGCTCGCTACTTGTGTCACAGATGAGGCATGATGAACCTCCAAACAGTGTAAGTGAACACGGATGTTTCCTCCTCCCCATATTTAAACAAACCTCAGTAGCTCATGCTCAGTTGGCTGATGAGCTGGCAAACCTCGGTGAGTGGGAGCAGCAGCAATCTTTCCCTCCTTCCTTCTCGGGTCAGCGGTTTCATTCTTTTAACTGACGGCTGCAGCAGACTACTAAATTATAATCTCCTTTATTACTTAAGCCTCCGAGGCTAATTGCCTCACATCCAATCTTTCTGATGTGCTCCTCATTCAGGCAGTTAACTAAACACAGCGTTGGATTTGCAGCAGCCCTGTCCAAACACACACCACACTCCGGTGCCCCTCACAGACAGCGTTAGCAGGTTCCTCAGCATTAGCCTCTGCTGTGGGAAGCTGGGAAAAGATAAAACGGCCTTTGTTTTGGCCAAAGGGTTATCTTTAGATAGCTGATGGGTGGAATTCCTGGTGATTCAAAGTTTGGTTCCAGATTTTTGTCTCTGCTTACTTCTCCCAGCTTCCCTTGTACACTTTGGGGTCTTTCTTAGCTTTTCTGGATCCCTTAGGTCATCTTCTTGGCAAATCCACTCTCAGATTCCTGGCTCTGAAAATCTCTCCTACCACATAGGGGCTCGATTAACTTAGGAGACTCTACTGAGGCTGTCTGGTGAAAACATGTACACTTGCCTTCATGTGCTCACGTTGCAGAGATGAAATAAAGACCCCACAAGTGCATCCTGGCTTCTGAGGTCAGATCAGCCACTCTCTCCGCCAAAAGCAGGAATGCTGACCAACGAGCAGCCTGCAACGGCAAATGTGCCCTAAGGACCATGGGTCTCATCCGCTGTCCAGCTCCCGTTCCACGTCTCTCACGGTTCCAGGCAGTCTTGCACTCTCTCCATCCTGGAATCTGAGTTGTCCTCTTATTTGCCTTAGCCAACAGAAGCGGGAGGGTGGCAGCTCTGAGGCTGGGCATGCTCTGCTTCTTCATCATAGCTTTCTCTGTCATCAACTTTCTGCCACGCCTGGCCAGGCCTGCTAGAGGCAGAACATGTGGAGAAGGCCAGGCTAGCTCTAGATGTGGGAGTCCAGCAGAGTCACCTGACCAACCCAGAGCAATTATAAACCTTACTGGCACATAGCACTGAGTTTTTGTGACTGTGTGGTAAGCACTCTTGTGTCATGAATGAACGACACACAAGCTGAGCTATCATGTACGCGGGCGGGGATGGAGGGTGCGGTGGGAATGCCTACAATCACACCAACACGATTTCAATGCTGAAATCACACTGGAGTGTGATTCTGTCACCAGCATGTTATAAACGTGGGCCTATGTGAAAGGAAGACCAAACAGAATGTTATTGTGGAGTAAGGGAACATTAGAGAGCTCCTTTTTAGCTACCTCTCTGAGTTTCCACTTCCTCATGCACAAAGACAGATTACTAAGCTTGCCTCTTAAGAGTTTCATGCCAAATGAGGAAAACAATATGCACAGATACAAGGCTTAGCAGAAAGCACAGTACCTAGAGCACAATTATTGAACCTGTATGAAACATAAAGTATGTATTTTGTTTCCCCTGGCTCTTCCCAATCGCTCTCCCCCACCCTGTTCACACTTCCGCAGTGCTCCGTCACTTCCTGAGGACATTCCAGAGACAGAGACCTGGGCAGATCACAGTCCCATATCAACACCCTCCCAAGGCTTTCCACATCCTCCGAGGACACGGCCTTGGAGATTCCACCCTGGCCTTGCCTCTGCCCTGCACATCGCCCAAGCACAAGGCTGCCAAGGTCTTTGTATTCAGGACACACTCTGCCTGCCTGGTCCACTGGCATCACTTGGAAAGCAGTTCAGATACCATCTCCCCTAATCCTCTTCTTTCCTCACTGCCTATTAACCACCCTGATTTCCTTTGCAGTACTTATCTCCATCCCAAATAAATTTTATTATTTATTTGACTATTAAAATCGCCAAGTGAGCTCCCCAATTGCAAGTAGGCTCCAGGAGGCAAGGGCCCCCATCTGGCTCCTGCTGCAGCTCTGACTGCTACACAGAGCCTGTATGCAGAGGACAGTACAAGCTACCGCACAGCCAGACAGAAATAACCCCCAGATGCGGAACAGGGGTTATTTTTCTTCTTATTTCTCCCCTACATTTTGCAAGCTGTCTGTAATTAACATCTCCACTTTCAAAATCAGAAAATAAAAACACATTCCTTAAAAGATGAACTTTCATGTTGCACATGTACCTTCCAGGGGACTGCTAAATGCTGCGGTGAGAAGATCACGCAAGCCTCTGGAAAGTAAGTAGAGCAGGAGAAAAGAGATGAAAGCGATGGAAGAAGCTAAGAGGCCACGGAAGTGGCAGCAGCCAAAGTGTGTTTGTATTGCAGGCCCACTGCTCCCAAGCAGGGGACAGAAGCAAAGTACCCAGCACCCTCCCAGCACTGCAGTGCCCTAAGGGTGCTGGGAGGGTGCTGGGAAGAGAAGAAATTTAGGAACCAAATAAGGAATACAAGAAAAAATGAAGGGATTAAATGAAAGAACGCGGAAGGAAAGGAAGACTTGAAAGGGAAGGGAGGGGAATAAAAGAAAGAAGAGACAGTAATGGCTTTGCCGAAAACTAAACTGCAAAGTGTCTTTCTGGATCCTAGCCCTTAACAAGGAAGCATCAGAGAGGGAGTCTGTAGCATGCAATCAAGTGATACAGATGCCTTCCAGCCCAGAGGAGACTCACCCTGGCAATGCTGATACTGGATGCAGTCCATGCTACCCACCAGGTCCTTCCAATCAAATGCTAAACCTCATTCTCACAATGGCTGCATCAAGACAAAACCAGAATGGAAGCACATAGTTCTAGACAAACTCGGACATGTTGAATAGTTTGTCCAAGGTTACCCAACTAGCAGATTAAGAAATACAGACTCCTCCCAGTCTAAGCCCATATTTCTAATCAAGCCAATGCCCCAGAAGTGGAGCTAGGAAGTCTAACCCTGTCTCAGGGCAAGCTAGCAGTTCCTGCCTTCCACAGTGAGAGTCCTGTGCTGGAACAAGACTCTACTGAACTGGTAACTGCTCCAGAAGATGCACACCAACTGTCACATTCCATGGAAGCAGAAACAGAGAGGTGACAGCACCTGCATGAAGTCACATGGTGGAAAAGCCAGAGGAACATCGCATGGAGGCCAGGCTCCAGTTGACCTGACACATAACCCATGCTTTTTCGTTCCACTTTACTTCTACCCCAAGGGGCAATAGAGGAAAAAGAGGACCACCTCACAGGTACTTTCCTCTCTAGCCCAATACAGTCCTGGACAGGAGAGGTCCCCCAAAGGGGTAGGTACAGCTTCTGGTCTGAACAAGAGTTGCCAGCAAGCTACTGGGAGCCAGGCACTCCACTTCCTTTTCCCTTGTCTCTGCTTCTGTTATTCAACAGTCCCTCCTTGCTACCTCCCGCATGGCAAGCTTGTGCTATAGGTAGGTCTGCATTTGCCCGTGGAGTCCGTGCTGCTGTCAATCCTACACCTCATTCACTCTTTTTAAGGAGCCCTTGGATAAGCCACAGACTATGCTTCATTAGGGGGAGGGGATCGATCCCTGGCAGGGAGAAGGATGAATATATTGTTATTACAATCAGGAAGCTGGCTTCAAAGGTTACTTCATGGGAGACCATAATTCTATATCTAAACCCTTAAGTTATTAGTCTGCCTAGTAATGTCTGGCTTTGGGCAAAGACAAATCTAACACCAGACAAACATAATGTTCGTGGTAGTATTGCCACTACAAAGCTCTGTGGCCTGGGACCAGTCGCTCTACCTCCCAGGGTCTTGCTCCCTCACCTGTCAAGCGCAGAGGATCACACTCACTTCCTGGGGCTGGGGCAGGGGCAGGTGGGCAGTGCACAGGAAGGCCAAGGCAGGGACCTGCCTGCACCTCCCTGTCACACTCTCTGGCTTCCACCCCTTGCTCCAGCGTGTCAGACATTATGCAATATGATTCGTTGCCCTGAGTCCCTATATTATACTCCAAATGGCTCAGCAGCCTCCAACTTGGTAGGTTGGAGGACCCCTCATTTCAAGGGTGTTTCTCATCATGCTTATTGCCAATGGTATTACCAAACTTGCCTCCTTGAAACCAGTGAGAGATACAGCGTGGTAAATCAGATGTTCCAGTTAAGTCTTCCCATCCCTGCCCCTGAGTTAGTGTAAGATGGCATTCTCTTTCCAATTTCCTCTGGGCCAAGAATCTCATTCCAAACCAAAGACAGTGTGGGGGTGTCATGTCTGGCAGAAAATGGGACATGTACGGCTTTGTGGCTACAGTCCTGTATCTGTCACAGAACCTCAAAGAACAGAAAAGTCACAGGAAGACCACAAGTGAACAGAGTCCCAGAGACTAAGGCCTGATGAAGACTGTGCTCCCTGGAGTGGGCACAGTGAACGGGGAAAAAGCCCTGCTGTTCCTGAGACACACAACGCTTTGCTCCTCACGCCAGCCCAAAGCTACAGGACTGTGGTGGGGGAAGAACTGTTCCCTAGTTTTCCCTGTCCCAGGAAAGGAGGGTGGAGGTAAGACCCAGAAAACAGAAGGTTAAGTCACCTAGCCACCTGGCTGGCTATCTCAAAGTCTCACCACTGTTTTCTAGCCACCATCCTTTCTGAAAGAGCAGCCTCTCAGTGTTGCCATGCGGACAGTAAACATAATAAGGAAAGACCGTTTCACACTGCCTTGCAACTCCGTCCAGTGGAGGGGCAGAGTGCACATGGAGGCCAGGGCTGTTTTCCATCCCGTCACAGAGCCCGACAGGGGTATGCAGAGTGGTGAGGGAGGTGAGGAACCCTGGAGGGTGGGGCCCTGCTGTCAGCATTGGGCTGCCTCCAGGCAACGCCTGGCTGCAATGCTGCGCAGTTACAGCTTCATTTTGCCTTCCTTACACTCCTATGAAACACAGAGGGCCAAAGGGGCACATTTTACCCGTAAAGAAATTGAGCCACTAAGCAATTTCCGGAGGTTCCCCTCCCCCCCAGGATGGGCTACTTTCTTACCCAGCAGATAAACAAATCCTCCTATACCTTAAGTCTATTTTCAGACAATGGCTCCTCCATTTTTAATGACAACGTGCACCATCAGCACCCACCTGCATCATCACCACCCCCCAGGTCCCTGGAGTCTCATGAATTGTCTGAGTTGGAAAAAAATTTGCAGGCCTAGTCACTTGAAACTTGCACTTTTCAAAGTCCTGCCACAACTCGTTATTAAACTATTTTCCTCCGGGCTATGTGAAATTCTTTTGTGTATTTTGATGTAGAGGGGAGAGTGAAGCATGAAACTAAGTGACTATGTTGTTCACTGTGAACCCAGGACGTGAGCGCCGAGGATCAGCGCATATGCTCCCTGTGTAGCACACCCTCCCCCTCTCCACAGCCTCTCCCTCCAGTGCCCCGCTTCCGAACCAAACCAAGGCACAAAAGCAGGATTGTTTTTGCATTTGCCCTTCTGGCTGAAAGTGAACAAGATTCAGGTGTGTCCATGATTCTGAACTTCTCAAGGAGATTCTTTGTTGCATGAGTCTCTATGTTAAGCACCCATAAGCAAACACACTTTGCCAAAGCTTCCGTGCCTTGGTCTCCAGCCAGATTTCTCAATAATTCTCTTAAGCCCAAGTTCACAGAATCCTAAACTCATCTATGGACAGCTGGTCACTGCCTGTCATCTCGCTATCATCACTAAGCCAGTGCATTTAAGCCCAACTCGCCCTCCAGTTTCCTCTTGATCATTACTAGCCTGTCCTATAGGTCTCCTGACGCCTGGGGAAAATATATATTTTGTGTCAGGCCTCTGAGACCATGAGACTTCCACAGAAACCCTCCAGACTTCTATAGACACTCTCCAGACTGGAACAGAAACACTCCACTGGTTGGTTACAGGTACACTGGGGAAATCCCTTGGGCCTCATTTTGTCTTCCCACTAAAAAATGGAATGTGAACTGAGCTGGTAATAAAGACTCCTCTACCCTCTAGTAAAAAAAAATATGTATATATATATACGTATGTATATATATATATATATATATATATATTCTTGAAGTTAATGTAGTTGTTACATTGTGTTTAAGATCCTTCTCATAGGCTGGGTACAGTCCATTTTGCTATAAGAATTTGGACATAACTGGTGTCTCTGTGACCTGCAATTCCATCTGTGCACTCAGCTGCTGTGTGACTCTGTGCATCTCTTTCATGATCATAAGTAAAACAACTGCTTCTCACTGCCTCCTGGGTTTCAATGCATTCTCGGGATGTCCAGGACTTTCCCCGCAGGTACACGGCAGCCCCGTGACTGCTCCGTCTTGGTGGGTCTGCTCGTGTCCGAGCACTCATGCTTCACACCTTCCCCTCTTGTCCTACCACCCATCAAGGTCTAGTCCAATCACTCTTCCTTCGACTATCCCAGTATTAGCGATGGTTTTAAACTTCTATCATACTTAATGTTCCTTTTGCACTTAGCATAGACCAGGCTATGATTTTTGTGAGATTAACTGATCCTATAACATTTAAGCAACTATCTTTTCCCAAACTTGGAAATCTTTCCGGCAAAGGCCATGCAGATGGCTTACAACAAAGATGGGTTAACAAAAGCTTGTATAGGAAGACACTGATTTGCCTAACAAGATTTTTTTTTATTTTTAATTATTTGAGAAGCAGAGAGGCAGAGAAACAAAAAGAGAGAAAGCTCCCATCTGCTGGTTCAATCTTGGCACACCCACAGCAGACAGAGTGGGCCAGGCAGAAACCTGCAGCTCAGGCCAGATCTCTCCCATGAGCGACATGGACTCAAGTACTGGAGCTGTCACCTTCAGCCTCGCAGGCTTTATGTGGCAGCAGGCTAGAATGGACAGCAGAGCCAGGACTCAAACCTAGACACACTGGGAAGGGCACCTTAACTGTCCTCTTAACCACTAGACCAAGTATCTGCTAAGTTCAACCTACACTTCAACAATTTCATGGGGACTTGAATTAAAACATGTACTTATGAATTAAAAGGTACAAAAATAAAAACTATGCATTTCTTTTACAATACATATTTTCTTTGACCTTTTGGGAAACCCCTCATTGAAACAAAATCCAAGCTGTGCATGCAGTATGAACACAGTGTGCTAAGTGCTGTGAAAAGCTCCATCCAGGCAGCCAAAGGTCGGAGTTCAAAGGTCAATCACTAATCCGGATCTCTGGAAGGAGAACGGGGGCATCAGGAGGTGGCTCTCAGAGAGCTCACAACTTGGACAAGACGTGAAGCTGCCCAGACAAATACAGGGACAAACGGGCAAAGATTCAAAGATACAGCAGGATTTGTGGACCTAATGAAAAATCAGGGATATCCCCTGTAGGTCAGGTGATAGGAAGAGGAGAGAGAGTTAAGAACAAAGAATAGATATTCACATTTTACCCTGAAGGGAATGAAGAACAATCCATGAAATTAAAGCTAAGGAGTCACTTAATCAGATGAGTCACTGTGGAAAGGTTGTTGTGGCAACCAGGTGGAGGTGGGGTTAGAGAGGAACCAGCAATGGTGAAGGCTCACCCACATCAATGGGCAGATTTCAATGATGCTAATAAGCACGGATCAATGTGCATCTTTGCCAACCGCATGGGGAGGAAAGAGAAGACAAGATGAGCCTTTAAATTTCCAGTCTGGAAAGATGTGAATACCCACTCAATCAGACAACAGGGATCAGAGGACAAGTCAGCCGCTCAGGAGAAAGCCACTGGCTCTTAGGCTGATATTCAGCCATGGACTATAAATCTCAGCTTCGGAGCAACCGCTAGAGAGACACATGTCACAAGCCTAGATCTTAAGAGAGAGTGCAAAGCAACCAAAACATTGAAGCCGAGGCCCTAGGGGGCCCTGACACCTCAGGGATGGGCAGAGGCGGACAGGCCCCTATGAAGAGTACTCAGGAGAGGCCAGAGGGGTAGCAGGTCTCAGACAAGTCAGGGAATAAATACCTGATTTCTCAGGACAGGCACGGAGCCTCCTAACTGAGCAGCTGCATTTTCACTACCATTCAGCCAGAGCAATATGACTAGACACAGTAAGAATTCTGTTTAAGGTCAAGTGGTGTGTTGGAAGAGCCAACAGTAAAAACTAGAGCTGGGGTTTGCGTGTGGGGCAGCGGCCAAAATGCCACTTGAGATATCTGTGTCCCATACTGGAGACCTGGACTTGGTTCCCACCTCGTACTTCCAACTTCCTGCTGAGGTCACCCTAGGGGGCAGCAGGTGAAGGACCAAGTGCCTGAGACGCTGTCACCCACATGAAGAACAAGGTGCAGCCCCTGGCCTCTGGTCTTGGCTGTTGTGGGCATCTGGAGGGCAAACCAATAGATGGGAGACAATTTCCTTCACCTCTGTGCCTTCCAAGTAGGTATTATGCCAAAAATATCCACTACTTCTTTAAAAAAAAACAATATAAAGTTAATTCTGAAGCCCTAACTTCTTTCCACATTCCTGTCCACTCCCATATATACCCACTAGCCTCAAAGATAGTATTAGTACAGAAAATTCAAAGGAAACAGTTTCTTTCCGGCTACACCCACCTGGTGTCTGTCTGTGCAGGAATGCTGGGGTTCTTATGCTTCTTGGGGTATCAGGTGTCTACTCTGTTTTATCTTCAGGACTCTGCTGGGATACATGATGCAAAGACATGTGCAAATGTACTTGCCAGTGCGGTGGCATAAAGAAGCAGACGTCACAAACCACAAGAGCATCTTGGCATGTTGAATAACTCAGGCTGGCAGAGGTTGCCTGCTGCACCTATCGCCTGCAGTCATCTTTCACTCTCTCTTTTTTCTTTGTTGATTTATTCTTTTATTTTTCAGACCAGAGAGAGTATGTGTTTTAGTAGCAGCGGCCATGGAGGTAGGGAAGGTGGCAGGCGAAGATGCCCATACAGGAACTTCTACAGCTCATAGAGGTGTCTGCCCGAGGCTGTGCTAATAGCAGAATAGGGGCCTCCTCCCCCCACACCCCGCTCATTAACAGTAATTTTGAAAGGTTACTAAATACTTGTTGCTAGGCAAAAGCAGCAGCCTGGCACTGGAGTGCTCTAAGTCAGGAATATGCATTTTGTCAGGGAGGGGAAATCAAAATTCCACAGAGTCAGCTGTATGTAAACAAAATGGATTTAGTGGTCCTAGGACCAAATTTTGGGTAAGGTACACCATTAGAGCCGGCTTCACGTGTTGCCAGATCCTACAGATCCTTGTGATAAGGAATCATGTGACAAAGAAGGGCCAGCTCGGTCCTCAGGCATGGAGGCAGAGGGAGAGGCCAGTCCACGGAGTACCCAAGGGGTTCACAGTTGTCTAGGACCTGGAGGAAGGGTCCTCACCCATGCATTTGATTTTTTACATTCAGATGCAAGGCAAGACTCGGGAAAAGGCAACATTCAGGTTTCCTCATATAAATTCAAACCCCACAGAGGAGAAAAACTGCCACACACTGATTTAGACAAGCAATAAAAATGGAGGGGTTTATTAAATCTGGGTCTTTCCACCACCACGCTGGCAGGTAAATTTTCCACACATATTTGCAAGTCTCTGTAATTCCACCTTGCTTTACAGTCACACGGGTCCCTAACACACAGCAGTAATATCCTAGACCAGGCAATTTCTTAGAAATGTGTTGTTTCAGACAAATTGAAATTTTCCAGCTTGCACTAAGATTAGCCAAGCTAAATCCATCTGGTTCCTGCTTAATGCAATCTATGGAGAAATCTTCACAGGATGAAAATCCGCCTTTCTGTTTCACAGGCACAGGGGGGTGCCTCTGGGGCAGAAAGGAACAAGACATTAGGACATCACGGAACAGATTCTCCACTTCACTGCAGTTCCTCCAACCTGGCCCTGGGGACCAGATCCAGGAAAGAAAGAAAACCCACCCCTGACTGCAGCCTTCCAGGATACAGGCACATCCCAGTTGCTCTGAAGTCCTCCGCCATCTCAGTAGGCTGGTAAATTCCTGTCCCAGTGAGTTTGTATTCCTGACACAAAGTCCTCAACAGAAGTCCCTTCTGAAAGTCTTGGGAGTGGGTTGGTAAGGCTGGTAAGGCAACCAAGCATGAAGACAGGCTGGGCAGGTGCCAGATGTGAAGGGGCAGGTGGGCTTCAGTGTCCTCATAAAATAAGGTAATGGTCTTCAGGCTGGGAAGAGTGTGTGGGGGAAGAGGCTTCACACGGCTTTCTGATGCCACAGAAAACGTGACCTTGCAGCCCCTCATATGCCACAGGCATCCAGAAGACAGCACAGCAAGGTTCAAAGAATCCTTCATCCAAAAAGCTTCAGGTCAGCGAGAAATGTTTTGCTTGCTTTTTTCCTAAAACAGACTATAATGCAGGGCAGTAACTAGAATAATTCTCTAAGACTTCATAATTCTTACAATAGGTTTTTTTGAAAAAGAGATGTCCATTTTCTCTCAATCTATTGTGACTCTCTAAGCGAGAGAGGGAAGATACTTTTAATTTCCAATGCTGGCAAGCTTTGCACCAGCCTGGGGAAATCAGTGCTATGAATACCCCCATTTGGCTTGCCTCTAAGACACCACACCAAAAGGAACTAAGGAATCCTTTCTGAAAAGTCTATGAGAAGAAGAAATGGACGACAGCAAATTACAGGATAGCAAGAAAGGTGTCAAGCATAAAACTCACACATTACTTCCCGGGCTCGTGTGGCTTTAATCATACACTATTTGAACAAATAAAGGTCATTCAATGTCTATCTGTTTGAGAAGAATTTCAAAGCCAATGGGACATTCCGTTTCTCCCAATCCATCATAGTCAGTGAAGCCTTACTGTTTGGGTTTGAAAGGAGAAGACCAACGCCTGGTCATTAGGAGCAGTGTCTCCTACTCCATTGATGGCCACAGCTCTCCTCTTAGTGCTCATTACGGGGGAGGTTCAGTCACACACCTCTGCAGCGACACAGGCAGGTAGGCCTTGGGGCATGGTGGGTTCAGCTGCAGCCTGGGACCCTGCGTCCCATACCCCAGTGCCTATATTCCAGCCCTGCTTCCACTTCTGATCCTACCTCCTGATCGCGTCACCCTGGATGGCAGCAGATGACAGCTACCCAGACCAGATGGCTCCTGGTTTTAACCTGACCCAGCTCAACATTCTCTCCTTCTCTCTCCTCCCATCTCCTCCTACCCCAGCGCTCTACCTTTCAAGCAAATAAAATAGAATTTAAAAGTACAGATGTTTAGCATCTCTTCCTAGCTCAATCAAAAATTCTGAAAATGAGACTTGGGCTCTGTTTTTGACTGGAACAGGAAATTGTTTTCTCACACACTTTCAGTGGGAGTGTGAACTTGTTCAATTCTTCTGGAACCTACACACTTTGATCCAGCGACTGCACATCCAGAAAGTCTAACTTAAGCATACCACACCAGTGTATGAAGAATGGCAGGCATCCAAACCTGCAAGCAGCCTAAATGCCTAGAGACACACTGTTTACTAATATAGCAGAAATTCAAGCATATCAAAGAAGAAAGGCAAGTTGCATAACATCACGTATTATGTACATCTGTAGAGCACACATACATATATTTTTATATTCCCATGGATAAAATTCACACACACACACACACACACACACACACACACACTGTTTATAAAAACAAAGGAAATGTCTGGGAGAGTACACAAGGAACTGTCGCCAGTGAAACCCGGGAATCCTGCACAGCTCTGAATCTGCTTCTTCAGTAAAATATTTTTAAACACTTTCTTTTCAAAAGTATCCACTAGAGATTATCACATGAAGCCAAGGTTTGAGAAGCGAGAAGCTCAGGTCCATAGGAAACAGCCCAAGAGAGCTTAGGAGGAAACCAGCCACCCGCATGGTATCCATATGTCATACTGGGAACTTGGCAGAAGGTGGCGCCCCGGAGGCAAGCACTTAGGCCTTCAAACTTGTCACAAGCAATGCTTTATTCACTCAATTCTGCTACTCCAAGGATTATTTTGGTTTTTTTTTTGCCCCAGTGCATTATTTCTTACTGCATCTATAAAGTGTGGTTTACATACCAGGATGCTATACACTCTATTTTTTCATTAAGAAATCCCTGTGCCACTCAACACACTGAAATATACCACTAGGAAGACACTAGGAATCGGCAATGCTTGTTCAGATGGCCCCTCCCCCTCCAAGCTCTTTTCCTGTCATCTTTGCTCTAGTTCACTCATCTTCTTATCTCACGCCAGGGTCAGCTCCACAAAGGCAGGCAAGAGTTGGCCTTGGGGACTATCAGTCCCTAGGAATGCATCTGTGACTCTGGCTTGGGAGAGGCCGTGCAGGGCTGGACCAGTCTGGGGCAACTGCCCTCACACTAACACTGATTTTCTGCAAGTGGGTGTGTTGCCACAGCAACCGTCAAGTCACTTCACTTATGCCTCCTCTCCCCTCCCAGCACCTTCTTTCAACACACCATGTGTGAGACACATGTTTCGGCAGCCCTGGATGTACAGAGCTGCAGGCCACTCCCTGGGCAGCCCGGCATGCCTGGCACCCCAGCTCCCCTGTGTACCAACCAGCACACAAACTTTCTATTCTCTTTTTCTCTCGTATTTTTTAATGCTTCATATTTCCGAGTGATCATTTCCTGTGGGTCCGCTGTTGCATATTTAATGGAAATTCACCCTTGGTGTCAGTCAAGAAACAAAGGCAATGGGTCACTGACTCCATCACTTCCCTCCTGGTGACATTTTCTTCTCATTCTTCAAGACAGAATTACTTCCAGGATCATCTCTGATTTTCCCTTCATGCTCTTCAGAGTTGACCTTCCCAGTTCCCTCCCGCTCACACCCTTTTCCTACCTGTCACATTCCACCTGCTCACCATGACCTATCTCTGTTGCAATTTCCAAGCTTGTTTCTCGTTCAAAGGATGACACCTTCCTTATTGTTGGATTACCAGTACCCAGCTTGGTGCCTGGTAAAAAGTTGGCCCTTGGTACATTTCTGGCAAAGAAATAAAGAAATACACTCTAACAACATAAACATCCCCATGCTGTGTGTCGACGTTGATTTTTATGGTGTTGTTAACTGGCAATAAAGGGCCTGATGACTGCGTATCTGACCTGAGGCAGAAACACACACACACCACACACAATTTCCAACAGGAGGATACAGAAGGTCCACTCCTCGAGGCTTGGAAACCACCCTCTTTTTCTGCACTGCCGTTTCAGCTCCAGGCAGTGTATAGTAAGGGAGGCTTCTCCATCTGGGGAGCAGCGACAAAGCCCCAAAGAAGGAAGCCGTCACATTCCTCGAGTCCTCACCAGGCAGCATGACATCTGGTCCACACTCGGGGAAGAGAGGCCACAGCCTCATGTGGAGATCTATTTCTGCACTTTATGCTGCTGACTCGCTGTTCCTCCAACTTGCCTCACACACAGGGAGGGGAAGGAACCTAACCACCTCCCCATGCCGGCTCCATGCCGCGGGCTGCATAACATGCACATCCCCCAAGAGGACACTTGCCCACCACAGCTTGCCTGTGGAGAACTCTCACCACGCATGTCTTCCAAAAGCACATGGAGGTGAAGCGCGAGGAAGGGCCTGTAACTCCCTTCACCTAGAGATAAGGCACGGCACACAACAGATGCCCTCCCCGCAGCCGTACCCTCATGTGCACTTCATTGTCAGGGCTTCCTGCCATGGCTGAAAGGGAACAGCTTCTCCTGACTGTGTGTCTCCCCGTGTCGCTGGGCAAGGCAGTCCCGAGTGGGCTCTTCTTCTGTATGTGCGGTGCTGTGGGCTCGGGGATGCAGCCTCACTTGGTGCTCCCGGCATCCTCGGGGCAGTCCTGCAATCTCCCTGAAAGCTGCCCGGTGTCCTTCTTAGAAGCTCGTCCGCAGAGAGACGTGGTTTGGAGGGTCACACTGAAGCACAAAATTCAGGATTTTGCAGGAAAGCCCAGGGTTTACAAAGAGCCTTCTGCACCCTTCAGAGCTGGATTCCCCTGGGAGATGCAGGCACCACAGAGGCGCAGCCCAAGATTGCTCCTTCTCACCCAGGACCCAGGACCCGGGCACTTCCCGGCTGTGCCAGTGTACACTTTCAGATGCTCTGCCACCTTCCACAAGGCACAGACTTCCACTGCCCAGAGGGAGGGGAGCGCCCAGCACCCAGATTCTGATGCTGGACTGCTGGGCTATGTGTTCCTGTCCCATTCCACCTTATCCATTTCTCAGGGTTACAATTCCTTCTCTTTAGGACAGGAACTAGGGCTCTACCTCATACTAACAGCAGCAGTGCCCAGAGCTGGCTGAGTCTTACTGCGGTAACTTAACACACAAGCTACTTGCTCTAGCATCCAGGCTCTGGGAAGCATTCTAGAAGAGCTGGCTCTATGCCTGCTGCTGCTTTTCTGCCTACCGGGGTGGTGGAACCCTACACCCAGGACACCTGCCGTGCTGCCTCCTGTCAGACTTGGGACATCTTCCCTGGTGTCTCAGGACTTTGAGAGCAAAGTGCTGTGCTCCCTGCTCGCGACACCAAGGCTGCCCCACCGAGTGGTCATCCTGCTGGCATCCCTGTGACACTTCGGGCTGTGGTCAGCCTTCTGTGAGGGCATGTTCTCGCTGTATTTCTGCTGTTCTTAGGGCACTGAGAAAGGAAAATCTCTTGCGCTGGGGTGTGGGTTCTCCCAGGGGTGGGGCATACTCCTTGTTCATTCCACTGAACCGTGAGTGCCAAGGAGGCCCTCTCCCCTGGCAAAAGCACAGCCAAAGGGAATGCAGGATTCTACGGCCTGCTTTATTATTATTATTAGCATTATTATGATTACTGCTACTACTGTTTTTTATCCAGCCAAAAGCAGGCATGATTCTGAGTATACCAGATGTAAAGTGGGAACACGTTGACAAAACAGTTTTGGAAGTCTGGCCTTAGGGATGAAACACATTTCTTTTTCTACAAAGTTCCCCAGGATCCCAATACTGTCTGTAGCACTTCATGGAGAATGCATAGGTAGGTTTGAATGTAAAGTCATATGACAGATTGGTCAAACTGTTAACAATGTGTAATAGGAACATTCCTTCTGTTTTTCTGAAGTCATTCTCAAAATAACTTTTCAATTCATGCACAACTTTTAATCCCTGGAGAACGTGACATTGGATTCTGGAAGCATGGTGCGCAGATCAGTGGCAGAGAGCAGGTCAAGCAAGGCCTGCTGCTGCCAGAGGTACCCCCTCTGCTCCCTAGGGGGAAATCCTGCCAATCCAGGGAACTTTCTTCCAACACCCAACCTGCTACTGCGGGGGAGGGACCCGGAGGACAGCCTCGTGTGGGCTGCACACTCCTCAGTGGTGCCTGTGCGTGCCTGTGGTGTTGGCCCTGGAAGCCCATTTCCTCTTCAGCAGAACTGTGTTTGTTCTAGTGGCAACTGCTGCTGGCTGTTGGCTGCTGGCTGGGACGGGAAGAAGCACCAGTCTTTAAAACAAAACAAAACAAAACAAAACAAAACAAAACAAAACAAAACAAAACAAAACAAAACAAAACAAAATCTACCGGAAAGGCAGAGTCAGAGGAGGGAGAAAGATCTTCCCTTTGCAAAGTTTACCACCCCCAGATACGCTCAAGAGAAAAGGCTTGGTCAGGCAGAAGACAAAAGCCCAGAGCCAAATTCATGTTAGAGATCCAATTCACTGGAGCCTTTCCCTGTGCCTTCCCAGAGCATATGACAGCAGGAAGTTGGATGGAAAACAGAGCTGGGGTTCAAACCCAGGGAACTGGATATGGGATGTGGGCAACCCAACCACTGCACCAGCCATCCAACTGGAGAAGCACCATTCTGTACAGGCCAGTCCTGCAACACGCAGCAAGGAGAGCCAACTTCTGTACCCACCACCTGAAAGACACAGCTTGGTGCTGCTGTGGCTCCCTTTTTAATCTTCATCCTTTGCATTTCTCCATTCAGGAACTTCTCTACCTCCTGGTTTTAAAAATCCAATTCAGAATCTGTTGCAAGAATTTTAAAAACTTTTCTTTTTTTCAAAGAAAAAGATTTAATTATTTATTTGAAAGGCAGAGTTGAGAGAGAGAGAAAGATGTGTGTTTTATCTGCTGGTTCACTCCCCAAATGGCTGCAACAGACAGGACTGGGCCAAGTTGAGGCAGGAGGCATGATCTCCACACAGGTTTCTCACAATGATTAGCAGGGATCCAAAGCCTTACGCCTCCTTCTGCTGCTTTCCCAGGCACACTAGCAGTTTAATCCACTGCTTTAAGAAACGCTGTAAGGGGACATGAGGGCACACGAAGGTGGAGTGCCAACTACCAAACACAGTGATCAAAGGGTGACACGGGGCCAGTCTCTGACTTCACTGTCAACCTTAGAATCTCCTCTAACAGTATTCTAACCCTTGACTTTAAAGCACCCTACCAGGGGTAGATGTTTGAGCACAGTGGTCAAGACCTTGCGTGGGACTCCCCTATTCTGTATCAGGGAGCTGGGTTAAGTCCTAGCCCTACTCCCACACTCGAAGGTACTCAGTGAAACCTCAAGTGCTTGGGTCCCTGCCACCCATGCGGGAGACCCAGCATGAGTTCCCAGTCCGGTGCTTCAGCCTGGCCCTGTGTGAGCTATTGTGTGCACTTAGGGAACAAAACAGCAGATGGGAGCTTGTGTGTCTGTGTGTGTATGCCTTTCAAATAAATGTTAAAAGTAAATAAAACAACTAATTAAACCATATTAAAATAAAGAAAGCAGCTTGCCGAAGCACTACGAGGAACCTGAACCTGTGGGCATCTGAGGCCACACTAGCGGGAGGACAGCTGAACTTGGCCTCCGTGGGGACAAAGCTGGTCAGGCGAGCTCCGGGGGCAGGAGTGGTACGGAGCACAGACACTTTGGTGCCAGAAGTAAAATGCTCATCCCACCCCTGAGCAGTCTCCAACCACTTAGGAGGAGCTCTCCAAGCAAGATGAACTGCACCAAACCTTCAGCTGCTTTGTGCAAAATGACACAGTGCTGAAAGACTGAAGTCTTCATTCTGGCATGTGCACAGGCCAAACACAGTTCCAACAACTTAACTTACTGCTTTTCAGAGGCGTCCAAACACAGTCCACGCTGACTAATAACTGTTTGGATGTCTTCATCTAAAAGGAAATGCACTGTGCATTGTGTTGGTCACTTATAAATTGAAATGACACTCCCTGAACACTTCCCAAGTGAGGGCAAGGGGTAGAGGCGTTAAGGTGTTGATTTGCTGGGTGGCAAATGGCACCCAGCCAGGGCTTACACATTTACCAGGACTAATAAACCAGGTAGTTCATCTGCCCAGGAGCCATGGAGAATGGACACTCGATGCTGCTGATGGCTGACTCTCGATCATCTATCACAGCTTGAAAGAAAACAGGACTTGAGGAAAAGAGCTGGCCACACTTATTACAAGAGGAACAAAGTTCCAAACAAACTTGTGAACTTCAACTATTTCTCAACACTTTTCAGCAGACCTCTTGGAAAGGGCACAGCCACTTCACCTCTCCAGTAACCTTACCTCACCTCACCTGGGATGACTAATGTGATTACAACAGCACTGCTCTGGGAGGCTGCGCTTGTCCCAAACCCCACTGAGCTAATGCATCTAGCAGCCATGTGAGAACCTGGCTTCTTTTCGAAAGCTAATTACCAGCAGGTTTCTGAGACAGGTGGAGTGGATTTCTGTCACCTCCCTTCTGCGGAGTAAGCAATGGCTATGCCCATTGCCCAGTGCGAGACCTCATGCTGGTGCCCGAGGTCCAGAGCAGGGCAAGTTCCTTTCAGTCTTGAATGGGTTGCTGCTCAGTGGAAAGACATGGACAGCTGGAAGGACATTCCAAAGCTCGGCTACTAGAATCAGAGTTGGGCTTGGCAACTGGAAAAGCCTCATGGAATTTAGGGCTGTTTTTGATGGAGGAACAAAGAATTTATTTTCAAGCACTTGTTACCAGATGGGTCTATTTCACCAAGAAAAGTCAGTATTATTTAAATCTCCACCCCTCACTCCTTTCTAACCACTATGATCTCTTTTACAGGGGTCTTAAAATTCTGAAACTCACTTTTCAAACCCAAATCCGTTTCAGGCAGCCACCTAAAGTACAGGGTGTGGGGGGGGGGGAGATTACTCCCAGGAGTAAATTGGGCTACCTCTTCCTCCCAATTCCTCCTTTTTTGAAATTAGAGATGTTTTAATAAAGGCACATCAGCCAGCTTGGTCCCTAAGAAAAATGAGATTGGGGTGGGAGTAAGGATAGAGAAAGGAGGGTACTGTTGAGTGGCAAAGAGCAAGGGAGAGAAAGAAACAAAAATAGACGAGGAATGGGGAGAGGGCCCGGAAGAAGCCCGTTTGTTTGTTTTCACTGTGCTCGCCCTTCCAGGGGACTTGCTGAAGTTCCTTCCTTCAGTGGCTGGCTGCAGACCAACATCAGAGAAGGCTCAGATCTTTGGAAAGAAAGATTTGGACAACAAAGTTGTTTTATCTGGGAGGGTAGCTAGTTTACTCAAAAGTTCCAGGACTTTGGTTTGATGTTATTACCTTGGCCTAACTTTCTGTGTCCCGGGCGGTCCTGGCCGTGTTTACCGATTTTGCAAGGCACAAGGGTGGCCCTGGGAGGGAACCGCCTTCTCCTGGGCCTTGGCTACCAGAACTAGCTGGCACTGGGGATACCTGGGCACCTCAAACAAGTTGGAGATGGGAAGTGGGGAAGGGCATGTGGTTAAGCAGTTTCTAAAGGTCCTATCTCTTGACACTCCTAAGAGGGAAACAACACTTCTCTTAACTTCCTCCCCAAATAGACACCGCCGTGGATGTTCTGCCAAGGAGTGATGCGAAAGTGTGTTCCAAAGTGAAATGTAAGCTTGGCCTGGTGCCCAGCTCTCGGCTGTATTCTGCACAGAGAGCTGCAGGCTGGCGGGCCGAAGGAACACATTTCCCTCCACGTGATTGTGAGAGGCAGGCAGCCCAAGCAGATTGCTTTGTGCTAATAAAATGTGATCTCTAGACTGTACATACACACCAGCAGCCCCGGGAAAATGTGAGCGAGGGAGAGAGACCCATGGAAAGCCACTACCCCAGCTGGGCAGGGCCCACGGCTGCCACAACACTCTGCAGTATCCAGGCAGGGCACTGCAGGCCTTCCTGGGAGGTGCAAAATGAGAACACAGCCAGAGAGGAAAAGTGATCAAGGCTGGAGGATGCTTAAGAATCATAAATCATCAATGGAATCCTACCAAACTTGACCTTGTACAAATGTTGACTCTCTCCTTCTCTTGGTGGGCTACAGACTAAAACCCTCATTGGACAAAACCCTCCTAAATTTCTGGAATATACTTGGGATCCAGGGGACCCAATCTCCAAAGCTGTGTTCATCCCGCACAGGGCAAGAACACCATGCCCAGGTTCAACTGTGCATATTCTGGACTGATACAAGATGCAAAAGGCACCCCCAGGAACCTAAGCAGATACAGTCAACTTCTATAAAAGGGGGGCAACCATGGGAACACAAGCATAAGCAATGCCACTAGCACCACACCTTCTCCACAAATCCCCAAAGGAAAGACTTGGACCCGAGGAGGGTGCTGCTACAGGCAGCCCCTCCCTGGTTGCCACTGTGACCTTGGCCTGGGCAGACCTCAGGAAGCATTCACTGCTCAGCATCTCAAGCTATCAATCTATACCTCTGAAGGCAGGAACTTCCTAGGTGGAGAGGGAGAGGAGGATTAGCAGGACCCTGCTCACTGGGATTCCTTCCAACATCGTAGATGACTCAATCTTTGGGGTTTGCAAATTCACTGTGCCTCACAGCCGGTGCTGAAAATTCCCAACTAACAGAGACTGTTCCCCGGCTGGGGCTGGGAGGTGACAGGGGCCCAACACCAAGACCCTGGGATTCTCTGAATTCTGCAGAGGATTAGGCTGGAGAACACAGAATTTACGGGGCTGTCATAAGCAGGCACTTCTAGCTGAAAGGAGTTGAAGGTGGGGCAGTTGTGCTTGGTGCTTATCCCCTTCAGGGGTCTGGCTCCAGGCTCCCCAAGCTATGAGACAATCAGCCACAATCAGGTACTGAAGAAGCAGCTGATTTGCTGAGGACCTAGCCAGCCCAGCTGAGCCTTCCCTTTGGTTAATCTGCTAACCAGTTAATCAGCCTCAGAATCACTGAAAGTTAATCCCAGGAGAGTTCAAGTGCAGCTAGCAGCAGAAGCATGGGGAAACACAGCAGCAGTGAAAGCTGTGTCCACTCTCAGGGTTGTCTTGGGAAGGTTCTGCATGGACGATGCTTAACCCACTTCACAACACACTCCTGCTCTCACCTCTTGCCACACAATCCTCCAGGATCCCAAGGAGATTCATAAATCCCCACCTGGGATCAGGCCGTTGGTGCAGTTCATGGATTCAAAGTCAGGAGGCTGGGGGAGCTCACACACACTTGGTAGGCTACGAAAAGTGCGACCGGGGAAGCTGTTGCAAGCACGCCACTCTCCCTCTCCTGTCCCTAACAGAGAGGAAACTCTGAGGAGCACAAACATCACCAGGAACACTGAGTGACATCCTAAAAAACATGAAGCACACCCCAGCACCACAGAGAACCCCATTTCAGATGACCTGCCTCATGAGCATGGGGAGCTGAGCCTCACCCTCAATCCCAAACGGACTGGCGACTCAACCAAGCCTCCTTAACAAAGAGGACAGCTCCTCAACTTGGAAATTTGCAGAAGTGCAGGGTCTGCAGCGACAGCTGACTGCCTACCAGGGGATCTGTGGCCATGCTCTGTGGCCACAGCCTAACGGGACCCGTGGTGTGTGGCTGCCTCTGCTGGAGGCAGGGGACCTGAGCCTGTGCCAGCTCCGAGTACCCAGGGCATTACTGTGCTGGAATTCAGGCTACCCTCCACCTCGCAATTCCTGTCTTGTGACCATGGAGCAGAATCAACAGACTTCCTTTCTTCCCTTCTCTCTGTTAAACTAACCAGAGTAAGCCTCCCTCAGAGAGTACAACGGAACGTGCCCGAGGCTTGCAAAAACACTCTTCCAGGACACCGGAAACCACACTGGTCTGAGTTCTTGATCTGCTGCCCAGGGAAGAGACAAGCTATAAAGGATATTCCCAACCTGCTCTGGCAGGACAGCAGACACCTGGCATACCGCATTGCCCCACCTACGCCTATGGCAGACATCACTAACAAATCCCAGAACTCCATTCACTGAACCCAGACCAAGACCAGCATCTTTCAAAATGGTGCTTCTGGCACCTGCTAGTGTCCTGAAGCTGGCTGTCAGATGAGCCTCTTGCCATGGGCAGGCCCCATAAGCCAGAATCTAGCCACCCGCAGGAACAGCCAAGAGCCCAGCTGGCCATAGCCCTGCTGGCAAAGTTTGCCATCAAAAGAGCTGTGGGCCTTAGGGGTTTTCCTTCTGTGGTTTTCCTTTTTTTTTTTTCTTTCACTTTATCCTCTTTGAAAAAAAGAATTATTTTGTCTGGCTAATAAACCACTGCAGAGAAATCCAACCCTTGGAAAGGTGACTCCAGCCAGCTCCCTCACTTTCGGGGCTGCTCTGGAATGTGCTCACCGGAAAGCAGCTGGCGGGCCCTGCGGGATGAAGGTGGTTTGGAGGGACGGAAGGAGCTGGAACCTCGCAGCGGGAGGCCTGGAGATCTGTCATCCTTGCGAGTGTCACAACGCTGTGTTCCTCATCATCTACCTGGCTCAGGAGCAGCACTCTCATGCCAAGAGCCCTCCAATGCTTTGCACTGAAGTGTGAATGTGAGCCTCCCAGCTCAGAGTAGTCCTGGCTAAGAGTCACACAGGTCCACACGTTAACCCCATGCTTCACCGACAAGGAAGCCCAGGCCTTGACAGATGTGCTAACTGTTCGGAGATCCTCAACTCGATTCTAGCAAGCCAGCAGTGGAAACCGGACTGGCTGACTCTAAATGACTTGCTACCTTCCCTGCCCTCCTTGCCACCTAAAACCCAATGAGAATAATAATGTTAATGTGATCTGGATGTTGATGTGAAATCTTTGGGGTCATTTTTCTATCTTCTGTTATATTTATGACAGAGTGACCATGTCACACAGAAATAAAACCTAGACAGGCTGACAGCTTAAAGTGAGACTTCTACTTACCAGTACAGCAGGCACCATAAACCAGGACTCTTAGTGCATCCACAGGGGCATTGTGGAGCTTGTGAAAACCCAGCCCCGTACCTGGAAGCCTGCCCCCAGGACTTGAGAGACAAGAACTCCCATGGCACTTTGGCAAGTTGTCTGTAACAACCACAGTGCAGCCTTAGCGTCACTTGAGTGACAGCCCTGCGCAGGCCCAGGTCCTAGGACCGACAAGTCCATGGCAGTAATTTAACCAGCACGGCAATCCTTCGGAGTGGCCACTTGGCTCTGGAGGGGGAGATCCAGGTTGAGAATCCAAGCGACTTTGTCCAAAACGTCACGGATTCTCAGGGGATCTCGGGTTTGAAATTCAATTTAGTTTGGTGACTGAAAGGCCCGAGGATGATACACAGATGCTAAGAGGATTGTGTTTCTCTTAATATCTTTATCAACGCTAGTTATTTCTGCCTTGACAATGATTTCATCCTGATCTCCATGGTTTTTGGCCACTGAGATATGTCCAATTTATTTTTAAGCTCCCTGTCGTCAGAACGAAAGGGCTGATGGAAAAAAAAAAAAGAAAACATTTTGGCAACGTACTATAACATTTAATCCTCCTGAGAACAGACCAAGTCCCAGGAACCAATATCGTTTCTAATACTAGTTCATTTCTGATAACCTCTTGCACTCTTCCTGGATTTAACACATCATAGGGTTGCGCTGATTTCATATTGTAGAGATCTGATTCAAACTTGGGAGCCTTATGTCTGCTCTTTTGTAAAGTGACAGCTGAGAGATATTTCTTGGGATATAAAATACAGTGAGGGAGCTCCAGCTGGAATTAGTTATCCCTCTCAAGGGGTTGGAGTTGTGGCAGAGCTGGCAAAGATGCTGCCTGTGATGCTGATCCCATGTGTGCACCAGCCTGAGCCCCAGATGCTCCATTTCTGATGCAGATCCCTAAGGATGCACCTAGAAAAATTACAAGATGGCCCAGGTGCTTGGGCCTTTGCATCACGTAACAGATCTGGATGAAGCTCCTGGTCCAGTGCTGGCTGCTGGGGCCACCTGGGGAGTGAACCAGTGGATAGAAGACACGTGTGTGTGTGTGTGTGTGTGTGTGTGTGTGTGTCTGTCTGTGTGTGTGTCTGTGTGTGTGTGTGTGTGTGTGTGTGTGTGTGTGTCTGTCTGTGTGTGTGTCTGTGTGTTCCTTTCCTCTCCAAAGGGGTTCAGGTTAGGGGAGATCTCACCGCATCTGTTGCTTGATGCACTTCTGAATCCCTCAAGAGTGCTGCACCTTTAACAGCTGTATCCTGCCACACCTGCGTGCGCAGTACAGTGCATATCTCACACTCTATCAAGGGCGCCATGCCAAGACTCCCACAGCTCTAATCTGGCGGAAAAGCAAAGTCAAATCTGGTTAATCCCATTTCTAAAACGGACCAACTTGAAGTTGTTTTCCCCTTGGTGATCCTTACACATTTCTTCGAAATAATCCACTTCCACTTTCTCAGGATCCTTGTGTTTCCACTCCACGGCAACAGAACATCTGTTTTTTTTTCTATCTGGAGACCTTCCTACCGCTTTTCCATCTGATAAGGAGAGTTAAGAAGCAAATGATTTTGAGAGACTCCCACCAGGGACAGCAGAGGGCCAGGCAGATCTCAGGGCCCTCCTCAGCAGCCTCCTCTCTCCTTTACCACCTGGAAGGCCCGCCCCTGAAGCAGTTTCATAGCCTGCTGGAAAGCCTCGGGAGCTCCAAGGAAATGCAGGGAAGTTCCCTCAGCCTTCAATCACTCAGGTGCCTCCCAGCAGTGTCAGCAGAGGATGAGGGTACAGAGCTGAAGGGCATGACCCTGACCCTTGGAGCACACTGTCTACTCAGGCGATGCTGTGACCAGGCACCACAAGTGGGGTTCACTGGTGGAAACCCACGGTGCTCCCCTCCTCTGCCTCCTGTGACTCTGTTCTTTCCCATACAGACTCAAAAAGGTGAGTAGTGTCTCGGCCATCACTGCTATCACACAACATGCTTTCCCACGCCAGTGTCCCCAAGAAGATGAGGGACGTGTAACTGTACAGTAACCACTTATGAGGGAAACCTCAAAACGGTCTGAGAAAATGGAATTAGAACCTGAGGGGTTTTTTTTAATTCCCCTAAACTAGACATAAAGTTCTAGATTTTTCTGCACCAAATTAAACCTAAACTTGTAGTTCCATTTCCTGCTGCTCCAATTATTCACGTGTGCACTAGGCATGACCCTAAGGCTTCACACGGTCCATGCCTTGAACTTCTGCACAACTCCTCTCCAATTACAACACAGAAAACAAACCAACCGTCAGGCTACAGATGAACCACACGGGCCAGTTTAACCAGCACCTCAGGCTGCCCCCCCAGTCTCCCCAGGGAGGACAGGTGGGGCGCTGAGGTGAATTTACTATAGCAGCGATTATCAGTGCAATTCTAGAGAAAATCACTATCTTCGGAGACTGACATAATGACATCCTCTCTGATGGCAGATAAATGAACAAAAAAATATTCTTTTTGGCCCCAAGCACTGTCAGGGACATTTAAGTTTAAAAACATGAACATTCGGTGGGGTTTGGGGAGGAGGGCCTAGAACAGGAGGGGACAGGTGGAAATGAACCACACTGATTTGGTAAGACCACTACCGAGGCACGACAGGAATTGTCTGCGACCCAGCACACACTTGGTTAAGAACACGGATGTATACACATACACCTAATGACCATAAAGACTTCTTTACTCAAATAAGATAGATGCACCTCCCAAAACGGTATTTCAATGATAAATTGTTCACTAATCTTTCTGTATAAAGACAGATATAAATTTCATTTTCATTAACTCAAAGCAGTCTTAAAATCTAAATCAATGCAATGTTAAGGAAAGCTAAATTATTTAAAAAAACAAACAGAACATAAGTAGGCCCAAACACTTCTCTATCCCTAGTTCGTGTAGGGAATCTTCTTGTCATTCATCTTCAAACTTCTTGGGAATGTAACTAAAAACTACTAACTAGGTTACTACAATTGGGTAAATCTCACGATAAAAATAATTCTTGACATGATTAAAAATCATTTCTAAAAATCATTCAGGTGCTACTGGCTATTTTATTTTTGAGGGACAGTGAGAAAGAGAAAAGGTGAGTGTGCACAGCCGTCTTAGCTCATTCCCCAGACATCTGCAACAGTCACCAGGGGCCGTGCCCAACGCAGGGAACTGAGAATCTTGAGTCAGGGCTGGGACTTGAACCTGGAAACTGTGATGATAGCACATGGGGGTCCCACCCAACATTTTAAATCACTAGGCCAAATTCTTGTCCCCTGACCATTTTACACAAGGATCTTGTAGAGCATACTGAGGAAAAAGGCATCCAGCGGCCCCCCTTAGAAAGTATATTAATGTAAAAAACTAAAAACTATAATTAAATGAACTCTAAGAAATTCTTACAAAGTCAGTTTACAAATTTATCTGTTGCTATTTCCACTCTACAAAAGTTTCATTTCTATCCTTATGTTCTAGATTTCATGCCTCATCCTCCGTAATCTTCTAGTGGTCTTGAGCCTGTGAAAAAGAATACTATTCTGGTTGGTTCTGTGATCTCCGTTCCATTTTCAATGTTCACCTTCCTGTTTCCTTCTGTTAGCGACAATATACCTCACAATGAATCCATCCTTGGGTGAGTTAAATCTGCCTTTATCCTGGGAGCAGCAGGGGTGTCCCTGCTGGCAGCCGTCCTTAGCAGCACCCATCACAGTGCAGGGACTGAGGGCCTTGACCCATGGGATCTGATTACTGCATTATCTGGATGATCTTGTTCACCGGGTCTGTGGCAGAGGGTCGTACGAACATCTTCCCCAAAACAAACCTTCATTCCCAGAGGCCTTTACAGCGCATGAACCATCAGCCATGCTTAATCCTTCCTGTTCAGTGGAAAGGCACCTGAGATGGTGGCAACGAGGTGTTGCTACTGCTGTCCAGGCTTGGGCTCCACAGCAAAGACCCCAGAGCAGCCTGTTAGCCAGAGCTAATCAGGAAAGACAGCACTGCTCTTCCCCACTCAAGGAGCCTCTGCCAAAGCATTTATTTCTGCCGCTCCACTTATGCAATTCCACTTTCAAAGAGAACATTTTGTCACAGATGATTTAGTATTGCAGCTCCCTTGAGCATCTTTCTGTAGGTTGTACTCATTGTTTTTGGAAGCCCAGGGTCTCTCAGGGCAAATGTAAGAGGCATGGGGGCTTAATCAGCCACAAGCTTTGTCTCATTATAAGACCCCAAATTCCAAAGCATTCTTACAAAGATCATTAATGGGAAGGAAAAAAAATCCCAGATTAAACTGAAAACAAAACTTTCAGGAACCCAGTGAGACAGTGGGAGCTGTGTCATTTTTCAGGAGATAAAAAGAGACAGGATAGGCAGTGAATTAAAACAGCAGTAATATTTGTTGATTGGAAAAAGCCAAAAAAAAATATTTTAGGAATTTTCACATTCAGTTACCAAGCTTGTATCCCCCAGAAGTCAACTTTCCAGAAAAAACTGTGGGATGTTTTCGCCCCCATCAGATCTTCGATGCAGTGTTCCTGTAATTGTCTCCTGGATGGCACACATTGAATGTGATTTCTGTTTCCAATGTGCTGCTTTGGGCTGCTGCAATGCTTCGAGACCTCTGTAATTTTGGCCTGATTTTAGGGGTACCTGAGCAAGCCGCTCCATTCAACAGCTCTGCCCCTATTAACTGCAGACCCTGACCCCTGCCAAGAAGTCACTTTTCTCAAGCAGCACTCCTAGTACCAAATCCACATGTGTACATGCATGTGTGCATGGACACACACACACACACACACACACACACACACACACGCTCCATGTTTCTAAGCCCCATGTATAATTCATTCTGGTCAGGAGGAAAAAGGGAGCCACAAGTACAAGGTCAGGACTCAAGGATGTAGAACTGTAATAATGACTCCTTCGTCTCTCGGGAGTAAAATTAATAAGCTGGTCAAGTATTTTTAGCTTGATACCACTGCTGCAGGTGATGCTCAGAATCACACACTATTTGCATCACTGAACATTAACTCCCCACCCCACATACACATGCACACACCCACGCACAAATACACACTCACAAAATTGGTTCAATATGTTTGTCTGCAAACCTAGTAAGCCACATAAAATAGAGGCATCTAAAAGTGATGAATGCTAATGGGTTAGGCTTATTAAAGTCTATTTTTCTTCTCCTATGAGACCAGGCCTGCTTTTGGACTTTCAAATTCTAAATCATTCACACCTCTCCAACTATTTCCTTACCAAACAGGGTTTCTTCCCATTCACCAAAACTTAACGGGCTTTATAAGTGAGATTTAAAACCTTGTATTTGTGAATTACCTTGTCTAGATTGTTAGAACATCATGTTTTGAAAAGCTGTTTGATGTTCAATGGAGAATATTTTTAAAATAATAAAAATGAGGATATCCTGGTTTGCCAGAAGAAACTATTGTCTAGATGCTAAAAATGATTCCAAGCTAGCCTTGAACCCAAGCGGGAAAGTACACATGCCACTTCCCTGCTTGATGGCCTTCAATGGCTCCCCACTGCCTACTGGAGGCAGTTCAAGCTCCACTTCCCCAGGCTGCCAAGCCCACTGGCACCAGGCATTCTGACTCAGCTCCCTAATTCCTCCATGTGCATTCTCTGCACCGGCTCCATTGGACCCAGATCTTGTTCCCTGAACACCCCGTGGGCATCCTGCCTCTACAAGTTTGCAGTCCCACTGCCCATTCGCAGTCTGGCTTCTTCTCAGGCCCAGCTTTCCCCGGGAGCCGCACCCAGGCCTTCTGGTTGGAGATCAACGACTGCTTCTTGTGAGGTCTGGCAGCCCTGACTGGTGGCACTGCTCCCTCCTTTACTTTCATTGTTTTTTTTTTTTTTTACTGACTCTCTTTTTCAGTATATCTCTCCAGTAGATACTGGAGGTCTGTATTTATCAAACTTTTGTCACTGAGAACATGTTCGTTTGTCCTGTCACTGATGCCTTTGTCTGCAAGTCTTCGCTTCCCTACTGAGCTGCCCTCTCCTGGAGACCAGCTGCCTGATCCTACACTTTTCTGTCTTCCCCAGAGCGCACAAAGCAAAACAAAGCAAACTTGTGCTATTTCTGGAGCCGTCCACATTGCTCATCACCTCCTACGACCTCCTCTGGTGCTTTCTAACTGCCACATCATTTACTAGAGAACAGTGATGGAGCTGACTTGCGGAAAAGGATGGCACTCTGTACCGGTGCCATGCTGGACCCTTCTGACACACTGGCTCTAGAAAGCTTACAGAAACCCAACAAGGGCACCAGTGCTCCAAGGAGACAGTCAAGACACAGAGGAATCATGATTTACTCATTAAAGGATTACTTACAGAAGAGGAGGAGATTCTGGGAACGCATATGTGGAGTCCTGCTTGTCAGGCAGCAGGATAGCTGACACCCCCCTCAACGTCCCCACCCCCTCTCTTCCAATACTGTAACAAGCCTTTACAGTTTCCTTACCCCCATGGTCACTATATTGCCTTCAGGATTAGTTATTTATGCCTTTTGTTAAACATCCCCTCGTAACCTTGAATGACTGACTCACTGGCAAATACAACATGGAAGAAATCTAATCATGCATTTCTTTAAACCACATTCTGCTTGCTTGTTTAATCCTGTAATCAGGGAGAATGGAGTCAAGCATGCAGTAAATGTCACCTAAAACCCAGCAGAAGCTAAAAGAAGGGTAGGCAAGACAAGAGGGAATAGCAGGGGCGAAAGCTCCCATCTTTGGCCACAGCCTTTTATTGGCCAGGAAGGGAAAGCAGCAAGACACTCTATAAAGTCGGTGCAAAGTCTTCCTATGAGAAACGAGATGAATGGTGGCGGAACTGTGTTCCCAGCAGCTGCTACTGAGCACTGACTGGGTACAAAGCAATACGCCAAGAGATCTATGTGTTCTGCCTTATATGACCTCCGACAATCCCATGAGGTTCTGCCAATGATTATTCCAAAGTGCCAGATGAGAAACTGGAAGCTTTGATCACTTAAGCGGCTTGCCTGAGACTATGAGAAGTCTACGTGTGCCAGAGTCTGGATCCAGAGCCGGGTCTGTTCGCTGACTGCATCCTGTGCTCTAAAACCACAGACCCTGGGAAGGGTGAGCCTTGAGGTCTTAAGAAAATTTCAGTGTGAGGTAAAGAATTGGTGAATGAATCCAGTTCAAGATATTTTCTGGGGAAAGTACCAAATATCATAATAAATGAAATCCATCAGATGTGACCAATATTCCCAACCTTTCCCCATAAGTTCCTCTCTGATATATTCTTTCTTTTTTTGTTTTTTTCATTTTATTACTTTCCCCATTAACTTCTTGCTTTCCTCCATCTCCATTGCTGAGACATAAAAAATGATTCTTGGGTAAAAGTGATTAGTGCTGGTTGCAAGAGAGGTGCCTGGAAACCCTAATAAATCACAGATGTCTTCTCCCCTGGGGGGCTTCCAGCATGCCATGGATCAGGGTTTTTTTTCCCCCCTTAATTCCTACCTTCCCAACCCCCTTTCCTTCTCTGCCACGTAAGTCTGTCTTTCTGCTGCTATTTTTCTAGTCTGGTAGGCACAGCACTGAACTGGAAAGACTCCACCAAGACCTTTGGCAAGGACTTCCAGGAATTCTGGCTGCCATGGTCATGCAAAGGCAGGGCCTCTGGGCAGACACGCAGGAACGAGGGCTAGGTTTGGGGTCTGGCCGGAGGGCAGCATAGAACAGATCTCCGGGGCCTGTGCCTCGCTCTCCACAGCTCAGCTTTCTCTGCCAGGGTCAGGATGACGACTGCTTGCTGGCACTTGCTCTAGTGCTCCTGGGAAGGGATGTGAGAGGAAGGGGAGGGCCCAGAGCACACGGGCACACGACCAGGAGCTGGGTAAGCTCCACAGGGCACAGCCACGTGCCAGTATTGCACGGCCAGCAGGCTAGCTGCCAGTGCTCACACATGAACTGGGGGCTGGGCACTGAGAGCATTTCCACACTGGCATAACAGAATTGCTAACCCAGAAGGGATGCTGTTGATTTACCACCACGGAAGTGATTCGTCCTAACCTGGAAGAACGGTCAGGCAGGCTGCATGGTATGTGATGGGCTGAGCAGGTCAGGCGAGGAGAAAGGAAGGAAGGAGGGAGGGAGACAGAAAGGAAAGAAGGAAGGAAAAAAAAATCCTGCCCTATTTTTGCAAAAGGAAAACTGCATGAGCAAATCTCTAAAGAATGGAGCCACGGATCCACTTCTTCCTTACCCTCATGTACAACTACCATAACAGCCTGCGCACTAGGCATTTGTGGAGCACTCACTGAGTCCTACATTGTCAAGAGCCAACCTATCTAATCCAGCTAAAATCCCATGAGGAAGGACTATTTATCATTCCATTCCACTGAGGAGTGAACTAAGGTTCAAAGAGGTTAAGAAACCCTTCCAATGGTAGGTCCAGTCTGGACACCCAAGGTCAGGGCCTCAGAGACTGCATTCCTCACAACCATGTTGTCTTGCTTTCTCTGCCTCCTCCCAAATATTCTTGCCGCTAGCTTGTGAATACAATGAAGCTAGGGAAACAGGCTATACCTTCTACAGGGCTTGGGGGGGACACACCCTTTTCCAAGAAACAGAAAAAGCTGACTCCCTTCCCTCTGCCACTGCTTGATCCTGTGGAATTAGAAACACTTCAAGTTATTGGAGGTGCCTGGCACAGCAGTCATCAATCCGTCACACACACCAGGCAGCATGTCCAACCTGCAGAAACATGGACACTGGATGAGGAAACACGCACAGAGCATGTGCCTAGGGGCAACGTCCTCCCAAGACCCTAGGAAAAGCCAGAGAACGCTCTTACCTCTGTGGGACCTTCTGCCAGCATGGAACGCCTCTCCCTCACTTCTCAGAGCACACAGCTGGCATTGTGCTCCATGCCCATGCCGCTCTCGAAGGGCAGGCTGTGGAAGTGGAAGCTCCAGGATGCAAGCAAGGGTTCCCTCGCTCCGTTCCCTTGTGCCACATCCCTGGGAGGGTCTGGCTGGGATGCTACATCCCTGGGAGGGTCTGGCTTTCCTCTGGGATCAGTCCCTGTGTTCCGCTCTCTGTTCTCAGAAAGAGAACCCTCTCAATTCTCAGCTGAGCATGGGCCTGACAGCGGTAGGACACCCCCAAGCTATTCAAAGAAAAACCACCAGAGGAAACCATTTCAAATCTGGCTCTACAAGCATGGGGTTTAAAAATAACTCTGCCTTTGTCTGCTATAGATGACTTTCCCTGAAGGGAGGCCTGTCCTTAAAGCAATCGCTCAATCTGCAGGGCAAATACAATCATCATCTTCCACCCGAACAGACACTTCCAGGAGCGCAGCCCCATGCACCACCTCTGACAGCAGCTGACAGGCAAACGAGGCAGGCGTCAGGAGGCGTCGGGCCATCGCTTCTGGCCCAGAGCCTCCAGGATACCACGCCATGGCGGGCTGACAAGCTTTGCCGTGTCTAAGAGCATCAAGGAACCCACCACACTCTGGTCTCCTTGCAGACATCAACCCAGAAAGCCAGGCAACCATGCCAGAGCCACACCCTGTTTCTATGGATCCCTGGACTCTTATTCCAATAATGACCATGCTTCAGTCAATGCCAGATGAGCTCTTGGCTCTGTAGTGAGCCAGAACACTGGAGCTGGGGTGCACAACAGGAAAGGGGGCTGGGGGAGTTCTCCAGCCTGTGGCTTTACTTCCTTCTGACACAATAAGGAGCACAAATACTACTGAATATAACTCCCAAGATGCCTGCTGAGCCAACAGCCTCAAACCAACGTTTGGAAAATTGCTCAGTAATTACCTCCTGATTAGATTGATGATTTAGTTTTATCAACAAAACAGTTGTAAGTACACTGTTCTTCAAATTCTTCTTGGCAACCTATCTCTTGACCTTCTCAACCGTTTTGCCCTAAAGCATCACAAGAAGTAAAAATGCACCTGTCTTCATGAAAGGATGCACACTGAAATCCTGATGCTGCAGTCAAAGCTGAGGCTCTAGATCAATGGCTTTCAACTGGGGTGGTATGTGTGTGTGTGTGTGTGACTTCATTCCCAGGGGCTAGCAGGGACTAGAGACGTCTGTACTTGTCACAGCACGGGGAGAGGGACTGCTATTGGCAGACGGTGGCAGAGGCAGGATGCTACCAAAGAGTGCACAATGCAGAAGACAGTGTCCCACGGCAAGACTCACCCAGAGCATGAGCAGTGCCAAGACTGAGGCATCCTGAATGAGTATGGAAATGATACAGTTTCCAAAATGTTCAGGGCTACATCTGGGCTCTTCCCTTCTGAGTACTTATGTTCCTCAAGATTATCTTGGAGTTTCTATTCTGGTCACTCCCGTGAGCCACATAGGAGCAGCAAGGAGGTTCTCCAGTTGCCCATTTCCTTGCAATACCCATGTATCAGTTGGTGTGATCTGGAGGGGTCTTTTGTACAGTCAACACTATAGGAAAGGCAGAGGGCTCTTTGGTCTGTGTGGTGCACGACGAAGAGTGATAACTTTCCGTCCTTCCTGTTAGGACTCTTGCTGAGTCCCAAATTCAAAGACGTAAAGTTATTTAGCAGCATGCTCCCATTATTATTTTTTAAAAGACATTTAAATGAAGAGCTTATCTCTAAACCCTCAGTGCCCATGTTGATCCTGACAACATGGCATCCCCTGGAATGCAGGGGTTTTCTGCTACAAATTGCAGCTCCAATTGGAGTATTTCTGAGTCACTCACTGGTCGACCCTGGCACTAACAAGCTCTGACAACTGACTTCTCAAGAAGCCTCCAATTCCCAAAGCTCAATGCTTAAGTCTTAGTAGGAATTCCTCAAGCCAGCCAGAGTAGGGTAAAACTGCCAGGTGGTTCTCTCCGGAGGACAGGTTAGGGACTGCAGCTAGTGATCTAGTGATTTCGGGAAGCTGTTACAGAAGATAGGACTGAAAGAAACGACCAAAACTCACGGCACGTGACCAGGATCACGGCTGCCCTCCCTCCCAGGACACCTGGGGCTCCTTTCTAAATTTTGGCTCTAATTTTCACAATAATCAAAGCAAACCCTGGGTTGCTTTCTGACTTTAGGAGTCGCTGATGTGTGCAGGTGGCCTGTCTCCACAGAGCAAGGGGAGACAGTGGCACAGCACTCAATAGCGGAGTTCAGAGTCATGCAAAGCATTGTGGTCCGGCATTTCTGCAGGTTCCAGGGCTGGCCACAGGCTCAGATTTAATTCCGTTCCAACCACTGGCCCTGAGCAAAAAGTCAAAGTGGTTTTGGACACCAAAACCACTGGAGAGCATAGAGGACTTCAACTCCCACACTAACGTATCACGGGGGGAGTGGGAGGGAGGTGTTCTCTCTCTCTCTAATAGTTCTCTCTCTCTCTAATACACCCCTCCTTCTGTTTAAATCATGCTCTGTGTGTCCCAGGAATTGCCACGTCAGCTGAGGACACGGAGTTCAGTCACAACCTTGGGCACAAGTCTTGCTTTGTCCTGCTTTCCGCTAAGGCCCTCAGCTCAGGGACCTTCCTGACCCTTTATCTGGCTGCATCTTTGTTCCTGGTTGCCTGCGCACATGAAATGCTCTTTGCTGCCTGATCGCCTTGTACTCCAGGCCTGAATTCAGAGCTGCCTTCCTCCATGTTTCCCTCTGAGTCTGCAGCAGTGGGTTTTGATTCTCTGATCACTTAGGGCGAGATTTCAACACCATTTACAGCCTCTTTGCAGCTTGGCAGGCTCTGATAAAGACGGATTAAGTGGATGACAGACGAAGTTGAAATACACACAGAAAGACATGGAGGAACAGTCTGACTTCATAGGAATAGTGACCAGATATGTGTGGTCTGCTGCTAACTAGGCCATGGTTAATAGGAGAGTCTGCTTTTAGATTCTGGTTCTTAGTCCACGGGAAAAGAAGAGGGGTGAAAAAAGGCACCTGCCCCCCAGCCCTACCCACATCTGGCTTTTCCTTGAGGCCACAGAAGAAGGAATGTAGAGAGGCCGAGCCTCATGGAGGGTTTACCCCAACTGTTCAGTGAGAGCTTATGACCTATTTGTTTGCAGAAGGAGGAGGAGCAACGGGGCACGTGATGGACAGTAGAGGGAGGCCGGACATCTCAGCTTGCAGCCCTTCACCCCGCTGCATGGGAGTCCTGCGGGGACCTGGCCAACCATCAGAACTTGCAGCAATGGCTGCAAGGCCCCTCAAGCATGTTACAGGCCTTGGGTGGGCACTGCGGGCGCTCACTCAAGTATGCAGGGCCAAAGGGGTCCCTCCTCAGTGTGGTCTGTGCCAACAGCCCCGGCCCTCCCACGCGTCTTCCCTGTCCACACGTGGAGGAGGGTTTACCTGGTCTGACAGGGCTCTGCACGCAGGTGGGAGACGAGATGCCGGGGTGAATGGGTGCCGAGGTCCGGCTGCTGAGGTCCATGACTGAGGGGGCAGCCGCGGCTGGCGGCAGTCCCGCCGGGTGGGGGCTGTGGTCCTGCTGGGACGGGCTGGGGGGAATGCCGTTTTCCGACAGGAACTCTTCCAGGTCCATGTATTCCAGCTGGAAGGTGTCTCCGTCATAGGGGAGGGTTTTGTCCCATAAGGTGGGCCCCAGGAACGCTGACTGGGGCACTGTCGGGCTGCTGCTCTCATCATCCAGTTTCTTCTCCTTGTCTTTCTCTTTATTAAATGCTGCCCAAGAAACAAAAAAGTGGACTTTTAAACAGGAAAGAGGGAGCGCGAAAGCCAGTGAGTGGCTCTTTGCCCCCACCCTTCCTGGCCTGTTATGAAACCACTTCTCGGGGTGCTAGGGGTCCTTCCCCGGTTGTGGTCTGCTCTGGGCCGGAGTTAAAAGTTCAGGCAGGACATGCATCGGGGCCTGTGTTTCAACAGCTTCCTATTTACTTTGGAAAGCAAGCAGGGGTTTGCAGGACAGGGCTACAAGCTGCTGTAGGGTGGAAACTGGAGAACGCTCCCCACTGCCTATGTGAGGTGATACATCATTTCAAGCGGCCAAGGACTGGCCCCTCAAGTCGACAGCCAGCCACCAGGCGTTTTCTCACTGGGGAAGTTCATTCCCTGTGGGCTGGACTGACCAGGGCCACTGAGCTGGTGACCCCTGATGTTGCTACAGTGGGGGCTCCCCGTCTGTCTTAACGTGCACCTACAACACGCACGCATCTTCCCCCTTGGTATGTCAAAGCGCTCACAATCAAGTTGCCCAGTTGTCTTCACCCACACTTTCAGTGAAGACACACACGGAGCCCCTCACACTTGAAGGGATTCGACTCGCATTGGCACAAGGAAAAAGAATTTTCTGAGCCCCTGGAACACAAACGGGCACAAAGAGAAAACCTGTCTCCCTCCGCTTGCCTAAGTACTTTTGTGAGCAGATTCACAAAATGCACACAGCCGCGCCACCTGTCACAGGCAGAGCTGCTGGGAGAAGTGCGACTGGACACTCCGAGGCAGGACCCCAGCAGCTATCTCTGACCTGCTCAAACTGCTCTCCTGCACTTCGCCAATTCCTGCACTCGGGAGTGGGTGGAAGCCTGGGCTCTCCAATTTGTTCCTGAGTTTCCTTCCAGGGAAGACAGCCTCTCCCGATAGCCCTTGGCAAATCTAGGGGAGTCAGGATTTTCAAAGCCCGGTGATGCCAAAGCCCAGCGGGTGGCCCCTTAGGAGAAGGAAGGCTGTGACCTGTACAGCCTGCAACCCGACACCCCAACTCCTGCCCGGCAACAGGTGACCCCTCCCGAGGAAGCAGCCTCGGTGGTCTAGGGAAGGGCTGCCACTTACCAAGAAAAGGGCTCCAGCCAGAGGCTGCTCCTGCGCGCGCGTACACGTGAGCCCGGCTGCGCTCCTCTCTCCTCCCACCTCACCAAGGCGCACAGGGAAAAGTGTCTGCGCCGTTGGGGAGGCGTTCCCGGCCCCACACCCGGAGACCACTCCCTCCCGCCGCCTCCCCCGCGGGGCGCCCCTGCCCGGGGCTGGGGTGCCAGACCGTGTGCACCACACACACACCTCGTGCAGGACAAACACTCGGCCAGCAGAAGCAACAGCCCAACGGACCCGGGTCCAGCCTGGCTGCCACCCCAGTGTGCGGAACTTGGCCCTGGCTGCTCTCCACCCCTGGGCTGCGACCCTAACCTGCCCGCTGACCTCCCACCTGCCCCAGTCCTCCGGCTAGCTCACACCCTACCCTGGAGGAGGAGGGGGAGGAGGGTGCGGAGCGGGGTGAGGTCTTGTCTCCCCGGAGCTGGGGTCCCCCGAGGCCTTCGTCCCGTCCAGGACCCCCGGTGTTCAGCCAAGAGGGGCAGCGCTCACCGTCTTCGTGTAGGGGGAGCTTCAGCGGGTTCTCCAGCAGGGACCTGAGCACGCCGTAGGGAGGCGGGATAAAGGTGGGGTTCAGGGGCAGCTGGCGGGGCATTTTCTCCATCGCGATGCACTCGAGATTTTTTTTTTTTCCTTTAAAAAACAAAAAAGTCGGCCCCTCCCGCCCCACACCCGATTTGTCGTTGAGCCTTTCCTCCGTCCTTGGCCCCAAAGTACTCGCTCCCAAGGTGGCAGGAGATAAGGGAAGAAAAAAAGAAAAGGACTTAGATGTTTATCAATACATCTGAATTTGTTTAAAATAAATAAAAAAAATAATAAACTTTCGGGTCCTGGGTGCAGGCGGTCCCAGGGGAGCGCGCCCAGCACGCAGGATGCGCGCTCACCTGCCTCGAACCCTTTCTTCCTGCAAAAGGCTCAAAATGGCAAGAAAAAAAGAGAGAAAAGGACCAAAAACAAAAAAAGCAGCAGCAGTCGCAGCAGCAGCAGCAGCGGGCAGCGGCCGAGGGGCCCGCCCGCCCCCGGCCGGCGGCCCCGCAGCTCCCCGCGCCCCGCGGCCCGCAGCCCGGCTCAGCGCAGCCGGCCGTCCATGTGCCGCGGCCTGACAAGAGTGACGTCAGGGCCCGCACCGCGCGCCGATAGGCGTGCGGGGGCGTGGCCGGGAGCCGCCCCGCCCCCGGCCCGGCCCGGCCCGCCCCTCGCCCGCTCGCCCCGCCCGCCCCGCCCGCCCCTCCGCCCGGTGTGTGGCGTCGTCGCGCGCGCCGATTTCCCTGGACCTGGTTGCTGCTGCTGCGGAGCAGGTGTGTCCTTGGCCCCATGAACCTGGGCTCACGCTCCCATTTTTTGTTAATTTTGGTTGGAAGAGGACTAAGGGATGTATAATCCCGTAGTTTTCAACCTGAGAATAAGGAGTTACTTTAAAATAATAATGAAAAAAAAAAAAGAGCCTGATGCTCAGGCCACACCCCGGAGGAATGAAGTCGGAACCGCTGCAGGGTGATTTCCAGACATCAGTAGTTCCTCCAGCTCCCTGCAAGCAGCCAAGTTTGAGAGTGGCTGGCTTAGATGGCACTGGTGATAAAACTCTCCCCTAAGTGCTTCTGTCTGGCTGTTACCAACTGGGCGCTGGCTTCTGGCTCTGATCTCACAACTCCCCAGGGGCATCCCAAAGGGCTGCTGTTCCTGGACGCACGACGAAGCTGCTGGTGCGCCAGGGGAGCGTCGGTGGGAACGGCGGCTGTGGGCAGCGCAGCAAGGACAAGATGCACACACACACACACACAGAGTTGGATTTTAGAAATCTGAGCCCCGCTGGGCACGGGCGGCTGTGCCTGGGTCAGGGTTAGGGGTCCTGCAAGGCCACTGAGACCGGTTCAGTCAGGGGCTCCTTAGGGAGTCCCGGGGTTTGCTCCTGGAGCAGTCGGAGCTGCGCGGTCCCTGAGCTGCTCCCAGAGCACAGCGTGCGCCCCTGGACACCCCTAGGTACAGGCGAAACTGCCACTGCAGGTGGCAGGAATAGAGGCGGTGCCTGCTGGCCATCCAGCGGCTGCTTCTCCTCCCTCCCCACGTGTCCTCGCTGAGGCTGCAAGGGCTGTGGCTAGTCAAGGGGAAGGATGTCTAAGGGGAATGGGCATGCCTTAAAGAAAGCCTGTCAGGCAGGCGCTGAGGCCTTCAGCAGCGAGGCACAGTCCTGGGGTGGGGCTAGTGCAGTCTGGAAGGGCGGTAGAAGACAGCAGGCACCTAAAAGCTGGGAGAACAGCAGGGTGGTGGGGTGGGTGGGTTGGCACAGAGCCTGGCTGGGTGACCCTGGTGAGTGCATTCCCGCCACACCCCCATAAAAGGGCACGCACTATGATGACTTCCACTCTGCTCCTAATGGTGACATTGTGACAAAAGGTGAGAGAGGTGACCCTTGGGATGATCCAGGTTTCAGCCCAAGTCAGGAGTCCTGAGACTTTGAGCCTTTGCGGTGTGTATTCATTGAGTGCCACTGTATGCAGTGACTGTGTTGGGATCGGTGAGAAGTCGGAATGGGTGCACAAAGGCACCATTCAGCCACCCCCAAGAGCTCGTGGCTGGGGGGTCTTGGCTTACAAGGTCATATCCTCATCCTAAAAGAGCAGCAACAGTGGCAGCCGCGGCTTGGTGACCAGGAAGGATTCCAGAGGCAGCTGAGCCTGGAACTAAGGTGTTGCCTGAGCTTCCGGGATCATTTTATATTGTTTGCCTGGAACAAGGGACTTCCCCTCCAACCCCACATCCCTATACACCCCTGAGCTGGTCAGCAATTGGTTACAGACTCCCAATGCACAAAAGGATGCAGAGGGATGTTCCAGACCTTAGTGGGTTAGCTCTGCTCAGCACACACAGGGCACTGCACCCATCCACAGTACCATGCTTGTCCTCACTGCCTGTGTGGCCACACCCCAAACCATCCCTCATCCATTCAAGAGATCAAGTCCTCTAGCCCCCCACACCACCCCGCATAGCACCAAACATCACAGTTTGGAGACTGACTCCTCATGCAAATCAATAAAGTGGCAGCCCAATGGATCCAGCTGTGTCTTGGGGAATTGTATCCTATGCCTCAGTTCCCCTGAACCCAATCAAATGTGGATGTGGACCAGGCTGAGACATATTCCTTAGACCATAGTGAACCCTCCTCAACTCTCTAGCACGGGTTTCTCTGCTCTGATGCATTTGCTAGTTTAAAATGACCAACATTGACTAATTTTCAGACAGATTCCCCTGCCTTACTAAGGTGAATGCCTACCTTCCCTACTCTGGCTAAATGGCCGTTTTTACAACTCTGTACCTATATTCACTAAGCTACAAAGATCTCCCCCCATCTCTGTGTTTCCCAGAAGCACCGATGGCAGCTTCCCACATAAGATGGAGAAGGAGGAAAGAAGAAATCAAAGGTTATTCAGTTGGCTAGATGACCCTCTGAGTTTCCCAGGCTTGGTCTCAGGGGACCACTGCTGCGCACAGGAGCACAGGCTCCTCCTGCACACATCCCAGAAGTGCCAGGCTCGCTTCTGTCCTTCCTCAAGGATCCCATCACATGGTCCTGATGACTTCATGATGAAAGCATGAATCCCGTCTCCCATGACTGTGTCACAAATCACCCCCAAGCCCAGCAATTTACAAATAGCAGCCCCTTCATTGTACCTTTTTGCTCTGCAGTTGGGGCCAGGCTCAGCTGGGCAGTGGGGACAGCTGACTTCTCCCTGTCCACGGGTCATAAGCATCTCTCCATTTTCACCCAGCCTTTTTATGTTGTACTCTCTCCGTGGCTCCTTCTGCAAAAAAAGGAGTCAGACTTCCAGCAAGCCCTGCAGGGCCCATCAGACCTTTGCTTGAGGATGTTCCACCACTCCAAGCCAAGTCCAAGGCCGCACCTTGACTCGATGTGGGAAGGGGCGACACAGGGGCTAAGAAGCTGAAGTGCGTGGCTCACTAAGGCTATGAGAAGTCACCAAAGCAACCATCCACCTCTATTGTTCATAGGCAAAGGACATCAGAGGATTTGTCTGACATCACTGGCATCCAACCCTCTTATGCATAGGTCCAGGGTGTCAGAATTCTGGCCCACCTAGTCATTCATTCATTAACTACTTGTTCAGAATGCCCACATGCAAAGCTGTGTACAGGATGCACAGAAAAGCCAGACACAGAGTCAGATGGAAATTCTCAACCCAGCTAAGGAGATGCCATTTATAAGCATTACCTGATACAATGTCATAAGAATAACAAAGAGAGAGGTCAAAAGTACTTGGAAGACAGAGAGATTTGTTTAGAGAAGGATGTGCATATGTCTACCAATCTCCCTGCCTGCATCTTTACCAATGTTAGTCTCTCCCTGACTTTAACAGATATGGATCTCGCACCTGCTTAAGGTGTCTTGCTATCTGTCCTTCTCTATACCCTTTTGCTAGGTCTTCATGAAGAGGCAGACAGAGGCCCCAAAGGCAGACAGAGGCCCCAAAGGCAGCACTATCCTTAAAGTAGGAATAACTCTGGGAAACACATTTCTTAGAATCAGCTTCTTCCAAGAAGGCAGCATTGCCCTCCCCCACCTTGGCTGCTCTAGAAAGCGGCCTTTGGCTTGCCCAGTGTTCTCCACCTGCGTTTGTCCTTCCAGAAGCTTCAACAGTGAAGCTGGGCAGGGAGGTCCTTCTGCACCCTGGTAGGACACCTGTGAGGCAGCCACTATGGTGCTGGCCCTGAATGTGTGTGGAAAGATCTTGGCAGTGCAAGCAGCGTCTGAGTTTCAGATTCCCAAAGGGGTGTGGAACCTGGTTGAGCACACAATGCCCGGCCCTGTATCAGGCTGGGGGCTGGGAGCCTGGGGTGGATGCAGCAGAGTGCTGCGGTTAGCAAAGGCCTTGTACGCCAGGGTGCTAAACCTTGGGGTGAACCCGTTCGTCTTGTTGCCAGTAACGGCACATTATCTGAGGAATTAATTCAGAAGTGAAAGGCGTCACGGGGAGTCCAGCTGCATACACCTAACCCAGGCTTTTCCCCGCTCTACTGTCTGAATCTCTAACTCAGCTGAAACACCAGAAAGAAAAATTATATTTAATTAGTTTACCTCCTGGAAACTTCTTAATCTATTCACTTGGGGCAGAGACAAGCAAGCCAAACACGGTACCAACTTGGCTGGGAGTGGCAGGCTCTCACCCAAGGGAGGACTGGGCAGAAGCCTGACTTCCCTCCTGCGTCGTTTAGCCATGTGTTGCTATGCTGGTTTAGTGTAAAAAGAACTAAAGCAGACACATATATGTGTGTTTAAAATCAGGGGATGGTGGAATGTATGTGTGCTAGAAAAAGAATAAGAGGAAAATTGGTGTAGATGAGAAAGTGAAAATATGTATGTGGCAAAAGGAGAAGACGGCTCTGCATGGTAGCATAGCAGCTAAAGTGCTCGCCTTGCATGCGCTGGGATCCTATGCTGATTCTAATCCTGGTGGCCCCACTTCCCATCCAGCTCCTTGCTTATGGTTGGGAAGGCAGTCAAGGATGGACCAAAGCCTTGGGACCCTATACCCTCATGGCAGACCCGGAAGAAGCTTCGGGCTCTTGGCTTTAAATCAGCTCAGCTACGACCATTGTGACCGCTTGGGGAGTGAACCATCGGACAAAAGATCCTCCTCTCTGACTTCTCCTCTCTGTATATCTGACTTCCCAATAAAAATAAACAAATCCTTTTTAAAAAAATGAGAGGGACGTGTGTGGCAGAAGAGAAAGCCCAGGGATTGGAGCCGGACATAGATTACTACTGCCTGCTTCCACTGCTGCAAGCAACAACGCAAGGACAAAAAAAGACAGCAGATGTGTGTGTGTGTGTGTGTGTGTGTGTGTGTGGTGCTACAGCTTTAAACCTTCTGAACACATGATATCACTTATGATTAGAAATGGTGATATAAGGTATCCAGCTTGATTATTCTCATTTTATAAGCGAGGACCTGAGTGGATGGCTGGGGATGGACGACTAGCTGGTGCACAGAGAAGTTGTGGCTGGAGAGGAGCTCTACTTCTAGGCTTCTGCTAGCAACCTCCATCCAGGAGAGGAATGACCAACATCCACTCAATACACTCACCTGGATTTGCACTGATTCAAATCTGCCCTCTATTCTATGAGCTTGGAGAACCTCTCTGACCTCAGTTCTCTTTGTGCAAAATACAAACGTGTGTGTGTGTGTCCCATCTCGCAGCTAGCAGAATGAAAGGAAATGCATTGTAAAGGACTCAACAAATATGAGTGCTCATTATCGGGGGATGTCGCATTTCATGGCTTTTCTGCTCCTCTGAAAAGATGCTGCCTCCTATGACCCCGTGGATTCATGGGTTTAGCCTAGGACATCTGTGGTTACTTGCATGCAAAGACATGTTTCCTTTCCGTTCTCACTTTTTTTCTCCCTCTCAGTAAGGCCAACCATAATCTATTCAGGACATCAATGAAAAAGGAAAGCACAGCAGATTCCACAAGACACTCAGTTGGAGTAGCGGAAGATGCTCACCTCCTGCATCTTGGCAGTGTGTGAGTTCATGAGCACTATGAAATTATTTCAAATCTAGTTAATACATAGTAGGGACAGCTGAGCCGTTGAGGCAAAGAATCACCATGACTCAGAATCTGAACTTTTATCTGCTTTGGATACAGCGTCAATCAGGTTTAGGCAAGTTGACTTATACCAATCATACTCTCAATTATGATTTTCAAGCTGCCTATTAGGTTCTTTTAGATGCAAGAAAAGTACAAGACCAGGTCTCATCAAGCAATGAAAGTTTACTATGAAGCCAAACAAGAGAGACAGACCACTATGCTTGCTAAAGGCCAAGCTCCCACACCATATACTTTCATGACTAAGGCATATTCACAGACCTGAGCAGATCTCGGCCAATAGCCTAGCATCACACAGGCATTCAGCTCCAGCTTCCCTCCTGTCACTGTGCCTTAGTCCCTGGACAAAATTCGGATTCACAGATATTGCCACCAATATGAGGTTTCACATGAACCATCCCTTACGTCATAGGCCAACCTATGTTTTACATACATGTCTTTATTGGGGTGTTGATAACTGGTTCAATTTCCAGAGGCCACAGCAGCTGGTCTATTAGACACGTGGAGCATGGCACTATAGCTGATTAGCCTGGTATAACTACCCCCTTTTAGGAAGGAGCTTTTTCCAGGGTATGTGCCAGGTGTGTCAAACTTTAGTAATACTGAAGAATTCATGTCAGCTGGACAGTGTGTTCCCTGCCCTGTAGGGATGCTCTCCATGGGAGGGTTCTTGCTGAGCACAGAATCACAGCAAAGAGACTGAGTTGGCTGACCTTAATGTTATCACGAGTGCTAGCCGGGGGCACAGAGCTAGGCTGAGTACTTCCTTCTGATGGAGTGAGTGTGCGGATGTGGACATTTCCATCACAGGGACTCAGAGCCAGAGTGGGAGAAGCAGGACAAAGGATCCCAAAGGACCTGGCATGGCTTTTAGATATTACGTGTTGACAGACACCCTTCAGGCTTATTTTCTTCCTTTCCTCATTATGTCTTGCAGGCATCACATCTGCTAGTCTTTGCACTGTGCCGGAGCACACAGCATCTCTGATTCTATGGATGCTGCTTTCACTAAGTTCCAAGCATGCCACTGCCCAGCTGTTCATGCATTTTTGGTGTTTTGGGGTTTTTTGGGGGGGAGTCAGAAAGGGAATGTTAAGATTGATGAGCTGTCAGCAGACCTGCTTCCCTGAGACAATAATCCAGTGCTCTTCTTCTGGGTGCATATGACATGGATGGAGAGCTGTTTTGGGGCCAGGCCCTGTGCAGGACACAGAAGGAAAGGTAAAAAACAAATGTTCACAAAACCTCTGTAGTCAGGTGGAGAGACAGCAACTTAACTGAAACACCTGTCTAGGCATGATGGGTGGATTATGGGAATACAAAGGGGGAAGTGACTAGCTCAAGGGTTCAGAGAGGACTTCACAGGTATAGGAGAGCCAGGCAGGACTAGCTCAGGCTGCACTGTAAGCTGTTCAGGTTTCTGAAATGCAGAGTTCACTAGAAGAAGAATACTGATGATTTAACAATAGCAACTACTATTTGTGGAGCACTGGCTGGACCAGGCACTGTGCTAAAAGCTTTGAACAAATCACTGTTATCTATCTTCAAAATAACCCTGGGTAACAGGTACTACAATTTCTTGCTGGTGAAAGTTCTTGGTTGTGTCATAAACCAAAACCCAACTGACTTAGGCAAATGGGGGAGTTTGAGGAACTGTCTCATTGGCTCTTCCTTCTCTCCTTGTTGTTTCCATTCTCTGCAAACTCACTTCCTCTATCCACTGGGAATGTGTAATTTCAAGGAACTCAGAACTACACAGCTTTGGCTTTATTCCACTAGAGACTAGAGAACAGCTGATTTTCTTTCTGTTTCAGTTGTAGGAATCCCGGAGAAGGACTACGATGGGCCTAGTATAGAACAACTGTCCATTCTTGGGTTGATTTGCAATGGCCGTGGATGGCGAAGGATCTGCCCACTCCAACTGGGACCAGTGGGTAGAGAAGGGAGAACAAATCATACATGTCCACCACATTTTTCACTGACAGTGAGAAATTCCCACTTGGAGAGGTTGAGCCACCTGATGAGGCCATACAACCAACACATACGAACTGGAAGCCAAACTAACTCTGTCTCGTGATTCTCCACTGCAAACTCTGGGAAAAGATTCAGAACGCAAATGCTGGCTCCACCATCTTTTTAGGTGGAGGACTTTGAGCAAGTCACTTAGCTCCTTGTCGCTTCCATTACCCTAGCTGTAAAATGAGTACAGCTGTCATGCCAACCACACAGATGAGGACTGAGTGCCAGTGGTGCATACAGAGAGCCAAGACGAGGGCTTGGCTCCCAGGATGAGCTCTGTGACACAGGCTTGTCATGTTCTTGTGCTGCATGCTCTGTTTCAATCCTTGTCTGATGAACCCTTGCTTCACCTTTCAGGGCTCAGCCAGCACTCCCTCATGAAGCCTTCTCCATGCTTCTAAGAAAAGTTATTCCTCCTCTGTGCTCCTAAAACTCCTGCTCACATGCCTGTGTCTCTCTCTATCCCTCCCCACATTTGTCATTCCGTCTAATTCCACACTCACAGCACACAGGAATCCAATAATTGTTGGAAGGCATACATTCACATCAACATTTAGAATTCTCTGAATTCTCTGCCTGGATCCTCTCAGGGGTCCTGTCAGTTTTCCTACACACTATTGTTTCTAACATTTCTACTTGTTGGACTCACCTACCTCAGAAGGAGAAAAAAAATATACATATATCATTTACAGAAACCAGTAGCCTGGTCCTTCCTCCTTTGCCTGACAGGTTTTATCCCTTGCTGAATATTATGTTTGTTATCAATGCTTCCTGCATTCTCCATTACCTCTCCAGCTTGGGTTTCTATTTACCTGCTGCGACTTAACCCTGACCATCCAATTCGCCTTCCTTGTAAGGTTCTGCACATATTGAAGCAATGGTTTCCCATCTAAGGCAGACCCACTCAATGGCAACCAAGTCAGTGCTTAAGTAATTGCAAATTTCCGATAACTGGTAATCTGGGTATCTCATGCTATTGCCTAGTCATCTTGGATATTTGCTAAGAAAGTGGCAGGAAGCCCATGGAATATTTTTTTCTATGTTAAAAAAAAAAAAAAGAACAACAACAACCACCACTTTGGCAATACTGGGCCATTGTAGTCCAGAAAGATGAAAGGCACATCTGTTTTTCCTTTATCAGTAGCTGTCAAGTTTTACAGTTCCAAAGTTTAAAGGAACTTGCTAGAAGGCAGATTCTAGAGCCTGTTGCCAAAAATTTTTGTTCAATAGTCTGTGATGGAGTCTGTATTTTAAACCAAGCACATAGTTTTCTAACAAATTACCAAAAACTGGTTGTCTAAAAACAAAAAACCCAACTCCTTTCAATTCTGGGAGCCTGAAACTTGAAACCAAGATGTCAGCAAGACTCAAGAGGCACTATGAGACAATTCTTCCTTGTCTCTTCTAGCTTCTATGGGCTCCAGGAATTCCTTGCTTTGTCACTGCTTTACTCTAGTCTACGGGCTCCATCTTTACATGGCCATTTCTTTTGTAGATCTTCAGATCTTCTCCTCCTTTGCTCTTACATAATGACTCTATCTTGGGACCAGCATTGTGGCATAGCTGGTAAAGCTGCCATCTGCAATGCTGGCATCCACATGGGCACCAGTTCAAGAGGCTAGGTGCTCCACTTCTGGTTCAGCTCCCTGCCAATGAGTCTGAGAAAAAAGCAGCAGGAGATGGTTCAAGTGCTTGAACTCCTGCCACCCACAAGGAAGAGCTGGAGGAAGCTCCTGGCTCTCACCTTTGGCCTGGCCTTGCCCTGGCCCCTGTGGTCATCTGGGGAGTGACCTAAGAGATGGAAGATCTCTCTCCCTGTCTCTCCTCTCTCTGTAGCTCTGAATTTCAAACAAATATTAAAAAAAAAGAAGGACTGGAAGTATTTTTTCCCCTTGTGCTAATTCATTCAGGATTTTCTATATTCAATCCTGAAAAAAAATCAGTCTTTGTTTTCTATGATCCCTGTCTTGGTTTTCCCTTCTCTGTATCTTATCACCACAAGATAAGATTCCTCCTCCTTCTCTGCCCAGATGTCAGTCATTTCCTCCATCCTGTTTCAAGCCAAAGATCTGCAATAATGTCTGCTATTTCTACAAAAGTCTAAGCATCTTGGTTTCATAGCTGCAATCTGCTTTCCTTTGCCGTGAGTTCACTTCCTGTACACTTAATCCTCCAACTATCGGTTACAAATCCTGGGGTTGATGCCCCCCCCCCCCCTTGAGCAAGACATGGTCTCCTTCCATCTCTTCTCTGGAGTGATTCCAAGTGCAGGGCTCTTTCCAGAAGCTGTCACCCACTTCTCTGACATTAGGGATCAAGGCCATTCCACTAGGTCTGAGCTCAGCATTCCTTCTCCCCCTGCCAAGTCCACGCTCCCCTACTCTCCCAGAGGCAAAATCGAGCTCAGAGACTGGCATTCACCCTTCCTACCCTGACACTCCTGCTATTCTTCCCTTAGTGGATCTATTCCACACACTCGATTGGACCTTACAGGGCTAATGCATCCACATTAGCTGGATGGGCACAAAGACCAGATTCAAAAGAGTATGTCGTGCGTGTAAAGTTGTTGTGAGTTTAGAAGCCACCATACTCCTGGGGTGTGTGTGTGTGTGGTTGAGGGGGTGATGAATGTTTAATATCTGACTCTCCATACACACAGCAGTCAGCTGATTTCCATGCTATAAATACTCCTGTCGTGGGTGATGCCAAACGTCTAATGTGACATCACTAAATTGGAAACATTGGATACACAATGGTGTGTAGTGTTTCCATTAGAGAGGTATGCCACAGACATCACTCTGAGCACCAGAAATAACAGCAGAGTGTGGCAGAATAATGAGGAAGTGGTGAATTTTATTTATCCATCCCGTTTTTCTATGTGAATAGTCTTTCCAGCAACTCACTCACGTTCCACTTTCAAAACCCTAATGTCACCAGAGAAGACAGGATTAAAACTGCTATAGAGGGCCCGGCATGGTAGCCTAGCGGCTGAAGTCCTCACCTTGCATGCACTAGGATCTCATATGGGCACTGGTTCTAATCCCGGTGGCCCCACTTCCCATGCAGCTTCCTGATTGTGGCCTGGGAAAGCAGTAGAGGACGGCCCAAAGCCTTGGGACCCTGCATGGGAGACCTGGAAGAGGCTCCAGGCTCCTGGCTTTGGATCAGCACAGCTCCAGCCATTGCAGCTGCTTGGGGAGTGAATCAACAGATGGAAGATCTTTCTCTCTGTCTTTTCCTCCTCTCTGTATATCTGACTTTCCAATAAAAATAAATCTTAAAAAAAACCCGCTATAGGAATCCAAAACACACAAGGGCTAGTATTGTTGCTCAGTGGGTAAAGCCCACTGCCTTCAGTGACAGCATCCCTCAGAGGAGAGTTGGTTCAAGTACTGGCCACTCTGTTTTTGATACAGCTTCCTGCTGATATGCCTGGGAAGGCAGTAGAGACCTAGCGTCCATTTGAGAGAACTAGATGGAGTTTCTGGCTTTGGCTTGGTCTGGTCTAGGCCAGAATGTTGTAGCCATCTGGAGAGTGGATCTGGAGATGGAAGTCTCTCTCTTTCAAGTAATTTTTTTTTTAAGTCCAAAAACACATTTGATCAAGTCATGCTTATTCAGGCTTCAACAAAGACTTAGTGAGTTATGTTTCAGGCACTACATGCGGTTTTTTTGGGCAGTTTTACTAAGGTATAGTTGGCATCAGATAAACTGCATTTGATTACAGGTCTTGATAAGTTGTGACATCTGGGTAGACCCATGAAATCATCACCATAATGCAGACCATGGAAACCATGCCCACTCCTCCAAGAGTTTCTTTGTGTTCTTTTGTGGTCCCTCCACCTGTCCTTCCCTGCTCCCCTCTATCCCCAGAACACCCCAATCTGCTTTCTGTCAGTCTACATTTGTTTGTATTTTCAAGAATATCTTAGCTTTGCTTTGGATATAGTTTACTTAATTGGCAGTTTCTTTCTTTCTGTAAACTCTGTATGTTAGCCTTCAGAGACCATGGAGCTCAAGCCCAGCACCCCTACATTTTCAGAAGAGAGGACTGAAGTGCAGAGTGTCCAAGGTCATGGTCTGTGGAGGGATTGGAATTCCCATCTCCTGACTCCCACTATTTGTCTCACATTGTCAGAAAGTGGGGCAGGAAAGCACAAGCTTTCAACATGTGTGTGCGTACACACACACACACACACACACACACGGAGGATCCGACTTCATATCTCTCAAGCTTCAGTTTGGTCCCCAATAAAATAGGGATCAGCATCACTATTATGTGAGCCACCTAGCTCTTTCTTCCTGATTAGCAGAAACCCGGTGGATTGCTTATTCCTCTACCCTCCTACCCCCGGCGAAGAACTGGACTGGGCAATGGGAGGCTTCTCCTCATTATTCTGCCAATGACCTAATCGCTGGCTTTGATCATTGCCCTATTGAATTCATGCCCTGGCACAGGTAGGGATTCACAGGTTTTAACTGTCTAAAGAAGGCACTGTTTGTACAAGCTCTGCTAGCACCTCCAGCTGCGGCCATGCAATGTCTAATGGGGTCATTCCTGTAGGCACTCTGGGCAGAGCAAAAAAAAAATTAAGCCACAGGTTGGACAAAAAGGCTATCGATGACAGTTTGAGGCATAAAATCAATTATGTCCCACTTTCCCAAAGAACTGGGATGTTTTCCATGTCCACAGTATACTCAGATGTCTCCTGACATGCATATCTAGTCATGTTATCCTCTTTAGAACAATTCTTTCCAATTATAGGCACTCAGTTTCCCATCACAACTTGAATATACAGATCACGGGGTTCCAGCCATGAAAGGGATGTGCTCAGTGAAGTGGGGGAAGAGGAGATAACTGGAATATTTTTAGTATTTACTTTGTTCCAGACCCCGTGCACTCTCCCTGTGAGGCAGGTATCCCCTTTTCCATACCAAGGACTTGAGATTTCACAGAGGAATGAAAGAAAAAATATCAGGCGGTAGGATCAAGATGCTGTTACAAAGAGACCCTGAGAGCAGAGGGGTTCCAAAAGATCAGAAGTTTACTTCTTTCTTTCATAAACGTCCAGAGGAAGGCAGGCCAGGGTTACGTGGTAGCCAAGATGGCTCGCTCTCTGCTGCCTTGGGCCTGCAGCCCTGACAGGAAAGGCAACGGGCTTTTTCTTTGAAGAGCATGATCCTGACCAGTGACAAGTCATATCTGCTAATGTGCCTACACAGCATGGGCTTAAATAACATCGGAGTTCATTCCTTCTGCATGGTGCAGTCTGAGGGCCTCCACAGTGTCAGGAAACAAATTTCTTCTCACCATTCCACTGTCTCCAAGAATCTGTCATGTCCTGCATGGCCCAAACTGTATCACCACTCTGTGGAGTCACATCTGGGGCAACACACTGGCCAGGGAGGTGGATGGGGAGAGGAAGAGGAGGGAACATTCTCCTTTAGGACACAGCCTAGAGATTGGTCACTTCACTTTTGCTCATATCCCATTGGTCAGAGTTTAGTCACATATCCAAAACTAGCTGCAAGGGAAGCTGGGAAATGTACCTTTCTAAAATGAGTGATGGTACGATTCAAGCTATAAGAAATAAATGGTTTGTGACAGATATAACCTTCTGCCGCAGGAGACTCATTGTGGGGGATTCGTGCAAAGCAGTGGCACAACTTGCCTTATTTTTCTTTAGTTATTGTAGATGCTGGACAGAATGTGTAGTTGGCAGGGGTAGGTACAACTGTGGAAGTCCAGTTGAGAGAAGAAGGAGCTTGATCAAAGGTGGTAGCACCTGAGACAGTGAGAAGTGCTCTGGCTCAAGGCACATTTTGAAATCGACTTTTATAAGCTCTTGGCAGGGGATGGACATTTGGCACAGACTATTTTAGGAGGCCCACACCCCACACTTGGGTGCATGGGTTCCAGTACCGGTTCTGCTTCTGGTCTAGCTTCCTGTTAGTGAGTACCCTGGACAGCAGCAAATGATGGCTCAACTTCTTGGGTCCATGCCACTGCAGAAGCTGCCTGGATTGAATTAGAAGTCGCTCACTGTGGCCTGGCTCAGCCCTAGCTGACATTGGGAGAATGAACCAAAAAGTGGAATATCTCCTCTTTGACCCAGTTTTTGTCTGTCTTTCAAATAATAAAAACAACCACAACAAAACAACTATCATTGGGACTTTTGGTCAGACCAGAGTTGGAGTGTGACAAAGAAAGAGGAATTGAGGTTCTTGGGACAAACAATTTCCTCAAGTCACTCAGGTGAAACTCAGTGAGGTTGTCTCAACTCACTGCTTCTTGGCAGCCAAGATGCCATCCCATCCTGATTTTGTTTCTTTTTTCCCCCTCATAGTATATCTCTATGCAGAATAATCCAGCTTTCTGGTGCAGTACTTTTTTCTGCCCCAGCCACTGAGAAGTATGCTTCATGAAGTGGAAACTTCTATTCTGTTCATAACTTGAGTGCTGGCATGTAGAATAATGTCTGGCTCAGGCAAATAATGAGTGGTAGCCAACATTTACTTAACATTGGTTGAATGGATGAGTAAATTAAGATAGACAGTTGATATTCTTAGTATAGCAAAATATAAAGAAAAACAACATAACAAAGACAGAAATCTGCACACTGAAGAATATACAGTGGTCTTAAAATTACTAAACGTAAACCCACACTGTCTCCTATCTTTGTGATGTTGCTAAAGTTCAGAGTCTCCAAATGCACTCACAGAACGGTTACGTTCCTTTAACAGGAGAAACAACCATGTTCATTTCATCTCTTCCTTCAGTCCATTAGATTAGCAAAAATTCCTTAGAGACTTAAGGGGGAAAGAGTGTGACTCACGAATTCTATTTGCTATTAAAAAGAAAAAAAGATTTTATGTTGTTTATTTGAAAGACAGAGTTACACAAGGCAGGGAGTGAAAAAGAGAGACTGACCTTCGATCAGCTGGTTCATTCCCCGACAAAGTCAAAGTCAGGGGCATGGAACCCTCTCTAGATGTTTCATGTTGGTGTACAGGCCCAAAGCACTTGAGCCATCTTCTGCTGCTTTCCAAAGTGTGTTAGCAGAGACCTGAACTGGAAGCACAGCAGCTAGGACTTGAACCAGTGTCTATATGGGATGCTGGCATCACGGTGGTGGCTTAACCTGCTGGACCACAATATTGGTCTCAAGTTAAGAATTCTGAAAACAATCAAATTGTCCTTTACTTATGTAAGGAAAAAAAAAACCTTTTTGGAATGAAAAGTCTATATGGATGATGTTTTGGTGAAAGCTATCCTAATACACTTCCATATTACCCATTCTAATCACCTCTGGGTGTTAAATATATTTATAAAATATGAAATTTAGAAAATAAAATTTGAAATGTTATACATATGAAACATAAATATTATAATTTTTGAACTAAAAGCTATACAAGGTAATTTGGCTGCTTTAACAGACATAAGATTGACAGTGGTTTAAGCAAGATATGAGGTTATTTCCCCCTGGACACAGCCTGATGCCAAGCAGTCCACAGGCCACAGGCCACAGGCTTCCTCTCACTTGTTGCTTCCCATGACCCACGGGTTAACCCTCTCCTGACTCAGTTCAGGGCTGCTCACCACCACGCTCCCTGGGATTATCTTCCAGAAGCAAAATGAGCTCAAAGGCAAAAGGGGAGTCTCTTCTACTCACACATCACATCCAGTTATCTAGCCATGCCTTCTCACCTCGCAGCAAGGGTAGGCCAGGAAATGGAGTCTTTAGATGGGTGACACCTGTCTTCCTAACCCCTATTCCTAAAGAAGTACAGAAGAGAACAGAGGAGGGGGAAGCCATCAATCTTTTGCCCTATCATGTTAGATATGGCAAATTCTCTCCACTGTGAAAATGAAATAAAATCAACCAGGACATATGCTTCATACTTATCCCCGCAACATGCAAGTATTCAGTAATTATTCTGTATTCTTTTTAAGCAAGATAATCCTTTTTCTCACAGAAACAGTATGCATTAGTTATAAAATATTCAAACAATATAAAGAAAACACAAAAATAAAGACAAGTCTAAACCTCATTTTTAGAGTCAATCACTGCTAACACTATACCCATATCTGATAACTTATCCAGAATTTCCTGGAGTCTCATTATGTGATAACTTTTATAAACATTTCAGTATTTGAAAAAGAACATATGAGAGGCCTAAACTGTGATAAAATAAAATTTAAGTCCCCACCTACAATGCCAGCATCCCATAGAGGCACCAGTCCCCGCTGCTCTACTTCTGATCTAGCTCCCTGCTAATACACCTGAAAAGAAGCAGAGGGTGGCTTTGTACTTGGGCTCCTACCAGCCATGTGATAGACCCTGAAGAAGCTACTGGCTCCTGGTTTCAACTTCGACCAGCCCTGGCCCATGTGGCCATCTTGAGAGTGAACCAACGGATGGAAGATCTCTCTCTTTCTTCTCCCTCTCTCTGTAAATCTGCTTTTAAAAAGAAAAACATAGCATAAATATCATATGTAGAGGTTAAACAGTTTATGTATGTATGCATTCTTTCAGTTATATTATTTGTGATTTGTATTCTTAGGCTATACTACTTGCTGCCAAAAAATTGCACGGTAGTCAAATCTTTGTTGTAGACTAGACCATTCCTAATTATATAGTGCTTCGAGTTTCCCTGATGTGTAAAGCCTGAATTGATAAAATAGTCTGTCCTTCTTTTCTTCTTCCACCTGTCTGGCCATTTAGGTTGACAAGACGAATTTACCCCCAAGCAAACTCAGGACTGGAACAGGTTAATGTGCTTTCTAAAGGCTCACTTTTCTTCTCTCTTTCCCTTACAAATACTAAGGTACAATTTCCAGCTGCCTATTCTGTGCTTCGTAATCTTAGATTCCATAAGAACCTGAGATCTTTTTAAAACTACATATCCTCCTATTCGGATGTAATTCTCTCACCCTGAAAAGGACGGTGCCAAACTGTAGCAGCAACTTGAGTCCAGAGTCTGAATTTCCCTAAGATTTCAAATGAAGCTAGCAGTTCAGAGCTAAAGTGTAGTTCAAAGACATTTCAAGGGCTTCTTTTGATGCCTTTGAAAAATGCCACTTGCACCTTAATGTTCTGTGCTTCATCTACAGGGAAGAAGCTGCTTCAGAACCGGCATCCATATTTACACAGCCAGGTAGAGAGTTTGCTAAATTTAGTGTCATTCCTATTGTATTTATCTCATCAAGATGAAACTGCGAAGCAAAAGTCAAATCTGGCTGATTTGCATGCGACATTTCTTTACCCAAGGAGATATTTGTTAAAAGTACCTGCAAACATTTAAGGATGCTTATTTTCTGCCAAGCATTTAACATGCACTGTATTGAGTTTGTTATTGCAACCCCATTATGTGGATGCAATTATTATCATTGTACAGATAGAAGTCCTGAGGCTAGAGATTAGGAATTGCAAGAGGAAGTTAGGGGGTCACACTCATTCTCTTTGACTCCAAAACCTCAGTTTCTATTGTTTGCTCTGAGAACTGAACTTCTAGAAGAAATGGGCAATTCTTAATTTTTCAGTGTTTTGAACAATGTTTTTTCCTTTCTTCTTTTCTCCTTGGATGGTCTTTCCTGAAATCCAATGTGAACAAATTCCATATGGAACTACAGACATGCAAGTCTGAAGGAAAAGAAGGCTAGACAGTGTTTAATTCAGTTCAGCAAATAAACACAATTTCCTAAAATAAGCATTCCAGGAGGGCTGATGGAATCAAGCTTCTTGTTATGTTAATTCTGTAATTCTAGAATATACCTCAGCAGAGGTTCAGCCAAGAAAACTGATATCAAATATTGTTTTTCATCTATTGCAAATGCTGAGTAACATTCTGCTGTTGTTTAGAATAGATCAACTCTGGAGTGAAATATTACAGCTTGCCCTAGAAATCCTGTATTTAGAATGGGAGAACAGGTAAAACTTTCTGGATTCCTTAATTTTATTTCTCACAATTTACCAAGACCTCTGAGATGTAACTTTGGTAAAAGGAGTTATCCCTTTTGGTTGCACTTACATTTCCATTCATGTGAGCTGTGCTGTGAAATACAAGATATTTTAGTATACTTCACTAAAAGGACCTGGAAATGATTTTAAGGATCTAGGAATTAGGACACGGTTTAGGCCAAGCCACAGCTCAGACCAGGTGGTCCATAGCATTGTCTCTGTGGACATTTTCATAAGTTGAGCTTCTTTTCTTGATGCACTTTGTTTAAATTTATGAGATGTGGAATCATAAGCATGGGCATCCAGAAAATCTCACAGGTGATTTGGACATGGAGGACTGGCCAAGAATCTGTGGGCTGGCCCTACTTGCCTTTCCTGGGATGCCTTGTTGGTACAGAGTAGCTACAACAACATCTCATCCTTCGAGCGCTGGCTTCCACCACCAGTACCTCTTTTCCCCTGCCCCCTTTGTTCACTCCAGAAGAAAGTTAAAGAAGCACACAATGCAACAGACACAAGTCAGATATTCAAAGGTAAAGAATCTGCGTCATTTCATTCTCAAGGAAATGTGCTTTCATTGTTTGCCATGAATGTCTGACACGGAGGGGTTTACCAACCACTTGCCTGATGGGAAAGGGTTTGGGGAGCAACACCTGCGGCTCTGATTAGTGAAGCTCAACAAAGAAACCAAAGCACTTTCTTTTCACCCAGTCCTGTGGTGAATACATGGACACATCAGCTACCACGGAGTCTCAATTTTTCATTTGACACCAGCTGACACGGACATCCAAAGGTCAAAAACGATTTCTGTATCACATGGCTTTTCTCTACAGGACAAATTATTCAACCCAATGACTGACCTCAGAACATAACCCCGTCTTACTGAAATTAGAAGCAATCCATACACAGCTGTCCAACCATGCGCAGAAATGAGAGTCTAGTCTACAACAAAGCCAAGAACTGCTAAGGGAGAAATCAAAGACCAATCTGAAGAGGAGCTTTAGCGAAGCTGTCTATCCGTGTGCACAGAACAGGAAAAATCACCAAAAATACCTGGATGTTTCCTTGTCTGTCAACAATGTGAGTTCTTCTTTCACATCAGATATTTAAAAGATTGAGCCAGAGACTATATGCTATTTAGTGCAATCCTCAGAGGAGAGGATTTTCTAAATCTTAGCATCATCCCTTCTTTCCCCAGCTCCTACACAAGAGATAGAAGGGTGAAGCTGTGACCTAAAACATTTGTAAATATCATGAACATCTCATTCCAATTTGTTGGTTGAACTGTGTCTCCTTTCAAATTCCACCCCCAGCTTCTCAAGATGTCATTATTTTAAAATTAGGCCTCTACAAAGGTACGATAGTTAAAATGAGGTCAAGGTTGATAGGATGGGCCCTAATCCAGTTTGATTGGTGTTTCCCAAGAAGAGGAAATTGGAACCCATTTGTTCATAGAAGGAGGACCACATGAAGACCCAGGGAGGCAAGGACCATCTACTGGCCAGGGAGAATAGAGGTGCAGACCATCTATGAGCCAGAGGGAGCAGAGGCATGGACCGTCTATGAGCCAGGGACAGTGGCTCCAGGAGAAACTTGTCCTGCTGACACCTTGACCTCATACTTCCAGATCCAGAGTTGTGAGACAATCCGAGTCTGTCATTTCAGTCACCCAGTCTGTGGTTATTTGTTATGGCAACCCTAGCATACTGGTATATTATGTCATTGTACTCATCTACCTCGTAGGCAACAAGTTCAACAAGTTAGTGGCCAGGATGGAATGTGAGTGTTGTCACTTCAGCACTGTGGTTACAATGAGGACATGGGTGCTGTATGAGGGTGTTGCTGTGAGTAAATAACAGAAAACTCAACCCCTGATTGGGTGTAACGAGTGGGATGGATATGGCTGAAACAGGGGAGCTGTCAAGGAGTGCTGCCAGCTGCAGGTGCAGTCTGACTGCATGGTGGCCTCCAAACCTCCCTGGTTATAAGCTGTGTGGTTGAGGTGACACTCCTCAAGGATAGAGACAGCAGCAAATGTCACACACATTTCTCCAAGACAGTCACACACACACTCTGGCCAATAAAACAGAGAGGCATCATGTATCCCTTCATAAAAGTGCAGCATTCCCTCTCTACAAGTCATTCTGTTACATAATAATCATAACAGCAGCAGGTATTATTAATGCAACACTTAATCTGTGCCAGGTATTTTTCTCAGTGCACCTGCTGAACAAACTCTTACTCTTCATAAAGAGACCAGTGGTGTTGGGGAGACAAATGAACAGTGATAAGATGTTCATCAAAAGATGTGTGCAGAAAGGACACAATGGGAAACTATATTCAACTCTTAAGATGGAAAGTCTGTAATCCAAGGCAACACTGAATGAAGATTGAAGACTTGACACACGTTCCATTCACACAAAATATCTAAAGCCCCAGTCATAGGGTCAAAGAGTGGAAGCACGGCTTCCAGGGGTTGGTGAGAGGAGCACATCAGGTGATACAAATTGACAGCATAACAATTCCATCAGGCAAGATGAGGACATCCTAGAGGTGTACATGACAGTGTCCCTATAAACAAGAACCAATTCTAGGGAGTGATTTCCTGGCAAGGGGAGATTTTTAAAAACAATAAAAGGAAAAAATCCCAATAAAAGAAAACAACCCCACAGAAGAGAAATAGTGATGGGAGTGTCCTGATTTGCTGGTTCAGTGGGCTTTCTCCTGCCCGTGGCAGTGACCTCTGGAGCTGGGCCGGGCTCACTCTGGTTCTGCAGCTGTTCATTCTGACACTTGCAGGAGGCTGTGCAAACCTCCTGGCTTGTTCTGGCTTGTATGCAGCTGCTATCTCGGTTACTCCTGATTCACAGCAAAGCAAGTGCAATCAGAAACGGGCCTACAGGGAGAATCTGTCCCTCTCCCACCCATGCCCTAGCCGTCAGCTTTTACACACTAAGTGATTCCCCAAAAGCATTAGACCCACAGCTCTGTCAATCTTGCCATTTTCAAACTTTGCTTCAATTAGAAATTTATCACAAGCCCCCCCCCCCGCACACACACACCACCAACCAACCAACCGACAACAGCAACCACAACAAAAAAAAAAAACCAGAAATTCATGCATTGTGAACTGTGATGGTCTGTAAATCAAATGCTCATCCCATCGGGCTTCACTAGTTTGAAATAAATAAGTAACCATTTACCACCTCAGTGGTAGATACAGAGATGCCATGGTGGTCTGAGGCAGAGAACAGCAGCAGCATTTACCGAGGCTCTCCGTGTTACTGTAACCTGGTGGTGCTGGCAGGGCTTATACACAGCAATGCTTCCTCAGGTGTGGCTTAAGACAACAGAAATGGGAACAGCCAGTATTCATGCCTGCATGGCTAAGACAATGCTAGTAAAACGCCCCAGGGAAACATCACCGCAACCCTCCCTTTGCTTGGAACACGTTCCAGCCCCTGCACCTGACTTTGCCAGCTAAACCCCTCCTCAGCCTTCAGCCCTCCGGGTAACACCTCCTTCTGTCCCGCCCAACTCTCCCTTGCTGCACCCTGCACATGTGGGCACCCCTCCTTATCTGTGCTTATGTAACGCCTGGCCACACTGCAGGCACACACAGCCCACTGTAACCCACTGATGTTGGGTGACCGTCAGTCTCACCCGCTGGATGTGCAACAGGTTAAAATCAGAAAGGGAGGGGGCAAGAAAAAAAAAAAAAAAACTACTCCCGACACAGTGGATTCGGTGCTGTCTCAATCCCTGCTTCCCGTCCCCAACCCCCACTCTGTCCTATCTGCATCAGTAGCAGTAGGATTAAGAGGCGAGAAATGTATCTGAAAGGCAGAGAACGAGAAAGCGAGATCTCTTCACTAGTTCACTCCTCAAACGCCTACAACAGCCAGGGCTGTGTCAAGCCAGGAGCCAGGAACTCAATTTCCATCTCTTACGTGGGTGGCAAGAGCCCGAGTACTTGAGCCATTGCCTTCTGCCTTTTAGGTGCGCGTTAACAGGAGGCTGGACTGGAAGCAGAGTTGCTGGGCACTGGGTGTAGGACGCAAGCAGTGACCCTAGGTGGTAGGCCAAACACCTGCCCTGAAACACGCGGATTTTACAGCCGTGTCTTGGGGGCAAGTCGGGAGGAAAAATTCAGACGCGAGGCTCAAGGAATCATTAGTATTCTTTTACCTTCATTTCCTGTTACAACTTTTGTTGACGGGCACGTCTGAGTGACCCTCTCTTTGCAAACGACAGGTTGTGGAGTCTGGGCCTATGCGGAAAGGCAACCGCTCCGGCCCCACTCCCGGAGGCTGGGCGCCCTGCGCCCTTCTGCCCGCCCGACTTGGGAGCGCAGCGCGCCGGAGGGAGGAGAACCGGCGAATCCTCGCGGAGCCCGCGCCCAGCCCCGTCACGTTGGCTGCCGAGAGCATCCCGGCTGCGCCCCGGCGGGGAGGCGCAGAGGGTAGCTGAGGGGAGCGGGTCACGTGAGAGGAGGAGTCTGACCTACTTTCCCCGGCGGCCGGCGCATGCGTGCTGTACGGGCGCGCGCCGGCCCGGAGGCTCACGTGGAATCACACGTGCGCGGCCCTCGGGCGTGGGGGCGGCGCGAGCCGAGCCCGGGGCACCGACCCTGCAGCCTGCAGCTGACCCTGGAGCCGAGCCTGCAGCCTGCAGCCTGCAGCCGGGCCCTGCAGCCTGCAGCCGACCCTGCAGCTGACCCTGCAGCCGGGCCCTGCAGCCTGCAGCCGACCCTGCAGCTGACCCGGGAGCCGAAACTGTAGCCTGCAGCCGAGCCTGCAGCTGACCCTGGAGCCGACCCTGCAGCCTGCAGCCGAACTTGCAGCCGAGCTTGCAACCTGCAGCCGACCCTGGAGCTGACACTGCAGCCTGCAACCAAGTCTACAGCTGAGCTTGTAGCAGGCTACCGCCAGGCTGCCCTCGGTTCATGAACCTGAAAGGGCACTGAACGTCTGTCCTTTGCATCGCCAGTGGCACGACGACTGGGATTTGATGCCACAGAGGGGCTCCCGGGGAAGGACCATCATTACATCATTGCTTGATATCGCAGAGGGCAGGAAACGATGTAAATGTGCAACCAGGAAAACGGTGAAATTCCTGGAAACACCAGTGATAACTGGGCCACCCTTGATAGTCTTTGCAGCTCTTAAAGAGGCAGTTGTATTGACACCGTGTACACAAAGGCTCTCCAGGATACAGGGCTTTTAAGAAATAATGCAGCATAGTTCAGGCAACGTTCATGTTTGTGTCAACACTGGGAGTGAGGGAATGGCATTGCTCAGCAAAGATGCTCGAAAACTTGGTAGAGGCAGATGTAGGCTATTGGGGTGGAGGGTCAAGGGAAGGGGAGAGACTGACTCCAGCTTTGTTTACCCCCCCCCCCCCACCCGTGTATGATTAATCCATTTCAAAACAATTTCATAGCAGTGATTTAGCACTTTGTGCTGAGCACCAGGTTTTATGTAAATCATTTCCTTCTAAAAAGTGTGCGTGCGGTGTGGGATGTCTGTTGCGTTTCCTGTTGCAGTTAGCTCCTGCCCCAGTGTCAGATGAACTGCTGAATTAAAAAGAGCTTTAAATGCCCACTGTGAGCAACCCAGCAACCCTCTGCCTCTCTAGATCCTTGAGGTCCTCTTGGGCTGGAAGAAAGAGGTCCCCATCAAGGCACTCTACGTGACAAATATTTGCATGCTAGTATTGCCGTGGCAATTTCCCACCCCTGGTGGTGAGCGATTACTCTCCCAGGAATTCTGAGACCTGCAGTGCGGCTGCTACCCTCAGCACTGTTGGCTGTGTGCCAGTTACATGCGTACTTAATTGCAAATAACAGAACCCCAGACTAAGGGGCTTCCTCAAGGCTCCGATGGAGGTATCGGAGCTTGTCTGGTTCACTACACGGTGTCAGCAGGCCGTGCCGGTTTCTTTCCAGTTTCATTTGAAGTGCTGGAAGGTGTCACCTGGTGGAAATGCTCCTTCTCAAAGGCAGCAGGTCAGCACCTTCCCCAAGCTCACCTGCCGGGGCAGAGCCTGGGATAATCACCGTGGCAAGAGATGGGAGTATGCTGGTTCATGGCCAGTGCACTTTGGAGGGAACCTGGGAAACTACAGTGTGGGTGAGAGAGAGGCAACCACATCACACCTCTGGCTGCCATCTTGTGTGAGAGCTGGTTCAAGTCTTGGCTGCTCCACTTCCGATCGGCTCCCTGTTAATGTGCCTAGGAAAGCAGTGCCTGGGCCGGCTGCACCCACATCGGAGGGTTAGAAGTGGCTTCAGCCTGGCCTGGCCCTCAAGCCCTTGCAGTCATTTGGCATTTGGGAGAATGAACCAGCAAGTAAACTGACTCACTCTCCTCTCTCTCTCTCTCTCCCTCCCTATAACTGCTTTTTAAACAAATACATCTTTTTTTTAAAAAAAAAAAAAGACACTGGAAAACTCTTTCTCTAAGGCTGACATTTGGCCTGCCCACAATCCCTGGCCTGCCCCTGGACTCGAGCTGGCCCAACCCTGCTGCAGGCATTTTTGCAGTGAACCAATAGATGGAAGATTCTCTGTCTGCCTCCAAGGTAAATAAGAATTTCATAAAAGAAAAGTTCATATTTCTACTACTAAAAATACAACCCTGAATAATGAGGAGATATCAGTGATGTCATTTTGGCAGATGGAAGGAAGTATATAATGCTACATTTATGTGCTACTCGTTTACTCATCCAATAAATATACTATATGTGGAAACCTAAAGGTTCTTGGAAGGAAACAGAAGACATTCATGAACAGGTCCCTGAATTCAAAGGAAATATAGTCAGTTTAGGCAGACAAGATAGACACTTGCAAAATATGGAAATAATGATAATGACATGCAATGAAGATCCTGAGTGGAGAATGACGTAATATGGCAGGTGTTCAGAGCAGAGGCAGAGATTGGCTGACAAAGAGAACAAGCAGGAGAGGGCCTGGCAGGGCTGTTCAGACTGGAAATAAGTGGAGAAGCGGGGAAGGCTAATGAGGATGGTTGGGCTGTCTGTGGAGAGACGAATCTGCTGTTCTCAAGAGTAAAGACCAGACTGATGACTTGCAACAGTGGAGTGAGAAGTGATGCTGGAAGTACAGGAAGCAGCTTTCCCAAGTCTCCCACCCTGGAGCTGCAGATGTAACTATCTACAGCACTGGCCCCTACCCTCACCTGCTCATCACTTCCTACTCTTATCCAGTTATGTCTGAGAAAACCCAAGGGCTTTCACATGCATTCAGAATGTAGTTGGCCAGTTTGGTCACCCCAGTGCATTGGCCATGCTCTTCCACCCCTACTCTGGTTTTCTGCATATTACACTTGTGAACATCATCTCACCAGCATTTGATTAGCAGGAAGGGAAGGGAAGAGTCCAAAATGATTCCAAACATACCTACTGTGTTCACTGCATGCAGCAACTCCATGGGCTGAATTATACACAGGGTATGCTTGCAACTGGCACATGACACCATAAGGGAAGGGGACTTAACCTAACACACTAAGTCATCAAATATCCAATCATTTAGCAATAATTAGTTCAAGATCGAGGCATATTCCCAAGGGCAGGATCAAAAATAGTGTGAGGCAGATGAAACTTAAGATGATATTCACCATTGGAACTATACATGACCTTTGTTTTGTAGTCTGGAAGACCCAAACTTAAAAACATAAATATGTCCACCTGAAACTTTAAGGCCCATAGTATATCACAGAAGCCTTAGTGGTAGATTGCTGAAGACACATATCCATACATTTATTTGTGCTTTTTTCTAAATATTTAAGAGTCCTTCTTATCCATCTTAGTTATCGTAGTCTACATTATATTTTAATTAGCCAGGTGTGTAAACGTATGTATGTGGACATATAAGCTGCATGCTCATCTGATGACTGAACAAGCACACAAAAAGTATATGCAAGAGCAGATGTGGGCCCGGTAGCATGGCCTAGTGGCTAAAGTCCCCGCCTTGAACACACCGGGATCCCATATGGGCGCCAGTTCTAATCCCAGCAGCTCCACTTCCCATCCAGCTCCCTGCTTGTGGTCCGGGAAAGCAGCCGAGGGTGGCCCAAAGCTTTGGGACCCTGCACCTGTGTAGGAGACCTGGAGGAAGTTCCTGGCTCCTGGCTTTGGATCGGTGCAGCATCGGCTGTTGAGGTCACTTGGGGAGTGAATCATTGGACGGAAGATCTTCCTCTCTTTTCTCTTCCTCTTGTATATCTGACTTTGCAACAACAACAACAAAAAAATCTTAAAAAAAAAAAAAAAGAATAGACCAGAGGCTCATTAGTTGTTTGGACAAAGAAGAAAACTGAAATAAAGAAAGAATGAAAGCAAGCAAGCAAGCAAGAAAGTCCAACAGTTAAAGGCCTACCTTCTAGGAGATCTCAGTCTATCAGAGGAGATCGTTTATAATGAGAAGATAGGGTTATAAACAAATAAGGACATCAATGAAGTGTGCAAGTATGGCAGGGCGTATGGTGGGAGAAACAAATTAATGGTGGTTATCTCTGTTTCACCTGGGTGTAGGTGGAAGCTAGGACATGATGTCATAGCAATCTGTCTTCTAGAGACACCTGAGCTAGGTCACTAGCAGCCAGGCCTCCCTGAGAAGCCTGGCTGTAGGCTAAGCAATTAGGGTGGAAAAGGCATGCTGAAACGCCAGATATTATATGTAAATTAAAAACCTCAGAGTCCAATTTGAGATAGATCTGAAAAGAAAATTACAAGGTTTTAGTAAATGGCAACCAGAAGATTCTCCCCAGGAAAAAAGGGCAGAGTTCCTGATGTGTAGGTACTAGAAGGCAGATTTTAGGTGTGACAAAGGCTGTTCCATAGCTCTTGGAAGAGAAAACCTAAAGGTCACTGAGTAGGGTGGAGCATTAACAGATGAGTTTTAAATGGGCCGGAAACTCCATTTCTCTTTCCATTTTGATGATCAACAGTATTTGCAAATCTCTGATGACTGAAGCCGAGACTAGTATAGGTAGAAAGAGACACTAAAATATCATAGTAATGGAGAGAGGGGGTATGATTGGTGACAAAAACCTCTACTACCAAACCGAATGAAGCATGTTTGGGAAGAGGGGACAATCTCATTTGTCCCCAAGGAACTGTTGTCAAGGCCTGGCCCTTACCTTGGGAACTCCTAGGTGAAGATGTTCTCACTTTATTTCTCCTTCTCTCACATTCTCCCCTCCATGAAAACAAAACCCCAGGAAATGCTGTGGTGCAAACTGGTGCCCTGGTGAAGGGACCTTTTGGACGTCATGGCCTCCTGCTCGGCAGTGACTCTCAGTGTCTTATTTGTCCTCACAGCTTTAATCACTGCTGTGCCCCGCCAGCTATGGTGGGTCACAGTTGCTGACCAAGCCAAATGCCAATGGCTTGAGAGGGTAAAGACTTATCTTGCATTCATACATACACTTGCAACATAGTGTGCCAGACACAGGCACAGCCATTTTCTTTGATGTTGTTGGTCTCTTTGGCATTGTGAGAATAAAGCAGGAGAGGGTCTGGGAGCAGTAATTAAATGCTCCTCTCTAGAGAAGACAGGCATCACTTCTACTCCTGACCCATTGGCTAGAGCTAGTCACGTGGTGTCACTCAAATACAGATGACTAAATAAGTGCTCTTTTACCAGATGTGAGGAAGGTGAAGGAGCCGGAGTAGTTGTGGGCAGCGTCAACAGCTGCGCACATGACATCGCTTGTTTCAGGTTGGGTCACCAAATTTTAACTGCAGTGAATGAACTGAAAAGCCAGGAATGATATTAGTGGTAGGAATATTGACAGTAAACAGTATTTTGTGGATCAATTGCTATTGCATTAAAATAGAGCTAGACACTAACATAAGCACTTTCCATGTAATAACTCATTTAATTTCCCAATGACCTTGGAGGCTAAGTTGGTCACACACAAGATCACTCTTGGGCAGAAAGAAGTACAGGCTATCAGAGGGAAATGTAATTTTAGAATCAAATGGACTTATTAGCATAAAATCAACTTATTTTATAAGGCAGGACTGTGGAGATACATTGGTTTCACATGTGTACACACTTCAACTGTACGAAGGATTGATCGAGTCAATGTATAGCGAAACCAGAGAAATATGAATCCAAAGGCATGAGCAAATAAACAAGGACATTGATTCTCTTTACTGTGCACATCAATGATGGTTACCTTCATTAATCAATCCATGCACACATTTTATCCACTTCCCAGATGATCTCAAGGCTTCCTCCACAATGGCTCAGGGATCAATCCTTAGACAGAAACAGCTTAGTATGATACACTGCTTGCAGAGTTCAATCTGAAGATGTGTGTGTGTGTGTGTGTGTGTGTGTGTGTGAGAGAGAGAGAGAGAGAGAGAGAGAGAGAGAGAGAGAGGTGGTGAGGGAGAGCAAGAGAAAAGGCATGTTCATGTATCCCTAAATATATTTTTTTAGTGTCTGTATCCTTTGCCCCACTGCTCATGGAAATTCTTTTGTTTATAGCTACTCTAACAGCCTCCAGTGGCACCAAATATTTCTGAATAGTAGCTGTTAATTAGTGAATTATATGCAAAATTGGCAATATAATAGCTAACATTAGAAAGCTTCCCATGTGCCAAATACCTTACTAACTACATATGTTATTCACTGTCAGCCATTCACCTGTTAGGAGATGAGTACCTTCCCAGGCAAGTTGACACGGGATGCACTTGAGGCATAGAGAACATCACACTGCTCCTCAACCCACCTAAGTTCTCATGGACTGTGGAGTCCACTGCAGGAACATCTGCACTGTGTTGCTATTTGGAGCCTTCCTATTCTCCAGTTGGGCCTGACACTCTTATGTATCTCCTTCCTAGTTAAACCTCCCGCTGCGGGGGTAGCTGCTGATTCCTGAGCACCTCTAAGCCTATTCATTCAGCATCTCCCCTATGGCTCATTCTGTCCTTTTTCTCACTGTCCCGTCCAGGCTTATATCAAGGAATTCATCCTTCCCAGACACCATCTTGTCCTCCTAACATTGTCTATTGATTGCACTAACTTCATGTTGCCTTATTTGTCACATAAGGAGGAGGATTCTATTGTATTATTAATTTTAATCCTCTAAGCATGCAGCTTGGATCATGTGGTACACGGAGAACATGCTTGGTGAATGAACAAAAGGGATATTTCTACAAGGTTGAGAAAATGCTAAATAATTACAGTGTAAAGTGACAGCACTATCTCCTGTTCTCTAGAATTCAAAGAAAGACATATTGGGGAAAAAATAGAAACTAACAAAAATCAAGTTTGTTATAATAGACTCAAACAGGCATTGATCAAACCATGTCCTTCAGAACTTAACATGTTTTAATGGAATTTAATATTGCTTGATCATCTATGCGCATGTTCAACAATGATTTATTAAGTGACTACTGCATCAGCAGGTGTTGTTCTAGATGCTAGGGATCAAAGAACAGATGAAAAATAAATAAGGAAACAGGGTATTCTGATGGTGATTAGTGGTCTGGGATAGAGGAGAATGAAAGTATAACATGAGGATAGGAAGGCTGGGGCAGAAATGAGCAGGAGCAGCGACGTATCTACAGTGGTCAGAAAAGGTCTATATTTGAGGTGCTATCCAAGAAAAGGCTTGAAGGGAGGGAGCAAGCTCTGCAAGCACCTGGCTGTCTGCAAGGACAACCTGCTAGGAAAAAACAACAGCATGTGCAGAGGTCCTGGTGCAGGGATTCTGTTGTCGTTCAAGGAACAGCCAGGGCAAGGAGCTATGGTGTACAGAACAAGGGGCAGAGAGGTGGTGAAGGGGCTGGAGGAGGTCACAGAGAGTGAGGCTGATGCTGATAAAGTGGGTTTCTTTTTTTTTTTTTTTAAGCTATTGGGGGACTTCAACATTTAGTGAGAAAGAAGCTGTGGAGGGTGTGATTCATCTAAGTCCAGATGAGAATAGTCCCTCCAGTGCTGGGCTTAGAATAGTCCATATTGGGGCAAGGTAAGAAACAGGTAGCTGATGCTGCAGTAATGTAAAGGAAAGGTGACAAGGGCTTAGTCAGGTGCAGTGGTTCTCAGCCAAGGGCAACTGGGCTACGAGCAGTGTAGAGACAGTTCAGTTTGTTTTATTTTGGGGAGAGTGTGTTATGCCACTAGTATCTAGGGGATAGAAGCCAGGAGTATTATCAACATCTTCCTGTGTACAAACCACCTCCTCCCACAATGCAGGCTAGCAGAACTGAGGTGGAGAAACTGGTTTCAAGTGGTAGCAAGTGGCAGTGGTGAAAAGCCATCAGCTTCTGGATGTATTTTGAAGGTACTGCCTGTGGGATTTGCTGATGGACTGCAGATGGGGTGTGAGAAAAAGAAAGGAGCCAAGGATGACTTCAAGCTTGTTGCTGGAGCAACGGAAAACAGAATTTCCATTGGCCGACATGGGGAAGTTGCTGGGAGGAGTAGATCTTGGACTTACAGCCAGGAATTTGGCTTGGACTTGTTCTGTTTCATTAGGGTGTTGCTCCCTTTCCCAGTATTAAACTGGGGTCTCTTTCTGCATTGCTAGTTGACACTGCATAGATAACCCAAAGCAGACAGCCCCCAGTAATCTAGGTGTCATTTGAGGCTGCACGCTATAATATACTTCCTGCAAGTTAGTTGCCCTCCATATATTTTGCTTATGTCAATCTTTACCTTGGATGACAATTCCTCAATGTGATCTGCTTGGGGAGGCAAATGAAGATGGGGAATACCAGCTTGCTATCAGTCAGGTAGTAACAAAAATGATCTTGTTTTCCTTCAGATTGGGGCATGACCCCAGGGGCTAGTGATCTGTGTATCTCTTTATGATCATAACTGGCGTAATTGCTCGTGCTTTTCTGTGTGACCTCTGATGCAGATGCCACAGGCACTCTAGTGGGATGGCCTGGTGTGGAATGTCTGTGGCATGCAGCGGGTTAGTGTTCACTGGGAACAGACAGGGCCACATGCCAACTTTACCAGACACCATGTACTTAACGTGTGTGAGTTTCTCTGGACTTCAACTTAATCATGTGTAAAATGAAGGTAACAGTCACCCACTCATAGGTGGCACAAGAATTAAACGATGGAATGCATTTAAAATGCATTGTAAATGATCAGTAAACATTCACTTGCTATTATGGTGAAAAGTACAATTTGCAGATAAGGAAGACCCTAGATAGAGTTGAATTTCATCATCATGACCTTTAGGAAGTTTGACTTCTCTGAACTTTGATTACTTTGTTCTCAAAATGTCTACCATGAAAAAATATCTATGTCCTAAAAATACAAGTGCTGTGTAAGCCAGTCTACCTACAGCAGGCAGCAGGTAGTGTTGAGAAAATAGGTCTACCTCAGGCTTACATCGCTAGTAAGTGAAAACAAAATCTTATAGGATCTTACAAGATCTTCATCTCAAAACATCAGAGATCCCTTACATGCTTCTGAAGATTGCTGAGAAGCCAAAGCCCTGGGCAATGGGGTGCCACTGCCTCGGATCCTTACTGCCTGGCAAGCAGCCCTAAGAATGCAAGGGACAGGCCCAGGAATGAGTATGTGGATCATGTTATGTTATTTCAATGGAAGAGGAATGAAGAGTTAATGGTTGTTTGACAGACCTGAAGGAATAAGGATTCCATCTGCTTGAAGGGAAGGGCAAGGCAAGTTCTGTGGAGAGCAGAGACTCCAATGGGCTTGGCACCCTTCCAGAAAAGTCCAAATGAGGTCTGGGACACAGCAAGGGTTGTCAAGGAAGTAGTGCGAAAGGGTGCATGCTTTATGCTTTTCAGGCCAAGACAGCAGCAGCCTGAATCTATATCTTTGCACTCATTCAATTCATGCACATTTACCAAGCACTCACTCTAGAGCTGAGTTAGCCACAAGGATGCAGAGTTGAGCACCATACCACCCAGGCCATAACTCTTTAACAGTACAGTGACATACAGTTAGCTTAGATGCAAAGCAAGGGAGAATTTAAAGCTTTCTCAGAGCACACAAGAAAAGCAGCTTCCACATGCTGAGAGTCATCAAATATGAAACAGCAATGACAGTGATAATGGATTAATAACATACTGTCCTTGCCCTTACACAGCCCCATGACACTCAAGGCCTGGGACTGTCTGGTGTTGGTGAGTGTGTGACATGTAGACAGCACAGTAATGTCTGAATAGCTCTCCAGATCCTTTCCTTAGTAACTACCCTTGGCTTCCCTCAACCTCCCTCCATGTTGGACTATCACAAATGATCACATTTTCAGATCAGCCACTCAGATTTAAAGGCCTCCTCAGTGTTTGCTAATTCAACATTTTTTTCAGGTGTTGTCCTGGGCGTTCCAAGAGGCTTTCACTGAAGCAGATGGAAGTGAGAGAATAGTGAAAAGAGAGGGTAAGCCACATTCCTTTTAATTTCCATCAAACAAATATTGTTGTTATTATGTCATTAATCTTCATGTTCATATGTGATTTCATTTAAATTACGGGTTACAAAGCTGGGAAATATTTCGGGAAGCACTGATTTTTATTTTTATAGGGAAGAAATCCAGAAGAGAAATAGGTTTTTCAAGACATCAGAGCTGGAGAAAGCCAAAATGAGAGCCAGGATTTACCCCCTGCTGGCCACTGCACTTGCCACTGTACACAATTGCCTATGTACAATGAAGGATGGGCTGCAGGGGGCTCAAGGGCTCAAGCTCCTGCTAAAATGGGTGGAGAGTGGCTATGGTAGGTTACGCCTAGGAGAGAAGGAAAGAGTGTGGTAGAGCTGCTGTTTCTGGGCTCTGCTTAGCACCTCTCCCTGCCCAAAGGCCAGGGTGGTGGTAGATGAATGTGCACAACGTGGGTGTATGTTGGGAAAGAAGCCAGAAACTGCTCCCTGGTTCTGAGAAATAAAACTCAGCTTGGAGCTCCAGGGGGCCAGAGTTGGAAGGTGGCTGCAATGAAGTATGTTTTGAAGAGAGGAATGGCCTAACAAAGTGTTCCAGAAAAACCTAAAATGAGCAGCTGTTCCCTGGCTTTGAGAACTCGGAAGGCTTCTGGATAAGAGTTCATTTGTGAAGGTTTAAAATGGAGATGCAGGGGAATCAAATATTGTGATCAGAGAAACCTACAGTCCAGTGGAGCAGGAAGGACATGTGCATGTGTAATACAAGGGTGGAGGAGAGAGGTGACACAAAATAACAACACAACTAGTGCAGGGTCATGGAGCTGGAACTTGAAGTAAGATAAGCCAGACAGAGATGGGCATAGGCAAGGGATAGTGAGGTCCTTGCCAGCCTTGACTAGGGAAGCAAGAGGTCTGGGCTCAGGCATGTACTCTTTGGAAGGTTATTTTGAAATCAATCACATTCCTTCTAGGAGCTGAAATCTCAAGAAGTCCCTGTTCCCTGGAATAGCAAGTGAGCCATAGCTGGCAGTGGTAGGTGGGGGACATGGTTTTGTGACTAAGAAGTGGGGGGTTCCAGCTCCCTGCCTATGGGCTGGGAGAACACAGGAGGACAGCTCAAGTCCTTGCACCCCTGCACTCATTTGGGAGACCCAGAAGAGGTTCCTGGCTTCAGATGGACTCGGCTCTGGCTACTGTGGCCATTTGGGAAGTGAATGATACTCATTCTTTCTTTCTCTCTCCCTTCCTCCCTCTTTTTCACTCACTCTCTCTCTCCCAACCCCCTTCTCTCTCTGTTTTCCTCTCTCTCTCTGTGTCTCCTTCTCTGTAACTCTTTTAAATAAAAGTAAACAAAAAATTAAAAATTGAATAAAAGAAGCTGGGATCCAGTAGAGATGGTAAAAAGTTTTCAAATGACAGACGTTGTACCTCTTCCATTCCATCCCAGAGGAAGAAGCTCAGAGCTGAGGATCTGGGGGCTCTATTTCTAGGAATGAGTTGGGGAAAGTGACACATGGATGATATTTCATCCGCACTACTTGAAAATTCTATCCCTCTCCCCTCATTCTGGATATCTGCTTAGAAATCAGCTTGAAATCACAAGGAATTACCAGCTTTCCCCAAATAAGTCACCCAGCATAACTCAAGGAAAGGAGAGGTGACAGCATGGTGAACTGAGGGCAGCTTATCCCCCTAGAAAGAAGGTGCACAAGTGACAAAATGTGTGTGTGTGTGTGTGTGTGTGTAAAGGGCGTGGTGGCCAGTGGGAATAAGTGGTATCCTTGAATCACACGGCTGAGTTCTGATGCATTTCAGGTCTTGGGAAATTTATAGTGCTCAAAGAACACTTAGAAATAGTGAAAATGTTATTCCAGATATTGAGATGCCTTTGAGAAAACAAATACACAAACCAAAGTTGCATGCTGTACTATGCATCTGTTCAGGAAGACAGGGGACGCCACTAGAGTCTCTAGCTGGAGATCAAATTCTCTTAGGCCACTATTGATTACTCATGTTTTCCTATAAGGCATCCACATTAGCATAAAAGCATGTGTGTGGACTCTGCGGCGTGGCCTAGTGGCTAAAGTCCTTGCCTTGAACGCGCCAGGATAACATATGGGCACCGGTTCTAATCTTGGCAGCCCCGCTTCCCATCCAGCTCCCTGCTTGTGGCCTGGGAAAGCAGTCGAAGACAGCCCAAAGCTTTGGGACCCTGCACCCGAGTGGGAGACCCGGAAGAGGTTCCTGGCTCCTGGCTTCAGATGGGCACAGCACCAGCCATTGTGCTCACTTGGGGAGTGAACCAGCAGATAGAAGCTCTTTCTCTCTGTTTCTCCTCCTCTCTGTATATCTGACTTTCCAATAAATAAACAAATCTTTTTTTTTTTTTAAAGCATGTGTGTTATTTTAAAGTTTACTTAAAGTTTAAGGACTCAAATCCCTTCTCTGTACTTCTTTAAAAGTTGTAAGTTTTCAATGAATCTGAAGTAGAATAGTATTTCTTTTTTTTTTTTTTTTTTAGTGGTCACAACATCTTAATATATTACAAAGTATTAAAAGGGAACAATAAGAATGAATCAATTTTTATAAATATGTGCGTAAAATTAAAGAGAAAAATAATGTGCTTATCTGTCTTCTCCAAATTTTCTATACAGAGCATACTTCTGTAGTTAGCAATTAAATTTTTTTCCCCCTGAGAATAAGGAGGGGACATTCACTTACAGGATATGGCTTCAAGTCCTTAACATTTATTTCCCAAGCTACAGTGCACAGATGCATGCCCTGTTTCAAGACGTGGTCTTTTTATTAAGTGGAACAGAGAGGGTTAACAGTGTCTCCAGCTGGCAATGTGGCTCAAGCCTTCACTATTCAACCCATTTCTTGGTTGGGCTATTTGCATCATGATTCTAGCAAACTAAAGATCCATATTTTGTTCTTGTGTGCTAACACTGATTGATGCTTCAAGTATTTTGTCTTTAAATTACCTGTGGTCAGAGAAGGCGCTGGTATGGGCTCCAGGGACAGGGCTCCAAGGCGATGGAACGCAGACCAAGGAGACTGAAACAGGGAGGATCACAGTGGCAAAGAGGGACCCAGATCAAAGCCACAGGGCAGGGACTGAGGTCTGAGAGGAGGTCAGAAAATTAGCTGGAGATCTTGAGAACCAGGGCTCTAGACTTGGCCTGTGTATGGTGTCCAGTTCAGAGTTTTCCAAGGTATCATCTGTGTAGCTTGGGAATGGCTTGGTGGATTTAACAGAACTTAGTTGGATCAAATGTGTTTGATTTTTATCTCTATGAAATTCAATCTTGCTAGATTCAGCCCATTGTTACATCTCAGTAAGTTATTCATAGGGCATGATTTTATCTCCCGTGTGTTAATTCTCCTTCCCAACCAGGCAATCCAGATTTGATTAGCGTGTATTCCTGGTGTTCACACCAGTCCACTGATGTCCACAGCCAAAGACCCCTGTTACATCCCCTAATGATAGTTCTTCAGTCAAATGTCAACTCATCCACATTTTTCCTTCTTGCGTAGCAGGATAACCTAAGAAATTCCACAAAATCTTTTGAGGTAGACAGTATTCAAAACAATCAGCTTAATGATCCTAACCAAAAACAACACACGGTGAATTTGACAAGAGCCAGTTTTACCTCATCTGAGCATTTTCTTCTCTTTTCTAAGTAAAAAGCTAGGCTCTGTTTTTTTCCCCCACTGAGAACACAATGTCAAATTTTGCCTCTCTGACCCCCATGTTTTCACTCGTTCCCATTTTTTTGATGAGCAGCCCTTCTCTGTTACCACTGTCTTCCTTTGGTTGCTTTATATCTACTAGGACAGAATCAAGTTGACCTTTCCTTTATCCAGGAAAATCTTCCATACCATATTGCCGTATTGATTTTGCTGTCAAACTCTGAGAAATCTTGGGTACCTTTCATAGTTTTTCTCACATCAATTCTACCATTGGTCAGTATGATCACTGCAGAGAATCAGGATAATTTCTAGACATCAATTTTGCATCTGCCTGCATTCTTTTCCTGTCCTTGCCAGTTGCCTTATTCATAGAGATCCCTGAATAATATGGTCCAGTCTGTCTTTAGTCAATTTTACTTGTCTCATGAGCAAATTCTCATCATAGGAGTAGGCAAGTCAGTGACTGTGCAGAGAATTAAATTTTCTCAAAGGTTTATGCTTGTTCAAGTCCTGCCCTGTCTATATGGAAACATCTTCCTCAATTTCCTATAGGTTCTGCAAACATTCTCCCCTTCCCACAAAACTCCATCCTATAACATGTGAAAACAGTATTTTCAAGAGACAGGAGGAATGAGTATGCCCTCATTCCAGGAGCACATTAATGAATCATTAATGGCCTCATTTGGCAGTATGGCAGTTCATGGTGCACAATGGTTGATCAGCAACTGAAAGCTTGATTCTCTTCCCAACTTGAGGCTAGATTCCAGCCAATTTATCTCAGAAAATGATGTGCAGAACATAGATGTCCTTTCTAGCATGGGCAGAATATGAAACTACAGGGAGGGTAGATTTCCAGCCTTGACTATTTAACTATGTTTGGTCAAGAAAACCTCCTAAGAAAAAGGAGAGTGCATTACACAGGATTTTAGGGAAGGATAAATAAACAATCCTGGAGAAAAAAGGATAGTGAAATCAACTGGAGAGACATACTCATATTCCATCTTAACATCCCAGTTTTTGTTTTGTTTTAGCATTTTCATTCTAATAGCCATAAATAGTAAGTAAACAGTATATAGAAAGGAATGAAAAATATAAACCTGCTCTTGTTATTCTTCTAAAAATCTAAGTGCTTCTTACTGCTCAGCAGTAAAATGTCAATGCATGAGGATGATCCCTACTCCTCCAAGGACCTGAAAGGGAAAGGTGTCCCCAGTAGGATTTACCAGTGGCTCTGCCGCTCTCCTCTCATTCTTCCTCCTCCTTCCCTCCAAGCTCTTTCTACACCAATGTAACTTGAATGGAATGAGGGTAAGTTTATAAAACTTCCTGAAACTTAAACCTAATCCCACCCTGTGGAGGAAGGAATCTGAACAAATCTAATTTCTTTTCTGCATGTTAATCCTTCAAACAGAAAAATAGGGGCTAGAAAAGAACTGCATTGCCCTTTATCTTCGAAAAGCTCAGTGATTATTTCCTTCTATTTCTATTATACATTTTTTGGCTTTTGGAGGATTTTGTTCAAGTCCTACCCTAGTCCCGCCCCACCTTCTTGAAACTCAGGGGAAAATTTAATTAGGACATCTCAAATTGATTGATGAATGGAGGTGGGACCTTGCACTCACCAGCTCATGCTCTGACAGCTCCAAAGTCATTTCAGGATAGAGGTTTAATCAACTGTCTTTGTTACAGATTTAAATGTATTCACTGTCCGATATGTAAGGCTCCTGGGGATGGGATATCTTTATCACTCACCTCACACTGTCAAATTTATAAAATTAAAATAACATGTAAACAAATAATTTTCTGACTGCTCAAAGCTAGATCTGATCTCATCAATCTCTAGGGTGAGATTGCCTTTGTGCCTTTTGTTGGCAGGGAGACTTTTGATGTAGGAGAGTAAAGATCTGCATGATCTCTCCTGGCTGAGCTCCATCAGTTCAGTTCACTTTGAAGCACACTGTTTAGCAATTAATGAACTTGTGTCTGCTAGAGTCTCTTCCCCACCCCTGGCTCAGGAAACCATACAAATTCTTGTCATTCTTATTGGTTCTGAGTAGAAAGGAAGTGGGTGTACATGTGGTGACTTTTGTTAGATAACTGGAGACTTGAAATGTAAGTCTTGCAGATTAAAATTTAGAAATATCACAGAAAGCTTGATCCCTTCCTTCTTACTGTGTTCCACCTCCAATTGACTTAACAACATTCATTGCAAGGAGACAAAGAACTGAAAATAAATAGAGCCAAATATTTTTTTCTCTTCTCCCATTTATTTTCCTCCCTTTGAATTCTAAACGAACTCTTGAAATTCCGAGCAGAGATACAGTGTTGAAATAAAACCTTTATTTTTACAAGGGAGTCGAGAGATGAGGTTTTTGTTTTGTTTTGAATTTTCAAAGACTAAAACTCTGAAGGCAACCAGGTATTCAGCTAACTCTTTCCATAGACTAGGAGAATGAGGCAGTCTGGGTAAGGAGGGTTTTTAGAGAATGATGACGTTGTTTGGCTGCCAATCAATCCATCTTTCCCTTGCAGGGATAGTTGACAGCAGATCGGAGCCTTGACAGAGACACTGCTTCCCAAAGCCAGAGAAGGTAGCCATGCTGCTAAGAATCCCCTACCACCTGCTCTGGAGAGTGACTCTACAGCATCCATGGGAAAACGGAAGATGAAGGCAGAGACAGCTTTAGAGAGGATGCTTAGCATCATCTTACCATCAGACTCATCAAACACCTTAGATACAGGGGGAAATATCAAAGCTCTACAGCCCCCATAGAGGTGCAAGAGTGGCTGAGAGAAGATCTGCTTACCCAACAGGAACCTACCCATCAGAACCAGACACACAAAGCAGTTCAGATTGATGGAGACAAGGAGCCAGAGAGAAACATTTGCCATCCCCAAATGGCCTAGGTGCCCAGAGGTGAGCCGATCTGAAGCCAGGAGTCAGGAGCCTCCTTTGGGTCTCCCTTGTGGGTGCAGGGTACCAAGTTCATCCTCTAATGCTTTCCCAGGCCACAAGCAGGGAGCTGGATGGGAAATGGAGCAGCCAGGGCACAAAACTGCACCAATGTGGGATTCCAACATTTGCAGGGTGACGATTTAACCAATCTTTGCAATGGAGTTGGTGGGGTCCTAGAAAAGTTCATTTGTAATTTCTGTAAACAGATAATATAACCTTATAATCTTAATAGGCCATTCTTACAGTTATTCTTAAAAATATTTATCCTGTTTTTATTTGAAAGGCAGAGTTCTCGAGAGAAAGAGAGAGACATAAAACTTCCATCTGCTGGTTCACTCCCCAAGTGGCTGTAAAGGTTAGAGCTGAGCCAATCTGAAGCCAGAAGCCTTCTCTAAGAGTACCACATGGGTGTGGGGACTCAAGAACCTGAGCCATCTTTTTACGCTTTCCCAGGCTAAAAAAAAGTTTGTTAAGCAGGGAGCTGGATTGAAAGTGGAGCAGCTGGGACATGAGCCAGCGCCCATATGGAATCCTGGTGCTGTGAGTGGAGGCTTTAACTTACTGCATTGCAATGTTGGTCATCTTCTGATTTGATCTTCAGACACTTTTACAAATATCTATTGTCACGTAAATGTTTTATGAGTATTTGGATTTTATGTCCCTTTTTTGCTTAAATTACTCAATGTCTTACTTATTGTTATACAAATATTAGGAGTTGAACATATGTAACTGTCATATTGATTATTGTGATTTGGAGGATAAAATAGACAACCTTGGCTAACACATTTTGGAAGGTATGTTCTTTCCTAGTCTTTGGATAAGTTTCAGGTTGAGCTCCATGAGGACTGAAGTTTCCCTGAGATAACTAATGAGACCTGGAGTCACTTTAGTCTTCTGGACTTTTGCAAGTCAAACTACAGTTCAAACTTGTGAGATTAAAGTTCTGGGCATGCATTTCTTTCATTGGGCTACCAGTGCCATTGCTGGCCCTCCCAGAATCAAAATGGGAAGAGGATAAGGGTAAGGGAGAAGGAGAGGTAAGGGAACAGAAACATTGTTTGAAGCGGTGCAGCATCGTCATGCCCAGGGCTCTGAGAAGCGAAAACGACTTTCTGTTGAGGGGTTTGGGGCGTCTCTACAGAGCTCCCAACACAGACGAGAGACTCTTACAGTTTTATAACATAGGTCATGTACTCTTGGGCTCATCGTGAGGACTTCGTGTTTAGTGTCAGTATCAGACCACCCATTTCCAGCACCTGCCTCACCTGGGCTTTTGGGGTCTGTTAGTGGGATGAAGTTTCTTTCCAATCTTTGCTGTGTGTGAGGCTGAAGCAGTCTCTCATTGGTTAGCTTCCTCAGGCATCATTCAGACTCCCACACACTGTGTCCCTGAGTCCAGGGCAGACACCCCACGACTTCTCTGAATTTTCCCTTGGAGATACTTTCACTTTGCCTGAGCAGAGGAGAAAATATCCCACATCCCTACCCATGATGCACATGCGTTAGTGTGTAGGAAGGGTATGTGTGCAACACGCTGCAGAATACGACTACTCTGCTCAAATTGTTCTAATTTCCAAATACTTGTCACTTCTCCAATTCTAATGCTAGTGAAAATAACAGGTTGACAAAGTTTCTGAAAGGGAAAGCATTTTAAAATTAGAGTATTAAAAGCTTTCAAGTCAATACTCCTTGAATGTAAACACTCAATTTTTAGAAGTTTGAAGAGTCTGAACTTTATAAGGAAATGATGGTTACTTCTCATCTTTTACTTAGAATGGTGATTAATAGGATACAGTCTTTGTAGACAATGATGAAGAAGTCTTAAATTATTCATGATTTATGGCTAGCTACTTAAAATCTTTTGCTTTCAAACAACATTTATTGGCAAAAGCAATGATGATGATGTATGATTAATGGGAAAAGAGTGGGATACAAACTTACTACATCATGTGTGATATAAATTTTACAGCATATGTTTATATGTGTATGTGTGGCAATGGGTTTGCAGGTGTGTAACTTCATTAAAATTATTAGAAGAAAAATTATTAGAAGAAAAAATGCAGTATGTATAATTTATAAGTAAATTTTAATTGGGAGAAAAAGCTTTGCCTATCAGGAAGCACTCTCCTTTATTTTTCTAATTTTGTGATTTTTATAAGCTGAAGAAAACATTGTCGCTTGGCACATCTAGTGAAGCTATAATTTTATTTTGGGCATTTGTTATTTCTCTTTTGAACCCTATCAAGAAAAGTAATACAGGCTTGTTTTGATGGCAACTTGCCAATATCACAGATCAGGATTTTTAATGAATTCCCTCCTTCTGAGGCCTAATTTAAGCCTAATTTAAAGTAAACAAACAAACACATTACTCCTGAGAAGAGGAATGAGCACTCCTTTGTTGTGCAGGCTTTGAATCTGAAGCTCTTTAGAAAAAGAAAAATAGAGCAAAAATGAGCCTAATAAGCTAACCTTCTCTTCGGCTTGAGCTGTTCTCATTAAGGTTTAATAGCATAAAACACCATTAACAATTTTAGATTTATATGAAATGTCCTTCATTCAGCTTTCTTCTCCCCAACTGCTGGGAACTAGCAAATATTCAGTGTCCCTGAGAGATCATCTGTGGCTTACCAGTGGCCTTGCATTTCATTTCGTTCACTCACAGCAAAGATAGCAGGGTGCTTCAGAGAGTTGGTGGAAACAGAATTGAAAGTATGACTTTACTTTGATGTAAAGAATATTTTGAAATGCATAGTTTTCTTCATAATATGCATTTTCCACCTGTTATGAAAACACTGTGTCAAAAATGTTTTTTGCACCAAGATAAACTCATACTTTTTCTCCTGTTTTTTTTTCAGCACTTTTTTGAAGCTGTAAATGTATCCTGTGATAAGATATAATCATGCCTGTACATACACACGTGCACTCTAATGCATGCACACGCTCCCTAGCTTGTTCTGTGACCCTACCACCACCAGGAATACTCCCCTCTGTCACGTACATTCAGTCTGCTTCTACATGAAGCTCTGAACCCCACAGACTAAGGAACCTGTGACTGACCCCAACAGAAATGGTGGGATGGACAGTCATGTTTCCAAGAAGACAGAGCTGTCTTTTAGCCCATGATGAGGCCAATGGGACAACAGTAAGGTGGCATCCTTAGTTGTCCAGGGCATCAGCACCAAAGGTGAAATAGCTCTGACCAGCTGAGCATGGACCCAAGGCTGCTCGGTCTTCACTCAGCCCCACAGGAAGACAGTTGCTTAAACACACTTGACCAATGACCTGGGTAAGGAAATTGTGTGTCTGCCATATGATTATATCCTTGGATTTAAACTCACCCTGTCAGGTGACAATTTTCATTCCAAATAGCTAAATGAGGAAGTAAGCATTACTTACCCATGTATTTTGTCTCATCTGCTCTGAGCCTTCCTCCATATTCTACTCCTCTCTCTGCCGAGATAACAATGCTTGAGGAACCTCAGTTAGCTCTGGGAACAAACCAACTGGTGTCTCTGCAACTTCCAACACAATACTTGACAGAGAAGACTTCTTCTCTTTCCTGCCCAACATAAATTGTTGGGAAGAACTTTATTCTGAAGGCTGTTGCTCTTCCATACATTCATGGATCTTCTGATACAGTCATTGTGTGTCTGTGAAAAGATGGAGATAGGATTATTTTCTTTAAAACTTCAGACTCTTCTTTCAGCCTTCTCTTCTTTCCTTCTTCGTTTTCATCCCTCTTGTTTTGTAAAACTTGAAGATATCTAACATCAAATAAGTGGAACAAGGGGGCCAGGATTGTGGCATAGCAGTTGGAGCCACTGCTTGTGCTCCTAGCATCTCATACGGGTATCAATTTCTGTCCTGGCTATACCACTTCCAGTCCAGCTACCTGCTAATGACCTGCATAAAGCTGTGAGAGATGGCCCAATGGTTTGGGCCCTTGTTAGTCAGATGAAGATCCTGGTTCCTGGCTCGTCTTGCCCAGTGCTGGCTATTACAGTCATCAGGGGAGTGAACTAGCAAAAAGAAGATCTCTTTCTCTTCCCCCTGCCCCTTAACTCTTCCAAATAATAATAATAATAATAATAAAGATCTTATTACATTCTGTTAAAATAACTGGAACACATTTACATAGATAGATAACTCTCTCTTAGGTCTGTTAAATTTTCAAGATTCTCACCCTTAGTTGTATTAGAAAAACATTTCAACATTCAGCAGTTCTTAGGATCACAAAGCAGTGTGGGTATGTTCTCCCATTAATGCCCTGTTATCTTCTCCCCTGCTTCCCTCCATTGCCCTCCCTCCCACTTGTTCCCTTTTCCTTTATTTTATTAATAGAGTGATCATACTGATTTCTCCAAGAAGAGTTCTAATTTTCATTTGCTATGTTTGTATAAGTACACACACCATCTCTAGCAACAATGTCTTGATCTGAATGATAAATTACAGGAGTTTTCTATCCATCTAACAAGCATTTTCTGAGCATCTAATCACCATCTACACAGGACAGTGTGCTGGTGAGATAGACACAAAGGGGCGGTTCACAGCCTGTAGTTAAATCAGGACCTGTTTTCCTGCCTAGCATCCAGACCAGTGCTTCAAAGGTTCAGAGCACACTGAAAGAACGGCTGTGGACTTCAGGAAGAGGATTACACTGGTTTCTAAGCCCAACACAGATTAGAACTTTGGCCAAATAATTTGTTTCTTTATCTCTTATAATCATCAAGTGGTAGAGAAGATGAAAACAGAGGATAAAAAATGTTAATTAGACATCTGGCACAGAAACTTATATGTCTGAGACTTAAAAATGGTAGCTATTTTCAATATCTTATTGTGACTATATTATTGTTATATTGTTTTTAATTACAAAAGAACTGTGTTCTTAATGTAAGCAAATTTCACAAAAGAAGGTTTCAAAGGCAAAGAGAGAACACTGGATGATGACAGCATGGGTCAAATAGGGTATCTGATTCTGTCTCTTTGAAATCTTCTTTTTCATGTCTTGACCCTGTCAGACACCAGCAAAGGTAGACAGAACAGACGGAAAGTAGAAAGGAAACAATCCATTTCTAGACTCTGTGGTTTCTCTCTAAACTGTGAATAGGTCTCTCCTGGGATGGTGAAATAAGTTTTAAATTGAATGTGAAATTGGTGTTTTTATTTAGACTAGCTAGCTTTATTTTTTAAAATTTGTTTTATTTCTATTCGAAAAGCAGATTTACAGAAAGAAAGAGAGACAAAGATCTTCTATCTGCTGGTTCACTCCTTAAATGGGCAAAATGGCTGGAACCAAGCTGACCTGAAGCCAGGAGCCAGGAACTTCTTCTGGGTCTCCCACACTGGTCAGGGCACCAAGACCTAGGCCATCCCCTACTGTTTTCCCAGGCCTCAAGCAGAGAGCTGGATGGGAAGTAGAGCAGCTGGAACATGAACTGGCACTTGCAGTCTGAGGATTAGTCTGTAGAGCCACTGAGTCAGGCCTCAACTAGCTTTCTTTTTTAAAGTTTATTCATTCACTCATTTACTGAGTCATTCGATCACTCATTTAGAAGGAAAAGTGATAGAAAAATAGGACAAAAGTGATTCTCCACACACCAGTTCAGTCCCCGAATCCCCAACAGCTAGAAGTGGCCCAGACTGAAGCCAATATTTCTTAATATCTGCAAGTGAGCAAAAAAGCAATTGGGGGGGGGCCTGGCACGATAGCCTATTGGCTAAATGAATGTGCTGGGATCCCATATGGGTGCTGGTTCTAATCCTGTTGGTCCTGCTTCCCATCCAGCTCCCTGCTTGTGGCCTGGGAGAGCAGTAGAGGACAACCCAAAGCTTTGGGACCCTGCACCCATGTGGGAGACCTGGAAGAGCTCCTGGCTTCGGACTGGCTCAGCTCCAGCCATTGCAGCCACTTAGGGAGTGAATCATTGGATGGAAGATCTTCCTCTCTGTTTCTCCTCTCTGTATATCCACCCTTCCAATAAAAATAAATAGATCTTTAAAAAAAAAAGCAATTTTGGGGTCTGCATAGTGCAGTATTATTTGGCTAAAGGAGGGCAAGGAGACACACATTCAATAAACCAATCACAGATTTACACACAAATACACAAATATAAAGGCTTCAAAAAGTTCATGAATGGCAGTAAAATACACATCACAGCAGGTATTTGACTTAGTTTTTATTTTAGAAACAGAATTTTAATTTATTTGAAAGGCAGAATTATACAGAGGTAGGGATATATATATATATATATACATAAATATATATATATATTCATCTATCTATCTGTTGATAGATAGAGATCTACTATCTACCCATTTACTCTCCAAATGGCTGTTAACAGCCAGGGCTGGGACAGACCAAAGCCAGGAGCCAGGAGCCAGGAGCCAGGAGCTACTTCATGGTATCCCACAGGACTGCCTAAGCCCAAACACTCGGGCCATCTTGCGCTGCTTTTCCCAGGTGCGTTAGCAGGAAGCTGGAGGAGAAGTGAGGTAGCCAGGTCTCAAACCAACGACTGTAAGGGTAGCTAGTATCAGAAGCGGTGACTTCACCCACAGAGCCACAATGTCAGCCCCTCTCTTAGCTGTTAAGGCACCGCGTTGGACAGCTGCACCCCTCGTCAAAGTGCCCAAGTTCAATCCTTGGCACCAGTTCCTTCCTGACTCCAGGGTCTGGCTAACACAGATCCAGGTAAATCGCAGTGACAGTTGAAGTAGCTGTGTTCCTGACACTCATACAGAAGACTTGGAATAAGTTTCTGGCTCCCAGCTTTAGTCCTGTCACTATTGCTAGCATTTGGGGAATGGACAACGATGGCAGAGCCCCCTCTGCATCAATAAGCAATGTTTTTTCTGAAGAAGTAAGTGTTCATTTTCCATAAACTGAATTTTCATACATGTGATAACTCACAGTGCTAGAGCTTTGTTAAAGATACCATATTATAAAATTTTCATAGCTTGCTTTACTCATTAATCAAATTTTAATCTACAGTAAGTATATATTTGTATCATACTTTTTTTAAAAAAAGGATTTATTTTATTCTTACTGGAAAGTCAGATATGCAGAATGGAGGAGATACAGAAAGGAAGATTTTCCATCTGATGGTTCACTCCCCAAGTGGCCGTGACAGCCAGAGCTTAGCCAATCTGCAGCCAGGAGCTTCTTCCAGGTCTCCCACGTGGGTACAGGGTCCCAAGGCTTCAGGCCATCTTCAACTGCTTTCCCAGGTCACAGTCAGGAGCTGGATGGGAAGTATGGCTGCTAGGATTAGAACCAGCGCCCACATGGGATCCCAGTGCATGCAAGTCAAGGACTTTAGCCATTAGGCTACCATGCCAGGCCCTGACTCATACTTTTTAACTGATGTATATTATGCTATGCACACATGTACACATATCTATGTAGTCATTTATATTCTTGGGACAATTAGATAACTTCTAATTTTACAGTTTTAGAAATAGTGCTTCAGTATACTTGTTTTTTACTTAGACCTTACTTTTTTTTTTGGTGGGAGAAGTTCCTATTATATGCATATTTTAAAGCTTAATAGACACTACCAAACTGCCCTCTATAAAATTTGCACCAGTTTACCTTTCTAGGAAAAATGTGTAAGAGTTTCATACTCTTCATTAAAAAGTCTCTTAGTATTTTGTTCTTCTGTTTTTTTAATGCAGAAAGGTTGAGAAAATTTCAATGAATTTATTTTTTGCTACATAAGTTATTTCTTTATCTTGTCCAAGTCTTCCATAAATGGCTTCTCTTTTCATCTTTTTACTGTGTTAATGTTCTTCGTATTTTATCATATATTTATACCTTTAGCATATTTATCACATTTATCTCTTCATTATATATTTATGATACATCTCCCTCACTTTATTATATATTTATGATACCTCTTCCTCAGTTTTTTTACTTAGCTTTTGACAGTGCTTATGGTGTCTTTTGACCTGTAGTTTTGTTTAATGCAGACAAATCTGTTGCCTATTTTATTTTGCCCAGTAATTAGAAAGTATTTCTCCACGTCCATGTTATTGTTTATTGACTCGATATCATTAATTCACCTGTTCTTCATTTTATTTAATGTGAAATATATCATTTATAAGTAACATGTACTACAATGTCTTTTTTTCTTTTAGATGAATCTATTTTTCCTTTATTATCTCACCATTATATAGTGTTACTACTGAAAGTTTATAGTATAAAGACAAATTCTCCCTAAGTAAGAATATCCTCGGTTATTTCCTTGCATTTACTTGTCCAAACAAAATGTTTAGTCAATCCTCAAATTCCTTTAACTAATAAAAAAGGAAGAAAAATCTTACAATCAAAGGAAGAAAAAATAGTTACCTTCAAAGACACAAATGAAGACCAATAATTGACTTATCAATAGAAGCAATGGAAGACAGAAAACAATGGAATGCTGTCAACAAATTTCTGAAACATGTATTATAGCAGCTTTTTCAGGGCCCCTCTAGTCAATTTATAAAAATAGTTAGTTCCATTTTGAGATGTGTATAATTGATAAAAATTATTTTTGCATATAACATCAAAATATATCTGCACATCACTTTCTCTGGATCTAAACTAACACATGAGAACTTCAGAAAATACGAAATTTCATAAACTTTGGAGCTAATTTTCCATTTGTTTGTATAGGTTAGTTCTCAATGGCTTCTGGAAACATATTCTGTATTCATCTTAGATTCTCTGCTACCTATTCATTCTACAACACTGCGCATCTATTGTGTACCTGCTACTTTCCTAAAAAAACGTAACTGAAGTAATTGTGACATATTCACTTTCTATAAGGAGCTCATCATGTGCGGGAAAGACCGTACATGATAATTACTACATTATATGTGATCATTTCAATTATATGTATAAGTACAGGATAGATACCATGGGAATATAGAATAGAGGCATCTAAATAATTTTGGGTAAAGAGGACACAGCCCTTAAATAAGGCATGGGCATCTGAGGATAGACCTGGAATTAGCTACAATTTCATTGAAGAGGGAAATCCTCTTCAATTTGTAGGAAATCCTACAAATGTTGTAGACATATAGAATCACATGAGTAAAAGCACAAAGAAGTGAAAGGGCATGTCATCTGTGTTCTTTCTGCCTTAGTCTCAACCTCAGAAATGAGTTCCTTTCTGCAACCAGAAAATTCAATTTCTAGTAGTACCAAAATTACACTGTTTCAATTTAGCAAATTCATGGGAAAGATGAAACTTTTTTTCTTGTAGCCTATTTGTTATTTTCTAAAAATGAATGCATAATGGTTTTCCTTGGCTGCTGTCTCTAGCCCCTGGACTATTTAGACTGGGTAGACAGATGTAGTGCCAAGACAGAAAACACTGACATATGTACCCTGTTCTTGAGGTAGTGGGGGACAGAAACACAGAAATATCTATAACTGCACCTTAAATGGACTCATATAGAGTAACGGAGGGATAGCATCTCAAGGAATAAGATTTTTCATTTGAAATAAACCAAATCTATTAAACCCTTTCAGTATGAAGAACAAAGACTCTGCTTTTCTACATTACTATAACGTAATGACATTTGGAGTCTATGTTCCTGGGCAGTTTCACTACTCATAACTTGATGTCATTCTCAGCAACTCACCCTGTAAACCTCAACTTCCTTGCTTACAAAAACATGAGCCATGTCATATTGACTAGGTTTGTGCATATAAACACCTGCCCCAAGTCCTGGTACACTATAACTATTTAGATTTCCTTTGCTTTCCCTTAGACCTAGAAGCTTCTGTGCGATTAATCCTGGGAATAAGAAATATATAATCAGCTATTTTCACAGTAGCAGGATGACACAATTAGACTTTGGAAAGAGTAGAGATGCTGGCAAAAGAAGAATAAATGTTTGAGCCATGGTGGAGAAGAGTCTTCAGCATAAGATGCTTTAGCTTTTAGATTCATTCTGGCACCATTTTTTGGTGTGTGCTTCGTAACTTATTGATTCTAATACAGATGATACTGCTATGGATATTCCCCAAAAGATCATGTGTTAAGGGTTTGGTCCTTAGAGTTTTATGTTAATGGATTAAGGCTAAAACTTAATCCAGTTACAGTATTTGAAGGCAAGACTTTGGAAAGAGATCAGTTTGGATTAGGTTGTCTGGATGGAGCCCCTATGATTGAACTGTGGTGGCTGTGAAAGGAGAGATGCCACAGAGGGTAGATGATGAGAGAGCTTCCTGTCTTGCCGTTAGATGATTGCTTTTTACACTCTGCATCTTTGCTAGTCTCCACCTTCATCAAACATCCGCCAAATGGGGCCTCTCAATCTTGGACAGTGACCCTCCAAAACCATGAACCAAAATAAAACTCCCTCTTTCTTAAGTATTTTTTCTCATGCATATGTTATTCAGACACAAAGCTGACTGACTAGCAGAAACCAACACAGAATGAAACATCAGAGGAAAGGACAAGTATTTTGATCTCATGATGTAGATGCAATTCTACCTTCATGTGAATTGCCATTTTTGTGACTGGCCTTGCAACACAGTAAGAATTGTGCACACGAGAGCATTTCTTCAGATGAAGTGTCCTGCAAGTTGCTTTGGGTGGCAACGTTTAACTGTTGATGCGCGCTCAGACTTACTGGATAGCTGCTCTTGGAGCTTGGTCCTCTTCTAAAGAATTTAAACATGAAAGAAAAATTGTGGAGGAAGCTCACGTGGATAAAGCCAGTGTTCCAGTAAGACTTCTTGGGTTCTCCTTGTCTTTGTTGTAGATGTGTCCTTCACTGCAATCTTACCAGTTATGTATTGACTGGACTTCTTGTTTGGAATATGTTCAAATTTCCTCAGCATGCTGAGAAGAGAATTGGAAGCCAACGGGGATGAGAAATGGTGTCATTAGTAAGTACTTGCATCTGAATATTGAAAAAGAAATTGCCTCTTTAAATTTATTTTCATTCATATCCCAAGATGCTGAAATTCCAGAGTGTAGCTCTTCCATTATTGCTTTGTTCCTCTCCTTTTCAGTCCCTCCACTTTCCTCTTTTTCCTGTCCTTCTTTCCTTCCTCTCTCTTTCTTAATCTTCATCCTTATTTTTCAAATAAAATATAGTGAATGAATTTAGTGGACATTTAATGGTTTAATAAAAATTAGGTAGTTATGTAAAAACATACAGAGCTTAGCTGACTTTAAAAACTGTTCTTGTAATTCTGCTTTAAACACCAGTGGGGTGTGGAGGGAGAGGTTGCTTCTGCAGCCACAGCTTATATGCTGCCATGGGAACATCTGGGCTGCAACGTTCACAGGGAAGCTTGTCAGAAAAATCAACTTTGGCATGAAGGAATGACAGTGAATGGAACATAATTTTGACCATGAGGGAACTTCCATTAAGCAAAGCATATGTAACCCTGTCTCCAGAGAGAGATCTGGATGAGTCCCCTTCCCCCATCCAACCTTAATGAGATGGATAGCCACGCATCCCCAAACGGTTAGAGGGAGAGTGGCCTATGTTTACTTTCCCTTTTTCATTATCCTATTCTCTCTCTCTTTTTCAGCACTTTGTTTTTGCTTTTAACATGTGCATTGTGTTTGCTAATTGTTAAAAATGTACACTGAAAATGGATTTTTCTCCAGCAGTTCATTGAGCTGTATATTCAAATTTGAAACCAAATTGTGCTTCTCCTTCAGGGTAGATTCTTCTGAAAATCATCCCCAGACTTTGGCAGGAGCAACTTGACTGCAAGTCAGGGAGAATAATGAAACAGGGAGAAGGGTGAGGGGAGGAAGGGGAAGTCAATTAGGTACCTGCAGATGTGGGCTTGAGTCCTACTTTTGCCCCTTATTCATTTGTTACCTTGGGCAACTAAGAAGAGACAGAGGCTTGAATTTAGCTTACTTCCTATTACATAGGGATGATAATAAGGATGTGCTTTAAAAGCTATAGAAATGGGAGCTGTTGTTACGGAATTTAAGTCCCTTCTAAAGTTTTCCTTGCTTTTTACAGAGAAAGATGATCTTCCTTAACTAGAGATAGTTTAATTAGCTGTGGCCAAAAACGAATGCTATTTGCTCCACTGTAATCGTTGTGTACTAGTATAGCTTTCATGCATCGATTCTTGTGGCGGGTGTTTATTGAGATGCTGTTACGTACAAGGCACTAGCTAGATAGTAAAGACAATTTTGAACAAGAGTAATTTCAGACTTTCTGCAGCTTGTCTGTGAAGACAAATGTCTAACATCCCCAAACAAATAAGAATATGAATTATAGACCAATTAAATAAAAGCAGGAACTGGGAAGGTTTTACAACAGGAGGCATGTAGGTAAGGTGCACAATAAACAGACAAAGGGAGCTCTATCAGAGGAAGCAAAACTCTAGGGGACAGGGAATCATGAGAGTGAGCCCTGGACAGTGCCTCTAATGCAGACGCTGGAGGCCCTGGGCTTCTGTGCTCTCTCAGTTGCCCTCCCTTCAAGTTTCCTTGCAAATCAACCTCTTACTAAAGTTAACTCACTAAATTGAGAGTGGTGCAGCCAGTCCTACAGGGCCCCTGACCACAACACTTATGAGACCATTTCTCTCTCCTTGAGGTAACATCTTGATGTTCTTTCTCATCCTGAGGATCTTTCCAGTAACCCCAGACAAGAAGTAAAGCACCACCTGGCTGATGGAGGCCACACTGCCATCACCAAAATTCCCTAAAGAACTCAGTATTGAAGTTCAGTCTTTAAGAATCTCTACTCCTAATTCATGTGGAAGCCAAGTGATTCAGCAGCAGCTGTCCAACTCTTTACTTGCACTTTTAAAAAATGTCATTTTTCTATCATGCCAGTGACTGGGATGTTGTATGCTGGGTAATAGACTCAGGTTTGGGGGTTCAACAGCAGCAGCTGAGCCAAAGTCCTGAGGTGGAGAAGTTGGCGTACTGAGAAAGAACTGAATTAGGCCAGGGTGTCTGGGGCACAAACCCAGGGGAGAAAGGCACAGTTGATGGGGCTGGAACACAGCTAGAAGCGAGGTCATGCTGGGCCTCAGCAATTTCATTCTGCAGGAAATAGAAAACCACTGGAAAGTTTTTAAACAGTGGAAGTAGAATAGCACACAAAGTGCTACCGAGTCATTTTGAGTTAGAATTCTAGTTACTTTGCTGAGTATCTTAACATATTTGAACGTAAGAATATAAAATAAATTATAGTTATCACCACTAAGGGAGATGTAAAGATTAGGCTGAGCTCATTTTCCTGTCACCTGAGAGGTATAAATGGAAAGCATAAGACACGCGTATTAGCAAAAATTCAGTCCACCTTCCGTTAGCGGTAGATGGAGATCTTACAATGTTGATGATCTCTCAGAGTTAGGCACAGAAGAACAGACCTAGGCTTTTTCATCAGGAAAGCATGCATATAATGAACTGAGACTCTTTGGACTTAACTGCATGTAAGAAAAAGAACACATCGCTGGAAGATTTTGGTAGCTTCTATATTGTTTTTTCCCCAAAAAACCTTGAAGTACAGTTTTCAGCGAGAATATGAATACAATTCTGTCCTGATGTGCTTTCTGTTTTAAAATTTTTGTTCTGGGCTGAATCCTGTCAAAGAATGCTAATTGGACATTTGATTCATCTGGACAGCTGTGAATGGAATTTTTGCTAACCAGGAGCAGATGCAGACCTAAAACAGCATGGCAAATGGCCACTGGCATAAATGTGATGTTAGCTGCATTTGCCATGCTCCAATCTACAACCATTTCCAAAGTTCTCCCCTACTCCCCTTGGAAGATTTTCATTAAATATTTCTGTAAATTAATCAGTAATTGGAAAGGTCCAATTTATTGGCAGGGGAAGCGAGACTCTGCCAGTCTTTACAGTACTCCAAAGAGTGAAATGGCAGAGTTAGATGGGAAGTGCTTGCTTTCCAGCTGAAAATGCAGAACAGATGCTGGCATTAATAACAGAACATTGCCTACTTGCACTTCATGTCCTGAATGGAGTCGTATGCCACAAGTAATACACTTTCGTTTATTCAGGAATAAAAGCCTTTGGAAATGTAATACTGAGAGAGAAATGAAATGAAATACCCCAAAGCAAGACTTTTCTAAGTTTAGAAGATGGGTCTAATCTTATTGGCTTGTATATTTGATGAATTGGTTAATTGATTTTTTTATATCAAATGTTGTTTCATTAAAAGTAGTAAGTGTTAACCATGCATGAATCTGAAAGCAAAAAATCACTCAGGGAGTTTACAACAGGCAAATGAAACAAACACATGGGTTCTGTCTCTAGAGAAATTTTGATTCAGACTGTCTCTGTGAGGATTCTGAATTGCAACTCTGACTGAGAATCCTTTGTCAAAATAAGATTATAAAAAACTTAGGATCATTCACTGAATGTGGTATATACGGTCAGCCCTAATCCACTCAAGCATCAGGTAATTCTGATTCCGAAGGTGGAGTTGAGAGAAGGTCAGTGGGGCTTGTGAAAATCCAGCTGGCCTGCATTTCTGTCTGCAAGGCTCCTCACTACCTCAGCCTGAATTTCTAAAAGGCATCGGGAGAGCTTTTCCATTGTAGCTTCTCTGGTTGGGAGCCATAAGCTTGGTTCCTATTGTGCGGAACAAACTGTTCCACTCTCCCTCCCATTCTATGTAAAGCAGAAGAATTTCCATCCATCACTTTGATTTTGAGGAGAAACATGTTTTCTTATGTCCAGTTCAGTTTCTGTCATTTTTGCTTCTGTGCAGTGTTCCCAGGGAGGATCACCAGATCAGGTATCCATCTTGTCTGCACGTGACGAGCACCTGCTCAAATCTTTGTACCTTTCATCCTTCTGAGATCAAACTGCCCACAAGAAGTAGATCTAGTTACTTACTACTTCATGCATTTCCACTGGGAGTTTGTTATAATCCATGGATATGTGTGAGTTTATTCACTTTTGGGATATACTGTTGGGAAAGCCATTCATTCATTTGAAAATACATGCTGCACCTTAAGTCTAGATTTTATCAGTAACACAGAGGATATGTTTGGTCCCTCTGATTTCCTACTTTATCAATTAATTCAGAATTAAGAAAGACTATTCCTTACCAGACTTAACTGCACTTAATTGTTTTGAATTTTGGTGGTGAGTAAATCAAATAATATATGAAAGCATTCAAAAGCACCTCATCAAAACAAGCATTTCTGTATAGTAGAATTCTTTGGTTTAAACAGCAGAAACTCTCTGTCCAGATTATAATGAATAGGACCCTACTGACAGGTCATGCAGTAACTCATAATCAAAGGGAAAGTTGAGAAACTGACAAAAAATCAGGAGAAAAAGAAATGTTACCAAGAAATGATGGAAAATTGTCTCACGACATTGCCTGCCATCCAAGGTATTAGCTACTTTCAGTTTTGTTTTCATTCTGCTCAAAATTCCAATCCCAGAGGGTGGAGTCTTTGATTCACTTGGCTTAGGTCACATGTTTACTCCTTAAGGTTAATAAATATACCTTAGCCGGGAGCCTCACCTACAACGACCCACCCTACCCTCAGTCTCAAAATGGGAAATTTTGCAGGATGGCAAAATTGAATGAATATCCTAAAAAAAGAAAACAATAATTCATCTACAAATCTGACTATTATAAGCAATTCTTCAACTAGAATCGGAGGGGATAACTACGGCTTGTACTTCTTCTCATTCTTCACAGTATCACACATATTTTCTTTCTGTTCTTACTTCCAAGAGCAGACTTACTTTCCTATTGTAATAGAGGAAAAACTTATTTTCCTCGTTATCCATTCTAGGCTCCTGGCTGAAGTCCCTGTAACAAAAAGATTAACAAGAGGAATACAACAAAAATTTATTTAATAACTCTTATGCAATACAGACGTTAAGAAATGAGGGTTCAAAGAAATCACTAAACCTGAATATTTTTAATAATGTTTTGGACAAAGTAGATAGTTACTCAGAAATACGATGGCAGAAAGAGATTAGGGTTTGATGGTGATAATAAATTAAGGGACACTTGGCCAGGCTCATTTGTTCAGATTCTTTTCTATGACTCTTTCCCTTCAGAGATAAGGCTGCTCCTTTTCTACGTATAGGAAAGGTTCCTCTCATTGAGGATCATGATTTGCTTCAGCAGTTTAGAAAATCTCTCCCAGATTTTATAATCTGATTCAGGGGGAAATAGGGTCAAATGCGTCTGCCATTTTTCATACACCAAGGTAGCATACTTGGGGTTATGACTTGATCCCCATTTAATAACCTTTCATTTTATTCCTTGATGCCATTTTCTTCTTGTCTCATTGGTATCTCATTTTCAGACCGGTCATTGTGAAACACGATAGCTGCTGAGCGCATTAGGTACTGCCTGTTCCATTGAAAGGCGGCATGGTGAGTTGGCCTTTAAAACTCAGAAGGCAGAACACAATGGAGAAGGTGAACCGTGAACATTCACTCATGGGACATAATAAGATTCACATATTTGGTCTTTGTCCCTGATTCCTGGCACACAGCTCTTAAAATCCTTGTTATTTCCAGAGAGAGAGAAGAGTGCCTTTTGAATGCTAACGAGACGGCTGGTGGCTGGGAATTCCTTCATTGCTTGTTTACTGGGCAGAGGGGCTGAAGGCTGAATTAAATCACAATGGTCAATGATTTTAATAAATTGTGCCTACGTAACGGAAGCTCCTTGAAAATGCCAGAGCATTGAGGTTAAAAGAGTCTCTTCTCTGTGAACATGCCAGGTGCTGGAAGGGTAGCAATGTCTGGGGATGACATGAAGCTCCTTGTGTGCATCACCAAATACTTAGTACTACTCATTACTCCATTTGAGCACTTCATGAGTTGTGTTCTTTACAAAAACTGATGATAAAGAAAACAGTTACCCATATCCTGTGAACTGTTCTTGCAAATTACTGAACCTGAGGAGGAAGTTGTGGGAATCAGCCATTTATAACCAGTCAGTCAGAAGTATGGGACGCCAGGACTGTGACTGGTATCTGAAGTTAAGGGCAGTTTTGCAGGACTGTGCCCATTATCTGAGGAGTCTGACCTAACTTTGAGTGGTTAGTGTCAGAATGAATTGTTGAAATTCCAATTGGTGTGAGGAGAGTTAGAGAATTGGTTGTCTCTGTTGGAGAATATCTCAATTTGACCTTGGAAATTTCAAGATGTTTTGGTGATCAATCATGAGTGAGGAAGAAAGAGTGGGAAGAAAAATGAGAGTCCATGCATGTACACAACAGAGACAGTCACAGACGGAGATATCCAGAAGGAGACTGGAAGAGACCAAGACAAGGCAGATAGGTGAGTTCTAACAGAAAGCTTCCATGGCCCCAGAAAGGAGGAAAGACACTCAAAAAAGACAACAAATAGTTAAAAAAAAATTGCTTACACAGTTCAATTAATTTGGTTATTGCAATTTTTACCAAAACAGAAAGGGGGAGATGCTACAGGCAGTTTGTAAAAATAAATAAATAAATAACAGATTGATTTGATAAAGAGCAGGGCAGATTGTGTCTGGAATCTTGAGTTCACAGACTGCTGGTGCCGGAGACCAAGGTCAAACTCAGGAAGCAATAGTCTGCAAGTGGGCAAAAGTTTGAGGACAAGGTTGAGGCCTGTGGGCTTGGGTCCACAGTTGGGCAATTGTTACAAACAACAGGAGTGCGTGCTTTAGGATATCCTTGAGATAGTCACATACTGACATCTGTTCATGGGTCACACTGTTGCCTCCTTATCCTCAAGCATTGATTGGTTAACATCAATAAGAGAGGTAGCTATCAATGTTTGTGGCATGTCAACTCCTGTAATTTGACTCCCCAGGCAGTTCAATAAAAGATTGAGGCAGCCAGCCTTCTAGGCTGATCTCCTTCCTCAGAGAAGGGGAGCTTCTCTTGGGTCACCTGCCTTCATAGTCTCTATCTTATGCCTGTCTCTTTTTAAGTTTTCTCAGTTCCATGTCATTACCTCTCTCTAATCCTGGTCATGTTGCACTGTTCACAGTAGTCACCTGTTACCTCACAGAGAATGCATGACCAGGAAGCTAGAACTGGAAGCAGAGCTGGAACTTAAATCAAGTCTCTCCCACATAGGATGTGGGCAATGCAAGCATCATCTTAATTGCTGTGCCAAACTCCTACCATGCCCAAACTGCTGCAGTTTGACTTCCAGGTGGCTCAGATGCATATTATAGTTTGAGAAGCGCTGGATTGTTACCCTGGGATGCTAGGAGATCATTACAGTGAAAAATCAGAAGACTGGGATATCAATAGTCCTGTCACCACTTTCCGGACCCAGGACTCCAGAAACAGCCTGTTCTCTTTGGAGTACCAGGTTACTCATCTCTACAAAGAAAATACAAGTTTTGCACTCCTTGCTTTTAGGACTTGATGTGAAAAAATAGTATAAATTGAACATGAAGGTACTTGGTTCTGGGAAGGAAAGGTTTTCAGTTGCTCAGTACATGACATTGGGGAAGGGACTTTCATCTTCATCTGGCTATCACTTGTGAGTTTAATTTTACAGCTATGCCCTTTCTTTCTAGCTCTGAGTAAACCTTACTATGTGTGAAGGAGATGTGAGCAAGTTAGCAGATGATGCCTTTATTTTTGAACACGTTAATTTCTGTATCAACTCTATTTTCTGAGGGCATCACTGTATTACATTAATGCCTCAAGTTGTTAACAATACCAGCTGGCATCCCAGGCATCACTGAGAATCACAGTGTAGGAACTCAGGAGGTAGCATGCAAATTGCCACCCAAACCACATTGCTGGATCTCTTTCTTGGCATGGTCTGACTTCCCCTTGGGAGCAGATCAACTATTCCTTCCTGTTTCCAGGAGGGAATATTACTTGACATCTATGTAGTTTATCCCAGTTCTTCTTTTGTGAGCTTTGAGGCCTTGTGAAAGCAAAGACTATTCTCATTCTTCCATTTCTTTTTTTTTTTTCTCTCTCTCCCTCTTTAGGGTTGCATACATATTAGGCATGCAAGAAATATATGTGGAACTGGATTTAGTGATGTGAAGTGCAAAATCACCTACTTTATCTTTATTCCTTCTGTGTGCCAATGGAACTTTCTTACTTAGGGTCATCCTTGACAATTTAGCATATGAGTAATCATATGCTTCCCTAGTATATTTCAAAAAGCCTATCACACATGTATGTTCATCTTTAGTGAATGTCTTTCCAGATGACTTACAGGCTCTGTGATGGCAGGGATTGTCTGTCCTGCTCTTTCCTACGTGGGTTCAGAACATGCCTGTCACATGGCTGGTTCCCAATAAATATGTATAAAATTAGAACCAATGATTCCAGGGTTGGGGACCAAGATGGTGGCTGAGCAAGAGGCTCAAGTGGTCATCTCCCCTTAAAGACATTCTTCAAAAACAGTTAAACACCAAATCATCATTATAAAGAGCTATAGATGCTAGGTGAGAGACCACAGTGTCTCATCTTGTTCTACTCATAAATAAGACTGAATAGAGCAAGAAAGAAACAGTTGCCTGTGCTACCCCACCCCAAGCTCCGAGGAGCAGAGTGTGGAGGGACGTCTTTGTGGCACTTGTGAGAAGGAGAACAAAATGAGTCACAGTGCCCGGCCTACTGTGAAAAGACTCAGCTACACCGAACCTCCCTGCCCTGGCCTTCAGGGCCATATTCTAGACACAGCATCTGGAGCCTTCCAAGCCAGGCATTCTCTGCCATCCCTTCACTCACTCAACTGCTGGCATAAAGAGAACTCCAGTCAGTTAGGGGTGGGAGCCTAGGGCCACACCCTGGAATTCAGAATACTGCACTGAGAACAGCCTCAGACAAAGGCCCAAGGCTTCTGCCACCCAGCCAGGGCTCACAGCCTGAGTCTGTGCTTTATTCTGGAATCAGGCAGAGGTCTGTATTCCGAGAAGCTGAACGACTTTTGGGGAGAGGTTCTGACTTGGGTTTGGTGGATAGTCACAAGTCTTTGTAGGGATCTATGACAGTGAGACCCAGGGGTGAGTAGGTCTGGTCTGGGTGGCCAGAAGACTGGCTTTATCATTCTCTTCCAACCCTGGGAAGAAAAGGGACCCAGAACTGTGTTTTGGGATTCAGTGTTGGTTTACAAAAGAACAATGCTAAGTCACTGAAGATGGTTAATAAGAATCAAGTAGGAAGCATAAAAACAAGATAAACTACCTGTTTTAAAATCTATTATAAAGCTACAGTAATTGAAACTGTATGGTATTGGCATAAAGACAGGTCTATATATCAACTGAAGAGAAGAGTGATCCTAGGAAAAAACCCACACATCTACAGTTACATGATCTTTAACAAACTTTATCAGCAAGAAGAGAGTTTTTTTTTTTTCTTTTAAATAACTGCTGTTGGGAAAACCGGGCATTCACAGGCAGAAGGATGCAATTAGATTTCTGTCTCTCATCATGTGCAAAAATAAGCTAAAAATTGGTTAAAGACCAAATGCAAAATCTGGAACTTCACAACTATTAGAAGAAAGCATAGGAAAAACATGTCAGGACACTGGAACGGGTAAATAGCACAAGAATTAAAATAAAAGACAATATAATTTCATTAAATGAATGAGTTTTTGCAAAGAAAATAATCGATAAAGTGAAGAGGCCACTCAAAGAATAAGAGAAAAATATTTGTAAGTTTTATATCTGACATAGAATTAATATACAGAAGATGAAAGAAAATTTAAACATTAGCAAAAAACCCCAAATAATCCAATTTATAAATGTGTATATCTAATTCTCAAAGAAAGTCATAAAAATAGCCAAGAATGTGAAAAAAAGTCCAGCATCATTAATCATCAAGGAAATAGAAATCAAACCACAGTGAGATATTACCTCACTGCAGTAAGACTAGCTATTATTGAAAAGACAAAAAGATGACAAATGGTGAAAAAAGTGCACTTTTGCACACTGTTGGTATGAACGTAAATTGGGATAGCCACTGTGGGAAACAGTATGGATGTTCCTGAGAAAACTAAAATCAGAACTACTATATACCCCAGCAGTCTCCCTCATTATATCTCCAAGGGAAATGAAATTCCCTCTCTCAAAGAAACATCTGCACCCTTACATGTTGGCAGCAGTACTCAGAATAACACAGAAATGGAAACAATCTGTGTTCATCCATCAATCAATGGACAATGTGGTACATATGCGTAATGGAGTATCACTCAAGTATAAAAAAGGTGAAACTGTGTCATTAGCAACCACATGGATGGAAGTGGAAACCATTATTAAGTGAAATAAGCCAAGCACAGAAAGATAAGTATCATAGACGGTCACGTGTGGAGTCTGAAAAATAGATGCTCTTGCAGAAGTGGCTGCCAGGGGTTGGGAAAAAGTGATTGTGGGAGGTTTGTGGGCTAATGTTAGGACAACCCGTTTCTGGGGGGGCACTATTACAAAGTAGGATTGCTATGTATTCTAGTGGTGTACTACGTATTTCTCTCTCTTATAAAAACTAGAAGATGGGATTTAAGATGCCTTTCTTATAGACAAACATTAAGTACTTAAAAGGATAAATGTTTTCACCCCAATTTGATATTAAATAATGCATACATATACTAAAACACCACATAGTACCTCATACATAAGTCAGAAGAAAATAAGATGATTCAATAGACATAATTTTTGAGGATTCCTGTTTTTAACTGGTGCCCTCTAAAACCAGTTTAACGCAGTAGAAAAACTTCTCAGTTTGAAATCTGGCCAGTTTCTTCCCAGTTTAGGAAACTTCCTGATCAATTTCAATTGTAAAGTGGTCTATTGCTTAGAGAAAAGAGAGAAATGCTTACTTTTAACAATATATTGGTGTTAATCTTCTTCACTCTTCTAGAGGGGAAAACGATGCTCACTGGGCTAAGTGGTATGAACAGGGTCCAAGAGCCACTAGGCGCAGGTGTTTGGTGCAACAATTTTAATATCACTCAATGGGGCCTCAGGTTTGAGGTTTAACTACTTCACTTTTGATCTAGCTTCCCGCTCACTCTTATGAGGCTCTTGGGTCTCTATGTGGGAGACCTCGATTGAGTTTCAGGTTGCTGATTTTGATCTACTGTCCTGGCTCTCCAGGGCATTTTGGGAATGAACTAGGGAAGGGACAATTTCTCATCTTCTTCCCATTTTTTTCCTTGTATCTGCGCCCTTTAAATATAATGAAAATAAATGAAAATTAAAGGAAAAATTCCAGCCACTATGGGGCAAGGCTAGAAATCTTACCCAAGTTTAATTTACAGTCTTGATTTCCACTGAATCACGCTGTCTATGTAGCACATGGAACAACTTAATATTTTTTTTTTTCAAGGAGGCACAGAAGTGGAGAAAGCTAAAGTAGAGTGGTATACTGAATTTAATTTCTCATGAGATTTATTGTCCACAGGAGTGACATCATAATTCAGTCTTCAGCCTTTCCTGCTAGGCTGTATCCCTCCAACGGGTGCATGTAACTTGAACATGGTCTTGTATCTGTCAGATCTAGGGCAGGGATGGTGAACATGCTAGCTGTGGAAATTGATGACGGGAGCACTGATCCTTTCATCCGTTCATAGGAACTGGGTTAAGACTCAGATAAACGCTGATATAGATGTATTTGGACTTTCAGGAAATTCATCTTTCTCTCTCCCAGATAAATTATCGAGCCTGCCTCCCACCTGCACAGATCTTGTTCAAATCTAAAGAGGCTAAGTGGTCAGCAGTATATTTGTCTGGCTGTGGACTCCCTCATAACCAATACTAAAGATATGCATTATTACAAGTTATACTTAATGTTTTACTTTAAGTCGGCCTTTCAGCATTTGTCCAACATAGATTTGAAGGCTATCTTACCTTAGATACACTAGCATGGTACTGAGAATGTAAAAGAGAAAAGCCACGAGCCTTGGCTTCAAACATAATTCATTCCTCCTGAATGTGCCCATGAAAGTCTGGGGCACTCAGGGCAGGGACCTCAGCAGAGGCTTAGGCTTTGATGGGAATGGAATAGATTAGTAGAATAGGCCTAACAATCAGATGCTGACAAAGGAAATGACAAAATATGAGAAAGATCAGGGTATGGTAAGAAAGGACACAAAAACAACCAGTTCTACAGTCTAATAAGCTCTGTTCACATAGCCTTACTTAGTGCTTTTTAAAGAGAAAAGGATTAATTTTTTTTTAATTTTGGGAGTTGGGTGGTGAAAGGAAGGAAAAGGAATATCTGAAAACATTCGAGATTAGGTGTTTGCTGTAGGCACAATGTAACAACAAAAAGATGTCTGCATTTCAACGACCAAAAAGCAGTCATCAGACTGAAGCAAGAGAGGGTCTGTTAAGCATGTGACCAACCATTGCTTCTAACTGAGACAAGCGGGATGATCTGTCCCCGGATAATGGAACCTCAGCTGTGATAATGAACCCTTCCACTAACGGCAGTGCGTCTTCTCTCATTCCATAGGCTACTCCGGAGAAGACGTGCTGCATGTCTTTCCAGCACCTGCGCACCTTTGTTTTGGTGAGAGAGCAACAATTTCAGATAACCGTGGCTTGCGTCAGAATCTCAGTGAGGCATCTGATTTAAATCTGATACATGTCTTATTTGAATGCCGTCTGCTCTCAGGACTTCTTCATCAACCAGGGAGCATCTAGCCTACACTCCTCCTTGCAGGTGAGAATAATACGATGCAGAAATGTCAAGCAACATGCCCTCTGTTACACTGCTGACTATTGCCACGTCTCCAGTCATACAGTGCAGACCCTATTCTAGCCTTTCAACATCAGTTAATTAGTTATTTTATGCACTGAAGCTTACAGTTTAGCAAATACCTCTTGCTAGGCAACGGACTGTCTTCTGTGGGGAGGCACACTGCTCTTGGGTCTTGCGTAAACTGTGTAACTTCAAAGCCTCAGTTTTTTTTTTTCATCTGTAAAATGGAAATGATAATAGTACTGATCGCAGTTACCAATCCTGAGTAGGTTAATGCATGTAGAATTCAGCACAGCATCTGGCATACTTGATCCTAGGGTTGCTCAGATTTAATCCTGGGCTCTTCCGCCAGAACAAAGATTATATTCTTTAATTCCTATATCAGCTTGCTCTAAAGATGGTTATAAAAGGTTTATTTGCTCTGAGTGCTTTCAGTCTAAACCCTCTTAAATTCCTGACTGACAACTCCGGAGGGCTGGAGCTCATCTCCCTTGCAGCACACCCCACATCCCCTTTACTCTGGGTTCTTGGCAGCTTAATCTGGAGGAATTTGGATGTGTCCTCATTAGAGCCTCACCCCCTTCCGAGGGTAAAGACCAACTGTGTGTTCCCTGAATCCACTCATAGAGGAACTGGGGCTAGCTCCACAATGATGTATTATTCATTGCTGAGGCCAGCCGGGTTTGCATTGGCCCATGGGATCAGACACATGCCACGATCTCTGGCATTCCAAGAATGGGTTCCATAGAGCCCTGGATTTTTTTTTTCTTTTCTTTTCTTAAATCGTAATAAGCGGTACAGCACATCAGCCTTTTGGCAAGAACCAAGGTAGTACAGTTTAGCACATTCTTGGCTGTGCATATCCCTAATAGCATAGTAGAGATTTCTTGGTTTCTTCTGGAGTTTGATCACCTTAAATGTAGTAAGTCATTATTTGGGCAGTTTCTCAGATGCCTGGGTGCCCAGCTTATCTGGACTCACTTTCCACCTAATTCTCCTCACTAGTGAGTGTACTGCCTACTTTTGTGCACAATCAGTTGGAGGAAAAACATTGAATTTATTTTGCATTAATGATGGCTGTGCATTCCCTGAGGGAGGCAGAAACTCAGCAGTGGTCTGGAACACATTTGCAAGACACTATCTGCCTACTGCAGCTTGGGACATCACTGGCTTATTCCTTAGCTTCTCAGCCTCCAAGGCTCACTTGAATGGATGCCTTTTGTTGTTTCTTTGTCCCCTATGGTTTAAGAAATTAGCTCTTTTTCACTTTAGGTCTTTAAAGGTAATTTTGAAGGAATCTGCCTCGCTCCTATTTCTTGTCATTTGTAAAAGCAAAGATATGTGTTGTGGAGAAAAAGAAATGATTGGAGAAAAAGAGGAAAGGAAGTGATATTTATTGGGGACTTACATAACAGCACATCTATTTGTCATTTAGGCTTCTTGACAAATGACCCCTGGAAGAGTAAACTCCTTGGCAAAATGATCTTATGCACTTGCATATTCCTTTCCAGGTTTGTCTTTTTCCAAAGTTCATGTACCACAATAAAGTGATTCGAATCAGCTTCCTGATAACACTTCAGTGTTCCTTTGACCAAAACATCTTACATCCATTAAGATTTGAGATATCAAAGGCTATGTCCTTTAAATGTCTATTCTTTTGACTTGTTAAACAAATCCACTCAAGTTTCTTCTAACTCGATTGGTTATAGAAGTTTTACTATACAATGAACCTCTATACCTGTATTTATGTTAGCTTGAATTACAGCCAGAGCTTCTCTTTCATCACAGAGATTTCACCCTGAAAATTCCTACTCGTGATGTTCATAGTACTTACCTAATTCATAGGGTTCAGATCAAGTCTGACCTTGATCTTGAAGAGCATCCCTGCCTTGAGTGGTTGGTTCATCAAGATTTGTTGTACACGATCCTGGCACACACAGTTTATGCTTTCTGTGTCGGAGCACTTAGCCCTCAAATGTCACTGCTGAGTACTTGTCTGTCTCTTTTTACTTTTTGAAGTAGGAAAGAATTTTCAATAATATGGGAAATCTTTCTTTTCTATAATGTCTTCATTCCATATTTTATTTTGGAATAGTTTAAAACAAAATCTCCCATGTACTGAGATTCCTCAGTTGCTAACATAGTACAACACCAGTTTTAGTCTTTCATTGCTATTCACAAGCACATATGTAAGCATGCATACACATAACCATATACACACACAATTTTCTGAACCACTGTGGGAAAAATGCAGATACTACAGCATGAAATCTTCATAAAAGGTCAATGTTAACTTGGTTCCTTTTACTTCTTCATAAACAGGGCAAGAACTTGGGCCTCCTTTTGACTTATATAATGCTGTTGCTGTACATCAATAAGTTTAACATATCATACAACTTTATTAGACATAATCATTATTGCCTTTTATAGTTAATAGTCATTAACTCAAATCACATATTGATCTCCTTTTCTAATGTTTATTCTTGCCTCTGATTTTAAGTTTCTACCTGGAATATCTTCTAAAAAAACTTTCTTGAATATGGGTCTTTTGAATTCTTTTAACTCTTGTTTGAAAATATTTTATTTTTGCCATCATTTCTGAAGGCTATTATTGTAGCCTGGCAAGTCATTTTTGTAGGCAGTACTTTACAGATAGAATTCTATTTTTTTGTCTTATTATTTATATTGAATAATCAGCATCTTTTCTGTGTCTTAATATTTTCTTTCTTTTTTTTTATTAGTGATCATTTCATGATATATCTTGGAGTGTTTCTTTATATTTAATAACCTAACTGGAGCCTGTAGGAGTTTTTGAATTTATGGTTTAATATCTTTCATCAGTTTGGGAAATAATTCAGCTGATATGTCTTAAAATATGTTATTCTCTGTTCTCTGCCTATTGTCACTCTGTTAGTCTAATTCCACATATTAGCGCTTTTTACTTCATTTCATATGCTGCTTAGTTTCTTTTTTGTTCCTTTTTATATAATTTTGGACAGTTTCTTCTTTCTTGTGTCTTACTGCTGTTAAACACAAACATGAATTCTTAACTTTGATTAATAAGTTTTTAGTTTTAAAATATTCCTCTAATTTTTTTAGATTCTACTTATCTACCATGATTCTGAATCTTGTCTTTTATCTTCATAACTAAAAACTTTATTATGTAGAGAACAAATATCTTTCCTAGCTTTGTGTTTTCTCTATTCTTTTATATTTTGCTTTGTTTTCACATAGTCCTGATTCTTTTTGACGGTGTAACTGATATTATATAATAAAAATTAGGGAAAGATAAAAGGATGATGTTTGCCTATGGAAGGTAGCTAGAGGCCCTGGGTCATATCTGAGTTGAAATGGCTTGAACCTTCGTTTATATTCCTTAAAGGGTTCGTTTTCTTTCCTGTCATCCTTACTCACAGGATACTAAATATTTGGAGTTACAAAATTTTGTTGGTAATCCTTTGTTGGGCTCTGGATTTTCATTTTTTGTCTCCCTAACTCTAATGGACCTGCTAACATATTTGTTCAGTAGTATAAGCTCTTAGCAACCTCTTCTGCCATTGACAGATATTGTAACAGTAAACAGGCTCTGTTGTTGAACTCACTTCTAATAGTTTCCACCTGCCTTAATTTCTTATAGCTTTCTGCATTTTTTTTTTACTTTAAGCACATTCTTATATTGTCTAAATTTTCTAGTTATTATGAATAAAAATGTTGGTTGAAATTACTTAGTCCTTCATTTCAGAATTTTAATTACATTTTGAAATAATATCTTAATTTTTATTGATTTACTTTATGTATTTGAAAGGCAGAGAGAGAGAGAAGAGAAGAGAAGAGAAGAGAAGAGAAGAGAAGAGAAGAGGTCTTCTATTCTTGATGATTCATTATCCAAATTTCTGTAAACAGCCAGGACTAGGCAAGGATGAAGCTAAGAAGTGGGAACTCCATCCAAATTTCTCACCTGAGTGGTAGGAACTCAACTACCCAAACTGTCTCCTGCTGATTCCCTGGATACATCTTAGTTGGAAGCTGGAATAGGGAGTTGAGCCAAGACTTGGTCCAATACTCCGATATGGGATGTGGGCATCCTAAATACCATCTTAGCTGTTACACCAAATTCCCAGCACTAACTAATTATCTTTGAAATGAAAAGTGCATCCCGTAGAGAGGGATTCAGTTCAAGCTTCAGTTACAGGTTTAAGATGAAAATAGGATTATCTAGCACCTGGACAAGATGGTAGACAAAAACACTGTGAGATTACGTTTACAGGAATGTGAACTTTAATTAGAAAAATTCAAGAACACTTCCCTAATTTCTGATTATACCACAAAAAAATGTTTTTATCCTGTACTGGAATACAGTTTAATTTTATGTTTTATTAAATATTTTTTTCTAAATTGCAGTGAATTTTCACCATTTTATTTCGCACTGGCCCATCCATTGTGAATATCCACTGGACTATCAGAAGGACTGTCATCCTTCAGAGTTTCCAGTTCTACACTTCCTCCCTGTATGACAGTGCGGTTGATCCATATATTTATGTCATGCAACTTTCTCATTAGTACCTTCCTATGGAACAACTACATACAACCTACTTGACTAGGCCTGTTTCATTCACACACCACATGGACTATGCACATGTGTCACAATGCTTACCTCTCAGGTAGTGTAATCTCCAGGAACTCACATCTGCTTGCTTTAAATGTCTGTTTGTATAACACCAGGACCTGGTAGACACAAGCCAATGATGGTTCATTTCTCCATTCTCTGACTTCCATGTCTGCATGACTTCCAGGCACACTGTAGTATCTTCACAACCTGTAAGTAATAGCATATTCATTTATAGCTTACATTTTTCCTAATAATTAATGGGGTATTCTCCACCTTAAAGATCCTAAATTGAATCCTATAACTACAACTACTTTCTAAATAATTGGCTATTGATGGCAAAGAGAATTTAAAAAAAAATTTTTTTTCTAAGCACCTTGATCATTTTAGTCACACAAAAGGAAAAGAAAAATAAATAACTGCAAGATAGAATTTGGTGGTCTAAATCAAAGATTGAAGAGGAGAGGGAAAACAAGGGGAAAGTTAAGAAACGAGTATAATAGGTGTGAGTATGGTTATGAACAAAGTAATCTGACACTCATGGCTCAACCTCCACTCCCTCCCACACTTTAGTAAAATTTGAATATATGAAATTTGTATTCAGAAAAATAGTGACTTGGTTTATATCAGTTGGCATAATGTGAGAAGATTTGGAACTGGACCTTGGAAGAGAGATTTGACTTTCCATAGGCTATGCAGACTAGGGGTTATCCTCCATGACCACTGAGCTACAACTAAAACTGCATCTCCTTTCTGGAGTCTAATGAGAAAATCCCTTATTGTAATCCTGAACCATGCCTTTGGGATAAAGCCATACTACTATTTTTCTCATTTTGGTCATGGAGAGATATAACAAAAAGCATGGTGTCTTAGGCCTGCACACAAGGGTCTGTAGTTGGGCAATGGTCCAAGGTCATGGAACTGTGTGCTTTAAGAATACCCTTGAGGGCCAGCACACTGGCTCAATAAGCTAACCCACGATTTTCGAGTGCTGGCATTCCATATAGGTGCCAGTTTATGCAGTAGAGGTCAGCCCAAAGCCTTGGGACTTACACCCATATGGGAGCTCTGTAAGAAGCTCGGGCTCCTGGATAAGCTCAGCTATGGCCATGGTGACCATTTGGGGAGTGAATCAGTGGATTTTCCCTCTGTCTCTCTAAAAACCTACATTTTCAATAAAAATAAATAGATTTACAAAAAAGAAATCCTTGAAAGAATTATGTACTGACGTCTGTTCTTGGGTCATGATGTTGCTTCCTGATATCAAGAATTAGCTGGTAAATATGAATATGGGGTGTGGCTTTCAAAGTTTGTGCCACATCAATTTCTGTAAACTCCTTAAGCAGTTGTTAATGTAGTGATCCTGCAGGATCTTCCTCCCTTTCTTAATTCAGAGAAAAGCAGCTTCCCTCTGGCTGCCCACTTTTATAATCTTATCTTGTGTCTCTGTCTCATCTATTATTTTCTTAATTGCACACTGCCTCTCTTTCAACCCTGTTATGCCGTGAGTGTCATGTTACACATTTATTTTGGTTTGTGATAGTGTAATGCAATACCTGTAGCCTAAGAATTTGCTTTCTTTTGGTTCATAGTCTAAGTTTTTGTTGGTGACTAATGCTCACAAGCCTAGTCAAGGAGGCTGGCAAGATTTTACTTTTTTGTTAGCACTCGGAGGATTAATAATTGTGAATTACTAACATGCATTCCATTGATTTCCCAAGTGTTTGAGAGAGAACATCCCCAATGGTTATAGCTCTTGCCATGAACTCAATGTACATCGTGTTGCAAAATATCCTAACAGAAGAAAGAAGATATATTTGGCTTTGATTTCATTATCATTACATTGATACAGTGTCATATCCATAATGTTAACAATGGCAATGATATTACCAGTGCAATAGCATTTAGTGTGATGTGTCCACTTGCCTGGGCCACAGAATCCTAGATATTTCATTAACCACTGTTTCTGGGTGTGTCCAGGACAGTGCTCTCTGAAGGAGACAAACACTCAAACTGGTAGATGGAGTAAGTCAGATTGTCCTTCCCAAAGCGAGGGGACATCATGTGATGAATGCATTGGAGATTGAAAGAGAACAAAATGTTGAGAAAGAACGTTGTTTTTCCCTTTGCCTGGATATTTTTGAACTGGGGCATTAGTTTGGCATGTGGTTCTCCAATTCTCGGGTCTTCAGAATCACACTGGAATTATACCACATAAGTTCTCCTTATGTGTACAGTTTGAAGATGGCAGATTGGGACTTGCTGGTCTCCATAATCATTTGAGTCAATATTTTATGATAAACATTTTTGCATATATAATATAATGTCTACATAATTTATAAATACATATCATCTGTTGGTTATGCATAATTTAAAAAAATTATATTCTTTCAAATTAAGGTGAACATTTTTATTTAATGAAGTAAAGTAGTTATAACATTTTTATATTTCCATACAAAATATGCAGCAATTTATAATATACATATGGTAAGGAACATAAAATTTTACACTTCTAACGATAATGGTTTTACACTATCACAACTGATACTTGTTAACTGTGCCTTGAAAGTGGACCACCATAAACATAATATTCTAATGTTTAAACAAAACAAAAATTAGCTGATGCTAATTTAACTAATTAAAATAATTTGGAAGACATAGTGGAATCTAATATCATTACAAGAGTAATCAGTATCAATAGGAATACCCTTACATGATCAAGAATTTAGGTTATATATCTTTGAAACTAAGATTTATATAATAGATAAATGTAATAAAAAGTTGAGTGTCACTCCTCTAATTATACCTCATGATCTCCAGATGTTTGATTTAAACCCAGTGGAAAACGACCTATTTTATCCTAATCCAATTTATTTTAGTCTATGCTTTCTTCCTTCAATCTATGATTTCATGCTGAACAATCTATTCATGGCTTCTGATATTTCTAAGTATGCTTCCTAGCCAGATATCCTTGGGCTATCTGCACCAAGCTTTAATACAGTGATTACTGTATAGTGGGCAGTATACATAAAGTGCCATACATAATGTATCACATGTAATCTTCCATAATCTTACGTATGAGGGGTACTTGTTAGGGGCACATTCTGAAGACAAAACTAAGAGCAGTTAAAGAACTTTACCAAGGTTACATAGCTTGAGTGAGGGACATTCACATAGTTAAGAGCTATGTGGTTTTGTGTAGGTTAGGGAATGTACCCGAGTTTGTGTTAAATCCAGGATGGTAAAGACTCCTGTGAAACAGTGTCAGGATTAAATGGAATGATAAGAACACGGCGGGGTTTATGATAGGCACATAGAAACAGCAGCTTTTCCTGCTTTATTTCTTATTTGTGCTAACAAAATTCATAAGCTTTGCAGCTTATGGATCTAATTCTTCCAACATAATATATCACTAAATTTGAATTTGGCAATTTGTTCATCTCCATTAAGCTCCAATGATATTTTATGGTATCCTTGGGAAAATTATGATTGCTGTGACATTTAAGATCCTGTGCCACCCAGGGAGAGTGAGGAGGCTCCAGAACACACGAGAAAGTCCTGGGTAGATATGTTAGATGACTCCAGATTGCTGCACTCGAGGGAGCTGAACAGCTGCAAAGATCACATGAGGTGCTTTGTTTCCCAAAAGGTGTTCGGTATTTGCTTTCACTCAACCATGTTTCTTCTGCTCTGATAACTTTTGTCATCTTCTATTACAATAAAAGTTGTCAAAAGGATTTTTACAGGCATATGGTGCTAATTTAGCTTTCCCCTCTGTGGTCATAACAGAGTTTGCAAAAATGAAAACAGAACAAAACAAAACCCCACTTCAGTCATTTATCAATTCCCATTTATTGGATGGTGATCATGTGCCACATGGCTGGAAGGATAGGATCTTCACTTCAACAGCAAGAGGATGAACATATCCCATCTAGGTGCTAGCTCTGATTTTTTTTTTTCATCTGCATTGTTTTCTCTCCAGACTTTGGGAAATGAATCAGAACACTAAGGAGACTTCCTTGAAAAATACATCAGACATATTTTCTTCTTATCACAACGTCGTGATTATGGTTGTATTTATTTTACTTGAAAGAGTAAGAGAGAGAGAGATGAGAGTGGGGGCAGAGATCTTTCATCTACTAGTTCACTCTCCAGTTGCCTGCAACAACCAGAGCTGAGCTGGGCTGGAGCTGGGAGCCAGGATGTCCCATTGGGTGCAGGATGTCCATGTCCATGTCTATCTCTAATATAAATACAGATAGATAAGAGGCAATTTATTAGGAGAATTGGCTCATGTGATTTTGGAAGTGACGAAGTAATGAATACTGTGGTATACAAGCTGGAGAACCAGGAAAGTTGGTGGTAAAGTTCAGTCCCAATCCAAAGTCCTAAGAAGCAAGTGAATCACTGAGGAATCTCATTTCAGAAACAAAGGTTTGGGGTCCAGGGTTGGGATAGAAGCAGTGAAGGCCTAAGACTTGGTCTGAGCCCAAAGACTTGAATAGCAGGAGCTCTGATGTCTAAGGGCAGACCAACGTCCCACATGCAGATGAAAGACAGATTTCTCCTTTTTCCCACCTCTTCTGTTCATTGGCATCCATCAATTTGGTGATGCTCACCCACTTTGGTGAGGGTGGAATCTTCTTTGTATAAACTACTGATTCAAATGCTAATTTGTTTCAGAAACATCTCTGCAGACATATCCAGAAACACTTTCACCAGCTATCTGGGGATCTCTCAACATGGTTAAACAAGATTTTCCAGAAGGCTCTCAATAGAATTTGCAGTCTGTTTAATTTTCAGCATTTCTGCTATGAGCATCAGCAGGTGGCCTTGGATCTCAGAAATCACACTATTTCAAGATTTGGTGTCTATATATTACATAATTGAGTGGTGTGGGAAAATTCTCCCATGCTTAGATGAAGTTCTGCCGTTATTCTCAAAATTGTTTCTGGCTCATTCTTTCTGTCACCTGACTCCTCTAATGGTTCTCTTGTGAAGGTCACAGCTATACTTCCACAATGTTTGTTGGAATATGGAGACAATAGGGTGAAAGCAGTTGCAGCTGCCATGTGCTTAAGTACATTGTTTCCCTTTAAGAGCCTGTGATGCTATAAATAAATGTGCAAAAAAATAAGCTTTTTATTCTCTAATGGAATACAGAAAAGGGATGAATTGCGACTTGCAGAGCGACCTTCAGATATGAAATATCCTAGTTTAGAAACTAACGTTGGTCTAGAGTAGCGTAAAAGGTGCAAGGAAATTATATGTGTACAATTGGTATCTAGGTGAAATGTAGAAGACTGGAGACACAAACATAACTGAAAGTCACATATTTGACAAACGACAGATATCCAGAACAAAGATTTCTTTTTCTAAAAAATATTTATTTTTACTGGAAAGTTGGATTTACAGAGAGAAAGAGGGACAAAATGATCTTCTACCCACTGGTTTATTCCCCAAGTGGCTGCAATGGCCAGAGCTGAGCCTATCCAAAGCCAGTTGCTTCCTCTGAGTCTCCTACATGGGTGCAGGGTCCCAAGGCTTTGGACCATCCTCCACTGCTTTCCCAGGCCAGAAAGCAGGGACCTGGAAGAGAAGTGGGACAGCTAGTGGGACATGAACTGGCACCCATATGGGATCCCCACTCATGCCAAGGCAAGGCTTTAGCTGCTAGGCTATTGCACTGGGCCCCAGAACAAAAACTCTTAAAACTCAGCAGTAGGGGTAAGCATTAGGCCTAACAGTTAGACACTGATTGCAATGCCCACATTCCTAATCAGAGCACTTGGCTTTAAAGCCTATGTTCAGCTCTACTGACGCAGACCTTGGGAGACAGTGATACAGGATCAAGTAGTTGGGTTCTTACTACCCATGTGGGAGATGTGGGTTGATTTGTTGGTTTGTATCTTTGGCTTGACCATTGTGGGCATGTGGGAAGTCGGCCAGTGATGACAGTATTCTTGTACTCTCTTTTCCTCTCTTCCCTCTCCCAGAAATGTCTCAAAATTAAAACAAAAGCCAACTAAGCACAAAATCGGCAGCCAGAAAACAGTTTTTAAAAATTTCAAAAGATCTGAACATACATGTTGTGAAAAATGACATATTAAGCAGAAAATAAGCAAATAAAAAGGCGTTGGGTGTCTTTAGTTATAAGGAAAATGTAAATCTCAAACCACAGTGAAGCACCACCACTCAACCATTGGAATGGCCAACATTAAAGACGCTGAAAACACTAAGTGTTCACAAGGACATGGAACAACCAGAACACACACATTGCTGATGGGAGTATACAACGGTGCAGGCATTCTTGAAAACAGCTTAGCAGCCTCTTGAAAAGATGGGTAGGCACAAGAATAGCCCTGTGAAGATGCTCCTATGCTAATTCCTGGATTCTGTGAAAATGTTACCTTCAAGGAACAATGCAATAGGGACTTTGAAATGACGCAATTACTCTGAATTATCAGGGTAGGTGCAATCTAAGCTCATGCATCATTTAAAGCAATCTTTCCCGTGTGAATCAGCAGATGTGATAATGGAAGGAGGGTCAAACAGATAGGGAAAGGTTATGGAGAAATGTGATATGAAAGGAGCTGGAGGGTAATTCTGGTTTTGAGAGTGGAGGAAGGGGGCCATGAGCCAGGTTGCTAAAAGGAGCTCTGAATGATAATAATCAGATTGAATTCTCTCAAAAATCTTCCAAGAAGGAATATTTGATATCTTGGATTTAGCTAGGTAAGATCTGTGTTGTATTCCTGATGTACAGACTTCTGAAAGAGAATAAATTTGTAACATTTAAGTCCCTAAGTTTGTAGTAATTTGTAATGTCATCAGAAAAAAAATTAAATAGAGCATCATCAAGCAATTCTACTTCCAGGTGTTTTGCCTAGAGAGATGAACATTTACACAGAACAAATGCATAGATGTTTAGGGAAAATCTCTTTATACTCATCGAAAACTGGAAACTACCCAGATAATATCCATGGGTGAGTATGTCTATGAAAGTATGGCAGGATAGACATTCTGGAATGATAGGAATGATAGGAATGTTCTCTATCTTGATCATGGTGGTGGTCAAATAAAAAAAATTTGTATAACTATATATTCTTGAAAACAGCTTGGCAGCCTCTTGAAAAGATGGGTAGGCACAAGAAAAGCCCCATGAAGATGCTCCTATGCTAATTCCTGGATTCTGTGAAAATGTTACCTCTGCACCTCTGATTTGGCTCCCTGTTAATGACCTGGGAAAACAAGAAGGGGATGGCCTAGACACTTTGGCTCCTGACACATACACCATCCTGGATGAAACTCCTGTTTCCTGGCTTCAGGCTGGCTCTGCCGTTGCCTTTGTGGCCATCTGAGGAAGAGAACCAGCAGATAGGAGATCTCTCTCTTTCTGTCTTTCCCTTTCTTTCTTTGTAACATTTTAAAAAAAAGACTTATTTTTTTTATTGGAAAGTCAGATATACAGAGAGGAGGAGAGACAGAGAGGAAGATCTTCTGTCAGCTGATTCATGTCCCAAGTGGCCACAATGGCCGGAGATGAGCCAATCCAAAGCCAGGAGCCAAAAGTCTCCTCTGGGTCTCCCATGAGGGTGCAGGGTGCCAAGGGATTGGGCTGTCCTCAACTGCTTTCCCAGGCCACAAAGCAGGGAGCTGGATGGAAAGCGCGGCCACTGGGTCACAAACTGGCACCCATATTGGTTTCTGGTGCATGAAAGGCAAGGACTTTAGCCGCTAAGTTACTGTGCCAGGCCCTCTTTGTAAATCTTTCAAATAAACCCATACATTTTAAAAAAAGAGAGAACTTCAAATTCTCCCCCATTTTTTTTCTGTATAAAAATTTAATATAAAATTAACCAATAACTAAACGAATCCAACAACAAAGCAAAGAAACAGTCTATCTACTGATACAGCTTTCAGTGAATTTCCAACCCTAAGGAATTTGCCATAAACATGGTTGAGGGAAGAGATGTAGCTGCTTGCTTTTTGTTTGCTTCCATCCCATCTGTGGAAGAGTAAAAGGAGTGTTACAGAGGAACTGCAGATTTTTTCAGATCTTTTCCTCTCTCTGCAGAAGCAGGGGTTGTTGCGGATCACCTCTGCAGCCCTCCAGAGCATGGAACTGAGACAGCTTAGACTGTTGTCATGGGAACAGGGTTTTCACCTGTCCTAGCCCGCCTAGGCCTGACAGAGTCCTCAGGGCATGGAACCACCAATTTTAAAACCAGGAAAGTGGGTCATTCTACTGTGACTTGGCAAAACCACATAAATTATTTGATCCCTAGTTCTCTCACATACAAAAGCAGATGAATGTTTGCCCTATCTCATTGGGTTATCATGAAATTGTAACTTTAAATTAAATACAAATGCAACTTGGTGGCAGTATAAAATAAAAAATGGACTTTGGTAAGCGAGAAATTTTGGATTTAAACAATTGGAGGATGGAAGGGAGAACAGATGGGTGAGCTTACTAAAGCAACAAGCTATAGAGTATGAGAACAAAATAGTGTTAAACATTCTCGAACGCATGTTGAAATCTTAACACCCAGCATGATACTCTAGGTGCCACTACTTTCAGCTTACAATTTCAAACAATTCATGAACAACAATGATTTCTTTTTGGAGAATGACCTCTTATCCCAAAGCTTTTTCCACATCAGGAAAATTCCACCACACTAATAATTAATGAGTTTCGAGGCAAACAAATTGCATCTTTCTTCCCCAAATTTTTGTTATTAAAAAAATGCTCTTAGCTCTGGTTGGGAATGGTATTTTGAGTATTTTTCAAACTGCTTCCTAGCATGACTTACGTAGCTGTGGGAATTTGTGCCAGGTCCAGTTATTTCTTTTGAGCTGGCATATGTAAGACCTCAACATACACTTTTATTTCAGAGAAGTTAAGTTCTCTAATTTTGGCTTAAAAAGGGGTCTTAAATTTTGGAAAAAGGAGAAATTTTCGTCAAAGAAAATAATACAAATGATGTCTGAGTATGTGTTTGTACCCGATTGCAGATACTGTTGAGGTTTCAGTTTCAGTTTGGAGACGACACATTCTATGCACTCAACAGTGTAAACTTTTGGTTTTAGAGACCTGCTTCCCGGGAAGCGTTAGTTTACTTGAATTCCAGGACAGAGGAAGGCAGTGATTCTCAGTGCGTGCTGACAACATCTGGGATCTTTCAGAACAAAGGGGCTGGGTCCTATTCCCACAGATTCCAGATTTCTCCCATCTGAGGTTTGGGACCGTGGCAAGACTCTGTCCCAACTTGAGGCAGTTCTTGCTTTGTGGCCATATAAACCCAATCATAGAATTCTGATATATGAAGTTTGTGGGTTCACAATTCATCCCATGAGAGATATCACGATTGCTATTAGATGACAGCAAGTACTTAGATAAGCACTGATGGGATTGAGTTAAAAGGGACTGCCATGTGGCTTGGTGTCTGCTGGGGATGTATTCCCTGGTTGCCAAGGGAAGTCCGCATGAGGTTTGATTCACAGGTTATCTACATTAATATTCTTACTTGAATTTTATGAGAACAAAAAAATCACTCTTGAACAAGATAATTTTTTAAAAGGTGTTAGGAAGTTGCCTCTCAGTAGAAGCATCCACGTAAAACCTTGATTAGTTATTGGTTTTCATGTGAAGTTGCTGGACTAGAGGGATTTAAAAATTGTGTTATTAAGTTTCCTAAGGCATTACAGAAATAAATTGCTAAGTGATACAACACGGAGAGTGTATAAACATAACACAGTATCTAACATAATGAAAAATATTTAATAACATTTTATAATACTGAGATTTTCAGAGTACCATAGTATAGAGGTTGACATTATAGTGTAGCAGATAAAGTTGCTGCCTGTGATCCCAGCATTTGGACACGAGGTTGAGCCCCAGTGGCTCCATTTCTGATTCAGTTCCCTGCTAATGGCCTGGAAAAAGCAGATGGCTCAAGTGCTTGGGCCCCTGCCATTCACATGTGAGACTCAGAGAAAGCTCATGGCTTCTGGCTTTGGCCTGGCTCAGTCGTGGGCCATTGTAGCCATCTTCAGTGGTGAAGCAGTGGATAAAAGTACTCTGTGTGTGTGTGTGTGTGTGTGTGCGCTTCTCCCTCTCTATGTGTTAACTGTGACTTTCAAATAATAACAAACCTTGAAAAAGAGAGAAAAACTGATTCATACGCCCCTTTTTCACTCAAACTTCCTATCAATAGTTGACTACATGGTTTACTTACTGGCTCCACTAAAACTGCTATCACTCTACTTCTCTATTTTCTGATATTCTTTTTGTGTTGTAATTATTAAACATTATGAGATATCGTATTTCATTTAGACGTTCCCCTAGTTTCATCACATACATAATGTTTTAGCAAACTTAACTTTTTATTTGTTTATATTGTGCCTATTTGTGGGGCTGGCATTGTGATATCAGCATCCCACATTGGAGTGCTTCTTCAAGTTTCATCCATTCTACTTTTTTTTTTTTTTATTGGAAAGGCGGATATACAGAGAGGAGAGACAGAGAGGAAGATCTTCCGTCCGATGGTTCACTCCCCAAGTGAGCGCAACGGCTGATGCTATGCTGATCCAAAACCAGGAGCCTCTTCCAGGTCTCCCACGTGGGTGCAGGGTCCCAAAGCTTTGGGCCGTCCTCGACTGCTTTCCTGGGCCACAGGCAGGGAGCTGGAAGGGAAGTGGGGCTGCTGGGATTAGAACTGGCACCCATATGGGATCCCGGGCGTGCAAGGCAAGGACCTTAACCACTTGCGCCACCGCGCCGGACCCCATCCATTCTACTTTTGAGTAAGCTTACATTTACTGTGCCTGGGAAGGTAGGAAAACACACAGCTCAAGCACCTGGACCCCTGCTTTCCACGTGGGAGACTAGGACGGAATTCTTGGCACCTGGCTTTGGCTTGATCCACAGCTGGCGAGTTAAGTCATCTTGGGAGTTACCAGCAGCTGAAAGCTCTCTCTCTCTCTTACTCCTCCATACCACGCCCCACCCCTGCCAGGTCACTCTGCCTTTCAAATAAATGTTTAAAAAATCTGTGCTCATTTGCGAGACTGAATTTGTATAATTTCAAGGTTCTTGACATATATGCCTAGATTTTGTTCTAGGAAGTTTGTAGTTACTCAATGATTCTCTAACAATACCCTCTTTAACAAAATATTACTGTGTTTAAAAGTTTTGTCTGGATCATGTCCTAGTATATCACAGGAGCCCTCATATCATAGGTGGGGATGGGATTTTTTAGTTTATTTTCCTGGCAATGACTTTGAACTTGGCAAGGAAGAAGGCATTGAAATTGATTTTGTACTGCCTACAGCCTGGAAGATTTACTTCATAGGGTAAAAAATGGAATTTGCCATCCTGGGGGGTTTATATACTCAACTGTCCAGATGTGGGGAACAGAATCATTTGATCCTTTGCAAGTATTTTGTTACAATTTTTAGGAACCATTTTAAAAAGATTCTTAATTGAATCAACTCTCTCCCAACCCCCATCAAGACATTTCATCTTTAACTCAATTTTAAGTATGCTCTGGTAAACCCAGAAACAAGGAGACTTGATTCTCCACATCATATTTCAATACTAAAACACAAATTTTTCATATTTAAACATGTTTGAGGGTGGGGTGCAGGGCAGGCACTGCTGGAACAGAGTATTCTACAACTCCCCTGGACATTAGCATCCTGCGCTTGCGCTCTCAACATCCTACAACTGTCATTTCTTTGCCAAAGGGTTGCCCTCAGGCTTCAGGCACAAACTTTGCAGAGAAAGCTAGAAGCACTTGGAGACCTGTATGTCCCTCTCAGGACCCATTGCTTCACCTACACCAGATGCTGCAGGTGTCTAAGTGCTTTGGTTTCCTGGCTCTGACTTGGACAGCTGCTGTAGCATGCACACAGTCTCTAGGGACTCCCTCCACGACTCCACGGTGAGCTCTGCTTGATATCACACTTTGATGTGAGTCTCACACCACCCTTTCCGTGTGGTTGGTCCTATTTCTCTACTTCCTTATTTTTCTCCTGTGAACCACTTCATAATTTACACAAACTGTTATCTAGGGGGAACCCAATTTGTTACAGGATGTGTCTTATAAGCAGCTGCTCTTGGGCAGGAAAGCAGCCGGAATCATGTAACTGTTTTTGCCTGTGCACATATGAATCTGGTATTCTGAGTTAGAACCGAACTACCATTACTCATTTACTCTTCATTCAAATAACCATTTAGGCTTAATCTGAGAAAGAAACAGGAATTCTGACTACTACTTTTCTTTTGTAATTAAATCTTTTTTGAAACATTAACGTCAGGCTGCATAATGGATGCCCAGAGACACTGGAGCACTCCCCTAAGAACTGCTTCCTTCTGATGGCACAGGTCATTACTGTGAAAATGTAGATGATGACAACTCTCCTTCAGCCAAGAGAATCAGAAGAATTTTGATTCTGAATGAACGTTTTAGGAATATTACAATCTCTGCTTAATTTTTTCTACATAAACATGATAAAAGAAGCATGTTGGAAGAACTCTTTTAGATTTTTTCAAAGGGATATAAGACATACTCAACTATCTTGTGTTTTCGAAGCCCCTTTTCATTTTTTTAATACACAAAATACAGATGATTCTTAAAAATGCTAAAACACTAACTGAAAATAGGGTACTCAGAGAATAAATTATCTTAGCAATATTAAAAAAAACTGAAGTTAAATTCATAAGAAGCTCTCACATTCTGTAATTCATAGTGGGGGGTACCACTGCGGAATGGGGAACCACCAGAGTGTGGGCATACTCTTAACATTTTGTAGACATTAGTCCATGAGCATTTCTTATTTCTCTGGTGTGTGCTAGTGTGTGTGTACATTCTACGTATGTATTCTACCATCTCAAGTTTTCCTTATTTTGTGTTCTTCAAGGGACTAATCAATGCATTTAATTTAATGCTGGGGTTTTTTTGTGTGGCAACCATAAAAATTTAAAGTTGGCATTAGATTAAACATGGATTGCTTCTCAGAATGGCAAGAGTTCTCATCAGAAAGAAACAGCAACTGTTCATAAACATCTTATACTCTGTCCAGAGAGATCCCTGACTTGTAGAGTCTGCACTCGAAGGTAACTTTAATATCATTCCATTTGTTTTGCCTTTCTGTTTTTCTTTTCCACATTTACTGATGGAAGATTAAGTTCTCTATTGTGAAAGTGAAGTCAAATGATTCCAGCGGGGTTAGTTTTAGGAGATAATTACTGCACTTTCAGAAAATACTGAGGCTGTTTACAGCTCCCTTTTGTCAAATCAATTCAACATGATTAATTAACCTATAACAACAGGAGATTAAAATGCTGTTGGCCTTGAAATGTACTAACCTCGTATTTTGATTTTACGCTTTCTCTATTCTACCATACCCAAATCATTCTGCTATACCAAACCTTGGATAAACTGACAGGGTTCTTGTTTATCCTTTACGAATCTTCCATTGTAATCACACCGTGGACTTCATGGCAAAGCTTATGGAACATACATTTCTCTTCCAGCAAAACCTATTACACTATTCCACCACTAGTGGAACTAGTTAAACATGCTTAGTTAACCTTCTATCTCATTTTCTTTCTCTTCCTACTTTGTCTTTCCCTACCAAAAGCAGCAAACAGCTGAAAGGCTCTTTGAAAACTAGAAATCATATTTCTTATTTATTATTCAAAAATTAAATGTTACTGTGTCGTGCTGTATGTGAAAAGGATGGAGAGTCTAGCATGACTCAGTCACCCAGCCCACCAGATTAAGCATCCATAGTAAATATGGTACCAAAGAGTATCTGACAAACAGATCAAGAACTCTTCTGGAGCACAGGATAATGAACACAGGAACATTTTAGTGGGAAGAGAGGTGGACAAGAGTGTGCAAACACAGGCATCTAGAGAGTCATTTAGGGGCATGGTGGAGGCAGTATGTGACAAGGACATCTTCAGAAAAGGGTGAGATCAGAAAGGAGTCTTAATGGATGAGAAGAACAGATAAGGGAATGACGTAGGAGAGGGTTTCTGCACAGAGAAAATGGAGCATTTGCATACCTGCATAGGATTAGAAATGAGGTTGTGAGGGGTTGGCACCTTGGCATAGAAGGCCTGTGGTGCTGACATCCCATAAAAGCATCAGCTTCTTTCAAGTCCCAGATGCATCACTTCTGATCCAGCTCTTAGATAATGTCCTGGGAAAAGCAGTTGAGGAAGGCACAAGTCCTTGGGCTCCTGCATCCACATGGGAGACCTGGAAGAAACTGGATCCTGACCTTGGACGTGCTGACTGTGGGTGTTACAGCCATTTGGGGAATGAAATCCTGGATGGACTATCTCCGTGTGTCTTATCTCTGTAGCTCTGCCTCAAAAAAGATTAACAAAAGAAAAAATAATATAAGGAATGAGGCTAGAAGGCTGATGTTGTGGTTTAGCCTGTAAAGCAACAGCCTGTGACACTGGCATCCTATATGGGAGGAGGTTGGAGTCCCAGCTGCTTCACTTCAAATCCAGCATGCTGTTAAGGAACTTGGGTAAAGACAGCAGAATTGGTCTAAGTGTTGGAGCTCTGCCTTCAAATGCGAGATCTGGAGGAAGCTCTGGTCTCCTGGGCTTAGCCAGACACTGGTAGCCATCACGGTCAGGTCAGCAGTGAATCAGTAAATGGAAGATCTTTCTGTTTCTATATATTTAGTTCTACCTTTAAAATAAAATAAAAATAAATCTTTTTTTTTTTTTTAAAGAAACGATGCTACAGAGAAGTTAGTGGTAAGTGCCAGGGAAATAGTAAAGAGATAATACAATATAACTTACATTATAAAAGATAATTCTGACAGGAATGTGGAGAAAGGATTGATGAGGACAGATACCACAGAGAGAAAAGAAGGCATTTTTCTCATTTTGCAATTGTCCAGTCAAGATATGAGACAGGGCCAAGAAATAAACAAGCAATGTGTGCAAAGATCAGGGAAAAAAAGGGAGTAATTTAAAAGATGTTCTAGAAATAGTTCTTGCCTTGTGTTTTCTTCTAAACTCACAAATGAGGTAAATCTCTCCTTGGTGGACAGGCAGAGAGAGAGAGGCTGCTAGTGGAGCTCCCTCTATGAGGTAAGAAACCGGGAATAGGCAATACTTTACAATGACCAACATTAGTCTCAGGAAAATTGTGGCTTTCTTCCTCTTTGGAGTTATTGGAAACTTCATGGTGCTTAGTCCTGCATCTGCTGATTTATAAACAACAGCAACTTATGATTCACTGTGGGAAGTTCCTCAAGATCTAGGAGCCTGAAGAGTCATTGTCTGGTGAGGGTCTTGGTGTCAAAGATGGATCTTTCTTGTGTAAAACACAAACATAGATTCCCTCAAGCCTTTTTTTAGGGGCACTGATTCCATTCATGAGCCTCATGACTTATCCATTTCTCAAAGTCCTCACTGCTTAAAACCAACACCTCTGGGGACCCAAACATTCAGATCACAGCAGGGGCTGATCCCATGCCAGGGTACCTGGGTTTGGATGGTCTGATACCATTGTTCAAATTGATTTCTGCTGAGAAGCCATGGGGACTGAATGAAGAAATCACTGCTCAGGGCCTGCTGACGCTTCATGGTAACCACCTGATGCTACAGGAAGTGCACTGAAGTTTACCAAGGCCCCAACTGCCTCGACAGTCTTATACAACCATTTCCATTCTAAGGGATGTGAGCAACTTCCTACCTCTGTTTTCAAAGCTAGCAAATTTAATTCTGCTTCTCTCAGAAACTTTTCCCAAGGAGGTGGGGTCCAAGCCCTTTCCTTTGAGTCCCGTCAACATTTTTGTGCTTTCCTATCTCCTTGCAGAGAAATTATTTCTTAGGAAGTAGGAAAGCCTAGCTTCTCCTCATTATATGTACTCTCAAACCTTTTACCTAAACCACAATTTTTTCTAGTTCCTCAAAAAGCATGCTTTCCACTGCTTTTTGATATTACATGTTTTCTTGCAATAATGGACATTAAATGTTAGTAGTTCAAATATGGGATAAAGGAAAAAGTAAGGAAATAAATGGAAAAAGCCCTGTTAATTTAGTTGCATTTCCTTTGTACAGAATACAAATGAGTGTCAGCATCATATTGGTCTTATGGTGTATTCTTAGCTTATCCTTAGTAAACTGGCACTTAGTAGCATTGGTAGGTGTTTAAATGAACAAATGAATACAAGAGAATCAGAGCTAAACTGGGAACTAAGTCTTACTAATAAATAGCACATCACTCATTCCATCTGGCAAATATATTTTGAACACTTACCATGGGATAGGCACTATGCCAGGTTCTGAAGATATAGTGGAGAAGAAACAAAAATCTCTGCCCTTGCACAGCTACTATTGGAGGTACTATTCTAGATCCTGAGGATACAATGGAGAACATGACAGTCAATATGTCTGCCCCGAGGGAGCTTATGTCCATTATTTCTTCCATTACTGAGGACAAAAAACACAGATCACTCTAAATGCATACAGAACATGAAAGAAAGAAACAGGATGAAGGGAGGGAGAATCAGCTGGTGAGAGGGGAATGAGAGGGAGGACAGAATCGATTTTTCCTTTTCCTCAAATGAACCACAATCCCAAAAGTAAAAGCAATCATACATATACAGAAAAATGAACAAAAGCTATATATGTTTAAATATAAAATGTCCTATTACACACATTACAATTAACAGTTGCATGATTATAACGTGACACGTGGATAGCTGTAGTTCAAACACCTTGGGTAACTCATCTCTGCACTTAAGATCCACAGGCATATTCTGTTTAATTCATTTCATCTTCTTAAACAAATACGCAAGACAGCATGCAGGGTGTTTCAAGGTCAGTTTGGGTCCTTTCTATATACATATCATAAAAATGTCAAGTGTGCAAACCCTTTACAAAGTTACATTTCACTTATCGGACAAAATAAAAAGTACCCCTTTTCCTCCCTACAAAAAGGATAGTATTAAATAACTGTGCAAACGCTTTGTGAAAGTATCATTTGCTTCTCTATTTTGACAGCTGCTTTACATTTATTGTTGGAGTAGCTTCGCATACAGCGTGTTCCCTTGTTTTGCTAGTGAAGGCATCTTAACATTACTTTGGAATTATTTAAATTTAAGAGAGTGACAGTTTTTCTGTAGGGGATTTGAACAAATAAACTCCTTTCTTCCTGCTCCTCTATGGAAAAAGTAGATATTTTTTGTTTGTTTTTCTTTGAGAAAAAAGAAAAGGCAGGGAAATGTTTTAATTGATAATATCCTTGATGTGGGAGTCACGGCTAAGCAGAATATTCACAAAACTTTGTACTCTCGCATTTAGGAGGTTGCTCAGGAATTGTGTGTTGAGTTGAACTGGTTTGGGTGGAGGCAAAGGATTATGGTTCTTATGATACAGATAGGGAAGCTGAGGCCCAAAAAACTTACAGGCACATTTACATTGAGTGACCCTTCACTGGAGGCTCTCCTGCCAGTTACCTTGCTTAGAAGTTCATCCTCCTAATTGTTCCATGTAAAGTAGGACAAATGACAGCAATGATGAGTTTGATTTATAGAGAATTAGCCACTGCTAGACTGGCATGTTCACATTAGTCTCTTGCTCACGTGAATTCAAAACATAATGAATAAAGAATTCAGGTTCTTAGACAATGTCTCTCATATTGGTCCTACCTCTATGCAGAAGAATGTATGAAAATCTATCAAAACTTACACATTTTTCTTGTTACAGGTTTTAAAGACACATACACAGAGAAAGTCCTGCTCATTCAGTCCCCCAATATCCACAACGGCTGTGACTGGATTATGCCAATGCTGGAAGCTGGAAATTCAATCAGGTCTCTGGTATAGCTGGCAAAGACCCAAACAATCAGCCATCACCTGCTGACCTGCTGGCTCCCATGGTACACATTAGCAAGGAACTGGGATTGGGACCAAAGCCAGAACTTGCACCCAGCAATTACAATATAGGGTGTGGGCATTCCAAGTGACATAGTAACTACTGGGCCTTTTATCAATACTAAAATAAATATATCTTTCACTTGATTTTGGCTATACTTTGATCCAGTTATTTACTTTTCTGAATGTATTCACACAAATCACATATTGGAACTAGGGTGTGGAGACAGATAAGGAAAATGGTTTAATGCATATATGGATGTTCATGACAAAAGGCAATTTAAAACATCCAAATAGTTCACTAACCAAATTGATTACATGGATTATATATATCTTGGTAGTAACAGTTTATGGCATTTTTGCTTGACATATGATGACCACAATAACTAAGTGAAAAGTAAGCTGGTTAACGATAGGTCTATTTGAGTAAAAATATGCACCTATGTACTAGTGATGGCTACTTCTGGAAAACAAGATGGTAACGCTGCTACTTTTTACTTTCAAAGTGCTTGATATTTTAACAAAGTAGCTAAGTTTAAAACTCAACAATTAATAAACTCCTTAATTTTAGCTATCTAAGAATACTTTTTTCTTAAAGTAACATTAGGCAGAACCCAGAAAATGAACTACTCCACCACTTTACCACAGTGCTTGCCATATTGTTGATTCGTCAAGGAATGACTGAGGATGCTCACTCAGACGAAGTGTGGTGGAGGGACATAATGATATACCCACACCTTCTAACCCTACCATCTGGGTCCGTAGTGAGGACATTAATGAGTGTAAACAAAAGAGTAGCTTTGTAAGTGTAAGCAAACAATGATCTGGGGGCTCCATTTGTATCAGAAAAGTATTTTTAACAGAGCTTCTGACACCATTTCTTTGAATGTGTCTTAAGGTATTATTTGTTGGTGTAGAGGTGAGGGAAACATTCAGAAGAAGGAATCCAACTGTTCCCATCTGGTCCAGTCAATTCAGATCCTGAACCTCTGCAGCTAAACTCCCATAGCAACGAATCCAGCTGAACTGGAACCTGAGGGAACACTGCTTTCATATTCTCCTGGGAATTAGGTTCTGTTCAGCTCAAACTGCCATCAAGTTCCTAAAAGCACTGAACTGCTATTTGCCCACGTTACAAAACTGACCCACAGACCATGAATCTTAGGAGCTTTCACTTGGTTTTGAGAATGGGCTCTGGAGTTACATACTGCCTTGAACTCAGCTACTACACCAAACTGAGGCCAGCACTCCTTACTCTCGTGAAACTTCTATTTCTTCTTTTCAAAATAAGGATAATTACAGTTCCTATATCTTGAAGTGGTTTTTAAGAAGACACTGAAATAATATAAGCAAACTGCTTACAGTATGGTGCAAAATGTTCCATTAATATTATTATAGTTTTCATAAAAAGTAGCTATCTGGTGTAACAGGGAGGAAAGGGTTGGTAAAGGACGAGTTGGCAGTGAAATGTGTGCCCAAAGGCCCTGATCTCAAGTGAAACAATTCAGAAAACATTCCTAGCACAGAGAGGGAAATGTGATGCCATTAATTTGGTAACAATATGAAGTCTGTACTTCCTCAATTATATATACTAACTTTGAGATTCTACTCACCTCTCGGGGGAACAAGCAAACAGCTTTCTCTGGGGCTTCTCTCAAAATGTATCTCCCCTAGGCCTCTTAATATTCAAATAGCTGTCAGGCCGGACAGAAGTCTTCTCCAGACATTCTGAAACTTCTCTCAGGGCAAATGACTGTCTGTCAGTCTGAATTCGATGCTACGTTATTCCTCAAGACATAAATCCTAAATATAATCCAGGAATGTATGCATGAGCATTATACAATATATAAAATTCAACAATGACTGACACAGGACATCAGGATATGGGTGGATTCTTGACTATGCCATTAACTCACTGTATGAACTCTTGGTGCCTCAGTTTACTCACTTATGAAGCGGTTATGAATAGTCACCTTCCATGAAGCTCCAGGGGGTCTGGGTTTGCATGGCAGCACCAGGGGCTGCTTTACTTGGGCTCCAGGCCTCTGTCTTACTTCAGGCAGGGCAACAATATTTAAAGGATACTCTCCTTCCTCACCAACTCCTCACTGATGTTTCTTTGGCAAGGGTAACTTAGACAGGACACAGGGCACTCACACATGCTAGTTCCTTTACTTCAGAAGAATACAAGCTATTAAAAGTAGACTATTGAACTGACATCACAGGATGATGCCCCAACTTGGTGAGTATTTGGGATGTAGGGGAAAAATTGTGGGATTATGGAGGGGCCATGCTTGACTGAAAAGGTGCCTTCTGAATCTCTCTGGATTGCACAGTTGTGGAGCCAGCTGCATCAACTAACACACTGTGCATGTTAGACTGTGGCCTCCCGTGGAGGGACAGCAGGGTGTGGGCAAAGGGCCTGGACATGGAATCAGAAGACTGAGGTATGAATCTCCACCCTTACATGGTACTACATCTCTCTGAAAAGTCAGAATAAAAAATACCCACCCGATCAGCCTTACAGGCATGTTGCACGGTTTAAATAAAATGAAGTGTGAAAAGCAATTTGTAAATTAGAAATTCCCATAAAGACATTTGCAGTCTCCAGTAGCCCACGAGACAGATGTGTAAATGAGATTCTCAAACCACCAAAGCTTGCTGAGATCATTTTCCTAAGATATGAATGTAAAAGCTTAGAGAATTATCAAATAAATGAAGTGTTTCATTATGTTCACATAAATTTCCAAGTTAAAAAACTGAATCTTATAAAGAACTATATATAAAATTATAAAGATCTATTTATATATGAAAAAATATGTGACTTCAAGATCCATGACTAGATTTCTAAAGAACTCGTGTAGTAGTGATTGCTCTTTTACGTACATAGCAATATCATAAAGTTTAGCAAAAACACCCCCCAATCCAGAGTCTCCACTTCATACTTCAGCAAGTACTCTGTGTTTTCGTTTCTGTCTTAGGTGCTGCATCTCAGGGCTGGGTGCTTCCCATCCTTGTTCCAGTCATCCTTGTAGACTGGGAGTTCAGGAGACCATGTGGGGCTCCATTTCCTGTAGAAAATCATCAACTTTTCTGGTCAGGAAGTTCTCTAGAGCAATCCTCTTCATTCTCCTCTGAGCAAGACAGGTTCAAGACACTCATCACAGGATGGATCCAGGATGTGGTCTGTGTAACATGACTTGAGAAGAACAAGAAATGCAGTTAAGATCTAGAAGATGGATCTGGACACTAGTTCTAACAAGTCTTAGATATGTTCAAGATTCAATGAAAACAATTACCCCTTCTTTGGCTAAAACAAAACAAAAAACAAAAAAAGGAGTGCAGGCATGTGCTTCATCTTTGATGCCTTTTTCTTCCGCCCTTACCTGACTTACAGTCAGTCACCAAGTCTAGCTAAAACATACCTGGAATTTGTCTCGCCTCTTTCCTTTTCCAGGGCAATTGGCCATGTCACTGACATAGCTTGCTCCCTGAATTAGTTCTCTTCTAATTCATTCTCCACTCCAGCAAAGGGATCTTCCTAAGTGGCAAACCATACTCTGGCATTTACTTGTTAAAAAATTGGTTCCAAAAATTCATTTGTGGATCAATGCATATCATGTAATACGGAGAATCTTTTTCCCTGCCTCAACAAATCTTCCTTACAATTTCTTTTAATATCTGCCCATGGTCTCATGCATTTTTATACTACATTACAAATTCCTGCTCTACTTTCATCCCTTTTTACAGCATATTAAGTTCCTTGAAGGCAGGAGCTATTTTTTTTTTTAACTAAATTTATGGTGCCTGATGGATTGTGGATCTGAAAGTATCTCCTGTGTTATTTAGCAACATTTCCCAAAGTATGTTCTAACATTTTAATTGATGGCATATGAAGAATAGAATTCGATGGTCGGGCCCAGCGCGATGGTGCAGTGGTTGGGGTCCTTGCCTTGCACGCCCGGGATCCCATGTGGGCGCCGGTTCTAATCCCGGCAGCTCCACTTCCCGTCCAGCTCCCTGCCTGTGGCCAGGAAGGCGATCGAGGATGGCCTCAGATCCCTCTATGCATAGTGCTCAACACCTCTGCTTCAATATTAAAAATATATCTTCCCATGGACTAAGATAGCTGATAGTTTCACAATGGGGCAAAGGAGTTCAAGTTGTTTAAGTATCAAGGTGAAAGTGACAAGGCCCAGACATCTTTATAGTTTTAAAAACTCAGAGTGTGGTTAGGCTGTACAAGAGAATCACTATTCACTTGCCAATGATTCACATTACAATTATCTCTTTAAAATGATTTAATGGAATTTCTTATGAAAGCTAAACTTACTAAAGCATTTTATTCAGCACAGGTCTATTTCATTTCAAAGCTTTATAAGGCTGGAAAGCTGCCTAAATTGAAAGTACTTTAAAGACACACTAATGAGTATAATACAAGAGGGCTAGAATGCCACTGCAAGGTGAAATGAGGACACATCCTGTACAAAACACATGCTTAAAATGAAAAGAAAAAAGTATAAGACTGTTTTACTTGTTTTAAAATCTTGGTTTATAAATTCCAGTGTTTATCAGCATATTCACAATATGTTACTCCACAGGAAAGGCTAATTGAAATTATTTTAAGTTCTTTCTCCACTATTAGGTATTTTGTCTCTTTTTAGATTTATTAATTTTTTATTTGAAAGGCAGATTTTATATAGAGAGATAATCAGAGACATCCACTGGTCCACTTCCTAAAAGGCTGCAGACTGGAGTTGAGTCAATCCAAAGCCAAGAGTCAGGAGCTTTCTCTAGGTCTCCCACGTGGGTGCAGGGGCCCAAGGACTTGGGCCGTCCTCCACTACTTTCACAGGTCTCAAGCAGGGAGCTGAATGGGAAATGGAGAAGCTGGGATAAGAACCAGTGCCCATAAGGATGCCAGTGCTGCGGGTAGAGCATTAGCTTGCTATGACACTGCACCTGCCCCTGCAAGTGGGCTTTTTGCAAATAATAATCTTATGCTTAAAACACTAAAAACTACCTGTATACGGACATTGTATTAAACTGGTAATTTAAAATAATCAAGAGTGAAATGTTTGAGATAAAAATGTAGCAAGATTCTTAACAATAAATATTAGAAAGTACCATCAGAAAGTCATTTGCCAGCAGATGACATTAAGCAGAAGATTGGATAAGAAAGCTATGGTTCATCTACTCTATGGAATACTACTCAGCTATTAAAAAAATAATAAAATGCAGTTCCTTGTGGCTAAATGGGCCCAACTGGAAACCATAATGCTAAAAGAAAGGAGCCAATCCCAAAAGGTTAGATACCACATGTTTGCTTTAATTTAAGATGAAATGATGTCAGTATGAAAAATACTACCGGTAAAATGTAAAAAAAATTTTTTTAATATATTGGTTACTCAAAACTATGTCCACTAATCCCATGATGTTGTGGATTGTTGCGGATGTTATGTTGGGGCTTTTGATTGATCGGGATGACACTCTGCCGGCTCTACCTTCAGACCAGAGATGGTCTCCCCAAGAAGCCGTTGAACTTATCTGGACAATAAGATGCTGGACTCTATGCTTGGTATATGCTTGCAATGAAAGAACCTCAACTGAACTTCAACTGTGGTAATGCAACAAGGTGGAAGAATTCACCATGGGGGGAGGGTGATTGGAGGGCTAGGGGGAATCCAGTGCCTAAAAACCGGTATCACATAATGCAATGTAATAAATAAAAATTAATAAATAAAATCAATAAGCAATTGTTCTTACTTCAAATACAAAGGTAATATAACACCTCATTAATCTTATATTTATACTACTCTATATATGCTTAAAAACATACATAGCCCTAAGCATTAAACATGTAAGTATGATGCTATTCACTAGGAAAAATGAAGCAATAGATTGATATAGACTGATACATTCTGTACTTCACATATATATTTCACACTTTGAACTCATAAATACATTCAGAACCAATGACATAGTCTTTCTGCAACTCAGCTAATGCTTGCCAAGTGTATGGTGAGTATTAATTTTTAATATATGATCACAGGTAGTTTTGCTGGTATTTATGGTTTCCTGGTTACTGCAAGAAAAATCTGGAATTTTCCCTATTATGCCGGAATGGGGCCAGTTTTGAGTTTCCCATTCAATTTTATGTCCTGGTGAGCACTGTGGCTAAAGAGTTTTGACATAATTGGTATGATGAGATAATCCCAGATTTACTGGCTTGGAGAACATTCTAGTATTAGAAATATTTTCTCTCTTATTTGTGTGCTTGGTAATTTAGCTGAGAGGAGACAAAATACATCAGCTTGGTTGACTACACAGGGTTAATAAAGATCTCATGGTTCATAAAGGGAAGTGTTCCTATTTGGTAAGAGAAACTTAGAGGGCTGGAAAATAAATGAAGCTGACAAAGATGAGAGGTTTCCATTTGAACATACAGTACTTCTGGCAAGTACTCCTGCAGAGATCGTGCGTCTGACCTGATTTGGACAGCAGTCAACAGCAATTCAGACAATTTCAAAGTCTCAAAAACAAAACAGTCCTTGCATTCCTGCTTTTGAATAGTTGCCAAATCTATTGTTGGCAAACAGTAACATTCACTCTGGGAAGATGACAGTATTGTGTTATTAAAAAATATTAGAAAATTGAGAGACATTTCTCAGAGCTTATAAAAAACAAGAAAATACAGTTTATTTTATTTGCAAAGAAATGTAAGTAAATTACTCAAATCCCATTATAATTACCCTCCTTATGTTTCTTATCTCGTAACTAGAGGAGCAAAATGCTTGCGTTCAAAATAAAAATGTAGGACAGCCTGTTAAGCAAAAAGCAATCTAAAGGCAAAAAGTGTACTAGTTTTGCAGAAATTCACCCTTGCAGCTATTGGTGATGAAGAAATACTTTTTGTTAATCTTTCATTATAGATGACACTATATATATGTGAATATATGCATGTAAATGTCTACAAAAACATATAAACGTTATTGTAAATTTAACAAGACTTGCATGTACTATTTTGTCATATTTAACATGCAGGATAATGAGCCAAAGTTAATTAACGTTCAACATCTTTTTTTGAGTAGATGATTTTATGTACATAGTATTTAAATGAACAAGAAAACAAAGACAAGTTTATATGTATATATATATATATATATGAATGCAACTTATTTTAGGCAGTAGTAATTTTGAATGATTGGATAGTTGTAAAACTGGTCATAGACCACAAGTCATAATGACAACAAAGATTTATAATTAAAACACCATATGAACCTGTCAATGAAATTAAGGAAACATCAGCAGACCATGCTAAAGTACATGTGTTCTTGCAACAGACACTGCTTATGAGATGAACCGCACAGTGGTAGAAGGAAATACCCATTGCCAAAATGTTTCAGAGAACATCACAGGCATTTTGTTCCCAATGGCCTAGATGAAGCCCCCTTTCATATAATTTTGGAAATAGGATTCTAAAATAAAAATGAATATTACTCATTAGTGAATATTATAAATGCCAGAGAACACTTTGAGGATTTTGCAATTAGGCAACTGGAAATCCAGTGAGGCTCTGATCAAAAGTTAGCATGAACTCATTCAAATCCTTAGAGTCTTAAAGACAAATTTATTTTCATTACCTATTTACATTCCTTTCTTAAAAAAAAAACAATATTTTTTGAAATCTTCAACTATCCAATTAACCAAAAAAAAAGTCCAAGCTTCAAATATAAAATGACATGCATCTAAAGCTATATAAGACTCACACAGAGTACTGAGAAAAATTTCTGAATTAGGCACAAAAGACAAAAACCAAAAACAAAGTTTGAGAAAAAATATGAAAAATAGAAATAATAGCTTTTCAAATCATATACTGTCCATTATCATAAAGAGCGAAAATATCCTAAGCAAGTCTTCAAAGAAACAGTTCTACAATCACAGATGACAGCCTTGGGTAACTCTTCAAAATGAATCTTGTTTCTGACAATAATAGGAAATCAATAAACATTTATATAGGGTTGGATAGTTGATATATGTGTATTTTTTCCTCACAGATTTTTAGGTAAGTGTTAACCAAAAAAGTTTATGTTCTCCATTTCCTATTATACAGTTCTTATTAGGAGGCAGCTGCCCAAGCAGTAAGGTATCTTTTTTATATGTTAAGGCATAATTATTTATTTTAAAGAAATGCCATTTGTTAAACAAATCTGTTTTCACCATTACAGCATTAAATCTACCAGACTAAAGTAAATGTGATGGTAAGTTTTTAGCTCTTCCTGCTCCTTATTCCCAATACTTACTGAGCTGGTTTCACTGCACTGGGATTTCCGATCTTGGAAATGATGATGATAAAATCAAAATTATATGTGTAGGCACCTGACAGCCAAGAGTGCAGTGGATATTTTCACAGAGGCACCTGACTAATAATAATACTTCGTCACAAAGTGTAGGTATTAAGGAAGAAGACCTCTGGCTCCACTTATGTTCAGATATTTCATTTGATGCAGATGTTTAGGTACGTACGTGGCGGTTGGGTAATATTGTATAGCATGCAAGTATTTTCCATTTTAGCGTGTACCTAGACACTGATTTCCCCATTTGTTTCTCTCACACATCTCTTATTTTTCTCTATAATTTTTACACTAGAAATAACGGAAGTTCAAAGAGTTTAAACACCCTGTCCAAGGCCAAATAATAGCAGAGGAAGGACTCAGAACTTTCTTACCGACTATGCAGCCATGGCACCAATGAAACTCTGGGTTGCACACATACCAAATGGACTACCTGTGGGTCTCTGAGAAAATTACACTGGAAATTCCAGTTCTTAATCTATAAAACCATGCAACACTTGCCTTAATAGTGAAGTAGTAGATTGTGGCTAACATATTCTGGGTGTAACATAAATCTGCCATCACTGCCTCTAATATTTCTGCACTAATTTTTAATTTCACTTAAAAATTAACACAAATTTTATGGTTTATTAAACAACACAAGTTTACTAACTTACAATTCTGTAGTTTACAAGTTTGAAATGGGTTTACAGGGTTACAATCAAAGTATTGTCAAAGCTACACTCCCTTTTGGGAGTTCGAAAGGAGAATCCATCCTCTTGCTTTTGCAGTTTCTAAATGTCACTCACATTCCCTGGCCTATGGTCTCCTTCTTCAAAACCAGCAACAAAGCATCTTGATGTAACATTGGATTCTATTTTGTTGTTAGATCTTTTTTTTCCTTAACTCTCTTCTGCTTGTGTATTCCACCGTTAAAGACTTGCCTGTTTAGGTTGGATCCCCTGGATAATCCAGGCTTACTTCTCTAGTTTAAGGTCAGCTACTTAGCAACTACAATTTCACCTACAACTTTAGTATCCCTTTGCCATGTAACAAAATCTATTCACAAGTTTTACAGATAAAGATATGGATATCATCAAAGGGGCTATTATTCTGCCTACCACACTACCCTTCTCAACTGCTCCTCTCACAAAGACAAGGAATCATCGTGAAGACAGATTTGCTTAAAACTCGATGAAGGTTTAGGAAGAAGCATTGTATATGACAATACAATGGAGAAAATCTAATGAAAGATGAAAAAGATGGTCTTAGCGAAAGTAATTTAAAGGAGAAGCAACTGTTGTGGATTGAACTTTGTCCCTCGCAAATTCATGTTAAAGTTCTAACTCCTAATGTGGCTGTCTGTGGAGACTGGATTAGTTGAAGTGATGGGGGTGGGACACTAGTCCTATAGTTCTCATGTCATTACAAGTGGAGACACCAGAGAGATCTCACCCTGTGCAAACACACAAAGAGGACATGTGAGGACACAGTGAGAAGCAAAGAAGAGTGGTTTCAACTTTGCTAGCACCGCTAAACTTGGAGTCCCAGCCTTCAGAACCCTAAGAAAAAGATTTCTGTTCATGCAAGCTGTTCTGTGGAAGCTCCTTCTCTTTCTAAATTATTTTTTATTATTGTTTTATGATACAGGTCCATAGGCTCTGGGATTTTCTGTATTCCCCAAGTTTCCTCCCCTTGCCACTGATTCCCCCTCTAGTATTACAATGAGTGGTCCTTCATGGATAGTCATAAGTCTACTATGCTGTTACTGAAGTGTTTCCCGACATTGTAGGCATGGACAATGTTGGAGAGCCCAGCATCTCACTCTTAGGATATTTTCAGCTGTTTCACTGGGAGCCCATCTTTGGTCTGGATGCATAGAGACGTCCTGCACTTTGTCTCCACATCTGAACATACCAGGCTCCACTACACTTCTATTAATACACCCCCTTAACTACAGAGCCGGTGAACACAGTCCACAACGGGGAGAAAAACAGAAAATTTTCAACATGAATTGTTTGCATTCAAAGGGACCCAACTGGAGAGTATTATGCCAAGTGAAAAGAGCCAGTGCCAAAAGGACAGATATCCTATTTTTGCTCTAACATAAGACAACTTCCATCAAAAATACATAACAAAAAAAGGAGAACACACACACACACATGCAATCCCTCAAACAAAGGATGTAATTGAGACCAGACTACCAGGAATCAAGGAAAATAAACAGAAGGCATCTCTAATAGGAATGGAGATAGACTCCCAATGATTCTTATATCTAGACAACAAAAAATTACAGTCCCTACTGCTGACCATCCCAACAATGTCATACCCACACAAAGAGTAAAAGGTTGGTCTTATTTCTCTTTCATCTATGGTGTTTTCTTACAGTAGCCTTTAGCAGATTAATACAGCAGCCACATGTGGAGGAGGATGTGTTTTGTTGATGTTTATATAAAGGGTTCTAGAGGCAGAGAAAATTCTCATCTGATGAAATAAAAGTATAATCCCAGAAAGGTGATGGGATTCCAAAGTACTTTATGCAGTCTCAGAGAATTTGCTTATAACATCCCAATGAAATGCTAAAGAAAAAAAAAGCTTCATGCTTAAGTAATACACCTGTCACTGGTTAAGCTGGGGGTTGTGGAGGGAAGAGTTTGATGTTGGCTGTCTAGGACTAGATGTTTTATTCATTTCAGTGGCTTTGCCATTCTGAATAACCCAAGCCAGCTGGCTGGCCTTTCGTTTAAATGACAATTTCTCATACAGTGTTTCACATGCCTACACCTCTTTGTAAGTATTTATAGAAAATCCCAAGCAAGCTGTCTCAGGCTCTTGATCAAGGCAAACTCTTTGCTCCTATTCCAGGGCTTTTGACTGGCCAGAGAATGGCATGAGTGCAGTTTTGGCTACTGGTTTTTATCTGCATCTGTGCAAGGGCAGCTTTTGTGGGCAAATAGTAGTCGTATACAATAAGGGAAGGAAGGAGACAATCACCCTGTGCCAGGCATTTTGTTAGGGGCTTTAAGCAATTAATTTAATTCAATTTTCAAAGAGTCTAGGAGATAACAAATTATCCTTGTTTTTGAATAACAATAGAGGGAACTGACAGTTGAGATAACTTAGTAGTGCCAAGGTCACATTCAGAAAGTGGTAGCACAAACATTAGAACCCAGGTCTGCCTGATACTAAGTTTTTTCTTTCTTTCTTTTATTTATTCCTAATACTTGCTTCCTCCAACCTTTGCTTACTTATTCATCTGGCAAACAGCCCATTGCTATGCATTTGATGCCCTGAGTTGGGTAAAGGATAATCTGTTTATCACATAGATTGTTTATCACATAGTTACAGCTCTGATATCCAAATTAGTGATTTCAGAGCCTTAAAACTTATTCTTAGCTAAGTTTGGGGGAAAATATTGAAAAGGTGCATATTTCCTTCATGAAGTCCTCTGCCAATTTCTTCATTATAGTTTGAGTAAGAATGAAATGCTCAGGACTTCTGTGTGTGTAGAAGATAATGAGGAGCCTACACATACTTTCCTTATCTAGCCTGAAGTCAGCTGCATAGAAATTGTCCTGATACCTCATCAGATGAACCTCAGAATTTATGAGTCTGTCAGAAGACATTTCCTAACTCATCGAAAACGAACCAAAGCAGCCACACTAATGAGGTCTTCAGAGGGAGGGTTTCTGACAGTGCCCACTTAGGTGAAACTGAAGCAACCTGCCAAGCATGTAGGGAAAGCTGAAAGTAGTAGCAGCTTTTCATTTCTAATCCAAAACCACTCTGTCCTCCCCACTCTCCTCCTCTAACCTCCCTCACTGCTAAGGCTATTGGAATTACCTAAAATACACTGTACTTGAAAAGTAAAGTTAGGGACTAAAGTCATAGTGCCAAATTCTTTAGTGTTTTCTGCTTTTTTTCTTAATTTAATAAATAAGATGCTACAATGTAACTAAGGCTTTTGATTAATAAAGTAAATTGACAGTGAAACTTTGCCAATATATCATTTTAATCCACATTCTTGACAACTTGTGAACAACCTAACAAATAATTGTAATCCCAAGTTCAGATAACCATTTAGGATCATTACAAAACATTGGAATTAAATTATTGGACACAGAAATGAGAAAAGCCACACCTATTGAATGTTAGTTATGTTTTATAGCATGAAACTAAAGCCTTCAAGTGCTGAGTATCTCAGAATAAAGTACTTGGTTATGCCAGCCTAACAGCTGTACTATTAGTACTGTTCATTTTGGGGGCGGGGAGGGGGCGGTTCCTGGGTTAGCAACAGGCTCTGAAACAGCATGGTTGCAAAGATGTGGTGGGTGTTCTAGTGTTCTATATACCATTTCTGCCCCTGCACACATGGTCAACACCTCTTACCAATCAAGGCATACATTACTGAGGCTAAGTATGGCTTCTAAATTCTCAAAACACTTGGGGTGGTCTCTAAGCCACTATCAAATGACAAAAGTGGGTATGAGCTGAAATTGATTTGTTTTCTTTGCTTTCTTCATTTTAGACAGAAACTTTTGTTGTGTTAAAAAAAAAGTCCCATAGACTCCCTAGGTTCTCTTGACATGCAAGTGTAATGTTCTGATACCTACAGTGCAAAGGGAAATGGAATTTCTATTTTTTTTAGTTCTTTTTATTATTATCATTTTATGATACAGTTCCATAGGCCCTGGGATTTCCCTTCTGCCCTCACCAATTTCCTCCCCCTCCTATCCACTAAGTTCCCCTATAACATTACTATAGTATTGTTCTTCATACACAGTCATATGTCCATCATTGTGGGCATGGACAACGGCAGAGAGTCCAGCATCCTACTGTCAAGATATAGTTAACAATTTCATTGGGAGTCAATCTTTAGTCTGGAAGTAGAGATGCATACTGCATTGTATCCTCACATCTGGATATGATAATCTCCATTACACAGTTACTATACATCCCCTTAAATGAAAAGCCACAATACAAAATCAACAACAGGAAGAAAAATAGAAATTTACAATGCCATAAAGTTAAGTAACATTCTGCTACATATGAAGTCTGAATTACACAGTTACTATACATCCCTTTAAATGAAAAGCCACAAAACAAAATCAACAGAAACAAACAAAAAAAAAGAAATTAACAACACCACGAAGTTAATATAACATATTACTGAATGACTAATGTGTCACTGAAGAAATGAAAATCAAGAGCCTTCTTGAAGAAAATGATACTACTGTATTATCTATGAATCATTGAAGAGTTTAATCAGAAGAAAGTGTTTTGAAGAGATGAAACTAACAAAAAAATCAAAATCCATGAGATAAAGTTCCCGCTGATCTTTGTTGGTAAAATGTTTCTCCTATAGGCAACAAATAGATGGGTTTTGTTTTTTTCAATCCAATCTACTAATCTATGTTGTTTGATTGATGAGTTTAAGCCATTTACATTCAGGGTTAATATGAATGGGTGATAATTTGGTCCTGTCATTTCAGCAATGGGTTGTTCATTTAATCTTCTGTTGTTATTTTACTGGGAGGTTCTTCGCATTTGTCTTTGGCTTTGTTCGGTTCTGTTCCTTTTCTCTGTCAAGAGAACATCTTTAAGCATCACTTGTACAGCAGGTTTGGAAGAGGCCTATTGTTTTAACTTTTCTTTACTGTGAAAGAATTTTATTTCATTTTCAAAGACAAAGGAAAGTTTTGCTGGGTACGTTATCCTGGGCTGACAATTTTTTGTTTTTAGAATCTGGAATATGTCCCTCCATTCTCTTCTTGGCTGTAGAGATCCCTGTGAGTTTATTTATCATGTGTCTTGGTGAAGATTGCTTCAGTTCAAGCCTGTTGGGGTTCTATGCCCCTCCGAATGTTGTTTCTCAATTCTTTCTCCAGATTAGGGAAATTTTCCCTTATTATTTCATTAAATACATTTTTAAACCCAGCTTCTCTTCTGCATCTTCTGGAACTCCCATTACTCTTGCATTTTGCCTTTAACTAGTGTCTTTCAATTCTTGAATACTTTTTTCAGCTTGACCCAGCTTAGCTTCCAGCTTTTTGTTTGATTCCCCCTGGTGACAGGAAATATCTTCTAATTTTGAGATACTTTCTTCTGCCTCCTTCATTCTATTTTGGAGCCTCTCCACTGTACTTTTAATTTGTTCCATTGTATTCTTTATTTCTGATATATCAACTTTCACTTGATTTATTTCCTGTGTGACATATTCCTTGAATTCCTTGAATGCCTGCTTTATGTGCTTCTAGTTGTTGATAAGAAGCTTTATAATAAGTGTTTTAAATTAAATTCTGTATCCCCCATTTTCTTAATGTTTTCCTCAGTTAATTCTGAGGTTGGCAAAGGATTTTGCTCCTTTGCAGGGGAGTCTTCAGTAATATTTCTTGTGCCTCTGTCTCTTCTTTTGCTCTTGGTCATTGTACTTCTCGTTATCAGATTCTTCTCCTTGGGCAGGTTTCTAAGCTGTGTCACCCACAGGTCTGCAGTTCGATTTTACTTACTGCAGTTGGTACATGGCTCTTTGTTTGCAGTCATTGTGCCACTCCCTCCAGCCAGTTCCAGGTCTGGGTTCTTATGTTAGATTTCCACCATGGTCTCCATAGCCCCAGCTCCTGGCTCACCAGTGTCCATTTCCTATAATACCATGCTGAGGTTGCACCATTGCATCCCACTTCCGGTGGGAGCAGGTCCCAGGATTAGGGAAATACCAAGTGTCCTATATAGCAAGCTTGCTGGTGGTGCTGATCTTGCTGGAACCTGTTAGCTGCTAGGTCTGAGAGTCACACAGACCTATTTTGACCCATATGATGTGATAGTTGGTATTATTTTCCTGTGGGACCAGTGAAATGCAGTGAGCTCAGTGAGTTCTTGCCGAGCTTGGTGCACGTGCAGCTCACTATTATCTTTGCAGTCTTAAATTCTTTGCCACACCATACAAAATGGCACTTAATGTACCACTACTAGAGTTCTTAATCTGCTGGCCATTAAGTCTGAGGGTTACTCAGACCTATCTTGGGTAGAACCTATAGGATGCCATGTAGTTGCAGTTCGCGGAGGCAGAAGTGGGTTTCCTCCCAGCTCAGTGCATGCACAAGTACTGTACATAGCCCTTGCCTCCTTAAACAAAATGGCAGCCAATACGGCTCTAGAGGGCAGACTGGGCTATGAAATCAAATGTTCCCCCACTGCCCATCTGGGATCTGTTACTCTGTCTCTGCTCCTGGTCAAATCGAACAGACCAGGACAGGCAGTTCTTTGTCTGGGTTCATCTCCTGAGCTCCCGATGGAAGTCATTCCCACCTGGTTGCTGGCGTAGTTCTGGGTGCCAGTGCAGTTCAGATTGCTGTTTGCTGAATGCCACTGGGGTATCAGTCACTGCAACACCACATTGTTGTGTCTGCTACTTTCCTGTGTCTGTCAGTCTCCAGGTGCCCCTCTGCTATTGTTTGCCCTCTTCTGTTTCTTGGAATATGCCCCCTTTGGTTCACACTGGCTAATATTTCTCCGTTTGTTTAAATGTGTCCTTACCCTATTCTGCTATCTTTATTCTCACCAAAATGGAATTTCTAACATGAAGAACACAATCTCAGATTTTAGGCTCTGATATAAGGGCATATCAACTCAAACTAACACATGGAGAATTATAAACCACATTTAAGCAATTTCTAAAAACAAGTAATTATAGCTAGTTGAAAAACGGCCAAAAATACAAGTGAATATTCAAAGCAAGTATTTTATACTGAGAATATCCTACTGTTTATAATAGACATGTAGTTTAACATATGTTACACTGTGAAACCACATTCTGGTAGTCATCTGCTAAGATGGCTCCCAACAGTCTCTACCTTCTGGTCTTCACAGTCCTGTGACGCTGCCTCCTACATTCCAGGCTTGGCTTGTGTGGCCAACAGCACATGGCAGGTGTGTCACTTACTCATGGTTATGAAAGATACTGCCTCAGCTTTTGTCTTTGACTCTATCACCCATTGCCATATCTTGAGCATGCGTCCCATACATGGTGAGGATCTGAAGCCACCTGACAACAGCCTTGTGAGTGTGTCTAGTTCAGATATTCCAGTCATCTCACTGAGACACTCTTTAGTTCCTAGCTTGACAGAAACTTTATGAGAGACAAAGAGAGAGCATGCAAGAATAATCCAGCACCTACTAGGCTTGGGATAGTCTGAAACTGAGTGAGAAAAATAAATACCATTTTAATCTGAAAATTCTGGTGAAATCTACTATTCAAAAGTATACAATTAATGCCAGTAGGATAACTGATCAGAGTAAATCTTAATAGAAACATGAGTATAATAAAAACTATGAGCTATGAACAATTACATCCAATTTATAATATTTTAAATATCACTGAAATATTACTCTTATAACTTTGTAACACCATGTAATTTACAGAAAAGTATGAACTTCTAAAATGAAATAATATCAAAAGATTATTGTAAAGCCGTAATAGTAACATACAACATCAAAGGGAACATGTTAGGTAGAAAAATGATTATAATCAAGTAATTCATCATAGCACCTTTGAGACAACAAATATTTAAAAGAATTATTTTATTTCAACCACTTGAGTGCCATAAAGAAAGAGAGAGAGAGAAAGGGAGAGAGAAAGAAAGCGTCCATCAACTGGTTCATCAAATGCCTGCGTCATTGAGGGCTGGGCTGAGGCAAAGATGGGAGCCAAAACGCAGTCTCCCATGTTGATGGCAGGAATTCAACTACCTGAGCCAAAGCCTGATGTTTTCCAGGGTATGATTAGAAGGACACTGGAATAGGTGGCAGAGTCTGGATACTCTGACACAAATGAGAGAGTGCAGATTGGTACTTTAACTGTGGGCCAAATACCTGCTCTGAAAACACACATTTTGTAAAGACTTATTTTATCTGTTTAGAAGGCAAAATGACAGGGAGAAAGAATTTTCCATTTGCTGGCTCATTCTCCAAATGTCTACAATGTTGGGGCTGGGCCACACAGAAGACAAAGCCAGGAACCAGAAACTTCACCAAGGTCTCCAAGGCGCAGGTCCTTGGGCCAGCATTCTCTGCTTTCCCAGGCAGGGAGCTGGCAGTCAGAACTCCAACTGGCACTCTGAAACAGGATGTCAGAGTTACAAAAGGGAGCCTTAACCTGCTGTACCCAGATAACAGGCATTTTGTCACTACATTTAAGAATGTTGCAATTCCCTCTCTTTATGTGAAAAATAAAAGTTGGAAATATCTATATTTATAGAGACTTATATATAGACAGAATAAGAACAATTTGGCTAACGACATGCACATATGCATTCACAATTGGCACACAATCACATGCATGTTTATTATTTCTATGAAACATTGGCTTTAGTTATGCCAAGGTGATGATATTTGTTTACACCAGGAGAAGTACTTTCTTTGCTTGCAACAGAACTGTGGTACAGATCAAAGTATTAGTAGATGTTCAGTGGACATGTGGATGTCCCTGAATATTCCAAGAAGACTGTTTCTATGGACAGTGCTTGGAAACACTGACAGTTATTTCCTTGCCTGAGGCTTGGCTTCCGGGACAGTGACCTCAGTCATTGCTTTCCAAGCAGAGGTGATCGAAGCAATGATCTAAGTTCATTATCTGTTTTTTTCAGCCCCCAAAGTAACATTCATCTGGTAAATGAACCACTGCTACCTCAAAAGCTATACACTAATCATGCTCAAATTTTAGTTATGATGGACAGAAACCCTATGGATCACAAACATACTTTTCATTTTATAAATGTGAAAATTAAAGACCAGAGAGGTTAGAAAAGTGTGCCTAAAGTCATTTAGCACCATGCAGACACATCAGAATCTAAACCCAAGTTTCTCTCTATTCAAACTCCATGCTTTTTCCTTAAAACAGGAGACCTTCCTATAATCAACTCTCCCTGAACTGGAATGTATATACTTAACTAACCTAAGAACCCCTGCAGGACAATGTACATGCAACTGATATTAGCTAGATTATTCATTATCTTGTTCTCAACAACACCTGGGAGAGGGTAGCTTGTGTGGAAGAGACAACGGAGAGAGCAGATGAAGGGGGACGCAGGCACAGCCAAGGACAGCAAGAGACAGTTATGGCTCCAGTATGGCTTTATACAGCTTCTTAGCTCTGCTAGAACTCACTGTATGATGTCTGAAGATGACTGGTCATCATTACTTTGTTCAGTAGCCTTTGCAAAAGAAGGTAGAGAAGTAGGTAACAGTTATTAAATAAGATTTTCATCTTAAGCTAATCTAGGTCTTGGTGTCTCAATGGGACTAAGCTCAACAACAGGAAGTAACTCAAGACTAGCACCCAGTTCCTTCGTGAGACTTGAAGGAAACACTGGCAACACTGTTAGATTTTAACATTCTCACTCTTTGACCTTTCTAATCTCTAGGCGATAATTACTAATTCTTAGAACCACACTGCTATTCTGCTATTTCAAAATGGATAAAGGATAGAGCTCTATCTAAATCAAGATCCGCCCTAAATGTCTTTCATGTCACATGTTGGCAAACTACCATAAAATAAGGAGAGGTGGTGCCGCGTGGAAACGTGTATGTAGAGGGCTGGAGGATCTGTTATCTCAGCCCTGCAGTTATTGCTGAGTTTGTCTTCTTTATGAAGCAGCATCTTCAACTGCAACATGAAATAATGATATTCACCGATATTCATCTCTTTCCTACTTTCCTTATGCATCCAGATTAAGGTCAATGAAGAGAACTCATGGGCTTCAAAACACAGGCTTTGGGGTGTATTTTTTGAGTGAAGGAGATTAAGGTACAGTGTCTTTCTACTCCTTTCACAGGAACTATAAGATCTCTGGGCAGCCAAGGCTTTACTGACTTTTTCTCATTTATCTCCTCTCCTCAGATGCTTTTCTGTTTTGCCACAGGAGTTAAACCTAAGGCTACTATTCTATTCTCTAAGAGACAGTGGTTTTGGCTGAGAGGGTTCCAGGCAACAAGACAAACCAACCCTAGACATCTTTTACTTCCTCTTTCTTCTTTGTAATGGCCAGTTGTGCCCTTTTTCTCATATAACACTAGTTATTTCTCATGTTCATCCTTGGGTTAGTAACTGATAGAAAGCTAAGCTTAGGGCCCAGCGCAGTGGCCTAGTGGCTAAAGTCCTCGCCTTGAACGCGCCAGGATCCCATATGGGCACCAGTTCTAAAATCTCAGCAGCTCCGCTTCCCATCCAGCTCCCTGCTTGTGGCCTGGGGAAGCAGTTGAGGATGGCCCAAAGCTTTGGGACCCTGCACCCATGTGGGAGATCCAGAAGAGGTTCCTGGCTCCTGGCTTCGGATCGGCGCACCACCGGCCATTGTGCTTACTTGTGGAGTGAATCATCGGACGGAAGATCTCCCTCTCTGTCTCTCCTCCTCTCTATATATCTGCTTTTGTAATAAAAAAGTAAATTAATTCTTTAAAATAAAAAAAAAAGAAAGCTAAGCTTAGATCAATAAGTTCCCTGTAGGGCCCAGTCTCACTTATTGGCATTTCTCAAAGGCCTGTGAATGCAGAACCCCAGCCAATACTGCATACTGATTTTGCTTCCTTTAAATATGCATTTCATTTTGTGAAAAAGGCATGGCTAGAGACAATACAGAGCTTACCACTACTCAAACACCACTAATAAGTGCCAAACAACATCTGTTTTCTACACTGATAAATGCTTAAATTGTTCAGTGCACAGAAAATACAGCACATAAATATGCTTGGCTATTGGACACCATATAGTGCCTAGATCAAATTTAAATGTGGCTTTTTCCTTCTTTTTATTTTTCTGTTACAATTCCATGGCAGTGGTTTGAACTCTCTAGGAACTAAGCATGGTAACCAACAAACCAGAAGTGATTTGGGAAGTAATTAGTTTAGTGCTAACTGTAACTTGCACACTGAATTCCTAGGTTCTCTTTACAAAAATTTCATCCTCTTCATGTACTATAAAATCCACCTTTGTCTCATTCGGCACTTTTTGCTTAAACCACAAGAAAAAAACATACCATGAAGACACCTTGCTCAGTTTTGTACTGAGTTCATTCTTAAATCCTTCTCAATTCTTTTAACATTGAGATGTTTTTCAGGATTTTTTTCCCCACTAATACTGCCATCTCAAAATTGCAAACTACTAAATATTCTTAATGACCTACTATGTTTAGAGTTTTATGAGAGGTTCTGAACAATGAACAACTCTACAAAGTAGGTAATATTCCCAGATAATATTATAATGATATCTATTCTTAATATTCTTATGATGAGACAATGGAGGTTATGAGAAATACAGGAAACTAGGCAAAGTCAGAGGGTTTGAGAATCTAAAATGTAAATACTGCTTTGGAAAATATTACATGTGAAAGGACAGCAAGTCCTTTCCTTGTCTTCTAAATGCAAACAAAGTATACTCTGCTCCAAGGCTATTCCAAGAGTCTCCTGGAATTTCCCATCATGCTTTCTCATATTGCCAATGTGGATGTGAAAGGAGTTACCCAGAACACAGTGGAAGTATGGCAGACTGCTTTATCCGGGGTAAAATTAACCAGTCCAGCAGCTAGAAAAAGAATTCCTGCTTCACTGACAGCCTAGGAGAGTAAAAACGATCTTAGAGAACTTTAATTCTTCTGTGGATTTTTTGGCAATTACTTAAGGTTCTTTCTTCCCTCATTTGTAAAATACGGGAAATAATTGAATACATCAAATTGCTGTTCTGAGAATCCACGGGGACAAACTTTGTTCAAACATTATCTTATTTAGTTCCCAAGATATTTATTGTCTTTCACCTTACTATTATGTAAATTTTATCATGATGATTAATATTATTAAGTTTTAAGAACACACAAATAGACTTTTCACTAGATAATAACTTTTCATAAATATTAATACTATTAGCCAGGAAGTGGTTTTAGGCAGCAAATATTTAAATACAAAACACGATTCTAATTTTTTGATGTTTCCCTTAAAACTAATTCCATCTTTTCTCCCAAAGGATATCTGATATTAGCATTTAAATCACATAGAATGAAAATGGTGAGGCTTCATTTCTTCTTACTAAGTTTTGTAACCTCCAAGGGGGTTTCTTGGTTTTGCTGATTATTCTGCAACTCCCAGGTTCTTTCCAGATGTGAAGAAAATTGCTTACTTGGTTGAGATGTTTGTACTTACTTGATGAAGTACTTGATTCCATCTGCTGTGTAAGCTTCCTCCCACCCATAAGGTAAGCCTAAAGTGAAAGGACACCAAAAATATACTTAATAAGATGATCACGATAACTACATTTCCTGGACACAAACTTCCTCTATCTTTACAATTGTCTGAGTGTACTTCTTATAAATTTTTTTTTTCAAAAAAAGAGGGAATTAAGATAATTCAGACAAGCTTTCATATTCGGCATTTTTAGATCACAATCAAGTTTTGAACAGTTAACAATCTGCTATCGTTGCAATAACCAGATTATGACTTGTCATTTACATGGGGTGAGCGTTTTTTGTCAGCAGGATTCAAGCAAAAATTTGTGTTGCAGCGGATGGTTTCTGCCTAGAGGCAGAAGGACGGACAAGATGGCCTCTGGTCATCTATTCTGGCTTAGTGTTTCTTTAATTGGCTTCCTTTACAATCCTTCCCTCAGCTCCACAGGGAATCGTACATGAGTGCCAGAACAGCAGGGGTGTGAATGCAGCTTTTAAACCAAGGAAAAATTCCTTATTAAGTTTGAAAGTTTAGCAAAGTGATTTACAATGAGTTATGGCATTTTATTTTGTTAATTAAGAATTTGGTTCACCAAACATATATGGCTGAACAATTTGCTAAACTTAGCTTCTATTTTTATAATGGGGGTTGGAATACTTAACTGTAAAGAGATGTAGAGTGAAGTGGGCAAGCAACATTTGGCTATTTCTGTAAATGAATTACGTTTCTGCTCTCATAAGTGGATAGCCCATGTTCAGGCGACTATGATCTTTTACATTCCAATTCTTACAGAATGTAATGGCTTCCAGCCTCCCCCCACCACTGCACTCCTGAGCACTGATAGGATTTTAATTGACTTTCTGCATCACTCCTTTGACAGGTATAGATACACACACACACAAGGATGGCTTCCAGGTCTCAGGAAGTCAGTTTTACTGGAAGGTAACTGAGTTATAACAACAAATCAGTGATTTCCATTCACTTGGTTATCAGGAAGGTGCAAAAAGAAAGTGCAGAAATGGTAACTACTGGAAACAATCCCTTTTCTCTATCACTGTGCACTTCTTAGAGAAGATTCATTGAGCACTAGATACCTGGTCATTATTTTGTAATAATGAAAACCACAGCAAAAATTTTTCTTTATATTGATTTTCATTCTTTTTTTTAAAGATTTGTTTCTAATAAATAAAAGGCAGAGTTACAGAGAGAAGGAGATGGAGAAAGATCTTCCATCCACTGGATCATTTCCCAAGACACTGCCAACGGCCAGAGTTGAGCTGATCTGAAGCCAGGAGCCAGGAGCTTATTCTGGGTCTCCGCACAGATGCAGGGTCTCAAGGCTTTGGGCCATCCTTGACTGCTTTCCCAGGCCTCAAGCAGGGAGCTAGATGGGAAATGTAGCAGCTGGGATACGAACCTATGCCCCTTTGGGATTCCAGTGCATGGAATGTGAGAATTTAGCCACTGAGCCATTACACCAGGCCTGATTTCTATTAACAATTTACAAATTGCATAAAATAAGACCATGGAGAAAAATTCTGTCATTATTTCCTTCCTATATTAACACAGGCCATCCTAGTTTTGGTTTTCTCAGTGGCTAAAAGCTCCAAGGAGCCCATAAGCGCTTGTGATAACTCAGTATGAGCAAGTGACAAACTTCTGAAAAGCCCAAAGAAGTGATACTGTCTACTCCAGGATCCAACATGTCAGCCAACTTGCACCAGTTCAAGTTGATTTTTCATCTTCTTGCTTTCTGCATCTTTTGTACAGATAACTTCATCATCAACAAACTCTTCACACGCAGAAGAATCTGATAAATGTACATAAGGAATTTCCTTTATGACAAAAACCACCCAGGAATACCAGAATTATGATCAACAAAGTAATGACAGCTAAAGGCTAGGTAGAATGTTATTATAATGTGACTACTATTTTTGCTAAATTTCTGCTAAATTGCTTATTTATCTGGACAGCACATTTAACAGTTCTCCTAATTTAATTCACAGATTATTTTTTAAGTGAAATTGAAAGGAAAGTGTATACTTTCTTATTTTTTTTTATTGGAAAGGTAATTAAAGAGGAAGAGAGGGAGAGAGAGAGAGGCAGAAATAGATCCTCCATTCCACATTCACTCCCCAAATGGCCAGGAAGGCCAGGGCTGGGCCTGAACAGTCTTGAGCTGGTACCCACATGGGAAGCTCGCATTGCAAGTGGTGGCTTAACTCACTGCACAAAACTGGTCCCAAAAAGTTGCTTAGGTGTTAAAGATAGTTTCATTTAATCCATAAGATCATATTAAAATCGACATTGGAATACTACATCTCCTGTACCATCAGAATAAAAACCTTGCCTAGGTTATAATCTTAAAATTTTTAAGACACATGACTACATAATAAACTAGGAAACTAGTTTGTAAACAACTGAGTCAAAATGGTTACTCTATATAATTATAGCTACTTCTATACATTAAATAGCTTGTTTTGATATAAATTCCTTTTTGACAAAATGTCTTTAAAAACTGAACATTTTTCATTCAGTTAATACAATTGGTAAATAACATACTAAGAGACTAAAGTGATAGGTATTGGTCTTACACTGGTTTAATAATATGAAGCACAATTATTGTCAAATTAAGGCATGAAAAACACAAACAGCCAATTCAAACAAAAATAATACTTTTGATTCCACAAGCTTATTTGATTATGATGGACTCAGTTTTCCATTAGTAAAGGATTCCATTTCTTCACGGTAAGTGATCTGATGTGATTATAACATTACATAAATACTGTTCAATAATCATTATTGCTTGAATACTGAAATATTTCCATGTCTCCATATCTTTTTACTTAAAATTATATATCATCACTCTGTTTCCCCTTCTCTTTTCATGCTTCAAAACTGTTACAACTATAACCATCTGAAATGGTTTCTGATTCTAAGTGCTTGCGGGCCTCACATAACATTCTTTCCATCAGAGGTCATCTGCTTTGAATTGTCAGCTTCATGGTAATGATTCCAAACCTGCATGGGTATCTTGCCAAAGTAAGTTTTGAGCACACTCAGTGTAGGATAATGGCTGTCTGCTAAAAATCAAGATATTCAAAACCAAACTCATCATGGTTCCATAAAGTTATCTTTAGCAGTTTTTCAGTTTCTTTAAGTACCATAGATTCTCTTTATCTATCATGCTTAACTCATTATATTTATTTAGCAAATCATTAACTGATCATTTATTATAAATATGTCTTCATTTCTTGGCACTCAATGAAAATAAAATAATAAATAGATGTGGATCCTGACTTTCTGGAACTTTAAAAGTAAGTATAAATGCAGCATTAAAATAGGAACTAGAACGACACAGGGAATGCATGAATACTTTGAAATACTAAAAACTATGAATGAGCAACTCATACAAAAAAGTTTAGATTTCCTAACATATAATGTACTCCTACAGATCAATAAAAGATTAATGACAAAGAACAAAATTGGCAAAACACCAAACATTCAAGACACAAGGAAATACATTTTAAAATGTGCAAATGTGCTTAAGTTTTTCTTTATGATTTACATTTTTAACAATGTCCTATTCATTTCAAATTGGACAATTTATGCACACACACGATCTTTTTTCCCTGGAAACAGAAATAGGAATATTACAGACTGAAGACAAACTTGAACATACCAAAAGCTATGTTGAGCTGGCTGAGTCCTGAGGATAGAACAGGAATACTGAGAAAAAATTCTTCCAGCACCTCCGATATTATAAAAACAAAACTAGTGGTCAACCACTACTGTAAGCATGTGAGGTCTGAGATGAACTTGCGGTAACTACATACTTAACAAAATGCCAATTTAGCTTACTACATGCCACTAGATTAAACCTTTCCTCATCCTGAGCAGTCTGGCAGGAAAGAGACATGTTCGTTTCTTTTGTTTCTGGGTTGTTTTTTTTTTTTTTTCTGATTATATTTATTTGAATGGTAGAGGGGACGAAAGAGGTAGAGATCTCCCATCTGTTGGTTGATTTCTCAAAAGGCAGCAATAGTTAGAGTTGGGACAGGCTGAAGCGAGGGTCCAGGAGCCATGTCTTAGGAGCACCAGAACTTAGACCACTTTTTGGTGCTTCTGCAGGCCACTCGCACTTAGGCCCAACCCCCTAAGTCCACAGGACCAGCTGGGAACAAGTTGTTTCTCCTGGTGTTAAGATTTGTGCTGTGATAGAAGGTCATGGTAAAGTGAAGGGAAAAACCACTGGCAAGAGAAAAACTGAAATATGAAGTGGTGTACAAACGTGGATGGTGGTAGGAGCTGGGATGGGGAGAAGTTAAGAACAAGAACTAAGAACGAAAGTGAGAAAGGCATCAGTTTCAGACAGAGCTCATTAAAGCCAGATGTGTTTTAAAAAAATTGGTAATGTCTTTGTAACCAAAGCACAAATACATACAACTTTTAATCTCTGATGTCCTGAGAAAGAGAAAGGTAGGAAGGGGATGAGTGAGAGAAGAGGAAGGTGAGGAGAGATAACTTCACTGATAAAAGTGAACTTCATCACCAAAGTGGAATTTCTAGCAGATTGAAAGCCAAAATATCTTAATCTGTATGCAATGCTGTCCAATTACCAGCTAAATAACCATAGGAAAATAGCAATACTACGATTTTATCTTTCTCATTTACACAGAGGATAATAGCAGTCCTGCTTGCTACTGGAGAGATCAAGGAACTCACTAGTTAGTACAACTCACTAGTTAGTACAACTCACTAGTTAGTATAACTATGTAATGACATACAGAGGGGTAGCATTGTTATCAATAGCAATGTAAATAACAGCATTTTATTCAGGCTTATGGTTTTACTTTTACAGAGTAATCTGATGGCTTAACATACCAAAAACACCTATACATTATCTACAAAGGAAACTCACTCAGGTATAGGCACATTTTTTTTTTTTACAACCCTTTCTTCAGGATAGGAACTGATATGCTTATTTTTTCTATTTTTATTTTATCATTTCAGTTTTAAAAATAATCTTACTTAGTTGATTAGGGCCAAAGGCTACAGGAAAGTGGGTAATACCACTGTTTCCATCTTAATATCATCACTTTTTCCCCCTGTATCTGGGGTCAGGGGGGAAACAAAGAGAGAAGCCCCACCCAGCCTCCCACCCATCCCAGGTCCCCGATGTGAGGCACGCTCCAAGGGTCCTGCTCAAGCAGTTTTGATAGTTCAGCAGGTCTGAATTGCTGCCAATCTTGTTGAGGAACGGATATACTTCTAATTTTACTCATATAACATTCAGTAAAAGGACAATGAAAACGAGTAGGACACTCTAACCCTCTTGCAGTGGTGTGACAGTGATTACTTAACAATAGGCTTCTGGGGAGAAGAAGTCAGCCCTATCTTACAGAATTTGTTAATTTCCTTAGTGAAAATACCCTAACATGCCAGGTTCAAGCTCAAGCTACCAATATAACCCTGCTGAAAATAGAGGTTGGAGATGTGTAGTGATAGGGCATGTCACAATATCCCCAGATACGGTAGATGTAAGTAACCCCAAGATCAAACATAACAATGAAATGCAGAAAAATAACTAGGAATTTTAGTTGTTTAATTCTTTTTAAATGATTTATTTATTTTTCTATGAAAGGCAGATTTACAGAGAAGGAAAGAGAATCCTTGATCCACCAATTCACTCTCCAAATGGCTGCAAGGGCTGGAGCTGAGCATACCTGAAGCCAGGAGCCAAGAACCTTCTTCCAGTCCTTAACATGAAACTTGAGCCAACTTCCTCGGTCCTCCCATGCCACAGGCAGAGAACTGGATTGGAAGTAAGCAGCCAGGACCACAATCAGTGCCCATATGGGATGCCTATACTGCAAGGGTGAGGATAAAGTTGATGATGCATCACACTAGCCCCTTAACTTCTTTCACTTTACTTCATTTCATTTTTAGTGTAAACGTTGTATTGACTATGCTTTATAATTGCTTCACAATGCTGTCACAGGCCAGAATTAGCCAGATTCAACCTCCTACTATAGCCACTAACTTCTTAGTTAGCTCCCTAATATCTAACAAAAAGTTTTAAAAATTAAAGGATGAGTATAGCTTCTAAAGGTGTAAAGGATTTTTATCTTAAGAAATTGTGCATATATCAAATGTTTACATGGAGCTTTCTCTGTGCTTGCTATTCTTCTAGATATTATATATGTAATTATGAACTCATTTTATCCTCATAGTACCCATTTGAGATAGATATTGTCACTAACCTCATTTTACAGAAAGGAAAAGGTAAAGAAATTTAACTTGTTTATGTTACACTGAGAATAAAGAACATGGTCATGATTTGAATGCAAGCAAATTGGACACTAGAGTCTATGCTTTCAAAACAATAATTTACTCTTTGAAGGAGTTATATCTGAAAAGAGAGAGAGAGAGAGAGAAAGATTTTTCATTTACTGGTTCATCTAGTTATTCCCTAGTTGGCTGCAACAGCCAGGATTGGGCCAGGCTGAAACCAGGAGCTTCTTCCACATCTCCCATGTGGGGAGCAGGGGTCTAAGCACTTGAGCCGTCTGCTGCTGCTACTGGCAGGGAGCTGGATCAGAAGCAGAGGAGCCAGGATACGAACCAATGCTTTTATGGGATGCCAGCATTGGAGACAGTAGCTTTACTTGCTATATATCAGCATGGAGCTTGAATTTGTGCTTTTTAAAAAACTTAATATTTATTTATTTTCATATGTTTGAAAGGCTGAGCAAGAGTGAAAGCGAGAGATAAATTCTACCTACTGGTTAATTCCTCGAATATCTTAAAGGTGGGATGGCCAAGGTCAGAGCCAGCAGTCCAAAACTTCGTGAGGGTGATTCATGTGGGTGACAGGGGCCCAAGCTCCCTAGCCATCATCTGTTTCTAGGATGCATTAGCAGGAAGCTATATTGGAACTGGAGAAGCTGAAACAAAAACTGGCACTTTGATATATGATATAGGCTTTACCCAATATTTCATAAAGCCTGTCCCAAGAACCTATGCTTTTTTTTTAATGTTATTTATGATACAACTGTATAGGTTCTGGATTTATCCTCCCACCCTTCCCAAATCCCCTCTCCCCACTGATTTCCCCCATATTACTTCAATAATAGTCCTTTAAAAACAGTCATTAATCCATCATTTTGCTATTTAAGTGTATCCTGACATTGTAGGTATAGACAATGACAGAAAGTTCAGTATCCTATTGTCAAGATATATTTCATAGTTTCATTGGGAGTCCATCTTTGATTTGGAAGTAGGGATGCATATTGCATTGATTATTTACATATCTGGATATGACAGTCTCTATTATACAGAACCTTTAGGTGACTATATGTACATTCATGTTTATAAGATCTATTGATTTTGTATTTTGTTTGTAGGTTTCCTTATATCTGAGAGAGCAAATGATATTTATCCTTTTGGGATTGGCTTATTTTACTGTGCATAATGGAATCTATGCTTTTAAACAAGTGTGGGCTGCTTCCATTTCCCCAACTGTTGCCAGTGATCAATATTAAAATGACTAAATAATAGTTTTACTTAATGGTTTGAAGAACAGAATAAGATTCCCAACATCTCATTTTGTGCATTATTATCCAGAACAACAGTCTTTTTAAAAGAACTGAAATAATTTCTAGGGTTGAATACAAAGCAGTGTATTTTAGAGACACTACATTAGATTAATGATTGTACAAGTTAATTTGTAGGTCTGAGGTACAGAGCCAATTAAAAAAAAAACTACTAGCTAATTTTCCTATGAAAAATGAATATATTATACTGAGAGATGGCTATGACCTATAAATAATCAAATAATTCAGTATTTCAAATATGAAAACACTTGTAAAGAAATTATAGACTTCATGGTTTGTACTTTAAATCAGACTTGCATAAATGTCATATTAACAGACATGATTTTGGATTTGTGACTTGGTTTTTAAAAACCTGGTTATATATGTCATGATTGTTTGAGGGAACAAGAAACAAATGCCATATGTACATATATAATGCAAAAGATTTTATATTTTTGTGTTTCAAATTCAAAGTTAAAATATTAACATAATTAGAAATGAAATGTCCCCAGTTAGAAGCCACCCATCCGGCAGACTTGAAGCTGTAATATGTTAAAGGGACAACGTAATGCAACCATTCTTAGTGGTTACTTGGTGGTTCATGGTCCTCTTAATCACCACTTTTGGAAATGTAGATACTACATTAGCACTTAATCACTAAGGTAAAAAAACTAGCACTCACTTCTGCTTTTCTCCTCCTCATAAATAAAAAAGCTCAGTATTTTTACAGTTGAAATTTTTTTTTTTTTTACTCCTAGCTAAAAAAGAAAATGGAATCATTTTCTTGACCTCTTTGAGTGCTTCATTACACTGCTAACTCTCCTCTCATGACCCAAACATGATGGCAGTTTTCACAATGCTTGGCACTTTGACTCACTCGTTTAAAGGCAGTACCATATAACAGACTTTATATTGCCCACTGATAAAACACAACATACAAGTAACTGAAGTATTCCCCCCTAGAGTGATCTTTATAACTGTGCATGGTTTCACTGATCATTAATTTCTCCTTGAAATGGTTTATTGGCTAAAGATAAAAATTTGCTTTCTCTCAGTGTTCTTTTGTCTCTACCTTGCTTTATTTTCTGGTTTCTTCTCATCTCCCCAACTCTAAACATTTGACTGTTTTAACAGTTTTGCCATTCAACCATATAATCCTTGTTAACTCATTCTTAAAACTCAAGTGCCTGCTACTGATCATCCAGCTCAGCCCAAATCTCGCTTTCCACAGTTTTCTGCATCAAGTGAACAGTTTTCTGCATCAAGCTCAATGCTTCCAATCATTCAGGGCTAAAAGGAAGTACCCTTGACTCCACGTCCAGCCCAACAGTAGATCTCAGGGAATCTGTCTTCTTATTATACACCGATTTTGGTCATTTCTACTTTTATTAAAATAGCCCATGTCTTTTTGGAATTATAGAATTGTACCTGCTATCACTGCTCCAGCCTATTCTCAAACTAGAATCCAGAATAGCTAAGCAAAAAGATCATATTTTTCAATACAATTTGCTTCTCTCATTCCTCAACGAGGGTGACTTAATTGTCTAAATTTCGTATTTTTGTGCTGCTGTGCTACGCCAATACTGGCCTCCTTACTCAAAGGACTCTTGCCTCACAGAGCCTGTGAAAATTACTTGTGTCTCTGTGAGTCAAGTGACCCCTTCAACATCCAAGGCTCTCTCCATCACTTCCTTCTGGGGTCTCCTCAGATTTCATCTGCCAGTGATGGCTTCCTTGGTTGCTCAATGTGAAATATCAAGGTTCGTGCCTCTCCAACTGCTGGTACTCACTATCCTGCTTTCTTTTTTTTTTTTATCTTTTCCCTCAGTAGGATGCAAAATCTCTGAGAACAGGTACCTTTTTTTTGTTCATTGCTCCCTTGCCAGCACTCCTGTAGCATGTTGTGGGTTCATAATTGCTACTTGCTGAATTAAGGAATCAATGCTCACAGCAATAAATATTACAGTAACACAAACACCTGCCATTTAGTAATACAAAAATGAAAAGGGTGATCTTTAGAAAAATACGCTGAAAGGATATTTGATTAAGAAGAGAAAGTAGAATTGCAAAACGATATACATAAATATCTGGATTGTTTTCCTATAAGTTGATATTCTTTTCTTTTGGGTGCTGGCTGGCTCCCACTGCACCCTTGGAGGCAGCAGAGGACTCAAACACCTGAGTCCCTATCAGCTATTTGAGAGACCTGGACTGAGTTGTTATGGGCATTTGGGGAGTGAACTGGTGGACGGCAGAGCTGTCACGTGTGCACATCATTTGTTTCTTGTTCCAATTTTACCAAATGTGCTGCTGAAGTGAACATTCTATTTCTCAAAGCAATCAATCAAGGGATCAAACCTCCAGACTCCACTTGTCAGTCTGAGTTGGAAGCTTATCCAAGCTAACCCTGGAGAGATGGTCAAATTTCCCCTTACATTTGTCCTACATAGTCACCTCACGACTAATCTTGACAGCATCTCTGGCTCTTTATCCACCCAGACTCTGCATCTCCCAGAAATTTCAATTAATATTTTTCCTACTCAATAAGTATGTTTACTATCCAAGGCCTGACAGAACAATAACCAGATTCAGAAGAGTGCTTCACACACAGGAGGCACTTAAGAAATACGTGATAGCTGACTGCAGCAACTGGCCACCCAAGATGATGGATGGCTCAGTGAATGTTGCACATATTTTACATTTTGTTACTGTTAGAACGACTTTATACTCAGCAGGGGAACTTGTTCACAAATATTTGTACAACTGTTATTTGTGTATTTTGACAATAGGGTAGTAGAAGATGTTTATCCATACAATTGTAGAATACTGTCACAGATTAAATCAAGATCATTGATATTTTTTTCCTTCCCTGTGAATAAATAACTGTAAGCACCAGTTGTCTTTAATTGTATGGCAATTTGTTACCAACAACTTTGCCTTAAATAGAAAGGTTTAACCTCTGATCTCTCAATGCTTTCACAGTATCCTTCGGTAAAATTTGAAAGACAATCATAAAAACACAATTTCCTGTAGGAATTTGACTTTCAAAAGATTGATGATGAAATTTTTAAACTAAATTTTAAAAAGATTTGGAGAAAAATCAATAAAAATGTCTTCAAAGATACTGAAGCAATTACTGTCAATGAGTTGTACAGATGCAACATTCATCATATTAAAGAGTTACTTTTTAAATAAGTGTGAGCCGAAGTTGAAAAAGAACATTAGTTCCGACAGTAAACTCCACTATCATTAAAAAAACCTTAACAATCCACAGCATTTAAGACCATTTAAAACTATATCCACAGAAATAATTACCCGAGTTTTCAGTTTTTAAAAACTTTTACTGACATAAAGCACAGAATGCAAATTTTGTGCATTCCAAAAATACAGTTCAAAGAAGATAACACTGCCCTCACTCACCTGCTTCCCCTCATAAAAGTTTTATTCATAGCAGTTCCAAACAGAAAACAACATAAACGTCTATTAAATGATGATATAATTTTTGTTCATTATTTGTTCAGACCAGAAAAATTGCAGGCTGTTAGAAGTTCACCACTCTGTGTTCACACTAAGGTGTGGAGCGGGGATTGGCAAGCAAAGGGTTCATGAAGCAAAATGCAAGGAGGCTGTCAGTCTGAGGCTCGTGGGAATGCAAGGAAAGCACCTGAAATACAGTGCCTCCCGGACAGAAGGGGGCCTGGATGCTTGGGTGTTCCAGTCCCAGCCCTTGCCATAAGTCCAAAAGTGGAAAAAATGGGAAACTTACTGTGTGGAAGCCTTCTCCAAGTTTTTACTAATCTCTGGAATCTGTCCTTATTCATTCTCCAGAGGTTGCTTTTCGTATTTTGTCCAGGGTTTGTAATCACTTGGTTTCCGCAAGAAGGTTAGTCTGTGAGGAATTCATTCAGTCACACTGGAAGTGACACTCTTACAGGCAAAGACATTACAGTGGAAAGAGATTTTAACTATTCTCTCTTCGACTGCTTCATGTCATAAATGATTTCAAAAGCGGTTAGAGAGCTTTGTTACAGAATTACAGGGAGAGAGAATAATCTAACCTGTGCTCATCATTCACAGTGCCACTCCACAAAAATGCCCTGTGCAAATTATTGCACTAAGACTTCTCTTCAAATGTAAATAAATTGCACAGTAACTTTCAATTATTAAATACTGCTTACTTAACAGTTTGCTATTTTGGATAGAATGTTTATGTCCTTCCTCAAATCCAAATGTTGAATCCCTACCTCTGACTATGGCTGCAGCTATAGATGGATATGTTCTCTGTGGAAGTTATTAACTTTAAATTGAGCCATTAATGATAGGGTCTGGATCCTGCAGGACTAGAGATCATACAGAAGAGATATGAGAGAGCATTATCTCCCTTACCTTTTTCTCCCAGATCCTCAGATTTTTTTTAAAAAAGTAAGTTCAATCTAAGGAAAGGTAATTTTTCCACAGTTCTGTCCTCTAAAAGACACCATGTCTCACCGACAGTCACAGTCCAGAAGTGAAGCATCACAGGCTAGAATGCCAGGGCCAAATGGAAAGGCATCATGAACACTTCCATTGGTTGATCTTATTTAGCACTGCAAGCCTGAAAATGCATAGTGAAAAGGGTGCTGTCCTAGAGAGACACTTTTGATGATCCCTCCCATTACAATTTTTATAAATTAAATCGAGTATAATCTAAATTCGCTGCTTTCTTTCTTTTTAAAGATTTATTTTATTTTTATTGGAAAGACAGATTTCTTTTATTTTTATTGGAGAGACAGAGCGGAAGATCTTCTGTCCGATGGTTCACTCCCCAAGTGAGCGCAACGGCCGATGCTATGCCGATCGGAGGCCAGGAGCCTCTTCCGGATCTCCCACGCAGGTGCAGGGTCCCAAAGCTTTGGGCCGTCCTCGACTGCTTTCCCAGGCCACAAACAGGGAGCTGGATGGGAAGTGGGGCTGCCGGGATTAGAACCGGCACCCATATGGGATTCCCTGGGCGTGCAAGGTGAGGACCTTTAACCACTTGCGCCACCGCGCCTCCCGCTGGTTTCTATTAATGATCAAAGTAGCTATATGGAATAAGGCAGCCATTTTGGAAAAAGTAAACATAAAATGTTTCATCTCTCAACATTTTTCTTTTTCCAACACAGGCCATCCTCCTTCATTCATCCCTGCATTGGCACAGATTACAGGAATTACTCTTTCTTTAACTGCGTTGTGAAGTTCTGCTCATCACCAAAGGACCAGCTTCAAGGATACCTCCTCTGTTCAGCCTCTCTTAATTCTCTGTGCAGAATTAATCCTCCCTCTTCAATGGTAGTTTTGTGTTTTGTACCAGCTTCTATTACAGTATTTAACACCTAAGCACAGAAAACAGTTCCTTGTGGACAATGATCATGTCTTCTTTTTTCTTCTATTACTTTGTGGTACACGACTAGGTTTTCGTACATTATAAACATTTAATAATGGCTTGCAGAATATCCATAACTTAAGAAGTAAGACTTCAGATGCTTTCCTCAAAGCAGTGCTTTCTAGAATGGTTTATAAAAATGTGGTTTATATTCTGGTATGATTTTAGATGAAAGTGATGGAAAGATCCTACTTGCCAGGCAAATAAAGAAATGTTTATATTTAAGGATCTGGAAGTTGTTCCACAATAACACTCAAGTTTCAGGTTCTTCCAACTTTCTACTCTGGAATCCTCCTGGAAGCATTGCCTTATCCTTATACTTCTCTATTTGTGGTTGCAAGATTTCCCTGAAAGGTGCAGGCATTGTATGCATACCACACAAAGAACAAAATAGAAATGATCTCAGTTTCATTTGTCCTTACCTAGTTTGTTGAGAAGTTTCTAAGCAGACTTTCTTTCGTACCTCAGGGGAGACAGGTGTGGCTCTAGAGACACTGAGAAAGCCAATGATCTGACTTAATAATTTCTAATGTAACAGATTTGTCAATGTGCTGTTAAATTGGGATACTTTTCCTTTATCTCTCATTCATTCCAATCTCCCTGTGGTTTCATCTCTGCCATTCAGAATTCCCCAGAGCCAAATCTTAATGGTCTCATTCCCCATAAATGTTTTTATCATTATTCTTATGAGTTATTAACAATTTATACCATTCATAAACTACTTAACATCTTAAACTTTCCAATGTAATAATATATAATTGTTTTGCTCTCCTTTTCCCGTAGATGGTTCATTTCTTAAAGGTACTGAATGTTCCTCAGATGTTCAGGTTCAAAATAACTGTTTTCTGAATTGAATGCTGAATTAGTTTTCTTTAATTTGCATAATTAAAATCAGTGTGGGAAGAAGAAAGTAGAGGGGAAGATGGAAGGCCACTGGTAGTCTACAGGGATGGTATAAAGACTAGCAAAACAGCATCTCCAGTATGGGTTGAAAAAGGCACTCCTTGATGTGTAAAGGCAAGACCCTGCTTCTCTGAGCTTAGGTAACTACTCTGAGGGCATCACGCTTGCAGGGTGATGTTCTTTACAGGAAAAATTTTAAAAAAACACTCCTTCCTTTAGGAAGCAGAGTCCTACAGACAACATCCAACTGAGCGAACATAGCAAAGGATCCACTTCAGTTTTCAGTATACGTCCTTGAGTTTTGTTTATTGTAAAATATGCTTCATGCTTTATAACAGACACGTATGCACAGAATGACCTTCAAGCTATTTGCATCCTCTAATATCTATAAATCCTTTCTGACCTTTATAGACTTTTAAAAAACAGTGATGAAAAACTAAGAACTTTCCATTTTTACATTGGTCTAATTTTGCAACAATCTTGCTCATAATTGAACCAAAATTTGCCTTCATGTGTGATGACCTGACACTTAAGTTCTGATGCTATCAGTGATAATCATGCGTCAGTACTGTAAACAGTACTCTCTACTTGCAGGGAGTTGCCTCCTAAGCAATTATTTTAGGACAATCACCAAACTACCAAAACACACATGCTTTAAAAATGGTAAGTTTTGCTTGGTTTCCAAATTATTTTATTTGCCTACTTCTGACCATTTTTTTTTTCAGTCTAATTTCTTCTTTCCTTACAGACCTCTACATATTTGTAGTACTCGGTGTTTGATCCTTTTCTTTTCTCAACTTAAACTTTCATACTTGCTGATCTTACCACTTTCCTATCTTTAAGAACCACATACATATGGAAGATTCTTAAGTTTATTTCTCTAGACTGGTCCTTTCTTCTGACTCTACACAGGCAAAAGGCACTTTTAATAACACTTCCACTAGCATGTTTCATAGGCAACCTACACTTAATTTTTTTTTCAAAATTAAGTTTTGATTTACTTCTTAAAAGCTGTTCCTCCTGCATTCTTCTTCTCACTATGTGAACTTATCCTTGCTTCATTTTATTACCAAGTACATGTTTCTAGGAAGAACATGTTTTATTATTCCATTAAATATATAGTGTCTGGCAAGAAGCTATTCAATCTTTGTTGAAGAAAGGAAGAAGTAGAAGTGATGCAGAGTATGGATCCTAGAGAAAAAGCTTTTATAGTAACTGTGTCATATTGGCCATATAAACATCTCTACTCTTGCAGACAGCTCCAGATGTCAGTATTTTACTTGTAAAAGACAGGCCTGATGTTATTTATAGAGAGCTGAAACTACAATTCTCTTTTCTTACTCAAAGTGCTGTAAGTCGGATACAAGTATGCGTCTTTAAGATATATAATTCCTATATTAGTGCTGTGCCATTTAGTTAAAGTCAAATTGTTGCGTATCCTTGACCCTGTGATATGTTTTCAGTGAAATAGCATGGAATTGATTCAGTTTATTTACAGAAACATTATGGCATATTATAGTAGAGTAACAGTATAGTATAACAGAATGGTACCCAAGACCTTTGGCCATCATCAAAATTGGAATAGCTACAGACAGAAAATTTCACAGGAATGCTGAGCCAAGAGCAAAGACTGAAATTTGTCATATCATTCACTTTTCAAAAATAGAACTGGGCAGCTGTTTACTTTCCAGAATATGAGTACTCACTGAAGAAATTCAACTCTACAGCAGGTTGTGAGAGTAGGAAAGACTTTTAAAGAGACAGAGATAAGCATAATATCAGAGTCACAGTTTCTGCCTACCAGGGATACCAAGATGATATCAGGTATAGAATTAAGAAATATATATATATATATATATATATATATATAACTGCATTATAATAAAAAAAGAGTTAGTCCTCTTTCAATATTTTACCACTGTGAAGTTTCTCTAGAAAGACTCTTGGTTGCACTTAGTTTACTACTTCATCAGCAGCATAAGAGCACTGTACACCTGCTTTCCATGAACACAAGGCTTGCATAAACCCTTGATGCAGACAGTCTCTTTGTAGCACTCATCTTTCACTGGAAGTCGGAGTACCAAGAGAACACAGTGGTTTTCTATAGGAAACACTACAGCAGTTTGAAACTTAGGTCACAGGACAGAACAATGTCGTAACAGAGGCAATGAAGCCTTCTGCCATTTGCCTGCCACTCCAGTTAGAAACAGTTTCTAAAAAAAAAAAAAGCCAAAAATCATCTACTTCATTATTATACTTGGATAACTAATTTAACAATTACTTACAATCTTTTTTTTAAAATGTCTTTACAAACTTAACATGTTATAGGAGGAAATTAACTGTGTATGAGATAGAGAGCCAGATTAAGAAAAAAATCATGTATCTGTGACATCCTTTAGCTGGAAATCTCAAATGCATTTGAAATACTGATTTAGTTTCTGTAGCATCTATAGATAGTGGCGGAAGTAAGAAAGGGAAACTTGGGGAAATCCTAGTCTCTACAAAGTTGTACCATAAAATTCAAATTCAAAACAAAAAGTTAACAAAAAAAAAAAAAAAGAAGAAGGAGAAACTTGGTATGTCACATGGGCAATCAGCAACCAAAGAGGAAAGGGGGCATCCTAAGCAACAGAGCTGCTGATGTCTTGCCATGTAACTACTGGCATTCATGTTACTTCTGAATGTGGTATTACAGATGACACTTATATGTGTGGTATGGTTTAGGAACTAATGATCTTCAGATTTAAAAGCAACATCAACAAAATATTTTGACAATAAAATGCTTTCACTATATTTGCAATATCAAATATACTAAGAAATGCTTTGAGTACATTTATGCAAAGGCTATTGGGATATGACATAAATATGACTTGGCTTGTCAAATCATATGTGCGTTTGCACTTCAAAGCCTTATGTTGATATTACAGAGAAGGTGGCAAGTTAATCCAATTGTGATGCCCGAAGCTGGGTCTTTGGGAATGACTGGATTGGACTGGGATGCTAAGGTGGAACTCATGACCAAATGACTACTTGGTAAGCAAAATCTCTACCTCTCTGCTTCATGGTTTGCAACAAGATCCTCCCTCCACATGTTCCACTGCTCTTAGCAGATGCCAGACCACTGGGGCTGCTCAATCCTAGACAGACTCTGAACCTCCAAAACTGAAGTCAAAACAAATCTTCCTAAGTAGTTTCTCTCACATGGCTTAGCAGTAGTAACCAAAAGTTGACTTACACACATCTTCTGAAAGCTTTTAAAAACATTTGTAAATCTGTATACTTAACTTTATAATCTCAATATGTCCATGACATATAAGCAGCTCAGATATTTTAACTGAAATATAACTGATCAAATAAGGCAACATTTTCTGGAATTTTGTCTGTGTACTTACATTTAGTTACCACAATTGATGCAGAAAAATAATTAAACTAAACCAAAACTTTCATGAACAATTCAGGAAAGAATTGAATAAAAAGTTCTATTCTGCCATTTCCCACTATGATTAACCCTAGCATTTGAGCCATGTCTGTTTAAACACATATAGCTTAAATCTGATTCAAACTGTTCATTTAATTAATAAACCTAGGTACTGAGGATGACATATATTTACTCTAACCAGTCTTCTTATTTGTTAGAGCTGCCTAATGGAAGAACTGTGCCATGGGATGATTATTTTAAACTGTGACCGAGCTGAAGATTCAGATACAGACTACATAGCTCACTTTGTAATAATTGTGTCATTGCATTTTATTCATTAGGAAATAAGTAATAGTTTTTCTTCCAAAGGCTTAAATGAAAAGGTACTAAGAAAAACTCACAAAATCTATGAGTAAAATGTGTAATTCGACTTGGGAAGGTGGCACATGATTAGTGATATTAGGAAACTGTAAGATGATGAACTGAGGCAAGATGCCTTTCAAATGCAAGCTTTCTCTTAATCAACTCTGAAGAAATGAAAACAAAGGATCATATAACTTATTAGGTTAGAAAGCTATGTTCTATAAGTGACACATTTTTTTCTTATTTTTGGGTCACCAAAAAGAGCTAAGGGCTTTAAAACTATGTTAAGTGTTACACTTTTGGCTTTAAAAAGAGTCAATGTGTTTCCTAAGGAAGTCTTTAGAGGTTGATTTACTGCAAGTTACTTAGAAAAACCTGTAGAAGTCTGTTTCCTTAAGTTAATGTCAATTCACCATCTACCCAAGAAAAATAGTATCAATGTCCTATTTATAAAAACTCTTCAACACAAAGCATATCAGTGTATCTCACAGAACCTTGTCAGTACCTTATCAATGAACAGAAACCTACCTTCAGACGACTGCTGTTACAGTATTCAGAGGAGCAAAGATATTTCCAATAAAGGCTAAATTTAACAAAAATCCCTGATCACAAAGAATGGAGGTCACAGGCATTGTAATAATTTTTTCTCTTAGCACTATGAATAACTGGAAAGGTGCCAAAATACTTCAAATCAACAGCAGCTCTTGCAAATATGGGAACTACGATTGTCTCACCCAAACGGCCAATTATGTTTTATGGGAAGAACTCAGATCTTGCTTTTATCATTGATTGTAAGAAGTATTAAATTTGTTGTGGTCATTTCTGTGTTAATGTTTATTGACTGGCTATTTCAAACAAAAGACTAACAATGCTAGGTGGGAAGTTAGTGATCAGTCCATGTGCATGAGAGAGACTTCAGAAAAATAAAGCACCTTCAAAGCAGCTCAGTATTTTACACTACAAAGGCCTTCCCACCTCTCAATAACTTCAAAAGTGGTGCCAGCTTTTCCCCAAAGATGTTCCCTAGGGAAACCCCCTCTACCCACCTCCACGTGGGCTACCCAGTCTGATAATACTGGGCAAATGAAACCTTGGGAGGAATACCACCTATTTCATGTGCAGCAAACCCTTTGTCAAGGCAAAGGGAGAATGAGGAAGGAGAAGGGAGAATGAGGAAGGAGAAACAGAAGACCTGGACCCCAATACCTTAGCGGTCCCCTTAGAATTCCTACAATGAATACAGATCATGCTCTAAGTCTCTCCTGTGACACCTGCCTGGTTTATGATGTCTATTTCAGTCCATGCCCATAGGCCCCGTTAAGTGTATTATCTGTATTAAACTATGTAACTTTGCTTACATTCATCTGAATACCTGGCCACTCCCTCTTAGACTGCATGTGGAGAGGCACTCATCTATTCTGATGGCTCTCCTATGCCAGTAAACCTTGCTACCTTGTTTACCTTTATTGCTTTGCTTCACTCCTGCATTTCTTTCTTTTTTTTTTAAGGATTATTTATTTTTATGTGAAAGACAGATTTTACAGAGAAATGTGGACAGAGAGGTCCTCCATCTGCTGGTTCATACACTAAATGACCACAAAGACTGAGCTGAGTAGAAGCCAGGAATCAGAACTTCTTTCTGGGTCTCTGACATGGGTACAAGGGCTCAAGGATTCAGGTCCTTCTCTGCTGCCTTTCCAGGCCACAAGCAAGGAGCTGGATTGAAAGTGGATTGAATGGGCACCCATAAGAGATGCCAGTGCTGCAGGTAGAGGACTAGTCTGTGATGGCACCACACGACCCTATCATGCCTGGACTCTTTCATCACCGAAGACAAGGACCTATTCCATTCATCTCTGTTAACAAGACCATTTTCTTAATGTCTGTTTATTTATAGGCACTGTTCTAAAAATAAATGTCAGGGATAGGCATTTCAGTATCGTGGATTGAGCTGCGGCAAGCGATGTCCACAACCCATGTGGGAATGCATGGCCACTCTGGGCTTGTGATATAGCTCCCTGCAATATGCCTAGGAGGCAGGAGATAATGGCCGAGGTATTCCATTGGTCATATTAGTAATGATTTGGATGGAATTCCCAGCTCCAGGCTTTGATACGGTCCTGCCTGGACTGCTGCAGTTAATTGGAGAGTAGTTGGAAAAATCTCCCTCTCACTGTGTGTCTTTCCCTTTCTGTCACTCTGCCTCCCAAAGAAATAAACAAATAGTTAATAAATGTTAAAAGAAACAAACAAAAGAAGAACTGTTTTCCTTTGAATCTTCACTGTTGAAATTGTTCACATTTAGCTTGGTCTTGGGGACATTTCCAGCAACAGAGTCTGCACACAGCACATGCAGTTGCAATGTTCTGCCCTAAGGGACATATTACTGCTAACGACCCATCCAGTCATTTGATTATCATTGTATGGTTAATGATTTTTAGGATAATAACTCTGATAGAGACAATCAAATGCTTTAATTAGTTTATCATTCCTTTTCCTTTTAGAACTGATCCAGGTCACATTTGGCTTTAATGTGAGAGTGCAGTGCAACACAGCTTTGAGTCTAACAAAGACAAGAGGAAAGTAGAGTTCCTAACTGGGTTGTTCAGTTCCTCAGGTCAGTTCAGTTTCCAGGAGTAAAAATGGTTCCTAATCTGAATCATATTTCTTATAGTTATTTAAGCAGTTTAACAATTGTTCAAAAAAAAATCAAGAACAAAAACAGAACCAGAAATGCCTGTGTATCAGCACTGTTGTAAATATAGTTTTTAAGACTTAATTTTATATCTTTATTAAATCAATGACTAAGAATATAATGCTACTATAATATTAATGATTTGCATTTACTTTAAAATTTTTGCATGTGAGTGAAATGGTCATTTTTCCATTTAGCTATTGTTATAGCTATTGCCTATATGCCAGTTAAACAGAGATTCTTTGGCTTTTTAGCATTAAGTCTTTTTACTGTAATATAAATTTAGAATGTGTTATCTCAAAAACTAAACAAAGAAGGAAAGGAAGCAAGAAGGGGAGAAGGAGGAGAAAGGGATCATTACATTCTTAGAATTCTATCAATGAATTGTATTGAATCTGTCAAAAAGTAATTCAAAATTTTTTAAAAGTTTAAAAGAAAAAAGAATTTCCTTTGAGCTAGTTTTGCACCATTGACAGTAGTAGTGGTCTGCCATTGCAAAGTGATTTTATGAATCTAAAACACGTCATAATCAGGGAAGCCAAAAAAAAATGTTCAAGATAAATGTTAAAACTACAAAACATCTTGGGAATGACAGATAAAAATAAGAGATGAAGAGCCCTCCAAATGAGAGCCAGTCAGACAATAAACAGAAGGAATAAAATTGGAAAGGTAGAAGAAAAGATGGGATCGACTCTGTTTGGTATGTTGGATATTAGTGCAAATAAATTTTAAAAAGATTCTTTCATTCTTCTTCTTACAAATGAGAGCACTGAGGCACAGGGCAGCTAGAAAACAGCCCCAAATCACATTGCTTTTCTTGAGCCTGAGTTGTCCTTGGTATACTTCTCCCACTGTAGAACCAACAGCAACAACAATCACAACAAAATGTACCACATTAGCATGTTGAAAAAAGTAGGAAAAAAGCGCTGAAAGCAAGTAGCACAAAGCATAAACAATGGCTTCCTTTGGGTGCATTACGAGCAGTTTTTTCCTGCTTATTCATTCTTTTTCACCCCTTTCAAAATAAAACTCAACAGTTTTTCTTTTCACCAGTGGAAGATAAAATAACAATATTGCTGGCTTAATCATTTTTCTCTTTTTAAAGTACTTTTCATTAAAAAATTAGTCATTTTATTCGAAAGGCAGGGAAATAGAAACAAATGTCTTACACCTGTAGGATCACTCTCAAGTGCATATAAAGGCCAGTGTTAGGTCAGGAACAGAGCACAAACTGTCTGGGTCTCCAACGTAAGTGGCAAGGATCCAAGGAATTGAGCCAGCAATGCTGCCTCCTAGGTACAATCAGCAAATTACTGGATCTGAAGAAGAACACGGACTTGAACTGGGAACTCCAAAAACAGAGAGTGGGTGTCCCAAGCTGCACCTTAACAAGCTATACCAAAACACTCCCTCTGTCACTACTTCTGAATATGGGAAAATTATGAACACTGTTAAATGACAATTTAGTGACAGTTGTCAAAGTACATCTCAAAAGTCACAGGCATAGGAAGGAATTTGTTCAAACTTTTAACATATGCAGTAGAATGAATCAGCACATACAGTTGAATTTTCTTTACTGCTGAAGTGTTTTGCACCTATCTAAGAGGTACAATATGATGTTCTGATAAATGGATAAACAGTGAAATGATGAATGCATACAGGCAAATGAACATATTCTTCACCTTTCATGTTTATACAACCTTCTATCTTTTTGGTGTGTGTGTGTGTGTGTGTGTGTGTGTTTGTGTGTGTGTGTGTGTGTGTTGGGTAAGAGCACTTCAAATATAGTATTAGCAAATTTTTACCATGTAATATCCTGTACCTTTTTCTTATTCCTATACATTCTTAATTACACTTACATAACTTGTATGAAAGAACCAAGAGGATGGATATTGAAATGCATTGTGAATTATACAAGAAAAAATTACACTGATGGTAAAAATAGTGTTAGAGAAAAATGTATTCCTACCCTCATTAATGCACGGAAAAGCATCTCTTACGGGTCATAAATGTTTACAGTCACAGCCAGTGCCTTCTTCACAAGCATTCATCTTCTGGTTATCAGCATTTCACAATGCCTATCATTCTCAAAATTCTCTTCGCCCTGGGATGCCCCCACTTCTCCAATAATTTACTCTTTATTTACATTGCCTATCTGTCTCCTCTTCCTTTCCTGGGCTGACCTGACCTGAAGGACTTTTCTTTTTCATCCTGTTAAATCCTTTTTTTTTTTTTAACATTAAGAAGTAATCATCAAATCTAAATTAACAAAATCCCGAAATCTCCCAATGAAGCTTCCTAAAGCACAGGTTTGGTCACATTTTTTTTTTTCAATTCCAAAGGTCATCAGAGCTTATTGCCTATTACCTTCCCCCCCAAAAAAATCCCAAAATAAAAACAAACAAAAAACCTCCAAAATATTTGCCAGGTGTTTAAGGCAGCCGTTGATCAGACTTACTTTCTAGCGCTTCCTGGTAGGAAGCTGTAGGCCAGGGCTTGGAAAACTATTGCCCATGGAGCAAATCCGGCCTCCCACAGGTTCTTACAAGTTTTTTAATTACAGTCACATCCACTGTTTGTAAAACTGAGTGCTAATCATGTTACATATTCTGACACATGTCCATCACTTCAGTTTTTAGTTTCGTCACAGTATTAGTGCTATTCCTTCCATTTGGAATGCAGTTTCTTGAATTCCTCCTGCTACCTGTTAAGTGTTCATCCAATCTATGCTTCAAAATCCATCACCTCCATGATTTCTCTTAGCATTCTGTGATACAGGTAGAATACAACCTTGTCCAAATTCTTATCTCAGGTACCCATGACTGGATATGTTACATGGTAAGAGAGAATTGAGGTGGCCAGTAGAATGAGGGTGGTGTCAGCTGACCTTAAAACAGATTATCGATGTTGGCCTCAGTATGATTACAAAGCTCCTTGAAAAAGTCAGTGTTTGAGTGATACGGTATAAAAAAAAAGGATTGACTTGCTGCTATTGCTTTACAAGAAGTAAAGGAAGGCGCCGGAAGAGTGTTTGGGCCCCTGCTGGCCATGTGGGAGACTCAGGAGCTTTAGCACAGTTCTGGTCTCAGCCACTGTGGCCATCTGGGGAATGAATCAACAGATGAAAGACTGTCTCTCACTATGCCTCTCATTCTATGTAACTTTCAAATATATACATACATCTTTTTTTTTTTTTAAGATGGAAAGTCAACAAGTCAAAGAATGTGGTTAGATTCAAGAACGTAGAAAAGGCAACAGAACATATTCTTTTCCAAAGCTTCCAAAAGAGAATGCAGCTTTGATGATCCCTAGATTTAACTCAGGAAGATGTATTTTGAATTTCAGACTTCAAGAATTACTCAGTTTCCTGTAGCCCTTGACCCTTGTGCCCTAATCAACTATGTAAAGATGATCAAAATAAAATAATTTTAAAAAGTACAAAAAATTTTTGCAAGGCAGATTTACAGAGAGAAGGAAACACACACACACACACCCCTTCCATTTGCTGGTTCACTCCTCAAATGACTACAACAGTTAGAGCTGAGCTGATCAAGACCTAGGAGTCAGGAGATTCTTTCAGGTCTCCCACATGGCTGCAAGAACCAAGGACTTGGGCCATGATTCCCTGCCTTCCTAGGCCATAAGCAGGGACTGGATGGCAAGTGGAGCAGCCGGGACACAAATCAGTGCCCTTATGGGATGCTGGTGCTTGAAGGTTGAGGATTACCCTGTTGAGTGACCCTGCTAGCCCAACAACTCTATTATTGTAAGATACTAAATTTCTGGTAATCTTTATCTCAGCAATGGGAAACTAAGACACCATTTAGCCTTAGACTCCATAAATACTATATAAAAACCATCTTGGATCTTACCATGTTGAGTTTTTATCAAAGCCACAAGCAACTTCTTATTCTTTCTATAGCTCCAGGTCAGAGTATATATCTGCTTCATCTTTATGCCCTCATGTTAAAGTGGTTTATATATGTAAAAAAAATCAAGATTAATATTAATAAATGATTTTTGAAAATTTATAATGCATGAGTGCATGAACACTTCACGCACTTCAAGAATTCTTCAGAAAAGAAGAACTAAAATATAAGTTTAGGGACTGGCATTTGGCACAGAAGTTAGGATGTTGCTTGGGATACACACATCCCATTCTGGGTTTCTGTCACAGTTCTGCCTCTAACTCTAGCTTCCTACTAATGTACATTCTGGGAGGTAGCAGATGATGGCTCAGGTAGTTGGTTCCTGCCACTGACACAGGAGATCCGGTTTAAGTTCCCAGCTCGTGGCTTCATACTATTTCAGCCCTGGGTATACTGGACTTTTGGAATGGGAACCAGCAAACAGAAGATCTCTTTTTCTACCCGTCAAATAAATGCAAATAAAAAAAATTTAAAGGGTTGATATTTAGCTCAGCTGTCAAGCTGCTGCTTGGAACACCAACCTTAATACTGGAGAGCCTGGATTCAAGCCCAGCCTCCCCCTCCTGCCAGGCAATAGGTGATAGCTCAGGTGGCTGGGTCCCTTGACTGAGTTACCAGATCTCGGAACAACCCAGACAGTCTCATCCCTGTTGTGGCTGGCATCTGGGCAATGAACTGGTGGAAGTACTTCTCTGTCTCTTTATTTCTCTTCCTCTGCCTCTTAAATACCCATTTTGAAATTTAATAAGTTTGTCTTGGTGCAAAATTTTAAAATCCAAGCATAATTTTTTAATTTTCATTTTCTATGGTCTTTTTGACATACTCACATACACAACAGTCAAATAACAAGAATTCTCCACTCTAACTATCCTGAAAAAGCAGAGCTAATTTTAAAATACATATATTTAAAAATACTTGTAAAATCTTAAATAATTAACTTTGCTAGGTTACATGGCCATTTGAGCATTCATTAATCTATTTTTTAAAATAAATGTTTCAAATCTGCTTGTATTAACTTGATTCATATATAATGACACTATGAGTTTAAATATTTTCATTTTCCTTAGTTTTGATTAAACAATACCATGAATGTGAAATAGTAAAATAATATATGCATGAACATATATATCTTGAAATACATATTTTTGAAACTTTTATACTTATTGATTTTGAAAACAGAGCCAAACTTCAGGGACATGCTGTCATTAGTAATGTCCAACATAGAAATTAGGAATGAATTAATACAAGTATTCTAAATATTTCACAAACTGCCAGTAATGAGGTACAATGTAGCAGGCATTCAATATATCAAACAAATAAGTAACAATAAATTTAATTTCCACTAGGGTCTACAAAGAAGGGGGCTGAAAAATAAAATGAATAAAAGACAAAGGTTTTTAAATTATTGTCAGTTACAAAGGTTGCATTTTTATGTGAAGTGTAATTATAGAATACAGGCATAAAAAATAAATCCATTATGCCACCGTAATTTGAAACAAGACAATTAAGTTTTGGCATTTACTAATGCTGAATGTGTCTCAATACAAAACTGAACACAGCTCTGAGGACTGAGAATAAATTAGGGGAATTATGAAATAATTGGTAATCATATTACATTTTTAAAAACCCTATATTTATAAACAGCAATTCATTCAACTATATTTGCACGGTTCATTCATTGGCTTCTTTGTATATAAATAAATATTCTTGCCTTTATGTTCCTTAAAGCACCACAGTAGGGAAAGGCAAATTTTCTTCTTACTGAATTCATGTTGAGATAATTTCATGAAGAATTCACTCATCAATCATTGTGCATCAGTTATTCGTCAAGCACCAGAACAATTAACGGGAATGTTGTACTGAATGAAGACAACCTCTCACAGTGAGGAAGGACAGCTGTTTGCCTCCAAAAGGTTCCTGACATCATTTCTAGTATAATGGTTGCTGGCTGTTTCTGGAAGTTAATATCTTAATTAAACTTGTAAAGGAGGGTGGATTCCTGTAATTCTTCAATTAGAAAGGAATCAAGGTGTTCAGGAATGTGCTTTTAACTCATGAAGAATCTGAACTACATCTCATGAAGAATCAAACTACAACTTATATCTTCTACTCCAATGGGAGAGAATTTTTATGCCAAGGAAAATTGTATTGTTGCTATCATTACAATTGTTATTTTCCATTATGAACATAAAAGGAAATGTCAGGGCCCAATCTAGGGCCTGTGCTCTGTGGCGAGCAGCTGCCATAAGGGCTGGCTAGATCAGCCCCAGGCCCACGTTCTGCTGTGAGCAGTTACCATATGGGCTGGCTGCCGAGGGGTGCAATGGGCCCAGCCTGTGCTCCACAGTGAGCAGCCACCATGTGGGCTGACTGCCCGTGTGGAGTATGCTGGCCCATGCTCATGGGGGCCTGGGTGTGTGGGCCTGTGGGAGGCCTGTGGGATGGTGCTGGTGGGGGTTTGTGGAAACCCAGGTTTCTGTATCCAGGCAGGGTAATTGAGCCCAGGAATCTTCCTACATGCATGGTTCATGGACTGATCAAGGAGAGGGGTAAGGAGATGTGTGGGAGGGAAGACCATTGAAGCAATATTTTGCAGAGGAAGAATGACGTCTGAGGGACTGGCATCAACAAAGCTACCGTACTTGCAGATATGTGAGCGGGTGAGACCAAGTAGTTCGGAGGGTGGAAGCCTCAAGACTTCTATGGGTCAGACTGATGCTCCAGTGCGTAAGGAGAATCTCATCTGGGCTAGTTAGCATGGATCACAGCTGACCACCATTCACCAAGGGCACACCAAAGCTTCTGCTGGGGGCCTGCCAGATAGGGCTAGATCACAGTACCTGCCAGTGAAGAGTCGGAACAGGGGACATACTGTTAGGCTGGGCCATGATACCAAACAACACATGAGAGAACCAGGTTTGGTGCAGATTCTGTGGGAGATATGTGGGCCCACCCCTATGGAACTGCAATATTCACTGGCTCACTTAAGAGCTGGGGGTAGTGATAAGCTGAGTCAGGCATGACTATGGAACTCTCTGACACTCATGGGTACTGGGGTTGGGAACAAGGTGGACAGGTTCAGGTTGCAGCAGCCACAGGTATATCCAAGAATAGGCTATGGGGTGGGCTGGTTCACAACATTCACCAACTCACAAAGGACGAGACAGACAGGGGTGGGCTATGCTAGGTAAGGGCCTAGTACCTGCCACATGTCAGATCTAGGTCTGAGTGGAACTGTCAGGGGAACTTGGGAAACTCCCCTGGCGGGGCCATAGCTCTCATTGATGAGCATGTGATTCAGGCCTGTATGTTGGTCAGGCCTGGGATCACACAAAGCTTCAATCAATTAATTGATATTTTAGTGGTCTTATCTAATGTTTGATTAGGGGAGAACTGAGATCTTTGGTTAGAAGTAGCCCTTAGCTTTCTAATGGTGTTTCTAAACAGCACTTAACTTCCTTGAAGCTAGCAAGGAGTAACAATTCAGCAAAATGGGTCCAGAAGTCTTATGCCATGTCATTATATACATCCTGTCACCTTTGCTGCATTCTATTGATCATAAGCACATCACAGTTACTGAATATTCCAGGGGAGGGTATTACACAGACATGAATGTCAGGAAGCAGGGCTCGTTACCCTCCCTTTATCCTTTTTATTTTTTTTTTAAAAATTTCCAAACAAAATTACAAAGAGGAAGAAAGTTAAAGGGAGACTCTTCTCATTGCCAGTTCTCTCCCCAAATGACCACAATGACTGGGGAGCCCAGTGCTTCCTCCAGGTCTTTAAGATGGATAGATTAGGCCAAGCAGTTGGGCCATCTTCTGCATCCTTGCCAGATCCATTGGCAGGGATTGGAAGTGAAGCAGCCAAGACATGAGTCGGTGCCCATATGGGATACCAGTGAAGTATTCAAAAGCTTAACTTGCTAACCCATAGTGGTGGCCCAAAAATACCTAATCTTTATTATCACTTCAAGTATAGATAACTCTTCTCACCTCTAATTTTTTTTTAAAGTTTGTTGTTCCCTGATGTAATTCTTCTGACACTATTCATTTTTTAAAAAGATTTACCCATTTTTAATTATGTTCCTATAGCTTTTTTTAGATAGGATTTTTATTTTTAATTGGAAAGGCAAATTTACAGAAAGAAGGAGAAACAGAAAGATCTTCCATCCACTAGTTCACTCTCCAACTGGCTGCAACAGCTAGAGATGAGCTGATCTGAAGCCAGGAGCCAGGAGCTTCTTCTGGTTCAACCCTATGTGGGTACAGAGACCCAAGCCTTGAGCTGTCCTCTACTGCTTTCCCAGGCCACAAGCAGGGAGCCAAAAGGGGAAACAGAGCAAGCGGGACATGAACTTATACCCATATTGGATCCTGGTGGCACATTCACCACAAGGATTTAGCAACCGAACTATCATGCTGGGCCCGGACACTATTAAGGGTGGTTAATTCTAAGATCTTTCCTCATCTGCTTTTTGAATATTTGTTTAATATGTAAGTACATCTGAGAGCTTGGTGAAGCTTTTCTTATTTATTTCTACTTTTATTTCTTACTGAGTTTCTAAGTAATTGTATATAACAGAGTTAATCTTTTAGTGCTGCTTATCCCACAAACAACGTTCCCAACCACAATCTCTATATATATGAACAAACTCATTTCATCCAAGATAGTTTAAAATTAAATCAAACCAAACAGAACTGCTTCTATAGAGTTGATGACATATATCCATCCAGATATGTACATAATTAAATAAGTCCCCTGGCTGCTAACAGATGTCAAGATAGCTGAAGTGTTCAGTACCAGCATGGCTTGGCATGCTTTAGTTAATGATCTATTTTGAGAAAGCATCTTCTATATTCTTTTTATGCTGGGGCTGGTTAACGGCCAGTACTGAGATTTTTTTTCCCCTTCATTTTTCATCTGTAATGCTCATTATAGTGCATGACTCTCACTCAGATGTATGATTTTGTACAGAAAATTTTGCTTATGGTCTTACTCCCCCTTCTGTAGCTCTGTTGTTTTGAAAAATGAGTGGCCTTCCGTGTAAGTATTTTAGTCAGAAAGTCTTAGCAGATGGTGTGTAGTGTACATGTAGGGTCTAGATGTGTGACAGAGAAAAGTTAATTCTGTTCTTCTTCCAACTTTTACCAACATCATGACTGAGCCTCGGCTGCTTGCTCGATACGAAACAGACATCCTCAGCATTGGCAGAGCCAGTCTCTCCTTTGAATGCCTGAAGCAGAAGTACTCAACAAATATTTATGAAAAGAACTGACTATTTGACATCTGTTTATATGCACAACACAGTATTTCTTTTTGTTAAATTAATGCATATTATGTTCTGCAAAAATCGTGAATTGAGTAAAACTGTGTACAGTATACTAAAGTGCAGTTTTCTTCAAGAATTTGCTTGACAGAATGACAATCAATGTTAATATTGACAGTCTGGTGAGTAAGAACAGTGCCTCAGTGTTTTAAGTTAATTCCTGAGTATAGGATATGTGACAGTATAGATTAAGTATATGGCTTAAATATCAACACAGTCATTAACTCAATATTGGTTACAATTACAAAATGTGGAGACATCATGAACTCTTACTAGGAGTTGTTTTGGGTGTTGCCCAAATGGTGTCAACACAAACTTAAGGTCTTTGTCCTCAAGAAGCTTATTATTTAGTAAAGGTAGATAATAAACAACTAAACAAACAAACAAACAAACAAAAATACAGTGAAGTGCTGCAAACAGAACTGAGGCATGAAACAGAGATCTTGAGGAGAAGGTAAACATCAGATAAAGGACTTTCTAAAAATTGACATTTAGGTTGAAGAATGTGTGGTGCAATAGTGGACGTCTCAACGTAAACTGTCACCTTTGTTTTTCTTGGAAGAAATATTCCAGTCTCAGGGCCTTTCTACTTGCTGTTCTCACTATCTGGAACATTGTTCCTTTAGTGGAAAGGCTTACTTCCACCTCATAAGTATGAAAAGCTTTTGAAAACCTGGTTTATATGTTTGAGGAAAACTGGTAGCCACTTGGGTCCTATCTCTGAGCAATTTTAGTATTTCATTCACATGTGTGCAGCAAGGCCTCTCTCTCCATACACAATACAGTATGAAATATTGTGGGAGTGGAGGGTTGAAGCTGTTAGTTATACATAAACTTCTTTATTATTTTAACCTTAATATACAGGAAATACTTTTGAGTTGAAAGTGACTTTCCCAAGTAAATTTTCCTGGTATTTTGAGAGTGAAGTGTTATTTTCTAAGTATTCTCACATGTTCTGAGAAGCAGTTTAATATGATAGATCATATTAGTAGACATTCATATTAACAGAAAGTTCATATTAGTAGGAATATTTCATTGCCTTCTACAGTTTCCAACTTTCAAAAAGAAAACAAAAAACAAAACAAAAAGAGAGGGAAAGGGAAAAGCTAGTGTAAAATAATCCTTGTCTCCCCCCCCACAATGACAATGAATGATGGGTGTTACAATGATGGGAGATGATAATGATGATAAATATTGAGTACCAGCAGGTGTGAGCCATGCTCTTCTTAATTAGCTAGCAACTTTAGTTACATTATCATTGATCTTCACACAACAGCACTATTAGTTGGTGATAGCCCCATCTTCATAGACAAAAAAAAAAAAAAAAGCCTGTAGACCGACAAAGGGATGTGAGACCTGGCCAGCCTTTAGACCCACAAAGGGACAAACATATTATGTAGTAGTAAGGCTGGAATATGAATCCTGAAGCATATGATTTCATTATGCTACTTCTGCTTCTCTTAGAGTGAAAATGATTTTATTTATTTTTTTTGGCAGGAGGAGATACAGGTATCATTTAGGGTACAATTACTTTTTATGTAAAACCAAAGGCAAGTCAAAAATATTATTTATCCTGTAATGCTTAGAGATAATGTCATCTTTTTCCATTAAAAAAAATAAAAGCAAAAATGAGGCTGAATAATTCAGTTTTGCTTGTAAAGAATTTTGTCCAAGCAGTATATTTTCTTATTTTCAATATCCTGTTCTAATCTGACTTAATTTCCCATTACCAATTAGGAATTAACATAAAACAACAAGAAACACTAATAACATTGTATGGATCCATGAAGGAATTTCTTGAATTAAATTTTTAGAAATACTAAAGTTTCAGTTCTTCATTCTATATCCTTAGTTTTAAGATCTTTACCTAGGCACATTTATTACTCCATCTGTGTATACTATGATGTAAGCAGTCCAAAACGAAACTTTTAATTCTCAAGTTGAGGTTTCCATGATGTTTACCAATTCTTTTAATTGGTTTTGTAGTGCAGTTAAGTAAAAAAAAAAAAAAAGAAAAAAAAAAAAAAAAAGGCTGCCTTCTGTGACCTCAGCATCCTAACCGGTCATGTGTGTCCTGGCTATTTTACTTCTGATTCAGGTTCCAGCTTTTGGTAAAGAAAAAAGCAGTGGTGTAGAGTTTGTGCCTCTAAAACTGTAAGACTGACAAGATCTTAAGATCTTCTTTTATATCTATAGTATTATTTTAAAGATATTAATTGAACTGCAATGTTAATACTCTGTTGTTGAAGGCAGGGACTGTATTTCTGGAACTAAACTGAAGCCTTTTGTGATGGTGCAGAGGGTTAAGCAGTCACTTGTATCCCATATTGGTGTGCTAGTTTGAGTTCCACCTGCTCTGCTTCCCATCCAGCTCCCTCTTACTGTGCCTGGAAAATCAGATCATGGCTCAAGCTGTGCCCTTGTTACCCATATGGCAAACTTGATTGAGTTCCCTGGTTTCTGGCCTGGAAAGAGACCTAGAACTTAAAGCCTTTTGGAGGAGTGAACTAGCAGATGGAAGATTCTTCTGTCTGTTAGTGTGCCTTTCAAATAAATATATTACCTTAAAAAAAAAAGTTATGCTAGCAGTTACTATTCACATTTCAACACTGTCACGTTTTCTAGGTTGTTAAAATTTGTCCTTAGGTGAACTCTAGAGAACACATATTGTATTAAGCTAAGGCAATGCAATCAGTTTGGATGGAGACATTTTTAGACCTTTTGGGAAAACAGTCCTTACTGTCACCATTTACATTTTGCTTGTCCAGTTATATGCTGAAATACTAGTTATATTTTATGCATTCCATGTGTGGTCAGCTTAACTAAGATAACAAAGTTTCATTTTTTTGGAGAGTGATAATGTACTATACTTTATCATCAATGCCTTCTGCAATGTTAGAAGCAGTCTTTGCATTTATTCAGCCCCTGTGTTGTGAAACAATTTCATACGATAGTCTGCTCACAATGTTGGTTAGTGCTAGAGTATACAGACATTTCCTTAATTAAATCCTAGATACTGAATTTCCTGCAATTCCCCTGACTACTATTTTCCTGTCTTCAGGGAGAAATTAAGCCTTGCTTGTCTAGGCGTGCCTTCATGCCTTAAGGCCACAGGTAATGTGTGAGAAACACTTTCCTGGAAAATATCTTCAATGAAAGTCGATTACATGTGCTGGCTTTGGGATTGATTCACACTTAGCTATTTGTTTGTGAATATTAAACACTGGAAACATGGTAGTTCTTGATTTTTAAGAATGAAAAAACTACAGGTTTGTTTCCTTTGAACAAGCACTAGTGAATTGTTGCTACAGATTGTACAATATTAAATAACTGTGTCAGTTCAATTTTTTCAGGAATTTATTTAATTTCAGGAATTTATTTAATGAAAAAGAAAATATGTGGAAATTAAGACATGCAGCACCAAGGAACATGAAGCAATAGGGAAGCATAGGGAAGACACAAGATGACCAAGTAACTGCTCTGTGCTGCTGGAGTTCAGATGACTTACCGATCCAGTACACACATGAGTATCACTTTCAAGTACTAATATGAATTTCATGTTTCCAAAAAGTTAGGCATACTGACATGCTATTAATCTTTCCCTTTTCAAAATAAATATGTGTATTTTGCCACTCCAAACCTAGCCCAAATTACCATCGTTTCCTGCCTCAAGCCCTGTAATAGCTCTGGTTACTATTAAAATCCATTTTAAACAACTGCATGGATGATAGTTTAAAATGTGGATGATTTCCTCGGATACTTATAAAATCCATATTACTCAATATGGTGTTTGAAGTCCAAGTGATCTCACTATTTCCTATAATTCTACCCTTATCTGTGCTATTCTCCTGCTTGCTCATATCTGTAAGATACAGGCTTTGTTCTATACTTCTCTAACATATTAAGTTTGCTCTTACTTCTTGTCTTCTGTACTGGACCCTCAAAGCTCTTCCCATAAGTATATTTCCTGGGCTCCAATATGGCTTCTCCAGAGAAGATTTTTTTACCCATCACCCTAATGTAGCATGCCCACTTACTCACCTCACCCTGCCAGATTTTCTGTATAATGCTCACTGTGAAGTTGTGCGATTTATTTACTTATTTACTTACTTGCCAATAGCAGCTGTCATAAGGCCTTATGTGTACACTATTATCCAGGTGTGTCTAGGTCAGGGTCAGGGTCAGGGTCTGGGTCAGTGTCATTGCAGATAATAAACAACTCGTGAGGGAATGAAGTAATGAATCTAAATGACTGCCTTAAGTGATGCACTTTCTCATCATATTTTTTTAAAGAAAATAAACTGTACCAAGAATGAATATAGCCATTTTCCTAAACTAAGAGTAATTTTCCCATTTAAAACAAAATCAAATCACCGAACATTCAGTCTGATACACAGCCTTAGAGCAGTGACCTACTTTCAATTTGCAGCAACACAAGAGCATCTGTGAGGTTACCATTTCCTTGATTAGGGGGATAGATATCTGCTTTGAGTAATCATGTCAGAAGAGAATAGGTCTGTGCTGCAAAAATAGGTGAAATTGCCCCACCAAATAACAAAGAACCACATAGTAAGCCACTCCCTGATGTTTAGCAAGCATATCTTTCCAAATTCCAGAAGAAAGGTAAATAAATAGCATGATTACTTTGTGGAAGCAAATATTGTAGTGCTATTCTAAATAGTTTAGCTGAATTTTTTAATATTTATTTTTATTGGAAAGGCAGATTTACAGAAAGAGATACAGAGAAAAAGATCTTCTCTGTCTACTGGTTCAGTCTCCAAGTGCCCACAATGATTCGAGCTGAGACAGGAGACAGGATCCAAAGACAGGAGCCCGGGGCTTCTTCAGGGTCTCCCAAGTGAGTACAGAGTCCCAAGGCCTTGGGCCGTCCTATACTGCTTTCTCAGGCTACAAACCAGGAGCTGGATCAGAAGTGGAGGCAACTGAAACAGCAAATGGCGCCCAAAAGGGATCCTAGTGCACCCAAGCTGAGGATTTAGCCACTGAGCCATTGTGCTGGGCTCTTCAGCTGACTTTTTTTTTTTAAAGTCACATATTTCCTTTGATAAATTCATACTAGTTAATAAAAATAGGCTCTGGGGGAAATGAGAAAAGCAGTGATAATTTGAGGTCTAGAATAAATGGAATGAGAATATTAAATCTGAGGTTTGGTTCTAGGGGAAGGAAAGAGTCTTAAAGAGAAATCACTAAGGCCTTTAAATGTTGTAGCACCTTTTGTCTTAGGCTTAAATAATTTACAATTAGTTTCAGAATGTAAACACAAAAGGCAGTTATCACTGGAATTGCACTTTTAAGTTAAAATATTGTTAATTTCAGATAGAGACACCTGAATCAACCCAAGAATTTTGTATAAACAGGTATATTAAAGCAGATATTCACAGCCTGACAGGGGAAAAGGGTATTTTTCTTCTTAAGCATTTGAATAGAAATAATTATTGTATCAATTTGTAATAGTTGAATATCCATATTCCAATATTTAAGAAATGCTATAGCGTCTAGCATGATGGCTCAGTGGCTAAATTCCCACCTTGTATGCATCAGGATCCCATATGAGCACCAGTTTGTATTCTGGCTGCCTCACTTCCCATCCAGCTCCCTGCTTGTGGCCTGGAAAAGCAATAGAGGACTTGAGACCCTGCGCCCAAAAGGGAGACTTGGAAGAAGCTCCTGGCTTCAGATTGGCTCAGCTCCAGCTGTTTACAGCTACTTGGGGAGTGAACCAGTGGATGGAAGATTTTTCTATCTCTCCTTTTCATCACAAATCTAATCTGCCTTTTGAATAAAAATAAGTAAATATTTACCAAAAACTAGCATTTAAAAAGGAAAAAAGAAATGCTGTAATAAATAAGTACATATTTATATCTATCTCATTTTTTGACAAGAACACCAATAAGTAGGATTGAGTTAAAATATATGATCATTAAAACCACTTTTTCAACTTGAAAAAAAATCCTTCAAATGGACATTTCAAAGCTTTTGATAGATTTTATAAAACTAATTGCCAAGTATGCTGTATCAGATTTTATCCCCTTCTGTAGTGGATAAGAATCCTCTTTCAACTTTAATTGTAGCAGCCCCAGATGGTTCCTAAATTAGATGATTTAAAAATATACATATATATATCAATAATTTAAGGAAGAAAAGCATATATCTTCTACACAAAGATTCCTGCCCCTTCCTTTATTCAGATACTATTTAGATCCTTGTGGATATAGATACTCTAGATCCAACTGCTCATCTGTCTCTGTATCTCTTGTCATAACAGTTCTCTTCATCCTATCTTTTAAGACACACACACAAACATACACACATACACACACACACAGAAGCTAAGTTTTGAAATGTCCTTTCTAAGTACAGGAGCGAATGCAATATTTTATTCCATCTTTATTCTACAGTCCATTCTAAATCTTGACAGATGTATTTTCTGCGTCACTGCTTATCATAGTCATACATTTGTATGTATACCTATCTGTCTGACTTTAAGCACTTCAATGACTGCACATTTATATGCTGTATATTTTACTTCTAGCAGTTTGAATTTATAAACACTCAAGACTTGTTTGAGATCTTTGAAAGGATATGTGGATTCTCTGGCTGCCTTAACATTCAACGAAGCTGCTTTTGGAGTTACTGTCTCAAACCTCAGCCTGGCCAACATGGCCTTGAGACTATAAGGGGAGACACAACAGTCTGAATGCAGCAATGAGAGCTAAACCCAGAGGCTGCTGTGCGGAGTGATTTGGCATTTGGTGCAAACTGCTTTGCCGTCTCCTTTTATGTTACAGAATCCTTTGTGTCCTACTGTGTGTCAGATCCTTTCTAAAGGACCAGGCTGCAAATGGCCTTGTGCTTGACAGAATCAGTGGGAACACTGAGGATTTCAACAAATGCCACTGACTCACAAGATAAAAAGGAGTGCAAAAGAGTCCATCTACCTTTGACTTGATCCATTACCTCTTCCAACTATAACACACCATGGGGACCCTCCTTCCACAAGTCCCATCAGTTATTCCTGTGAGTGAGTGTTACTGTTGTGAAAAAGAAAAGAGTGGCAAGTGGCTGTCTTTGCTTTTGAAAAGTTTTTTCCATTACATTCTATTTGTCATTTCCATGGAAACCTTGAAGAAAGGTAGACAGAAGCCAGTGCTTATGGTGCCAATTTACAAAGATGTCAAATAAGATCTCTTTTTATTAAAAGTCTCCTCTGGGATATCTGGCAAGATTTTGTTTCATTATATATTTAAAGTAAAATTGTAGTTTTCCACATGATTGAAGAATTATTTTATCATTCCACATGTCAATCAAATATTATGGTTCTAAACAAGTAGTTCTTTCCAATGAACATTACACTAAGGCAGTAAAATGCCACAGACCAAGTCAATATGGATGGAGAGCAACACCAGCATATTCAGTGACTGAAAACACATCATCTTTTAATGCCTCATTAGAAGGAATGAAACAACTTAAGGCTAAGATACTGATTCAACCAATTAGTCACAGCTTCCTGTGACGGTAGTATTCTAACTCAAAACCAATGATAACATTAAATGTTACATATTGAAGAAGAATCTAATTTTAAAAAGCATTCTAGCTGTACTAATTACTAGTATTTTGTAAGTGTTCAGGTTGAAAGAAGTAGAGGCAATAATAATTTAATACCTGCCATGGTGAGAAAATAAATTTAAATTATCTGCTTTAAATAATAAAAACATGGCTCCACCAATAGCCTCAGTCACAACATTTCTATACAGAACATGTTAAACCACTATGAGTTCTGCTAGGTACTTCAGAGGAATTTCATTTAATGTCCCAATCCTGTTGCCTAGAAATTATGTTCTAAGCTATTTTATAAGAGGAAATAGACTCTGAGATTAAACAGTCCAAGGAGGTTGTTTGGGTCACCTCTAGGAAACTTTAGGGATTTTGCAGAATGCTGTTTATACAGATCCAAACTGTTGGTGAGGACAGATGTCCCCTGGTTCACACAGTCCTCTGTTAGCAGTATTCTGATGGCCATGTCTGCAACCTTTCAGGAAGCATTCACATTTTCTGTGATTCCAAAGAAGGTGTTCATACTCTAACCAAGGATGTAAAAATGTATACAAGTGCATATCGCTGGCAAGAGAGTTTTACATCAGGTTTCTACAGCCTTCACTATCATAGTATCTTCTAGATACTCCATGGAGCCTGATTCTAAGTTAAAAGAACCAGAAAAATCTTTTCTTTCATATTTCTGAGACAATTCTACAGTACAACATTCTAGGGTACACACACTAAGAACAAAGTGGAGGCAACTGCCCATGCTTCTGTTACTTGGTATAATCAGACTCCCATAGCAAAGAAATCGGGTGAAGGTTGCTGATGCCTTGCCTACCTCAAGGTAGAAATCTGCTGTTTCTCAATACTTACACAGAAAAACTGCTTAAAGAACAAAAAACAACTGAACTGAGTTTATCAAAGTCATCAAAAATTATCAAAGGATAAAATGTTAAGTCATATAAAGTTATCAAAGAGTTCTGACTAAATACATCAACATGAGCAATTACATTTCTAAATGAAAGGATTATATAGAAACAATTCACTGTTTTTACACAGAAAACCATGTATATTCTTCCAATGAACAAAAAAGTACAGATGGAATTTTTCACCATTGTTCCAAAGAAGCTCTGCTGAATTTCAAGTATTTTCTTTGAATAATTATGTTTGACAGGTATAAAGGTTAATGCTAGTAAGGTAATTACAATTACTGATGGCAATGTCCACTGGGCTATGTCTATGCAGGTGTTTCCCTCCATGGTTCTACTCCAGCATAAAAATTCCTGGCATAGAAAATTCCAGGTTTAAACATAACACATTAGTAATGATTATTTCCATTCCTTCCCCAAACCATGGAATTTATTCATGTCATGATTTTTTTAGGATTTTTGATATAAAATTCAATTTTAAAAACATATTTATTTAGAAAAAATACATTTCTTTAGGGCCCAGCACAATAGACTAGTGGGAAAATTGCATGCTATTTTAATCAATAATATGGGCCCAGTGTGATGCACTGGCCTAGTGGCTAAGTCCTTGCTTTGTAACTGCCAGGATCCCACATGGGCACTGGTTCATGTCCTGGCTGTTCCACTTTCCATCCAGCTTCCTGCTGGTGGCCTGGGAAATCAGCAGATGATGGCCCAAAGCCTTGGGATCCTGTACCCTTGTGGGAGACCCAGAGAGGCTCCTGACTCCTGGCTTGGATGGACTCAGTTTCGGCCATTGTGGCCACTAGGGGAGTAACCAGTGGATGAAAGATCTTTCTGTCTCTCCTTCTCTCTAAGTTTGTCTTTCCAATTAAAAAAAAAAAAAAACCTCTTTTTAAAACATCAATAATATAATGTACCTATATCAATCTATGCTCATAGATGTCACATTTGTGTCAACTGCATGTGTAGGTACAAGTACTGGATGGCTATATCTCATAATATAGTTATAACAAAGCATTCACCTATTTAAATATGAACTAGTTTATTTTAAATCACTACTTTTATAGCACTTTTAAGCTATGTCTTTGAGTTTTATAAATTATGAGTATAGTTAGGTAAATTGTAATTTTTATTGCAGAAAATAAATGTTAAGAAATAACTAAAACAAGAGTTGTAGTTAATGAAGACTCAAAAGCACTTCTGATATAGGAAGAAAAAAATATGAAAGTTTCCAATCATCTAGTTTCCCCTCTGGTCTCTATCTGCTGATATGTCAGGTGCCAGTTAGGGCATCGCTCTGTTTCTTTTTCTAGTCCAGTGCTGACTCCAGGGGTATTTAAGCGACAGATCATGCAGTTCCTTTACAGGGTGTTTGCTTGGCCCCAGCTTAAGGAGCAAATGCCTGAGCCAGCAGCTTTAAAGGTAGGGAACTGGTTCAGCTATTCCATAGTCCTCTGATTAATTACCCTGCTGACTGCCTCCAGGACTGTTTCTCGTCTTCCTATGAACCTAGGTTTCCTTCACTATGGCTCTACTTAACTGTTTCAGCAGTCTTGTCTTTTTGATCTCTATTGTATTTGAGTCTTCTGCTCATCTGGGTTGTAGCTTCAATCTTATTCCATCTGCTGTACATTATCAAAAAATTCTTCAATTTTAATCCACTCTTCCAGATTTTTAGTGTTGCTATTGGCTCATTTTTATACTTAAAATTTACCCACTTGAAACAGACTTTGGATGGAAGAAGCAGTAAAGACATGTGTCAATTAGCAGGAGGCCATTTTGCACACTTTAAAGCAAACATTTTTACCCTACAGTTGGTACATTAAAATATTTATTGATTAGCTACCAATTTTAGTGTAGACAAACAAACATATTTAACAGTATTATACTGTCAGGCTTGAAAGTTTCCTATTGTTACAGGAGTTATCCAAAAAACAAATAAGAAAAAGAATGAAAGAACTTACAATCCATATCAAGTATGGCACGGACGGATTTGACCAGTTCCTTACACTCCAGCAGCAGGGTTGCTGGGATGTTTCGCGCGGTCCTTCCTCCCAGTGGTGTCAGGGAAGTCTGAGAAGCAAAAGCAGCTCTTCTTTCACTGTGAGGAGAAAAAAAAACAGTTGAATTTCTTGTACAAGAGATACCATTCATGTTGGTTAAATCCGAATTTGTATTACTCACACAGTTGTATAAAATATTCCTATTTCCAGCAACATTATATTCCAACAGCCATGTATTAAGTAATTCACATAAATATTTATCTGTTTTCAATTCTTAATTATATAATTAACGGGTATATTTAAAAAGCTAATTTGGTGTTTTGCAAGAACAAATGAACAGAAAGATGGTCTAGTTTTTAAATCAGCTACTGGGCTTATTTTCTGAGTGCCCGTGTTTTGCTAACATGATCTAGCCCTTCATTTGGTTTTATATTAATTTAAATTTAGCATATGAACAGAAATTTACTCAACATTTACTATTACCTCTAGTAATGCTATGTACGTTCTCTCTGTGTGCTCCTGAAATTACCTCTTCAATAGTTCCACTTATTACTCCTAAATCAGAAATAACTCCGTGCATTTGTATCACTTCTTAGAAACGTGAGTTACCAGAAAGAAATGTATTCTGAAATAATTAAAAATGTGATACATGCTTTTCCTCAAAAAAATCAGAACTTTCACATGAAAAGGGGCAATTTAAATCTGAGGTTAAGCCTTCCTTATTTTAAAAAATCTATCTTCTTGGGCTCGACATGGTAGCCTAGTGGCTAAAGTCCTCCCTTGCACATGCCAGCATCCCATATGAGTGCTGGGAAGCACAAGGAAGCAAGGTAGTGTGACACCTCTAAAATAACACAAAAAATTCTCCAGAAATAGAACCTGATCTGAAGGAAATCTAAAAAAATGGCAGAAATACAATTAAAAATAATGGATTTTACCTAAGAAACCAAGATGCAATGCAAGAAAATATGAATAAACTGTTGATAGAAATAAAGGAAATAAGAACATGAATAAAACATTCAGTGAAGAGACAAAATTACTAAAAAAAAAGAAAAAAACAAACTAAAATTTTGGTAATAAAAATGTCAATGAAATAAAAAAACACACAATTGAGCATTGCAACAGAACACGGGAAAACATTTCTGACAAGATTTGATAAAAATAAAGAGAAAAGAATTAGAAGAGTAGAGAAAGCTTGTATGAAATATGAGATATTATTAGGCAACTAAGTATTTTGAATAAATTTTTAGGGATTATAGAAGAGAAGAAAATAAAAACAGTACTGAGAATCTATTAAAATAATAGCTGAAAATATCCCAGTAACCAAGTCACCCATCAAGGAAAATTCCCACACTTGAAGGCTTCCCTGCCTAATCCTACAAATTCTTCAGAGCATATACTAACAGCAAATACTTTTCAACAACCCCAAAATACTGAACATGAATCTCAGGCAAATTCTTTTTATGATGCTGGAATCACTTTGATACCAAAACCAATAAATATATAACACAAAAAAGGAGCTACAAACCTATATTCTTGATGAACACAGATAAAAAAAAATCTCAACAAAATATAATCTAGATCTAAAACTGCATCAAAAGATCATATATCATGATCAAGTGGTATTTATGTGACACACACAAGACTAGGTCAACACTTGCAAATCAATAAAAGTCATAAATGTCCAGAAATTTCATTTACACAAAAAGGACCCAAAATAATGTGCTCCTGTATCTTTTTTCTAATATGTTACAAAATGACACCTGATGGCATCTTTAAATGATCAGAGTTATTTATTATTTTAATCATAATCACCAGGTGGAAAATTTAATCAGTGGCCATACATTGTGAAATGTGGAAATACTCTTACCTTAAATTTGATAAAGAAATAGAATTATCAGAAAACACTTCTTGAATAGCCTAGCAACAAACAAGAGAGTGAAGGAAATATGTAAGTTAAACAATTTTTAAAAGTGTAATCAATGAATTATACAAACTCCCCTTCCCTATGATTAAACGGATGTTTCTAATGTATGGAAAAAAAATAAATTATGTTCATATACAACTCTACTTAGAAACATAACAGCTATAAAATTTCTTTTTAAGGTCAATATTTATCAAACTATGTTTGTACAGCAAATGTGAGTTTTAGGTAAAGTTCACTAGAACATGGAATACAGCTAGGCTCTATGGTACAGGGGCATGCCTTCATTTCACACTGGAGTGCCAGTTCCTGTGCACCCTGCTTCTGCTCTGACTTCCTACCAACGCATCCTGGGAGGCAGCAGATGATGGTTCAAGTAGTGAGCTCCCTGCCACCCACATGGAAGACCTGAGTGGAGTTGGCTGGTTCAGCCTTGGCAGTTGCACCCATGTGTGCAGTGAACCAGCAGGTTGAAATTTCTCTTCTTTCCTTCTATCTCTTAATCTCCCTTTCCTTTTTCCTACCTCTCTCTGTTGGTCTGCCTTTTAAGAAGATAACAACAAATAACTATTACAAAATAGAGTTTATCTTTGTGATTATGTTAGTCCATTTCTATTATTTCTCTTAACAATATGCATAATATTAGTTTTTTTTCACTCTCTAGGTAATTCTAAATCTGACTCTAAGTCAGTAACACTGCTTTCAGCCTGGAAGATGTTTTACTAACCACCTAAGACCATGACATTTATCGATAGATCAGTTGCTTACACATTTCTTAAAAAAGTTATAATGCAATATAATGTCAAGATCTATAGCAGGTGGTTTCTTCAACTGCTTTGATATCAAAATCTTAAATTGTCTATGCATCTTTCATTTAATGGTATAGCAATTGCATATAACATGTATATAGCCGCTCATGTAATTAAGCACTTCTAATTATAACACATAATGATAATGTTATACAAAAGCCTGTTCTACCACTTTAAGAAAAGATAAGAATCAAGTCTTGCATGTTTAGCACATACACAATCATTGTAAGCCTAACTATGCAATACAGAAAGCGAGTGGGAGACAGACACTGCTCACACAGTGATCACTGAGAGGAGATGGAGGATCTACGAAACGACAGGACACAGCAGTGTGTGCCTAACATTGCTTCATTTTTGCAGACAGAGCACAGTGTTTTCTTGCCACATGCCAAATTCAAATTTTGGTTTTTGGAACCTCCTGGACATACTGCTCTGCTGAATATTTCTGATGTACTTCTGGTTGAATCTATGTGTATGTGAAATCTATGGATATGGAAGTCTGACTATAACAGAAAAACTCACCTCCATAAAATGAAGAAGTTTTTCAGTGGATGCCTCATAAGCTTTTCGAGCCATTTCTGATTTCCGCAGCTGGCAATCAAGTACTGTGATCCTCTTTCTTAAATCCTGAACACTGTCCTGGATAGAGATATCAAAAGACGAATCAACATATCTTTTCAACTTTTAATTACTGTTTCCTATTTCCAGGTTTTAAGAACCAAAACTTAGAAGAAAAAAAATGTTTACAAAGATATGTAGTGCTTTTATTTTGGTTTTGCTAAGTAATCAAAAGGAAATTTTTTTTTAATAATACTCTCCTGAATAATTCCTAACAGGATTAGGCCCAAAATCCATATGACTTTGTGGCTTGAAAATCCACAAGCTTAAAATTTACTTTAAATTGGTCCCAGGATAATGAAAGCAAACACGAAACTTCTCTGGAAGGATATTTTCTGAAGTTAGACTTCAAAGAATTCCCATATATCATATGCCAAAAGACATGACCAAACAAAATTATAGATATCACTAAAAATATGAGAAAACAAGTTCCATGACTAAAATTCAGCTAAGGGAAACATGGACTGAAGATATTAGCATGATCCAGATATAGGATAAAGAGAGAGAGTTAAAAGTAGACCAAAGGGTCAAGAAAATACCAATATAGATTCAGGGGAAAAAAAGCAGCCCCCTAAATAAAATGTACTTATAATTAAACTACAATTTGATATGTGGTTTTAACATTCAATTAGATACAATTAAAAAGAGAATTCACGAACTGGAAGACATAGGTAAGGAAATATGTCATGATAGAGCAGAAGACAAAAATTGAAATACGAATGAAAAATAGGTAAGGAGAAACATTAGAAGATGTGGTATATATTCCATCTGAATTACACAAAATCAACTAGAAGGGAGGGAAGAGAATTAGCTTCAAATAATAGCTCAGGGTTTTCCAGAAATGGCAAAAGACACTGATAAGGAAGCAGGACGATTCCAAGAGTATAAATTGCAGTAAGACAACACATGACTAATTGTAGTGAAAATGCTGAATGTCAAAGCCAATGATTTCTTCAAATCGCACACAAGGTAACCAAGTGCAAGCAAGTGACAGGCTAATAGCCAACCTCACAAAAATGAAGTAATAATGAATGGATTCAAACATAACAATACTTGAAATGCAGCAAAACTGAAATTCTTTTCAAACCAAATGAAGATTCTTGCTGCCCACAAATTTTACTAAATGAATTTCTTAAAGGTGTATTTCATGAAGAAAGGATATGATCCCAACACTAAGAAAGAACACTGAGTACAGAAATGATAAATATATAAGGTTTACCTAAACAAATTCTAGATACAGAAGAAGTTACTATATTATCTAATTTGTGAAACTAACATTCAAGACAAAATAGAAATTAAGTAGGAACTGCTCATTGGATTTATGCTCTAACGTGCTTATGTGTTTAGAAGGGAATAGCACAAATGAATTCTATAATATGCTAAAATAGAACATAAAATGGTTAGACTATCAAAATCACAATCATAAAGTAAAACTTCTAACCCATCAGAAGGAAATTCATGCAATGGTACAGGGAGGCAAAATAGAAATGTAAACCAATCAAAAAGTCAAGAAATAAAAACAAAACACACCAGACAATAAAATACATGAAGAGGCAAACAGGAAGCCAAGCACGTTAGCAAATAAGAATATAAATGAAAAGATACTTCTAAGACTTAGCACTGTGGCACAGTGGGTTAAGCTTCACTGGTATCTCACTTGAGCATCACCAGTTCTAGTCTGGGTTGCTCCATTTGCAATCCAGCTCCTTGCTAAAGTCTCCAGAAAAAAACAGGAGAAGATAGCCCAAAAGCTTAGTGCCCTGTCATCAATAAGAGAAACCTGGAAGGAGTTCCAGGCTCTCGGCTTTGGCCTGGCCTAACCTTGGCTGTTGTGGCCATTTGGGAAATGGATGGAAGGTCTCCATCTACAACCCTGCCAATAACACAAACTAATACAAATTGAAAATTATATGTTAGCTGCTTGAAAAATCACATTATTACTTTTCAAAAATTTTTTATATTTATTTTCATTTTAAAGGCAGGTCTTACAGAGAGAAGGAAAGACAGAAGTCTTCCCTCTGCTGATTCATTGCCCAAATGGCCACAAATGTCAGAGCTGAAGTGATCTGAAGCTGGGAGTTAGGAGCTTTTTCTAGGCCTCCCGTGCAGGTGCAGAATCCCAAAGACTTAATCACCCATTGGCTGCCTTCCCAGGACATAAGCAGAGAGCTGTACTGGAAGTGGAGCAGCTGGGACACAAACCAGTGCCCATACTAGGTGTTGGCACCACAGGGCAGAGGATTAATTTGCTGTACCATCATGCTGACTCCGAGAACAATATTATTTAAAAACAAAGTCTAAAACATCATTAATTTCCCCCTCTAAAGTAGCTATAATTATTTAGGTGTAACTCTAATATTTCGATATTCTTCCCAAAATAGTTTCAGAATCACTTTAAGCTACAGAAATAATCACATATAAATGTAAATACTGGGTTAAAAACCAACAAATGTATGCAATACTCTTTTAAAAAAGACTTTACTTATTTTAAAAGCACAGTTATATCTGTATATCAAAATAGCATATATATGTATATATGTATATATATATATATATAGAGAGAGAGAGAGAGAGAAAGCTGGCTTCTTCTAAGCTTTCCACTTCTATAAAGTTACAAAGCATCTATTTCAATTTATGCAATTGTCCACCTTACTTCAGTGAGGTACAAATGTCAATTATAGTTTCTGTAGGCTATTCAGTCGGTATAATATATACTAGAAAATTTATATAACAAAGAAATTCAGGTGGAGGGAGGTTCACATTGTTTCTGAAAACTTCTGAAATTGGAAGATGGTTTACTGAAGTCTAATTTAATACCCTTTAAATTTAAAATCTCAAGCTCAAACTCTATTTTTTCGTATTAATGACTTTTAGTCTTTGGCAAAATTTTTAACTGGTATAGTTCCTTGCTGGCTCTGGTCAAAAAGCAAAACCCATTCCTAGGTTCCTCTCCTTCTATTCCCATAAGACAAATTAGTAGGTTTAGAAACAAAAGGGGGAAAAGCAATGTAATCAATTAAGTGTGAAATAGTTCCAAGAATGGCTACTGCTTGAACAACATTGACCAATGACCGAAATAAATTTTGCGCACATTCATTTCCATCTCAGAGCACTGTGGCTAAAGAAAGACTTACAACTTTTACATTACCCTTCATGACAGACACACCATCCTATCACCGAGTAACAGAAGACAAACACTGACCTAGTTTAGAAGTGCCGATGAAAAGAAAATGAAAACAGGATACATAACAACGGCGAGGAAACCATGGTAACTGGGAGAGGAAGCTGTTTTGCTTACTTTATTTTGGTCAGAACACTCGGCAAGCTGAGCCTTTAGCTCTGTAATCTCGGCCTCTAGCAGACGGATCACTTCTTCATAGTCCATTTCCATTCTGTGGGCCTGCCTCTGTGCAGCTTCAGCAAGATGAATGCGACTTCGCAGAGCTCTTGTTTCTTCAACCACAGCTTTAGCTTCCTAAACATCCAAGTTAATATCATTGAGAGCACAAACAGAAGCTTATACAAAATTATCCTTTCAAAGTTTAATCAATGCACATACTTTCCACCTGTAAGTTTGAACACTAAGATTTTATTTTATTGTGTGAAGTAGCTGCCTGTTCTTTGTGTGTGTGTGTGTGTGCATTAATTCACTGGATAGTTTTCCACATAGAATCTCTAGCTTCACACAAATTTAGAACAGCATTTGAAAATAAGGAAAGAAAAAAAAAAGAATTGAAAATGGAAGATTAAGAATTGGTTCAAAAGGTAAAAATAGGAGGCTGCATGTGGTTGGCTTTGTGGCATATCAAGTAAAAGCTGCCACCTGTGTCACTGGCATCCCACATGTATGCTGATTCAAATCCAGGCTGCTCCACTTTCAATCCAGCTCTGCATTACTGGCCTGAGAAATCAGTGAAGGATGGTCATGCACATGGCAGAGCAGGATAAAGTTCCTGGGGCTCCTGGCTTCACAGCCTTGGCTATTGTAGCCACCTGGGGAGTGAACTAGCATAGGAAAGACCTCTTTCTCCCTCTATGTCTTCCTGTCTCTTTGTAACTGACTTTCAAACAATTTTTTTTAAGGAGGGTATCAAATCTCCTAGATTCATTCTAATTGCTACATCTCCCTTTTGGTTTCAGTCTAAAGGTAGAATTTGGTAATATACACACAGACACAACTGCACAAACATACAAGGTATCAAGAGGATCCAATGTTCGCAAAATACGTATTAAGTACATGTTGTAGTTTAAGTGTTTTGTATGTCTTTTCTCATTTAATCTTTACAACAACTTTGAGAGAAAGGCATAATTACAAATTATTTCAGACATTAGCAAACAGGCTCAGAGAAGTTACATAGTTTAAGGAAATACAGTAGTGCCAGAATTTGAACCCTGATCTGCCCAACTTCAGCATTAATATCTTCTCTTCATTAGCTTATTCTGCCCTGAAGTGGCAAACTCAATTCAAAGCACAGCCCCACATACCAGCCACTCTCCTGCTTAGCACGAGATAGGAGTGGCCAAAACTACTTGCTGTCTCAAAATGTGCCCTGGTATTTGGTGAAAGATAATACTTTAAAATACAATGTAACAGACACGTCACCATTTCTCTCAGTGTGTGTGTGTGTGTGTGTGTGTGTGTGTGTGTGTGTGTAGAAATCTCTCTCTCTCTGCAATGGAACTTTCTGCTCCAATTGCCATAGCTAATATTAAATTATGGCTATTTTAATTTTCTTAGAATGGTTATAGGACATTTGCTTTTGCTTGAGCCTAAAAACATTTGATGTTCCGGGATGGCTAGGGATATGGACATACTCTTAAAGGTTAGTTTCTCATTCAGCCATTCAATAACTATTTATTACTTATCATGTATCAGATTCTTGGTTTGACATTCTCTTGCCCCTCTGCCTTTATGCTCCATTTTGGGTGGGGGGGGCAGATAAGATGGTAAATGAGTAATGACCAGGAAAGATCTCATTGAGATTTGTATTTGAGACTCATAGTGAGAATGAAGCCAGGACCACCTGAGGAGCACCCTCAGGCACAGAGGGAACTGTTTCTACAGAGACCCTCAGATAGGACTGTGAGTTTAGAGAATAATACAGAGGCCCGCATGGCAGGGGCAGGGTCACTGGTGATGGGGGCAGAGCTTAAGGGTTCTGTGAACTACTGTAAGGACTTTGGTTTCACCTGGAGTGCAACAAGCGAGTGATCCCAAGTTTTGAGCAGAAAAGAAATATGGATCTCAGTGATAAGGCACTTGCACTGACGTGTTGAAAAGTGATTGTAAGGGATGGGTAAAGTTGGAAGCTGGGAGGCGAGTAATGGAACAGGGGATTTAATTAAGCCTTAGACGATGGTGATAGTGGTGAGGATGGTGTCAAGTGTTTAGATTTGAAATACAGTCTGAAAGTAGAGCTAACAGAACAATAGCTCAGTAACATTTATTTAGCAGTTACTGTCTCTAGACAGCCATGCTTTCTGCTAAAAGTACAAAGGGATAAAAGATATCTTTCCCCCTTCTTTCTGGCTCACCTTAAGGTAATAGATATGACTGCTAAGACAAATGGATAAAAGAAGGGTGTATGAGGCACAAAGAACCACGTAAAGCAGAGAGATCAGGAGGATGTGGCACATTTGAGAAATGATATTAGACCAATTTTATTGCAGCAGAGTTTTTCTACGAGGGGTAAAAGCTAAAGAAGGCTGAGGAAAGGGTAGATGAAGGTTGGGCTCTAGTAGAAATGACATTGGGAGAGCATAGCCTTCATGACAGAAAATGACAGGGGGAAAGTGTGCTTTTCAAAGATCAACCTGGTAAAGTGGCAGGGACTGGGTCACTGGGGATGGAGGCAGAGTGAGGCTGGAGAGAGGCAGTCAACCTTCAGTCTTCTACACTCTCATCTGTAGAGCCTTGTATTTTGTAATAGGCGCTTTTAGAAAGAAATTCCTAGGAAAGAAAGGTATATCTACCCATTACATCAACTAGCTAGATCCAGGTGACCAAGACTCTTCAATGACACAGTTGGGTCAATTTCACTTCAGACGACTGCTGTGCACGAGGAGGTAAGAACTCCTCCAAGTGCCAGCACTGTATTAAATCTTCCTTATGGGCCATTCAGCAAATCTGCACAAATGATAGAAGTATCCATTATTCTTCCTCCTGGAATTTCATTTTTTTTTAAAGATTTATTTTATTATTTTTATTGGAAAGGCGGATATACAGAGAGGAGAGACAGACAGGAAGATCCTCCGTCCGATGAATCACTCCCCAAGTGAGCGCAATGGCCAATGCTATGCCGATCCGAAGCCAGGAGCCTCTTCCGGCTCTCCCACATGGGTGCAGGGTCCCAAAGCTTTGTGCGGTCCTCGACTGCTTTCCTGGGCCACAGGCAGGGAGCTGGAAGGGAAGCAGGGCTGCCGGGATAGAACCGGCACCCATATGGGATCCCGGGCGTGCAAGGTGAGGACCTTAACCACTTGCGCCACCGCCCGGCCCTGGAACTTCATTTTACAGATAAGTCACAAAGAACTGAAAGCTTCAGGAGCTTGCCTAGAATCATAAATCTAAGAGTTAGGATTTGACCCATGGAATCTACAAAGTTTGCATTGTTGGCTATGATGACACACTATCTTGCCAACTATAGAACATTTAAAAAAATGCACAGGGCAAGAGACTGATCAAGCAGTTAAAGGGGAGGGGAGGATGCTCATGTCCATATTGGGGTTCATACCTGCCCCAAGTTCCTGACTCTATCTTCATATTAACACATAATTACACTCTTGCCACTCGTGTGGGAGACCTGGACTGTATTCCTCCTGGCTCCTAGCCTCAGTCTCCCCTAGTCACAGCTGCTGTGAGTGTTTGGAGGAGGGAAATAGTGTCTAGAAATTCTCATTCTTCCCATTTGAATTGCATTCAATTCCTAACTTCATCCCCCACCAAAAACAAAACTTGTATATGATGATATCATCACTACTCACGCCTACATAAACTTAGGATGTGACTATTACAGTAGACTCAAACACATTTGACACATTTGAGTCTACTATACTGTTGCTCATTTATTCAATCATATGTACATAAATGGCATATACATATTTGATCATATATATGGATACATAATATTTGCATTTTTCAAATTGACGCATACGTGAAATCTAGAAAAAACTTAAGAAAAAATAGATATACTATGGAAAAAATATACTTGGATTTCAGAATTTTTTGCACTAACATAAACTGTGTCTCACCTCTGCTCTCTATTCCATCTTTCTGCTAAAGTGTGCCACCTCGGGAGACAGTACGTGGCGACTCAGGCAGTTGGGCCCCTGCTGCTATGTAGTAAGTCCAGATTGAATTCCCAGTCCTGGTTGCAGATCTGGTACAGTCCCAGCTCTTGCAGGTATTTGGCAGGCAAACCAGCAGATTTCAGATGCCTTTTCTGTCACTTCTCAAGTAAATTAAACAAAACTTATCTTTTAATCTCAATTTCCATGAACTTCCTGAAGTGTTCTCTGTATAACTGTCACATTAGGGGAGCAGCAGCAAACTCTCCACAGATGCAAAAAATAATAACAATGATTTGTCTCTTTCACATTCACTTCATTCAGCTTTTCTTCCTCTAAAAAAAAAACACTTTTATTTTTGTCCAAAGAATGCTAGTTAATTAAGTGAAGAATCTGGATGCAATTTATATAGCCAGTGTAGTGTACTGATGGTAATGCAGTGTGAAATGCAGTTGGGTGTTAAAAGATGCAGAGGTTTTGATGCTGAATAAATCCATGCTATTTCTTTAGTAAATGTAAAATTGTCAGGCTGGTGAATGTGACCCCTTAGCAAAGTTCTAGCCCAATTCCCAATGAATGGCTGTTTAAAAGATCAGTGCAATGATGACTCTTGGAGGAAGCAGCAAAGAAAAGATAACAGCAGTGGCCGTATTTAGCCATGCAGGATCACATAAATCCATGTTCTCTTTTCCTCCTGGGCTGCCTTCTATTAAATAAATGTAAAAATCCTCTATGCAAGCAGCACTTGAGCTAGAATCTTCCCAGCACCTCACTGTGAGCCTGAAATCCCATCAGGGTGAACGCTGTAGTTAATTTGCTGACTTACTTAGCATTAAGGAGAGTTTAATTCAGTTTAGAAATCTAGATGACTTTAAAAAACCAAACCCAATAAGGTCTAATATTAAATCAGAAAAATCAGTACAAGTGCTATATGTTAGTGGGCATTAAGAACAACAGCATTAGAAAGAAACCTTGAATTATGAAGTAAACTTTCTCACCATTTTTTTTTTTTTTTTGGAAACACTAAGAAAACTCACAGTGTCCTTTTGCAAAAGGCCACTTTTCCACCTCATAATTTCACAGCGAATCTTTAGGGGAGATCAGACCAAATTTTTTTTTGGAAAATATAATTCAAATGAATAAAAATTTTTTTGTAGAATCTACATGGTTTGGACTAGCTCTTTGACTGTACGAGGGACACAAATTAACTCAGAGAAGGCATAATGTATTCTGTGATTCTCCACAGACAGAATCTTTTCCTCATAAAGTTAATATCTAAATTTTTTTAATGAACTTATGAATGGAACATACATTGGTCAGAATATTAGCACACTGTTTTTTTTTCTTTCATCTTCTGTAATTCTCTAAGACCAAATTATTCACCTGTGTATAAATAACACTTACTTTATAAGATCAAAACAACTCTTACAGGAGGGTTAATGCGACTGTTATAGTTCTATAATTTTCCCCCTTTCATCTTTACTACTATAGAAAAATGTAATAATCACCTGTGCAAAGAGGGTCTGACTACGTAACATATTAAGGGTTTTCCTAAGGCACTTAATTAGTAATGCCAGCTCCTAACTTTAGAAAAGTTTTCTGGAAATATAATTGGCACATGTCTTTTTTAATGATAGCAATAACTATGTAAAACCCTTTCTTCTCTAGTTATGAGCTATAATGGCTCCCTAAAGTAGAAGGAAAAAGCATTAACTGCAGCTGCTCTTTTGTAATTAGGCCAACACATCTACATCACTAAACTTATAAATTCTGTACTTCTTAAACTAACCAGTAAATCTTTCAAAATGTCAATGGCTGACAGGAGAAAAAGGAGCTGCAAAAAGATATATGCTTCAGTGTAACGTAACTTATGCTACCAAGCTCTAAAAAGCACCGCTCTTATCAGCTTCCTACATCCACTCATTGGAAACCCATTCTTTCTTGCTTCCTTGACAGCTTGTGAAAAAGATGAAGGGTTACATAGGAAGAGGGCTGTAAAACGAAGTGTGTTTAAAAGTATATTATATCTCATTTCTTTAATCCATAGATTTATTAGAATACATATAATATATATTTCAGTGGATAATCTCAACAACTTTGTAGATGTTCATGAGTGAGTTTACAACTCATCCTTTAAGCTTGGATGTATTTAGAGGAGAATTCATGGGACACTTTATCACCTCTGGTACGTGCTCTCTGCTTTCTCTTTGCTCACTTCCTCTCCAGGTACCTATCCATCTCACAATTCCACCTGTTTAACAAGTTATGAAGCACTGCGATGTCTTAACTCCTGATGTAACTTGTAGCCATTCCTTATTTTCCACTCACATCACTAAAGAAGATGAAAATATCCCACTCCAAATATATTTCTTTTGCTTATTTCAAATGACTGAGAGAAACTCCAAATTTCTGCATCAGCAAAAATTATTTTGAAAAGCTGACTTTTGTAAAAGAAAGTCTATAGCTAGCTACATCAATAAACAGCTAATGCAGGCAGACATTTCTACGTGATAGCTCCCTTTCTATCTCATCTCTATCTGATAGAGATGACCACAGGTGGCTGCTGACTGTAAGATTCCTATTGCATAAGCAGACAGTCCTTGCTCACTACACACCTTGCTCCACCCCAAGTCTTCTTTAGCTCTAACCGCAGCACACATCACCACCCCTGCTCCCTTTGTTAAGCTCCACAGAAGCTTCAGCATTCTTGTCCCTCCATGAGTCTTGCATTGAACAGGTCCTCACTTTACAAAAGATTTCCTTAAGTTCTCAAGAGAAAAAGCAGGTCCATCAAATTATAATTAGCTCTAATTGACCCTCCCAAGAGCTGTAACTTCTTTACCCATAACTTCCTCATTCTCCACAAGGTACAAAATTGATTTCAGCCTCTGATATATATATATAAAAAAAGAATCAACGAATTTTCAATCTTTTAAAATAAACTGGAGTCTCTAATCCAGGGATCCAGGGAAGATACACAAATATATCTAATGTGATAAATTTTATCGAGTGAAACTTGTTCACATTATAAATGTCAATTAGTTAAAACCCTGTGTGGGGTTTGTGGTGTGCAGCAGGGCTTAAGCTACCAATTGTGATGCCAGCAGCTCCTGTCCCAGTGCCCAGGAAGGCCTGGTTCTACTGCTTCAACTTCCTGCTAATGTTCCTGGGAGAGCAGCAGATGAGGTGCAAATACCTGGGCCCCTGACATCCATGTGGGAGACCTGGATTCAGTTTCTGGTTTCAGCTTTCTGACTGACCCAGTCCAGGCCTTTGAGGTCACTGGGAGTAAACGAAGCAATAGATGATCTTTTTCTCTCCTCCTATAACTTTCAAATAAGTACTTAATTTTAAAAGCCTGTTTTGACAAGGTATTTCATCCCAAACACATGTTTTCTAATTTAGTAAACCACATAAAAATCATTTTCCTAATTCTTCAATTCTGGTACAAGTATGCTAAAAGAGAAGACTTGTAACATTAGAAACTTCCTTGCATAACTGGAGTTTGACATCTCTTCAGCAAAACACGATACACGTCAAAGGCTACGTTTTTAGGTATAATTGTTGTAAGCTGACTAAAACCATCCCATAAATGAGACAGAGGCCGGCTGTTGGAAGCTTGGGAGTCTTCATTCACTGGTGGGCGGACTGTCCCATATCACTATATGTGGAAGAGGGGAGCAGCCCTGACCAGCTGTGTTCAGTGGTTTTTAAGTAACAATCACCTGGTCAACTAAGAGAGCAATGGCACATGATAGGAATCATTCAATCAACTAAACTCACATCAGCCCCCAATACAATTTGTCCAATCAAGTGTAGTGACGTGAATACAGACACCCAATCAATTTAAGCACCATGCACTCTAAAGTATCCAATCAGTACGAGCCACATCTCACCTAGGAGCAAATGACAGAACCAGGTAAACAGGTTCTTCATGTACAGAAACCAAACCAATATCTCATTCTCAATTCAGATATTTTCTTGTAATAAGCTCTCTCATGTTCCCTTTAGGACTTTTAAAGAACCCAAGGTTATAGGTTATGGACACATCCTAAAAATGTTTCTAAAGATCTAGCCTTACTGCCATCATTTTCTGTTATCTGGACTGACACAGAAAACATACAGAATTTTTCTGAAGTTTGGGTTTTCACGGAAGACTTGATCTCAAAATAAAAGTTTTCCTTTGAAATTAACCATTAGGAATTTAAGTCAATTAGAACTAAATTTTCTTTATATTTTGTATTGAACAAACTTAACTCAGAGTTATACATTTAAAACTAGATATAAGATCTAACTATCTAAATTTCACAGTCATGAAGAAACATGATGGGACATGAATCAAGTACTGAAGGCGTATGTAAAGCGAAAATTGTAGGTACTGGCCAACACCGGTTATTCACTCAATGAACACATGTTGACAAAGCAATTTAAAAGACCAAACAGGACTAGGTGTTTAGCCTAGAAGTTAAGATGTCTATATCCTGTACTGGAATACACAAATTCATGGCTCCAGCTACTGACCCCAGCTTCTAATTCCAGCTTCCTACTAATGCAATTCCTAGCAGGCAGTTTATGCCTCAGGTCAACCAGAGAAACCTACACAGACCCTGAATTATGTAAAAATTAATTCTATAATTGTAAGTAGTTATGAAAATGAAGTATGAAGTAAAAAAGTGCAAAATGTGGACACACACACACAAACACATAGATGGGTTAAAATGAGAAGACTTTGGAAAGCAAGTGAATGAAGTAAGAATATATCTTAAATACTTCTAGGAAAGATACACAATAGGAGAAATTATAGAGACAAATATTGCTGCAACAATAACTTGTTTTTTTTTAAGTAGAAAGATAATTTATATGTAGGGGAAATACTTGCCCTCTAATAACTTTATTAAAAGCATCTTATATATTGAAATGGGAAATAGAGAAAGAAAAAAAGGAGCAAACACACAAAAAAAAGCAAGAGTAGAAAGAACGACAGGTAAGACAGGAGGCCAAAGGCAGGAGTGGCAGAAAAGTGCTGGTAATCTCACCAGGAAATGAGCTGCCTTCAACACTGAAGAAATACCATGCAGTTCATAATCTAATTTGAAGTGAATAGTCTTGCACTAGCTTTTCAAAAAAATTTTTTTAGTTTATTTGAAAAGCAGAGTTATAGACAGAGGGAGAGGAAAAGAGAGGGAGGGCAATGCTTTCTATTTGCTCATTCACTCCCCAAGCGGCCACGATAGCCTGGAACAAGAAGCCAGGAGGCAGAAGCTCCATCCAGTCTTGGGTGGCAGGGGCCCAAACACCCAGGCCATCTTTCCCAGCTTTCCCAGGTGCATCAAGTAGGGAGCTCGATCAGTAACAGGTGGTGGTCCAACCTGCTCTATCACAACAGCAGTCCCATCATAGTCAATCTTTGATCTACAACATGGAAAAAGATGAATTAAAGTGCCATATTTGCAGACAGTGACTTATTTATGAGGTATGAGACATGACTAGAGAAATCAGTTTTTAATTCTAAAAAGATTGTGGAAAAATCATTTAATACAATGTTAAGTGTCATATATTAAAGCAACAGGGTGAATATGTTTCTCACACAGTAGACAGCAAAGATAAAAGTTTTTCAGTATTAACTGCCTTATCACTTTCTCCTTGGGTAGCTATTAGTTTGGCAGTTCAATGCATATATATTCCTTTAACATTAAGAATCATACAATGAGGGCCAACATCACAGTGCAGTGGATAAAAGTCATCACCTGCGACATTAGCATACTGGTGCTGGTTTGTGTCTTGTCTGCTCCAGTTCTGATCTGGCTCCCTGCTAATGACTTGGGGAAAGCAGTGGATGGCAACCCAACTGTTTGGAGCCCCAACCACTCAGGTGGAAGACCCAGAAGTTCCTGGCTTTGGCTTGGCACAGCCCTGGCTGTTGCGGCCATCTGGACAGTGAACTAGCAAATGGAAGATCTTTCTCTATGTGTAACTCTTTCAGAGTAAGTAAACAAATCTTTGAAATATATATATATACATATATATATAAAATGTTTGGTATTTACAGGGATGTTTGAAGCATACACCAAAAGGTGTTCTTGTAGCAACTAAGGAGTTTTATAAATGCGCATCAGTTTTTAGTTAAATGACAAAAATGTTATTGTAGATGAAGAACTACACTTTAGTAATGATATAGAGGAACTACGGGAGGGGAATTGGGGATGAGATAAGGGAAATACCAGGAGTCTATGGAACTGTATCATAAAATGATAATAATCAAAAATAATAAATAAATAAATAAATAACAACAATGATAGAACAAGGCCTACTTTTTTGTGTAAATATGCCTCTCATGACTCAACAGCTACAGGGCATCTACCAGGAAATGCTCTCTCTGAAGAGAAGGGAGTTGCTCTATTCTTTCTTATTATTAGATTGAGTGCTTCTTATATACTAGTTATGTGACTTTCAAAGTGCCTGTATAAAAAAAAGTTTTTAATAAGTACTGCCTGATTTCTCTTACCTAGTCTCTGTCACAAGTCATATATGCCGTAAGTCATTTAGACATGCATGAAATAAATGATGAAGGAGTGTGCTAAGCAGCAATGACACTCAGAGGATGAGTGGCTCACAGTGTGGAGCTAACACTCTGGCACCATCACTTTGAAGGATCCTGACCTTGTACAGTTAATACAGCAATTCTTTATGAAGAATGAGATTTTCCCTCTTCCAAATTCCTCCAACACTGCAAATTGTAAATTATGTGACTGTAATTAATCCAACAATTAAAATGGGCCAAGAGTATAAACAGGGTACAAAACAAAAGTTAGTTTTAGAAAAAAAAAATTCAGACTCCTGCAGAGTGTAAGATTTTTTTCCTATATTACAAAAACAATCAACTCTTTGGAAATGGGGATTTTGACATAGATAACTTTCATTTGCCAATGCTTGCTTACAATGCTGCATTCACATTGAGTGAATCATTAGGTATAGGCAATGCCTTTGTAAACAAGAATGCCAACATAGCTGTCCAAAAGCTATTTTCTCATGGTTCTCCTTTTCCAAGGAAACTGTGTTCCTCTTAGGCAGTTTCTTGGGCAGAGTACAATGGTGCAGAACACTGGAATCATTTTCCACATCACAAAAAGGGTATTAATACTTAAATCCAACTAAGTTTGTTTAGTGAGTTTCTTCTATCAGATTCATAGCCTTACTTTTAAGAGCTTTATAGTTTCTTAAAGACTTTTTTTCAAAAACATGTGAGAGAATTGTAGATTCACATACAGACAGATATAAGGGATAACATGGAGATGTCATCCTTTGCTCTCCAGTGGTCTTCCTCAATGGTTATATTATTACTATCAAATGTGGTAACCAGGAAAATAACAGACAGAATCCACTAAACTTATTCAGATTAAACCAATTTATATGTACTCATCTATCAAAAACAACAACTTAACGATATGTAAAATGATTTGGATGGATTCCCAAGGGAGTAGCACTGAATGATAAAAGCCAGTATCTGCTGGCATTGGGCACAGCAACTTAAGCTGACACTCTGGATGCCAAGTCTGTGTCAGAGTACCAATGCAGTCTGATTACTCTGTTTCCGGTAACCATCCTGTTAATGCAACTAAGAAAGTAGCAGAAGGTGGCTCAAGTACTTGGGCCCCTGTTATCTACATGGTCACCAGGATGGAGTTCTTGGCACCTGGCTTTTGCCCAACCCAGTTCCAGTCTTATGGTCACCTGAGGAGTGAATCAGGAGATAGAAGTTTCTTATTTAGGAAGTACATCAGGGCACAGTGGTTTCTCTCTTTCTCTCTGTCTCTCCCTCTGTTCTTCTCTCTTCCTCTCTCCCTTCCTGTCTCTTTCTCCCTCTCTAACTCAGCCTTTAAAATAAATAAATGTTTAAAAAGAAAATATCAGTATCAAAAAAGTGACATACTATATGATTCCATGAGTAACACATTCCTGAAATGACATGACTATGGAGAATAGATGAGTGATTTCTAGACATTATGGCTAGAGGTGAGAGGAGGTGGCTGTGGTTATCATAAAGTGGTGTGACAGACATTGGTAAAAAAGGTTTCTTAATGGAAAAAATAAAGTTGACACTGAGACCACACACAATTGTCTAAAATGGTAACAAATATTACTACAATGTGCTCTAGAACCCCAAAGACTGATATATCACATATACATATTAGTCTTGTTTTTCTGTCTAGACATGATGTCTCAGAGAACATATTAATACTAAACTGCAAATCTATTGAGGTTTTAGATCACTAAAGAATGAAAAGGGAGAGGGTAGTTATATCAATTCTAAAAATTAGACTTTTTAAACAAATTCACCAAGGAATGTAATTTCTAACAGTGTAAAAATATAAATGTTTCTTTAGCAACAATTTATTGTCACTCTCTTTAAACACTTTGGATTTGAACTGTTCTTGAAGCTTCCTTTGTTACTGTGTCTGTAACGGAAGACAGCCTGCATGCCAGCTGCACTGGCTGCTCTTAGCCTCAGCTGTCCACAGAGAACTTTGTGCTGATCTGATCTTACACTTTGGTCTCAGGACTTCATGTCCTCCTCAAGCATTTGCCCCAACATTTTGCACAGGTGAAGCCAAGTACAAATGGGCTTATCTGAGCACAGCAAAATTGGCATATGAATAATTTCCCATGTTTCTTCAGGGCAAAGGCTGGTTCAGACAAGCTAAATGTTTTGGCTTGGATTGTTCGACAATTCATTGCTGCCTTAGGTCATAACACTATGCTGAAAGAAACTTTAAAAATAATTTAAGTGTGAGAGTAGGTTTTAGAAAATCGATCAAAAGAAGTTGCTAGAACAGCTCATGCTTGTTAAAAGTTGTTAGAACTTGAAGAAAAAATAACTAGTATAATTTTATGGGAAATTGGATAATGGCTTTAAACAGAAAGGCCAGATTATCCAGTAAGGCATAAAAACTCTCAACAAGAAAACATTTCATTTTTACAGTAAAATCTTCACAGAATGGTAAGTATTCTGGTAGCTACTGATGCTGAAAACAGTGGATTTGATTGTTTGGGAAAAAGTACCCATGTATAGCTTCATCTTTCCTTTTCATTATTTCTTCCTTTCTCCTGGTCCTGTTTTCAGCACACTACAGGAAATGTGGTAAGTCAGTGTGTATAATTCAAAATAGCTGATTAACCTTTGAAAGAAAAGATCATTCTGTTTTTTAGGATCAGGCCACTGTCTGACAATAATTCTAAGTTTACAAAAGTCATCACCAAGAGATTCGGATGCAATTCTAAAATCCTGGCTTTGCTCAGCCTGGAGGGCCTCTAAGCCATATGGGGAGTGAACCGGAGATGGAAGATTTGGTGTTCCTGTGTGCGTGCGTGTGTGAGTATATGTGTCTCCTCTCTGTCTCTTTGCCTCTCTACACACGACTTAATACACAGTATCAATTTATGTTCTCAGCTTCCTTGCAAAGCAACTTGTAACCACCACTGGACAATAAATTGAAAAATCAATCTAGGAGGTGTTTTAACAATTAGGTTAACTGTGTGTTTATAAGATTTATATGCTGTAATCATTTGTTTTACAGGAACTGATGCCAACAGGCTCAAAGGGTTACAAATCAAAGGAAGAATCTCATATATTTCAAGTTCCTGATATTCACAAGTTTTAAAAAGAGTTATACGTACTGTTTGTGATATTTAGACTTTGTGAATTAAGAAACACATCCTTGGAAAATAGGAACAGTGTTTTACTAAAACAGAGGAACTCTTTCAGTAATCTTTTAAATTATTTTTATTGCAAAGGTAGAATTACACAGGAGAGACAGAAGATCTTCATCTGCTGGCTCACTCCCCAAAATGGTTGCAATGAATGGAGCCAAGCCAATCTGAGCCCAGGAGCCTGGAGACTCTTCCGGGTCTCCCACGCGGATGCAAGGCTTTGAGCCATCCTCTACTGCTTTCCCAGGCCACAAGCAGAGAGCTGGAGAGGAAGTGGAGCAACCAAGACACTTCCACAAGGGATCCTGGAGCTTGCAAGGTGAGGATTTAGCCACTGAGCCATTCGCAGTGCCCTTTCATTAAATCTTTATCAACAAAATTACCCTAGCAGAATACCATCAGTCTACATACATAAAAGAAACTGATATGCATGGTCAATATGTTATAAAAGTGGTCAGTTTCAGAGTTGATTTTCAGTGGGCTATTTTTACCATATGTGGTTTTGAATTATTAGTGTTTCAGAATTATGTGAGTTGATATATAAAGGTGCATATATGTATTTGAAATGAATTTTGACAAAACTATATTTTAAATAGTATGAATTAAAACATCTATATCCTCAACCTTCCTTATCCTGTGTTAATTGTCTCAAAAAGCTGGTTAGTCACTAATTACAAAGCTTTCACCGAACACTCTGTTTATCATTGTATTTTTTGGATTATTAATACAATTCTGGTGGACTTTATCCTCACGCTATCTTCCACATAAATTCCTTAAGTGTATTCCCATTACTGTGACCCAGATCAATTCTCCATTGTGAAAAACCTGGACAAGAGCTTCTGAGATTTTAAGGTGCATAGAAATAGCCTAAGGATTTCTCAAAAGCAGAAATTGATTCCTTAGTTCCAGGCTCAGACCTGAAATTCTACATTTCTACTAAGTTTCAAATGTTGCTAGCACTGTTGTTATTGTTGATGCTCTGAGTAGGAAAGATGGAGAGTTCTAGATCAGGGTTCTAATCACAACGGTCTGTACATATTCTCTGTTTCCCTCCAGTTTACTCTTTGATGCAACAATTGAAGCTATTTTTTTAGCTGGCCAGTTACAAATGTTATTACATCTGATTTTATAGTAATTGCATTGTCCTTTTGATAGTTAGGAAAAAATGTTTTAACAAATTTACTATGCAGTAGCAAAATGTCTCTTCATATGGCTCACATCTTTACATATTTTTAAAATTTCTTACACAAAAATCACATTTGCAAATGTTAATTGCATTTTATCATGAAAATGTAGCTTATCTTTAGTTTCTTTTAATCATTCTGTGATATTACTATTGTGTCATGCTTATTTCATTCTGCATTAGTATTTGGGTCTTCATTTTAAATTTCCAAGTTTGTTTCTACCTACTTTATGGACAAATGTTGAAGCAATTAGGAAATCAATTAATGATCGTCTAGTAAAATAGTAAGTATTTTAGTTTAATTACCAATTATGATTCATACAGGTATCATCACAACTCATGCTGTCTGCACCAAATGTGCAGATGAGCAAGGTCTATACAAATTGTCTATAGAAATTATTGATGCTGATTAATTCACTGACACTAGTCATTAGCTTACATTTAGTACTCAAATGATGTACATCTTTGATGCAGAAATTACAGCTCAACAATGATATCTTTTTTTAAAAGATTTATTTTTATTGTAAAGTCAGATATACAGAGAGGAGGAGAGACAGAGAAGATGATCCTCCATCTGCTGGTTCACTCCCCAACTAGCTGTAACAATTGCAGCCAAACAGATCCAAATCCAGGAGCCAGGAGCCTCTCCCAGGCCACAAGCTGGATGGGAAGTGGGGCCGCAGGAACATGAACCAGTACCCGTAGGGAATCCTAGTATATGTAGGGTGAGGACTTTAGCTGCTAAATTATTGCATCCGACCCAGATATTACCACTTTTTAGAGATGAAGACACACAAATATTAAGAACAAGTGTAAAGACAGAATAAATAGGAGGGCCAATTTTTGCTCTCAGTATTCCCCTTTTATATATCATAATTTTCCTGCTGTGACTTCTACCTGGGAACCTCTCGCATGGCCAAGATCATATGCATTTTATTTTATCTACGGAAAGTTCCTTTTATGTCCTCCACTGGAATTAAATATCCCTTATAAAGATTAAAACAAAGAATTCTACCTCTTGCTCTTTTTCCTATTGCTTAAAATAATAACCACAATTGTTTTTTAAAATTTATTTTGTTCTGATGAACTTTACATAGTAGATTTGGGCACAAAGGGCCAAGGGTCAAGGGCTAAGGTAAGTGGGCTAGAACATTGTTTCTACCACAATACTTTATATTTGTTGAACATGCTTGTTTTATGTGTGATATCTCACTTAATAGTTCTCATATTCTTGGGAAGCATCTTGTTATCAATGCATTCCAAGGATCAGAAGCAGAAGCCTACAGAAGTGAAACAGCTTGCTAAAGGCAAAAAGCTAGCAAGAGGCACACTGGTCTGGATATAAACCTAGGTGGCTTTAACCAGATAACCCATCATCTACTATACTGATTCATGTGACAACTCAATATTCATTGTGTTATGAGTCTCTCTCCATGGGATCAGCACCATGGCATGATAGGTTAAGCTTCTACTTGCCTGCCAGAAAGGTTAAGCCCGTGGGCCCAGCGTGGTGGCCTAGTAAATAAAGTCCTTGCCTTCAGGGCACCAGGATCCCATATATGCGTCAGTTCTAATCCCGACGGCCCTGCTCCCCGCTTGTGGTCTGGGAAAGCAGTCGAGAACAGCTCAAAGCTTTGAGACCCTGCACCCCTGAGGAGAGACCTGGAAGAGCTCCTGGCTCCTGGCTTCAGATTGGCTCAGCTCTGGCTGTTGCAGTCACTTGGGCAGTGAATCAACAGATGGAAGATCTTCCTCTGTCTCTTCTCCTCTCTAGATATATCTGACTTTGCAATAAAAATAAATAAATCTTTAAAAAAAATATACAATGAAAGTTAATCATTTAGCAAAAAAGGTTAAACCCATAACTTCTCTTCAAATAAATACATTAACATTCATTCTAAAAAAATATTCTCTCTCTCCTTTTATAAATATGTATAAATTCTTTTTATCTTTATCATTTTATATGCTATTGAATCTAATAGCTGAAATGTTTATTTATTTGAAAGCACAGTTAGAATGACAGCAAGAGAGAGATGGTACAGAGAGATGGATCTTTCATCAGCTGATTTACTTCCAAATGGCTGCAGTGGCTGAAGCCGGGTCAGTTTGAAGCCAAGGACCAGGAGCTCCTGCTGGGTTTCCGTTCATCATAACAGGGGGCCTAACGAATTGAGTCATCATCTGCTGCTGCTTTGGCCATAAGCAAAGAGGTGGAGCAGCTGGCCACTTCCCATCCAGCTCCCTGCCTGAGGCCTGGGAAAGCAGTCAAGCACTGCCCAAAGCCTTGGGACCCTGTACCCACGTGGAAGACCCACAAGAAGCTTCTGGCTCTTGGCTTCGAATTGTCTCAGCTATGGCAGTTGCGGCCACTTGGGGAATGAACACAGTAGATGGATGATCTGTCTTTGTGTATCTACTTTTCTCTGTTAATATGCCTTTCCAATAAAAATAAACACAGAAATCTTAAAAAAAAAAAGTGGAGCAGTTGGGACTGAAACCACTAAACATATGGGATGCCGTGCCAGGTACTTACTCTTTTTAAAATATTTCTTTATTTGGATAAAAGGCAGAGTGGAAGAAGGGCAGATAAAAAGGTCTTCCACCTACTGGTTCAATCCCCACATGGCTTCAATAGCTACGTATCTGGGCTAAATTACAGGCAAGGACTCTGAACTCCATCTCAGCTTCTCATGTTGGTGACAGGAACTTGAGTACTTCCTGTGGCTTTTCCAAGAGTAGCAGAAGGGTGCTGGATCTCAAGCACAGCAGCATGGAACTGAATCTCTGATGTAGGATGCTAATGTAGCACAGGGCCACTTAATCTGCTGCCCCGTACTGTTGGTCCTGAATCCTACTAAACTTTCATGGTCATTAGTCTAAGTCTTATTTCCTTGTGCAGATCTGTTTTTGAGTAAATAGGAACTAATCCTTTTAGAAAAACAAACACGGAAGGTCCTTATTCAGAAAAAGAAGAAATTGCTAGTACAAAGATAAAATACTATTTTTCTTTAGATTCACATCTTTACTTTAGCATTTAATGTAATTATATTAAACATGCTTGACATTCTACAGCTTATTTGTTTCAAATACTGTGAACCAAAGAAAATTATTACTAAATGTAGGAGAATTTTATTTTTCAGTTTAATCTATAAATAAACCTTAACAAGGAAGATTTATAAGTGCCCACATAAGCAAACATTAAAATTTAAAGAGAACTGGCCACAGAAATCTGGAATATACAGATTTTTTTTTAATTTCTAAAAGGAACTTAATTTATGTATAAAAATATTAAAATAGCTACCAGAAAATTGGTCAAAAATAGAAGACTAGAAAATTACTTGAAAATAATTTCAAATGCTAAGACACATGCTTTTGATTTATCTCACATGTACACTGCATTTATGTATTACATATGCTTCTATACATAACACACATATGTACATAACATACACACATATACCACATATACAGAACACACATAAATTACTCACACATTAGAGGATAGATGATGCTCTACTGACAGTCCTGTATTCCTGAAATTTCCATTGCTTCCTAAAATTTCTCCTAAATATACCATAGTATGGTCACTCAATAATTTAATCTACTATCTCCCAGTTTTGTCAATTTACCCAATCATGTCCTTTATAGCACCTTTCTCCTTCCAATACAGAATCCAATCTATAGCCAGGCATTATGTTTGGTTTTCATGTATCATCAACTGCTTTGGATGCACAACATTCTGTTGTCTTTTCTACAGGATACCGTACATGTGGTGGTAGATGGGAGGTCTTCCTTAACCCAAAATGCTAATCTAAGGCTATTTAATTGAGTTTAGAGTGTTTCTTCACATTCATGATTCAGTTGCCAGCAGGAGAAAAGCTTTAATTCTTCTGATTTAATTTTACAGTTCTTTTTGTGATGATATGAATTTTTTTTTTTAAATTTCACAGACTTCTTAGTTTAAGAGCACCCTCTTCTGTGCAGTTCTTTCATGGATAATTTGTTGAGGGTCATGGGATAGAGTATCACATATTTGTGTCTTATTTCTTCGTTCCACAAGATCCTTACCTTTTCCCTCTAACTTCCTTCTCTCCCGTTACAGCCTAGGTCCGAGGGGAATCCATCCATTCATTGATCTGATTTCTCCCTCCAGGAGCAGTGATTCTCCAAGGGCGCCACTTTAGTTTGTACGCACTGTTGGGTCATTCTTTCAGCCAGGGCTGAGGAGGACCAAGTCCTGACATACACGCTGTATTTTGGGATTTATTGCCGTACTTGATAATTCTGACATGACCTTGTATTTGATCTAGTTCTGCTGTTTCTGCCTACTCTTTAACAGTCTTTTTAGTCTTGGACTCTGCTGTTTGCTAAACCCAAGTTTTAAGTGGCAGGTGACATGTAAAGTGCTATTTGCTTCAGGGACACAATGAGGGAGAGCCAGAATCAGGTAATGGACACTGATGTCTAATAGTGTGTCTTCCCTTTTTGTTGTTGTTGTTGTTTATACTTTTGCCATTGTATATTTGTTTTGTTTTAAACTAATTTCAAATCTTAATTTGATTTGATTTAAAAGATGCTGTATCATATGTTTTCCATAATAAAATGTGGCATGAGTAATATAATAAAGGAAAAAGGAAGAAAAGGAGAAAATACAGACCAAAAATAAAAGAATAAAGAATAATGGTAACCCAATAAAGACAATTGGGTATGTGAATATCAGATTTTGAAAGCTACTTCAAAGATGGGTTTTAACATTCCTTTAAGAAATAACAACAGGATTTCAGCACAAGTACAGTCTGCAAAAGTGATTCCTTTAAGATCAATACTATCTTATACTGTACTTGCACTAGTAAGTCCTGAATTTCCTATGCTTCTGCACACATACAAACACACATACGTATAGTACACACACTTACTTGTTTCACGTTCTGGAGCTCTTCTGCCAATTGTTTCCTTTGCCTCTCTGATTCAAATAATTTTTCCTATATGTAAAAATGTTATGAAGTCATCCATAAGTATGATTGCTTTGTTTTTTGTTTCAAAGCTTATATATTTCCCAAAAAACAAATAACTGTAATTTCAAAATATAGTTCCCAATAACTTTTCTGGATGCATATATGCCATTTAAAAGGAATTGCCCACAAAATAATGGTGATGTCAATGCATTTTTCCATTACCTCAATTTTGTAAAATTTCAAAATTTGAAGTCCAAAAAATTTGAAGTCAGCCCAAATCAAAATATTTGAACATTAAACAGATTCTGGAGCTGTCATCACCAAAGTGTTTCCAAACACAGCAGTATCATTATTAGAAGTTATAAGCAATGGTTTTTAACCATACCAAAGAGGGTATGAAGGAGGATATGCAAATCTGAACTATTATTTTGCTACTTTTAGTTAATTCTTAGAAGATTATCCATAAAAAGACTAGTGTAACTAAGATATAAGATAATACCAAGGCAAATGAATGTTAGCACATTTTATCGGTTTAATAAGAGATAGTAAGAGAAATTTAAGAGCCATTTCACTACAAACTGGAGCAAAGGAATCGCTTGAACCTTAAGTTGAGAAGCAAAAGTTCATAGTAATACTGCAATGTTTATTATAGCAGGCAATAATCTTTTTGGCTATTCCAGTTCAATCTTGTCTAAGAGGTGAAATCAAAGTATATGAGGATGAATGTATTACAGCAAGCTAATGAATATGCCACAGACCAGGAGCCAAGAGACAGCTGGCTCCCGTGCTTTTATGTTCTGGCAAGTCACCTTCATTCTATCTGCTCTACTTTCTTGCATCTGGAAATGGAAAATATATCTATTTTCATTCATATTTGAAAAGCAGAAGCAATATGAATTTTGAAGAAAGGCTTTGTAAAATAAATACAGTGCCTTAAAATTTCACTCTTGTAAAATTAAAAGTATTCACTGGCACAAAATTATCTTGGTTTCATTTTGACTTGAACCTTAAATCAGACATGAAGAACAGTGATGCCACTGTACAATGAAAAGTGGGAGAGATCATCTTTATAACCTTTATTTAATAACTCGTCATTTGTGTGTATGTGTAAAATGCATGCAGAAAAATATAAATGCTACCACAAATAAAATACTCAATATTCTGTATACTAACTTGTAAAATTCCTTAAATGATTCTCAATTACTAAGTAGATTTTGCAATAAAGGTAATTTAAAAATTTAGAATTTGTTTTATCTGAAATTTCAGGCTTTTAAAGATATTTTCAGCTACATTTTATAAGCTTTAAAGATGAAACTGGATTTATTGAATGACTCCTCAGGGAAGCCTTAGTCTAATGTTACATGAGTATTCCATATAAACTTTTAAATTAAAGTTCCAATATTTAAGAATTACATTGAAATAAAAGTTGAAATATATCATTAAACTCAATAATGATAAAGTTTAAATTAAAGATATCTAAAAGTCTTAAAAATTCTGAAAAATGAAAGACTGAATGGTTTACACAGAAATAAAGCACATTATAATGCTGTCACATAGAGGCATCAACACTGACTAACTTTTCCAAGACAGTATGAAGAAATGATTGCTGGTTTTTAAAAAAAAGATTTAATTATTTTTATTGGAAAGGCAGAGTTACAAAGCGAAGGGGAGACAGAAAGATCTTCCATCCTCTGTTCACTTCCTATGTGCCACAATGGCCTGAGCTGGGCAGATTCAAAGCAGCAGACAGAAGCTGTTTGGGTTCTACCACGTGGGTGGGGGCCGCATGTACTTGAGCCATTTTTTGCTGCTTTCCCAAGTCATAAGCAGGCAGCTGGATTGGAAGTGGAGCAGCCAGGACACAAACCAGAGCTCTTGTAGGATGCTGGTACCGTAGGAGGAATCTTAGCTTATTATGCCATGGGGTTGGCCCCTAATGATGGCTAATTTTAAGACTAAATTTACATTTTCCTTCTAGACTTCTAAGTATTGTCTCCAAAAATATGGAAAGATAGTAGCTTTAATATTCTATAAATACATATTTAAAATATTCCTGTAGTAGTGAAACGTTGCTAAGCATTTGGAAAGACAGTGAATAGTTTTTTTTTAAGGAATGTGGTAATCTATAAGGAAGTTTATATGTTCATATCCATTAATAAAGCAATTATAGTTTTAGTGACTTATTCTGTATATATACTTGAAAATAACCCAAAGACATAACTATAAAACTGTTCAATGTAGAACACTCTGGGACTGATGGCTTCCAGTTTTAGCTGTTCTACTCTGATTAAGCATTCTGCTAATGATCTGGGAAAGTAACAGATGACAGCCCAAGTTTGGGCACCTACCACCCACGGGGGAGACTGGGAACGAGCTCCTGGTTCCTGGCTTTGGGATAGGCCAGCATTAGGAGCTGAGGTCATTTGGGGAGTGTCATTAAGAACATGGAAGATCTGTAGATATTTACCCAAGATATGTATCTAACCGACAAAAAAAAAAAAAAAGAAAAAAAAATATAGGCAAGTTGCAAAAAAGAAGTGGGTGTAAAAAACAATTCATGTAAAATTTTATATTTATTTATTTGTAGAGGCTTCTGTTTTTTTTAAAAAAAAAGTTTTAGATTCACACCAAAACCAAGAGGGAGGTGCAGATACTTCCCATACACTCCTTGCTCACACAAATATATATTTTAAAAATACAGTTGCCTGTGAACAGAAACTTTCTCTACTGGATCCTTTCGAGGGTCCAGCAATTAACTAACATAGGAATAAAATTTTCTTCTGTATTATTGTAAAATGTACCTAACACAAAGTAAATCACAGACAGTAAAATTTCACTTTTGTGTTAAGACACAAAAATGTACATCCTCGGAGTAAAATAATGATAGTTACGTAGCCTTCTTTGAAGATCTCAGACATAACAGCTTTCTGTAAAGATTATTATTTAAACATAGTATTCTACTAAAAGTAATAAGATTAAGTATGAAAAATCAAACATTTTTGGTATGTTTGGTATACATGCATTTCTTATTGCTTTAAATCATGCTTTCTTAATTACAAAGGACATTAGCAAACTAAGATGTTCCTTAAATTCAATCCAGAATTCTTTTCTTTTCTTTTTTTTTTTTTCAATATATGGCTGTAAAAAGAAGTAGTTACCTTGAGGGTCTTCATTTCTTCCAAGGCATCATTTTTTTCACGCTGAAGCTTTTCCATTTCATCTGCTTCTAAAGAATCACAGGGAAGAAGCTGTCAACATTGAAATATAAGAGAAAAGTTTTGCATTAGATGTTAATTATGAGAACCAACACTAGAGTCCTTTGAATTAGCATTCAGCGTTTGCATTTTAATAAACAGATGCAGTTTCTTACTTTAAAATTAAACAAAATATCAAATTAATCTGGAGCAATCAGATTCATTTAAACTTCACCTTACATTGTTGGTATTTATGATTGAATTGAGATCATAATAAGGTACACACATTATCTTGTTACCTTTATGATTTTTCACAATACAATTTTCCTTAAAAGTTCAAATCCCAAGACTTCATAATGTTAAAAAAAAACTTAAGAAATTAAACCTACAAATTATTTCCTAAAGATATTCCAAAAGCATCATGCCCAAAGCTTACAAAATCAAAACTGTTTATTTGATGTCAATAACATACTTTGCAACTATGAATCTCATCTTAACTAAATGAAATATAATACAACAGCTAAGTAGCTTAAAAAGATTCCTACACAGAAACTGTGAGTTAGTTATTGTAAATAATTCATGTAAAAATGAACAGCAACAAAAATAGCACAGATGACAACTTCTCTTGCATCTTATTTGATCTCTTTGACATTTGAATACAAAGTTAAAAACGAAAAAACCCAATGGTAATCTAACCAAATATACAATTCAACTCTAAGTTCTCCATGGGAAGTATAAAAGAACTAAAAAGTATTGTAAATACAGAGGATTATATGGTGAAAATGATTGTTATTTAGGTAAAGAAGCCTAGTAGGTAAAGAAGCAAAAATAGGAATAAAATACAAATAATGTATTATGAATTTGGGGACACTTCACTATATGTGGATACACTGATAAGTACTGTCTATACTCAGTATTAAACAGCCCCGTCCCACGTTATGAGGAATGAGCAGACACAGCTGAGTAACTTGCCAAAGGGTTCACAGCTAACATATGGCCATCAAAGTCACCACTGATACCACAGTGTGTGACTTTACAAATTATTCCACAAAGGTCATGGTGGAACAAACATGATAAATTCAGATTTGCTTTGTTAAATTGGGGAGCTTGGGGGGACATTTTTCCCCTCAACATTACCAATTCCTTTTTTTCCACCATACTTAGTTTTGGATATCCATGGCTATTATTTATAATTTATATGCGCTCATTTTCTTCATCTGTTAAATCAGAACTATTAACACAGTAATATGACTCAGTTTCTCTATCATCCTAGACTACTTGTGGACAGACTTTCAAATGTAACAATTTTTGCAAAAGTGGAAAACAAAGGCTAGTACAATGGAGTTGTGCAAGAAGAAACCTAGTGGCAGTTGTATAGGATTTACAAAATATTAACCTTCTTTTCTGCATGCATTTCAGCTGCCTTATTATACTAAAGTGCTAGTTTAAGCTACATCTGAATTAATATCTGCAGCACACTATCCCTCAACATTGAAATGGTTGTTTTATATAACCTTTAAGCCAAAGGAAAATCTGTATTGGTCCCTTTACTTTTTATTGCTTTTAAAGATTTATTCTAATGGCAGAGATACAAAGACAGATGAAGCAACAGAACAAAGTCTTCCATCTGTTAGTTTACTCCAAAAATGGCCACAATGGCCGAGGCTGGTCCAGGACAAAGCCAGGGGCCAGAAACTCCATCTGTGCTATCCATTATGAACTTTCTTGGGCCTTCTTCCTCTGTCTTTCCAGGCAGCTTAGCAGGGCCTTGGAAGCACATCAGCTGGGATTGAAACAGGTGATGCTAGTGGAGTAGACTATGGCTTACATATGCACAATGCTGCCTCATTATATATTCTGATTCCAAGAAGTGAAATGGACAAGGTTCAAAAGTTTAAATACAAGTTTAGATAGCAAAGCTATAACCTCCCCCAGCAATTTTTTTGAGTTACAATATTTTATTAGGACAAATTACAGATTGGGATTTCAGGTTCTAGGGTATGATCATAAACTTCTGAACGTAACATCATGCTACTAAATCACACGAAACAGAATCCATGGTACCATTTTGGGAAGAACACTAGAATGAATACTTAGAACAAACCATGATTTTACCCAGAGTTTTATAATTCCATTGCTATTTACCACTGAGAAATAGAAACTTGAAGCTAAAGAACTGGCCACAGATGTTACTTGTGAATTCTTTGAAAATTCCTTTGTGTGCACATTTTAAAAGACATTGCTATTCAAATGTATTTTAACCAAGGAAGTAGCATGAGAAACAAACTGTTACCACCTAATAACATTTAATAACAATGATTCCAGTCAGAAATCTCTCGAACTTGAGCATTCCAACCTGTACATTTCTTTCCTGTTCCGCTCTTTTCAGCATCAAATTATTCAGCATCATGTAACTTCTGTTTGTCTGATTTGTCCAATAAGCTTTTTCCTCAGGAACCTACTCAATTATCTTCCTCTTATAAAGTTGTGAGTGACTATCCCACTTATTTCAAAATATCTGTGTGCACCAATTTCTCCATCTATTTCCCCTGCTAGGAACTTCTTACAGTCTGTTTTTTACATATCTCCTCTTAGTCCCATATTTTAAAAATCATTCATTGCAATTTCATTAATAAAAGTGCTGCATTAGAAGGTAAATGGCACTCAGTGATTTTCTTAACATACAACACTGCTCAGACATGTTGCTGGAGCTTCTCTTCACTGGACAGTTTCAGTCCATTATGCTACTGTCTTGCTGATCATTCACACCACTTCCAATTTCTTATTTTCATTTCTACTCTTTAAATGAAAGGAGGAGGGCTTGAGAAGCTTTTCAAAGTTTGCTGATTTCTACTTTTCCTGTGTAAGTCTTGAGTGATAGTCATTGTCATTCTTCAATTAATGCTCCCCCAAATGTTCCTGGATCTCTTCCAGCTCCTTATTCCCAGTAGCCTGTGGTTTTGATTCCTGTCAACCTCCTGAACTTAACTCTCTCTCAAACAAACACAAACAGGGGCATCGTCTTCTCTAACCAGAATGAACTTTCTTCCTAGTCTCCCAGTTTCTACTAACAGTACCATTATCTTAACGAAAATTTTTGAGTTATCTTTAATTCCATCTCCTCCTTTTGGTTCTTACATTGAATTAATCTGTAAGTTTTATTTGATGTACTTATTATTGTTGTTTGTGTATATATCTTTCATACATCATTCCTTTCCTTTCTATCACTGTCTTCATTATAGTTTATTATCCTACATTTGAATTCTTGCAGTCACCTAACTATGCTGTCACAAGTTTCGTTTGCATCTTAGTCCTCCTCATGTTGCTGTATGAGGCTGGGGATAATATAAAGAAAGAAGGTCTACTGAACTCGTGGCTTTGAGATTCACGACCCTGGTATGTGTCAGGCTTTAGTGAGATCCTCATGGCAAAAAGCTTCACGATGGAAGCAGAGTGTGTGCAAGGAAATCACATTCAGGGGACATCCTTGGCTTAAAACAACCCATCCTCTCAGGAACGGACGCGGGCCAATCAGACCTGATCCAGTCCCCCCAAACTGCAATGATCTGTGAGGGCACAGCTCCTACAACCTAACTGATTTTGCTAAGCCACATCTCTTTAAGGTTCTACTCTTTCAACATGATCACATTGGGGACCAAGCTTCAGAAAGTGAATTCCTGGTAGAAAAAAAATCATATTTAAATGTCAACAATTCCTTTCTAACACTCTCATCATCTGCATACACCAACTTTCTTCTTTAAAAGCACACTATCTTGTGCTTGCAATTACATTCTGTACCCCTTTTGGTTCATGCTATGATACAACTCCGATCACTCAGCACTCTCCACACACACAGTCAGAATCTCACTTTACCTTCCAAATGCACTCAACTGTCAAGGATGTTACGAACCCTCTCTTAATGTCCTAAGCTCTATTATGATTATGGCCATATGACAGAAGGCAGTTTATGTAACTACAACTATTTGTGTCCATGACTTTACCTTAAAGTAAATAGCTGAGTTTTATCTATCTTAACACAATACCATGCAAACTGCTAACTGTATATTTGGTGTTATAGATGAGTTTTAAGAAAAGTGCTTTTTTGATGGTATACTGTCACAAGTAGTGACAAATGTCTCTGATATCATGGCATAGTACAGGTTGTAAGTATCCTTTATCCAAAATGAAACTGCTTCAGATTTTAAAGTTTTTTCAGATCTGGAATATTTTCACAGATCTGATAGGCTGAGCATTTTCTAAATCCCAAAGCCCGAAATGTCTCCAAATCTAAAATGATCAGATATGATGCTCAAAGATGTTTATATGGATGCATGACCTGTATAAGTGAGACATTACTAAGTCTTATCACATACAAGTCAGCCTGACATTATACATTCTGTATTATTTCCACATGAAAATGGTGATCTGCAATCTATAAAATAAACAAGATCCTGAACTATGACTAGTACACACGGTAGAGAACTTGTAGTGTTCCATGATTTTTAAAATCTTCCCTTCATGACACTTGATTAATCTGGTAAAATCATTATGTTATGATGGATTATTGTCTGCTGCTGTTAAATTTAGATTACTGCTAAATGTGGTCTCCAACCTTGCCATTTCAGTGCTTTACCTCGTGCTAGCAGCAGGTGTACACTGTGAGATTTTTAATGCAGAAATGTTGATCAGAATCACAGAAAGTTTTATTTTTGGTTCTAAATGTCATATTCTTTTGAATCTAGGTTTTTTTTTTTCTGTCAAATAACAGAAGTAGGACTGATTTATCCCTTCTTAAAGGACAGCATCTTAAGAACTCTTGAGAGTTCATGTAAAATGATAAACAAAATAAGCTAGCTGCCTGGAAGTAAATCATCTCTGATTGTATTATGAAATTCAAAAATAGACAAAAGCAACCTATGTCCTTTTAAATAAGAAGAGTGGTTCCAATGTGAAAGTGGAAACTAACTAGCAAGCGCATGAAGAAGTCTTTGAGCAATGATTCCATGTGAGACACACAATAAAAATGTATCAACTTATATATGACAGATTTTTTTATCACAATGTGCATATTCTATGTCAATAAAAACGTTTTTATAGAGAAGCAAGGGAAAGATAATGAAGCCATTTTAACAGCAAGGAAAGAAGAAAACATGAGTAAAAAACACACATCCCTCACAGAATGATTATAGACTTTGCCCTGCTGTTTGTCAATCTCAGAACAACTGAATGTAAGTTACCCACATTTCTACAACATTTCTATTGTTTTGGTAATTAGGTTCTCATAAGTTATACAGCTGAAAAAGATTTCATGGAACACAGAATTAAAAGTTTATTTTGGCCCCATTTTTTTTTAATTCATGCATAGCTTTTCCATAGTATGCATTTTCCATGACTTTGCTGAAGTTCTCTCATATACATGGCTTTCAAACATTTTGGTAACAAAATAATCTTGTCTTTAAATTCCAGTTTGCATGAACTCCTGAAGTATTCTTACATAACTTTACATTGCAATTGTGAAGAAAATTTTGATAAGCATCATGAACATAGGTAATATAAATTAATACATTTCTTTTCTTTTCTTCACTATTCTTTTTTTTTTTTTGTGCAACACCATGGCTGAGTGTCAACAAAAACATTTTTAACCACAGAAGTATAATGTATCAGGACTTCACAAATTTGCTCTATATGAGACACCAATTAAGTAAAACTGATCTATGCTGTTAGAAGGTGATCGAGTGTCCTCCTGAATTTGGGTGGAGGACTGTCAATAGTAACAAAAAACAGAGCAGGAAAACATTTGGGGTAATATATTTCATTATTCTTCATCTGATGCTGATGGTCAGATTTTAAAATTTCCTATGACAGATATTTATGAATATTTTTCTGTGTGTACATAACAGGGAGATAAAACAGGTCAAAAAGGACACAGACAACCCACGTCCAATATCTATATGTATACTCAATAATTACCATACATATTCTATGATTCAAATAATCAACGCTGGCCAAATTAGTAATAGAAGTAACATGGGGCCAGTGACAGACATTCATGGAGAGGTCAAAGGGAATTGAATTTAATCTGTTTAATACAGTTTTTTCCAAGGAGCACACATTACTTGTACAATTTCAACAAAAAGATAGAAATCTGTCTAGATATATGACAAGTGACATTCAAGGCTTGTGATTTAAATCCAGTTAAAATAATTCTGTAGGGCATACTGTACCTGTGAATCTAATATGTTAGAAATTTCTTGTGCTCCAACATTTACTTCATCCAACTGCAGGGAAAATAAATTTCTGGCAATCTGGACAAAATCTAAAATAGAACATATTACAGTAAAGAACATAGCATTTAACCTCATCTAAATAAATCCTACATTTTTCTAAATTAAGTTGGAATGACGCTTTATAACAAATGATTCAAACTGAACTTACATAAATAGTCTGAAAACAGCATTGGCTGAGCTTACAGGTAAATGTAAGTTCCAATAAGAAGATGCAGGAGTAGGTATTTAACAGAAATAATTAAGATGCCCTCATCTCCCATCAGGGTTATACTCTGGCTCAGACTCTACCCAGTGCAGACACTAGGAGGCAGTGGGAATGGCTCCAGTACAGGGCTCTTGCAGCCCACACAGGAGACCAGACTACGCTCCTGGGTACTGGCTGCAGCCCATCTGGAGAGTAAACTAGCACACAGGTGCTCTGTCAGCCTATTTGTCTCAAACAAACAAAAAATAATTTAAAAAACATAAAGTCATCCTAAGTGATTTAAACAAAAAATAATAAACTAGTTTAACTTAACTTCTAAAAATAAGAATAATAATGCAACAAACACATTTTGAAGACATTATTTAATCCTCCAATTCATGTATTACGATGACTTTTTCCCAAACATATGACAATATTATGACATGGCTTTTCAAGCTGGAGGGATCTGAGGTTTAATAATAATAGCAGCAGCTAATGTTTATTTAACAGCCACATTATGCCAGCCACGGTGCTTAACAATTTCATTTTCATGATAATCTTCATTTTTATAGATGATAAGATCTGGGCTAAGATAGGTCAACCATCTTGACACTGCCCAAGACCACCGGGAAATAACTGTCATAGCAATTCATAATTTCTTCAGATCCAGATCTATTCATCTCTGTATGATCATGTACTTTTTTTAATTTCCAAGGGTCATTTTAAGTGTTCTCTGACTTTGTATTTTATATTATGTTGGCCTTATTTTACAAATGTATTACCTTCGCTTATCTTCTTACAAATGTTAATTACAATTCATCTGAAGTTCTCTTCTGTCTCCCATTATTCCTTTGCTATTTTCTTTTTGCATCAATTTTTATCTGTTTGATATTTGGGCGATCTGATTTTATGTTAGTGGATTTTTTTTTCCAAATTCTTAGAGATCTTGGCTACAAGATTATTTAACAATTTTTGGAGGGGTTGGGGGAATCCCAGAGCCTATAAAACTATGTCATAAAATGAAAAAAAAAAAAAAGAATTATGGACTGAAAAATTAGACTGTTGGGGCCAGTGCTGTGGCAGAATGGATAAAGCCACTGCCTACAACACTGGCATTCCATATAGGTACTGGTTTGAGTCTCAGTTGCTCCAGTTCCATTCTAGCTTCCTATAATGTACCTGAAAAGGCAGCAGAGGATGACCCAAATGCTTTGGTCCATGCACCCATATGGGAGGTCTGGAAGGAGTTCCTGCTTTCAGATCACCTCGTTTCCAGACATTGTGGAGTGAACCAATGGATGGCACTCTCTCTTCCTTTTTGCCTTTCTTTCTCTCTGTGTAACTCAGTCTTTCAAATAAATCAATCTTAACTGTAGATATCACTGAACAATCTGGGTGTGTTGCTGAGTAATGACTTCCCATATACTTTCCCAAACTCGCTTGCTGTTGGCATCTATAGGTCCATGATCTCTTTGGTTTCATTTCTCAAAGAAATAAACTTCTTTTTGCCTCAAGGTGTGAAGGAGTGGTAGTTGCTAGACTACTTTGGATTGGGCAGGGAACAACTTGTATAACAATCCTGTTTTAAATGCCTTACCTAAACCCAGTGGGCAGGAACACCAAATTCCTTCAATTCCTAAGGGTCAGATCAGCTCATGCCTGTCTTACTGAGACATCTTTTCAGATCTTGGGCTTCACCTGCCTTGCCTCACTTACTCATTGACTGTTCCTTGTTTGCTTTCAGACCTCAGCTAGGGTAGTTTTCATTAGGCACGGATTTCTGTTTCTCGCTCTCATTATTTATGGTGATTTTCAACAGGTTATGGGAACACAGCTATGCCATTATCATCACTTGAAAACCAAAAGGTGAATTTCCTTTCCTTTCTTTAAAGCAATATAGATGCTTTTAAAGTATTACAATGCAGCATTTCCCACGTGTACCAAACTTAAATACACAGTGGTGCCAGGGGAAAAAGGTTACTGATATAAGAACAAAAAGATGTACAAAATACTTTGGTAAAACAGCTTACAAATGTGTGTCAAGAATCCAAATAATTTATTTACAATATGTATTCTATAAAAAGAAGGAAAACATCAACAAGCACAATGATAATATAGATTTTGCAATGTCTGTTACTGAGAAACCATAAAACTGTCAAAAGTGGAAAGATTTAATTTTACATTATCATGGCTAAGTGGTACATTATACTACTGTTAATAATTATGTACATATGATAAAAATATTAGCTGCTAGAAGAATTCAAATCAATTGAGCGATAACATTAGGATTTTTATATTTTCTATGGTTTCCTTTGTAATTATTAAAGTAATATTTATGAACTAAGCAAAAACAACAATGGAATGATGTTTCAGCAATAAATGAAACTAATAAGGTTATTCCTTATGCTAACCTATCCAGGGCTAGCGATTAAGGAGCCTGAAGTAGATGTAGTTTACTTCTCATTCTCTTTTTTAACAAAAATGGGTCACACAAACTCTTCAACCAAAACAAGATAAGGGTAATGTTACCTCCAAAAGACACCGTCCCTTTTGCATCTGCTTGTACTTGCTGTCTCAGGGCTTGCTGTTGTTCCTTTGTAGGCTGAATGCCAAGATAATTTAGAGCCTGGAAAAGAAAGGTGAATCTTTTTTTCAAATGTCTAAAGAACAAAACTTCTCGTTATAACGTTATTTTACAACCCAGTGGAGGGAAAAAAAAAGTCAACACTGAACACTGACTGGAATTAGATGCCCAAAGAAAATCTGCTGAAAATTCAGGGATTAATTGATCATAAAGGATTAGTTTCCCAGCCCTACTATCGCTTTGTCAGTACAAAGAATGCAAAATTTTATAACCATATCAAAAAAATTTTTTTTAAATAAAAGACTTACTTATTTGAAAGGCAGTGTTGCAGAGATAGAGATGACAATCTTCCATCAGGTGGTTTGCTGCCCAAAAGGTCTCAAAAGCTGGGAGCGATTCCATAGGCCCCTGCATCTGTGGGGTACCTGGAAGCAGCTCCTAGCTTCTTTGTGTCCGTCAGCGTGTGGGCCACTGCAGCCATTTAGGGAGTGAACTAATGAATGGAAGCCCTTTCACCATCTAGTCCTTTCTTTCTATATACTTCTTCTTTACAAATAAATAAATCATTGAAAAATAAAATGCAGATGAAGTTCAATATTGGTTACTGTTCTTTCAAGTTTCTTCTTCCTTTAGACTGCTCAATAGTTCATCATTTAATTGACATGTTTATTTGTCATGCATAACACTAAAACAGGGGTTGGAACGACAAGCTAAAATCTATACTCTCAGAGACCTTATGACCTAAAGGGTGAGAGCAACATATGGATATAGAAAGTGGAATATGTAATTAAAAATAAATGTGTACAGGGTATACCATGGTAAACGACAACTAGTTAATGCACATGTATACAGTTCAAGCAGGCATACTGAAAGAAGGGTATATTGAGAATATCAGCTCCTCAGAAATGATTCATATGCATAGTCTAACATCGCCTTTTTATCATTTCTGTGCCATAAGCATTTGCCTGATGTTACAAGGAATAATGATTCTAGCTTCCATATACAATGCATGTTTTTCCTTGAGTTTCAAAATTTCTCCAAGTACACAAAAACGAATAAAAATTAGAGCAATGCATTCACTACCATCATACACTCAATGATATTTGTCTATTCTGGAAATTTCATATTAATGCAATATTATTTCTGGGTTTTTTTTTTGTACTTAGCTTTTCCCCTTCAGCATAATGGTTTGAGGTTTATCAGATATACTGCAGCATGTATCCAAAAATAAAATAAAACTTCATTGTAAGGATATACTACATATTATTTATTAGTTGCATATTTGACTATTTCTACTTTTGTTACTATAAAGAACAGTTACATTCATCTGAGCAAATATTTTCTTTTAAAGGATTTTTGTGGGGGTATACTTTGAAATCTATTCAGAAGTTTTCTGTAATATTCATTGTTCATAAACTTTCTTTTTAAAAAAAGATTTATTTATTGATTGGAAAGGTAGATTTATAGATAGAAGGAAATACAGAAAGATCTTCTGTCCATTGGTTCACTCCCCAGGTGCCCACAATGAACAGAGCTGAGCTGATCTGAAACCAGGAACCAGAAGTCTGGAGCTTCTTCTGGGTCTCTCATGTGAGTGCATGGTCCCAAGCATGTGGGCCATTCCATCCACAACTGCTTCCCCAGGCCACAAGCAGGAAGCTTGAAGTGAGGTGGAGTAGCCAGGATATGAACCAGCACCCATATGGGATGCCAGCGGATGCAAAGTGAGGACTTAGCCACTAAACCATCGCGCCTAGTCCAAGCCACTGCTTTTGTGCACATAAGTTTTTTTGGACCACACTGCTAGGCCAAGTTAACAGTATGTTTAACTTTTTGAGGAATTGTCACAATATTTTCCAAAGTATGTTTATCACTATACATTCCCACTAGCAGTACATAAAGGCTTCAGTATCTCCATCCTCATCAGCAGTTGCCATTGTCTTTATTGGCTATCTAGTTACTTTCTCTGTAGAAATGCTTACTTGCATAATCTGTATATTTTTTAAAAATTATGTGGTCATTCTATATTTTGAATACAGGTTCTTTACTAGATTCTTAATTTCCATATATTTTCTCCCTAAATAGGTTCTCTTTTCACTTCCTTAATGGTGTCTTTGAAGAATTGTTTTTTACATATGCTGGGAAGTCAGGCTCCAATTTGATTGTGGTGTGTGTATATATACAGTTGTCAGAACACAATTTCCTGAAAAATGTACCTCCTTTCAAATTTGTTGGTTTACCTGTTTACATTCCTACTGAAAATGAACAGGTCACAAATGTGTACAAACACTTCTGCTATCTCAATTTTATCCCATTCACCTATATTTCTGAAAACACCAAATTGTGCTATTGTAGCTTTCTATAATAACTTTTAGGTCAAGATGTAAGATTTTTTTCAAGTTCTTTAAGTTACTTTGAGTCTTCTGCATTTGCATATTAATTTTGGATTAGTATGTCAATTTCTGAAAAAAAATAGGTTACATCTTGATAATTATTGTACTGAATCTGCTTATCAATGTATGGATACCAACATCCCAATAATGAAGTTAAGGGATTCTTTATAAGAAGACATCTTTCCATTTGTTCAAGTCTTGAATTTCATTCAGCAATGTTTTGTCACTTTCAGTGTTTAATTACTGTGTTAAAATCATTCTTAGGGTTTTACTCTCCTAGCTGCCATAAGCATCATCGCTTTAATTTCATTTTAGGTTATTCATTGCTTGTTACAAAAATACAATGCTATAACCTAGCTGAACTTGTTTTTAGTTCTAGTTGTACTTTAGTAGATCCTTGAAAGATTTCAAATATAAGATTGCACCATCTGGGAGTAGGGACTCTTTCAGTCCTGCCCAGTCTGCATGCTGCTTATTTCCTCGTACTTGCTTAGTTACTCTTGCTAGAATCTCCCAGCACAATGTTGAACAGAATTAGTGAAGCATACATCTTAGTCTTGCATCAAGTTGTTAGGGAAATGCAATCAGATTTTCAACATTAAGTATGATTTTAGCAGTGGGGTTTTATAAATACTCTTTGTCAGTTTGAAATTTCCTTCTATAATCAGTTTGTTGAGTATTTTTCTTGTGAAAAGATACTGGATTGTGTCAGTCTGTTTTTCTGTGACCAAAAAGACTATTATGTGTGTTTTTTCCTTTTATTATACTTAGACCATTATGCTAATTTTTTTAGGATTTTATTTATTTTTGTTGGAAGGTCAGATTTACAGAGAGAAAGAGATATACAGAAAGATTTTTCATCTGCTTGTTCACTCTCCAAGTAGCCACAATAGCTGGAGCTGAGTTGATCTGAAGCCAGGAGCCAGAGGCTTCTTCTGGGGCTCAAAGCGCAGGTGCAGGGTCCCAAGGCTATGGAGTCCTCCACTGCTTTCCCAAGCCACAAGCAGGGAGGAATAGAAGTGGGGCCACTGGGTACAAACTGGCACTCACATGGATCTTGGTTTATGCAAGGTGAGGACTTCAGCCATTAGGCTAGTGCTCTGGGCCCCATGCTAATTCTTGCATACGAAATCAACTTTGTATTTCTGGAAAGTCTTGTACTTGGTCACGATCTATAATCCTTTGATATGTTGATGAACTTAGTTCAGTAAGTTTTTGTTGAGCACTTCCACATTCATAACCTTAAAATATGTTGGTCTAGAGGTTTGTTTTTTCCTCTTGATGTATTTGTCTTATTTGAGTGTCAGGATGTTACTGGCCTCTTCGGATGAATGTCAAAGTGCTCCCTTCTCTCATACTTTCCTTTGGAAGAGTTTGTAAAGGATTGGCATTAGCTCTTTTTAAAATGTTTGGTATTTTAAAACGTGAAACCATCTGGGACTTGGATTTTTTTAAAGAAGTTGTTGATTACTAATTCAAACTCCTTACTGGTTATAGGTTTATCCAGCTTTTCAACTTCAATGTCAGTCAGACTTGGTAGTTTGCATCTTTCCAGGAATTCACCCATTTCATCTAGGTTACTTAACTTGATGGTATGCTGACATTCATAGCATTCCATAAATCTTTTTTTTTTTCTGCAGAACTTTTTCTACAGTTTTTTCTCCCCACAAAACATAGAACACGCTAACATAATATTCAGTGATGCGTAGGTTTCTTCTTTATTTTTCTTACCACATTGGATTCTGCCGTATCTGATTATGAAAATCGTGCCACAGTTAATGTATCCACTTCCTTGTTGATAGACACACTGTTTGGTAACATTCACTCCTTTAAATAATAGCGCCAATTTTCTTCTTCTATGTTTCTCAGGCACTATGGCTAAAAAAAGTCTGCACCATCAAGAATGATGCTGGCTTCTAAAGCAAAATGGGAAGAAATACACGTTCTGGTTCGTCAAAGAAATGGGAAATTAAAATTTCATCCCTTACCAACAGAGAGCCTGATATATAATTTCAAAAGCTTCAATGACTACTATACTATTAATATTTCTTTACATAGTATCACTAGAATTTCTCCAGTGTGAATGTCCAGAAGCAGAACTGCTGAGTTAAAGATATGAGCATGAACAGCTTTCCCAAACTGCTCCCTTAAGTGACATTCTCATGAATATCAAATAAAAGTTCCCACTTCTTTCTCTGTATCTTTTGTCAATAATTGTATGGTAGGATCTTAAATATTTGTCTACTTGGTGAATAGACAATTGTGCCTTACTGTTGTTCAGCTTCATTTTCCTCAAGGACAGCTTTTATATATGTAATTACCATTTGGATTTTGACTTTGGGAAACTGCCCATTCATTGTCACTGCCTATCTTTCTTTGGTGTCATTTGTATTTTCCATGGCTGGGCTGGAACATTTCTCTAGCACTTAATTCTCCAGAAAGGGCAGGATGTCCTTCAAGGTTTTCATATTCATCAATGCAAGGATGTCAATTCTGGAATTCCACAGGAAAAGGAAATGAGGCCACGTGAAAACTCAGTCTCAATATCCAAGTCAGCGTTTCCTTGGGTTACATGTCCAACCACTTAAAACATTCAAAATTACATTTTCATCTCATAACATTTTTTCCTCTCTGCTTCCTCTCATTTTTTTTCCATTTCTTTCTTCCCCATAAGCCTGACAATGTGTTTAAAAACTGCTTCTTTTCATTTTATGCATTGCTTCTTCTATATATTCATAGCAAAAGAGGGTCCTAAGTTTCTTCATCACACAATGTTGGAACTAGAAATTATTTTAACTGTTCAAATATTACAAAGATACCCTCTTAAAGTCTATTAAGAGCAGTATACCTGTTCTACAGAGTGTAACCAGACATGCAAGTTCTGGTCTACACTTTCACACTTTCTCAGGTTCGTAAATCCTAAGACCAATTGGCATGGCTGTAAATTGTGCCATTTAATTGTTACTAGAGCAAAAAAAGAAATACTTTCTGGATGTGTTGAAAATTTTTTCTAATTTGTATTTTCCAAAATGAATACAAACACACACATGCACAAACACACACAATCAGATCAAAAACATTTCCTTATTTAAAACGGTCCAATGGCTTTTTACTGAAGTTAGAATAAAATCCGAAGATCCCTTAGCCTATGAAGCACCACACGATTTAATCTACCCACCTGCTGATACTTGTCATTCATACGCTTTTATTTATATATTTATGCATTAATTCATTCATTTATATCACTTAATGCCAAAAATGCCTCTTTTTTTTGAGTTTTCATATTGTTTCTAAATTCTATCCTGTCTTAGGTCTGCTATCTTCATTTCACACACATTTTTCCCTAACACCTTATTCTTTGTTCTTCAGGACTCAGGTTAAAAATCCATGTCCTTTGAGAGGTTTTCCTTGACTACCAACCTAAAGAAACTCACCACTCGGGATTCTGAGCATCGAAATGAAACATCTCAAGTACTTCATAAATTGGAAAACTTTGTTGAGCATGATTGAGTATGGGACATACTGCCCCCAAATACACAGCCTGGCACTGATATTATCCGAGAAAACTCTCCGTTACCTGCCCTTATCCTTGTCTCCTGAAGTAGGACATAAATGCTTTGAAAGACAGGAGTCTTCCATAAACCCACAGGAAAAGAACATCCTTATCTCTGAAGATACAGAGGTACAGATCTTGCTAAGTTCATTCCCGTTTATTACTTAGACGATGCTGCATTTTTCTAATCATACCCTTCAAGATTTACCCAATCTAAATATAAAAATACACATTTTTCTGTTTCTTTGGGTCTTCATTCTGGAAGGGTCCTGTGCCACGTAAAACTTAGAGTAAGCACATGTGTACACTTTCAGTTGCTAATCTTTCTTTGATTAGTTATTTCAGCCATGAATTTAATGAAGAGTGAGTAAATAAAACTTTCCTCCCGTATATACAAAAACCATATGCTTAATGAGTAGTAGGCAATACCAGGTGACTGATGAAGAAGCATACTGTCTCAGTGAGGACAACATACATGAAAGACTGATTTGGGGAAACTAAAGTGATGGGCTACAGATACTCAAAAGAAAGCAATTTTGGAAATAGAACTGAATCAGAATTTCAACAAAGGATGATTCAAACTGGCAATGAGAACATCGTTTTTATAGGACAAAGCAAAGGTAAGGAAAAGGTAATATGTGTAAGGTGTGTTTTATTCTAGCTAAGAATTTTCATACTCTGTAAAACATGAAAAATGTGATATAAAAAGGTGACAGGAAGACAGATATCATGAACCTTTAAAAATGTATCTATTTCACATTTAAAAAAAACATTTTTGGTCACACCCTTGTTAGTCTGATGAATGTTAAAAGTGATTTTTTCAAAGTATTAGTTTCTATTTTTTCAAACATCTTGGTAGTTTAGTTTCTTTTACATAGAGAAGCTATCAGTGTTTTACTGCTCTTGGGACTATTTCTTGTTGCCTTAGCACATGCTACAACCTCTTTAAAAAAGTTTTGTTTTACGTGAAAGCCACAGTTTCAGAGAGAGAGAGAAAGACAGACAGAGAGAGACAGAGAGACAGGGAGAAAGAGATGGATCTTCCATCCACTGGCTCATTTCCCAAATGTCCACAATGGCTAGAGCTGGGAGCCAGAAGAATTTTCTGGGTCTCCCATTTGGGTACAAAAGCTCATGGCCTCGGGCCATCCTCTGCTGTTTTCCTGGGCTACTAGCAGGCAGCTGGATCAGAAGTGGCATACCCCACGACTAAAACCAGTGTCCAAATTGGATGCTTGGTGTCACAAGGCCTGTTACAGCCTTTTTTGAGTGGATAGTTGAGTCTTCCATTATTTAGGATTCAGCTACATTTCAGTTTTTAAATATTGAGTAATCAAGTATTACTTTACCATATTTGCAGATATATATATATGAAACCTAACAAACATGGCCATAATGTGTTCACATTTCATTGATTCTAGTTGTAAAACATTACAAGTTTCTTTTTTTCCCACAGAAAATCTATTAGTCTGAATGTCAACTAGATACAAAAAAAATTTATTTCTATTTTTATGCTAGTGAATCACTATGATACTCAAATGCAAAAAAAAAAATCAAATAATTTAAACTCAAATGCCATTCATTTAACTGCAATAAGTTACTTTAAGAAGCTAAAAGCTCTAATACTTTATTCTCTTACAGAATGAGAGTATTTCCTTTCTACTGTTGTTTTACAAAGAAAACTGAAATGTGAAGGATTTACCATTTCCAGTTTCTCAGCCTTCATTCGAACAGAGGGATTTAGGCCAATCTTCTTTCCCCGTGGTCCATAATTATCAGTCAGGGCAGGAATAGCATCTAAGAGACAACAGAGCACACATTAATTGGAATCTTAATTGGGATAGAACTTTTCATTTGACAGGATGTATTCTGGGCTCCTGCTGTTCAAAAACAATTCTGGCTAATAAGTTGGCAGTTTTCACCTTTGTTTTCATGATTTTTTTTCTTTAAAATATATCATATAATTCAGCTTTACTTGAGTCTTAAAGGACATAATATAAAAAGATTGGCCAATTATGCCCTGTTGAGTCTCATGGAAACAAGAACCTAAAAAACAAACATACATCCCACTACTACAGTCTTCATTTCAATACCTTACTAATTGCAACACAGAGTTCTTCTGTTCCAAAAAGCGAAAAATCATAGGTTGAAAAAGACCATGACAATACTATGACTTGTAAAAGAAATTATGTTATGTCGATTTTGGAAATACTCTGGAAAAAGTCATAAAAATGCAAAGCATTCCAAGTTTACATGAAAGGAATGGTTCAGACGCAGAACTTTTTGAGCTAAAAACTTCATGTTTTATTTGACAGAAGGGTTATATGTGAAATAGCTTAAGTAGACTTTAAAGAGTAGAGGGTCTTGTACTTGTAACCCATTGTCCTGTAACTTTACATAATCATTTGTCTTGCTGTATAAAAAAAAAATAACATGGCACAGGAAACAGAACATGATACTTGTCTTAATATGTCAAAGTTTATAAAGCAAATTCCTATAATTCATGTACATCCTTACTAACTAAATTGTCACCCTTCTAAGTAGACTTCTAAGTGGTATTTTACTAGTTCTACATAGAAACAAGAGGAAGAGAAAAAACTTTTTAAAATGTCACATCTTTATGCAGTGTTTTAATTTTTTTTAATTTCTCAGAGCATCTGTCTCTAAGTACAAAATGATTTGCATTCTCTTTCTTAAGAACATAAGAAGTGCATATGAAAATAAATAGTCTTCCTCTAAAACTTTAACACATCCTTAACATTCCATGTAAAATCTTTAATATAGCTTATAGGTGTCAAGATTACAAAAAAAAAAATTGTTACTGACTTTTAGCTCCAAAATAAATTAAACCTTGAAAAAGACTGATTTTAGCATAATGGAATTTTTAAAAATCTGATAAAAGTAATTTAGAAATCTCTTTATCATGATAATTGTGGGCCAAGATATAAAAATATTAGGTAGGGCTCATATGAAATATGTGAATGCATACACATATATTTCTCTTAAGAAAAATACAATCACAAGACTTCAGGATGGTATAAGTGATGAGAATAGAGTAGAATGACGTGGAAGATCGAACAACAAACACATTAACTTTTCTTGTCATTTTTAGGTTTGGATTTGTATAGCCTGACACTGACATCCAGACAAGATACACTAAGTGGAAGCATGATAATTTATAATCTCGGGCCAAGATTAACACTGGGTCTGAACTACTAAATGTGTAAAGTGTTGCAGAGGGGATGATAGCAAGCAGAAGAGAAAGGTAGAGAAAGAGACAGGGACACACCAAAATCCATCCACATTGAAGTATGCACTTCAATTTTTCTACGTCTGCCCGTGATGATCTGCTACATCCAACAGGAAATAATGGAAGCGGAGGCCCTATTTATGCTAAATCTAGCCAGACAGTAATTACGTATGTCAGCTCATTAATCTTCACAAAAACTAAAGTGATACAGGCATTCCTCCCACCCAAAAGACAAAGGCTGAGAAAGGTAATTAGTCCAAGTCACACATCTACTATGTGACAATATTAGACTGTAGTTCATTTGTGAATCCAGAAATTAACCTTCCATGTCAATATCTCTCATCACCAGTTTCTTCTCTTGTAGGAGTTTTTACAGTAAAAACCAAGAAAATGACAGAAAACTACTATGCCAATTATGAAGTATCGTTCATAGTTTCAATACTGAAATATTTAATGTAAAAGTCTACTATCTCTATTTAACACTGTGCAGATATGGCTTACCAAAACATTGTTTTCTTTCAGGCCACTCTTGTCTAAACCTTTGCTTTTGAATTAAAACCTTAAGAGGTTCTGTACAGGAATCCAGCATGCTCTGAAAACTCAGAGCTATTTGACCTGAAACGCCCCTTATGGACAATTTCCTGAATTTGTCCATGGGATCTTTCCATTTCAACTCCAACCTCCCACTGAGTCCTGTCTGGAGAGACTTATCAAAGCGCAGCATATTACTTGGATCTTCTATATTCATTCCTTTTTTTAGGAGAAGAAAGGGAATGTTTTGTAAGAGCAGCATGAATTACATTGGATTAATTGTGTGAATCCTTTGTTAGACATCTTTTCCCATAGGTTTTAGATTTCAGATTCAACAGACCTAATATAAAGAAATTTAGGTCTCTGATATTTTAAGTAATGGATATTATTTCTTCATACAACATTTCGTTATTAAACACCTCAGGGTTTTGAAACAAACACATGATAGAATAATCTTAAAAGTTATCTGAAAGCATTATGCAGATTTTAAAAAACCTAACCAATACTATACTTTGGAATAATTCTGAGAAGAGAACAGAGGTAGGGCTATCCAGTTTATTTTGTTGAGGTTAACACTAAAACTCATTTTTTTTTAAAAAAATGAGTACCAACTGACTGATGGAGTCTTATAGTAATAATCTAATGGGAGCACTCTATAACAAAATCCTTAAGACAAACAACTCACAATGATACATAGAGGTAATTTACAGCTGACTTGACTTTCGTTCAACCACCTGAGAAATAACTCATTTACTATATTTATGTAGAATAAGATGGAACTGAGTCAATACTATTTTTAACTGAGAAACTGTTAGACTTTAATTGCATTTAATGCTTTAAATATAACCTTCTCACTTAGATTTATTTTTCATTAACTATTTTTCCATTGTAAAATCTAATACCAGGCTGATGCTGTGGCCTACTAGCTAAAGTCCTTGCACACACCAGCATCCCATATGGGCACCAGTTCTGTTCCCAACAGCCGAACTTCCCGTCCAGCTTCCTGCTTGTTGGCCTGGGGAAGCAGTGAGGAAGACCAAAAGCCTTGGGAACCTGCACCTGCGTGGGAGACCTGTAAGAGGCTCCTGGATTCAGATTGGCTCACTCCAGTCATTATGGCTGCTTGGGGAGTGAAATCAATGGATGGAAGGAAGATCTTCCTCTCTGTAAATCTGACTTTCCAATAAAAATGAAAATAAACCTTAGAAAAAATGAATACCATTTTTTATGGTAACTGGTATAAATTTGTCTTGTTTATTATCACAGGATCTTTTCATCAGATTTGCTTCTTAGAATCACCTGACATCCAGCTTGTATTAATTCTATTTTTTAGGAGTTATTTTTATTTGAAAGGCAGAGTTAGAGAGAGCAGAGACAGAGAGAGATCTTCCTTCTGCTGTTTCACTCCTTAAATAGCTGTATCAGCCAGGGCTGTGCTGATTAAAAGGAGTCATGAACTTCTTGGTCTCCCACATGGGTGCAGGGGCCCAAGGCCTTGAGCCATCCTCTGCTGCCCTCCCAGGCCATAAGTGGGAAGTTGGGTTCAAAGTGAAAAGGCTGGGACATGGGCTGGTACTCTAGATAGAAGCTCAACCTATATGGCATAGTGCCCCACCCCCTTGTTTCTATTCTTTTGCTCATGATGCTTCCTTAACTTGGATCATCTCCTGTCTTCATCCATCATTAATGTTTACCTCTCCTTCAAGTTCCACAATATGTCAGAAAGTCATCATGAATTTTTTTCACTAATATTTTTACTTGAAAGAGTTATAGAAGTAGTGGTAGATACTGAAGAGGAAGTTTGTCCATCACTTGCTTCACTCCCCAAATGGCTGAAATGCCCAAAGCAGAGCCAGTCTGAAGCTGGGAGCCCAAGGTTTCCACTGGTTTCCAACACAGGTGCAAAGGCCCAACACTCTGAGCCATCCTTTGTTGTCTTCCAAGCTTTCAGTGGGCAGCTGGATTGGAGGATTAGCCTGTTATGCCACTGTGGTGGTTTAATGTGAAATTTTTCTTCAATGATTACTTCACATAAGTGACAAACTCCTTACAATGCACTAGTTTTGCAGAAGGGCACAAAACTAAACCAATGCTTGAAAGATCTAATTTCTGCCCTAAAACATGTCCTGGAATATTACCTGAGCTGTAATTAGGTTCTGAAATATTAATAGTAACAGTGAAATATTTTGAGCACATACCATGCACCGATTTTGGGGCTGGATGCTTAGCACACATGATCTCATTTAAGCATCATAAGCTAGGAACAAGAGTTTCAACGTTTACGTTTTCACTTAGAGCTTTGTGAGAACCACTGTGTCTTACCCACCCTACACCACTTTATTCCTGTCTTCCTGTGTAGCTGTTATTCACTCATAAACAGGATGTTTATTAGAGTCCTAAATCTTCTTCCAGTTTACACAAAACACTGTATCTAGTTACTCGATAAAACACATGTACACACACACAGAAACAAAATACATATATATTTAACTGATTTTTAACTTGAATATTGAAGATTTTTAGTATCTTGCTTTTTTGACAATGCACTCTTTAAGTCTCTCATTAAAAATTTTTTCTAATCTCTCCTATATTTTCTATACACGTAATACATTCAGCAAATGCTTACTGAACAAAAATATGACTAAAAGAGATAGTGAGTAGTTTAATTACTTTAGAAATTCAAGCATATTAAAAACAGTACATAAATAGCCTTTTTATATAATCAAGGAATAAAAGACCTTGATTTCCAAAATCTAACTTTGTACCCACAGTTTTTCATGATTAACAGCTTCATTTATTTCTTTTCGTTCTCACATGAAATTCCAGTTTAAAAAAAGAGTATATTAAGAGATAGAAATTAATATCAGTTTCTAAATTAGTAATTTCTAAATAAATCTCAACAAATAAGAAGGAATTTTGAGTTGAAGATTGCTACAAAACCATTGATAAATGCTGCCTCCAATCAGAGGGAATTACTAGGAAATTTACTACAAATTTCTGTAAAACGTGTAACTATTTGACTTAAACTAAATCCTCTTTTCTTGGCAATTATAATTCTATCACAAATTAAAATATGGGTAGAAATTGGCATTGTAATTTAGTCATGTAAACTGGCTTTTCAATTAATATTAACTGTAGGTTTTTAATGCTGCTGTGTATAACTTTTGGAGAGAATTTTAGGGGAGGGTTTTTTTTCTTGACATTTGAGCTAATAAGTACAACTTAATTTTTAAAAATCTTTAGGTAATTAACATTTTGCTATTAAAAAACAGTGTATCACTTCATGGGAACCAACAATAGTGAATTAACAATACCCATCAGAAATTAATACATAAGACGATTTCTTCCAAACAAGACAGAATTCTTAAACTATTTTCCTTTTCTTAATAGGTTTGTTGAAAAGTACATTTAATACTCTTCACCAGTATTTCACTAAAAGGACAAGGCACCCTAATCTTGATTTTTATTAGAATTTTTGTATTTATTTCAACAACTAATTAATTGTTATGGCTTTATAGACATCACAGTGTACTTCGAAAAATTTCAACCTTTTGTTCATGGAAATTTCCAATAAAAGCCATAATTTAACAGGAACCACTGGACAAATACACTCATTTTGCTTTTTCAGTCACTGAAGAAAAAGGCACTCTGCACCCTTCTTTAAAGTCTATTAAAGTCACATTATGTACTCTTCATTGAGAGAAAATAACTGAAAAAACAGGAAAGAGGAATTAAATGTGCATTTACCTGAATTAGATATATCTGCACAGTTGTTCGAGGCAGTAATCGAAGTATATTCTGGTTTCCTGCATCCAGTTTTTGTCTGTGAAAGAAAATGAGGAACACGCAATGTCATTTTGTAAAGTAGGTCAAAGACCTTGCTAAAGCTCATGTTAACATAAAAACAATGGTTAAAAGACTAAAGCAATATTCAAAAAAAAAATGAAGCCACTAAAATTTTGGTATTCAAAGCGTTTCAGAATCATTGCTTACAACTGTTTTCAGCTTCACCATGTCCAAGGAGAGCAAAATGTAAGGACACACATCTTGTCTTTTAAAAGGCACTTCAACTTCAAATGACAAAGTGCAAGTCCTAACAGAAAAACTTTAATACTCTGAGCACATAAACCCCAAACCTAAGCTACCTTTGTGGAATTTTATTTCATGGACTTAAACGCCTGCCTGATCTTGACAAGTGGATGCTGGACTCTCTGCCATTGTCCATGCCTGCAATGAAGGACTTATGACTATTTATGAGGAACTATGCTGTTGCAATGATTTGGGAGAACTTGGTACAGGGGGATTAAGGGAGAGGGTCAGGGATATCCAAGGGTCTATGGAACTGTATCATAAAATGATGATAACAATAATAATAAAAGGGAAAAAAGCCTAGCTGAGTTTTCTCATTTTATTTACAGCTAACATGGATGAAAAGAATATAGGTGCTTTGTTGTTACATGTTTATGCTTCAAAACCTTTCATATATTTCTGGTAATATTGACCTTGTCATCATGACCTGACCCTCTTCAACCCTGGCAATATTTCCTGGGCCCATTCTCTGTGACATGCACATATTCACTTCATTTCTTTTACAAGTTACTATTTGAACGGATTTTGAAAATTCTTCTACATTCAGTCTATCTGTGTCGTTGAATCTTAAGTGTTCCTGGTTGGATTTGCTGTTGATTACTTCTTGTAACAAAAACTGACATATCTGAGAGGAAAAGTAGAGAGTTTAAACATCTAGATACCGTAAGTTTTTCCTTCAGAAGTGGATAAAAGAACCTGACAAAAAAATCACCAATGGCATGGGATACTTAAACAATAATGTCAATTAGCTTCTAATACTAATACGAAGCTTCTCCAAAAGAAGACCTACTTCTTATTCTAGACCATAAGGACATTCAACAGATTAAATAATAATAACCAGTTAGAAGAAACTTTCTGATCACGATGGAATTAAATTCCAGAAATGTAAGAAATGGAAAATATTCCCCAAATATTTGAAAATTAAACACACACACACATATATGTTCAAAAAATGTATCAGAAATAAGAGGTATCATACCACAGATTAAGTTGTTGCCTGGAACACCTCTTTCCTATATCACTCTGCTGATTCAAGTTCCCATCATTCTGCTTCCTACCCAGCTTTCTGCTCATGCATCCCGAGAGGCAGCACAAGACGGCTCAAGTGCTTGGCTTCCTGTCATTCATGCGGATGCTCTGGATGGACCTCTGGGTTCCTGTTGTGGTCTAACCCTGACTGCTGTGGTCATTTAAGAAGCAAACTAGCAGATCAAAGTTTTTGCTATCTCTCTCCTCTCCCTCTGTCTCCTTCCTCTTCTTCCATCACTTTGATTTTCATGTGGGAGAAAATAAATATTTTAAAAATATAGCACAGAAAAAGCAGAGAAATGAGAAAAATATCCAGAGAAGAATAAGAAGAGTATACTTCAGTTAATTCTTAAGTATATACTTCAGTTAATTCTTAAAATATTAATTAGTTACATTCAAAACACAGACTCAAAGAAAGAGAGGAAGAAGGGGGGAGACAGAGGGTGGGGAGAGAGAAAAGTTATCTACCATCTATTGTCTCACTTCCCAAATGGCTGCGAAGATAAGGTCTGGGCCAAGTCGGAGCTAGGGGACAGAGCTCCCTCGGGTTGCTCACCTGGGCGGCAGGGGCCCAAGTACCTGGGTCATGACCTGTTGCTTCCTGAGTGCATTAGCAGGGAACTGGGTCAGAAGCAGAGCAACTCCAACTGATACTCTGTTGAATAGTAGCATTTTCAAGTGAGTTTAATTCATGGCACCACAATGTTTGCCCCATATGCTCTACTCTATTATGTACTGATTTATATAGTTAAAATGATTATATTAAATTTGATACAGAAATTTATTATGTGATAATATTGTAATAGCATGAATTATACTCTAATGTGAGTTATCAATATCCACCTAGACAAGATAACGGGAATTGATCTGTGTAGGAAAGCCCAGAGCAACAATGATTGACTAGCTTCAGTTAAACATAAGAAAGAAAAGATCACAAACTAAGTATATTAGGCACTGAAACTAAGTATGATAGTTCTAACGTAATTGAGTGATATTTTTGCAGTATCATTTTGTCATGCTGATATTTTCTAACTTATCGTGCTTCTGGAAACAGGATCCATTGCTTCAGAAAATTACAGACAATCCAGCATAAAAACTTAAAACAAAAGAAAATAATTCAATGAAATTTAATTTTTTTTAATACACAGTAAACCAAAAATTATTCCCTTTATTCTTAACAAAAGGGATTCTTACACTGTGTATATCAACCTAAATCTAAAATTACCTGATCGATCTTGAAAGAAGGTAAAATGGAATCCTGAGCTTTGGGGGTGGACGAGGTCCTTGGAATTAGCACTTGGGTGGGAGAAGACAGAAGGCTGAATGCTGAGGCCTGAGGCCCATTTTCTCCTGAAGCAGGCAGAAAGGACGCGTAGGACAGGGTTTCTGAATGACCGCTGGAATGCTTCTGTCTTATGAACGCTATCTCACAAACAGATTCAGACCTAGGATTAAAGAGAGATCACTTCATGGATATGCCCTGGAATGAGCAAAATTGAGCTCTAAGACAATGGAACACATCTTACTAAAAATATATGTCACTAATGATCAGAAATACTCATAACACCTTAATCACAAATTTTAAAAGGTGTGTTAAGTGACTCATTCTGTTTTATAGCTTGAATAGTTACCTCAATTTGGTTCTAGTAATTATGCTTTTTGCTTCTTCAAATGACACACCAATCATAGATTCCTTGTTTACTGAAACAAGTTGGTCTCCTGGTTTCAAACGTCCATCCTAATAAAAAGAGAAACATTTATAAGGAAATAAAATTTTAAAATCAGTTATTGAAGTAAAGCATTGCAAATTTTTTGAATAATGTCTTAAAAAACAGTAAGTAGAAATATCTTGGAAAACTTCAACAGTAACACATTTCTTTTAAAATTATTATTATTTTCCATGACACAATTTTGTAAGTATTAGGATTCTTCCCTTCTCTTTTGTCCCTCCCCATTTCCCCCATCCCAGCCATTTTCCTACATATTTTCACAGAAGTATATATAATACTTTAGTAACTTCTGATTGGGACTGGCATAATTATAGGGTAAAAGCTGCTACATGCAATGCTAGCATCCCATACAGGTGCCGGTTTGAGTTCTAGCTGCTTATGATCCAGCTGCCTGGGAAAACACCGGAAGTGGCTCAAGTACTTGGAGCCCTGCAACCATGTGGGAGATGTGGAAGAAGCTCCTGGTTTTGGTCTATTCCAGGGCAAGCCAAGGCAGCCATCTGGGGAGTACCAGAGAATGGAAGATGTCCATCTCTCCCTCTCTTTCTAACTGCCTTTCAAGTAAACAGATTAAATCTTAAAAAAAAAGGATTAAAGCCTGGTTTGGTAATAGACATGAGAGAAACTGCACATTTTGTATTTCATCAGGACATTTGCTTATTAAGGAATTCTTAACGTGTGAGGACATAGACCTGTGCTCAGCACTATGACAAATCTCTGACTTGTTGGTGGAGTAAGCCAAATACTAACAGACTTTTCCGAACATAAGAGGCATTCATTTTACCTTCTGGGTATCCATCCATTTTCCTTCTTACCAAGGAAGTAAATTAATTATATATTTACATTTTAAAAACTGTGGTCAAGGATCTCAATTATGTAACACTCAGCCAAATTTCAGCACATGAACAAACATTGGTGCTATATATGCTGCCATTCCTTTTCTTAGGGCCTAATTGCCCATGCATAGAGTGTTAACTGTGTTCTGTTAGTAAGGACCAATTGTAGCTGGGTGCTTGGACTGCCTTTGCCAATTTCCAGCTCTGCTCAGAGCCAGGCTAAATGAGTAAGTGAGCATATCCATTACAAAATTTAATGTGGTTGTCAGCAAAGTTTCTCAGGCCTCATTTATCTTTTAATTCAAATTGGAAATGAAGAAGAAATTTGCTTCTTTATCAATTCTTAAGATCCTTCTCTATCATTAGTACAAAGGCAGAAAGCATTCTATTTCTACAGAAAAAAAAACTTATTTGGTTAAAAATGTATCTTCATCTTGATGCACTGATGTAACTTCCACAAAACCAAAAGGAGCATTTTTCCTTAAATTCTTATCTGCTTAAATAGAACCTTTGGATAACTGTCCTCTACTTTGAACTGAATTATTTGTGACTATGGCAATTTACTCCGAAATAAATTGTTATTTTCTTTAAACAATGCAGATAATATTGTCTCTTCCATTGACTAATGAATTTACTGAGAAACTAAACAAATATAAAACATTCATAAATATTCATCAGAAAATATCCAAGGAACAGTCACAAATATTGCATAAAATATGTTGTAGTTTACATGCATAACAACCTATCCTCTTTTTGGAACAGAAGTATTATAAAAGGTATTTTTAATAAGAATTATAAAAATAACACTACTACTATTTTGATGAAACTGTAAAATCTCTGAATATCCAAAGCAATTTTGAACAAAAAAGAGAAATGAGACAGCTTTGCACTGACTAAAATACACCACAATTTATAGTAAGTAAAACAATGTAAAAAAAGAAAAATATACAAGTTATAGTAATTTTTAAAATCCAGATTCCCACTGCAATGGAACAGTATAGAGACCCTAGAAGTAAACTTACTCATTAATCTACAGTCAACTGATATGGACAAAGGTACCAGACCACACATTGTAAAAAGGATAGGGATAGTCTTCTCAATCCATGATACTGGAAACATGGATATACACCTGCAGAAGAATGGGACCTAACTCCCATCTCTCACAAAGAAAAAAATCAACTCCAAATGTATTGCCTAAATACAAGACCCACAACTGTCAAACTACTATCAGAAAACACAGAAGATCCTTTTCATAATAATAGAATAAGCGAGCATTTTTTTGGATCAGATTCACAAGTACAAAAAATAAAACAACCGTAGATAAGTGGGATTTTATCAAACTAAAGAAAAATCAAAATGGCAAAGGAAAAATCAACAGAATTAAAAGACAACTTAAAGATGGGAGAGCATATTTGTAAGCTACATATCTGTCATAGAGTTAGTATCTAGAATATCTGAGAACACAAATAACTCTACAATTAAAAAAATCAATTAAAAATGGGCAGATCTACAGACCATTTTTCAAAAGAATACATGCAAATTGACATGCACATGAAAAAATATACAATATTTTATCAGAGAAAGATAAACCAAAATGAGCTATCACCTCACTCCTGCTATTTTAATAGAGGTTTCTCCAAAAGCAAAAAATAGAACTGCAATATCATCAACAATACCATTTGGTACATATCTAAAGGAAACAAAATTAATCTGTTAGACACTTTACCCCTATGCTTACTTCTGAACAGCCAGGAAATGGGAACAAGTGACCATCCACTGATGAATGGATTTTTAAAAAAATATGTGGTGCACATTACACAACAGAATAACATTCAGCTGTAAAATGGTGAAGTTCGGTCCCTTGCAACAATGTGGATAGAACAGGAGATCACTTTGGTAAATAAAATAAGCCAAATACAGAAAGAAAAGTGTCACACGAGATTACTCTAACATGTAGCCTAAAATACAAAAGGTGATCTCAAAAGTAGAATTATTGTGATTATCAAAGGCTCAAGAAGGTAGACAGGTATGGAGTAGATACGGTAAGGTTAATTAATGCGTAGTAACTGACAGCTATACGAGAGCAAGAAATTCTAGAGATCTATAGCACAATACGGTGTTTGTATTACTTTATAACATATATTTCCTCTATTTTAAAAACCCAGAAGACAGAACTATCAGAAAGGAATATTAAATATTTGAGAAGATAGATATTTTTAACCTGATTTGACATTGTACAATGTAGATATGTGCCATTTTTTATACTTATCAAAAAAATTTTTTTTTAAGATTTACTTATTTATTTGAAAAAGAGAGAGAGAGAGATCTCTTCCATCTCCTGGTTCACTCCCCAAATGGCCACAAGGGCTGGAGCTTGGCTGGTATGAAACCAGGACCCAGGAACTTCTTCTGGGCCTCTCTTGTGGATGCAGGAATCAAGTAGCTGCAGTCGTTGGTGATTTATTTCTTAGACCTGATATATGCGTGTGGATAACTACACAATAGAGAAAGTATCTTCCAAATAGATGTTTGTTATATGTTCAACTAATCAAAGGGGTTAATTTTGTAAGATTTCATAAACACTGTTTTGTTTGTTCACATCTTCTTAGAGTTATATTACAGATACATTTAAATGACCTACATCAAGATTTTACTGAAACATTTGTATATGCCAACTTGTACTGTAACTTGCTAACTTTTTTAAAGTTTCAAGTCCCTGCTGCTCCATTTCTGATCCGCCTTCTGTTAACGCACCTTGGTCATGGCACTCACGTGGAGTTTCTGGTTCCAGTTCAAGCACAGGCTGTTTCCTGCCATTTACAGAATGAACCAAGACATGAAAGATCTCTACGTGTCTCTCATTCTCTTTTGCTATTGCTCTTTCAAACAAACATATAAACAAACAAATCTTACCAAAAAAAAAAAAACAAAAAAAAAACCCCAACTCAGTTCCTTCTATTACATTTCCTTAAGAAAAAATCCTGCAATAACTAACACTCACTGTCCTCCATTAGCGCAGGTATCTTTTGAAGCATAAAGAGCGTGGGGTTTTGTAATTACATAGAATTGGATTTGAATTTAAGCTGTACAAATTACTAGCTAGCTCTTAACAAACAATGGTAAAGAGAGAAGAGGCTTGTGGAGTACCCAATCTTGCCTACCACATATTCATAACTAAATTCTGAATAATCTGAAGGTAGCACTTGAGCCAATGAATCATATAGAAACCACAGTTAGTTGCAAGGCTTGTAGAAGAAAAGGCTCAGAAAATGGAGACAGGCAATAGAGTTTTAGATTGATCTGTTAGTTCCCATACGTCCTCCTTAAAACTACACAGTGCTATTGGTACAGAGGAAAAGCTCTCATGAAGGCCATGAAACATCCTGAGTAAAAGCACTCTGATGTGAAGTAGAATCTTCTAGTAGGATGCGCGTCAGAGAAGTATGTGTTCTGACCGATTTCTAGTATTTACATATTTTCTCCTTTCTAAAAAGTATTCACAACAGTGAGGGTTTGATCGTTTTTGTTTTTTTTCCCTCTCTCTCTCGTCTGTTAGAATAAGATTGTAGCTGATTATGTGAATTTCTGAACCTGTTGTTAATAGAAACTGCAAGTGCAAACAAAGCTATTTCTGTAAAAATCTGGCATTTCAAAACAAATGAATTCTGCCCCAGCTGGATTAACACATGAAAGACACCAACTGGGTATGTGCTGAGACCTCTTCCACACAGTCCTGTGTTCCAACTCAGCACTTACTGAGCAGCTACGTGTCACAGCAGGTAACGTGCCAAGCACCTTCATATGCTGGACTTTAGAGATGGAATTTTTTCATATTTGACATTCATGCAAATCTTTTAATCATGTATTCCTGACCACGCACTTAGTTCAGAAACTATCAGCATTGTTCATTTCTGATTATGACTCTGTTCTTTAAGTAACATTAGAAACCATTTTAATAGCCCAATTCCGATGTAACTAACTCAATCCTTCTGAAATGAATGTTCCTTCTTGTAATCCTCTTGATTCTTATCTCATACTTGCACAAGTTATGGACTAAAGGTACCCCTCTTTTAACTCCAGTTATTTGAACTAGGGCAATTTTTTTGACCTTTATGAGATTCGCTTTTTTAGCTGCTGAGTGGGGATAAAAATCTGTAAAACAAGATTGCCATAAAATCACAGAACATATGTAAGTCAGTATATTGGAGATGGTAAATAATGTCAGCTGAATCTGACTTTGCAAGGGCACAATCTCACTCGATAGCAACTTTAATTATGTATACTGTCCTTTAAATTGAGAACCTTTGATGGGTGCCTGGTTGTAGGAAAAATTCAAACTTCCCAAACCAACCATCATCTCTCAAGCCCTCACAATTTCCTCAACATGTAACAATTCCTACCTAGAAAGTCACCACTATCAACCTTCCCATTTCTTTGCCTGATGAACTTTCAAACCTTACAGTCAAATTCACACATTATTTCTGTAGCAAGGTTTTTCCAAATCTCCGGGGTTTCTGTAATTGTTCCATTCTATGGCTTCTTAGCCACATCATTGCACTTCTTTTCACTCTCCTATTTGTTTACACATCCTTTTCCCATATCCACAGATTAGAGCCTATTCATTCAGCAACTTACCAATTAGTAAAAGTGACTATGTAAGTTGGCCAGAACCATGTCCTTTCCAAGGCTGTTTCCCCAGAGCAGTTCAGGCACACAATAAGTTCACAATAATTAATGAGACTCAGGACACTACCTGAGAAAAACTAAGGTGGTTTTGACAGAAATCATAAAAGCAAATGCATAAAGAGTAATGACGCAAGGTGAACCATCCTGGCTGTTGCTCCTTCAACCCTCACTAGTGGAACTGGTTTCTTGATACCTTGCCATCCAGATATTTGGACCTGCTATTTATCCAAAAGCCTGGGTTCCAGTTCCAGAGATATACTCAGCATTTTCCAAAAATACTTTTTCCAAGAGAAAAACATGACCTACTTTAATCCTTTGTCAACAGTGACTAAGGCAGCACCATTATCTCTTTGACTTTCATCTTTACCTACTGGGCTCAAGGAAAGAAAAATCCTGACTTTATCAGAGTTAAGATACTACAAATGGCAAGAGTAACCCTTACTGTATGGAACAAGAGCAAAAAAGAAATGCTGCTAATTACACTAAGACACTGTGAGATTCATCTGGATTTCGAAGGATCAAAGGAAAAATGCAGACATAACACACATACACGGGAAAGTACATAAATTTACACATGCCATATATATGTATACATATAGCTTATATTGCGTGTGTGGCAATATGTGTGTCTGAATTAATTAAATGTGAACTTTATATATGCTAATTGATGAGAAGACATCAATTACAACTGTTCTCCTTGTTAACAGTAACAAAAGAAAGAAATGGGCAAAAACAGTTGAAAACTTCCAAGTATTGTGTAGCATCTGCTGCAAAGAATCAAGCAGGAGACGTACGTGGGTGTGGTGTCCAGCAGAGGACTGCAGCCTGGTTGAACAGCAGCGGATCACTAGGCACAGGGAATATGATCAAATGACTAGGGACCATTCATTCCTTAATTCACCTACATTAATTGAGCTGTTAGTATGTGTCACAAACTACACTTGGGACTAAAGACAATGTGACTAAAATAAGAATCCTTGTCCTTAAGAAACATACTGTTTTATGATGCAGGTACAGTTGATACAATATAGACATTGATATATCATTACAAATGGAGATAAATGGTAAAAAAAAAAAAAAAAAAAGAAAAGGAAAAAGATATAGGAGCACATACAGGAAAAATAAAACCTGGGCCTGATCAGAGGATGACAGGGAACACATACCAAAAAAGTAACCTTTGAACTCAGGTCTGGAAATAATGGGGGAAAGCAGGAGTGTGATGGAACAGCATACGAGAGAAGAAAGAAACTTGCAAATCTCAGGAGCTGAGAAAATGTACTTCTGCAGGAATCAGGATAAAAATCCAGAGAAGAAGAGGGCAAAAGTCACACCAGCTGACTTTGTCAGCAACCAAAGATGAGTAAGGTAGGTTAGGAAACAGTGACAGCGGTGTAAGGGCAGATGCAGCTAGGACAGTCCTGATACAAACCGACACAAGTTGAAGCTGTGGCGACCAGAGGGGAGATTGAGAAGACTCATTGCTTCCGGAGACAGAGTCAAAAAGTCACAATGTATGCTGATGAACTGGATGTTATGGAAGAGGAAGTAGGAAGCTGCTAGCATTTCTGACTGTACAAACGGAAGGAGTCATTTATAGCTGGAAGAGGAGCTGTTTAGGAAAAGAGCAGATGAGATTTTAAGATGAATATTATAGATCCTGAGTCAGAAATGCTGAATTTCAAATGTCTTTGAGACTCAAGTAGAAACACTGAAATCAGATATGTGGTTATGAGTGTCTAGTTCACAAAAAAGTTTAAGATTAAATGTTAAACTCTAGACAGGGTGAGAAGGACTCCAGAGTTGTCCTATTTTCTTAACTCAGTAATGGTTATAGTTCTTCTTAGTCTATAGGCTGCTTCTAGTTCTTCAACTGGGAAAAAAAAAAAACCCTTCTGACCTGAAAGGGAAAATTGTATTCATACTATCTCCAATTTGAACTCACTGTGGTTTTCAAAGAAACATAATATTTTGGTTGTATTGAAACAGTTTTAAATTCTCATATTTGTCAGGAGGAAAATATTGGAAGGATGGCAGGTGGTATAGTACTTAAAAATAATAAATGAAAGAAAAATCTGAATTCAAAAAAACTTTTTGAATATTGGAAGTTTAGGAATAAAAATGAGACATAATCAAGGTATAAGTTTAAAATTTCTATACTATTACTTTGGAAACATTATAATGTTACAGCAAAATTACCTCAAGTGAAAAAACTCACATGCACTTAAAACTGAGCAACTTTAGTAGTTGCTCAGATCAGCAATTTCATGCTCTCCATGAATTTATATTTCCTGCACCATAAATACAGCTTAAACACAAAACCACTCAAAAACTGTAAGCAGATTAGAAACTAACATGCCTAAAACAGTTTGTACAGCATCAATAAAATTTTACAGTTGTGTTTTATTTGCATATTAAATACTCATGTAAATCTCCATCCTGAGCAAATATAAGAAGTAAGTGTAAGTACTGTCAAATTACTTATTCTTCTACACCTTTCTCTACTTCCATTTTCTTCCCTTAGATGTGATGAGGAACACAGGGTATTACCAATTGTGTGCCTCCCTCTAGTGGTACATAGGGAGAAAGACCATTACAAGGTTTTGCCTTTTAAACTATGATGAAATAAGAAAATCAACATGAAAAAATATATATGCATCATGGATATAATTTCTTAATCTGTTCTCATTGATCAATGAAGAACCACTAAACATGGCCTGGCATGATGGTTCAGTGGTTGAATTATTGATTTGCAAATGCTAGAATCCCATATTGGTGTTACTGTGTCCTGACTGCTCCACTTCCCATCCAACTCCCTGCTTGTGGCTTGGGATAGCAGTAAAGGATGGCCCAAAGCCTTGGGACACTGCATCCATGTGGGAGACTGGCTCCTGGCTTCAGACCGGTTCAGCCCTGGCTGTTGCAGAGACTTGGAAAGTGAACCAGCGGAGGACCTTTTCTCACTGTCTCTCCTCTTCATAAATCTGCATAGTCCTTGCCTTGTCAGTTCTAATCCCATTACCCCCACTTCCCATTCAGCCCCCTGCTTGTGGCCTGGGAAAGCAAAGACAGTCCTAAGCCTTGGGACCTGCACCCACGTGGCAGACCTGAAAGAGGCTCCTGGCTCCTGGCTTCGGATTGGCTCTGCTCTGGCCATTGTGGCCTCTTGGGGAGTGAATCATCAGACAGAAAACCTTCCTCTCTGTCTCTCTTCCTCATTGTAGATCTGACTTTTTAATTAAAAAAAAAATCTGCCTTTCCAATACAAATAAATAAATTTTCTTTTTTAAAAAAATCACTAAACATCATGTGTTACTTTCATGTGTGAGAAACCTACTCATTGGTTAGTTAAATGCTGCTATGGGGTAAGAGTCTATCTTGTAGTCCTTTATATCTTTAATTGACTACACAGTTATAATAGATTTTCATTTTATTCCAAAAATTTATTGATAGAGTTGGAAAATAAATGGGTTTTTGGGAGGGGTATTTTAATCATTACCTTAGCGCAGTCTCCTCCGGGAAGGATTTCTTGAATGTAGACCAACGGCCCTTCATTCCGATTAATTCCTCCTAGTATGTTGAGACCAAGTCCGGCTTCTTTCACAACTGTGATGACCTGCAAGGCAGGGTCCCTGGAAGAAAACAGTACTCCCAGGTGAGGAGAGAGGCTGGCATGCCCGTTCTTCCTTAAACCATGTCAAATCCTTAAATCTAGACAACCCAAAATAACTCGTAACTGAAAGAAATTACATTTCTAAAAAGTATGGTGACATAAATCCAGTGGAATTTTTCCTTTTCTTTTTTCAAGTTGAATTTTACCTTTGTATTTTAAAGTTTCTCTACAAAACAATCAAAAAGATTAAAGGATTTATAGCAGCAATGTTTACTTATTTGGACCAAAACAATAAAAATGGTTTAAAATATTTTAGTGAAATTTAAAACTAGCTAAACGTAGCTAAAGACATGCTTTTAGTTGATTGCTGGATTACATTGAAGGATTTCAGAACTGAACATGTTGACGAAATAATTTCAGAAGATACATTTGTACCCACTTAGAGAAAAATAGATGACTTGTGTTCAAATCTCAAAAATAAAATTTAGCTTTTTAATTTAGCAAGAGCGTTTTCCTGGAAGAAAATAATTGCTTCAGTTACTATTGCTGGCGGCCATTAGAATAATGCCATTTGAAAAGAAATTGTTGGAGCTGCTGCATTGGCGTAGCAGGCTAATTCTCTGCATTGGCAGTGCATACAGGCACCGGTTCATGTCCCGGCTGACTTACTTCCAACCCAGCTCCCTGCTTATGGCCTGGGAAAGCAACAGAGAATGGCTAAAGTCCTTGGTCCCCTGTACCCGCTTGGGAAACCCAGAAGAAGCCCCTGTCTCCTGGCTTCACATTGACTCAGGCCTGGTCATTATGGTCATTTGGGGGCTGAATCAGCAAGCAGAGGATTCTCTGTCTCTCCTTCTAACTGTAAATCTGCCTTTCAAAAAAAATCTTAAAAAGAAGAAATTGTCCAGAAAAATCTGCAAAAGGAATACTTTCAAGTTTTGCTTCTGCATCTTCTGATCAGAAGAGTCAAATAAAACTTGATTAAAATTTGAAAGAAGACTCAGTGTTGTCTTTTTGTCACATACAAAGCATTATGGTCAGCAATATACAAAAACAGTGACATTCAATTTAACATTTATAAAATTTTCATATTTTAAAAAAGATTTATTTATCTTTATTGGAAAGGCAGAGTTACAGAGAAAAGGAAAGGAGAGAAAGATTTTCTGTCTGCTGGTACACTCCCCAAGTGGCTATAATGGCTGGAACTGAGCCAATGCGAAGCCAAGAGCCAGGAGCTTTCTCCAGGTCTCCTACATGGGTACAGGGTTCCAAGACTTTGGGCTGTCCCAACCCACAAGTAGGGAGTTGGAATAGAAATTGGGCAGCTGGGACATGAACTCATGTCCTCATGGGATCCTGGCATATGCAAGGCAGATTCAGCCACTGAGCCATCTCACTAGACCCATATCCTAATAACTATTATTTCCATGTTTTAAAAGAGCCAAAATTCAGGTAGGTAATATGGGCAGCAACGTGGGCAAAGTGACAGAACTGCTCCCCTAGCATGTAAAACCACTGCTGGGTAAAGGTCTTCTGACCATCTCCAAACATATCAAAAACAAAAACTATTATTAAAAAATACATTGCATATTCTGCCAATGATACATAAGAAAAAAGTTTTGTAGATTCTGCCATAAAGTATCTAAGTATATTTTCAGGAAAACTGTTACAGGTAAAAGTTAATAAAAATAAAATGAAAGACAATTTAAAAAACCCTCAAAATTACTGTCTTCCAATATTTTGCTCTCTGTAGTGTATCATGCAGGGTTGCTATTCTTAACGGGATGTTAGACTGAGGAAGCACAAAACAGCCAAGCCTATAAACGGAAAAGATAAAGGAGAGAAAGACAGCCAAGGTACCTCAGTAGCAAATCCCTCAGGTGATGTCCTGAACCCTAGAAGTGTGGATTTCCTGCAACAGGAGTATATATAATTTCTGAGATTTATTATCATTTCAGGGAAGAATTATTCCTCCTTCTAACCCCAACAGAATACCTACTGCTATATACTACTACACCTCAATTTTTTTTGTCTCTGAATTGTTTTCTCGATTCATAAACTATAATGCCAGTAGTGTAAGACTCTGCTTTTCTATCTAGAAGTTTATTTCGTTACTATTATTATTTTTTATTTGAGAGGCAGAGTTAGAGAGGAGGAAAGAAAGAAAATTTCCATCTATTAATTCATTCCCCAAATTACCATGGTGGTCAGAGCTGGGCTGATCTGAAGTTGAGAACCAGGAGCTTCTTCTGGGTCTTCCCTGGGTACAGGGGCCTATGGACATAAGCCATCCTCCACTGCTTTCTCCCAGGCCATAAGCAGGGAGATGGACCGAAGTGGAATAGCTAGGACATGAACTGGTGCCCATATGGGATGCCAGTGCACAGTAGAAGCTTAGCCTGTACTCCATGGTACTGGGCCCCATCTAAAAATGGTATGTTCAATCTCCACGTTGTTAAAAGTTTCTCTTAAATGTGCATTTCAATGGCAGCATATAATTCATACACAGGGTTAAGATCTTATGTTAAAAGTTTCATAAGATTTTAGATTAATTTTATTTTTAGAATTAAGATGCTATGCTGCTTTACTTCAACCACAAAAACAGAATCTAAAGTTAAAACCACGCAGCAATACTATTGCTCACTAATTCCTATTATATTAATAAAACTTTGATTCTAGAAACATACTTTTATGTCAAAACTGTAGGAAATGAGGCACAGTAGTACATGGTTGGTGGGATTACAAAATGGAACGTCTAAAGAAAATATCTGATAATCTCTAACAAAAAAAAGTATTATCTAATCCAGCAAGCCCACTTCTAGAAAAAAATACACCTAAAATTACTTTGGAAAAAAAGAAAGACATACACATTAGCTTATTCATTTTGGCATAATTCATATTTCCCCAAAATTGCAAACTATCTAATAGTCCATCAACAAGGCTGAATAAACTGTGAATAATCCACAAAATGAAACACAATGCAGTTATAAGACAGCAGAAAGAAAATCTTGGTAAGGTGACATGAAGTGATTGCCAGGATATAATTTTGAAACAAAAGGGTCAGGTCAAAACAGTATATGCAATCTTGTAGTTAAGAATTTTCTATAGAGTGCAATCCAAAAAATTAATATGTATATATAATTATTGCAAGTACTTACATTAATGTGTTTATGTGTATAAGCAGAAAAAAGAACCAAGAATAAAAATGGTTCCTGGAGTAAACGTTTGATCTGTCAAATAACATAGTCAATTAACATAAGATGTCTGCTCCCAGTTCTAGCTTTCTCTCTGTTCTTAATTATCTGCTCCCAATTCTAGCTTACTAGCACACTTACCTGGGAGGCAGCACATAATGGCTCTATTACTTGGATTCCTAAGTCCTATGTGGGAGAACTAGACTGAGTCCCTGGCTCTTGGCTTCAACCTGGCCTCATTGCAGCCACTGCAGACATTTGGGGAATGAACTGTTGATGGGATTTTGCCATCTATTGAGCAAAAGAACCACAAGTCTATTTAGAGGCTAGCATTTAGCATTGTGGTTTAATTGCTGTTGGTGACACTTATACCCCATACGGGGGTGTCAGTACAAGTCCCGGCTACTCTATTTCCAATGCCCAGCCCTGGCTTTTACAGCCATTTAAGATGTAAATCAGTCAATGAAAGATATCTCACTTTCTAGCCCCTGCCCTCTCTATTTCTCTGCCTTTAAAATGAATAAATCATCTTCTTTGTAAAGGTTATCTATTGAAGAGATGGAGAGCAGAGTAAAGGACAAGAATAGGAATTGTGAGCATATGGCATGTCCATGAAATACCAACTCTGCATGACCCTTGCTAATATGACTTCCTGTCACTGCTTCCTTTCATTCAAAGCCTCTCCCTCAATTCCAATCTTGTTGTCTAAATTGCTCTGGCCAATGTGACAACATGAAATGTGAGGAAAATATACATTTCTTGCTGAGGAATGATTCTGCTAACATGTGAAGTCTGAGGCAGCTTCCTCAAAAATGAGAGACCAACTCAGCAAAATAAAACAAAACAAAACAAAACAAAACAAAACAAAACAAAACAAAACAAAAAGACCTCAGCCATCGACCTTCACGAGCTGACTCCTCAGGACCCTCAAATGAGACCATTTCACAGCTCCTGGTGGGGGCTGGAGCTACTTAGACCATCCCCAGAATCACAAGACGGCACCAATGCTGATTGTCTCAAGATATTTTAGAGCAGTTTGCTAGTCAGCAGAAACTCATCTTACATTAGTAATTTTTATACGGAAATTATGAAACCAAAATTTTAAAAGAACACTACAAATAATTTTAAAGAGAATGCAGATTTTGGCCCATACACTGCTTCAAACTGACATACAGGTTAATTCAATACTTCACTTATTAAAAATCATGAGTAATGGTCACGGTGGACAGCTAGAAAGACAAAATCTTGCTACTAAAAACTCACTAAAAATCCACATAGTTTAAACTAGGATATTACAAAGCACATTAAAATTGATTTGAAGATTACTTTTCAAGTAGACCAGATGATTCCACAGCAGATGTATTTTTACTCATGCTTTCACCACAGTAGCCTTGGATTTAGCAGCTGTGTAAATGAAGAACTTGATGAGGAGTCTAGAAATTCTTCCTTCCCTAAGATTGGAGAAGTAGAAAATAAACTGTTGGCTCTTAGAACGGTCAAATTTCATTCCAACTTTGCATAAAAACATGTATACTTGGCACATAAAAATATACGCATGTGTATAGATGTTAGATGTACTTTACGTAATTTGGGGCTATGGCATTTTAGTCAGTGATGAGAACATCTGAGAAGTGCGAACACAGTTCTCTAGATAGATGGCAGGCCTACACCATTATGGACATATCTGCATAAAATCCACATCCTCTGGCCAAAGGGATGAGCAGAAACAGGCTCAAAAAATTCATGGAAAGTGAGTATTCTTGGTTAATTCACTTTCGCACACACATCTCTTACGTCCCCTCATCCAGCTGTATATTAGCTAACAATTACAGCTTCCGTCACTATAAAGTTTAGAAATCAAATAATAAGGGCTGGTCCGATGGCTCATTTGGATAATCCTGCACTTGTGAGTGCTGACATCCCAGGCTGGCACTGGACGGTGTTCCAGCTACTCCACTTCCCATCCAGCTTCCTGCCTGTGGCCTAAGAAAGCAGTGGAAGATGGTGCAATTCCTTGGGACCTTGAACCTGCTGGGAGGCCCAGAGGAAGCTCCTGGCTCCTGGCTTCACACTGGCTTGGCTCCAGAAGCTGTGGTCATTGGGGAGAAAACGGGAGGCTGGAAGATCTTTCTCTCTGTCTCACCTTTCTGTAAATCTGCCTTTATGATAAACCTGAATAAATACTGAAAGGAAAAAAATGACCACATCTCAGACCTTTCCAAAACAATGACATAATAATTGGGCCTGGCTTTGTGGCAGAGTTGACTAAGCCACCTCTTGCAAATGCGGGCATCCTGTATCAGACTGCCAGTCCAACTCATGGCTTCTCTACTTCCAGACCCAAATGCTTGGTTTTCTGGTAACCAGATGGAAGACCCAGAGTCTGGCCTCCAAGCTTTGGCCTCAGCAGTCCTAGCTTGCAGTCATTCAAGGAAGGAACCAGCAAATGGAAGACGTCTCTGTCTCCCCTCTTTCTTTGTAACTTTGCCTTTCAAATACATAAATAAATCTTTCAAATATATACGTGCATTTTAAAAACCACATAATAAAAGCTTAAGGGCAATGTTTTCTATGAACACAAGGCTACGAAATTTAAGGCCATAAAAATAATTACACAACATAATTAAAGAAAACAGAACTTTTTTATTATCTCACCAACTCTCGAGAGACTTCCTTCAGGCCTTCTAACTTCCTTCTGATTACGCTGATTCATATCACTCCATGAGCTTCTTAAATACTCTCTGCTGAAAAGAAGAAAAGATTATGTCTTATGTAGCTCCACTGTGAAAATTAGTGAACAGTGCAATTTCACTTAATTAAAAGAAACTGTATTTGAATAGAAGTTTACCACCTCTAAATAAGAAATATGAATGGAGCATATTCGTTTGATTTGAAAAGGACAATAGGGTTATTTAGTGTAATTTTTCTACTAAGGAAATGAGAAACTTAGATTCAGAAAGACTGCTCTTCCCACTCAAATGAGGAACAGTCAGGGTGCTTTCCAAGTCAAATAACAGGCCCGACAGCCTGTGTGCTGAGACTTCACGAACCATGGTCTTATTTGAGATTTTGTCAAGTCTCAGTTTCCTCATAATTCTATTATTTACCCAAACTGCAGTGGTAGTTTCACAACTGGATACAAATGTAAAACTTAACAGACTGTCTCACTTTAAAAGCCTGCAGTTTGGGCCTGGTGCAGTAGCCTAGCACCTAAAGTCCTTGCCTTGCACAAGCCAGAATCCAATACGGGCGCCGGTTCTAATTCTGGTGGTCCCACTTCCCATCCAGCTCCCTGCTTGTGGCATGGGAAAACAATCGAGGACGGCCCAAGACCTGGGACCCTGCACCCACATGGGAGACCTGGAGGAAGTTCCTGGCTCCTGGCTTCAGATCAGCTCAGCTCTGGCTGTTCTGGCCAATTGGGGAATTAATTAGTGGACGGAAGATCTTCTTCTCTGTCTCTCCTTCTTGCTGTATATCTGACTTTCCAATAAAAAAAAATCTTTAAAAAAATGTCCTACAATTTGTTGTACATTAATGGAGGCCTGATAAAATAAATCTAAAACTTATTTTATTGTTAAAATGCACGTTGACCTTGGTATCGCGTATCCCTCCTAAAAGCCCATTAATTTGTGAGTAAATAGTTACAAATTACATGAACTCACAATGTTAAAAAGGAAATGAGAAATGAGCCATTAGATGAAAATTTACAAGTTTCCCCAAACTTCTGGAAGACAAAAACAGAGCTGACAAAGATACTAGGGCCACACTTCATAAACACTGTGAGTTTGAGCACATGGACACACACACACACACAATGATAATATGTGTAGGTGGAACTGGGTTCCAGAGAGGTGGCATCCTCTAAAGACGCTGAGGGGAACCACTGTCTCAGCATACTGTCAGCTTTTTAATGGCAAAATGCTAGCTAAGGAAACAGGTGCAGGAAGAACCTATCTTGCAGAATCCCACACAGGCAGGAGCAGTCAGAATCCTGGAGTTTACAGGAGGAGCAAAACTGAAAACTGAAATCAAGATCACTCTATCTCTTCTCTAGCCATTATATACTGAAGAAAATCAAATATTTTATTTTGTAAATCAATTGAATGGATCCTGGCCAAACAACAGCTGGTTTTTTTTTGGGGGGGGGGGCGGGTGTCTGACATAATGTTATACTCCCTGGTCTGGGTGTTAAAAGCATAATTCAGCCTTCATAGCCACCGCAGCAGCAAGCAACAGGACAATAAAGCATTCAGATTATCAGCAGAGAAATGGAGCCACAGCTCCACTTGCTGTCAGCAGCACAAACCTAGCAGTCATTTAACAAAGAGTTAACTTTTACCCCATGAAGATGTGAGACTGAGGGGTAAGGGCTTTGCCTAATCATCAAGAGCTAATTACAGCTGTTACAAGACTGACAGAGTTATGCAATAGTTCAATTCTAAAGGTTATTCTGTGGAAGCTCATTAAGCTTTGCTTTAATAATACGCACAAGGGGTAGGTTCTTAGCCCTCAACAGAGAAAGTCCGACATAACAATAACTACCTTTTATTAGCACTATGCATTGTTTTCCAAATGCATTTAACTTAATATTGTAGAAAATGCAAGTTTAAAAATTTAAGTTCAAATGGCAATACTGCTGTGTGTTAGTCATATAACTTTAGATGCTTAGGCTTCTGGCATCTCCTTACGTTAAGGTGGTATATTTACACTGAGATTAAAGGGAGATGTAAACCAACCTGGGACCAGTGAGTAAGATCGCCATCTAGTGGTCATTCTTCCCAACCGGGCACAGGATTCCCAGGCCCCCGGGAAGATAACTAAGTGCAATAGAAGCATCAATTGCTGAATCTCTGTAATAAATTTCATATAATGCAATACCTACTAAGACATTCAAAGCATTTTCATGAAATTAATTTATGTGAAAAGCTTAATTCACCAAAAAAAGTAGGATAGGAAGCTACAGTAGTAATATATGTTGTCTTTTTTTTTTTTTTGAGGTTACAAAAATAGTTCATGGAAAATAGAATGCAAAGTTCAAACATTTTGAAATCAATATGTGGGTTTTCCACAATATGCACTTTCCATGAACTGTTTGGAAAATCCTCAAATGAAGATCATATTACTGATTAAATTTTTCACAACAGGAATGTGTTTGATTTTATCCAAACTGCAGTTGTTAATAAGACACCCACCGTTACATTTTTAAATATCACAAAATGCCCAACCCTTGCCTAGCCTTGCATCTTATAAGATCCTCACCAGCAAGAGTTTTACACACACACAGCCACATCATTAATGAATGACAGAGAAGCAAAACATTCTGTCCTCCACTAAAAATATGCACAGTCAAGGGAAACATGCTGTGTTTGGGGGCTTGGCGAGCCAGCAAAAACAGAAAGTAGAGCACAGAAGCAAAAAAAAAATGTGTTTTATAACAAAAATCCAATCCAGAAAACTTAGAGCTTCACTTTGATATACAAATCTCTCTGCTTATGATCTCATCAAATCGGTTTCATTACACATAATTAAAAGGCTCACTAGAGAACAACAAATCTTTCCAGCATGCATGATCTTGGTACTCAATATTTTATGAAACTGGTAAGATTTTACTAGATCAAAAACAAGAGAGAAAGGCACAAAAGCATCATCTGCCAAAAACTCCAATAAATATTCAATACTGTAAGATTGCTAGAAACTACAAAAATGACCCTCGACTGCATAGTACCACTGCACTAATACTTCTGCCTCAAATTCGAAATTCTCATCAATACGCTATATTGGATAACTTTTGGATTATTGTTAGTCTCATTGATGAAAATGGTATCTTAAGACAATCTAAATGAACATTTCAGTGGTTTTTTTTTTTATTAATTACATTGCATTATGTGACACAGTGCTATGGGCACTGGGATTCCCCCACCCCTCCCTGAACCCTTTCCCCATGGTGGATTTCTCCACCTTGCTGTGTTACCACAGTTCAAATTCAGTTGAGGTTCTTTCATTGGAAATATTTACCAAGCATAAAGTCCAGTGTCTTATTATCCTAGTGGGTTCAACGATTTCTTGGTGAGACCATCTCTGGTCTGAAGGTAAAGCCAGTAAATTATTATCGCAATCAATTAAAAGCCCGAACATAACATCAACAACCATTTACAACCTTATGGCATTAATTGACATGGCATTGATTAATAGTATGTTAATAGGAAAATGCGGGTTCTTAACTATATCCTGTGACTTCTTCATAAACATTTCAATTTTTGGTTTATATTCAACCAGATTCCATACAGTTATCAGTTCAGGTACAGTACATTTTTATAGGATGGGTGTGCAGAGAAATCCCCAATACTCCAGTGAGGCGAACTAGTCTTTGTGACCCATCTAATGAGGAATGAAGAACACTGGGTGCCATGGCCTAGTAGGAGCGACCCCTCAATAACACCCACAAAGCCCACACCCAGTCATGGTTTCTGCATGACCCAGACCACATTCCATCTGGCTCCCTGCACACGTGTGGGTGCTCTGTCTGACCGGTCCCCAGACCTGGCCTTTGCATATGCAGACATGTGTCACTGCCCTGTCCAACCTGGCCTCACCCTAGCACTGGTTCTTATGCTCACCAGTAGAAGGTACAGCCTAGCAGAGTTCTCCTGCCAGCTACCTTCCCAGACCTGCTTCCTGCACCTGGCAGGGGGTACTGTGATCCAGCCTGACATGACTCACACCCAGTCTTAGCACTTGCCAACCGGTGCTGTGGCCTAACCCAGCTAATCTGCCTCCATTCTGGCTCTTGTGCATGCCTATGAGTGCAGCATTCTAGCCCAGCCCCAAGCCCCAGTTTTTTCGCTCATCCATGGAAGCAATGGAACAGTGAGGGAGTCCTAGGAGCTCTCCTGGTAGACCTGCTCCCAGGGCTGGGTCTTGCACATGCCAGTAGGTGCTTCAGCCTGGCTTAGCTCAGCCTGCCCTAGTTTCAGCTCTCACTAGTAGTTATAGCAGTATAGTCTAACCTGGCCCACCCTCACTCTCATGTGAACTGGTGGGTATTGCCGTCCAATGTGTCTTGGCTTGCATTCTGCCCTAGATTTCACTTGCGCCAGTGTCTGCTATGGACTGACCCTCCTTGGATGTCCTCAGACTCGGCTCACTTGCCAAGGGGTGCTGCTGCTCAGTCTGCTCTATCCTGCTCCCAGCCATGGTTCTTGTGCTCACTAGTGGCAGTTGTGTCTAGTAGGGGAGCACTCCAAGTTCCTCTACTAGGTCCGCCCTCAGCAATGGACCTTACTTGTGCCGGTGGGTGCTGCTGCCTAGACTGACATGCCTGGCCACCAATCCTGCCACTCAGTGGGTAGTACAGCCAAGCCCAGCCTGGTGCAGCCCCAGATCCAGCTCCCAACAGGTGCCATGGTCTAGTCTGACTTGTCCCATACCCATTCTGGCTCTCAAGATCACCAGTGGGTGCTAGAGCCTAGCCCAGTCTAGGTTGTTCCCAGACCCAGCCCATACACATGCCAATGGTTGCTGCAGCCTTGCCCAGTCTGGTCTACTCACAGCCCCAGTTTGTGAATTCACCAGTGGGAGCTATAGCCCAGCAGGTAGGTCCCCAGAGTTCTACTATCAGACCTGTTTCCAGTACCAGATTTTATGAGTGCTGACATGTGCTTCAACCCAGCCTGGCATGGAACATCCAAAGTTTCAGCTCTCATTGGCAGGTGTTGCAGCCTAGCACAGCCAGGTGTGACGCACAACTCTGTCCTGGATACATGCTTGCCAGTGAGTGCCATGGCCTGGCCCAGTCTGATCTTATCCACACAAATGCTGACAAATGATACAACCTTGCCTGACCTGGCCTGCCCCCAGCCCTGGCTCTTTTGCTCCTCAGCAGGTGCTGTGGCCTATTAGGGGAGTTCTTCAAGTTTCCTTACCAAGCCTGCTCTCAGTCCCAGATCTTATGTGTGTCAATGGGAGCAATGTCTCTGCTTGGCACAGTCTGCCCTCAGTCCCAGCCCTTACAGGTACTGGTGGATGCTGCAGCTGGCCCCACCCAGCCTCATCCTAGTCTCAGCTCCTGTGAAATGTCAGGTGGGTTCCTATCAGGTGAGTTTTGTGGTCCAGCCTGGCTCAGCCTCTCACTGCCCCCAGCTGTCCACTTAAGCCACTGGATCCTGCAGTCCCACAGGGGAGAGCCCACAATTCCCCTACAGAATCTGTCCCCACCAGATTCTGTTCCTTTACTTTCTGGTGGATGCTGCAGCTCAGCATGATGTAGCCAACCCCTGCTTGTGTGGGTGGGTACTGTGACCTAGCCCAGCCAGGCATGTTCTGCCCACCCCAACCCCAGCTCACCTGAGTGCCTGTGGAAAGCAAGCAATCCTATTTAGTTTAGCCCAGGTTTCCCACGTCGGGCGGGTGCCTTGGCCTAAGCCAAACATGCCCTCCGGATTCTTCCCTTTAACCATTCCATCTCAGTTTCCTCACCTACCTGTCAGTGTAATGGTTGTCTGTGGAAGACCCCAGAAGTCATTCTTTCCCTATCAAACATGTGCTTAGCTGCTCCCACTCCAATTTGTCCCCAGATGGCCTTCTCCAGGCAATGTGCAGCACCCCAACCTGGGAGGAGAGGTGGCATATGCAAGAGCGGAGTTCCCTGAGCTTTGAAAAATGAGAGAGAAAGGGGGGGGGGGCGGGGAGGAAGGAAGAAAGGAAAAAAAGGAGAAGAAAGAAGTAAGGAGAGGAGAGGTGAGGAGAGGAGAGTAGAGGGGAGAAGAGGGGAGGCAAAGGAAAAACTACTATGCTAGGACACTGACATGGTTAACACAAATGTGGCATTAACCAGGCCCAGAATGCCTGCCAGCCACTGGCTGCTTTTCTCCCAGCAGTGTAACCCTTGCCTAGGTACAGGGCAACCCAAGCAGTCGACTATACCTGAGCATATTTCTTAAATTGTTAGGTTTTTTTTCCCTGTTCAGCTTTTATGAGCTTTTAACTCTTATGGAGGTCATTCTTCTGTCAGCACTAAGAACTATAAATATCCTTTCTGCCTTTTTGCTGTCAGTTACAGAGTTTTGTTTGTAAAAACTGTACCTAAAATTTTCATTGCTTTATGATTTCTGGGTTTTAGGTTAAATTAGAACCTCCTTTCCCCTACAAAGTTAAAAAGAACTCTCTGGTAATTTCTTCATCTTTATCCACATGAAAGCCATCGAAATACACAGAGGAATTCATTCCTTATGTCTTTCTCCTAAGATCATCACCCTGTTGTTGTGACCATTTTGTTAAAGAAACCACCTTTTCCCATCATTTTGAGATGTGTCCGTTATCATATACTACATCTTATAAGTATTCCTTAATTTATTTACTTACTCCCATTAGTTGAAAGGCAGAGAGATAGAGGGAGAGAGGGTGCCAGCAAAACAAAGAAATCGATCTTTCATTCCAAATGCTTTTAACACAAGGGGCAGAACAGGAGCTGGGATCTTCATCTGGGTTTCCTAACTGGGTGGTAGGGACCCAAGCACCTGGGACATCATTTGCTGCCTCTGACGATGTGCAATCACAGGAAACTGCATCTGTAGCATCCTGGCCTGAACAAGGCACTCCAACACGGGATGCAGGAATTACAAGAGGCAGACAAACCTTTAGTGCCACCATGCCAATCCCTACATCCATAATTTTTAGTGTGGTTCTGTGGTTAACCCATTCATTCACCAATGTTATTCTATTTTACCTGCTGAAGCATTATTTATTTATTTTTTAAATTCTTGTTAGGACTAATCTTTATTGCCCTTTCGAAAACAAGTTTCTTTGTTGTCTACTATTACTTATTAACTTCAGAATCACTTTATTTTGTTTAGAAAATAAAAGAATGCTATCAGTCTGAAATCACATTTAACTTACAAGGTAAGGAAGTATTGGTAGCCAGTTATACAATGTTATTTTGAGTCTTCCTTCTGAAAACCTGGTACATGATTTCTTTTGCTCCAGTGTTTGTGACATTCAGTAATGCTTTAAGTTGTTTTCATCCTGATTTTTCTTACATAGTATTTAGATAATCCTTACATATTTTACCTTGTTTTTTGTTAATGTCTTTTAAAAATTCATTATTTTGTAAATGACAAAAATTGGTTTTGGAAAGATTTAGGGAAGAATCTTCTAGAAAATGACTTCTTTCCACTCCAAATTCCATTGTATGATTAAGTGTATTCATTTAAAAATGTTACAAATAAACAAAGCAATTAAAAAATAGGCAAATTCAGCTAAATCTCTGGAAAACTGTGTAACTGCAATATTGGTTTAGGAGCAAGTATGTATCTTAACACACACGCACCTTGTCATTGGTAATTAATTAGCAGATGTATTGAGCTATTATTGCAAAGATTAAAATAATACATCTAGAACAGACTCACAAAAGCTGTGTAAGCAACAGCCTAATTCCCATCCTTCCTTGCCAAATATTTCTATTGTACTTCAAAGTGATTAGCCAGCTGTGAGGTTCAGGAACTTTTTCATGTCTTAGAGTTGTCTGTGTAGAGTAAAAAGAACATCAGAAGGAAAGAGGAAAAACAAAGTGTGAGTGATGAGAGTTGTCGACTTGGTGCAAAGCCTAGTTTCTCAATAAGCATAAAAAGTTCATATGAAAGGTACTTTGTCAGAAGCTACTGGCCATCGAGAGGTCTCTGAAGATCCACCAGACTGTCCCAGGAACTGGAGGAAAAGCTAGCCCATTCCTACGGCATGTGAAGGCTTATGATCATATTGTTAAAGACTAAACAAAGGAAAAGGAAGGAGGCCAAGGAGGTTTCTGCTTAGGTGAGACCACTGGTAAGACTCTCCCGGAGCAGAGATTTAAGTTTCCTGAGGGAGAGAAGGTTCCCACACTTGCTAAGCAAGCAGACTCCACAGAGCCATCACAGGGCACTCCGATTTTATGGTCAAAAAGGAAGCTGTGGCTATGGGGAGAAGCACCTAAGAGCTTCAAATTGAAAATTTAGGACACTTAAGAAAAGTTATAGCTAATAACAAGGAGGTGAGGACAGGTGCCAAGGATGAGGACATTTTAATGGATGCTATTTGTAGAGACAGGAAATCAATAATGGTGGAATATGTGAAACTAGTGGTTAGTGCTGCTCACTCCGTAGTATGGGCTTGATTCCTGGAGAGTTCTAAGAGATGCACCAGGAGTTGTCATGCAGAGCCAGTTATTTCCAACCAATTAAAAGACCCAGGTGGATCATCTCAAAGCCCAAAATCGCTGTGCAGAGGAAGAAAGCATCTCTTTGTAAGTGGAAGTGAATATGCTAAGAGGGCAGGTTTTATCACCTCGTGTAGGGAGAGGCAGAAGCTCACGCAGGCACAGTTTAGAAATGTGTGCACAGGTTGCATGCTATGGCCATACAGTCTAAGCTTCTCCTAATGTGATCTTAGTACTAAAATAATGAGAAGGATGACCTTCAACTATTTTTTTAGGCTGATCTGTGTGGGTAGTGCTCTTGCAGCAAGGTCTGGACCAATACAGGTGTCTGGTAATTGCAGTTCTCCCTGGAAGGTGACTGAAAATCTGAAAATGTGAAAATCTTTGGAGGATAACAGGTAAATTTTCAGATCTGGAAACAAGACCACTTGAAAAAAGTCACAGAGATGAATCTAGAGCTGCTTGGTACAATACCTGTCTTTAGGGTATGTTAATATTCTATGGTTGGCAAAGGAGCAACCTAGCAAGCATATAAACAGCTGTTTAGCACTTGAATAAATATTCCAGAGGGCCAGCTAGATGGCATAACCAGCTTATCCTCTGTCTTGAGTACTGGCATTCCCTGCAGGCACCAGTCAGGGTCCTGTCTTCTTCACTTCCAATCCAGCTCCCTGTTTATGCCTTGGACAGAGAGAGAGAGAGAGAGAGAGAGAGAGAAACAAGAGTACCAGCTGGGCAAAGGGTGATGGTTACATCAATGGAGAGCCGAATAGAAAAGGAATGTGCATCAGGTCCTATGAAACCGTGTTAATGGCTTCCAGACAGAGACAGTACAGTGTTGAAGCAAGTGCCAAGGTCCCCACCCACCAAGCTGTGACCCTCTCTGGGATGAACGCTGCCTTCTACTGATGCTTATTGTTTTCATGTCAGCTTATCTGCCAATCACAGCAACTGACTCCAGATCTTCTAGGCAGAGCACCCTAACTGTGGCACAGAGACTGCTAGTAAGCAACAAAAAAGAGCAGATCCAGACTTTCCCAGGCAGCTTCACGGTGTTACTGTGCATTCATTGGAAAACGGTGATTAACTAACCTGTTCTCAAGCAAATTATTATGCATCTGCTCTTACTATTTAATTACATTATACTTCCTCTTTTGTGTACACATATTGTAATAAAGAGCTTCTAAATAAACTTGTTAGTGCTGTTGGAATAATTATTAGTTATTTTATATTACAAAATGGATGTAAGTAGCTTTTCTAGCCAAATAGGAAACATAATTCAATGATTACTATACTGATTGATGCTGTGATTTCCTCAATTTATATTATGCGTTAACAATACTAAAATAAGCAACTACAAATGAGAATTTAAAATAGCATATATTTACCATCCTTTTGAAAGTCTGAAAACCCAGAATCAGATGAGAAAACATTATTTGAATGTAAAAACTTAACATGAAAAAAATATTATAATATATATAATCATGCATGACCATAGCTTAGTAGACACTTTACATAGTTTAATTCTTTTTTTTTTTTTCATTGAAGAATAATGTTGAAAACAAAGTGTCAAGTCTTGAAGTGTCAGATGGTGTGTAATTAATACCTCTGCCTCCTGCAGAACCAGGTTAGCCCAGTCTTGCCCAACAGGGACGAACTCGTATTGCTTTCCCAGTACAATCCATTCATTCCCTTAGTTATCACAATGATCTATGCACTGTCAGAAGCACCTTCATACTCACAAGAGGGACAGCCTAAAGCTATGCTTTCATGGAAAGCTTTAGAAGAAAATGTTATCGTACCAACACGCACTGATGGGCCTTTTAAGGATTCCCTGGGCTTCCATTTTCACCTTGGTTCAACCGTACATGCAACTCAGTTCAATGCCTCCCACCACATTAACAACGATTTTAGGTGGGGCAGAAGTAAAGAAATATTTCCTAATACGGAGAAGGAAAGCTACTGTACTTTTTTGTAGTTCATGGCAAAACTGCTTTCTACAAGATGTAGTAGAAACAGCAAGGATAAAGAAATCAAACAGAAATTCAGCCCATGGAATAAACTTGGTCAGTGACTTCCTCCTCCTTGCTTGTTTCTTGGACTGTAAAACTGGGAGACAGGGTACAGCCTGGGCTGATTCACATCTGACTTCCTAACTGACCTCTCCTCTGACCCCTCCCAAAGTCTGCAGCTCCCAAAGTCTCAACTCTGGCTGAGCTTTCGGCTGGCCTGCTGTCCAGCTTTGTGCTGATGCGTGGGGTGGTGGGGGCAGTGTGGTTAAACTCACACGACTCGGGCGAAGATTCAGGGGGTATGGGACAAGTAACTATAGGTGTTGAACATAATGCTAGCCAGATTTATTACTGCTGAACACACATGTGTATCTGTTTACATCCCAAACTGCCTAAGCCTCCCTGTGGAGAAGGTCTAAAAGCAATTAGTGTTTACTACCAAGATTTTGTTTTTAAATATCATTCTCTACAAAAGGAACGAAAATTCCTTACAAAAATGGCCAGCTCGAGGGATAGAATAAGAAAACTTAAAAGGAACTATGTCAGAAATTAAGGAAGTAGCAAACGAATGGTAGGAAAAAGAAAACCTTTCCAAAGCAAAATCTAGGAAAACTTGAAGTCAGAATAAAAAGATTACAGCAGTAACATTTAATCCATGATTAAAATGGAAGCTGACGAGTCCATACTGATATAAACAAATTATGGATGCATACAGAGGACAAAAGAAGGGCCTATGTTACAACTGAAAGCAACTAGTCATTCTAGAGGGACAACATTGTGACACAGGGCATTAAGCTGCTGCTTGAGATGCACACGTCCCTGTCAGAGAGCAAGTTCCAGTCCTGACTGCTCCATTTTCAATACAGCTTCCTGTTAACGTACCTGGGAAAACAGCAGTAGGTGGCCCGTGTACCTGGGACCTTGCTACCGTCTGGGAGACCAGGATGGAGTTCCTGGCTCCTAGCTTTGACCTGGCATACGAAGGAAGTTGTAGCCATTTGGGGAGTGAATCAGCACGTGGAAGATCTCTTTCTCAGTCACCCTGACTTAAAATTTTATCTTACTTTATATTGTTAAGTTTAGAAGTTGACTTAAAATTTTAAATAGGGGCCAGTGGCAAGCCAATCCTCCACCCTATGGTGCTGGCTTCCTTTATGGGCTCTGGTTCATGTCCTGGCTGCTCCACTTCCAATCCAGTTTTCTGCTTACAATCCTGAGAAAGCTGTGGAGCCTGGCCTAAGACCCTGCACCCAAGTGGAAGACCTGGTAGAAGCTCCTCACTCCCAGCTTTGGATTAGCTCAGCTCTGGCTTGCTGTAGCCTTTTATGGAGTGAACCAACGGATATAACACCTTCTCTGTTCCTCCCTCTCTGCAAAATTTGTTTTTAAACAAAAACAGATGAACTTTTTAAAGAATAATAAATACATCTTAAAAACAAGAAGAATGTTAAGAGGCAACAGAAAATCAAGCAGCTTCTAGGAGGGATAACATTAGGAAACTGTCACACATGGTTAACAATGGATTAATGGTAACGTTCTCATTTTGAGTTAGGAAGAAAAAATTTTCCTGGAATTGGGAAACACACGTGTAAGGTTTACAGTTCTGGCACATCAGGTCTGCAATCTACTGTCAAACAGTGAAAACATTTGAAAAATGTATCTGAAGGACAGGGACAATAGTCCCTGGCACTATTTCATTAATTTTGGGTACATTTTAAATTACCTTAAAGTAAAAAGCTATTTGGAGAGCAAACTAAATGCTGTTCTATATAATAATTCTCAAACATAAATGAAATCTAAAAATATTTTACTGGTTATCCAGAAGCATTTCATAAACACTGTCATTTTCACATTATGAAATTATAATGCACATTTTCTTCTGTTAAAACAGAAATATGCATGAAGAACATTTGACAGCTATAAGATTATTGTACTTTCATAAGGAACAGCTTCATTCTTCAATTATAAGAAAATTTTTAAAAAATATAAATAAAAACAAAGTATAGGGTACAGACATTAATACCAGCATGTTTTTACTCTACTACATGGAAGAGATTCCTAGAAGGTGGAAAAAAAAAAGTGGTTAAAAGAAATGTGCTGTTGGCTTCCAGGACATTAAGGTTTACACAGGGTGAGAGATTTTAAAATGAGGGTCATCATCCTGAAAGAACTGACCAAAAATGAATCAAGACAAAGATCTTAAGCACTGTAAACTCATTGAATATCAATGAATTTTTTATGATTGAAAAAACTGTTTTTGACAGAAAATTCTGAAATGGGAACAGGTACATCTATAAAATCAAACTACTGTCCCCCAAGTAGAACACTTTCCATCTTTTCACAAACAATGCCTTTATTCATGGGAGACTGCCTCAAACTTAACTAGTTTATCTGGATTCTTAGGAAATCTAAACCAGCCAATCACAGCTTCTATCAGTACAAGATGACCGGGTTAAAAACAGAATGAAAAAAAAAATTTCCAAAAATTCTGTTTGGACAAGTCAGAAGCTATCTGGATTTTACTGATTGTCATTTCCTGCTCCTGTCACCGAAAGTCACTCCAGGTGCCTGACCATGGTCATTCACGTGGTCTAAAGTGTGACCTCCTAAGGGCTCTGTGTCCCTTCTGGCCCTACCACCTTTCATTCCAGTCTCCGTAAAACATCAAACCTCTTATTCTGAAGTATCAAATCACATCAGGTGGACGACTGGAAAACCCAAAACGAGAACCAAACTCAGCCCCTTGTGTTTGGCTGCAGAGGCCCCTATGTTCTGCCCCTGCAGACCCCACAGACCCCATTTCCTAGCACTTCCTGCCTTGCTCACCTTGCTGCAAACATCCTGGTCTCTGATTTGTTCCGGAGTCACCTCTGGCTCTGCTCTGCTTCTGGCTTTTGCGTGTTCTAGAACTGTCAGTGTGCAAGGGGCTCCTTCTCACCCTCCAGGACCAGGCTCAGCTGTCGCCTTTTTGGAAAGACCTGCTTCATCTCCCTCCTCAGCATGCCACTTACAGGATGGCTCTCTGCAATTCCCTCACCTGTGTGGAGCCCTGACTGGGCTACCTCCGGAATCCCTCAGTGGACAGCACGCTCCACAACGCCCAGTCACCCTGCGTGGCTTGTTCTGTGCTCTATAACCCCAGGCTGCACTATCTGCCCCAACTAGGAGCGCATAAACCAACAAGTGTTGAATAGCGAGCCGGCACTTCAGTTTGTTCATCCGCAAAGTTTGCATAACTAGATCCTGTTACCATTAGAAACAAAGCCCACATTTCACTAAATTCTTCCTCCTGGTGAACATCACTTTCGATGCCTTAACTCTCACTAACAGGATTCTCATGCAACAAATGAGGCCCCAGGGCGTGGCAAGGACCCACCCTAGAACCCAGAACTCTAAACTCTGGGCTCTGACACCCCATCTTAGAGTTTCCATAAAGATGCCTTCCCGTGAACTCAGCTGTACGCCACCTGCCCCACAGGGTCCCCAGGCGGTCCTATGGGACCAGGAGCAAGCTATCCACTCTCCGCGAGTTCGACACCTTGCTGTGTGAGGGTCTTCCCTCACACAGCCCGACACCCCGCTCGGTGCCAGGGAGACACCGTCTCTTCTCTCCGGGGTGTCTGCCTTCCAACCGGGCTGGCTCCGCGTCTCCGAGGACGGCGGCCACAGGTTTCCTGACAGACACGACCCCGGAGCCCACGACCCGACCTGCAAGGACAGGAGCCAGCAGCCAGGGAACCCCCATAGCACGGCCCGGGAGCTGCCGCTGGGGGGCCGTTGGGACGAGACAAAGGCTGCCGGAGTTTACGGGGAGGTCAGAGGTGCAACTCCAAGGGACGGCACGCTTGCCTCCCGAGCCGCTAAAACTGCTTGCCTACTAGAACGTTCATCGCGACCGCGGCGCGAAGCAGCGGAGGAGCAAGAGTCGCGAACTCACCCTGGCAAGCCGGCCTCCGTAGCGGGCCACCTGAGGAGTCCGGTAGCCTAGGCAGCCGCCGGCTCAGCTCAGATATCGCGCGACCTCGCGAGCCTCGCGAGATGTGAGCTCGGGGACGGGGTGCTGAGAGGCGGGCGTCCTTTTGGGGGGTTATGGGAGGACTCTGGCATCCAGCATGGGGCTGCGTCGCTCTCTGTGGCCCGCGATGGAGCCGCGCGGGCCGTGCGCTCTGGGCCGCGGACGGGGCGGAAGCCTTCCTCAGACGGGCATGGAGCGGGACAGGAAGTGCTGAGACGGGGCTGAGGTGGCGGCACGGGACAGGGAAGCGCCCGATCCTGGCCGGGCAGCCCGGGCGGCGGCCGAAGAGCACGAACCCGTTCACGCGCGCCCAGGAGGAAGACTGGCGGCGGCGGAACAAGACGGTGCTCACGTACGTGGCCGCGGCCGCCGTGGGCATGCTGGGGGCGTCTTACGCCGCGGTGCCCCTTTATCGGCTCTATTGCCAGGTATGGTGTGAGGGGTGATCCCTCCACGCCGCTCGCTTCACCGTGTTCTGGAGGGAAGGAGGGATGCTCCGGCGGAGCTACCGGCGAGAAAACAGCCTCCAAAGAATGGCTCTCCCAGGAAGTGAGTGGGCACCAGTACAGAGCCGACACCGATTCCCGCAGGGATCCCACATGAGCAGGTGCTGTGATGGGTGTTTTCCCTGACCCGGCGCCCCTCGGTGAATCTCACTGGCCTGCGCCCCAGCGTCGTGTTCTAGAAACCTTCGAGTGCTGCTGTTTGCTCCCACACTCGATGGAGCTGTTCATTCATGCGAAGAGGCAGTTAGGACTTGGAGTGCGTGCTCCCCTTGTGACAGGTGTACAGTTAACTGTGGTTCCCAGAGCATCAGCTCCAGCGCCCCTGGGGAACCTGTGTGCAGTTCCTATTCCTGGGCCCAGCTGCGGAATCAGAAACCCCTAGGGGTCAGGACCTGTGGACCCGTCAGAGCTGATCTGTAGGTTTATTGGTGTTTGAGTCCAGCTTCACCCGTTTTTCTCAGCTCTTCTTCTTTTCTCAGCGTGGGCTGGGGGGACAGGATCACCTGTGGAACTAATTACACGTACCAGGGTTCTCATGCCCGCCCAGGTTCTGATGAGGTCTAGAGTACAATCACGAGGGATTCCATGTGTGATGATCCCAGCCACAAGGGAGAGCTGCACGTGTGTCCATTCAGAGAGTGGTTCCTGGAACTGGCCTTAGGCGGGCATCACAGGGAGAGGTCACACATCTGACCAATTAAGTCATGGTGTCAGAGGGTGGGAAGGAGCCAGGCCTGTCACTGTCAGAGATTCCAGATGTGCAGAAAAATAGAGAATTTGCGTTTCACATCCTGACTTGAATACATAGCTGGGACTGTTCCGTCCTGCCACTGGCTTCTCCTGTCTTTATGGAGATCAGCCGCCTTTGAGGTGGTGAAGAGACACAAGCCCTAAAAGCTTTTCTTTTTAGTCTCCCAAGGTCAGCATTTATGTGGGAATTACGGGCAGCTTGATTGCTGGACGGTGAGTGGAGAAAGTGAACTGGTTTTTATCAGAGCCTGTCTTCCCCCTGTGAGCTAAGCATCAACCCCCAAACTAACATTAGATGATAAGGTGAGCTGAATTTAAATCAAGAACTTCCTTAGGCCACCAAGGCTTATAGAGGTGATTTTTGTTTTCTACGGAAAGTTTAGCAATGTCTGAAGACATTTTTGGCTGCTAAAACCTGCGTGTGTAGGAGTGGGGTGTTAGGGAGGAAAATGATGTTACATCTGATGAGCAGAGCTAGAGATGCTGTTAAATAAACAGCAGAAGATTCTCTCCTGCTCGGTAAAGAATGATTTGGCCCCAGTTATCAGCAATGGTCAGGTGGAAACTGTCCCAAATTGGAGTGACTAATGTTGTGTGTCTGTGTTCACATGAAATTGTAGGGTAATGTTGCATGGTAGTTAACTAAAGAGCGCTGACTTACATAATAAGCAGGAGATTACCATATATCTTGATGAGAGTCTTCCCCTGCCTCCAGTTTGGCATTTGTTTGTTTTTCTAGAATAACAATAGGTAGATTATCCAGAAACCAGAATTCTAGCAACCACAAGTCATCAGAAGCATGGTGACCTTGGAAATAAGGAGTGGTCATTTATTTTGGTTTTTCTTTAAGCATCTGATGATACAGAGTAATCAGTGGTAATGAGTAACAGAAGTATCACACAGATTATTCTGATGCTCTGCCATTAGCTGATCCAGTAGCGATTAGGTGCTCTAATTAGCAATAACTATAAAAACTATGAAGAGATGTATGGAAAAGAATACAAAAATATTGTCATGGAAGAATACTGATGATGCCTATAATAGCAGGAATATAAAAGTGATTCTTTAGTGACCGGCATGAGACATAGTAGGCTGAGTCTCCACCTGCAGCACCAGTGTCCTATATGGGTACTGATTCCTGTCCGGGCTGCTACTCTTCAGAAACAGCTCCCTGCTGATGGCTTGGGAAAGCAGTAGAGGATGGTTCAAGTCCCTGGGCCCCAGCACCCATGTGGGAGGCCCAGAAGAAACTACTGGCTTTGGATTGGCCTAGTTTGGGCCATTGGAGCCATTTGGGAGTGAACCAGTGGGTAGATGTGGGAAAATAGAATTTAAGTATTTTCATTGATTCCAGCTCATGGATTAATCTGATTTTTTTCATTAATACTAGTTATCAAAAAATCCTAGCAATGAAGCGCCACTGTTTAAAGTGCTTTTTTCCAATGACTTGTTTTTGGACCATACCAGAGATTCCTTAGCAAAATAGACAGTTGGTATTCCAAAGTGCTCAAAGCTGTTGATACAGCTATAGGACGTAGCCAGTGGTAGTATGTAAAGTTAGCTCCAACTGGATTTTAAAATTTTTAATTATTTTTATAATAGGCCAACATCCATGAGTACTCCGTTAAGTATTTGGTATCTTTTCCTAGACTACTGGGCTTGGAGGATCAGCAGTAGCAGGTCATGGATCAGACCAAATTGAAAACATGGTACCCGTTAAGGATCGGATCATCAAAGTTACCTTTAATGCAGATGTGCACGCCAGTCTGCAGTGGAACTTCAGACCTCAGCAGACGGAAATATATGTAAGTAACTAAACACAAATGAGATTACTTTTCTTACTATAAGAATTTCCTTCATCACAGATTCACACACCTGTACTTTCTAAAATACCAAGAGGAAAATATCAGCTATTTTTGTTAAAGTCATAGTGTTAGAGTTAACTAAGTTGCCTGCTGGTCGTAAGTCTTGGAAATGAACTATATGGCTTATTTCACCAAGGGGGGCTGGTGTTGTGGCACCCCAGGTTGGGTGCTTTGTGCAATACCCACATCCCACATAGCATCATTTCAAGACCTGGTTGCTCCACTTCTAAATGCAGCTCCCTGCTTATGGGCCCAGGCCATTAGAAGACAGCTGGCTCAGAGGCAGAGCAGCCAGGACACAGTCGGCACCTGCTTGCCTGTTTGGGATGCCAGTTTTGCAGGCAGCACCTTTACACACTATGCCACGATGCTAGCCCTGGACAGTTTTAATAGCTTAATTACCAAATTATGGTTTAAGGTCTAAAATATACAAAAGGATTCCATTCTTATGCATAGTAATGCACTATTCCTCATGTTCTTATGCAAACTCAATTTGAAATTCAGATGTTTACATGTAATATTCACTGTTTTGTTGAGCCTTATGTTACTTTAGATTAGGCGTTATGTCTCTTTTATAGGAAAAATATTTGGGCTGTAATTCGGGGGTGGGGGGGAAGGAGCTATGCCAATCTGAAAATATTGATCATATTTATTCTTGAAAACAGGTGGTGCCAGGAGAGACTGCATTAGCGTTTTATAAAGCAAAGAATCCTACTGACAAACCAGTGATTGGAATTTCTACATACAATGTTGTACCATTTGAAGCTGGGCAATATTTCAATAAAATACAGGTACAACTAAATACAAAAATTCTAAAATGATAGAATATATATGAAACTGTTTTGCATGAAACTTTTTATGGTATTTTATTAGAAACTTAAACTTTCTGATTTTTATTTTCTCCTGAATTTCAAGCAGTTTTCGTTATTACTTACACCTGCTATGCTTAGACTGCAAGCCAAACCAAATGAGTTTGTTTTCAACATTAGAATTACTTTGCTGTCTCAGTCCTTAAAGCAAAACAGTCTGAGATGAAGACAGTTACTCTGTCATATAACTTTAACCACTTGCGCCACCGCGCCGGGCCCTCTGTCATATAACTTAAGAATACTTAGCAGTATGCTTATGAAAGTCATGAAATGAAGTATTGATTTATAAGTGGTAGAATGAAAATATTATTAAACATATACCTTTTTATAACTTCTAGTGTTTCTGTTTTGAAGAACAAAGGCTTAATCCCCAAGAGGAAGTGGATATGCCAGTGTTTTTCTACATTGATCCTGAATTTGCTGAAGATCCAAGAATGGTGAATGTTGATCTTATCACTCTTTCCTATACTTTTTTTGAAGCAAAAGAAGGACACAAATTGCCCATCCCAGGGTATAATTGAAGTTGGCAACTGAGTCCTGCTCCAAAGTTGTGATTTTTTTGAAAAATCATGTATCCTTCTTTCTCACAGGAGAAACTCTCTCCAGTTCTCCAATAATGTGAAATACTGTTATACAAAAGGTTTATTTGTTCCCGGTGTACACCAATTGAAACAAAGAGAACAGGTTCAGCTTGCATCACAAGAAACCCACATACCTTTGTAATATGTATGACTTTTAACGCCATATGTAAATTTGATAGTATTAAAAGCAGCTGCTTTTTTTTGCTTAAATATGTACACATATACTTGATGGTTGGTCCTAATTCAACAGTTGCCTTCCAGGTTATTACCTTTCATAATAGTAACAATGAACAGGAGAATTTCTCAGCAAAAAAATTATGTCCAAAATTATGTCCAAGACTGCCTACTTGGAGCTTTCGGTGACCACATCTCACAATTGGTTGCTACCATCTGTAAAATAATTGTCCACTATTTTCCTGTAGTGTGACCCATGATAAAAACCCAAAGTGGAAGAAGAGTTGGTAAGCCTCACATGCTTGGCCAAGGATTGCATTCTTATTTCAGATTTGATTTCATTTTTCCCTTAAGGTATAGAACTGTTTTACATTCAGAGTACTGAATCGGTGAACAACCCATGGTATTGAAACAAAACGTGTAAATGCATGTACTAGACTGCTAGCATTTACAATCATAGTTCCAGGTCTTTGAATGTTAAAATGTAAGGGTGCAATTGTGAAAATTTGCTGGCATCATAAGTTCTGCTAACAAAACTGTAAAAAAAAAAAAAATGTAGTAAATTATTTTAATACTAATTTATTTGTCATTGTCATTTATAAACAAATACACAAGCTTTATGAATATTTTACAGTAGTCTGTTCCAAATAGAAATGTTTTAATAAAAAGAATAAAAGAATATTCAGCTTTATTATGAAGAGTCATACTTAAAGTTCACCAACATGGAGACTACTGACATGTTCAGGACACTTGAAATGTCATTACACTACAATCATCAAGGTATTTACAATTCTAAACAGTATTATTTATAGAGAAGTGCAAATTGACTTTTACATTCAACTTTAGTTAAATGAAGGCACTCAGTAATTCTTTCTTAATAGCACATTTAGTTTCTCATATACCCTGTTTAGAGCTATGCAGAATTATTTTTTAACAAAATGATCTTCACCTACTCTTAGCACAGTTATATTATGTCCTGGGTTAAGCATAGGAAGGCCTGTGCACCACAGGACACTGCTATTACGCTAACTGGCCTAAGTACTAATTTTTCTTCTGCTGAAGGGTTAAGTGACTTTGTTCACAATTGAGTTCCATTGTTCCAGCTGTTGTCAGGAACCATAACTTTTACACTGGAACTATTCTTCTTCAGTTTAGACTTCATTATAGCAGAATAGAAATGGTCCGCTGTGGCTCTGACGTGTTGGTGGGTCTTATGTCCTAGGCCTCAAACCTGAGCAGGGTTCACTCTTTACAGAGTTGGCACTTCTGTGTAGCTAGTGATAAAATGATCATGCATTTTCACCTAAAATAAAAAAAGAACAGCTGATCTCCCTGATTTTCATTCCTCCACCCCCATTCTTTGATAACTGTTTTCCTTATTGAGGTGGCAAGCCAGACTTTACTAGAGGAACTATGAGGATGTACTTACTCCATGTGAGGCATATAATTAAGACTAATAGGTTAGTGGTAACCACTCATTCATTAGTAAACAAATGGAATAACTACTGCAACAAGCAGCAAAAACTCAGAGGAACTTGATGGCAGAGTCTGAATGTGCACTGCTGAAGGTACGAAGTACACATTAAATACATGTGTGTGACAGCAGTGCTGGAAATCTACTCATCATGTTGTAATAGTTCCATTCTCTAAACCAACTCTGACGTTCCTGAACCTCATAAATGCTAGCTGATGGGAACATATACACAAAAATTAGTGAACAGTAGTTAAAATTTGAGTAACTCGGGGTGGGCACTTTAGTGTGTTAAGCTACCACCTGATGTTCTAGCATCCCCTAGGGGCACTCGTTTGAGTCCCAGCTGCTTCACTTCCAATCCAGCTCCCTGCTAATACACCCTGAGAAGGCAGCTGAACCTGGTGTAACTTGCCTGGCTTCTCTGGGAGATCCAGGAGAAGCTCTTGGCTCTGGTCTCACCTGACCCACTCTGGGCCATTGTAGTCACTTAGGGAAGTGAATCAGTGGATGAAAAAATTCTAACTGCCCTTCAAATAGATAAAATAAATCTTAAAAAAGATTTTTTTGAGTAACTCAGAGAAACATGTATAACAGTTTTCCACCAAAGCGTTGGTCTCAGATGGCTCTTGCAAAGTATAAATACTAGCTACATTATGATTGAAATACATGGAATAAGAGCAGTATTGGTTGACGTTTTACCTCAACAGTTACTATGACTCAGTTTCTTTGTGGTGGGGAACATCAATTTCTTCATAAATGGCTCTGAAAAAAAAAAAAGGAAAAAAAAAAAATCACAGCCAAAGTGTTAACTACTTGAGATTCATGGTATTTTGGTTTCCAACTGCCAGACCAAAATTAAAAAATCTGGTGGTTGTGGGAGTTAGACTGCCTCAGCAAATAAAAGCAAAGATCTCTGTCTAAAAAAACATAAGACCATTTCAATCGAACTTGTGATTTAAAGAAAAATCAGTGCTCAAGCTTGGACAGTTTGCTTTTTGCTTAAATTAATCCGTTCAGCTTCTCGTTGTTTCAAAACATTTGTTCCCTGGAATTATGGCACTCACTTCCAAACTTGTCTGTTGGCATGCAAATTACAGGTCTTGGCTTCTCATGTTCTTTCTAATTTTCATTTAGTCGTGAAATTATACACTTTCAAATCAACATGTTTTTCCATTCTGTTAACACAAATTACAATTATGTGTTCGCCCACTGAGTTGCCTGTTTCTGTCAGAGAGCATGTCTTTTGTTCAAGTTAGACGCCACGGATTACTGCTCATGGATCTTCATCATTGTTACTATATGTGCTGGGATTCCTGAGCAACCAGCGATGTGGAAAATCTGAAACTTATGTAAGACTCTGTGATTTTCCCATGGAGGGAGACATCCGGGGTTTCATGAGACTGAAAGGAACAGAGACATCTGAGTCCACAGAACCAGAGTTCTGTTTTTCTAGATGCCTGCTGTTTCAACCTTTTATCATCCATGACACTATGATATCTATCTATCTATACACACACACACACACACACACACACACACACACACACACACACTTAGAGAAATTCTTTCCTATTTGGATATTTATGAAAAAACTGCTCTAATGAAAAAGCATACCAATGGGTGGGATGGCAGATGCTTAACATGCTTGCTAAGCCTCTCAGCACATCCACATCCAGCTGGAATGCCTGAGCTCAAGCTCCTGCTAATGTCCCCCTAGGAGAGCGATGTGACTAACACCTGGGTTCCTGCCACCCACTTAGGATGCCTGTAATGCAGCTGGATCTCCTGGCTTGGAGGTGGCCAGCCACAGCAGTTGAGGGCATTTGGAGAATGAAACAATTAAAGTCTCTGCCTTTCAAATAAATTTAAAAAATAAAAGGTATATTTATTAGTGATAATTTAGCTAATATATTCAGTGATATACTTATTCAGAATAACCCAGGGAAATTTCACAATAACCAGTTTGGGGAAAAGTACTAGCAGGCTCCTAAATCTGTAACTTTCTGTTCAAACGTTATTCTAAAACTACGTTGAGGGTTTGCAAAGGACCACTACCACCAAGTAGTGGTAAAGAGGGAGAAAAGAGAAGAAAGATACACATTCATCTACTGGTTCACTACTCAAGTGCCCCCAGTGCTGGGCCTGAGTCCAGAAACTCCATCCAGGCCTGTGACTGGATGGCAAGGACCCAGGTACCCGGGTGGGTCCTTGCCATGTGCTGTTTGGTACATGTGCAGGACAATGAACTAGAAGCTGAATAGCTAGCCAACTGGTACTCTGATGTGGCATGTGAGTAGCTTAAGATCCTGCTACAATGTCTGCCCAACATGAAGATTTAACCCACTAATCAAAACATCAAATGCTTTTATATGCCCGGCAATAACTAGATGGGCATCCTGTGGGACAGCAGAGCACACGTGCATGGAGACAGCTGCTACTCGGTCCCAGCCCACTGCTGATGAAAAATGGACTAAAATGAAGAATTTTTAATTTTAAGTACCCCAGTTTTTAACTGTTTTGTTTATTTGAAAGACTACTACAGAGAGAGAAAGGGAGAAACAGAGAGAGGTCTATGATCCAAATGGCCAGAGTGGCTGGGGTTTGGCTAGTCTAGCCAGGAACCAGGAGCTTCTTCCAAGTCTCCCATGTGGGCACAGGGACCCAAAGACTTGGGCCGTCCTTCACTGCTTTTCTAGGAAGCTGGATCAGATGTGAAGCAGGAACCAGAGTGGTGACTCAACCGGCTAGTATCTACCTGCAAGTGCTGGCATCCCACACAAGTACAGGTTTGTGTCAGCTGTCTACTTCTGATCCAGCTCTCTGCTTATGGCCTGGGAAAGTAGAGGATCATTCAAGTCCTTGGAACCCTGTATCCACATGGCAGACCTGGAGAAGGCTCCTGGTTCCTGGTTTCGGATCAGCTCCAGCCTGTGCAACCACAAGGGGAGCGAACCAGTAGATGGAAGATGTTTCTTCCTGTCATCCCTTCTCTCTCTAAATTTGCCTTTCCATTAAAAAAAAAAAAAAAAACGGTAGCCAGGATTAAATTGCTTCCCATTTGGGATGGCAAGCAGCAGCTTAAACTATGCCACAGCACCAACCCCCTTGTTCACAATTTTAAAAATGCATGTTTTAAATTCTACACAGGTAAGTTAAACAAAACAAACTAAAGATAAGACGCAGCCTAGGCTGCCAGTTTCTAAACTGATTTCCACAGGCCTGCTTTAATCCTAACAATTTTGGGGGTACCCTTCAGTCACTTAAAGCACCTTAAAACATATCTTCTGCTTCATAAATATTTTGATGTGTACTGACCCATATGAAAGTACAGTGCTAAAGGGATTTCAGGTTAAACAGTTTTTTCACGAATGTTTCATTGATCCATGATAAGAATGTTGTTGTCATACACAGTGCTAAGTAGGAAGCTCTTGTGTAATTTTTCTCTCAGATCAGTTTCCAAATAGTTAAAATAGTCCAACAATGAGGAGGCAACTTATGTCTACAGTGACCAGGGCCATTCGCCAGTCGTTTATGAGGTATCCATTAATGGACATGTTGGTTCCAGTTACTTCTTAACTCACAACCACAGTGCATTTATTATTTTGGTCACAAGACAAACAGCAGTAAGGCCATCAAGAGGAACAACCACCACTGAACCTCACAAGTCAGTTTTAATAAGGTCATCCATTTCTGCCAAGACCTTAACAAGATCAAATGTGTAACCAAGCCCCATTTGTTTTGCTATCATAGGGAAAAAGGCCAAAAAAAAAAAAATTGTTTTGTAAGTAACTTACTCTGTAGTGACGGCAGGAGCTAAGGGATCAAACTCCATTACCTCATAGTAATTGGGTGTCTGGGTGTCTTTCTTTGTCATTGCTTTAAGTTAAAAAGAAAAAAGAGAGAGAGAGAGAGACTGGTAAACATACATTGTGCTTTGTGAAGAGTATACACGATGTTCTCTAATATGTAATTCCATTTTCTAATATTTAATGTTGACTTCCAGTATAACAAACCTGCAGATACAACAAAAACAGACCGATGCTCTAATGAGAATCCCAACCTCAACAATCTTAGCGTTTAAAATACAGCATTCAGTTCAACACAAACATTTTACTTTCCTAATGTCAGTAATCACGGAGTCAGGTCTGAAGTGACTACATGCAGCTTAAAAACGCGAACAAGTTCTTCACATTTCTCCTACTTTCAATTACCAGTCAATCTCTAGCAGACTCATACTCTCCTAAGTTTGCTTATTTCATGCAAATAGTAAGGTCTCCTGTACCTGGATGATTGACAGGCAAAGACGGCGGCCTGTGGGTCGAATGTGTTGCTGTGACATTCTGTAGACTAACTGGCTGTAGCAATACTGGTGGTGAAAATTCTGTAAACTGGAGAAAATGTTAACACTTGTTCAAATGAATATTCCATATTAGGTTCTGCTTTTCTAAAAGATTTGCTTATTTATTTGTTTGAATGGCATATTTTAGAGAGGAAAGAAGAGAGAGCTTCCATGTGCTAGTTCACTCCTCCAAATGGCCACAATTGCCAGAGCTGAACCAATCTAAGCCAGAAGCAAAGAGCCTCTCTGGGTCTCCCATGCGGGTGCAGGGGCCTGAGGGTGTGGGCCATCCTCTGCTGCCTTCCCAGGCCACAAGCAGAGCTTGATCGGATGTGGAACAGTCGGGACATGAACTGGCACCCATGTGCGATGCTCGTGCCATTAGGTGAAGGATTAGCTTGCTGCGTAAATGCACTGGCCCCTCTGCTTTTCTAAGATTTACTTATTTATCTGAAAGGCAGAGTTACAGAAAGGGAGGAAGAAACAGAGATCTTCCATCTGCTGGTTCACTTCCTAGATGACCATAACATCTAGGACTGGGAAAGCCCTAAGCCAGGAGCCAAGAACTAGCAGGTGTCCCACAGGCGTTTCCTGGGCCCAACTACTAGGGGTATCTTCTATTGCTTTTCCCAGGCCATCAACAGGGAGCTGAATTGGAAGTGGAGTAGCCAGGTCTTGTTGAACAGGTACCCATTTGAGGTGGGCATCGGCTTAACCCACTATGCCACAATACCAGCCCCCACTTTCAACTAAAGCTTTAGATGCCTGAGCCTCTAGGCAGCACTGTTCTAAGAATTATATATGCTCATATGGACAAGAACTAGTAAGTCTTTTAGGTAAACATTCAGAAATTTACTCCTCTTCTGCCTGGTTGCATTCCTATTGAATCCCATTTCCATTTAAAATATAAAATGTTAAGAAAAGTTGCAGGGTCAACATTTGACCTAACAGTTAAGAAACCAGTCAGGAAGGCTGCCTACGTTATCAGAGGTTTGGCTTTGACTCCTGGCTCTGTTCCTAAGCCCTGCTCCCTGCTAGAATGCACTGTGGGAGGCAGCTGTGAAGGCTCAAATATTCGGGTCTCGGTTACCCACATGGGAGATGTGGACTGCGTTCTTGATTTCTGAGCATGTGGGGAGTGAACCAAACGATGGGGAGTCTGTCCTGCTTCTAGAAACTCCTGTAGGACTCAGCCAGTGAGTTGCTGGAGGAGGGGCTGTAAATACACCCACATGCTGGTTCACCAAACACTCAATGTGGAGTTACTAAAATCTTTCACTGCACTTCCTGCAGTCATCGTTTGAGTGAATGGGTGAAGCTGTTTCCTCCAGGAGGTTGGAAGGAAAAAAATGTACACACATTAAATACAAATAATAGCTCTCAAGGTAGTATGATGTTCAATTATTTTTCTAACAGAAGTGAGACTTTATTAAAAAAAAAAACTATTTTTATTGGAGAGGCATATCCACAGATAGAATGAGAGACAGAGAGAAGGATTTTCTACCCGCTGGTTCACTCCCTAAGCAACTGCAACAGCCAGAGCTGAGCTGACCCAAAGCCAGGAGCCAGGAGCTCCTCATGGGTCTACCATGTGGGTGCAGGGTCCCAAGGCTTTGAGCCATCCTCTGCAGCCACAAGCAGGGAGCTGAATGGGAAGTGGAACAGCCGGAAACATGAGCCAGCACCCCCATGGGATCCCAGCAAGTGCAAAGTGAGGACTTTAGCCACTAAGCTACTGCACTGGGCCCTCCTGTCTATGTTAGAAGATGAAAAAGAAGATAAAAAGTCCAAATAAGGGCTGCAGTCAACACACTAAGAAATGCTGAGCAGAACCTGAGAATCAATGACCAGGCGTTCTTCGACTTGGCCATGGTAACCTGGAGACTAGCTGCGCTGCCAGGAAAGGGTCTTGACACTTACATTATCATATGTATGGCTTGAGGCGAGGTTTTGGTTGGTCCTTTGGGCAAACCTAGGATCATGTGAAAACACAGCATGATTATTCTACAGGGAGAACACAAATGCAGCAAGTAATATGACCCCTGATCTAAAAACAAAACTGCAAACTTAAGTATGCACTGAAGTGTTGCTTTAATGTAACAATTCCCATTTGGTTAAAGTGCCCACCACGTCATGATGCCCAAATGTCAAAGAGCAAAGACATAAAGTACCACTCCCTGACAGGTGGCACTAAGACCCTGCAGGGGCATGCTCATTCATGCAGAGTTTTCAGTCTTTCCATCAGAACAGCCATCACCACCTCATTTCCTGAATGCTGAGAACTGATACAAAGGCCCTAAGACAAGAGCAGAGCGAGATCAACAGGCATCGTGAGGAGGCCGGGTGATGGTGGAGACAGGCAGTGGAGTGGTGTGGGCCCGTGCTAAGGAAGCCCAGGAACACCAACGAATGCCCTGCATCTGGGAGGCAGAGAAAATGCTTCCCTAGGAACCCTAGAAGGGGTTGGCTAAGTCCCAGAACCAGGGGAGGATAAACTTCTGAGGCTTTAAACCTCAGATTGTGTTTTTTGTAGAATCCACAGGCAGCTAATCTACTCAGCCAACTCCAAAAGGAATAAAACCAAATAAGTCCATGCCCAGATCCTATGGTCAAAATTATAAAGAATGAAAAAAAAAAAAAAAGAAAAGAAAAATCCTTTAAAGTATTCAGAGAACACAGCACATTATCAGTGGAAACCAACCATGAAAACCAATGTGAATTCCTGTATTAGGGGAACCACACTGGTCAGCAGAGACCATAATAACCTTTTATTAAAACAGCTCAGAGGAAACAGAGAACCCAGTATTCTATATTCAGGATAATATTCTTGAGGAATGAAGATGAAAATGGGCCAAAACTAAGAAATTGTATGCATGTTAAAGAATGAGAGCTATTGGATAAGAGAAGAAAATAAACAGCTACTATCTAGAACTTGATTAGAGATATTTGTTGTAATGCAAATCTGTCCCCATTACTCATTCTTCTTAGTATTACCCAGGGAGATTAGCAGGATAACAGAAAAACAGAACAGGCTCCCTTGACCTATATTACTTATCCAACAATGTCCCTGGGACCTGCCAACTTTTGAGTATTCACTTCCACTGTATGGAGTCAACAGCAGTCACCCCAGGCAATGACTCTATTCATTGCTTCCTCAGATTGCCAAGCACAGCCTGTCATTTCCCAACCTTTGAATCTCCTTTTTCCTTTCCTTACACAGTTTTTTTTTTTCCTTTTTCCTTTCCACTTTATTTTTTTCTCAATCTTCTCCCCCTGTCCCTCCTCTTTGTCAGCAGAGGAAGTGTTTACATACTAAGCACCTTTAAAGAATATGTATTTTAGATATGCTGCTGAGTGAAAAACAAAGGCAGTGTTTAAAACACTGTGATGGCATGTTGAGTTTTACCTAACAAACAAGAAAAAAATGCATTTTATTTACCTGAAGACACTTTGTAAGGATAAAGAAGAACCCACCCAACAAATGAGAGAGAAGTAAGAAACAGAGGAAGGCAGGTCAGCAAGTGCGGATGAGATAAAAATTGTCCATTTTTTCATACTGTTTTTATATCTAAATCATGGCTGTGCATGGACTATTACTTCAAAAAAAATCAGCTTTACTGTAGGCAAATCCACCTTTTATTTTTTTTCCTCAACTCCCTCCATCCTTCCTCCCCTGAACTTAGATATAACCACTCTTTTTCATTTCCTTCTATAACCTTCCTATATTTCTTTATGTATTTAGAGGCAAATGTTAGTATAAATTCTTATTTTCCACTTTCTTGCATACATGCAATATAAGATACCCACACTATTTTAAACCTTTCTTTCTTACTCAACAACAAACACATTATTGATTGTCTTTCACATAAAAAGTCTACTTGTGCACCAACAGCCAGTCATACATTGTATAGATGCTGAATTACCAGACCAACTGATGGATGCTACAGTCATTGCTGTCCACTTGCAATTGCCTTAAACGTCCAAAACAATAACTGCGTGAACATGTAATTCTGTACAAATGCATGAGATTTTGTACAAATTTCTAGGTGAAGTTCCAACCTTATTGGGCTAAGCATTTATAATTTTAATAGAGATGGCCACTTGTTCCTCTTAAGATTGACATGACTTTGTGATGGATTCTGTTTTCATAGCTCACAAAGAATGTGATCAAACAACGTGACTTCTGTCAATTGGAGAAGGAAACACACACACATCTTACGGTTTAATTTTCTCTACCAAGTTGGTCATTATGGTATATGCTAATGAGTCATTAACATTTTTTCTTGGGTGAAGTCTCAGGTCAGATTTGCTACTCAATGGCTACGTGATCTTGGGCAAGCTTTGCTTTCCTATGCCTCAATCTTCTCTCCCCTGCAACAGGAGCAACAACAGCATCAACCCAATACCTTTTGCCAAGATTATATAAAATATGCAAAAATACCTTACTAGAGTAGTTATCAGGGGCTATATAATTGATGTGGCCACTTGACCAGGATTCTGAACCTTATTTTCCTTTTCTTCCCTTGTTGTATTTCTCCCACGTCTCTACCTCCCATTACCATTCAAAGTAATTTACTAAAAGCTTATTACATGCAAAGGGCTTGATGAAGTGTTACACAAACAGTATTCCCAAATCTTTGACAAAAATCCCAGAAAAAATTCTTTGAAGAAAGAAATGGAGAGCCTCGGTCACGTGATTACTAGGGAGGAGAGTGCAAATTCCGTCTCAGGTCTCACTGACTCTTCCGGCTCTGCTTTGTTACGGTGAGTACATCAAGTATTCTTAAGTACATGGAACTGAACATTGCAGTATTAGTGGTGCGTGCTACCAACATACTTACATGGGTATTTCCGTATTTTCAAAGGCTGGCAGATTTACCTCTGGAGGAACGCTAGGTTTCAAGTTGTTTGTTACAACAGGATTTATAAAGTTGAGACCTAGGACACAAAATGGACTTGATGAGATTGAAAACATTTTTGAGTCTGCTGTTAGGTTAGCTGCTTAACACAAAGCAAGCAAAAAAGCCATACTGACCAGATTAATTTTGATATTTCTATCACCATAAATGAGATTTCTTCCAAAAAGAATTTAACACGATCACTTGCAGCAGTGAGGGAGAAAGTAAAAGCCGTTTCTTGTACACGGGATTCTTTAGGGTGTTCTAAAACACCAAGCTTATCCACAATGAAAGGATTTTACATGTCTCGTCTTGCCCAGCAGAAGGCTGAACACGGCTCTATCCTCATCTAAATAAGAACTATTAACTTTCCATTATCTCAAATGAAATAGTGCTAAGCGAATACACATTTCTCCCCCCTGAAAATTCCTGACAAATTCTTCAGTGTGGCTGAGTCTACACATCTCCCTGGATTACATAAATAGCTAGTTACTACTTTAAACACTGGGAACTTGGCTGAAAAAAAATCATAAATACCATATGATATTTTACTCTGGAAACACCAGATCAAAAGAGATAATGAGAGAAAAACAAATTAGTATCAGTTCTGTTAGACTGATATTTTACCATTTTCTACTATCCTTATTTTATAATTTACTAGAAGTTTCTTAGGAATAAGAACAGTAGAAGGCAACAAGAAAAACTGGCAAGATAGGTAGTACCTAATCAGCAGAGCATTTTTAATGATTTCAGTTACCACTATAGCAAGCCTTTAGCACAGCCATGGGTTCCCTTTTATAATGTAAGAAGGTCTCAGTAGTTTGGTGGGTAGGGGGACTTGAACTTGGACTCTGCTAACTCTAAGGGTGGTGTTTTTCCCCCTTACATTTCACCTCTATGTGGATCACGCCTTTGAAAATCCTCAGTATCTTTACCTGCATCAAATATTCCCTTACCTGATGCTGTGTAGTGCAGCACACACAAAAAAAAGAGAGATAAGAGTGCATGGATTCAGAGTAGATTTAAGTACTGACTGCCATACCCTATACCTCTACAAAGTGAGGCAGCTGAATTCCTGAAGCTCTATGTCAGTGGGAAGAGTTTCAAGCATCTACCACCACAGAAATAGCCATTCCTGCACCTGATTCAGCCCAGCCATTTGCTAACAAGGAATTATATCGCCGGATATAATTTACTCTGATCAAACTATTTCAGTCCTTCTCAGATGGCATTTAATCATGAGACCAAAGAGGAAGGCTTCACTTCAAGTTCTTCAGCTGGTCTGAAAAGGTCCAAGTGCTTATTTACTTAAGTCTGAGAGCTGAGCATTCACAGAGTTGAGTTCTCCCAGAGGGGCCCTGGGCGTGGGGGGACTGGGACTGAAGTCCAGGAGGTCACAAGATGGAGCGGAAGGCTCGCTGGCAGGCTGAGAACAGAACACACAAGAACATCATTCAGAAAACACGAGTTGTGGAGTTGACCATGGCTTTCTTACTACTTTGTAGAAGGGAGGACTGCAGTAGGGTGCATTTTAAGCAAGCATTCTTCATTCAACAGGCAATCATAAAATGAATCCCATCTCACCTATCTGGGTTCCTTACATAAGCAAGCTTCCTATGACTCAATAAAAACTTAATAGTGTTAAATGTTATGGCAGATATTCTTTATCACCAAAATCACTCTAAAGTGTCAACGCATGCATCCTCTTTGTTAAGAACTAGCTTTGCTGCTTCTGTATGTGGTATGAACGCACTGTAATATTGGAACATACGATAATATGCCATTTCTAATCACTTACATTGGTGGCTTCCTCCTGGTTATTATTTTGCTCCAAAATCCTTTGTTGGTTTCGAGTGAACCTGTTTGAATTAGGAAAATGCAACTATTAAAAAAAATAAAAAGATATGAAAATGCTACAAAAAAAGTTGAGGAAAACAACTAACTGCATCCTCATTAAGTTGATAGTAAAATATTTCTAATAACTTCCCCCAATTTATAGAGAAAACATACTCTTAAACAAGAGTATATGAAGCACTTTTTAAAGAATTAGTACTAATTTCATCACCCAAAAGTTATGAACTCTATTGACATTAAGATGTACTTTTAGTGTTTCTTCGGTAAATGAAAAAGTGTTAAATAACGGGGAAAACAGAAGACTGAGGTTAAAGCAGTAGCATTGTTCCCAAAGCCTGGAACTGAAAACAAATCTCAATGTCTTTATTTTCACTCCTTTCTTGATGCTACAATGAAGACTTTGGGGGATGATGGAACGGGGGATATATTTTGCAAGTGGAGTGGATATTTTGGTACCAGAGGCTGACTGTGACAGGCAGAATAATGACCCCCCCAAAAATACCTGCCTGCGAGGGAACAGAATCAGGGTGTCGGTTTACATGGTAAAGAGGGAACTAAGAGTTGGAAACAAAGTGAAGTTCATTGGCGGATGCACCTTCAGGGGGCAGTTATTTTAAATCCTACAGATTGGTGCAATGCAGTCATAAATGTTCTTAACACCAAGAGGTAAGAAAGGAGAAGCGAGAGTGAAGCACTACATAGTTTGGAAGATGGAAGAAATGGGTCATGAGCCAAGGAAAATGGGAAATCTCTAGAAATGCAAATGTTAGTTAAAATCTCCTCTAGAGATCCCAGAAAGAAACTCAACACTATAGATACTTTGACATTTTTTTAAAAAACATATATTTCTTTCTGTTCGAAAGTTAAATTTATAGAAAGGAGGAAAGAAAGACAGGAAGATCTTCCATCTGCTGATTCACTCCCCAAGTGGCCACAACGGATAGAGCCGAGCCAATTCGAAGCTAGGAGCCAGGAGCTTCCTCCGGTATCCCATGCAGGTACAGGGTCCCAAGGCTTTGGGCCGTCCTGGACTGCTTTCCCAGGCCACAAGCAGGGAGCTGGATGGGAAGTGGAGCTGCCGGGATTAGAAACGGCACCCATATAGGATCCCGGCGTGTGCAAGGCGAGGACTTTAACCACTAGACTACCACGCTGGGCCCAAAACTTTGAATTTTAACCAGTGTTACCCACATCTGACTCTTGAGTTAGGGAACTTAATTTGGCATCTTAAAATTGTAAATTTGTGCTGCCTTAATTCCCTGTCTCTGGCGATTGGCTACAGCAGCCACAGAAGCCTGCAACACCAGACTAGTATCTCAGTTGGGAGCAAGGTAAGTGTTTCAGTCACATGACATCCCTGCACTCACTTTGGTGCATGTGTTCCAAGCGGAATCCAACATCCCCACCTCAGAGGAAGCCTCGAGGCAGAGGCCTCATGGTTTGCAATACAAATTCTCCAAAACAAAAATCTGAAGGCAGCACTGAACTAAAAGTTATGTTTAAAATTTCCTCTAGATATTTCTGTGATTTCAAAGCTATGTACCAAAGAAAATACACACCAAGGACTGTGAATTTATTTGGAGGTTTCTGGATATCGGGCTCATACAGGGAAGAAACAAAGTATCATTTTGTAGCCACTGCTTTTTCCTTTCTGATTCTCCTCTTTCATTCACAATCAGTAGGGGGAGAAGGCAACAAATCAAAACATGTAATGAAATATTAATGGGTGTCAATTTGACATCACGCTACCAGATGATTTTCTATACATTAACTTTTTTAATTCTTAAAAAAGCAAGCAAACCCCCAAAACAGACACCTTCAAATAAGTATGATTTTTTGGCACATAGGAAAAATGCTCAAGTCTTAAAACAAATGTTATTCCGTTTATCCTAAATCATGTTATACTTGAATTGAGGCCCATGTGCTTCACTATTGCCTGAATGTGTTCATCCTTTGTCAGTTGGTTAGAAATACAGCCACTGTGCAATGCTTCAACGTTCCAAGTAACTCAACAAAAACAGGACATATAAGCCATGTGATCTTGGGGCCAGTGTTGCAGTGGAGGGGGTTAAGACCACCTACTCCCACACTGGCATCACATAGGGGCGCTGATCTGTGTCCTGGCTGCTCCACTTCTGATCCAGTTTCCACGTAATGGCCTAGGAGAGCAGTGGAGGATGGCCCTGGTTACTGCATGGGAGACCTGCATGAAGCTTTTGGCTCCTGCTGTTCTCTCTCTCTGTGAGAACATATCAGTAAATGGAAAGATGTTCTCTTTCTCTCTCCTTTCTCCAGAAGATGCAAGAGGATCCATCTCTCCCTCTTTCTCTGTAACTGACTTTCAAACAAATAGATCTTAGAAATGTGACTTTAACTGCAAGGAATGCCTCTGGAATTTAGTAACAACCACAGAAAGGAAAATGGTCCCGTCCAAAAGACCAATATCACTCACACTGAGAAAAAAAGTAGTCAGAAAAAGAGTTCCTTAGCTGGTGTTCTAATAAGAATGCTGAATAATAATTAATTAGCGCAGAGGAAGCAAAGAGGAGGGTACACTATTTGCTCACCTTTCATATCCAAGGATGGCATTATTCAAATCCTCATTCACTTGAATGAGCTCAGCAGTTACATCTTCATTTTCCACCACCACAAGAAGGTCCATGATCCTCTCCTGCATCTCTCGACTTGTCTTATAAAGTTTCTGACAAAGAAGGAAGAGAAGTTTTTTTTTTTTCATGCAAAGAATATTCTATAAAAACAAATGACTCTGCCTACACCTTTGATCGCTGCTATAACCCATTCTCCTATGGAAAATCAAAAAAAGTACCAGTATGTAACCATAAACATATAAAATATTTTCCTCTAAAAACCAAAATGGGTGTCGTGAAGACAATACTGCACAGGCCAAGTCAGGATGAATCAGAAATCAGAAGTGCTATACGAGAATTCCAGATGAATCACTTATTAGCCATACTGCTGGAAGAACTCATTTCTTGTTTTCTAAATCTGTTTTCCCAACGAACAACAAAAACTATACCACTTTCCACATTTACCCCAAGGGTTGACATAAAAATCCAATGAGATGTGTGTACTGAGGATATCTGTAGACCATAAACATAAAATGTTATTTTCATTTTAAGTTTTATTGAAAGAACTTAAAATATATTTACAGGGGCCTAATTTTAATTCCTGTTATATTGTATAAAGCACTTAAACATTTCCCCTCGTTTAATTAGGCAACTGTCTAGGACACTTTATAACTCGGCAAGTGTTACACTGCTGGGAGAAAAGCGGTCAGTAACTGGTAGACATTCTTAACCTGGATAGTGCTAAATTTGTGTTAACTACACTTGTGTGCCAGCATAGTTCATTTTTCTTCTTCTTCTTCCCTTTTTTTCAAAGACTTGTGACAAGGGGAAGGCAGGGAACTCCTGGTTGGGACATGCTACTCTGGCCCTCAGAGTTGGAGCAGGGGGCGCTGCAGACTACCAAAGGAAGGGAGTTGGGGGTTAGGGGACACATTGGACTGGGAGCAGCTGAGGGCATGCTTGACTGTGGAGAAATGAGCTCTGTGGGATTGCAGTACCTAGAGGTTTATGGAGGCTGCGTGTTCCTGATAGGAACCCACTTGACACCTGTTGAGAGCTGGGACTAGGAGGAGTCTGAGAGGGGCCAGGCTGCAACACCCACCAGCAGATGCAAAGGCTGGGATTAAGGGCAGACCATGCCAACTAGGGTCGCTGCACCCACTGGCATGTATGGGATCTGGGGCTGGAAGCAGGCCTGGTAGGGGAACAGACCTGCTAAGCCATGGCTCCTGCTGGGGAGCACCAGAGCCAGTTCTGCACGCAGAACAGGCCTGGCAGGGCTTACAGCATTACGCAGGATTTGTGTGGGCCAGATCTGGGGACAGGCCTGGCTTGGCTGGGCTGCAACACCCACTGATATGCACAAGAGCCAGGACAGGGTGTGGGCTAAGCTGCAACACCTGCCAATGAAAGCTGAGAATACAGGAATGCCAAACTGGGCTGCACCACCTGCCAGCACATTTAAGACTCACGGCTGGGAACAGGCCCAGTAGGGAAACCCTGGGGACTTCTGCTGGGCTGTAGCTCCCACTGGTGAGTGCAGGAGCCAGGGCTGTGAGTATCCAGGCTGGGCAAGGCTGCAGCACCTACTGGCATGTATGTGGACTGGGTCTGGGGGTGGGCCAAACTGCTTAGCTTCTAGCACCTGCTGATGTTTGTAAGCGTCAGGATGGATGCATGTGGGACAGCCAGGCTAAGCCATGGCTCCCACTAGATCACAAGAAAATTGGCTCTGGAGGCGGGCCAGGCTGGACTAGGCTATAGCTATTCATTAGTGAAAGCCAGAATGGGTGCAGACCCGTCGGGCTAGGAGTTAAGTGCCAGGACTGGTGGCTGGCCATGTAGTCTGGGCAGCAGCACCTGCTGGCACATGCAAGATCCATTGCTGGGTGTAGGCCAGGTAGGGGAACTTAGGAAACTTTCCTGTTAGGCTGTAGTACTCACTGGTTATCATGAGAACTGGGACTGGAGGCAGGCCAAACTAGGCTGGGCTGCAGCACCTTTGACACACACGTGGGCCAGGTCTGTGGGCAAGTCAGACAGGGTCAGTCCACAGTACACTCTGCCATAAGAGCCAGGACAGGGAGCAGTTCAGGCCCAGTTAGACTGCAATACCTGTCAGTTCATAATGAGGGCTGTTGCTGGGAGTGGAGCAGGCTGGGATGAGCCAGGCTATAGCACCTGATGCTGAAAGACAAGACTGTGGGTGGGGCAATCTCAGAATGGGGTACAGTACCTGCTGGCATGTGCAAGACCCAGAGCTGGGAGAGGGCCTTGTAAGGGAACCTCCAGGACTCTCCTGCTAGGCTGCTGCACTCTCTGGCACACATAGCACCAGAATGAGTGTGGGCCAACTGGGCTGGTTGCAACACCTGATGGCAAATGCCAGAACTGGATGTGAGTCACATCAAGCTTGACTGCAGTATTTCCTGGCAGGGGCAAAATCCAGGGAGCATGCCCGACAGAGGAACTGTGAGCTTGCTAGGTTGTACCTTCTGCTGGTGAGTATGAGAGCTAGGGCTTCGTTGGGGGGGGGAGGAGGGGCAGAATGGACAAGAAGGCACACCTGACAGCATATATGAGGGCTTGACTTAGGGGCAGTATGGGCTGAGTTAGCCCATAGCACCCACTGGTGTACACGAGAGACATATGGGATGCAGGACAGACTGGCTAGGCCTCAACACGTGGAGGCACTAGAGTTAGAGGTGGGCCTGGTGGAGCTTATTGGGGGTCACCCCAACTATGCTATGGCACCTGCTGGTATGCATGAGGACTGAGTCTGTGGTGGGCTGGCTGGGCTGGGCTGTAGCACCCATTGGTTTGCATGAAATATGGGGCTGGGGCAGAACTGACCAGTCAGCTGCATTCACCAGTATGTGCATTTTCTGGGGCAGGAGACAGACCCTATATCTGATCCTATACTGCATCTGATCCTATACTGTCTGGTACACACAAGAGTCAAGTTTGGGGTCACCCAGGTGAGGTTTCATGGGGAAATTCCCCAACTGGACTGTTAGACCCTGGCCAGAGAGAAAAATCAACGGATGTGTTTTCCAACATTACAGTACATGTACCAGGACTGGGCCTCCTCAGTTGCTGATGTGTATGTGGTAGACAGCATGCCCAAATGCACACATGAGATATGATGGCCAGCTTGTCTAGGCCAGAAAGAAACATAAACTGCCTTGTCAGAGGATGGAAAGCAGAACAGATTGGACAATTCTCTTGGCCAAGCTTTGCAACATATTTCTGGGTCTGTGGATGCACTAAGGTGGATTCTGTCAACCAACTGACCTTGAAAGATATTCTCAAACTTGCAGCAATAAAACCAACAACTTCTCAGAACTATAAAACCACTCAGGCAACACCCTCAGAAATCTCTTCATCAGGATCTCTAATGGGTCATCAAAGGACTGTCCCCTATCCCAGGTACTAATGTAGTTTGACAGCAAGGAACAGCTCCCTCTACTTCCTCCCCTCTGGACACAGGAGAAAAAAATGGAAATATTTGTTACATCCACCTTCCTCCAAACCAGAACTTCCGCAGCCTGATCAGAGGCCCCACACTGGCATGCTTCCCTCTCAATCATGTAAACAATATTAAAAAGAAAAGAAAAAAAAAAGAAAGAAAAATAGTAATAGAAATAGTAATAGAACATTAACATCAGGCGAAAACAAAGGGATGTTTCTCCTTTCAAAATGAACGAGGCAACCTTTCTTAAATACACTATTATCTGACTTTTTCCCCTCAAGAAAAAAAGACCTGTTGAAAAATTTACGCTTCAAGCAATCACTTTGAAACTCAATCTATTACAAGGTGTCCGACAGGAAATCACTAACTAAACAGATCGCACTATTATGAGCTGACATTTAGAGTCGGGGTAAAAGACCATACCTCCCCAGAACTATAAATATTTAGAAGACAATGGGAAATACAAGGCACAAGGTAGACAGAAAAATGAGAGACTTTGGGCTTCTCTTTGAAATATACAGCCAGAAAATCTGGTTCTATGTGCTAACGACACACTCACTATCAGCAACAGCATAATACAGAAACCCAGAAATGTTCAGTAGTCCAAATATTAACTAGTGTTTGTTCTGCAGGTCACCTAGTCTGCGTTGCAACCATTGAATTCTGTTATCTATGAATGTAACTCTAGAAAATATGTAAATAATTGTGGCCAAGTTCTAGTAAAGGCAGTTAACAGGCTAGATGTGGCTCAATTATGCTTTTCAATACAATGCAGACCACAGGTGTCTCCACTTAAAACATTCAGCATGGGATTTAAAGAGCGGAGGCTAAGATGTAACTTGAATTTTATTTTGTTTCATGAATAACACAAGGCTAACAACCGTTGTATAAGGTTGTTGTAAGAACAGGAACCAGCACAACTGAAACCCCATGGTGTATACAGTGAGTAAGCAACTGCTTTGTTGAGAAGGTGTCAAAAACAGGCTATGTAATCCTCTAAAATTGGCACTATTAACCAGGACCCAAAATCATACAAAAGAAAGAACTAATGGCATTTGATACAACACCCATGATGAATGAGAACTCTCCTTTTGTTCTGGCTTGAGAGGATACACAGAAATTGTTCCTCTTGTTGCCAGAGCAAGGTCAAGATTACGGAGATACAACGGTTGTTAGATGCCTGTACAGAATTGTAGAAATTAATTTCAAATGAATTTGCAGCCTGCATCAATAGCACAGGGTCCACGAAGACCCTCCTCTTGCCCTTTCAAGAGACAGATGGAAGGAAAACATCAAAAGAAGCCCTCATCCCTCAGCAAGTTTGCAGAACAGACTGTAAAAAGCTTCTTCAAAAGCCAGCCCACTCTGATCTTTGCAATTGATGTCTGTCTCAGAGGAGGGCTACACCACCTGGAAACAGCATAGATCAAGTACCATGGACTAAAAGGATGGGTCAGAGTTCCCCATCATAGCCACTAGCAAGGGCTGTGGCTATGGTGAGCCAAGCCTAGACATAGAATAACAGCAGCTGGTGCACATAGCCATCACAGAGTCCCTGCCATTGCCTGCTTTCATAGCACACACAAGCAAAGGCAGGCTTCTCAGTTGACGTGAATTGTATATTCAATTCAAAAGGTGTTGGGGCAAAGCAAAAAGTTCATTCAGAGCTTCCTCTTCTGGCAGGGAGGTAGCTTCTTTCCCTGACAAATCACTCAGCAATTAAGGAAGGAGACTCCCTTTTTACTTTCAGCTCCAGCCTTAGTCATGCAACACTCACAAATACAGGGCAAAATAACGAAAGGAAAAACACTTGAACATCTTCACTGAGAAAGCAAAAACTGGAAAAAATGTGCTTGGAAGCTTTTCTTGAATTAACATTTCTGTGGCAACTGCCTTATCATCAGGCCAGAACACTTTTCCCTTTTCTTCCTGTGGAGTTCTTACCCAGACTGCAAGAGACCAAGAAAAGCTATCTGCTTAAAATAAAACTGCCTCCATCACTCTAATAGAGAGCATTTCACAGTTCTACTGTACAACTCCTGGTTCCTTAACACAGACTTCAGCTGAATGATGGATTTGTTTCAACATAATCCTGAAGGTCATTAACTAATCAGACCCCTTCTGACTCTTTTCACAACTTATCCTGGTCAACACTTCATTTCTCTGGTGCCTTTGTCTTCAGCAATTCCTTTTGTCCAATGGAATTCATTCTTCAACAAAGAACAGAGCTACTCAGCACACATTTGGTATACTCAATCAGGGTGCAAAGCATGCTATAAATATGCATGGGCTTGAGAAGTACTGTCATGCATTTCAAAATATAAGATGTGTTGGGCCCAGCATGATAGCCTAGTGCCTAAAGTCCTCATCTTGAACGCGCCAGGGTCCCATAATGGGTGCCGGTTCTAATCCCAACAGCCCTGCTTCCCTTTCAGCTCCCTGTTTATGGCCTGGGAAAGCAGTTGAGGATGGCCCAAAGCCTTGGGACCCTATACCCAAATGGGAGACCTGCAAGAGGCTCCTGGCTTCTAGCATTGGATTGGCTCAGCTCCACCCATTGTGGCCATTTGGGGAGTGAATCATTGGACGGAGTTTATTCCCTCCACTCCTTTCACCACAGGGACTACCCTCTCTGGACATGACTCTTTCCTCTGGATTCTGTCTCTCAGCTTGCTGCCCCCTCCTCTAATGACAATCCTGACTCCTGCAGAAGTCTCGAGGGGTATTTGAAGTTACAGGAGGGCAGCCAGGCAAGATGCAGCATTACCTGGTTAGAGGCTGGGGTTGGTCAGGTCCTTACTCTACTGATCTAAATGGTTCAGACAAGCATAAGAACTTCTGATAATGTCCAAAGCAAAGATTTATTTTGGTTTTCCCTAGTCTGTTGGTTTCAATTTCAGAATCTTAAATTAGATGTGCTCCTTCTTTCTCTCCACAGATTTCTTCACATCATTTTAGATAGTTGCAGGGCAGTCATTTAGACTTAAAAATTCAAATACTTTTCAATACAATCTCCTCATATCAGATGCCTGTTACTAATAACAAGTAGAGCAAGAAAAATAATTGTACCTGCAACAGTCTCTGAAAGCAAGTTGATCTAATGGCAGAACCCATGCAACTTGAATTGATCATGAGTAGTATGCTAATGCTAATATATAACCCAAGTCTCTTTATAATTCAAGCCAACAGTCAGCCTTATGTGCCGACATTAAAATAGCAAACAACAAATTAGCATTATCCTTGCAAAATGCAACTAGACATCTGTACTTAAACATTTCGAGACAAAAAGGCATCTCAATGTTGATGGAATAAAATATAAAACTAGATTCACATATTTAGGCAGAAGGTTTAGCGTACATTTTTACTGCAGAACTGTTTGCCACAGACGGATGGGAACGCAAGAGAGAAGCCACAAATCACTACCTTTGAGAGCCCGGCAGGGCTGAGAAGACCGTGTGCAACTAGAATACTGTGTGATCACTTCTGAAAAAAACATCATCTGCCACAAACTCCTTCCCACTAATACTTTGTTTTTAAATTTTAATTGAACTCAGTTAGCATTATGCATTGCACAGGTTTTATCTATAAGCCTCTAATCAAGGACCTTTTCAGATTGCTACATAAGAACTTTAGTGATTAATTTTCCTTTTAGTCATCTCTATAAACAGGACTTTTTTTTATAAATAGGACGTTTATAACATATAAACATTTATAAATAGGACATCTATGTAAATAGCACATTTTATGTTGCTTTTGTTTACATGGTACTATGTAAGCTCATCATTTATATTCACAGAAACTAAGTCAAATTAGAGTAAATGACTTGCCCAAAGCCAAGAATCTCAGGAATTCTTATCCAAAAGATATATTAGAAGGGCTTTAAATAAAATATCCTAAAAACACACAAAAGCCACGGATCCGAAATATGGTTATTTAAGGTATACTACTTTGATGTTCTGTGGACTACAAAGACTCTGTAAATGGTGATTCTTTGATCAAGAACCTTTGCAAACATTGAAGACTTTAAAGTCTTCACCATGTCAATGAACTTTATGAAACTTGAAGAGAATGACAGCCGATTGTTTTTTGCGACTTTATTTGACCAGGAAGCAGAAGGCCCATCCTATGATAAGTGAGTGCCCCACTGTTTCCAAGAGTCTCATTTTGCTTCCTCAGCGTCTGTCATCTCAGTGCCACCAAAGGATCTTTCTAAAATTTGCCTGGTATGCAGTGTCTCCGTCTACCTCCTCTCAACGCCTGCCTTCTGCTAGCCTGATCAATGCGTTGCCCTAAAGATCAATAAGCTGTATGGATCAGATCACACCTCATCTCAATCTTTATGCTCCTCGGTTGTGGTATTGAATCCTCTTCTCATTCCTACACACCTGCGAGATACCCAACTCCTACTAGTGAACAGTGGGTAGCTAGTGGTGTAGAGTTCCTTAAGAGGTGCTTATCTGAGTTCAGAGTAGTCTATAAGCATTGGAATATTAATCACAGTTTCAGAAACGGTTTCTAACTTTTCTGTATATTTTCATTCAAAAGCAAATGCTTTAAAACAACCTTTGAAAAACTTTCAGAGGTTCTAAGAGTTAAAAATACAGATGGATAAGGCAAAAAGGTCTAGCAACTGTAAACAGGATAAATAAATGAAACGTGCAAATACACACAGCATAGTGACACTGTAGAATGTTAGAAATCTTAGCATAAAGAGAAATAGTAACTTTAAGCTGCAACAGAAGAAAAATGACCGCCAAACAAAGGAAGTTTGAAAATCCGGAGCAGGCACTGCAGTGTAGCAAGTTAATCCTCCGTGTTGGATACCCACATCCCACACTGCAGCTACGCTACCTGCCCAGCTTTCTGCTCAAACGTCTAGGGAGACAGCAGGTGGTGGCTCAAATACTTGAGCACTTGCCCACAACATGGGAGACCTCGATGGAGTTCCTGACTCCTGCTTGGGGCCTGGCCCAGCCTTGGCTGCTGTGGCATTTGGGGAGTACACCCCAATGTACTCAGCGGAGATGTCAGGCTCACCCTCATTCTCTTTCTCTCTTTACCTCTCTCTTTTTCACTCTCACTGTGTCTTTCAAGTAGATGAAAATAAATAAATGTTTTTAAAAAATCAGAATCATATTATCTATTAGATAGGTTTCTCATCACCATCACTGGGTACAAAAATGAGAGCTATATACTTCAAGAAAAAGAATTTTAAACCTAGAATTCTTTTTCTACATAAATTAGTATTTGACATGGCATTTTAGGGTACATAAGGTTTACCACATATATACACACATATATATGTATACACATATACACACATATATATACATATATATGTACATATACATGTATGTGTGTATATATGTACATACATACATATACTTCACCACTAGTGTGTGTGTATATATATATACATCCATCTTGAAGTATATGTGTGTGTGTTACTTCTTACGGCCTATCACACACTGAGCAAAAATTGATGTTAGCATCTATAAAGCTGTTTGGAAGTCAGTCTGGGTAACTAGGCTTAAGTTCTTAAAGCCTGGGATAGCCTCCTCCTCATTTCTTTATCCTTTATGACATACCAGCAACTCAACATCTCTGCTGAGTGGATGATAGAGAGTGATTTTTATATTTAAAACAGTGATACCATATTAAAGATGACACGGTTATGAATCAGAGCATTTTTTGGAAAGGGTAAGGATGAAATCTAAGTGACTACTATAACTCTGGGAAAGCCATCTCCAGATCATTTCAAGCTTAGACATTGACTGAAATCAAGCAGTAGCAGGAGAGATTAGGGAATATTAAAGTGTTCTGTATGCCAAAGTTCAAGAGAGTAACTCTGAGGGAACTTTGATTGTCCTTCAAATCATACTGCACCTGCAAAAGTTCGATGTCGTCTCGATTTTCAGATCCTGGAGTATTCTCCAACAGTATTTCAAACATCACGCTTACATTCATTTTCACCATATCCAATTCACTGTGCAATTTTCCGATCTGTACAGAGCAACACAGTCACCAGTTAGTATGTGTGACCCACAGTGACGTCCACTTTGCTTCCTCCTCTCGGGAAACGCCTGCTGTGGAGGAAAAGGCTGTTCCAAAATCTAATATATTCAAACCTACATGCTAAGTACACACGCACACACATACATATATATAATCATATATATCATTATATAATTATTTTATAAATATATGTTCTGTCTAGATGAATTGAGATAGCTTGTATGAAACTTCAAAATATACCTTAAGAACATAAATATTAAGGGCAAAGAGGTGGGCACTATTGCACATCAAGTTAAGCTGCTACCTGCCCTGGTAGCATCCCATGTCAGTGCTGGTTCAAGTCCTGCCTGCTCCACTTATGACGCAGCTCCCTTTGAAAACACCTGGAAAAGCAGCAAAAGATGGCCCAACTGCCTCGGCCACTGCCATCCACATGCCACTGCACTGCTGACAGAGGTCTAGGGATCCTGTCTGGCCTGGCTGCACCCTAGTAGTTACAGATATTTGGGCAGTGAAGAGCAGATAAAATTCTACCTGTTGCTTATTCCACTCTGTGTAACTCTTTTAAATAAACACACGAACTTAAAAAACAATTAAAAAAATGAAAAGTATGATAAGCAATGTGGAGATGGGAGAAAGTACTAGGCAATTAGCTGGAAAAGGTCCTAAAAAGCTCGACAAAACGCCAAACGCTATGCTGAATAGGATGTAGCCAAGAGCCAGTTTGAGTCCTGGCTGTTCTGCTTCCAGCCCAGCTCTCTGCTGCAGCACCTGGTGGGGAGCAAAAGATGGCCCAAACACTTGGTTCTTGACATCCACAATGGACAGCAGATGGAGCTCCTGGATCCTGATTTTGATAAAGCCCTGGGCCTCCCTTCCTGCCATATGGGGAGCAAAGCAACAGACGGAAGATTAACCAACCTCTCTCTTGGTGTAATTGCCTTTTTTTTTTTAAAGATTTATTTTATTTTTATTGGAAAGGCGGATATACAGAGAGGAGAGACAGAGAGGAAGATCTTCCGTCCGATGATTCACTCCCCAAGTGAGCGCAACGGACCGATGCTATGCCGATACGAAGCCAGGAGCCTCTTCCGGGTCTCCCACGTGGGTGCAGGGTCCCAAAGCATTGGGCCGTCCTCGACTGTTTTCCCAGGCCACAAGCAGGAAGCTGGATGGGAAGAGGGGCTGCCGGGATTAGAACCGGCGCCCATATGGGATTCCCTGGACGTGCAAGGCGAGGACCTTAACCACTGCGCCATCGTGCTGGGCCCTGCCTTTCAAATAAGTAAAATCTTTAAAAGAACAACAACAAAAAAACACTCTCAAAACTTTGGAATCAAACAAGAATCCATGGGATTAACTTAATTTCTCTTAGAACTCTGATAAGTCACACAAAAACTCTGATAAGTATCACAAGCTTCAATTTTCTCTTCTGAAAACTGAGGCTAACAATGTGCCTGCATCTAATATCGGTAAAATGAAATTGGACTGCATATGAAAAGCTTGTAACTTCAAAATGATATCAATAAGCAGTTCTTGAGGTTGTTACCTGCTCTGGGACCAACGTAATGGTCGTGGTCTTGGGACCATTCACAGGAGAAAGAGCTGGTGCAGTGGGAACAGATGTTGATGGCTGTGATGAAACTGGGGCAGTCTAGGGATGAAATATGGAACATTAATATCTGAATTAATACAGCCACCTCAGGTTCATTTATCTTGCCGGTACTAAGCCAATTCAGGTGCTCTTGACCAAAGTCCTGGGCAGACGGCGTTAGCTCAGGATGAGCCATCAAGTGTACACTTGTCCAGCACTTTGAAGAGCACTAAGTAAATATGGTTACAACGAAACAGATGTTCAATTATAACAAACAAAGGTAGCTGCTCTTAAGATCATTTTCACGATTTAGTCAAATGTTCTTGCGTTTTCACCAGAGGCACACACGAGGAACTGCCACACAACATTATCACTAATGCTCTCTTTGGGTTGTGAAAAGCAAGTGGTCAGTGAGTTCCAGTAGCCCCTCAGGCTGCAGCTACGGGGGGGCGTTTCCTTCTCACCTTCTTGCTTAACCTGAGTCGGGATATGGTTGCCCCTTGCAGCAAGGAAAGAACCAGGAAAACCCACTGCTGTCTTTCTTAAGTTATACACAGGTCAAGCAAAGGCCTCATACCTCGTGCCGGGTACTCTGAACCTCTGCCTCTGAGGAAGGAAACTGAACTCCTTTCTTAAGCAGATCAAGGTACACTTCTTTCACTTCAGTCACATCCACACCTCCTGGAAAACCTTGTGACCATGTCTGAATTTAAGAGATGGAAATTCTAGTTACCACAGCAGGACAACCAAAATGCAACAGAACACAAGGCACTGACAATCATGTATCTTACTCAGGAACAGAAAGCTAGACTGTTGGACATGTGTAGACAGTGGGATGCTGGACTGCCCGACATTGTCTGTACCAACAATATCGGGGTACGCTTATATAAGAGACTAATGGAATTATGATTCCTTATAAAGGACTACACTATTGTAGTAAAATGGGGAAAATCTGTCGGGGGTGGGAGTTTGGAGGGAGGATGGAAATCCCAGCCTATACGAAATTGTAACACACAAATCAGAATTCAAAATAAAAATATTAAAAAAGAAGAGAGAATCTACTTAGCAATGTCCATAGATGAAATGTAGATTTTCCAAGACTAAATCATTAAATATTTCAAAATCATCAAATTTCCAGGTATTAATAGTTTTTTTTTTTAATGAAATCTTGATATGGAACAAGCTGTTTTTTGCTGGACTGATTCCAGAGGTAATAAGCACCAGGAGTTGTTTTGATGAGTAACCTTGAACCATTCAGCACCCTACCTGTACCAGAACATAATTCACACACCTATAAAATAAACATGCACAACACACTATCTTACTTGCCATAGCTAAAATAGAAACTTGCAGAAAAGTAGGAAAAAGACTACAAATTCTTAAGAAAAAAAAAGGTTACCATCTAATGCCAAGAAATTTTTATTCCATAGAAACTGAAACAGTAAAAAGTAATTTTGGGTTCAATGGTAGGTATGTGAACATCAAAGAAACAATTGGGAGGTAGGTTATCAAGTCTCTCATCTTAGAAAGCTGTCATCTCATGAGGCATACAACAGACTTACCTTAATGAAATTCAAGATTCGATTCTGAATGTCTAATGGCAAGTTGTACCTTGGATTCAGCAGCTTAACTAGACTATCTTTAACAAAGTCCTTCTTCACAATCAGAGACTGGAAACTTGGACCACAATTCTGCATGCACATGTCAATAAGCTACATTAGAAAGAAGAGTCAAACATTAATATTTCTCTTGCAAAATCACCTTCTAAATATAAGGCAAAGACTTACAAAAGCATGATTTCCACCAGCACTCTATCAAGCATAATTTAGTACCTAATGAAACATACAGCAAAAATCTCAGATTCTTGGGATAGGAGAAAATAAAAGCACAATAGGCTTATTTGGGAATCTGAGTGCAATTTGAACAGTAATAATAGCAATACACGATAGTTAATGCAAAATGCTCAATGGCAAATTCAAGGAAAACCTATGGGTTCCAGACAGGGCAGCATGTGTCCCATTCATCAAGGAGGTCCTGGTATTTCACTTTTCTCCTGGCTACATTAATAATGACATACCTTTTCACTGTGAAAAACTACTCTGGATTGTATGACAAACCATACATTCACCGTACCCGTAGTCCTTTATGTACAAAGGCAGCTATCAGGGGCAGGTGGTCCTAGAACATTTTCAGAAAAGGCTAGTCTTGAGTCGGGCATTGTGAAATGGTTAAAAACAGTAAAAATGAGTATTGTGCTACATTTATAAGAATAAAGGGTATGAAAAACACAAAGGTGGCAAAGTATAAAATAAACACTATGGTTTGTCTCTAGTGGAGGCTTCCTTCCTAACGTGGGCAAATGGCAGACACCAGGGGAATTAGAGGGGAAACAGTCAGCTGGAGTATTACAGATTACAAGGAAATCTTGTGGCAACGTAAAGTGTTTGGGCAGGGTCTGAAAACACTAAAGAGAAAATGGGGTCAGCAGGTGGGTGTTTCACCACCATACTTCTACTCCAACTTTGCAGAAAAAGTGCGTATTTGAACAGGATTTGGCTGTCCACATCCATGCAGATCTTTAAACCCCTTAGTCTTAGGAACAGTTAATGCACTAGTGGTTGATAAATTAACGGTGAAGGCTTGATCCAATTACTGAGTCCGGAGTAGAGCGGCTGGACTTTATTAAGATACCAGGTGGAATCCCATGATCAAACCACAAGAGCTTTATAAAGACAGGCCATAAAGAAAGGGTGCACGAAGAGCTTGCTTCTTGGGTCTCCCTGCTTGCTGGCTTGTTACGTGACTGGATCACCACATGCCAGAATCAATGGGGTTGTCTGGTTTGGCACTGGTGAGCTTTCAATCTGTGAATCAAAACAACTTTCCTTCCTAAGAGGCTCCTCTTGGGTATTTAATTCCTAGTAAACAAATGCTCACAAATATAGTTTACAAAGCAATATCCTGGGAAGGTTCTGCTGCAGTACTCTACAAGGGGATTTGGAAGGTGAAAAAATACAGGATGACAGAAAAATTTGGTAATGCAGGCAAGAAGCCAAAAAGACCAAAAGTAAGAAGTTTTGGGTCCAAGGAGGGGAAAGAAATGAGAGAACCAAGACCATGAGCGAAGGTCTTTGAAAGATGGAGTGCTTATTCAAAACTGAAGAAGACATGCATCGTCTCATGTCATGACACTGAGGGCAAGCATTGGGTATGTGGGTGTGGTGGCATGCATGACTGGTTGGGGTAAGAACAGCAAGCTGACATTTAGATAACCCCAGTTTAAAATGATCCTGGGACACTCATGTGGAGAATTAGCAGGGGGTTGTCTACACACAGACCCTGCTCAGAGGAGGGAGCGCTATAACCCAGCCATCACAGCAGCCCATGAGGAGCAGAGAGTAGAAGTGGCTGGAACAATGGACCCACCTTACTGCCCAGGAGCCCACAGTGTTAAACACTTAAGAAAATGTACTCAGGAAAACTCACCTGGGTTTGTTGCTTAGAGGGGTCACACATCATCTTGAGATAAATATTTTCATTAAAACAGCGTGAATAGCCACTGGACTAAGAATGAATGGGCAACTATGGAAGAACTGCATGCAGAAAGCAGCTTTCTAGAAGTGGCCTTCAAAGAAATTGAACCTCTAATTTCCAGGCTGCTACCTGGAGTTATAGAGGTCTTGGGTACCGTTACACGACCATGAGTGGTACAATCATTCCTGCAGAAAAGAAGTGCTGAAGCTGACTTCACACCATGCTCTGTATTTTGAGTGTGACTTCAGTGGCAAACCCAAAAGCAGCAGCAGGTATTAAGAGTCAGTTTTAAGGCAATGTGACCAATAGGTAATCAGATAGCTGAGGACCTGCAGCATTGTGAAACAGGGAAAATAAAGACATCCCAGACTCATTAAGATGAATCTATACTACTAAAAGTTCATGAGACAAAATTGAAAAGTTGAGTGATAAATGAGATTAGCTAGACAGGATATTATGGTGAGTTTTTAATGGGTGGAATGCGAAGGGGAACAGTGCCTCTAGTTCAGTGTAATTCTATAGAAATACTTCACCCAACTGTCTATGGGGTGTCAGGAGAGACCTAACCTTGAAATCTGAATTTGTCCAGTGAATTTCTGGCTAAGTATTCCAACAACCAATTTAATATCACTGGAGCATCAAAGTTTTTGATAATGGGGAACATTCCCTGAGGAGGTACATGTCCAAAATCAAAGAGTCAACATGATATGCTGAGAATGGTAACATCTGGAGATCGGTAATCATGCCCTTTGTGTGTTCCCATTAGAATCCAAAATGTCAGGATTAATTACTTCTCTGTCACCGCCTCCATTATTTCACCAACATCACTTCCAACTCCCATCCTGCTTAGGTAGGCTAAAGAGAAAAAAAAACCTACTGTGATAAATTGGGAAAAATACATTGTTTGTACATATTTTGAAACAGGGCTTTGGTGCAATGTGTTCAGATAAGCTATCTTTGGAAGCAGAACACAAAAGAACATTTCATTTGGGGAGGGATACGGAATCTAAGAGCTGTGGAACTGAGGGAGACTGAAGCAAATGACCCCTTCTGGGTAGGCATAGCTGGGCAGTTGCTTCTTGGAAGCTTCAGTATCACCATCTGCATATTGGTAATAATACCATACTTTCAAGATTTGTTTTGTTTGTTTGTTTTTTTCAGAGAAGGTCGAAAGAAAAAAAAAACTGGACAGTTTCACTCCTTGTACAGCAAATCTTGGAAACCAGGCACAGTGACACTCAGGGGCATCAGAACTACACCTAGCTTACTCACAGTGACCATGTCAAGGTTTGCCTGTGCGACTATATGATGACACTGCTAGGACACAAGTCAACCTTCTCAATCTCTCCAGATACAGCAAACCCTTGGAGGGACAACCACCTTCTACAGCATTTCCAAAAGGACTAATTGTCACTAGGTATTAGGGATACCATAATGGCCAACTAACAGATCTTGAGGAACCTGTTCAACCACTTGCCATCCAACAGTAATACTAGTATCTGGCTGAAATGTATTACAATTGACTCATCCAATGACCAGTCTCTGAGTCAGAAACAATAAAGTCTGGTGGCAAACTACTTTTCATAAGACAAAACTACTGGATTCTTGGTAAAATTGCTCTGTTAATGGATGGCAGAAAATGCAGTACAGCAAATTCCACTAAGCTTTAATGAAGGCCAACAATTCTGTGGAGAACTCAAAATGACAGATGATATAAAGAACATTTCTAATTGACTTTGACAGGCTCTTATCACTTCATAGTAATAAAATGGAAATGTCACATATGGGGATTACATTTTACAGAGTTTACCGGTAAACTTAAAATTGCCTTTGACAGACAGTGGGTGATTCCTTCTGTGACTAATTTTCCTCATAATTAAGTTTGGCCTAAGTGAATATTCAAGTCAATCCCAAGGCCTTAAGCACACTTATGCAACGCAATGAGTAGTCTGGGGTGAGGTGACTGGGCCATTAAATATTCAACCTGAGGAACTTTGCATAATGATATCAAGAGTCCAAGGCCCTTTTTTCAAGTATCCAAGAGAAAGCAAGTCGTTGTCCCAGTTCTTAATGAACTCTGACCCCAGCAATGAAGGTGTAGTCTGATCCCTAACCTGCAGCTCTCAACCTTAGTTAAGCACTGGTTTTTAGATTCCTTTGTTCTCACCTTCCAGTATGGAAATCAAGAGGCAGAAGAGTTGCAGCTCTTTGAGGTGGCAGGGGAAACAGATAGCTGGCTGCCATAAAGGCTGGAGAGGTTGCACTACCTAAAATGATGGGTAAGTAAAAGCCCAAAAGCAATGGAAAGTCAACCAGGAACAATACCCTGGAATAGCCCAGTTTCCTCAGGGAACAGTTCTTGCTCATTCTCAGACAGAAGGAAACATAACAAAGGAAGATATGGAGACAGGGATAGGAAAAAACTTGGGCATGTCAAGAAGGCTGGACATAACCGAGAAAGAGGCAAACCATTACGGAGAGCAAACAAGCTATGATGACAAAACAATCCTCTTGAAATATAAAAGGTGGCACAAACTCATCTTCTACCCTTATCTTCTGCATTCAACTCTTCTAGTATTTGCAGCCTTCAGATACCTGAACCTACCTCATTTTAGGGCACATTTACATATCTTTCTACCCCAGTTCTATAGTATGTTCCAAAGCTCTCACAACATCCTGGATGCTACAAGAGACTTGGCAAGACATGGCAAGGCATTTAATCGTTAATTTGTTCAACATCTGATATACTGATCTACCTGGACCAGCTCACTGTACAGATGAAGACACAAATTAAGCATAATATTCTTTTCTTTGAAGAGGCTTGATTTGTTATGGTAAGAGGCAAAATCAACAGGCACAGTAACTTAGAATTTGAGGACTGGGTACAAATACCGCTTGTGCAATACAACAGCCATTATATTTTAGGGAGAAAAAGTCATTTAAACTTAGCTTCTTCCTCGGTGAATGGTAAGTGCCAAGAATTTGCATTCCTGGATTGTCTCCTGGTCTGGCATTGCTACCAAGGTCCTTCATCCCCTCCTCCACTATGGTCTCCCTTATTCGGTGACTGCCTTGAAGAGAATGCCTGAAGGACAGGAGGTCACACCTACAGCAAGGAAGAAAATGACTCTAAAGCTATACCTAGATTCAATGTGAAAGGTTTTTTCATGAGAAAGTTGCTCAATTCAGTTTCTCCCATTCGGTTAGTTTCCAAGTATGCTAGAAATGATAAACTATCTTGTACATGAAACCAGAGGCCTGAAGCTATGCCAACATTTGCTCCATCGCTTTCTTGATAAACACTCCCACAGCAACCAAGAGCCATGTGATGCTAGTTGATTAGTGCCACAGGCTGGGCTGCGCCCAGGTCAACAAAGGCATGCAGAAGAAACTAGAAAACCGCACAGCTCACCCTCAGGCAGCAGGCAGGGCTTGCAACACTCATTCAAAGCAAAAAGGGCAACTCACCAGCAAGACTGAAGAAGCCGTATGGTCAGAGGTGTGAAGGGAAATGGGAACAGGTCAAATTGAGGGCTCACACCAAAATCACAGATAATACAGCACACAGGGGATTCATTTAAATCTACCCAAGACATCTTGCAAATTATTATCAGGTAACTGACTGGCTAAAATTCAATAAGCTCCCAGCAGGAGTGCACAAAGGTGTGTAACGGAGAAAAACTGACACGGAAGCATTTTAAGACTTTAATATCCCCCGTATTCAGTGATGGTCAATTAACACACAAACTTTTGATCAACTTAGCATCTACATTTTTTAAACTTAAGTTTGTATCTTGTCACCAAAGGAGGGGGAACCAAACAACCGATTCTCTAGGAACATTCTTTACCCACAAAAATTAAATCCTACTACAATTAACTAAATTCTATTCTGCAATTCAAAACAGTCTTATTAGCCAGGATTTAAAATGTGAGTGCAGCCTGGGAGATCTCACAAACTTAATAACATTAAGTACTTACTGACAAGGTAAGTTGGATTTCTTTATGATTGTAGTTTTTGGAGATTCGTTTCTTCAAAGCCTTCACTGCATCTTTTGGTCTATGGCGACAAATACACTGAAGTCACCCCCATAGGCATTGCTGAAAACAAGCAGTTCCTCTGAAAAGCACTACTCATTCTGGACACAAGCATGCCTAACGAGCAGGAGACTGACAACTCGGTTCTACTGAGCAGGCTACTGCTTTTACTAAAACCTTTACATTTTCACCTTTTATTTAGTTGAAAGGCAGATTTATAGACTACTTAAAAAAAAAAAGCTTTACATTTTCACTTTTATTTATTTGAACGGCAGACTTACACAGAAAGAGGGAGAGACAGAGATCCACTGATTTACTCTACAAATGGCCACAATGTCCAGAGCTGGGCCAGGCCCAAGCCAGGAGTCTGGAGCTTCCTCTGGGTCTCCCATGTGGATGAAAGACTCAAAACACTGGCAAATACTTTGTTGTTTTCCCTGGGACATTACTAGGGTACTGGATTGAAAGTGGAGCAACTGGGTCTCAAACTCACACCCACACAGGATTCCTGCACCACAGGCAGCACCTTAACCTACTATAGGAAAGCACTGGCTCCAGATCACTTTGCTTCTTAAAGTTTCTCAGGCACATTGGTGGACAATATCTTCTACCCTCTTGTGATGATCAAATATTTATATGAAAAGCTATCATTTAGAAAATATCACTCATGAAACCGGTTCATACCTATATCCTTTCATCAAAAGTAGTTTATAGGAATTATAACTTCAAAAACAATGAAGGTTATCATTTTAATTAAAATTATTAGAAAATCATTAGAATTTCCTGTGTACTCTACAGGAAAGAGGGTCGGAGAAGCTTTATAGCAAACTAGGTCAGTTTCTGAAATGCTACAATTTCATCTTACAAACTAGAACTGTAAGTACATTTTGTTTTATGTTTCAGGAAAAAATGGGTATTATTGGACCTGGCACAATGGCTCAGTGGCTAAATCCTCACCTTTCACGTGCTGGGATCCCCTGAGGGTGCTGGTTCATGTGCCAGCTGCTCCACTGCCCATCCAGCTCCCTGCTTGTGGCCTGGGAAAGCAGTCCAGGACGGCTCAAAGCCTTGAGACCCAGCACCTGCATGGAAGACCTGGAGGAAGTTCCTGACTTCTGATCAGCTCAGCTTTGGCCACTGTGGCAACTTGTAAAATAGCAGAAGGAAGATGTTTCTCTCTGTAAATTTGCTTTTCCAATAAAATAAATATTAAAAATGAAGAAATGGGTATTATCAATGAAAAAATTCAGAGAGAAGCTCTACTTGGTGAATATGACTACAGAGACAACAAAGCCACAAATACCTAAAAGTCCTAACCTTCAGCAGTTTCTATTGATACATATTGATTAAATTGCAATGCTTTCTCTATAAACATGAGCCAAAACGAATCTTTTCCTGTGAGTTATCATTTAAATATATACAGAAAAATTAATGTATTGCATCTTTTATAACAAACTATAACTGATTAAATTCAAACCAGCTGTTTCTTCTTAATGACAGTTCATATAATTCATTCTCTAAAATTTAAGCAGCAGATATAATAACTTAATCATTCTTTAAGAATAAAGCATAAGCGCAGGCACTAGGCATGGCAGGCTAAGCCTCCAACTGTGACATCAGCATCCCCCGTGGGCACTGGTTCATGTCCTGGCTATTCCACTTCCGATCCAGCTCCCTGCTCTGGCCTGGGAAAGCAGGGAAAGATGGTTCAAGTCCTTGGGAACCAACAGATGAAAGACTTCTCTTTGCAACTCTACTTTTCAAATGAAATCTTTAAAAAACAAGAACATGGTATAAGTGTGGATTAGATGGATTCAGAAGGGAAAAAAACCTGGCTGCTATGTTGTTTCCTCATGAAAGGCAATTGCCCAGGGAGTGGTAATCTGGAGGCAAATAGTTTCTCAATAAAACTTTTTAGTTATAAAAAAATCATGGCACTCAGAGTAGGAGGAATTTCTTAAGAAACAAATCCTTGATTTTTTTTCCACTTTTTAAATCTTTTTTTGAGTTCACAGAGACATAATTTGAAATTCAGTATTAAAAATAAAAGAGAGGGCCTGGCACGGTAGCCTAGTGGCTATAGTCCTCGCCTTGTAAACGCCAGCATCCCACATGGGCACCGGTTTGTGGCTTGGCTGTTCCACTTCCCTTCCAGCTCCTTGTTTGTAGCTTGGGAAAGCACTAGAGGACGGCCCAAAGCCTTGGGACCCTGCACCCATGTGGCAGACCTGGAAGAAGCTACAGGTTCCTGACTTCAGTTTGGCTCATCTTTGGCTGTTGTGGCCACTTAGGAAGTGAAACAGCAGATGGAAGAGCTTTCTCTTGGTATTTCCTTTCTGTAAATTCGACTATCCAATAAAAAAAATAAAACAAAAAAAGGCAAAAGAGAGAGGAATAAACTTGTAAAGGATTCTCCTGATGTATTTATTCAACAAGAAAAGCAAAGAATTTGCATGAGAAAACATGCCCAGCTTTTCCGCTTCCTAGCAGAGGTAGTATGCCGTTCCCTCCCAGAACTCACCCTTCCTGGGTTGTGTTAATTATGTCACAGATATGCATGAACTGACCCCAATCTTCCGTCTGGACTCCAGCAAATGTAGCCTTTTCTGCAAAGAAAAAGTTACTGCTCATAAACCATAATAAATAAACACTTTCTTATCTTCCTGAAATAATCTGCCTGGGTGCACCAGCAAGTGTCAGGAATTTATGTTCCCCAAGGGCAGAGCGAGTTTTTTTTTTCCCTTGAACAACACCTAGTAACTCAGAAATCAGTCCACACTCGAGTTCAGAGTACTGCTGTTGCAGCAGTAATAAGTGACATATTAATAAAGGTTATAAGCGTAACACCCAACCACAATACCCAACTGGTCAGCTAAATGTCCATCCCAGGTCTTTCAAAGGATGGAATTCAGCTTCACTGAATGGCCATCTCCAGGCCAAACCACACGGGGCTCATTCACTCCACGGCCAGCGGTGATGAAAGAGAAGTTCAGAAAGGTTAAGGAATCACCCAACATTACATGGTCAAGGTAACATACAACTAACATCCAAATGTAGATTTTTTTTTAAGTCCCTGTGGTTTTTTTTTTTTTTCTTTAAATCATCTATTACACAGGATGAAGATTAAGACAGAAAGAAATCAGAAGCACGCAGTAAGGTCATTTCTGCCACCTGTGCTAACCAAGGCTGCAGCGCGCAAAGTTGGATGCTTCTCTACTTGAAACCCCAGAACTATCAAGCAGCAGATACTTCCCTCTCCAAACACTTCCTTTAGGCATAGAGCAGAACATCTCAGAGGGACTCTGTGAAGATGCTTTCACATCTTCCTCTGAGAATGGGATTCCCTAGGCATGAGCAGTCCTGGGAGAAGGGAGGGAAAAGCCACTTAAAAAGCAGCGAGAAGAAGGGCTTGGTTGGGGGCACCCTGTGCTCAGCTTGCTCCCCAACTAAGAGGACTATCCGAAGCTGGCAGAGAGAGGGATGCAGGGCGAGTGTTCTGTCTGCCAGCCGTTTCATCCCTATTCCCTGCTCTTCCTCCCAAGTGCCTCCTTCCCCCTTGAAAAACCCAGCCAAGCTGCAGCAGAGACCATCTCTCCCTTTCCAAAAGCTGTGTCTTTTTGCTCTTCTTGCTGGTGTTTACCCAGGGAGCAGTACAGGGACTACAAAGCTCCATGCGTCTTCCTCATACCAAAGTGATTTTTCTCAAGTATATCTTAACTTTGCCTCCGCAACAGTACCTGGTTCGTGAATAACAGCTCTCTTAGGAAATGTTTATAGAAATAAAAATTCACTTGATGTATGGATGAATTTTACTTTTTTTTTTTTCCTGTAAAGATGCAGCTTGTACTTCTTCCTGCTAGGGTTCTTTCTAATATCCAACACCCAAAGATCTGGATACAACCCCATAAAGGTGTGGAAAGCAAAGCCGGGCTTGAGTGGTGTGCTCATTTGGACAACGCAGTCAACCCAGCTGACACCTGAGCTCCCTCTAGGAGCCTCCTTCTACAATTAACTTCCCATGATTTCATCATTCCATGGAATCCTAGACACTATCACGCTTTGTCTGGCATTAATCTGCACTTCTGCCACGCCTGGTTCCCACGGGAAACATCAAGGAAACAGGAGAGATGGGAGCAGGTGAGGATGGACGAGACCAGCTGACGGCTGAGGTTTCCATACACACGATGCCCCAAACGCTTGCAGAAAACTGAATCAAAAGTTAATTTTGGTCCTAAACAAGTGGAAACACAAGTAACAAAAGTTCAAGGAAATGCAAATTATGAACGATCTTCTTTTCACATGGCTTTCAAAAATCTTCTGCCCCGAAATAAACTTTTAATTCCCTTTTCCCATGGCCTTTGCGTGGTACAGAATTCACCGAACAGCCGTAGGAAAAAGGACTCGATCTGCTGCCCGCACGGTCCCTGCCGGTCCTGAGAGGCCTCTGTGATCCCAGAGGGATTCCCCACCTCTCGCGGTTTTCCTTTCCGTGGCGCCAAGCACTCCTCTTTGTTTATCTAGGAAAGCAACTCAGGTGACTAGAACTGGGCGCTGGAGAAAGCTGGTGTGTAGAGACCTGGCTCTCTCTCTCTGTCAAACGAGGTCACATCACCTCGCCTTCCTCAAATAGCTGTTCCTCATCAATAAAATGAGCTTCACAATGCGGTGCATGCAAGGAAACACACTTTACCAACCACCTTCTCCGCGCGGAGAAGCTTCTGGAGTCCCGAAACGCGCCAGGATTGAACCTGGCCATTCACCTGTCTGGTTTCACTGCCCAGGAGGGCTGAGGAAAAAGCCACGGGAAGGGGGCGGGGAGGGAGAGCCGAGCAGGAAGATTCGGGAGTGAGCCGGCCAGGAGAGAACCGCCTGCAGGGGCCGGCTGGAGCGTGAGTGATCTGGGAGAGTGGCGCGGGGGAGGGGAAGCACCGCCTCCAACTTGGACCAACTCCGTAGGCCGAGAACGGAGACAGTGGGAAAGGCTCCCCGGCTTCCCACAACCCGCCTTCCCTGCGCCCTCTTACCTATGAGGTGGCCCACGGAGGTGGCATAGGGATCCCGGTGACTCTTCCCAAACGCCATGGTGGTAGCCCTTAGAAAAAGCCGGGCCCAGGAAATCCGCCTCCAACGCGCACGGGTTCCCGACTCCACCCGCTCGGTGCCCCTTGGCTCCTCCTCTTCGTCCGAGCGCTTCCCGGGTCCGGGGCGGAGGCGGTGCGTCCTAGCCGGCCACTGCCGGGCGCGGGGCACCGGGCGCGGGGCGTGGATCCTGGGCACCCCGAGCACCTGTCGCGCGTCATGGAGGACTGGAGAGGGCAGCCGCTCCCCGCTCCCGGTGGGCGCGTGGAACCTGTGGCTGTGAAGCGGGACCTGGGTGGGCTTCTGGGGCCTGCGGGAGGAGCCGGGCGGCCTCGGAAACCCCGCCAGAGGAACCGAGGCCCGGCGGCGGCGCGCGGTTTGCGGCTCTTGCTCCGTGCTCTACCCTCTGCAGACGAGGAACTATGGGGCTGACAACACACGATTCGTGCCAGCCTTTGGGGAAGGACCTAAGCCGCTGAGGGCTAGGTCTGCCACCTACAAAAATACACGGAATAGTTTGAGATATGAACTCCTGCCTCCTCCCCCGAGGAGAAGCCTGTGCCTCGCTCTTTACAGCCGCGGGTGATGGGGGAAAGCGGTTGCCTTCGTGCATAGGGCCCTCCTGGGAGCTGGCGCCCTTTGCGCCTCCCTCTCTTTCCTCGAGGGCCCGCGGGGCGCCACCACACTGCTCGCCCTGGGCTTGTATCGGCTCCAGCTGGGCCCTGTGTTTTCCAGCTGGTTTGTGAGCAAAGGGGTGGGGGGCTTCCCTTGCTTCATTCAGGGAGCCTGTTGGGTTTGGGGGCTGCCTTGGAATGTCAGCTTGACTCTGAGAAGCCCAGAGACTTTCAGAAGTAAAAGGCGTTCCCTTTACCTGTTTGGGATTGTTACCAATCTGCAGGCTTTTTTTTGTGAGCCTGCTGGAGCGTGGGGTCACCAGGTCGTGTGTTAGGATGGACCTCTTGGCCGGCAGATTCTGCTTCGGAAGACCCAGTGTCACAGCTCTGCTCTTCGTCCTGGGAATGGTGACTAGTGCAAAAGACTTCTTGGGAGCTTCTGTTCTAGTACACAGGTCGAAACCAACTACGGTGTGTGCCAAGAGGCCAGCTACCATCTGACCTTCTCTGCTTTGGGTGTTCCAAGTTTTTCATGGCAAAGGTCAGCAAATACCCGAGATTCTAAAATCTAGACGAAAACATTTTTGTTGGGATAGCTTTTGTTTTTAAGTAGTGGGATTGGTTTTACCTGTAACTAATATTCTCCACTGCTTATCTGCGCTGACTAGCTATTTCAGACGACGTCTTTGTGGACTTGCTAAGTCATCACTAGGGCCTCAGCTGACACTGCTGAAAACCTCTTTTGTGACGTCACCAACTCAGCCTGTATTCCATGCGATACCTGATAGTGAAAACCTGTTTCCTTCTCTGCATCCTGCAATCAAAGAGCCTTAAAGGGAAAGTCAGTGTTGTTGGGGTTGGTGTGGGTGTCAGTGGCCTTCCATCAGGGAATGAACTGGGAGTCAGCCAAATGCTCCTTCCCTCTTTTGAAAAAAGAGAGAGAGAGAAGGAAAAGTTTTAATTTCCCTATGTTCAGTTTCCTTATGTTGTAGGGTTGAGGCACCAAGAATAAGAGAACGGGCTATAAAGGGCATGTTCCAGACAATGATTTTGTAGCTAGAACCAAGACCCTCTCTGTGTTGTGTTTAAGCCATGCCCTGGTTGAAGCTGCCATCACTCCTGTTCCCCGCAGGACGTTGAGGCATTCTCCTAGGAATGCCCCTGTGCTTTCTCTAGGATCTCCTTCCCAGCTGGGAAAGTTAACTCATTCACTGTTAGTGTGCTGGGCGCTGAATAGTGGAGTTCAATTCCAACATAAGCTCAGAAAAGGTACGGAATTCTAGAAGCAGACAGAGGTAGAAAATCTGGATATGAGGAGTAAGCCCACACTACAATTTCGCTTGCAAAAATGGTTAGTCATGGTGCTAGGTGGATGCAAACAAAATAACACTCACTTAAAACTTAATGAAAACAGTGAAGTAGGCCCTATTGTAAAAGGAGAATATGGCAGCTCATTTGGTGCTGTCGCAGAAGGAGAACAGAACAAACTGGACAACTACCCCAAACAAGCGATGACAGCAAAAAGTCTGGATGAATGGAGCCAGTGGACGTTGGGAGGGTGACATCATCCTCGGATTTGTGAAATCGGCAGCATTTCAGAACTATCCACACCACTTGGACAGAACCCTTGGAATATGTACACACTGAGACTCTGGGCTGATATTGCGTGGTGGCTCCTCATCCCTGGGTACTGGGACGTGTGGAAAGTCATGAGTGGATTTCCCCTTTGTCTCTCCCTTTCCCCAGGGAACAAGAAGAAATAACAAATTTGGAAGCAATGAGTTCACCCAATTTTCCCTAAACCTCGATCCTTCCCACCCTGATCAACAATGTAATCATTATTGGAAAATTTTAAAAAGATGAAAAAATGTACTAACTGTTGGAATTATAAGTCACTTAACTCAGCTTTCATAACTGGAAGATAAGCAGTGTTAACCTCTTTGTACAAAATATAATTGGGTTAGAGTTTGAATCACCCCGTTGGCTTTTCTCACTCAGCATGCTATGTTACTTATTATTATTTTTAGCAGGTTGAATTAAAGGGAGATCTCTGGGAGTACAGAATCAAGGCAGTTACATGATTTGTTGACACAAAGTCCTACTTTTTTTCCTGTATGTGAAAATGCTAATATTTGTGTGTTAGAATTGTTAGGTGTGCTCTACATACTTTGAATGTATTTTTTTCCATTCAATCCCATAATTTTGTGGGGTCAGTACCATTTGTTTTATAGGCTAGAATGACTGGGGCAAATACTTTTTCCAGTACGTTGCTAGTGAATAGAACCTGTTGTTTTAATTTCTGTTCTATGATCACTTTCAGTGTTAAAGTCTTGGATAGTAGGTGGCACCTTTAGCCAGTTCCTGCTTTGAGAACTGTGGGATCTAACGGGCAGTGCCTGTACCGCGGGGAGGCTAACCATGGCAGGTGCACATACGTGAAACGCAGATGTGGCTCACTGTTATGGTCAATGCAACTAGCAATGATTTTCTTCTTACTCTGTTTTAATCCCCAAAATTTTGTTGTCAAACTTAGGACCTTAAAAATACCATATTCTCTAGTCCCATCATTTTAGAAATGTTTGAGAGGCAAATAGAATCTATAATCTAGCTGTTGAGAGGGAGAGACAAAAAGAGAGAGAATATGACCGTCTGTGATCATCCCTTAGACACCTGGAACAGACAGAACTGGATCTAGCCAGAGTTGGTGACTCATTCCAGTTCTCCCATGTGGACAGAGGGAATCCAACTATATGTGGCCTTCCAGGATTTGTATTAGGGAGACTTGAAGGTGGGCACACAAAACCCAGGCACCTGACTGCTAGGTCAAACATCAGTTACCTCCATCATTTTGTAAAAAAACGACACCCGGAGAATGAAAGTGAGTGGCCCGAGTCCACTCAGCCGCACGCTAAGAGGCCAAACTTGAAGCTGAAACTCTACTGTCACGCGTCTCCTTTGCGTCTCTTAGTTCAGTGTGCTCTGTCCACATCTCTCCGCAGCGGTCTTTTCCTAATGTTCACTTTCGTGATGAGTCCTGTTCAAAACCGTGTCCACTGCTTCTGCCCCAGCCTGTCTCTGTGGACGCTGACTTGTGCAGCTGCTGGGCGTGCACTGTTACAGCCAGCCCCTTCCTCTCTGGACCACGTGACGCCCTTCCCGCCAGCACCCTTAGCTCTCACATGCTTCCCTGGCCCACGTGCCTTTTCCTCCACTGCTTCTCCATGGTCTTGGGTCACCTGGTCCCGCTTCTTTTCTGCTCTGTTAAAGCTAAACAAGCCTCCTGACACTTGAGCAGTCTGCCTCTTCCTCCTTGTTCCTTCTTTACTAAATTCTTTTGAGCACTTCAAAGAAAATTGAGCCCTTCTTTCTTGTCCCGCATATGGGTTTCTATCTTAAAGCTCACAAATCTTGCTACCATTTACTTGTTTAGAAATCTGCTCCCTGTCTCCTAAACACAAGCCTCTCAAGGAAATGGGGCCCTGTTTGTTGGACTGCGTACCCTGGCACTTAGCAGACCTTAAAGGATGCTTACGAAATGCTTGAATGGTTTCTAAAACCCTGAGCTGTTCTGTTCTTCCTGACATCCAATCCTTAAATCCCTTGTGCCTGCGTTGTTGGTAGTTTAACTTGGCATGTCTAAGTCATGCTCATCGCTCGCCTGTCTCAACTCAATCCTGGACTTCCTTGTTTTGACGTGGGTGGTTATTCTCAGTCACAATGCATTAAAATCATGCGGGTTGCTGTAAAGCGTTATGACGCCTGAGCGCCACCTTAGAGGTTCTTACTTAACCAGTGTTGGATGCATCAGGGGAATCAAACTTCTCAGAGTCACTACGTGTGTGAAAGACATTGCAGTTCCTCAAATAAAGTTGTGATGTTTATTTCTGACTTTTATTTTAAAAGAGATTTTTTTGAAGAGTTGCACGGAGAGATAGAGAAAGGGGAAAGGAGAGAAAGAGAAGGGAAAGGAAAGCACACAAGAATTAAGGGACAAAACTCAGGCCTCCTGTTCCGTCCAGCTCTCCTGGCATCTCTCCTTCTCTGTGTGTGTAACTCAGTCTTTCAAATGAATAAATAAATCTTAAAAAAAATTAAGTAACACCGTAGGTAGGTTCACTGTGACCTAGTGACACTGCAAAAAAGCTAATTCCCTAAGGTTGTGAAAATATTGACGCTTTTACTTTCTTCTTCAGATAAAACTTTTAAGCTTCCCAGGAATCCACTGAGGTGGCAAATTAAAAAAAAAAAAAAGCAAATCTCTCTTTTCTGAGATCTCAATAGAGTTTCTTAAAATTGTATGTCTGATAAGGGATGCAATGAACCCTGTTTATGGTTTAAAGTAGTCACGGGGGGAGGGTAACGTTTAAAATCAAACAGCAGATTTCTACACTTGGCACCACAGCTGCGCAAGGAGTGCTGACCCTGATGCTAACCAGTCCCCCACATCAGGAACAGATTCTTTTATCAGATAAATAGGTTCAAACTGTGGCTCTCAGTTGATTAAAAATAATTCCAATTGAATTCATAGGCTTGTTTTGAAAAATAATGAGATAACGTATGGATAGCTGTTAGAATGATTCTAGGCATATAATTAAGCTCAGTCAATATTGATTAGTTACCATTCCACTCTACCAGCTGGCCTGGAATTTCCAGTGTCACAGAGTGGCCTGCTAGTGACTGGGGCAACCTGTAGCTTATGAAATTGAAATCACTGCTTGCAAGATGCACTATGTATTAAGGACTACTGGGGGAAAAAAAAATGTTGCTTTCTTACCACCTAGGAATCTTGATTTTGTATTTATTTAGATACTAAATGCTTCAAGCCTTTGACTAGACACAGGAGTTTTTGGCCAGTGTGGCTGCCGTGAGCATCTGTGAAAATGGATGTGTAAGCAAGTTGAAGCAGCCAACAGGTTTCTTGTTCGCGGCGAGAGGCCGACACGCTGGACTCACACTTTGGCTCCGAGATGTGGAACTTCTTCCTGTGCCATGTCATCTTTCATGCCATCATGGTCACTGCTGATGCAGCGTCAGAGCGCTCTGCCTCTGTCTCCAAATTCCTTATCTGAAAATCGTTGCAACCCTCTGCAGGCTTTTATGGTGGCGCTTCCTCCATCTCACCACGAACCATCCATGGGAGGTTTATTTTAGATAATGAAGAGGATTTGTTTAGCCACTAGGCTACTGTGGTGGTCCCTGCCTTTAAATTCTAAAGCCAGTAATGAATTAGCTTAAAATTCACTTATGGTTTCACTTATCACATATTGTATCCTAGAAGTGGACTATAGTGTATTTAAATTTATTCTCTTTAAAAACACCTAAGGGCCCGGCGTGATAGCCTAGTAGCTGAAGTCCTCACCTTGCACGCCTGGGATTCCATATGGGCACTGTTCATATTCTGGCGGCCCTGCTTCCCATCCCACTCCCTGCTTGTGGCCTGGGGAAGCAGTCGAGGACGGCCAGATACTTTGGGACCCTGAACTGGCGTGGGGGACCTAGAAGAGGCTCCTCGCTTCGGATTGGCTCACTCCAGCCATTGCGGCTGCTTGGGGAGTGAACCATCGGACGGAAGAGCTTCCTCTCTGTCTCTCCTCCTCTCTATGTATATCCGCTTTTCCAATAAAAATAAATAAATGTTTAAAAACAAAAACACCTAAGTATTTCTCAGATTTTCAGCAGGGTGTAACGGGTTTCTCCTGTGTAGAGAATATTTTAATTTACGCGGCTATTTTTCAACCACGAGAGGGCAGCCTTGTTTAACTTATCAGATGACTCCCCGCCGCCGGGCTGGGCCAGCCGCACTCAGTGGAATGGTTCTCTAGAGGGTGAGGAGGGTTCTGGGAAAGCGGCCAGCGCTATTTTCTGGGGTGCGTTATGGCTAAACCCTAGGCACTCGGCAACAGAACACATTGTTGCTGCCTGGCGTTTTCCTTTCTGGGAGCCTCAACCAGTGAAGTCTGGTGTTACTCGGCAGGCAGAGGAGATCTTGGAGATACTCATCTCCTTTTGGTTTATTACACGTTATGGCATTTTATCATTTTGAATCAAAACATAAACTCCTGAAACTAGCAAGGGAGACCACCTAGCAAGCATGCAATTACACTTCAGTCCAGACGGTGACAACAGATTGGGAACAAAATTTGTATGGAGAATTTGGTCCCAGATTAAAGGTTTGGGATGCACTGGGTTTGAGCCAGGTCTGTACAAAACCTCTCAAAGCAGGGGGGCGGGATCTAGTGTCTCACAACTCTGTGCCTCACTCTTACTGAGAACACTGAGGTGCTTTCTCATCCATCCCCAATGGTAAACGTTGCTAGTGTGCCTAGTCCCTGTGTACTGTTGAAGGTCCTTCTAGCAGCTTTGGCGGCTGCACTGGCAGAACCAATGGGCTACACATGGCACGATGAGTTCTCTCAAAGTGCATCCTTAGGCTCAGCATTAGTGGTGTATGTATGTGTGTATGTATGTATGTGTATGTATGTATGTATGTATGTATGAATGAGATAACGCTTGGTCTGTGCTCTCCAAGTGCTGACCGCTAAGTCAGGTGGAAGACATACCCAAGTGGGCAAGCTTGTTTTCTCTGTCTGTCCTCAACTCCCTGAGCCTCGTGATCGCACAGTGTTTGATTCCTGCCTCGTTAGCCATTACCCCGTGGCAGTGATGGAGGCTGCAGGCACCGCGGTACTCATTGTAGCCTTAACCCCAAGTTACAAGGCCGGTGTCCTGGTATACTGCGTGAGCAGTACTCTGCAAGGGGAACCCCAACATGATTAGAGGCGTATTCTGTTAATGGAGAGAAAAGGAGTTATTAAAGAAATGGCAGGATATCAATATCAAAGGAATTCATTTCTATTTTACTTACAAAAGTCATCCCTGTTTTCTTGAGTGTGTATTGGCTTGTATTGTGAAAATGGTTTCTGGAATTTTTCCGGCAACTCTGCAACTTGCCCCAGGCCAGGAGTTCTGTCTTCCTTATTCCCAGGCTCTTCCCATGAACGCCCATCCACGGAGCCTCGGGAGACTGCTTCTTCACTCTGGGCACCTGGCCATGCTGTCAGTCGGGGTCAGCAAACAGGTTTTTTTTTTTTTTTTTTAATTCAGATAATAAGTATTTTGAACTTCTACTAGAGCACCAGAGTAGACAGATACTCTTAAGTGAAGGAGTGCAGAAAGTGGTAGGAAACACACTGACTTTGAAATCCCTGTTCTAAAACTCTGGACCCCACTGTTTTAGCTGACTGGACCAGGAGACACCTGAAGTAAGGATAGTAAAGCCAGCAGCTTGTCCCCAGATGATCAGCAATTAGCCCTGGAACAGACCTGATGTGAGATCTGTGTTCCAAGTGATGTATTGCTGTCCGGCAAGACAGAGCAGTATTAGTAAGATCAGCTACACCAGGTGCCAAGAAGATCAGAGGCTTTTGGCTCAGAAAAAAAAACCCAAAGGAAACCACCACACAGGTATAGTGATAGCTGGGTAATGGATCAAGGCTGGATTAGTGATGGTGGCGATGGTCAAACTTCTGATGCCAAAGTTTTGATTAATCTCAGGGCTTGTTTTGTGTACTAAAACAAACAAACAATAACTTAGAATGTTTCGAGTGCTCTCCACGTCCATCTAACGCCCCGGGTCCCGAAATGGTTCCTTGCATTGTCATTTGCGCAGGTGGCCTCGTAGCCAACATCCCCCGGGTAGGAGCAAGTTAAGTGAATCTCTGATCTTTCTGAAGGGCCTAGGGAACATGCTGCTCCATCTGTTGGTTGGGAACCAGTGTTGGATATAAATCAATTCATCACCAAAAATTGGCCATAGCGGGGAGAATTCTCCATTAGTTATTCATTTTATATTCTTTATCTAGCTGTGAGTGGAGTGAGTAAGCTTAAGTACTTTTTTTCCCCTCTTGGACATGTGCAGGCATCTCTCTGGGGGTGTGTGGCACAGGATCAGCCTGGATGTGTGTGTCCCCTCTGGTTCTTCCAGTGCTCGGTGAGGCAGGAGGATTCCACATGGTGGAATGGTTCCATGACAAGTCTAGTTGATTCCAGTTGGTGCTTCTGTTGCAGGTCTTGGGGAACAGCTTGTCATGTTTCTCAGCTGAGGGCAGTGGAGGATTTGGGGCTGCCTGGGAATCGGTGTAGGAGAGTTACATTATTAATCAGCACTCTGTATGTTCAGTTAGCCTGGCCAGAGTGCTTTGTGTGTCTCTACCAGTCCCTGGAACTCAATCCAACTTTGTCATCTCTCACAGTCTTTTATGGCTTCTTCTCTAGTTGCCAATCTTATTATTTTTTTAAGATTTATTTTTACTGGAAAGTTACATATTCAGAGAGGAAGAGAGACAGAGAGGAAGAGCTTCTGTCCAATGATTCACTCCTCAAGTGGCCACAACGGCAGGAGCTGCGCCGAGCCGAAGCCAGGAGCCAGGAGCCTCTTCCAGGTCTCCCACGTCACTGCAGGGTCTCAAGGCTTTTGGGCAGTCCTCACTGCTTTCACAGGTTATAACCAGGGAGCTGGATGGAAAACAGGGCAGCCTGGGATTAGAATTAGCTCCCGTATGGGATCCCGACAAGTGCGAAGTGACCACTTTAACCACTATGCTATCACTCCAGGCCCTGGTTGCCAATCTTAAAGTCAGATTTTTTTGGAGAAATTTTTGTCTTTTTATTCCACAATAAAGGAAAGACAGTGGAATTTTATAGCTAAACATGGTGGAAACATTTTGTCACTGAAGGAGCAAATTCCTGGATTTGTTAACATCTCTTTCCACAGCTGTGCTGAATGATGTTCCATTACTTTGGCTCTTTTTCATTAATAGTAAAGATTTAGACCATTTTCAAGCATAGCGTAAAACATAGCATCCTGATTTCAGAAACCATGTTTTATAGATTTTGGGAGACACTAAAATTGCTCATGTAAGTTCTTTGGATATTACTTCTTGAGACTGGGGGGGGGGAAATGGGCACCACAACGTTCTTCTGTTATGGGACCACTCTGCATGGGTTACATGGTTGGCATTGGCCAACTTGTCAGGGATGTCACTGGGGCACAGGGTGTTGTGTGCTTGCCCAAGGTCTCACAGCAAGTGCTGAATACACTGGGTTCTCACGTGTGTACCCTCTGTGCTCTCCTTCTTTCATGGCCTTGGATCCACAAACTCTGGCTCCAGAAAACGAACCTCACATGCACGGACCATGGGGAGTGGACAGAGATGTAATGGATCCTTCTAAATTTCTCTCTTTTTTTTTTTTTTTTCTGTTAGCAGGAAAAACAGGCTCCCTGAGGTCTGTATTTTAAGTTGAAAGTCAGAGGATACTATGTTTTGATGCCCATTGTGTAGTGTATTCTATTAGTCACTTTCTTAGAAAACTGCAGTTCAGGGAGTAGGTAATTCAGACAGGTGGCACATCCTTGTTTTACATGAAATTTGGGTTTATAGAAAGCAACGCTCCGTGCTGCTTACACGGCGATTTCTTGTCCTAATTAATTTTGGGGCTCTCAGTTGGATTTTAATTACAGACCTATTCATTCATGGGAAGAGTTGACAGCTGCTATAGATTGGTCATAGCGAATTAATAGGCAAATGCTGGTTTGGAAATCCTGAACATTCCTCAGTAATTACTTCATAGAGAAGTTGTTCCTTGGGAACGGGAAATATAACTGGACTAACTGGTTACTTGGAGCAGCATTTTAACAAATGTTTATTTACTGAAACACTTTCTATAGGAGCAATTTTTAAAGGAATTTTGTAGGAGAGAGAGAGAGAGAGAGATCTCTTCTGCTGGCTTACTTCCAAATGGTCATTGGGATAGGGTCAGGCCATAGCTGGGTGCAAATGGCACAGCTGAAGACTCGCACGTGAGTGGCAGGGGCTTAAGCTCTCCAGTCATCTTGTGCTGGCCCCCAGGCATGCCATGGCAAGAAGCTGGAATTGGCAGTGAAGCCAGGACAAAGCAAGCACTGATACAGGATACAGCTGTCTCAGGCAGCGTCATAACCATGTGCCAAATAACTGCACCTGGAGTATCATCTTTAAAAAGGAATACTCTGAAAATGAGGATCCCAGTGTGGACTTAGATGCCCCATTGGGGTGAGGAGGATGAGTTGGGGATGCTAGTAATAGATGGAATGAGGGTGGGATGAGCTGGGTCTCCTGGCAAGATTCTCCATCTCTTCTGGGGTGATGCATGTAAACTCACTGGAGGCAAAGAGCCTAACTAGTTTATTTTTAGCACTGTTATCGTTCAAGCCTTTATACAGAACTCTAGAGACAGCTGGACTACATAGTTGGTGTTTGTTTGTTGTTGTTGTTGTTTTGCTCTATTTGAGAGTCTACAAACCAGGCTTGGAAAGTTACCAATTCCTCCTCCTTCCCTCTCTCCGAACAGTTCATAAAGTTTGTTTCATTTTTGAAGCAGGGAGAAAAAGGCACAAGGAGAGAGCTGAGTGCCAAGAACCCCAGAGGCAAAGATATTCCGGTGCAGACCAAAGATATTCCGGTGCAGACTTTGACTTGGCCTAACCCTGGAAATGGGGCACAGAGGCCACAGAGCTGGACCCCTTTCCATTTGGGGGAAGAGCCCTGTAGAAAGGAGAAAGACCATGCTGACAGGGTGGCATCTTAGCACATTGTTAGAATTCTATCCTTCAAGCATAGCCTGCAGTTGAATATTCTGTGTTCTGTTGGGGTGGGGCTCCTGCCTCTTGAGGGCTGAAGCGTCTTCCTCCGTATCTCTGATTCATCCTTGGCACAGAGTGAAATGAGAATAGGGAAGCAACTCTGTAGCGATTTTATCATGCTTGGAATGGCGACATTGGCAGCAATTCGGAACTGTTGATTTATCAAAACCACTTGAGCAATGCCCTCGGAGCATGCTCTACGTCGGGGACCTGGGAAGGGTAGGAGGCTGGGTGGGGCTTCTCCCTTTATCTCCTTCCCCTTATTCCAGATAGAGAAAAAAAAAATGCTAATGTGAAAGCAATGGTTTTACCCACTTTCCTGTAGCCCTTGACCCTTTGTGCCCTAATCAACTATGTAAAGATGACCAAAATAAAATAACAACAACAACAAAGAATAGGGAAGCGAGAAGCAGCCTTGAGATGGCTGTAGAACTCCGTACTTATTTTTGGTGGTGTGTGGAAGACTGATTGTTGACAAAAGCGTCTTCTTAGCTTTAGAACGTTCAAAAAAGCATCCTAATTATTAAGGTGGTAAGACTGAAGAATGAACACATAATGAAAATCTCTGTAACACTTAAAAAATACAAAATAAAATAAGCAATGTTTTGTTCTTTTTTTTTTAATACACTGTCTGTCTTTTCAAGATAATTCTTACCAATCTGTTAAAATACCTTATACAGAGTGGCACGTCCCAATACTTGCTTCTAGTCCACACCTGTATATTTGCATGTTTACTTGACTAGGTATAACCTAGTCAAGGTTAGGGAATGGAGTTTATTCTGCTCTTAAATTCTTGGTTGCATTCCATGAGGAAATCTATTATTCTTTAAACAGTGTTACTCAAACAGCTGTTAAAAAGTCTAAAAAGAGTCTGTTAATTTTCCTGAAAAGTTTTAATAATGAAGGCTTTCTACAGGGAAAGCGTGTACTTAGATTTCTCAAGTATCACCGAAAACATCCAGCATTGAATTTTCTTGGGTGAAATGGTTTCTTCCGCTTTTGCTATCAACACCTTCATTGTTAAAATATCCTTGGGTGCTTTTTAAATGACTGATTTCCATTGTTACTGCAAAACAAAGCTCGGAGTCTCTCAAACCAAGTAGAAGAGAAGCAGCTGCAGTAGTAGCTGCAGTAGGTCAGCAAACTCATTTTTGCTCTGCTGCTGTGTGGTCAGCAGATTTTTTTTTTTTTTTGTCTCCATTGGCCTTGCCTGTTCTAGGCCATTCCTTTACAAGCAATACTTGTCCTTGGAATGCAAATGGAGTGTTCCCCAATTTTTCATTCTTACAATAGTCCATTCACATTATAAAAACATAAATTGTAACAGAATTGTTTGTTTCAGAGTTGCGCCTTCTGCATCCAACTACGCCTCTGAAACACCTTGGGGAATCTATTAACCACCGCAGCTTGCTGCACACACATATCAGCTCGACCAAGTTGCAGTCTCAGGGGGTAGAGTCTGGGAATCCACATTTTTACAAAGAGCCTCCCCGGAGACTGATACAACTGATTTTGGAAATCACTGTGCAAATTTACCTTTTTGTAATCTCAAAATGTTTAGAAATACTTGGAATGAAAAAAAAAAGAAACTTTGCCAGCCATTTAATTCTTGCAAGGAATAGTCATCCAATTAGGTAATATGTCTAGGACAAATGCAATCTGTTATTCATTTATTTAGAGAGGGAATAAATTTGTTGGGAGACATAGAACAAACCACATGTTTTTCTCTCTAGTGACCAGGCAAATAATATTTCTCAATTAGCACTGAAATTATAGTGGAAAAATGAAAAGTCTAGTGAGATGATGGATATAAGAATGTCAAAACAAAAAATTGGCAATGAATTCATTTGTAAATTTCCAATACATATTCTCTTCCTTACACATTGTCATTCCTTCCATATTCTTCCTCTCTCTTGCTACGTATCACACCCTTCTAGTTTCCTTAAGTGCGGAGAACAAAGCATATAAAGTTAATTTGAAAGTCAGACATTATGTAAGATTTGTTATTATTCTCTGAGATGTAATTGGAGCTAACTATGATATTTCCATTTTTACTGCTCCATTAACCCCGCTCCTAAGTACTGAGTTATTCCCTCTGTACTAGAAGTTAATTCTTCTCTATCCTTTAAGAAAACAGCAGAAATGCTCTGTTTTTCTTCAGTATTAACAGCCATTCAAACCCCCCCCAAAATTAATCCTGTTCTCTGCTTGGGTCCCAAAGCACTGAGCTGTGGTGTTGCTACATGCTAGCTTTGATTAATTACTTAGCTGTGCATTTATTTTTCCATGTTGACTCTTCTTGGCAGATCTCTGCAGAACCTCAGTGTTGTAGGTGGTCACTAAATGCTGCTATGCCTTACCCATTTGTCACATTTGTGCCTAGTGGGTATGGGGGTCTCACTGGCATCTCATCGACCTCGTCCAGCAAAGCTCTCCCAGGCAGGCACTGTCAGCTCTGCAGTGTGTGGGAAGGCCTGGCGGTTTCCTGCCATGTCTCTGACACCCTTCATTTCAAGAGATTTTTTAAATCTTTACCTTTCTCTGCTTCTTCACAGCACGATCTCGTTTCAAATCATTCTAGGTGATTTCTACCACGACCTAGAAACTTCTGTTATCATGAACTCCAGCAATCTTAGGAAGATTCCTTGATCATTTTTTTTTTATTATTATTAACTTACTGATTCCTCGGCAGCATTCAAAACAGCTGATACTCTCGTTTTTGGAACGATTTGGTCACTTGACTCTATCACACCATAAACTTAGTTTCTTAGTTCCCTCCCTTCCCATTTTCTAACCTGAAAATGCTTCCTAATTCTTGGCCCTTCTTTCCCTCTATGTTGTATTCCCTCTAAATCTTGGGAAAGTGGTCTCTTTAAAAAAAAGTTTTATTTATTTTTATTGCAAAGTCACATATACAGAGGGGAGGAGAGACAGAGAGGAAGATTTTCTATCTGATGATTCACTCCCCAATTGACCGCAACAGCCGAAGCTGAGCCAATCCAAAGCCAGGAGCCTCCTCTAGGTCTCTCACTTGGGTGCAGGGTCCCAAGGCTTTGGGCCATCCTCGACTGCTTTCCCAGGCCACAAGCGGGGAGCTGGATGGGAAGCGGGGCTGCCAGGATATGAACAGTGCCCATATGGGATACCAGTGCATGCAAGGCCAGGACTTTAGCTACTAGGCTATCACACCTGGCCCAAAAGTGGTCTTTTTAAATAAAAGGAGGAACCACACACAGAAGGAGAGAGCAAGAAAGTGAGCAGATGAGCTCACTTTCATTTGCTGATCCAAGAAAAAGCCAGTGTGCTTTTGCCTGGGTCTTCCACCTGGACAGAGCCGTGAGTCTAAGCAGTGCTCGGATGCCTTCCAGAATGAACATTAGCAAGGAACTGGGTAAGTGGAGGCAAGACTACAATCCATGACTTAGTTCATTGGCATCCCATGTGGCTACTTCATCACTGTACCACAAGCACTAACCCAGAAAGTAATCTAGAACCACAGATCTGGTGGCCAGCACCATGGCATAGTAGGCTAAACTTCCACCTGTGACACTGACATCCTATTTGGGCAATGGTTTGAATTCCAGCTGTTCTACTTTGGATCCAGCATCCTGCTAATGCAACTAGCAAAGCAATAGAAAAATGTCCAGGTCATTCTGACCATTTTTTTTCAGGTGATGCAAGTGCCACTGATTTGGGGACCACACTTTGTGAATTTCAGATCATCTGGGCCTCAGCTCTATAGCCTGGCCCTTGTCCATTTCTCTGAAATCATCGTTAACCTTTTCTACCCTTCTTCCCTTTATGCAGCCTGGACCCTCTTTCCCTGCAAATGACATTTGTTGTCACCCTTCAGTCCTGGAATACTTGTGTCCCAGTCACTATTTGGATATTGATGGATCCATCCATTAATATCCATTGATATCCTGTTTGGATATTGATGGTTCCTTTGTTCGGCACTAACAGAAAAGGGGCTTGTTTCAGCACCCACTGAAGAACTACCTACACTTTGAGTAAAAACTCTCCTATAATATTCTGCATAGTTGGAATTATCATCCAATTTTTCATCTTTTGTTTACCCACTGTAAAAATGCCTGTCACAGAATGATTCTTCACCGAATTAGTGCTGAACACATAAGCAATGGTCTTTAACATATGCAATACGTGAAATAAAACAGACATCGAGCACATTAACACTCACCCACTGGTGAGATAGGTTTTGATGAAGGAAGTAGGGTGAAGAGTCATTCTGTTTACTAGGCCCTGTTTCCTGTCTGTGAGCATCATAGGCTTGATTGAGTTCAATCCATTGCTTCTCATTTTTGGGCATTAAAAACAAATCTTTTGGGGAATCAATGTAAGATTAACAGTACAGCAGAATCACTGAAGAGAAATAAAAGCTAAATTAATACATAAAAGTGTAATAATAAATTTTATTTTCTCCATTGTTTTGGAATGGATAATGACTTAAAATCAAAAACAAAAGTAAAAACATTAGTAACGGATTTCAAGTCTGGGAAATCCATCAACCTTGAATCACTTCTGTTGTTTTCTTTGAACTTTTTCTTCATTAGTCTTTTAATAATTCAGTTAGTTTTCCATTTTTCAGTCTACCTTTCTCACTTAAACGTAAGCATGATATTTAGCATTTAGCTAATAATCCATAAACCATTACAAAGAAAAAAATTCATGTTCCTATGACAGCGCATCTCATACCATCTCCATTCTTCATCTGACCTATCCTCCGTCTAGTGTATGAGGTCCTTGAGCCTGGGAAAGTGTCTGTTTTATCTTCATGGTGACAAGTGAAATGTCTAACTTGTAGTAAGCACTCCGTAAGTGCTTACTGAACAGAATGGTTTCCAATGGTTTTCCTTTTCCAGGCATGGGATGGAACATTTGACCGTGGCGTCTATGGATTTCTTGGCCTGTTTAGGTAAGAGCATGGTTAATCAGCACGAGTGTGTGCCCATGCTGGTTCATACTGGTTCACCAGGGCCAACTGCTGAAGTTGCAGCAGGTTTGTAAGCTGACTGCTGTCTTACTGAAAGTGTATAGTCAGTCTTCGTGGGGATATTTCCATCTTAGAAAGCAAACAATACTGTACATTAGACGTTCTGTTTTTTGTTTGTTTTGCGAAACAGCTGGTTGTTCCGTTGTGTCTGAACACCACTACTAAACAAATATTGATTTTTTTTTTTCTGCTTAGTTTCCCACCCTCAATATCCTGATAATAACTTCAGGCTTTCGTGAAACTCTATATCCTTTGATCATCACATATCCATTAGCAAGACAAATGCATTCTGGAAAATACACTATACAACATAGCACCTGTAGCTGACAATACTGTTTTGTATACTTAAAACTGACAAGAAGGATAGCAAATGTCCTTCGTCGGTTGTTATGTTGCATCTTATAATTATACACAGACCCCGCTTGATGCTAGTCAACAGGCAGAAGAAATTTTTGGAGATGATGAATGCGTCTGTGGATCTGATGGCAGTGATAGTTTGCACTTGTGTGTACTTCTGGTGAAACTCATTGAGTAGGACTCATTAAATATGTGTCAATCACACCTCAATAAAGTGGTTTACAAATAAATGTAGGAAACAGGTTGCTCCTGATTCTTATCAGGGTTATTCCTTAAGATTTCGAAAAGCAGCATTGAAGGAGAGGTCCTTATTGTCACGGTGAGAAAACCGTGAAGAGCAAATCAAAGTTGTTGACTTCTGTCCAATGAATTTCATGTCCCTTAGCCATCTTCTTCCCCACCCAACACCCTGCCTTTTATTTCATAACCAAAGCTTAGGATGGGTATTTGGCACAGTGGTTAAGATGCTGTTTGGGATGTCTACATCTGTGTTTGAGCCCTGGCTCCACTTCCAGTTCAGGATCTCTGCTAAGATGTACCTGTGAAGCCGTAGATGAGGCTGGGTCCTTGTCAGCCATTGTAGGAGACTCAGATCATATCCTGAGTGCTCGCTGTGGTCAGACCTATCACTGTGGCCAGACCTCAGTCAGGCATTTGGAGAGTAAAGCAGTGGATGAGGACTTCTGTCTGCCTGCTTTAGTTTCTGCTCTTCAAATAAAATAGAATAAAAGAAATAAATTTAAGCTTGTTTAAATTGGGTTTTAGACAATTACATCCAAAATGAGTTCTAACCAATATACAAGTAAAAGTTTCTGTTTTACTGAATTATGCCATGAATGTGGTATAAAGTAGCACGGTGGGAGTCTGTAGGTTATTGAGTGAGAAAATATAAGTTGTATATATGTGCTAGTTTCACCATTTAGTACATATGCGTAGGTTGGAAAAATTATTGAACCTCTTGTCTTCATTTCTTCCACTGTGAATTGGGATAGCACTCCCCACTGTGATTCCTGCATAAAGTTTCTATCCTGATTGGTTATGTCAATAGGAGTAAAAGTGCTTCATAAAGCATAAGGATACCTGTATCTATGATTGTATCATGTACAATTTGTATGAAAAATCGATCATTAGAAAATATTTTCTGATGTCACTGAAGATAAAACTTAGAAATACTACATGTTTTTGGTGCCCCAGGTCTTCTTATATGAATGTGTATTGACTTTTATAAGTAAGCAGTGATATTGGCAAAATTGATTGGCATCCTCAGATGTATGCTTTTGTGATGGGTATCCAGGAGAGGCAAGCCTAGAGGGTCAAGAGAACCTGCTTCTAATATGAACTCAGTCACTGATCAATATAGGACCTGAGAAAAGTCACTGGCCTTTTTCAGACCTCCACGTCCCCACCTATACCATGAAGAGTTCGACCTAGTTTTCTAAAATGCTTTCTGGCTCAATAAGTCAACCATCTGAATTGAGTAGATAAGGCATGCACACATGAACCGAGCTAAGATTGTTTACAAAGGAATTTACCAACAAGTACACACAAGTGCAGACAGTGTATGTTAAGTGAGTCAACTGAACAAATGACACCTGCCCCATGAGTGTTGCTAAATCAGGGAGGATATTGACATCATGAGTAATACGTCTTGAGTCAATAAACTGCCTATTAAAAAATTAAAAGGGAAAAGGTTTGCCCTGTCAAACTGGACTATATACATCAAAATTCCACAAGCGCTGGACTGATCCAAAGAGATTCTATCTTGTTTCTGCTAGTTGGAGACACTGTCTCACTTATGGTTTTGCTTCATTCCAGGAAAGTTCAGTAACTTGTTAAGTGTCAGGGAGCCAGGCAGTTACAGAATGATAGTCAAACATAAGTCTTAATTTGAAGTTCAGCATCTTTGCTGCTGTACCATAACTAATGAACGTACACTTGATTGCCCCCCACGGCATTTAAACAGATTTGATTTTAGACTTCAAGCAAACTGGTCAAATGGATGTATTTTTTTTGTTTGTTTGTATATGCTTCCACATTTCATTGATTAATTGGCTACTTATAGAGGCAATGGAACAGAGAGAGGAGAGAGATATCCTGTGGTCTACCATTCTCAACTTCACACCACAAAATGCCGGCAGTGGTCTGGGGTTGGATCAGGGGTTCAATCCAGCTCTCCCACGTAGGTAACGGGAACCCAACCACCTAAGCCATTATCTGCTCTCGTCGCAGGTGCACATTGATAGGGAGCTGAGATCAGGACTAGAACTAGGACACGAACCTAGGCTCTTCCACTTGGGATGTAGACTTTCAAACCCAGGGTCTTAACTGTTAACACAAATGCCCCAAGGTTTTTTTTTTTTTTAATCAGATCACATTTTGTACTTGCATCTTCATTCATTTTCTACTTGCGTGCCCCTATGGACTCCATGTGGATCAGTAAGGAACCTTAATACACATCGGTCTGTATGGACAGCTTCCTTTACTTCAGTCGCCACCACACCCAGGTGAGTCTTCCTCTAGCAGTTCATTTACAGGGAAGCCTTCTTTTCAATGGTGAAGACAGAGAGTTCTTTGTAAGTAGGGGAGAAAACATTATCACTAACTTTCTTTGCAATGTTTCCTTTCTCGTCCATCTTGTTAGTCTTTACCATAGAATCACTTTGCTTTAGCCACTGGAGTATTTCCTTGAGTTGCTACTAATGGATTAATGCATGGAGCTTTATTAAGATGTATGGATGTGTCACCCCAGTACCATGCTAAGCGTCAGCCACTCTGGTGGGCAGCTGCAGTTCTTCCTGAGCTAAGAGGCCCTCCCTGAACTCTCCGTGAAAAAGTAAATGATCAGGCCATTCTGCCGGTGCCTGAAGCAGTTCCCTCTATTTCCTCTGTGAATCCTCTCTTGGAAGTATTCTATACAATGAGATGAAAACAAATTGAGAGAGAAGTGTATCTATCATGTACCAGGCCAGACACCCTTTTCCTGAGAGCTTGAAAACAATAATGTGAAGTTATATCGTTTCTCAGTCAGAGGCAATTGCCGGAGTTTCAGATTGCATGCGGTGAGCTGGAATCAGCTCTGGGATGTTGGCCTTGCGAGCGTGTGTTTTCAGTTGTTGCCCAGCAGGTTCACCCACAGAAAGCATGTCTCTTCTTCCAGCACTCTGGTTAGCGTGTGCTGCAGACCAGAGGTGACGTATGTGTGCAGGTTGAAATAATCCTTAAAAATAGGCCATGTGGAGGGTGCCCCTAGTAATGATTGTATTTTGTTGACTCTTAGCAGAAGTATAACCGGTATAATTTACTTGGTTCAGATAGCTATGTTTTATAATTCCTAAGAGAGGCCATGTAATGTGAGGCTTTCTGAAAATGAGGGGAAAAAATGAGCTGTGGTTGATCAAGTCTGAAGTATACAATGGAGAAAACTATCTTCAGCTTAACATTTGTGTTTCACTGTAGAAGACTGGAGGTTCAGGAGCTCATGACTGCTCAAAAAAAAGAAAGCACCCAACATTTATTAGCATATTTAGGTACCAATTTTGTTTGTATTGTTTTTGGTTTTGCATATTTGATGATTCTATTTGGAACCCAAGTTATACAATATACTTCTATATTTATAAACTTTAGAAGAAAGTCAAATATTACATACGTGCTTCTCTATTATGGTCACACTGGTTTGACTATAAATCATATACAGTGACACTCCTTTTGGGCATAGAGAACTATAAACACATGGGGTGTTTCCATCAGTCTGAACATTTCCTTCTTGTGTATTTGTTCTTACCTTCTCCCTCACACTGCCTCCAAACTCTTAGCAATTACTGATGTGTTTCTTCAATCATAGTTTGACCTTTGCCAAAGGCCCTTTAAATGGAACATACAACATGTACGTTTTAACGTTAGCATCTTTGAGATAGGCGGTGTGGTACAATAGGTTAAGGCATTGCTTGGGACACCTGCCCTCCGGGATCAGGCTGGCTGACTTCCAACTCGAATTCTGATCTAGTTTCCTATAACACTGAAAACTAGCAGATAATGGCCAAGTATTTTTGGGTTCCTGCCAACTCTGTGGGGGCCCCAGATGGAGTTCCTAACTCCTTGTTTCCACTGGGCCCAGATTTGGTTGCTGTGGGCATTTGGGGAATGATTCAGTGAATTGCAAGATACCTTTTTCTCTGTCTCTCTGTCTCTGTTACTCAGGCTGTCAAATTAATGCTGAGTCAAAGTTTCATGCTGAGTCAAAGATACTAAATTCATGTTAGGTTTTATTGAAATGAATTTAGTGGGCCCGGTGTGGTGGCCTGGTGGCTAAAGTCCTCACTTTGAATGCACCAGAATCCCATATGGTCACTGGTTCTAATCCTGGCGGCTCTGCTTCCTATCCAGCTCCCTGCCTATGGCCTGGGAAAATGGTTGAGGATGGCCCAAAGCCTTGGGACCCTGCACCCATGTGGGAGACCCAGAAGAGGCTCCTGGCTTCTGGCTTTGAATCAGTGCAGTGCTGTCTGTTGTGGTCACTCGGCGAGTGAATCATCGGATGGAAGATTTTCCTCTTGGTCTCTCCTCCTCTCTGTATATCTGACTTTGCAACAAAAGTAAATAAATTAAAAAAAATTAATTTGGTATTTTTCAGCATGAAACGCCTGAGCTACAACATTGTAGTTGCATCAATAGTATGTTCTTGTTTATTGCTAAGTAGTGCTTGGTTGCATAGGCAAGCCACACTTGGTTTATTTGGTCACTGGACCTCCTCCCTCGCCACAACTGTCCAAGCTTGTGGCTACTGAAAAATATAGCTGTTATAAACAGTAATGAAATCTAAATGTGCTTATATGCAAGGTTGGACTATGCAGTAAGCATATACTTAATTCATTAAGAAATTGCCATATGGTTTTACAAAATGTGGTACTATTTTATATATTAGAATTGTTTGACATCCTCATCAATACGTGGAATGGTCAGCTTTCAGTTGCATAGTAATTTTTAGTTTCTTTTAAAAAACTTATATATATATAACTTGAAAAAATGCCATGTGGTTCACATTACGTATTTAGGACCACAGCAATACTCCCCACTCCACCCTCCCTCCAAACATGTTTTCCACATGCTTGCCTCCCTCCCTCTCTCCTTCCATTTTTAAAATTTTTGTAATGACATACTTTCAAGTCAGTTTGCGATCATAGGCTTAGCTCTCTATTGGGTAAAGATTTCAACTAATAACAAGTAAGGGAAAAACCCCCTATTATTCCTCAAGAGTATAGATACAGGCTGAATATATAATAATTCAGATTTCAAGCTGTCAGTATCACTCATATTCCAATTTTTTGGTACTCTGTGTACTAGTTACCACATGCCAGGGAAAACATATTTGTCTTTTGGGAACTGGCTTATTTCACTAAGCATCACGGTTCCTGGTTGCACCCATTTTCTTGCAAAGAAAGCAGTTCATTCTTTTTCTGGCTGAGTAGTACTCCATAGTGTAGCATACTACATTTTCTTTATTCATTTGTTGGATGACAGCTGAGTTAATTCCTTATTTTAGTTATTATGATATGAACTGAGCTGCAATAAGCGTGAGTGTACAAATATCTTTCTCTTACACTTATTTCATTTTATTTGGGTAGATTTCTAAGAGTGGGATGACTGGGTCGTATGGTAGGTCTGTTTTCAAATCATTGAGGAATTTTAAACTGTCCTTCATAGCAATTGTCCCAGTTCACCTTCGCATGAACTGTGGATTAGGTTATCCTATTCCTCATTTCCTTACCAGCATTTATTATTTTATGATTTTGGATGAGAGCCATTCTAACTGAGATGTAATGAAATCCATTGTGGCTTTTATTTGCATTTCTGTAATGGCTAGAGAACCTTGGCATTTTTTAAATGTTTGTTGGCCATTTGATTTGTTGTAATTTCTCACTGTGGTTTTAATTTATATTTCCCTAACAGCTAATGAAGGTGTTACTTATTAGTAGGAACTCAACAATTATAACATATTCAGCACTTTTCCAAATACTTATTTTATACCTTCTGTTTCTTTGGGGATGTGTTTATTTAATTTTCCCTCATTTTCAATTGGGTGGTTTATTTTCCATTATTAAACTGTCAGGACCATTTATATATTCTAGATACTGGTCCATTACCACATGTATTTAAAAAATATTTCCTCCCAGTGGGTTAAGCTGCTTCCAGTCACGTCAGCACCCCATGTGAGTACTGCTTCAAATATTGGCTGCTCCTCTTCTGACCCAGCTCCCTGCTAATGTGCCTGTGAAAAGCACTGGAGAATGGCCCAAGTGCTTGGGACCCATTCTCATGTAGGAGACCCAGAAGAAGCTCCCGGCTCTTGGTTCCTTCCTTTTACCTGGACCAGACCTGGCTTTGCAGCCATGTAGGAAATGAATTAGCAGATGGAAAATTAATCTCAATCTCTTTGTCTCTATCTCTGTCTCTGTAACTCTGCCTTTCAAATAAACAAAACAAATCCTAAAAAAGAGAAATAGTCTCTCCCAATTTGTGGCTTTTCTTTTTGTTTTCTTAATAGTACTGCTCAAAGAGAAGTTTTTAATGACTAAAAATTCAAAAATTGTTTTGGTCTTTCTTGTTCACTTTTTTCCTATACAAGGAATCTTTGTCTAACTTTCATAGTTATTTTTTTAAATTATTTTTTATTTTTGATGATTTTTACATAGTTGATTAGGGTGCAAAGGGTCAAGGGCTACAGGAAGGTAGGTGAGACCATTATTTCCACATTGTTTTTTTTCCTTCCTGTCTCTGGGGGAAGGGAAGAGATAGGGGAGAAGCCCCACCAAGCCTCCCAACCATCTCCGTACCCTGGGATGGAAGACAGCCACCTGATGCTTTCCAAGGGTTCTCCATGTGCAGCAAGCTCCGAGGGTCCTGCTCAAGAGGTTTTTATAGTTCAAGAGTTCTGAATTGCTGCCAGTGTAGCTACTCCAAGCACAAGGAAATCTCTCCAGAATCCACTGGTTGACATAATCCACCTTAGAGTCTCTGTTTGCCCAGATATTCACTGCCAACACTTGGCTGGGGTTGTTAACCAATTTGTTCTGTTCTCTTTGCTCTGTTATAGTAGCAGGTGTCCTCTGCAGGCTCCAGTGCACTGCCATATCCTCCATGTGCACCTGGATGCGCTGTCCACTGCTTCATCTAAGCCACTGAGGAGGCCCAGCTCTGACACATGCACTCCACGGTCAGACCATGGAATTTGCAATTCTCTCCATAGTAGGGGTTCTGAGTCCAGCAATTCAGATGGGGGGGAATCCCCAAACAAATTTCATCTGAGATGATCCCAGACCTGATTCTTGTGTGTGCTTGCCAATATAGGGTCCAGCACAGTCCATTGTCCCAATCAGATTATCTACATGCTGGTGGTTGCAATTGCTAGGTCAGATCTGTTTCCAGCCCTGTCTTTTATACAAACCAAGGGGTGTTGCAGTCCAGCCCAATCCTGCCCACAACACACTTGGCCTTCACACAAACTAGTGGGAATTACTGCTTAGTTGCAGTGACCCGCAGTAACTCCCACCAGGCCTGCCTCTGCCATGATTCTTGTGCTAACCAGTATGTACAGCAGACTGGTGCCGTCTGCCCCACATCCCATTCAGCTTTCATACATATCAATCAGCATTGAAGCCTAATTCTTCCCAACCAGCTCCACTATCCAGCCCACATGTGCTGGCGGGTGCCACTCTCTGTCTAGCCATGTCCTGGTTCTCATTCTAACCAGTCGGAGTGGCAACCCAGAGGGAGGTGCCCACTGTTTCCCTACTGGACCCACTCCCACTCCTAGATCTTGCACTCTCCAGGTGCTTCTGCAGTTTAACTTGACAGAATTTAGTCCCTGTGCCAACATCTGCCAGCTGGTGTGTAGGGTGACATAGTGTGTGACATCACACTGTGTCCATGTGACTCCAAATGTCAGCTTTTAACCTCTAAGAATCGCTGTCAGCTGTCTCCAGAAAGACAACTGAGTACAGAAAATCAACATTGTGTCAGGTCACGTGAATGCAGATACTACTTTAGCACCCACCTTTACTCCCCAGTGCCTGTAGGCCAGGCCTCTGCCTGAAACCAGGGATGTAAATGTTAGGAAAACATATTCCATGCACTCCACAAAGTCACCCTCAAGTGGTAGGCATTTGGCACGTGGCTAAGATGTCACCTGGAATCTCCACAGCCTATATCTGCAACCCAAGTTCAAGTGCCAGTTCTGCTCTGGTTCCAGATTCTCACAAATGTTCATCTTGGGAGGCAGAAGAAAATCATGTCACACACTATATCGCCTTACACACCAAGTTTTCCTTAGACTATTAGTATATCAGTTTTCTCGTTTATACAATGGAGATGACACTCAGCTTCAGGCAGTTTTGAATGTTAAGTGACTCATACAGGGTTCATAGCCTAGGGCATACAGTACAAGTCATTTAATTAATGTACAATTAATGTTTGTAATCACATCATTGCAGTATTCTGTATTTTTAAAACTTTTTAGTGTATTGAATTTTAACAGCCACCATAAACGTGTAACATTTATTTTGTAGAAAATGAAATAAACCATCTAGAATTTTCTTCCTCTATCTGAATTCCATCCTGAATATCAGAGTCTGTTGTATCCGTTGATGTTTGGATTATGACTTCGCAGATATGAAGTTGATGCAGGGACTATCTGTCATTTCTCTATTATCCGCACAAATTTTGGATTCTTATCTGGTCTCTTCTTCATTCTGAAGAAGCTAAATTTACTAACAAATATTGGAGGGTTGTTGTGGTTAACTAAAACATATTTGTGGAGGCTGGCATTGTGGTTTGGCATGCTAAGCCACCACCTGAAGCAGTGGAATCTCATACGGGTACCATTTCTAGTTCCTGCGGCTCTATTTCCTACACAATTCCCTGCTAATGTGCCTGGGAAAGCTGCAGAAGATGGCCCAGTGCTTGGGTCCTGGGAAAGCTGCAGAAGATGGCCAAGTGCTTGGGTCCCACCCATGTGGCAGACCTAGAACCTCTTGGCTCCTGGTTTCAGCCTGGCCCAGCTTTGGTTGTTGTGGCCATTGGGAAAATGAACCAGTGGGTGGAAAATTTTTTCTCTCTGCCTCTTCTTTTCTCACTGTAATTTTTGCTGTACTAAATGAATCTTTAAAAACAAAATATATTGGCCTGGTGTGGTGGCCTGGTGCAGTAGCCTGGTGGCTAAAGTCCTTGCCTTGCACTCCCGGGATCCCATATGGGTGTCGGTTCATATCCCACTTCCCATCCAGCTCCCTGCTTGTGGCCTGGGAAAACAGTCGAGGACAGTCCAGAGCCTTGGGACCCTGCATCCACTTGGGAGACCTGGAAGATGCTCCTGACTATGCAGTGGCTCAGCTCTGGCCGTTGCAGCTACTTGGGGAGTGAACCAGTGGATGGAAAATGTTTCTCTTTATACTTCTTCACTCTGTAAATCTGCCTTTCCAACAAAAAAAAATCTTTAAAACAAACAGAATATATTATGGAAATATTCTTATAATTTAAAGTATTTATTTATTGAAAGGCAGAGTGAGAGAGAAGAAGAAGCAGAGGCAGAGATCTTCCCTCTGCTGGTTCACGCCTCAATAGCCTGAATGGCCAGAGTTGAACCGGGTTGAAGTCAAGAGCCAGGAGCTCCATTTGGGTTGCCCACATGATGGCAGCAAGTCAGCTAATTGAACCAATATCTTGTTCCTTCCGAGGTATATTGGCAGAAAGCTGGGAAGCAGGCTATCTAGCACTCTGATATGGGGTCCCGGTATGACAAATAGTAGCTTAATCTACTGTGCTGCAACATCAGGCTTTGTCCTCATAACTTAAGGTCTTTTAAAGCAATATCTGCTCACAGTCACATGCACATAGACTCCTATAAGCTGAATCATGTACCACCTTTCATTCATGGACTCACTCATCCTTACTTTTCTGTTCCCATGTTTATTAATAAAGTATCTTATGCCCACTACTCAGCTCATTCCTAAAAAAATTGTTAGTGGTATACATAATTGCTTCTACCAACTGCTGGAAGTCATAAAGCTATGGATTCATTTAACCCGGCTAATCTAATATTTCCTAAAAATAGTAACATATTCAATGACATTTTTACTTGTGAACAACAGAAAAGACCTCATACATTTTTTTTTTTCAAAGTCTTAAAAATCAGTCTTTGGAGAGAGATGGATGTAAGCTGGCTTCAGCAGCTGGCATTTATCCTTCAGTCAGCCTTCAGGAGTGCCCCAGTGCCTTCCAGTTTCATGTCCTCCAGCCCCCTACGGATATTAAGACATGGTGACTGTGCCATCAATTTTCAGATTTCAAGTTGAGGAATTCAAGCATGGCCAAGAGAGTCTTCCTAGGACATCCTGTTACTTACCATTGTTCCAGTGTGCACTCTTGCTGATCCCGAGCTGTGCGCAACGGAACTAAATCCAGATCTTGTTGAATCTGATCATTTAATATAAAATAGCCAAGATTTCTGGAGTCATCTGGGTTTTATTTTACGTAGAACATCCTCGTTCTGGTTAGATACCCTGCAAACAGAACAGTCAATTTATTACGGCCTCCATAAATTGCATTTTTCCCTCCCTTTTATTCCTCCTCCTTTTCGTTCCTAGCACCCCTTTCCCTGCCTCCCTTTTCTTTTGAAAGCCCCTAACTACTTATCACGCATGCACACCCACACATACACACACACCTGAGTTTTCACTTTTCCAATTTTCCTCGTCTTAAGCTAATGTTTCCATTAGTTAGTCTTTGATCCTTGAAGCAGGATAATTGATTTGCCTTTATCCAGATCTATGCACTATGTATTAGTAGATGAGAAATCACACACAAATGGCAGGACTTGGCAGGAAGCATCAACACAGATTAGTTGCTGCTGATCAAATAATAACCACAAGTCAGTTCCACTCTGCTCAATGAGTCTCCAGGGGGAAATCAGAGAAATCTCTTCTATTTCTTAGAATGGCTTTCCCTTTCTTGTAGTCTTAATAAAAACATTTATTCCCTGAGCATCCTGGGGTAAAATTTAGTCCTGATCAGTACCAGTCATCATTGCATTAAATATTAAAGGACAGCCACGTGAATGAGCTGTCAGAGTGCAGAGGATAATGGCAGGAGAATTAAAATAGCATTAAGACAGTGGTTAAGCACTTTTAGGCAGTGTGTATGGAATCTGAGGAGACTCTAAGGGACTAAGAGACTGACAGGTGGATCCTGAGAAGAGGAAAGGTGTTGCTACATCCACTGAATCTACAAGCAGAAGCTGGGAAGGAGGAGCTGACAGTGTTTTCTGGACAAGAAAAAATTGTTTTTCAGTGATGGATTGGGAGGCAGCAATATACATTCCTGCTCAGCCTACATATCTGACAAGGGTCCTTGTTCTTTTATCTGTCATTTAACCAATACACTTGGTATGTGTATTTGTCCAAACTAGATGGTGACCTCTCCTGAATTCAAAGAAATAGAGATAAGGGATTTTTCAAATCACCATCATTAGATGGTGCCTTGTTAGAACTGGAATTTCTGCATGGCCATGGCTTTCCTGCAAGTTCAGGGTCTTGTGGCTTCCTGCTGTGGTTTTCAACCCCACTCAAGTGGTGGGAGGGATATTGCTAAGGTATGGCAGATGGAAGGTCATCCCAGAAGGTAGAAATGGCTCTGCAGAGTGAAGTTTCCAACTAGAATTGGTGGGATGGATTTTTTTTTTCCTGGAACTGCCAAGTACACTGAAATCAAAAGTCTGAAAAATGGGGATTTCCAGTCCAAATAAAGAAGTTTACAAGGGTCCTTGGATCCATCAGGAGAGGTAGAGAGCTGTATTATAAACCAGGAAGTGTGTATCCAGGCAAAGGAAACATGAGGAAGCCTATAAAAGTAAAAGTGTTGGCAGGGAAAACTGCTGGTTTCACCTTTTAGCTCTCTGCCACTGTGCGGACTATTGGATAATTCCCCATCTCTAAACTCCTGTAGGTCAAGGCTGAAGGACAGTGGCTGTAAGCACTTTATGACTCAAGTTTGAATCTCAGCCACCTCTGCCATTTAACTCTACGTCACTTCAGATAAGTTTATTCACCTTTCTGAGCCTCCACCCCTTGGTCTGTGAAATGAAGAAAATGATTACTGCATTGCAGAATTGTAATGGAGAATCAATAGTATGAGGAATGTCAACCCCCCCCCCCCCGCCACGGGAGCTGACAAAGATAATGCTGTAGTCATTACAGTGATTTCTTAGTGTGAGTCCAACCTAGCTGCTCTTGGTTTAGGTCTCATAGGTTCCCAGTAAGTTGTTGAGTGTTTGCTGGGAAGGGTCATCCCTGGAAGTTACCAATTCACTGTTTTATCCCAGCTTCTCCTACTCCCTACATTGATACTCACAGAGCGCTTTTTAGTTGTATCCTGAATTATCTCAGCTGTTTGGATTTCTTCATGTTGTTATACTATGTATATTCTCTTTAGTCAACAACTTGGCAATTGGCAATGCGTTAGCCCCACTACTGAGGGGTTTCCTCTACATTTCAGGGACTAGTTTAGGCACAATCTACATCATGGGGAATGATTGATAAGCTAATGAAAAATTCTGAAATTATCAACTTCTAAATCAGCTCTTAAGATCCATTAGAGTTTTGCTGGGCATTAAGCATTTGGCTAAGTGTTTCAACAATAACTGATATGTATGTAACTGTATTTTGAATTCAGTACAGTTAGAATATTCAAATAGCCAAGCACTATTTGTTATTACAGACACAGTATAGGAAAAGATGTTTCTGCATATCTCCTTTTCTTTCAGTTGCTTCCTTACATGAGAAACACCAGGTTCTGTAAACACAAAAGATAAGGCACTCATCTTAAAACAAGTAGTTGGTTGCTATAGCTATGATCGGGGAGGGATAACTGACCTTTACCAGCATGCAGTTTGCTTTGCCTAAGGAGATTTGATTTTTCAACATGATCGTCTCCTTGGATAAATCTTTCTTTTGTGACAGCACTTTTTTTTCTTTTGAGCTGACAAATCCTGCCTTGTTTCTACTGCCCTTGTTTCTCTTTCATTGCAAACTGGAAAGATCTTATTCTAAATACTTTCTGCTTACACTGATCGAATCCAGGCATATCCTGCATTTGATGACAGCTGTGGAACAAACTTGTGTCTACTTCTTGAGCAGAGATGCCACTGGCTGGCCAGGGAAGGCCTTCTGTATTTTACTGGCCACTGTAAAGATAAAGGTGGCAGTAGTGTTGTGCTTGCCACGATGACTTTGAATTTTCATTTTATACAATGAAAGAGACGCATTCCAATAGCATCCCTCTCTATGTGCTGTGACCAAAAGTACTGTAAGGCATGCTTGTAGTAAAGGGAGGCACAGTGGAGAGAAAGGTGTTTCACTCATAGGCTCATGGGTGTGGGAACAACATGAGACATCATGGTGTTGATGGCCCTGTTTGTGTGGCTCCATATGTGACGATCTTATGGAGGAGGCTGATTGACTCAAAGATGGGAAAGTGTGATGGCTGATTTTATGTGGCTGCTTTACTGCGTGAAGGAATCCCGAGTAGCATGGGAAAGTGTTATTGTGGGTGTGACTGTGTGTTTCCAAGTGACTTTAGCATATGGGTCTGAGTGAATGAGATGGGGAAGGGCTGCCAGGGCCCTGATGAATTCCTGCGATTTACGTCTTTGACAGTAACTCCAGTCATCGTGTGGCCTCCACGCTGCCAGCCAGGGGAGAGCATATAGAGAGCTCAGGATTCCTTCTACTACAGCTTCCTGATTGTGATTTTGCTAAGAGATGATTGTAGGAGTTTAACTTCTTTCATTTGAAAAATATAGACCAGGAAAATACTTCAAGGTGTAAATAAAGAAGTTGTCAGATGTGGGTAAAACTATTCTTTACAGAATGACTGTCTTGTCTTGATCCCCCAGGCCAGCAGTGTGTCTTTTTCTCATTTGATGCTTAAGTAAACTTGGAAACATGTAGATATTCTGTTTCTGAAAAGGCCAAAGTTCAGCAAGTTTAACTGAGTTTACTAAAATCTCTTGGTGGGTGCAGTGACAGCAATGTGATTTGAAACAAAGCTATCTTACTCTAGAATGAATGTGTTCTTTGGGGAAACCTACTGTAAGTTGCAAAAAATGAGAGGATTTCAAAAAGTTCTTGGAAAATGGAATGAAAAAAAAAAGCCCAGTTCAATAAAATTTTGAAATCAATGCATTTTTTTTTACAGTACGCATATTCTCTGATCTTTTTGAAGATCTCTTGTATTGTGTAGCAGAGATACACAAAGGGAAATGAATGACAAAGGGTGAAGGTATGAACACCATCATGGATATTTGGGGAAATTTCCTAGAGGAGGGTGACAGTAAATCCCTTGAGGATGAGTAGGTAGGGCTGTGAGAACAAAGTCAAGTTTGGAATAAGTGGGAAAAGGTTCTGTTGCGGGTTCCAAAATGACAAAATAAGTGAAATGGTAGAAAGTATGTTGTTTAAAAATGGCAAAAAAAAAATTTAGTGTGAGTCAAATGCAGGCTGTGTGGATGAAAAAACATGTGCAAGGAATGATAAGATGAGAAGGAAGGTGGGAGGCTTTCATTGCGCAGTGCAGTGTGTGATTCAGTTCCAAGTGGCTTACACTGTCAGTCATGTGAGTTTAGAGAGGGAAAAATCATGTGAACATTTGCTCCTTGAGTCATTCTTATGGAGGAAATTCTATGTTCACTGTGGCTCTCCCTGCCTCTGTCTCCCGGTGTGAGCTTTGAAAACACAGACCCTGGATCGGTATAGAGCATAACATTTAGTCAGTCAGCTAGTGGATCAAGGAAATTCTGTCATCCCTCAAACCTGTGGTTATCTGCTCCCTCAGCCAGCATAGCTGTCAGATGCCTGGAGGAATCTGAAAAGGGCTTACCCATTCATGGGCTTATCAGGCAAAGCAGCTCAGAGGCTGTTTTGTGACAAAGACAAGATAGCAGGATTCTACAGGAAGGAGTGAAATGGCAGAGCAAAGACAGCTGTGTGTGTGTGTGTGTGTATGCATGCATATTATAGAAATGATACACATACATGGGCATTTGAAGAGCTTGCAGAAAATGACATTAAAATATATGTTTATTTTAGTTAAAAATTTCAGGTATATACAGTTTGTCATAATATACATTTTCATATTTATACATATTTGAAAAAAATTTTGCACAAAACTAATGCATCTTTTTATGAACTTTTAAATTTTGCACTTATCTCTAGAAATGTGTAGAGATGTGCTTTTTCATTTTGTGGGGTAACTCAAACAAACGAATTCTTCCCTGAAAGAAAATGATCAGGATTAAGATGAAGAGATTTTTTTCACTCATCCTTAAATAGAGCTGATGCTTTTGAAGACTAGGACGTGTAGCCTCGGTCGAATGTGCCAAGTTGAAGGCTGAGTGTGCAGGCGAATGTCTGCTTTGTGGGAGTCCAAGCAAGGACAAGCTAGCAGGCAGTCAACATGGCAGGCTGGTGACGTAGAGTTTGGCGATTATTTTATTAGCTAGTGAAAACTTTGGAAGCTTTTAATTTGGCCCATCTGTGAACGTGTGTGGTTGTAGAATAGAGTAGAATGTGGCAGACAGATTTTATCATTTGGAGCTAGCTTAAAGTTAATTCATATTATTTTTTTGGCAAATAGGTTTGAATACTTCTGATGTGCTAAATCCTGCATTAAAAACTGAACTTGACTAGAAAACAAGAAAGAGTAAATAGTTCTTTTGCTTGGTATTTGAAATTCATTGTGACTTACAGATTCCATATTATCTACTCTGCGGCATAAACAGAAAGCCTTCTCCATAGTGACATGTGTCACTGGGTTTGGCACAATATGTCCCATAGTCCAAATCTGGCCATACCCATTTTTGTAGAACCAGTTGAATGGTTTTCACATTTGTGAATGATTGCAGAAAAATAAAAGATAAATAATTTGTGCTGTGAAAGTTATATTAAATTCAAATTTCATTGTCCGTAAATAAATTTTACTAGAACACAACCATGCCCATGTGTTTATGGAGTCTGTGGCAGAGTAGAAAGGGTAGAGAAGTTATCATGGGCCATGGGGCTATTCCACCACCTGCAGTGCTGGCATCCCATAATGGCTCCAGTTTATAAGCTCTTGGTTTCTGAATTCTGATTGGCCCATCTTTGGCTGTTGGGGCTATTTGAGGAGTAGATGTAACATTTCTCTTTCTCCTTTTCTCTCTTTGTCTTTCCTTCTTTCTATAAATCTGCTTTTCATATGAAAAAAAAATAGGCACGTCTTACGAAACAGAGGTTGTGACGGATGGACTATGAAGCTTGGAATGCCTAAAATATTTACTTTTGGGCCCTTCATAGATCCCTGCTCTGAAATCTCTGCTTTGCCTCATGATATGCTCCTTCCCGCTCACTGCCTCAAGCTCTGTGCCCATCCTTCCACCATGACTACTCGAGCAAAGCAATATTCCTGTGTTACCAGACCCAGGGATTTCTTGTAACTTGATTCTTCAGCAGCATTATACACAGTCAGTGTTTCTTTTCTCGTAGCATTTTTTCCTCCTGGACTTCATTACACTGTATTCTCATTTTTTCTTATCATATTCTCACTACAATAAAGTGCCCACTCCACCAATACCCCTTTTCAGAAAGTCTAGAAAATCCCTTTGTGCTTGTACAGTGTGTGTTTGCTCAGTAGGAGCTATGCTTGTCTGCCTGCGTCTTTCTCAGTCCTGTTGTGTGTGTCCCATCCACTAACCATAAAGGGAAGCATCGCTGCCTTTGCGGATGGATGTTTGTGTCTTGGGGCTTGATGACCCTCCACAGAACCATCAGAAAGCTATTTGGGCCAGAGGAGAATGAGAAGCGTGATGTCAGGGAGGTGTCCTTCTGCAGTGCAGGTCTCTAACATGCATTCCGGAGTAGCAGAGGAATTGTCACCTTTGGCAGAGAAAACAAAATTCTCAGCTGTTTGAAGCACAGGCAGAAGTGTTTACAACTCTCTGTGAAGAAAATGCAACACAAGCGTCTGTCCCCAGGTGTTCCTCCCAGATCATGGGCAGGTTTTATTTCCTTCTTTGTGCATGGCTCTTGTTGCACTTGGCCCCGCAGGAAGAATCTTTGTGAGTGGGTTGAGGGTGGTCTGCAACTGGGGAGTATTTTCCAGCTTTGCTGGGCTGCATGTTTGGATTAACCAAGTATCATTGCTATCATCAGTAGTTCTCCGCTTACAAAGTTCCGTATGGAACGATTCGCCATCACCCTCTATTCTATGCAAATCCCTTTTGTACATCTAAATTTATGAGACTTCAAATTATTCGGGAGTGGGTATGTCCTGCTATTCTTCAATGTTTTTTTTGTACTGTATACAGGACAAGGATTGCGTTTCTGAATTTTAGAACTTGAAATCTAAGCGAAGCATCTATGAGAGCTGTAGCACAATAGGTGTACCACTTAAGTGACATAATGCTTTGAAATAACTTATTTTCTTCATTTTATTTGAAAGCAGGGGAGGGAAAAGGACACAGAGAGAGAGAGAATCTTTTGTCAGTTGATTCACCCCCTAAATACCAACTGGGGTTAGGAGTCTGGACTGCCATTGTGGCCTGTCAGTGGATGCCAGGGACCCAAGAACTTGAGCCATCATCTGCTGCCTCCCAGGGTGTGTATTACCAGAAAGTCAGAATGGAAGCAAAGCAGCTGGGACTTGAACCAGAGGTCTGATGTGGGAATCAGGCATCTGAAGCAACAGACTAACACAATGCGCCACAATGCCTGACCCTGTTTTTAAAAACTGTGTCTTAAAATGGTTCAGGAGAGCTCGGGCCTCTTAACCTGATCATGGACAGTTCCACTGTGGACTAGAGGAGCCCTGGGTCCCTGTGCCCGCTCATTGTACACTGTTTTTTTCGGAGAGCCAAGGGGACATGGGTCACCCCTTGGACCTCCCGAGTGAGCATGGCTCTCTTCTGGTCTATGGGCTGTCCCTCACAACATCCTCAAGCCCAATCCCTTGGTATTAGCTGGAGGCTTTGTCTTTTATTTACCTGCCTTCCGTGGGAACAACCAGGTCATTTTGACTTTTATTGTTTTCCCGTTTGGTTTAGTTATTTCATTTAGAGGGATTTCCTGGAGCAAATATCTCCCTTGTCTCCTCCTGTCATTCTCAGAAGCGAGTCTGCTCTCTCCTTGCACTGTACCATGGAAGGCAGCAACTGTCACGGCATCATGAAATGTGGCAGACCATTTATAGGTTCTTTGAATCTGGCATGGGATGATTTTCTTTATTTCCTTTTCTACTGTGCAGGGAATTGAAGATTCTCTATGAAATTGCTTTCCTTTGAAAAAGTGTCTAGTGGATTTCCGCCACTCATTGCACATGCCATGATGAAATGTTACAGTGTAGGGAGGACAAATAACTGGTGGGGCTCAGAGGAGGGAGGGGAAAATATAGCAACTTCATCTGAAGACCCAGACACCTATCTCAGATTATGACATCAAGTGAATGCCTTAGCTCTGAGGTTTGTTCTGGAAGGATCCTTAAGGGATTTGGTGTAATTTTTTGAAAGTGTACATTTATTTTCCCTAAGGAGATATTTCACCAAAGGCTGATTATAATCCTTTCCTTATATTACAGAGAGAGCTTCAGCCAAAGTATCTTCTTTACATACTCTGATTTAAGGATTATTTTTATTTTTTTAAGAGTTATTTTATTTGAAAGGCAGAGTTACAAAGAAGGTGAGAGAGAAAGAGAGGGGTGTCTTCCATTCACTGGTTCACTCCCCAAATAGCTGCACTGGCAGGAGTTGGCATGGTCTGGTCTGATGCCAGGAGCTTCTTTCAAGTTTCTCATGTGGATACAAGGGCCCCAGGATTTGAGTCCGCCTCTGTTGCCTTCCCAGGTCATTATCAAAGCGCTGAATTAGAAATGAAGTGCTGGGATTTGAACCAGCAACCATATGGGATGCTGGTGCTTCAGATGGAGGTTTGGTGTGCACAGCACCAGTAAAATTATGACAATATTATCATTACCAAATCTCTAAAGGCTTTTGCTTGATCTTTTAAATAGTCAAAGGTATTCCAAACATATCGTTGTAATAACAGGTGAAAAGTACTGTCATTACTTATATACTTGTTTATTTGCTGTATTGGAATATGTATGTCTTGAGAGAATGGAAAATATTTAATTACTTTTGGATTTCCTAGTGCCTAGGACATATCCAGCACATGGCATGCACTTCAAAAATAGAGAACACATGTTAATTTATGAATTAGAATAATGTTGTGAATCAGCACATATTTGCTGAATGGTCTATTTTTCACTCCATGGAGCATACAAAAGACTTAATTAGTTTTTTATTCTTGAATACTTTATAGTTTAACCTGAAAGAGCAGACTGACATACTTGAAACAATAAAAGTATTGTTTGCCAAGGAGATTTCTGCAGAATACTCAATTTGGGATTGCTATAGCAGAAGGGGTTCTGTGATCAACTGAATTTGAAATGTAGCATACTATATCCTCCTTGAGAGATTTCAACATACATATGTATGTAAATGCTCAAAGATGTACTTTGATAAAAGCCCATATAAATTCTGAATCTCATTGGAACAACAACAACACCTTATGTGGGTGAGGCTTAACATTCTATATGTAGTTCTGGAGAATACTCTGATTTAGAGAATAAAAATGTGTTAAATTGCATAGATATAATTATATGCAAAATAGCACAAAGATATCAATCATAGTGGTTTTAAGACAAAGGAAGCTATTCTGTGGAATTAGATTAAGGAACATTTTATAATCTGGAGTCTTTCAAAGGTTTATTTGTTGCTATTGGAAAGGCAGATTTATAGAGAGGAGACAGAGAGAAAGATCTAACCTCTGGTTCACTCCCCAAATGGCACTATGACCAGAATTGAACTGATATAAAGTCAGGAGCTAAAAACTTCTTCTGGATTCCTAGATGGGTATAGGGTCCCAAGACTTTTGGCCATTCTCCACTGCTTCCAAGGACATAAACAGGGAGCTGGATAGAAGTGGAACAGCTGCGATACAAGCTAGCAGCCATATGGGTGCATGCCCATGTGGACTACTGATTAGGTTTGGAATAATCAAAGAAAGTGGGAAACTGGATGATAAAAAATTTCCTTTTTTTTTTTGCTTCCTGTATCTGGAGGATGGGGGAGAGAAGGGAAGAAGGCTGCTCCCAGCAGCCTGATTCCATCACTACCCAAGAATGTGGGATGGCTACTCTATGTCAACCCAGGTTCTTCAATGTGAAGCGTTAAGTGGTTTTGATAGTTCTGAGATTCTGTTAATTTAGTTGCTCCAAGGTTGAGGAGGTCCGTTGACTGACAGAGTCCACCTTAGATTCTCCACTAGCCCAGAGATATTTACATTTAAATTGCTATCAGTCCAGTGAAACAGATTGCCCTCCATGTTGTTGGTGGGACTTGACAAATCAGTTGGTGACTTGATTAAGACAGAAAATGGAGTAAAATTCTTCAGAAAATTAAATAAAGTTCTTCCACAGTGAAGCAAAGTTAAAAGGATATGCCTTTTCCAAACCTGTCCTACAAATGATACTTAATGATGTTCTCTTGACAGAGAAGAGAAATAGCACCCACCAAAACCAAAGGCAAATGTGAAGAACATCCCAGTAAAATAATAACAGAAGACTAAATTAATGAACTATCCAATGCTATTATAACAGGAGTTAATTACCGCCTATTTATATTAACCCTGAATGTAAATGGCTTAAACTCATCAATCAAATGTCATAGATTGTTAGACTGAATTGAAAAAACAGAATCCATCTATTTGTTGCCTATAGGAGACACATCTCACCAACAAAGATCAGTGGAAACTGTATCTCATGGATTTTGATGTTTTGTTTTTAGTTTCATTTCTTCAAAACACTTGTTTTTTCATTAAATTCTTCAGTGATTCATAGATCATACAGAAGCATCATTTTCTTCAAAAAGGTTCTTGATTTTCTTTTTTGTTTCTTCAACAACACATTAGTCACTCACTAGCATGATATTTAACTTAATGGCATTGCAAATTTTTATTTTTTCTTCCTGTTGTTGATTTTGTTTGGTGACTTTTCATTTGCGCGGATTATAGTGACTGTGCAGTGGAGACTGACATCCAGATGTGAGGATACGGTGCAGTGTGCATCTCTACTCCCGGATCGAGGATGAACTCGCCGTGAAATTGTTGGACGTGTCCTGACAATGGGATGCTGGACTCTTTACCATTGTTCCTGCCCACAATGATGCACATATGATAGTTTATGAGTAATTATGCTGTTGTAATGATACGGAAGAACTCAGTGAGGGGTGGAGGATGGTTGGGGAGGGATAAGGGGAAATCCCAGGGCTTATGAAACAGTATCATAAAGTGATAATAATAATAATAATAAATGAAAAAGAAAGAAAGAAAAAGAAGAAATTTTAAAAAGTCAGTTCTCCTTGTGTCTCCAGTCTGAAAGACCTGGTACTCGACTTACAGCCTTAATTTTTCCTGAAATGTTTCTGGTTTGCTGGCCATCGTAATCACATGATTCAATTCATTCATAGAAATGTCTGTGCTTTGTTGGTTGAGTTGTTAGCTAATAACTTTGATTAACTAAGTAACCTTGACTAGCCCAATGAGGAATGTAAAATTACATAATATGAGTTTTAAGTCTTAATAATGGGGATATTAGTGCAAAGGAAGGAGTAGAGATTATTTCCATGGTAGAAAGTCTGGAGCAATTCCAGATTTGGAGCCCAGGCTGTGCAGTCTTGTGTTCTGGACCATCATGTGACTCTTGCAGTCATCAGGGTGTACCCTGCACTCAGAAACTCTCCAAGTATCAATCTTGTCAACTTCAGATAGCTTTGATCTCCCAGAGTCTCTCCAGCTCTTGATCTTCGAAATGAGTCATCCACCCTTCTTGAAACACTGCTTCCTTCTAGGAGATTGAGACACATTTCCTTAGAGGGGCAGGCCATTGGCTCAACTGGCTAATCCTCCATCTCCAAACACTGGCATCTGATACGGGCCCCAGTTCGTGTCCCGGCTGTTCTAATTCCCATCCAGCTCCCTGCTTATGGCCTGCAAAAACAGTGGAGGATGACCCAAGTCCTTGGGCCCCTGCACCTGCATTGGAGACCAGAAAAAAGCTCCTGGCTCGTGGTTTTGGATTGACTCAGCTCTAGCTGTCACAGTGATTTGGGGAGTGAACCAACAGATGGAGGATCTGTCTCTCCTTCCCTCGGTAGTAGATCTACCTTTCCAATAAAAATAGATGAATTTTAAAATAAATCTTTTTTCTTAGAATTTCTCAGTTCTTTTGTTGTGAATGTTGAGAGTATCAGGAATGCCGTTTGCATTGGTGCATAATAAGCCTGATGTTTCTGAGTTCAAGCTTCACTGTGAGTATGGATTCTCATTGGATTCTCATTTGGCCCTCTTCCCTGACACATGCTAGCAATGTGGACAATGTGGCTTTGGACATTTTGTGTGACTCCTTTTGACTTAATTCTTCACCTGTAAAATGAGTAAAACAGATTGAACCCACAGAGTTTTGTGAAGAGTAATTAAAACAATGCACATATGATACTTTAAAACTGCAGGAAAAGCCCCAAGTCTAAGAAACCATATCATGAAAAATAAAAATATATTTAAAAAATTGCAGCAAGGTGACAATCACTGAAATGGTAATAATTATTGTAGTTTTTGAAAAATCAGGAATTGGTTTAGCATTCATATGAGGTAGTCTATTGCAAGGTTTTTGGGAGCTAATACCATGGTGTAGTAATGGGTTAAACCTCTAGTTACAGTGCTGGCATCTCGTCTGGGTGCCAGTTGTAGTCCTGGCTGCTCCACTTCCTCTCCATCTCCCCGCTGATGTGCCTGGGAAATCAGCAAAACATGGCCCAACTTCTTGCGAGCCTGTAGCCACGTGGCAGACTCAGAGGAAGCTCCTGCCTCTAGGCTTCAGACTTGTCCAGCTCCTGCTGATGTAGCCATTTGAGCAGTGAACCAGTGGATCGAAGATTTCTCTCTCTCTCTCATTCTTCTCTCTGTAAATCTACCTTTAAAATAAAAGGAAATAAATCTTTGAAAAAATCTTTTTTAATGAATACATTTTCCTCATTTGTATAATTTACTGTTCAAATATGAGTCCACAGCATCACTTTCATTGCTAGACACAAGTACATGATACAGTGCTTTTTCATCAAAAGCTTGGAATTTTTTTAAAAGATTTATTTATTTATTGGAAAGTCAGATATACAGACAGGAGGAGAGACAGAGAGGAAGATCTTCTGTCCCATGATTCACTTCCCAAGTGACCGCAACGGCCAATGCTGTGCCGATCCGAAGCCAGGATCCAGGAACTTCTTCCGGGTCTCCCATGCAGGTGCAGGGTCCCAAAGCTTTGGGCTGTCCTCGACTACTTTCCCAGGTCACAAGCAGGGAGCTGGATGGGAAGTGGAGCTGCTGGGATTAGAACCAGCGCCCATATGGGATCCCGGGCGTGTTCAAGGCGAGGACTTTAGCTGCTAGGCCACGCCGCCAGGCCAGGTTTTTTTTTTTTTTTTTTTTTTACAAGAACTTAACTTTTAAGACATTTAGTTCTTGGCTTTTTAAAAAAATCTTTATTTATTTTTATTGGAAAATCAGATTTATGGAGAGAAGAGATACAGAGAGATCTTCAATCTTCTGGTTCATTCCCCTAGCGTCTGCAATAGCCAGATCTGAGCTGATCTAAAACCAGGAGCCAGGAGCCTCTTCCTGGTGTCCCATGTGGGCACAGGATCCGAAGGCTTTGGGCTGTCCTCTACTGCTTTGCCAGACCACAAGCAGGGAGCTGGAAGGGAAGTGAAGCAGCCAGAGATCCCGGCAGGTGCAAGGTGAGGACTTTAGCCATTAGGTTTTTGCACCTTGCCTGGTATATGCATTTTTTTAAGATTTATTTACTTTTATTGAAGACAGATCTACTACAGACAGAAGGAGACAGAGAGAAAGCTCCCTCATCTGCTGATTATCTCCCTAAATGGCTGCAGCTGCTGGAACTGAGCTGATCCAAAGCCAGGAATCGGGAGCTTCTTTTGAGTTACTGGGTATAGCGTCTCCAGGACTTGAGCCATCCTCCATTGCTTTGCTCAGTCCTTAAGGTAGGAGTTGGGTCGGAAATGACTCAGCTGCGACTAAAATCAGTGCCCTTATGCCCATATGGAATACCAGTACTGGCAGTTGGAGGATAAGTCTGTTGAGCCACTGTGCCAGCCCTGGCTTAGTTTTTGTTGTTTTCTTTCTTTCTTTCTTTCTTTCTTTCTTTCTTTCTTTCTTTCTTTCTTTCTTTCTTTCTTTCTTTCTTTCTTTCTTTCTTTCTTTCTTTCTTTCTTTCTTTCTTTCTTTCTCTTTCTTTCTTTCTTTCTCTCTTTCTTTTTCTTTCTCTTTCTTTCTCTCTCTCTCTCGTTCTTTCTTTCTCTTTAAAGGTTTACTTTGCTTGTATCTGAAAGGCAGAGTAATGGATTAAGAGACACAGAAACAGGTCTTCCTTCTGTTGCTTCACTCCCCTAATGGCCACAAGTCCCCAAGCAGTGTGGATCTGAAGCCAGGAGCTAAGAATTTCCTTCTGGTCTCCCACGTGAAAACCAGGGCACAGAACTGAGCCATTCTTTGCTTTCTCAGACCCTAAGCAGGGTGCCGTGTCGAAAGTGGAGCAACTGAGACTTGAAATGGCACTATAGGTCCAGGATTAATACACTATGCCATGGCTCCGACCCCTTAGCTCTTAGGTTTAAAAGCTCTTATGACCCCTCACTTTCATAAAGATCTGTATTATAAATGCCCAGAGTTGAAGTATTAACTTGGATTCCTCCCTTTACTTATCTCATCACCTCATGGGCCTCACCTTTTTTTGTACAGGTTCTGATCTTTCCTTTGTCTCTTTCTTGTCATCAGTGTTACTACCAGCTAAGCAGTTTCAAGCATAATAAAAATAAATGCTTCCTTTGTCCCAATCTGATGGAAAACAGAGCACCCCAAACAAATAACCTTGCACTGAAAGAAGATGCAATCAAAATTTTATTTATACTTGTGTAGATGGAAGAATAGATGGGAAGGCTTTACTTTGAACTCAGAAGAAATTGGAACTAAACAGAAGCATTGATTATCCAGTTAAGCAAGGTGATAGTGGATCCCACTCTAGATGACTTTTACTTTGTTTTTCTCCCTATCCTTGGGGGTAGACTTTCTCTTTCATCTCCGGTAAAGACAGTTTTATTGTCAAGTTCTTTTTATTTAACTGAATTTGACTTTAAGTGGTTGCATTGTAACCTTTGATCTCTCTCTTTTTCAAAGTGGGTGGAATCATGAAGCATTGAAGTGCTGTTAATTCCTAGTAGTTATACTTGCTTTTCTTTCTGTTACCAGTGATATCATCAATGTACTTTCTCTCTGATTTATTTTGCTTTTCTTTTTGTCTCTCAAGTAGATGCGTATTATTAAAAAGTTGTGCAGTGTTGAATGGGGAGCTAGGATGCCCAGCAGGAAGCCTGGGCCTCCACGGATACCCCCAGCCACAGCCACATGGCTGGGTGACCCAGACACACCCACGCTGCTGCTCAGACTTACCTGAACTCTGCTCACTAACGTGGCAGCAGTGAGTGGAGCCGTTGTCCTGGGCATGCCCAGAGCTGTCCGAGATCTTTCCTCAGCATGCTCACTGGAAGTAGGAAATTCTTGGATTTCAGGCTTGGACAAGCCCAGGACCCTCCCCTGCCCAATAGCATTGGATGGGGAGTTACAATCTGCAGCAGGAAGCCTAAGCTGGCAGGGGTACCCCCAGCCACCCATGCTGTGACTCAGACGTACCTGGACTCCTGAATGAATAGTTTCTTAGACATGTTTTCTAAGTGTATTCCTCTGGCAGTTCAAAAAGTTCATGGGCAAATGCAATTTAAAGATACTTATTTTGACGCAGAACATTTTGTAATTCATGTGTGCACAGGATCTTTGAAAATACATTTTATGAAACATTCACATATAAATTTCTAAAAATGCACCACACATTTCCATTTTTGCTATGATCCTTTTGTCGTATGTTTTATGTTTGCTAGGTGAGTGTGGAGTATAACCATAATGATTTGTTGATTTGCAGACAGCAAAACAATTGCTATTGATGTTCAGGCCCTCATGTTTTATATGGTAGCTTGATACAATCTTAATCTTTAACTGACATAATACATTTGACTGAATATTGAAGAGGGAGTCTGGTGGCATCCAAGTGCACTCTCCTTTGTGGATCTTATGGGACATGCAGGAATAATGGCTGGTCTCCGTGGGTATGGCATTGATTAAAGCCTATAAATGTGGAGGCATTTGTTTTTCCTTGTCACCCTACTCCCTCCCACCAGCCTTTATCAGTCACATCAAAGTCCTACCCTGACCATCCTTCGACATAATTCATTCTTCAGAATATGGACCTTTCTAGGTCCTGGGTCTAGGTCCCAAGAGAACAAAGGCAACAAGTGACAGATGCTGTCTAGTGGCTTTCCTAAGTGCAACTGGAATTTCATTTCAGTGAAGCAGATGACTTCTTTGAGAGGCTGAGCTGAGCTATTAATGCATGTGAAGGAAAAGAGGAGGTTAGATGTGGGGCTGTCAATCTGTGCATTGCCCTTGCAAGACAGATGATACCATCTTCCCTTTTCAATAGCCTTCCTGGCATCCAATTTGCATGAATTGTGAGATAATGCTCAGCTCTGTCTCATTTGCAAATCTGGAAACATAAGGGATAGATACCAACGTTCCATTAGTAAATCCAGAGAGTATAGCAAGGTTAACACTTCTCATTTAGAATCAGAAATGATACGCTGGTCACCTCCTAGCTGGGGGAAAAAAAACGACCTGTGAAATCAAAGGGTTGTCTACTTAAGTAAATACTTGCTTAGTCCCTGAAAGCAGACAGTCAGATAAAGCAATTTTCTGCCTCCACATTGACGATGTCTGCAGAAAACTCCCTCTAAGTGTATGAATAACATTCTCATCAAGCACAAGAAAGACCAGTCAGCAGCAATAATGGTCATGGCTTTATCATGTTTTTGGGTAATTACCGAAAAGCTTTTAGATTTTAAAAATGTTTAGTAAAGCCTAGCCTTCATATGTACTTGAGGAGTAAACAATGTGTCTTACTCAGGAATCAGGTGAAAATACTAGATAGTGCTACCTCTATCCAAAGTACCACCCCTCACCCAGTTGACTAGTGGAAGCTGGTATGCAAATACCTAGGTTATTTTACACTCAGGATGACACAAAGTGTATGTCCTGTTTGATGCTCAGCGCTCCCCAGCTGGAATTTTTGTCTCAGAAAAGATTTCCAGGGAAATCCAAACATGTAAGATCACATCCAGTAAAATGCACACATACGTACATACACTATATCCCACCACGACATAGTTGGTACTGATACCATATAATTTCCCTGGAATGTGGCACAAATGGAACAGAGGAAGTATTGCTGCTTTGTTTTTAAAGATTTATTTATTTTAACTGCAAACTCAGATATACAGAGAGGAGGAGAGACAGACAGGAAGATCTTCCATCTGATGATTCATTCTCCAAGTGACCACTATGGCCAGAGCTGATCTGATCTGAAGCTGGGAGCCAGGAACTCTTCCGGGTCTCCCACGTGGGTGCAGGGTCCCAAGGCCTTGGTCTGTCCTCGACTGCTTTTCGAGGCCACAAGCAGGGAGCTGGATGGGAAGTGGGGCTGCCAGGATTAGAACTGGCACCCCTATAGGACCCTGGTGCATTCAAAGTGAGGACTTTAGCTGCTAGGCCACTGTGCTAGGTGCTAACATGGTATTCTTTAAGGATTGGAAATAGGAAAAAATGGAAAAACATTGTTGTATGGAGTTTCAACTTTCTAAGATGAAAAGAGTTGAGGATATGAATGGTGGGATGGCTACACGGCGGTGTTAAATTAACATTAGTGATTTATACAGTTAAAATCAGTATGTTGGGTTGGGGCTTTTAATTGATGATGATATTCTGCCGGCTCTACCTTCAGCCCAGAGATGGTCTCCCCAAGAAGCCGTTGAACTTATCTGGACAATAAGATGCTGGCCTCTATGCTTGGTATATGCTTGCAATGAAAGAATCTCAACTGAACTTGAACTGTGGTAATGCAACAAGGTGGAGGAATCCACCATGGGGGGAGGGTTTGGGGAGGGATGGGGGGAATCCCAGTGCCTATAAAACTGTGTCTCATAATGCAATGTAATTAATTTAAAAAATTAGCTTAAAAATCAGTATGTTGGTAAATTTTAGGTTATGCAAATTCTACTGCAATTTAAAAAGCATACAAGAAGGAAGCTACAGATATTTGCTTGCTTTCAAGGCCAGCTCACTGGAATAATAGAACAAAAAGGAACTAAGAGGATATTGAAGTTGAAGTCAGCAACAGCACATCATTCCCATCGATTTGTGAAGAAAATATTAATCGTTCTCAAACTCTCCTGGAGGAAGATTATTAACAGCAGCTATAAAACTCAAATCATCAATATCTCAGTTTATTCCATTTATACAATTATGACTGAAAGCTGAAAGTGGAGCAAGTTTTCTGCTCCATGGATGATAAAACTATCCATTTGGCATCCATGGAGCAGAAGACAGGAGCACAGCATTCAACTAACGTTTCAACAGGTGGAACCAAGGGCCTGGAGCATTTCTGAGAAGTGTGATAAGGCCTGAAGCACACCGTGACCAACACAAATCACTAAAACCAAAGTACGGTCAAAACAACAGCTCCCAGAAGGCAGTGCGCCATCCAGTCACCAGTCACCTGTCACCAGCGAAGGTCCTGAGAACAGTTTTCTTGAGGATGCTCAACACCTTTTGCACGCTGACCTCCAGAAGGCTCAAACAGTTTCAGCATCTCCTTGGGATGACTGTGCTGGAGCAAAGGTCGCCAAAGCTCTTGAAGGAAACACCAAGGAAAGCTTTGCTAGAGAGCGCTTCTCCACCATGGCGGTGTGCCTGCTCGATCCTCCTACGAAGCCACAGCCGTGATTTTGCGTTAAGTTTCGATGAGATTGCATTAGACATCTACCTCACAGTCCTGGTTTATCTCCTGTCTAACCAAAAAAGTCAGAGTTTATTTCCTCATTTTAAAATTGTTTAAAGAACATCCCCTTATCTTCAGTTAATAAGGCAACAAACAAAAACCAAAAAGCCAAAACTACATCAAAATTATTTTGTTGAAAGGATTTTATTTTTATTTGACAGGCAGAATTACAAGATAGGGGGAGACAGAGAGATCTTCCATCCACTGGGTCACTCCCCGGATGGCCACAGTGGCTGGAGCTGATTTGACTCAAAGCCAAGAAACAGGAGCTTCAGAGGCTCCCACATAAATGCAGGAGCTTGAGGAGCTGAGTCATCCTCCACTGCTTTCACAGCTCAAAAGCAGGAAGCTGGATCAGAAGTGAAGCAGCTGGGATACAAAATGGCCCCACCAGGGTTGCCAGCAGCACAGACAAAGATTTAGGCTACTGTACCATGGTGGCAGCCACACTGCATTGGAATTGTCAAATTCCCAGGACCCTCAGTTCTCTAGAAATAGACTAAATGTCTGGTCTTATGACCTAGAAAAATATCCTGAATTTGATAAAGTTGATTTTGACAAATAAAAATTTTATCTTTCAATGTTTACCTTTTAATTTCCTGTACACTGAATGCTTGAGGCTATTTTCTACATTTGATCGTTCTAAATTTTATTGGCCAGAACTTATGAATACAATCTCAATTTAACTGTAAGCTAGTCCAAAACTGTAATCTTTCTGGGATTCCAGAAGAGGAAAATCAAGTGAAAGTTGATAGGTGTTTAGCTCCAGTGTAGTTGGATCTAACCACGAGCCACACATTCTTATAAAACTCAAATCAATAGGGAAGGTATTATTATCATTCCATTTATAGAAGCCTGCAGAATTCCAGTATATTAGTGAATATACTACTTCTAATCAAAGTGACTTGAGAAAGTTTGCAATAGAAAAGAGAGTAGATTAACACAAAATAAACGGTAGAAGAAGTACAAAAGTTGCTTTTGAGCTTTCTGGATGTAATAATAAAAACATCAAAGCTGTTATTTGTATGATAGACTAGGTCAGTTTCATTTGTAATGCTTTACTGGTACCAATTTTGCCAATGATGAGTTTTATAATGTGGATGTTACGTTATAATATACTGGATAGTTTTTAAATGGGAATTTTATAGGAAATGATTAATTTGTGGACTTCTCAACAAGAAGACATAATATTAAATTGGTCTGTAAAGACATGCCTATAAGGATCTAATACAATAGTTCTTGAACATAGATTTTCTAGGTATTTGACTTGATTTAGGGATGCAGCTCATAGAACTGAGGGAAATGGCAAGTGTCTAGCACAACTTTTTACATATCAGTTCTCTCCGTGAGAACTTGGATATTAGATGGAAATAATATGTTATTTATTGAAGGAAACCTATAGAATTTTGATAGAGACACTTAAGTGGAACAATTAGCATTTTGATGGAAAACTAAGGGAGCTGACTTGGATTTTTGCCTTGAGTAAATTTGAAGAAGAACATTTAGAATATAGCATTTTAAGATTTTTTTTTATTAGAAAGTCAGATATACAAAGAGAAGGAGAGACATTCAGAAAGATCTTCCATCCGTTGATTTACTGCCCAAGCAGCCGCAGTGGCCGGAGCTGCACCGATATGAAGCCAGGAGCCAGGAGCTTCTTCTGAGTCTCCCATGCAGGTGCAGGGTCCCAAGGCTTTGGGCCGTCCTCCTCTGCTTTTTCAGGCCACAAGCAGGGAGCTGGATAGGAAGTGGAGCCATCAGGATTAGAACCGGCACCCATATGGAATCCTGGTGCACGCAAGGCGAGGACTTTAGCTATTAGGCTACTGCACCGGGCCCTAGAACACAGCATTTTAAATATATATAAAAAATATCAGGTAGGTTCTGAATTAACTGTTCCATGAGCCTGTTTCTGTGTGATTGACTTTCCACAGAGGTGATTTCGTAAAAGCTTGGGAAAATCATTTGGAGTCTATGAACAGTTGGAGATGATTGACCTGCATACTGATTCTCTCTGTGTGATCAAAGACTTCTCCATCCCATCTTTTATGCTTTAAGCGGCTGGTTATGTCTTTCCCACACTGTAGTCCCTTGAGTGATCTTTTCACTTAACACATGGGCACTTACGCATTTCATGACATAATCCTTCTCTGACCTAACCTGCTTCTCAGTTCAAACTTTGGATCTTTCCCCCCAATCTCCAGTTTACTCACCTGCTTTTGAGATTTATTTTACTGAATTTAATGGCTGAGTCATGGAGAGGGCAGGAGAGACAGAGAGAGGAATACATCCTCCATATGCTCGTTTGCTTCCCTCAAACTGCTGCCGTGGGAGCCTGGAGCTCCATCCAGATCCACCATACAGTTCCTGGCGCCTGAACTAGGGAGCTGGAGCTGAACGAGAGTAGTCAGGGCTTGGGTCTGCTTGCTAATGTAGGATGCTGGCATTTCAAGTGGTGGCTGAACCCTCTGTGCCCCAGTGCCAGCCCTCTCCTCCCAGTTCCAACATTTTGGATTTTCTTTTTTAAAATGTTCAGTTTTGTGTCCTACTGTCATCTATATTTGATGGAGTTTTGGCATATATGTATGCTTCTGCCTCTTTTCACACTGCCTTTGGATAAGCTGTCACCCTCTAGTTTAAGGTTTTAAAAATTGCTTTACACTGAGCTCATCAAATGGACTGGACCTGCTTCCCAAAATGAATGTTTAGATAAAGATGAGCATAAATCAATTCTTATTTCTGAAACTTTGTAATTCTTATTAATATCTTCTATCAGGTAACTTGAGGCCCTAAATATTCAAGAATATGTTAATTGAATTTATAATCTATTTTTCATGAAAATAATGAGTAGATGGCGGCTCTTATAAAAGCATAGTTTATTGTGCTTTGAATCCAGTCTCAACAAACATAAACCTGGAGTCATTTAATTAGCTGAAATGACTTTACAAGGATTTGGAAATGCTTTGTTCAAGAATGTTGTTCATTTTATGGCAATGGTTAGTCCGATACTCAGTAAAGAATGCACCTAACATTTCACAAATAGTTTAAATTATACATATAGGAAGTAAAGGTCAATGGTCAAAGTAGAGATCAAAATACTTGAAACTGTATGATGCTGGAAACGCACTAGGAGTTTGAGGCATCTGTGTTTGTAAGCATTTTTCATGATATATGTATATATATGTCACATATACATGCATAAACATGCATACAAACACTATTTTCATGCTATATAAGGCTATACTAATATATGTTGTAACTTGTAAAAATCGATATTAGATCAATTCCAGGCAGGTACATTGCTGTAATGTCTATTTCAGTAGGGCTTGCTATATGAGACTGGTTTAAATGTGCTGGGTTGAATTCTATCCGCTAGGTTGAGAGTCATAACTTCTCTTTTGCCATTGGGTTTTATGGGCAAGGCTCTGGAGTTGATGCTCCTCTAGTGGGGAAGGCAATTGTGGAGACCGTAGCATCTGAGCACCATTGTTGAGAATGGGGTTGTACTTCCACTGAAGGCTCCTGTGTGGTCAGTTTCAAATGCTTCACGTGATTTATGTGCCAGTTTCACTTCCACACTTGAACTTTTCAAAGCCTGCACTGCTGTAGTTCTTTACCTGAGGTGAGAAACATGTCCTGAATTTCCTTTTGATCCCAGAGAACTAAAGTAAAGCTGACATGAACATAGTCCCGAAAGTTCACAAAGATTAATATGCTGCTGAATTATTTAGAAAGATGGGCAATTTTTATCTTATCCATATACATTGCTTGGTTGTTTAGCTAGCTTTGTGCAGTTATGATCAGAAGAGATTTTAGTTTATTTCAAGAATAATCACATTTCCCCTCCTGGTTAAGCACCAGTTTAGAGTTAGATCAAAATGTGTTCTCAATGGGACAAGTATCTAAAAGACGGAGTTCCACTCATTTCTGCTGATGTATCTCTTTAATAATCCTCCAAAATAAATTCTCTTGAGCTAAACTTACTGCTTGTCAATGTCATTAGTCTTCTGGAAGCAAAAATAGGAATGAAAAGAAAACAAAAAGTGCTCAAAAGCTCTTAGGACAACCAGCATGATTTGATGGGAGTTAAAGTCTTAGGTTCTACAACGGGTGATAGGCTTTCTTGATCGGCCTTATTACATTACTCCTATCCCCAGTTATGGCTGCCCATGAAAACCTGGGGTTGTGTGATGTGAAATCAGCTGCTTGCACTCAATCACTCAAGGTAACCTGCAGGGCACCCTGACTTAACTGTGTCCATGTCCAAGGCACAGTACTGTCCTTCCTCTCGGCCATGATTTGGTGTAAATGTTGAGACCTTGGTGGAATAGAAAATCAATATGCCCTCTTTCTGGGAATAATTTAGATCAAGTTTATTATGGGAGTCACAGAGGATAGCTGTTAAAAATGGGCAAGAGGATGTAGTACTTGGCAAAGCTGACGTCCTGAGAAGCCCACAGTGGCTGTGAGGAGTCTTCAGTGACTTTGCTGACCGATACAGCTATTGCTTGACTGCAAGGCCCACAGGGAGCCGGACTGCACTGTGTCAAAAAGGACTGTGGAGACGCGTGCTGTGGAATTGCACCTTACGCTGCTGTTGACACTGACATCTCATACATGATATCTGTATTCAGTATCCAGCTCCTGGATTTGGTCAGGCCCAACCCCAGCTGTTCCAGGCATTTAGGTCCTGAACCAGCAGGTGAAAAATCTCTGTCTCTGTTTGTCTTGGTCTCTCTGATGTTCTAATAAATAGAATAAATAAATAGATTCATAGGAAATTGTGAGAATAATACAGAGAGGTTCTATGTACAATTCACCAAGTTTCCCTCAATGGTAACAGCTTTAAAAAAAATTGGTTTAGTTGCAAGTTGCTGTTGGGAGACAGAGAGGGATGAAGAGAGAGAGAGAGAGAAAGAGAGAGAGAGAGAATGAGAGTAATTTTCCATCCGCTGATCCACTCCCTTGATGGCTGCAATGCTGCGGCGAGGCCAAGCTGAAGCCCGGGTCTCTCACATGGGTGGCAGGAGCCCCAATACCTGAATCATCCTCTGCCATTATTCCCAGGTCATTGGCAGGGAGCTGGATCAAAAATGGAGCAACCAGGGATTGAATTGGCACCCATATAGGATGTGAGCTTTGCAGATGGTGGCTTAACCCTCTATACCACAGTCTAACCCAGTGGTAATGTCTCATGTAATTGTAGGACAATAGCAATACCAGGAAACTGATTACAATATAACTCTCAGAACTTACTCAGAATTTGTTCATTCACATGCATACATTTCGTTTTGGTGTGCCTGGTTCTTTTACATATACATTGATTGGTCACCATCACTACAATCAACATACAAAAATTGTTCCAGTTTCATTTGTCGTTACATCTATTGTAATTCCTGCCTCCAGTTCCTGTTCTCTTCCCTAATCTTAGAAGATACTAATCTGGTTTTCACTGCTGTAATTTTGTCATTCTGAGACTATACAGTAATTGGATTATAATCTTTTGAAATTGACCGTTTTCCACCCAGCATAGAATCACCCATGTTGTCTTATGTATCAATAATGAGGACATTTTCACCTGTATCGTGGGAGATTTGAAACTTGTATTCTCGACCCACAAAGCTTTTGTAGTATGAAATGAGATTATCTATATTAAAACATTACTTACGATGTCAGAGATTATTTGAATAGAAGGATGGTTTTTAATAATGATATGCCTTAATAAAGGGATAAAGAAACTACCTGTGTATTCCAAGGCCCCAGTTTTACAAAATGAGAAGCAGTGTGATATACGACAGAGGGTAATCAGTCCTACCTATTATGACTTTGAGAATTTAACTTTTCTCTCAGTTGGTTTTATTTTTAATCTAAAAATAGATTTAGTGTCTATTTTGCAATGTGTTGTGGCAACAACAGGTAATACAAATGGTGCTACTGTTACTATAACATGGAAATAATAGGAATAATATAATCTGATCATAGGGACTTCAGTTCATACAGCCTGCAGAGACCAGTCGTAACAGGTGTCTAGCAGTGGTAACTCTCTTATTATTGTTGCAATGAGAACTTTCTGTAGTGGGCCTGTGGGTTATTTCTTTTTGAAAAGAGGATGGTTACCCAGCTCTTTTAGGTTCAGTAGCATAACGGAAGATTTCATTTCTTGCTATGTGTTTTAGTCTTGTGATAGAGTACCACCATGTCTTTCTTCCAGGTGGGATGTGTGACACAGGTAAAGATAGATTTTGGAACAGAGTTCTAATATCAAGCCCCATGCTGCTGCTCTTACCTTGGGCAGGTCAAATAGTTTTCTGAGCATCAGCTTTCCTATCTGTAAAACAGAAGCCAGTTATACTTTATCCATAAGATGTTTTATAAACCATAGAAAATGCCTAATGCAAGGATTGGACGTTTTCAGTAAATTTGTTGGTAAGTGCTTGGGTAATGACATGAACTCTCAAATTATGCCTAGGTTAAAATTAAAAAGATCCACAGCCCTAGGGTGAAGTGGATAATTCCTAGGATGAAGTGGATAAATGGATAATTGAAGGGTGGTTGAGATCAGGAACTGAAAGCTAGTGACCCAAGGACGGAATTGTCTCCACAGAAGTGTTTTCATCAACAACAAAAGCCTCTTTCTTGCTAGGTCTCTCTCTCAGTCCAGTTTTTGTACTCATTTGATTGTATTTAGAAGAGCAGGAGCCTACTGGCTTCACATTCCTTGTCAGTCCCTATTATCTGATGCCAGCTTGGTGATCACATGTAGCTGAACATGGGAATCAAGGAATGAAGTGAATTCTTACTCTCTGCCACTGAATTTGTTCACACTGTGGAGAGAGCAGAGTGAGTGCTGTGCCTACCACGTGGGTAAATGGGCTTTTGTAATGAATGAAGCTCTGTGCTTTGAGGCTAATTCAGACTTACTCAAATAGATTTGATTGTTGTTACTCCCTTCATGAAGTCTACATAATTGACAGCTGGGAACCTGCTTGAATGTGGGGGGTGTGGATGAGCCCATCTGGAGGTCACTGATGCTGGAGTTAAAGTGGACCCCAGGACAGCATCTGGGAATGAAGCTCAGACATCACACAAATCCTTAATCTAAAGGCACTTTTTGGATACATAAATCTTGTAGATGTCAAAAAAATGCAGATTCTGCGAAAGAGAATTCACAACTGGTAGGTTTGGTTGGAATATACAAACAAAAGTTCTCAAATATGGAAGACTCTGAAATCTTGTTGTAGCATAAGGATTTTTACAAAGTTTCGTGATGATTGTCACAGGAGCTGTCAGTAGGCTCATGATACAACTTCTTTTGCATATAACTTTTTCTCAGTCCTCCCCATTTTTATCCCCTGCCAAACATAAAAGGTGACCAGAACGGCTCTTAGATATATTGATGGAACGCTCAAAGAGTCTTATTATCCAGAAAAACATGGAAAATGGATTCTCAGTATCAATTTTCTACAGATTAATACTTTTGTGTTTAATGTTTAAGAAAAGGTACAGAAAGAGTCCAACACTGTAACGTAGTGGGTTAAGCTACTTCCTACAATGCTGGCATCCCCTGTGGGCACTGGTTCCGGTCCTGGCTGTTCCGTTTCCGATCCAGTCTTTGATGCCTACGAAAGCAGCAGAATATGACTTAAGTGTTTGAGCCCCTGCTTCCACATGGAGACCCAGATTAAGCTCCTGACTTTTGGTGTAGTCCAGTGCTCGCATGCACTCTTTCTTTCTGTCTCTCTGTTACTTTGCATTGCAAACACTTAAACGTTTAAAAAAGCTGACAAAAGTGAAATTTCTAAGAAGCAAAATTTAAAAAGTGACTTTAAAAATCTGAACTTAAGCTCTGCGTGGTTTATCTCAGTGATTAAAAATGCATGAAAGAGGGCCCAGCATGGTAGCCTAGTGGCTAAATCCTTACCTGCTGGGATCTCATATGGGTTGCCGGTTCATATCTGGCTGCTCCATTTTTCTTTCAGCTTCCTGTTTGTGGCTTGGAAAAACAGTAGAGGACAGCCCAAAGCCATGGGACCCTGCACCTGTGTGGGAAACCCAGTAGAAGCTCCTGACTTTGGATTGGCTCAGTTCCGGCTGTTGTAGCCTTTATGGAGTGAACTAGCAGATGGAAGCTTTTGCTTTCTGTCTCTCCTTCTCTTTGTGACTCTGACTTTCCAATAAAAATAAATCTTTAAAAGAAATGCATGAAAGACACTTGAAAGTATTCTGTTCTTCAGATAATTAAATATACAGTTTATATATGATACCAATTTTAATTGTGCTAATATGCTTAGCTATTTCACTATTTATGAGTATAATTTTGTTGTAAATGAACATCTAAAATAGTTCTTTTAAAAATGCATGTGAAATCTAATTTATTCTTCTGATCCTAAATATGAGAAAGCCATTTGTTTCTCCATTCAAAATATTCCCATGATTTGGGGACTGTTGTGCTAAATCTTAGTTCTCTGAGTCAAAATGATGGGTTAGTTGTTCTTTCTGGGAGCTCAGTATGGAATTATGCTCAAAGGAGATAGTTTTCCTCAACAGCAGTCCTGCTGACATGGGAATGCTCATGCCACGAGGACTGAGTGTATCACCCCAAGGAAAGGTTCAACCAAGTACAGGCTTTGAGAAAAAGGGGTAATGTTTCCTGAAACTTTGGCAAGAACCCACTTCATAGTAATAATTCTACAAAATTGGATCAGTAAACATTTTCTATAGAAGTCCACAGAGCAAGTATTTTGAGTTATATGAGCAATTTAGCCTCCGTTGCAATTACTGTACTCTGTTTTTGCACCACAGTAGCAGTCATAGAAAATATATAAGTGAACATGCGTTGAGATAATAGGTAGCTGGCTGGCTTTTCTTTGAGACTACCTTGAGAACCCCTATTCTAAGGGATGTAGGGATGACTAAAACAAACTTGATTCTTACCTGCAGCATCCATTCTAACAGTGGGGAGGGGTAGTGAAGCAAGCGATAATAAATACATAAATAAGCAAACTATTGCACCACAAGTTTCCTGAGGGGAATTGAAAGGGACTGAAATGAAGGATGGCTGCTTTAATGTAGTTGGGGAAACGGTATTTAGGAAGAGATCATAATGACAGGGCAGTGTTAGTTTGGCACTAATCTAGGGCAAAATGTTTTGGTAATGAAGAGTTTCCAAGTTGAGACAAACTTGGGATATTACAGAAAATGTATATAGATATGTTTATATGTACACATGTGCATGCATATCCATTATATATGTGTGTGTGTGCATTCCACTATTTCAGAGAAAAGAAGAGCATATCATTTCTTGCACAACTAGCTCCAACCAATGTATATGCATAATGATGTTCACCTTGGATTTTATGTTCCTACATGGGAAGAGATTTTTATTTGGTAACTCAGAACTGATGTATAGGAGGCCATCTGTAAATGTTTGTGAACCAAGTAACCTAAATTTCTAGCAGCAGGTCAGTAGGTGCATAAATTACATCAATCTGATGCCCCTTTCTAAAGTCGCTAACTCTATCCTCTTACTTTGGAATGTTTTTGTTTCTAGTAACAGAATCGTATCATAGCTTCTAGAAGCGTACAGTTCTTTTTTTCCTATAACGAAGTCCATGGGTGGGTGGCCACATTAATTATTTCCAGGACTTATGGATCTTCTGGCTTGATAGCACTGACACACTTAGGCCTTTTTTAGTGGATACAAATGACCTAATTATCATTTTATACGTAGTATAACTGAGTTCAAGAGAAGAAGAGGGAGAAGGGTAGAATGAGCAGGGTCCATGCCTTCCTTCATTCAGTGAGTTTCCTTTAGGGTACATCACCAGAAGGTCATCATTGACCCCATCCCTGCTGCAAGGAAGGCTGACAAAGTAGGTGTGCCACAATTGCTTTAGATCATTATGGGTACATCGCTAAGATCCAATGAAACTGACTTTCTCCTGGTGAAGTGAAGGGAAATGGAAGTCAGTTAGGCCAGTGTGAAGATCACATATCATTGTGAACACAGTAATGTAAAGGAAGTGAGACCAACAAAGAATTGTACCCACGTTGCACGATATTCTTTACAGAATGAGAAGAAATAATCCTAAAATTCATACAGAACCATAAGAGATCTAGAATATTCAGAATGATCTTAAAGAAAAGTAAAACAGATTGTGGGCAACACAGTAAGTGACATTAAAGAATACTACAAAGCAAACAAAGGAAGTTTTAAATGCATGACACTGCCTTGAACACTAACAGACGAGTTCCCGGGTTAGAAAGAGAACCAGGAATGAACCCTGCACATACAGCTGTATATTTTTTTAGACAAAGGTGCTAAAAACAAATACTGGAGAAAGAATCGTCTTCTAAAAATGGGGCTGGTAAAACTGGATATGCATATGGAGGAGAATGAAATTAGATCTTTACCTCTCACCATACACAAAAATAAGCTCAAGATGCATTGAAGGTAGGTATATAAAACCCAAAACTGTGGAGCTGCTAGAATAAAATGTATGGAAAACACTTGAAGATAACGGTGCAGACTTTTTTTCTCTTTTTTTTATTATTGTTAATAACATTGTATTATGTGGTACAGTGTTATAGGCACTGGGATTCCCCCCACCCCTCCCACAACCCTCTCCCCATGAAACTTTTTTTTTTTTCAGTTAAAACCTTTAAGTGCAGGCAGCAAAAGCAAGCAAAACTATTCAAATGGGATTACATAAAATTCAGAAATTTATTTTTTCAAAGATTTGTTTTTATTTTTACTGGAAAATTAGGTACAGAGAGGAGGAGAGAGGAAGATCTGTCTGCTGATTCACTCCCCAAGTGGCCGTAAAGGCCGGAGCTGCTCCAATCCAAAGCCAGAAGCCAGAAGCTTCTTCCAGGTCTCCCATGCAGGTGCAGGGTCCCAAGGCTTTGGGCTGTCCTCCACTGCTTTCCCAGACTACAGGCAGGGAGCTGGGTGGGAAGTGGGGCCACCAGGGCACAAACCATCACCCATTTGGGATCTTGGTGTGCAAGATGAGGACTTCAGCCATTAGGCTACAACGCTGGGTCCCCAAATTCGGAAATTTCTATACAGCAACGAAACAGTAGAGTGAACCTCTTAAAAAAAAAAAAAAAGGCCTGTTTCCTCATATCCGCTGTTGTGTCTGGGAACTTGGCTGTACAATGGTGAGCAGCTTGGACCCAATTTTAATTACATCAGTATCTGTTCCACCATCCTTATTGCAATAGCCAAGATATTTAATCCATCAAAGTGTTCAGATAAAATAAAAAGATAAAATAAAATACATATGATATGAACAAATAGGAGAAATAAGCTCCAAGCCACCAAACATAAGGTAATGTCAAAAGAGGTTAAATGTTGGTTATGATACTTTGTTCACTATAAATTGCACTCATATATTAAAATATCACACTTAGCTTGTAAATATCCGCAATTGTTTTTAATGAAAAGTAAAAATTAAAAAATGAACAGAATAAGACTTAAAGTATCATATATTTTTGAAATGAGTGTAAACAAAAAGTGCCAAATATAAACAAAACAATGGCACCAATGTCTCATATTTGTAAAGTGAGGGACTCTGTGATTCTGATCCCTGTCATTTCTTCCAGTCCCCAAACCCAAGACTCTACTTTGAATTTATTTCTGATTAAGTGTTTAGTGTGACAAAAGGAAATTGAGTTCAAAATCAACCTGGCTACAAACACTCAGGTAATTAAGTAATATTCATTATCTTGGCAAGACCTTTTTAGTTATCTATATTTTGCATTCATTATGGTAATAATAACAAAGTCAGTGAACTCAACACCTTTCCATTAAGTGCTTTCCAATGTTTTATTCAAACGCACAATGGTTCTAAGAGGGTGATATGTAATGTGCTCTTTGCACAATGAAGCTTATCATTTGATTAAATCACATAATTTTGGAGTTAGAGGTGAAAACTAGGTATGAAAACATAAGCTGATAATTTAATATCTGCTGCTATGAAACCTTTTGTGATGTATAGTTATTAAGTTTCTCATAATGGTGTTCTCATAAGGGCTTGGTGGCTGGCATGTTTCCTATTAACCCTAGGCGTCAAATGTCAGTGGTCTTTAATTTTCTTACATGTGTGGGTTTATGTCACATATATTGCTTAAGAAGTTGAGCACTAAAATTTAATTTTGTGTTTAAATTTCTATGCATTTTTTGGACAAATGAGTAGAATGGCATATCTGTTCATTATGACAGTCACAATGCAGATAGTTTGAGTACCAAGAATTCCTTTTCTTTTGCTGTCAAAACTCCTTCGCGCAGGCTCAGCCTCGGCAAAGATGGAGATGGGTTCTGTGCTTGTACTTTGCTTGTCTGGAAAGTCACATACACATTGAATATATCTTCTCAGAATGGTTGGAACCAAAAGTGATTTGGATGTTGGTTTTTTTTCTTTTATTTTTGATACATATACGTAATGAGGGTTTGAATATAAAAATCATGTCTAAACACAATACTAATTTATGTTTCCTATATGCCTAGGCTAAGGTAATTTCATACAGTATTTTTCATAATTTTTTGCATGGTTTCATGCCATAGAATGTTCTACATGGGTGATCAGGTTGGTGTTCAAAAAGTTTTGAATTTTCAAGCACTTTGGATTTTGGATTATTGGAGTACAAATCCTTAACCTGCAAGAAAGTAATATTATATATAGTCTTTCTGAGTATGACTTCCTTTATCAAAAATACATTTGAAATTCATCCATGTTGATTCTCAGCTCTGATCTGTCAGCTATATACTCTTCAATAAACTTGGCTAAAATGCCTACTGCTACTTTCTATCTCACATCTGACATTTTTTCTCGGGTGAAGACAGGGACTGTTGAAGAGGCCACCTCTGCTAACATTTTGACAGAGTCAGCCAGGAGAAAATGAGAGCAGCAAACACAAACCATCCACCTGCAGCAGGACTTCTAGCTTAAGCTGTTGGATGATATGAGCAGCCCTCTGGACTATGAAGAGCAATCTTCCCAAGCCAGCTCCCAGTAGCAACGGACCCTCAACAAGGGAATGCCCGTAGCCAGCTTTGCACCTCTATGCTAGCTTGAAAACACTATAAACAGATCTTTGCTCATTCTATTCCCTAAAAATTATGAGCTGCTTCTCTTGAGGGAAAATGGGCCTGCTAGGAAGCAAGGTAAACACTACTCTGAGTGAAAGAGGTTGCAAAATAAAAATGAGACTCTTTGTGTGGTTGAATGGGGGAAGAAATATAAGAGCATTCCTTGGAAACATATTAGCATTTGTACGCTGGGAGTCTTTCCCATGTTCCATAACCCTGTTATGTGGTTGCCTCTTTTGGGTGGCAGTTCTGGGGAATCTTCCTGGTCCTGGTCCAAGGGGCCTATGAGGTCCAATAAGGTCTTTGGAGGGATGTCACAAAGTCTATGAACAGCAGCCTCTCCAGTTAGCAATATCCCAGAAGAGGCAGAGAGAAGTAGAAACTGTGGCCCTATAGCTGTGTTTATTAAAACTCTTAAGCAAGTTCAGCTCTCAGTTTTTTCCTGAAGTGCCCATCTGGTGTGTCAGGTGTAATTTGTCCCCCAAATATCTCTTGCAGGTTTGCTGTTTTAAAAAAAAAAAACTGCTTTGAGTGAACTAACAGTTCATTCTTTTTTATTGCTAGATAAATTCTATTGTATGACTGCATAAAGCTTTCACAGTTGAAAGATATCTTGATTATTTCCAGCATTTGAATAAGATACAAAGCGGTTTCTCATCATATGTCGATATTGATTGTCTTTTTACAATGTTTATTTGCTCTTCATGTATCTTTTTGGTATGTGTCTGTTCACACTGTAAGTTCAGTTTTAAATTGTTTATCATTGGTTTTTAAGTATTTTTTAATGGGTTTGGTGTACCAGTCCATTGCCAGATACATGACTTAGAAATATTTTTTTCTAGTTTGGGATTTGTAACACAAACCACAGTGTTTTTCATAGATCGAAAATTTTATTTTGATAAAGTTCAATGTGTCAGTGTTTTTCCCACATTTTTGGTGTCATGTATATGGATTCTTTATATTTTATTGTCATGTCTATGATTTTTTAATGTTTGTATCTGTTTTAATTATTTGATGTAAGCTGTATGTTGTTGCTCAGTTATCTTGTACACATGAAATCTCACACGTTTTTGCAGCATCATTATTTTTGCACATTGTTACAGCATCATTCTTGAAAAACGGTTCTTTCTCCGGGAAATTATGTTTGCAATTTTGCTAAATTGCATTGTCTATTTATGCGTAGGTCTATTTTTAGACTCCTTATTCTGTTCCTTTCTCTGTGTGGCTGTCCTTTCACCAGTTCTTCACTGTCTTCATTCCTGTTGCTTTATCTTGAAATCAGTCAATGCAAGTTTTATAACTTTGTTCTTTCTTAGTATTAGTTTGGTTGTTTTCTTTCTCATACAAATTTTAGAATAGGTCAATATCTAAAAAAAGTTGTCAGAGTTTTGAATAATATTGTATTGCTTTTGTATACCGGGTTGAAGATAGTCAATATCCTTACAATATTGACTTTTCTAATTCATGAATGTAATGTGTATCTTCATTTGTTGAAAGCGTCTTTGATTTTTTTTTATTGAGTTTTTTTATCACATCCTATTAGATTGAGTTATCTATACCACATATTTTTAGGGATCTGTTAAATGGCACTTTTTCTAAATTTTATTTCCAATTTTGTGCATTTCTGATAAATATATAGAAGTACAATTCATTTTTGTATGTTGACCTTGAATCCTGGTAACTAAGTCTAGTATTTTAGGGAGTTATTTTGTAGATTCTTTTGATATTCATTTAATCTACAAAGATTTTTAAAATTTTTTCTTTCTAATTTAAATGCCTGTTTTCCCACTTCTTACTTTCTGACACTGGTTAGTTCTTTTAAGATAATCAAATAGACGCATTAGAAGCACATGTCCTTGCTTTATTTCTGATTTATGTGGCAGCAATCTTCTGCCATTACATTTGCTATTATCTGTGATATTTGTAGTAGACAACACTGAAATGATTAAAATAGTGAAATGCTTGCATATGTACCATGCAAGAATGAATATGAATGTTTATCAGTTACTCTTTCTATCCATTGAGTTGATGTTTCTATAGGCTTTAGTGTGTTGAATTAAATAAATTAGATTTTGAAGATTGAAGCAACCTTAAATTTCTGAGCAAACTCAATTTGCTCATTATGCAATATGTGTCTTATGTATTGCTTGACTTGATTTGTTGATGTTTAACTGTTACATGGATTTTAAATTCATATTATATTTTCTTTCTTTGTAATACCTTTGGGTTTGTATTAAGGCAGTGATGACCACTTAAAAATGATTTTGGATACCTCATTTTTTTACTTTATGGAAGTGATTACATGGATTTGCTATGTTTTCTTAACTCTGTGGTGGAATTGACTGATGAAACCCTCTGGACAGGAAGCTTTTATTTTTATGTTATGAACTACAGGCTTAATTTCTTCAGTGGCTTTAGAACACTTTGGTTATCTAATATTTTCTTGAATGGATTTTTGCTTTTAAAGGAATTTGGACCTTTTCATTTGTGTTGGTGAATTTGTGAGTTTGATTTTGTTTGTAGAAATTCATTGTCATAATCTAAATATCTGTGTCGATTGCAGTGATGTTTTGCTTTCATTCTTGATAGACTCCTAAATAAACTCTTAGTAAATCATATCTTCATTCTGTTTTCTAGGTCAGTATTTCCAGATTATATATTTTATGCACCATTTCATGAAATCAGTTTTCCTTTGTTGATTTTTTGGGGGGGCAAGATTATTTACTTAAAAGAATGATAGGGGTAGGAAGGAAATGAGGGAGAGGGTGAGGCAGAGAGCGGTTCCCTGCCCTGGTGACTCCTCCAATGCTCACAAGAAGCAAGTCAAAGCCAAACCATGGCAGGAACCGGGAGCTTGCTCTCGCTCTCCCATGTGGTTAGATGGGACCACAAATCCTTTTCATCTTCAGAGTTTTCTTTACTGTTTTCCTATTACGGTTTCATTTTCTTATGAATGTAAGATGTTTTCAGAATGTAGCAGAAGAAAAAAGAGCCCATTACATCTACACAAGCGTCTAGTATTGCTGTTTCCTTCATTTCCAAAGTTCCAAGTCTCCCTCTATTCTCTTTTCAATATGAAGAATTTCCTTTTGCATTTGTTTTACATTTCTGGCTCCTCATACGAAATGTCATAAACTTTCCCTTATCAGAAAATTTATTTATTGTGTCTTTATTGGGAAGGATAATTTACCTAGATACAGCATTCTAAATTGACACATGTTTTCTTTCAGCATTTCCAAGATATTCTAGTGCATTCTGTATTTGCAAGTTTATTTTTTAAATTTTTGCAGATTTAGCTATTGGAAAGGGAGATAGTAACAAACAGAACTTTCTTCTGCTGGTTCACTTTGTTAGATGCTTGCTGTGGCCCAGCCCAGGCTGAGTCAGTGTCTGCGGCTTTCAAAGTTTCTGATGAGAAATCCTTATTCATTTGGAATACTTTTCTCCTTTTATGTGAGATATTATTTTTTTGTGCCTGTTATCAAAGATTTTCTTGAGTGTCAGTTGCTTAAAATGTTGAAGTTAGGCATATGAGGGGTTGACAGTGGAACAACCTTGGAGTCAATGCCTTCTGCCAAATGCTTTCTCCCTGGCCAAACTTCAGTCTCTGAGCTTCCTTATGGGAAGCCCGTCTCTGCATTTCCTTCTAACATTCAGTTTTCTGTTTCTGCGTTTCCTTCTAAAATTCAGTTTTAACAAAAAAAAGCGTGCTAAGATCCCCATCCTCAATATCCATCAAGTTCCTTATCTTCTACCACCTGCTGGGTGATGATTGGTCTTGCTGGCCAGTCTTTAACAAAATTCCTGATGGTCTGTTTTCACCAGAAGCGCCTGATCTCTGACATTTTTTTCTGGGTAATTTTTGAAACCATGGCCTTCCACCTTGCTTCTTGGGGCTCAGTTTCCACCTGCCCATGCTTTTTTTTAAAAAAAAAAAAAACAAGTCCAATTTCTTTCAGTGCACAGACCCATTCCTGGGTGGGTCTATCTACATATCATGGTGGTTGTATTAATAGGCAGCCTCGCCAAGCTTTGAGGAGTGAACTTGAACATTTCTTCTTTAATATCTTTGAAGTTTTTCCCTTAATTGCCTATTTTGTGTCACTAATTCCACGCTGCATTTTTTTTTCCAAAATAATTCAGCCCTCCTATTTTTTCTCCTACCATAATGTTAAAGTCCTCCTGCCCTGTTTGACTCAGTTCCCTCAGAGCTGGGGCTACCCTCAGTGTGAGGAGACTAAAGGAAAGATACAGGACATTGAACTGTAATCTTTTTTCTTATTTCTTCTGCCTGAAAGATGACTTATCTGGCAAGGTTTCCTGTGCCCACGTAACCACAGACACTGTGAGGACAAATGAATGCTAGGAGAGAAACAGAGAGAGAAACCAATGAAACCAAGGACTTTTCACAACATTTTGCTGTACAGAGCAGTTTTTTTCTCAGCCCTCCAGCCAGAGAAATGCTGTTTCCTCTAAGGTTTTGGCAGTTGGAGCCAGCATGCAGTTTCCACAACGTGTTGCCCTGGGTCAGACAAGGGAAGACAGGAAGAGCAAAACAAGCAACTTGACACCGTACTGGTTGTTCTTGAAGCTTTTTGATATTGTTTACTTTTCAAAAGTCTCAGGTACTTACTTCTGTATTCAGTCTAGGCTTTGCCGGGGGTAAGCAGTGGAGAGAGGGTGTGTGGCGACTTTTTCCTTCTTGACAGGCACTGCTACTCTTCCAGGGAGCTTAAAGGCGAGTGGATGAATTCCTAGTGGGTTATGGAAGCTGTGGCTGCATATTTTAGAGTTATTTGTGAAGTACATGAATTGACACTGTCAAATATATCTTTGGGGACAAGTTACTTGAATCAAGTTTGTCCTGGGAAATCCAAGAGCTGCATTTATTAAATTTGTTGATCTTAAAACTGAAGTGGCTCTTCTCTATACTTTGATGGCACTGTGACTTATTTTTTTTCTCAGATCTTATTGTACCGTTTATACAACAAGAAAGCTGTTTCCTTATTGCTCTCTCATACTGAACCATTCAGTTTTTTAGAAAAAGAGCTAAATCTGATTCTCCTGTACATTGTTAGCCACTAGGAATAATGTCCGATGAATGAAAAGCACTGAATAATACTGGGTGACTGGGTGGGGGCAATAAATTAAGGAGGGTTCATACCATCTTGTCCAAGTGGAGGGTTGCTACATAGAAAGGAAACTGTTATTCAAGCATACAATATTTAATCAGATGTTGTAAAGTCATTCTATGCTTTGAGATTTAAATTTTGATTTAGGTCAAATACTTTCCTCTGCCCTTTAAAAAAAAAAAACAGGCTACCAAGGATGTGCTATTCAGTCACTTTTCACATTGAATTTTTGCCACAAGTACCACTAGGCTGGGATTTTTTTATTCTGCTGTACAGTGGGGCAAATGTGAGGCAGCCTCTTTCCTTTATTCCATTCCCACAGGTAAGATACTGTTTTGCGTGTATGTGTGAGGGAGCAAACACGTACAAGTGTTATCTGTGTGTTCAGACGGTCAAAATATCCACAATGATGAAGGATTATCACTTTGCAGACAAAAACTTAAAACTCTATTAGATGGATTTTAGAATCTTCATAAGGCAAGACCCCTGTGTAGCTGAACCAATCTTAAACAACAAAAACAAAGCTGGAGGCATCATGATACCAGACTTCAAGATGTACTACATGGAAATTGGGATCAAAACAGCCTGGTACTGGCACAAAAACACGCAGATCCATCGAACAGAATAGAAACCCAGACATTAATACACATATCTATGGAGGACTAATTTTTGATCAGCTAACTGAAATTAATCCGTGGAGAAAGGCCGATCTTTTTGGCAAATGGTACTGGGAAAGTTGGATCGGTGTGTGCATAAGCATGACACAAGATCCCTACTTTATACATTCACAGAAATCAACTCAAATGGATCAAGAATTTAAATGTATAACTGATGCCATTAAATGACTAGCAGAAAACACCAAGGAAACTCTGCAAGACATAGGTGTAGACAAAGGGTTTTTGGAGAAAGCCCCAGAAGCACAGACAGTTAATGCAAAAATAAACCAATGGAATTGCATCAAGCTAAGAAACCCCTACAGTGCAAAGGAAATCCTCAAGGAAGTAAAAAAACCAGCAGAATGGGAGAAAATCTTTGCATATTATGCAACTGGTAAAAGATTAATATCCAGAATGTAAAAATAGCTCAAGAACACACAAGAACAAAACAATTTTCAAAGGATGAAATATAAATGGCCATCAAATATGTGAAAAAATTCTCAGAATTTCTAGCCATCAGGAAAAGGCAAAGAAAAAACAAGATGAGATTTAACCTCATTCTAGAGATTTTGAAGATAAAAAAAGGAGGATACTAAATGTATTCACATTGTACTTCTTTGTTGTAAGATGATGACCGAGTCTTTGCCAGACTTGATGAAAATTCAGGATATAACTAAAAGCCAGTAGCATATAAGATCCTATCTTCTTACAATCTGTTAATTTCTCCCAAACTCTAATCCCATGGCCAAATCACGTTTAGTGGTAATTCTGATTTTTGAGCTGAAATTAAATCTGATGAAGTAACTTAGAAATTAAAATTGAAAAACCTGTGTATAGGAGTGTTTGAAGTACCAACAAATTGTGAAATAGATTCTTACTGCGTGAGACAGCACTAAACCTTGTAAGCAATAGGACTTCATAGAAAGTGCCCTTTATGCTAGGCATGTGTTTGCAAGCAATGAATCTCAACTGAACTTGAACTATGGTTATGCAACAAGGTGGAGGAATCCACCATGGGGGGAGGGGTATGGGAGGGGTAGGGGGAATCCCCAGCACCTATAAAACTGTACTACATAATACAATGTAAGCAACAATAAATAAAAAAAAAAAAAGAAAGTGCCTAAGATGTCTTATGGAAATAGAACTTAACTTCATAACTTTGTAAATGAACTTAATTACAAAGGGAAAAATTTCTGGAGAATTGCTTGTTTTGATGAGCCAGTAAGAGGCATGCAAATGGGGCCAAAGTCCCTGACATCATTAAGCAAATCTGTTGGAAGTTTAAAGATTATTTTTCAAATTCATTTCCAGTGATAAATACCCATGCAGAGGTCTTGGGTTTGAAAGGTTAGGTTGTGCCATCTTGCACTCAGGAAAACAATTTTGTTAAAATATTTAAATGCTGTTTTACTAAAAATGTGAAAGGAAGCTTAAACAATGTGACATCAATCACCTGCTATGACATTTTTCCAATTCAATAATTGGTTTGCTTATTTTAAATACTCCTCCAACTCCACATGAATACAATACTTTGTAATTGTGATTTTAGGCATTGGATTTAGTGCTTTACCTACCATTACGGTATGTTGTACAGTATTCATCATTATCTCTTTAAATGACTGGTGTACAAAATTTTGTTCAGTATTGCTTTATTTCATTAACTTCATGCACCGCAATTTACATGGACGTTTAACGTGATTTTCAAATATTAACTCTGACAAATATTAGTGCACTTTCTTCATGGATATAGGTTTTTGTTGTTTTCTGTATTATTTCATAAGAGGGCAGTTCCTAGTAGAATTTTAGAATAAATTTATGCCAGTTACAATGTGATCAGCACATAAGAGTATAGCAAGGTTAATACAATATTGTAGATTCTTAGGGTGAGTACTTAAAACTTTTGAATGGTAGTTACAAATTTGTGTCTCAAGGTTGACTTAAGTGTTAAGATTGTGTATTCTTCAAAATGTTGACCGTTTTTCAGTTTCCTGGAATCCTTTTCATAAATTTGAAATTCCATATTTTCTGGATACTTGGTGAAAACTCTGACATTAAACAAGTCTGGACATTTTACATGTGGACTTAATGATGTGATGAAAGTGTGCCACCTCTTCTCTCCAGACAGATTTACGGAGAGACGAGACAACAGAGAGAGTGACACAGTGAACTAGTGGTAGCTAAATGGCCGTGATGGCTGGAGCTGAGCTGATTCACAACCAGCAGCCAGGAGCCTCCTCCAAGTCTCACATGTAGTTGCAAAGTCCCCAAACCTTGGGCCACCCTCTGCTGCTTTCCTAGGTCATAACAGAAGGGAGCTGGAAGGGAAGTGGGGCAGCTGGGAACAGAACTGGTGACCATATGGGATGCCATTGCTGTGGGTAGGATTAGCTCGTGATGCAACTGCAGCAGTCCCCGGAGTTATCGCGTTAAAACACTTTGGCAGTGTTCTCCAATGACTTTTTGTCTTCTATTTCATTTCTTTTCTCTTTTTTTTTAAGATTTATTTATTTTTATTGAAAGGTGGATATACAGAGAGGAAGAGAGACAGGGAGGAAGATCTTCCATCTGATGATTCATTCCCTGAGTGACTGCAACGGCTAGAGCTGAGCCAATGCAAAGCCAGGAGCCAGGAGCTCTTCTGGGTCTCTCACGTGGGTGCAGGGCCTTGAGACATCCTGGGCTGCTTTCCCAGGCCACAAGCAGGGAGCTGAATGGCAAGTGGAGAGGCCAAGATTAGAACCAGCGCCCATATGGGTTCCCAGGCATGCGAGGTGAGGACTTTAACCACTCACCATCGCGCCGGGTCCTATTTCATTTTTTTCTGCTCTTAGTTTACTCTTTCCTAATCTTATGCTTCACTCAATTTCAGCTTTTTTTGTTTTGTTTTATTTTCTAGGATAATCTTATTTTAAAGCTAAAATTTGAAGGGAATGCATAGGTTGTTTTTCATCCAATAATTTTATTATGTTTTCTTATGAACATTTCCATTGCAGTTTGTTTTTCAACTTTTCAGTTATTTTTAAAGTGCTTTCGAATTCGTAAAGGTAGAAAGAGTTTTAAATTTTTGTTGTTGATTTTCAAGTGTTGTGGGGTGAGAGCATAATTTGTATGATACTAGTGCTTTAAACATCTTGGTATTTTCTTTATAATCAGTATTTGCAAATGCTAATGTTAGCAAATACACCTAATTACACGGATTACTTAGTGAAATACTACAAGATTGCCTTTTATATTCTTTTAATGTGAGAAAAACAATTTGGAATTTAATTATTCCAGCTAACCAAGGGCACAGGAAAACAACAGGTCAGCATTAACCCTTGAAATCTTGTTTCTTCAAGGACAGTGACACGGAATTGGAAGTTACATCCTGTCTTCCCAGCATTCCAGAGCCCCCATATGTTCTCTGGATACTTCTAAAAGAGAGGTGATTTCCAAAAAAATTTATTTAGAAAGCTTTGGTCCTATCAAATCAACTTTCCTCCACAGTTTGCAGTTTTTCAAAGTTAAGGGCAAAGGCTAGCTTAGACAGTGTTCAAGAAAATGTTCCCAATTTGGGGTGAAATGAATAGAAGACTGGACAGCCATTATGTAGAAGCAAAGTTTGTCTGTCCTTATTTACATGCTAGCTTGGGAAATGGCCTTTCACGGCGGTGAGAAAAAGGCAGACACTTGTTCATTACCCTTCTATTAAAACTAGATTTATGATTGGCAGAGAAATAACGACTGAACATATACAAGAATTATGAGGCAAGAATTGAGCAGTGTGTTCTGCAGTTTTGCTCCTGCTGTCACTAATAAATCTATAGTGCCCAATTGCTGCTCTTATCCCTGGCAACTGAATGATGATGATTCAGATAGCTCCGCTGCATTAGCAATCTGAATGGGGCAACCAAATGTCCTTTGGCTGCAGATGAGATGGCTGCGGGGCGGGGGTGGGGGGTGGGCTGGGGGTGTCAAAGCAGCAAGTGTGCAATTCGCTTTCACCAAAGCTCCCCTCCTTCTAGTGCCTTCTGAAGGAAACTCCGCTCAGGGCTGCGTTTGTGCAGTCTTCTAGCTGAACTGGGCATTTTGTCATCAATTACCCAAAGATGCTAGTACCAGAAGTTCCTGTGGTCCTTAGCCACAATAATTAAAACGCAACTTCTCAATGATATAAACACTCAGTATGTGAGAGAGCTTCAAAAAATCCTAAAAAAAAAAAAAAAAAAAAAAAGAGAAAAGAAGTTTGAAAATCATTTGATTTTGTTGTTTTTTTAAAAGATGATCACGCATAACTTCTTCATAATATGTATTTTTTTCATGAGTTTTTTGGAAGAACTATCACAAGCATGGATAACAAACATTTTAGGCACTAGAACAAACTTATCTTTTAATTCTATTCCATAAATCTTTTGAAGTTCTCTTGTATAATTAAATTCTTATCTTGCATCACATGCTAAAATATGAAACTGTCAATATTTCTCTGATTTCTGGACTGGTAGAAAGTCTGTAGGACAAATGTAGGCAGTTTAGAATTTTTTGATTTCAAAAAGCATAGCTCTTGCAATGATAACCTGAGACTCAATTCTAGCAGTAACTGTAATTTTTAAGTTTGAACAGATTGTATATATATTTTTTCTTACTGCACAGTTTTGCAATCTTTCAAACAGGAATGAATCAGAGCCCATTTCCTAAGATTATTTAGAAAGTAAAATAAAATAACCATTGGAAGTGCTTTCCTCCGAATCTGGCAGGAAGTAATTGAACAGTAATACCCCTTAGGCAGCTTTGCATAATATTAATGACTTTCAGATCTACAGTTAGACTTTTGGACTTCCAATTCAAATGAAAAGATCAGTTGATTTTGTTGCAGTTACAAAAAAAAAAAATCCATGCATGGCTTTTTTTCTGTAAGATGTAAGGTTTCATAGATACCTTGTACTATATTCAGCATATTTGCTGTGTGGTCCTGAGTAAATTTAGTGTTTTCTTTGGTAAATCTAGTAAGGCAGTCTTGTTAAGCAGTCTATACTTGCAGCAAATATTCAAGGTTTTTGTTATTTTGGAAAGCAGAATCAGTCAATGGCCTTAACCCTTGACGTATTTCTTTATTTTTCTTAGCCTGAAAAGTGGATTCCTAGTGAAGGATATTTGGGTGTTAGGAAATAGATAAGCTAGAGAAAGATTTTAGAAATCTAGGTGATTTCTTGTCATTGTGCTAATGTCACATTCTGTTTAGGATACTGGAGATAAACTTTGTATTGTACAAAACTGCTCTGTGTCCATTAGTTCATATATATAAAAACTCACGTGAGTTGTTAAGAAAAAGACTAACATTTGAATGCAATAATATATATATATATGAGACAAATAATATACTAAGGAAATATAAGTAAGAAACATTGAAGAATATTCTAACATCTAACAATGTAAAGCAATAATAATCAGGTTTCAGGTGTTACATTAATGTATCTTACGGATATCTTATGGATATATTTAATATCCGTAAGAACTCAACAAAATAGACACTACTGGTTGGAAATATAACTTGATAAAATTTTGGCAAAGCAATTTATTCAATTTTTGACCCAATAATTGTCTTTCCAAAAACTTATTTTAAGAAAATAATAAATCAAAAGGGTAAGTGAGGCTAATTCTATTTTTTTTTTTAAAAATTCAGTACTAGGTAATTCTACATATGTTGATGCATTTAATGAGTAGGTTTGTTGTTCTCTGCAGTTTATTTTAAAACGGATCATAATTGGGGCTCATTGTGGTGACCTATTGGCTAAAGTCCTTGCCTTGAACGCTCCAGAATCCCATATGGACACCGGTTCTAATCCCAGTCACCCCCACTTCCCATCCAGCTCCCTGCTTGTGGCCTGGGAAAGCAATTGAGGGTGGCCCAAAGCCTTGGGACCCTGTACCAATGTGGGAGACCCGGAAGAAGCTCCTGGCTCCTGAGCTTCTGCCGTTGCAGCCACTTAGAGAGTGAATCATCGGACGGAAGATCTTCCTCTCTGTCTCTCCTCCTCTTTGTATATCTGACTTTCTAATAAAAAATAAATCTTAAAAAATGTATCACAGTTGATGACTAAATGTGGAGAAGAATAGGTGGCTGGAAATACTGCCAACTACATTTAGCCTAATGTTAATTGCTATTAAATATCAATGATGCCTATATTCATACTTACTGAATAATTCTTTCAATTTTTCTACATCTTTAAAAATTTTCAAAATAAACGTTTTTGGATAAAAAATCTAGCAAAAACCCATAAAGCCTTAATTTTTAATAGCAAATGACTGAAAATAACCCAATATATCACTTAAGTAAATTATAGTGCATATAAATTAACAAATTCCTCAGCATTTGCTGAAATCATGTTTTAAATGAGTCTTTAATGAGGCATTTTATTCATCTTTTAGTATTCTACCAAAATTTCAGGGAAGTGTTTGAAAAGAGTGAAATACTGAGAGCAATATGAAGGTCTCAGTATATTCTAAATTTTGAAAAGTACGACTGTACATATTGTCATTAGAAAAATGCTACAGGGATATTTATTAGCATTGCCACTTAATATTTATTATTTGCATGTGATGGGTTATGTGGATTAGTCATTGCATTTTAACAATACTAAAAAATTAAAAATATTTTCAATTCCTAACTGTAGAAGTTATAGTGATTTACTAGACTATCGTGTCTCTGCTTGTTATTGTAGACAGTCATTAAGGCTGTTTATGACTGTTTTTGTCTGTCTTGGGAAAACCTCTGTCAAAACTGAGCATGAAAAGCAGACTACAAGGCTCCTTATACAGCACGAGTCATACTGTGCCCGTTGTACTGCCTTCTGTGCCCCCTTTCTCTATGTCTACACTAGTAATACATTTTGGTAGATTGAAAACTTCTTCCTAACGAGTATGACTTGAGGCAGAAAGAAGCAGTCAACCCCATCCCCTCAATCTCAGCATGTTTTCTTCTAGGTATTGATGTATAAACTTGTGAATGTGCTTTGATTTCATTGCTTTTTAAAATACTGTTATTGTAAATATAAAGAATTAGAGACTGTTATTTGTTCTTAGCAGTTAGAACCAGTCCCTAAACATTTACCCAATGATTATAATCACATTGTCTTTATGCAGAAAATCCTAATTTTCTCTACTTATTGAATATGAGGATATTATCTATCTTAGCATCTCTTTTGCTCTGAGCTGTCCACTTGTGACAAGCCTGTGTGATTCTAGTTTTTGGCCTGAATTGAGACAGTAGAATTTCCTAAGGAATACTGTCAGTCATGTGAAACCATTTGTGTTAACCTGTATCTGGGTTTTTAGCACAAATACATGTGTGCCAGAGATCTCAGAATATAGAGGTGGCTGATCCTGAGAAATTCTAATATAGATGGGAAGTGGAGTGGCCAGGATGTGAATCAGCACTCATATGGGATCCTGGCACTTGCAAAGCAAGGATTTAGCCCTTGAGCCACCATGTGTGGCCCTTGTGATACACTTTCTGACTGCCTGCTTTTGAACTTTGTTCAAGATATTCCATGAGCCTGGAATGTTCCCCATATTGTATTTACTCTTTACAATGAGAAAAACAGCCACAACTTTCCCAATCTTGCAGTAATCACTCTATATGCAGAATGTCTCACCCTTCAACCACATGACATTTTTCTAATTGGAGCTCTCTCTCAGATCTGACTAATTGTGAGAATTTTCTGAACTAGTTAAGGACATGCAAATTCATAGATGCTGGCAAATCTAGTGACTCATAATCTCTCTGGAATGTCAGGTGTGAGACATCTTATAAAATACATTGTTTTTTTTTTCTCATACTGCTCATGTTAGCTTCATGTTTTTTGTGTATTAAGTTTTCCACTGACTATAGGACTGTAATTATCCTTTTATATTGTGTGTTTCAAAAGTAGATATGAGTGTATGATAGATGCTTAATGCATAGAGCTTGAATAAAGATATAATGTAGTTTTCCAGAGAGTTAAAAGTGACTGTTCTTAAAAGTTTATCAATTCATTCCAAATGCCATATGTTCCTGGCCTTGCTTTTTTTCATGTCTTTTGTCATCCTGCCCTTTGGCTTATACTAACAGTTGCCGCACTGGTCTCAGTTTTCCAACATCTTCCAAGAAACAGGATAGCAATTAATCCTATGCCAACATTTTTTATCTCTAGGACAACCCATTTATCAATCATTCAGCTACACTATTTTGGAAGGGGGAAGGGTGAGATTTTCTCTGACACAACCATGAAGCCCAGAGTATGATGTGAAAATCATAATGATAAAATGATCTTCCCCTGCGTATGAAGACAGAAACATATGAAATTACCCTGGGTGATTTGTTCTTATAATTTCTCATGGTGATTTATTCAACTTCAAGTTTCTTCTACAAAGATCAGGCCCAATTACCTGCTGGTACCTCATCTTTCAGCAGGATTATTTAAGAGAACACTTTGGGGGCAGTTTTCTTTTGATGATATTAAGGAGCATTCACCATTTAACAATGGTGAGATGATTGTCATTCGGGGAACGCATCCTAACTGCACAATGGCTTCTGATTAGGATTAAGACTGCAATTGTTGTTGATTAAAGTATGCACAGTGTTTGGTTGCTGGTGCCTCAGATATCCTTAGAAAAAGGTGGCACCTGTAAAAATCAATAATGCATGAATTGAGAAAACTCTGAGATTGCATTTCTGTTATGTCCGTAAGGAGTGGCAGCATCAAACTTTTGCTTCCAAGTTTCTCATTTCATTCATAACAAAAAGTTTGTATGAAGCATCGGTGTGGTGCTTTTTACTATGCCAGCTGCTGTTGAAGATTCTATAAGAAAAACTATAAGGCATTATTCCTCCCCTCAAGTAGTTTATGATTTCAATGTATGTGACAAGACATTTAAATACATACAATTAAAAAGCAATCCCAGTAGATAGGCAGGTTGAAAAATATATTATGAAAATAAAGAATTTGATCAGGTTTAAAAGAAGTACACTATCCTTAAGGAGGATGAGAATGAAGTTTGCTCTTGGTTTTTGTCTAAATGCATAGCGAAGCAAGGAACAGCATCTCTAACAGAGCTGTTTATAAGTCCTTTGCGTAGAGAGATGGAGTGCTAAATATGAAACTTACCTACTTTTTACTTTTTGTACACTGTGGCTAGTAGTAAATTAAGCTTGTGGTTATAGAGTGGATTGAAGGCAAGTCTTTACAAAAAATTAAAGAAAGGAAGGAAGGAGGGGTTTCAAGAGAGGGAGAGGAAGAAGGATACGTGGTCATCTTAAAATTGTACTGGTGAAAGACTTAAAATCTGTTCTGTTTATATTAGCAAGAATTTTTGAGAGTGCTGAACAGATATCGTGAATATTTTTTAAACATACATATTATTTTCATTACCCCTGAAAATGCCAGAATGGAAACAACCTCTCTGAGAGTGGCACCTCATTTCGGATTCTGAAACCGGCTTTACTTACCATTGGGCTGTTAATTGTTTTCATTTTCAATGGCAGCCTTTGAGCCGTTCATTTGTGGGTTTTGCATTCTGGTATTTTCCTGCTGCGTCTTTTTGTGAGTGCGTTTCTCCCTCTGAGATGATCTATTTTGCTCGAGAAAGTATTTTTAAATTGACAGGCTGAAAGATACCAGCACCCAGGAGAGTTTATTAAACCCACTCCAGATGAACGTGGTTCATGCCAATGCCTTTAAAAGAATGAGTGTCTGAAAAGCTGCAGGGCACTGTATTGTTTTAACACTGAAAAATGAGACAGGGAGTTTGAACAGTGTGAAATAGACATTCTGTTCTGGAGTAGAAAGTGTGTATTAGAGAGAAGGAGATAATGCTGGTGAAAGAATGGAGAAGAAAATACAATACGCACAGGGACACGTGTACGTGAGAGTGTTTTCCGGGGACTGTGGGAGTCTGCTCCCCTCTGAAGAGTCAGAATAAGGGAGCTGGATTCTTCTGGATGGAGAAAAGAAGAGCTGCAAAGGGAGATCTTGACCTCTTTTCCTTCTGTAAGGATTAGGGCAACGACGCTTTAAATGAAGCCCAGAATCTCTTGTATTAATTAGATAATGACTTGCTCAAAGGCATAGATGACACAGAAACCTCTTTCAGCCCCTGATTTTCAGTTTCTTCCCCCTGAGAAAGCAGTTTGGGTTTTATTTGAACATTGCTGTGGATTATCCTACACTATCGGTGGAACTGGCCAAATCGCAACGCAGTAGATTGTGTTGAATGTGCATTCCCTGGGATGTTTTCTGGATTGCATTTCCTGGTCCTTCTTTCACTTGTCTATTCTGATTTATGGAACACCTCTACGAGGCAGGAGGCCAGAATACAAAGAGTTGTGAGACATCCCCTCTTGACCTTAAGGAATTGATAGTCTAATGGAGTAAGGAGAAAATTACCGAGTAGGATTTGAGATGGAAACAGAAAGAAGAGACCATTGAGCAGTCTTGCAGGTCACAAATGCTTCCAGAACTGAACTAAGTTTTGGTGCCACTTAAGAATTAACTAGATAAAAATTAGAAATGCCTGAAGTTTATGTATCACAAGACTTCATTTATATAGCTAAGTTCATTTGATACAGAGACATTTGTCATTGTAAATAGCAGCTCACTGTAATATGTCACAAACATTAATTTTATATGTAATTGTAATTATAAACTCAAGAAATAACTCAAAGGACAACCTGTTTTCTAATCCACAGTTTAGCCATATCATATATATTTGAAATAACATTTTTCCTGTAATAGATAAACTTTGGCTAAAATGCTGCATTGCACTATCCTGACCACTTGCAGGTGCCTCGGATAGATTGAATAGTATCTCTGCTTTTGAATCGTGACTATAAGCTAAACAGTTTTTGGAAATTTCTGACTTAAAAAAATTATTTCATTTAATTGACAGAGTGACAGAGAGAGGGATAAACAGAAAAAGAGACAGAGAGATCTTTTATCTGCTTGTTAACTCTGCAAATGGCTGTAATGGCAGGGGTTGGGTAGACTAAGCCCAGGAGATTTGAGCTCCATCTGGTCTCCCACATTGACAGCAGGGGCCCAAGCACTTGAGTCTTCTTTTGCTACTTTCCTAGGTGCATCACGAAGGAACTGAATCTGAAGAGGAACTGTTGGGACTTGAACCAGAGTTCTGACACAGGATGTCAGCACCACAGCTTAAGCCTCTGTGTCACAACACTGGACTCAGTGCTGGCTTCTCAGGCTATGCCACAGTGCTCTCCGTTTCCAGCTTCCCGACTTCTTAGTTTTAAGCCACCTGTTATATAAAATTAAATGATGACTTAAGACCAACTAATCATGCCTAGCCGTCTGCCTTATATAAATTGCTACTTGAAGATCTCTCTTGCTGCCGTGTAATGAATTGCAGAGCTAATTTGCTTGCTCCCTTGGCAAGGCTGATTGTCATTCAAGAGTCACTGTAGTTTGTAGGGGAGTCCGGGGGCTGCATTACTGTTGAGAAAATGTTAGTGAATGTGAAACTTGTGCGAACTACAGGCTGAACCACGTTGGGAAAATGTGAAGTGGCGTTTCTAGCTCTTTATCCTTTACGAAGCTTTTAAGCCCGGAAGGATCTTAGGAAGAATCCAATCCTGCAGCATCTTGTGTCTGTTTTGGAAATAATGCTCAATTGAATTCGGCCGTGGTTCACAAAGATCGGAACTCGGGACTCGTGGCTTAGTTAGCTTGCTTTTCAGATATTCTTTTCCTTCCTCATTGGATGTTTTCGATTCCATTGTTCAGGTGCATTGTGTTTTCTTCATCGTTCAATACACCATTTTGCAATACTATCTTGACAGCATCGCTTGGCTCATGTTGTTTAATTTAGGGGTTGAATCCCAGGAAAATGGGTTTTGATCTGCTTTCTTGGTATCGTCAACTTGGAAAGTATTTTAGACAAAACTAGGTAACTTTTTATTGTGGATAGAAGGGCCTACTGATGTAAGTGGATGTGATTTATAAATAAATACATACATGCAAAGTAGGATTTAAGAATCTATATAATGCTGTTGGTTTCTCTACCTTTTGACTGTGACAATATTAGCACATGACTTAATGTTTTGTATACTTTAAGAGACTTTGTGAGTGAGGAATTTTATATTGTCTATAGCATACCCTGTAAGTATATTGATATGAAATGTATATTCTAGACCTCTCAAACTTTCCTGCCTCTAATAGGTAATTCAATCTAGTCACGTATAATCCCAGCCTAGTCTGGTGAGTGATTCCCTAGGAAGTGTCAGAGATGCTCCTTAGTTCTCATTTTTAATGATCTTTCTTGATGAAGTTGTAGGAACATGTAAATTTTACGAATTTTATCATTTTAATTATGGAAATGACAGAAAATGCATGTATTGCTTTTTTAAAAATCACAAATTAGGTGATACCACAAAGAAGCTGAGACACATGAAACAATACAGGGGTCTTAGTATTCAGAACTTTATAATAAGCCAGAGTTTATTCTGACTGTTCATTTTGAGGCAAATTTCTTTGTGAGTTCTCCCGTGTCCATGTCCATACTAATGTTAACAGATGTCCCCCCTTCCAAAACAGAGAGACAAACTTGGCAGCTCTTCTCAGTTCACAAATTTAATTATGGCTGCAAATGTGATAATGGAACAACCTTTCCAAGTTTTAATTGGATCTACATTTGGCACAAGCAACCTTCGTTTTCTCCACCATATGGGTAATGGCAGTTTAAGGTGTCGTCTTGTGCCCTTGCTGTGAGTTAGTCAGCTCTTGATTATGTGCAGAGAAATTGGGCATTCAGTGGATTTGCCTGGCCTCTTGCAGAACCCAGTCAGCTATTCCTATTCCTGTACCTAGTACATGGCTGGGTTGCCTCTTCACATCGTAACATGATTTAGCTTTGATGTCTGAAAACTCATATTAGTATTTACTTGGCAGAACATCAACTATTAATCTGATGCCAGTTTATCACTCTCTGTCATCAGATACTTCGTTCTAAATTCGCATATTTTTAGATGTGCACTGTGTTTTATGGTTTGCAGATCCTAGAATAACTCAAACGATCCAGATTGTGGTCCTTTGGCTAGGCAGGCCAGATTGAGTGGCTCATCCGAGGTCTTACCAGTAAGGGGTGTAATGTTAGTTGTGACTTGCTTGAGTTAGAGGTCTTGCTTGTATATAATACTTTCCTGCAAAAACAAGTGGGTTATTTTTGATAACTTTCGGTTTTGAGCTACCTGTATTATTTCTTCCCTTTATCTGTACAGATATGAAGAGTCTGAGCTTCAGTTAAAAGCAAGCAAACAAACAAACAAACAGGAAACAAGAACAAACCCAGAGAAATCTCAGCATGCTGCTTATTGGCTTTCTGGAAGTTTTTCTGTTTTCTCCTTCTTAGAGAAGTAGCTATAGCATGATTCTGTCATAATTTCAGAAAGAGGTACATGGCAGCACTGTTGTAGTCCATGGACTAACAGGTAGGTGAGCATGAGGTCAAAATGAAAAAGAAAGCAGAAGATCCAGTTCTAGAGCCAGTACCGGAGGGCATTAAAATGGTCATTATGGTCATGGTATAATTTCAGTCTAAAGAATATATACTGGGTAGTTATTAGGCAGTCCCCAGTCTTGGGAATAAAAAAGATGAGTAAAGTACATTTCTCTTAAGAAAGTTTTTGGTTATTTAGAAGGAATGTCTCAAATAGCCATGGTACCTACTAAGTAGAAAACTCAAGGTAAGTTTGAACTATTTTGGAACCAGAGAAGAAAAAAAAATCAGTGTAGTGATGAATTTCAATCGTGATTGGTTTACTTTGGGCCTCTATAGGAGAAGGGAAGCCTTTCATACTTATGAAATGAAGGAAAATCTCTTGGTCCAGATGCAGACCTAATTCCAAATTAAAGCCGGATGCATGGAGACTCTTAGTTATGCAAGACCACAGCTAAACTTATTTAAAATTGTTTGGGACCATATTGTGAAGGTGTCTTTTTGTTCACTGTGTGTATAGTCGGCATAAAAGCCCAGTGCTGGATAAAGCGAAGAAATAGCCTTAGCACGAACACAGCACAGATCACTGTGGGGTACAAAATGCAAATGACTGAAAGGCTTTTATTTAAGAACACTGTTTGGTCATAACAACTGTCCTGGAAGATTCCAAGTCACGCTGAAATAGCAATGTTCTGAGTTACCAGATGGTTCCAGGGAGAGCTCTGTACAGTGTGATCCGGGTTGCCTTTGGGGATGGAATGATGAAGCCACTTTATGAAATGCCACAAACTGTCTAGGTGTAGGGCAAGGAAGTGGCCTCTCCAATTTGTCAAAAACTCATTTGCAGGTTGTAAGGTCCCCAAGCAGCTGAATGGTTTCTGGAACCTACATTTTATTTCTCATGCCAAAGTAGGAGTATTTACCCAGATGCAAAACATGCAGGATAATGACATTAAAAAAAAAGATTGGAGTGCTTGAAAAATATGGATTTAATTAAGTATTCCTACCATTTGGGGCTGGAGGGATTTTACTGGCTTTACTGTCTTGCCGACATGGTCATAAGATAACTCCCTTTGGCTTTTCTTTTGACCAAGTTGTGTGGGTAACATGGAAATTATCACACACACATATAATAGCCAATTATTACTTGGTAGAAGCTGATTTTCCCGTTTGAAGCACAAATGCTATGTGTGTGTGCGCGCACACATATACACACACGTTGCAGAACACAGCAGAGATAGTGGATTTTACAGTAATTTAGTTTAGAACAACAATCATCTGAGGGTCTAAAATTTGATGGTTATATGATTCAGTTGTGTATTTCCCCGTTGGTAGCTATTATGGTTGTATAGCACACAATATGAAATGATTCGGCAATATTGTATTCTGAAAAATGGAAATGAATCTTAGGACAAAGAAATGAATTTGGAACCCACTCTTGTAACTTACTAAATAGTGAAGATGCTGTATTTCTGTTAAACTTTACTTTTTTGTCAATAATTATCACTAATTCTTGCTTTGCAGAATCATAACTGAAACCTTGCCAAGCTCTAGTTATTCTGAGAGTCCTCGAGGATTTGGCATATGCACATGTGCTCAGGAAGAAGGTTGTGTTCTGTTCTTCCTCTTCAAGTTTCCAGACTGTCACTCTGCAGCTGCCTCTCCTTCCCCTTCTCACGGCTTCATGGCTAGCTGGCATCCATGACGGTAGGCAACTCAATATACATTGAGCTGTGGCAGGGGAACATGGGATTGTGCACGGGCTAGGTATGAGGAAAATGACCTTCCCTTTAATTTCGTATCATGTTGTAACATGAAGATGCCCATTTTCCTCCCAGAATCTTACACATTGTTTTGATGAGACCCCATCTTCTGACTACTGGATTTGTTTTCTTTCTTGGTGGGACCTGGGAGCAGGCTCCCCTGCCCAAGAGGAAAGCAGATGTCCATGGTTTGTCTATTTCCTTTCTTCTATATATTTCACACAGACCTCCTTGAACTAAATTCTCTCAAAAGTCTATTTTAAACCATAAGTTGTATGAAGTATATTCAATATAGTGTCATTAGCCTGCCAATTCCACAAACAGCTCCATGCTGAATCTCAGCTTTTACAGGAAACTTCAGAGGAAGCAGTTAACTGCTCTTTGTAACAGAGGAATGTTGTGAACTGGCATGCTGCAGGATAATTCTGAGACTGGGAAACCCTGGTTCTGAGCAGATCCACTCCACTGACAGATGGATGGACTGTAGTTGCTAAGTAGGACCCGAGTTTTGACATTTGTACACATATATCTCAGTTATAAGAATAAAATAATAGTTTTTAAAAATCATGGAATCAATACATGGTAAAACTGGGATTTAAAAAAAATCTGGGTAATTTACTCTCTGGTAATTGACTCTGGTAATTTAATCTCTGGTAATTTACTGGGTAATCTGTCCTTTATACCTTCACAGTATTTATTGTATTGCAGAGTGGACATTTGTTTAGTATTATCTCCCTTAGATGATTCCTGATGGGAAAGTCTGTACTTAAATATGTAGTTGAGTGTTACACCTGGGATAATCAGAATCTTGGTGTCTGTTGAACACTGAACAATTTATCAGTGAATCTCAGGACAATTTATCCAATTGTTTATGGCAAAAGTGACTTTGCTACAGAATGAGAAATAACAGCTAAAATAATATACTCCCACATTCTGTGTGGTTCACTACCAATGTGTGGAGAAAAACTCCCTCCTGGTGAAGAATCATGTGACTATCTGAAAGACAGTACTAATGGATGCTCACGCACTGGTGCACCTGGTGTGTAAGTCTTCTACGAAGAACAGGTTGGGAATCCTGTTTAGAGGTAGGAACAACCAAGTCAACTCAAAACTGTGGAGTAAGTATTCCGTCAACAATTAATGCTGCAACTTTTCTTCCCCTCCCTTCCCCACACCAGCTGAACTTCTTGACTTAGATCAATGTGGGTCAGGGCCTAAAGCCTGTAAGAGAGCGAAAGGATAAAGAACTAATGCTATATAACTTTCCAAGGCTCAAAGGAGACAAATAACAAACTTCCTTGTTCATAAAACTTCTAAGTTGGTAGCCTATTAACTGACTGCTTTATTCCTTTACTTTCTTGTTCAGTTACCAAAATCTCTATTTACATCTACTCTGTACTAAAGTCTATATTAGTTAATGGAGGCTTCTGCATTAGAAAAAGGAAAGGAGAAAACCATAAGTTTTAGAGCAACTTTTCTGGCAAGGCAACTGTTTCGTGACAATGATTGGGCATGGTGGGAGGTTTTGAAGAAATCAGCACTGCTTTTGGCCATGGGTGCGTTAAATGAGGTAGAATCAGGTACCTGACTGGCTGTATATTTCAACTAACATATTTTGAGTCATGAGTATATTTAAACATTGTGGGAATAAAGTGGAAAAAAATGTTCCTTCACTCCCTATGATTACAGCACACTTCATTAGGTTTTATAGTGGGTCCCTGAACCAGATGGTGTGAGGGGACACAGATGGAAGTGTCTCTTGATTGAATCTAAGATGGAAATTTTGGGAACCTGTTGATGCCTTGGCTGAGGAGCTGTGATCGAGTGCTCCCCACCGTGGCCTGCTCTCCCCCTGAGGTCCCAAGAAACTTGCCTACGTTTCTACTTCTGTTTGTGGTTACATACAGCCATGTGGATCAGAGTCTGGTTGATAGAATATGAGCGAAACAGATAAAAACTGGCCTGTCAAACCTCTGGTGCTCTGAACTTTTTCCCCAACAGGTGAAAGGGTTCTATGGAGTTGCGTGAAACTGTAAGATGAAAGAAGTTGGGATGGCTTCGCAACCAACTATTGACTCATGAAGGAGAAATTGGTTTAAGCTACTGTGATACAGGGGCTGTTTGTGGTAGTACTTGACTCATCCTAACCATTTTGTGCCATTGTTTGGTTTACAGAGAAGCAAATTCTGAAAAGGAGAATATGAGGTCCAGACATAAGGAAGAATAATAATAAAATATTTTATCATGGAATGTTTACAAATTTGCCAAGTATTTTCATGTATATTATTTTATTTTTACATTGGGCATTACACTAACAATATGCAGTTGGGCAGATAACATTATGTTCATTTTGCAAACTATTTGTGTTAGATTTCTTGGGAAAATTATGCCATCCGATTAAATTTTAGTTAATTTAGGGAAAAGCTGCCCTTTGCGCTCATCTTTGGATCAGGGATTTTGCTAAATCAAATCGTGAAATCATTTGCTTGAAATTCTTTTTTTGTAAATGTCAGGAATTTGATATAGCGGTTAAGGGGCTGCTTAGGCTTGCTATGTCCCATATTGGGGTGCATAGGTTCAATGCCCACTTCCAGGGCCCATTACCAGCTTGAGGTAATGCAGAGTTTGGGAGGCACCAGTTATGGCTCAAGTATCTGAACTCTTGCTGGCTGTGTGGAAGGCCTGCATTGTGTTGCTAACTTCTGACTTCAGCCCTGGCTATTTAGGGACCTGAAGAGTGAAATGGTGCGAAGGAATGCTCTCCACTCAACCCCATGACTCTCCGTTGGACCCTAAAAATACTTCAAAAAGCGTTTTTTCCCTGCTTCCCTTTCCTGCTTTAATCTGGTACATGAAGCTGAAATGAAGTGAAAACATCAGAGTAGTGGAATGATGTTATTTGTATTTAAAGCCCATGTCTATATTCCTGATGATCAGTGAATGAAAGAAAATAACAAATTTTCAGAGACAAAAGAAACAATGTATGTCACAATCTACAGCATGCAGTTGAAGTAGATATAAGAGGAAAATTTAAAGCAATAAGGAAGTATGTCAAAACATAGAAATATTTCTGGGCCCAGCCGTGTGGCCTAGTGGCTAAAGTCCTCGCCTTGAACACACCGGGATCTCATTTGGGTGCCAGTTCTAATCCCGGCAGCCCCAGTTCCCATCCAGCTCCCTGCTTGTGGCCTAGGAAAGCAGTCGAGGACGGCCCAAAGCTTTGGGACCCTGCACCTGCATGGGAGACCCGGAAGAAGCTCCTGGATCCTGGCTTCGGATTGGCATAGCATCGGCCGTTGTGCTCACTTGGGGAATGCATCATGGGATGGAAGATCTTCCTCTCTGTCTCTCCTCCTCTCTGTATATCTGCCTTTGCAAAATAACCCTCCTCTCCCTCCCTGCCAAAGGAAAAGGATGGGGCTTTGCCAAACTTCTTTTATGAAACCAACATTACGCTGAGACCAAAACCAAAGATGCAACTATTATCCATGATGAACATAAATATTTAAAATTCTCAGAAGATATTAGCAAACCAAATCTAACATCACATCAAAACATTATACATCATGATCAGCTGGGCTTTTTCTGTGGGTCATGAGGCTAGTTCCATCAAATACATCAGCAGGTTAAAGAGTAATAGTTGTGTGACCATCCCAATGAGTGCAAAAATATTCCCAAGAATCTTGATGCGAACTCAATAAATTGTGTATAGAGGAAAATGAAACTTATATGTAACAAATTTCATTCTAAATGGGGAAAAGCTAAATATTCTTTCTAGATTTTTAATAGGACGAGGATGTCCACTTTACCATTGTTATTCAATGTAGTATTGGAAGTATCCGCAAGAGCAACTAGAAGAAGTAAATAAGGAACCAGATTGGAAGGAGGAATCCCGTGTCGGAGGGCCAGCTTTCTGAGACTGTGCTGGGAAGGCAAAGAATGGCCTAACTGCTTGAGTTGCTGCTATGTATTTGAGAGTCTAGGATAAAACTACTGGCTTCTTGAGCTGGTCCAATTCAGACCAGGCTATTGTGAGTATTTGGGGAGTAAAGCTGTTGATGGAAGTTCTTTGTCTCTCCCTCTTTCAAGTGAGGAAAGAAAGAACTAACTTCCATACATTAGTGTTTATGGGAAATGACAAATTTTCAGAAAGAGTATAAAGTACATGTGTGTTTGTTATCTTAAAAAAAAAAAGACCTAAGCAAGGAAGATCTGTTTATAGTATAAATACGTAGAAATCTTCTGTAAATGGAAGATAAGAATAAGTTGTAGATAAAAATAAAATCAGAAGGAATGTGCAAAAAAGGACTGTTTTTTTTTTTTTTTTCCTATAATATAGGAATCTGCCCAATCTGTATCTTTAACAAATGCTAGTGCTTTCTTTGGGCTGAAAATGTACTGTTAACCTAAAATGTTGAAAATACATATTTAAAGTATCATTTGAATATTCCATAGGAGAGCATGTTGGAAGTCTTCAGAATACATATTAGCAGAAGTAAAGACTGCACATACGACACAATAAACAGGTCACTGCAGATGTGGAAGAAGTCCTTTCCCAAAGCTGAGAAGGAGCCCAACATGGATGCAGGCTTATATTTTAGGTGATAACAGACACTTGCCAAGATCTTATCTCCCTTTGATTCTACAAAGATGAAAAAAAAAGGTCTTCCTTTTCAGAGACACCTACCCAGTGAGAAGCAGCCCCGGTTCCTTTTCTCAGTGTGACAGTGTTGCTGACACACAGCTGGGAACTGATTTATCATCACATTTAAGGAGTGCCTTTAACAAATGACAACACATATGGACATTAGGCAGTTTCTTCCCTCTGCATAAAACAAAGTGATAAATGGTGTGTGAATTTTAAAGGCATAATTCATCCAAGGAAAACTCTTAAAATATCTGAGGACTGTCAGGGATGCCCCCATTTCACATTTACAAGGCATTTCATAGGAAAGGATGGAGAAAAGTTAGTTGAAGTTCATTAGTCTCTTCTCACCTCAATGCCAGTCTTCAATCACTTCTGCCATGCTTCATCTTTATCAAACGTGTTGTGACTTCTGCTTTAGAGAAAGAAAGAGCTCATCAAAGTGGGTTGGATGCATCACTAGTTTACTCCCACCCTTTCCTGCTCTGTGTTGTTTTCATGAACAATAAATAAACTTGGTATGCTTCTGTTGCTCTTGCAATCATGTCTTCTCTCAGTATGTGCAAACTCCAGAGTCCCCTGCCTTTTCCTGAAAATGTTCTTGCCTTTTTCTTCAGCAATAAAAGTCAAGTTACTAACTCACTATTTTGGATTTGTTTTTAAAAGACTTAACCACCATACTGGCCTAAATCAATTTAAACTAGATCAGGTGTGAGCTATCTCGGCCATCCATGAGCACAGAAGAGGACCATGGCCTGTGGATGACACCTGGGACCAGAGCTGTGCACCCCATGGAACCAATGATTGGAGACTGAGTGGAAACAGAAAGACCTGGCAGCTTTAGGAAGTCAGAGGTCCAAAGCTTAAAGCATCCACTGACTGGACTCTTCCACACATTGGTCCATATGTGGTCTGTCCCGATCAGAAAGTGTCCTATTTGTGGCTCCATGTTCAGACTTCTCTTTCCTGACCCCCGTAACACTTTTCCTGGAACCTTGATTGGGAAGACGGGTTGGAGCCTTATCTATGTCCATGCAGGGTGGCTGTTGGATATAGTCTGTTTTCTTAAAACATCGGGGCACAGGTGGGTTCCACACACCTTAGGCAGCAAACTGACCTCGTGTGGTAACACTCTAAAGCAAGTCTGATCAGAAGCAGATCTTTTATCCACAAATCCTTGATTTTTATGAGACAAAGTAAAAGGTCATGTCAAGAGAAAGAAATTATTTCAAAATCTATTATCATCAATGAAAATCACCTTTGTAGTGGCTTGTTTACCTCTATTTCATACATGAATCTTTTTCTCTGGATGTTTAATCTGAGATTTGTCCTCCTCCAATTCCAACCTCCAGGTCAAATTCAACCCACTGCCTGCTTTCACAAACAAAATGGAAGAAAGCATCCTGATTTGGTTACAAAGCTGCCTGTATGGTAAGCTTAACTCCACAATGGCAGAGTTGAGTAGCTGGGACAGTTGAATACAAAAATTCTAAAGTGGTTACCATGGTTTCCTGACCCCGATCTAACCTCATTAAGTCAAGGGTTAATAGGGTTGCAAGCTTTTTTCATTCTTGGATCTCTCATATAGTGTAAACTTTGTTTTTAAATTAAATACTATTTGAAAATGCCCCAGATCAGCTAGTAACCTAGATTCCATTTTTTTTTTTTTTGGCATTTAACAGAAATCCATTAGCCCTGAAAGACCTTGTCAAGTCTGTAACTTTTCTGTTTTATCGTTTTAAAGCACTTTAAATAGACAGATACTTGGTTAGCTTTACAAATCTCTTTTTTCTGCCAATATGAACAGAAATCTCCAGATTTTTTTTTTTTTAGTTACTTTAAATGATTAACTTTCTGTCTCTTGCCTCTCATCCCTGTCTTGACGTCCCTACTTCTCATACGACCACATTTCCCACTGTCAAGATACTTGGCCTGGACAGAAACACACGGAGAATGAAAGGGTACCTTTAGTTAAAACAGCTCTAATTTTCATAGAAAACTTCCTTGTTACATACATTGAGATTCCAACAAGGAAATAACATCCTTAAGTAGATTTGTGTTGAGTTTCTGAAATGATCAAGTTTCCTCCAGTCTGCTCATAAATCCTTTTAAAAAGCACGCAGCCCTCAGCACAAGTGCCTGATAAATTAAATATCAAGCAGAGCTATGAAGACTGTTGGTACATTTGATTATTTTATAAAGTTGGGAGAGAGAAAGCGGCACAGGCATTTGAAACTGTAATGGCTGCTTATCCCTTGTTGTCTCTCTGATTCTAGAAAGCAGTGAAAAGTTCCAAGCTCACGTTCTCCTAGAGATTCATGTCCAGTCTTTTTGTCCCAATTCTGATGCCAAGTGCCAGCTGTATTTAGCTAAGATGGCATGTTAAATTTAGTGTGTTTTTCCTTTGTATTGCTGAGATTCTTTTTTCAAGTAAGAGATTTTTACCTTTGGAGCGCTGAGGCAATTTGAAAATTCAGCCATGGTGCAGCAATTTGTAAACTTGTGTGTCATGTACATCATCTCCACAATTCTGTAAGCCGGAAGTTACAAGCTCTAGACACTACCTCTTTACGTATGGGAATAAAATGAAAATCACTGTCCTACCAAAAGAGAGATATAAACATGAATATATAGCACAATATGAAGAAATTAGACTATTTGGATATTGTGCAGTAACAGCATTTTTTGCAGACATAATTCAAATCTATTTTGTAATCATTGGCTTAATCACCACTTATCATAATATTCAATAAAATTAAAAGTAGGGTAACTACAGGAGTATAAATAAGAGCTAAAACAAAAACTGCATCTCAGCATGTTCATTTCATTCCTGTACATTTTTTGTGTGTTATAGTGGCTGCCACATTTCAGATAAAACATTTGATATTTGTCTTTTGGGCAATGTTTTATTTCACTAAGCACAATAGTTTCACTTGCATCAATTTTATTTCAAAAGACAGGGTGTCATTCTTTTCTATGGCCGAGTAGTATTCCACAGTGTAAATATACTGCATTTGTTTTAACCAGTCATCAGTGGATGGACATCTGGATTTATTTCATATCTTAGTTATTGTGAATTGAGCTGCAATAAACTAAAAATCTAGTTATTACAAGGCTAGTAATAACTCTTTCATATGCTGATTTTTTAAAGATTTATTTTATTTTTTATTTGAAAGTCAGATATACAGAGAGGAGGAAAAACAGAGGAAGATCTTCCGTTTGTTGATTCACTCCCCAAGCGACCATAACATTTGGAGCTGAGCCAGTCCAAAGCCAGGAGCCTGGAGTCTCTTCTGAATCTCCCACCTGGATACAGGGTCTGAAAGCTTTGGGCCATCCTTGACAGCTTTTCCAGGTGACAATTTGGGAGCTGGATGGGAAGCAGGGCAACTGGGATTAGAACTGGCGACCATGTGGGATCTTGGTGCATGCCAGGCAAGAACTTTAGCTGCTAGGCTACAATGCTGGGCCCTTGTATGCTGATTTAATTTCTTCTGCAAAAATTTCTAGGAGTGGGATGGCTCAATTATATGGCAGATCTATTTTAAGTTTTATTTTATTCATTTGCAAGGCAAAGTTACAGAACGAAAGTGAGAGACATAGAGAGTACTTCCATTTGCTGGCTCATTTACCAATGACAACAATGGCCAGGACTTGGAAATATTGAAGTTAGGATCCCAGAGCTTCATCTGGATCTCCCAGGTGGGTGTAGGGATCAAGGGATTGGGTTATGCTCTGCTGAATTCCAACCATATTAGCAGGTAGCTGGAATGGCAGTGGAGCAGCTGGTACTTGAATCAGTCCTTATATAGGATATTGACATTACAAGTGGCTACTTAACCCATTATGTCACAATGCAAGCCCCAGGGATGAAGTCCTCGTCTGCCTTTTGCTGGTTATATGACTTGAGGGAGTTGCTTTATCTTATTGTGCTTACTAATTATAAAAGAAGAAAGAGATTACACTTGACTTTTAGTTTATATTCAATTATAGTATATATATATAGATCATATTGAAATATTAATTTTTTAGAAATAAAAAATCTAGTCAATGCAGAGAAGGAGGCAGAGAGGGAGGAAGAGAGTGAGCGAGAGAGGAGAGGTGGTTCACTCCCCAGAGGCTCACATCACACAATATCGGACTGGGCTGAAGCCTGAAACTAGCACTCAGTCCCTATCTCCTAAGTGGGTCCCAGGGACCTAGCTACTGGAAGTACTGCCTGATGCCTCTCATGATCCACACTGGCAGGAAAATGGAATTGGGAACCAGAGACAGGTGTCAAATCCAGTCTGAGCTTGACTAGGTGTAACATGAACTTGACATGAATATCTTAACCACCGCTGCCCTGTGTTGAATCTCTGGGATGGATTTTTTAAAGAAAAGCAATCCTGGAAGAGTTACTGTCCTATGTGATTCTCCTACAGGCTTGGAGTGTATCTATTTAGAACTTGTAGGTTTGCATAAATGCTTGGCTACCCTTCATAAGACAAATGCCCCACTATTTAGAGGATACTTGTGCTCCTTGGACAAGTGGACATAATTGTCCAGTGCCCATGTAGAATGTTGAGGAGTAAAGAAGCAGCTTCCTTTCCACACCATATCAGCAGGCATAACCCTGGCTGCTGGCGAGATATGTTACCAACAGATGGTGTTCATATGCCAAAGGGAGCTGCATTATTTTATCCATTGTCCTATCTAGAGCCAGGGGAATAGAGAATAAACTATCCAACTTCTTTCCTAGACCTATAATTTTGTGATTTTATAGGCAATGATGCTCTGATTTTCTTAAATCTGCCACTGAAGCTTTGATAAGCACAGTTTTATTGAGATGCATTTGCTGTAACAGCTGCAGCTGGAAAATAATTCATTAGGGATCCTCTGTATTAAAAGCTATGCAGTACTCCCCTTGATTTTCATAGGAACAAAATCTCAACACTGATATCAGACTATCTGACCTTACCTACACCTAGAGTCATTCACCAACAATACCAGAGGAATTTTACCACCAAATTTCACTGTGCACATTAGTAATACAATGATTTTGAAACTGCGGTATTTTAAATTCCTTAAGAAGTTCTAGAACAGCTCAGATAGCCTTGATGAATTAGTTCTTTCTCTGAAACAGGAGGAACACATAAGTCGTTATTAGTACATTTTATGGAAATAGCATTAATCCAAATTGTCAGCAATTTGACGCATATTTGAATAGAATATGATTCAATTTACTGGAATAGGTGATGTAAAGAGTGTAAAGAGAATTTTTTAAACCTGTTATTATGAAGTGAATACAAGGATATGTTATAATTATTGGAGGATGGCTGGGTAACACAGCATAGTTGAGTATTTAAATCAATGAACTTTTAAGTCACTGATGATCTATTCAGCTTTTCTGTGTACAGCAGACTGCCTGCCCATGAATACCAGTGATTCCTTGGCCCTTCCTCTATGTCTACAAACATCCAGAATGCATTCAGAGAAGTATCTGTTGAGGAACAGCATGGAGAAGAAAGAAAATCAGCATTGCCCGCGTCAGAATCAAAAGAGGCATGTACCTTTGTCATTCCTTCTTAGACCCCAATAGATGAGTGAAGAGAATTAATATTGGTCTTAAAAGAAGTCAAAACAAGAGGCTAAACCAGATGCTCCCCCTACAAGAGATTTGGATGAGAAGTGGAGCAGTTGGGACACAAACTGGAACTCACGTGGGATGCGGACACCACAGGGTAAAGGATTAGCCTGCTGGACTGCTATCCCCAAGTCAGTGATTTTATGGGCTCTGGCTGACTGGTCAGAGAAAGTGGGAACAGATCTAATTCTGTTTAAAAAAGAATATTCCTATTTGGGTTTAACATTTACTTGCAATCTTTCTAATTGCAAGTATCAGTACATGACCATGAGAATATAAAGAAAAGTTTTCTGTTTTTTAAACTTTAGAATCATAATTAAACAACTGCAACAGAATTTTCCTAGATTGCTGTTCACTGCAGCAATAAAAGGAAAGGAGCGCTTAGCAACAGCCTGTGTAAATATTTTATATGATTCTATGTAATGATCCTTGCAGTCTTTTAGGATATGCTTACCCCCATTTTGTAAATGAAGGAAATGGAATTCAGATCAATGAAGTGTCTTACCCAAAGTCACAGAAAGATTAATCCACAAGGCGGGAACCAAAACCTCAGATCTGCCTGACTCCCAACTGTCTACCAGATTTAGATTTTGTCCAGTGGCCTGGTAATAGAAGCCACAGCGTGTATCTAAGTAATTGAGCATTCTTCAGGTTTAAAAATTCCATTAGATCCACAAATGAAACACACCTACTACATCACCCATTGGCAGGTTTTGTATTGAATTTGCCAATGTGGTTCAAAGAAAGCGTCATTACTTAGTTTTTGAGAGCCAATCTGGTGCTAGACTGAGAGTTTCCATCCTTCTTTGCTGGGAAAACTTGGGAAAGTGGTTGACTCCTCTGCCCTTGAGGTGGAGAAACTAAGTCTGAGCCTCTGTTCAGTTACCCTATCAGCATGCTGCGCTGGGTGAACAGGCATCTCCTGTTGATTGAACTGCTTCTGCAGTCTACTTTTGTCTTACTCTAATATGCCACTTTTCATTCCAGTGTCTGCCGCAGGATGAAGGCATGTGGTCATGAATCTCCAAAATCCTTCTGCTAAGGCACTTCCTTTCCCCAAAATTGATGAGGATTTCTTACTTCAGTTCTAACAGTCACGCACTTTATGTCTACCCTGTGTTATGTGGATCGCAATCAATTATTTAAGGCGAACAATTGGAATTCCCTGTAGCACTGAGGAAGCTAGCTATTTGTAAGTCATTTGTAGTAATCTTTAGTAACCAATAATTACACTCTAATTAGCTCATTTGCTTAGTGTTGTTTTTACTTAGTAAGTCATTTAATGAGTAAATTGCAGGAACAAGAATTGACTGATAATTAAATACCAGTAAAGGGATTTCATGTGAAAACAAAGTAGACAAGTTAAATAATATCTAGAACTAAATGACTTAAGGTGATGTGATAAGAATTGTTACACCCCTGTCCTGAAGATCAAGGTGTATCAATTTCACTTGATATGCAATAGGCTAAACAAACCTTGAGTTAGGGTTTGTTAGTCTCAGTGCTTGAGTCTCACTATTACTTTCTTGACGGGAAGTATCCTATGTATTATGGATGTTTAGTAACATTATAGTTCTTTACCCATTAGATGCAGTGGTATTTTCTCAATTTCCAAAAAAAAAAAAGTCTTAGAACATTGCTATATGTCTCCTTGGAGTGGAAGCAAAATCACCCTCCCCAGCTGAAAACCACTGAGTGATGTTCCATTGTTTTTTTCAAGATTATTTTCACTATGCACTTGAAGCTGATTTAAAATCATTGTGGAGATAACATACTTTGAATTTCAGTTACAGTCAAAGGCTTCATTCTCCACTAAATAAGAAGTGCAACAAACAAAACGAGAGAAGGTCATAGTTCAGCAGGAACGCAGGCATGACTGAAAGCAACAATCATACAGAAAACATCAGCATAACCAATATACAGGGCACTTCAGTATGGTCACAGAGAACTCCCCAAAAGATTTCCCAACAATTCGAGAGTTTGAAAAAGCATTGTTTTTGTAGCAAAATAGATACACAAAGACATTTATTTCTTGTTTTCTAATTTAAAGAAATGAGCTCCCACATACGAGGAAAAACACATAAAATTGTCTTTCTGTGCCTGCCTTATTTGTTTCACTCAGTGTGATGTCTTCTAGTTATGGACACTTTGATCCAAATGATAGAATTCCATTCTTTTTAAAATACATTCTTTCTTTGTATATAGGAGCACATTTCATGTTTCCTTAATACTGTTTTTAGAATGTAACGGTACTTTCCTCCCTCCCTTGTCTCTCTCCCTTGTTCTCCTTCCTCCTTCCTTTATTATTTTTCTTTGAATTTTCACAGTCACCTACTTAATAAGCTTAGGCCTCCACTAAAGAATGAGATCAACCAGTAGGAGGAAGAAGAAGCACCGTGACTCATGAGCATAGACAAGGGCTGTGAGTCATAATCAAATCTCCAAAGGAAAAGTTGTCTCGTAAGTAATACTTCTGTTGCTACTCTGCATATCAGTTACAACAAATCATGCAAAACATATTTGTGTTTTTCAGACTAGCTTATTTTGCTAAGTATGATGATCTTCAAAATGCTATCCATTTTATTGCAAAATACAACATTTCTTTCTTTTGTACAGCTTAGTAGTATGCTGCCATGTTTATATAACACAACTTTTTTTCATTTGGAGTAAAAGCTTATTTACTAGATGTCTAATTTTCTTTCTTTTTGTAACACACATTTTAATTACTACTAGGAGATCAGATTGTATGCATTGTGTAGGTACTGTTCCAAGAATACAACCTCATTCATCTCGCCCCTGCTGCCCCATCCTGCCTGCCTCCATCATCTCAGAGACCTAACTGACCACCAATCATAACTTTGAACAAGCCAAAGTAGGAAGACCTCCAATTGCATAGGAGTATAACCAAGGGCTAAACATGACAGTCATATCCGTTTCATTCCTATATATCTTTGTATTTAATCTTAGTTGCCGCTTAGAAAACACGTGATAGTTGTGTTTTTGAGACTGGCTTATTTCTCTAAGAATAATGGTTTCCAGTTGTATCCATTTTATTGTAAAATGTAGGATGTCACACTTTTTTCCAGCTCAATAATATTTCATAGTGTTAATATATCACATTTTCTTTATCCAGTCATCAGTTGGCAGCCAGCTGGGTTGATTCCATATCTTAGCTAATGTGAATTGAGCTGTAGTAAGCATGGACTTAAAAATAACCCATATGCTGACTTCATTTCTTTTGATAATTATCAAGAGTGGATTGGCTGGGTCATGTGGCAGATCTATTTTCATCTCTTGAAGGACTCTCCATACTGTTTCCCACAATGGTTGTGTTAGTTTGCCTCCACAGCAATTGCCTTTTCTTGTACCTCCTTGGCAACATTTATTATTTTTTAAAATTTTAGCATGACAACCATTCTACTTGAGTTGAGGTGAAACCGCACTGTGTTTCTTATTTCAATTTCTCTGATGATAAATAGTTCTGATCATTTTTCATGTGTCTCATGGCAGTTGTATTTCATCCTTTGAATATCACCTGCCCATGTCCTTTGTCCATTTCTTAAGTGGACTTTTTCGTTTTGATGTTATTGAGCTTCTTGAGCTCCTTATATATCCTGGATATTATTCCTTTACCAGTTGCATAGTTTGCAAACATTTTCTTCCATTCTGTTGGTTTCCTCTTGACTATGTTGAATGTTTCTTCTGCATTTCAAAAGCTCTTAGCTCATATAATTCCACTTATCTATTTTTTCTTTTTTTTATAAAGATTTATTTATTTATTGGAAAGTCAGATATACAGAGAGGAGGAGAGACAGAGAGGAAGATCTTCCATCTGTCTGATGATTCACTCCCCAGGCAGCCGCAATGGCTGGAGCTGCGCCAATCCGAAGCCAGGATCCAGGAACTTCTTCTGGGTCTCCCACAAGGGTGCAGGGTCCCAAAGCTTTGGGCCGTCCTCGACTGCTTTCCTAGGCCACAAGCAGGGAGCTGGACGGGAAGTGGAGCTGCCGGGATTAGAACTGGCGCCCATATGGGATCCTGGCGCGTTCAAGGCGAGGACTTTAGCTGCTAGGCCACGCCGCCAGGTCCCTATCTGTTTTTTCTTTATTGACTTTTGAGATCTTTTCCAAGAAGTCTTTGCCTCTTCCAATATCTGGTGAATTACTAAGGTTATACCCTAGTAATCTGAGGTTATCAGATCATAGATTCTGATCCTTGATTCATTTTGAGTTGACTTGTATAAGGTATAATTAGGAGTCTTGTTTCGTACTTTTATGGGTGTAGATCCAATTTCCCCAGCACCGTTTGTTAAAGCGACTGGGATTTCTCCAGAGGTTTGATTTTTTTTTTTTTTTTTTTGGTCAAAGATACATCGTCTATAGATGTGTGTGTTCATTTCTGGGATTTCCACTCTGCTCCATTGTCCTTCATTTCTGTTTTTATGCCAGCACCAGGCTGTTTTGATTGTAACTGCCCTCTAATATGTCTTGACATCTGGTTTATGATGCTGACATTATTTTTGTTGTTTAAGATTATTTCATCTGTTTGGAGTCTCCTGTATTTCCATATGAATATTTGTATTGTTTTTTCTAGACCTGAGAAGAATATCATTGGTGTTTTGATTGGGACAACTTTGAATCTGTAAATTGTTTTTGGTAGTCTGGATATTTTAATTCCTCTTTTTTTTTTTTTTTTGGTCATTAATTCAGAGGTGTTTTTACAGTTTCCTTTGTGTCAGGCATTTTTTTCCAAGCACTGGGGACAAATCAGTGACCAAAACAAGTAAGTATTTTATTAAAGTGAGACACAGGAGGAATAGTAAAAAGCCATACTAGGCTGGAGATTTACCATTTCAAATAAAGTCTTGAAGTTCCCAGTGAAAGGGTCCTTACTAAAGGTAATGGACATGTAGATTTGTGTGGGAAGGCTGTCCCAGGTAAAGGATCCATGCAAATCCTTTTCTCATTATCCTAAAGTCAAAACCTTTAGTAATTTGAATGGACATAACTAGTATTGTTATTTATCATGTTAAAATCGAGGATTTCATCACACATCTCATAATTTTTCCACATATGTTAAAGCAAGATATTTTAAACATATTTGTAACACATTATGATAGTTTGAAGAAATCAGAAATATGTATATTTTGAAACCAAGTGTAGTAGTAGGTATAATTGAAAGTAAATTAAAAATAGGAAAACAATCTATTATGGTTTTCTAGTAACATTTAATTAGTTGATCTTATTAGTTTGATTTTCCTGGAAATAGTATTTCAATACCCTATTACGATGCCATAATATGACCCATACAATTTGAAATCTTGTAGAGAATCATTATAGAGCTATTCATTTTAATTAGCAAGTCTAACGAGTTAGATTAATACTGAACTTTATCATCTCAATCACACAATACAAAGTCAGCACAATTATAATAAAGAATGTGTGTTCTCTTCGGTGAATTTTATATCTTTTTTAGACCAGAAAAGATATGAAGGGAATATACTCAATATGAAAGGAAAATGGTCAGTCTTCATATTTGGAAGCATGTAAGCTGGGTTTTTTTTTAAAGCAATGGTTTCATTAATAACACCACCATTACTTTTTTTTCCTTTGACAAATATATTCATATACTATTGCACAATGTGATATTTCCAAATATGCATAGATTGAGAAATGACTGAAGCAAGCTAACTACCTGTATCTCACAAGAACATACTCACCAGCTAATTTTATGAGATTGACAAATTGCATCTGTTATCTGTGTCTGAAAGAAAAATAAGGGAACTTCAGAAAGCTGATGGCATCTGTGTTTCATGAGAAAGCTATGCCTCAAAAGAAACTTGGGTTTCAATTCTACCTCTCCGTAATGTTTTTGAAGCACTTCCACGTGGTTTCTTAAAGTTCATCATTCTGCCAGGCTTTGTGCTGTTGTCTTGTGGGTTACTTAGAGTGTCCTAGTCCGGAAAAAGGGTAAAGGGGCTATATTCTGCAAATTTTTAAATGTTCTTCACAGATTTCCCATGATTCTTTTTACAGAAATCTATTTGTGTATAAAATTCTTGGCTCGTATTCTCTTTCCCTAATTTAAGCATATTGCATTATATTGGTATTAAATTTATGACACTAATTTTACTTTATAAGTGAACTGGTTATGTCCCTGAAAAAAAGGACTTTTCCTCACAGTTCAGCACTTTTAACAGCATATGCCTCAGAAAATGTTGCACTTCTGAGATATACTGTGTACTCTGACACAATATGAGGTCTACCTTTTCCTTCTCATAAGATTGTCTTCTTTGGAGATTGTAATATATGTTCTCTTCCATGACCTTAGCTTACTTCTTCAGGGGTCCTATTGTTATCAGTTGCATTTTTCCAACGATGTTCACACTGACATAATTATTGAAACTCACATTCTCGCCTCATGACATGATTGGCACTCCTTAAGAGGCGGTGGAAGCTCTGCTCCCTCTCCTTGAATCAGGGTCATTCTTTGTGATTCCCTGAGCAGCGGATGTCAAAAGAAGTAATGTGATATAACTTCTGAGATAAGGACATGAAAACAATGTATATTGCTCTTGATCTGGCTGTCTCCCAGGCCGCTTTGCTGGGTTTCCTAGGGGGCCCAAGTACATTTGTTCTCCAGGGAGTGCCAGATGACACCCTGCATCAAGCACGAAGCATATGAGTGAATAACTATTCAACGATTCCAGCTCAGTTTTCAAGTCTTCCAGCTGAGGTCCCCCACCTTGACAGGGCAGAAGTAAACTATGTAATTTATTTTCTGTCTGACTCACAGTATTATTTGTTGAAGCCTCTAGAGTTAGGAAATGTTTGATATACAGAATAGAAAACTAACACAAGTGTGTAATTTATCTCTTAATTCTTCTCTCTTTCCTTTGTACATCTCAGATATACAGAGAGGAGGAGAGACAGAAAGGAACATCTTCAGTCCGAAAATTCACTCCCCAAGTGACTGCAATGGCTGGAGCTGAGCCGATCTGAAGCCAGGAGTCAGGAGCTTCTTCCAAGTCTCCCATACAGGTGCAGGAAACCAAGGCCTTGGGCTGTCCTCAGCTGCTTTCCCAGGTCACAAGCAGGGACCTGGATGGGAAGTGGGGCGACCAGGAGTGGAACTGGCACCCATAAGGGATCCTGGTGCTTTCAAGGCGAGGACTTTAGCCACTAGCTAGTCCATCACACTGGGCCCTGAATTCATTCTTACTTGTGTTTCTTTTAGTTTAGTCAAGATTTTTAGCTATGCGTTTTTAATTTTTATGAGCCTCTCATTTGTATAGTTTTCTAAGTCATGTTGTGGTGGTTTTGCATCTTATATCCTTCACATTGTCAAAGATAAAGGCACCCATTAGTTTAAAAAGGATAGATTGTAACTTGTATTATGCTAATGTGATAGGTTAAAGAGCCGAGCTTGAACTGAAATTAGCTGAAACACGTGGGGGTTGTTAACTGGCCTTGGTTTAGCTCAGCTGCCTGCTGACCCACAATGACTGGGAAGTGAGGGCGCTGTTTTCAGAGGCTAACCCTGAAAGATAAAAGTTTCTCTAGGAAGCCTGGAGTCTTCTCAGGTAAGCACTGTAAGAGGGGCTGGGTACTGCTCAAGATGTGGCCTTGGGCTGTTTGCAACTATGTTAGTGTTTGTTCAAGCCTTCCCCAGCTAAAGCTGAGACCCTTGTTGAAAAGAGGACTCTTTGGAGCCTGGCTGCGGTGTGTGTCTGCTGGCTCTTTTGAAGGAGCTGGTCACAGTTTGGATTTGTGAATTTGCCTTTGCAGTGCATCTTGTTTGTAGGAGTATTGTGTTGTTGTTCTCAGTTTTGTTTACAAGAGCTATTCCTTCCCCCTGTTGCATGGCTCCTTTTCGTGTGCTTGTGAAATCGATTTTTCTCTGAATATTTAAAAGGCAGAACAGAGGTAGGCATGGTTGTCACACGTCCTTAGAACCCTTTCTGAGGTCCCTTTTATTCTTCAATATGACGAATGTTGTCCATTCTGAGAGCTGCCGCTTCCAGAGTGCTCCCCTGCCGTTATCAGCATGGTCCTTTTCCTGTGTACCTACCGTTCCTGCCTTGTTCAAGGGGAACTCTCTTTCCAGCAACAGACTTCACTGGCTTCATCTTTAGAGCTCATTGGTATATATTTTGTTCAGAATTGTCAGCCCTCTCTGCAGATTCCTTGTGCCTGGAGGGTGTGGCGGTGGCGGTGGCGGTGACATAGGGGGCGGGGGGGGGGTGGGGGGACGGCATTAAAAGGATGTGTTTCCACCTGCTCCCAGGACTTGATAATAGTCGCGACTCTGTCAGTGGGGTGCAATGGAGTACTTGTGCGTGAGCTGGGGCCTCTCTTGTTCTTTGTGTGTTTTTCACCTGGAAATGTGTCTTTGGTTCATTCCAATTGGAGACTGATATTAGGAGGGCATTTGGGGCTCTAAGCCGTCTTACCTCACCTGCATGTATTTTGAGCTTCGAAGGGACACCTTTGTTACATTGTTCTCGTATGTACCATATCTGTGTGTTTTGCATTGTGCATTTCTGGCTGCTTCTCAATTTTAAGGGAATGATTCTAAAAGAAGCCTATGCTACATAGTCAGCACCATGGCTGCTGTTCCCAAATTGTCTCACAGTACTTTGTGCATTTCTGAGGCCACCTGAGTCATTCGGCTACGAAGAGACGATATCAACTGATTCAGGCAAAAGGCAAGTGAAATCCTCCATCGGCTCTTCTCATCATCAGGAAATAGCCCATTTTTTCCTCAAGAATGCTCATTGTAGAGTTTGGAAATCTATAAATGGATGTTTGGGGGATTTATAACATCAAGAAATCCTCCAATTTCTTCCCTTATCACAGTATCTTTAAGATAGAAAACTCGTTGTCAACAATTCCTCCCCAGCTTTTGGTACCGAACGCCATTTGGAATGGGGGTGTGCGAGGCGAGGGGAGGCGTGGCTTCAGGAACGTGGCGGAGATTGTGTCATTCCTGGGTTCTTGAGCTCTGTTACTTCCACCAAGAGCGCTGTGCACAGCATCCCGCATTTTCCCTTGATGCTGACTGCTGCTGACGCTTTAAGCCGGGACGTTTCTGAATAGCAGGTGAACCAGAAGAACTCCCATCAAGAAACGGGACAGTGTATCAGGGGAGAGCGGGATAGTGACCCAAATTCTCAGCACTACCCTTGAGCCCTTAGCTAACGGTTCCCTTTTAAAAGCTGGGGGAGTTACTGGAATCCTCTGGTTTGAAACCTGCCTGAGTTTCCTGATCCTCTCAGAGGTGTACTGAGCACAGCATCTGCTGAAACCCAGATGTTTGTAACATTAATTTAGGTTTAAAGTGTTAAGGGATATTACACTTGAATTGCATTTGGGAAAATAATCTGTGTGATTATGAAGCACATACATCTTTTATAGTATTAAACATGTACTTCAGAGGTTTTTTTCTGTCTTTTTTTCTTCCACCAAATCTTACTTTCTAGCAACATACTGCAGAGTTAAACGTGCACGAATCAGTAGCATATGGCTTAATCTTCCCTCTGTCCCCTTTAGGCTTCAGAAATTAATTGACAAACTCAGTGGCAAGGCTTTTTTTTTTGTAGTATTTAGGACTTAAACTTTAGGAAGCGTGACCAGAATGATTTAAAGACTCTGGTTCCAGTTAATGCCTTCCTCTTTACCCGAAAGTCTTAAAGGGGCAATGGGAATGCAGCCTCCACAGCGAACAGCTTCAAAATCCTTGCCATAGTCTGCCCTTCTCATTCTTAGTTCCCTAAGACTTTGTTAGGACAGGTGCATCAGCAGAGTTCAGACAAGGGGCTTGTTGACTGCTGAGAATTGAGACAAACTGCATGGGCAAATGCAGGAACTGGGGACATCAAGTTGAGGTTTTCTTTACTCTCTAAGGCCTCAGAAGGCTGGCACTTTAAGTATCCCAGTGAGAACTTAAAATGACATAAGAGGAAGTTGTTGATTAACCCATGAAGATCATATTTTAAATATGGAAATGTTAATTGTTTTAAAAATGTTGAGGTAGGAAACTCAATGGGGTATGCAGGCAAGATTTGAGTTTAAATCTTCCTTATAAACACCGGGCCGAGATGGCAGATTCTTCGTAGGAGCTAAGGTCTGAGGTCTGACTGAAGTTTGGCTATGGGACTATAAACTTAGGACTAAGAAGGCGGAATAAACCCAGGGGACATCTCTTCTTTAGCTTGCACTTGCTTCAGGCTGGTTGAATGTTTATAGCATTTAAAAACTATAGGAATCTAAATCAGCCACCAAGACAATCTGCTTCCTGTTTCTTGAGAATGAAGTTCAAACCATTTAAGACAGTCATGACTGCCCTTCTTTCTCCCAAACCATTCTGTTCTCCTCTTGCCTGGCCCCATACACTTGCTTGAAAGGAGAAACTTGCTGTGCCTTGCACGTGGAGCTGAATTTGATGTCTGAGGACTCAGACTTGTTGGAGGTTGTCCTTACCCCATTGTAGCAGTGGGACCGAATCTTAAAAGCATCCATTTCTTCATCTATAGAACGGTTAGAACACCATAACTTGAAGAAAGTGAGCATATTATGTTTTTCTGTATTACAAATGGCACTTTGTAAGGGTTCATCTTTAAATTTCTAACAGTTTACTATCAACTGGTTTAGAATGTTCTAGATTATTAATGGGAGTTGCTGTATTCTGAAAGTGGGGGGATAGATAGGGAAATTGCAGATTTCAGGTTGGTTTTGCTTCTGTGCAGTAAGACTGAAAGATTTAGGAGTTCTAATGAGTCTTCGGAAGTTTATTCCCAAAAGCCTTTTAAAGATATAGCTATCAAAGCAAGGTGCCCCTGAAACCTCGTCCTGCTGTTGTGCAATATTTTTTATAAGTGGGAATGGATTTTCCTATCCTCAAATAACCACAAAATTCAATCAATGTAATTACAGAACTCACAGCTGACTCCTATTTTTCTGCTGCTGTTTTATGTTGTTTTACCCTCTGTCACTTGCTGTCTGCTGTATTACCTTCGTAACGTTTCGAGACATCAAACTCCATAAAATTTGCTTTTTTTTCAATTTTGGGAAAAACTAAATAGAGAAAAGTCATGAAAATAGTATACCTAACACTTGCATAGCCACTATAAGAATTAATAAATGTGGAATTTGCAAAATATTTTTACTTCTAATTGTTCAAGTTGTATCTCTCTACCTCACTAACCTCATTCCTCTCCTTGCCTGGAGCCAATACTTATTGCAAAGTTTCTATGAACATTTTCGTCCTCATGTTTTTCACTACATATAAATACTTAAAATCACCAGGCAGTACTCTTATTATTTCAGATACATATATGTATTATATATATACATACTCTGAAATTCTGTTCTTCCTCCATGATATGTTTGACAGTGATCCGTGTTGACGCATGCATTTCTAGCTAATTCACATGAACTGCTGGATTACATTTTTTTCACTTAACTATACCAGAAAATCACCCCTCTCTCGTGCATGTTTACGCTGTTTCTGAATGCATGTTCTTTATTTCCCCCAAATGATTTACTATCTTGATAAAATATCAATGTGTTGCTCAGAATCCACAGAGCAAGCTTTTGCCAAGCGAGGCATATCCAGGGAAAAATAATCCATCTTCAGATGGGATTCTAGGAAAATGTCTTGGCCTGCGTGAACCCGGAAGTTTTCCTGTAATGACAAAAAAAGTCTGTTTTCAAAATTGCCCAATTTGATGTATTTAAAGAAGACCTCTAGTCTGTGCTTGGTGTGTATTTCAGGTAAGCCTCTTATGAGAGCTCAGCCTGTGAGACTGAGAATGTGGATTTGCACAGTGTCTTCTCTGCTCCTTTCCTTCTTACACGTGTGATGATGAGGGGTATGTGCTAAGAAACCTTCCTCCTTGGGCCCGTTAGAAATAGGGACACCTTCAGAAACTTGCACCAGTAAGTAAGGACTTTCATATACATAATTTTGTTAAATCCCCAAGGGTCCTTGAATATTCATTGTGCAAATGAAGCCACTAAGATTCACAGGCTTAAGATAACGATCCAGCTTGTAGTGCTGCCAAGGTGTTAATCTGCAAATTGTACCTAGTTCTGTGTTTAAAAATCTATTTTCTCTATTCCACATATTCAGAAATCCTCAGAGGGCAAGAAATATCAGTATTAGCATCAGTAACATATACACAGGGACAAACAGTTGGCCCACTTACTTAAACTTCCTCTATGTTATCAGTTTTATGTAATTAACATAAGAGTTTAAAAAAATTGTCCTTGCTCTCAAGGAGTTTGAAATCTATTGGGGAAGAAAAGGTAAAGATGGAAAGAATAGTAGTGTTTTGAACTGAACATGTAAATTGAAGTGAGTTACAGAAGAAAAGCTCCTTTGGAGTTGAGAATTGGGTCACAATGAAAGCACAGGTGGCATTTTCGAAAGGAGGGAGGAAGCAGATAATTTGTAGGTGTGTACAACTCAACTGCAGGACTTAAAGCCTGGAGCTCTTGTTACAAATGAATTCCTGTTAGAGTCAGGATTTGCTTAGCACATTTTCAATTTTTCATATGCCTTCTTTCTTTCTTTGCCTAGCAGACTCTCAGGAACACTCCTGTGCTAATCTTTGTGTAGATCTAGGCTTGCATTTCTATTGAATAAATTTGTATTCAATAGAAGTGGTATGATTGAGTCACGTGGTAGAGGTAGTTTAATACTTCATGTATTTGTGCTATTTTCATTCCCATCAGCAGGGTATGAGGCTCCTTGGTACTCTGGATCCTAACCCCAATTTTGTAGGTTCCAGTCTTTAAATTTTAGGCATTCTAGTAATGATACATGACTGTGGCTTGAATATGCCTGATGACAATAATCTTGAGTATTTTTCATGTATTTGTTTACTGTTGTATTTGATCATATATCTCTTTAAATTGTTGCCCTTTTTTGCATTATCTATCTCTTAGTGATTAGATGTTCATTGGATAATCTAGATACAAGTATGTGTTGCAAACTTTTTATTTCCTGGGTGGCTGTTTTTAAATTTCTATAGCAGTTACATTTTATTAGAAAGTTTTGAGTTTCTAATGTGTTGATTTTTTTTCCTGTTATGGTTTGTGCTTTTTATAGTAGATATCATTTCAAAAACTAAGACATTAAGATGTTCTTTGAAATTCTCTTCTGGGAATGTTTGCTTTTAAAATTTATATTTAGTTCTATGACTCATTTCAAGTTAAATTTTATGCTTTGTGGAAAGTAAAGGTGAAGGTTCATTATTTCTCCTTATGGCTTTTTGTGTGTTCAGCACTATTTGTTGAAAGGGCTGCTGGATCCATTAATACGCTTTTATGCTTTTGTCAGAATCCCATCCAGTATGCTCACACCCAGCCACATGCACACCTTTTCATTTCTGTAGCTTAGTAATACTAGAAATCAGGTGGCATATGGCCTTCAACTGCATTTTTATCAAAGCTCTGATCCTTGTGCCTCCTTCATATTTCCATATACATTTAGAACCATTTTGTCAATTGCTACCACAAAACATACTGAAAGTTTTGTCTCTAATTTTATTTACTTAATTAGTAGATAAAAGTATATACATATTTATAGTGTGCAACATGATGTTTTGAAAACACCTAGAGACGTGGATAACTGTTAGGTCAATCCTACCGGTCAGTAGTCAAGGTGGAGGTGATCCAGTTGGGTTGGTAGCGCCAAGCACATAGTCTGGAGAAATAACACCGTATGTTCTGGGAATTATCCAGTGAGAATGCCATGCAGTGGGCTCCTGAAGCTTCAGGGGAAGCAGCAAATCTTACTTATAGTTATTGATGGCAACACAAAGTCAGCCTGGAGAAGGAGATCATGGAAGGAAAGGCATTCTGAGATCAAGTCTTATGTCTAAACTCCAGCAGGCATGGGGGAAGAACAGAAAGAGGAACTATTGATTGAGTGTGGAGATTGCATGTGAGGGTGGTGAGAATGAGAAGTTGAGAGGATGGCATAGAAGGAAAGTGGTGGATATGACAGAATGGGTAGAAGAGGCTAGAGGGTAATGCTGGCAGTTTTAGGTAATGGCACAAGATACATAGAAGGGGCCCAGTGCAATAGCCTAGTGGCTAAATCCTTGCCTTGTGTGTACCGGCATCCTATGGGTGCTAGTTTGTGTCCTGGCTGCTTTACTTCCCATCCAGCTCCCTGCTTGTGGCTTGGGAAGCAGATGAGATGGCCCAAAGCCTTGGGACCATGTACCTGCATGGGAGATCCGAAAGATGCTCCTGGCTTCTGGCTTCTGGCTTTGGATCAGCTCAGCTCCTACTGTTGCACCCATTTGAGGAGCGAACCAGAGAACTGAAGGTCTAATTCTGTCTCTTCTCTCAATAAATCTGCCTTTCCAATAAAGATAATATTTTTAAAAAGATACAGAGAAGAAACTTATAGGTGGTAATTATTTTACAACTTACTCCTGGTTTTGCCAGGTATTTGGTCCTCTTCATGGGGTGCTTCAATGCAGTCAGTGGCAATGTTGCTCATAAAACAGAAAGAGGGAAAGAGCTCTTGATGGTAACCCCCAAAGAATGAGAAGAGACCTTTTTCAAATTATCTGTAAGAATCTAAGATATGAATATGATTTTCATTTATATCCTATTTAAAATATTAAGCTTGTATAAAATTATAAATTAAAATGTTCCATGGTGAGAAGTACCAGAAGTACCATATGTGAAGACATTTATCCTTAAATTAATACAAATTATCCAGAGAGAAGAGTCAAGGGAACAAGTGGCTTCCCACAGCTTAGATCATTTGGGAGAGAATGCATTTGGTTATCACTGAATATAATAGTACTAGATATTTTCAGGTAGTGGCAGTCGGTAGTGGTGGTTATAATCATTTCAAGCAGTTTTTCCTCAAACCAGGTAGTTGTTCATTCCATTGTTAGGATGTTTTACTAACAGACTTTACAAGCAATAATAAAGGTTCTCATTTTTTAATGGTTTGCTGCCCCCATCCTCTGTCAGGGTGTGTGGGTTTTCTTCATTTCTGATCATGGTTCCCCTGAGCAGTGGGTGCATCCTCTTCTGAAATTGATGACTTGAGGACACATTGGTTTGCATAGCTTCCATCTCTGTTCCCGTTTCTAGCAGGGATTTTTTCTGGTCTGGTTTTATTACACTGAGTTCAGATCTTATCTTCCTCCCCAGTGGCTGTGTGTGATACTCTGAACTAATGGAGAACATAAAAGTGATATCAAGGATGACAGTGAATGCAAAGAAAACCAAAAATTAAGCCTGTGCTGTCACGAGGGTTTTCGTTATGTCTTTCCTCCTTTGTGGAAATACAAGGTAACCTGAGGGCTCTTTCAATCCCCACCTTGCATTCTCTTCCCTCTCTTTCTGCCGAGGGGCGTTAGTCTCAGTCCATTTATGGAGAGGTGTCATCTTCAGACAACAGGACCCCGATTGGAGAGAGGTAGACGTTTTTGGTGGAGGACACTAACCCTGACATCTTGACTTGGGTAGAGGAGTATATTTTCTTCTATTACATCAAGATTTCAGGGCCCGGCACGGTGGCGCAAGTGGCTAAGTCCTCGCCTAGCACGCCCGGGATCCCATATGGGCGCCGGTTCTAATCCCGGCAGCCCCGCTTCCCTTCCAGCTCCCTGCCTGTGGCCTGGGAAAGCAGTTGAGGACGGCCCAAAGCTTTGGGACCCTGCACCCGCGCGGGAGACCCGGAAGAGGCTCCTGGCTTCGGATCGGCATAGTATCGGCCCGTTGCGCTCACTTGGGGAGTGAATCATCGGACGGAAGATCTTCCTCTCTGTCTCTCCTCTCTGTATATCCGCCTTTCCAATGAAAAAATAATAAAAATAAATCTTTAAAAAAAAAAAAAAAGATTTCATGTATGTTAAAATGTGAGTAAACCAGCAACAGCCTTATGGTCTTAATACTTCAATGTAACTTTACAATTTTTTAAAGGTTTATTTGAATTTTTTTTGATAAATTACTCTTACAGAGAGGAGATAGAGAAAGATCTTCTATCCTCTGGCTCACTCACCTAGTGGCCACAACAGTCAGAACTGAGCTGATCTGAAGCCAGGAGCCTGGAGCCACCTCGAACCTCCCACACAAATGCAGGGTTCTGTACTGTCTTCCCAGGATACAAGCAGAGGACTGGATGTGAAGTGGAGCAGCTGGGACACAAACCGGCACCCATATGGGATGCAGGCATGTGGAGGTGAAGGATTAGTCAGTTGAGCCATTATATCAGCCCCAGTTGTACAATTTTGATGATTCTTATATTTTACAAGTAAATAGTCATTCATGGAGCTGGTGCCATGACACGGTAGGTTAAGCATCCAGCTCCCTGCTAATGTGCCTGGGAAAACAGTGGTAGAAGGCCCCAATCCATGATAGGTACTGGTTCCTTTGTTGAAAATATAATGAAAAAAAAAAAAAAAGAAAATATAATGAAAGTTGTAAGTTCCCTACCCAAAGCATGGACATTAGGTACAGCTACAAGCTTCTGATTTCTGTAAGTGAAATCATGTATATTTATACACACACACATATATATATAATTATGAGAATATACATAGTGTTTTTATCATGTTCTTTTTAAAGTATGGCTTAATTTTTAAATACATTTATCTATTTCAGAAATAATAATCTTGTTCCTGAAAGTTCTGCAACAGCCCTAGACTGGGCCAGAGGCAACAACGAGAAACCAGGAACTCAATGCATCTCCCTTGGGTGACAGGAACCCACTCAAACAAGCCATTCCCAGTGCTCCTGCCAGCTCTGGGTCACAGTCGCCTTCTAAAATCCCGAAGCTTAGGAAAATGTAGCTTCCCTTAAGTGTGCATTCAGTTGCCTCTAGATGCATTCACCTTGACCAATACAGTTAGGAAATTATACCTATAAAAATGCTGTAATCCAAAAACTGATATACAGTAAGGATACAAAGCTATCTTTGACAGAAGTTTAGACCTCTTTTGTAAGGCAAATAGGGTGAAAATTAGTTGAATAATAGAATCATCAATAAAGTGTTGATACTTGCTTCTGCTTGAACATTAGGGGTTTACAATGTAATGGGTATGTAACTCAACCCAACATAATTCATCTCTATATTGTTTCTACAACTATTTAAAAGTATAAAGTCAGCAAGTGTTTTCCGGTGGGGAGGTCACAGATGGAAAAAGGTAAACTACCCTGCTCCATAAAATAAGCAAAGTTTCCAGGTTGCATTTCTTTAGCAGCCTTCAAACAGCCCATCTGCTGTTTGAAGGTGTTGTACCTTGTCTGTTTGAATGGAAATTCCGAATGCTGGTGAGGACAGGCGAGTGAGAAAAACTAGTACAAGGGCAGAATTTTGTTGACCTCCATCAAACAAATTCTCCAAGGTTAGGTTTACTGATTGCACTTGGAGAAAAACTTCAAAAAATGCAATAAGAGAAGGAGAACTCTCAAATCCCTTGATTGCCCATCTGTTTCACCTAAAAATCAAGCGAACCTCCCTTGGCTGCTGTAACATTTTACGTGGCCTGCCTGGCTCCAAGATTTGGCTCATATAAAGGAGTTAAGAATAGTATCTGTAAGAGAAAAGTTTAATGGGAGCAAAGGAGGTAGAATATGGGTCACCGAGGGACAGTTGCCTTTCAATTTTGCTCTCCCTCTATTTTTGGGGGGAGGGGTGTTTTGTTAGAAAGTGAAAATTCAAGCCTCAATGTTTGTGTCGTGAAATCAGCAGTGAGGTCATCTTTCTTCAGATACTTGCTGTCCAAGTGACCTTCCTATGTTTCCTAGATGGAACACATGCAGGAAGTGATTGAAGCTGGAAGGGATTTTCACTTGGAATTGACCATTAAATTAGTTAGTTCTTTCCTGTCTGTATCTTTAAGATATGAACAAGAAGGACAGGCATGTAGGCATCAGAGACATGCCTAGATTTCAATATTTTGAGATAGACTTTATCAGTTTCCTAAATTCCAGTCTGTGAGCTTCTTATATTTATGTATTTTTATTTTTAAAGAAGGCTGAAGATGCATTTTTCCAATGCTATTTTCTTTTGCTTTAAGATTTATTTTGTTTGCATTTGAAAAACAAATTTAGAAGAAGTGACAGAGAAAGATCTTCCATGTACTGATTCACTTCCCAATGGCTGGCTGCAACTGCCAGAGATGGGGTGATCTGAAGGCAGCATCCAGGAGCTTCTTCTGGGTTTCCCTATCTGGGAACAAGAGCCGAAGGACCTGAGGCATCCTCTGTTTTCCCAGGTCATCAGCAGGGAGCTGGTTTAGAAGCGCAGCAGTTATACTCAAACTTGGGCACATATGGGATGTGGATGCTGTAGGTTGAAGCCTGGCCTACTACACCACAACACCAGCCCCTCAAATACTATTTCACATTAAAAGATGAGGCATCTTTATTGATACATATAAAAGAAAAAATGTATAGGAGCAGCAAAGTGATGCAGTGGGCTAAATTGTTCCCACACCAGCATTGCATATCAAAATGCCAATTCAAGTCCTGGCTGTTCCACTTCTGATCCAACTTCCTGCTACTGCACCTGACAGGGCCCAGTGGGTTTCTAACATGGACATGGAAGAATCAGAAGGAATTCCAGGTTCCTGGGTGTGCACTGGATCAGTTCTGACTTTTGTAGCTTTGTTGGGAATGGGCCGAAGAATGGCAGATCTCTTTCTCTTTCCTCTCTCTCTGTGTCACACTACCTTTAAATAAGTCAGTAAATAACTGTTTGAAAACAGGGCATTTATTTTCATGCAAAAATATTTGTACTCCATTCCTTTAATGCTTTGTTTCTATAAACCTGTATGTGTGGGTGTGTGTGTGTGTGTGTGTGTGTGTGTGTGTGTGTGTGTGTGTGTGTGCCTATCTACAAAACAATCTATATCTATGGCTAATCTCTATGTCAGTAATGTTTTAAACTATGAATCATTGTATCTGTCTTGGGAATTTCTTCACTTAATCAATGTATTGGCAGAAACATTATTCCTCAGTTGATCTTGTTTGACATTTCTAAGTTATAACCTTGAAAGGATGAAAATTAATTGCTTGCTTCCTACTGTGTAACCCTATAGCAATCAAACAGTATGATTCACCAGAACTCAGAGAATATATCAATGAAGAAGAAATTTCAATGAAGAAGGAGAAGGATTTTCTGTTTGTTGAGTCCAAACAAAGCTTGTGCTGTTTCTGTTGCCACAGTAACAGATCCAGCTGCACTTGTTTGGAACTTTGTCTTAAATAACATTATGCTGGGTTTTTCACTGTGTATATCTGTCGATAGTTGTCCAGGTATGTATTTGTGTGCAAGGAAGTGGAAGAGAGACCTTTACTCTATAATTTTTAGACAATTCTTAGAATGGTTCCCTTTTATAACCTTACTAGCCCATATTCTTCACTTAAATCTGATCCAAAAGAAATCTTATGTCTCTTAACAAGTAATAACAACTTTGTAGAAAGAATAATGTTTTTTTTTTTAATTTACCTATTTATTGATTTGGAAGGCAAAGCTGGAGTAACAGGGAGAGGGAGAGAGAGGGAAAGAAAAAATTGTTCTATTCATTGGTTCACTCTACAGATGGTTGCATTGGCTTGGGCTGAACCAGGCTGAAGCCCAAGCCAAGAACCTCAATGTCTGTGCACATCCTATGTGGGTGCACGGCCTAAGTTCTTGGGCCATCTTCACTGGTTTCCCAGGTGCATTAGCAGGGAGCTGGACTAGAAGCAGAGGAGCACACCAGCACCCATGTGGCATCCTGTGTGGTGGCTTAACCCGCCATACCACAATGTTAACTCAAGAATGACTAATGTTTTCCTTGAACTACACTTGTCTTTTGAGAGTTCCTTGTGTTAGAACTAAGATTTCTAACTTTGTATTAAGAAGACGAGGTTAAGCTTGTGCATAGGTAAAAACTATCTGCATGTGGATTGATTTTTCTCTTTGTAATAATCTGGGATCTAGTTTTAATTCTGTGTTATCCTTTTGGTGATTCGCCACGTCTTCTAATCCATGTGATCTGATAAAATTAAATGTGTAAATAGAAGAAAAAATACAGAGGCTTATGATACAGAATACTGATTCAGAGATAAATGTAATTTGTCTTCTGATGCAGATCCTTGGAGAAAGAAATATGTCTCATTTGAAACCTCAGAGGCAATATTTTAGGCCTGTTTTATATTATATTAAATGTACAAAATGTTTTATAAAATACTGTTTTTTATGATAATCCCTTGTATAATATTTTCCTCTATAGGTCCTATGATTGCTTGTTCTTCTTTGATTTGTAGCCCTTTGATAACAGATTCCTTTGACACATGGAATCCATGATTGAAAAAATAGGAAGGATTATGAATATTTTAATGAAAGAGCCTTAAAAATAAAATTTTTGAACTACCCTTGTGTGTGCCTGTACATTCTGATAAGAAGTTGTAGCGTTCCTAAGTAGTCTTGAAAATATCTCCAAATTTTAAACTACAAGAGAAGGTAAAGAATTACTAAATGGAATGCGGAACATGTATAGCTTAATAGTTATCTTTGCATGGTAATTTCAGGAACAACCTAATATATAATAACATCTTGTTCTAGAATCTACTTTTATTCTATTCTTATTTATAGGAGAATTGGTTAAATTAAGAATGGAAAACAGAAATGATAACATTTCCTTCTTGGTTGTAGTTTAATGCCTTGTTTTTGCTTATTTTCATTCTGTATTTTGCCTTATTCCTCCTCTGTATCCTGTGCTATTTATATGCTCTACTAAGCTTTTATTAAACAACTCAGGATTTTGGGTGTTAAAGCTAGAAAAGTTATTAATGACCATTCTGAATTAAAGTTATTAATGACCATTCTGAATTAAAGTTGTTGATGTTTTGTATATTAGATTTATCATTGATTGTATTCCTGGATCCAGAATCCATATTTGTATTTACAAAAACAATACGTATGCTTGCCTATACATGCCATTGATGATTTTCTTTTTTAACAATTTACATAATGGTAAAATCAAAATTATTTTGAGCCTTGTAAGGTATAGAAATGATCTTTCATAGTAAAGTGTTCAGAATACTTACTGGAAAATTGCACAATTCTAGAATGTGACTTGACTACTTCCCCAATCCATATTTCCCAGAGTTTGTTCCATTAAATCATACTGATGTCTGAATAAATGGTTTCAACATGCTCTCTGCCAAACAATGCTGCATTAGTTGCCCTGTGTTAGTTCACAAACTTTATAAGTTAGTTTATAAATTCTTCTAACTTGTCTCTACAGTGTGAGAACATAGAAGCATCCCTGTTTAGTTGTTGGTCTTGCTCTTAATGGTTTGGAATATCCTTTTATGTGTACCATTTCCCTTCCTGACTCTCACCTTGGTCTCTAGGAAAACGGGAATGATTAGTCACCATCCAAAGCAGACTACCTGTTGGTGGTCCTTGCATTGGGAAATTCTTGTCAATATCATCATTTTGAAAATTTTTGTTTGTTTTTATTGGAGAGGCAAATTTATACAGAGATAATGAGAGACAGAAAGATCTCCTAACCCCTGGTTCTCTCCAGATGTTTGCAATGGCTAGAGCTAAGCTGATCTGAAGGCAGGAACCAAGAGCTTCTGCTGGATCTCCTTATGGATTCAGGGTTCTCAGGTTTTGAGCCATCTTCTGCTGTTTTCCTGGGCCAGTAACACAGGGCTGGATCAGAAGTGGAGTTACCTGGCTTGAACCCGCACCCATTTAGGATGCAGGTCTTTGCAGTGGGTAAATTATCCCATTGAGCCATTGCAGCAGCCCCATTTTTACAGATGCATCAACGTTTGATTTGTCTTGAATCTCATGATTTGAACAGTGTCAGAATAATTCCAGGTTATTAATTTTTTTCTGGGTTTTATAATTCCTTTTTTTGTGATTATATTAGTTAAAAGTTGCTTTTCATTTTTTCGAGATTAAAATAAGATTCACTTGAGAGGTAGAGGGAGGAGTTGAAAGATATCTTCTATCTACTGGCAGCCTCTCCAAATGGACACTATAGCTAGGATTGAGTGAGGCTGAAATGTTGCAAGAAATTTCATGGGAAAAGAAGGCAAGCTACTCTTGTCTCATGGGTTAGAATTTTCATACGGGCTATTTTTGGTGTGCAAAACTAGACTTACTAAAGATATTAATGATGGAAACTTCCTGTACTGCCTTAGGAGGGGGGCTCCAAGAGAGGAAAGACCCTGGAAAATGGTGAAAGTGGTGTCTTTTAAGCACTATTTAGATAAGTAGAACAATGGCTAACAATCACTAGAGGGCAAGTAAAAAGCCCATGAGAACACAACAGTTGCAATTCATATTTGCTCTCTATTTTTATTGGAAAGGCAGATTTACCTTACTGAAAGAAGGAGAGAGAAGACAGAAGGATCTTGAATCAGCTGGTTCACTCACCAAATGGAGTAGTTTGCACTTGCTAAAACAAAAAGCCATCAGGAAGGGTGTGGCTATAACTTCTTTCCATTCTCATGATCATCAAAAAACTCAGAGGTGGAAGGCACTTATGTCTTGCCAGAAATACCTTACGGGTAGAAGCGAGCCTTTTGTAAACTGTAATAGAGAGTTCCCCTTTTCTCATTCTAATGCAGAGATAACCCTAGCTGCCTATTACAACATATACCTGCCACACAAATACTTGAACTACCTTCTGCTGTTTCATAGACAAATTAACAGAGAGATGGACTGGAATTGAATGAGCCAGGACTCAAAGCAGCACTGTTATGGGTTACTGGTATTTCACCTGGTGGATTAACATAATGCACCACAACACTTGTCCCCAGAATGCTCTCTCTTAACAATGTACGTTTTTGTATGTAATTGTGACATGTTCATTCTTTCCTCAGTAGAACGGCTACTTAAAGTCACATCCAGTTAATTTCATCCAGAAGTAATGCTTTGATTTCTTAAATAAACCCTGCTTTCTGGGGCAGGCATTGTGGGGCAGTGAATTAAGCCACTTCCTACCACTTGGACATCCCATATGAACACAGGTTGCAGTCCCAGCAGCTCCATTCCTGAGCCAGCTCCCTAGTAATGCACTTGGAAAAGCAGCCTGGCATTCATATGTGAGACAGAGATGGAGATGGAACTATGGGTCCCTGACTTCAGTTTAGCTCAGCCCTCATTGTTGCAGACATTTGTGGAATGAATCAGTAAATGGAAATCTCTCTGTCTCTTCCATGCTTACCTACGCATCTTTCCCTATTCTCTGTTCATTAGGAGTCTTTAAAACAAATAAAGATATCTTTAAAAAAGAAAAATCATTTCCAATCTTAATAGTGAATAGCATCTCCTGGTTCTGTCTGAGGCCCATCCTATTATTCCTTCTTCCACTATAAGATGACAAATCATCACTGGAGCAAAAATTCAATATGATTAAGCTAAGCCAAAGCAATTGCAATTAAAATCCTGCTATAGGAAAAAGATGTATTAAGATGACAAATTATTTCAAAGTATACCTCAAACTTAGATGCTATAACAATGAACAAACAAAAGAAACTTAAAGCAGCTCTCATTTGTGTAAGGAAAATTGAGATTTTTTTTCTGTAACGGAGCAAATAAGTCTGCTGAAAAATGAATAACAAACATCGTCTATGTGCAGCTTTCCTCCTCGTTCGTGGACTCATTGATGCTTCTAACCATCACTTCTAGTAAATGGGATTCTTTCCTTGATGGATAATCCCAACCATCTTTCAAGGGAAATTTGACCCTGCTAGTTTTCTACTTACCATTGCTATTGCTTAGAGTTTTAAGCGGAGTCTCCTGGGTTTTCACAGCATTATTCCAGTTCAATACTGCATTATTATTCTGTCTCCCCTTAAGAACTCAGGTCAGTTTTATTACAGTGAAGCCATTATCTTGTCTCTTTCTGGATACCTTGTTAGCATTCTTTCTCTAAGCACCAAAACCTGGAATGACTCAAGACTCGAGGAGCAAAATATTTTTGAAATAAGTCATTCAATACTTAGTTGTATATACTTCCCCTAATACTCACTTGCCTTGCTACCCCTGTATTCTTTTGCAATTCTCATTTATAATTTCTACCATGGAATTTATTATAAAGGTTTCATTTTTTTGTTAAACTCCAGCTCCCATTTCCATCTTGTGAACTTTTTAAAACTGCGAAATAACCTTATATTTATGAAGCAAAAATGGGGAGCTATTACACTCAACTTCCCCACACTCAACTTCCTTTCTTACTGACATTTCATATTAGTATAATCTATTTGTCACAAATAATGAACCACACTCAACATCATGTATTTTTTTTAAATCTAAACTCCTTGTGTTCCTGCTGCTACTCCAAGTTTCTAGCAATTAACACTGTGTATTCATATTGAGGTGAGTTTTTTTTAAAGCTATCACATGTGAAACATAGCATATAGTATTTGTCTTTCTATGTCTGGCTTATTTCACTCAGCATAACATTACACTGCTCTTTTCATTTTATGTTCAAATGATAGAATTTTTTTTAAATATGAAAAATACTCCTTTGTGTATACTTACAGCTTTTAAAAAGTCCATCTGTCATGATGATAGACATTTTGGTTGATTCTGTTTATTGGCTATTGTGAACAGTTCCTGAGATAAACATGGTGGAGCAGGTGTCTCTTTCATATAATGATTTCATACGCTTTTGATATATAACTAGTGGTGGCATTGTTGCATCGTATGGCAGTTTTATTTCTAGTTTTAAAAGGAATGTCAAAACAATTTTTCTATAGTGGTGTAGAAGAAACACGTTTTAACACTAATTTTAATTCCCTAAGCAGTACATAAACATTTTCTGTTCTATATATTCTCACAGCCTTTGTTGCTCTTCTTTGGATAACAGCCATTCTGACAAAGGTGAGGAGTAGGGATAATTCCCTTGTATTTGTTGGCCATTCGTATTTCTTCTGAAAGCTATCTGTTCAAATTTGTTGGAAGCTATTTTGTTGTTGAGTGCCTTCAGTTCCTGATATTTTCTGGATATTAATAATTTGTTGAATAACTAGTGGGAGATATTTTCTCCCATTCTGTCAGATTTCTCTCTATCGATTGCCTTCCTTGCTCTAGAAGCTTCTGGGTTTGATGTAACTACATTTGTCCAGTTTTGCTTTTGCTGTGTGTACTATTCGGGTCCTCTCACCTGTTACAAGCATCAGCTCAAGGTGGATCAAACACCTAACTATAAGACCTGAAACTATAAAATTGCTAGAAGTACATATAGGAGACACAGTTTAAGACATGGGTGGTTGGCAATGATTTCCTGGCCTCATTTTTTTCTTTTTTAATCACTAGGCTCAGTTTTGGAATAACCTAAAGGTTGGCACTGAGGAACGTTACACAGAAAATTTTCAAATGAATCTTGTTTTTAAAGATTTATTCCACTTTTATTGCAAAGGTAGATTTATACAGAGAAAGATCTTCCATCCGCTGGTTCATTGCTCACGTGGTTGTAACAGCCAGAGATGATCCCATCCAAAGCCAGAAACTAGGATCTTTTGGTTCTCACACAGGGGTGCAGGGTCCCAAGGCTTTGGGCCATCCTCGACTGCTTTCCCAGGACACAGGCAGGGAGCTGGATGGGAAGTGGAGCAGCAGGGACACGAACTGCCATCCATATGGGATCCTGGTGCATGCACAGCAAGGGCTTAGCCACTGAACCATTGTTCTGGGCCTGCCAAATGAGTTTTACAACTATATATCTTGTAGGCCATGAATTGAGGTCTTATCTATTATATTACATAGTTTTCTATTTAAAATTTTTTTTTTCAGTATTGGTCACAGGTGTGAAGGCGCTGCAGACCTGCTGGGCCTCTGACTAGGGTGGGAGGACAGGGATAAGAGAGGGGGAGGCAGGTGAGACAAGTTTTATTTATTTTTTAAAATAGATTTACTTATTTTTATTGCGAAGTCAGATACATATAGAGAGGAGGAGAGACAGAGAGAAACATCTTCCGTCCGATGATTCACTACCCAAGTGAGCGCAATGGCTGGAGCTGAGCCAATCTGAAGCCAGGAGCCAGGAGCAAGGAGCTTCCTCTGGGCCTCCCACATGGGTGCAGGATACCAAGGCATTGGGCCTTCCCAGGCGACAAGCAGGGAGCTGGATTAGAACCGGCGCTCATATGGGATCCAGGCGTGTTCAAGGCGAGGACTTAAGCCGCTAGGCCACAGCGCCGGGCCCGAGACAAATGTTTTTAAGGAGAATGTGCCTCTCCTTGCTATCGAATTACATCAGCGCTCAGAGATGGAACAGCAGTTTGAAGTCTCTGATGAATATTCCAAAAGCGCAGCATGAGTGCTTTCAATTGTTCTGAGAAGTCTCTGCTCCACTCCAGAACTAGAAACTTCCTCCAAGGTCTATTTGCTGATCATGCTTTCTCAGTGTGTCCACAAGACCCGAGCGCCTGCGGCAACATCTGGCCTAAAATCCTCTCTTGACCCAGATGTGCTTGCTTTGTCGTTTCCTGCCTGCAACCAGGAACGCTCTTCATGCGCGTGCCGATCAGCAACCAAGGTGACCCAGTCCAGCAACTTACGTTTTGGGCTCGGACCATCTTCCCTGCTGTCGGAGCTCAAAGCATATGTGTCCAGTTGGAAAGCTCTCTGGCAACCCGGCCTGGGAGAGCCTGCTGCTCTTTTCCATGCCCCAGTTGGTGCAGGGTCAGGTTTAGCCCATCCCCTACACCAGCCAACACACAAAGGGGTTGGTGCAGCTGCCCCGTCAGTTCCGCCCACAGCCCCGGTTCTCAAGCCAATTGGAGGTTGCTGCGGCTTAGCCCGGCCCAGCGCAGCCCGCCCCCAGGCGCAGCTCAGCGCACCCTGGCGGTGCTTCTGCCTGGTCGGCCTCGTCTGAAGAACACCTACTTGGGCCACCCCTAGCTCCGAACCCCAACGTGGGCCACCCCCAGCTCCAAACTCCTACCCAGCCCGCCCCCCAGCTTCTGCGTTTACGCATGCCAGTGGGTGCTGAGGCTCCGACACTCACCTGCGGGTGCCGCGGCCTAGTTGGAGGCAACCCCGAAGAACCTCCACTTGGCCCGACGCCCCAAACATGACTTTTGGCACCACCAGGTGCTGCAACCTAACCTGGCCCGGTCCTCCCCCACCTCCGGCTCTGATGCACGCAGGTGGGTGCCTTGGCCTGATTCAGGTAGGCCGTTTGAATTCCGCTTCCTGACCCACCCCGTCTCAACTCGGCTGACTAGATGTGGGTGCAGGTGGCCTGGTCCGTGGAAGCCCCTCGAGCGCGGTCATACGTGGCCAGCGGACTCGCGGTGGCTCCTCAGGTTTGTCTGCAGCCCTGCTTCCTCCGGCTCTGCGTGGACGCCCCCTGCGTGGTGCAGAGCCTGTGGTGGCCACGGCCGGGGCTCGGATGGCGGTGGGGTGGCATGGCGTCCGACTCCCACCCGTTCTGCTGGCCTTCGTTTCTCCTATTCCAAAATGAATTTTTAAGCTTGAAGTTCATGTTTAGAACAAGAAATCCACACAGAATGGAGTTCAGTTTAAAACAAGCTTTATCGGGAGTGCTCCCGAGTGAGGTTCACCCGTCGGACACGGACAGCGGGCCAGGGAAGTCGCACCCAGGGGACGCGAGGGGTTGCTTTTGTTAGGGGGCTGTGGAGATGGGGTTTGGGGGCAAGGGAACGAGCCTTCTAGAGTGTCATAGGCTCCCTTCGGCCTTGGTGGATCCTTCTGGTGTGGCCTTGTCAGCCACCCTTCCCAGCCTCCTCCTCGGCTGCCCCTCGCCCAGCCGGCTGGGCCTTGAGAATTTTCCTCATGTCTTAAGCCAGGAGAAACTAGCCTTCCCCTAAGTTTGTGGGACAATTAATTAGAAATATTTTTGTTTTTGCCCATGGAAGTCAGATGTGCGTATATGTGTCCTTTTAAGAAAGACATTCAGTGTTACAGTTGTCCTGTCAGTCCTCTGGACTGTTTTTGTCCTCCTTGTCTTTTCACGCCCATTTTCCATTTATGTTAATTATTTAAATTATTTGTATTCCCCTTTCTGCCTTTTGGTGAATTATTTCAAATTTCTCTCCCCCCTCCTTTAAATTTATTTATTTATTCATTTATTCATTTATTTTGAAAGACAGAGTTACCCAGAGATAGGGGGAAAGAGAAGAGAGGAGAGAGAGAGAATCCTTCACTAGTTCACTTGACAAAATCATACGATGGACAGTGCTGTGCCAGGCTGGACTGAGGTCTCCCACACAGGTGGCCCAACCAACTCCCTGAACTAACTGCGTGCTGCCTCTGTTGTGCTCATTACGGCGACCTGAAGTTGGATGTAAAGCCAGGAAACTCACTGAGATGCACTGATGTGGGGTGTAGCCCTCGGAGCTGGGGTGTAACCCTCGTAGGTGGGGTGTAGTTCTCACAGGTGGGGTGTAACCCTCGCAGGTGGGGTGTAGTTCTCACAGGTGGGGTGTACTTCTCGCAGGTGAGGTGTAGCCCTCGCAGGTGGGGTGTAGCCCTCGCAGGTGGGGTGTAGCCCTCCCAGGTGGGCTGTAGCCCTCGCAGGTGGGGTGTAGCCCTCCCAGGTGGGGTGTAGCCCTCCCAGGTGGGGTGTAGACCTCATAGGTGGGGTGTAGTCATCACAGGTGAGCTGTAGCCCTCGCAGGTGGGGTGTAGCCCTTGCAGGTGGGGTGTAGCCGTCGCAGGTGGGGTGTAGTCATCACAGGTGGGGTGCAGTCCTCACAGGTGAGGTGTAGCCCTCGCAGGTGGGGTGTAGCCCTCGCAGGTGATGTGTAGCCCTCCCAGGTGAGGTGTAGTCCTCGCAGGTGGGGTGTAGCCCTCCCAGGTGGGGTGTAGCCCTCGCAGGTGGGGTGTAGCCCTCGCAGGTGGTGCCTCATACAGTTCCGAATACCGGCCTTCTCTCCTCTCTTTTTTTTTAAATGAAGCAATATATATTTATAAATAAATGAACATGAAATGAATCAATCATTCTGATATTCAGTATTTGATCCAAGGATCTAAAAGGACCTGAGAGTTGAATTTGAGACATAAAACATGATATTATTTGAATGCTTGCAAAGCATTAGTTACATTGTAGCTTCATGAATATCCTATTAAATCAAGTCTTTCTGCTATTAGCTAATAATAGATTTGCTTTTGAATTAGTTTTGTCCTAAACTGTATATTTTATAATAATCATTTTAACTTTTAATCATTGGATGATCATTGAATTTTGTATTCACCTGGGAAAAGGGAATCTGTAAATAGGCCAATGAGATTTCATGTTTCTTTTTTAAGAGTTTTTTTTAAATATAGGAGTTTGTACATCTGTATCATCACTACATTGAGACTGAAACTTCTAGAAGGTCAGAGTTCCATTCTCTCCTGTTCCTCAGTATTAAAGTGCCTTTAATGCTGACTAATTCTGTGAGCTAGACAAAATAGTACTTTCTCTTTGGGACTCAGTTTCCTCATTGTTAAACTGTGGACAACTACAGTACCTGTCTTACAGTGTTAGCAGTTGAATTGCAAGGTTAGTCACACCAAGTATTTAGAGCTGGTGTTTTAGGTATGTTTGTAATGTCAACTGTAGTTACTTTGAGTGGTAAATCTCCAGATCCCCAGCTTACAGATTTATTACACACACATACACTCCACCCCCAAGTTTGTACAAAATGAAATGATAACATAAAATTTATTTCGGTACATTTTTGAATCTGTGTATACAATGCATTTTCAGAAAAATCCATGAAAATGTGTTAGGTAAAAATCTTTGTGTTTTGCATGAAAATACACTCATCTTTGTAAAAGATTTGTTTGAATTCAGCATTGTAGAGAATTCAGCATAGAGAGAGAGAGCGAGAGAGAGAGAGACTGACTACCACCTGCTGGCTCCTTCCCCAGGTGATGGCTGCAAGGGCCAGGGCTGAATCCTGCCAAAGCCAGGAACTAGAAGCTGACATTTGAGGTGATGGCTTTTGCTACTGTGCTATAATACCAACCTCCCAAGATACACTTATCATTTTATTATATTTTTCCATGAATTTGTGAAGTACCTATGTGTTTGTATGTATGTTGTGTGTGTAGGTAGGCAATGAACATTATCAAATGTGTTTTGTGTAATATGTATGTGAGAGGTAATGGAGGATATCATGAAAAAATTTAATGGTCCAGGCCTGGAAATGGCACAACTCATCTATGCTGTATCCTGTTGGACATATGAGTGAGAAGTATATTGGCAACTTCTTTGCAGCAATAATTTTTTCTTACACAAGGGATGGTGAGTCTTTGTTAGCTTGCTGCCACACAGGTATGTGAGAAGTCACTAATACATGTTACACTTTGTGTTTCCTGTACTACTTAATATCCCCTATAACAATTCTAAAGTAAAGGATTGACTTTTTAAATAGGCTGGGAGTTATTCAAAGTCTTAGAAGGACCACATTCTTGATATAGTCCCTGAGAGTTGGCTGTGTACTATAATTATGTTAGAAAAATTTGGAAAATATTGTGCAATCATTAAAAATCAAACATTTATAATGTCTTTATTTTTGCCAATACCAATTTCATCCTTACAACTCTTCTAGCTCTCTTTATCATATTTTTGTATTCTATGAGTTTTTATGACTTGCTGGGTTTTTGGGCCCCATTTTTCTCCCCTTTTCACAAGCTATACTTTGTAAGTCTATGTTCAGATTTAACTTTTTTTGTGTAAGACAAAGTATATGTATCATACACATCTTGCTGTGTTGCCTCAAAGTGGTTCTCATTCTGAGAAAAATAATGACTTGTATGACTATGTTTTAGATTCTCTGTACTTACAGATTAGGTAGATTTCTTTCAGATACAGAATGAAATCTGTTATCACTTCTCTGCTATGAATCAGTCAGTTCATTGCTAAATTCCCTGTCCAGGTTGTTGTTACATTATTCATGATGGTGCCTATATAGTAAACCATGCAGGGAATTAAAAAGCCTAGGGTTGTTAATGGGGACTGTTACCCAAAATGCAGAGAGAAGTGCAACTGTTTCATTCAGTGTTACTCTAGTCAACCGAAGAATAAAATGGTATATATTCTTTTTGGTAAAGTCACTTACCTGAGACTTTTGATTCAAATGATCATTCCTATAAGAGTGAGTTGAGAATCAATAAGTTGAGTGTACTCAGAAAAACTGAAAGGACCACATATCTTAACCCTTCTGTGTGATCTTTGCATATGCAAAGATATCTCCAAATATTAAATGTGCAGGATTCTAGGATTTGCTGTACTCTGATAATGTAAACATGTCAAAGATTGTTGTTTTTGTTCTGACCCTGACATCATAGCAAGGACTAAAATGTTGCCGATAGCTGGTTCTGTGCCTTGCTTGTCTCTGTGCTCTTCCACTGTCCCAGTGGGTGGGGCCCGTAATCTTCAATGTGTTTTCGGTTTTTTGTGTGCTCTGTAAGATAACGGAGATCCTGACTTAGTAGCCGGGGGTGAGTTCTTTTGGTGGGCCCCTTTAAAGAAAAGTTATTTTCTCTTCATTATTTTTCATCACTTGAAACACGATCTTTTCATCTCACCTTATGTACTCACTCACTCTCTAGATTATCTTTTCCAAAGATTCAAGAAATCTGTCTAAACTCCTAAATTTATGTCTGCAACCCACAGCCCTCTCTTCAAGTCATTCTCACATGTCCAGCTGCCTACGCAACACTTCCTCCTTAGTTGTATAGTTGTCCTCTCAAACTTAAAATGGCCAAAACATAATGCAGGATGCCTAAGCTCCTACATCTGCTCCTCCCACTGCCATCCGATCTCAGTGAGTGGGGGCTGCATCCACGCTTGTCTGGGTTAACAAAAATGAAATTAGCTTGGACTTCCTATTTCTTTTATGCTTCATATTCACTCAGTCAGAAAAATAATTTCGGCAGTACCTTCAAACTATATGCCAAATGCAATTGTTTCTCATGAGCTTCCGTACTACTCATCTAAAATGGTATTGCCATTTCCTTGGATAAAAAGAATAATTCTCTTAGGTTATTAGAATGTTATTCTCTTAGTCTTTTGGGCATGCTTTCCTACTTTCCCTTTTACCCTCTTCCAACTTGATAACAGTAATTTTTCAATTAGTATAAATGAATTCAGTTAATATTCAGTTAAAACTCAGATTTTTTTCAAGGGAAGGTTGCCTTCTATTACTGGTGACTGTGAGGAAGATTGTTCACCCTGGGTCATTCCCATTATGTGAGATGACATTTAGTTCTCATCAGCAAGCAACATAATGTGTATGTGCTTGTGCGCATATGTATACACATATGTATACACACACAGATGTCTCACATCTGTTTTCTGTTCATAGGCTTTCTGACACTTAGCTCATGGAAGGGTCAGTTTTACTAAACTGTGATCACCAGTGATCACCTCAGAAGAGGGCTTAAGGAAGGTGCCACCACTTCAAAGCAAGGCATGAGGAGGAGACAGCTATGTATTCCAATATAATAGAAGTGGGAGTATTTTCTGAGGATTCAGATTCTTTTATAGTACATCATGGATAGGAAATAAATGAACAAGGCCTGACGTGAAGGCCTGGAGGCTGAAGTCCTCGCCTTGAATGCGCAGGGATCCCATATGGATGCCGGTTCTATTCCTTGTGGTCCTGCTTCCCATCCAGCTCCCTGCTTGTGGCCTGGGAGAGCAGTTGAGGACAGCCCAAAGTGGTGGGACCCTGCACCCACGTGGGAGACCTTGCATCCAAGTGAGAGACCTGGAAGAAGCTCTGGACTCCTAGCTTTGGATTGGCTCAACTCCAGCCATTGCAGCTGCTTGGGGAGTGAACCATCAGATGTGAGATCTTCTTCTCTGTCTCTCCACCTCTCTGTATATCTGCCTTTCCAATAAATAAATAAAGCTTAAATAGAAAGAAGTAAATGAACAGAATCAGCAGAACTCACCATCTAGAATGGATTATTTTAATGACTTCATTCTTTAATATTTGAAGATGTAATACTTGTACCTTTCTATGTGATACAATACCTGGACATAGCACAAATGAATTAAGCAGGCAAGTAGCCTTTTTGTTTCTTTATATATTTTTAACTATTTGGACTATGCTAGCTCCCTTTTTCCTGATACTTTTAAATAATACGTTATTGTGCATTGTAGTCACCCCCCTAATGTGGAGTGCCATCTGTTACTGTAACTTGCTGTGTTTTGGTATATATTACCCAACTTCCCTCTACCTTACCACCTTCTAGGAATCACCATTATAAAGTCACATCAACTATTTTTAAAATTCCATTTATGAAAACACATATGGTAGTTTTGTTTGATTTATTTCACTTGTGAAATGGTCTTTCATTTTACTCACATTGTTCCAAATTTTAGGATTTCATTCTTTTGTTATTAGCTGAGCAATGTTTTCTGTATTCACCTATCAGTGGACAGCAATATTGATTCCATATCCTGGCTATTGTGAATAGTGCTTCAATGGACACGAGAATATAAGTATCTCTTTCACATGCTGATTTTATTTTATTTGGATAAGTACCCAGAAGTGATTTTTGGAAGAATCTTCATATTGGTTTCCATTTGACCCTGCTAATTTGTACTCTTGCCATGTAGTTTGTTAAGACTTTCTTTTCTCTATATCCTTGGCATCCATAGCACTTAAAAATATTTTTGATAATAGACATTCTAGCAGAAGTCAGAAAATACATTGTTGTAACTTTGATTTGCGTTCCCTTGGTGTTTAGTGATATTGAGTTTTTTTTCAAGTATTTGTTGGCCAGTCGGATTTATTCTTTGAGAAAGTTCTGTACACATCTTTCTGCCTGTTTCTGAAAAGGATTAGTTTTCTATTGTTGCATTTATACAGATCCATATGTTTTGTATATGAATCCTTTATCAGATCAATAATTTAAATCTATGTTATCCCATTTTGTTGGGTGTCTTCACTCTGTTAATGGTTTATTTTGCTGTTAAAAAGCTCCTTAGTTTTTATAGTTCCATTTGTCTAGTTTTGTTTTTGATGACTATACTTATGGAATCTTACTGAAAAAATTATTGCTTTTGTATTGGAGGTCTTATGCAGAAGGTTCTTGTCTATATCATTATCTTGAAGGGTTTCTCCCATTTTCTTACAGTAGAATTTAATTTTTGTTTATTTCATTTATTTCAGATCTGCTTTTATTATTTCTTTAATTTTATTCACCTTAGGTTTGTCCTTATTTTTCTAGGATGTAATGTGTATTGTTATGTTGCATTTGTTTAAACATGATTATAATTTTAATGTGAGTATTCATTAGTGTAAAATTTTAATATTGCTTTTGCTAGGTACTATTTTATTATGTTGTGTTTTAATTTTCCTTTATTTCCAGAAATTTAAAATTTTGTTTGATTTCTTAAGTGATTCCATGTATGTGGGTCTATAATTAATGCACTGTATGCTTTTCATTGAATCTTTTTTTGTTGATCCATAGATTTATGCAAATTATTGTTGAAAAAGCTAAGATGTCTGTGGTTGTTTTAATTCACTGATACTTGCACCACACCCTTATTCTCATTTCCTTACTTTTAGTTTCATGATATGTGGACTTGATTTGCCTTTGGTCATTAGGCTTCTCCAAATTCTCCCAAAGCCTCTTGATCCTTGGCCACGCCACAAAATGAATGAAAGCAGCTTTTTCCATTTTTACAAACTTCTGATCATACTCTTAGAAGATGTGACCTTTCATCTAAGTCTCTTATTTGGGGTGATTGGGCTGAGACTTAATCAAAGGATGTTTGGCTCTCTTAGAAAAGCGCAGACTTGTCAGCAGTCCAACTGCAGCCTTCCTTTGGGTATGCAGATAACAGAACTATAGCTTCAGTTAATACCACTTTTTTTTTTTCTGAGATATCTGTTGTATTCTTTACATGTAGCCGTCACCATTCCCTTATGAAATATGCACTATTTTTATTCATTCTTTTTATATGAAGCCCCGAGGCTTAGAAAGATTAAGCAACTTGCTGAAGATTACAGAACAGAGAAACTGTGGAATGGATAGTCACAAATAGTCTCTCAGTGTGACAGTCTATTATTTTGCCAACTGCATGCTCTCCCCCTTAGAGAAAGAAATAGTAGCCACAAAGCAGGAAATGTTGTTTCTCTTTTTTCTCTTCCAGGCAATCCTTCTGGGTCCTAGTCTAATTGTGTCTGTGTCTGTCCTGAAAGAACAAGGCAAAAAAATAGCTTCGGTGTATCTTTGATGTTCACATTGACAAAATAAACCTGGGTCTTAAATCATTTCCTAAAGTTTCCTGCTGGGAGCTGTGTAAAGAAACTAGTAACTATTTACATTATTGAAGAAATCATTGCATGAGGATATTTTGCGTCCCAGAAGATTCTGGAAAATAGTCAAAGACCAATAGAAGAGGAAGCCACATTTGAACATATTCTTTTTTTTTTTTCACATATTCTCTTGAGCTGTCTGTCCCATGTGAATCACTGTCTTGTTACTTATTAAAAGTAGCTTTCCATCAGAAACTGATGTTTAAATTAGATTTTTGGCGTACCAATTTCACTATTTTTTCAGAAAAGGGCTCTAATTTTACATCTGGGTCTTTTTGTACCACACCAACAATCCCCAAACCTACATAAATAACATTCGATTGTCTGATGGTGAAAATACTTCATGAGTCAGGTTCACAAAAACAAGAAACCTCAAACTCATTTAAGCCTGTAATTGGATCATTTCTGCTTTCAACAGTCCCTTATATATTCTTCAATAAATTAAGACGATTACAGCTGACACACAGATGGCATCGATTTTCACTTTAAATTTAAGGCTAGGAACTTTGACAGATCTTTTCTCTAACCAGAAAGATGTCCCCAGATTCTCCCGGAACTCATTAATATATTGGCTTTGAGGTTTTGGACTCGGTAGAATTTTTTTGGGGTGAGTCGGTATTGATTGACCGAATGTTCAGAATTCTTAGGTAGTTGGCTCTGAGGGTTAGAAGGTGCTGCTAGTAAGCCCATTTATTCTCTGTGGGACAGAGAGCATTGCTGTTCCAAGCTTTAACTTGGACCATTAATTCCTTCTTGTAAATGCTGTTTGCAGAGCAGGGATCAGGAACAATTGAACAAGAGCATTCATAGTGCCTTCTGTATGTTGCTTAGCTCTGTGTCATCAGCAAAGAAAACAATACCATTTCCTATATCCCCAAGAACCTTGTCATGTTTACTCAAACCCACATTTACCTCATGAAGAAGATAAGAAACTCTGTTTTATACCCAGGCGGTCACTGTTGGGGATGGTATAGTCAGGACTAAGGAGGTTATATAAAATACATTTTTATCAATTGTTTTGCTGGGTATGGAAGATCCCTCTAATATTTTAACAAACATGTGTAAAGGAGAGGGCTGGTCAGAACAGTTTCATGGAGTAAGGACCTAGCTGGAGTATGCGCCATCAAACGCATAGTTTATGTGATCTCAGGGTTACCCAGCAGTGACAAGACAGTGTGGAAATCCCATGGTGGACTTCTGAGCTCTGACTATGTGCCATTATATGATCTTGATCACACTCACTACAGATTTTTTTAAAAGATTATGCTGTTCTCTTAAACTGTAAACTATATGAATTTTGTTCTAGGATTAATACTCCTACCGCCTGCCCCAAATCTAGCAGTTACATTGAACTAAGTTGTATGGGACTCTGTAACTGTTGCATGTCATACATCTGCTGTACCCATTTGCTGAGAAGTTGTCATGGCAGGCTGTGTTTTAAGGCTTTTTTTTTCTTTCTCAGTGTTGATCTGGGGCAATGAGAAATGTAGAAGAATGATCAGCACAAGAAAAACACCTTATAAAATGCAAAAGAGATATTTAGAGTAGCAGGAGTGGAGGGTCTGATTTACATACAGGGCCCCAGCCGGCACTTGTTAGATGAAATCATTGCTGTAAAACCTTGCCTTGCACTTCTTCTTTGCTGCACACAAAACATTTGAGTAACAAACTTCAGTGCCCTGACATTAAAAATGTTCTTCTACTTCTTAATGGGATTTCTGGGAAGTCAGCTTGTCATTAGAGGGCAAGACAAATCATCATGATGTCTGATGCCTTGCAACCAGAACGACCAAGCCCCACAAAATCACAGAGGCCCTCCCATTCCTCATGTTTATATACAGACAAGGCAAGCACATCACCTGACATCTTGGTTTTGTAGACACCTGTCAAGAAAAATCTAACCAAGAAAAACTATATGCTTTTATTCCTTTAGTGTTTTTTTCTTATCCTCTTTTTATTTTGTTCCCAGCCAGAAGAAATGTTCGTTTCATTAGTTTTTGTATCCATAATGGAGAGACCCTTCATAATTCATGGATCATTGGCCAAAACAGCCTCATTAATTTTCTGTGTCACATAAGTCTTGGGGCTCATTAATCTCAGGTTTATTGACACTAAGATGCAGTAGCTTTTTAAGATATTAATGCAGTTTGAATGAGCCGTTGTGTACTAATTTGGATTTAGTAAATGTACTTAGGGTAGGGAAGGAAAAACATTAAAGGGGTGCTATGACTGAAAGACCATGTCAGCCAAGAGCTATGTTGGTAATAAGATCCTGCTAACATGTTTCAGTAATGTGCAGGAGCCAGAAATGTTTGAAGAGTGGGATGAAGGGGAAGGACAATGCTGCAAACAGCAGGAGGATGGTTTTCTTCTAAATCTCAGTTCTGCCAGAAAGGAAACCGGCAGAGAGAAGGGCCAAATGAACACAATAATTTTTTGTTTGATGCACAAAATAGGATCAAAGAAAAAGGAAGAATAATCAAAGGTAATGATGGCAATTTGTTTTCTAGTTCAAAGATAATTGACCCACACTGAAGACATAATTATGGTACATTAAGAAGATTAAAAGGGAGACAAAGCCAAAGGCATGGAGCAATGACAAACATGATTCAAGATCCTGCAATTAGGATGTTTTTTAAAACCATAATATTTTGATATTAGCCTTTCAACCCACAAAACCCAGGAATAGCAGAAAACCAAGCAGTTTTTATTTCTGTTGTCAGATTCACATTTTATGTCTTTTTGCTCTTTTTTGTTTCTTACCTCTTTAGATTTCTTGGCAGTGGACAGTACTTGAATGATATCCTCCAGTGCTTGGATGTTGAGGAGTAGAGCTAAAGATGGGCTGTTTAGATGAGAAAGGAGGGCTCCACGGTGAGAATTCAGCACTCCTGCCTTAGCATCTAGCTCAAGTTTGGGTATTTGGGGCTTAGTCTGAGATTGTTGAAGCTTTCAAGTGAGATTTATTACATTTGAGTATGTCCCAATGTGTGACGTAGGGGCACATAAGATGATTTTAGGTTGTGTTTGGCTTTTGTTAATATCCTGTCAGTTACACATGTATTGTCAGGAGTATTGAAGATATTGCCTGTTTTTTTTTTCCCATCTATGTTATCACAGTTATTTCTTTAGGGTGAAGACAAGTTCAAACAATGATGCAACTCAAGGGATTGCACCATAGAAATCATTGCAGGATCAAGGGGCTTACTACTTTCATGGGATACTGTTTCTTTCTTGTCCTTTTCCTCATCTTACAACACTGTTCCACTTCTGTCTCATGGTAGTATAATAATATTGAGGCGGTGACAGTCTGAAATAATACCAGAATGTAGAAATTTTTCCACCTTCAAAGCCAACCATATAGTATTTGGTGATCTATCCTTTTGAATCTGGTGCCATTTCACATTTTTGATAGCCATGACAATCATGGCTCCTCCTACGTATGAGGGTCTTCTTAGTGTCCTTAATTTCATCACTTCTGAAAAGTCCCATTGGCTATAAATTTAAAATATTAACAGCTTACAGAAATTAAGACATGGGTATTTTGTGGGTGGCAGGGTGTTAGTTTGCTGACGGTATGTGATCTCAGATTCATGTGCCTTGCAGAATTGTGGACATATTTAAGGTTAGATTTAAAAAAAAAAAAACATCTTGGGTCCAGCGGCGTGGTCTAGCAGCTAAAGTCCTCGCCTTTAACACGCCCGGGATCCCATATGGGCTCCAGTTCTAATCCCGGCAGCCCCACTTCCCATCCAGCTCCCTGCTTGTGGCCTGGGAAAGCAGTTGAGGACAGCCCAAAGCTTTGGGACCTTGCACCTGTGTGGGAGACCCGGAAGAGGCTCCTGGCTTTGGATCGGCATAGCATCAGCCGTTGCGCTCACTTGGGGAGTGAATCATCAGATGGAAGATCTTCCTCTCTGTCTCTCCTCCTCTCTGTATATCTGACTTTCCAATGAAAATAACTAAATCTTTAAAAAAAAAGCCATCTTGGCAGTTTATACTAGTTTATCTCTAGTTAAGCTTTATATTCTATGCTCTTGAATGTTTCATAAACCCTAGAGTATTTTCTAGTATTTTACGCAACTATACTGTTTTTGCCTTTTTTGGTAATGTATCAGGTACTTATCTGCAATTATTAGTCAAATCCATATTTAATTTTCACTTACAAGCACCACTTGGAGTTCCTGACTTGGGCTGATGATATAAATAGCTTCCTCTACAAGTACCAGAATGATTGTCCTTCCTCTGTGCAACCTTGTCTCCCAGAACTTCTCCTATTCTGACCTTAAGCTCTCTCCTTATTTGTCTGACCAATGTGATCAAGTGTTTATTTCACATGCATTATTTGCTATCTTCTTTCACTTGGTGCTTCATTTTATTTTTTAATTATCCCTTATTCAGAAAACAGTGTCGGATGCCCTTTACCATTAAATCTGAAGTCAATCACCTTGTTTTCATTAGAGCTTTTTTTTCTTTATCCTGTTACACCATCAGATAGCAAAGTGCAAATAGTTTAACAGGAATCCCTTCCTTTCAGATCTACAAAATTTTAGTTTACTTGCATACTGAAAACATCACTGGGCATATATGGATACAGTGGTCAGTGGCGTACCAAGGGGCTCAATTCACAACCAGAAACTAGCATGTTTTGAATTGCACTGTCCTCATATGTCCTTGTATCTCTCAACATATGGTGATATTTTGGAGATCTGGCTTTGCAATAGCCTTGTACTCCTTCTTAGTAATCCTCAAGACAGCCATTACACAGGGCAGGACGCTCTCCAACAGGTAACGTATGTGTGTTGTTGGAACAAAATAAGAGAAATAAATTCTGCAAAGAATCACATATGCATTTGAGGATGGGGATAATTGATCACATATTGACTTTATTTGCTCATTTGCCTCAAATGGCATTGATAGCATCTTAAATGAGTATCATTTTCCAAGCTGTTTGTAACCTAAGGGTAAGTGGCTGGCTACATTAATCTGTTGGAGATTTTTAGCGAAAGATGCAATATTAAACCTTCTAAGTTTGGCAGTTCAATTTTAGACATGCCCAATTTACCACACTTCAGTTTTAAGCAACCTGGGGTGTGTTCTGCTCCTGTTTGACGCCTTCTGAGCATCTATTGTCAGCTCTAACAAGCTGTGAGTTGACATTATTCAATAGACTCTCTCTGCCATGATGTACCCTAGCCATTTAAGCAAGGCTGTACATCTAAACTGGCAATGAGAATGACTACCGTAGTGCTTACAGTGTCAAAATGTTGACACACAAATGTCATTCATCAGTTATGTAGGTGTTGAAAAAGAATGCAAGACTCAACTTTTTGGTTTCTAAGAAATTTGTGAGGAAAAAGTAAGGATAATAGCATTTGTTAGTTTTCTTTCAAAATAAGTTACTTAGAATCCAGATGCATATATTTTGTTTCTCAGTCTCTCTAAATATGCAAATATGTATATTTATGTCTGTGTGTGTGGTTTATTTCTCATCTCTATACAACCTCTTACATTCAACAAGGAAGGGTTAGTTTTGTATCCTTTTTAGTCATGAGCAATTAACGGGATAACTGCTTCTCATTGCAGAAATGGCTTGGTTCTCTCATATAGATTAATATGTGACTCTTCTTTTTGGTCCTGAAAAAAAATTACACTTGCCTTTATTCTCTCTTCCATTTGTGGTTTAAAACGTCACAATTTATGCCTCCTTGAGTGTACTGCTTTACTAAAAGATTAGAATCACTAAGAACCGACAATATGAAAGAGGAGAAAATGTCCGATGTATTTCCTAATTATGTCTTCTTATTCTTACAAATGAATCTTTCTGGAAGCACTATTTTCATTTAATACCTGCCATGCCTAAGGCCATCTGAAAAAGCACATGGCACAATGTTTAAATTACTTGGTTTAAAGTAATATTTAGAACAGGAGTCTCTAGCCAAATAGCTATGACTCTTGCCTCTTCAATTCCTTTTTTATTTAGGATTTATTCATTTGAAAGTTAGAGAAAAGTGCACACACACCCACACACACACACACGCACACACACACACACACACACGCACACACACACACATCTTTCATCTTCTGGCTCACATCAGCCAGCACTGTGCCAGGTCAAAGCTAGGAGCCGAAAGGTTTATGTAGGTCTCCTACAAGCACTTGGGCCATTTTCCATTGCTTTTCTCAGGCCACTTGTGGAAAGTTGGATGAGAAATTGAGCCACCAAGATTCGAACTGGTGCTATTATAGGATACTGGCATCACAGGTGCTAGCACAAAGCTACAGTGTCGGCCCCTTTCTTCATCAGCTCTAAAGAATAGTGTATCTAGTGTCAGATGGGATGTGTGGTTTATTACTCAAAATTCATACAATGATGCAGAATGTTTTAAGGCAAATCACTTTGAGTATTTTTCTTCCATGAGAGTTACAGATTCTCCTCATTGTTTTGGTGTTCTGGTAGTTTATTATAAAATCAGATGGAACTACTTATCTCTTAAAACTAGTGACTTTAGCAAGAGTGCAGTGTAAAACAGAAGCAACCAATTCAGTTGCTTCCCTGACCAACCAGAGACATTATTCAGGTCAGGTTGGAGTTGTGGCAAACTGAAGACTACCTGTCTTTTCTAAAGGTATCATTGGTAGCTATCAGGACTGCAGGAGTTCCTCAGTACCAGGGCCAACACATTGGCATCACACAGGTGCACTTCCATTGCATTGCTTTCCCTTTAGGATACGGGGTAAGTGGCACCCTTTGAATTTAAAGATGACTCTGTGACTGTGGAACTGATTCTGAAAATAATATGTGGTAATTTAAAATTCACCTTTAGAGAGCTTACATTCTTTCCTGTTCCTGAGGAATTGCAGTCATCAATGCCATCTCCCAAGTTACTTTTTTGCAAGTAATTCAAATAAATAACAATGCTGTGTAAGTCAAAAAGTAATGGCTGCAGGTCTAATTTGTCCCTTGAGTAAAGATAGTGCCTTTTATCCAAATTCCTAAGGTAGAAGACAAACATTTTCCTAACTGTCCTAATAAGTTGAGAAATTGTTTTTCTGGCAGGAGACATAGTACTTCACGGCATAATTAGAATGACTGTCACTTGTGCTTTGCCTGAGGCTGTCCTGGTTTATGGTTATAATCATTGAATCCAGTTTGGTTTAGCGTTGTCCTTTTATTTTTCATTTTTAACCGCAGTGTTGTTATTGATAGCCACAATAAAATAAGCAATGTGCATATGATTGATTTCCCTTCTGCTTTGAGACTGCGCCATTTTGAGTTTGTGGTGCATGTGTAGTGAATAGAGCTCTCACTTTAACACAGAGTTAAATCTAAAAAGTGGACTACCAGTGGCCTGTTATTTCACTTAGGGTCTTTCCAAATGCATGGTAGCAGTCTAATTTCTTTTTAAGATGGCATATTAAACATCCTTACAGGTGAAATGAAGTCTGTTGGTTTAGAAGATGCTAGGAATAGCATCTTTTGTAGTTGCTGATGGCAACACTGTCTGTTGGTGCTAGCTATGCTGTCCTGTTGGTGAACTATAGTGGTCTTTTCCTGTGCTGCCATGTGCGTGAAGTACCTGATTGCCATTGAAGATGGTGGAACAAACTCCAAATTGTCTTCGATACCTGTGAAAGATGTGCAGGAAATAGGAACCAATTGGGCTGCAGTTGCTACAATGACTTTTGTCTTTTATGCCAGGATAACCCTACAATAACTGACTTATTTTAGTGATCCATTTTGCTTTTTTGATTTATAATAAATTTTTGATAACAGTGAGCTGAAGTACAAATGCATTTTGTTTTTTTTTAAAGATTTATTTTTATTATTTTTTTATTGGAAAGGCAGATATACAGAGAGGAGAGACAGAGAGGAAGATCTTCCATCCGATGATTCACTCCCCAAGTGAGCGCAACGGGCCAATACCATGCCAATCCGAAGCCAGGAGCCTCTTCCGGGTCTCCCACGCGGGTGCAGGGTCCCAAAGCTTTGGGCCGTCCTCGACTGTTTTCCCGGGCCACAGGCAGGGAGCTGGAAGGGAAGCGGGGCTGCCGGGATTAGAACTGGCACCCATATGGGATCCCGGGCATGCAAGGCGAGGACCTTAACCACTTGCGCCACCGCGCCGGGCCCCAAATGCATTTTGTAAGAAATTATGCATTTTTATGTTTTAAGAATTTTTTATGGAAGTGAAACTTGCATAAAATATTTGTAGACAGTTACTCATTTGGGAAATTATCTTCCTGTTGGTGACCCATAGTTATGACATAAACCAAAGTCATAACTATGCTAAGGAAGCATCCATCCATCCATCCATCTACCTATCTTGCAAAAGTCAATATTACTTTAATACGAGTTACCTCATGCTATCTGCAGTGATTTGACATATATCACTATAGAGAGAGCAACTACATCTCATTCTGTAATGCAAAAGTTTTCATTTAGATCAGGAGACTGTATACCTTCACTATTGATTGCAACTTTTACTGTGAACATCCTAGAAGTAAAGCAACAGCAGTTGATATAGCAGCCTCATTAGCAGAGCTTTGCAAGGATTTATATATGATGACAGACTTTTTTTTTCTATCACTGTGAACAAATACTTCCAGTATTGATTTGGGGGCAGGGGCAGCTGGCATTGTGACATTGCATGGGAAGCTGCTGCCTAGGACACTGGCGTCCTGCTAATAGCCTGGGAGAAGCAGTGGATGATGGTCTCAGTGTTTGGGCTTCTGCCAAACACAGGGGAAATTTGGAAGAGAATTCTGGCTCCTGGCTCTAACCTGGCCCAGCTGCAGCTGTGTGCAGCCATCTGGGGAGTGTACCAGCAGGTGGAAGATTTCCTTCTCTCCTTCTGTTTCTCCCTCCCTTCTTCTCTGTAACTCTGAATGTCAAAGTAGATAAGTAAATCTTAGAAAAGGTAATTCAGGTAAATTCAATGATAGTTAATTTTTAAAAGTCTCTGTAGATGGACTCAAAATCAGTCTGTCAAAAGCAAAACATCTGGCAGTATTATAGATTCTATTTTAAATTTAATTATATACATGAACAACCTTTAAAGCAAAAATATTTGTTGTTTTGGAGAAAGTGTGAGCATAAATATTAGTGGAAGGCAGTGTGGTAGGAAAAAACAATATTCTGATTGAATTAAGAGGCCATGAACCAGAAAAGTACTTGAAATTAATTGTGGAACAAACACATTTATAATTGCACCTAAATAGCCTGTGTTACTCTATCAGTCTGAGTGCAAATAGTAGATATAAAAATACCAAATAGTGTCGCACACTACATACTCACAATAGAAGCTACAGCTTACTTTGAAATGAAGAACATGCTAAGTTAAAAAAATCGCCATGGGAACATGAACTCTTCAGTTACTCAGCACATGACTTTTGAACTGTTTGGATTTGTAGTGAGCTGTTTTATTGAACAGTTGCTTTATGTTAGTAATAGTAGTAAAGCTTTTAAAAAATTTACTTTAAAAATTTTTATTTGAAAAACAGTTACACAGAATCAAGGAGAGAGATGGAGATCTTTCATTTGTGGGTCACTCTCCAAATGACCACAATGGCCAGAGTTGTGCCAGGCTAAAGCCAGGAGCCAGGAGCTTCATGTATGTTTTCCACATGCATGCAGGGGCCAAAGTCATGGGCCATCTGCTGCTTTCCCAAGCACATTAGCAAGGAACTGGATCAGAAGTAAAGCAGCTGGGACACAAAGAAGCCCCAATGTGGAATGCTAGCATCATAAGTGGTGGCTTCACTTGTAAAGCAATAGCATTTTATTATTATTATTATTATTTTATCTGATGTTTATGTAATTGATCATGGTGGGAAAGATCTAGGGATAGTGAGAAGTTGGTATAACCATTGTTTCCCAACTTTCTATTTCTTCTTCTCATTTCTGGGGGGAGAGGCCATACACAATCCCCCAACCATCCTAGTACCTGAAGATGAGGAAAGGTCGCCTAATATCACCCAGACTCACATAGTCTGAGGGCTCTGCCAGGGAGAAGCAATAAATACAGCACACACAGTGCAGGCGGGCCCAAGGCCCCAGGCCAAGCAACCCAGAACCTGCTGTTCCCCCAGTCCCTGGGGCTCAGAGACCTGACATCCACAATACAGTTGGGTCCCAGAACCTGGACCAGGTGACCCAATCTCCACCAGACCCTTCATCCTGGGGCTTGTGGATCCAGCACTCACCTCGCAGGTGAACCTCAGGGCCCCTCTGTTCCTGGGGCTCATGGACGCGGCACCCACTGCCCCCAGACTGGCATGGCTCATCTCATCTCTGCATCTACCAGTGGGTGTTTCAGCGTAGTTTGTTCCAACCTTCCCCCAGTTCCAGATTATGCTGGTTGGTGCTACAGCCTAGCCTTGCCCAGTTAGCCCCCTAACCTGGTTCCACTGTTAATTGGCTGGTGTTGTACTCGACCTGGCTCCTCCTGTATCCCATCCTGGTACTTGGATCTGCCAGGGGATGTTATAAACTGGTTAACCCAGCCCACCACCAGACTTAACCCACATGTATGCCAGGGGCTACTATAATCTGGCCTGGTTTGGGCTGCTCCTTGCTTTGGTTCTTGTGCTTACCTGCAGGGACTACAACCTGACAAAGGAGGTCACCAAGCTCCTTTATCCGGTCTGCTGTCAATGACAGATGTTGCACACACTGGTGGGCCTTGGGCCAGGTTGACTTTGTCCACTTCTTGTCCTAGCAGGAACAGTGTCCCTGTCCAACTGACCCACAACCTTTCTTACTGTTGGGTGTACAACAGCATTTTTAATGTAGTATGCTTTCTATGTAAGTTTTGATTTTGATTGCATCATCCTCAAAATCAGATATTTAATCAAAATATTTAACATGTGAATTCTAAGAATTCTGTAACATTTGAAATGTTTAGTAAACTTGCAAATGAGAAGACTTTGTAAATGGGAAAGGACTCTAAACATACACAAAGCAAAATCCCAAGCTGTAACTTTGCCCTTCCCAGAAGGTCCTGGTGCTGTTGACATTGTCTGAGAGAATAGAGAAATGATAACTAGAAATTGCATATTTCTTGAAGAAAGCAAATATAAGCAAGAGTGTAGTAAATGCATTGTTGATTGTGAAATCTTTATATAATAAGATTGAAAATTATAAAAACAGTAATGCACACTTATTGGAAATTGCTCTGGGTTTGTAGATATATCAACTTCTGTAGAGACAGATATTGCCCATTAAAAACATTAACGGTGCTGACAAGGTGGCTTTGTAGGACAATCCTTCACTGGTGGCATCAGCATCCCATATGTGCCACTGTTCATGTCCCAGCTCATCTACTTTCCATTCATCTCCCTGCTTGTGGCCTGGGAAAGCAGTGGATGATGGTCCAAGGCCCTGGGACCCTGTAGTCACATGGGAGATCCAGAAAATCCTGGTTCCTGGCTTTGGATCAGCTCTAGCTGTTGTGGCCATTTGGGAAGTGAATGAGTGAGTGGAAGATCTCTTTCTTTCCCTCTTCTTTCTGTAAATCTGCTTTTGAAATCAAAATAAGTAAATAGTAAAATAAGAAAACTTTAAGGTTAATAGAGAGGAGTCCACAGAAGTTGTAAAATATGTATTTCAACTCAGTGTTTTACTCATTATTTTTGAAATAGTATATTTTAAAATTTAGATTACAGTCAAAAGTTTAATGCTTCACTAAATAAAGGTTCAACAGATGGAAAGTTATTAGTATAATTGAGCATCTATTTGGAATAACCAAGTAAAAAGATGTTCAACTGCAGTTACAGTTACAGTAAATTTTAAAATAGTCACTGATCATTGTAGTGGTATGTAATTCTTAATAATTTGATGATCACTCTAATTTTTATTTTTGTTTCTAATAGCTTAACGTATTTATGTAAATAAACGTAAATTATTTAACATTATAGGAGTCTAGTGATATTTCCCATCCAACACTCTCCTTTGGACCTTGCTGTTGATGACCATCTCACTTACATTGTATTTGACTTCATTTTTAGAGACTTTGGGTATTATTTGCCAATATTTGGGCATTAAATTTACTATTTCTACTGTGGATTTTATGCCTCGCACTTTGACATCTTCATCTCCACTATACCTGGGACCCATTGTGTTCAGGCTTCTGCACTACTGGCTTTTGTTTGGAAGACACATTTCCCTTGCCTTACCTGCAATTCTGGGGAAAACATCTTTCTTTTGCATTTTATGACATGTGATTATTGTCCAGTGGTTTATTCTTTGGAAGATAGATTTTGCAATTACTGCTCATTTTCTTATCTTCCCAGTCCATGACTTAACCTCTTTGGTTGCCAATCAATGAATACTGGAGTAGTGAGAGCTTTTTGACCAAAATGCATTGTAATGATGATTTTTTCTGAGTCTCAGAAATCACCTAATTTCCATCTACATTCACAATATATTTATATGATCTATTTTTAAGATCTATTTTATTTTTTATTGCAAAGTCAGCTATACAGAGAGGAGGAGAGACAGAGAGGAAGATCTTCCATCCATTGATTTACTCCCCAAGTTGCCATAACATCAGAGCTGCGCTGATCCGAAGCCAGGAGCCCAGAGCCTCTACCGGCTCTCCCACGTGGATGCAGGGTGCCAAGTCCCTGGGCCATCCTTGATTTCTTTCCCATGGCACAAGCAGGGAGCTGGATGGGAAGTGGGGTCTTTGGGATAAGAACTGACACCCATATGGGATCCTGGCACGTGCAAGGGGAGAACTTTATCTGATAGGCTGCGGTGCCAGACCCTTTATATGACCTTTTCAATCATCTTTATTGTGTATCATCCGTGTTGACATTGAAGTCTGCTGCAGCACAGACTTCTAAAAATTACAAAGCTTGGGGAAGCCTCCCTTTGTTCTAATCTCTAGGAGAACCTAGCTCTGTGCCTTAAATTCTGGCTATCGATTTACTCTGCATTTTCTGCGTTATTGTTTCATTTACTCAACAGTTGGTTCCCACTAGGTGCTACAGAATGAGCCAGATACAATTTTCAAGATATCATTAAATCAGATCACACATCTGTGCTGTATGGAAAATGCATTCTTTCCTCTTGGAGTGTTGTCATAGATTGATGAACAAGGTGTGGATTAGTTCAGACTTCCTTTATGCCATTGTTCGGGGACATTGGACAAAATCAGTTTTCACAACAGTAAGTAATATTTCCAGAGATAAAAGGCATGTCCCCTGCCCTTAAGGAGTTTTAGTGCTATTGACAATTTCCTAACAATTTGGATTTTGGTTTGTATTTCTTTGTTTCCCTGTATAGCTTAAAGAGAGACTGCGTATTTAGTAAGTTCCTGATAAATAGTTACAGGAAGGAAATGTTCAACTTAGAAATAGATAGATGGCATGCATTAGAAGTCAGCATGTGTTTTTTTTTCATCAGATTTTTTTATCTGGTTGTCACAAAGCTTCTTCCTTGAACTGAAAGGAGAATATAAAATAAAAATGGAGAAAGATACAGAGAAAGTGGTGGGTGGAGGGACAAGTATGCTTGCTTATTCCATGAATTGAATTGTAGTTGGATTGTGTTGTAAATATTGATACCATATACTTTCTTTTGGGGAATTCAATAAGTCTTGGATTGCTTTTGGAGATATAAATCCCCATACATATCATTATGAAACAACATCTTTTGAAATATGAGTGGTGATAAAGATTGATTTCAGACATCTTTTCAGCTCCTTTCATCTCTCTCTGTGGAGAAGCTGTTATTTTTGTTATCACATATGTCAGAGGATTTATTTGAATTTTGTATTTGCCTTTTTAACACTCTACTTGACCAGTGTTGGATAGATCATTCCGTATCAATTATGCAAAAAGAGAAGGCACTTTAAGTCAAACTAGTATCTGTGATCAGAGCCCAAACATTTTGTTCCCAACACCATCTGCCCTTTTATAAGACTATGAACAGGTCTCAGAGTAACTTTATCACATATTTATCATCCTTCTATTTTGCATTGGAAACACTCTGTAAGCTCTGCCAGAATATCTATGACCTGCTGGTGGGTGACTTAGCATGTTTCAGCCTAGTTTTCCTTCATTGTGCTTGTGGCAGCTGTGTATGTGTTCCTTGCTGACCTCCAATAACAGAAGGTATAATTGGAAAAGAACCCCAGTTACTGTGTTTGAAATATATAGTCTCATTTGTTTTGAGGCCAGGTTTTCTGTGAGTTGCTTCTAGCCTTTAAGTTTGGCAGGTACCAAGGCAGAACCACTACTGGGAGAACTGGTACTTTTCTGGTGGATAAGCTTGGTTCATCCAGACGACTTCTAATAAACCTTGCTACCCTCCATCCCACAGGGTCCAACTTGTATCATTGTTTGATGGCTTTCCAAGAGTTCCCTGCATGTAAGAAATTCCCTAGTAACATCTTTGCCATTTTATTCCCATCTTGTGTCTGTTTATTGAACAATCTTGGCTAACACAGCACCCAGTTGTGGCTAACTCTTAATGGCACCTGCCCTGACATTTATTTAGGAAGGAAATGTGAAGCCATCAGCCTTTGGTCAACCTCAGGTAGACTCTTGGTAGCCGATTGAGGAATAACACTCGCTTGCCTCGTTTCAAGGCATCTGTTCATCTGACTCTTTGTATTCATTAAAACCTGCACCACTTGCCATGACTTAGCTCGTGAGAGCCACACTTGCCATTTCTGTCAAGGCATCTGCTCAGTGACCCTCTATATAGTGCCATGAATTCACCTCCATGTGATATGAACTTTATAAATATAAGTGGTTATATGTTCTTTTCCTTATCCAAGTTTTAACTGAATTAAATCATTAGGCAGGGCTCAAATCCCACAGAATCTCTTCTCACAGTAATATTTCTCAAAAGAGGAATGGAAAACTTTTTCCCCAAGTTTTAAAATGGGAAACTTGACTGAGTTTTTAGAGCACCACCTTAGCAACTACAGGCCATGTTCTAGGTGCTTTGCTAATTGAAGTTCATGACTTTTCTTCATCCATCCTTATAACAACTATATCAAGAAAATATGCATAACCCCTGTTTTACAGATCAGTAGCTTACCAGAAATCTCACATTGGGTTGCAGAATTGGAACAGTCTCAGAGGTTTCATTCTTGCTTTAAATGTTTATACTACATTGTCTTAAACAATTTAAAGCCTTGAGATCTTAAATAATTGATCAGCTGTGGGAAACTTGATGTTTCATGATTTCCTATATAACTTCCTATATAATTGATAATTTCCTATAAAATTGAATAATTAATTCAGCTGTGGGAAACTTGATGTTCTATATATATGAAATCAAGTTTCATATATATGGAAGCTAATAATACCATCTATAGTTTATTGAATTCCTTATGTTCTTGTCATTTTACATAATGCATTATGCTATTTTGTTCTCCTTACAATCCTAATGACATTTTCTTTTTGAAATCACCTACTGTGATGTAACTAGAGAAGGTAAGACTTAGTGATATATAACCATAGCAATTGATTGATTGCTGGATGCTGGGCTAGGAATCAGACCGTGCCTCTTTTTTTTTTTTTTCCTGCTGTAATCATTCATGTCTTTGTGGTCAGCTGAAGGCTCCCCTGGGACTGGAGATTCCAACAGGGCCACTTTGCAATAAAAACATCAACATCAACAACAACAACCACAACAGCACCTGCTTCTTTTTGTCCGTCTTTCAAGTAGATGTTTCCCATTCTGGTTAATTGGCAGAGGCAATATTTAAGATTTCTCATGACCATAAATCATCTTTTGATTGTGTCTGTTCCTGTCAGTCTCTTTCTCTTCCTTTGTCATTTATTTCCCTTCTCTTTATTTTATTCGTCTATATTTCTCTTTATATTTCAAAGGTATAATTAGCACATCTTGCATTTAGGAATGAAATCCTGCAGAGTGCACTATTATACTACAAATAATGAATATACCCAAATTGTAGTAAAATTGCCACTTGGCATAAGAATTTTAATGCTTTGCACATCTGCAGTGAATAAATCAAAAGAACCTATTGTTGAGCTTGTTCCATGATGTCTGCAACAAATAAGAGTTTTGATCAAAGCAGTTGCTTAATGTTTTTCTTCTAGGCAATAATACATTACTGCAATAATGAAATCAAACATTAGAAAGATACCCATAGATTTTCACAATGCGAAAGAAAACATCTCTGTTGTGTTCTGGAGATCTGTTTGCATACAGTCCCTCTTGATTTCAAACAACATTTCAAGCACGTTGAGACTGTAAGAGATTGTAAAGGTATCTGAAAGAAAATTGAAATCCTCATTCTTCAGAAAGGTTACCTGGTCAAAGTAGACCTCGATGTGTATTGATATGATAAACTACATAAAGATAATCACACAGTCTCATCTGCTTTTTTAACTTTATGATTTTCTTCTGAATGAATAGGGAGATTTTCTTTTCCAACCATCTTTTTTTTTTTTAACTGCAGGGATCACAACAAATTCCAATGATCATTCTACCTAATTTCTCCTATCTAGAACTGCATGTTATGCTTTCAGAACTAGAAACAAAATCTTGGACACTGTTAGTTGTGGAAAGTTTTTCAATATGAATAGAGTAAGTTTTTTTTTATTTCTTCGTGATCATAATATCCAGATCAGATGGGTGTCTCTACTTTACAGTATCATTAGAGATCTCTTGACCTCTTCACATTATACAACTGTTTAAATCAAGAGCTCTACTTCACTTGCATTTCTATGCAATCTTAATGATTGTGAAAAGAGGAGAGGGAATTAATTCTGTATTTATGTGCACAGAAGTTGTTACTTCCGTCTACAATCAGGAAAATTTTTATTGACTAATGAAAAGAATCAAAGTGCATTTGTCCCACAGTTTTTTTTTAAATGAAATATGTTTGGTATAAATTCAATTAGTTATTTATTTGAAGCACATGGGTTTCCACCTGTGATAGTAGAACTGAACATAACAATTTTATGAATTAGGAATAAATTTAGCTCCATACTCCATTGGTAATTATTTTTATTTTTTCCGCGCAGGTAGATTTTAACATGTTGAAGATTGTCACTGATATTGGTTTGACTTTTTTTACATTGCCAGAAAAGTCACAGTGTTTTGTACACTGTGGAACAAAAAATGAACATATATATATAATATATATTATAAATATAATATACCTGTACCTGATAAAGTGAAACGTAAGTGCAAATGAAAAAGTGAGAATGCACATGTCCAGTTTACTAATATATAAATGATTAGGGAATTCTGTTCATTAGTTGTTTATGTACCAGGGCTGATAGTCAAAGAAAACAGGACATGCGTCATATTTTACATAATATAAATATCAAAGTAGCTGAAAGGGGATTACAAGAAAATTAAATCTATATGATAGATATAGCTAGTAGAATTTACAATCACATGTACACTAAATTGAAGTGAAGTTCAAATGTACATTGGAAAATGTCAAATTTACTTTCCATGTGGATCAACAATTCACCACAACTCTCTCTACTTGAAAAATGTTTTAAATAATTTATTTACTTGAGGAAGATAGTGATGGAAAGAGAGTTAGCGTGGGAGAGAGGCAGAGGTATCCCTTCTGCTGATTCATTGCCCAGATATCCCCAAAGACTAAAACTGAAGCTGGGAGGTAGGAATTTAGGTCACCTGAACAGGTGATAAGAACTCAATGACTTAAGCCATGCCTTGTGTCTCCCAGTAAGAAGATGGAGTTAGGAGCTGCACTTGGGAATTAAACCCAGGTATAGGAATGTGGGACAGGGGCATCTCAGCCACTATGCTAAAAACTTGAACCTATTCCATATTCTTGAAGATTTCTGAGACCACAGAAGGGATTGTTCAGTCCCTTTCTCTCTTCTATATAAATATCCAATTTGGGCTCCTTCATTCACTGTGCCTGCTTTCTTAAAGCCTGGCCATCCCACCCAATACTGCTTCCTACTGTCACAAGTATTACATCCATTGATACAGCTGATCAAATATGTTAATATTCCCTTCATTGTTATCAAAAGGACACACTCATCCACGATTGAGAAGTGGCATGATAATAAATTCAGAAAAATGCAATGTATGGTCTGACATGCATGACCCTAAACACTTGGTGTGATTATGTTGTTACAAAGTGGTGCTTTTCTTTGTTTTCATTTTCCCTTTGTAACATCTGTTGGTTTACACTTGGCATCACTTGGAATGCACCTGTGTAGGAAATGACAGATTCAATAAAAGGGAAAACATGGGCAGGAATAAGGAAGGAATGGGAAATCCAGTTATAATATTACCAAGCTATAAACTCCAGCATTTCATTACTTTGCACGCAGAAATAAAATACTATTGATGCCTGTGTGAATGTGTCAGCATATATTGTCTTTGACTCACTTGTTCTTTTTTTCCACTTTTTCTCCTAATTAGACAAACACAAAAAGATTATTTTTCAATTTCTGTGTTGGAGCCAAAGGCATGATTGAGGTTTCAAGTGCAAGCTTAGTTTTACATGAGCTGCTGTGTCTTGTTCTCTCTTACGTAACTTTTTGGAACATTCTAAAATTGTCTATTCTGGATTTTCTGCATGGTTTTGGGGTCCTTTCACATTGTAGTATCTTGCAGCACCTTGTATGAGGATCAAGGAGTCTTCAGTGAGTGTTGTATGAATAGTCTGCGTAGAAACTAAATAGGTATTCTTTACTGGGTCATCTCTGGTCTGATCTGTTTGTTTGACACACACAGACACACACCCACATGTCTACAAGTCAGTTTTACTTGTTGTGGTTGATACACAGCTCTTTACTTGTAGTCACTTGTGCTATTCCTTCCAGCGAGTTCCAGGTTTGAGTTCTTATGTTAGACTTCCACCATGGACTCCAGGCCTCAGCTCCTGGTTCATCAGTTTCCACCTCCTGTGATACTGTGCTGAGGCTGCACGGTTGTCTATACAATGTTTCTCCCACTTCCGGTTTGAGCGGTTCCCATGATTAGGGAGCTACCAGGTGTCCTAAATAACTAGTTGTTGGTGGTGCTGATTTTGCTAGAACCTGTTGGCTGTTAGGTCTAAGGACCACCTAGACCTATTTTGAACTTAGGATGCCAAAGTCGGTATTATTTTTTCTGTTGTGCCAGTGCAATGTACCAAACTTGAAGTGAGTTCACTGCCAGCTCAGCACATGCGCAGCTCACTGTTGTCCCTGTAGTCTTAAAGCCTTTGCCACACTGTACAAAATGACACCCGAAGTGCCACTACTAGAGTTCTTGATCTGTTGTGGCTATCAGGTCTGAGGGCAACCCAGACCTATCTTGGGTGGAACCTGTAGGATGCCACGTTGTTGCAGTTCACTGAGCTAGAAATGTATTCACTTCTGGCTCAGTGCATGCTCAGTCCTGTCCCATAGCCTTTGCCTTCCTACATAAAATGGTGCCCAATTTGATTCTATGGGGCAGGCTGAGCTGTGAAATCTACCCTTTTCCTGCACTGCCCGTCTGGGACCTGCCACTCTCTCTTTGTTCATGGTTAAATCAAACAGACCAACAGGACAGAAAGTTCTTTGTCTGGGTTCACCTCCTGAGCTCCCTGTGAGCACTCCTCTCCACCTTGTTGTTGGTGGAGTTCAGGCTTCCAGTGCAGTTCTTGCTGAATGCCACTGGAGTATCAGTCACGGCTACACCACATTGTTGTGTTCACTGCTTTCCCATGTCTGTCAGTCTCCAGCTGTCCCTTCTGCTGTTCTGTCCTCTCCTATTTCCTGGAATGTGCTCTCTCTGTTTCACACTGGCTCATGTTTCTCCATCTGTTTATTTTTTAAATATATTTATATTTTTAAAATATATTTTTAAGGCTTATTTTATTTTTACTGGAAAATCAGATATACAGAGAGAAGGAGAGACAGAGAGGAAAATCTTCCATCCAATGACTTAGTCCCCAAGCAGCTGCAATGACTGGAGCTGAGCCAATCTGAAGCCAGGAGCCAGGAATTTCTTCCCCTTAAGCCACATGGGTGCAGGTTGTCAAGGCTTGGGGCCATCCTCAGCTGCTTTCTCAGGCAACAAGCAGGGAGCTGGATGGGAATCAGGGTGGCTGGGATTGGAACTGGTGCCCATATGGGATCCAAGTGCATTCAAGGTGAGGATTTTAGCCTCTAGGCCATCTTGCCAGGCGCTAGTACAAACTTTGAAAAGAACAATGCCCCTGTACTTCAAGGAAGTATGTTTTATAAATGAGCAATCTATATTTTAATATTTGATTTTTATTGAAAAAAAGGCTGAATACTATGTTTTTGCAGATTTAGAAAATAAAAGAATTAATCTCTTTAATACTAAAGAAATTATAAACCTTGCCTGTTTTAGAAATTTCTTAGAATGGCCACAAAATACAAATGCCAATATATTGGAATTAGAAGGGACTAAAGATATTAAATAAATACACGAATTAAACAAAGTACAGACCAAAATGTACCTTTGTAAATGAGGGTGGCCATCCTTCTCAAAATGCTTATATCATTGTTAACAGTAAATATCAGAAAGCTGCTTTCTGTACAGTCTTTTATACTGCTGGTGGCATATCATTGAAATACAAATGTATAAGTGCATTTCTATATAATATTAGACTGTATGCACAAATTCATCTGCATACAAAGTTACTATACAAAGAAAGTATTTAAAAATTATTTTGAGCGTGGTGGATAAAAATATTTTTCATTCAAAATTACAATGAAGATGATAAAAGCCTACGAATATTCTTCATTCAAAATATGATATCTATGTCAAGATACCATTTAAACATTTATGAGAGGCTGTTATTCATTTGCTTGCATTGAAAAGGCATATTTTTACTGAAGGAAGCAGAGATAGAAGTTCTCCATCAACTGGTTCACTTCCCAGATTGTTACAACCACAGAGCTGAGCTAATCCATTAGCCAGGAGCTAGGATCCTCTTCCACATCTCTGGTGTGTGTACAGGATCCTAAGGCTTTGGGTCATCCTTGACTGCCCTCCTAAGCCACAAGCTGGAAGCTGGAACCGAAGTGGAACGGCTGGGACATGAATCAGCACCCATATGGGATCCCGATGCTTGGAGGTGGAAAATTAGCCAATTGAACCAACGTGCTAGGCCTGTGAATCTGTTTCCAAGACTGAACTATGGAAACAAACCCATTCAACAAGTGGGAGATTTGAATGTGAAAAATATATCAGCACAATAATTGTATTTTTTTAAAAAAATTCAGTTCTAATTCTCATTTTCTTTGCTATAATTATTTTTCACTTTAATTTGATTGCTCCGAAATTAAGTCAAAAAATCCATGTAAATCCATGGGTGGAAGAATATTTTATTAACCTAAATCCATTAAAATCAGTGCAATACATAATACTTAAAGTATAATTTATAAGAATTTGTAGTAAAATGAGAATATCAGCAAATTTAAAAAGTATGCCAAAATTATAGCAGTGATGCGTGATCAAGCTGGACATCAAGAAACCAAAGCTGACTCATGCATCTGACATTTTCAGTGATCGCTTCAGTATTGCACTTAAAGCTTGAAGGGGGTGGCCCTGCAAGCTCTGAGATATCTGGCAAGTCTTCGGTAGAGAAACTACTGAATGCTAATCAGGAGATGTTATAGCAGGTTTCGGAATGTCCATTTCAACCACAGGTGAAGTTTGAGAAGGTGGGGTGGTATAACGGGCAAGGAAAAGTAGCTTCCGCTTTGTGGGATATATATATATATATTTAAGATTCATCATTGTTGAAGAGGCAGACCAGATTTACAGAAGAGAGACAGAAACATGTTTCATCTGCTGGTCCACTCCCCAAATGCTTGCCATGGCCAGAACTGAGCTGATTCAAAGCCAGGTTCTAGGAGTCCCTTATGGGTCTCCTCGCAAGTGTAGGGGCTCAGAAATTTGGGCCATTCTCTGGTGTTTTTTTCAGGTTACAAGGAGGGAGCTGAATGGGAAGTAGAGAAGCCTGGACATGGACTGGTGCCCATATGGAATCCTGGTGGCTACTGGGTGAAGATTTAGCCATTGAGCCATCGTGCATGCCAGGGAGAAATGTTTTGATTATAGAACTGCATGAAAATGCTGGAGAAATCTATGTGTGTAAAACAGCCACCTGTGTGAAACAAGTACAGGTTAATCAATGGAAGAAACAGTGCAAAACATTGTAGCAAATGTCTTGTATTCTAGTACAATCACTAAAAGTAGCTGTTATAGTAGCAGTAATAATTCTATGTAAGTAAGAGTTGTCAAAATTGGTAATGATATCCGTTTAGAAAAATAACAGGAACTGACAAAATAGGAACTGGGTTTTGCAAATCGAGTCTTCTTGGACATATAGTTATACCTATTGATTTATGTGTTGTTTAGGCTGATTTTGCCATAAAATTGAAGAGTGAATTGGTTGCAATAGAGGTTGAATTGCCCAGGAAACAATATATTTATTGCCTGTCTTCCAAACTTTGTTTTTTGTTTTGTTTTGTTTTTTTTTTTACAATTATAACATCTGTTGGTCTCTGTTTCAAAATAGTGTGCCAAACTGACAGGATAATCTCAACATAGCTTTAAGTATTTAGCGGGAAAGAAAATTGACATGGAATAAAAGTATTGTATTTATGTAATACATATTATGACCTAAATTTCAGAAACACACAGGTTGAGCTATAAACTACTCATAATATTTTCACAGATCAAAAGGCAAATATACCTTTTATACCCTGTATTTTCAATTCTAACCTTTTACAGCATAGGCAGGAAAAATCTGAGGACACCAAATGCTCCTCTTGAAACAGTTCAATCAGGGTTTGAATCTTCCATCAATACCAGCTTCAAATTATGTGAGGATGATGAAGTGTCCCACTAGCAAATTGCTTCTCAGAACTGTGCTTGAAAACCTTTGGTTAAATGGCTTAAGAAAATTAGGCAGCTAAATACCATATAAATGGGTAGTGGGTTCCTTTGAATAATGAATAATTCCAGGACTGTGGGAGAGAAAGTACAAGGTGAACCTAGGACTTTCTGGTACCCGGAAGTATGGAAGTACTCAAAGTCTGTTGGGGACATAATGAAAATGTGTCTATATGTCTACAGGAGGTGTGAGCCAAAATGAAGACTCTTCCACTGGCCAATCTGAAAAACATTGATTTTGTGGAGAATGGTAGAACATGTTATAATACATAAACACATAATGATGTCAAAAATGGAGGAGGGTAAAATTATTTTCTTTACAGAAGAATGTCAGATAACACATTATAAGAAATGATAATTTAAAAAATACAGTTCTTTAGTTATATTTTAAAATATAATTATTTTTAGTACCATCAGTATGATAGCTCAGGCAAGGGTCATGAAATGAGTGTGAAACTCATGATTTTCCAGGGAAGGGGGTATTTGCATGGTCCCCAAATATTCTTCTACTTATTGCCTGTTAAATGAAGGAAAATTACTTTGATAATAAGATTTTGTATAAGCTATTTTTATCAAATAGTCAAATTTAACCACTTTCCACTCCCATTAGAACAATGAACATTTGACTCTACTGTGAATCAGAAAAAATTATACCACACTTATGTCATCTTCTTGCCAAAATATTAATAAGTAAGCAACCAGACAAATCTAGTATGTAGAACAGACAGTTTAATAGCCCAATAACCTACACTATTAAAAATATCAGGAACATGAAAGATCATTCTAGATTCAAGGAGATCTGTCTGGTTAAGGAAATTGTGAAAAAGTCACTGAATGTATTTAGCATCAGCAGGTGGACAGGGTGCTAAAGTGGATTTGTAGCATTACAGTGGGTGCTCCAGCAACCTCAGTGATACAGCGGTTAGGAACGTAGGGTGACCACAGTTGTCTCTCTTGCACTTGGGAGGCCTTATAGGATAACCAGATTTGCTGTTTTCACTCAGCACTAAAGAAACTAGACTTTCCTTTTTTTTGTCCCCCTACCAGTCCCTCCAAAATTCTGAAAATGCTGTATGAAATTTTTCCCACTGAAGCTATGTGCCATTTTTGCTTCCTTGAACAATGACAGGTGAGTTTAGCATCTGCATGGAACTGGGCTTCAGGGCTTGAAGTCCTGGAGCAGCGTTTTTCACTGCTTTTTTTTTTTTTTTTTTTTTTACAATGATTAATCCTACATGTTTTTCTTTATCAGCGGGCTCAGAGCTATGTTTAAGAAACTGCAGTTTGATTCATCCAGTTAGGGTTTTACTGATGTGTTTTCTACCAGTGGCAGCAACAGCGTGAGGTATCCAAGAAAGCTTAATATGGGAGAGTAGAAGGTGGTGATTTTGCTGGCTGGCACCTGTACAGCTTTTAGAATGACTCCTGAGAACATTTAGTTAGCATTTGCAAATTGCCAACATTGAATTATATGATTTCACATGTGTTAGCTCATGTAACACCCTACTCAAATAACCTGCTCCTTGTGGGTATAATTAATTCCTAGTTAGAAATAAGAAATTATGTATTCCTAATATATAATTTCTTTAAGCAGGAGTCCTGAACTGATGCCATGGCATATGAGGTGAAATCTCCACCTGTGCTGCCAGCATCACATTTGAGTGCTGGTGCAGATCCTGGTTTTTCCACTTCTGATCTAGGTGCCTACTAATGCCTGGGAAGAGAGCAGATTCTTGGTCCCTGCACTTATGTGGGAGACCTGGAAGAAGCTCTGGGTCTCTGACTTCATATTGGTCCAGCTTTGACCATTGCAGCTGTTTGGATAATCAACTAGCAGATGAAAGATCTGTCTTTCTCTCAATATTTCCTTCTCTTTCTGTAACTCTGGGTTTTATGTGAAATACATAAAAAATCTTTTTTCTTTTTAAAATTTTCTTTTAGAGGTCAGTGTCATGATACAACACCTCTGCCTGAGGTGCTGGCATCTCACATGGGTCCTGGTTTCAAGTCCCAGATGCTCCACTTCTGATCCAGCTCCCTACTAATTCACCTGAGAAAGCAGCAAAAGATGGCCCAAGTCCTTGGTTCCCTGCACCCAGATGGGAAACCTGGAAGAAGTTCCAGTTCCTGGCTTTGTACCAGCCTGGCACTGGCCATTGGAACCATATGGGGAGTGAGTCAGTGGATGGAAAATCTCTGCCTCTCCTTATCTCTCTATAAATCTGCCTTTTGAATAAAAGCAAATCTTTAGAACTTTTTTAAATTGATAAGTGGAGATACAGAGAAGGGAGGAAGGAGAGGTGGTGACAGACAAAGAGTTCTCCTCCACTTGTTTACTATCCAGATGGCCCCAGTGACTCAAGCCAGTGAATCAGAACTGAGTCCAAATCATCCACATGTGTGGCAAGAATCCAATGACATGATTCTTGCTGCCCCCCAGGTTCTGCATTAGCAGCACGCTGGAGTCAGGAACAAAGCACGGCACTCTGATGTGGGTTGTAGGTCTCTTGGCTACAGTTTTTACTCTCAGAATGTCTGTTAAAAAACAGGCCACACACACACACACACACACTTCAAGTTTGTAGGAAAATCCACATTTAGTAGGTATCTCAGGTAATTTTTACCCATCTCAAATCTGAGGAATGTCCTAACATGAGGTACTTGCTCAGGGTCAGAGTAGCAGAGTTGGCAAGGGAACCTGATTGTCTGATTTGAAGTTCTTTGGTTTCCCAAATCACCATCTTGTAGAATGCCGTTGCCTAAGAGAAGGAACGGCTGATCATTAGTTAAAGGCATTCATGTTGTAAACTATTGCATTCATGTTTTAGATTTGATAAGTATTTTAAAACTTTGAGATATTTTCCCTTTTCCATTAAAAAAAGAGTAATGTGCTTTGATAGAACAGAGGGTTTTTGTTCAAAATGATTCCGAGTACTGATTCATCTTTCCCTCCTCTTGACAAATGATAAAATGACTCAAATTATCCATCATTAAATACTTTCCCAAAAGTGTACTCTGCAACAACGTACCATGCCTATCAATTCTAAGGAGGGGGGCAATTTTCCTCTGTCATCTTTTTTCATTGACAAGCTAACCTGCTTGTCATTTGTTGCTCTGACTTCTCTGCTATTATCTAATTTAGCAATTTTAATTTATTTAACTCGGCAAGCATTCTTGAGCGCCTACATTTTTCACAGTCTTAGGCCCTGTGGGCGGTATAAACTCTGCCCCCATGAATCGTGTTTTCCAAGGCTCATGCTGGCATAACCTCATATCCATATCATGCTGCATTGAAATAAGGTCAGTGAAGATCACCCTCTCATCTTTAAAATTATCCAAATTGACAGACGATGGCTCAGCTACATTTCCATTAGAAAGTTAGTAAAAAAAAAAATCACAAAATATGCTGGGCAAGGAAGTTGAAGTGTCCAATGTAAACCATCACCAAGAGTGAAGATGTTGCACTACAAATCCCTTCTCATGACAAACGGAATCCCCAGGCGGGGACCATAGCTGATTTATTTATCTTTCCAGTTGGAAAGCAAGTATGTTCTTTCTAACATGAGAAATGGTCTATGGAAGGAGTCTCATTTTTAAGGTAGAGATCTTGACCTTTAACTTACAAAGTAGTTGGAGGATGAAGTGAAGTTTTGTTTTTAAGATGCTTGGGATCATGTCTCTAAGTAAGAACTTGGTAAATGAGAGCTTCCCTGAAAATTGAGGACTGAGCTGATGGGGAGCATTTTTAAATTGTGGGAACAAACTTATACAACAATGAATAAACATTTTGATATAGTTATAGGAGTGTTCATGGAGAATAAAAATAAAAATGACTCAGCTTTAACTTACTATGAAGTTGATGACTAACTGAACTCATACATATATGTGCCTTAACAGCATTGCACAAGCATTTTAAGGGATATCTATAAAGGCCTGAACTTCAACAAGAATTATCATGTGATGATTATGATATACACAGCAAAAGCAAAATCCTTTCATATTGCTTTCTACTTTAATATTCTTGCACAAACATTTTCTCATTTAATCAATACGATAATTTGTGACCAAATAATCTTGAGGTCATTGAGAACTGATGACTGGATCCTCCCTGTAGTGGACACAGCTAAGATGTAAACCTGTGCTTCGTAATATTTTTGTTATTTCACCTAATTATAATATGAAATTTAGGTAAATGCTACCGGAAAGGTACATTGGGGCTGGTGGTGTGGCACAGTGGATAAAACCATTGCCTACAGTGCCAGCATCGCATATGTGAGCAGGTTAGAGTCCTAATTTGCCCCAGCTCTGGTCCAACTCTGTGCTGTTGTGCATGGGAAAAGTAGCAGAGAATGGCCCAAGTCCCTGGGCTCCTGCCACTCGTGAGGGAGACTGAATGTCCTAGTTCCTGGCTTTGGATCGACCTCTCTTAGGCCACTGTGGCTATCTGGGTAGTGAGGCAACAGAGAGAAGATATCTTTCACTTTCTCTCTCTGTGTAATTATGCCTATCAAATAATACATAAATAATTATTTTGTAAACAAAAACTACAAGATGTCCTTTGGCTTTAAGGGAAGATGTTAAGGAAAATTGCAGTCTATTTGTCCATTCTCTAATCTGCCATGAGTGCTTAAATACAGAAGGTTTCCCATTTTCTGTGCTTTTTAACATCTTGCAATAGGGCATCCTACCCTGCCTGCCAAAAACCCCACATAAACTTCCTAACTCAGACTTTGTTGGTGTTTGTATGATATTATGAAAATAATGCTAATTTCATTAATTAGTGTAAAGTGTGTGAACTCCATTCTACTAATTAGAAGATGAGGGTGGAGACGTTGGTCAAAAATGAATTATACCAATCTGGCATACTGTTTTGGACCTAGTTAAAAGAATTTCACATTGAAATCACTATCCTGTCTGATTAGGCATCATCCCGAAATGGCTTTGGAGAGAGAAGACGGAAGTATTATTTGATTATCAAGCTGAATGTGTTTCATTGTGTTGTCTTGTTGGGAGGGAGGGAGACATTTTTAAAATTTTAGGATATATAGTCTCAGATGTCTGCATAATATGATAGCTTAAAACTGTTTCTGGAGACAGCCATAGCACTATGTAACAGTGTTGTTCATCTTATTTGAAAACAGTAAACTCCTGTGCAAATACTGCTGCAAGGGGAAGGCATTTTTTTTCTTCTTCCTGATGTTAAACCTACCTGAAACAGTGAAAGAATCAATATAAACACTAATCCCCTTTCACAAAACTAAGCGATAGCTACAAAATCACTGATGGAGGAGGACATTTGCCAATAAATAGGACATTTGCCAATACCATCTGATATGTCTATGGGATTTAAATACAAGCTCAAGTTCAAGTAGTGTGAAAGGATTTCACTCTAGTAGCCAGCATCTGTTTAAAATTAATTCACTGGTAAACCTTCTTCTCTAAGGAGAGTCCAGCACCTTATTTAGTCTGAATTTTTCTCTGTCTGGCCTCCTAGGGGATTTCAGCCTTGCTTTAGTCCCTCTCCTTCTTGCCTTGTTAACCTCCCTCTTGATAGGATCAGTCCAGTGAGCATGTGAGCAAACTAGTGAACACCTTACCATGGCTTTGACCGAAACACCGCAGCTTCCATGCCTCTCATCTTGACCTGCTTCCCCAAAACAATTCTGGAAAGAGTTACGCTTGCTTCTCCCATTCCTTTCCATCTTCATGAACAAGAATAAATCTGCATTATTCTGTCTACAGGATTCCATTGACATTGATTTCTTGGGAAATCCAGTGTCTACTTCCAGCTTGTTTGATGTTTTTCAGACATCACTGCTCTGCTTTTCAGTGTATGCATTTTCCTTAGGTGATCCCATGCAGTCTTACAACTTGAAGTGCAATTTGTTAATTATACACCAGTTTACATCTTGACTTGTCATCTCCACTGAGATCCAGGTACCTACAGTCAATGGCTTAGATGACATTTTAATTTGTGCATTTAATAGAAACCTCAGTTTAAAATGACTATGACAGTATTGTTGCAGGAATTTTGACTCCGAGTATGGCAGCAACCTCAAATTCTTGTCTCGCAGGAAAGAAGAATTTTCATGCGGACACAGTTTAGTTTTAACGCAAGATTTATTAGAAAAGTTGAGAAGAGAAGACTCCCGTCCTAGTGACGGGAGGGGGCTTGAGATAGAAAAGACCCTTACCTCCTGCCATAGTGGCAGGAGGAAAAGGACCTCAGTGCTCTGCCATAGTGGCAGGAAAATAAGAACCCTAGTCCTCTGCCATAGTGGCAGGAGGCAAAGAAGAAAAACCCGTATTAATGGTGGGGAATGCACCTTTTAAAGGTTTCCCTCAAAGATGTTTCTCCATGAACAAAGAAAATTCCTGGTTTCCATGGTACCTGGCCTTGGGACAAAAGGCCACAGAGGTGCCAGACATAGGACATTCCAGGCCTTGGGCAGATGTGTATTACTTCTTCCTGCTCTCCTTTCAATGATAAAGAGATCGGCCTGAGACCCTCCCACAGTGTCCGGAGGTAATGGCCGATACTTCTGGTGGGGAATTGATATGCTAATAGCACCCCTGTCCCTGGGAGAGTGAGTTCAAGACATGGTGGGGAAATTCTCTTTTACTCAGGGACCCAGAATACCCTAACTGCCTACTACCCACTCTAACTCCTCTCTCATTCCGCCCCCCAGAAGAAGTGACCCTAACTGCTGTTAGGGGACTGGGACGACGACCGCTCTGGCTGCTTCCTGCTGACATGGGACGAAGTTCAAAGGCAGCAGTTGGGTATTCCTCTGGGGGTCGGTCTAAGGGTCCCCAGTGGAACGTAGAAGTCATCAGAGACGCCTGGCAGAAGTCATCAGAGGTGCCTGGCAGGTTGTTTTGGCTCTGGATGTTCCTTCTTGTTGAAGTCTAGATGACAAAACAAAGACAATTATTATCTCTCCCAACCTAGTATGTAATGGGATAGGTGGAAACATCAGTTTAAATACTTGAGTTTTAGAACTTAGATATGAGAAACATTTTGTTGAACATTGGACTTGAGCAGTGTTTAAGGCTATGAACTAGATTTATCAGTTTGAAATAATTCTTTTTTAGCTCAAGTTTTGAAACAATTAAACTCAATGAACATTATAGAACACATGAAACTTTCTGAGCTACATGAAATTGCTATCTAGGTCCATTAGAAGGCACAGAACTAATGAAAGTTAACATGTAGCTTTAGGACTTGAACCCGTATAGGGCATGTAAACATTAAGTTTCCATGGAGTTACAATTTCGTCTAGCATTGACGATTCTGAATTAAGATTCACACTTACTTGACTTTTGAAAATACTACAGTTGCTTTGTATACAAGTGGTGGATTTTTAAAATAACAATTGTACTTTACCAGTTGCTGGAAACCCTAAGAGTGTCAGAAGACATTGAGCCTAGAACATAAAGCACAGCGCTGAAAACATTTCATTGCAAGACTTATCTGGATCATAGCATAGATGGTAATAGACTAAACTAGTTGTGAGTTACAATAACCCAGCAGCTTATGGCATTCTAGTAAGAATTCACAAAACTCCATACATTAGGGCAAAGGCAATGAACTAGTCCTGTAGTTGTTACAAGCCATACATTGACAGTTGGAGAACAGAAGAGTCTTAAATATATGAACAGAGAGATCCAATAATTTAGTAAATGAGGAAGACATGAAACCTGCTTCAGAATAGTGAGGGTGTTCTACCTAGTGATGTCTAGTACAAACATGTCTGTTCGGAGCCTGGTCAGCAATACAGGCTGAGCAGTTACAGGCTAACTAACTTTTCCCTAGAAAAACTTCTTTTCTGATCTTCTAGATTAATCTGTCTGTCACCTAAGCTAATTTGGAGCTCCTGAGAGACCCTGATGGTCACCCTAAGAGGGAAGAAGCCAAAGCTAGCTAGGACAGAGAAGGCAGTGTCCAGACAAAATTACAGTTTTCTCTTCCACTGTGAGAAGCACCCGGGGCTCCTCGATGCTGTTACGAGGTGTCATCGAAGTCCGCGGATGGCCTTGAGCCTGTGCAGGTTCCCAGGCTGCTTCCGTCCCATGTGGGAGATCCAATGGGAGATGACTGACCTGAAGTACTTGGCCTTCGAGGACAGTCAGATCTCCAATGACCTCCTTGGTAGTTGGGACATGGCCCTGGGTGGCCTTTCTGACGAAGTGTCCATTGCTTCTGCAATGAAGAGCACTTGGGAGGCCTCCGGGGGTCTCACTGGAACCAGGAGCACACACCTCTCTCATCCTGCTTTGCCATGGGATCCCCTCCTGGTCTCTGAGGTAAAAGACCATGGTGACCCCTTTAAGAGGATATCAGGGCACATTCAGGTCCCATTTGTCTAAAGTTCTATCCTAATGTCCTGGGCAGTTAAGAATCTGTTATCTATATCACCTATTCTTCTCTACATAGAATCTAGTGGAATATACTTAAAGTCATTCCTCAAGCATTTTAAGAAGCTGGGGGATTTCTCTGTGGCTCTTAATCTCAGATTTGTTTAAATCAAAATAAAATTCAGCTTAGCAATTCTCATTTATGAACATTTGTCCAAGTCAATTAAAATAGACTACATAGCTTGCCACGTATACCAGATAACATACATTATAAAGCAAAACTTTTGTAACAGCTTTTGAAAAATCTCTTTAAGTGTTTTAAAGTTACCACATCTTGCTCTTAGTAACACTAGTTGAAGGTGCTTTTAGTTGGAACCTGTAGCTTACTGCTTAGCTTTAGTTCTATCTGCAATGGATGCAATAGTATCTGTTGGAACTAGAAGATGAAGCATTCATTGTCAGAATTATAATAACAAATATAAACATCTATTTACACAGCACACTGTGGGACCACCTGTAGGACTTATACACACATTTGTACTGTTTAGGCCTTGTTCATTAGGATAACAGCTGTAAACAATAAAGCAATAAGATTATTAGACTTTAGTGATGTTTTCACATTTGTACCAATAGCAGTCTGTTAGGTTAATATTTCATTATACTGGAACTAGCTAGCAGATTTAGTCACCAATACGATGAAAATAACTTGAAGAGAACTTAAAAAAGTTGCTTTGACAAAGAATCAGATTTCAATTCCACTGTACCAAAGATGAACATTAAGAAAATGTTTGTACACAATATGTTCAATTGTACCATACATCCTTTAAGAACTTGCTATCTTCCTGTAAGACAAAATCTCACAAATGATGCTTTTTGCAAGTTAGAACATGAATAATTGACAATGCAAGAACACAAATAATTCCATAACGTGATACAGCTTCACGATTAAAGGACAACTTGATCAATAAACATAACCACCAGTATATGCATTAGCAGCTTTTGAAACTTTACTAAGAATCTTTGTAATTTATGCAAGTATTCATTCACTTTAATAGAACATACAAGCTCACACGCAGAATCTGCTCCTCCTTATAGCAAGCACTACTCTAGGTGTAAACACTGTAGGCCGGATCTGATCAGAGCTAGGATGGCACTATAAATCAGTAGATGATTAAACTTCAAGACCAAACAGCAACAAAAGCAGCAAACATTGCAAAAACACTGAGAACTCATCACTGAAGCCAGTTGCAATGACACAGGAAAACTTTACATGAACAGAATGAAATACTAGTAGTCGGGGTCAGAGGGAACTGCAAAGGGAAGGAATCTCTCAGGCTACAAAGAGTTAATGAATTTTAAGTTCTCCCTGGGGGTGCAGGAGCCTGGGGTCTGGCCCATTGTTAACTAGCAATATTCCCGTTGGTTCCCGAGATCAGTGACCAAGGAGAGACAAAATGAACTTCTACCTCCTGTTGGATATCTTACAATTAAGCCTAAAATGAAACAATTAAAGCTAAAAGACAGAACAGGGAAGGCTCAAGGTAAAAACCAGTTGTGTGCTCCACGTGGCGGTGGAGCCAGCACAGCACAGCAGCATAGTTATGCAAAGAGACCCATCCAGACTAACTCTCTCCACTCTAAAGCTCAAAACTGGCAGCTAAGGCTTGGGTGCAGAAAAAGATCAGGCCCTTTTCTTTACATTCTGGGGATCAAAGGAATCCTAATGCTTGAGGATAAACCCCCAGGGGGGTTGTGGTGGATGGCTTGCTTCCCATCTGAAGAGAGGATAAGAAAACAGAAGCGTCCCTCAGTTTCTATCTCTCCTGAGTTTAAGACGTCTCTTAAAACTCCTATTGCTAGCCCGTGGCGTCCAGGTGTACTCTGAAGACCACAGAAGTAGGGAGGGAGGTGGGAGTGAAGTCAGTACACTTGACTCACGTCGCTTGACCTCCCACGCCTTATGGGATGCGTCTCAGTTAGAACAGCATGTGCCAGGAGTGAAAAATCCGCTCCTGTTTCCTGCGCCATGCTAGACCTAGGCCTCTGCCTGGTGCAATACTCTGATGTCCTGGAGAACATATAAGTCAGAAGCAGCATGTGCCAAAAAATATCCCCTGCACCCTGCTGCGTCTGGGACTTCTGCCGGACAAAATATGCTCTCCTTTTGAAATTCATTCTAACCTTGAGCTGACAAGCCTGACCTCAAACTTCGGCCTGATTCTATAAGCCTGTGTAACAATGTCCTTAACTAGAGCTGGAGGAATACCTGTGTTGATTCTGATTTTCTGCTCACATTAGCGACTACACTGGTTAAGAGCTGACCTGGAGGAACTGTCTCTGCTGACTGCCTTGTGAAGGAATTAGAGCACTTTTCTCCATATCTCCGTTGCTTGGATCTCATCTATAGATGGCCTAGAAACTGCCTGCCTTTTCCTTTTCCCCATTACAGACCAGCTGATATTTAGCACATACTGACCAGTAAAAGAAAACCCAAAAACTGAATCCATAGAGAATGAGGAGACTTAGTGAGAAAAAGCTTCTGGAGAAGATATCAGAAAAGGTAACGGAGGACTCGTCAGTGCCTGAGGCTGTTTGGGAATTGAGGCACGCAGCCCAGGGCTCGTGGCCTCGCCGTGGTGACGACTGAGTCCCCGCAGAAGGAAGAAAAGAGTGCAGATTTCAGCCCGACACCCTGACGGGCTGTCGGAGTCCGGGGTACAGTCCAGAGGCCTTTCGAAAAGCATCAGGGAGTGGCCCTGACCAGAATTTCTGAGGCGCCCTAAGACTTCTCCCAGTCTCACGCGACGGGCTTAGTCCGCGAAAGGAAACTGAGTTTGGACAAAACCGACATTCCTGGAGCCGAGGAGAGAGAAGAGAAAGGTAGAACCCCCACTTCCGTAGACTGAGCACCCAGGTGCCTTTCCCAGGAGAAGCGCTTCACGGTCCTCTGCTCACTGGAGGCCTAGGGTGAGGCTGACTGGCTTTCAGGGAACGCCAGAGAGTGCCCTGACCAGATCCCCTACTCGCCCAAGCCTTCTCCCACATTCTCCACGAGAAGTCAGTCTGCCAGAGCAGTGTTTCACGGCGCCTTGCCCACTGGGCTTTTTGGGGACTGAGGTCAGCCGACGGGCTTTCAGGGAACGTCAGGGGGTGCCCTGACCAGATCCCCTACTCGTCCAGGCCTATCCCCAACGTCCTTCCTTTGGCGCCGATCCACAGAAGCGAGAGGAGCCGTTTCCCAGCGCCTTGCCCATCGGGCATTTCTGGGAACCAGGGTCAGCCGATGGGCTTTCGGAGAACACCAGAGAGTGCCCTGGTCAGATCCCCTATTTACCCAGGCTTTCCCTGTCGTTCTTGCGGCACTGATCTACGGGAAGTGGGAAGCAAGGAGAGATCAGAAAAGTGTCCCAGCTCCAGGGGATCAATTTAGCCAAACTCAGCAAGCCTCGCCCCTGAGTCTTAAGACCGGCAGCCGCGCTAACCGCATTTAACTGGCTGACAGGGACCCGGTGTTTCTTTTTCCGAGAGTTACTAATTGTGGAGAGCTAGTGTCTCCGAAAAACAGGAAAGAGAGTCCGCTTTGCTCACCGTCCGACGAGATGGATGTCTGGAGGCTGGCTGGAGATGAACTCAAGTCTCGCTGGTAGAATCCGAGTCACACGGCACCAAAAACTGTTGCAGGAATTTTGACTCCGAGTATGGCAGCAACCTCAAATTCTTGTCTCGCAGGAAAGAAGAATTTTCATGCGGACACAGTTTAGTTTTAACACAAGATTTATTAGAAAAGTTGAGAAGAGAAGACTCCCGTCCTAGCGACGGGAGGGGGTTTGAGATAGAAAAGACCCTTACCTCCTGCCATAGTGGCAGGAGGAAAAGGACCTCAGTGCTCTGCCATAGTGGCAGGAAAATAAGAACCCTAGTCCTCTGCCATAGTGGCAGGAGGCAAAGAAGAAAAACCCGTATTAATGGTGGGGAATGCACCTTTTAAAGGTTTCCCTCAAAGATGTTTCTCCATGAACAAAGAAAATTCCTGGTTTCCATGGTACCTGGCCTTGGGACAAAAGGCCACAGAGGTGCCAGACATAGGACATTCCAGGCCTTGGGCAGATGTGTATTACTTCTTCCTGCTCTCCTTTCAATGATAAAGAGATCGGCCTGAGACCCTCCCACAGTGTCCGGAGGTAATGGCCGATACTTCTGGTGGGGAATTGATATGCTAATAGCACCCCTGTCCCTGGGAGAGTGAGTTCAAGACATGGTGGGGAAATTCTCTTTTACTCAGGGACCCAGAATACCCTAACTGCCTACTACCCACTCTAACTCCTCTCTCAGTATTATTGATTTCTGTCTCCCCAAATTTCTCTGCTCTAATTCTTGTGCTTTCAGAAAATTGCATTATCATGTTCACTGTTGCTTAAGACAAAAAAAATCTAAGAATCAGCTTTTATTTGTCCCCTTTTGTGTGTGCTATTACAAACTCATCTGTCATCAGCTTGTTCATTCTATCTGCAAACTACATCTTGAACCTGATTCCATTCTCTCCAATTGCATATGTCCAACTTTAGCCCAATCCACTGTTACCTCCTATTTGGAGTTTTGTAATATCTTCACTAGCATCCATACTTCCACTCTCATTTCCCAAATAGTTGATTTCTCATTAACACCCGAAGAAATCATGGTTATATTTTGTGAGTGTAAATTGGAGCAGATTGTACTGTCACTGAGAAGAAAATCCAAACCCCTTACTGTGTCCTATTATGCTTACTCCACCTAGCCCCTGCTTTTCCTTTCCTGCCTCACATGCTCTGTTCTTCATTGTTTCCTTTATACAACAGTCCATTCCTTACTTGAGCCAGACCTTTTTTATCTCAGGACTCAGATCCTCTGCCAGGAACAACCCTTCCTCGTTTTCTCAGAGGGAAGACCCCTTGGATCCTTCAAAGTTTCAAGCTATCCCTGGAGGACTTTGCAGGTCACCTTTCAGGCCCCCAGTTTCTCTACTTGTACCCCAGATTGAAATGCTAATCAAAGGTGATAGGAAAGACAATGACCTGAATGCATGTATCCCTACAGATTCACATATCAAAATCTCAATCTCAGAGGCAATGATAGTATGAGTTGAGGATGGAATCCCCATGAGACAGGTTGAAATTCTTATGAAAGAGGCCTTTGTTCCTTCTTCCATATGAGGTGGTAGCAAAAAACTCTCTAGGATATGGCCTGTTCTCAGACACAGAATTTGTTGGCACGTTACTGATACCATGAGGAATAAAATTCTGTTGCTTCTAGGCTGTCAGGCCATGATATATATATATTTTAAAGCAACACCAACACGCTAAGACAGAAAATCTCCAAGAAAGAGGGAACAGTTTCCGAGAAAAACAAGCCCAAAGAGCAGGAGGTATGTTGTTATTTTGAAGAGTATCTATATACAAGTGAAAATATAATTTTGGAAAGATGTACCAAATAGGTTCATAACATTTTAAAAAGGAGAAATAAAACCAATAAAGAAAGCCATTGGACCCAATGCTAGCAAAAATACAAGATGATCATTTATCAAGCCAAGTTAAGTAATGATAAGGATAGACGAGTATGTGAAATCTGGCTGTGGACTACACAGAGTCAATCTGGAAATTCTCATGATTTTACTGGTCAATTTACAGTTAAGAAAAATAATTGCCCTCTTTAATTGACCAATTAAATTCAATAAATATGCATTGAGTATGAAACAGTACTTAGTGCGAAGGGCCATAGTGAATTTTAAAAGCACAACTCAGGTTGTTGTAGTAGAATTTATAGTTTGCAACATGTTGTTTCAGTTCCTTTGATGGATCTTTTGGTATTTTGTAGGTCACAAGTCACTTTTAGTAAGTGTCAGAGGGGAAGTGCTGGCATGTGCCAAAAGCCCAAATGTAATCCAAATTGTAAATGTCATCTGTAACATTCTAAAATTGCCTGAAAATATGCAATATTTATTTTCCTTGATGCAGCAACATTTTGGCCATACGTTAAAAATGCACTGTAAGTGTTCCTGAAGATGTTTTATGTGAACATCTCTAACAAATTTAGGTTTTTGGTCAGAAAAATCAGAGCTTGATTAAATGGCTTGGCTGGACTTAAATAGCATGTGGGATAGACTGATCCTTTTAAGTGGGCTCAAAATATTCTATTTTTTTGATATATAAGTAAGAATGCAATAATGAGCGACTGAAATATATAATGGTTCAAGCTCCATGCATGTTTATTTTCCCCCATGTGCAGATAAAGATAGTGATTTTAGCTCAGTAAGAGACATTTTTCTCAGGGTGATTCAGGGACCCAGATTCCTGCCAAACTGTGGGTCTCCCATGATCCCTGTAACCAAGTTGTCTTCTGCATTCAGCTGAAGGGAGTGGGTCATGGGTGGTAAATAGCCGCGTCTTGAACGTGACATGAATTGCTTTTTGGCACATTCCTTGGGTGAGATTGCTCACATGGTGACCTCTCAGTGTCAAGCAGGCTGCAAGAGAGAATGAATTTTATGATCAAAGAGAAGTCTGTCTCACACTTGACATGATATTTTTGAAGTCAGTAATTAAATTCAATACTTTAATAATAATGCTGAGTTCATATGTATAGAAGGTAGTTGTCCCAGGAGATCACTGCATAAGAAGTCCTGATTGCTTAGTTTTATTTTGCAGATGCATTGTAACCAGATGATTTTAGAGGTACTTCTAACATGGTATCTAATTTATTGAAGTATGTAGTTTCTTCCTATTTGAACATAGTGTGTAAAACAGTAAAAAATTTTACAAATGTCTCAGCACTGCTACACTTATTTGGGATGTTCTCAGTTTTGCTCTGGCTCATCAATGCTCTATCATGCAATGGATGTATTTGTTGAAAGTTTCTTCAGATTTGTTCTGGATAGGTTAGAACCAGCTGGATTTTTCAAGAACTGATAAAGTGAAGGTCTAAAGGACAAGAGGCAAAGACCAGACTGCAGGTGCAGTTGTTGAGGGAGTGGCTGGATTCAGGCTGTGACTCGCCTAGGGTGTTTGGCTCTGCCGTCCTGTGTTGAGACATGGTAGATGTCAATGTTTATAATGAAAAAGGAGGCAGGCGGCACTGATATGCAAATAGCTGAAGCGTTCTAGTGGAGCCGAGCTGATTAAAATGCTTATTATGCTAAAAACTCCAACAGAAGTAAGAAAGAAGCAAGAATTCATTCCCCAAAGCGAATCTGATCACAGACTTCCAGCCTGCAGGTAGAATATGTATCCTTGTGTGCTTTCTCTAACCAAAAGCAGAAACTGTTGGTATTTTTATCCCCTCTGCATGTCAGCAGCTTGCAGAGTGAGGGTGGATAGGCTTATGGTTGTTCCCTATGGGTCAAGAATTCATTATTATTCCTCTTTTTATTGCATCCATGCTGATATATTTAATTTATCAGAATGAAACAAGATGAAAGGAAAATAGAAATTGTGATAAAAAACAATTTGGTATTTCATGAGAGCCTTTGTTTTCAGAGCACTGTGGTCTCTCAGGAACCTGAACTTTAGGGCTTTTCCCACAGCCAGAGAATTTCAGACTGTGAAGGCTGAAAAGGGTTTGATTTTGTGCTCAATCTTTGACCTACAATATTACTTGTCCACAAAATGAAAGTATTAGTGTTGAGCAGACCTATGGAGGAGATTTAAAACAGGGAATTAGAATTAGGTCCATTGAGCTCCCAGGTTTCAGGTACAATCTGGGGCTAGTTAAACTATGATTTCCTTGATTTTTATAAAAACTATTTTTATTGCTTCTTAGTATTCTGATTTTTATTGTTTTGGAGTATATGTCAGTCATCTGCTTATTGTTTCTGTGATCAAAATCCACCTTTCTCTTTGTGCAGCTGGTGGTAGCTGTCAGTGTTAGCCCTTGCCAGTAGAGGACACTGGAGGAATACTGCAACAGACAGCACCTTCTTGTTTTTCCTAGACCTGTAGCATGGCAGTGGACTGGCAGCTTTTGAATTCGATCATTCCCCCAGTGGTGTTTCTCAAGGGAGTCTTCCTGGTACTCCCACAGGCATTTCCTGCTTGCTAACTTAAGTCAAGCAAATTTGTTCCTTCTCCAATGAGCCACAGACTCAAGCTTCTGAAGCATACCGGATTCTCAGCCTTGGGAGAGGGATGATCTTTCCAAGTATGTTCTAGCCTTTTGAATACTCTATCTTAGTCCAACAAGTAGTGGTGCTATTTTTGCTATTTGTACTTTATTTAATGTTCACGTCACGCCTCTTGATTGCCATCCTCTTGCAAGCAATATGGCTCTAATAGTTATATCCCTGCCAGCCACATGGGATACCTGTATTGAATTGTAGGTTCCTGATGAAACCATATCACTATAATGCAAAAGCATTATTCAGACCCACACCCTTTCCTTTGGCCCCAGGTGTTTGTGTCTGCCTAGTGTCCTGGTCTACATTTTATCAAAAGAAAATCACTGACTTAAGGGAGCTATCTCCAGCAGTCATTTGCTTCCCCTATAGATAGAAACCTTAATGATCAGTATTGTCTGGAAGGAAATCCTATAACTACATTCAAATAACCCCCATGGGTTGAAGCCCACCAGATCACCAGAAATTCCCTAAAGATCACTGCATGGCTAACCAAACAGGAACCTTGGATATACATACCTCTCATCCCCAATTTTCTGTGTATGAAAACCTTTACCCCAGCCCATTCTGGGAGCCCCAGAATTAAGCAAAGGTTGCCCAGTTCCTTGCTTTGCACATTGTGATAAAGACCTACTTTCTTCCATCTTCTTCATGTCAGTGACCGGCTTTTTGCACATCGGGTTAGTGGATCCAGTTTGGGGGGTTTTACAACAATGTCCATTACCAGAAAAGCTTGGTGAGTTATTTCCTCAGCTTAATATAGAAATAAAATCCAGCAGCTAGTTGCAGATAGAGAAGTTTTATTAGCAGAGGGACCAGGTGAGTGGGGAAAGAAGAGGAAGGGGCAAGATCTTCCTGAGAGAAACCCAGGAGGTAGGATACTTCTTGAAAGGAGAGAGGAACAGATACCAAAAGTTTGAGGAAGGGTCTTGGGATTTTCAGCATTCTCTGGCTATTCCTTGTTGGATGGGAACCTACAGGTAAAAGGATCCCCATTGGTGGTCTCTTAACCAGTTAGGAAATGGGTGGGCAATTCATGCTCCACCAACTTGAAGATGTAGCCAAGATTTCAGCAAGCAGGGAATGTCTCACCTCCAGGAGTCCTGTGTTTTGTACTATAATATTGTAAGTAATACATTTTCATTGTGATAAATCACTGGTATTTGGAGATTGTTTTAAATAGCAACTAGCTTGTGTGCCCTAATCCGTACAGTTAGGTTTCATTATAAAATTGAGGGAAAAAAATTGCTGTTTAGAATAGATCTTTGTAAAGGCAAAAACAAGATAAAATAATAATTGCATTAATTTTTTTATGATTGAATGTAGCTGTGTTGCTGGAAATGATCATGGCTAGCTGAGAGTGCAAATGCATAGTAATTAAAAATGTATGTTTATGACCTCATTGCTAATGTCTGAGTTCATCACTGGTAAGATTGTTCAGAGAGCAGTGTGTTAGAGGTACTTCAACTTAGCTTGGATTAGAGCTTATAGTATTCATGCCCTATCCACAGTCTCATTTGAGGAAGGCTCAAAGTGAAAACCCACAAAATAATTTCAACACTTTTCTAAACAGTTTCTCAAAGCATGCATGAAAAACCATAAATGTAAGATTAAAATAAAATTGACAAACAGGGGAAAATAGTGGCTTACTATTTAAATAAGGTTGCTACCCTTAGTATGCAAATGTTGGTAAATGACTGAGGAAAAGATTAATATCCTGCTGGGGAAAGTGGTAAATAAAGAAAAAATATCAAGAACAAGAATTTAACACATCTCCATACATAAAAATATTTAAAATACTTTTCATCAACAAACATTGGGTGATACAATATTTACTTTCATTTGTTAACAAGAAATATGTGTTGAAACAACATTGAAACATTGTGTTTTAGAACTGTATAACATTACAGAATAAAAATAAGCAAAGCTCAACATTGGCATTGATTTTGGGAAGTAAATTTTCTTTTTTTCTTAATTGGAAAGTCAGGGTTACAGAAAGAAGGAGAGACAAAGAGAAAGATCTTCCATCTGCAAGTTGTTACTTCCCCAGTGACCAAAATGGTTGGTGTTGAGCCAATCTGAAGCCAGGAGGCAGGAGTTTCTTCTGGGTCTCCCACATGGATGCAGGGTCTTAAGGCTTTGGGCGATCCTCCACTGTTTGCTCTGGCCACAAGCAGGGAGCTGGAAGGGAAGTGGAGTAGCCAGGACACAACCAACACCCATATGGGATCTAGGCACGTGCAAGGTAAGGATTTAACCACTGAGCCATCATGTGCTCTAGTAAGCGTTCTAATATGTCCTTTTTTGGTGAGAGTTACAACACTTAAATACATATTTGGGAGAATGATTTTATATACTATTGGGTTATTCACTTTCCCTTCCGTTATTTACAAATGTATTCTAGGGAGCCACCTAATTATGAGTAGAGCTGTTTACAACAGTGAGAGCAGAATTACCCCATATCTCATGATCAAATAAATTATTGTATGTTATTGCAATTGACTGTTACTTAAGTAAAGAAATAAATGAGGTAAGTATTTACTACCTCATGTACAAATATTTCCTTACATATTATTTATGGGTAAGGATTAGGCACAAGGAGTCTGTGAAAGTTTGCACATTCTTGTTCCCTGAATGTCCATCCCACTACTTTGTTATTACCTGGGTCATGTCTGTTTCATAGCTGCTGCTAGCTGTCATGTTCAGTGGGGGAGTTCTGTCATCAGTGCCAATGTCAGTAGAGGGTTAATGTAGGAACAGTGAATGCACCATGTTAAGCATTGTACTGTAAAAAGAAATTCAAAGAAGACATCAATGACTTTAAGGCCAGGAAGAGAGAAGTTTGGTCCAACCTCATCCATTTGTATGTTGAATGGAACAAAAGAAGAGGCATTTTGTCATGGATAATCTAGCCTGGAATGTGTTTATGGAGGATTTAGAAAAGCACCCTGGCACACTGTATTCGTAATAACTCGGTCTGTACCTGAGAGCTTGGCTAGCTGATTTTCCACATCTCAGCTCTGGAAAATTTCAGTTCTTGGCTAGAATATTCTGAGTGGAGCAGAGATAAATTTGGACAGATTTCAGAATTTGCCATGTCATTTAAAATAGCTATCAAAGCATAGCCTGCCAGAATTCATAGCACTCATAAAATAATTTATTCAAAACCTATTTATCCCAGGAGCATATATATTAGGCATAGAAATTAGGAAAAGATATATTAGGTAAGATACTGCTTAATGTTCGTGTCACTAGGTGTGCTGCTTACCCTAATTCTATCAGTAGCCAGAAGAAAGGAGTTAGCTTTTGATGGAAATTGGCAACAGAGTGTTCTCTTTTTATTATTATTTTTATTGATACAAAGAGAACAGATTTCATGCCTTCCATAGTACAGTTCCAATTGTAATGGAGGAAAAAGAGGGATAAGAATTTTTTGTCTCCTATGCATATTGAGAGCATCATGATGCTCTTGCAAAATGGGTACAACTTGCAATCTTGGGTCTTGGTTTAAACTAGATGACTCAGTGGAAATACCCTATACTTAGAGTGCATTAATCAAAAGGGAAATCACACCATCAAGGTTGAGTAATGTTTTTCAGTCACTGAAGCTGGTCCTTGATTGATATTGTATTCAGCAGTATGTATTATGCATGCTTTTGGCAAAATATCTGTAAACTTATCTCTGGCAAGCACAGATGACAGGAAGTCCTTAATGCAGGACATTGGCAGTTTGCACACATGCTCAAGTTCAGTGCAGACAGACTCTTACAGACAGGGAGACGAAGGGCTTCACAAGTGGGATAATAGCAGTCTTTAATGCGAAGAGCGTTTTCATTTCTCCAAGGACTTCAGAATGCTTTCCAAAGGTTGTTCTATTTTTCAGTTTTTTAAATTAGGAAAATGGAGGAGAGAGGTCAAAGCGGTTTTCTGTAATTTTCCAGCAAGTCTTATGTAGATGAGAGCTTTGACATCAAACTCACACCACCTTTCTCCAGTAGACAACTGGCAATTTCTGCCCACCTTTCCCCTCACATCAAGGAAGTTGGGGCAATACTTGAGTGCTGCTGATAAATGTCAAGATGTTTGTAGACTTGGATTTGAATGGCCTAGATGACAGAGTATTATAGAATACTAAGTGGCATGTCTTCATGTCACAAACACTAAAGTTGAAATGGAAATATGAAAAACAAAAATGTGTATAGTTGGAATTTGGGAGGTCTGGGGTGGCAGTATTGGAGGGGAGGCTGAGGTCTTCAGTAGTTCAGACCTTGTAGGCTTAAAATTTTATCAATTGTGGGCCCACCGCTATGAGTCCGTGGTTTAAATCCTCACCTTGCAAATGCCAGGATCTCATATGGGCACCAGTTCATGTCCTGGTTATTTCACTTCTTGTCCAGCTCCCAGTGTGTGGCCTGGGAAAGCAGTAGAGGATGGCTTGACACCTTCCACCCATGTGGGAGACTGCAAGGAGACTCCTTGCTTCAAATTGGCTCAGCTTTGGCCATTACAATTGCGTGTGGAGTGAGCCAGTGGATGAAAGATCTTTCTCTCTGTCTATCTTTCTCTCTGGAAATCTGCTTTTTCAATAAAAATAAATAAATCTTTTAAAAATTGCCAGTTGTAAGCAGATAACCAAGAGAAACAGTCAAGAATGGGTCAGGAACGATCCAGTTTCTACCCTCTATAGAATCAATGAATGTGGGCAAGACCACAATCATGGAAAAATATTAAACTATGTAACAAATGCCATTTATTTGGAGGGCTAGAAGAGGCCCTAATAATTACCTCTATTAACTTTACACTAATTTTACAAATGAATAAATTGAATTCTCATAAATAGTGACCATATGATCATTGTCATATCATGAGTTAGTAGACAATGCAAGACTTAAAGGCTGGACATTTAAAAACCAGCTCTATCCAAGAAATATGCAAATATATCATAAGGTTACTATTTTTTTTTTTTTGATTGTTACAATAGTTCTATTCTCTCTTCTTCTTCTGGATTTCCAACAGTACAAACATTGAGTTTTTGTTAGTATTCCACCGATTTGTGAAGTTGATTCATTTTTTTTTTTTATATATACACTCTGTTCTCTGGAGTTCAGATTGTGATCTTGCCTACATTCATTGATTCTATCCTATGTCATCTCCACTGTACTATTTAGTCCAGTCACTGAGCTTTTAAAATTCCTGTATTACACTCGCAAGTTCTGTAACTTGTAATTTGGGACCTTTGTTGTAGCATGTTACTTGTTGAGGTATTCTATTTTAAAAATCACTTCAGGGGAATTTGCAATTGGATGGTGAAACATGTTTATGATGGCACCTTTATGATTATTGTCATAGAGTCACAGCAGCTGAATCTCCTGGTGCTGGTATGATGATTATTCTTTTATGAAAAATTGTTATCTATACACATTTTCTTATGTTAGAGCACTCTGAGTCCTAATTCATTCTCTTATTTTATTTATTTGCATTTTAAAATACTTTGTCATTTGTATTAAAAAAAACAGTTTTTTTTTTTTTAATTGGAAAAACAGATTTACAGAGAGAAGGAGCGACAGAGAGAAGGAGCGACAGAGAGAGGGATCTTCCATCTGTTGGTTCACTCCCCAATTGACCACAGTGGTCAGAGCTGAGCTGATCTGAAGCCAGGAGCCATTCACTCCAGACATCTTGAGTAGGTGACAGGATTCCAATTACTTGAATCATTATAACTGCCTCTGAGCACTTGTGTTAGTAAGAAGTTTAAGTCAGGAGCCAGAAGTGAATGTTAAAATCAGGTAATCTAATGTCAATCATGAATATCTTCAGCGCCAGGATAAATATCCTTTCTTTTCAGTCTTCATTTTCAGCAGTCACCATTTTCAGACAGCACAAGTAATTCCTGGCCCAGTAGTGTGAGCTGTGGTCTCCACGGAGTTTATTTTTCAGTCCTTGCAGTGCATCTGTGGCTCCTTTAGTTTAAATGGTGTTTCTGTGGATCCTGCTAGCCCGTAGTTCTGCCTGAGGTGGAAGGCATCTCTCTGGGCTGGTCCTCAGTTTCTTTCTTTTTTTAAAGTTTACTTTAATTTTACTTGACATGGCAGGAACACATCCTTCACAAGACCAGACTTGAGTGATGCTGAAGCCGGGGGTTTGGAACTCAGCCCAGGTCTGCCACATGGGTGGCTGGGAGCCATGTACTTGAGCCATCACCTGCTGCTCCAAGGACAAGTCAGAAGTGATGAGAAGCAGGAGCAGGGTGAACCATGGCACCCTGATACTGGATGAGAGTGTCCCAGGCAGTGTAACTTCTATGTCACAACACCCACTCCTGGCTTCAGTGCTGTTTTTAGAAGTATCTAATAGTACTCCATTATGTTATCCTCCTCCACATTAAAAAAAAAATGTATCTGCATTTCTGCCTTATTTCCACAGACTGCCTTATCCAGAGAAGGTTTTCTCTACCTTATCATAAGAGGTCATTACCATTAATGTCATCTTGTTCACCTCTATCACTAATAGTCTGAATCACTACTCTGTTCAACTCCAATCTGACACTGTTCTCCACCCTTCCCTTCTTTTGTACTCAGCATCTGGAGTTCATCAGAGCCCCAGTCTCTTGCCTAAATATGTCCTTGCTGTAATTGAAACCCCAGTTTGTCTTGGTTCCCTGCAATACTGTAGTTTAGTGGTCATTTTGCCCTAGCCATACCCTGTATTCCATTGAATTTGGAAGAGAGCATTGATATCTGTTATATGTTTCATTTGCGCATTTAAACTGTTTTTTATGTTTCTCAAATTGCTCCAAAATGCTATTCCTTTGTCTTGGTCAAATCTCTTTTCAACTTCCCTTCTTGCTGAAAAGTTGGTTCACACCATCACTTTCTTTTTTATTTTTCTCACTGCTAACTAATGATGTTGTTTCTGGCAGTGTCACAATATAAAGCATTCATAAAAACTGCCTGACTTCCCCTGTGTTTCCCCTGCTTTTCAAGTGGGTAAGCATCTGCCAACCACTTCTAAGAATGACCCCCATTTTTATGTTGAATGACTATTTCTCCCTTGCTTTCTCTTCTCTTGCCTCTGCTTGCCCCCACCATAAAAACACTGCACTGACTTCATTACATGCGGTAGCTGGCCTTAAAGATGGACCTCAATGATCCCTACCTCCTGGAATTCATCTCTTTTGCTCTGGAGGAAGCCAGTTTCTCATGCCACTCTATGCAGAGGCATACCTGGTCTAATCAGCAGCAGAGGGAGTGAACTCCATACCACTCAAACCTTTAATTGACAATAATCCCAACAAACACTTTGACTACAACCACATGAGCTAGAGATATGCATTTAATCTGCTCACAGATTGCACAAACTGTTCAAAAAGAATTGCAGTTTTTTATCCTGCTAAATAATGAGGTGATTTGTTATGGATACTTTAATATGCCATATGATGACATTTGAATATCTCTTTTCTGATCTGTTCCCTTTAGCTCCTGCCGCAATTCCCAATTATTCTTTTAAACTTACTTTTCTATCTTTTTTTCAGTCCATTCCAATCAGCCTTATGCTTCTACCACTCCATTTAAAAGCTCATGTCCATGCGACCAAAAACTCCAGTGTGGCATCCAAAGGTAAATTTATGCCACCTTGAAGCCTCTTTGTTCACTTGGCTTCTAAAACTTATTCAGAATTTCGTCCAGAGTCGTTGGACACCCAGAACCCAGTTTTCATTGCTTGGCCCTTTTCCTCATCTTTAAGAATTGTAGTGTCTTGGAGTTGCATATTTTATTAATTATCTTGATTTCCCAATCTACTAATCTTTTAATTTACAACTTGAATAACATCAAAACTCAGGTAGTTAGATTTCTGTAAGTATGAAAAATTAGTATTTTTTGTTTTATTTGAGAATGTTATTTTGTTATTTAATAGAAGCAAATGTAATTTTTTTTAAGAATTTTATCTGGGGCCCGGTACAGTAGCCTATTGGCTAAAGTCATTGCCTTGCACGCACCAGGATTCCATAAGGGTGCAGGTTCTAATCCCGGCAGCCTGGCTTCCCATCCAGCTCTCTGCTTGTGGCATGGTAAAGCACCAGAGCATGCCCCACAGCCTTGAATCCCTGCACCTGTGTGGGAGACCTGGAAGAAGTTCCTGTTTCCTGGCTTTGGATAAGCTTAGCTCTGGCCATTGGGATCACTTGGGAGTGAATCAACGGAGAGAAGACCTTCCTCTCTGTCTCTATTCCTCTCTGCATATCTGACTTTTCAATAAAAATAAACAAATCTTTTAAAAAAGAATTATGTCTGAACACTAATTAGGAATGTGTCATCTACAATTGCCTTGATAACTATGATTCATCTATACGTTCATATTTTGAAATTTCCCTTGCACTGGAAGTCTTGTTTTTAAAAAGTGTTTGGGGTGGTCATTTGTTTTAGAGCGTTTAGGTTACCCCAGGGGACACCTGGCTTCCGTATCATAGTAATGGTTAGTCTATCTCCAATTCATCTTCCTCGACATCCCTGGAGAAGTCAATACTGTGTTCATGCTGCTCAGTGGAAGACCCAGATGGAGTTGTGGATTCCTGGCTGTTGTGGGTGTTTACAGAGGGAGAACATAGGTGGAAAATCTCTTGCCCTCCCTTACCTTCTCTTTTTGTTTCACTTGAACATTTTCTCTCTATTTGTCTCCCTTTCAAATGCAATGAGAAATAAACACTTTTAAAAACTCCCAGTTTCTGGGATGGTGAGGGTGATCCTTCCTGATGTATTGACACTGTGGATTCACATGGGTTTTATGTGTGTAACTCTTATGCCAAACCTCTTTGGTGCCAGGATTCAGCATCTGCCCTGAGATATGCATGTGACTGCGGGGCTCCCACACTGCTCCAGTTATAAGGAAGGCCCTGTGCTGGGGCTCAGGGGAGGCTGGAGATGCCCAGGGAGCTGTAACTCAGGGGTAATATGCTCAGAATTAATGTTAATGAATAAATCAATGTTTTAAAAACTGCCCAGAAGGATTAGGATGGCAGTGTATAAAAGAATTTGTTACTGTAAGATGTATAACTGGGTAACATTTCATGTCCTGAGATGTCTCAGCCACAGCAATGCCTTATAGACTTAGTATTTTTGCACCGAAATATCCTTCACAAGGAGAAATGATTTATCTTGATTGACCTTGCTAATTCAGTTCAGAGTAAAATTAAAGCAGAACGTTCTACCATGATGAATCCAAGTGTGACCTGGAAAACAAATGGAGTTTGTGGGACATATTTTCCCTTACTTAAAATCCTGGTTGGTTTTATCTAACATAAATTCTTCTTAATTGAGTATACACACACACACACAGGAATTTAATTCATTGTATATTGTGAATTCTCTTACATTTTGTGTATGCAGTGTGAGTAAAGTATGTCCTCAGACTTAATAATGAACAGTAACTTTCCAGATACAAAATTCCCATGTTATAAAGAAAGTCTTATGTCATGTGGTTTTCTCAGGGTGGGGTCGGGGGTGGGGGTACGGTGAGTGACATGGCATAGAAAGCAGAGCTGCTGTCTTCAAGACCACATTGATTTCAGAATTAAGGAAACCCAGGCAATTACTCTAATACAAAGTAATCAGAGGAGAATTAGGTTGAGTATTAAGATGGTGAGGATATTTGCTCGCATCTTAACAATAACAGCAATAAAGCGTAGAAGGAGGAAAACAAAACTTCCGCCTGTATCAGACGTGATTGAGTAGAGGTGGAAAACATAGGGCTGTTCACAAACCCTAGGGAATATTCTTCCAAACTGGTTGAAAGTCAAGGTACAAACGAAGAAGTAATCTGGAAATATGAATATAGCTCAAGGCCATATTGTGAAAAACTTTAATAGCCAAATTGGAAATGAAAATTCAATTTAGTAAGCAAAGAAGAGCCTTAACATTTAATACATTTTTGAACATAAACTGGAAATGAATCAGCTGATTATTCTGGCAGAGTTAGACAGGTGGAAAGTAAAGAAGGGAGTTAGGATAATTCTTAAGGATCCTAGTAGCAGTACCATAAAGTCATAAAAATATTTACTGCAGGTCTGCTAGTTGCTAGGCAATGTTTTAGACAGAACCTGTTCAATGTCTATGAATGTAATAAAGACAATTTTCCCCATCTATATTATTTCGAATTTTATGATATAATTTCATAGGCTCTGGGATTTTTCTTATCCCTTCCCCAGAATCCTGACCACAAACTGATTTGCCCCGAATTATTATAATAGTACAGACTTTCATAAGCAGTCATAAGTCCATCATTCTGTTTTTCAAGTGCATCTCAACATTGCTGGTACAGACAATGACAGTCAGTCCTGCATGCTATCTAATTGAGATTGTAACCTAGCCCAATCTAAACTCAATGTTTTAGATTGGATTTCTATTACAATAATATGACATTCTAGTTGTTAGAATGAAAATCAAACAAAAATATTTTGTGTTGCTGTCCTTTCATATCCAGTATCTATAATACAATGAAAAATTAACTAGATGAAGAATATATCTGATACTGAGTGTCACCTAGATGATCTAGAGCCACTAGTTAAAAAAGAATGTTCATGCAGAATGTATGGCATATGACAGAACAGAAGGATAGTAACAGAGCTGAGAGCCAAGGGAGGTGAATTTATTTGTGGAAGGAAATGAACAGCACCAAACACTGAAAAAGAGAAGTGGGGGTGCAAACTAAGACAAAAATCAGACTGACTTGCTTTTGTTATTCTTTACAACAGTCTCCCCTTTTGTCAGGCAAGGATGTAGTTTATTCAACTCATGGCCAAATCTCAGGAAATTCTAATTTGTTGTTTTAAATGTAAAGGAATAACTTGGCAGTTCAAAAGTTCTTTCTTTTAAAATGCTTTAAATCTCAAAATGAGGTTAGACGATATATCATGGCAAATATGACCCCCCATTTGCTTGTAAAATAAATAATTTGTAATTAAAAAGAAATCAGAAGTTATTCCTTATGGTTAATTGTTCTTTATCAAGCTATCAGTATTATTCAGGAAGCTAGTGTGGTAGGCTGGCATGAATAGAGAATTAAAGTGACGCACATTGAGAGCCTGGAAGAGAAAAGTGTCTCAAAAAGGCATTGAGTATTTCCTCTGTAATTCTCCTACAGTAGATGCTCTATCTAACCTGCATTTACTTTACCTGATAGCATATCTTTGACCTTTCCTTTGAAGGTATTCATGGAAGAGAATGCTTCCAACTGTCTAAGAAATACATGGATACACACAAAGGATATTTCCTTTGTATGACTTTGAATGACAGAAGCACAATCAAGCATTCATAGATGTAAAATCATCAAATATTATCTCTCCCATTCTGAATAACTATAACAACATCTTACATCTGGTCCGTGTTTAAGCTAGCAACAGGTGCTTGCAAATACCTTGATTTCCAGACTCTCCAAAGACTTCTCAAACAGTGTTTTGGTTGACCTGCATGTATGGTCATTTTGTCGTTTGTTTCTCTGCTTGGAGTAGAAGGCTATGGTAAAACAGTGGTTCTTCTAAATATGGATTGGTTGCTTTGACTGCCTAGTCAAATAACTCTTCATGCTAATTTTGTGTTTCTGTGGATGTTTGGGGTTAAAATTTTAATGTGAAACATGCTTAGGTTCTTTTATTCTTCCAATAACTTAGTAGATTTATGAGCAAACAGTTATTTGGGCCAGGTCAAGTATCTATAGTAAGATGCTCTCTCTCTCTTTTTTTAAGATTTACTTATATTTATTGGAAAGGGAGATTCACAGAGGGAAGGAAAGACAGAGAAAGACCTTTGATATCTGTCTGGACTTCTTTTACTCATACACAACCTACAAATGTCTTATTTAATTTCCAGAAGTTTAGATATTTATAGAGCTCTTTAGGCTGTTTCCTGTCTAGTTCTGTTGTGGGCTGAGAACATGCTTGGTAGGTTTTCTTTTAAGTTTGATGAGATGGGCTCTGTGGCCAATACCACGGTCCATTTTGGTTACTCTTTATGAACCCTGCAAGCATGCAGATTCTGTGTCTGTTGGTTGGAGTGCTCTAGGAATGCCAATCAGAAAACGTTGACTGTTGGTGCTGTGCAGATGAACTGTCTCACTTCCAGTTTTCTGCCTGATTACGCTGTCCACCACTGGCAGAGTTGTTTGTATAGATGCCTCCACCTGAAATAGAGGATTCATCTTTTTCTGCATCTGTTTTGCTAGTATCATTGCACATATTTTGACACCTGTTGCTTTGAGGATATACATTAAGGTTGGTTGTGTCTACTCTGAGAATTGTCCATCTTATCGCTGAATTGTACCCTCTTTATCCTTTACAACTTTTATGGCTCTGAATTCTACTTTACCAGAATTATACTCTTGGTAGGTGGTGTCTTTCTCTGACTCCTTACATTTCATGTATGAATCTTTAGTATTCATAATGTACTTCTTGTTAAATATGTATTTGTATTTTTAATAATCTAGTTGGACAATTTTACAATGACAGACTTTCAATTTACTTTATAGTCACAAGTTTAACACTCCTTTAAATAAAAATTCAATAGCTAGTTAGTAGAAACAGCACTGTTCCTCAAGAGAGTATAGACAGGGTCTATAAGCAGTAATCAAAATCATATCTTTCAAATGGCGTACTTAATAAAGGTTTACCAATGTAGTTGGATTAATATATGTTTGTAATATAATATATACCATGTTGATTTTATATGATTGCTTTTAATTTTCTTACTCTTCTCTTAGTGTATCAGTATGTATGCCCATATGTATGTCAGTATATATCAGTATATGTATTGGTATGTATATTTTTGAATGTCTATTGGTAAGTCTAAGATTATAGTATATATCATTAAGTAATCTAATACCACCTTCAGTTAACACTGTATTAATCATCTCTACACAGCACACATGAAAAAGAAGGTGTCATTGCATGCTCTTTTTCTACCACATTATCTTTCTTACTTTCTAGAGAATTCCATCTTTTACTTCCTTACCCCTGGAAGCCTGGTGTTGCTATAACTTAGTTTACTTGTAACTGACATTCAATTTATTTCTTCCCTAATTTTCTGTACTGTATTTTTAAATTTTCTTCTGATTCTTTGTAAACATTGTATTTTAATTTTTTTAATGTTTTAAAAATTAAGCTTGTTAATACATACGATTCTCAGGACTGCAACAAACATGTGATTACGAAGCGCAATCCTCATGTGAATGTGATATTAATATACAGAGAACAGATTCAGTGTGATTCATAGACACAGTTTAAGAATATAATGACACTTCTTCCAAGGGAGAAATTCTGTTTCTCAAAACACACTCCAGAAAGGACTTGAAGTAAACAAGAGTAGGCGTGAAGACAAACTCTAGGTTGTTGATCATGTTCTAGTTCTGACCCAGGTTATCGTTATGTGGGTATAATCATATTGTGATAATTCATTTATGCTCTGTGCATTTTTCTTTACATTTGCTACATTGCTAGTTAAAAGAGTGGTAAAGCAATTACAATGACACAGAACACACATATTTTAAAAACTTGCTTCTCTTTATATAGTGTGATTTACAATTATGGCACAAAACAGTAAGAGTCTTTCATGTGCCTTGAAAAAATTTTGGGTGGATTTTAAGAAAAGCATGAATCTTTTTTTTTTTTTAAAGATTTATTTTATTTTTATTGGAAAGGCGGATATACAGAGAGGAGAGACAGAGAGGAAGATCTTTCGTCCAATGATTCATTCCCCAAGTGAGCACAACGGCCGATGCTACGCCAATCCAAAGCTAGGAGCCAGGAACTTCTTCTGGGTCTCCCACATGGGTGCAGGGTCCCAAAGCTTTGGGCCGTCCTCGACTGCTTTCCCGGGCCACAGGCAGGGAGCTGGATGGGAAGCTGGGCTCTCTCATGGATTTTGATGTTTCTGCTTTTGTTCACATTTTTGCAAAACTGTCTTTTTTTCACATTAAATTCTTCAGTGACTCATAGGTCAAACAGTAGCATCCTTTTCTTCAAGAAGGTTCTTGATTTCTTTTTCATTTCTTCAGTGACACGTCAATCATTCAATAGCATGTTATTTAACTTCATGGCATTGTAAATTGCTGTTTTTCTTCCTGTTGTTAATTTTGATTTGTGGCTTTTTATTTAAGGAAATGTATAGTAACTAATGGAGACGATCATAACCAAATGCAAAATATTTCTTGGCAACAGTAAACTGGACTCTCTGTCATTGTCCATGCCGAAATGATGGGCTTATGACTGTTATGAAGAACTATACTATTGTAATAATATAGGGGAAAGCAGTGAGAGGTGGTAGAGGACTTTTGAGGAGGGGGTAATGGAAATCGCAGAGTCTAAGGAACTACATTATAATAATAATAATAATTTAAAAATGGGGCCAGGCGCGATAGCATAATGGTTAAGGTCCTCACCTTGAACGCCCAGGATCCCATAAGGGCGCCAGTTCTAATCCTGGCAGCTCCGCTTCCCATCCAGCTCCCTGCTTGTGACCTGGGAGGGCAGTCGTGACGGCCCAAATCCTTGGGACCCTGCACCTGCATGGGAGACCCAGAAAGAAGTTCCTGGCTCCCTGCTTCGGATCGGCGTAGCATTGGTCATTGCAGTCACTTGGGGAGTGAATCATCAGACGGAAGATCTTCCTCTCTGTCTCTCCTCCTCTCTGTACATCTGCCTTTCCAATAAAATGTTTTAAAGAAATAATAACTTAAAAATGGAAGGAAAAACTTCTTGCACTAGAATTAAAAATGGAATCCTTAAACAGAGTCTAAATTAACATAAATTCTGCCTGATTTCCAGCCTTTGTAAGCTTGTTTTCCTTTGATAGGGTTGCTGACCTTATTTCCTGCTGGTGGTTAGTCAGTCTGTTAATTTTATTCCTAGGTGGAGTGATGAAGAGGCCTTGACCCAATGCTTTTGGGTTTAGAATCTGATTACTGTAGCCCCAGTTTTCAAAACCTTCCTTCCTTCCTGTTTGAGTGGCTGTCTCTGTTCAGATCGTTACTCTGTTCTCAGATGAGATCCCTGCCTGTTGCTCCATGTCTTCTTCTCCCTAATGATTGGCACCATCTACCTAAAACCCAGCTACCTCATATTAAGCACTTATGGTGCAGCAGTTAGTTATAGTAGATTTCAAGGAATTATCTTTAGTTTTGCCTGTTGTACTCCCTGCCAAGTTTTCTACCATTATCTTCTGTTAGCTCTCATTGTGTCAAACCCCAATTGCCTTTCTCTGTTTTCATATGGGGCTATTCTTGAAATACTCATTTGTTCTATTGAACTTCTCCCTAGATCCTACTAGTGTATGTATGGAACTTATAAAGTATTAACGATGAGAACAGTTTCAGAATAGATAGATATGTACACACAGCCAATTACTTGGGTGAATGGGACATTTTCAGGTGCTGTTGTAAGAAGAGAATTTTTTCAATAATTCCAGAAAAATTTTTTTCATGCTAATTTTGTTCCTGCTTAAGGTACTCAGATGTCTGGACTGGAAGGCAGTATCATAGGATCTGCATTTAGCATTAAGGCATGAAAAAAGAATCAAGCATCCCCATCCCAAAGGGTTACAGAATTTCCCAAAGAAATGTTGGTTCGGTAGAGTGGAGTTGGCATAGAGAGACAACATTTGGGGACCTCAATACCGAAGGGTTTGGCAAGGACTATGGGTTTTAACAGCTGGTATCAGCACTTGCCCAAATGACCAGATGGGTCCAAACACACCTGATTGGGCACCAATACAGGATGCTCAGTGACCAGGCAGGTATGAAATGGCCCAGAGCCATTTCATGGAATGAAAGCTTTTACCAGTATATTCAGAATGGATAAAATTATTGCTAATCACCTTAATATATTTTTATTTTTTAATCAACATGGAAGTTTAAGAAAAAATTGTGATGAGCTCCAGAAAATTAGTTTGCAATATTTTTGCATGTCAGCTTTGAAGGATATTCTGAAGCTGGGGAAATGCTGAAGAGAACAGTGTTTGAAATCCTGAGGACCTGGGTATGGTCCACAGGTGAAGCTCTGAGAAGACAGAAGAAGAGGTGGTTTATAAGAAAGAATAGGAGACTTCCAGACTCGTGTGCCTCAAGTGTTTAGAAACAGTGGGGGTCAGAATCTGGTAGTGTGGGCAGCAGGGTAATGACATGTTGCTTGGAACTGCTTTTTCTGATCCAGAAACTATAGCCTGTGTAAGAGTACCCTAGTTGGTCCAAGACTACTTCCTGTTAGCTCAGGGAAAGAAGCTTGAAGGGCAAATGAAGCTTGATTTGGAGTAATTCAGAAAGTTTAGTTTTATGGAGGAAGAATTTCAGACCTCTGATGATTACAAATTTTTGACCGAGACAAAGCCACAAAAGCCGTCTCTCCTACCAGGCACTTCTCATTTATAACTAAGGTTGAAGAAGCATGCAGTCTAACTCCCAGGTGTCCTGCAGCATGTCTGTTTCAACTTCTGATTATCCCAACTATGTTTTTCTCTTCATCAAGACTCTTTTTTTTTAAATTGGGAAGACAGATTTTATAGAGAGAACAAGAGACAAAGATCTTCCATCCACTGGTTCACTTCCCAAGTGACACCAACAGCTGGAGCTGATCCAATCCAAAGACAGGAGACAGCAGTCATGAATCAGGGACTTCTGCAGGGTCTCCTATGTGAGTCCCAAGGCTTGGGCAATCTTCTACTGCTTTTCCAGGCCACAGACCAGGTTGTAGAAGGGAAGTGGAGCAGCAGGGACAAGATCCTGTGCCCATATGGGTTCCTGGCACTTGTAAAGCAAGGTGTGTTTGTGGTGGGACCTCAAGACTCTTTCTTAAAATGAATTTTAAAATATGAGTGTCTGCAACCTGTTAAAAATAAACTTTTTTGTGAATCTGGCCTGATGGTGGCTTTTTAGAATGGGCTGATGGTCAGAAATGTGGCAGTTACCTTGGATGCTTCTCTCAAGTGGACCGAGCTATTAGTTTTCTACCGAATTCCACTTTGAGTGTTTTGAGATTGAGCTGCTTCCCTCCTCTGAGCCCTACCATGTTTCTCACCATTCCAGGAGTCTGACATAATTTGATGAAGATTTATTAAAAAAAAACAAAGGCTTTGAAATAATTATGGGGTTGCACCATATGCTATCTCACCTTGGAGGACTTTGTATCTTGCAGCCAGCAAGATTTGGAAGTTTTCCAGGCTCTATTGCTTGGTAGCAATGTGACCTCAGGAAAATTATGTTTATGAGTCATGGTTTTCTAATCATAAGTTGGGAATAGAATCATCATTGTTGAATGGCATTATGGATAATAGGTATCATAGATATAACTGGGAGTCCCTCAGAACACTCCTTTTTGTGTAAAGCAGAATAAGAAATTGCATAAGCTCACTTTTCTGAATTCATTGTTGACCACACCTCCTTTTCAAATTCATTTTTCATTTTTTGTTTGCTTAGATATTGTATTAAAGCCTGCAAATTTTTTGCTCTACTATAGAAAGTACTTTATTTCTTGAGTTTGATTTTGCATCTCTTTTGTCCTTAGAGAAGCAGAATAATACTACCTCCCTGAGTAGGGTGGCCCCTGGTAGTCCCTAACACACCCATGAATACGTTACTGTCTATGATAGATGAAGTGAGGAGCCTCGCAGCAACTAACCTTAAGGTTTCCCAGGCCAATATAGAAAGGAGGGAGAAGGATCGGAGTCTAAAATGGATTAGAAGAAGCTACACAATTGGCTTTGAAGACAGAAGACCAGGGCTGTGAACCAAAATATGCAGATGGCCTCTAGGGCAAAACAAGTGACAGAAAATGTTCTTTCCTAAAACTTCCAGAGGAAATCAACCTGTAGGCTTTGTGACTGTAGCCCAGTGGAACTCATGTCAGCTTTTTTATTTCCTGAATTGAAATAAAAAAGGTTTTGAAGTTTCTAAGTTGATGGTAATCTGTTACTGCAATAGAGAGAGAGAAAAAAGTAATATAACTCATTTTCTCATTCTTTAAGAAGGTTATACTTCTGCCTCATGTACCCCTGAAAAAAGTGTGTCTACTGTTCTTCTCCTTTCATGGGTCTAAAGATTAAGCTTCTTTCCTGACTCATGATGATATAAATTCTGTAACAGCAGGGTAAGTAAGAGAGGGATGCTAATATTCCCTGAAATACGTGCTGAGTTGTGATAGACATGCCTTCACGGATCTAGCAAGAATCAGCACACACTGCAAGTGGAAAACTTGAAGTGTGTTTTGTAAAGGGATTATTCACCAAACAATACAAAAAGGAGAAAAAAATCAGGCGGCTGAGGACCCTTAGTAAACTCCCTTTGTGCTGAGAATGTAAGCAGTGCAGGGAGCGCCTGCTGGGATTGAGAGAAAGACAGAGGTGACGGGGAGAGAAGAGGAAGAATGAGAGAATGAGAATTCAGGCTCTTGGGGGGGGGGGGTTGAAGTGAAGGGTGAAGATGAGGAGGCACATCGTAAGGTACTGTATGCAGAGAACTGTCCGACAGAGAGCTGGGATGTGGCTGAGAGACAAAGCCAGGCTGCAGCCGACTCTGCAGAGAGAACTGAGTATCTTAGCATTGATTTCCTCTCTCCGACTGCTACTACAGACCTGACTCTACCAGGCATTACAGGGCAGGAAGCCCTTTGGTTAGGGCTCATCCTAGTCAAGACAAATGTGGACAATCCAACCTAGTCCCTACATTTCAGAAAGCAGTCTGGTGAAATTAAATCAAGTCGGAGTCCATCTGGCTCTCCACCGTATCATGCCTTTGATTCCTCACCGGTGTACAGATGCACCTGAGTGGAAATGTGCACACTAATTGCTTGTTTCCTGCCAGTCTCTTTGTTTCCTCTGGGCCTTCAAAGGAAATACAAATTATACAGACCTCTCAGGAACAGAATCCATCTGGCTTGAGAAAAATGACATTATCTCTCAGCAGACTTAGGAGATTCCAAACTACAGCTCCTGGAAAAGTTGGGCAGAATACCTCTAACAAGACTTCAGAGGAAAAGGAAGAATTGTCCTGGTAAACTCTTCTGACTACTAGGATGAGATCATCCTGATTAATAGTCACCACTAGGTGATGTCTAGACCAATCCTTACTCAGTGTTGTGCAGAAAAACCCAACACTTAATGCTTGCGCAGGTCTGTAAAGAATGCTGAAGTTCCAAAGAAGTAAATCAGTGTTCATCAAAATCAAATAAAGAGCCTCTTTAAGTACAGATGGCTCATCCCCCGTCTGCTGGGCCACCTCCTTGGAAGAGGGAGGTTGACAGGCATAGGGCGAGGATTCCCTTAGCCAAAGGACCCCAGGAACACTCACAGTATGGCTGTGACTATCTCATTCTTTCTCTTTAGTGCATTGATGTGATGTGTTATAACTGTACCTGGAATTTGCAGCTAAGGTTGTGTTTGATACTCTGAACAATCATGTGAAACAGAGAGAAGGGATTTTCAAGAGTTCTATGTCTTTTTCCGACCTACTCATCCTCCAGTTTCCCCCTTGTAGTTCATCACCCACACTTGGATGAGGGTAATCTAACATACGTACCTACCAGTTCTGTTCCTGCTCATCCCGTTTTCTCAATAGATCTCCATACAGCATAAATACAACTTCCTTCATAGAACATGAGATGTCTCTGCAAACCCACCTGGTGTGACCTCACATCAGCCTCTAATCATACGTGAAATTCAACAGCATCAGTTGACTTTTGACCCACCCCTGCTGTAATTGCTTACGAATTTGGCCTATGAGATCTCCCTTCTGACCTCTGAACCTGGTCAATCCACGCTGCTCCATCCATGCCTCTGCTCGATGTTTTCTTTCTACTGATTCCTCGATCATGGTACAAAAGTATAGAACTTATTTGTTATGATATGTTTCCCATTTTATGAGTCATCATACTTTTAAAATGATTTTTCTGTATGTCTGCTTCCTTACTGCAATGTTAAGGGCAAGAACTGTACTGTTTCGTTTTTGTATCTCTAGGCTGAGACAGAATGGTGGAGGAGTAAAAAAAGTCCTATTTTGCAACCGTGCACTCTTGGTGACCAGCTCTCTGTGGCCATCACACAGGCCTTGTTGAGATGACAAGGCTCTCACAGGCACAGTCTGACAGTACTTGTCATCCTCCTGTAGAGCTTGTTACTGTATGATGAGACAAGTGGGACTTGACACCACAGCTGTGTAATCTAGAAGCGTACTGATGTTAATTTGCATGGAGTGAACATTTTAATAGTAGTGGGTGGAGGGCCCAGTGCAGTAGCTTAGTGGCTAAATTCTTTTTCTTCCGCATGCCGGGATCCATGGGTGCCAGTTCACGTCCCAGCTGTTCCACTTCCCACCCAGCTCCCTGCTTGTGGCCGAGGAAGGCAGTAGAGGACGGCCCTAAGCCGTGGGTCCCTGCGTTTATGTGGGAAAGCAGGAAGACGTTCCTGGCTTCTGGCTTTGGATGAGCTCAACTCCAACCATTATGGCCACTTGGGGAGTGAACCAGCAGATGCAAGATCTTTCTGTTTCTCCTGCTCTCTGTAATCTGAATTTCCAACAAAAATAAATAAATCTTTAAACAAATACTTGTGAGTGGAACAGGTGAATAAAAGATTGTGAGAAAAGTTCAAAGATGGAAGAATTTTCTTATGAGTATGTGGAAGATGGTTGTGTCTGACTGAGGAATCTTTCATACATCATCTCAATGCACCCTCATGTTTATTCTTTTTTAAGATTCATTTATTCTTATTGGAAAGGCAGATATACAGAGAGGAGGAGAGACAGAGAGGAAGATCTTCCAACTGCTGGTTCACTCCCCAAGTGATCACAATGGATGGAACTAAGCTGATTTGAAGCCAGGAGCCAGGAGCCTCTTCTGAGTCTCCCATGTGGGTGCAGGGTCCCAAGATTTTGGGCTGTCCTCCACTGGTTTCCCAAGCCACAAGCAGGGAGCTGGATGAGAAGCAGGGCTGCTGGGGTATAAGCTGAATTGGCACCCATATGGGATTCTGCCGTGTGCAAGGTGAGGACTTTAACCATTAGGCTACCGCACCGGGCCCTTCATGTTTATTCTTTATCTTTCCTTTTTCAACTCCTCCTCTCCCCAGCTTTCGTAAATAACATATACCAATCAAAGAATGTGGAACACAGTTGCTGAATTGCAGGTTTTCTTTCAGGAGAACTCTTGTAGTTACACAATTGGTGACTGAAAAGAAAGAGCTTAATTATTGCTTCATAAATGTAAATTAAGAGTGAGTAAAACATACGTGGAACATTTGCAAACAGGTAATTATATTTTAACATAACAATTGCACTGTGCAGCCCTCAATTTTGAAGAGCAGTGAGGAACAAGAATTGTAAAATGTTTGATGTGTTCAGCCACAGCGTTTGTTAAGAAGAGAAGGGATAGGTTGGCTTTATTGTTCTACCCCAGCAGTGCTCAAGCGATGCTAGGTAGTGGAGTCCAGGAGTGGGGGACTCTGTGCGTGTTACCATTGAGGAGCTTCTGTGCAGAGGGCCGCACAGCCAAGCATGATGGCTTCAACAGTTACCCAGTAACTAGTGGCTGACATGATTAGGTACAGTGTATTCTGTAATCATCCGGTGTTTTCTCTTAGGCCATGATTACAAGGTAATGTAGGGACCTGTGTGTGGCTTAGTTTATTTTAATTGGAAGAAGAGCAAAGTGTATTTTGTAAAATATTATTAATATAGAGATAAGATGTTGTGCATTCCCTAAGTACAGTATCAATTTTAATTGGATAAAACACAAACTATGTATTTTTTTTAAATTACTGCTATCAAGAGAAGAAATTTTGTGCATTTCGTACATACAGTGCCTAGAAGATGACCACACTACCTTCCTCTTCCCCTCTTCTCATCAGGTGAGACTAGATTTGAAAATATAGTGTCCCGAAGGGGAAAATGCGAACAAATGTACACTCTTTTAATGGTTAATTGATCAAATAATCAAAAGAGGGTGACAGAAAAAGGAAGGACGAAGGGAAAAAGCAAATAAGAAAAGAAAGAAGAAGAAAGAAAAAGAAAGAACCAATATTCTGCTAAAAGTATTGCATTTCTGTTTTTAATTGTCAAGCGATTTGTGTGTATCACAGTGTGTCCAATAGCAATATGACCTGCATAATTATTCTACATTAAAACCACATCAGGGCCCAGCGGCGTGGCCTAGCATCTAAAGTCCTCACCTTGAATGTGCCGGGATCCCATATGGGCGCAGGTTCTAATCTCAGCGGCCCTGCTTCCCATTCAGCTCCTTGTTTGTGGTTTGGGAAGGCAGTTGAGGACTGCCCAAAGCTTTGGGACCCTGCACTCGCATGGGAGACTGGGAAGAGATTCCTGGTTCCCAGCTTCGGATCGGTGCAGTACCGGCCATTATGGCTAACATGGGTAGTGAATCATCGGATGGAAGATCTTGCTTTCTGTCTCTCCTCCTCTCTGTATATCTGACTTTGTAATAAAAATGGATAAATCTTTAAAAAATCAACATCAGGTATGCATAACTTTTAGCCATTGTGACTATCTATAAAATTTTATCCCTTTTAGTACTTTAAATCCACTCTTATCTAATACTACAAATAGGTATAAATTTTCAAAATAATAGTGCACAACGGAATTGAAAGATGTATTTATTTTGGTGCAAAATTTTTGAAAGCTCTGAATATTTTTTTCATAATATGTATTTTCCATCAGCTTTTTGAATACCCCAATAACACACATTACTAAGCCCATTTTTAGGATAATAAACAAGAGGCAATAAAGGTTAAAAACTGAAGTAAAAATTTTGAAAAGTTATAGTATTCTATCTGTAAAAGAAACAGAACTCATCATTCTTAAGTGAATACAATGTCTTATGTGTTCAGATATTTCCTTTCTTTGCCGTATGTGGTTTTGAAAGTTTATGCAGCCTTCTTGGAGTCACCATTAATTTTTATTTTGCAAGTACTGTTCTACCTTTTCTTCATTTCTCCTACATTATAATGTTCAAATTTCCCAGTTTCAACACTGCTTGTGTTCAACCCCATCATTCTTTATTTATTAACAGGTTTGTACTTTGTGAAATTAATCATTTACAAATGTTAGCTAGAGCTCCACCCTAGTAGCTTCTGTAGCCCTGAATTTATGTCTCTATTTTAATCCTCCAGATTGGGTTGGCTAATGTCGGTAACAGTGTTGCCTCAGTGATCTTTGCAGCATTTGGGGAGGACCAATTTTTTAGTTTGCAGTCTGTCTGGAACACTGACCCTAGTGTGCGAAATTCTAATGATTTATTTATTTTTATTGGAGTGGCAGATTTACAGAAAGAAGAGAAACAAAGAGAAAGATCTCTTGTCTGCTGGCTCACTCCCCAAGTGGCCTTAACAGCTGAAACTAAACCAGTTCAGAGCCATGAGGTGCAGGGTCCCAAGACACACTGTCCGAGGACACAAGCATGGAGCTGGATTAGAACCGAAGTCCATATGGGATCCTGGGCATGCAAGGCGAGGACCGTAGCTGTTAGGCTACCGCACAGAGCCCCATCTCACATTTCTGATGACTTCCTTTATTTAATATCAATTTAACAAGACCATCAGTGGAGTTTGCTGCTTTTATGTATCATCCAAATTACAGTTAACTGATATTTTGTATTTTTAGAAAAAAACTGTGTGGAAATACTTCTATTGAATTTCTGTGTTCCTTACAAATAGTTTACTGTGCAACTCTGTGTCTTTGAAACTAGCTCTTTGTTAGCCTCTGTTTAAAAATGTTTGTTAATTGTATAGAGTTGCCAATTATCAACTGCCAAGGGCCCAGATCTCCTAATAAGACTCAAAACATGACAGGCAGAGCCTGAACACGTTGAGCATGATTAGAGATCATTAGACAAGATGATGGAATTACCTGGCACAGTTCCAGGAGCCCATTCGATTGACAGGAAACAAAGAACTGACAGAAAGAAACTTGTGATCACAGGTCCTTTTGACATTGATAGTAATTTTCTAATTTAGAATAGCGGATATCATTTTCTTAATGTAAGCTCATTTTGTTTGTGTTGGGGTGAATGACTTTTTAGTAGATTTTAACATAAAGGGGAAATAGCAAAAACAAAAATGAAGCAAACATCTGCATTTTCTATCCATTCATTTTAGTTATTTTCATGTCATCCTCTTGTAGTTGGTCCCTTCTCACTGAGCATTGCTACAGCCTAGAAAGGATGACAAGTTCTTAGACCACAGTGCATTGCTTCTTCCTACCTTCAAGGAGTTTGCAGGTGGACGAGAACACAAAATGAGTGGTGTCAAATGTGACGGGTATCTTCTAGGAATTGTGTTCGCGAAGATCAGAATTGCTCTGTGAAGATTTCTTTTGGGAATTGTTTGACTGAGGCAAGAGGAGATGAAGGGCAGCAGGCTGTGGAGAAGGCAATGGAGGATTCCTAGAATACTCTCTGTAGCAGGAGAGAGCTTCTCTTCTAGATACGTGGAGAACGAACGGGTGTAACTGCATCAAATAAAGGGAATTTGAGTGTAAGGAGTAGAAACTAGAAAATTAACAAGGAAGCATGATTAATGCTGTTTCATCCAAAGCTTTAGAATAATTTTAAAGCTTTTAATCTTAAACTATTTAATTGACAAAGGTTGAGCACAGGAAGTTATACCAGGGATATTTTGTTATACATATTCATTGTGCAGTAATTCTCCAATGTACCATGACCTGAGGAACTTATTTTTTAACTGAAGCTTTGTACTCTTTGGCCAATATCTTGACATTTCTCCCAGCACCTAGCAGCAGCCTTTTTGTTTTATGCTTTTATATGATCAATTTCTCCAGATTCCACATGTAATTAGAATTAAACAATATTTCCGCTCTGTGTCTGGCTTATTTCACTTGCAGTGATGTCCTTCAGGCTCATCCATATTGTTACAAATGACTTCCTTTGCATATACATCTAGAGTTAGGTCTGGTGGCATATATGGCAGTTTTGTTTTTGAGCTTTTAGAAGATACTCCATATTGCTTTCCACAATGATGATACAATTTACACTTCTGCCAATGTCACGCAAGAGTTAAGAACCATAGAACAAGCAAACTATAGAGCGTAAAGTAGTTTTTGTTTTAGTATATTTATTGTATTAGTAATAAACTCATGATTTCCAAAAGAGATGGGCTGTGTTCATGACCTGGCCTCAGTGCTGCTCCCTTGTCAATATCCCATTGAACACCATCCAGGAAATTACCCGCTGTGCCCCTGGAGAGGACAAGGAGAAGGTCTAACTTTGCTGAGGAACTTTTTATATTGTCTGAGGTTTTCGATCAGAGAGGGCTTTTGCTTCTCTCTGGGGAATCTTTGTGTTTTCACTGTTTCTATTCGCTCTCTTGCTGTCTCTCTCTTTCACCTTCTTGAGTATGCCCTTTTGTTCTGCTCTGAATAAACCCTGTGTTTGTTTTGTATACATCCTTTAGGTTTCTACATCTGAATTCTTTCACATATGGAGGCAAGAACCTGAGATAAGCCTAGCCAGGTGACCCATTCATTGCCCACAATCGAATGACAGCCAGAGGTGGAAAAGAAACCTGGACAGTGGAACTCCCGTAGAGGAGAGCTGAGTTAGGAGCTAAGGGAAGTCACTGAGTCAACACACTATGTCGACAGGATTTATTTTTGTGTTTTTCTCAGGACTGTGATAACTAAATTACCTAGCATTTATTTTCATTTTCTGCTCTAAGGTTGCCAATCTATTTGTTTACTGTTGAATAGCTGAAAGAGCTGCTAATCTCAGATGTACCCAAGTCTTCCAAGTGATAGCATGGAGAATTAAGGGTCATGGCAGCATGGAGAGGTGTGAAGTGTCCTATTTCCACACGCTTGATATTAAAAGGATAAAAGCCAAATATGTACAGAGGTAATTTTAGTGTTGCAGTGTTCACATCCAACAAGGAACATGTAAGGTAAAGCTTTAAAGGAGAGAAACTAGGACACTTTTTGATTAAAACCGATGTGATTCATAGGAAACATTTAAATGTCAGGAGTCTTTAGAATGATACTGAATATCATCACAGCATATAAAGAAAAATTAAATAGGAAGAGAATTAGACATAGACTGTCGTTCAGACAGTGACAGATAAAATGGAAATACACAAACTCAAAAGATAAAGGTAAAGAAGATGAATCAGTTGGAAATATTACACTTATATTCCAGTCTATAAGATGTGCTTATAAAGGCTGTCCTTTCACTTTGGCCAGCTCACAGAACACACATGCATATATACTAGGTCACCCTTTTTCATTTTGGAGATATCTATTTACCAATCTTCATAAAAAATACATGAAAGTGAGCTACGTACTTGGGCCTCCTAGGCAGTGATTTGACACACAGCAGCACAACACCAGCCCCAAAATATTATATTAAAACACTAGGCAAATGAATTTAAAGCACATGGACTCTAGCTGTAAATGAAAAGAATAATTCATCCCAGGAAGATGACGATGGTGAAAGTAATTTATTTAAAAGCACAACAAAGTAGGGAAACAAAATGGGGGACTATGTTAGGGACACATTTAAACAGACAGAGAATCATTAGCCAGGGTGAAGCAGAGGCTGTGATCCTGGGAAATAGGAGAAGACAGACCGATGACAGAGAAACACCTGGAGACCTGTGGACATGGGGAAGCAGCAGAGACAGTAGAGCTTTGTTGCAGTGACCAGATGCCCCAGTAGTAGTCAGTGTTTGGTGATTGAAGCTCCATGAGTGCCAGGTGGGAAGGGGAGTTCACTGGGATCTCAGGAGGTGAACCCAGGCATTGAACTGCCCATCCTGCTAATTTGCTTGACTCAAGCACGAGCAGAAGCAGAGGGCAGGGCCCAAGCAGATAGGTGCATGAATAGGGTGGATTTTACAGCTCAGACCGTATCAGAGCCACATCAGGCACCATTTGGTATACTCAAGAACAGGATGTGGGACTGAAGGAACAACAGCAAGTTGTACAGGCACTGAGCTGCAAGAAAACTCACTTCTGGCTCAACACACTGCACAGTCTCAGGGAAATTAGTACTGACATGGAATCCTATGGGACCCACCCAAAATAGGTCCAGGTGGCCTTCAGACCAGCAGGTTCTTGCAGGATCAGCACCAGTGACAACCCAGTGATTTAGGACAGCTTGTCTCTCCCTGGGCATTGCTTGAACTGGGAGTGGGAGAAAGGCTATGCAGACAGTGGTGTGACCACAGCACAGGATTAAAGGAGGTAGAAAATGGTGAACCAGGAGCTGGGGCTATGATGAAAGCCTAGCACAAGAGCCCAGGACTGAAACACGATGGAGGGACCAGCACAAGCAACTGCAAATGAAGAACAGAGTACTGAACGCATTCAGTAAAATTGACCTGTAGACCAGAGTGCAACACGGCTCAGTACCTGGCCCTAAGGAGATAGCAATGATCAAGAGTGAAAGAAGATACAAAGGTACATCCCAATAAAACAAAAGTAGAGCGAATCAAACAGTGAATAATCCCTTGCTATAATGACAGGATCAAATTGCTACCTATCAATATTAATCCTGAATGAAAATGGCTTAAACTAATCAGTCAAAACATCATAGACAAGTAGACTGGATCCAAGAATAAAGCCCATCTATATGTTGGGCCCATATATATATGTATATGGGGAACACATATCACCAAAAAAGATATGCAAAAACTGATGATGAAAGGATGGAAAAAGATATTCCAGGCTAGTGGAAAAGAAAAATGAGCTGGCATAGACATTCTTATATCAGATGATATGTACTTTGACGTAAAAAAATTACAAGAGATGAAGGAAGGAGAGCATGTAATGGTCAAAGGGTTCATTCGGCAAGAGATCGCCTTACTAGTTTCTTATTTTTTTTATTTCATCTCTAATTTTACTTGATTTTTCTTTCTTTGCTAGTCTAGCTGAAAGTTTGTTTTGCTCATCTTAAAAAAATGGCTGTTTCTTGTTACAATTTTTAGTTTCATTGCCATTTATTTTTGCTGTGATTTTTAACATGCCCTGCTTCCTGTTCATTTTTCTTTTTAAAATAAGTCCTTGAGATACATTATTAGATCATTTATTTGAGAAATTTTGATTTTTTTGTACGCACCTGGTATTGTAAATGTCCCTTTCAATACTGTTTTTGCTACTTCTCATGGGTTTTGATATTTTTGTTTTTATTTTCATTTCTTCAAAATAGGTTTTTTCTTATTAATTTCTTCAGTGACACACAGGTCATACGGTAGCATCATTTTCCTTAGGAAGGTTTATGATTTTCTTTTTCATTTCTTCAGTGACACATTGGTCATTGAGCAGCATATTACTTCATGTTGTTGTAAGTTTCTATTTTTTCCCTGTTGCTGATTTTGTTTTATGTTTTTCCATTTAAGGGATGTATAGTAACTGTGTAATAGAGACTATCCTATCCAGATGTGAAGATAACATGCAGTATGCATCTCTTTTTCCAAATCAAAAATGGAGTCCCACTAAAACTGTTAACTATATCTTCACAATAGGATCTTGGACTTTCTGCCATTGTCCATATCTACAATATCAGGATACATTTAAATAGTAGAATTATGGACTTACAATTTTTTATGAAGGACTATACTATTGTAATAATATAGACAAAATCAGAAGGGGGTTTGAGGAGTTGGAAGTAGAAATCCCGGATCCTATGGAACTGTATCATAAAGTAATAAAGCAAAATAATTTTAAAAATAAGTAAAAGTGCATCAGAGTAATGAAACTATGTGAAACTACCAAACATTGTCAGTATCCTGACATATTTAACATTTTATTTACCTTTGTTTAAAAATGCAAATTTACAGAGAGTACAGAGAGAGAGAGAGAGCAAAAGCTTGGTCTGTCCAAAGCCAGGAGCCTGGAGCTTCTTCCCAGCACCCCAGGTGGGTGTAGGCTCCCAAGGCCCTTGTCCATCTTAGCTGCTTTCCCAGGAACTTGAGTAGGGAGCTGGATCAGAAATGGGGCATCCAGGACTTGACTTTTCACCCAGATGGGATGCTGGCACCACGGATAAAGGCTTAACTTACCCTGCCATGGTGCCAGCCCCCTCTGTTTTAATATGAAACATTGGGGACATTGCTACTAGAGTGAAGTGCAAAATCATGTTGCCTTTGTTCACTTTTAGTGGTCATGTGGAACTGCTGTCTGATTCAACCAGACAAGAAAAAGAAATAACGTGAATCATAAGAAAGAGGAACCAATGCTCTCTGTGCAACACACACCACTGAAGGGAATTAACCACAAACTCAATGGGATGGGAATGTTAAGTATACCAAATTCCTTCAAATTTTAATATTTAGGAAGTTACTTCCATATAGGGTAGCAATCCCTTCTGCTTCATGGTCCAAGAAGGTCAAATGAAGACATTTTGGAAAAATGTCTTGTTTACTTCTTTCATCAACATTTAAGAGGGTATCCTAAGTCACCCATATTAAAGCCAGTTCCCCACCCTTTGAGCCATGGAATAAACCACTGAGATTGTGAGTTAAATGTTGCTTGGAGAATAATTTTAGAATACCTATTTAGAAAATGAAGATGGATCAACTATTCATTGTTTCCTATCATCTCTGAGATTTCTGCCCTTTGAGAAGAAAAGCTCTAAATTGACCAAAGAGGAAGTGGAAGAAATGGCTCAAATCCTGCTCCTCAACCAGAAGGTCTGTGGAATGCTATGGGTTGGATAAGAGAAAAGCTGGGATGTAGAAATGCCTGACAAAACAAGTTTTGATAGGATTCTTGGAATTAGACCAACCCTGAAAGATGAACTTTTAATTTTTGATTTTCATATTTCAGGAAACTCTCACTTCTGAACGTGTTCCAACACATTTAGCTTCCAGTGTTGCTGTGTTCTCTCTGATTCGGTTGGTTAACTTTTCCTTCTGCTTTTGTGCCCAGGTTGACTGACAGGCTGTACTCTGCATGTGCATGACCATGTCTCAAAGCTAGGACTTGGCAAAGTATGAAGACTTGTTAAGGTACAAGGTGAGGGTGCGTTCAGGGCGAGGAGGTGAAGCCCTGATTCCTTCTTGAGTTTGGAGAGTCAGGAATGGGAATCCTGTAAAAGGACAGTCCTATATCATCCCCACCTATAACCTGAGAAAATGTCAGATTTCTAGTAGGTACATCTCAATTGGAGTAATAATTTTTAATGACAGGTTGTCTGTCTTTTTTTTTAAAGATGCATTCACTTATTTCAGACACTGAGATGGAGATCACCCATACATTAGTTTACTCCCCAAGTGTCCACATCAGCCAGCAGGTCAGGCCTGTGCTGGAACATGCAGAAGCTAGGAACCTGGACTTTATCCAGGTCTGTTATGTAGGTAGCAGGGGCTTAAGCACTGGCCCATCTTCTGTTGCTTTCCTAGATGCATTTGCAGGGAGCTGGATAGGAAAAGGAGAATTTAACCCTAGGATTAGACTCCTATGGGATGCCAGCATTATAGGTAACAGCTTAGTTCTCTGCAGCACAACACTTGCTCCAAGATATATCATCTTTAAAGTGAGAGTGGTCAACTATGCCAAAGCCTGGTAAGCCATTACAAAAGGAGGCTTAAGAATGAAAAGCACTCATTATATTTAGCAAATATTTTAATTAAAGAGTCTGGCTTCCTAGGGGGAAAAAGTTTAATCATTATAACCACATCGAATATAGTGTAGTAAGCATTTGTTAATTTAATTTTTAGCACAAATGGATTGATGAACACTAAATATCTCAAACTACATACATGTTTAATGATTTTCAGAAAGAAACAGCTTTGAGATTTTAGAAAGGAACATTGGATACTTGCTGATAATTGTTTCAGCTTATGAAGTAACATATCAAAGTGAACTTGATAAAGTTGTATCTTTCTGATTAAAGGCAGCCAACAAATGTGGTACACAGGATAGATCCACAACAAGAAGAAGAAATTCTGATAGATAATTAACAGTGAAAAGAATTCTTTTAAATCTTATGAAATACCATAAAATCTGATCTTAATATTTGGCAGGTCCTTAATATTTAAGGAACAACAAAGATCATTATTGATTTTTTTAAACAATAGGAAAAGTTTAAATCCAAGGAAATTAATTAATTCTTTTGAATTGGAAGTCAATTTTGTCCCCTTAAAATCAGTTTATGAGGGAAGACAGCTTGCATTTGGGACATTTGGATCAAATAGATGCAATAATGAGATGTAGACACAACGGAGTCTTGTTTGAGATATTGCAAAACAAATCATTGCACTTTAGGAAAATGTAGGTGGAGGTTCCGAAGCCTTTGGTGGTAACATTTTAGTCAAGTGGTCAACACATAGCCCAGCATTACTTTTCTGTTAAAGGCATCTGATTTCATGTGTATTGTCTATGCCTTAGCATTGAGATCATGGTCAATATCACTACAATGTGTACCTGAATTAAACTTATCTAAGGTGTCATTTTCCTTCATAAGACACTTCATTCTTGGATTTAGAAAGTAGATAGTGCTGCAGCTGTATGTTTTGGAGCCATTTTTTGCAGCAAAGTCACCAACAAAAATATAAACATGCAAAAAGAGTAGAAAAAATTGCAAAAGTACACTTGCTACAGAGTAGGAGATGAAACAGAAAAAGAGTGCTGCTCAGCTGGAAATGTGGAGAATTCAGGTTTTTTAGTGCACTCTATGTGACTGTACATAATCTTAAAGGCACTATGGATATTGATATAGGGATTATAAATAAATGTGAATATGTAGATTTCCAGGTGTGAAAATATGCACACAGTGAGGGTAGAATTCCAACTGAACTCTTTGGAACAACATTCAGATAACTGAAATCTAAGCTAATATGCTTCAAATGGCAAATTTGAGCTACTTTTTTTCCCTTTTTTCTTTAGTTTCAAGACAGATTAGAGGAGATCATTTAGTAGATTGGAGATGATATTTTCTGCCATCACAAGACCTATGGAATATGGGGTTCATTCCTCTTGCGCTGAAGATAGACCCTGCCTAGACCATGTTCAAACCAATGTGGTGGGCCAAGGCTGACTTAATTTGATCTGCATATCATTATGCCTTCATTATAATATATCAGTATGCTAAATGAGATACTTACCAACCACAATGACAGAAAACATAAGACCGTGTAAATAGCAAAAAGGGAAGACAGGTAAAATTCAGGAAATTCTGACCTACTTCCCAGAAAACCTATGAATGGTCCTTTCCTTTTCTAAAAGATGTCAGCTTTATTACAGTGCAGCCTCCTTTCCAGTAAATGATCCATATCAACTTAAACTCAGTTCAGAGACTGGACTGCTCTCCTCCAGGTAGGCCTGCTCTGCGTGTGGAATGTTTATCTTTGCTTTCTCAGGGAAATGTGTGCTGTTCACTATTTGATATGCTTCGACTTTCTGCTGAATTCCTTTTTGAAGTAAATTAAAGGACTTCAGTATCAGGCAGCTCTTGCTGTTTGGTGCCAGTTTCAGATTAAACTTTTCTCATTTTATTTATAAGGCCCTTTTCCTCATATTACTTTTTGCATCCCTGGTCATTCTCTGCTGAGTCTAGTACCTGTCTGCATTTTAATCATGATTTAATAAAAGATGTCACATGACACATGGATTTATAGACATGTTTCTTTGGAAGCCACATAGCCCCCTACTTTGACTTACTTAAATGAATTTATTGATTTTCTGAATAACCAAACTAGACCATGGAGTGAGGATCGTAGATAACACACATCAGACAGACAAAAATATAAAATTTAGAAATGAAAGATTGTCATGCCTAGGAAAAGGGGATTTCTGTCTCTCTTAAGAACATGAGTATCTTTCTACATAAGATGGATTTCATAGCAGAATGTTTATGGACACAGAGCTTTTCAAAGTACCAGGGGAAGGAATTTGTAGACTTCTGGCTTCTTAGACTTCCCCAGTCTGAGCTGGGTAAATGCAACTCCAAAGTTCTTTGGCTTTAGATATACCTTTTCATCTCTTTACTCACATATGTGTGTGTGTGTGTGTGAGAGAGAGAGTCAGCAGGCAGCTACTAGCTCAGGATCACCAGTCCAGAAGCCACATCTCCCCACCTGTGTAATTCTTTTTGCCCACTTGTGCATCAAAGGATGCTTCATCATAACCTGGGACTGAGGGGGTGATGCAGTGGAACCACTCCCCTCTCCAAGTCCCTAAAAGCCTGTGCTTGGGAGGGAGGGGATTTTTCTCTCTCCATCGCTTGCTCTTCATCTCTCTTGACCACTCTCTGTACACGCTCTTGGCCTCTCAAGTACCTGCTCGCTCTCTTGCTTACTGTGGACAGAGTCTGAAGACAGAAGGTAGCAGTCTCTCTCCCTTACCTTTTGCAATTCCTGGCTCACTCTCCCTGAACATGACCCACATATGTTTGTATTCCTCACCCTATATAAACCTTACCATTTTCTGAAGCCATGTCAATGCCTGTACTTAACATGCTTTTGAAGTAAAAGGCCGGAACCAGGAAATAAAATTAGGCCCAAACCTAGACCACGCCATCACCATAGTAAACTGCTACCTGCCTCTAGAATTGTCCTGATAATACCTGGGCTTCAGCTTGATCTGTTTGTTGCCTTTTGCTTTAAACAAACAAACAAAGGGAAAAATAATAACAATAATTAAACAACTCAGAAAAACAACAACAAAAAGCAACCCCCTGGCCTTGACTTGAGGATGGGACTGGCAAGTAATCAAAGGGAATTCTGGATAGCTTTGCTCCACCCTCAAACTTCTTTATTTTTTTAAGCATCTGACAAAATAAGAAATTACCAGGTATAATTTGAAAATGGGTACCAAGAAGAAAATGCTGCAAGAAGTGTTCATAGAATCAGACAGATGGTAGCTTGCAAACAAAATCTCTTTTAATGTAATTTGGCCTCTTACAGGGAAACATGGGCTGTGTGAAGAATGTCATGTTTATATATCTTCAGACCCATCTAGGATGTTTAATATTTGATAATAACCCAAGATAAGCAGTAAAGAAATAATAAATTATGCAGTGTGACTTGCAATTCCAATTATGGTTCTGAATATCTTCCTGATTGGGGCTGGGATCCATTCTCTTAGTGTAGTGTGAGCATGCTTCTCTCCTGGCTGAGACTTACTCTATACGCACATGCTAAGTGTAATTATTTTCATTGTGACTGCTTTTTGTGCTCAACTTTGTGATTCTTATGGGTTTATTTTCTTTAAAAAAATTTTTTTTAATTTTACATGATATAATACCATAAGATCAGAAATTTGCCCTTCTACCCTCTGTTTTCCCTTAAATTATTGCAATGGTAAAGTCCTTCAGCAAGGACAAATCCAGCATTCTTCTATTTAAGGATATCCTGACATTGTAGGTATAGACAATGGCAGAAAAAGCCAGCATCCTATTGTCAAGGTGTATTTAGCAGTTTCATTGGGAGTCTGTTGTTCAGGAGTAGTGATGTATCTGCAGTGTATCTTCCCTTCTCGATATGCTGATCTTCCTCATTCAGTTCCTCTAGATAATTATATGTATATACATGTTTATCAATATTTCTATCGATCTTATAATTTTTAAAAAGGTTTGTTTATTAAATTGCAAATTCAGATGTATATAGAAAGGAGGAGAGACAGAGAGGGAGATCCTCTGTGCGTTGATTCACTCCCCAAGTGGCCACATGGCCAGAGTTGAGCCAATCGGAAGCCAGGAGCCCAGAGCCTCTTCTGGGTCTCCCAAGCAGGTGCAGGGTCCCAAGACTTTGGGCCATCCTTGACTGCTTTCCCAGGCCACAAGCAGGGAGCTGGGTGGAAAGTGGAGCCACCAGGATCAGATCCAGCACTCATATGGGATCCTGGTGTGTAAAAGGCAAGTACTTTAGTCACTAGGCTAATGTGCTTGGCCTTGTGTTTTGCAAGAAAGTTGTCTTTCATCAGGGAGGACATATGATATTTTGGAATTGGATTATTTTACTGAGCATAGTGGTCACTAGTTGGAGCCATTTTATTTTAATTTTTTCTTCAGAGCCTACTGCAAATAGATTTATGTAAATTATGTAACATTTAACCAGCCTTCATAATACTCCATGTTTATCTTGGGAGTAATAATTCATTCAATTATTAAGCACCATAAACAACAGTTCACACACACACACACAGATATATTTTAGTAGATTGATAAAATAAAAGCCAAGTTACTACTTGTTTCCACAGCCTCCCTTTGCTGTGCTCACCAAGCGTAAACTATTATGTCAGAAATTTGTTCAGTCTTCATCATGCCCCAGTGCTGAGAGTCACATCATTAAAATATATCTTCTCCCTCACTCAAAAACCTGTAAATATTCTTCATTTTTCCCTCCCAATTTCCACATGTGGATAAAGCTTTTTTTGTTTTCTTTATTCAGAGTAAACCAAACTTTGTTCGATCTGGTATTTTTAATGCTCAACAGTTTGTGTGGCAGAAACCGAGACAATGAAAAGCTTTCTTATATATGAATGCTTCACCAATTTAGCAATTGCAAACTGGTGGATCCAGGGGGTAGATCAATGTTTCTGTTTCTGATATTAACTCATTCATTTTATTTAAAAATGGATGATCAGCTGGAACATAAAGTGAACATTTCATATAAAATCTAGATTTTTAGCTTTTAAGAAATACTGAATTTGGCCAAGCTTTTCTACATGGTAGTTATCTTTAAGTGCTTCAGTTACAGTGTATCCTTATTGCCTACCACAGTCCCTCACGATCATTATTATTTACATCTGGCCTGCGAACTTATTTTAGGGATCAAATAGTAAAATTTTTTTTTGTCTTTGAGGACCCTGTGTTACAATCTCATTTATTCAGCTGTGCTTTTGTAGTACGAAAACAGCAATGGAAAATGTGTAGGGGCAAGTATTTGGTACTGTATTTAAGACACTGCTTGGCACGCTTTCCCTCCCCTATTGGAATGTCTCATTTGAGCCCTAACTATGCTTCTCATCCAGCTTCCTGCTGACAAACGCTCTGGGAAAGCAGAAGATGATGAGTCAAGTAGCTGGGTCCCTGGGTCAAACAGACTGAGTTCTGGAATCTTGGTTTCAGCTCAACCCAAGCCCAACTCTTGCAGGCATTGAGGAAGTGAAGCAGCAGTTGGAACATTCCTCTCCTTCTCCCTCCTGCTTTTCTTCTCTCTTTCAAGTAAAATAAAAAATGAGCTAAGAATAAAACATGGAAATGATTAAATGTAAATGATGTCCAATAAGGATTTATTTTACAAAAGCAAAACAAATCTGAAGCTATAGTTTAATACCTGGCTTGTGTAATTTGCCTGAGCAAACATGGCATTTGACCGGCAGTTACTGTTAGCAGTTAACTAATCCTGGTCTGGCTTTGTAGACATATATCGAAACAGGGAGGGGTGGGGAGTAGGCTGCAAGCAAAACAAATGTATCAGGAAAGGAAAGCTATCATTCCTAATGGCTTGAAGGAATGGTGACCAAAAGCAGTCAAAACGGGTAGTTGGCTTAATGGATTGTTGCCTTAGATTACCTGCTGTTTAATATTCAGCTTGCACCTGAAAATGGTGTATACATATCAGCAGTTTTTGCTGGTTGCATTGTGGTGCCTCTCTCTGAATATGCATGAGAAAGTATAGATTTATTTAAAATCAATGTTAAAAATTGATGTAGCCAGAAAAATAGAATGCTTTAAATAGCAAACTTGCTGTAGCACATATAAATTATGATAAAATTTGTGAAGCTTTCAGTTTGTGCTGATTTTTTAGCAGCAAATGTATGTTCCCAGAACAGTACCAAATATTATCTGAAAATATTATCTCTTGAAATTTAGCCGTTTTAAAGGAATCCAACTTGTTTCAACCACTATTGCAATAATAGTAACAATTATAATAAATTATTGTAACTGATTCCATGCAGCATATTATAGGATTCTTGGAGATGAGTTTGAATAGAATAAAAATCTTCTGGATTGAGAAAGTCAAAACATAATTTTTTAGAAATTGCTTAATTTATACTTCGCTAATTCACTCTTTTGAAAATTCTGAGAACAGCTGGGATGAAATCGGTTTTTGGCGATGAAGGAAGATGACTTGGCAGGAGATGGCTATGTGTTTACAAGTCTAGGTGCATCTCTCTAATTGCATTGGCAGTTCAGTGGTTTTTCTCTGTTTGCCTTCATAGTCTTATTGAGCAAGAAACTCATTTTTTGCTCTCTTTATTTCTTGGGTACCAGTTTCCCACCACTCTCTTAAAAATGCTCCCAAATAGGTCAGTTTCTTGACTTCTTATTAATCTTTCTTATATGTTTATTTTCCATGAACCCTTTTCTGGGTCCTTGATATTTCTACCAATGTCACCTTTTACAACCAGCATGTGGCTGTTAATTCTTTCATAATTCCAAAGTCTCCTATTTTTGACTCTTGTTCCTAAAATCTAGCTAAGTATTTCTTTATGAGTCCATGTTTGGTTGGTGGTCTTAATTATTTTCTATCTTTGGAAATCTCAAAAAATTCAAATCCTCTATATTAAGTCATATTTTTACACTTTTTCACGTGTTCCTTTTTTTCCTGCTTCCTGGGAATTTGGATTATTGTTGGGATAAAGTACTTTTGTTGTTAAGTTCTCCTCATGATGCCTAACACAAACCATGTGAGATTTTTTTTTTAACCTCCACCTTGTTATAGGAGAATGTTGGATATTAACTTATGCCTCCTATTACTAAGTCAGATGATAGGAGGATTGCTATGATCCGTTTATTTTCTATGCTTGCACTGTGGAGAGTAAATAAATCTCACAGAGTTCCTGGTTATGATTAAGTGAGACCTGATACTGCTCATGTATCAGCTTGTCTAGGGACAGATACGGTAAGTCAAATTTGCAGATGCATGATTCTTTTTCTCCCTGAATTACTATCATGAGGGTTATGACAACCTTGGGAGCCTAGCATGGAAATTCCCGTGGAGTCCAAAATGCAGGAGGCAGGAAGATCCCTTTGTTAGTAATTGTCTTTTTTGAAACTGAGGTAGTCCAGGACTTTAGCTGAGGTAGTCCCAACTTCAGTTGGGCAATCACAACATCAACTTTTTTTGTATTATATTTAGCAGCAATGAAAAAAATGTTAATTTGAAAGACTAAAATCAGATTCCCCCCATGCAGTTAATGAGTTATGAATTTCCTGGTTTTTTTTTTTTGATGTCTGTTTATTTGAAAGGGAGAGCTGCAGAGAGACACAAATAAAGAGAAAGAGATTTTCCATCACTGGTTCACTTCTCAAATGACTGTGATGGCCAGGGCTAAGCTGGGTAAGAGCCAGAAGCCAGGAGCTCTAGCTAGCTCTCTCATGTGGGTGACAGGGGTCCAAACAGTTAGGCCATCTTCTGCCTCGTTCCCAGTGGATCGTGAGTGCAGCTGTGGGACATGAGCTGTGCTCATATAGGATGCTCCTGTCCCTGGCAGAGGCTTGATGTGCTGTACTATATTACTGGCCCCTAAAAATATTTTCTTTTGCTTGCCATAGATACTGCACTTAACATAATATATAGCAGCATATTTTCACTTAATGTCAACTTCAGAATGTGTCAAAATGTCTATTTTTATTTGGCTGGATAATATATACCTGGTTCAAATCCTAACTCTTTTTTTTTGTTTTTTTTGATGCAACCTGCTGATATGGTACTCCCTAGGGGGCAGCAGATGGTGGCTGAAGTATGTTTATTTCATTCCTGGTACCCAGCTAAGGGAACCAAAAGGAATATCCTGCTCCAGGCTTTGAGCTGGCCCGGTGGTCACTGTTAAAGCATATGGAGGGGTGAACCAGGGGACTGAAGATCCGATCCTTAAGACTCTTCTCTCCTCACATTTGAGATAAATAAACTCTACAGAATCTGCTGGAAAATGGGATTAGAATATAAATTTATTGTAGTGTAAAATTTTTTCAAATCCATTCTGCAGCCCCTTTATAATTTTAAATTTTCATTGAACTTTTTTGAAGTACTCTCATATTAAACTCACATTCCAAACAGCACTTAAGGTGAAACGATATGTGCAAAAAAATATAAGTATTAATGATAGGGCTGAGAAACAAACCAACTCGTTTTACATATGCTTCTCTTAACTATCTTACATAGATGGCTCTTCAAAGCAACTCATCCTGGGAAGACCATTTAGTGTTATGAAAAAATTGTATTGGCAGCCCCTGGTGTGATGGCTTGATGGCTAAATCTTCATTTTGCAAGTGCTGGGATCCCAGATGGGTGTTGGTTCATGTCCTGGCTGATCCACTTCCCATCCAGCTCCCTGGTTGTGGCCTAGGACAACAGTATAGAGGAAGGCAAAGCCTTGGGACCCTGCACCTGCATGAAGAAACTCTTGAGTCCTGGCTTCAGATCAGCTCAGCTCCAGCTGTTGCGGTCACTTGGAGAGTGAATCATTGGATTGAAGATCTTTCTGTCTCTTCTCTCTAGAAATCTGATATGGCATTCCAATAAAAATTAAACTTTTTTTTACAAGAAGAAATGATCTTAATACTACCTAGGTCAAATGAAGGTGAAAACAACCTTGTTTCCATTTTCTACTGTGTACTCTCTCTCAAGCCAGTTCATTTCTTTAAAATTAATATTTATCATATATTGATAATATTTTAGCTTTATTAATATTTTTGAAAACTTGATTTATTCATTCTGCAACTTAATATATGCAAGCATTACACTGTACCTTATAAGTATATAATATATAAAATTACTTATCAGTGAAAAATTATTTAAAAATAGAATTAATTTCGTATCTTAAAAGGAGATTAACAGAAAAGGGACATGGAATTTATCCTTTAAATTTATGCTGCTTGCCTTTATGTCCTGCAGTGCTTGTATCTAATCAACTGCAGATATAAATCATTAAAATTCCTTATGTATATGTAAGTATATCATACTTAATATAATTTTTCTTTCGTATTTATTTCTTCTTCTCAGTCATGATGCTTATCATAGATAAAATAAAAGCTATCTTCAAAGTTCTGTTATAGGGTTTTTGCCTACTACCTGATCATATTCCATGAGGCCTAACTTTTGAGGTGAAAAAAAAATCTTTATTATTAATACTTCAAAGTAGGAAGCCGGACAGCCAGGTCTGAGATGCTTCCCCGGCTGAGGAGGGTAGAGAAGCTTTACAGACCACGAAAGAGGATGTTGGTGTGTGGAGGTGCCCAGCAAGGCTGTCTGCATTGGAAACCTGGAGTTCTCCCTGTGTGTGTTTGTGCTCCTTCTCCCATCTCTAGTCATCAGAAGCTGGCACTTAGAACAGAATCTGGCCTATTGTTAAAGCATGCATGCAAAGACCTTCAGAAAAGAATGAGGAAGCAAAGCAAGAGGTTTTATGCTTGAGCATCAAGTGGAACCTGGTTAAAAGAGTGGCGGGGTTGGAGAGCAGTCTGACATCAATTCTCCATTCTGAATAATGTGGATCTCCTGTTCTGGTATTCACTGCTCCTCACTGTTTGGTCCTCAGGTGAGATCGAGGCAAACGAATAGCACATTCCTCCCATTTTCCAGGTGTAAGCCCGAATTGGGGGGAATGGCATCTGGAAGTCCTTGGTGAAGTCTCAGATTTTATAAGAAATGTGGCACAGAAGGCTAAATCCACCAGGATGTTAATATGGCTTGATTGGGAGATACCTTACTTGTATTTGCACATCAGATTGTGCAGATCCTCTTCAGCATGGAGAAATGAACACTGAACTCTCATGGAAAGGAAGAGCTGGCAAAGGCAGGTATGAAACTAAATGCTCGCCTCACCTTGGCCTTTGATTTTGCAAAAAAAAAAAAAAGAAAAGAAAAACAAGAAGGTAGGTTTTACAAGCAAATAAGACAATTTGGCTTTATTCAAAATATATTTCATAATCCACATTTGCATGAATTGAGTCTTCCTCCCAATAATATTAATAAACACCAGTGCTGGTTTGCTGTGGTCTGAGTGATGAAGTTGTGGGTGTTTTTGCCAGTGGCCCTGGGATGACAGAGGAAGCACAAAGCAGCAATTCCTGGGAATACCAGATTTATCCAAAATGTTATAAAATTTTTTTTTAAAGATTTATATATTTATTGGAAAGTCAGATATACAGAGAGGAGGAGAGACAAAGAGGTAGATCTTCTGTCCGGTGATTCACTCCCCAAGTGAGTGCAACAGCCAGTGCTATGCCGATCCGAAGCCAGGATCCAGGAACTTCTGGGTCTCCCACACAGGTGCAGAGTCCAAAGGCTTTGGGCCGTCCTTGACTGCTTTCCCAGGCCACAAGCAGGGAGCTGGATGGGATGTGGAGCTGCTGGGATAAGATAAAAAATTTTTAAAATTCAGAATAATACACGTGTTATTTGTTCAGTGCTATTTTGAAGTTATTGAGACTTTGGGCATAAATTAGATCTCAATTTAATCATATTTTAAATGTTTTCACAAAACTTGGGATTTCCAGATCTTAACAATATGGAAATAACAGTCTTACCCACATTCCCGTAGCCCTTGACCCTTTATGCACAAATTAACCATGTAAAGATTGTTAAAATAAAAAAAAAAAAAGAGTAAAATTTCTCAAAGGACAACCTATTTCATAAAGCAAAAATCATTGGGCAAATTCCACTGCCAAATGTTAACTGCTGTGTCCCAATAAAATTATCCATGTGTTAGAATCTGTTCTTCTCTACAGAGTACTGTCCGACTGAAAACTGAAGAACTCTTCATTGTCCCCAAATCGTATTTGAACCTAAGTGGAAATGACCAAGGAGTGATACACATATCAATTCATAAGCTTTTTCTCCCTTTCAAATATTTCTCCCTTGCGTTTTGAGGCAGGGTTACCTTTCCATTACTTCAAATTTTCAGGAATGACAGAGTCTACTAAAAGAGGAAGCGGGTATTTGGTAATTATGTCAACTTCAAAGTCAAAAAGTTATAGCAAAAGAGTAAAAAGTGAAGGCTCGTTTTGAGTCCCCACTTTAAAACTGAAATTAATATTGATGTTTCTGCAAGCACAAATACTGAGGATATAGATTACACAAGATGATGTCTGAGATGGCAGTTTTATGTTTAAAGAATATCACTGCTACTAAAGACCGTGTAAATACATTTTTAAAGTCAGTCAATTTAGTGTAGATGTAGTTGCTTTGGGTCTCTTTGAACTGTTTTTGAGAGGCATAAGAGGATTCTAATCTGTGAACCTGAATTGGAGTCTTAGCTGGAGGGGTATTGGAGAAGTTATTATACTTCCTAAGTCTCAAGTGTTTTGTCTCTGTTTTCAGCTAGGATTATGACAATGCTTGCCTTTAGAGAGTCATGAGGGCATTTGAATGGCAACATATGTAGAACACATTTTCTAAACTCTAGATTTTGGTTTTATTAGTAGAATAGATTGAGCCATTTTGGGGGGTGGATATTTGATACAGTGGTTAAGCTATTGCTCCACTCCCATACTGAAATGCTGGGATAAGAACTCTGGTTGTACTCTCTGGAGACAGTAGATGATGGCTCAGGTTTTTGGATTCCTTAAATCTTTAAATCTTAAATCTTTAAACTTGGAACAATATGTAATCTTAAAAGGTTGTTTGATGGTTAAATGTTGGGACTAAATGCATGTAAATCACTTGTATGACAATTATTGGACTCCCATCAAATACAATTTTTAGTAGCTGGGCGATAGATATATTACAAATTTGGTATCCATTATTCTGATATGTTTTTGTAAATTATTATGTATCTGTGTGTGTCCTACATCGTGATAATAAATAGATTCTAAGAGTTACATATATGTATTATTTTATAGCATGCTTGTTTTATTCAGCATTAAGTTTTTCAGATTTATTTATGCTCTTTGCTCCATGGTTGGTTCATTTATGTTAGCTTTTTTTATGGTGCTTGAGATATTATATAAATGTACCATGGTTTATCTACCTGCATGGATATTTGTGTTGTTTCTTGCTTTTTATTGTTTTTATTTTTGCGGATGCAAGTAAGGTTACATTACAAAAGCTCCATTGCCTGTCTTGCTTTCCTAAGGACTAAATTCAGAAGTAGAAACTCTGAGGTAGAAGGTGTGTATCCTGCTGGTTCATTGCAAAGACCAAATGGTCCTTACTGGTGGCTACACCAGCATTCACTTACATGTATGTGAACATATCTGTGTTTCCATGCAGAGGCGGAATTGGTGACTTTAAAGTTTTACATGTTATAGTGGATGTGAAATGTACTTAAATGTTTGTCAGATTACTAGCAGAATTTAATATCTTTGGAAGTGTTTATTGGTCATATAAACATTTTTTGTGACTTCTCCATTAAAATCCTTTGTTGACTCTTACTTATTAATTTGTAGGAGTTCTTTATCATCCCGGAGCCTAACCATTTTTCAGACACATGCATTCCACTTCTATCTTCCAGACTCTGCCTAGTCTTGGATCTTCATTTTTAGAGTTTGTTTGAACAGAATTTTGACCTTTTAATATAGTCAGATATAGAAATAATTTTCCTTTTTCTATTTAATTTAAAACAGATATCTTATATAAATGTGTTCTCCTATGTATTCTTTTGGCATTTTAAAGCTATACTATTCATATCTAGACTTTTAAGCTACCTAAAATTAATTTTTATTTAAGAAGCTAATTATTTTCCTATTTGATTAATGAATTATTTGAACATCATTATTGATAAAGTCATGTTTTTTGAATACTCTAAAATATAATCATAATGATGATATGGAACTATGTATTATATATATGATATACACATATACAAATATGTGAGTGTGTTTATCTGATGCATATCCATATAAGCATATTCATATACAAGCATACCACACATACATATGTAAGATACTTAATTATATCTGGTAAAAATGTTTAACTATAAATTCTCCTATGATTTGTTTCCTTCTTGCCTGTATTTCTTGACCTCTTGTCATTGGTACTTGCACATTATATTTTAGTGGAAAAGAGCAATCCTTGTGTCTTAAATGTGTCTTGTGTTTTATAACTCCAATCATGCCATTCTCACACCTGGGTTGTTTGATTCTACCCAGTACTCTTGGCGCATTGCTCCCTATTTGAGACTTGGTTTGGTTACACCTGTCCTCCAAGAAGCCTACTTAGGAAGTCTTTGTGATTTCTTTTCATTTAGGAAAATGTTTTTCTAATTTTTTAACTGGTAACTCCTCTCCACACATACCTCTTCAGTCTCAAGGGTCAACACAAGACAGGAATATGCAAGACTCCCATACATGCCTCTGTATGCTCTGACAAGCATCAATCTCCAGCTGCATCAGGAAAACTTTTATTTCCTGATCCCAGGAGTCAGCAAAGTCTTGAATACCTACTGATTACACATTGATGGTCATTCAGTGAGTGAGTACATATGCTAAAAAGGAGAAAGAGAAAGAGAGAGAAAGAGAGAGAGAAATGGCAAATATAGTAGGAGTGTTGCCATTTTGTTCATTATTCAGATCACAGCAAAATGAAAACTTTGTATTTGATCTTAAAAAAAAAAGTTGGATTTGTAGGTTAGAATGTGATTTACTGAAAAAATAAACTCAAATGCACATAGAAGTTTTGAGATTTTCTTGTCTAACTGGTAATGCCCAGGTGAAGTGAATTAAGGATTCAATAAGCCCCCAATGAAACAGAAGTAAAAATTTCAAAACATGGACAAAATCCTTCATATCCTGGTATGGATTCTTAATGTACACAACCAAAATTATATATGCTATCAAGAACTTCCTAGCTTTAATGCTTATGTTGCAAAGTTTCTAACTTGTCATGTATTACTATGAGTTTCTTGGGTTTTCCTTTGTTTCAGAACAAGACAGAAAGCTGGAAATCCAGGGAAAGAGGATGTGGTTGTACCAGATGAAAAACTGCAAATAATATCTCCCTTCTGACCTTTAATTTTAATCACTATATGAGAGGAAAGACCTGGAATTGTTAGTCTACAATGTTCTCAATTTAAAATAGTCTATACATTTAGAACGAAAATGGTTGTACTGGGTGAGTCTCCTGTTCCTGAAATATCCATGCGCAATTTGTAAGGACCTGGCCAAGTTGTTCAATTGCAATTCAACTATGCAAGGTAGCAATGATTTTTCAAGATTTTTCTTCTTCAAAAGCGGGGAGAGCTAGGGGAATAATGATGAAATGACAATAGCACCTGTGTCACTCTTTTGGTCAAGGGGACCCACATGAAAGTCTACAGAAATCTGATCAGTTAATTAGAGCTTCAGGCTACACCAAAAGCATAATTTGATGATGCTATTCATGACCAAATGTCAGAGAAATCAAGTACTCCTGGACTAGAAGGAAAGCCTTTTTTGATATGAGTAGCATTTGATCTTCTGAACATGAAAGATACATCATCACCCTGAGATTAGAAGCCTGAGCCAGAATGGCAAATGAAATATAGAGATAAGCACACTTTATATGCTGAGCTGCCGTGGGGAGAGATGAACCAAATGTATGCCACTTGTAAAGAAAATAATGACAGGGAATTTTGGCAAAATTTACTATTATATGGAATAAAGGGGAAAATGTTGATTGGGAAGAAAGATTTTCATCCTTGTAGCTGAATTAGATTGGAAGAGGCATGTTTCTTGTGACTTGTTTTTTTTGGGGGGGCGGGGTGACGCACACACAAAAAGGGGATATTGTCATGGGTGGGAACTCCTAGAAATAGTACTTGAGATAAGGATTCTTTCAGGGTGGTTCTGAGGAGTGCTGATGGGACAAGAGGCACAGGAAAGCAGTCGGGGCAAAAAGTGCTAAGCAAAAGTGTGTTAACAGCGAGAAACTTGTCTGTATTGGCATTTGAGAAAACAACTGAGAGATTTCCTTCCTATCTTTTGCTTTTCTCCCCAGAAGTAAGCCATAAATCCTAGAGAATTCTCTTTCTCCTAAAGGTATCCTATGACCCTTTGATTAAGAGGTTTCCATGCTATACCTGGAAGAAAGGTTTATCTCTGAAGAACAGAATTTGGTTACTCACATTTTGTGACATTCTTCCCAGTTTTAATTGTTTATGGTTTAAAATTCTGACATTAACACGTAGATTTTTACATACTTTTGTGGGATATGATGCAATATCTGAAAACACTTACATAAGTAAATATAACCAAGCCAGAGATCTTGGCTTTCTTCTTTTTCTTTCTGGGGTGTGTGTGGGCGTGTGACCGGAGCTCTCAGCTCTTCTGTACCAGGTCTTTATGCAGCTTGTAATGTTGTGTCTTGGTACCATTGTTCAACCTCTCCATCCTCCTCCTCAGCTACCTCTAAAAATCACTATTTTAAGTTTGGATACATTATTTTTAACCTCCACATTTGAGTATACTATTAGTTTATCTTTTGTGTTTGCCTTATTTCACTTAATATTATAGCTTGTAGTTCTATCCATTTCCCACCAAATAGAAGAATTTCATTCTTTTCATGAATAATATTCCATTGTGTATATATGCTATGCTTTTCTTATTCATTTTTCCATTAATGGATGTATATTGTGATTTCATGTCTGGACTGCTAGGAATGGTGATGCAGTGAACTTCATAGTGCAATATTCTTTATGCAGTTTTCATTTTCTTTGGTTATATACTTAGAGATGGGATAGATGAATCATAAAATTTGTTTTGTTTCTTATGAACTTTGAGATTGTTTACTGGAATGAATGTATTAATTTGCATTCTCACCAAAAATATAGAAGGGTACCTTTTTCTCTACATATTTCCCAGCAATTTTTATTTTGTTTTTAAATAAGATGTTTAAAAATATATTTAACAGGTACAGTTACAGAGAGAAAAAGAAGAGCTAGAAAGAGAGATTTTAGTCAGTGGTTTATTCCGCATGGCTGCAATAGCCAGAAGTCAGAAGCTTCATCTATCTCTTGTGCTGGTGCACAGACCCAAGGACTTGGGCCAATCTCTGCTACTTCCATCCTAACATTAACAGGGAACTAAATGGAAAGTGGAACAGTCAACACTTGAATTGGCATCCATATGGAATGCTGGAGTTTTAAGTGTTGGCTTAACCTGTTAGCACCACAAGGCCAGACCCTTGCGTCTAGTTTTAGAACATTTTCTGTAGAGTAAGATGATACCTTGCGATGATTTTTATTTGTATTCCTCTGCTAACCTGTGATAGTAAGTGTTTTTCCATATATCTGTAGGCCATATGTATTTTTCCTTCTGAGGAAAGTCTGCTTAGTTTATTTGTACATTATGTAATTTGTTTGTTTTGTAGTTGTTATTGTTGATCTTCAAGGGATCCTTATATATTCTGGATATTAATCTTTTGCCTGATTAGTAGTATACACATATTTTCTCTGAGGACCAATGTGGCATGACGAGTGAATCTGCCATCTGCAGAACCAGAATCCCAGTGGAAGATGGCCCAAGTCCTTGGGCCCCTGAACTCATGTGGGAGACCTTGAAGAAGCACTTGGCTCCAAGCCTGGGGCTGGTCCAGCTTCTACCATAAAGGCCGTTGGGAGAGTGAACCAGTAGATGAAGATTCTGTTTCTCTATTTTTCTCCTCTCATCCCTGCATCTCTCTTTTTCTCTGTAATCCTGCCTCTCATATAAATACATCTTTTAAAACTATTTTCTCCAGTGCTGTTAGTTATCTCATCACTGCTGATTGCTACCTTTGCTGTGCAGGATCACTTTAGTTTCATGTTTCAGTTTATCCTCTTGGCTTTTGTTTTATCCTCTTGTTTTGTTCAGTTTATCCTTTTTGGCTGGCTATGATTTTGGTGCTTTTGGGATCTTAAATGTAATTGGCTACATCAGTGTGTTGAAATGTTTCCCTTGCATTTTCCTCTTAATATATTCAGATATTACATTTAGATCTTAGGTTATTTTGGTTGAATTTTGCACAGGATGAGAGATAGGGCAAGCCTTTGGGTTTCCTATATGTGCATATCAAGTTTCCTTAGTACCATCTATTAAAGAGACAATCTTTGTTCCAGAAAAAAATCATTTTTGTCAAAGATCAGCTGGCTATAGAGCTGTAGACTAACTTTGAATCTCTGATCCATTGGTGAATGTATCTCCTTTTTGGCAGTACAATGCTATTTTACTTAAATTAGACATGTAATATGTGGTCTGTTGGATGTGCACACACTGATTTTATTGATCTCTATAATATTACATCGTAACCTTTTTTGTTTTTATACTTTTTTTGCCTGGATGTCTATTTGGTCCGATGGATCTAATAGCTATTCCTATATAGTTTTGGTTTCTGTTGACATGAAATATCTTTTCATATCCTTTCACTTTTTTTGCATGTGTGTCTTTACTCCTGAAGTGATGTTCTTGTAGGCAGTATGTTACTGGATCTTGTTTACTCTGTTTAGCCAGACTGTATCTTTTAATTGGGGAGTTAGTTGAAAGGTTGTCATTGACAGGTGTGATTTAGTCCTATGATTTAAAAATGCTTCTCTTTATTCTGAATACTCTTTATTCTCTCTCAGGTTTTATACTTTCACATTTTTTTTTAATAATGGTTGTTACTTTCTTTTACTTCTGTGCCAAAGACTCCCTTAAGCATCTTTTTAAAGTCTGGTGTGAGGTGATGAATAAAGTTTTCTTTGTCTTGGGAAGTCTTTATTTCTCTTTTATTTATGAAAGATATCTTTGGTGGGTAAAGTATTCTGGGTTAGCAGTTTTTTTTTTTCTTTCAGAACTTGGAATGTATCTTTCCATTCCCTCATGGACTCTAAGATTTCTACTGAAAAATCTGCTGTCAACATAATGCGGGGTTCTCTTCAAAAGTGACCCAGTGTTTTTCTCTGAGAAATTTTGGATTTTCTCTTTATGCTGAGCTTTTGAGAGTTTGACTCTAAAGTGTCATGATAGGGTTCATTTCTGCTAGTGACCTGTTGAGGTCCTATGGGCCTCCTGAACTTGGATGTACTTCTTTGTCTCCAGATTGGGGAATTTTTTTTTAGCTATTTGTCATTAAATGGGTTTTCTAAATCTCTGCTCTTCTCTTTGCCCCCAGGAATCCTCAAAGTTAGAATATTAACTTGTTTTATGGTGTCCCAAATACCCTAAGCCTATCTTTACTCTCTCTTTTTATTGAAGCAGAAAAATAGTGAAGTAAGTACATGGGCATATCAGTGAATAACAGTGAGCCAAGATGTTTTCAGATTGAAGTCTTTATTGATTTGGAATGAACCTCTGGTTTTCTCTTCTCTCCTCCCTGCCTGTGAGGTCTCTCTGAGTGGAGGGTTGCCTGGATGTGAAATTCCTAAAATTCCTCCAAAAACTTCGTAATAGTCCAATGGGTACGTGACACAGAAGATTCTCCCAAAACTGTTCCCAAAGAACCAGAACCCACCCAACCAGGTCACTGAATAATGACAAGACTTTTGCCATGTCAATGCTGATTTGCTTCCACATTTTTCCCCTCATTTTATTGTTTTTTTTTTTTATTGACCCCCTCTTTTTTTTTTTTTATCTGACTTGGATATTTTGAAAGCCCTGTCATTCATTTGCTTGCTTTGGTCTTTTTTGAGCCTTTCAGCTATATGTTTAAATTCTTGAACCTACATTTCTAAAATTTCTTTTTTTTTTTCAGGATGTCTGTCCCTTTGTTGAACTTCTTATTCATAGCATGTGCTGTTTTTCTGATTTCAATGGAACTGTCTGGATGCATTCCCATGAACATTCTTTTGCTTTTTAACTTATTTTATTTATATAAGGTGAACACATGTCCTGTATTTCACAGTACAGACTTCTGAGCATGGTGATACCTCTCACCCTGCTCTCACTCTCCCTCCTGTCCATGTTCCACACCCGTACAACCCCTTCTTCCTTTCTCTTTCCATTTTTAAAGTTTTTACAATGGCATACTTTTACTTCACTTAAGAATCACAGACTTAACACTCCGTTGGGTTAAGACTTCAACTAACTAGAATTAGAATGAAAACCCCTACTCCTCCCCCAGAGAATAGATACAGGTTATAAATAATGATAAAATCTTAAGATATAAATTAAGTAATTGAGCATTGTTGTAATCATTTTTTAAGGTTCCTTATCATTTGTCTTTTTTTTTTTTTTGAGGGAGGTCTGCTTCGAAAGCATTACTGCTTTTATTTGGACAATGTTGTTTTCTCAGGAATTGTTTGTACTTCCTGAGTCCTTAAGTTGATATTTTCATATTAGAATGAATAGTTGCATGCATGTATTACTTTTACTAAGTGACTGTCATGGTAAAACCATTTTTTTTTCCCTGGAGATGTTTCTTCAGATAGTCTTTTGTTAGGTTATTGTGGATTTATTCCTAGTTCCATTCTGTAGTATATTCCCCATGAATCATCCTCCACCATTATTGATAGTACGGGCAAGGCAGGCACAACACACTCATGCTAGTCCCAAAAAGTGTGCATGGGTCTCACCAGCAGTGTGAGGGCCAGGGGTGGCAGGGGTGCTGGCCCTGGGTCAATGTGACCGAGGTTCTAGGAGCACTGACCTGCAGACCTGGGAGGAATTCCTTGAGTCCTCTGCACCAGCAGGGTGAGGTTAGTGTTGTGGAAGCTCTGGTCTTAAGTCTAGCAGAGCTGCTTCTGTCACTATGGCATCAGCTCCAGAACTCCAGGCGGTGACTTCATCCCCACTGACTGTGGCTTCCTTTCAGCAGACAAGTACTCAGTTTGTGTTATGCTACCTGGAAGAGGATCAACGGCATGGACAATCCTGTGGCTTTCTTTGCTATCATGCCATATTACATCCAGAGCCCACAACTTGCCAAGACTAGTGTAGCTCAGGGTGGTGCCAAGGATCTATGTTATGGGCTACTGTTAGAACCTGTGGGGCCCCTGGGACCTGAATACCCAGCTCAATGAAATTGAGAACAGGTAATCTAAAGGCGGCTGTAATGCTGATCTCTTGGCAAGCCCCACATTTGGACCTTACAAAATACAGAGACAAATCATTGCTTAAAAAAATGTGGGGGCTTTCACGAACTTACTCTTCTGCAAACAGGATCCATGCGGAAAAACAACATGAATGGGATGGTGTCTGATGCTCATAGGGCTAAACATTCGCTTTCAACCTCCTCACCGTGCTCTTTAGATATTCTATAATCCTATCCCAACCCCTCTCTATGCTATCCCTTCTGCAATGCAAGTCTTCTCTGCTTTGATCCATCCTATCGGTACCTCTTCAAACGCTGAAATTCTAAGACCCAGCAGTTCCCTGCTACTGAAGCATATTTTTAACCTGAGGCCACTGCAGCCAACCAGAGGTGACAAACGGCTGCAAATCCTCCATGGGCCACAAGTCTACATCTGAGACTAGATCAGATACAAAGGTTCCATCCATAGTCACTGGCTGGCAGTTGATTCATTAGTATCTACACAGTGTTTCATGAAGGTGTAATCCTGTGCTCATTTTGTTACCTCCCCCTCCTCCCCCCCGGATCTGGAGTCTTGCATCCTGCTATCCACCTGAAGTTGAAGAGAAGGCTGGTGTAGGCAGCCACTTGGCCTCCCACACTGACACCAAGCTAGGTCAAACCTGAGTCTTAATCATGTCCTATGCTGTCCTGGAACATATACCAGGCCTAGATGAGACTGGCAGTCCTAAGGCCAAAATTCTACCAGGCCTTGGGTTGCTGCTTGATGCCAATACAAATATAAAGGGCTGTTTCTCTGTAATCACTCGTCTGGGGATTGAGGTTCTGGGACTTTACATACAGCTGCCTGTCACTGCACTGGATTTAAGACTGAGCTTCAAGGCAAAGTCCTGAGCTCACTTGCCCATCCTCTCCCCGTGGCTACAGACTTGTTAGATGGTTTGCTGGAAGTTGTAGGGGAGAAGTAGTAGATGTGTTTCTTTGGTCACCTTGCCAAGGAGGGACCTAAGACTTAGTCTTCAGGTACTGGATTCAAGGACTGAGACCATAGTTCCTTGTATGACCTCGGTTTTACCAAAGCATGCTGTACTGAAGGCTATGCTCTATATTTTATTTTATGTTCCTTCCCAATGTGGGAGGTGTTGCTCCTTGCTAGGCTACTGGGAGCTAGGATAGTGATGATGTGGCCACTCTTACTATGTTCTTTGATGTATCTTTATTATTATATTTAAATCCAACACTGCAGTCTCTCACCTTTTGCCTTTGACCATGCTGAAGGTAACTTGGTGCACAAATAGCTATTCAGATTACTGTATCTGTGAGAAATTTACTAGTGTCCTATTAACCACCATCTTGCTCCATTCTTCACAAGTAGAATTTTGTTTGTATGTTTTCTTCCTTCAATCCTTTGTTCTTCATTTAATTGCTGGCTCGACAAGGGAAGGTGTTACCTAGGACATATACAAGAGCTGCAGGGTGCAGGTAGCAGGGAGAGCTCTCTTCTCCATTTATTATTATTAATCTCCACCCTTTTTGTCCAGTCATATTTCTACATAATTATCTGCTTCTTCATCAAAATTACATGTACATTTCTCTGCTCTAGCTCCTCATTTCTGAAGTTGCTTGGTGATGTAAGACTTATTAAATTAATTTATAAATTTTTCTCTTGCTAACCTATCTTTTGTCGAGAGGGCCTTAGTCGTGGATCTTGTGAAGAACAACAAAAGCAGTTATTGTTTTTCTCTGGAGGGGATATGTAGATTGGACCAGCTGATGAGGTACTAGAGATCAAGAATTTTCTATGTTTTTCAATTTTTGGAAGCACTCATGAAAAATTCTTTTTTTAATCTTGCATCCAAAAATTCAAAACAAGAACAATATTTTGGGGGATTGGAAGGTAGATGATGAATTCTTTTCTTTCTAATTTGTAATCTCTGGAATTTAAAATTTCTAAAGTTATATAATTCAATACCAGATTTAGAGATACTAAAAATGTATATCCTGCACATTCTCTCAAGTTGTTTGAATAGTTATTTATGTACATATTTCACATTTTATATTTTCAACTTTGGGCCAAAGTTCACTGTGTCAAAAGTCAGTTACCTATATCCCATTGGCAGTCGTTAAGAAAAGCGCACAGGAAATGTTCTAAACATTCTGCTCTCAAGCCCTTGGTAAAGTGGCAGGATTGCAGGATTGTCACAGTTCTCTAGGTTTCCCTGAGCGCTGATGTCACCCCAAATGCCTCGGCCTATTTGTTCACCATATGGAATTTCTGCCAAATTCTTGTGCTATTACTAGAATATATAATTGGAATACTTGCCTGTCTGCCAATATTCTGATATAAAATCATTCTGAAGTCATGCAAGAGTTAGTTCTTTCTGTCTAATGCCTCATAAACCACCCATATCAAATCTAAACCAACTGATTAGTACTGTAATTTATGGATGGCCAAGTGAAAAAGTTTTTAATGGATCATAACGTATTTGTCAGCTCTAACAATAATTTGGAGGAAACCAGATGGCTCAAATACAGACTTTTTGTTGCTCAACCTGCTGGATTTTTGCAGCTTACAAGTGAAGAAAACTCCTTTTGGTCCTTTTTTGTAGAATTGTAATTTTATTTCCTATTATTTTTCAGCATGACATCATAAATTTTATGATTGGAGCCAAATAGATAATGTAATTCTTTCTATAAATAAACAAGTACAGGTTTGTTTCAGAAGTAAGAAAGTTCCCTTTTTAATTAATTTGAATTTGACAACACAGGATGGAGAAAATTAACTTATATAAATGGCTAAAAATACAAATATCCAGTGGATTGAAGGAGAAATATAAATCACTGACAAGTAGATGAAAATAGTCAATTAAATCATCAGAAAGAGTAAGCAGTTCAAAGACATTTTATTTATGGAAGTTACAGTGTGTGTTATATGCTATTTTGGCAATATTTAATATGTTACTAAGTTGCCTGTCACCTAAAGAAATAATTTACGTATCTAATTAATGATTAACTTATTGGCATTTTACTGTTCACATTTATTTAAAAAAACATTCAGTTCAGGAAATGCCTGTCACTTCTTGTTGGTAATGGGCATAATTTGTTGAAATCTTCCTGTGTGACAGATAACTATTTGTGCTAATGCAGATACTATGTCATAATTTAAAATAACTTTATTGTTTTACCTGTAAGGAAATTATGGCTCAGTGACTCTAAGATTTCCCAGAAATGATATAGTTGAAAGTGGAGTTTGGATTTAATTCAAATCTCTTTTATTCTCTTTAGTCTCCATCCTACTATGAGATAAACCATCATGTGTCGTGGGAACTGTATTGGAATATGGTTATAAATTTATTCATTTTTCTAAGTGATCCATTGATATTAGGAAATTAAGGGGGAGAGATTAAGGAAATGAAGAATGGTAACCCAAGATAGACAGAAGAGGTTCTTTCTTTTTTTTTTTTAAGATTTTTATTTGAAAAGCAGTGCTAAAGATAAAAGGAGAAAGAGGTTCGTCCCCAAATGGGTCTTCTGTGTGGGTGGCAGGGACCCAAGCTCTGAGGCCATCCTTGGCTTCTGGATCAAAAGTGTAACTGGAGCTGATGCTCATATAGCTTAGCCATCTTTGCTATAATGCCTGTACCAGAGAGAAGAGTTTCTGAGAGGGAGAAAAGCAGTCTTTTCTATCAGCCAACTGGTCTTAGGCATCCGTCTGGGTCAAACATCTCTCGCTGCCAGATAAAAGAGCAGCTGTTGCTTCTTCACTTAACAATTAGCTCCCTCTGTTTATTGTGCTTTTTAGATACAAGCTATTAACATGCACACTCTCTTGTAGCACTAGATGAAGAATAAAAGTATACTATCTTCAACCCTTTCCATTTCACAAGCAGAGTTACTGTAATAACTCCCACAACTCCTACCTTATCCTCTCTTTCTGGGACAAATTACATATACCCATGCATATTGTTTTTCGTATTGCAATGGACAATAAATTCAACTGAAATTAATTACAGATGTGGTATTTGTTGGTTTTGTCCTTGATCAAGAAGACATTACATAGTTCCTTTCTCTAATGAATCGCCTAATTAAATATTACATTGCCACCACTGCTTTTCTTAATTAACTCTCAAGGAAAGATTTCTGGTTTTACTAGGAGTTGGCAAAAAGCTCCATAAACAACCAGTTCATTATTATTTTCATCTTTGTAAACCATAGGAGCTCTATTGTAAATATTCATAGTTTTCTCATGTTAACATAAAGGTAGCACAAGAATACATGAACAAACCAGCGTCTCTGGATTAGGTCTAGTGAGTGGCCATTTTGAAATTCCTGAATTTGATTGGTTTTATGGAGTTGTCTGTTAGAATGACACAGGCATTTTTTTCCCTAAATTCTTCTTTTCCAGTTGCTTTTATTTTCCCAGCTAGTGCATGATGACTGTCGAAACTTCTCCCCTATGATTGCCAGATAAACATATGTTTTTATTCAGCTAGAACTCTAAATTACTTAAGATGTATAAAATAACCTTTGCACATTTCAATGGTTTTCTGGGTTTTCCCAGAGAAATGAATCAGTGCAGTCATTCAAGTGAAATTGTATCTTCCAAACCACAACTCTTCACAAATGATGGCTAGAGGAATAATTTCCTCCCATTGGGAGTTCAGTTATAGCTGGCGTCAACAACACAATCATGAAGAATAAATGATGAAAGTTTATAGATTTGAATTGAATGCTAAGAGAATCCCACGGAGGGAATGAATGATTCCAGTAGGCTCAGAATAGAGAAAGATTTTAGAAATTTGCAGGCTATAAAAATAGGAAGAGTTCGATTTATGAACTTAACTGTGAGTCTGGACAGCTAAACTGCCCTAGGTACACTTCAATCACTCAATAGCCACATATTAGTAAAGATTATTATTTTCAGTTGCGCAATTTTAGGTAAAATAAGCATTGAACCAAGGCACTCTGATATGCTACTAAGTGGGAGTGGGTATTTTATCAAGTACCCTAACCACTAGGCTCAATGACTGTCCTATATATAGACTTCAAATTTGTGGCAAAAGCTTATTTTTAATTCCACTTTCCATCAAACTTTTTTGGAGTACCTTTACATTATAAAATAAAGTTGAATGGGTAGGCATGATATTGGACAATCTAATGAGCTAATAAAGAGAAAAGCATGGTTTGAAGAAGCGGCTCTGTAACACCTGGTTTCAAGAACTAACTATGTCATTTATTGGGTACACAGCATTCAGCAGATCCGTTATACCTCATGGGTTTGCTTTCCAATCTATAAAATCTTAAATAGCAAATGGTAACTTTATATTACTATTCTCAGGTCTAAATGAGGTCATATAAAGGAAAGTAGTTTATAAACTGAAGAGTTATAAGTATTATAAGTATTAATATAGGGGTTTAAATTTTGTTGATTTATTGCTTGTCCACAGTCTGAGCAAACACAGCATAGAGTGACTGCGTTGTGGGGTTCTTTTTTGTGATTTCCACAGATGCTTTCACTGAGGCCTGTTTTCATCCAGAAATACAAATTTGTTTGTGTGTCTGTATCCGCTGGGGAGGATAAATAAGCATACGAAGCACTGTTGGTGTTTCTCTTTACACATCGATTTCAATATAGAATATACTTCCCCTTTAAGACAAGTAAGCAAGTGCTTCTCACACTTTGATATTCCAGAACCGAGATGGAATTTACTGAGGTTCCCTCTCTCCCCTTCATCTGAAGTGTATTTTGCCATTGCTCTTGGAACCAGCGCTTTGGCAGCCTGCCTTTAAGAAAAAAATTTTCTGATAAGCTAAATTGCCCCACAGTCTCAATGACCAAGTTCCCTTTTGTCAAAATATAAGAAGTTGGTGCTTGTGGTGACAATGCAGAAACTCTGGGGAGAAAAAGTATGTTTTTCAGGTTGGGTGACTTTTTTTCATTGTTCATCCTGAAAGTAAGCCTTTCCCTTTCTTCCCTACTTGAACAGTTAGGAAAGCAGTGATTATTCAACCACAAGGAACACAGGCCTGTCAAACTCTCCCTCCCTCTTTTCCTTTAGTGCAAGCTGCTGTGATTTCTGAGAAGTGATGTCAGGAACAGATGCTTGTGGGGCTCAGAGATGTAGTTAGTGCTTCTGAAAGGCTCTTCCGGGAGCCCTTTCTTTGCCGTCAGCTCCCCCACTTGTTCAACAACTCTGGTGAGCCTGGAGTTGAGCTGAGTTATTGCTGAATCAGGGGGAGGGTTGCATTCCTAAGAGCACAAAGCTAGCTCTTCTCTGTTCTTAAGTGAGCTCAATGGAAGATATGTTAACCGGGACTCTACTTGCTTTCTCTGTATGGAGAGAGGGGCCCAAAGCTGAGGACGCAGATTCATTAAATGACCACAGTGCCAAGGAGAGAGCTAAGAAGAAACCACAAAAGCTAGGGTCACAAACACCTCCCAAACTCTCTGAACTTGCTCTCTTCTCTTCCCACCATGAGGTCATTTTATAGAGAGAAGAAGAGCAGGAATGTAAAGGATAAGTACAGATCTCATGACTAAATGGGTCCTCTTTCATTGGAAATCAAATGATATGAGAAATAACTGAATGTCATTCAGAAACTGGGGAGCAATAGTAAGAAGGAAAAAGTGGCATTCCTTATGTCTTCATGGTCGCCGGTGCGTAGATAATACTTCTCTGTCTTTTCTGCTTATTTGAGGAAGGGGACATGAGACAGAATGGAGTGACAGGGAGAAAGGAAGGAAGGACATTAGAGGACTGGCTCATATGCATACCTTTTGAATGGCAAGAATGCATCCATTTCTTGAGGGGCAGAAAAAGTCAAGCAGGAAATTGTATTGTCAAGATCTTCTACCAGCAGTATATGTTAGAAGTAACTTAGTGACTTTGGGTCGGTGCCCTTATGAAAGAAGTCCAGGAGGGCCTCCTTCTTCCCGCTTTCTGAAGATACAGGAAGAAGTCACCCTGTATATAGCAGAGAGAAAACTGTCAGCAAATACAAAATCAAACGATACCTTGCTCTTGGAATTCTCAACCTCTAGGACAGTGAGGAATACATTTATGTTTACAAACCATCTAGTGTATGTTTTATTACGGCAGCCCTAAAGTTAAGACATTAGTAACAATTTTATTTGGATGCTTTAAGCCTCTAAGACTTACGGAGACTTCTAGGAGTTTTCTTTTTGGACTAAGTGAATATCCAGAGCACACACTGGGGACTGATGCTTCCTTTTCTGTTTGCAACTAGGCAGAGGCTAGGGCTCTGTGCTGCTGGCTGTTACTCCAGAGTAGAATGAGCACTGGTCACAACATGTTCAGAGTATGTTGCTGGACATGCTCTGTCAGTGAAAATACACCTCCAATTAGCCTTTTATGGCCCAAATATCTCAAGCTAATTGGCCTGAAATTTCCAGTAATGGTCATTATCAAGGATCAGGAAGAAAAGCTCAGGGCATTGTTTCTAAGACAACACAACTTAAAAATTTCACACATATCCAGAGAGGAGTCAAAGGGCATTGCTCCAATAAGAACTTATAATCATGGCTATAAAGAATTTAAAATGAGGGAGGCATTAGAATTCATCAGATGAACTCGTAAATAAAGGAAACTGAGACCTAGACGGAAATAATGATGACTTGCCAATCATCACTGGGTCACTTAGGGTCAGGTTGTCTCCTGACCTACAGATATCTTTAGCATTCCCCATCAGTCATGATATTTGTATAGAATGTTGGACTGCATTTTAGGAAGCAGGGTAAGAAACTTAGTTTATATTATAGGAAAGAGACATAGAAATCTTCTATGAAAGAAAACAAAATGTGAAAGCAATTGAGAACGTAGGAAGGAGGAAAAGAAGAGTGCTCGTTCCTCATGCTTGTTTTGGATGCTTTAGAAGCTGTTTCCCAAGGCTGTCACTAGCTAGTTCTAGTGTGATTGATGGGGTAGAGCGGTAGGCCTAGGGATGATTTGTTTGAAGCAAAGTCTTCAGGAAAGCAAACAAGGGTCCAACCTTTGTCATGGAAATAGAAAGACTGTCTTCAGGAACTCTTTGGCCTAGATCAGGTTTTTCTGTAGATCCCAGGTCTCCTTTTTAATTCTTTCATTATCTCTGGAAATCTCAACATTTGCAGCTATTGCCTACACTAGCAATAGTTATGGTTTCTCCTGAATTTAAGAGAATGTGTGCTGTTGCTCTATGTGGTGTTTATATATCACCAGTTTCATCCTCACACACAAAACGTATCCTCAGATTACACATGAGGAAAATGACTTAGGAGTCATCTGTATTTGAGTAACTTCATCTGAGTCACAGGGCTAGCAAATTATGGTGGCAAGACTTGAAGGCAGGCTCCCAGTGTCTGGGCTAACTGATTCCACATTTCCTGTGCCATGTATGGATGACTACTATTACATCAATATAGACATATACTTTCTTTTATTAAAAAATAAAATTTATTTGAGAGAATGACAGAGGAAGAGTGGGAAGGGAGGGAGGGAAGGAATGAGGTGTGTCAGAGAGAGATAACCTTTATGTCAACTTTCTATCCACTGATTTAAGACCTAAAACACCTAAAATAGTTGGGGCTGCACAGGCCGGAGGTGAAAGACAGGAACTCAATCCAGACCTCTCCTATGGGTAGCACAATTCCCAGTAGCAGCGCTATCATCTTCTGCCTCCCACACATATCAATACAAGGCCACGTAAGTAATAGGGTAGCCAGCAACTTTAATGGCCATTCATATTTGATTTGAGTATCTAGAGTGGTGGCTTAATCCCATAGCATCATAATCTTGCCCTGACACATACTTTATTATCCATTATATCTCTCCATCTTAGTTGCCAAATTTCAAAATAACATTTTGTGTGTGTGTGTGTGTGAATTGAAGGGAGCATTTATAAACTACAGAAATTTATTTCTCACAGTTTTGGTCCTTGGAAGCTCAAGATCATATCACTGGCATATTCAGTGTCTAGTGAGGGCCTTCTTCCCTGTTTATCAATGGCTGTCTTCAACTACATATTCTACCCTTTCTACAGGTAATGAGATGACTTAGTATCTGAGAAACACAATTTAGTACCAAGTCATTGAAGTAGAAAGACCACATTTTAAACTCACATAAATTTTGCTTTTCTGTCAATTTCCCAAAGTTCTGAAAAGGCCTTACTCTTGCTTTGTGTAGGAATTTTCTGAGAACATGCTACCATAAGAATCTTGAGAATGAGTGTTTCCAGCAGGGAGTCCTCTCTGAAATTCTGTTGATTAGTTCTGCAGGACTCCATGCACAAATGACATTTGTAGCGGTAGGTGGAACAGAGCATGGTGAACCTGAGAGGATCAGAAGAGTAGGGAACCTTCACTTGAAAGGACTTTATTTGCAGAAGTCTACCAAGAGTTTCTAAATATCTTCTTAAATTCAAGTTGCATTTAAGAAATGGTGATAGTAGCATAAATCAAACTCCTAAATGTTGGAAACAGAAAAAAAAAATAGACTTACATGCCAATGTCAGTATTTTGTATTAATGAAAGGTTTTCAAAATGTAGAAAAAAGTTTTAAGGTTAGCTAATTGCAAAATCTAGGAATGGAAATTAAGAATACAATGCAAACGGTCTGTGGAATTAGCTGCCAGTAAAATGTTCATTTTGGAGCAGGGAGGAAGCTGGTTACACATGGAATGTGTCACCTGTTTACCTGATGTCCTACGTGTTGAAGGATTTAGTGTATCAATATTAACTGACTGCTCCTTACCACCTGCTCCCCATTTCCAAGTCTGAAATTCTGATGAGAGTGGTCCACACCTGTTAGAAAATCCTGGTTTGTTTGTTTGTTTGTTTTTAGAATTATATATCCTACTTGTTCATTTCCTATCTTGTTCGTTAGTGAGTAAACTGCCTCCAAAGCATACTTGGTAGCTTCATCAGCTCTACCATAAACACAGTAACACAGTCACCAACTTTCGCTTATCATCTGAAAAAGAACATCTTCTGAAGCCAAAATAAAAGTATCTCAGCATTTTCCAGATTGTTCTTAGAGCAGTGAAAATAACTGGGCCTTGGATCATCAGTCCTAAAAATTGGTCAAAACACCTACTGCACACTTGTAAAGATAAACGCAAGATCAAAAAATAAAGCAAGGATTATTGGTATACAGATGAACCTACTAAATATAAGAAATTTCTGCTTTGGCTGAGGGGATGGAAGTTGAAAATATAATAGGATACCTTCCATCAGTCTCCCTTCTATAGTTTTCCTTATACCAAACGTTTGAGTATTGCATGAGTCTCCCTGCACTCAAATTCCTATTTAAGTGGATCCAGAGACTTAAGAGTCAATTTCAAGCCCAGATCTACTACTGCCTCCCCAAAAAGTTGGACTAGAAGGATAAAACCCGGTCTGTAACGTTGTGGGTTGCTTCTTATTCTTGCTTCTTTGTGTATCTCTTAGTTCTACTCAAACAAAACGGAAATCAATAAGACCACACAACCTTGCAACTTTCCTCCTTGTATGAAAAGAGAAGTAAAAAATGGTAGTGAGAAATCACTCTACATCACTGAGGATGTTTGAAGCAAAACATACCAAATGAAGGGACTTGCTAATCACCATGTATGACACTTTCCAATCAACAGCATGTTCTTAACCTTGTTCTTCTTAGAACGAAGAAAAGTCCCTCAAGTCATTTAAGACTATGTCACTTGCCTTGTCACATAACTAATTCTGATCAGAATCTTGAAGTGCTCTACACTACTGGCATTAAAAGCTCCCACTTCCAACTCTGGGATCCTCTTGTCCTTTCCAGTCCTGGACTCGCACTTCCACTCATCATTCAGCTAGCTAATGATCCCCTTCCAGCAGGTGCAAATGAGTTTTCACACTCCAACCTGGCTTTTGTCAAGCCTTTAATGTAAGGAGCTAATGAGTGCTATTGCTCTGAGTTTTCTCTTGCAAAAGAAGGGTATGTCTAACTAGTGATATAATGACAGGTGCACGCTAATGTTATTCTGTTCGGTGGTGCTGAAGAGTGCTGAGAATTTAAGAAAGATGAATCCTTCAAACAAAGGCGGACTAAAAACATATTAAGCAGAGCTGTGCTGACAGCCTAATTCCATTACTTCTACATGGTCTTGAATCCACTCAAGCATAGCGACGATACCTCAGAGGAAAGAGCGAAAGAGGCAGTATCCTGATTAAAAATGCGAGCAGAGCCTGGAGGCAAGCCCGGCATGGTAAATTGGTCCAGCCCGGGAGGAGAAGCCAAGGAGGCAAAAATTGATCAGACCAAATATTGAGACTTCAGCGTTTCAGGGCACGAAATAGCTCACAGATTTGACATCCTGCCAAATAGAGCTGCGAATGAATCATCTTCTTCAGGGCTCTTGATGTTCTCCCTATTCACCTCTCCCTGAACAATGGGTTTTTATTTTGATGATAAACTTCCAGAGCTGTGGAAAGTGCTAAACCTAACAAAACCGCTTTATCCTCTGTGTATTTAGTGTGTGTTAGTGATATTTAGATGTGATGGTATGCATTTTAAACAATGCAGGCAATATGTGTGCAAAAAAAAAAGAAAAAAAAAAGAAAAGCCCTGCTAGAGTTTTCTGTAATCGCTAGAAAAACCTCACAGTGCAAAATGTTCAGCAGTGAATAGTGAAGATTTGATGCTCAGACATTTCTCTGGTGTTCAAGTAGAACTTCCCGTATGACTTGGAGTTTCCCTGTGTTATTTACAATGCTAGCACTTGTTTTCTGTGCCCTTCAGACAAAGAATCTGCGAATCGACGTTGTTCGTGTATGTAGACCTTTCACTGGCTGACACCACATGGTTCCTTCTTGTTGTTGATGGAATAAATCAGTGATTTAATAATGAATGCATTAAATCATCAGATAATTCAAAAGTAAGCTAAAACAGGGCCTCTTATGAAATTGTTTTTGCATTTTTATTGCTTTTGCTTATTTATGAGTCATTTCATACGGGATCAACATCCTTAAGGATGTTACACCAGAGTTCCTGATTTTCTTTTTCCAGTATTTTATGTTTCATAATTTACATTTTTTTGGTTTCTCTATTTTTTATTTGTTTTCATCTACTTGAAACAGACGTAGACATGGGAGGTAGAGGGAGAAGAAGAAGGAGCAAGAAAGGTAGGAAGAAAGAGGTAGAGAGATGTGGAGAAAGAATTGGTAAGAGAGACAGACACAGGGAATCTTTTATCTGCTTGTTCATTGCATACATGCCTGGGACATCCTGAAAGCTCCACCCACAGCTCCCATGTGGGTGACAGGGGTCTGAGCACTGCCTGGGGCATCCTGAAAGCTCCACCCTCACCTCCCACATGGGTGAAAGGGTTGGAACACTGCCTGGGACATCCTGAAAGCTCCACCCACAGCTCCCACGTGGGTGACAGGGCTGTAAGCACTGCAATCATCCTCTGCTGTCTCTCAGGGTGCGTTAGCAAGAAGCTGATCATAAGCAACAGAACCAGCTCTATAGGATACAACATCTCAAGCAGCAACTTAAGGTGCTGTACCACAATGTCTTGTCATGGGTTTTTGTTTTTAAATAGGAACAAGAACTTAAAGATACATGCAAAGCAATTTAAATGTGGAGTTTAAAATATTTTCATGATTTCCTTCAGGATTCATATGGCCTCCTTTCTACACTAATTCAACCATTTAAAAACCATAATATTAGTTTCCAAATGCTGCTGTAACAAATTACCACAAACTGAGTGGCTTAAGAAAGCACAGATCTGTAGTGTTCAGTTTCAGAGGCCAAAATTCAGAGTCTCATTAGGTTGAAATCAAGGTGTCAGCTGAGTTGAGTGCCTTTCCAGAATCTCAGGGGAGGCCCGTTTTCCCTTGGGATTTCTAGGTTTTAGAGGCTGTCTGAGTTCTTTGGCTCCATTTCCAAAGTTGGCCACACAGGTGAGTTTTTCTCCTGTTGCGTGACTGTGATCTACATCCTCCTGCTTTCATTTTCCAGAAGCATTGTTGTCAGACTGGGCATTCCCACATAGGCCAGGATAGCACCTCCGACTGGGGTCAGCTGATTGACGAGTACCTTTAATTTCATCTACAACTCGTGATTCATGTTGTCAGGTAGTCTAGCATACTCACAGATTCTGGGAAGTAGGATGTGAACATTTTTAAAGCACTTTTCTTTCTTGCTTTTTATTGCCATTTATAGTAATTTCCATGCATGACATATTTTTGAAATAGATAAAGCCACTTGCTTTTCACAATCATAATTTATTCATTTATATAAGTGTAATTAAAAGAAAGTTCAAATATCATTTTCATGTGTCGATTTGGAAACTTAAATTGATTTAGGAAAACAATATCTCATCTGGTGGATAGAATATTGGCATTTTTGCTGCCTTATCTAATATCTTTCTTTACTAATAAAATCATAAGTTTGTTTAAGGCTGATGATAATAGATTCCACCGTGGGAAATTGTCTGAATCAAGTTATAATTCTGTCACCCTGTTCCATTCCCTTGAAGCTAATGCTAGGCACATGAAAAGCCAATTTTACCTAACAAAATCTAATGGGTAGTCTTATGCACATGTCTAGAAGCAAGTTTTGTTTTTGTAATAAAAGTAATCAATATAATTGGATAGTCTTGTCCCCTGTTTTTTTTTTTTTTAAGGAAATGATAGCTGGAGGTTCAGAAGCTATTTCCTGACCTGAGAAAGACACTGTAGTATCATTTCTTTGTGTGACATCTTGTATTACTATAGTACAAAAGACTAATAATCTTGCCTTCTTATAAAGTGAGAAAAGTAATCCCCTAGTCATTTTTTATTTCTTACAGTAAGATACATTACTAACTGAACTAATGAATGTAATGCGTGGATATACTAGAGATTTGCCTTAATTAGCTATGAGCATACAAAGTGTTATAAACATCAGTCAGTGGTCAACACAGGGGCAATAGAATGAAGAAGTTTATCAGGTGGGTAGGCAGAGGCTGGGTTAAGATCCCTTTAGGTTCATTCTGCTGCTCGCTATTTTGAGGTTACAAAGTGGTGTGTAGTTCAGTTGTGTTTCATGGCATACTTACTTGTATATGGCCTGATAATGACATTTCATCTTGTTAAAGCTCTGTCTGTGTTTTGGTTAAACCAAGCTGGGATGAGTCTTCTGGGTGCCCTAGATGCTGCTTCAGGTCTACCTCCATAATTTCATCAGTTAACACTTCCCCAGCTCTTGATTAACCGGCCTGGTAATGCTGAACTGAGTGTGTCAGGCTCATTCATGGTTTTATCCCTTCGGGTGTGCTGCTCGCTCTGCTCAGGCTGTCCCTTCTTCCTTGACCACGTGATAAATACCTGCTTGTATTGATCTCTTCAGCTCTGCTTCAGGTTATGTTTCCATTGGGAATCTCTTTTCTACCACAAGATACAGAACTCTCAGCCTTTCAAGTCGAATAAATCAGTTAATCAGTATTGATTGCATGTCTTTCCATTTCTTTCCGAAGTTTAGGATCATATCTAGTTCATCCACATTTATAACTCCGACATGAAAAGCAGATCCTGATATGTAATGATCTCTCCATAAATAATTTCTGATCTAACCACACTATTTGAAAAGTTAAATTTGTAGACCAGATAAGTGAATGGCGATTGCTAATTATTGAAAAATACATTGTTTTACAAACATATTTCTGTTCATCTTTTTTACTTGTCATTCCTTGAAAGAGCATTGTTATTTCAGGGCTTGCCTTGAAGTCAGTCTGTTTGATGTGAAGCCTGTCTGGGCTGCCTACAAGTTTAAATGACTATGGAACTTAGGTAAGCTTTCTCACCTGTATGAATGGGAGTTAATGTGACTTGCTCCATGGGGCTATTAGAAGGTTATGAAAAAGTGGGTATAAGTATATGTGCAGCACACTGATAGTGCACAGTATCAATGGACAGGTTACTAATTTTAAATTTGTTGTATCTCATTCTGATCTCATTTAAAGATACAAGAAATGAACTCAGAGGAATTGAACAATTTGCCTCATATTAGTTATCTGGCACTGGGTCATGTAGGTTAAATGAGAACCCAGGACTTAGAGCTCAGTCAGATGTTTGTTCTCACTGGCACAATGCGTCCCTTTATTTCTACTCATGTGCAATTCTTCTACTTGTAAAGTGGGTTGTTGTTTAAAGCCCCTAACTTTTTTGAGACTTATCAAAGATACTAAGTAAATGTTGATTGATTTCTATACCACATAAGAGTGCCTGTTGGTATCTTATTTAAAATTATATTTCTCAAAGGAACTATGAGATCTGTAACCTATTTGAAGTCAATGTAAGTATCAATAGGTGATTACCAGTTGGCTTTGAATATAACATTTAAGCAATTTCAGCAGAGGTCCTATTCTGACATCAAAATATGATGCAATACACTTTCAGTGAAAATAGAAGTAAAATAGGCTTTAAAATTATATATGCATGACATGATCTGAACTAATTGGAAATTGTATTGTTGTATTAAATATTATTGTTTCTCATTGGAGGAATTATGATAATTAGCTCCTTTTTATCTACGACCCCTCTCTTCTGCCTTCCCCCATCAGCTTCCACACCCGCCACTCAATCATTTTATAATCAGTACAAGACTTTATTTTAAAGAATAAAGGAAACAAATAGTCCACATGAAGCTGTAATGAAGTCTAAAAAGATGAATGGATGACAACCTCTTATCAATGCCTAATTGCAGAGGAAAAATCTGATTAATTTATTGATCTGTAGCTCAGTCAGGAAGTTTAAAACCCTAGAAAGCTTTCTAATAACATGACAAATTTAGCTTTTTAGAACGTCTGAAATGAGGTTGCATGGAAATCCTAATTCTAAAATGTGGCTTCTGACTATATGTGATTCAAGTGCTCATTTGCTCTCTCAGCAATTGATTTCTTTCCCTAGTTGCTGAAATAGATACTCGCCCTGTTGTAGAAGAAACACTATGCTTCTTGCTGTTAGAGGAATAAACAAATCTGGGGAGTGTTTCAGGAATCTGCTTGTGTTTTTATACTTTTTAGGTCACAATACTTACATAAAAGTGTGATGCCCACTTAAAAGATACGGTTTGTACTTATCTTTCCAGGGACATTTAAAAACCTTGCGTCAAGGAGGAACTTCTGTCTTGTTGAAGTTCCCCAGACATGTCTTTAAGAACTGCTGTAGTGTATTAGGATGAACTTGGGTTTCAGAGTTACACTGAACTGGCATTCTGTACTCCTCATGGTGGCTGGAGATTAAACATACCTATATAAGAAAACAAACACATGAACCCATTTCTTGGCCATTTAACATGGGAATATCTTATTTATTCTGGTTTCTGAATGTGAGGATCTTTTTCAAGAAGCTGAGTGACTAAAGGAATCTTAACTCTTTACTGAAATGAAGTTTTCAAGCTTTAAACAATTAGTATCACAAGTATCATTACTATTAAGTATAATATAACTCTTCTTGGTGATGCTCAGTGGACATCATCATCATTGGATTTGTTAGGGTACATGAACAGTCTCAGGCCCTCTGCCACTCCTGAGGCGTCTGCGCTCCTTTGGTGAAATGATCTCAGCTACTGCAGTTTCCATGTTACTTGTATCTGATGTGGAGCTGCCTTTTGCTTTGTCACCCATCCATGTTTGGCAGCTGGAATCACTTGCTGTTGATAGCTTGTTTCACACTAGCAGCCTCTATCACTGCCAATCTTCTGTTGTCTGAATGGAAGTAATTCTGAAATTAAAGGTGTGAGGTTTGCTACTGTGTGTGTGTGTGTGTGCATGTGTGTGTGTGTCACTGCGTATGCAAAGATGCACAGGTACTTCATGTTTTGCTTTTGGCCTTGTTAGATGTGGTTATTCAATCTTATAACCTTTAACTGTACATACACTTACTCATGATAGCATATGTTGTCATGATGATTATATATTAAGGTCATCTAAAATTTATATTTATTTCCTTTATTTTTATTATTTTCCATGATACAGTTTTGTGGGTATAGAGATTTTCCCTTCCACTGTTTTCCCTCATATTATAAAAATAATATAGTCCTCCAACAACTAAAGATTTTTTTTAAAGATTTATTTTTATTATTTTTTTATTGGAAAGGCGGATATACAGAGAGGAGAGACAGAGAGGAAGATCTTCCATCCGATGATTCACTCCCTAAGTGAGCGCAATGGCCAATGCTATGCCGATCCGAAGCCAGGAGCCTCTTCCGGGTCTCCCACGCGGGTGCAGGGTCCCAAAGCTTTGGGCTGTCCTCTGCTGCTTTCCCAGGCCACAGGCAGGGAGCTGGAAGGGAAGCGGGGCTGCCGGGATTAGAACCGGCACCCATATGGGATCCCGGGCATGCAAGGCGAGGACCTTAACCACTTGCGCCACCGCGCCGGGCCCAACAACTAAAGATTTTTAAGGGCAGTTTAGAGCGTTATGAGATGAACTTATGATAGTCAATATTTTGTCAGGAGAAATCAGCCTCCCTCCCTCGCACAGACACACACATCATCTTCAAAGAGTTCATGGAAATGTGTGTTATAAAAGAGTATGCACAGATTTCAAAATTTTTTGCACAAAATAACACACATTTAATTCTACTCTTCCATGAACTTATCGCAGCTCTTTTGTGCAACTTCCAGAATAGGCAGACAGGTTTGTATGAACACAAACACACACATATGTGTGTATGCATGCATATATATTTGAGGTTTTACATACATATATATGTATTTAATATTACATATATATGAGGTTTTATATAGATGTATATGTATTGGTTTCTTTGGGAAACAGGGAAGTAAAAATCTACTCACATTTAAGGTAGAAATGAAATGAAGAATATGAAGTCATTCAGGTATATTCCAAGACTAAGCAACTAAGAAAGTCAAAGAGGGAAACATGGATGCCATACTAATTCTAGTTCTCTTTTTAGAGCAAAAGTAATAGTTTCTGAAGGTTTGGATGCTGATAGATGTTACACTTATGTTTCATTTTGTGTGTTTTTGAAGTGGACATTTTCAATTAAACTTTATGAAACTTTTTTTTCCTGCATCTTGGCTTCTTTTGATAACTTCAGGTGGCGTAACCCTGGCGTGATTTGCTACATGTCTTCAAGAAGAACGTTATCTTCAGATTTTCACTGGGTGCTTCCTTTCCCTCGAGTTTCTTAATATTTAATTCTCACAACAATTCTGCAAGTCTAATGCTGTCATCTTCACTTTCTAATTGAGGAAGACAGCCTTAAAAGGTTGAATTTGTTCAAGGAAGGATGCAGCTGTCATTTTTAACTCATGTTTTAGCCTTCTGTCTTTGTTTGCCTGGCAATCTCTTTAGCCTGGAAGTCTGATAGCAAACAATCAAAAACGCATCATGTTTCCATCAGGAAACCAGTTGCACTTTATGGCAACTGGACGAGACCTTAGGAGAAAATCAATGTGGTTTATACAAAGGTATTACTGAATGCAAACGATAGTGGACAAAGGTACAGATGACAAGGAAAAGTCCAGCTGTGTGGGTCGGAAGGTGGGTGCTGATCATGGTGTGGACCTTTGAAGCTCACTGAAGTCCATACAGAGATGTGTCCCACATGGCTTTCTCGTGTACTTCAGAATCCGTGAAAACCATCTGGGTATCTCTGGGTGAAAGGTTAAGTCCTTGACCCCATATCCAGGTCATGAGATTCAGCACTCTGTGAAGCAAAGACTTTACCCAGAAATCAGAAACAAAACACACCGAAGACCACCCAAACAAAACTCTGCTTGGTAGAACAGCCACTCATTTGAATAAACTCCCATTTTCCCACAAAAGTGCTTCATAGGAGTGTATCACTTATCTAAATCATGTGACCCATCCTTGTGTGTAGAACCAAGTTTGGTATGTTTGTCCATTTAACCCGCAAATTTACAAGCTGTAGAGTCCAAGCCTCAAAGACATCAGATATGTGGGCCACGGTCACATTTCCAAAGTCAAGGAAGAGCTGGTGTTCAAAAATGCTAATTAACTTGTATTTCATGCCTGTCAAAGGCTCACAATGAAATTTGAATATTGAAGTTTGTCCAGATGTTTCTAATTACCAGAGAACAAATGAGGAAGTTTCAGTACAGAATAACAATGAGAGGCATGCTTTTTCAAGTATGCACCTGCTGTGTTCTTGCCCTCAGACTTACTTATCTCATTGTTTTTATATGTAGCATAAGAAGTACCACACACGTCAAGTAATAATCTAACTGAGAGTTCTAGCACACAGTTGACACTGAAACTGCAGCAAAACATAGGTAGATAGTGATGGTTTCCCAACACTATAAAACTCTTACAGGGGAAACTGGGAACCCAAGACGATGACTTTGAATATGTTTTATGACAAGTTGACTCTGAGCTTAAATGAGGACAATTTATTGCTCTCATTGAAAGCATCTTAGAAGCAGAAGAGGGGTATAATCTTCCTTAAAGAAGGAAGGCAATTTATTTCCTGAAGCTTAGGCAGAGGGACAAACTACTAGAGTAGTGTTAGGGCTTTTTAGCAATTCAGAGGATGACTGTAGCCTGGTTTATAATGAGTTTTTCAGGGAAACCATGTAGAGCTACTGTCTGGAACTTTGCAATATTCAGCTAGCCCTCAACCAGCTTTAAAAATGATAAATCTTTGTCCCTGAAATAGCATCTTTTATGTTTAATTTATTTTCTTTAGCTTGAACAATGCCTCCCTATTTATTTTCTCTGGCCCCAGGGGTTAATAATTTATTTTTCCCAGCCTCAAGAAGGTCGTCTTCATTTATTTTCCACAGATCAACAAGGAAGCATTTTCGAGGGCGCTCAAACAGTGGCACTGACCAGAGAAGCTGGGGGCCAGAGCAGGTATGGGAGTTGATTTGTCGTTACTTTTAAGGTATGTTTCAACATTGGACAGTACACCAAAGGTTTCATTGTTAAGTACTGATGGGGACAGCTGCAGTTCCAGATATGTGTGCTGCTTGTGTTTAAGGCTTCATGGTATTGTGCTAGAGCAATAGCTTGTACTGGCTTGTGAAAAGTCAATTGTGTCATCTCTTCACAGCTTCACTACTAGAGAAAACATGTTGTGAGCTTGTCACTGCTCATTTTTGGAATACTTACAGAAATTAGAGTGTCACAAATTAGATCTTTCTCTTGTTCAGAGAGCTGATGGTTAAACATAGGTGCACACATTTGTATGCGTGTAATCTGAGTAAATATCTGTATTCTATTTTTAACATTGATTTATTGAGGGTCCCAGTGTGGTAGCCTACTGTTGAAGACCTGGCCTTGCATGTGCTGGGATCCCATATGTGCACCAATTTGTGTCCTTGCTGCTTCACTTCCCATCCAGGTTCCTGCTTGTGGCCTGGGATGGAGGTAGAGGGTGCTTAGAGAAAATGCGGATAAATGATAGGCTCATGTCTCTGAGAAGAACCAACGGAGTGGGAGGAAACAGAAGCTTCCTACCAAGTAGAGACTACAAGATATTGCTGATTCATATAATCTCTTTAACAGTGGGCGTGTAAGATTTGCTCATGTTTCAGTTGCTGAATAGATATCAACCTGATTTAGTTATACATTCACCTATTAAAAGGAAGTATGACTAGAAAGGGAAATAAGAAGAAAAGAAGGATCAAAAAAAAAAAAAAAGGACCAAGGAAACAATGCTATAAAATCTTTCTAAATTGAGATTTTACTAATATGTGAGTTTGGACATTTTACAATTTGTATTTGACTAACACTAAATTATAATTTAAGGTTTTTAAAAAAGATTTACTTATTTATTTGAAAGTCAGAGTTACTGAGAGAAGAGACAGAGATCTTCTATGCTCTCCCAGGATGAAGCCAGGAGCCCAGAACTCCATCCTGGTCTCCCAAATGGCTGGCAGAAGCCCAAGTATTTGTGCCATTTCCTGTTGCTTTTACAAGGAGCTGGATGGGACGTGGAATGTAGGTGTTACAGACAGCCACTTAACTTGCTATGCCATAATACCAGCTCCATAAACTTCTTGTATCTAAAAGAAAATCTTTAAATTAATCACACATTATGATCCCGTGTTCTCTATATATATCACTGTTTGATTTTTATCTAATGTGCAAAAATTTTATGCATACCCATGGGAAATTGTTTTATACAATCACGTGGATTTTTTGGCGGGATAACTGAACCCTGGCGATAGAAGCCAGTCTGTTGCAGCCTTAGTTTCTAGCATGTTTTTCTCCCTTTCAAATATATATTCTATCAGTAATCTTTATCTATCCAAAACCCAGCCTTATTCATATCATCGTATATACAGTTATGAAAAATATAGTGTGTATACACATTTTATCTTTACTTCTGTTTCAAAATTTAATTTTATCACGAATCCGTGCTTGTTAACTTCAAAAGTCAAGTAACAGAGAGGATTTTTGTGGATTTTCTGTTTGAGAGTCCTTTGCGGACATCCATGTTTGTGTTATTCATAGGTAAGTTTTGACTCTCATATCCACGTTCATTAGCTTAACAAATATACATACTTATATTTTAACATTTATATTTTAAAATATTTGCATCCTAATAAGTGTTTGTTAAAAAAATAGTGTATATATTTATAAGCCAGTTCAAACAAAAGTGAAGAATAATTACAAATGGTGATTCAAGTGCATGCCTTTATTTATGGTCTTCTGAAGTCCCATCAAAATGACAGTTTATAAAAAACTTCAATGTAGGGTCCAGTGGTGTGGCCTAGCATCTAAAGTCCTCGCCTTGAACGCGCCAGAATCCCATACGGGTGCTGGTTCTGATCCCGGCAGCTCCACTTCCCATCCAGCTCCCTGCTTGTGGCCTGGGAAAGCAGTCGAGGACAGCCCAAAGCTTTGGGACCTTGCACCCACTTGGGAGACCCGGAAGCGGTTCCTGTTTCCCAGCTTCTGGTTGACACAGCATCGGCCATTGCACTCACTTGGGGAGTAAATCATCGGAAGGAATATCTTCCTCTCTGTCTCTCCTCCTCTCTGTGTATCTGACTTTGTAAAAAAAATAAAAATTAAAAAAAAAATCTTAAAAAAAATTCTAAAAAAATTTTCAATGTAGAAATGAAAATAATAATACAGGAAGCCATAGCAAAAAATTTTTGGATACTGGAGAAGACTCAATCATCTTTAGAAAACTAAATTGACATTGTGATAGGCTCACTAGCAAGATAGGCTCACTCACAAAACCTTTTAAGAGAATGCAATGGCTTTGGAGAACTAGGAAAGTGATGGAACGACTGAGTTAAAAGGCACTGCCAATGGAAACATTATTTTACGTACATAATTTACAGTTTTCCTGCTTAGTATTGGTCATCACTCATGCTAGTAGAGAAGTGGGGGTTGAATCTTTGGAAAATCTTAGGGCTTTTCTTGACCACAGGTATCTGAGAACAGTTCAAGGCAGGAATCACATGCTAAGAACGAGGGATTCTTAAAAAACAAAAAGTTGAAATTACTTTCTAAAGAAAGGACATTGGAGGAGTCATCTCCGAGGAATCTCAGCCTGCCAGAGGGAAATATTTAAAGAGCACATTCAGTAAGTCCCAGTCAGGTCCACATAATTCCCTGGATCCTTCTGTTGTCCTTCAATGGGATCAGGCAGCCCAAGTTCCCACTGCTAGTCTTCTGCAGAAAGTTTTTACCATGAAAGACAGAAACCAATGTGAACAACAGCAGCAACAACAAAGCCCAGAGAAATCAAAGATTATGCAGCATGATAAAAGCAGTCTTTACAAAGAATCATTAATTTAACCAAAAAGATCAAAGATTTTGCTTCCACAGAGCAAGATAAGCGTGCTTTTAGAGAACAAGAAGGAGATCATGCAAATTTAAAACACAATAGCACAATTGGAAAGTCAATAGAAGTCTTACGAGATAAAGTTAGGGAAGTCTCTCAGATTATAGTATTTTTAAAAAGATGCAAAATGGAAAGAAAATACAAATCAAAGATTAAGTAGGTAAAAGGGTTCAAAGATAGAAAACAGTAAAAGTGGCATGAAGGAAATGAAAAGTAAGTCTTCGTTTGGGTCTTCTGGTTAAGAGATCTTCTGAGCAAACTGAAGGATGAGAGAAGATCCATACATGTCACATCATCCAGAAAAAAAAAGAAGAAAGAAAGAAAGAAAGAAAGAAAGAAAGAAAGAAAGAAAGAAAGAAAGAAAGAAAGAAAGAAAGAAAGAAAGAAAGACTACAAAGTAGAAAAACAATAGCAACAAATGAAGAGACAAATAAACCTAGAGTCGCTGCAGAAGAAACGAATGGCCTCCTTCCCACTTGGAAGGACCCAGTCCCAAGAATTTGTTTTTTAAATGAGGGGCTCTAAATTAGGGACCTGCTTAGCTTGGGCTGCTTCAAAAGAATGCTACTTAATAGGTGACAGAAGCCACAAACATTTGTTTCTGAGGGTCCTGGAGAACCTAGGATCATTGTGCCAGCTCGGTTAGTGTCTTGGTTACACCTTCTTCCTGGTTATGCCTTCATGGTGGTCTTCCTTGGTATGTGCCAGCATACCCTAATTGCTTAGATAGTTTCTACCTTCTTGACCCAAGTGTGGTTCAAAGGCACCAGCTGATATCTAATACTCTCCCTCTGGGGATTAGTGGGATGCAACATGAACTAGGGGCTGGGGCAAACAGTCATGACATTCTTCATGGCACAGATTACAGGTATATACCTCAATTCTGAATCCCAACCTACTCCAGAGGGGAGATCTGGGACAGTGTCATCTAGACTGCCCCTGCAGCACCGAATAGTATCTAATCCATTGAGTCAGAAAGTCAGAAATGCACGCGTGTGTTATGTTATTCATGAGAATGGCAGCTAGACATGAACAGGTCTAAGCAAAGAACAAAAGAAGATGCTGCGAAAACAAAACAGCTAACTAAAAAATGAAGACAGAAACCCAGAGACAGGGATGGCTGTCTTCTACTTGTCCCTCTGATCAGATCCTCTTTCTAATGTCATGGTTGACTTCTATATTCTACAATGATTTCACTTTTGCCGACGGGAGGCACCAGCAGGAGTTCAGGAAAAGATGGACAAGAATTAAGGTGTGGCTGTTCTGCTGCTGACTCTCGCCATCCCTGGCTGGCCTGTTAATTGACACTGGCTCCTTTCCTTGTGGAGACCATCACACCTGCCTGGAAGTCCTTTCATAAAATGCCTAAGGGAGTGGTTTTTCCCCAGCTTCCATAATGCTTTCCTTCCAACCCTTCAGACCAAGGACTGGAGACAGTCTTGCTGTGTCTGATAAAATGGTGCTTCTCTCTCCCAACTCATTCCCCCTGCCTTGCTCGTACCCTTGAAGCAGGCCCTCTATTCAAATTTCTTCAATTACCTCATTTGGCAGTGCCATCTGTTTCCTGTCAAGACCCTGGCTGATATAATTTCTAACTTAAAATGCAAACTTTATTGTAGTATTTAATTATCATATATATGAGTCTATTTCTGGACTCTATTCTCCTCATTGACATGCTTAACAGTTTTTATACCAAAAACACATTGTTTTAATTAATCTAACATTGTAGCGTAGTTTTATATCCAATATGCCAGCATCTCCCTAATTTTTTGGCCTCAAGAACCCTTTGTACTCATAAAAATTATTGAGGAGACCAGAAAAATATGTGGAACTTCTAGGGGAGCGTGTTTAGTGTAGGAGAGAAAATCCTGCTGTGTATGGCCACATCCCATGTGGGAGTGCCCATGTTGGAGTTACATCTCTGTTCCCCCAGTCTTGCTTCCCGCTAATGCACACCGTGAGAAGCTGCAGATCACTGTTGCAGTAGTTGGGTCCTTGCAACCTACATGAGAGGCTTGGATTGACATCCTGACACCTGGCTGCAGCCTGGCCATGTCTCAATTGTTACAAGCATCTGAGCTGTGAGTCAGTCGATACAAACTCTGCCTCTCTTTTTCTGTAATAATAAAATAATTTGTAATATACAATCTGAAGTCACATCAATGGATTTCTTTTTTTAAAGATTTATTTCTTTTACTGGAAAGGCATATGTACAGCGAGGAGGAGAGACAGAGAGGAAGGTCTTCCATCCAATGATTCTCTCCCCAAGTGGCTGCAATGGCTGGTGCTGTGCCGATCCAAAGCCAGGAGCCAGGAACTTCCTCCAGGTCTCCCACATGGGTGTAGAGTCCCAAAGCTTTGGGCTGTCCTCGACTGCTTTCCCAGGCCACAAGCAGGGAGCTGGATGGGAAGTGGAGCTGCCGTGATTAGAACTGGTGTCCATATAGGATTTCAGTGCGTTCAAGGCGTGGACCTTAACCATTATGTCATTGCGCCAGGCCCACATCAGTGGATTTCTTATATTTAAAACTGACTGATCTGAGCTTCCCTCAGAGCATGTCCTGACACACACTTGACTTTGTAGCATCATACTATGGTCATTTGGAAAATATTTATTTGCTTCAGTATGTAAATCCTCAGTTGTCAAAAAATTAATATCACCATGGATGCTGTAGAAATATTCTGCTACCAGAATGCTCTCAAGCTTATAATGACAGAAACAAATACAAGTTTTCTAAAAGTGTAATCTTCACTTAAAAACTCAAGTTATATCATTGCCAATAAAGAATGACAATGATTTTCCTTGATGTGACAGATCACTTCATTTCTTTTTAGAGTGAGTTTTCTGAATATCTCATGTCTAGATAATCACTGTGAGTTATACATTCAACTAAAATAGTAGCAAGATCCACTCACCTCCCAAGCAATCACATAACTCATGTTCTGTGAAAGCAATATTGAACTTCTTGTGCGGTGCAAATCTTTCAGCCCTATGTCTCTGCTTTGTCATGCAAGATATTAAAAATATATGTACTTAAGTATCAAAATTTAATGAAAAATCACAATATTAATGAAAAATCACAATATTTGCTGTTTCAACATGCACATGCTTAAGTACATCTTTTTTTCCAGTGTGATATGGCAGAGAGGAACATAATTTACAGTACAGTTTTGCCTCAGTGTCTTACTTTAGCTATTGTAGCATTTGAACCATCAGTATAATTAGAAACACAATGAAAATGCCCAACAACATCTTTGTGTTGTTGTTCAGAGCTTATGCTTTTGGTCTTTCTGAAAAAGATGCGAGGGAACCTCAGGGAAACCAGAACTCTAGGTTTGGGATGTAGAAACACCTTCTGGCCTAGCTGTGAGATACTGCTACAAAAACTCTGGCACCATTAATGCACATGCGTTTATTGAATGATTGCATTAATAAATACATAAAAACAAAATGATCTTATCTTTGTAAAGTCAGTCAAGGCCAATCAAGTAGATGAAATATATGAAGGTACTTCGGGAAATTCATAGAAAATAGACTTTGGAGGTAAGTATATTTTGATACCGAAAGTTTCGAAATCCATATGTATTTTTAAATGTGCTTATAACAAAACTTTTTGATTTCTTGTATGTAAGGATTTCAAAATAAACTTATTTCCTAATTCTATGTTTCATAAATTCTTGAAATACCCTTTTAGAAAGGTTTATGTTGAGTCTTCCCTTTAACTTCAAGGTATTTGCCAATATATATTATTTGCCAAGGTATAATTATTTCTCCAATCCCAATCCAAATTCAAACAATGGCAGTTGAATGACAAAAACAACGCTGACTCTGGAATTCCATTTTGATGTATGTGTCCATATTACAGTTAGAGCTAAATAATGACCATACAGTAGACATTTTTGTTTCATAACAAACATTACTGTAGTATTAAACTTATAATAATATCTGTTTTCTTGAATGCAGAACATTATCATACATAGTTACCACAAAGAGCATTCCTTTATTTAAGTTGATCTAGTCATATTTTTATTAACTTTAAGCAAAAGTTAGACGATAGAGGGCAAAATATATTCTTGGAGAAAGATGATCAAATATCCAATAAGGAAATAAAATCTCTTCTGGTTCTTAGTTTCCAAAAGAATAAGAAACTTTGGTCTTCAATCTTTTGTGAAATTATACTTTAGGCATTTAAAAGAAAGGGTCTAAGATTCTACTCTGAAACAAAAGCTAAGAAATCCGTGATTTCAATGCATCCTTTGGTGTCTTCAGGTCACACTCATAACAATAACGGTGCTCCAGAGCCGGAAGTATTAGCTCTTTGAGGGCCCTCACGATGGGATTCTTATAGGCTCTTATTGTACTTCACGGAGGAGATGAAGGCGGGCGCCCATCCCCTTAGCTACTGCAGTTGGGAGCTTAGGATGACTAAAGTTACAGGCTGGAGGGTTTTAGATTCTTTTTTCTCTCTTATATTGTTTTCTTTTGCAGATGAAATATTTATGAAGCCTCAAGGGAAGGCACACATCTAAGTAAGAGGGATGTAAATGATCACTATTTTTCTTGTAGGATTAAAACATGATGAGCCCTGCTGGGAACTACCTGTCTTCCTTTGGCTGCCCTGTTCTCTGTGAGGCCTGATGCTGCAGTACAGTGCAGATCCACTGTTATTTTAGCTCTTTTAATCTCTGGCTCTTTCAGGATAAAGCCAATGCCTACTGATTTTCATTCTTTCAATTAAAAAAAGGCATTTTAAAAAATTCCAGTACATTAAAAGATTTATTTCAAATGCATTTCTTTTGCTTTTGTCCTGTTCTTTCTTTTGGCACAAACCCATTAGACTGAATGTGTACTATTGAAATGAAAATAGAAGAACCTTTCTGGTCCCTGTCCCCTAGCTATTCTTAGAAACCTTATTCAATCAGGAAGCGGTGTCATATTTCAGTCACATGTGTCTCACTTTCCTTGTTAACAATGAAAGCATTATTGAATTCTGAATAATAGGGTAGGACGGGAACATAAACATGGATTGAAAATCTCAAATGTCATCAATGAAAGGATTTTGGAGATTGTTTAGGTAACTTCTCTCAATTTGACAGATGAGAAAACTTTCCTGGATGAGTGATAATCAAAACCAGTGAAGTATACTTATTGGGAGCTAAGGACTGGATCAAGCACAGTGGAGCATTCGCTCAGCATCCACTTAAATAAGTACTAATGAATCTCCATCCTATGCAAGTGAAGTCTAGTGTTTAAAGAGTCTAAATAATTTGTACTGTGTTTCACTTTGGAAGAAAGAGTTACAGTCAGGGTGGGGATTGAAGGGGGTCAAACTGCCGCTTGGAATGTCTGTTTACCCCTGAGCTTTGGCAGGAGTCCCAGCTGCTCTGTTTCCTGAGCTCTCCCCTCTTGGGTATGTGAAGCAACAGAGGATTGCTCAAGTTCTTGAGTGTCTGTCATCATTGTGTGAGACTTGGGTGGAATTTACTGACTCTAGGTGGCAGGGCTGAGATGCTGTGTGTATATTGGAAGTGAACAAGTGGATGTACCTCCCTGTACTTCCCTGCCCCCTAAGTTGTCACTCTTTCAAATCAATAGATAAGTATTTTTGAAAAGGAGATAGAGTCATGATTTGAATCCAAGCTTGCCTGGCTGAATCTTAACCCATATCAGAGCTCTGAAAGAATGTGCTGAGAAGCTTGAGAAAGAAGTCCTGTGCTCGGGGGAACGAATGCTTTTCCAGGCTATCTCGTAGATGCTGAGAACTGGGAAAGATTTACAATGTCAGCTAGTGAGGGGATAATTGGATTTTTAGCTCAACCTAGAATGACTTCAAGTATGTGATTTATTTTTTTAGTACCTATGGGGATTTTAAAATTCACCAGCCTAGCAGGTCTCAGACATGGCGTAAACTGCATAGCTTTAAGAGAGGGAAGGATTGTTTCTACACACCTCCCAGCGTTAACAGGGATGTTGGAGGTAATGTGGGTTCTATCACTATGAGCTGGGGGAGAGGGGAAGCACATCAGTTCAGTTTAGTATCAGTCTTCTCATCTGTGACTTGGTGACTGTCAGAATATCTTAACCACGTAAAAGTTCAGCAGAATAACCAGCATGTATACATGTGTGATTTTTAAAGCTGGTGCCACATTAAATATTATTACTCTGAAAGTCACCAGATGTTTCTAAAAAGTTGTGACTGGCAAGGATATCAGCTAATGTAGGGACCCGTAGTAGGAGCCACAGGATTACACTGTAAGCACTTGGTGTGTGTGGGGATCACGGAGGGATCTCGTACACTGTAGATTCCTTCTAACTCAGTAGATAGGAAGGTAGATCCCGAAATGTTCCCTCTCTGAAAGGTCACCAGGAATGCAAGTTCTCTGAGCTCACCAACCACATTCTGAATATCAATGGTATGGAATACGAAGAAATTACAATGTTAATACAATTTACGGTGTTTGAATATTTTGTCTGAAGTACCAAGGTATTTAAATGAGTTTCTGTAAGTGTTGGGTCAGCAGAAATGGAGAGTGGAGTTAGTTATGAAAAGGAGAATTGGACTATTTAATTATTTCATTGCTGTTTGAAATGAAGCTACACACACACACACACATAACACACTCACACACACGGGTCCATTCTGATGGGCTTGTAGTGGAAGAGACCAAATCTCTTGGCCTCGGACATTGCTGGGTGCTTCTTCATACACTGAGTCTGATCACTTTACTATAGATCCTACACATTTCTGCGTTACACAGACCTTAGCAGATAAGGTGAGTGGCTTTGTTAGTCTGTGAGAGTCCTAAGCAGTGCACCAACCATTTAATTGTACAGATTAATTTTGTTTGTTTGAAAGGGTTACAAAAACAGACAGACACACACATATACACAGAGAAAGAGAGAAAGAGAGAGAAAGTTATTCCCATCTGCTGGTTCACTGCCTACATGGCCACAATAGCCAACTCTGTGCCAAGGCAAAGCCAGGAGCTAAGAGCTTCATTCAGTATTTAAGTGGATAACAGGAGACCCAACACCATCCTCTACTCCTCTTCCCATGTTATTGTCAAGAAACTGGATATAGAGTAGAGTAGTAGGGACATGAGCTGGTGTACATATGGATGTGGGCATCTCAGTCTTGTACTACAGATTTTAAATTAATTAATTTTATTGGAAATTCAGATATACAGAGAAGGAGAGACAGAAAGGAAAATCTTCATCCACTGATTCACTCCACAATGGCTGGAGCTGAGCTGACCTGAAGCCAGGAGCCCAAAGCCTCTTCAGGCTCTCCCAAGCGGGTACAGGGTCCCAATGCTTTGGGCCATGCTGGACTGTCATCCCAGGCCACAAGCAGGGAGCTGGATGGGAAGTGGTGCTGCTGGAACATGAACTGATGCCCATATGGGATTCTAGAGCATGCAAGGTGAGGACTTTAGCCACTAGGCTACCACGCCTGGTCCAAATACCATATATTTTTTAAAACTGCAAGCCTTGAGCCCCGCACGGTGGCCTAGCAGTTAAAGTCCTTGCCTTGAATGTGCCAGTATCCTATATGGGCACCAGTTCTAATCCCGGTGGCCCCACTTCCCATCCAGCTTTCTGTTTGTGGCCTGGGAGAGCAGTCAAGGACAACTCAGGGCCTTGAGATCCTGCACCATGTGGGAGACCTGGAGGAGGTTCCTGGCTCCTGGTTTTGGATTGGCTCAGCTCTGACCATTGCAGTCAGTAGGGGAGTGAATCATCAGACAGATCTTCCTCTTTGTCTCTCTTCCTCTCTGTACATCTGACTTGGCAATAAAAATCAAATAAATCTTAAAAAAAAAAACCCTGTAAGTTTCAGCTCCCAATTGTTCAGACTTAGGGTTCATGTAGCATCATTAACATTTGAACACAGCTCTTTGTTTCAATGAATTGCAACTGTTCAAGTTGACAAGTTCTGTCAAACAAGTGACTTTCATGTAAGTCCTCAAATTCTATCTATATGCCTTTGACTATTCAAAACATATAAATATGAGAATAATAAAACAAGTACTTGTATCTGTATCATCCTGAGTGAGCAACAGTTGTCATTATGCCTCCTACTCAACCGGCTGGTTTACTTCATGCAGCTTTATTAAGTGTGTGATCTTTGCTAGGTGTTCTCCTGGTTCTTAGGGCATTGCTATGAAAGCACTGAAAAGGCCTCTTCCTCCACAGACTTACATTTGAGTAAGGGAAAATGGAAATATAAAGTAAATATTAAAAGGAGAAAAATATCAGAATGTTAAGTACTGTGCAGAGAAGGCAAACAGTGACATTCCAGGGAACAACTGGGTGATTAGCAAAACTTGAGCTGTCAAGAAAGGCCTTTATGTAGAGCTTATGTTAATATCTAGATGAAAGTTCAGAGGTGTAAAGAGATGGCAGAAAAGCATTCTGAGAAAAAACAACAGGGCAGTCAGAGGCTTTAAAGGAGAGAAAGGCTGATATGTTAAAAATACAGAAATGGGCGTGGGATATTGGGGCATAGTAGACACAACACAGAGAGGAAATGGGATGAAGAGCTGGACTGGGGCTGGTTGGTTATTGATGCTTTGAGCTAGGCAGTGTCATCATTTAATTTTTCATTGAACATAGTTATTCTGTTTGTTTTGCCTGCAGACCAAATAAGTAGACTCTGGATAGGTAAGTTTAGAGGCTATGGAATAGTTCTAACAAAACATGACAGTGTTTTCAGAAAACAACAGTTCTGAAACATGTTTGCTGGTAGAATTGGCAGAATTTGTTAATAGATTGGCTATTAGAAGTTTTGGAAGGAAGTAGGTGGATGCTGGTTCCACTTATTGTGAGACAAAGTAGTAGGCAGTTTTTTTGGCCATGTTAAGTTTGTTTAACATGCTCTCTGTATGTGCGTTAATATAATATATTAACTAGAATCTAAAAGGAAGGTTTGATGTTGAAGTTTTCCTTTAGCTTCTGTGACTGCCAGGCTGAGATGGGTGACAATCAAATACAGAAGCTCATTTTTTGACTTGCTGAATTATGGCAAATGTTGAACTTCTGCTCCTGGAAGAACATTGGGAAGGAATGGGAGGCTAAAATTTGCAATAGGAGCATGATGTGAGGCGAACAGAATTAAACCCCTATATTCTGATGAGTCTTTTTGGCCAATTAAAGTGACCTTTTCATTCTTAATGGAAGAAGCCTCCCCAGTCCCATCTTTGGGGATGAGTCTCCCCATTGCATGAGGAGCAGTAATGAATGCCCTCCTCTGAGGCAGTTGCTTTATAAGATACTCCTCTTTGTTTCTAAACTTGTGACAAGACTCAAGTCCCAGTGGGCCCATAAAGATAAGGTGCAAAATGTGTGACCTGTAAAGAGGTACAGTATAATATTAAACTATTTGTAAAGTTTTCTTGCTTACATAGACAGAAACCTAGGGAACAAGTGTGTGACAATGGAGGAAGAAGAATAAAGCTGGATATGGCTAAATTCATTACCTTGAGCATAAGAAGCAGACGTTTTGCAATTAGTGATACATCATAGCAAATAATCAAGGATTCTAACCTGTTGATTTGTAGGTTAGCTAAAAAAAAAATATGCCTGAATGTAGCTCACATTGGCTGAGTTGGAAATGTCACAAATTTGGTGGAATATAGAGGAAAGAATTAAAAGTCTTTAGAGATTACCATGTTGGGGCAGAGTGGCCAATTAAAATCCACCTACCATCCCTGGAAGTGTGCAGAAGACATATCTTTCAGCGTTACTGTGAAAACAAATTTGTGAGAAGAGCCTTAGTATCCTTGAAGAACTCTTGGTTGTTCTTTTCTGTAGGCCTGGACACTGAATTGAGAATGCCAAATGCAGATGATATAATTAGATCCCAGAGCAGCAAGGGTCAAGTAACAACCTTCAGATGCTGAAGGCAAGGTAGATGTGATTACTGGAGTCAATAGCAAAATCTGACTTCTACAGACCTCTGATGCTAGCTAATTGATCACTGTGTTCCTGAAAGTAAGATGGATAGGAAGGAAACTTGGGATTTCCAATAGAATCAGAAAAGTATTAGGTAAACAGACCTCTAATCTGAGGCATAAAAATAAGAGTCCCTCAGTGAATTCCTGTACATGCAGTAGTTAATAGACCCAGAACTGTTGAATGAAACTTTATTGCTTTTTGGTGGTGTGGGATAGTTTTATCATGTTCTAACTGTCTTTATTTGGAGATGAATATACATTAAGCTGATGTATATGGGTAACAAGTTGATAGGAAGTGGATCTGAACAGGGCCATTAAATGCCCAGATATTTGGCATAATATTATTCTTACATGCTTCTGCAAGGTTGTTTATAGATTGGATAACCACTTAAATTTGGCAAAGTGAAGTAGATTTGCCCTGCAAAATGTGGGTGAGCCTTATCCAGCAGTTGAAAGCCACAATATAATTAGGCTGACCATGCCCTAAGTAAGAGAAACCTTCCTGATTGTTTGTGGTGGCAGTATTTTCCCTGCTCTTGGACATGAAATGGAATATCAGCTCAGATATAAGGCTTAAGCCTATGACCCTCAAATAGTTCCTTGATTCTCTTGATTTTTAGCCTTTTGGACTCAAATGGGAAGTAAATAATTGGCTGTTTTATGTCTTCAGTTTGCTTGTCTATTCACATGTTATTCAAGATTATTGTGAAAGATGCAATTAAAATAAAAGCTAATTTTGATGCAGAAAGTTTGGAATCCTTCAACAGTCTTCATAAAGTTCGTGGAAAAGTTGTATTATGAAAAAAAGTGCATGCTTTTCAGTTGTTTCATCCCAACGTGAATGTTTTTTATTCTAAAATGATTTTTTCTTTTAATTTCACTTTCCATCAGTCACTGTGCCAGCACCCACAACTTTATTTTTTTCAATTTTATGGTACAATTCCATAGAGTCTGGGATTCCCACTCCCACCCCCTGCAAATTTGCAGGTTCCAACTGATTTTCCCCGTATTATTACAATAGTATAGTCCTTCATAAGGATTCATGATTCCATCAGTCTGTTATTTAAGTGTGTCCTCACATTGCTAACTGCTCTTTCTTAAAGGTTTATTTTATTTTTCACTGGAAAGGCAGATATAAAGAGAGAAGGAGATATAGAGTAAAAGATCTTCCATCTGCTGGTTCACTTCCCAAGTGGCCACAAAGGCTGCAGCTAAGCCAATCTGAAATCAGGAACCAGGAACTTCATCTGGGTCTCCTATGAGGGTGCAGAGTCCCCAGTCTGGGCTAACCTCCACTGCTTTCCCAGGCCACAAGTAGGGAGCTGGATGGGAAGTGGAGCAGGCAGGATCCCATATGGGATCCCAGGCATGCAAGGTGAGGATTTAGCCACTAGGTTTAGGTTATTACACTGGGCCCAGCTCCCATAACTTCTTAAAACAACAAGTAAGAATGACAAAATAGTCTATTCCCAAATTCCATTTTATAGAATGATGAAGCCCATTATTCTGAATAATGCTGATCATTAGCAAAAGTTATCCGAGGAGATTTAGAATCCTAAATAGTCTGAGCTATAATTTGGAAAGAGTGAAAGAAATTTACTTGCTAAACCTTGGTTTGTTGAGCTTCCCAAAAAGCTATTATAGAAATGCAAAATGTCTTTCAATTATTGTGTTATTAAACCTCATACATTTTTCCAACTGAATAGCTTCCATTTCAGTTGTATCTTCTCTCTTCTTTGTCCTGATGAGAAATTACTTTAAGGACATTTTACTCTCTTCTGTAAAAATGATTAGGGAAAAATAATTTCCAATAGTAACAAATGCTCAGTTTTGTTTCATTCAATCCAACATTTAGTAGTATCTCCCAGCTGACTTCCTAGGCAATGAAAGAAAGCAAATGCTGTAGTGAAAAGAAACATCTGTTTCTACCAACATTTTACGTTTCATAAATCCTTTCATTTGAATAAAATGCAGTCATCATCCTCTTTATTTCCGAAGGTAGGAGAGATGAGCTCCAGATAATTATAATCAGAAACAAAGGTGACTAACAATTCCTTTTAAGTACTGGCAAGAGTGTATGACCCGCAGTTCTCTGCTTCTCAGTTCTCCTTTACAAGAGAATCGGGAGACGTTGGTTACAATAGTGGTCATATTCTTTCAAATAAAGATCTCAGATTTTGAGAAGTTGTTCTGTAGGATGCTAGCACTGAAGAATAGGTTCAAATTGTCAAGCTATTTGCAATTGGTACTGCAAATAAGTTTTAACAATAGGGAAATCAGTTTGTGTCAAAGTAACTTTGGCCATTAGTGTTCACTATTTTCTCCATCTGTCAAATAGGAATGAACAGCTGTTCAATTTAGTTTGAGCTCACAGGCCTGAGGCCTAAATTTGTAATTTTGCTGACCCTAATAGTAATTGCAGCTTGCCAATTGAGTGCTCATGAAATTACATTATACTTTTGAAAATTCATCTACTCATGGTGGTTTCTCTGTCCTTCATATCAGATGTCTATGTATTTATTAGGTAAAGTTAACAGAGAGAAAGAGAGAGATACAGGTCTTCCACCCACTGGTTCACTCCCCAAGTGGCTGCAACAGCCAGAGTTTAACTGATCCAAAGCTGGGAGCCAGAAGCTTCTTCTGAGTCTCTAACATGGGTATGGGGCCCCAGAACTTTGACCACACTCTGCTGTTTTCCAAGACACATTAGCAAGGAGCTGGAGAGCACTGGGGTTTCAAATCAGTGCCCATATGGGATCAAGGAATGGCAGATGTGGCTTTACCTGCTATGCCACAGGGCTGGCGTTGTTATCAGTTTTGATTTAGACCATAAGCCCAACTTTGGAAGCTCCTTTTCATGGTCGCTTGTGCTAAATTATGCATCAATGTTGTTTTTGAAAAAAAAAAATATTTGCCTGTAAGAGACAAAGTGAAGCTGCCTAAAGCAAAGGAAGACACATTGTTCTCTTGAGACTATCTATGTAAGGTCTACATTCTGTATGCCTGGCCTTTTATACAAAAAACTGAGAAGCATCTCAGAGAACTGAAGAGGGAAAAGCCTATACCATCAGTCTCGAGCTAGCCATTTACCATCTTCTCTTGGGTCCTGTTTTAACTTGGGCATGTAGAACTTTCTTTCCCCACACAGGAACCATACATGAAGACAATGCATCTAAACAGAGAAAAAATGATGAGAATAAAAACCAAAAAAAGGGAGGCATATATATATATGCATATATATATATACTATTTCTTAATCATAAAAATAGTGAAATTCTGTGTTTTGCAAAAAAAAAAAAAATGGATGCAACTACAGACCATTATGCTTAGTGAAATAAGTCAGTTTCCTAAAGACAAGTATCATGGGTTTTTGTTAATTTTGTAGTTAATACATAAGAATATGAAAACTGTATGTGAGTACTGTCATTTTGAAATTTGTCTATTGTTTGTAGCCCTTAGCTATACTTTTATGAAATGGTGTTCTTTCTACCTGTTGAATTATTTGTTTAATAAAGGATTAATATTGTGACTGTATAGTAAATTAAAATTATGTTATTGTAAAAACTTAAAAAAGTAGGGGAGGAAGATAGAGGGAAAATGGTACTTATGAAGTATCGTATAGGTTTAAAATTATGAATGTGAAATGCATGAAATCTGTTTTCTTAATATAAATAAAATTTATTTACAAAGAAAAAAGAGGATTTTGAGTCTAGTGCTGATGGTGAAGTCATGAATATGAATAGTGTAACTGAGCTCCAGGAATAAGACCTTCAGAGGCTGAGATTATTCATCTTGGATAACATTAGTCATGATAATTACAGTGATTGTTAATAATCAATTGATTTTTACTAATGGTTGGACAGTTAATAAAACACATACATATATTTGTACTTGTAAAATATTGATTTTAAAAGAGAAAAATGTTACCTTAAAGGAAATAACTTGGACTCCCAAACATTTTGTTCTAGTATAGACATTTCCCTGGTGAAAGACAAAATTGAACATGATGGAGTTAAATAAACATGGAAGACATTATTTAAATCTATTGAAATAGACTATTTGTGCTTGTTATTGTGGATTGAAATTATACGCCCACCAAGGTTGGAAGGTAGGGGCTCTATCTTTCCTGATACTAATATTTAAAGGTGTGATCTTCAAGCCTTTGAAAAAAGACATTTTTGAGTTGTCAAACTAGTAAGAGGCTGGGAGAATATTTATATAACAAAGCGATAGAAAGCATTCACAGTGAGTTAAGATCATGTTCTATGAATGGGGAATTTGAAACCAGCAAGAAGCCTGTTTAACCTTAGTGGGTCGAGGTGAACATCAAGGCCTAGTTAATCACCTGTGGACTCTATTGGTTACTGGGTTCTCTCACTGGATGCCTAAAAAGCATCTAAACCTTGACATGCCCAGAACAGATCTGCAGACTGTCTTTCACAAAACCATACCTCCTGTAGTCTCATGTCGTCATGAATGATGAAACTTAACCAAGTTTTAAAGGTGTGTGTGTGTGTGTGTGTGTGATCTTGACTTTTAAAATAGGTAGAATCTGGTTATTTTCACTACTTGCACCACTGGAGCTCCTCAATCTTATTTTCTGTAAGATTTATTTTATTTTTATTGGAAAGTCAGATATAGAGGAGAGAGAGGAAGATCTTCCTTTGCTGATTCACTCCCTAAGCAGCCACAGTGGTCGGTGCTGAGCCAATCCAAAGCCAGGAGTCAGGAGCCAGGAGCTTCCTCCAGGTCTCCCACAGGTGCAGGGTCCCAAGGCTTTGGGCTGTCCTTGACTGCTTTTCCAGGCCACAAACAGGGAGCTAGATGGGAAGAGGGGCCAACAGGAATAGAACTGTCACCCATATGGGATCCTGGTGCGTGCAAGGTGAGGACTTTAGCCGTTAGGCTACTGCACCAGGCCCTGGTTGCAACCTTCTAATGGCTTCCATCTAACTCTGGATAAAATCTAAATTTCTTAACTTTTTTTGAAAAGGTTTCTTTGTCTATTTTGGAAGTCAGACCTAGAGAGAGAGAGAGATCCTTCTTCCATCTGTTGGTTCCTGAAGGCAGGAGCATTATCTGTGCTCCTGTGTAGCTGTGGATCATCCATTGCTGCTTTTCCTAGGCTACTGGATTGGAGCTAGATCAGAAATGGAACAGTCAGCATGTGAACCAGCTCCCACATGGGATGGTATTATAGGAGACAGCTTTACATGCTATGCCATAACACCTAAAATTGTTATGATGGCCTCCAGTTGATGAGCTAATATTTAATCAGTGCTGTTTTTGAAGAACCACAGTTTGGTTTTAACAAATCTAGCTCCGGTGTAGTTTCTTTATTTTGTTACTAATTTTTCAGAGTTCTGTTGGGCATATGTGTAAATATTTTTATTAATGTATTTAAATTGAATCATGAAAAAAGCATCAAATACTTTAAAATGATGATGTTTTTTTTTTAATAACAAATGTACCATTATCAGTAATTTAGGAATAACCTTATCCCTTCCCTTGGAATTTGGTATCTCATTTCTACTGTTGCTTCTTCAGCATTTTTAGTTACATCTTTAGTCATCATCTTCACCATTGTAAAGTTTGCTTCCTTCATCAGTGCTTCCTGATGTACTTCTGTCCTGCACCCCTATGGACCCCCCTTTTTCTGATTCTCCGCCATGGTTTATTGATACTTTCCTGTCTGTGACAGCTCCTTTCCTTTGCATTCAGTATCTGCTTTTCCCCTATTTTAGATGTTTATTTTCTTTGGTGCAAAAGCTGATTTTTCTTTATGTTAGTTTTCTTCAGCATAAAATCACCTACACAATAAGCCCTTAACAAATGCTGTTTTTGAATGGTTTTAGCGTGGGAGAGAGACTTGCCCTGACTTAATACTGAAGGACTTGGTTCAGGTTGTTGAAACTTGTTTGAGAAGAAAGCATGGTTGCCATGCCGACTTGCAGCATCCATCCTAATGAACCTAGCTAGAGGACTGGCACAGACTCAGGCATGCTCAGAAGTGCAAGGTAGACTTCTATACTAATTGTCCAGAAAATACAGTAACTCTCATTGTTCTTGTTTTACATGACTATAACTGAAGAGTAGATGTCTCAACTTGGTAAGACATGTGAATAAAAACACGCTACTTTTCTGTAAATATCACTAGTGAACTGACTGTTTCAGATGTCAGATCGAGCTAAACTGCACTTCTATTTATCCACAATCTTTCTGTTTCCTTCAGCAGTTTATCAGTGAAAAATTGTACCTGGACTTGATTTTTCAAGGCAAGTTCTCTATGGGCCCTTTTTTGAGAGTCTGAGCTCTTCCTTGCTGTGAAGGCAACCAACTCTAAATCCTATGGTTAGTTCTCTTGAACATTTAGGGCTTAGATAATGACAAGTATTTTTCTTATGAGCTCCACTTAGGCTTTATCTTATCATTCACAAGTGGAAAATGGGTGATTGTCTAAGAATGATTGGTCAGTGGGCAGAGTTGGGGATGGGGCTGCGGGGGTGGGGTGGGATTCCCAGGTGAAATGGCTGATTGGTGGACAGCTGGACTGGCGAGAATTTTGTGAGCTGTGAGGAAGAGGAAATGGCGCTGGGTCCAGGGCGGGATATTCGAATAACTCCTTACAGTATCACTAGAATTTAATCCTTGTTTTTTTCAATTGCATTTGTTTTTCTTGTTTTAAATCAGTTTTAGAAGTACAAAGTAATCTTTCTAAAATACATCATGTCTTATATGAAAATCATTGTGGTGAGGCTGACATAATAGGATATCATGGGCTAGTGACTTCAGCACAGAAACGTGTTTTCTTGCAGTTGGAAGGCTGGATGTCAGATCAAGGTGTTGGCAGATTTTGTTTCTCGATTTTGTTTCTCCTTAATCTGTGAGCAGGGTGGTGCAGAAAATGGGGCACCAAATGTTATGACAATGGCACAGAAAACAAATGTTGGAAAAGAGGCACAGAAAGCAAAAAGGAACAAACTCACAGCCAAATTGAGCCTATTAGAGATTAATAAATTTGAACAGGGTGTCCATATATCCACAAGTAAATGGAGTGACCACATGGCAGAATTCCCGTCCTTCAGCAGACTGGGCTTTTTGTAGTTCAAGGTCTTGGGATATCTGCAGGAGTGGGTGGATCAGGCCAGCTTTTAGAGGGCATTTCAACCTTGCTAGGTGCTGCTCCCCAGGGCAGGGTAGTTGGAAGGAAATGCAGAGTGAGGTGGAGACAGGTTAGACTGGTCTTTGAAAGGCAGTGTTAGTGTCCCCAGTGGGAGATTTTCTGCTTCTCCTGAGAGGATAAGGGGTAAACTCCAGTTCTTGCCCCCTTCAGCTTCTTTCAATTTCAGATGGCGGCCTTTCTGTGGCCTCCTATGCCCCTTTCGCCACCCTCATCACTCTGTCTCTCTTTTTATATAAGGGCAAATGTCGTGTTGTATGAGGACACACCCTCGTATTCCAGTTAACTCAGATTTCCTCTTTAAGACCCTGTCCCAAAAACATTTGTACTAGGAAGCATGGGCAGTTAAGACAAGGCATTTTTTTTTCTAAGTGGTGAAAAATGGAAACAGAATTAAAGATCTTTTTTTCATTTTTGGATTCCACATTTTTAATATTAAGTATTTGAAGGACAGAACTACAGAGAGGGAGAGGGAGGAAGGGAAGGTAGGAAGGAAGGAGAGAGAGAGTGCATGCTTTTATTCGCTGGTTCATTCTCCAGATGCCTGAAAGGGTTGGGGCGGGCCAGGCCAAAGTCAGGGATTTGATACTCCATCTGGATCTCTCTCCTGGGTGGAAGGGGACTAAGTACTTGGGGCATGACCTGCTACTTTCCCAGACATATTTGAAGGGAGTTGGATTGGAAGTGAAACAAACAGGACTTGAACTGGTACTTGTATAGGATGACAGTGTCACAGTAGGCAGTTTAACCTGCTACACCATTATGCTTATTCTGGTATGAACATTTTTGAAGCTCATGCATATATATGTTTTTCATTTTCCGTAAGATTTTTGTCATAGTTGTCAACATCTCATATTTGAGTGTTGAGAAACAAGATTAACACATAACACTATGGTGGTTAGAAATACCATATTACCTTGTATATAAGAGATGATCTATATAAAGCTTTTAGAACAGTTCCCAGAAAATGATCATGATTCAATCATTTGAGCCCAGCATGATAGTTTAGTGGCTAAATTTTTGCTTGCTCATTTTGGGATCCCTTATGGGCACTGGCTTGTGCCTGGCTGCTTCACTTCCCAAACAGCTCCCTGCCTGTGACCTGGGAAAGCAGTCAAGGACAGCCCAAAGCCTTGGGACCCTGCATCCATTTGGGAGATCCAGAAGAAGCTCCTGGCTCCTGGCTTTGGGTTGGTTCAGCTCTGGCTGTTGCACCACCTGGTGAGTGAACCAGCGTCCAGTCATTTGGAAATTTGAAAGGACAAGGGCACGTATGTTCCTAGGCTTTATTCCTTGAATTCTCCTAAGGAAAAAATAAAGAAGGCCTGTGTTTTAGATTCTTTAGCATGGGTTACATTTCTCTGAGAACTCATGTGATGCCGACTCTAAGAGAAGAAGAAAAGAGGAAGGCAACAGGAAGTTTCGAAAGCCCTAATGAAAGGCTGTTTATGCTCTTCATGACTTCTTAGGTAGATAAGAGTGGGTATTGGGACTAAATATAGACGATGGTCCTTTCCCTAAGTAGTTAGGGTTTAGTGCTGGGACACTGGATTCAAGTAGAGAGTTAGGAAGGGAGGTATTAGGGTCGGATAAGAAGCTTCAAGAAGTTTTAAGTTTGACTTGATTCTGTACCCAATGGCTTGCTACAGGCATCCCCGCACTCCTTGTTAAAATGAAGAGGATTCTTTTTTTCTTTTCTCTTTGCTTGGATATTACTGTGAAGATTCTTTTGATGTTTCTATGCACTTGCTTTTCAGTGTTACAGACACTGTGAATATTTCATAAGATAGCCACAGATATTAATAGTATTTGGGATGCTTACATAATATGACATTTTAGCCAAAAAAAAAAAAGTATTATTTTCTGGGAAGCACTATTGTCTGCAGATTTTCCTGGTTTTTTTTAAATGGCTGTGGAAAATAGAGCAAAGTGAATGGCAGCCAACAGAAGCAGTCTTACCAGAGGAGCACTGAGCCTTGTGCACTTACCTGCTGTTCCTCTACAGCATAGGGCTTTGAAGGTGGAAATGTTAAGAACCAAAGGTGCGAAGGAAAGATGATAGTTACTAAGGGTGAGAATCCAACCCATGACTTTAGTGGGCATTAAAAATAGTCTGGTCCTTGTTTAAATGTAGATTCCAATCCTTCTCCTTAGGACAATCTGAGTGACATCCCCCAGACTGCACTAAAAACCTGGATTTTAATTAATTGCTTGAGGTGACTCTTATGTGAGTGATCCAGAACATACTCCTTGTAGCATGGAGTGCAGAGAATGTCACAGAATCAGAAATCATAGACTTTCAGGTAGAAGGTACCTTGTAAGACATCTCACTGGCCCATCAATTTCTCCTTTTTTTAAGAGTCTCTCAGAGCATATCAATTGGAAAGCAGCTCTGTTTTCTAAATCCCCTTCTTACGTGGAAATGTATTTTTTTCTCTGTACCTTTCGGTCACTGTCCTTCCGCTTTCTGAAGTTTGTGTCTAAAGGTCAGGTCATGTTTCATGTAATAGAGGGTAAGCTTTCAGATCCCTTTGACATTTCTGTTGTCCTTGCAGAATGTGCTCAGTCGCCCAGTAGCTGATGTTTTCCCCATAATATCAATTTTCAAAGCATGAGAGATAGGTTAGCACATCTTTCTCCTCACCACCCTAGCTTTGTGTGTCTGTTTGAGACGCAGGATACTTTCCAAATGCTGATTACTCAATGTTTTGTTAATTTGGCTACTATGCTCATATTAATTCAATTACTCCTGCGTTATCCCCATTAAGCTATTTTCTCTCCTATAAGGTCTGTTTTTTTTTTTTTTTGAGATTTAAAGTTATACAGACACATATACACACGAGAGAGAGAGAGAGAGAGAGAGAGAGAGAGAGAGAGAGAGAGAGACTGACTCTTCTATTTGTGGGTTTACTCCCCAGATGGCCACAAAGACCAGGACTTTCCCAGGCCAAAGTTAGGAGCTTCTTCCAGGTTTCTCAAGTCAAGGCAGGGACACAACCACTTGGGCCATCTTCTGCTGCTTTTCCTAAGGCATTAGCATGGAGATGGTTGGAAGTGGATGTTGTGAGTTAAGGAGTTGATTAGCGCTCATTAGCCTGGGCAGGAACAGGGACTGGGCTTGTGGCTAAAAACACCTAGACTAATTAGACTCATCTGTACCCAATATCTACTAAATTAGGACATGGGGAGAAAAGTATTTAAGGAGAGGTGAAGGGGCAATAAGAAGAGACTTCACAGAGACTGTTACCATCACCGGGTTTTTGTCGGTGCTTCTCTGTGTCCGCATTCCTGGTTCTGCTGGCTGGAGCAAGTGGCGCCTAACGTGGGACACAGCATCTGGGACAATCTGAGGGACCCCAGAAATCCAGAGGTAAGCTTAAAATTTTTTTGCAGGGGCATAAGTAACTTCATCCTCAGACCCTCTCCCTGTCCTAGGGCATGAGGGATGATCTGAGAGACCCCTGGAACTCTGGAGGGGCATAAATGATTTCATCCCCAGACCTTCTCCCCATCCTGGGGCACGAAGGACAATCTGAGGGACCCTGGAAATCTGGAGGCAAGTTTAAAAAATTTGCAGGGGCATAAGTAAAATTTATCATGGAGCAAGAACTCTGTGAAGTGCAGATGATTAAGGGAATCCGAGATCTGCTCCAGTCACAAGGCACTGACATTAAGCTTAAGGCCTCGCAGAAGTTTGTTGAAACTGTCTACGACATATCCCCATGGTTTGCTCACCTTGTAGCCACATTTTACCACTGGTGCTTGGTAAAAAATGCTTTGCCATCCTCTCAAGCGGTGGTGCAACCCTTCCTTAAAAAATTATCCATAAGAAGGGCTGGGAACCCCAAACCAGGGTAAGAATGAAAGGGCCACAAACCTGGGTAAGAAGACAGAGGGGACCCCAAACCAGGGTAATAAAGAAGGAACCCCAGATCAGACTAAGTCTGGAGAAACTGCACAAAGATGATTCATGCTCCCCTTCTGAGGAGGATGAAAGGGAAGAGCATAGAAGTAAGTCTGCCGTGGGTCCTCCACCTGTAGAGTATGTGCCCAGAGTGTGCCGAGCAAAAATCTCTTTTGGACAGGCATGGAGACCTCTGCACCACCTGAGCCATCAGCGCCATTAAATCTGGGCGCAGCTGTGAAAGATTTACAAAAGCAACTACGGCATCTCTCCCTTCATTTGAGACCAGATTAGCTACAGCCTCGGATAAAATACAACTTATTTCTCTGTTTAATTATTTGGAATTTCAACTTTTTCAGAATTGTATTAAATAACCCCCCCAAAATTTCTATACCCTGGAGGTTTTTAGCCATCTTAAAAAAGACATCAAGAATTCAAAAATTTCAAATTCTAAGGTTTCCCTTGGTATTCTTACAAGGCCTCAAGAATGCCATCAGATTCATCTCCTGCTTTGTGGAGACAGTTAATGAGACTGAATGAATCATATTAAGATTGTTTGCAAATGAGTGTGACACACATCCCAGAGTTTGTGACACTAAAGTATGTGCATGTTACTGTCGACACTTGCTCTGGATTTATTCTAGCTATTCCTTATACAGGGGAACAAGTCAGGCACGCTCTAGCCCCTTGCTATGCATATTTTTTCATATTGGGAACTCCTAAAGTTATTTAAAATTGATAATGGCCCCTGTTATACCAGCAGTAAGTATTGTGATTTTGTTGCCTCCCACCATATACAACTAATTACAGGCATTCCTTATAATCCTCAAGGACAAGGTATTGTGGAACATGGCAACCATACTAAAACAAAAAAGGGGAGTATAGCACTCCCTGAGATCATTTGAACCTTGTATTTTTTATCTTAAATTTTCTAACTTTGGATGCTAAAGGATGGTCTGCTGCAGATCATCACTGGAATCCATTTCAGAAGCAGAAGGGTTGCGTGATATGGAAGGATCGCTTGACTCATCAGTGGCAACACCCAGATCCCATCCTCATATGGTGGAGAGGATCGGTTTGTGTTTCCCCAGAAATGAAAATGGCCCACGGTGGATTCCTGAGAGGCTTGCCCAGCAAGCTACTGCTGCTGAGTCTTGTGAAAGCTCGGGTACTGGCCATGGTAATAGCATTTGAGTTGGAAGATTGATGGGACAAGCAAGTATATTGGGCCTTTATATATTATATAAGCATATTAATATATTGTTAAGCACCCCTCTTTTTTCTTTCTCCTATGAGCACCGAAGTCCTGATATTTCCTGCCTTTTCTATGTGGCAGCTTTTTGGGGAATGGGTATTCACTGCCTGCTACCCCTCCCATTTTTACTTATTAAGGGAGGCAATTATTACTATGGAAATTATTAGTTCAATCATTCCTCTGGATTTGAGGACTCTTTCACATGGGTGAACCTTAGCTCCTTGAATTTTAAACCCATGTCTGCCTGTGTTATCCCCCTGTTTTTCTCTCACATACAGACAACATCTCTAAAATGAATTGCACTGGGGTCAGCTGCATGCTAACAGCATGTTGGAATGGCAATGGCAATACTGGTGTTAGGCAGGATTCCAGGCAACTGCATGTGCCTGTTGGGGCTAATGGAGAGGCCTCTGTTGGCCTGATAAGGCATAAAAGATACTTTGGCATAACATCGACCATTGTAGCCAGCATTGCCCTGGTGTCAGCAGCTACCACCACAACAGCAGTGACCTTAGGACACCCTACAGTGACTGCTGAGACCACAAACAAGCTTGCAGAACTGACTGCCTGAGCTATGGAACAACAGAACTGTATAGATGAACACGTGTGGGTGGGCATGCTTATGTTGTAACAGCAGATTGATTTGTTGGCAGAGGAGCAGCAGATGCTGTGGGATATGGTCAGGGCCTCTTGTTCCCCATTACTTGTCTTTATGTAATACCTGTGCAAGTACAAAATGTTTCCCAAGCCTGGGAACTGCTGTCTGCTCATTGCTACCAAGCTAAAAGATACTTCTAGCCATGGAACAGGGTTACCAGCCTCCCCAAGTATGGTTTGTGCAGCTGCAGCAGACAACGTGTTGAATGGCAGCCAGTGACAGGTAAAATGGACTGGGCACTGACCAACCTAAGACAGGGGCTCTGTCATGCTACAGAGATTCCCGATGATGGGTCAAGCTAATGATCTGAGAGTCCATAATCTAAGACAGGCACATTCAAGTCTGCTTTAAAACAAAAAAGGGGGACCTGTTGCAGGTTAAGGAGTTGATTAGTGCTCGTTAACCTGGGCAGGAACAGAAACTGGGCTTGTGGCTAAAAACACCTAGACTAATTGGACTCATCTGTTTCCAATATCTGCTAAATTAGGATGTGGGGGGAAGAGTATATAAGGCGAGGTGAAGGGGCAATAAGAAGAGACTTTGCAGAGACTTCTATCATCACTGGTCTGTCCGTGCTTCATCTCCAGGCCCTCTCTGCGTCCACGTTCCTGGTTCTGCTGGCTGGAGCATGTGGAGCTGTCACTACACAAGCCAGCAACCATCCAATATGCCGGCATCTTAGTGCCATAATAGCAACCCCCAGAACTCTCTAGATCGCACTGAGAAGTGCAGTTGCACGCTGTCTTTTTCCAACTTCTGTTTCCCACATTTTCTGTAAGATCTCTTTTCCAGATGTTGGCCAGACTACCCTTACCTCTTTGGCTACAGCGTGCCAGGCTTTGTGTTTTCTGTAATTGATATGCTGTCAGTTAAGGTCCCCCTGTGGGTATCATCTTTTTGATTGTTCCCTTACCCTGATTGTTAATTTTGGAGAAGGGTTAGCAAGGACATGGAACATCTTTATTTGTATTACTTCTGTTTTAAAAAATGCTTTTTTATCTGCTGCTCTCCTGGTGAATTGGCTCCCCTATTTCCTGGGAACTTCTTGAGTTGCTGAGATTCCTCATAAGAGGGATGAAGTATAATAATCAGCATCAGAATGATGGATAGGATATGGATGGAAGAGAGAAGATGTGTGATCTTTTTTTGTAAGATTTATTTGTTTATTTGAGAGCAAAGTTACAAGAGGCACAGAGGGAGAAAACTGAACCAGGCTGAAGGCAGGAGTTTCATTCAGGTTTCTTATATGGCTGACATGGGCCAGAATATCTTTTGCATCTTTTGCTTTCACTCAGCTGCATGAACAATGAGCTGGATTGGAAAGAGAGCAGATGAGCCACAAACCAGAATCTAAAGAGGCAGCTTTAGCACAGTGTACTCCACAGTGCTGACCCTGAGCAGTCATTCCTGATGAAGGATATAACAGGAGGGAAATCGACAGGATCAGTGGAATTGTACATCGGGAAGTATATGCATATGTGTGTACATATGCAGAGGCATTAGCAGGGGCGTTCACAAACCAAAGATCTCAGCCTTGAATATTGAGTGCACCTTTGGGAACTAAAGGCAAAATTAAAGAACTACTGTGGAGACTGGGAACTGTGGCTGACAAAAATGATGTGAAAATTTATGCCAAGGCAATTGGGAGTCAATATGCTAATGCTCAACTTTCCTAGCCCATCTTATCTGGAGTCCTGAAATTGAGCTCATGGCATCACTACAAATGGTTTAGAAAAGGAATCCAAGTCGTCACTGGTTTGGCCTGATTCAGTTAATTAGCTTGGTATTATTGTCTATCAGAGGAGCAACAGGGATTAATTTCTCTGTAGAGTTCCTGAGGTTTCACATTGGCAAGAGACCAAACATGTTTGATTTTTCACCTGAATTGAGCATTCTATTGGGAAGTTAAGCATACTGAGGAAAAGGACTGGAGATATGGACATTTATATTAACTGAGTGTAGAAAATCCTTATAAGCATCACTGTGTGGTTGGCAATAATGGCAAGATTAAACAGGGAGTAGGCATTGTTCTGACTGACCAGCAGAATAAATTCCTATGACTTTCAAGTAAGTGAGTACGTGTGTATGTCTTAAAATTTTAATATATGAACATATTGCTTAAGATGGTAGATTTGCTTCTAGAAAGTGATACATTTTCATAGATGGACATTGCAATTTAGTATTATTTAAAACGTTAATGAACATGAATGGTATTAGATGAGCCAGTAGTCACACCAGTCAAATACAAAAAGAAAAGCAAACTTTCAGGAATCTCATTAATTCAGTGCAGTTTCCAGATCAAGACAAGTGATAGATCCAGTGAATTCTGTGCTCATTTAATCTCATATGTTACCTAATGTTAAGTGTTAATCACAACATTTAGAAAGGAAATGGATGAACCTATACGCATATGTATTAGGAAGATAAGCACAGAATAGAGAAGAAACAAATTGAATTTATTAGCGATTAATAATTTCGAAGAAGGTGCCCATGTATCCACAAGTAAATGGAGTGACCACATGGCAGAATTCCCGTCCTTCAGCAGACTGGGCTTTTTGTAGTTCAAGGTTTTGGGATATCTGCAGGAGTGGGTGGATCAGGCCAGCTTTTGGAGGGTGTTTCAACCTTGCTAGGTGCTGCTCCCCAGGGCAAGGTAGTTGGAAGGAAATGCAGAGTGAGGTGGAGACAGGTTAGACTGGTCTTTGAAAGGCAGTTTTAGTGTCCCCAGTGGGAGATTTTCTGCTTCTCCTGAGAGGATAAGGGGTAAACTCCAATTCTTGCCCCCTTCGATATGTAAGAGTTATTATATTTTAAGAAATATCTGAAAATTTACATGCAAGGTATTTATTCTCAGAGACTTTAAATGGGAAGGCTAATTAATGTATTGAAATGACTAGCAAATAAAAAGGAAGTTCAGTTTTATGTTTCTTGTAGCTATATCTAAGGCTAATGAGTAATACAAAGTTTGCTTTTAGCTCAGTGTAGAAACAATTTTCTCAAAATTGAAGCTTTCTAACAATAGATAGCCTTAATACAATGGCTAGATGATTATATACTTATGATATTGCAAAGTATGTATAAATTTGATGTGAGGTAGAATTACAAACCTTTCATTGTTATTTAATAATATTCATGACTGACACAGTCACTTGAATTGTTCAATGTGATAAACTTTGTGAGGGCAAATTATACCTAATTAAAGTTGAATTTAAATTTAATATTGTTCTTGTGACATAATCATAGAGATACATTTCTGAAATATAGTAATCAGTGTTATTAGAGATAAGTGCTCAGCAATGCTATTATGAAGACACAATTTACATTTCAAGATCAGACCCATGCAAAAGGTTTTAATCTATTCATTCGTACAACTCATCTCTGTTTTTTCTGAGTTCCAAACACACGAAAGTTGAAGATTTAACAAAAACCTTAAGTCTTAAAAAGTTATACTGGATTTTTTTTTAAGTACAGTTAATCACAGGAAATACAAGGCAATTTTCTTTGGCTGAGCAAGAGCCAGATAAAATCTTGTCCCTATTTTCCCAGCACTTCTCCATATCAGTTCATAACAAGTGAACCCTGGACTGTGTGGAGAACCAGGAGAAAAGCAGGCATTTGTCCTGCAGCTGGCTTCTTAGACTGTTTCCAACAGGAGAGTGGTTACATAGGTGGGCAGCCAGAATGCCCAACCCCAAATCCCATCCTTCTTTCTTTAACTATTAGTGTTTCTTTTAGTAAACAATATTGTGTCCATCTTTTCCCCATTGAATTGGAAAAAAAAAAAAAGTGAGACCATCTAAGCCTGCTGAAATCTTGGCCACACTTTCAAGTAGGTGGCATAAGAATTTTCCACTCATTTCCTGACTGGTTAAGAGACCACCAATGGGGAATCTTTTACTTGTAGGTTCCTGCCCAACAAGGAGGCATCAGGGAAGGCTTAAAATCTCAGACCCTTGCTCAAACCTTTGGGGTGTCTCCCTCTCTCCCTTCGATAGGCACCTTACCTCCTGGCTGTCTCCCAGGAAGTGCTCTCCCTTCTTTCCACATTCACCTGGTCACTTTACAAATAAAACTTCTCTGCAACCAATTCGCAGCTTTTTCTTTCTACTTTCAGGCAGAAAAAGAACCAACAGAGCTTCTCTAGTAACATGAAGGAAGAAAAAGCTGCCTAAATATACATGTCATAGTTGAGATTATCTTTAGTCATCTACCTGATCAGTCATGGATCAAACAGTCAGTTCTTCCTGGAGCTGATTGATGGGGAAGCTGAGGCTTTTAGGCCACGTAACTCTCAGTGTCCATCCCACAACCACTGGCTATTTTCATGTAGTCCACTTGGGCTCCAGGGGAGAAAGCAGAGGCTGTTAATGTCTTTAAGGCTCAGTGCGGAACCAGAACGGTATTGTTGTCCCATGTTCTCTTGACTAAAGCTTTCACAAGCCAGCCCAGTCTGAAGGGGCAAATGCATCTGCCTTTGATGAGAATCGATGCCAAACTGTCCTGTAAGGAGTGTGGTGTAGACAGGGCCAAGGTGTGTCAGTATTGTCCTCGGAGCCACATAGAATGCACTGTGAGTGAATTAGCTATAGATTGATAGATGAAGTGACAAAGATTAACCATAAATATAGGAAAATTAATATAACTAGAAGAATCATTTTGTTTCCTTATTTAAAAGGTAGAGAGAGGGAGGAACAGAGAGAGAGAGACTTTTATTTCTTAAATGCCTATAGCAGCCAGGATGGGGCCAAACAGAAGCCAGGAGACAGAAATTGCATCCAGCCTTTCTATAGGAGCAGCAGGGACCCGTGTCCTTGGGCATCATTGGCTGCCTTCCAGGGTGTGCAAGAAGCTGGATTCAAAGTTGAAGCAGGATTCTAGCCTAGGCAGTCCAGCATAGGATGCTGGGATCCCAAGTGATAACTTCCTGTGTGTCATAGTGCTTGCATTTTTGGAAAAGTGACCTCAAACCAATAAGGACAAATGATGTTGTGCATTAATTGGGTCAGTCTCATTCTGACATGATTCAAAATTGCATGGTAATAATTCTATGTAAGATCTCAATTTCTAAATGTTCAGAATCTGAAAAATTTGGTCGAAGTCAATTAAAATCTAGACAAACATAGCAAACAATGTAAAAGAATAAAGAGATGTGATTTTGTTTTGTGTACCTTGTCTGTTAAGGCCTTGGATGTTTTAACTAAATATATTGACTAAATACAGACAATTTCAGAGATAAGAGTAAATAGTACATTAGTTTGACTTCCTTAATGTTGTCTTCTCCCTGAGAACAAGGACTATACTTTTCTTAATTTTGTTTTCACGATTGCAATTCAGCTCTCCGTTCTTTAAATTGAACTATATTCACAGAAAAATCTGGATCTGAACTCATAAATTTGGTGCCACTCAACAAAAGCTTCTTCGTAAATTTAGTGTTTTTATTAGCATTACTAAAAGAAATAGTTGTATTTGGAGTCCTCTGGAATGGTTGTTGAAGGCCTAGGCTCAATAAGAAAGTTGGTAATGAAGAATTAGATTTTTTGTTGTTGTTAAAAAAAAATAAGTAGTATAGGTTGTTTTCTTTTTAAGAAAATTTTTACTTATTTGGAAGCCAGGGAGGGGACACACTCACACATGGTGGGGCAGGCATGGGGGAGAGAGAGTGCTCTTCCATCCATTGGTTCACTCCCCGAAAGACTGCAGTACCGGGGCTGCACAGTGATACTTGAACGAAGCAGCATGTGATTAAGGACAGGAGTCAGACACAAAAATAAAAGGATGGGGGCTAGAGTGGGGTCAGGGCAGAGGATTCCTTCGTACTTAGCAGAGAGAAATGCAGACTGAGCCTCACACAACTGTTTTTATTCTCAGCAAAAGCACTGTCTGTGTTAACGCTGACATGTCTTCAGGGTCATCAGATCACTGTAGGAACAGGAGGGAGATAGGACTCAAACTCTTTGGACCTGCTGTTTCTGCCTCCCAACTGCCTGACTTGATCCGCTACAAGCTTTTTCATACAGAATGGTCTTGGACTTCGCTTTGCTAACTGTAGGCTTTGTCATGTGGCATCACCTGGGGAAGCTTTAGTTCTAAGACTGACAGTTCAAATGCTTCTCAAGCTGTATAAAACTTTTTCTGGTACCTTAGGCACTGCAACAGCCATGGCAGGGACAAGCTGAAAGCCAGGACTCCATCCTGGTCTCCCACGTAGGTAGCCAGGACTCAAGTGCTTGGAGCATCACCTGCTGCCTTCGAGGTGCATCAGCTGAACTAGGTGCTTGAATATGGTGCATAGGTATCCCAGACAGCAGCTGCCTATTTCACAGCACCACCCCCAGGCTGCTTAACATACTCTCAAATTACTATCCTATTAAAGCAGGTTTATTTAATAATTTTTCTCACATTTTAATTTTCCTTTGGGAAGAAAACAGAAAAGTCTATTCTAAGATGATATTTTTGTAACCCCAACACCGTTACATGTATATTGATTAAGCTTATCTCTCATCTACTATTTAATTTCCTAAACCTAAATGATCTCAAAATATCCCTATAATATTATCTAAGGAAATGGAATAATAGAAGAAACATGATTTGCCAGTTCAGAAATGTACTAGATATGTACTGCTATTCAAATTACTAGCCTTTGCACTTTTCCTGTTTTTAGTAATTTTTTAATGAAACGAAACATACTTACATGTGCTTATTCTCGCAGTTAATGAAGTGTTTACAGCAACTAACCAAATGTCACAGTGTTTCCTATTATTATCTTTTTATCATCTTTCTGTAGCATATCCTGAAAAATATTCATGAAACTCTATAATTCTATCCATATTCAAAGCAAAAAATCAATCTGAGAAAAATCACAAAGGAAATTTAAGCTGCTGGTGAATGTTATCTTTTCCTATTCTTTTTAATATGATGAAGTAATATGTATGTAATTTACCTAATAAGCTCTCTCTTCCAGGCGTTTTGTATCATATACACTTAGGCATGTATTTGTTATAGCTTTGACCTCTTACTTTCCTACTTAGTTTTCATCAAATCCCTCATAAGTACTATCACTTTAATTTTCTAAGGATTTTTCAAATTCATGCACTTCCCTTCATCAGTTTCATGAACACTAAAAATAACCTGAATCATTTCAACACAATCAAGTTGATCTTGAGTTTGTTTACTTATTGCTTGTGTTTTTAGAGACATATTTGTTTATTTGAAAGGCAGATGATGGAGAAGGCATGTTCTTCTCTCTGCTGGTTTACTTCCCAATTGCCTGCAACACCTGACATGGGCCAATCTAACCACAGGAATCTGGAACTCCATCTGAATTTCCCACGTGTGTGGCAAGGTCTCTCCTGCTCTCCCAGGAATTTTAGCAGAAAGCTGGATGAGAGGTGGAGCATCTGGGTATCAGGCCTGCACACTGCCATGGGGTGTGGGTGCTCCAAACAGTGACTTTATGTGCTGCACTCCAGTACCCACTATTTCTTGAATTTGTTTTCTCCTGTCATCTGCAAACATTTCTTAAAAATCGGATGATGTTTCTCATCTTGCTGCCTTAAGTCCCTTTGGTGTCATCCCATGTGGCTCTGATGAAGCTGAACCTTCTGAGTTTGGCCTTTGAGGACAGCCTGGTCCCTGTCTGTCTCATCCCATGCTGCTCTGATGAGTCTTCAAGATATTACTACATTTTATGACCGTCTGATTTATGTCACTCTCCCAGGTTTTTTTGTGAGCTGAGTAGGGACTGTTTCCACTTGTGTTTCTCTCAGTAATCCAAAGAGCAGGCATGGCACCCAGGAAGTGCACAAGATGATCCAAAATATATAAACAATGAATAGCTGCAGGAAATTCTTTACACAGAAATCCCCACATAATTTATTCATAGATGATACATTCTTAGCAGAGGAAGTGAATATTTCATTTCATACTCAGCAGGTATGAGCCAATCCATTAGGTACTGTACTGAGTAAAAACAACAAAAAAAAAAAACAGTAACAACAAAAAACAGCTCTTATTTCAAGAACTTTATTTTCTAGGTGGGTGTTTGGTTCAGATGATAAGGCGTTGCTTGGGACACTTGCATCCTGTACCAGAAGGCCTGGGTTTCAGTGTTGTCTCTGCTTCCAATATAGTTTCCTGCTAATGCACACACCACAGTCGGCAGGCAATAGTTCAATTACTTGAGTCCCTGCTGCCCATGTGGGAGGCCTGAACAGTGTCCTGGTTTTGGCCTTCCTTAGTCCACAGGTGGTGTGAACACTTGGGGAGTGAAATACCACATAGAAAATCTCTTTCTGCCTTTCAAATAAAGTGAAATAAACAATTTTTTAAAAAAAGAACGTTAGAGGCAGTACTCAAGTGATCATGGTGCCAAATAGGGTTTCATAAATACCATACAGTGGCAGCGTATCATTTAGTTTCTTCCCCCAAACCTTACTTAGGTGTCTGAGTGCATGATATAGTATCAGTGACTGGAACTTTAATTTTTAATTCAGATATCATTAATTCAGAGCTACCTCTTAACTTCAGATTTTGTCATAGTGATCTTCTGTGTAAAATATACACTGAAGAAGAAAAAGGAAAACACTGATTTGCCCATTAAAGTCTTTTGAGTAAAAGGAAAAAGTGCTTTGAGCAGACGTTCTTTAATATGGATATGATCGAGTTGAAATTAGCAACTCAACCAGAAGTGCTTTATTGCTACTGCTGCTGTTTGTTTAAGTTCCATTGAGTTAGCTTTTATAAATTATCGTGTAATATGTTCTGGACAGTTGGGTTTTGGAGGATGCTCACATTCCCCAAGGAGCTAATGAAAATTCAGCGTTTGCCTATTCCCTGTACCTCATCACAAAAATCAATGCCTAAAACACAATAGCTGCCTAGTGATGATTGGTGACTGTGGTACCTTCACAGAGCTGAAAAATATAGCTCAGAAGGCAATCTTTCCTTCTCTCCTGTGAAAACTTTAGATTCACACTTCCACTGACTTCTTGAGCCTGAGCCTTCTGTCTTTCTACCAGACAAGAATGCTCTCATCTTTCTTTTGTATAGAATGTTGACCCTTCCTAGGAGATAGGCTACAGGGTGGTTGCTTACCACGCACCTGCAGCTAGATTTCAAATCTCTGCAACTGTGCAAACTGCAAATTACAGAGCAGCTTTCTGACTTTTTAATGGTAAATTGTGTTTGCTGGTGTGAAAACGCACTAGCAGCTGTGTTTAGTACGTCAAGAAAGCTGAGAGATATGTTTTACTTATTGAAATGTGTGGAGTCAAAATATTTGTCAAAGATGAGTGGGAAGTGAGATTGGAGCAGAGGATAGAAGTTCAAAGTTCATCTCTTCAATACCTATAAAATTGAAGTGTTTTATTTGAAGTCCCAGCAAGTTTACTGAGTGTCTGAGACCAGGATGGGCTTCAGTGGCTGTGTAAGTGAACATGCAGGATTAAAAGCTCAGGTGGACTTGGAAAATTATTGCTTTCATCAGATTGAAAATGCTTCCAAGCTCAAGTACCCATCTCATTTTGTTTACACAAAAACAAACAAATTCAGTTTTAACAAAGATCTGAGAATAACACGTCAACAGCAACAATGGAACAGTACAGGGAAAATGGATGGAAATTAATAATAAAAATGTCTTCCAAAGTTCTGAGAAAATATTTTCAATGCATAAAGCCACTACTGATGTTAGTAATGATTATTGTTCAATTACAACTCATATAAGAAAGTAACTAGGGCAACTCATCACAATTAGTCTAGAAGAAGAAAGATTAAGCAAGAGCAGGATAGTGGTTTTCTAATATTTTAAAACTATATCAGTGAAAGATACTTAAAACTATATAAGTATCTCCAGGGGAATATATTGAAATAACTAATACAGTTGTATCAAACAGACACAATAAAGAATTTCTGGAGTGGATATTTTGCACAGCAGTTAGGATACTGGTTGGGATGCTCATATTCTGTGTTGGAGTGTCTGAATCCAAGTCTTGGCTTTATGTCTCAACTTACTGCTGATATAATCCTATGAGGCAGCAGCTGATAATCCAAGTGGCTAGGTCCCTACTACTCATGTGAGAGACTCAGATCGAGTTCAAGAGTTCTAACTGTGCTTTGGCCTAGCCCTGGTTATGGCAGGCATTTGGGAAGTGAAACAGCAGAAACTGAACCCCCATAATGGAAAAGCGGAATCTAGCCTCTTGTCTGTCTCTCTTAGTAGAGGGTACCCTTGCCTTTGCCTGCCCTTTATTGAAAAGAATTCACTGACTTAAGGTTGTGATCCAGTGGTCTTACAGGCTTCTAATCACCAGACTAAAGGAGTTATTTACTTCTCCATTAGATAAGAACTTGAATAGTTCTGAAGTGATTTGGGTAGGAGGATTCCAGTTCTGGGCAGAATGTAACTGATGCATTTTATCACTTCCAGACCAACTGGAACCCACCTGGCTCAGGTATTCCTTAAAGAGTGGGGCTCTCTGACTAGTCAAAGGAAGACCACAAGCTCCACTGACCAAACAGGAACTTGGACTGTGCTGATCACATACCTCACAGCTCCAGTGCCAATGTTTAAGAACTATAACCTTTGATTATGTGGGGAGTGTGAGAATGAAGCAATAGTTGCCTGGCTCCTTGCTCTGTGCTTTGCAATAAATACCTACTTTCTTCCACCACCCTGATGTCAGTGATTGGCTTTCCTTATGTCAGGCAAGCTAGCCGAGTTTGGGGATTTTACCACAATGCCTTCAACCAGTTTGGGGTATTATTCACCAACCATACATGCTCTTTCTCTGCTTGATAAATAAATACAAGATAAAAATCTAGAAACCACTCATAATTGTATTCTGTTGTTTCTAAAAAGCCTTTATTAGGTGCAAAATAGCTGTTGAATAGTTCATGCAGGTTGAGCAACTTACATAAATTTAGGGAGATCATGAAAGTCAGAGTTAGGATTAAAACTTTAAGTCAGATCTGAAAGTCATGTTGTGTGATAACAGTTCTCTTCTGACAAGCTTCCTGTAACTCCATTAGAAGGAAGTATGTTTGCCTACAGGTGGCACTGTTGAATAATTTGTTAAACGACTTAATTGTAGAATGGCACAAATGCACGTATTTCTCTTAAATTCAAAAAATCTAAAGTGTAATTTATTTGAATTCAGTTGGGCTAACGTATGGTATTCCTTAAAACCAGAAACCAAAAACTGTTCTTATTTCTGTCTTTGTTACTGCTTGATCAGCTAGTTCCATGTTTATGGGTTAAACAAATTTGTAGCACAAATGACCCACTCTTCCCTACATTAACTGGGGAAGAAATGCTACGGGTTTCCCTTGATGAAGGACATTGTTCCCTGCATGTTTCTTCTGTTTCTTTCACAGTGTTTGAGAACAGAGAGAAGCGTATCTAATCAACTGTTGTTTGGAGAAAATTAGCCTTCTCTCCTGGTTCCCTGCTTCCTCTCTGTTCAATGGAACAGGGCTCTTTTCTTGTTATGTAGAGGTGGATGGATTGCTTTCTTTTCCTTCTCAAGGAATCATTCACATTTGGGATGCTCAGTAATTAGAGCATCTAATTCTAATGTATGTAACAAACCTCCTGCTCCACCTCAGCCCAGGCTCATTATGCCTCGCAAGAGTGCTACATGTTGAATTTGCACCTCCAGTAATTAGTACAGCTACTCTGCCAGCCCTCCTTCCTGCCTTTGCCAACATTTTCTGTGTTAGCAAACAAGCATCAATCACCAACCTGATGAGCAAAATTAAGGCCTTTCTGTGCAACTCCATTTACAGACTGGGATGAAGTTCAAGATTTAAGAGCTCATCTCTGCCAGTATTGCCTCTTTGTATGACCAAAAATATAACAATAGCAACTTCACTGGTATGCCTAACTTGTCCTGAATGTGCCAAGCATGATGCTAAATGCTTGTATTACATGGATTATTTCATCCAACCTTTGTAAGAAACCTAAAAGTTAGCCTTCATGTCTGCCCATTTTGTAAATAAAAATTAAGCCGTAATGAAGATAAAAAACATGCCTTAACCAAAGAGCTGTAAAGCAGCCTGACCAGCATTGTTCACCTGTTCACCTTGGACAAAATTAAGCATAACCTTTTGGGATAACCATTCAGATTGTCTGAGCCAGCCAAGTCCCTTACTCCACTTCAGAGTCAGACAGAAGTTATTAAAGGGATGTAGTAATTACACTTGTTAGATAACCCTAAATGGAATCACTATGGGAAGTCAGAAGCCAATTTCTTAGGGTCTTGGTGATGTTTTGCAAGAGAGCTTGGGTGGAGAGGGGGTAATGTAGAAATATTTTTGGTAGCATTGACTTCATTTGAACTGATCTTTGATTTCTCCATGATAAATACATTTCTGTGTGTATGCCATGGCTACTCCTGTCATCACTAGGTGAAACTTGAGGAGTCAGAGTGAAGGTTTATCGACCTCAACAGGCCGTGCTGCTGACCACATTCTGAAATAGATTTGCTTTCAGATTTATCTTGATTCTTACAACTCAGGGCTCATGCTGTCCAATTGTAGCCACATAGTGCCTCCCTGTCCTTTTGTGTCAAATTTGCTTTTCTGAATTGTAATGACCTTTTCATAAAGATTTCATTCTTGAAAAAAAAGAGGAACATGATTTAAGGAAATTTTGTTAAGATAATTTCATTGCATTTAAGAGAGCAATCTTTATCTTAAAAAAGATTTGTTCTGTTTTGTTTTTATTCCCTGATGTTAAATCCTGATTTTCCTAAAGTCACCCATTAAGTGCTAAAAGATTTTAGATTCCCAATAGCCATATCTATGTGTTTATCTATTAAGACATGTTTTAGTTTTGTTTTTGAAACGTTCTAATGGCAATGAAAAGTATAATCATTTACTCTTATTTCCTAATTCATCATTCTGATTGGCTGTTGAAGCTTAGTACATAGAAAAGTAATAATGGTTAAAACTGAGTAGTTAAATTATATGGCTTAAACTTCTGGTCCAAAACATCCTACCTTGTAAAATTGGGGCAATGTACTTGATTTCTCTACACCTCTACTTTAATCTGTAACCTCAAACCCATTTCTTGTAGCCTGGAAAAACAGGTTGAAGTACTATAAATTTGCCCAGATAGAAGAGAAATCAAACTGGGTGAGACCTCTGCATTATTTAGTTAAATTTAAAAACTGAATTGATTTAGGAAATATTAAAAGCTAACTGTTCCTACTTTTTGGAGCAGCAGGCAGTGGTATGGAAGACCACCTGTATGCGCTGAGGAAACATGAAGCAATCCAGAAAAGATCCTTATTTGTAAGACATACTACCAAGATTATGGATCCTCAGAGTTGAAAAATATTATTCCCTATCCACCCCATCCCACTAGTTAAAAAACATGGACCCATCTGCAGAGGATCCTTGTCCATACCAACATCAGCTCAGTCCAAAGATCAAGTGGCAGTTATCCCTGGACTCATTAGCTTGTCTTCCTGTTTGCCCCGCATCTGGATTTCTGAGGAAGTTTAACTTCCATTGGTGCGGGGCACGCCCTCTCTTGAATCTAACTTTACCATGTGGGTGTTAACTATATATTTAGCTCTGTGCTGGAGGAGCAGGGCTAATAGTACCATTAACAAAAAGATTTTATTTACTTATTTTTATTTATTCAACAGAGTGACAGAAAGAGATCTCCCATGTATTAATTCATTCTTCAAATCCCTGCAGTGGCACAGGTTAGATCATGGGACCAAAGCCAAGAGATAACACAATCGAGGAGTATCACATGGGAGGAAGGAGCCCAAATGCTCAGGCTGTTGTACAGCCTGTCTTCCAGCATGCTCATTAGCAAAAGCTGGAATTGAGAACTGAAAATTGAATCTAGACATTCAGATATGAGTGGACATTTTAACTGCTAGGCCAAATGCTTGTCTCAGTACAAATATTTTAATGGTCTACAAATGAGGATCTATAATTGGCCAAAAGTTTGTGAAAAGTTTAAGATTACCAGTAATCAGAGCAATGAAGAAAGCTTTGATAAAATTTAAAAGATAGATGATATATCTAGTACTGATCAATTTGTGATTAAAGGAATATCGTATGAATTGCTATCTGGAATGCAAATGGCTATAAAAATGGTCTAGGCTGTGTCACTTTTGACCAATAGTTCAGGATGATTTAGTAGATACGAAAATATGCAGGAGGATATTTACAGTAGCCTTGCTTGTCCTTGCTACCCTCCCAGCCTGGGAAGGTATTGCTCCATGTGGATAAGTGGCTGGCTCCCTCAGGTCCCTCTGCTGGCTTTTTTGCGTCTCCTGGCTTCCTCAGCAGAACAGCAGCCCTCCTGCTGCACCCCCTTTCTCTGGCATCCCCTGCTTTTTATCCTGCACCACACCATGGGACAGTTTGTTCCTTTACTTATTTATGTGTGGGTTATCTGTCTCTTGTATTAGAATTCAAATTCTGTGAAAGCAAGGGTTTCATCTCTCTTTCTCTCTCTCTCTCTCTCTCTCTCTCTCTCTCTCTCTCTCTCTCTCATAACATGAAATGCCTAAAGCAGAGACCTATACACAAGTATCACAGGCATATACTGCATGATTGTCCATAAAACTTTAAAAGAATGTTATATCTGCATGTAATGATTCAATGGGAAGATTGGGGTGTATTTGGACAGTGAAAAGTGAAGGGGACCAGTTGATTTTGTGAAACATGAACTATATGTGTTCATGTACAAACCTCTATCATTTCTAACTTTATCAATTTTTCTGTCTATATTTCTAAGAGCACAGAAAAAAAGAGAACATAAGCTAATTGCAAATTAACATAGGTTGCCTTAGGATACTGGAGTTAGACTGCAGTTAGGGAACAGAATATGAATGATTTCTATATCATCATATTGCTTGCCTTGTGATAATATGCATTGTATTAATTTTCTAACAGAAAGTAAGCTAAATGCCTTTACCTTTACAGAAAATGACTCTGGCTGTTTCTTTAGATGTGATATGGTAAATAATTCTTTTACTCCTGTATAGTTCAGATAGTTCTCATCTTCATAATACCACTATCTATAAGCTTGTAGACAATACATAAGTATCTTCTTTTGTGAATTGCCAGTCTTAGATTCACATGAGGATGTAACTGTTAACCGAGGCTTAACGGAGAAGACGCTCTACCTTGAGTCTTATTTTCCAGGTAATTCAAGCTTTTTTAAAAATTTATTTTTATTGGAAAGGTGATTTGCAGAGAGAAGAAGAGACAGAGAGAAATATCTTCCAACTGCTGATTCACTCCCCATGTGGCCACAAAGGCTGGAGCTGAGCTGATCCAAAGCCAAGAGCCAGGAGCTTCTTCGGGGTCTCCCACATGGGCATAGCACAGTGTCCAAAAGCTTTGGGCCATCCTCGACTGCTTTGACAAGCCACAAACAGGGAACTGAATGGGAAGTAGAGCACTCGGGACATGAACTGGCACCTGGTAGGATCCCAGCAGTTGCAAGGCGAGGATTTAACCAATAGGCTATTTTGCCGGGCCCATAAAAATAAATCTTAATGAAAAAAGAAAATACCATAATGATATTCTCTTCCTCACGTCTTCTCCTTTTGTCTTTTTTTTTTTTTAAGTTTTTGAGATAACCTACTAAAACTTTACTTGAAAGGTATACAGAGAGAAAGTGTGTATATGAGAGAGATCTGTTTGCTGGCACACTACTCAGATATGTTCACAAACCTTGGTGGGGCGGGCCAATTCATTCTGGGTCTCTTATGTGCGTGACAGAGACCCAAGTACTTGAACCATCAGCTGTTGGCTATAAGAGTTTGCATAAACAGGACATTTGTTTGGAAGGAGAGAAGACTAGCACTCAGGTATATGGCATATAGATGTCTCAAGCACTGTTTTTCATGCTAAATTAAATGACTGCCCCTTCATTTTAAGTAGTTATTAATGCACTAGGATAGGCCTGATCACCTTTAGTATGCCATTAATCAAATTTCTGATTTCATAGTGAAAAACTAGTGTCTTAATTTTACTAAGTAGCTATTATCTATTGCAATTATAGGGAGCTGACATAGAAAGATAAATATGACATACAACACTCAAGTAACTCATAGTTTAGAAAGAAACCAGCAGAGATTAAACTAGGTAAAATATGGGATATACATTTGTTTTGTTAGAGCCTTGTTTGGAGTGCTTTGAGGGTGCAGAAAAGAAGTGATTAGTTCTGCATGGGGAATTCACTCAATACAATTTCACAAATGTGTACTGATTGAGTTGCCTACATTGAGCCAGAGCTAACGAACAAGATCCAACATCCTTTTGTCACTAGAACATGTTTTTGAAGTAGGACAGTGTAGGTCAGGGCATGAGCAAGGAAGGTGTTTTCAAGCAGAGATTAATTGCTTCAGGATGCTATGACAGAGAATCAAGGATGGTCAAAGAGGGCCTCCTGAAGAGGTGATGTCTGGGCTAATTATGAAGGAAGGCATGTAGACAGCAATGGCAAAGATGAGGAGGAACAAGTTGTATGAGCAAGGAAGGTGTTTCAGGCCATATCACATAGAATGAAGGCTTACGAGCTTGGATGCCGTGAGAAGTCATTAGGTAAGAGGTGAACTCTGTGTAACTGGTCTTTGCTATTTTGTAAAACTTGTCATTTGCAGCCACTGTTGTGATGCTACAGAGTGTGAGCGAAGACCACCAGGAAGCACATGATCTAATTCTCATTAAAAAACTATTGCTGTGTTTGCTATGTATGCATGCTGTCATGGGGAAGCAAGGTTTAAAGCAAAGAACAAATAGGATGGGTCTTGCCATTTGGACCAAGGAGGAGGCAAAGGAGATGCAGAGACTTGCAGAAAGGGAGGATAGATTCTCATTTTTGGTGGAGAAATAGGAATAAGAGCATCGGAAAGGAATGACAGCATGGGGAAGGATCCTAGAATTCCTTGTGACATGTGTAGGTGTAGAAAGATTCAGGGGAACTACCTATTTGGGCTACTAAGTTGTTGCATCTCTTCCAAGTTAATTGATAACGGAAAAGGATTTGCCTTAAGTTTATAACTAGAAACAGTTATCTTTGATTTTTCCTGGCCCTCCCAGGGTCTTCCTCTCAGTGTCCATGTTCAGCTGCATTTCCAAACTAAGGAGGTTTTTTCTTTGGTATTTTTGAAGTTTGTTGTGTTTTTCTCCTGCTGTTGTCATCTAGCTTGCTCCTATTTTCTGCTCGGAGGATCTGTGCTATTGAGAAGCAGTGTTGAAGCACCAGATGATTCTTGGAGATTTCTGAAGGAGGCCTTTCTCCTCCCCTTCCTGTGTTGGTGTGCCATGGCAGACACTGGGAACAGGAAACTCCACAGAGCAGTGAAAAGCGCCATACCAAGTTGAAGGGCTGGTGAATGCCTTCCGTGTTCTTGTCTAGTGATGTAACTTCCAAGCATAGAGTCTGTGCTGCTTTGGTAGAGAGAGTTGATCGTGACTGTCAGCAAATCACTCATTCAGTAATCTCCTTTAGTGAGTCTACTTTGGGACTTCAGAGGATGGAGCTGTGAAAACAGCTGCTGTTGTATAAGGCTGAAAGCTTAAGACACAGATACACCAAGAAGAATGAGGACTGACAAGTCAGCTGGTTTTTCTGTTTGTTTGTTTTCTTTTCTTTTCTTTTTGGCTTAATAATCTATGGTCCCCGTGCTGATGTCTTTCTTTCCAGAGAATTTTTCTCTGCATCGCTCTGGAGGGGAGCATTATAGCGTTTTTATATTAATTTTTATTTTCTAAGATTTATTTATTTTTATTGGAAAGGGAGATCCACAGACAAGTGGAGAGCCAAAGATCCTCCTCCTACTGGTTCACTCCCCAAATGGCCACAGTGGTAGAGCCAATGCAAAGCCAGGAGACAGGAGATTCTTCAGCATTGCAGTAGTGACCAAGAGTAAAAGTTGTGGAGTCGTATAACATGATTGGACTTGCCTGCTAACCATGGCTCTTCCCCTTCCTAAGGTGGCCATGACAAATTACTCAATGGCTGTAGGGCTTAATGTCCTTTCTGCTTAAGCAGCATGCTGAAGTAATTGTTGCAAGTTGCAAGTTTTCAAAGCCCTTTCCTGACTCACAGAATTGGAATCTGTCTTTAAAATGTTCTTACATGATCCATATCCATGTTAAAATTTGAGAATCAGTAGTCTAGGAACATGCTTCCTCTGAATTCAACTCTCTATGGGTAGAAGTATCTAATCCAGAGGAATACCAATAGGGAAAACTCCCTGAATGTTGCAATTTTCAGTATAAAGGATCTTTTCTGAAAGACTTTTTTTTAATGAAAGATACAAATAAAGGAGAATAGAGGATAAACTGATTTGTATCTGGGAAGACATGCACGTTTCAGTTACCCTCACAAATTGTGATACCGAGGTGACCGTTCGATTTCTCCACACTATAAATTAGTCCTGGAAAATACCATGAAATCTCAAATCACATTTTTGATGCATCTTATAAGAATTGCCACTACCCACCTCTTCTTGGAATACTTGCTATTCAGGATAGAACTCCCAGGAAGAACAGTTTTATAATCAGTACTGAGTCTGTATGCAAATAGAGCAAGTGTAGAGAGATCACAAATTCCCCATGTTTAGGGGCATTTAGATCTGTCTTTATTTTCTCTGAGTCAGGAGATACAAAGTACAAAAGAAATAGCTAGTTTAGATTCTCCGGGCAATATTTTCCTTCTATTTCTTTAATCACTCATTATTCTCAATCTTTTGTTTACTCTTTTTTTTTGTAATTTTTCTATGTTAACACCAGTTAAAATTGGGAGAGAAAAAGAGAGACAGAGACATCTTCCATCTGCTAGACAAAACCCCAGACACCTGCAGCGACCGGGGCTGGGCCAGGCTGAAGCCAGGAGTCAGGAGATTCTCCTGGGTCTTCACATTTGTGACAAGTACTCACACACTTGGGTCATTTTCCCCTGCTTTTCCCATGTCATTGGCAGAAAGCTGTAACAGAGATGAACTAGGTAGCCCATCAACTGTTGGCCACTTTACCACTGCACAATAATACTGGCCCCAGCACCACTTTGTTCACTCTTTTCTTGTTTCTTCTTGCTCATACCATCTAGGAAGGAACCTTAAATGCTTTTTGGCACAAATTCTGAATGTAACTCTCCATAGTGTTCCTTACCTTCAGTTAGTTTGCATTATATTGCGTTTCCCGATGGCAGATGATACATAGCAAAATTACTCACTGTTTTGTAATAGGAAGGAATTCTTGTAAAAGATAGAACTATAATTGTCTTCATTAGCCAGAATCACCAGTTATACACAGAGAAACAATATCAAGATACTAGTCTGTCATTCACACTCATTGTCCTGTTGTCATTTAGCTATTTCTTCACACTATGTGAAAATGTTGCATGAGTAGATTAAAAACATGAAAGTCATAAAGCATGTAACTCTGGATGGATTTGTTTTTGCTGTGGCAAACTCCTAAATTATAATTTTTTTAAAAAAAGATATAATGATTACTTTTACTTGAAAATTAGAGTTACAGAAGTGAGAGACAAAGGGGAAGATCATCTATCTGCTGGTTCATTCCCCAAATGGATAAAGTGGCCAGAGCTCAGTTGATCTGAAGCCAAGAGCCAGGAGCTTCTTCTGGTCTCTCACATGGGTACAGTGGTCCACGGCCTTGGTCCATCTTTTGTTGCTTTCCTGGGTCATAAACAGGGAGCTGGACAGGAAGAGAAACAGACTTGTACTAGTGCCCATCAGTGATGCCAGAGCTGGAAGTTGAGGATTAGCTTATTCAGTCACCATAGTTTCACCATGTAGTTTCTTAAACCTTGCAAAATGTCACAGAACTCTAAATGTCAGTGACAGTTGACAGTGGGATGACCCTTCTTACTGTAATACTCAAGGATGAGTTTTAGAAGGGCTCTAGTTTGATACTTGCTTGTCTAACACCATGACGTATGAGGGCAATGAGGATAATTTGTGATTTTTTCCAAAGTTTCCACCCAAAAGTAATTGACTTATCATTTTTATCCATGTTGCCCTGATCAATGTGCGCTACACAGCTGTCTTTAGATGACACAAGAAAGTGAAATCCTGCTATGTCCAAAAGGAAAAAATACGTGAAGACCTGTTGAGCAGGTTAATGACTAAAGTTATTGAATTCAAAGATACCATAGATTTGAACATAGCCACTTAAACACACACCGATTATGCAGACTTAGGAGACCTTACATTTCTATTCTATCAACCCTGTTAATCTCTTTGAGTTATTCTGAAAACCAAATTCCTTAATGTGTGTAAAATCTCTCTGAACATGTCTGGTATTCTCTCCAGCAACATCTTTCTATCTTTGTTCTTTTACATTGACCGGGTTATCTCTGATATGTTGTATTGATTCTGAATATTTTTGTATAAAATCCTTATATGAGTAATTGAAATGGTAAGAAGGGTTTTTCATATATTATGGAAAAAACATTGGCAGGAAGTCTGAAAATGTAATATAGTTTTGGCGTTAGCATCATTGTAAAAATTTGGAATGATTTTCTGTTTCTTAGAAAAACCAGAGTAACTTCACCTCTGCTGCCATCCTGTGACTTTCCATACATCCCTAAAGATTTTTTCTATACATTAATAATTTACTCTGGAGAGAAGCCTACAGGGGCACCAAGTCCCCAAGGTTACAATTGTATTACATGTTAATGCTAAGAAACTTCTGGGTAGAGGAAGTATTTGAAACACTATTTGGGAGAATAGATCAGAAAAAGAAGAGACATTGTATAGATCACTGGTTTGGGGGCAGAAACTCAGGGAGAAGAATAAATGTATTTAACCAGAAATTTTAAGTTTTCTGTATAGTTGATTGGTTGACTCATCCATTTTTCTTCCATTTCATGAACATTCACTGATGTTGTATGGTAGTCGAGCTTTTGTTTGAGTTGTTTGTTTCCTTGCTTGTTTTAAAGATGTTTTTCAGAAAGCTGAGTATGGGCTACAGGTAGGGGCCAGATGAGAATATAGGCTGATTTGTGAAAATCCTCTGTGGTAGGTGGCACCATGCATCAGAATGAGAATCTGAAGGAGTATGTTAGGCACAACTCAAAATCATTAAGCTAAGGATATAGTTGAAACTTCTAAAGAATTTAGTAACTCAGGCATGTTGTCCTTCTCCCTAATTACTAATTTTATTTGGTTCTGTAAGTAATACTTTTGAAGATTCTCCTCTATCAGGAGGTATATTTAACCATTCAATTTCAAAGGGATGGAATAGTGATCACCATGAAAGAGGCCAGGGGAGTAAAAGTTGAATTGAAAGAGGCATTAACTTCATGAGGGAAAGTGAGTCTACAGTAGATATTCTAAAGCAGGTGTATTGCAAGAGAGAACCAGGACCGAGCACAGGGACAACACAGTTTGAAGCAAGTGAAATGGAAGGTGATCAACTTTTATTCTGGAAACAGGACTGAGCCCATCTGTGTTGGCCAGTTTAGTTCTCCTAAAGCTCCTGGAACAGAACAGACCTTATATGCATGTATTAGTCTTTTGGATTTCACTAATCATTAATTTTTCAACAGGCTATTAATTCACAAAGCATTAAGTTTGTGTAATTGATTACCTAATAGTGTCCATTACATGGTTGGATAGTAAGCAGGACAGAGATAAACTAAGAACAGAGTGTTCTTCAAGCCATCTCATCTGATAGTATTGGAATATAAAACATGGTTTAGTAAAAATGGCCAATAAAATAGCAGTCTCGTGTGTTCACGACACCACCTTGGCATTTCCTAGCTGTATGACTGCTAAAACACTTAAGCTGAGTAGCAATGTTCATATATGAAAAGATGTTAATAATAAACTTCTCTAGATCACATGATTATTGCTTGACATAGTTAATAAAATGTTATTTTTATTAAAATATGTTAAGTTGTGATACAAATAGCAGGGTCTCTCACTTTAGCATATTCATAGAACATCTCCTTTTCACAGCTTCCCTCCTTCCCACAACATTGAAAACTCCCACTGCTCTCAGAGCATCATGTCCCCTCAGTGTGGGAAGATAACCTCTCCCCTGCCTGTTGTAAAGCAAATCGCACTGTATCACCATTTCCTAAGGCCATTTTTATTATGGTAAACCAATTCCAGTTTATGGAAAGTTCAAGGTTCATGATTGATCAACAATGCCACAATTTTTAGGGAATTTATGATGGTGTGGTGGGCGTCAGCCCATGTTAGAGGGAGGTTACTTGAGTGTATTATAGAATTTCCTTCCGAACAATATGGCCATTAAGGTTTTTATTTATTGGAGAAACAAATGACTTTTGCAGATGACTGTCTTAAGTAGTCCTCCTGATAAAGGGAGACGGACAAGTATGCCTGTGGCTAGGGGAAAGGACAGTGGGTCTTGGTCATGCTTTTATATTCTGGGGGTTCAGCTTCAGCAGGAACCCCAAAGAGTCATCAGTGCTACCTCCTAGAAAGTGCATTAGCAGAAAGATGGGGGCAGGAGACAGAGCCAATAATTGAACCTAGACATCCAAATGTGGGATATGGAAAAAAATGTGTTTTTTTTTCACAGAGTAGATGTACCACAGTTTCCGTTTTTTAATCAAAAGACATTGGTAAATTTTTGATTCCTAAAAGTAGGATGACCTGGAAGGAGAATAGGAAATTTTTAATTCTGGTTAAACGAGTTGGTAGGATTTGTTTAATGCTCAATATAACATATATGTGTGTATGTATATAGTATACATAGAAATATATATGAAAAATATAAATTATTTTCCTTAGTTCTAATTTACTGTACTTGTAATATTTTCACCTCAGATGGCTTGATATGAGCATCTCACTTCTTGGTTTGGAAAACTTGTTTTTGATTGGGAAATGTCTTCTAACATTATGTAGTAAAGGATTTATAACTTGTTAGTTTTAGTGGTTAACATTTCTTTTTTTCTTTTAATTATTATTTCCACATTGTTTTTTTTGTTTTTGTTTTTGTTCCTGTATCTGGGGTAAAGAGGGAGGTAAAGGGAAAAGCCCCACCCGGTCTCCCACCCACCCCAGGTCACTGATGTGGGGCATGCTCCGAGGGTCTTGCTCAAGTGGTTTTGAGAGTTCCACAGTTATGAATTGCGGCCAATCTCGCCATTCCAAGCACGGTGAGGTCACTGCAGAATCCACTGATTGACATAGTCCACCTTAGAGTCTCCGTTTGCCCAGTTTTTCACTGCCAACGTATGGCTGGGGTAGTTGATTGCTTTGTTCTGACCTCTGTTGTGATGCCAGGTATCCTCTGCAGGTTCTGATAGACTGCCAGGGATATGGAAATTTAACTGCTACTAAACACTACATACATAATAATGTTGAATCACATGTTAGGGGACTGTGTGTCCTGTTCTAGTTGACGTGTAAGATAGACCAGCACTAACGGCTAATCTTAGAGAACAAAATGAACGAATAACTTCTTTTGATGAAAGGGAAAGAAGCAAAGCAAAGAAAAAAAAGAGTTGAAGTTTCTTTCAGAAATGTTTGTATTGACGAATATTGTTCTTTCTAGTCAAATTTCTACTATAAAATAATGTTATTTGAAATGAGCAGTTTTTTTTACATCAAAACTACTAAATAAAAATTTATGTGTAAATCAAGGGACTACACAATAAGAGCACTAAATTGTATTGCATATTTGGGTACAAAGCAGTCACTTTTATATTTGTACAAAGCAGTCGCTTTTATATTTGTAAAACAAAACAAATTTCTTGGGGAAATACATGTGTTTTACCTATATATATGTGACATGTTTGTTTCATTCAGTTATCAAAATCATGAAAATTAGCAGTGTACATTCTCTATCTAATTGACTTATGTAATTGAATGAACTCTTTATTCCCATCATAGACACAATGATTCATTAATTAAAAGGACAGCCTGGTGCTACGGTAGAGGGACAGTACACTTCTGCCCCTATTAACTAAACTCGTACTTAATATGATTGAATGTGTTTGCCCTCGAACCATTTTATAATAGCAGTACTTATCAGTAACAAGATTTAATTACATGCAACTAAAGGCAAAAAGTATTGTTTCTAGGAAAGTTATATTGAATGCTTACAGTCACTAAAATTAAGTTAGCAGAAAAACCCAATTGATATTGGATTAGATACGGGTGAAATGAAAAGAGAAAAAAATATTAGAATGCAGAGGAACTGTGTATTCAGAATAGCTTAGGTTTTCCTCTACACATTGAATAGAGGGTGGAAATCACAGATGACTTACAAGAGCAGTTTCTGTAAGAAAATCTAATTATGTACCTGAAAAAGAAGAAAGATCCAGTCAAACTCATACCATCTAAAATTTCTATTAGCATATTTCTCCGAAGCAACACCTTGCTGTTTGATGTTTATACTAATTTGCAGTATATCTGATTCGTTGGCCCGTCTTTGATGAATGCTTTAAACTTTACATCTGATAATGAGTATGAGTGATTTGCATTATGTTCACCAACCATGCCCTCAGTCCATGTCCCCTCTGTAGGAGCCCATTTTTCCTCCTCAGTGACATGGGTCTGGCCTCTGATTGGCTTTAGCGGGTAGAGAAGTGACAGTGTGTCAGTTTTCAGCTAAGGCTGTAAGAGTTTTGGTGCATTTCTGCTAATACCTTTGAACCTCTGACATCTGCTGCGAGAAGAATGTGCCCTGTACTGAAGCTTCACTTTCAGCGTGACTCTCAAAATGAGAGGCACAGGGAGGCTGGGCTTGGGGGATGAGCCAGCAAAGCTCGGCTAAACCGAAGCTGACCCAAGAAAATATGAAGGAGAATTGACTAAGTGGTGCCGGAATCACTGAGTTTGTGTGGCTTGATGTGTATTAGTACAGTGGTAAAAGCTGCATAATCTAGTATTTTTGTGACTAGCCTTATGCTTTTAAATAATTTTTGATTTTTCATACTTGTCTGGAAATTGGATCTAGTGCCTATTTCCTCCACTAAAGGTGGAAACTTTCCCCTAAATAAATGCTTGAATTGATAGTATCGTAAGACATTAGTCATACATGAAACCCAAAATAATGCTTTAAAATGTCTTAGAGTTGACTTATGTGTTGTTTTAACAGAAGCACATCTAAATCAGAAAAGGTTTTTTGGATGTAATATGACAATATTAAGAATAAATGCATCTTCCTATGTGGTAAAAAAATTTTTAAATATTTAAGTAACTGATGACACTATTATTTCTTAGTTTTTTGAAAACTTTGCTTGAAAGGCAGAGAGACAGAAACCTATTCATTGGCTCATTTCCTAAATGTCATGACAGCTAGGGCTGGATCAGGCTTTAGCTCAGAATGTGGACCACAGTACAAGTCCCCATGTCAATATACAACTGCCCAGTCAACTACCGGAGTCATTAACTCCTGCCTCTTGGAGGGTGACAGCAAACAGCGATGGTAGGAAGTGGATTGAGATTTGAACCCAGGCACTCTGATATGAGATGCAGGCATTCCAAGCACATCTTAAGCCCTACATCAAGTGCTTGGCATTTTAATTTATTTGTTTAATTTTATTTTTGATGATATTTACATAGTGGAGAAAGATGCATGCCCATGTGGACCACTGACGAGGGTGGAGAGGGGAGAAGAAAAAGGCAAAGTGGATGAGGTAATTGTTTCCAATTTTTTCTTTTCTTCTCTTTCTTTTCTTTCTTTATTTTCTAAACAAAGCAGGGAGAGGAGTGGGGAGGGTTGCACCCAGCAGTCTAACTGCATCAATACACAGGGAAGTGAAACAGGCACTTGATGTCATCCCATGGTTCCCAGTGTGAAGCATATCCTGAGGGTACTGCTTAAATGGTTTCAGAAGTTCTGAGATGCTGCTAATTTCATTGCTATAAGTTGAGGAAACCCTTCTGAGGCCATTTAGCTGACCTAGTCCACCTTAGAGTTTCTGTCAAAGCTTTACCATGGGTGTTGTCCAATTTGTTCAGCCCTCCATCCTTTGCCATGCTACTAGAAGTCCTCTGTAGACCTCTGTCACATCCCCCATCAGCATATGGACATACCATTCACTGCACTGTCTTCAGCATCTGAGGAGACCCAGTTCAGACACCTGCACTCCATGAACAAACCTCAGTCCTGTGATTTTCCCGGTGATTAGAGCGGTCCAGTCTGGAGATGGGGGTCTCCAAAGATACCTCACCAAAAGTGACCCCAGACCTGACTCCTGTGTGTGTCAGCCAGTCTGGCTCAGTCCATTATCCACACCAGCTTACACACACCACACTGGTGTTTGCAGTCAACTGGTCAGTTCTGTCTCCAGCCCCCTTTCATACATGAACCAATGGATGCTGTGGCTGAGTCCAACCCTGCCTGTCACACACTCTCCCCTCATGCACACCAGTGGGAACTGTAGCCTAGTCAGAGCAATCTCCAATAACCCCTACCAACCCTGCTCCCAGCCCTGGCTCCTGCACATGCTGGTTTGTGCAGCGGACTGGTACGATCTGTCCTGCATTCCATTTGTGTCTGCCCTTTTGATCTCTTTTTAAAGTTCAACTTTTTAAGTTAAGCCACAACTACTGAGGCATTATTATGATATTAAAATGACAAGGAAGGCATTCCCTTGTGCTCCAATAGCTGAAAAACATACATTTGGAAATAGTAAACAAAGTGCCTCTGATCACTCTGTAAGACATTTAGAAGGAGCCATTCTGTCCCTATTGTATGTTAGAGCTGGTGTAGGCTTAGCATGTATTTGACTTCCACTGAACATTTGGTAAGTGAAAGTGTTATGCTAACATGGCTCGGTTGGAATGACTTTGCTTCCCTATACTACAGATATAAAATCTGAAGGAGCCATTCATATTCTATACCCATTAAAGAAGGTTAAATACTAATGCTTTTTCCTGTGTGGAATAATATATCACCCCCTATTTTTGTCTTTTCTTTCCTAACGGATACCAGTAGAGGCAGCAGAGTGATGACTCAAGTAAGATGTGTACCTTTGACTCACATGGGAGAGGTGGATTGATTTCCCAGCTCCTTGCCCCTTTTTTATTCCTCCACCAGTAATAGGAAAGTGCTCTGATAAGGCACTTTTTATTTGGCTATAATAGGCTACCACTGCCATCTCCTTATTTGAAATGGTGCTTGTTAAAGCATATAAATTTCCTGCTGCCACAATATCATTGCATAATCAACCACTCCAAAGCAAAAATAATGTAACAGAATAAAATTATCTCACAAACTCAGATTGATAATTGAACTCGGCAGGGTGGTTCTTCTGATTGTACTGGGATGACATGCCAGTTTGGTATTTGGTTGACTACTGGCTGAAGCAACAGGGGGCAATGGAGCCATATATTTTTCATCTCTCTATAGGTGATCCCAAGTTATGTTCTCACAGAAACATGAAAATGGTGTGAGAGCTTAAATGGATTTGCTCGTTCTTTGCTTAATAAAATCTGTGTAAAGGTCAAATACTAGCATGTGCTGATCAGGCTAGTTACATGGCGGCATGAAATGGGAAGACTGAAAAGTCATTAGACCAATGACATTGAGTAAAGGAAAGGTTGAAGGTGTCACAGATGTGATGACTATTCCACATACAAGGCATGAGAGCTTACTTAGAATGAAAAATGACTCATCTTTACTAAGAAACTAAACTCTGGCCTCTGAAAAAAATATTAAATCTGTGACCTGCCTTCACTAATGATGAAACAACCATCAATCTCAACATGAGATTCTTAGAACTTTTCATGTTCTGAGAACAACATATTTGTCTTAGATATCCAGGTGGCACCTGTGAAAATGCCAAGCCAGCATCTGTCTGTGAATGGGCCAGCAACAATTCCGCTTGAAATCAAGCACAGTTTGTATTTTAATACTTAAAAATATTTTTCATTTGACTAGAAACCATGGCTGTTTTTTATTGAGCCCATCAAAATTATAAATCTATTTTACCTTTTTCCTAAACGTCTATTAAATACACAATAAGCTCTGTATAGATAATGTAACATGGAATGAAATGGGAAATAAGTTCTTCAGCCATTCCTAATCTAATTGTAACAACTTGCTGATAATAATGAAAAGACCAGAAGGTAATCACTTGCTTTTTTTGCGTGAGTAGTTTGGCAGCTTTCTGCCACTGTCTGATTTCAAGTTCCATTCGCTGAAACTAACATGAAAGCAGCAGATTTGATTCTTTTAGAATCACCGTGCAAAATTGTTTAGACACTACTGCAGAAATTTATGTTCATTTTCACCTTTTCATAATTGTTATCTTCCATCATAGTTGATAGTAAAAATAGTCTTCAATTTTATAAAATTAAAGAATAAAATTGAATTATAAATGACTTTCCTTGGTGTTGCTGGCAATTAACATTTAAATGAAGATTTAAATTATCTAAAGCATAGAATAGAGGAAAATAACTTTACTTAATTAAAGTTATGACTCACAATGATTATAATACACATCCTAACAGGATTGACTAATTATTTTCTTACAGATGAAATGACTATGTTCTTATTTTTAATATTTCTGTGTATGCTAGTATATATGACACATGCCAACAAAATCAGAACTGTGAGGAGTGGCTCAAACATTGGCCCCAGCCATTTTGGACTCATTACTATTTTAAATATCTGCTTTCACTAGGACTCAGTTTCTTTCAGATTCACATGCCTTCAGATTCTAATTTTGTTGTCTGCCAATCTGCTGTAGCTTTTTAACCCTGTTTCTACCAATCTGCTGTAACCTCATGACACCATATCTGACAACCCCATCCACCAAGCCCTCTAGCCACTGTCCTTAATCCCCTCCCACCTACCAATCTGCTGCTCAGACAATCCTATCCACCAATCCCTCACTGCCCTGTGATGTCCATCCTTGCTTCAAAATAGACACACTGTGGTGTATGTCTCCCCTTCCTGGGTATGCTATCCCTTCCTTTGCCCAGCCTTTCCCCTGTCCTCCTTCATTTTGTCCCTACACCCACCACCACCCTTCCTTTGCAGCCCGCTCCTGCCACCATGGCAGGAAACATTCCCCTTTTCTCCCCCTTCCTTTACCTCTGCTCCCATCCCTACTCTGCTGGAATAAGAAGACCTCCTAGGAACCTCGCTATGTCTGGCATGTTGTCTTACTGTGGCAAACTTACACCAAAAGAGTACTTAATTATGCATAAGTACTAACAAGAATTACCAAGAATTTATTATATTTTTTAGATTTGTGTGCATAATCATTAAAATATATATTACCAAATGTATAATATGAGGAGTTCTAATGTAGTCCACTGATTTATACTGTTGTTGCTTTAAATGTTTACTTTTGAAGACTTAGGTTGAATTATGTGAATTAACTCTTTGCACTAACTGAAAATGTAGGACAACCACAATATTTTTGTCTCCTAGCATAGTAGTCACACATTAAATGTCTCTTTCTCTGTAAAACAAAACAAAACAAATGGGAAAAAGATAGCTATTTAAAGCAGTGATTAAGTCCCCACTTGAACACCTGCAGCCTTTTTTGGAGTACCTAGGTGGAACCTGACTTTAGGATCTTCTATCTGTTGGTTCACTCCCCAAGTGGCCACTGTGGCCAGAGCCAAGCCTATCTAGAGCCAGGAGCCTCTTACAAGTCTCCCATGTGGGTACAGGGTTCCAACGCTTCGCATCATCCTCTACTGCTTTCCCAGGCCACAAGCAGGGAGGTGGACAGGAAGTAGAGCAACTGGAACACGAAACAGTGCCATATTGGATGCCTGGCCCTTGTAAGTTGGGGATTTAGCAACGAGCCCGGTTCTGACTTTAACCTCACCCAGCACGAAGTGTTGCAGATATCTGAAGAAGGATCCAGCAAATGCAAGACCTTTGGCTCATTTTGTCTTTCTCTCCCATCCCTGTGTCTCTGCTTTTAAAAACAAACAAAGCACTAGTCATGGTACAGTAAAAAGACTTAGTACCATGTGCCTGGACTTTGAATTCCCAGCACTTACTTGTTTTATGACCTACTGAAAATCACACCAGAAATATTTATTTTTTTGCAAAGTTTCATGAAACAGTTGAAACAAGGCAATGATACACTGCAAGAACTCAACAGTTTTGTGTTGACTAGCTTAAAAAGTTTAGAGAAAAATAAGACAAAGCTGAAGGATATATATAATGAAAGAAAATAAAAGATGAGGTCTATAATTTGCTCTGAAAATATGCTCTGGTTTTTATTGTCAATTGGATTTACTGGACAGGCATAAAGAAGGTCGATAATTTTGGTTATTGAAAGGTATGGAGAAGAGACAAATGTGGGAGTTAACTGTGAAAAATCTCTGTGAATCTGTCTCTAAACATAATCAACATTGATACATTCTCTAGTGGTTGTGTAGTGTCCCCTAAAAGATATGGTATAAATATTCAGCATCATTAAAACCAGTTATTGTTACCACTAATTCTAAATTTTTGAGGACTACTCTTGGGGGTCTCTCTAGTGGGGACCGGAACTTGAAGTGTGACATCACGCCAAGAAATTTGGGGCACAGGGGATGCAAAGGCGAGATAACCCAATGCACAATTTATTGATTTTTTTCTGGAGCAAATTATCCCAATTGTTTGCAAAGCAAATGGGCTGGTAAAAGTTACAAGTTGACTGAACAACAACATACAAGATACTCCAGTGACAGATCCCAAGGGACTTGAAAACCAATCACCAAATCTCAGGCAACAGGGTAAGTAAAAAAATGAGTTTCAGGAAACAACACTGGTAAAACAAACAAAACAAAACAAAACAAAACAAAACAAAACAAAACAAAACAAAACAAAACAAGCAGATCTAACTAGAAAAGGAATCTAATAGAACCTTGTTTGTACTCAGGTTCAGGCCACAATATGAACAGGAAGATGATAATGAAGATGTCTCACACCTCCCCAGGTGTGCTCTGCAACAGGGTGATCTGCAGTCTCAGCAGGAAGTCTGCTTGCTTCTACATTCTCATCGGCTGAGCACCTTGGAGGAACAGGGTCCCTGGGACCTTTGGTTCAGTGGACAAATCTCCACAATTAATAAAGAGCTTTAGGCTCACACTGCAGAAAAATAAACCCAATAAATCAGAGCTTACACAAACCTTGCAGACTTTTTCAGTAACCTCCAGCAGACCATGTGACAATCAGATAGTGCCTAATCTTATGTTCAAACAACTTCTTGGTTTGACATTAGGAGCAATATGACTTTTTGATTTTCTCCCTTTTGTATGCTATGGTGGAGTTGAAAACCAGTGAAAAACTCATGAAATAATAATATTCAAGATTGACATTTATAGAAAATGTGTAAACAAATTGCCCATTTAAAAAATTAAGAGCATTTTTCTTCATCCAATAGGATCAAGACAAAATGGATCAAATGTCAACTAAAAGCAAAAAGCCTGGTATGTTTCTCCAGGGGGACTAATGGTCCATGCATGAAGTACACGTTCTCTGCCTTTCCTGTGCTGGAGACTATGGAATACTTGGCAGTCCTCTTTTTTTTTTTTACTTGTCCACAGAGCCTGCTTAACATCCTTATAGTGAAGATAGAGGCAGGAGCTGGAATGCTGAGCAGTAAAACAGAGAGGGCAGTTCAGTGTGAATTTACAGGAAAGATGTATTTCTGTTGGAATAGAGAGTGAAGAAGGAACTGTGGCCCTTTCCTTCTTTTCCATATTGTCATTAGGGACTGATTCCTAAGCTAAAACAGCCTGTTCAAGTTAAAGGCCAAGAAGACACTGCCACAGAGCCCTGACAACTCAGTGGTCTGTAGATGATTTTTATGTGAAGGAAACTTATCTATGCCATTTATAAATTCATTTTGGCCGGTCTGTTCTTCTCTTTGAGACACACTGAACTTACCCTGTCCAATATTCTTGAATAATTTGCTGACTGCCATACACATTGAGAAGCAAACTGCATTTTTATTTTATGACAATGAGTTACACTGATATTTCTGAAGTTAGGAATATCAGGGTGGGGTTTGCTGTGGTCTTGCATTATAAGTAGTGAGAGGAGCCACCTAGTGCACCCCACTGTTGATTCCAACATGGGAGCTCCTTTGTCCTTATGTTTCAGATCCCAACTCCTGGCAGAGAATCAGTTAGGAAATGGTGTATGACCAGGACAGGATCTGTGAGGTGATGAAAAAAAGAAAACAGGAATAGAAGGAAGGAGGCGGTGAAGGAGGGAAGCTGAGCTAGAACCAGTAAGATAGAAAGATACTAAAAGCTAGAAGTTCCAGGTCAGACTAGGTGAAATGTGCTGTGATAAGAACGAATTCTGAATTCTTGATTTTTATGTGTTTTTCTAGTACCTATTTATGTGGTTGTGCTAGGTTTCCTTAAAAGTTTTATATAGAGGGGATGAGAATCCTGACAGCAATTTGGAACTGGGAAAAAAAAAAAAAGCAGAGAGCAGGTGTGCTCCTCCCCAGTAGGAAGCGAGGAAGCATGTATTTTCTCTTCATTTCATACATTGTTTAGAACTCACTGCAATGATTCCACAAAGTCAGGGGGCTTTAAATAGTGAATGAGGAATGTCCAAGAAAAGCCTGTGGTGTGTTATTTTGGAATATCCTGTTACATCTAGGGTTTGTGGCATAGGAATGCAAGGTTACTTTAATGACTCTCATTTTGATTGCACTGGATTTGCATGAAATATCCTAAATCTTCAGACTTAATAAATTAAAAAAATACATATCATGACCTTTCCTCGGATGGCAAACAACATTGTTTCAGCACTGGCATTTTTAAAGCTTATTCTTCTGTAATTTTGACCTTGAAGACTTTACATTCATGGTTGCAAATTCATGATGCTAATTAAATTAATCCTTGAGTACAGTTTGGTGTTCTGATGCCATGCCACACTTGATCAAAAAGGCTTTGGTAGTAAGTTTCATGCTTAATTATGACTGCTTGTGAATTCTTTAGTGTTGGGTTCTTGCAAAGTGAGTTAAATTGTGTATTTCTGCTTATTGTGAATATTTCTTTCTAAATATATTATAAATCTCATGAAAAGAGAGAGTGTATATTTGTCAGTTTCCTCCATAGAAATAATGTTCCATAGAAAAATCACTTCTTTAGGAGGCAATAGATTTTTTTTTTAAGTTTTATCTTCTCAGGTAAGGTAGGAAAGCTTTTGCTTAACATAGGAAAACAAAATAGAAGACTTCAGAACATTTAAAATGTTGATGACCCCAAGTTGGGGACTTGAGTATAGGAATTCTCCAGCATAGCTGAACACAACATTTTCTTATAGGGAATGGATAATATGTTAAGATATCTGTAATATGGTATTAGCCAGGAACTTCTTCTAGGTTCCCCAAGTTGGTGCAGGGTCCCAAGTCTTTGGTCCATCCTCTACTGCTTTTTGAGGCTACAAGCAGGGAGCTGGATGGGAAGTGGAGTAGCCAGACACAAATTGGCACCCATATGGGGTCCCAGCTCATGAAAGGGAAGGATTAGCCAATCAGGCGTTGTTCTAGGCCCAGTTATTAGACATTACAAATTGATCTTTAAAAATTTTTTAATTTGTTTTTACTTGAAAGTCACTGAAACAGAGAAAGAGTGAAATCTTCCATCCCTTGTTCATTATGCAAATGCCAGTGCTGGGTTGACCTGAAGCTGAGAGTCCAGAACTTCTTTTTTTAATTTTTAATTTTTTATCTAATTTTTGAATTTTATGGTACAATTCTATAATGTCTGGGATTTCCCCAAATTTCCACCCATGATTGATGTTCCCCATATCATTACAATATTAGAATGAGCCCAGGAGCTTGGAGCTTCACCCATGTCTCAGGTGGCTGTCAGGGACCCGACTACATGGGTCATCTCCCTGTCCCTTTCCCAGGCCATTATCAGAGCGCTGAATCAGAGCTGGAGCAGTTGGACATGAGCCAGCACCCATAGGAGATGCCAGCATGGTATGCGATGGATTTTTCTGTTACACTACCAGACTGGCTCCAGAGTAGAGGTGTGACACAGCCTTTAAGATGCCACGTGGGCTACCCTCACCTCAAGTCCCACCTTTGTTACCTACCAGGGGATACCAGGTGAAGGCTTAAGACTTTGAGTTCCTGTCACCCAGGAGGGAGATTTGAATTGAATTTTTGGCTTCTTGTTTTGGTCTGGATCAGACTGGTCATTGCAGGTCTTTGGGGAGTGAACTAACAGGTGCCTGTCTGTTTCTATCTTGTCCTGAAAGCAACAAAACAGTGCAGAGATAATATTTCAGCAGACGACAGTGAGCATTTAGGAGTACACTAGAGCTTGCTGTATATATGAAACTTTTAAAAACTGGTCAGTGTGGCTAAAACTGAGAAATATCATTGATACTGTGACTCAATATAGCTCCCTCATTCTAGATTTCTTGTTTTTCCTGAATTCTGGGAGTGATTGTATTATAATTTATTGTATTTTGCCCATGTTTCCCATTAGCTCCTCCATTGCTAAATTTTAAAATGCAAAACACACTTACCTCTCACTGTACAGCCTTTTAGTTGTAGTTCAAGCAGTTCGGAAATTAAGTTTGATGTGCTACAAAAACTTCAAGCTTAAATATCAGCTGGCTTGTTACATTCTGATGCATTTATACTCTCCTTAAAATATCTAGAACACATCGAAAGAAATGTAAAATTATAGCCCTGCCAAATAAGAATCTTCATGCATTCATTCATTCAGTCACTCATTCTCCTAAGCATCTGATGCCCCTGGTCTGTCTGTGTGATTTACACGATGTGAAGGCATTACCCTGAGAGCAGAGAACACAGAAATTAAGCTTTGGGACAAAAAGAAGCTTATATTGTAAGGCAGAATAATGTTTTGGAAATAGGCAAGTATATATATACACATAGTTTAGTTTTAGAGGTTCTTTGAAGAAATATAAAAATATAAGACCTCTTCCATGAAATGATTTCAAGGAGAGCGAACTGTGGAAATATTAGATATTTTCTTTTAGAAAAAAAAAATGTCTCTCAGGCAGGGAGAAGGATGAGACCTAAGGCTTGCAAGTGGGAGAGTCCCTGGCCAGTTAGAAAGGAGCCTGATGTTGTTGGCTGAGGTGGATATGGCATGGAGTGTGCAGTTATAGAAGGAGCCCCAGCCCAATCACATGGGGCCCTGCAGGTTGTGGTGAGTGAGAACTTACCTAGTTCTTTATCAAAACAGAGTTGGAAAGTTCAGGATTTTAGACACAGGATTGATGTGCTAGTTTACTAATGCTTCGTTATCTGAAATACTTGGGATTGGAGATGTTTTAGATTTTGAACTTTTTCCAGAGTTTGGAGTCATTGCATATATGTAATGAGATACCTTGGAGTTAGTATTCAAATGCAAAACTTAGTTATGTTTCAGACACACTCATACATATGGCCTGAAGGTAGTTCTGCATATTTTTACCGTACCTGCCATTGGACTGAGTTTTCCACTTGGGGTTGCATGTGGGTTTTGGATTTCCAGTTTTTGGATTGAGTTGATCAGCCTGTATTTAAGTTTGCTTTCAAAAAATCACATAGGCTGCTGTATAGTAAATGGAATGGAAGGAATGTGACAAAGGTAGAAGCTTGAAGGGAAATCTGGAAAAGGTTTTCACTAACTGTCATGGAAATGTAATTGAAAACCCAATGGCTCCTGAGAAACAAGATAGGAAATGACTTCCACTTGGCTGCCCTCTGCAATGCTTGATGCAGCCTGCTGAGGTATCGCCTGATTCAAAACTGCCAGGTGAGTCAGGAAAAATTCATGTCAGATCATTCAACTAATTAGGCAGCATGGCAACCCAATGCTCTCCACCTCATTAAGGATGCATAAGCAAACACAAACCAACAGAAGGCAATGAAAATACTCTGACAGAAAAAAAAAATCTTTAGAGGATTTAAAAACTCCAGCAAACAGAAGCAAATTTTAAAAAGGTACGTGCTTTTTGTTCAGGCCACAGTATAGAAAAATGAGGTCTGGGAGGTAAGATGGACCAGACATTGGAGACAGACCTGAAATCAAGATGGGATTTTGGAATCCAGAAGCCCAGATTGTGAGTCCTTTCTGTATCTGCAGTAACTATTCGTGCCATCTTTGACCTATTGCTAGACTTTTCTGGTCTTCACTTTCTCAACTTTGAAATGAGAATAATCCCAGTCATTGTGCTGGCATGCAGACTTTATGAGATTAAATGAGAGGGGGTTGGGGGTGGGAGAGAGAGAGGAAACCCTATGTCTGCAAAATTGTAAAATGGAAAATAAGAATTAAAAAAAGAAAAGATTAAGAGGGATGGCACAACTGAGAGCTTTATGTGCTCTCAAGGACTGTTTGATGCCAGTCATTATCATCACCTTCATCATTCATTAATATAGGTTTAATCATGTTTATGAATAGGATAATAAAGATGACATTCTTACAAATCCTTCTGATGGTCAGCCATAGTAACCAATGATTCCTAAAGGTTTTCATCTTCTTGGTGTTTATTTTTGAAAGTAGACTTTTAGAAAAGTAATTTGCAAATGAACAAACTTGAATGAAGAATTTTTTTTTTTTTTTGTATATTGCAGAAGGATTATTGAGTGTTGGGTACCATGTCAAAAAGTTAGTAGACAGAAAGGAACAAGTAGGCACAAGTAAAGCTCAGGTAGATAATGAGCTGTGCAATAAAGTCGCTGAATTGTGCTGAATCACAGACACCTGCACACAAAGTAGATCGAATACGGTTGTTTTGTTTTTTATTTTATTTTTAATTTTATAATATAATTCCATAGGCCTTGGCATTCCCTTACCCCTTCCCAAATTCCTTCTCTCCCCTCACTGATTTCCCCTCTATCATTACAACAGTATAGTCCTTCATGAGCAGTTGTAAGTCCATCATTCTGCTGTTTAAATGCTATTTCTCCTGTCATTACAGATATGAACAGTGGTAGAGAGTCCAGCATCCTCTTGTCAGGATCGAGTTAACAGTTTCATTGGGAGTCCATTTTCGATTTGGAATCAGATGCATACTGTATTGCATCTTCATATCTGGACATAATAGTCTCTTATTGCACAGTTACTATATATCCCAGGTGAGGGGTGAACTGGGGTCTCAGTATTTATTGAAACACAAAATAATGCAAATGGCTCCTGAAGTTCCAGACTTCCATTATTTAGTTCAACAGTGAGTCATACTGATGGTAGCTTCTCATCCACTAAGCTCATTTTTGAATCTGAGAGTTGAGAAGGATCACCAAGCACTTTCTCTCCAGTCTGCTTTTGAAATATAATGTTTGTATTAGCAAGTAACTCATATTGTAGCAGCACTCTTGAAAAGTTGAATATAGGGTCCAGCAGCATGGCCTAGCGGCTAAAGTCCTCGCCTTGAACACACCAGGATGCCATATGAGCGCCGATTCTAATCCTTGCAGCTCCACTTCCCATCCAGCTCCCTGCTTGTGGCCTGGGAAAGCAGTTGAGGACAGCCCATACCTTGGGACACTGCACCATCTTGGGAGACCTGGAAGAGGCTCCTGGCTCCTGGCTTTGGATCGGCGCAGCACCGGCCGTTGCAGTCACTTGGGGAGTGAATCATCGGATGGAAGATCTTCCTCTCTGTGTCTCTTCCTCATTGTAGATCTGACTTGGCAATAAAAATAAATAAATCTTAGAAAAAGTTGAATGTAAACGGAGTAGGCATTATAAACAGGAAAACTGCTGAGCTCCCTGGGGGAAGCTAGGCTTCCAGGTGTGTTTTTGTTTTTGTTTTTCCCCTTCATCAGAAGTTGAAGAAGAGCAGAACTTGGACAAGGATTTTTTAAACTGAACAGAAGAGATTGAGATGCTAAACTGAAAGGAATGAGATAAAAATGATACATTTTGAGAAAGATAACGGTATTAATTTCTGGAGAGTGCTTTTTTTGGAATTTAATAGGATAATATTGTGAGAATAGGCACTGACATGTTTCTTCTTGAAGAAGTTGCTTTTGTGTCCTACGGGGAGAAAAAACAGAGTCCTTAGCCTGCAGTTGACAAGGCAGTTGTTATGGCAACCGGTTTCCATGTAGTGACAGGGCAGAACGCATCTGTATGTATGCCCAGGTATGTCAGTCTGCCCAGTCTTTACCCCGGGATGGGATAGCTTTCTAAGTAGTGCAGTTTCAATAGGAAAAAAAAAAACACCACGAATTGCACAAATAAAATCTATTTCAAGTCTAGCATTTTTCATCATGCCGAGTCTGAAACCTTCCCAGAAGGGATTATTTGGTGAAAGTTGGCTTAAGTAAAAGGCCCACAACTTATCAAACACATTTATCTGTATTCACTGCTAACCAGGAGGTTTTACATGGTTGTTTTTCCGTGTAGACTTCACGTTACTGAGTATTTACTGTGTGTGTTACTCTGTATTTAATACAGCATATGGATATTAAAGTGAAAAACAAGGTTGTAGGGGAAGGGACTCCCTGTGTTCAATCTGTAGGCTACACTGTAGTTGTGAGGCAAATTCTTTCCTTAAGTCAGTTCACACATAAATTTTAGACTGATATCTTCTAATTTACACTCTAGACTTGTTTGGGAGTACGTCTAAAATGTTTTATCTGCTTAACATTTAATTTCAAGGCACCGTACAAGCCAGACATTTTTCAGTCTGTTATGGTTTTGTCAAAAAAAGTTAAATCTTTCCTCTTTTGTGTAAACTTTCTCATTTTTGTAGCCTTTGGGAGCAGGGAAACAGATTGTGGGTGAGATGTAATTTGACTGTAAAATTTCTGTTGAGGGAATCAATAAGAAGCTGCATTGGCGGCAGCGCCATGGGATGTTGAGCCCTTAAACACTTGGGTTTTTGCTGTGACCTTTACGTGTTGAGATACATCCTGATGGCTGATTATTTATTTATTATTTTATGAAGAGACATTTCCATCTTGAAAAAAAAACAAGCAGGAAGAGAGATAACTAATTCAAGAAGCAAATCTCTCATCAAAACTTGGAAAGGCGTTCTGGCAAGGATTATGCAGAAAAACTGACAAGCCACAGCAAGGAGGTCAGATGCTGGCTTCCAAATGCAAAAGAAATGTCAAAAATTGCTGAGCCAAAATGTTAAATTGTCAAATGAATGCATTCGAACCAGGAGGAAAGGAAATGCATCAACGATCAATAGTTGACACTATTATCTTTTTTTTTTTTTTTTTTTTAAAGATTTATTTTTATTATTTTTTTATTGGAAAGGCGGATATACAGAGAGGAGAGACAGAGAGGAAGATCTTCCATCCGATGATTCACTCCCCAAGTGAGCTCAACGGGCCGATACTATGCCGATCCGAAGCCAGGAGCCTCTTCTGGGTCTCCCACGCGGGTGCAGGTTCCCAAAGCTTTGGGATGTCCTCGACTGCTTTCCCAGGCCACAGGCAGGGAGCTGGAAGGGAAGCGGGGCTGCCAGGATTAGAACCGGCGCCCATATGGGATCCCGGGCGTGCTAGGTGAGGACCTTAACCACTTGCGCCACCGCGCCGGGCCCGACACTATTATCTTAAACTTTTAATTACACGATATAAGAGAAGAGTTGTAGCAGTTGATGACTGAACTTTATTACACTAGCATAGTTGATCCTGACGAATATTGGTTATAGATGAATCAGCATGATTTACTGTGGTCTGGATTACAGTTCATAAATAATACCCAATTTTCCTTTCCTTTCATTTTCCCAAGTACAGAAAACAGGAAACAAAACAAACCATTGGTAGCATTCAGTGGAAACAGAGCTTGCTTGGTTCTGCAGAAAACTTGAATCCTTTTGTAAAACCAGGGGCTAAACTGGAGTCTGGCCCTGGAAAAAGCAGCAGGAGTACCTTCTGGGACCTTGTTAGAAGGTCTCCAAGTCATCCTGGAACTCAAGCCCTCCAAATCAGGCTTTGTGAGTCAGCGTGTCTTGGGAGGGCTCTCAGCAGTCGCTGTTTTAATAAGTCTTCCTGGGGAGGCTGGTCCTCACATTGCATAGAAGGCCCTGGAATGATCCTGTAAGTGAAACTCAGATGAAAACCTTACCACCAAATATCTGCTATGAAAGTGCAGTGTAGGAGTTCAATCATCTCAAAATATGTACAGAACAGCTACGCTTCCCTCGAGCTTTGCAGAAAAAAACATTTATCTCTTGAACACTGGGGGATGTATTTAAATGGAGACCATGTCTTACAACAAAAAATAAATATAATCCAGTAAGATGTTTCAAGTAAAACAGTATGGTGGAAATGATCACATCAAAGAGATTTAGACATTAATATTTCCTAGTATGTTTTTTTTTGAGGAAATACATTGAATAGTTACACTGAGGAGAATATAATTCAATATTTTTATTCCTTTCTTTTCTATTTTAAGCTTCCTATTAGTTTTTATTTAAATGATTTTTCTATGTGAGATAATATTGTGACCATATTGTTTGAATGTGTGCTATATTAGAATACAATTTCTTACCAGAGAAGAACAAGCAATAAAATCAAAACCAAAAAAATGTGATTAAATCAATTTAAGAAGCTTCTATATTATGTAGGAAAATGAAGAGGCAACCAATGGCATGGGAAAAACTTTTTACAAACTGTGAAACTAATAAAGGATTGATAACCAGGATCTGTGAAGAACTCAAGAAACTAAACAACATTAAAACTATAGTTTAGAAATGGGCGGGCCTGGCAGCGTGGCCTAGCAGCTAAGGTCTTCGCCTTGAATGCGCTGAGATCCCATATGGACGCCGGTTCTAATCCCAGCTGCCCTGCTTCCCATCCAGCTCCCTCCTTGTGGCCTGGGAGAGCGCTTGGGGAAGGCCCAAGGATTTGGGACTCTATACCCATTTGGGAGACCTGGAGGAGGTTCCTGGCTCCTGGCTTTGGATCGGTGCAGCACCCAGTCGTTGCGGTCACTTGGGGAGTGAATCATTGGATGGAAGATCTTCTTCTCTGTCTCTCCTCCTCTCTGTATATCTGCCTTTCCAATAAAAATAAATAAATCTTTAAAAAAAAAGACAAAAAAGAAATGGGCAAATTATATAAATGGCCTTTCTCAAAGGATAAAATTAAAATGTCCAAAAACACATGAAAAAATGATTAGAATCACTAGCCATCAGGAAAATGCAAGTAAAAAGGCCAATGAAGTTTTGGCTCATCCCAATTAGTACAGTTATCAAATAATAATGATAATTATAATAGAAGTAGTAATAATAATAGATATTGTGAAGGGTGCAGAGAAAATGGTGCCCTAATACAGTTTTGCTAGGAATTTAAACTAGTCCAAATATTATGTAATATAGTATGGAGATTATTCAGGAATAAAGCTACTGCTGCCATCTACCCCTGTGTATCCAGGTCTTAGTGGAAATGTTTCCAGCATTCCCTTATTCAATTTGATGCTGGCTATGGGTATGTCATATATTTCTTGATTGTGTTTAAGAATGTTCTTTTTATAACCAATTTTCTTAAGATTTTTCTATCATGAAAATATAGCATTCTATCAAATTTTGGTTTAACATCTATAGAAATAATCATGTGATTTTTATTCTAATTTTTAATGGGATGCATCACATTTATCGATTTGTATATGCTGAATCATCCCTGTATACCAGGGATAACTCTTACTTGGCTGGGCAAATGGCGTGTCTTATTTGTTGTTGTATTTGATCAGCCAATATTTTGTTGAGTATTTTTGGGTCTATGTCCCTCAGGGATAATGGTCTGTAGTTCTCTTTCTTGCTTGTATGTTATTTTTTTTGGATTTGAAATTAATGAGATTCTGGACCTCAGAAAATGGGTTTGAGACAGTTCTCTCTCTTTTGTTTGGATGGTTTGAGAACAATTGGGATTACTTTTTCTTACAAAGTTTGGTAAAATTAGGCAGTGAAGCCTCTGGTCCTGGGCATTGCTTTGCTGGCAGAGTCATCGTTCCTGTTTTCACCTCTCATGGTTATTGGTCTATCTAGGTTTTCTATGTCTTCATGACTCAATTTAATACATCCATTTTTTCTTGATTTTTCCAATGTGTTTGGTATATAATTGCTTATTGGAATTTCTGGTGATTCTTTTTTTTTAAGCTTCATTTTTTTTTTTATTGGAAAGGCAGATATACAGAGAGAAGTAGATACAGAGAGAAAGATCTTTCATCTGATGGTTTACTTCCCAGGTAGCCGCAACAGCCAGAGCTGAGCTGATCCAAAGCCAGGAACCAAGAGCTTCTTCTGGTTCTCCCACATGGACACAGTGTCCCAAGGCTTTGGGCCATCCTCCACTGCTTTCCCAGGACACAAACAGGAAGCTGAATAGGAAGTGGAGCAGCTGGGATACGAACCAGGGCCCATATAGAATCTCTGCGCAAGCAAGGCAAGGACTTAGCCACCAGGCTTTCATGCTGGGGTCCTGCTGGTTCTTTTCATTTTTGTGGTATCTGCTGTAACATGACTTTTTCATCTCTGATTTTATTTTTTTAGTTTTCTGCCTCACTGATCTCCCCCCTACCCCACTTTATTTGCTTAGTCGTCTCATGGTGTGTCTTTTTTTGTCAAAACAATAGTTCTTCATGGTCATGTTTATCATTCTTTTGTTTTTCCATTCACTTCTCTGTTTTTAATTATTTCTTCCTTCCTACTTAATGTTAGCTTTAGTTGTTTCTTGTTTCTCTTGGTCTTTAAGATGCATTATTACATCTTTAATTTGAAGCCTTTTCTATTTCTTTTTGTGCTGCACCAATGAATCTTGATAACACTACTTTCGTTGTATTCTATAATTTTGCTATGTAGAATTGTTATCCTCATTTGTATCCAGGAATTTTAAAATTTCCCTTTTGGTTTTTTTCTGTGACACACTGTTCACTTAGCAGCTTGTTTTTCAGCCTTCCTCTGTTTTCATATTTTATTGGGCTGCTTAAGTTGTTGACCTGCAGACTCATTCCTTTGCAATGAGAAGATACATGGTATCATTTCAGTACTGTTAAGTTTGTTTAGACTTTATGAGTTAGCATATGGTCTATCCTAGAGGAATTTCCATGCACTGATGGAAAGAATGAATATTCCGCAGCTCTGGGATAAAATGTGCTAACATCAAAGTTTTTAGATTCTGAGTGTTCCAAGAGTTCTTAATTCCATTAAAGTGTAGTGAGTTAAAAATTACCCACAGGGCCTGTTGTAGTGGCCTAGCATCTAAAGTCCTCTCTTTGAATGTGCCAGGATCCATGTGGGCGCCAGTCTAATCCCGGTGGCCCCGCTTCCCATCCAGCTTCCCACCCAGCCACCACCTGCAGCACCGGCATTCCACATCAAAGTTCTGGTTTGAGTCCCAGCTACTTTACTTTTAATCCAGGAACCTGTTAACGCTTATGGAAAAACATTAGAAGATGAAGCAAGTGCTTGGACCCCTGCTATACTCATTGTGAGACCCAGCTGGGGTGTAGGGTTCCTGGCTTTGAGCTGGCACAGTCCTACTGTTGTAGCACTGAGGCAGTGGATGAAAATTCCTTTCTCTATTTGTCTTTCACTCAGTATGTCACTCTGCTTTTCAAACAAATGAATGAAAGTTTCAAAAAGTAGATGAGACCAACAGCATACAATTAAAATCCATAAATAGTACAAAATACAAATTGAACTTCATATATAACAATCATTGATTTTTACTTAGTGAGAAAAAAATTGCAACTATAAAATGACCCTGTGATAATCTGTTACTATAATGGAAAAATATGTAATAATTAGTTTGGTACCATAGGTTATTTATGATGATTTAACTGTGCAAAGAAAAATTATAGATTCTGGAAAAAATTATCAAAATATCTTATTAGGGCAGACTGAAAAAAATTCTTAGTTGAAAAAAAAATTAGGCTAAAGTTACAACATAACAAAAACTTCATGCACTCCAGTTTGAAATCAACATTGTTTTAATCACTTTGGATAAAAATCTGGTAATAGTGAATTTTAAGACATACATGTATACATTCAATTATCCTACAATGAACTTTCATTATCAGATTATCCCAGTGCCTCCCAGCCTTGACACCATCCCCTTGAAGATTATAATTTCAATGTACCAATGTTGAGAGGGCAAAAACAGACTGCAATCTTGTCCAAACCACTGGTATATAGTGCCTCTGGGGGCAGAGAGGATCAATACTTTAGTATGTCCGTATAAGCCAGAACAGTTCCTTACAAATTGTCCAACAGCAAATGTACCCTGACTGAATAGCCCTGAAATGATTTGTGTTTGCTCAGTTTCTTCTACTTATAAGTTCTTACAGCAGCAAGTCCAAGTTGGAATTCTCTGAAATAATGCCAAATGCTTGGAAAGAAAATTGAGGTTATATATTATGTTTAGGGAAGTTAGATATAGAGCGTGAAGTAGGGTTGGAAGTAAAATAAAAAATTCCTTGTTTTTTGTCCTACCAATAATGTACAAAATAGTAGAGAATTGCCACAGGGAAATAAATAAAACAAAGGGATGCTTGAATAGCTGCTGTAGACAGAATACATTAATTATAGCATCAAGAAAAAGATAGTTTTCTAGAAATAATATTTTATGAAGTAGGACAAAAGTATTTTTCTCTTCCACTCATGTGAAGTACTGGGTTGATTATAAAACTTAAAGTGACTTTCTCCAAAATAAGTGAGCCTTAAAGAGAAGTAGCCTTGGTCTTCCAGCTACGTGGGGGTCGCATACTGAAGCCTCGGATCACAGGCTTGCCAATGGCAATCCCATTTCCTGATGTATCCATCTGGTTCTTTTGTTTGTTTTCCAGTTACTATAATGAAATTCCCGGGGTTGAGTATCTAAAGAAAAGAGTTTTATTTAGCTCGTGGTTTTGAAGTTTCAAGGAAACCACAGGCATCTGCTCAGCTCTTTTCAGGACCTGGTGGCCCATGGCATTGCCAACATAAGCCTAGTTGTAAGAGAAAGATGTCACAGTGTGAGTCAGGAAGCTAATCTATCTAGAGAATAGCCTGGCATGTGCTTCCTACCAAGGATCTATTGAGAACCAATGCAAGAGTCTCATGAAAACTGCTTTAATTCCTTCAGAGAGTGTTTTCCCTAATGACCTGATGACCTCCTAGTAGGGCCTGCCTCTTAAAGACACACCCCAGCGCCACCACTCTCACAGCCAATTTCTCAAAGCATGGGACCTCAGGGGACAACCAATTTACCAGAAGTGGTTTGGCACCAATATGTTTATTTCACTTTAAGATACATGCCATCTTGAGAAGTGACAATTCTTGCATTATAGAATGACAAAATAATGTGGCGTGTAAGAACCTCAGGTATGCAGGGCATATAACTGAAACATTTTTGGTTAACTCAATTTCTAAATTAATGTCTCTAGCTAGATACTCAGGAAAACACAAAGAATGTAACACCAGTTATTTCTGGGGATTCCTCTACTACTCCAAAATTGTGCCAGATCCCAAAGTTGTTAATATAGTAGTATAGGAAAAATGGTAAGTAAGTGTACAAACTGGCTATCAATGCAACAGGTTGTGGCTGAGAGGTATCTTTATCCATCACCTTTCAGCTCTAAAGAGCTGTACTGCTCTGTGCTCAGCAGTCAAGCTAATCTATGTTACCTAAAACATGTATCTCCTTTGGGGTCTGGAAAACTGAGCAAGCACAGGCAGCAGAACTTCCAAGAAAAAAAGAAAAGGGGAGTCTTAGGTCTCAGAATCCACACTCCTTTAACCCCCTTTTATTTTTGCCTAAAATGTGCACGTGCAAATTCTATGAAACCATTCCCACTGTTTGGATTCTCTTCCTGTTACTCCTTCATAAATACTTCTCAATTTCGCCTCACAGATGAGGAGGCTATCATCCCAATCACTTGTAGACTATTTCTGTTTTTTTCTATTACATCCATTTTCTAAGGCAAGGAACCTGGAACATTTTTCCCTTCTTGAATGGGAGGAAGGAAAATGCAGAAGTGTTCAGAGAGAGCTATCACAGATCAATACGTTAAAAGTCTTCCTTCCACATTGAAGGGATGAGACAGACATGAATTTGCCTAATAGCCCTAGAGATGTGAACCACTCAACAGAGTCCTAGTTCTCAAAAATGACTCCATGTTGGAATCATTTAGAGTCTTAAAGCAATGCATTGCCTGACCCAGAGTCATGAAGTCAGAATATATGGCAAGCGGAACCCATCAAAGAAGCATGTCAGAACTGACTCTGAGTGGTTCCAGGGCACACAGACTTGGCCCTGTGCCGCTCACACTGTGCTGTCCAGACTGTCAGCTTCATCGTTCCTCTCCTCGGAGCTGGCTGGAAATGCAGGCTGAGGTTTTGAGATGTTTAATCACATTCAGAACTGAGAAACATGGACACTGGGAAAGTTGGCAGAGGTCAGGTGTAGCGGTTTATCTTTCCTTGTGATAATTTGGAATCAGACGATAATGTGGGACCAAAATGGAAAGGAAGAGCATCTACAAAGTATTTGATGGTAAGAGATATTTTGTGGTATATCAAATAATTCAGAGTTGTGCAGACTTTAAGGGCTTTCTTGGATGCCACTCCTCATATCTTTGCATGTGCTGGATCTAATGTTCTCTCATCACCCAGTTGTAACTTTTTAGGAAAAAGAAACATCAATATTTGAAGTCTCTAGTAATGTAAGAAAATGATTCTAATATCTGAGCCATCATGCATTTTTTTCTCTCAATAAATGTGTGTCCTTATAGTTCACATTTCTCTATAGCCTAAACTATTCCCCTTAAATTATTACAGTTTTGCTTGGCATAATAGTCCCGTGGCTAAACATTTTGCTTTGCGTGCACAGGGATCACGTGTGGGTGCTGGTTTGTGCCCCTGCTCCACTTCCTATCCAGCTCCCAGCTTATGGCCTGGGAAAGCAGTGGAGGATGGCCCAAAGCCTTGGGATACTGTGTTAGTGTGGATATTTAGTGATGCCTTGCTTGAGGAAGTCAGTAAGAATAAATAAGCTCTCCTTGCATAAAGAGCTATAAACAAGTATGGTTTTTATTTGGCATTTAAAAATTTACTTTCATCCTGCATATTTATGAGATACAATGTTAGGGTTTTTATCTTCTTAGACATTTTAAGACATTGTAAAAACAATTCTTCTCTTAAGATCTACTTGAAAGCAGATAAGCACAGATACAAGGTACATACAGAGAGAGAGAGAGAGAAAGAGAAAGAAAGCGCTTCCATCTGCTGGTTTACTCCCCAGATGGCCTCAAGAGCTAGATCTGGATTAGGCTGAAGATGGGAGCCAGGAAGGAGATCTGGGTCTGCTGTAGCAGGGATAGGAGCCCAGGTACACGGACCATCATGTGTTGTCTTTCCAGGCCATGGTCAGCCAGCTGGGCTAGCAGCAGAGCATTTGGGACTTGAATTGCTGTTCTGATGTGGGATGCCACTGTCAAAAGCAATAGCAGAGCCCACTGCACCACAGCTTTGTTAGTAGTTTCTCCCCAAATCTGGGTTAACAACAGTTGCACCTGCTTATTGGGTGCAGAGAGACCTTTTGATAAATGCGTGAATACATAATGATCCACTCCATAATTACCATTTCTTTCTCTCTGTTGTCACTTCATGCTTGGAGTCTTCTAGCTCATCCCTGGCTTGTCAGGAAGAGCAAAGCACAGCAGAAATTGAATAGGCAACACGAATTATACCCTGTGAGTGTCCTAAAATGATGATGAAGATCTTAGCACACCCCCAAGGGAAAAAAAGCTGAGAGTGTGTCAGGAAGGATGCTACACATTTCCTGTTAATAACAGAGAAAGCACGAAAAGGTCTAACTGAAAACAGGACGAGAAGAAAATCTGAATTTTAATGTAAATACTTTCCCCAACGGTAGTATGAACTCCCACAAAAATTAGTTTTCATCAGGTAAAATGTTAGCTCTGTACGTAGTTTGCATCAGAAAAAAAAGAAAGAAAGAAAAAATGCATTGCCAGGTTAGGAAGTCATTATAATACCATTTACTAAACTATTTCATATGAATTATTAACCTTAGGACACAGCTTTGAGCTTTTTTCATACAAAATACTACAAGTTTAATATTTTCTCTTCATTCACTTCAATTATATATTCCTTTTTAAAGAATTCACCGCCTTTTGACAACTTTATATATCACGGATTATTAATCTAACATGAGTGTGCAACAGAAAGTTATTGTGCTGTGTGTCATTTGTTAATTTCTACTGTGCAGCTTGACTATGTTTAAATCTAGCCTGAGGAGCCTCTTTGGTCCTCAGTTACCCAGGCACTTTAATAAAAGCATAGCACCTTTGAGCTTTTCAGGAAGCAGCTGTGTCAGAAGATAATATGTTTTCTCACAGTGCCTTAAATCACCCATCAGCTTAGCTTCTTAAAATACAGGATACCTATACACACATCAGAATGTTTTATGACCTAACACAGTAACCTTAATATTTAAAATGGTACTTTTTCTCTGGGATGTCTCATCTAGCAGAATGTGCTACTTCTCATTACAGCGTTTCAAACTGTATGTGTTTAGGGGGATTATATTTTCATGTTAATTTATCATCTCTTGACTCAAGCACTTTTAATTGCATGCCTGTAAGATAAAGGTTGATTTCTTTCAATTTAAGAAATAATTCATGAGAGTTCATGAATATGTATGCCTGTCTTATATAACTTAACATTATTCATAGGCTCTTCCTCAGAGTAGAGTAATAGATTAACTAAAATGGGATTTAGAAGGAATAATGGATTGAAAACAGAGAAAGTCTTTATTCTTTCTGTTTTAGGAAATATATTCCAGCTGGCAAAATGCAGGTCATTCCTGTAATCTTTGTCACAGTATGTTATTATCCACTGCTTCTCCCAACCATATGTGTTGTTCTCCATACATGAAAACTAATTATAAAATATTGAAATATGTGACTTATTAAAAATATTTAAAATCTATACACGTATGTGAGCATAGAAAAAAATCAGCACCTTTTCAAGTTATAATATTGTGTGTGTATATGTGTTTATTTAAGATATCCCTCCACCCCAAGGCAACTGAATTCACTATAAAAATTTATATAAACTTAGAGGTTCAAAATTCACTTTTCATAGTGGAGAAGGAAATCTATATTGACATTGTGAGTCACAGTTTGGAATTTTTACTCAAGATTAATTTTTGAATAACTTTTAGAAAGGAAACAAAATCTTTTGTACTTTTATCAGCTGTTCAGAAATAAGTAATAATAGAAGTCATTTTAGCTGTTTTGGTTCCTACTAATCTTATGTGTCACCTCTGCAGTGTACATAATGACATGCACAGGCATGGTCACTGGCATTGTTATATAAGATTTATTCCTTAATAATCAAGAGGTGTTAAAATACTTGGATCAGACATATTGGGTTGATGATTACATCATTTTGTGTTGATGACATCATTAATTACCTTCTTTGAAGGACACTTCATTATCATATTTTATCTGATGGCAGCATAATGTACTTCTAGTTATAAGTAACCTGGTAGCCTAGTTTGTTTTTTACCAAATGATCAAGATGTGTTTCAGTGATGAGAGATGTTTACTAGTTAATTTTATCCATGGTCTTCCTGTTTTTATGAAGTAAAAATCTCTAAGAGAATTCTCCCAGTATGTAACTCCTTCCTCCTCAATGGAAATAAGAAATCTGAAGCACAATAGCTGTCTGAGGGTTTTATGAGGCTCAAACTCTTAAGATTCTTAGGAGGAAGAGAAATAGGCACAGGTGAATTTTGTTTACATATCAAGTGAATTGAGGACCCTTGGAGATAAAGCCACACACATAACCTTCGCTTTCTTTCTCTTCCTCCCTTCTTTTCAATCATTCTTTTTAAAATTTCTCAAAAAAAAAACCTATCAAAGTGTTACTGCTAAAGAAAAGATTTTAGATTTTTTTAAAAAATCTAATCTGTTTGAAAAGCAGAGTTATAGAGAGGCAGTTCATCTGATTTTTCACTCTCCATGTAGTACCAATGGTTGGTTGTGGCTGGACTGGGCGGAAACCAGGAGTCCCGTGAGAGTCTCCCCCAGGGGCCCCAGAGGCCCATGTGCTTAGGGCGTCTTAGACTGCTCTCCAGGCACATTAGCAGGGAACTGGGTTGTTTGTGGTTTACTGAGGGCTCAAAGAGACTCTCACATGAGATGACAGCATCACAGGGGCGTCTTATTGTACTAAGCCTGCTTGTGGCTTGCGTGCACCTGCGTGGGAGACCCAGAAGACTTGGCTCCTGCCTAATTTGAAGGCTCTGACTGTCACACCATTTGAGAAATGAACCAGCAGATGGAAGATCTGTCTCTCCTTCTATCTATTACTTTGCCTTTCCAATAAAAATAAATAATAAATAAACTTTTAAAACTTTTTTTTCCCTCACCTGAATCTCTCTGGAGTGAGTATTCCATGTTCTAGGATATAAGTAAAATTATCAGACAAATCATTACTCTTTTTGGAAAAGTGGCTACCATTTTAGATAAGTGTCTACCATTTAGTTTGCTAAATGACTGTCATAGAATTTAGAAATTCTGTGGAGATTTTTCATTCATGTATCCTGGAGTCCTGAGTATGAACATGAGCAGAAAGTTTTGATGAAATCACATAAAAGAGAAAAAAGTACACACAAATCTAGAATAACAAATGTCAAGGAGTCAGTTTGGAGAAAAGAAATTTACTGTGGCACAGTGAAATGCACAAAAATCAGTCATGAATTATATTCAAAGGAGATAACCATGTTTAAATGCATGCAGCAGTAGAATTTTGGGTTGTTTGGCCCTTAGTTCTCTTCTTTGGAACCCCAAATCTACTAGCCTCTGGATTTTAGTTTGAAAAAGAATAGCTTCAGGAAAGGACAGAGTGTCTTGCTCTCCTTTTGTCACTGAAGCTGTGGAACTGCTCAGCACGTTGGATTTGCTCAAAAAGCAGATTAGCAGAGTGAACATCTCTTTAGCTGAAGATGAACAAAGGTTTTTGGAAAGCTATCATTGTTTTATCATTGTTTGACTGCCATAGATCACATTTTTGATTGGCATCAAGTGAATTTTAATTCTCCTTTTTCTACATAATGTAGAGATGATAAATAATATCCTAACCAAAGTGGCATTAATGTTCCACTCATATTGATTATACTTCAGTCATAATTCACTCTGATTCTAAGCCTCTTGTGTCTCTTTCCATTGAGCATTTACTTTCTTTTTTTTTTTTTTTATTGTTGCTTACATTGTATTATGTAGTACAGTTTTATAGGTGCTACTTTCAAAGGCTGCCATTTTAGATTTCCTTTTTGGCTTCATAGAAATTTAATTCTTCTCCCTCCCTATTTTCTTTTCTAAACCAGGAGTACCTGAGAGGCCTAAGCCATCCCTTTGAAATGTGAGAGTGGCCTTGTCTCCTATGGAATTCAGGAATCCAGCCTTTAGCTAGGATTGAGTGACCACTGAAGACCTAATTGCCTGGATGCTCTTCTTTCTTCACTTTTTCCACTAGATTATTCCAGCACTTTCCTGTGGCAGGTGTTCTGTCATAGTTGGATAAACTGCCTCTTGGGATACCTCCATCTAGTCTTAGTTTGCCTGGGATCAAGTCCCAACTCTGCTTCTGGTTCAGCTTCTTGCTAATGTGTACCCTAGATGGTAGTGGATGATTCCATGTGAACGACCCAGATTGAATTCCTGCTTTCAGCCCTAGCTGTTGCTAGCATTTGGGCAGTGGACAACAGGTATTAGATCTCAGTATGTATTTTTTTTCTGCCTTCAAGTAAATAAAAATGATGAAAAAAATTTAAGGCAAACTCACCCCTCTGGGGCAGGGATTTAGTGTAGTCATTAAGGCACCACTTGGAACATGAGTGCCAATAGCAGTCCTGGTTGCAGCTTGGTTCCATTACAGCTCATGCTGACATGCACCCTGGGAAGCAGCCGGGAATGACCCAGGTACTTGAGTCTTTGTTATCTACATGAGAACAGGATGGATTCCCAGGCCCCTGGCTGAGCCCAGGCCTAATTTGCAGAGTGGGTCAGTGGTTGGAAAATCTGTCTTGGTTTTTCTCTTTCATTCAATTTTTTTAAATTAAACAAAATAGACAAGTAAAAAAAAAACAAGTTTAGCTTCATCTGTTTCAATGAACTACAGCTCAATTCCTCACCTCTAATGCAATTATCATTAAAATGTATTCCTAGGCTGGTTAATTTGTTTGGTGTAATTTTCTGACACTTCTTAGATGGCACAAAAGTTATCAAGCCACAGCTAGATGTTAATAATATTGCATATCAACTGCATGCTTATTAAGTGGATTAATATGTGTGGCATATGGGTTTACCTAGAAGCAAGCATTAAACATGGTGCTGGTTTGCCATAGCTTCAGTTTGAGGACATTTGCTGTATTCATTTGTTTCTTCTGATAAATCAGAATACTAGTCTGTTGTCCAAATGCATTGTTGATATAATTGCATTCACCAGAACCTTTTAAAATCTCAACTTGAGAGAAATTCTCTCTTGCCTGTTGCAGCAGGAAAAGAATAGTTTCACTTTGTATTCCAATCTTTGGTCTGTAGAAAAAAACAAAAACATTTTAAAAATGATCCTTCAACTAAAATTGGAAACAAACCCTGAAGGTACACATCCATACATTAGATTTCAATGATTTTTTTATAATTTAACGAGCAGCTTTAAGCTTCCTGCAGTTATTTATTATTTAATTTGTTAAGATGTCTATTAACATTTATTCTCTTTAAATCAAAGCCTAATTGTAAGCTCAATTTTACCATTCTTTTTGTTTCATAAAAAGACATTGGAAGCCATTCTGATCACATTATCTTATGACTGCTGCAGATAATACAACTAAGGATTGGTGAGCTCTAAAAACTTTCATAAGTCATATGGTATTTGAAGATAATTAAAATGAACACATCTTATGGTTTACTTGCATTATTTTGCTCTCTTTGTGTTGATAAATTGCCACTGATTTTTTTTTAAGATTTATTTATTTTTTTTGGAAAGGGAGATACACAGAGAGAAGGAGAAACAGAGCAAAAGATCTTCCATCTGTTGGTTCATTCCCCAAATGGCTGCATCTGTTGGAACTGAACCAATCCGAACCCAGATGCAAGGGGCTTCTTCTGGATTTTCCTCATGGGTGCAGGGTCTCAAGGTTTTATCCTCTGCTCCATTTACAGGCCACAAGCAGGGAGCTGGAAGGGATGTGCAGTAGCAGGGATACAAACCAGATCCCATATGGAATCCTGGTGCAGGCAAAATAAGGATTTAGCCGCTAAGCTATTGTGCCAGACTCAACCACTTAAAATTTTTAAATGTAAGAGGAGTGAGAATGTGACACATGAGGTAAAAATAAAATGGAAATTGGAAACTTTGATGTGAAAGATAGAGAAGAAACCTGTAGTTTTTCAGGTTTATGCTCTAGAATAAATACATTTAAAACCAAGCAGTTAAGAAGCCTCATTATTCAATAAAAGCCAGATGAAAAACCTGAGTGTCAATAACAAAGCTGTGTATTTGATGGCGTGATGTCAGTAATATAAAGAGACCAGTTTTCCCCAAACTCTCTTATAGTTCCGTCTCTGATCTGATCAGGACATTAATGGTGATTGTTAGCATCATTCCTGATGTTACAAGAAATGTCTCTAATATTTCACCATTATGTATGAGATTTGCTTATGATTTTATCAGACCTCTTCACTAAATTAAACTTTTCCCTTTGTTCAAAGTTTATGAGCAATTCTTTCATAAATGGGTATCCATTTAGAGGAATGAATCTATTATTTAAAAAATATCATATATATTTGAAAGGTAGAGTTATAGAAGTAGATGGATAGTTCTGTTTATTATCTGTGGGTTCACTCCTCAAATGCCACAACCACCAAGGTTGGATCAGATTGAAGCCAGAATCCGGGAACCTCATCCTGGTGTCCCACATGGATTCAAGGGTCCAGGAACATTAGCAGAAAGATGGATTGGAAACAGAACATCCAGGACTCAAACTGGTGCCTGTATGGTATGCTGGCGTTGCATGCAGCAGCTTAAGCATCCTTACCACAACATCAACCTCAGACTTCCTGAAAGTGATAAAGGAATCCAAAAAGCAAAAGGAATGGAATGACATATTCAGAGTACTAAGAAAATGAGAGCTACACTAATAGGTGTACACAGTTGAAGCTTTCACACACACACACACACACACACACACACACACACACAAATAACAAAGGTACTCTCACATTTTTAAACACTAAAGCTGTGGCTCTCTTACCGTTACTTCCAAAAGATGATTTCAAGGTGAGAGAAAGGAACCCTAAACAATGTCTTGGAAGCAGATAGTACTGGCAATGTAGTTGTTAAACATGAAAATTGCTATAAAATCAGCACTGCTTAGAAAAGTCAGTGCTAGCGTGCTGAAGCTGACCATGATCTATTCTGATCTTTCTGTGAAAGTCCAACTCTTGCTTTTATAAAATTTTGCTTCTACAAAATTCCAAGTGATATTTACACTCAGTCTTTGGCCATAATTTAGTGACATGCCCTTATGGGAAAGGGAAGCTAAAAATGTATCCCTCTACATGACTACACTGGAGGAATTATGTTCACTTAAAAAGAGATAAAATAAAAAATGTGATAGGTCATCTCTCGCATGTATTTTACGTCTTAGCAAGCAGTTCAACTGGCTACTTTCGTTTTGTATAAATTATCACAGATATATTAAAGGCAAAATACTTTGCAACATTTCTTACATGGTTAGTATGATTATAATTCTCAAAAGCAGATTAGTACAAGAAATAAAAGTTACTAACCAGTTCAAATATAGATAAATATTACTAAGTTCATTGAATTAATAAAATATTAGTGAATTGAGTCATGTGGTGTTTTTTTAAGAATATTTACTTTTATTGAAAAGGCTGATTTACAGTGAGACAGAAAGATTTTTCCATCAATGGTTCACTCCCCAAATGGCTACAATGGCCAGAGCTGAGCCAATCCAAAGATATGAGCTGGGAGCCTCTTCTAAGTCTCCCACATGGCTGTAGGGTCCTAAGGCTTTGGGTCATCCTCTACTGCTTTCCCAGACCATAAGCTGGGAGCTGGAGGGGAAATGGAACAGCTGGGGCATGAACTGACACCTATATGGGATGCTGACACTTGCAGGTGCAGGATTAGACAGTTGAGCCATCACATTGCCTTGAGTCATGTATTTAAAAATAATATCTTGCATAACCAGGCTTAGCTTAGCATAGTGGACTTGAAGGCATGAAGTCCATTTACCAGTAGATATGTTTCAACCTCATTAGGCTTATTTCAGCTTCAGAGAACTCCTTTTCCAAAGTCATGCCTTTAAAAGAACTCATCTGAATTTCATGGGAAGCTGAAAATAAAATGTTTACATCAAAGGTTATAGCATTGTCCAGCCCTGATACTTCCCCATCCAATCATATGTATAGATGGTAAGGGTACTGCTAATAGATTCTGCACACTGAATCTTCTTGAAGTCTACTGCATGCATAAGCAACTTTAACATCCAGGAGTGGACAGGTTGCTTAATGTCTGAAAATCTGTTAATATGATTCAACACATTGGAAATTAATGGGGAAAAAGTTGATCATTAGATAATTGCCTCTTTAAATACTGCCTCTTCCATACTCCCTCGAAGTCAAGACAATGTATTTGAGAAATATCCTCTAAATTCTCCATAGCTTTCAATTTCTCACATGTAAAAGAAAATGTACCTTTGTGTCTTGGACAGCTTTGGGGTAGTATTATTTGTCTTCCAGATTACTGTCTGTGTTCTCAATGATGCTAGTTCATCCTGTGCTGTGTGTGTGTGTGTGTGTGTGTGTGTGTGTGTGTGTATTGTTAACAGTTACATTTATTATTTGGGGAAGTTCTGTTTTGGTTCTCTTTCACATCTACTTGGTTATTTTGTATACTCCTATGATCTTTGATCATGTTTTCAATATGTTTAATTTGCATATATTTTGAAACTCATGTAATAGTTTTATTTTATTACATCTTTTATTTCCTGAATTGAAATGAGAAGTTTTGTTTTTGGTTATTCTCACTCTGTAGCCTGACTCTGGTGTGTATGGTAGTCTGCTTTTTTATGAGCTCCTGTTTAGCTGGTGTCACATTTTAGGATTTTAGGCTTTGTAGAAGGTGCAAAGGTGAATAACTAAAGTAAAAAAAAAAAAAAGCTTTTATTGTAGAAAGAACAGCTCAGTGGAGTTTACAGATCACTAGACAGTGAGGGAGGAGCCTGAAATGATGGTTCAGCTAGCTGGGCAGAGAACTGCAACTGCTTTAAGAGGACAGAGTTTTGTGTACCTGCAGAGACCCACAACATTGTAAAGTAGACCTGAGTAAATAAAAAAGCCCACTTGCCAGGTGTTTATTAGGATCAACAAAGTGCATTGTATAGTCTTAGTACCCCTGGATGTCCCTGGAAAAGCCTTTAAAAGTCAGATTTGGCCACCATGTACTGCAGACTGGTCTGGTCTTCCCACATATTATTCAGTTCTCTTACTCATAATTGGGCATTGAAGCTTAGCTCATCCCAACTGACTCCATCCTCCAGTCCACACTCATGCCAGCAGGTACCACCATCCGTCTAACCAGGCCCCCCATCCCCCGGTCCTGGTTCTTATGTACAACAATGGGAATTGCAGCCCATCAGAAAGTGCCTACAGTTTCCCTGCTGCAGGCACCTGAAATCAGGGCTGGGGGCCAGCCCATGGGAGTAACTGGGTGTTGCTCTGATCGGGCTCTAGCTACTGATGGTGTACGTAAGGGCCGACTGTGTAGATAGCAGGGTTGGGCTGGGCCACAGCACCCATTGGTTTGCTTAAGAAATGGGACTGGAGATAGATCTGACCTGGCAATTGCAATTACCAGTGTGGACATAAGCTGATGTGGGTGACAGAATGAACTGGGCCCTGTACAGGCAGGCACACACACAAGAGATATGTCTGAGATCACCTCAGACAAGATTTCTTTCAGGATTTCCCCAAAACTAAGCTGCTGGACTCAAAACTCCAACCCTGGGGAGGGTGGCAGGACCTGTGGCCTGACAATGGAACTCGTGTGTCCAAAACTGCACCCCCTCAGTGGCTTTGATGGAGCAGTGGATGGTATATCCAGAAGCACATGGAGGATATTTCAAAGCATTGGGGCCTGCAGAGGACATCTGGTACCAAAACAGAGAAAGGAGTGCAGAATAAATTGGTCAACTACCCCAGTGAAGCATGACAGCATATTTCTGGGTGAACAGAGGCTCAGAAGTAGATTGTGTCAGCCGATGGACCTTCTAAGGCTATCCTTATCCTAGAATCTGCGAGATCGACAGCATTTCAGAACCTTCAAAACCACCTGGAGCATGCTCCACACTGGGGCCTTGGGAGGACTTTGAGTGGCTCTTCCCCATCCCCAGGTACTGGAGCAGTTGGGAGGCTGGGTGACTTCTCCCCTTCTCTGTCCCCTTCTGCCAGGTACAGGAAGAAGGAAAAGACATTGTAGAAACAATGGTCTCACCCACTTTCCCCAGATCCTGGACCGCTTCTACCATAATCAGCTATGTAAACATCAGGGGGAAAAAAGGCAGATTCAAGCTGGAAGAGTCTTAGTGAAATATCACCATATTTATCTCATGGTCATTTTGCTTATGTCCAATTTACCGGGGCACAATGAACCATTTGTTTTCAATGACATAACAGATCCTAACAGGTGGTAATGATATGTAGGAATCCTGTTGCACTTGGGTTAAGGTATACTTCACCACAGCCTCTGAGAGGCCATCAGTATGAAAGTATTTTATAGGAATATGTTTGTCTGGAGTTTTCCAAACTATATAGATCGTATGAATGCAAACCCAGAGCCCATATGACAACAGGATTGTGACTGTGAATTTTCAAAAGGTGATTCTTTTCTCCTGTGTATCCTTTCACTTAAATTACACAAAATTTAATGTTTTCTTTGTAAGACCACCTGCAGGTTTTGGGTCCTAGCTTACACACCCTATCTTCATGAGCTCATTAAAAACTGAAGCTTGCAAAAATCAATAGATATCCCCCAGAGCAACCTGCAGTTCTACTGTTGTGCTCACGTCTCACATGAATGTCCCTTTGTTTTATGTAAGCACAGCTTTTGCATTTAAATGGATGTTTCAGGAATTTCTAGGCATTTGTGCAGAGTGAAGTTTTAAAATTTAAAATGTTTGCTGGAACGTGGAATAGGCTGCTCAATTCCTGGATAGCACCCAGGTTGACTTCAATTTCCAGCCTGTACACAGGTTCCCGCATCATTGTATATAATTTTTCATTGTGCTTAGTCATAATTCTGTTTATTTCTTTTCATGTCAAGTTTGTGAATTGTCATCTTTGCTGTTAAGACTATGAACTCGACCTTCATGATTTGAAATTTTAAGTGTAAATGGTAGGGATGTTTGTACAAGCTCATGGTTTCTTTGTAAGCACTAACTAAAGGATACTCGAGATAATTCTCTGATCCTGCCTATTGTAGTGATGAATATACATCTGTGTTGAGCCTGTTGACTTTCTTCTTCCTTCCATCTCTGTGTGTAGTATGTGTGCCAATTATGGACATGTTAATGTATTCAGTGAGATCCAGCACCCTACAAAATGTAGAGAGAGTAGCAGAAGGCGTATATTTCTTAGATATGATTCCTTTGTGCCTAACTTGCCAGGATCTTCCACACTCCAAAGTTCTCATCAACTCTGTTCATCTTTTCTCTGATAGGCTTTATTCGTTGACTCTCCAGTAAATCTGGTGGCACAAGTTATGAAAAGATTCAAAACCCAGCCATCTGCATCGAACCGAATAATGAAACAGTGTCTGATTTGGCAGGGTGACTAGAATTTGTGAGGTTTGTGAGGGCCTTTAAAAAGAAGCCATGCCTGAAAATAGTCATTGTGCATTAACAGAACCAAGTTAATTGTCTCTAAAGATTGTTATACACTCTTTGATGCCAAGCAAAACCTTTGAATTGTTTCTTTCAGACTCTTGGATTCCTACTTTTTGAGAACTACCTTGTGTTATCAACCTTTCTTAGTATTTTTATTTTATTTTATTTTTGATGTTTCACAGTTGAGAAGGATGAATGCCCTTGTGGACTGTTGATTATGGTGGGAGAGGTAAAAAAATAGGGGAAAGTGGATAAGCTCATTGTTTCCAATTTTCTTTTTTCTTTTTACTTTTCCTGCATTTGGGGGAAAGGACGAAAGAAGGGGAGAAGCCATACCCAGCATCCCAGCCACCTCAGTTCCTGGGAATGGAGGATGGCCACTTGATGCCATCCCAGGGTCCCTGATGCGGACCATGCTCCAAGGGTACTGCTTAAGTGATTTCAATAGTCCTGAAATGCTGTTGATTTCATTGTTCTAAGGTTGAGGATGTCCTTCCAAGGTTCATTGGCTGACATATTCCACCTTAGAGGTTCCATTCACCCAGACAATTGCTGTCAATGCTTAGCTGGGAGAATTATCCAATTTGTTCTGCCCTCCATCCTCTGCCATGATACTAAATGTCCTCTGCAGGCCTCAGTGGAATGCTATATGCCACCACATGAATCTGGGCATGCTGTCTACTGCTCTGTCTCCAGCAACTGAGGAGGCCCAGTTCGAACACTTGCATCCATAATCATCACAGATCCTGCGATTTTTGGATCAGTGGTTGGAGCTCTGAATCCAGTGATCCAGTTTGGGGTGGGAGGTGATGGTCCTCAAAGAAACCTCACTAAATGTGACCCCAGACCTGATTCCTCTGTGAGCCAGCCAGTATGGGGTTCAGCTCATTCCATCACCTGCAACAGCTTACATACACACTGGTGGTTGCAGTTGCTAGGTCAGTTCTGTCTCTAGCCCCATCTCTTATGCAAACCAATGGATGCTGTGGCTCGGTCCAACCCTGCTATCCACACACTGCCCACACATACACCAGTGGGAACTGCAACCCAGTTGGAATGACTTCCAATAACCTCTATGAGACCTGCCCCCATGCTTGGTTTCTGTGCATGCTGGTGTGGGTAGCAGACTGGTTCAGTCAATGCTGCATCACATTCAGCTTTGGTATACATTAGTGGGTGTTATATCCTAGCTCAGCCCACACTTAAGCTGGTGGGTGTTCAGTCAGGCCCACCCCAGCCCTGGTAATTATGCTCACTGGCAGGAGCTGTAGTCCATCAGAGAGGTGCCCAGTTTCCCTAATAGGCCAGCCCCGATTTTGCACTCTCCTGGTGTTTCTGTGATCTAGCTTGACAGGACTTGTCTTGATTCTCAGAACTTGCAAGCTGATGCTGCAGCGAAGCCCAAGCAGCCTGCATTTACTCTGGCTTATGCATCTACCAGTGGATATGGTCATTAGCCTAGCCTGGCTTTCCCCCTAACCCAGCTCACATACAGGCCAAAGGGTGTTGTAGTCCTGCCTGGCCTGGTTTGCCCCTGGTCCCAGTTCTCATGCTCACCAACAGGGGAGTCTGATCTATACTCCTACTGAACTTTTCTCTCTGCCCTTGTCCCCCGCTCCCTGAGTGTTATGTGTGCTGGTGGGTGCTGTGGTCAGGTCTGGCGTGCCTTGCCTCACCCCAGGATTCTCTGATAGGTGCTACCACCTAGCCTGGCTCAGCCTGCCCCCAGACCCAGTTCATGGTGGCAAGTGCTGCAGCCTATCCTAGCCTGGACTAATGTGAACTGGTTAGAGTTGCGGCCCAATCTGGCTTGTCCTACACCCCTTCCTGGTTCTCACATCTGCCAATGGATGGTATGAGCTGGTCCAGCCTGGTCTGGCCCCATACCTGACCCATAGGTATACTGGCTGCTGTAACTTGGCCTGGTCTAGGCTGTTCCCAGTCTTGATTCTTCTGCTCACCTACAAGAGACTGCACAGACAAGTTCCTTAAGGTCCTCTATCAGGTTAGTCAGAGATCTCGTGCACACTGGTGGTTCTTGGCTCAGCCTGACTTGGCCCACCTTCTGTGCTGGCAGGTACAGCGGGATTGCTAGATTGGTCCAACCCATTCTGGCTCACTCTTTGGGTTCTACAGCCAAGCCCTGCCTGGCACATTCCCAGACCTAGCTTTCATGCGGTTCAGCAGTTGCTGAGACCTAGCCCAGCCTGCCTGGGCTCACAAGAGCTAGATTATGTATAGGGCAGATGCTGGAGCCTAGCCAAGTCTGTTTTTCTCAGTGTTAGCAATTGACTTTAAGTGGCTGCCAGTGACAATCAAACTAAAGAAATTTCTTTATTTGTTATTTGTTTAGAGAGTTGATTTTCTTTCAACTAGTTAATACCCAAATTCCTGAAATGGGCAGAGGTAAGCAAGGCAAAGCTGGAAATTTTGTCTGGCTTTTGTATATGGGCCCAATTACTTGAGTTATCAATTTCTGCTCAACAGAGCAGAGATTAGCAGGAAAATAGAACTGAGAGCAGAGCTGGGATTCAAAAAAGGCATCTGCGAGGGGGGACATGGGTGTCCCAACAAACATATAAACTTCTGGGCTAAACTCCTGCCTCTCCAATAATTTTTTAGATATGAACCTTTACATCGTAAGGAATTTTGTTTTGTGTATGTTGTAATATTAATTCCCAATTACATCTTTTTCCAAGTCGATGCCTGTTGCTGACAGAGTATTATAAATAGCACATTCTTGTTTTCATTAAATTTATATACTACGGTTAGAGTGTACCAGATCACTGTATATGCTGATGGCTCTTTATTTGTTTTTTATCCTTTTTTGCTTATCTACATGATCAATGATGTATTGATTCAATTACAGGAAGTTTTGGACTATCCTTATGTGGTTATGGCAAGTGCTACCTTACTGCTTTTTTCTCCTTTTCTACTTACACATCTCATTTTTGTGCATTTAAGCTTTAAAGTCTATTTATTATACTCTTAAAATTCTAATCAGGATTACATTAAACTTCTATTAATCCTCTCATAAAGGAAATTGTATGCATTTATATTTGCTCAGATTTGGTTTTATATTCTATAGTGAGATTTTATTGTTTTTCTCATATAATTTCTAGTTTTTCTTGATGGGTTTATTTCTTCCAATTTTATAGCTTTCAGTGTGTAGTGAACAGAATAGGTTTCACATTTCCATTTTTAGGTTTATATTTATTTTGGTTCTGGTATACATATGTTTCTCTGATGGTTTGTGGGTGTAATACATTGTCACCATTGTGAAACACAGGAAAGAATGGAAGCAAAAATCAAAGGATGTTTTTGCTTTTAAAACTGCATATCTTAGTCCATTTCATGTTGCCAGAACAAAATATTACAGACAGACTATAGAAAGAAATTTATTTTTCATGCTTTTGGACACTAGGTAGTCCAATATTAAGGTGCTAACACCTGTTGAGGGTCTTCCTGCTGTGTCATCATACAGCAGAAGGCGCCCTGTGGTGGAGAGCATACAAGACAGCAGGAAGGTTAGAACAAGAGGACGGCGAGGAAGCCAAGCCCACTTGATGATAGAGCCACTTCAGAGAGAAGTTCCTTCACCCTCACAACCTTATCACCTGTTAAAGTTCCCCCGCCTCCTGTACTATCGTGACAAGCAGTGAAGAGTTTGGGAGTGCATACTCTCACATGTCATTGCTTAGAGTATATTTTTACACCTGGCAGAGAGGTGGCAGCAGGAAATGGGTTAAATACTTGGATACCCACCATCTACCAAAAGAAGCCGATTTTCTGTCTTTTACCAGTCTCAGCTCTGCTTATCATAGGCATTTTTGGAGTGAACTAGGGTTTGGAAGATTCTTTCCATACGCATGCCAATCTCTCTTTTTTAAAAAAATAAGATGAAAACATATAAACAAAATTAAGGATAATCAGCTTTCCTTCATTTTTACAACATGTAAGCCAACTTACTGTGATTCACCGAGAAAGTCTTGCTTCAGAATCTCCCATGTGAATCCTTATTGCCCAACAACATCTCAGATGGGTTGGAGGCATGCTCTAGGACTCCCCCCATCTGGGTCTGCTCATCAGATGCACAGAAAGCCAATCATTTACATTAGGGTGGAATGGGGAAGGTCTTCATTACAAAGTGCAGAGCAAAGAGTGGGCAGCTATTGCTTAATTCGCAAGTCAGAGGTGAAGGTTCTTATAGACAGAAAATTGGGGTTGAGAGGCACAAAGTTCCTGATTGGCCAGCTATACCATAATCTTTAGGTAATTTACCATGATATGGCGGGCTGCAGATCATCTTGGGAATTAACATGAAAGTAGTGATTTCTGATCCACACTGGCCATTTAGGTTTTTATCTACAAGCAAATGGACACTCCTTGTGGTTAGAACTTTGTAGGAAGAGTTTGTCCTTCTCTCAATGTAGTGAATTCATTTTGATAAAGGGCAGGCAAAGAAACCTTGTGCTAAGGGAGACAGACAAGAACTCACGGGGCTAGGGGAAAGGATGTGAGTCTGGGCCATGCGTTTATATTATGGGGGTTTGGCTTCATCCTTGCATTCTTCTATTTCTCATTCCATTTTTTTAAAAAAATCCATGTGTAGAACATTCTTTAGAAGTATCGTGTCAAACTATAACCCCCCAGTAATTCCTGAGCATGTCCCTGTGTTCACTTGAACTCTGAAAGTAGGAATTATTAAATACAGAAATCTGCTTCAGTCTGATGAGGTAAAGTAAAAATTGACATTGCATATACATTTTAGAAGTTTTTAGTGAGACTAAATACCATAATATGTATATTTCATCTTTTGAAAATGGCCATTGTATATATTTTGTCTATATATCTAATCTTTTTCAATATTCCTATTTTGTGGTAGTTCATTATAGAGTAACGGCTAGCAACCTACCATACCTGTGTGCCACTATAAAATTGTATGTATCCATGAATGTATAACTTACGAATTTTTAACAAACCTGTTTGGTGATTCTCTTCCCCTGATGGTCTCAGTGTTTGGTCTAGTCCTGTTTCTCTGATTCATTTCTTTTCTGGTACCTGTTAAAGTTTGTATACCTTCTTGCAGTCTTCCTCAAGAAGAGGCTGGTAGTTTCAAGTTGGTCCTCTCAACCAATGGTGTTTTGGACCTCTAGTCAACCTTTACCTTTGGGAGACTGTCGGTTTGCAGATGTGTTAGATTACACTAGACAATGTACATGCCATATAAAAACAAAGGGCTAATTAGCCCTGATTGGGCTAATGACTTTGTGCTAAACCTCATTGGGTTATGGCTGGAAATGCACTCTGAGGATCTTTTAAGATTTATATATTTCCATAGGAAAGACAGATTTATAGGGGGAAGGAGAAAGAGAGAAAAGCGTCTTCTGTCCATTGGTTCTATCCTCATGCGGCCAAACAGCCAGAGCTGAGCTGATCCAAAGACAGGAGTCAAGAGCTCCTTCTGGATCTTCCACATGGAAGAGTTCCAGGACTTTTAAGCCATTTTCTACTGCATTTCCAAACTGCAAGCAGGGAGCTGAATGGGAAGTGGAGCAGCTGGACATGAACCAATGCCCAGATGGGACCCTGGCAGTTGCAAGGGGAGGATTTAGCCACTAGGCTATCATGCCTCACCCCATTCTGAGGTTCTTAATGTTGTATTGTTCTCTATGATATTCTTGTTAGATATTTTGAAATGTTACCTCACTTTATACTGATAAAGAAAATCATTTATCAGGTGGAGGCAAAGATAGAAATGATGAAAACAGAAAGCCCCTCCAATTCCCAGGAAAATGCTTATACTAATGCTCCTATTTGTCAGTAAAAGATGCAAGGCTTTTGTATGATAAATCTGCCTTGTGCCTGGTGAGAGAAGATTGCTTTACTAACTTATTCCACCTGACTCAGAAAGCAACAGCAGTGTGGAGAATCAAGATGGCAGAGTAGGGTAAAGACGTTTAAACAGATGGAGAATCATTTGACAGTGTGAAGCAGAGAGTGCACAATGCAGGACATAGGAGAGGACAGAACGACAGCGGATGGCACCTGGAGATTACAGACAAAGGAAATCAGTGGACACAATGGTATAGTTTAGCAGTGACCAATACCCCAGCAGCATTTAGCAAGCAATGATCTGAACTGCACCAGCAGTCAGAATTCCACCAGCAACAATGTGGGAAGGGACACCCACTCTGAGCCCAGGAGGTGAACCAGACAAAGAACTGCCTGTCCTGCTGGTCTGTTTGATTTGACCAAGAGCAGAGACAGAATGGCAGGGCCCAGATGGGCGATGTGGGAACTAAGTGGTTTTCACAGCCCAGTCCCTCCTCTAAAACTGAATTGGGAGTCATTTTGTGTAGGGAGGCAAAAAAAGGTCTTTGGGACAGGACTGAGCATGCACTGAGCTGGAAGTGAACTCATTTTTGGCTCAGTGAACTGCAACAACATGGCATCATACAGGTTTCATCCAAGATAGGTCCAGTTAGCCCTCAGACATTATGGCCAGCAGATCAAGAACTCTAGTAGTGGCGCATCAGGCCATCCGGTGCTATTTTGTACAGTGTGGCAAAGGCTTTAAGACTGCAGGGACAACAGTGAGCTGTGCATGTGCTGAGCTGGGAGTGAACTCACTGAACTCAATGGATTGCTCTGGTTCCATAGGGAAAAGATAACACTTTGGCATCGTATGCATCAAAAAAGATCCATGTGGCCCTTAGATCTAAAAGTCAACAAGTTCTGGCAAGGTCTGCACCACCAGAAACCTAGTTATATAGGATACCAGCTTTGTTTGGCCCTTCATTTATTCAGCAACACATTAGTCATTGACTAGCATGTTATTTAATTTCATTTTTAATTTTCTTTTTTAATTTCTTTTTTCCTTACTGTTGTTGATTTTGTTTTGTGGTTTTTTCATTTAAGGGAATGTACAGTAACTGTGCAAAGGAGACTATAATATCCAGATGTGAGGGTACTATGCAGTGTGCATCTCTACTTCCAGATCAAACATGGACTCCTAATGAAATTGTTAACTATATCTTGACAATAGGATGCTGGACTTTCTATTATCCGTGCCTGCAATGATGGACATATGACTGTTCATGAAAAACTATGCTATAGTAATATAAGGGATCTTAACGTGGGGAGGAGGGGTGTTGGGGATTGGCTAAGGAAAAATCCAAACACCTATGGAACTGTATTTAAAAATGCTAATAATAAAGATAAAAAAAAGAAGTAAGAAAAAAAGCAACGGCAGTAAGAAGCAATAGAAGGCTAGGCAAGAAAAAAAATAGGTCAGAGCTTCCTTTGAAGACCTGTGCATTCTGCAACATGCCAAAGTATATCTCAAATTCTGCCACTGTAGGAGGAAATCTCCTGCTGGGACATAGTGGATTGCTTAACAAATACAATTTAGATTTGTTTTCTTAGAACTTTCTTGGAAGTTTTTTCCTCCTTTTTTCCTCCAAAGCACAATATATATTTTAAGATATCAGGTAATGAGATCTTTGTATTAATCATTTAGAGCTTGGGGAGTTTGATGTTTTTCTTTGGGTTTCACAAAATTGACAACTAAGGCAGAGGGCATGGAAAAAAAAGGATGTGCTTGCAAATCCTCTGCAAACACAGTTCTGTTAGGTGTGTTAGGATCGTGTTGTCACACAATCTAGGAAAAATGTCATTAAAGCAAAAGGATCAGAATACATTCATGATGCTTATAGAAAACCAATGCAGTAATTTCTTAAATCAGGTGAACAATTACTGTAAGAGAACAAAGTAATTCTAGAAAAATATAAATGTTGAATCATAAGAGAAAAACTATGCTAGCAGTTGTATCATGTCTTTCAACATGATATTGACAAAAGGAGGACTCATGTTCATGTGCTGTATCCCAATCAGTATTTGATCCAGAAAAAGGCCAGAAAACGTTGATGAATTTTGATAGGGATTAAAATTCAGCATAGTTTAGCATGACAACAGACCATCATCAGGAGGATGGTAACCTCCACTTGTGGTGTTACTTGCTGGTACCAAACTGGGTGATGAGAAGCTTGTCCTAAACTCAAGGCTGTGTGTTTTCATCTTCCTGGAGGACTAGCAAAGGAGTTGATACAGGCATGAACCACTGCCTCTGCTCCAGGGGTCAGTCTTCTGAGCTCTGTGGGGAATGTGTATCTATTATGGCTTTCATAAAGCACTGGTAGGTTTTAAGAGTGTTAACAGAAGCATGTAAATGTAAGCCACTTTTTTTTTTTAATCTTTTGGCAGAAGCAAGGCCTTGCCAATGGTATCTGGCTCCCATCTATGAAAAGAGTGTTTTGTGTTCGTTTTGATGACACTTCAGCCACTTCTTCCAATATCTTTACAAAGCAAGGGGCAAGAGGGCCTAAGGAGTCTTTTTGCTCCAGAGGCCTAAATATGGCTTTCTTCTAAAATGTCTATTATGTCTACCTTAATTCTGCATGACTTGAGTACTTACTCTTTCCTTTTGCTAATCAATTATTCATCTTTCCTACAATGAGTTTATGGGAGAGGGCCATTCCTCTTTTAGAATTCCAAGTGTGTCATCATGTTCTTACGAATCTGGGTCACTTAGGCAATGTGTAGTAAGGGCAAGTGCAATATTCTCTTTTGATACTCTTGGCTCTCTGTTACTTCCAACCCACTTGTGTTTACACTATACTCCCTGGTGAGGCATTATTATTTATGTAATTTTTTTTCACTCACAAAACTTGCCAAAAAATGTGCCTCATAGCATTCATGTTATACATTTCTCAATAACTACAAGAAGTTTGTCAAAGGAAACCTTGAAAACTAAGGAAGACATTGATACATATGCAAGTTATAATGTGGATGTAGATTTGCCTATACATTGATAAATGATCATTCTTAACATTTAGCAGTACTGATTGGGAAGGAAGCTGCTTCACCTGTTAAGAAAATGTTCTAGCTTTGTTTAGGGCAAGATAAAACCACATTTTTATTATCATTAAAGTTGTGACATTAGATTTCTTATGTCAAGTCATGCTACAGGGGGTAATTAGATGCCTAAGTCAGAATGCTCAGCATCACTAGCCACCAGGGAATACGATCAAAAGTACAGTAAGGGGCCCGGCGTGGTGGCGCAGTGGTTAAGGTCCTCGCCTTGCACACCTGGGATCCCATATGGATGCCGGTTCTAATCCCGGCAGCCCCACTTCCCATCCAGCTCCCTGCTTGTGGCCTGGGAAAGCAGTCGAGGATGGCCCAAAGCTTTGAAGATCTTCCTCTCTGTCTCTCCTCTCCGTATATCTGTCTTTCCAATAAAAATAAATAAATCTTTAAAAAAAAAGTACAGTAAGATATCACCTCACTTATGTCAGAATGGCTGTTTTCCTTAAGAGAGAGTAAAAAATACTTAGACAATGACTCTTGTACACTGATGGTGGAAAAGTCCATTAGTACAGTCCTTGCGGAAAACAGTAAGGAGATTAAAAAAAAAAAACTAGAAATACACTTACTGTATGTCTTAAGAATCCTAGTAATTGGTATATACTCAAAAGACGTGAACATAATATCAATCACGGAGATGAGAATAATTGCCATAAATAATGGGAGGTGATGTCTCCAATGTCCATTGAAGGTAATAAAATGCATCTTAACATTGAAAAGTGTGATATTATAATTCTTAGAATAACCATCAAAATATTAAGTTATTGTTAAAAACATCATAGAAAACAGAAACAGAATTTTAAAATATGCTCAAATAGCACTAAAAAGGCAAGAAATAGGCAAAGTTCCTGAAAAAGTCTGAAAGAATTAAAACTAGAGACATGAAACTGATTATTTATTATTAACAACAGGGATTTTTAAGTGAGATAAAGTATAATGAAATCCAGGGAAATGTGGGGAGGTTGATGGATTGTTTTTATATTTGTATTTGGTGGTATTTACACAACTGTTCTTGCCAAATCTAAACAAATTATTTTCTAAATAGGGTAAATTATACTAGATATAAATTATGTGTCAATAAACTTATTCACATAAAGGAAGCTTTTTGCAGTGCAGCGAGGGAGAAATTGTAATGGGGGAAACAAGAGTTTATCGTGGTCACTCACCTCTAAAGACTGGCTTTTGAGAAGACACTTGTTCTAGCAATTAAAATGCCTTTTGGAATATCTGTTTCCAAAACTGGGTTCAAGCTCAGGCTTGGTTTCCAACACCAGCTTACTGCTCATGTGCGTGTTCAAAGGCAGACCATGGTGACCTCATAAAATGAGTTCCTGCCACCCATGTAGGAGGTCCAAGCTCTCGAGTGATTTACTTAACTGGAGTTCAAAGTTCCTGGCTTCAGCCTGACTCAACTCCAGCTGCTATGGGACATTTTGGTGGATGGCAGAGCTCTCTGTCTCTAGCACCAAGTTATACATTGGGCTTAAGGTAAACTTAGTAGTTTATAGGAGGGTATTACTGCATGTAAGGAAGTCAACTGAAGGGAAAAAAAAATCTTTGCTACATATAAAATACTTGCCACACTTTAATAGATATTTGAATAAAATAATTCTGCAAGATACTTTAGCTTTAGTTCTCCTTGCCAACCAATTGTCCATCAAAAGAAACTCATACATTAGATGAAAAGGTAACATAATAAAAGTTTATCACTTTTGTTTGATTTCTTCACATTTAATACAGTTTAACTAATTATTACTTTGGGTTAAATTATCATACAAGATCACTATTTGAAAAATGTTTAAAAATACTGATAACTGCCTATGCTGAAAAGTAGACAACTTGGACTGAAAATCTCTGCTCTTAAATTTCTGATGTATGTTAACATGTCTTTGTATTTTACACTGTATAGAATTTATTTCAGAAGTATTTTTTGAAGATAGCTAAGAAATCAGGTAGTAATAGTCTCATAGTTAAAATAATTTTTAAATCACTATTTGAGGTTAAGAAATGACACAGTTTTGGTTTAAAAACATCATGACTAAAAACTAACTTTCCAATATTACTTGCATACTGAATTGCCCATTGCAATCCAAAAATACCTACTTCAGTGCTGCAAAGTATAAAAACAGAAGACAGATGTCCACTTATGCAGAGTATATTAAGTATACAACTTGAAGAAGGATATTGTCTCCAAAGAAGTGGAAGAATTATATGCTATTACAGAATTAGACTGTCTTAAGTGAGGTTCTTCAGTTGTCAATGGGTAAAAATCTGACTGGATTTAAAAGTGGTAGCATTATTTCCCCTTGCTTTTCTAAAACTGGGCATAGGGATAAATGCTTCAAACTTTCAGAAGAGTCCAACTTTTAGAAGAGCCAGTGTTAGGCTAAACTTTGGTAATCTCTGGATGTGCAACACGCACATGGCTTTTCTAGATGACAGACATCTAGTACACAGAAACAGAATCCAGCTATGAGTTTAGCAACTCATCTGTTGAAATGCCTCATCATTTTCTTGTCTTAAGCAAGCTTACAAAGATGAGGCTCTCAAATAGAGCTCTGTTGTGACTTTAATTTTTTGTTTTTTTGTATAGTTTATTTGTCCATTGATGGAAGTAGAGTGTTGAAGTCCTTCATTGTTATTGTACTGGTGCCTGTGCCTCTCTTTCGATATATAACATTTATTTTAAATAGCCAGGGCCGGGGTGCATATGTGTTTACTATACTCATATCTTCCTGTTGAATCTAGACAATATGTGGGTGAAAATGTTACCTTAATATAGTATTGGTAGCTATGCAGACTTATACAGTCATTATGGAAGACAGTATGAAGATTCCACAATATTTGAAAGTAGATCAGCCCTATGACCCCATGTTCTCATTTGATGAAAGGAACTAAAATCATAATATGAAGGAATTATTTATATTCCCATGTTTATTGCATTTCTATTCACAAGGGTAAATTATAAACTCAACCCAGATGTCCACCAAGTGATTGTTGCGGTATACATATACCATAAAATACTGCTCAGCCTTAAAAAAGAAAGAAATCCTGTCTTTTGCGGCAAAGTGGATGAAATTGGAAACCATTATCCTTTTTTAAAAAGACATCTATTTTTATTGGAAAGGCAGATGTATAGAGAGGTGGAGAGACAGAGAGGAAGATCTTCCATCCGATGATTCACTCCCCAAGTGACCAAAATGGCTGGTGCTGCACCAATATGAAGCCAGGATCCAGGAACTTCTTTCCTGGCCTCCCATGTGGATGCAGGGTCCCCAAGCTTTGGGCCATCTTTCCCAGGCCACAAGCAGGGAGCTGAATGGGAAGTGGAGCTGCCAGGATTAGAACTGGAGCCCATATGGGATCCTGGAGCGTTCAAGGCAAGGACTTTAGCCGCTACACTATTGCTATCCCGCTGGGCCCGAAACCATTATCCTTAATGAAATAAAGCAATCCCCTAAAGTCCAATATCTTATGTTTCCTCTGATATGTAACAGTTATTATAAAATATAGAAAAAAATATAGGATCAAAATGGATAGTGGTTTGATGATTGTTTTTAGTCCTTGCTTATATTCTGTGAACTGTGACTTTTCTAGTTCTTACTTGTAAAATGTTGTAGTTAGATGCAGTAAGCCTGTGAATATAGAGGGGATTGAAATAATGATTTTGCAAAAGTTAAAAGAAAAAAGGTAGGAAGGAGGGGTTTGATGGAAGATAAAAAAGAGGAAGTGTGTTCATCTTGGAATTATACCTGTGGAATATCTGAAATCTGTTCTTTGTATTAAAGAAAAGAATGACGTAAGTATTGGGTGGTTTTTAGAAATTAAAAAAGTTCTTTAGAAAGAGTTAAACTATGTCATAATAAGGTCTGAAACGGAATGATTTGCAATTTTGTAATATTTGTTGCTTCTCTAACTTAGCAAACATTTATGCAATACAGCTCATTTGAATCAATTCAAGAAGCCTTCAAAAAGATCACAGAAATGTACATTATCTCTCAGATCCATTTCCTGCAGATTTTTTGAAGCCTTCTTATTCACAAACACAGAATACTTTGGTGAGATGATTCCTGCCACTTGAGTCGTTATAGATTGTTGCGTCCCTGTTTTGTATTCTGCTTCTGATACTATTCTCGACATAGTTATTACTGTTGTATATATTCATCTACCTTGTACCCCCTCAATAGTTTCCAAGGCATTTTCTCAGACTATGATATCTTGTTTGGTTTACACAGCCACTCTCACACATAGTTTTAATCCTCCTTGTGGTGAAAAGGAAACAAAAAAATTTAAACATGTCTGAAGTCTCTACATGTCTGTAATTGCAAGAAATATAAATTCAGGGAAGCCAGGAAGGCCATATACATTGTCATCTCACCTTTCATCAGGATCGAAAGAACCAAAATGTTGTTAATTTTGGAAATGTACTGAGTGTTCGAGCTTTGCACTCATTCTGTCTATGAGCCAGTCATATTTAACACCCCCAACTCCAGTGAAAAATTCTTTTTTTTTAATAACATGTGAGGACTACTGACTGATGGTTAATAGCTGAAATTTATTAACAGCACCAACTTTTTTTTTAAAGATTTATTTATTTATTGGAAAGTCAGATATACAGAGAGGAGGAGAGACAGAGAGGAAGATCTTCCATCCGATGATTCACTCCCCTAGTGAGCGCAATGGCCGACGCTATGCCGATCCGAAGCCAGGATCCAGGAACTTCTTTTAGGTCTCCCACACGGGTGCAGGGTCCCAAGGCTTTGGGCTGTCCTCAACTGCTTTCCCAGGCCACAAGCAGGGAACTGGATGGGAAGTGGAGCTGCCAGGATTAGAACCAGCATCCATATGGGATCCCAGGCTGTTCAAGGTGAGGACTTCAGCCGCTCGGCCACGTTGCTGCTGGGCCCATCCAGTGAAAAATTCTGAATGAGCACCAGAATCCATTATCTGTGGAGCAGTGTTAATCAGCTATTTGGATCTGGAATCAATTAAAGTTCCATGATGAATTGGGAAAGAGATTCTGGCAGAAGAACCAGGGTATGGTATGGTAATTCAGAAAACTTGTATATATCCATTGGCTGGTAACATGAATGAATAAAAAAGGAAATCAGAACAGAAAAAGAGACAAAATGTGGGAGAAAGATGTGAACGTTGGAAGTGAGAATTTCAGTAGCTAGCCAGCTCTTCATGCAGTCTCAGGGTTGGCACTTTGTCGCTATCCAGATGGCTGCCTGAGATGTTTACTTGTCACTGGGCTTTTTGGCATCAGGTGTACGGTGGTGCACTGTAAACCACTTTGTAGAGAAGTTAAATTAGCAACAAACCATTCCTAACTGGCACCCCAATAAACTGCTGTTTGCCATTGTGCACAAAATGAAGTGGAATGCTTAAGGACTTTTTATTCAATGATTGTATTTTCTTTATGCAGAATGAATTGCTAAGAAGGTGCTAAATTTATTTGCAACACTGTAAAAAAAGTCTCTCTCTGCAGAGTTGATGGAAAGATTAACTCCTAGTTATCCAAGCAGTGGAATTATCTGGGTAGCAAGAGGAGCTTCTCTTGGATCTAAAGAGTTAATATATAAAGCACCTGAGAAAGCACAAAGCTAGATTAAAACACATAATAGCAATGTAGAAATTTGAATCACATGGAAAAGTGGAAAAAAATTCTAGTGTTCATTATTCTCACCCTATGAGAGATAAAAATAACATGACCTGATTGTGTAGAGCACAGGTTTAAATCGGATCTCAGATGAATGAGCTAAAAGGGACAGAATGTATATGTCATTCCTCATAAACTTTTGTCATGTGATTTTCAAATCCACACTTTAATGCTCTGTCATCAATGCATAATAGAGATTTAAAACAATCTGATGTCTTTGTGATTCTTCACATGACTCAATGTTTGTCTAGACCTCATCTATGCATGTATTTTTCAAAGTGCCAACCATACACATAAGAGGAGCGAATGCTGATTACATGTGGGACACAATTTAAAGTTGTTTACTTGGACTATCTCATTTAATCGTTCTGATAAAATACTCAGTTTGGTTTTGTGTCTTTTTTTTTTAGCTTCTTTCTTTTCACTCTTAGTTAAAATAAGCGGGTGCGTAAGTGATTCTTGCACCTAAGCTCAGTTTCATCCTTGCCACGTGCCTGTGTGAAGTGTGCATGAGGAACTTGAGGCTCTGAGAGACAGTGACTTGCCTGTGGCCTCCGCGTGGAGCTGGTAATTGGGGGATTTGAGCTGAGCACTGTTCCTCAGAGCTCCAGCTCTTGAAACCACACTAAATTACCTACAGGGAGGCAGCAGGAATGTTGCCAATATTTACCCAGTGCCATCTGACGTGAGCCAGGTAGAATACGTGGCATGACTGCCTGGATGAACTCAGGATTTGGCACATAGTCGTTAAAGCAGCACCCTTGTTCTTGCACATCATCTGCCTCACTGACCTTCTGCTTCTCACAAGGCGGTGTGTAGTTAGCTAGGCTTCTCGAGAAATTTCAGCTTTTTCTCTAAAGGGCTAAAATGGCATTGCATTAAAAATATTAACACATCCTACCATCATGTGTATGGCTGTTGCTTTGTTGTGTGATTAAACTGCTTCCAAAATGTTGCTATTAGTCAGCCAGCTCAAAACTAAGAGGAATACCTGGCAACAAATGTTAAGGGCAAAAACCAAAAATGGGCAAAATCTCTCAGCCTAGGAAAGAACAACAAAATTCAGAGCTTTAGAGCAGATGGTTAGCCTGGCTGTACGGATGCCAGTGAAGATGCCTGAATCCCACATCAGAACTGTGAGATTCAGTTTTCTGCTGTAGCTCCGACTCCATCATCCAGCCAGCACAGACTCTGGAAAGAAGCAGGTGGTAGACCAAACAGCTGGTCCCTGCAAGCCACAATCTACCTAGATTGGATTCTTGGTTTTTGAATTCAGCCTGGTCTGTTTCTGACCATTTCAGCATTTAGGGGTTGAATGAATGAATGATAGTGGTGTCTCTTCTCTCTTTGTCTTTCTGAATCAGCCTTTCAAGTTAAAAAAAAACTCTTAAAAAGTTAATACAAATAAAACTTCACTTGAACATTTTGCTTCATTGTGTCCTCAGTACACTCCTTCACGAGGATTAAGAGTTAGTTCAGGGCCTGATGCTATGGCTCAATGGCTAAATCCTCACCTTGCAAGTGCTAGGATCCTATAGGGCACCGGTTCATGTCTGGCTGTTTAACTTCCCATGCAGCTCACTGCTTGTGACCTGGGAAAGCTGTAAAGGATGATCCAAAGCCTTGGGACCCTGCTCCTGCATGGCTGACCCAAAAGAAAGCTCCTGGCTCCCTACTCAGCTCTGGCCATTGCAGCCATTTGCAGATTGAACCAGTGGATGAAGATCTTTTTCTCTTAGTCTTTAGTGTGATGATGCTGAGTTGATGGGAACTAAGGGGGAAGTTCTTGGGACATGCAGGTTGTTGCTGACAGAGGCGAGTAAAGCAGTGCTTGTGGGACCCTGCATTACTTATCATGACAGTGAACTGTTATAACATCCTGAACCTAACACCTGAGCCTGACCTCTGAGTGCTCTCTCTCTGGCACTGTGATCACAGTCCAGAGCTCTGGATGTCGTGTTCCCATCCCCCACCCTGAGGGCCTTTAGAGAGCCACAGCGATGCTGTGCCCTCCAACCTCCAAAACTGAGAGATAAGTTAAACCTCTGTGCTACATGTTTGAATTTTGTTTACTTGAACACCAGAAGGGGAGAGACAGACAAAAGCAGAGAGATCTCCCCTCTGCTAACTCATTCACCCTAGGCCTGAATCCTCCAAGACTCAGCAGATCAAAGCCAGGAGCTGGGAAGCCAATCTGGTTCTCCCTGTGGATAGGGAGGACCCCAGTGCTAGAGCCATCACTGGCTGCCCTGCCGTGTGCTCATTAGCAGGAAGAGGAAGTGGAAAGTGCAGGTGGGACTCAGGCACTCTGATGATGCAGGATGCGAATGTCCGAGCCATGGCTGAATTGCCGTGTCAGGTACCTGCCCCTGAACCACTGTTCTTTACAAGCCTTAGCAGTTCCATTATTGTAATGGAAAGCTGACTAGTACATTTAGCAGATATTTGTGGAATATATGACTGAGTGAGTAATTTTGGACAAATGTCCATCTGTCATAGATTCTATATTCTTCTTCCTAGGAGAAACTCTCCCTTGATAGCCTATTCTCTAGAGGTCATGATCCTATTGAACTGTTGACGCAAATGATACATTTTCTGTGAGAAGCCTTCTCTGGCCCTCACAATGAATGCACTCTGTTTGCATCTGTTTTGTATCAGAGCTGTGTCAGCGTTTCCCAGTGAGCTGTGAGTTGTCAGTAGGATCACAGGTTCTTCCTGTTTTCACTTGCAGGTTCTTTGTGAAAGTCTATTTTATGTTTCATGAATATATTAGAAATGTGTGCCAAGGTGAATTAAAGGATTAAACTAAATAACTTCTAAAAGACTTTCCTGATTTATTTTTCTCATTGGTATCACAAGCCATTACTAAGCACATAGACACATTATCAAGAATATGTTTGACAGCAGGAGTACTCTGCTCAAAACAACATAATCCTTTGGAGTAAAACTTGTGGTGAAGTAGGAAAAATAGAAAAGGAAATAGGAGACCTCCCATCCCATATCCTAGGCCCCACCTGTCTGTGATTACTGTTTAAGATTAGAATACTTTGTGCCTGCAAATGGCCATGGCACAAGATATAGTTTTTTCTTTTTCTTGTTCTTAGTCTTTTGAATGTCATGCCCTCTGTTCATGATATGCCACCTGTTCTGCCTCCTCCCTTTTCTCTCTGGGATGGAGGAGGACCACTCGCAGAAAGGAGACTGCCCTCATCAGTATCCCTTTCCGACAGGTGCACACAGCACTTTTTAAATTCAGTGCATGTCACTGAGGCCCCCAGTAGCTGTTTATAACCCTGCAGTGAATACTTAGCAGGAGGCCACTTTGTCGTGGATCCTTAGAACAATGACAACATCTATAGAGGCATCCTGAAATACTCTGGCTTGCTGGTCTTCCTGATATTTTGCTGTAAGCTTTTCCTCTTACTTGATCTATTGTAAGAATCCTGACTCACAAAAGCAACGGATTCTTCTCAGAACTCACATCTAAGGCCCATTTTGCTCTATTTCTATTTCTTGATTAAATTTTCCCAAAGATAATACAGTTAGTCTTTTGACAAACATATATTTAAATATCTACTCTTAGTATGTATCACTGAGTTAAAATGCCAAAATATTCTCAAATAAATTCTACCAAAGTGGCACAAAAGAGTCTTGATCCATTTTTATCCTCATAGTCAGAAGAGAAATGACTAACCTTCTATTATTGAAACTTAGGACAGAGCCATTTAGATTAGTTATGGGGAAGAAAAATGGTGTAAGAAGCAGAAATGTGAGGTATAAGCAAGGTTGGAATTAGTTACTGTGTCTCAGTCATAAAAAATTGTAAAAATTCACTTTGTAAGTTCTAGTTCTATAAGGAAAATAAAAGGTTCCAAATGTCTGGGAGACAGTATTTCAGCTTTGGGGTTTAGCAGGTACATTAATGTGGGGGGACACATCCCATAATGTTCTTTAATCTTGAGGCTTGCAACTTTTGGTACAGAGTTACCAAAACAATTATAACCTATGTCTTCATGAGGTTTTATTCTATTTTTAGTGAAAAATGTGAATATCAATAGTAAACAAGACCCACAAAGTTGTGTTCTGAATCTGTGATCCTGGAAAGAAAATTCCTGAATACTATCACCTTGGTGTCTTTCTTGAAATCTATTATTCAGTTTTACTCTACTAACTTCAACATATAAAAAAAGTGACAGTGGGGTCACAGGTGTATTTTATCGTTCCAATTTTAGTATATGTGCTGCCGAAGCGAGCATAACACAGGTGTATTTTAAAGGACAGCTGCAATTCAAACAAGACAAGGACTAAATCTATCTGGAGATGTCCAGAAAGGATGAAGAGAAAACTTAGCAGATGGCTTTGTTCTTGAAAGACATTCACTGGGAAAGGAAAGGGAGACAGTATATTTGTCATAACAGTAGATCATAACAGTGCTTTAGAAGACAGTTTGAGAAATGATTTGGAAAAGGAAGTGATGGGATGTGGAATGATGAGGGAGACAGCTGCAGGATCAGCTCAAGAATAAAAGATTTGGGAGGCTTGAAAGAATTAGGAATGGGGGACCCAGTGCAATCACCTAGTGGCTGAAGTCCTCGCCTTGCACTTTCCATCCAGCTCCCTGCTTGTGGCCTGGGAAAGCAGTGAAGGACGGCCCAAAGCCTTGGGACGCTGCACCCAAGTGAGAGACCTGGAAGGAGCTCCTGGATCCTGCCTTCAGATCAGTTCAACTCAACCCATTGTGGCCACTTGGGGAGTGAATCAGCAGCAGGAAGTTCTTTCTCTCTGTCTCTCCTTCTCTCTATAAAAATAAATAAATCTTTAAAAAAAAAGGAATTAGAAATGGGGAAACAGAGTAGATGGATTTGAATGCAGATTTTTCTAATAAAATCTCTGAATTGAACGTCTGCCAATGTGATCCTTGTAATCATCATCCACCCACAATTTGGAAACACTTATATTTCTCCTTTGTTATCTGTGTGATAAAATAATTAACCTGAACTTGATAGCTATGCCTATTTGGAATATTTTAGTGATTTAATATATTAATACATTTAATCCTTAAATGTAGCCTGTTATTTAAGTATGATTTATTTTCCCAATTTACAGGTAAGCAGACTTATCATTAAGGATATGAACACCAAAACTTTGCTGCACAAAGTTGAGCTCGTGGGTCTATAGATTGCCAGTTGTAAATTCACAGTCAAAAGTGGTAAAAGTTTCTGTTGCTAGTGCAGACAATCTATAGTTGGTATATGTATAATCCTGACATGAGTTACAAGCAAAAATTCTTTGACTTTGCTGATTTTAAAAACACTATATTTCAAAAGCATATATTGGTTTTCAAGTGATTTCAGGTAAAACAAAGTTAATTTTGGACTTTTCTATAATGTTCAGAGGGAAATAGATCTTTCAACTTGAAGGCCAACCACAAAACAAAGTAGTTCTGTTATTTAAGTTGGCTTGCTTTATAGAGTTGTAAATGATTTAGAAAGATTTCAAAAGCAAACATTACTGCAGGCAAATACTTCTATAAGTAATGACTGGGGTTTGTAGTGTGCTGATATGAAAGGGGAGAAAAGCTAATATGTATTTAATGATAGGTTGGAACATCTTAGCTGTCAAAAAAGTGAAATATTTTACAAATGAAGAAAATGGAAGTTAGATTAAACTTGGAAGGAGGAGAAATTGCTTGTTACCAAGGAGAAGAAGATTAAAATATTTTAAAAAAAATCAGAATCTCCCTCTAATTTTATATTCACCTTGTTACTCTTACCGTAAATATTTGAAAAACACGTCTGGGCAGCTTTGCAGTGACATATGCACTGTGGACATAACTAATGCCAGCACTCAGAATTTCCCTCTCTCTCTCTCCCTCTCTTTTCTTCTCCCTCCCTTCCTCTTTCTGTCTCTCTCCATCTCTGAGACATATTTATTTATTTGAACATCAGGGTTACAGAAAGAGAAGTAGAGACAAAGCACAAGTGCTCTTCTGCCTGCTGATTCACTTACTGAATAGCTGTGCCAGCCTGGGCTGCGTCAGATGCCAGGAGCTTCATCTGGGTCTTGTACATGAATGGCAGGGGTTCAGATAATTGGGCCGTCTTTTGTTGCTCTTTTTTTAGGACAGCAGGGACAGGAACCAGCACCCATATGGGATGATGCTGGTATTGTAGGTGGTTGCTTTATCTTCTATGTTACAATGCCAACCCCGGAATCTTTTCTTATGAAAGAAGCAGAGAAAGAAAGGGTCGTGTTGTCCTGTGCATTGGGCAACAGCTTAGAGTCAGTCTATCTCCAGCCCTTGGTTGACAGTGAGCATTTTCTGAAGGATATAATGCCTAATTTGGAAAGAATCGGTTTTGGCAACAGATCAGCTGATTCTGTCATTTTAATCTTTCTTTTCTTTTCTTCTTTCTTTTTTCTTTTTCTGCATCTGCTGAAGCTCCATGGCTATTGGCAGACTGAAGATGAAGGTGGAGAGCTTTGTGTAAATCACAGCTTACCTTTGGGAAACCCTGGCTTATACATTATGTTTCTGAAAAGTGATGCTGAGTTTCTTTTGAGAAGCATGTTTTTATTGTTTTGTATCTCTCTCTAGATACACATTGTCTTAATCTTCCCTACACATACTGCTTACCCTTTGCTTGTTCACCATAAGCTGATTGGATTCCAGCTGTGTTTTCTATTGTAGATGATGGACTTTCAATTAGGCAGTCCCCTGCTGGCAATAATAATACAGCCCGTTCTTTTAAACCCTCTAAACTCTGCTTAAGATATTAGGTTGTTCATTTTAAAAATTAAAACTCCTGCACTTTTATGTAGTATCTTTCTCCACGGAATTTATTTAGACAATATATTCTCCAGATTTTCCCTGGAGCACTTTTGACCCACTTTGAAAGTAACTTAAAGTGTTTGAGCCAAATTCATTTACTCAATTTCCATATTTTCTTTGGTAATGTGTGGAAATGAAGGCAACTACAATTTATTGAGTGATTCATCTTTATGAGATCACCTTATATGTATTTTTGTATTGATTCTCTGAAGTAGGAATTGGGTTAGAGAGGATAAACAACCAATCCAAGACTCCTTTGCTAAGAATCAGAGCTGGAACTGGGAGCCTTGGCTGTGTGCTTCGGAGAAACTGCTTTCTGTTTGATCCATAGATGTGTGGGCTGCCATTGTGGCACAGCACGTTAAACCAGTGCCTGCAATGCCAGCATTTTACATGGGAGCATCTGGTCCAGCTCCCTGCTAATGAGCTAGGGAAAGAACCAAAGAAAGGCCCAAGTAGTTGTGCCTTGACCTGGGAGACCTGTGCCAGTTCCAGGTTCTTGGCTTCAGCCCAGCCCAGCCTGGTTGTTGTTGCTATTTGGACAATGACCCATTTCATGGAAGGTCTGTTTCTCTTTCTATCTTTCTGTCTGTGACTCTGCCTTTCAAATTAGTATAATAAATCTTAGAAATAAAAAAAAAAATCATAGAAATAAGCCAGGAAAAGCCAGGGGCCAGCCATTGTATTTTTGTTCATACACATTTCTATGGGACTGCTCTCAGTGATTTTGTGGACTTTCCTTCAAATCGTGCTTGCTGCTGCTATCTCCTAGTTATATTACACAGCACAAGGTATGCTGTGTTCTTCACATTGCACCCTCTAGGTGACACATGAGCTCAGTGTATTCCATCGCTCTCGATGTTAACATTGACCATTTGATTCAGGTGCGGACAGCCAGAAATTTCCACTGAAAATCTCTCTTTTGTAATGAGAACCATTTCCTGGGAAGCTGGTTATTCTGTTCTACATCATACTTTCTATTTACTTAACAGTATATATAAGTATGGATTCGTGGATTTTAGTTTATTTACTAGAAATGTGAAACACACACACACATCAGAATTTTCTTAGTAGCTGCATTTCGTAAGCACAAAGAAACTGAAAAGATTGGTTTTGTTGGTTTTTGTTAACCTAATATGTAAACATATTATTTTGCTGTGAAATATGTAGTATCAGTGAGGAAAGCCTTTATTGCTTTGACATTCTGAGTTGTTGAGACGTGAAACACATCTCATTCAATTCTGGCTATAGTGCGAGTGATCAACAGCCACCTGTGTATGTTAGCTATCATGTTGGAGATCCCACTTACAGATATATTAGTGAATTATGTGCGAGTTGAAAATGGGGTAGAAGCAACAAATCTTTCACTAGAATCTTGTATGTGCTAGACATCATGCTAATTGCTTTCACATTCTGTTGTTTCAATATCCCTTTGCAGTTCTCTCTTAGGCTTATGAATATTATGAATATATAATATGTATATGTTATTAATACAACATATAAATATTATCTCCTGTGTTAGTCTTGGTGGCTGGCAACATTTGTTTATCAGTTACATTTCATGGCTGCACTTGTGCTGGCTATGTATGTTTTCCCTAGGATCAAGTTGAAGAAGCAGACACCATCTAGGAGATCCAATTCTTACAGCAGGAGGACAGCAACAGAAAGAGCCACAAACGTGCAATGGCTTTCAAATTCCTGTGCTGGACATCATTTCTGACATATCTTCTATCGTTCTAAGCAAGTTCTATGGCCCACTTTAATATCAAAATGGCAGAGAGCTATCAAGGGTATATCAAGGTATTCACATGTATAATCCTCTTCCAGGAAAGAGGATAGCAAACCCGTAGAAACAATCAATGTACTACATTTCCTTGCCTTATGTAAGAAAATTGAGACTCGGATAATTATTTAACTTAATGCCAGTCAGTTAGATAGTACCAAATAGAGTTAAAATTGGTTTATTTTACCACGAACTCCAGGTTTGTCATTAAACATTTTGTAAGATTCTCCAAATATTGTGACTAATATGAGGGGAAATGGTGTGCTGAAGGTTTGTACAGCTAGGCAGATCCCCTCTCTGGGCTTCATCATCTCATTATTGCTTGGGAGTCTGACCTGAACTTCTTGGACAACTTCCTTTGCTCCTTATCTTCCATGTGGGTTTGATGCTTCTTTAGCCCTGAGAACAGATTAAAGGGAGGCAGAAAAGTGAGTCTGGGTATTTCAAGACGTTGTCATCTCACAATGGGATTACAGTGAGTTGGCTGAGTTTCCTAAATCTCTCAGTCTCTAGACTGCAGCCCCCTGAGCCTGTGTTCTCTGCAGACTCAGAAGATATTGTTTTTGGCTTAAAGTATAAAAGAGCTGAGTTACTATAAACTGGGGGTACTACCTATAGCTCTCCTATACATTCCCTATACCATCAACATAATCCTTTTACCAAACCCTTCTTCAGTTATACAAATCTGAGTGTGATATCTTGTTTACTGAGGCTTAGTTTACAAGCAGCTCATGGTTGTATTCTAAGACAGGACCAAGCAGAGAAAACTACATGGTGTGTTTGTACTTATTTTTTTTTGTTTCCCCCTTAAAAACTATATAATTTGAGGAATTTAGATTAAGTAAATATAGTGTGAAAGAATGTTTCAGAAGTTCTGAGGCTGAAGACAGTTCTAGGTAAGATTCAAGTAAGTTAGACATTCTTAGAATCCTTATTTCTTGCCATTATGACTTCCTGGAAAGAGTAGTGAGAATCTTTGGCATATGCGCTTCCATGACTAGAAGATAAAGTATAAAATACCCGAGGCATTAAAGTTTCATCCATCCATTCATTCAAGAAATATTTACATGTACTTTAAACAAGAGTGAGGACTTAGACTAATAATAGAACATTTGATTGAATTACTGTTTCTTGTATAATTGTTTTTCTCCAGGGAATCTTTACAAGAGCATTTCTGAGGCTCATTCATTTGTGTCCTCAAGCAGCCTTAGTCATGAGACTGTTGTCAGAATATGTGTCCTTTGATATTAACATGAAACTCAGAATTTGAAGGGATAACTTTTAAAAATGCCTGCTAACTGTAATAATCAGAGAGAGAGCAGCAGAGAGTACGTGGAATTCATGGAAATAGAGTGGGGATCTTTCCCTGTAAAGTTAAGCATGCTGGGGTTTATCTCATAGAGGAAAGACTATGACCTAACAGATAGCAAAGATTCTATTACAGCTCTAATAAAACTTTGGGAATAGAAGGAATCTCAACAGGCTGATCCCTAAGTATACTTCTCAGAGAAGCTATATCCAATGAATTCTATTGGCATCAAATTTTGTTATCTGTATTTTAGTTGAAGAGAAAATGTGAGAGAGAATGGGAGAGAGTGAGAGAGACCAAGAGTGAGCACTTCCATTAGCTAATTGTCTCCTGAAATTCTCACAATGGTCCAGGCTGGAAAGGCTGGTACTGGAAAAGAGAAACTTCATCTGAGTCTTCCATGTGGGTCATTTGAGCCTTCACATATGGTGTCTCAGAGTGTATGCTAGCTGGAGCTTGAACCCAGGTAACTCTGCCTGGGTATCCCATTTAATTGGAAAGGTCCTAAGCACTTAGCCCAGCTTCTGCCTCTTTCCCAGCTGCATTAGCAGGGGGGCTGGTTCAGAAGTGCAACAGCTGAGACTGCTGTACTATCCCATAGGGGATGGTGGTGATGCAAGTGGTGGCTTAGCCATGGCGACACTGTGCTCATTTCCATTGAGTTTGTATGTATGTGTGTGTGTGAAGATTTTTTAATATATGTAAAAAGCTTAGTTTGTATATAGCATGGTTACACACTAAATAAATAAGAATCATTAACACTATTGAAGAGCATACAATGAAAATTGTATGGAGATGTACAAATCATAGTTTTAAAAAGATTCATTTATTTTTATTGGAAAGACAGATTTACAAGGAGAAGCAGATTCAGAGAGAAAGGCTTTCTGTCTTCTGGTTAACTCCCCAAGTGGCTGCAATGGCCAGAGAAGAGCCAATTCGAAACCAGGATCCAGAAGCTTCTTCCTGATATCCCTCATGGCTGTAGGGTCCCAAGGCTTCAGGCCATCCTGTACTGCTTTCCCAGGTCACAAGCAGGGAGCTAGAAGGGAAGTGGAACAGCCAGACACTAACTGTGCCTGTGTGAGATCCTGGACTTGCAAGGTGAGGATTTAGCCACTAGGCTATCATGCTGGGCCCACAAATCACATTTTTTAGACTATGAAATTCTCCCCTGACCGCATGTCACTTTGTACTGCTACTTAAATGCAAATACCATGCCCCTTACTTTCAAGCCGAAACACAGGTAGAACACCTTTGACCAGCTGCAAATAGTACATATTCATGAAATATGGCATGTCGCCTACGCTGTGGTTTAACTGCTTGCTATCTCCCCAAGTTCATCTCTCCTCTTGTGTCTTCTCATAATTATTAGATACTTGAAGTTTGGTTCACACACATTAAGTAAGGCCTGCATGCATCTTTCCGATGGTAAAAGTCAATCTCTACCTACCTTCTTAGATTCACTGAATCCCAGCCTACCTACACGCATAAATATCGGGCAAAGAACTGAAGTACTTACTTGTATCTCTACAGAACTCTAGACATTCTGCAACATTGCCTTTGTCATATTGTAACTTGTCTTGAATTTATTTATTTATGTATCTCTGTACCTCACTGTACCAAATATTTAAAGAGCAAGTACCATGCTGTATTCCTGGTGCTATGGATAGAAATCTAATGACACGTACATAGGGGAAACATTGCAAGACATGAGCATAGGGAATGACTTCTTGGATAAGGCTCTGCAAGCACAGAAAATAAAGACGAAAATAGACTAGTGGGATTAGTCAAGCTAAGAAACATCTGCATAGCAAGGAAAACTCTGAATGATGAAGAGGCAGCTGATAGGATGGAAGAAGATATTTGCAAACTATGCAACTGATAAATGATTAATATTCAGAATATATAAAGAACTCAAGAAACTCAGCAACAGCAAATCAATCTAGTTAGAAAAAAAGCAAAGGGCTTGGGCTGGCAAATGTCAAAGGAGAAAATGCAGATGGTCAATAGACATATGAAAAAATGCTCAGGTTCATTATCCATTATGGAAATTCAATTAAGAACTACTCTAAGGTTTCACCTTGCCCAAATTAGAATGGCTATCATCCAGATGTCAAAAATAACAACTGATGGAGAGGATGTACAGAAAAATATGCCCTCCCACAGTGTTGGTGGGAATGTAAACTAGTACAACCATCATGGAAGACTGGAGATTCTTTAGAAATCTGAAAATACACCTACTCTATCATGCACATTCCATTCCGGGGGCTTGAAAGAAAATGAAATTCAAGGAAGTGAAATTATTATGTGAAAGAGTTGTCTGTATTCCTATGTTTATAGGAATTCAACTTAGAATAGTTAAGATATGGAATCAGCCTAACTGTTCAACAACTGATGACTGTATAAAGAAATTTTGGTGTATGTACAAGGTGGAATACTATGCAGCTGGAACAAAAATAATAAAAATCCTGTAATGCGCAAGAGAATGAATGCAACTGCAAACCATTATACTTAGTGAAAAATCCAATACCAGAAAGACAAATGTCATATGTTTTTCTTGATATGTGATAAGTAGTACACAGAGTACAAAAGCAATAACATACTTGAGCCAAGTTGACCTTTTGAGATAAGATTTGATTATTGCTGATAGCCCTTGCATATGCTCCCGAGAAACAGTGGTTTTTCCAGTTACTACTGGTTGAATTCTTTACTAAGTGGAGGATTAAGCCCATTAATTACGTTACTTTCAAATTTTTTGAAAAACATTAAGTGCAGAAGGCAAAGGAGGAAAGAGGGTAGAACTGATGGATGAAGGAAATGTAGCCTGTGCACTTTTAAATCACAGCAAATTGTGTGAATCATGCAATTCTTTTAAACATCATTTTTGCCATTTGATGAGCAGAGCGAGAAAGAAGTAGACAGAGAAAGAGAAGGGAAGGAGGAATGAGGAAGCAAAGGGGAGAGAAAGAAAAAACGAGGAGAGAGAAAATCTCTACTTGATTCTTGCAGTGGGCGTAATGGCTGGGGTTAGACTAGGCTGAAGCCAGCAATCCAGAACACTGCGTCTCACACACAAGTGGCAGGGGCCCAAGCACTTGAATCATCTTCTGCTGCTTACTCAGATGTGTTAAGCAATGAGCTGGCTGGAAATGGAGCAGCTAGAACTGGAATTGATGCTCATATGGGATTCTGGCATCACAGGTGGCAGCTCAACCCCCTGTGTCATGATGCTGCCCCTTAGACCATGCAATCCTTGTTTCAAGACTTCTGGTAATGAATTCAACACCATTTGAGTGCATTTAAACATGTATGTGTCTACACACTGGAATTCATATGCATTTGTACCATTATTTTGAGAATCAGAATTGTTATCAAGTAACATTAAAAATATTAATCGCTTTCATTTATTTTCAAGAATATATTTTGTAAATTTAGTTTAAAAGCCAAGCATATAATTCTCTTTAATTTTATATATATGTGTTATATTTGTTGAATAAATGTACATTCTTTTTCATGATCTATAATTTCTCACAATTGAACATGTTATCACTTTAGTAGAAATGAGTAAATATTGAAAAGATTTATACATAGATAGTTTAATTTTAATTATTTCATGTAAATCTGTGGATTTAATGAACATGTGTTAATGAGCTAAGGTAAACGGAAATAAAAACCTCTCTTTTACCTCATACAAGAAAATTTCAGAAACTAAATATTACTGAAAAAAATTTCAAAGATAAAATGTAGGTATTTTGAGGGTATACACTCTTAACAGAGTATTACAATTCTCTCTTTCAACTTTCACAGTGCACATAATTTATGCACCAGACAATGGATATTTACCTATTTTATTTTTCATGATTGAGTTTTTAGTGTGCACTACACAAAGGGGGTGAGTTATAGGTACAACTCAGGTAGGAATTTAAGGCTCCATGGAGAAGACAGGCAAGGAACATTAATTAAGTTCAAATTTACAAGTGCTAATGGATAAAGTATGGGTGCTCCCACGGTATAATAGTGTCTTCTTTTGCCTCACCTATTGCTTGGTTATACATCCTGATAAAACACCTCTTGCAGTTTCACATTCATTTTCTGTTCACATATGCCTGTTCTAAATCTTGAGTTATTTCACAATCTCCCCAAGGTCGCGGGATTCAATTGCTAAAGTCTCTACACGCAGTGGGTGCTCCATAAATACTATCAACCAACATGGGCCAGTAATTGCATCAAGCTTCCCCCGAGCTTTGCTATACAACTAACCAGGTGGCTTCCTTCTGGCTAACACTTAAAGCTGACTAGGTGCGCACTAAGGGAGTCATTCCAGAGCAATGCAACTCCCATCCTTGTTAATAAGATTTACAGAGGTAATCTTCTTGGTACGGTAGAGAAACCCTGCCATTAATATAAAAAGGGCAACACCTTCAGTATGGAACAAAGTCAACTGTTTTACCTTATAAGACATTAACATGATAATGTCATTATTCCTCCAAGGGTGCTTGGCTTGCCAATAAATACTTGCATGCTATTCAAAAAGACATAGACAGACTACTAGATGAAATGTTTGCATTCTGTTTCTGAAGGGGAAAATCAGCTTTCTCCTCTGCTTTTTGACAGTGCTGCATTCTCACTGACATATCTAAGGGTAAGCGTCTGGAAGTATAAGGAGGCAAGGAAGCAAAAAAAAGTTTGAAAGTGATATTCACGTAATAATGTGTTTTCTGAAAATCCTTTTCCTTGGAACCCCCAAAGGAGCAAGGAAATGTCAGAAATCCAAACTATGGGCAAAACACCAAATGCTTGCTGAAGAATTTTTTTTTTCCTCTTGACAGTACTTTGAAAGGGTTTTATGCTAGTCAGGTTAAGCAAGACTGAACCTGTTGGGATAATTGTAGATCATCATTACAATCTCATTTGAACTGTTTTCTAAAAACTAAGTTACTCCAGATAGTGTGACTGAGTCTGATCACATTAATCTCCCCTGAGTTCCTCATTGTTCTGCCAGCCAAGATAGTCCTGATTGCATCGTCAGGAGCAATAGGTCAGAAGAAAGCTGAACCATCAGACTTCAAGCAAGGTAGAACAAGGGCAGCCGAAGAGATTGAAGACAAGGACTATTCTAGAACTCTGCTTTGGAATGCCAAGTCTGCAATCAGAACTGATACTTTGTTCAAAAGGCAAATTTCTAGCCTAAGACACTTGATTTTAGTTGTTCTTTGTGATCAGACTAAGTTAAGCAGGAGCTGCCTCATGTCAGAGTTGCATGAGATAGTAGAAGGATGCTGAGAAATGCTGAAGGAAAAACAGTGCAAACCACAGGAAAAATAGAAATGCCCTAAAAAAGCATCACTACCAAAAAAGTTCACCTTCTTTAGCAAGAGAGCCAAGCTTTTTATGAGGGACTATCCTATTTAGTTCCCTGGAATCACAAACACTTAAACCCCCAATCCTATGTTAATGAGTAATGGATTAATTTTAATAGTTGATGGATTTAAGGTAGAGCCTTGGCTTAATTATAGCATCTGAAAGGTAGGAATAGTGGGAAGTTTTTAGATGATTCTCAGCTTAGTCTTTGGAAGAGTTCTCAAACCAGGTAGTTTATATAAACCGAATGTGCTTTCTGTTTCTGCTTCTTGCCTCGCTGTATGATTTGCTCTCTGTTGTATGAATTCTACTCTCATTAGACAGTAAACCAATGGGGCTTCCTAAACTTGACTGCAGACTTCCAAGAATATACGATTAAACAGTTTTTCTTCCTTCTTTTTTTTTTTTACAATGTTATGGAATTAATTGACATAGTATTGAGTAAACAATAAGTTAAAAATAATGCAAGCTCAATTTTTCAAAACACATGGGTTGAGACAGTATCAATGACAGGTTCAAAAACAAACAAACAAACAAACAAAAATTACAGGTTAAATTAAGGCAAACATGTGGTATCTAACCTTTTGGGATTTGCTCATTTCCCTTAGCATTATAGTTTCCAGTTGGGCCCATTTAGCCACAAAGAACTGCATTTTGTTTTTTTTAATAGCTGAGTAGTATTCCATGGAGTAGATGAACCAAAGCTTTCTTATCCAATCTTCTGTTGATGGGCATTTCGGTTGCTTCCATGTTTTGGCAATTACTGATTGTGCTGCTATGAACATAGGGGTGCATGTTGGTTTGTCATGAAACAGGTGTTTTGGATATATTCCTAGGAGTGCTATTGCTGGATCATATGGTATGCAGATTTTGAGTTGTTTAAGTGTTCTCCATACTGATTTCCATAAAGGCTGTACCAACCTGCAGCCCCACCAGCAGTGGAGTAGGGTTCCCTTCTCCCCACATCCTCGCCAACAAGTGTCAAGTGTCGTTGGTGTTCTTTTTTATGCGGGCCAATCTTACTGGTGTTAGGTGGTACCTCATCGATGTCTTAATTTGGATTTCCCTTATTGCCAGGGAACTGGAGCATTTTTTCATATGTTTGTTTGCCATTTGGGCTTGTTCCCTTGTGAAATGTTTGCCCATTTATCGTGCCCATTTCTTGAGTGACTTGTTTGTTTTGGTGTTTTGGTTGTTTTGGAGTTCTTTGTATATTCTGGAGATTAGCCCTCAGGTGCTCTACTTACAAACAGCTGACTAATAAACTACTCATTGAGGATCAATGAGAATTGACTTAACTGGTAACTGGCAAGAAGCAATCTGAACTAAAGCTCTGGAGGCTTGTGTTTGGGACAGTGGTCAAAATATTGGCATCCCTTATCAGAATGCCTGGGATTGAGTCTTAGTTCCATTTCACTTTCTGCTAACGCTGTTGCTGGGAGGCACCAACTGGTGGTTTAAGACCAGTTGTATCCCTGGCACCCACGTGGAAGAGTCTCTCAACTTTGGCCTTGCCCAGCCCTGAGCATCGCAGGGATTTTAATGCATAAGCAGGGGGAGGATTTCTGGGTGTTTTTTTTTTTTTAATCTCTGTTTCTCTCAAATAAAGAATCAGTAAACACAGATTAAGAAATATTCATGTTGTCCCAGGTTATTCAAATGTGGACTTTTCAGCTAGATTTCAACTTTTAGAGGCAGAGAACTTAGTTTGTGTTCTTCATATTGTGCCTGTGAAAGTTTTATAAATTGTAGCCATTCAGTTAATGTGTGCAGAATGAAAGAATGGAAGAATCAAGTTTTAAATTTCTTGTTAGGATTTTTAAAGATTTATTATATTTTTAATTGGAAAGGCAGGTTTTCAGAGAGAAGAGGGACAGCGAAAGATCTTCCATCTGTTGGTTCACTGCCCAAGTGGCCACAACAGCCAGAGTTGAGCCTATCTGAAGTGAAGAGTCCCTTGTGGAGTCTCTTTTACGTTATGCACATGGGTGCAGGGTCCCAAGGCTTTGGAGCATCCTCTAGTGCTCTCTCAGCCCACAAGCAGAATTGGATGGGAAGTAGAGCAATTGGGACATGGACCGGCCTTCAAGTGGGATGCTGGTGGATGCAAGGTGAAGACATAGACAATAGGCTGGGCCCCTTTATCAAATTTTAAGAAACTTTCAGACCCAGAACAGGAGAGGACAGTGTAGTCTAGTCTGAAGAATTAATTTGTCCTTGGAAGAAGATAATTAAGTTGAACCTTGAAAGTTAGTATTTGGAAAGACAGGGCAATGAGATATATATATGCCAAAACAGCAAAAGTCTGTAGCTGAGCCTTTTCTACTATCTGGAATGCTATACTTTTGTTGATTTTAGTTTACAAAGACCCAAAAAAGAGAGAAGCCGTTTCATTTGGGATGTTGAGCTGTTTATGGGATTGGGCAAGTCAGAAGCAAGGATGTATTAAACAGTGATTTGTCATCTACTCCCTTATCTTTCTTATCAGGTTGATCCATAAGGGAGCTGTCAGGTTCAGCTCTATAATCTGTGATAGACTCTGAGCTTCAGGCTTTCTCAGTCAAATTAAATTTGACATTCAATTTAACATCTGAGATACAGTATGAGGGACTCTAAAAGTAACACAGATATAGCAATGGGTGTTCTTTTTAACACTGGGTTAATAGCACTATCTGAATGTAAGAGGTTTGTTGCACATTTAACACCTGCACAAGAAAGGGAAAGAAGAAATAATTTCCAACATGAAGAATCCCAGTTTCAAGTGTATATCTGACAGTGCCAGTCAACCCAAACTGAAGATGGTTTGTGGGAGATTCTAGTGTTGGGAAAAAGTGATGTTTGGTCACTTGTTGGGGAATGCCTCCGGGGAAGTGTGCTAGCCTGGAAAGCAAACAGTTACTGCCAGTGTCAAGAGCTAAGGGCTGCCAGCCATATGATTCCTTGTGGCTAGATGACAAGTTCTTTTTGGAAGATCTTTATGGATGGCACAACTTGAGTTCTGCCACAACTAGTAATGTGTTCTATTAGATCAAAAAGTAGTGGTGACCTTTAAAGTCTCATAAAATTGAAGTGAAGAAAGATTTGATATCTAAAACATAATGTTTTGAAAATGGGATGAATGCTTTGATGTATATGTTCAAACTGCATGACATTGAAGAGGCAACAATTGTATTTTGAGATTCAAGCAGATCAGAAACATCACCAGAAACAAATGAATAGACATAAAAACAAATAGAATGAGAAGATAATATAAACACACAGGAAATAAAGAGGAAAGAAATCAATTCTCCTTTTGGTAATGGCAATGTATTTTAGAAGACAACATGGTTTGGAGAGTCAGATACATTGTGGATTCATCCCTAGTTCTGATAATTGTTAGATCTTCTACCTTGGATAAGTCTGTAGCCTTCCTTAGAAAGTTACTTATCCCATCCATTTAACAAGTCATGCATTAACCATTTATTAAACCTTTACTGTATTTCACATATGGACACTGGAGACTGAGCTATAGATTGTTGGCATTGTAAATGGTAGCATAATTTGCTGTGCCACAATGCTGGCTAATGGGAGATATTTTATGCTCATTAAAATCTAAGTATTGTAAATTTATAATACTATAAGCTGCCCTGCTGTGGGATATTCCTTCTCATCCTACAAAACTGTTTTGTTGAAGCATGGAGGAATCCAACAGTTAATTCCTATTTGACTGTGAATTAAAATCAACTTGCTTTCCTGTTTATATGTTAATTGATCCTGTAATCAAGATTATTTTCCTGGAGCCAATGTGGTGGCATTGTAGGCCATCTTGCTCCGAGTGACACTATAATCCCATGTGGGTACCAGTTCCTATTCAACTGCTCCACTTCCAATCCAGCTTCCTTCTAATGATCCAGGAAAAGCAGTAGCAGATGGCCCAGGTATTTGGGTCTCTGCCATACGCAAAAGACCAGATGACGCTCCTAGTTTGTGCCTGGATTAGTGCTGGCCATTTCATCTCTCTAACTCTAATTTTAAAAATAAACAAATCTCTTTTTTTTAAAAATTAGGATCACTTTTCTGTTTCTGTGGTAGATGATGCTGAGGCCAGCAAGAATCTACATTAGCTTCTTAGTGTAAGGAATGTTTGCTTTTAGAAGATAAGACTGTGGACCAAATAAACTGTCTACATCTTAAAAGTTGTAGCTTGCTTACTCAGTTTCACATCCTCATTTTACAATGTCTATCTTTCCAAATCAACTATATCAAAACATCTGGCATTCCCAAATAATCCCTCTTCTTTAAAAGCAAACTGAAATTAAAAGTGATGGAGAATGAGGGGAGAGGGGGAGAGAGAGAGAGAGATTGACTAGACTTTCCATCTGCTGTTTTATTTCCCAAATGGTCACAAGAGTCAAGTCTAAGACTGATTTCCACGTGCGTGCAGGGGCCCAACTCTTGACCCATCTTCCACTGCCTTCCCAGATGCATTAACAAGAAGATGGATAAAAAGTAGAGTAGCAAAACTCAAAATGGTGCTCTGGCATGGGTTGGTGGTGTCACAAGCAGAGTTTTAAACAGTACTACCAAGTTGTTAACCCCTCCTATCTCTTTTAACATGCCCCTTAAAATCATCTCCAGTCCAAGCATAGCATTCTGTAAATATCCTTTTTTTATGTCTTGCTTCTCAGTCTACAAATATTCTTTCAATGTGTTGTTCTTCTTTCAATAAACTAAATAAGCTTAGCTTTGTTCAAGCAATAAGTATTTCTGGTGGTCTTTGAAAGCAGTCAAGTTAGTATAAGAATGAGAACTTTCCCTGGAGTAAAGTAGAATGCAACATGTGAAAAAGACTTCAGGATATTTGCAAAAAAAAAAAAAAAAAAAGCGATGTTATTCCCTACACCTAAGGGTGGATGTATACTCTGCAGTAGAGTAAAAGAATGCCACATGGGAGATGCACAGATATAATGAGAACATTAAATGTGCTAATGTGAGATAAACAGTTGCAAATTTTGGATGTGTTCCCACTTTGATTGTTGGTAAAGTAAGTTAAAATGTAGAGAAGGAGCTAGAGTTTTACATGTGAGTATGTGCTTGCTTGAGCAAAGGGCAATTGACGGATATTGATAACAATAGTCTATAGTTAATAATGGCAGAATTTTATTGTAACAACACTAAAATACTCCTATTTCTAACATAAATGTGCAGTTGGAGCAGGTTGAAACCAATGTAAGGCATGTTGGAAGTAGACAGCACCTTCAGTTATTACCTTTAGGCAATAGAAGTAAAATCATACATAATGCTGAACAATTTGGATCTATGGGATGCGATCCAGGAATGGACCTAGTAACTCCTACTTATTTAACACATTTTATTTGGCATCATAAATTATGCTAAATTAATGAGCAATCTGATAAAGTAAATGCAAAAATAGTGTTGCTACCCAAAAGAATAGGCAATGTAGACTTCTGTGATGCTCAGCATTGTGTTATGAAGCAGCATTCACACAGGGGTAGGTTGCATCTCACCAAAGCCATTTCTCTTTTCTTATACATAAACATCAATCCACACACACAGAATCAAATGAAAGACAATACTACCCAGTGCATGATTACACAATATTATCACCAAGTTCAAGTCTCTTCTATTTTGTACGTTCAACAAAAGCTATTTAAGATCTGGTTGCTCTTAATGTTTATGTAGTATCTGTCACCTTCTTCACTTTTCAGGACTCCCCTCCAATTTCCAGATTTAGAGTTCTAGATCATAAAATACCAACTGAGTCAACAGAGTGATTTGGCTTTCTGGAGACTCTGTTGAGAAAATCCTCACTACCATTTTATAGCCATGATTTCTTTTTCTTTTTTTCACTTTAAAAAATTTATTATTTCTCTTGGAAAGGCAGATTCACAGAGAAAAGGAGAGACAGAAAGATCTTTCATTTGCTGATTCATTCCCCAAATGATTGTAACATTCGGAATTGAGCTGATCTGAAGCCTGGAGCCAAGAGCTTCTTCTGGATCTCCCATGTGGGTGCAGGGTTCCATGGCTTTGGGCCATCATCGACTGCTTTCTCAGGCCACCAGCAAGGAGCTGGAAGTGGATCAGCTGGGACATGAACTGGTGTCCATGTGGGATTCTGGTACATTCAAGGTGAGGATTTAGCCACTGGCCAGCATGCTGGGCCCTGGTCCCAATTTCAGTTACAAAGGCATATTTGAATAGAGGCCAGCTGGGATGGGGCCATGGTGATATAAAGCCCAATGGACTGTAAAATATACCCTGACAATAGGATACTAGGCTTTCTACCACTTCCTTATGCCTACAATGCCATTATACACTTGAATAGCAGAATGTTAGACTTGTGATTGTTGATGAAGGACTATATTGCTGTATTAATATAGCAGAAAACAGTGTATGGAGGTGAAGAATGGGGAAGGAGAAAAAGGAAGTGGAAGGGATAATCCATATACTTATAAAACCATATTATGGAAAATAATTTCAAGAAAACAGGAAAGAAAAGAAAAAGAAGGCAAAGCTTTTACCCCTCTATACCTTCTCTGGAGGCTGACTTCTTTATTGAAAGGGATCAAGCAAGGCAGTTAATACAGCTCCCTAAACCTACTTTAAGTGAGCTAAAAACCTAGCCTTTTAGTGAGCTAAAACCTAGCCTGACTTTTTTTTTTTGCAGGTAACAGGAAAGTCTCAGTGAGGAATGTGCATTGGGGTCCTAAAACAGCTATTCTTTTCTTAATTGCACGATGTACTTTTTCCGGAGTGGGAGCCCTCCATAACCCTAGCAGAATTTGTTACTTAGGTTGTGTGGCATTAGAAGGGTCAGAAACCATGTTCTTCCCAAATATCTGCATTGTGGATCAGAGAAAAACTGGCAGAGAGACTATGATGGTAATTTTCCTTGTAAGGAAGTAAGATGAAAAAAAAAAATCTTGGAAAAAGACTTTTATACCTGATCTTCCTCTGCTTTGCACAGTTTATGAGGCTCTGCTGTTGCTTCTAAATTGATTTCTTTTTTACCTTCCAAACTACCGATCATGAAGGATTGTTTTTTTAGTCTGATAAAAAAAAAGGAGTTAGGTCATTGAAAATAAACTCTTCTTACTAGATATCTGTAAAATGCATTCACAGTCTCCACTTGAGGCCTGGAAATTTGGAGAAAGCGGGTTCTTTTATAAGCTCTTGCCTAGAGTAGATTTCATGATTATAGCCATTACTTTCCCCTGAACTTAAGTAAGGATAATAGAATAAAATAGAATCATTTTTCTTACTTGAATCACAACTGAAAATATTCTCACTTCCCAATTTCCTTATCTATCCATTTATTATTCGCTGTTTCATAGAAAAGAACAGAGGAAGAAAGGGCAGAGTAAGGAACATCACGATTCATTCAGACAGTGACACAAATGTCAGATTGCAGGTTCAGGTGAGCAAACAAGTAGACATCTCTCATTTTTTTCTGTTTTTTTTCTATTTCTAGTTCAAGCTGCCACTTGACCAAATGCTGAAAACTTAATCTTATTCAATTTATAGTAAGCTGTATCATGTTGGCTCTCTTGTTCCGCTCTTCTAAGTTGTGTTCAAGGTTCCGTGAAGTTACACAGTGCCAAGACAGTAGTCTAAAGTCATCCTTATGAACACTGGTACAAGTAGAGGTGTCTTTGTTGCCATATGACCATATTTGATAGATTTATTTTTATGTATTTGAAAGACAAAGGCACAGAGAGATGGGTAAAGGTGAGAGAGAGAGAGAGAAGGAAGAGACTGAATATCTTCATATGCTGGTTCACTCTTCAAATGGTTATAGTGGCCCAGGACTGGGCCAGCCTAAGCCAGGAACCTACAGCTCCATCCAGATCTTAGCTGTGAATGGCAGGGATTCAAGTACCTGGGATATCTTCTGCTCTTTCCCAGTAGCATTAAGAAGGAGTTCAATCCAAGATGGAGCAGCCATGATTTGAAGCAGTTCCCATATAGGATGCTAACATCACAGGCATGGCTTAAACCAATGTACCAAAATACTAGCTCCTGTTTATGGAATTTAGTCATCAGTCACATGGGCTGCTGGGATATGTTTACAGGGAAAAAGATGGAAAAAGGCAACTTGGTTCTTGTCTCACACAGAAGATCCGTGAGGACAAGGCAATGAATAAATCAATATTTATGTAAATCATAAACCTGATGCCACAACAATCAGGAGAGGGTCTCTAGGAGAGGAAGACTGGAGACACCTGTTTTAATGCAGTCTTTGAAGCACAATTCATGTGAAAAGAATAATAGGTAACAGGGGAGGGTAGTGACAAAACCCATTAGAGGGTCAGATCTTAATCCTATCCAGCCTGCTCATGATGAGGCGAAAAAGAGTCATCAGCAGGGTGGGATAGATCCCTTTTTTCATGGAAGCCTGGGATGGCATCAAAGTCTTGGCAAAAGCACCTTTTTGGCAGAAGCTTCCCCTTGTCTCATGCCAATAGGGACCTGAACTACCTGCTGTTTAGTTCATCTAACTTTCTGTGGTGCTGGTGTCTTTATTGCCAGTTTGGGAGTGAATCAGCAGACAGAAGATCTTCCTTTCTGTATTTATTTTTTTATGGGAATAGTAGATTTACAGAGAGAAGGAGGGGCAGAGAGAAAAGATCTTCCATCCTCTAGTTCACTCCCCAAGTGACCACAGTGTTCCAAAGCCAGGTGCCAGTAGCTTCTAAGTCTCCCATGTGGGTGCAAAGTCTGATGGCTTTGGGCCATCATCGACTGCTTTCCCTGGCCACTAGCAGGGAGCTGTATGGAAAATGGAGCAGTGAGAACATGAACTGGCACGCATATGGGATCCTGACAATTCTAAGGATAGGATTTAGCCACTAAGCCGTGATAAAGCAAAATCCTTGTGTTTCTTTACATTTTTATTTCTATTTTTGATTTATTTGAATTATAGAAAACACATACACACAATGAGAAAGAAAAAGAAAGAGAAAAGAATAGGGGAAAGAGAAAAGAATAGGGGAAAGAGAAAGCGAAGGCAAAAGCAAAACTTCCATGTACTAGTTCACTCACCGAGTGCCTCCAGTAGATGCAGTTGAGCCAAGCAGAACCAAGGAGCTCAGAACTCAATCTCTAGTTCCGTCTAAATGTCAGTGCCCTAAGAGTTGGAGTTACCGTGTGCTGCCTTCTCGATTGCATGCAAACAGGAAGCTATAATCAGAAGTAGAGAAAGCTAGGACTCGAATCCAGGAACTTCAATGTTAGATATAAATATTCCAGGTAGTTTCTTAATCACTGTCCCCCTTCCAAAAGCCATTAAATTGTATCCACCATTTTATGTTTTTAAAAAGCTAGCATCTATTTATTGAATATTTACTTAATATTTATTACTATCATGGTGTATACTATTTCATATGAGTTGTAACATTTAGTATTAAAAATGACTTTATAAGGCATTTTATAAGATGTTCTTTCAGAGGCAAGCAACGTGGCTCAGCAAACTAATCTGTCACTCATTAGTGCCAGCACGCTGTTTGGGTGCTGGTTTGTGTTCTGGCTGCTCCACTTCCAATCTGACTCTCTCCTGTAGCCTAGAAAGAGAACAGAGGATGGCTCAAGTCCTTGGGCCCTGTATCCATGTGGGAGACCTGGAGGAAGCTCCTGGCTCCTGGCTCAGCGCTGGCTGTCGCAGCCATTTCAGGAGTGGGCCAGCAGATGGAGGACCTCTTTCTCTGTCTCGTCATTCTCTTTCTGTAAAATCTTCCTTTATAATAGAAACAGCTAAATCTTTAAGACAAACAAAAAGATCAACTCATTCAGATCACAATAGGTATTTAGGACATATAGAATGAAAACTATATATTGTAGAACTCATGTTTATCACACGTTTATATAACTATAGGAACAGGCACAAATTCACCCAAACTTAGTGCAACAGAAATTTGTTAAGTCTATAGATATATTTTTGTTTGTAATGCACATAAAATTATTTGGAGGAATACACATACCAACCTTATAAGAGTGTTCAGCTTTGGGGAATGCGGTAGACTTGGTAGTCATGTTCAAAGACAAATTTCATTTAATTGGTGTACATTTTAAAAGCAAAACCAGAGTATGCATATACTACTTATAAAATGCAAAACTCAATTATCTAAGATTATTTCATGCAAATCAATTGTCTTAACAGGAACATTCTAACTTAAAAATTATTACAAGATTTATTCTCTGAATGCTAATTCCTATTTTATGTAATCACTTTCCAAACATGGCACATGAATTTAATTTTTAATGCATTAGAAGTTTACTTATTGCAAAGTTTACTTATTGCAAGTTTATTTATGCGAGCATATTCAAATTACTCTTTGAAAATGTAGAATTTAAATCTGTTCTTTGTGTTCTGCATTTAGTTTTGAACACTTATGCAAGGCATTCCGGATACTATGTTCTCCCTCCCTCCCTTCCTTCCTTCCTCTTTCTTTTTTTTTTTTTTCTTTTTTTTCTTTCTTTCTTTCCTTTTCCTTTTCCTTTTTCTTTTTCTTTTTCTTTTTTTTTCTTTCTTTCTTTCTATTGAAAAGGAAGATTTACAGAGAGAAGGAGACACAGAAAGAAAGAGCCTCCATCCACTGCTTCATTCCCCAAGTGGCCTCAATGACTAGAGCCAAGCCAATGCAGAGCCAGGTGCCAGGAGCCAGGAGCTTCTTCTGGATCTCTCAAGCGGGTGCAGGGTCCCAAGCAGTCTTTCTTCTGAGGCCTCCCCCTAGCATGTATTATTCTAAGCACCTTAAATGTGCTAATGACTTAATCCTTTCCTTACCGTTATAACAATGTATTACTTTCCCGTGGCTGCCCTAAAAATACACAACATTGGCAGTCTGAAACAACAGATTGCTATCTCATAGTTTTAGGATCCAGAATCCTGTAGCTGTGCCCTCTACAGGGCCCTGCTCCCTCTGATACTCAGTGGACTCCTTCTTCATTTGCTCCTGGATCCCAGTGTTGGCCAGCAGGCCTCGGTATTCCTTACTGTTCAGAGGTGTCTTCTCAGGCCCCTTTCCCTTGATGTACTCTCTGAATGTCTCCACTTTGTCTTTCAGTGTACTTGGATTTTCCCTTTTAAACAAAGACCAGTCATGTTCGATCAGGGCCACTGTAAGAATCTCATTGTAACTTCACAATTTCTGTATACTGTTCACAAATAAAGTCACATTATAAGTTATTGTGAGTTAGGGCTTCAATATGTTTGGTGGGAGAACAAAACTTAAGCCCATATAAGCATGCACTACTACTGCTCTCATTATCACTCCTATTTTAAATACAAAATTTAAGTACCTGCTATCCTTGTACAGGTGTGAATTACAAATGAAAGACTTGAAGCTAGTTCTTGTGGCTCCAAAATCTAAGCTGACACCCATTTCCTTATAATATGTTTGATGTTTATTTGTTTGTAGCTAGCTACTATGCCAATACTTAATGTGTGTGCAAGAAATATTTATTGAATTTAAACTTCAGGAAACTGTAGATTTTAAGCCACAATTTGTCAGCAAGTCCCTCTTGTGAGATGGAAATGGAGAGTGAAGCATAATCATTGAAGTTCTTATTCAAGTTAGATTTGAATATGAGGCTAAAGCTGAAAGATGATGCATCTGATACTAAATACACGTTCAACTGATTTGGAAGGCATCTTCTATTTCCTAAGGCACTTTTGACCATTATGTAATATATAAAAACTGTAAGACCATCTGACTGACAAATACAATTTTTAGATATATTTAAAGGGATGAAAACAAAGTAAGAAGAAAGGCATTTTGAAATCTGTGATTCTAAGGGTAGTTCTCATTTGAGAAAGTTCCTGTACATGGGCTGAACTTCCCTGAGGTGATGGGTGAGAACCAAATGGAACTTTACAAGTTTACTCAAATGATGACCTCAGGACACAAGCGATAAGTCAATTCATATTTCCCTGCAACAGCACTGTTATTTCTCAATAGTTGGTGCATTAGCCCTCTGCTTTAACGTGAGGATAATTAAACAATTCAATAAATGGTACCCATCTGTGCACCAACAATTTAAATGACTTATTGTCCAATTCTTCAGTAGTGCTTAATCAGCATTTCAGTGGCTACCTACTAGGCTTTAGGGCACCTGCAATTTATTTGTGCTGGGAACTGCAGAAATGAAGCTGGATGAAATGGCTTCACCATGGGAGCACAAGAAGCCAGAGATGAAGGCATTTTGTTGTTAATGTGAAGAATACGTAGCTTTTTAAATTTTTTTTCCCTCTAACATTTTTCTTAGCCTAAGCTAAAGCTTTAGAGATGTGCACGACCAACATCTGGTCATCCCTCCAGGGTGATGTCGGGTTTTCTCAGCATCCTGTTGGACTCTGTCTGGAAAAACACTTTTCATTAACATTATCCCATTACCTAATGATATCAAGAAAATAGAAATTAAGATAATTATAGAGACTGGGGAAAGAATAGATTGTAGTGCATAGTTGTAAGACTTCATTAATATTAGCTGGTTGTTTTAAATTTTATTTTCCTTATACTAATAACTTAAGGGATTTTTGGACAACAATACCATTTTTTTTTCAGTGCTGCTGTTTTTGAAGGTTAAAAATATTGGTGCTTGGATATACTGATGATTTCCAGAAGATAATGTGTTTGCCTTCCTTTAATCCAAGAATGGAAGAGAAGATAACCTACCTTCCATATAGTGAGACTGCTTGATCAAAACAGTCACTGTCCTTAATATCAAAAACCTCCATAGTCAGAGACTGAGATTGAAAATGCAGTTATTTAACAGAGAAGGGGATGGTCAGCATAAAGATAGAGAAAATAGAAAGTAAATCAAGTGGATAGCAGAATAAAAATTTGCTTTTAATAAAATTTGTGTAGATATGATTACAATGAAATTTAAATATGCACAAAATTTACAATGACTGATTTATGGTTGGTGTTCAGCACAGTGTGTCAAGCGACCATCTGATTTAATTTGATTAAAGTCTCAGCTCTCTACTCCAACTCAGCTTTTTGCTAGTACAGCCAGGACAACCATGAATGATGGCCTAAGTGTTTAGGTCCCTGCCATTCCTGTGGAAAACCCAAATCGAAGTTCTAGACTCCTGGCTTTAGTCAGGCCCAGAGTAGCTGTTGAAGTAAATACTTTTAAAACAGTCTTGATTTAATACAGAAAATAAAGTTTATGCTGAAGTTTCAAGCTAAAAAAATATAAAGCTAATCAGCCACTTTTGCTCCATTAACTTGTCAAAAGCCTTGGGTAGCTTTGAGGTCTACGTTTTCTATCCTGTAACTTTATTCTTGTGTTCCAAGGCAACATCCATGTTTCAGCCAACAGGAAAGTGTAGTACATGTGGTAAAAATGAGAAAAATATACTCAGTGTCTGCTTATGTTTTCCTCAAATTTCTGTTTTCACTTTATATAAAATAGAATGAAGAAAGAGGTAGAAAAAGACAAAGAGAGGCAAGAGAGGAGAGAGAGAGAAGAGAAAGGGAGAGGATACAGATCTTTTTGTTTATTGGTTCATTGTACAAACGCCCACAAGAGCCAGAGTTGGGCCATACTGAAACTGGGATGTGTGGATTCAATATGGGTTTTCACATAGATGAGAAACCATAGTATTTGAACTGGCTGGCTTGCAGAGTGTGCATTAATAGAAAGTCTGAATCCAAAGGAGAGCCACGACTTGAATCCACGAACTCTGACATGGGTTGTGGGTATCCCAAATGGCTTACCACCTGCACCAAAGAGTTGCCCTACATATTTTAAATGGCATTTTCTGAGTGTTGCCGCCACGCACTTCTGATTAGACATCTTATTATGGAAACTGAAAAACTCGACCCATTTTTAGATGATCTACTAAATATCTAAGAATTTAGGTCAAAGGAAATAATATTTTAAAAGCATAATAGTATAAAACATTTCTTTAGTCTAAGATTCTGACTCCATTCCATAAAGGTGATACTTTATAGACCATTTCTATTATTTTTTTCTAGGAATTATATGCATAACTCTAATTCATTTGTTGGTTACTTGTTTTTTTTTAGTCAGACCTCTGAGTTGGAGATACTGTTACGAACTTTGCATTTGTTTCGTTTTAAAATAGTCAGATTAAGAAAGGGAAACCTACCTAAGTTTCCCAAATGCTAAAATAAAAGCACCCATGTTTGAGGGGGCAACAATTGTCTCCTTAGGATTGTGAGTTCAGGAGGCCACATAATAGTTCAGTAGTTCGGTAGAAGAGCTTCCAGAACTCAGCAAATCTGTTGTTTTCCAGGTTAGAGTGCATTATAGTAAAAGAATATTGATTAAAAAGAGCATTTTAGAAAAGGCCTCTAGGAAAGAGTGGGAAAGGCCAGGTACAGATTCAAATAAGCTGTGGGAAGAGCCCCAGGGCAGAGTTCTAGAAAGGACAGATACAGAGCTTTGCTTGCCCTTGGTGGAGTCACTCTTGACTTCTTGCAGAGCAGTATGTATGGATTCCTTTGAGCCTTGGAGTCCTTCATTAGTGATTGTCCACCTAGGCATGCTAGTAGACATGCTAACCACCCTCTGATTGATCTCAATCTCCAGCATCTTCAGAGCTCAAGCTAGTATCACACACCACACGTTTCAAGACCCCCAACATGAACAGTGTCATTAGCACAGACTATCAGATGTGACTCAAAGCCCCTAGCTAGCTATGGGCACTCTTACCAGTCAAGATATTCCAAGAGCATCCTGGTTGCATCTGCAGAATTGAGGGCTGAGAGCTAAGCTTTCCTTAGTCAGGGTTCATTTCTTTCCCAGAGCCTTGTGGATGGTAGGTAAATCACAAATAATAGTTCATTAGTTTATTCTGGGGACAAAAGAAGGAGCGGCACCATTCTGTTTTGGCTTCCTGTTTTTGCCCCTGCTGTTTTTAGCTTTCTTCTCTAAGCCTGGAGTTCCTTTTTCACACTCCACCTTTACCATTCCTACAACACATGATTCAGATTTTATACAATGTGTCTATCGATATAATGTTACACACGTTGCACATTTCAGAATAGTAACATGTCTGTTCCGCGAAGACTCTTCCTCCCTTCTCTGCGCTTTGGCTGCATTTCATTTTGCTCTTTTCCACAATCATTTCAACTGGATTATGGAAGAGTATGATATAATTTCTTAGGGCAAAGCTCCATGTGCCAAACTGGGAGCCAAACATGTATTTGGCAAATTCAACTAAACTCTGAGTGAACTTAACTATGGATAAGCATAACTTTCATATATTTGAGCTCACTGACTTTGGAAGATACTTTTAACAATTTGCTGTGCCAGAACATTCTATCATGGGGGAGCTACAGGTTAAGTTAAAGCCTGTGTGAAATCATGCTTTAAAATCTTGCTAACATCATACAGAATCTGCTAAAGAATTATGGGGAAATAAAGTTCTTCAGCAGAATTTTTGACACTCATCCTATTGATTGACATGTAGGTCATATGCCCCCTTAGTTTACTTAGAAATATTTTTAACCCACTGATTACGGTGCCATTGTTGCTGTGAAATTTTCTGGCTCCAGTTTCCCCCATTGTTCTCTGGAAGTTTTGGTCTTAGAGAAGCAAGCCATGTATAAGATTGTGGTCCTGAGACTATTCAGCTTGAGGAACCTCAAACTAGCCATGGGAGAGATTCCATAGAAGCAAAGGGAGATACTCTCGCAATCCTGGCTGTTCTGAACATCTTCGCTTAAGTGCAAGGCTTTTGAATTAGGAAAACTTAAGCGTTCTCTTCCCAGCAGAAACAAAGGGAAAAACCAAAGCACCTGGTTGGCTCAGTTATAGGGCCTTCATCAAACTCTCCAAAAATCCTCCAGCCATTTAAATCATCCCAGATGAGGCTCCAGCTTTGGAACAGAGACAAGCTACCCTCTGTGCCTTTCTCAAATTTCTGACCCATAAAATTGTGAGCACATAAAATAGATGTCTTTTTAACTCCTCTAAATTTGGAGTCTGCTTTTTATAAGACACTGGATAACCAGAACAGATTCTGTATGCTGGGAGTTTTTTTTTTTTTTAATTTTATGACAAACCCCTTGATCATGCTGTTAGTGACCAAAAAAAAAATCTAAAAAATATATTTTCCCTATCATGTTAAAGAAAGAGTCCTGGAGGCAAGTGCTAATGAAGGCATTTTGCAAATGTAAGGCTTTATTACTTTTCATCTGCTGAAGTCTATTGTATTTGTAGTGTAACAAATAGTTTATGTTATAAGATTTATATTTACTTTATTAATCAATGGATTAGGGTATTCATTTATAACATGCTAAATGATGCATAAATGTAACACGATACAAATGAAACATGATAAACTATAGAAATGTATATACAAGTTTGATTCAATATGTTTGTAATTTCTTTTGCCCTCTGTCACTGTGATTGCCTTTGCATAATCCATGTTTCTAATTATCCCTTCCTCTGCTTTGCATATAAATAGCTAATTAGATAGTGTCCCTGTCAGCCATGAAGTGTATAATACCCAAAGATGTACTCCTTTAGAAATTTAATTTGGAATAGCAGATTGTACTAGGCAGTTGAAAAGCCTTAAGAGTCAAGTTTGGTGAATCATTTGATGTTTTAATTGGAAGTCAGAAATGTTACATGTGAGTCAAAATATTGGTTCAAGTAATTTATTGATTTTGAAAAACCCTCCTTTATGTCACTATCATTTTATTATTCCCTGCTTTATATCAACTCAATTTGTGCTTAAAGAATAAACAGTGAACTCTAAACTTTATTTTATTTAAGAAAATGGAATTTAACAAAAGAATTGGGTGGGGACAAAAATAAATGGGGGCTACTTCTTGAATATGAAAACTATCAGACTGTTTGTTCGCATGCAAATACCCATGACCTGTAAACCTTTTGTTAACTTCTGTTTTTCACGGATACGACTCAATCCAAGAACTAGCACTCAGTTAGTTACTGATCATGACTGACATCAGCAGCTCACAGAGCACAAGAGGGTGTCAGAGTGTCAGTGCTTGAGAACTGGTTAGGCACCCTGCTGCAGGAAAGCTCCCAGACATCCAAACTCACACTGTTTATCCTGGACTAAACAACCAGCATGAGTTTGGAATCCAGTTAGACTGAGTTTGCATTAGGGTTACCTATTCCAGTTTCAGCTGTGGTTATTACAAGTTTAGATTGGTTTATTCACGTGCATGCAGGGATTTTTGGAGAAGGGTCTTGGAAAGTTTGGTGAATGCATCATGGAATGAAGGAAGGCCACACATTGCTAGTTAGGCTCCAAAAACAAATTGAAAATATATATCGTAAAAATATTCACCTTCTCTTTGAATCTGTCACATTTTCACATAATATTAATTGCATGTCATTTTTATTGTTTTCTTTTTTGAGAATGAAATCAAGAAGGAGAGTGATTTTTTTTTATCCTTTTCTTTATTCCTGACCTACTCAATGGTCAATAAATATCATTGGTTGGTTGAATAACAGCTTAAACCTAGTATCCTGATTGATCCTACACACACTTGAAAAGATCGCTGTATACTCAACGCCCACATTTCAGAGTATTTTACTCACACATTCAGCTTTAGGCTGGTGAGGCAGGAAGTTGTCCATTTGCTGCCGAATCTTGAGGTGTGACTATGCTAGGTGTTATTTTTCTTTCTTGGATATTATTCAGCTGGGGATGGGATAGGTATATATATGTCTAGCAGCTGGCTTTCTGTACTTTGTTGATGTTATACGCTAAGCTTAGGTTTTCAGATGTTCTGAAAGACCTTAGTCAATTTCTCCTAAAGATCAACGTTTGATTTTTAACTGAAGGAGGTAGGGGTGGAGAGGAGAAGCAGAAAACTGACAGGGGAAAGGAGGCATACGGGCTGTTAAGTCAGTCGCCCTGATTTCAGCCCAGCCCCCTGCTTCCGCCTGAACTGGAGAAGTTTGTAAGGTCTGTTCTTTCCATGTCCTTCCAAGCCTGCACTCTACAGCATGTTTTACCATGGTGAATCACTTTGCATCACAACATCCACTTTTAATCTTATGAAAGATGGTTAGAATTTGGTTTTGCAGATAGCTTTTTCTTTATTCTCTTTTCCTCGTGCACTGATTTCTGTAGGCATTCATTATAATGTTACTGAGATCTCTGGAGAAATGAGAGACAAAGCCCGTGTGGTCAGTGTTTCATTTTAAACTGAAGTTGTTTCAATTTCACAAATTCCATAAAGAAATTATACTCGAGTTAATTATGTGATTTGCTACTAACGTTGCGGGGCCACCTTTTTTTTTTTTTTCTGGAGAACTCACTTTAATAATCAAGGGGAGGTAATTAGGTTTTAGATTTCTGATTTCCTGAATTTCTGGAAAATGTGTGTGTGTGTGTGTGTGTGTGTATTTTTTTTTTTGCACTTCAACTTGTAGATGATTAAATGAATCTAAAACATCCTACAAGGACTTCACAGACCTATTTGAATGTCTAAATACTGAATTTTTTTGTCATTCCTTCTGTTATCTGATGGAATTTTCTTTTTGTTCTTCAGCATCAACAAATGTTACCATAGTACTGAGGTTTAAGCTGGAGGTAGCTATTCAGGTTCCTCCTGGACCTGTTCTTGTGGTCTTTAATTCGACCAGGATGTGTCTCATGACTTAGTGCATTTTCTCAACCACGACTGGCTTGATTTGAGTTTAGGTCATGTGTTTTCCAAGAAAAAAATCTTTTTCAAGACCCTCTCTCTTTCTTGTATTCTCAGGCTGCTCTGTCTGTTGAGCTTTATTGTGACTCGATCAACATTTCCTCTTGCTATCCAGAAATTCTTGATGATGATGATGATGATGGTTGTTATTATTATTTAGTGCAGCACCTTCTGGCTTCTGGGCAACCAGGAAGGTATTTACTTTCCTTTGACCTGAAAACACTTTCGTCTTCTTTCCGACTTGGGATCCTTGATTTTGTGTTTATTAAAACAGTTACTTCCGAAAACTCTTAACAGAACTTTAAACAAAAAAATTCCTGCCCCTTTTAGATATAAATCTTTCTGACTCTAGACTATCCTAGAGGTAGAACTCAGAACTCAGGCATAGATTTATTTATTTATTTAATTTTTGGGTACATATTTATTTGTTGTTTTTATTCTGTTGGAATGGGAGAGGCAGAGAGAGAAAATGTTCTCTTTTACTACCTAAATCCCAGATGCCCACTAAAGTGCAGCCCTGGGACAGACTGAACCCAGGAACCAGGAAGTCAGTCTTGGTTTCTCACTTCGATGACAGGTACCTGGACCATCCCTACCCTGTTACCTCCCAGGGTGTGCATTAGCAGCAAGCTAGAGTCAGCAGCTGAGGCGGGACTCAGGTCTAGGTGCTGCGCCATGATGTGCAGGCATCCCAAGTGATGTCTTAACTGCCAAATGCCTGTCCCATAGATACACTTTTTTAAAAGCCCTGGGAACTTGATTTAGAAATATAACTGGTGAAAGAAGGAGATACTGTTCCCATTACCCAGACTCCAGCTCAGTGCAGTAAGACTCAGATGGTCTAATTACACTCCCTAGTATCCCCGCTGCCTCCCACCTTTAGCTTCTAATATTTAATCCCTGAGTTTGCTCTGGGGCTTTGACTCTGCTGTCTTTTGTTTCAGGAATAATAAACTCAGTCCCTTTCACCTGTTGCAGTGGTCTTCCTCCCTATTTAATTCTATCTAGTGTATATTTTTTATCAGAGCTGTTTTCAGTTACACGTGAATTCAGAATTTGTTCCATCATTTCAGAGGAATTTTGCATGAGTCAAACGTAAGTGTGAACTTCAGGGGCCTTCTGGAAATGTCAGCATTTATCCAGTTTTTTATTTTAGAAGCTTAGTTATCGCTGGTAAATAAATTATTAATGATCCCATTCTATGTCACTCTAAGATTTATTTTAAAAAATACTCCTTTTTAAAAAGATTGTATTTTTAGAGTAAATTTTTAATAACCATATATAACCTGTAACGAAATAGATACTTCATAACATATTTTCTAATTTCCATACATTTGGAAAAAACTAAAAATATGTCCTATATGATTGAATTCTCTGAGTTCAATTCGTCAAAAACATCTGTATGTATGACAATTGAATTGATGTAGTTGTAGACATTTTTAAAATTTGCTAATTAGATTGTGGGTGTTTATATTAATTTTCAATTGAGTCCACAGAATTTTGTATTTTATTTTTAGTTGGCACTATTGTGAATTTTTCTTAAATCCTGTTGCCTGTCATGCGTGAACTCAGATTTCTCTTCCTGTTTGTCAGTTCCTGCAGGTTTCTCAGGATGTGGGTGCTGGGTTTGTTTATTCTCAGCTCCCTCCCACTAATGTTGTCCGTGAACTCTGATGCAGAACTCAGTGACTTTCTTGTTACCTCCCTGCCTCACCACCCTTACCCCCACCAAATTCAGTTTTTAAATTCCTATAACTTAAAGATCAGAAAATTTTAGCGTTGATTTTCACTAATTATTTCAGCATTGAGCAGTTAATATATAACAGAATAATGTACCAAGTTTCCCTTTTCTGACTTGGCAATTGAAGATATTCCCATGTGGTTTTTAAATGGGAAAGTATGCTAACCATTTATGTTATATCTTAAATTGGGGGAAAAATTCAGCATGCTTTATAATGAAAAAGCATGCTCTATATGAAAAAGCATGCTCTATAATTTGAAAATAAGGAACAGAGAATAAATGATCATTTTTTGGAACTCAAGAAGACAAATGTAACTAAAGCAATTAGGAAAAAGAACAAGTGAGAATTGAATGGTATAAAACAGAAAATTTATAAAAATTATAAGCAAGCATTAATAAATAAATCAATGAATGTTTTATTGAAACAATCAATAAGTGATGAATTATTTTATCAAGAAGAAAAGGGAGAAAAGAAAGATATACAAGATGAGAAATAAGATTGTGCCATAAACTTTAAAGTAATTAGTTGTTGTTTTGTTCAAATAAAGGTAAATGAATTGAATATGTGCTTGAAATAAATGTTTTTCTAGGAAGATACGAATTATCTTACAGTTTTCAAATTAGGGGATTTTAACAAGAAAGACGCTTCAAAAGCTGCAAGGAGAAATATCATTATACTTGTTCATTTGTAAGTTTATTGCTATCAAATTGAAGCAAAACTTAAAAATTACTCAACTAAACACATTGAAAATTATTTGGGAAAGAGAAACCTCAATGAAATGTTTGTATAAATTCTCAGTGTTCATAGAAATTAAAAGGACACAAAGCCTTTGACCAAAGCAAGCATTCCTGTCATAAGCTAACTGATCTGGAATGGTGACACGTTGCACAAGTGCTTGTTTGGGATAGTTCATGGCAACATCATTACACAAAATGAGTGTTTCATTGTGGAACTGATTAATTAAAGAACAATATCATCACAGAATAGAATGGTGATTTATGGGAAATGCAAATGACTGCTTAATTCTTCCATATTTGGGAAACATTGTACAAAAATGAATGCATGCTCATATAGACACAGTATCCATGGAGAGTACAGAATAAATGCATGATGTCAGTTATCATTGAAGATGGAATTTTGGAGGCGCTTAGTCGGAAAAGCAAGCAAAATTGAATTTGACTCTAATTTCTTTGGTTGTGTTTGAATGCTTTGATATTGTATTTGAATACCGGGCTGATCACATAAAAAAATGATTGTGATACTATGAAATGCTATCAACTCCTTGTTTTCTGAAAAACATTAACTGATAACATTTTTCTAGCCCCGGTGCTTGAATTTAGCAGTTCTACTCAATGAAAATCCAATTAAATTGTCCTTAAACTAGCTCAAGGAGTCAAATTCCTTGAATATTTTACAAAGAAATCCTGTCATTTAGTTTTATTGCTTAGGGTTTATGTTACTTTAATTCATTATGCTTGAATGATATGCTAGGATTGAGATACCATTCTATTTTAAATCAAATTCATCTGTGTGACCATATTTATTCATTGAAATGAACATTTTGAGTCTAAAATTACATGTGTTCAATCTGTGAAAATATTTTAGTTCATATGAATCTTTCTAATGAGAAACATTGGGAGTTTGAATACTTGGCTTCATACATTTGAATACAAATACTGGCTTAATACCTGTGCCAGATATGTTAATATTTTCACTATGGCTGCATCCTAAGTACACTCTGAGTTGGCCTTCGGCAAAATTGTGAAGTATGGAGTTCATCCTCTCCACATTGCTTAGCTGAGTTTTACATTCTCACGAATGTGTGCAGTGAAACTTTACTGTCTTACCTATTCTTTCAAATTCTATCCTCCTATCAAGCCAAATTACCAGAAAAACTTATTGTAAGTCTAATATCTAACATTTATTCAACACTTTAATGGATGCAAAAGGCTGCAAGGGGCACTTCATCCCCATTAACTCACTTAAAAACAGCAAAGGCTTCATTGCTGGGGGAAATGAAGTGTACATTGCTATGGTCATTTTGGCAGTATATGTGAATAATAAAGGTGCCATAGTTTATGTTGCTCTGTTGTTTTTCCTTTGTTTTTGCTCTAGGAAAAATACGTTGACATCTATACATTAAGATAGACTCAAAAAGTTTGTTCTAACATTATTTACTTTAGTTAATTCAAAATAATCTATCATCAAAGGACAGTGATCACTATAGAAGTAGCAGGCAATCTTCGAAAAGAATATTGATGCTCCCTCTGCGTTAGTTAGATGTATCTGTAGAAAGTGCGATGCATAAACACACAAGATAAAGGGCATTATAGGCAACATAGTATGATCTTTATTATAGAAGAAATACACAAGCCCACACATTCTACAAAATTGTATTTAACTTCAAAATAACTGTTCTGGAATAATATAAAATAATTAAACGATTACCACTCAGATCTAAATTAGTAGAGCTATTTACACGGGGAAATATTACCTATAATATTTGCACATCTTTTAATATTTGAAAAGCTTTTTTTTTTCTTTTTTGGAGCTTCTCTCATTTGAAGACAGTTTCTCTTGTTTCTGTTTGCTGCTTGAGACTTTAATAATAAGTGTCGTATAGAGGTGCATGTCCTTGCATATGCTGGACCATGCTCCAAAGGAACAGAAGTTAGGGTGGGCCAAAGCCAGAAGCTGGGGGGCTTCTCTCAGGTTTCCCATGTGGCTGCAGGGGCCCAAGCACCTGAGCCTACCTCTGCTGCTTTCCCAGACACATTAGCTGAGGACTGAATTAAAAGTGAAACAGCCGGGACATGAACCAACATCCATGTGGGATGCTGACATCACAGGTAGTGCCTTAACCAGCTCCTCTACAATGCCAGCTCCAGGAAAGCCATCTTAATAATCATCTCAAGGTTTAGGCCTTCAGATTGCAAGGTTCTTCTCTTTTATTCCTTCAGTTTTTTATTCTTCAGATAGGCTGTTTTCATTTGCATAATAAAGGCATACATTTCTACTAAAATAGAGTTCAATGAATAAAAAGACCATTGTTCAGCAGTACTATGTGCAAGGACCACAGAGAGGAATCGGTTTATATGAATGGTATTTCTTTAGTTTTTAAGAGACACAAAAATGGTTAGTATTGACTCTGTTACAAGAGATGCTTTTGTATCATTTGTATTTAGTAAATACATGCATGATCCATAAAGTGAATAATTTTTGCCTACATCATTCTTCATCTGTTAGCCTAATTTACTGTGAAGTAGAAAGAACATGGGGTTTGGAATTAAGTAAACAAGAAATCAAACCTTGGTTTTTGTGCTTGGTTCTGGATGTACTCCTCTTCAGCCTCAATGTTCTCTTTAAATGATGATCTTAATATCTGCCTCCATTACTGTGCGTGTGAAAATCAATTGATGTGTGAATAGCAATACTGTTGATGACCAGCCCTCATTCAAAAGAAGCTTAGGGGACTAATGGAATTGGATTGAATGGTGTTAAGAGGGGAGTGATTCTGAAAGCTCTATTTTTTCTGTTTCTCACTAAACTCTAAACTACAGGTTATGTAAAGAATTAGTTTTCCTCAAGTCAAAAGCCACTATCTCCTTCTGGCATCTATCTAAAATTCCTTATGATGCAGAATAACTTCCCCCGCTAGGTACATTTTTCTTTATCTTGGAGAGAATTTCTGATAGTCTTCCCTGTTGGGTTGGAGTTTGTAACTCCGATGGAAACAGAGGGTGAAAAGTGTCTATTTTTTCTGTCTTATACATAAATTTGTGCAGCTTTGTGTTTTTGATGTAACTTGCTAGGTGATTGGAGAACTCAGATTTTATGGTGATGATGAGGAATAAAGAATCTGGTCTGTTTTGAGATTGTGGTTAAATTTGTTTTAAATCACAAATTATAATGTCAAGAAAAGAAAGCAAAAAAACACACATTCGGAAGGCAGGTGTGAGAACTATTCTTCCTGTTTCCTGTTGAAGAATCTGCTTGCTCCCACACAGAATGTGGAATGGTACAGTGTGAGAGGGTGCATGGACTTGCGGGAGGTGATAGATTTAATGTGTGAAGTCTGATTTACAAACTTCTGTTGTTATTCTCCCTGTGCCCCAGATATGTTGTCAGCCTTTCTCTGGCATTTCTGTGCACCACAGGCTGAATGTTAATGCCCAGCAACCTGGCTTCCCAAATCCAGTGTGTTGTAAATACTAAGGCCTCATTTTTCCTGTCTTTGTTATAATTTTCCATGGTCAAGAAACACTGTTTTTCCCATCAATATTCTTTTGAAAAAGAAGTCTCGTAAGCTTAAAAATGATAACTCAAACATATTGATGACTTAATTTTTTTCTCACTTTTAGTGTCTCACACACATTTCATATTGAATAGGTGTGTTATACATTAATGAATATCCCGTTATCTGAGATAACACACAGTCCTACTGTCAAGCAGATCCAATACTCTAGTTCCCATTAGAGTTCTCTGACCCCTTAATTGTTTATTCTGGTCCTCCCAGGATGCACCCCAAGACATGGACTGCCCTATTTCCAACAGGTCCAACACACTGTCAACTCCTCTCTGCCTGTGTGTCAGTGTCAGTTAACTCCCTGATTGCTGTTTGTATAGTGACTGTAGAGCAAGTCTGACTAGTGGAATCCATTGAGATTTGTACTTTCCAGTGGTCTGTAATAATATCTCATCCAGGTGTCATTTTTGGGGGTGCTCTTCCTCAACCGCTAATTATTCTTAAGCATTCTTTCCATATCATTATAATTGCTCCATTACTATAGCCACTAATTATTTATGCTATATTTCAAATTATTGTGTACTTTCTATTCCTTGATTGGACTTTGGCTGTCTTACCATGACCCAACATAAATATGAAGCAAAACTGAAATATGATATTTGAACCACCCCTTCTGAAACTGAAATAATTTTCTCACCATAAGTTGGAAATCATGGCAACTAATTCAGAGCTTCATGGGTCTAAAGAAATGGTGTATATAAAAGCTTTGTAAATTTCTAAGTACTGTTATAACTTGAAGAAAATTTGGTATTTTAATGGAAATAAAGGGGTGTACTCTTTATTGGGTTGAATCCTGTATCTTTAGGCTTGTCCTTGTACCGCTTCCCCTTCTAGATAAACTAGAATTAGATTAGGTTCCCTAGGGACCTATCCTATCATTGCTGGAAGAAATTCCCTCCACCATAGCACTCATTTTGCAATCAAATTGTCTATTTCATAAAGGGTATAATCTTGTCACAAAGAGTCTATCCTTTTCACTATTATGCTTCAAATATTCAATTCCCAAAGTATAGGATAAATCTTGCAAATATTTGTTGAATGAATAAAATGCATCTGTTCAGGCAAGTTAATTTGTCATTGGAAAAGAAAACTTAGCATAATTAATATAAATTTTCCATAAGAGAAAAACGTTACTGCAAGCATCAAAAATGTTAGTGAAAGCACAGAAACATTAGTGCTTATGATATTTCTGGGATATGTGTTTGGAACTCACTGTGCCTAGGAGATGAAGAGATTGTATCAAGAAGTAATGTTAGAAAAATAAATTGAGGTCAGACTGAATGCTGAGCTAATCAACCTTCAGTTGATGATTAGACCTTGGAGAATCATCAAAGATTTAAAGTAATGTTTGGCATGAGAAGAAAGCAAAGTATGGTCCAGTTGGTTATGAAGCTTTCTTTGGTACAGAGAAAGAAGGTAGTTTTAAGCACAAACTGATTTTTTTTTTCCTGGCATGTAAATCAAGGGTTGCCATCCTCTGCTGCATATTGTCAAGAAAATATAAGAGATGATAACATACTTCAAGACTTCAAAGACAGCCTCCAAAAAAGAACACTGTCCTGAAATAAATGAGTTCCCCTTTATGCTAGGACCTTGCTGAGAGATAGGCATCATCCTATCGAATGTATCCTGGAGTGGTCTACTGCATGCAGCTTTCAGTTGGAATGCAAGATGAGTAGTACCTTAAGAAACTGTACAACATAGTCTCCCCAAATGTTAGAGTCAGGATACTAGGTTTTTAGTTATTTTTCTCTAGTATTTATTACTGGAAGACAAATATTAACCAGATCAAATCATTTTGTTTGCTTCTTGCAAGTTGCCATGGCAATGTATGGTACTTTGGCAGCTGCAAGTTGCTAAGAAAAGTCATGATGACAAGGCTGCATACGAGAGAGAACCATTTGGAAATTTCATTAAAGTCACATTGTCTATTTAGGACACTAATCTTTCTTTCATTTGTCAAAAGGATGTATGAAGCTTGTTTACAAAAATCTGTTATTGCTATTTTTGTTCTTGGTTACCTAGAGTCTGAAATCCCTTAGGGCCAAAAGGGGTTAAAATGTCCCTTAGGTAGGCAAATGAAAATATAAGTTGTCTAAATGCATCTGAAGTTTAGATGGAGATCCTTTTCAAATTAAAGTCCAAAATAAACTGTACTCACTAATGAACTGCAAGTAGATAGAACATCAGAGCATCAAGGAAGGACCACGAGGAATGCTTAGCATTATATGATCACCAAGATGAGCAGTGATTTGTAAAGAAGACTGAAAAGTGGGTGACAGCATAAAAGTAGAGGGTACTATCTAAGAAAAAATAGGATATAAGGAAAACAGTTGATGGAAGTGTTTCAAGGAGGAAATGACAAAACAAGTCAAGTGTTGGAAGTAGTAAGATCCCATTCAACAACTTATCACTGATTTGCAATTGCTATTTTCAAGGAGAATTCATCACTTGTTTTCTAGAAGAGGGTTATTGAAACTATGATTTGAAACATAAATTTAGTATAGTTTCATCAACTTTCTGATGTACATATCTAATATGTGAATTATCCTTCACTCTTGGAATCTCTTCCCATCTTGACTGAGGTGGGAGCAAAGAAGGATAAGAATATTTCATATCTTAACAAGTCCCTGTCCTATGGCTGAGGAGGGGTTAGCCTTCATTTTGGTAGAATGCATTAAAGAATGTATGAATATAAAGGAGTAGATCATGGATGGAGAGCAAAAATATTATGCAAGTTTGTTATGAACATTTACGTCAGGGAAGAATTGGGACCAAAATAAATGTAACCATTTAAATGATCAGTAGATAATCCCTGGTAGGAAATGAATAAAGAAATGTTATTGATAGGTCTTGCTGATGCTTTAGGTAATATGCTTTTCTGTGATGTAAACTCTTCTAATCAAACAAAGCCATTGTAATTTTGCTACTCATAACTTTTGTACTGTGTATATTTATAAACTAAAGAAAGAAAATGGAGTGAGTGCTCCATTGGGCTTAGTACAGAGTGGATTAAAAAAGAATGGCGATGGGTGTTAATAAAAAAATAATATGATAGAATAGAAAATATATAGGAAAACTAAACCCACGAAACATACAGAAATGTTGAGGAATGGTCTGGATTATCCAGAGAATAAATGGCTGGTTGTCAGAACAATTTTATTTGAATTACAAACAAAGTGATAATAGTTGACATCCAGATATATGGAGTCTTGAAGGTGTGTGTATACATGAGTGAATGGTCAGCAGCCAGTGTGTGTGTGTGTGTGTGTGAGAGAGAGGGAGAGAGAGAGTTTGGGTTTCTATGTGTGGGTGTGAGTTAGCGCTGAACTAAAATTAAGTGATCCTTTTCTGAAATTGAGACAGCGCAGTATTAAAAGGCATAATTGTATAATATATGATATGGGAACTAGGATAACAGGCTTTGACTCTAAATTAACTTAATCAGCATTCCTTGTTAAGTCCATTGCTAACGGCATATACTTCCTCACTGGAATAATCATGGAATGAGGGCTTATTACGTGACATATAAGAATTCATATGCCTCAAACCTTGCAAACACATTCTTTGACAGAAATCTTGCCCTGGAGAAAGTATACAGCAAATCTAGAATCAATAATTTAAATCTTGGCTATGAAAATGGGTTGTGAACTCTGAAGCATTCTGTCAATGCGAAGTATACTGTAGTTTTACTGATTAATCATGGATTCTACCTCAGCAGAAGCTGTCTTCTCGGTTTCATTAGCTTGTTAATAGGTATATAGTTAGAGCTGTCCAAGGGTAAGGTGAATGGTCCTGTGTCTTAGCTGGGCACAGATCTGAGCCTGAGAACTCACACAACCCAAATGTGATTGCAGATTGTTTCGATTGATGTCAAGAGGCTTTGCCTTGGTGTGAAAATATGTGTCTTGAATCTGCTTTAGTCACTGACAAACTCTGAGACCTGGAGCAAGCTTTGCATAAATATTCTGAACCTTGGTTTCATGTCCTGGAAAGAAGTTGGAGAAAATACTTGAACTTCTAAAATGTTAATATGAAAGCACTTGTAAATGAGACACTTTTTCAGTCATTAACTTATTTTCCTCAAGAGTCTATTGCACATACCCTTTGGTTGTTGTGATAGTAGTATTAGTCAGTAAGAAGATGACTTTGTACAAGATGGGTATATTATAAATACAGAAGGTTTATGGCATTCCTTGATTTTGATTTGTTAATAAATACGACATTGACAGCTGTGGCTTTCCAAGACGCCTCTTTCTATGATTTGATTGACTCTTTTACAACAATTTACGTCTGAGCAGGATCCTTGAACCACAATCACAGTTTTCATAAATCTGCAGGATATTTTTGATGACAATAGCCACAAATCTTTTACCTTCTTAGGAGAGGGTTCTCTTGTATGCTATTTTTTTGTGGGTGTTGAATTTAAAAAAAAAATTTTTTTTTTGCTATATTTGCAGGTAAAGCAAAAGTTTAGAGAAGAAACTGATTGGCATTAAATTAAGGTCAGTCCCAGTTCAAATGCTGTTAAAGACCAAAGAGTTTCTCATAGTGACTATTTATATATCACAGACCTGAAAAATACAGAAAGTGTCAGACTGCTGCTTCCCTTTCAGTGACTCAGTGTCTCCAGTACTAACTTTAGAGACAAAAGTCATCTAACACTTCTCATTGCTCTAAACTCACATTGAATGAAGAAAACCATTGCACTGTGTTGAATTGTAAGGAGCAAATCCATTAAATATTCAACCTTGGATCTTTGCTTTGAAAAAGAAAACTTGAGGGCAATTATTTAGGCTCTATGACTGACTGGGTAACCCGGAAAATGTTTCTGACATTGCATTCTTATTTATATCTGTTTATAATACAAGAAATATGAGTAATTACAAAAGTTCTTGGAAAAGTGGAATTAAAAAAATGCTATTCCAATGCATTCCCATCCATATCTTTATAATATGGATCACAAAGCCTATTGTATAATAAGGATCAAATCTGACATGTAACTGATTGAGTATCTGTCTCTGAAAGTAATCTGGTAACACAGTTTGCTACGGAGCATTCCTTGCATTTCTTCTGTCTGCACCACTGACTGGGAATGCTGGCTTATTGCAGCTGCCCAGTACGGAAGAGGAAGGCTCTGATAAAGTATAGATAATGGCTTCAGTGTGTCTCCCAAGGGTTCATATGCAGGAAGCTTAGTCCTGAATGTGGCTATGTAAAGCAGTGGAACATTTAAGAAGTAGGAGGCAATGCCAAATGGTTAGGTCATTGAGGGTGCTATCTTCAGAAGGGATAAATATAGTTATCTAAGATGCTGGTTATCTCCAGAGAGAATGGGTTATTGTAAAAACAGCAAGCTTGGTCATTGAACCCCTGTAGCTTCTTGTCTGGTCATATGGTCTCTTCTGCCTTTGTTCCATTGCCTTTTAGTTCTCTGATATGTTGGAACACAGTCAAGAGGCCTTTCTTTTTTTTTTTTAAAGATTTATTTTTATTATTTTTTCATTGGAAAGGCGGATATACAGAGAGGAGAGACAGAGAGGAAGATCTTCCGTCCGATGATTCACTCCCCAAGTGAGCGCAACGGCCGATACTATGCCGATCCGAAGCCAGGAGCCAGGAGCCTCTTCCGGGTCTCCCACACGGGTGCAGGCTCCCAAAGCCTTGGGCCGTCCTCGACTGCTTTCCCAGGCCACAGGCAGGGAGCTGGAAGGGAAGCGGGGCTGCTGGGATTAGAACCGGCGCCCATATGGGATCCCGGGCGTGCTAGGTGAGGACCTTTAACCACTTGCGCCACCGCGCCGGGCCCCAAGAGACCTTTCTAGGAGAACATTGCCACACTACCTGGATCTCACAGCCACTAGAAATGGGAGATAATGTACTTCAGTGTTTTGTAAATTACCTAAGCTCAGATATTTTGTTACAGTGACAGAAAACAAATCACTAGCTTAGGTACAGATAAAACTTCAAGATTTGGGGTGAATTTTAAGCTGAATGCATGTAGCTTTCACTGTTCATAAATACAAAAAATAATTAAGATGAACCCTCATAAGTTGGTGATCATTTGTATAAAACCAATCCAAAGGTAATGTTTTATTTATACATTAGCTCCCAGATCTCATAATGGACAGTTAAGCCTGTATGGTGGGAATCATTTCAAGTGGGACTAAGTAACATTTTCAAATTCATGCATAAGTTCTTTACCTGACCAATAAATTATTTTATTGCTTTGGTATATCCAATGTATGGTTCTGGTTTTAAATATAGTATTTAGAAAGATTTGTTATTTAGCTACACACATGATATCTGAGATCATAAAACATAATATTCATGGGTTGGTGTTAGTTTAGTGGGAAATACTGGCATGAAATGAGATTCTTTCTATGGCGATTTAAAGCAAATTAACAATGACAGTCATGTCATCTTAATTGGAAAAATACTTCTTTGTGTGTGGTTTTTTTTTTTTTTGGTAACAGCTGCCTAAATTTTGAAGTTTTAAACTGATTTTTAGTGTTTTATAGTAGGAAGAAAGTAAATAAATGCATTCTTAACCTTCTATTTTCAACTTCATCGCGAGAGTGCAAGAGATTCATTTTATTTAAAAGCCCAACTTCTACAAAACTATCAGTGAAAAATGACAGAATATGTATTATGTCTACGTTAAAGCTGAGACTGTTTACCCGTAATGAAGCAAGGAAATCAATTTACAATAGAAACCCACCTCTAATCCTTTGCAGGAAGAAGCTTGGGATGAAAGATGCTAATTTGTGCTTTTCTTAGAAGATTAGATGAAGCTAAACTAAAAGTGTGTGCTGTATTCATTAATCAGTTGTTGGAAAATGCTATTACAATATGTTTTCTTGGAAGCCTCTGTTAGATAGAATTTTAGAGTAGCAAATGATCTTATCTCAGATTTTGTTTAAAGGAGCAAGGGATTTATATTCTGCAAAAGATATTATTCTTATCCCCTACTTGTTCTTCCTTGTGCTTACTGCAGTCCATTAATACTGCATTGTTTCCCATCTAAATCACAATGCACTGAATTATCTGCTGGTCTTGAAACAGAGTTTCATCATTTTGCAAGTGAATGTTTTCTCCTAGAAGCCATTCTCTACTACTCCACTCTACTCTGCATGGCTACTTTCGACTACAATTCCAATTTTCCGGAGTAGATTTATACACTTTGCCCAGTGTTATCTTTGGCCTTTATGTGTGAGTTCATCAAGAAGTAAGCAATGTCTAAGTAACTGAACAGCCTCCATGCATGCTTATCCTTCCAAATAGACTATTTTATCCATTTTGCCTTGTTCCCTACTCAGTATCTGTCCCATGGGGGCACTGAAGAATTTGGGGGGGTGGTAAAGATTCTTTAAAAAAGCATTACCCAGTGTTAGGCCCATTGTTTTATAGTATGGTGTGGTTGCAATAACCAAAAAAGAAACTGTGACATCACCCAGCTGATTTTTGTTCTATTTTTCTCCTTAAGGTGGTAAAAAATGTGTTCTATTTACTAACCTTAAAAGTAGGATCTGTGCTGTGGCCTTTGCTTGTCTTAGTTGAACATGGTGAGATTCTCAGTAATTAGTGCTTGTAAAACACTGCAAGGTTCTTAGACGAATTAAAGCATGAAATCTTATTACACGCTGTGTATTGTGGGAGTAGCAAACAGACATGGCAAATTACACCATTACCTAGTCTCTACTGCTTTTAGGGAACAATGCAATTCATAATTATTCACAAGTATTGACTCAATTGCTTTCTTGTATCTTGACTGCCAGATTAGTTCTCCTCTGAACACTTGGTTGGTTTGGGGATATATAGGGCCATTTCTTCTTCCAAACGACGCTTTATTTGGCAACCTCAGATGTTCATGTCTGTAGAAAAAACCTTCTGCACAAATACAAAGAAATGATTGCGCTTGTCAGGGCAGAATAGTTTAAAATTATGCAGAATCTCTCTAATTGCTATCCGTATGTAGTTGTAGCTCATAACAGCAATAGATATTCTAGTTTGAAAACCGTATGCCATCCAAGCATTCTACAAGACAGCAACAGGGAAGTTAGCTGTGAACTGGCTTTGGTTATTATGCTGGGTTGGAGATGTGGGTGGATGAAGGAATATTAAGCAAATCAGCTTGACCTTGTCTGTCAACTAATGCCAATTGTAAAGCAGTAGTCATATATAGATTTAATATGTATTTCATGCTGTGGGAAAAAGAAAACACCTAAAATGTAGCAATAATGGATAAATTAATTTGGTGAATTCAGTAAAGAACATCAAGCTTGCAATGATTAAAAACCATGAACATTTTTGTTTCCCTTTGTGCAAATAACCACCTATGTCAACAAATATATTAACGCCTGTTTTATTAGAATGGGGTTTCTTGTATTTCTCCAGCTGTTTTTTTTTCTTTTGACTCCTAGTAGTCATCATTAATATAATAAAACCCCCATTATAAAATCATTAGTATAAATGCAAATAAGGTTTTGCATTGTTAATGCCCCCACCAGGCTCTTAATCACTTGGAATGTCACGCTGCATTAAGTATAACATCGATTACATATGATAAAAGCACGCAATACAAAAAAGTATTAAAGTGGCATTTTCAAGTTGTTATCCAGAGCAGAGGCTTTAAAAAATTAATTTCTTCTTGTAGCCTTGCATATTCTTGAGGCTAAATACCTCATTAATTTATCAGGAAAAGACTTTGGTCTCAAAATGACCTTTTGGCCTTTTTCTCATTCTTCTACTTAAATCCATTCCAATGAATCCTCATCAATTCACTCCTCCCTGTCTCTCTGCATCTACTCTCTTTCATTTTCCTCATTGAATGACAAGTGTTTGGAAGAACCTGGCTACAAAATTGTAGAAGTGCTAAAATAGTCTACTATCGCAGATATTGAATATGTATTCAAAATACATTATTTATTTATTTATCTATTTTAAATGTTTAAAAGTGTAGTTTTCTTTTTGAAAGGCAATAAAGGGAGACCACAGGCAAATGATAGACTATTTGAAGCTTTTCTTGTTGCTTCCCAGTAGTCTTATTTGCAAGGTGCTGGAATCAAGAGTGAGTGGAGTCAAAATTTGGACACAGATACTCTGACACAGAATCTTACTTAATGAGCCATATACCCAAACTCATAACGTACCTTCTTTTTAATATCTCTATTTTTGTGGTGGAGAGGTAGATGAAATGGTATTTTCAGATATAAGGGTGACTGAAAAAGATATACACATCTGTTAGCAATAGTTTTTCTGCAGTGAATGCATTGTTGAGTATGATGCAGCAGTTAATATGCTGCAATAAAATCAATACATTACAATTACAAAGCATATTAAGATTTATTTTTCACTGCCCTCTATATTATCTGATTTGACTGGTAGTGAGAGAAATCAAAACACTAATCATTTAAGGTTTAACAAACTTTCCTTAATTAAGATCACTGACAGTTACTTATTTTGTAACTTAGAGAAAAATTATAGAAATGTTAAAATAGACCAAAGGCAGAGAAAGAGAAACAAAGAAATGGAGACAAAGAGAGAAGAGAGAGAGAGAAAAAAAAGAAAATTACCAACTATCATATGTTGTGCCTCCTGGGCTTCTGGGTTATAACCACTTTCCATTGTTTTTGTGCTAATTTGCAACTCTGTACATAGTGGAGAACTGAAAGGAATGCAAATGATTCAGTGCATAGTAATGCAATTAATTGTGAAATGCAATTGATTATTGTTCTGTGGACAGATCCATTTTAATTGTATTTGTAAGTTCATTTCAGCATTCCTTTTTTGCTTGTGTGTATGCAGTTCTTTGAATTCTCCTCTGAATCTGGTTGTTCCTCTGGCTAATCATTGAGTTAAATGAAACGCTTGCTACTTGTTCATTTGTTGTTTCTAGGAGAGTGATGATTCTGTTTCTAAAAAAGAATGCCTAACACTGGATTCTTAGCAGAAAGTCTAGCCAGGATTCACGTCCCCGCCCTTTGCTTCTACCAAGGCTTCCCACCAGTGCCTTTGAAAGCTTCTGTAGCAGAGAGATTCAGCTCTCTCTACCTCCATTCCGTGTCTGTAATCAGTTAAACAACAGAAAACCCGAAGAAATACTTAGAATATCATGGTGGGATTGCTGTCAAGACTACGGTCATCTGCTGTCAGGGATCTAAAGATTGTGCCTCGCCACAAGGCCTGTTGCTTGTCTTTCTACATCTAGGTGATCAGAGTTGCATTTACGCTGTTCCAGGGCTCGCTGACTTTGACAGCAGTGATAACAGAATGCCAAAAGGTAGATTCAAATGACCCTCTGCTTGGCACGTCTCTTTATTTTCTTGGTTTATAAAATTTAAGTCTGTCATTTGACGTGCTATTATCTACGGCTCTTACAGCTCTTCTGTGGAAGTTAAATAGACATGAGCAGAGAACAGATAAAAATATGCTTCAATCCAAAAGCAGAAGAGACGATTTTTCCAGGGACTTTTGAGGGAAAGCAAAAGTGCTAGGATGGAAAACTTCGAATTCCTCTTCAGAAAAATTCCCTGAGTTTTGTACATACAGGCATCTATACTTTGATGCAAAGAGAGATTTTTTTTTTTAAATAGGGAATGCACAATGATTCCAGTGGCTGCAATGGCTGGTGCTGCGCCGATCCAAAGCCAGGAGTCAGGAATTTCTTCCCAGGTCTCCCACGTGGGTGCAAGGTCTCAAGACTGGGCCGTCCTTGACTGCTTTCCTAGTCTACAAGCAGGGGGCTGAATGGGAAGTGGAGCTGCTGGGATTAGAACCGGCGCCCATATGGGATCCCGGCACGTTCAAGGCGAGAATTTTAACCATTACGCTATCATCCCGGTCCCGGAAGACAGAACTTTTTGAAACCTCCATTGACATGTTTATTAGCCATGGAATTGCATTCAATTTCTGTGAACCTCACTTTAATTCTGTGTAATATAGATATGACAGATATATAGATTATATAGATAATATAGATTATATAGATTATATAGATAATAACATATAGATAATAACATATAATACAGATTATATAGATAATAACATTATATAGTTATTATAAGGTTGTTTGGGAAGTTATAAAAATTAGAGTTCCTGGAAATGCTATAAAATGCTCATTTCTGGGGCACTTATTTGTCCTAGCTGTTAGAACTGCTGAAGATGCCCACATCCTACCCTTGAGTGCCTGGCTTTAATTTCCAGTTCATGTTCCTGACATTAGCCGCCTGCTACTACGGAGAATGGAGAGCAGGTGTGTAGTTAGGTGACTTCTATCCTATCGGGATTGGTGAGTGAGTTCCTGATCTTGAGCTCAGTCCCCTTCTAGTCCCAGGTACTCTGGGGCATTTGGGAAATGAATCAGCAGATGGGGCCTTTTTAATTTTTGTCTCTCTGCATATGGAATACATTTAAAAAAATAAATTCTAGTTTTCTTCCTTTGGTCTGATTAAATATCTTTTAAAAATTATTATTATTTTTTGTAGATGTGATACATTCCAAAGCAGATAAAAATGATGTTTAGAAGTGAAATGTTTCCATATAGTGTTTCAGAGAATCACAGCATACTATAACTAAACTTTTTCCTGAAAAGAGACTCCAGACATGTTATACTTTTCTTTTCCCTAACAAGTAAATTCTTTTTAAAAAAGATTTATTTATTTTAATTTGAAAGACAGATTTATAGAAAGGCAAGAGAGACAGAAAAAGAGAGAGAGAGTTCTTCCAACCACCACCTTACTATCCAAGTGGCCACAGTGGCCAGAGCTGAGCAGTTCTGATGCAAGGATGCAGAAGTTTCTTCTGGGTCTCCCCTGTGGATGCAGGGGCCCAAGGGCTTAAGCATTTTCCACTGCTTTTGCAGGTCATGAGCAGAGAGCTGGATCAGAAGTGGTGCACACAGGACATGAACCAGTGCTCGTGTGAAATGCCAGTGCTAACAGGCACTGGATTAGCTTGTTGAGTCTGTGTGCCAGCCCCTAAATTGATTTTTTTTTAAAGTTAATATTCATTGTATTTGTTTAGAAGCCAGAGTGGAGAGGGGCAGAGAAAGGAAGAGAGAGGAAGAGAGAAAAGGAAAGAAAGAAAAGAAAGAGAATGGATGGAAGGAAAGAAGGAAGAAAGGAAGTAAGGAAAGAAAACAACAAAGGAAAGAAGGAAGGAGGGAAGGAAGGAAGGAAGGAAGGAAGGAAGGAAGGAAGGAAGGAAGGAAGGAAGGAAGGAAGGAAGGAAAGAAAGAAAGAAAGAAAGAAAGAAAGAAAGAAAGAAAGAAAGAAAGAGAAAGAAAGAAAGAAAATGCTCCCAATAGTTCATTCCTCAAATACCAGACATCTCTGACTGGACCAGATCAATGTTAGGAACTGTAAATTTCATGTCTTTCTATGGGTAACAGGGACCCTATTGCTTAGGTCATCATATTCTGTTTCCCACGATGAACATTGGCAAGAATAGGAATCTAATATCAGGATTGGGGCCAGAGCTTAAACCCAGAACTCTGCAATATTATATGGTTATATCTAGTGGACCTTCAGTGCTAGGACAAGTGACTCTCTGCATCAGTACTCTTTTTTTTTTTTTAATATAGATTTGTTTTAATGTTTATAGTAAAGTCAGATATACAAAAAGGAGGAGAGACAGAGAGGAAGAGCTTCCATTCAATGATTCACTCCCCAAGCAGCCACAACAGTCTGAACTGAGCCTATCTGAAGCCAGGAACCCAGAGCATCTTTCTGGTCTCCCACGCTGGTGCAGGGTCCTAAGGCTTTGGGCCATCTTCAACTGCTTCCCCCGGCCACAAGCAGGGAGCTGGATGGGAAGCAGAGCCACAGGGATTAAAATCGGCACTGATATAGGAGCCCAGTGTGTGTAAGACAAGGACTCCAGCCACTAGGCTAATACACCGGGCCCTCCCTCCATATTCTTAAAACCAAAGCTAAACCAAACCAAATCAAAACGAAACCCCTAAATCTTATGTGGCAACTTTAAAAGTTATTCCCCATCTGGCAGCAGTCACACAATACACTGTTTCTGCTCTTCAGCAGTGGGTTAAGTTCGGTGGAAGGTAGCCCTCCAATTACTGGCTTTTTGTCTCTGGTTAGGTTTGAACAATGAAGCAGACAACCAAGAGATGGGAGGACAGCAAGGAGAAGGAAATGATTGTGACTCTTGTGTTTCTGCTGTCGCCTTCAACTTGCTTTGACCTTGCATTCATGCTCTGGGAGAGTGCTTCTTAAGCTCTGGATATGATGTAGCTCTCAAGGAGCGAACTGTTTCTTGGAGCCTGGAACTGCTAAAATGTCTACTTATTGCTATTCTTCCCAGAAAGGCTATTTTGCTTCTTCAGGCTTGCCCAGACATGCTTTTAAATCATTTTCTATGAAACTGTCCTTTAATACTGATCAGAATCTGTCTTTGTTTCCTGTGGCTGCTGCAACAAATTAAATAACAGAAAATTGTGCTTTTTTTGTTTGTTTGTTTGTTTGTTTTGTTTCTGGAAGCCAGAAACCCCAAATTAAGTATTGGAAGGGCAATGTGCTCTCCAAAGTTTCTAGGGAAGAATTCTTGCTTGTCTCTCCTGGCTTATGGAGACTTCAAATGTTCCTCAGCTCCTGGCTGCAGACCTGCAATTTACCTCTGTCTTCTTGTAGCAAAGTCCTTCATGTCTTCTGTCTCCTACAGGGATACTTGCTATGCAAAGTAGAATCTACCCAATTGTGATCCAGGGTGCTCTGGTCTCAGAATCTTTAGCTCAGTTCTATCTACAAATATGTTCTTTCCAAATAGTCCACACTTTCCTGTATATAGACAGAGTTTTACAGAGAGAAGAAGAGGCAGAAAAAAAGGATTCCATCTACCTATTTACTCTCGACATGGCTGCAGCCCTGGGATGGGCCAAGCCAACGCCAAGAGCTTCATCCAGTCTCCCTCCTGTGAGTGGCAGGGGCCCAAGCACTACGACCATCTCCCACTGTTTTTACAGTCCATAAATAGGAAGCTGGATCAAAAGTGTAACCGCCAGTGATCAAACAGGTGTTTATGTGGGATTGCCATCATTGGAGTCAATAATTTGACCGGCAGTCCCACACTACCATCCCGGAGATGTGTCTTTCTGGAAACCACCAGCCAACTCACTAACTAGACTCACAGTAGCTATAACAGATGGAAACCACTGGGTTGTGTTTAAAAGGAGAATAACTTGGCCTCCTTTTATCGATGGTTTTTGCAAGGAAGTAGACACCCAGGGATCAGAAGTTGTCCACCTGATGTCACACACCTTGTAGTAGATGTTGTAGGCAGGAGCTTTCCTCATGAAACCTTCTCTGCCTTGGTATTTGGGTAGCTGGGATGCTAATCACATGGTCAATATCATTTATTATACTAGCAAGATGGGCATTTGTAAACTGGTTAATTCTGTTTTCAAAGTTTTTTCTGCTTACCAGGAAGAAATATTATGTTTCATCTTCTTAACCTAACAATTCTTCAAAGCCACATCTAAGATAAAAAAAATAGGAGATATTTTCTTGAGTTGAATTATTGTCAAGCAAAAACAACTAAGCACGTGACTTCCCCTTATAGTACTGCAAATGAAGGGAAATTGAAGTAAAAAATGTCAAAGCAACTTCTAAATTTGTTTTGGCAACTGACAAAGTTATGTGCAGGGAACCCCCTTTGCTTGTTTGATAGAGTGATTCTTAACATATGGTGTTTACTGTTTCCAGTGGGATTTCCAAAGCTCAAAATCTGAGAGAGCAGCAGTTTTTTTTTTGGACTGTCATTTTGGCTCAGGTATGAAAAAGAATGATTTCTACATCTGGAATAATATTTCTGAAACAGGGAGTTGAAGGGAGGCGGGGAATTCTTATTAGTCTTTTCATATTTAGATCCCAGAAGTGTCACTTATGGTTTATCTACTCCAAAATGTTTGAACAACTTTCTGGATCATGGTCTACTAATCCAGGCAAAAACAAGTATGTTGTTTACTCCAAGGAATTGTCAAATGATTCAGAAGACACTCCTTAGCACATTAATGGATCAGACATCTGTCAGGCGAACAGTGCTTGATCTCCAGTGTCCCCGGACTTATTTGTTTATTTGTTTGTTTACTTACGATATGCTTTGGCTCAAGAACAAGTTCTATCTGGCACTACAGACAGAATTCCTTACTTAAAATATTCAGGAGAGAACAGTGGATTATGCCACAAATAGCATTTTTCTTTTTCTTTTTTAAAGATGCATGTATTTCTAATGGAAAGACAGATTTACAGAGAGAAGGGAAGACAAAGATTTTCTCTCTACCGGTTCACTCCCCAAGTTGCTGTGACAGCCAGAGCTGAGATGATCTGAAACCAGGAACCTGGAGGATTTCCGGGTCTCTCATGGAAAGTCAGCATCCCGAGGCTTTGGGCCATCCTCCACTGTTTTTTCAGGTCATAAATAGGGAGCTGGATGGGAAGTAGAGCATCTAGGTCATGAATTAGCACCTATATGGGATCACAGCCCTTGCAGGAGCAGGATTAGCCAATTGCACCATTATTCTGGACCCTCAAATAGCATATTTCAAGTAGGTTAGAAAATTCTTCGTGTTTTTACACCTGGTGGTTTTATTTGAGGCTAATGGAAAAAAGCATAACATTTGTTTAACATACCATTTCTGATTTCTTTATGTGCTTCATCTTAATTTGGATTATTAAGTCTATTGGATATTAAACTATTTTTAATTTCTGCCATTGCTATGCTAAGCTAGAAAGGCATAATTCTTGCATTCGTGGAAATCACTTCCTGGGAATAAAAGATGTAAATAATTTTTAAAAAGGAAGTAATCAGATTATGTTTAAAAATCACACAACTGTGTAGTAGTCTTTTGTTGGCTTTGTGGCAATATATAAATATATAGTAATATACAAGGTGGTGTTTTAAATCCAAGAACTTTAAGTTCCTTGGAGTAGGCTGAGCCAATCGGCCAGGCTTCATCTGGAGTATGAATGATGCTTTTCTTTCAGATTGTGTGTCCCAATGAGCAAAAGTCTATTTTCCAGCATGTACAGGATGAGGGCCTAGTATTTCTGGGATCCAACATAGAGTTGGGACAGAACACTGTGTGGCAGGTGTCAAGTTCTGTGAAAGCCCATCGTAATTCTCTTTGTTCTTTTCTTCCTGATTATATCATGGGACTAAAGGAATAGCTTTAAAATTTGGCTTTGTTTCATTTGTAGGTTGTGAATCTGTTGCTTTGTCTTCTGAGTGAATGAATCTTGAGGTACTTGCAACATGCTTATTTTACAGTTTGCCTAGGGAGATTTTTTCCCGGTTGCAACTTAAAAGCGGAAAGTTATTCCTCAACAAGACTGATATGTCCATGCATCCTAAGAAGGATCAACCTAAAACAATTACAACAATTGAGCTGATGCAATCAGCCAGGTTCCATAAATGTGTGTCTCTCCATTGATGAATGCTTTCTATTTAATTAAAATATATTGATCATGACAAATTTGTCTTTATCAGAGTAGCCATGCATGGTCTTTTGAGGAATTATTGTGTGTTGGTTTGGGAAACTAATAGGCAGCTTTAAAAGAATATGTAAGCTTTCAGATTTATTTTCTGTCTTCTAAGTGGTTACATATTTCTCTTAGTGAAAATGTGTTGTCTTGCCTACTTAAAGCTTTCCTTAAAAGATATGTAGGTTGTAATACACACTAATTAGATTGTGTGACCATTCAGCAAACTGCTTTAGAATAAACCAACGATTTGCCTTACAAATATCAACTCTTTAATGGAATGTCTGATGCCAAGTGATTGAAGATTTATAAAGGATGTAAACTTAAACCTAAGTTATTAAGTCCCTCATGATCATTTCACCTGATGCCACAGGAAAACAATTTAAGGGGAAGCTACCTGAAATTAATATGTTAGCAGAGGTCACACTTACTAGAATTTGCAATTGAGTTTGCAGCGATAGCTCATTCTTTAAGTAGAAACTGGCTAATAAGAAGGAAATTATAATTCACTTGTAGAGATCATTCTGGAAAAAGAATGTCTGCCCAATTTATTTTCTGAACAAATTAGCATCAGGCTTGAATGTTTTAAAATATCAAAGCATTTCCCAAGGGAAATAGCTAAGTTACCTAGAGCCAAAAATATTTTAGAGCATCCTGGATATGCATATAGAGCTATAAAGAGTCCGAAATCTTAAATCATGACCAGTTGTTGTTCTCTGCCACAAAGTACTGTCTATGAAATGGCTTCAAGGCATAGGTCCGTTTTAAGAAGTGTGCATTGGAAACCATGGGAAGAGCTGTGGAAAGTGATGTGGAAAGCCATTAAACAGAGGAGAGGAGGCCTGAGAGGTAGAGGATAGGGGTCCCACGGCAATGACACTTGGTTTCAAATGTGGAACATCCCAGTGCCTCCATCAGATGCTCCATCTATGCTACATGTATGCATCGTGTACAACGCTTTACTGTCTAGCCTCAGCCAGTTAGAACCTGTGTTGCCTTGCTGCATCTCCTTTCGCAGCATTACCTGGCACCCAACTAATTTGTCAGAGAAGAATAGAAATCTGTGAAGATTGACTTTTCTGTGTGTGGTGAAGGATTCCAACTGGCAAAACTTGCCTTCACTCTTCTCCTTTTTTGTGTGTGTGCATGGAAAGATGGGCAGCTTCCTGTTGTTGTGAGGCAACAAGCACATAGGTGGAAATGGCCAAAGTTACGGAGATGTGGGTTAGAAGCTTGTCAGTTCCCCGAAAGAACAGCGAGAACTAACTCTGGGCTTCACGATGTTGATGTTCATTTTCTTATTTCCTTAAGTCCTCAGTTGAATTTCCTGTTACTTCTAACAGAAGATATATGAGTACAGATTCCATCACGGCTGTGTTACCCAGCAGACATTATTTAACTCTTTTGAGTCTTAGGCAGTCTCATTTTTAAATGGAAAGGTCAGGAGCAACTCATTCTGACCATCGTTTTAAAATTGTCAGAAATGTACTCAGTTATGTCTGCCGCCCTGATAGTGTCATGGGATATGGGTGGTGTTTATGACTGGCAGGTACTCTGATGCCTGAACAGGCAGTAATGTTGTGGTGAGCTTGTTTGTCCTGCATTAGTGTCAGTAACTGCTTCTAACTGTTCTTACAAGTCTACTTTTCTCGATTAGGACTCTTTAAAGGAAAGGAGATCAAAGCTTTAGCTTACAGAAGGAGTGCCAACGTTCAAAATACATGTGATCCTACCTGCTTTCAAAGTAAAACATTACAGTGCTTTTTTCCCATTTGCGTTATCTATACCTTTTTATTTTTTATTAGTATAAAGATACCAGATTCCATAGGTACAGTTCTTTCAAATGCATGTTTTCAGCATACTCTATAATCATTATTAACCTTTCCTCACAACATTTTCTGATGTTACTTTTCAAATGTCTTTATTCTGTTTACCGAACCCATATCATGCCAACACAATTTGTAGACACTTTAGGTATAATATAAAAGACATGGTAAAAATAATATAAAAAATACATGGTCCCTGATATTTGGAATTTGTAAGCATTGAGATATAATATTGCTGTGAGTTCAGTGCAAATAAGAAAGAATGCTGTATGTCAGACCCCAAGGAAAACAACATGTGAAGTCAGAATAGAAAATTGATACTAACTGGGTGGTCTTAGAGAATTTGAGAAAGGCTTCAAAAACAAACAACAAAACCACATTGACTAGTGCTTCTGAATATTTACACAGGACAAGGAAAATTTGTTTCTGGCAGAATGAAAAAGGCAAGGACAGGATTCCAATAATGAGAGAGAAGAGTCTGTTCTGGTGGCTATTTTCTTTAGAGTTTCTGAAAACGTGCTTGGTCGGTACAAGGGGTCAAGCAGTTGTTCCTGCCCTCATCACAATGGCTGGTATGCTGTTCTGAGTGGATGAATCTTTGAAAGAGCTTCCCAATACTGACTTGCCTCTTTCTGTAGTCTGAACGTTATTACTATGGCAAATTGCTATTGTAAGCAGAAGAAAGTTGATGAGACCATTTAATATACCTAAAAAGTAGACATTGAAGACGTATTTGTAGAAAGTGCAAGCAAAAAGAGTTTAATTAAGGTAAATTATTGTGAGATATATCTTCCATGCTTTCAGAAAGAACAAAATGCTAATGTCGAACTTAGCTCTATTTCAATGTGATTTAATCTCTGATTTAATATTTGAGTTTTCATCTACAGAGGAAAGTCAAAATCTTACTTTTCACTCATTTTGTTTTCAGTGTCTGTTTTTCTTCTGGGAGCCCTTATCAATTTATGGTTTTAGTATGTAGTAAACAAAACATTGTGGATAAAAAAATAATAAATGTTCCATTCTCAAGGCAATACAGATCTTTCAGGTAAGACACATTGACCGCACACACTTTGTTAAGTTTTTAATCACAAATATTTTGAAGACTGCAAAGACAGCATGCCATTCGAGCGCATGCTGCTTTAGATGATGTATTGGGAGACTGTGAAAACTGCAGAAAAGATGTGCAGGGAAGTTTTGAAAGGTGGTTTTCAAAGGAAGGGGCATTGATGGACATGTATTCATTTAAAGAAATAACGACTATGAGCACTTCAGGGAAAATGAAATGAATAAAGTGGAGATATTGATAGCAAATGAATTACAGTGCTAGGCCAAAACTTCAAACATAGTTGAACAGTTTTATGGGCAGATGTTTAAATCTACTTAAAAAAGAAAGGGCAACAGCTGAGATGACTTCGCTGTCCATGTCTTCCCTTGTCTGGCCCACAGATGAGCAGAACGTAAGGGGCTCTTGATGAGCTGAAATCAGATGATCTCATGAGACAAATGTGTATCTGCTTAAATGCTGATGGAGATCTATAACCAGTACAGTGTTGAAAAAGGATATGGCATATGTGCTTTCCGATTTGTAATTTTAAAAGTGGGTTTCTGGAATGAAACTTGAAGATTTTGAAGATATTGACTGGTTTCCATTTTTTATGTTATATGTAAGCAACTAGAGATGTAGCTAATAAAACTTATGGAACTTGTATTCTCTTTCTAAAAATGAACTGTTGCATTGTATATTATTTTACAAATAGGCAGGCATAATTTATTGTCCTACTTATAAAAAGTCACATTTCCTCACACAATCTACTGATGAAGAAAAATGTTATTAAAAAGCCCATTTAAGCACAGCTTTCTTTAAAGACCAAACACAATTGTATAGTAAAAAGAATGAATAAAAGTTACTGAATGACAACTATACCTTGGGGAATGCAACTAAATTATTCCAAAAGATGGAATATATGTAAATTCATGTTAGAGAAAGATGAACTTAATTATAATTGTTAGACTGAATGAGATGCTATTTTGTTGTTTAAAAGTCTATTATAACAAAACTGTAATTTCTGTAATAAATTCATATACAATAAAATCATAGAATACAGTAATTATTTCTAATCAGTTTTCTCAAAAGCATTTTATGTATTATTCACTTTTGCTATTTTCAGTGCTTGTTTCATAGAAATATTATTAAATTTCTTATTTTTAATCATTATGTTGCCTAATTATCCAGACTGTTGCTTTTTATGGCTTTTCTGGGTGACTCCAGCAATTCTCTATCAATTCCATTACTTTAAGAAACTCCTGCATCAGGCCTGGTGTGGTAGCCTAGCGGCTAAAGTCCTCACTTTGAACATGCTGGGATCCCATATGGGTGCCAGTTCTAATCCTGGCAGCCCTGCTTTCCATCCAGCTCCCTGCTTATGGCCTGAGAAAGCACTCAAAGTTGGCCCAAAGCCTTGGGACCCTGCAACTATGTGGGAGACCTGAAAGAGGCTCCTGGTTCCTAGCTTTGGATTGGTTTAGCTCCAGCCATTGAGGCCACTTGTGCAGTGAGTCATTGGACGGAAGATCTTCCTTTCTGTCTCTCCTCCTCTCTGTATATCTGACTTTCTAATAAAAGTAAATAAAAAAGAAATTCTTGCATCTTTGATTATATAAATTTTTAAAAAATCTTTTTAAAATTTGGGATGCAGAATGACAGAAATGGAATTAAGAGAGAAATAAAAGAGGAGAGGAGAAATGAACAGATCTTCCATCTGCTGCTTCACTCTCCCAATGCCCAAAACAAGACTAGACAAGGGCTAGAGCTGGCAGAAGCCTCGCCCGTGAACTTCACCCAGGTCTTCCATGGGGGTGCCAGGAATGAAAGCACTTGCATTGTCATCCACTGTATCCCAGATAATTAACGTCACTGAATCAAGAGCTGAAGGTGGGCTCCATCTTGAATACAGTGGTGATGGAATGCAGTCATCCCAAGTTGTAGCTTAATTCCAAGATTAATCCACAAAGATCAATAATATCTATCTATCTATCTATCACCTAACTGTCTATGTATCTATCTTCTTGAATATTGCTTTGTATAAAAGTACTTAAAAAGTTCTTAGAAAATTAAAGTAAGTGGTATGTGAATATTGAAAAAATTTTGAAATGTAATATAACTCTAAGTTATATTATCTTTTTCAGGATCCCTCATATTGTATATACAATATCCAATAATCATCAAGTGACTTTTCCAGGGAGATATTGAAAGAATTGATGGAAATAGAGAGGTTGAGCAAAAGAGGAAAAATTTGAGGATAACCATGGGATCTATTTATTTGGAAACGTTTTTGTATTATTGTATAGCATAGATAAATATAAATGCATATGTTCACAAAGGTTTATTTAATTTATTATAGAAGGAGAGTGTAGAGAGGAAGATCTTCCAGTAGCTCAATCATTACCTACATGATCACAATGACCACTTTTGGCAGAGGTCAAAACTCAAATCTGGGAATTCCATCTGCATCTGCCATGTGGGTGGCATTGCCACTTTTTCTGTGTGTGCAATAGGAAGGAGATGGGCTGGAATCAAAGAGACCAGAGCTCAGACTGTCACTCCCAGCTGGGATGCTGGTGTCACAGCAGCAGCTTAACACAATGGCCCCTAAATTTACATTTTCTCTTAACTTTATATTCAGATCCTGTGCTCATTCATGCATGAAACTAGTGGTATTCTCAACAATATTACAAGAACCATCCTCATGCATTAAAGCAAAAATCCTGTTGCTGATGTAAACTCAAATATAGGTACTTTTAATTCCCTGAATATGGCAGAACTCAGGCTTTGTGGAGCTTCTTCATTACTATAAGAAGTTACTTTAAATTCTTAATTTTTGCATTTTGCATAGTAAAAGCAAACTGTAAATGTGAGAAAGTTCAGTTAGACAATAAGAAACTTTCAAGGATCGAAACAGTCCCTGAACTAATTTGGCAGAGAAAGTTATTAGGAATCTCTCTCATGAGATATTGTGGTTGTGGGTGCTAACAATGGTCACGGTGTGACTGTAACCTGCCTTGAAGTTGGCCAAGTTGTGTGGTTCTGTGAGATGACATGTGGTCCAGTGGAAGTGAATGGCTTTCCAAAAGTTGTTCCGCAATGGCTGAGGGCCTCAAATATATCATGGAAAATGTGTATTATGAAAACACTATGAATAAATTTCAGAAACTTTTAGGCAGCAACATAGCTTATTTTTAATAGCTTTTTCCACAAACTTTTTGAAGTCTTGCTGTACAGCACCCACCCGTGTTTCCACAGATGCTGTTTGGGTTATTTTCCCCAAGGTGCTAATTAGGAAACAAGGACTAGGAGGTAGTGTAAGTTATGTCTCTCGTGTAAATGAATGGCTGTGCAGGGAATAGGTTTCACGAGACAGGTCTGTGTTGTCAATATCGTCAGCAATGTCCTTACCATATTCTGTCACGCAGGGTGTTTTTCTCTCAAGCAGAAAGTAACACTAAACTAAGCAACAGTGAACTGGATAAACTCACATTTGCTGAAGTGCAATTGATCGGAAATTCTCTGCCCTTTAAATTCCGTGGAACCTGACCCCTTCGTAACTCTCCAAGCAAAAACAAGCACATACATATTTACTTAAGCACAATGATTTTGAATCATAATCACACCTGAGTGTTTACACAGCACGTATCCATTCTCCTTTGGCTAATTAACTCAGATCAGAAGATACTTGTATGAGTGTGTAAGTAGAAAATAAAAGGAAAGAGCAATAATTAAAAACAGTTTTAAGGCTTTATTTACTTATGGAAATAAGAATCAAATCAATATTGTGGAAATCATTAGATTGAAAGTCCTGAAACGTAATAAAAAGAGTTATAAGATGCAACTGCATAAGCTTGTATGTATTTTTAACATATCCATAGTAACAGAGGATTTGATTGAATTATAATAAAATCATTAATATTACTTTAGGACAGTAGTTGCATTTAGCCTCAATTATTTGTTCTAAAGCCAGACATATCTCAGAAATAATTGGTGATGGGTAGTCATATTATTGATTTTATAACTGAGTCCAGGAAAATCCAGGCATCTTATATAACTATTTTTTTTAAATATTTATTTATTTTTATTGGAAAGGCGGATATAGAGAGAGGAGGAAAGACAGAGAGGAAGATCTTCTGTTCAATGGTTCACTCCCCAAGTAACCCCAATGGCCGGAGCTGAGCCAATCCGAAGCCAGGGGTTAGGAGATCTTCCGGGTCTCCCATGTGGGTGCAGGGTCCCAAAACTTTGGGCCATCCTCAACTGCTTTCCCAGACCACAAACAGGGAGTTGGTTGGGAAGCAGGGCTGCCAGGATTAGAACTACTATGCTATCGCGCTGGGCCCAACATCTTGTGCAACTATTAACTAAAATGCTAGGATGTTATAGACAGCATCCATTAACCATTGAGCATAATCAGGAATGCTCAAAAAACTTGCTCTTCCTTAAAGTTGCCAGATTCTTGATAAATATAAAATAGAATATGTTGAAAAGGTAATTATTTGATGGACAGAAGAAAAAGGGCGGCCATTATGGTTATGGTAGGTTTAAACCATGACATATGGTGTGAATAAGAGGAACTTGGTTAAAAAAAAATACCTTGTAACTTGTATAATCGGATTTTGACTAGTGTTGGAATGTGTAGTCTGCAGCAAGGCATGAAGAATCAGGAATTCTGTGTAAAGCATAAACCAAGAAAGAATTTAGTGCTGTGGCTGCACATCCTGGGATAGCCTGCAGAAAGCACTCGGAGGTGGAATACCCGTGTCCGTGAGAGCAGAGACCAGAGGGGTGGGTGGCATATTGTTTCATCTTTTGGCTTCATTTCTTCAGGGACAAACACCACCATGTAATTTTCCAGTGGCCGGTTCTGTTCTTTGATGCTTGCCTTACATCTTTTCATTTTACAATTGTGTTTTTATTTTCATGCAATCTTTTTTTTTAAAAAAATTTAATGTAGTCTGTAACCCCTCAGATTATTCATTTGACAAAGATTTTTCTTCCTACTGAAGGAATACCAAATATTTTTGAATTACTTTGTAGAAGGAACATGCTCCAGTGTTAAAATTCTATTTTTTTCTCTTTAGAAGGATTGCTCTGAAGCATGCTGATGTGGCAGGTCAGGGCACTGTGAATGTCTCCAATAGCTGGTAGATGAGTGCCAGGGCGCTCTGCTTCCAAAGCAGCAACCTTTCAGCAGGAAAGCAGCGGATGATAGCTCAAGTAACTGATCCTGTGCTCCTCATATGCGAAATCCTTCTGAGTTTCCTAGCTTCAGTCTGGCTCAGGCCTGGCAGCTGACATCATGTGTGAACCAGGTGAAACGTGACCTTTCTCGGCTTCCCCCTCCTCTCTCTGATGCTCTACCTTTCAAATCATCCATCATTTTTTAAAAAGATTTACCTATTTTTATTGGAAAGGCAGTTAAACAGGGAGGAGGAGAGACAGAGAGGAAGCTCTTCCATCCAATGGTTCACTCCCTAAGTGACTACAACGGCTGGAACTAAGCCAATCTGAAGCCAGGAGTCAGGAGCTTCCTCCAGGTCTCTCAAGTGTGTGCAGGGGCCCAAGGCTTTTCATGTCCATATAGGATTCTAGCACATGCAAGGAGAGGATTTAACAACTGAGCCAATGCACCAGGCCATAGAATTTTATATTTTAAGAATGATGCATTGCTTCACTTCCTAAATTCCTTCAACTTTTGGGTCTGGGCCTAGCTAAAGTCAGAAGCTGAATACTCCATCCTGATCTCCCATGTGGGTGTTAGGAGCCTGACTATTCAGATATACTTAAAATAAGATATCCAATTTCCTTAAAAGAATAATATCTATAACCATGGTAACATGTACAATTCTACCATTGCTATAAATAAATAAGGAACTTAGGTAAAAAATAAAAATTCCAAAATTTTAGGAATGAATTTGACCAAAGAAATAAAATGTATCCATAAGAAAAAGAAAACATTGATATAAAGAGGACCAATGATGGGGCACAGTAGGATAAACTTTCATCTTCAAGTGCTGGCATCCCATGTGAGTGCCAGTTTGAGATCTGGGCACTGCATTTTCCATCCAGCTCCCTGCTTATGGCCTGGGAAAGCAGCAAAAGATGGCTCAAGTCCTTGGTCCTCTGCCCACACTTGGCTCACCAAGAAGAAGCTTCTGGTTCCTGAGTTTGGATCTGCTCAGCTCCAGCTGTTGTGGCAATTTGCAGAGTGAAGCAGTGGATAAAAGACCTCTCTGTCTTTCCTTCTCTCTCTATAATTCTGCCTTTCAAATATAAACAAATAAATCTTAAAATATTAATACCATTACAATGTCCATACATTGTAGTGGTACATAAAGTGATCCGCAGAAGCAATAAAATTCCTAGCAAAATGCCAATTACATTCTTTCTAGAATCAGAAACAAATAATACAATTCATATGGAACCAGATGACTCAGAATAACCGAAGTGAACCTCAGCAAGATAAACCAAGCTGGACATCATGATACTTGACTTTAAATTATATTATAAAGCTATTCAGATAAAAAAAATCAGCACATAGACTAATGAAATATGTACTTAGAGCCAAGAGGTTTTTGACAAAGAGCCAAGGGCATACATTGGAGAACTGATAGGCTTTTCAACAAATGGTGCTGGCTAAACTGGATGGATATGCATTTAAAAAAATTAGATCCTTACTCTCACCGTACCCAAAACAAACTGAAGATGAGTCAAAGAATACATTGAAACCTGCTGCTATCAAATTACTACATGAAAGCATAGGGTCAGCCCTTTACAACATTGGTGTAGGTGATGATTTCCTGGATAAAATCCCCAAATCACTGGCAACAAAAGCAAAACTGAACCTATTGGCCAATATCAATCTCAGAAGCTTCTTCACCAGTAGAATAAATGACACATAGAATGAAGAGACATCTGACAGAATGGGGGAAAATATTTAAATGCAACTTATCTGACAAAGACTTGATATCCAGAATACATCAAAAACTCAAAAAGCTTCAGCAGCAGCAATGACACCACCGTTTAGTTAGGCAGTGGACAATGGACCTGAATGGATAACTCTCCAAAGAAGAAATACAAACGGCCAACAGCTGTAAGGAGAAAATGCTCCCTAGCTTTACCTGTCAGGGAAATGCAAATCAAAACCACAGAGAGATGGCAGAATGGCTATTATCCAAAATATAGAATGTAGAAAATGCTAGCAGTGATGCTGAAAAAACAAACAACAGCAAACAAAAAAGAAACCCCTTGAACTCTTTTCATGGGAGTATAAATTATTTCAGCCACTGTGGAGATTTCTGAAACAAATGAAAATACAACAAAAATACAACAAACAAAATACTCTACAATCAGAACTACTGCATGCTCCAGCAACTTCACTCCTGGATTTTTATCATAGTGAAAATAAGTAATCACACTATGTGACCATCATCAGATGAATGGATAAAGAAAATGTGACACTTATGTACAATGGTATACTATTCAGCTATACATAGTGATATCCTGGGATTTTTTTTTTGTTTGTTTTTGAGAAAAAAGTCACATTTATTAGTTAATTGACAACCATAGGCTGGGCACAACATACATGCTGTCATTTAAAACTGCAAATATGAGTAAGCCAACTTTCCCAGCCTGAGTCTCACAATCATTTCCATAGGTGTTTACAAATGAAGTAGCCCACATGAAGACATTAAACAGTCAAATAATAAAATACTGCATCCTATCTGGAAAGTTTCTAAGGTAAAAAGCATGAACTTGAATGACCATGCCATGGAAAACCAATCAGAATTTTGAAGGTGGCTGAATCACTTCTCAACTATTAGTTCTTGAAATGACTCCCCATGTTCGAGCCCCACCCAGTCTCCTCTGCTGCACACTTATGGCAAAACAAAACAAACAAACACAAAAAACCAAAAACAGCACAGCAGATCCCGGCCAAACAGCCTGACCTACTACCAGCATGAGGTGGTGAGCCAAAGCTGTGCCAAATGCTATCCCCCAAGCTTCCAGGGGTTAAAACTATGTTGAAAATAGCATAGTCTGTGCTTTTTGGTTATGTCATTGCCTGGCTAACCATTAGTTCTGAGGAGGTTTTTTTCAGTTTGAATGTGTAAAGACCTTTAGATTTCCATGAATTATTGGAAAGACATTCATTATTTCCAGTGTGACTTGAGTTAGGAGCTCTCGGAATCTGGGAAAATGGACAAAATTCATCCTATTGAGTGCATTAAGTTAGATATAGAAAGATAAAGACCATGTATTATCCCTCATATATGAAAGCTAAAATTAAAACAATGAATGTGAACACACAATATTGATCACTAGAGGCTGTGAATGGTGGGAGGAATAAAAGGAGTTTGGATAAAACAAAATAGGGAAATAAATGTGGTAACAGAAAAGTATTAGTAGGGGAAATGAGGTGAATGGTATAAAGGAACCATTTGCTTTAACATCTGACAGCCATTGTTTTGTTACTATAATTGTATTCTGAAATAAGATGTTAAAATATAAATTGTCCTAAAGAAATAACTATTATAAGGTAAAAACTTAAAGTGAAAAGGTAAAGGAAAGACTGTAGTACTCTTCAGATGGAAAGATGGCAAAGTACCACAAGCCTTCGTAGAATACTTGGTTTTAAGTCATATGTCATTGTTAGTAAGTGAAGTTATTAAAATATGTGGAAATGGTTGAATGAGTATGAGGGTAGGATAATAAAGCAATGTAAAGTTGCTGCATGGCTTTAGTCTGATCATGTTAGATACTATCCCCACTTGTACTAAACGCAAGCTTTAGTAATGGGTTGTGATAGGGCCTCAAGCCAGCACATGTAGAGCACAAGAATGTCAAGCTTGAGAAAGTTAACTTCAGAAGTAATGGTTCAAATAGTATTTGAACCTGTAACAAATGGAATTTTTTTCATTAGTTCTCGTTTGCTTTTCTATAAACACTCAATAATTGTGCATTGTAAGTATCCTGCATCTCAGTTGTTTCAATTAAAAATGTTGACCATAGACAAAAATGTAGAAGAAAGAGAGATTGTTATAGGAACATTTACAACATAGCACTTACCTCACTGGGTGGAGCACGATTTAGCTTGGTTGTGATCACTCCAGAGAGTCTTTTTTTTGTGTGTTTTTTTCTCTTTATATGGCGGGATCTCTACTGTAACTGGTAAGAAAATTAACCTCACTGATGATGTAGCAGAATCAATGATTAATATGGAGATAATCAACAATGATGCCATTCTGACTGAAATCATGGAATATACTTTCTGTGTGATGGATTGATGAATGTCAAATCTTTTATATCCAGACCCCATTCAGTGAAACGCCAAGATTGCAATGAAAATTTGAAGCACGTAGAATGAATATTCTAAAGCATGTTTTCAAATGAATTGAAACATATCTTTCAATTACAATCTTGAATACAATGGCTACCAAAAGGTGTTGTTGTCCAGTCCAAGCCAAAGTAGACTAATGAGGAACAGAGTTCCTTAAAGAAGTTTTTTTTTTTTTTGTTAATCAAAGTGTTGTGCCCAGTGAGTGTCTGCTGCTTAAAGAACAATCATATGTGCTGATTCTGACAGCGTTTTTAGGAAGTCAACGTTTTAGCAGAAAAATGCCCAGGGAACATTCTGCAGGGTCTTCCATTATGTCAGTGTTCTTGTTCTTTCTTCTTATAAAAGGGGACAGTTTTGTGAGAACTTTGGTGGGAAATCATTAGGTATCTGCCTTAAAGTCCTGATTTAACACCTGTGCAATTTATGGAATGCTGCATTGAGATAGTTAAATTCCCAAAACCCTCACTTCTTCAGAGATGGGCTAAAAATATCATCACTTCTGAATTGAACTTGGTAGAGTTTGAAAATGTAGTTTTATGCTTGTTGTGTTTATCCTTTAATTTCTTTTTATTATGAATATTTAGAAATCCCTCTACATCTTCAATAGCTAGTACAAAGCCAGGTAAAGCTGAGGTTCTAAATTAAATTTGAATGAGGAAATAAGAAAGAGGGTGCAGTTTACTTCAAATGTTCTGCTCCTTAATTCTCCTTAATTCTCAGGCATCACTATTATAAAGCCCTTTGAAATATCCGATCTCCAATGATCATTTATCTGCAATCTTTGTGGCACAACTTGAAATTTTGTGTACATTTCCAGTTGGAAACCCACCATAAACCTGACATGGACCCTGTCATTTTAGAGTATCAAAACGGAAATGTGTCTTGCCCTTGCTGTTCTGTGAAATGGTACAAGAATAAAGCTAAATATGTTATTCCATGCAGTTTCAGTAATAGCCACAACCGTCTTTGGTCCTAGCTGACCTACATTGTGCTTCATGCTGAAGAAGGGAGGGGTAGAGGTAGAAAGCAAGGAGGTAGAGGAGTCTGGCTGCTAGCATTCCTCTTCTCAAGGTTAACAATGTTCTCATTTGCAAGCTAAAGAAATGGAGAATTCTGTCTGGATTCATAGGGAAGGAGTTACATTACTAGATTTTGTAAAAGCATAGTCATCCCCATGGCAACTGATTTTGCTATTGCATCAAAGAGACACATGTGGTTTTTATTTATTTGTGAGGAAGGTGGCAGATCCTGGCTTGACTACTCCATACTGGCATCAAATGAAAAGAAAAAGATAAAATACAGAAGTTAGTGATGAGATAACAGGCCTTTTAAACTCCATGTTCTCTCTTGTTAGCCAGACGTGGTGAAGATGTTCCTTCTTTTAACGTTTAATTTAAAGCTTTCCTTTTTCTCACATTTTAATGTGGTAAGTGGCTGTCTTCTATTTCTATCAGACTGACACAATCAGTCAGCCTTCAGATCCCAAGCATGTTTGCAAACCATCTGTTACATTTGCTAACGGAGTGAAACAAAATATCTGGCACTTGACAGTGTTTCAGATATTAGCTTTGAAACCTTATGAATTTGCTTAAATCTGCTAGTATGCTGCACTCAACTAGTCTAGGAACTTGTACACAACCTCTGACCAAAGCCTTGTTAGCGGTTTCCTAAATGCTGTCATTAGAATGCAGAAGGCAGACAGTCACCAGCTCATCACTTTCAACACAGAATGCTGCATTACTCTTAGAAAAAAAGGAACTGGGTTTGTAAATATTTTATTAAAATCCTCTTGAACATAAACATGCGATTATCCAAATCCACCCTCCTTGCTTACACACTTGAACTGTGCTGTTTGCCAGAGAGCCACAAAGTGATGTTAGATGAATAGACTTTGGAGATTAGAGGAGAAGTAGCATTTAGCAATATTTTGAGGTTGAAGATACTTTGTGCTTAGCAAATGGGTTTGTCTCATGTAAGATGGAAAATAATGTTTGGTTTGGAAAGAGTACAGCTCTTCACTTTCCAAGGATTTCTTTGCTGGAGTTCAACTTAGTAAAGCGTGGGGCAAATATGTTGTAGTATGGGACAGCCAGGAGGTTTGATGATGCTAAATCCAATATATTTATGAAGTGCTCTATCAGTTACAAAATATCCCATATACATTACCTTGTGTTTCTTTTGTAGTCACTCTAGAAGGAAAAAGCAGTTGTTTTCTATTTTCTGCAGATGAAGAGACAGTCTTTGAGCAGTAATAGGCTTCACTTAAAATCCACAGATTAAAAGATAAGGTGAACAATCAACCTGATTTTTCTGGATAGTGATTCATGGGGCATAATCAAGTTTGGAAATTGGGAAAAGATTTTTTTTGAGAGATTAAGTTTTCTGAGATGTCTTTATTATTTAAAGCAGGAAGATCTTGGGGGACTCAGGACAAGAGGTTCTCCTTACTGTTGGACAGTGAAGTAAAGAATCCAAGTCTGTTCAGTCTTGTTCCCTTTACGCAATACTTCAAAGTCTCATTGATCAGTTTCAGAGCTTCCGTGTGCTCAGGGAAGCTTTGATCTCTCAGGTTGAGAAACTGAGGCTTATGCGATTGAAGTATCTTGTCATAGTTTTACAGGTGTACTTGTAGACTGTGCACAAGAAATCCATATTCATCTTCAGTCTTGAAAACTGAATTCTTGCCTCAGAGGAAACCTTAGGAGACTGGTAGGAACCCTGCACATGAGAACCTATGGTGGGTTTTCAACTAAACAAAGAAGTGATTTGTGATGGGTAGGCTTCTTCTGTTAACAAAATACGTTCGTTACATATTGCTATCATTGGAGTATTTGTGTTGCTGCAAATCCATCACATATCATTAGTTTACATCAGTAGCATCCCTGATGTTTGAGGCACTCTTTTTTTTTTCAAACTCTTATATATATTTTTGGTGGGAGATGCTTTGCATCCAAACCCTACTCTGTTTTATTATGCTGTGATAACACAATATGACATAATAATGGACTGTGATAAACACTGAGGTCTGCTTTGCATGTAATATTGCACTCAGAAAATTCTAGAAACCCTACGATTGCTGCTGGACGTCACTCTCTGATGAGCAATAATAGAAAAGGAAAAGTATAACTTTGTCAGCTTCATCAGTTTACAATGTTAGGTTTATCTGATTTTGTCAGTGCTATCAGCAATTTTTAACATGTTCTCTTATTGAATTATTTCTGAATAGTAAACAAATGATGCTTAAAGTTTTTCACAAAAAATCCTAAACAATAATCTCTGAATGTATACATGAAAGCACAGACAAAAGAATGATTTAATTTATGCCTCTGCAATAAATATTTTTTTCCATTCTCTAGCTTAGAAATTTCAGATATAAATCTAAGAAAATATACACTAAAATGATATCCTGAAATGTAGGGAATCCCGAGAAGAGAAATCAGAAAGTAAATATGGGGGAGACAAACTTCTCAAGGAATAGAAGACTCCGTACAATGAAGTTATCAGTTCTCTTTAAATGAATGAAAGAGGTGAGCAATTTCTATCCCACTCCCAGCAAGATTTTGTAGATACAGACAAGATTATTTAAATCGTCTGTGAAAATTCAAAGGAACTAGAATAAATGATTTTGAAAAAGATGACTACATTAAGAGGATTTTCAAGACTTATTTTGTAGATACTGTAATCAAGAATAGCATAAACAGAAGGATAGATACATTAGCCATGGAACGGAATGGAGAACTCATAAACAGGTATATACCATACCATACAACTGGCTTTTGGCAAAGGTACATGAGCAGTTCCATGGAAAATACTGAATTTAATTAAATGGCACAGAGATAGCTGAACATCCATAGGCAAAACAAAAACAAAATGTCTTGATCTAAACGTGACAGTAACAAATACTTGCTCTGAGCATAACCCTACTAAGAAGCCCAAAGCTATGATACAAACTGTGGGATACTATCTACAAACCACAAGGACACATGCTTAACAGTGAATCGATTATCTAGTAGGAATGAATTCTCAAAACTGAACACAGGATTAAAAAGTAACTAGAGAACAGATAATGGTTTTCAATGTACTTTTCAAGGAAGAAGGCATAGCTAAAGCTCATAAAAATATATTCAACATTATTAATCATTAGGCAAAACAAATTGGAGGTACAATAGGAAGTCAGTTACACTTGCTCAGAAAGGCTAAATAAGATGAAGGTTAGTGATAACATGACAACACCAAAGATTGCCAAGGTGGCATAGAAATGCAGTCTCTCACTCAGGTAGAGGGATTATAAGATGGTGTCGTTTAGGAAGAGTTTCTCAGGAAGCTAAATATGCAACTACTTTATGGCTCAACAATTGTATTTCTTGGCATTCATCCCAGAAATATAAAATCTTATCTCTACACAAAAATATGTACACGTGTAAGTTTCATTTGTAATTACAAGAGCTATAAGCAGCAGTTCAATGATTGAACAAGCTGCAATACAAATATCCTATAGAATAGTACCCAGCGATAAAAAAGAAGAAGTCATTGGTACAGCATTTTAGATGAGTCTCTAGAAAGGTAGGCTGCATGAGAAATAGCAATTGAAAAATTATAAAATACATAATTCTATTTGTATAGTGTGTTGTAATAGCAAAAATGTGTAGGAACAGAAAGTAGACTTGCAGGGACTAAATAAGAGTAAGAGTCAGGAAGGAAGTAGATCTGGTTGTAAAAAGGAAAAGAAGCATGACCCTGACTTATCAATGTGACTATTGGAGATGCTGCACTGTACTATAATGTTTTCGGTTGCTTGGTGAAAACTAAGCAAAGGATACATAGGATTTCTATTTATTATTTTCCAAAAAATATGTATAATTTTCTTTTGACATGAAGAAATGTAATTTCAAAAAAAGAAGAAACAGCTCAGGCATAATCCTATGTTTTGTTGTAACATAACCAGTGTGACGGATGCTCCATGATTTTAGTCACCTGGACTATCCCAGGCAGTGCCTCATTATATGTCAGAAATTGTGCTTCCTTCTAAATCACAAAGACAGGAGCTCAGAGCTGTAGTATTTAACATCAAGTTTAAGATTGACTAGCTTTGGGATCCAGTTTTTGATTAAGCACCAGTGGAGACAGATGCTACTGTATGTTTTAAGGAATGATATGGGGTACAGAAAGTTAAGCTGCTGCTGGTAACATCGGCGTGCCCTAATGGAGTGCCCATTCAAGTCCCAGAGGCTGTGCTTCCAATCCAACTTCCTGCTAATGCTCCTGGGAAGGCAAGGGGGAAGGACCGAGAACTTGGCCTTCTGTCTTGTATGTGGGAGAACAGAATGAGTTGCTGGATCCTATTTTCAGCTGGTCTGAGTTTAGGTGTGTCCTTAGGAAGACAACAGCAGATGGGAGATCTCATTTTTTTCTCCCTCTCTGTTGTTCTGCCTTTCCAATAAACAAATAAATAAGTAAATAAGTTCCACAAAATATTTACATTAGTAAATTTCGAGTAAAAACAGATTACCCTTAAATCAATGGAAAGTATCACAACATCCCTGAAGAAGGAATTCTGCCTCCGAACTATTTCAGACGCGAGACTGAAACATCTTCTCTTCCTCATTTCTCCGTCTTGGTAACCTTACCTGCACATTTTGGATTTTGCTGCCTCCGAAAGTGCACTCATAAAGACTTTAAATAGATTCCTGTCATACCCATTTCCTCTATTTTCATTTTTGAGGGAGCTTTAAAAATTTCATAGAAAATGCATACCATGAAAAACCTGTATATGAATTTCAGAATTTTTGTACCACAATAGTTATTCTATTTTCCACAAATTTTTGAAGTGCTCTTGTCTAAACACCCTATTGATAATGTTTCCCAGGAGAACTCAGATTAGTATATATGCCCAGGGTGAATGCAAAGCTAAATACAGTGAATCTTGTAAAATATTCCTGTGCTCCTGCTCTTTGCTGTTTCTTCTGAGGCTAGTTTATCAGCTCTCCATTGAAAACACCTTCATTTGGATCAGGGAATTTTTCTCTCTGAAGGATTTGATTATGAGCAGAAAAAGCTCCAGAATGGGGAGAGAAACTAGACTAGTGAGTCAATATACTTATTTGATTATTTATTAACTTTTTCTAAATAGCTTTCCGAGTTCAATGATCTATTTATTTAACTAGAGATAAGTACTCAGTAATCAAAGCTTCAAAAATTCATACAGTAAGCAAGTCAGAGAAGAAATAAAGGAGGGGGCTGAAGAACTGCTGAAAAGAAATAGAAAAAACTCAGTGTGTATGTATTTCTGTAAGATTTGTGTACATGCAGGCTCTCATGAGCTTGTGTTGTTACAGATGTTCACACACACCCACCCACCCACACGGTCTTGGATTCCTAACAGGGGACGCTGCACGATTAGCTATGACCCTGAAGGATAATTGGTAAAGTGAAGGACAATTCCTGAAAGAAAGAAAAACACATAAGACTGTATGGGAACTGAAAAGCAGGAGATCCAATAAGTTATACATATATCATTGAAATGCTGAGGATCTCTTTGCTAGTAGGTGGCAGTAAAGGTTATGTTTTCAGCTACATAAACAAAATGTTGCTAAGAAACATCTTGTTTCCAGAACATCTTGCCAGTTGCTTCTAAAAGAAAAAAGTCAGGCAGCTCTAGAAGAGTGGGCAAGAGAACAAAAACAATGGGAATTTTATCCTTGTGAGTTTTAGAAATGTAAACTGCAGAATGTGCATGCCTGTGTGAATATTCTCCTTCAAGGTGAATGTTCGGCGTGTGGATGTGAGAGGTAGAAAAATGAAGTATTGTTATAAAACTATGCCTTAGTCGCTGCTTGGGAAGCACAGAGTCAGTGTGAAAACCACATGAGGGTGGTGGTCCCATTATTAGCTCCATGATGTATTCCAAGTAATCCATGCTTTGGGAATTATTAACCTTTTAGGGTCTCATTCCTTACTTCATGGTATTATTGTGATAGTTGAGAGGAATCAAAGTAACTGCCATTTTGGGATGTTTGTGTGAGGTATTATTCTCAACACCTTAGGAATATACTGTTCAATTTAACAGCCCTTGAAAGATGTGGATGGCATTCATTTAACATCCAGAAAACTGGAGGGTTTGTGACCCGAGGCCACACATTAGACATTTCCAGGGTCAAGAGTTTCTTACGGATATTTCTGATATAGGGTCCATGCTCTTATTACTCTATCGTAATGCCTGTCAATAATTCAAATGACCAAGAGAGGAATCTGTTATGCTGAATACATAATGTAGGTTGAATTTAAAGTTTATATATGCTGTACTCTAATTTCTATTCTGTTTAGAAGTTGTGAATGTCTGGTTTGAATGTTTCCTTTCCAAATGTAAAATGTGACAGGGAAACTAACTCTTGGTTCATTTCTAGGTCATTTCTCCTAGGGGAAGAAAAAGTGAAAAAGTTGTTTGGGCAATTAAGACAGTTAAAACAAGGTTCAAGGAGATATGTACTGGGAAGTCAAGTTAGCTTTCCATCTGCCTGTCTCTGTAAACCAAGAGGGAAAGGCTCTTTTCCTTTCTGCTCCTCACATGAATTTACTGAATGTATCAGATCTCTGCTCTCAGTGGGTCACTCTACCCACTGGTGCATGTAATTGGTTTCCTTCATGCATCAGACCACTACCCTGCATAATGCCTCTGTAACGTCTTTCTGCAAAGGAAGATTCTGATGTCACGTTTTTCAGAAGGCACTTCACCTTTGAGAGCGGATGCTGATGGGAGGTTTTACACTTTGGGATCTGGATCAATTTCATTTTTATTCAAAGACTTTGCAAGAATACATTTTGGGATGGTTCAGGTGGTTTGTATAGTAAAGTAGGGTGACTTCCTTGGGTGGTTGATGCCTTATCACTTGGAGAAGATACAAGGACAAATCAGGGTTCTCATCCTGTTACACGGGAGCTGACAGACAACTATGGTTATGCAAGAAGGGCTATACATGCTGCTAATAGCCACTAGTCTCCTGATTGGTCAACTTCTGAGCCTTCCAAGTGGTTAAATTTTTGAGTACTGAGGGCTGCTTCTTTAACCAAATGCAGAACTTAGCTGAGATACAAGTGAATTACTGTCTCTAAAGAGACAATACAGCTTTAAAATGGAGAGCTCTTTTATGCACGTGCCATGGAAATTGCGTATTATGAAAGAAACTATGTCTGAAGTTCAATTTTTTTTTACACTGAAATAAATTTTCTAATTGCATTTTATGTAAATTCTTAAAATTCTCTTACCATCTTCTAATTAAACCAGGAAAACAGTTCCTGGGGTTCTGTAGTTTTCAAAACATACAGAAAAAGCTTTTGCTGCTTATGGTCAAATTAAGAAATGAAAGTGGTTTGTAAAACAGCTGAGAACCAGAAACCATCCTTTTACAATGTCTAACTGGGCAGGAAACAGGTAGTGTGGAGGAAATTGGTAGGAGACGGGATGATGCTAATATATAATTGTTTGTGGAATTTATGGTTTTAAAGCTGAAATGAAATAAAACAGGTGTAATTCTGAGTGGCAAGAAGTGGAGGTGGAACTATTAAAAATGTAATGGAGAGCAAGGAAAATCTGTAGAGTGAGGACTGCACATATGTGCTGTATTTATGTAATCCTACTTGCACGAAATGTCCCAAAAAGGCAGATTTGTAAAGATGGAAAGTAAGATTACAGGTTATGCCTGGAGAAAGAGGCTGGTGGTTGGAGACACAGGGAGTGACTTCTAATGAGTGCTCCAATTACCTTGTTAGTGGTTTCAGATAGAAATAGCATAAGCAAATGGGTTCAGGAAATGAATATTGAGGGGCCACATACACGTTTACTACAGCGAGTCTGTCTGTGGTATCTTTTGTGTGTCTCTGTTTATGGATGTAGCCACTGTGAGTTTTGAACATCTCATACGTAGTCTTGTCAATAGTAGGCATTTCATGAATGAAATAAAGCACTGAGGCCAACCAGAAACGGCTTTATTTCAGAATTTTGTGTCTTAGCAACAGCATTCAACTTCTGTTCAAGTTAGGTGAATTAAAACAAGTTATTGGTCTTTGTTTGATGTTCATTTCTTAAGCTTTAGAGGAAAGTATGACACCTGCCCCAACTTCTACTACTTACTCCCAAGTCTTTCCTCGAAAGATTATTTGTTGATTTATATTTCTTATTTATTTAAAAGAGATAATTCTCATCTGCTGATTCCTTCTCTAAATGTGCAATAGCTGCAATCCAGAGTTTCCACCTGGGTGGCAGGCACACAATGCCCTTTCCATCATGACTGCCATGAACGGTGGTCCAGGAGGAAGCTGGCCTTAGAAGCTGGAGCTGGGGTTGAATCCAGCTTCCCTTGTGTGGGTGTTCCAATTATTATTTTCACTTCCAGAATAAAATGCCTCCTCCCACCAGAGAACCATTATTCAGAAGTATGGGCTTCCAAATTTCTCCCTCGTTGCTATTTCATCATATTGTGTAGCCTGTTTGCCTTAGGACATAGCATTCAATCCTTTTTCTTCATGGTTTCTTTCAAATCACATGTTCTTCAAAATAAAAGCAGTATGTTGCTTTTAATTAAAAGGAATTGCTGTAGACACTACAATACACACCAAGTGAACAAGCCCCAGCTGAGTGCTTGTTACATCATCTGGCTCCCACAAGGTCTTGCTTGCTTTGTGATAATTGTTGTACACCTGTCATTGGTCCAGGAAAAGGCCTCTAGGTTGTACTGATAGAATTGAACTAGAGGCTGGTACACTGCTGATGAGTTGATACTTGTATATGATGCTGTTGACCCTGACCAGACTTTTCTACCTATTTCTTTTCACAGTTTAACTGTAGTTACAGAACTGGACCTGACTGCTTAGCGTGACCCTGAAGCTTCATTGGTAAGTCCTCGCCTGTAATGGAAAGCAGGATAAGAGGGTGACAATGGACAGCATTTTAGAAACAAGACAAGGAAGGTGTTAATGGTTGGAGTTCTGAGCAGATCAGCTTGGTCTCTAGCTGGGAGCCAAGAGAATGTGTAACAGCCGAAGACAGAAGCATGGGCAAGTGTCTCCACTTGTTGGTTCTTTGCACTGAAACTAGGCTTACTTCTGCGCTATGAAAGTCTGCTAGTAGACAAGTCTTCTTGGGCATTTTAAATGACAGCTTTTCATGCTTGCTGTAGATGTGTGTGTGTGTACACTCGAATGTTGAGAAAGTCATCATGGAATAGACGATGAAAGTAGCTTGTGAAAAGCAAAGCACTATAAACTATTATATGTTGAATCTTCCATATACTGATTTAGTTTTTCTACCTTTTTTTTTTATCATCACTTTGCTTAGCTAATTGTCGTAATCTTCCTTAATGTGTTAGCTAATAATAGCTGGAGGTATGATCTCTCCCTGGAGTGTCTAGTTATATATCCTCATGTTTATTTGACTATAATTATTCTTCTTCTAAGATATTTAAAGTAATATGGGCTCACTATTAAAATTAGATAATAGAATAGTGGTGAAAATAGTTATCTATAATCTATACCAAGATAATCATTTTTAATGACATAGCTTTCAGTTTTTTTGGGTGTTGACACTAATACATAAAATATAAATGAGTAAATTTCACACATTGTGATCATCTTGCATATTAATTTTGAATATTGCTTTTTCATTTATAATTAAATGGACAGAATTTTATCTTGTAGTTAAATGTTCCTCAAAAATATCTTAATGACTTCTAAAGATTCCTTCATCTAAATATAATTTTAAAATTAAATCTCATTTCTTGAATTTTTATTAGTTATTATTTTTAAAGCTAATTAAAATATCATATCATAAGCTTTCTGTTTTATCTTAGATTTCTGCTTGTCTTTGGAACCAAGCTTTAGGATGGCATTGCAAATTGCCGGATTGTCATTGTATGTCTTGATTTAGTGGACTATTTTAAACTATACATGCGCATAGGTCGATATTCTTGAAGAGAAAAGTAGCTTAACATGAAATGTAAAATTGTAGTTTTGTAAAGAGCAGAGATGGCAAAATGTATAGTGAGGAAGACCTCCCATATGAATAAAATTATAGTCTACCCTCTAAGAAGGCATATTATACTGTTTTCCTAGTGTATCTGACTTAATAGAAATGTTTGTGTGTCCTGCAATGACTGTGCATCTCTTTTGTATGGCTTTCCTCACACTACTAATTCACGTTGTGTAAATTACAAGTTTCAGGGTTATGCATCAATATCCAGATTGTACCTCTCTTTTAAAACTTCAACTCTTTCCTCTACTGTGAGCACATGAATTTGCATAATTTACTTTTGTAGGTCGTGCTATGTAGTTGAGCTTACAGATCCTAAAGGTGAGAGAATGTATTGCTTATTTATTGTAATTGCCTGTTTCTGGGTTTGGAAGCTAAATATGAACAGAGTAATGCTATTTTGAAATTATGGCCTTGAATATCATCTCATATTTTGCTAATATTGTGATGTTTTTCACTTGCTCTCAAGGTTAAGGTGTCTAATCCTCCTGCTGTACCCTCAGAAAGTACCTGTCCTTCTGATACATGTGTTGTTTGCCACAGCGTGATGCTAAGTACATAAAGACAGGGAAAATAATAACACTGGCATTCTTCACCTAGTGTTTACTTACTGATGAGTCTGGCCAGGTAACTCTTTAAATCTGGCTCAAAATTTTTCTTGTCTCTGGCTTGTTCTACTTCTCGACTCAGCATGTGAATTATGGTTTACTTCAACGTGTATAGGAGCATGGTTAAAATGATAGACAAAATGCATATTCCAAATATGACAGTAGTGATCGTCTGTTCGTGAGCTGTATTACAGCTAAATAAAGCTTTATGTTTTCTCTGACTTAGGTTTCACATTTGGCTTAGCTCGTTGCATGTACCTTCAGTGATTCTATCCTATTTTAGCTACTTAGAATGCCTTTTACCTAAAGGGCCATTGGATGCCTGATAGAAAGTAACAATTAAATGACAATTTGATATCCAAGGGTTCCAATGGGTCCATTCTTCTTTTATGGGTCTAGGCATCTGCTTTTGTGTTTTCCCTGTCATTTGAGTTTTCTTGCTTTTTGTTACCTCGGGATCTATGATGTAGGGCATATAGTCTTTCTCTGGTTTTGATAATTCTTTAGCTGCTGGTATTTGCTCTGATTCAGCGTTGCCAGTGAGAGCACAAGAGAGAGAACAAGAATTATTTTTTCACATGTACCATCCAAATGACCACCACAGCACCTGGATGAAGCCTGATACATGAACATGTCTCCCCAGTGGGTTCTAGGGATCCAGTGGGTTCCAGGGAGACATTCCATGTCTCCCCAGTGGGTTCCAGCAATCCAGTTACATGGGCACGCCTTGAAGAGTATGCATTAGCAGGAAACTAGAGTAAGGAGCCAGAATCAAGAAGCAAAATTTAAGAACTCTGATATTAAATGCTAGCATCTTGTTGACTAGGCCAAATGCCCACAATTAAGTTTTGCTTCCTAGCAGGACCAAAGCAGCCCCATGGTTTGAATTCAAGATGTAACTCTTTAGTGTCTCCTCTCTCCAAAATCAGCCTTGGCTGGCACTTGGTCTCTGGATTTTTCACCACCCGGCTTGAAGGAAAAATCTGGGAGAAATTTTATAAATATACAATAACTCTCGAAAGAAAAACACAAGAGCTGTTGTTTGTTGAAGTTTTCTCCCTCGGTCATCGTTGCAGATGTATGGATTCAGAGCTGTTAAGTCAACATAGAACCATTCATTATTGACCTGTATGTTCAGTCGCTCAAAGGATACAGTTCCTACAGTCTTGGCAGGCAGTTTTGGTGGACTCCTACATTAACATGAATTCGTTTCAGTTAAGCTGTTTAAATGCTAAGGATAATATCTCCTTTTAAGACTTTTGAAATTTAGTGTATGGAATAAATACACTCACTACATGGTATGTTAATAAACAGAACACTCTCCGAATCCAAGTGTAGGTTATCCATACCTAGTTATGTTGAGTGACTACATTTAAAAAGGGTCCACAGTGTAGGTAGAATTTTTGCATGAACCTTTAAAAATATGTGAACAACTATTCAGAATTGGGTTGGTGGAGAGAGTTGGGGAGATGGCTCCAGGGTGGAGAACAGCTGAGTAGAGTAGGAGCTGAAAGACAGATTTAATGACTTCACCAGTTTATATTGATCTGAGCAACTCATTTTGAATCCTGTTATTGATCCCTAACTCCTATACTGTAAGTTTTTGTTCTAGATGCCATCCACTCTTCATGTTGTTCAGCTTAGATCCCAGCCATTACTTCTTCATTTTGTTTTCTATGAAATATGCTCAATCTCAAAATTTCAAGATATTTAATACTGCTCACATATTTTCTCACAAACCTCAGCAAAAATGCAGAGTATCATAATAAGTACCTTAATTGAAAAAAAAAAGATTTTTAAATGCATTGCGTTTCTACAAGAGTTAATATAGATCTGCTTCAACGGTCTGGGAAAGTGGCTATTTTTTGGCCTTACAAATTATATGTGGTCTTGCAACAACTCAATTTTACCCTTGTAGCACACCTACTGCACTGAGTGCATGTGGATATATTTGGGCCCAGGATGGACTGAATTTGGCTCACAGCCCAGGTACTAGTTCGTTAACCCCTATATTAGATGATGGAAAAATTGCTGAAGAATTTGGCTGTGTTAAAGCAGATGTGGGAATTGAGAGAGTGTTATAGTTTTGGACACATTCCAAAGAAATTAGCAACATATATATACTGTTTGTTGTCTTACAACTTTATCTCTATGTTTCCTCATTAACAAAATATAATTACTTATGAGAATAAACAAAAGCAGGATAATCTTTTCTTATGAAACATAGATATATCTAACATCATTATATTTAAGAAATATTTATTGAGCTTTTACTGCTGTTTTAGATATCCAAAAGAATAAGGAATGCTCTTGCTTCTCAAGATGTTACACATTAATAGTAGAATATGGCAAGTTCCAAAATAGAAGTAAAAATATAATTTATGGACATGTGTGCTAAAGGAATATTCTGCAAATGGATCATATCATTCTTTCTTCTCATGAGTGCTTGACAGGGAATTTAAAGTCTAGTTGGAATTAAGGAGTGAAAAACAAGAATATTAGAGACAGACAAAGTGGGACATGAGAGAAATAGTCTGCTAAAAATTCCTCTTGTAGCCTTAAATCATGTTTAGAGATTTCTCTGTGTTTTTCCCTATATTGATTTTCCACCTCTTACCAATACAGCTAATGTTGTTTTTGCTACATTCTTACCAAACTCTTTTCATAAGCAACCCAAGGCAAAGGATGCTCACCATTGTATCTGTAACTCAAACTAGAAACGTGGAACATTTCTTCAGCTCACACATACTCACAGGCTCACAGTTCTCAAGGTCTAGTAGAAACATTTTTTTCTCACTTTTTGCATAGTTTATTCATTTGCTCTTTCAGGTCTCAGTTAGTACAGATTCAGAGACTATGTCATACCACCCATTTTGCTTGTGGATTTTATAACAATATGTACTGCCTAATCACCTCTTAGCCCGAGAGTCTTTGGAGGCGCAAGTAGGCTGGTGAGTTCACTGTGAATATCCAGCACCTAAAATAGTGCCTGGCAGTTGTAGGCATTCCTTGGAACACTTACTCTATCACTATTTCAGAGACTCTCAAAGATAAGTGTATGTGTACATTGTAAGTGTGAGATTTTGAGAAATGGTACTTGCGAATTTGAAAATTATTGGTACAGAGCTAGTTGATAGTTGAAAGTAGTAGTTGAGGTTATGAAATGAGTTAAGAATTGAAAAACAATCTATAGTGCTTTGGATAATTTTAGCCTCTTTGCTTTTCTATTTGTTTGTTTCTAATTTGTAGATAATATCATATACCTTGGAGACATAAAATAGCACTTTCATAGACTTTGACACATAGTAGGATCTCCACAAAGATTATTTTCTTTTCCTTTCCAATGATAAAATATTGCACTCCCATGAATATAAAATAAATATAAAATTATATCACATAAGAATAATAAAATCTCTTACAATAAACATTTATTCAACTAACCCCAGTTTGTCTTCCATGAATATCAAGTTTTATACAATCAGAATATTTCTGAAATGTTATTTATGATATAAAGCAGATTAGTCTTGGAAGAAATAAAGCAGATAAGTAAGATTATACTAATGACATATAAAATGACACAAATAAAAACATGTTGGTTTTTCTAAGAGCTTAGCTCTTCCTGTAGGATCCAGCCTGGGTGTAGTAGGACCTTGAATCCTTCCTTAGCCATTCATTAGGATGTGGCATTTGATCATTGATGTCTCTCGTCTCAAGCGGAGTTCCTCACCAGGCGAAGTGGAGATTGTAACCCCCATCCTTCAAGGTTGTTGCTAGGTGTCAAATGGGTCAAAGTAAAGATTTTGAGCTATTCCAAGAGGATTTGCCATTCATTGTTGGTCATAGGGAATTCTTCCATAAGACAACTGCAGAAAGTAGAGGATTCATCAAATAGCATCATCCCAAGAAAGGATTCCGGGAGCGGAGGAGTTACACAAGTATCTCTCTTACTCAAGGCTCCTGCCATCTGGAAAATTTTGTTCAGAAATAAAGCCAAAGCCTCAATTAATGAGAATCTTTAATTAAATAGAACCTTTAGGCATGCTACTCTTTAGAGAATGAAGAAAATATTAAGAAAGCAAGCCAGTAACAGAGTCAGAAGAAAAAATAGCTGTAGGCTATGCCTTGGAGATAATACAACTCAAATCAATCGTTGACATCTTTTTTTTTTCTTTTGATTTCCATTTCTGTGCTACAACAGATAATATTTAAAATGGTGGTCCTTTGGCAACATGAAAACATCATCAAAGAATGTTTCTTTCAGTTTCACTGTGCATACAGTATAACAAAGAAAACAATATAGGTTTTCCCAAAGATTTTTTTGACAGAGATCTGGAAAAATGCTGTTTTAACCCAATTTAGTTAAAACTTTCATTAACACTATAAAAAGAATGGGCAATAAGACTTTTAAGGAGATGGATTATGAAATAATTTAAAAGAAGTTATCTTTTACTTTATCTCAAATCAGAAGTCTTGCTTCCCTGTTATTGCTTGTGAATTTAAAAATCTACTGTAGTATTATTTTAAAATGTAATAAGTTCCCACTAATGTTTGGTAGTTCAGTGAAATAATCATTAGGTTGAATGTCCTTGAAAAACTAAGGATGATGCCATTTTGAAATAACAAATAATATGATTTGTAACATGTGGCTGGGATTTTTTTTTTAATATTCCCATTGCATGAAATGTTCATGGAGTATTTTGCCTGTCACAATCATTGAATGTTTCTTTTCCAATCACAGACTTCTGCTTTTTTTGCTATAAAGATACTCTCTATTCCTGAGTCTCTTCAGAGGTTTCATAAAAGATTCATGTGTAGGTCAAAGAGTCCTAAACTTTTAAATTTATTTTTGAATTAAGTTCAAGAAGCACAGCAGTAAGTTCCAATCAGTTATTCCAGCAGGTGGCTCCCTGGTTCTGCCTACTGATTTATGACTGCCTGCTTCAAAGATTTCAAAAACTGTCAGTGTAAGTAATAAAAACTAAAATGTAGAATTTTCAATGTGCTTGAGTTCCCAGACTCACAGCTACTAATAAGCTGCAACCCAAGTCCCAGTTCTCCACAGGATTTCATTGTGAAGGGACTCTCCCATGTACAGAGCAAATGACACAAGGAAGTCTGTTAATCAACAAAATGCCAACCAAGTGGCTGCCTTTGTGTTAAGGGGTAGGGGTGGGAAAATAAGTGGGATTGCATGTGATATAAATAGGGATGACCATAGCCCAGGGGGTCCTTTTCCTCTGGCTTGTTTACTCAAAGAACAAAAATTCTTGGAGCACTTTGCACTGTTATGATTCATTAGGAAGCATAGCAAGTCAGGATTGGAGGCTGCCTCTTTGTATCCTTGTTATATCTAGAATGATTGTTTTTCTGTCTCTGCCTCAAATCCTTGATAAAGACACAATTACATAAACATATGTACTGTGTTTTTTGTAACCTCCTCATTGTGTTATGAGTGACATTGTGGTAGAAAAGAAGCATGAATAGAGGTTTTCTTTCACTTGGAGCAACTACTGACCCTGTCATCTGGGGTGACCTTCTGAACTGGATTTTTCATCTAGAAAGTTGAGTTTGCAGATATTAACCTGGAAGATTGTTGAAAGAGACAATTTTTTTTGTGTGTGTGAAATGCTCGGCATATATTAGATATACAGCACATCATAGTTTTTATTCTCAGAAGCAATCATCAGAATCCCATTTTCCTGCTAAGTTTCCATTATTTGATTTAATTTTGAAATATGCAGAGCCAGAAAATGATTAATTCCCTTTAATAATGAGGGGAAAAATCATTCTCAGAGTTTAACAGACTGTCATTTCTGTTCATATAACTGCTTTATCTGTGATCCATTTCTTTTCATTACATTCATTCATACTCTGTTGCTGCCAAGCAGAAATGAATAAAACTGGACATCTCTACTTAGGGAATTCCTTTGTTGGTCATGTAAGAGCTTATTTTTCTTTCTTTTTCTTTCAACAAATTGCCAGCACGCTTATGAACATTTGCAAGTATAAACTTTAGCTTTGGGATACAAAAAATGACTTAGAAGTTCCTCAGACTGATATGTGTTTGCAAATTCCATTTTTCATTCATTACCATTGTACTAAGGAAAACAACCCTTGCTCAAACAATCTGGTCATGAAATATAAGGCCAACCACTACATTGTAACAGCCTTGAGAGAGGAGCTAGTGGTATAAGTTGTCTGCTAACTAATAGTTCCTCTTCAAAAAAAAGGTAATAGTATGTAAGTTGACACTTTAGTTCTTTAATTTCCTATTTATGTGTCCACAAATAATTTTCTGAATTACATTTAGGCAACAGACATATTTTATTTCTCCCACATTTTTAGTTGTAAAATAATTTTTAAGAAGTTTAAGAAAATTACAAAAGCTAAAGCAAAATGGAAAATTTTGAAAAAGATCTCATGTCTATCCTTCATGTTTCTAACATTTGCCAACATTTCATTATTGCTTTCTTTACTGATGATGATTTTAGTTGGGTCCTATACATATTTCTCATATAACTGACATATTTCAAAATATGTCAATAGATGATCAGTGATCATAATACAAAACTTCCTTGTGTTTTCAGATTGTAAATTATTTGACTCCTTTGTAAATCTGCATTGTGTGTTGTCTGTGACCTTAGACTCATCTGGAAGAGATAACCAGGTGTTATTTTCCAGTAGAATGATGAAGGTATGACACATCATATTAATTCTGAATTGTGCTTTGCGTCCACATATCAGAAACTTCTTGGATCAAGTCCTTTTTTAAGTCTAAGGATCAAGGGTTAATTCAGAATCATTCTGTGTATTTTTAAAGGTAACATATTTTCCCCTGAAACATCTCAGAACCATTAGTCCATACTGGATAAAAGCTGCATTTTATGCAGATGGTTAATGCTAAATATATATGAATAATTTATATTTGTGCTGCTCTTAACAACAAGTTTCCTTTATAACTGCTGTATATGGAAGAATTTATTTTCTGTGCGTCTTGGTATGTAAGGGAAAATGAAAAGAGATGGTTATCCCTTTGTTTACCAGCTGTGATAATTATATGCTAATAATCTTATATCTTGAAGCCAAGAAATAAAATGAACTAAAATTAGGTTTAGGTAGAAGACTTTAATTTGAATCAAATCTCTGATACTGATTTAGTACTTTGATAAGAATCTTCAACCTTCTGTGGCTTATAGGAGTCTGGGTATGGGTAGACATGCCCATTATCTTAGGCATCTCACATCTGATTTACTAAGGAAACATGGGAAGTTGTGTGGAATTTAAGAGGCCCAAATTGAGATGAGGGATTATTGAAATGGGTCTCGGAGGCCCTTGAGGATAACATTAGAAATGGAGTAGGAAAAGGGCTCGATTTGCTTGAGAACAAAAAAATGATCTAACTCTGCATTGAGAAAAAGAAATGGACAACCTGTGGACATCAAAGTCACAGGTGCCTGAGGCATTGTAACAGAATCTCACCAGCAGCATTTCCTTTATTAAAAGATGACTTATGTACGTGCATGCTTACCTATATATCTATTGATATATTTGTCCTTTTGGGATTGACTTACTTCACTGAGCATAATGGTCTCTAGTTAGGACCTTTTGATTGCAAATGGTAGAATTTCATTCTTTTTAATGACTAAATGGTATTCAATGGAGTAGAGGTACCACAGCTTCTTTATCTACTCCTCTCCAGAAGGGCATGTGGATTGTTTTTGTATCTTTGCTATTGTGGATTGTGCTGGGGTAAATAGAGGATCACAGATCCTCTAGAGGAACTAAATCATACAGACTGTCATATCAAGATGTAAAGATACAATGCAGCATGCATCTCTACTCCCAATGAAACTTAAATATATTTTGTCAGTAGGATGCTGGACTCTGGCATCTCCATATCTATAATGTCAGGATGCACTTAAATAGCTAGATGGTGGACTTAAGGACTGTTTTCAGAAGGAATGTATTACTGTAACAAAACAGGGAAAATCAGTGGGAGGATGGAGGAAGGAAAGTTCAAGAACCCTTTGGAAATTTATTGCAAAATAAATAAATGAATTTTTTTTTAAAAAAGATAGCCTGTAACAGTCATATTTGAGCAAAAGTAGTTGTAGGTTATTGCAATAGCCAGGACCTCTTTCATAAACAAATCATACTGTGTAGTATATATTGCCCCAGAATGTCTTAAAAGAAGTGTTTATTATCATCTTTTTAATATTTAGTACTGTGACACCACAACCGAAGTCATTTATAGCATCTCCTCCACCCCGGAGGAAAACCCAGAATTAAGCAGTTCCTGACAGATTGTTTACAAGGAACTAAACAACTGAAATCACTGGATCTGAAGCTTTTCAGTTGCTCATCAGGTGTTAATTCAGTGACTTAAGCTACATTGTGTCGTAAACAAAGATGCTTGTGGCTAGAGGTGACTTCAAGCAAGGAGAAAAAAATGTTAAAGCAGGAAGGCAGAAGTAGTTCATGCCAGCTATCCACTCCTGTGTGGAGGAAGGTTCTTGGTGTCAGCTAGGGGTCAACACCCTGTCAAAGTAATTTGTTTTCCCTTTTCTGATATTGTTGCTCTCTCCTTTGGATCACCAGATTGGGTTCTAGAGCATGGAAGTCAATGGTTAAATGTAAAGTTAAAAGAAAAGGAAATAAAATAAAACCAAACCCAGAAAGTGGATTATCTCCCTAGGTGAGCATAATATATTTTAGTCACACAAACGGTTTGCATTCTGTTTCTGGTCCTCTTTGCAACCCATCCTCTGATTTTTTGTGTTTAATGTTGCAGTTCTACCTCAATGTATTCTAAGCAGAAATTATTGAGTCGTAATACCGTATTATCTTCTTGGAAATTCACTATCAGATAACCATGGAGATATTTCACTTTTTCCTTTTTTTTAAGATTTGTTTTTATTGAAAAGGCAGATCAGATGTACAGAGAGAACAAGAAGCAAAGACAAAGATCTATCATGCACTGATTAACTCTCCTAGTGGCCGCAATGGCTGGAGTTGAGCTAATCTGAAGCCAGGAGCAAGGAGCTTCTTAGTCTCCCACATGGATACAGGGTCCTAAGAGTTTGGGCTGTCCCTCTACTGTTTTCCAAGGCCACAGCAGGGAACTGAATTGGAAGTGGAGCAGCTGGGACATGAACTGGTGCCCATAAGGGATGGATCTGGGTTTGCAAGGGGAGGATTTAGCCACTGAGCTATCGCACCAGGGCCAGAGGGATATTTCACTCTTTGAAGCTTTCTAATGTCTACTTTCTATAGGTCAAGTTAATTAGCAACTTAAACTTCTTTTTCAATGAATTTAAAAAGTTACTACATTATATTGTCACATTTGCATTTGCTGTCCAATAAGTAAGTTGTAACATGTCTATAATTTGAAGTCATTGTAATCCAGGAGAGCTGAATTTCCTTAAAGCATAACATTGACCTATAGATATCTATTTTAACCAATTGTTGTTAGTGTTTAATAAGATAATTTATTTAAAAAGTCCCCTGATCACAATAAGCTGTCTTCTCCCTCTGTGGCTCCTTAATAATTTAAGACCAAAGAGGATACCTGTCTTTGTGATTTTCACATACCATTAGCTGCAGAAACTATCAGAGATGGCTAGGATATGATACCCTAAACTATGGCTATATGTTCTTTGGGGTAGATAACTAGATACATTCCCTTTAAAAGAAACATTTGGGTGGAAAAATTAATTTCAGTTCTTTAAGGGTCAGAAATATTACAGAAGATTAATCCAAAGGAAAGCTTTCAAATAGATTGCACAGAGGTCCATCTCCTGTTTTCAGCAGTTATTGCACATGTCCAAACCGTATGGAACATGCCTGAATAGAACTATCCTTATATTCATTTACCTCTTTAAGGAAAGGTTCATGATTACTTATTTTTGTATCTCCAGCACCTGGCAGGTACATGACACCTGGCATATATTGTGACATATTTTCCTGCAGAGAAAATTCTCCAAAAAATAGAAACCTAGAAGATACAGGTTGTGTTCAGGAGCTGGTACTATTAGCTATGTAATTGGATCTAAAGTCAAATTGGAAATGGTCATCAGTGCCAGGCAAGTTATTGAAAACCAGTCGTGTAGATAATCTTAACCAGAAGGGATAAAAAGCTCTATTGAGCCAAGGATGTAGAAAACACAATATTTCATTTTATTAAATTGTCACTCTATTTAATTTAAGAATATATTGGGTCAATTCACAAAGCTCCATATTTTAGTGTTTTTTTTTTTAATAGTGATGTTACATTGAAGTGCCTAAATTACATTTAACTATTTATATTTGCACCAAAATTGAGGGTGGCTCATTGGACTAAATTGTTGGCAAACAAGCATGATACTTCTGTTTTTAAATATAGGCCAAGTTTAAATGATGAAGGGGCTTGGATTTAAATTGGTTTCTAATTATAAAGCAAGCAATAAGGAATGAAATACACATTTACAATTAAATCAGAGATGTAGTTTAATTATACCTGTTGCTCAAATCACATCGTCATGATAATAATTTTCTTCCTATGCTCTAAATCTTTCAAGTGCTCCCAGGCAACTCATGGCTAATGCACTGAAACATATTTCTGGACCATCTATTATCAGTCTTTTGAGTCCAGAATAGAGCCTTAAATGAGAAAAAAAATCAATAACGTCCCCCCCATTTCCAGCATGTTTTGTGTTTCTGTTCTATTTGTGGTACACACACACACACACACACACAAACACACACACTTTTTTGATAGTACTGCCTTTTCAGCCATATAGCACCTCTGACATTTTAGGATGTTTTAACTATAAATGTTAAGTTCCATAATTAGAAAAGTCATTGATAAAATTGGATATAGTTTTTTATTGAACAGTGCATTAACTGCTTAGCTAATTTGTTTGCCAATTTGTTTTACTTAAGTGAAATTTCAACTCCTTATAGTTTGGCTTATAAATAGTTGTTTCTGAAGATGGAATTGTGGGTAAAATACATGTTTTCGGATGTAATTGTATAATGATAAACTCAGAAGCAATGCTTAAGGTCAAGTTCTCCTTCCTAATGCAGGTGTTGCTTCCATGGTCTCTATGATGCTTAACCTTTCATCTTTGACTATAGTGGGGGCATTCGTCTCCACTGCTGTGTGAACCAACATATTATGTTTTGGAGAAATCAAGATGTTGGGGAAGGTGTTTTGTAATCTAGTGGAAGACACAACAAGCCCATAAGAATGGTTACATTAGTCATGTTATGGAAGGGCAGGAATTCACTGTAACTTTTAAAGTAGATTTTTTTCCCTCAACTACAATGTTTAGTTTCTTTCATATAAATATATTTAGCACTGTCATACATTCATTGTCAATTCAAAGTAGATTTTAAATAAGTTACTGATTTCTTCCTTTAATTGAGGTCTTTCATTTATTCCTATAGTGTATATATTTTTAGAAAACATATTCTTTTTTAAAAAAATCATCGAAGAGGTGTATTTGAGCGAGAAAAGTAGAGCAGGGAAGAGGACAAAGAGAGAGAGAGAGAGAGAGAAAGAGATCCTGAGACCTTCCATTTTCTGGTTCACGCCCCAAATGGACCCAATCGTAATAACGTTGAGTTTTCCAAAATATGAACTTTTATCTCTCTTCGCTCTCTACTCCTAGTTATTACTGGAAGGGTTGAACAGTATTATTTTGCCCTTCTTTCCCCAGAAATCTTAGATTTACTTGCCTGCCCTACATCATTCGTCACCTTTCAGTAACACTCTGTTTAGTTTATCACTCTTCAGCAACCTCTTCTCTAAGCCTTTCAAGCACAATTCTCACCTGATGTTAATTCATTTCTCAAATTGAACTGATTGATTTCAAGACATCAAAGTACTCCAAGGCTCAGTCCTGCATCCCCCATTTTGCTACTTCATATTCTCATTAAGAATTTTATGTCATAAAATATCCTTTAATTGCTGACATTTCTAAAATCTGCGTCTCCAATATGACCGCTCTAATGAAATTGATTTGTATGAGTATGTTAATACAGATACAAATAAAATCTCATTTGAATATCCAAGTTTGTCTGAAATCCAACATATCTGTCTTCTAAATTTGTTCCATTTCAGTGAAATCTAACACATTATACTCTGTTCTTTAATCTCTTTAACCAAGAATTATTATTGACTTTTCTTTTGTCCCTCTGTCTCATTCCTCATTCACCTTGTTTGCTTCACCCGTAGATTTTATTCCCAATCTATATGCTTATTTTTTTCATGCACTTCAGCCTGAACTAAATCATAATTATCTTTTACCATGGTTGCTAAGTTTCTCTGTATCAGCTCTTGCACTTTTATATTCCCTTTTCTGTACAGCAACTAGGATGATCTTTTAAAAATGCAAAAGGTGGGGCCTGTGCAATAGCCTAGTGGCTAAAGTATTCACCTTGCACATGCTGGGATCCCAAATGGGCACTAGTTCATGTCCTGGCTGCTCTACTTCCCATCCAGCTCCATGCCTGTAACCTGGGAAAGCAATGGAGAATTTTCCAAAAAGCATTGGGACCTTGCAGCAGCATGGGAGACTCAGAAGAAGCTCCTGGCTTTGGATCGGCTCTTTCTCTCCTTATTGCAATACAGAAGGAAACCAATGTAATCATATATTTCTCCTTTTAAAATTTAGCTCTAAAAATTTCCCATTGTAATTTGGAAAAGATTTCAAATTTGTCATGTGATCTGGCTTCAGATAAGTACTTCTGTCTTTGACTTGCTCTCTGTATCAAAATCTCATTCCTTGACTTGACCAAGTTCATCCTTCTCTTTGGATCTTGGCACCTGTTTTCTCAGCCTTCAAATCTGAGCCTCTGATTTTCCTAAATATAGCCTCATTTCAAAGGCTGAGCACAAATACCATTTCTTCAGACTCATTGCCTGCCCAGCTAAATTAGTCCCGCATTACTCAACTTAATTAAATATTTTGAATCCAATATTTGTTTGGACTTATATTGATTATTTGTTATTCTTGTTAATCTTCGGTCTCAATCTGAAATTAAATTCCAGAATAGCCCTTAATTGTTTGATTCCTTGCCCCATTTCCACAGGAAAAACTGGTGTATTTTTGATAGATATTAAATGAATAAAAGCATAAATGAACAAAATCTGTGAGGAAATAAACGGTGTAGATACTCTTTCATGGAAACAATTTTAACTTTTTTTTTGTGATTTCCTGGTTGATTTTGCTTGGGAAAATTTTGATCTCTCTGGAATGTCACTTTAATGAATTTCCAAACTTTTTAATGTCTAATTAGTCACTAAAAAGTTGATTAAGTGATGTCAAATGGAAGCAGAAAATTATAGTACTAAAGTAGACTGGTTGGGATGGTAGATAACAATCTGTATCTTTTTTAAAGAAAAGTTTGTGTATTTGAAAGGCAGAATGACACAAGGAAACAAACACACATTTATACATACATACACAGAGAGACATATATTTGCAGAGAGAGAGAGGAGATCTTCTGTCTGCTATTTTACTTCTAAATGCCTGCAAGGCTGGAACTGGGGAAGGCTTTCAACAGAACCTGGCTTTTGTTGCAGTCAGGATCCAGTAACTCAATGTAGAATTAAATCCTTGAGCCTTCCCCGCTGTCTCCATGGTCTCCATTAGCAGAGCTCTGATGTTAGGAATGGAGATAGGTACCAAACCCAGGTACTTCAGTACGGGAGACAAGCATCCCAACCACTGTCTTAAGCACTAGACCAAATGCCTACACCCATGAAAACTCTTTAAATTACAGAGAAAAAGGAATTGTGAATATTGACTGTTATGTTGCTAAGTTACCTGCTTTTCTGTTTTCATCCGTTCTAAAGGCAAGGAGGGTGAGAAACACACAGGAAAAGACACACAGAGAGAGACCTTCTATCTACTTTTTTGTTTGTTTTCCCAAATACCTGTAACACTGAAGCCTAGACCGGGTCTTCCTGCTACCTCTCGGGGTGCACACTGGGAAGAAGCTGGATTGGAACTGGAACAGTAGGGACGTGAACGTGGTGCTCTCACATGAGTGGGAGCATGTCTAGCAGTGAGTTACCTGATGTACCAAGTGCATAGCCAACAGCTGCAGTTTTTCCACCATAGTGTAATTCAGAAGCCCACCAGCTCTCCAATAACAACAGAGCAACAAAGAAATGATACATTTTGCATTCCTTCACCATTTTGAAAAGCAGTTTGTCAAAACTAGAATCCATGGACTCATCTAAAGTAAGCAGGTGATTTCTTAGGAATTTCCAATTTCTGTTGAGCTAGGATCCCTCCTGTTTGATGTTTACTCTTTTCATTTCTCTTTTAAAAACCTCCGCGGCAGCTTGTCATAAATCTTCAAAGTGAAACTACTGACATGAATGCTATACAGATCTTATTTTGAACTTTATTTTAAATTAGATCTCAGATTTCAGTGAAGAAAGAGGAGCCTAAGAAATGGGACACATTAAAGGAAAGCTTATTTTGTATGTGAATTATCTGCAGCTTTAAATATCACAAGACAATTATGAGTTGAGAACTGTGAAATAGGAAAAAGCTATTTGTTTTGATAAGTGGTTTGTAAATTCAAGGTAGAGGCATTAACGACATAGCAATAGAGAATAATGTTACTGAATTAACATTTGTTTATTGCTCATGAGATGCACTGAATAATCTCACAGCAAATATTAACAAATGAATTATCTTAAACGGATTTATAAAATTAAGAATGTACCTTAGGGATCAGAGCTGTGGCATAGCAAATGGAGCCTCTGTCTGATACTAGCATCTAAGAATGTTGGTTTATGTCCTAGCTTCTCTAATTCCAATCCTGCTCCCTGCTTATGGCCTGAGAAGGCATCAGAGGATGGCTCAAGTCTTTGGGCCCCTGTATCCACATGTAGACCCAGAAGAAACTCCTGGCTTCTGGTTTCTATTTGGTCCAGCTTCAGTCTTTGTGTCCATCCAGATGGTGAACCAGCAGATGGAAGATCTCTCTCTGTCTCTCCTCTCTGAGACTCTGCCTTTTCAATAAAATAACATAACAATTCTCTTGAATTATATTTTTTATATTCAAGAATTTTCAAGTGCTGTCTGTATTGGAAACAATATACATATAAACAAACAAATAAGTAGTGAATACAATTATTCTTATTGCAAAACTTAAAAAAAACTAAAGACAATAAATAACAAGAGATTATGATTAGTTAATATACAATGGACACTTTGAGAGTCTTTTTCTTTTTTCAAAAGTTGTCCTTTTTGTTCACTGAATTGTCATTTACCTTCGAAACACTGAATGCAAATTTTCTTTGGTTATTTAGTTACTGCCATCATTTGAACTGCTTTCTTTGTGTTTGCAAACAATATTCTTTCATCAAGAGAAGAAAACACATAAAAGGACCTTCATGTATAAAAATGAAGACTTAAAGGGTAGCACAAATAGCATAAATGTGTGGAAGATTTTCTGAAAAAAAATCTTAAAATAACTTTTACTTTTTACTGTTATGTACTATGTACTCTTTTCATTTAACTATGTCTTTCAGTAATATGCAAAACAAATTATGTGAAATCCAAGAAGCATTTATTTATAATATTTTCATGGTTATATCAGAGTTTAGTGAAGCTGAAGATACACATAATAAAACAGCCAACTTAATTAGAGATTATTTAAATAGTGCACAGAGAAGAAGTGGAATGTTTTAAAACTTAAGTGAATTCCTTCAGGAACTGTTACACCAGTGGCCCCATATTGTTAATATCAGATGTAATCTTCTAGCATATGATTCTGTGGGGGCTATTTTTGCTGGAAAGACCGGAAAAAGGAGAAACAGAAAGATCTTCCATCTGCTGATTCATTCTCCAGATGGCCACAACAGTTGGAGCTTTGCCAGTCTGAAGCCAAGAGCCTGCTCCCCATCCCCCTGGAGGGCACAGGGTCCCAAGGCACTGAGCCATCATCCTCCACTGCTTTCCCAGGCACAATACCTCAATGTCTCAAGAACCAGCTGCGTTAAAATTGTGCATTTTTAGATGGCATAAATTCTAGAAAGCATATTTCAATATTTTGTTAAATAAATTACATGTTCACAAAAAACGTAAAAAAAAAAAAACTAAGTGAAAATTGAGGATTCAAACATTGTTAGACTACTGAAAGTATTGAGGAAAATTCTCTCAAACCCAGGGTCCATTTTCACACAAGATTAAAATAAGCAGTGTTTTGAGATATGTATTTGGCTGCATTGTTAAGCTGCAAGTTAGGAAGTCAGGAAGTCTGTGTCTCACCTCGCAGGGTGTATCTGTTTTCAGCTCTAGCTCCTGATTCCAGAACTCTGCTCACACAGACGTGGGAGACAGCAATAACAGCTCACGTCGGTGGTTTTTCCCTACTCATGTAGGAAACCTGAACTGAGTTTCATAGAAGTTCATGACATTTTCTTAGTAAAAGTCCCAGTGGATGGAAACAAAAGCTCTTTGTCATTCATTCATGTTATCTCTGCCTTTCTTCTTTCTTCATCTGTCCCCACCCCTGATGTGTAAATGTGTCCCCCATCTCAGCTTTTTTTGAGCACTTTATTGAATAAGATCAAATACATGCATGTATCAAGTGCTTATAGCATTTGGATGACTAGTATTGAGATAGGGTTTATGAAAATTGGTGCAAAATTTTGGGGGGTAAACATCCCAGTTGTAAAGCAGAGAGGATATTTAGTTTATAATAATCTGCATTAATTATGTGCTCTAATTGACCCCATGAGATAATTATCTTCTATATTTGCGAAGATTGAAAGAGGTTTACTTTCTCTATTGTTATTATCCAACCTTCTTACTGAGAAGGCTCATTGGCCATCCTCTGACCCTTGCATTGCCACTTAATGCAAAGGTTGTCAAAACTAAATATCTGAAATAAGAGGGAGAGAAGGAGAACTTAACTCCATGTATTCTGTATTGAAAATTCAGTCTGGAGCTTGAGACAGTAGTTTGAAATGTCATTCTAACATTTGAAAGGTAAACATGGTAACAGAAACAAACACGGCAATGAATGGGAGCTTGCACTACGGTCGTCAGCATTCTAATGTCTCTCTGTGCTGTCCTACAGAGCTTGTCACATTGCGACAGATTTTCATTATAGAATGAACAATAAATGCTATCAATACAGAAAGATAAGAAAAATCTGAAGACACAAGCAAGTCGACAGGTTCTGCATTTTAATAAGTTCTACTTGTGAAATGTCTGTATGTAAAAAACTTCCCTGGTGCTCATCCCGTGAGGAGCCTTCTCCAGCAACTTCTATGCCTCAACCGTGCCAGTGAACACAACTTAGAAGCCACATCTCATGGCAGCTGTTTTTTAAAGTGAAGAGCTTTTTGTTGTTGTTCCTGATTTTGAATGTTTCCCCATAACACAGAGTATGTGTCAATGAGAACATTATAGCGTTTTGGCTAAGAGAACCATATGATCTTTCCCAATGTACTTTTAAGGTGCTACATCTGAGCTAGTCACTGACGTGTGGCAGGCATTTGTATCTAGATTATTTCTTTCAACCAGATGCGTGAATTGATTTTTATTGAATTAAGAGGGTATCTTCTGCTGAAAATGTACTTCCTCTATTACCTTTTTTCTTATTAACAATAAGATCATTAACCCCTGAGCCCAGTTCCTATTTCTGACGTCATGCAACACAGACCAGAAGTAGAATGTGCTGTTCCTTTTTGAGGAGTGCATGGGAACCTCTGGATGCAATTGAAATTTAAAATCTCCCTTAGAGTATGTTTGCTTCATTTTGACCTTGCACAGATTGCACTTTTTTAGAGGAGATAATAATAGCACAACCACAGCTCTTAGAATGACCCTGAAACCTTTAAGCTTAAAATAGTTTTCAGCCAATTAGGAGAGTTGTGAAATATAATTTAAGCTATACACAAACACAACGCATTTTTTAAAAGGTCAGTTTTTTTACTGTAAAGGTCGATTTGCAGAGAGAAGGAGAGACAGAAGAAAAAGATTTTCCATCCACTGGTTCACTCTCCAAATTCCTGCAACAGCCAGAGCTGTGACGATTTGAAGCCAGGAGCCAGGAGATTCTTCTGGTTCTCCCATGAGGGCAGAGGGTCCCAAGATTTTGGGCTGTCCTCTACTACTTTCCCAGGCAACAAGAAGGGAGCTGGATGGGAAATGCAGCAACCATAAATACAAGTAGATGCCATATGGCAACCTGGCACTTGCAAAGGGAAGATTAACTAATTGAGCCATCATGCTAAGCCTGCACACATTTTCTTACATAGAGTTGAACTTTCCTGAGAGTCTTATCTTTGTCCATGATCCTGTGAATGATTTCTGGAAGCATTAATGCAACTTGTGAAAGCTTTGTGCCTCTACATTATTTGAACAGCTTCTCTAATACTCTTCAATATGGCATGAAAAGGGTTTTCTTAATTTGCTTCTTTTTTTTTCTTCATTCTCCTATTTTGAGTCAAGGCTCTGTTCCTGCTGAAAGCATCTCTATGTTTAATCCCAACAAATTTGCACTTGTAAATTCTTCACATTGCTTCCGTATTTTTTGTCATTAGTTGATGCTGTGTTAGTCTCTATGTGTTATAGTGTGTGTAGTAAAATATGTTCTAAATTGTGTTGTTTCATACATCGATTCTGTGCTGCATAAGCAAGTATGTGCTGCAGTGAGAAGAGATCAACATTTGGACTGGGAATTATCTGGGACTGAGTCTTCACTGTAACTTACTTAAGGCATATAATGACATTATAGATTCTCATTTTCCTAAAGATCAGATAGTGCCTGACTCTTACGTGTTGAGATATCTTATCCAAATCCCAGCTCCCATCCTTACTAGCTCTGTTAATTTGACCAACTAATTTAATCTAACACTAATTTTTCATCTGGGAGTTATATTAATCCTTCCTCACTGTGAGGTACAAAAGAGATATCCCATGCTAAAATGCAGTGAACAAATCAAGAGAACTTTATTCCAAATTATAGTAACCTATGTGTTGATGATTTTGAATTAAAGGCATTTTGCAAACACTGGATGCTGCAAGAGGCTAGTCATGATAATTCCATATCTGCCTGAAGATTTTACCCAGCAAGAAAACAATCACTTTTGTTTTTCCTTGTAGATTTTATTAATAAACTCATCTCTGTAATAAAGAAGACTGATGCATATAATCATACCTGGAGAAGTTTTTGTCAAAAGCTTTTGTTTGTCTTCTATACCATTTGTGTCTACTTGATAACTCCTCCCATTTATAGTAAAACCATAACCCTCAGAATAATTCTACAATTAGTTAGCCTACTGAGATTAATCTATGATTCTAGTTTAGTGGCAACCCAAAGCAGTCTGTCCACAGAGTCCTTCTTGCCAAACCAGGTATCTGTGCATGACATAGAGCCCAGGCAGGTTTGAGTTTAGTTTCAGTAAGACTCTTCCCCGTAAGAACACGGGTGGGTATACATTCAGAAAATGGATAGCCAAGTTAGGATCAGATATCTTTTCTGAAATATATCTGAATTATATTTAAAAAATAGAAGTTTCTTAAATTCATATAAATCCTTAACACAAATACATAATGGACATACTGAGCTTTTAAAGGCATTTGTATCATAAATTAATTGTAATTATGATCTTCAGGAAAGCTGAATGGCTCAGCTTGAGCAAGGAAAACTAGTTCATGTTGCAATAAAAGCAATATTCTTAATTTAAATCTGTGACCCATAGTGCTGTGTGTTATTGTAATTGCAGATACGAGTTTGAAAATTATTTTTGTTTTTAAGAGCATTGCTCCTTTGGTATATATCCAAAGATTTGATCTTTCAGAATATCACATCACATCATATCATGGTTCAGATAAGAGAATGCATGATTTAGAAAGTTTCTTAATGAATAATTTGTAATCTCAAGTGTACATAATGTCTTTAGAAACGTTTCTTTATTATAACCCGTGGATTGAGTTATGTTTTATGTAGAATTGGGAAAAGATACTACACCAAGTTGTCAGAGAAAACAGTATCTTTATAGTAGCAAAACAAATCTACCCTAAGATTCCTTAATTTTAAATAAGAGCTAACAAGAAGGAATTAGCTCTTAATATAGATTTCTTGGACTTCATTAAAACTGATTATCTACACATGCTAATTTCATCTCTTACAAACAAGCTCCTTCCTTCACAAAGGGACTATATCCCTGATTATATCATAATTAGCTCTCCAGCTCAGGGATCTAAGGGCACACCAGCTTCCCAGACATTTCCTCCAGTAATTCTGACACTTAGGCACACGTGGAAATTAGGGCAATTGTCTGGATATCTGCGTCTTGTTGATCTATGAGATTAGGTGTTACCAGAAGTATTGCCATTTACCTGTACTACTTGTTTTCAACTGGGTTGTAAAACAAGCCTTTCACATTAAGCAGTTTGTACCAGAATTCTTTTTAGGGTAACAATGTTATTGACTATTGATTCCTTGACCAGTCTTTGTATCAGTGTAACTAGAATACTGAGTCTGTGATCTGAAGGAAAACTGTATTAAATGAGTTAGTTAAAAATGTTAGACTTGTAACTGTTGCTACAGGACTATACTAGTGTAATAATAAGGGGGAAAATAGTGAGGGGGGTAGAAGGGGTAGAAAAGAGGAGTCTATGTGTCATGAAAAAAATAATAAAAGAAAAGTTTAAAAAAAAAGATAAGCAACAATCTGCGTGAGAGGTTAAGAGGCTTCAGGCTGCCTTGAGTTCTCATGCCCCCTGAGTCTTCTGTATTCTAGGAAAGCACTGTTTATTATTTCTTTAAAAAATTCACACAATTATTTGATTACAGATTTTCTCTCAACGTGGATCTGTTGTGTTTTTCTTCTGAATAGATTCCAGTTGTGCATTTTGGGAAAGAATTTAAGAACAGTGATATTATGTCCACATGCATGTATAAGGAAGCATATTATGCCGGTGTGTCTCGTTGTGCTATTACCTGTATTTACTTGGTCAAGATAGTGTCTACTTGGTGTCTCTAAGAGAATTATGTTTCCATGCATAATTGATATGCATATTACAAAAGATGAATTTGAAATGATACAAAATCCTATATCATGTCACAATTGTTTCCACCAAAGTTAGTATTTTTGCATAATTCTTCTAATTGACAACTATGATTAACTCTGAAGTTGGATCATAAATGGTGTCCTTTGAATTAAATGAATGTAAAAATGTGAAGGTATGGAAACATGAATACCTGAAGGTTAAGTGGGGTTGGGGGTTAGAGTGTGAATAGAATGCTGGCTGTGTTGACATTAAGGCAACATCAGATATTCAAGTGGAGATACCAACTTAGCATTGGATAGATTGGCTTGGCCTTCAAGAGGAGAAATTAGAGATAGAAAATAAGGAGCTTGACTACATAAAAGCTATGGAAGGAATTAGATTTATGTAACATATCAAAGAAATATAATTGGGCGATGAAAAAAATCGATTTAGCTGTGAAGTAACCACTGTTAAGAGAGCAATACATTTGTGAATCACAATATCAAGATAAGAAACGTCACATATATTTAAAAATGTGAAAGGAGAGCTTCACAAGAGCATTGCATTTCCAAAATAAACAGAACGGAGGATTTGAACCAAAGCTCACAGAGACTGTGCTCTGCTTTGATCCCTTGCCCTAAGAAAGCAGAGTACGATTTCATTTCTGGCGGTTTTTACCCACACCTGCCACTTGAATCCACACAAGTGGGATGGATATAAATTGTTTCTGTTAGTAGTCTTGCGTGAAAGTCAGGGTTATATGAATATGTCAGTCAAAAGTGGCAAAATCCCCAAATGCCAGAAAAATGCCAATTTTCCATTATTTGGGGCAGGTTTTCTTTTTCTACAGGAAAGCCTCAGATGTGATTTATAGAAGAAACATTGAATAAAACCTGAAGTTGATCTAGGGTAGAGATAGAAATCTCTCATTGATATAATATTCTATCAATTTGTCAGAGTTAAATGGCAAGGAGAGGGGAGTTGGGACCTGAGGTCATTTACGGACCCTTCTGGGTCTCCAAACAGCAGAATTGATGAGGTTGTGCTGATTGCATCAACACTTGTTGCCATTATTTTAGCATTGACTGAAAAGTTTTCAATATATGATGCTTAAAGGAAAAGGAGCTGTGTGTGTTATCCACAGGTTGCATAAGTTAACCAGTAGCCCAGTTATTATTCAGCTCTGATAGTTTTGTCATTTGAACTTAGTTTTTGTTTTAATATATTTATAAGACCCTGTTGCCAGTCTACTTCACTTTACAGATATTTTGTAATAAGACAAGCTTGCAGATTAAGTGTATAATATGAAAAAAATCGCAGTGTTTGTGAATCAATAATATTTTAGTCAGAGGAATTGGTTAAAATTATCTTAGGGAGCTTAGAACTTAACAAGTGGGGGGTGGGATAAGATCATTGCTTTTTGTTCAACAAATGCCCTGAACTGTACATAGATACTTCTCTTAATTACGCAAAGGAAAAGTAGGGACATGACCAATATTAGTTTCTAATATTAGGAAATGAGAAATAAATATCTTCTGGTTGTTTTATGTTTTTGTTGTATATTCTCCCCTTTTCATTATACATTTTTAAAAGATACTATCTTGCATAGATTTTACAAGAAATCGTTTTCCTAACAGAATTTCATACATCCACGTATGCATACTTCTTGAATATTTAAATTTGCTAAAGTAACATGTCAGGCAAAATGTTGGGAAGATGAAAACTCAATGGGAATATTCACCTAACCTTGCTTTATCCAAATCTCGCCCTTGCAAAGAGACTGATTCCATCAGATGTAGATTGTTGGAACGTAGCTAGATGCTGAAGAATTGATTAGGATAGAGTATCCTCCTCAAAATAGTTCACGTTGGAGTACATCAGGAGAGGTGACTATCAGCTAGTATTTTTAGAGGAAAATTAAGTAAGTGTGATTGGAGGACTGTAAAATATTATCCTTGAAATCTCAGTTTTCCAATGCTTGACACCTATAATAATGATTAAGGAAAATTTACTGATGGATAGTAAATGAGGAAATGGACGAAGAGATGCTAAATCAGTGTCATGATAAGTGAAACATCTGTGAACTTGCTGTTAAGAGTAGTAATCTAAATAATGAACCAAACCAGAAGCTGTATCAGAGACTGCCAGTGGATCCGTAGGGTTAGCTCTGGCTTGGTTACTGGTTTGTATGTTGAATCAGATATGCTTAAAAGCAGAAATCTAGTGTAATAAAACTATGTTTATTTGCTGTACTTTTTCCATTAGTGCGTTAAGTCCTTTTTTAATGCAGAGAGATATTCAAAGATCCTTATGATAGAAATTATGACATTATCATATATATTAGACTTTTATTTGGTTTAGAACTGAGAAAATGCTCATTGAAGAATAAATACTGCTGTGTCCTGAAAAAATACACTCCCTTAAAAAATTACAATGTTTGATGTGTTTGGATTATTATAAAATCATTTCAGACTGGCAGGAAACTTGGAAGTTAAGTAAAAAGAATTTCCATAGGGGTTTGGTATGGTTGTATAAGGGAAATTTTCTGCCTTCAGAGTTGGCATTCCATATGGATGTCAGTCATGTCCCAGCTGCCCCACTTCTGATTAAGATCCCTGCATATAACCTGGAAAATCAGTGGAGCATGGTTCAAGTCCTTAGGTCCCTGCACACATGTAGAAGACATGAGAAATTCTTAGATCCTGGCTTTAGACTGGCTCAGCTCTGGCAGTTGTGGCTATCTGGGGAGTGAACCAGTGGGTGGAAGATCTGTGTCTCTGTCTCTCCTGTCTGTAAATCTGCCATTCAAATAGAAGTAAATTAATGTTAAAAAGAGAATTCTCATATATCCTGCACTGAACTCATGAAAAATGTTCTATCCTTTGCTTCAGATAAACCTCTAAGTATTCCAGTGGATTTATCCTAACCATAACATAGTTACCCAAATCAGTAAATGGACTTTGCCAGAGTGCTATTGTCACCAATCTCATTTGATTTTCAGCAAGGATTCTAGTAAAGTCACCAGCAATTTCTTTTTCTGCTTTCAGATCTAGATATTTGACATTTAACATCTAGATGTGACATTTGCTTTTATATTCAGGCCCTTTTCGAAACCATGGCGCCTAGTGACCAGTTAGGATCAGGCATATTTCCAGAAGAAGACAAGAGAAGGCTGCTGTAGCCCACATGCCTCTGATAGATAAATCCGTGGTTCCTATTAACTTTGGGTCTTATCTGGAGAGTTTTGGGGGACCACAGTTCCCACTTAGTTCCATAACTGAAGGACAACATTGCTTTACTCCCTCACCCTACAATCTCTGTTGGGCAGGTAGCTGGCTCCAGGAATGGGGCAGCCCTCTCTTTGGCCAGAGAGAGTCATTTCGAGGAGTGAATTCTCTGTGTCCTATGAAGGTGGGATCCCTGAAATCTGGCTCTAGGAATCCTGAAACTCCGCAGTTGATCAAGAAACTGTAACATGTATGAAGTGTGGCTGGATCATTGGGAAATCACTGGCTCTGACTGCAGAAGCTTAGAACTACCTGAGTGCCGAGAATAGTCATTGGGGAAGGCTCTATTCTAACACTAGGATGATGACAGATTCCTTGTGTGGTTTGTGCAATCGAGCGCATGGTGTTTGCAGGTACTATTGCTCCTGCTGGGAAACTGGTTCAACGTAGGAAAAAGGGTCTGGATTGTGAAAAGGCTAGCCAGCATGAGCACAGCTTCCTCACTGGTGAAGACAGAGATCTATCATGACCAACTTACATAACACTCTAGACTCTTTCCCGCTCCCCCATCTGCGGCTGGGGTTCCCTGCCCTCACCAGCACACACCTATGCATGTCTATTGAAAGTGCAGGCATTCCACTAAGCCACAGAGACACTGTTCAAAGAACAAAGTCTCCAGTGATGGAGACATCAATCAGTGTTTTTCAGTTGCAAATAAACAAATGTACAAATACCATTTTTTTATTATTATTTGGAAAGTCAGATATGCAGAGAGGAGGAGAGACAGAGAGGAAGATCTTTTGTCTGTTGATTCTCTCCCCAAGTGGCCACAATAGCTGATACTGAACCAATCTGAAACCAGGAACCAGGAGCTTCTTCCTGGTCTCCCACATAGGTGCAGGGTCCCAAGGCTTTGAGCAGACCTCAACTGCTTCCCTAGGCCACCAGCAAGAAGCTGGATGGGAAGCGAGGCCACTGAGATTAGAATTGGTGCCGATATGGGATCCTGGCGCATGCAAGGCAAGGATTTAGCCGCTAGGCTACTTTGCTGGGCCCCTGAACTGTTTGATCAATGTAATCCCAATGACATAAAAAAACTTCAGATCTGCCTGCTTTCTAGTGGACTTCATTCTGCAAGTGTTTAATAAATGTCAGCTGTATCCATGAGTGCTCAAAAATTGAGGAAATGACAGAAGGGATCTTTGGATAGTGTTCCAATGTGGGGCGAGCTTGCCCTTTGATTCACTTGTTATTGACACACAGCTGTTTAATAACTCAAAAAGAGTAGAGACACAGTAAATAGATTTTTGTCATATAGAAATACAAGCAGTTTCTTTATAATGCAGTATATTACTGCAAAGACTATGATTTGTTAACCTTTAGATATTAACTAGTTTTGTAGCTCATTTAGCAATCTTGTGCTAGCATTGCTTTATTAAATTTTCTGTAAGTAGCAACTTTTAAAATTCTCAGTGAAACCAGTTTTAGCATTACTTCATTATATAACAAATAATTATCTCTGACAGTTGTTCGTTTGTACTGTAAAAAATGCATTTTTAGATTTTGGACAATGTGTGTTAGCACTGTCTCAAGTGGTACACTTACAAGAATGAATCAAGTTGAGAGGCTATGAGTGATAATGAAGATTACCTATCATTATTGTTGATAATGATGCTATTTACTTCCAGAATATGTACACTTGTTACATGTCAATTAAAAAATACCTTCGGAGATTTCATGCATCAAATGTAAGAGGCAAAACTATAAAATATTTTTTTTAGGAAAAAATTGTAATAGCAGGACTTGTCTAAAAGGAAGACAGGGAGAAGGTAAAATGATCATTATTGTAGATTTGAAGAAAATATTTCACATTGGTGACAGTTGTACATTGAAATGAGTCCATGATTAAAAGTTATGTAGTGTATTTATGCAAAACACTTTTGCTTCTGTTTAACTTCACTTCTTATATTTATTAACGCAAGCGCTCTTAAACGATGTAGAGACAACAATTACCTCTCACCTCTGTTTAGCTGAGACAACTAAACAATGACGTGAAGTATTCTTTCCACCCACAGAAATGAAAATCTGATAAGATAACACCGCCTTTGGATTAATACAATTGAGGATGAAAGTAAAAGTATTCACGTTTAAATTGCTCAATCGAAAGTTATTATAATATCAGGCCGTTTTTAAAGCAACAACCAGAATTAAAATTGTAACCCTGAAATCAATTCTGTCTAATGGCAGATAACGGAAATACGAGCCAAAGTCTAAGGAAGCCTAATCCTCATCAGAGATTACAGACTGAATTTACTTAAGTTATTGGCCTGTGCATTTTGCAAAGCATTTTATATCAGAGATTTTTCCACAGAGCAATTGCAGCTGAACTTCACATTTACATTCCTGTTTCTGCTTTTAATTTAATGACCTGCCAGTGCTGGGCTATTACATCTATTCTTGTCCTAGAGAGGTAGAGTGAATCTATATCCATTTCTTTTTCATTTTACTGTTTCTTTCAACATAAAAAGATTTTGCAAGCATTTGCCTGAAAATGCGGTTGATGAGTCTATTTTAAAATCTTTATTCCAAAAAGGTTTTTGTTTTGTTCACCATTTTTGCCACTTTTCTTTTTGGACAACTCTGTAAGTTCCAACCTTAAGCCTTGAAATGTCTCTCATGTTATATTAGTAACGAGGACATTTTGCTAGACATATTTAATAATTGTCTTCCCTGTAAGTACTCCGGGTCTCAGAGTCCAAGATGAAGGCTTATTACTAATTTCAAAAATCATAGCATGATGCACTTAGGAGAACACTGCTATATCTTGTGAAACCTGTTTTCCTGATCTGCTGTTTCAAGCTTTTAGTGAAGTCAGATGTTGATGGACAATGGGAACTGTGAAAAGAAAATGTCAATGATGAAAGCACAATGCCATCTGGAGAATCAGGGGTGAGAAGAAACATCAGAGACAACCTTTAACAGACGCACTTCAGGAAACCTTCCTAGTTACAAGAAAAACTATTAGTGTTCAGAACAAAACAACAAAAACATAAATAGGCATCACAAAAGGCGAGTTCGTCACGCTCACATGTAAACATGCCATGAAGCAATTTTTGCCATTTTGCAAAAAATACAATTCAGGAATTGATTCATTCTTCTCCCTGGCTACCTTGTTTAATTAACCCTAGTAAGATATAAATAAGTGGTGCGTGATTAGACTCTCTAGTCCATTGGCATTCCTGCTACAGACTGTATTCTTTGAAGAAGTGCCAACAATTAAACTTTGGAGAGTTGCGTATTATCTAAATGATTTAGGGTGAGCTAATACAATCTGAAATATTCTGGAAATCACAAATTTCAAGATGAAAAGTAAATGTCTTACCATATGGCCATGTCTGAATTTCTGGAAATGTTCTTAACCCTTTTCAAATCGTTATGTGAAACTCAGATCTGTCTCTTTGTAAATTCTACACATTGGTTTCTTGATTTCTTGATTCTGCCTTCAGATTGCTCTTATCTGTACCTGACTCTGAATCTCACATATATAAATATGAGTATATATAGTATATATATAGTATATATATATAGTACATATACTAGTATATACTCATATATAAATATATATATATATATATATACTAAAGAGATTATGCTGAAGTTTTAAAGGCTTTTAGACCTCATTATTGTTTAATCAATCCATATGGTGAACTATTAATAGTGGGTGTAGCCTTATGAGTAGGGTCAAAGTTATTCTTATACTTGAGTACTGAATTATGAATTTTAAAGCAGCTGGATTCATTTGTACTGGTGATAAATCTGGAATAATCTATAGGACAAAGGTGGAATTTAAAATAGATATTACAGGAAGTCTAAATTATGAAAGACACACTTAGCAGAATCTTGGGAATACAGAAGCATACATATGGGCCTGGCACAATGGTCTAGTGGTTAAATCTGCTGGGATCCCATGTGGGTGCTGATTCATGTCCTGGCTGCTCCTCCCATTTAGCTTCCTGAGAATGGCATGGGAAAGAAACAGAGGGTGGCCCAAAGCCTTGGGACCCTGCACATGCATGAGAAGACTGGAGGAAGCTCCTGCTTCTGGATTGCCTCAGTTCCAGCTGTTGCGGCTTCTTGGGGAGTGAACCAGTGGCTAGAAGATATCTCTTCTTTTTAAAATCTGTCTTTCCAATATAAATGAATAATTCTTAAAAAAAGAAAAAAAGAAACATACTTACTACAGCTGAATGAAGCTACTGGTGGTGAAATGGTAGCAAGAAAATACTTAGAGGGACCACAAAGAAATGAAGAAATAATAATTGCAACAATAAGAAGGTATACATTGAGTGGTGATGAACTCACAATGCTTTTTCTGGATAAATGAGTTCCAGTGAGGGTTGATCGCACACTATCTTTTCTTATATAGCTTCCATGTGATCCCTGACTTCCATATTGATGCTTGTACTAACTTCCATCCTTGCTTAAGAAGGGACTGCTCTTGATGACGAAGACTCACTCAAACAAGGGAGATGCTATGGGATGCCAGCTCTTACAAACCCATGAATTTTTCTGTCTCCACCTGTTTCTTGTTACTCTAATCATTCAAGATAGCTTCATAATTATTGAGTTGCTCCCTCATGGGTAGTGCCCTTGAAAATGACCGTGAGAACAATGTAGCAAACTCAACCACAAATGTCATCTCATGCCAATACACTGTGGACCTTTTTGTTTTCTGAAGATCAGGTTTTTGTTTATATTTGTGATACAAAGGAGACATCTTCAAAAACAAATGCAAAATTAATTTTTGAAACATGCAGCAAGCAATGATCTTGTAAATTACAAAATATACCAAGAAAAGTTCAGTGGTAAAACATCAATATTGAAGAATATTCCAGTTTCTGGCCAGGAAAATGCAATTTATCCTGAATTCCCAATTAAAAATGTGAGGGGAGTGAATCAATGGATGGAAGATCTCTCTCTCTCTCTCTGGCTTTCTCTCTCTCTCTCTCTCTCTCTCTCTCTCTATATATATATATATATATATATATATACATATATATCTGCCTTTCTAATAAAAATAAACAAATAAGTCTTTTTAAAAAGTGAGCAAAATGTGGGACCCAGGGGCAGATGTCGCCATGCCATAGGGGCAATGGTTCAGGTCCTGGATGCTTCACTTTCATTCCAGCTCTCTGCTAATGTGCCCAGGAGATGAGAGAAAGTGGTGGCTCAAGTTCCTATGCTCCTGCACACACAGAGGACCCAGAAAAAGTTTACTGACTCTTGGCTTCGGACTGGCCTAGCTACTGTGTTGTGGCTCTTTGGGGAGTGGACCAACAGGTGGAAAATCTCTTCCTCTCTTCTCTCTCTTCTTTCTCTCTATTTCTCCTCTTTCTCCTCTCTGTAAGTCTTTCAGGTAAATAAATGAATCTCTGTTTAATAAGTATGACACAGGGATTTCTGATATGAGGCTTTGGGCACTACAGAATGGTGATAATGGAGAGGGAATGAATGAAGTGAAGCATACACTTGCCAGTTATATTGGAGTTTTCATGTACCAACACCGTGAGGAGGAAAGTGTGTGGGAAAGTGTAGAGTATTCTTGAGTTGGAGGGACAGTGTTTCTTCTTTTAGAAAACACTTTGTATTGGCTTTTACGTTAAAAGCCCTGACAACAGCTGCATTTTTCTCCAGACTGGCTATCTATCTACTGTCTATCTCTATAAGCCCACATCTAAGCCTGCTGCTACCCATCTGTCTGTCTAATATATGTAAATATGTACATATATGTCCCCTCTGACATTCCCTCAGCAGAATTTTGTATTATTCTGTAATATACTTTCTTATTTGTTTAGTCTTGGGCAGACATTCAAGACTTACGATTTTTTTTCAAGACTTACGTTTAACATGGAAAGAGTTCTGTTTCAACAATTTGGGGGTTATTGGGGAATCTTGAGTTACTGCTAGAGATTTGTGTCTCAGATGCTATAAAGAAGCGAATACCGCTTGAGTTTCTCATGATAAATAATTTATGTTTTGTCCTCTTGTAAACTCTAGAGATTCAAAGGAATTTTAAAAACGATTTTTCTTGTTTTCTAACTTATTTCCCTTGTGGCTCTGGCATTAGGAACATGTCTTCTAGAAGTTTCAGTCTGCTGAGGAAAGGTATGAGTCAATTTTCAGGAAAAAAAAAGTGTAATATATTCAAGTTGCATTAGAGTAGTGTGATTTAGTTGTAGTTTCAGAGTTACTATTCCTTTAAAATGCTGCGATGTGTATTTTATTTCAAAAAAATATCTAAAGGTAATTATTTATATAGGACACTGCTGTTTGCCAAGGACATACAAAGATACATGAAAATGTTTACATTGCAGGACTCAGCATCTATCAGTGTTGTCTGAGTGAGAAAATGAGTTGGCATGGTATAGTCAGACCAGCTTAGAATTTAACTGAGAAATCTGGGTTTCAGGAGCCAAATGTTTCTGAAATTATGCAGAAAAAGCTGAGGATGCTCACCTGGTAGGGATACCAGGGAAAGGTGCAGATGATCCCTTGACCAGTTAGTAGAAAGGAATGTATTTGAGTTGATCAAGTGTGGGAGTTAGTGAGGTCTGATTACCAAAAACCAGAGCCCCTAAGTATTCAGATGCGACTTGATTTGTGACCTAATACATAGCCTATCCTACACAATGTTCAATGTGTGGCATATGCTAATTCTTGACCTGCTAGCATTGGCGTCCTATGTGGGTACTGTTTGTGTCCCAATCAGATATACTTCCCAGTTTATTTCCTGAGAAAGAAGCAGAGGATGGCCTAAGTCCTCAGGGCTCTTATACCCACATAGGAGAGCCAGAAGAAGCTCCTGGTTCTTGGTGTCTGATAAGCCCAGCTCTTGCTATTGCGAGCATCTAGGGACTAATCCAGCAGATGAAAGATATTCCTCTCTTTCTGTCTCTCCCTCTGTATCTCTGACTTTACAAAAAAATAAATGATCTTTAAAAAGAAAACTGTTCTATGAATTTTTGAGAAAGCCCATATTCTTTTTAAAAAAAATCTTTATTTTCATTGCAAACTCAGATATACACAGAGAGGAGGAGAGACAGAGATAAATATCTTCTGTCTGATGATTCACTCCCCAAGAGACTGCTACATCTGGTGCTGTGCCGATTCGAAGCCAAGAGCCCAGATCTTTTGGGCCTCCCACGTGGGTGTAGGGTCCCAAGGCTTTGGGCCATCCTAGATTGCTCTCTCAGGTCACAAGCAGTGAGCTGGATGGGAAGCGGGGCTGCTGGGATTAGAACTGGCACCCATATGGGATTTTGGCACATTCAAGGTGAGGACTTCAGCTGCTCGGCCATGGCGACAGGCCTAACAAGTTAATATTCTGAAGGTATTGGATGAAATGGCCTCTGAATGTATGTCAGGTACATCTTCTCAATACTATAGTTCAGCTCCTGTGTGTCTTGGTTGCTTTCCTGTCTGCATAATCTGTCTTTAGATTGTGTCTCTTGCATGAGGTCTTAGAGTATTTATTGTATATCTCTCAATGGTCTTACTTATCATCTTGTTGAATCTATTTTCTCATTTATAGGTAATGTGCTTCTGTTTTTTTTTTTTCAATTTTTTGATATAAAATCTGTTTTATTTGGGATGTGGATAGCTACTTGGGCTCATTTTCCATATGTAAGTGCTGGATATATCTTTTTATAACCCTCCACTTTCAGTCCAGATGTGTCTTAATTTGTAAATGAGTTTCTCATAGACAGCATTTTGTTGGATCTTGGTGTTTTGGTTCATTCAGTCATCCTGAGTGTTTTGGCTAGAGGATTTAGTGTGTTACCATTTAGCGTGAGTATTGATAGATAAGAACTAACAGCTTTCATTTTGTTGATTGGTTTGTGATTCTACCTGCTGAGGCGATGTCAGGTGTTTTCATGGTGTTCACTGATAACACTGAAAGCTTTCAGAACTTATTTTAAGTCTGCTCTGATGATGGTATATTCTCTGTTTTTGCTTACCTAGGCAATACTTTATTTGTCCTTGTAGCAGATAGCTTCAATGGATATATTATTCTTAGCTGGAGGTTTTATTTTTTCTTTTAAGAACTTAAGTGTATTGTTCTACTCTTTTAAGTCCTGTGGAATTTCAGCTGAGAATTCTGGCGTTCATCTAATTGGTTTTTCCTGTATGTGTAACTTGAACCTTTTTGTATAGAATTCTCTCTTTGTCCATAACTTTTGACAATTCGATTGTAATATGCCTTGGAGAATATTGTTTTGGTTTAGTCTTTGCAGGGTTCTTTGAACTGTCTGTAACTAGATGTCCATATATCTTTCAATGCCTGTGAGAGTTTCAACTATTATTTTGTTTAGCAGGTTTTCAATGTTTTTATCTTTCTTTTCTTCAGGTATTACTATACTAAGATATTTGGTCTTTTAGTGATATCCCATATTGACTTTCTTTATTCTTTTCATTTTGGTTTTTGTCTGATTGGGGTATTTCAAAAGGCTTGTCTTCCATATCATAAATGACTTACTATACTTGGTCTATTCTGCTATGCCTCTCTACTGTATTTTTATTTCCTGATTGAAGTTGTCATCTCTGAAATTCCTGTTTGGTTCTTTTTGACAATTTCTACCCTTTAGTGTTGATTTCCACATTTCTTTAAGCTGTCTACTTGTCTTCTCTTAAATCACATTCAGTTTCTTCACAATCATTCCTTTCAGTTACATTTTTGGAGTTTCATAAATTTCATTTAGATAAGGATCTAATTATGAAGAATTTTTGTGTTCTTTTAAAGGTGTCATGTTACCTTGCTTCATTTTCTTGGTTGCCTATATTGACTTCAGTGCATTTTTTTATGATTTAATTTTATTTGAAAAGCAGAGTTACAGAGGGAGAAGAGGGAGGAAAAGAGAGAACGAGAGAGAGAGAGAGAGAGCGCTTCCATCCATTGGTTCACTCCTCAAACAGCTACAATGGTTGAAGCTAAGCCAATGCAGAGCTAGGAGCTTATTCCAGGATTCCCACTCGGCTGCAGAGGCCCAAGGACTTGACCCATCCTCTGCTACTTTTCTAGTCCATGAGCACCCATCTACTGGTTAACTTCCTAGTTAGCTTTAATGGCCAGGACTGGGCCAGGACAATCTCACAAGCTAGGAATTCCTCTAGTTCTTGCACATGGGCCATCTTCCACTGCTTTTACTAAGACATTAGCAGGGAGCTGGACCCCTGGAGCAGCCTGGACATGACCTGGCACCTGTATGGTATGTTAGCTTCACAGGTAGCAGCGTTTCTGATGGATCACAACATCAGCTACAGGTTTGCGATTTTGGATTTACTGTTAATTGTGCTGTGCCCATGAAGCTGTGGGGACCTTCTCCCGAAATCATGCCCACACCATGTCGACTAAGTGAAAACAGCTCTGAGACTTTTTTCTAAAACTTCAAATTTTGCTGTACAGAGAAGGTCCATCCCACAGATTGTCCTTACTCTGGCTCTGCTTGCTTCTCTTAGTGACAAAGTGTACATCAGTTGCATGGCTCTGCACAGTTGACTCAATCTGTAGGGCTGGGAGAGTGGACAGAGGTAATGTGGCTTCCATTTTCCAGTCTAGTCATTCACAAGTCTTGAGTTAAAGTCCACAGGAGACTCAATTTCTGCCTTCATTTAAGCTTCCTATGACGGGACAGTCACTTCTTCCTACCTTGCACTGGGAACAAAACGTTTCCCATCCAGCAGCTAGCTTCACTGTAGATCTATCCTCTTTCTACACTGTCCCAAGGGGTCTCTGTTCTGTCACTTTTTGCCTGAACCTTCCTTTGTTTTGCTCCTCATGGTTTAGCTGAACACTGTGAGGCTTCTCCCTCTTCAGGCATCTTGGATTTCATCCTCATTTGCATTGTTGTTAGTTTTGTAGGTTTTCTTTGCATTGTCCATATTTTCTTCTAAGTAGCGTGCTTATACTATAATCACCTGACTTATCATTTTTGGAAATTATTAATTTGATATTTTTCAGAAATTACAGTCTACTTGAAGAAATGCAGATATACTTTTAGTCACCTTATTCATCTCTGTCATAGAGTTGCTTTATTGCTTTCCCAATATGGGCATATATTATTATGACTGTTGTTTTTCTGTTGAAGAGTAATGCTGCACATATATTTCTTGGTTAAATTTTCATAATTTTTAATTGCTTCATTTTGGCAGTATCTGTGAGAAGCAGCTGGTGTTGTCCCATATGGCAATAGCTCATGTGATTGGGTCCTTGCCCTTCAAATGGGAGCCTGGTGAAGTTGTGGACATTTGGGAAGAGAGCAGACACAACTGCTCTTTCTCTGTCTGCCTCCCTGCTGCTCATGTAAATAAAAATTTTAAAAGAAGATCAGTTTTAAAAGATAGATTAATTTTCCTTTCACTCAAAATCTTAGACAACTTGTGTCACTTGATCCAACCCAAACTGGATGTTTTCTCAGCTCTGGTTTACAATCATTATTTTAGAAGTCTGTTTGGGGACAGGAACAGTAGCGTAGTGGCTAAAGGTCTCACCTTGCACTCACCAGGATCCCATATGGGTGTTGGTTCTAATCCTCGTGCCTCTGCTTCCCATCCAGCTCCCTGCTTGTGGCCTGGGAAAGCAGTGGAGGAGGGCCCAAGGCCTTGGAACCCTGCACCAGCTTTGGAGGCTCTGGGCTCCTGGCTTCAGATTGGCACAGCTCTCTGGCTGTTGTGGCCACTTAGGTAGTGAATCAACAGATAGAAGATCTTCTCACTGTCTCTCTTCCTCCCTGTATATCTGACTTACCAATAAAAATATGTAAATCTTTTTTTTTTTTTAAAGAGAAGTCACTTCATTGTTTTCCTGCTAAAAAGACTTGCATTGAGGTTTTCAGAGTCAGCATAGTTGATACTTGTGAATTGCTTTTCTTGGATGGTTTCCTGCTAAGCATCCCTGACGTCATGGTTAACATAGCTAGGACTGTTACAGACAGCTGTGCGCCTGTTAGAGCCACCAATTAAAGTGTAACTCCATATGTTTTCTTCTCAGAACTGCAGCCCTACAAGGTGGCTGCTGCATAGAACTGATTGCATTTAAGCTGCTCTTTTAGCCTAATTTATGGGTGTTTACACCATGTGACTGTTAGCTATCACATATTTACAACGCTGATGTCCAATTCATGGCAACCATAATTCACGTAGTCCAGGACAGAAAAAAGGGATATGTCAAATGGAACCATCATTCACTAAGCCACAGGAGGACTCCCAGTAGGGACAGTGAAGCAGTGGGAAGTAGCCTTTTAACACTCTTGGTGTGTCTCCTTCTTGGTCAATTAACATCATGACTTTAGATAAAAACAAACTGCTCATCAGATATTTGTCAGCATGGTGCTTTCATGTGAAAGAATAATTCACCCATGGAACTTAAGTGATTTTCTACTATTTTGTCAACTATACCCTCCTCTAAAATCAGGTTAAAGCAGACTTATTTACACATTTAGATATTCTAAAACCAGAGAAAAATATGTAGCTATGGAAACTTTGTCAAGTATTTATTTTAACCTCAGTAGACATGCTTTATGACACTGATGGGTACCAGAGCTGACCCTTAACTGTAGGAGCTTTATACAGAGGATCTGGGAAAGACAGCTCTGTTCTTGCGGCATTGGAGGAGCCTGAGAGTTGTCTGAATCAAGTGATTCTAATCATGAAGTCAAGTCATATATGTATGACATTTAGAGACAATATTTTTCAGTACTTAAATTTCACTGTCACTGAGAATTGCTATTTGTTGTATGCAACATAATTTGCTCAATGCTCCATCCATTGTTGGTTAAACAGAAATAGCCTTCGTTTTGCATTCAGAGGTGGCAGAATGTGGTTTGTTTAAGCCTATCCTGGATTGTTTGATTCAAGTCATATGTCTTCCTGTTCTCCTAACACTGAACCTGGCATGAGTACAGGTGCTTCTTGGTGGAGTAACTCCTGATAAGACAAATTATAAAGAAAAAATCTCATAAGCAGAAAATGCGTTGAATGAGCCTGACTTGCTGATAATCACCACTTAGCAACACGGTACACTACAGAGGAGCAGGGGTTTCTTTTTGTGACTTTGTAGCTGGTTTTGGTTGAGGCTCCCTGGACAGCCAAGAATTATGAGTGGATTTTACCCTGAATATGACCATCAAGGGGAAAGATCCAAATTCAAAACGTAAAAGACCAGTTTTGTTGTGTACACGTTGCTTTTTAGCAGTTGTTAAGTTTGGAAAAGCCATAAGTCAAATCATTTTAAGTCAGGGACTGTCTGTGCTGGTCAGATAACCTAGATTTGCTTTATAGGCAGCCAGAACAGGGATGGGAGTAAAGGCTGGGAGAGGAGCTAAAATGGAATAGACATTCGTTTTGTGTTGGTTAGAATGTGTTCTGTTAGAAGTAAGGGAACTCAAGCTCAGCTCTGGGAAGTGTTGATAAAGGGACTTGTGTCAACTAATTTGTATTCTTGTGCTTTTCCTTATAACCTTAAAGTATGTATTCAGTAGTCTTTATATTATCTTACCGTCTCAAATGAATCTTTCTGCCCAGCTTTTTGGCCATGTTATCAGAAATCATTTATCTGGACTTCCCACATACCGCAGTCCCTTCCCCATTGACACTCATCTGGAGTTAACAGCTTCCTGTTGCATGGAAGTTTTGTGAGTTTTAAATAGTGGCCAGCAGCGCTGTGAGAAGGGTCCCCTGTGGAGTAGGGTCAGGAGGGGAGGACCATTTGTCCTACACTGATACTCTGGGATATACCATGAGCCATGCAGCCTGTGGTGAGTGCTGCGAGATATGAGAAAAATCATGGTTCCAGAAAGAGAGTACATTTTTCTGGAGAGAACGATTTTGATATTCTACACATTTGCTATTTCTTCTTTTTCCAGTGGATGTTTAAGATGTCTGCCTTTGATCAACCTCTTCCTTACCTAAGATGTGGAATTCACAATTCCCTATCACAGGGTACTGCAATCCATGCATGATAAGCTGGATAGCAACATAAAAGCACCCTAACACCAATTAATATAGTCTTTAATGACACCTTATTTTGCAGGATTAAGGTTATAAGGTAGCAAATGAAAGATTTGTATACTCTCAGAGCTTAGATAATGAGATCAAAGCACACAAAACACCCATGCACTCATTTAAAGGTTTACAGCCAGCATGCTTTCATTTTTAAAAAGGTCTATTTTATTTCTGTTGGAAAAGCAGATTTACAGACAGGAGAAGAGGCAGAAAGAGAAAGATCTTATATCTGCTGGTTCATTCACCAAATGTCTGCAATGGTTGGAGCTGAGCTGACATGAATCCAGGAGCCTGCTCTGGTTTTCCCACATAGGCTCATGGTCCCAAGACTGTGGACCATCCTTCATTGCCTTCCCAGGCCACAAGTGGGAAGCTGGATGGGAAGCAGAGAAGCCCAGACATGAACTGGTCCCCTTGTGGGATTCTGGTGCCTGCAAGGAGAGGACTCAGCCATTGAGGTATTGAGTATACTTTCCTGATATAAATACAGTCTAGCTATCTCACAGGCCACTGTGATGAAGTACTGTGGCTCCCAAGATTCCTGACTATTTGTTTCATCCTCAGTTTCTCTAGTCCACTATTGCCACTACTGTTATTTTGTGATATGGAACCGTCATAAATTTATGGTCTTGCCATTTTGCAGATTAGAATTCTGATCTCCATCTCATTGGGATAAAAATGAAGCATTGGCAGCTGACTCCTTACTGGTGGTTCTGATAAATGATCCTCTGCCTTTTGAGCTTCTAGAAAAATCACATTTCTTTTCTCCTGATCACCTTCCTCATCCTCAAAACCTTCAAGGCTCTGGATGAATCATTTTGCAATTTATATTACTTCAAATGCTTCTGCATTTCTTTCTTATGAGAGACCTTTAACATTACATAGAAACTCACCTAGATGTCCAGGATACCCTATTTTAAGGTCAGATATTACCAAATTTAATTACATCTCCATTTTCATTCCCTTTTATGATCAAATCTAATGTATTTCCTGGATATGGAATTCGGATGTGGACATCCCAAAAGGTCTGTTTACTGTGTTTTGTGTCTTGGCCCATTCCTCTTTCCTACATAGCAGCTACATGCATAAAATCTGCCAGCTAACTTCTGAAAATCAGTATTTACAAACTGAATTCATGACTCATCCTGTCTTCATTAAAATTTTTTCTATTTTGTTTTTTTTTAAAGTTGTTGAATATTTTTTTACACTGCTGTGATTATTCTCTCATTAACCTGTACCTGAGGTTTCGAATCACTGACAATTTTCTGTCTGTTTACGTCTAAATCAGTTGTGAAATCATCTTTATTTACTTCTGTAGGGTTTCTGCAATCTCTGTATTTCTAGCCCAACTCCCAGGTCTAGAATTTTGTTGCTTTTGTTTCAACTGATCTCTGAATTGAGACGCCACTGTTTCCCTGAGCCTTGCCCTCCGCACACTTCAGAGTCTCCTGATTTCCTGTTTTCCAGACAGTTCTGGGCACTCCCTTCTTCTCCCAGTCAGAGTGCTTGGAGTCCCTTCTCGCCCCAGGCTGAAATTTCTCTCTCTCCAGAGATTTGGGAGCAGCCTACTTTCTACTCAGATCCAATTTTCATTAGCATTCATTCAATTTGCATACTCATTTAATTCTCTCTCCAACAGCATCAGGCAGAATTTTTATCTCATTTTGAGGGCTAGAGAAACTAAAGGCTTTGGCCAGTGTTCTCTAGTGCATTAAACAGCAGGTATGAAACATGGGTCTTTCAATGCCAAGGCCAGGGATGTTTCCCCACTTCCTGGATTGCTTTATCTCATGTATTATCTAACACTTGGACCAAGTGGGGCCTTATTTTTACCCAGACACCTACAGTTCTTAATTTTATGCTGTTTTTCAGGATTATTGTTTCTCCTTCGCTCCTTTATCCACAAAGCACTCTCGCTTACAAAGATCAATTTCATTCTTTAGAACCGTTTCCTATGTTGTCATCTCCGGATGTCATTTACTCTGTTTTGGTTTCTTCTCCCTTGATCCTTCTCATAATTTTACTCAGTCAAAAGTTACCGCAGCTTAGACTGTGGCTTTCTGGCCTGCTGACTTAAACCACCATGCTCCTTGTTGGTGTTTCAGGGAGAGGTTATAGTATGAATTCTGAAAGTAAGCTTCCTGGTGTAAATCCTGGTTTTACATCTTGGTTACATGATCTTGAGAAAATTAATATTTCTCTGCCTCATCTTTGTAATGGGGTAGATGAGCAGTACCTATTTTGTGGCCAATGGTCAGACTCAGGTAAATTAATGTTTTCAGTACAGTATTAAAAGCATTCAATAATTTAGCTTATAATTATAGCTATTACCTTCCTATTATTTTCTCATCTAACTGTAACATGTGCCCACATGTTTGTACCATCATTTCACATGAATCATAAAAGTGATTTTTTTGTGAAACTATTCCCAGCTAATTTTAGAAAAGATGCAGAATAGTTGTATAAATAATTAAAGTTCTAAAAATAGAGATACAATTGTATAATTATATCTCTGTCTTGACTCTACTGCTGTGCTACCAGTGTACCTTCACACTGAACATAAGTTTATCAGAAATCTATTATGTTAAGGTAGATATCAAAGCACCCATCATTTTTCTACATATGGTAGAAAAGTAGGAAGCATCAACTCTATGATAGAAAAATTAATGTCCAAAATTTTTCATTCAATTTTTAAAAAGAATTAAGATCTTATGTATGCATAAGATAAGAAACCTTGATTCAGAAATTCATGTAAAAATAATCTTTCTAAATAATTAAAACTATTACTGATGCAAATACTCTTGGTTGATAAACCCAACATCCATTCTTGATGTCCTTTTCTTGGACATGTTTTGTACCCACTCTCACTGCTTTGAGTGAGTAGATGTGCATTAGTGCATGGAGCTGTTTCCATGAAAGCGTTTTTTCCCATTATTAGTAGAATAGCTGTTGATGGTGGTGACTATTTCTTTTTTCCTATATTCTTCATGTGTCAATGATTATGATGTCTGCAATTGACAAAGCAATCTTATAAACATGAGGAAGAATTAAAGCAGCTAAGAAAATCTAGAGAGGTGGAGTTAATATTTCTGAGTTACTGAATCAAAGCTAGCAGCTGTCTCTCTTGAGACTTCTTATTACAGAAGGGAAAAAGCCATGACATGTTTCTTTGGATCTTTCTTTTACTTAATGCTGAGAATGTCTATAAACAACATTGACTCAAAATGAACTTAGAGATATCAGCTGCTAAATTTCAAAATACAACCTGTTCTTGTTGCTTTAAGAGTCTCCAAATCCTTGAAAATAGATGATCTGGTAATTGCTAACTCTTATCAATTTTGATGTTAGAAATATAAAATGTTAGGTTTCTATTTCAAGTGAGATGATAGTAGAAACATTTCAGTTTGAACTTAGAATATGCCTTTCGATGCATGTTTAAGGTTGAGGATTTCATTAAATGGCAGTCTAAAACAAGCAGATTTAATATGAATATATTCTGTCAGTTACAAAAAAGAGAGAAAGAGTTCATTTTAAAATTTTTCTGTGTTCCTTCCATGTCCAAGGGTACATGTAGAGGCAATGTATTGTAGTTGAAGATGTCGTGATTGAAGTCACAGAGGCAGGATTTAAATATTGATATCATTGTTTTCTACCCAGTGAAGTAGGGCAAGTTATCTATTTTCTTTATTATTATTTGTGGAGATTAATCAAGATATGATTGGTTAGCCTAAAATCTTATTTAAAATTTTATGAGGATGGTAATCTTTTTGTTCTCTAATCTCTTAGATAATGTTTTCTCACCTCTTTATCCCCTCTTTTAAACCCTTCCATAGTCTCTATCCGTAGGCCCCTGCTTCCTGTTACACTGAGAACACTCTAACAATCTGTACAGAGCTTTTGTAGACTTTTAGCAAATGCAAAGCTTTGCAGCATCTCTTTCTGCATACTCTTCCATCCCGATGGTTAACAGACATGAGCAATTCATGGTCCTGTTGGAAGCCAGTGTCCCATTTTCATATTTGATGCCATTTCCTTTAACACCTTCCACTTCTTGCCTGTTTTCTCAGATATTCACTCTCTAGTAGATCTTTCTCCAAAACAAATGAACATTCTAGTTTTCTACCACATTCAAATAATTTTAAAAAATAAAAAATTTTCCTGGATGCCTCTTCAAATGGCAGCTTCCTTTCGAATTAGTTGCTGTTTAGGCAAGTATTAGTTATAAACCTTAATTTCAAATGCCCTTTTCTCAGTCTTAACTGCATCCCAATCAGGTATTTATCTCAGTTCACCAAAGCCAATGTGGTAGTCTAGTGCTGGTTGCTGATGACCTGAACATGGCCAAATGCTGTAATCAGCAGCAGGCCTCATTCCAATTATTTAATTTTTTGGCACAATGTCATTTATACCATGTGCTCTTCGTTTGGTAGGCAGAGACGAGTTACATGCTTATTTCTCCTTGTTCTTATACTGCCTTCTTCTTTCTCTTGAGCTAGGATTGTCCAAGGGCTCAAGCTTCCTGTTTTTTTCTTTTCTGCATATCCTTACTTCCTTAGTGCTACAGTATACTTTATAGTGTTAAATTATAATTTATATGCTAGTGGCTTTCTTGCTACTTTACCTCATTCTCACAGAATCTTCAGTCATGTATCCAATTGTTATTTTTACTTAATGCTTATTTTTCAGGATTAGCTATATTGTGTGAGATAGCATTTAATTAAGCACTGAAAGAAGAGACAAATAAGGTCATTATGTAATGATACAGAGATCAATTTAACATGACAAAATGACTGTGGTCACTCTGATTGATGATACTGACATCTTTACTGCCAGGGTAGATGTCTTGTCCTGTGAGGATATTATGTGCTACACTGGGCTGCTAGGAAAGTGTTAGAAGGCACTGGGCTGGGCGTGGCTATGGTCAATACAATTGGGCCATCTGTCTGTAATGATCGTTGAACTAAATTCCACTTCTTTTCTCCTGCAGATACCAGGAGAAAGAAGCCCTGTGATTCTAGATAGTTTGATTTTAATTTGTGGAAGATGCATATTTCAAGGAGAGAGAAGAATTTGCTGTTTAAGTTTTTAAAAGTCAATATCTAAGAAAAGCAAGGTTAGGGGTCTGTGGCAAGAAGAAGCTTGTTTAAAGTTGAGTGAAACTGATGGGAATGTTAAGGCTGACCTGATCAGGAGTGCAAGAACAAAAATAGAGGTGATGCTTGAGTTGGTTGAAGTATATCTGTTTTTCTTAAGTTCTGTTTCTTACTGTTACAAGAGATACTTGGATTGGTTTATATCTTTTACTCATGGCAACTAAAAATCTGCATGAACTATTTGCATGCTTTTTCATTTTAGATGATTTGTGCCTAATCTTGCTTTCTAGAAAAAAACCTTTACAAAATATTGGTATGATCAATATAGGAAAAGCAGTCATTCCTAAGACTAACAATTCAATTGAAAAGATGTTCCAGACCACAGTGCCAGTTTGAGTCCTAAATGCTCTGCTTTGGATCCAGCTTTCTTCTTATGCAACTGGAAAGAGAACCGATGAGGGCTAAAATTTTGGGCCCCTACTACTCCTGTGGAAGACAGGATAGTTTTGTGCTGCTGGCTTAGGTATTTATGGAGTAAACAAGGACGTTTAGAGCATGAAATAGCAGATGGATAAAACTCTGTGTGTGTGTGTGTGTGTGTGTGTGTGTGTGTGTGTGTGTGTGTGTGTGTGTCTGTGGTGTCTCCCTGTCAGTTTGCCTTTGAAAGGATTAACTACATAATTATTGTTTTAACTGAGGGATGAGTATTTAGCACAATGACAAAGATCCTACTTCCTGCTTCCTTGTTGGAGTGCCTGCATTTGAGTCTTGATTCTGCTTCCAAATGGCAATGATTCAAATACCTGTGTGCCAGCCACCTATGTCACCTCAGGCGCAATAAGTCTTGGGCTCCAGATTTCAGCCAAACCACCACATCTGCTAAAGGCATTTGGTGAGCCAAAAGTTGCACGATTTCTTTGTGTCTGTGTCTCCCTGCCTTTCAAATAAACATATTTCTTTTTTTTTAAGTTTTATTTTTATTTAAAGTCAGATATACAGAGAGAAGGAGAGACAGAGAGCAAGATCTTCTGTCCACTTATTCACTCTGCAAGTGGCCACAATGACCAGACCTGCATCTAACGGAAGCCAGGAGCCCAGAGCTTCTTCCAGGTCTCCCACTTGGGCATAGGGCCCCAAGGCTTTGGGCTGTCCTTGACGCTTTCCCAGGCCACAGGAAAGGAACTGGATGGGAAGTAGGGCTAGAACTGGTGCCTGTATGGGGTATCAACACGTGCAAAGTGAGGCCTTTAGCTGCTAGGCTACCATTCCAGGCCAAAAAAAATTTTTTTTCTTTAAAAAAATCAACTTATTTAGTTGATCTTGACCATACCATTTGAAAGACTTCAGACTTTAGCTGTAGGTAGCTACCTAAACTTAGGCAAACTCTTGTACCTAGGCAAGTGTTGCAGTGCTGGGAGAAAAGTAGCCAATATCTGATGAGCAGGGTGTGGACTTCTCAGATTGGGCCATAGAACATGCTGCCATGGACAGGACCCAAGTATAGAAGTAGGGGACCTATGGGAACTCCCTAACTAGGTTGCTGTTTCCATTGCTAAGAATGAGAGCTGGAACTGTGGATGTGCCAGTTTGGGGAAGATCAAGCTGGGTTAGGCCACAACATTTGGTGGCAAGTGCCAGGACTAGGTGAAAGTCATTCAGGCTGGCCACAGTACCCCCTGGTTTATGTGGGATCCGGGCTGTGATAAGGTCTAGTAAGGCAACTGTGGGCATTTCCTTGCTGGGCTGTAGCTCCTGCTGGTAAGAATTAGAGCCAGGGCTGAGGGCAGTCCAGGCTGATCAAGGCAGCAGAACCTGTCAGCACACGTACATGGCATATCTGGGTGCCATTCAGGATGAGCTATGCTGCATGGGTATGCACAAGAGTCAGGTGGGATGCAGGATGGATCAGGTTAGGCTGCAACACATGTAGCACATACTAAAATCGGGGCTGTTGGTAGGCCTGATGGAGTTACTAGGGGTTGCCTTGACCAGGCTGTGGCCTCCACTGATGTGGGTGAAGACCAGGCTGGTGGCAGGCCGGCCTGCACTAGGCTGCAGCGCCCATCAGTTCACACGAGAGATAAGGCTGAGGACAGAACTGACCAGGTAGCTGTATCCACCAGTATGTGCCAGTGCAGGTGATGGACAGATCCTGACTCTGAACTGGCTGGTGCACACTAGAGTCAAGTCTGAGGTCCCCAGGCAAGGTTTCTTTGGGGATTCCCCAAGTGGACCATTGAATTTAAATGCCGAAAGGGCCACAGGAAAAATCACAAGAAATGTGGTCTGGTCTTGGGGTGCATGTATTGGGACTGGGTGTTTTCACTTGCCGATATACTTGTGCATCAGATGACATCTGAGATCTATCAAAACGTTTCAATTTACATCCTTGGAACACTTCCCCGCATCAGTGTCTCTAAGGCATCATCAAGTGACCATTCCTCCCATCTGTGAGTGTTGATGTAGTTTGAGATCAAGAAGTAGCCCCCTCCTTTTCCCTCCCTGTGGACACAGAAGAAAAAGAAAATTGAAACATTTGTTCCACCCACCTTCCTTCATGCCTCCACCCTACCACCCTGATTAGAGACACACTTGGGTGTGCATCCCTCTCAACTATGTAAACAAAATTATAAAATAAAGACTTTGAAAATATAAAAGCAAAAGATATGTTATGCATAGAGTGGTCCCATGCTGGCTCAAGCACTGTGGAGTGCCCTGCGTTGTTCTGCAAATTGCATGGATTTGTTGCAAATCACTGTGATGTCATGAAATGTTTCATCATTTTCCTGTCCTTTTGAGATTCATTGTCCCAAGAGATCTGAAATTACTCATATTAAATTGGACGATTTTGATTATTCTTTGAAATTCATATAGGTGTTATAAGAGCTAAATCCTAAAATAGAGGGGTAATTGTACATTCAGTGATTTAATAGCTGTTTCTGACGTATGTTGAAAATACTGTTAGGTTATTAAGCTAGTTAGGATTCTGATAAAGTTCCATTTCTTCAGCACAGGTTACATGTGCTCTCACAGACCGATCTCTACCTTCTCTGGAAACTGCTTCCTCTGCTATTCTCTCTGTCTTCTCTAGTTCAGATACAGTTCTAGATTGCAATTTACTATCTAATTGCTTGAGGAATTATTGTATATATAAATAAAGTGCTATCTTGTGGACAGTGCCCACTATACCCTTGTTTCTACTTTCTAGATTATACGTTAGGCATTCAGATTTACAGATGCCATTAGGGTCTTTTGAAATGGAGTTCTAATGTGGGGCTAAATAATATAAATTTCAAAACTTTATCAGTGATATTTCTTTTTTGTAATATTTTTAATAGTCTCAACATGTGTTTTGGATGCTTTATAAATATAAGTGAGCAAAATGAAATTGCATACGCATATGATAAAAACTATAGGAATAAGATGATTAACTCACATATACAAGAGACTTTCAGATGACAAAATGCATTTGTGATGGTGTATGGTTGAGTACAACTGCACAGAAAAATCTTTTTCTAGAAGGAACCATTAGCTAAACAGCAAGGCTCATAAGTGAACTAAGTAAAAAACAACAAACACTTTCTTCTGCTCTGTGGGTTTAGATTAGGGCTGGAGAATCACAGGATCAGCTCGTGTCTGCTCCAACTTGCCTGATGTAGCTTTCAACTATCTGGTTGCATCTTTGCGTGTTCCTTTGCACCAGCCTTGGAATGACTTGGACCCCCTGGAGCTGCTCCGTGTAGCTTGGGTTTAGAGAGGATGGAGACAGATCTCCCAGGAAAGTTCCCAGAATAAACATCCAGTCAGTAAACATTTCAAAGGGTCTAAAGAGAGGATTGTGCACTTTGAAGTCATGTAACATTACAGCATCCAGATTCTTTGGGTTGAAGAAGTCATTCAGATTCAAGGAAGAGGGATATCAACTCTGGCTCTCAATGGCAGAAGTATTAAAGTATTTGGAGACATTTTAAAAACCCTATACTTGGACAGTATCCATGTCATAAATGCCCCTTTATGCTACCAGAAAGGATTTGATTTCTATCTAGTTACAGTAGGGAATGATTGGAGAATTTTAAGTAGGACGTTATGACCTAAGAACAAATGCTTTAGAGGGTTTAATTTTTTGTATTCCATATAAATACTTGCAGACTGAATCCCAGTCTTATAAGAGCTTGTAAATAGATGTGAGTGAAAGGAGAGAACACCTGTATTAATCCCCACTTTTCCAAATAGCTTGCTATATAGGTATTTAAAACTTGTATTTCTAACTTGTGAAAGTTAGAAAGGCCATTAGAAGTATTTAGTGACTCTCCCTTATTTATATTATTGGAAAAACATCCAGAGAAGTGAATGATTTTATCACTATTACATAGCCCATTGCTGGATGATTCTAGATAGCTATGAAGTGAGACATTTGAGTAGGGGTGGAACAGAAACAAACTACTGTTGAAGTATTATCCTGTAATGGTATACTAATTCAAGTGGACTTTATTGTTTCCTCAACTGTATAACATTTTCATGGATGTTACTTGGTTTGGTCCTTAATACTCTATAATGTACCAAGAATATTAATATCTCCATTTTGTAGATTAGGCAATAAAGGTTTGAAGGGACGCATAGTTACATAGTGTGGAATACTCTTGATTATAAATGAAGTTCACTTACTTTCCATTCAAGATTTTTTTATTAAATAGGGTGAGGAAGTTGGTTAAAGGGACTGTGTAGTAATGCTAACCATGATGATGTGAAGGAAAGCAATTTTGATTCAAATGCTTCCAAATGTTCATCTAACTGGCATTTTATGTATACCTGTAGAGAAAGTTGGGTATTTTTTTTTTCTTTTCAAACATGCTTCTTGGCATGCTTTAATGTCTTGAGCCAGTATGCAATAAGAAGCTAGAAAAACATTAATCCCCACATTGGAGGAAGTCCACAGTTCTTTACAGAGGGTTACAGCTTGACCTTTTGTTTTGCTTCAGATGTTCTGCATCTGCCTTCCTGGATTTCTAGCATCTGCTCTGTCCTAGATTCTCAGCAGATGTCAGAAGTTAGTGAAGCAAAGACTTTGCAAAGAAAAAATATGACACATCCACCAAGAATGTTTATTGAAAGTGTTGCTTGATCATTGGCTTCTCATCTGTCGACATCTGGCTAACACCCATGTCTTGCAAATGTTCATTCTTTATGTTTTTAAACTACCTGAGCTATTACGTTGATTATCTCAGCCTCCTTAGGTGAAAATCAATACATGGAACATGGTCAATTAGTTTGAAGCAAACAAAAAACTAATTTTTCATAATTAAAACTACAGAGAATCATATGCAGTTTTTCAGATAGTAGAGTACTTCAATCTGGCTTACATTTAAGGACTTAAGGACATCCCATTGAGGAGCAAAGAATAAAAGAAACAACCCTGTTTCACAGTGGTCTTGCTTTCTACCTGGAAAGACAAGATGAACAATCAAGATTCAGTTAAATAAAATCCTACTGAGTTTAAGAGGTAAAGTGTGTGCTTCTGAGTGGGGACACTGTTCTGAGATTAGGAAAATCAATTGTATAAAACTCTTGAAAATAATTTGCATATAAGGAATTTGGACTGGAGCCACAAAGTTGTGCTTATCCAGAGTAATAAGAAAAATGTGAAGCTAAGATGAAGCTTTTGCTAAGCCTTGTTAAGATGAGCAAATTGTTAGCAGAATGTTTCTTTTAGCATTTTTATTTGTTTTTCTTCAAATGCAGACACACAGAAACACACACAAACAAAGATGCTAGGAGAGGGAGAGGAGAGATGGAGATGTTGTCAGTGATCTTGCACCACCGTCTTACTCCCCAGATGCCTGGAGCTGGATTCCTCCAAGTAGCAGGAAGCTGGAATCAATAACAGAGGCAGGACTTCATCCCAAGCACTCTCAAGTCAGATGTAGGTGTTCAAAGTAGCTACTTAATCACCATTGCACCTTGATCAAAGAGCTTTTACAGGGAAGTGGATAAAGCTAAAATTTTAATGGTAGTAGCTGGGGACTCAGCAGGTTAAGCTAGCATCCCATATGAATCCTTGTTCAACTCCTGGTTGTTCCATGTCGAATCCTCTCCCTGCTGTGAGAAGGCAGTGGAAGATGGCCCAAGTATTTGGGCCCTTGACACCCACAGGGGGGGACCAAGTTGGAAGACTTGGCTCCTTGCTTTGGTCTGGCCTTCGCCATTGTGGCCATTTGGGAAGTAAACCAACAAGTACAACATCTCTGTCTTTTTGTTACACTGCCTTGCAAATAAATAAAATCAATCTTTAAAATGCAAGTGTTTAACAGTGGAAGATGGAATGAAATAGGAAAGAACTAATTAATTCTTATTCATTATTAAGTTGAAATTTTCTATCAGGAAAAGAGTTTTGATTGTGAACTCAACCCATCTTTTAACAAAGCATAGTAGAAGACACTTTAGAGCTCTACCCATCAACAGATTCAGTTTATTTCTCTACCTTTTGAATGTTTTTGCCCAAGTGGCCTGCTTAGATACATAGCCTAATAAGTGATTTGATAAAAGCTGGGAGTTTAAATTGTCCTGAAAATTGACTGATGTTCTCTTTTGCTGTTGGGGCACTTTAGGTCAGTGGATGAACAGGAGTTAAACTGGTGTAATAGAATCTGAGAGACGTTTCGCTTGACTCCAGCATTTAGCTCACTACCCACACATACAAATAAGGTGATGCAGAAATCTAAACTCCAGATAAGCTGGCAGCTGACAGCAGAGATAAGCCAAAATGCTAGAGATATACATAACAAACTAATTGACCCAGAGCGTTGTGAATCACTAAACTTGTTTAATTTCATAAAATTTGGTATGTGTTACATGGCAAAAATTAAATGACATGAAAAATCACAGAAATGATAAGCATTACAATTTTGCTAATTTGCTGGTAACATGAATAGAGTATCAGTGGGATTTTTGACCAGATCTCCTCAATTGCTTAGTATGAGTTTTCTGTTTCAGTGTGGCACACACCTTGCCAGGTTTTTGTTATGTTTCATTAGTATCTCCTGCTGAAGTATGAACTCTGAGGGATAGAGACCATTTGTACCACGATTCCTGTTGTGTCTCGGTTGTCTTTCACTGTGCCTCATGTAAAGCAAGCGTTCATTCATGTTTGCTAGATGGAATAACTTAGATGAGTGTCAGTACATAATATGATAGCAAAGGTCATGCTTGCATGGCTCTCAAGATATACAAGATGAATCATCTGGTGAATTGATTAAATGACATTTGACATACCAGCACCCTGTATGAGAGCCTCAATGTTTGAGGCTTGGAGCTGCTTTAGGTTCCAGCTTCCTAATAATAAATACCTTGAGATTTAGCAAAATATGGCTCAAGTAATCAAGGCACTACCACTTATGTGGGGATGAGGATTGCGTTGCAGTCTCTTGGCTTCTGCCAGATCTAGTTGTGGCTGTTGAAGGCATTTGGAGTACTAAACCAGCATACAGATTCAGTCTCTCTCTCTCTCACCTCACACACACAAATAAAAAAGCATTTGGAATATTTCTATATTGACTTAGAGTCTTATCTGTGTTACGTAAGTGACATCGTCTGAGATTTTTCTTTATAAACTAAATTTATTTTCCAGAGATTGATTGATCAACTTCAAAGAAAGAGTGACAGAGAAGGAGATAAAGAGGGTGGAAAGAAAGGAGGGACAAAGGGAGAGAGAGAGTAAAAAGAGATTGCCCATGGGCTAATTTATGTCCCAAATAGCCACCATGGCCATGGCTGGTAGAAATCCATTTGATTTCTTAATGTGGTAGGGCACAATACTTGGGTTGTCTTCATCAGCTTTTGCAGGCATAATAATGAGCTGGATTGAAAGAGCAGCAGCTGAGCCAGTGCGATGGCTCAGTGGCTGAATCCTTGCTTTGCAAGCATTGAGATCCTTCTTGGACTGATTCCTGTCCTGCCCTGGCTGCTCCACTTCCCATCCAGCTTCTTGATTGTGACCTGGGAAAGCAGTGGAAGATAACCAAAAGCCTTGGGATTCTGCACCCATTGAGGGAGACCCAAAAGAAGCACCTGGCTTTGGATTGGCTCAGCTCTGGCTGAATGAATCAGCATGCACATCTCTCTCTCTGTCTTTCCTTCTGTCTAAAAAATATGCCTTTCCAATAAAAATAAATAAATCTTTTTTAAAAAGTACAGCAGCTGGAACTCCAGCTGGCCCTTTGAGAAGCCTGGGCACCAGGTAGAAGCTTAACCATGAGTACAATGCTGGCCCCAGAATCCCTCAGTCCCAAACAGCAAAATCAAAGCCGCAGGAAATTCCTAAGAATTTACCAAAATGAAGTGAGATCATTATATAAAAGAATTATCCGTACCTCCGTGTTTGCATAAGATCAACTGGCAATAGTTAAGATGGAATTAACACAGATATCCATCAACTGGTTAACGCAAAAGGAGTATATACACCCTGTGAAAAACTACTCAGTCATAAAATGAATGAACTCTTGTATTTTGTAACAAAATGGATGCAACTGAAAACCATTATACGTAGTCAGTGAAGCAATGGAGGCAAGATCCCTCTTTCCCTATATCTCCTACTAAGAAAAAAAATATAATGATGTGAACAAGCTTCATGTATTTCATACATACATATTTAAGGCATAGGGGTATTTCCACTATAACCTTCCTCCCACCAACACTGCCACCTTCTCTCTCCTCCTTCCTTTATCATAAGTGTCACCCTCTACAAAGTAAACAATTCAAGGAATAGTGAAAAAACAAACAAAACCAATCTGTTCCTAGCAGTGAAAACAATGGCTATAAGAAACAAAACAGTCAAATATCTCAAAATGTCAATATCATTCATACACATTACATTTTGGTACTCTGTGTATTAGTTATACCATACTTCAGGAAAAAGTACTACCATGACTGAGGCTAGGACAGGTTGAAGTCAGGAACTAGATATCAATGGAAGTACACAAGGCACTTTTCAGGAGTGTAAGCATCAGTATGATCACCCAGGGTATGTATTAGAAGGAAATTGAAAGTGGAAGCAGAAATTTTATTTAAGACAGCACATTGCAGTGGTGGTTGTAGGTAGACCTAGTAGGATCTTAACCACTTCCCCTCTATCCCCAGCAACAGAAAAGAGCATGCATTTTTTCCTATAACAAGCTATTTGACAACCGCTTGTTGTATATCCAGCTATAGACTCAACTCCTCAACCAAGATAAACGTGGAACTCTGCTCTGATCAAGTCATCTTGTGCTTTCTTGGGTAACTGTTCCTCTGGTTTAACCCAACCTTGCATTTCTGGTTTGCCATAATATCATGGCTAAAAACTCAAATCACATTTTATGCAATGTGATTAATTTCAACAGATAATACTGTTATTCAACTGTTTCCTGAATTTTTTCCTTTGATCCATATCAGACTTTTTACTATATTGAAAATACTGTGTCAATGGCAATATAGTGAGCTTAATTTTCTTGTCAATTATAATTAACATCTTTATAAACAATTTTTTTATTCCTCTCAACAGCAATAATACCAAAATGAAACCTACCTGATTTTATTTTACTGCAATCTAATTCCTACTACTTTGCTTTTTTTCTGCGATGGATTCATTTTTGGCTCTCAATTATGTATCCTCCCTAAGGAAAAATCTGAAAGTAGACATAAATCTATATTTGTACTTGAAAAACGTGCAGAGAATCTACGATGAGAGCTAGATAGGGCCTGAAGTCATTGCAATAGCTTATTCATCTCATATCACCTCACTCCTTAACCTTAAAGAGATTGTACGTTATGCGACTATACCCACATTTGTTTTCTTACATGAACGAAAAATATTTTGTCTGTCAAGATAATGAACACAGACTTGGAAAACACATTTCCTCAATTTTGTAGCCCTTAATGTAATTTGTTCTCAGTGATTCCAGGTCTCTTGTTACATCAGAATGATTTTGATTGTGTCCTGGATGTAATTGCTCTGCTTGGCTTCTACCGGATGAAGCTGAACTTCAGCAGTTTTCCAAAAACAATTCTACATCATCATCCTTTGTGCTCGGAGCCAAAGCATTCCCTAAAGGCAACATGGATGCCTCCCTCTCATTTGCATGCAGAGTTTCTGTAAAAAGGCAACAGAATAAGATCCTAAACAAATGCTGCATCATTTTTTTTTCCTTCTTAATAGCTACAGTACATTTGATTTACAGCTACTTCAGCAAACCGTTGTTCTCATTATTGTTGTAAGTTGTGGCAGTTAGATTCCTTTGCTTTTTACATGCCCTGCTTTATTGCAAAGTGAAGCGATATTATTGACAAAATCAGGATAGTGTTAAATTTTTTAGCCTATAATTATTCAAAACTAGATATAGAAGATATCAAGGTACCCAAACTGTATTACAAAAGATCTTATGAATCAACTCAAACAAGAGTTAGACAAGTATTAGTGTAACAAATTTAAAGACAAGTACATAATGGCTGAACTGTTTCATGCGCTAACAAAAAGAATAAAAAAATACTGCTTAAAATCTAAATATTCACTAAGTATTCACTAGCCTACAAAACATTGAGCTAAGAGAGACATCTGTATTCAGAGAACTGGCTGTATTAATTAGATGGCATGCATGTTTATATTCCATTACCTGAAAGGGTCAAAAGAAAGCCACTAGCATGCAAAGAGATGAATTAACTCTCATATCAATGATCTATGGGTAAATCTGAGGAAAATTCAATTGCCCGCTTTTAATGATCTTACCTTGCCCATTCAATTTACAAGGATAATCACAAATCATTGAAAAGATGGATGGGTATAGGTAATGAAGTCTTCCATCAGACAGAACATCCATTCCAACCAGTGCTTGTGTATCTAAAATGAAAATATTTATAAAATTTTCCCCGGTAAAGATTCCAACTTTGGTATCTAAACCTTATTAATTTAATTTGAAAGCATTTTGTCAAATACTTAATATGCTATTTCATCTCATAATGAATGCTAAGTGGGGCGCTGGATACAATGTGTGGCTTTAAATTGTGGAATAGAATTTTCAAGTTTTTATTTGTTTGAAAGGGAAACAGAGGGAATGAGGGGAGAATGTGGGGGAAACATTGGATTCCCATTCACTGAGTCATCCTGCAAATGTCCGTTACAGAGATTGCTGGGATGGGCTCCAAGGAAGAACTGAGAACTCCATCCTGGTATCCCATAAAGATGGAAGGGACCCAATGCCTTTATCTGTGCATTAGCAGGGAACTGGATCAGAATCAAAGACTGGACTCAGTCCCAGGCATTCTGATATTGGATGTATGTGTCGTAAATAGTGGCTTAAGTTTCTACAGCATTATACTTGCCCCTAAAATAGCACTCTTTTGTAGGACTATCTGGTTGTAATGATGTAATACCTTGGGACAATGGGCTTGGCATTTGACTTGTCATATGAAAATTGGCATAGTATTCATGCATGGTGAGAACACCAGCAGCCAGTAAAACATTGGTAGTGCAGGGACTCAGTAAGAGGCCAGAAGAATTTAGAAGAAATTTACCAGGAACATTTGATTGACAGAATTATTTAGAGTAGAATGTCTATTTGAGCCAACGTTTAGCTGTATCTTGCATTGTATTGCAGTGAAATTGCCTCTTTCTCCACTTCAGTGCTTTAGCCTCAGATTTGATTTGAACGTTATATACACTTAAAAAATGTGTCATCATGAAGAAGATGGAAAGATGAAGGAAAACGATCTGGACATCACCATTGTGTTTTAACTCATGAAAGGTAGGAAGGAGGAGCTGGGCTACAAAGGTTTGTTTTTAAAAGTTATCTTTAATCTTGAAATACAATTCTTAAACATTCAGAAATGCGACTACAATACAAGGAAGGTTATTTCCTGGAGAAATCTTACAGTAAAATGTCATGATTCCACACCACTGCTGATTATGTAGTGTGTATTGTTTTTATAAGAATATTTTTCCTTATTACATACAAATTCCCGTACAAACTCAGAATATGTTTAGCATTGGCACACTGTCTTCATTTTGTCCTTCAACTTCATCCTAGTTTTGCTAGTTTTCCAAGCAGTGGCCTATATAGCGAAAGGATCCAGGTCAATATCGTATTTTATGTTTAACTCCCACGTCTGTTTCTGTTTCTTGAATCTGAGCGTTTCTTCCTCTGTTCTTGACTTTCTTATTGTTAAAAATTGTAAAGAGTAGAGACTACAATTTTGTGGAATGTCCTCGTTTTGGGTTTTGTGGTAGTTCTGGCATGGGCTGCAGATGAAGAAAGGAATTCTAATGGGGGAGTCACTTGTCCCATTGAGGAGGTGTTTGGGGGCCCGGGGAATAGTTTCTACCTGGCTTGTGATACAGTAAACAGGCAGTGAAATATGGGATGAGGTGGAAAGTTTCTATATGCTATTCCTAGATAATAGATAATTTGTTATTAATCAAATCTTTTCCTGAAATGTCTGTAGATGATTCTAGCCAGGAAAATTATATGCATAGTCCAGCATTCTATGAAGCTGACATGCTATAGATGGCATTAATGCTTAGATGCCTGAATTCCTAGAGACACGCAAGGGTTCCACCTCAGATGAAAATGTCACCTATTTCTTTATTAAAAAAAAAGAGAGAGACCTGATTTGATGATGTCTTGAGTTTTCTTCCTTTGCTCGGAGTTGCAGATGCTCTCTTGCAATGAGGATGTTGAGACCCCAGTAGTCAGGTGCCTGCTCTCCTTCTTCTGGAGCAGAACCTTGCCTCTGGAACAGGTTAGATGAAGGGTAGTGTAGCCACCTCACTTTAATTTGCCTGAGACACTAATTTGAATATGAAATTCCCAGATATTAGGGAACTTCTCAGTTAGTGCTGGATAAAATAACACAGGACACAGCAAGGGGATTTTCCACACAGTTTTTCTACTGTGAACTAGATTGGAACACATTATCAAAAGCTCTCAAAATGTGGCTCTGAATGGAAACACTGCAAAATGCCTGATTATGTGGAGCAATGGATATTTAAACATCAAAGTTGTCATATTTGGTTTTGTAAAAATTAAACACCTAAGCATGAGAAAAATATGACAAAGTTAATAGGCAAATATTAGACTTGAGCAAAGTGTATTTTTAATTAGGTGCCAAAGGGTTATTTGCTTAGCTCTGGAAATATTCAGCATGCAGCTTCTAGACCTGTCTTACTTATTTTGTAGTAAGTACATGAGTTCCCTATTCTGAAAAATGGTGTGAATAGAACATTTGGAGTCTGTAACTAGATGTTGGAGTCTGGGGTATGAGTAAGAGCTTTCCTGAAGAAGTGATAATTGAATTGACCAGAAGAAGGTGTCTGGTAACATTTTCTCAAGTGAAGTGAAATGAAGAAGGGGAAAAAATCCCTGTTGATAAAAGGTTTTGGCAGAGGCCTGAGGAATCACACATGATAAAGATTTAAATTTTGAGGTTTGGCCAGTGGGAATCCACCAGATGTCTTTCAGTACAGGGAAGACATAATTACATTTACGACCATATATCACACACAATAATAGTAGTTATTATTATAATAGTTGTCCTTTCTCCAATGCTAATTACCTGCAAGAAGCTAGGCTAAGCACTTAATTGATTCCTCCTTGTATAGTTTAAGAAACTGAGGCATGAAAGATAGCACTGAGGTGTTTCAGTGAGCAGATTCCCCAATAACAGTCAGCCAGCAGCGATCCGAGCTCTAGCAGTGGCTGGAGCTCCATCAGCTGTCGTGGGAAGGACAGTTAACACGGAGGTCAGCAAGTGAACCAGGCAAAGAACCAAGCTCTAGCAGTGGCCGGAGCTCCATCAGCAGCCATGGGAAGGACAGTTAACACGGAGGTCAGCAAGTGAACCAGGCAAAGAACTGCTTGTCCTGCTGATTTGTTTCATTAAACCGTGAGTAGGGACAGAGGAGCAAACCCCAAATAGATGATGCAGGAACATGGTGGATTTCATAGCCCAGACCCCCACCAAAGCCACATCAGGCTCCATTTTTGGAGGGAGGCAAAGGCTTTGGAACAGGACTGGGCATGCATTAAACTGGGAGCCAATTCATTTCTGGCCCAATGCATTGCACCAACGTGGCATCCTATAGGTTTCACCAGAAATAGGTCCAGGTAGCCTCTGTATGTAATGGCCAGGAGATCCAGAACTCTACCAGTGGCACATAAGGTGCTATTTTATACAGTGTGGCAAAAATGTGAGTCTGGAGGGACAAGTTACAACCTATTCATATTAACCCTGAATGTAAATAGTTTAAACTCATCAATCAAAAATCATAGATTAGTAGACTGAGTCGTAAAACAAAATCCATCTATCTGTTGCCAACAGGAGACACATCTCACCAATAAAGTTCAGTAGAAAATATATGTCAGATTTTGATGTTTATGTTTTTATTTTCATTTCTTCAAAACAGTTTTTTCTCATATTAATTTCATCACTGACTTATAAGTCATATAGTATCATCATTTTCTTCAAGAAGGTTCTAAATTTTCTTCTACATTTCTTCAGTGACACATTGGTCATTCAGTAGCATGTTATTTAAATTCATGGCATTGTAAATTTCTATTTTTCTTTCTGTTGTTGATTTTTGTTTTGTGGTTTTTCATTTAAGGGGATATACATTGAATGTAATAGAGACTGTGAGGATACAATGTGCTATGCTTTTCTACTTACAAATCAACAGTGGACTCTCAATGAAACTGTTAAATACATCTTGCTAATAGAATGTTGGAATGCCTGCCACTGTGATGCCCACAATGATAGACTTATGACTGTTTATGAAGAAATAGATTATTGTAATAATATAGGGGAAATCAGTTTTGGGGGAGAGAATTTGGGGAGGTAGATAAGGGAAATTCCAGAGCCTATGGGAGTGTATCAGACAATAATAATGATAATAATAATTTTAGAATGGAAACAAAAGGAAGGCTTAAGCAAGTTATGAGGTTGAATAAGATTCACTCTGGTTTCAGAAGCTATGGGCCCAACCATTGTGCCCTGGTGCAACATAAATCTGTGTACAAGATGCACTTATTTTTTAAAAAGATTTTTTTTCATTTTTATTGGAAAAGCACATTTGCAGAAAGGAGAAACAGAAAAATCTTCCTTCTGCTGGTTCACTCCGCAAGCAGCTGCAAAGGCTGGAGCTGAGTCCATCCAAAGCAGGAGCCCGCAGCCTCTTCCAGGTCTCCCACGCAGGTGCAAGGTCCTAAGGCTTTGGGCCGTCCTCGATTGCTTTCCCAGGCCACAAGCAGGGAGCTGATGGAAAGTGGGGCTACAGCGATTAGAACCGGCACCCATTTAGAATCCTGACGTGTTCAAGGTGAGGCCTTTAGCCTTTAGGGTATTGCATCGGGCACCAAGATGCACTTTAAAAATTTATCTATTTGAAAGTCACCTAGAGAGAAACAAAGATGTCGTCAACTCTCCCGTTGAAACCCAGATGGCTGTAACAGTCAGTGCTAGTTTGGACCAAAGCTCAGGAGCTTCTGCCTGATCTCTCACGTGGGTGGCAGGGACTCAAGCACTTGGATCATCTGCTGCTGCTTTTCCCCAGCCATTAAGAGGGAGCGGGATTGGAAGTGGAGCAGCTTGTACAGGAATCTATTCGTTCGTGATGGCAGCATTGCATATAGTATCTTTACCAGATATGCCACAACTCTTGTCTCACCAGATGATTTTAGGACAGTATCATTTTGACATGGTTTTACTTAATGCTTCTTACGACCTAATAAGTGTAAGAATCATTAAAATCTTCTTTTAGTAGTTGAAGAGATTGAAAATCAGATGTATTTAACAGTTTTGCTGGAGTTCATATGACTTGAATTTTGCCTTTAAGACTTTTAGAACAGAGTTCTCTTTGCAACTCATGCCTGATAATGTCAAAATTTGTACTGAATAAAGTTAGATAAGAAAAGAAGAATTTATACAAAATTTATTCTGATAGAAGTCAGGACTACTATAATGGGGAATGGGAAAGGATTAAATTCAAGTTCACTGAGATAAAAGGAGAGATTTTAATGACTGAATCAGAGAAAGAATAACAAAGAACATTAAGGGATTTGGTTAGTATCAATAAGATATCTGGGTTTGTTACTGACCCTAATAGATGTCTCCTTTTCTTTCTAGATCCTTCTTAGTTCACTCTATCCAGCAAAAATTTTAAAATGCTATAACAATAATAACTTCATTGCTTTCAAAATATTACATCTGTAGTTGCTTGTTAGCAATTATTCCTTAGTGTGGAAGTGTATGTCTTGGAAGAAATTATATCCTGCTATCATTTTAGTACTTACAACAGTGCTTCACTCTTTGTAACTGAACCAGAAATGGTTTTTGTTGATACTGGTTTTTTTTTTTTTTTTTGGTCAGGGATAGATGAGCTGATGATTGAGAGAAAAAGCAGAGGAGGAAATTGTTAAGAATATGATTGTCAAGCGTATAGTTAGAACATTAAGGATTTTAGACCAAAATTAATTTTTCCCATGGACCTGTTGTGAAGACCTCGGTGTTGGGATCATTCATTTTACTCATGGCATGTGAGTCACTGACGTTGTGGGGAGGGAATTTGTGGCTGGGAGAAATCAGGCATTTATTTGAAAAGTGCAGAGAAAAAGACTAGGAAAGCTATCACTTGGTTCCCAGGCTCCTTGAGCACTTGACTGTACGAAATCTTACAAATTGAAGTTGGCATTAAGAGGTGTGTTTTCTCCACGTGTGTGTGTCCCTGGCAGTGGGCAGGGCCCTTGTCCCTCATTTGTGATCAGTGATATCATGTTCTTTGGAAATTGTGATGTTGCCAAAATGGACTTGACTTGCAGGTGATAGTTATGTTTTGCTTGGAGTCTGGGGTTCCTGAACGGAATCCTCAAGACATGACTAAACATCAAAATGAATGACCTGATGAGTCATGACCTGGGATTGTACGGGGCTGGCTGTACTTTCACATATTGTGTCAGCATGGTAAGGCACTGATTTGCAATCATGAAATCAGGCCAGGAAATGTTAAGCTCTGGGAGGAAGACTCTGAGATCGCAGGAGACTAGGGCCTCATAACATCTAGTTTCTGCAACAGAATCATTATAGAGTGCACAGTTTCAAAGCAATGCTCTCAGTATATTCTCTGTTACCAATAACTAAATAAAAATGTGACATAGGTAGAAATTATGTATTTTCTGTCAGGATATAAGTTCAAGAAAGGAAGGATCTGTTCTCCCTTCTTCAGTCTCAAGATTGGCGATCTACAAATGTAGATAATGTTCCTTAAATTATACCTATGAATTATTATAAGTAACATAGCTATCAATATAATGAATACGTTTACCCATACATTAATCTTACTTTTAGGGAAGCCTTAGTTCTTCGTGAAAATATTTTCCAATAAGAAGGCTCTGTATGTTAGGAAATTTGTGTTGGTATCATTCTATAATGAGAGTCTTGAAAAGCCTCATCATAAAAAGCTGAAATAAGGTCATTGTGTTCTTATTGTATATCTTATTGGTTATAAGCTAATACAGTAACATTAGTGATAGCCAAAATCATAGAAATTCAGGTTTCTGAATCATAACAATAAATATCTAAACACTCTATAGAATGTTTAAAGCTGAGTGCTGATGTCAAAAGGAATAAGGTTTAGTTTCATTAAAAAGCCCAGTTTTCCAAATGTTCCACTGAATCTGTGGAGTCTTTAAAAACATCTTCTAACATTTCTGTTGCACCATAGGCATATCAATTGGTACTGTGGTTCAAGCGTCTCAGAACTTCACTGTTTCTATTCTCATCCTGTCCCATACTCACAACACTCATCAATTCATAGAATTAGCTGAGCACATCAACACCTCTTCATAGCCATAGAACTGTCTCAAAATTTAGGTATGACATGAAGTTTCAGAGAACAAACATAGCTAATTAAGGAAACTATGACAAGAATTGCCTCACAACAATTGACATGCAGCATTTTAATGGTTGTCAGGTGTCAGATATGCGAAAGAGTTTTAAAAATAATGATAGTAGAGGTATTTCTGATTAGTTCAAAAATGTTTCTTTAAAATAAAAATACTTTATTTCTTTTTCCTTTAATCCTCACATTAAACAAACTCAGTATGGCTCGTTACTATGAGTTATTAAGTAATTATAGCTAAGAATCATAAGAGAAAGTTTGTGAATTTTATTTTCAATCATGTCAAGGAGTCCTAGATGCAAATGTGGACAACAGAAACTAATGAATGTCAGATTAATATTATGAGGCTGTTCAACATATCAGGAGATGTGTGTTTGATGCTGTCAATTAAATACATGTCTGACTCTGGCTTTAGAATCATGGATACTCATTATGTCATGCAACAATCTTCCTTGTAACAAGTGGTTCCAGAGGTGATGGGCTCAGGAACATACCTCTGTCTAGACTACAGCTAAGCTTCTCAGTATTGTCCTTGGCCTTTTGTGCATGCCATTGTGGGCTCTGTGCCACAAGAACTCAAAGCAAAAATGATTGCATCATCTTAATTATGTTGAACTGGGAGAACAAAATTTTATCTGATGTAAGTCTTCAGGATGTTTGCTCTTTGTTTATTCAGCAGATTCAGAAGATAATCAGTATGGAAAGCATGTTCCTTAGAGATCAAGAGGAGGGCCATGACTGGCTTTGATTAAACATTGTCCTTTACTAGTAGGGACCGTTCCCCTTGATCATATTTATAAAGTAAATTGAGTCATATTACAAAGAAAGGAGAGATGTTGGAGAGGGCAAATAGGTGTTGGGAGTATCAAATAAGATTACGTTGGTGGAGGTGATCGTTAAAATGTACATCTGCTAAACCATTTTGCGTCATATTATTGATCACTTGAAATAACTGATAAATAGAATTATTAGTGTTTGTTAGGCAGATAAATGTAAATTACTAAGTTACATATAACTGTTGTGTTCAGATCGTATAAAAAATTTTAAAAAATTTCCAAGTGATCTTAATGAGAATCCATTCTTGAGGAATCTTAAGTTATATAATTGTGGCAGATAAAGAGAATAATTAAAGATATAGATGGGATAAATTCTAGCAGTCTTTGAAGTTAACCATATATTTTTCATTGTTTACTTCTGATATCCCAAATAAAGTCATACATGCATAAACAAAAAGAAAACAGATAAGTGTTTAAAAGATGAACATAAACTCTGATACAGCACCAGGCAGATGCAAAGATAAGACAACAAATGGATGAAGACCAAAGTGTTCTGGCTTCTTATGCAAAGCCAAAAAAATAGAATTTATACAGAAATGTTGTTTTCTTACATAAATGCTTCCCACCACCTCTTCTTGAAAAGAGATGAGAAAGTGTTCTCTGGGAGTATGGGCTAGTACAAAAGAAAAACCAAGGGTTGCTAACAAGTCTGGATATCTATCCAACTTACGGTACAGTCTTCCTGTGTACCAAGTCCTCTCCAAGACACATGGAGTTCTGCACACTTCCTTTTTTATTTTCTCACTATTCAGCATCATCCTTAGTTCTGATTGGGAGCCAATGATCACCAGACATTTGGAGAAAGATTGTTATGAGAAAGAAGTAAAAGAAAACAAATGAATAAGCCCTCACTTGAAAAATGAAAAGAAGGGCCCAGTGCAGTGACCTAGTGGCTAAAGTCCTCGCCTTGAATATGCCGGGATCTCATATGGTCGCTGGTTCTAATCCCGGTGACCCCGCTTCCTATCAAGCTCCCTGCTTGTGGCCTGGGAAAGCAGCTGAGAACAGCCCAAAGCCTTGGGACCCTGCATCCGCATGGAAGACCCGGAAGAGGTTCCTGGCTCCTGGCTTTGGATCGGTGCAGTACCAACTGTTCCGCTCACTTGGGTAGTGAATCATCATATGAAAGATTTTTTTCTCTGTTTCTCATTCTCTCTGTATATCTGACTTTGCAATAAAAGTAAAATAAATCCTTTAAAAAAAAAGAAAAATGAAAAGAAAAAGAATGAACTCAGAGTTCAAGGAAATATAATACGTTTTCTGAAAAGTAATTGTAGCATGATTAAAGATAATACTGAGAGAGTACAAAACAGTTGAGAATAGAAAAGATAGCAGAAGATCTCTTAACATCTCCAATATCTAAATGATAGAAATTTCAAAAAAATATAGATGATTGGTGTCAACTAAAGAATGAAGAATGGGGAATATCCAAAATAGATACAAGAAAATTTTACTTGTGTTAAAGCCAGCCAGCCATTTTTCCAGGTCAAAAAGTTTTCAGCACATGTAGAGCATAAGACATGGAAAGTAGTCCATGCATATTTACATCATAAAAATGTAGAACACCAGGAATTAGCAGAATATCACTTCCACTAGCATTATCATAAGGACAAATAACATTTAAAGAACCTCAAAATGCTGGTACTATATTTCAAAACTCATGACTATGAAATCTGAATAGAATACAGAATGGAAAATCAGATAATAATCAGGTTATTGCTGCTTCAGCTTTCTTCTCTTCTTTCATATTATTCACTTTCCTTCTATTTTCTATTAATTTTAATGATAATAATAATACCAACAATATTTTGGAAGTTACTTTATATGCACCCCAGTCTTAAATTTCTCCCTTTTTTCGTAAAATCATGTCTACACCTTAGATTGCAGGAGTTAGAGGCAAGTCTGAGGAAAGAACAGAGAGAAGAATGGTTGCTAAGTATTGAAAGTAACAATATCAGGTCATTTCTTATACACTCCTAAAGAAAATGTGTCCTGCTAGCTTCTAAAATACATATATCTGAATTAAACTAGATATAACAAATAGAGAAGAATTATTGGGCATTCATTTAGGATAATTTTATCACTTTTCAAAATTCTTCTGTATATATACAGTAGTGTTTTTCAAGACAATGTCATAGAAACTTAGTAAAATGGCTTAAATAACAATGCTGCTATTATCAAGTGGTCTAGAGGCAAATAGTTCCTGATTTGGTTTGTTCAGAAGCTGAGTGATGCTGTTTGGTTTCTTTCTTCCTTCCTTCCTTCCTTCCTCCCTCCCTTCCTTCCTTCCTTCCTTCCTTCCTTCCTTCCTCCCTCCCTCCCTCCCTCCCTCCCTTCCTTCCTTCCTTCCTTCCTTTTTTCTTTCTTTCTTTCTTTCTTTCTTTCTTTCTTTCTTTCTTTCTTTCTTTCTTTCTTTCTTTCTTTCTTTCTTTCTTTCTTTCTTTCTTTCTTTCTTTCTTTCTTCCTCCCTCCCTCCCTCCCTCCCTCCCTCCCTCCCTCCCTCCCTCTCTCTCTCTCTCTCTCTCTCTCTCTCTTTCTTTCTTTCTTTCTTTCTTTCTTTCTTTCTTTCTTTCTTTCTTTCTTTCTTTCTTTCTTTCTTTCTTTCTTTCTCTTTCTTTCTTTCTTTCTTTCTTTCTTTCTTTCTTTCTTTTCCTGCTTTTTTTCCCCATCATGCGTAAAGTTGGTTTGGAGTCACAAGCTTTCCCATTGGTATACTAACCAGGAAGTTTTTCAGCAGGTGATGCAGGGAAAGTGCAACTTCATTTGTTGCATCACAAACGACAGGCAACTTGTTCCAAGGCACGATGAAAGTGTGTACTCTCCTCAGCTGTAAAGTACTGTTTTCCCAAGTGTGGCATACAAGGGTTGTGCTTTATGTTTCAGCTTCTCCATGCCTCTGTCCTTTAGGTTCTGTTTGACAGAGGAGAACTGTACGCATTTTACATGAAGAGCCGATGTGCTGTCTTCTCTCAACCGTTAAATCATGTACCATGAAGTGTTAATTCATTATAATTTTAACCAACCAGAGCAGTGTTTATAGAAGAGCATACTGCATTTCCATTTGTTATAATTGCAATTTCCAAAAACAAAAAGAACACCAAAAAATGATCTATGCAGTAAGTTAGGTACTTCCTATACTTTCATGTTATCTTATGTTGATGTGTGACATCATTGTGGAGATAAAGAACAGATGCCATAGTCAATTGAGAAATGTTATATTATGTTTTCTAATGAGAAAGATAAACTTTGCATTTGCCCCCCCCCATCAAAGACCAAACTATTAAGACCAAAATAAAAAGCTGTGAGGCCAAAATAAAACCTCTTTAATTTGTTAAGGAAACTTGTATTTTTTTTTCATTACTAGTGATTCTTTTTTACTATCATCAACAGATCAAAATGTTCCCTAGTTTCAATGGTCTAATAAATTGCTAGAAGCACATTGTTATTATTCAATTAAATGCTACACAAATCCCTTACATTCAAGGCTTCTAATTTAAGCTGTCTTGAAATGTTGTTAATTTCATTCATCTCAATAAGATTTTAAATTCTCCTTCTATTATTATATTGCCTCTTTGGAATCCTTTACAGTTTCTTTATAAAATTTTATTTGAGAAGCAGAGAGACAGGGAGAAAACTGCCGAATGCTGGTTCATCTCCACACCCACACCACGTGACATGCCTGTTAGTGCTTAAGTTGACTCTAAGGTTAGCAAAAGCCCATTTATTGAGCCATTACTGCTACTCCCCAGTCTGCACTGGCGGCAAGATGGGGTGCCCTACTGTAGCTGAGAATTGAGTCAGACACTTCAACAGGGAATGTACATGTCACAACTGTGAGGCTAAGTTTCCACTCTCAATGACTACGCTTTCGTTAACATGGAGATCATTACTGGAAAACTCATGAACATAACTTAGCCCTGGAATCTTTCATTTGAGATCTTGGTTGGAGGTTTGAACAGAGGACCACAGCTAATCCTATGATCTTGACTGAAGACCGGCCTCCTCTAGCGGGGACGGTTGCCCTCTTCGGCCACCCTGCTTCGAGAGGGACACACATGGAGCAGTGAAGGAGGAAGGGAACACCTGTCTAGCCAGGCAGATCAGCGAAATCAACCCTGGCATCAATGCGGTGACAGATATTGCAGCCACATTGCCATCACATCCAAATCTTTCATTTGAAATTTCACTTCACATAAAGAAATGCCCTTTAGTGAATATGGTGGCTTACATTCTCGAAATACCAAACCCACAGGAACCAGGAGCTTCTTCTGGGTCTCCCATGTGGATGCAGGCATCTTCTACTGCTGCTTACCCAGGCGCATTAGTAGGAGCTACATCTGAAATGGAGCAGCTGCTACAGGAATTGGCACTTATGTCTCTGCTTCTGTGGGATTCCAGCACTGAAGGCAATGACTCTACTCGCTCTGGTACAGCACTGGTCCTGGGAAGATGTGACCAGAGTGAATTAAATAAAGGAAGAGATCACAGATCTCACAAAAGACTTCTGAGATCATCTCTTATCTTTAGGACCATGTTTAAAATATTTGAGATGAATGTTGTGGTCCAGCAGGTTAAATGTCAGTTCTATGATTTTAAAAATCTAGAAGGAGATACTTCCTCAGTTTTTAAATGACATACATTTGTGACGTTAGAAATGCATATTCTAGGATTGAAATAACAAATTCGTATTTTTGGTTCTCTAAAATAAAACTGCTAAAATGAATATCATAAGACTAGGGAACTTATTTCCATTATTTTTCATTCAAATTCAATATCCCCTTAATTCTGTAATTCAATTCAAGAATCATCTGTGAGTCTGAGAATAATCACACACATATGAGAAGCACTAGTTTTTCATAATCATGCCCTTAGGCAACTAGTATAATTCCATTTTAGATTCCTCTTGGGTACAGCCAACAGTTTGGACTCTAAATCTGGGGTATTTATACTCATACTCCTTTGATAACTGCTACAAATTTTCTGTAACAGGTCATCTTCCTGCATAAATATCCAAGAAAACAGAGAAGAAGGCCATGACAAATGCATACTAGTTGAGCTCGACATGCATTAGCTTATCTTAAATTAAACTTGATAATAGAAATTACAATAGATAGAAATAAGAACCAAGAATACCAGCTTGTATATAATTTGTCAACTTCTATGAGAACTAGAAGTTGTTCAAAATATTATTTAGTATAGTTTTTTTTTTTTGCATGTCTTTGGATGGAATCAATACTAAATATATGATAATAGTAGTTTTAGAGTCCTATATAATATTACCAAATGATATTGCACTTTCCATGAATGCATATGAATACAGTAAAACATAAGCAGAATAATCAGTAAATTCATGACAATGCTTTCTGGTGGAGAATGATGAAGGGCTAGGAAGAAAAGAAATATTTGGAAGCCATGTTCTTTTCTAAATTTAATCTATGTAAAACTGAAATGGTAGCCACTTTCTAGGAAATTTGGTAAAGTGTAACTATTTTAGTAAGAACTAGATGGAAAGGAATTGGACTTGTTTCCCCTTGAAGTTTTATAGATACACAATGGAAATTTGGGTGTATTCATTCAGATATCTGGTGAGATGGAAAATGATAAAGGAACTCTCCCACAGTATCCTGGGAAGCAGAGAGAGACAGAAAGCCCCTAGGATTAGGAAACAGAGGCCTCACCCCAGCAGGGTTCAATGTAGTCCCTGCCTAGAGGCACCACTCCCATTCACTACTATTCATTAAGTCTCTACCCTGTCAGTTCACAACTTCCGGGCAAAAAAAAAAAAAAATCTTTGCAGTTAGAAAGACAAATCCTGCAAATGTAACATTAGCTAATTACTTTTAGGATAATTTGGAATTCTTTTTGGAAACTGTAATGTTCTATGTCCTTTTTTTTTTCTTATTAGAAACTATGCATTGTTTTCTATTTCACTTTTAATTTTCAACCAACAGGATATGGACAGGAAAACTTATCTTCATATCCATCTATGCATCTATCCATTGATCATTTGTTTTTGTCTATTTAATTATCATTTACTCATTTTTATATAGATTTAACTTGTGGGATTTTTTGTTTTTAAAAACTTCAGCTGACTTTCTTCTTTTGGGGCATAGAACAGTTCTTTACTCATTTAAAAAGCAAAAGTAATTTGGCTTCTTCTGGGGTGAAAAGAAACCCTAGGGATGCTGCAATAGAATCGTCACATTTTCACTCATATCCCAGTGGATGAGCTGAAGGAGTAAGGCCTAATTCAATAGTTCCTGTTGTCACCAGAAGCACCGCTGAAGATTGGTGCTTGCTGAGTTGTCTATATATCAAGAGTCAGTGAAAGTTCCCTATTCCCCCCTCCTTCTTGCCCCCTCCAAACAGCTCCCACAGACAAATTAGGGGTCTATAAGGGATGCGTTTGCTCTCAGGAAGATCTCTCATTGCCGATACCCAGTGGCTGCAAATCTTGTGATTGAAAGATTTAATTGAACAAGCTGCTCTTTGACAAGTGATTACACTTCATCAACTTAATATTACTGCAAATCAGACATTCACATTTGTAGACTGAATTGATTAGTTTACATCACATCTCCTTCTTCAACAAAGGGAGATTAACTACCTTGAACGAAGAAAGGAACTGGAAACCGATTTTATTAAAAATATTTATACAGCATTTTTATTTTGTGAATCTTCAATACTCCAATATTTTTGAATCTAATAAGGAACAATCATCTGGAACGGTTATTTGATGAGAATAGTTAATGTAGGGAAGCATTCTCAAAATGTGGCTCCAGGCCCTGCAGCTTCAGCACCATGGGAAATATGTTAGAAATCTACATTGTTGTTTAAGGAATTCTAGGACAGGTTATGCAATGGGTGCTTGAACAAGAATATTCAGATTTAGCTTATATTTGAGATCCCCTTGGGTGTGATTCTCTGGTTTGGGTTAAAGACTGACCCAGAGTTTGGGAACTCAGTACACCACAAATAATAATTACAATAATAATAAAAACTTCAGTGTTTGGATTAGGAACAATTAATATGCTTAATGAAAGAGATAGGAGTAAAAAAAGTGGACATGTTGTAAAGCCCAGTGATTGGATCAAGTGCTCAATTCTTTGGTATATCCTAAAACTAATTCTCCTATTGTATTATTGGGCTATCATAATTTTTCTCTTAGATGATAATAATCAAATATTTTGTTAAAATATATAAATAGTAAATCCAAATCAAGATTTGGATTTTTTTTTTGAGAGTTTGAGAAATATATTAAATGCCATTTCTGGCTTTTAAGAAATCATTGTTTTTGCGTCCTGTTTTTAGAACAAAAACCACATACTCATGAATTTTTATCGATGTGTGCCAGATTTTGAAAATAATCAGCTTTTGCGTAACTACATATGCTAAGTTGCAAGCACAATTTGACATTATGGAAAAAGTAACACTTGAAACGCAACAGGTAATCTGAACTCCTTTGTACTGTGTTATACCCAACGAAGACAGATTTTACAACATGAGCTATGAATAGACCACTGTATTTAGGGAAAATGCAACAATAGGAATCCAGCCAGCGTTATCTATTTTTTTTAAATTTCTTTTTTATGTAGCACAAACAGCATTTTCAAGATACCCACCTTTCCTTGTCAGAACTGAAAACAAAATACACAAATATTCAGAAAATATTGTAAGGAATTTTAGCAGATTAGTGCTCTATGATATCTTTGTTGGCAACACACCATATTCTGCACTTTTAGAAGATTGGAGATTTTGCTTTGGAATGTTCTGAATAAGTCCAGCATGACCAGCATGCACTAATACATCTACAAAACCCAGCTGGAGGGCCCGGCGCGGTGGCGCAAGTGGTTGAGGTCCTCGCCTAGCACGCCCGGGATCCCATGTGGGCGCCGGTTCTAATCCCGGCAGCCCCGCTTCCCTTCCAGCTCCCTGCCTGTGGCCCGGGAAGGCAGTCGAGGACAGCCCAAAGCTTTGGGACCCTGCACCCGCGTGGGAGACCCGGAAGAGGCTCCTGGCTTTGGATCGGCATAGCATCGGCTGTTGTGCTCACTTGGGGAGTGAATCATCGGATGGAAGATCTTCCTCTCTGTCTCTCCTCTCTGTATATCCACCTTTCCAATGAAAAAATAATAAAAATAAATCTTTAAAAAAAAAAAAAACCAGCTGGAAGTGATAGAGTAATAGTTGCCATTTCTTAGTAAAGTTACAAGTGTGAACTCAACCGTGTGTGTGTGTGTGTGTGTGTATGAATAAATATATATAGGTGTTCATATATAGGTGTTTATATAGGTGTTCAGATATATATGAATATATATAAACTCTTTATGCTAATGGGACAATGGGGTAATAATATTTTGGGCTCAGTGCAATAGCTCAGTGGCAAAATTCTTGCCTTGCACATGTGGGTTCCCAGGAGAGCTCTCTTAACATGTTAGATGATTAGAAATATAAAGTAAAAAATGTTTTCCACATTTACACTACTATATGTTAGACCAAAATTGATTTGCATTTTGTAAAAATTTTACTTTCATTTACTGTAACTGTTCAAAAACTTAAAATACAGCCAAACTATCTGCTGTAGAAGCATTCACATTTCTTTCAATTAACTTGTTGAATTGTGAAATGAAGTAATTTCTAAAAACCACAAAGAATCCTATTTTATCCATTAGCTAAACAGAACTCATCGTGGCAAATAGGAACCTTGGAAGTACTGAGACAGAATTGGCATAATGGTTTATATTACAAGAATCTAAGTTGTTTTATAGGCATTTAAGAATTCTAGTGTTGATACAAAACTATGTAGGCTTTTTTATAATCTCCTAAACATAAAGAGGAATAAGTGAGAATATGGCAGGACATTGGAGCCTCCAGAAGACACCTGGTACCATGGCAGAGGACAGAGCACAGAGCAAACTGATCAACCATCCCAGCCAAGTGTTGGCAGTGAAGATCTGGTGGACTATAGCAGCCAGAGAGATTTCATCACGTTTGGAGTGATGGGATCGCCAGCAATTTAGGACTGTTGAACTATCAAAACCTTTTGAGAACCTCATGGTGTTGTAAATTTCTATTTTTCTTCCTGTTGTTGATTTTGTATTGTGGCTTTTTAAAAGGGATATGTGGTGACTGTAACAGAGACTATCATGTCCAGATGTGAGGATGCAGTGCAGTGTGCATCTCTACTTCCAGATCAAAGATAGACTATCAATGAAGCTGTTAACTTTGTCTTGGCAATAGGATGCTGGATTCCCTGCCATTGTCCGTGCCCGTAATGATGGACATGTGACTGTCTATGAAGAAATATGCCATAGTAATAATATAAGGAGATTCAGTGGAGTGGGGAGGAGGGCATTTAGGAAGGGGGAAGAGGAAATCCAGGGTTTATGTAACTGTATAATAGAATGAGGATAATAATTTAAAAAGAAGTAAAAATGAATTTTAAAAAGGAATAGGTGAATCATGAAAATCGCTGAGGAAAAAAAACTTGGAAATACATGTTTGATGGATAGCAAAAGATGAGAAGGGTGAATCCAACTTTCCATAATGACTTTCAATATATCTTGGCCATCAGTATTGCCTTTATCCTTCTCAATTTGGTTTTGAAACTGGTGATGTTATGGAAGCATATTTGTCTGCTGATGGATATTTTTTAATCTACCTGCAAGGTCAACCAGGCTATTCCACAGATATCTACTAGTTTTCTGATTAGTTGTGTCCAGGTATAATATGAAAAAGTAATATATTTCCCCTTAAGGTTTTAGTATTCCATCTTCCCATTCTCATCAAATTCATCCTGTAACCAGGGGAGGAAATATAGGTATAGGCGAGAAAACTTGAACATAAGAATTTTTGTAAAACTGACTGAACAACTGGGTGGAATTGGCGTCAGTTCCAACTTTATGTTATATAATGAATCTATCACCAGGGAAGTTTTCTTTTGAGACAAAATGCCTTTTCTCCTGCTAACCTGAACATATCTTAAAATGTACCTTCATCTGTCATTGCTTTGGCTCTTACAATGTTTTTAACAAGGTACATTTCATGTTACCAATGTCCAACTGTTAACTAGAGGGCACACTGTCAGATACTTAGTGAAAATGTCATGGTGTATTAGAGTGTACTGAGTTGATTATATGCAAATTCTACTACTTTGGTGTCATATAAAACCATTTATGTATTTGCTAACATCCTCTTTTCAAATTAAAAGAAGCTGAGTACTCTGTGGGACTTGAGTATAATTTCAATTGACTTCCTTGGGCTTAAACATTTGAGATAGTCAGATATAGAATAGCCTCAGGACTCCAAAAGCAGTGGGCCTTTAGAAGAAATTGTCTATTCTGGAGTCACTGCTATTAAAATATTTATCTATGTTACTGACAATTCTTTTAGGAAGGGTCAACCTAGTGAGAACATGTTTGAAAGAGGAGTGAAAGAGTTTCTCTTTATCAAGCCCACAGGAGGTTTTCCTTATTAATTATTTCTTAGCAAATTTACTTGAAGAGCAAAGTCTGAAAATATTTTTGTTGACTTGAAGACAGTGAATATGTAAATTCAGGAAAGAAATGGTTAAACTGGAGGCCTTTGCATCACAAGGAGGTGAAGAGACTAATTTGTGTTTGTCTGAGCAATTGTTTGAAATCACCATGGAAGCAATGCTAAATCTAAGAGAAGTTACTGTAATTCTCAAGGAGCCCGTTCCCCTCTTTGCTTTTGCTTTGAATGTTACTTGTGAGAGTTGTAGGACCTGACAGTGGTTGATGACGATTTGGAAATCATGGCTAGTAATTCTCACGAGCATGGAGAAAGTTTGTAAGTAAATGTGTGCTTCCTTCACTGTTTTTGCTCAGGAAAAACTGAGGCTGCCCAGTAGCGACAATTATCTCCTAGTCATGGCTCTCATATTAATCTCCTGTTGGCTGCTGGTGGCTTCAGCCAAGGCTGCGTCTTTTTATTTTAGCCATCCCATTTTTGCCCTCTTTAGGACAGGCATTTTCTGTTTGGTTGTTTTGTTGAAATCCATAATTCTGCTATTGTATAAATGGAGCTTTGGATTCAGCTTCCAAAACCTTAGCCCCACCCACTCTTGCCTGGTCTTCCTTCTATATCCATCTTGATTGTTTCACTCAGCCATTGTCTCACTAGCTAGGTAACATAAGTATGAAGGAAGTGCTTTTAATGTCACATAATGTACTTTTAATTGAGGATGCTAAAAAGGAAAGCTTTATATAAATGGATCTATCCATGTAATGTTTGCTATAGCTTCCTCCCATGTTGTAGAAAGGACTTCAGATTGTTACAGTCACTTAAAAAATGAGATGTTAGAGAAAAGGGACTCCAGAATTTTTTTAGTCTTCTAGAATGACAGTGTTTCTGTTGGGGGAAAGGTCATGTCATGCTTTTGATGAGATGCCAGTGACCACAGGCAGTATAATGTACTAATCTGGAAATAAGTACATGTGATTGTCCATTTTGTGAAGCTCAAATCTAAAAAGTGTGTCTCATTTCCTAGAAATCACAAATCAGGTACATTATTCTGAATGCTACTTTTATGTATGCAAGGTGCCTGGGATCTGTAACTACTTATTTTAGCTATCATAATTGCATCCTTTCTGATTTTTAAAAAAATTTCTCTGTACTAGCCATATCTAATGAGATGTAAGGGCCTAATAACACATGAAAATATTTAGCAAGAAAAATAATGGGATAGAATATTTCAATAGATATATAAGTGATTTGCCACTTATGGAAATATGTGGCATTGGCTAACTTTATAGCTCCAAGGCTCTGGCTTCCTTTTTATGTCAGTTCCTAATACAGACATTCAAGAGGGAAAGTCTCCTAAGTAATTTAAGGCAAACTGCCCAGGGTATCTGTAAGCATACACACACAAGAGCAATACATTCCTTAGTTATATCTCTGTGTGTTCTGAGTGTGTTTGATAGAGATAACATGTGATTTAGAAACAACTAACATTAGTAAGTCTCAACCCTAATGATACAGAAAGAATGCGGCCACCCAGTCCACAAAAACATCTCTAATGCTATGCGCACCTGAGCAGGGGAAGGAAGGCATTCATCCCCGGTGGGAGAGGACTTGGGGGCGCTGATGCCTCCTCACACTGCACTCCTTTCCCCCACGACTGGAAGCCTTGCCCACCAGGTGCAATCAACACACATTTAGTAAATTAGCTGTGTAGGTGCTGCATGCACCAATAATTCCTTAGTATGCAGAAGTTATTATTCTTATTCTAAAGTTTAATGCCTATCAAGTGCAGCCTAACAGCAGGCTTCATGAGGATGAAGGAACTAGGGAAGAGCAAAAAGGAAACCATGATTGTTGCTGTAGGCAGTTTTGATATTGCTATTCAGGATTGATTCAGGCCTCCCAGAGGTCAGTGATATTGTCCAGAATTATGTTCCACAAACCACGTGTGGGGTGATAGGCCACTGTGCCTGAGTACAGTTATACACTGACAAAAACACCCATCATCAACACAAGTTCTTCACTCCAGCAAACAATGCAGATAAAATGTATTGGATAAGGATCATAGATGTCCCAACCGGTGGCATGTTGGAATAACATCTTATAGGGGAAAATACTGAATATTACTTCATAGGGCCAAAGCTGGGATTAAGGTAAGCATCTTGAGTTCTTTCTAGCCTGGTAACATGAGTATGCAGGAAGTGCTTCATTGAACTGTCTGGGTGAAACCCTTGTGACAGTGAGGCACGAGACATTTTCAAAGAGGAGGGGAGAAGCAACATGAATATGGAAGCAGATATTGGGATGTTATGACGACAAACAAACAAACAAAAACAAACTTGGAGTCAATAGGTGCTGGAAGGAGCAGCTTCTCAGAGCCTTGGGAGGCAACCTGGCCCTGGAGACACTGATGGTGGATTTCTGGTCTCCAGATCTGGGAAACATTTCTGTTGTTCGATTTTACCCAGATTCTGGCGGTTTTTTTAGATCTTCTAGGAAATTAATTCATTGAAAAGGTAAACTACCAAAGAGAAAGGAAAGGTAGGAACTTTTTCCCTGGTTTAGCCAGATGCAATTCCCTAATCGTAAGGAAAATACAGTGTGTTAATGAATGTATTTGAGAACTGAAGACAAAAGGGGATGCTTAGGATTGAAGGACATATGGTAAATTTTTCCAGTTGAGACAGATTTCAGTTTTTACATATTGAAGTAAATATGATTTCTCTATACTCACTTTTCAAGAACACAGTGTAAGAAACAGCTTACCTACACTTAGTCATGTGACCAGTGTGATTCTCTTTCACAAATCTACCTTTAGCTGCCATGGACAATTGAGTATTTTTATGGTTTACCTAATTCCAATGAGAATTTGAACAAGTTCTCCTGTGGAAAGAGTCCTAGGGCATTTTTCATGCTACTTAGGTGCAACACCGGATAATTGGAAAGGAATTGCAAACGAGTGCAAGATCTGTGTGGGGACTTTATGTAGTTCCAGTTGCCAGGGTAACAACTTCCTTTGTTTCCATTAAAAGCTGCAGCTTTAATTTGAAACTTGGTTTACAGATACACTATTGGAAGCTGCAAACAGAAAGGAAAGAAATCTGTTAGAATTTGAGATCATATGTTTTATAAAAGCTTTATTTTCATTTTTATTGGAAAGGCAGATCAGATTTTATGGAGTGAGAGAGAGAGAGAGAGACAGAAAGAGTGTCCAGCTGCTGGATCACTCCCCAGTGGCTTGTGATAGCAGGAGCTGAGCTCCAAAGCCAGGAGCATCTTCCAGGTCTCCCTCTTGGGTACAGGATCTCAAGGCTTTGGATCATCCTGCACTTCTTTCCTGGGCCACAAGCAGGGAATTGCATAGGAAGTGAAACAGCTAGGACACAAACCAATGCCCAGATGGGATCCCGGCACTTGCATCCGGGAGGGTTAAGCATTGAGCCTGGCCCAAGAATACTTTTTTTTTTTTTTATGTTTTAACAGAGCTGTACATATGATATGAATGACCTGTTCAAGTTTTAGAAAATTTATTCTCAATGTATTCACGGTATAGAGAAATATTTTGTAACTCTCTCCACTTTTTCTTTTCCCCTTACCAAATAATACTGTCAATATATGTTGTTAAATTCACGAGAATTTTTACATCTTGAATACCTGAAGTTATAAAAATGGTTGATGACTGACGGGGAGATGAAATCCATAAAGAACAATTTATTTCCTGGAGGAAAGGAGAGAACATACAAGTGGAAAATTGCTTCAATGGAGAGACCATCTAATTGGGAAGTTCAATGCCACAGTGACCAGGGCAGTGAAGGGATGGAGGAGTTCTGGGTTCCGCCTGAGAACCCCTGTAAATGTCACTGCTTTCTTGTGACTGTTTCCTCAAGAGTAGAGACAAAGGCTGAACACCTTAATCAAGTCTCAAAGCGTCAACTTTGGTAATATACTCACATATAATTACTACAAATTAGGCGCATGATATTTGTCTTTTTCAGATTGGTTTATTTCTTTATTAGTCTCCACTTGAATCCATTTTCCTATAAAAGGGTGGATTTCATTTTTTTTAAAGATTTATTTTTATTATTTATTTATTGGAAAGGCAGATATACAGAGAGGAGAGACAGAGAGGAAGATCTTCTGTCCGATGATTCACTAGGCCCCCACGCTGGGCCCAAGCAGCATCATTTTTGCAGGTTGTACATTTAAATCTATCTATTCTCATAGATGTTTAATAGGCTTAAGGCTTTTTTAAAAAAAAGACTTATTTATTTGAAAGGTAAAATTACAGAGAGGGATAAAAGGGGGAGGAACAACGGAAATATGCGTGTGAGACCATTTACCTGCTGGTTCAGTCCCCAGATGGCTGCAAAAGTGGGTGTGACCCATGCTGAAGCTGAGAGTGGGGACCTCCATGCAGGTCGTCCATCCAGCTATCATCCAGGTAGCAGGGGCCCAGGCAGTTGGGTCATCCGGCCCTGCCCGCCTTAGCAGAGGCTGAGTCTAAGCTGGGCAGCTTGGACTGAAGTTTGCTCTGCAGGCAGCAGAACTTGTGTACCACTATACTGACTCCTGTAGGCCGAGGTATGGCACTCAGGGCTGTGGTCTGTTTTTTTAATTAACATTTCTGCACAGTGTTAGTTACCGGTTAAGGTCCACATGTTTGGGTATTTGTTCCATCATCAATTGAAAAGCATTTTTTTTCTGTTTAGCTGAATTGCCTTTCACATTTGCTGAAAAAACATGTGTGAATCCGTTTATGTGACCAAAATCTGTTCCGTTTGCCTAGCTTCTGCAGTTTCATTCTATTCTCTTGATTATTTTATCTTTCAAATGATCCTGAAGATCATAGGTTTCCAAAGTTGGCTTATCTTTAAAAATATTATTATGTGAAATAGCAGAATAGGACCCTTGCACTGTTGTTTTTTGTATTTCCAGATGAATTTTAGAATTAACTTCATAATTTTTACACTCCCCCAGAGAAAAACTTACTAAAGTTTGTATTAGGGCTACAATAAATATTTGTGAATTTTAGGACCCTGGTAAGTTAGCACCGTTTTGTCTTTTACTCTGTGAACACAGTGTATCTCCCTATGTATTTAGGTTTTATTTCTTTTATTAATATTTTCTAGATTTCAACATATAGGTTATTTATATATCTTGTTATATTTATGTCCCAAGGTTTTATAATTTTAAGTTTTATTGCAAATAGAATTGTAATATAAAAGTTAAGCTTCCAGTTACTAGAAGATATAAAAATACAGTTGGTTTTGATATAGACAACTTTGTATACCGTGACCTTTTTAAATGACTTTATCAGTTCCTCTAGCCAATTCGCATCTTTAGGAATTTGTTATAGTAGCACTAAATTCTTGATACTATTTTTTTTCTTTTGGTCTGTTGAAAAGCTATAAAGAAAATATCACAGATTAAATGACTTAGGAATAACAGAAATTCATGTTTTATATTTTTAGAAGTTGAAAGTTGTAAGATCAGGTCACAAACAAACTCGGTGTCTGTAGCGTTTCATAGACGCCAACCTTATTGCAGAATGAATATGCTATGTCCCTGGGGATTCTTCTGAAAGGACCTTCATTATTGCCACCCATGCAGGGTTTGCCCTCATGTTCTAATCATCTCTCAAAAGACCTGGTTCAAAACACCCTCACGCTATCAGTAACATTTCAACACTAAAAAAAGCGGGGGCGGGGAGAGGGAGATGAACTTCCCTGTTAATCCTTGCTAACGGCAGAGAATAGTTCTCCAGAGGATTTTGCCAATGTTTTGTCATAGTCTCGACTTTAAGACTTACTTGCATCGTTGTGGCTTTAAGGGTCTGTGTCCGCTTTCCCTTACCCCAACCAGTGAAGTTCTAGCATGTTATCTAGTGTCTTGTCATCTAGTGGTGGGTAAAGAGCTGTTTTAATGCTGGAGCTTTGGGGGACAAGTTTTTCCCTTTGCCGTTTTCAGTGTGTGCTGGCTGCTTGGGCTCTTTGGCCGACCCTGTTTCAGTGTCTCTGTCAGTAGCCATGTCTCCTTCCCACTGACTCTCAGACCTTCTCATTCTTTCTTATGGACACTGTGATTGGACTCATCTAAATGACCTTATCTAATTGGATTTATCTAAATGGGATAATTTCCCTTTATCAAATACTTGATTCGTTAACATCTGCAAATACCTTCTTGTTTGTTTTAATAAGACATATTTGTCTTATTTATTTGAAACACAGAGTGATGGGGATGAGGTAGGGAGAGAGAAGTAAACAGAAAGAGAAAGAAAGAAATGCAGAGAGAAAGAGATCTTCTATCCACCACTGGTTCCCTCTGCAAAAGGATACCGTGGCCAGGGCTAGGCCAGGCCAAGGCCTTGAACCTGGAACCACCTCTGTCTCTGTAACAAGGCCGATAAGGGTCCACATACTTGGATCTTCACCTGTTGCTTTTCAGATGCTTTAGTAGGGAGCTGGATCAAAGGCAGAGCAGCCGGAACTCAAACAGGTGCTCACATGGGATGCTACTGTTGCAGATGATGCTTTATTCAGGGTGTCACAACTGGCCTGGATGCTTCTTCTGGGCAGTGCAAAAGATAGGAAGGAAGCAGGCACAGCTTGATTGAAGAAACACAAAATAGCATTTGATAAGGCTGAGGTTTCTTGCTTGCTTATATTTCAAGTCTGTCTGCATTTTTTCCCATTCTTTATTAATCTCCCTTTGCCTAATTACATGTGTTTCAGTTTCAATGTGTCTTCAGGTGTGGGCCTCATTTAAATGACAGGGCTTACACTGAACCAAAGAAAATACTGGGGAACTTTTGCATTTAAATTACAATTGTAACTGCTCAAAATAAGGAAATTGGAGACTTTTACTTCTGATAATTCTAAATGAATCCCCTCTTTAACTTTGTTGTAGCCCTCCATTGATATTCTTCTCCTTAGGTTTCTAATCCTAGATAAGAGAGGGAAAAAATCTGCTTGTTAAAAAATAAAGGCTTCAAATACACAAATGAGACCAATTTGGTTTCAACAAGTAGTCAATTTTTGCCAGATTTAATAAAATAAATTTCATCAGGTTGGGCTGTGCTTACTCTGCTGTATGTAAAACTTCTTATAAATACAGACTAGGATTAAGAGCAAATGTAAATTTAAGAATATAAAATCCATTAGCTAAATGTGTTCTATTAGTGATTAAAATATAAAAACAATTCTTTCAGGACTGGCCCAATTACTTGAATTATACTGCTGCTTTGTAATAGGCATGTAATGATTTTTGACTTCTGTAACACTTTTTCGGGTTCTCCTAAAAAAAAGGGCTGACTTTGAATCATCCTTGCCTCAGCAAATTTTTCCTACCTAAGCAAGAAGTGCCAGAGAGAAATCATTCACAGCCCCTCTAGCTGTCATTTGCTTTTCACCAATGGAGATTTCATTAACATACTCAATTTCCTGTGAATCTTTTTGCCCCATAAAAAATAGTACCATTCCCTTAACATCTACAATAATGGTTAAGTATGCAGGCTCTGGAGCCAGACTGTATTCTCCAGGCCTTTCTAGCTGTGTAACCTTGGGCAGATTTCAAACTCAACCTGCCTCAGTTTCTTTCATCTATGTTACAAGACATCTTTGCAAAGAGGCTAAAGAGTAAATGCTGAGCATCTGTAAAGCAATTGAAGCCATCAGCAACTGGATGTTGGACATTGTTTCTGTCACTGCTAACGCTACCATAACCACACTCACTATCTTATCTCCTCTCTATATTGCAGTTTTCAGTTATCCCTGCAATCATACCTGGTATTGTGTATGTTCACTTGAAGAAGAGATGACCCAGGATTAAATACATTGGTTAACTTTGTGTCACTACCAGGACATGGTCAACATGAAACTTGAATATGTCTGAACCCTTTTTAAGTTAATTTTCATACTATGTCTTGCTCTCTCTTCAATGTTGATGAAGTGGGTAAACGTGTAGGAATGAGTAACTATCTCCTTCCCTCGCAGGAATTTTAAAGCAAGACTTGAAAGGGGGACCCAGGTACTCTGAAGTCAGTGTGTGGGATCCAACCAAGGACAGGTTCTTCTGTAAGTTCAGATATCTTCGGTAGAACTTTGTGACTATGAGTGGGGAAACTACACAGCACATGTTTTGACAGCCTGGTGAGACAACCTAGTGCCATATGCCAAGATGTATGGTATCAGCAAAGCCTCTGGTTGCCTGTATTCCTATCCATCTGTCGGAGGTGGCGTTTTGCCAAATTATAATGAAGGAACCAACCAAAGAAGAGATTCTGAAAACGAATTTGTCTCTCTGCACAGAGTTTTACAGTGCCTACTTACTAAGTCACACTGAATTTCTAGTTCATAGAAATGTTGATTTGATTAGATATTTCTGAAACAGATGTAGCTTCAATTATTTTGCATATATTTTGAAACATTTGCCTGAAAAAAGAAAGGCAAAGAGTTAACATATTTAAAGTCTACTATATGCTAAGCTCTTTACATGTGCTATGTTACTGAATTTTCACAGATATTTTGAGGATCTAAAAATAGTATCCTCTGTACCATAAATGTAGTCTGGGAGAGGGTCATTGATTAGGCTGGTGTCATCAGAGTGCTAGTGAGTGGTAGAATGACGGTTGCCGACAGATATTACGGCTCTTAGAATGCAGTGATGTCCTTGGATAGGATGCTTCTCCATGGCCATGTGCACATGGAACCAAAATGTGTTTCCAAAGTCTTGTTGCTTACTTTTTCTTCTGTGGTTTTCTAGCAAGCTCTGTTTCCCATATAATTTCCTAACATTTATGTCTGTTTCTTTTCAAAGTTGAGACTACCAAATAAATGTTGGTTCTGACTTTAACTTTGATTGAAACAAACGTGTATAAAAGCCTTGAGAGATCTTTTGAATTCTATGAAAATTTTCTTCAACATGAATTGATGGGATTGAGGGTACTTTCAAGATATATTTGTTTTTATTTATTTGAAAAGCCAAGAGAGATAAAGATAATCTTTCTTTTGGTTCGCTCCTCAAATGCCTGCAAGAACTGGGCCTGAGCCAATATAAAAATTGCAGTGAGAAAGCTCAGCTGTGACTCCCACCTGAGTAACAGCAATCAAGCACTGGAACCATCATTAGATGTGTTTAGTAGCCATTCCCACTGTTGCTGTATGTGGCTATGATTACTATTCATGGAATTTCATGTTCATTATGGTGCACTCTTTAATGCAAGTACACTCATGGATATTGAATTTTAGTTTTATTTAAAATAAGGTGCTTTGGAATAATTGAAAAGGACAACATATTACATATATTTCATAGTTACAATTCTGATAAAAAACTGTTCTGAAATATACCATTTATGGGTTGGATAATTCAAAATTCTGTAGGAAGAGGTAAGATGCAAGACATTGAAGCTATCAAACTGTTGATATTTAATATGATAGTCAATATTGATACATGTATGTTTTCATCTCAGCCAACTGAGAAATAGAAATGCAAGTTTGATTTCCCCATATGCAATTAATTTTTATTGTTTGACGCTGATATTATTCCGATAAGAAATATTTGGTTCATGAGAGAATGTTTTGTTGAACAGTAAGATCATAGTTTTCCAAATTAAATAGAATCTCTGTTATTAACACAAGTATATGACTTTCTTGGTGAGAATTTTGAGTAGCAGATTCTTCTCAAATAGCATAAATGTAGAGGTGCCACTTAAAATCATTTGACTCAGTAGTTTTTCTAATAACTACATTAAAAACAAAGGACTAGTTGGTGATTCAAATGACTTTTCTCTCATTAGATACATCAAATAAAAATTATAAAACACAAGTTATAGGACAACATATATTGGTGCATCTGTCTTATGCCACATCTTTTTAATGAGAAAAATCAACCAATTGGATTATTTGTGATGTCGTTTCATTTGCAGTCTTCATTACTTTTGGCCTCTGTTTCTCTCAGTTCCCAAATATGTGTATCTCTGAACAGGGGCATGGTGTCATCTGAGTCCTAAAGCTGAGCTTGATTTCCCTGAAGGCCTCTGATTTACCCAGGATGTTCCTTTCGAATTACCTGTCTTGTTATGCCGATGTTAAATTAGACAACTAGCCACCAAGCCTCTTTAGATGTTAAGCGAAGGAAGGAGAAACTAAAGGCATTTTGGCTGACTAGGAGTGATGTATTGGGATTTTAACTGTACAAAACCAAGCAGGGCAGGTTGTCAGTGATAGGCTGATATTTCCAAGGATGATTTCCCTCAATTTTATTTCAGAGATTGGTTGAGCACTTGCAATATAAATTTTCTTGGAAGTGATGAATCTAATAAAGAAGATGGAATGCAAAATAGTCTTGGTCCAGGAGTGAGAGTAATGAGAACTTCAGATGAAATGATTTCTTTATTTATTACCATTAGGCAACATTTGCACTTCTAAGTAAGCATCCCAAAAGAGCCTGTGGAAGACATGTGGTCCACCTAGACTGCTGAACTCTAGTGTGCTCTAGATCTTGTCAGTCTCCAGCACACACTACATACTTTTCTCATGTCCCTATGCTTTGATTACTTCTGCTTTGATGTAACATCACAGTTTGGAAAAGTTCTTTTAGTGATTAACAACGAAAATTAAAGGATTAAGATTCTGCAAATGAATTTTAAACTGCCATCAATTTTTTTTTTCTAAGCATGCCTGCTACTTTTCCTGGTAAATAGCCTTACGGATTTTACATACACAACTGTCATTTATTTAGTCAGGAAGAAAGTCATCACTAAACCTAACCGATATGGTACAGGCTTGTGGTGAACTATATCATTCAGTGAATTCATTACTAAAAATAAATGCTAAGATATATAAACTTTGAAGACAAACTCCTACTTTAAAAACATGTGTTGTTCATTGTCACGGGAAGTTTCTGGAATGGGGTAACTTATTTTTGTCTTGCAAACTTTTTATACTTTTTAATATAATCTTACTCTTGCCTGGCCTTGAGCCTGTGCTCACTTCAGTAGCAATGATTAGCAACCAATGAAACATGATCTGTTTATGAAAGCAATGTTGGAGAGATTTAGGAATAACTCAAAGGTGAGGCAGCTCCAGAGGCCCAATAAGTTGCAAGGGTGATTTACAATTTCTGCAAAATGCTCTAACTGTGTTAATCTTTACTTGGGACTGAGTCACTGCAGAAAGTGACACAAGATATAAGTAGCTTCAGTCAGACACTGGAATAGAGTTCTGTCAGACAACTTCCAGAGGCAATAATGAATCATCTTGCTACTTATTTTGAGCAACCTCACAAATAAAACAGGAAGGTAAGAGGTAATTCAATGCCTTGGTGGCAGGTCTTGGACAGATTTAGACTTTTTTTGCTTGTGACTATAAAACTGTCACTCTTAAAATAAGAAAGGCCAAGGGGAAAATGGAGATATGAATGACTAGTGTCAGCTAAATGCTCTGCTCCTATCAGCTGCAAGAGGATTCACTCCTACTGGTCTTAGTAGCACAGGGTTGTTTGTGCTCAGGAATGATCTTACTGATGGAGTCCTCTGGTAAATCACCACACCTTGTCCTTGAACTCGACTTTTCTATTTTATTTTCCTATTTGAAGACTGATTTTCTTGTTTGACAAGCAGAGTTGCAGAAAGATGGAGAAATAGAGAAAGAAAGAATGAGAGAGAAGAGATTGTTTACACTCTTGTTCACTCCCCCAAATGACTACAAGAAAGATGTTTAAAGGGTGTGTGTGTGTGTATGTGTGAAAAAGAGAGTGAGGAAGAGAGAGAATGAATGAATGAGTGAATGAATGAACCAGGAGTATGTTGTAGTTGTGTGCAGGTACAAAATCTTGTTGAAGTTGGCGAAATATAGAGCAACTCATAATTTAATCAAGTCCTACTGTCTACAGCATATGTTCAGGCATTAAATACAGAGGTTGCTAAATTTCATCATGATTTTGTAAGGTAGTAAACTGAAGTAGGGAAGAATGAAAGTCAAGCTCTTACGTCTGATCATTAATAATGCATAAGAAGTCAAAGAGTGAGAAAGTTAAGGTACAAGGAAAAACAAAAACAACAAAGGCCAATAATATAATGAAAAATATAGTGGAGCAGGAATGGAATGATAAAGAGTAAAAAATATACAGGGAATTAGATTATTATAGGAAATATAGAGTCTCCATATGGTCCATGCCCACAATGAAGGAATCGTGACTAAATATGAACTGTACTACTGTAACAATGTGGAGGAATTCAGTATGGAGGGAGGGTTTGGGGAGGGGTTGAGGAAATCCCAGAGCCTATGAAACTGTCATAAAACGAAATAAAAATTTTAAAAAATATATGAGCAATGTAAGACTGGTTAATACAAGAAGTGACCATTTAAAATCATTACATCCTTGTAAATAGAATGAATAAAAGAGGTCCACTCAAAAAAAAAAAAAGAGAGAGAGATGAAAGAGCAGATTTTATGGGAGTTTTTTCTTATTCAAATTAGTTGTGGTAGATGGCCGAAGAAGGTGTGGTCCTGATTAAAATTTGCAGCTTCTTTCTTGTGCCTATAGTTTGAAGACAGATTTTTCTTGCTGTGTGTGCTGTCTTTTGTTGACAAACACAGGAACTACTTCAGAAGCTGGCTTCAGTATTTTTTGACAAACTTAACTGCAGTATTGTATCCTTCAAGTTTTTTTTTTTTTAATAAGTGCCCCAGAAGCTCATATTAACACACACATCAATTTCCAGAGTAATTTTAGAAGTGTGAACAACAACAACAAGGAGATGGGGTTATTTTCCTCAACAGGGAAGCACTTAGAGTCTGGGTCTGGAAGTTTTGGTAAATACTAGTCTTTTTAAAAAGACATTCATTGGAAAAGCAAAAGAGGAGGGATTTGGGTAAGGATAGTGGGAGAAGGAAAAGAGAAGGAAGTAGAAGAGGGGAAAGTATTCCACGCTTTGATTAATTTCCTAAATGCCTACAAAAGCTGGGATGGCTTCAGGTTGAAGTTGAGAGCCCACATGCACGTCAAGCCCTAAAAACTTGAACTATCACCTGCTGCTTCCCAAGGTGTGTGTTAACAGAAAGCTGAAAAATTAGGAGCAAAATCAGGACTCAAAGTTAAGTATCCTGAAATTGGATGCACGCATTCCAAGAAATGTTATCGCTATGTAAGTATTTTGCTGTTCATTTAATCCCAAGGGAGGAGTGTATGGCACCTTCTGGTTCATATCTTTTTGTACAAGCTTCATGTTTTTCTCCATTTGGTATTCCACACGCTGCCCCCACTGCCGCACAGTGGAGTCTAGCACCCCGTGGGAGTACTTTCAGCTTTCTGGGGTGAGCAGTGACAGCTATCACCCTGCTGATGCTATCAAGATGCGGGGTACCATTCTGATGTGTGGTAGGCATGTGTGCATATTTGTATGTGTGTGCTAATGTGTAGGTATAGAAAAGGATGTTAATTATGTGTATATTAGCAAGCCAAACACTAAAATAAGCGAACTAGATACTGAATACACTGAAACTGATAAGGAGGAACATGAAAGAGAATAGAGAGGAAATGTTTATAAAGAAGACATAAAATTATAGACTTGAAAATGAAAATAAACTTGAAAATTGAAGTGCTGTTAATGAGGCTATAATATTCTACCTATATCAAGTCATATTAAACGAATTTAAATTTCTAGATTGGATAGTCAATGTAAAGAAATCATAATTGACCACAAAATCACTAAAGACGTGTAATTTAATCAATCATGGAATACATGATTGGAACAATCTACCTCTACATGCCACTCTATAGATGCTTTACTTCTAACAATTCTAAAAGGTGTAGTTTTTATTTTATCATGTAACAATTCCAGAAAATACAAGAAGAAGCAAAACTACTTAGTGGAAATTGTACTGCGCACAGATCCAACTCAGGCAAGGTTAGAACACATGTGAACGAAGACAAGCGGAATGGAGCGCCTGATTTGTCATGAGTGTGAGTTATAAGTAGAACCTTACACTATGAGGGATGGCAAACTGCCAGTGTCCAGAAGAGAATGAGTTTGAACTCAGGGTGAAGAGGATTTTGTTCAAATTTCAATTGTTATATTGAAAAAAAAAGTTATGTAATTATATGCATCAATGCATTCCTATGACAGTTATTTTAAAAGGAAGTTTGTGCATTTGATTTTAAATTGTCAGCTCCTCCACATGAAAACTTAAAGTTGCTATTAATCAGCAGTGCATCTTACAATAGAGGGCATCTTAGAATCTAAGAAAAATGGCAGCGTAAGTTAGGGAGTCAAAGAGAAAGTTCAAAAGCAGCAGCCTTGAAGGACTAATTAAAAACTTACAAACATAAGCAAAGTAAAACTTCAAGTAGGAATGTTTGCTTCAAGGAAGACTTGAAGGATTAATTAAAATCCCATGAACTGGTTGAAGCATAACTTCAATTAGGAGCAAATGGCATAGATTACAAGGATATTGGCTAGACCGTTAGCCTAAGGCATGCTGAAAGAAAGGAACCAAGAGGAATATTCACACAAGAAACAAAGATGGATTTAAGAAAGGATAAGTTTTAATGTAAAGTGATTGACAATCAATCCTTCACGTTAGTCAAATGAAAAAAGGCATGCGAGGGTGGATGTGTTCATGGCATGTTATGTGCGCCAAAAGATGCAAAAATGGGCATATAATGAATGTGATTGAGAAAGGCAGTGATTAGATCTGTGACTGTTTCTTCCAAAAGAAATGATACAGGAAATGTATCAGTCAGAGTACCTTCTTTTTCTCGCTGAGAACAAATGGTTTCTAAGAATTCTACATAAAGCTAAGGAAAGTGGAATTAGTGAGGAACTATGACTTCTTTATATGTCGGTAAGATGGAGCGTGGGAAACACAGATGCTGATCAAACCATCTGGGTGTTTCTGTGAGTGTGTTTTTGTATAAGGTGACCAATTTCCATTGCTGGATTTTAGTAAAGCTGATGACTTACACAAGGTGGGTTGGTCACATCCAGTTACTTGAAAGCTCTGTTTGAGCTTTCAAATAATGGCCTTCCTTGCAGAAGAGAGAACTCCCATGATGTTTGCCTTGGGTTTCACCTAGTGTTGGGTCTGGGCTATTGTGTAGCACATAATCTTCAGACATAAGCTGGAAATAGGCTCTTCTATGTTTTTCACCCACACTCCTGATCTTGGGATACGCCATCCCTCATAATTTGTGTAAGCCAGTTTCCTAACCGTAAATCATGTTCTGTGTGTGTGTGTTTTTTTTTAAGAACCTAGCTAATAGGACAAATTAAAATATTCTGTAGATGTTAAAATTTAGGCTTACACATGGAAAGAAATGGTAATAATTACTGCTTTTTGTGTTTGTAATTCATGAGCTCAATGGAAAACATGCAACACAGCTACATATTGCTTAGATATATGCATGTGCATGCTGTTGTATGCTGTAAGTCCAAAAGCATGCATGCAATCAAAATGCTCTAATTTCTGGACATCAGTTAGCCTTGGCAAGGGAAAGAATGGGAGAATAAGAGTAACCTGTGCACTTCCAGATTCTTCATAATGTCCAGGCATCCTGCTTGTCTTTGCTGGGGTTCTGGAACTATTCATTGTATTCTCTATTAGTGCATACATTATTCTGGATATGTTTTTTCTATCTGCTCTCATGAGAGAAAAGTTATCTCACACTTTCTTTGGGTGGGCCTTCAGTAATCCAGAATCTTAGCCTCATTCTGTGTCAGGGAATTCCCTAAAATCAACCTATCACCATTACTTTTGTTCAATCTCATACCATCCCAGCCTCTGTGGTTTTGTAGTCTGACTATTCTCCTGATCTGAAGACATTCATGGAGAGCCTTGATAGCCACAGTGACAAAAATTTAAAAGATTTTTCCATAGTATCTGGCAGACTCCACTACCAGACACTCTGTGGCTTCGTTGGCTGAATAACCTCCCTAAGACTCTGATTCTCTTACTCTTAGTACCTGACGTTACAGGCGAAAAGACTGTTGCTGATTTCATTATGATTTCAGGTTATAAATAGCGAGAGATTATATCCTGGATCATCCAGTTGGGCTCAGTTTAATTTTATAAACCCTTAAATGCACAAACCTGAGAGTCACAGACGTGTCATTCTGAAGAGAAGCTGGAAAGAACTAAAGTGATTTATCACTGAAGCATAAGACAGGGGATGCTCCTTATGCCCGGAGGGAAGTTTCTTGGAAAACAAGAAAAGGAATTTGGGAGATTCCCAGGAGCAAAGCAGGTCTCTGTTTGACAAGGAGCATGTAGACAGTGTTGCCACCTGTACCACAGCAAGTAGAGTTGCCTTACAATTTGAAAGAATTCATTCAGAGGAAGATTCCACCAGCAGAACTTGGTTGACCTTGGTTAAACTTTGACTTTAGTCTTGTGAAACCCTAGGTAGAAGATCAGTGAATTCTACTCAGACTTTTAATCTGCAGAACTACGGGGTGGTAGATTTTGGTTGGTTCAACTTTTCAGGCATTGTCAAGTTTTTACAGCATTAAGAGAAAGCAAGTTAAGCTTTTGAGGTCATTAAAATGGGTTAAACAGGAAAGGGCCCTTAACTGAAAGAAGCTGTTATGTGAGGAGGCAATAGACAAGACTACAAAGAATGATAGACTTTAGCCCTTTAATGTATTGTTTATCAGAGGTTGGTAAAATCTGCATAAGTGACTTCGTGCTTCTCAACCTTAATTTCATCCCTACTTCAATCCATTTGTATCACTCTAAAACCTTGTATGTAATCCCAATCCCTGGGTATTTGAAGACTCACATGAAGAAACACAATCTTAGAATGCCAATGTGATTTCATCGATACTTCATTATTTTTTTCTATTTTTTTCTTTTCACTTGTAAGATACTTGCATTTTGAGCACTATGGTATCTGCATACCTGGCCATTAGATTTTTAATACCTTCAAAGAAAGGAAACTTCTGTTTGTATTCATGTATAACATCAACAAATGGTAAATAGTAAAATTGCAGGGATACTAAATATTACCTCAGGGATAGTACTAATTCAATAGCTATTTACTATACCAGAAATATTTAACAATCAAAGAAATTATAAGAAATACTTTTGTATTTCTGAAGCTTATTTTCTAATGGGGAGGTATAGAAGTGTGTTTGTGTGTGTGTGTGTGTTACAAATAGCAGTTGGACTCTGCATTGAAAGTACATACAGTAATACAATAATACTTTTTCTCTCTTTCTCTGTCTTTCTCTCTCATTCTCTAGAAAGAAAAATAAATAGATTTCCCAGTGGCTGTCTCATTTGTTTAATGTCCGCAATGACTTGACTGGGCAGAGCCTTGCTGAGAACAGGAATTTAATCCATATCTCTCACAGGAATGGCAGGGACCCAATGACTTTGAGCCATCTCTACCTTCCAAGATTCACATTAGCAGGAAGTTGGAATGAGAGTGAGACTAAACTCAAACCTAAATCCTCCAATATGGGACATATTGGCATCTTAACCCGAAGCCAAATGCCCACTCAAGTAGTCTGCTTTTGAGTTGATGTTTCTGATAATGGCTCTTCTACCAGAAAATCAGTGATGAGTGAGGTGATATGTGACTTAACCAGAGCCACTAGACAAAGGAATTACACTATAGACACACTGTCAGTTGCATCAGAGAAATCCTGTAGTCACCCATGGCCATTTTCCCTTTTTCTTTTACTTCCAGAAAAGGTAGGCATTGAAAGGGAGGGTTGATTCAGCTTCAGAGCTCCAGTTTGTGTTGGTGGGTGGAGGGATAAACTATGATAGGGGCAGAAGATTTTAAAATCTAGGTCTCAAATAGCCATGGAATGTTTAACATCACCCAAGTTACTGGAAAATTATTGGATATGTCAGTAATCTTTTAACTGGATAAAAGAGTCATTCCATATAACACATTGGGCAACCATTTGAGCAAAACACCCCTTCCCATTGTTGCACTTGTAAGCATTAATGCTGCATAAGTGCACTTTATAACTTAAAATATTCCATGTAGAAACTCGGGTCTTCGATATGATTTGAAAGTGAGGAGTTCTTTTGCTGACAATAGTCGTGAGTGCAGCCATATTCAGGCATGTGTATGAAGTAATGTGTGGGTACTGCAAAGTAGTAGAAACACTGAGAAGTAAAAACAAAGGAGAGTGGATAGGAAAGACCCTCTAAGAGCGACATGGAGTTTTGTACTGTGAGATACTGTATTTGTTAAAGTCTAGAAAATTCAGAGTCGGTTGGGAAATTATAAGTGATCCAGTGTTCTTTACATTCTAATATGTTTACAGTGTCAGGTTTCTGAGTCAGACATACTAAATTCTATCTCAAGCAATATCGCTCAATTCATTCAATTTTCAGTAGACATGTATTGAGCTTCTATTAACTGAAATATAAGGAGGGAAAGGGATAAGTAAGCTGTCAATTACAACAGAGTACTACAAATTGATATTGATTTATGGCTTTTTTCAAAACAAATTAATTGAAATTTTACAACATTTCGCAAGCTTTGGAAGTGTGCCAGATGGCATAAGGAAACAAGCCTGTACCCTCATTCTAAGCATATTAGTAGTAGCAATATAAAATAGTGTTTTCCCACCCATTAGTAAACATGCAATAAACCACTGTCAGATTTCTCTGCATGTTTTGAAGCCTGGATGCAAAAAAGAAATTTAAAATAAATAGTTAAATCAACAATACTAACAATGAAAACTTACACTAGCTCTCATTTTGAAAATCTTCTTAGAAGGCAAAGACATAACCTGGAGTTAAGTTTCATTTATTGCTGGCTGTGCATGGTGGTATTCAAATTTGAATGAAAATGACTAGTGTTTTCTGTTACATAAATAAGACTGCAGTAATACAGCTGGTTTCTTAGAAAAAAAAAAATACTAGGGTTTATGCGGTCAATGGAGTGTTTACCCAGCCAAGCGGTGTTTGGCAAGTGTTGTTTCTGAAAGTTGGAATAATATTAAAATTTTATTTTGGAAGCCTGTCTATCATGTGAATCAAATTTTTAAAAAAATGATCACAGAAAATGTTTAAGCTTGGAAGGCAAACATGACTTTGACTAGCACTTCATTGTGACATTTTTAAAGTTCAGGAGCTTTGAAGGATGCTTCCTTGGGAAGCAATAGTCGTTGTGATGATGATGATGGTGACAGCCTTGAAAGTATTAACAGCTACTGGTCATTTGCATTGAATGAGTCCCCCAAGACAGACAGGCTAAATGTAATGACATTATCCCATTTAAATGTATCTGATATCCTAGGCTGGATATTGATATCTTTATTTCTAGTTTATTGCAAATGGAAGTAGACTCTAAGAAGGCCAGTTCAACTGGAGTAAGTGAATAAGAGACGAGCTAGTAGAAGATAAGGGCATAAATGGAATTGGAGGAGTAGAAAGTGGACATTTTTTAAAGGGCATTATAGCTCAGACTGAAGCTTTTGGCTTACCTACAGACATGAGGAATCAGAGATAAGACAGGTTTCTCAGGAGAATGACTTGTTCTGGGGACGTACTTTTTAGGGATAGCAATGACAGATGCAGGGCAACCACCAAGAATCTAGTATAATTATATTGTTAACATATGACAGTGGTGCCCAGCACAATGTCTCAGTTGGCTAAAGCCTCACCTTGCAAGCACTGGGATCCCATATGGATGTCGGTTTGTGACCCAGCTTTTCCACTTCCTCACCAGCTGTAGAGTTTGAAAGGAAACATGGGATCATAGAAGGCATTAAATGTTTGAATAAACAACTGGAAAAATAGAGTTGAAATCAATGAATATGGAACTGTCCATTGAAAAACTGTTTTTGTAGTGAGGAAAAACCCAGCTGGAGCTTAATTTTGAACTTGCTGAATCTAACAAGTCTATTATATGTTCAAATGGAAATGTCAAAGAGGCAAAGGAATATTCAAAATTGTTGTTCAGAGGAATTTCTGGTGTCGGATCACTAAGTTGAGGCAAGCAAAAGACTTGACTGAGCAGCTAAGGTGCCAGGTGAGATGCTTGCACTCCATAACAGAATATCTGGCTTGAACACTTGCCCCTGATTCCAGCTCCCTACTGGGGAAGATCCAGGGAGGCAACAGCAACAATAATGGCTCAAGGGGCTGAGTTTCTGCCAGTCTCTTGGAAGACCGGGAGGAAGTTCCCAGTTCCAGCTTAATCCTTATCCAACCCAGCCCTGGCCAACCATCATGAATGCTGGGCGAGTGACCAGAGGATAAGCAAACTTTGTTTTTATTTACCCCTGACCTATCGCTCTCTCCCCTTCAAACCAATAACTTTTTGAAAAAGCCACAGTGGGGGCCTGGTACAATGGCTTAGCAGCTAAAGTCCTCGCCTTGAACATGCCGGAATCCCATATGGGTGCTGGTTCTAATCCCGGCAACTCCACTTCCCATCCAGCTCCCTGCTTGTGGAGGTTCCTGGCTCCTGGCTTTGGATTGGCACAGCACTGGCTGTTGCAGTCACTTGGCGAGCGAACCATCAGATGGAAGATCTTCCTCTCTGTCTCTCCTCATCTCTGTATATCTCACTTTCCAATAAAAATAAATAAATTAAAAAAAAAAGAAAAAGAAAAAGCCACAGTGACAGCAACAACAAATTTGCCCGAGACTGAAGTCGTAGAGCTGTCTGACTCCAACTCCAATGATGTTTCCACTAACCCATGCTGCTATGGGTTATTTTCTATTTCCATTAAGCCTTTTCTTTTCCTTTTTAAAAATCCATCCACATTATGAAATTAGTCTTTTCACCTATTGAGCTGTACTTTGTGCTGGGTATTCTGTAAAGTGTTGGCATAGCATGACATAGCAAACATGAATGATTCCTTGCCTGAAATATTCTGGAGTCTACTAGAGAGACCAGTGTTGGCTATTCTGATTATGGCAGAGTCGATAAATTTGTACTTTAACAATGACAAAGGCAGCAGAGCCCTTTATGCCAGAGGCTGAATTTTTCAGTCAAAAATATAAAATAAAAATCTAGCACTTGTTTTGATTGGATTAATAAATGACTTTATGGGTTGTGAATTGCTTTTGGCTAATAGTCAAGTGGCTATTACATTTTATGTTAACTATTAAAACATTATGAGCATACTCCGGTATGCCCATAACAAATACTATCAATATTTATTAGGTCAAAACACTTTCATATATAAGGCAGTAATTGTTCACTTTTGATCCATGCTGAGCCTTGGTATTGAGCCAAAGCTTCTCTCATATCCACTCACTGGTTCTTTGTTCTGCTTCTCTCCCAATTCTTTCAGGTACTCCATTACAATTCCAGACTCTCTGATTGCCCTCTTTCTATCAAATCTATCCCAAGCCATGATGAACATTTACAATAAATACATTAATGTGCATTTACGTCTTCTCTGTCTGCTTTGGGATTGTGTTTTTGTGTTGTGGCGTCACTGTCTTGGTGAGTTCTTAGGAAGTTACAGTAGATGGGTGTAACCAGAGAGCAGAGGCATTTTCATGATTGGGTGTTTGACTGAGTCATATCCATAGGCACAGCCTATGAGAGAAGGTTAAGCTGTTGCTAATAAATAGAAGCTGTCACAGAGAGGCTTGCCATTGCAGTGGCCTTATCTGAGTTAAATATCTGAGATTGTTGTCCAAGAAAACAGTGTAACATTTTAGCAAGTATCAGGACAGTTTATAACAACTAATCTTAATTATGGATAGCATGTTGGTTTCTGGACAACAAACACTTTTTTTGAAAAACAACCCATCTATCTATCTACCCATGATACAACATGAACTAAATATGTGTCTCTGCCCAAACTGCCTGACACATTGCTCTGTGTATCTTTGGAACCCCAGAAGTGGAGTCGTCTCTTTGTAAGCTTAGATGTCTAGCGGCTTTGCCCTCCTGGGCTGTCTTCAGGGTGGAAAGTGATCACCCAAAAGAACCAACCCTGTAATTAAAAGCAATATCCATTCAATTAGCTTGGTAGGCTTGTTTTTCAATGACAGAACAACTATAATCATCAACGACTGTTAATATAATTCTTGGGATACCACAAATACTCGACAGTAAGGCCAAGAGGGAAATTCTGGACATTTTTCTAATAAAAATGAATATATGTGTAATCAATCTATTAGAAGCACAAAGGAAATTAAATAGTTGTACTCTCATAGTTTGGTGGGCACTGCATTAAATCCTTTGTGTACATTATTTCATTATACGATAAAATCGTTCATTTACTCAGCAAATTATTATCATGTATGTATTGCACTGTGGCAGGTGTTGTTCTGAGCATTTGAAATCTGTCAGTGTACAATGGAAATTCATATAAGCTATAGCACAGTAAAATCACCTTGCATTTCCTCCATCACTCCATATTCAAACTTGTAGGTATGTTATGTAAATATTACAAAGAGGTTCAAGACAAGTTGAAGCATATTCATCCAGGTTTTGCCTCATAATCATTCCTGAAACCTTAGTAAGGGAACACATGTGTCAGGCCCTTCTCCTAGTGAAATCGCTTGAGTAGGAGTGACTAGGATAGATTTAAATATCTGCTTATTTTCAAAGTTCCTCCAAGGATTCTTCATTGAAGCTAGAAATGAGAGCTTGTTGCAAATATCTGCCACTGATGTACCAGTGAATACAGACAGGAATGGGGCTGTTTTCTGCCTCTGTTGCCCCGTAATATTTTGAGGTGGCCTTTAAAATCCAAACTGAAATGGGTAAGATGCCCATTGGGATGTCTACATTCCATATCAAAATTTGACTCCCAGGTCTGCTTCTGTTTCCAGGTTCTTATTAATGCACACCCTAGGAGTCAGCAGGTGAGTTCCAAAGTAATTGGGTACCTGCCATCCACAGGGAAGATCCAGGCTGAATTCCCAGCTCCCTGGTAGTGATGACAGGGTAGCAGGGGATGTTAAATCAGTAGGCAAGAGTTCTTGTGGCCTGTCAGTCTTACATTGAATCTCAGCTTCTGAATAAGTAAAATAAATTTATAAAAAAAACAACAAATGCTCCAATCTCTACCAAAACGTATTCACCAAGTGTTAATTAACTGCACAGAACGTGTCAAAGACTCTGTACATTACACGCTGCTTTGAATATTGTACCGAAACTCATTTTTCAACTGTCTAATACGGATTTGCATTTAACGATTGTTAGAAACTCTTGGAAAATTCAGCTACTTTATCAATAACATAGGTAACACAAGCTTTTCTTGTGAAAGATAAACAATATTTTATGCTCCATCAAAGTTTCTGATTTCTTAAAAGGATGCGATCTTTATACCAAAATAACTTTGCACCTTCTCTGCGTATGGTAGAATTTCACTAGATACTGACGTTATCTCTTCCGGTCAACCATTTTGTTAAGTCCCTTCAGTCTGAGCTTGGTGGACAGTGTCAGTGGGTCATACTTTCTGATTGCACTCAATTGCCTTTGGCTGATGGAGAAAAACCAAAACAGAAGAGAGGCTACAATACCTTTTGCCACTCTCCGTGAACACATTCCAGTAAAATTCCATCCCTTTCCTGAACATAATGTCTTAATTGACTGTACACAGTCACTTCTGAGAGTAGGTGCTTATAAACCTTCCGTCCTTTTTCCCATTTGAGCTTAGGAATAGTGACACTCTCCCCTGATTTTATGAGCTCCTGGAACCTCATTAATGTTTTTGCATGCAGTCACTTTATTAACCTCTGCTCAAATTACCCAATTAAATTGTGTCATCTATTTTATAGTGGTGCTGTGATTGATACAGCAATTCATATGGCTATAGACTCTACTGACTTTCATGGAGTATCCGAAGCAAATGAGAGTAAAGGCTCTGGAATATACAAAGCTATCTTTAATTTCTGAATCTGAAGCTCACTAGATATGACCTCTGCAGAATTATCTAATCTTTTTATGCATCAGGGATTTTTCTTGTAATGGTAAGCCAAGACTTGGCTATAATTTATAAGGTTGCTGTGAATGTTAAAAGAGGTAGAATAGTGTAGGGGAGCATGGATGGACAAGCTCAATTATTCATTGATGATCATTTAGGTTGGATAATAGTTATATAAGTGTATTATTGTTCCTTTTTTGTCAATCATTTATGTTGGATAATAGTTATGTAAGTGTATTATTGTTCCTTTTTTGTCATTTTTTAGAAATTTTCATGTGTTTAGAAAGATGCAGTGTATATATAATTTCTAACAGAGTACCACTGGACAGAGATTGACTCAGTTCAGAAAAAACAGTGCTTGCAAAGTTTGGTTTGATTTCTGTGTAGCCAATAGATGGCCATCAAGGAACAAATGAACTTTCTGCTTGAACAAACACGGGACAGTGACTTTCTGGAAAGTAGTTTTCTGTGATAGGATTAGGCAATGGTAAGATGAGAAAGTGCAAGTTTCCATTTAAATAGTGTGAATTGTACCTTATAGGCGAGAGCTTGGCATGGTGCCCGTACTCAGGGGACAGTTTCTTTTCCATAAAATAGAGTCAGCATCAACTATCTTTACTATTGCAAATAAGGGTGAATGACCTATTTGAAAGGTCAATATTCTCCATGAAAATTTCCTTTATGAAAAAGCTTAATTCTTCAATTTGAAACCTTTTATATTATGAGTAAAGCAAGCAAGCTTAGAGCATTTGATGGCATTTCCTTGGTTCATAACCCGGTAATTGGGAGAACAAGCAGTGCTTCTCCTGTGTTTTTGCTTTTTGGTGGAAAATAACTTCTTATGGTGAAACCAGGTGTTTGGCTTGATTGAGTGGTGGTAGAAATTCAGATTCCTCACAAATTATTCTTTCTGCATTATTGGTCTTCTACTGAAATTTTAACTCATCTGTTTAGGTCTAATAATCACATTAGTGATAGATAGTGCATATTCAGTTAACATGGATCGAAGTTCACAATATATTAGTGTTTTCACTATAATATCAGAATATTAGAAGATTGTGAACAAAAACATCCTAGAATATAATGTTTCACAGAGGATAACAAGGATAATAGAGTCCTATTGTCAAATAGACATTTTTGCTGCAAATTATGATATGGAAATTAGGTAGAGAATTGTCCATGAACTACAAGTGCTTATTTCTTACTTACACTCAACTATGAATGTGACATTTTAAAATTAAGCTCTTTGTATTATTAATGTTGCTGTGGTTGTGTCATTATGGATAATATTCCCATGATATAATTTCATTGGGAATTGTTTTCTTTAGGTGTAGTGAATTCCAGTGTAACAAAAAATAATAGCTCAGTATAATGACTTTAAAAACAATAATTATTATTATGTATTATTAAAATGTCAAGAAGGTACTGGATATAATAACCTTATTTATTTCATAGTATTTTGAAATTCAATCTGTCAATATGGGTTTGTATGCCTTTGTTTAAAATGAATAGTGTTTTTAAGTGAGAATACTAGATTTCACACACTCAGGAATAGGTGTTATAGAAATCAATATATCTGCTGCAATATCCTACCAATTGCAGTTGACCACACTACACCAAGCAAGAGAGAACATTTTAAGGTAATTGAAGTTGTGCTGAATCATAAATCAGTAGATCAACTGTAATTATCAGGTGCTGTGTGACGTCTTGGTTGGGGAGACACTAGGACTTCCATTTGCTTTATCCTAGGCAACTTGCCATGAAGAATCATAATCTGGTAGCCTGATGACTACTTTGAGGAGTATCCTTCTATAACAGCTTTCACAGTTGATTTTGAGAAGTGACAAAGACTCTATCCCGTTCATTACATTTCCTACCTCACCTTTTCTCTGACCTTTGTGGGTCTCTGACCTTTGTGGGTCTCTCAATTGCTCTAGCTTGGGATATTTCGCAATGATGAGAACTAAAACTTTTGGCTCATGTTGGGACAGCCTGTAATTCCCATGATATTTATGTGTAAGTTTTAAAGGTGTGAATGCTTTGCTGTCCTGTGTTGCTTTTGTTAAGTTTTTTCTTAAGAAGAAATGCAGTCTCTGTAGAACAATATATACCCAGCATCTTCTTCATGGCCCCTAACTGCCTCTGTTTATGTAGCAATTACTGGCATAAAGTTTGCTTTTAGATTGTTCATGTATCTTTGGTTTTTGTGATCTTCAGAAGAATGTACTCACCACATCTCCCACTGTTGTTTAGTTTTACATACACGTTGCTTTCTCGCTGGCACATTTTCATATTCCCCCAAATCAGATATTTCTTCAGTAGCATCAAATTTGTTGACTTTAGGTTCTTATTCCACCTTTCTCACAATTATTTCCAGAAACTGTGGGTCACAAAACCCCGTGTCATTGCATGTGCTGCCGATAAGACCCCAACATCTTAATTATATAGAATCCTTCACTTCTGCAATGATTCTGACTACTTCTCCCATATTTTATAAAGTCCATAGCCTAATTTAGTAGCAAGAGGTATAGCAGTTTTGCCTATGCTGTTTTTTCTATTTTTTTCCCCACAATTTCATATCCTTGTTTTCTAATTGCTTGCATAAATAGTGTTTCCATTACAAAGCCTTTCTTATGTCTGTCTTTTTTAAAAGCGTGCTTTGAAAAACTCCTTGCATAGAAAAGAATATTTGTAATTCAGATGATTTAAAAGATAATTGTAGAACATAAAGACTAATTGGAAATCACTCATGTAGCTATCACCTATTTTAACAGGCAGAAAATTACTGGTAGCATTTAAGCCCTCTGTGTGCAGGATACCCTGCCTCTGCCATAAAGACTATCAATGATTTGACCTTACTGGAAATTATTCTCCTGCCTTTATTTATAGTGTTAACACCTCCGTGTCTACTTTTTAAAAGTGGCTTAAAGTTCCCTCCTTGAAAAAAAAATGAATGCACATGAATCATTTTTCATATAAGATTTTGTAATCTGCTTTGTTCATGTAATATTGCCTGTGGGCTCCACTGATGTTGATGTTGTACATACTTATGATCCCTGCATTTGAATTGTTACATGGTCACCTACTGCATGAAGTCATCACACGTTTTGTTTTTTTATCAAATATATTATTGACGAACATTTAGGTGGTCCAATTTTGGCTTATAACAGTCAATACTTTAATGAGACATATTTGTGTCTTTCCAGTTTCAATAGGACAAGGATATCCACTGGAGATATCTTACAAGGAAATGAATCCCACATATAAAGATGGTTCCAATTTTCTAGATTGTGAAAAATTGTTTCTACAGAGCTCTTTCTGCTTTACATCTTTCTCTACATTTAGTAGCAGTGGGAGTAGGCTTTTTAAATTATACCAATCTAATCTCTCTGTAAAGGATATGTGTGATTGTAGTAGTTCCAATTGTGTATTCCTGAGTATTAATGAAGCAATGTTACCTAAGAGCTTTTCCAAATGTTCTGCTAAGGTAGCTGTATTTCTTTGGATATGTTCCTGTTTTTATAAGATGAGAGAGAGACCTTCCATGTGCTGCTTCAATCCCCAGGTAACTGCAATGGCCAGCTCTGGGTCAAGCTGAAGCCAGGAACCAGTAGCTTCATCCCTCTCCCAGTTGGTCAGCAGGGTTCCAAGTACTTGGCCATCTTCTGCTACTTTCTCAGGTTGTTAGTGGGAACCTGGACCAAAACTGGAGCAGCCAGGACATGAATCAGTGTCCACAGAGGATGCAGGCATTGCAGGTGGAGTCTTAATCTGTTATGCCACTGTGCTAGCCCATTCTTTGAATCTTTGCTAGCACATCATGTACATTGCAAAAAAAAAAAAATTTTTTTTGTTATGTTGACCCAGTGTGCATTTTGATCTCTACAGTTTCTGAGAATCAAAGTTTTATTCCTTTTTGAATCCTTTCAGTTTCTAACACAGGGCCTTACTAATGATAAACAGTCTCTTTATTTTTGGCTAAATAAGTTAATGTGCATCTAAAGGTATGGACTACAAAGCAGACATGAGGTGGGACTAGCAAACATCGATTCCAAAGTTATAAAGAATTAGTATTACCTCTCTACTACCTATCTGTTTGACTTGGAGACTTCTTCTGCCTCAACAAGTACAGTTTTATCCTCAGAGAATTGTGGTAATAAGTAAATGTGGTGTTTCTGTCAATTGTGCATATAAGCTGAGACGTGCCTTCTCAGTCATTGGTGGTTATTATTACTGTTGGTATAATTATAATTCTTAATACTACCACCAGTTTAGATTCTGTCTGAAAGACACATCCTAGAAGAGTGAGAGTGTGTGTGTTTCTGTTTTCTCACCATTGGAGCTTCGATTCTAAATATATTTCTCCTCTGCTGACATAGCCTTAAACGATCATGAGAAAGACACAATTCATATTGTAGAAGTGAAACAAGGGGTGGCATATGCACTGCTCTTCTTTTTACTATTCACAGATATGTGAAAAGGGGGCAGATAGGGATTTTTCAAAAGAAAATATAAATGAGCCAAAAGGACAAGGACTTGGTTCCTCTTAATATGCGAGTTGATTGAGGATATCACATAACCTCCAGTTTGCCACTGCAACACGGTAGAATGCAATTTGAAGAAATACCACAAATGTGTAAAGGGACATCAGAACACTTTGAAGCCTAGAAGCCTAGAATATGTTTAGAAAAAAACAAAGAATCTAAGCCCTCCTCCAATGAGTATGCAAAACGTAATTAGGTAGACCAATCATAGTGTCAGAAAGAGTTCTGCACAATTCTAAAAACATTTTTATGGAGAAATGCAAACTGAAGCCTCTACAACCTTGTTAAGCCACTGTCAGTCAGTAAAATGTAAGCCTCGGTATATGAACCATGGCTTGCTAGGGATGGGATCATTGCAAACACTCAGAAATAGGTTAACATTTAGGAATCTGGGTTGCAGTGTAAACATATATTCTTTAAGATAGCCCATGGTAATATTTCCGAGTAGCTCAATTTGTAGCACTGGTCTCAACATACTTTACATGTGTTTTCCCATAGAAATAATCTATTGATGTGTAAATGTAAAAGCAAATTAGAAGCAGAGGTCTGCTCAGGAAAAAAAAAAGCAAGGTTTAGGCAGAAAAAATAGAATTTGTAGAGGTAGATCAGTCACTTCTCTGGTTCAGATGCTCTAAGGGTTCTCTCGCAATTTACAGAATAAAGATCAAATGCTTTGCCATTAACATAAACTCCCTCAAATATGCTTTCTCATCTGTCAATATGTGCTCAAGTCATTCTGCACAGGCTTCGCATGTTTCGCTTTGATAAAAATAAACTACAGTTTTTGCCTGCTTCATAGCTGACTCTGCTCCACAGTGGAGTAAAACTTCACCAGTTTTATAGATATTGCTCAAAAGCACATTAATTTTTATGAATAAAAATGTGTTTCGTTGATCCTTATGTAGATCAGCCAAGTTCACCTAAGGATAACCCTTATTTCATAATTCACCATACGGATCTTCATCATGAGAAATTGAGTGATAGAAGATCTTCCATCGGCTGGTTTGCTCCTAAATGGCCATAATGGCCAGAAATGAGCTGATCTGAAGCTGGAAGCAAGGAACCTTTCCAAGGTTTCCCACGGGGGTGCAGGGTCCCACAAACTTGGGCCATCACTACTGCTTTCTCAGTTTGTAAGCAGAAAGCTGGATCAGAAGTGGAACAACTGGGAAACAAAGCCATGTCCATATGGAATCCTGACACCACATTTTACAGGATTAGCCTCTTGAGCCATGGCACTATCCTCAACTGTTAGCATTCTAATTCAGGTCTTTTGTCTATAGTGACTTTTAAGTTGCTTGAATTTTTACTGTGAATTAAATAAATTAATTATCTGGGCAACATGTAAGTCTGAGATATGTAAGCCACTTGGTAAATATTTTAAATTGAGACATTCAGAAGCCATGAATGTGAATTAAGAGTACAGAAAAATGTAGTTAAGGAATTTGGCATGGTGGCTCAACAGGCTAATCTTCTGTCTGCAAGTGCCAGCATCTATATGGTTGCTGGTTCATGTCCCAGCTGCTCCAGTTACCAAGAAGCTCCCTGCTTATGGCTTGGGAAAGCAGTGGAGGATGGCCCAAAGCTGTGGGACCCTTCGCCTACATGGAGACCCAGAAGAGTCTCTTGGCTTCACATTGACTTCAGATAACTCAGCTTTGGCCATTGCAGCTATTTGGGGGAGTAAATAAATAGAAGGTCCCTCTGTCTGTCTCTTATTCTCTTTGTTGCTCTTTCTCCAAAAATGCATTTAGGTGCAAAAGTGAAGAGTTTCATGTTGATAACCTTTATGGACGTATGAGTTGGGCTCAAGAGTAGCCCACTTTGGAGTGGACCCTGAGGAGACCCAAATCACAGCTGTGTTCAAGGAAGAGCTGGCTACTATGAACCTAATTTTGAGAGTTCAGGATAGTTAGAAGAGGGCTCAGAAACCTTTCAGCATCCATGTCCCAGGTGGTAGCACATGGCTGCTTCTAAATTGGTTAGCTAGAACAAAGAAAGCACATGTTCTTCTAAGAAATCAGTTAATGACTGTATTTGGTTGAGAGCAAAGTTTGATGGGAAATATTGTGATGAGGAAAGTGTGGGTTTGTTTACAAGTGTTCAAAATCAAGATGGATTTAGCCAGAACAGATCATCAAAGAGGACAGAGATTAGTCTATGTAAAAAGCTCAGAAAATTTAACCACATCCCAGAACACTTATCATGTTACTCAGCTTGATGGCTTTTCATTTCACTAGTCACACTCCCAAGCATCTAATTTGAACCCAACAATTTTGTGAATTAGAATAACAGGAATTTGTGCTGGATATGAGGTTAAATAATCTGGTTCGATGCTTTAAATTGTATGTGGCTGCAAAAACATCTCAAGTGTGTATCCACTATGGAGATACAGATAACTGAGTCTGAAGTTCGGGAGGAAATTAGAGACACTGTTGCTTATTGTCTGAACTCTTCCTCCTACCCCAGTTTACTTTGTCCCTCGGGGCTTGGCTCAGAATAGATATTAAGAGTCAGAGGCTCCTGGCTTTGGATTGGCATAGCATCAGCCATTGCGCTCACTTGGGGAGTGAATCATTGGACGGAAGATCTTCCTCTCTGTCTCTCCTCTCTGTATATCCGCCTTTCCAATAAAAAAAATAATAAAAATAAATCTTTAAAAAAAAGGAGGCAGTGTACTGACTAGAATAATCCAATGTTCAAAAATGAAGGCAGTGTGGACCTACAGGTAATGTAATTTGTCCATATTCCTTCCAATAGTGATGATCAAGCCAAACGTTCTTCTGAGTTGCAGTGAAAACAAAATACTAACATTTCAAATTATGAAAGTAGTAACACATCAATGCACTACCAACCAAGTAAGGTTATTTTAGCCATGGATGTCCACTCTACTGCTATCAACCAGTTAAATCTTCCTTCCACAGTTTTCTGTACATTTATATGGGTATCATAATATAAAGCAGATGATGGACTGAAACCAGATGACGCCTTCTTGGTAACTGTTACTATGCAAATATACATAGGTTTTGAAAATCCTCCACTTACTAACTCATGCCGAAACTTGATCTCAGAATTTGGTCTTTAGCTTGCATCATTTCTACCATAGGTGAAAGTTTGAAAAGATGTTGAAAGTAGGAATTGGAAACAGTTTGTCTTGATTGAAAATCTTAACCAGTTGTCTAATTTGGAGGTTTTTATAAAGTGAAGAACATTGATCTCTAATGTTATTTTGTCTCATTGTCTGTAATGAGGCATGGAATAAAATTTCTTTTTTGTGTCTGCAAAATGGATCATAAAATAGGAAATATTGAATTCTCTCACTGAACCACCAGTAGAAGAAAACGGAATTTTAAAAAATGTATTCCATAGTTTTTGGATTATATTTTTGGCCACTCATAGTTAATCTAATTCAGGTCATTTTTTTAGCCCTCCATCCTGCTCAAACTTACTCCTCAGGAGTTGCCTGAATGTCAATAGTGATTTTGCGCATTTTACTATCATTTGCATAAAGTGGTAAGTGGAAAAAAAATTATTGTGCATTTCCTGGCAGATTTTATTTTTCACCCTTACCTTGCAAAAATTTCTAGACTGAACTTGCACTTTAAAGGTACAATTTTTGGTTCTAAATTTATTTTTTAAATGCTACAGATGGAGTTAATTTCTCATTCTCCATTCATTTTTGCCAAGGCAATACATTCTGGAGTATAAGAAATATTTAAGAAACTTAACGCAAGACATAAAGGAAATAACATGGGAGTTAAATTTATTCCTCCTGAGTATAAATTAGTTATTGGGATTCTGATATTCTATTAATATTAGTACTATTAATGGATGTGTAAGTCTAAAGATACATGTACTTCTGCTCTTTCAGTATAAAAACTTCTGTTCTTATTATTCAGTGGCCTATAAATCTGTTGATTTCTATTTACCTATCAAATAGGAGGCTCCAAAAGTACAAATTCACATATATGGGTATCATGCCCATTCAGCTACAAGTATTTAGTTTCAGAACTACATGTTCGAAAAACTTGGCAAGTGTTTACGATACACAAATGGTTATTGATTTGTATAATAGGGGTAACTAAAGGGAGTAATCCACAAGATATAATATTTGATGGAGCATTTCAATATAAAACACAAAGCCTCAAAATTGAAATACTTTGTACTTTCTTCTATTGTTGTACATTAGGATAAATAGAAGTCAGCTCTCCGGAAACTCTAGCATTCAAAATTTTCCTGTTAAACATCAATGTTTGTACAAATGAAGCACAATATTGATTTTGAGAAATCCAGAAATCTAGACTTATGGATTAATTATCCTCTTTAATTGAAATGCTTTTAAGGTGTTTGGAATCTCGGCGAGGCAGTGAATGAATACTAAGGATATTTAAAGTGGAAAATAAATCTACCTTTCTTCCTTCCCGCTAGAATAATGCCTCTGAATATATATTAATGCATCATGTTGCATAAACATGACAAAGTTGTTATAATTATTTTCTTACTTATCTCCTGACTCTTCCCTTATGAATATATTACACTACCCTAATTCCATTTAATAGTAACCTAGCAACAACATGCCTGAAGGAGGTTGTTATCTTGCTGAAGATGGAAAGCTTTGTAACAGTTTGATTCATATTCTCCTTGGGCAAGAAATTTTCTTGGTGAAAATCTCATCACTCCTGTCCTATACAGATTAGACTACCTATAAAAAAATCAAAGTCTTCTTTTGTTTGCTGTTTTGTTCATACAACTGAGAGGTTTGCAGTATTTTCCACATACAAAATGAAAAGACAGTAATCATCTATTGAACAATTTAGATTTTGTTTCCATTTGTTAAAAAAAAACCCATAAACATATTTCTAGGTGCACACATAGCTTAGGTTGATTTTGATTCCTTCCATGAGTCAGTTTTTCCACCTGAATGGAGCACCGACTGACTTGACACACGAAAAATCAGTAATGATTCTTGAGAGTTTAACTTTCCAGTGTAACTCGTTGATCTGTGTAGCTGAGTGGGATATAGATATAGCTATTGTCGTCTCTTCTCAAGACAATCTGTTAAGACAGGAGGTGGAATAATTCCTGCATGTGTTATTATAGGAATGTTTCATTAATCTTCAGATGAAATGTGCAATAAGAATGTAAAGAGTTATTAAAATAATGCATCATTTTTCCTTTTGTGACTTTTCATTTTTGGGATTGTATGTTATTTCTCTTGATACAACTCTGTTGCTTTATTTTCTCACACAATAAGCATAACTTGATATCACCTTTAATATAGTGTCCCTGGTAGGAAAACATCTCCAGAGAAACCTTGCTATTACCATACATATGGGATATGCAAATATTAAAAATATTTACACAAAACTTTGTTCTAATGGTTTAAAGGACTTTTATACCTATTATTCTCTGAGTCTTTAACGCAATTCAGGAATGCAGGTGGAGAATCAATATTAGTACTAGATGTTTTTTTTTTTTTTTCATTTAAAAGCCCTGACTGGGCAGGTGTTGGATATCTCAAGTAAGATGTCACTTGGTTAGCTAGCATCCCATATTACAGTGTTTGATTCCTAGTCTCAGATGTGCGCTTTATTCCGAGTTCCTCCTAGTGTGCACACTAGGAAACATCGGGCAGTATTTCAGTTCTTTGAGTCTTGGCTGTCTCCCTTGGAGACCTAGAATGAAGTCGAATTCCTGCTTTTGGCTTGACACAGTGTCAGCTTTTGTGGACATTTGAGGAGTAAACTAGATGATGTGAAAGTTCTGTATATGCATTTGTTTATCTTTTGTGTCTTTTAAGAAATACTAATATAAAAGCCTGGGTTCTTCTTGAGTTTCAACTGTGAAACTAATAGGTAGTAACAAGCATTTGTGGTTTTAAATTTTATACAAGGTTATAGTCATACATGGAAGTTACAGAAAACAAAGCTGCAAAGCTCCTGGAACAAACAAAAAACTTCATCAAGATCATATGGTACCAATCAATGACACGGAGCTGCTCTGAACCTGTTGGTGCCATTGATGACATATTTGTAACAAACCACTGGAGAAAAGATTTTTTGTGTGTGATATCTTCCTCTTTCTATGTCCCTCTGATCATTCAAGCAATTAAAAAAAATACTAGAACATGTTTCATAAAACATATAAATACCAGGCCTGGGGCAGTAGCCCTACTTGCTTTGCATGCACCGGAATCATATGTGCGTGCCAATTGCTATGTAAGCTGCTCCACTTCCTGTCCAGCTCCCTGCTAGTGGCCTGGGAAAGCAGTCGAGGACATCCCAAAGCATTGTTCCTCTATGCTCACGTGGGAGAGCCAGATAAACCTCCTGGCTCCTGGCTTCGGATAGGCTCAGCCTCTGCTTTTATGGGCACTTGAGTGCCCATAAAAGCAGCAGGTGGAAGATCTTTATCTCTCTGTCTCTCCTTCTCTGTAAATTTGCCTTTCCAGTAAAATAAAGACATCTTAAAAAAAATGTAAACACCTCACTAGCTGGCTTAAAAACAAAATAAAATTTAAACAGTTAAAAACGCACAAAAAGGCAAAGCAGCAGTGACAATGAAGTAGGCAAAATACATTAACACAAAGAGTATATTGTAAAAATTCTGCAATTGTAGCGTGAATTCTGAGTATCTGTGTTTTATTCAAATATCCTTCTCTTGGGTTTATTGGAAAGTTACTTGGCTGCACATAATCACTTAGCTGTTCTTTCTTTTATGCTAATGCTAATTTTGATGTTTTGATTAATAAGGTTTTACTTCAGGAAGTTATTCAACAGTTATTTCTGAAACACTTCTTTGAGTTTTGCAGACTACTTATATGCATAGTAATATCTGAATTTTAATGTATTCTCTAAAGATTACCCCCAAAGCACTTAATGAATACTTTGGCTTGTGTAATAAGATATTGCTATTCACACCTCGGGATTCTAAAGTTGCATACATATTGAATAGGAATTAATATTTATGGTTATTCCCTTAATTATTCTAAAAAGTAGAGAAAGCTGTGAAGGTATTATCTGATTATTGATCAAACAAGATTCAACTCCAAATGTATCTACTTCACAGATTTAAGAGAAATAACTTAATTTACAAGAAAGGTGCAATTTAGAAACTGTTCACATGTCTGATGCAACTGAGACTAAACATTGTACTTGAAAACATCTCAAGTGTTTGGAATCATCCTCCCAGGTTACACCCTTAAGATTTCTCTCTTTTGCTCCTTCAGCTGAAGAGTTTATTGCATTATTCCTTCTTCAGGTGCTCATTCAAAACATAGCTACCTCAATCAGAGAATTCTTGACTGTTTAACGTTATGAAACCTAAACTTGCATTATTTTACTTGAAGTGCAGTTTGCCAAAGGCTGTTTTAAAGGAGTTGGTCAAATGTGGCTTGTTTCTCATTGTTTCATTCTTTTTAATACATTTAGTGCAATATTGATATTAATGTCAAAAGTACCCACTATATTCTGATCTCTAAGGAAGGCTCCGTGAATGAATTGGTTTGATATGCTAAATTGGGTTTTCATTCCCCTCTCCTGCAGAATAATGTTGAAATAACCCTCGGTACCTCAAAATGCAATTGCATTTGAAAATAAGGTCTTCAGACAGGCAACAATATTAAAACAGATAAATGCTTTTATCCTTAAAATTCGTGAATGATGTCCACATAAGACTACCTTAAAATTCAAACAGGAATACTGAGAAGCCTCAATGATGAAGCAGGTACAAGACAGGCATCCAGAAGCCTGGGGGAAAGGCCTCAGGAGAAATGAAACCCACTGATTTCTAGCTTCCTGAATGGTAAGAAAATAAACGACTTGGCTATGTTTTGGCACAATTGCTAGCCCACTGCTTGGGATGCCTACTTGCCATCTTTGCATTCTGGCTTTGAGTCATGGCCGTGCTTCTGATTCCAGCTTCCTGCTAACACTCCCTGAGACACAGCGGCCACAGTTCACCTCTTTGGGTCCCTGGCACCAATCTGAGTGCCCTGAATGAAGTTCCCGGTTCCCACACCCAGCTTGTTTCAGTCCCTCTTGTTGAGCATACTTTTGAGGGAGTGAAACAGCAAATGAAAACACAGCACATAGAATTTTTTTTCTCTCTTCCTCTCCACATTTCAAATGAAACAAAAATAATTAAAAACTTTTTGTGAAGAAATGTGTCTGTTGTTTTAGGTACCCAGTCTGTATCACCATGTCATGACAACTCTAGGGAATCATGCAACAGATGAAGATAAAGAATAGATAATGTAGGAAGATAAGAAAGAAAAGATTTATGTATAAATATGTCACCAGAGACAAGAGAAAATGATGGGTATTGTAATAGAATAAAATAAGCATTAGCTGATTTATTTTTCAACAGCATGAAGGTGATCTGTTGAAGCAAGGTATATACGTTTTGATAATCAATTGGCTAAATAAAAGAATTGTTCTGAGAGCACTATATGAGCAAACTCCTGAGACAGAAAATGTTTGCCCCACTCAAATATATAAGAAAATGTAGGGTGAAATTAATTCCATGAGATAGGGGGAGAATATATATATATATATCCTCTATTTATTTTACCTATTTTCATTGAAAAGTCGGAAATACAGAGAGGAGGAGAAACAGAGGAAGATCCTCCATCTGCCACCACACTGCCCTAGTGGCCACAATGGCCAGAGCTGAGCTGGTCTGAAGCCAGGAGCCAGGAGCTTCCTCTGGGTTTCCCACACAGGTGCTGGGTCCCAAGTCCTTGGGCCAATCCTCAACTGATTTCCAGGCCACAGGCAGAGAGCTGGATGAGAAGCAGGGCTGCTAGTAATAGAACCAGCATCCACAGGGGATCCTGGGCATGCAAGGTGAGGACTTCAGCCTCTAAGCTATGCTGCCGGGCTGAAATGGTTGGTTTTAGAGAGATAAACAGAGACTAAAACAGGCTTTATTTTTATTTATTTATTTATTTACTTACTTACTTATTTACTGCTGCTTAGAGCTTCATTTTCAGCCTTTGGCATCCTGTTGAAGACAACTTCTGTTCCTTCTCTTCTGAATTTAATTTTTAGGACTGCTGCTTTGAGGTGCTTATTCTTGATTCCTCTTTAACCCTGAATGTTATCTAGAGATACCTTCTGCTAAGCTCTACAAAGAAACGAAGGTTAGACTGAGACACTTCCTTCTGCTATATACCATTAGATTTTGTGCCTCTGCGACTCTTTTCCTCCACTAAGCGTTGTTACCTTAAACTCTGCGTGAAGCAGGAGCTCAAACTCTTCCTGTGTTTCAAATTTAAAGAAACCAAATTTAAAGACCTCGAACATGGAAACACTGTGTCTTCTATAAACTAGAAAGCTGTTAGACTGGAGAAGACATAATATAAAACCAGATGAGGATAGAAAGGCATGTTTGGGTAAGATCTTGGCTTTGTAGAATATGGCCACAAACTGGTCTTTATAAGTGAATTTTATAATAACAAAATTAAGTTGGGGTTGGCTTTTTAGCATCATGGGTTAAGCTACTATATATACCACTCATATGTGTCCTGGATTAACACCTGGCTGCTTCACTTCCAATCTAGCTCCTTGCTAAATCATCTGGGAAAGTAGTGGCAAATGACCAGCATGTGTGGGACCTGGATGAAGCTCCTGGGACCTGGCTTTGATATAATGCAACTTTGGCCATTGCAGTCAGTTCGAGAGTGAACACCAGATGGGAAATTCTCTGTGTCTCCACTCCTTGCTCTGTTACTTTGCCTTTCCAAGAAATAAAGGAATCCTTAAAAAAGAGTATTAAGTAGGGATCAGTTTTTGGCTTAGCAATTAAGATGACATTTGAGATGCCTGCATCCTAAATGTACCAGTCTTTAATATCAGCCTCAGTCTCCAATTGCAATTCAACAGTTGCATCCCTGTCAGTCTTGTGAAAGTTTTGTTGCAGGGAATTTTATACAAAAAGAAGAAAGCAAGCTGATTCACATCTCATACAAAAGAAGAAATTTCATGCAGAAAATTTCAATAAACAAAACAAGGTTTATGTAAAAAGATGTTAAAGATGGAAATTTCTTACTACAGCAGGAGCGGGATTTTCGAGAAAGACCCGTGAGAATGGCGGAACGCGTGTCTTTTAAGCACAGTTATGAGGGAAAACAAAAGAAGACTAGACCAGAGCAGTAGCTAACAATCACAGGCTAGAATTTTAATCTTCTCTAACTTGCTTACAGTAAAAAGACCACCGGCCGGTGTGACTTGCAGCCTCCTCTTCTGGTTCTCATGATCAGCTGAAATTTCAGACACTTGCTTCCTCGCGCTAAAAATTCAAAGAGGGATTGACGCTTTGATCAGAAAGATTTGATGGAGAAGGCCCTTTGCTTTCCCTCAGTAGGACTTCCTAACCCTTTTTCTTTCCTGGTAAAACTGGAGCTCTTGGAGAGAGAATACACATTCCAAAAGGGGCTCAATCAAAGAGCCCAGTTGCTGTTCCTGCAGTAAAACTGAAACCCAGGAGAAACTCATCTTTCTAAAGGAGGAGCAATGTCTTATGTTTTCAAAGGAAAATTTCTTCAGGGCCATGACCCTTCCTATTCTTACAAGACACACAATGAGTTCCCAGGTCTGGCTTCTGCTGGCTCAGCATGGTTATTGGGAACATTTGGAGAAGTGAACTGACAAATAGAAGATCTCTATTTTTCCTCTGTCTTTGAGCTACATGAAATAAGTGATTTTTTTTTTTTTTAATATAGAGGCAATAGGGGCCTAGCGTGAGAGCCTATCCACTAAAGTCCTCGCCTTGAATGTGCTGGGATCTATATGAGCACCAGTTCTAATCCTGGCAACCCCACTTCCCATCCAGTCCCTGCTTGTGGCCTGGGAAAGCAATCAAGGACGGGCCAAAGCCTTGGGACCTGCACCTGTGTGGGAAACCCAGAAGACGCTCCGGGCTCCTGGCTTTGGATAGGCTCAACTCTGGCCGTTGTGGCCACGTGGGAGGATCTTCTTCTTAGTCTCTCCTCTCTGTATATCTGAATTTCCAACAAAAATAAGCAATAAGATCTTAAAATAATAGAGGCAATAGATTTCTAAAATTATTCTCTAGGACTCATGTTTTTTTTTTATCACTGATAGAATTGGATTATTTGAGAAGTAATATGTTTTATTCTCTGAATTTTAATTTGGGTACATGATTAATGTATTTCTTCGTCCATTGTGGATTTTATGTAAGCTACTGTGTCTGTTCCAGTAAGTTTATTTTAAGGATTTCAGAGAAGTACTATATATTACAGGAAAAAAAAATGAAACATATCCATTTCACAGAAATAGCTTGAATAGAAGACTAAGAAAAAACTTGGGAGAATGACTGCATGTGTATTATCTTAAAAAAAAAAAAAAGGTAGAAACTAACCTCCATCACACCATATCTAGTTCAAAGAGCTTGCATGAAACTTTGTTGTAGAACAAGGTTCAATAAAACTCAGTTCTATTTTTTTTTAAACCTGGTAGGCAAAGAAAACTTCTTTTAAGAAAGTAAAATTAAACTGAAAGAGAATAAATCCATTGTGCTGTGACTTTCTTTTGAAGTTTCAACAGTGGTATAATTAAAATAGTATTTCTGTAGGCAGCATACAGGGAAAAAGAAGGGTAAATCACCTGATACGAAAGGAGTACCTTAAGAAAATGCAGAATAATTCAGATTAAAATTATCTAAAAAGTAAAAGCTTTTGCTTCTTTAAAATGTCAACAGAAAGGTTGCTTTCTTTGAGGTTCTGAAATTACGTTTCAATACCAAAAGAATGTATTAGTAGAAGAATAATCTAGGATTACAAAAGGCATAGATGCTTGATGTTGATACTGTATTTCAAGTGCCTGGCTCTGCCTCTGACCCCAGCATCCTTGTTGCAGCCTGGGGAAGCAGGACTGATGGTTCAGGCGAAGAGTTCTTGTCACACTGGGTTTCTTTCCAGCTCCTGGCTACAGCTCTAGCTAGGGACTACTGCGGCCATTTGTAGTGTAGATGGGATTTCTTTTTCCCTTCCTACCTCTTCCTCTCTGATACAACATTTTTTCCCCCAAGAGATGATCTTAAAAACAAGACAGCTGGAGGTGTTTGAGTTAGCAATGAAAACATTCGTTGCCAGGCATACACCCCATCTGGACTGGATTGCCTGTGTTTCTGCAATCTGTGTCAGACATTTGGACTGAGTAGATGGCTCCTGGCTTCAGCCATTTGATGAAGCTCCTTGCCTCCTGGCCATTTCACGGTCACTGTAGGCATTTGAAGAGTAAACCAACAGATGGAAACTTATTCTCTTCATATCTCAAAGAGTGTATCATTATTTTTTAAAAGATTTATTTATTTTTATTGGAAGGACAGATACACAGAGAGGAAGAAAAACAGAGAGGAATATCTTCCCTCCACTCTTCCCAAGCAGCTGCAATGGCCGGAACTGAGGCAATCCAAAGTCAGGAGCCAGGAGGTTCCTCCGGGTTTCCCACGCAGGTGCAAGGTCCTAAGGCTTTGGGCTGTCCTACACTGCTTTCCCAGGCCACAAGCAGGGAGCTGGATGGGAAATGGGATTGACAGGATTAGAACTGGTGCCCATATGGGATCCCAGTGCATTCAAGGCAAGGACTTTAGTTGCTAGGCTATTGCACCTGGCCCAACAGTATATCATTATTGATCATATAAAATAATTTTTACAAATAATTCGTAAGGTGTTTCAATTTACCAGTAGTGTGCTGAACTGTAATGTTAGCCCAACCATCATCTATTTTAATTACTACAGCGTTGTAGTGTGCTTAGAAATCAGTTGTTATGATGTTATGTCTTAATTTGTTGTTAATTTTATTTTTCAACATTTTCGGTCTTTAATGATTCTACATGGATTTTATAATTATTTTCCTAAAATTGCAAGAATTTTTGTTAAAACTTGCATTTTGATTAAAATTGCATTGAGCACATGGATCACTTTAGGTAGTCATTTTAATTATAGAAATTATTCCAGTTTGTCAACAAGGACTATATTTCTTATTTTTTGTGCACTTGATCACTTCTTTCTTTTTTTTTTAAAGATTTATTTTTTATTATTTTTTAATTGGAAAGGCAGATATACAGACAGGAGAGACAGAGAGGAAGATCTTCCGTCCGATGATTCACTCCCCAAGTGAGTGCAACGGCCGATACTATGCCGATCCGAAGCCAGGAGCCTCTTCCGGGTCTCCCACGCGGGTGCAGGGTCCCAAAGCTTTGGGCCGTCCTCAATTGCTTTCCCAGGCCACAGGCAGGGAGCTGGAAGGGAAGCGGGGCTGCCGGGATTAGAACCAGCGCCCATATGGGATCCCGGGCGTGCAAGGCGAGGACCTTAACCACTTGCACCGCGCTGGGCCCTGATCACTTCTTTCAATCATGATTTTTGTTACATATAAATACCTTCCGACTTCAATTTATTTCTAAATATTTGATTTTTTGTAGCTAGTGTGAATGGGAGTTCTTTTTTGATTATTCTTCAGCAGTTTCATCATCAGTATTATAAAAAGCTACTGCTTTGCATAATTATTTAGTAATCTGTAACTTTGCTGAATTAGTTCAGCAGTTGTAATGAACTGGGTGACGTGATGAGGCTTTTCCATGTACATCAAGTCATCTGCAAAGAAGTACGTTGACTTCCCCCTTTCTAGTTTCATGTCCTTTATATCTCTCCCTTTATTGTTCCTGGCAATACTTTCAGTGTTATATGGACTAAGAATGGTTAAAGTAGACACTCTTGTCTCATTCCATATGTACAGGGAAGTATTTTTCACTTCTCCATATTCAGTATATTATTGGCTGTTGATTTGTCCTGTATTACCTGTGTATTTTTGATATGCGTTCCTTCTACATACAATTTTAGTGAATTTTATCATGAAGACATGTTGAATCTTATCAAATGCTTTCGCTCCATTTGTTGAGATGGCCTTGGGGTTTCTGCTCTTCATTGCATTGATGTGATTTTTGATAAACCCCACTTGATCATGATGTATGATTTATTTTTATGTTTGAAATTTGGTTTGCTAGTATTTGAGAGATTGCTGTCATCTATTTATTCCCATTTAATTTCCAAAAATTACAGATGTGTAGTTTATGTGTGTGTGTGTGTGTGTGTTGTGGCTTCTGTTTTCAAAGTGATGTTGACTTTGTGGTAAGAGTTTGGCATAATTCCACCAGGCTACATAGGTACATAATTATAGTTATGTGACCATGGTGATGTATTATACATGGATATAGCTCTGTATATCTATATACAGGTATATAATTTCCTATTGGGAGGGTTGCTTATTTAAATATATATGGAGAATCACAGATGGGCAGAGATCTTCCACTTACTGACCCACTACCCAAATACTTGTAACTGTGGTTGGGCCAGGGAAGATACAAGAACTGGGAACTCAGTCTTGATTTCAAACATGGGTGACAGGATCTCAGATAGTTGAGTCATCACTTGGCACTTACCAGAGGGCACATCAACAAGAAGCTGGATCTGGAGTGACGTTGGGACTTGAACATAAGCACTCTAATATGGAATGTGGAAGTTCAAGTTAGATCTTAAATGAACATATATTCATTTTTTCTTCTTTTTTCCTGGAATGTGCTAGTCTATAAAACTCAAGTATTGGTGTTGAAGTATAATACTTGGAACACTTTCAGTATTAAAAATAATAATTGTTGGAGTTTTGTGTTTTATATTAACTTATTTTTAGGAACCTAATTATTATTTTTTTGCTACTGCTGAAGCACATACAGAACAGATATCCTGTATAAGTGTTGCAACAGATCCAAAATGCATTGACTGTCTACTGCTACATAAAGTAGTATAGTTATACAGCAATAAAATGACAAAATAACAGATGGATAATCTATTAGCAGAAGCATCAGAGCCCAAACTAACTTGCAGTGAGTGTTGGTGCCAATCCTATTGCCAGATCTATGCTGGGGAAAATTTAACGTCAGTCTTCTGTCTCTCCATGGTGCTGGGGGTGAAGCAAGTAGAATTTTAATATTCAAAAGTGGACCAATTCAGAATATATTCTGAGTTCTTAACAAGAACTGCAACTTTGTGAATGTCATTATTGAAGTGAAATAATTGAGTCTAAGATCCTTGCCTGCCCATAAGAAATAAGGCAGAATGAGTAATATTGCTACTGAAGTATGACAGAGAAGCTTAGAATCAGACTTTGGAATCAGATACAGCTTTGACGACAGCTGGTTCCCATCTTTGGTTGCTGGAGGATTTGGGGCTATTTCCTAACCTCAATTTATGAAATTTACTAACACCCTCTTCACAATGCTGTAAGGAAGGCAAGCTACATAACAGATGTAAATATTATGCTGAGTGTCAGATTAGTACTAATTTGATTATCCTACTAGGAAGAAATCCATTAGTAAGTTGATGGAGTGATAATGTCTGTGATAAACTTATAATAAACCAATAACTGTGCTTTTCGCTGCAAAAGAGAAATCCCTGCTAAAACCTAGAATATCTCAGTTGCTGCTGAGTTTAGACAGTTATCAAGAAAGCTTTAAGGTCCAAGTGCTTCAGCAAAGCATTTTCTTTATGAAGATCATTCTTGAAGATTCTAGGTTCTCATGATGGCAAGAAAATACTTGCGGACTAGAGTTTTTCCCTAGTGTAAATAAAACAGCATTTACTGCTTTATCTGGAAGGGAAATGATGAATACATGCTTTGCTGTTTGTAGGATGGAAGGATGAATGGATGGATGGACTGAAGGTCTTGCCAAGATTTCTAGTTTTATACAAGCTGGAAAATTTATAAAAGCTGGGACAGTGGCTAATTCTGGCTCGAGGAAGTTTCCAGCCCATCCTTTCAAAGAGAAGTTAAACCCCAGTTGCTGGATGCTTCTGGGCTTAGCGACTGCTCACAGACAGATGTTTCCCAGGGTTTGTGCATGGACGTCTTTGTTGGCAAAGCTACACTTAGCATGATATGTGGGCTTGCAGTGAAGGAAGCTTTGAAACTATCTGGGTTCCTAAGAACAATAAAAACCTTTGTGAACTCATTCCATAGCAGGAATGCAAAAACCCTTCTTTCCTGCTCTGTGTTTTTCTATGAACCTAACTACCAATCACATTTGGCAAGTGAACATTTTCTCATAGCCTGAGAGACTCCCATCAACAAATTTATTAAACTCGTCTTATCCAGCATGTTAATGTTTCTGTAAATCTTCACCATCTGTTGTGCTGTCTAATTGCAAATGTGGAATGAACATAATTCATGATTTTATCGTCATAAATTCAGATAAGTGATTTAAATGCATTTGAATATTCTTTATTCAAAGCAACATGGATTTTTTTTTTGTCTTTTCTTCCATCCTAGGAAGTGAGGCAGTGCTATCATTTCCCAATACTCTGCTGTAAAGAGGCTTTGTTGAGAAACACAGTCTTCCCTAAGTTTCCAAGATCATCTCCAAGTGTAACATAGAGAAAATGAGAAGTCATTAGGTGAACTGGAGCTCCCTCTTAAGCAGCATGAATAATTGAAAGCTTCACATACATATTCATCCCTTGCTCTTTGCCGTCAGTCACTCATGGGTGGTTACCACTCCAAACGCATCCTCCAGTGGCTCACATATATAATTTGACCTCCACCTTGGCCCCCTGTTTCACTCTATAAGATTTTTCACTGCCTGTCTTCTGAAAAAAAAAATAACCTTTCTTATTATCTCATAAGAAAATCTCTTTGAGAATATTTCCACAGTTTTGTTATTACAGACCAGCTTAGAGTTTGTACATTTTGCAAATTTGTTTTTGTATGTGCTGTGTTATATATGTTATTTAATAGATAACGTACAAAAACAAAAGGCTATTTTCATGAAGTGAGTTGTTCATTGAGAAATGAATGGACAGATGGCTTGGACCATTCAATGAAAATCTAGCCCTAGTTATGTGGAGCTACTAAGCCCTTTTGCAATCAAACACAAAATGCTGGAGCCAATTACTGTGCTCTCATAGGCTTTAAGCAGAGTCTGCTTGAGTGGAATGCAAAGTAGGTCATCTGATGTCACTGTTGAAGGTATGCCGTGGACCACCTCTTCTGGATGGTGTTATCATCAGTCACTATGCCTCTCTATCCCTCGGGGATCTACTCCAGTGGTCCATATAAGGTATCAGAGATATAATGGCAATAGGTTACTGCTATGCCTTAGCCACTAAATAATATAGACATTCAGAGGTGAAAATGGACCTATTCTTCCTTTATGCCATGCAATAGGATAAAGAGGGGCATAAGAGGATGAACAGCAAATGTTTGTTGAGCTATTCTGGGGAGTATAACAAATATACACTGAATGTGTGAAAAAAATTGAAAATGGTGGGTAAAGAAAGCCTGACTTTTTCAAAAAGAAGCCTGTTTTCATTGCTAACAGTCAGGTGATGTCATCAGGCCATGTTTTTAAACTTTACCTGTGTACAAGGGGTTCCATTAGAAAGAATGAGAGCATCTCAAAAACTGATTGGAGTTCTTGCTGACATCTTTGTTTTTTAAAGATTTATTTTATTTTTATTGGAAAGTCAGATATACAGAGAGGAGGAGAGACAGAGACGAAGACCTTCCGTCCGATGATTCGCTCTCCAAGTGGTCCGAACGGCCAGTGCTATGCCTATCTGAAGCCAGGAGCCAGGAGCTTCTTCTTTGTCTCCCACACGGGTGCAGGGTCACAAGGCTTTGGGCTGTCCACAACTGCTTTCGCAGGCCACAAGCAGGGAGCTGGATGGGAAGTGGAGCTGCCGGGATTAGAACTGGTGCCCATATGGGATCCTGGCGCGTTCAAGGTGAGGACTTTAGTTGCTAGGCCATCTTCATTTTTGCCTGAGAGGATATTCCTGTTCTCTCCTGTGGGAATGCTGAACTTCAATCCCAATCCTGATGAAACTGGTTATGGATAGTTCATCTAGAGTCCAGTGGGATGTTTCTAGGTCTGGCAAGTCCCCAGTCTGGCCACATTCCAATCTGTTAAGTCAATACACTGCAGACTACACCAGGGAACCATTTTGCACTTCCTCTATCCACTTTCTCAGGTTCCTCAGGAAGGGATTCTACCAGCTGCTCAGACCTGATGGACTGAGCTGCAAGCCCCCTGCCCTCTCTCAGGTTGAGCCCCCTGCCCTCTCTCAGGCTGAGTTCTACCCCCAACTCCATTGTTATCCCTCCCCTCAACCAGTCTGTCTCCCTAAAATAAAGTCTTCTCCATCTTGTCACCTCCTGTCCATCTTTGCATTTAAATTCCAAAACCTAACTTAAAAGCCTGACAGTGTGTTATTCTAAAAGTCACTTTATGAAAATAAGGTAAAGACCCTTGCTAGGTCGGGCCTGTGCTTGATTCTGTAGCACAGTGTGGACCCTTGGCTCTGCTGGGGAATAAGTACACCATGCTTCATTCAGATTTCCTCCAACTTAGAAATAATTTCAACCATGTTATTTTATCTCAGTACTTGGAGAGAAACATAAAAACCACAGCACATTTCACAGGAAGTCAGAATTTTACAAAAATACTGGAGTAAAGAGAGGGCCAGTAGAATGCCTTGCAGCAAATAGCTAAGCATTTAAATGCATGTTGAGATTATTACAAATTTTTATATATGATTATAGAATGGAGTCATATCTAGTTAATTACTTTTGCAAATCTTTTGCTAAGTTATTCTGTTTCATTAAATTATTTATGAAAATCATACTGAATATTCATACTTTCATAGAGACTTCTTAGACAAGGCAGAATAAATTGAAGAAGGTTGTTTACTGTCTGGTACACGTGAATTCCGAAGGATCAGCACTCGTGACTCTTGTATGAGCTTTTCACGCTGTGCTTCAGCTGTACTGCAAGCAGCCAGATCTCAGTGAAACCGAGTGCTTCTTAACCGTTTGTATCCACAGCCGGAAACTCGGTCGTCTGTGCACATGTCCCCGCAGATCCTTCAGTTGTACACAAGCATAATAAACACACTTTTCTCTAGAAGCTTTAGAATGTGGAGCTAAAGTATGAGGAAGACTGTTTCCTGTTTTGTTTTTGACCTTGGCAATGGTAACTGCAATTGGAGTAATATTTCTAAAAAGTAATTCTGCTAATGTCATTCAAGCACTCCTCCAATGGCCCATAAAGAGTCTAATTTCAAAAGCAAGAGCATCTTCTCTGACCTCCTGTAAGTGACTAGAAATTAGATTCTGGTATTAGAATCCAACCCATTCCTTTATTTTCAAATCATGTGAGTTCAATTTTGTTTTTTGTGGATTTTTTATACATCAAGGTAATCATTGTAATGTTGAGTTTAAAAATAAAATTATGTAACATGTTATTTAGGATCAGAATACAGCACCTAGATGCAGTCACAGGCTGAATTTTCATATTCCTCTCCCCAAGCAGGAGACCCTCTTCACTTATTGCTATGCATTTATCATTGATGACATCCAATATTTCCTAAGATTGGTGAAACCATGAGAAATACAATCTTCCCTTTATTCTTTTATTGCACACACAAGGTAGAAAAATAGAAAAAGCATCCAAAAGAAGGGAGTAAGGCATCTATTGCTTACTTACTGATTTAACCTAAAATATTATGAATCCCTCACCTTAACAAAAATTTAACAAAACTTTTTATTATTATTTAAGAATAAAGAGAAATTAATTCCATGAGAGACAAAAAAATTATTGCCCCATATCAGCTGATGGCATCTTTTTCAGAACTCCACTGGGTCCAAATGCAGGATGACCAACACAGTTAAAATTAAGTAGAAACTAAAATTCATTAAAAATATTCTATGTAGAAAGAATTCTTTTAAATCACTTATCTAAGGGCTTAAATGGCCTAACAATGAGCAAAAAATTAGAAGGCTATGTTGCATAAAGATAACTATGTATATATTTACATATGTATTTATCAATTGTGGAATACATTGTATGTTTTATCTCAGCTGTGATAGCAGGATATCCTTACCTGATTCTTTTATTGTTTGCATATAATTCTAATTTAAATTAAATAAAATACTGTTTTGGATTGCCCTCTACATTGGATATACTTACCTTATTATTAATAGTTAAAATATTAGAGAAAGCAGTAGGGAAATTAGATAAGTGATACTAGATAAATATATAATATTGTATATAATACCCTGTGTTATTAGATAATATGCATGTTTCATAATATGACCTCAAGCATACATAAATTTTAGCAGTATGAATTACACTAACTTCTATATCTCATTTGCATACAGGTAAATATTTTGACTTTATATTAATTTTATATCTATTTGGCTAATCAATGTTTTTCAAACTCTGATCTATTACCCAGTAAGTCAAGAAAATAATGAAACAATACCAACATTTTTTTTAATTAAATTTAAAGTTTGCTGCAAAGGTGAGATCATATACATCCATGTGGGCCATGAATGGGGTGCAGTGTGGGTAGAGAGCTGGATGAACTGTTTCTGGCTGCTCTCCTGGGTCCATTTGGTTGGGGGTGGGGCAGGGACAGAGAGGGCTAGCAGTTTCTTGCTATCAGACTACGTATATGCCAGGAAGTTGGTGCGGTTTCATGATGTCATCACCTGGACCCTGGTGAAGAAAAGAATGTCCTGGGAGTGTTATTTGAGTGGTATGTGAGATTTACACAGAGCAGGGAAGATGTGACTGCTAATGCATGAGTTTGAGCAAGCTGCCTAGCTATTGCAATTCTGTCCTTCATCTAATAAATCCTTCTGGCTAGCCGCAGACTTTCTGATCTGTAGTAATACTTGTGTTCCCAGCACCATTTGGATTGCTCTGAGAAGTGGCTGGTTTTGTTGGACATTAGATACAAATTCTGATTATCTTTATCAAGCTGTTTATTCTTCTCTGTGTGTAGGTTCTTAGGTCTGTTGGCTGTCCATTACTTCAAGGTGTCAATAGACTTGGGTACTTGATATAGAACTTGGCCTGAGGTGTTGTTTAACTTGTTTATATTTCCACCCATTTGGAGAGGTACTTGAGGTCTTCTACTTGATTAGAGAAGCATGATGTCTTGTTTTTCATATACAAATGGGTATGCTTTTCAGTCTTTTATGGGAGTCAGCAATAGAGATGGCCCAGTCATGTGACATGTGCCCTGTGGCCAGACCACACTGTCATGGGCATAGTTCCCTGAGATAAGGGATTCTCCTGGTCTGAGGCATTCATGAATTTCAAGAAACCCACTGTTGGCCAAGGCCCCCTAACTGTCTGGCTCCCAGCCTGGACTCTGACACACCAAGGGTGTGGCTGATGGTTGGCCCCAGCCCTGACATGCAGGCATAGATTCAGCACTCTGGCCCTGGGATATCCTCCAGGTGTCCCTATCCAGGCAACCCCTAGCCCCAGTTCTTCTGCATGCTGGCAGGCAGATAATACTGGTGGAAAAACTGCAGGTTCACCCTTGGACCCAGCTTTTCATTAGCTCTAGCAGGTGCAGCAGCAAGGTCAGCATTTTTTTTTTAATTCAGAAAGAATGGAATAGATAGTAGACATAGACAGTATTAATCTTAAGGCTTTAGTTTCATAACAATATCTACAATATAGATTATATATGCATAAACATGTGTATGGATATAACAAAAAGAAATAGTTAATTTTTTGAATAGCTGTTATTTAATACAGAAATTCATAAACTGACGGAAGACTGTAAATGTCTATTTTTGCTAAAATAATAGTTATAAAAAGAAACAGACTATAAGTGGCACGATACCAGTCTTTCATACTAAGGATTTTAACCCTTAAACTCATGAACCTTTAAACCCATATGGGTTTAGATGTGAGTTCTTTCTACAGACTTATTGTTTCCCGTGAGTATGATGGAGGAGAAATTCAGAGTTTGATATTTAAGGACTTTTTACCTGAAGTAGGATATGAATAAAATCAAATGCACATCTTGCTTCAACATAGTGGGAGGGGAAGGGCATCTTGCATTTCCCAGAAGTAAGGAATTGACCTTGTTACCTGGTATTCATCTCACAGACCAATTCTGCCAGCCAAATTCAGTCATTGTCCTAAAACAATCCAAACATCTATCACCGAAGGATATGTTCATTTAAAACCAAGTGTGAACAACATTTTCCCAGTATGTGAAACTGAATTCACCTGACCAAAGTAGCAAATCAGCAATTGGTCAAATCAGGAGAAAGCAACAGAAGGCAAGAATGAAGACGACCCAGGAGTTGGGACAATGCATGCAGGCCAGCAAAGATCCACTCATTTTTAATGGTAGATGTGGGATTTCTCGTAGAAATGGACATCCCTCTCAGGTGGTCCCCCAGTTCCAGCCTATCAAGGAAAACTGTCCTCGGGACACTGAAGTTGCATGGGAATCCGCATCATTAAAGTTTGTCCTCCACCTTGTTAAAGTCTAGCAAATTCATCACGGCTAATCAAATTCTTTATCCTATGACCCTCCAGTTCATTCACACTTAAAAACAAGTTTCGGAGGAAGAATACTGACCATATCCTCCAGCAAATTGATACTTCGAAAAAAATTAAGCGGCAAGCATTCGGCATAGCATTTAGGATACACTTTTTCCATATCAGAGTTCTTGAGTTTGACCCCTGGCTCCAACCCCCGATTCCAACTTCCAGACCTTGGGGAAAGGACAGATGTGTCCAATGGCTGGGGATCTTTCCACCTAGGAAATCTGGTTTAACTTCCTGTCTCCTGGTTTGTGCCTGGCCCAGCTCAGTTATTGAGAGTATCTTTCTCTGTCTCTCTCAGTCCCTACCTACAAACAAAGATAAAAGCACTGATTATTGTCTGTTTTTTTTTTTTTTCTAATTTAGAAACATTCTTGAGTTGTAGTACTTGTTTTAATCTTACTTTATTTGATTTATCTGAAAATATGAGAGACAGAAACAGAAATTTCCATTTGGTGTTCACTCTCCAGATATCCACAATAGCTCAGGGTGAGCCAGATTAAAGTAAAAAAAAGAAAAAAACAAGCAAAGAACAAGTGTTCAGTCATTCAGTCTAGATCTCTCACATGAGAGGCAGGGTACCAAGTAGGACTGCCATCATCAGCTTCCTCCCAAGGTACTTAACTGGAAGCTGGGTTTGCAAGCAGAGCCAAAACTTTAACTCAGGAACTTCAACATGGCATGCAGGGGTCGGAAATGACATCTTAACCACGGTGCCAAACATCTGTCTCTGGAATGTTTTCATTATGTGAATAAATTATTCTTTCTCTAAGTTCAGATTGTTTTCTATGAGCTTTCTCTAAGCATCTATGGCTTTTAAGCCGAATAATTTCAAAAAAGAAATTATCTTTCAATTGCAGGAAGTTCAAAATTTTTGGAATCCTACAATATTTGAACAACTCTCAAAGTACTTTTAGGGAATGGATTTTTTATTAAGAAAAAAAATTTTTTTTGTAAGCCTTTTTCCTTTGTACTTCTCACAGATACTTTTCTTTTCTGGCGTATAAATGCCAGTTGGCAATTCTAAGGACTGATATGAAAGACTTTGAAGATCACTTAAAGACTTGCCTGCTAGAGCAGAAAGAAGCTTAGAAATTATGAGAGCACAATCCAAGTAGTATTTTTTAATTAAAAAAAATTTCAAATGTTACAGAAAGTGTAAAAAAAAAAAAAACCTAACAACAAGAAATTAACTAGATTACAACATTTTACCACATTCCTATCTTTACCCTAGTGCTCTCCAGGTAGATTTTTTTTCCCTTTATGTTTAACCATCAGTCAGGCCCTCTTCACATACCAGACTCTATTCATTCTCACCTAGCTTCTTCACCGGTGTCCTCTGCGTGAGGCTGATGACAATGCAGCCAGTGAAGTCTGCCTTAGCATACTGCATGCTTAGTATTTTAAAGAAATGTCTTGCCTTATTATTTACATGGTTCTGTGTCTAAATGTTCAAAACGTGCATTCCCTATGAACATCCTATAGCTAGATCTTACTGTCATTACAGACTTTAATTAAAATATGCAACCTAGCTATATTTATTATAAATATTGATATGTTTTCTTCTTCTAAGCTAGATTTTTTTCTTTATAGTCCACCTGTTTCTAGTTTCTTATGCTACCTCTTCTACCTTTTTGCTTATGAATGATGCAATTTTTATGTTTCACGAAATTTTTTGTCATTTTACTTGGCCAGATTTGTGTTTATTTTGACATTAGTGTGATCATTTCCACTCAATCCCCTTTCTCTCAGGATTTCTTTTTCATTTTTTTTTTCTCAGCAATCACTAAAAGTCAACCCTAGAGCTGACACAATTTGCTAATCGACTCCTCCCATTCTCTGTTATACTCTATATGATCAACTAAAAGCAAAACATTATAAAATAATAATACAAATGTTTCTTTGGCATGGACTTGAAACTATCTGAAACATAAAGCTGTGAAAACATCATGCCTAAACAAGGAAGGACAAAAATTTAGTAGAGGGATCATTTCCTCGCAAAGGATGCTACTCTTTCTGCTTCTTTGTTCCACCAATCCAAAACTCATGGACCTCTGCCTTCCCAGTGGACACTAACTGCAGATTAAATAAACAAATGAAAAGCAACTCAAGGTAGGATTGGTGTATCCTGAAATCAATGGGCATTTTTGCTAAAGCATTTATATACATCTCTACAGAATCCTATATAATCATATCAGAATATTTATAGTTCACTTATTTATCCCTATATCTAAATTTCACTGATTCTATATAATAATACGGATAACCTATTTTGTAGTGTTGTGCTCCAAACTATGCCAGGAGGAATGGAACTAATTGCCTAATTATAAGTATTTATGCAGTATTCTGTATTATAAAGTAGCAGTGGCTAAAGCATCAGCTTGGCTGTGTAGCTTAACCAAGTGTTACTGCAATGTTTAAATCACGTAGTCCAATTATAGGAATTGTGCAAAGATCCAACTACCTTTTCAGTTTCTACTAAAAATGTATTTTCTTGACACAAAATATTTGGTTCAGAATCTCAATATCAGATCAAATGCTAGGCTGATTTGCTTTAGAATATCAAGCCCAGCATGTGTCTGTACTATAACTCACATTTCTAACCATTCTCAAGCAATGTATGGTGCAGCCCATCACTAAGGTCAGGAACATGAGTCCTGACTGATGGCTCGTCTCCCCCCATCTCTGCATGTGCTTAAACAACCAGGGTCTCAACTATCTCTCTCACTGTCTCCTGTTGTACAACCCTCTGATGAGTTTGTATTCTGATCATCTCTGACCCCAATGCTGCCATGCTCTGTAATCTGATTTCCTGAATCCTTGAGATGCCTCACTGTGTAACTTTTCTCTCCATAACACAGGTTATTTTTTCTTCCTGTTTATGAAATGCCAGTTAAGCTTGAGGAGATTCATACTTTTAATTAAAAGACTGTTTTAAAATCTAGAAAACATGCAGGTCAGTTGAGGTAGAGTCCAGTGTATGACACCAGCAGATTCAGGCTCTTGGAAAGCACTTTTTTTGTCCTTTTTATTTGCTTGCTTTAAAAACCGCAGAAAGAGAGAGAGAGAGAGAGAGAGAGAGAGAGAGAGAGAGAGAGAACATCTGGTAATAAACCCCTCAAATGCCTGCAACAATCAGGAGTGTATAAATGTCAGAATATGAGGGCTACAAGGACTGCCATTGTATTCTAATTTTTTTTTTCTTTTTGTAAAGAAGTATTTATTTATTTGAAGAGAAAGAGAGAGAGAGATACAGAGAAGGACCTTCTGACATAGTGGCAGAGGACCAAGCAGAAAGGCCATCTTCCACTGTATTACCAGGCATTAGTAAGGAGCTGGATGGGTAATGGATTTGTGCCCATAAGGGATGCCAGCTCTGCAGACAGTGGCTTTACCCACTATAACACAGTACTGGCCCCTGCACAATGGACTGAGTTGCAACATACAATTTCAACATCCCATGCATTCCACTTCCTGTCACTGCAGGGGATGGCCTAGGTACTTAGGGCCCATTATGCAAATGGGACATTGACATGGAATTCTAGGTTCCTGGTTTCTGCCTCCCCAGTCCCAGCTAGTATAGCCATTTGGAGATTGAAGCAGCAGATGAAAAGTCTCTCTTTTTCTCTCTCTCCCTGCATTCTGCCTTTAAAATAAATAAGTGCATTTTTTAAAGATTGTCAACTTTTATTGGAAAGACAAATTTACGGAGAGAAGGAAAGACATAGAAAGGATCTTCCATCTGCTGATTCACTGCACAAATGGCCACAATGGCTGGCGCTGTCATTCAAAGCCAGGAGCTGGGAGCTTCTTCTGGGTTTCCCACACAGGTGCAGGGTCCAAGGCTTGGGAACGTCATCTCCTGCTCTCCCAGGTCATAAGCAGGGAGCTGGATGCAAGTGGAGCAGCCCAGACAGCACTGGTGCCCATAAGGGATCCTGGCACTTGCAGGGGAGGATTAGCCAACTGAGCTATTGTGCTGGGACCTAAAAAGTAAATCTTAATAAATAGTGTGCTACATGTTTATTGGCTCTTGATTCCTACCTGCAGTTACCTTGGCAGGGCCTGCCAAATGATTCTGTGGGCTGGGCTTTCTTTACCCCTGTCACAGAGAATACTGTCTCCAGTTATATTTCTAAGTATCCATTTTAGAAATAACTAAATAATGCTCACCCTTCCTTGAGTTATTTAAGTTCCCCTCTTGTGTATTAAATGAAACGCATGTGGAGCTTCCGCAAAGTCCCTGTGCTGCTGGCTGTCGGACAGCAACTGGCTTTCTAGTTAACTAATAGGAGCAAATTAGGTGATAGATGTGGGGACTCTGGCAGTCGGTGAAGAGCTGTGCAGACATTGTGTGTCTGTATAAAGCGTTATATAAAGTACAAATCTCTTCACAGAAATTGTGGTTGTATTTGGCAAAATACGGATAATACGGCTTTCGTTTGGAATGATTTTCAGCTTGTGGTAGGTCTGACCTTTTAGTGGGTTATTTTCAAAGAAGCATCACCAAAGAGTTGTTCCAGTTGGTTAGCTTTGTCAATACAAAGTACACCAAGGGCAAAAATTTCACTAGAATTTTCTTCAATGTTAATAGGGTATGAGATTAAAATAGTAGAGGAATGAAATTGTGAGGAAAAATGACCTCCTTGTCTTCAAGAAAGAAAAATGTCAAACAAGTGGTTTTGAAATTCCAGTACAGATACAGCTTGAGTGTCTGGAGAGTGTGGAAGTTCGTCTCCATAAAGGTTTATTCAGTTGCCAAGTTCTGCATTTTAACATCCTAAAATATATTTTACATTGTATAAATAGTTATAGATATGCTAGAATAAGGTAGGTATGTGTGTGTGATTTATAAAATTTTCTTGCTTCTGAATAATGATAGTTATATTTTTATTACCTTAAAGATTTAATTAAAAATTTTTCTGGTCAATAGAAATAACTGAAAAAGATTATTTTTGGATCATAAAAGCGGTAAATTAAAGACATGACAGAGCAGTCAGGGAGAATAAAAACTAAAAAATAAAAAAAATCCTGATTTTCATTGAATCCATTTTAAAAATGAATATCAAGGGAAAATTTCCTAAATAGAGTTTGATGATTGTAATTCATTGCTAACCATACATTGAACATTGGAATGTATGATATAAATGTTATTTTATATAGTTATCACTGTATCCTTGTGAGGTAGTGTAATCAATTGTGTCTTATAAATGTGAAAAGGCTAAAAATATAAATGTTATCAGACATACCTTCAACTGTCAGCTTTTCTTGCTCTGTCATCCCTGGTTTTCTATTACTTTCATCCATGAATTCATGTTGTGCTCATTATCATAAATAATGTCTTTCAAATCCCGCAATTCTTTAGAGTCTTCCTTTTATTCTATTCCAACCAGATGACCCCAGTGGCGTGATTTATCAATCGACACTGAAAAGATGCACTGCAAAAGAAAATGAGAAAGATTTGAATTGCTATAAACAATATGTGCTTCTATCCACATTGCTATCATCTCTGAGACAGCTCTTTGATTTATGTGTGAGACTGGGAAGGGAATGGGAGAGTGAAAGCTCCTCAATTTACTCTTCCAATGCTTGCAACTGCTGGAGATGGAACCTGGCGGCTTAACCCATGAGGATGACAGGAACCCGGTTACTTGAGTACACATCTGTAGCCTCTCAGGGTCCACATCAGCAGTAACTTGGAATCAGGAATTAAAGTTGGGATTTTTACTACAATGTGGGAGACAGGCATTTTATCCATGTGTTAACTACTAGGCCAAATGCTTGACTTGAATTTTATTATTTCTTATTGATTTGGGACCAACTGTCACAAATTTTTGATTGCAAATTGCACAAAATTATTAGTTCCCACGATCTATATGTGGACTGGGAGCCTGGACTCTGTAAAAGTAATTGAAGATCTTTGAAAGTACCATTTAAATATCGTTTTCCTAATCTTGTGTTTCCTCACCCTGTATCTTTTTCATAAAATATTATCAAATTAGTGTTAATCAAATAGTTTCATTTAATTGAAGTACTGTAATTAAATAATGTCTTTGTGAGCATGTTGATGCCAAAATATGCCTAATTTTAATTTTATCCAATAATTCAAACATTCTGTTTCTTCACTTTTTTGTATTTCTTTTTTACATTTACATAGTGAGGAAAGGTTTCATGTATTTCTATATATCATATTAAGTTTCTACTAACACTTTTTACACTCCCTCTTTCCCTGAGTCTTCCTGTCTTTCTGTTTTTCCATTTTTTAATTTTTGGGGTGGCATACATTCAACTTACTTTATAATATCAGCCCTAATCCTCCAGTACATAGAGTATTAGACAAGTAGGAAATAGACCTCTAGTCTGCAAGAGTATTAAACAGTAATGGAATCTCAGTATGCCAATTTCACTTATATTTGTCATTTTTTTATTCAATTGATCAGATATCAAAACTCATGGAAAACATAGAGCATTTGATTTGAGGAGGGCCTGTCTTATTTCACTAACCATAATGGTCTCAAATTGCAAAATTTCATTTTTTTATGGCTGTGCAGTATTCTATCATGTATGTATGTCACATATTCTTAATCTGGTCATCAGTTGGTGGACATCTGGGTGGATTCTATATCCTACCTCTTGTTTATTGAGCTGGTTTAAGGATGAGGGTACATATGAGATGTCTCTGTGTTGATTTTATTTTGTTTGAGTAAATTCCAGGAGTGTGAGGACTGGGTGAGGTGGTAGAGGAATATTCATGTTTGTTTATTTGCATTGTAGTATTCATTCTGTCTTTGATAATCATCATCCAAGTTAACATTCCCACTGACAGTATATTTACATACTTTTTTCTCCACATGCTCACTAACATTTATTATTTTTGAGAAATATAGATTCCTATTCCGAAAGTCAAGGGGTATGTGGTGCGAATGGCAGAGTGACCCAGCAGGCTAAATTTCCACTTGCAGTGCAGGAATTGCACATGGGTTCTTGCTTGAGTTTTGGCTGCTTGCTTTCCAAGCTTGCCCCTTGCTTGTGCTCTGGGAAAGTAGCAGAAGCTGGCCCAAGTGCTTGGGCCCTGGCATCCTCATGAGAGGCTCAAAGGCGGCTGCTGGCTTTGAACCTACTCAATTTTGATCATTGCAGCCATTTGGGGAGTGAAACAGTGGATGGAAGCTCTCTCTTTTTGCTTTTACAATAATAAATAAATAAAAAGTCTTTTTAAAAGTTCAAGAAAGGGAACTGAGAATATTGAGTGAAAAGAAACACACAAATGTTTTTTTGGCCTGAAAATGTAGTAATTGACATTATTTTTTAAAAGTGGCATGAAATTATCTTCTATCTGCTTTATAAGGAATGCCATTAAGTTAGTGTATTATTATTTTTGAATGTGTTCTCCTCCTAACTTGTGTTTACTTTGGAATAAGATAATCATGTTTTCACTGCCTTTCAGAAAAAGAAGGGCACATCCAGCCTTCCTCCTTAACCAAGGGAGCCTGCAGTGAAGTATTTCAAGCGTTCTCCCCTCTGAACTCCTCATATTAACCTGGAGGCTGCTTATAGATTTGCAGTATGGAAATCTTAAACCACTAAAATATGTCAGAAAACCTTGAAAAATATTCTCATCCAAATATAGAGTGGAATTTCTATGCTTTTAAAATCATTTTCATTCAGGCTGATACCTTGCTGGCAAGCAGAGTAGCTGTATAAAATATCCTCTCTAATCCCATTAATCTTAAAAAGTAAACTCAGTGAATAGCATGCTATCAGTGCTATGTGCTGACAGATACCAGAGCTGGCCTATTACTTAAATTGTTTCTAACAAGTTATGAGCCCAGGGCACTTTTCTTGACACTCCTAGAGCATTTCAGGATATGTGGCTTTATAACCTGAAGTCTAATAAATACAAAAACCACAAGAATGAACAAATATCCCTTTCAAGGTTTATGACTGCTAAAGGGTTGATACAGGTTTCCAAATTACTGCAGTTTCACTCCCTTTACCTTAATCTGAAGCCATGAAAATCAATATCGAATACAGAGATACCTAATACATTAAAAAGTCTCAGAATGCTTCACCTGTCTTAGCTGTCCATGGCTTATTGCTTAGTCCATGCTTTTCACCTCAGTTAACCCTTCACAGCAGCATCATGCTCACAAGAGCCTGAGAGTTTGGGATGGAGCAGCGTGTGGTGCAGACCCTCATGCTGAGCTCTGTGGGATGACATGTCTTCTGGTGAGCTCTATGGGATGATCTGAGGAGAAGGCTCCTGACAAGGAGAAAGTTCCATGACATGTTGCCTGAAGACAATACCAAGTGTATTCCTGTCCATCACAGCTCACCTCTTGGCAGAATGAAATGCTGAAACCATGTTTTTGCAATCAGTGCTATCTTTCTTATCAAAAACGTCACTTGGAAATTATAACATTCTGTTTTTAATAGTAAACACTTTAAGTAAACTCATGTTTGTTATAGGTGCATGCTGAATGACTTAAGACTTTGCACAGAGGTTATTTAAAATGAGAAAGGGAAAAACAGAAAATGTAATAGTTCTGAGAAAACTATATATAAGCCTTCATATGGACTAGCTCAGAGTCTATTCTAAAAGATATATATGAAACATCTATAATATTGACAATCCCATGAGGATGGATATGTATTATGTTGTATAGGGAAAAAATGATGGTTGAGGAGACAAAAGCATGCTCAAATATTCAACAAATTGCAAACTCAGGGTTGAATCAGTGAAGTCCGACTTTAATGCTAATGCCTCATTTTTTTTGAACTAGCACATCAAAATTTCCTTTTAAATCAACTATGTGAAAAGTAGAATACCTAATTAGCTTCCTTAATTATTATGCTCTAGAGAAAATATAGAATAGATTTTTTTTTACATTCCTTTCCCACAAACTGCATCTTGTTGCTGCACACTGTATTTCATCTAATGGAATTTAGTCTTTTAAAACTCATGAGGTGTTTGAAACTTATGGTGCCTCACTTCTGGGTCAAATACAAAAGGAAAAAAAGCAATGTGTATTGGAAGTTATTCACTCAGTTCACAGATTTCACATAAATTACTGGATTCAAAGTGGGAAGAAAGATACCACAACTCAATATCATAGGTTATTAAAATTAATGGTATACACATCTACCTTGGCATTGAATAGCTTTCTGTATCTTTCATAAAATTACTAGCAACAGTAGTAAATTGACTGTCATATTCCATTCATATCCTAGCATTCTCCAAAGAATCCCATCCATGATATGGGCAGTAATTGCAGCAACACCTCCATGGCTCACTTCTAGATCTGTGACGAAGTCCATGAAGACCACTGCCTTTGCACTCTCTTTTAAGCTGAGAATATCTGCGTATTAACATAAATCTCAGCTTGGCCAGCCAGTCCTTCTTTTTATTATGATTTCTTAAATTTTTAAAACATTTTTAAAAATTTATGTATTTTATTAGTTTATGATACAGTTTCATAGGCTCTGGGATTTCCTTTCCCCTCTATCTAAATAGCCCTCCCCTCCACACACACTCTTATTTCCTCTATATCATTACAATAGTGCAGTTCTTCATAAACATTTGTAAGTCCATCATGCTGACATGATAGGCAGAGAGTCCAGCATCCTGTTCTCAAGATCTATTTAACAATTTCATCGGGAGTCCATTTTTTATTTGAAATTAGAGAAGCATGCTGCATTGTGTCTTCACATCTCTATGTGATAGTCTCTACTACGCAGTTACAATATATCTCCTTGAATGAAAAACCATAAAATAAAATCAACAACAGAAAGAAAAGCCGGAAATATACAACAATGTGAAGTTAAACAACATGCTACTGAATGTTTTGTCTCGTCTTTTCTATGTCCGAGAAGAATGTTGTTAGGATTTTGATGTGGATCACGTTGCGTGTGTATATTACTTTTGGTGAATCTTGATAATGTGGATCCTCCAGATCCAGGCACATTGTGAGTTGGGGAAATACCGTTAGGTTCTAATAAGTCATGTCCTCTTCTAATCAAAGTGATTTAACAATTACTGACCTTGCAACAATGAGGTCCTGCCTCTAGTTTGTTCACAGGCCACAGCAGTAGGAACTGCAAGTGAGGGACAGTGAAGGACAAGATGACATAACACCAAGAAAAAGATAAGGTGAAACACATTCAAAAGTCATGATGGATCTGAAAATAAGATCATAAATCACTCAACTAATGGCTCATATAGAATGCCCACATATAAAATAAATGTGTTTAAATACAACATTTTTATATATGTTGCAAACATCTGTACAATAAATAATTAACTGTTTACATATTTATTTTTAAGTACGGCACCTTCTCATAGTATTAAGTCCCATGTAACCTGTATATTCAAGAGAAATGTGCATTTGGTTTAAAAATAATGTGTCATGGTAAAATGAAAATATCTTAGGTAGGGAGATGGTGGTGGTCAGGAAATAAAACTTGAGTCTTTAAAAAGAATGTGACAGTCCTAAGTCTACCTCAAACTACACAATGGAAATATAAAAGTAGTAATCTGAAGGTATGTCATATTTCAAAGAGAAATAAAAGGTCGACGTGTGACTAGGTAAAAACAGGGATGAAGATACAGATATGTAGTTAGATATATTGGAAGGATGGTAGAAGAGAAAATGACTGCTTAGCTGAATAAATCCAAACATGGCAGACTTAGAAAATATGTCACAGAAACATGAGAGTCTGTGACAGAGTTGTAGGGAACACTACTACATCTTGCAGCTCTTGTTGAATTCCCATTATAGCATTGAAACACCCTGGGCCTAAACATTTTAGGATTCGTGCTTTTGCAATGATTCTGTTTTGAGGATTCCCTTTAAATGCATGAGGGAAAATATGCTCACTTCCTAGGTAATTGTTTTGTTATAGGTTTTCTTTTGGGTAGTTTGATTTCTATTTGGAAACTTCAATAGCAAGCAGAACACACGGATTCAACAACAGTAATGTTTTCTTTTTGTGCATGGAGGCAATACAGTCCACCTATCCAGGCCAGTTTCTTATCAATTCTAAAGCAGAAGCAAAGGCAGGGAGTCAAGTTTTAAAGGAGAGTTTGGGCAAATGCTAGTCTTGTCGAATGAAATGAATTTTAAGTTGTTCACAGTACAGTTTAAAGTTTATAAAGATTACATATATATTCAATAAAGGAACAGAAGCTAGGTTGACTGCAGACCAAAATCCGGTCATCAGTATTAATTTGGAAAAATGTGAGAGTACCATAATAAAGCCCAGTAAATCCAAAAACGTTATGGAGCTGACAGTTAATGCTTTCAGTGTAAGAAGCTTTGCCTACACTTCAGTTATCTGTCGAGTTAGCAGTTAGGAAATAGGACAATGCTTCCTGCTCCAAAGCAGTGGTTCTTTATTGTGCAAAGGTACAGGCGGGGCTTGAGATGTACTTCCATAGACAAGCACAGACAGAGGACCAGCCCATATTAAACAAGGGAACATAATAGCAGATAAGCTGCACGTGTGTGAGGCAGTCTCACAGCACCCATCTCATCCACATACAGGAGCCCAGAAGCAACTTTGTTGCATTTTGGTTTATTAAATTTTTCTCATTTGCATTCTTATTTTTAAAAGATTTGTTTATTTGTATTGCCTCTTCCAGGTCTGTCGTGCAGGGTCCCAAGGCCATCCTCGACTGCTTTCCCAGGACACAAGCAGGGAATTGGATGAGAAGTGGGGCTGCCAGAATTAGAACCGTCACCCATATGGGATCCTGGCGCATGCAAGGAGAGGATGTTAGCTACTAGGCTGTGCCCTCATTTGCATTATTTTTTTTATATCACAAAAACACTTGCTAGTTAGGATAGTGATTTATATACTCCCAAATAAAATGTAGTTCATATGGACAAATGAAAATCCATAGCAAGTCCAATGGTTGCTCTGAGCTACGCAGGATTTGTTATTCTTCCTGAATCCCAAAAGTCTGAACTAAGGGAAAGGGTTAATGGTATCAATAACATAGCTCAGTGGCCCAGCACAATAGCCTAGTGGTTAAATACTCACTTTGCAACTGCCAGGAACCCATATGGATGCTGGTTTGTGTCCTGGCTTCTCCACTTCCATCCAACTCCCTTCTTATGGCCTGGGAAAGCAATGGAAGATGGCTCTAAGCCTTAAGACCCTGCACTCATGTAGGAGAGCCTGGCTTCAGAGCAGCTCAGCTTCTGCTGGGAGTGAACCAGTGGATGGAAGATTTTTCTGTCTCTCCTTCACTCTGTATGTCTGCCTTTTTAATAAGAATGAATAAACGTTTAAAAATATATATATGTAGTCCAAAAATTATATAGACCAGAAAATCTAAAAATAAAATTACTTAAAATGCTTAAAAGAGAGAAACAAAAGGCTGATGAAAATTAACATGAGATAAATTCAATTATAATTCAAAATATTTTTAACTGTGGTAAAATATAACTCATAGGCAAAAGAGAGATGATCATTTTATGTTGAAACCCTATCTACATTTTAGTTGAAACGCAGTTATGAAGGAATGGTGAACATACCACTATTGCCACATAGCAAGCAGCATAGACGAAAAATTTTAAAGTCTAAAGGATATAGGTAATACAAAAAAGATAAACTGAAAGATAACAATCATTGCTTTGTACAAGTAGAGAATGCATCATTCTCTTAACCTTTATTAACTATATAAGTCATTCTATAGAAAAGGAAAAAAAACTACAGAATGGTAGATATTGTTCATAATCTCTTATCAGAATATTAAAATATAAAAATAAATGTATAATTTATTGCTTATGCATTATATAATACATTTCCTATATATATGTGTATCTATATCTATATACAGATATGCATAGATAGATATGTATATATAATAAGAGGGAGGCAGGAACTGAGAGAGAGAGAGGTTTTCCACCTTTTGACTCATTCCCCAATTGACCACAACATTCAGGGCAAGGCCAGGTTCAATCTCAATCTCCCATGGGTGGAGGAATCCTAGCACTTGACATCCTTCCCAGGATGCATCCTGGCAGCAAGCTGGAAACAGAAGCAGAACAGGAATCCAGGCACTCTAACACAGAACGCAGGAATCCTAAGACTGTTAACCACTATGCCAAACCCAAACGTGTTTTATCTAACAGTAGTTCAATGTTGAATTATTAACTGAAGAAAAGAAAAAAAACTGCAAAACAACTATACAATTCAAATAGGCAATTTTTATATTACCATTATATTAAATATGACAATAATATTAAAATATGAATTATTTATACATTTTCTCAGGGGTAAATCTACAATCTTAGTAGTTTCTTTACACTGTAAATAAGCACTGTAGTCAAACCTCTGAATGCAACAGAGCACCAGTGAACCTAAAAGGAATGTGTTAGAGAAGAACTTTTTTATAACAGGACCTAAAATAAAGACTATAATAATTAAAGGCTGGTTTTTAAAAAAGATTTATTTTATCATTATTGGAAAGTCATGTATACAGAGAGGAGGAAAGACAAAGAGGAAGACACTCCATCTGTTACTCCATCTCAGCTTTGACATAAATGGACCACCTTCTCTTTCTCTAATGCACTATCAACCTGTCTCAAATAGAGCATGATTTTAAAAAAATGTGCCTTTTCTACTATCAGATACTCATATTTCCAAATATCTCTTCCTGGTTTCAGGAAAAAAAGTATTCATCTCATTTCAAGAACCTGTAAATTTACAAATCAGCATATCCATATGACAAAAAGTTATCAAAATATTTACCCAGCAAAGTCAATTTTCCCAACAGAGTGACATGTTATTGAGTGTCTTTGAGACATTCCTTTCTGAAATGCTTCTTTGATGATATGAAGTATGTACGATAGACAGCTACGGCAGGTGTTGATGCTGTGTGAAACTGAATTCTTCAACGTAGTGACATAATTCCAGCATTATAAAATTAAAAATATTAGGATCTCAATTTCTAGCTCTTCTGACTCTTTTTAATTTTCATGAATAGCAATTACTGAGAGATGTAAACTATGGGAATTTTCAAATAATACATGTAATAATGCATAATATTCTAAAAGCCATACTCTAGCACACTAGCAGACTATAGAATGAATACCAGCCTCACCAATTACTAGGGAACCCTGGCCAAGCCCTCTGGCTACATGGAACCTCAGTGTCATTATCTGTAGAATGGTAGCAATAATACTTTTGATATATTGTGAATTTTTATGAAAATCAGGATGTATGAAATTACTTTTGAGAATTATAAAGCCTAGGACTAATATTCATGTTATTGTATTTTGTAGATGCAGTTCATAGACAATGTGAAACACCAACAATAATCGGAAATTCAAGAATTATAAAATCAGGAAGGAATTGTTGGCAGGCAAAATTCTCTTTTATCTGCACCTGGAAATATAATGAATTAAAATAATCAGCCTTGACAGCCACAGGAAAAAGGGTCACCTTAGTACTTAGTTGATTGAGTATGCTCGTACAGGCTGGTACAGGTATAAAATCTCCCTCTGAGAACTCAAAGGACAAAAATTTTATCATAGGAAGAACATAGCAGTAAAATAAAAAACAGCCAGAATTCCCACTTCCTGCCGGAAGTGTCAGTTGTGTGGAGGAAAATACCCTACAATTGTTATTGTTCACATTCTTTTGTTTTAAGTTCTTCTGGCAGGTGTTCAGCTGAAGGAAGGGAGGCATATCATATAAAACAATAATAATAAAAGAAATGTGAAATCGACAAAACACAGTGTTTGGTAACTATCTGAGTGACACCAAGGTTCAATAAGATGAAGAGAAACTGTACGTTTAATCATTACAAGAAATAAAGCTAAGTTTAGGATATGGTACGTTTGTTCCTACTTACAAATATTTCACATATGCACTTTCCATAGTGCAAATTTTTTTCATAATCAATTTTGGCATACCAAAACAAGGACATTTTAGAAATTTAAACTTGTGTTCATAATTATTACTGGTAGTATGTGAATATTAAGGTCACGTGTTCCAAAAAGAAATTCCTGTTTTTACTTTGTGATTTGTATTTTGTATTTTTTATCTTATAATAGTAAAGCATTTTAACTACCAAAACAGTCATATATAATGAGAACATAAATGGCTGTCATTTTTCTAAGTGGGTTTCTTCCGGAATCTACTGTTTTTGACCCCCATGTTCGTAAAGACAGTGACTTCAATATCTGCATTTTATTTCACTATATAGATGCAGACAATGTTTTTCTAGTCAACATTTTCTATCTGCAAGGCACTTCTTCCTCAGTTGCTTTAATAAAAAGTGGACCAAAAATACGTATTTATATGGGTATTGATTTCATTTTCTTAGGGTGCTAAGTTCTTAGGAATTAACTTATTTTTATATTATTTTCAGCCTATTGGTATTGATAAAGAAGATCATGTCTCTTACGCAAGTCAGTAGACACTATGAAGAACAGATATGGAGTCATATGGTAGAAGACATGATTAAATTGTTGAGTTAGCTAGGACAGAAAGACCAGAAGGACATTATTTGTAGTAGGGCAATATCTGGTGGAAGAAAAAAGACATTGAGAATTTTAAAATGTTCCTCCTCGCACTAGAAAAAACAGAATTATGGACATGGAATTGATAAGCAAATTTCTAATAAAGATGGCAAACCTGTGTAAAGTTTATGGTGGGTATGTTGTGTTGCCAGCATCCTATGTGGGTGCTTGCTTGTGCCCCAGCTGCTCTACTTCCAAACCAACTTCCTGCTGATAGCCAAGGAAAAGCAGAAGACGATCAGTGTTTGTGCCCCTGCCAATCATGTGGAAGATCCGAATGAAGCTCCTGGCTCCTGACTTTGATCTGGCCCAGCTCTGTCTGTTAACATTGTCTAGAGAGTGGATTGGCTGAATGAAGATCTCTTTTTCTCTCTCTCTCCCTCTCTCTGTAATGTTGACCGTAAGAGTAGCAGGAAACATATGACACACTAAAAAGAGTTTATCCACATGGATTTTAACCACTTGATTATTTTCACATGCTGAGCGGAAGTAGGGAAATCGACAAGGATTGAGTAAGTCCCAGGTTCCTGGAAAGAGAAGGTCCTACTGTAATTCAGAACATGAAGGTCCAGAGTCCTGTTCAGAATTATGGCTGTCAGAGTGGAGCAGTACCGTGAGGTTGTGGAACATTGAAATAGGACTAGGAAAACATAAAAGAGGAGAAAGTAAAATCTCTCTCTCTCTTACCCTCTCTTTTTCTACTTGTTTCTTTCACTGCTAAAATCCAAAAGGAGGCTGCTGCACATTAATACTGTCTGTAGATTTGAGCTGTCATGAGCACAGATCAGAAGGGAAAGAATTTGAAAAGGATCCTTTATATCGGTATTACCTCCAATTGGAGTCATGGGGCAGAATAGATTATATACAACCCAGTCCATGTTCATGTTTCCAGGAATATTTTTTTTTGATACAGTAACTGCTAACTATACCCTAGGAAGAAAGTTCCAATGAACATGTTTAGAAAAAAATAAGCTTAAAAAGCTACTGGAGGTACGTTTCTCAGCACTGTTAATAACTCACAGTTCACCATAGTCAGCAGAAGTTACATCAGATGAGCTGGGATATTCCATGCTCCAAGAGTGAGCATCTCTTGTATACAAGAAAAGAAATTTCCAGATAGATTGAGCTGAAATCTGTATGTTGTCACCAACGGGCCTGTCTGAAATTTCTGACAGGACATTGAAGAATGTAAAAAACGTTGAGTAGTTGGCCTTATTTGATCAATATTAACTGACAGTTTTTGACAGATGTGTCATGGTTGTGTAAGATGTTATTATTAAGGAATCTGATGAAGGGGATTCTGCAAATTGTCATTGTATAAATTTAAGGTTATTTCATAGTAACAATTTATGTAAGTTCTGTGTCAGTCAAGGGAAAAATGGAACAAAAGTGTTGTATTAGAGAAACAGGTAAGTCTTCTATTTACAAAACAATGAAACTTAAAACTGGATTTGGAAGATCTCTCTATATATACATATATATGTGTATATATAAGATCAATTAATTTATTATTGGAAAGTCAGATTTACAGAGAGAAGGAGAGGCAGATTCCATCCACTAGTTCACTCTCCAAATGGCCACAATGACAGGAGTTGCACCAATTTGAAGATTCTTCCAGGTCTCCCATGTAGGTGTGCAGGATCCTAAGACTTCGAGCCATCCTTGATTGCTTTTCCAGGCCACAACCAAGGAGCTAAATTGAAGTGGAGAAGCTGGGATACAAACTGGTACCCATATGAGATGATGGCATATACAATGTTAGGATTTCAGCCTCTGGGCTACCACACCAGGCCACACATATACATATGTCATATACATATTCATATGTCAACTATATGTGTGTCTATTTGTATACACATACACATGTGTATGTATGTGTATATATATATATATGTATATCACAATAACATAGCAAAATGCACAGATTCTGAGGTCAGATTGCCTGGGTGCAGTTTTTGCCAGGTGGGAGCCAAGTCCAAACTCTGTGTCTCATTTTCCTCATCGAAGTGATGTGGACTATATTAGTGCTTTTTTTAAATGGCTACTTAAAGCATACCATGGAGTCTGATGGTAAGAGAATAAACTATAATAAACTATATTACCAATAATATTGCTTTTATTATTTCCCAGTCATATTTTTTCTTGATCCCTGAGCCTCCTGATACGATTAAAATACTTTTAAATTAGGCATTATTGTCAGAATTTAACAAACGGGGCAACTGAGAATGGGAAACGTTGCATTTATTGTATGAGCACCACTTGCACATTAGAAGAGTTTCCATATTACTTTAAGTTTTGATGCCGTTGCCGTGGTCATGATGTCACTTTTACAGAAAACCCATGCTATGTTAAAATACAATGTAAAATAAAGAACTACTTCCCCATAACATTACTATCTAATACCTGCCTGGACTTCCCATTACTTCCAGAGATTATCTGCAAAGGCTCCCCAGCTGCAAAAAAACCACTACATCACGCTCCCTTGTTAGAGCCTTCAGTAAACAAAGAAAGCACCTTTGAGATGAAGGCTCTTTTAGTATCAAGAGGGAGAAGCTCTCTTCTCCAGTATTCAATTAATACAGTGTGTGGATCAGAACACGCTGAAGACCAATACCCCACTTCTCTTACTTGTTGGATTCTAGCAGCTGGGGAAGATGTGTGGAGGGTTTTCGAGATTCAGTAATCCCGTAATGTCAATCACGCATCGCTGGCTAGCAGGAAAACTCACAGCAGTGCAGATGATGTGCCGTTCATCAGCTAGCAACGCTATTGCTACTAAGTGAAGAGCTGAGCATAGAGCTGTTGATGCAATACTGTTTATAGTCCCTGGCAGTGTGGGAAGATCCCCAACCCTTGCTTCTACTCATCAGCCAAATGGTCTACTTATTATCCTTCATCTGGTCCCCTCACCCACCCCTGTTGCCAAGCATTTATCACTGTCACTTATAAATCTTTGATCATCTTCACAAAGAGCCATGTATTGATAGTCTTCGCTTTATGATGTGTGCTTCGATACTTGTTGACTGTGAGATGTGGGCAGTTGCCTAGTAACCCAGGTATCAGCTCTCAGAGAAAGAGAAACTTGCTAATCAACCACTCTTTGGTACAGTGTTATAAATAAGGTGGCAACTTCTTTACAGCAATTTCAGGAATTGGAGTACTTGGAAACAGGACCCTTATCTTTTGAGTTAACAAAGAAATAAAATAGGAAATAAGGATATAATTAACTTCCCAGTGAGTGAGGTTTTGGTTTCATCTCCCAGAGGCTATGATGCTATAAGAGAGCGAAAAAAAAAGATATTTAATGTGCTTAAGTCCCTATGCCTGAATCCATCACCCTAATGGATGCATTCAGATCCCTTACACCCTGTGACTTCAGCTCCTCTTGGCCACTGCAGGAATCAATCAAGAACTACAAAGCACAATTTTGTGCTTATTGAATGTTTAGTACAGCATTGATATTTCAGTTTCAAGTACTGGCCATCTGAGTTGTTTCCTGTGACCATGAACTGTCCTAGTAGGAACGTTTTGTGCTTGCCTCTGATTTGCACTTTACACTTAGTGTCTGATTTAATTTCCTCTTACACATACATGCCACAAACATTGCAGATGCTAAACATAAAATGAATTATAAATTATTGGTAGCTGTGTATAAGTATGTGCTCGAAGAGGTATTGCGGTATGCACACATACTCAACATAATCTTACGATAATGCGTTTAAATAAAGCTGATAAACATCCTTATGACCACATATTATATATGCCAATTATAAAATATATAATATTAAAATGGTAGAAAGGGATGGGTTTTGTTTTCTTAATTTATATTACAAATAATCATAGCGTAGATGAATACAACTCATTTTAAATAGGTTTTATAGCTTGTAACTTTTTGCATTAATGTATTATTTTTTGTTTCTGCACATGTAAGTGGTGTCTATAAGGTTTCCATAGAAAAACATGTAATCTTTTTTTTTTTTTGGTCAGTTGGTCTGGTGTGAACTGTAATATGTTAAATAGAAGTGGTGGCAGCAAACATTCTTTCTTTGTTCCAGGTACTAGAAGAAAAGCTTTCAGTTTTTCATCACTGACTATAATGCTAGCTCTGGGCTTTCCATGGATGAAATTCATGCCAAGGTAAGTTCTTTCTTAATTTGTTGAGACCATTAATTAGGAAGGAGTGTTGAATAGTGTCTGAAGATTTTTCTCTATCGGTAAAGATCAAGTGATCCCCATCCTTCATTCTGTTAATTGTTAAATCTTATTGATTAATGCATACCCATTGAACTATTCCTGCCCACTAGGGTATCCTGCTTGGACATACTTGGTCATGGGATATAATACTTCTCACGTGCTTTTCAGTTTTGTTTGCTAATATGTTAAAGATATATATATTTATTTATTTATTCCCTGTTCTTCAGAGACATTAGCCTCGAGTTTTCATTTCTTGTGTTTTCTGGCTTTAGAATCATAGTGATGGTGATGGTGGTCTTATAAAAAGTTCAGAAGTGTTTTCCATTTTTTGGTAGAGCTTAAGAAGGATTGGTGCTGGTTTTTCTTTGTCTATGAAATCAAATTCATGTGCTTTTTGATTTCTCAGTATCTTTATTTCTTCTTATTATTTTTAAACATATGTAGTTAAACTTCTGATATATTATTGGTTTCTAAGATTTTAAGTGTTGATGCTAAATAGCCTAATTTGCTAAGATGTAATTGTTCTTCATGTCCATTGTATTTTTTTTTTCAAAATTTCAGTGACATTGATGATATGGCCTTTCTTCCATTTCTGATTTTACATGTTTCCACCATATGTATTTTTTACTAACTAATCTGGATAAGAATAGTTAATTCTTGTCTTTTCAATACATAAAATAATAGAATTGCTGATTTTTCTGTTTAAAATTTTCATGTTATTTATTTCTTTCCTAATATGTATTATTTTCCTCCTTATGACTTGGGCTTAGTTCTTTTTATTTTTCTGAGTTGAAACATCAGGTGGTGAGTGCTTTCTATTGCTGTAGGTTTCATTATTGGAGCTGACTTCAGGGCCTCTGCGCGTGGCATGACTTTCTGATTCTTCATGCCGGTTATCTATATATTTATCATTTGTTTTGTTTTTATAAGAATATATACTTTATTAGAAATAGTGGGAGGGAGTAAGAAAGGAGGGAAAGAGGAAGAGAGGGAGACAGAGAGAGACAAAGAAATCTTCTTTCTGTTAGTTCATTGCCTAAGTGACTGTAAAAGCTGGAGCTAGGTCAAAGGCACAAGCCAGGAACTCCATACATGTTTCCCATGTGGCTGTTAGGGTTCCAGGCTCTTGGGTCATATCCCATTGATCCCCCATGTGTGTCAGCAGGAAGCTGGATTGGAAGCAGAGCATCTGGGTTTTGAAGTGGCACACTGATAGGGTATGCACTGTTACTGACAGAGGCTTAATCCACTGCACCACAACCTGGACAGATGCATAGTAATTGGGGTGATTGACTTCTCCACTGTTTCTGGTCTTGAAATATGGTAGAGTTGCTGGTGTCTTCATAAATGAATAATATCCGGTTACATTTTGTGTATGTCTTATTTTATATTTATATTGTGTAATTTGCATAATAAATGCATAGATAAGTGACATAATAAAGAGTGGTTATATAAAATGTTGTGGAAGAACCTCTGCAACTAGTCTAGAGGATGATGGTTAATGATCTCTTAGGGAATTTTTAAGCCATTATTTCTGTTTACATGAAAGACTGTTAAGTGTCTTGCTAACTATATTGAAAAAGATACACTCATTTCAATTTTGCACTTATGTTTAATAGAACATTAGTGTATAGAAGGAGAGGATGAACAATATGAAAGACCTGTGACCTCATGACTGAAAAATATACATATAAAATGAAGGAATCACCAGAGGTTGTTGTCAAATCACCATGAAGGGAGTTGGAATTGATAGGAGAGACTTTGATAAGCACACAGTCCAAAAATTCACTAATTACACAGCGGTGGATTTTGACACAGAGTATAATGGTATTTCTACCAGTAAATCATCTATACGTTGGCAGCAGATGTGTTTTACAGCTTTATTTATTTGTGTATTTACCCATTGTGCAAATGAACTGCAAACCTAAGGTCCCTGGATTCCGTGTACCCTCTGTAACTCCTAGTGGCTATAAAATTCTACCATCTACGTCTTAAATAATCTACTCTGTACAATTATGAGAGAATTAATTCAGCCCTTAAATACAAGTCTGAGATTATTTTCGAAGATAATTATAGTACCGTATATCTAGTCAGAGTAATCAGACACCAACAAACCCTTGCCGGCAATCTGAATCTTCTGTTTATAAAATAAGTGCCAAATGACATTTATATGATCAATTTGTTTAATGATTCAGTAAGATCATTAAACCTAGGGTATACATTTGAAAATTTAGAGATTTCAAAATAGAACCAGTTCTACTTAATGATATAATCCCATACTCATTTCCACTTTACTAAAAAACTGTATTTATGTCAGGTGTTATAAAATCATTGGAGGTGATGTTTCAGTGTACTTAATTTTTCATCATTAAAACATAAAAACCAGTGTTACATCGTACACTGTAGTTAGTTTAGAAAGTTGCCTTTGTGGGACCTTCCTTTCTTCATACAACTTCTACTTTGTAGTTTCTTCTGTCCTGTATCCAACGTTTTCTTCCATTAGCAGCCGATTTCAATTTCCTCAACTTACTTTGAAAGAACTTACCTACCTTCAATTAACACGAATAATTTTCTTCTTAAGGTATTGGTTTTGGCACTACCCATAAGTTAATAACTTAGAAATTCATTATTCTCAATGAAGACTGCTGTCAAAATTACAGACTTACATATTCAGCTTTGTATTTGATATTCTACTTAGAAATCTTATGTACAAGTAGTGCTCTGAAATAGTGCTCTGAAATCCAGACTTACATTTCCTTCATTAGTCCTGAAATGTGTGATAGATCTGTAGATAGATTGTAGACCAACAAACACATAGATCCAGAGAGAGAGGAGGGGGAGGGAGGGATTGCATCTTACTAATGGATAGGGAAGCTGTACATTCCGGAAATAATAATTGCATGTGTTATTTCCTACTATAAACCCGTCATCTAGACTAAATTTTTAAATTCCATTTCCAAGTTTTTTGTTTTGTTTTTTTGTTTTTTTCAATTCAAGCCCATTCATTTCTATGCCTCCTTCCATGTTTTAGGCATTATTGTTTTAAATGGCCGCTAAGTCTTCTGACTCCTGTTCCACCTGAGACGTAGTGCACTGTTACCGCCAGGGTTTTTGCTAAGCTCTACATTTAGACAATGAATTCTTTTCCTTGATTGTTTCCCATTTACTAAAGCTGGATGATGAATGCATAGAAAGGATGGCCAGAGAAGTAATTCAGTGAATGCAGCAGCAAACACATTTAGGCTCTTGAAAAGCATAGCTTTCATCCAAACAGGGAGGTAGTTACACAATTCATCACTTCTTAAAGTACAGAAAGTTGGAACCAGTGCAATCAGATAGTCTCATGTTGTAAGAGATGTCAGAAATGTGTATGCCATCTCCCGCTCTGCCGAAGCCAGTGAGGATGCTCAGATCTGCAGGAACCTTGTCAGTGAAGTCCCTCAGAGCTCGTGCATACTCCCACCAGTGCCATCCACAGGCTTCTTGCAAGCCCACACCCCTTTGCCTCCATGAGCATCCTCTGGGCAGCCCGTGGGCTTTGCCTGGTGTCATTGGTGACCCAGACCACTCCCTACTCGTTCCAAATCTCAGGGACCCTGCTTCCACTATGCACACTAGCCAAAGAACCAGGCCAAATGGCTGGGTCCTTGTTGGGCCCCTTTCAGGGCTTATGAGCCCAGCTCACACCATGCATGCAGACCGAGGACCCAGGTCAGGTCATAAAGTTCTATTTCAATGCAAAATGTCTTCATATGTTTTTTAGAAATGTCATAGGTTTTCTTATAAATTTCTTTTCTCATATTTTCTTATATATAGTATTAGATATTATTATACATATGCTATAGGTACATTATTTTATATACATTGTATGTGATATACATTATGTTAATATACATTATATATTACATACATTACATATATTTACATGGTTATATCATTTAATATATATTATATACAGTATATGATATATAAGACATCATATTTTATTATTACATATCTATTATTTTCTCATATCTCATATATATTATTCTCTTAGTCATTTTCTCATAGATATTTCTCATATCTCATAGATTTTTTTCCTTTGAAATGTTTTCATGCTTTTGCAAATTTGAGGTTTATTTCTATATCATTGCTCTTAATAATCTTTATTATTGATACTTCAACGAAAACTGTTTTCTACATTATCTTATACCCACTCACATTGTTTATGATGTTCTTTCAGTTGCCTGTCCATTCGCCCTTTACCTATTTTAACCCATATTGTTTTCAGATATGATTTTGCAATTTTGTAATTTTTTAATATAATTGTTATACACGAGAATTTAAACTGTCAACAGAAGTAAAAATATTATATTTGTATCTGTCAAAGCATTTTTTTTATCTTACCTCTTGTAGTAGTGTTGTTAGAAGTAAATCAGTGGTGTATTTTCATAAAAATTTAGGCTAAGTACAGCTGTAATGCCAGGGCCTAGTCCCCATTGCAAAGGATGCTATGTGATGAAAAAAAAAAGCCAGAAACAGATTAGCTGATGAGCTTGCTTAGTGGATATGAGTCAAAAAAGATTCTTCAAACGTAATAGAATTGAGACTAGAGACAGAGGAGTGGTAAGTGCGGTATCAAGGTTGAAGGAAGTGTGGCATTTTTCAGAATGGGTGGGTGCCTCTTGGAGACGAAATCTGAAAGAGAAGGCCTGGTTTGCCTTTGGATCTTTCTTTTTGTTTTTAAAATTTATTTATTTATATTAGAAAGAAAGATAGAAAAATCTTCCATCTGCTGATTCACTCCCAAATGGTTGTAATGGCAGGGGTTGAGCTGGGAGCCAGGAGCTTCTTCTGGGTCTGCCATGTGGGTGCAGGGTCCCTTGGCTGGGGTCCATCCTCTGCCATGTGGGCGCAGGGTCCCACGGCTGGGGTCCATCCTCTGCCATGTGGGTGCAGGGTCCCATGGCTGGGTCCATCCTCTGCCATGTGGGTGCAGGGTCCCATGGCTGGGTCCATCCTCTGCTGCTTTCCTAAGGGACTGGATGGGAAGTGGAGAAACTGGTACATGAACTGGCACATGAATTGGTACCTGGCAGTTGCAAGGTGAGGATTTATCCAATGAGCCATTGTGCTGAGCCCCTAGGTTGATGTTTCTAAGAGAATGGAATCCAATTTTTCCTTACGTTTCTTCGCCCCCTCCTGCTTCTTCTGGACGAAGTATTTGCTGAGTGTGAATTGGCCAAAATTCCTCCCAAGGATTTACCATCTAGTGGGATCAGACTGAGAACCTCCTGCACTGTAGGCAGAAGTATTTCTCCCAGGGCGTGTTCCTTGTGAGAATGTTTTATAGTGCAATAAACTTTCACCCAAAGAGATTTGCCTAGCAGACTTTCCTTTGCAAGAAGTCTGGGACTACTTGCCAACTATTAGCATTAGGACAGGACTTTATGGTGTGAAATACTGTGCTGCTTGTAAGGTGTACTTGTAAGGCCTTTTACATTGCATATTTGAGAAGTTTTTGTTTCTTTCATTTGGGCCTCTTGTGCACATATGTGCCAATATCAAACTTCTTACTTTAAAGTTCCAACTATGTAAACACTCGCATGTCAGTTCTTGGAACTGGTTGGAATACAAGGACTTTTCCAAGACCACACTGCCTCCCCTTACCCTGCCATGTTAGTCATTGTGTTACGTTTAGAATGTTCCTGCCACCCAGGAGCTCAAGCAATGAGGAACTTGGGGAAGAAATTTCTGCTTAATAAGGATAAAGGAGTTGAATGTCTAAGGGTCAGGCCTGCTTGAACCACTGGTCACCACTCCTAAAACTGCTATCAGAAAAGGCTTCAATTTCTGTTTCCTTTCTGTTTCCCATGTGGGTGCCAGTTTGTATCTCAGTGGCCATGCTTCTAATCCAGTTCCTTGCTTGTCGCCTGGAAAAAGCAGTTGAAGATGGCCCAAAGCCTTGGGATGCTGTACCCACTTGGGAGATCCAGAAGAGGCTCCTGGTTCCTGGCTTTGGATCAGCTCAGCTCTGGCGTTTAAAGCCACTTGGGGAGTGAAATCAATGGACAGAAGATCCTCCCCTCTGTCTCTCCTCCTCTTATATATGTCTGACTCTCCAATAAAAATAAATAAACCCTAAAAAAACTTACAGTTGAAAAAATTTCTATATACCTAGGCATAGCCATCAATTCTACTTATGAAGCTCAAGCTGGAAATAATACAAATGTTCAACAGTGGTCAAAAGATTAATCAAGTTGTATCTTTGAATATTATGGAATATAGTGTATATATATATATATATATATATATGAGCTAGTGATTTATACAGAAATGATCAACTTTGATGAATCTACAGATAATCCTATGGGGGAAGGCAATTGTACAGTATATGAAACTGAAGAAATGAAGACCAGATTCATGCTTTCTGTGAAGTGAGGAGAGGGTGGTGAACATATAAGCATAGTGCATAAGATTCTAATAAGAACATGAGAAATATTCTCATGTGATAAATTTTGCCTGTGTTTTAGCTGTGTGGGTGTCAATATCCTAGGGTGTTATTGGACCACAGTTTGAAATATAATATTTTTTCAAAAGGTAAAGTTTCCATGGGAATATGCTGTATTATTCTGTACGTGCGCATATTTCTCACAATAAAAAGATTAGACATAATAAAACCTCCCTATAGAACTCCAATTAGAAACCAAGGCAAAAAAAAAAAAAACAAGAAAAACCTACAAATTTGGCTTGCTCTCTCAGAATTCCAATTATCTCCTCATCAGTGAGCAAACAGGGGGACAGTGCTGCCAGTTGCTACTTGTTATCAAACTGGAACTGATATTTAGAATAAAATGTTCAACACAGAAATTGATCGTATTCCACTTTCTCTAAAATGAATCCGGTCTTTGAATGCATTAAAAATTTTTAAAGATGTGTTTATTTGATAGTAGGAGTTGCAGGGAGAGAGACGGAAGTCTTGGAATTGTTAGTTTACACCCTCCCGCCCCCAGATGGTTCCAGCAACCATGGCTGGTCTAACCGAAGCCAGGAACTTCTTTTAGGAGTCAAAGTACTTGTTTGGACTTTTACTGCTTTCCAGACACAGGAAAAGGAGGTGGATCAAAGGGGCACAGCCAGAACAGGAACTGGCGCCTTTATGGCATACAGGTTTCTGCAAGCAGCGGGTTAAAATGCCACACGAAAAACAATGGCTCCTAAAAATTTAAACTCTGATAAAATCACTTGGGGTGTGTGTGTGTGTGTGTGTGTGTGTGTGTGTGAGAGAGAGAGAGAGAGAGAGAGAGAGATTTTGAAGCAGATTACAAATGTTTGGAGAAAATGAATAGCTCTGAAGAATACTCCAGTTCTCTCATAAAACAGGTTAAAGTAACAAAACATTAATGTAATAAAAGAGAACGCAGAGCATACAGTTTGAAGAAAACCCTTAGGCTTAGTAACCAGTGAATGTTTTAATAGTGCATCATTTTTGAGGATTGTGACAAATATTATTATTCAACATAAAGGAAAATGCATGCATGAATAAATATTTATAAAACGATAAAGCTTTAAAAGTTATGTAGAATTCATGATCATGTATGATATCTTGAGTAGTCGTTCAAAATTTATATATAAAGTTAGAGCAAGCTACTGACTTAATACTTGGATTAACTGGCTACAGACCTTTAACTAAGGAATGACAGATGACGTGTAAGTTGTTTGAGAATGATTTGGGGAATGACTACCTGTGAAATCGAACCTTGTGGAGTCAAGACTTTGAACTTCCCAAAAGTTCAAATTCTTCATCTTTAAAATTAGAATATTAGGATCAATAGTGGGTTTTTTGATGCAATTACTGTGATGATAAAATGAGATAATTAGTAATTATTGAGCACAATTCCCAGAATCTAATAAGCACAAGTGAGCATTAGCATCCCTACCAACATTTATATCATTTTTATTATTTTCTTACATTATTTTCTGCCTTGTACAAGAAAGTTATATTTTAGACCTCTATAATTGCTTTTATTTTGTCCTAGACGTGGATAAGCAATCGGAAGATAGTCTGGGAACATAGCCACTGAAATCCTGGCTTACTAGTTGGTCAGCAGCAGCTTACAGGAATAGCATCTGGAACAAGAACAGAGACAAAGTGGGGCTTGTTTATGTAATAGGTAAAACCGAGAATCAGGTACAACATATCTAGAAACATCCAAGAACTTGGGACATGTTTGACCTTACAATGAAGCCTCCGCTTGGGCTGTCATTTGTCAGATGAGGCTTGAGTGTGTGGCTCAGCTGTTCTTTCTAGTTTCCTGCTAATGTGCAGCCTGGGAGGCGGCAAAAGATGATTCAAATGGTTGGGTTCTTGCTATCCTTGTAGAACTGGTTTGGGTTCCTGACTCCTGATTTCAGCCTGATCTAAACTCAGTTGTCTGCATACATTTCGAAGGAAACTAATAAATGGCAAATCTCTGCAGGAGTGAGCAGATCTTTTTCTTCATCTCTGTCTCCCTGTTTTTCAAATACAATAAATACATTCAATTTTTTTTTAAACAATAGACACTTTACACTTTCGTTTTATTCAGTTCCCATCAGTCCCTCTGTCATAAGCAGCACCATCTTTAGGTGAAATAGCTGAAGATGAAAAATGTTTCCTTGGCCTCACTGTGTTAGTAACTGATGGGGGTCTGCATTTGAATCCAAGTCTCTCTGATTCAGAGTTTACTCTGTGCCACCCTTGGTTATTCAGCAGTCAGAGTATGTGCTTTCTGCCAAAAGGCAAGCATGGATTTCTTCTACCATGTATGTATTGAAGTAATGGGATTGTAGGCAAGGTGTCTCCACCAGATCTAGCCTAATAGAATTCCACAGGTGTGATTATAACCTGAACCTTGGGAACATTTGAACACTGATTTTTTTTTAAAAAAAATCTAGATAGTTTAACAAAATGTGTTTTCTGTTCGTTGAGAATTTTGATAGTAAATCAAACCAAAAAAAAAAAAAAGACAAGATAGCCTCTAATATCTGCTGTCATAGCATTCGATATGTGTGACTAATATAGTATTTTTGTCACTGTGTGGCTACTACTATTTTACAGCTTTGGACTGCTCTACAAGTTCTACTAGGAGAGGAATTTCGATTTACTAACTTCCCATCTCTTAGACACAACTTAATTCCTTCTACAGAAAAATGGAAAACAACTGTTATTTGTTGAATAGGTACACAAAGTCACCATGTTACTATACTTATCTAGCAAAATCAAGTTTATGGAATTCCTCTGTGAACTCCAGAGTAGTCATGAAAGCAGGCATCCCCATACCGCGCTGGCTGTTTTTGCAGATTTATTGGGATACCACCTACCTTGTTCATTTGTTAACATTTTTGGATTTAATTACTATCACATTAAATTAGCAGAGTGGAAAAGCAACAAAAGACACCACTTGAATTGCAACATTGCAAGTAATTACTGTGTAAGTTTTTTCTTAGATAAAATCATGTCAACATCTGTATTAGGTGCTAGTTGTTTCATGACAACAGGCTTGGTAACAGTCGCTGCGTGTTGGGTAAAGGAGAAGCTATGAATAGGGATGTTCTCTAACAGTGCAAGTCGAAGGCAACAACTCATTTCCATAGAATTGGCTGGAAAAGAGAGCATTTTGATTATTTCACAAATATTTGCTCCAGTGCTGATGAGGTTCTAATATCTATTTGAGTAACCAATTATTTTATTTACTATTTATTGAATACTTACCATGTTCAAACACCATGCTTGTTTTCTTAGAGCTGATGTTCATTATAATGAAGGGAAATGGATCATTACAGGGAGAATTACTGAAATTGACAGTCCAAAGTGGGATTTGAAGCACTGGGAGCATTAAAACCATCCTACACAATTCTGTCAAATCATATAAACCATTAAACCTTAATGAATTGCATCCTCGTATGTGTGTGTGTGGGGGGGCGGTGTGCGCATGCTCTCCAATATTTTGGCCATGAGCTCTCTGGGCACAACTCATCTGCATGTTTGTCTTTGTTGCTCTAACTCTGGGACAATATTTGGCAAATGCGTCTTTATTCAAATGTAGTAAGTGCTTTGGAAATTAGAGGGAAGCAATCATCTTTGCAGCAAAGTGTGTTTGGGTTATTGGTCTGGAGTAGTGAAATAACGCATCCAAAATCAAAATGCTTATTGCGTGCACATAGAGAAGAGGAAATGATCTCTTATTTCTGATTCCCAGATCTGCCCTCTGTCACTCCCACATGTATTAGCCTAGTGAGCAGAAGTGAACACAAATGCTTCTAAACACATGGGAAGTCATGTTGAATTCTCATGAGCCTAAGTGATGTCATCATTAATGCATGCTGTTACGGGTATGGCTACAGCTTCCTAATGCCGTCATACTCCATGCAGCCCCTTCCATCTGACCTGAATGGATCCGTCAGACTCTTGAGTGACTTGACTTTGAGCAATGAGGAAAATAGCTGAGAGTCAGGACTACCCTTGAGGAACCATCTTATTCAAAAATTATGTCTGCCTCAACACTGAAATCAACATTATCACAACATACAACTTGCTAAAAGTAAGGCATCGTTTCCAGTCCAGTTAATTTTTTCTGAATATCAATAGGATAACTGCTACAGCAGGATTTTTGGCCAATTAACATACATTTCTTCGGTTGGAATTCACACCATTTTTCTTAATTAATCCTGACCTTTCATCCTGCATTTTATAAGCTTCTTAAGAAGTTAGAAATAAATAATTCAGTCCACACACTTTCTGAAAAGAGACAAGCTGTTTTACTCTTTCCTCAGAGAATAAATTAGATGGCTACTCAGATTAAACTCAAGAAAAATTGGATAAACAAATGCAAAACTCATATATCTTCTACAGGAAGCACATAGAGGGAGGATTTCCGCTTCTGAAGTAAGAGGGGCATTTTCCAGGGACTTTGGGGAGAGGCAGCAGGACGGGAGTTGTTCTATTTTGTATAGGGAAGAAATCCAGATTTTAGAATTTGTAAATGTTGAACATAATAGTCAGTGTTTGCAAGTTACATTGTGCCTTTGGGTTCTTCGAAAATTCTCTTTGCCACCCTCCACCGGGAATTTCAGAGGACCTGTGTCAATAAATCCTTTGCTGTTTTTTAAAAAGGGATTTTATTTTTATCAGAAAGTCAGATATACAGAGAAAAGGAGAGAGAGGAAAATCTTCTATCCATTGATTCACTCACCAAATGGCTGCAACAGCCAGAGTTGCGCTGATCCAAAGCCAAGAGCCTCTTCTGTGTCTCTCTTGCTAGTGCAGGGTCCCAAGGCTTGGGCTGTCCTTGACTGCTTTCCCAGGCAACAAGCAGGGAGCTGGATGGGAAGCGAGGCTGCCAGGATTAGAACTGGTGCCGATATGGGATCCTGAAGCATGGAAGGTGAGGACTTTAGCCACTAGGCTATCACACTGGGCCCAATCCTTTGCATTTTTTTTATTATAGTCCTAAAATGACAGCCTTCCCCAATATGATCATACTGTTCTTTAACAATCCTATCCAGCATCTTTTTTTTTTTTGCTTTTGGATTAATGTACAAGATTCAAATTTGTCTTCTATCATTCTAGTATTGCCCTGAGGGATTCTTTCACACTTTGCTTTTTATAACCTTATACCATAGCATCTTCCTCTCTACACTAACACATAAACTCCTGTTACTTTCTGTATCGTCTTACGCAAAGCGATTCCTTCTGGAAGAAATACTTTCCACAATGCACTAATCTTGCAGACATCTCTCATGCCATTCATTTTGTTAAGTCCAACTCCTTAAGAAAATCACCTATAATTCCTTCAGCCAAAAGAACTGCCTTCTGGGGCAGCATTTGTCATATCAGTGAAGGTGCAGGCTTGTTTTGGACCACGCGGATTCCAACTAGGTTCCACTTCCAGACTCGGCTTCCGCCTGCTACGTACCCCAGGAGGCAGCCTGTGTTTCTGCACCTTTTAAATAAACTTAAAACAAATAAATAAATAAAAACTTTAATAAAGCTACCTTTGTGCATTATGGTTCTCAGTGACATTTGATCTGTGCTGCCTTACTTTATTCATGCTTAGCCATATGAAATGTATATTATAATATTTACTTAATAATTTGAAAGGCCTTTTGAAAATCTGATTATGTTTCTCTCTAGTCAATTGCCTGTCGTATTCATTGAGTTTAGTGAAAGCTTTTTCAGTGATTTAGGAAATCAGCTATGCTTGCTAGAGAGGAAAAGGGAATTTTATTTATGTGTAAGAGGTAGTATTTCAACACTTTGTATGAACATTTTTCAGTAAATAAGAGAGAAAATGGAAAATGTGTATACCAGTTGCAAAGGAAAATAACAATATTTGGTCCTATATTAAATTTTTACCGTGGCATCATATTCTTCCCTTGCTGTAATCAGAAGATTACAAAGTCATTTTAAATGACCACAAAATTCTTTTGGTGGAATTCTTGTCTTTGAGGTTCTATGACTGGTGTGCTTTATTAGCCCAATAGTAATGCTAAAAGAGGTTTTGGGAGTGTCTGTAAGCTATTGTAAGTTTTATGACTTTATTTGAACATCATCTGTTTCTGTTAGCAATGTAATTGAGAACGTTTTGTATTTTTACATAGCATCTTATAAGACTTATGAAATCATTCTTATTTTCTTTTTCTGATCTGTCCTGCGCTTTTCTTGGCTTACATCACGATTACATTTCGTTGCATTTACAACAGAAATAATCCAATCATAAATCTTGCTTTTGTGCTTCAGATCCTATCACAATGCCTTTTGGAATGACATTTATTTCTTGTTTCCTCAAACAAAATTATGATAGAAAATTGACATAAATAATCTTTTATTTAACTTTTCCCTAATAAGATAGCAAATCACAGCTGTGATTTGGAAGTTGTTTAGCAATCTGAGCTCCATTTGGTCTCTAGTCTTGTGTGTACATGTAGATTGATGTCATTTGCTCTGCTTAATCTCTCCACAAGCCTTAACATTAAAGTGTTCTGCTCTCTAAAAATCCACCTCTTCCCTTACAGCATTGCAAATTAATTATAGAGGTTACTTGGCAATCTCTGGATCAAAGAAAGCAGCATATGCCAGAGATATGAGTCAAAGTGCTCGAGTAATTAGAAGGCATTGGCCTAACTCCTCCTGTCCTTTTGAATACAACTCACACATATCATACAATGTCCACAAATGTACAGATTGTTTTGGCTTGTGCTTTGTCTGACTGGAGTGCTTGACAGAACATTTCATGGATAAGAAATCATTACTTTCCCCTTTGCTTGTGGTATCCCAGACTTTACTGTTTTCAAATCTACTCTCTCCCAGGTACCATGTTGGTTCCATTGGAAAGAAATGAGATCTGTTGCATTGGTTCATTCTACATCCATGTGCCTGTTGAACCAGTAGATTTCTGTTGCGATGAGGACTTCAGAATACAGATTCTCAGTTGGAACATGTTTCCCGTTTGTGAGGGATTTGGAACACATGGTACCACTACAATAATCGGGATGTTTCTGCACTTAGAACATTTTCAATGCAAAGAGGTCTTTAGTCAGCAAAATGAAGAATTTTTTTATGTTATGTAATACTTCTAAATGTCTCAATGACAACTCTTATAGATTAAAAACTTTTAATAACTATATGGGTCCCAAACCTACCTCATTTTACATGTACATTTCAAGGGGTTTTTTTTTTTTTTGGCCTGATTTTTGTGTCTGATACATTTTTGTGACCCTCAACATTTGTGCAAGTGAAGGGAAGAGTGTGCTTAATTTGTATTTTTGAAAATTTATACTGTGGATTATTTTCCAGTTTGGATATTTAATTTAGACTAGTGCAGTTGTGAAATTCCAGTCATCAGTATCAAAGTTGTCAATCTTTTTCATGTCTAACTGGCACAGATACATACATATAAATATATATGTGTGTATATCATGTATATGTATATATACATAAATGTGTGTATATGTGTGTGTGTGCATATATACATGCAATAATCAGAGAAAGCATGTGATTCATTTTCTGGTAGTCATATCTAAGTATTGAAACACAGCTGTTGGCTGTTTAGTCCTTTTGACTGTCCCTCTGTAGGTTATCGTTTGAATTTTAGGTTGATTTTTATTAGAATTTATGTGTATTGGTAATCGGTTCATATTTTATGATTTTTATCCTAAAGTGATAGAAGTATTTTTAATTCTAGTAAATTTCATTCCAGAGAGCATTGGGTATCATGAGGTTGTGAGACACTGGTTTCAAGGACTTTTCACATCACTTTTTCATATGGCTCAGTGTAAGACTCAAAACTTAAAAAAAAAAAAAAAAGACTTGTTCACTTATTGTTTGTTTGGCTGTTGTTATTTTCTAAGGATTTATGCCTTTATTTGAAAGGCAGAATTACAAAGTGGTGTGGGGAGACAGCCAGAGAAAAAGAGAGATAGAAACATTTGCTGGATTCACTCCCCAAATGGCCATATGGGTTAGGGCTGGGCCAGACCAACACCAGAATCCAGGAGTTTCTTCCGGGGCTCCCACATGGATACACAGGGCCCCAAGCAGGTGGGCTGTGCTCCACTGGTTTCCCAGATAATTATCAGAAAGTTGGATGGAAGGAGTAGCAGCCAGGACTCGATCCAGTGGACATAGCAAATGTCAGTGTTGCAAGCAGTGGCTTGCAGGGCCACAACACTGGCTTCACCTCATTTTCTTTGAAGATAATATGCTACTTGTAATTGCACTGAATACAATTTAGAGTCCATGGGTGCATTAACATGGCTCAGAGATCCCAAACTTTGTTCAGTATAATTTTGGACTAATACCGAATTGCTTTCCTGTCATCAAGTGGAGATAGATACTTTAACTTGCATTGTTCATGCTGAGCTATACTTCAGGTGCCCCGCAGCAGTTCTTCTATCCCAGATATGTGTGTGTGTGTGTGTATGTCTGGGTGTTACTTAAACAAAATTGGCTCCTAGTATTAAAAAACAAACTGAGTGAACTACTAATATGTAAAAATCAGGAGAGGGGTCTGTGCTGTGGCACATAGGATTATCCATCTCTCTGAACACACTCAGCACAGTTTCTGTTCAAGTTTCCTGCTCTCGTGTCTAGAAAGGCAGCAGAATATGCCCCATACACTCAGACTGCTGCTACCCACAGTGGAGGCCGGGCTGGAACTCCTGGCTGCTGGGTCAGCCTGATGTAACACTGACTGCTATAGTTACTTGTGGTTTGAATCAGTTGATAGATGATTTCTCTCTCTTTCATCCTCTCTTTCTATCGCTCTGTCTTTCCAAAAATAAGCAAATCTTCTTAAATAATAATAGAATCACATATTAGTGGACTGCACACAGCCTTCAGATGTGTGTGCAATTCTATTTTAAGGTCATAAAGTAATTATTAGATCATAGTAACATGATTTGATATAATGAGGAAGACAGAAACGCCATCATAGGGTCTACAGCCATGGTCATAATACCATTGTTATGTATACATCTTTGTGTTTGAGTATATAAGCATCATATTTTCTTAGTCTCCTTCTGTCCATCTTAGAAACTAAAAACGTGCAGCCTAGTGGTCAGGCACACTGTCGGTGCCCTGCTCAGTTCCCTTCCAATCCGATCTTTTTTTTTCCTGCGTATTTTTTCTTTGTATAAATCTTTTCTAATTCTTTTCAGGTTCTGTGTACTATTGTTTCCAACAGCTAGAAAAAGATTAGCTTTGAGAGAGTGAAACATGTTTGTGCTCAGAAATAGGAAGAAAGAGTTATCTGAAAACCTGGGGCTGTGTTTTCCTTGGAGCTGCCCAGCCAGTGGCTGAAGGCAGTATGAACATGAAAGCTGAGCTCCCCCATCTCGGGTCGGTAACTGTAGTGTGACAGGTGCCCTAGACTTTCTCTGCAGACAAGACTAAAGCTGTGTGGTATTCTTGTTTGGGGGCTGTATCAACCTCGCTTGCCCTCCTCTCCTTTCAAAACCTGGGATGGGATCTTTCTATTTTATTTTGTATACAAAACATCAGCTCAGAGTGTGATTCTGGGAAAACTTAAATGAACTCTGACTACCCTCCTTAGGAGAAGCAAAAATATAGTGGATAAAAATGAAATTTTCAAAGCAGTATTTCCATATGATTTTCTTACAAAGTGCTTCAAAATTTTCAAGACAGGATTCTAAGATTTTCCCCTGCCAAAAACTTAATGAAAGAATCAGTGCACTAGAAAGTGTCATGAAAATAAGCTATCCACATCTGTTCCATACCACCAAAGTCACAATTTGTGTGTGTGTGTGTGTGACACTAATAGTTTTGTGATCAGTTGTGTTGGACCCTCTGTCAACAATGAGGAATTATGTGGCATTAAAGTTTCTTCTTGCTTTGCCTTCTCTTGTTTCTTATTTTTTAAGATTTATTTATTTTGACTGTGAAGTCAGATATACAGAGAGGAGAAGAGACAGAGAGGAAGATCTTCCATCCGTTGATTTACTCCCCAAAAGGCTGCAATGGGCAAAGCTGAGCCAATCCGAAGCCAGGAGCCCAGAGCCTCTTCCGGGTCTCCCACGCAGGTGCAGGGTCCCAAGGCCTTGGGACATACTCGACTGCTTTCCCAGGCCACAAGCAGAGAGCTGGGTGGGAAGCAGGGCTACTGGGATTAGAACCGGTGCTCATATGGGATCCCACCGCATGCCAGAAGAGGACTTTAGCTACTAGGCTATCATGCCAGGCCTGTTTGGCTTTTGTTTTAATAAAAACTTTTTTTCTCATATTTATTCTGAAAATATTGGCATAGCAACAGCACCAGAACTGTTAAATAGGTAATTATACATCTTGTCCATTCACTGCATAGCCAGTATTGTCTTTTTATCATGCTTGTGCACATACCTGTAAGCCATAAGTTTGCTTCATTACAATGTTCAATCAACATCAAGCTTTGAATCTACTTTATTGGCAAAATTGTGAAACAAAACATTCAGTTCTCCAACACATTCAAATTTAAATAGGCTGAAAGACAGGTTAGTTCTAAAACTAACATTTGCAACTATTTTGTTAGTTTCACTGTTATCATGGTCAACCAGCATGTATTTCATTTTTCAAAAACAAACAATTAAAATACAAAGCATTCAGTATATACCCTGCTTTTTCTGATACTGAATGATGTTTTCAATCTATTGAATAAGTTGCATGTTTTAGGAAACTAATTTTAGTATAAAATATTGGTTCAATAATTTCCCCTCTCTCTAGCTTGTCTACATTAAAAAAAAAAGTAAAAAACTAAATAGTGTGGTCAGGATTAGAAATGTTTTCCTGTCTCTCCTGAAAGCAATTGAATTAGCCCAAAATACTCATTTTCAATGATTTCAGAATCCAGTTTTGTCATAGATATATGTGAGAGCAACTTTCAATTATTCACATTCTTGAATAAAAACATCTTCATATTCATCTATGGAAAATCTATGTGTACAGTGATTTTGAAGTTATTGATTATACAAATATACACTAAAAATATGAACTTAGGACATTCTATACATTTAGTTGTACCATGCATTTAGATATTCAAACTAAAATTTACCAGATTTGAAGCATACATTTATTATAAAACCAGTAATTTCTGTTCTTACCTGTACTACTTTTTTAGCCGTGTGAAAATTTTGAATGTACTGTATGTAACTGTGTCTGAAAAAAACTAGAAAAGACAATATGGGATGTATTAGCTATAAGAAGTATGTTGGATGTATTAGCTATGATGAAGTATTAGATGCTTGAATGGATAAATATAGTTACCCTAACAGGATATAACCCAAGGTCTATCTGTAATAACATATCAGGTAGTGCATAATAAGTAGGTGTAATTTTATGATTGTTAAACAGTGTGAAAAGTAATCTTTACATTTTATTAGCTTTAAACTTGCAAATATATTCAGAAATTATTGTAAGAACCGTATAGCATTATTTACAATCAGAATAAAAATGAATTCACAACTAAAATGCAAGTATTTAAATCATAACTCCTGGTGTCCAGGGTGAGGTGTAGTGCTGGCAAAGGAAAAACAAACTACAGGGCACCCGTGTTGCAGTACATGGGATGCACTGAGAGCTTGCCTGGGAGTCAGCCATTCAGAGTTGGAATTGCAGAGGCTTTTAAAAGGGTGGCAGAAAGCATCCACATGAAGAAGATTTCAGGTGAGAGCCTTCCAAAGGCTCAAAAAGCAGAAAATCAGAGAGGAACATGCGTGTTTGTGTGTGTGTGTGTGTGCTGGGAAGAAAGTCAGTGGAACACAAAAATGTATGAATGATCTATTAGATAGTTATAACAGAGAATGCAGGAAGCAACTGTGTGGGGGTATTAGCCAGATGTAAGTACAACTCCTTATGAAGATCTATACTACTGCAACAACATGGGGAAAATCGGTCAGGGGGTGGGGACCTGGAGGGGGAGAATCCCAGACCCTATGGAATTGTACCATAGAATTTAAAAATTCTAAATTAAACATCAAAAAGCAATAGGGAGAATAGAGAATATTTTGAAGCCCTTAAACAAGAGAGCTTACAAGGAGCATAGACATTTAAACAGCCCATTCTTCAGTAAGGGAAAAAGATGGCAAGTGTGACACGGGAATCAGGACATTTCAAATCAGCCATGAGATGGTCTCATGCGTGCTAGTGGAGTGGTAGCAGTAATGGACGAAATGGAGAGTTAGGTAAGAAAAGATGGGAGGATAAGTTGATGACTAGAATGTGAATGGTGGGGCTGGAAAGATACTGAGGTTTTTCATGCAAACGGACACAGGCTGAGGCTTAGCTTACTATACCGCAGCACCAACCCTGATCATATTTTTAAATACAAGTATTTTAAGCCAAATGTGATTTTAGCATTTTGTGTGTTACTAATATGACTTCCTGTAAATGTACTTGTTATGTTTAAGTAGGCCTTGGTAACAGAATGCAGGTTGCATTTGTATCCTGTATGAATACTCATAACTGTAGGATTTCATATAAACCCTTTAACTTCTCAGAAACCACATGACTTTATCTGCTGATAACAGATAATACCATCACATTTTTAGGAGTTATTTTGAGGATTTGAAAAATTAATGTTTCTAAATTTTTAGATAAGAAATGGTTGGCTCTAGCTAGTTAGGTATATTTCTACCCATCTATTCTTTTATATATACCAAAATAATTGTCCCTAAGATGTTGACAACTGATTCCTCACACCTGGGTATGCTACCTTCCATGAAAAAGGAATTTTACAAATGTGATTGAAGTCTATATCACTGAAATGGAAAGATCATCCTTGCATTTTCTGGTTAGTCTCAGTGTAGTCACGTAAGCCCTCAAAAGCACAGGGAATGTTCCTGTTGCAGTGGAAGAGACAGATGCAGAGATGAAAGAAACATCAGAGGGACCAGAGTTGTGGTGAAGTGGATTAAACCATGGTCTTTGATGCCAGCATCCCACATGTGTGCCAGTCCAGTTCCGGCTGGTCCACTTCCAATCCAACTCCCTCCTGATGCACCTGGAAACACAATGACGTGCAGCCCGGATGTTTGTGTCCCTGAATCTACGTGGGAGGCCAAAACGAAGTTCCTGGATTCTGTGTGGCCCAGCCCTGGTCATTGAATTAACTTGAGGAATGAAGCCATATATGGAGGGCTCGTTCTTTCTCCTTCTCTCCCTCTGCGTTTAATCTTAAAGAGATTAATTAATCTTAAAGTGATATCAGGGAGAGGAAATTTTGTTGTCCTTATAGAAAGGGGAAGGAGGCTTTAATCCCAAGAATTCGGATGGCTTCTAGAAATTGGAAAAAACACTCGAAAACGTTGAAGTCCTCAGAGTCACAGCTCTGCAAACACTCCCGTGTCCGCCCTGCTCTACAGAAGTGCAAAGTAATTAATTGGTCGGTGTCTTAAGCCACTAAATGTATCGGAGCAGATTGTATGAGTAATAAAAAGTTCATACTTATGATACGTTTTGCTTATATAAGTTATATTACACAGGCAAACGTAAATAGCAAATTTCGAGCAGAAGTTATTTGGGTGTGATAGGATAAGAGAGAAGAAACCACAACTACGTCAACCCTGGGATGAACTGTAAGCATTCTTTGTATCTCAGGTGCTGTCTAGCCACATGTTGGTGAAAATCTGACATTCAAGCCTTTGTAATTTGTATTTTATGGTTATTTGCACAATTTAATGCTTCAGACGAGTGTAAAAAGACTTCTTGAGATGCTCTATATGATTCTGTGAGTTAGAAAGAATAACCTTGGAGTATGTATTCACACATAGAAAGTTTAGGATAAAACACCGTATGAAAATTCTTCACTTGTGTTTTTAAATGTTCGACACACAATTTATATTTAAATTCCATTTCCTGTGAACTTTAAAAGTACCTTTATATGGAAAGGAAGCAACAACTGCCCTTCTTACTAGAGTAAAGGCCTGGTGCGGCGATGTGGCCATGGGTGGGTGGGGCTTAGAATGAGGTTGAATATCCAGAAAGAAACTCAGAGGGCTGCACATGTGCTCCTTGTCCACTCAGTCACACACTCATCTCCCCTTGTCGCCTCTAGTCTCCATCCAGTGATAATCAGTCTAGCTGATTCCGTTATACCTGCAAAGAGAGCACCATGGAGCCAATAAACACAGCACCAAGTGATGGCATATGAAGAGCTAAAAATACTTGTTGAACAAATGAATGCATAGGTTTCACATGTTTTAATTTAAAAGAGAGATCCGTGAACCTAACCACTCCCCCAAAGAATAGATTTTGTTGTTAATTTTCTGAGATTATACTTTTAAGGATTCATTTTTTCCTTAGAAAGGAAAAACATAACCAGGTTGATAATTTTTGTGATTTTAGAAATTTATTTGAAAGTGCAATATGTTTGTGGCAGAAAAAATACTGCTTTTAGGGTGTGATACTCTAGGAAACATTGGGCATCATCTATTTCTTTCTTTCTCCATTAACAATCCCCATTGCTTTTCAAAAAACAGCATCTTACAATCTTGATTGAACACTGCTCAGGAGCTCTTTGAAGTCACATTAGGGTTGGGCTTCTAGTAGAACCATTATCTGCTTTATCACATCGTGGAAAATACTAATAATGTCATGTTCACATTTCCTTACAAGCCCATATTCTGCAATTCTTGCTTCTTTTGTTGTTTCTTGGTGACAAGTGACACTAATGCTAGTACTACATCCATTTATGAGCAAAAATATATCATTTTCTTGAAACTGATCAATGTTATAAAAAGAGAACAATCATATTTAATCAACAACTTTCTCATAAAGTTGAACTCTCCTCCTAAATACTGCTGATAGCCTACTTTGGTTCTGTCTAAAGAAAGACAAATTTAGAAATTTACTTTTCTATGAAGTTTAGTTTGAGAATCTTAACCTTGCTTATTAACATTATGGGTTGTGATGACAGAGAAAATTATAATTTCATGGAAAATATAACTAATGTACAAGACAAGTTTGATGCAAAACATTTTAAACCCCATGTGTAATTTTTTCACTCTATATTGTTAGCAAACTTTTAAAAGACCTCACAAATTTCTAATTTACATAGTAATAATAATCTAAGAGAATCAATTTGCCTGTTATTCATTATTTTTATTCTTTTTTATTATTATTCTATTTCACACTCATTTCTTTTTGTTTTTGTCAATAAGAAAAATGTTTGAGATGGGGTTCCATCTATGTATCCATCCCTGAATACCTGCACTGCATTTTATATAAATGACCACTATCCTGAATTTAGTGGGTACTGCTCCTCTGATGGTATTATGCAGTTTGTCCATAATCAATGAATAGAAACGTACTGAGTGTTCTCCCCATGAAATATAGAATTACTTGGTGAAATTCATTCTGGAACATGCATCTTTTATTCTATTACTTCATTGAAATTTGCCCATGTTGAGAGATGCTTGTACAGTTCGATCATTTTCTGTTTTTGCTGTAAAGCATGTAAGTTGGTACGCATACACGACTATCCATTCTTCTAGAATAAAGTGTTTAGGCTTTTTTTTTTTAATGTTGCAATGATGTTGTTTTGCAAAATGTTCCCATGGTTACATGTGTGGGAATTTAAAGCAGAGTGTTTACTCAAATGGAATAATGGAATAACGGGATATGCCCATCTTTAAATTGACAAGATGTTTGCAATTACTTCCCAGAGGAAGTGTGCCAGTTTAGACACATTTTTGGATTTTGTTAGTCATAAAATTTAAGAAGTGAACAGAACTCTGCTGTGAATTCAGAGCTCGGCTGGTGTTTCCATTTATAGCAATAATGTTTTTTGAGTGACTAATAAGGAGAAAGAAGCCACTTTTAGGGATTTTATTTCATATTTTTACTTGTGTTACTCTTCCCTCTCTATTCTTAGCACCTCATTAGGTAAAGAGGTTTGTGAATAACAACTCAGGATTGTTATTAAAATAGATTTGACTTTATTTTTTAAAAAATGAGTGACTGTTACATATTATTTTAATAATATATTTAAGATAATTGTCATTTTCCTAGAGCCAATCACAAAAAAATATGATCTTACTTTCTATCTTATAATTCATTTTATATAACATTGAACAATAGATGTCACTGTTTTGCCAATAAAAATAACGATGAAATTACTTTATTTGATTGATTTTTTTTATATAAACAATTTTTTTTGTGCTGAACAGATAAGTTACAAACCTCTGAATCTCAAATGATGGTGGCATATTCTAAATATTAATGACTACCAGTGTTTTCTCTGAGTACCTAATTAATATACTCAATCCATTCCTTCCTAACTCATTTTTAAAAAACTAACTTAAAATTGCTCATTTTTTCCTTTATGTTAATGTTTTGACGATTAGGTGTCATTTCAAGGAGAGTTAAAGTGAGATTATTTGAGAATGATGGGCTTCAGACAGTGTAAGTGCATTTTAGAGTATAATTAATTACAGCTTTAAGTCCATGCAATGTCCAGTAGGCTGGCTTCATTGACAGAGAATCTATAAAAAATGCAAATCAGGAGTAGGAAAGCCAAGGAAAAAGAGGTTTTGCAAGTAATGCAATTGAGGTCTACTCTCAGGAATGGTCAGGTATTAAATTGTATTCTGGAAGTCACGACTGAAGTCAAAGCCATATTCAAATGTATACCAGGATTGACAAAACAGATCAGAATTTGCCCCATAGCTGAGATCAAGTTGTTAAGCTGTTGGAAGCAGGAAGATGACTTGAGAGAAGCAAAGGTAATGCTTTATTCGGACGTTGTTCAATGATTGTTTATTTTTAAACACTGGAGCCTGTTGTGGAGGAATGTGAGGATAAGGAACAACATTATTATTAAGGAACATGTTTTTAAATCCTCCATTGATTATAAAGCAATGCTAAAGCCTTAGCTGTGTGCTTGATGCAAAGAAAAATAATGAATTCATAAAGCTTATGGAATGAGCAGCAGCTAAACCCTGAATCTAACAAGATGTATATCCTCATTGTGTTTGTGAAGTCATTGAGATATATGAAGCACTTTCAACTCATTATACTGACTGCTTCAGATTCTTCAACCCATTTCAGTCTGAAGTCCTGGACCAACTATTTCACTCAGATTGATGGCTCAAAAGTTGTTAATGACTTAAAAGTTTTCAAAACCACTGACCTGCTCCTGAATCTTTTTTCTAAGCATTGATTCTTCCTCTTTCTTCCAAACATGGCTTATTCCCTTTCCTTCAAATTCCCTTTACCTTTGGCAACAATTTTGCTTTCCAGTTTTCTCCTGTCTGTTCCTCTATATTTCTGACGTCTCCTTAATTTTTCATTCATCTTTTCTTATATAAAGGGAGCAGATTTCCTAGATACAATTTCAAGAACATGGTGGTACTTCCATCCCTACACTTTTTTCTCCCTCTCCCCAACCATCCCTCACTTGCATCTCCTTCTCCCTTTCTTACTTTTCTTAATTTTTTTGTACTGGGACACATAAAAAAGAAAGCTTTACTTTGCTTTTATTTGAAAAGCAGAGTTACAGAAAGAAGAAGAGAAAGAGAGAACACCCTTCTCTCCTCTGGTTTGCTCCCCAAATAGCCACAATGGCCTGAAACAAGTTGATTGGAATCCAGGAGCCAGGAACCTTGTCCCAAACTCCTACATGGATACAGGGGCCTAAGGACTTGAGCCTCTTTTGCTTTCCCAAGCCATAAACAGGGAGCTGGTTCAGAAGTGGAGCAGCTGGGACGTGAACCGATACCCATATGGGATGCCAGTGCTGAAGAGAGAAGCTTAGCTGGTTACACCATAGCACCAGCCTCACAATGACAGGCTTTCAACTTATTTTATAATTGCAAGCTTAACCCAACACTAAATGCAGAATTCAAAGAGCAGAAAGTGGAATCACTGCTGTCCTACAGCAGCGTAGGCAGGGTCAGTAAAAAATGATCAAATCTTTAGATGTCAATTTCACTCTTAAATATCTTTTGTGCTCTCTATATTAGTTATCAGAAATCAGAGAAAACATAATATTTGGGTTTTTGGTAAGGGTTTATTTTCCTAGGCTAATGTTCTCCAACATCATCCATTGTATTGTGAAAGACAGGATTCTGTTTTTGTTGCTGACTGCGGAGTACTCCAAGATCTCCGCTTCTTATCCCCTCCTCTTCATGGACTTTTTTTTCACAAATCCCATCTCTTCCACATTTTTTGTTGTTGTTCTAAGGTTTCTGCCCTCTTGACCTTTTTCTCTGAATACTCTTCAGAGTTATCCTGTTGGTGAAGAGTGTTTGAGTCTACATGCAAGTCCTCATTCAACAAATACTCATTTTCTGCTATGTGCCGAACTTCCTTCCTCTATATGCTGAGGACACTAATGTCAGTAAGAATAGCATGATTCCATCTGTTGGTACATCCGCAGTTACGGTGAGAAGGACTTAGGTGTGAATATATTGAATTATTGACCACTGTATTTACACATTTTCCTATGCTGTTATCCCCATCAAACATACAGCTTGTGCTATTAATTCCTCCCCTAGAAGCTGTAAAATTATATAATTATACCTTATAATACAGGACTGTGAATCTAGAAGTTAATGGGGAAAAAGGGGTGGACTTTCTATGTTTTGATTGTTAGCATAGACTTTTGGAACTGACAATGGTGGCTACAGTCTTAGAGAAAAGGCTTTTAAAAATCCGAAACAGTAAGTTATGGGTCCACTAAAGTGGTCTTCTGTATGAATAATGCCAAAGGATTTATACCATTTGGATTTTCTTGCCTGACTACCAAAATAAGATTTCAAAAGTTACTGAATGTAAGAAAATAAAAGACAGTTATTTAGTTATTTGAAAGATATGTGTCACTTTGTGTCCTTTTCCGTTTGGGCCATGCACTAAGGTGATTGTATAACCTTGCTTTGGTTTCCAAGTGTCCACAAAGTGAAGTCACCTCTGCTTGGATCCTCTCCAAATGCAGAGAGCTGCATGCATGTGAGCGAAGGCTGAGGCCAAAGCTACAGAGGATTAAACTATATATAATATATACCATACATGGCACGGCAGATGCTGAAGGACAAGCAGGAGCCCACAGTTAGGACAAGGGGTAGCATGGACAAATTTACTATATAAGTTTCTTGTTGGGGGGTTGAGTTGGAAATGTGAGGCCGAGTGCCAGGGTAGACATAAAATCCTTTGTTAAGACCAGCTTTTTATTAGTGTAAGGAAATAGTGATGGTTAAACATCCACTTGTTTCATATGCCAACATAACCTTTTCCCTCTCTATGGCTGAAAGAATAATTCACCAAAATAGCCACTTTTGTAACAAAGTTATTCTTTCCCACATACTCGAGTTAAGTGCAACTGATGAACATATATTTAACCTCCAGTTGTTGGTTAGGACATATACAGAATTGCAAGGATCCGTGCCAAGCATTAGTATTATAAACTGAGTCAGAACATGGTGGTTCTTTTCTTCAGGCAGCCTAAATTTTATTGAGCAAGTGGCCTTGGAACCAGTTTCTTGTTCTCACATAAGGAATTCTGCTTGTGCCCTTCAATGTCCTTGCTCTCCTTTTCAGTGACCAGATTTGTGCTTCACCATTCTGGAGGTAAGTCTAGATTGTTTTGTGAAATCTCCCCCCAACCTCTGTGGCTGGGTTAACTTTTATTTTTCCCTATATTTTGTGCATCAGAATAGCACTTTTTAAAAAAGAAGATTTATTTATTTGTATTGCAAAGTCAGATATACAGACAGGAGGAGAAATAGAGAGGAAGATCTTCCATCTGATGATTTACTCCCCAAGTGACCGCAATGGCCAGTGCAGCGCTGAAGCTAGGAGCCAGGCACTTCCTCCAGGTCTCCCACACGGGCGCAGGATCCCATAGATTTGGGCTGTCCTCAACTGCTTTCCCAGGCTACAAGCAGGGAGCTGGATGGGAAGTGGGGCTGCTGGGATTAGAACCGGCACCCATATGTGATCCTGGCGCGTTCAAGTTGAGAACTTTAGCCACTAGGCCACCAGAATAGCAGTGATTGCAAAGCTTGGTCATTCTCAGTTAGATTCTAAGGAACAATAATACAAGTGTTTCTGTGCTCTCTCTTTGCTACCTGGTGCATAGGAGATTATCAATAAAATCTTTATCTCCAAAATGACTGGTAGATTACTCCCCAGAGTTACTTGCTATGCTAATCAGTCAGTATTTTTGGAATTGCATTGACTGTCATCCTCCCAGTGATAATATTCTTCCTTGCTACCACCGTTCAAATCCTCATGTTCTAGTGTTTGCTTGTAGACAGCTGCATTCATAGAGTTCCTCAAACGCAGAAATATAGAACACTGCCTCTGCTTGTCCTATTTTCATGTTCAATTATTGATTTGACTCTGTATCTGGTCGAAGCTATTAAAATTTTTCATCTTTTCCTATGTTTTTTTTTTGATATCACATTAGTTTAAAATAGTGCTTTGTAAAAGGAAAGAAATCACATTTTGGAAAAATGATGTGTTAAGGACTGATATCAGCAAACAAGAATAAAAAGAATTGCACAGATGCTTCATAAATGACAGGTTTGCTTTGAAGATAATATCCTACAATTTTGACATCTTTTTCCTTAAGTAGCACAATGTTAGAAGCTGTATTTCTATTAGAATACTTTCAATCTCCAATCAGGTTTCAAACAAAAAATAAAACTTTCATTAATTTAACCAGCAAGTAGTTATCAACGTCTGTCATACCGTTATTGCTAAACAAATAATTTTCCTGAATAAGAAGTAATAAAATATACTTACCTATCACAGATTGTGGGGAGAAAAATTTGCAATTATGAAACTTTAAGTTTGGCTTTTTTAAAAGCAGTTTTACTAATTGCAAGTTCATGTAGCGACTTGAAATAAGTTTGTCCAATACAGGAATGGAGAAAATCGACTTTAATTAGTTGATAAGCATAGCATATAATTAGCATGTCAGGTTTTTTTGTGTGAAGAGATGCTTTCAAAGTAGAGGAAGTATTTATTTTGCTAACTTTAGAAGCTCTGGCATTTTCTCTGCAGTCTTGTTAAAGTACTAATTTACCATCTTCTTTTTAACTTCAGGACATGTGTGCAAACTGTCAACTATTATTTTTTTTTTAGTGGACTCTAATTTGTCTTCTGAGTGTTTTAATTTATGGAGTATTTTATTTTCTGCTGTCCATATACATTCTGTGCTTTGTGTTTTTCACACCATTTGAAGGACCAATTATGGTCTCAAGAAAAATCTTAGCATCGTTGTAAATATTACACATGTACACAGGCAAAATTATAACTTAACAGAAGTAGAGATTTTAACACTAGTTAGGAAGCAAGAAATACCGTAGTAAAGAAATAATTGAACCTGTGTTCTATAGGCATAGATGCTAGAATCTTTTTGAAAACATATATATATATATATTTACACATCAATTATGCAGATATCACATATAAACACACACAACTAGGATTGTGCAGCTCTTTTGAAAAAAAGAGAAGAAAATCTATAGGTGAATTTTCTTCAGCATTTTCCACCATTTAAAAATTTTTAACCTGTAAAAAACAAGTGAAAATTTTTTTTTAATAACCATGAATAGCCAATACTTCTTAAAATGTCAAATTGTACATAGTCATGTGCTATTTCCCGATGAACATCAATAAACAATGGACTGAAGAATACAATGAGACATGCAAAAGATCATGGAAAATGGCGTTGATACATATTTTATATTTCTGCATGTAAGCTTCATCTGTTTTGTCCAACTCTAAAGAGCCTGATGGACCCACAGGATCCTGGGAGTAGATCCTCATCAATGCATTCATTTTTCACATAATCAACTAAAGAAAAGTGGAAGCCCTTTAAAGGAAATATTTTTTTTTTATCTAGGAACAACAACAAAAAAATGTTGCAAGGAGGTGCATCAAGAATAGCAGCTGGGTTTCTAATGATTTCCTGCTGGAAACTTTTACAAAGCTGTCACTAGTTGAGAAGCATGTGGATAGTTTTCCCAAGACCTTTCTACCAAACCTTTGGCTAACCTGCTGAAAATGCTCTTAGAAAATAGACTGTGCCTCATCTTCTATCCTGACTGGTTTGTTTTTGTGTGGGCTGAATCACTTTGGCCCTTGGTAACCATTATTTCTGTTGTGTTTTGTCTTCAGAAATACACAAGGACAGGTTTTAAGCCATTGCAATTATTTGAGATCCTGTACTTCCTCACGCTACTTATGGAAAATAGTCCTTGAGGATCAATTGTTTTTTACAATGCATATGTGCAGTCGTTTTGACACCCGTCTAGTGAAAAGTTTGTTCATTTTAGTTTTTCAAGTATAGTTATTCAGGTGAAACTCTTTGAGATGTACATGGTATTAGTGATTGTTTTTGATATGAAATACTGCTGTTCTTCAGTTAAGTCATGAGCAAAGGGGCTAACAGGATGGTTCAACTGGCTAACAATCCTCCACTTGTAAGCACTGCCATTCCATGTGGGCACTTATTTTTGTCCCAGTTGTTGCAGTTCCAATCCAGTTCCTGCTTGTGGCCTGAGAAACCAGAGGAGGAAGGCCCAAAGCCTTGGGACCCTGTGCCTATGTGGAAGATGCATGTTGGTTCCTGGCCTCAGATTGGCTCATCTCCAGCTATTGCAGTCATTTGGGGATTGAATCAGTGGATGGAAATTTGTCTGTCCTCTCTATAAATCTGCCTTTTCAATAAAAATAAATAGTTCTTTTAAAAAAAAGATATAAGCAAGACATTTTTCCTGAACAAAGTGAACAGCCTATTGCTGCAGGCTTCATTTTCAGCATCAACTCATCCCTTTTTAAAATGGATTGCAAACTTTATTTACTTAGGTTCTGGTTCCCATAATTTTTTCCATAAATTAATTATTTTACCATTCTTCTACCAGAGCTTTATGGCAAATTTGAAGGTTTTTTTTTTTCTTGTTGCCATTTTAGCAGGATTCCTAATGTACCTCCCTTTATACATCAAGAGTAAAATTGTAAGCCAAATGCATGTGATAAAAATGTAAGTTAAAAGTAAAAGGAGAAATCATGGATGATTTCTATAGAAAGAAGCAGGAAAGTTATGCAACTTTTATCTATTGTATGATCCAGTTTACGTAAAAGTAATGGATGCAAACAATATAATTTTACTCAGCACAGTACTTTTCTTTGATGTTTGCAATAATGACCAAATGAAGCAGGAATAAAGATTTGAGGACATTTATTAAAATTCTGTAACTTATACATGTGCTGGTTTCATTGTAAATGTTCAGGGAATTGTAAGGCTGAGATTTGTGTACTTCATTTTATACTCCAATGAAATTTCAAATTAAAAATATCTAAGGCCCAGCTTGGTGGCCTAGTGGCTAAAGTCCTTACCTTGAACATGCTGGGATCCTATGTGGGATCCAGTTCCAATCCTGGCAGCCTTGTTTCCCATCCAGATCCCTGCTTGTGGTCTCAGAGCAATTGAGGTTGGCCCAAGGCCTTGGGGCCCTGCACCTGCATGGGAGACCCAGAAGTTCCTGGCCCCAGGCTTCGGATCGGCACAGCTCTGGCCATTGCAGTCACTTGGGGAGTGAATCATTAGAAAGAAGATCTTCCTCTCTATCTCTCCTCCTCTCTGTATATCTGACTTTGCAATACAAAGACATCCTTTTTTTTAATCTAGAAATGCTCACAATGTAGAGATTGCAAGTAGGACCCAAAAATCATAGGTGGCAAAGATGATGGAAATTGCAGTAAAACACAGTCAGTTGCAATCACAAGATAAACTAAGAATGAATGAATTGCCATAAAACAGAGGATGGACATGTAGCTGTCTTTTTTAGAAGTTCAAACGGCACTTGGGAGGCGCACACCCCAGGTCACTGCCTGGACTCATGGTGTTCTGCTTTAGCTGCTGCTGCTTGTGGGCATACACCCAAGCAGGAAGCTCCAGTAGCCACTTTTCTTGCTACCCACGTGTGACCAGCGTTCAGTTCCCAGCTTCCTGTTGATCCTGCTCAGATCTTGTTGGAAATTGGGGTGCCAAGTGGGGAATAGAAGTGTTTCTGTTCCTCTCTCTCTCTCTCCCTCTCCCCTTCTCTATCTTCCCCTCCTTCCCATTCACCTTTGAAAAAAAATAGACAAGAATGTTTTAAAAAGGGGAGAGGAGGACAAAATAAAACCTTTGATATAGTTACAAATTATCCTTTTTCATAAACATCGCAGAAGTGACAATTACTGGGTTAAAATTACAAGTTTCTATGCAATGGGACTGGTGCCAAAACTCAAGCTGTATTTTTAGCCCATGCATTTTGTTTTCTCTAATGATTACAAAATATCAGTAGATATTTTTCTCTGCTGATTACTTACTGATTACAATTGCAATCAGTTAAGAAAAAAATCACATATTGATCGATATCTTTTGCAAGAGGACTACGGTTTTCTTTATTAATAGAATGTTGACTGCATAGATCAGGCCACAGAGTGGGAGAAAGAAACTAAAGTATTGATTATTAAGTACTGATCAGGTATTCATGATGATCCCTACAAAAGTCCAGTGAAGTCTTTCTTACAGGTAAATTTGGAACTAGATCAATTTGGAGATAGATCAAAACTGTTTAAGTGACGATAGAATTTGAAAACTGCCTGTTTTCTGGGTTCCCACATTTACACAATCTATCATGTACTTTCTTTGGGAATCATTGCACCTGAATTCTTTGAGAATGAGTTTTGGATTGATGATGTCTTTTGGGTCAGGCATTGTGGCACAGTGGGTGAAGCAATCCTTTGAAATGCCCACATTCCATATAGGAGTGCTGATTCCAATTTTGGCTTCCCTGCCTCCTTTCTAGCTTCCTACTAACACCTGCCTGGGGAGGAAGCAGATGATGTTCAGATGCTTTTAGGCCCCTGTCAGAGGCAGGGCTGATATTTCGGGTTTGGAATGGCCTTGCCTCAGCTGATACAAGCATTTTGGGAGTGAATCAGTAGATGATGAAAGATTTCATCTCTGCTTTTTCTGCCTTTGCCTTTCCGATAAATAAATTTTTGTATGAAAGACCCATTTTATTTGTTGCAGCACTTAGTAAATATATTTGCTATTAGGATAGTTGGCTAGGTTTGCTAGGTTATATATTACATTTATATTTAAATATCAAACTAATCTTTTTTGGGGGGGAAAACACATTTTGATCCCATAAACAGAATAGGAAAATTTGTGTGTGTGTGTGAATTATATTAGTATAAAATGTGGTGTAAGGGGAAAAAAGTTTAAAGATTCGCAAAACACACAGATACTTTATTGAATTACTCCCGAGTAACTAACAAGGGAGTTTGCAAGTTCAACTCAAGTATTGCGAAATAACCCTTTAGTTCTAGGTGTTCACACATGGTGTCAGAGAAAATCCCTGCTTTTTTCTTCTCCCGGTGTAGGGGATCTTGGAAACCATTTGAATCTCCATAACAACAGATCAGAGGAAGATTCATGCCTGGGTGTCATATTGACTCCATCACCTACTCCTTACAAAACACTGTGAATTAAAGGAACTGGTGTCTGCTTTCCCAAATGTAAAATTAGAGCATCTGGTTTCAGCATAACTTCTACAAACAGGTTTCCTAACATTAGTACTATTGCTACTTCCTCCACTTTGTGGTGTAAGGTTACTTCATTATTTAGTGGGTACTTGGCAGTGTCTCTGGTCTCCGTTGGTTCGTTCATTATGTGTCAACATCCCCCCTCCACTTCTAGCTCTGACAACTGAAAAAGGCTTCCAGACCTATTGCAACTGTCCTGGGGTAAGGGGAGCCGGGGAGGGGGCGTGAAAGGAAGGACAAGAGCTCCTAGTTAAGAACCACTTTCCTAGAATGAGAACGAATCATAGCAACACAAAGCAAGAATGAAGAGTCCATCTCTAACGAGCACATTTCAAGATGTTTTAAGCATTTTAGGAGGATCTTTATATTTAGGCATTTTGGAATAGTTCCCTGTACAAAAGAAGTAGGCACTGCAGTAGGGCATCCATTGCCTCAGTCGCAGCATCTTCCTTTAACCTTCACTGGACTCGGTTCTTCTTTTGGAAGTCATCACGTAGAAACTTCAGTTTCTTTTGAATCTCAGTCAGCACACCAATTTTCTGTTCCAAAATGGACAATGATTGGGCAATGCAGAAGTCAACGTCGTAATTGACGCCCTCAGCTGCCTCCTGGATGTTCTGCCACCACTCGCGAGACTCCTTCTGGGTTGCTGGTTTCGCTAGGTTGGTGGGCAATGTTTCAGCGTCTTTACTCTGTTTATCCTCATCGTTCTCTATGCAAGGTGTTTTCATAAATCCGTGCCTCTGGAGGGACATGTCTGAATTCCTGATCTGTTTTTCCGACATCTGTGGAGCCTCGTGTCCCACGGGATAGAGACTACGAGGACAACACCTCATATCCAGGGTGAGCGCTTTCACCCTGTGTGCGTATCTCAGGGTGTTGAGGGTGTTCTCGCAGGAGGTCATCCCTGGGGAGATGGTGGCGATCATGCAGGTGGAGGAGTTCTGGCCTATGAAGGAGTCCCTGAGCACCTGTGTGAGTTTGCTGGCTCTGAATGGTGTGTGAGGCTTGTTCTTCCCCAAAGCCCTGATGCACTCTTTGAGAGCTAGGAGACTCTTATTAATCTCTGCCCCTTCCAGCTGTCTCTTCCGATTGGCCCTGGCTGTGTCTGCTCCCCTTTCATTCCCAGCCAAGTCAACCAAAGAGAACTTGCCATGCAGCTTCCCTCTTGACTTCAGGATGATCTGGAACACTGCGTGGCTCCTGGAGGACTGGGCATTGACTGAGGTCTGCCCTGAAGTCCGACAGCTGTTCCCCAGCTCAACCACGCTCAACACTTCCTCCACGCAGCACACCTCCCGCTCCTGCAGTCCCACCACTTGGATTTGCTGACGGCCGTCCTCCAGGACTTGCAGTTTCTTCTTCCAGTTCAACAGGTCATACACCTTGCCCCCGTAAATCTCAAAGAACGTCCCGTAGACTTTAAGGTTGAACTTCTCATAAGTGGGGTTTTTGAGCAAGAGAAAGACATCCTGTGCGACCAAGGCATAAATACCTTTGGAACAGTCCTGTGCCTTTCCAGAGAAAGCTCCTCCCATGGTGTGTGTTTTCCCGCTACCTGTCTGCCCATAGGCAAAGCAGGTGGCCATGCCCTTGCGAAAGATAGACTCCACCAGCGGCTGCGCTGTGAACTGGTACACTAGTTCATTGGAGGCAGTGTCATCAAAGGCATGGTCAAAGCAGAATATCTGGTTCTCCAGGTAGCGCGTGAGGTCCACCTTTTGCTTGGACTCGTGCACCATTACCACTTTGTCCGAGGGGATGGTGATGATATCCAGGTCTTTCATGGTGGTCTCCTGCTGGTTGAGGGGCCGCTTCCTCACGCAGACGCAGATTCGGTGGTCTTCTGGGGGCTCACAGCTGCACAGCAGGTTTTTATCCAGGCGCCTGCGGTACTCCTCGATCATGCACATGATCTCATGGTTCCGGTTTCCCTTGTTGACATCCAGGGCACGCTTAGATCGGATTTCCAGATGGAGCCGCTGACGCTGCTCCCGCTGCTTCTGCAGTTTCTCAATTTCCCTTAAGCAGGGAGACTTTTTTTGCTTCATCAAACAAGGGTGGCCGGGCACCCCTACAGCTGGGCTGTCCCCTGAGGGTGTTTCACTTTTCTTCGAGATCCTTGCGATCCACCGAGTGGCTGTGCGCTGGTCTCCAGTGGCCGAAGAAGGCACCAGGGAAGCGAGGCTCAAGGGCGTGGGTGCTTTGGGGTGTTCTGCAGAGGCTAGAGTTGGGTTCAGAAGGAAGATGGTCTCCAGCTCAACTTTCTTGCCTTTCTTGACCCCTTTCTCCACCCACTCTACCGTGACCCACGAGTTCTCCTTGTTGATCTCTGTGACCACAGCCAGATGGATTCGCTTGTCACTGCGCTGGATTGCGACTCGGAGGCCCACCTGGATCTCCTGAAGGTGTGACTTCAAGAGTTTCAAGGACGAGGGGTTCGGGGCAACAGGAAGGCAGAACTGGCTGGCCATGATGAGCGGTGGAGATTTCAGGGCTCGCCGCCAGGGGCCCTTGGGGTTGGAGGAGCAGGACCCGAGCCCCTCAGCCAGCTTGAGCGCAGGGAGCTTTGAGCGTGTTAGTGGTTTCCACCTGCCTTTGTGAGCTGAGCATGCTGGCACCCAGGCTACTGGCGTCACAAAAGGATGGGGTGAAGGCATGGTGGAGTCTAGGGCCACTATGTGAGAGACAGTAGCAAGAAAACTGTGGGCTGTGCTGGAGGAGGACGCAGTCAGTTGGAATAGAAACTGTTCGCTGCCAATGAAGGTGAGAAGTCGTGGCGTTGGGGCCTAAGCTTTGGAGACATTGCTTTTCCGCACTCTTGATTGAATTTGAGAATCGCTAAGAAGTTCCGTGAAATTTCCACTTCAGCAGGAAAAGAGGAGATAGAGTTGTTTACCGATCGCATGCCTCCCCATTAGAAATTCAACAGGACCCCCACAAAGCCTCCTTAAATCTGCTGTCTTTCTTTATTCTCCCACTCTTTTCCCAAACGTGTTTACCAGCCACGGCTTAAAATTATTCCATCTTAATGGGATTTCTCATTACAAAATCTGAAGGAGTTGAAAAGTGGCAGGTCATCCTGTAATTTGCTAATGCAGAACTGCCTTGGTACAGCATGTGAGTTTGCAATCGCGAGATGTTCATCTCTTCCCAAGATGCTGTGCCAGGTATCAAGTGTGTGTGGTTGGTCTGCAGGTACCTCCAATTCTGAAATTGGCTCAGTAATTACTATTCCAAACTTCTTCAGTAATTACACTACAGCCTCATTATCCATCATTTGGAGAAGGAAGAGAGACATTTTGCTAAAAAAGAGAATCCATCCCTCCCCACTCTAAAATGTGTGTGTGTGTGTGTGTGTGTGTGTGTGTGTGTGTGTGTGGACTTGGCGAGTGGGGTGTCCCAAAGAAGTTTTTAAGAATGAGTTAGGGTGGGAAAGGATGAGACTGTGAGAAGCAAAACTACATCTTGACAAAATTTCCACATTTTTCTATAAGATGATTTCCTTGCAAGAACCAACCAAATGAAAAACTTCCAGATGGGCCAAGACAAGGATAAAATGGCCAACTTATACACAGCTCCATTTTTTTCCATGTCAGATATCACTTTGTCGTTTGGGTTGTGAATAGAATTATTTCATTTACAGCTTCAAAATAACTTGAAGTAGTAAGGTGTCTTTTAATCTTTCCCTAGTGCCATGAAACACCATGAACATTTTTTTAAAAAAAATAAATGAGTGTTTGATAGAAAAGTACCAGTATATTTACGAAGCCTTTAATTTTGAAGAGATGGAGGTGAAGGAGTACTAGAGAAGCTTCAGAGGTATGCATGGTTCATCCCACTTGGGATGTGGAATACCTGTGCAGAGAGAGGGCTTTAGGCAATTGTATTTATGTGATTACCATTAAAAACATTGCCCAAATTAAGGTCAGTGCTGTGTTGTAGCAGGTATAGCCAGTATCATACATGCGCGCATGTTCCTATCTGAACTGCTCTACTTCCAGTCCAGTTCACTCCCAGTGTGCTTGGGAAAGCAGCAGGGAATGGCCTAAGTCCTTGCGCCCCTGCATCCATGCGGGAGACACAGAAGAAATTCCAAACTCCTGGCTTCTGAGTGGCCCAGCTCCAACCTTTGCGACCATTTGGGGAGTGAACCATTGGACAGAATATTTCTTTCTCTCTCTTACAATCTCTCTGTAACTCTACTTTTCTGATAAATTGATCAATCTTTTAAAATTTTTACCCAAATTATTAGTATTTAAATTTATGCTTAAAAGGTTTTTTTTTTAAGATTGATTTTTATTGGAAAGGCAGATATACAGAGAGGAGGAGAGACAGAGAGGAAGATCTTTTTACTGATGATTCGTTCCTCAAGTGGCTGCAGTGGCTGGAGCTGAGCCAATCTGAAGCCAGGAGCCAGGAGCTTCTTCCAGGTCTCACATGTGGGTGCAGGGTTCCAAAGCTTTGGGCTGTCCTCAACTGCTTTCCCAGGTCACAAGCAGGGAGCTGGATGGGAAGCAGGACCACAAGGGTTAGAATCAGCACCCATATGGGATCTGGTGTGTTCAAAGTGAGGACTTTAGCAGCTAGGCTATTGTGCAGGGCCCTACCCCCTTAGGTTTTAAGTGCAATTATATTTTCCCCTCCATTTGTCATCAAGTTAGATTATGGATTGGTTTTCTTTTTGTTGTTGTTTGCTTGTTTGTTTGCTTTTAATATTTCATTTCAGAAGCTTTCCACTTCAAAAACAAATGATTTGAGGTAGTGATAAGAGATACTCCTCATTGCATTGCCTCTATTAGCTTCTCTTATTGCTGTCTGTCACAATTTGACTCATGTTTTTGTCATCTTAGTTTCTCTGCATGGATTTTTATACAATATTTCAGGGATTTTTTTTTTCAGATGTCTTTAATTCAGTTTTTGATCTCTACAGTTTATTTTCACATATTACTAACCAGATAGCTAAATGAAAAGATTGATACTGACTACAATTCTGAGACCTTAGAGTGTCACAACTATGCCAAAACTGGTTATTTTCTACCTGAAATGATACTACCTTAGGCATTTTTAATGGCTTTCATGGGTTCAACATCGACACCTTCTCAGAAATGTCATGTACATCTCTCTCTGTCAGTCCTAACATGGAAAGTTCTTTACTGGCTCCCAGTATTCTTCTGTCACCATCGTGACAGCGAATCATCCAATCAAATATAATCCAATCAGGAAACTGGACCTTGGTTCTTTGTCTTCACGACTATTTCAATAAGTTCTTCCTTATTCATTGTCTGTGCTTAAGTTATTCCCTCTTATGCTGATAGAATTCAAAATCTACCATGAAGGCATATGTGGCATATGCTTATTATTTTTTATTATTAAATTTGCCATTACCTGTTTTTTAGTCTATGGTTGAGCAATAAATACTAAAGGGTTTTAAACACATGGTTGCTTTTCATATTTCTGTTTATAGTTCAGAGATTTTTATTTTTAACGTACATAAAAATCACTTGCAGAGAGGTCAGAGCTGTGGTTAAACTACCACGTGTAGTACCAGCATCCCACCTGGGGACCAGTTCAAGCCTTGGCTGTTTCATTCCTGGTACTGCTGCTAATGTATCAGGGAGAGCAGAAAAAGGTGGTCTAAACACTTGGGCCCCTGCACCCACATGGAAGACCCGGATGAAGCTGTTGGCTTCAGCTTGGTCCAGCCCTGTTTCCATGGGCATTTGTGGAGAGGAACAATACTTGGAAAGTATTCTCTCCCTCTCTCTCCTTCAAATAAATAAGTACATCTTTCTTTTTTTAAGTCACTTGCTGAGTTTGTTAAAATATAGATTACTAGAACCCAGCCTACAGTTTCTGACTCAGATGGTGCTGGTGCTGTAGGGCTGAAGCAGTGCTTTTAGATTTACTAGTTTTGCTTCGGACCGAATAGTCTCTCTCTTTTCTCGCCATTTTCTGCACCTTTTTAGTGCCTACCGCAAGTATCATTACTCCTATACTAGTTTCTTTGATCTTGTTAATATGATCAGGCAAAATAGCATTAGTGGAGGCATGCCTTAGGAGGAAGTAATACCTATTACTGGTTTAATTTGGTTGCTCAGAGTGACTCAAGATCCAACTCTGGTCTCATTTGTGAAGACAACAGGACTAGTTCTACAGAGATATTTGGGTGTTCCTCCAATGTAAAAAATCAGAAATTTTGTTTGCTGCCATGCTTCTTAGTATCTACTAATAAATACTCAAAATTCAGAAAATATCTGCCTCTTTTGATTAATGAAATTTATTTTGAGGGGCATGTCCACCTAAGAAAACACCGTAAGTCTTCACTATTGGGATAAACACAGCATTTGTTGAATGGTGCATGCCTAGATACAAGTTAAGGTATCATCTTTGCCCATAATGTGGATAGCTATTTGGAAGACAAAAAATTCCTTCAGAGACCAAAGGCACCGACAAGTTTTCTGAATGAATGTAGCAAAGCAATAAGCAAATGCAAATGCAAGCATGATGCTCATCGTGTGCTATTTCCTATGTGAAAGGACTCCTGTCCTGCAGGAGTTTACCAGTTACCTATTTTGTTCTGTGTAACTACTGAAAAAGTTCATGTCTTGGCAAATAACTGAGTGATAGTCCTTCGTTATTACAGATCTCTTTTTTCCCAAATCCTAAGTAGTATGAGACACAGCCATGAAGAAGAGAGTAGACATAAGCCTGGAAAGTGTGCTTAGTAATTTTCCCTTATTAATTGCAGATTGCATCTGTACTAGGAGCTTGGGAGTGTTGCTTCCTTGGAGAAAATATGATTAGTGGTCTGATTTTAGAGACACGTCCATCTGGTGAAATCTATCGGAAACCCACCTTTCTAACACTGTGTCAATGGACACATAGTAGTGTGGCTTGTTTAATCCCCTTGGGTGTCTGCACTCCTCTGCTGCATGGCTGTACCCTGGGGTCCATCTAGTTCTTTGGAGGCATCAGTAGATTTTCCCAAATCCCTTTGAAGAAATGGAATGCATCATCTCAAGTTAAAAACTTTTGGGGAGGCCCAGCGCGATAGCGTAGTGGTTAAGGTTCTTGCCTTGAACGTGCCAGGACCCCATATGGGTGCCGGTTCTAATCCCGGCAGTTCCACTTCCCATCCAGCTCCCTGCTTGTGGCCTGGGAAAGCAGTTGAGGATGGTCCAAAGCCTTGGGACCCTGCACCCACGTGGGAGACCCAGAAAGAAGGTCCTGGCTCCTGGCTTCAGATTGGCGCAGCTCCAGCCATTGTGGCTACTTGGGGAGTGAATCATCAGATGGAAGATCTTCCTCTCTCTCCTCCTCTCTGTAATCTGCCTTTCCAATAAAATAAATAAATCTTAAAAAAAGAAACTTTTTTTGAACAGTGGGGAGGTATCTTTCTAAGTGAATACCTTTAGAAAACAAGAGAAAATCAATTTAGAATGCAAATAACATTCTATACATTAGGACTGTTATTATTGCATTAGGACTGACAATATAGATGGAAATTTCAGACAGACTTAACCAAACTAACAAGACCTTCATTCAGCAAAGGTTAATAATTGTCTTGTTAATAGCTACCTTCCTAAAACTTACAGTGTCATTTTCAGAAATAGTTATTAAGAGAATAATATGTGTCTTTTTATACACAGAGAGATCCATTCAGAATAGAGATGATATCCCAGCTCTCTGAGTGTCAGGATCCTTATTAGACACTAAACATCTGTTTGTTAAGGTGGTAAAGCACATATGTACATTACAGGTTCAGAAGGTGGTCTAGGTTTGTGTTCTCGATCCTGGATAGATGTCTGAAATACATATATATATATACTTATATAAAGTCTGGGTTGCCAGAGTCTTTCTACACTTGCTGAATCAATCCCTAGGGGTAGGTGTCTGGGAAATTATACTACTGTATATGCACCTGAGCTGCTTCTTAGGTTGCTAGGAAGCTGGAAGGTATTGGACTGCATGCCCTCCAGGTCTCTTTCAGCTCAGAGATTTTTATGATTCTGCGGTTCAAAAAATAAAAAGATGCTCCTTTGGTACACCTGGGGCTACTGAAATACCTATTTTTAGTGTTTTGAATGTTTGGAGATACTGCTGCTTCAACAAGTGAGATACAAAGCAATTTTCCTTGGAAAGTTGTATGCGCATTTTTTAAGAAGGTCTGTTGCAAATATAATCTTTTGTTATTGTCTAACAACACAAAATATGATTGCATGATATCTAGGCATTAAGCCATGAAAAGATCTTTTTAATCACGGGAGTATATAATTTATATGCTATGTAGGAGATATATCTCCTACAGTGCTTTCAAATGGCATGTCCCATATAACATGTATTTTATAAATGTTTATGTGATTGAACTGTTGGGTAGTATCAGATAAGTATATGCTTTTTCAAAGTACCTGTATTTTTGGTTGCTCTTGCTTATTTTCTTAGTGTGTAAGATGAAAGCTACACCAACACTGAAAATTCTCAGCTTTATTATGTCTCAGTATGATCTCAGTAGGTAATATTATGGAAGCTATTTATTATTATTGTCAGGATCTGATCTCTGCCTGTCAGAGTAACATAGACTTACTATTTTACTACTGTTTTTATGTTCTTACCTGGAAACATATGAAGCAAGAAGGCTAAAATCCTAAAAAATAAGACATGATGACACAATAACTAGTTTATTCTCAGAAGAAAAATTTGTTGCTAACTAGATTAAATTAATGGTGATAAACAGTTGATTATTTTCTATTTTAGCTATGTTCACTTAGTATTGTACAAGCTCAATAATGGTGTCAGTGTGATAACTGGGATGACACTTAAAAATACTTTGTTTACGTAGTGTCATGTTTCATTTTGTTTAAAAGCTACCAAGTGTTTTGATCATGAAGTAAGTATGTGAAATTATATCTTCTTGCTTATATACAATTTGATTGTATTCTCCATTTTTAAACTTGCATATTCAGAATATGATATCCATTGTGTCAGATATTAAAATCCTTGGTACTTCAAGTATCATTATTTCTGCATTTTTAAATTTTCATTTATGAATTCTTCAATGTGAAATGTTAAAGATGAGATATATTTCTATTATTTCTAGCTTTTCTAAGTATTTTATTTGAAAGGCACAGTTAGACACACACACAGAGTCTCCATCTGCTGATTCACTCCCCAAATGGCTGCAATGGCCAGAGCTGGTGGGTGTGAAGCTAGAAGCCAGGAGTTCCTTCTGGGTCTCCCACAGGGATGCAGAGGCCCAACCATCTGGAGAGTTTTTTATGGCCTTCCCGGGCATGTTAACATGGAGGTACATTGGGAATGGACCAGACGGGGACTTGAACCAGTGCCCTTGTGGGACGCTGCAGCCTCAGGAGTGATCACAGCACAAACCCCTATTTCTGCCTCATAAATTTTAGGCTCACTGTTGTCTAGAGATTATTAATTTATGTGGGCTTACTGTAATGAGTTCAGTTGGCTTAAGTACATTAATGAAACTCTGTGGCACTCAAATATAAATGTGTGTGTGTGTGTGTGTGTGTGTGTGTGTGTGTGTGTGTGTGTGTGTGTAGCCACATCAGTTTACTCTCAGTTTTTCTGCTTTTCTTTGGACTAGGTCCTTGTCATCCAGTGTATAGCTATGTGTTTTGTCATTTGGCGGGTAGATTCCTGACCTCACTGTTTCCTAGTTTTGTGGACTCTAACAAGCTACTCGGTCTTGCTTCTCATGCTTTTCATGACTGAAACACACAAGAGCATAGCTCTTTGGAGTACGAGAGAGATGCATTTCAAAATGTGTGAAGACTACTTAGAATAGTGTCTGGTACACAAGAAGCACTTGGTATATATTGCTTTTTATTGCCATATTTTGTGCTTCCAGTATTTATTTGTTTTTATTTTACTTCTCTGCCTCTCCTGTTATATGCACAGAAGGAAGATGCAAACATTTAGTACAGTGTTTAAGATGGTGTCAACTTCTGTGTTGGCTCAGCTTTCTACTAGTGGGTATTCTGGACGATGGCAGGCGATGGCTCAAGTACCTGCTTCTGTCAACCGTGTGAGAGCACTGCATTGTGCTCCAGAATGTTGTGGGCCTTTAGGGAGTGAACCAGCTGATGAAACACCTCTCGGTATCGTTCTGCATGTCTTTTACATCCAACACATGAATAAAAGTAGCAGTGTTACTCACAGAGATAAAAGGCTGAGGTTTATAACATGAACCAGCGATTTGCCTGTGATCTTAAGAAAGCAGTGTCACTTTTCTGAAATTCCATCTTTTTGCCACACTCACGTACACACACATACAAACATTTGAACAAGTCTCACAATTGTTGTCACTTAAGTATGAGTCTTTAGATTATAAAGGAGTTAAGCATCATACAAAATGTGAAAGATTTTTGAAAAGAATATTTTGGTTTACCTGATGAGTATTAAAAATTCTTGGTTAATTTGTTAGGAAATTATGATACAGGATTGACAAGATGCATGGATTTAATGCATTATTAACAGATGCTTACGTATAGGTGAAAGTTTCAAGGAAGCTTTGAGGACGGCTTTGTGGTCATCTGACAAATGGGTAGTTTTTATTTCACTGTGCATTTGGGTCTAGGATCTGTTTTTTATTTCTCCAGGATGAGAGTGTTGGATGTCTCTGTAAGGTTTCTGTTCCATCCGTGCTGTTGTAGTGCAGTGTGTGATTATGTGCCAGTGTCAATCTACCCTTGCAGTTTTCTTCTGCACACTGTGAGGAACATCTTGTGGTCAAACTGCTAACCAAATGCTAGAGACGCATCATTAAACATTTCAAGTAAGTTACATTTTCCATTTTGTTGAGAATTTTTCCTGGAAAGAGAATATTCAGAAGTTGAAAATATGTGGAATCGTGTGACACTGTCTTAAATACTTCTGTGTTATAAAATAGGCACTTAAATTGACTTTGTTTTTCGTTATGTCAGTCAGTGGGATTATAAAAAAAGAGAAATTATAAAAAGAACTTTCTCAAATAGAATAGGAGAAAAGTTTAATTTTATTCTGAGTTATAATTACCAGTCTCATTAATTAATGGGTGAAATTATCAATCCAATAAAATGTATCCATTATACTAATTCACTCAGACCTGAAAGTACTATATTATCTATTTGATGCTTTAATGAGTTATAATTCATTTTTATTATTTCTATATGTAAAAATTAAATATTACAAGACAAAAACCTGCATTTAACATTATCCCTATTAATTACTAATCATGCAGATTCTATTAATTCAGACTACAACTTACTATTCATTTCCATCTGTGAGTGATAACATTAGCATAGTTTCTTATATGTGTAACTATTTTTCTGCTATTACTAGAGCTCATGCACATAGCTATTATTTTAAATTTCTTCTCAGTCCATTGAAGTAAACAGTGTAGATATTAATGATCATATCTTACTAATAAAAAAACCTAAAACCAATAGGAAACATTTTTGACTTGGTATTTGTAAAAATCAATGAAATGGGACAAGGGCACAGATACGTATTTGTATGTTTAACATTCTAACCTATCAGTTATATACATGCACAGAGAGAAAAACCTTTCACCCATGCGGTTCAAGAATCTCCGCAGTGAAATAGGAACTTTGGACAAGTTACTGTCTCGTTTACTGTATGATTATTTTGTATATATAAAAATACGGATGGTTGCTGATGTTTGCCATGTTGTGGCGAGGGCAATGCATAATCACAGATACTACAGTTTTATGCCAGGACTTGTCAAACACGATGCACATATCTTAAAAAGATAAAAGAAATGGGAGATGTTCGGGAGCAATAAAAAATGATCTTGACACAGCGGATGTGAGCTGTTGAGACATCTATAAACTTCAACGATAATATGTTTTGATAGGTTCTCATTTTCTGGGTTCATCGTAAAAAAATAAAAAAAAGAAAAAAGAAAAAAAAAAAGTCTGAAATCCCACACCGTTCTTACTAGTTCTCTCAGTAAAGTCAATGAAATTTTAAACTTAAGACGACCTCCTAATTCATATTGCTTATCATTTTATCATGTTTTGGAATATGCATCAAATAGTGCGTCAGTCAGATCTTTTTAGGTTTAAAATGGAAAACAAATGAAGTTTTGGAACTTCTCTGATTAATGAAACTGAGGGGTGATTGTTCATCAGAATGCATTGATGGAGTATTTGTTATGTAGCAACCACAACATTGGTCGTACCATGAAAGCTATAATCTTGCAAGTGACATGCATTTATTCCAAAAGGTGTTTGTGGGATGTATGCTTCATAGATATGTTTTTAAATTATAATATCTCTTGTAAGTAAAATGTATATAAACAAATAGACCTTGATTAACTCTGTCAGTTCTGTGGTTGGTTTAAAGAATCTTTATGAGCTGGGGTTTTGGAGGGGAGTGGGAAAAAAATCACAACCTTGATTTAAATGTTGATTTTATTAAATATTGACTCATGAAAATAGAACCAATATATACATTTGAGAAAGAGAGATGGGTTTGGAGAGAAGACTATATATATATATTTTATTAATTACATTGCATTATGTGACACAGTTTTATAGGTACTGGGATTCCCCCCACCCCTCCCCAAACTCTCCCTGCATGGTAGCTTCCTCCACTTTGTTGCATTACCACAGTTCAAGTTCAGTTGAGATTCTTCATTGCAAGCATATAACAAGCATAGAGTCCAGTATCTTATTGCCAGGATAAGTTCAACGGCTTGTTGGGGAAACCATCTCTGGTCTGAAGGTAGAGCCGGCAGAGTATCATCCCGATCAATTAAAAGCCCCAACGTAACATCAGCAACAATTTATAATATTATGGAATTAAATGACATAGTATTGAGTAACCAATATGTTAAAAAAATGCAAGTTCTTAACCACATCCTGTGACTTCTTCATTGACATTTTGATTTTAGTTTATATACAGCCCAGTTCTATACACCTTAAAATGGTTTTGGATTACTATTCAGCTGTCTCATGTCTATTTTCATCATTGTATTTAGTTTTTCATAGCGTTGAAGCGTAATTTTGCTGAACCTGGCTTTTTTTTTTTTTCGGGAAGTCTAGACTGGCTTATAACTCTAACCAGACATATGTCAACAGTTTAGGTGCAGAACAGTTTTAAGGAGGGGCGTGCAGAGAAATCTTCAATACCCTAGTGAGGAGTAACTAATCTTTGTGGAGAGAACATATATTGAAAGGCTTTCTATATCTGTCAGAAAATTTCCTTGGAAACGCTTGCATATATAAATATTTCTCCCTCTCTCTGTTTCTGTCTCTTCTCTAAACACACAAGTAATGTTATAACAACCTACATATTTTATATAAAATTGTATATAATTCTGTCGTTTATATACTAGATATTACATGCATCTATAATTCTGTTTAAATGTTTACATATCTATAATTTGTGAGACATTGCTGTCTTTAGTTGATGGGATGTATGAGGGTCAGAAATGGTAATTCTGGGGCTGGCATTGTGGTATAGCACTTTAAATCTCCTCCCACAATGTCATCCACCTCTATGGGCACCAGTTCAAGTCCCAATTGCTCCACTTCGGATCCAATTCTCTGCTGACGTGTCTGGAAAAGCAGTGGAGCACGGTACGTCTGCTTGGATCCCTGCACCACGTTGGAGACCGAAAAGAAATTCCTGATTCCTGACTTTGCACTGAACCAGCTCTGTCCATGGCACCTGTTTAAATGTATAAGGTCTCTCTCTCTCTATTTCTCTCTTCTCTCTCTCTCTCCCTCCTGCTTTTCTGCCTCTTCCCCTCTCTAACTTTGCCTGACTGTATTGTCACCAGTTTGTGGCCTAAATGCTGTCATGGTAAACTATTCTGCAATGAAAAGGTATGAGAGAAAGCAGAATATTGCATACTCTGAGATGATAATCTTGCAACAGGACAATATTTCACTGGGGTCACACAACTCTCCAAAACTGTCAGCAGCTAGCATTTCAGCATATTATAAATGAGAGAGGATTTATCAATGTGGGCTGAAACTGCGTTTTAGGTTTGGAAGTCCCGAGAAAGGATGAGACAGGACAATAGCTCTACTTGACCTTGGTTTTCATGTACCCTTGGTGGGTCCCCATAGTTTTCAGCTTTTCTGTGTTTGTAGCTAATGTGTTTCATGCATACATCCTCAGAGTGTGTTTCGAGGTTTCTGAGCAAAGCATAGCTGAAGAATGCATTCACTGGTCCCCGAAATGTGTTCTCTCTGTGTGCAACTGTTTCAGCTCTCACAGCTTGTATCCAGCTCTCATGTTCAAGTTTGAAGTGTAACTCTGTATAGAGTTAAGGGTACAGAATATTCTCTGATGATGCCCGGATTTTGATTTTTCTCTCTCCTGAATTTGTAAACAAAACCTTCTCTCTTGGCTTAGAAATTCTTAGAGTAACTATCTGGCTAAAAGGAAATGATTCAAAGTGTTGGAGAAATATTGGCCAGATTTGAGAGTGCTTTGGATTCGAAGTGGCAACCATGTGCCAAAACCGGAAAGAACATACACATTCCTTCTGCTTCTGCTCATTTGCATGTTAATTACAGTTTGTGTGGCTGCGAGTCAAAGTTGTTTGGGAAAAGTAATGCGGCTTTTGTTTAGCACTTTGTGTAGTTGCTCACTTTGCTATGACAAGATTTTATGTATGTATATGCGTATTTTTATATAGCATATGGTACTACATATGTTATAGATAATTTATAAATGTGATGCACAATATGTAAAGATATATAGACTGAACTAATTTGTATATGCATTTTTGATATATATATATAACATACATAAAGAATTTCGTGTTTTGTAGCTCCAAAACTTATTTAAGAAGATTCTACATAATTCTCTCTACAGCTAGGTTAAATGGGAGCATTTCAGTTTTGATATACCTTCTGTGCATTAATAAGATGACACAATGAGTCGTTTGATAAAACAGTATCAAGAATCTAAAAAAAAATTCTACTAAACAAGTTTATCCTGTTAAACTTTTAAGCCCAACAGTGCTTCTCTGTTTATGAAATCTACATGTATTAGTTCCTATTTGAATTCAACCACAGTTCAAGAGTCAAAGATCAGGCAGATGTTTCCAAGCCAGATTCCATCTCAGAGCTGTTGAACCAGAAGCAGAGCTGTGCCAGGCCTGACCATACGTCTGTTTAGTAATCACTGGGCTAGCTCAGTTAATCTTCACTACAGTTATGTACGGCAGCCTGTGGTATTTCTGGTTCTAAAGTGAAACCCAGGAAAATTAAATTTTATGACCAAGGTTGCAGACAGCTAATCATTGTTCCAGGCCTTGAAGATCTTTTTATTCCAAATCTAATTCCCTTAGGTAACATTTTACTGTTATTCTACAACTAGAGGTCACTCCCTTAGGAATTCATGCCCATCTTAGCTTTAGTCAAATTATTTAGTAACAGCACAGAAAACAATCAGTCCTTAGGAGATCAAAGAATTTCCCAAAATAAACTGAACAATTTTCAAATTATTTCTAACAACTATATATTAAGCAATAAAAGAAATTACTTTCTTGTATTTCCCTCCTTTGTGTTGGTATATTTTCTCAGAAAAATCATCTCATACTTAGTGCAGGGTAGTAAACTGCAGCTTGCAATGACTCAAAACCTTGCCCATGTGGAAATAGGACTGGAAATCCATTACTAGTGTTGTACTCTTCAAATGCAATTCAAGTTTGACAAACATCAGACAATTTAGCCAGGCACTTGTGATCATTATTTCCTCGGAGTGCTTTTTTGTTAGCTCATCATAATGTTATTATTCTAAAACACTGGGAAGAATTAATGATTTCCTTCTGGTAAATAGCTTTGGGTTAAAATGTCACACAGACATTAACCATTGCCTATATCTTGTGGGAAAGATGAAACTCCACAAATTGTTGTCTTTTAAATGCCAGTGCTTTTGAAATTTCATTTGCTTTGTGGCTTCCAAAAAGTATGTTGCCATTTTTATCAGAATCTCAAATAAAATTGATGTTTTCTCTGTAAAATAAGCAAATTCTCATTCTCTTATGAAAACATGAATAGAATCCATCAGCAGTTCGGTTTCCTTTGGCTTATGCAACATAATGGTTTGCAGTTGCCAAAGGATTAGAGGAGATTTTGTTTACCCAGGAAATATCAACTAAGTAAAGTTTCCTGTTTGCATGAACTGCTTTTTTGTCTTTATTATTATAAACAAGCATGCACTGGGAAAGTCTAAACTTCTGGATTTAAATTGCATGGGGAAAGATATTCATGTTCCCCCACTGTCTTATCAAAATGAGCCAAATTTTTTGACCTTTGAATAACACATAAATTAGAGGAATTAAACAAAAGACCACTTCCTCAAAAGCAACCCCTTCTTAGCTACATTAAGTCTTGTTTATAATTAAATGAATCAAAATAAAATATCAAGTATTTCTTCTCTTGAGTTTGCTTATGGACAACTGAAAAAACTCAAGGAATGGGAATTTCTATACTCTTTCTTTTGACTTATGATTCTAAAAATATATTAAGTACTTCTCATTTCAATCTCAAATATTTATAGATATTTATGTGAGATAATGTTATATGAAAACCACACCATATGATTATTATGTTAACAAAATTAACACTGTTTACTATCAATGATTAAGCAGTTGTTGAAATTTTGCTGTGTAGGTTAATGCTTTCTATTTGAGTTGTTCTAACTATTATGCAAAGTAATTACACATTACATTTCTCTAAGATATCTATTAATATATTTTAATCTGTAGGTTGTCCTTCTGTCTTTTATTTATCAACAATGTATGTTTAAGTAAAAAAAAGAGAGTAAACAACACAAAAATCCACTACCCTAAAGGCCTGTATGTTGTCTACAGTCTACTCTGAGGTACTATCTGTAAATTTAAGTCATTTTTGAAAAAGTTGTTTCACTTTGCTTCATTTGCAAGTTTTAAGAATAGTGAGTAAATTTTCTAGCAGCCCACACCTGACTAATCAGATTTTATTTTAAGTGTTATTCACTCGTGGGTTTTCATCCTTGTTAAAAGGAGTGGATATGGTTTGCACTTCCCACAATTGCTGATATTAATCGCTTAGATACTCATATTGACTACTTTTAACATACTATTCCTAGTTAAAACCAGTATTAATAAATCTTAATAGGAACCATTGATTTTATTTTTCTAAAAGAGCTACATCTCCTTTCTCTAAGACTTTAGAATCACTACTGTGGTTTAAGAAGGCAAGGGAACACTGATATTAAAATTTCTTAGTGGATTAAGTTAAAGACAGTAGCTGTTCAAACTTGGGAAATCAATGTTCTGGTTAAGATTTAGGGACCTTAAGAAGTTTGATTGGGAAGATATACATGAACTAAAATGATATCCCAGTTAAGTGATTTCCTATGAACGACAAATAGAGGATTAACTTCTCTAAGGATTATCCCATTAACTCGGCATTTATAACCATTCAAGTTATTAGCTTTTTTAATTAACACTGAAAGATCTGAAAGTACCTAATCTTATTCCATTCTAATTATATTAGCAAATTTTATACATGAAAATTAAAATTCAGAATTTTTTCTAATATTCTTCTAAAGAATGTGCAAATAGAGTTGATGTTTTCTTAATAAATGTCTCGCAACTGTTAAGTTTCTAAACAGAACAGGAAAAGTGTAAGTTAACAGTGCTCATTTAAGAATGTTGCATTCTTATTGTAGAATTAAAACAGGATTTTAGAATTTAAACAGGATTTACATGAGGGTATTAGGGCTATACTACATCCATTTTTTAAATTCATTATAATAGTAATCTGCTCATTGAATTATTTAACACATCTTTTTATCAAGAGCTTTGTCAGTGCATTTAAATTTGAATGTGAGCAGTTTATATTGTCAGATTTCTTTAAGACAAAATCCACTTGAAGAGCTATTTCAGAGCCTTTAGAATAGCAATAAAATAAAGGGAAGCATACACAAATATGAGAGAGAGATTCTGATTCCTTGATTGTTACTTAGACTCATCTTTAATGATGTTGGCTTAGGAAATCATAGTAAGTGAAGTCTCTAATTCTGATATTTCTCAATTCTTTCATTAAAACATCAAATAGCTTCCTTTTTTCTCTGCATTTCACTTAAATGTGCTGATGATATAATCTATTGGCGCTTTGTTATCATGATTAGAATATAGGGTCAACTCCGTTGTATAAGAATTAGGGAAAGCAGTAGGTCAGTAGGGTTGTCACTTCAGAAATGTATGGTCCAACATTTGCCTGATTTGAAGAGGTGTGGCAGAAGGACAGCAAGATGTTAATGATATTTCTTTGCCTCCCCAGGCTTACAGTTTTCACTTTCTTTCATCTCCAACTGGGCCATGATATGTAGTCAGCACTAGAGTTGTACAGGACTAGGTCATCCATGAATACCATTCATAATCTTCATTCTGTTAAAAGATTAATGCCTTGGGATGATCATCACGGAGGGAGCCACAGTCTCGCCTGTTTTCACTTACCAGTACCTCTTCAAAGCTAACACAAGAAGTGGGATTACAAAAATTTCATCATCCCGAATGTTCTTTAAAGAGTTATAAAAATTGTCATCGATTTTATCTTATTTTTGAGACAGAGAGATACCAATAGCATTCCCAGCAGAACATTAACTCACTGAATGCCCATAACTGCTATGTTAGGCCAGGCTAAAGGCGCAAGCCAGCAGCTCTATCCTGGTCTCCCCCATGGGTGGCAGGGACCCAACTACTTGACCCGTCACTTGCTGCTACTCCACATATGCTCCAGGAGGAAGTTACAATGGAGAGCAAAGCCAGGACTGCATTCCGGCTGAATGTGAGTCTCCTCAACAGCATTTTGGGTATTAGGCCAGAAACTTGGATAATGTAATAGTAGTTTGAAAAGTTTTAAAGTATCTGTTGCTTTATTACAATTCACTTATAAGCTAAACAACAAAATGTGACAACCAGCTCATCCTATCTCATTATTTCTCAAGATTCTATGTATTGAGTAGGTTTGGATGGGCAGCTCTGTCTGCTGCATGTAGTATACACTGGGGGCAGCAAAGATCTGCAGGTTCAACTGGGTGATAAAGTATCCAGGGTGGTTCATTCACTTGACTGTTGCAGTTTTGAAAATAAGGCTGGGCCCAGATAGGCCAAGTCTCTAGGATAGAAAGGTCTTCCTCCAACTCTTCTCTTAGCACAGTGCCCAAGTCTTACCCTTATACTTCCATTCGCATGTTTTCTGGATTTCTACCATAGAAATAAAAGACTTCCAAGAGGACAAGGGGAATAGCTCTCCAACCTTGTTAGCTCTTAAACTGGAAAAATGAGAGTTTGACTGCATTCGGTGCAAAAATTCAGTTTTACAGATGACATCCATATGGGCACAGATGTGATGCACTGGGGCCAACTTTGAAAAGTAGGTACCCAGAAGAAATAGATTTTCTTTAAGTTTGGAAACTTAGAGAGTGTGCTGTATGGCTTTTCCTTATTCTTTGAGGTGGTAGTTTCTAATTCTTTCCAGCAGTTCTATACCCTGAGAATGAACAACACTGCTTCTGGGGGTTCCTGAGAGGATCTTCAGGGTAGTCTGAGTTTTGCCTCAAAAGGAATCTGTGAGTGAGGAGAGGTTTGCTGTCTTATTGAAGAAAATTGGATGTTGCCCCTGGCTTAAAAAATTGTTGCAGGGAAGTTCTTTGTGCCTTTGTGGGAAACCAACAGATTATAAAGGTCCATGGAGAGACCTGTGCTCCATCTCTCTGGAAATGGAAACAATGTTATCATTGGTATTTGAAAACTTGATATTAGTTAACTTGATTTAGAAGGTAATAAGTGTCTAGGTGATAGCTTTTTTCTATTTCCACATAGAAAATACAGCAACTTTAAAAAGAAAATATAACCACTAAGATGGTTTTCTATCAAACATTTATTTATTCAGAAAATATGAAGGATCTTTAAAGCATGTATACATTAAAAGACACACAGATTTCAAAATATTTTTACACCAAAATAAATGTATTCATTCAGTTTTTCATGAGCTTCCTGAAGTGTCTCCACATCCATTGAAAACTACCATACAAGCTTTTTAAGAGACTCAACAGTGGAAAGGAGTCACTAAAGTTCTCATTTTATTGATTTTTTAGTTGAACTTATAGAAACAGACACACAAAACTAAATAATAGGATACAAGTATAGTTTGTACGTACGGTTTATTTGTGGACTTGTAAGAAAAAAACTTTTAAAAATGAGCAAGGAACAGAAAAATAGGAGATAATGAGGCACAAAGAAGCGTAGTGAATGAGTGAAGATTCCGGCATGCTTTCCCAACTCTAAGAGAGTCAAGTTTTAATAACAATAAAAAATCTGAGGGGCCCAGCATGACAGTGCAGTGGTTAGGGTCCTCGCCTTGCACGTGCTGAGATCTCATGTGGTCTCCGTGGTCGTTGGTTCTGATCCCAGTGGTCCTGCTTCCCATCCAGTTCCTTGCTTGTGGCCTGGGGAAGCTGTCGAGGACGGCCAGGGGCCTTGGGACCCTGCACCCGCATGGGAGACCCAGGAGAGCTCCTAGCTGCTAGCTCCTGGCTCTTGGCTTCGGATTGACTCAGTTGCAGCCGTTGGCGGTCACTTGGGGAGTGAACCATTGGACGGAAGATCTTCCTCTCTGTCTCTCCTCCTCTCTGTATATCTACCTTTCCAATAAAAATAAATAAATCTTTTAAAAAAATATCTGAGAACTTGAGCTTAGTGCTTGCCATATCATATCTGTGTTTGGGATCAATTCCCAGGTCCAGTTTCTGATTCCAGCTGCTTATGCATTCAGACCCTGGGAAGCAGGGGAATGGCTCAAACAATTGGATGTCTGCTACCCACATGGAAAAGTGGATTTCATTCCCAGTTGCTGATTCTGTTCCACCCAACAACACTAGCTGTTAGAGAATGTGGGAGCTTCATGTCTATGTGCCTCTATCACTCTCTTTGTTTAATTGCCCATCAAAAACAATTTCAGTAGGTATTTTTGTCAGTTATACTGATAAGACTGAATCTGCGTGTTCCACAATTGTGGATTACGCCATCCCTGGGTAAAAATATTTAGGGAAATATAACATCTGAATATATGCAGATCATTTTTCTTGCCATTCCCAGAATAATGCATTATTGCAACTATTAATACCTACCTTGTAGGTAAACATTTCCTTACACTTACTGGTTTGTTGTAGATGATTCAGCTCAGGAAGAGCCAGATGGAAAAGAGATGCATTGAGCGAGTCTGGTGTGTCCATGCATTGGGGGAGTCTGGTGTGTCCATGGCTGTTCTGAGTGCATGTTCCCAGTGCTGCAGGGAGTTCAGCTACCAGGAGCTCTCCAGATCCCCCTAAGGAAGGAAGAGTTTTCTAAACAGAAGATGGATTAATAATGTACTAGAATATCGGGTGTTAGCAATGAACTCAGTCTGTAGTCTTTCTCTCTCTGGAGGTTGGGCAGTGGGGCCAGAATTCCAACTCTGTTTTAGAATGCTTGGGATTCATCTTGCAACCAGCTCTCCATCTTTAGGGCCTTTCTAAAAGCCATCCCTTAAGTATGGTTGAAAGAGGGTTTTGTAAACAACAAAAGCTGATCCTTTCCCATCTTGGACACAGATAAATACATGAGATTTAGGAGCTCTGACCAGGAACTGGGGAACAAGATCAAACATGTATATATTACATCACAATTATCACACTTAATGTGTCTTTTAGTAGGTTATTAATTTTTTTTCTATATAAGTATCTGAAGACAATGCTGGCTGCAACCTTTGCTTTCATGGAGTCCCACGATGTATGATAATCCATTTGCCATTCTGGAACAATTCAAAAGAGTTAACAGAATATGTTATTATCTTCAACTCATTCATTCTAAAAGCAAGCTGAGCCACCAGCAAGCTAATTGATTTTGTCTTACCATAAATTGCCATCAATTGCCCATTTTATTTCTCTGTTCTCCAGACAGAGATTTTTCAGTCAATTCCAAATGATGTTTGCTGAGTTCTTCTCCATCTTAAGTGCCTTCTAATTATTTCAGCAGCAATCACCTGCCAGGCCCATGATAATTTTTCTTCATAAAGAAGGAGAAAACTTTTAAATTATTCACAGTGTATAGAGAAAAGTGTCCTCTGAATACACGGAATACTGAATACTTGTCTTTTTTATTGGGGGGGGGAGGAGGAGGGTGGTTTTTGCCTGCCTTATGATTAAGTAGAAAGAATGTTCTATTTCTAGGCTGCTTAGAATTTCTGAATATCCTTAAGGCTTGAGTGGTAATTTTTCCAAAGACTAGCTTATCAAAATGGACTTCAACTATTCAATATGTATTTTACTGGAATAGCAAATACCTATAGAAATATAGAGAAATTGTATGTATATAGTCTGATGAGCTTTGATAAGTAAACATGATCATGTAGCCAGCACATACATCAAGAACCTTACCAAAACATTGAACTCCCCTCCATTTTCCCTCCTAGCCTTTAAAGTATTCTAACCCTTTAGGTTTTCCCATAACAAGAACTTTCCCTGTTTAATATGAAGACATAATTTTTTTACGTCTAGCTGGTCAATAATAAATCAAAGAGATTCATATAGGTTATTTCCTGGCAGAAAAATCACTCGTTTATTTGTATTGTTGTAAGATATACAATTGCAGAAATATACTGACAGAGGGTTCTGGGTTAAGATGATGACACCAGGGCCCGACACAATAGCTTAGTGACTAAAATCCTTGCCTTGCATGCAGTGGGATCGCATATGACCATCAGTTCATGTCCTAGCTGCTCCGCTTCCCATCCAGCTTCCTGGTTTTGTGCTGGGAAAACAGTAGAGGATGGCTCAAAACCTTGGAACTCTGAACCTGTGAGGGAGACCTAGAAGAGGCTCCTATCTCCTGGCTTCAGATCGGCTCAGCTCCAGCACTGCAGCCACTTCAGGAGTAAATCAGCAGACGGAGGATCTCCCCTCTATAATTCTCACTTTCCAATAAAAATAAACATATTTTTTAAAAAAATTGAAAAGCTGACACTGACTATGAACAGTGCACTTGATGTCGATGAACGAAAGCAACCAGGAACTGATTCATCATTGACATTTGCCTCCCCTAAAAGCAGCCTCTGATGTGCCAAGAGCACTACAGATAACCCTAACTTACAATTTGAATTACAGTTCTTCACCTTTACAATGGTGCAAAATGAAATTCAGCTGAAACCATGCTCCCAGTTTTAAAATCCGATCTTTCCCAAGGCTAGGAATATGCAACATGATACTCTCTTTCCATGACAGGCAGCAGCAAACAGTTAGCTATTTCCAAGGCTTAACAACTGATATCCTACTGTGTTTTGTGTCACTAAACTGTGAAGTGTGTGAGAGGATTTAGTATATTTTGAGTAACAATACTTTCAGCTTACCATGATTTTATTGTGATGTAACCCCATTGGAAGTTGAGGAACATCTCTATTGGGAGATTAATGGATTGTGTTGTTTCCCACAATACCTGTTGAGGGGAAGAAGAAGCAGCATGAAGCAGAGGAGAACTTGAGCCCAGATGCAGTCATACCCTGGCCTCCACTAACGCCACCTAGGATGGGTTTCCAGCTACAGAACAATGCCTGTATGCTTTCACATTGACCAGCCATTGGATTCATGATGCCCACAACTATATGTTTGACCTGAGTCCAGTGGCTCTCTACAACCCAACACACTCTATACTTTTTATAAAAATCTATCTATACATATATATATATTAAATGTATATTTATATATGGATTACATATTACTATACATGCTATATATATTAATATATGTTTGATATATGTATATTAAAATTGTGTTGAAAGATTTATTTATTTTCAATGAAGGGCAGATCTTACAGAAAGAGAGAAAGACAGACAGAGAAAATAATCTGTCTGCTGGTTCACTCCCCTCATGGCCACAATGGCCAGAAAAATGCTGATCTAAAGCCAGGAGCCATGAGCTTCCTCTGGGTCTCACACACAGTTGCAGGGAACTGAGGCTTGGGCCATCCTCTACTGCTTTCTCAGGCCACAAGCAGGGAGCTGGATGAGAAGTATAGCAGCTGCGACATACACTGGCATCCATATGGGATTCTGGTGCGTGCAAGGCAAGAATTTAGCCACTAGGCAGTCACACTGGTCCCAAAATATAGATTCTTAATCATCAAAAATTTGCAGGTACCATCCTGTTTTTCCTAGGGTACCAGATCTTCTAGTGATTCACTTTGGTAATGCCATAAAGTATGCAGACATGAGCAAATTTAGAGCTCTTCAAAGTGGAAAACAGACAAAACCCTTTAACCTAAGGGGGAGGGAATCTCTTGAACAAAATACCTTAAAAATAATCAATTTGTTGCTTGCTCTTGTGCCTCCTGTGTACTTTACGATCTGTACATTTTGACGATGCCAAAAAAAAAAAGAACATTAAATTACCCTGCCTTCAATGCTTAGTATTATCCATCTGCCTGCCTTTTATGGTGACAAGGGAGAATAAAGGAACAAAGAGGAAAGGTTAAGATAAATGAGAAGCAATATTTATTAACCACCTACTATAGAAGACACTCTACATAAGTTGTCTCATTAAATCCTCATCACTGTGTGGAGCATCTATTATTATCCCCACTTACAGGAAGAGGGCAATTGAGTACTGGATCAACAGCTATTAAACGTTAAAAACAAAATTAAAACTCAAGTTCATCTAATTCCACTTAATTTTTTTTCAACTACAATGTACTTTCTCTCCATAAGATGTGATGATACGAGCATAAAACAAAGAAGCAGAATGCGTGGATATCATTCCAACTCTGTGTAATATAACCTAAAAGTCAGGAGTTCTTTACAGTTCGTATTCCCCACCCTGCATTGACACTGATGCCATGTGCAATGAAGCGCAACCAGGGCACCTGCCCACTAAAAGGTAGTTCCTGTAACGGCAGGATCCTTGGCCAGTTCTGTATTCATAGTCTTTCATATGTGAATAAAGAGAACTTAGTATATGTATAGATTGAATTAATGGAAGGATTGGCCCTTACAGGTCTGTGGTCATTGAATATTAGTTAATAAGCATCTAGTTAAGAGAGTTGGTTGGTGATAGATGAAGCACCGAATTTGTTTGCATAAGAACAGGAAGTAACTCAATCTATTAATTATATGAATCTGTTTTAACCTATTAAATCTATTAATTTTATTAATTTATGCAAAACTAATAAGACCTCATCCAAAGGAATACACTTGTATAAATTTCAACATTAAAATTTATCTTAAAATTGATAATGACTCAAACTTTTCTTTCTTCCTTTATCATTCTCCCCATTTTCCCTTTATTGCTTTTATGAAAAGAATATAATGGAAATAGCTTGAGAAAGGAGAAAACACCAAGGGTGTCAGAAAGAGGTGATCCGAAGCTAAAGAGGAAAGCAGCTGCTGCGGTAATATTTTCAGAGTTGGCAGCAAAGAAGTTGTAGCAAGCAAAGAGTTTATTTATAGTTAAAGTAGATTGAACAAAAGGCTTCTTGTGAAGATGTTGGCTGTGAATTTTTGTTTTAAAGAAGTGGAATACTATATATACTAATATACTATTAGTATATATAATATATCCCATCCAGGACAGAACTGAACATCTCTTTGAAGACAGAAAAAAAAAAGAGTTGTGAATTTAGAATTTACATTGCCTGGTACTTTGCTATTGTGGGTTTCCTTTTCAGTGGATGAGCAATTGAATCCAAAGCTCTTGTCTCAACACTTTGGGATAGCTACCAAGACCTCATAAATATTAAATTCATGTGGCTGTAGGCATTGCCATGTACAAAAGAAAACCAATGTCACTGATTCTCCACTACCAAGTCATCAAAAAAGACAGGAAATCTGACCATTTCGAAAAAAGGGTTTGATTTACTTTCTTCTTTAAGGTTTAAGGCCAAGTTCAATGACCAGCTAGTCGCTGTAGCTGCTACATTTTCTCATGCCTGGAAGCTAGCGATAACCTAGCTCATCACACTACACCCACCAGGTACCTCACCGGTTCCCAGTTGGAACTTGGTTGCCTTTTCAGACATCTCTTACTGCAGCTCTACCCTGTATTTATCTGAAATCCACTTTCTTGCAAGTAATTAGATTTACGGTTCTGGTTCTTCTTTCCAGAAAATTTAGAAGAAGATTTAATTACATCTTTATTTTAATTATTCATGGCAATGTCTCCACAATCAGTTCTTCTGTAGTCAGGATGGCTAACTTCTGTTGCTTTAGTGATTGCAAGAATGACAGGGCTGCTGTGTTCTAAAAAGGCACTTGTTGGTGGTTTTGAATGGAGAATTTCACATCTAAATACAGCTAGGAGGTGAAGTTAAGGATAGGGAAAAGGAGTTTAGCAAATGTGTAAAATTTCAGGTACAAGGACTTTTACACAGCATGGTGGTGGCTAAAAAAGTATAATTCAAAATAACTAAAATAATGACATTTGAATGTTGTCATCACAAAAATCATAAGGATTCAAGATGATGAGTATACAAGGCAGCCTGATTTGACCACTGCTTAGTGTATACATGTATGGACATGTCACATACTACTTCATAAATGAACATAATTGTTATTTGTTAATTAAAACGAAATGAAACAAAAATAATCACAGTGTCAGAATAGGTGTAAGCAAGATGTCTACATATTTTTGCTTATAAACTATACACTCTATTTACGTTTTCTTCCCATATGCAAATTTATGGTTGAATATTATTATATTTCATTCCCAATATAGCCCTTATATTTGCTCTATATATTTTTAAAAAATATTTATTTTTATTGGAAAGGCAGATATACAGAGAGGAGAGACAGCCGTTGACTCACTACCCAAGTGGCTGCAATGGCTGGAGCTGAGCTGACATGAAGCCAGGAGCCAGGAGCTTCTTCTGGGTATCACATGTGGGTGCAGGGTCACAAGGCTTTGGGCTGTCCTTAACTGCTTTCCCAGGCCACAAGCAGGGAGCAGGGAGCTGGATGGGAAGTGGAGCTGCCAGGATTAGAACCAGCACCCATATGGGATCCTGGTGAGTGCAAGTCAAAGATTTTAGCTGGTAGGGTACCATGCCAGGCTCTGTTCTATACATTTTTATCAAAGCTTGAAATAATATTTTTTCTCATTCAGTTTGTGGAAAATATTCAGTATATGAGAAATATTCACCATAGAAAAAGCTGTACTGGTATCCACCTGCACTCTAAATTCTAGGATTATGCAAAGCTAGTCCTACAGTTTGCCAGAAGATTTCACGTTTGCTTTTGTTTCTTTATTATTGTTATTGTTTTAACCTGTTGGAAGAATTTCTTGTAGGGATATTTGCCTGGACTCATTTTATTTCTCTTGGATGCAAATTTCTTTCCAGTGTCTGTAGTCTTGAGATGCCGTTTTGCTTGGGGCAAGCAGATTTCAAATCCCAGGGTCATGCCCCCTGGTAAAGTTCTAGCTAGATGAAGAAATGGTTTTTTTACTCCAGAGTGTGTCTTATGTGTGGCATGCAGGATGGCTATCTGGAAAGTTCTTCAGATTTTGTGGTGAACAATTCTTTAGAGCATCTGCTATGTATACTTCTACTTGATTCAATGAAAGCATGGGTCCTCATGAAGAACAAAAGTTTATTTGTATTCATACACGTATCATGTACTATATGGACAGCGATTTTTAACTATCATAAAATTCATAGAAATTGATATTTCTGTGGCCAGCTGCAGCACATGTCTTCCTGATGCCGCACGGGTCCTGGGCATATGTAAGTGACCATGTTTGAGATCCATCTGAAGCACAGCAAGCTGCCATGGAAGCTGCTTGGGAGGAAAGGTGCAGAAGTACGTCTTCTTCTGGGACGCTCTCAGCTCTTTATTTCTAGAACAACTTATATCTCTGTCTCAGTCTCTGAGATCTTTGGTAACTAGAATTGCTTTTGGAGGGAAGGTGGGGGTAACTTGCTCAAACAAAATGGTCTGGGAAATGAACCCAGTGGTCTCCCATGCCTTTGCAGTCTAGTCCAGGCTCTGCCCATCATGTAAGTCGGAGTGGAAGGGTCAGTAAGCCAGGGGAAGGGTGCTTGGGGAATTGATATTATGAGGTATATCACCTGCTTGCCTCCCTCTCTAGTGCCAGGCACCTTTCTACAGCTAGAGAAATGTGTGTAACTGGAAGGGTTCCAACATGTGGCTTCCCTGTTTCCTTATTTAATGTCTTGCTTCTCCCACTGTACGACACATCCAACAGGCATCTCCCTAGTCATCTCATCACATTTAAACCCCCTGATCCTGATGAACTTTATCTATCTGCTATTCAAATGAACAACTGCCTAAACATGTAATGTCTGGTAGAATAGAAAAAGAGCAATGATTTGCTGATTTGGCTGATTTGCAGTTCCATTGATATTGTTTGGTTTAATAAAATCTCAACAGGTAAGATTCTATTCCTTCCTTACCGCACCCCCCCCCAATCCAAAACTTAATTTTTATGATCTCTGGAGATTATAATTACTAAAATATATTTTTACTTTCTATTGGTACTTTAGTTTCATTATTGTATCTGAAATAGTTGCATAAAAGACCATACTTGCATGAATTGTTGGCCTCTTCTAAAATTCAGTGTGGATTTGTGAAATGTGGCTTCTCTCCTTCCTTCTCCTCTCCATTTTGTCCTCCTCCTCTTCTTCCTATAGCTCAACATTTAAGATTCAAGTACCTTTTCATTTAAGGAGCATTTTTTAAAACACCTCTTTAGACAAGTTTTATCAACCTCTCTTGACTTTTGAGGAATCCATCAGTGCAAAGCATCCCTCCAGATCTTTAATATGTGAGCCAAACTCTGAAATTTAGCATAGAATTTTTTAGTCTATGACACCTTTGACTTATATTATGGCAAAGCAATGTGCATGGCCTCATTTCATTCAAACTGTGTAACCTTTTAAATGTGTCCTAGAACTCTTAAAGTTATAGGAATTGAATTGCTCAGCCTTATCTAGTGAGGTGAATAAGATAAAGTTCACTTGACACACAAAATTTATGGTAATTTATATTTTTTTGAGTTCATTAAAATGTAGCAGTTTAAGTACACCACCAATGCAAATATTTGACATTTATAACAACTTTATGGTTTACCTTTTGTTTTAGACTTTATGAGTTGATATTGACTATATATTCTTCTTATGGTATAAGGTATATAATGTTTACCACATATAGGATATGTTTTGTATATATGAATATACATACACATTACATATAAATATTGTATAATATAACACTAAGTAAATTGTGCTAGATATATTTTTAGTAGGCTGAGTGAAACCAATTAATAGTGGCATAGGCTGGTGAATCAAAGACTGGTTTCTGGAAACAGAAGTAATGTTTCTGTACATTCCCTTCCATGTTTCTACTATGAGTGAAGTTAAATAGTTCTGATAGTGAAGTATTTAGTTCGAATATAAATTCTACTAACACTGGGCAACACAACTGTATTTTCATTAAAAAGAGAGAGAAATGGAGATTTCCTATTCTTTGGTTTGTTCTCCAAAAGCCCATAGCAACTAAGGTTAGTCTGGACCAAAAGCAGGAGCTAGAACTCAGTTTAGGTCTCTGCTAGGGATGGCAAGAACCCATTTACTTAAACCTCGCAGTATGTGTGTTAGGAGACAGCTAGAGACAGGAGCCAAACCAGGTGTTGAACCCAGGGGACTCTGATATGAAATTCAAGAATCTGCACAGGTATCTCAGCTGATAGGCTAAATGTCCACATTCAGTTTCTTCATCTGTATGTCAATAAGCATCAAAATAGTTACTATATATATATATAGTGCATATATACTATATATGGTATATAGTGTATATATGCTAAACACACACCATATACACTATACAGTATATATACTGCACTTATACTATGCCAGCACTATATAATATATATGGTTATATAATGTACATACACGATATAGTATATAACAGTATCTATATTGTAGTGTATATGTAATATATAGTGTATATATACACAAATACACTATATAATATGTATCTATTATAAGTAGAGCTAGATATATAAAATATATACTATATATACTACTATATATAAACACAGTATATGTATGTTATGCAATAGATATACAGTGTAATTAGAAGTATTGAATTAAATATATTACTAGCCTATGATAAACAGCAAAAATGTTAGCTGTTTAGCAAGTGAGAAGTTTCCTAGTGTATAAGATACTCAATGTACTACATAAACATTAAATGATCTGTTATTGATTCTTATAATGTTCTAAGTGTTTTACATGTAGTAACTGATTCAATGTATATTTTTATTATGTTGCTCATCTATCATTCCTGAAACCTCAGAAATTGATCAGTGATTTTCAAGAAAGCTACCAACTCCTGGAGTCCATAAATGTTTAAATCACTTTTGTCTCTATCCATTTTCCTTTTGTAAGAAAAAGCGGAGGTGAAACAATCTGATTTTCAAGAAAGTTCTGCAAGTTCAAAGTTCTGTGTGGAACATTCACTGATATAGATTGTTGGCTTCACCGCTTCTGCCAACTTTGTGAGATAATATCAATAAGGTTCAGAACACAGTTAACACATTCACACTAACATTGTGACTTTTGTGAATAACACAACAACTTTTCACTGAAGGTCTCTCTCTCAATGCAAGTAGGTTAGTGTTTAACCAAGAGTTTATTTCCCCCAAAAAAAGAACAAGAAATCTTCCCTTTTTCTTGCGTGTGCATTGAAGATGAATATTTCATTAAATACTTTGATATATCAATTTTATGGACTATATAAAAAGATAATTATTTGTGACCCTCACTGTAAGGAGCAGTTGGAGAAAGACCATATTGATTGTTCATACTGTCTTATATCTCTGTAAATCTTAAAGTTGTTCCACAGAAGCTGGTTGAGAAATATTCATTAAATGATTGGATGACATAAGGAGTGCTTAAAGTTAGTCTCTGATTGCCAGCATATATCATACCATGTGGGAAATAGGTCAAGGATTTGTACACCTCTGTGCTTTGTGTATTCTTGAAACTAGTCAATAGCACCTGATGTTAACTGGAATTTTCATATTTCACTCTTTTGTGCCATGTACAGAATTGATCAGATATCCACACTGGAAACTTTGTCCTGATTTATAATTAGTGTACTCCAGATTAATTTAAAATGTTTATGTTGTTAATTTTTGATTGACTGTTATAAATAAATGATCTGTGGACATTTTTTTTAAAGTAATACAAAATCTCTTAAAGCCCAATGTTCCTGTTACAGCCCTAGTACATTTTTTATTATTATTTGTAGTTATATCTTAGATACAGAGAAGCTTAGCCCTTTAAGTATACAACTTGCTGTTTTTTTTTTCTCAGTGCATTCATAAGAATATGCAGCAATGATTTCTGTGTAATTTCACAGCACTTTCTTGGCATGCCCCATCCTCCATCCCACTCCCCAAATCCCTGTACACATTAGATGCCACTTTTCATCCCTATTACGCTTTCTTCCTCTAGACTCTTACAAATATTATATAACTTACTCATTCTGTGGATTTGTCCACTTTGAACATTTCACATAACTCAGATCTGACAGCATGTGGCCTTTTGTGTTTTGCTACTTTCTGATGTAATAATGCTTGAAGGTACATCCATGTTGTATTAGTTTATCCATACCGATACATTTTTAAAATATTTACCTGTTTGTTTAAACTCAGAGTCACAGGAATGGAGAGAAAGAGAGAGTGACCTTCCACTTGTTGCTTTACTTCCCAGATGGTTGGAATGATCAGTATAGAGCCAAATAGAAGCCAAAAGCAAGGAGATTCATCCAAGTCTCCCATATGAATGGTAGATGTTCCAAGACTTGGACCATATTTCCCTACCTCTCCCGGGTAATTAGCAGGGATTTAGAGCAAAAGAGAAGCAGTCAGGACATAAGCCAGATGCCCACATGGGATACCAGTGTCTCAGGCGGTAGGACCTGCTAGCCACAACACCAGCCACTTAACAAATGTTAAAGGAATGCCTCTAAGTTTAGATATAGTTCTTGTTTTAGAGAAGCAGCTAGCAAGCAAAGTTGTATAGCTTGGCCCTTTGTTACATAAGACAAAACAAGATATCGTAAACATGAATTAATGAAATATCGTCTTTGACCATCTTACCCTGGCAACTCACAGATGTGAAAAAGTGAATACTGTTCATCAAAATGGAATATGTGGTGTACTTAGGAAAGGACAAGACATGTTGGTGGATATATCGTTTGTCTTTAAGATATTTTGGCTCATAAATCAAATTGTGTTTTTCCATAAGTAGTAGACTTACTTCTCAGACAAATATCCACGTTAAGCTGAGTTTATCAGATGACCCTATAAAGATGTAATAAAAATGCATACATTGAAGTGGGTAAAAAAGATGTTCAAAGTTCAGAAGCAATTTGGTCTATGTCATTTTCACATTCTATCACTGTAGACACTACGTAAAATGAATTATGTTCAAATAGTCATTAAAGGCAATCAAATATTTTAATAACTGTTTAATAGCTTATTATACTCATCTCACTAAAAATGTCTTGGGCGCTTTCATTAGTTCAGGCTGCTATGACAAATTATGACATACCTGGTAGTTTGCTAAATGACACAGAGTTATTTATAATAGTTTCGAATGCTAAGAATTCTAAGCTCAAAATGCCAACATGTCAGGTTCCTGGTGAGGGCTCCCTTCCTGGCTAATAGATCGCCATGTTCTCACTGCGTTGTCCCATGGAAGACAGCAGAGACAGATTCCTTCACTTCTTCTCTTTTTTGGATATATATCCCATTTATGAAGATCCATACTAACAACTTCATTACCACCCAAAGTCCTTTCAGTAGAGCACAGAACCAGACATGACTTTTTCCTGGGTAGAGGAGGACACAGACAATAGCATCTTGTTACCTTTACTGTCCTGGGTACATCTACTGCCGACAATAGCATCTTTATGTGGTTTCCTTTAAGGTGAACTAGTCTTCAAGTTATTACTGACTTCTTTGGAAAATATAATGAATGCAATCCATCAGATTATTGGGGAATCTCTTTCATAGTTTTTTTGTTTGTTTAAATTTTATTTGTATTTCTTTGTTTAACAGAGTATCATATTGATTTTAATTCCTGACGGGATCTCTGCCTATGCCTTTCAAGTACTGTGTCTACAACATATACCTCTGCTTAGAGAGGAACAACTCAAAACTTAAGCACAAAGTATATTTATTTTAATGACAATATTGCTGTCATTAAAATTGCTGCTGGAAATAAAAAGTGCATGTCTGAGAAAAAAAGTGTAGAACATGTGGAAAATGCACTTGCCGTGGTGCTGATGACATTGCTGCATTTAAACCTTATGAAAACAAACCTTTATTTTTCACTGAACCTGTCCCAGAACAGAGTTGGCTGAGAGTATATTTTTAAAGCCTTTTATTTGAGAGGCAGAAAGAGAATAAGCAAGCTTCTATCCATTAGTTTACTCTCTACGTGTTCATGATGGATAAGACTAAGTTGAGCAAAACCCCGAAGTAGGAAATTCAATCCAGACTCACATGTGAGTGAAATGAATCAAATTACATGAACCATTTCTGGATGCTTTCCAGTGTGTCCTTGCTGGTAACAAGCTAGTCAGTTTAATTTCAGTATGGGGTGTGGTTATCTTACCTGGTGTATTAACCACCAGATCAAACACCCATCTTTTCTAAGTTGATTTTTATGTGTATTTTTTAATGATAGATGATAATTTAGTTAGGACCATCAAACTCCATCAAATCTTGCTTGATAGCATGGATTAGATTTCTCTTTTTCTTGGATTAGATTTCTGATCAAACTTTGCTTACAGCAAAAAGAAAGGGAGAAAGTGGAGAGGGAAAGCTATTTTCCCACCCACGTTTTCACTTACTAAATGGCTTCAACCAGCAAGCAGCCAGGACTGGGCCAGAAGACAGCCAGAAACCAGAGTAGCCAGTGCCAATCACTGTGCCCAGGTGAAGGATGTGGTTAGGTTCCTGGGCACTTTGATCATGGCATTTTCAACAATGGACTGATTTATATTCTTGTTTTGTGTGTTTCTGGTTAAGAATATCTTATTTAATATATCTTCTTTGTTCAATATAGTTAAATTCATAACCAAAAGCAATATCATTTGTGCCAAAACAAAGCTTATCATTATATATTATAATACATTATAATATATAATGCATAATCTATTTTTTTCTTCTGACTGGAACTATGAAGCCACTCTCCGGGTTTCTGTTTATGAATAGCAAGCAGCTCTTAAGCACAATGCTTGTAGATTAGCTGAAGCAGTGAGATCACAGGATATAAGAAAAAACTGAGAAAAATATGGCAGTAAATTTCTAAGAGGATATTAGCTTACCATGTGGTTGATAAAAAACACAGCTTTGCCACATGTGAGCCATGCTGGGAGCTTGAATCTCAGGTTGCATGAATTGCTGTAGTTTTTCCATTTCACATGTCAGGGAACCATCCTGTTAACATTAGGATCACAAATTTTGAAAAGCTGGAAATATCAAACTCCCAAATAATGAGGTTTGACTGGACTTAGACTCACAACCAGATATTTGTGAAAGGTTACATTGTGGATAATTTTTACTTTCTAAAACTATGTCAAGGTGATACATTTTAAGTAAATAAGAATTTTAATGTGCATAATTTAAGTTGTGAATTTATAGAACTACATTGTAACTGAATTTTTCTACAAACCTGTCCAAGGGGATTGTAAAAAGTTTGCAAAAGGTGGAATTAAAAGACAACTTTGTATTGGTACAATTTTTTTTTTTTGGTAAATTTTTCAGAAGTCTCTCTGATATGCTGACATGAATTATGCATGAATTGCCATATATTCTTATATCATACCACTAGATGGGAAGGGGTAAAATTTAAGAAAGAAAAATGGACCAGGTTTTCTGAGAAGAGGGGAGATTTGGAAGACAGTGAGTAGAACCTCCTGTAATTATAGAAGTAATTACTTCTATAAATGTAAATGCATCATTGCTGGAATTCAGAAGGAAATGCCTTGAGAAGCTCTGCTGGCAGGGTTTGTAGTGATGGTGCCCTGTTTAGGGGTGTCCCAATGCAGAGCTTGTGTTTGTCAAATGCTGACGAATGATGATCGCTGTCCAACGTAGCACTGCTTTTCAAAGTCGTGTAGTATAATACCTCGTTATCGCATCTATTTAAGACAGTGGTGGGCAGAATATAAAGAGAAACTATTTTAGAGGCAGAAAATCATATATCTGCCTTTTAAGGGAGCTATGATAAAATTGACAGAAACCAAACGCTGAGAGCAGCAGTAGGGTTGTGTGGGTAGATGCACCTGGCATCAAATCTGAAGAATGCCATTTACTAAGCAGAAAACATTTCTTTCTTTTTTCTTTCTTTTCTTTACTTCCCTCTTTCTTTCTTCCTTTCTTTCTTCCTTTCTTTCTTCCTTCCTTCCTTCCTTCCTTCCTTCCTTCCTTCCTTCCTTCCTTTCTTTCTTTCTTTCTTTCTTTCTTTCTTTCTTTCTTTCTTTCTTTCTTTCTTTCTTTCTTCCTTCCTTCCTTCCTTCCTTCCTTCCTTCCTTCCTTCCTTCCTTCCTTCCTTCCTTCCTTTCTCTCTCTCTCTCTCTCTCTTTCTTTCTTTCTTTCTTTCTTTGACACGGATCCACAGAGAAAGTTTCCATCCTCCACTCTTTCTTAAATGCCCATCAGTCAGGTTTCCTATGTGGATAAGCCACTCAAATCATCTTGTGCTGCCTTTTAACTGCTTACATACATACAAGATGTATGTGCAGAGATCCCATATGGGCGCTGGTTCTCATCCTGGCAGCCCTGCTTCCCATCCAGCTCCCAGCTTGTGACCTAGGAAAGCAGTCAAGGACAGCCCAAAGCCTTGGTAGACCAGTGAAATTCTGTACCCTATAGAATATTGAACTTTATTGTAAATGAAACAAAGAAATTTACCTTGGTGTCAACATCAAGTTACAGTGTTAGAGCCTGTGTTTGAAAATCTGAATGGCTGGAATCTTTGTAAGTCATTGAGTATGTAGGTAATTATATTAGGTTTGGTTTTTTTTGCCTATAAGTAGTCTTTCAATTCACAAGAGAGAAAAAAACACACACACAAGGAATATTTATGTTACCAAGTATTTCTTTTTGACATTTTCATTCAAACGTTTCTAATATATAAAAATTACTTTTTAATACATTGGTTTTTTTAAAAAAAATACTTGTTTATTTGTAATTGAAAGACATCTTTTGCAAAGAAGACATGACATAGAAGTCTTCCATTTACTGGTTCATTCCTTGAACGGACACAATAGCCAGAGCTGAGCCAATCTGAGCCAAAACCAGAATCAGGAGCTTTATCTGGGTCCCCTATACATAGATCCATGGTCCCAAGAACTTAGCCATTCACCACTTTCTCAGGTCATGAGGAGGGAGCTGGATTGGAAGTGGAGCAGCTGGGCTGCAAATTGGCACACATGTGGGATGCTGGTATTTGCAGGTGAAGGATTAGCTTATTATACCACCATGCCAGTCCCTAGGTTTGTATGTTCTACATGATAAATTTATTTTTTTTTCTTTTGAAAGTTATAGACAGAATCTCTTGCCATTATTCCATGGAAGAGTTTATCATACACATAGACATTACTATTACTCATACACAGAAAATTCCCTTCCTGCATTTCATCAATATTCTGGACAGCTTATGGTTTAATCCATACTCACTTTAGTAAGAAGACATTATATACAGTTGGTTTTTAGTGTGTATTAAAATTACCTGTTTATTCTTTCTTGTTTTTCCTGGAGCTAGTAATTTCCTTTTTATTGTGTAGTCTCTAATTATCTATCATTAATTGCTCTTTAAATTCTTTACCAAAAATGTAAGACTCATTCTAATGGTCAAAAGCATTCAATAGCATTGACCATTCTAATGGTCAATGTTGATGCTACTGTTTTCAGTCTAAGACTTTATTCATGGAGTATTCCATTTATTTTTAATTGGATGAAGCTAATTATTTTTGAAGAGAAACAATAATAAAAATTTTAAAAAGCTAAATTACCTCAAAGGTTAAAATGGGTGTTAAGTTTGGAAATGTTAATAAAAATTTAATAAAATGTTTTTCCTTTTTGCAGTACTCTTTCGGATTATATTGCTCATTGCCAACATCACATGTTCAGTGCTGTAGGATAGATTTCACTCCAATTTGTTTTCTCGGAGAAATATCTTTGGGGATCTGTTTTTCTACAGAACACAGTTTGGTAAAGTGTTACTTTGCATGTTATAACCATGATAATGACATTACTCCTTTCCTTTCATCTCTTTTTATTTATATAAAGAGAACAGATTTTATACATGCCATAGATATAATTCCAACGAGACAATCCTACAAACCTCACTCTCCTTTTACCCTCTTTCTCTTCAACAATATTTGTGCAGACATAATTTACGGATAACACCATTTTCTCAAAATAGTTTCTGTTAGCCTGGAGAACCTGGGGGCAAGCGGGAAATCCCTAGGTGGCACCAAAAGTTCCCGCCGAGAACAGCTGCTGCCCCATTCCCATTTTAATAGAGCTGACCAATCAGAAGACAACACATACCTTTACATCAAGCCCCGTCATCACCATTCCTTAGGGAGTGCGTGGCTCAGTGCAGACAGGATTTCAGCAGCCAGTGGACCTTAGCTATCCTGCAGTCCTATGAACCTTGCCCGGGAGCACATTTCAATAAACTTGGTTTTACCATCATTCTGGTCTTGGTAGTCCCTCTGTTTTGGTGCCATTTTGTATCTAACAGTTTCAAACAAAAAAAGCCGTTTTTCAATTAATTATTATGAGCATGTTGAATATAAATTGTTAGATTTCTTTGCCATTTTGTACTATCTTTTTCATTTTTATAATTTAATAACATTCCCTGTGAATAGTTGGGAGAATCAAGCTAACAGTTAAGTTGGATAAAGAATGTACATGACTGATGGGTGCTTGAGCATGCGCACAATGCCATCTTTTGTATAGCTATTCTGAATGCTTCAGAGGAGATACACTAAATGCCATGACTCTCCTGCCTCACTGCTGCTTTGTATTAGACAGTTTTAGATACTTGTAAGGATTTATGGCTCTTTCTACTTCCAGTATTTTTTTTTCAACAGAGCCACTTCCCCAGACCCATCTAAATATTTTTCACAGTAGTTACTTAAGCTGGCTTTTTCTATTTTCCTCTCAGTAGTTTCCAAGTACTTAGTGATACAGTCTTTAACTTATAAAATCCTTTCAGAAAGTAATAGGTTTCAAGAGAGCTAGTAGCCCATCAAATAGTGGTAAGAAATAGCTCTAGCGAATACAAACTACATGCAATACGGAAGGTAGGGATAACACTTCAGCAATTTTCTAAACTGTAGTGTATGTTAGAAAAAGAAAGAAAAATACATTGTATGTAGTTCAAACAAATGCTTATTGATTTCACGATTCTGATTCAATCATGAATACTGTTGTGTGATTTATTTTCTGTTTTTTCTTTTTACCCTGCTTGTTTTATGAGTTCCTATCTAGTATTGTATTCTGATTTTTCACTTTGGAATGAATAAGCCTTTTATCCATGATGTTTAATAATCTACATGACCACAATTTGAATATCTCAACAATGTATTTTGATACTGTTTATGAAGCATATTTACATTATTTTCTATTTTCTCTATAATTTTTAATGATAAACATATGGTATGCTATGTGATGCGTTTCTGAATTTCCAGCTTTTATTGACATTATTGGAATTAGGGGATGATTAAAACCTTAGTCAACATATCTCATAATTTGCTTTTGTGTCACACCAAGTCTTTAAAATAAATCCACCTGAAATCTCAACATTTAATTTCTAATTTCAGCACATTCTTTTACATAGAGTGGAATTATGCATGGTGTGGTACAATTGAAATGCTTTGGGATCCCTGTGGAGTCCACCCTCATTCTCTGTGTGCTGCTGGATGGGTTTACCAAGGTGTTTTATTATTTGGCATTCTCCCCAGTGGGAGATTGAGGGAATAGATTGGCATCTGGCCCAGTCACATTTCCTTTTACATCACCTTGAACTGGGAGATTCAGAATGTTAGTGCAGGTTCACATTTTCCTTAGAGGGAAAAGTTTATGATGGTCATCTTTTAGCTCCCAGTACGCCGATGGCCAACAGAAAGAGAGTTTTCAGAAACAAAACAGTCAACAGATACATTGGGAAAGAGGATGAAGGGTATTTCCGTTCCTGTCGGCTTTCTCATCTCCAGATTCAATCCCTGGTGTGATCAAGCTATTAGTCCTGTCCAGTATTTTGTGACATACTCTGATAATGGTTTAATGAATTTCTATTTGCTTAAAGCAGCTTGAGGTATTCTCTTATGTGTGACAGAATGGTCCTCGATTCAAACAGGCAGATAATCAACTGTGAAATAGACAGTGTACTTCTGCCTCCTGCTGAGTCACACTCTCCCCCACAGGTACCCTAGAACTGCTGCCAGCAGCCAGTGACTAATGCGTGTTCCCACACCTCCTGGGGCTACACATGTTGAGATGTAATATATACCCATAGTTCCCTGTAGGTTCCTGCTGAGGCTGGAACTGTGAAATTCCATTCTTGCCTAGCTTATTTCTGTTTTCCATCCCACAGTCTGCTACTCCCTAACCAGTTTCTTCTAGGGTTATTTATCTTGTAAATCTTAAACACTCACAGCCTTGGCTCCTGCTCTGCATCTTGGATAATTCAACATAAGAATGTCCTGTTTTACAAAGGTTTCAGACAGAGATGATACCTTTGCCTAATAAAGTAAATGAGCTGTGCATTACCATTCTGTATGAATTGGAAACCAAATTTAATCTCATAAGATTTTTGAAATATTTTTGAAATGGGTACCAGTGTCTTTTCATAAGACGTATATTTATTTTGATATTTAACATTAAGTGATATATCTTATGCTCTGTTTTATCATGTTTTATTCTCATTTTAATAGTATTTATGATCTGGCTAGGAATATATATATATCCAATTTATATATATATATATGATTTTATATCCTATTATATATATTCAATTTATATATATCCAATTTATATATATATATATAAATTTATATCATATATATAATATCCAATTTTATACATATATCCTGTGTTACTTGGTCCTATGAAGTTATTTAACCAGATATTAAACTATTCATAATCCAGTGGTATAATTTGGCTTATACTTTAAAAAATATCACAATTCTGTATTATATTTTGCTTTTCTAGAGTCAGTGCTAACAAATGGTAACCAGTAGGAGTTACATAGTTTGAATTCAAGCACCTAGGGTGTTTTTCCATGTTATAATACAAATTAATGAAAGATAGTCTATTTTGTTATAGTTGTTGAACCACAAATAATGGATTAACCTTTTTTTTTGAAGATCTCAGGGTGAAAGTGATGTCAGAAGAAAAAGAGGACATATTGCATATATTCAAACAACTTACACTGTAATAAACAAAAAATTCTTGTTTTTGTTTTTCTGTATTTTTACATTCATTTATATCCCCATGTATCATTCTTTGGGCAGCTTTTATTTTCAAGAAGTAACTATCTAGTAGAAAGAATTAATAGACATATTTTTGATTTACCACTATCATAATAGTTGGTATTTCGTTTTTAAGGGTTACCACTCTCCTCCTTGATAACTAGGCACAGTTGTATTTTGAGTATTTCATTCTGTCTTAATCTTGTAAACAGTTATTGTAACACTATCACTAACCTCAGAAACACTGTTTAAGCCTCGACTAAACACCTTTGCAATCTTGTATATACTCAGTCCGGAAAACTTCTTGAGAAATCAGAATTTTATTAAATTTTCAAACTTTTTAGCTGAGTCCTTGCTTTCCAAGCTTTAAGAACTGTGAATAAATGTACCGTTTCAGGAAAATTCTGCTCCGGTGAAAAATACCAGTCCTTTCCCATATTAAGAAAGGCTGATACTTTAAGCCAAGAACCCATTTCCTCTTCAGATCTCTCTCTGCTTTATTCTTTTAAATGCAGATGCAGTCTCCCTCTCAATGCATCTTCTTCTACTTAATCTCTATTCCACCTCTGGGCCATCATTTTGAAATATACACTACCTGGAAAAAAGGCCTCTAGAGGAAATATGATTCCTCAACATATTTTATGGGTGAGTGTACAGGAGAAAGAAATAAAACTTTTTAAAAGCCAAAGATTTAATGAAAATGGGAACAAATCATAGTGGAATGCAATTCCAAGTATGAGCTACAAGCACATTAAGAAACATTGAAGTTGAGTGTGTTTTATATTCATAAAGTCTGGGGCACACTGTGATTTAAAATGGCCATTAAAGATTATGCAAAATGTGCAAAATTATTGTGAAATGATTCTCTCTTTGATGAGTCTCCATTTATATTTTACTCTTCTCTTGCATTTGGCCTTTACTAATCTACCCTGTTAACCTGAGTTCAGAAATGGCAAAGTCCACTTATTTGATATTTTCATGATTAAGTTTAATTTGCATGGCAAGGTGACAAGAGACATTTTGAAAACATAGAGAAAGTAGGTCAAATTCTAACTTGTCACGTGCTATTTTTCCATATATAAATTGTCTGACTCTATTTTCACTGGTCTTCATAGAAAAGCAGGTGTAATTTGTGGTTGCTTGATTGCAATTATTGTGAGGTTTACATAATGCATGTGAAATATAAAGAATACCTTGCAAAATAACAAAAACATGTAGTACAAACGACCCTTTTAACAAAATCACAGAATGTTACACAATCTTTGTCCTTCAATTGCAGATAATAATAAATGAAATATTTGGTTTTGAAAATACATTCATCGTGAGAGATCTAAGTTCTGACATATAGGATATCATTAAGGTCTACCTCAATTCAGATGACAATTTAATACAATCTCCAAGTCTTAACAAAGGGTTAAAATATACCAATTCCAAAAATGTAGTAAATAAAGAAACTATATCTATGAGACCTGATGTTCGGTATCACATACCAGCATTTTATATCTAAGTGTTAGCTATTTTGCATCTGGTCCAGCTACCTGCTTCTGCATCTGGAAAGATAGCAAAGGATGGTTCAACTACTTGGGCTTCTGACACCCATGTGGGAGGATGGGGTGGGTTTCTCAAATTTGTTTTCAGCCTGGCTTAGCCTTGTCTATTCTGGCCATTTGGAGAATGAGCCAGCAGATGGAAAATTTGTCTGTATGCATTTTTCTCTTCTCTCTGTCACACTTTGGAATTAAAAAAAGAAAAAAAGAATATTTTGAAGGAGTTTTTTTTTTTCTTCAAAAGGCATCATTTGCAGAGAGGAAGAGACATATACATACATACAGAAAAGTGAGAGAGAGAGAGAGAGAGAATCTTCCATCTGCTGATTCACTTCCCAAAGGGCTACAAAGGCCAGAGTGGGGTCAATCCAAAGCCAGGAGCTTTCTCCAGGTCTCCCAGGTTCCCAGAACATCCCAGCTGTTGCAGTTACCTGCTTATTTGCTGGTTGACCTAATCCTGCCGGAAGTTGAACTTTAAACTGGTCGAGGTCTTCTTGAATCTTCACCTTTGTTACAGCACCTTTAGTTTCCCTGCAAAACTCTTGCTTATTACATGTCTTTGAATAAAATAACTCATTGACTGTTATCCCCCTAGACATTGTCAGGTCCACGTGATAGCCCACTCTTGCCTTAAGCCGTCCAGATATTCTTTGATTTGTCCCTGGAGTGGCCCCTGCATTCCCCCACCAGGACTGTAACAAAGCTGTAGCTCTTCCTAGAACAGCCAACATTGTGATCTCTGTTTTTCCTGTTAATCGAAAAACTGAAAAATCAAACTTCGAGTTTGCTCAGTGAGTCAATCTTAGGACTGAATCTCAGGAACAATATCTTAGTTGACTCTGAGCTGGCAGTTCCACAAGTCTAATTTTGCTTGTGGATTTTTCATTTTCTAGCAAGGTTCAAACGATATAGATTGGCTTGTGGTTGCCAATCACATTGAAAGTCAAAGAACACTTGATCCAAATTGAACAACACCTGATAATAGTCCACAGATTTAATTGTTCATGAATAGACGGTGTGTCATACATTCCCATATTTGATATTATACATGTATATGGGAAGGCAAACAGTGATGTCACTATTACTTTTCCATATGGACATAAAGCTCACCTGCTTCTACCCTGTCTTAGATTTTTGTTTATTTGCCTATGGAGGAGATTTCCTAGTTTGAGGTCATGGATCACTGGACAAGTAATATTGCCTGGGACGCTGATGGAGATCACCTTCACCATCCAGACTACATCTTGGCTCACTCTGGCCTCTGTAGGATTTGACTGCACACTGCTGTACCTACTGAATGACCCAGCAAGCAGTCATGGTTAAACAATTTTACAAATGATTGAAATATTTAATGAAGATAAAGCATCATCAGATGGTTTCAGCATAACATGAGTCTTCCCCAAAGCCTGAGATTCCTCCATTAGCCTGCTTGACTCCTAATCTGGTTGGCTGGACATTCCTTAGTGGCACTTGCAGCTCTTCTCAGCGGATTTTCTTTTCATTGGATAAAATGGTAAATGGAGGATGCATGCTATTAAACTCCCCTCCTAAATCCCTCAGATACTATTTCCTTTAAGCAAGACTTGGAGGGGTCTCTAAGGTGTGTCCTTACTCAATATAGTAGGAAGAAAGTGATTGAATCAGTGGGACTATTATATTTGTCTCATTTGATTTTTACAAATAATTTATTATTTTTTTTTTAAGATTTATTTTTATTATTTTTTCATTGGAAAGGCGGATATACAGAGAAGAGAGACAGAGAGGAAGATCTTCCATCCGATGATTCACTCCCCAAGTGAGCGCAACGGGCCGATACTATGCCGATCCGAAGCCAGGAGCCTCTTCCGGGTCTCCCACGCGGGTGCAGGGTCCCAAAGCTTTGGGCCGTCCTCGACTGCTTTCCCGGGCCACAGGCAGGGAGCTGGAAGGGAAGTGGGGCTGCCGGGATTAGAACCGGTGCCCATATGGGATCCCGGGCGTGCAAGGAGAGGACCTTTAACCACTTGCGCCACCGCGCCGGGCCCGATTTTTACAAATAATTTATAAGATAATCATTACTATTTTCATTTTTTTTCAGATTTCTGAGGTTTCCAAGAATTTGTAAATTTGAAAATGAAAGCAGTAGTAACAATAGGATTTAGGTTTATCTAATTCCACATTTCTCACTCTCCATTATTGCAACCCTCTGCCTCCCAGAAAGTATCCCAGAGACAACAAATCTTAACTTTTGTTTTGTCTCAGAATTTAATTTTTAGACTTTGATGCTTTGGGGTCCTTGCCATTTGTGTTGAGAAATACTAGCAGGATGAACTGTAATTCAGCACCTGATTGAGTTTGTGATTATAAAGCACTGAGGGCAGATCATTGCAAAAAGTGAAATTTGAAGAAAAACAACAGAGAGAGGAGGAGGGTGGGTGGGAAGTAACATTTTACAATTTAAAATCACATGTGTGATATATATGAAGTATGAAATCTGCAGACAGCATGCGATAGGTGAGTCTGCAGTAACAACTCCTCTGAAGATTTTAAAGACAACTGGACTTTCTTAATTGTCAGCATTAGGAATACTAAAGGGAGGAATAAACTAGGATGGATAATTTATCTTTTCATCGAAAAATGTATTGAATGAGAAACCTTTGCATTCACTTAAAAATTATTTGATTCCTGAACTCTGGGAGAAATTTGCCCTCCAGTTCATGTGGTGGAAGCACTCTGCGGATGGAAATTGAATTCGACTGTGTTTAGGTGGTGGGGCTAGGAGGTGGTCCTTGTGTGACTGAAGGCCTTCAGAGGGCGGGTCTCACAGGACCGCTGTTTATATGAGCCAAGTTGCCTTGAGTTTCCAGGCTCCGCCCATGACTTCCGCAGGGAAGTTTGGGGAGCAACACCCTCTCCCCTCAGCGGAGTGCCTGACATGCAGCTGTGAATCAAAATAACTGTAAGCCAAAACCGACCCTTGTTCCTCCTAAGTAGCTTTGGGTAAGCCTTGTGGCAATGCAAGGGTCATTAAGGCAGCTCTCTCTTTTTTTTTTCCTTTCTAGTAAGAAGGATATGAATTGCAATTAAAAAACAACAACAACAACGAGATGGAACCATAATGCTCCTTTCTTCCAGCAAGAATTAATTTCCCTTATACATATTATACCGTATTTAATTGCATATGTTTTCACTAATTATCCTAAATTAGCATATAGAGGAGTGTATTTTCTCCCACTCATTGCAGAAATGCCAGTGTGAACGATAATGGGAAGAAACATGAGTCTCTTGAAAAATTCCTTTGGCAAGTTCTTGGCTCATAAATAATTGAATGGATTGTTTGCAGAGCCTTAACTCCGTTCACCAAGGATGCCTGATAAAGACCTAAGTTATTTAATGAAGCTGTGTTCCAATCTTTCGAGGTAACCTTGAACTATTAGACTTGTATTACCCTTTCTTAAAGAGTAAGAGGTTATCCTATTCTATATGGTTTCAAAGCTTGGTTTGAGAAAGCAAGAATGGATTCTGTAGCCATAATCTGAAAACTAGTTTAAGAGTGAGTTAGGGGCCTAGTGCAATAGCGTAATGGTTAAGGTCTATGCCTTGAACACACCAGGATCCCATATGGTCGCCGGTTCTAATCCCTGCTTCCCATTTAGCTCCCTGCTTGTGGCCTGGGAAAGCAGTCAAGGATGGTCCAAAACCTTGGGACCCTTCACCGCATGGGAGACCTGGAAGAGCTCCTGGCTTCGAATTGGTTCAGCTCCAGCTGTTGCGGTCTCCTCCTCTCTGTACATCTGCCTTTCCAATAAAATAAATAAATCTTTTTTTTTTTTTTTTTAAAGAGTGAATTATATGTTTAACTTGAAGATAGATAGAAAAACTGGGCATCACTATACATTTTTGTTTTTTTCTATCCTTATGTATATTCTAAGATAGCCAAAATACAGAAAGTTAATGTGAAGATTTTTGAGCTTCTTTAATACTGGGCCAACACTGTGCAAGCCAGGCCAGGTGCCTGAAATTTCAGTAATATCACTTTGAAACACATGCCTCAGAAAACTCTGCAGCACACCAGAGATGCTTTAAAAGTTGATTGCCATCCCACTGCCTTCTGATGGATTATTTTTATCAGATCCTCAATTTTGATTGTGAGCTTTCCTGTTCATCTTTCCAAGGTTTTACGGTTAAACTCTGAACGCCCTCACTGCTTCAGAACTGCTTCCGTTGGGACAGCAGCTTCGACCCCTTTCAGTGATGTATTCCCCTATCTGCTGTGATGCACTGAGCCCTTCGCCCTTTAAAACAAGCTCTCACGTATCGACAGTCGAGGAGAAGGACACTTTGACAATGTACGTTTGACCTTGCAGTCCTTTATGTGTCTTTCACACCTGTAACCCTTGTTTGGGGGCTAATCATTCATCCCTTGACACTTTGTGGAGAGCCTGGAAAAGAAAAAAATATGTCCTGATAATTACTGATAACGCATTTGTACTGTAAGTTCCCAAGCATTAACTGATGCCAGTTTTATAACAATTCTGATAAGTGAGTAGAATATGGAGTAAACAATTAACTCGTGATGTTGCATAGTTAACGTGTAGAAACTGGAGTCGCAGGCTGCATAATTCTTGTTCCCCAGGCAAGAGCTGATGCATCCTTCTGCCAACATACTTTTAGGAAAGTGCTACTTTTTGAATATATACATGCTCTTCTCTACAAACAGTTTACAAATAGTTTGAAGTTTTGATAGTGTATTCATTCCACAAACACTATTTGATTGTCATAGCAAGCCACTGTGATTGGTGGAGGAACACAGTTGTGGACAAGACGCTAAAAATTTTGCCTGTGTGAACTATTGAAAATACACAGTGGAAACTGTTTTCAAAAAAGGCACGCAAGGGGGAAAATTCAGATAAGGCAAAATGCTGTAAGATGAAATTTCCACTTGACTCCATGGGCAAAGAATGCTATTTTGAGGAAGTTATATTCAGGCTGTGAATCAAAGGAGTTGTAGATACTTCTTAGGCTAAGGAAGGTGTGAAAGTTGGAGAACCAGCTTGAGGGCATGGCAAGGTTTGGAGGAGGGCCTGCTGAAATACGAATATCAGCTTGTATCACTCCTTTTTGCCACGTGTCTATGGTAATCAGTCCTTTCTGTGGACAGAGGCACTTCCATCCATATCAAACCAGCAGCCATCTGTGAAAAATGGAGAATGCAAGGCATCATCTGTTGAGGAACTGGACTAACTTCTAGATGTAAAGACATGAATAGGTCAAAGAGTAAGGCATTACACCTCGAGGTACGTGAAGAATTCAAACTGGGATGCTAGGAATTGGACACTGGTCCGTAAACCTCAGGTGCAAATCCACAAAACTCCAAGATGAGCAGTATGACAAGTTAGTAAAGTGGGTCTGTGATTTTTTTCAAGTATTTGCTGCAGTCATATGAATGAATAAAGAATGATCTTCACTTAAAACCTCCAATTCTACCAACAGAAATAGCCACTTAGTTTGGGAAATTTTCTTTGAGAAGCAGTGCAAACAAAGCAAAGAAGGCAGGACAAGGAGACTGGAGCATGGGGGATAACAAATATTATTCAAGGAATGCAAAAAGCAGTATATGGACAAAGCGAATATTTTAGGAATGGTCACCTTATGTGTAAATTTGGCATTTAAGTTGGCGATGGGCTCAGGTGGTTGTGTATAATGGTGACCTGTACTAAGGAGTATTTCTCAATCCTGAGTTTCACATCAGAAAATAATGTCATCAGGTTCTCTTTGGCATCAACTAGACTTAAGGTTTCTGGAGTTTCAGATTTATTCTGTACAGCTAGTTGTGGTATGTGCCTTAATCTCTTTTTGCCAGCATTGTACTTTCCACTTAAATGACTGCAAGCAAGAGCTTTGTTCTGTTTTCATTCCCACATTCCCTTACTTCTAAACTCAAATGATAAACACTTCTGCCACCCCAGATTTAACTTTTCATGCTTGATAACTTAGCAGATAATGTTATTTCTTTGTAACAAATGAAAGATCATTTGTATGAGTTCAGTTCTCTGAAACCAACCAGTTATTCCCAGATGAAATTCTGTACAGTACTGAAGACCAGGAGTCCCCCACAGCTCTGCCTCTACAGATTCAACAAAGGGACCCACATCCCTTTTATTCAATGCCATGGGGACTTTTTACAGACTGACACATCTCTATTGAGGGCCAGGAATACAGTTACCTCCTTGTCTGATGCTATCGATCATGGACAGTGGCATTGGACAGCAAAACCCTTCTACAAGCAGAGTGAGCAGATTCTGTTCATGGATTTTGGCACTGTGCTGTGGCCACCAGAGTCACTAAATATGACAAAGCATCTGAGCTGTTTCAGTTAAAGGGAAGAAAAATCTACCCATGTGAATAACCCGTGTTTCTCTCCCCTCAGCTGCAGAGAGTTTGCTAATTTCCTAAGCACAAAGCAAGTTTAATTAAAGCCAATGAAGCAAGGGAATGCCACAGACGAATGCATTTTTATGTGATTCACATAGTTGGAGTGAAGCAAAATATGAAATGTGATAATATAAGCTTTGTTGGGTAAACAGTCTCATACCCTCCAGGCACTTCTCTCAGTCCCTGGACACTTTAAAGTATTTACTGAGTAGTGCTCCAGCTCTTCCTCCTCTTTGTAGTCCCCAGTCAGTCTGATGAATTAGCAACAACACTCTGCTTCTGGGAAGCATAAGGCAGAAGCAGAACTCAACAGGAAAAATGCCTCTGCAGTTGCCATTGGCGGGACTCTGGGCTACGCCTGTTCTAGCAGTGCCTGCTTTCTGGTTCCAGCATAGAGGTGACAGAAAAATTTGATTTGGGGTTCCCAGCTCTATTTTAGTGCCTGAACTATATGCTTGACTCTTTTCAGTAAGTCTCTGTCATTTCCTGAATGTATTCTTTGGGAGAGAAAAATCTATTTAAAAGTGAGATGATGATAACTGAAATCCATGTTTACCTTTATAAAAATCCCTATAAAATTAGCTTGTAAAGAGGAAATGTAGTAGTGACTTTCATTTGTCGCTGTTTTATTACTATTCATTTCTACCTTTAAACTCATTCATTTTCTATCAATGGCTATTGCTTCTATGTGAATTCAGACTTTTATTAATGATTATTAAAAAGAATTGGGCCAGAGGAGCAGGCAACTGGTATAGTGATGAGATGCCCATATTTCATAACAAAGTGGTTGGCTTCCAGTCTGTTTGCTTCTAATTCCCATTTCTCATCAACGTACACTGGTGAAGGCAGCTAGGAATCAATGAACTACTTAGGTCCTGGTCACCCATGTGGAAGGCTCAGGTGGACTTCTGCTTTTGGCCTTACCCAGCCATTCTACTGTAGACCTTCAGTTTGGGAACCAGCAAATCAGATATATTTGTCTTTTTGCCTTTCTAAAACATGAGGAAGAGGGAGAACTCTGATCTTCTGGCTTACTCACTTTTAGTAGGGAGTCCAAAGTTGAGGACTAGAAGCTCAATGAAGTTCTCTCTGAATGGCAGGAATCCAGCAACTTGAGTTATCTTTCTTGCTTCCCGTATAGCGGGAAGCTGGAGTCACGAACAAACCTAGGTACGATGATACAAGGAATACTGATACCTTAAATGCTAGGCTCAATGTCCAAATCAACAGTGTATCTTTCACTGGATTGGAACATGAATGATTTTTCTACAACGAGGTAATACTCATGCAAACTTTTTGGACATTGATTAATTCTTAACAAACACTTTCTGAATGCTTACTTTATGCTATGTGCAATGATAGACCCTTGAGACTCAATAATTCAAGGATCTTATGATCCAACTAGATCCAACTAGATGCCTGTACTCTAGTTGTGGGAGAAAAAAAAAAAAAACAAAAAGTCTTGTATATAGAAAAAATAGGGGAGGGTGACAGATGTGTTGGGCTCAGTTCATGCAATTTTAGGTATATTGGGAAATCAAATTCTTACTGGGAAGGTGGCATATTGATTAAGTTTTAGTAATGGGAAAGTAGAACCTTGGAGGCTTGAGGGAATATTGTTCACGTAAAAATCAGCTGTGAGTTCTGGGCCAGAGGCAGGAATGCTCTGGCTAGGCTTATGCTGTGGCATGTGTGTAGAGGCTGGTGGGCCAATGCAGAATGAATGGCTGAAATGTGGCCCTCCCAAATTAATCTACTGATGCTCTTGCCTACTACCTCGAAATGCCACTGCATTTGGAGTTAAGATCTGCAAGGGGTGAGTCCATTAAAATGAGGTCATAGGGTTGATCCTTAAGGCTACCCAACTGTGGTCCTTGTTAGAGGAAATTTAAACACAACTACAGAGCAAAGAATGATCACGTGATGGAGGGGAGTCAGTGGACCTCTAGAAGCCAGAGAGAGAGAGACAGAGAGAGAGGCTGCTGTACAAATAGGCCCAGAGAAACTCAGACCCCAGGCTTTTAGCTCTCAAAACTGCAAGAAGATAATTTTCTGTTGTTGAAGCGTCCCAACCCGTGCCTCTTTGTTACAGCATCCCAGCAGACTAATACAGTGGGGAAAGGGTTATGTGGCAGAAAATGAAGTTAAACAATGAAAAGATGATGGGTTCTAGTTGGGCCCTATGATTTGTAATTCATTCTCTATCTGATTATTCTCAATAAGATGAGTCATACTGGAATGTTGAGGTAAAAAAAAGTATAATAGATGGATATCAGAATTTTACATTGATATAACACTAGCATGTGACCCCAGTGTGAGCAACTGCTTAGGTGGTTGGGGGGAAGCAGCCATTGGTGGTGGACATTCTGGGCCTAGTTAATGCTGAATTTGTGTCAGTTTTACCAGTGTGGCAGCATAGTTTCTTATTCATCATTTTTAAGATAAGTGGGGAAGGTGGTGAACTCTGAGCCAGAGCATGCCACCCAACCTCCAGGCTGGGGTGTTGCGGATTGCCCAGGGAAAGGGATATGGGGATGTATTGGAGTGGGAACAGCTGAGGGAGCGATTGACAGGAGAGGAATGATTTCTGGGGTCTTCCACAGACTGGACCACTGCACTCATAGGTAGGCAAGTGAGCTGAGACAGTGGTTTAGAGGAGGGAAGCTGGTGGGCATATTTGGATCAGGACAAGGCACACATCCACATGGAAGTCTTGGGCTGGGCTAAATATAATCACCTGCTGATGCTCACAGACCTGGAGCTAAAGACTTGGCTAGCTGGGCTAGACCACAGTACTTGCCCAAGAGTATCAGAGTAGGGGGTGGACCACATCACGCTTAGCTCTAGAATCCACCAGAATGCAAGAGAATCAGATCTGGGGGCAGATTTTGTAGGGGAATTATGGGCTTGCCTCTGGGCAACTGCAGCATCTGCTGGATTAAGGGGAGAGCTGGGGTGGTGATGGGCTGAACTAGGTATGATGAAGACACTCACCTGATTGGAACCCACCTGTTGTTCACAGGAGTGAGGGCTGGGAGAAGGGGTGGGTGGGGGTAGGCCAGGCTGCAGCAACCATAGAATTCCATATGGTAGTCACCTAGATACATGATGAAAAAATGTGTAAAGGTGTCAAGAGGCCCAAGAGGCAAAATTGGGGTCACTCCATACTAGAAGATCAAGAAGATAAAAAGAAAATTGACTGTGGAGACAGAAAATAAATAGGCAATAATGTAGTAAGCGAGTAGGAGGAATGTGAGGTACAGAGGGCAGGGGAAGCTTTTCTGAGAAGGAAACGTTGATCAATGTTATGTGGAAATGAAGGCCTGTAATTGTCCTTGACTTTCTGCAAAGGGTGTCACAGGTGACCTTAACTAGGGCACTATCAGTGACTGATTGGCACACTTCACTAGAGACTTTAAGAGATAACGAGCATAGGCAATTCAAGACATAGAATGAACACTAAATCGTCTATGCAGGAATTTTCTCCAAAGGGGAACTGAAAAACAAGTTGACAGCTAGTGGGGAAATATAGTTGAGATGTTTGGTGTGTTATGGCATGCCCATACCCATGCTCAGGGGAGAAAGAAAAAAGGATTGATGATTGAGAAGAGAGGAATGTTTCTGGAGGGATCACGTTAGCAGATGGAGACACACCAGCATTCTCTCCATGGCACCGAGCTGCTTCTCCAGAGAGGGAATCGAAGTGATTTCACTTAGATGAGCTGAGGTGAAGGAAGAGGGTGAACATTAGAACTTTGGACTCTTCTCAATGAATAAGCATGCTTTAAAAAGAAAGAAGCATAATGATTACAATAGCAAGAGTTCAACATGCATTTATCAAAGTACATGAATTAACAGCTAGGAACAATGTTCAGCAATAGCTCAGTTAAAAATATCCTAGCACTTTACGTTGTAATTTGACTTTAAGAAAGGGCTATACACTATGCCTCAGTGTTCATGCCTGTCAAATGGAGAAAACTACCTTCTAGGTGAAAATCATTTAGAAAAGAGATGGAGTCATAGAAAATTCTCTTTCATATTTTATTTTAGAAATTTTAAATTTGGGTGTAGGCCAGGTACATGGATGAAAGTAGATGGAAGAATTCCAGGTGGTGGCTTAAGCCACAACTTAAAACAGTAGCACAGAGAAGGAATATTCTGAGTCAAATTCTGGCTTCTCAGGCCCCAAAGATATCCTCCTGAAGCCGAGACCACAGATCCAGATTTACTGAACTCTATTATTCCAGACTTAAATGTGTTGAATGGAAATAAGGACTGTAGTTGAAGCATGTTCATGAGGCAGAGCCCTGGGAAGATGATTCTTGACCTGTTGTGGAATCTCTCAAAACCACCCTACCTTTTAAGAGTTCTTGTACTCCCAAAAGGCAGCTCAGCTTTTGTTTGGGTCTTAGATTACCTCATTATCCTTTCATGAGTTGTGATTTTATTAAAATAAGCAAAGCCCATTTCTATTTACAATCAAAAGTCCTCAACTGACAAACTAAAAATAGCACATTATGATGTCTGGACTGTGCTAAAATAAATGGTTAAGGACAATTCTCATGTTAATCCTGACTTAACCTTTAATGAGAGAAAGGTGCTTACTTGGAGATATTCAAGAAGCTCATTGCTTAATTTGTGCAGCTCTCTGGTATCGCTTCCTATGTGAGAACTTTTTTGGAGTCTATTAAGACTGTGAACATGAATGGGATGTTGGTTTTAACAATCCTGCTCCAAGGATGGTGTTATGGCGCAGTTTTTCTCTAATATGATGTCTTTAAATAATTTTACCATTGATTTCAAAACACATTAAAATCCCATCATAGTAATATTTGTGACACTCGGGAAAATAATTACAAATGAGTCCCATTTCTTTTCCTTACTTTCTGCACTAACAGATTTATAAAATGTATGAATGTGTAGCCTCTGCTGTATAAACACTTTCTAATTTTATTTATATGTCATGATTATTTCAAACTTCTTCCAAAATACTGAAATGATACACTGAAAAATGGACACAGAAATGTCAGTTTTACTCATATACATTACATCTTTAGTACTCTTAATATTAGCACAATAAAAAAATCAGTTTATTTTTTGGGGGGCAGTTTATTTCACTACACATATTATTGTTATTTATTTCACTAAACATACTATTGTTGATATTTTGGATATTGGCAGATTCCATGTACAGTGATTTCTGCTTTCTGTATACTTCAAACTTCCATAAAGATGAGGTATGGAGAAGGCCACTACTATTGGAGAATCAAACTGCTTACTGGTTATAATCATAAAAAAGCAGAAGACACATGGCATCGCTGAGGCAAAATGAATTCTCCCTGAATTTCAGATCATACAGCGCCGTTTGTTTTGTCCTAATCTCAAAGGCTATCATTCAGCTGAGGAGCTGTAAAGTGAGATGATGTTCCCAGATTTTTAAAAACAAAAGAGCTTTGATAAATGCTTATATTCTTTGGGTCAAAGAGATGGAAAGAATAGACTCATGTGAATCAATGCCATTGTGAACAGAGAAGCAATTTATGAGAGACGGAGAAATGAGCTGGGGAGAAGCACGGGAATCGTGGCCATGTTCTGCTGCCTTGCAAGGCCGTTAGCAGGGAGCTGTACCAGAAATGGAATGGCTGGGACTCAACCTGGCACCTGGATGGGATGGCAGAACCAAAGAAAGGCCAAACCTGTGCCACAGCATTCATCCCGTCCCAGTGTTTCTGCAGGTACACAAGACATGCTGATGATGCAGTGTATCTCTATAGTGATTCGGGGTGACGGTGATGGAAGGCTTTTCGGAGCAACTTCCCTAGTAACATTGGAATTTTGAATCAATTTTTAAAAATAAAAAGATCTCAGACTTTAATTTAGCTTATAAATAACCAAATCTGTAAAATAATTTTATACAGTCAGTATTTTGCTAGCTACAATTTAAAAATATATTAGGATTACCGTTATGATGAGGACTTTGCATGAAGGAGTCTAAATTTCGGGCATGATCTTTGGCCTCTTGTTCCTTTTTAGGTACATACAGAAAGCAACTGGTCAGTTATTGTAGTCTTAGCTGTGTTCTGCACGTGGTCAGAGAGAACTGCAGAGCAGACCAGGGACAGTACTAGCGGAGTAAACCTCCCGGTTTTCTGTGACCTTCTTCATGATAACCCATTTGTACACAATCACCTGACATTCGTCATGAATCAAACTGGATAGGTTTGTCATTTTACTTTTTGTAGGATTTGTGGTAGTTGAAAAAGCACTCTGATTTCCACCTGCTACTTTTCTCCCTAATAAGAAGCTGATAATTCTGGCAGGAAAAAGTGAAGCTCTTAGACTCTGATTCTACCTAAAAGCAGTAAGAAATTTCTCCAATTCTCCATTTAACAGTCTCATACCATCTTAATCAGGAATCGTGCATGCAAATCACTCTTTTTAAAGAAAGAATTCCGAATTCATGCTGTGAAATAATCAGTTTCTAAAATTGCCTTACCAAAATAAGACTTCAATAACTGAAAATAGTTGGACTGGTCAAAAACAGTGAGGAAGCAAGGAATACCATTGCAATCTAAATTGCGGAATTTGTATAATAGTTCCAGTAAGAGGAATAGCTTGATATGAGACAGCCCTGGCCTCTTCATTTAGGGCTCTTGATTTTGTCACTGCAGTATAAGGCTATGAGCAGACATCTAGACATGTCATATGCTTGTCTGATGCAACAGGAAGCGGGGTGGGGGGTAGAACACAGTGTTGGGAAATGGAGCTGCTTTTATTTTGCTGTGGCTCCACCTTCATTGGGTAAATATGCTTAGGGTCTCTTCAGTTTTCTTCTACAGCCATATTTTCATCCCTTAATTTCAGGCCATCCCATCTAATTGCTAGCTTTACTATCTTTCCTCAGACAGAGAACTTCAAATTACCACAGTTGATCGAAAAAAAAAAGCGTGGTTGTCATTTTACCTCTACAACTTGACCTGATTTTATCCTCTTGCATTCCTCTGCATAAATCAATGAATTGGCTGAGACGCCTGTCATTGTCCTAAGTTCCAAGTTCCCAAGTGTTATTTATCTGCAAAAATGGGTTTTCTTCCCATTCCAATCACTTGTGCTCCATTGTGTCTCTTGAGCTATAAAACTCAGATTTGGATTTTTTAAAAAGATTTATTTATTTTTATTGGGAAGTCAGATTTACAGAGATAAGGAGAGTCAGCGATCTTCCATCTGCTGGTTCACTCTCCAGGTGTCCGCATTGGCTAGAGCTGAGCTGATCCAAAGCCAGGAGCCAGGAGTTTCTTCTGGGTCTCCCATGTGTGGCTAGAGTGTTCCAAGGCTTTGGGCCATCCTTGACTGCTTTCCCAGGCCACAAGCAGGGAGTTGAATGGGAAATAGAGCAGCCAGGATATGAACCAGTGTCCATATGGGTTCCTGGCACATGAGGTGAGGACTTTAGCCACTAGGTTATTACGTCTTGGGCTCAATACTTGGATTTAAAATCCACTTTAATTCCCATGCTGGTATAGAATTAACAGTAAGTTAAAGGTAATATTAGTTCACATTTTGACTCACTTTTGCTTAAAATCTCTGGATGTTTTTCTCACTGAATAGAGAACGACATTCAACTTTATGTAGTAGAAACTAATGAGAAGCCATCTGTGCATGCAGTGCCCAACCCACCCTGCTGTAGTAGGTTCTCTTTCTGTTCCCTATCTATACCGATTACTTACTGCATCAGAGTTCTTACTGTTAGATTACCCCAGATCTTTTCAAAGGTGCCTCCTCTTGCCATAAAGGTTTCTACTTTTTAAAAAGAACTCGAGGAACGCCTCCATGGCTACTGTGCCTGCAGCAGATCCTACACGCCTGATATTTTCTCTCCTTGTATTTTTTTTTCTTTGCAACAATTGCAAGTACCTGATATCTTCCCTGCTAGAAAGGATGTTTTAAGAGGGATGGGCCATGTTTGCACTGTTCTCAGATGGATTATAAGAACCTTCAATGTTGTCTGGCTTAGAGAAATCACTCAAGATATATATATATATATATATATAGAATGGATAATTTAATGAATTAACACTTGAATGGCTTTTTCGGCTTAAGGATTGCTAAGTGACCATGACACCATCATAGATTTTTCTCCACTGCTGAGGCAAAAAAAAAAAAAAAAAAAAAAACAAAAAACCAAAAAAACCAGTTTTTGTAAACTGTATTACTGATATTCTTATATCTTGTAAATTTTGCATGTTTTAAAATTTGTTTTCAGGCATTGAAGCAAAGCCCAAAAAATGACTTTCTTTTTCCCTATAAGTCAAATCTGAATGTATCCACCTAAAACTCATTTTATTATAGAGTTAATGAATTACATTGGAATTTTCCTGGTGGAACTGAGCAAAATTCACTGTGTACTTCATGTCTCTCTCTCTCTCACACACACGGTGAGTGAAATGGAGGGGAGACATACAGAATATAAAATATTTTACTTGCATATTTGATATGAAAGAAAAACTACAGAGTATAAAACATTAACACTGTTAGAAAAAAATCAGACATTATTTAACTGTATTCTGCTTTTAGACAACATTTCGTTTCTTAAAAATTGTACTCTAATTTTCCAGTCTGTTTCTTACTTACCAAATAAATTGAAAGTGCATTAGATACTTCTTTTGCTAAGCAACAGGGAGTTTTAGAATTCCTTTTGCTGGCTTAAAGAATGCCAAATCCTCTTTAGAGCATGCTTTCTTTCCTAGGCTCCCTCTCTTAGCCTGACCATTGTGCTGGTGGGCAGAATGGAACATGCTCCAGGATGTAGCCTGCCATCTCAAAGTCTGACAACAAAATGCCAGTAAAATGTTGGCAGTGTTGCAAAAAACAGAAACAGGGATATCATAGCTATTTAAAGGATAGCAGGGGAATTAAGGCTTTTCATAGAGTATCTCCAACTGATGACGCTGACCATGAAGTTGGAACAGTATCTTCCCAAAGGAAGAAGCGTGACATGAAACTTGAAAGGATGACTAGTGTGTCGCTGAAGAAATGCAAAAGAAAATCCAGAATCTACTTGAAGAAAACGATGCTACTGTATGATCTATGAGTCATTGAAGAATTTAATGAGAAGAAAGTGCTTTGAAGAGATGAAACAATTAAAATCCATGAGATACAGTTTCCGCTGATCTTTGTTGGTAAAATGTGTCTCCTGTAGGCAAAAAACGGATGGGTTTTCAACTTCATGGTGGTGTTAATTTTTTTTCTTCCTGTTGTTGTTTTTGCTTTGTGGCTTTTTACTTAAGGGGATGTATAGTAACTGTGTAATGGAGACTATCCTATGCAGAGGTGAGGATACACTGCAGTATGCATCTCTACTTCCAGACAAAGATGGACTCCCAATGAATCTGGTTACTCTATGTTAACAACAGAACGCTGGACTCTCTGCCACTGCCCATACCCATGATGATGGACATGTGGCTGTGTATGAAGAACTGTACTATAGTAATGTAATAGGGAAACCCAGTGAGGGGGCAGGGAGTTGGGGAGAGAGTAAGGGAAATCCCAGGGCCTGTGGAACTATATCATAAAATGATAATAATAAACAGAAGTACAATTAAAAAAATAAAATCATGACTGAAATAAACCACACTTGTTTGGAAGCCCCTAACCCCCCCAAAAGTACTTTGCTTCTGTGTTCCAATCAAATAAGACTGAGCAGCCAGCCTCTGATGACTAGATGCATAGGCCGTCTTGATCTCTTCTACTTGGATTTTTATTTAGTGTTCCTTAAAAATGTTTAAAAATTTGCCAGTCAGTCCCACATCTCCATATTCCCTTACCCTCTCTGTATTCTTAATTTTTAAGCCTCTATTTTCTCTGGAAAATTTTACACATTCTTCAAGGTTCAAACTAATCTCTATTTGGGTTTCTAAGTAAGGGATACACTGAAATTTTCTCTGTCAAAACTTTCCTGGTGTTTCTTGGTATGTATCAGTGGCTATCATTATTTGGCTTTACATTTCTGTACACAATTCATTCTTAACTAGCTTAGATTACTTGAAAAAAGGGACTCTGAACCCAGAACTGTATTGCTGCACTTAGCAGTGCCTTAAAATTTCTTTATGCAGTATTACTATGTATAATATAAATAAGCATAGTTAATGTTATCATCGTATTACTTTATAATATATTATGTCTATACTATTAAAAATAATATAGTTCACTAATATATTATTGTCTTAATGTACCATTGTTATAACAAAACTTAAAAATTATCAAGGATATGTCAGGCAATATTATTATTGCCATTATTTCCTTGGCTTCCAGTAGGCATGACTTCTAAATAAGTGGATTTTTTAAAGAAAAGTATTAAGGAATGAAGGCAGAAAGGCAAAAAGTAGAAAGAATAAGTCAACAAATCAATAAAGAACAGGTTAGGTACTTGATAAGCTTGTTATAGAATGAGCCCAGTGTTTTAAAAAAAATAAACATAACATCTTTGCGTTTCTGAGTTGACTACTCAGAACAAACGTATCATAAAAGAGTATGCCTGCCATAACTCCTCTTAATCTCATTCTGTGGTATACATTACATTGCAAAATAATCAAGAAAATAACAGGGATAACAAGGTCTTCATAAATACTAGTTATGGAACATCTGCAAGTTAATATACTTGCATCCAGTGTATTTTTAACATGAGGTTGTCCTGTGGTCCTGTCAGTGAGAAATCATGAGAAATTGTGAAGTCTGTTTGAGGATTAGTAGGGAGCTATTATGCTGACTATGGAGCCAAAAAAACTATTGAGACTCAGTGAAAACAGTCACTTGACCTTGGTGTTTGGTGTCTGGGGTTGGTTCTGGCTGGAAAATATCCACTGACCACATCATCTCCTAACAGCAGGTTGAAGCAGCTCAGAACTGTCACTTCTGTTGTGTCACTGAATGATTTTGCCTCAGAAAAAAAATTATTCATAAATAAGTATGCCCTGACTTCAGATTTGGAGGAATTAGTTAGACTAAGAAACAGCACAAAGACTTGTTCTACTTAACAAATTGGCCATCAGTAGGCTGGAGGGTAGAACATTTAACTCAATCATTTCTGACTCTATTAATTGCTTGAGTAGTATTTTGGCTATGACCTATGAACCATCATTTCCAGGCAAGGGCTGAGCACCTGGTCTTCGGTTAAAGAGGCTTCAGCACTTCATTCATAATCATAAATCACACACCTACACCCGTGTTATCAGGAAAAAATTAGGAATAGACTAATTTTAGGAAATGGTAGAAATCTACTGAGGAACTGCTCATGTTCCAGTGACCTAAATGTTTACAGTTTTGTTGCTTTAAAAAAAAACCTTACCATCAAGATGTTTTTGCTATTCTTTTGCTTTTTTTCTCAAGAATTTTAAAGTTACTTACCAAATCTGAAGCCAAGAAGCTCTTCACTGATTAAGTTGAATTTCAGCCTCTGAGCTTTTGCTTAAACAGTAACAATGAGAATTACATGAAGCTCCAGGTCCCTAGGCATTTTATTCTCTTATAGAAAATTGTCTGGATTCAGGTGTATGGTTGATTTGTTACCCTCTCTGAAGTGTGAGATATAACTGGTACTTTGTAAAAGGCTCTAAATTGAGGACATTACTGAACATCATTAACTTCAAATGATCTGAATTCTCAGATATTTTAACTTTAGTAGTGGTACCTTAGAAAATGCCAGGGTAAAAGTGGCTCTGTAACTTTTTTTCCCCCCTCAACATTACATGGATTGGGTTAATGCGTGGTAAACTGGTTTATAATACCAGACTTGTACTTAGGCTTACCCAACCGTGTTTATGTTGAGGTGGGGGAGGGTAGACTGAATTGAAAGGATAGATGCTGAATCTTAAGTGGTGATTGCAATGAAAACAAAATGAGCCTAAACTAAACAAAAATACTCTGCATGGAGCATTTTATAAAGAAAGGCACTAGGAGACAAAAAAAATGGATGAGAGGCATTCAGAAAGTAAAGATGGGAAAGACATTTGACCAGACATCGGGGTGTCGCTTGTCAACCATAACACTTACCAGGCTGACTTGGTTTCTGCTTCCACATCCCTCCCCTAACCCCCAGGAATGCCTGAAGTATTTGCTTCCCTGTAACTCAAGTAGAAGGTCAGGTTCAGTTATCATATCCTGCCTTAAGCTGCTTTTTGATAAGATTAGAGAAGATACTTATTCATCACCTAGAATGTGCTAGGCCTTGTGCTTGGTGCTAATAAAAATAGTTGGATTTCTCTCTCAGTACCACTACAGGATAGCCAGTGTCAGATTCCTTTTCAGATAAAGAGTATGTAATCCATAAAAGTGAATGCTTAAGATCACATAGGAGTTCCTATGTAAAGACTGTCAAAAATATAATAAAAAAATTTAAAAAAAAGATCACATAGGAGTTCAACGTAAGAACATGAGACAATCCCAATGATACCCTGAACCCTAAATCTGTAGCTGTTATTTCAGCTTGTTCCCTTACTTGGCTATTAATACCACCTTTTTTTTTTTTTTTGAGGTAGACTTTTGTCTCCATAATATAGCCCTGAGGAAATGATGATAAAATGCATCCATAAAAGACATTGACTTAGGGAATTACCTATTGTCCTTCACTCATCTTTTGGACAGCTGTGTGCCTCATGCTGAAGCTTCATGAGCAGCTTCTCTGTCTCATGTTGAATAATGATCTCATCTTGTCCTTTTTAAAAAACTTTTAACCTTAAATTCTATTTGAAGCTTATCCTACTTGGTGCATTTTCATTTATTCCCTCAACAGAGAAATAATTCTGTGTGGATTAATTTTGCAAGGATATCTAACATTATGTGCTGACTATTATCTATTCAGTTGATGTACTGTTTTAAATTTATTTCTCTTCTAAAAAAGGAGTAACTTCTTTGTCCCTCGGCCTTCGACATCTCTCCTGTCTCAGACACAAGTGATTGGCTTGAAAATCACAGTTCTGAAATAGAGCAGGCCTATCCATAATGCCCATTAATGCAGTGTCCTCCAGCCGGACAGCATCATTTATAACCTGAGAGTGAAGCTGGGACAGCTCCATATCTGCAGCTTCAGTTCACCCATTTATGCAGCCAGAGCAAATGATTCCGGCAGTCAGAAATCTCCCAAGGAGCAGCAAATACACAAAAGGAAGAAATAGATGTGGATAGAGGTGTTCTTATAATGAAAATCAGACCAAAGAGGGTACAGACAACTGCGAAAAAAAAACTAGATAAAACACTCAGGTCAAATGATGATTTAATATCTATAGAATCAGAGAGAAACAAGTGCCCCATATGGTTTTGATGACAGCATTCTAAAGTGGCTTAGACTTCCTCACACTACTTGGAATTCATGGTGGACTTACTTCTAAACCAACAAGGGGTTTATACAAAATAAGTGCTTGGTGAATTTTATGAATTAATGAAGGTGATGGATTGAGCAGTAGACAGGCTACTGACTAGTGGGCTTTTCAGTAGGGAACCACACAGAAAGGAGAAGCCATCACTCATCTGACAAGGGAAAGGATCCTGTGGAATTGAAGAAACATAAAAACCAATGCTTTCTTTGGCTTCATGGCACAATACACTGGCACATGCCAGAAAAGTCATGAGTAACTGCAGCATTTGCTAGAATACAAAGAGAGGGGAATGTTAAGGAGATTTTAATTACAAACAACTAGGTGTCTGCTAATTTCTTGAGGGAAAATGTTTAGATCTTTGATCTCTTCAGCTGATGCATAATTTCCCAGGCTCTTGGTGAAGGCTTCAGTTTTCATAGTAAATGGACCCACCTACTGAGCCCGAGTAAGAAAAGTAAAACAGATAAACATATGAAAATGTAATTAGGAAAAACCTTTGCATCTCAATTTTGCAATAAAGTTCCTGTGAAATTTCATTAGAAATAAATAAAAACATTTTACCTGCTGTGAAATGGGACGTTCCAACTTTGTAATTTTACTCATGACATACAGTAAGTAAAAATACTGCAATGTCTGCAAAGATAAGGGGTGTTGATATATATTGACATATTGTTTTACATTGACATTTATATTAGCGAAGAAAGTTAATATAGTTTTCAGACATGTAATGTGTTAAAAATTGATTTAGGAGAAAAAAGATGTAATCCCAAAGACAAGGAAGTTATTGTGAAAAACCAAATGACAGAGATTAATAGTCCTCAAGTTTTAAAAACAGAAAAATTGGATAGTAAATGCAAATGGATTAAAGCTTTTGTCTTGTTTCAGAGTTCTGATAAGTTTGAAAAATGTGTTTATTTTCAATTTAAGAGAAACCAGCAGAAATGGCAAAGATTATGTAATTTTGAAAGTAGTAAAGAAAAATAATTAAATGTTTTCAATCCAGTGAAATACTGAATTAGAAAGTTAAAGCAAAGTTGAATGGACAGCCAAAAAAAAATCACGAATCCCAGGAAATATACTCAGATTATATTTTTCCACAAAAATACTGAGTTTTAAATGACGCATTTGCCAATAAGCACTGCAAAGAAAATTATGCAAAAATCTATGCAAGAAAAAAAAGACAAAATCCCAGCAGGAAAAACTGTAAAAAAAATTGAAAGAGTGGAGAAGAAAGACAATGGAAGAAAATTCTATATCTTCATTGCCTTTTATAAGATTGGTTGCTATTTTTCTGAGCAGGATACCTATTATGATTGCATAATAGTTTGGATGCCTTCCCCCATTCCCTAATGCTCATGTTCTGGATTCTTTGTACCCAAAGTCATGTGTTATTCCTTAATGCGTTAATGGGTTACGGGTGGATACTTGATTGGATGTGTGATATCCAGGAGGGCACCCTGTGAGATGCCTCGAGACAACCGGGAATCTTGCCTTTGGAAGGTAGCTTTTTATACAAGCTTAGCTAGCTTGTTGTCTCTCTTTGCCACAGTCTCATCATGTGTTTCTCCTTCTGCCATTCTCTAGCTTCCCTAGACGCCTAAAACAATCAGGCAGCAGATCTTTCTGGACCTCCAAACTGTGAGTTGAAATGTACTTTTTTTTTTCTTTCTTAAAAAGGTCCTTTCAAATATTTTAGTCATTGTGACAATACATTAACTAATACAGAAAACTGACATTAAAGAATTGAGTCAACACTTCTAACCATGTTTGCAGATGTGGAAGAGTCTGGAATGGGTAATAAACAGGCTTAATATTAAAGGTTGGAAGAGTCTGGTGGGCCAAGCTAGAGAAGGCCTGGAAGATTATTAGAATGCTGTGTCAGTAGTTCTGAGGAGAACGCCTAAGACCCAAATGAGGGTTTAAATATGGACAGAGAAGGTCATGCTGGTGAAGTTGTAAATGGTTCATTTTATTGTGAATAGGGTTGAAGGTCACCCCTGTTTACATGTGGTAAATAAAAACTGGCTTTGTTTCTATTCTTGTGTTCAGTGTTTCTGAGAGGCTGGGATGAAATGTGCTGGACTGGTTTCATTCATGGCGGAAATGTGAGTGCAGCAAAGCGTTCAGTTTGCACCATGGATGTGCAGTGGCTGTTTTCCTTAAGTGTTGCAGAGAACACCAGGAGTGGAAAACAAGTGCAGAGGGGAAATTCTGCAAAATTTGCAGCCTAGCCAGGGAAAGAAGGAAGAGAAAGCTTTGGGGAAAGAAAGTAAGACTGAGAATCCATAACACAAGGCCGTATGTTGATGAGCAATGTAGTGGAGAAACGTCCTGAGAGGCATTTCCCTGATCTTCAAAACTGCCCTTCCCATCACAAACGCAGAAGCCTGCAAAGGCACAATTCTGTCCTGAGTCCACAGGGTGCTGTAAGTGAGCCAGCACGTGACCACCTCAGGATTGCCTCTGACATGCACTCTGTGGGTTTAAACCGGAACCAGCAAGGTCCCTGCTGGCAACAGTGCTTGTGGTGTTTCTGTGATGCTGGTGCGGCACGTGTGTCATGTAGAAGCTTGGGCGTCATGAAATCTGGTCATGAAAAGCCTGAAAGGCCAGGTGGAGTTGAGCCACTGCATTGGAGCCTGACTGTGAAGCCACAGGTGAAGCCCTACAAAGGTAGTGATAGCAGCCATATGAGATACATTCTGGAAAATGGCAGGTAGGAGATCAGGAACGCGGTAGAGACCAATGCAGAGTCCATAAACCAACAAAGACATGGGCTGATTCACCTAGATGTCTAAGAGTCAGTTCTTACTGATGCTATGGACATGAGTGATGAGAAATGAAGCTTTAGCTGCAGCAATAAGGTTGTAGGTATGGTTAGATGTCAAAGCTTTGGGGTTGTCCAGTGCCCAACACAATGTACCTGGGGATGCCATACTTAGATCTTTAGGAATGAATATTTGCCTTTCTGTTTTTGTTTGTTGTTTTAGTCTGGCTTTGGCTTGCTTTGTTCTTTATTTTCTTACCTTCCTTGTTTGGAATGGCAATGCATTTTTTGTGGCAGTCCTGCTATTGTATCTTGGAAGAATGCCATTTGATTTCGATTGTCTTGATTGCTTTGACTCTAACATAAGAATTTGCACTTTTGAAAAATGCTGCAACATTAAGACACCGGGATTCTTGGAAATAGAAGGAAGACATATTGCACTGTAAGAGGGGAATGAATGTTTGGGTGCCATGAGGGAAATGTTATGGTTTGGATGATAATTGGATGCCTTCCAAAAGCCACAGATAGGTGACTGATTTCTAAAGTTAATGATTAACAGTGAAGGTGAACTGATTATGATATGCATGAGGTAGGCTTAGTGAGAGATTTTTAAGTCTGTGGTAATGAGACTTCAGAAGGCATTTCTCATGAGAGCTTCAGACGGATAAGCAAATTCTGTCTAGTTTTGTGTCTCTACTTCCTGGATGTCCATGCGCTCCTCCATCTATATACCTTTACCATCACTCATTCAGTGACGGCTGTGAGAATTGTAATGAAATGATGCTCTTGATAGAGGCTATAAGCAGAAGTGAAAGGACTTCAGGACTCGCTGGCAGCTTGCAATGTGGAAGGGATCTAGGCAGGCTCCCAGGTTTCCAGTTTTGATGATCCAGAACAGAAAAGAGTGGAGATATCTAAGGGTGTTGATCCTATTTCTAGGTTGGCAGATGAGAGGTGCCTAGAGATGGTATAATGAGGTTCACATTGGATTTGCTTAGTCAGTTTCGTGTACATCTGGAAAGCAGTTGAGAGACTCAGGTAACAGATTTTTAGGATGTTTTTGCCATAGGTGAAGTAATTGGAGCTCAGCCTTTACTGATACCCAAAGAGATCCTGAAGTCATGGACCCAAAGTTTGGGACACAAACTTTGACACGATACATGGTGCTAAAATGTGGAAATGTGTTACACACGGAGGCTGACTAGTGCAAGACAGTCAGATATCACAGAGAAATCAGGCAGGACGAATAAGGTGGGAAAGGGTGACATCCAAATGGATTGTTGTAAAATGTCTGAAAATTTTGTAGGTGGTCCTCAAAACTGGTTTGCTATTGGTGTTTGGGGGCTATAGGAACTGAACTGCTCCATGACCTGCAAGAATGAAACAGTCACATCTGGTAATTGTCCTGGGAAAAATGATAGTAGCACTCCAATGAGGAGACAGAGAATGATGTCTTTGCTCAGTAGGGGTCCAGGACAGTGAATGGCAGGTGCATTGGGTGTGATTATAACAGCGAAGGAGGGATGGGCCGGAAAGGTCCTGAAATTCATGGCTGGTATATTAAACTCCATAATATTACAATTAAATTAAGAATGTATGACTGATAATGGATAGAATTTATTTCAGACAGCCTCCTCAGGCTAAGCCATTGTGGAGTAATATTGAAAGGACTGGGACTATTTAAAGAGAAGGGGAAAAAGTAAAGAAGAAGAATGACAAACTTCAATGAACATACTACTCTCTTTAATAATAAAAATGTTTTGTCACCATTTAACATTTATTGAGCTATGTGTTAGCCATTGTGCAATGTGTATGTCCACATTTGACCCGTTTTCTCTTGCATCTTAATTTTGTAAGGCACTGCTATTTTTGCTGTATGAAAACCTTGGAATCATTTGCCATCTTTAATTTGCTGTGAGCACCTGAAATAAACACGTACTGATATTTTTGGCATTCTGCAGATAATAGCACTGTATGAATCTTCAAACAGAAAGGTGAAGGCTGTCCATAACCTGTCGAGTACAGGATAATGCCTTCAAAGCGATGCATTCTTTGCTTGTTTAGACCTGATGAAAATGCTTTGCTAGCTGAAGTTCATAGCCAGGAAAATGGCCTGTGCTCTGAAGTAAAAATCTATATAGACATGAAGTTGAAAGCAGTTATGAAGGGATGACGGGTCAGTAATTAATATAGTTTGTTTCTTTTTCTTAAAAAATATAGCTGTCTCCTTTTTCTCTCTTTGTAAAACATGTCAGTTTTAAAGAAACCTGCACTAAACAGGTTTTGACTCTGAGCTATCACAATCAGATTGTTTGCGAATGTAAGCTATTGATCTCTGTGTAATAAAAAGGTCTTTTGCCAAGTAAAATAGCAACCCAAAGCACTGTCTCTTGGTATTCACAGACATCACAGTTGGGCTGCTGAGCAAAAATTTCCCCCTTTGTCTTTTCCCAGCAGCAAGTGTATCTGAGCGCTAGATGGGATTTCTTGTAGTTGAGCCATAAAGATGCTAGTTGGGCCAAGTACAATGAACTCTAATACAAAACACTGCACGGCAAATGCTTTCTCTGATTCCTACAAGAGTATTCCCAATTGTATGTAGCTGTACTGTAGGGAAGAGAAAGAAAGGATAAGGTCAGAGTCTCATACCTGCCAGCAGAAACCTTTGGTCATAATTTGCTCTTCAACTTCACTCACTGTCTCAAAGGTCTTGATTATTTTTATGAGAAAAAAATTCTTCCATGCATTCAAATTGACCACTAGATTGAAATGCCACGTGAAAAGGACCATGGAATTAAAGAAGTGCAAAACATATACTGAATGAAGCAACATCTTACTGCCTTTGTAGTTGATTTTTTTTTTTAATTTGGTAATATATTACCTAGTGACAAGAGATCCTAAAAGTACACAATTGAGTGATTGGCTAATAATGAGGCTGTTGACAATCTGATCATATATTCTGCCATGTAACGTTTAAATTTTTTTCCTGGGATGACTTGGCTAATTACTGAATTGAAGAGTCAAACCAAGATGTCATTTCCCTGATTTTTACATAGTCACAGAAAATATATTATGACAGAGACTTGCTGTTGAGGGAGTCCACTACAACTGAAAAATGTTAATTTCAATGTCTTGAAAATATGATTTGAATGGATTCTGTAGGGTGAGGGTGGATAAAGCTAGGCCAGTAAAGATAATTGGTTGGTAAGTGTCAACAGGAGAAAGTATAGCTGAGAAGCAGGTATTGTAAATTAATTCCACGTATTGCTCCACCAAGATCAAGTGTCATGTTGAGAGGTTGATTTGAAAGGTGGCTGTTGGATATGTGAAGGAAAATTGCTGAGCTTTTATCCTTTGACTCTGTGGAATTTTGTAGGTATATCTGCTAGCTTTCAGGAAGGTACTCAAGTTTTGTGATGGCTCTTGTGGCTTATGATTGCACACTTTGTATGGCAATAATAATGATGGTAAAATGACTACATAGTAAGCACTTTACATACAAGAATTTATTTAATTTTCCAAGCCCTCTGAGGCAGGTTTTAGCATCACTCTCAGCAAGGATGTTGCTTTCTCAAGGTTGCATAGCTGTTTATTAAATAGATCAGCTCGTTTCTGGGACACTTACAATAAAAAAGGAACGATATAAGCAAATCCAATAAGAGGTTATAAACCAGAAGGATAATTGGGCTTTAGGGAATGGATGAAGTCAGTGAAGCCAAGAAGCAGAACCATAGCAATAAGTATATAGACAGAATGTCTCAAACAAACCAACCATTCTAGGTGCCGATGCCACAGTGCAAGAATACAAGCTTCTATCTAAGGAGCTAACATCACGCATTGGCATGGGTTCGTATCCCAGCTGCTCTGCTTCTGATCTAGCGTCTTTGGTTTAAGAAGATGATATTTAAATGTAAATGCGTATGTCCTATACTTGGCATTTTTCCTAGAAAAACCAGCTCTAATATGGTGGGGCATGAATGTGTGAACTTGGTTGATGGACTATTAATAAACAGGTAAAAGTGGTTTATAATGCCAGATGTGTCGGCTGTCACAATGCCAAGATACTGTAGAACAGCAAGGTCTGTTATTCTCAATTTTTCAATTCTTTCCTCAAAATCATATTACACATGTTGTACTAAACACAATATAGCCTAGAGTATTATGTCTTCTCTTCTAATGCTATCGAAGTTAATTCCCTGAACATCTTGATTTTAATTACCTCTTCAATGCCCGCTGTTGAACTTTTTACTGAAGTAGGTAATCAGGGAAATTAGATTATAATTTTTATGAATTCCTTTTTTTCTATCTGAGTGTAGAGGTGACTCAAGCATCTTGCACGTTGAATTTTAAACCACTGAGCAGAAGGGTGCTTCTACCCCAACTATATGTTGTTGAAACTCTGGAATAATTCTCATACTCTCTATTACAACTCCACTGTGTGATACTGTGCATATACAGCAAGCATAACGCCCCTCTGCTGGCTGGTCATTCTTAATTTCAAAGCTCATGTTTTCCTTAGTAGCCATATCACACTTCCACTTGTAATTAAATTGGAAAAGACATGATATTTATGTAATGCTCCCAGAGACCACCAAATTTTAAGAAGTATCGATAATATAGTCAACTTGAATTTCATTAACAGTAAAACATGGGGAAAAGTGAAGCTAGTTTGTGTTGCACTGCCCAGTTAAAGCAGCAATTTTGTAAGAATATGGGTTTTTATGTCCACATGAGGGAGCTTAATGGGAAATAAAACTAATCGTATTGATGGATTAATGTGTAAATGCTGAATTGTTAAAAAAGACAAGCACATGTTATTTATTTGAAGAAATAAATTGTTTTGCATTAAACAATTCTCCCATATACAAAATAAAGCTGTGGAATATGCCTTTGGCTACATGGTTATAAGTTATTGACATTACTAAATATCCTTCTGCCAGAGTCTGAGCCTTAAACCTCACCAACAGGTTTTTTTTTTTTTCCCTAAGATTCATTTTCATTTGAAATGAAGACTGGCAGAGTAGACAGAGAAAGATCTTACATCTGCTGGTTCACTCCCCAAATGGTTCTAACAGCTAGAGCTGAGCCGATCCAAAGCTGGGAGCTGGGAGCTTTTTCTGGGTCTCCTATATCAGTGCAGGGGTCCAAGGACCCATGCCATCCTCTGCTACTGTCCAAGGCCATTAACAGGGAGCTGGATGGGAAGTGGAGCAGCTGGGACTCTAACCAGGACCAACGTACAATATGGAATGCCGATGCTTGAAGGTGAAGGAGTAGCCTGTGGGGCCATAGTGCCAGCCCCAACAGGGTTTAAGAGTTAGGATCAGATTATAATCATAATTCAATTTTGCTTCCAGAATGACTGGGTACTTTTCCTACCCTAAAATATTTTCACTGATTCTCTTATGCTTACTGAGTTTTTTTTCCCCCCACCCTCATCACACTGTTGTTATTTAGGCTTATTTTAGCTTTTCAAATTATTTTGTTTTTGTAAGCCCTTTCACAAATTATTCTCTTTTTTATACTTATTTGACTTCTAGTTCCTAAACTATAACAGCTTTTTTAAGTTAAAAAAAATTTGATAACTAAAAATGTCACCCCTTAGCCCTTCACTTTAATTTTTCTACACTTTATTTAATTGTGCTTTTTTTTACTCTTTTTGATTACACTTTAAAAAATTATTTTTATGATTATGCCAATCATAATTGCTTGTTTTGTGACATAGCCACAAACAGAATCTTTAGAACATTTCTGGTCATGTTTTTCAGAAATCATTTGATTTCTGTCACTAGTAGATTGCCTACCTATTCCAATATTAATTCTTCAAAAACCCTTGTTGCATATAACTTTGCAGATATTCTAGCTAACTTCAGTCACATTGAGACCTTTTTGTTGCCTATTTCAAATTCCCAAATTCAGGTTTACTTCCACTGTTATTTATTAGCTTCTCTAGTTGCCTTCAGTATACGCTTCCATGGCCACTGACATTTTTATAGTTGGACATTTACTAAATTGCGAATAGGTCTGTCTTGATTACTGAAGCAGCCACAGCATTTAGCACCGTCTCTGTGGGGAGCTGTGCTGTTGGAACTGATGGAGCAAGGGTGTAACTAGCACCGCTCCTCAGTTAGGAAGGCTACGAGGAGTTTCTGGCTGCGTGGCTAGGCCCGGCAGAATGTCTCTGGTCACCTCATTGCTGCCTCACCCCATTGTATGGATGCTCAATCGCCTCTCTGATATTTCATAGAATTCTCCTGAGGAGGGTGTTGCAGTTTTTCTACAAATGTGAGACTATTCCTGTAACTAGAGTAACACTTCAAACTGATCAATCATGTTATGGTAAAAGCGTCTCTAGCAACGTAAGGCAATGACACACAGCTAAAGTACACAATAGTACAATTGAGCCCACAGTGTCTTCAAACATCCTGTTCTGTGTCCAGCTTGGTCCTGGAGCTTGCCCTAATATAAGTAATGCTTGCCTTAAGAAATGGCTTGATGGTATCTTGGAACAGATGGCAGTCATGGAGGTACATACAGTTTGTTTACCATGCAGCCTCGAACTGTTACAACACATGAATGGACGCATTTTGGTTTCTTACCACGGAAAGCAGAAAGTATAGGGGGAATCTTTTAAGGGTAACAAAATATTGTGACCCCCCCCAAAATGGCTTAAAACTTCTACCATATATTGGCACTCATATTTAGGGAAAGAGAACAGTTTATAAAGATAAAAAGAAGTTTCTTGCAAAAGGCCCTCTGTAGAAAGGCTGGGTTGCCCTGATCCCTTTCACTGCCCTTTAATAAAAGAACAAAAAACAATTGAATCAGTACTAGGTGAAGATAATGGTAATTAATGCATGATTGATTATAAGATTTAATAAAGAATCTATGACATATGCCTTTATAAATCCCTTTCATTTATGAGCTTTCCTTTTTATTCTGCATTCTTGGTAATTTAAACAATGTTAGTTTATGTTTAGTGAAAATTGATTTTCGATATAAGTAAACCACTTGTCGCTGTGTAAGCGTATGTGCTGCCAGTTGTGGACTTCCTGGCTTCAGCCAGGTCACTGCAGGTTTGAATGAGCAAGAGCTTGTTGAAAATATTTTATCTGAAATAAAATGATAACAATGCCTTTTAGGATTGCTTTTGTAATCATTCTTTTATAATGAAGTGAAAGTGAAACAATTGGATGTTGCACAAAAGCTTGTGATGATCTGTGTATACATAAAAAAGACAACTTTTCTGAGTTGTCCATCATGAGCATCATGCCATAGTGGTCCACGTCTCATCTCTTTCCTTCTTATCTTCTCGCCGAGCCATGCATCCTTTGCAAGCTCTCGAGTCAGCCAGAGCTGGTCTCTGATAGTCTCAGTTCATAGTAGATAGTAGTTAGTGACAAAAAAAAAAAAAGTGGGACAGACATACCTGATTAGTTTGGATATTGCTGTTACATTTCAAAGTATGATTTTCAGTTGTTACGTAAGGAGCCTGAGATTTTTAACATTTGTCACGCATTTGAAAATTGGATAACCATGCTGAATGTCGGTGATTTCTGGTGAGAAAGTACTTTAGCTGTGTTCTGCTTGACACATGTACCAGAAATCATGACTTCACACCTCTAGATAAGTTGCTGTCGCAGAGCAAGTGATTTCAACCTGAGCACTGTTTCATTGTGACAAATAAATAATAAGGAAAATAAACAGCAAAGACAACCTTCTTAAACTGATGAAGAAACACTGAAATGCCCTCCAGATTAAACAGCTCTTCCAGTGAACTGCAAATTGGCAGAACTTAATTTTGTAATTTTTTATGCATGATTAAGAACTTTAACAGAATTAAGCCCTCTGCTATGTGCATGGAAAGTAGTGAATGATGGCCCCAGTGTTTGATCTCTTGATGCCCGGGTGGGAGCTGAGGATGGAGTTCCAGAAGCTGGGCTGACCTGGCTCTGTGTGTAGGGGCCATTTCAAAATTTCATTCTTTAACAGTATGCCTTTCAAACAAGAAGGAAAACAAAATCCTTAAAAGTAGATGAGCCCAGGAGCTGATTTCATGCCGGTATTTTATGATATGGTTAGAAGAGAACGGGTTTCAGCATATGTATCTCTCCATATCAATGACAGAAATAGACCATCTATGAGAATTTATTATTCAAAGAAAATATGTGGATTATACTTTATTTATTTATTTATTTATTTTTGCTGTTTTGAAGTCATTATGAAGTATCCCACCCTTGAAACCAAAAGATCAAATATGCATTGCCTACTGTACCAGACAGCAAAGTATTTGACCAAAAACAAACAAAAATCTTCAATTCTCCTCTTTCCAAGAACAAAACTATCTAAAAGTTCACTTAAGTCAGATTACTTGTTCAGTTGCAAGCATGTCTTTTTGCAAATAAGTATCTCACACTAGCAGCAAATGGTTTGTGCTTAAGTTACAGATAATTGATAACTTTCTCTAATGATGTTGATACGTTAAGAACAACATCATAGCTCTTGTAAACATTATACTCTTTTTAGTCATAGTTCTTAACTTTCGTAATACTGAACTCAGTAGACAGGAATAATTTAAAAGCGAAATTGTCTGTAATAGAATAAAAGCCATCCAAAGTCTTGTAACGAGTAATAACATGGCCATTAAACTTTAACATGCTTTCTTTTAAATTTATTTTTACTAGAATTAAATGTAAAAAATTTAGAGAAGATACTGTATGTATGTATATTGCAAGTTTTGCATATTTCTTTCTTGAAAATTTTGTTTCATATAGAAAAATTATGTATGTTAGGACCGGTGCAGTGGATTTGAATGCTTATCATATGACCGAGGTGCTGGCATTCCATATGGGTGCCGGTTTATGTCTTGGCTGCTCCCTTTCCAGTTTGAAGATGGCCCAAGCCCTTGGACTGCTGTATTCATGTAGGGGACCTGGAAGAAGCTCCTGGATTCCAGTCAGCTCAGTTCTGGCTGTTGTGACCCTCTAGGAAGTAAACTAGCATATTAAAAATCCTTCTCTCTTTCCATAAATCTTTCAAATGAAGACACATCTTTTTTAAAAGGATGCATATAAATGGGGCACTGTATGATATATGTATACATGATATATTTTGCAATGTCTAGTTAAGGAAAACATGCATTTACTGAAGCATTTAGTATTTCTGTTAACAAAACAATCAAAATACCTTTCTTCTAGTGTTTTTGGAAAAGCATACATTGCATTAACAATATCAGCAGTGTTCCTGCTCTTTGTTACAGTCCAGAATTTCTTAACATCTAAATATGAATTAGTGCATATAAATTACATTTCCACTTTGCTCCTTTCCTCTCTTTTCTTTCTGATAAACACTGTAAATCTCTTCATTTTTATGAATTTAACTTTTGTTTTTAAAGGGAGGAATATATTTGAAAGGCAGAGTCACAGAGACTCAGGGAAATAGGGGGAGAATGCTCCTCAACCGACTTCCCAAATGGTCCCAACTGCAAGACTGGTGCGGGCCAAAGCCAGGAGCTCAGGGAGATCTCCTATTCCAGTGTCAGGGGCCCTTAGACTGGAAAATCCAGAGCTTTTCTAGGTACTGCATCAGGGAGCTGGATCAGAAGTGAACAAACCAGAACGTGAACCAGCACCTGTATGGCGTGCTGGTGTCTCTGGCAGTGACTTAACTCTATACCAAAATGCTGGCTGCAAGCCCAACTTACTCATATGTATTGTGCCTGTGAATGAGATCATTTGTCATATCTGTGTGTCTGTGCTTGGCCTTTTTCACTTACCACAGTGACTTCAAATGCACCCATTAGTGTATATGACACTGCTTTATCTTTTAAAATTGTGGATAGTGTTCCAGTGTGTGTGCGTGCTGGTGGAGGGGAGTAACAACAATCTCTACTTCATAAATTCTTCGTTGTGTGGACAATTAGCCTCATGATTGTAAAGTGAATTGAAAGTTATCACAAAGCTAGGAGGCAAAAAATGTGGAAGAAGTATCATTTTCTTAGAATTGTATACATAAAATCTATTTTTTTTTAATCTACTTATTTTTGTTGGAAAGTGAGATTTATAGAGAGAGAGGAAGATCTTCCATCCATGGGTTCACTTCCCAAGTGGCTACAGCGGCTAGAGCTGAGCTAATCTGAAGCCAGGAGCTCCTAAGTCTCCCACATGAGCGCAGGTCCCAAGGTTTTGGACCATCTTCTACTGCTTTTCCAGGCCATAAACAAGGAACTGGATGGGAAGTAGAGCAGCTGGGACACAAACTGGCACCTATCTGGGATCCCATCGCTTGCAAGGCGAGCACTTTATCCACTAGGCTACCACATAGGACCAGAAATGTATGATTTTATGTTTATTATATATGATTTCTCTATCTACTCATCAATTGATTAAAAATCAGGTTATTTTGATTGCCTGGTTAGATACTATTATGCCAAAATAACATGAAAAGTACAGATGTTTTCTCACAGGGTAATTTCATTTCCCTTACATAAAAACCCATGAATGAATAACATGGGTGTTCTAGTCTTAGCTTTTCAAGGAATCTTAATGCTGTTTTCCTCGAGGGCTAGTCATAGCTTATACCACCACTAAAGCTGTGCAAGTCCTCTCTTGTCTCTGAGTCCTACTGCCACCTGTGTGCTTTCATCTTTTTGTTGGTAGTCGCAACAAGCTGATTGAAGCAGGTGACCATCCACTGGGCTTGGAGACTTGATTTACTGATGATTGGTGAGGCTGGGCATCTTGGCCTGTGCTTGTTGGCCTCTTTGTATCTTCCTTTCTAATCTATCATGTTATTTCCTTATTTTAAAGGCAAAAAACTAAGACAGACAGATGTCCTGTTTGCTGATTGAGTTCCCAAAAGTTTGCAATAGCCAGGATTGAAGTACACTGAAGGCAGAAGCTGGAAACACTCTTAGTCTCCCATGTGAGTGGCAGGGACTGAAAAACTTGAGCTGTGACCTGCCATCAGTAGGAAACTGGAATCAGGAGCAAACTAGGTCTCAACACTAGGCACTTGGCGACATGGACATAGTTCTTAATTGCTGTGCAAAATATCTACCTTCCCTTATTTCCAAACTGAGGTTGGTTTGGTTTATTCTTGCTAAGTTGTTTGATTTCCTTGTATAGTCCTCGTATTAACCTATTGTCTGAAATTGTAAATCTTACTTTCATTCTGTTTTCCACAGCAGTCTCATCCTTTTCCAATTCACCCAAGGTGTAAAAATGACAAATTGTCCATGTCTTTGTCTTCTTTCAAAAGGATGTCTTTTTTTCACATCCTTTGGTGTTATGAGGGGCTTGGCTCACAGAACACAGGTTCCTATGCTCAGATTCCCATTTGATAAGGTCCTGTGGAGTTTTCCACCTGAAATACCATTTGTAACCTTTATCATGTAGTGTGAAACTAAGTGAGACTTTTTGTTTGTTTGTGTCTTTCTAGAAAGGTAACTATACTACTTTAGGGGGTTTGTGGAATCCCTATATTGTAGCCCAGATGTATATGGGACATGATGCTTTGGGGCGACACCCTATAGATCTGAACCCTTAAATCTGGGATATCTCAATGTAAATCATGGTGTTAGTGGAAGAATTAGTTGATTTATAGCTTCCTTGTTGCTATTGGAGAATCAGAGAATTGGCTAGGAAAAAGTGCATTTCATTATATGAGATGAAATACCAGGTTTACTTATTTTGCCTTTACCCTAAGCAAATGCTTGAGATATCTTTGCACATTGCTAAAAAAGCATATTCTTTTCCTACTATTTGAAACACTGGTGATATGTTTCAAGCATATCATCTTCTAGGTAATATGAAACAAAGTCACCGATCCGTGAGCATATGAGGACTACCTGTAAAAATGGGATAAAAAGCTAAACTTTCCTTCAGATACTTATTTGTAATGTTATTATGATGGATAATCAATTGTAAAATATATATAGTCTTATTTATTCTTGCAAACTATTGTCCTTTAAACAAAGTTATCCTCATGTATAACAGAGTGAGCAGACAAACATGCCAGAGACTATTTTACAAAGGCTAATTGAAAAAGGGTTGAGAGTTACAGTGTGTCCATATCAAACCAGCATGCGGAGCATCCCAGGAGGACGTGATGAGCTCTTAGAAGGGAACAAAATGAACTTGTCTTTAGGTGCATTCTGTTTTCCTGACAGGTAATAACTATCACATTCAGGGCAAGTGAGCCTTGTCAACCAGCTTCTTTAGGGAAGTTTCTTAGAGTGGTCATCATCAAAGGTTAAAAACTGCCTGATGTCTAAATGTTTATTATGGCAACATCTTAAAGTCAGGATATGGATACAGATGCATGATGCTGGGTCACACACAGGTGAGGGTAACCTGGAGAGTTCCTCTGTAGATGATCTTAGCTTAGCCATTTCGTATGCCTTGGGTTTAGTCCATAGCAGTTGCCAGATGTCTGCTGACAAGGAAGTCTAAACTTTACTTTTGCATAATTGCACCCATGCTGGTGCAATCTTGAATCTAGGGCCAGCAGGGTATTTAGGATCTTGCCTTCATAGGCAACCAGTATGCCTCAGACCAGGTTGCATTGTATTCCTGACACAAGGTATAGTTCCTGTGAGATGCTGGAATATTGTGGCTGTTGTTGAAGTTATCTACATGAAATAATTCTTGTTATATAGAATGAAAATGACTGCAAAGATCTCAATTCCAGACCTGAACAATGTAGGAGTGATAATGATATGATAACTTTTGATGTAAAGGTACTTGCTGATTCTCTTCTCTAAAGTTTATTTTTTCCATGTATGCATCCATAAAATATTGGAAGGGAATCATGAAATTATTTTGGGGTTTTTAGAAGTTTAATACTAAAGTGCTTTCTATACTTAGAATTAGTTGGTAATAATATAGAGAAAGTTAGAAGCTAGTTTATAATGAAAATATAATAGAACGTATAAAAGTATGCTAATTAAACATTACAAATTCCATAGAGCCCTCTTTTGATCATCTGTAATACAACTAAGTGTAATATCATTTACATTTGATTTCATAAGGCAAAGGATAAAATGTAAAAATTGCTATTTAATGTCTCTATTGATTGAAGCCTTGGCACTCCCGAAATCCCAAAGCAGGAGAAAAAGCAAAGGGCCATGTTGGTTTTTAAAACAGAAATAAATATTAATGGTTAAAGTAACAAGTTCAATGTTAAAACAAAAAGATGGACAGAATGGGAATATTCAAATACACCACAGCAATTTAATTTTTCAGTCAAATTATCTGTAGAGAAGCAATACAAATTATCCTATGCAAGTGTATTTAAGAATTATCTTTGGACAAAATCTGATAATGATACATTTATATCACCGTTTTCTCGTAGTACATGTTTTTGAAACTCTTTATTGTTCGTTTCATCTCAGGTGTAAGAAAATAGTCTCATTAAAAAGCCTACATAGGGCCCAGCGCAGTAGCTTAGTGGCTAAAGTCCTCAGCTCGCAGCACCAGGATCCCATATAGGCACCAATTCTAATCCCAGCAGACCCGCTTCTCATCCCGCTCCCTGCTTGTGGCCTGGGAAAGCAGTAGAGGATGGACCAAAGCCTTGGGACCCTGCACCTGCGTGGGGGGATGTGGATGAGGCTCCTGGCTCCTGGCTTTGGATAAGCACAGCTCTGACTGTTGTGGCCGCTTGGGGAGTGAATCACCTTCCTCTTTGTCTCTCTTCCTCTCTGTATCTCTCACTTTCCAATAAAAATAAAATACATGAATAAACTTTTTTTTAAAAAGCCTAGTAACAGTCCATTTTCAGATATACATTTCGTAGAAATTATAACAACAATGAAGAAGCTGCCATCTTTCTATTTTTAAAAAAATATTTCTTGTTTAAGAAGCAGAAATGTGGAAGAGCATTCTCATTTGCTCGTTCATTCCCCAGGTTACTGTAATGCCTGGATCTGGGGCTGCCAGGCCAAAGCTTGAAAACAGGAACAGAAACCCAGCGAGCGGAGCCATCGCTCCCTGCCCCCCGGTCTTCAGGAACTGGGAGACAGCATCCGGCATCCCAGCCAGTAAATGAGCCTGGTGCCCCGGTGGGAGCCCTGGCTGTCCTCCTTAGGACAAACCTTTGCTCCCAACTGCATCAGCTCTGACAGAAAGACAACAAATTTCTAGAAACACTGATGTCTTTCTGTCAAGTCTTCCCTAGTGTGTCTAGTGTGTCCCTAAGGTGTATGATTTTGTTTCTCATTTCTGAGAAACAAAAGAAAAAACAATGCTAATATTTACTGATCATTCTTATTGGCAATTCATAAAGGTAACAGACACGCATAATTTTCTACAGAATAAGCATTGCTTGCGTTCCAGGAATTTACAAACTGTAGATAGAAATGTTTATCCAAAGAAACCCCAGCCATCTCCTTGTGCCAGTAAGTTTCATTGGGTACCATTTCCTTCCTTCGACTTCTTTTCTGGATGCCCATTCATTTCAGCTTTATTTGTTACTTTGTTTTCTTCAGATTTAAGACTTCTACCCTGGAAAATCATTCATCAGTCTCACTTGTACTATTGGCAAACGTGAAGTTCTTATGCAATGGTTATCGCCACATCTGGCAGATTCTCACCAGTGTCTGTTTTGCCCTCTGATTGTGTTGCCTGCATTTTTATTTGTCTCTTCTGGATGGGATAGGCTCCTATCTTCTGGACCTGTGTGTGTGTGTGCATGGCCACATGTGGATCACCATTGTTGCCCTTTTTCATTTGCAAATCTCGGACTGTAGTTGTAATACTGGAAGGATAAACAGTGATAATGGCCCAGACAAGACAAAATTTTCCATAAGTTTGTTTGCTGTTTGCTTCATATTTTTGGCTCTCTTGTTTTCCTGAAATATATAAAGGTTGGAATACAAGTTCTCATTTCACTATTCGTATTGCTTGTCCATAAATGACAGTGTATCTAGTCTCCACAAATACACTTTAACTTCATAAATTCCATCTTCTTTTAGTCCATGGTATGTATTTAAGGAAGATGTCTCATTAGCTGCTTTACTTAAAATGTGATTTAAATAGCAAAGTATGCCTCCCTACAAAATGGTATATTTTTTGCTTTTATCTTTGGGAGATTTAGGATTATACAGTAAATTTTATCTTCTTCATGAAAGTTTCTTTTGTATTTTATGTATCACAATAACCCCGCATTATTTCCAGAGAAAGCCATCAATCTCATTACAGAAGCTTTCAGAAACCAAAACGCAACCAAAAAAGCTGATTTATTGGTTGCCCTTTCCTATACCATTTGTAATTCTTACAGGAATTTTCTATAAAATGCCTGCCTCATTTTTGTACCGTTTTTCAGAATTATATTCCCTCATTGGATTTATCCTATTTTGCATTTTTATCCATTTTTTTTTTATGGAGAGAGGTTGTTGAAATGTAGCGTTCAAGAAAGGTTTCCAATTTAAATTCTTCACCCAAGTACTAAATATCACTGAGTTTGATATTTTTATGAATTTCTCTGCTGGAATTTGAGCAAAAGTTCTACATTTAAGTGATTAGCATCTCTTTATGTAGGGAAAGGATGGCTCATTCGTCCACGTGAGACTGATTATAACAGTCAGACCTTTTCCCCATCCTTAGCACTCTGCTCTGGCAGTCCGCTCTTCTGAAATGGCAAAGTGTCTTTGAGGAATGAGTGTTGCTTTCTAAAAATGTGTCCTACAAATCCAGTAGAGGTATCAGTGGAAAAAGTAAATTTCATCTGATTAATTTGGTTTAAAGAGGGGAGTTACACAGCAGTATAATTACACTATGCCGCATCTTGTAATAGAGTATGAACATGGTGTATTTGAGTACCAGAGAGTTGAAGATATCTGGGATTTCAACGCAGTGTGTCTTTTCAAATTTAAAGCAGACTTTTAACAGCTGTTTTCAATCTTATTTAAATTTTAAAAAATCTTACAGTTTATTGTTAGTGAAGAATAAATCTATTAAAGAGAATAGGAGAAAATGGGTGAGGTCTGTGAAATTTTAGTGCAAAGTTAGAAAATCTCTGCCAATCCCTGGGTGCTTTAGAGTGCATGTTGTGTGATGAAAGAATCCCAAGGTAAAAGAAAGCATTGGGGCAGAAAAACTTGCTTAGAAATGAGCTGGCAGATGTCTCTGTGATAGCTTTCCCTCAGCTACCACTGGCAGGTGGTCGATCCCAAGAGTATGACCATAGATGTAAAGCTAAGACAGACCCGCCCCCCCCCCCAAACTCACAGTGATGGCTTTCCTCTCATTGGGAAGTAAATCTTTCCTTGAAGGGACTTTTGAGGAGCATTCTATAATTGCCACTGTAGACAAATGATAGGAGAGGTGAAAGTTTCCTTTTTTTTATTTTTAAAGCTATATATACATATTTATTTATTTATTTACAAAGTCAGATCTACAGAGAGGAAGAGAGACAGAGAGGAAGATCTTCCCTCCTGTGATTCACTCCCCAAGTGACCACAGTGGCTTTGCTGTGCCCACCGATCCAAAGCTAGGAATCAGGAACCTCCTGCAGGTCTCCCACATGGGTGCAGGGTCCCAAGGCTTTGGACCATTCTCAACTGCTTTCACAGAGCATAAGTAGGGAGCTGGATGAGAAGCGGGGCTGCTGCGAATAGAACTGGTGCCCATATATATATTATTAGTTAAATTTTTATTTTGAATTTTTGAATTCTTCAAACTCCCATCCCCCCCAACTGATTTTCCCCATGTTGCTACAATAGTATAGTCCTTCATAAGGATTCATGATTCCATCAGTCTGTTATTTAGATGTGCCCCACTATTACTAGTACCGACAATGTCAGACAGTCCAGCATCCCATTGTCTATTCATTTCCAACAGTTTCACTGGGAGTCCATCTTTGATTTGGAAGCAGGGATGCATACTGCATTGTATCTCCACATCTGGATATGGTAGTCTCTTAATTACTCCATCATTATACATTCCCTTAAATGAGAAGCCATGAAATAAGGTCAGCAACCACTATGAATTAGAACAACAACAATAACCATCATGCAAATTGTAATTTCAACAACCCATTCCATACTGTTTTTTTTTTGGCTGCATTCCATGTGTTTTGATGTTTTTGATTTCATTTTCATTTTTTTCATGTTTTATGAGAGCCAATGACTCAACTTCTGACATCTAATATTTTGAAAAGCACCTTTTTGAAAAAGTTTCAATTGTACTTCTTTTGAGAATTTTCTGAATCACAGAATGTGACTAAAATGATCAAAATTGTGAGTTGAGATAATACTGTAATTCACGGGGGGTGTAAATCAAACACAAGTATATGGCAAGCTACTTTAATTTTAAATTTTGCCCTTGATTAGAATGATAAAACTTGGATTGCTAAATTTTAAATTCCTCGGAATTCAAAGTACAAATTGTGTGCCCATGTGTCCCATTTCAGCAGCAACATTCTGTAGATTGTCTGCTTAGTTCCCTTTATTGGACTTTGCAGATCAACTTTCAAATTTGGAGCTTGTCTCACCAAATTTATTCTGCCTCGTCTGAATTGTCTACGTCCAATAGGAACTGAAAGCTACTTTTCAGAATTATTCTCCAATGTCCAAATGGATAAAAATGATAGAGTAATTTATAATTTCTTCCAATCCCTTTGTACCCATTTCTTTCTTAAAATTTGTCCATGAGACATCTAGGGTTGGTAACTTGTGAACTTCATAGAGCAGTCTGCTTTCCTGAAAGCTTCCTGTTTCTTTGTACATGAAACGCTGTATAGATGTGTCTCTCAAAATCTATGCAGACACGAAAAGCCTTAAATTGAAGAAACATCACCATTACTTTTCCTTCCTAATTACTCTTTAAATTTTTTCACCTGAGCTTTCAAGAGGAGTCTGAAATCTGCCTTGTATTGACAGACATTGCAGCTGATTGTTATATGTGTATTCACGTTTGCTCAAATTTATCATACTACTTTATGATAATTGAACATTTACCCACCCAATTAGGGACTTTCCCCTCCTCCTCTGCATTTCTGTCTTCTTCTGTATCTTATTTTCTTAATTTTTCTTATTCCTTCTAGACAGCCTTATTAATACCTTTTAGAAGCCAAGTGGCATGTAGTTTGACATTCAATCTCATCTCTGAATCTTTCCTTTGAATGTTGCCAAGACTTTCCCAAGTGCTTTGGGTCCCAGTATGGTTGCTAGGATACATGTTATTAATCTTCTAATGAAAAGTACAGAGGTCAGTGTATGAAGAAGAGAGATGTACTCAGCAGACTCAGCAGTAGATTTGGTCTTGGATTTGGAGATATTCATGTAGTTGCAAAATATTTCAACTTTTTAAGTTTATCTTTTTATGTAATAAGATATCTCAACTTAAAATGACAATGTTGCCTATTTTTATAAGTTGCAGGATACCATTTTTGAATAATAGATTTTATAAAATAGCAGTTGATATCATATGATAGGTTGATTCAGAAAAATTGACATGACTTTAATAAACCATGTGATGAAAAGCCAAATGGCCAAATTAATACATTTTAAATACAAAAAAAATAGATTATAAAAAATCAGACCACAGAACTGGCCTCGGTTTGGTCCAGACCCCAGGCTGTTGCAGACTTTTGGGGAGTAACCTGCTGAGGACTACATAGCTTGTATTTTTAGTAATTGCTTTTAGTGCTTTGCATTGTTTATTCACACACTTTTTGGAGTTGAATACTAGTTGGGATAAGAGGGATGGAGAAGCATACATCTTTTGTAGTCTGTGGTCAGTTAAAGAAATAAGAAATGTGAGTGAGCATATTACTGTGTTCCCACTTGCGAAATCTTTTATAATGTGACCATACAAAGAATCTTTTGCATTTTAAAGACTTAGGTAAGTATGTGATTATGTGAAAGCACATATGTGTGGTCAGAGACTTTCTTCTCTGTGCCTGTACTTGAAGCTAATAAGATAGTTGAAATTACTGCTAAAAAATCTCTACAGAATGACAAATATTACCCAGCCAATATAAAATTGCATTATTTTCTGCAACCACTGACCCTGCCCTTACATTAAAATTACACCTCACTGCCCAACATCATGTGATTTTCATGCATATCATGGAGATGAAGCATTCCCAGCTCCCTGCCTTTGGTTTGGTTATAGGACATATTGTGATCAGTGGAAGCTGCTATGCTGTCATCTTTATGCGTAGGCTCTTCCCATTGTTGACCACTGGCACAAAAACAACACATTCATTAGACAGAAGCTTTTCAGTGAAAAATGCATGCAACTTGATCAAGTAGAGCCAAATAGAGCCATAGTTCATGAAAAAGAAATATTTGTTGTTGTCAACCACGGGTTAGTGGTATTTCTCTCCGCAGAAAGGAAGTCTGAAGTGGCTAGTGCATGCTGTTGTGCTGCTTATGTTTAATAATTAGGGTGCAATGATAAGCACGTAGAGTTATAATGCTGAAATCCAGGGTGCAGTACAGAGAAAACCCACATACTTTTTTTCAGCCTTAAGTTGTAGAGACTTACCATGTGAGGGGGAGAAGGTAAAATAAAAAGCAAACTCTAAAGGAACTCAGCACGGTGTTTCATCCTGCTGGGTTGTTCAGACTTCTTCACTAGCAGGAGCAGATGAGAGAAATGGAGAAAAGAACAGAATATTTCTGTCTGCCTTGATACTGGCACAGCAGCGTTTTCAGCTTGAAGGAACCCTGTGGACTAAGATAATACATAATGCTTTAAAGATGACCAAGAGGATTCAATTATATTATGGAAACTGAAGTCAAAATATGTACATTTTTTATGAAGCAAATAACCTTTGTTGAAGTAAAACACATCCTACCTATTATATGAAAGCCTATTTTTAAAATTTTGTTTTCTTGAACAAATGTTGTGCCATGTCTTTGAAAACAGGAAACTCTGTAGAACGTTTGTGATGGATGATATTTATAGATATTCATACTTCCTAAATAATTTTCACGTGTATGATTGCATTTCTCACAATATCCTTGAAAATATATATGCTCCAATGACAGTAATTATGGTTTTAAATGTGAAGAAAGGAGAGTTAGGGATGGAAGAGGATACAACCTGTATTGTGAAGCGGAAAGTTTCTGAGTGACGTCTATAAACTCCCTACATTTTGAGTCTTATTCGCTGTTTCCTATGTATTGGCTTTTATTCCACTTCTTTAAAGGTCCCACATAAATCTCATCTACTCTCCAAACACCTATATTCAAAAGAAATCGTGCACATTTCTGAGAAGTAGAATATTGATGCACTATGGTTTTTCCCTGGGTTCTCAAAGAGATTCTCTAATATTTTCTCAGACAATCAACTGCACTCCAATCATTTGCCCCAGCACAGATCCTTTCGGTTCTACCTTGTAAATCAACTATTATAAAGTAGACAAATTAATAATTGTAAGATATTTTAGGTGCCAGTGCCGTGACAGAGCCGGTAACGCTGTTGCAATGACAGTATGTCTCCCATGGTTTAGATTCATGCTCAAGCTCCCTGTAAATAGCCTAGGAAAAGCTCTAAGAGATGACCCACGTGTTGGTGCACCTACTATTTATGTGTAAGGCTTGAATATGAAGTTGCTGTCTCCTAACTTCAGTCTGCCCTTGTCCTGGCCAATGCGGCAACCTGGATTATAAATAGCACATGGGAAGTTTTTCTTTCTGTGTGTCTCCGTGTCTCTGTCTCAGACTTTCAAATAAATAAATTCTTAAAAAATATTTTAATGATTTCAATGTAGCATCTTTCTTGGATGATAAGAGTGAAGTTCAAATTGGTAATATTGTATTGCAACCCATGGGTGAAAATGATGGTGAACTTATCTCATACAGTCTGCATACATTGTAGCCACAACAGTTGACAAAGGGAGTCTTGTTTAGCTGTACTAATCTACTTTGGATACTTTATCTGTAATAGGCACCCTGAATACTTACCCTCCGCTTTTTATACTACTGGATTGCATCACTTGATTATACTGCTTAGGAATGTAAAAGCAATATTAAGAATGTAGAATTGCTTTTAACCTTGGCTACAATTAAAATCGCCAGAAGGATTTTCACATGGCAATGTCATAGATGTTCTGTGTTAATGTTGGCTGAGAGACTGGGGCATCAAGTGAAAGTCAAACATGCTTGACCTTTAATATATAGCCAGATTTTGCGATCTGAGCCTCTAAACATTGCGCTTTCCCAGAAAATAGTAAGTTTTAAGCTCAGAAGTTGTAACAGGAAATCCACTGGGTGGTAACACCACAGTGCTGATTCTCATTCAAGAACCGCCTACATTAGTATAAGTAAAGGTAGTGGTGGTGGGGACAGTGTGCAGCTGTGGCATTGCATCACTCATCACTGTACCAAGATGAGAAACATTCTGGGCTCCTGTTACATTTTACTGTCACTCAAAAGTTAGTCATAAATAAATTTTAGCTCACATTGACTCTTCTGTATTAGTTTTTTCTGCATATTTATTATATGTTATATATCTGGATTGTTCTCCTCCAACCCATACAGTTTCCACTTTAACAAGGATTACGTATTGGCAAGTCATAAGGCAATTACTGCAGCCAAGCGTGACCCTATATGGGAGGACACAGAAGTACAGCAGGTGCTGTGGTCAGGCAGCATGTCCGGCATCCCTGTTGCTCAGAGGGTATTGTAAGGAAAAGGAAGTTCATGGGAAAGGAGAGTGGGTCTGAGAATTAGGGAGGCTGACTTCACTTCAATGATTCTCCTAAACGGAACAATGATTTAAAAAACAGCTGTAGAAAGGAGAAATTGTTTTGTCAGTGAACCCTGTTTCCTGGTTTCTCACCACAGTGCAACTAATTCTGTAATTCTTCAAGTTAACCTTTGAAACTGGCAATTTTCTTTTGTGCAGAAATTATTTGAACAGATAATTACAAATATTTGATTCTATTCTAGTTAAAAAAATATACTACCTATTGAGAATTAACAGGCAAAGGAGAAAATGCTTCCTTTTAAGTAATTGGTGCAAAAGAAAAGCAATATTGAGAGCACATAGACTGAAGAAGTGTATAGTTATGAAGTAGAACAATGAAAGCATAAAAAGAAACCAAGTCATGTGGCATCAGATTCAGAAAGACTCAACCTAAGAATAATCTTAAATAATAGAAACTGTTGCTCAGTAAGAGACAATGAAGAAACTAAGTAACCCCTTGACCACCGCAGGAAGAAAGCAAGAAGGCAACTGATTAAAAAAGATTAAGAAAATTTTTCATGTATAAATAAAAGGGAAGATGAGGGGGGAAAGTGAACATGGAGACAAAATTTGATAACACAGTGTATGTCATTAATTAGATTAAAACAGTAGCAATGAACATTCTGAGTGCAAATTTTGCTTTTTACACTGACAAAAGACAAGTTAACATATCCTAATGATTAACATATTTCTTTGTCCTTAAAGAAGGCGCTTCATGTCTGAACAATATTGAGAGCTATTTAAGTTCTATCAGGTATTGGTCTTCACCTTTCTATTCTAATATGTTTTTCCTTGGACATATTTTTTTTTTTCCCAGAAAATTGAATATGATTACCTGAATACATAATTTCTATATAAACAAAAGAATAAATATCACAACAAGATCAAAGAAAAAGATTGTATTGGCACTGAATGACAAAATATTCTTAATCGTAAATGGCTAAGAGACTAGCATTATGAAGAAATTGGAAAAGGAAACAGAGGGAAGGAAATCAATTAACACCTTAATAAGGCTACCTGACAACAGTCTTACTTAATATTTACAGGAAACAGAAGCAAATGTGCTATAATACACTCTCAATTATTAGAAATACTGATCTCAAATGTCTCTTTTAGGAAGTGATAAATTATCTTTCAAACCCTGTGAATACCTTCTCCAATTAGTTGCAATTAGTTAAAAGGTAGATTTTTTGTGTATCTTTAGCCTTGTTAGTTATAACTCCTCTGAAGTAAGAATGCTTGCTACAATTGAGCTTACCCCAAACGTTAATTGTATCTATTTGCTCATGAATTAAACACCCTAATGTGATACATAAAATAATAGTGGTTGGTTGATACGTTGAGTAATAAAATTAGAAAACAAATACATTGTAAACACTAGAAATATTGAATTCTAGAAAAATCTGTCATCTTTAAATGTACCCAATGTTAAATGATCCACTTCATACCCACAGGAGCACTTGTATGAAGTTTATGTGATTACATCATTCAGACATATATGGTTTAATTATTTACAGAAGAGTAGGAAGGAAAAACATTTCCATGAATAGTAGACCCTGTGAATTAAAACAGAATAAGTGCATTTAGGCTTATCTTTCTGATATCTTAACTTTAACGAAAAATGTAAAATTTCTAAATCAGGCATACAGATACAAACCATGGGGTTTAATATAGAGAAAAGATATGTTGTGATCAGTTTATGCAGAGTATGTATGTTAAAAGTGGTACTGATGCCTATTAGCCTATTATTAAGAGATAGAACAGAGAGGGGGAAGAGATTGGATAGGAATTTACAGCCAAATCAAATTTCTTAGAAATACATCTGAAGAGGGTGGTCAAATGCTGGCATGCAGCTGGAGGTAACAAACGGCAGTGGTCCAGTGTTTCAGAAAATTGGGCCTTTTATAGCTTTGTGTCTTGAGGTGTTTGGCGTGGGGGAGGTTGGGAGGGATGGGTAAGTGAGCATTTCAAAACTCAGTGGGTCGGGCCGTAACATCAGCCAGTTCACATTCGGGCTAAGACTGGGGACTAGCTGGGTTGGTCTAGGATGTAGTACCCACCAGCATGAGCTGGAACTGGGACAAACCAGGCCAAGACTTTACAACCTGCCAGCAAATGCCAACATGAGGTCGTCCATGCCACACTAGATTATAGTACCTGCACATATGAGACCTGGGTGGGTGAGTATGAAAAACCAGTGGGTGGGCTGTAGGGGAGTCTCACCTGCTGAGCCACTGCTCCCACTGGCAGCATGAGAACTGAGACAGGGTGGATCAAGCTGGGAAGGGCTACTACACTAGTTGCCAGGCATGTGAACTGGGTTATGGGGAGAGCTAGATTTGTTGGTAGACCAACTATACCATCTGGTGTTTGCATGAGCCAGAGTAAGCTCAGGCTGGTTGAACTTTGCTGCAGCATCAGCTGGAGAGGGCTGGGACTGGGGGACAAATCTTGTCAAGCTAGACTGCAAAACCACCTAGAGAGTGGAAGATCTGTGAGTAGAAGTGGGTCCAGTAGGGAAAATATGGGCAACTCTCTGTTGGGTTGCAACTTCCAATGGTTAGCATGAGAACCAGGGCTGCAGGCAGTCCTGGCTAGACAGGTGGTGGCACCTGCTGCCATGAGTCTGGGCTGGATAGTGAGGTCAGTTGTGTTAAGTGAAGATCCAACAACCATTGACATGTATAAGAGCTGACTGAGATGTGGAACAGATTAGACCTGTCTGCTGCACATACTGGCCAGCACAGGATCCAGGACTGGGGGCGGGCCAGATGGGAGTTATTAGCCAGTCGCTCCAATGAGGCTTCAATTCCCACAAGTGTATAATGGGATGGGTTGGTCTGAACTGCAGCATCCATTGGTTTGTATAAGAGATGCAGCTGGAGACAGAACTGACCTAGCAATTGCAGCTACCAGTGTGTGTGTGTAGGCTGATGTGGGTCACAAACACCTGAACTCCATACTGGCAAGCACACACAAAAGAGTCAAGTTGGGGATCACCTCAGACAAGGTTTCTTTGGAGACCTCTAACTGAACCGCTGGACTCAGAACTCCAGCCATGGGAGAATTGCAGGATTAGTGGACTGACCATAGAGTGCATATGTCAGAATTGGGCCTCTTTAGTAGAAAAGACAAAGCAGTGGACCTTATATCCAGGTGCACATGGAGGGTAAGGCAGACCATTGGAGCCTGCAGAAGACATCTGGTACCATAGCAGAGGAAGGAGGCAGAATAAATTGGACAACTATCCCAGCCAAGTGTCAGAGCAAATACCTGGGTGAATGGATGCTCTACAGTCAACTATCAGCCAATGAACCTTGGAAGGATTTCCTCATCCTTGGATCGGCAAGATTGTTAGCATTTCAGAACTATTGAAACCACTTGAGTACACCTCTCAGAGCATGTTCTACGTCGGGAACCCTGGGATGACATTGGGTGGCCATTCCCCATCCCTACATACTTAGGCAGTTGGAAGGCTGGGTGTGACTTCTCCCCTTATCTACCCCCTTTGCCTGCTACAGGAAGGAGGAAAAGAAAATTTGGGAACAATGGTCTCACCCACTTTCCCCTAATCCTTGACCCTTTCTACCCCAATCAATTAAACACAAATCATCAAAAATAAAATTACAAAAATAATACAATACAGTACAATCACAAAAAGAAAAAATAATGTTCATTATTCACTGGACATGCCAAGTATTGCGGGGATAGTACAAAAAGTACACTTGATAACTATGGGCAGTACAGTTATGCATTATCACTGGAACACTTTTGGGCAATATGAACAGACTATAACAGGTGCATGGAATATAGAAATAAAATGGATTTATTTGGTAGCAAAACTACTTTGTAACCTGTGGATAGTGGATGTCCATCTAAAAGCTAGTGGAGCAACTATTTGCTGCTATACTGGAAGAAGGTCAGGTTCCAACTGCCTGCATGCTGGAGGCCCTACTCCTGTTTTCTCTCTATACCTTACACCCATCTGTCCTCCCTAAAATAAAGCCTTTTCTTTAACCATTAGGCCTTCTCTCTTTGAACCTTAGAATTCTAAAACCAAGCACATAAGCCTAAAACCCTCCCTGTAGCTTCCATATTGCTATAATAAGCATATTTTGCTTTTTTAAAAAAGATGGTACTTTACAAAATATCATAAAATGTTAATTCATCTCATTTTTACCCACAAGAAAAAAAAAGTGAAAGACTAAGTAATGAGTACTTTGAAGACTTTAAGATTGGAAATATTGATTCAAATTATATAACCATATTATAAGCTATTACTTGCTTTAACTCTTATAGTTTTCAGTTGAATCATTTGGTTGCTTCTGATTTATTGTATATTTTCTATTACATTTTTGTGTATATTTTAAAAAGATTTATATAGAGATTTCAGATTATTTCTTACATTGTAAATGTATAAGAAGTATTGTGAAAAACTGAAGGCTGCATGAAAATTATAGTATGTATTGATCATACATGTAATCTGCATCCCTTGAAACATTAAGAGAAAGAGAAAAATTGTGTCTATTTTCCAATAGAAAACCTAAAGGGTTGAATGGGGCATTTTGGTGGCAAAGCAAAGATAGGTAGATGCAGGGGCTACCCTCCTAGAATTAATAGGGGCAAAGAATGTGTGTTTGTATGAACAGATTTCAGCCACACTCACACACAGGGTCGTCTTGGCTCCTATCCAAATAGATCACCCTTGGAGGTAAAAGAAAGTGAGCAGAGATCAAGTGAAGTGAAACATCCGATTGGAAGGACAGTGTGCAGAGGCGTTTGGTATGGCACTCGGTGCACTGCTCTCTCAGAGCTTGGGCACACCCAGTTCTGCTCCTGAGCTCGGTTTCCTGGTAGCATACACCTGGGAGATGGATTTGGGCTCATGTATTGTATCTTCTTGCCCACCTGTGGGAACCTGGATTGACTTCCTTGTTGCTGGGCATTTAGGAATGAATCAACTGATGAGGTCCCATTGCCCGTCTGCCTCATTCTCTCAGTCTCTTCCCCTTTCATCTATTTATGTATGTGTTTTTCTGCTTTCACATAAGTAAAATTAAGAAAAAAATACAAAAATAAAATGATTTTAGGCTCACATGCTTAGCTGGTACTTCCTCAGGATAAACATTGCTGGTGGGCAGGGAATAGAGTTGTGACATAAAATGCAGAAACTCCAGCTAAATTTATGTTTCATATAAACAGTGTACTTTTTATGTATCACTGTGAGTATTGCATAGGATATGAGTATGTTAAAATATTTAATGTTTACCTGAGACTCAAGATTATTTTTGCTGTATCCTGCAGTGCTTCTTTGAGATACCCGATGCATTGCTTGTTGTCAGAAGTGTAATCCTTACATTTCATTGCATTTTTCTGGTACATCTTCTCATCTTCTTTGTTTTGATATTTTGTATTCTAAATCACAGCTTTTTAGATGTGACGAAGAATTAACTTTTGGTCCCTTTTCATGAATCAGTCTTCAATGAGTTCAATCCATTTGGACTTGCTCATATGGCTTGTGTTTTTGGTTTCAATTCAGACATTTCATGTGATTATTGTATGATGTGACAAAATTATTTCATGCTGTTTGTCAGCTTGCTGTTTTTTTCTCTTTTTAGTGAAGCTCACATTTTTATCCTGTAAGGCCATATGCTGCTTATACCGTGGCGCTCTCCCTGAGGGGATGCTGTGCGCTTTCTGCTGCTCTGAGTAACGTCAGGAGCCATTCGGTGTGTGCATCAGGTCTGGTAACTGGTGCTTTATTCCAAGCCTAGAATTACAAACCTTCTTGTCCGATTAGCATTACCTTCACAATCCACACACTCCCTCACAAGGTCTATGTCAATAAGTAATCCCTTTCATAATGTTCCTGAATATATTCGATCTGAGAACAGAGTTCACTTCCTGCACCCCTCTCCTCATGGTATCCTTAGTCTTTGATGATCAGAAACGTTTAAAAAGTGATCATAAGTGATGTCAACAATGACATAGAATATTGAATAAAGAGAATTCTGACAGGGTTTCCTAAAATCATAAGGCGCTATAGATTTATTTTTTTAAAAAAAGGCAAAGTAGGTGGTTTACTTGTGCACTGAGATCTGTGAAATATATAATCTGTGTTCTAAAGAAAAAGAAATATATACATATATATATTTAAATATATAAAAAAATATAAATGCTGCCAGACAAACAATCAGGCTTTTGCAGCTTACCCCTTCAGAGCCGATTCACCAGAAATGAATCTGGTTAGGAGCGATTTATCCTAAAAAGTTTGCAACTTAGCAAAAGAAATGTTTTGATCCAAAATATATTCTTGCTGGCTTCACAGGCAATCAGGAGGAGAGTTTAAAGGACTGGGGTAGCATTAGAGGGAGGTTGGAAAACAAAGTGATAGCTATGTGTATGTTCAGGGTTTGTCCTGCCAAGGGTCTGTATTAGGCTGATGGCTGTCCATGATATCAGCCAAGTAGAGACCTCTTGTGAAGGAAGCTCAGTATCATGGTTGGGAGTCTGCACCAAAAGTCTACCATTCTAAAGCTTGTCCCCTTGGTGGACTCCTTAAATATTTTTTAAATTATTATTTTCCATGATATATTTCGATAGATATAGAGATTTCCCCCCATTGTCTTCCTTTTGGTGGCTCTCTATTTCTCCTCCCATTATTTCACCCTATATTATTACTGTAGAATTGTCCTTTAACAGCAGTTATGAGTTTAATATTCTTCCATTTAAATACATCATGGAATTGTAGGTATAGATAATGATAGAAAATCCAGTATCATAGTGTCAGGGTATATTTAACTCTTTCACTGGCAATCCTCTCTTTATTCTGGAGGAGAAATGCCTCCTGTGAAATGTGTCTCCTTCATAGGGTCCTTCAATTCTTATGTATCACAGTGGGTACACAGTCTCAATGATTGACTTTGTTACATAAAGTATCAAGAGAAGGGAAAGGAAAGGAAGATGGCTTTCCGGGGGTTATAGAAAGGAAACAGTCATGGAAAAAAATAAAAACCAGAAAATTCGAATGGATGATTGTGATTCAGCAAAAATCTCCAGATCTTTTTGTAAGTGTGGTTTGGAAATAATCACAAGGCATGAGAGAGACAGTAACATGGGAATGTTTCCTGAAGGGCCAGTGTCAATCTCCAGGCAGTTGTAGCGATGACCAGGCATTAGCAGTCCTTTAGATTAAGAAGTCTGGATGACATCTGCTTATTATTCCAGAATTTAACATAAAACTTAAGACTTGAAAAATCAAAAGCAACATTTCTTCAAGCATTGAAAAAATGCTAGCTATCTAAAATGGTAGAATCTGGGCCCCAAAGATCCGTATACATGATGGCCCAGTCATCTTTGAAGACTGCTAGCATGAGCATCCAGGGATTCTCAATGAAGGGACACAAGTACTAAATATTCCTCAGATTTTAACTAATTACCCCTGAGCTTTATATAAGTATTCTAAAAAAAAAATCATTAAAATGTACAACCATACAAACAGAATCGTTTTAGAGTAATTATGAGTGTCAGCTCCTAGGATTATGGTGTGATGTGGTATCACTGATTAGTAAGAAAAAAATATGTTTTTAAGAGAATAGCTGGTGGTAAGCATGAATTTCAAGAAAACCACATTTAATAGATTAAAAAAAAGAGGCCTCATGAATAAAGTATGGGAGACTGGTATAGTAGATAAATATGAGGTCATTAAAATTATATTTTCAAAGGCTATTTAATGGCTTATGAAAAATTTAAAGTGTGATGCTAAATGGCAGTAGAGAATATCATCATCATCATAATAATAATAATAAACAGGGTAAATGTTCAGATTCTATTAATCTATGGACATCACTTAACGTTTCAGCAATTCCAAATTACTCAAGGTTTTATATTTTAACATGCCAAAAACAATCCATCCTGTATTTGATGGGATCATAGAATCATTTCTATATACAATGATTAGATTTGTTCATTGAAGATTGGTACAAGGTTTAATCAAAAGAAATAATGAAGAGAGTCCAGCTGACAGACCACACAAGCATCTCAACAAAGAACTGGCAACTTAGTCTGCCAGAAGTTTAGATTGATATGTGGGCCCTCCACTTTTCTGCTTCTGAGATTCTTGAAATTCCTTCCGTAGTGTAATAATGGACCTATATAATGGGTTGGGGTAGAGTGGGGAAGATTCCCCTCTCAGCTTCATAAAGGGCTAGGGACACTCACCATACCAGGTTGCTGAACAATGTCGAGACCCTTGGTATGGAACCCTGGCTTGCTGCTGCCTCTCTTCCCTCATTCAGTCACACACACACACACACACACACACAAACCCACTCAGCGTTTTTATGCAAAGCTACGTTTTAAAAACTGATTTAAAATCCGGAGAATGGTTACACTACAATGTTTTAGAAAATGTCATATGTTATTTAAACATGTAAATCATTAGAATCCTTGAGATGAATGAGAATAAGGAAATTGTAGGTTAAGGAAGCTATTCTCAGATAATGGTCTTTTCATTGGACTTTTGTGTGTTTGTAGTATATGGATATTGAAATTTGCCACCAGAACCATAAGTAATTTCTAATAAATAAAACAATATATATGCTTGATGGCATTTGGATTAGTTTATGGAAAATGAAACTGGAAGAGTTTATTTTGGTTCAATACATTTTTTTTAAATCTGACACTGTTTTCCATATATTGCATGTAATTTTTAAAGACTTTTTGATTTTTAAAATGTAAGAAAAAATTCACATTGCATCGAAAAATCTGGAAGAATGCATGAAAACATAATTATCTCTAAACCATATTAGGGGAATTCTCAACTTCAAGACCTTGTCTAAACTTTCTTGAGAACAATATTGATACAACCTGCTGATTTACCCAGTTATGGTGGAAGTTTGGAAGATGTATTTATACTGAAATATTGTAATGTTATGGTAATTTCATATGAAGTACCTGCAACTGATTGAAAGAAAAGAATCTTGGGTTTTAGCATATTAGGTGTATATTTGGGGAGAAAAATATTGCCATTTTGTGGAATTCAAAATAGGGCAGATAGGATCTTTTTATCTTCATTTTATAGAACTAGAATCGAAAATAATCTATGTAAATTAAGTCAATTCTGTCGCAAAAGCCATAATCAAGATGACATTTATGCGCTACTTAGAGTTCCAGTTTCCAAATTTTCTCGCTATGCATAAGGTTCTTACCAACAAATGAGAGTTCTGTACATTTCATTGATTAGGTTGCATCATAAGGAAACAGAACATTTCATACTGTCAAATGTTCTAATGTAACTTAAAATGACTAACATGAATATTTTCCTGGTCAGTAATTGTTTTAAACTCTGTACTATGAATCTCCAATGCAAGCTTTATGAGCTGGTCTGCTCATACACCTTAATGATTCAGATAGTAACTAAAGCTGTTATGAATGAAACTGATAATATTCTCTAAAAAACATTACTTCTGCCTTTTACATCAACTGGGCAACACACAAGGCAGTTAAAATTGCATTCAGTTTACTTATTATCCCATTATTTACTAATTTACATAATTTAATAGATTTATACATCTCCCCCAGCTCATTATAATAAAGACAACATTTGACTATCTATTGGGTAATTAAACTTACTGTGGATAGCTCAGCTTGTGAATTGTTGTCTTTATGCTAAGGACTGAAAAAGCTTGTAATTAAGTTGGAAGGGGGACAATTTTTGCTCAAAATCATGAAATACAATTATTCTAAAAGGTGAAAACATTGGCAATGTTGTTTTGACTAGATATTTTTCGGGGGGCAGTTTCTTGGAGGAATAATTGTATAAATGAGATGACGTTTTAAGGAGGAAGGAAGGAAAAACAGGATTGCGCTACCAATGAAAAAAACACGTTTGAGAAATAGAAAGAGGCTGAATCTTCTATCTTATAAAGGAGCAAGTGTCAGAGAGATGAGACTGCTACTGACAAGTCAGATTTCTCTAGAGGGTAGGACTTGGTATTATTTTTATGAGCAAAGACAAGGTAATATAACCCTGTATACTGGTGAAGCATTTCTAGAAAATCTCTTGGGTACATACTGCTTCCCCATGATTAAGTTGAGCAGAGTGGGTTGTGTGGATAATTCTCTACCATCCTTCTCAAATATCTAACCCAGGGGTAGGTTTTTTGGCATGTTAGTTAAGACACCATTCAGTGTCTTAGTGTGTGAGCTCAAGTGCCACCTGTGTTCCCGTGTTCCTGACTCCAGATACCTGCAAATACACACCTTGGCAGGCAACAGCTCTCTGTTCAGCTCTCTGTCCCTGTTCATCATGGGAGAAAATTGAATTGAGGTTCTGGATTCTGGCTTCTATCTAGCCTAGCCTTAGCTGTTAATGGCATTTTGGAAATTTAACTAAAGAATATGGAATGCGATCTAATCGTCTCTAAGCCTTTCAAATAAAATGAAATTAAAAATATTTCCAACAACATAGTTATCTAAAGATCAGTCAAGTGACCAGGAAATTGTCAGTATAACCAACAGAGTTAAAAGTAAATGCCAGGTACACAACATCCAGGAAGATGGGAGAAATCCTGGGCAGTGCAGATTGGTGGTGTCACATAATTTAAGGTGACAAGGCAGCAGTTATCCTAAAGGAGGGAATGAATAAAAAGCAGAGATTTTGTGTAAATTTTCTGTGATTACAAAGATTTTACAAAACAGCTTATAAAAGTGATTTTCCAAGTTTTATTGCTACGCACAAAGAGGTCAAGTACAATGCTCAAAGAACTATTAGTCCCCTCCTCCAGATCTTGTTTGTTAGGCTATCAGTCAATCTATATGTCTGTCTGTCTGTCTATCCATCTATTCCATTCTCCACACTTGCTCACAGTTTTAAGTGAATCAATCTAACTATAGCATATTTAGTATGTAATATTTTTGGTGCTTACAAAATAAGCACTTCTGGTATCACTCAGATTGAATACACCTGTCACATATTTCAACTTCTGAAGTTAATTTTTGCATAATAATCAGTAGTCATTTAATGCTGACATGCACTATAATATGTATTAAGGTGTTGATAATTTAAATTAATATTTCCCATTAAAAACCATTATAGACAATGTAAAAAAAATTCTCTTTTCAGTTCTAACATGCACAAGGCCATTATTAGATGTGGATTAGATTATTTTAGATGTAACTGAAGTGTTGAAAAAACATTTGATCTTGTAATTCCTTCAATTTCATGGCTCACAGGAGGTTTTCATCATGTGTAGCCAATCACAATTTCTATTTCCAAGTAATTATTTTCTAGCTGTAGTTCTAATCCTTCCAAGTATGGAAAGTTAGAATTATGAGTATGAATATTCACATGTGAAAATGGAAGTTTTCTTTTATTATGTGTGTTGATTAAGTCTGTTGAGCTAGGAACATATGGAAGTTTAGTTGAATTACCAAGAAGAATTTTCCAGTACTTCTGGCTTAAAAAAAAAAAGAATTAGCTTTAGTTACCAAGCAGGTGATATAATTTTATATTGTTTATAAAAAAAAACTTCAATGATTATTTTCTCTATAATTTCTTATTGCTGTGTGCATCCTTTTACAATGCTATTTATCTGTTTTTAAAATGCCTATAGTTATTACATCTATAGGTAATATGATTTTGAAGGCAAGATTATTATTATAAATACTTTTTCTATAAATGAGGAATATAGACTTAGGAGACAATAAAACAGATGTGGACACATGTGATCTAAAAACAGAAGAGATAAGAAAGAAGCCATGTATGGAAGTGAAATTTGCAGCTTACCAACTGAATCAATGGTGACAGTACTTACCAGAACAGGGGCATGCTACATTGAATGGAGAAAAGAGCCTTTGTGGTAGAAATGTAGTGAGTTGTTAGGAATTTGGCCTCAGAAAAGAGAACATATTGATAATGAGAATATGGTAATTCTACATTTGCAGCTAGACCAGAAGTAGAGCAGCCTGGAGTAGCCCATATGAGAGGCAGAGGCCTTGAGTGATGTCAATAGGTTGGTAGCACAGGAAAGGAGAAAAGACTCATTCTATTCATGTCGAACAATTTACAGGTTGTAATTAACCTTGCAAGGATAAATAACTCCGTGTGGCAGAAACAATATTGGACAGAAACTTCTGTGTTTAACAGAAAATATGAAATCATTCTTCGCTAACACATAAAATTATTACTTACATATTGTAAATGTTATTTAAAATCCAAATAATGAATTTCAATAAAATTTAGCCAAGTAGGTGTTCTAAGAAGCCTGGCAGCAGAATAGGTGTGTGTGTGTGTGTGTGTGTGTGTGTGTGTTTGTGTGTGTGTGTGTGTGGTTGGAAGGGACTGTGGCTAACCATGGGATTTTGAGTTTTGGTGTAGGAATTAAGAGCTCTCATAGATAGCCAGAAATGATCTTTCAATAGCAAAGAGAGTAACTTCTTATGCCTTTGTTTCAGGAGAGTTACTGCACCCACAGGCCTAAGCTCTGAAAAGTCTGTATTTCAAACTCACTAGCATACATTACTGTAACAAAAAGAAGGTGAATTTAGTGACTAAATTTTAACTCAGTTAAGATAAATACATTTATAAAAAACTACCAGTGACAAAACTATAGCTAACAACTGTAACAGAAAATAGAGAAATATTACACAATAAAATGTTGGGAGAATAATAGAACAATAAAATGGAAAAATTTTTACAAATTAAAGAATAGGGTGCATAATAAATCAGGAATGAGAAAAGGAAGATGAAAACACAAGACTAAGGTAACTATACAATAGATGCTAATTAAAAAGCCTAAATTCTCAAGCTATATTAAAACAAATAAGATCTGATACATGCTGCTTGGAATAGATCATTTTAAAACTTACAGAAACAAAAAATGAAATAGGTAAATAGATAGTAAAATAATAAAAGTAAACCCAGTGCTAGCTGTTTGAAACTTAAATACTCTTCATTTCTAATTTGTAATTTAAGTACTTATTTTACTAAATGAAAGGTGTTACATTGGCAAGAATTTTAAGGCTGAGTGCATTTGAATCCTATGATAATGAATCCAAATATTTAAATACCATGTGACAATATTGTAAGAGGTGATTATTCAAGAGCTGAAGTCCACGCCATCAAGAGAAGCTCAGGTGGAGATGTGTGCTCCTGGCTTCAGGCTGGTTCAGTCACGAGTCTTATGGCTTGTGTGGAGTTGTTGAGTGGATGAGTGATCCCTCTTTGCATGTCTGTGCGTGTGTGTGGTTTGTGTGCACATGTTTGTGTACATGTATATACATATATTTGCTCTAAATAATTCTTTGCCCTACAAACAAATGAAAATAAAAGGTTTGGAAGATATGAGATTAAATATTTATAACTGAACAATCTGAGATACTCATGTATTAGGAAGATGTGGTCCATGTAGAGAAATTGTTAACTGATATAATGGAAAAACTGAGAGGTGGACACTTTATAATGAGCTTACTCCTTCATAAGAAAATTAGAGAAAATCAGAGGTAAATTAGAAACAGTGGAGCAAGTATCAGACACTCAGAAAATGGAATGAATGAAACTATTTGTATTATCAAGTAAAGCAAAATCTGATTATTTAAATAGACACATAAAATAGTCAAATATCTGTTAAGATTGTTAAGGAATAGGGCCCAGTGTGATAGCATAGTGGCTAAGGTTCTTGCCTTAAATGCAATGGGATCCTTTATGGGCGCCGGTTCTAATCCCAGCGGCCCTGCTCCCCATCTGGCTCCCTGCCTGTGTCCTAGAAAAGCAATCAAGGATGGCCCAAAACCTTGGGACGCTGCATCCACATGGGAGATCCTGATGGTGTTCCTGGCTCCTGGCTTCAGATCAGCTCAGCTCCAGCCTTTGCAGCCACTTGGGGAATGAACAATAAGAAGATCTTCCTCTCTGTGTATCTGCCTTCCCAATAAAAATAAACAATCTTTCTTTAAAAAGATTGTTAAGGAATTAAAAAAAATACATTAGAGAAAGTCAAGATTATATAAATGCCACAATATAAATTTAAAACATCCATTTGAAAATTCTCAAATGTGCATATTCTTGGAACTATACAATTGATAGTTTCTGATAAAGAAAATTTGAAATTAAAATTTCCATTAGAGTAGATATTGAATCTGTAGCCACAAGACTTCACCTAAAAAGTTGCAAATATAATGGTCAACGTATAGACTGCTTCATAGACATGCACTTCCAAGCAGGCCAGGTGGAGATGCCTCAACACATTGTCTTCCAAGGGGTGTGAGAAGCACACCTCGTGATTTATTTAATAAATGTGGATATGAGACAAGAGTAACAGGCAAGGGAGGGCATATCCCAACATGCATTAAGAGCTATGTACAACGATACTTTCAAAAATAACTATTGATTGATCAGTTTCTTATTAAATAGAATAAATGCTTGGCTTTTTTGTCATGATGCAGCACAACATCTCTAAGAAATGTGCTTTGCCTTGTCTAAGAATTAATTATAAGTGTAAGTTGGGCTGAATGAAGCTTTTCATTGTCCTCAATCAGCATTTACAACCTGAAATTATGACTATGAATGAGATTTGTTTCATGTAACACTTTTCAAGAATCCATCCTCATATCTGGTCTCTACCTCTTTGAAGAAAAGGGCTTAACAGACCCAATAAGAAATTATGCTTAATGGAAACATTAAATAATCAGACTGACTGGTCTCTGCTTCGAGCTGTTTTATTTATCCAGTGTATTTGGAAATCCATAGTTTAAGATTATTTTGTTTAATCTCCTTTGAAACCTGGATGAAGGTGAATTAAATATTGAAATAAACATAATTTGGAATAAATATCCTTTGCAAATGAGCTAATCCAAGTTCTTTAACATTCTAAAATGCCATCGTTCGTCTGGGTTAATGGATCAGTCAATTTACATTAAAATCTAGGTTGTTTGAATGTTGTAATCAAACTTCACAGCTCAAGAAATGTCACACAGCCCAAAAGTCAGAAAACTTTTACATTAGAGGCAGCTAAGAGCTTCCATGTTCATAATATTTCCTTTTTTAAAAAGATTTATTTTATTTTTATTGCAAAGTCAGATATACAGAGAGGAGGCTAGACAGAGAGGAAGATCCTCTATGTGTAAATTTACTCTCCAAGTGACCATTATGGCCGGAGTTGAGCTGATCTGAAGCCAGGAGTCTGGAGCCTCCTACTGGTCTCCCACACGGGTATAGGGTCCCAAGTCTCTGGGCCAGGACCAGAACCGATACCCACATGGGATCCCTGCAAGTGCAAGGCAAAGACACCAGTCACTAGGCTACCACACTGGGTCCCTTCATTTTATTTCTTAAAAGCAAGATGTTTTTTTCTATTATTATAGCATGAGAAATAATTTCTATTATTTAAATTACAGACTTACTAATTAGCAGGATATCTATAAGAAATTGACTTTACATAGTGGTTCACATACATGGAGGAGAATAAAGAAGGGCAAGCCTCCCTCTCTTCTGGAAGGAATATGACAATCAGAGGGATTAGTAGGCTTTGGGAAAGGTTGCCAGTAACTTGCCTTTCAGTAGCCATTTGTCCAGGCAGGTTTCCAGGCAGGTGTCTGCAGAGCACAGCTGTCTGACTCTGGAAGGCTCTGTGTGGTCTTGTCGCATGAACATTGTGTCATTGTTGAGGCTTGTGATACAATTGGATACTCTAAAATCCAAGAACTGGAGTTGTATTCAACTAGAGTTGTATTCAGCTTTAAGAAAAGGTTATATTACATAGAGCTTATTTTCTAATAAAGGCTTAAACAGTTATTATCACAAAATTTATTACATGATTTTCTTTTCTTAGCATAGGAGAGATTTAAATTTTCTAGGATATATGATCACATTGACTAAGACTAGTCTGCAACTCTGGGCTTTGAAGAACTGTAATATGAGTGTTGATATAAAGTGAATAGAATTAAGTCCTGACACGCACAAGTGAAAGCTAACAACAGCACATATGCTTTTGGATTAAATAAAATTTATGGGTACCTAAAGATTAAACTGGAGATTAATGTGACCAAAAAAAAAAAAAAAAGCTAACACAGGTACAAAGTAGGGAACTTAAATTATAGTGTAGAGAGTGAAGTATTGTGGCATATTTATAAATGAGTTGCTTGTGGAATTGAGTGGTAATAATCAAACCACAAAGGGCTGTAAGCTTGGAAGAAAAATCAATTCTTAGCATCTGTGAAAATCATTGAGTAGATCTGTTCTACAAGTAATTCAAGTGACCTGAGAGTATCCTGTTTCAGTAAGTGATAGGAAACCCTATCGATGCATTTCAGTTAGACTACATACTTACACTGATATGAAATGTGTTTATGGTATATTTGATAAAATTCTAAGTGACATTTGTTCCATGTAGAAGAGTTAGCATTAAAAGCAAGCATCTGCCATGACCCATTTCTGTGATGCTGATGAACAATAATGTCCTGTGCGATTTATTTCCCTTAGAGAGGAATGTACAGCAACGTCTAGTATATCATCCTCTAAAATAATATCTGAAACACTGGTTTTAAAATCCTGTAATCTACATAATATTGTTATGATTTTTTTAAAAAAAATGAAACCCTAAAAATGTTAGGTCTGATTACACATCATTAACCCCCAATTATATTACTTAATACAAAATGGCTCAATTGTCAAACAAATGCAGAAAATTCCACAAATATCTAGTATGTCTTAGGTTGAGAGCATTTATGTGTTTGTGTGAAATAGTAAATATCTGAGTATTCTCAAAATGTAGTTTTCCTTAATTTTCACATTAAATGATCCAGCTAAGGCAATAAGGGAAATTATTTAGCAGCTAATTTATCAACATCCTCTGAAAATTCTTTACATTATAGTAAGAGATTTAAATTCATTATTTTTCTTGGTATAAATTATATGTTAATATATATTGGGGTCTGGGTTCGTGAGTCCCAGGGACAGTGGTTCACCTGCGTGGTGGGGACCAGGTTCCTGAACCCTTGGAATGACTAATCAGTCGGTCTTGGGTCACTTAGTCCAGATCCTGGGGCTTGCCCCCTGTATATAGTATCTTAACCTGAAACCATTAGTGACATCTAGATATGTTTGCAACATATTGTTTAAAAGTTTATACTTGCCTCTCAACCTTATCTTTTTTCACCTGGAAGGTTTTAATTGTTGTCTCCTGCTTTTACTATTTCATTCTAACATACTTGTATAGAAAGCACATATAAGTTAACCTACTCACATAAAGGGATACGAAAAGCAAAGTTTCTCAGTTGGAATTTAGACTTAGAAGTAAGGGAGAGTGATACTAACAAGAGCGGGATGTGAAACACAGTATCCAGACAGGTGTTAGTCTTCAGTTTTAGCTGGGGACAAAAGAAACATCTACAGTTGAAGAACAGTTCACTCTCTAATGCATGGGAGAAGCTTCACCCCTGCATGTTCAAGGGCTGTGGACCCAGATCTCAGAAATTCAGGGTGTAAAATATGTAAGGAAGCAGACTAATACTGCCCACATTTTATCAAGAAAGTCCCTGTATATTCTAATGACAATACTGATCTTTTCTCTTCTGTAGGCATTGTAACCCTGAAATTGATGGCAAATGACTTAGATCCCTATGCCTTTATCCTGTTGGATGTTGCGGAGTGCAAGAGAGATCACATTGGACCCGGATGTAGGATGTTAGGAGGAGTCTATTTTCCAAGCTTGGTGACAACAGCTCCTGCTACACGCCAAGAGCTGCTGCACCGAGTTGTGAGAAGTCAAGGGTTTTTAACCTCTCATCCTCCAATCAGATTGAGAGCCATGCATGAAGTTTCAGGTAGGCAGGGAGTTACCAGAGCCCAAAGTTTTCCTATAGTTAACTAATCTAACGTGATACAACAGGAGGCAGGAGGGGACAGGTGTGCAGAAACTAGCCCTTTTAGCAACTATCCCTTTAGGAAAACCTTTTCTATATGGTTTAGGTATGATTAATAGCCACAGGATAGATAAACAACCCAGACACGGAGATAAGAGTTTTCTATTCAAATGACTAATACATTTGATCTGAGAATGGCCAAAGGTTGCAAGTTCTATCATTGGAAATTTTAGAATCCTAATAAATAAAGCCATTTCTCCCTGTAGATTTTAAAGCAGACGAGAGACTTGATGTAAGATCATTGTTTTGTTGATTTCTCTGATTCCACAAAACAAAATCATGTGCGTGCCAGGAATTTTAACAGCTTTTGGTCATACTCAGCTGTCATACTTTCGTCAAGAAATGTGAAGGTGTAAACAGGTGCCTTTGAAGAACAGATCTTAATTTGGATTTTACAAAATGAGCAGACATCAGAGTTAGGTGCCTATTGATTAAATAGATGCTGTAAAGTGCTGATACTGCCTTTTTAATCAAGTAAAGGAGTCAGTTGAAGAAGACACTGGGGAGTTGTTCCCTGAAATGAAGTCATAAAAGTGATGCATTTTAAAGATACCATGCATTGAAGTTCATTTGTAATCCAGTATTCATGAAATTTGTGGGTAGTTCTTGATCAAGTAGCTGGGGCATGTGTGAAAAGAGGGAGCCATTGTTTCCTGAACAGTGATTCACCGATTCTCATTTCAATGCATAAGTAATCATGCCAGTGTCAGGTAAATCATCTCAGTGCCAAAGAAGTTACTTGGTGAATTTGGAAGAAGGCATCCATCAAAGTGAGCAGTGAAGGATTGTTCTGTTGTTGCGATATATTTGTTATTTAGACATTTTAAAAAAAAGTTTCAAATAGTGAATGCTACCTGATATACAAGCTATGTCACAGGATGACAATATTGAGAAGGAGCCACCGGTTTCAGTGCATCCTAGGATGTGTGGTGAAAGACCATTAAATTTTTTGAGCAGTTGTAGGGTTTTACTTCCCTTTCTCAAGTCTGTTGTCATGGTTAAGATGTGATTGTCTAAAAGGACAAGCATCGTCATGTAAGGAAAAGATGACAGGACTGGAAGGTAAAGGATTTTTTTCTGTACTGTTGCTTCTAATTTTTATGATCATCTTCATTATATTTACTGTACAATGTGATATTAGATCAAAGCTGCCTCTTGATTTTATGCTTTTGCTTCATTCCATAAGGTTCAAACCTAAAATGATCACATTGTGTTATCAAAGCATAAGCTATTTCAAATGTATGGCAGAATTTCAGTGATCATGAAATGAGACTAACTGCCAGTCACCATCCTTTTCTGTAACTCTTGCTATGCCGCAGGAGATTTGTTTTGCATTTAAGTGGCAGAGATAGACATACTATAGTTCCAGTCCACAACTTCATCACCAAATAACTGCATCGTCCTAGACAGCACTTGGCTGAAGCCAGGAACAGAAACGAATCCGGGTCTTCCAGTGGGTGTCAGGGGCACAATCACTTGAACCATCACTACTTTGGTCTACCTTGATGGGAAGCTAGAATTGGGAGCTAGGGTTGTGTATCAAACCCAAGCACATGGATATGGAATGCAGGTGTTTTCGCTGTTTCACCAAACACCTGTTCCAGGATAAGAGTAACCGGGTTTTTAAAAATTATGTTTTATGTAGCTACATGTATGCATAAGTATGTGTGTATATATTCATACATATATATGTCCATATATTAAGTGCAGTGTGCATATACATATAGGTACATACATACACACATCGACATATATGTGTGTATGCATTCTATAAAATACTTATTTTCTTCTGGGGTCAGTCTAATTGTTTCTTCCTTTGCATGTTTTTCCTCAATGTTCTCAGGTTTCTTCTGTTTGTCTTTTGCCTCCTTAGGGAGTTTATCTGTTTCAATCTGTTTTGATAAATGTGTCTTTTCCTCTGTAAGAACACTTGATAGCATTCCTCATGTTTTGGATGGTATTTAGTTGGAGACATTACTATTGTCCATAATTATTTGCTACTGCCTGTAGGGCAGCTTTTATTCCTTCTCCTACAAAGAGCTGATTTTAAATGATCTCCTGTTAGAGGGGAACATGCTGCTTCTCTCCCACTGGCCAGAAATTTTCCATGAGGTTTACTTCAGCAGTAGCCCATCGCTATTTAATTTTTAAAGGCATCATTTCTCCTAAATTAAATTCCCACATTTCTTTTTTTCCCTCACTTCCCAATTCTCTTCTCCCTTGGTTCTGAGAGATGGTGTAAGTGAAATTTTATAACTTGTGTATTGAGTTTTGTTTCAGATTTTTCTGTCTCTAAGCATTTTGCCTATAGCACAAGCTTGCTAGTCACGGTTACAAGAACTGAGTAAAGAATAATTCTGGGATTCTCAATAATATAATTTACTTCACTCAGATGCCATTTCAGTTTTGTATTTGGGTCATCTACTATTCTTTCTTTGCTACAGTACAGAGATGCTTTGTTCCACACTCTAAAGAGAATTATCCCAGGTGATATCCAACATGATACTTTGTGTATTCAATTACTTTCCTACATTCTCTACTAAGTCAATTATATTGTATTGTTTTCTCAATTTAAAGGCATGATTTTGTTTTTCATCATCTTGCCACTGTTTTACAGTGCAATATTTGTATGCAGCAGTGGAAAGCAGCAAAGGTAAAGGGTCAGATATGCCATTGAAAACTAATTTGTTGCCCTCAATATTTTAACACATACACTTCACTTAGGTTATCCCCAAAAGTAGAGGCTGAAAAACCAGTCTGTGTAAAGGAAGTCTACAAAAAAGGTAATGGTATAAAGAGAGTCAAAAGACCAACATTTATTAAAGGAATTATGGAGAGGTAAGGAGATTATATCAGTGTCGGGACACTAGAGGTTTCCATAGCAATATACTGGAGTGATGGAGACACATTCATGTTACTTTTGTCAAATCCCGTGGAGTATACCATGAAAATAAGGAACCCTGAAGCAAGCTACGTCCTGTAGTAGCCAATCATATCAGTATTGACTCTTTATGCAAGTATTATACACCCATGCAGTTATCAATAACTAGGAAAACTGTGTCTAGAAGAGGTCATCCGAAGGCATATATGAGAACTCTTTGTAACTTCCTATCCATTTTTCCTTTAAAAATTTTTGGAAAATGCAGTTGACCAGTTGATAAAGAACATAGGTCTATATTCTGACAACTTGCTGCATAGCTCGTAGGTCATTTAGATCTTTGGAGACTTGTTCTCCCCTTTGTGTAGAGATTGTCGGTCGTTGCTCTGGTCCGTAGCCTTTCAGTGGTCTACACGGAATATGGCAGGTCTTTCCCGGATCTTCCCATCTAATTGTTGAGAAATGGAAGCTTCAGCTGCATCCAAAGCTCTGGTAGGTATTTCACCCGCAGCTTACTGATAGGTATATCCTGTATAATATACATCATCTGGTGTCACTGAGTCTGACTATGCTCGTATATAATATGTAGCCAAACTATTTCTGAAGCTCTGTTTCTTGTCATTACTTTTCACAAATCATGTCATCTGAGCTTCTTTACACATTTCTCAGGACCTCTGTCTTTTTTTTTTCTGTCTGTTTAGTTACCCCTTCTTGTGGTATAAAAAAATAGGATAATAATGAAATAAAGTGTTTTCTAGTGGCATTGCAGAAAATTCACATGTTTAATTTCCATTATTTTCCATCTCTAATAATAACTTCCGTGGTTTTTGTTAAAGTATGTCAGTATGACTTTTGCTTGTTTGTTTGTGATATCAAGAAGCTTTGCATGATGTGCCTATTGAAGATTTTGTAAGTCCAGTCCCAAAATGTGAGTTAAATTTAAGAATCCCATTGTGGTTTTAATTTCTGGTATTGAAGATACATTTTGTTTGTTATCAACCACTTCTTTAATTACTCCTTTATTTTGTAATTAACTTTCATTCTACTTAAAAATTGTGTTCATTGATTTTTTTTTTTTTGAGTGTGCTTAGCACTTGCTCTCATTTCACTTTACCACTTTAAAAAGATTGAAATAGTTGTCAACCGGTTTTCTAACTCTCAGTCTGTTCACAAGTTTTGATTTTCAGTCTTCCTATTTTGACGTGATTTTGTTTCTCATTGAGCATTTAGTCTAAGTAACGTTTACTTCCCCTTTTGTGATTTGTTCCTGTACAAGGCGTGTTTATGATCTTGCACTCTCTTCACCAACACACATCTGCTGCCTCAATCTAGCTGTGTGAACTTGCTTGCCCCATACACATCTTGTTTGACTTGACTGAAGAGGAGTGTGGACTCAGTGAAGAGACAGACTAAAGATTTCAGCCATTTAGTCATTAAGTTTTGGGGCATTTTATTTCATTCCTTCAGTAAAGGTTATGCTTGCTTCTTCTTGCTAAACAAAGAAAGGAGTGTTTTTCTGTGTCTGTCACAAATGGAAAGATCAGATCTCAGCTCTTATTTAACCGGCTTCTTCCAAAAGTTAAATTATGTCCATTTTATTCTCTAGCAGTCAAACTTTGAATCATCTTCTCTGCTGAAAGTCTAAAAGACTTGGAGCACAGCTCTACTTTTTTTTTTCTTCCTGTTTAGCTTCCTTTTTCTGTTCCACTTCTAATTGCAGGAGTCTTGTTTTATTTACTGTATCATCTACCTTGTTCTTACAACATGAGTGTACAGAGCCATCTTGGGGAAATTTCAGTTTTCCTTAATATTGGAAGACGACTTTATCTTGCAAGAATAAATGCACACCTCCAGTTATGTTTAAATGTAGCTGTTTAGCTGTGTGCCAACAAGAGTTCAGTGTCATCAAAGGCAGTTCTGTATGTTATGCACCTTAACTCCTGACATAGTGACTTACATTGTCCTTTTGCAACTGTTATCCCTGACAGAGTAAGATTTACCAGTTTCTCTATTTAACCTGTTTTATTTATTGTATCGACTTGTTTCATCTATATCCACTTAGTGTTCAGGAATGATCGACAAGAAACTATTCATCTTTTTGAGCGGCCTTTTTTTCAAGGAGTTGATTCTTTGCTAGCCATGTCAAGTGTTACAAGAACAGAATTATGCTTAAGGAAAAAAAAACACCAAAATATAACTTATGAGACTCATCACAAAGTTACAATAATGTCAAGAGTATCATTATTGTTGGTAGAAATCTCATGCTATCAGTCATTATTTTCTGAGTTCACCACACTTACTAAGGAAAATAAGGTAAATCTGTTTAACCTGACAGGTGCATGTTTGGCTAGGAGTTCTCCATGATAAAGCCAAACATTTAATTTAATTTAATGCTTATAAGGAAGTCATCAGTTACACATTGTACTTAGTTTTCCACAAGCAAATATAACATAGATATAGAAATCAAAGATTCAATTTACATTCTAAAGAAACCCAATTAGTGGTATGAACTCAAAAGTGTACATACTATTCAGAAGACTTCTCAATAAAAGAGATTTAATCAGGCAAGAAGAAGATAGGAGTAGAGAGAAATTTTGCCATGTTCTTTCAGAAAAGATCAATTAAGGAATATACATCCTGACACTAAGAAGTTGAGGGAAAGAGTATGTGTGTGCCATAATTTCAATTAAACATTGAGCTTCTCATTTATGCTTGGTCATCTAAGAACACCTCAGATTCCCTTGGTGTATTATCAAAACGAATCATTGCTTTCATTCTAATTTAAGGACCAAATAAAATGTCATAGCTTAAATGTTATGTTTCTGTAATATGCTATATTTGTATTTGTATATGTAATATTTGCATGTCATTGCTGCTCTACTTAAGATATAATCCCTCCCAAACACTTTTGAGAAATAATATACAAATGTCTTTTTCTTCCTGTTTGCTATAGGTGGCAACACAGCTCAGTCATATGGGAGCTCATTCCACAATGCAAGTATAAGGGCTATCAGGAATGGCTATCTGCCATACAGTTAGAAGTAGATTATTTAAAATTTAGAAAATATTTGGAAATATTAAACATATCCCTATATATTTGAATATTAGGTCAAAACATTTTAGAATGTTAAGCAACTCTCAAGATGTGTTTTTAAGTTTCAAGCATCAGATTTGTTCCAAAGACACCTTTGTATTTTAGTGATCACGGAGCACAGGAATTACCAGTTTTAGACTCCCTTTATGATACTATGTTTCCAAAGATTTATTTGTTTGAAACGCAGTGCTACAAATAGGGAAATATTTTCCATCTATTTGTTCATGCCTCAAAAAGCAGCCATGGGTAGGAAGAGCCAGTCCGAAGCCATAGCTTCTCCGAGGTCTCCCGTGTAGGTGCAGGGGCCTAAGTCCCGGCGTAATTTCTCACTGCTGTCCCAAGTGCATTACGAGAATGCCGAATTGGATTTGGGACAGCCAGAACTTCAACTAGAGCTCATATGGGCTCTGTGGTTACAAATGTTGATTTAACTCAAGACACCAGAGCGCCACTCCCTGTAAGAGTCTAAGGAATATATTTTGATTAACAAGTTTTTATGTTGTCTTGAATTTTTATTCCTCGGGTGTATTAATGGACATAAGTTTTGTGCTTCCTCATGGTAAAATTACAGAAACAGAATTGATATACGGTTTATGATTGAGGTTAGGTTTTAAAAGGAGATGGAAGAGTTAAATAATACAAGGTAGCAGCAGCTTTCACAGAAGTACTCTTGAATTTGTTGGTATAAAATTTTATGGAGATATGTATTTTGTAGATTTCAATTTCCCTTTAAAGACCTTCTTACCAGATTTGGACACATGTGTAGTATTAATTCCTACAGAGAAAAAAATTGTTATAGACCACACACATTATATCATTTTATAGTAGCCTGATATGTTGGTATCCTAACATTCTTTTGCCTAATTCTGCCTTCAAGGAAATCAGATTATCTTGCCTGCTGAAGTATTTGATCAAGGCTAAATTTGTTTTGGCTCCATAAAGTATGTAATATGTAACTATGGCCAGAACCAAATGTGTGTGCATTGAAACTGAAAACAGCAGATCAAAAAATATTTAGATGAAGGAATATGACAAGCTTTTTAGAGATGTGTTGTCAACTCAGTGGACACTTCAGAGTTGTTAGCTCTATCACAGAATGAAAATAATTTGCTATCAGAATGACTTTGATCTGTCACTGATATGAGGCCTTTGAATCATAACACAACATTCAGCTGCTTTTAGAATGTCCCTAGAGCTAAAAATATCAAGCAAGAATGTCTCACAAAACACCCATTCTAATCACTATTTTATAAAGCAAATATTACCACATGTTTCTAATATGAATGCATCCATGGCATTTTGCTAGCAGCATTCAGTATAACAGAAAAAGAAAAAAACCAACCCCTGATCATTTTCTTTATTCATTATTTCAATATTCATTCATTCTATGATCCTGGAGTTAAAAGCTTTAAAATATTTATAAATTATTTTTATTATTAAATATTAGAAATAGTTTTGAACTACAAGAAAATTGGAATTTGCAAGGCTGTATTTCTTGCCACCTAAGTTTACTCTGACTTTGTGAGAAAATCCATAATTGCATCCGTGAACTGTTCCTAAGAGGCTGAAGTTTTTGGATCCTTTTAGATTAAGCAATTTCTGTGTTTGCTTGTACTTTCTTGTTTTGTTACATTATAGTCTCTTTTTTTCTATGTTTATTCTACTCCCGGTTTTGATTTTTTTTTTAATGCTTAGATAAAAGTTTGCCTTTACACGTCATCAGAGGATCCTGGTTTACCTGCTGGCTTGGTGTGACTTAGGGCAATGGGTTCTCCTTTCAGGAGATCAAGGCACTTTATGTAAAAGAAACCCAGGAAAGTCAGAATGAGACTGGTTCAATTGTTTCCTATTTTAGTTCTTGAATGTTTTAGTCAATGAAGTTCTGTTACTTCCATTTCACCTTATATGCATGTTATTTTCCAGCTCTCAAGAAAATAAGACACATGTCAAGTACACAATTTTAAACTTACCTCAGCAATGTCTATGCAATATGCAATTAAGGAATCATTTTAGTAAATGCACTTGATTCAACCTGACAAAACTGTATTTTCTAAATATTTCTATACTTCTACAGCTTTTACTTTAGAGAAAGTTTTCACTGCCTTTTTTCTTTTACATCTATTGTGTTTATCTTTTTGAGTCATTGACAAAATGTGTCCCCTCTCTCATCAAGAACTGATAGCAAGAACTGAAGCAAATATAACATAGAATTCAGTATTCACCTTGGAGCTGGAGTTTCCCTCATATTTTATTACTCTCATATAATATGGTAGATAGTATATAATGTAGTGGTATGAAATATGACTACTGCTTATAACAAAACAGTAATTAGGACTGCATCCTTATTGAAATTTGCTTAAGAACATGATCAAAACTGTTGGACATGTGTAGACAATGGGCTGCTGGACTGTCTCACGTTGTCTGTACCATGTTGTCGGAGTACACTTATGTAAGAGACTGATAGGATTATGATTCCTTATGAAGAACTACACTATTGTAACAAAATGGGGAAAATCTGATGGGAGGTGGAGTTTGGGGGGGAATCCCAGCCTGTACAAAATTGTACCACATAATTCAAAATTCAAAATAAAAATATATTATTATTAAAAAAGAAGACAATCTCTTGTATTCGATGTGTCTGATGATGTTTAAATACAGCGTATTCATTAGCAGTTTCATTAGTTTTCTAACAGCGCTTAACATGGGTGCTAAATAAACATTAATTATAAATTCTCACCGATTGTGATAGCCTAGTTTTGTCAATATTAAGGAGATTTGAAAAGGTTTAGCATGATGAAAAGGAGAACGCTTCAAAACCTGCAAAGTCTAAAAATGAGTTCAGCAGTATCTTTATATACACAGGGTTGTCATCATTTGTACATTTTATTAAAATGCGCTACAATGCTTATTTGAAACCTTCATATAGAATTAAAATACATCAAGTTTATTTGAAGATTAATCTAGCAGGGAATATTGTCATTGTGAAAGATGAGTAGAACTAAGACCTGTTTTAATGTTTTATGAAAACATTATTAAAAAATCCATCATTAGTTGCATTCTCCCTCAAGTAGCTAAACTCAGTTAAAATACATTAAGCTTACCTTAAAATCAATAAAGTATTTTAAAAGTTTTTTTTTCCCTGACACAAACCAAAAGTAGGATATATTTATTTTAAACTCCCTTAAACATCAATGCCTAATCTATCATTCAGATTCATGTACTCCCCCTAAATATTATCTTGTTGAATAAAGCAACTTTTCAAAGTATGTTTCAATTTTCTTTTGGATCAGTATTACTTGTTTTATATATATATATATATATATATATATATATATATTGTTAATATATTTTTCAAGAGTGATCATTTATTCCTTTCCATCTTGTAAGAATCCACATGGGCCCACATTGAATCAGACATAGTAAAATAAAAGCACTCAAGAAATGTGGAGGGACAAAAAAGTACAGATACTATACAGTTGCACTCATAGAAAACGTCTAAACGGAATTACAGAAAGAGTGGGGATGCCGGTGCAGTGACATTGGAAGATAATTCTCCACCTGTAGGTAACAGCATCTCACATGGACACCAATTTGTGTCCTGGCTGATACACTTCCAATCCAGCTCCCTGCTTATGTCCTGGGAAAACAGTAGAGGATGGCTCAAGTCCTTGGGACTCTGCACCCATGTGGGAGATCCAGAAACAGCTCCTGTCTCGCAGCTTGAATTCAGCTCAGCTCTGGCCATTGTGGCCATTTGGGAGGGTGAACCAGTGGCTGCCAGAGAAAAAGAAAGACTGGAAAGCCCACGGTCAAGGACTAGGACAGGTGAAGGAGGGACGAATTAGTGCCTACTAGATGTAGAGTTTCAGTAGTGCAAGATGAAACAATTTGAGAGCTCAGTTATACACCAGTGCTTGTTCAGATAACAGAACTGAAATGTGCATTTAAACACAGTTCATATAATAACTGTGGTGTATATTTAGCTATAGCCTTTAACATAACAAAAACTATAGTGATCAATTATTTACAAATAGGCTTTTTTTCCTTTGCACAGACAGTCTCATATTTTCTTGTTGGTGATGCTTCCTTTCCTCCAATCTGTTGACTTATCCTTGGTTTGTTTATATCTTCATTGCTTTGATTTATAGCAAATGCTCATAATCCCAAGTCTTTCTTTAAAACAAATTTAATATCAAAGTTAATCAATTTTAAGGAGACAGAGATCTTCGATTCTGTGGTTTACTCTCTAAATGACCACAGAAGTCAGCCTGAAAGCAGGCCAAAGACAGGATTTGGGGAACTTCATCTGGGTCTCCCCTGTTGGTGGCAGGAGTCCAAACTCATGAATAGTTTTCCACTGCTTTTCCCAGAAGGGAACTGAACCAGAAGTATGGCAACAGAGACACAAACTGGTGACCATATAGTAGACTAACATTTCAGATGGCATTTTATTCTGTTAAATTTTTATTCTGAATTCTTCAATTTATGGTACAATTGTGTAGAGACTGAGATTCCCCCACTCCACGAACTCCTACCCCCTGACAGAGTTTCCCCATGCTGCTACAATGGTTTAATCCTTCATAAGAAGTTGTGATTCCATCAGTCCTTTAGGTGTGCCCTAACATCGCTGGTACACACAATATCAGACAGTCCAGCATCCCATTGTCTACTCATTTTCAAAATTTTCATTGGAAGTCCATCTTTGATTTGAAAACAGGGATGCATATTGCATTGTATCCCCATATCTGGTTATGGTCATCTCTATTACTCCATCACTATGCATTCCCATAAATGAGAATCCACAAACAACACCGGCTCCCAAGCCTGGCTCTTTTCTGTTTGCTATCTTTTTGGAGTTTTCAGTTTTCTTAATAGGATTTTTTTATTTTGTTCATTTTTACTCTAGAGAAGGAATAGTGTCTGAACTCATTGTTCACCATGGGTGTGTATCAGATATGGTTACTTCAAGAAGTTTATGGGCATAAAGAAACATAACCTTATTTCGGATAAAAGTGTTTCAAAACACATACACAGGTTTTGATTATATGCAACCTTCATGATCTTGTGGAAAATTTTAGCTTTTGGAGCAAATAAGCTTGACTCAGATGTCAAAGTAGAACTCATTGAGAGTATTCAGATGAAAAGATTTTGGTAATCACTGAAGTGTTGCCTGGTAAGCAGGAAACCATGGTGTTCCTTTTGCAGTACATGGCAGTTACAATGGATTTTATTATTGATAGAACAAGTCTACCTGATTTTGTCTCCTTGTTTTTGGAATATCCCTTCTCATTGTGCCACATTTGTTTTGATCTTGTACTAATAATTTTTTATGATGTGGCACTTCTCATAAATGCTCTCCTGTTCAACCATCTATTATTATGCTTGCAAAGGAGGATTACATATGTTTCATAGCTTCCAAATTTGTCACGATGGCTTCTGGATTTTACTCACTGTATTTTGACAGAGGAATTCACAAAAGAACTGTGATAAACTGGCTTGTGTATTTTCATATGTCACAATGGATACTCTATTGTATCATCATGAATCCAGAATTCTCCTTTCACTATGTCTTTCATTTCTCATTGTTAAGGATTTTTCCCCAATCTTTTAATCTCTTGAGGATTGGTGAAGTGTTTGTGACTTCCCTCTTTTGTTTTATTTAATCTCTCTGGGATCGAAAAGTCCTTTTTGAAAACAAAGAGTGTACTTTTTTGCATCTAAGTATCAACAGCATAAATATGCCCACCTGTAGTTTTGAAGTCTATTTGCTAATTAAGGAAAATGATAAAATTTTCTACCATCATTTTAGCCTTAAAGTCAGTTTGTTAGCATTAATGCATTTCTTCCAATTAGGCAAATCGTCTTTTTGTGTGTATCTCTAAGCTAAATCTCATATCAATTTATTCTTTCTGAATTTATACAAGTATTGCCAAAGTTTAACCAATCAGGAAAAGCTGATTGTACTATTTCTACCATAGTCAGATACAAAACTAACACAGCAATTAACTTCTTTGTACCATTTCATTTGTTTTTAACAATTGATTTGATTCATTTATTTTTCCAAAAAAAGAAAAGGCTGAAAACCAGTTGTGATTGCAAATTATGAATTTCTCAACACCTCATAAAATGATTGATTTTCAATCTCGGCCCAAAGAGTGATATAGATAGATAGATAGATAGATAGATAGATAGATAGATAGATAGATAGATAGATTAGATAGGTCAACATCTGTATCTAAATGAATGATATGCAAATAAGTAGAAAATATTAGGAAATTAAACTACATCCTTTATTATTTTGTATGTGTTCATACTAACATAAACTTCAAACTTATAGACCAGAAACCAATCTTCTTTAAGATTTAATCCAAATCGCCTCCTTGGGAAGTGGATCCTGAGGATCTAACTCTATACTACTCAACACGCATGGATTGGACAGGATGTCCAGTTGGTTTTCTGTTAGGTTTTAATTGTTTACGTAACAGACTTACCTTGCTTTAAATGTCTTCAGCACACTTCCTCTTTCAAGAGACTGATTCCTTACACAAACAATGCAAACACTAAGAAGCATAATAAAATATGTGCTTTGCTTACTAACAGACCCTTGCAATTGAGTAAGTGCATATATCAAGAGGAGCTAAATGTATTTTTTAAGTTCTGTGACAACCTGTCATTCTAAATAGTGTGTTTCGGTGGCTCTCATCCGTAGTGCTTCCTCGCTTTCTCTCTAAATGAGGTTCACATTTCAATGTGATCTCAAAAGCAATTTCACAGTTTTTTTTTTTTTGCAGACCCCCAAGCTGCAAACATTATTAAGATTTTTTTTTCATATACATTATAAAACCTCTCTGAAGCACAACAGTGAATCATCATAATTTTGTTATGGCAATTCCACAGGTGATAGAAACAATAAAAGAGAAACCAAGAAAAGGCTCACAATGCATTTTAGTAAATGATTTCTGACCAGTTTGACAACTCTATCAAGCTTTAAGAAATGTGCACAGTCTCTCCTCAAATGCTTTTACCATTACCTTTAATCTAAGCTAGTGAGTAAGTCACCTAAACCCCTATGAACATTCTATAATATACATGCCAACTTTATCAATTATAGAGCAGAATTTTAAAAGCACTTGCAAATATGAGCTGAGGTTCGCACATGACACCGCAGTCCTAACGCAGCCAGTATCTGTATTTTATACCTCCCTTGTAGGCCTTTTCCTTACGTAACTATTTTGACACAATCATACATAGCCATGTTTACTTGTGGCTTCTCTACTCAAGACAGCATTGCATATATAGTTGTCGTATGATAGTCAGCAGTGTATTTTATAATAATTTTTACTCTCTTTGCTTGTATCTTGAACATAGTCCCTATGATCAAAGCAGATGACTTAAATGATGGCTTTTGAAATGCACTGAAAGTGTACTTTTTAAAGTTACACAAGTTTTTCTTGCTTGTTAAACTCTGTATGACAACACTAAATTCATATAATCACTGTATAAGGAATAATTGCATTTTTATGACAAATAGGAATACATTTCATGTCATTAGCATGTCACGTCTTTGATTTTAAAAAGCTAATGGTGTATAGACACAATTTAAAGGTTTTGAAACTACTCTTATCACTGAATGTAGCCTTTTTTGTTCTTAATCACTTACTAATACTCTACAAAGTTTAAGATATTTGAAATATTTTCAACTAGGACCAGATCTCTTGAAAGACCTTTTTTAGACTATTGTTAGCTTTATTTGTCTGTTATCATAGAAATGTTTTATGTGAAGTAGTCAGTTGCTTGAAACAATTTGTGACTCTTAGAAACATTTTATTCTGTCTGTAGTTTTTGTTAAAGCTAGCAAACTTTAAGACTAGTAGCAAAAAAGGAAGGGGACCTCAATTGTTTAATCAATGTCTTTTAATGGCTAAGATATATGTTGCAATGAATGATTTCAAGTAATTCCTTTAATTTCTTCCTGTTTGGAACTACTATTTGATGATACTACTTTAGATATGGTTCACTGAAGACATTATTGCCTTCTTACTCTGATTCAACAAGTAATTTATACAAACCACTATTCGCATGAGCTTGTGCTAATTAAAATTGGTGCTTTAAACCAGGTTTCTGTCTAATGAGTGCCACTGCTTGCGACAGCATTTCTATCTTCACAGTAAACCTATACAGAACAACTTATGTCATTACAAAATGGTATAGATTTCTGGTTTTTTTTTTTTTTTAAATACCTGCCCAAAAGCCAGGCTCTGTGTCTTAAAATCCTTTTCTTACTGATAAATATTTCAAAACTAAAACACCAAGTTCTGGTCTAAATCCTCTTTTAGGAATTTTTAAGGAAGAGCATGTCATGAGTTTTTTATTGGAAGGAAGTTATTTTTTGATTTGTTTTGATAACAGGACAATGTCCTAATGAATTAGGATCTTCAGATGGAGTCAAGTCCAGCATGTTTTAAACAATAATATTTAGGAGATTCTGATGGGAAGTTCTGGTAAAGAAAATTGATGACAGAATAAAGTAATATGAAATTACTGATTAGAACTGTAATTATTTGCTGGGCTCCCATACATCCGTGACTCAGTCTGTCTCTGTACTCACTTAGAAGGTGATGCTATATTGTACCATATAAAGCATGTTGTTGTTTTTTTTTCTTGTGTGGAAGGATATCAGGGACAGAGGAAGGGAGAGGCAGAGGTAGTGCTCTCATAGAACGGCTTAGTCCTCATATACTCACAACGGCCCTCAGCTAGTCTGACAGAGTGTCCCTGGTTCAGGCCTGAATGGAGGACTAAGCTGCTTGGAGCCATCCATTGTGAAGCTCTGAGATGGCAGGAATTTGGAGTCAGGAGCTTGAACCCCAGCTACAAATTGAACTCAGATTTTTGATGTGACTTAGGCACCTTGGCTGCTAGAGGTTTCAGATGTGAGGGTGAGAATTTTGGTGTTATTCAAGTAGCCAGAATCCGTGTGTGTGTGTGGGTTTATCAATCAGTACTCTGCTGAGGATGAGGTTAATGTTAGCACATTTGAATTATCTAAGTTTCTGTGGCTTGTTTAATATATTAAAACTAAAAGCTGTCTTAAACATCTGTAATTTTTTTTTTTGTCTAAATGAACAAAGGGGAATTAAATGACTTTTCTAAGGTTACATTTGAAATTGAACCTAGCTCTTTGGATTCCTGGTCCATCTAGTTCTCTACATCTTTTATTTTTAGTTAACTCTTCCTTGTCTTAATTTTAACTACCTTTGTTTTCTTTAAATGTAATAAACTTAACAAGGTATTTATGTTATGAAACTATGAAAAATGTAAGCAACAAAAATTAACTAAAAGTTTTATTTTCTCAACAGAGAGAAGTGGTAACAATTTTCTGATCATGTTTAGTTGGAAATTAAAAGCAAAAAGCAATAGACTCAGTAGATTTTTCAGTCCTAAGAAGGACAGTTTCTCTCACATTCTAGAAATTGGGTGTAAGCCTGATTTATTTTTTCCCCTAGAGAGTAAGACATTGTGTTATAGTTACATGTAGCTATTTTAAAACCAGATGACAAATATTTTTATTTATTGAAGAGGTAATTCTATAAATTTGAGGAAAACTGAGAGAGATATGATGTATTAACCTTTGTTTCTCTTGGTTAGTTCAGGCTAGTCTTTTTTATTTTCTCTTTTAGAAGAAGGTAGGACAAATGCCACTCTAATAGGATGGAAGAAAGGTAATTAACTCTTTGATTTATCTGACAAAATGAATATTCATTGTTTTTATTATGTTCATATATGGAAAATAGCTGTAAGCAAATTGCTTTGAAGTTGAAAAATGCTATCATTTAAAACTTAAAACCATTCATGGGTTTATTCTCATCTAGAAGAGAATATAATTAAGCATACCCTCCCCTCCTTCAATTTATGAAGCCTGGGAAAATGTTATTAATTCCAGCACTGCAGATGTCAGACATCTGTACTGAAATTATTCTACTGCTTTAGGTTAGTATTCACAGGTATTAGAGATTTGCCTGCAAACAGTTGCGGGTTTTACTATTTAGAGATAAGCTGTATTGTCATCAGAATGATTTTTAATGTGCATTGATTAGTTTTTGGCTTTACATTGAGCTGTTTTAGACATTTTGCCACATCGGTCATTTGCACACATTGTGTACATATTCATACATACTGGTTTTTTCTTGAAAAGCAATATTAATACCACAAAGTGGAGGACTTAAGACAATGGTCCTAATGGGAGGTAGAGTCACTGGTTATGTACAATAGTGTGACGCAGTATTTACAACCACATATCAAATGATATGATATGCTAAATATTTGTATACTCTACCTGACAAAAAATGTGATGTTTGCTTTTCTGAGTCGGCTTTACTTAGCGTAATATTCTCTCCATTTTTGTCACATGTTGGATTGCATTCCTACCCAGGACTCAGTGCTATTCCATCATGTATGTGCATACACCACACTAAATACAGTACAGAGCAAGAAATGCAGAGAAGTGTACAGAGACGCTGTTCTGCTCCGATCACATTCATAACCAGCGCCCAAATGAAGAACAAAACACAACTGGCGCCCCAGGTGCCTTCACTATTCTCCTATTTCTTTTTCTTTTTTTTTTTTTAATTGGAAAGGCGGATACACAGAGAGGAGAGACAGAGAGGAAGATCTTCCGTCCGATAATTCACTCCCCAAGTGAGCGCAACGGCCAATGCTATGCCAATGCGAAGCCAGGAGCCTCTTCCGGGTCTCCCACGCGGGTGCAGGGTCCCAAAGCTTTGGGCCGTCCTCGACTGCTTTCCCGGGCCACAGGCAGGGAGCTGGAAGGAAAGTGGGGCGGCCGGGATAGAACCGGCGCCCATATGGTTTACGTAAGATCAGGTTCTAAGATGACCTGCAGCTTACAATGATTATTAGCAGACACATTAATTCATCATTCTAGTTGCTGTTTTCCTAGATGCCAGGCAGCCTGGTGCTAGAGAACGACCCCTCGGTAACACAGGCCTGTAACCCCCTGTCTCATAGTCTGGGTGGCAATCTGGCCTATCTGAAGGCATTCCAAATATCTGTCCCCACCCATGGCAGAGACCCAACCAGGGGAAAGCATGACCTGACAATGAACTTGTTCCCAAAAGTGACCATGAGAGAGTAAAGGACTTGATCTCTGCCAATAAGGTGAGGTCACCTGCTGGGATGCCAGAGCTGGAGAGAGAATTTACTCACTATGTCACAGGGAAGGCCCAGAAATTCTACAGAGAGAGGAAGATCTTCCCTCCAATGGTTCACTCCCCAAGCGGCCGCAATGGCTGGAGCTCAGCCAATCGCAAGCCAGGAGCTTCTTCCAGGTCTCCCACACCGGTGCAGGGTCCCAAGGCTTTGGGCCATCCTCCACTGCTTTCCCAGGCCACAGGCAGGGGGCTGGATGGGAAGCAGGACTGCCAAGATTAGAACCAGCGTCCATATGGGATCTGGTGTATTCAAGGTGAGGTCTTTAACCACTACCCTATCTCACTGGGCCCACTTCATTGCTTTTATTTGAGTTTTACTGATGGCTGGTAATCCCAAGTTTTTTGTTTATTTGTTTGTTTTTCTTGTGTCTTTGGTTATTTGTATTTCTTACTTTGGAAAAAAAATTCAGTTGTTTATTTTCTCATAAAGGTTCTTGAGTGCTTTATATGTTTTGGATATTAATCATTTATTAAATTAGTACTTTGCAAATATTTTCTCCCATTTTGGCACTTCACTTTTTAATTATTTCCTTTCTAGTGCAGACGCTTCTTAGCTAGCTAGCCTAGTTATCTACCTTTGCTTCTGTTGCGTGTGTTTGGGGGTTCTGTCCAAGAAGTCAGTAATGGCCAGTGGCTTGCATCATAGCCCCTAGTACTATGGTTTCATGTCTAATGTTTAGATTATTGATCCATCATGATTGTTTCTGTATAGGGTATATGTAAAATAGAGGTCATGTTTTGAACTGGTGCCTGTAGATATTCAGTTTTCTCATTGACATCTGTTGAAGAGAGGCATCCCTCTCCAGGAAGGGATTGGGGCTCCTTTGTCAAAGATTTAGTTGTTATAAATGTGTGGATCAATTTCTGGAGTTTCTACTTCATTCCAATGATCTGCATTCTCATTTTTATTCTAGTCCCAAACAGATTTACTTAAATCATGTGTTGAATATGAGTATCATAATTTTTCCAGCTTTGTTTTTATTGTTTATAATCATTTCCGTAGGAATTGAAGATTGCTTTTAGTTTTTTAAGGATGTCTTTGGAATTTTGTTTTGGGTCACATCAAACTGTAAAGTGGTTTGATATACTATAGGCATTTTGATGATATGGTTAGGATCCAGAAACATGGAATATTTGTTCATTTCTTATATCTTTTTTTCCTTCATTATTGCTTTTAATTTCAGTATATAAATATTTCACATCCATGTTCATTTTTTTCCAAGGCATTTTACTTTCTGTAGTTACTTTGAATGCAACTAATACGTCCTTTCTCAAGCAGAACATTGCACGTATGTATGAATGATATGGAATTGAGAGTGTTGAATTTATGTTCTGGAACATTTCTAAACTGTCCCATCCATTCTACTGGTGTGTTCCTGGAGTTTTTTTCATTGCCCCTACAAAAAATTCAGGTTATTTGTAAACAGGAATAATTTGACTTCCTCTTTTTCAAAATGTATCCTCTGCTTTCCTTTTGTTGCTTTTTTTCCCTCTGCTTTAGCTTCGAAACTGTATTGAAATGCAGTGTTAACAATGGACATCCTTTTCTGTTTTTTGGATCTTATTAAAAATGCTTCCAGCTTTTCCTCACTTAGTATGCGACTGCTCGTAGGTTTGTTATATATTACCTTTGTTGCGTTCAAGTATGTTATCATGAAAGATAAAATTTTTATCATGAAAGAATGCAGTGTCTTGTCAAACTTTTTTCCTGCATCTAAAACACAAACACATGCGTGCTTCTTGGTCTTTATTTTGTTCATGTGCTGAATCAACAATAATTGATGCTATTGTTCCGTGTATATTGAAACAACCTTGTGCGACTTTGATAAATCTCTTTGATCTTTGGATTTGCTTTGCTAGTGTTTTTGCTGAGAGCCTCTGCACTTACGCGCATCGGAGTTATTGATCTATGGTCATCCTTTTTAGTTGTCTTACATGATTTTGGAATCAAGGTAGTGCATTTTCTTTCTTCCACCTGTTGTGTAGAGTTTGAGAAGAATTGGTGTGTGTTGTTCCTTAAACGTTTGGTATAATTTGACAAAGAGTTCATCTTGTCTATTGCTTTTCTTTGCTGGGAGATGCTTTATCACTGATCAGCTTTGGTTTTGATGTATTAAGATTTTCTCTTTTTGTGCCTCAATGTTGGCAAATTATGTGTCAGAAATATATCCAGATTAGATTTTACAATGTGTTGACATGAAATTGTTCATAGTAATTACTAATGATTGTACTTCTATACTCTGAACTGTAACACCATTTTCAGCTCTGATATTATTGATCCTTCTGAGTTTATTTTGATTTAATTGGATCAGTCAATTTTGTTTATATTTCAAAATCTCAACTCTTGATTTTACTTATTATTTATATAGGTTTCCAAAAAAAATTCTCTCTTGCTTGGTTTTTCACTAATTTTTGCTGTGTTTGTCCTTATACTTTGCATTTTTAGGCCCTTGTTAAATTGCTTGCTTGGCACATTTCCACTTTTTAATTTTCTTTTGAAGTAGAAATTTCCTGCTTGCCTCTTAACACTCCTTTGCTGTATCACAGGATTTGATACATTGTGTTCTCAAATTTTTAAGGGATTCGTAAATATTTCTCTTGAATTATTTCATGACTCACTGTTCATTCGGGAGCGTGTTGTTTGCTCTTTAGTTGTTTGCACAATTTCTAGAGTGCTTTATCAAAATTCCAGCTTAATTCTTTTGTGTTTAAAAAAAACAGAATTTTGAGTTTTTTTAATTAAATATTTGCTTTTATTTGAAAGGCAGATTTACAGAAAGAAGGAAAAACAGAAAAATCTTGTCTGCTGGTTTACTCCCCAAGTGGCTGTAACCGTTGGAACTGAGAAGATCAGAAACCAAGAGCTACTTCTGAGTCTCCCACATGGGTGCAGGGGGTCCCATGGTTTTGGGCCATCCTCCACTACTTTCCCAGGCCACAAGCAAGGAGGTGGCTGGGAGGTGGAACAGCCACAACACATTCAGGCAACGATATGGGATGCTGGTGCCAGCAAAGAGAGGGTTTTAGCCACTGAGCCATCATGTCAAGCCCTCTAGCCATCTCTTGAAGGCATGTCAGGTGCGAAGACTTTCGAAGGAGCTCATGATAGCAAGCCTTGCTTGTGTTGTGCAGGAGCCTTGAACATGACTCTCACCAAGTATGGAAAGCAAGGGCTGGAGTTTGTGAACAGTATTGATTCTAGGAGCTTGGTGGGCTTACAGACTCCTGGCTTTGCCCCAGAGTTTCAAGAATTTGTTGCTGTTTGTTAGAGGAAAAGGGACTCGCAGATGCTGTCTGAAAGAGTAGCTGGCTACAGCAGAATGACTTAGGCTACATAATAGCAGGGTAAGCTGTCATGTGCTACTCTTTTTTCCACTTGTGCAGGATTCCAAGGCCCTGGGCCATCCTCTGCTACTTTCTCATGCACAAACTAATGCCTATATAGGATCCCCAGCATGAGCAAGGTGAGGATTTTGGACACTGAGCCATCACACTGGGCCAACAACCTGTATTTTTTTAAGTGGCTGGGAAAGGTGATGCAGTGTACATGAGTTTTGCTTTGAAATCTTACGTGGTAGTGCTTGTTTTATTTCACACACTGAGAGCTGCCTATCCCAGCTCCACTGTCCCTATTGCCCACTTTGCCATAGCCAGAGGGGTATGGGCATCAACTTTAGGATTGCTACATCTAGCAGCACCTATGTGGTTCAGTCAATCATGCTAGAAGACTGGGTGTGTTTCCAGGTGGGACTTCAGCAATGACTGAGGAATTTTCCTGTATCCAGACCTGCTTGGAGTCACTGTGTCTGCTTACCTTTGCTTCTTCCTGGTAAGATGTTGGTCCTGGCCAGGAGCAGGTAAGGTAAGATCTATTGCTGCTGGTGCCGGAGGACATGGCAGCATGTCTGTCCTAGTTTTCCTCTGGTTTATGACATTTATGTGCTCTTCACTCACTACTGGCTTCCTTAGTTCTTGGGAAGGTGGCTTGGTGTATTAATAGCCATTCAAATCCATGTCTCCAGAAAGACAATCCCTGGAACTTTCTCAGCTGCCATCCTGATGTGCCACCCCACCCCCAAATCATTATTATTAAGGTTAGCTTGTTGGTCTAATGCCATGTTTCTTCTCATTACGTTTGAGTGAAAGGTGAAGTGCAAACTCTACATGATATGACTGTGATTTAAATTGACTTTCTCGAGCTGATCTCCAATTCTCTCACACATCTATAGCTTCCGCAGTGTTTGACTTACTACAATAACACATCCCGAGGAGCTTTGCAATCTGGAAGGCTTTTGCTCCAATCCTTGCATGATTAACATTTTATCACTCATTATTTCATGAAAATGGCATTTTTTTGAGATACTTTCTGCTACTCAGTCTGAAATAGACACTCAGGAATTCATCTATGTAACATCTTTAATCCCCTAGATATTTTCATGAGTATGTGTTTGTTGAGTTTATTAATCTCTTTCTATCCCCATGGCCCACCAACTATAACTGAGGCATTTTGAGAACAGAGATTTTTTTTGGCATCATTCATACAATTTCTGTCTAACACTAAAAGTGTCTGTCATGTAAATAAACTAAAAACTTATATACTTAGACTATGTTTCAGTAACACCTAACACTAGAAAACACCAGCAGAAGATACCAGATTAGCAGCCATAGAATGAGAAAGCTGGAAGGGCCTGCTGAATTCGTAGTGTGGTTTTAGATCCATGGAGAAAAGAACCCTGAAAAGTAAGGCTACTACTTGAGGTTACACACCCTACAGGCAGAAAGCAAAAACATCTTGCCACTCATTTGCTCTTGCTGCCCACTCTTGCAGCACTGGCTACTAGTCAACTCCTGCCTTGGACAAATTGTATGCCTACTTTTATGGATTGGAAAAGACTTGGCTCCTCAAACTCACACAGAGGTTTAAACCCAAAAGTCTCATGTTAACAGTCAATGGATGCATACTGGTGACTGTTAAATTGGGTTGGAGACATGATCTGACTGTGCTGGCTGGGAGGGGAGCCCAGAGGGAGGCCATGGATCATCATTCTTTGGAGCTCCAGCAGGACTGTGGTAAACTTGGGCTGAGTTGGGTCTGTTTTCTCTCTGCACTTCCTACCTCTTTATGTGATTGTTGCACCAAGATTGCCAGCCTTCACAAGGCAACAGACTAAGGCGGCTCCCTCGGTTATTGAACTGGCAACTTCTGAAATGTAGGCTAAAGAAACTCACTTAGGTATTTTAGTTAAAGAAATAAAAGCCTGGCTAGTTTCATTGACCAGAAGGGTGGACAAGAATTTAAAAGTTTATCAAACCTATTCATTATGTTTGACTGAGAGGAAGGATTTGTAAATTACTGGGAGGGTTACTTAACATTTTTCAGGATGATTATAGCTGTGATAAGAAATGAGTCCATGAGATAAATCCTAGGATAAAGTACTTTGATCTTGTATAAGGCTTTAGACAAGCAAAAAGAAACGGTGCCAACCAAAGCTGACTCAGGCATTGTAAAAGAGTGTATATTTCCACTGCTTAAATTTAATCTTGTATTGGGAGAATTGAGGGGAACTAAAATGCTAGCTATTTGTTGAGATGATAATATCATAGAAACAGTTGTACCCTCTCATTGTGTTCCAGTGCTTCGCCAATTGTTGTGGGGCCTTACAGCTTAGTCCTGGGCATCCCGCATAGATATAACCACTTGTGTCTCTAGTGAGTGGAGCAGGAATTTAGACAAGCTTCTCAGGCAGATTTTGATAACCTCTTAACCTTTCCTCCATTTAAAATTTGTCTGTATCAAATGTGTTTTCCTTCAAGCACATAAAGTCACATTTTACTAGTTGCTACTAATTATTAGCATTGGCACGTAATGTGCACCACACTTATGTTATTTAATTTAAAAAGAGGTTGGGTATTCAAAAAATAAAACTTTTTAAATAAGTTAAAAACCTGAACAGATGTTTGTTAACACTTTCTTATTTTGTGAAAACGAAGTTAAGCTCAATGTTGAAAAATATTCACGTGTGTTTGAAGATACTAATGATGAAGTGCACCTTACAATTTTTACAGATAATCAGGTGTGGTTCAGATGGAGAATAACAATATTCATAAAAGAAAAATGTATAGCTATATTAGAACCAAAGTTTTATGCCTTAAATATGTGTATTTCTATTTGTCATTTGTAGTTACTTTTCATATCTGTATTACATTTTATCTCACATAATAGCTAATATTCCACTACATAAATGTTTTGGTGAACTATTTGCATGCACTTTCTTACTGAAGTTGTATCCATTCCATGGATAACACATTTAGATTTTTTTTTCCAAAGTTTGAATAGATGAATTATCCTACCAAATGATAACACTAAAGCACTGTTTTCCAACAGCATAGCCAAATTCTTAATGAATACCACTTTGAGGCAAGTAGGGATGTTAAAAAGACATCAGCTATTCTTTGATCTCATTTTTGAATTGCAGCATTCATTTTGAAAAGCAGCATGTCGTAATCCTATCTCAGTGACTAAGTACAGCCATCCTTTAGAAGAAAGACATGGAGAAGTTATTAGAGAAGTGACTCTCTTTAACTTGTCTACTTAAGACTAAGTGTAGTGCTGTTATGTGTATCTAAGATTGAATTTTTTTCAACGATGTATTTTTGAAATAGCAAACTATTTCATTACTTTAATCATTCTTCAATGTGGATATCATGATATATTGTTTATTTTAAATAGTTAAGAATTGGGTGTTCATCTTGGGTGCTCACTGTTAAGTTTGTTCATTTATATTCTTTTAAGTTATTTTAACACAGTTTCTTCATCCTCGTGACTTCTATAACTCTTTTATTCTTTGACAAAGTGGGAATGGTGCTTTTCAAGTTATAAAAAATTTGTTTGGAAGGTGAATTTTATAGAGCAACCATAACAAATTGGTGAACACCTGTGTTGCTTCTTGCACTTCACTAATAAAATGGTTAACTCATTAAGTCTCCCAGTGATGTTCTATTATCATTGATCAAAACAGTTTTTCAAGATTTATTTTTATTTATTTGGAATGCTGAGTTAGATAGCAGGAAAGACTGAGATCTTTCATCTAGTGGTGTGCTTACTAAATGTTTGCAATGGGTTAGGGCTGGGTCGGGCCAACGTTGGTGCTTAATCCGGGTCTCTCGTGTGTGTGACAAGGATCCAAGCACTCAGTCATCTTACGCTGTTTTTCCAGGCACATTAGCAGGGAGCTGAATGAAAACTGGAGGAACCATGACACAAACCAGCACCCACGTGGAATGCTGCTGTTTTAGGAGGCAGCTTATATACCTCACCTCAAGGCTGTCTTCATGGCCTAGAATTTGAAGAAAAATACCTTCATTGCCTGCAAACCCAACTCCTAAAATGTCTGCTTAATTTGGCAATTCACACTGAATAAATTTCTCCACGTTAGGAATATAGTAGAAAAGGGAAAAAAATTCTATATCATGTTAACAGCTATATTACATAATATTTGGAAATACTGCTATTTTTTTTAATTTAAAAAATCAAAAATTTAAATTTAAAAATGTGATAGCATTTTATCACCATCATTGATGAGAAGGACAGGCTTTATAATGCCTGTGACAATGCCCGTTGAGTTAAAACATCGTTTGTTATAGTGCCTAGACTCCTAACTCTGGTGCTGATGCTGGCTTCAGGCTAGTGCTTTTTCTGGAAGGCCGGGGAGGAATATTCAAGTACTCAGTCCCTGTTACTCATGCAGTAGGTCCTGGTTGAGTTACTGACCTTGCCTTTTATTCCATCCAAGGGTGAACTGTTACGGCAATTGGCAACTGAATCAGATTCCAGATATCTTCCTTTAGAATAAAATTCAATAATCAGTTAGAATGCAGAAAAGAGTTAAAATATTAAGTAATAACAGATTGCTATTGTTAAAGATAAAAACACAATCCAACATTATATTGTTATAATGCTGGCATATATAGATGTGATATATAAAAACATAGAAGTGAAAGCAATTTGTAATAAAAAAATTTAGTCTTTTGCTTGTGACATTAAATAGGATTTATTTTGCCTTTAAATTTTTCTTTAATGTATTTAATTAGAAAAAGATGAGCACTCCAATTGAAAAATAGGCAAAGGAAATGAAAAGCTAGTTCATAAAAGAATAAATTTAAATAACCAATTAGCAAGAATAAATAATACTTCAGGGAAAATTGCACTCAGCTCCTGATTAAGTTAAGCCACTATTCTACATACTTTTTTAATGCCGTGCAGCAGTTACTATTTTTGTAATTATAACACCATTTGGTACCATTTTCATCTTTAATTTTCTTGCTATATTAGATTATAAATTTCTAGAGAGTAGGTATTATGTCTGTTCTGTCCCTTCATCACTGAATTTTAAGTTCTTAAGTAGCATCAGAAACATGGTAAGCCATATGTAATCATTGGTTGAAAGAAATGATTAAAAATATGGCATTTAAATTAAGTGAATTAATTCAAATTAAAACAGTATACAACTTTTCCTCATCAATTACTTGATAAGAGCTGAATGTGTAATAGATTGATTTTCATTATTTGCATATAAATATATTGGTGGAATTTTTAAAAAGTTGTAAAACATTACAAGAGCTTTCAGAAAGTTTGTTTCACTCAAAGCATTTGTCCAAAGAAAATAATACAATGTGTGGCTATTCACTTGAGACTATTTATTGTACAATACATAGACTAATCATTTTGTGATAAAATTGCGCATTGCATTTTTTCCATGTGACTCCTCCTATATACACTATTGCTACACTTTTTTTCTTCAACCTGTGACACATTTAACAGATTGAAGGTTGGTATTTTGGATTTGAGATTTTAGTATCACCATTATTGGTTTGGAGGCTATTACCAAAAACAGAGAATTGACACCAAGCAATGAGTATAAATCTTCTCAGAGAGCTATGAGATTGTTAGTTGCAGTGGTTGTTCAGAACAACAGGAGCTCAGAGGAGCATAGCCAGGACACTGCAGAGTTGTTTTTTTTTTTTTTTTTTTATCAGAATTCAAAGGGAATCTTCCTTTAAAAAACGTGTTTTTACAAATGCTTCATTTTACACAGAGAAGCAGTCACCTTCTGTCCTCTATTCACTTCCCAAATACACACAATAGCAGAAACTGATCCAGGCTGAAGCTGGGGATGGAAAATCAGCCAGGGTCTCTGACATGGGGGGCAGGGACCCAAGAACTTGGGGCATCATCTGCTGCCTGTCAAAATGCAGAGCTGCAACAGACCAACATGAGAAGCAGAGCTCAGACTCCGGCGCCGGCACACGCACCTGGTATGTGAGCAGCCCCAGCACTGGTTTCTTAATCATTGTACCCAACATAATCCCTCAAAGGGGATATTAAAAACTTAAGTCAGATAAACAGAGAGGAAGAGAGACAGGAAGATCTTCTTTCTGCTGATTCACTCCCTAAGCAGGGAGCTGGATGGGAAACAGGGCCACAGGGATGAGAGCTGGGAGTACCCACTTGACACATGCGGATGAAATACATAGGTTCAAAAGTCTCCAGAATAGTCGAGATTTAGGGGTGATTGCAAGGGACACAGAATAAAAGCATTTCGAATTTACTCTTGCTTGGGCACAGGATAAGGAAAATGAACACAGAGGTCAACATTTGGAAAGAAAATGTGAAGGCTGTTTGGGCTTTGTCCAAAAGTGAGGACATTATCTGAGAGAAGGTATCTTCTCTTAATGAGCAATGGTCTTCAGAAATATAATATCCCAAAGTGTCAAATATATATATCTATATGAAAAATATATATAAATGAAATAAATATAAATGAAATATATAAATGAAAAACAAATAAACATACACAAAGTTTGTACTGTCTAATTACTTTTACCACCTTTTCTTGTACAAGGAAACCAACTTCACGAAATTTTTAAATCCTTGCATCAAAGTGACAGGAGATATTTTAGCTATCTAAAACACTGTCTGGCACTACTACTCAGATAAGTTTAGAACAAAGCTGATCCTGTTCCAATCCAGCATCCATTGCAGCAGTTTCTATATAGAGAATGTAGCCTAAACTATAAGCAGCACAGCCAACCTAAATGACTGGTTGATATCAATATTTTATATATGAGGGGTGCTACATATCACAGATGCTAATATTCTGTAAACCACATATAAAGTCACTTTAAATGAGGGAGAAAAGTTAGAAGGAAGTGACGTGGTGATTTCTGTATTGGGAAGGGAGTATTTAACTCTCTCATCTTTATTTCAGTGTACAAGTTTATCTTCATCACCCATGGGACATTTAATGAGTACATAAGACATCAGCAAGTCAAGAAGTCACCTTTCTTGTGTACATTAATGTAAGAATAAAACAGGATGACGGCAGAGCACAATGTTAGGTGAATTCCTAATGCGTATCTATGGAGCCCCTTAGGTGTGATTACGTGATGCTGGGGGAACCACCATGTACAAATATATCCTGCTAATGCATTCCTCCAGCCTGTCAAATGACTTCCTTAAAAACTATGGAAAATGTTTCATTTTATTTGTTAATTTTGTAAGAAGAAAGAACCATGAAGCTGTCATTTATGTTGGTAGATAATGTTGCGTTTCAGAACTCTGAAATGACTAATTCTTACTATATTCAGACAAAGCAAATTTAAGAAACAGAAGTCTTATTTTGGGAAGAAGAGCAGAAATAAACAAAAATCTATGTAAATTTGTGGTGAAGTTCCAGATGAATCCTTTAGGATTGGATGAAAGCTATTTTGTTATATGATTTTTTAAACCTTCATATTTTCCTGTTTTTCTTTGTAAATTGGAAGTTTTGTCTCACTTTTATTTCGGTTGTTGCCTTTTGGGAAAATTGGTCCTTCTCATTTTTTTCAGTAATTACACGCATTGCGGAATTTAAGTATGTGAGGTTAGAGAACATACAAAGAGGAAACAAAAGGAGTGGAAATAACTTCCTCTGTTCCTGAATTGAAGGCAAATAACTTGGGCTAAGCAGAAGAAAGGAAAAAAAAAATGTTCTCATCACATGTGAAATACTGAAGCCCTTATAAATAATGAGTAAATGTCAAGAAATAGTGTGGTGCAGCATGGAATGATTTCACAAAAGAGCTTGCCAGACTTATTAGAGATTTTTATTCAAAGGTATGAGATAAGAGAATTAGGGAGTAACTGAAAAACAAAGAATGCTGTATAAAAGGATAATTGGTGCCTCAATTATGTCCTCTATAGACATGCTACTGTAAGAAAACCATTCATGCCACCAAAATCTTGCTTCTCTATCTCCCAGAATATTTATATGACTCTTGGCTAGGATTATGGAACAAAATCTCAAGAATAAACATTTCTTTCAGCTTAGATAAAAGACAATAGGACTTGATTTTGAATTTGTTTGATTCATATTGAATTCAAGGAGCTATTTCTGCTCAATTGGCTTTGTGATTCCGGTTGGTATTTACCTGTGAAAGGTCTGACAATAACCAGTAAAAAAGGAAACCATCTTTTAATCAACTGTAATAAGCATTTTTATTCATTCATGGAATAAATCCACTTTTTAAGAGTTTAAAATCTGAGGAGGGGAATGTCACTGTGTTCTTAGGACTGTATTGAATATCTTAAGCATACAAATTCATACAAGAGAGGAATATTACAAAAAAATTGACCCAAGTCTATAAACAACTTCCTTTAATACATTTTGTGAACTCCACAAGCCAACACTAGACAGACAGAAGCTCTTTGCGAAAAACTGCATAGTATTCCATTCTGAGCACAAACCACATTTTCTTCATCATTTATCTGTTGACAGACACTAATACTCATCCAGGTATTAGCTATTTATATCAGATGTAAATTTCTTCCCAATCACTGCCCTTCAGTAAACCACCATTTCTTGTCTACATATGAACATTTTAAAATAACTCATTTCATCGCTTCTCGGCCTTTTGGCTAAGATCAAGTATAAAAATTACTCACTTATTTAAATGTCTAAAGGCAATTGAAGGTCGCATAACTACTTCTGGTATGTAAAGGTTATGTGCATGGTGGTAGAATTCCATCCTTCAACATTTTCTCAATCAGCTACTTCTGTTGTGCAATCATGAAAAAATGTTTTGAATTGGTTGCATAATTAAAACTATTTTGGTAATCCTGTAGATTCAAGAAATCCAAAGAATTTTAAGGTAATGAAGTTATAAAAGAAGTATTCTACTAAAAGAAGTATTCTACTAAAAATATAATTTGCTCTTTTACATCAATAGCTTTTGGAATTAATAATCAATATTCATATTTGGTTTAGGTAAAGATTAATGGCAGGATATACACAGAAATTCAGTTAGACCTGCCAGTTGAAAGAGTCTAAACTGAAGTTTTTTATCATCCTACCTCTGTTATTTTCAGAAATTAGGGAATCACTTTCACCTCAATGTCAAACTACGAGGAATATAGTATATTCCCTCTGAAGTGTGGGCCATTTTCACTGGAGTTAGGTGAAACATCAATGTGCTTTTTATTTGAATTTCTCTAATAGCTGAGGAACCTGAGCATTATTTGATAGATCAGCCATTTGCATTTGTTCTTTTGTTGAAAAATGCCTGCTAATTTCTTAACAGGGCTATTTATTTTGCTCTTGATGAGTTTCTGAAGCTCTTTGTAAATCCTGGATATTAGCCCCCTGTTTGTTGTGTAGTGTGCAGAGATTTTGTCCTGTTCTGTTGGTTTGTTGATCATTTCCTTTGCGGTACAGAAATCTCTTAGTTTTCTGTAGACCTGTTTGTACTGTTTGTGTTTGTTGACCTGTGCATTTGGTGATTTTTCTAAGTCTTTGCCTAAACAAAGTATCCAAGTATCTTTAGAATGCTTCCCATGTTTTCTACTAATGGTTTTATTTTTATTGGGTTCAGATTTAGGTCCCTGATCCATTTAGGTCTGATTTTTGTATATATTGAAAGGTGTGGGTTGTGTTTCTTAATTCTGCAAGTGGATATCCAGTTCCAACAGCATTGTATTATACTAGGTGAAAGACTGGAAGCTTTCCCACTAAGTTCTCCAACTATACAAGGATGTCCACTTTCACCATTGCTATTCAGCATAGTATTGGAATTCCTAACTATAGCTATTAGCCAAAGACAATGAAAGGAATTCAAATTGGAAATGTGGGAGTCAAATATTTGTTTATGCAAATTACATGATGTTATACATAGGAGAAGCAGCAGACTTGCCACTCATCAGAGAGTTTGGCAAGGTAGTAGGTAGGTACAAAATCAACATAAATCTTTGGCCGTATTATATGCAAACATCTCCATGGTTGATAAAGAACTTGTAAGAGCAGTCAAACTAGTGGAAAAAATTCTTAAATACCTTGGAATAAAGCTAACCAAAGATGTGAAAGACTTCTATAATGAAAATTATTGAAACATTTAAAAAGACATTAGATGATAGAGACATTTACCATGTTTCAGGATCAGTAGAATCTACTTCATCAACAAGACCATATTGCCAAAAGTAATCTACAGATCCAATACAATCCCAATGAAAATCCCAAAACTTTCTTTTTAGAGCTAGAAAGGATGATTCAAGAGACTACAAATAGCTAAAGATATCTTGAAGAATAAAAAATAAAGCTGAAGGAATCACAATTCCACATTTCAAGACGTACTACAGGTCAATGATAAAGCAAACAGTCTGCCACGGTACAAAAATAAGAAGCTCAATGGAACAGAATAGAAGCCCCAGAAGTGAGCCTATGCAGGTATAGCCAACAGTATTTCAATAGAAGTACTGAAAATAATCCATAGCAAAAGATTGCTCTCGTCAACAAGTTGTGTGCTTTCTATAGATACTTAGGACTTCTATATTTCTTTTTGCAAAGTTTTATGATTTGTTAATCACCAGGTGTTTCTCCCCTCCCCATTGGCTTTTAAACGCTGTTATCAAACTAAGCTGTTGTCAGCATTTTGGTTAACTTTTTGCACGAGCAAACTACTTACGCCAAAAAAAAAACAAAAAAAACATGTCTATTTTGTAGTGGTAGCATGATTTTCATTGAAAGTGTTGTTGAGGGAGACTTGTTATAGTTCATATAAAATTTGTGAAGGTGTTTTATTATTGGGTTGCCTGAAAATTTATTTTATTTGATTTATTGCCAATTACTGCTTTTGCAGTAGTGATATCAGAATGACTATAAATTAGAAAGAAGAGGCCTAATAGTCACCAAAAATACGAAGGACAATAGTTTTCTCCTCTTCTTTTTCTTATTTTAATTATAAAGCAGATGTTTCCTCTCCTTGAGTTTTCTTGAAAATCTGATAGGCGTTATGACTTACACATAGGAGATCAATGTTGGCATTTAATAGACATCTGTCTACTAAATGCATTTATTTCTTATTGTAACATACGTTAAAACTTTCAAAGATTTTGATGAAAAGCAGGTAAAACATTATTAAATGCGCAGGTTTTTAAATTTATGGTTACATGCATCCATTTTAAAAATTAGTTTTGTAGTCATCATGTAACATCGGGAAACTGACTCTTATTTAATAATAAAATTATGTTCAAGTATGAATTTTTAATTCAGCATTTGCTTTTTGATTCTGTTTAACTCTTCCATTCTATAACAGATAGAATGAACATTTTTAGCTATGATTGTTCTACAGCTTTTGTATTATCTTTCTCAATGAACATTCTCATCTTGGGTCCCCTAAAATTGATTGGAAGAAAAGCAGTTTTCATCCGGCTCATTCGGTTCTATTGAATGTGTCCCAAATAGGTCAGATGCTGTCCTAGAGACAGAGGGAACAATAGGGAACAAAATCAGCAATACTAGGGGGAGGAAAAGTCAGGCAGCTTAGAGCAAACTATTGTACTCTGGAGAAAAGGCCACAGCAGTGAACTCTTCTGATAAATGAACAATCGAAAAAGGAATTCCACAGGTGGCTGCAAAGGGAAGTGGCAAAGAACTTTGAATCCTGTTTGCAGGTTCGTGAGCCTAAAGGCATAGAGGTATTGTGCTTACCTTTTATTCTGTCAAGATTCAAGAATCTGCCACCTATATTAAAAGCAGTATGGATATTTTGCCTGAGGAGAAGAAAAGACTTGGAAGCATTTCTCAATATGTTTTAAATTATTAGAACTGTTTCAGATAGAATGAGATCTCTAAATATCTTGGTAAGAGTTTGTATATACCGTCAAGGAAAGCAGTACATACAGAATACAGTCTAGGTTTTATAAAAAAAGAAATGTCACATAACTAAAATATAATAGTAACATTTAGCAATGTGGAAGGATACTAGAACTGATGAATTGGGGACCTACTGCACCAGCTGGAGCCCAGTTAGGCCTGAAACCAAAAGTCTAGAACACAATCTTGGCCTCTTACATGTGTGACCTGAACACTCGAGCTGTGCTGTTCTGTCTCCAAACTGATGGCTGAGCTGGTTTGAGGTTTTCTGATATCGGATGCAGGCGTCACAGCATCAACTTACCCTGGTGTCACACTCATCCCTGCATTTTGAAGGAAAGTTTCTATATATGGGTCCGGGCATAATCAAAGATTGTGTATTTGGAACGATACTGGTTGTAGCAATAGACATGGAGACCACAGCTAAGGGCAAGGAAGACAGGCTAAAGCGGGAGTCGTTCAGGCTAAGCAAATGGAGTCACTTAAGCTAATGAGGATTCTGAGGTCTTTCAGAAGCTTTTAATTTCCTCTGTTTAGAAAGACATGTTACTTTATATAGAGATACCACAGAACTGGTTCTAGAGCCAAGAGTGGAACTCAGGTAACCAAAATCATTGGTTCTCTCCTCTCCTCTCTCTCACCTCTTCTTTAGCCTCCACCTTATCACACCACCTATCCTTTAAAACAAGTGTCACTAGATCGTAAAAATAATATCTTGGTGAAAAATCTTGACCTTTGAGAAAAATTATGTTTGTAAGAGAATCTCATGTTTGTATTATAACATTAGCATTTGGTGAATTCACTGAACTGTTTACTCTGGCTGTAAAGTAAAAATTGTTTATGTTTTGTATAGACTTACATGGTAAAAAGGACAATGTGATAGCAGTTAAAAAATTTGATAGCGGTACGTTGTTAAAAAAAAAAAGTCCCATCATTGTATATTCCTGAGACGTTTCTTGGCTTACATGCAAAGCTACTTCTACAGATGCTTTCCACTTCCTTAAATATTTGTCTTGCAGTTATAATCTACTAAAATAATATTTTTCAAAGACAATGTTGTAGCAGAGCATGTAAAGCTGCTTCACTTCCAGTCCTTCTCCCTATTAATTAGCACCTGAGAAAACAGCAGCAGAAAGAGCTAGGGCCCCTTGTAAAACCATCTGGGTGGCCTGGAAATCTCCCAGCTTCTGCCTTCCTTCTGACCGACTCCTGGACATGTGATCATTTGAGAAATAAGGCAGTGCATGGAAGTTCCCCCTCCCCACTCAATCTCTTTCTCTGCCTCCCTGTCTGTTTCTTTCTCTCTCCTTCCTGTCTCCCCCACCTGCTCTCTCTTTCCTTCTCTTTCCTGCTCTGTAAGTATGCCATTCAAATAAATTGTTTTTAAAAATCCATAAGGATGGAACGGGGCTCTCAAAGGAGGCAATTGAATTGCAGCGTGGAATCTGAAGAGAGGTTAGTTGATCCCATTCTGGCCTTGGATAAATGAGGTGATTCGGTGGCTCACAGTTGTGTTTGCCTGGATTCATTTTCTTTCCAGTTTGCAGTCTTGTTCACAACTGCTGGTAACCTCCCTAGTATAGGGTCCTCTCTCCTTTCCCCTCAGCTCTTAGAGTGAAGAGCTGTTGCCTTCCTTTACTATGCCTTATTAAGAACTTGTTTTGCTGGGAATATTATCCCAAAAGATCACATGCTGGATGTGTTGAGCAGCACACATGCATGTTCTCACAGTTTTGGAGATGTAAAGTCCAAGAACAAAATGCCTGTGGTTTCAAGTTCTCTGAGTCTCTATGTCTAAGAGGCAGCTGCTTCCTTGCTCTTGTCTCAAGTGGCTTTTCCCGTGTGTTGGTAAATCCTGGTTATTCCCCTGTGTCTCTGAATCTCTTCTTTTGTAGTCACCCATCAGCATTGAGTTACGGTAAAGTTTCATTCCTGTGTAATTACCATGTTAAATGTATAATCCAAATACAACTAAATCTGGACATATACTGGTGATGATGATTTTCAACCTATGAATTTGGGCAGGTATACTTTAGCTTGCTTCCACCTCAAATGTTATTGTGTTGTAAGTCAATATTATACTGGAAACACTTATAGTTTTGAAAAGTCATATAAACTTGTGTCTTATTTATGAAATGTCTGTTTTGTTAAAGATATCTTCCCTTTTTGTTATTTGAAGACTAGAATGACAGAAAGGTGGGGGGAGGAGGAGAGATTTATCTTCTATCTGCTGGGTCAGTCCCCAAAATGAATGTAATAGCTGGGGTACAACCAAACCAACTGGGAGCGGGGAGCTCCCTCTGTGAATCTCATCTGGGTGGCAGGTGCCAAATTCCTTGTGTCATCTTTTGCTCCTTTCTCAGGCACATTGGAAAGAACTGGATCGGAAGTGTGGCAATTCAAACTTGGACCAATGCTCTAATGTGGGAGATGGGTATCTCAGGGTGGTGGCTTACTCTACCATGCCACAACCCTGGCACCAAGAAACTTGTGCATTCTAAAATATATGTTATTTGAGAGAGAATGAGACTGGGACAAAGAACAGAACTGGATATCTAACCCAGGCATTGTTTTCTGGAGTCCTAACCAGAATCTCACTCAAGGCTAAATGCTAGCCCACCTGAACATATAGTTTTAATTTATTTGAGACAGAAGCTGAGATTTGATACTAAATATAGACACTCATAAACTATTTGTAAAATTATTGTAGCTATCAAAGAAATTGTTTTTAAAAAGTGAGTATCATGGAGGAAAAAATATATAAGTATTTTACAATGGCAACAACCTACAGCATAAATATATACATACATATATATTTTTTAAAAAAAGTAAGCATTCTGCCCACTCCATTTAGCCTCCACAGAGGAATATCTGAGTTTTTGTGTACTGGTTTTAGCACAGGACTTTTTACATGTAAGATTTATAGGAGATGGCATAGTGGGAAGCAGATTACAGTAAATCCTCTTGTGTTGTGTGCACTCTGGCTTTTAAGGTTACAAACGAACAGAGTTTGCTTTGTAAAAAATGTGTACTATAACCAAACCTACCCCAGAATTATGTGTTAGTTCCCTACTGTTCAGCCCTTAGCCTAATATGAGATGTGCAGGAAGTTCCATGGTGTTGCCAACTTCAACTGAGTAGCAGGTGCATCATATTAATAAATTGGAAGTGGGAATCTATGTTTGCACTTAATTCCCTTTGCCTATCATTAGGTGGAAATAATGGAAACATATGTTTCAAAGTCCATTGTTCAATATATTCATACAGTGAAGTTAAAATGTTTGGTTAAGAAATCAATATTGTTGGAGTAAACATCAAATACAGTAAACTAGAAGAATTGTAAGAAGCTGTGGACTTGGTGAAAAATCAATGTGCATTCAAACCAGGGAGTAACAAAACTGATAAAACTGCAACTTTAAATAGTAACCTAGGGAGAGTTAACCAGCATCCCAGCTCTTGCTACTGCAATCAATGAAACATAGAAACAAATAATAAAAGCAATACAATATGTGAAGTAGCACTAGGATTCATCTGTAGTAAATTTGAAGACAATGAATACTATACAGTATTGACAACTGTATTAAGAATCCTGTGTGCAATGAATACAATAAGAAACACAGAAAATAAATGAGAACATTAATTTAGAACTCTGCTTTGAAAGAGTAGCAGGATTTGAAAAAGCAGGAAAATATACTGGTTTATGTTGGAATGGCTTGTCTTAAAGTATTAGAAATAAGACATGTAAGAATATCTTCCAACATTTGAAATTCAAAGTAAGCCACACCAGTGTTTGTAGCATAAATAAACTAAATTACCTGAGTCTTCGTTTGGGCTTTAATCCAACATAATTTATTATAGGAATATGTTCGTTAGAAGTAAAAAATGTTAATCATGGTGAACAAGAAGTTAGAGAATACTCATCTGAACCCCATTGCTTGAAAACAATGTAAGACTCTCACTCGGGAGAGATGACCTCTATGAGTCAAATTACCTAGATTCAAATAATAATTCAACCACCACTTAGTACTCTGGGATATTGGAAAATTACTGAACCTTATTGATCATTAATGCCTTCTGTTGTAGAGTTCCAGTGAGAATTGAACGGTGTTATCTGTGTGGTTATCATAGACTGTCACATTGACAGTCACTACAATTGGTATTGTCATTAGTGAAAAGACGGTTTCCAGTTAAAAGTATTTGCAATGTTTTACCTTGTAATTTCCTTGGAGAGAGTCTATATAACCAGACTCTAAATGGCCCCTTCAGATTTTTATATTCCTATTAGCCTATTACTCAATTTCTTCACAGCATTTATTCAATTTCTCCTTTAATTTATTTGTACTTCTCTTTGGGGGCAGCAGGAGTAGCCCCTTTTCCTCCTCCACCTCTCCCTCCTTCTCCCAGTCCCCTCCCCCTGCCTTCTTTCCTTTCTCCTTGCCTTCCCTCTCACCGTGAACTTTTTTCCTTCATTTCTCCCCCTCTTCCCCATCTTTTCTTCTTTCCTGTCTCATTTTTAGTTCTGTCTACCCTTTACCTCCTGTCCTAGAAAACAAATGCCTTAGGGGCTGCACTGTGGCACAATCACTTAGCATCCAGTTCGATACCCTGGCATCTCATATGAGCATTGGTTCGAATCCCAGCTGTTCAGTCTTCAGTTCAGCTCTTCTGTGCCTGGAGAACAGCATGAGAAGATGCAAGCACCTGGGACTTTTCCACACAAACAGAAAACTCAGATGGAATGCAGGGCAGCTTTGGCCTGGCCCAGTCCTAGTAATGGGGAAACCCCAGCAGATAGAATCTGTTTGTGATTTTGCCTTTCAACTAAATAATCTTTAAAAAAACAAAATAAAAAAAATGTAGATATCAATAAAATGAGAATAATAAATGAGATGCATACTAAGCTTCTGGTTCCTGGCTTTGGATTGGCTTAGCTTTGGCTGCTGCAGCCACTTGGGGAGTGGAACTGTATTGGCGTTCTCATGCAACCAGAGAGGGGTGAGGCAATGATGTTCTTCAGCCACCAGGGGCAGTCTGATGGAGTGTGTCTGCTTATTGTGAAGAGAGCCCGATTTATATAGACTAGGAAAGGGGAAGGCAGAAAGGGCAGTCCTTCCATCCAACAATGACATTGTATCTGGCTAGAAGACATGTCTATTTCTCTGGATTCTCAAACCAAGTCACAAGTCACATTCATCATGCTCAGCTGGAAGCTGTGCCTCAGGTCCCAGGCCTTATCACATGTAACATATAAACTGGAGGCTATACCGAGGGTTGCATTCACCACTTGTCCCTGGCAAATAGGATCTAGGTCCCATTTGGCTTGTTAGAGTTGCTTCTCAAGAAGTCCCAGCACAACTTGTCCAAGGACTGAGAAGAGAAGACTGGGGTACAGTCCACTGCACTCATTGCATGTCCACAGGTCAGGTTGAAGTCTCAGTTAGCTGAAACTATTGTCAGGGGGTTCCCCTGGGGACAAAGTGTGCCACCATGTGCCTATGACCTGCCACTTAGGCAGTGATCCGTTTCACATTCATGGAATCTTGAGATACAGGGACTTGCCCTAAACTCTTTGGTTCTGCCGTTAAAGTCCATTGTATGCTGCAACAGATATTGTAGGAGGCAGATGGAGAGAAGACAGGGTCTCTGATATAGTGACCTTGAAGAAGGAACAAAGGGACAGAATCAAGGTGTCAATCCCTTAGCGCAAGGACACTGGCCCACTTGGGTCACTGACAAAGAAGTGGTGCCTCAGTTTATCTTCAAGATGGGGGAAGGAAGCCACCAGTCTCACCTTTTGCTTTGGGGCCAGGGGGTAGAAATTACTGTCCATCGTGAATAAGTTTTTTTTTTCTGCCCTTAGGGTGATTCATGTAAGCCCCCTCCCTGAGATGGCGTATAAAAGACCCCATCTTTATCATTTCCTTGGGTCTTTCCTCCCTTCAAGCCCCCTTCTGCCACTGGGGCAGGAGCCTCTTTCCTTCTCCTTGAATAAATTTTGCTCTGCAAACTAGAGTTTGTCCACATGAAAATTCTTCTTTCGTGTGAGACAAGAAAGAGTGTTATTGCTGTTTTCACACCTATCACCCTACAACAACATCTTACAACATTGTCAGTACTTCATTTTTTTAAATGGATGAATAAAATCTTACATTACAGTGTCAGATTACTGGTCTGAAATACTCTATCTTTAAAAGATTTATTTTTACTTTTATTGGAAAGGCAGATATGCTTGTACAAGTGATTGACCCTGAGTAACAGGAATATATGAACTAAACACAGATTATACCCTTCCCTTGCTTCTTCCTATTACAAGTGACTGTAATTCTGTAACACAGGAATTGTGTCATTTCAGCACTAGTTTTACTGCAAAGATTGAGTGTCAGTTGGAAAAAAAATAAGCATTATATTGTTAAGAAATGATTTATTACTCATTACAAGGTTGCCCGATATAGTGAAAATTCTGTTCATTATTAACATATTGAAGAATTGATATCTGCTGAACACTCAGCAAGGCACCAGGGGTGTAGTTAACCAGGGAAAAACTTAACACGCAGAACTTCAGCTCTACTGGAGTGAGAAAGATAGTGAATAAGTACGCACAACAGAAAGTACCTCGCCAAACAAATGAAGTATCAGCAGTAATAGGGAAGCAAGCCATCTGGGAAAACACATGAGTCTTTACATGTAAAGATCGTGACTAAAATGTGCAGTTGGATTAAATATGAGGCTTCAAATGAATATGCTAGAGAAGAGCTAACTCAGCTCACGAGGAATTTTGTGTCTGCCCCAGAACTGTTTCAAAATCCTGAAATGTACTCTTGGAATCCTCAAAGCCTGTTCAGACTTTGGACATTTGTTTGTGTTATTTTATTTATTTCGCACATCTCTGTGTTTTCTATATCTCTTTAAAACCACATAATGTTGGCTGTGTTCCTCATTAATATAATAACTGCTGGTCCACAGCCCAAGAGCTCAGTTTATTCAAATTTTTCATTTACTAATGCATTTGGATGTTCTATCATTTGTATTCTGTGCTTCATTAATCCTGATTTTCCTGTATTGTTTTTCTTTATTTAGGTCTGTATCTCAGTCACTTGTTATTATTCTATCTTTTTTCTTCTGCTGGCTAAGGAGCATATATATATATATAATATATTATAAATATATATAAATATACACACACACATATATATAAAAATTCTCTTCTTTTAATATTGTTCTTAAAAATTTAATATGCATAGTTAAAAGTTTATTATCGTTTCCTGCAAAGAACTGAAACTATTTTATGTGGGATCCTTTTTCCTCTATTTTAGTTTATTACTGACTGGTGTTTTCATTCTCTATTGATTTCTTCTCTGTGAATCAAAGTCACATTATTATAATATAGGTGCAACAAGTATCCACTTGGATTTGTTGACGTATTTACCAGTATCTGCGTCCATTATTCTTCTGGCACAGTTGTTTTTCCTCTGGGCTCTTTTTTGTTACCTTAGAGAAGCTTTTAAAAAATTATTTGAACCTTGCAGTAGTTAAAGCCTCAACTCATTTGGCAGATAATATCTTTACCTCTTTGTCTTTTTGACAGAAATAGAAGGAGAGCGTCTGTTTGTTGATACACTCCTGAAGTTCACCACAACACAAATCCTGATTTCTAAACCATGATGCCGGGGACCCAACTACGTGGGCCATCAGCCAGTGCCTCCACAACGTGGAATGAGCAGGAAGCTGGGCTTAAAACTCAGGCATTCGGTACAGGATACATTTATCCCAAGGGGCTTCTTAAGCAGAGGCCAGAATCCACCCCCCATCATGACTTAATATGATTGTACGGTTACTTGTGAAGAGTGAATTTGACAATTATGTTCTCCTGGTATTTTGAGTATAGTATCATGCTGTGCTCTGGCTTCTGTGAAAATCACTTAAGAAACTATCTTCTCTTGTAGTTTGGCTGTTTTCTGTAATGAATTTTGGTATCTTATAGTTCTCCTTGTCCCTAATAGCAACCCCTCTTTGGATTTACTTCTTCTGCGTTAATGTCCTGGCATCAGAGGTGTGGTCTCATTACTTACGGATATTCTCAGCCATAATCTTCTAAAATACAGCTTCTCTCTTTCACTCACTATTTCTTCTGACTTCTGAAAAAAATGATCATTTATCAGCTTCTCCTTTAGCTATATATTTTTCATATTTGCTGTATTTCTTCCTTTAGATGCTACATTCTTAGTTATTTTTTAAGGTTATTTTATTATTTTATGATATAGTTCTATAGGCTGTGGTGTTTACCCCTCCCTGACACTGGCCTCCCCTATATTATTACGATATTATGGACCTTCCTGAAGTGTCCTAAGTCCATAGTCTGGTATTTAAGCATATCCTGACATTGTAGGCATGAACAATGGCAAAGAGTTTGTCACTGGATGTCCATCTTTGCTTTGGAAGTAGAGATGCTTACTGAATTGTATCTTCACATCTAATTATGGTAATCACTATGACACAGTTGCTATACATCCCCTTACATGAAAAGTCACAGAACAAAATCAACAACAGGAAGAAAAATAGAAAATTTATAACAGCATAAAGTCAAATAGCATACTACTCAATGACCAATGTATTGCTGAAGAAATGAAAAAGAAAACAGGGCCAGGCGGCGTGTCCTAGCGCCTAAAGCCCTCACCTTGAACATGCAGGGATCCCGTATAGGTGCCAGTTCTAATCCCGGCAGCTCCACTTCCCATCCAGCTCCCTGCTTGTGGCCTGGGAAAGCAGTCGAGGACAGCCCAAAGCTTTGGGACCCTGCACCTGAGTGGGATACCCAGAAGAAGTTCCTGGATCCTGGCTTTGGATCGGCATAGCACTGGCCATTGCACTCACTTGGGGAGTGAATCATTGGACGGAAGATCTTCCTCCCTGCCTCTCCTCCTCTTTGTATATCTGACTTTCCAATAAATAAATAAATCTTTTAAAAAAAAAGAAAACAAAAACCTTCTTGAAGCAAACAATGCTACTGTATGATGTATGAGTAAGTGAAGAAATTAATAAAAACTATTTCCATGAAATGCAAATAAAAACCAAAAATATCAAAACCCATGAGATGTAGCAAAAATGTAATTATGTTTTACATGCATCTTCTAATTCAATAATTCTGTTTTAGCAATATCTTATCTGCTAATTGAATAATTTGCTGTTTCTTAATTCCACTGAGTTTATATTTCATGTTCAAAATTATTATTTCCTTTTTCAAGCTATTATAAATTTATAACATTATACTCTATATTTTAATTGTGTACCTGATGGTACTACAATATTTTTGATGCACTGTGTCAAGTTGTGTCATTGTTGCTGATGACATTTGTAAGGCAAGTAAAGGTATAATTTTTAGATTTCATGGATAAATTCTGTTTAATAGGGGATGACCTAGGTAGTCATCCTGTACCAATTCATAGTTTTATATAAGTTATATCATCTGTTTAGGGCATTTTGTAGAACAAGAAGATCCAAGGAAACCTCTACAGATGCATGGGTGATTCAGTGGTAGAATTCTCAGAATAATCTCTTGATTCATGCTTTAACCTGGTCCAGCCATTACGTTGGAGAGCATCTGGGGATTTAGCCAGCAAAAGGATGATCTCTCTGTCTCTTGTTGCTTCTCTATCATTCAAATTTTAAAAAGAAGGCGATAAATAAAGTGTAATAATGAGAAAATACTATGCAATAGCCTGCCAGGCCTTATGATTTTATTGTCCCATTGTCCAAAACAAATGTAGGGATTCTAAGTTTAACATTTGGAGGGGCTACTCACTACTCATAGATATGATTTTCTGTATTGTGATTTGTAAGAGACCATGATGTAAATATCTACCATAGTGAAGCTTGTGAAAGAATGTTTTAGGTACTTAGAAACTCGTGTACTAGGAATAAGATAGCATCAAGGTCAACGTATTTGAAAATAGCCAAACAGAGTATATGAAAAAATTCAGAGAATATGCATTTTATACATTGAAGCTAGAAAATAAAGAAGGAGGTGGATTATGCAAAACCCAAAGCACATGCAAGAAATTTGTCTTCATGTTGAAACTGATGGGAAATAACTGATGTTTCTGTGACAAAACATTGTATTCTCTGTCATGTTTAACAGACTGATGGAAGACAAGAGTGGGAAAAGACTGACTTGTTTATAAGCTGTTGCAATGCCTTAGGCAGGAGTTATAGTTGGCCCGATAGAGAGGCATAAATCTGAGATAAATATAAAAGTAACATTGACTTTTATTTGAAATACACAAGTAACTTTCATAGCACAGCAATTACACAACAACCCAATTAAAAAAATGAACTGGAAATTTAAAAAGAGACCCTTTAAGCATTGGAGATATACAGGTTAGTTACAAAAAGACATTTAGCATAGATAAATGAAAAATGAACCACCAATCCTATGCCGTACGTAGTAGAATGCCTTAAATCTAAATCATTGATACAGCAAATGCTGGTGAGAATGCCAGACACCAGTTACTCTAATTCACTGCTGACACCAATCACAACTAGCACAGCCATTTTGAAGACAGTTTGCGTGTTTCTACAAAATTGTATGTACTCATACCATATGATCAACCTATCTGCTTTTTTTTTTAGAGAAATTTACTCAACAGAGTTGAATGCTTACTTTCACAGTGAAGTTTGCACATGCATGTTTCTAATACTTTGACGCATTAGGCCAAATGTGGAAAACAACTAATATTTTCTTTAAATAGGTGAATGAATGAATGGATCTATTGGCACATCCCGGCAGCAAAATTGAATTCAGTGCTAGATAAAATGAGCAAGGAACCCACAAAATAATAGAGCAGACACTGAATAAGGCCAGCTTTTTGTACATAGTATAATTAGAACGGTGTGAAATTCTAGAAAAGTTAAAACTTCTGATATTGTAAATAATTTTGATTTCCAGAGATTAGTAGAGAGGGAGGGGTAAAGAGGAGAAACACGCAGGATTTAAGGCAGACTAGCTATTTTGCATGAAACTTAACAAACTGTGGACTTAAGGTCGTGATGGCGAGCCAAACAAGGTCATGAGTTAGCAAATGTACTACTTTCATGTGGAATGTTGATCATGTGAGTGATTATGTGTGTATGAAAGAAAAGCAACACGTGGGGATTTTCTGCAGCCTCCTCTAAATTTTGTAATAAACCAAAAACTTCTAAAAACTAAAATTCACAAATTGAGAGGAAAAAAAGAGAATTTTCAGAGAAACAAAGATCGAGTGATGATTCCTAAGTTTCTGTCTGAAATAACTAGATGTTCAATGCTACTTTTCAATAAAATAATAAATTATTGGAACAGACCAAGGTTTGCATGTGGCAATATGGTTTAACCTTGCGAACTTTAAGGTACTGTGAAAACATTTGTGTAAAGATGCTAAGTAGTCGGAAATATGTTTAAATTGTAGAGAAGTCTAAATATGTTAAACAATTCTGAATAGTTTGCATATAGATATTCATAATAAAGAGGATCTAGGTAAAACAGAGAAGAGCCCAACATCATAGCATAGTGGATTAAACGTCATTTTCTTTGCATTTTCACCAAATTCCATGTCTCTCAGTAAGCTACATCTAACACTCTATTTCGTCATAACCATTGCTCGTCTTTATTTACCCATATTTAGCATTATCATGTCGTACTTATGTCTTCTTTGTTCCATGTTTCTCTTTTTATTCATGAACATAAGTTTTTGTCTGGTTTGTTCACATTTTGATATCCACAACAATGGTGGATCGAGCTGCTATCCCTCAAGTATTTCTTGAATAATTCATTATGAGTATACTGAATGCTATGAAGGAAATTCTATTAACAAATGAACAAAAAAAGGAATACTACAAGGTAGCCTTCCTTTCATTATTGATATGATATCATGGTAAGAAAATTTCTACCCAAGAGTTGGCCTTAGTTTTCCCTACTCTTTTATTTGCTATTTCATGAGTACTTTAAAGAGAAATTATGTCATGACTTGTATCCACAAATTATGGACATAAAAACATAGAGGAAAAGACACTGCCTAGCAGGAACTGTTAGGTTGATCCATTGGACAATGTGCTGTATTTCACATATTTGTTTATTTAAAATCAGAGTTACGGAGCCATAGAGAAAGAAGGAGAGTGAGTTATCTTTCATTATCTCACACCGCAGGAGCCGGTAATTCCATTTGGGTCTCCTACATGGGTGTAAGGGTTCATGGAGTATGGCTGTACTCCCATACGCGTTATCAGAGACCTGAATCAGAAGGGAAAAAGCTGGGATTCAAGCCGGAACTTTATTATGGGGATACCAACATCATAAGCTGCCACTTTAGCTGCTGTGTCACAGTGCAAGGCCCAATAACTCCATTTCTGTTGCTTCCTGATTCTAACCAATTACTTTGAGTTCAGGTCAATTGTATTGTTTCTAATCCCTTTGTCCATGTGCTCTGTGTAAAACGATGCAATAATTTTGTTTCTGAGGGTTTTTTTTTTAATTTTATGTCCATCCATATATTTTGTTTATACTAGTAATGGCAGTTTTTTCTAAATTGTAACAATTATAGTAATATGGGTTTATATACTTTACACTACTAGTGAAATATTTACCATGTTTCCTTTTATTAAGCAATGAAATTTTTATCTTCCTAGAACTAAAGTTATTTTATCTGTGTGTTGTTCCTCATTGTTATTATTTTAGCATTCTCAGAGACAAATTTAGCCCAGGTACTGTGAAGTATTCTCGTATTTGTTACAACTCAATAATTTCTTTCAGTACATTGCTGAGAGTCTCTAATTTTTTCTAGTGGATGTCTTCTCAGATCTCTTGAGTTCTATTAGTACTTTTATTGACTGATTGATTGATTATATACAAGAGGATTTTTGATAAGGCACATTTCCAGAGCTAAGCAGGGGTATTTTATAAGGAAAGGTGTGTCAATTCACCCAGAAAGTGTAACAGTTACAAACATATAGGCACCAAATAATAATTGTACAAAACCCACGAAGCAATAGCAAACAGAACTAGAGGAAGAAGCAGCACCTACCAGGAAGAGTGGGAGCTGTCAGTGCCCCACTCTGCAAAATGGATGGAAGATGGGGACGGAACATCCATAGACGAGGGTAAATATCATGGGAAAGCTGCACCGGCAACCTACTGAGCCTGCAGACAGCCAAGAATGAGCAGCCCACACATTCTTCTGAGTGCACATGACTCAATTTAGTATTCAGATAAGGAATGTAGGAAAGTAATTATTGTGTGTCTCCTAGTTAAGATGATGTGCAAGTGGTCTACAAATTGCCAGGGTTTTTTTGATAGTGCAAAATCAATAATCATTGATTATAAAGGATACTTCAAAAATGCAAAAGACACAATTTTCATTTTTGCGTGTACAATCATTTAGCTGAAAAATTCATTCATAGCTTACTTTTAACTAAGTTATTGATCATGATTGTCACATAAAAATGAAACTCTTTATGAGGTGACATAAAAAATGCCACATATTCATTTGTAGGTTATTCAACTTTATCCCAGCTAGCTTAAGTGGCTTTCCCTTCTTCATGAGAGGTAATTCTAGCTTTCTCATCATAATAAATGTTCTACAGTGGTATGTCATTTCTTTATTTCAAAATATTTACAGCCACTGATGTAATTTCTATACTCTTATTGTCTTATTGTCTCGCATAGTCTTGTGGTGGTGGTTTTTCTCCTGTATTCTTATGATTGACATTCAATCACCCAGTAACAGACTTTTCTACCATGTTGAGTATATGGGTTTCAATCATTCTGTCACTTTCATTTATTCAAATTGCATACCCAAGAGTAATTGACTCGCTCTTCCCTTCATTTGCTCTGAGTTAAAAATTTCTTTAAAATACAGATTTTACGATACATCTCCACCTCCTTGTTACATTTTCTAATACCCCAAGGCCCCAAGATACAACTAAATAATTTGAGCAGAAGCTGAATAGTTCCCTTGTGTAAGGCTTACATGAAGTTCTGTGGAGCATTTTAAGCTGAGCGTTCCTGAAAGCATTTCCCTTTGCTTTAATTTTAATGGTATTATTAAGAAAGAAATAAGAATTAATCACTTATGGTTGCTGTTTTTTTTTTTAATTCAGTGATAATCTGAAGAGAGAAAATGGTGGTGATTTTTAACATCTCTTTTAAATGTTTTTCATGAAAATGGATAGAAAATAAAAGTTAAACTTTTTGACAACAAAAGATAGTATTTTAAGGCAAGAAACAATGGAATGAAATTGTTTTAGAAATGCGTACAACTGTGTTTGAATGTCGGTGCTACTGTATAATCTTGGTTCATTTTTTTAATGTCTGAGATTTAATGATATGTGTGTGTGCCAGGAGGGATGGGGTTGTGTGTGTGTGTGTGTGTGTGTGTGTGTGTGTGTGTGTGTGTGTGTGCATGGTGTGAGGGGACTCATAGTAAATTGTGATCTGGCTCCAAAACTTTCAGTTATCTTGCTGCAATTGCAACATGCGTGTGAATGCCTTCTTCCTAATGCAGTTCTCGTTAGCCCATTCTGTTGATAGCACTACTAGTTTGGGGCTTGGTGCATGAAGATTCCTCAAATATTTGTCTATCTGCTTTTTTCCCTAACACATTTTCTATTGACTCACTCTGTTAGTTTATCCCCAAGACAGTTGCTACAAATACACTGAGCAAGGCATTATATAAAAGTTAGATTGGGTACCCCTTTGAGATAGATCCCCTCAGAAAACTGTATCACCTCAGTATAAAAGAAATAAAGATAATAAAAAAACGGCCCCTATTTGAACTCCTTCTCTGTACTGAGTATTCATGTTATCTTATTTGGCGAGAAGAAACTGCAGCTGTTATTGTTTACAGCACTGAACGCTAATACTTTGGTTGTTATTTAAAAGCGTTCAGGACACAATTTCAATCAACCAAACGCTACTGAACTGTACACTAAAAATCATCAATATGTTAAGTTTTCTGTAATGCATATTTATTTCAACTAAACATAGGAAAGACGCAGAAACTGTTAAAGTATTCCCCTCAACTTCACAACTTAATACTGTGAAAAAAAATATTGATTTAAAACTTAGATTTGTGTCCATTTGCACTATACGACTAAATGAGATTATTGCTGTGAAAGGGATATTGGCAACCTTCTTAGAAGGTTCCAAGAAGTAATGAATAACAAGCTTCCTGTAATTCTACTCCTAGAATCACCACTTCCTGTTCAAATTGTCACTGATCTCTTCAAAACGATTAATTTTTTGTTAGTTATTTTTGGTTAGTTTCATTTCTTCAAAACACTTTCTCCTGATTAAATTCTCCAGTGACTCACAGATCATACAGAAGCAAAATTTTTTTTCAAGAAGGTTCTTGATTTTCTTTTTCATTTCTTCAGCAACACATTAGTCATTCAGTAGCATGTTATTTAACTTCGTGGTGTTGTTAATTTCTTTTTTTTCCTTCCTGTTGTTTTTGTTTTGTGGTTTTTCATTTAAAGGCATGTATAGTAACTGTGTAATGGAGACTATCATATCCCGAGGTGAGGATACAATGCAGTATACATCTCTATTTCCAGATAAAGATGGACTCCCAATGAAACTGTTTACTATGTCTTGACAATAGGAGGCTGGACTCTCTGCCACTGTCCATGCCCACAATGATGGACATATGACTGTGTATGAAGAACTATATTGTAGTAATGACATAGAGGAACTCAGTGAAGGGGGAGGGAAATCCCAGGGCCTATGGAACTGTATCATAAAATGATAATAATAAAAAGAAATGAAAAAACATAATAAGTAACTATTACATAAGAAATAGACACTGTCATATCTCAATCCTTTAAAATCTTATACTCCTTGATACTCGAGGAAAATATATTGACCAGGATCTTTGTTCATTCTGATAGCTTTGTTCGTCAAAGTTGCTGAACATTAAAACTCCTTTGGATACCTGCATGTGAGGACATAAGATCCTAAACAGAACAATGCATTCTAAATCATCTCTCGGTTCTTAGCTTTGTAATTATACTTATCTTTTCTTGCCTGGGTAATATTTGCTTCTCAGTTTCATGTTGCCGTGGGAATCCATGCATATCATCCACCACATGTTCAAGACTGAGGTAGGTCATAATGATACATGGATGACAGAACTGGTTACATCTCTGTCTCCCTCAATGTTGGTAGACGAAACATGGAGATTAAATCCTTTGAACAGACACTGTGATCTATTAGTACCACGATAGAACAGTGACCATTCTCAAGGTGCGATTGATGCTCTGCATTCCTCCTTCCAGGAGTGTGATTTAATCTTGCTCTTCTCGTTTCATTGCTTCAATGCTCAGAAACGGGTTTCATCATTTCTTTGCAAATGTCTAATGCCTTATCTCGCATCAGTTATTTTCTAATAAAACTATAGCTATAAAAGCATTAAAATGATCTGAATGATAAGATTTGGACTGTAATTTAATGAGATAAATTCAATCCATATTGGATTGTATATAAAAGGCTTATAGGGAAGTGTGGAAATTCAGATAGAATTTAAATGAAATATTGAGAGAATTTTGAGAAACTAGGGAGACCAAATGGATTTTACACGAGCAAACTATCAAATTACTGATGAGGGCGTTTCATAGACCCTGTGGCAGGTATTTGCTGCTCAATTAATATCCACACCTTCTTGTTCAGTCACATAGAGACAAGAAGCTAGTCCTGACTAGCAGTCTATGGACAGAGGTGACAGGTGTCATTTATGTCAATTTCTTATTGCCTATATTCTTTTGTCCCAAAGAAACAATGTTTCTAAATCTATCACAGCTGTGTCAGCAAAGGGCTGACTTACTCTTGATGACCAAGTGACTGATCAGCAGAGCCAAGTACGGACCTCTACGAATACAGCACAGTAAACGTTAAACACATGATGAGATGTTCATAGAGTTAGCTACTGAATTCAAAGTTATCTCAGTACAGTATAACCTAGTCGGATCAGAGAACAAACTGTCGCAGGAAGTGGAAAAATACAATAACAAAGTCTGAAATTTGCAACACGGGCCTGGTGAAATAATTTATCTTAAAGGCTGAAAAATAATTTATCATTTATGCCACCAGAACAGAACAATAGATGAAGCTCTGCCTGAGGTGACCTGGAAGGTAGGAGATGCTTTTTCTACTAAGATTTTAGAATGGGCCCAGCTCAGTAACCTAGCAGCTAAAGTCCTCGCCTTGCATGCTCCGAGATCCCGCATGGATGCTGGTTCTAACCCTGGCGGTCCCACTTCACATCCAGCTCCCTGCTTGTAGCCTGGGGAAGCAGTCAAGATGGCTCAAAGCCTTGGGTCCCTGTACCTACGTGGGAGATCCGAAAGAGGCTCCTGGCTCTTGGTTTCAAATCTTCTCAGATCTGGCTGTTGCAGCAACTTGGGGAGTGAATTATCAGATGTAAGATCTTCCTCTCTGTCTCTCCTCCTCTCTGTATATCTACCTTTCCAATACAAATTAAATAAATATTTTTGAAGAAAGATTGATGGCTGAAAAATCAAACCTCAGAAATATGAGATGTTTAGTATTAGCTATCCTTATTAAAGTGTTTATACAAAAGAGGTAAGCAAATAACCAAAAAAGAGATATGCTTGGTGATGATGGCCAAGGGACATGCAGAAAATCAAAGAAACACTTGAGCCAATAATTCAGGCTCCTGGATTGTTGGAAAAGGCAAGTGTTTTCAGGACTGAAAGGGTGAAAAATTGTCTTAGGGGAAAGAACAGATTTTCAGTGTAACTTCTTCAGGAGTGTGATAGTCCCAATTGATTGCCATGGCATTCAGAGGGCAGCTTGTGGTGGGAAAGCAAACCTATGAACTGTATCGTGAAAGGAACATAAGATGTAATTAGTAGCAAGCAAAATAGCTGAATACAGTTAATGGGTCAATGACTAAGATTTTGAAAGTGATAGTTGTTACTGAAAAAAAAATTGTAGGAAAAGGGAAGAAGTTTATTATCAACTGATTTCAAAGGTTTTGATCACTGGAGCAGCACCAACTGAACATGCATATCATTGGAACTCATACTTCTAATTGCTCTCTTCAAAGGGAGTGAAGTCGGTACCTGAAGTGAATAACTATGAGATATTGGTATGGTATAGATGTTATGATTATTTGAATCATGAAAAACATTATAAAAAGAACATCACTTACTTAAGTGTGCATGTCATCACTTCATTATCTGTCATCTGACTCAAACCCTGTCTATAACACACACACAATAACATACGGTTGGACAAAGAATTGAAAGCATGTTAACACTTGCTTCAGGTTAGTCACACAAGTATTCGATTAGTTTTACAAAGTGAAGCCATTTGGCTTTAAGTTCAGTCTTTTGTAGCTCATTCTTGCAAATGAAGAGGGAAGTGCGAAAAGTTGGAAGCAACAAGAGTGGAATTCTAGTGATATGGTAGGAGATTCAAATGACTTAGCCATCTATTTTCACTTTCTTTTTATATAATTATGCAAACTATGTTGAGTAAATGATGCAAAGGCTCGCTGATGAATTAATGCTTAGTGTGATTTTCTGAAAATTTAAATTATTAGTACTTACCATTTTTAAAAAGATTTATCAATTTTTGTTGGAAAGTTAGATAAGGTTTTTGGAGAGAAGGAGAGAGAGGGAAAAAGATCTTCCATCCACGGATTCACTCCCTAAAAGGCAGCAATGGCTAGAGTTGAACCAATCAGAACCTGGGAGCCAGGAGCTTCTTCCGGTTTTCCCACTTGGATGCAGGGTCCCCGGGCTTCGGGCCATCCTCAACTGTTTTCCCAGGGCACAGGCAGGGAGTTGAATGGCAAGAGGAGTAGCTGGGACATGAGCCAGCACTCATAGGAATCCTAGCACTTGCAAAGCAAGGATATTGCCATTAAGCCATCGACTGGGCCCAGACTGATATTTTCTGAATAGGAAAAAAAAAATCCTTGAAAGTTTAAAAGATATGGGAAAAATTGAAGCTTTTAAAATATTAATGTTTCTGCCATTTCACAAGGACATTTTTTTCTTCTGTTCTGTTCAAATTAAGCACAATATGATACCCTGTTATAAGGTGATATACCTCATGACTTGAAGCTACCAGTGACGCAGAACTCATGGTCTCGTATAATCATATATTTTGTACAGCAATCAAAATAGCACTGCTCAGCAAATGTTCTCACTCCAAGCTGTTTTTTTTGCACTCTCAGAAACTACTGCCAGACTCTGAAAACTGTCATATGTCTCCAGTAACTGGTTGGATTGTTAAGACTGTCAGCCACTGCACGTATGGCTGTCACAGAAACAAAGCTCTCCAAATGGGATTTCTTCCCTGAGTAAGCCCCATACTTTCTCTGTTAGCATTAGATCTAAGATGCTTGAAGATTTCCCTGAACTTAGCTCTAGATTTCAGAGAAATTCCACTTTGTCCCAAAGTCACTGGGGGCAGGACTTTGGTTATCTTCACAGGGACAACAACTACTTTAGCCACTTGTGGAATTCCTAAGTGTGCCTTAATGGCCTCCATTTTAGAGTAACAACACTGGTATATAACTTGAGTTAATACAAACCTCCATGTGAATACTATATGAACAATAACTGTATGTTGAGAGACACTGTATTGAAGTATTACTTCAAAATTTTTTATTCATAAGTTCCAGAGCTGGGATTTAACTTGGAGCTTGTTCTCTGAGATATATAAGCATCCATGTTGACTTCTATATTATATGCACAATTATATATTTTATCTGCTGAGAGTTAATCTTCTATGGCAAATTAAGAGCTATGTGAGTTCAGAAATGAACTACACAGATGTTTAAAGAAGGAGGATGGTTTTCTTCTTTCTTCCTTTTTCATTCTATCAAGTTTTGTGCTCTTACATGATTTCTGTTAGTTCCAGTCACAGAAAGCATTGCAAATTTATGTTCAACATTTATGTACTCATTTACTGGAAGTTTCATGCCAGTTTCTTCTCTTTTTTTTTCTTCTCTCTCTTTTTATAATTCCCAACCCCCCACTGTTTTCCCCTATTGTGTAACGGTTTAGTCCTTCAGCAACAATCACAAGTTCACCATTCTCTTATGTATTGGAGTGGTGGGGAGGTACTCTGACAATTGACTCATTGTCAAAAACCCTTGGTTTGATCTTTCATAAGAGCAACTAGTGAAATGCTGCTTGCATTTTTTCAAAAATCACAGCTTTTTTTGGTTTCAAGTTGAAGTTAATTTAAAATGATTGTGATGTAAATAATCAAAATACTATGATGTTGGTATTTTAAGATTTACTCCAGTCCTGTCTTGTTATTGTGTTTTTCTCATTCTGTTGAACTTTACTCCCAGTTCTCTAGAGTAATCATTTTTAGCTACATGTAAACATTCATTTTTTCTTTGTGTACATACTAAGGGAAAGATGCCTATATTTAAATTTTCTCTCCTTATGTACACAAAGGCAGAAAAACTACATATTGTTTCTCATTAACATCATTCTTTTGCTTATTTTACCTGCATTTGAATTACTTGTGATTCTTCCTGAATTTCTACATTGGTTGTATCTTAACAAGATATCATTTCAGAGTACCAGGATGTAATACCTGGCTGGGCTCCTGACTCTAGCTCATGTAGACTTCAGAGGTGGCGAGTGGTAGATAGAAGAGTTAGTTCTTGTCACCCACATGAGACATTTACATTAGGTTCTGGGCTCCTTGCTTTGGCCTGGCCCAGCCTATGTTGTTGAAATTTAGAGGGGGGAAAAAAAAGAACAAGATGGAGGCTCTCTTTTGATTTGTGTTTGTGTCTTTCTGTCTCTACCTCTATTTCTCAAATAAGTAAAAACAAGAAAAGATAAATTAATAACAACTATAAAACTTCATTGGGAGTCAATAGTATGAAGATCTTAATATGTACCTTTCCATGAACATATGGAATAAATGATGGCATTATGAAGTTAAGTGATTGTGGTTCTTCAATTATCTAAGTTAAATTAGGAAATGATAAATAAAAATAATATGAACATTTTCATCAAGTCAGTTGGAACCCTGCTTAATCTTCCCAAGAACTGGTGCTGTTTGAAACAGTTTAGGGAAGCATCTGCTGTCTCAGGACAATGTGTAGGCTCTGGGCTGGTCTTGTGGTATAGCGGTGTAAACCTCTGCTTGTAAACCTGTGTCATTGCTGGTTAGAATCCTAGCTATTTCACTTCCAGTCCAGTTCCTTGATGATGTGCCTGAGTAGGCAGCAGGTGATGGTCCAAGTGCTCAGGTCCCCACAAGCCATCCTGGGATCCTGGATATGGAATTCAGAGCCCAACTTTCACCTGCCTGTGTCCCAGGCATTGTGGCCGTTTGGTGAGTGAACCAGCAAATGGAAGATCTCTGTTTCCCTTTATCCGTGTAACTCTGCTTTTAAAATTAAAAAAGTATTTAAAAATACGTATAGAAATCTAAAAAAAGGATGACCTCAGGATAATAAGCATTCATGAATCTATTTAAAATCCTGCAATATTTGTCAATATTTCAGGCCCTATGCATCACCACATGTTGACTTCAGTTGCTGATTGGCATCTAGGGAGAAACCGTCTCAGGGGAATGTCCCTTCCTCAGTGGATTTTCTGAAAAAATCTGATCTTAGAAAATCCGAAGTATCATCATGATGAGAGATGATCATAGACACGTTCATGTTGTATCATTAACAAATTACAATTAATTGAGGGACTACAGACTCCCTTCTTAGCAAGATCTATCATAGCAGAAGTGACTAGCTACACAACCTATCTATCGGCAACGGTCAAGGATGTAGCATATAAATTCTGCCACTGAAGATTAAAAAGAGTTTTGTGCTGTTTTTCAAAACACTTCTTAAAAGTCGTTTCTAGTACTCCGATTAAGGAAGCCACCTTAGAAGCCAGAAACGTCAGAGCTAGTAGCTGAGTTTTATAAAGGATTTTTGTCTTTGTGTAACATGTTAGGAGATTAATTTTTAAATGTGAAAATGCTTTGTTGGAAAATTGATTTTTAAAGTGAGGCAAATCCCTGTTGATTTTTTAGAAAATCTGACATTTCCAAGTATAAATTTCAAATGATTCATTTATGTTTGTCTTGATAGTCAAGGATGAGATTACAGATAAGTAAAGCAAGGTCCATGCAAAATCTCACTTTACAAAAAAAAAAAATTCTAATAAGAGAAGTGACATTTCTTTGGCCCTCTCTAGAATTGCACCTATATTTAATCCCCTCTTAAGCCTACTGAGCTATTTAAAGATGGCTTTTCTCTCTTTGAGAAAGAATTCAAGTGCTTTGTTTATGCCTTTGTGCTGGTTAGATGACTTTCCCATCTCATCCTGCACAGTGAGAATCCCTGGGTTTCAAGCTCTCTTCGTTGTTCTCTCATAAAGCCTTTCTTTAAGAAAAAAAATTCTATTTATTTAAAAGGCAGAGGGAAAGGGAGAATTTCCATCTGTGTGTTCACTCCACACAGGATGGGCCAGGATGGAGCTGGAAGCCAGGAGATTTTTCCAGGGGCGCACACACGTGGGCTGTCGTCTGCTGCTTTTCTGGGTGCACTGACAGGGCCTGGATGGGGAGTGAAGCAGCCAGGACTTACAGCAGCCTTTGTGGGATTCTGGCATTGCAGGTGCTGCTTTAACTCCCAACACCAGCCCCATAAAGGCTTTCTTAATGTCTTCTGAGCCAATGCAACTCTTCTGAATTACCAGAGAACTGTATCTGCATACCTCTTAGGACATTGGGTGTACTCTAATGTGCGTTTTTTCTGTCTCCACCTGTTAGCTGTACCATACAGTTTTGTGTATAGCTTTGCACTCAGCATAACTTACAGCTCTGAGGAGTGCACAAAGGGGCCAGTGCGTCAGTTGACTCGGGCATCATTCAACACAGATGCGGCCAAGATAAGGTGGATGCTTTCTGTCTGTCAGTCTTGCATACTACACAATTGCTAATCAAACCCAGTGTTCCTTTACATGAATCACTTTCCATTATAGGTGAGTGTGTGTGCGTGTGCGTGTGTGTGTGTGTGCATGTTAACACACCAAATAAGAGAATTGGTGACTATTTCAATACTTTTTAAAAATAAATAACAATTTATATTTTTTAAAAAGATACATAAATTTCTTAATGTATCATTAAAGTGAACAGCATTTGGGAAAATTCTGACCTACCTTCTGTTGATGAAATTTATCATGGGTGACTGAACATATGCTGTTCGGCCAAGTATTGTTGAATATATGCCCTATGCTAGGCTTGTTCTGGTTGAAGGAAAAACTTTAAGTCCACATATCTAGAAACACTGTCACTTTTAGGTAAATATCTAAGATATCCCAAATCCAGGATCTGTGATACAAAGTAATGATATAATAATCATTATCATCATAGAGGAGATTTAGCAGGGCTCTGCTTCTGAGGTACGGGGCGATGTGAATGCGCCTGCACTGCTGTTCGTCTCACTTTCTTACCTCAGCTCTGCGATGCCATTATCTTTCTATAATCTATTTTCCTTGTTTTATGCTTATGGACATCTTATATGACTTGTGTGTGATTTCATTTTTTCTTTCATAAAGCAGATTCATTTCTGTCATAATGACTATGACTGAATGGAGTTACTCATGTAGGAAAAAAAACCTGACATTACATGCAACAGAAAATTCTTCTGATAAACTTTATTGCTATCCCTCACATATTGAAGCTATAAAGTTTGGATCAGGCACAGATTGCTTTATGTTCATCTGTATAAAGAAATATTTTTGAAAGCGTTAGTGATCTCATAATGACCAGCTGACACTAGAAGACAATACCATCTTTATTGCATTGGAGCAAAGCTAAAACAACAATGGCCTCATTATTTTTGTACTGTTCTTGTTGAGATTAAGTCAAATGTTACATGCAGTAGGAGAATCAGCTTTTATTGCTGTTGCACAGTAAGATATGTTGCATCTGTTTTCCACCAAGTCAAAACCAGATATGTGTTTTTCTTGTCTGCTATTTCGATGTGTCAGTCATATTAGCATTTTAACAAAAATATGTTTTGGTGCAATTGGTTTACCTGTTGATGAGATTCTGGAAACGATGGATTCCTGCTACTTCTATTCCATTCCTAAGAACTTAGGTTCTGAAGGTTTTGATTGCCGTTAGAAGTGAAACTAAGTCACAAGGAAGAGTATGCTATTCCTGTGATGCAGGGCTTGGAAGTCTTAACAGCAAAAATCTAGTAAGTGACAGCATAGCATCACAGTTATGGCAGTTGAAGCAGTGATAAACACATGTTGTATGATATAGATACTTGATTCCACAAAATAAAGAGTACACACTCAATTTTAAATGATCACCATGCTTTCTATGATGGAGTCGGTAATTGCAAGGCTTGGTCCTTAGTTCTACACATGATGTGTTGAGGTATGACAAATTAGATGCAAAATTGAGTTCAACTTTTCAGATTAAGGATCATTCTCGTACTCCAATGCAATAATAGTTTTTGCTCAGTTGGTTTTATTTTACTTTTCATGGAGTAGTTAGAATTCAGTATCATTAATCCTTTTGGTAAGGAGCATAACAGAAGTGATATAAATTTTAATCTTTATACATTGAGAGGATGACTTTATTATGGATAGATGGTTTAGGAAGGCACCTTTGAGAGAAATGCTTCTGAATAAAGAGAGAAAACAAATCAAGTGAAATTCTTTTTGAAGGAGTATTTTCTACCAAAATAAATGGGAGGTCAGGCCACAAAGCAAGATATATTTAGCATGGGCACACATTGCAAAGACTCAAAGGTGCTCATGGAGAGCTCAGGGATCTTGGGGAAAGTGATTTGAGATAATGTCAGAAATCATGGGAATATATTTATGCTTCATTGTGACTACATTCAAGCACATAGATGCCTGTTGGTACTTTTCTGGGGGAGTGGAAAGCACAGAATGAATAGCAGTTAGTTTTGGGCACAGAGTAAGTTAGACATGTATATATTTAAGAGCAATCAGAGATCAAGCATTAGTGCCATTAGGAAGGCACTGCTTTGAATGTGCATGTCCTTTGTTGACCTTGTTGGAGCCCTAACTCTGCTTCCAGTTCAAGGTTTCTGCCAGTGTACATCCTGGTAGGTCGGGTGATAGCTCCAATGGTTAAGTCCTAGCGATTCACATGGGAAAACCGTACTGATTGTGGCCGGACTCAGCCGTGACCATTACACATGCTTGGGTTTGGGGACAGAATCATCCATAGGAAATATTTCTCTGTGCATGTGTCTGTCTGTTTTTCTCTCTAAGTGCTTTGACTGTGTTTCTCTGCATTTTAACTGAAGTAAAAGAAAATGTATTGCTTTAAAAGGGTCTGCCAGTGAATATACTATATATCTAGTTTTTCTCTTGAATATCTATTTATTCATAATGCAGATTACATAGAGTGAGACAGAGAGATATTCGTCCCCAAATGACTGCTGGGCCAGGTGAAAGCTGGAAGCCAGGAGCTTTTCTGAGTCTCCTAACATGGGTGATAGGTGCCGAAACGTTTAAGCCATCTTCCCCTGAGAACATTACCAGGTTACTTGAATGAAAATAAAGCAGCCTCAGCATGAGCTAGTATCCATATGGGATGCTGGCTTCACAATTCATGCTTAACCCAGTATGCCACCATGCAAACCCCTATAATTAGTTTTAAAAGTCACGTGAATGAGTAAAATAGTCTAAAGAATAATACATGAGGATACAGATGAGATTTGAGGGCAGAACTTTATGGGAATGCATCGTGAAGAGTCAAGTAAGAAAAGACCCTGAAAAGCAACCGCCTCAAGAAGATGCATGTAGTGACCAGCATGATGCGGCAGTGATGCCTGTGGTGCAGCATCGCACATGGGCTCCGGTTCATGTTCCCGCTGCTCTGTTTCTGCTCCGGCTCCCTGTCTACGGCCTGGGAAAGCAATGGGATATAGCTCACGTCCTAGGGCCCTTGCACCCACATAGTAAACCTGGAAAAAGCTCTTGTGGTCAGAGCACTTGTGATCTTATGGGGTATGAATTAGTGGGTGGAAAATCCCTCTCTGAGATCTGTCTTCTTTTCTCTATTATTCTGCCTTGCCAATAAAAATAAGATCATTTTAAAAAGAAGACGAAAGAACAAACCAGGAAATTCTTTTGTCCAATAATCCGGGAAACAATGATTTTAAGAACAATAAAATGTGATCCTATGCATATGATAGATTATTGAATGAATAACATGATAAATTGTTGATCTTCAGAGGAACGTTTAGGTGGAACGTGATTAGCATGTTAACTTGGCTAGCACAGATTCAGGAGGACATGGAGTGGCAAGAAAAGGAAGGAAACACGAGGAAAGAAAGGGGGAGTAATAGGCAAGCCATTTTCTGATATATTTATAGAAAGAAGAACTAAAATAGAGTAGTAGTGAGAGAAGGTAAGAAATCAAGGGATGTGTATATCTTAGATGTAGTACATAAAAATGAATTACATTCAGGGTAACACAGACAGGAAATAATTTAGAAGCATGTTCAATCAGATGAACACAGACTACAATGCAAGGATTGGGAATTTGAACTTAGATGAGAACAGAGAGATGTCTGCATTTAGGAGAAATAGAGGGTAGAAACGTAAGTGCAGATGTAGTTTACTATTGGTTAGTGAAACAAGAGAAAGTTATGCTGTAAGGTTGTTTCAATATTTCAGGTAAACTTCATAGGCATTAGCTGTTGTTCGGAACTGGGGTGCGGGGGGTGAAGAGTGCTGAGGCTTGAAGGCAGATTATGTGATTAACATGAAGTCTTACAGAATGAGAATGAGATTCCTCTGGAACAAGGTGGTAGCATGGATCAGCAGGGTCAGGAGTCTGCGATTTGCAGCTATACATTTCACTGATACCTCTCAGAACAGCCCTGTGTGTTACTCCAATGCTGCTGTGAAGTATACATTGACATAGTGGGAATCCAGGCAATTGTGTCCAAGTAGGACAAACATTAGAGTGGGCAAGTTAAAGGAGCAAGGGAACTGAGAGTGTATGCAAGAAAGTGTTCATAGCACTAAACCGTATGTACTAAGCTGGGTGGAGGGATGCAGAAACGACAATGAAATTAGTACAAGAGCGATTATATACTTGAAATTGGAATAGTTTACATATTGAAAAGGATATCATATTGTGTAACAAAAAGACTAGTTATGTTGAGGAAAACAGTTGGAACTGGCGAGGTTAAAGGACTTAGATTTCAAAGTGTTAAATACTTAAGTCAAAAAGCAGTGTTAGTAAGATCACATAGAGCCTATGACGTGAATGTTGTTAACTTCAATCTTACAGGAAATTTGAAAAGGGAAAACTGTTTCCCTAAAGATCATGTTTCCAACTTCATCATAACAGGTGTAGTGTCTTCCTTCTTTGTGCCGCTGTAATTACACTCTCCATCTTTCCCTGCCCTGGGTGGCTACTTGGTGTGAGCTTTACTCCTTGTTGGGTTAGCCAAATAGCAAGAATGAGACTAGTTTTATGTTCCTTATTATTCCCCCACGATGTTCTACATGGCTTGATGTATCCATTAAATGAAAACCACTGAATTTAGTATGAAATGTTTTACACACATCTTGAGTACTATCCATTTTGCATTATTTTCCCCTTTCCTTTGTTCTAACCAATCCAGCATTGGCTGCTAGGATCCACTATTTCTTTTAATGGGGCAGAGTATTCTACATTGTGGCTTCCCTGCACCCTACCCACATCTTTGCATATGGCTCTCTCAAATTACTTACTTCGTGGTGTTTACTGGTAGAATGATGAGTAATAGAGCATCTTTTTTTTTTGTTTGTTTGTTTCTCCTCCTCCTCCTTCTTTTTCTTTGTAACAGGATATCATAGGATGAATAGTTTCTCACAAGAAAATATTTTGTTTTTCATGATCCTGAATACTAGGAGGTTCAGGATCAGGGACTGGCACTTGGCAAAGGTCTTTGTTCTGTGTCATTCCATGAAAACTGCTGAAAGAGTACATACCAGAGAGAAAGACAGGGCAAGGGAGAAGTAAAGGAGATGGAGAGGGAGAAGCAACAAGAGCTGGCCAAACTCACCCAGTCCCCCAAAGCAGCACTAATCCCACATTAAGGGCTATGTCCACATTACTCTAAGTCCCAACGTAGGTCCTTGCTCCCAACATGACCATTAGGCATCAGTTTCCAGAAGTGAATGTTGAGGAACTCAATGAAACCATAGAATCCAGCTGATGATATTTGGGATGACTACCGGAAACAAATCCTTCGTGGTCTTCTGAGGATGATTGCTCATATATTTGAGAAATGCACAGATAACATTTTTGTTATGGAAGAGTGAGAGAATAATCATGCAAGTGGCAGGAACCATGCGGGCAGCAAGCATATGACATGCAGTGAGATCAGGAGGAAGAAAGTAGAGACAAACTCTTATGAGATTTGTTCCTTAGCCACAAGAGCAGTTATCATGGTGGCATTTGCTTGCCTGCTAGGTGGGCTGCAAAGAAAAGCTGACCTCTGGTATATTGATGGTATGTTATTAAATGGTCGATAAGGCTTGTTGAGATAATTACTAAGACACAATTGTAATTACATAGTAATCATTATCACTGATTCTGGTATGTGTACATTGGTTTGGGTGAGATAAAGGTTTGGTGTTTAACTCTTCTTTTGTATTCTGGAAACTCAAGTTCATTCAGTTACAATATTTAAAGTTAAAAGAATTTATATAAACAAAAATGTAAAAATATTCCAGCAATACATTTTAAAATGTGGCATTACTATACTATGGTCAGTATTGAGCAACCTATAAAATTACTAGCTTTGGTAGATAATGGCACTTAGAGCTTTGTTGAAAAGAAATAACCTATTCTTTCACATACTGTTTCTCTGATGTCTGTTTCTGCCTGCTTCCAAGTCCCAGGAAACTTGAAGATTGTGCAGGATAATCTCAATACTGCTTTAGTTGTGTGGCTTTCTAACTTGCTACATACAATTCGTATGTTCCTCATGTAAAAAAAATACTCATTTACAAAATGTGAGTGTTCTATGGCTTTTAAATGCTCTTGTAAGAATAAACAGGGTAAGGGATGTGACTGGCATCGTTCTCGGGACATTGGCAATGCACAGTGACAGGTCCTCTGCTGGTTTCCTTTGTGAGATACATCCGACATAAATAATTTGTGATGTGTAATATATTCTATGACGCTAGAACACTTAGAACTAGAACAAAAACAAACTGGAACACATAGGCTTGGTAATGATCAGTTGAGAAAGAGAAAATATGTGTATAATCACACGAACATACACAAAATTTTCTATGCTTTATCCAATACTTGTTTAACAGCAGGAGTTACTGTTTTAGTTAGAATATTCTGAAATTACCAAAACTATCACTTTGGTTTTATTATAGATTCTATTTCTCGCTAAAACAAACAAAAACACTATGCATTTTATTTCTTAGCACCTAACACTGTGTTCTTATTTGACACATGACTGTTGCAGATGTAGCTGATTAAGAGATAGGTGGCCGTGCTGGAGTAGGACGGGCCCCTGCTGGAAGAGGTGGATGTCCATATAACGGAGTCCCCTGGAGATGGTCAGGGAGCACACTGATGGCTCAGGCAGAGGTGTGCGTGATGCAGTCACAAACCAAGGATAGGAAAGACTGCAAACCACAAGAAGATAGGGACAGAAGGCTTTAGAATGAGCTGACACCTGCATTTCGAACTCGCAGCCTCCAGATGTGAACGAATGTCTGCTTGTTAAGCTACTCCGTTCGTTGTTCTTTGTTATAGCAGTCTAGGAAACGAACACAGACCTGCGGGTTAGATACCAATTGTAGAAATCAGTGGGAAATAGCTTTCTGTGCTGCGCTTGGCTGCACAGACATCACTCAAAAAGTTGGTTCCCAGTCCTTTAATGACTTGACAATTGCAAACATGAAATGCAGTCTGCACAGAATGGAGTCCTTAACACTTCCTGATAGAATCTGAGGAAATGGGTTAGTGTTGAATATCCTTTCCTTTATTTAGTGTTTTTCTCATTACTTACCCAAGCGGATAATGTTTTTGGATATCTTTAATTCTTTGCATTCTAAGTGCATTCTATCACATAGAATGATGGTTTTGGCAGGCTCCTAACATTCGGTTATTGACTCCACAAAAATAATGGCTTGCTTGAATCCTGATCTTGGAAGTTGACAACTTTCCTTTGGGTGAATTGATGACTCTGAGCACCTACATGAGTAGTAAGTAGAGTGTTTATGAAAGTTGAACGTTACCTTCATAAAGATATGCTGTTACACTGAAATTCCTTTTTTCTATACTTATTCCCCTAAGCAGAGAAAAATCACAAAGGAAAGAAAATGTGCATTAATTTCTTTATAAAAAGAATTTTAAAACGGGAAAATCTCACTGTTCTATATGCATACTACTGGGTCAGAAAATGCTGAAGATCAACTACTTGGCGTTAACTATTCAGCTTTCCTTTTATTCAGTGAAAGATATTTCTGAAAATACCTGTGATTATTTCCTATAGTGATTACCCTGATACTAGAGTGTTTTCTCAAGTACTTTTAAAAAAAAACAATGGCTCCCAGATAAGTGCACTATAAAGAAGATGTGGTAATGCCAAAATTGCTAAATTATTAAAGATTGAATACATTTTCCATAGGAGAGACCCAGTAGGATATATTCCTGGAAAGATAATTTGGGGAGATAATCAGGCCATGTAGAAAGATCAGCAGAAAGGAAAATCAGATGCAAAATGGGAACCATAGGAATCTGAATTATTTAAGTATGGTTTATTTATTTACAAATGGACTGAACAAAATGTCTCATTAAATAGAAAATAGTTTTCCAAGAGTAAGAATAAGTATCCACGATTCAGACCAAACACAAAGATAACAAATGTCGAACATTCAGCTACAACTGTGAAATTAGCTGCTTCAGACTAACGGAGAGCAAACAGCAGCTTTCATTCTCTGTGTTTTAGTTATCAAGCACATTCCTCAGGGAATAATTTATTTCCACAAAAATCTTTGAATGACTATTTTGTGTTAGGTTTACTTCACCAGAAAGACACAATTCTAAATTCCACAATTTTAATTCAATAAAAGCATGTGGTCTTTTATAAACATGAATACTAAAGCAATCTTTTTTGCAATATTTTACAAGGCATTGCAAGCACAGAATGTGATCTGCAGACAAGGCTGCTCTGCAAGTTATTTGTTACTAGGATTCAGGAAGTACAAACGTCATCAATTTAAAAAGTACTTTCTAATCATTTGACATTCTTATGATAAGTAAGCCCCTAGCCGGTAGACTCTTCATTCCTGAATGAATGAAGAGACCAGCATCAGTGTTGTGAAATCTAGATGATGAGTTTAATCCAGCATTAGCTAAGATTGATGATGTATGCTTGAACTGTGTGTTGATCTGTAACATGAAAAAAAGAAATGTCCTTTATAAAGATTGTTTGAGAAACACTGGTATAAGAGTCGTTCAGTAGGTGATTAGACGAATTGCGGCATATTCAGACAGCAGCATGTTATGGTTCAGTGCTAGAAAGAAATGAGCCACTGAGCTGTGAAAGCCATGAGAGAACCCTCAATGCTTGCTGTAAAGTTAAGGAAGTCCATCAGAAAAGGCTCTATAGAGGTGATTATATGACATTGTATTTAGCTGTGGAGATAGCAATGGGCTTTTGGCCTTGTAGTGAAGATGCCCACATTTCATGTCCTTGCTTGAGTGAAGTTCTCAGCTTCAGCTCCAACTCATGCAGATTTGGGAGGCAATAGGGGGTGGCTCAAGATAACTGGGTCCTGCCAACCATACAGGAACCTGGAGTTCCTTGTCCCTGACCTTGAACCTGTTCACTTCTGGTCACTGCAGGCAACTGGGGAGTGAGCGAACAAAGTGGAAGTATTCTTATTTTGTATACTTATTCTCTCTTTCTCTCATAAACACAAAAACTAAAACAAATTGCTATGATACTGAAGGATCATTGGTTGCCAGAGATTAGGTGTGGGGTTTTGGGTGGGAGTGTGATGGGGGCTGGAAGGAATGAATTGGGAGCATGAAGGGGTCTTCAGATAATGAAACCATTCTTAGGACACTTCAATGGGAGATACCTATGTTTATACACTTGTCCAGATGCACAGGGAGCACATCATCAAGTGTGCACCCTACACCCTAAGGTGAACTGTGGACTTTGACGGAAAATAGTGTGTCTATAACTTCACTGATGGTAATAACTTACAAACCTCTGCCTTTGTCTGTGTCAGAGTATTGAGAATGTGGGGATTTTCTATATTTTTCTCTCAATTTTGCTGTGAGCCTAAAACTGCTATTAGAGATAGTGTAGTAAGAGAACCCAGTAGATCATCCAACTTGCCAGGCAGTGAGACACCAGGAAGGAGATAAAGACCTGGAAACAAAACACAGCCTTGTCCTCCCATGCTCTGTTCTCCCGAGGAAAGCAGCTAAGTGGGTTCCCAAGGTGTCCAATTTGTAGGTTTGGGGAAAGCCAGGCTGGAGCACATACTACTTGGGGACAAGCTCAGAAGAGGGTGTTTCAAGGTTTTGTTTTGTGTTGTGTTTTCGGTTTCCTTTTTGTGTTTTATTTTTCACAATTAAAAAGCTATCTGGCATTCAGACAGTATTATTTCATTCAAAGATTAATGAAATGGCCCGTTTTCAGATTGGAACTGTGGATACATCATCTGAAAGTATCCTGGAAGAGTCAATTAGAAAGTAAGATAGATAAAATAAGAGGGCAACTTTGCGTGGTTAATGATTGGCAGTGTGCATTTTTCAGATGCTAAATCTGTCTCCCACCATACGGGACTATGAGTACAATCACCCAGCTTAGGAACCTATCTTGTATGAAGGCCCTTTTCAGTGGGTCACCCTTTGCTACAAAGCATGCTTGCAGCAGAACATGATAACACAAGAAGCTTAAAGGGACCTTCAAAAATGAATCCCCCATCAGAGTGAAGTAGAACTCTCACAATTACGACTTGAAACACTGGATCCTAATTTTCCTTTCACCAAAGAGGCTGTTTTCTGGTCCACTGATATCAGAAGATCCTTCATTATATAGCCTTGAGACCCCCCACATTCAGGAGAAATTTAAAGGTAGAAGGCTATCTTTGGTTCATTTCTAAGATGGCCACAAATAAGCCAGGATCCCAGAACTTCATTCAGGTCTGCCACAGGGCTGACTGGGTCACATTTTTTTTTCCTGGGCCATTCTCTGCTGCTTTCCCAGTCACATTTGCAAGTTACTGGATTAAAAGTGGAACCATTGGAACTAAAATAGATGCTCTTATAGGATGACAGCATTGGTGCAGTGGCTTAACACACAGTGCCACAGTGCTGACTCTGAGAAATGACAACAGCAACAAGGAATTTGAGGCCAGTGTTGTGGCATGATGTGTTAAACTGCCACTCTCAGTGTCGAGTTCTGGCTGCTTCACTTCCATCCTGTGGGATGCTCCAACCAGGAACGCATCCAAATGTGGCATACTGTGCCAAATATCTTCTCCATAAGTCAAATTATCTTCACAAGTTAAAGGAACATTCTTGCTCAAATCTGAGAAGCGTATGAAGAATTCCATGGTATAATCATAGCAATTTGTTGCCCATTGAGGCCTTTAGACTACTCATAGTTGTTCAGCATATTGCAAAAACAATTGGTTTGATACAGTGTTAGGAGTACATGTAACAATCCTGCAGAAATTCAATTATATACCGAGGTGGTTTTGCATGATTTTTTTCTACAGAGAATGAGCTGAGTTCTCCCTATGATTTATGTTCAGCTCCTACACGTACCTTAAGTATTCAAAAACTGTTTTATTTAAGCTTAGAAGTTTACTTAGGAAAATAATGCAAACCCATTTATCACTCAAAATGTTTCTAGGGGACAGACTGATTTTCAAAATGAAATTCATATTTTTGTTGTAAAAGGACGTGTCTAAAGGGTGCCTCACTAATGTATCTGAAGAATATTACATTGCATATTAAGTTGCAAAACAAAAAAAACTTCATTTTAATATACATATATGTGTGCATATACATATATGTGTATGTGGAGAGAGTCCTTCCAGGCAGCAGAAGCCATCTCAATTCCAGCTAGAGAATCTGCTTCAAAATCTTGAGATTCTTGAAGAGGGCTAGCCCTCACTCCACAGCCCTTCAAGGAGGCTACACTTTCTTCAATCTTCCAGGGGGCTCCAACTCAACAAATACCTGCTGCTGAAGAAGCTGTCAGTCAGCTAATGCACAATGAGATCAGCGCCCCACATTCGCCACTCACCTGGCCTCACATGTAGACCTGCAGCGGTGGTGCTTAGAAGCACACCAGAGCCAGGCAGTGAGACTACTGTGAGCCAGCTGCAGACCCCAGCTCAGCCTCCAGGGCTCCTGGACTTGGAACCTACCTCAGTTCCACACAAGAGGCTCCAGCGCAGACTCGAGGCCCTCTGTGGATGCAGATCCTTTTCCCAGTGAGCCGGTGCAGCCTCCTCAGGATGCTGAGGTTTTGGTGAAGCAGAACCTCCTCCAGGCCAGCAGGTGGCATCAGCTCAGACTTCAAGACCATCTGTGGAGACAATTTTTTTCTAAGCCAGCAGGTGGCCTTTACTCAGGCTGCTCACCCCTTTGTAGAGGTCAGACCTTCTCCCAGCGAACAGGAGTAGCTGGCTCTGTATGCACACTTCAGTGGAGGTGGAACCTCCTCCAGGCCTGCAGGTGGCCCCCGCTCAGAATCTAGGCACTTCTGTGAAGGAAGAACCTTCTGCCAATGAGCAGGAAGAGTTAGCGCAGCTGTCTGAGGCTTTTGGACTGGCCAAATCTTCTGACAGTCAGCTCGAAGACCCAGCTCAACCTTCAGAGAATCAGGAGGGAATGATTTTCGCTTCAGCTCAGCATCACTCTCAGCAACAACATTTGGACTTGCCCAAAATGATTCCTAAACTTCCAGATCTGCAGGTTACCGTGACACTGCAACCAAATGCACAAGAGGGCTGTCCAGTCAATCGCGAGGCCATAGCCCAGACTGCAATCCCAGTGAATCTCAGCCTCAGAACCCAGCTCTGCTTCCAGCAGCTGTTGAAGAGGTTAAGCCTGTGAATTCTCTGGAAGAACTGCAGGAAGAATAACCCTCACCTGAGGAAGTCAGATCGTCTGCTGCCCAGCTAGAAGCCCTAGCTCCGGCATCCTCAATTTCGATTCTCATGGAACACCAGTGAGCCTCAAGAAGTGAATGGAACTTCCTCCTCCACCTGCAGAGTCTCATGAGGTGACAGCTCCTCATGAAGGTCAGTCTCCAACATTGCCAAGTGTGTCTGTTAAACCTGCGGAGACCACAACCGAGGCTGTAACTTCAACCCATCAGGAAACGCCAGTCTAATCCTCCAGGAACCCTGAATCGTCTGAGCTCCTGAAGGATCATGAGATAGTCACAGCTCAGCCACCAGCCATCCCTGAGAACGATGAGTCTCCTGCAGTTGAGGCCAAGTTCATCTTGAAGAAACTAAAGAACCTTCTCCAATCCAGGAGGACTATTCAGTTTTCACTCAAAAGCCCACTGTGGGCATTCAAGTACAAGGACTTCTTGAGCCCCTGCCACAGCGCTCGATGACGCTTTCAGCTCCTGACCTGTCAGTGCTATTCACAGGTCATCACTGAACACTGCCCACGACCACAGAGAAATTGGTGGATCTGGAGGTCACCTTAACTTCAGCCATTGCACATTAAATTTTGAAACATACAACTGAGAAGCCTGAAGGCAAAGCGCAATGGATTATACTAGTGTTATAACATCTTTTAGAATAAGCAACAAATTTTCCCCACTGTAGAATTTCCTTTTTTTTTTTTTTTGTATTTTTTATTGTGGTTACTATTTTCCATGATATGGATGTGTAGGCCTAGGGATTTCCCCTCCACCTCCACTTTCCTCTCTCCCCATTTCTCCTCCCACCATTTTTCCCCCATGTTCTTGTAGTATAGTCCTTCAGTAACAATTACAAATTCAGCATTCTGTTGCCGAGGTGTATCATGGCATTATAGGACTAGGTAATGGTAGAAAACCTAGCATCACATAGTCTGTGTATTTGATGGTTTCAATGGGAGTCCTTCTTTTACTTGGAAGTAGTGATGCATATTTCAGTGTATCTACACTTCCCAGTATGCTAGTCTGCATTATAGCTTGCTAGATTCGCTGACCACCATGGAAAAATAACTCAGCCAAATATTTAAAAAGAGGTTAGATGGCCTTTATTTCAGGGAGCCATGGGCATGGGCTTCCCTTTTCCATGCAGCAGACAGACAGACATGAAGTTGAAGGCTGCAGAGGAAGAAGAGCATGGAAGAAGCGGGGGAGAGCCTTTTTAAAGGGAGAGGTTACGGGAAGGGAAAAGAGCGTCAGAACGGTTACACCTGTGGATAATTCCACCATCTGTTCCAGGTTTGGTTGGAAGCAAATTCCGCCCTCCTCTGGCCCCTGTGGCAGCCATCACATCACTTCTATGAGAGTATATGTATATACATGTTGTTCTGTATATCAATTTGTTTTTGCATTTTGTGTGAAAGTTGTCCTCTACATAGAAAACATATGCTTTTTGTCCTTTAGGGACTGACTGACGACTGACTGCACTGAGCATAATGGTCTCCATTTATTCGTTCCCTTTTGATGAGCATCTGGGTTATTTCCATGTCTTCATTATGTGTGGATTGTGAAAAAATGTTAAGATTTCAGATCATTTTTTCATATGCAGGTTTCACTTCCTTTGCATATATTCTTGGGAGTAGGTTAGCTAAGTTATGCAACAGATCAATTTTCAGTTGCCTGGGCACTCTCCATATTGGCTTCCAAAGTGGCTGCATGAGCCTATACCCAACTAACAGTGAGGTAGGGTAGGGTACATTTCTCCTCACACAAGTCAGCAGGTGTTGTTAGTAGATTTCTGTTTGTAGGACTTTCTCACTGAAGTTATGTGAAACCTCAATGTGGTTTTTATTTGCAATTCCCTAATAGCTAGGGAGCCTGAGTATCTTTTCATATGCCTACTAGCCATGTGAATTTGTTCTTTTGAAAAATGCCTGCTCATTTCCTTCATTTAGTCACAGGGTTATTTGTTTTGGTTCATTGAGTTTCTGAAACTCTTTGCAAATCCTGGAGATTAGTTGCCCATCTATTGTGCAGTGTGTAAAGATTTTTCCCAATTCTGTTTTTTACTTGTTCACTTTGCTTATTGTTTCCTTTGCTGTATAGAAGCTTCTTAGTTTCATGTCATCCCATTTGTTTATTTTGTTTTTGATGGCCTGTAAATTTGGTGGCTTTTCTATGAGGTCTTTACAAATGCTTATATTTTGTAGAGTGTTTCTATATTTTCATTGAATAGTTTGATGTTTAAAAGTCAGTATCTGGGCCCAGCGCTATAGCCTAGTGGCTAAACACTTGCCTTGCATCCTCAAGGATCCCGGATAGGCACTGGTTTGCATCCTGCCTGCTCCACTTTCCATCAAACTTCCTGCTTGTGTCATGGAAAAGCAGTAGAGATTGGCCCAAAGTCTTGGAACGCTGCACCTGTATAGGAAATTTAGAGAAAGCTCTGGGCTCCTGACTTCAGACTTGCTCAGCTCTGCCCATTGCAGCCTCTTGGGGAGTGAACCAGCAGAAGGAAGATTTTTCTGCTGTTCCTTCTCTTTGTATATCTGCCTTTCCAATAGATAGATAGATAGATATTTTAAAACAGCATCCATTTTGAAAAATGACTACCTACAAAATAAATTAAAATCATTGATTAAACACATGAAACATGTTCATTAGTATTCATAATCGAGAAGTACATTTGTTAACTCAGCCTTCAGACTGGAGAGGGTCTCCCCAAGAAGCCGCTGGACAATAAGATGCTGGACTCTATGCTGGGTGTGTGCTTGCAATGAAGGAATCTCAACTGAACTTGAACGGTGGTTATGCGGCAAGGTGGAGGAATCTACTATGGGAGGAGGGTTGTGGGAGGGGCAGGGAAAACCCCAGTGCCTATAAAACTGTATCACATAATACAATGTTATTAACAATTAAAAAAATAAAGGTAGATGTGCTTCTCACATTTCAGGCAGTCATTGTTGACAGTGACTTGGTAAGCCAAGATTTTTATTTTGTTTCCAGGAGCAGTGGATTGAATGTCTGTGTGCCCAAACCTTGTTGTGAGGTGTGTAGGTGGACCCTGTATTGTGTGTTGTGAGGTGTGTGTAGGTGGACCCTGTATTGTGTGTTGTGAGGTGTGTAGGTGGACCCTGTATAACGTGACTTGATCCAAGAGCCGAGCCCTTGTGAATGGGATTAGTGCTCTCATAAATGAGATTCTAGACATTTCTTCTGGTGAAAACACAGCAAGAACCTCATCACCTATGAATATATTTAATCTCTGGGGTTCTTAACCTTCAGCCTCCAGAAATGTGAGAAATTAATGTTTTTTATGCCATCCACTCCCAGGTGTTTTTGTTACACCTTTCCAAACTAAGACAACAGGGATGCTAATTGATTTAATCAGTTACAAAGAATGAAATCAAAATCAGTATCTACCAAGTTTAGGGAGACAGGGGTTCTTTGGTAGAAAAATCCTATCATGAGTTTACTACCAAATAAATTTGTAGGAACTTGGGAAAATATACCTTTGGGGTTGTTGATGCCATCACTACTTATGAGAAAAAAAATGGAGTATTCATCAAGATGAGACAAGAGAAACAAGGCATGTCATAACAATATGAGTAGTATAGACCATCCCATTTCAGTAAAATAACGTTTGACTTATTTTGGGAGAATTGTCCATTTAAATCCCATCAGGAAGCAGCTAGGACATTCAACTTAGAACAGATGGAGAAATGGTTGATAAAGATTTTTTAAAAATTCACATATATTTGTACATATCTATGAAGAACTCAGCTCAACAGTAAAAAAATTAATAACAATTGAGATAGAATGAGCACAGGATCAACACAGTGACTTCAGAAGGTAAGACACTGAGATGGTCAGCAAGTACATGAATGTTCAGTATCACTACTCAGCAAGAAAATGTAGATCAACCAAAATGATTATCTCACCTCAGTTGGAATGTGTATTATCAAAATCACATTAATAAATTCTGTTAAAAATGTGTAAACAAAGGAACTGTTGTTCACTTAATAGGAACGACAATTAGCAAAAACATGTTGATGAAAAGACTATCCAAGCAGGGGATGGTCCTCACTCCGGAGCGTGGCAGTGCGGAGCCCTGTCAACAATAGGTCTCAGGGGAGGTAACAGGTGGCAGATTCAGACTGCGAGTTCCTGGACTTGGCAGAGATATCCTCAGAGAGGGTTCATGCAGCACAACCTGGCTGCTTCAAGCAAGGCATCCGGGAAGGAATTAGAGGAAAAAATCTGGGGGCTTCAGGCTCAGACTTCATTCCAAGTTGCTTTTAAAGCTTCCTATTGTTTCCATCCAAATGGCATTTTTTAAAAGATTTATTTATTTTTATTGCAAAGTCAGATATATAGAAAGAAGAGGAGACACAGAGAGGAAGATCTTTCATTCGCTGGTTCACTCTCCAAGTGACTGCAACGGCCAAAGCTGAGCTGATCTGAAGCCAGAAGTAAGGAACTTCTTCCACGTCTTCCACGTGGGGGCAGGGTCCCAAGGCTTTGGACTGTCTTCGACTGCTTTCCCAGGCCACAAGCAGGGAGCTGGATGGGAAGTGGGGTCGCTGGGATTAAAATCAGTGCCCATATGGGATCCTGGCATGCTCAAGGTGAGGACTTTTGCCACTAGGCCACTGCGCCGGGCCCCCAAATGGTATCCTAACCCAGGAGGCTAAACATAAAAATAGTCGCAAAGATAATCATTATAACACGTTCACACATGTGTGCACACACATCCACACATATGGGATAGAGACAGACCTGTCTCCATATCTGTAAAAATACTAAATATGGAGGTATGGATACCTAGCAAAGTGAGACTTACAATTTTTAGTTTTTTCTTTTTAGAGTAGATATTTTTGATGTTGTTGCGCAGTATAGTTCCCTAAATTTAGAAGCAGAAATTAGAGTCTTTTCTTTGTGAAAACAACAAAATAAGCTCGCTTATGGTACACAAGGAAAAGACGTGTGAAGGAAGACATAATTGAAACCTTGGAATAGGCTTTCTTCAACCCCACTTAAACCCAGTAGACTGTCAGTAGCTCATGCAATCTCTGGTACTTTGTAGCTAAAGAAATCAAACAAAGGAAAGGCTTAGAGTTAAGAAGTATATTGTGAGAAACCTCCCCAAATGCTGCAGAAGCAGAAAGGATGAGAATTAAGGACTAAAGCCATTTCCACTTAACCTCAAGTCGTGAGTCAGAATATAGAGTACATCAGAACTGTTTTCTCAAATAGGTAGAGAAGATTCACTACCACGATTTACAGAAAGGTCATGAATCCCAGGACAAAACAGAGCCAGGGATTGGGTCAAAGCAAGCTGTGTTCCTATTAGCAATACTTTGAGTTGCATTTAAATAGAGGCTTGTATGAATTCCTGATTTGTTTTATAGGTAAATCTTTTTTGTTTGTGTCCATAATGATGGCAGAGCTATGAAGTAGTTCAATTCTACTTCAAACATCTGCTTACATCTGTGACATAGGACATCCATCACATATCTACAGTCCAGTACAGCCCAGCATAACAAAGAGAATGAAGCAAGCTGAATTAGAAAGACTGGAAATTTTGCAGGAGATGAGGTCTCTGTTTTTATTCATGTGCCTTAGTGACTGTTAACATGATTCTGTGCGGCATAGCTTCCAGAATATCTCAGTGATCCTGTGACTTGGCCCTTGTCCTTCTCTATGAATAGAGGGCAACTAGAACAATAGTTACCTTCTTCCAAATGTTTTCAAATTATGTATCTGCTTAAATTTTAGCAAACTGCATACCTACAGTCTGTTCCAGTTATATTCCCAATGCTCACTGTTGGCATGCTCATCATACTTATTGCTAGCAACTCTGTGGCTCATAGTGGGACAAGACATCATAAGAGATTTGGCTCGTATTGTATGGTCAACATGTATGTGCCTGTGACTTTCAGTATACATGTCTCATTGGCTTATAGTTTTCACTGTGATTCTTTTTAATATTTTCAGTTTGAGGAATGTCTCCATTCTGCCTGGCCTTGGCAAGTTTTGTGATCAAAACATTTCTCTGGAGTCAGCACTTCTGAATCTCTTTTCACTGTGTTCACTGATCAAGAGCCTTTTAAGTGGAACAGTTGGCATAATCATTCTCGCAAAAAAAGCACATTTCTGGTAATAAGTAGCCCTAAAAGAAGTCAAAGAGATCCACATGAAGGAAAAGACAATTTAATGCAGTTTTTTCATATAATAAAATAGAAACATTTCTATGATTATTGCCTGCCTGTCCTCAGATTTCTAGAACCTTAGGCTAAAAATATGGCTGTTGAGAGACAAATTTTGACTTTACATGTCCTCAAACATCGATTTCCTAAAAACCTTCTAGTCTGCCTCCTGTTAGTGGGATCACCATTGGCAGTCCCATGAAAGTCATCGTTGTGAAGCATTTTTGACTACCCTTACCTAGCAAGATGAGGGAGCTTTTATTGAATGAGCTAGTTTCTGCCATTGTTATGTTTTTGGCCTCTCATCTTCTTCATCCAAGGACATAAATGGAATTGAATGGGGTTAGCTAAAGAGAAAGTTAAATAAAAACCTGCTATATATTCAGGGTGAAAAACAACCAACCACATGAAACACACTCCAACTCTACTAAAACTGGTTCCATGTTTTCTTTCTGGAATATTTTTTATAGAAATGCTTTTAGGGAGCCTGGCATAATGGCCCAATTGGCTAACCCTCCACCTACAAGTGCCAGCTGCCCATATGGGCATCAGTTTGTGTCCCAGCAGCTCCACTTCCCTTCTAGCTCCACACTTGTGGCCTGGGAAAGCAGATGTTGCAGCCATTTGGGGAGTGAACCAGGGGATGGAAGATCTATCTCACTGTCTTTCCCTCTCTCTGTAAATCTTCCTTTCCAGTAAAAATAAAGAAATCATAAGAAATGTTTCCAGAAGTCTCAGGATCCATTTATTTGTCTTTTCAAGACTAACTCCTGAAACATTCATAAAATGGAGAGCTAGATAATGCTGAGACCAGAGCAGGTCATCTGTATGGTTGAGTGGATCTCTACTGAGGTTGTCACAACCTCTTACCTCCCCAGGTTTGTATTGGTACAAAGCTGGAGTGAGGAGACAGAACAAAGTACTCCCCTTTGGGATGGGGCACCCTAATAACAGGGTAATCTGTTCTCCATGCTGTTTTTCCAGTTGGTTGTCAGCTGTGCTGTGTACCATAACCTGATGGTCAAACAACAGTAATGCAGTTTGGGACATTCAGACTTAGCGACAGTTAACATCATCTCAAGCTATCAGCACTCTGAATTTTTTTAAGTGCTAGTGGAAATCAATGGTAAGGAAATAGCTAAAATGTTTTGAAAATGAAAGGCCAGTTTCAGATAGGATTAAGATCTTATATTAGTTTATTGAAAAAATAAAACATAAAAAATAAAAATAATGGTTTTTCATAACTTGTAATTGAGTGTCATAATCATTTATTCAGAAACTATCTGAACAGATCACATAAGCATATTTGTATGTATGTGTATATGTTTAGCATTATGTGTATTGTACAGAATAGCAAATCAGCACAACGGCCATGAAAAAAGTTCAGTATGTAGCCTTAGGTCTTTTACCCAAGTCTCTGGCCCATCCTCGTGGTTTATAACAATGTTTGCATTTTGATTTTTCCATTATCATTCGCACAGCACAATCTGTAGACTTCTTAAAACTACATACAATAAATATCTTATATGGTCTTTATTCTTTGAACTTGATTAACTGTCAGTAAATAAAATCTGGATTTCATTTCTTAAGCAGCTTTATGTGGTAATAAAGAAGACTTATGGGAACTAATGCTGGTGTACAGCAGGGATCCCACATTCGTGTTTACTGCTGAATTTAAAGGTACATTGCCCTCGAATGTGTCACTTTGATAATCAGTTGTTGAATTGTTTTAAACACACAAATGGCATCTCTGCTGTAACATGCACACATGGTAATCCTTGCAGCTAGGTTTCATTCTCTGAAGAGTTCTCCATTTGGGCCTGCATGCAAATACATCTATGTACGTAAACATGTGTTTCTCCAACTTGGACCCAATTTATTGGTATTTTTATGTACTTTCACACTCCAAAATGCTGAAAGCTACAATTTATTTTGGATACTTTGTAAAAAACGGAATTAGATGTAGATTCAGAGCTGGGGATTTCTCTGTAGGGTGATGTATTCTTTCACTTTGCCTCTTCTTTTGTCTTATTTAATTTTTGTAAATGGATCAAGTGAGGCTAAAACATAACAATGGGCACCTTTGTTTGATATAATTACTAATTTGGGAGCAGTCTCTTTTATTTATGACTAGTGACTTTTCTTCTTATTTTTTTTCCTTGCTATTTTGAGCTAAGGCCGTTAGTCTCAGACAGCAGCTAGAAGAAAACGTTGCCTGTAGTTTGCAAATTGATGCTCCTCCATACGAGTTTGCTCTTGTTTGAGGAACCATGCCTTGCACAGATAGATGCTGTAACAGTGATTGCTAGTGGTTCCTTGGAAACATGTTCTTGATCACACACTCAGCACTGGCTATCAGCCGTGGGCACTGCGTGTTACAATGGGAAACATTAGGTGGTGTTCACGTCATTCAAAACTACTGGGATCAGCTGGCTTTCCACATCCGATTGTGTATTGAGGCTTGAAGTCCACCAGACTAGAGACCTCTCTGGCCTTGAGGCATTGTTGGCTCCCGTCCTGTGATGATTTGACAGTGGAGGAGTCTTTATACCCTCTTCTCCGCTGGTACCCATTTTCTTTGTAAGATATAACTGAGGCAGAATCTCTGAAACCTGATCCCATTGCAGCAGAATTCTTTGAGTCTAATTACTAGTCAGATTAATCACTCTATGATCATAGCAATCTGCTTGTATTTACAAGTTCCTATGAAAAACTATTTCTTAGCTTTTGAAAGAAAATCTTCAGATTCTTGAACATTGTGACAATTCTAAATAGTATTGATGTCTCCAAAACCGAGAAAGCAGCCATTGCTGTAATAATGCATTCTACAGATGAAGAAATATTTAGCATTTCCCCAACCCCTGTGGTTTTTTCAAAAAACTGTAGTTTATTTCAATTATTACAGATTTTCTACAAAAGTATTTTTTGCTCTACAATATCTCTGTCTTGTCTCCTAGTATGTGTGTATAAATATATATATATATATATATTTATATGTGCACATATATATGTTTTTCAATAGGAAAGCATTTTTGATAGTACAGTGAATATTGTTACTGAAGAATGGGCAAAGACTGTTTAGATACAAGCCTTTACTATAATGGGTATGAATTTATGAGAGGTTGCATCCCTGTAATTACAGCTTTGAATATATGACGCCATGATTCCCCAGCAGCCATTTTTAATGGTTTTTGGCTTGTTTCAATATGTCTCTGGAAGTTCTTTGGCATCTACCCAGATTTTGCCATTGGGTATGGAGTGTGCAAGAGGAAACACAGTCTGTCAGAGATCAGCATGAAGCGAGACTTCCCACCAGTTTCCAGGGAGGTCTGGAATATAGTTAAAGGAGTAACAAATACAACACAGAAAGATAATCAGGATCAATTTTGTGACTGCCGCTGGAAGAATCTGCACAAACAGAATATTTCTCAATTCAGAAGCAGAAAATTGACAGGAAATATATTGGGGGGGAAAGCTTGCATTTTGAACTTATTTGCACACTTATTGATTTTGGCTGACTGGGTTGATGAGAAGTCAGGGAAGCACCATTTATGCAACAGTGATTTCTAGGAAAACAATTTACGATGAAAATAAATGAGGGTGTGCGTCCAAGCCAAGAGAAACATTTGCTCAGCTGGAAAATCAGCCAAGTGGAATAAGAGCCTGCTCACCTCGGAATGCTGTCCTCTTGTCATATTGCATTTAATTATTTGATAACACTTGAGATGTTAATGCTTGTGGAACTTCGATAGAACTTGAGGCATTTTCAGTAGTTCCCTGAGGTTAGAAGATTCTCCCTTCTTTTGAGAAGCACTCTTTTTATTTGGGGCAGAGTTACTGCTTTGTATTTTGATGTTTCAGCTTCCTGTGCTTTCATTAACACCCACGACTAAGATGCAGATGTAAAGTATATAGGCAGACATTTACTTGCAGAGAGCTAATATTGGCACAAGGAAAGTATAATGAGGATCACGAAAGAGTGAAAAACTCCTCAGTAATCACTCCCTAGGCTTTGCTTTGAGGTTGCTTAGATATGATTTTCAATGCAAATGCGTGTTTCTCTCTCTGTGTGTCACACACACACACACACACACACACACCTTTGCCTGTGAAAATTTGTGAGCAACATTCCTGAAAAGCCAATGAAAAGATGAATATAAACCAGTTCCCCTAAAATAATCCCTACCGCATTGCTTCTAGTAGTCAGCTTCCACTAGTCCAAGGAAGCTATTCACTTTAAACATGTAGTATAGTCCTCAGTCTACTTCAATATGCTGCAGTATTTATAAGCTGCTAGCTTCCTTCTTTAAATACTTTTTCATCAAGCCTTGAGCTATTAGTCCATTGTATTTCTTCTCTTACCTATAAGGAAATGCCTCATCTTTTTTCTTCCTAAAAGCATACCAGCAGAAGCTATAATAGTGAAGACAAGGAAACAAGCCAGATGCCTGTTGAAAGAGGAGTGGGTAAAGAAACTACGGTACATCTACTCTATGAAATACTACTCAGCTATTAGAAAGAATGAAATTCTACTATTTGCGACCAAACCATCCCAACTAGGGACCATTATGCTCAGTGGAATAAGTCGATCCCCAAAGGACAAATATCATATGTTATCTCTGATGTAAGGCAACCCTCATGCAAAATACAAGCTCATTAGATACATAGGTAAACATTTATAACATATATTTGTTGAGAGGATTTTTATAACGGAGGCAGGTATGCCATAAAGTGGGGATACATTGCAAAATGCCTCTCTACTTCTGAATAAAATGCGGGCTTCCAATAAAACTCTTAAATAGATCTAGACACCAGGCTGCTGGAGTTTATACCATTCTGTATACCTACAATGTCAGGATGCATTTACATAGCAAAATGGTGGGCTTGTGACTGTTGCTGAGGGAATAAAGTATTGTTACAATATAGTGGTGTGGGAGAGTTGAGGGGGAAATCCCTGCGCCTAAGGAACTGTATCATGAAAGGTGATTATAGCCCACAATTACAAGTTTCAGAAGAGTAAAAGATTTCTCAAAATTCATCCCTCAAACTTTGTCCTCATTTTATGCTTTCATTCAACATCATGGCCTCAATGTAAAGATTTACACCAACAGTTATTTTTTTTTAACACCAATAGTTCTAAAGGCTAAGGCTCTAATTGTGTCCTTTTACTTTCTGAAATCTAGGCTATCATTTGTAACTACTGGCTGCACATGAGCACATGAATATTTCCTTGTTGCATCTGAGTCACATTTTTAAAAAAGTGGATCCAGGGATCAGCGTCTGGCACAACAGATTACATCACTGCCTGTCATACAGACATCCCACGTGGCTGATATTTCAAGTGTTTGCATTCCCACTTTGGATCCAGTTTCTTGCTATGTAGCTAGAAAAGCAGCAAAAAGTAGCCCAAGTTCTTGAGGGAGACTCCCCCAGGAAGACTGTGATGCAGCTCCAGGTTCTTGACTTCTCCACTTGCTGCAGCCAACTGGACGAGTGAACTAGGGGATGCAAGATAACTCTATCTATTGCTTCCTCACTGACTCTTACCCTGTCTCTAACTCTGCCTTTTATATAAATAAAAAATTTAAAAAGGAAAATAAAGTATTCATACTTGTTTTCCAAGATTGTTGTAACAATCACACGCAGTGATTACTATACTGCCCAAGAACTGTGCTAAGCAAGCACCTGCAGTAAGTGGCCCATCACTGTGATTACTGATGATTAAGCAATTCTTCGCTGGTTATTTTCTACTTATGTCCAGTTATCTATCCTCCAAAGAATAATTGCAAATACAAAGCTGTCTTTGCTTTTATTTAACTCTAGCTTGAGTGTCCTTCTTTTGAGAGAACTGGTCACCATGTGCAGTATAAGCTACACTCCGAGCCACTCTTGAGTACTGGCATTAATATAAAGCGGAGCCTTTGACATCTCAGCAAAAGCCCTGTTTGCTGAGAGCTTTTAATTATCCCCATTTGTCACCAAATATTTGCTGCTAAGTGTCTCATACTAGTTTACAATTTACTATGGCATGTCATCTCACAATTAACGGATCAGAGAAAAGTTTTATATGCCAATAAGCAATGTAAGATCAAAACTGCTGGCTAATTGCAGTCTATCAAGCTAGTGTTCTATACTCCGTTTGCCTGTTTTCCCTATGTCCACCAAAGCTATTCAGTCTTTTTTCTTGATCTTACTATATTTCTCTACCTCAATTGCTTCTGGCTACTGACCTTTTGTAATTATCAGGTAAAATGAATGATAATGGTTTGCACACACACACACACAAATAAATTCAATCTTGTTTTTATTAATCAACTTATTCCAATACATATCCTTTCTATTGCTTTTCCTGGTTACATTGTTTTTGAAATTTTTAGTGTTCTTTCAGGTTCCTCTGCTCCATGGCTTTCTAAATTTAGTGTGAAATGGAACATTTTTGATTCCGTCACACCGTTTCTTTCCCAGACTCGTTGTCTGAGATCCCTCCTCCTCATCTCTCTTCATCTCTCTTCCAGATTCATAATGTTTCACATGTTCTCACAATTTCTGCTCAATTGTCTATAACTACCAAAGTTACCAGTTAACAATATGTAGAGATTTTGTAATTACATGTGTCAGAGGTATTGGGAAGCAGAAAGGTTGTTCTCTTAGATGATATTTAGCAATAGAGCCATCTCACATTGAACTGTGGTCTCCAAGAGACTTCACACTTCCCCATCTCCCTAGCAACAGACACAGCCACCTGCAAACTTACAGCTTTCAACACAAGCATCTCATTAATATTTAATACATGTACTCATTCTATTCCATGGGTTTACAGTGTTCTTCACAATGTCCCAGTTATCCTTTCATCTTGACTATAGAACAAACCTTTTTTCCTGCAGCATTTCGTGATTAAAACCAGAAAGGGCCGCATGCAGTAGCCTAGCAGCTGAAGTCCTTGTCTTACATGTGCTGGGGTCCCATATGGGCACTGGTTCTAATTCTGGCAACTCCACTTCCCATCTAGCTCCCTCCCTGCTTGTGGCCTGGGAAAGCAGTCAAGGTGGCCCAAATCCTTGAGACCTTGCACAAGTGTGGGAGACTCAGAAGAGGCTCCTGGCTCCTGGCTTTGGATCAGCCTCAGCTCAGGTTGTTGCAGCCTCTTGGGCAGTGAATCAGCAGATGGAAGATCTTCCACTCTGTCTCTCCTTCTCTCTGTATGTCTGACTTTCCAATACAAATACATAAATCTTTATAAAGGCAGAATTTATATCTTAATCTGTTTACCCAATATTTTCCTTACAGTTCTATGATGACAATTTTGTGTAGTAATTTATGAAAATGCATAACTATTTACCTGCATTGAGGCAGAGTGAAGTGTTGCATCCTTGGTAATACTTAGAGCAGTGCTTTGTACATTAAAGTACATAGGAAAGACCTGCAGGCTTCGTTAAAGGACATTTTTTTATATGGTGCTGTTTGAAATGGTATTAATAATAATTCCACATGACACTAACTCTGTACACACTAGGGATTTCTCTTTGTGTAGTAACAGTATGCAACTTCTATCACTTGTTCTCTCACAATCATTTCTTTACTCTCATCTAAAATAAGGGGATATATTGATCTGGTCCTGGTAGACTTGTTGTAAGATTTATTAAGTCAATCTTTATAAAATATGCATCTTATATATATCATCCTATATATTGCTTCAGATTAATATATCATTAATCACACACTATAATTCAAATATGGAACAAAATATTGATAGTATCAATTGTTTTCTAATTTCCATATGAGATGTAAGTATTTCAAATAAAGTTAGCAAATCAACAAGGTCAGTATAGATTGTAATACTTTGCAAACATTTCAGTAAACATATAATGACAATAACAGCAAAAATAGCAACAATTCGGAGGAGGTGTTTCATTGTCTACAAAACAAACTTTAATAAAAGTGCTGTTACCATCATTTTCATTTTGCAGAAAAGAGTTAATGATTGATCTAAGATTGCAGAGCTTGTAAATTTGGAATTGGATATTGGATCTTAATCTGTCCAGCTCAACCAGGCATCCCTTTAATTACATATGTTCCCACATGGTGCTACAATTTATGTTTTACGTCTTTCCTTTTACTACTAATGCTAATTGAAACTTGGTATAGGAAACCTCCCATAACCTTACAAACACACAAAAATATTCCTTTTTCATTTTAGATGTGTGGTGTTAATTTACCACATTTGTTTATAACATTTATTTTTTAAATATTAATTTTTCTTGCCCAAGTAATGTACAACTTGGTTAAGAAAAATAAAATACATAATGCTGGAACATTTGAAAATTTTTTATTAACTTGATTTGCTCCCCAAGTGGCCACAATGGCCAAGTCTGAACCAAGAGGAACACGGAGGCCCGGAGCTTCATCCACGTCTCCCACTTTGTTGGCAGAGCCCCAAGAATTTGAGCCATATTCTGCTTTCCACAGTATATTAGCAGGAATCTAGATGACAAATGGACAAGCTGTGACATAAATGTACACTCATATGGGATGTTGGCATTGCAGGCAACAACTTAGCCACTATACCATGATACCACCTGCCAGATTGGAACTTGTGAGAATATTTAGTACATTGTCTTCCACATAGTAGGTGCATGATATTTAAATTTTTACTTTTCTCGTGTCTTAAAGTCACACTTTTCAATATTTAATTTTTTGAGGTGAGGATAAAAGGAATATTCTCAGAATTTACATTATAAAATAGTGTATATATTCAATTAACCATATAATTAATTTTTTTGAAGCGAGTTAAGAACTAAAGAGGTTTGCAATTAATCCTGTATTCTTTTGATGTGTCTGACTACATGAGCTGAATGGTAAGTACCAAGAAATCTTGTGAAATTGAATTGCCAGAAATTCTGTCAGGAGAGTTTACTGTTATACATGTTAACATATGAGCTTCCATTTCTGATGGGTATAGTACAATTTTCCTATTGTAGAAGTTTATACGTTGTTATTACATCTCAGAGGACAGTTATTAAATGATATATTCTATTATTGGCCTGATTTTCTGGACTAATGCTTCTCAGACACACACAATTAAGCCAACAAATTAAATCAGCAAACTCAAAGAGCGTAAATGAACACCTGGAGTCTGCATCCTTCGGTTCTCCCACATTTGTAAATCGCGAGGTTTAAGTAGTTGGTTTGACAGCTTTCTTCATGTGTCTAAGTGACTTCCGGAGTAGAACAAATCTGGAAAGTGACTTGCTGTATAACTAAATACAAGATGAGCACACACTCCAACCTGCTCTTCAACACTGGTTCCTAAGGAACAGAAACCGCTCTCCGGAATCTTCTTCATGTTTCGATATGTTACGATAGCGAGACATGAAATCATTTGTAGTGATTTTGCATAGAAAGCCAGAGGAAGTTTTTTTTTTCTTTTAAGATGTAATAATTTGTTTAGAAGACTCAGTTACAGAGAGAAGGTGAGAGAGGCAACAGAATAAGAGAGAGTAAGCCACCATCCTGTGGTTCACTCCCTAGATGGCCGGAGCGGCTAGACTGGGCCAAGCTACAGCTAGAAGCCCCAAGCTTCCTCTGGTCTCCCATGAGGCTTGGGCGGCCTCCAACACTTGGACTCTCTCCTGCTGCTCCTCCCAGGCCATCAGCAGGGAGGTGGGTTGGGAGTGGAGGAGCTGGGTTATGAACTGTTGCCTATAGTGGAAATTGGTTTTGCAAGCGGCAGTTTAGCCATCTACACCACCATGCCAGCTGAAGAAGTGGGGTTTTTTTGGTGTGTGTGTGTGTGTGTGTGTGTGTGTGTGTGTGTGTGTGTGTGTGTTTAATCATGTTTCTTGTAAGAAAGTAATCCATTTTAAAATTGAGTAAATTCCTTAACAGTGTAACATGTGCAATTTAAATAAACATAAGGAAATAACTCCACATTAAATGTGATATCCATGTGCAAAGTTTGTTTCTTTTCTGTGCTATTCATTATACTCCATATTTTATCTTCTCCTTTTACATTTTCGTATACTTGAAAATTACAATGAGAGAAAGAAAGAGAGAAAGAGAGAAAGGGAGAGAAGAAAGAAAGGGAGAGAGAGAAAGAAAGGGTGAGAGAGAGAGAGGAAAAAAAACACTAATCTTTCATCTATTGGTTCATTCTCTAAATGACTGCAGTTGTCGGGCTGGACCAAGCCAAAGCCTGGAGCCTATAACACCATGTCCTCTTTAGGGTTTCTGGGGCCTAAGTGAATCTTTTATTTTCACATTCGTCCTCTTTCTTTAAAAGTGCTTGCCTACACCAAATGTCTTGAGCTCAATGACATACATTATTAAAGAGAAATAAGTGCTCTTGGAAAAATATGAGACTAACGTAAATAGTATCTCCCTCCTGATGATAGCAATATCAGTGATTAAATTTATAATATCATTTACATTGCAACGTGCTTAAAATAAAAAGAACTAATGGTTTCGGTTCGCAAACACTTTATTGTAAATTGTAATGTTGTCAGTGAGCATGGTTAGCGTAGTTGCAAATTAGTTTCCATTCTGAAAAAGGGAGACAAGTAATTAAAATCCATATTTAGTTTAGGATGGCTTCTGAAATCATCATGTGCACAACTTTAGACACTGCAGAAGTGTGAGAAGACAGTTTTCCCAGTAATACTGCTAAGCATGTAACATGTAAGACAGTAGACTGATGTTTACCACGTGTAGGTTCTCTCTCTGTGTATCAAAATAACAACATTTGAGAAAATTTCCATGTTTAAAAAATGTTTTTCTGAAAGTGTAACAAAGAGGAGAGAAAGAAACAGAGTCCTCTTCTTTCTGCTGCTACACTTAAGGTGGCTGCAATGGCCAGTGATGGACAAAGACAAAGCGAGAAGCTTGATCTGTGTCACGTACATGGTTGGCATGAGTCGAGACTCTTGGCCAATCTCCTGCTGCTTTAGGAGGGAAATGGATCAGAAGTGGAGCAGCATGTATTTGAACCAATGCCCGTTTTGGAATGCCAGCATCACAGGCCTGGATGCTGTGAATGTTTGCGAGTGAAGCCATGGATGGAAGATTTTCCGCCTCACCCTTCTCCCTCTCTCTGTTTCTGTCCCTCTCTTTCTATCCCCTCTCTCCCTCTTCTGCCCTCTAGCCTTCCCCACGCTACTTCCCTTTCTCTGCAGTTTTTGTGGATGCAAACAAGCAAAGCAGTAAATGAGTTCCTGCAAAACATTATTCCCAACTAAAGAAGATATTAAAGGGAGTAACTGATTCAAGGCTTAAATTAGCATTACTTAATAAATAGGACTTCATACATATTAAGGTTTAGATGTAAGCCAAATTGCAGGCAGTTTTTAAGGAGCTTCGGGAGTAGTTAGATAAATAGAAAAAAAGAATTTTTGTTGTAAGATTTTTCCTCTAGTTAAATAGTGATTATTTAAGATTTCAGGAGTCATTAGTTAATAAGCAATAATGCAGTTATATTAAGGTTGAAACATTTAGCTGATCCATCTATTTCTTCATTTGAGTGTATTCTCGCCGCAGAGTTGTCTCTGTTCCTCTGTAGAACTCAAGGTGAAGCAAAGGTTAATACTTTGCAGGGTTTGTGATGTCATGGGTTCACTGCTCTCTATCTGACGTCAAGTCCAGAAGGATTTATATTTGACTAATTGTCAAGCATCCACTAATACCTGGCTTTAAATATGGACTTTAACATCCCACTATTTTCATGAAGCATATATGAATTAGCTTTAGTTAATTGCAAGGTTGCTAACAAATCTACGTTGGAGTGTCGATTTACAGCTGTTCAACTTAATAACGTAGCTATACTCAAATTAAATGAATGGTGCATCAGGTGTGTGTCTCCCAGGTAGAAACACTAGGAATGCTAGTACTTCTGTTTTTCTCATCACGTAAACATGCGGGTTTCTTTTCACTAAATTTAATAGATCTAATATGCATCCTGAAGAAACATAACCCTAAGCTCTGAAGTTATTCCCTTGTCTAGCGAGTGTATTAGACACAGAACTCTTACCCTCAGAAAAGACTTGCTCTTACAAATCTACTGGAATATGGAATCTTTCAGACTGTATTTCTGTCTCACACCATACTGATCTAGCTGCATGCTAAATTACCTAAGTAACTTTCTCCCTGTTACAGTCTGCCTCTTCAAGCCCCTCCATCTCCAGTTTTTGCATGCTTTTGAGAAGGACTCAAATCTCTAAACATCTGTCTATTTCATGGGCTGGGAAGTGTGGCTGGAGAAAGCTTTTTTACTTTTTTATAATTGCGTGCATTGTTTTTATGATTTATGGCTTTACTTAAGCCTTAAAGCAGCTTAAGATGATGATGATGATGATGATGATGATGATTTTAGGATTCTTCCTGGGTCCCTTGCCTTTCTTTTTGTGTTAGCTGTAGCAAAAAAAGTTAAAACAGCTTCAAACCTTCAATGGTATCGTTAGTTAAGCTGGTTAATCCTCACTCTGTGCTTACAATGCAGTCTATCTCACTGTGAAAATACTGGCTCAAAATAATTGGAGTTGGGTTACATCAGGATGGAATATAGACTAACAACACAATTTAACTGCAGTACAACTATATGAAACAAACTCATTGAAGGAGGTTTGGATTCGGATAACTTCAGAAATCAGTAGAGTCTGGGGGCCTAAAAATAGACTACATAGCCTCTCTGTATTCTACTTGATAAAATAGTTTCTCAAAGATGTGTTGACAAGTACATGTATATATGTGTATATATATAATATCTGATATATAAACATATAGAGAGAATACTAGAAAGTATACATATTATATATATGTGTATTTTCTTTACCTCATATTAATTTACTTGACCCCTGTTATGGTTAAAGCTTTAAGAGGAATAAAAATAAGGGAGTTATATTTCCAGATATAAAGAAAGCCGCAGTGTTGAATATTAATAGCACTACCTTTATGTTCTCATAAGCCCACCATAATCTGATTCCTAGAAACATTTCTAATAAATATTGTTTCAATGTTGTCATTTTTAAGTTCATTAACAATTCTTGTGACTTTCTTTTGGTGCAAAATATATTATTTGGTCTGAGTGTGTAAGTCATGGATTATCCCGTCTTCAAAATTTTAGTTCTCTTTGTTTGCTGCAGATGAGGATCCTTTGAAATGTTCTTCAAGGGATGTGTTCTCTTTGAACAATACCATTTCATCGTCCACCTTTGCTATCACCTTGTCCACCCTGTGTAGGCTGGATAAGCTGCTGTGGAAGAGGATGGCTTTTTGTTTTCCCCAATGTTTTGACATGAGTTTCAAAGGCAGAGGGCTTCCAGAACCTGGTTTGCAGAGTGCATGGTATCGTCTGAGTTTCGTTGATGCGGACAAAGGGAGCGGGACTGGGGGACTCTCATTGAGCTAATCAACTTAAAGCTGTTTAATCCATGATCACGGCTCTGTGGCAGATCTTGCTTGGAAGTAAAGTTCTTTGTTGAAACTCGTGTCCTGACATCCTGGATTATTTGGATGTCCTAATTCTTCACATCTTCATACATTGCATTTGAAACACAGACTATCAATTTAACTCTCTTTTATGACCTTTCTTCGATTAGTTAGAAAGCTAAAGGGAGCTAGTCTGAGAACCTTCCCAAAACCTGAATTAAACAGTCCATCTAGGATGAAAATCGAAGAAGTGTTGCAGATATTGTATCATGAAACTTTTGAATATATCCTTCGAAGTTTTATTGCAAAGAGCATATTTGTTGGATGTATTCAAGTTCTTTCTGCTATTCCTATCATAGTGACAACGGCATGCCTATCTATTACTGTTTATTCATCAGAATGTTTAAATAATAAAATTATCTATCTTATTATTTATATATGGCTTATTATACAGTTATATTCTGGACAAGAGAAAGAAATCTATTGTCTGCTAGAAAAATTAATTCATGTAATTCTGGATTCTGTTCAGCTATGGTGGCTCAGTATGCATATATTGGCCCAATTCCATCTTCAGAGATATGCTTCAACTGCATAACATTGGACATGATCGAACTGGTTACACCAAAGATATCAGCAAAGGCAATGGCTCAGGTTTTCCCTTTCCCCATCCCAGCGAACTGGTTGTGAAAGCATTTCCTGACACCCACATACCATAACATACCACAGGTAGCAGAAGCCACAAGGATCACAAATGGTGGCAGGGAGGCTGAGAGTAGATCTCTTTTGGCTCAGTCTTAGTTTGTAAGATACAGAGCTAGCATCAGCCGGAAATTCAAGGCAATAAGGATAAATGGTCGGGATGGCAGCATTAGCCTGACCTTGCAGAGACGTGACTGTGTTTGCTGTTTGGCAATATGGATAAAATAACCATCTTGTGCAAGATGGAAAGGCCCTGGCAAAAACTGCCATGAGTATGTGCGCAACTTGTATGATCTGCCGATTTCACACATGGTTGGACGATATTTTCTTGTTTTCTTGTGAATAGGTGTGGTGAGACAAACTTAGGGCAACATCTGTCCTTATGTCACTCAGCACTCCCAAAACCACTTCCCCCCCTTTCCTGCTTGTTATCCAGAAACGAAGTATCTGAAAGAGAAAGCCAGGGCCCTCGAGAATGAGGAAACTATGAGAGTAAAATAATCTAAGCTCCTGAAAGATTAAGCAGAGGGCTGCTGCTTTAATTCTGTAGGTTCTATTTGAGTAAATTTAAACATGTGCATGAATTGGGTTAGGCCGCTGAGATCTAAAGCTATGCTTATGTCGGTGGAAAACATTGTTCGCATTAACCTACATAAGTCTTTAAAGCACTTCAAGATAGTCATTGTTCTTAATTGATGTTTAAATATTCGATTCTCTACATTGCAGCTTTATGTGTATTCTAAACCCCACCTTATTTCCAAAGATGCTTGAGGATTCACCACAGGACAATTTAAGAATAGGGAAATGTCCATTAGTATGTTAATAAGATCTATAAAGCCTCCTTTCATCTTTTCCATAGTTCATCATTTATTGAAACAACTGCCACCCACTTAGAACTAAAAAAAAGAAGACTCATCATTCTGATTAATTCATGGTTCATGTTTCTGGATTTCCACTTGCTTTATTGCTTTCCTTTGCTATAATTATAATTTTTAGAAATTCATTCCTGTGGACACTCTTCATGGTTTTGGCCTCTCAAGTTCTATTTTTTTTTCTTCCAACAATTGTTTTTGTAATACCAGATGAACACATCAAGACTACTTTATTTATTACATTAGTTTAGTATTTATTATTGTCAATTACACCTTAACAAGGTGTACTGTACAAATTTTAAAATGACTATCTTTCCTGCTAAAGTTGTGTCTTATTTTGTTTCCCACAGGTTTTCTGTAGTAAATGTTTTCACTTTGATGAAATCAATTTCCTCTAATAATTTAAAAATCATGATTCCTAAGATAAAAATATCACATTCTTTCCTTAATAATGGGGCATGAAGACTAAAAATATTACATCATGATGGCACCTAACAGGTTGTAGGGGAGAAGTTGAAAAACATTCTTTATTAGAAATCAAAATTATAAGCAGCGTTACTTTATTAATATAGAAAGTATAATCATTCACTTATTAAAGCAAATTCAAAATATGATTATAATATAGTTACAATAATCAGATTTATTATTGCTGGATATCATCATTTGTTTTATAACTTAGAAATCTCATAAATCCAACTTTGCCTTTTCCACACTATCTCAAATAATGCATTTTTAACTGTAAAACTATTTTGACGTCTAAAATGCATCCTATACAGATAATTCAATAAGCTAAACGCAATTTTTAATTTAGTGTGAGAAATTTGAAATGTGAATAAACCAAAAGATTTGGAAAAAAACATATATGAATCATCTTAAAACCTCAAAGGAATATATACTAAAATTTCAATAGATATAGGGCTGACAGAAAGCCAAACATCTTTATTTCATTTACCGTAACTACAGGATATTTTTTCCTTTTCTCCAATTTTTTTCTCTTTTTAGATTGATTTTTCAAAAGGTGGAGTTACAGTGATGGAGACAGAGAGAAACAGAGCTAGGACTGGATCAAGCAGAAGCCAGAATCCTGGGGCTCCGCCTGAGTCTCCCTCGTGGGGACCCAAGCACCTCAGATGCCATCTGCTGCTCTCTTGGGCACATACTCAGAGAGCTGGACTGCAAGTAGAACATCTGTGGTTCAGATATGGTGGTTGTTGCGTGGGGTGCTGGCTTTGCACAGAGAGGCTTAACACACTGTTCCACAGTTTGCCTGTATTTTCTTTTCTTTTACAGATGTTCTATCTACTAGATTTTTTTTCTTTAAAAATGTATTCATTTTTACTAGAAAGTCAGATATATAGAGAGAAGGAGAGACAGAGGAAAATCTTCCGTCCAATGATTCACTCCCCAAGTGAGTGCAACAGCAGGTGCTACACCAGTCCGAAGCCAGGAGCCAGGAACTTCTTCCAGGTCTATCACACGGGTGCAGGGTCCCAAAGCCTTGGGCCGTCCTCGACTGCTTTTCCAGGCCACAAGCAGGGAGCTGGATGGGAAGTGGGGCTGCTGGGATTAGAACTGGCACCCATATGGGATCTCGGCACATTCAAGGCGAGGACTTTAGCCGCTAGGCCACAGTGCCAGGCGAGAATTTTAAATCTCAGGTACAAAGTTTTAAATTCTTTATTTCACTTAATATGCTATTCTAAGTGTTAAGTTACTTTTTTTTCTTCTCAGATACTTGTCTTAGGTTGAATCTTTAGGAATATATATAAAGTAATGTTGCGATGTCTGACTCATTTAACTTACCAGTATCAAATAGTAGAGTTATGTCAAAATCTTACAAAAAAGACTCACCACAAGTTTTCTTGGGTTACATAGTCCCTCGTGTGCATTTTTTTATGCTTTAAACATCTGTTGGCAATATTTTTTTGTTGGGGGGGGTGAGGCGATAGCATAAATGAGTATAACTTTGGAAAAGAGTATAGTGGCTTCGTCACACAGATACTCATGCACCATACGGTCTACTCTTTGTACGACAGCATGTATAAGTGAAAAAAGTGAAAATACATGTCTACACGAAGAGGTTCAATGGATTTGAGTAGAAGATTCACTTGAAATAGCTCCAACTTAGAAGCAACCCAAATGTTCAGCCAAAGGCAGCCTACGTTATACACACATTGGTGCTAGTCGACAGTAATGAGCAAAGTGAACTTGACACCTTAATGTGGACAATTCCTACAACATTTATGCTGAGCAGATGAAGTCAGACCAAAAATGGTTCCTGTTAAATGATTACACTTACAGCATATTGTAGAAATTTTAAAATAACCTTGAGTGACAGGGCCATTGGTGATCAAGTGTAGATATGGATGAATAATCAGGGCAAATTGCAGTGGGGCGAGAAATAATTTCAGAGTGATGAATATGCTATGATGTTCCTTCTGGTGATGGTTTCACGGCCCCACTTCTCTGTTGATAGCACATCATTTTCACATACACATACAAATATACATACTATAACTGTATAGTGTGTGCATCATTCATAACTTATCAAATGACATAAAGTATGTAATTACATGTCAAGCATGCCTCGGTAAATCAACAACTAAAAATTAAACCTTGACCCTGGAGCAAGTACAAGCATTAATGCTAAATCCGAACAACTGGAGGTGTAGGTGACCAGGCATCTAGAAGAAAATTTTCCTGAGAATTATATTTACTTTGACAGCCTGGTTTCATGAGCCAGATTCAAGTATAGCTCCTAAGCAATAATTAATTTTCTTGTTGCTACAGCTCTAATGGAAACCAAATTAATCTAGGTAGGAAGGTTTTTTATCATTCAAGAGACACAGTTTTACTAAATGGTCTTGTGATTTGGAGCTCAAGACACCTGATCATGCAGCTTTTTCACTAATTGAACTTGACGCACATGGAACAAAATTATCCCCCATTTCAAAAGATATTACCTGGTTGACATGACACAGTAAGTGTGAAAAGCATGTGTTCCTAGCTGTGTACTGACAGCTGTTAAGCAGAGCACTGAATCTGTGGGGTGCTCAGGTGACTGACAATGGTAGAAGCCACTGTATTATTGCTTACCGCAGTGTGTAGCAAAATGGTGATTTGTGGACCCAACTTTGTCACCCCCCAAGGACTCAGAAATGCTTGAAGGAGAGAATTTCCTGAATTTTGAGCATTTGTTATGAGTATCCATGCTCTGCTTGCTTCAGTTCCAGTGCTCACACTGACATTCCTTGCCCCAGTCTACTCTGCCTCATCTGACTTCAAGGGGATGGTGTGTGGTGATGTTTTCACAATGGCTTGAAATCGGTTACTCAGGCTAATTATAAATAAAATATCTGCAAAGTCTATGTTTTAGCAAAAAGTGTGTGTACCTATCTAGTGTTAAAGGAGTAAAGTATTTAATGCAATATCGGTGCTGTGCTGAGACTGGTTAGCTTGTTGATGGTGACTTTGATCACCCATGTTGGACTGCTCCTGTGGGTTCCGGCTCCCCTCATTCCAATCCAGCTCACTTTTGTTGCTCCTTGGAAAGCAGTGCAGGATGGCCTGAAATCTTGGGCCCATGTATTGGTTCAGCTCCAGCCATTGCAGCCACTTGGGGAGTGAACCGTCCATGTATTGGTTCAGCTCCAGCCATTGCAGTTACTTGGGGAGTGAAACGTTGGGCGGAAGATGTACTTTGCTCACTCCTCCTCTCTGTATATCCACCTTTCCAATAAATATAAATAAATCTTTATATATATTAAAAAGAATACTTTGAAAATAAGTGTAGACACACACAAAATTTCATTTAAAAATTCTTTTTAGAATGTGCATTATTCCTAGTGAAATGTTCCAACTTTCGGGGGGAAGTTGGGATCATGCAAGCATCTTGGAATGTACATGCTGTGATTCACAGTGTTGCCTTCATAAATGGCTTTTACAAGGTGTTTCAGATAGTTTTGCATTTATATGAATTGAATAGAATAAAATATTGTCCAAGGGCCCTAATGCAAAATCACAGACTAGACTTCGTTTAAAAAAACTGAGTGATTTTTGAACCATGCATGGGCATATTTTTGGAAATAATCTTAGTATTAACCAGTCTTTATGGTTAAGCAGTAGGCACCCTCTGGCTTCCTTGTGGAAACTGATGCTTTAGGTACTGTTCCTGGGTGTCACGTAAGCAATCAATGAAAAAATGATTTAAGAAAATGTAAGTGCTTTGGAAGGCTATTATTAACAGAAAGATTGGGAAGTTGCATACAATTTTGCAAAGGAAGTGAATAGAAATGTACCAATTTTGAAGGTATTTGTCAGGCATTTAGGTTTTGAAATAAAACTGATATGAGGAAATATGGAGAAATATATCAGAATGGGTTTCCAAATAGCTGGTTGACATGGGTTATTACTCTTACTTGAAGTCAGAGGAAGTAGGCTACATTTTTTTAATGACTAAGTATTTTTTTTCTTCATATGAAGGTGGGCTGTTTGTCAAAATGTAATGTATAGGTGAATCCAATTCAGCATGTTATTCACGTGCAGATATGCTTTATATATTATATGCTAGCTTTTAATATCGTATTTTGATAAATAGTATGTAAGCCTTTACTAAATTGAAGGAAATATATTTTGTTTCTATACTACTAAGCAAAAAGTGACTCTTAAGAAAAAGCATGAATGTGTAGAGATTTGTAGAGTCAGTACTAGAGGGACATGTTAGGACAACTGTCTGTTCCAGACATATCATTGAGATAGAGCTAAAAATTTAATCCATCGCTTATTTTTGTTACAAATCATTAACATTGCCTTGAGACTTTTATCAATCAAGCTTTGACATATGTGTATGTTGAATTTAGTCAATATGTTTGAAATGAAATTTACAAATAAAAAATACTTTTTGTAATTTTAGTGTTTCTTACCGAAGATAAAAATAGCATGTATTTTTCTTTAATGTGAATTATTGTAAATCATAGTGATAAGCAGAAAGACTTTGTAGGAAAACATTAAAGAAGATCAGTTCTTTGCCGGAAAACTGTGGATGCTGGGTAGTTCATGTCAATAAAACATAACTACGTCTCAACAGATTTTCTTTGCTTATCTTAATCCACAAATTGATGTGAAAGCTTTCACTGAGAAGGGGACCTGATTGCTGTGATTCAGTGTCACCTACCTAGGAGATCTGTAAATTGTTTTTACTCTAATTGCTCTACAAAATAATAAGAGAGTATTGGGTTTAACTTTAACTCCTGTAAGTGAGATTTCTTCTGTTATTTTGAGTCTGTAATGCATATCATGCCGTGTGGACAAATATGTACAAGAATGAGGACTTTGCAAATCTAATATCAAGCCTTCATTTTATTTCCATCATCACTCTTTATTGCTGCTGTGAATTTATGTTCTAAAGGAAATATTCATGTGAAAGAGATGCATGTTGATTCTCTGCAAATCTGAGTTGGGAAGATTTAGCTTGTTTAAATACGTGATAGAGAAGATAAAGAAATATAAGCAACTGGTATCCGGGAAAAATTTCAACCGAAAGCAGAATATGCTGTCTGCCCGTACACCACCATGATGATGCATCCTTGCACAGAATAACAGGTGGTGGAAAGAAGGGGATGAAGGTCAGACACGGTGCCAGGAAACTTAAGTAGAGCCACTCTGAGGGATTTTAGCTGTAAAGTATGTCTTTAACAACATATGGTATCTCATGAACTCATGTTGCTCAAAAGGAAAATGAAGAATGAATGCACAAAGACAGTTAAGATCATGTCAGGTATAGTGAGAATATTAATGAAAAGATGCTTCAAATGTCTTTATTATTGCTAATATTCACATAGCCTCTGTTGCAAGTATACATTCGGGAATTTTAACTAATTCCATGAGAGGATAAAAGTATTGTGAACTAACTATAATATTGTAATTCTCATAATTTTGATTAGATGGATCTGAAACATAAAAGTGACTTGCATCTAGTGTTTTTCTCTCTTCATCTCTGGTCCGCCCTCCCTTTTTTTTTTTTTGGCTCTTGGTACCATTTTGCTATAATCTTGTTTCCCTAAATTTGAATGATTGCAAACAGGCTGAGAGAAGGATATGAAGTTGGGAAATTTGAGAATTACTCATTTATAACAAGCCGAGACATTACCTAAGACTTGCATGCAAGACATTACCCAAGTCCTGAATTCTTAACACTGTGTGTTAATTGTTACCAGTTCAGTTTTTCTAGTGAGAGACTCAAGACTTAAAAAGCTTCTATAAACCTCCCAAACTTAAACACTGAATGTATGGCACAACATGAGCAAATCCTAATACATCTGATTACAGAAATGAATTCTTTAATCCTTAATCCTATGTTAGGAGTCATAAGATATTTGTGCTATGCATGAATTGCATGTAAATACTGATAAATTGCTATTAGTTGGGGCAATAGACTGTCAAATTTCAAATCACTCTGAATTTTTTAAAAATAAATTTCTTTATTCTTAATTCATGATGCCATATAAATAATCTGAAATTTTCCTCCTTGTATTTTCCTTTACATCCTTTATGTTGTTTAACCCAACTGTGCTATTATCATAGTTAATGTTTCAGAGCCATTTTTGTATCAAAATTATGCTGCAAGCTCTTGCTAAAATTTAAAATATTTTATCTTCATTTATGATATGAAATATTTTGATACTACAGAAAATGTCAATCCTGCCTGTAATTTTTCTTAAGGGGAATTATTATTTTTTAAGGATTTTATTTTTTCAGAGACAGAGATAGAGAAAGATTTTGCATCTGTAGTTTACTCCCTAAATGGCCGCAAAGGCTGGAGCTGAGGTGACCCGAAACCAACAGTCTCTTCCAGCTCTCCCACACGGGTAGAGAGTCCCAAGTTAGGGACATCCTCCACTGTTTTCCTAGCCCATAATAAAGGGAGCTGCATGGGAAGTGGAGCAACGAAGACATGAACCAGCACCCAGAGAGGATCCTAGTGCTTAAAGGGGAAGGATTAGCCAATTGAGTCATTATGCCAGGCCCAACTGCATTATTTATTAAGATGTAATTATTTGAAGGGGAGAGATAGAGCTACCCACCTTGCATCCTCATGTTTGCTTTCCAAAAGGACACAAGGTTCAGGTCAACCTAAAACCAGGAAGCAGAGAGTCCGTTCTGGTCTCACACATGGCAGGGGCCCAGCCTCTCCTGTGCACTAACAGGAAGCTGACTAGAAGCCCAACTGTGGGGCATCAAACTTTTGTTCTAGCATGGAGTATTGGTGTTGCGGTTGACGACTTGTCCTGTTGTGCAGTACTGCTAGCCCAACTCATCATTTTTAAGGTTTGTTTATGAATCCCTGGGCTGAATTATGAACTCCACTTTATCTCCATTCTTAATGTAATTATAGTGATTGATCATAAATTTCATACTCCTGTATCATGTACCTACTTCTCCACCCAGAAAAGAGTGGTCCTCATAAGACAAACTGATGTTCTAAATCCAATTAGGATACCCAGCCCCTTTTCTTGTTAGAATTCAGAAAACAGTGAATGATTTATTCACTTACAAGACATTTATCACGAGAAGCTGTGTAATACAGAGGAAACTTTTCCACACCAAGTGGGAAGCTAAATCTGCTAGAAAGGACATGTTTATCCGTCACTGTAGTGTTACAAGCATTTACTAAAGTTAAAAAAAAGTACCAGAATGCTATATTTGGGTCTTCTCAACAATTCAGTTTGTATTGCAGTGAAATATTCCTTTCTCTTGTTGAAACAAAATCATCCCTAGAATTTTAGGGAAGGTGAATGTTAGGGTTGGACAGTGAATTCAATCCAGCCAGTTAATATCTTCATTCCTGTAGCCTGTGGATTTATGCAAGCCAGGTTAGGCAGGGCTCCTGATGCTCTGATTACTGCTTTCATAGGGAGGGTGGTTTCTTTCTCTCAGTGCCATACTGCAATGCCATACTGTCGTCTTGGAGTGGTTGGAATCTTCGATTTGTATGAATGATGAATGTTCCAGAAAATACACCTTACACAGTAGGAGGCAGAACCGAACATCAATGGGGAATACCCTCATTCTAGCATCTGGAGAGCATTTTAAAGCCTGGTTTCTGCCGTTGCTCAAGGTCAAATTGTGAATGTGTTTCGTGTACATTTATGATGTATTATCTGGATTTAATTTATGTTTGTTTTCAGCCCACATTCAGCTACAGTTCTGTGTCCTTATTAATGTTTACTAAAGAGATGTAGATGCAGGGAGATGATGCAGTTACAGTAAAAGTGTATCGAAGAGACAGTATGAAGAATGTGTTTTAGTATATTTATTTATTTATTCAACAAATATTAATTAACCTCTGCTTCTGTGCCTGTCCGTGTGCCTAACCTCAAACATCATAAAATATGAGCCATGCTCTTGTCTTATTCACTTATTCGTTTATAGTTGTAGCAGAGGAATTTATAAGGGGTATTTTCCAATTAACATATTCAGACCAGGGCTATGACGGAACCTAGAGAATGCAGGTGTGAGACCTGACAGGACAAGACTGTTCATGAGTTGTCATAAAACCTGGTGGAGGGTCAAGGCTTGCAAGTGCAGGTTTTGCTGTGATTACAGGGGGCATGTGTGCTGTGTGAAGGTCCATGGTGTGAAAATCACTGCATCAAAAAGGGGGATCTTTATTGTAGTGGGGCCAAATTTTATGAGCTAAAGCTTCTGAAAAAATGTGTCAATTTTGTTTTCCAAAAGTATTGGCAATCTGCAGGATGTAGGTTGCCTACATGAAAATTTCCTCCTTTTATCTCAGCTACTTTACTGACCCCTTTTCACCACATCCCACTGCTTTTAAGGCGAGGACTTTGTGACGGTTAAGAGCTGCTATGGATATGGAAACTTCAAAAGTCGAAATTTTGATGGACTCTCAGTAAGAATACCAAGGTGCAAATTAGAAATGGCTCTAATATTCTCCCTGTCTCGCTTTGTATCTTAGAGTCATGCATGCAAATTTTGGTGAAATTATTTCATTTAGCCATTTCACACTTAGAGAATTTCTTTGGAACATTCTTAGAATCTTGCTCCATTTTGGCTGGCTTTATCATTTCTGTTCTGTAATAATGGTTGTAGAGATGAGGAAAGAGAGAGAGCAGAGTGCATGTGAGAACCACTGTGAGTGCACACTCAGTAGGGTTCAGACATTTGAGTGCATGCTTGGGCAAATTTTGGCTGACATTTTCTCTCCTGCCAGGTTAAGCAGAGTAAGCAAGCTAATACCTGGAAATCATCGGTGAGAGGTTCTCTTCTTAGAAATAGGCCAGCCTTTACATCAGAATGGTTTTTCCATGTAAACTGCAAGATAAATCAGGTAGACTGGCAGTACTATTGATTCTGCATTAACCATTCAATTCACAGTAAATTATACCAAATTTTCTAAAGTGTGAAAGCCTGCTGTTTCTTACCAAAGGATGAGATCTAGATATGTGCCTAGATATGAATTTGACACTGCAATTTTGCTTTCTATGCATTGCAAATTCATTATATAACATTACGTTGTTTTGTTTGGTGGCTTGCTTTGTTTTACTTTGGTTTGATTGATCCCAGAATTTTAGCATGTTGAAATCTGTGATGACTGAATTGCAATGTATTAAATATTACCAAATACATACAAATCAGTTGGTGTTTGATTTAATTTGCATATAAGAATTGAAAGATTTCTCTTTCATCTGTTGTGCATAATTATACTGCTGTTCCACATCTCAGATCACATAGAAGGATAAATTCAGATTTTCCTAGCGAATTCAATGTTTGTGTAAGTAAGAAAAGGCAAGGCAATAGGCTGCATTTGCCTCCAACAAGTAAATTCTATGAGACATCTTCTTTTCCAAGGCCAAGTATTTAGTGTTATAAATCTTTAGTCAGTTCCTTTAGCAAAATAGCAAGCCTAATTTCTTCTCCCTGTTTATTTGCTTTCTGTGTTATTATGATGAGCAAACCAGTACATAGTAATTTGGAAATAAGCATGATGCAAGACATATCTTCTTATTAGAAGGCAGACTCTTTCCCCTGGCAACTAGAATGTGTTGAATGAACTGCAAGAAATATACTTTATCTGAGCCCATCAGGAAGTTCTAGAGGTAAATATATTTGATTTAAACTTTAGAATGTGATAAGTGTTGTAGGAAAGCATTTGGACATTATCTCTAGCAAAATGATGAGAGGATGAAGGACGTGTTATTAATGGGAGTAGGAAGAAAATAATTAAAAACAGTAAAATTACTAACTCACTTTCAAACAGCATATGGATGCTGGAGCAGGTCTTTGGACCAGTCGTTAAGACGTAGATTGAAATGTATCATATCTTGGGATGCCTGAATTCAAACTCTGTCTCTGATTTCCATCCAGCATGCTGCTGTTTTGCAAGTTGGGTGGTGTGGGTGATCCTCCAAGTTATTGCATCCTTGGCCCCTTTGCAGGTGACCTGGATTGAATGTAGTTTAGTTTTAAGCGAGAATCAGCCTGGGATTTTCATGGGAATTTGGGAACTAAGCCAGCAGTTACAAAATCTTTCTGTGTCTCCATGTTTTATTTTTGCTTTCAAAATGATAATAAAAAAAATTGACTAAGAAGTTGCAAGTGGCAGTTTAGCATTCTGTGCCATTATACCCATCCCAGTGATGCGATTTCTTAATTATTTCCTTGCTATGCTAACTTCTCAGATTTAGAACTAAATCTGCTTTGAATGTTTGGTGAATTTATTTCATGTCCCTCTGTAGTAATTTCTTCTTACATATTTTGACCTACATTCCTTTGCTCTCTGTTTACTGTTTCTGCTCTGTCCAGCCTGTTAAGCCAGTAATCAAACTGTTAATCAGTGTCAGGCATAGAGAAAACCACCGGAAGAACTGCAAGCTAATGAAAAGCATTGTTTATACTGAGAATTGCAGGACCTGGTGGTTGTTAAGAGTTAAGGACCAGTACATGCTGTGTGTCTGCCATTCATACTTTTGGCAACCTTGGGTGTTTATTTCTTGTACTGTGCCATTCTATTCCACACCTTATGTTGCATGGTCAGGAAGTAGGGTGGTTGATTTGACGCTTTAGTTTATAGTTTTCCATATCAAAGAGCTCTGTATTCACAATTAGTGAGACCACAAATTTCAGCTTTGAGCCCATAGCATGATCAGATCTGGAGAAAATGAAGGAATTTGAGCGTAAGAATAATATTAACAGCTGACACTAGAAGGAAGACTGGTAACTGATTGTTGTACCACTATGAATTCATGACACCCTCCTTTCTGCAGCATTGGCTCTGTGGTTTTGCATCTTTTTCCTTACTCTGACCCTGGGATGGATTTCTGATTTGGCAATACAACACGGCAGAAGTGACCATGTGCAGTTCTGAGCATAGACACCAAAGGTTGTACCTTCTTCGCATATTTTCTTCCTGGCACCTACACGACAGGTGAGACTGCTGTAAAGATTTTAGATATTATATTTAGAAGTAAAACCATGTAAGAACCTAGGTAACCAAGGGGAGAGCCAACCACCACCCACAAAAAGACATGTGTATGTCACTCACAGTAGATTCAAGCATTCTTGAGGGAACTTAGCCATTCAAACAGACACCTAAGTTGCTGACTGAAGAATCATAAGCTAAAACTTTGACATTGTTGGAAAGCATTCAGTGTGGGTGGTTGGTTACTTAGCAAACCTTAATCAAGATCACTTAAAATTTTGCTTGATTATGTTTTATCCTTGGTGGCCAATAGCTGTATTTCACGGGCATAGTCATGTTATGTCCGTATTTCAAATAACTGGTAAAATTCTAATTGATTTCCTTTGGTCCCTTGATTAGTTCATCTTGATTTAGGTGTGTAGCTTTGAAAATGTAATATATGCAAAGGGAGATACAGTAGCCCTGCCTCTGAAACTATGGGGAGATTATGGTCCACAGATGAACAACTCAGAAAGGGTAAAGAATTACTAATTTTTCTTTATGCTACAAAATTGTATTTCACTACCAAACAATATTAGTAGTTTAAAAATACTTAATAATCCTATCACCTGGGTACAGTGCAAGCTAAACAATAAGCTATAGCATGATAATGTCTATGTTAAAATATTTATTTACATAAAGTATAATCAAAGCTGCTGTATACCTTATTCTCAACACACAAAATTAAGCCAAAGCAAAACACTCTGATTAGGGAGATGTGTGGCATATGGATCATTTTTCCATTGGCACCTGTTAGTATCAATTCTTTAGAACAATCAATTTAAAAGACTGTTATAATAATATAGGGAATTTCATTCAGGGGTGGGAATTTGCCGATGGTGGTAGGGGAATCCCAGATGCTATGAGATCGTACCATGAAATTCAAAATTTAAAAAGGTAGTATACTCAATTTAAAAAGATTTAAAAAAAAACTGGGTCCAGCACGGTAGCCTAGCAGCTGAAGTTCTTGCCTTTACATGTCAGGATCCCATATGGGCACCGGTTCTAATCATGGCAGCCTGCTTCCCATTAAGATCTCTGCTTGTAGCCTGGGAAAATCAGTTGAAGTTGGTCCAATGCCTTGGGATCCTGCACCCATGTGGGAGCCCCAGAAGAAGCTCCTGGCTCCTGGCTTTAGATCGGCTCAACTCCAGCGGTTGCAGTCACTTGAGGAGTGAATCTGCAGACAGAAGATCTTCCTCTCTGTCTTTTCTCCTCTCTGTATATCTCCCTTTGCAATAAGAATAAATAAATATTAAAAAAATTATAAAAAATGAAATTCCCAAATCAACAATAATAAATATATGGAAAACTATGAAAATGTGAAATAACCAAGAAATTAATAAAACACAAAATGGTGTGATATAACAGGTCACAAGGTGCCAGAAAATGTAAAAATACAAGACCTGGAATATTGCAGTATAACATGTTTTTTCCAAATGTATTTAAAAAGGAATGGAAAAATAAAAAGTCTTAAAAATATGAATACTCAATAAGACTAAAATAAATATTAAATAACCTACTAAATTTTGTATTCATGTGTTCAGATATAAATGTCAGAATAAATGCTACCCTTCCAAATTTGAAAGGAAAAAGGAAATTTTAAAAAGAAATTGAAATTTCCTATTTAGTGATAGTAGAACTCACTTGAAAACAAGATTCACACAGGGCCTGAGGGAGACTTTCAGAAACATTTTCCTGGCAACTGGGTCACATTCCACGGGAGAATTTGTGAGTGACAAGTTGCTGTGCAAGAAAAATTCCCAGAAACAATATGAAACTCTCACTTAATTCCAATTTCATATTTTGATGTATTATCTTTAAGATATAAGTGTATTGCAAATACTATTTGAGAGAAAATACACTTGGTAAAAACTTGTTTTTTATATAAATTTAAAAATATCTGGATGCTTTGTATATGTTTGCCAAGTTTGGATCCTCTATTTATGCATTTTTATCTATTGAAAATGATATTCTATAAATTGAATACTTCAATTTAAAATGGGGACTTTTTTTTGGTGAGTCATGAAGAGTTTTATTAGACAAAATATTTTTCTGGCTGCTCCTTAATTAACATGACTGCACATGTCCCTTATACAAAACTTTTAAAAGTTTATGAAAAATATGCTTTATAAAACACTGCATAGATTTGAAAAATATTTTGCAGCAAAATAAATTTATCATTGAATTGTGTTTTAGACTAAAATTTGAAGTACCTTTAGTATTTAGGAAAAAATAATCAATTAAAAATTAATATGAATAAAATACATGAAAAACCCTAACCTCTATATTTAAATACCATGAATAAATAAATGACATAGCAATAACATCTTTTTCCAATTAGAAAGCAGAAAAATACTTCCCCATTTATTTCAAAAGGACATTGTCACTTGACAAAAGCTTACAAGAAAAGAAGTTGCACATCATTTCCTCTTTTAAACAAAGTTACAAGACACCTCTCATTTTGTAAATCAAATCTTACTATATGTACATAGGATCACATCATAACAAAATGCTATTTCTCTCCGTAGTGCAAGAGCAATGACTCATCCATAAACCAACAACACAATGCACCATATAAAATATTTATTTATTTGAAATGTGAAGAAAGAAGTCTTCACTCTTCTAGTTAATTCCCTCAAATGCCTGAAATAGTTGTGGCTGGGCCAGGCGAAAGCCAAGAACCTGGAATTCCATCTGGGTGTCTCATGTAGCTAGCAGGGACGTAAGGGCTTAGGCCATATTTGAGGTCGAATCATGTGCGTTAGGAGGACGGCTGATCATAAACGGAGCAGCAGCACAAACTAGAACCTTCAATCCAACACAGAACACAGGTGTTGCAAGGGGTAGCTTAACCCACTGTACCACAATGCCTGACCCTGTCCTTCGCAATTTTAACTAAAATAAGTTTAGAAGATCGTCTCAGCAGTCACATAAAATCATTACCAAAAGACGCCCTCCATTTCCAATTGTATGTTTCAGGGACTAAAGGATACTCATTAAAAAACCAAAACAATTGTCTTAATGTTGAAACTTGAGTCCTTCACCCAAACTATCAGGAGCAAGCCAAAAAGATCTCTTTCTACAACTCACATTCATTAGTTTATTCAAGAATATAGTTACTCTAACAAGGCAGCAAGAGAAATAACAACTAGAAGTGTTTTACCAGGAATTGCATATATTGTCTGAACAACCAACTACACAGATGTGAATTTTTTTATCATACCTTGGAAAATTTAAAGTATCACTAATATTAGTAGATAATTTATTATTAATTCAAAACTTACTAAAAACCTATAATGCCTCAGGTACTATATTCAAAACTATCTGCTTATTAAAATACACAATAAATAATAAATTCGAGTCACTCAGAACCTAATTTTTAGCAGCAAAAGGACAGATGGAAGCAAACATGTAAAATGTATTTTTAAAAATGTGTAACAGAACAGAAGATAAGTATCATAGCTATAGATAAAACAAAGTAGAGAAATGGGGTAAAAATGGTGAGATATGTAAGTAAACAAGTATACACATATAAATGAACAGTGTAATGGACATCACAGTACCAGGAAACAAAGAAGCAATGCAGTATGTGTCTCTACTCCAGAATTGAAAAAGGATGCCAGGGGCACAGGTACTACTTGAACCACCTTTCATTGCCTGCCCAGGTGCTTAACAGGAAGCTTGGCTGGAAGTAGAGCAGATAGCATTTGAATGGCACTTACACAGGATGCCAGTACCACAAATGGCAGCTTAACTCACTACTGTATAAGTTAAAGCCTTCTCATATTCCCATAAATCCTCCTTTAATTATAGGATTATCCTTACCATAATAAAGTTAGCAAAGTACTTGACACCCCGTAATTATATAGACTCTCTTTAAAATACCATGTCAAATAATAAATTTGAAATGTGGAACATTAAGCAAACCTATCACTTGGGAATATTCAAAGGTTATTGCAGAAGAGATTAAATTTAAAAACCTAAGTTCTTAATGATGTATGTTTTGCCTGACTCAGATTACAGTCATTATTTTGTCAAAATACTCAGAGATATGACTTAGAAAGCCAAGAGTGTAACTCTAGATACTTGGGGAAATTGGGAAGAGTATCTGAATAGCATCAATAAAATATCACCATTTACTGATAGAAAAAAGAAATTCAACAAAATAAAATGTTGTTAAAAAGAGAACAACTAATTTTACTCCGACATTTCTGTGTCAGTGTTTGTTTAGCTCATAACGCTGTTTTGAGATTCTTCTTGAGACTTATGAAATTATCCTTTGAAAATTTTAGGATGCTTTAAATGTATTAAAAGATTGTATTCCAAAAAGTAGAAAGAACGATTTTCTTTTTTTTTTTTTTTTAACTTTTTATATTTCCATTGTGATTCAGAGTCAAGACGATTGCCAGGAAGCTTAGTAGGAAACCATGTTCCTAACAGCACTATGGTCACATGGGGAATTTTCTCTCTGCATTTTTTTTTTATTCAGCAGGAATACATCAGGGATCTGTTATATGGGAGATTGTGTATGGGTCCCAGAAATAAGCAAGTAAAATGAAGCTCCTATCCTCAGAGAGAAAGATGTTCCACATCCTGTTTTACTCCCAAATGAATGTATCAGTTGGGGCTGAGCTGATCTGAAGCCAGGAGCCTCCTTCGGGTCTACCCTACCTGGGCAGGATCCCAAGGCTTTGGGCCATCCTCTGCTACTTTTTCAGGCCATAAGCAGGAAACTGGATGGGAAATAGAACATCTAGGATATGACTCAGTGTCCACATGGGATCCTGGTGCACTGGGTCCACTTCCATTTCTTTTGTTATGATTTATTTTTCTTTCAAAGGCAGACTTGCAGAGAGAAGGAGAAGGTGAAAGGTCTTTCATATTCTGGTTCACTCTCCACCCTAGCTGGAGTTGAGCTGATCTGAAGCTAGGAGCCAGTAGCCTTTTCATAGTCGCCTACATAGGGACTGGGGCCCAGGGAATTGGGTCATCTTTTGCTGCTTTGCCAGGCCACAAGCAGGGAGCGGAAAGGGAACTAAAGCAGCAGGGACATGAACTGGCATCCGTATGGGATGCAGGCACTTGAAGGGGCTGAAGGGGTAGTATTAAATGCTTGAACAGACTCAATGTGTCAACTCTAGAAAGACTATCTAGCACATTGGAAGATAAAGATTGTGCAAGAGTGGACAAGAGAAAAAAATGTTACCATGTAGACAGGTCCAAGGGGCTGAATCGTATCATTTGGAAATCTAGGACAATATATCAGCGGGTATTATGATTGTCATCTCTGAAATATTGATTGACATGGAATAGGTATAGATTTACTGAATATTTAAGGTTCACAGGCTTTCTTAAATTTATTATTTAGTTACTGTCACAAATACATAGTAAGTAGTGCCTATCATTCCTGTCTCCATATTCCTTCCCTTCCTATGTGTAGGTATGCAGGCTAAATATAGATTTAAAAAATTTATATCCTTTGCATCTATAGGATATAGTTGAATTTTAACTGATACAATGAAAATAAAAGATACAACAATTTCTATCCTGAAGGGCTTTATAACCCTGTCTAGGAGACAAGACACATCTGAACATTATCAGAGGACAAGAAGATGAGGAAAAAAGTTAGCAGTTGCTTTAGTTATGGACCATCAGCCAGCCCTGGTGGTGTTTCTTCATCATGTCTCCTGCATAAACTTCTCAGCATGAAAGAACAGTGACTGGGGTTTCTTGGAGCCTGTATAATCTCAACAAAATAAGTCTGATACAATTAGTTAACGTTTAATAGAAGCTAGAGATTCTGTTGATGATCGCAGAGAATGAGAGGTAAATCACACAAGGTTATCCCATGGGATGCCATTCCTTGTTTTTATTTTCTTACTCAGGCCAGCATAACATTATTTTTCTAACATAGGTCTTTTCAAACACTAGATACAATCTGTTCATATGTGAGGGATGTAGGGTGCATTTCTACAAAAAAAAAAAAAGAAAGAAAAAACAGCTGTGAAACAGGGTTGCCTTAGATGGCCTTGTTTATACATACATTCTTAGCTTTGCCTTATAGAGAGTGTGAGACCTGCAGAAGTTGGAAACAAACTTTGGACTGGGGACTCGCAAATTCCTCCATTTCAAGAAACGTAATGTATTGAATGAGCTCTTAAAAAGAATCTTGGAAAGAAGTTGCCAGGAGACTATAAACTAAAAATCCAGTGAGAGTTTACAAGCCTCTTGGCAAAGTCTTTTTTATTTGTTGCTGAGAATCATCTCTCTGAGTTTAAATTTGGGGTACCCAAATAAAATCAAACAAAACAAAATAGAAACAACTTTTTTTCTGCCCTACTCCTATTCCCAAGGGCTAATTAAAGGAGCAGTGTCCATAAAATGACCCATTCTTCTAAAGGATCTTTTAAAATGTCTTGAGAAATGGGTATGACAATGAAAATTATGCATGTACTTCAGAACCTTTTCCAAATTTCTATTTTAATTCTCATTTTGCAAGAACTATTTGAAATGCCATTGTATGAACTAAAATAAGTGCTTTTCATCTGCACAGAGAAGAGTAATATTTCTAGAAATTTCTACCTGCAGCTGGGGATTTCCCATAACATACAGGAACTTGGATCCCAATAGAGTTTGCATTGTACTCAGGTGTGAGAAAAGTTGCTCCTTGTATCTAAACTACAAACAGCATGTGATTTATGCTGAATATTAGCTTTCCGGCTGGGAGGCTGGAATCCCAGTATAGGCTACACTGCTGATTTATCCTGAGCTTTCCTCCAAACATTTGGGCACTGAGTATCACATCAGCTTGCAGGCCAGACAACATTTCTGCACTTGGTGTCATCACTGTTGCTGGGTGGATTATGTTTTCTCAGTGTGACTCCATGGGATACAACTTGTGGAAGCTAGGGCCTGCTTTCCCTTCCGACTGCTTCCTGTGCCTTTAACCACGGCTGTGTTTATCTTGTTTTAGTGTAACAAAGTTCATACCAACTCTTTTTGAATCTTACTAACAAATGATCAACCCAGGAATGGTCCACTTCTCCCAGCATGGCCACATCTCCCAGCACAGTCAAAAGTATACACAGAATAAAAGGGAATTTATCTTCAGTAAATTGTTGCCTTAGATTACTTGATTCTGTATCAGAAGACTAAATACTGCTTTTCTATTTGCTACTTTCATTGAGTAAATTTTCTGATTTATAGTTTTTTGTTTTTTTTTATGATGCAATTGTTTATATTTTGGGTATACCATATATTGTTTTGACAAATGGATACATTGCAAAGTGATTACCAAAACAAAGTTGGTAAATATATCCATCACCTCACATAGCTGTTTTATATAAATGCAGTCTCTAGGCATTATCTGGTGGCCAAATATAGTAGATTTAAGTAAATATTCAGTTATTGTCTTTGAATGATTTCTAGTTTTAGTGGAGAATCACAGTTGGGCACTTTTGGTTACATATTAATGCATGTAAATTTGACCATCCTTAAGACATTTTTGTTATTTTCAATGAGGGACATCGTACAATTATTTTAATATATTTGCAGCATAATGAGTTTATGGGGAAGCTGCTATAAATATGCTTAAGGGCTAAACATCAACATAGGGTGAGTATGCAAACTGACATGCATAATTCATTGGTGGTGAGGTAACAAACACGTTCCGTGCTCTAGAGAATGGTTGCATAAAATTTTTAAAGTTTTCTAAACTTAAAACTCTTCTATGCTCTGGAATAACACAAGGCAATTTCCTATTTCTTCCAGGTGGATCTGTGTAGCTAATTCATGCATCCTCAAGCAATCATTGTTCATTAGTGTTCTTACAGATATGGAGGAAATTGCACTGTTTCCATCACTGTACATGTCTGTCTCATTTCTAAAACTTATGTCTTGAAAAACTTAAAACACTATTCCCCAAAAAGGACAGTTGGAAGTGTTATGCTAGGATTGGTTCCAAAATTATCATTAATAATAACATATTGTAAAATATCATATACTATTTGAATTTTATATGTATGTCATCTAGGCTGGAAGAACTAAAGAATGTTGATTAGGATAATTGTTCTTTAAATGGTGCCTGTAAGTATGTTTTGAGCAGGCACGAACAGCAGTTGTTAATAGTTCATTTGCACGAAGGTGACACTATCGTGTGTTTTCTAACCTTTACAACTGACAAACACCATTTTTACGTTTATAAAAGACAGATTGTAGGACTCAGTGCAAAGCTCCTTCAAATTCTTTTACTCCATTGCATGTTGCTTTTTATTCTATTTTTATTTTTGGAAAAATGCCATGGTTTTTCCTTCTAATATCTTAGTAATTTATGAAACAATGGTCTGGAAAGTTAAAATAGTCCACAAGTTTTTTTGCTTTGATGATCTACTCCGCAAGATGTCTGACTGATGCAAACCAAAGGTCAATGAAGAAACAAACGTATGGAATTAGACATTTTATTGCTAACTTTTATCTCCCTGATTTTACATGGGAACTCAAAGCAAAAAGCCTTTTGATGCTGATATTTGCTTTTGATGTTAATTGAAGAGCTGAAGATTGATTGCGATCACAGTCCATGAGCCTTTCACAGATATCATTGAAAACACAGAAAATGGTTTTACAGGTTAGAATATGAACTTTTCTTGTTTAGTGCCTGAAGTCAGAGTATATTAGAAAGCATTGGTAATGGTGAGTTAAGAGGATGATTAATCTGCTACGTTGAGCATCTCCACGTAAGCTCTCACCCTTACCATCTGACTCCATTTACAACAACTTCAAATATCACTTCTGGTTGGCTCTAGGGCTCTTATTTACTCTTTTTAAAAATATTTATTTGCAGAATGACACTGAAAGGGGAGGACAGACAGACAAAAAAAGAGAACTTCTGTTAGTTTCCTGTCCAAATAGCTGTAATAGACAGGTCTGAACCAGGCTGAAACTAGGAGTCAAGAGCTCCATCCCAGTCTCCCATATGTGTGTCAGGAGTGAAAATACCTGGGTTTTCTTTTGCTGCCATCCCAAGCACTCTTGCAGGAAGCTGGACCAGAATCCAAATAGCCAGAGTATTCCACCCATCCTAAATGAGTTACTGGTGTTTTTTAAATAACTGTTTAGCTTGCTGTGACACATGCCACAGCGCTGCTGCTCTTGTAGCATTTATAGAATACTTCTGCATAGCTGTTTGTATTGATGTTACCATGATTGGGTCTGGAATCTTTGAGGAAACTTCCTATCATCTCAGGAACTGATATCGCTTACTTCTCAGCCTTATTCCTCCATTCACCCATGCATTGCTCATTAATTTTCTGCATGTAGCTTGGATTCCTCAATTGTCTGAGTCTAGAGATTTTTCTAACTTGGAACTGGTTAGCCCTTTCTCCTATCCTCTCCTTAAATTTGACACGCTCCTGTTTTCTTGCCTTCCTCAGCATTCTTGGGTATGGTAAGTCCCCACTAAATTTTGATTTGAATGAATCAGTCAATTAATGATTTTTGAGTGTTTCAGAGAAACCCCTAAAACTATAATATCTTCGAAATAGTAAGTGTTCCTAATTGACTAAGTTATCACATTCCTCATATCCTGTTAACTCAGACTATACTTCCTATTTGGTGCTATTGAAAGAAAACAATCAAAATACGGTTTAGTATTGGCATATTCAGGTGGAGGAGGTTTAGACCTTTAAATTCTAATTGCAAGTTGCATATTTCAAAGTACCATGGTAGTGTTTTGAGGCTCTAGGACCCCAATTAAGCAGATTTGACGGTATAGTTGAAATTAATAGCTTCTTGGTAATCTAAAGAGTTCTGTTTGGTTAATGTGTGTGTCAGGGGAGGACAGAGGAAAGAGATCTGCTGTGTAATGGGTCATAAATGTTAGATTTGTAGGTAAAGTGAGTTATTTTAACTATTTTATTAACCTTTCACTATGAGAGCATTAAGCACTTAAATAGGTGTAATTCAAAAGCAGGAAACTTCCTTTTAATTTTTCTGTGGAGGGGCATAATGAGGAAGATAATTGCTCTAAATTACAGAGGCATGCTGCATCTTCTTTGCTTTAATCTTAAGAAACAAAATCTTGTCTTCACAGTTTTGTCTGTTTCTAACAGAGTACTTCAGTGCATGGTATTTAACCATGATATGAGAGGGGTGGATACTAAAAGGGAAAATTCAAGGAACAGACACTTGGAGTGGCAGTTTAGACACCACTCTGGATGCCCTCCCTTTATGAGAGTGCCTGGGTTCACTTTGTATCTCCATTCCTGATTCCAGCTTCCTGCTGGTGTACACCCGGGGAATCCACAAATCATGACCCCATTGCTCAGTCCACTGCCACCCACACTGAACAACAGTAATGAATTGCTGACTTCTGGTTGTGGGCAGCCTTAGCAAAAGAAATTCTTTGCCCAAGCTAGAATACTGTGGATTCAAGGAACTAGCAACTGTATTTTTGCCATAGGCATTGAGTATGAGACTCGGTGTTTGGTCGATCTCTGGTACTGTTGGTTACTTGTACAGTAAGAAGTTTCTGACATAATCTGCATTTGTCAAATATAGTAAAGCTGAACTCCAAATGCATTTGTGAAAGGTGTGGCAAAAAGAAAATACATTTTTAGGAATAGGCTTTGCTGCTTTTCTAAAAAGAACACATCTGTCAAAAGCATAACTGGCAGAAAAATTTATGTTTTCCACCCCATTCTGAAAGTACTATTGTGGAATAAATAAGATTATTTATCAATATGCTAAACATGAAAAATTAACATTTAAAATATCTGTGTTTAACAAATACAATATGCCCATGAGGATGTCAGGCTGTAGAGTTGTAGTAAAAGAAATAAAATCATATGTTGTGGTTTGATGACAGATAACTTGCCAGTGAAGTACTGTTTTCTCTTAGAGTAGATTTAAGGCAGTGCTATTTGCAATAAATAGGTATATTAAAATTGGAGGACTACTGCAAACCAAATACTTGTCTTATGGCCAAGGAATCCTGATTTGGGTTCAGTTGACAGTACAATTATCCAAATGAATTACAAATTACTGCATAGATGACACATGCCTCTGGCCTTTCTGGTGTGTGTACTGCTCAATAAGATTGAAAAATGTCAAAGCGCGATAGCCCAGTGGCTAAAGTCTTTGCTTTGCATGCACCAGTATCCTATATGGGTACTGGTTCTAATTCTGATGGCCCCACTTCCCCTCCAGCTCTCTTCTTGTGGCCTGGGAAAGCAGTCGAGGACAGCCCAAAGCCTTGGGACCCTGTACCCATGTGGGAGACCAAGAGGAGTCTCTTGGCTCCTAGCTTAGATCAGCTCAGCTCTGGCCATTGCTGCCACCTGGGGAGTGAATTATCAGATGAAAGATCTTCCTCTCTGTAGATCTGACTTTCTAAAAAAAATGTCAAAGGAAGGATGATTTCTTTCTCTCAAAACTACGTTTTTTGAAATGTGACGAAGACTTGTGTGCATGCACACATGAGCATAGTTGTGCATATGTTCAGGTAATTAATATAATCCACATTTGGGCATTTAGAAATGATGAAGTGAATAACAGCTCACTGGAATTTGAGCAAATAACCTTGTTTCCAATACAATGAAAAGTTAAGTCATTTTGAGTACGCTGAAGTTTTACAATCCTGTGAGCAGTGCTTAGAATCACCATATGGAAACTGTTCTGTAACTAGGGCCTGATGTGAGTTAAAAGTATAGTACATACAATATATACTACATATGTCTATAAAAACATGTTTTAAATTTTTTGTAGGTTAACGATGACCATAGGCCATGTAGATCAATCATTATCTATAATACCTTATTGACAAACTGTTTTCATTGTACTAATTGGCTAATAATTCAGCTACACATGAAATAAATAAAAATGTGTGGTTGAAGGAGACTTGTTTTTTGTTGCGATTTTGTTGTTGTTGTAATTTAGAGCAGAAACAGTCTTTAAAACTCATTATGTGAATCTAAGCCACTGACCATCAAAGTATAAATATAAACTCCATACAATTTCAATAAAAGAAAGAAGACATGATGGCATGATAGAAGTGTCACACCTTTTTGGAGCCAAGGTAACCTTGGTTCCGAACAAATAATATATCTTGAAAATTTTGGTTAAAATGCTACATATGTTTGTCTCTAATGCGGTTATGATGATAATATTAAGAATTTTCAGCCCATAAAAATGAATAGACTCTGCCCACAAATTGTTGAGCACAGTGTCAGAATAACCCAGATAATTTGCTTATGCCAATTATTATTATTAATTGAACTGAGTGGAGGTCCATATGGTAACTCACTTAAGGTCTGAGTGGCACAAACTCTATTTCCTTTCTTTAACTCATCCGTTCCTTTCATGTAATAAACACTGGAGAAATTTTGACTAGCTGCGTCAGTTTCTGACTGATGACTAAATATTTTCTTAGATTTATTTATTTGAAAGGCAGAATTAGAGGGAGAAGGAGGGAAAAAGTAGTGAGGGAGAAAAAATAACACAATTTTCCATCTCTTGTTATATTCCCCAAATAACTGCAATAGTTTGGGCTGAGCTGGTCCACAGCCAGGACTCAGGAAATCTTTGCAGGTCTCCCATGTGAGTTCAGGGGCCAAGAATTTGGGCCCTCTTCTGCTCCAGGTACATCAGCAAGACATTGGAGGATGGCTCAACTACTTGAGATCCTGTGCCCACGTGGGAGAGCCAAACAATGCACCTGGCTTTGGCCTGGTGTAGCTCTGGCTATGTCAGCTACCTGGAAGTAAACCAGCAGATGGGAGATTGATTCTCATTCTCTCTCTTTAGCTCTTTCATTTACATAAATTAATAAAATATTTAAGTTTTAAATCCCACCAGATATGAATGTGGCTTGCTCACAACATTCTTTGTCTTTTAGATATATAAATAATAGTTCCATTTATAAAGATTTGCGGTGATATCAAAGTGTTGATGATAGCAAGTAGTGAAATTATGAGAATAAACATTAAAAATTTATGTTTATTAGATATCATCTGGTGCTATCATTAAACAGATGAGTTTCCTGTAGGCTCTCTTCATTTAAAAGCCATTTAAAGTTGCTAGCTTATACGCACGTTAAGAACTACCATGTGCTCATTTTAGCTATTTGAATGTAGTATTTAAGAAAATGTTAAAAGTTCATATTTAATTCATTAACGTAATTCCTATTTTTGCATAATATATTTAACATTATTCAATAAATTTTCACTCATGAAAAATCATACTAGAAATGTAATTTGGATCGTACAGAAACTGAATTTGTTTGCATTTCCAAATTACTAAATTTTATCTTTGAAATTTTATTCCTGCCTTTCTCTCTCTGGTCCAGTGTCATCCTTTGCCTACTTTTATTTGGTGAGACTGCATAAATTGTCATAATTGTAGCACACTGAGTTTAGCAAGAAAATTATGAATGGAAGAAGAGGAATGCATAGAATTAATTTTGGGCAAGATAAATTTCAAACAAAAAAAAATGACAACCAAAGACCCAGCTGTTTCTAATTCAGATGACAAACGTCTTAATACAGAAATAAGAATTCATTCCGAGTGAATTCTCCAGACTCCCCTGATTTTCCTATAACTTGCAGTTGCTTCTCTCAGGAATGATGATGTGTAATGTCCAAATATCATCATGGTAGCACAGTGCCACAACAAAACAAGGACTTGGAGAAGTTTGCATCTCATAAATTGGACTTGTGGAGCAACCTAGACAGAATCATTTAACTTCAACAAAGCTAATTTTTCTTAAAAGTTGCAAAAAAAAAAAAAAGGAATTTCATTCCCCACAAAAAGCTTATGACTTTCAAATGAAATATACTATGAAAATAAAGCTCAATGAATATTTGCTTAAAAAGAGCGAAAACAGCAACAACAGCCAAAGACCCTTGTCTTTTTTCTTTCTCTACTCTGCAGTTTTGTTTATGTATAAGACCGTTAGTAACACATATTAAAGAACTTTTCCCTCTACCATACAACAAATCTCAGAACTCTTGAATTCTTCATTCAGGCTCTGATGATTGAAATATTTGTATTTCCCATATCAATTTTCTTTCTGGATTCAAACTGACTGACAATTTAAAGTCACAATTAAGATTAAAGAATTGGCGCCTGGTGCAATGGCCTAGCAACTAAAGTCCTCACCTTGAATACACCAGGATCCAATATGGGCACTGGTTCTAATCTCAGCAGCTCCATTTCCCACCCAGCTCCCTGCTTGTGGCCTGGAAAAGCAGTCGAGGATGGCCCAAAGCCTTGGGACCCTGCACCCATGTGGGAGGTCTGGAGGAATTTCCTGGCTCCTGGCTTTGGATTGGTGCAGCTCAGGCCACTGGGGTCACTTGATGAGTGAACCATCGGACAGAAGGTCTTCCTCTCTGCCTCTCCTCCTCTCTGTATATCTGACCCTGCAACAAAAATAAATATTAAAAGAATGAAGAATTGTCTTACTTCACTTTTCCAATCATTTTCTGATGATATGTACAAGTATAACCTATTTGTCCAAATCATCTATTTATATACAGCATACCATCAGTCACTATCTAGAGCATGCTAAAATGTCATTTTGATTATTTACTCATTATCTATAATTTAGATAATTACATTCTATTGGGAGACATTTCCAATACAGTGATTATTTGAGTTGCTGCTCACATGTTGCAGAAATTTCAAGCTCGATTAGTTCTAAATCTGTGTGTGTCTGGAAGATCTGTTATAGCCCTGAATAGAAGCAATGTAAATTCCATGTTGTTAACTGCAGACACTTACCTGAATTCACTGGATCTTTGTGTAACTTCTCTCCTCCAGAGATACTCGTTTTCCACATCATTGATGTTTATCCACATCATTTTCTGGGGAAGCAGTACCCTGCTTCACTTGGGCAATCCTTTCGATTCAGGGAAGCAAGAATATAAACTGGAAAGGAAAACCAACGCCTGGTATTCCCATGTGTGATGGTATCAACCATCAGACTCTCACAAGGAACTGCAATCCTCCTGCACCCTGGTTTGCTGTCCCCTCTCCCCACCCCAAATCCTACACTGGTCCATACGGCTACTCAGAGCTAACGTTGATATTAATATGGCAATAGAAGAGATAAAGTCATGCTGGCGTCTTGACCGTATTACCATTCTAAATGAAAGATAATGGAATCCTTGTGTACTAGTCACAGTGTCTTTAGTTTTAATATCTTTTGGACTAATGACAGGAACTATGACAAAGTGAAGTCACAAGGAATCAAAGTGCAGCTTTTCAGTAAACCTGAGCAGCTCTCAGGAATGTCTGCTAATGTCTTCTCAATAACTGGGTTAAGTACTTAATCTCAGATATAAGATAAGCAAACTTTCTTATTAATCTTTTGCCATGGTGAAAAGTATAGCATAATTAATAAGAATTACTTTATAAAGATAAAAGAAGAGAAATGGAAGATTATCCAAAGGAGAATTTTCTCCAAAAAGCAGCCGAAAATGTTTCATGTCTTTGCCCACCTGTGTATTTACTGCCTACTTTGTAGGTGGGTTGTGGAGCTCTTCCAATTGCTGATTCAAGGACAAGATTAAGTTTGTATTTGCATCATTATCAGGTTTTAAGGAAATTCAGTTGACACATTTATGAAGACAGTGTAAAGGAAGAAAAATAGACACCTTTAATCTAAATGTGCTACCCACAATTCCTTGTAAATAGTACAGCTAATCTTAACGCAAGGACATTTAGAGATTGTTTTAAAAAGGAGCATTCATGTTACTGGATAGTAATTATGTGTAATCTAAGAAGATATATGAAGGAAGACCAAGTTAGTGACGATGGCCAGAGTGCAGAAAATAAGAAGTCCTAGCATTCAGAGAGGACAATGAATTACATAACATGCGACTGATGAATTAAAAAGTACACTGTAACTGTGCTGGGGACACTTCTTTCACCAGGGACCATAGTCAAGACCAGGAACCTTAGGAAGAGCAGGGACCAGCAATAAGCCACTTTTGATACCAGTGTATCAGAACATGAATCTACATCTTTACATATTCTTAAATATGTGGACTCTTAAACTACTTCATGCACAATAACTTTGAATTGTTACATCACCTGAGGCAAGAGAAAGGTTGATGAATAAAAACTAAGTGTGCAGTTTTGTGTGTGACATGATATCAGCTTACTTAATATTCAAAAATACAACAGATTCATGTACATCTGTTTAAAACTCATAATTTGATCTTTTGCTGTCGGTTGAAGCAACATGACGCCTAGAATTTATAGCATTAACTTTATAGGAATGTGGACGCTGGTCTCAGGGGGTTACTTTACTGCATAAAATGCTCTGCTGGTTACCAGGTTATATTTATGTGTTTCAACAGATTGGTTTTTGCACATTGATTTTTAAACATAAAATCACATTTCTTTGCTTGATTTTTATTGCAAAATTAACATATTCAAAACATTGAGGATATAATATCCTTGCAATTGAAATTCTGTATCTAGAACTGTACTTCAGTATGTCTTAATGTGCATTCATAAATGTGTGACAGGCAGTGATGCTGCTATAAGCTGCAACCACCCAACTGTAAATGCATGATTATGTTAAAGAGAAAATGTAAGCCTAGAACTTAAACCAAGAGTAGAAAGACCACCCTGTTACCCCATTAAAAACCTTCTTAGTTTCTATTAATTTTTTTTAGATCCTCAATTTCTTTACCTTATTACCAGATTGTTTTGAAGATAAAGCAAACAATACATGGAGAGACTTTGAAAAGTTTTAATGTTACATTCTAATCATTAAAACTAGTTCTATTGCAAAGCTTTTCAGAAGTGTGACTAAGTGTGATGCAGTTGATAGGATCATACAAAAATGAAGGGCATTCCAAATGTGTCTGTTTGTAAAATTTATGTCATATGATTATCAGACCATTACAAAATTGAGTTTTAGGCTATTTATAAGCAGGGTAGATGAAACCTAACTTTCCATTTTGATACACGGACAGGCAGGGCTCTGGTCACCTGTTTCAGGTCCTTGGGTCTGCCTGTGAGGTGGGTGACAGGTATGTGAGCCACAGGGGCAGTGGATCCGGGCTGCAAGAACTGGTCCTCCTCAGTGGAAAAGACAGCGAAGTGGACAGCTGGCCCAGATCCACATAAAGGATATGGCAGCCCATCAGGGCCTTCAGAAGACATTTGTTACCACAGCAGAGCAAGGAGAACAGAATGGATTGGACAACTACCCCAGCCAAACGATGACAGCAAATGCCTGGGTGAATGGAGACTCCAAGTTGGACTGTCAGTCAATGGATATTGGAAGCTTTCTCTCATTCTTGAAACAGTAAGACTGACAACATATTTGAACTATTGCAGCCAACTGAGCAGAACTCTCAGAGTGTATGCCACGTTAAGACTGTGGGTCACTGGGTTACTGGGGGTATTTGGGAGGCTGGGTGTGGCTTCTCCTTTGGTTGCCCCTTGACCCCCAGATACAGGAAAAAGAAATGGAAAACTTGGAAACAATGATAACACCCACTTTTCGCTGACCTTGATCCTTCCTACCCTCATCAATTATGTAAGCATCATCTAAAATAAAAATTAAAAAAAGAAAAATATGGTACTCAGATAGACACAATGTAAAAGCAGTCATCACTAGAATTTTTTTTAATGTAATTATTCTTATTTTCCATTAGATAGTTTTGTAGGCATAGGGCTTCCCCCGACACACCTCTCTTTCCTCCCCGCTGTCACCTTTAATTAGCGATAACATAGTGTTTCAGTGGCAGTCATGACCCCAACATTTTCCTCTCTACCTCTTCAGCATGCTTTCTAAGATGCAGCCAAACTTTATTGCAAAGATCCATCTTGCTATGTTTTAGTTACTTGAAGTTTATTTATTCATACTTTAACTACTATAAGAATCTTAGAAATAACGCACTAAGGCTCTGCTCCACAGTCCACCAACATATGCCTACAAATTAGCCTGGATGATTTTTTTTTTTTCATTATTTCACCTTGCACAAACAGCACCATTTATAAAGCGGGCAATTGGTCCAGAGCTAATACATTGAGATGGTGAAGTGTTTCAACTTGAGTTTTGGCTCCACAGCTGATTCCAGCTACTTATTAATGTCTAATCTGGGAGGCAGCAGGTGGTGGCTCTAATATTTGGGTTTCTGTAACCAACATGAAACCAGAATAGGACACTGGCTGATCTCATCAGGCTACTGCAGTCCTCAATGTTAAACATACAAAATGTGAACTAGCAGATGATAAAGATCTTTTTTATTCTCTATTTACAAGTAAATTAAGAAGAAAGAGCACTTTCTCCCTTTGCTCTGTATTTTCTAAAGCATTTTCTCATGCTTTCACCTCATTCAAAATGTACCAAAGAATACCTGTAAAATCCATCCTACATATGAATTAATCTTGTTTTCTTGGCTTGATCATTTTATTAAAAGCCACCTACCTCTCCCACCTTAGACCATGACTATTAAATTCCCTTGTGTGTGCTTTCAGCATCCTCCATTCCTCTAAGCCAAATCAGATCTAATGTTTCTCTTGCCACGTCCTAGATATCTTCCAGATTTTTTTAATTTTGAAGTTTTTTATGCCTTTTTTTTCCATTGACAAGCGATCACCCATCTTCATTCTATATGTTGTTCACTGCTCTAACGTCTCAAAGGGTCTGTCTTTGTTTCCTCATCTCTCCTTTTCCCCAGCATCTCATCATCCTTCTCAAGGCTGCTAGAACATCTTTGAAAAATGGAAGAAGTCATCATTGGACTTGCTTTTTTAACTGGTTCTTAAACACTGCTAAAATCCAGTTCCTTTCATCTTCTCTTTAACACTTTTGTTAGCTTGTTATTTAAATGTGTTTACCCCTTCCTTTTGTAGCTTCAAGTCCTGTCTCTTGTGTTAGTTGGAAAATGACACCAACTGCATGACTTAAGTAGAGCTGTACTGAGAGTCCAGACTCTGAGTCTGTAATCAGGATGCTTGCATGAGTGTTTGCTCGGGAAGGCTGTGTAAAGATAATACATTTTGTGCCATTCCTCTGATTTTGAGTGACTGTCAGAAATTATTAGGCAGTTCAAACCCTGTTATTTCCTGTATTCTTTCTGTCTTATAATAGGTTCCTTATTCAGAGAAAGTGTCATATTCTGTCACCCTTTAAGTGATTTGATGTGTTATTCTTTCTGTATTAGCTGTGTATCTTTCCACTTTAGCTGGCATTTTACTTTGTTTGCTTAACCCAGAAACGCACGTTAGAATTCGAACCTTTATAGTACAACTCATTTGTGACTACCTTGAAGGTCTTTGAAGATAAGGATAAAATCTTAATCCTTCTGTACTTTTCTAAAAATTCTTTTTTAATATTATTTGCATGACAGTTATAAAGGAAAAAGAGACAGAAGGAGAAATTTGCTGTACACTGGTTCACTCACCAAGAGGTTACAATGGTTGTGACTCTGCCAGGCTGAAGGCAGGTGAGTGCAGCTTCTTGTATGTCTCCTGTATATAGGTAGGGACCCGAGCACTTAGGCCATCATCCACTGCTTTCCCAGGGGGCTAGATCACAGACAGCAGCCAGGACTAGAATCAGCACTCGTATAGAATGCTTGATTGAACTCAGCCGGGGAGCCCACTACTCTACAGTGTCGTCACTGCCTAAAATCCTTAATGACTCAGTAGTACACTGGAATTTCTATTTATCCATCTGTAATCCTACAGCTGAATGTAAGCCCTGGCAGGATATAATCTGCAAGAAGTTTGAATAGGAGGAAACGTGAAGAAATTAAGAGAATTTCAATTTAAAGTGAAGCAGATCACAGGTACTAGAACAGCCAGTGTTAGACCCTAACCGGTTATAGTGCTGGTGCAGCCAAGGAATGGCAAGTTTTATGAGGTTTAGTGAAGAAAACTGTGTATAGGATTTGGAAACACAACCACACTTATCACTTCCAAATCATATGAGACCTTGAACAACTAGGATACTCTTAATAACTGCATACTCATTACTTTGTTACTTTCTTTTCTTGTTTTCCTTCCTTCCTTCCAAACATGGGCTAGGTTCTCTGAATTTGTTTAATAGTTGTGTAAATGTTATTTCCCCTCTGGGAAAAAAAAAAGTGAGGTCTTTGGCACCAGTGACTTTTACTCCTACCCAGAACAAAGGTTTAGGAGCAACAGTGACCGACTTCTGTCTGCAGGGATTATTCCCGATTCATGAGTTTTCCAACTTCTTTCTAGGAGCCATCTTGTCAACTTTTCTGATTCCTGTGTTTGTGTTCACAGTACAGTTTATGATTTAAGCTACAACGCTGGGAATGTAATCAGCACTATAGTCTTAGCTATATGTACTTCCTGTCCCCTTAGCACAAGAGCCCCCACTGTATGTATGGATATATGTATGTATTTTTTCAGAAATCTGTATATGTGAATCCAGTGCAGCTACCAATTGATGACAATGAGCCTCTGGCCGTGCATATAAAACATACAAAGAGATAATAAATAAGATTTTCTTATTTTTATATACATACGCAAATTTGTGAACTCTGAAGCTTAGAAATAATCTTGTAAGGAGAAAACAACATAAGAAAGAATAATGAGAAGTGAGGCTGCCTTTAAGTATTCACTTATAAATTGTTTCAATATATAAATAAGACAATGATACAGAGTTGGGCCATCTGCATATGTTTCTTTTGTTACGGTTCCAATCTGAATTCTAATATACAAGTTAATTTACAACAGTTTCTGGACCAATAGGTGAGGCAGGAATAAGATTAATCAATAAATTCGTGTTCCTTCCAGGGCCACAGTAGAGGCAGAACTCATAACTCAGCCAGCACTTCGGGATTTCTGGGGAAAGTAGCCCCTTATTAGAGATTTTGAAGAGATACTGTTTGCTGGGAATAGCCAACATAGTGCACTGTGGGAAATAAAAGTCTATCTATAATGAGATTTTAAGCTGAGCACACGGAATTAATTATAGGTAGTCCATTCAATTATTTCTGTAGATATTACTCAAAGAGAAATATGTGGGGACAGCACAATTTTTTAAGTAGTATAGAAAACAGGTTGGCCTTGTGGCAGAGCATCTCAAGCTGCCACTGTCGATGCTTTAATATCATACGGTAGCACAGGACTGAGTGTGAACTTCTCCATTTCCAGCTTTCTCCCTGCTAGTGCACCTGTGCCTGCCAACTACCTGAACCCCTGAAACTCATGTTGAGACCAAGTCGCCTAGTTTTGCCTTGGATAGCCTACCGTTGTGACCATTTTGGGAATCAACCAGTGGATGTTCAATCACTCTCTTATGCTGTGACTCCCTCTCTTCTATGACACTTTGTCTTTCAAATACATAAATATAGGTGATTTGAAAAATTAGTGTAACACAGGATTTAGTAGCATCAACAAGAAAGCCACAGACATGATAAGGGCTAACAAAGCTATTTATATATCTATAACATTAAGTCTGCTGCTGCATTTGACTGACTCAGTTTCTTCACCTATAGAATGCTAACATCATTTTAGTGATATTGGAATTAACGCTTGTAAAACATTGGGAATGGGGCTTAATTGATAATACTTTCACAACATATTAACTAAGTTGAGTAGTTATACTGGATATGTGTCAAGACATATTAATTAATTTGCTCAGTTTTTGTACAAGCAAAACTGCATGTTTATAAACACTTTATTCAGAGCCTTATAGTGGGCAAGTTCCCAACTAAAGACACAGATAGGGGTGAGGGATTCATGGACTAATGGAGGAGCCAATGGGTTACATGGGACTGAGTAACAAAACCGATGAGTTTTGAAGCAGACATGGCCAGAAACCCCATTCTGAGGCTGTGTTGACATCCTGACCTGACACCCTGCTCCTTTCTTCTTGCATCTGGGCACATGACAAAGCATGTGATTAACATAAGTCACCTCAGTAATGTTGGGGATATGGATATTAAATATATTATCTGTAAAATTGAGAAAGCCGAGCCAGTTCAGTGGCAAATTAGGTTAAATGCCTGCCTGTACTGTGGGTATCACACACGAGCGCCAGTACAAGTTCCTTACTCAGTACTGGGTAAAATTTTCTTACATGTATTGTTTTGAAATGTTTTCCCTTTGAAAAATGGAAAATTCTCAAGGAGTTGTTATTAGTTCCTCCCCAAATAAAATTCTCTCTCTTCTCATCTTACTGTAAGTGTTGTTTTAATTGCTTCTATCTGAAAGGCAGAGAAACATGTGGAGACAGTGGTATCCTCTCAGTTGGTTCACTCCCCAAATGCCCCAAAATGGCCAGGGCTGGACCAGATTGAGGCCAGCAACCTGGAAAGCAATATATTTCACCCACATGGTTGGCAGGAACTTGATGTATGAACCAAAAACTACTTCCTTCAAAAATGCCATTAGCGAAACGAGTGCAGCTTGGAGTCAAAGTAGGGACTCTGATGCAGTACGTAGGAGGTGCAAGTGATGTCTTCACTGTTACAGCTAATGCCTATTCCTGGGCTTTTCAGAAGACCTGAATCATGTCGTTGTAATATGAATTGTTCAAAAATTAAAAATTGGCTACTTCTCAAAATGGAAATGAAAAGAAATATCTTGCATATCCCTTTCATTATAAATTTTTAATGAGATTGTTGAATAATTTTTCTAAATGTGATGCTTGATTTTACTTTGTTACTTATTCATTAAAATACTTAAATGCTTAAAATATTTTAGCTATATAAATAAATTTAGGCTTGCTTGTTACATCTAGTAGTATGTTGCATAATAAATGAGGCAATAAACTTAATGTGTACTAAATAACAAGTTAAACAATAAGTTAAAAAGCTAACAGAAATTCCACAATGAGCAGGTACAACTTGGAATACAATTAGAAGAATCTTAAAGAGTTGGGAATAGAATAGAATAATCATAGTATTCAAATATTGAAGTAGTATAAACAGATTTTAATTTGATAATGCATGTGATACACAAAGTGATATGGCACAATAACCATTTTGACTCACAGATGGTTATATAATTGTGATAATGTCCTGAAACAGGAAACTCACTACTTTATCATTTACCTGTTATAAATGGATCGCCTCCACTTGTTGATGTTGCTGTAAAAAACTTGGATATTTAAGCATGGGTTTTAAAAGAAAACATACTTGTATTTGCAAGAAATTATTTTAGTTTATAATTTAAATAGTTTTATAATTAGTTTTATAATTTTAGTTTATAATTTAAATTATTTTAATTTATAATTAGTTTATAATTTAGTTTATAATTTCATGCTCTGATGTTTGGAGTTTCTCCCACTTAATCAGTTTTATGAAGCCAAGATTTTGCTTAAAATTGATGACCCTTAATTGTAGCCGTGTGACATAATACAGTGTGTATTACACACATGTGTATAACCATGTGGCATAATATAGTGTATATTACATAACCTAGATGACCATGTTTATTAAACTGTTAATTGGATTATTTATGATAGAATTGATAGTAACTAATTCAATGGAAATCCATGAGATCCTGAGAAAAAACAATATTCTAAACAAAAGGAAAATATACCTAAAGGCCAAAAGCTGGGAGCAATTTTGCAATCTTTGATAAATGACAATATGGCAGGGGAGGTTAAAGCAGAATCTGTGTGGAAGAATGATTGTAGCACATAAGTTCTGTAGGGAATTGTGGGGTGTTTTTGATTCTGAGTTATTTTTTAAACAGTATTGAAGTTTAGGTTTGTTGGTTTTAGAGAAAAGGTGTGTGATATAACTTGGTTGTTGAAAAGTAATGTTTGTTGTTCCATTAGGTACAGAATAAACTTTTGTTAGTGAAGTTGGAAGATTTTCTTTGCCTGTGTCAGGTATTTATGGTTCAGACAGAACAAAAGTAAATATATTTGAAGATGGAGTGTCTGAATTTGCTAATGAGTTAGGGTGGAATGCATGGAGATGGAAAGGAAGAAGATTCTAATAAAATTATTCCTGTTTAGCTTGAGTAAACAGATGACTACCTGTTAAATGAACTACCTGTTAAGTGACCAAGAAAGAATTGACTGATGCATTGATTGATCATAGATGTCAAATAGGCAATTATAATAGAGCCTGAAACAATAACTTTTATCAAGGCTTATCTTAAATACTAACAAGCCATATTTTGTGTTATTGTCCTTGTGTTAACCTAGGATATTGAAGTAACACGCTTATCCTCTTACAATCTTTATTAACATAGTCATAGTTCAAATTCTAGACTGACTTCCAGGCTAAGGTTGGTTTCTTTGAGCCTTTTTTGTAATATTCTCCCTAAACTCCTACAGGAGACTACATATATATCCTGATGACAGTGACTTCACGCAAAACATGATCATGTAAAGTATGTCTGAGAAGCAGTATTGCTAGGGAAATTGTTGCTAAGTTAAAGGAGATTGAGTAGGAAGCCTTGAAGCAAAGACTTTCTGTATGAAGAATAGTATAAAACCCCAAGATATCTAAGCCACAGTGGACCGTAATTTGACTAGTGCTAGTGTAAGGAATCCTGAAACCAATAAAGCAGAGTATGCATTGATTAAATAAATAGTGGTTAAGATAGAATTGGAACACAGATGTTGCTGTTGTAACCTTTCTGTCTCTTATCCAGAGCTGTGAGTTTTGTTGTTTTTGTTGCTGTTTACTCAAATGATTTTGTTTCAGAATCTTGATTATGATGGCTGTGGCAAAATTTTTTAAAAAATTATTTTTACACTTTCCCTCACAAAAGGAAAACCATAACCAAAGCCTTAGAATAAAAGATCTACAAAACTGAAAGGTGAGAAGCTATTCTCCCTAACCCGCAAAAGTGACAGGTTGAAAACAAAATGGCACAAGACAGAAATCATACATAATAGCAGTGAATGTGCAGTGAGAAACAAAGTCTTAAGGGTTTATTATGATATGTGGACATGAGGAACCTAAAACAGCATGTGAGTCCCTTTTAACAATTACAGCAGCCCCACCTGAGAATGGTAGGCAAAACTAGAATAAGTTTTTGGAGCCCAGCGGCAACTTGAGTATAAGTAGCTAGAAAAAAAAAATTTCAGAAGAGTGACCTGAGCCCTGTAAACTACCACAAGTAACATACTGGAGGTTTCTTAGAGAATAAAAGCATATACTGAGAAGATGTCATAGGACACATAATCCAAACCACCGGGAGGAAAGTAGGGACAAAACAATTTGATACCTGGGGGAAAAAAATTGGTAGAGAAGAAAATTACCAAACTATCCTTAGGGTACTTCACCAACCCATTCCTTGAGGAGGAATACCAACTGTAAATGCAGCTCTAAACAACAAGCAGCTTGGGCTATGCAATCTGACTGTATGCCTGGGAAGAAGACTCTAGAATGTTGGTGCCCACTAACAACCACTGCCATCCACAAAGTCATCACTTTCCTGGTACTGTAAGGCATTTTCTAGTACTTACACACAGGAGGAAATCAGAATCATATTTCCTTTCCCATGCACTCAGACATGCTGATATGTATAGCTAAATTTATGTGACTGTTTTCAAACAAAAACTCTGTTGCAGAAAATCTCATATGCTGTTAAATAATGTAAAAAAATGATTTCCGCCGCTCACTGCGCTAATTTTTCATTCTGTATTATTTCTTGTTTGACATTTAGACTGTTAGTGCTAGATCACTTTTACAAATTATGTGATGAAAATAGCTTGCCATTTGCTATTATAAATTATATGATGAACAAAAATTAATGTCCATATTTATGATTATTTTCAAATGGGGAATTTTTGGATTAAAAATATGAAGTATTTTTATGATTCTTATTATATGTTACCTACTTGCTTCACCTAAACTCTGTAGTTGTACAATTTTAATTTCCCTTGTTAGTGTTTTGGTGTCGGCTCCCTAGTACCTTGGATGTTTTCACTTTTTACAATGCTTTGTTAGAATGTAGGGAGACAGTACTTACAAAAATGACAACATTTGTATAGAATTTTTTTGGTGTTGATTGAAGTATATAGATGTATCTCATGGCCATTAGACTGATAGAATGATAATTAGTATAGCATTCTTTTAAAATTAATTAAATCAATTTTTATGGGAAAGTCAAATTTGCAGAAAGAACAAGAGACAGAGAAGAAGAACCTCTGTCCATTACTTCACACCCCAGGTGGCTGCAGTGGCTGGAGCTGAGTCAATCTGAAGCCAGAAGCAACCAGAAGCTTGTTCAGGATCTCCTACATGTGTGCAGAATCCCAAAGCTTTGGGCTGTTCTCCATTACTTTCCCAGACCACAAGCAGGGAGCTGAATGGGAAGTGGAGCAGCCAGGATATGAATGGGCACCCATACGGGATCCTGGTACATACAAAGCAAGAACTTTAGCCAAGAGGCTACCATGCCGGGCCCCACAAATCAATCTTAAGTGCTGAGAATTATATACATCCACTCAAATGTAGGAGGGACATTTTATTTTTTTAACACACAAAAATAGTAACTATAGTATTATGAATGTTATTAGATGGAAAGATGAGTTCATATTTATTACGCATCTAACCCTCAGGTTTGCTAAGGAAGAGACTTCTAAGGTGTGCTATTGAGAACCCAAATTTGTGAGGATTTTGACTTCTGCAAAGTGTGCAGGAAATGTCTGCCTCCATATAATTGGTACACCTAGTACTGAACATCATTCAGTAATGTCATGAGGAAAATGTCCTAACTATAATTCCATGCTGCTCTGCATTGCTGAGAATTAACAATGACTGTCTTGCTCTAGTGGGAGGTTGCTGTTTCCTTCCTTATACCTACCATATAACCTGAGTCATATCAGTATGTTTTAAATGTTGCAATGTTTGAATTGCATCCACATTGCAAAATCTAAGAATGTATTTATGGACATGTTTTAACAATCTAATTAAACAAATACCTGTATACACTAGTTATTACAGTTTATATACACATAGCTAAAATGTGGACATACAAATCAAAATGTTGGAAAATGTAAGGAAAAGGATTAGAGTTTTGCATGTTTTTGTTGCAACATTTATTTTATTATTTTTTAAAAGATTTATTTATTTTTACTGGAAAGGCAGATATACAGAGAGGAGGAGAGATAGAGAGGAAGATCTTCTGTCCACTGATTCACTCCCCATGTGGCTGCGATGGCTGGAGCTGAGCCAGTCTGGAGCCAGGAGCCAGGAGCTTCTTCCTGGTCTTCCACCCCACCGGGTGCAGGGTCCCAAAGCTTCAGGCTGTGTTCGACTGCTTTCCTAGGCTACAAGCAGGGAGCTGGAGGGAACGCAGGACCACCAGGATTAGAACCGATGCCCATATGGGATCTTGGCGTGTTCAAGGTGAGGACTTTAACTGCTATGCTCTCTCACAGGGTCTTGTCGTAATATTTAAACGTTTTTTAATTACATATGGATTCACCCTGGAGAAGGGCTTCGTTTTCAGATTCACATCCGTTAACACAGCAATCACTTGCTATGCAGAAGTTGCTGAGAAAGTATTGTATAATAGGTGGATTATTAAAGCATATAAAACAAGTGTAGGTCATTTTAAAACATACTGTATTAGCAACAGCATACTTTGTTTACTCAAAGATCTTTGTATATAATTTGTTTTAGATTAAATTGAGAGAAACACATAGCTTACCCAAATCAGCTTATCTGAAAGGAATATCTGACATTGTATACTGGAGCATCTCACTTTTTAATAAGTTTTAAAATCAAAATGTAACCCAATTATAGTTAGTTGCCAAAAATAACATCCCTAGCATTTTTTAAGTCCTGAAGGGCAAAAATAAAAATGCCCATGCTCCTAAACGTGCCCTTGACTAGCTTAAAGAACCACATCATTTATGAAATGCTGCTAATTACATTCCTAACAAGCAGTAACTGGAAACATGAACTCTTCGGAGTTACTGTCAACATCAGAGAGGATGAGTGTGCCAGGGAGGAGTGAGGCTTAGGGGCCCCGAAGGTGCTGGTTCTAATGACCTCTGTGAATAGAAGTGAAAGGAAGTGACAGGAGCCTTTACATCATGTAATAAAATGTGGCTGTTAACTTGCCAACATAACAAATGAAATTTAAAATCCTCTGAAATTGCCACATGAATCTCAAACTGTTGAATGCCACGTGGACAAATGAAAGATTACGTTGTTTTTTAATTACATGAATCTGGAAAAAATGACACGTGAGCTAATGTAGCTTTGTTTTTACAACAATGGACATTTGAAAAAGAGTTATAAGTTTAAATGATAATTTGAAGGCAATGTTCATAAAATTGTATTTTACTAGCAGACACATTATATGTTTCTACTGAACACAAGATATTTTGGTAAAGCTCTTACATTATATTTATTTAATAAATAATGATTACAAAGTTTCATAAATTTATTAAAAAGTCATTTAGCAAAGTATTCATCAGTGATATTGACTTCTGGCACAATTACTATGTGGCAAATTGAATTTCAGTAAGTTGGTTGTTTGAAGTTATCAAATTCACTTAATTTCATTAATTGATGGGAGACAGTCTGTACTCTGATATTTTCCACTCATGCCAGTAGTGGATCACCGAGAATATTCTACTTGTCCTTGTTTCCAATTTAACAAGAAGTACATTTTCTTTGTTTGGTACAAAACCATGCAATTATTAGTGCACTAAAAATATGCTCCCACTCCCATGTGAAATTGCCAAAGGGGTTAAAATATACTGAGTATTTAAAACATGACTTTGGGACATATTTCTCTGTCCTGAAGGTGATCCACTTTTTTTTTTTTTATAGCATCACACTAACTCTTTCAGAAGCCTTGTCATCACATACATATGACCGTGGCCCTGTTTAATTCCCATTACCTTTGGAGTTAGCTTCCATAATTGTCAGAGCAAACTTTCTATATAGGTTGATATTAAGACAAGTGATTTTTGCAACATTGAGGAAACAATATAGGCAGCGATGTATATTTTGACGCCATATCCATCAATCTGTGTTTAATCCCCAAGAGAAGGCTCAAAACTAAAGAATCTTGTGTGTGTGTGTACATAGATGTGTGAGTATTTGAATGTTTAATTTTTTAAAAATGTTACTGATATACTCTGGGCATCTAAAATAACAATAGAGTCAGACACCATCTAAAATTTGAAAAGCCTGCATTTTTAATGTTATCATTCACTGACGTTTATAATCCAGAGAAAATCTTATTAAACTGTAGATTTTACAATTTGCAAAGATGTGAGAGTTGCAGCAGTGTCTTACCAAGTTTATATAAGAGGCAAGAAAGGAGAAATATATAAAGATTAAAATAAGCAAGATGTTAAATTGTACTAATAATTTTTAAAAAGTTTCAGCAAGTAGATTGGCAGTGCCCAGCTGTGTCTGTACATTTCCAGGTATGTCATCTTGGTGGGCATAACAAAGTATATGGTGAAATTGAGGATCTAAAGCACAGATATCCCAAGGAGGAAATGATCCAGGGACAGGGAAAGTCAGCACAGACGGTTCCAGGTGAGAGGTTGTCTAGTTTATTCCAGTAAGAAAAAAAGCTCAGTGTAAGTGGATCGTGTGGATGGAGCAGTGATTTATACACCTGTGTGTAAATCAAGGTTAATAACTCAAATCCATTGGAATATTGTTAGGATTATTTCAGTGGCTGTCACATCAGATTCTCAGCAACTATTAGGTATTGTGCATATAAGACACCAACTTAACCATTGTACAGGTGTGGAATGAATTCACCGTATACAGACAGAGCTGGGTGGCAGGAAATGTCATTCAGTGGTGGAGCTGCTCACAGGGATGCTAAGTTGACATCTTCACCCCTTTGCTTTTAATGAATGAAACATCCTGTGAAAGTGTCCTGAGGGACATCAAACAATGATGCAAGCGACTGGGCCTCCGCAGGTATGCAAGGGATCCAGATGGTGTCATGGGTATCTGAAACGAGTTTGGCCCATTCCTGAATTTTCCAGGCATTTGGAGAATGAACTAGCAAAAGGAAGATTTCTCTGTTGTTCTCTGTCTCTTCTGTTCAAGTACATAGAAACAAAGGAACCATAAAAAGAGTTAAATGTAGGAAGGATATTGGGATCCAAAGGTATCAGAGGGTTCAAGGAAAGAAAGTTTTATTATGAAAGAAACTCCTAGAATAGGCATGGACAGTGTCATTGGATATGTGTGGCTTTGTGGTGCATATTCAACTCATGATATAACCGTGTATTTGTTCTCTGGGTAACAGCAATGCTCCTGGTGCTGTCATCATGGTACGCTGATGTGCCAAGCAACTACCTACAAGAGGTATCACTTGGGCAATATCTTGGATAGTCCTTTCTGCCTGGGACCAGAAATGGTCGTAAAAGAGAATCTATCTGTTGGGTTTTGAACCATAAATTGCTGTTTTATACTGTTTTATAATTCAATTCTAGCCCCATAGTTGATACAGCCAGGATAATTACTTGCTATTATATATAGTCTTGGAGCTTACTGCAAGGAATGACACATAATAGAACTCAATAAGTTTTTGCTGAATGGATTAATGCTGAATCTTCACTTCCTCTTGGCAATCAATATTTTAATTACATTGGTGGCAGTTATGGTTAATTCATGAAGCGCTAATGGGAAACAAGCACATTCCACAGGAGGAAAATATACAACAGAATAGCATTATGGATACCATTAGATAAATGTATTAGTCTCCTTTGCTTCTGCCTGTATACTATAATGTGAATCCCATATGGAAAAAAAAAAAAACAACAGTGCTTCACGTCTTCACGTCTCTTACTTACTTTCTGTTCATTTTACAATGGGTCTTGCAGTCTTTAAAGTTTCACATTGTTGACACCTTTCATCCATTCATTTTTGCTGTTACTTTAATCCAAATATATTAGATGGATATTTATTTCATACCAGATATGCTGTCATATATTGAAGCCACAATGGCAATACCAGGCACTGTGAGGTGGGACACAGGCATCCTATTTACTATCCTATTTACTGTTGTGCCAAGCTCACACTCTGTTTCAGGCATGTTTTATTTAGTGCATCTAAATAAATGTTAAGAAGTATGGCCACACCTGGTGCGGTGGCCTTGTGGCTAAAGTCCTTGCTTGATCATGCCAGGATCCCATATGGGCGCCGGTTCTCATCCCAGTGGCTCTGCTTCTCATCCAGCTCCCTGCTTGTGACCTAGGAAAGCAGTTAAGGACGGTCCAAAGCCTTGGGACCCTGCATCTGCGTGGGAGACCTGGAGAAAGTTCCTGTCTCCTGGCTTTGGATCAGCACAGCACTGGCCGTTGCGGTCATTTGGGGAGTGAATCAGCAGACAGAAGATCTTCCTTTCTGTCTCTCCTCCTCTCTGTATATCTGACTTTGCAACAAAAATAAAATAATCTTCAAAAAAAGAAGTAAGGTCATATTTTCATGTTAGAAACACTACTCTGCCTACAGACCAGAGGAGACATGGAGGCAAGGAAGGAGTCTAGGCAAGAAGACCAGTGGAGGGGAAGAGACATCCCAGTGGCATTGGTTAGAATGGAGAGCTTAGTGTAAGGACTGACAGAGGGATAAAACCAAATGCAGATGCAGCATCATATCACAAGAGCAACGGGATTAGGGTGTTTTGTTGGAAAAAAGCTCTGTCCATGCCAGTCATCAAAAACAGCTCTGCTCTAACAGGAGATCACATTTGTGATTTCCTTGGACAATAATATAGATCAGAGGGTCTTAGACCAACCAAGATATCCAGGTTGAACTCACCACTAGTGGGCTGCATCTCTGTGGTTTCTATCATTTGAGAAATAGTTCTCTGTAAGCATTTCATGAAGTTAATATTTGAAAATATAAGTTATATTTACATTTTGGTGCAGCAGAATATAGAGGGAAGTGATTTTACTGTTTTACTGTTCCTGGCAATAAGGCTGTATTTTTGCCTTTACTCTGGAGTTTTAGACAGAAAAAACATAGTGTGTTAGGAGAAAGAAATTAAATGACTCTGGTGTGATATCTTCCTTGCAGTTTATTATTTTTTAATCTAAATTCCATCCTATGTGTGGGGATTCTATGAACCACCAAACGAAATGTAGAGACTCAATATCCTTCTTCCCTTTAGGAATTCATTTACTGATAAAATGGCTATTCTGTCAAGAATCATCATCATAAAAAGAGATATCAAAAAAATTTCTTTCTCTTTTATTTTTTTCACTGAATCATTTCTGCTGTTTTTCATGAAGCATTTTTTTTCTGACTATTACAAACCTTACAATGGAAGGTTGCATTTCAGCCATTTCATGTCTTCATGTCATGGGCCACTTAACCTATTGTGCTGAGAAGATTAAATATTTTAATAGGAAACCTAGGCACACACACAAAAAAACTCTATCCTTTCATTAAAATGCAGATTCAAGATTTTGAGGTACCTGCAGTAGCCTGAAGGTTGGGAGGAGGCAGGTATCACCAGTGATGCAGAAAAAGACATTTGCAAGACTGGTGAGCTGTGCCAACAGGTTGTATCTGTCTCTGGGCCACTGGTTAGGTCACCAACCTCTCTGTTAGTACAAGACTTCCCTATTTTATATTTGTTGAATTTGCCTTTAATGTATTTGTATACTTGCTTATGCTTTTTTCTTTAAATTCACTGTTGCTAACATTGCTGAACCAACCTTTAGCTGATTCTCTTAGCTTGTCTATTTTTCCTGCCAAGTAATTAAAGACATTTGCTAAGTGACTTTCATGCAGTACATACCTGAGATTTGTTTATTTCAGTTAAAAAAAATGTTTTAAAGCAACACTGTCAGTATTTATTCTAGTGAGTATTTTTTAATATTTGTTTATTTATTTTGGTGTAGCTTACCCATTTTTAAAGCCTTCTACTCTTAATTGGTATTTTTTCTCCCTTCTTCAGATATAAAGTTTTGATTGCATGCAAGTATTTGATACTTTGATTACATCTGCAATTTAATATGCACATTTTACCAGAAATATTTCAGACAAGTTCTAAATTATTTCACAAGTAGATAAAGTCCCTCCTTTCCAATACACTTAACATTCCATTCCTTGTTCTGTATCATTTTCAGAATAACCACATCTTTTTCTTTCATACTCAGCACTGAATTAGCTGTAAACAAGTTTCTTTATTGTTAATCACTTTTTTGTAATTCTTATAATTTTGACTTTTCTTTATGTTGAAAGATCTTCAATAATTCTGCTACAAAAGTCTGTTGTAAGGAACTCCAACTCACTTTTAGAGATCTAACTTTTTTTCTTACTCCATCCTAACTCTTGACTGGTAATCTAACTGGTTGTAAAATTATAAGTGAATATCTACTTGCATTCATAATTTTGCCACTGTATTCTTTCCTGGCTTTTGTTATTAACGAGGAGTCTACAGCTTGCCGTTCTCCATGTGCGTATCATTTGCCTTCTTACATGCTACTTGTTCAGATTTTGTCTTGAACCTGAATATCTTATTCTCACTATAGTGTGTTTATAATGTATTTATTTTAGTTTCTCCTCCTTGCCATTTAAGATATCTCAGCTGTTTCAGTCTATAAACTTATGTCTGTCTTGCATTATAGAAAATCTTTAGCCATCATTCTTAAAATATTGTTTCTCTGTATTCTGAATGCCTAATGAATAAATATAGAAACCTGCTTATCTATTCCTTATAGCTCTGGACAATTTTTCACCTTTTAAAGTATTCATTTACATTCTGCCTGAGTTTCCCATACTAATTTGCATGGCTTCTAATTGCTTATGCATATGTGTATGCATAAGTATGTATTACTCATTTTTTGCTTTTGCTTATTTAATATTGTCTTATCAGTTGCATCCTCATATGTATGTTCAAGAAATGTCTGGTTTCTTGCTTTGAAATTATTTAGAAAGTAATTTCTTACTCCATTTTGAGGCTGTTTCTAGCATTGTTTGCTAGAAATTTTAAATATGAGTTTGATCTCTGCCTCCTTCTTTGTGTTAGGAAAAATTATTCTTATATGACTAAAAAGTTAACTTTTGTTTGTGTGTATAATTGAGGCCAAGCAGCATTCCAGTTGTAGTGCGTTATCTCTTCACGCATTTCCTTAGGTCAGTCTTTTCAGAAGGCAGAAAGGGAGTGATGTTGAGATGGTGCAAGCCATGCCAACATTTACAGTGCTAGTTTTCCATCTTCACATGCTCGTTTCAGACTCAGTTGCTCTGCTTCCAATCTAGCTTCCAGCTAGTGCACCTGGGAAGACATCAGAAGTTAGTCCAAGTACTTACACCCCTGTCACCCACTGGGGAGACCTGGGTGTCCCTGGGGGAGATCTCATTGTCCCTCTACTGTTTGAGTAAACAAAATCTGTTTATCAAAGTAAAAATACACATGTAGGAAACTAAGCCTAACTAGATTTTTAAATTACAACCTTTCTTTTGTTTTTTAACTTGTTAGCATTTAAGTTGCTGGTACTGTACTATTACTTATATTCAAATGTACATAAGCAATGATACTACCTGTGTCATTAGCTCTTCCTAGATTTTGTCTCATATTTGTTGAAACAAGTATTACCTATATTTTGCTGAATGGTTGTAAAAAGATGGTAGCAATTAATTCATTTTTATACAAATCTTATGTTTTCCCTTGTATGCACTAACATAAAAAAAAACCCTAAACACACACAGTATACATCTGGCAATGAGGGAAAACAATGCAAATAAACAGGGTCGCATACAGGAGCTAACTTGGTGCACAGATGGGTCTTAGCTGTCCATTCTTTTGCTGGTGGGTGGTTTTGTAGATTTTTTGTTTTCTGTTTTCTGCTTCTGTTCAAGCAGAATGCACATTTCCAAATGAAACATTTCCTTTCATCAGTCCCAATACCTTGGAAGAGAACCCATGAGAACACAGCTGATGATTGAATTCCCACAGCTTCAAAAACACTATTTCCCTTCATTGAACTATCAGATGTCAAGGTAGAAACTGTGGATTGGTAATGCATGGCTGTCATCTGAGTGGTATGGCATATTCCACAGTCATGAAGTCACTGAAACAGTGAAATATCCAAACTACCCCTTCGCTTGCAGTGTTTCATATTCAAAAATCAAGAGGAATTGATGGTTGATGGAACATTAGTTGATTGACACAAGCATAAGCTGAATTTAAATAAGCTGAATTAATGATCTTCTCCAAGCCTCTAGATTTCATATCTTGGACTGAAGTGTCCAGGGGCATATTTCAAAGTTGACACATAAGAGCATCCATTCTTGTGGCAACAAGGGCTGTCTTCCTTAGGACTATTTCAGTTGCTCTGTTCCTAAGGGAGAGTAAAACCCAATGTTAGCTGTCTGAGTCAAGGCCTGACTTAGTATGTTCCTTTGTTTTTCTTTTCTTTTTTGCATGCTTTGTAACCACTGTTTTACACTAGCTCCCCCAATATTTAATGTACTTTATCTTTTTAAGTAGTTCTAAGTTTACAACTGATTGAATAGTAAAAACAAGGTTTCCTTATACGCCAGACTCAGTACCAACCTGACCTTCCCAACTGTCCAGCTGCTACACCATGGCAGAAAATTGGCTTCAATGGATGACACACATGACATCACTGTCACCCAGAGTCCATAGCACACTTTGGAGCTCACTCATTCAGTTGTGCACTCTGGGTTTTACAAGCATTTAATATTTCCTTTACACTAGAATGTCATACAGACTAGTTACACTGCCATAAAAATCTACAGAACTCTTCCTGTTCGTACAACTGTTATTCCACTAACATCTGGAAATCTCTGATCCTGCCACTATTTCTGTCATCTTGCCTTTCCAGAATGTTACAGAAGTGGAGTGAAACAGTCTATAGTATTGGGAGTTAGACCCTCCCTTTTAAAAAAGATTCATTTATTTTCATTTGAAAGGCAGATTTCACAGAGAGACAAGGGGAGATACAAAAAAATGTCTTCCGTGTGTCTCCCACATAGGTGTAGGGTCCCAAGCCTTGGAGCATCTTTCATTTTTCTCTTAAGCCATAAGCAAATTCCTGGATCAGAAAAAGAGTAGCTGGGGCACAAACTGGCACCCATTTTTGGCAGAGAACTAGCTTGCTCTGTCACTGTGCTAGCCCCTAGAGCCCTCTTTTGCTTGGTATTGTCACAGGAGGTTTCGTAATGTCTGTCTCTGAGTTAGTGTCTCGTTTTCATTTAGCTCTGAGTGATAGAATATTGCCTTGGTTTACTTACCCATCCTGCATTCATGTACGCATCTATTTGAGGATATCTTATGTGCTTCATTTTTAGTATTATACATAAAACTGTCATAAACACAGCTGTTTACACTTTTTTTCAGTTATACATTTTCAGATTACTTGGGTAAAGAAGCCTAAATGCTGGATCATATTAAAAGATTTTACTTAGTAATACATTTTCAGATTTTTGGGTAAAGAAGTCCAAGTGCTGGATGAAATTAAAAGATTATATTCTGTTTTTTTAAGAAACTGCCAAACTAGATTCAGATCTAACGTATCATTTTGCATTTTCACTGGTAATGATTTAATTTTTTTGTCACTTTGTATTTTTGCCAGCTTTGGCATTTTCAGTATTTTGGATTGTAGTCATTCCCTTAGGTGGGAATCTCATTATGGTATAATTTTCAGTTGACTAATTAGATATGATGTTGAGTATCTTTTCATATTTGTTTACCATATGTATATTTCCTTGTAAGAAGGTGTCTGTTCAGATCATTGGCTCATTTTTAAGTTAAGCTATTCAGTTTGTTATCTTAGGATTTCAAGAATTCCTGGTACATTGTCTTCTCCAAATATTTTATTCCAGTGTGTTGTTTCTCTTCTCATTCTCTTGATAGTGAGTTTATTATTCAGTGAGGTACATATTATTACGAATTGCCTTCATGCATTACTCTGCATTTGTATACAAAAGATCATACCCAGTTTGTAGCTGTTTTCCCAGTTATCTGTCAGGGGATTTAGAATTTTCCATGCTTTATGTAAATACATGTCCATGTTCTCTTAACTTTTGTGGCAGCCGTAGAGCTTATGTCTAGGTTAATTTTTTGAATGTAAAGAGCCAGTATTATTTATTAAAGAGCTTGCGTATTGATGGCTGATGTGGTGACTCCACAGGCTACACTTTAGCCTTACAGCTCTGGCATACCATGGGGGCACTGGTTCCAGTCCCGGCTTCACCAGTTCAAATCCAGCTCCTTGCTTATGAGCTGGGAGAGCAGAAGAGGATGGCCCAGGTTCTTTGGCCCCTTCACCCATGGCTTTGAATCTGCTTCAGTCTCTGCAGCCATTTGGGGATTGTGGATGGAGGATCCTCTGTCTGCCCTTCACTCTATGTGGTCTGCCTTTCACATTTAGATAAATAAATAAATAGCTTACTTTTTTTCCCATTGTATTGTATTTATACTTTTGTCAAAGATCATTTCATTGCATTTATATGTGACTGTTTATGACCTTTCCTGAACTATTCTTTGAGTCAATTTGTTATTTTACCATTATAACACATTTTTTTGGATTCATTTAATCAGATCGCCACAATTTTCTTTCTATAAATCCATTTTGCTGTATTTATATGTAACTTCCATTTTGGGAGTAATAATGCAAGTGGTGTCTTATTTATATTTTCAGATTTCATTTGTTCATTGCTCATAGATAGGACAGTGACTAATTTTTTATATTTAACTTATATCTTGTGAGCTTACTTAGCTTTTTATTAATTCTTGTGATTTTTGTGAGTTCTTTTATATTTTATGTTTTCATTTAAAAAATTTTTAATAAAAGGAATATATGTCATGTATTTCATCTATATAGTTTTCACAACTTTTCATAACTTTCCCTCTGTCTTTTCAATCCTATCCACTCTTGTCATTTTATTTCAATATTATAATATTGTTAATACCCTTTTAATTTTTACAGGGACATGCTTTTAATTTATTTTTTAATATTTTTATTAGGATAATAGGTTTCATGTATTTCATAGATAAAATTCTAAGAACACAACTATACTTCCTTCCTCAAACCTGTATTTGTTTCCTTAAGTTTTTGCAATATTTTTCTTTATTTTTAAGGGTTTCCTTAAAAAAGATTTGTATATTTTTATTGGAAAGTCAGATATACAGAGATGAAGCTCCTCTGTCCAATGATTCATTCCCCAAGCAGCCGCAACGACTGGTCCAGAGCCAATCTGAAGCCAGGAGCCTGGAGCCTCTTCCAGGTCTCCCCCGCGGGTCCAGGGTTTCAAGGGTTTGGGCCATGCTCGACTGCTTTCCCAGGTCACAGGCAGGGAGCTGGATGGGAAGTAGGGCTGCCGGGATTAGAACCGGTGACCATATTTGATCCCCATGTGTGTAAAGCAAGCACTCTAGCTGCAAGGCTACCGCACTTTTTGTCATACACACAGTTTTAAGAGCGTAATGGTGCTTTGCATTATACCCTTCATGCATCTCTTACTGCAACACTCTTTCCCATCTTCTTTTTTTTAATATTTACAATTATGCACACTCAGTTTTCTTTTAATGATAAGTTGTACCCTCCACTAAATAAAGAATTCTCCAGTTAAAAGATACAGGATACTTTGATGGGTTTCACAAAACATTATGTCCCCTTTTTCTGCCTACCAGAAACACCTCACCAAGAATGGCACAGACAGGCTGAACCTGAAAGGTTGGACACAAATGTTCCAAGCTAGCTAAAAGTAGATGCGATGAGAGTAGCCATTGTAATGTCAGATAATTTATAATCCAAAAATGACTGGTTCTTGAGAATATAGGCAAGGAATGGCATCAACAGTCTGAAGTAGAAATGTCAATTTCATTCATGTACATTTAAATTATTGGTCTGTGCATATTATCACAAATCAGGAAAAACATAACATTTGGAGACTAGTTTATTTGAAAAAAGCGTAATGCTTTCCAGTTACATCCGTTTTGTTCCATAAGACATAATTTCATTCTTTTTGGGCCAAATATTTTTCCATCTTCTATTTACCATGTGATTTCCCCTGTCATCAGCTGATGCACAGCGGGGCTGATTCATCGTTGGGAGGGAGTTGGTTTGAAGCAGAGCATTCACAGCTTGAACCAGGACTCTGATGTGGGAAGTTATTACAAGTGGTAGCCTAACCCACTGCATCATAATCCTGATCCCTGATATTTCTTTCTTTACTATTTGATGGAATATAATAGTGAACACTTTTAGGCCTCAAATTTGAAGAAAATAAATTTAAATTTTACTATTTTTAAATTCACTTTTTTTACTTTGGTTTTCTCAGTATCTCAGTCTTGTTTGTACATCATAGCCAACAAAACTTTTTGTAAATGCCAAGTCCGACTTAAAAATGATAACAGTGTAGCATTTGACTATAAAAAAGAACAGATAAGATATTCTCTAGTGAATTAGTTATTGCTTATAGATAGGTATATCACTGGGGATGACACCACACTAACTGAATCTTGGATTTGATCTGCTCTACAGTGTTAGTGGAGCTTTGGTTAACGAATGTACACCATGAAACGTATTCACTCATCAGTACAAATGTACAGAAAACACTGGGATTCATTTAACATAATTTAGCATTATGCTTGATGATAGTTTCTGCTGTGCTCACAAATGTGATAAATGATAAGCTTGAGGAATACCAGCCTCCAGAGTTGTGACTGGACAGACTGTGCATGCTATCAAGCAAATATATGTGGAAAATACATGCTATCGAAACTCCATTTCTCTGTGAAATGAAGGAGTTGTAATATAACTAAAGCTGTTCCATCTAAAAATATAACAAGGTTAGTCTTCATTAGTGAATCAGTGAATTAAGCTTGGGAATTGGAGGTAAAAAAGCTCCACAAGGCAACTTTCTGCTTATGAATGCTTTGATGCCTTTATAGGTAAAGTACACATCTGAGAAGCAGCATCAGAGACTGCCTGCAAGCCTCATCTTGACTGTAATCGTTTCTTTCAGGTTAGAAGCTATTCCTCTGTTATAATTGGTGATATTTCTCTAGTTCTCAAATCAGTGTTTTTCAGAGCTCTGGGGAGCTTAATGAATGCTGGCTGATGCTTTTCCTCCCGGCCTGGATGTCTTCTATCAGATTTCCTGTTGCAGCATTTTGATTATTTCTGTTTTGAAGCTTCATCCTCCAAATTGCTTTTTAGGGTGGAGATCTGAAAGGAGATAAAAGTATGGTTTGTAATCTCAAAAAGTGAATCAAGAATTACAGCCCTGCTATGGAGTCTCTTGCTTCTATCCTGCTTAGGTTGTCATAGGAAACTGCTCTATGTGTCCAGAGCTTTGTCTTTGAAGTGAACACAGGATACAGGTCTGAAATGAACCAGCAGGCTTCTCTCTTCTTGCTTTTCCTGTCAGCTGTGCTTTGTTGTTTATTCTGAATTTTCCCGTGTGAAAGTTTTAATACAGGGTTCTTAACATAGGTGCAGATTAATGTCATCTGGTGGTTTTATTGTGTGTAAGCCTCATCATGGTCAATGTCCAAAGTATGGGATTATATTGTGTTTCCTTTTTAAATATTCCCGGAAGCTTTTATGTGCAGTCAGGATTGAGCGTTGTTCCAAAATCAAAGGAGGAGTTGACCAAGGAAGTAAGAGACCAGACCCTAGAAATGTGTACAAAGCATTATCTTTGATAAAAAAAAAAATCTTGAAAATTTTTTGCATTTGCTATGTGAAGCATATTTCATCATGGGAAATTGGAAAAGGAAATACTCTTGGGAAATGAATTAATTAATATTACTTAGCAGAGTGGAGGGATAGTAGAGACTTTGGGTGAAGTCATAGAGAATATGAAATTTTTTTACCCTAGTATGAGACTTACATCCCTGAATGAATCCGTCCATATCAGAATTCAAAAGAAAAAAAAAACTGTGTCTAGTTGTTTTTTAATTTATCAGAATTTTTTTAAAGAGACAGAAATTCCCTATGTGCTATTTCTCTGCCCTAAACATCCACGACGTTCAGGACTTGGTCAAGATTGAAACTTGAAGTCACTTACAGGAGTGTGCAGTTCACTTTAACATTGCATTTGTTGAGTATCATTCAGCCAAGCGCCTGTGGGTTAGTGCCCATTTCCATGTCTGATCCCTTGATGCCAACAGAGGTCAAAGCTTTTCAACGCCTACCATGGGCATGACTAGACTGGACTGCTGCTGAGCTTTTGACTTGTCGTTCTCAGTGGCAAGTTCATGCTTAGAGTTTGATTTTGTGGCTATGATGACTCTGAACTGAGTGCTTCTCCAATGTATGAGACACGTATAAATGATTCCATGAAAGCAAAATGGCCTTTGGATCTAAATTGCTCCTCCTGCAAGTATTGTGTTCCTTGGGCCTCTGCGATCTGTTTAATCTAGCGTATTTTTTTTCTTTGTTTTGCTTTTTTTTCTTTCTTGCAACCTGCCTAGGTCTGGTTTGCTTCTGAGCCTGCCACAGCTCTGAAGATTTCTGACTCCAGAGTTTCACATGCAGTAGTGTCTGGAGGCTCAGGTGCTGTGCAGAAAGAAAGCAGGAGTTTGGCTTTGGGTAAATTCCCTGCGAATAGTCATGAATGCCTCTGCTGAAGCACACGGGAAGTACGTGTCATGTAGCCAGAAGACAGAGGTCTGGATCCTTGGGCGGTGGGGGAATCACCCTGTAAGAGCCATCTTAATTTAACTTAGAGGCAGGATCAGGGTGAATTGCTTTAATGTGTTTTCCTTTAAAGGGAAGTAACAAAGTCTCTGGAGTGCATTTTCTAATGGAAAGTTTTAGCTGGAAGTGAAAGCTCTGGTCACAATATCCTCAATTCATATGCAGTGTGAAGTCTCCTTTTTGTTCTGCGGCTAATTGGTATGTAGTCCATTATGGTGGTGAGTCCAGGAACAGCCTCTCTCCAGTCAGTTGCTTGGGGAAGCACAGCCAAGGGAAATGCAAATTTCCATCCAGCTCTGTAACGTAATGAAACTGTCAGAAGCGTAATGAACTGAAGAGTTGTACATACACAGCAGTTAAAATGAATTTTAATTTAGTTCAGATTCACAATATCTCTTAATTTACTCTTTATTCAGTTTTCTGTGAGATTTTCAACAATTTTTCATGTTTTATTCTTGCACATAAATAATTCTAGGTTTTCCTCTTTTCATGCGTTAATAATAAGTTTCATTGTCATTGTTTAAATAAGAATGTCTAAATTCATGGTGATTCTTCTACTATCCTAAATGGCAAATAATCTTTTGAGGATTGAGCTCAACTTCAAAAATACGATGCCTGATAATGACTATAATCCTGAAACCCACTCCATATTTCCTGGGGTATGTAGGATATGCTAGGTTTATCTGTTCTAGATGTTTAGGGGTCTCCAGAGTTTCGTTCCATTACCTTTTTTCTAACCACTTGACCTCTCAGATTCTTAGCCTTTGTTCCATAATACATTATGTGTAAAACTGGTTTTTAATGTTTTTCTTGCTTTAATGTATTCTACCTGTATAAGCCATTGTGTTGATAGCTATATATACTATGAAATCATCACCATGATCAGGCCAGTTCACATGTCTACCAATTCAACAAAAACACATTTTTTTTTGTAGTGAGAATACCAAGTTCTAAGCAAATTTAATTAAAAATAAATTAAATGAGTTTTTGCCAGAGATTATTTATTTATATTAATAACTTTACACTTTAACATAGCTCGTGCCTAGAAAACATGATTTAATTTCTCCTTGCATTAGTTTGACTATTTTAAATTCCACAAATAAGAGATAATACTGTTTGTAAAATGTGTCTCCTTTTATTGCAAAAGATATGATTTTTAAAAAATGAATGATAGTTTTTTTATTTGCACTTGAATTCCTCTAATATTGTGTATTTGAATGATGAGTGATGTAATAAATATGGAAGTACAAACATCTTTTTGATAAAATGATTCCATACTTCTTTGGTGCATGCTCAGTAGTGCTGCCTAGCCTTTTTGTTCAATATTTTTCATTTGTCTTCTTACTAGAAAATTTTAATGTTTTGTACATAATGTTGCTGATGGTTATTCTGAGTAAGCCAGCCTTGAAATTTTCTATTACACTGTTGAGTCCACTCATTACATTGTTTAGCTCCAAAATTAATTTGGTCTTCTTTGGATATTTTTATCTCTCAATTTACCTGGTTCCCTTCATGGATTCTGATTTAGTTAAATTATTTATAATTTCTTACAATTATTTAATTGAAAGTAAAGCAGATAGAGACATAAAGACAGAGTTACTGAGAAATATTCTTTAAACTAGTTCACTGCCTTAATGTCTACAATAGCCCAAAAGCCAGTAACTCCACCTGGATCTCCCAGATGAGTAGTAGGAACCGCAAGTACTTGGGCCATCATCTGCTCCCCGCCCCTGGGCAAATTAGCAGAAGCTGGATCAGACGTTGAGCTAGGATCTCTGATACATAATGAGGGCAGCCCAAACATATATATGAGATATATATATATATAATATTATAATATATATAACAATATATATTATAAATGATGCTTACAACGTTGATCAGGGTGGGAAGGATCTAGGGTTGGGGAAAGTGAGTGTGATAATTGTTTCCTAATTTTCTATTGTTTTTTTCCTGTTGTGTTATTTTAAACTGTTTTTAAAACATATTCAATTTATATGTTACAGTGATAGTTTTCAGCACAGGTAGGTACACAGCATAGCCAATCAATCCCAGTAGCCATCTTTTCATTCCCTTGACATTTCTTTCTGTTGGGTCCTGTCAATAGATTTCTTCCAGTTCTAGTATATTATTGTGGTTTATATTCACCCATACTGTGCAATGAAACATTGCAAATTGTTATTTCTGTCTGCTTGTGTTTGAGTAGCCATTATTCAGCCTCCACAACTTCTCTTCCCTCTATGTAGCAGTCCATATTCTAAGTTCACAACAGTTGTTTCCTTTCTGTAAAAGGATTAATTTTTTTTAAATTCAGAGTTATAGAAAGGAAGAAATATTGATACACAGAGAGAGAGAGACAGAGAAGGAGAGAGAGGGGAGGACTCTATCCTGTGTGGTTCAGTTGGTTCAGTTATTGTTGCTGGGATAGAAGGTAGGTAACAGCCCAGAACTTGGTCCAGGTCTCCCTCATAGGTGAAGTTGCCCTTGCAGTTGAGCCATCCTGTGTTGCTCTCTTAGGTGCAGGCAGCTGGGACAGAACTAGAAAAACTGGGACTTGAAGCACCACCCATACCAAATGCTTGCTTTGCAGTGCCAGCCAAGCTTGCTTATAGTAGTACCACACTTGCCCCAGTGATTATTTTCATTTTAACTTCTACATATGAGAGAAGTTTTGGTAGTTTTCTTCTTACATCTGGGTTAATTTAAAATTTCAGTTTAAATTTGCATCAATTTTGCTGCAAATGAAGAATTTTACTCTATTCAATGAATATTTTCTGTGTTCATTCGCTCATCAATAGATACCTAGCCTGGCTCACATCTTAGCTGCTGTGAATAGAGCTACAATGAGTGAGAGAGAAGGGATATGTTTCACATGCTAATTGCTTTTCCTTCACAAAGATACCTAGAAGTGTGATAGCTGGATCATATGGCAAACATAATTTCAGAGTCCCATGGAATCTCTATGCTGTTTTTCATTACGATTGTATTAATTCAAAATGCCACCAACAATTTTTATGCATTCCATTTTTGTCAACATCTTCAGAAGAATATTATATTGTTTTTCTTTTTTTTTTGGTGAAAGCCGTTCTAATTGGAGTAAGATGATAATTCATTTGGGTTTTGATTACATTTTGCAGGGTAGCTTATAACATTGAGGATTTACAATGTAGTTTGTGGGGTTTTTTTTTTGCCTTTGTATTTTTCTTTTGAGAAATCTCTATTCAAATTTTTGCCAATTACGCTTTGTTGTTGGATTTCCTGAATTCCTCATGTCTTGAAGATTAATTATTTGTCAGATGAATATTCAGAAATATTTTCTCAGATCCTATTGTCCTTTCATCTTCCTATTGTTTCCTTTGCCAGACAGAAGCTTCTTGCATTGGTGGAATCCCATTTCTCTAGTTTTGCTTTATTTAACCATTAATTTTGGGGTGTTGCCCTCCTGGAAGTACCTTATATGAGTGTTTTGGAGAGTTTCCTCTTATTTTCTTCCCATTATTCATAGTCCCAGATATTGCATTTAAATCTCTGACCCATTTTGTGCTCCTTTTGTACAAGATAAAAGGTAGGGGTCAAGGTTCAGTCTTCTGCATGCTGATATTTAATTTTCTTAGCAACATTTTTTTAACAAGTTGTCTTTTGTCAAATGCACGTTTTCAACATCTTTGTCAATGACCAAGCAATTATAAATGCATGGAACACTTTTTGCAGTCTATTTTATTTCATTGGTCAAGGTGCTTGTTTATATATGTAGTACTACGCTGTTCTAGGTGCAAGCAGATAAATATTCTTTGAAGTTTTCTATTGTAATAGCTCTAGTTTTATTCTTTTTTTATTTTTCTGTTTTAAAAGACCATTTTGAATGATAAAGGGCTTTACTGTCCTCAAATGGCATTTAAAGTTGTATGGTTTTATGGGAAATGATATTATGGATTTGATGGGGAGTTTTAAATCCACAGATCATCTTTAAGAAGTGTAGGTATTCCCTTTACCCTGATGCTGGCATCAGTTCATCTTAAGATAGTTCCCATCTTGCTGGATTTCGCATATCTGCTTTGGTGCTGAAATATCTTCACCTAAGGGTAGTTTGAAGAATGCTAGCTGGACAGGATGTGCAACTACCCTTAATCAGGGTATGGATGTTCACGTAGTTGGGTGATTCTGGGGTTCCAGTGAAGGACATAGGGAGATGGTGATGCTCGCTCCATCATTGCAAACACTGTAGAATTGGCTGCATGTAAGAGGAAGAACACAGCAGCACTGGCCATCCAGAGCTCTAGCAGTTGGTATCAGCATCCTTGAATGCTTCAAGGGTATATGGTTGTACATGGCAATAACCATGCAATGGCAATGATTGAATCCTCGGGCACAAAAGCTGTTGGGGTCCCTTACTGTGCTGTTCTACCCTGGAGGGAAATTGTCTCCAAATAGGTTCTGTTGAGCTGTGCCAGCCTGGGGAATGGAATGACTCAAGTTTCCTGAACTTTCTTATGTGGCCACCTTTGGGTTTACTCTTGTAGACTAGGCTACTGCAGCTCTTTGATTATACTCTGGATTTCTTCCAGAGATATTGTTGTTTGCGGGTAGTTGTTCAACTGCCTTAGGGAAAGAGGTAAGCAGGGTCTTTAAAAAATATATATATATATATACATATACATTTATTATGATATATAAATAAGCATATCACATATAAATATATAAAGATTTATAAATAAATGTATTTTATAAAATGTAAGTAAATAAATAAGTATATTATATATGTATATGTGTATATATATATATATATATATTTGAAATTTACAGTACAATTCCATAGGGTCTGGAATATAACCCCCACAAAACTCCCACCCTCCAACTAATTTTCCTCACGTTGTTACAATAGTATAGTCATTCATATGGAGTAACGATTCCATCAGTCTATTATTTAAGTGTGCCCCGACACTGCTGGTACAGACAATGTCAGACAGTTCAGCACCCATTGTCTACACATGTCCAATTGTTTCATTGGGATTCCATATTTGATTTGGGTATTATAATCATGGACGATTTGATTGGTACAAATGATCCTCCATTTTTTTCTTTGTGTATTCATTACCACTGAATGAGGTTGCTTTCTGGAATGTATAATATAGAATGAAGCATATAGCATGTGCTGACTAAATGGTAGATGTTACTGTTATCTCCCTGATTATGAGAAATACGACCATGAATTAATTTCTGGTAGTGGTTACTGACTGTGAAGATACTAAGCAGAATGCTGTGAGGTGGCAGAAAGGCATGTATCTCCATCTAGGTTTTGGAAATGCACTTTCCATCTTTACCTGAGTCATTTTTATATATAGAAATTTATTACATTGTGTACTTCTGATTTATGCAGCCTGTTATTTAAATTGCATGCTTCACAAAGGTTTATTATCGCCTAATTGCTCTGAATTCAGAATTCTCCTCAACCCTGATGTGGTCATAAAACTGATATATTAATGAAATATATAAAAATAATCAAATGCAGTTAGAAGATAATATGTATACCTAGATTTGCGAGCCACAGAGCAGCAGTTTTAAAGGATATACTATTTAGTTTCTTTTAGCAGAAATAATCTAGTTTCATTGTAGAAAATTTGGCAAATAGAGATTTCAAAGTTCACAACAAAAAAATAATTACTCATAAAGAATAACTCATGAAGTCTCCAGTTATGAAAAGCATGTAGTTGACAAGCTATGCAAATGTGCATGTATATATATACCACATATATTTTAATAATGTGTCATATTTGCATAATTTGCCATTTTAATGGTGTGTGATGCTCCTTATATTAGTTATGTTTACATCATTTTTAATATCTACATCAAAGTTCATCGCATAAAGAATTTATAAATTTCCTATTTAGATTGCTCCCTTCAACTGATTTAATCATAGTTAGGTAACAGTAAATGATGTTGGTAAAATATTAGCATTGCTGACTATGAAGTGTAATTGCTGAATTAAAATATTTGTACATTTTAATACTTTTGATAGTTAAACTAAAAACCTTGCAATTATATTCTTGCCTAAAGTGAATCAGAAGACATTTCCCCACATGATTTCCCATGATGAATACTGAAAAATTACAAACTAAACTCTGTGGAACAGTAGGAAAGATGCATTTTGGATTATATTTTCTTGAATACTAGTTAGATTCATTTTTAAAATACACCTTGCTTTCTATCATAACAATTTACAAGGGTACCCAGCTTTTTCCAGGATAGTCTTCATTAAACTATAATGCATTGTCAGATGGTAACATATTTCGGTCTTCAAGATTTTAGCTGGGGAACAAGCATTGTAAGTCCTGTGGCTCCAGGCTTTCTGGGAAGGCCAAAAGCTGGTTAAGGCTCCATGCAGGATCACAGCTCAGCGGAGGTTTCTCTAATAAGGTTGATGGATCCTTTTCCTTTCACTGTTGTCTGTTCTTTAAGAGAAAGACGAGCTGTCACCTTCCACAAACCCTGGGGCATTTTTTAATGGAAAATGAAGTGTTCCTGCCCTGGAAGTCCCTTTGAGGAAGAAGTGGTGGGACCTAAAAATAGCAGGTAACCTTGCTTTTATTTCTATTTTTATGACCATTACTGTGGGAATAAATAGCAACCACTGAGCCAAAGAGAAATTATGAATCACTACGTGCACTTAGTACATTTAAATGTTACCTTAAAATCATGCTGCTTTGGATTGGTGCATTGTGGTGGGGAAGACGTGACCCCCGGAGTTTGCTCAATCACGGTAAGTCTTTGCATAGGGACCCTTGTGTACATGAAAGCTTTTATTAAGTGTAACATAAAAGTCAATGAGGAATTTAATGAAGAATGCTTAGCAAATTAACAGAGCAGAGGCATTTATTTGAGTGTTTTATATCAGTAAATATATACAAAAAATCTTTGTAGTATCTAAGCCTCATCTTTTTCTGTTGAAACACTCTGAGAACCTTCTCTTGTTTTCTTCATGCTCAGCTTCACAGCCTCTGGATGATTTTTGATTTCCCATTACAAGAAAGGTGGCAGCACTTCTTTCTCACCTACTGCTTTTGCTTACAGTGACAGTGTTTGGGGAGTGTCTGTTGAAACAATGCAGATCTCCTTGCTCTGCAGTTTTTACTATCATGCATTTGATGCTGGCTGCATGCTCATGATGCTATATCATCCATCCTCTGGCCAGTGACCATTGGTTTCCAATGAACGGCTCACTCAAGGTTGTTTCTGTGATTGATGATAATGACTGTAACTGTAAGTTCAGAGAGTGTTTGCAGGAAACTGTGAACAATAAGCCATTTATCTACATTTTGGACATTTAAAGTTTACACTTTGAAATTTTATGACATAAAAATAAAATCATGTTTTTATTACTCTTTAGATTGTACTTACTGCACCTCTAAAGTGACCACATCTCTATCTTATACCTCTTTGGAGACTAGATAAAGCAAATGAAGACAGAGTGAGAGATTAGGGACAATTCATGCAAGAAATATCTAGCTCACCAGTTGCTGTGAAATAAGACAACTCTGTAGAGGACACTGACCACTTGGATCATCCAGAAAAGCATGTAATTTTCAAAAAATGTTCCATTTGCTTCAGAGCAGTGATTTAGAAATCCCTTGATTAAAATGGATGAGTCAGTCTTAGGAAACTGTTAGATACTAGATGTGAAACCCTCAGTGGGTGATGGACGCTGAGGTTAGAGTTCAGTTACTTGGGGGACACTTACAGTAAAGGTATTTGTTCCAAATTCTGAAACCATTGTTTGTGGTTGTAGTGCCTGACAGCACCATAGTTAGAAAACTGATGAAGTGATGGCCAGCATTATATCCGTGCATGGTGCTTTAACCCCAAAGTCAGTTGGACTCTCCCATGGGTGACACTTAGGCAAAACTGTGTGCAACATGACTGAACCCAGCCCCAGTGGAGCACATATACATCATAGTGGAATTCCAATCTCATGTTCACGTGGATTCTATGTGTGCATGGTGGATGGGAGGAATAACAGCGTACAATGGTCAGAACCAATATGTAGTCTGATCATTGGGCTTCCCTTGAGGGTTAGATAGGTATTAAGGTAAAAGTTTCTTTTATCCTTTTTTTTTTTTTCTGGTGGAGGGTGTAGGAGGAGTCAAGGATGGTCATAACATCAGTATTTGCTCATTATTTTAAAAGTGTTTATTCATTTATTTGTACATTTGAAATACAGAGATCAGTAGACTTCTCTACTCCAGGAATAACCACAGTAACCAGTGGTGCAGGAACAAAGGTGGAAGTGAGGATTTTAGTCTGAAACTCAAACATGAAGAGCAGAGAGTCCCAGGAGCTTAAAATCACTACTGGAAAGCAGGAATAAGTTAGAGTCCAAACTCAGACATTCCGCTATGTAATGCAGTCCTCAGAAGTGGCAATTTATGTACTGGGCCAAATGTCCCATCCAAATGTATTTTTAAATATATATATGTATACAAGTAGATTTATATATATATATATAATAGTTCATGTAGAAATATTAATCTATATAGAGATTAATATATATTTATCTACTTGTAAGAGAAAAATGCATTTTAATGTATATATGTAAAAGAGTAGATTAATATATATTAATCATCAAAATATAATTATCTAAACATAATTTATGATTATACAAACATTTATAATATTAATAATAAATATTAAAATTATATATTAATTCTCTACTTGTAAAAGAAATAGAGATTCAGGAATAGAGCTAGAAAGAGAGGAGAGGGAGAAAGAAAAAAGGAGAAAGAGAGAGAAGGAAAGAGAGAGAATCTTTCATCCACTGATTCACTCACCAAATGCCTGCAAGAGTCTGGGCTGGACCACGCTAGCGACAGGAACAGATAACTCCACCAGGCCTCCCATATGGATATCAAACCCAGATTCTTGCATCACTGTCTTCTGCCTCGCAGATGCATCAGCAGGAAGTTGGGTGAGCAATGAGAGCACCATCACATCCCAGGCACCTAGCTACAGAATGTGGCATCCCCAATGGAGCCTGAGCTCACCGTACCACCATATCCATTCCCCGCAAATGTCTACTTTAAGAACTGTAATGAGGTTCTCTATGGTGAGTTCGGAAATGCTTTCCTGATTTCCGCCAGATGATAAACATGGATAACTCTGATTGTCATGTACGTTTAGGTATTCCTCATGCCTAAACAGCACCTGTGAATTTGATAGCCTTGCCATCTGTGTTCTCTCTAGTTGCTGATAAGCACATTGACTGAAATGCAAATAGAACTCTGAGGGTGATTGTGAAACCTACTTATGAGTGATGTCATTTCAGCTACACATATGTTCAGTCATTCCTTGACTCACAAAGTATCTGGGTTTTGAAAACCATCTAAGTGTCAGAAATTCTTTTATGTTCTAGGAATTTCATGATAGAAAAAGAAGTCTCGATTTCCCCAAGAAATTTACAAAAGATTGGAATTGAAGCAAATGAGCACAGCATGGAGACAAAGGGATAACCAGTATCGGAGAGACTACAGAGGGCTTTCCAGGAAAACTGGGGCGGCTCTGCTGTTCTCTTGATGGCAACGTAGTGCTTGACTTACACAAAACTAAACAAAAACAAAAGCACAAATTGCTTATTTTACAAACCTCCATCAACCTCTGTTACAATATAATATTTGATTAGAGTAATTTGTTTTAGCTATCAACTTTGAATCTTCCACGAATACTTGAGCAAGGATATGCCACCATTCCTATTAACTTTGGTAAAGTGTGTGCCATCCTTTTTACCAAAAAATACTGTAATGATAACATACTCTGGTCCAGCAAACCAAATTCAGCTCTACAACACTATCTGTGTGTTTGAGGTGTTTATATTCAATTTCCACTTTTCTTTTTCAAATTCACTGCATTCAAGTAGAAAAATACCATCAGAGCCACAAGATCTTTAAATGTCTATCCCAAACTTCAAAATGGTAAGCCTTCAAGGATTCCTTGAAAAAGTTAATGAATAATCAAATTAATATATGAGAGGGGTTTTTCTGTGCAAATTTTAAAATCCATTCATATGAAAAGTCTTTAATTAGGTCATATTAGGAAAATACAGGGCAGGATGTTATACCCCCCCAAAAGTCTTTCAATTCGAGTATTCCATAAATGTTTTGAAGTTCTCTTGAGCATATCAGGAAGCTGTTTTACTGAGTTCTTCACCTGTATTAATTTATACACATTTTGTATTAATATATAATTTTCATCTATAGGCAACAGAAACCAACTTTGGCTGAATTAAGAATAAAATCAGTTTATTATAATAACAGTGAGCATGTTACATATTAAGGGAAAGCCCTTAAAGTGAAGCTTGGAAATAGGCAGTCTGAGGCAGGATCAGTTGTAGCCGGACCACAAACACATTTGAACGAATACACCACTGTCATCCTTGCCTAGCAGCAGATCACAGTAATTAAACCATTTTCATTAGGCATTTGGTTTTCCTCTTGGGTTCTGTGAGTGTGCCTGCCATCAAACTCTGGTTGTAGAACAGACACTTCTGATTGGTCCAACCTGGATTACATGCCTGTGTCCAGAGGCCAGAGATCGGGTTTGTGCAGGCTTTTTCACCCATGAAGGCTTTTGAATAGTGTCTTCAAACATGAAAGAGGGCCGGGAAAACAAACGAGCTAAGAGTATGTATTAGTCCCATGTTCTAAGTATGCGATGAAGAGAGAAATTTTGGACAAATTATTTCACAGCAAAATATGGGCTGTAACATTTCATATCAAAAGCAGAATCCCTGGTTAAATTAGGCTTGGTTTAAACATAACCCATCCTATAGATATCTCTCTCTTCAATGAAAGTTCCTACACAGCTTTCTATATGTAATATACGTCATCCACAAATCACATTTCCCTTAGACCTACAACAAAGAATCAGTGCTTGTTGATATCTATGGCTTATGTTACTTTCCTTTAATGCTTTGTATTCCAATTTTCTAACTCAATCATGTATTAACTGGGAAAACATATCCAAATCTCAGTATTTCTGTACTGCTTCTATCTCAACAGAGTATTTATTTTAATTCTGTTCATTTTCTAAATTGTCTGTGCTTGAAACACCTCATTTCAACCTCTGTTGCATCAGATTAAAAATGATTTTCATCTTATATGGTTTTTGAGTACTGTCTCTGAACATGCTTTGCTTGTTCACAGGCAATGCTAAAATCAAACGTTGAGTCCAGCTGACACTTTCACATAACTGGTGAGTCCCTTCAGCAAGAACAAATACAACACATTTACTGCAGCTTCCCCAGTGTCCTATGTGTCGTGTCCCCACAGTGTCGGGACACACTCATGGCCCTTCAATTCATCAGCCACAATTTCTTCCTTGTCAATGCTGGACCTATAAGCTAGGCTCGGGCACTTACATCTTTTAGAATGTCTAGCTTTGGGGACAATCTACAAAAAGCCACTTGGCCATTTGTTCTCCTCTTCTCTCTCAGAGCCTCTGTCACAAAGGTCAGATGATGTCCCTATAGAAGAGAGTAAGTGCATGGGGTAAGGGCTATCTATATCCCGTGTAAAAGTTACTGACATGAAATGGACAAAGAAAAACAGGTACTCCTGCCAGTGTCAGATGCACCTATTCTTATTTAAGAATCATGGTATGCCATAAGTGGGTAAGTAAATGACTAAAATAAGGCAAATTTCCATATCACATGTATAAAATGAGACTAACAGCACCTATGTGATCAGCTTTATGTGCATAGCTCATCGACTTGATTAATGCTGATTCCAAGACACGCACTGTGACGTGCAGGTTGAATTGTTGCTTGCAAAGTTCGTATCTCATGATGGAGTGCCTGGAACAACTCCTACCTCTGCTTCTGATCCACTTCCTATCAATGTGCTCAGGAGGTGGTAGGTGGTGGCCCACATTCTGAGGTTCCTGCCATCCACATGGGAGACCTATATGGGATTTTGCCCATTTTCACATTGGCCCAGCCCCTTGTGTTGTAGGTGCTTGCAGAATGACACAGCAGATAGAAGATCAGTGTCCTTCCTTCTCATCTTTTCCCTCTCTCCCTCTCGCTCTCTCATCCTGCCTTTTAAATACATAAAATGTCAAAAAAAAAAAAACCCAAACTAGTCATTTGATGCAGCAATTAGTCCAACCTGTAATAACGTAACTAAGTACATGGGAATTCAGCTCTATTTACAAAGGTGCTTTATATGCTGTTCACTTGTTTATTTGTTTGTATTCACTCTAGCTTCTCTTAGGCAGATAATCTAAAATTTTTTTAATTACTAAGATTAATGTTTTCATTATTATAAAAATCAGTTCCATGATTGGGAATGACAAAAGTTGCAACGTATGGTTAAATTTCATGTTTATCTTAAAATAATTAAAGTGACTAAATTTTTCATCTTCCCTCTTTGCCTACATCCACATTCTTTTTTTAAAAGATTTATTTATTTTTATTGCAAAGTCAGATATACAGGGAGGAGGAGACAGAGAGGAAGATCTTCTGTCTGATGATTCACTCCCCAAGTGAGCGCAACAGCCAGAGCTGCGCCAATCCGAAACCAGGAGTCAGGAAATTCCTCCAGGTCTCCCACATAGGTGCAGGGTCCCAAGGCTTTGGGCCGTTCTTGTCTGCTTTCCCAGGACACAAGCAGAGAGCTGGATGGGAAGCGGGCCGCTGGGATTAGAACTGGCGCCCATATGGGATCCTGGGCGTGCAACCATCCTCCCTCTTTTTTTTTTTTTTTTTTTTGGTTTTTCTTCCTTAAGTTTTTAAACATCATGATTGCATTCATGTACACAGTTATAAGCTCATAATGGTGCTTCTCACCATATCCTTCCTACGTCATTCCCGTTCTCCCTCCTACTACTAATTTTTCTAAGATTTTCCACAACATTTCAAAAAGTAAAAAAAAAAAAAAGTAGACAATTTAAAGATAATTAATCATTTTAAATTTGAAAATAAAGAGAAGATACCTGACTTACGGAATTCCAAGTCATTTGCCCCAGTATCATTCTGGTTATTTTCTTGTGTAATGTAGTTTGTGTACATATTAATTTGTGAGAGTGAACTGTGCCCTTGAGAGTCAATGTTACAGTATAAATATGATGGCAGAAATGCGTCTGGATAAATAGGGACCCCCTGGGAGCCAGGTGCATCTGTTTCATCAGATTCTCATAAGAGCTCATGGAGGCAAAGGACTGCTAAGAGTGCTTATTTTTAATAAAGAGAGAAATGGCGTTGCTAAGGTTAAGTAGATAAATCAAGGCTACACATCTGCTTGCTCATATCCCGCAGGACACTCTAGATCCTCTCCTGAATGTAGTCAAGAGGAGTTCAAAATGGTGGTGCTTGCACTGTGAAAAGCTCACTTCCATGAATAGCATGTCTTTAAAAAGCTACATCTTAAATTTACATATGTCTTAGAACACACAATTTTACTTATCCTTTTTCTACCCAACAGGTGAGCAATGATGAGATTCTATGTCATGGCACTGCACATGCACAGATACAAACTTGTCAGAATGTGCTGTCTGAACCATCACATAAAATTGGAACCGCTGCTCTCATGCTGTTTGTCTGCTCTACAAATCAGTGAGGAAGGCACACTGAGGCAGATTGAATCAGTCCACAGGAAAACCTTCTTGGCCACATTTAATCTCAGTAAAGTATCTCTGCTATGTGTGTTTCCAAAAACAGATCTGTGCTTACATCTATAGGGTTTGGTCATTAAAAACCAGCTTGCTTTTTATTAGTTACCTATAGAAGGTCTTTTTATAACACGCATATATATACATTACTAAGCATAAAGTAAAAAGCAATGAAATCAAATCTTTCCATCCAACTTAATAGCAGGAGAATATAAAGTATGAAATAATTCTTGGTAAAAAGCATTCATATTTATTAGCTTTCCGTATGTGTGTCAGCTGTTAAGTGCATTTTCTTGCTTAAAGGAAATAAAATCACATGAACTGATAAGGTCTTTGAAATAATAATCCGTATATAAAATTAGAAAGTTGCATTGAGACACACAAGATATGACCCTTGTATTCCATTGCCTTAAAAAGAAGAACTTACAATTTTGCTTAGGAGAATTAAATATAAGATTATGTCTTTCTGATTTCTGCTTGATAATTAAGGTTAAAGTTAGAAGAAGAAGAAGACTGCTATACTACATTAAATTCAAATATATAATCCTTAGATTTTACTGAGTGCTACTACCCAAAGTGTGGTCCGACCATAAGCTAGGTGTGTCACAGTAGTCCAGCATTGACATTATCTGGGACCATCATCATTCTAGACATGATCATTGCCATAATGCTTCGTTACGATTATCTGCAGTGAGTTTCCATTCAGGAGAGGGGCAGTATTAAGAACAGTGAAAGACTTTTGCGGGTCTCCAAGAGGAAAGGATTATCTTCAATTGTGGTCATTCATAATATCTTATGACTTAGTGTCATCTACTCCAGTTTTCTCAGACATTCTTTCCTTTTGGTGTCAGTTATGCTGAGTGACAGCCAAATAATGCAGCAGCTATTGTACTTGGCCAGAATCAGACGATCTTTTGTCATCAACCCAATAGCAGAACTGTAGCCTCAAACAAAATAGGGCATCTACTTTCCAACCACTGTCTGCCCACAGAATCACACGTCTAAAAACCTTACAAACAGAGATTTAAATCCTAGTGTGTGTCTTTTACTTTTATTTTACTCTGTTTTTTTTGTAGAATGCTAGTCTTTGCTGCAAATGCAGTCACTGCTGACCACCTCTAACAGGCGCAAATGTCTTAACTGAGAGCTCAAGCCAACATGCCCTTCAGTTTTCACATAATGTAACTGGTAATAACCAATGCAAGACATAATCATTGTGATGTCCCAACATTCCTGAAAAATGAACAGAAGAATTTGGTTGTGTGTCTCCAAGACTGAACACTCATTTGAGTTCAGTTTATTAGCACTTTCTTAAGAAGTAACCTAAATAGACTTAAAGCTTAGCTAAGGCTTACAGTGGTAGAAGTGTCATCCACAGAGGTGATGAGATAAGCACTAACTAGGACAAATGTAGGAATGTCAGATTCAGCAAAAGAATTTTATTGGCCTTTGCACAGAATTTACTTAGGAAGCATTAAAACCATTCCTTTGTTGCTAGCATGGAATATATGTGTTATGTTTTGGTTTACAAATGTCTCCATCATTTGTTTATTCATTTAACAAATATTTACTGAGCACCTATTGTTACCTATATAAGGAATCAAAAAATAGACATGCATTTGATGACGCATTATACTTTAATCTGAAATTGAATGTACACATCATATTGGATGATAAAGCATTTATGTTAGTGCCATAAACCTATAGATATAAAGGCTTCCTATTGCTTTCCTGCTTTTGAGTTGATTCGGTAGCATATCGTCATGAATTATTTAGTATGAATATATATGACATAGTGATATATCTGTCCTTTCTCAGGTCTTTTATTTTGATAATTTTGTCAAGTCATAGTAGAATGACTATATGTTCTTTGAGTTCTCTTTCACATGGCATTATCCATACTTGTGTTCAGCATTATATTTCTTTTTCTTTACCCATCACATACTGCAGATTTGCAGATTATGGGGCAGGTTTATCTAGGCCATTTTCTGCCGTTATGTTCTGAATATAATTTTAACACAAGAGAGTCTCCATTGGACAATGTAAATGATATGGCATAGTTGACTCTCAGTGCGGCTTGCCATATACTGGTTGGCAGGGCTGGGGGTACCGAGCAGGATGCCAGGAGAATGTAGCTACAGTCTTTGGAAGTGAGGAGATTGTGCTCAACTAGACTGAATGCTTTCCTATGACAAAGGAATAACAGCTGGTAAAGCCAGGAACCCCCAGGACAGTGTGATTTTAAAGTCTATCCTCTGAATGACACTTCATATTATTTGTCACTAGACACCCAAGAATAAAACAAAATTTCCTTCATAAACTGAAATAGGACAAAGCATACCACATGCTTCTCATACCATTTTAAGAAAAAGACTCATTAGAATGTGAGATAATATGCATCAAGTCTTTCAAGCATTTATTCCATTTTTCCAAGGTAAACATCTTGATAAAATATTAATCATGTACCTTTGGTTATAGCCATCTCAGACAGGCTCATACTAATCATTTTCAGCAGTCACTTTTCCCCCTGTAATTCATTTTTGCTAAAAATCTTAGTATCTTTCTGAGTGATTGTTTTTATTGACATATTTAGTACCATTTCCTTGGCCTTCCGTGGGGTAAACTCATCAAGAAGTACCCACCGGAAAAGTAACGTTGGCTGACGTTGAGGTTAGAAGCATGCCTGATTTGCACTGCAATTGTGATGCTACATTTTTGCCTTCAGTGACTTCCAGCCAATCAGAATAGCTCAAGACTCATTATTCTTGGCCCATTGATTTCTTTTTTACTTATTTTCAAGATTTAAGAATCGTTAGTAGTAATTGTGCATATTTGTGCGTTACAGTGTGACTGGATGTGCATTTGTAATGTTGGGACTTGAAGCACCAAGACCCTAGCCCCAGCAATAAGAGATATAAAAGGGAATTTATTTCATTCACAGGGTGAATATGTAGCGAGATCTATAGGGAAAGTTCTGTTAATAAGAGTATTAATAATTATTTTACATGATTCGTGTGTATTGAACATTTATATTCTCTTCCATATAGTAATAACATTACCCAACACTATGCATTTTGAAAACAGGTCTTTTTTATCTGAATAACAACTCTGATGTTGTTACATTCTTAGGTCCATTTTACGTATTAAATTTTTTTCACATTGTAGTGTTAATCCTATTAGAGAATTAGAGAAAAAGGTAATTTTCCAAAGGCACCGTGAGTTGTTAATTTTACGAGAAATTCTGAATCTGATACATTTACAAATTGTGCTGTTCTTTAGCATATTGTGCAGTTGTTTGTGAAAGGCGTTTTTTAAGGCTTTCCTACTTAGGGTAGAAAATATTCACCCTTAGATGTGTGCAGATATGTACATGTACAGGAGTCAGCTACGCATGTTCATATGTGCTCATCTGGTTGCTTACACAAAAGTAAAGGTGCTTCTGGCTTTATCTAGAACGTTGCAGAAGATAACCAAAGCACTTAGTCCTAATTGACAGGAGTTTTAAGTTGCCCCCTGTGATCCAGCATCCAATATGGGCGTTGAGTCGAGATCCAGACTATTCTGCCTGGAAAGGCAGCAGGAAAAGACACGAGTGATTGCTCCCATTGGTGTGTGAGACAATGTGGACCTCCTGAGTCCTGGCTTCGGTGGGCCTTTTCCTGGCTATTGTAGCTGTTTGGGGATTGAACCAGTAGGAAGAAAATCAGCACAATCGGTGTCTCTTTCTCTTGTTCTCTCTCTTCCCTTTTTGCCCTCTCTCTCCTTCTCCCTTCCTTTCTCTCTCCCTATCTTTCTCTCTCTCTCTCACTCCCCATCTATATAAATCTGTTGTCTATCTTTAAAACAAAAAAGATAAAATAAGGGAGCATGTTGTGCTTCCCAAGACATGAGACTTACTAAGTTCTTGATCTGAAAGTAAGGCATCCTGTGATACAGGATATAAAAAATCTCCTGCTGGATCACACTGTTTCTGGGAATTGATGGGCAGAGCTATTTCCCAGAGTGGGGTTTGTTTAAAGCAATAATAAATAATATATTTTGGGTTTAATCTATGAGGATAATGTCAATTTTTCTATCAGTATTTAGTGGATCCTGATACCAAATTATTTAAACATGTTGTATTATTAAGACTTGGGCACCTGCCAAGTCAGACTAATTTTAGCTTAGTTTGAATAAATTTTACCTCATGGTTATTTAATTATGAAGGAGGTACTAAATAAATTACGAGTTCACAAACCTCGTGGTGACTTCAGGGAACTGGATGAGTTAAAACCATCTCTTTAAGAGAAATCATACCTGCTGTAGGTTTTCACTAGGCAACCCATAGCCGTGCATAGAGACCGTGTTATGTTGTGGGCGGTTGCTACCGATAAGTGCCTGGTGGTTATGATACTGTGTGGCATTATGTTATGAATGCTTGTGAACAAGCACTGTGTGAGATGGTAAGTTAAATATGCTTCATAAATAAGAATTCTGCTTTCTGGTGGCCCATAAAAATAATGGTGGCCATTTATGAGACGAGCCCCATGAGAATCAATTGTTACAGTCACTGCTATAGATGCTTGGTTCTCAGAGAGAACAACTACAAAGAGATGAACATTATTCTACTCCCTTCTTTTCGGTGTCCAAAGGAATCGAGAAAAAATTTGTCATGCTTTCTCTCATTTTGAAAGGTGCTGTGGGGAAAAACAAAAGGAAACGTGATTTCTGTTGTTTTGGAATTTCTCTCCCCAAATGGTTAAAGATTAGGAGATAAATGCACAATTTGAGCAGAAAATGAGTATACATATTCCACACCAAGAACCAATAGAGATAGTATGGAAATAGTAGCTTAGGTGCCATTTATTTTGCTATGAGTTATCTCCATGGAAACTGAAACTTCCCCCTATGCAGAGTCCTTAACAGCAGCTATCCGCTGTTGAATTAGAGTGTATGTTCATTAATCTTTTTTTATTATTTATTCATTTTTATTGGAAAGGCAGACTTACAGAGAGGAGAGACAAAGATCTTCCCATCTGCTGGCTCACCCTCCAGTGGCTAAAAACAGCTGAGCAGGTCTGAAGCCAGGAGCCAGGAACTTCTGTGTCTCCCACATGGGTGCAGGGTCCCAAGGCTTTGGGCTGTCCTTGCCAGGCCACAAGCAGGGAGCTGGATGGGAAGCGGGGCCACTGGGATTAGAACCGGTGCCAATATGGGATCCCAGCGCATGCAAGGCGAGGACTTTAACCACTACGCTCTCACGCCGGGCCCTCCCTTTGTTTTCAAATGGAATGAATTAAATTAATTTTTCAGATTTAATGGTTTGCTATCTGTACACCACATGTTTAGATTTTTCTAGGAATATCTCTGTTGTTACACTTTGGATTTGTTCTAAAACTTATACAAATAGTTATCTGTTACAGAAGATAAGAGAAATCACATGTTATTATATGGTACAACCATATAATATATTTCCTTGCACACTTTTTTAATGCAGTGATCAATACTAGGAACAGCAAGTCCTTGATCAAAGGAGAAATATGGAAGCAAAGGACAATGTATTACTCTGTGTGTGTGTGTGTGTGTGTGTGTGTGTGTGTGTGTGTGTGAGAAAGCAAGGGAGAGAAATTAAATATATTTTTTCTGAAAATTTACATAGAAATATTTATGAACTTTGGTGATAAAAAAAACTTTGGTGATAAAAACTAGCTCGTACTAGTTTTATGACATGTTAAACACAGTTTCCAAGGCAAAAAGTAAAAGAAAAATAAGCAAAAGCTTATATCTTGAATTAATACATGAAATCATGAATTAATACATGGTAGTTGAATAGATACCACAATGAAGTGTACATGCCCAGGTAAGGAATTCAAGCATTCCTGCTTTTTTTTTTTACCAAAAAAAAAAATAAATTCTGCCACATTTGTCATAATTGCAGCTTAAGGGGCAGTTGCCAGCCCCTTGAAAATAGAAAGCTAAATTCTTAACACGGGAAGGAAAAATAGAGTGATGATGTGACAGGTAGGGGAATGCCCTGGGGACCAGAGGAAGATTCATATTGCTTTTCACTAAATTTGGATAAAAGTTCAAGAGGAATCCAACTCTTTTTCTCCAAGCACACTATCGGGGATTATGAAAGACAAAGCTAAGCTATTTTGAACTCGGCAGCCTCTTTATTGTAGTTCAGATTTCGATTCAGAGAAAGACCAAACTGGTCATACACTTGTTACCATTACTCATCTATTTTGTCTTATTTCTGAATATGCAGATTCCATTGCGTGTAGCCTAATAAATTTAAAATTTCATTGTTTTCTAGATTTAATGAGAGTTTAAAAAATAAGTTGTACTTTTCAAACAACAGAAATAGAAAATATTATTGGAACAAGTAGCCTATCTTAGAGACTTACTTTTCACTGTAAGTCAGCACCTTTCTTACCTCACTTAATGATCTCTGACATAAATTCCACATTGCGTGTTCTTAGTATAGCCACACCTGTTTTATAACAAATAACATATATAAATATATATACATATATATAGCATTTGCATAGGAAAATACAGAAAATGTTTAAAAATGTTGAAACTGTGAGTTCTCATTGAACTTTTTATGATTTTTTTAGGTTAAATATTCTGAAATGGAAACTAAAACAAAATTCAACCTCATTTGAATTTTACAAAAAGTTAATTAAATTAGGACTATGATGGACTAACTCAAAACACACCCATTTTCCCATTCAAAGCAGAGTAATACAATAAAAACACAGCTTTGTGAAGGCATTGGAGAAATCTGTGAAGTGGTCCTCAACTTTGGTCTTGAGGTTGAAGATCTCTGAAAGAAAATTTCCTGGGGGGCAACCCTGAGATCTGCATGTTCTTATTCCCCGCTGGCCAGTCACTGGATTGCTAAGTAGAATGAAAAGTCAGGCCAAAAGTAAAGTCGAATTTTTCAAAATTTCCAAGGGTTGGCAAAGGAAAAAAAAAATGGAACCTTAGCCTTAAGACAAAAAAGGACCTGAAAAACAAAGATGTGATACATAGAAATCAGTTGAGCACTTTATCCTACACCTGCAGTTATTTACTGATGTTTATGTTTCTGGGCTAAACAATGCTGTGGACAAGTCCGGGAAGACCAAACCGAAGTGTACTTGTCTCGTGCTCCTACATGTCGTCAAAGTACAGTTCGAGATTTTAAAATGAGCAAGGCAGCAGTAGATTAGATATCACTCAAGCTCTGTGACTTCAGAGTGAGGAGAATGAGAATGGCACAGGGCCTTGCAAGGATGGCGGTGGTGGCTCAGTGCTGCTGAGAGCACAGTGATGGGCGCTGAAGGATCCCTGCACATCAGAGGCAACAGCCAAGCCTAGGACTGGTGAGTGAGTGTGTGTCTGCACAGAAATAAGCAAGGCAGCAGCAGGAGCCGAGGACAGAAACCATAACCCACCAGGAGCAGGAGCACAGGTGGCTATGAGAGTGGGAACATCACCCAGGACACGGTACTCTAACGAAAGCAGTAAGTATGTAACTAATGTGGCAAAGTCATGTGTTTTTTAAAAATATACTAATAACAATGAGATGATAATTAACATTTAGTCACAGAGAGGGAGTGAGAATAATGGGCGAGCCAGGAGCCCTCACCATGAAATGACTGTTCTGGCAGTGTATCCTAACTTTAGGCAAAACGTTTAAGAAGGAATACACAGATTTTTAAATGAGCTGGAATATATGAAGCTGCTGGAGTGCTTGATGGGAGACCAATCATGTAAGAAAAACCTCTTCATTTTTTTTTTAAATGCTCCTTTTAATAGTGACATTAGGAACATTTATTAAATAAGCACCTTTAAGAAAAACTGTCTATTTAGATACTGGACAGAAAGTGCAGTTCCAGTGTTGGCAGTTGTTGCTGGTTCTGGAGGCCAATGTGGAAATGTGCTCCATGGATTGGTATGCTACCATTTGTAATGATGGCTTGGCACGTTGATCCATGTGCCTACAGGGAAAATACCTTCAGCATTTGATACCGTCCCTCCTTAGGACTTTCGCGATAAGATTCCACTAAACAATTTTCAATTATGCAAACAAATTTCTTAAAAAGCAAAAATTACATCAAAAACATCTGTAGAGTTCTTCATTAGCAAGAAAAAAGCCAGTCTGGCTTAGTGTTTAGGAATGGGTCAAAATTTCCCATGGCTCAATTTGTAATACCAATTGTAATTTTTAAACTTTATGATGATATGTCAACAGTATACATACAGTGATAATCTTATCTGCCATACTTGAAATTTGCAGTGTGGCTTTTTGTCCCCTCAGCTAGTGATACGGTTGTTTCTTTCAGTGAACTATGTCTGCATAAAACATGAATCATAAAGAGAGAACAATTTATGTATTACAGGGCATTGGGCTATTTAGGCATGAAATTTCATACTTTAGATCAATGCAATGTATTTTTTACTTAAAATGTTTACAAATTTACAATATGTTTATTAGGGCATAATCTTTATCATATATGGAGGAACATCTATATTTATTGATACTAGAGGTTATAATAAAAATTGACAGTGCAGTATCTATTTCAATAGCTTATTTTGATTGTGTTGATTCATGATAGACTTGACATGCATGTATACATGATGCCTTGTGCTTTAAGTGGTGAGTAAGAAAATATCCAGCTAAAAGAGGTTATGAACACCAAGACAAACTGCTGATAGACATCAATAGCCTGGTTAATTTAAACAGAGTCTTGATCATAACAAATTTCTAATAACATGCACACACATCTCTTTATCTAATGTACCAAGGTCTCAGGGAACAGCAGTCAATGGTTTAGATGGTCTTTCTGCTTGTAGCATGAAGTGACCTATACAGGATTTACTCAGACGGAAAACATTAGAAAAATTTTAAATATGAAAATTCCTGATAAAGGAAGCAAACATTGACTGTCTTTTTGATCAGCACCTGGTAGGTCTATTATTTTAAAAAGCTTAGTTTTAAATTTAGAAGTGACTTGTATTGGATAAATAACACTTGATGCTTGGCACGGAAAACATTGCATTTCCGTTGTAAATGAGCATGCCATTCTTTCTCATACTCATTTCTATCGCGTTCCTACTGTCATACTCAGTGATCTTCGGCTAATGCTGGTTACATTAAGTTTTGGAATGTAGGTTTGCTGAAAATCAGACTTTGTCGAGAGTTGTATTGTGAGGTTCTCTCTGCAAAGCAGCACTACCCTTCTCTCCATGTACCTACATTCTTGTTCAACCTTTCTCATTGACCTTGTTAGTGTAAAAGGAGAAGGCCATAAACCCTGTATAAGGAGACATAGATTTTAATCTGGTCATGGCCACCAATTAACTTAATGACAATGGCTAACTTTTATAACCCATTGAGGTTCCATCTTGTAATATGTAACAGATTTACTCAATCGTCTTTAATATTTCCATGTTAAACTTTTACACGGATATGTTGTGCTGGGTTAGAAGAATCCTCAAGAGTAACACAAAATATACTCTCTGTACTTGGGATAATACTTTATCATGCTCATTATTTAAACACACTCACTTTGTTCTTTTTTTTTTTCAGTGATCACTTGAAATGATGTGCCAGTTTATTTTCAGATTTATTGACAGCAATTTTTGTTTTCTTGCATTGATTGTATATTAAAACCAATGATTCATGCAAGAGGCATTCCACATACTGATTTTGTTGTTTGGGTATTAAAAGCAAGTTATTATCTACAACAGGGGGCTGTTGAAAATAGAGTGCTGGAAACAAAAGTTGGCCTTCAATGTGAACATGGAGGAGCAAGCAGAAATGCAATATGTAATTTTCCAAACACATAGGAATTTTCCAATGCATCAAAAGATTATAATAAAATTAAGCAACATTTCCAATTGAGGAGACTCTAGGAAAGGCAACATGGAGCAGGCAACAATTACTTGTTTAATCTCTCAGAGATTTTATTTCTCACATTCAGATCATATACTTATGTTGAGTCAGTTTTTGTACAGTGAGATGATTTAAGTTTAAATCTCTTGTATACAAATTTTCTTGGTTCTTGCACTGGAGGACAAGTGGGATGGATAACTTCGGATCATGCATACTGCGATGCTAGATCATAAGCATCAGGTCCCCAGCCCCCAAAGACCAACACAGCACTAAGAACAGACCCACCTGTATCTTTTGCCATGGGGTGACCTCCCTAGTGGCTGGGGTCTTGCTCTTTGCTGACTGACAGAAGCTGGGAGAAGAGAGGTGAAGGCAGTCTACAATTCCCAGACTGATACCAAGCTGAGTTGCACCTGGGTGTCACAGTTGCAGTCACTGTCATGCCCGGGAATGCACACCAAGCCTGTCTGACTGAGGCATAGTCTCCCTGCAGATCAAAAGGTTGTGTCTGTGTGAGCAGACAAAGCTATTGGGCGTTATCTGGTTTCACTGTGGCAGGTGTAGCTCTGTTACAATGTGAAGCTGGGTGTTGTGATTTCTCATTTTGTTTCTATGGCTCTTTATAAAGGTGACTCAATACACGAATAGCTTATCAGGTTGGTTTCTCTGTAAGGACATCGCTGGTGCATCCAAATCATCGCAATGTACCCATTTGACTCGAATTTCTAGCTGTTGGGTTTTGCAGTGAGTCAGTTGGTGAGAGGGACTAAGGTGGCTTTTGAAGTAGACCAATAAATATTAACATGTATACTCTGGTGACAAATTATTTTCTTTTTATGATTCCAATACTATTACATAGTGATAAAAAATTATTGCTAAATTCCTCAAAAGGCGTTGCTAGGATTATAGCTTATGCTCGTATATTTAAAAATAATTGTAACATTTTAGATTTTGAATCTCTTTGGGTTATAAATGTGTAACAGTTATGGTATACTTCAATAATTATTTAAGTTTTAATCAGGCTGGTGATGAATAAAGAATGGTGGTGAAATGTTTCTATCTACAGATTAAAATCAAACTATTAAGCTATTAGTGGAATGACTTAAAATGGTTTGATTTTTCCCAATAGAGAAATCATTGTCATTCAAATTGATCTCTTACAAGTGTGTGTAGTTGAGCTTCTTCTATGAAAAACTAGCGCTTAGCTCCTTATACACGGAGAATGGAAGAAATGTATTATAATTATTTTTTATAGACACAGTTTGCTTTGATGTACAAGGGGGTAAGTTCTCACTTTGGATATGTCATTCCCGGATAAAGATTTAAAAGGATCATCCATCAATAAAGGTTAAACGTAAAGTCAAGACAAAAAGAACTTAGCACCAGGATTTTATGGTGCTATCCCTACTCTGATTGGTTTCCTTACTCAGCCCATGATTGGTAAGCCTCCCTAGACTTACCTGGTTATATTTAACTGATTCATGTTGTCATTCCTGTGTCCATAACCATATCTTCTAATATTTTATTCAGAATATGCATTTCATTTTTATGCCAAACATGAAGATGCACTCTAATTCCAATATAAATACAGCTTTTTTCCTGTTCCCCATTAAAAGCAGCAGATACTTAGACTCTTTAAAATCGTCCCATTGGTTTTCATTAACTCTAGAAGATACATTCATCAGATGCTGGCTAATCCTAAGAATAAAGAATCCTCAGCTCCCTGAATTGCTTGGGCCCCTGGCAGGGTCTCCTTTCCTGTTCTAAGTAAATATGACATTGTTTTTATTTGTTGACTGATGTTTCTTATCCTTTTCTTAAACAGAAGCACACAGATCTTGTAAGTGAAAGACTTCATACACACCAAATCCATGTGGAGGCAATTGACACAGTGGTTAGTACGTTATCTGCTTGAGACATCCACAATGCTTATCTGCGTGCCTGTGTTCAAGCACCAGCTTCACTTTGTTTAACAGACGGTGAGAGGCAGTAAATAATGCCTCAGTTGGTTCGGTGTGCCAGCCATATGGCAGAGCCCTAATGAGTTATCCAGCCCTGGCTTTTACTAATCCCAAACCCTGCAGGTGCCAGTGGGATGTGAGTAAACCATTGGGTGGCAGATATCTCTATTTCTCTCTTACTTTCTCCTGTCAAATATAAAAATTAAATAACCTGGATTCACTCATGAATTCTTTGCTGTTGTATCTGAAATTTTGGTTATTGCCTTGTCTTTTTTCTTGCCAAGTTTCTATGCTCAATTCTTTGATTTATCTTAGTAAAATTTTTTTTATGGAGCTTAGTGCATTACAAATGTATCCCATATTGCAGTACCTGGGCTTGATTCTTAGCTGCTGCTTTGTTATAACACAGATCCCAGAAGCAGCAGTCACTCACCACCCAGCTTTTGGTTTTTGCTCCTGCCCAACTCCAGATGTTTCAAGCATTTGAATAGTGAGCCAGTAGATGGTTGCTCTCTGTCTCTGTCTCTGTCTCTGTCTCTCTCTCTCTTTCAAATGAATAAGTATGTTTTTGAAAACTAGGCTGCCCCATGGTCTGTGGACATGTCCCTCTTTGCTTTTATTTCATAATATACTACTAAAAAGCAAGATTCTTGGTAGGACTTGACCACAAAGAATGTCACTGATAACTGACATAAGCTATTGAATTATGAAACAGCAGCTACATTTTTTTTTAGATTGTCTTAGATTACCATTGCCTATTATGCAACATCTGTTATCAGCACAGGTTCAGATCAGGTCTCCTAAAGCATAAGAGACTGGATGTCATCTCACTGATAATGTTAACGGGAAAGCAGCTGCCCATGTCCTCAGCGTTTGGGCTCATTGGAGTCCTGGATGGGGTTCCCAGCTTCAAGCTTCACACTGGGTTCCTTTGTCGCTGTGCCTATGAGGGAGGAAAGTAACAAATGGAATATCTTTTTCTCTCTCTCACCTCCAAATCTGCCCTTCAAATAAAGCATTTTTTTTAAATGAAGAAAATACAGTGCAGTCTACAAAGACAAGATGTCAGTCTCACAGGATTGTTTTGTATTCTTAGAGTTTCATAGAGTGATTCCACATAGTATGTATTCACAACTATTGAGGGTCAGCATATGGATGTCAAACACGTTTCTCTCTGGGATAGTCCAAACTGCTTGTTGTTGTTGTCAGTAGTGGTGGTGATTTTGTTTTTGTTTTTTTGTTGTTGTTTTTTGTTTTGTTTTTTTAAAGACTCTAGTAGAAGTCATCTTGGTAGTGTTGTGCATACCTGTAAGAGTGAAGTTGTAAGTTTTCTGTGCACTGTGTCTCTTACTTAGCCTTTTTCTCCTCCTCCTCCTCCTCCTTCTTCTTTTTCTTTTTGGGGGATGCCATTTTAGCAGAGATATTGTTAAGGCATGATGCACAACAAAATGTAAAGCAATGGGCTCTTTGTCATTTCTGCACCTGTTCCGTGGAGTTGAGCAGTGCCCATGATCTGAGGATATCATTAATTCATAAAAGAAAAAGATATTGTTTCCGACCTGGTTTGCAATTTCCAACTCCACAAGCAAGCTGTAATCCAACTGTAAGATTCTGCTGGGCTGACAGTGTCATGCCTGCTTTAGCAGTAGACAGATAAATGTGCTTTAATCGTGGTTTACATATAATTGCACTGTGTGGAGAAGTGTGCTGGTAAAGCCGATTACCGTAATTACATAATGTGCTGGCTGCGTTTATATACATTGTTTCTGTTTATGCAACTACCATTCTTTTGCAGTTTTGCATATTTAGTATCTGTTGCGACTTTTGTTTCATTGGGTTTCTGTAGCTATTTTTTTTTTTTCAACATAGACAAAAGACACAAGAAAGATGTGCTACTTAAGCTTAGCAACAGGAATCAACAAAGTCTTTCGCCTAATTAACTTTATTGGTAAATTTACTATTGGTTTAGAATAGCAATGAATTGCACCTAATTGGTTTTAGATTCGGTGTTGTGCCTTAGAAAGAACGTTCTTCTCTCACCGAAGACAGTTTAAAAAGCATGTGATTTCTGATTCATTTTCAATTGTCTCTTTTTGACAGTGTAAGGCTTTAAAGGGAGACTGTTACTGATTTCCCATTAATAGTCAATGTACTTTAAAATGTTCAAAATAATTTTCATGGCATTTGGAAAACAGTAGTAAATTCTTGGGTTGTGTAAAAAATTAAGATACTTGGTTCAAAATCCAGTTAAATTCTTATTTCCCCATGAATAAGAAGGGATCCATGTGTATTGCTTCATGAGGAAATAAGTGAATATCTTTGTATCATGATCGTTTTAATCATCTGTGTTTATCATCTCTCTCAGTTGCATATCCTTACAATTTTAGTATTCAGTTGTTCTGAAAAAGTTTTAGTTCTACCAGTGACCCCTGCTTCCTTTCTAAAAACTAACTTGATTCAAACATATATAAATTTCTACAAACCCCAATACCACCTTGAATTTCTTTTTTATTATTGTTAATTACATTGCATTATGTGACACAGTTTTATAGGTACTGGGATTCCCCCCACCCCTCCCCAAACCCTTTCCCCATGGCGGATTCCTCCACCTTGTTGCATAACCACAGTTCAAGTTCAGTTGAGTTTCTTTCATTGCAAGCACATACCAAGTATAGAGTCCAGCATCTTATTGTCCAGATAAGTTCAACAACTTGTGGGGGAGACCTTCTCTGGTCTGAAGGTAGATCCAGCAGAGTATCATCCCGATCAATTAAAAGTCCCAACATAACATCAGCAACAATTTATAACATTATGGAATTAAATGACATAGCATTGAGTAACCAGTATGTTAAAAAAAATGCAAGTTCTTAACTACATCCTGTGACTTCTTCATTGACATTTCAATTTTATTTTATATAACCGGGTTTTATACACCTTAAAATGGTTATGGACTACTATTCAGCTGTCTCGTGTTTATTTTCATTATAGTATTTAGCGTTTTATAGTGTTGAAGCATAATTTTGTTGAACCTGGCTTTTTTTCGGGTAGTCTAGACTGGCTTATAACTCTAACAAGACATTTGTCAACAGTTTAGGTGCAAAACAGTTTTAGGAGGGGTGTGCAGAGAAATCTTCAATACCCTAGTGAGGAGTAACTAATCTTTGTGTCCCACCTAGTAAGGTATAAGTGAATCCATGCTGATCGTTTCCTGTCTGATTCTAAGCCTTCCTTGTTGTTCTCTGTCTATTCTAGATGTTTTGTTTGTTTGTTTGTTTGTTTTGAGGGGTTTCTGGAGCGATCCCAATGGTCATTGCCAGAGAGGGTGGCGACCCAAAGTTAGAATCAAGGGAGGACCAGAGAAAACTCCCCTCCCTAGTCCCGAAGGAAGTTTACTGTTCTGTTTCTGCAGACCGATCAGGGCTCTTGGTTGTTGTTCTGATGACGCTGGTTTCTGCAGAGTTTGGACTTCTTCCATCCCTTGTAGAAGCTCCAGATGGGGGTGGGTCTCTTAAACCATTGCATAGAAACACTTTTGTCTGTTATAGGGCCAACAAATTTATTGCCTCTTATTACATAATATCAGTGCTTCTAGATGTTCTTTTCCTCGAGGTTTTTTTTGTGTGTGTGCATTACTATGAATTCTTCTTATAAATACGCTGTAAAATATTAATAAAGTTAACACACATGTTGCTTATTGTCTCATAATAATAACCTTATAGAAATAAATGTATTACATATTAGTTCATAAGATAATCTTGGGATGTCAACATAAACAGTCTTATGGTGTGCTTAAAAATGATAATCTACGCATAAACCAATTCATGAAAAAGAAAACAAATGAGGAGCAGTATATATGTGATGTCTTTATTTCAATGAAATTTTTTTTTTTTATCAATACAGCAGCAAGCTAGGTCTGCACCATGTGCTATAATGTGCAGACTCCTGATGTAATCTAACAGCTGCTTTATGCAGTTTCCATTGTCCATTGTTGATGTGACACTTCCCGTCTGCTCACAGGTGATTTTGCTTTACCAAGTATTCCACAATTCCTAACATTCCCGTGTCAGCTCTGCAGTCACACTGAAGCTCAGGAGTCATCACAGCCAGTGGGCTTGAGTAGAAGTGAAACGTGAATTTTTTTGACTCCACAGTGAAGTCAGAGTATGAAGAATTCCACAGAGCCAGAATTGTCAGATGAATTTAATTGACTATTTGGGTTTTACCATGGTTAACTGCTAATGAGAATACTCCTAACAGACTATTATGTAAAGGAAAGCAAGAGATTGAGATAGCAGAGTTTTCAATTTACCATCCAGGCAAACAAGCCTGGTCTGTTAACATGTTAGCAAGGTTTTACCTACAAATGTCTATATTTGACTTTATTGTTTTTGAAATTTTGTGACTTATTTGACTTCTAAATTTACATTCTTCATTCACTTCAGTTCACGGTGTTAAGAGTTTTAGGGAAGCTCTGTTTGCTTCTTTATTTCTTCCTATAACTAAGGGTACAAGTTGCTTTTTTGACGTTAATTTATAATTCTCTAAATTATATTAATTGGTTCCCAAGTATTTCCAACTTTGTTATTTAAAATGCATAATTCTTTTGGTGGGCCTTTAATTGACCAGTTTTGTGCCTCTTACCTCATGTTTGTGGATTATCTTATGTATTTTATTTTAATATACATGATTTATAAATTTTTATTTGTGTATTTGAAGGAGTGATAGCAATAGAAAAAGCAGGAGGAAGGCATCTTCATCCACTGGTTCATTCCCCAGATGCTTGTCCAGATGATTCCCAGGGCTTGGCCAGGTCAATGCCAAGGGGCAACAACAAGTCTTGTGAATGGATAACGATTAAAACATGAAGTTGGGCAAAACATCTTTTGTCCTCATGGGAGGATGAGCAAGAATCTATATCAAAAGTGCGGTAGCCGGGACTGAAATCACAGTTTGCTATAGCATCTGAGATCCCAAAGGAACAACACTACACCCATATCTGTACTTTTATTTTTCTTATTACATAAAAAATTTATTTTTTTATTATTTCTGTTTCTCTATTGGGATTTTCCTATATATTTGTTCATCATTAGCATATTTTCAGCAGAAAAGATGTAATGTTTATTCTCCCATCTAAGTCATAAGGAATGCATCTACAAACTCAGTATTTTGAAAATAAGTCATGTTTTTTTGATATTTTGTATGTTGGAAATTTGGGATTGGATTCATAACATTCTGATAACTATATTTTCCATTATGCATATCTCTACACACAAATTTCTGTTAGTTTTACTTTCCAGTAATTAAATTTGTCTGAACATGAATGATAAAACTATATCTTTTGGGTAGCAGCTGAAAACTTAGTCCAGTTTTTAATGTGTATGGTAAATTTTATCCCATCCAAGTGCGGTTCAGGGGTTAGCCAAACTGTGAGCAGAGTTTATCCATAAAATATGAGCCTCATTCTCGGATTCTGCTTTCTTGCACTCTGCCCTTCTTCTGCTAAGAAACTGTCTCATTACCAGAAAGACTGTGGTTTTCAATCAATCAATTCATAGACAGATGCTTCTGTCCAAACAAAGCATTTTGATAAGTTTAAGTCATTTAATACATCTTCCTTGCTAAACATCATCTCCACACCTAGCACTCACATGAGTTACAATGGAGCACTGGGAGTGATTACTGAGAGAGTATTTCACTGTTCATCAGAAGTCTGAGATATGGCCAAAACCTAAAATCTGCATTACGATCCACTGAGTGTACACTACGTCTGTATCATTGTGAAAGGACTATTGCTCAAACCATCACTGGTCAGGAACAACCTGTATTCATTTATCATCTCCACTTGCAATATTTTCTCAGTCTAAAAAAGCAAAGCATTGCTAATTTATGTTGGTAAAAACTTGATAAAGCTTCATCTTACTGATTTTCTTGGTTCCTCTCTAAGTAGGAAAGTACATTTGTGAGCAGGTTGAATTCATGGCAGGGGATGCATATACCGTAGGTTCCAGATTCAACATGTTAATTTTCTTTGTGTTGTGTTACTTCACTGAATCCAAGTCTCAATCTTAGGCCAGGTTAAATGAGCTTTAGAAATTTCTTGGCAAAACAAAGTGGAAGAAATAGGTAGTAGCTATATTCTAATATATTGTACTTTCCTTGAAGGCCTTAGTTATTACAGTTTTCTGTTGGCTGGCATACTACTAGAAATTTTAACAAACTCTTAGGAACGTTTCCATCTGCTAGAAAAAGTTCGAAATCTAGTGAATGAACTTATTCTACATTTGCAAAGAATATAAAACTTGCATGCAGTGTATTAAACCAGCAGAAATAGGGCCAACATTTGTGAGATCTTTCTGGATGTCTTTCTTCATACCTTAACAAATGGCTGTCCTAGTTTACTTTCACATCTACTTCCAAGGCAGAATTAAAGGGGATTGGTATAAGATAATCATTTTAGCCTCTCTGAGCAGGAAACACAACCCCAGAAATACTTCTAAAAGACCTCACTCTAATATCTGATTTGCTAGACCAAAGTGGCAGTGGAACAACTTCTGCCAGCAGAGACATTCAGAGAGAGAGAGTAAATAAGATTTTCTTGATTAGTTTAAACTAGAAAAATCTCTTTGCGTTGACAATACTGCCACTGAAAACAAGTTTCCAACCCACATTTTAGTGACAAATTAATGTTGAGAAAACATGTGGCAATATTTCAGGGATGCAAAGCTTCCACAGTACCAGAGACTGAATAAAGTTATACAAGGCTGCCCCTCTGGGACCTGTGTAGTTGCCACAGCGGTCTGCCTCACAGTGACTTTCTGTGAATGTGAAGGTAGAACAGTATCCTCAGGCATGGACTCAATTGGCAATGTACTAGTCCTACAATTCAAACTTTGGATGTACTTTGTAAAGACAGCCAAGAGTCAAAAAAAATAGAATATAAGTAACCTTCTTTATCCTAGGGTCTAAGTCCGATTGTGAGTTCTTCAAGGGAAAAAAAAAAAAAAACACCCAGGTCTTCTGCAGGATTTCAACAATAACTTGAATCTAATAAGGAGTCTCCTAAAAGTTGTTAGAAAATTTTTTCTCAGAAAAAAAAAAGTGTTGGATTATTTAAACTATTTTTTTCACTACAAAATGATTTTTTTCATGAACTTCTTAAAGTACATGGCTACATATACTATGAATTAACCTTCATTTTAGAAAAGATTTATTATTTGTGTTAAAAAGAGAATCACAAACAGAAGGAGAGAAAGAAAGTTCTGTCTGCTGATTCACTCCCCAAGTGGTTGCAATAGCCACAGATGAACTGATTCAAAGCCAGGAGTCAGGAGCTTCTTCTGGGTCTCCCATGAAGGAGTAGGGTATCAAGGCTTTGCGCTGTCCACTAAAACTTTCCCAGACCACAAGCAGGGAGCTGGATGCAAAGTAGAGCAGCTGGAACATAAACTGGTACCAATATGGAATCCCGGAGGATGCAAGGCAAGTATTTATCCACTAGGCTATCATACCAGGCCCTATTAATTTTTCCAAAGGAATTTGCAAACAAGTAAACCTGGTAATTATGCCTGCAGTGGGGATCCAGTATTGGAGAACACAGTACTCCTTGATGAGTACATGTTATTGGGATACTGGAACATATACATCTAGCATTAATATCAAAGGGTAAATGATAAAAGGATGCATGGCTTAATCTTCCTGATGATAGGACAGATAAAACAAACTCTGCCATTGGCACAGGCATCCTTAAGACATGGCAGGATGATCAGAGCTGCTTTCTAGCAAACCACATAAAAAGTACCATGGGTGAAAAGAACAATTAAGATCAAAAACAAAAATCATATCCCGTGGTGATGACAGATATTCCAGTCAACATGAAAGCTTGAAGACTCAAGAATGATGGGTCCTGTCATATTGCCATTTGAGATTCCATCTAGACTGGCATAACAGCACATATGTCTAGGAGAAACACACTGGAGTCTCTTACATTAAATCATATCATCATTCCAATGAAGCTGCTCTCCCACATACAATCTTATTAGAGGAACAAATCAGTTTACTTAGGAAACAGCTATTGACCTAGGAGATATTTTTTCTCTCTTTCAATAAAATCCAATAAGATTAAACAGCCTGAAACGATTGCTTTTTCCTTCTAATCCCAAAAATAAAAGCACCATCTCTTGCTGCAGGGTTACTCACCTTCTATCCAAAGTTACTGTTAGAATTTTAGGGCACCTTTGCTTTTTATTAGAAAAAAAGGAACTAAAGATTTCCCGCTCTATGGCCAATTAGAAAAATCTGGCCAAGGGCCAGGAACACACTTGATCAAATGCATACTTTGGTGTGTCTTGTTGCAGTCCAATGCAGCTCATTTCTGGGACACAGAGTAGGATGAGCTGTGCATCGTCTGAATTTCACGTTCGCTTGCTCCTTCAGGTCAGTGTCTGTGCAGTGCAGAAAATGTAAAGCCACATAGGACAAGCCACTGAATGCTTGTATTCACGACTCATTGTTCAATATTTTAAGTACTCCGGTCATTAGCTTTCTAAGTAACTATCCCGGTGCTCTACAATGTTTAGAATAAGTTAATAACAAAATCGAATTAAAGAGAAAGATAAATTTATCTAAAATCCTGAACCTCAATGGCATGCAGTAAACTGCGAAGATTTTGTTCATTCACTTGGGAAAAGTGTGGGTACCTCTTTAGTTGTTACATTGTATAAGTGGGAACATTTGTGTGTTTCTTCTGCAGGCAAGACACCCAATGCTTAAAAAAAATGCAGATAAGACAACTAATGGTATGCTAAACAGGACACCCAAAGTATAAAAAAATGCAGATGAGGCAACCAATGGAATGCTAGTTCATCATCAGGCCACTAGCTACACCTTTTAAATGATGTGGCAACCCAAGCAGGTGAAAGGTAAAGCTCACTCTCCCTCATTTATTTTCTATGATATTCTCTAAACAATTCTGTGTTTGATAAAGTCAATAGGAAATTCAATAATCGCAATGTAACCAATTGAAGACCCCCTTGACACAACAGCATGAGTCCAGGGATGGAGTCCAGCAATTCAATCGAGCATGTGGTGACAGAAGTCCAGATGTCAGTGTCCCTGGTAGATAACCACTGCTGTGTTCTCTAGGCTCTGGCTCCAGGGTTTCTAGATAATATGGCTCCCTGCTGCACTGGCTTTGAATTTCTCTTATTCTAAGGTCCACGAGTGTATTTTCACTGGTTTTAAAAAGAAAATCTTGACTGGAAGAGAAGCTGGTAGTTACAGAACCTGGAGAGCTTAGGTCTGGCCGTGCTCTTGCTCTGAGTGACCCCTCCTTTCTGCTTGAGTTCCAACACCATTGAGCCAGTCTAGTGGCATGTTACACAGACTCCTTCCGACTCATATTGCCAGCTAGCATTGCCAGCCATAACATGTTTTTTTTTCCCTTTTCTCTCTTGTCCAAATGCTTTCATAAATGGAACCAAATTACCATGTGCTATGATTTTCTGCTATCTTCTTCATAATGTATTTTAGCTACACTTACTTGTCATGCTCTGACTTCTACATGTCAGTGTTGCCCTGTGGTTTAACCCGTAGTACTTTCCTCACTCTGTCTAGAGTCTGAACAGGTTGCACAGTGCAGATTGCTGAGCTCTCAAGACATGTGCAGTTTGGAATTGGTGCTTCTTGGTAGCAGGGATTTTGATGATTCTATTTAGATGATGAAAATATTATTTCTCAACAATTTCCTTATCTAGTATGACAGCTTTAATATCATAGGAGCTCTATTAAAGCTTTCACAATTATTTATGTATAGATAAATATGGCTGTGCTAAATGAAAATTATCACTCCTCATTTTAACTAAATTGCCATGGTAACTATATAAAAGTTGAACGTTTATATTTCTTGAAATGATCTTTGAAATTTAATTATTTTGTTAATTGACAATAATGACACATAATTACCAGATACTATGTAACATTTGATTACATGTATACTTTCTGAAATGATCAAATTAGGATCATTAATACCACACATCAAATATTTATCATTTCTTTGTGATGAAAAAATTAAGACACCTCTCTTCATAATTCAAGAGCTTTGGTTGGAATACAGCATAACTATTCAAATGTACACATCAAAATGATACAGCCCCATTGATTTTTTCCTGAGGCAACAGATTCATATTGCTCCAGCTTGTCAAGAAATAGAATATTACTAGTAACCCAACATAGGTCTATTGCATCACTGCCCATTGCATGTCCTTCTTTCCTCCCCAAAGTTAATTACTACGTTAACTAGGAAGAAGTAACTTTTGGTTTAATTATGATATCTATGCCCTCTGTTTTATATTTTGTGTGTTTCTTTTCAAGGGCATATTATTACCTGAGATTTCTTTTCTTCCCTTTGTTAGAATGTTGAGATGCATATCTCGGTACATTTTCTATGTATTTTCTTTCATTATGATACAGTTCCATAGACTGGGATTTCCCCCTTTCTCCTCTGCAAGTTCCATCCCCACTGCTGGTTTCCTCTATATTATTACAATGGTATAATCCTTTGTAAATAGTCATTAGTCCATCATTCTGCTATGTAATTGTATCCTGATACTGTAGCATGGACAATGGCAAGAGTCCAGCATCCTATTGTCAGGATGGGAGTCTATCTTTGGTCTGGAGGTAAAGATGTATTGTATCTTCACATCTGGATATGATAGTTTCATTACACAGTCACTACATACCCCCTTAAATGAAAAGCCACAAAGCAAAATCAACAACAAGAAGAAAAATAGAAATTTACAATACTATGAAGTTAAATAGCATGCTACTGAATAACTCATGAGTCACTGAAGAAATGAAAAATAAAATCAAGAGCTTAAAGAAATAAAAATTAAAATATTAAATTACATTGAAAAATAAATACCAAAAATAAAATTATATTGGAATTTTATATCATGAAATTATACTGAAAATTATATTTATATATTCCATATATAACATATATAATATAAAATTATATTGAAAATAAAATTATATTAAAAAATAATAAAATCCTAAAGAAAATCATGCTGTTATATGAACTATGTGTCACTGAAGAAATTAATGAAAAAAAAACTTTCTGGAAGAAAGTAGAATAAAAACAAATATATTGAAAATATATTGAAACCCTTGAGATGTAGCAAAAGCAGTATTGACAGGGACATTTATAATATCAGATGCTTACAAAAAAATGAAATAGCTCAAATCAATTATCTAATAATGTGTCTCAAGGACTTACTATAAAAATGAACAAGAAGCAAGAAATGATTAAAAAAAACTGCAAAAATAAATGGAATTGAAACTAAATGGAATTACTCTAAAGACTGTAAGAGTCATCACCCAAATAATAATCCTTTTTAGAGGAAAAAGTGACATAAGAGCTATATGGTGTTTATAAGAGCATATCTATGGAATAATTGTTGATATTTATAAGCTGGGTTCTCCATTTGGGTTATAATGTCTTTTCTGCCTTATTTTTTTACTTGCTTTGCTTGTTATTGCTATTGTTCTAGAGTTTGTTTATCCATTACATTGTCTCAAATCCCATACTGAGATCAAATATAAGCCACATAGATAAGGGAGTGCTAACAACCTACTAGATAGTCATTTGTTTTAATGTTTCCAATTAGGAAAAAAAAAAAGCTACATCATATGGTGGAACCATTTTTCATTCCATGATGACTTTCAAGTTGAATACATTTATGAGTTTTCTAGCTATTCCTTCATGATTCATTTTTCCATTGTTGCTCCTTCCATTGGTAGCAACTTTTCTGTCATTCATCCTGTTCCACTATATGGTTTCCTAACAAAAATACATGTTTGCTAATTCAGTAATTAAAAAAAAAAAAGGACAATGTGATACATTTTAAAGAAATATTTCTGGAAAAATATATGCAGCACATATAGCAAAACACTTATCTCTGAGCTGATTTTTAAAAAAGATATATTTGTTTGAAAGTCAGAGTTTCAGAGAGGGAGCAATATCGGCATCGGGAGATCTTCCATGAACTTATTCACTGCTCAGATGGCCTTCCTTGCGAGGCTGGGCCGAGCCAAAGATGAGATATTCACCCACAACTCCCATGTGGGTGGCAAGGGCCCAAACACTTGGGCCATTTTACATTTCTTTTCCTGGATCAGTGCTGAGCCAGCTCAGGAATGGAGTAGTTGAGACATGAACTGGCACACGCATGTCATGCCAATATCCCACTATCTACAACTCCGATGGTTTACTCAGAATTTCCTTTTTCTAATAGAAAGTGAAGCGAACAACCGTAATTTGACTTACCCAACCATCACCCTTAATGTTCACACATTCTGAGATGCTGGTATCATACTTTACTACTGATTTTTATTCTTAAGTGTTGATGAACTCATTCTAGACTTCATATTGATAAGTCTTAAATTGATGAAAGTTATAGAGATGAAATTTTAAAGAAAGCATTTTTTTGTCCCTCTTGGCTGAGATTTATCTGTTGTTCACCCTAATGACTTGCTCATTCCCACAAATAATGACCCAATTTTCTGACAGAAATCCCTTAGAGTGCTTCTGCTATCACATGAATAAATAGCACTCATTCTTCACGTAGCATACAATTATAGTGGGGTGTAACTGAACTTATTGTGGATCATTTATAACTTCTGCAAGTTCCTCTCAGAACACTGTCAAGATGCATTTGGCAAATTTTCCCGGATAATTGGTAAACAGAAAAGGCTAATTACATTTGGGATAACCACAATGTGAGTACATGCATATTTGATCAGAGGGCACAGTGTGTTAAAATACTTTGTAAGCCTTACGCAATACCTCCTGGTGTCCATGTTACACATGACAAGAATGGATATGATGGGCTTTTACAATACAGCATACAACTTGAAATTAAAAAAAACTGACTGATGAATTAAGGGGGCAGCTGTTAAAGTTAGCTCTCTGGAGCTCAATGCAGTAGCCTAGCGACTAAAGTCCTTGCCTTACACATGCGCCTTATGGGCGCTGGCTCTAATCCCGGCTGCCCCACTTCCCATCCAGCTCCTTGCTTGTGGCCTGGGAAAGCAGTCAAGGACAACCCAAAGCCTTGGGACCCTGCACCTGTGTAGGAGACCTAGAAGAGGCTCCTGGCTCCTGGCTTTGGAGAGGCATAGCTCTGGCTGTTGCAGCCAGTTGAGGAGTGAATCAGCGGCCAGAAGATCTTCTCTGCATATCTGACTTTCCAGTAAAAAAATTAAATAATTCTTTTTAAAAAGTTAGCTGTCTTAAAATTTATTCTCAAAAATGCAGCTTGTGACAAACCTGCTGATTGAGATTCCCAAGATCATTAAACCCACTTCTGTGTGTGGTTATCGTCATTATCTGGGAAATGTTTACAATCGAGAGCAGAATATTTTAGAGAAGTATTACTGTTCAGATTTCACCATCCTTTCAAACCTCATTTCCTCCCATGCTGTTACGATAGGATAGCCCTTCAGCAGCAGTCACAAGCCCAGCATTCTGCTATTTAATTTATCATGGCATTGTAAGTACTGGCAATGGTGGAAACTCAAGCATCATACTGTCAAGCTATATTTAATAGCTTCATTGGGAGTTCTATCATTTTGAAGTAGAATTGCATACTGCAACACATCTTCACTTCCCAATATGCTAGTTTTGAATATGCAGTTCCTCTATGAGAATAAATGTATATACATGTTTACTTATATATTTATCGATCTTTATTTTGCATGAACGTTGCCTTGTATTGAAGAGAACATATGATATTTGTCCTTTGGGGATTGGCCTATTTCACTGAAGATATTCATCTGGAATTCCAACCATTTGGTTGTAAATGGGAGACTCTCATTCTGTTTAATGACTGAGTAGTATTCCACAGAGTAGATGTGCCACAGTTTCTTTATCCATTACTCTTTTAATGTGCATATCGTTTGTTTCTCTGTCTTCACTATTTTAGATTGTGCTGCTATAAATTAAGGTGTTTGAGTCACTTTCTCACATGCAGATTTCATTTCCTTTGGATACACTACCAGCCATGAGATAGCTGGGTCATATTGTAGATACGTTTTCAGTTGTCCTGACACTCTCCACTGACATCCATAGTGGTTGTACTAGCCTACACTCCCACCAACAGTGAAGCAGAGTACCTTTATCTATACATCAGTGCCAGCGATGCTAGTAGGAAAATTTTGAATGCAGGCCAATCTCAGTGGAGTGAGGTAGAATCTCAAGGTGGTTTTTGTTTGCATTTTTCTGATAGTTAGGGAGCCTGAGCATCTTTTCTTATGTCTGTTAGCCATTTGAATTTGTTCTTTTGAAAAACACCTGCTCATTTCATTAGCCCATTTCTTCACTAGGTTGGTTGGTTGGCTGATAAGTTTCTGAAGCTCTGTGTCATTCTGGATGTTAGTCCCCTACCTGTTGTGAAGTATAAAAGATTTTCTCCCATTCTGTTGCTTGCCTCTTTGCTCTCCTAAACATTTCCTTTGCTCTGAAGAAGTTCCTTAGTTTGATGTTGTCCCATGTCTTTATTGGCCTTGACTGTCTGTACCTCCTGTGTTCCCACTCATCTCCAATTTCCATTTGTCTACCTGTGAAGTTCTGTCATCTTGCTCCCTCCTACATCTATAATAAACTCTAGGCCTTATTTCTCCCCCTGTTGGGAATTCGCGTATGCAAGATGGGCATGGCAGAAGCCCCTTGGGAATGGGGATGGCTGCAGCCCACCTGTGGTAAGCCATGAGACAAGGTGGGTGTGGTCAGGGCCTGGGCCCGTGGGCAGCACATCCCTCCCAGGCCTGCTAGAATGCTAGCACCAACACTGCCACGATCTGACTGCAAGGCTTGACAGGTGGCTCAGTAGCCCCAGGCAGCATGGGCAAAAGTTCTCACCACTTGCCCATCACCGCTGCTTCCACACAGTCCCTTTTTTTCTTACAGTTCCACTGCTGCCTCCCAGCCCCACCAGGACAAGGCTCATATCAGCACGCTCCGAGCAAGTATTGTTATTCTGGGTGTCTGAATCACTACGAATTTTCGGGATTTCCATAAATGCCCTGAATTTCCAGAGAAAGTGTGCATGTGTGTATATCTCACATTTCTGAAAAGATGACTCATGGTTTTCATTGCAGTGATTTTCATCATTTGTGCCTATTGTCAGCAAAACATAAGAAATGAGTATTTGAAAACTTTGAATTTTAGTTCAGTTTTTTCTTAAAAAATAAGTATTTATTTTTATTGGAAAAGCAGATATATACAGAGAGGAGGAGAGACAGAGAGGAAGATCTTTCATCCAGTGGTTCAATCCCGAAGCAGCCGCAATGGCTGGAGCTGAGCCAGTCCAAATCCAGGAGCAAGGAGCCTCTTCCAGGTCTCCTATGAGGGTGCAGGGTCCCAAGGTTTTGGGTAGTCCTTGACTGCTTTCTCAGGTCACAGGCAGAGACCTGGATGGGAAGCGGGACCACTGGGATTACAACCAATGCCCATATGGGATCCTGGCACATGCAAGGCAAGGACTTTAACTGCTACGCTATTGCACTCTGCCCTTAGTTTTGTTTTTAACATTACAGAAACTTGGTACATATATTAGAATAAAATTGCATCACTGCTTCGCCTTTTGGCTAAGGTCAAAGTATAGAATAAGATCCTTGCACATACCCCACAGTTTTTACTATAAATAACTTTCATTTATGTGTTTCTTCTCAATGCTGAGCGAACTTTGGTGCACGGTCTGTAAATAAAGTTTTTATTTTATTCACGTCTCATAAGCATTTAGTCAGTATACTTTCCCAGGTCCAGACTCCCATCCCAGGTATATTGAATTCAGTCATCAAGTCTCCTCAGGCTTTCTTGGTTATGATGATTTCTCAGTTTGATTTTAATGATAGTGCCCAAGAGGGCCAGCGTATGGGCTAGATATATCACAAAATGGCTCTTCATTGAAACGTATCTGAGATGTATCTCATGGCGAGGCCGGGCCTCTGGTTCACAGGGAGGAAGGTCACAAGCGTAAAGTACCACGGGAAGTACATCATGCCAGGTGCGCACACTGTCAGTGTGCTTAATCCTTGTGGGTGTTCACTGAGAGCACGTGGCTGAGATAACGTGGGGTTACTCTGCCATCACAGTTATCCTCTATCCTGTCTGGAACTCGATGGAGGGAAGACACTCAGAAGGGTTGGTCTTCATTTCAGAATCCCTGAGTTTGCCAAAGATTAGGCATGTCTCTTTAGGGATTGTAAGCGTGCAGACAGCTCGATGTCAGAGTTCTGGCCTGCAGAAACTGGGAAAATATACATCTCTGCTGAAAACACCCACATCTGCGATCCTTTGTTACCACAATCGTAAGCAAACTCAGACACCACCACCATCATTTTTTTCTGTTCCAAAATATCATGTACCAGGACTCACACTTAAAGCAGTTGTACAGACAAGCTCTTTTGTATTTACATTTATTATTTTCCCTGACTCCTCAAGGCTTAGGAGTTCACTTATTTTTATTGAAGAATAACATTCCATTGTATGTATGTTCCATATTTAATTAATTCTAATGAAGAACACCTATCATCACAGCTGCTTCTAGTTTCGCTCCATTATTCTTAGAGCTGCTGTTGGTCATCCAAATGTAGATTGCAGCCTAGATGTAGGTTTTTGTTTCAGCTGGGTCAGTACCTGGATGACTGCTGAGTCACTGAGTCACAGTGGAATTATCTTTAGTTTTACAAAACAAAACAAAAAAACAAAACAAACAGAAACCATGTCCAAGTACAAATATAATTCGGTATTCCCACAAGCATCGTTACCAGTACATATCATTATCATTCATAAAAATGAACTCTTCTTAATAAATCGGTAGTGTTTTCTTACTGTTTTCACTTGAGGTCCCTGAAGGACAAAGCATCTCTTTGTATGCTGATCTGACAAGGGTGTATCTTCACTAGTAAGATGCTGTCTGTACATGTCCATCTTAAAAATGTTTTCCTAACTGTGAAACTTAATAGCTCCTTGCATGTATTTGGAGAGAACATATAAATCAAATACGTGCCTTTCAGTATATTTTCTCATTGTCTGGTTTTTCATTTTTTTAATACATTTTATGTTAATGTAATATTAATACAAAGAAAGCAGGATTGACATGGTTCATAAATAAATGTCTAAGAATATAATATTTTTTCCTTGATTCAAATATCTTTTGCAGAGGAGAAGTTTTAAAATTTAATTATTTGTGATTTACCTATGTTTGTATTGATAATTAATGATGTTGGATGCAACTCATCATTAATCTCCAAGCTACAAAATTTTTCTTTTATGTTTTTCTCTACCTATTTTATACTTTTGTGTCAAACAGTTTGGATTTTTTTTTTTTCTGCCTGAGTTATTTCTGTGAGACATGTAAGGTCTGTGTGTAAGATTATTGATCCAAGTATGTATGGATATAGTCCAGCTCAGTGGCATATCAGATTAATCCTTTGCCTGCTAGTGCCATCAACCCATATGGACACCAATTCATGTCCTGGCTGCTTCTGATCCAGTTTTTCTGCTTATGGCTTGGGACATCAATGGAGGATAGTGCAAGTCCTTGGAGTCCTTTACCCAGTTACAAAGAAAAACAAAGACAAGGACAGAGAGAGGCATTTTCCAGTTCCTGACTTTCTCCCCAAACGGTTGCCCTGAGTGGAACTGTACCAGGCTAAAACCATGAGCCAAGAACTCCAGTTGGTTTTCTGACATGACTTAGGGGACCAAGTGCTTAGGCTCTCTTCTGCTGCTCTCCCAGGTGCATCAGTAGGGAGACTAAGCAGAAGTCTGACAGTCAGGACCTGTATTAGTCTTCAGAGCAGCAAACCACAGTCCGGTCCCCTGTGCCAAAACAACAGTCAGCGCAATTCTTACATAGCCAAGATACTTTAGGTAAAGATATGTCATCAAGTTCAATGAAAGAGACACACTCTTAGCTCTGCCCATGTTCTCATTCTCTTAAAAATGATTGTGGTTGGGACTGGAGTGATAGCATAGCGGTTAAGGTCCTTGCCTTGAACTCGCCGGGATCCCATATGGGCACCGATTCTAATCCCAGCAGCTCCACTTCCCATCCAGCTACCTGTTGTGGCCTGGGAAAGCAGTCAAGGACGGCCCATGCATTGGGACCCTGCACCCGTGTGGGAGACCTGGAAAAAAGTTCCTCGTTTCTGACTTCAGATTGGTGTAGCACCGGCCATTGCAGCCACATGGGGAGTGAATCATCAGGCAGAATATTTTCCTCTCTGTCTCTCCTCCTCTCTGTACATCTGCCTTTCCAATAAAAATAAATAAATCTTTTTAAAAAATGATTGTGGTCAATCCCTCAGAGTATCTTCAAACCAGGTAAATATCACCTTCTAAGACCACCTCAACAAAGGTTAGTAATGTCTTAAGAGGCTCCAGCAAACCCCCAAGGAACCTAAGTGCATCCGATAGAAAGGTTATTCCATTTTATTAGAAGACAACGAAATGCAGACTGCATTGAAAAGTATAAAAGAAGAATACTGAGTAGGGAGGGAAAGTCAATATAAACATAGCCAGAGGTGATGTGGACAGTAGAATTCACAAACTGAGACTAACTCAACTATGTTAAGTAATTTTAAAGACTTAAAAGGAGAAAACAAACTGGCTAATGAGTAGATTGAAATATTAGGTAGGCCACAGCAAATTATTTAAATATATATATAAATAGATATAATATCTATATAAGTATAAATATAAATTTATCTAAAATATATATTTTATATATATAATACAAACAATCTAAGTATTTAGAAGAGTGCCTAGATTCTTACTAACAATACCAAATATATATTTATATATATAAAGATAAATATGCTTTTAAATATATATAATACAAAAAGTCTAAATATTTAGAAGAGTGCTTAGACTCATATTAACGATACTGACATGCTAAATAAAAAGTGTCCAAATCTTAACTTCTGCCATTCATTAAAGCAATTAGAACTAGTAGTTACATGTGTTAAGTCCTTTTGCCTTGGCCCATTTCCATTGCTAGGTGGCTTTCTTCACGTTGAGGTAATTTTATTTATTTTCACAATTCTAATTGGAGGGCTCTCTAGTTAGTAAATAAACTCTCAATTGATTCTCTTTTCTGAACCAGTTTTATCGATGGTTTACCAATGTTTTTTTCCATTACTTAAGACTAGAAATTATAGTGTCAATTGGTCTTACACAGTTTATTTGGATTTTATTGAGTGGGGGAGACAGAACAACACTAGGAACTCATCAAGGAAATAAATTAGTTGATATAATTTAAAACAATAGAGTGTGATGGGAAATAATTAGGTTGGGTCATCAGCAAATCTGTTGTTAGGTTTTGATACTGCAGTCAAAACTCAAACCAAGTCCAGGATATGAAGAGCTGGGGTAAAAGAATCTCACTAGGAAATACATTTAGTTCATGCTAAGTAAAGAAAGAGCACTTAGACATGCTATAGTCTACAGCCATGGAAATGGGAAGTGACTCTAATAATTAAAAATTGAGCTGGCATTGTGGCACAGCAGGTTAAGCCACCCTCTGTGTTGGCAGACTCCACAGCAGCACACTGGCAGAAATCCCAGCTCTGCCACTTCTGACCCAGATCCTGACTCATGTGCCAGGGAAGGCAGTGCTTGCTTGGACCTCTGAAACCGTGAGAAAAATCCAGATGGTGTTCTTGACTCCTGGATTCGGCCTGCCTCTGTCCCAACTTCCATGGCCATTTGGGTATTGAACCAATAGATGGAAGCTCATTTATTTCCCATTTATGTTGTTGTTACTCTGCTTTTCAAATAAATGAGTTCAATTCTAAAAATTATGTGGTTTATCGTTAAACATGAATCAGTGATCAGAACTGTGTGATTCTCCATTTTAGGTTCAGATATTACAGTGTGAAAAAAAAAAGAGTTTGCAATTCCTTTGGCAGCATTCCTACATAATCCTATAGGTGGATTTCAGTAAGTGATATCATAATTTAAGCTGTTCAAAATAAAGGCATAGGTCTTGCTTTCTTGACCCATCTGCATCTAATTGCCTTAACAATTCTGGTGAGCTTTACCATTAAAAATATTACAGAGATGGCCATCTTTTTTCTACTTGCAGCTTCCCCATAATAATGAAATCAACAGCTTTCAATTTATTACCTATTAAAAGTATAATGACAGTTACCAAGCCTGGGAAAGGAAGGCTTAAGAAAGGGTTGAGGAAATATTTTGGTAATTCAGTAATGGCTATTACATTACTATTATCAGGTAGGAAGTACTAATCCTAGTTTTGTATTGTGACCATAGGTAATAATAATGCACTGTATATTTCTTCATTAAAAATGAAATTTAGGAGATAAGATTTTAAATATCTTCACCATAAAGAAATACGAATGCTTTGGGAGCTAGATAAATTTGTCATGAATAATAAATCATCCAGTATATGCATGTACTGGAATTTCTTCTACTTGCCTGTAAATATGTATATTTTACATGTTTGCAAGCTTTTTGCAATAAAAATTTTAGCAAACAATAGTATCTTAAGTGTTTAAAGGAGATACTGCCATTCTGTAATGAATAGCGTTTCCTAGGAGCTTTCCATGGCCTCATGTGCTCACACCAGAGAACTGCTCTGCTCACTTGCCTGCAGCCCTCCTGGCCTTCACAGTTTCTCTAACACCTTGATTTCCGTGCAGCTTCTCAAGGCCGTTATGTATGCTGTCCCATCTGCCCAGACCTCACTCCTTAAAATGTATTGACTTCCTAAAAAATAAAATGACTTCTTGAACTTATTTCTGCACAAACAATGCTGGCTCAAAAAGAGCTTCTTTCGAAATAGTCATTCGCACATGCACCTCGACCCTGTGACCTACTAGTTGATGTGTTTCTAACTTATTTGCTTTTGTTTTTATCGATTTGAGTTGCAGTGAATCAGGCTAAGCCTCAGCCTGTGATGCCGGCTTTCCATACCAGATCCAATTGTCTGGGTAAGATCCTGATTCCTATTAATGTGCCTGGGGAAGCAGCAAAGAATGGTTTGCCAACTTGGATCCCTGGCAATAGCCTAGACTAGCTCTAGCAGTCTCCCTTACTTGAAATCAAGTACCTTTTTACTGTTACCCCAGAAATGACAACTGTCACCAGACTGTGGGCCATGCTTAAATTTCTTCCAGTAGATACAGTTTTCATTATTTGATAGAGTGTCAATAGCATTGTTGCTAGAATAAGATTTAAACTCTCCTGTTTTAATTATATTTCCTAGGCAGATTTTCATGCTTTGTAAGATGTAGTTTTGCTGTGTGATGTTTGTGAAATCCAAAGGAGCAAGGGAGTTGTCAGTTTTGTTCACTAATTTACCCTTTTTAGTTTTCACAATGTATAGTATATGCTTAATAAACACTTGCTAAGCACATGAATAAATAAACCACAAATCCATGTGTGAAAACGGACACTATTGACTATGTAAGAAACCAAGAAACTAAATGAAAATGAGTTCACTAACTCTACACAGCTGGCCCTGGCTTTTTAAACTAGCCCTCATACAGAGCACTTCAGACTCAATTAGAAGAGGCACAGTCTAGCCATTCCATTACTATGTAAATTTTATCCTAAAGGGATCTGTATTCAAAGATAACTATGGAACCACAAATTACCAATAGGGACTTTTTGGACTTAGGCTTGAAATTCCCATTGCAATACGCCAGATAATAAGACTGTACCTGATAGAAAAAAATTTTAACTAAGCCTATTGTGTCTATCCTTCAGCCTGCATGAGTTTTAAAATGCTTTCGGGATTAAAAACAAAGAGACCTTGACCATGAGGTTTCAATATTAAGGATGGTCAGAATAATGTAGCAAATCCCTAGGCACCCAGCTATCAGCACAAACTCTCCACTTGCTTGAAACATCTTTGTTTGCTTTTCACGCCACCGTCAGTGCAACTGGGAAGAATCAAATAATCAATTGTATAAAGGTGACTTTTTGAAGAGCATGAGTATGTGTGAGCTGTAGGAGTGGAGATGAGGGTACGGGCGGGAGGGAATCCTTCAGTCCTTCAGGGATTATGTGTATTCTAAAATGTCTTTTTCTTTATCCCAGGAGAAAAGTGATGTTTTAGTTCTACTCCTACGCTGCCCAGTCCAGTAATGTGAACTGCATTAATGGCACTTGCAGAATAGAAGATGAGAGAAAACAATGGCAGAAGGAGCCCATGTAGTCATCCTGTCATTTGCATATGTATAGCACCTTTACACACACAGCATCCCCCAGAACAAGGTCAGCTTGCCTTGGGCATCGCTGGCGCCTTCTGTACCTCTCCTTGTAATGGAATGTCTCACTGCTCATGTACTGCCTGCAAACCCTTCTTTTCCTCACCCTCCGAGTCCATTCAAAGGACAAATAAGTAATTATAGAAATACTCCGGATGGTGAGAGGTTTAAAGATCAGCTCGTAGATTTTGTTTTTTCTTATCCTTGATTCCCTGTTCATTTTTAAGTAGGGATAAAGACGATAAATAAATTGGATCTGGATACCAGAGATGTATACAAATGCATTTATAATCATATAGATGTTGATATTAACTGTATGAGTAATTGTATATGAAATATAATTATTGTAGCCTTTAGGGCTTGGGGGAGTGCATGAGGAGACTTGATAACAAGGCCATGAACCTTGGGAGTGCCTCTGGTCTTCCAGGAGGCCTGGAGACAAGTGCCTGATGGGGGCGCAACAATGGCCCATTCAGAATGCTACCTACATGATAGGTCTGCCACAGTGCCTCTGGTCCACCGCACCTCGGCTTGCTTACATTCTTTGGAAAGCAACAGTAACCTAATGACCTAGAAAAAGAATGTAAATTCGTGAGAATTAAGAAGCACTTTAGGAATATTGCCTTGTGTGTCCACATCTACCATATTGTGTAAACCGTGTCTCACTAGCTAGAAGCCCAGGTGTTCTTACAGCCAAAATAGTCTTGGGATTGTCTGTTCTCCAAGGCTGTTTAGAGATCTGGTAGAAATGATATAAGGAAAGCTTAGAATAAACTTTTGCCTTAGACTCCTGATCCTTGGTCCCCTGTCTTTTTCGTGGGGCAGTGCACTTACCAGGGAAGATAAAACATGGCCAGCATTTACTGGGTCCTCTCTTAGGCTGAGTTCACCTGTTGTTCCGGTTGAAACAATTGAGTATCTTACTTCCCAGTTCTCCCTGGAATATTCTGAGTCTCTCCTTTAATATTGTTTTCCCACAAAAAGCAAGGCTTCCAAAACTCCATTTCACTCCTCAGCAATACATCACTTGGCTTCTTGGCTTTGTTTATTATGCATCTTAGAACCGTCAAATGATTCTAAGGGAATTTGCATGGTGATGTTAACCCTGTATATATCCTCTGTATTTCCCCTCAAATCCTGTTATTAAAATATTCTACATTTATATATAATGGAGCTGTTGTTTTCGTAGGTTTAGTTTTAGGGAGAAACGGGGAAAGTACAGGGAGATCTTCTCTTACTAACATTTTGCATTCGTGTGGTATATTTGCTGCAATGAATGGGCCCCCAAACAATATGCTGTCATCAACTACAGTACAGGATTTATATTAGAGTTCACAATTCACATGTTGTATGAACTGAAGTCAACTTTGGAGTCATGTTCTTTGGTCCTGGTACAGTATTCAACTCTTCCTCATTTTACCGCAGATACTCTTGCATATACAAAAAAATTATCAAAAACATTGTTCATATATTTCACAAAAAGAGAAATAGGTTACAAAGATACTTAGAGACAAAATAGCGTATTTTCACATAAATGAAATGATCAGTATATTTACCTTTTGGAATATTAGAACACCTATCTCATTTACTGATCATACTGGCTAAATAATTAAACATGGTTTCTAATTTACCATGACACTAACTGAGAATTCATAACATTATGTGTAATCATGCTATAACATTCTTTAATCTTTATATTAAGTACAGGAATACTTTTTAAAAAGTCCAAAATTTTTGGCATTTGCTTGAATAGTAATGAAAATGGATATATTTTTTAAAATCTCAAATGTAGTGCTGCTTGTCAGACATGATTTTGGTTTAATATTCCACAAGTAAGATTTAGATGAATTTTATGTCTTGGATACGGCTATAACTATGTGAAATCCCCTGTTGAGTCTCTAATGGCTATTTATTTTAAGATTGTTTTCATAAGACATTTGCTAATCAGCTGTGTATTGGTTTTAACACATTATTTTGAGGATTTGGGAACTAAAAGTAATTAATCCATATCTAATTTCAGCAATGGCTTCATGGTATTTTAGACAACAATTATTTTTCAATGAGATGTACAGTGTCTGTGTACATAATGGTTATTAATAATACAAATAAATAAACATTAAAAGAGTTACCAAAGTAGAAATAGCTATAATTGAGTTTAGGGTTGCACATCCATTTGGTTGAATAATTTAATACACATTCATTGCATATTTGTTTGCTTTTTTTTATTTCTTACATTGTTTGCAACATTAGGGATTCATTTTGACTCTATGAAGATCATAACCTGTTCTGAGACGTGAATTTCAAGCACATGAAACACATTGTTTCTCCAGGACAGCAATGACTTAGGTAACCACGTACATTGGTCGCTGTTCCTTCATTAAACCCTCATTTCCTTCCATATCTAAATCTATCATGACCCTGATTTGTTTAAAATGCATCATTGCAATGGTGAAGCATTTGGAAGCAAGCGCTGTTAAACACACATACATCCTGCACACAAAGTATTCATTAAACCTTTACTGAGTTAAACTGATCATTTATGGTGGTTAAAATTTTAAGCACCTCTGTTCAAAAGCAATTTTCAGAAATAATTTATTGAGATGGTCATTTAGTGTAGTGTTTAAGCCATTTGCATCCTCTGTGGGAATGTTAGGGTTTAATACATGACTCTAGTTCCTGATGCCAGTTTCCTGTTAATGATTTCTAAGGAGGCAGTGGTGATGGATTAAGCATTTGAGTTCTTATCAGCCACATTTAAAACCTAGATGAAATTCCTTGTTCCCCGATTTTGCCAAGCCCAGCCCGGCCCCAGTCATCATGGGTATTTAGGAATCAACTTGTGCTCTCACCCATAGTACTCAATTGTTTAAAATATAAAATTCTTCCTGGAAATTGCAGGCCTTAATACAGTGTTATATTGGTTTTCAATAATCACACAGGGGGCATGAGCTGTGGCAAATCAAGTTAATTCCCCATCAGCAGTGCCAGTATCTCATATGGACACCAATTTGAGTCCTGGATGCTTCACTTTGACCCAAGGCACTGGGAGCCTACATCCACATGCTGGACATGGAAGAAGCTCGTGGCTTCAGAGCCACACGGCTCTGGCTGTCATGACCATGTGATGGGTGCACCAGGAGATGAAAAGAACATTTCTCTAACTTTGCTTTTGAAAGAAAAATCCATAAGAATGAAATTGAAACATCATACATTATGTACTCAATAAGCACAAAAATACAGTAGAAAAAGTTTTCAAGAGAGAGAATATCTGATTTAGAACACAGGGCTTTTGAAATATCTGTCAGATCCAAAAAAGAAAGAATTAAAAGAATGTGAGGCACATATGGGATATTAGCAAATGACCTAATATATGCATTTTAGGAATTCCTGAAAAAAATGGAGAAAAATAAGCATGGATAAGTAAACCTATTCATCAAGACAATAACAAAAAATCTCCCTAATTCCCTAATTTCAAAAAAAGGTACAGACTTCTAAATACACCAAGTGCACAGAGCCACAAAGATACATGATCAAAGAAACACTCATTGTGAAATGTTTTCATCAAGCTCTCAAAATAGAACATAAGGAAAGCATCCTAAAGTTTGAAATAGCAAAATACTAGTTCACTTTTAAAGTGGCCAGACTGAGAACAGATTTCTCAACAGAAACCATACAGGCCGGAACAGAATGTACAGGTGTATTCTGAGTTCCCAAAGAAACAAGCTGCCAACCCCAAACACTTTACGTGATGAAGTTTTCATTCACAAAACTAAGAGTTTCCAAAATAAGTAAAGATTGTAAGAACTTATCATTACCAGCCATTGTTACAAATGATACGTAAGTATGTGACACATGCCGAGAAAGACAACAAACATTATGAAAGAATATGAAGGCGGAACACCTCCTAGTAAAAGAACAAAGATTCAAAACAATGGAATATATAGGGAAATAAACAGCAAGACCAAGTCATTACTCATCAATAATATCCTTGAATGTAAATAAAGTAAGTTCTCCAATTAAAATATATACAGGATAAATAGATGTGTGTGTACTTATATATACATAAATGAATGCTTCCTATAATAGTCCTATTATACATATATATATATATATATATAATATGCTTCCTATAAGAAACACTTTACAAATAATTATATACTTAGACATAAAGTGAAAGGAATTAAAATTATCATGAAAATGGAAATGAGCAGGAGTAGCTTTACTTATCAGATCATAAAAATTGCTAAAAGATGTAAAAGTCACTAAGAAATGCTTGAGGGAGTGATTCAAGAGGCTGTGACTATTGTAAATGTAGAGGCATCCAACAGGACAACACTCAGCTTCATAAAACAAATGCTAATGGATCTAATGGGAGACAAAACAACTAGTGCAATCATATTGGAGGATTTCAATACCCCACTTCAACGGATGCATCGGCCAGACAAAAGCTCAATGAACAATATTTAAAATACAGCAATAACCAAATGGCCCAAGAAGCATGGAATGAGCATTTCATTAGTGCCTAAACTTTCATTCATTCTCTGTGTATAAGTTTTACTTATTTATTTGAAAGATAAAATTAGAAAGAGGTAAGGACAGAAAGAAATCTCCCATCCACTGATTTACTCCCCACCTGACTGTAATGTTTGGGGCGTCGGGATTGGGACCAGCCAAAGCTGTCAGGAGCTTCATCCAGGGTAGCTCAAGCATTTGAGTCATCTCCCTCTGCTTTTCCTAGGCTATTAACAGGAAGCTGGTTTTATGGTGGAGTAGCCAGGATGTGGATCATTGTCCCTATGTGAGGCTGGCAGTGCAGGGAGCTGCTCTAGCCACCGCATTATCAGGCCAGCCTAGATATTATTTTTGATACTTATAAAAGCCATATAAAATAGGCAACAAAACGAGTCTCACAAAGTAAAAAAAAAAAAAAAATTAGAAACCATATTGTATGTCTTTTAAGACCACAATGGAATAATACTGAAATATAGGAAACTAAGGAAGTTACACAAACACATGGGGACTGCAAAGCATGATACTGAAAGAAGAATTAATCATAGAAGAAATCAGAAATATTTCTGGAAATTCTAGAAAATGGGAAAAAAATGTATGGGATTTAGAAAAAGCATTACTAAGAGGAAAACTCACAGAAGAAGTGCCTACTGTCAGCAAAAAAAGGGGAAAGGTATTAAATAATCTAACAGTGCATCTCAGGGTATTAAATAACCCAACAATGCAGCTAGAGAAATAAGAAAAAAAAAACATATTCCAAATTAATAGAAGGAAAGAAGCAATAAAAATTGCAGAAAAAGAAACAAAATAGAAATTAAAACTATACCAAAAAGAAGCAAAATGATTCTAAAAACTTAACCAGCTATTTACCCAACTTACCAAGAGGAAATACTAAATTAATGGAATCAGAGGTGAGAAATGAGATGCTATAACTAATCCCACAGAAATATAAAGAATCATTAGAAATTACTCTTAAAAAATGTATGTCAGTACATTATAAAGCCTGAAAGAAATGGACCAATTTCTGGACATGTATCATTTACTGAAACTGCTGTATGAAGAGACAGTAAACCCCAATGGAGAAACAACTAAGGTTTAACTTGAATCAGTAACAGAGACACAAAAGAAGCCAAGTCAGGGCTAGATTGCTCAACTGAGGAATTCCACCAAACTTTTAACAAATTGTACTCAAAAGAACACAAGGAGGATGAACTCTTGCAAATTCACTCTATGAGGTCAGCATCAAATCCAAATGAGAACATATATGGGAAGATACAACAAAAAATGACAGGACTATTTTCTGTTATCTCTGCAGACATAGAAACTCAAGTTCCTTAAGAAAGTATAAGCAGAGCTTGGTGCAGTAGCCTAGTGGATAAAGTCCTCACCTTATGTGCGCCAGGATCCATATAGGCACCAGTTCGTGTCCAGGCCACCTCGTGGCCCAGCTCCCTGCTTGTGGCCTGGGAAAGCAGTGGAGGATGGCCCAAAGCCTTGAGATGCTGCACCCACATGGGAGACCCAGAAAAGGCTCCTTGCTTGGGATCAGCTCAACTCTGACCATTGCAGCCACTTGGGGAATGAACCAGCAGACAGAAGAGCTTTCTCTGTCTCTCCTCCTTTCTGTGTATCTCCTTTCCAATAAAAATTTTAAAATGTGTTTTTTTTTTTTTTAAGAAAAGAAAGTATAAGCAAACTGAAGCCAGTAACACATCTAAACGGCCACCCCAGCACTCTGGTCAAGTGGAATTCATCCTAGGGATAAAAGGATGCTGCAGCATACATACAGTAATAAACCTGACACATCATATCAGCAAAATGAAGAACAAAGCCATATGGTTGGAGTTGGCACTTTGGCATAGGAGGTTAACCCTCTGCCTGTGGCATTGGCATCCTATATCAGTACCGATTTGATTCTCTGTTGTTTTACTTCTGGTCCAGCTTCCTGCTAACAGCCTGAGCATGCACAGGTCTTCAGATTTTGCACCCATGTGGGATACCCAGGAAATAACTGGCCGCTGGCTTTCAACCAGCCCCATTTTGGTTGTTGTGGCAATTTGGACAATGAACCAGTAGAGGAAAGATCTGTCTCTCTCCATTTTTCCTTTGTGAATCTGCCTTTCAAATAAAAAAAAATACATTTTTAAAAATACATTTTTTTAAAAATACCATATTGCTATATGGTTATATCAATAGATGCAGAAAGAGCGCCTGATAAAATAGAACATCGTTTCCTGTTTGTTCAACTAAATCAGGTACAAGGACACATACTTCAACATAGTCGAGGTAATATGACAAACCCATAGCGAGCATCATAGTGAACATAGAAAAGCTTGAAGCATTCACACTAAGGCCCAACATACTTCTTGATGTCTTGGCCTAATCAGGCAAAGAAAAGACATTAAAGTAATTTAAATTGGAAAGGAATGACTCAAATTATTCCTATTTGCAGATGATATGAATGTGCATATAGGAAATCAAAAGCTCCTCTAAGAGACTACAAGAATTCATACAGATTTGGAAAATTGGCAGAATATAAAATGAACACACAAAAGTCAATAGCATTCTCATATAGTAACAATTAAAAAAAAAAAAAACTCCTATAATCCCATTCATTACAACCACGGGAAATTTAAAAACCTGGAGATAAATTTAGCCAAGGATGTAAAAGATCTCTACCATGAAATTAGAAAACATTAGGAAAAGTGTAACAGAAGATACAAACCATTAGAAATATTTCATGTTCATAGATTGGAATAATATCACCAAAATGAAGCTACCAGAAAGTATTCACAGACTCCCATGGCTGAAATCCCTATTAGTCCCATGAAAATATGCGACCTTTTAAATAATATTTTGTACATATTATCAATTTGTTATTAATATTAAAATTCAGTGCTTAATTTCTTCCATTAAAACTGACTAATTTTACAGATTATTATAATCCTCTCATAACAAAAATTATTAGAAATCAAAACAAATACTAAAAAGTTGTACAGTCATATTGTATGGTCTGAGATCAAACTCACTACAGTGACAAAGTCAGCTACTCGTTAAGAGTCTAGACGCTGGGTTTCTCAGTCTCCTTCCTGGCACGTGTGTCCTCTCACTCAAAGAATGGCCTGTGTGGCTGCCTACATTGCAGGCCACCGTAACATGAGCCTTGGAACAAGTGAATACGAAGCAGGTAGCCGTCAGGAATGGCTGTAATTGGACACTGTCTACTCCACATGACAAGAGTTAATCTACTCATGCTGGCTTTGTATTTCTGAGCACACTTTGGCAAGGGACATCCTGCCTACCTGAAAGGTGAGAGGTACCACGTATATGGTAGTTTGCTTAGGATTTACCACGTGACAAAGTAAACGGTTTTCATCCGTATGTTTTGACATACTAACAGATGATTCCCAGCAGAGACTGTAAGTTTGATGTACAGGCTTACCATTTTGCATCTCAGTTCACTCAAATGCAATTATTGATAGTCAACAGATGTAAAAATTCTAGGAGTATAAATAAAACATCAAATGACGTTTGGGACCACACGGGACATGGAGACATAAACTGTTCTCCATGTAACACTATTTTTCTAGTGTAAGAAGCAGTCCATAAAAGTCGCTGTGAATCATAACTGACTTTTCTCTCTTATTTTCTGTGACTGTTTTCCAGGCTCAGGAACACCTTTGGGCACCGTACTCTTCCTCCCATGTTGATGGGAATTCTCCCGTGGCAGTTTCTGCTGCTGTCACTCTGTCTCAATAGTATCACTGTTGATGCTGCTGCAAGCTGTCTTCTCTAGTGGCCAAGTTTAAATTGGAAACACGCACCTTCCTCCCAATTACGTTAAAGCTTTATTATTGGACTGTTAAGTAGGGCAGAGACATACTCTATTTCTTGCAGGGCTTTGTTTTTGCACACTTATTCAGTTCATTATATTTTCCTATATTTAATAAACTGACAGGAATTCCCTAGAGACCCACATCAGGAGATCATTTGAATGATCCTTCTTTCTTATTTTTTAACTGGAATCTCTACGTGCTTGCTTTGCGATAGGTTTCTTTTCTCATAGAAAAGAATTGACCATATGCTTTTTGTCTTCTTAAGTCACACCCCTCGGGAACAGCTATCACTCAACACCACTCATTCCGAATCCTTCTTGGGGAATAACTGGTCTTATCATGTAATTACTTCTCTGGGGGAAGACTGATATTCTTGAGTATAATCAATTTTACACAGGTTACATGATTTTACCCTTGCCTTAGAATCATCTACTCATAACTAATAGTTCACTATTAAAAACGTTGTGAAATGTTTTTGCTTCAATGAAAAAAAAATGAATCTAAGAAAGTTCAATGAGGGAAAAACATTTGAAATAGGTATGAGAAATGAAACAGATTTTTACTTCAAAAATAGGAAGGAAAGGAATTTTAAATTAGGGAAACTACGCATTCCAAGAACTTTGATGTGGAAGTTTTTGACTTTGAGAAGATTAATGGATGTCTCTGGAAGATTCACTGAAGAATTTTTGACAGGAGGTGATAGCTGTTTAGATATTTCCAAATATTTCATTTGACCACTAATAAATCAGCGGTAATGGTGGTAGACGCACACAGCTTTGTTAGCCATGCAACGGAATATATGTTTGAATCTGTTGAGCAATATCTCTTAAAGCAGTTTAGTAAATAGGTAGACAAAGCAAAAAGCCCGAGGCATCTACTGTAACTAGGAAGTAACCAAAACACTTCAAAAGATAGGTGATGTTCTAACTGTGGGTCTTTAAGAGGCTCAGTAGCCTAACTCGGGGGGTGGGAGGAGTCTGCTCTTGTGTTTTCAGTTTGATTTCATTCAAAAACTCTGATGGTCAGAAAACCTCACAGGCATCCCAAACTATTATGAATGACTTGACTTGGCTGCTAATTTTTTTTTTTCCATTTGCTTACTTACGTTGTTTTAAAAGGCAATTAATGGGATTGAATCTAGTGTCAGGTAAGCAAAGTGATTTTGAGTAGAAAAGCAATGATACTACCATTAAATTCCTTCCAAAAATCAGGCAGTGACCTTATGCCTGGATTTGAACAAAAAAGCAAACAAAATACATAGGTGATTCTTTGGGGAATTATATCTGGGCAGCTAAACAGGTGAAATGTCAATTTTTTAACGTGAAATAGGGAGGATCTATTTCCTTTGTAGGAAACAATATGATCAGGAAAAGACCCAAGGAGAAAAGCAGAAAATATGTTTTGGAGAAAAGGGAAAGAATTTACAAACTCTTAGATTGTTTCAGGAAAGGTGAAGGTAGCATCCATGCAGAAGAGGCTCTATAGATACAAGTGAGATTGGGCTTGGGTCATTTCAGTGTCAGATTTAACAGAAGGGGGACTTTTTTGGTCTCTTCATCTGATACTAATTTGCCACAAGTGCTTTCATTGACCAAGTATGTGTGATACGGATTCTTTGTACTCTTTCCTTAAGCCACTAAAGCAACTGTTATGTGTACAAAATATTACCATGACTATTTTTCCCTTTCGTCCTTTAACTGGAGTATTTTATCGTGCTATCTGTCATACTACTGCTGATTTATTTCTGATTAAGTAAGGTACCTTACGCACAATTGATTTGTTCCAGGAATGTTTAGTTTCCATTTTTCTCATGTTGCTCCACTTCAGCTTTTAAAAATATTTTCTTACTCTCCACAATCAGCACATTAGTTATGCATAATTGTATAACAGACACTGGAGATTTACGACCCACATTCTTGCCATAGGTTTTACAACACACATTACAATTTTTCCTTGTCCAAATCGTTTGGATAATTAATACCATTGAGTCAACGTTCACTTGAGAGGCTGTGTCAATCAAAGGCAACTTTGTATTTAAAATAACAGTTGTGTTGATTTTTTTTTCAATTCCTGTTTTTCAACTCTGTGTCACACACACACACACACACACACACACACACACACACACACAGAGAGAGAGAGAGAAAGAGAGAGAGCATAAGGGAAAAAGTTCCAGAACAAAGTATTGGCATAATAAGGGCAAAAGACAGAGAGTAGAACAGCCCTTCTTGGGTCCTCTTTGTTAGACAGGGTTTGATATATATACATGAAGTGTATTAATTTAGGACACCCTATCTGTCAGATATCATATGGGAGTTTGAAGTCAGTAGCAAGAAAGAGGAACGCATTCCCTGCCTTATAGAACACTGTATAAGATCAGGGAAAGAGACAAATTGAGGAGATACATATATAACCTAATCGCAATTTCTGTGACTTTGGAGGAAACAAGCAATGAGAATAATGAAAGGCAAAAGTGAGCAGTGTGGATGATACGGTTATCCAAGAAAGATATTTTTATGGAACATTCATGTCTTTGCCTCATGAGGAAAACAGAACTAATGGCCTGTCAGCCAAGTGTGGTCCCTCGGAAAGAAGAGAGAAACAATTGCACTTCTGTTCATCCGCGTGATTGAACAAGATGCTCACTTCAAACTTGGATGCCACGTGTACAAGATGACAGAATTTGAAACCGAAGACTCTGGAGTAAACTGAGCAGGGACACTCCCCATTTGGGACTTCACAGGAGCAAAAATTAAAATAGTCTCTCTTTTTGGTCATTCTATGTTTTAAAGCCTGTTCACTAAGTTATTGGCATCAATTTAGTTGATAATCATGACAGTCTGGACTAATTATAGCAGTAAGCTATCAAAGGACAAAACAAATGCGTTTAATTATTATGTTTATGATTCATTAGTATTCTGAGAATGGAAAAAGAAGAGTAATGGGGCAAAAGAAGAGTTATGGGATTAGAAAGATGCTGACAATAAAAGATATTCTAGATTAAAGATGAAGACTTGTATACAGAAAAGTGTGTATATTTTGTGTTGGTTATTACTCTGAAATGTGTGTTTGACTAATAACATTACTTCTAATGCTTCTGTAAGTCTTCTTACGATCATGTATTGTTTTTGAATAAAAGGCACTTCCATTCTTAGCATATACTAGAAAAATCATTATGGTGACATTGCTAGTAAGTAGACATCATAATAAAAATGGGATAGGCAACACACACAGATTTGCAGATTATGTAAATATGCAATGACTGTTAAGTCACCAAAAAAAAAAAATCAAACACAACAGACTTCAGCATTATCACTAGAATGTAGTATTTTCAGGGCTTTCACTTTTTTAAAGACTTACTTTTATTTTTATTGGCAAGTCAGATATACAGAGAGGAAGAGAGACAGAAAAGAAGTTCTTCCATCCACTGATTCATCCCCAAGTGGCCACAATGGCCAGAGTTGTGCCAATCTGAAGCCAGAAGCCAGGAGCCTCTTCCAGGTCTCCCACATGGGTGCAGATTCCCAAGGCCTTGAGCCATTCTCTATTGCTTTCCCGAACCACAAGCAAGGAGCTGGATGGGAAGTGGAGCCGCTGGGATTAGAAACAGCACCCATATGGGATCCCAGTGCATGCAAGGCAGGGACTTTAGCTGCAAGGCTACTATGCTGGGCCCATGTTTTTAATTTTAATCTTACCCTTTGCATTAGAAGTGTAGAGACATTGTTCTTGTTAGGTTAATTGTGGATTGAAAAATAGAGAGTCCTTTATTTCAGATAGTTCTATTAGTCAGTGGAGACAGTCTGATGGATTGCTCTTTAGTGGGAGATTGCCTGGGCCACTTGTACATGATGGAGTGAACCAAGGAGGGAAATGACCACTCAGGGTATGAAGCACAGGGAGGGCCTTTTCACATCTTAGGCACTGGTATAGGAGAAGGCAGCAGCTCCTTGGTTTGTGCACACCAAAGCTGCAGACATTCACCTTTCCCTGACTTCTTGGCCCACATTCCATCACTCTTGGCCTCACCTCTCCTGGAACTGCCGATAGTACACCAATTAGAAATATAAAGCATCTTAACATTGCTATCTTCACTGTCCCGCCCAAGCAGTGAACAGAGGGTGAGGAATACAGACATATAGGGACCATGGTCAAGGGATACCTATCCCCAGAGTCTGTCCCTGAGAAGCCAGAGAGCAAGCAGGTACTGGGGAGACCAAGAGTGAAGAGTGCTAGAGAGAGCCCCTCCCTGTCATGGGCCTTTATAGGGGCTTGTGAGGACAGTGGTGACACCACAATACAGTACCACCCCCTCCGAGGTTCCAGGTGATGATAGGTAAGCATCCCGGGCGGGCAGGAGGGGACACCTGCATGGTTGGCAGGGTGCAAGGCCGGGGGAAAGGGAGAGAAGAGTGGCGTCTAGGCTCTTGATGCTGAACTAGCTTCCTACCTCACAACTGATGAAAAATCAGTTGTACTCTCTATCATTTTCTTTAAAGTAAAGAAAAGTGCTTCCTACATAAACCACTCAGTACTCAGACTGCCCTTCAAAGCATTATGCATTTGAAGATGAAAATTTTCAGAAATACTGCATTTAAATTTGACAGTAACTCTTTTGTATCAATTGCTGATATACCATTTAAAAAGATATAAGAAATATTTTAGAATGTAAGATTCAGTAAAATGTAACAGTATATATAAATAGTAATAATACACAAAATAATTGGAATGAAATATTTCTCTTTTTTTTTTAAAAGATTTATTTATTCTGACTGTAAAGTCAGATATACAAAGAGGAGGAGAGACAGTGAGAAAGATCTTCTGCCCAATGGTTCACTCCCCAAGTGATTGCAATGGCCGGTGCTGTGCTGATCCAAAGCCAGGTTCCAGGAACTTCCTCCAGGTCTCCCACATAGGTGCAGGGTCCCAAAGTATCGGGCCATCCTAGACTGCTTTCCCAGGCCACAAGCAGGGAGCTGGATGGGAAGCGGGGCCGTGGAGCTGCTAAATCGGTGCCCATATGGGATCCCGGTGCGTTCAAGGCAAAGCCTTTAACCACTAGGCCACCGTGCTGGGCCTGGAATGAAATATTTCTTGTAGCTTACTGGGAAGACATTTAATATATTACTCTACCTCATACATTTCTAATGTGTATTATATTGTATTGGAATGTTATTGTATATCACGTTGTGATATGTGAAATCAAAAAGTAAAAATTTCCAAACTATTTTGTTATAATAGGAAAGGAATTTTAAGATGGAGATGAAGTTAATGATTAATGAAGAGTATTTGTGCAGAATACGTAAGCAAAAGTCCTTATCAACACAGTACAGGCTGCCCAGATTCTCATTCTGGAAGATAATAGACAAGGCTTGTTTGATAGGTAAAAATATAAGCAACATAAGTCTGCAGACATATTTGTAATCCAAATTTTTATTAGCAGATTACTTCCATCAGCTTGCATGTTCCAAAAATATACAGATTTCATTGATTTCATTACCCTCAACATGCCTAGATTATTGCATGTTATATGTGTTCAATGAATGAGTTTCATTACATGTTGAATGAATAGTGAGTCAATAAATAGCTGATGTAATTAGTTTAAAAAGGGTGACTTATTCCCATTGTCTCCTTCCTGTTTAAAATGTCAGTGTCCACAATCAATCTAGTTATACTTTAGATTATATCTACTCATTCAAAATAGTCTTCTGTTTTCCAAAGCTTCCGCTCATATATTCTTAATCATATTTACTAGGCCCGTTAGGTGATTTTCTAGAACATATGAACAGCATCTACAATAAAAATTCACCTCACTAGAACTACTTAGAGCCCGTCTCTCCAGCTCTCTGTTCATCTTCAAGAACACTGTATTTTGTAGTACACCATTTCACACCCTGGTACAGGTGAATCACTTTATCTGAATCAGCGTGATCCCCACTGTTCACTCTGGATTTTGATGATGTGCCTCGTTTCATGTTTTGGCACAGGGATCCTGCTTGGTACCAAGTCATTCAGAAAGCTAGAAAGGACTTCAGGTAGAAGTCAGGACAAAATCAGATGCCAAGTTTTCTTTTCCCATCAAATAGTAAAGCTGATAAAAAAAAAAACAAACAAACAAACGAGTTTTTCACAGCTTTATTTAAAGGAACAAATGCAGTTCCAGAGAGCCAAACCAAGAGGTTTTCCCAGGTAACAAGCATAACTTTGTGTAACACCAACCCTTAACACGGTGCCTGTCTCAGCGGAGGCATCCACTTAGGGTGCATTTTGCAATTGTGTCATAGCAGTAGGCTGTTTTATTTTATTTGCCCCCATTTACTAATCATTTTACCAGTTAACATGCTTTTCAGTTGACCAAATGGGGCCTCCCTGCATTTCACTCTAGAAATTGCTGTGTCTCTTTAAATGCTTCCTGTTAGTATTTCTGGCATGACTGTTAGCAATTCGATTCTGAGAGCTGCATCAAGTTGGAAAATAACTAATTCTCAATACATATTCATCAGTGTGATTTTATTTAAGAGCAAATGAATAGCATCAGATCATCATGCTTTCTAGAATCACAAAATTAAATTACAAACCCTGATTTAAATTTTGACAACAAACAAGACAAAAAATGAGAGTGATATGGTCCATTATTTTATCTATGATTTTGCAGTCACAGCAGTGTTGTTTGGATTGTAATGGGAAGGCTATAGGTAAATTGCATTTTTAGATGGCTCTTGGCGAAGTAAAGGAATGGTCTTATTTAATGATGATGGGATTCAATCAGAACAAATGTACAAAAGTTTATTACAGAAAGAATAACATAGTCCGTAACTATGTCACAGCAAAGACTTGTCTGAGCACTGCTTCAAACAGTGGGATTTGATGTTACCATGCAGCATACTGTACACTGAGCTTATAATAAGAATGCAGAATGCTCAAAAATATAGAAAACAGCCAATAAAAATATATTTAAAATGATCTGCACCTTAGGTTATGAGTGCTGTATTCAGTGGAATTTCTGGTCTGGTTTTTTTGGAGTAAATTGTGTTCTAGTCGAAAACTTCCCCTCAAAAGACCTGGGATAATTTTAAAGCATTTTTAGAATTTAAGTAACCACGATATAATAAAGATAAGATCCTTAAAATTGCCCACATCTTGCAAAGTGTTCCAAGATACTTCTCAAGAAATAGTACAAACACATGCCCTTTAATGACCATTGGTTCTGGATTGTGTCATGCTTTGCTTGTTCATTTGTTTGTTTTTTCCTGCAGCAACACTTTTATGCATTCTGGGATTGCCAAATTAGGTGCCAAGTATCCCCTACCATAAATCTACTAGTCCTTCCAGTGTCTTTTTAAGGTTTATTTTACTTTTATGGAAAATCAAATTATACAGAGAGGAGTAAAGACAGAGAGGAAGATTTTCTGTTCCCTGATTCACTCCCCAAGTGGCTGCAATGGCCAGAGCTGTGCCAATCCAAAGCCAGGAGCTTGGAGCCTCTTTCAGGTCTCCCACGTGGGTGTAGTGTCCCATGGCTTTGGGCTGTCCTCAACTGCCTTCCCAGATCACAGGCAGGGAGCTGGATGGGAAGTGGGGCCAGTAAGATTAGAACCAGTGCCCATATGGGAACCCAACACATCTAAAGTGGGAACTTTAGCCACTAGGCTACTATGCCTGGCCCATCCTTCCAGTGTCTTACAGTTTTACCTCTGTATCATTTTTTGTCTTGAGATTTCTCACTTGTATGTGCTTTAAACGTTCTTTCTTTTTTTTTTAAAGATTTATTTTTATTATTTTTTGATTGGAAAGGCAGATATACAGAGAGGAGAGACAGAGAGGAAGATCTTCCATCCGATGATTCACTCCCCAAGTGAGCGCAACGGGCTGATACTATGCCAATCCGAAGCCAGGAGCCTCTTCCGGGTCTCCCACGCGGGTGCAGGTTCCCAAGGCTTTGGGCCGTCCTCGACTGCTTTCCCAGGCCACAGGCAGAGAGCTGGAAGGGAAGCGGGGCTGCTGGGATTAGAACCGGCGCCCATATGGGATCCCGGGCGTGCAAGGCGAGGACCTTTAACCACTGTGCCACCGCGCCGGGCCCAATGTGCTTTAAACTTTCAACATCCAATTTCAGAGTTAGCAAACACATTGTGGTAGATGTTAAATGGAGGCATGGATTGATTTTGAACTTTTTCCAAAGTTACTGTGGAACGTTATTTCAAAGTGTGGTACATCTACCATATGGAATACTACATACTCTTCAAAAAGAATGAAATTCTACCATTTGCAATAAAAACATCACAACTAGAGATTAGAATAAGTCACTTCCAAAAACAGCAAATACTGTATGTTCTTCTGATCTATAGCTACCTTCATGCCAAACACAACAGAAATTGGTTATAGGTAAACAAGTATATATACATATTCTCATATATGTGTGTGTTATATATATGTTATATATAAAAGGACTATGTTATACATGTGCATGTATATATAAATATGATAGTATAATGGGAACTAGCATAAGAGGAAATAAAAATGTATCATAGTAGACATCCCTACTCCTGAATCAAAGGAGAACTCCTAGAAAAACTGTTTAATGTATCTGAACAATTGATTGCTAGATTGGTCATCATCGCCTATCCCTGCAATGCCACAATACACTTACGTAGCACACATGAAACGTGTAACTGCTACTAATGTACTATACTATTGTAATAACATGGGGGAAACTTTAGGAAGGGGAAAACAGAGAGGGGGATGTGGAGGTTAAAGGTGGAATCCCTCCCTATACCCACAAAACTGAATCTGCCTTTGGCTGGGATTTCATGGGTTGGAATTAGTGAGGTTCACTTTCTTGGCTGCAGGGTGTGCTCTTAGATTATTATTATTTTTTTTTAACCCATCAGGCTAAATCAGAGTTGGTTATGAGCAGAGGCTGACTGAGGACTACTTTACTTTTGCTCAACAAGTATAAGGCAAGAACACAGGATTTAGTCATGGCAATGAAAACGAGTCCTCTGTCTCTTTTCTCATTTCTGTATATTTTGCCGTGAGCGTCATCTTAACTTCACGAAAACTAGAACTACGGCTTCTTCAGATTTTGTTCACATGAGCTGCTCAGTCAAATGCTTTTGTCAATGGTTTTCTAGTATGAATGTTGGTACTGCTATTCAAACTTTCTTTGTTTACTGACCTGATATGATTTTTAGCATTGTACATCTGCTTAATTTAGCAAATTGGAAAATAGAAAGATATTTTATCCTAGAAAACACCCCTTATAAAATCAGTGATTTTGATGTGTCATGTAATTTGAGGCATATAATACTTTATAAGTATTAATATGACCTCTGAAATTAGATATTTAGTTTTCACACTGACTCAAACATAACTGAAAAGTGTGACTATTGTAGTGATACCAAATTCACAAGTCTGTTATAAAAGGCAGATAAAATGAAAATTAAAAAGCACTTAGAATCATGATGAGCAAATCAGAAAGTATTTAATGCCTATCAGAATAATTGATACAATATCAGCAATATTTGTACTGTTTTTTGTATTGTAATACATTATTTTATTACTATTTCCTCAAGTAAAATGCTGCATTAAATACATAAACATAGGGGCCAGTGCTGTAGCTTAGCAGCTTTACCACCTGCAACTGCTCCGCTACCAAGCTGGCTTCCTACTAAGGTACCCAGGAAAGTAGTAGAAGATGGCCCAAGTACTTGGACCCCTGTTCAATTTGGGAGATGCAGAAGTAGCTAATGACTTTTGCCATTGGAAAGTTTATCTTCCAATCCCTCTGTAACTCTGCCTTTAAATAAATCTAAACACACACACACACACACACACACACACACACACAGATGAAGCATCTGAGTTTGACACAGTTGGGGAAACTCACCAGTACCACAAGAGATATGAACCATGGAACGGCAGAGAATTTAACACAAGAAGTTGACATCACAGTGCTTTATTGTTCTTCATCATGCATAGATCGGCAGTGAGTTGTTCCCGATTTATTTTTCTAATAGAGTTATCATTTAAGAACTAGAGGAAGAGAGGCCATTTCTGGTTTACTAAAGTCAAAACTACTTACAAGGAAGTGAAATGGGAAGCAGAGTCTGTGAGGCCTGAGAAAAAGGCCACAAGATCTGAATGGCTGACAGTTAACACGACTGTGATGAAGCAATGGAATGATGGGCTCGTGAGTAAGTGGAGACTGCATATTTTTAATGTTGGTTCTAACCAGGAAAAATGAGCGATATTGTCTCCCATTTCTCTGAAATCACCTGACATGCAAATATTTACATAAAAAAAAACCCTGGCTTTAAAAATAAAAGAATCCACCATGGGGAGAGGGTTGGGGAGGAGTAGGGGGAATCCCAGTGGCTTAAACAACTGTGTCACATAATACAATGGAATTAGAAAAAAATTACTAGGGGAAGCATTGTGCATATTAAGTAAATCTGGCACCTAGGCTGCTGTCATTGCAAAGGGCGTCATTTTGTGTCCCAGCTGCTCCATTTCTGATCCAGCTATCTGTTAATTGGGCAAGTAAGAGGAAGATGGTCCAAGTGTATGAGCCCTTGCCAACCATACAGAAGTTCAGGAGAATTTCCTGACTTTGCCCAGTCCCAGCCCTGGCCCTTTGGCCATCTGTGGAGAGAACCGGTGATGGGACATTCCCTGGCTCTCGGTCCATCCCTCTGTCTTTTTAGGAGGAATATATACATCTTTTAAAAATAGGAATTTACATTAAGATAACATTAAACATCATGGAATCGACACAGAAGAGTTCTACGACTGAATTTAGCCAGTTGGCCATGGGTGGCAATCTCCATAAAATTAATGGTAGAACCACGCACCCCTGATGATGAATTCCTGATAAATAGTTGTATTTTCAAAAAAAAAAAATGGGATGCTTGTGAATGAAAAGTGTCCAAAATTAAGTTCATTAGATTGATTTGCCACAACTATTAAAGATTTTCCACATGTAGACTCAATCTCCCACAGTTACGGGGTGCAGTTCAGTGAAGTAGTTCCAAAGAGGACCAGCAGCCTTCCCTGGTCGATGCTGATGGAGTTGTGTTTTCACCCAGGTCACGTGGGGATGCTGAGGTTGCTGATGGAGCTGTGTCTTTACCCAGGGCACGTGGGGATGCTGAGGTTGCTGATGGAGCTGTGTTTTCACCCAGGGCACGTGGGGATGCTGAGGTTGCTGGTGGAGCTGTGTCTACCCAGGGCACGTGGGGATGCTGAGGTTGCTGGTGGAGCTGTGTCTACCCAGGGCGTGTGGGGATGCTGAGGTTGCTGATGGAGCTGTGTTTTTACCCAGGGCACGTGGGGATGCTGAGGTTGCTGATGGAGTTGTGTTTTCACCCAGGGCACGTGGGGATGCTGAGGTTGCTGGTGGAGCTGTGTCTACCCAGGGCACGTGGGGATGCTGAGGTTGCTGATGGAGTTGTGTTTTCACCCAGGGCACGTGGGGATGCTGAGGTTGCTGGTGGAGCTGTGTCTACCCAGGGCACGTGGGGATGCTGAGGTTGCTGATGGAGCTGTGTCTACCCAGGGCACGTGGGGATGATGAGGTTGCTGATGTTGCTCTCACAGATACTGTGTGCAGTGCAGTGCATCCTCCTTCCTGGAGGATGCTGATGGAGCTGTGTTTATACACATGAGGTGCTCCAGGATAGGATCTAGGTGTTCACACGCTATGCACTCTTCCATTACCTCATTCGACACACTACGTCCACTTACCATAATATCCCTCATTGCGATTCAGAAAACAACTTCAGCCATTTGTCAACTATTTCCAGGTGTTACTTGGGATCCTACTGTACCTTAAACATACCTCTGGGGTTAAGTGGCATTATTCTGCAGCTCACAAACATTGGTTCTACTGGAGACTTCTGCGATTTTCCATCTCAATACTGAAATAGCATTTACAATCTGTGTAATATGTTATTGTGATTATTATCACACATTTTTTGCTTTTTAAATTGTATATGTGGACCTAATGTGTCTACTGACATTTTCATTCAGAAGAATAACAATGATTACGCTGTGTCACTTCAAACAAAAGTTTTGCTGGAAAAAATGGTGACTTTTTCAGAACAGCACTCCAGCCCCTGAGAAACTAAAATACAGAGATTTCTGATAACATTCAGAATGTTGGGAAGTTCACTTTCTTTCAATTGCTCCTAAAATGTTATTACTGCTTTTAGCTCTTTTAACTAATTTTCACCACTCTATATTGTGGCCGCACTTTAGATCCTTGTTGACATTACACACACTAACATTCACTCTTGCATGTTTTGTAACCAACATTCAGTATCCCCAGCACTATTGAATAGTGAAAGCGAAATTGCATTAATTTAAACCTTTGATGAAAATTAAACTAATCAGATCACCTGGGGTATAGTGTAAACTTCGATCTTGCTATATATATATATATATATATACATATATATATATCACATGCTCAAATTAATGTGATGCAATGAGCATAAATGCCTCAAAACAGAGCCTTGAAAATTTAAAGGTTAACAATATATCAAATATTCTGTTTTCCCTTTGTTAAAAAGAAATTAAACTAATATAGTTGAAAATAGAGAAGACTCTAATCATGGCATGAAGCATCCATTTACTTAGAAAATCATTACCATAGTTATGATTAATTGAATTCAATTTATTTTCATACATCATCTTTTACTTTAAATATCTTCAAATGTGAAATAATCATGAAGCGTTGGGACGCTGCACCCACATGGGAGACCTGGAAGAGGCTCCTGGCTTCAGATGGGCTCAATTGTGGCCTTTGTGGCCACTTGGCGAGTGAACCAGCAGAGGGAAGATCTCCCTTTCTTCCTCTCTGTATATCATTATTTGCAATGAAAATGAATAAATCTTTTAAAAATGTAAAAAAAAAAGAAATAATAATGAAACATAATTTGATAATTTGAAGTAAAATTTCAACTCTTGTGTGGTCCATTATGTTGCTCTTTGCTTTTTTTCCCAAAAAATCATAAAGGTAAGTTTACCCTGCCCTCTTGTATTTTACTTTTCCATTTGCTTGTCATTCACATCATACAGAATGTGTTATAAAGAAAGCAAGGAAGTGTGAGGAGAGGAAGATGCCCATGGTCATGCCAGGAAGAGAGTAATTCAAGGTCTGTTACCTACAGCAAGGGATTGAAAACCAAGGCTTCATGCTTTCTGTCTAATTCACGGAAGGCTGACAATGGCATTGGGTGAGAGCCAGGGCTTTGTGAGCGTTCTATAGCTCTCTATGGAAAAGAAGGAAACTTATTTTCTAGTTTTTAAAGTACTGTCAGCTCAATGAGGTAATGTAAGTGTTTTTACTTCTTTGTAATGCTCAACTTCTGAACATAAGGACCTTCTGTAATTCTTCACAATGTGATAAAGAATTGCTTGTACTGCCTTCTTGAGGTCAGCGAGTTACGGATGGCCTATCGTGGGGAGCCTTGCATGACTGCAGAGTACACTGTTAAGTGGCAAATTTTACAGTCCATAAGTAGGAAATAGGAAAGTTTTCCCTTAAATAGTAAGCTCATAACTAACAATTTTCAAGTCAACCCCCTCCCCCAACCCCGTGACTGACTTTAAGAATGAGAAGATCTCAAACTATTTCGAGTTCAGAAGTCACATTACAACACAGTCATTGTAATCACTGTAACACAACCTTACTTATTGTGCTCGACACCAGCTTTTAAAGAAAGTGGTAGACCATCTGTTTTCAGCACCTTTCATGTTGTGATTCAACATTAGCCAGGGATCATTTTAGCATTGATGTGCCTTATAAATATTTCTTTCATTTTGAACCAAATCATGGGCTGCATAATGCTTTCACTTGAAAAGGCAGTTAGCAGCTAAAAATGGACGATTAACTATTTGTATGCCTCAAAAATACTACCTAAAAGTCCAAAGCATCCTAAGTTTGTTTTTTTTTTTTTCCCTTTGAGAGTCTCTCAAACATTATTGAAGATCAAATCAGGTAGCTGGCCATCTAATTCATGCTATAAGTTCAACAATGTTTACTTTTTCTCCTTGATATGGAGAGAGAGAACGACAACCTTCCATCTGCTGCTTTACTTCCTAAATGTCTGAAATATACAGGTCTGGGCCAGGCTGAAGCCAGGAGCCCCAAATTCCATCCAGGTCTCTTACCCAGGCAGCAAGGGATCAGAACGGTGGGATCCTGACATGGCACCTTAACTGTGTCGTATGATACAGTCACAGGAAGTTGGTTGAAATGAATTAGCCAGGGCTCCAAACGGGGACTCTGACAAGGGATCCCAGCGTCCCAAGCGGTGACTTAACCTGCCACCATCCTCTATTTCATATCCATTTGAAAAATATTCTTTTTCAGACCAAACTCAAATCTTGCACCTAGAATTCGTTTTTCTTAATAGATGCTTCAGTAGTAAACTATTGAAAAGCAATTTACTTTTATGAAACACGAAGGATCCAATTTCAGAAGCCATTATTTATATAATGAACCTATGACTTTCTAACTTGTCTTGAAATACTATACAGAAATTTTCTTTTCGCCATTTGCACTTTATTTTTGTGTGGCCTGCTGCTATTTACTACAAAAAATAAATCTGAGTAAAAAAAAAAATTGCTATTAAGTATCTCTATACACATTCACATCCATAACTTGCTTTAGTCATTTTACAACAATATCTTAAAGTTCTTTTTTTTTTTTTGCTGAATAACATAGATGTTTCAACTGTTAAAAGATTGTCCAGATGCACATTTGTCGTCAGGGACTGGTTGGTATACTCGCACCCCAAGTCATGACCCTGTTCCAAAATTCAAAGGTTGAATTTTCAGCTTTGATTAGCTATTTCCAAATCATGACGCAAGGTGCATTTTAATATTGTATTCACACGTGCTGGCATGGTGGCACGGTAACTTAACATGTTCCTGCAGCATCATCCTCCCATAGAGGAGCAGCAGCCCCGGACAGTCCACATGTTTTTCTTTCTTTTTAAAGATTTATTTACTTATTTTTATTGGAAAGGCAGATCTACAGAAAGGAAGATCTTCCGTCTGATGATTCACTCCCCAAGCGGCTGCAATGGACAGTGCTGCGCCAATCCGAAGCCAAGAGCTCAAATCTTCCGGGTCTCCCACACGGGTGCAGGATACCAAGGCTTTGGGCTGTCCTTGACTGCTTTCCCAGGCCACCAGCAGGGAGCTGGATGGGAAGCAGGGCCACTGGGATTAGAACCGGCGCCCATATGGGATCCTGGCATATTCAAGATAAGGACTTTAGCCGCTAGGCCTCTGTGCTGGGCCCAATAGTCCACTTCTGATTCAGCTCCTTGTTATTGAGCCTGGGAGAAGAGTAGAATATGGGGCAAGCTCTCGGGATCAATGATGTCCATTTAGCAGATCCAGATGTAGTTTCTGATATGCGTCTCTGTCTGGCCCATTCCTGACTGACACATGCATTTGGAGAGTAAAACAATGGATGTAAGGTCTCTTTTTCACTCTCTCTCTCCCTCTCTCTGTCATTTTGTTTTTGGAATAAATAACAAATCCATTTAAAAGTGACTGTGTTAGCTTGTTTTCAAATACACACACACACACACACACACACACACACACACACCAGTAGTAGGCTGGAAATTCATAAAATTATTGTAGTAGTCTCATTTTGTTTTTAATAAAAAAGATTAAGCTAAAACCATTATCCAAAGCAATACAGTCTATACATTTTTAATTGGATTTTTCCTGATCCCTTCTTCTCTATTCCTTCACCTAAGTCTGAAATCTAATGAATAAGAGAAGGAAGCTTGCTTTCACAGCCTTCCACCTGGGAGTGACAACTCATTTGTTTCAGAATAATTAACGTTATGCATCTAAAAATGTTCAGGGTGTACATCAAATACAGCAAAGAAAAACATTACATTCCATGCGTGGTTTCCCTTTGACATAAAATTATTAATCTTTTATATCCTCTCTTTTTCTTCAGAAATCTGAATGTGTTTCTGGAACAGCTTCTCGACAGTCCTTCGCATTTGAAAAAATTCAGCTTTGGAAAAATAGTGGTAAAAGTATTAACTTCCTCTTTGCTGCTCATTTTCTTGCTTCTACCTATGCCGAAACCTCATTAAAAGCTCATTTCTGATTATTCAAGTCACTATGATATAGAACATTAGCTCAGAGAAATCAGAATTTATTACCTCTCTATGTGTATGATGGATTATACCATACAAGTTTTTACTAACTCTGATTTGAGTATTGGTCTTTTGCCTTAATTCCGTTTATCCTTTTGAACTCCCCTCTAATCGTGTGTGCTGGTATTTGTGTGCTGTTCTGTCCCCATCCCCTGCCAACACCAACACTCACCCTATGTCTTTCTATTCCGTCCCCCAAAGTCTTCCAAATCTATGTCCGTCTCCGTGGCAGTGCCCAGCCTGCCTCTGCATTGCTTCATTTTCTATGATTTATTTATTTTTTTTTTCTCCACAAGGGGATTGCCAAAAGACAGCGAAGATACTGATGTGCTAAGAAAATCTGAAGTTTTAGTCTTGGCAGAACTCCATCCAGCTTACCACGGCATTCATCTTCATCTATGCAAATAAAGGGGCTCCATGTTCTGCGCAGAGGTTTGACAATCAGAGGCTGTGAAGAGAACTCACCTGTGCTTCTCGGGTTGCCTGGGGTGCACGCTGCTGTTTGCTGCTCACGCCATAATCCCCTCGCGTATGCAGCGCAGTTCTGTGTTGCTGAGAGCCTGCTGTATGGCTCACGCGGCCCCTGTGGACGCCTACACTGCAAAACTCCGTGCAAAGTTTGCAGTGTATGTACCGGGATCCCAGTGTGTGCAAGGCAAGGACTTTAACCACCAGGCTACTGCACTGGGCCTACCCCCTCCTTTATTAGTAGTATTTTTTTATCATAGTGGAAAAAATTATTTTCTTCTTTTCACATTTAATCAAGTATTCAAAAATTATAAAGCATCCTAAATGATGGTCATGGTACAGTCTGAGCAGTGCCTGTAGAGACTACCGGGACCACCCCTTCATTTTCAGTCTTGTACTAGGTACAACTACACAGCCCTCACACATTCAGTTTGCTCACAATTCAAGCTTCTTAGAAATACCTGTTTCAGGCCCGGCGGCGTGGCAGCGGCTAAAGTCCTCACCTTGAATGCGCTGGGATCCCATATGGGCACTGGTTCTAATCCCGGCAGTTCTACTTCCCTTCCAGCTCCCTGCCTGTGGCCCGGGAAAGCAGTCGAGGACGGCCCAAAGCTTTGGGACCCTGCATGCGTATGGGAGACCCGGAAGAGGCTCCTGGCTTCGGATCGGCATAGCATCGGCTGTTGCACTCACTTGGGGAGTGAATTATCAGACGGAAGATCTTCCTCTCTGCCTCTCCTCCTCTCTGGATATCTGACATTCCAATAAAAATAATAAATCTTAAAAAAAAAAAAAAAAGAAATACCTGTTTCCCAAAAATATTTTACCTTTGCCAATTCTACATCATTATTCACAGAGCTTCCTTTCACTTACAAGATATTTCTCCTTTCTCTTTGTCATCCGATTGTTATCTCTGTTTTTATAATTCTTTTTTCCAGGAGAACTTCTGAAATAATCACCATGTATTTTGCACTGCTTATCTCTTCAGACCCCAGTGGATCAATTCAGTTACTCTCATTGTTCACCCTGTGGCTGAAGGCCAAATTGAATGAGAAGCAACGCTGCTGTGGTGATAAGCACATTTATGAACTTCTATGAAATGAGCAGTGAGTTAAATAGCAGCAGCATCTTGCCTTAAGAAGCTCTATCATCCGAGCCTGGTGCGGCAGCTTAGCGGCTAATGTCCTCACCTTGAACACACCAGAATCCCATATGGGCACCGGTTCTAATCCCAGCGGCCCTACTTCCCATCCAGCTCCCTGCTTGTGGCCTGGGAAAGCAGTCAACAACGACCCAAAGCCTTGGGATCCTGCACCTGCGTGAGAGAACTGGAGGAGGTTTCTGGCTCCTGGCTTCAGATCAGCGCAGCACCAAACGTTGCGGTTACTTAGGGAATGAATCATCGAACAGAAGATCTCCCTCTCTGTCTCTCCTCCTCTCTGTATATCTGACTTTCCAATAAAAGTAAATGAATGTTTTTTTTTAAAGCTCTATCATCTATTCAAATTTCCAGAAAAGCATGCTGAAAAACCAGAGTAAGGATTTCCACCGAGTGTTCAGCAGTGACCTGAGAGCAGGTGAAGATGGAGACTTCTGGAGTCAAGAGGATATGCGGTCTGCTTTGAAAATTAAAGAATGAAAATTAGGCTGACCCATATCTTCCAAGCAAAGAGGTTTTTTAAAAGACAGTTTGCTTTAATATGTCCTAGACAACTTCAAAAATGCATTTGGGGTGGCATAACACAGATCACCATTTCTTGAGAGACCAGCATCCAATAGCACAGTACCTATTCCAGTCCCATTTCCTTTACTGCCAATCCAGCTTCCTTCAACGTGGTAGGGGGATGGAAGAGCATGGTTCACATGCTTGGGAAACTAGTCTTGCAACAGACCAGGATGGTATTAAGATGGTTCCTGCTTTGGCTCAGCCCAAACCAGGCCGCTGAAGTCATTTGGGGCATCATTGGCCAAGAGAAGCACAAGCATTCTCTGGCCCTGAACCTTCCAAATAGAAAAATCTTAAATCTCTGATGGAGTCCAAAGATCGGTTGCAGGAGCTTATTATTAGATATTGATCCTTGGCTTAGACCTGGGAAGTCAGTCTTCAAGTTGTATACTTATTAAGACTAGTCCCTTAGTAACTCAGTAATATATGGTTTTCAACTTTGTTCTTGACCAGCTCTGTAACTTGGCCCCATTTTTCATTTACACGTAGGATAACCAAAGAGATGTGTAATGAAGTATCTCCTATAGACAAACTATGTCTGTTTTCAGGACAGAGGAAGTGACGTAAAATGTTTTCTCATCTGACAAATGAATAATCCATAGTGCATAATGCTTTTGTGTCAATCCAATGATTAGGGAAGTGCTTCATGATTACAAGGCATTACATATATGTTTTATTATTGCTCCTCCAAACACAGTGGTTTAGATGAGCTACCTTGATTTTTATATCTAAAATAGGTTGCTCCTCTTTCTGTTGCTTCATAATCACCCATTCTCTTACTCAAAATGCCATTTTTATTTTAATGTTTTAGCTAAACAGCACCCTTGCCCTGGCGAAAACATTCTTAAGGAAGATGAAGCGCCAACTCTTAAAGATGCATACCGTGGCTCTCCTGAAACCTCTGAGACAAGAACAATGATTTATAAACGTGTAATGAAATATCAAGGCAAATATTTTAAATCTGGTACTAAACCATATTCGTATGATGGAAAGCTTAGCATGGCTCAGCTCATATTTCTGGATTCGCTCTTTGATACACACATTCACACATCACTCCTTTCAATAATAGTGTGCTTTTCACCTAAAATAAACACTTAACTTCAAGACTTAATTCAGGCTTCCTCTTTCCAGACCTCACTGTTATCTGTTTCTTTTGAATTCTGCAAAAAATATTTTGTCTGAAGTAATTGGCATGGGATTTGAGAAACACCGTAGTATTGCTGATGTTGGTTCCATGTTAGTAAATAAAACGCAGAGTCCAGATCCAGTTGGGGTGTTTTGGAATAGCATTCAGTATCATGAATTTTGCATCCATATGATTCTTTGGTTGGTCATCTAGGTGGAATATTTGAGAAAAACTATTAATGAGGAACTTGTGAATGAATTACTGCCAGTAGCATAACATTGTTACTGTTTTAAATTTCACATAACATTTGTATTCCTATCCTGTAGAGAAACCAGGATAAAGACAAATCATAATAGATTTCTGGCACACATTTAAAAAGTCATTTCTCATACACTAATTATTAATTAGTCCCATCATATTTTCATTTCACAGCCACATTCTCCACTGAGTAGCATGGTTATCAAGGAGTAAGCGATTTGATACTGGATGATTCTCTATCAGTTGAATCTCCCAGGAATATGACAAATTCAAAAATGAGCTGGCTTCAAAGAATAATCAACTTATTTTTATTTGGTATCCCCAGTGAAATACTGTATATCTTCCTTCTTAAATGAGTAATTTTGTCTGGAAAGGAATTAAAGGAAGAACTATAGGAAGATACAGAATTGCATTATCCTTTCCAGCTTTCTGGGATGATTTTTTTTAAAAAAATGATTCTCCTTTCTTTTGGAAAATAAGGGTATAATACTTTCAGTTATGTTTACATCCCCCCAAAAAATCTACATTGATGACCTAGTGTTCTGGGCATTGAAACAGAAGTGCACTCATGGTTTCATGAAGTCGCAGTCTATAGAGTGGTATAAACCTGAAACAAATAATTATAAGCATCTAGGTACAAGGAAATTCTACAGTTTGGCCTCAGGATAAAAGGGAACATAATCAATCTAAGCAGACTGAATTACAAACCAATATTTAAGGGCTCAGTGTGGCAGCCTAGTGGCCAAAGTCCTTGCCTTGCACATGCCAGGATCCCATATGGGCACCGGTTCTAATCCCAGCAACCCTGCAACCCATCCAGCTCCCTGCTTGTGGCATGGGAAAGCAGTAGTGGGCAGCCCAAAGCCTTGGGATCCTACAACCACGTGGGAGACCCTGAAGAATCTTCTGGCTCAGCTCAGCTCTGGCCGTTGTAGCCACCAGTGAACGGAAGATCTTCCTCTCTGTCTCTTTTCTTTTTTGTATATCTGACTTTCCAATCAAAATAAGTAAATCTTTTTTTTTTTTAAAGCAAGATTTAATTTTATCCCATTAATGCAGATTTAGCTTTAAGTATTTCTTCTGTGTCAGGTGTTGATGAAAAAAAATACACAAAATCCAGCCCTTATCCTTCAGGTGACTGTCAAGTGGTGAAAACCAACAAGGAGAGCACATTATTGTCAGTGTCATGAAACATGTAACAAGTGTAGGCTTTGTTTTTAAAACCCCTCAGCATCCTACGATGCTTCAGTAGAAAACAAAACAGACTATTCTTTTGTGAATATCACAAAAACAAAGGCATTTGACCTCTTGCCTGTGGCAGGAATATCAACCGCCAGATACTTGGTACAGAACTCTTTCCCCTGTGCCAAGTGCCAAATCATGCTGCAAACATCCCTGCCATCCCTGGACATTCTTCATCTGGCCTGGTCAGCAGGACTCCCTGCTGGTGTGGGATATCGCCCTCTGGACTTCACAGCTGTTAACCATTCCTTGGGTACCCTGTATATGCGGTCTGCTTAACTGATGTCTTTTTTCTTTTCGGTGGAAAAAGTACTTTCAGGTGCTATGATTTGCATTTGAATTTCTAGGGACTCAAGAGCAAACAGAAGTAGAAAAGCACAACAAGATTCGAAAACTATTCTGTTTCCAACAGGGTTCTCTTTTCCCTGGATTTATTTTCAGACACGATGCTCCCTCTTCTAAACACAGTATTTCAAACTCTGAACACCAGACCCCTGGATGTACGCAGCTATGCTTGATTCTTCAGATGCATACATTAAGGTTTCCACTGGGGTGCCCATCAAAATACTGTTTTTCCAACAAACTGGTCATTCATTTGTCCCGGTCTTTATAATTCTGGTTTTAAATCTCAGCTACATACTTCCTCCCTCCAAATAAACAAAGAGGTTAACAAATACAACCCATTACCCCCCAAGGGTATTGGCAACCATATGTTCTTTGTGCTTTGAGAAACAAGCCAACAAAACCATAAATAAGTAAATATGGCAAGGGGGATGTGTATGTTATCCGGTGGTGATGTTTCCAAATGTCACAAGCCTGAAATAATTAGGCATTACTTATAAAGATCAAGACAATTGGAGGATCTCCTCATATGTTCTCCCTAAACTATAATTTTCATCTTTTCTTGGCTTCAATTTTTGACTTGCCTTTGTCAGTATGTAGAGATTGGGATTTCAAGAATGTATGTAAGCTCGTGGTCTCACTCTAATTTGTACATCTTGGTTCGTCAGCTTGGTTCTCTTGTAGAATTGAAAACAAAATGGAGTAAACACGGCTTGCTTTGCTAAGAAACTGTGTGAGCTTGCAGGCCAAACAGCCTATGTGACCTTTAGCTCCCATGAATGGACCCCAATTCCCATGAATCAAGACCCATGTTTGGTTATTTCACACGTGGCTACAAATAATCAATTAGGTGGACACCTTAATTAAGAGAAGAGCCAGGCATGGGCTGGCCAGCTGAGGAAGGTAGGGGACGTGTGGCATTTCCTCCCTCACCTTGCTTGCTACTGCATATTGCCCCTTTTCAAGCTCTTGTAAACTGCCCCTATCAAAACCCCGTGAATGTACTGTTCTGGATGGCACTCAGCTAAGGGGTGTTGGTCCTGGATGGCCAGATGGTCAGTCCATTGCCTTGCCTCTCACTTATAGTAAAACTTGGTTGTGGCTGTCACTGGTGGTTGTAACAGTCTGTCTTAGCGACAGAGTGGATGTGATGCAGAGTACTATGTGCAATGGTAGCAGTCTAGAGAGAACTGCAAGCTGTCCAGGGAACATACATGAGTCAGGGGGGCTGTGGTTTCAATAGAAAGTGGTTTTCAACGTGTTGTCTCATGTCAGCAGCACCAGTGTCACATATGTGTTGGCTATACATGTAAAACATTGGCCTCCACTTTAGAAAAACTAAGTCGGAAGCTTGGAGAGAAGACATGGCAGAAGTGTATATTTTAGTGGACCTTTTGAAGGGCTAGACTTTCAGTGAAGTTTGAAAATAACCAAAATAACAGCAACAAAATCACTCGCCTAGTTCAAATCCCCGTCTGTCCTTTCCATCCCCCTTGAGGTCTCTTCCTTAAGTATCAATAGCATTGTTTATTAGGCTTACGCTGTGGTTCGCTCTCTTCATCATTACGGTGCGTTAACATGTTACATCAGTAAGGAGCTGGGTCTTTCCAGAGAGGAAGAACCACAAGGTGCCATCGGCATTCTCCCTGAGAGCCTCCCTGCAGCCCTCCTGCAGACTTGCCTGTGTGCATCGCTCCCCTCCTCCACTCATCACTCCTGTCTCTTTTATGCCTTTTCAAGAAAATTTAGTAACTCTGTGACATTTTCTCTGCCTTTTCCTGCTTTTTGCAAAATGTATGCACTTTAAGAGGCACATACATAATGAACAGGAAAGGAAAATCAGCACACACCTCCCCCCCCCAAATTTTAAAAATGTATATGCAAAACATTAGTACAATGCTTTAACAAAAACGATTACTCGGGCCCGGCGCAGTGGCGCAGTGGTTAAGGTCCTCGCCTTGCACACCCGGGATCCCATATGGGCGCTGGTTCTAATCCCAGCAGCCCCGCTTCCCTTCCAGCTCCTTGCCTGTGGCCCGGGAAAGCAGTGGAGGACGGCCCAAAGCTTTGGGACCCTGCACCCGTGCGGGAGACCCAGAAGAGGCTCCTGGCTTCGGATCGGCATAGCATCGGGCTGTTGCACTCACTTGGGGAGTGAATTATCAGACGGAAGATCTTCCTCTCTGTCTCTCCTCTCTGTATATCTGCCTTTCCAGTAAAAATAAAATAAATCTTAAAAAAAAAAACAACGATTACTTGTTACTGTCTTGGTGCTTTTTCTTTTTCTTAAACATTCTAATTTTCTCAATGATACTATTACTTTTACTACAACAATCTACCCTTACTACATGTTTTAACTTAAACTAACATTTTCCCTTGTCCTGTACCTACAATGCAATGATACACATAAATGGCAGAATGTTAAACTTGTTAATTATTACTCAAGGACTATGCTAATATGACAATATGGGAGCAAAGGGCAGGTGGGAAAAAATGGGGCTAGAACAAGGGGAAGGGAGTGCGGAATCTCCGTACCCATGACTGTATCATGGAAGCTAATAACAATAAAATGTATACATTATCAAATTACCTGTGATACAGGAAGTAGTCTGTTTTTTTCTTATTTTAGTTCCATTCATTCTAAGACATCTTTACGAATACTCTTTTTAACTCACCTCTTAGAGGGTCAATTCCGGAGGACAGCCAGGAGTATCAGCATTTCTACCACGCCAAATGCTATTATCTGTGCTTTATTTTTCAGAATGGATAGCATAATTAAAAGGTCAGCTCTAATCAAATATGAGGTGATGGAAAACTGCAATCTCTGAAAAGAGCATATATGCAGTTTTAGACAAGTTACTTAACCTTCTAATACCTCCGTCTGCTTGACAGTGAAGATGGCAACAGTGACTATAGAATAATGATGAGCATTAAATGCGTTTACTGTTAACTAGATCTGGCACATTTTAAACAGTTCTTGACTGCTCACCAGTTAAATTTTTTATTGCATTAGAAGCATTGGTATGCCCACAATTGCATATCCTCTGGATCAGAAAAGATCCATTGGACATAGAACTTCTTGTCCTGCTATTAACCTTGGACAGTTATGACTTCTCGCTAGTGTAGTATCAGAGTAAGAAAGTTTTCTCTGCCTTATGGAAACAATTTGATCTCCTAAGAGGTTTTCTTCAGTAAAAATGTTAGACCATGTCAAAGTGAAGGAAAGAGGAATATCAGAAGTCCAGGAGGGAGAATGGGCTGATCCCTATCTTAGATTTCACTGAGAGCCTCTAGCCGTGGCTTCCCTCAGAACAAACTGTAATAAAATTTACATGTTGAACAGCGGTACAACAAATTCATTTTTACATGGGAAACTTAATTTGGAGGAAATTCATCAATGCAAGTAAGAACCAACCAGAAAGACCTAAGATGGCCTTTCTTTACTTTATCTAGGAGTGAAGTCAACCCATTAGCTATCTCACAAATTCTGAGGGCTGCTTTACTGCCCACACAGAAATGAGTTCATATTTATGCCAGAACAAAATGACAATTAATTAGAGAATGAAATAGCTTATTTCTATTATTTATTGTCATGAATTCACCTATCGTACAAACATGCAGACAGTAAACAGCAGTTTCAGCGTGGTGATTAACATCTTTTAGAGCTGCACATTTTGGAAACAGTTCTAAACCACATGATCCTACTAATAATCGGGCAGCTGAGGGTCATTTTCAGAAACTGTCAATTTTTGTGACACATAGTTTTACATCAATTTTACGTATTGAGTTTAGTGAGAAAATCTTATGCACCCATATAATCCACATTTGTAGACAACTAAACAAATCTTAGAATAAGCTTTCAATTCTCAGGTTTTTTTTTTCTTATTTTACATTCACCAGTCCTTCCATTTTGCTTCTATTTTACTCAGTTTCTGCTTGATTAAGTTTGGAAGAAAGTACCTACCAAAATGTATACTTTCATAGATTTTACCCCTTCAAATAAAATGTAATGGAATTTAATATAGTTTAATTTGAGTTATTTGTGCAAATAAGATCTATGATATTAAGTTTCAGTAAGTACCTTAGTATCCCACATGGTTAACTATGATCTAACACATTTCTAAATGTCTGTCACTGTCATTATTTTGTCTCTGATAACTTGTAATAACTTGTACCCTTCAAAAAATTGCATACATCCCATTCTAAAGAAAAGCTAAGATACTTCCAGTATGATGTTTAAACACACTTTAAAAAAAAAGAGATTTATTTATTTTTATTGCAAATTCAGAATACAGAGAGAAGGAGAGACAGAGAGAAAGATCTTCCATCAGATGATTTACTCCCCAAGTGACCGCAATGGCCGGTACTGCACCAATCCAAAGCCAGGAGCCAGGAGCTCTTCCAGGTCTCCCACGCAAGAGGGTCCCAAGGCTTTGGGCCATCCTCGACTGCTTTCCCAGGCCACAAACAGGAAGATGGATGGGAAGTGGGGCTTCCAGGATTAGAACCAGCACCCATATGGTATCCCGGTGTGTTCAAGGAGAGGACTTTAGCCGCTAGGCCACGGCGCCAGACCCTAAACACACTTTTAAGAATTTGTTAGGGGCAGCTGTTGTGGCACAAATGACTGTAATGCCAGCTAGAATGTACACATCCTTCCCTGAGGTCTGAATCTCCAGTCTAACTCCTTATTAATGCACCTGGGAAGCCTCTGCTGGTCACTGCACCTCTCAAGTTCGTGCAACACATGGGAGACTAGGACAGTGTTCCTGGCTCTTGGCTTCAGCCTGGCTCATCCCCAGCTGTCACAATGGTCAGGGACTGTAAATTTTAGTTAGAGAAGTATCCTGACCTTGCATCTGGTATGACATCTTCTACAACTGCATTCCTCTTAAGTCTCTCTCATACTCTTTTTCTGTCAACTAATAAACGACAAATGCTATTTGTTCTAAACTCTACTAGTAATTTCTTCTTTCCCAAGCCTAGAATAATGTCTATGAGCGGTGGGTAAATACAGCCAATGATTTGAACCAATCAGATTTTGGCTACGTATGGACTTGTAAGTCAATGAACCATCTGGGAAAAGAAAAAGACTGGAAAAAGTTGCTGCCAAGAAGGAAGGAGACACTAGCTCCTCAAAGAGTAAGGAAACAATATTTACTACACAAATCTAAAATTTTTGCTGATAGAAATGTATCTTGGATATCCTGGATAATTTTTCCTATCTTTAACCATCTCGAATTACTTACATCACGACTTTGTTTCACTCCGTCTAGATTTTTATGGCATGTGGCATGTGACGTGTCACTGTGTTTTTTTTTTTCATGAATAATTTGTTATGCAATTTTCAGAGCTAACTTCCTATGATGCTAGTCATTTTTCAACGTTGCTCAGTATTGCACAAATTTTTGAAAAGCAAATTCCTCACAGTAATTCCCAGTCTGAAACTTGCTTTATCTTCTAGCGTCCCCTTTGTTGATACTCTTCCCCAACTCCAAAGCTAGCAATCATGACCACACCTAGTTTCTGCAAAGTACCTTGTACACCCCCTCAACTGTGAGCATGTTGTTCATATATTGCCTATTACTGCGTCAGTTCCTTGGGGAAAAAAAAGTAATAGGGACAACCTAACCACAGGATAAGGTTCCCTGAACACAACATAAAAGCCTCAAGTGATAAATGAACAGATTGATAAATTGGACTAAATTAAAACCAAGAGCAAGATGGATGAATCTCAGAATTATTATACGGAACAAGATAAACCAGAGGCATAATGAATGTTAGTATTGTTTATGATTGATAATCATGGACAAGTAATATTTTAAGACTACAACTATATATTGAGTAAAATGAATGTAAGTAAAAGAGAGCATGTGGCAATATTTAGATTTAGAAAATAAAAAAGAGGTAAATTATGCAAAAATTCATAAAAATTTTTGTATAGCTGTGCATTAGCTTTGACACAGCAAAATCAGCGTTGAATTATAGAAATTACATGAGTATTTGCCTAGAAAGACAATGGTTGGGACAATGTTGGAGGGATTTTGAGTGCAAAAGAATGTAAATGAATATGGTATATTTTTATTTTAACAGTCGTTACATATGCACATGATATATTAAAACCTCTTGGAAATTCACACGCAAAATGTGTTCATGTTACTCAACTTAGAGTGTGTCTCAATGAAGTTGATTTAAAGAGAAGGTGGAGGGGTGAAGAGAGGGAAAGAAAGGCGAGTGGGAGAGAGAACTTTGTCCTATTTATAGAATTCTTCCAGAGATGGAAAGGGCAAGCCCTAAAGTAGATGAAGGATTTTTGCTTTACACATAATTCACAAAGAATAACAAATGCAAAGAATTCCAGAGTGCTTTTAGAAATTCTATTGTCACTAACAAAATGATAATAAAAGCAAGAAGCTTAAACAGCCCCCCTCAAATGGTCAGAAACACTTTGTAAAACTGCTCAGATTAAAATTAAAACCATAGTGATAAGCTGTAACTCATTCTCCAGAATGACTGAAACACGGACTTTGAGAGGAACCACAGTGGCACAGCAGGCTCGGTGATCCATGGATCCACTTCAGAATACCTGGTATAAATTCTCACCTCCGTTTCTGATCCAGCTTCCTGCTAGGATGCAGCACGTTACGTATCAAGAACTTACCCTTTGGAGTGTTGCGTGGGCACTAACTTCTCAGCATCAAGCGGGGAGGGTCTTCCATTGTGAAGTGTCTTACTGATGCAGTGAGAACCAAAACATATGTGCAAGAACATTCCTGTGTTCATTCATATGTGCAGTTGATCCTCTAGAGAGAAAAACTAGAATTCAGATTGGCTACTGCAGCTCTCACACATGAGATTTCAGTCAGTGAAAGACACTCAAACCACATCTCCGATACCCAGAAAAAAAAAATGATTTTAACTCCAGAAGCCATAATCGCTGTGCAAGAGCTCAACCTCAAGCAGGAACCTTGAAGGACAAATGAGAAATAGGATATCTTCAAATGCTAATTAAAGGCTGAGAAGCCATGGAGTGGGTAATCTGTAAATGAAACACTAGAATTCAAGTGCTGGCCACACTGGCAAGAAGCTTAAAGGGCTTTCATGGAGGTGGCAGCATCTGTAAAGACACAGTCATGGCAGACTGTAACAGGCCACCAGTTCCCCCAGGCTGTCGACACAATTATCTGCTATTTCAAATACACACTATAGGGCCTGGCACAGTAGCCTAGTGGCTAAAGTCCTCACCTTGCACACGTCGGTCAGGATCCCATGCAGGTACTGGTTCTAATCCTGGCTGCCCTCTTTCCCATCCAGCTCCCTGCTTGTGGCCTGGGAAAGCAATAGAGTATGACCCAAAGTCTTGGGACCCTGTCCCCACATGGGAGACCCGGAAGAGGCTCCTGGCTTCAGATGGGCTCAGCTCCAGCCACTGTGACCATTTAGGGAGTGAATCAAGGGACAGAAGATCTTTCTACCTCTCGGTCTCTCCTCCTCTCTGTATATCTACCTTTCCAATAAAAATAAACAAATCTTTTAAAAAATAAAATAATATAGACACTATATTTTAGGTAGTTTTTTTTTAAGCTGAAATAAAACTGTCATGTTTGTAAGAATAAAAAGAGGCAGGGATTCTAAATCAAATCTGAAATCAGTGTTGTCTGAAATGACTAATTTTCTGTGAGCTAGAATTTTTGTTTTTCAAAACTGTCCTATTTACATTTACTGCCACCCTGACTTATGTATGTGTGTATGTAAGTTTTTGCGTTTCACACCTTGGAACACCGCATGGCCTTGGACCACAGAGTAAAACATAGCTGCATCCTCACACTTCGTGCTGTGGCAGCAAAATTCAACAGCTTGCAAAACGGAATTGAATTTACAAGGAGAAATTTCACAGTTTCAAAAGGCATTCATTTGTATAAAAATCACTTTCTCTGCCACCCAAAACACTGTTTTTATTTGGTGCTCCACAATGGATGCGCCAATGATTTTTAGAACAAATGTCTAGCGCTGCAAGAATATATGCCTCTGGCAAAAAATGCTTTTGTTACATTAAAGAGAATTTCCAAATTTTATACTCTAGGAAAGGTATCACCTCCTTCAGGAAACAAATAAACAGATAAAGAAAAAGAAGAATGAACTTGGATTCTTGTCGCCCATGCGACACCCCTGGATGGAATTCCAGGCTCTTGACTTCGTTCTAACCCAGTCCTGGTATTGCAGGAATCAGGGGAGTGAATCAACAATTAGAAGATCTGTCTTTATCTCTCCCTCTCTCCTTCTTTTCCTCTGTGTTCTTGCATTCCTTTCCTTTCTGCTCTTCTGACACTCTTCCTTTAAAATACCTACATGAGTAGAGCATAAAAAGCATAAAACCAGATTGCAAGATGGCAGTACCTTAAAATGCTGCAGCCAGAAATGAAACTAGGTTCAAATAGGTGAGGATAATAGTTTAGAAACTAGCAATGCCTAATGAACTGTAACACATCCATTTCCTAATGCTCAAAACAAAAACAAAACAATCTCAGACTACCAAAATTCAGGTATCTACAGGACATGCTACATGCATAAAAATCTTTACCTTCGTTGTTGTTAGTGTTTGAATGATTTTGTGTCCTAAAGTTGGTTTGCTGAAGTTTTACTAACTGATGTGATGATATCTGGTATGGGATCCCTGGACAGTTTTAGAGGTCGAGGCTGGGGTCCTTACAAGGGCAGTAGAGAGAGCGCGTTAAACCAAGCCCACGTGAAAACACAGGGGAAAGGCGTTAGGTGAAGGTGGGAAAGAACCTCATCAGAAACACACGGGCTACAGCCTCAACCTCGGACTTCTCAGCCTTCAGAACTGTGAGAAACAAAGATATTTCTAAATACATCCACACCATAAAGTTTTAATACCATGTACGCTGAGACATATAAAGATACGCTACAAGTGTGCTACAGAATTCTAAAAATAAAAGAACCTGAATACATCTCACAAACAGAACTCTGAGAAGAAGCCAAACGAGGGATACACGTGATAGGATTCCATTTCAATTTATTCCTAAACCTGGGGAAAGTGAATTACAATATTTAGCCAGTCCATGTAGCTCTGGGAGCAGTAAGGAGGTTGTGAAAGGATGACAGCTGCTCTACTGTGCGTGGGAGGCTACGAGTGGCATGGCGGCTTCAGGCAGGTGCTGTCTTCAGCATGGTGCTTGAGGTTGGCTCTGCGTGTGTGAGATCCTGGCTTTGTGGCAGATCCCCGAGATTTCTGCCAGGCACATCTTCTATCTCAGAATGAGACGTCTGAGCAAAACAATCAATGGAACAAGAAACCTAAAACTTAGATTAACAGTTCCTTCAGGAGAAACATGGGTTATGGCTAAAGGAATTACGCACGTACTGAGACTCTTAAAATTGTATGTAAGTACTGCATAAACTATTTCATACATAAACATTCCAACTGCTTTAGTTTCAGCTAAATAACTCCAAAGTTGTCCAAGACCGTTTATTTCAACTACCACATCCAGTTCGGTAAGCTTGTTTTAAATGTTCTTTTTGGGAGGAGATGGCAGCTCATAAAAGTTGTGGAATATTTCAACCATAAGCTGCATTACGAACATGATGATGATAGAGACATGATTGGGCAATTATTTTTTCTGCTTTTAAAATAGCTTATTTTCTGATTTATATGTTTCTTAAACATTTATTTGTTTGCTTGTTTATTTGTTTGGAGGGTACAGTTACAGAGAGAAGAGAGACCAAGATTGCCCATTCCCTGGCCCACTCCCTAATGGCTGCAATAGTCAGAGCTGGACCTGATTGAAGGCAGGCTTCATCTGTGTCTCCCATATGGAGGCAGAAGTCCAAACATCTGGACCAGCAGCATTTGCAGGTGCCTCAGCAGGAAGCTGGATTAGAAGCTGACGACTGGTGCTTTTATGAGATGCTTGCATTACAGGCAGTGGCTTAAAATGCCAGCCCCAACAGGTTGACCTTCATTTCTTTTTTCATATTTATGAATTAAATAGTAGAGAAAGATAAGAGAGCTAAGAGGGATTCGAGTAATTTGTACAAAGAAAAGAAAGGGCTTTTGACTAAGATACATAACCTTAAAACTGAGTTAAAGACTGCAAATGTTTCTTAGAAGTTTGTGATTTAGTTTTTATTTGTTGAAGTCTTTAATAGAGCATGAAGTCTTTGAAAAAAATCTAAGGTATGTGTTTTGTTCAAATGCCTCAATGCCTCCTTGGAATAACTATATATATAAAATGATGACATATATATATAATTTTATATATGATTTTACATCTAAATTATTATTATTAGTTTATACACGTGGATTATGAGGCTATGAGACACACAGATAATTTTTGTGAGACACAGCAAATGATTCATAAAGTCTGTATTTGAAGTCGAGTCAGTTTAACCGCCTATGCTTGTGCTCTCTCGAATTTCATGTAAAGCAGTTGTGTGTGGGGGGGGGGCGCGGGGGGGAAGCAGTATCTCTCATCTGAATATTACTTCCTTCTCAATGAATAGCTTATAGAAATCTAGCAGAGCTAATAAACAGCCTTAATGTGTCTTTGCATCTGTATATTCCTTTGCAAGGCAATTATTTGGGGGGACTAGTGTAGTATCCTAGAGGCCAAAGTCCTCACCTTGCACATGCCAGGATCCCATATGGTCGCTACTTGTAATCCCAGCTGTTCCACTTCCCACCCAGCTCCCTGCTTGTGGCCTGGGAAAACACTCAAGGACTGCCCAAAGCCTTGGGACCCTGCACCCACACAGGAGACCCAGAAGAAGCTCCGGTTCCTGGTTTTGGATCAGCGCAGCTCCAGCCGTTGAGTTCTCTTGAGGAGTGAATCAACAGACAGAAGATCTTCCTCTCTGTCTCTCCTCCTCTCTGTATATCTGCCTTTCCAATAAAATAAACAATTTTTTTTTTAAAAAAAGAAAGGCAATTAGTTTATTTAGTTCATTTTTTCAGCTGCACCAAAATTAGTCATTCTGTGTGACTTTAACCACCTCATACAATTATTATTATTGAGGCCAAAGTAGGTAGAATAATGTATGTATTAGATTTGATGAAATCTTGAAGTGGAAAAAATATATGAAACCATAATACCTAGTTTGCAAAATTATATTTGATTGATGTGCCTAGACAATTAGTACATTCCTGAGAGAAATGTGCTTGTAATATATATCAATTCAATTAACATTACAGTCTTTTGATGGCTTCAGATAAAATTGTTATATAAATGTGGCAGGTGAGTTGTTATTTGTTGGGAAGTAACAATACTTACTAATCAAGCCCCTTGATTTCCTTTACTCTGTATTTCACTTTAAGATATTTTAGCACTTTACACACATCCTTTCAAGTTTTCGGCCTACTAGATTGTTCTTTCTAATTAACTTCAGTTTTAGAATTTTTTTTCTTAATATTATACAATTTGAATTGTGATGGAATTCAACAGAAACTGTATCAATCTGTAACAATTTATTCTCAGCCTGCTTGAAGTATGCCATTCCGTTTACCAAGCAGAGTTGATTTTATTCGATATTGCTAGAATATCTTAGAGCTTTTAAAATCCAAGGGGAAATTATATTTTAAATTACTTAAGGGGGAAATAGCTGCCTTGCTTGACATCAAGGATTAACTGCTCCCACATAAGTTAATTTATTTTAAAAATGTGAAATTTTTTATGCTGATTTTGGCATTTGACTTTATAGCCCAAATGTAACAGGTGTGTTATGTGAACCTTATTCAAATGAGGAACCAGCATTAATTAGTTAAGAATATTTATGAAATGTTTTAAATTATGAATGTATCTAATAATTTTTAAAATTTCACTGTAAACATATAATTCTAGAAAAGTCAAGCTTTTTTTTTTTCCTACAGTTAATACCAGATCACAAAACACTTACATTAAATTTCAACTGAAAAAGTACAAACAGAGAACCTTCCATGTGAATCTATGGTGAAAAGACACATAGAGTTCTTCTATTGGAGGGGTTCACGGCTCTGACTGCAGAACATACAAACACAAGGCAGGGCATGGTGCACCTGCAAAGACTGATCCCAAGATATTCTGAGGATGTGAAAGGTAGAGAGCTCAACTCCAGCTAAGGAGAATAACGAAAGATTCTCTCTCTCAGACACACACACACACACACACACACACACACACACACACACACACTGTGTGTGTACTTGTCCAAATCGGCAGAAACACATAAAATATGTTTTCATAAAAACTTGGAAGACTTTCTGTTTCTTCTGTTAACTGGAAACATTGTTTTAATTCAGGTGTGAAATAAGTAGCTTGATTTTTATAGGAATATTCAGGCTTTGTATTGGAAATTGTTTCACATCGTTTTATGAGTTGTTTACCCATGTAGAGGTATTAAAGCTCGGGGAATGGAATGAAGATTAGTGGGAAAAAATAGTGAAATGCAATTAAGGCCCTTTGTTCAGCTAACAGTGCTATGGTGATGGCAGTTTCTTAACCGAACACATACCATGATTATGTGAAATCCTAATATTAGTGGAAGTTGGATGGAAAGTATATAAAAATTAGTATGCCTGCAGTTCTTCTGTAAGTTTGAAATGGTTTTAAAATAAACAGCTGAATTTTTTTTTTTATGTGTCATGGAAGAAAATGTTGTGGCACTGAGTTATGCAATAGAAGACCCCAAAAATGAACAGATGGAGGGAAAATAATCATGGATGCTTCTTGAGCAGTAAACACTGATTTGATCTATATAGATGAGAAAATAAGAAAGTAATAAAGGGTCAATCATTTAGACGAGCACTTAAGGAGCCTATTTCAGCTGCTTTGTGCCATGTTGGAGTGCCTGTGATGGCTTTCTCATTCTGGGTCTTGACTCCCATTTCCTGCCAGCGTGACCCTACGTGGCAGCTGTGCTGGCTAGTGTAGTTCCTTTGCTTCTGACCATGTTGCAGGTATGGATCAAGTTCCCTGCTCCCACTCTTGGGGTGGCCCAGTGTGGCTGTAGCCAGCAACGTAGAAGATGAGCAGCTAGCTGATGATAGTACCCTCTGAGTGTCTCCGTATGCTTCTCTCTTTGCATCTTGAGTAAATAATTTTTTTTTTAAAGATTTATTTTTATTATTTTTATTGGAAAGGCGGATATACAGAGAGGAGAGACAGAGAGGAAGATCTTCCGTCCGATGATTCACTCCCCAAGTGAGCGCAACGGGCCGATACTATGCCGATCCGAAGCCAGGAGCCTCTTCCGGGTCTCCCACGCGGGTGCAGGGTCCCAAAGCTTTGGGCCATCCTCGACTGCTTTCCCAGGCCACAGGCAGGGAGCTGGAAGGGAAGCAGGGCTGCCGGGATTAGAACCGGCGCCCATATGGGATCCCGGGGGTGTGCAAGGCGAGGACCTTTAACCACTTGCGCCACGGCGCCGGGCCCGAGTAAATAATTTTTAAAAAAAAATTTTAAATATTTATAGAAAAATAATATATGGATTGAGAAAAAATTTCTAATACATAGCTCCAAGAAAAGAAATATTACAAAACATTTGCAAAACTTCTTACAATTGGAAAAATATATATAGACAACACTTTTAAGATCCTTTCACAAAAGAAGCTATACAGGGAAAAATTAAACATGTGTAAAGATTGTCCTCATGATGTGTTTCAGCAAAACGAAACTTGATGTCACATGAGCTGTCGCTAACATTGTGGTGGCTTGAGGGAAGAATACCGGTAGGAGTAACGTGGGCTAATAGAAATCTTACACATTCATGATGGTAATGAAAAGTGGCACAATCCCTTAGAAAACATCGCATGGTGGAGCTAAATATATATATTTTTTTCCATAGGACTCAAAATTACCAAGCAACAGATGTGGAAACCATTGTCTTAGAGGAAATGAAGCAGCGAGGGGAGAGTGCTCGGGATGCAGCAGCTTTAGCTGCCATCTGGGATGCCCACATCCTGTACAGGAGTCTGATATTCATTCACCTGCCAAGGGAGCAGGAGATGACTGTTCACATACTGGCGTTCCTGCCAGCCACATGAGAGAGCTGGGTGGAGATCTGTCTCCCGGCTACAGCCTGGCCCAGTCTCAGCTCTTCTGAACACCTGCGAAGAAGGCAGCAGGTGAAAGAGCTCATTCTCTCTCTCTCTCTCTTTCTCTCTCTCCCCTTCTTTCCCCTCTATCATTCGTCTTTCACACAGATAACAGTGACATCAATGACAAAAAAAAAAAAAAATCTAAATGTCTTTTGTCTTGTAAGCGAGAAAAAAATGTACTTAATCCATACAGTGAAATACAATAACAAAGCCTTCAAGTATGAGTCTACATAATGCTAATACGGACAACACTCAAAGCCATTATCCTATATTAAAGAGCAGGAAGATAAAGAAGATGATGCATGCTGGTCAGTTTGTGAGTTCTGAAAAATAAGAAATGGATACCGACAAAGCAGGTCAGCAGCTGTGAGAATCTGAGCTTAGGGAAACGGGGTAGTTTGTGTGCAAGTTTTCCAGGGTGAGCGAATCATTCTGGATCTTCATTATGGATGCTTTTGCATAATTATCTGCAATTGCCAATTCTAACAACCAGCACACTTCTGATTGTCTTTTTATGGACTATAAATAAAATTTTAATAATCAAAAGAGAAAAAAATATAACCTGACACCACCCATAAGACAAACTAATTAAACACTATGTCTTCATTAAGATGATGGAATTAAGTAATAAAGTGTTTACTATTATCTTAAAGGGAGGAGACCAATGCAGGATTCCCTTAGGTTTTCCATGATGTCTGTAGGGTCGCAATTATTTTAATATGAAGCTGTTTGTAACTCAGGTATCAGAGTCCCATACAGGTTTATAGGAGGAGATTATGTTAGTAGTGTCTTATTGCTAGTGTAAAAAATTGTCACAAAATGATTGGCCTAAACAGCTCAAAATTATTACTTTATTTTCTGAAGAGCAGAGGTTTGTCACAGATCTCATGATAACGACAGGGTTTTAGAATAATTTTCTCTTTTCTAGATTATAAAGGCTTCGTTGGCGTAGAGTTGCTTTCTCAAATTCAAAGTCAACAATTACAGTTTCTGCCCTTATTGTATCATGTCTCTAGAGTCCTTCTCTCTTACCCACATCTCTCATTTTCAAAATTCTTATGATTAAGTATCCCTGAAAAATCAGGGTCCCCTCCTCTCGTCAATGGTACTTGTGGGAGATCACCTGAGCATCTCGACCTGCTACCTGGTGGTGTAGCTCACAGCTTACCTACCCATGACCTGAGGTACAACCTCAAGCCCTCCGTGGGGAAGGTGACCTGTGACATGACTGGAGGGTCCAGGGGAGTAGGCGTGCCTTCTCGCCAGTTACAGTATCCTTGCTGGCTTGGGGAGCTGTCGGGAGATGCCCTCTTGCCTTCCCTTCCCTAGCCTTTATAAGCTTGTAATTTCTCCACACCACACCAGCTTGTCTCCAGCGGTTCTTGTGGCTGAAGAACACCATGAGCTCACCACCTGGTGGCCTCAGGGCCTCCGGGCAGGAATAAACCTTGAGAATACTCCCTCAGTTATATTTAAAGACCGACCCAAGAGCTCGTGTTGGCAAATGCATCCTGTCTCATTCACGTAGTCCTGTAAGTGTCTTTTGATTTCTTTATTTCCTCATGTTGTCTCACCTAAAGGAATATAACATGTGAGATGGAAGCTGCTCTCTCCTTGTCATTTGTTCTAGGAGCTGCTTTCTTTCACCTTATGTTCACAGGCAACATTGATGGGAAGTTCCTTAGTTCTGTGGCCAAAATGGTGGCTGCAAGCGGGCAGCCTTGGAAATATGCCTTACAAAGTAAGAACACGAGTGACACTGACAACTCTACCAGTCTATTTTCAGCCCAAGAAAGTGTTGGCGCTTCCTCAGATTGTTGTTGTTTCCATTTTAACAGAAATCTTTCTTCCCGCAGGATCACTAAGGCCTTTTTTGTTTACTTAACGCTTTATCAGAATCATCTTTCCATATCAATGCATGCAACTGTTTTTTTTTTTTTCTTTCTTAGTGGAATCACAATTTAGAATTCTTCCTGCAAGTCCTGCGGGAGTGCCCTCTTTCGTTTTCTAACTCAGGCATTAGGAACAGTGAGAGATAGCCAGTTCTCAATGGGTTCACATCGAGAAAATTTTGGAAGCCCTCTGGACTTCTCTGCCATGTTTTATTAACACTGACTCTAGGAATTGTATTAGGACAGATTTTATTTTCTCTTTATGTCAATTAAATTGACTGACAGTCTGCAATGAGTTTCCTAGAACACCTAGGGGATGCTAAGGTTTCCCACTTTATGATGCCTCAAAATATTGAGAACCTGTCACGAAAAAGTCACTATTCCCTCTTTCTGCTGAGGAAGACAATTTTGCTCTTAACCTCACATATAATTTGCCAAACACAATAAGGTTTCAGCTTATGCAACTGCTGACACCATGGATTCTTAAAGTTATTTTTTTTTTGTTGTTAACTTAATCATCTCTACTGTTCTGTGGAGGTAGTTAATATTTGTTCATCAGTTCAGTCATGCTGTTTGCTATATCTATCTAAAGTCACATAACATTTTACACACATATATACGTGAATAGCATGAGAATGCAGCAAAAATACAAGCTTTGCACTCACACTTGGGTTTCCTGGGCATAAAACTAAACATAGAAAATTGATACCCCCAAGTTTTTGTTTGAGAATGGTTGAAGTTGGTAAGCTACAACATAGTTCCCTAAATGTTCCCAGTAGTTATTAACTCAACCATCTTCTCTTGCTCTCATAATACACTGCTATGAATTCAACAGTCCTTTGCAGAGCACATTGTTATTTCCATTTTTCTGTTGTTGTATCTAATAATTTAGCTTTCTGTCCTACGTTATGATGCTCCTGGTTTAGCTGATTTGTCCATCATTGTGGATGAGAAGCCCCCATTACTTAACATCAAAGGACAAAGACCTTACGAAACATGCAAACTGAAAACAATTTATTGCAGATACTTTCAGACTTACTTTTTTCTCATATGAACAAGTGAAATAATAAGTGTACTAGCTTTGTAATTATTTTACTATGTACACAATACATACAGGACTATTATATGCAATCGTATAAAAGTGCCGATCATATAGAAAGCCCTTACTCTTTTTTGCACACAATTAAGAATGATCTCCATCATTCAAAACTATTTCCTAATGGTATTTTATTTCCCAGCTTACTCAATTTCCACGTTGGCATCTTTTTGACAACAAGGAGTCTTTTGATGGCATCAGACATAATAATTACACAATTGTGGCATGTAAATTATATTTATTGAGGAATGACATACCCCTTGATTACTTAACAATTACTCAAAACATAATGGTGCTGTTTATTCTCTACATGTGTCTCTGCTCCTTGACTCCATCCAGTAGAGGCTGTTCCTTGCTCTGTAGAGAGACTGAGTGTTCACAACGCATAACCAACCTTCCCTAGAACTATGGCTTCCAGGGTAGAAGTGGATGTTATCAGCAGCCAAACAGAAAAAGGGCAGGGAAACACACAGGTATGTTTCTCTGTGTTTCTCTTTCCCTACCTTAGTACTGCTGCTGACAAGCAGCGACAGACAGGCTTGTAGTTGAGCAACATTCTTTCTATAACTTGAGTTCTACTTTTATAGTGGCTCATATGAGAGACTGAATATACCAAAGAACAGTAGAAAAACCACACTATGACATTGGATTTCTAGTGAATAGCCTCTGCACAGGGAAGGGTGTTTGGGCAGGTGACAGACACACTAGTTGGAGTGCCCCTAACCACATGAGTTACCTTGGTTTTCATTTCTGCTTCTGTTCCTGATTCCAGCTTTCTGTTGGTGTGTGTCCTAAGGTAATGCATCAATGAGCAGGTGCTATATCAAGTCTCATCTCCACATGGCACACCTGAGTGTAGTCCCTATTCCCAGACTCCTGCTGCCCCACGCCAGCTGCTGAGATCATCTGGGGAGTGAACGGGTGGACAGGAGCTCTTTGTCTTTCACTTTGCATCCCTCTGCCTGTCATATAACGTTAACAAGAAGCGATCTCTGCACTAAGCAGTTCCATCGGCAGTAATGTCTCAAGAATAGTCAAGATGCACCAGTCTCCCTAATGGTTGCCTCTCTCTAATTTAGAATTAGCCAGAGACTAATACACTCTTCATGCAGAATGCTACAATTTCAGACAACCTACCTCATGATTCTCTATGCCGACTACTTTTAGCCAGAGCCTGCCTAATGCCTTTCTTTTATTCTGCTCTTAAACACTCCGGAGTTTCTGTTTTTGAATGGATGCCCAAAGCAAATGATGGTAGATTTTTTGCTACAGCAAGCCATACATAATAGCATCAGTTTATATTTATTTTGATGGTTTCATCTATTCCCACATGCCCTTCATTAGATTTTGCTGCATTATGGCTATTTCAGTAACCTGCTGTCTTCAGCTTTTTAAAATATTATTATTATTTAATCCTTTTTTCCAAGTGCAAAACTCTGCACTTGGAAAAAGCTGGTGCTTTTACGGTTCCTTATTTCTACCATCTATTCATATTGTGCCAACCCCTACTCAAATGCTGAAAAGTACTCTTCGTTTCCTAAAAGCCAATTCAAAATATTTCCTATGACGGTAGGAATCCATGTCTTTGTCCAGTACTTCCCCGTATGCCTTGAAAGTCAAGGCAACAGACTACTCGTATTCCCATGTTTATGTCAAAACAAGAGTTTCCTTTTGCTTTTTTCTTGTACAGGTTTTTGTTTCAAATGTTTCTCTTTATTTTCTTCTAATTCTTTTACACTAGGCCAATTTTTTTTTTACATGCTTGTTCATTTTCTCTAAGGAAATTTGGGCCATAAATGCAATTTAAGTACCTTGATTAAAACAATTAATATTGATATGCTGGAGAAGATAGTAGCTTCTTTCCTAAATCTCCATATGATTAAAGTTGGTTTTTATTTTTTTTTTTTTTTTGGTTTTTCACTGTTTGGGTAAGACAATCATTTGGAGCTTCATATATATTGGTTGAAGTAATTTAAGCCTAAATGGACATTCAACAATATGATAATGTCAATCACTCTATTCTTTGGATTAGTTCCAAATAAGTTTAGATTCCTTTTGTGTGTGTGTAAAATTCTGAAAAAAACAACTTACTTTTTAAATACATAAAAATTAAAGGGAAAACACACATAGTATCAAAGCCTATCCACCCATCACCACCTGGTTATAACCAAATTCTAAAATTCTAATAGGTTATTTTTAAACCCAATGAGAAGGGCCAAAGAAAGTATGTTATATTTTTAAACACTTTAACATATTAATTTCTGCAGATTTAGATGTTATCTATGGAGAATTGTCTGTTTATTTTTTCCCAACGTATCTATCTTTTGGGACTTTTTTAATGTTTGTAGATTTATTCCAGCACTGTTTTCACAGGGGAATGTCTTGTGCTTCATTATGTTGAATTTAAAAGGGGTTAGCATGTTATGACAAAGTTCTCTAAAACTGTTTGAACACAAGTGTCATTAAAATTTGCAGACTGAATGCTGAGCCTTTAGAGATATGGATGAACCATCTCTTCAAATTTTAAGAAGGCTCTGTTCCCTCAATAAAAAGGCAAAATGTGCAAATAATAAAAAAGCTACGTGCACATGTTTGCTATTTCAAAACACATATTGGCTTTCTACTCAAACAAAATAATGTCAACATGTAGTTGGGCCAGAGAGAAGGCTGAATTATAAATCCCCGTGATAGATCCACAGTAATTCAGCTAGAAGGCAGATGGATATTTCAATTTCAAATCTAGGGAAACATTCCAATGTAAACATAAAAATGGTTTGGTTCAGTGAAAAAGGAGCGTTAAACCTTGAATGTCATCAGTCAAAGGCAGTCTACAATTAAGAGTGGTGGTTAAAAACAGTAAGCTCAAACATTTGGGGGTAGGCAGGGCCAGAAAAGTTCATACAAAGAAAAGGTCAGGAATAAGAAGCTGGAAGAAGAGCAGGAACAGGGAAGACAAGGTGGATTAAGTGCAGGAATAAGATGTTACATCCGCTGGGAATGTTGGCAGAAAGAATGAGATGTAAGATCCTTAGGGGCCAGAGCTGTGGCACAGTGGGTAGGGCTGCCACTGTCATTCTATGTGGGTGCCACATTAGCACTGGTGGTCCACTTCTGATCTAGCTCCCAGCTAATGTTTTTGGAAATCAGGGGAGAATGGCCCAAGTCACTGGGTCCCAGCAACCATGTAGGAGAGCAGAAAAAAGCTCCTTGTTTCCCAGCTTTGGACTTGCATAGCTCCGGCCCTTTTAGCCATTTGGGGTATGAACCAATGATGATGCAAGTCTATTTCACTCCCTCTCTAACACTATCTTTCAAATAAATAACTAATTCAGATAAATGAATCTCTGAAAGGCAAATTTTACAGAGAGAGAAATGAAAGAGATAAATATCTCAGTTTACAAAATAAATATTTAGGTTTCAAAGGGGATTACATTTTTTTTCCCAAAGCCATATAATCAGAAAGTTTACACCATGGATTTTTTAATCAGGTTTTCAAGCCAGCCTAATGTCTTAAAGAATCATGTGTTTTTCTGTCTTATATTCTTTTTTTTTTGCTGATTATTTTCTGGTTTTTTTTTTTAAGTAAGAAAATAACTTTTATCCTACTGTTTAGTTTCCTTTTAAATGTCAAAGTCAACTTTCAGCTGAAGTATTCCATATTGCATGAAACAACAAGAATATTCATACGGTAACTGAATCAAATATATTTTAAAAAGAAAAAACTCACAATTTATAATAAATGTGAATATATTGAATATATAATTGCAGATGGAGAATCACAATCAATAAGAAACATTAAATTGTAATTATAGTACTTTGTATTACCAAACAGGAATTCTGTTGGTAATTTTCCCAAAAGTATTACATGCAATGAGTTTTTTTTTTTTCGGTATTCAAGGCAATTGGAGTGGAAAGATCATCATCAAAGATAATAGCTCTGAGTCAATGTGCCTTAAAAAAAAACATATTCAACATTGTATGAATGTAAGTTAATAATAGATTATCTTGCATATTGAATTAGTCATTTTTTAACTAAAGTTCTATTTCTATTAACAATTTTATTGAACAGGTTACCACCCATAAATTAAAGAAATGATATTGATTTCTTCACCCAGATAATATTTACCTAAACATGTGAAAGTGAACAAAGGACGGTGATACAGCAAAACTGATCTTTGGGTTTGAGCAATAACTCTTACACTGCTTTTAAAAATGAATTCATTGGGCCCAGTTCAATAGCCTAATGGCTAATATTGCCACCCTGTATGCACTGAGATCCCATGCGGATGCTGGTTTGTATCCCTGTAGCTCCACTTCCCATCCAGCTCCCTGCCTGTGGCCTGGGAAAGCAGTCAAGGACAGTCCAAAGCCATGGACCCTCTACACTTGCACCCATGTAGGAGACCCAGAGAAGACTCCTGGCTCCTGGCTTCAGATTGGCTCAGCTTCAATCATTGAGGCCACTTGGGGAATGAACCAGGGACCGAAGATCTTTCTTTCTGTATCTTCTTCTCTGTGTATATCTGCCTTTCCAATAATAATAATAATAAAAAAAAAAGCTTTAAACAAAATTTATTTCATCAGCTAAGAATTTAGTTGGTGCTGTACACTGTGATGGGAATAGTGTACAAGCTTGGGGATATCTAAACAAAATAAGACATATTCCTTATATATTCCTTTCATTGTGTTTTATAGTATGACTACCTAAGAAAATGGGCAAATCAGAAGAAGTATAAGATAATGCAACTAAGATACATTGTATGTCCAAATATGCCATGACAGATATAATCTATTTTCCTGAGAGATCCATGTATTATACTTCTGTTATTTGATTATTTTTTTCCTGGAAGCTTGAACCTCATGAGCTAACTAAATGGGAGACACTAGTGGAGACTTTGATGGCTTCAGAAATTCAGTACATTGACAATGCCTACTTTATTGAAATCTCTTCAGTCATTAAGTGCCAGCATTCTGCTTCCTAATAGGTCTCTGTGGATGTGGACGTGAATCAAGTAAAGGCAGGTAAACGAGGCCATCATCAAGTTAGGTCCTGTTACTTTCTAGGCTGTCAAAGACATTGAACTGGTACTCAAGCTATAAAAGAAAGAATCCTGAAATCAAGAGTAGCCTAGATAAGTACAGATTTAAAAGGCATCTAACTGTATAATATGTTCAACAAGTAATCAGCAATTTAAAATGTTGAAAGGCTTATCAACATTTACTAATAGTGTATCTAAAAATAATGAACCACACTGATTGTATCATAAGAAATAAATATGTTATAAATCTTTGTGAAAACTTCATTTAAATGTTCATGAGCACCATTTTATAATGCCTTTTCCAAAACAAAACCAATGCCAAAATAAGAATTTAATTATTGTATCCATATTTAATGTAGAAATGTGGTTCTTTTTTATCACTGTGTTTTAGCTTTTATGCTAACAAAGTTCAAAATGTGTATGTATTCTGTTTCTCGAGTTTTTGAGAAAAAATTTTTTAACGTCACTTTCATGAAGAAGACCCTAAAATGACTTAGAGTGACTATTTAAAATATCTTCTATCATATTTTAAAACTCAAGAAAGTAATAGTAACTAAAGCTATTGTTGTGGAGAAATCTTTTAGTGAATTATATATTTTAAATACGGATTAGCATTGAAAGCAGACAAGAAGGGGATGATTGGTGGTTGTACCATGTGACATACGGTCCCTAAAGCCGGACAGGGTTTCAGAGAATTGGCTGCCACAGCCAGCTCCAGAAGGGTGTACATCAGGCCCAGTGTGGCACAGAGATAAAGTATGTCAATGCTAATTCTGGAAATGGTCGTCACTGACAGGGCCAGCCATGGAAGGCACATTTGGAGTCAGTTAATATTAAGGGATAAGACAGATGGGAAATATTGGTTGGAGGTCACAAGTGTTGGGTATAATCCAGGAAAGAAGATTATTCTCTCAGGACATAAGCAGTTAGTCATATTTATATTCAGTATAAGACATGGCTTCCTTTGAGGGACACGGATGGTATAGATGTGGGATTAACACTGTAGATTAAAAAAAAAAAAAACTACTAACAGTTTCTAATGTTAATGATTTTATGGAGCAAGGAACTAAAGTAACAATATGGCATTCAATCAAAATAAGTGACAATGAGATTTCTTCAAAATGTTTATGGAAAATGCTTATTATGTCAAAACTATGAAGGTAATTTAAAATATTTTTAGCATAGAATATACAATGCTTAATTCTATTTTTCTGTGGACATCCTGAAACATGCCATTACTAGTTTGTGAGTTCTGAGGACATATATTATTGAAAGAATGTCTTATTCTGGATTTTGAATCAATGGGAGATTCCGGAGTGCTGGAATGAAAAGATAAACGCAAGTCAGTTGAACACAATGATAATAATGAGGGCGTAGAAATGAGGTGTTTAAAGAGGAGTGAGATGATATGATACACCAATACCCAGTGGTGACTATTTGTGACTAATGAGAAACAAGTAGAGAATGCCAAAGACAGATAAGTTAATCATCTTTGCCAAAAATTTTACTGCCTATGACATTGCCCATTCATATTCATAAGTCTGAATGCAACCTATTAGCCACAGAAAGGGATGGGATAAAGTAAAAGTGAATGTGAAAAGACATAGGAAAAAATACTCAACAAAACATAATAATTGGCCATGTCTAAATTTATGTAGCTGATGGCTGGAAGCACAAAGCTCTCAGGATAACATTATAATTTGGTAATACCGAGTCATTTTGCTTGCTTCTTAAAATGATATTTACAGCTGGGTGGGTGTAACTCTTACTGAAAGAGATTCTTATAGGAAGCACTGTTTAACAGTCTATTTATGCTGGGCATACCAGTACATATCTTAAAAAACATACCTTGTTAAAGCATCCTCAGAAATCCACACTGAAATTATGTTAAGATTTTCTGAGAACTAAAGGGTGAACTCATAGCAACAGACTGATGTTTTGCAATTGAAATGTGCACCTATTGTCCACATAAACACAAATACACTCAAATGTAGAATTTAAAGTACCATGTTTGGTCTGCATCATCTAATTGGCAAGAAATTGCAGCAAGCATGGCTAAAAAAGAATCTGTTTTAGTTAAGTCAAATCTGGATTTTCCTTTTGTGTATTTTTAATCCTCCTGTGTGTTTCCATATCATTCATATTCATACCCCTCCCTGGCAGCTTGGAAGTTAGTTCAATAGCTGCTTAACCAATTACTCAGAGTGAATCTTGAGCTTCTGCTTTGTCAGTCTGATGTGAAGTTTGACCTGCCAGTTTACTTGTTATTTCAGCAACAGATCCTGTATGGTCTCCTCTAGAAGCACCGTTGCTCTGTCGACTAAACTTTCTAATCATATCAAATTGTTTCCTTATAACAAAGCGGTTATCTGGAAAAACATTCTTTTGTTAAGCCACTAAAAGGGTAAAATTAATATCTATATGCAAATTCAAACTGGAAGATGTTAACTCATTCATAAGAAGACTGTATTACAATGGCTTCAAAGGAAAATTTCAATAGCTTCCCTCACTCACACACATACATTCTGATGAACAATGAGATGAAGGTAGAAATAGAGCTGAAACTTGAAAGTACCTACAGGAAAATAATTACTTGTACTCTAACCTGAAGATAATTATTTGCAATTGCATAGGGGAGAATCATTCTCAGTACAATTAGCTATCCATAATTCAGAGGTATGAGATACATTCAAAACTTTACAGGTTCTGATGATGAAAAAAAAGATACGCTTTGGAATGTTTCTAGTAATATTACCTGCCTATTTCAAGTTTTTTTTTTTTTTTAACCAACCTTCTTTATAGAACCATGACAACAATGTGGTAATACTTTCTTTTTTTATTGTGTAAAACCCAAATCTCCTTCTGGCAAGACTGATGCAGGACTAGTAATTGTTATACATGGCAGAGAATGCTGCATGGCATTTGTACTTTAGGGACAAATGCATTTAATTACAGTATGTCTGTACTTCTTTACTACTGACCATTGCAAAGTATTGAAAGGGCCATTCATTATCATTTTGAGACAAGCTCTTGAGTAAGGGACCTGGGTGCCAAACAGCCCTCACTGTCTAGATCCCTTTCTTGGTGTGTCAGTCCAGTTGACAGGAAGACAGCAGAACCCACTCTAGACCCCATCAAGACGCACATAAATACTTCATTAGATCCTTCTTCTGGTGTGTCCATTCATCTGTTGATGACGGTTCTCTCTATGTTGTTTCTCTCTTCTTCAATTCTCCAGCAACGGCCAGTATCTAATGTTGGCTACACATATGGGGCACTATTCTGTGTTGTCAGAGGCAGGGAAAGCACGCTAGATAGTTAGCATGGGACTCTTGAGTAGTCTAGGGGTCATTATGGGAGTCATAGGTACCATAATGTCATTCTCGCTAGCTGCCACCTCTTCTCCAGAGTCTGAGGTGCTAACAGTTCATGCTTTATGCTAACTGGTTTCAAGCAATTCCAGACACTGTACTACAGCAGTCCTAGGGGATTGACAGCCCATAAGCTCATGCCATGGAGGCAACAAGAAGTCTCTCTCACACTCTCTTTTCTCTTTCCATCCCCTTCAACAGAAAGACTATGCCTATATTTGCCCACCCTTGCTTACAGATTCTTTTACTTTTCTTCTCTATCGCCCTTCCTGCCTCCTGAGGCATCATTTCCCATGCAGGGATGATCACATAGCTCTCAATCCATATGATTATATCAGGCAGGATCTTCTCCCTCACTCCTCCTTGGGGCTCTTAGAGGCATTCTCTGTCATACTGGGGACCTGGAGCCAAAGGACATTGACGTTCCATGCTGTTTCCACTTACAGATTTCCTAAGCCTGACCCTTGATGATACTGTCATATTATCCTCTACCTCTTTAAACATACTTTCTGTGTGGCAGCTCCTATATTTCCCAGAGCCCCTACCTTTCACTGACCTAGGTTTTGCCAAGAAATATCATACTTTTCTTTGCATCATTTGCAACAACTGGAAGCAATGACTTTTTAGACCCTTTAAGACAGTAGACATAGAAACAAAAAACAGAACTTTCCAACCTCAGTAAAACAATCACTAAGAACTCTATCCCTAAGGACTTCCCATCGGGGTAAATTTTGGCCTAATAGAACAAAATAAGATGGCTTAATGCAAAAGAAGCTTGTTGTTTTCTATAACTCTGCCAGCCTTTAATATTAGTTGCAGAACCAGAGACACAACTGATAAATGAGCCTGCTGACTATATTACCCACCAACTATTTTGTAAGATGGGTGGAAAAAGTGCTGAGGTCCCATATGTTCAGGACTTAGGATTCTGTATTAGGACCATCACATGAGCAAGCAGCGTAGTGTTTTCTGGCTGGTACCAAGTTTGCCTGTTCTGAATAGGAACTTTTCATCTCAAGTTGACTCCTTACTGAACGCCAAATGCTCCTGTTGCTTCTCCTTTCTTTTCCACTCTCTGATGGGGAAGGAGACTATTCCTCTACTTCCTGGATCACACACTCCATCTTCACATACTTCCTTTAAGAAGACTGCTACCTGGGATAGCACTATGGAGTAGTGGTTTAACCTGCCACCTGCCATGCTAACTTCCCTTATCGGAGTGTTATTTTGAGTCTTGACAGTAATGCTCCACAAATAGCTTCATGCTAATGCATCTGGGAAAGCTTTGGAGTGTGGCCCACATATGGGTGCCTCTGCTACTCATGTGGAAAGTCAAGATGGCGTTCCAGGTTCCTAGATTTTGGCTGACCCAGCCCTGGCCATTGTAACTATTTTGGGAATAACCCAGGAGATGGAAGAAATATAGACATAGATATAGATATAAATACATATACATATACTTTGATAACCTTCCCCTCTCAGTTATTCTGCCTTTAAATGAAAAAAATAAAACTCCATGAAAACATAAAGAGAAGCACTGTCCCTATTATTTTGCCTATTTCCCTAGTATCCAAAGGCAAAGGATACTATGGTTGTTACTCTTCAGGTTTCACCCTAAGCCAAGTGGGTACCCCTTTACACTTCTCAATAATCTTGTACTGTCATCTTCCCTTTTTAGAGGTTTTTTTATCCCTCCATACCTGAGAAGGGAGGTAAACTCCGAGTCTCAAATTACACAGCTTTGGTTGAGCATTCACTTCTTTAGCTGATCTATATCCATCACTAAGAGGCAGCTACAAATACTGCCTAGCAAACCGCAGACTCCACTAAACCACCTAGTATTTACAATCACCCAAGTTTTTAATGATAGGATCAGTGAGCCTAAAATGGAAATCATGGCAGAGACTCAAGCCCAGGCTTCTTGAAGTGACCACAGCTTCATTGACACCTTAGGGACCCCAAAACCAAGTTTAGAGGGACTCTGACATATAATTTCTCCAACAGTATATTTTGAGAACTTTAACTCAAAGCTTCTTGGACCTTCCTACTTCAGAAATTCCATAGCTAAAGACATTCGACAGTGAAATTTAGAGGACAGAATTCTCTTACAACACATGGATGACACCGTCATTTGTTACTCTACTTAAGAGGACTCTACAAGTAATACTACACAAGCTTTGAATTTCCTTTGAGAATGGGGAAATAGAAATTTCTCCTGCTAGAGCCCAAATAATATCCCGGGGGTAAGATACTGGAAATGGACAAATAATTTTGGAAAATGACCATTGATAATGGCCACAAGGAAGTAATTCTCTGATTTTGACCACCACCAACTAAAAGACAACTCAGAACATTTCTAGGAGTTGTGAGAGTCTGTGAACTCCACAATCAGGGATTGGGCTCATAGCAAAACTCTAATATTGGGCCCTGAAGAACCAAACTGGGAAACTCCAGAGAGCATTCCAAGAACTAAAGGAAAGGCTAAAAGCACACCCTGCTATGGCTTCCCAACTTAGGAAAGCCATTCATTCCATGTATGGTAAGGAAAGGACAAATACTGGGACTTAGGCCGGGTCAGCTGAACCACCATGCCTTCTTAATGCAAAAAGTTAACACCCATCACCAGAAATCCCCGCGTGCACATCACACACATGTGCAGTGCATACACAGAGCAAAGAGCTTCTGCCTTAGCTTATTCTCTCCTCCACAATCACCTAAAATGTATACAACCCCAGTGCTGCATCCCATAGATGACCATTTTCCTCATGTATTTATACCCCATGTGGAAATGGTTCTAGGCCATCTCCTGCGAGGGAACAGCCCATCAGACTCTCTCCCCTGACTCATAAAGCCATCCTCCTGGACTAAAAATCTTTTTTTTTTTTTTTCTCTCTTAAGTGAGAGTCTGAGCCTCTGAACCTAACACAAACTGCATTCAGTGGCACTCTGGGCCAAAGAAGTCACTCATATGATATGTGGGGGTAATTTCTCTCCTTGGTTTTCTCATTAATATCTAATTCATTCAGACCCACTCAGCCCAACAGATGGAAAAAGTGATGAAATTGGGTGACACTCCTGTTGCATATTGGAGATTCTTTTCATCTAAATATTGTACAAGATGCAACCTGGAATTCAATCATATCAATAAGACTCTTGAAATCATTGGTCTGATCATTTTTCTTTTTAAAGATTTGTTTATTTCTATCGGAAAGTCAGATATACAGAGAGGAGGAGAGACAGAGAGGAAGATCTTCCATTCACTGATTCACTCCCCAAGTGAGCACAATGGCCGATGCTATACCGATCCGAAGCCAGGAGCCAGGAACTTCTTTGGGGTCTCCCACACGGGGGCAGGACCCCAAGGCTTTGGGCCATCCTCAACTGCTTTCCCAGGCCATAAGCAGGGAGCTGGATGGGAAGTGGAGCAGCCAGGACTAGAACCAGTGTGCATATTAGGATCCATGTTAGGATCCCGGCGCATTCAAGGTGAGGACTTTAGCTGCTAGGTCACCACGTCAGACCCCATTGGTCTGATCTTAACAACCTACATTACACCCAAGTTTTTCTTGAAATTTCTTCCCACCACTTCATGGAAAGCTACCTACATAGTAGTGAATATTGATTGCTAAGTTTGGCTCCAAACAGCATCGATGCCCACCAAATATCAAGTCTATCTTCAAAAAGAAGTATAATTTGTCTGATCTCAGTAAACATAGGGACTAATCCATTGGGTTATTCACTCTGGAGTAACGTACTTGTCATGAAATAAATGCTTAAAAAGTCTGATTTTTCCCATGAGGGATTTTCCTAAACCACAGGTGATGCTCTTAGTTATATCCAGACCTCCCTTGGCTCCCTGCAGGAGTGATCCTTGATGACAGGCGTCCTTTGACTATTAGTGAGCTGCCAATATGGAATACATGCTGTAATTAACATTACATGCTGTGCCTGAATCAACAACCGAGACACAGAGGAATTAGATAGTAAGAACATTTATGATCAAGCTTCTTTGAATCATAGACACCAAGCAGTTAAGAACAGGAAGTAGAGATTTTCTTTCTAGGTGTCAAATGGATTTCTATATCTCTTGGGACCCCCTCATAGCTACAATTTTGTTATTGTGTTTTGGATGATGCTGGCCATCTGCTTGTCAAGCTTGTTGCTTCTTGAATACAACAATTGCACATCAAGAGTATGGTGGAAATAAGACAGGGAGCAAGAAGAAGTGTTGATCACCTAAGGTAGTTAATTCTCTCTCAAGATGCACAGGGTATGAGCTTGGTCTCCCTGGCTCTAAAGATAAACAGATCTTCTGCCTGGACCTACCAGTTTTAGGGGATTAAAGATTATCCATATAATAAGCCCAATAGCTTATTATAACTGTATTATAGTATATTAGCATGCTATATGCCACAGCTTTCAGGAGATATCAGGAAATGCCAGACCCTATAGAAGTAAACAAAGGATGGTTGCTAGACTGCAGATCTTACTCTACTATTCGAAATCCTTTACTATCCATTTTCTTTATTACAGCTTTCCACCCTTTTATTGGAATGCGCCTTGCCTTTTACGAAATGACATTTATAATGCTAAACACAGTTTAGAGGCAGGACTAATATACTTCGAGTAAGAACCCACTCTATGGTGTTTCTGTCTTTGCTTTCTCAATAAAAGGCTTGCTTCTTGCTATTTACTTTTTCTCCTATTCATCCCTGGATTTTTCCTACAAGTAAAGTCAAACACCAGGGTCCCAGGTAGCCCTTGATATATCACATCAAGTCTACACTCACTTTGGAAATTTCAGCATCCTCAGGCTGCTCTGTATCATTGGGACCAGTGTCGGAGGGTGAGACTATATGTGAACCTTCCTATTACGCTTATTGGCATATCTCTCTTCCTTTGCCACACAGAAATAGCAGCCTTTCCTTTTCATTTAAGTAAAAGAATTACAACAAGCCATGAATAACTGTCTCTACAACCCCCACTTGGTAAAGGAACCAGAGGACCAGAACTAATAAATAACTTATCATGTTATTTTTTGGCTTGGTCTCTGTAATCCTAGGCAATTTCCCTGGCTTGCCAGATGGAAATAATTCAACACTGTGTTAATGAGATGAACACCATGGGAAGAAAACATTTAAAAAACAAGGAAAATAAATGAATAAAATAAAAATTAGTATAGTTATGCATTTCGTTGAAATGAGTGATAAATTATTTTATTGTTTCCCATGACATCAGATACATGTGGGAATCATTGCCAATTAGCCTGAAGTAAACAGATATTTAAGATATCAACATGCATCAGAAAGCCATGTGCAAAGCCAGCACAGTTCTTTGTGAATGAATTTTTTCCCCCTTTGGGGAATCTGCTTTGCCCAAACATTTTACAGTTTATTTGGTTATTGGATTGAACTGGGTTCAATGCATCCAGCTAGACTACATACCTAGGTTTAAATACTCCTTTCTTAGCAGCTGGGACATTAACAGTTTTTACAAGAGCTGTGTAGTAAAACTGCTCAAACAGAACACTGCATATTCAGATCAACACCTCTTGTTAAAGAGGATTTCTCTAATACTTATACTGCTTTGGGGAAATGTCAAAGAGAGCAATCAAAATTTGTAGTGACTGCATTAGGAAGAAATGCAGTGGGAGCTGAAAGGCAAATCACTCTTCTTCTGTGATACAGGAAAACACTTTAAAATAATACCCTAGCCCTCACCCGCACAAACAGGAGGCAACCCAAGTGTAATGACAAAATAGCATGAACCACCATGTTTCGGAGCACGGAGAAGGAAAGATGGGCTGTAAGGTATAAGCACGCGTGGGTAGTGGGCACTCGGCCTAACCAAGATGCTTCCATCCGAGTCCGCAATGTCTGTGCTGGATCCCCATCTCCACTGACTGCCAGCACAGCCTTTGGGAAGCACCAGGTGATGGGTTCCTGCCAGTCACGTGGGAGACCTGGGTGGATTCCTGGCTCACATATCCAACCCCGTTTGCTCTGTACATTTGCAAAGTGAAACAGTGACCACAAGTGGACTTTCTTACTCTGTTGTGCTTGCTGTCTCTTCCTCTGTCTCTGAGATATATTTCTGAAACTATTTTTTCCAGGTTTGGGAACAAGGGAGTTCAAAGATATGTTTATTTTGGTGCAGAGTATTCTGAAATCCATATGCAACTTTTTTTACAGTGCGCATTTTTGGATGAATTTTTGAAGACCCCTTAAGTTCCCCAGCAGGAAAAAAAAAATTCAGCTAACTTTTAGAACGTGGGTGAAACCATTCCTTAGTTGTCTTATGAAGAGACAACAACTATCTCACATATCAAGAGAATCAAGATTACTTTCTCAAGAGATTCCTTGGAAGCAAATAAAACAACGATGGCTCAGACATGCAGAGGAGGATTCATATGTCTGTCACAGCAAAGGTCTGATTATATGACGTCAGCTTCCCTTTCTGGCCATTATTTTCTACGTAAGCAGAAACAATGCACTCATTTGACTACACCACGGGTTACATTTTCCTGTTTGCATCACGAAAGATTTAATAAAACAACATTTTCCAACTATCAATTTTGGAAAGCTATGGTGATAAACCAGAATGCTGTAGAAGTAATTGAAATGCAATTGCATACAAGATCTATATCAAGGATGGAGAGATGCTGTACAATAGTGGGGAGGAAGATCAAGGAGGAAGGAAAGAAGAAGAACTATTGTTTCTGAGTTGCCCATGTTCAGTAAAATTCACAAATATGGAGAAGATTTGTAGGAAATACATGCTGATGTTATTCAAATTAGTAACTAACAGAAGAGTGTGTGCCACTGAATTAAATTCTGAAGGCTTTTCCTGAATAGAGACCAGTCTTTTTCACACAGTGATATGAATGTGAATGTGGGTTAGTGGGAGACCTGGTTTTAATTTTACCTTGAAATATAACACCTTGTCATTTAATAAAACAGGACCAGATAAATACATCCAGCAGTAAAGATCAAAATAAGTCACCATCATGATTTGATACTTTACTCTCAGAAGTTAACTTTTGTTATTTCCCATTTTCTTCAGCTTTCCCCTAGCGAAGAGATTCACAGTGCCTGGAAATCAGTTAGCACTGGAACTTGTGTATCTGTGGTTGAATTTCCAGTACCCTAGATGACAAAGGAAAGAGAAATTGTTTATATAGGATTTCCCACTGTGAATTCTTATTAACTTAGAGGAGATGCTGGTTTTGATTGTCTCCTCTTCGGGAAACAATCCTGAGAACATGACTACAGATACAAACTCAAACTTTTTGAAAAAAAAAATCATTTCTTGAAAGCATCTGAGCTGCCAGTAGCTGTCAGTCCAGCAAATACAACGGGAGATCATCGTAGCCTTGATAAAGCTCCTCAGGTAAGACATGGCTTTGGTTTCGCCTTGGAGAGTGGGGACCTACAATCTGTCCAACAGTGTTCTGCATTTTTACAGTGTATTCATTCAAAGGGCAGAGAGAGAGAAGTAAGATTCTGCATCTGCTGGTTCATTCTCCCTGTGTCTACAAGGGCAAAGATGAGGCTAGGCTGAAATTGTAACTGGGGAGTCAATTTAGGTTCCCCGTATAGATCACAGAAATCCAACCATTTGAGCCTGCTAGGATGTGTGTACACAGGAAACTGAATCAAAACTAGAGCCAGGCTTCAAGTCCCAGCCCTCCATATGGCAGGAGGGGCATCCCAAACAGCAAACAGTGATGTGTTGTACTCTCACCTGCAGACAGGGTCTTTAATGCTAGGGAAACAGAAGGAAAAACAACTTCTGCTTTTTGCAGTATTGTGTAACATGCATTAAGTGATAACTCTTTGATGATGTATTTTTAGTTTCTATTTTATTTAAAAATCAGTGAGAATGAGGCTGGTATGTTGGCGTAATAGGCTAATCCTCCACCTGCAAGTGCCGGCATCCCATATAGGGACTGATTTGTTTTCCAACTGCTCAATTTCCAATCCAGCTTTTTGATTACAGCCTGGAAAAAGCAGCAGAGGGACCAATGCCTGAGGCACCAGCTAGAAGCTCCTGACTCCCAGCTCTAGATCATCTGAGTTCTGGCCTTTGTGGCCATTTGGGTCAGCAGACAATCTCTCGTTCTCTTTTAATATGAAAGGGTGACTTATTTAAAAAAAAAAAGACTTTTTTTTTTTTTTTTAGGAAATCAGTGAGAAGGACAGGGAAAGAAGGAGGAGGGGGGGAAGAGATGGAGATGGGGAGAACGAGATGAGGGAGAGGGATGGGGGGAAGCTGGGAGAGGAAGGAGCTCTCTTCCATTCAGTCCACAACAGCTAGAGGGCAGTCAGGAGCCCTTGACTCAAGCTGGGTCTCCCACATAGCTGACCCGGCCTAAGTCCCAGTATTTGGGTCATACACACTGCCTCCAGGGACGCATTCACCAGATGGTAGAATCAGACAGAGCACCAGGACTTCAACTGAATTACTCTGAAATGGCAACGTGGGAGTCCAAAGGGCACTGCTTTGCCCAACAACAGCACCAATGAGGCTTTTCATGTAAAGTTACGCATAATTCTATGAAGCTTACTAGTCTACTTTCTGCAGTTTTCAATTTTCTGGCGTTGATATATGTACAATTCTTAAGTCTTTTCACTTTAAACTTACATACTAATTGTGTGTTACAATTCTCTAGGTCTTTCATGAAATAGCAATTTGATTGTTTTCATTGAAAAAAAATTGGATATTTTCTGATTATTTATTTGCTTGTTTTCTACAGTTAAACCAAAACTGAAGGCATATCTTTATAAAGCTGAGAAACAAATCCTAAAATAATGTGTTTTGGTTCCTAGTGATATACAATCTTACCAATTTCAACAAAAAGACAAAATTTTCTATATCCAGACCTTCTTACAGACCACTTTCAACACACAAGGATATTTTTTAAACTTCATAAAAGAAAGTTACTGAAAGTCTGAGTGTATTTTTGGTGCAAACATGGCGTTTTGAACCAAAAGAAATTCATATTTCTATTCCATTTTTGCATACAGTTTTGATACACCATTGCAGTATTTCCTGATGACCAAATGTTTAGTTATCAAATTATTATATTATAGTTTATTAGGTTTATTAAGAAATAATGGCATATAATAGGAACTCAAATTTTGTTTCAAAGTTAAACTAATTTGCGTCTTAGTGGTAGCAACATAAAATTATGTCTGTTACACTACCTAAGTCAGTTTTCATTTTTAATTCAAAGTAAAAAAAAAAAAATTACCTCCTATCACTGAGGCTGGCAATTGTATATTTCAAATCTCAGGAATAGAACCATCTGCCCTCCAGCTCCTTTTCTTAATAGTGAATATGTTACAATTCTTGTTCTTGCTAATGAGAGGGAATTGTGCAAAGTCTGAGAAGAAGTAAAACTCTAAAAGTAACAAGCAGAAAAGCCACACGGGGGTAATGGCTCTGTCTGCCACTTGTCAATTATACATGCAGCAGCGCAAACAGAAAGTAGCCCATGCTACACACAGGGTAGGACCGACTTATGCAGAAATCATGGATTACACGCCTTAGCTTTTGCATGCAAGTTTGTGATTATCTACCAGACAATTACTCAGATATATTGAAAAGTGTTTCTTTTCTAGGCACTATCAAGTGCAACCAGTGCAATGAATGATGCTGCAGGAGAAATCTGTTCATTTTGTAACTGAGTAAACCAAACCTTTGACTGAAACAGCTCACCCTGCTTGGTTGTTCATCTCTTTCGTCAACAGCTTAGGATGACAGTGCGTTTCCACAGTGGTCTCCAGCATCAGACAGAAGAGCTAGAATGCGCGTAACAACGCTTAAAAGGCCTCATTTACTGAGAAATGACAAATGCAGAATGTATCCCAGCTTATCATACGCTATAGCAACACTAGATCATCTTTCTGGCACTGGTATTTTTATTCTGTACATGGACATGCAAATATGTGTAATGAGATAATGTTTGTACTACTGTAATTTGTTACATGGCACGGTCACATTAGGGTCTCCTTCTATGACAGGAATGCAGAAATGTTGTCCTTTGATCAAAAGGGATGGGGAGCAATTTCCTATCACTGGAAGGTGTTCAAAGCCAATAGGCAACATTTTCAGCCAGGCAGGTAATTATAACCAGCTCTAGCTGGGCTCTCCAAACTGAAGGTTGCTGATCTTGCAGTACAAAGAAATATTTTCAGCTGCGGACGATTAACAAACTCAGTAGACCAGGCAAAAACGCAGCCCTCGTCTGTGCGATTCAGCCGCCAGCACTATTTTGACAGCTATATAATTACATGGACCATAAATTACGCTCCACAATCACCTTGTTTATAATTCCATTCCCCGTAAATTAGTAGTGTAATGAAATGAGATTTCATAACCACCAAGATGCATGCTGTGCTGCTCACCAGAGACTGGCAGCAGCTGAGACGCACTCCTCCTCCAGGAGTGAAAGTTGGGTGGGCTGCCCTTTGCCAGTCCTGCCATGGGCAAGCGCTCCACTGCTCCAAGTCTGCCAGTGACATTCAAGCAGCTCCAGGTTGGAAGCAGAACGAAAGACCAGCAGCTGTGAGAAACATGCATCCTTTTAGAAAGGCAAAAAAATTCATTTTTTTAAAAAAATTCTACCCATCACCATGTTCATGGCGCCCAGTGTGTACACACAGAATTTACTCAGGAACTGATCATAACATCGGTAAGAATTGAAAAGGTTTCCTGTGGGCAAGTAGGTGGTTTATTTGTACAACGATAGCAGTCAGAGAAAATTTATGTTAAAAGATGATAAACAAATTTTCAGGTTTTTTTTTTCTCCACATCACATGCATGAATATTTTGGGCAAGCTCCTTCTATCATCATGGTAAGTTGCTACAAAATAGAAAGAAGTAAGGATGGATATCTAAAAATGTGTCTTTCCTCAAGGGCTTAGCCACTAGCCTGACTTTGGAATCACAACTCATTCCTCTTTGATAATTAAAAAAAAAAAGAAGAAGAAGAAGAAGAAATTGCTTTTATAGTCAAGAGCACATAATGTGGAATGATACATTTTTAAAGAGAAGAACAAATGGAAATTTGAAAATCTCTTTCTTACAGCTAACGCTCAGGCAAGTTATTTGCAACAGATTTATTAGAATTTAAGTCATTACTGCACCGCGAATTGCTCTGAAAAGCAAAATACAAATTATCTGTCACTGCTTCGTACAGTGTTGGGAGGGGGCAAATGCATGAATCTGGAAGCTTTAATTACCTGCAAAAGTGTGAGCTGGTTCTGCAGTGCCTATTTAAATTACCATCTGATTAAAACCAATCCTATCTAGGAAAGGATAAAATGAAATAAGAAAAAAATAAAAGGCAGTCTGAAGGTTAAGGTACAAAGCAGCATCAGAAGCAGACAAAAAGCAGAGCCGATCTGCAGGAGGGGCCGCCTGGGAGGAACCAGTTCACAGGTGAAATGCGTCACACGGCTGTGGCTCTAGCTCGTTCTTCCTCATTCACAATCCCTGAAAGAGTTGCTGGCTGCATCCTTGCCAAATGCTGAGGAGAGCCTTATGACGTCATTGAAACTGACCCTTATTCATTACCTGAATGTCATGGAAAACACCCCGAAGCTGAGGTTTACGGAGGCTGGTTAGCAGATGGTGGCACCCGCAGTGATGACACGCATGTATTCACACCTCTTGCGTTGTCGGCAGGCATCTAGGAAATCCAGGAGGTTTGACAGCTGATTCATTGTCAACTCTGAGAGTTTGCAAACTATGCCTTCCATGTACATAGTTAATTTATAGCTGCCTTATCAGGAATAGAACCCAGGACTTGGGCTGGTTTTACATTTGAAATGGAGGGTTTACACTCAGCTGCTCTTTTGATGAAATGTGAACATTTCCATTAATTACTATCAAGATACAGTCTTTCAAGATAAGATAAAGTAAATGTTTAGCACAGGGCTTGAGAACTGAGTACCATGACAGTAACTTAGCTTTTTGAATCTGTTGAGAAATTCAAATTCTATTGCTGCCATAGGAGTAGCTAAGACTGTAAAGTGTTAGTAAATATTCACAAAATCCACCATCCAATGCAAATGCAAGAGGGCAAAAATAAACAGTATTTAGCTTTGAGAAGTATCACCAGTTTTAAAACTATTGTGCAATCGTTAGCAGAGAAGAAGGAAAAAGTAAAAGCCAGTCCAGTAGAGTCAACAGGAATGTCTTCCTATTATCTCAATCAGAACTCCACCAATCGCCACCAGACATCAGCATTTTGAAGAGAGGAGGAACCATGAGAAAGTTGATTAATCTGGGAAACATCCAGTAGGATTGCTCTGAGAAGAGGAGGTTGGGGAGATGGTGGGTGAAATCGGGTAGGAGTATTAGATTTGAAAACGAGGAAAGGAGCATATTTCTTTGCTCAATGGTACTTGCTGGAAACGAACATCATTGATGAAATTGTCATTCGACTTCCTGAAAGGAATTAAGGGGACAATAATACTAAGTACTAATCATTCCTAGCAATTTTATAATTTAGGTCATATGTAAAATTAAAAATAATAAAGTAAAAAAAAGTAATTAAAACCCTATAGACATGACGTGGCACAGTAAGTGAAGTTAACTTATGCGCTGGAAATGAGGGCTGGGTGATTATGTCATGGAAAGGAGAAGGGATGGATGTTATATAAACATCTGCTTACGTGTATTAGGTCATGGGACTGTACATAGATCCTCCATTCCCACTCTACCCATACATTAATCTGTTTTCAGTTACTAATTGCTCAATACCACAGACTGAATAAATTATAAAAAAGGAAGTGTAATTTGGTTTGTAATTCTGGCTCAAGATTGAGGATATTGTATCTGCCAGTGTTATTTTTGTTGGTAAAATCTCAAGGTAGTACAGGTAATTGAATGGAAAGAGACAATGTGTGTAGAGTTGGGGCTGTGGGCAAGAAAATTATTTTTTAAAAACATTTATTTATTTTTATTGGAAACTCAGATATCTAGAGAGGAGGAAAGACAGAGAGAAAGATCTTCAGTCCGATGATTCACTCCCCAAGTGACCTCAACCATTGGTGCTGAGCCAATCTGAAGCCAGGATCCAGGAATCTCCTCCAGGTCTCCCATGCAGGTGCAGGTCCCAAGGCTTTGGGCCATCCTCAACCGCTTTCCCAGGCCACAAGCAGGGAGCTGGATGGGAAGTGGGGCTGCTGGGATTAAAACTGGTGCCCATATGGGATCCTGGTGTGCTCTAGGCAAGGACTTCAGCTGCTAGGCCATGATGCCGGGACGAGACTCAAGCTTTGACTCAAAGTCAATTAAATGCTCTCATACAGAACCATGTTAATTCTGGGAATGATGTCTGCCTCTGCCACACTCCCAACTGAGACTCTTCTACTAACTTTTTTTTCCCTTAAAGGGTTCTTCGCTCTAGACAATCCCCTCTGGGGGCAAAGTCCCCAACATGAGCCCTTGAAGAAGATGCCCATTCAAAGCAGCACCTAGTAAGACTCCCACAAAGCAGAATGAAGTCTAAACCAAGAGATAGCAGTGAAATAAGCTCCACTGGATATAAAACTTTTCCTGACCCACTTCTCCATCCTCCAAAGAATTGATCCAAATGAGATGAAATTAGCATAAACAATAGTTATCTGAGGCCTCACATTTTCTGCAGCTCAATTCACAATAGGATGTTTGCAATCAGCCCAAATGTCCATCAACCGATGCCCAGGTAAAGATCATACACACACACGCATGCATATTTCAGATATGATGTATTCATTGTATGTACACACATACACACTAGGAAATGCTACTCAGCCATGAAAAATGAATGAAACTATCGTTTTGCAACAAAATGGATTTGACTAGAAGCCATTTACACTTAGTAAAATGAGCTTGACTTAAAAAGACAAATGTCGCATGTGTTTTCTATGCAAAATACGAAAAGGAATGAAATGGTGATTTGGGGGTATGTCGGTTTTAGTCCTTATTTACACTCCTGTTGAACTGTGGTGTTCCCAGTTTTTGCTTGTTCGATATTATGATTAGTGCTAAATTAAATCTGTGAATATAGAGTGGATTTAAATTATATCTTCTCATATAATTTGAAGGAAGGGAGGGAATGAGGGAAATATGGCTGTCTTCCCAGAACAGTATCTATTGGAATGCACACAATCAATTTTCTTTAGATTGATATTTTTAATAATAAAAAGTAAGAACACGGAATACACAAAAAGACCCTACATCCTTCAATTTCAACTGTGTAAAACCCAAATATAGAACTCATAAAAATCAAATACCTTCAGAAAATATTTAGGCAAATTCAACGAGCTACTTACCTCCCCAAAACCTAGATAGATATGAGAATCAAACAGAGTTGATAGATCAATAATACTAGAAAAAAATATGATGAAGATTGATAAACACAAAGGAAAATCAGTTTTGGAAAAAGAATTCTAGAGAATTGAAGAACCAAATTTTCCACAATAACGTTGGGCTTCACAGTAATTAAGGAAAACATGAAACAACAGAACTAACCAAAACATGAAATATTAAGTTACAACAAGCTAATTAATGATTGCAGAATGCTAAGAAATCCAATTATGTACCATAAACCATTGCAGAGCAAATTAATACATACGAAGTAAGACAGAAACCATCCTTCATAAGGTCACACTGCCAGAACAGAAGTGCAGGAAGGAGACACAGTGCACCATAATTCAAACCAGGGAATTAAATCATTTTGAAGAAGATGAATAAAAAACATGCCACAAACCCCTGCCTCACAATATTTTCATTTATGAAACAAAAGACATAAAATTGAAATGATAACCAAAATCAAGATTAAAGGAATAGATGAAAACATTTTTGTAATTTGGGAGACAATTTCTCTTTGGATCATTGCATATATTTTGTAAACTAGAATTTTAGGGACCACTATGAGAATCTAGGAAGAAGTAGAAAGGAAATGATAATAACACCTGGCTTGTTAAAGGATGGCAAAATTAAACAGACATCTAAATTCTCCAAAGAAATTTTGGGTAGAATTAGCGATGAAAAAATACATATATTTCTAAGGGTAAAACTATAGGGTCTGCAATTAACATACAGAATGTTATCAATGAACTGACTAGAAGATATACTTTTAAATATATTTTTGAGAGTTCCAAGTGTACTATTACTAATTAAGTAGAGTAACTAATATATATTACAATTTGGGGCGTAGTTTGGACTGTCTATGTCAGTGCAAAGTGCATCAGAACATAGTAAATATTTTTGACTAACACTGAAATCTAATTATAATACTGGAAAATCACATGATTCAGGCATACATATTTTGTGGTAACTGAAATTAAATTGCTAACATGGACTAGACCATTATGAATTAGACTATTTTACAGAAGCATGGAGATAAATTTCTGACAAGCTACACAAAAACATTCAGATTGCTGTTTCATAGTTAAGTTCAAGAATACTTCAGACATCATAATTCTAGTCTGAGAGTTTCCCTGATTTTCTTGGCTTCATGCTGAGACATATATTATCTTTGGAATTTAGTTTCTTAAATTAAAATGAGGTGGGTAAACTAGATCATGCTAGAATTCACTCTTAACTCTGATTTTCTTAATGCAACTTCACTGGAACAGAATCACTGGATCAAGGACCCAGGACACCTATTATGTACTTCAAGAGATACTGAGTGCAGGTTAGGGGGCAGAATCTAGTCTCACCATAAAAAAACAAAAAACAAACAAATAAAAAATGCTTTCCTTTCTTTGTAGATTTCAATTTTAGGATCAGAAATCATAATTAATATCATAACCATATTCCCGCTTTCAAATCTAAGTTCTATGAACTAACATAAAAAATTGGAGGCTACTACCCTTTCCAGCATACAACAGTGGAAAAAAGCAAAACAAACAAACAAAAAGCAGGCAAGGATAAGAATAGTTCCCTAGCAGTAAATAAACAATGGTGGTACTGATCCACTTCCTGACACTCTTTGGACATCCAGATTCCTTCTTTCAAGTGTGGGAAATGATCCTGGACTAGATCCCTTTTTCTCCCTGGAATGAGCTCCTTATTCTGCTGCCAAGGCTGCGCCCTTTATGGATGTCCACTCTCCCCAACAGCCCCCTTGGCAATCTCGGAAAGGCACAAAGGGCAGTGGACATTATGGAGGCTGGGTGGATTTATTAGAGCGGTTTCTGACCTGGAAGTATCAGCACACATTCTCTCAACGTGGAAAACAACTATGGCCCAATTTTCACTAAGGTTGCTAATGCTCATTTTTTTTCCCCCCGGTAATGCTCTCTCAAAAACTTGTTAGGTTTCACATGAGTGGAAATGTATTTAAGCCAGTTTTTTTAAAGTCAAGACTTTATCTCGATTGATTCAAGTACTAGTTTTTTGATATTAGCAAGCTGCTTCTATATCACATTTCCTAGAATTTTATTTTTCAAACTGAAAGCACGTGAGCAACTTTGCCAGTTTATTGTTTACTGGTTTTCTGATGTCTCTAACTGTGCGTGTCTTTATTGTTGGATGATGTCACTTTAGCAACACCTGCATTTTGCCATTGTCTCCAGGCTTGATGTAAATTTTGAGATACTTCACTACATGGGGTGGTTACAGAAGGGAAGTAATTGTACTATATTTTCAATTCCTTGAAGTTCTTTACAGGTGCCAGTTCCTTTATAAGGTGATATGGACAATTTGTCAACTGCATTTTTCACTTTCTTTCCAGAAACCATCGTGGCAAAATACCACATGGCATTAGTTCTAGTTGACACTTGTCAAGGCAAACGTACCACAGGCAAGGGTTTTGCCAAATTTTTGCTACTGATATGATTTTAAAATTCCCTTTGTGTAATAATTTATCTTACATATTTTTTATAAATGTGAAACATTTTAGGATATCATCAAGGGAGAACTTCACTTCCTATACCAATTTATCAATCAGTTATTTCTATATTACAAATCATCAAAAAGTCAAAGATTTATAGTAGTAGTAATCTATTATTGCTCATAACTTTAGTGGCACTGGTTAGCATTTTTTACCTGGATTTAATTACATAACAAATCAATCTGTTCTTTCTATGATAGAAAGAGCAACATAGACAAGGAAAGGACACAGATATACGTGATGTGGGGCTTGTAAGATTTGTCAAATGAACAATTAGACACCAAGAGTTCCTCCTGTGTTATATTGCACAAGGCAATTGCCCTTTTGCTATCCTGAAAAGATCTTAAGATTTGCTTGTCTGTTTTTTAACCATCAGCATGTGAAGTAGGCATATTTCAGGAGTATATTTTTGGTAAAATGGTCAACACACCATTTCATAGGCCCACATTCCATATTGCAGTACCTAAATTTGACACCCATCTCTGGCTCCAAATCTAGTTTCCTGTTAAAACAGATCCTAGGATTTAGCAGTGACAGTCCAAATATTTGACTTCCTGCTGTCCATATGGAAAGCCTGTGTAGAGTTCCCAGTTAGACAGTTAGACCTACGCCCAGGACTACTGCAGGCACTATGGGTTGAACCTGTGGACGGGAGTGCCTTTTCTCTCCTCTTTCCTGCTTCTCAAAAAAATAATTAAATTAATTAATTAATAAACTAACTAAGAGCCAAAATGGAATAGTAAAACATGGAAAAAATCCATTCCTGCTCAAATTTTTTATTAGTGTCCATTGACAAATGTATTTTTACTTCCTAGTATTTTGTGCACATAGTATAATTTTATTAGCTTGCACCTTCGATATTAGCTGGAAATAAACCATGATCTGGAGTAAAGAGTGATGGGTAGAGGATCGTCATAGATTAGCTTGCAGAAGATCCTCCCTATATTGACATGCATATTCCCCTTTCTCTAGAACAAACGAAAGCAATATGAGTAACCTTAAAACAGTACATGAAAAGTGTATAATGAGGGGCCTGGCGCCGTGGCCTAGCAGCTGAAGTCCTCACCTTGAATACGCCCAGGATCCCATATGGGCGCTGGTTCTAATCCTGGCAGCTCCACTTCTCATCCAGCTCCCTGCTTGTGGCCTGGGAAAGCGGTCAAGGACAGCCCAAAGCCTTGGGACCCTGCTCCCGTGTGGGAGACCTGGAAGAAGGTCTAGCTCCTGGCTCCTGACTTCGGATTGGCTCAGCTCCGGCCATTGCGCTCACTTGGGGAGTGAATCATCAGACAGAAGATCTTCCTCTCTGTCTTTCCTCCTCTCTGTATATCTGACTTTCCAATACAAAAAAAAAAAAAAATACATATAGATCTTAAAAAAAGAACATCATGAGAACTTGATTATAGTATTTCTTTATTAAAAAAAACATGCTTTTCATAATGGTTTAGAAATACATCTAATTATCACTTATGGACAAATTAATGAATCAAAATATATTTACAGTGCAGTTTAATATAAAGTAATATATCAAAAATGTCTTCATATATTTAGAACCTATGAAATTTTCTTTTTCACAAATGTCAAAATATATCATTTATATTAATATAAATATTAATAAATATGATATTATTTATATGTGATTTTTGGGCATAGCAAATCACAAAAAATATAATTATACTGAGGAATGAATATTGCAGATTGTCTCTTGTGTTCCTGGAAATTTTAATTCATTTCCCACTTTTTAAAAAGGACATATTATTTTTATAATTATATGAGAACAAATCAGGTAATTTTAAAATATGATATGAGATGTAAATATTTCGCTCAGTGGTTAAGTTATTCAATACATGCAGCAGGAAATTGGTTTAATTTTCAGCACTGCTCCTAATTCCAGCTTCCTGCTAGTGCAGGACCTGAGACAGGATTGATGGCTCATGTAATTGAGCTTCCATCAACCATGGAGGGGACGCGTGAACAGAGTTGCCAGCTCTCAGTTTCAGCAACTGATCAACCCCTTCCAGTAAAAACTTGGGGAATGAACCAAAAGGTGGAAGGTCCATCTGTATTCCTCAAACACACACTGTCTCTGTCTCTGCACCTCTCTGCCTCTTGAACAAACAATAAAAAATATTCAGTATGTATCATGCTTTTTACTTTAACCAAATTCTCAGAGTTTCAAGGAGGAAGAAACTTATATATTGGCTTTCCCCTAGAGTTGTAATACTTAATCCAATGGTTATTCATTCGTGGAAAGCTAACACTAGCCTAGAGAGTATTGCTACTCTGTAATATAAATCAGGGCTTCAGCAACAGTCACAGGAGACACAGAAGAAAGAAAAAATATTGCCATTGAGTGGAGACTATTGGTTTTACATATACAGTTAGATAAAATAACTAGATTGTATATATATATATATAGATATATACACATACATACATACATAATCTATTTTCTGTAGAGGGATCAACAATGGAGTATCTTGATTTATCTTTTTTTTTTTTGGCTTTCTTAATTTTACTTCATCTTAAAAACCACACACAAAAATCAGTGTAGTTTTTGTAGTTTCAAACTGAAGCTGCTGGAGGCATGTTGGCAGAGATGTAAACCAAAGGGAAATGTGGGATTTTTCACGGAAGACAAGTGCTTATTAATTGGTTCTCATTTTATTGCTCAGCTGTGTTCACATCTCAGGAGGCACACCATTTGAGGAATGAGATACGCCTTGAGATAGGAATTGTTTCCATTCCATATTAGCTTAATTTGCATATTAGCCTTCTTTTAATTCATTTTTATTCTTTATTATGGTTTATTCTGGTTGCTAATGATGTTTAAATTTTACCTAATATCTATTAAAAGTAAGATTACTGAAGAAGAAATAGACTTTTGAAGTTTATTGATTGATTTGAGAAGCAGAAAGAGAAAAAAAGAGAGACAGTTTGAGAAAAAGGAGCTTCACTGTAGTTTTCACAGTGGGCTGGGCTGGGCTGAAGCTTGGAGTATTCTCCACGTTAAGGACTGAAACAGAACTAAATGGAGACTGCTGGATCCAAAGACCAGAGGTCCAGCAGTTCCAACGTCTAAATGCAGGAGGAAATAAATGTTCAGTCGAAAAAGAGAGATCTGGCTCTCCGGCTTCCATTTGGTTCTCCAGGACTGTCAATGGACTGAGGTTATGAGATGACATTGGTGGGTCAAGCCTTTCTGATTCACCTTACTAACACAAGTGCCCATCTCTGCTTACAGCAACTCCTTCACAAACACCTGCAGATAGCCGGTATCATGGCTATCAGCTATCTGCACATCCTTTTTGGAGTTCCAGCTGCTGTTGCATCTCAAGAGTTTTGAGGTTAAACTCTTACAAAAGGAGAACAAGAATACAGCTCCTAAAATGTCATATTATACATGGATTCTTCTTTTACCTACAGAGGTCTTTTATAGTTTGGGGTTCTTTGCACACCATGCTAGTTTAGAGTAACACCAAAGAAATTGTCCTTATCTATAAGTGCTTAGGATCTGGGGGAAGAAAAGCTAACGAACAAGCAATCACAGGCCAGGTGACGGCACTACTGGATTCCTATTTGGGACGACGGTGTGCTGGTAAACAGATTTTCTTGAAAAACTTTTCTAAAAACCTGATTTTATTGTGTTTACTAATTTTTATGCTATCAAGATTTTCACCAGGACGGATTTCAGTCTACGGGTACTCAACTAGTTCAGAGTCTGGAATATTTAATTTTGTAAACAGCGCTTATGTGCTCTGATGAACCACTGAGAAAATAACAAATTGACAGTGGCCACATAAAATTTGCAAAGGAAAGTGATATGTATTTGAAGTATGAAAAAAGAATATTAGCTAGTGAAGCAAAGAAAGGGAAAGCTGTGCTGACAGCTGGATCAGCACACACCTTGTTGAAAATGAGAGAAAATTAACATTTGAGTAAAATTGCAAGGGATATATTTTGGTTTCTAATATTTGAGCAGATGAGTTTGATAAGTTAAACTGAAGAAGTAAATGCACCGCAGGTAGCTTATGTTTCTACTAGTCAGAAGAAGCAATTTGAGCGTTTCCCACAAGCAATGCAGGACCGAAAGTGTCTCTGCTGTAGCAAGGCATTTCCAGATGATAAACATAGAAATCTCTCTCTCCTATGAAATATTCCATGTAAATACCATGATTGAGAGCATAGTCTAGGACTCTAGGTGTTCTTAAAATATTAGTGATGCGGATAGAGCTGGCAAAAACTGGTTCTAGAATCGAGACAGTGATTTTCAGAGAATGACATCAGACCTTGAATTTGGAGATTTAAAGACACGTGAAGGGTGTTTTTGTGGCAAAGTGTGAGATGTGGTAAGGGTGCAGAGAGGGCACAGATAACTTAAAAATTTCTGTCTTACAAAACATCACTATCTCTGTTTACAAAAGAATGGATATTGACAGAGAACTGTTTTGTAAGGAAAGAAAATGTGTTTTACACATGCTGAGTTAGAGGCATTTACAAGAAATACAACCATTACAATTAGTATAGTCAAGAGCAAATTTCCAATGCGTAAAATATGATTCTATCCTCCCCAATTAGGAGTCCTAGCAGATCTTCAGGAGAAAAGAAACTACAAAGAGCAATCCATCAACCATCCAAGAAGCTCAACAGTTGTATAGAAGAGTTTGGGGTGAAGTCAGCATGGATGTGATGGTTTCTACATTTGCTCCCAGTGAAGATGAGAGCGATTCTCAAACTATTGTCTGTAAGATCTTAGGAAAGCTTTAGGAGATCCTGCAGGAAGGCTAACGTGGCAGATGTTCTCCATCAATACACTGCAGTCATTTAGTGCTGACAGCCACCCTTAGCATTATTATCATACTGAACAACAAGGAGTGTGATGTTCAGACAGTGGTGATTGATTTATCAACATCTGAAAAGCATGCTTTTTTCAATAAATTCCAGTTTTCTGAGATAAAGTGTATAAACTGTTTCATGATAGGTGAATGGCTAATGTCAAACCTGATGCTGAGAAAGTGTCAGACAGCTCCAACATGCAACTCTAACAAGCCGTCCTGATCCCGCCTCGCCGCAAAGAGAATTCTTTGCTGGAGACTGAATTTCAAAGATGTTCCTTCAGGCATTCTTGAGTGTGAGTGACACTGCAATAAAAGTGAATAATGCTGGATCAAACCCAAAGTAACGGCAATAGAAAAAAATGCACGTGTGGTTTTTGATGAAGATTTTAAAAAAATACATAATAATCTCTTAGAGCTCGAAGTGCAGAGTTGTTTCATTATTTACCCACGAAACCATTAGCTGAAAATAAACAGACTGTGTTTTGCCATTTTGTTTATTCTTAGTCCAGATGTCTATTAAGTATTCAAACACAAGTTGCATGCTAAAGATTCACATTTCCAATTGGCACCACTTCATCTTTTACCCACGGTTACTTTCATATCTCTTTCTTGCAGTAATTTTCAATATATCCACGTGCACATTACAATACGACTTTGTAGCTCTTATCAAGTGCTCGTGTTAGACATGGTGTACTTCTGTGTGCTTTTAATATGTCTTTTAAATACAAATAGCAATCAATAAAAATTGTTTTTGGAGAAACTCATTAGAAAAATCTAATTTGGGGGCTGGCACTGTGTCACCAAAGATTGAGCCACTGCCTCAGCACTGGCATCCCTTATGGAGGCTGAGTAAAGTCCAGGGTGCTTAATGTCTGATGCAGATCCATGCTAAGCTACCTGGGAAAGCCACAAATGCAGTCCAAATACTTGGGCCATTGTACTCTGTAGGAGACCTGGGTAAAACTCCTTACTCCTGGCTTTGGCCTCTCCAAAACCTGGTCCTTGCTGCTTTTGCAGTAGTCCAAAGGTAAAATATCTCTGTGGCTCTCCCTCTTTCTGTCTATAACTTAAAAAAAAAAAAAAGTGTGTATGAAAAAAAGACTAGATTTTTTTTTTGGAAGGATTTAACATCCTTACACTTTGTAAGGATTTAACATGGAATGTGCAGTAGTTAAAGAATGAAATTAGCTTAGATCAATGCTCTCATTTTGCAAATATGGAAGCAATTGAAAAAGAGGCCTGAATTCCTTACCATCGCTCCTGCAGTTACTTTCAGAGCCTGGATTGTCATCTATAGCTCTTCCCCACTCCATATGATGATTAAAAATGAATGCTGTAACAACATGTGGGAAGGTAGTTTTTATCCTGAGATGTGTAATTCTGTTTATCATGAGACCTACCAATTTCATTGTTTTCCTAGGGAAAAAATTCTTTGTAAAAATATACTTTTTGCAACTGAAGAAAATGTCAATATAAAAATTACAAGGACATTTTGAAAGGAGGGCAAATAATACAACAACTTCACACTTAGAAGCTCTCTTAAGAAAACATTATTATTTTTTTTTTGCCTTCATCAGATTTTGATTTGGCCAAATTTAGCCCTTTCCTCAGTAAGCAGAGTTAGTGGGAGTCAAATTCTTGTTTTGCTTTTTATATTGTTTAGAAGATAATGCAGTATCAGTTCTTAAAATACAGAAATTTGAATGTATTTGTAAGATATGGAAAATAATATTTATTCTGATTTTAATGTACAAGAATTCAGATAACTTCCGAGGCCGTATTTTAAGGTGATATCAACACTTTTTAAAAGATTTATCTATTTTTTACTGCAAAGTCAAATATATAGAGAGAGGAAGAGAGACAAAAAGGAATATATTCCCTCCAATGACTCACTGCCCAATTGACCACAACAGCTGGAGCTATGCCGATCTGAAGCCTGGAACCAGGATCCTCCTTCAGGTCTCCCATGCAGGTGCAGGTTCCCAAGGCTTTGGGCTGTCCTTGACTGCTTTCCTAGGCCACAAGCAGGAGGCTAGATGGGAAGCGGGGCTGCTGGGATTAGAACTGGTGCCCATATGAGATCCCAGCGTGTTCAAGATGTGGGCTTCAGCTGCTAGGCCACAAGGCTGGACCTGATATCAACATTTTATGTATTGCTGCCTTTTTCTCATTTGTATTTGCGTGTGTACTTTCTTTTGCTTAAGAAAAATGTGTGTTTATGTCAAAGACCTAGTGCCAGAAAGAGGAAACTTAGAAAACTAGACAGAGACATCCTTCATCCATTGGCTCACTGTCCAAATGATTGCAACAGCTGTGAAGCCATGAGCATCATTGGGGTCTGCCAGGTAGGACTCAAACATTTGGCGTTCATCTGCTTTGCAGAAGCATGAACAGAGAACTGAACTGAAAGTGCAGCAGCCAGGAGCTCCAACAAACAGTCCACATGGATGCTAGCTCCCACTCTGCCCCCACATTGGCCTGCGCTTGTGTTAGAATTGCTTACAAATCAAATATGTTGAAAAATCATTAGCAAAATGGTCTCAAGGTGCCTTCTGTCTCTAAGCACTACAGACCAAACGAAGGAATAGTATCAGATTTTTTTTTTCTATTGAGATCTGAAGGAGACAAGAACAAAACATCCTTCCTGAAATGGGATGGGCTACAGGGATTGAGAGCACATCCAGGGAGAACATCTTTGGGAACAAAAACAATCCATGTGGCTTTGGCTTAGTGATATAAAACTAAGCTGTCTAGCTGGGACACCAACTTGAGACTTTTAATTAAAAATCTAGACTCTTGTCTAGATATTGTCGCAAAAGTAAGTGAAGCTGAAAATAAATCCTCACTGGGTGAACCAAGCAAAACAAACAATAAATTCAAGCTTCTCCAGGAAGAATTCTGATTTGTGTGTTGAATCTCACTAGGACTGACTTGTGCATACTCATTGTATGAATCTGAGTCTGTTTGCTAAGTTCCAGCAAAGGAGACACATCTGTTTTCATTTCCTTGTTCTTCTCTGTGACTGCACATATCTGAACAAAAAATGCCAAACCTACATTTCTGTGTGTGTGTGTTTATGTGACACACATATTTTCCATTGAAGATTTTATCACGATCAAATTCCAGATCTGTTTTCCAAACCTTTTCTTGTGGGTTAGATATTTATATCAATGATTACCTTCACTAACAAGTGTGACTTATTATGCCACATATGCGTTCTTAAAAATCCAAAATTCACTTTCTTGTGAGATCTGGGATTATAGGAGAGAATCGGCATGTGCTAGGTATGTATACTCAAGCATGGTGTTAGAATCAATATAATCAGAGTATCTCAGAGAGCCAGTGTCCTTCCTGTTTTGTGAATGAGAAAGTCTTTGATCTATGTTTCCCAAATGGTATATGTAAGAAAGTGAATGGCAGGCCTGATGTCGTGACTCGGTACCATCCGGCTTCAGAAGACTATGATTATGCATTGGCTAACGCGCTTTCTAAATAGTGTTCAACGTCTTCTTTGAGCCATAATGTCTTAAAGAAGCAAAGAACCTTGGATTTGAAGAAACAACATCGTGGCCCAAGAGTCCTTTTTTTTTCTTTAAATAAGATCTGTGTTTAATTTTTGTAAGTACCTTAAACTTGAGTTTTATTGTAAGTCTTGGAAGTTGAAAGTTGCAGAGTTGTCATTTAGATAGAATCAGTCTGTAAACAGAACTACATACTCACATCCCTATACTTATCAGCTAACGGCTGCTTTCATTCTCTGACAATGATCCCATTTCCTCATCTTTGAAACAAGGAAGACAGCTCTGTGCTGCCCCTATTTAATCAGTCCCATCCCTCTCTTTTGTAGCCAAATCTTCCTCTGTCTTCCCCTTCTACCTTCATCTTCCACTTAACCAGTACTTTGCTTTGTTTCAGCTCATGTGACAAAAATTTAGTCTGAAATTCAGAGATCTCCTACCCACTAATTTACTCCCCAAATGCCTGAAACAGCTGCGGCTGGATTAGGCTGGGGCAGAAGCCAGAAATGGAATCCTAGTCTCTCCCGTGAGCGGTTCAAACACTTGAGGCATCATCTGCTACCTTCCACGGTGAGCATTAGCTGAAAGCTGGAACGGGAAGAGGAGCCAGAATTCAAACAAAGGCATTCGGTTATGGGATGCAGGTATCCCACAGGCTGCTTAATATCCAACCTCTATTCCCCGCTAAGATGCTATGACTGTATTACAGATACTCTGATAATCTAGAAGAGTGTGCTTACTTCGTGCAAGGCAATATATTCACACTTTCTGGAGATTAGGTTCGACATCATTTTTAGTGGGCCAGACACTATTCTACTTATCACAAGTATTTCTAAACTATGAATTTAATTAAAATATTTTCGTATTGAAAATGAAATGATCTAAAGTTCTTCACTAATACACACATGATTTTTCTTAGGACCAAGAGATGGAAAGGATCAGCTATATTCTATTAGGCATAAATTCCACTATGTTATCATTCTACAAATGCCACAAAATGTTGGAGCAAAGTACGATGGTTTATAGTTTTGTTACTGGAAAGATGAGGAAATAATTGGACTGGATTGCAGCTGGAAGCCACCAGATGGCCTATGTGAGTGATAGGAGCCCAGTTACATAAACAACCATTGCATTTCAAGATCTTCAATAGTGATGCTAGAGTTAGGAATGGAGCTGAATATAAAACACGACCACTACAACATAAAATGAAGATACTTCAACTAGCATCCTAGCCTCGAGGCCAAACGCTGTCCCTTGCTTCTGGTTTTGACGTAAAGCTGTTGAAATAGGGTAGACTGCTGACAGAGTTGAGTTTATTACATCGTTACAAACCTAATTTCTTCGGGAAGTGTTAGAGTATTAGCTAATCAGTCATTTTTTTTTTTTTTTTTTACAATGTAATTGGAAGCAACCAACCAGTCCTACTGCAGGATCAACTTACGGAGTGTATCATTCTCCATTAGTAAATACGGAGTGTATCATTCTCCATTAGTAAATACAATGAACCATTTTTGTGTTGATAACTTGCTCCCTTCTTTTGTGGCTTTTCATGTGATTTTCATTAATGCTCAACTAATGCCCTAAAGGTCTATTTCTGTAACATGCTTCTCTATAGATACATGTGTTAGTGAACACTCTTCTATGAATACTTGAAGCTCTTTGGAGCTTAGGTTCAAAAAGGAGGAAGGTAGCATGGATGGAAGAAAAGAAAGGAGATGGGGTTAGGGTTGGTTGAGGGAAAGCGAAATCAAAGCAAGAAAGCCAGTCCAAGAAACCTCAGCAGCAAGAGCTACTATTTATACTCCCCTTTATGCTTCTTCCCATAAAGGATTTCAGATCTAGTAGGTTTATGCACTTTATGAGTTTTCACCTCTGCAGTAGAGAATTTGATCAGATGCAAGTCCCAGATCCAACAGCAATATCACAGGAAATATGCAATGCAAAAGTCATCATTGGGAGGCCAGTTCTATGTCCTCAAAGTCAGAAGAGGAAACTGTTCAGAGGTGTCTCCAACAGTTACAGTGAGGAAACCCAGTTAACAAGGATATAGTAACTGCCCGGAGAAAATGACAGAATCTCAAACGAAACACCACCCTGATTCCCACAGAACTGATCAATCATTCTTAATATGCAGAAATGTTTTGAGAATCATTGAAGTAATAAATTTACTCCACTTGTCTACATCCTGAATTTGCTAGGAAAAAAGCTTTTGCTGAGAGATGTTTTGATATGGAACACAAGAAATAGGGGATGCTCAATTCAAAGTTTGCAAAAATAATTAGAGAAGTTAAAACTTCTATAGCACTCGAACGAAAAAAAGGAAGGAAGTAGAAAAGAAAAGAAAAGTAAAAGGGGAAAACATAAATTTTGAAGCAATTTTAAATCATTAAAACTGAGGTAATTGTTTATTCTTGGAAATGGAAAGTTTCCACTGGCATCTGGACAAGATTATTCCTGGGTTATGAACATGGTTAAATATTATGAGGTTACCAGGTTAAAGCTTCCTGAATCTTTGTGCCATTTGGATATACTTAATGGGGTGGGGCGGCATCCTTTTAATCACTTCATATTTGAAAGAAGAACAAGAAATATAGTTTGTTAAAGGCAGAAATATTGAGTGAATGAGAGGAGAAACACAAATGGAGAGAGGGAGTCATAGAGTATTATTTTCTTCACATTACATATTAGCTGTTGGGTTTATTTTACAGTCATCCTGGCCACTTGGCAAGGACTTGGATTCGCCCCTTTCCAGAGCTCTGTCAATCTGCTCCCACAAACACAAGCTTCAGTTCAGTTAAGGTGAACGTCCCTCTCAAATTGGGATTAGAGTCTGCTTGTAAAATGTCTCTGAGGCCCAACTGAAGTTCAGCTCTATGAAGATTAGGATGGAAACCCACAACCAGCAAATATAAAGCAAAATACGAGTGTGTAAAGTTCTTTCAAGGACTTTAATAGGGTGTCTTCCTCCACATGCATGATGTGTTATTTCAGGAACTCTCATGCAGTTTGTGTCACAACACTTTAAGAATAAATTGCTTGATTCACTGTCTTTATTAGGGTCCCAGTAATTACAAACGAATGTTGATTTGATTCCCTGAGTTAATTTTTTCTCTTCCCCCAACATTTTTTATTCATTTTCTTCCTGTACTCATGAGCTGTTGTGGGGATTACTAATGATTTTTGTTTTTCAAATCTAGACAAAACGTCAAATGAGAACATGAGAAGTAACAATTTGTTATTGATTTTTTTTTCTTTTTCATGGTTGGCTCATTCAGAGAAATTTATGTTGTTTTATAGCTGTATTAACCTCAATGAGGTTTGGTGTCAAGTCAATTGGGAGGTTCCTAACAGGACATTATTCTACAACCCTAATTATATAGAGTTGTTTGGTATAGATGGAGGATTTTATAATGAAGATTCTCTGCCTTCTGTGATTTATGTAGAAAAAGAATAGTGTTTTGCTAAGGGATTGGTCTGAATTTCAATAGCAAAAAATTCTTGTTACGCTTTTATATTCTGCCTAGATCTCTATATCCAACCAAAGAATAAAAAAGAATAGTTTATAAGGCCCATGTACTTATTGATTAAAGTTCATCTCAGCATTCAGAGGAGGATTTTTATTATTTTTTTGTTTTCTTTGGATCTTTGTTTTTTTATTTTTTTCCCAAGGAGGTTTTATCCATGCCCTTTTACATAGAATGAAGACCCAGCCCAGGCAGAACACCTGATTTGATCAAGTAAGATACAACAAATGAGAATCATGTTTAACTATCCCCATGGGACTAAAAATACCAAGCACTTCCCTAAAATAAAATACAAAATCAAACAAAAACTACAGGCTTTAGATATTAAAAAATAGCTACAGCATCCAACAATGTACTGATTCAAACTTTAAAATGTAGATTGGCTATTTATGCTAGCAACTAAGACACACAAATTTCATGTTGGGGTTGATGGATTTGATGTTGAGATCCTCTCCCAGCTTCTTGCCAATGTTGCTGCTGGGAAGAAGTGGCAATGTCTGAAATAAGGGGCTTTCTGACCATAGGATATGGAGTCCCTGGCCCCCCACATTTTGGACCCTGCCCATTCCCAACTGTTGCTCTCATCAGGGAAGTAGACCAGTTATTTGTGCCTCTGTCTCTCTGTGTCACATAAATAAGCTTGAAAATGAGTGATAATAGCAGGATCGGAGCAGTTAAAGTCCAGACATGTTAGAAAGTGGGAGAGACCACACGTTAGCATGGGATATTTAGAAATGGATAAAGGCAACAAAAGACTGATAGAAATCAGACATCACAGGCGGAATACTGATTCTATATATAGATATATAAAGATATCTATAGCTATATAGCTATATATAGAAAGATATATATTTTCTCTCTATATATATATCTTTGTCATATATATATTGCATCTTTGTGACTTGTAAAAGGAAAAATACAAATAATTTAGGAAACTAAAGTTTGTATTTTTAAATTTTATATATTTTTAAATTGCTAAAGTACAAAATTATTACCAAAGAAAAACAATTCAAAAAAGGAAGAAAAATTATAGAATAAAAGGCTTATTGTAACCCAATCCTTTATACAGTATATATATACATATATATATAAAGTCATATATGTATATACAACTTTAGAGATAGATCTATGTGTATAGACATAGATAATTTTATGTACCTACTCAAGCAGAGTAAATTGACTTTTTAAAAAAGAAAGTATGTCTTAAAAAACATATGGCATATTTTATAGAAGCATGCTCAGGCACAGTTTTGTCAAATTTTTTTTGGTACAAAAGTTTAAGTTATGTCCATCCAACAAATGGCATATTTTATTAACATACATGTTTTTCTGTGTTTATGATTTATTGGTATTATCTGAAAATTTACATCAAGTATACCTGCACGCACAGTTTGTAGCATGTGTATAAATATAATTTAGATAAAATCATCTATTCTGGCTGAACATTTCATTATTTGCACTACCACTACTTCTGCACTTGGAACCGTTAGTCTTTGAAAACCTTATTCTTTCATGGGACATGCAGTATAATCTCACATGAACTTTGTTACTATGACTCACGTTGGTAGTCTTTTCAAATATTTTTCACATATTTGCATATATTTTTCTTTCTATAGTTTATTTTACTAATTCTTTTTTTATTTTTTTTTTTTTTTATTATTTTTTCATTGGAAAGGCGGATATACAGAGAGGAGAGACAGAGAGGAAGATCTTCCGTCCGATGATTCACTCCCCAAGTGAGCGCAACGGGCCGATACTATGCCGATCCGAAGCCAGGAGCCTCTTCCGGGTCTCCCACGCGGGTGCAGGTTCCCAAAGCTTTGGGCCGTCCTCGACTGCTTTCCCAGGCCACAAGCAGGGAGCTGGAAGGGAAGCGGGGCTGCCGGGACTAGAACCGGCGCCCATATGGGATCCCGGGGGTGCAAGGCGAGGACCTTTAACCACTTGCGCCACCGCGCCGGGCCCTATTTTACTAATTCTTATAAAATGTTATATTATCTATTTGTAAGGACCTTATCAATATATTTTTATATCTAAGTAGAAATTCTTTGTCAAATATGTGGATCCTGTTTACTTCAACATCCCACGTCTGTAAACTATTGCTTCCTGTTTGGAAAATATATTCTAACGAAGGGCAGTTATGTTTTGTGTTTTACACTTTGTAACATATCCTGTTTGAAACACATTTGCTTGTCACTGTTGTCAAAGTGTTCTTCTGTTTTCTGTTTTTAGATATTTTAGATATTTTCTGTATCTTCTGTTTTTACATATTTTGCAGCAGTAGCTTTCACATATTGACTCAACTTTTTTTTGTTACAGTGCAATAAAAGAATGAAAGTCATTTTGTTTTTTTACACACAAGAATTCAATTGTTCCCGCACCATTCATCATCATCTTTGTTGAAAATCAACTGACCGTGGAGCTCTTTCTTGATTTATAATTCTGTTCCACAGATAATAAATATATTCACTAAAATTTCAATTGCTGTCATTTTGTGCTATGTCTTTAAATCATTCCTCAAATTTCTGTCCTTTTCAAAATTTGCTTTAGCTACTTTAGACACTTGAGGTTTCACATACCTTTCAAATAGATTCTCATTTTTTAAGTCTTGTCTGTTGAGATTTTGTATGGCAATACACCAAACCTAATCACAAAGATTAGGAATAAAAATAACGCATGGTACATTAAATAGCTTGCTGAGAAAAAAAATAGACAAGCTATAATGCTCAAAGGGAATGACTCTTACAAACACATTATGAATAAAAGAAGCCAAACTCCAGAAAGTTTCCTAGATTCAAAAAAGTTAAAATGGAAGAAAACTCATATATAATTCTAGAAATCAGGACAATTCTCCCTTTGGGGGGCTAGTAAATTGGAAGAGATTAGAAAGTTATATTCTATTCCAGTTTGTCTTCCTTATGAAAATACATCAAAGTGGAAAAATCTTATTTCCCTCCTTTTCTGCAGTTAGATATTTCAAAATTACGATTATTGCTTAGAGAGAGAGATAGTGGCAGAATGACAGATAAAAAGCCTCTATCCACTGACTCACTCTCCCAAGTAGTCCATTCTGGGCAGAAGTTAGAAACTCCATCTCTGTCTTCACTGAGTGGCAAGAATCCAGCCATCTGATCCAGTACATAGCTACTTCGTTCAAGTCTGCATTAGCAGGAAGCTGGTGCTAAGAGCCAGACTGGCATTGAACTAAGTTCTCTGTTACGAGCTGTGAGTGTTCTAGTGGGTGGCTTAACCTGCAGTCCAATCCTCTACCCCAAACATATTCTAACTGCTATCAATGATTACGTTGAATGACTGCTTCTCAAAATTATTGTTATTCAAAAGAAAATAAACATATTTAAATATGAGTAAATGTGTGCTTATGAGTAAGCCTGCATTTTATTTTGTATTAAAATACATTTTGCATGTGCACTATTGTTTTAGAGATAATTAGTTACATTTGATGCAAAGGAATTATTGAGAAACTCAAATCCTTAAAGTTCTTCTAAAAGCTTCTCCTTTGTGAAATGCTATGCCCATTTTAAGAATTTTTCTGATCATTCTCCAATTTTTTTTTCTTTTCCTCAAGGGTTGTGATACTAATCTTCTGCCGCATTTCCTCAGACTTGGATTCTAACTCATCTGGGATGCTTCTTCAAAGCTTTACTGATAAAGACATATGGAATACTTCCCCTGTGGCTTCCCCTGTGAGTAGCCAGTTTTTGACCACTTATTGATTTTTAAGATATAATTCTACGATTATAATGATCATCTCTCTCCCTTTTTTTCCCCAGTTTTTGAAATTAACATACTTCTAATTTACATAATAATTAAAAGCCTAAAGCTCCATTAAATAAAGGGTTCCCAAAGTAAAGAGACCCTATAGGTCAGTGAAAATACAGACAAGAACTGTAAGCAATAATTCAATGAAAAGATTGCCATTTCTGTCATAGACAGTACATTTTAAAATAATCACAAATCCTTCAAATTAAAATAATATGAACAGTCTGTGGTACCTATAAGAAACTCACTTTGCAAAGAAATTCACAGGTTGTAAGCAGATGGGTGAAAACATATACCAGACAAATAGAAACCCAAAGCAAGCATGAGTAGCTGTCTCCTTATCAGATAAAAATGGTAAAAATTAAAAATTAAAAAATGTATGCTTTATTTTGATAAAGTCATTGATTCAGCAATAATATAGAGCAATCATAATTATATATGAACCCAATATCAAGGTATGTACAGCAGCTACTCTCTGGGTTATAGAGACAGATTCCAATACAATAATTTTAGGTAATTTCAACCCCGCACTCTCATCACGGGACAGAGCATCCAGATGGAAAATCAACAAAGATACATTGGAATTGAGCCATACTGCTGAGCCAACAGACCCAGCACACATTCAAAGGACGTTTCATGCAAAACCTACACTGCGCCCATCAGCTCATGGAGCATTTTCTAGTAGATAACCACTTCTCAAGCGCCACCTGATTGTGTCAGTCATGTTGACATTTCAGTGATGGAGAGAATGAGGATAATGCTTTTATTTAGGAAAATACTCTATCTTATTCTTAACTTGGGCTTTATAATTTAAGATTTCATTGTATTTGAAGATCAGAGAGAGATAGAAGAAGGAGGAGAAGAAGAAGAGAAAGGAGAGCCATCTTCTGCTTGCAACAGTCTGGACGCAGCCAGGCCGAAGCTAGGACTCTGGAAGGCATATGTGTCTCCCATATGAGTGGCAGCAGCCAAAGCACTTGAGCACGGCTTTTGGCTTTGATCTAAAACATCGTTGGTTATTGTGGGCATTTGGGGAATGAGCCAGCATATTGAAGATTCTCTTTTTGCTTTTCAAATAAACATTAAAATGAAAGAAATTCAGCGGGCTGTTTATTATTATTACAGAATCATGATTGTTGATTAAACATAAATACAGTCCAACCAAAGCATTCCATGTAAAATCTCTCCTGTTATTATAAAACCTTTAGTCAGCTCGTCCCTGAACTCCATAAAGGATTTTCTCCCTAACCAAGGAACCATATTCAATTTTAGACATATCTTAATCACATTAATCTAAGAAGTCACCTTAGAAGATAAAAGTTCGTATTTTCTCAAAATATTTGAAATATAGGTTTTTCTCCACAAATCATATCTAATTCGCTTATTTGCTTTAATTGTTGTAGAGTTCCTGTCCTAGTCTCCTACTTCATTGATTCTTGGTCAATATCTCCCTTCCAGTTTATTTCAAAGATCTCGAAAAAACTCACAGTGGTCCAAACCTCACTAGACAGTGTTCATGCCTAAAGTACTAATTGGCTGATTTATATTTTCTAGGTGTGAGTACAACAGAAACTCGTTAAAGTGTAGTACTTCTCTCTAGAAGATCTAAGAAGAGTGCAAATATCAATGAGGATTCTGTGCATAGAACATGAAATTGCAGGGATTACAATGGCTGGTTGCCCTATGCTTTGTCTAGCTTATTGTCAACATTATTTTTTGCTTTTCTTAATGTTAGCTTGCTATATTAATAAGCGAACTGAAAAAAAAAAACTGCTGTGAGGTTTTTTTTTTTTTATTTTTTAACAATAGTAGGCTTGAAAGCCCTTTGGAGAAGACATGATACATATTATATTTCAATAGTTATTTGGTTATTAATCACAAAAAATTAACTCAATATTTTGGCCCTGATAACCTGTCTACATTCTCTGAAACTGAGCCAGATGGCAGCTGCTACCTTCAGATTTTAGGGCTGGTCTTAAATAGAGGGTATGTTATTCATACCCTGTCTGGTTTCACCACCTGCTATGGCTTGGCATGAAATGAAGGCTTGGGAAATGGGAATTTTCTCTTTGGGGTCTAATTTACACTGCCACCTATTCCCTTACCGAGTTCTATGTATGAAGGGAATATCTTCTTGGCAGAACTATGATGTTGGGAAATGCAAACTGTACACTTAAATATTCAGGTACCATTAAATCATAATGGAAATAAAATTCCCATTAACATCTAATTAAGTCATTATGATTAGTGCTGTACAATGCATATTTTATCATCTTGCATTCCTTACATACTTATATATTTGAGGCAACTGTGCTCATTAAAAACTGCTATTTGCGGAACAAATCGTAAGAACTTTATGATGCAGAGTAATAGGCATCGTTAACCTCTTTCTGAAGTTTTCTGAATGTTGAATACTCTACCAATGGAAAGTTCTAGGGAAAGGCCAGTTAAAATATATATTGAGGATTGTGAAAAAAAAACCTCTTTCTTCCAGTGGGGATTAATGTCACAGCATAGAGAACAATGTGATGTATATTAATCCAGATTTGTATGACCTATTGATATGGACACTTTATGATCAATATTTCACTAACAACGTACAAATAAATAATGCATACGACAGCTGTTAGACACTCTGAAAGAATGCAAATCCTAGATCTATGTTTCAACCTGAAACCCCAGCCCGCAAACTTTGAAACTTCAGATTTGTGATTTGACTTTTTTTGGTTCAAAACACGTATCAGTAAAACAAGTATAACAGAGCAAGTGTGCAATACAGACTCAAGAGTAGAAACAAGTTAAGCAGATAACCATGTATACATTAATTGCTAAATCAGAGTCTTCCTCATTTTCTTATAGAAAACTACATCAATAGTTTCAATACTTTATGAAAGCGTTACTAACAGCAAATTTTCCTTTCTGCATGTTTTCTTTTTTTTTTTTTTTCAGATTCATTTTGTCAACCACCTAACATTTTATAATCTAGTATGCTTTGGGTTATGTACTTTTTTCCTTTAATAGACAGAAGGAGAGGAGAGAACAGAAGAGTGTGCTTGTGGGTCCTCTACTCCTGAATCATTAATATATTTTTTTTCTTAAGGATTCTATCTGTGAAATAATGGAAATTAAGACATAGCATGGCTTTTGGGACCCAGCCCATACCAGAGTAGGACACTATAAGGAGTAATAGGAAAAATATCTGTGAATGGGAAGTGATAAGAAAATGTGATATTATAAAAACTGGAAAACCAAAGAAAGAAGGAAGGAGGGTGAGTGGGGAATGTGGGCAGGATGCAGGGCAGTGTGAGAAGTGTCACTGAGTACTGCAATACAGGCAAAATGTGTCCCCTTTATGAAATTATTCTGTATGGCCACAGGTTACAGGAGCTGCCCATCACACCTTGAACAATGAGGCCCTGGCCTGCCCTGATCTGGACACAGTTTAGGTGGTCAAGCAGGGAAAATATGGATAGATCAGATATCTGTCTTTATCTCAGAGTTCGCAAGTAGACCTTGAAGAAACCCAACAAATTCCTTCTTTTTATGAGCTGTTTGATATTAATCTGTGCCCTTAGCACCTGAATAAGTTTAAGGTTGGAAGCCTATCACATAAGAACCCTCTGCCAATCTGCCTAGAGAAATATTGAGGAGCTACTACTATTTTCAGGACTTCTTATTTTTCATTTCCTTATAGCAACTTCAGAAGAACACTTGCATTTGCTTTTTGATAGGAGGCCAGGCCAGCAACTCAAATTAAAAGTACAGAGACTAGAACTGCTCCTCAGCTGGTTAAGCTGATACCTGCAATGCTAGCATCCCATATCAAAGATCCAGTTCAATACCTGGATGTTCCTGCTTCCAATTCAGCCTCCTGTTAATATCTCTGGAAAGGCAGCAGGCGATGGCCCAAGGGTTTGTATTCTTGGTACCCAGGTTGGAAGGTTGCAGACAAGGATGACGGATGCCTAGGATCCAGGCTTCACCTAGTCCAGAACTGTCTTCTCCAATCGTTTTGGGAATGAACCCATAAATGGAAAATTTCTCTTTTCCCATCCCATCGGTAAGCTCTTTCCAGACAGTTCTTTTCAAACATCTCTTGTGAAGCACCTCTCTTGTTAAACATCTCTTGTTAAGCCGGCCCAAACCCAGATACGTCAAACACAGCATGTCACACAGAAGATCCTTTATTCAGGGTGGCAGGAAGGGGAGGTACAGAAGAGACCCAAGAAGACAGAGGACAGCTGGAGCAGCGGGTTTTTATAGATGAAAGAGCGGGAGTGGGCGGCAGGAAGGCCACTGGGGATTGGCAGACATAGTTAGCCTATGGATCAGGCCACTGGGGCGGTCAGCTCATGGGACTGCGGAATGAGAGTCCATAGTTTTGTAACTGATTGGCAGGGAGTAAATTTTGAACAGAAAGAGTGCAAAGCCAGGGAGGGGAGAAAGTAAGCCTTGAGGAAGACAGAACTCAGGAAGGAAAAATGGCAGCGGGCTTGAAATGGTGGGTGTGGGTCACTTCTCACACGATCTGCTCTGCCTCTGCTGGTCCCTCTGTTGCTCTATCTTAATACATACTTGAAAAAAATAAAAAACATCAGACTGTACACTATATAATGTCAAGATTACTTTCCCATTCCACCGTACCAGTTCAAAATCCATCCACCCTCAGTTTTATCATTGTCACCAGACTTTCAGACATTTGGGGTTCATAAAGCCCCTTGTGTTTAAAATAGTTTGTAACAGCATGGAGTTTTTTTTTTTATTTACTTAATACTTGTGCAGTGTCCACTTTATCATTATTCTAGCAAATAAGAAAGAACCTGTTCAGATGTAGCTCGCATACTAATGAGGAATGACCGATAAATGAACGGGTACGCGTGAAAACATTCCAAAGTTGAGAATGCTTAGGAAAAAAATTAAAAGCAGTAGATCATGGCATACAGGGTCTTTGTAAGCTACTTTTGATTAAGCAGAGTTTTTAGGGTATCATCCCCATGAAAGGGAAAGATGAAGAATATTTTGTTGGATGAACAGGTGGTCAGGCGATTTGTGGATCCATCTTGAGGTTTCATTTGTTTTGGTCCCGATGCAGGACGCGTTTGGCATCAGCGTTTGGCACGGAGACTCAGGACGTTGGTCCAAGGGATCTGTGTGCGATTATGAAAGATAAAGGGAAGGAAAATGGAGTGTTCTGCGCAGTCTTTCAAACAGAAACACATCCTGATGGCTAAGTTTTGTGTTGCAAGAATCAGGAGCAAACTGTAAGAACCCAAAGGAAACAGGTTTGTTTTTCATTGTTTGCTTGCTTGTTTTGGAATAGCATTGATTGTTGGGCCTTGAACAAAGACTTGATGACCCAAAGAAAGAAATCTTAGCGATGTGTTCTTTGAAAAGCAAGCCATTTTATTTTTCTCACTTTCAGAAAGTGTTAAATAAAGAATAAAGTTAACTTCAAAAACCTTGTTAAAACTAGAATTTAAAGTGAATTAATTTTAATGAAAACTGTTTTAAATGCATGCATACATCCTTTATAGTAGATACTTTCTACAAACTTTTTGGAATACCCCTATACAGACAGCTCTTACATTCTTACATATCAAAAACATTTTACTCTCAAACTCATCTTTGAATTCAATTTTTGAGGAGCTTTTATTAAAAAAGATTTATTTTTATTTCAAAGTCACATATACAGAAAGGAGGAGAGACAGAGAGAAAGATCTTCCATTTGATGATTCACTCCTCAATGGCTGAAATGGCTGGAATGGCTGGAGCTGAGCTGATCCAAAGCCAGCAGCCAGGAGCCTCTTCCAGATCTCCCACATGGGTGCAGGGTCTGAAGGTTTTGGCCCGTCCTTGACTGCTTTCCCAGGCCACAAGCAGAGAGCTGCATGGGAAATGGGGCCTCCAGGATACAAACCAGCACCCATATGGGATCCATGCGAGTTCACTTGGCCACTAGGCTACTGCACTGGGCCCTCGAGGAACTTTCTAAAGTACTTTCTAGAAAGTGGGTTTTGACCCATGGAAGTGAATGAGAGAAAACAAGGCTCACTCAGGTTACAATGACTACCAGGCCAAAAGCGTCTGAGACTGTAACACCCCCACATGATGAACCTGGAACTGTCTTACTTGATGGTAAAGCAACTTAGAAGATATCAGTTGTTTCTCTAAAAATAAATAGTGAGCAAAGAACATCGGAGGACCACCTTGAAAGAAAAGTGATGATGACAACAGAGATCACTCATTTGGAATCTCACCTGCAGATGAGAGATCAAAAACTTTTTGGAAGTTACATATTGGAAGTTTTTGTTTGTTTTTAACCAATTCATCATATGTGTGGAAACATACTTGAGCAGGATCTAGTGGGAGGCACTAACAATGGAAACAAGTCCATTTCAAAAAATAATTCCCTATCAGAGCAAAATGAGTTGTGCTAAACTTGAAGCAAGAACAAACATCAAGCTTTCAGTGAAGCTCAGATGGTAAAAGGGGAAAATCAGTGACGCCTTACCAACGCTTATGGGTCAAGGTTTCAAAGACACTAGCAGCTTCACTTTATTAAACTCCCCAGGAAGTATAGGCACTCTTGGAAATTGAACAATATGCTATTAAACGAACAATGGGTCAGAGAAGAAATTAAAGATGAGATCAAAAAATTCATGGAAACCAACGAAAACTCTGATACAACATTCCAAAACTTGTGGGACACCGCCAAAGCAGTGCTAAGAGGTAGATTCATTGCAATCGGAGCGCATGTCAAGGCCCAAGAAAGACGCCAAATACAGGAACTAACCACACACCTCCAGGATCTGGAAAAACAGCAGCAGAAGAGTCCCACGCACAATAGGAAACAAGAAATCATCAAAACAAGGGAGGAGATAAACCAAATAGAAATCAAAAAAACTATACATAAAATCAACAAATCAAAAAGTTGGTTTTTTGAGAAAATAAACAAAATAGACACTCCACTGGCCCGATTGACCAAAAAAAAACAAGAGAAAGTGAGAATCAATAGCATTAAAGATGAAAAAGGCAACATAACAACAGACACTGCAATCATTAAGAAAATAATTAGAAATTACTACAAAGAACTGTACTCCCACAAATTTGAGGACCACCAAGAAATAGAAAAGTTCCTGGACTCCCACCACTTACCAAAACTCAGTCCGGAGGCAACTGCAGAATTAAATAAACCCATAACCGAGGTAGAGATTGAAACAGTCATCAAGGATCTCCCAACGAAAAAAAGCCCAGGCCCAGACGGCTTCACTACAGAATTCTACAAAACATTCCGAACAGAACTAACCCCAATCCTCTACAAGCTCTTCAAAACAATAGAGGAGGAAGCAACCCTCCCAAACTCATTCTATGAAGCCAACATCACCTTAATCCCAAAACCGGACAGAGAACCATCAGAGAAGGAAAACTACAGACCTATCTCTCTGATGAACATTGATGCTAAAATTCTCAACAAAATCCTAGCCAATAGAATTCAAAAAATCATCAGACAGATCATTCATCCGGATCAAGTAGGATTCATCCCTGGAATGCAGGGATGGTTCAACATTCGGAAGTCCATAAATGTTATAAACCATATCCAAAAACTGCAAAACAAGAACCACATAATAGTTTCAATAGATGCAGAAAAAGCTTTCGACAAAATCCAACACCTCTTCATGCTAAAAACTCTAGCCAAAGTAGGCATAGATGGGAAAATCCACAACATAATTAAAGCAATTTATGAAAAACCCAACGCCAGTATCATACTGAATGGAGAAAAGCTAGAACCCTTCCCACTGAGATCTGGAACAAGACAAGGGTGCCCGCTATCACCACTGCTATTCAACATAGTCCTAGAGGTACTTGCAGAGGCCATAAGACAAGAAAAAGAAATCAAAGGCATACGTATAGGAAACGAAGAAGTCAAGCTTTCACTATATGCAGATGACATAATCCTATACATAGAAAAACCAGGAGAATCAATACAGAAACTGCTAGAACTTATACGAGAGTTTGGCAGAGTGGCGGGGTACAAAATTAACGAACGAAAATCAACAGCCATAGTGTACGCAAATAACACCAAGATGGAAGAAGATCTAACCAACAGGATACCATTCAAAATAGCAGAGAGAAGTATGAAGTATTTGGGAATAAATCTAACCAAAAGCGTAGGAGACCTATTCGAAGAAAACTACAAACTATTTAAAAAGGAAATTGAACAAGACCTCAAAAGATGGAATAACATCCCGTGCTCCTGGATAGGCAAAATCAATATCATTAAAATGTCTATACTACCACAAGCAATATACATTTTCAACGCAATTCCAGTCAAATTGCCCAAAACATTCTTCACGGAACTGGATACAATGATTCAAAAGTTCATCTGGAAACACAAAAAACCACGAATAGCTAGAACCATCCTGAAAAATAAGAGATTAGCAGGGGGAATCACAATCCCGGACCTCTGGACATACTATAGAGCAGTGGTTATCAAAACAGCCTGGTACTGGCACAAAGACAGAAAAGAAGATCAATGGAATAGAATAGAAGCACCAAAAGGGAACCCACACAAATACAGCCAATTAATCTTTGACAAAAAGACCAATGATAGCTCAAGCAAGTGGGAAGGCCTCTTTAGTAAATGTTGTTGGGACAACTGGCTGATAGCCTGTAGAAACAAAAGGATAGACCCACATCTATCACCATACACTAAGATCCAATCTACATGGATAAAAGACCTAAACCTACATCCAGAAACCTTCAAACTCTTGCAAGAAAATGTAGGAAATACACTGCAAGACCTAGGAGTAGGTTCCGACTTTCTAAGAAGGACACCAAAAGCAATAGCAGTTGAGAACAGAATAAACAAATGGGACCTCATCAAACTAAGAAGCTTCTGTACAGCAAGGGAAACAATCAACAAAGTAAAAAAGCAACCCACAGAGTGGGAGAAGATCTTTGCACACGATATAGGCGATAGGGGGCTAATTTCCAGGATATACAAAGAACTTCAAAACAACCAAAAAACCAAAACAAACAAGCCACTCAAGAAATGGGCAAGGGAAATGGGCAAACATTTCACAAAGGAGCAAGTCCAAATGGCAAACAAACATATGAAAAAATGTTCCAGCTCCCTAGCAATAAGGGAAATCCAAATTAAAACATCGATGAGGTACCACCTAACACCAGTAAGATTGGCCCACATAAACAAGAACACCAACGACGCTTGCTGGCGAGGATGCGGGGAAAAGGGAACCCTACTCCACTGCTGGTGGAGCTGCAAATTGGTACAGCCTTAATGGAAATCAGTCTGGAGAACACTCAAACAACTCGGAATCTGCATGCCATATGACCCAGCAATAGCACTCCTAGGAATATATCCAAAACACCTGTTTTACGACAAACCAACATGCATCCCCATGTTCATTGCAGCACAATCAGTAATTGCAAAAACATGGAAGCAACCGAAATGCCCATCAATAGAAGATTGGATAAGAAAGCTTTGGTTCATCTACTCCATGGAATACTACTCAGCTGTTAAAAAAAACAAAATGCAGTTCTTTGTGGCTAAATGGGCACAACTGGAAACTATAATGCTAAGGGAAATGAGTGAATCCCAAAAGATTAGATACCACATGTTCGCCTTGATTTAACCTGTAATTTATTGTTTGGTTGTTTGTTATTTTTTGAACGTGTCATTGATGCTGTCTCAACCCAGATGTTTCGAAGAATGGAACTTGCATTATTTTTAACATATTGTTTACCCAATACTATGTCAATTAATTCCATAATGTTGTATATTGATACTGAGGCCTTGTTGGGGCTTTTAACCGACCGGATCTTTACTCTGTTAGACCTATCTTCAGACCATAGAAGGTCTCCCCAGGAGGCCACTGAACTTATCTGGACAATAAGACGCTGAACTTTATGCTAGGCATGTGTTTGCAAGCAATGAATCTCAACTGAACTTGAACTATGGTTATGCAGCAAGGTGGAGGAATCCACCATGGGGGGAGGGGTATGGGGAGGGGTGGGGGGAATCCCCAGCGCCTATAAAACTGTACTACACAATACAGTGTAAGCAACAATAAAAAAAAAAAAAAAAAAAAAAAAAAAGTATTTTGTAAGCTGCTTATGGGCTCCAGATTGTTACATCATTTTAATGAAATTATCACTATTATCAATGTTCTTCATCTTTCAAATGTGTTTTCCTTAGTATCTGTTTAAAAAACTCATCTTACCATATGTCAACAGCATTAGTTGTTAATATATTCATTGAACAATCATTTGTACTGTGTTAATTTAGATATTTCTGTGTCATTATGCTTCAGATAAACCATTTGTAAGCACAAAGTTGATTTTAAGTACCATATTTATTAAATCCCATATTTACTAAACGTTGCCTTGCTGTTGTACAAGTTTGCTTCATTTATTTTGTTTTCATATGTTGAGTATTTGGATTTATTTCAACTGTTTTTAATGTAACATTTTTATATTGAATCTTCAACTTTTAAAATTGATTTTATTTATATCTCATTATTTTCATAAAAGTTTGTGATTCTAGTATTTATTCATCTATTTATTTTACTTATGAGACAAAGTGATGGAAAGAGACAGAGGTTTTCCATCTGCTGATTTCCACTCCAAATATCCAAAAACACCAAAGACAGGACCAAGCCAAGGCTAGGTGCTCAGAATTCCATTCAGGCTCACCAAGTGTTCGTCAGGAACTACACTTGCTGAGCCATCATCTGCTCTCTTTCACATTTTGCAACAGCAAGAAGCTGTTATTAAAAGTGAAGCTAAGGGGCCTGGCATGGCAGCCTAGTGGCTGAAGTCCTTGCCTTGCCAGTACTGGGATCCCATATGGACTCTGGTTCTAATCCCTGCCACCCAGCTTCCATCCAGCTCCCTGCTTGTTGGCCTGGGAAAGCAGTCAAGGACAACCCAAAGCCTTGGGATTCAGCAGCCACTTGGGAGACCTGGAAGAGGCTCTGGGCTCCTGGCTTCTGAAAGTCTCAGCTCTGGCCATTGCAGCCACTTGAGGAGTGACTCAATAGATGATCTTCCTCTCTGTCTCTCCTGCTCTCTGTATATCTGACTTTCCAATAAAGATAAAATAAATGTTAAAAACAACAACAACAAAATGTGGAAGGAAGGGATCCAGACATGCCTATATGAAATATGGACATTCCACACAGAATCTCTTAAAAAATATACATATATAAGTCAGATATATGGAGAGGAGTCAAGACAGAGAGGACGATCTGTCCACTGGTTCATTCCTCAGCTGGCCTCAATACCTGAAGCTGAGCTGATCTGAAGTCAGGAGCCCGGATCCTCTTCCAGATATCCCATGCTGGTGCAGGGTCCAAAGGCCCCAGGCCATCTTCAACTGATTTCCCAGGCTACAAGCAAGGAGCTGGATGGGAAGAAGGGCCACCAGGACCCAGGACCCATCTAGGATCCAGGCTTGTGCAAGGCAGGAACTTAGCTCCTAGGCTACCATTCTGGGCCCCCACATAGATTCTAAACAAGTGTCCAAATGATCACCCCATATTACTAAATTTTAATATAAATTATTATCTTGGTCATCTCTCCTTCTAGAAAATATCTTTTCAGTTGTGGCTGTATATTAATTTTGCTATATCCTGATCTGAAACTACAAAATAAGTATAGATATTTTTATTACTGTTCTTTACAAAAAAAAGTATTGGGAAAATTTGCTTACACATTTACCATTCTCTTTGTTCAACTCACAGCTTTCAAGTCTTTCTTTTCTATACATTTCTGAAGGCTATCTGAATAATGTACAATTTCATTCACCACTACTGCAAAAAACCTTCCTAAAAATGTTGACATGTTATTATGAAGGAAGGAAGCTGAACTAGTTATTCATTTTAATTTCACTGACTATAATATGCATTTCAGCAAATTCCTTGCTCCCATTTCAAATTATTCTGCTACATTTTGATGGTATCTCTTTGAATTTGCACGGTTTCTTCATCAATAACTATTGTTTATTTTATAGGCCTTATCCACATTTCCAATTTCCCCCCTCTAATTTTGGGGAAGGAGAAAAGCATTTTTAACATAAAGAACCAGAGCTGGGATTGTGGCGTAGCTAGTAAGCTGTCCCCTGTGCTGTTGGCATCCAAATAATGCTTGTTCAAATCCCTGCTGTTCCATTTCCAATACAGCTCCTTGATAATGTGCCTTGGAAGCAGCTGAGGATTGACCCAGTGCTTGGGTGGTTGGAGAGCAGGAAGAAGCTTATGGCTCATGGCTACAGCCAGGTCCAGTCCCGGTAATTGTGGTCAACTGTGGAATGAACTAGGAGATGGAAGAACTCTCTCTCTCTCTCTCTCTCTCTTTGTATACACACACACACACATATATATTTACATAGACATATACATATAGTAAATAAATTTATGCATTTTTAATAAAATGGAAACATAAAAGGATTATTCCTGTTTCATTGCTTTGGCATTATTTAATGTACATTCACCATAGGGTGTCATTTTTCCCTTAGAGAATCCTAGAAAACTGGGTACATGAATGTACCCGCATTCATGTACATTACCTAAGCTCGTACCTTCAAATTGTCTTTTCGTTGGCTAACAGCTTTAATTTTCTCCCACCCAAAGCTATTACATGCCTACCTGGTACGATTTGTTTCACAGTTTAAAGGTAATGAGTTTTTTTTATTCAAGGATTTTTTTTAAATGAAAATAGATTTTCCTTGATAATTCAAAGATTTCAGATCCAAGTTCATACTCGGCAGTAGTTGAGAGCGATGAGGCACAAGGCAGTGTAATAGGTATCACAATTATTTTTTCAATTTTATAAGTTTAGCATCTGCCAATATATTGTAAGGATATTAAAAGTTCATATTCCTCCCTGAAATGTTCAAATACATTATGAAAATGTACTTTCTTCTCCACCTTCAGTTACCCTTCTCTGTTAAGATTTCTTAAATATACTAAGCATATTTCTATATATTAATATTTTATTGAGCTTCAATTACTGATCAAGAATACATTCTCTTTATTTTTGTCTTTATTCTATGACCCATGAGACTAGTGAACTTACTCGCTATTTAATAGGTTATTTACAGTATTCTATTAAAACCTTACATGCAATTGGACATAACTTACTGATTTTGTGAAGGGTGAGAATAAACAAGATTAATGGAGAACTTTTTTCATCAGTCTATCCTTGTTATAAAAAATATTATCTTCATTTTAGAAAAGCCATGGTAGCACCCAGGAAATTGAGCAAAACCTACCCAATTTCTAATCTAAAAATTATACTTGATTCTCTATTGAATACAAATACTGAAATAATGAGATAGTAATCATTAAACTTGGAGAAATCCTGCAGCCATATGGAAAAATACAGAGGAGAAATTTATTATCCACTTCAAAACAAACATTAACTTTTTATAATAAATATGAATGGAATCACCACGTGTCCACAAATTTCCTGATTTATGGATGTATTTGTCAAGTGCATTTTGAAAAGAAAAAAAATCAACAGTGTGTAAGTGATATGTAAGTGTAGGGGTCGGTAGCGATGTACCACGTACATATATTTCCCTACTTCTCATGAGAACACGAGCTTTATTAGGCTCTGTAGTGCCTTCCCCTTTCATGTATACAGATTGTGATCCTATTTGGAAAATAAATCTTGGTACATGTAGTCAAGTTGATAAGATGGTCTGGATTAGACTAGGCCCCACATCCACTATGGCACAAACATATAAACTAGAATATTGTGAAGACAGAGGTAGAGTTTGAGTGATGTACCTACAAGTCAATAAATGCACAAGACTGGAAAATAGGAACAATGAGGAAAATTTATTTTAACTAGATCATTTGTGGGGAGCATAAACCTACTGGTACCCTAATTACATGTTTTTTGGACTACAGACGGTGAGAAAATAAATTTACGATTTTGTAAGTCACCTAATTTGTTACAGAAGTCCTAAAATATTAATAAAACTAGATAAAATACATATTGACTATAAGAATAATGTTTTAGCTTTCTCAAGCAGGATACATTTATAGTTAAATGAAAAATTGTATGGTATGAACGACCATGCGTTATTATTATCATTATTATTATTAGAAAACCGTTATATACAGAAACGAGGAGACACAGAGAGGAAGATCTTCTATCCGATGATTCACTCCCCAAGTGGCCGCAATGGCCAGAGCTGCACCAGTTCAAAGTCTGGAGCCAGGAGCCTCTTTCGGGTCTCCCATGCTGGGGCGCAGGGTCCCAAGGCTTTGGACCGTCCTAGACTGTTTTCCCAGGCCACATGCAGGGAGCTGGATGGGAAGTGGGACTACAGAGACCCGAACCAGTACTCTTATGGGATCCTGGCATGTGCAAAGCAAGGGCTTTAGCTCCTAAGCTAATGCTCTGGGCCCATGACCCTGCTTTTTAATGAAGATACTGCAGTGACTGGAAATTATTCTCTATGGTTTTCCATATCCCACCATTTAAAATCTGCCTATTCTTGGCCTGACCAACCTAGTTCATTGTGTGTCACTTTCCCAAATTCAAAACTTCAGCCCTACTGCATACTAGATCAGAAATCCTCCTGTGTATTAGCTCTTCAAACAGTATCCCATTGTTCCGAAGCCTTCAGCTACAATATGCCTGGGCTTGTTAAAATGCTCTACGTAACTAGCAAGACCATCTGCAGTGTATTTTCCCTGGATGCATTTCAGGAACTCATCCATCCACTGCATGGTCAGGAGAATAATTTGCCTTTTAAGATACTGAATAATCACATCTTTATCAAATGATAGGCCCCCTAAAATATCATAAAATCACATTTAGCTAGAACAAAGTTACGTTCATTGCCACAATAAGGGAGAGCTACTGTTTACCTTTAAAGTGTCTTAGAGAAGAAGGCCAAAGTTGAGATATCTAGGATTTTTTGAAGTTTATCTTATGATGAGCCCATCGTGGATTTCAACTTTGTTAAACTGAGGAAGAATGTTGGTATAATAGTGTAGGTCTGGGGCCCAGCAATGTAGCCTGGTGGCTACAGTTCTTGCCATGCAAGCCCCAGGATCCCATATTGGTGCCGGTTCATGTCCCAGCAGCTCCACTTCCCATCCACCCTGCTGCCTGTGGCCTGGGAAAGCACTGGAGGGTGGCCCTAAGCCTTGGGATTCAGCACCCCTGTGGGAGACCCAGAGGAAGAAGACCCTGGCTCCTGTCTTCAGATCAGTTCAGCTTGGGTCTTTGCAGCCACTTGGGGAGTGAACCAACAGGTGGAAAATCTTTCTTTCTTTCTCTTCTTCTCTTAATATCTGCCTTTCTAATAAAAATAAAATCTTAAAAAAAAATGTAGTGTAGGTCTGTTTGGCAGCAAGGTGAAGATTTTGAAAAGGCGAGCAACTCGAAGAGGCCTGGGATGTATCATACATCTGAAAATTCCTGATGAAATGTTGATATATCTTTTAGAATATACTTGGAATACGCAGTAATATCCTCCATTTTTAATCTTCTTGCCTGAGCAAAAGTTTCTTTGCATAAAATTATGTTGCTTAAGAAACTATAATCATTTTAATAGGGTCATAGGTAAAAATGATTTTCTTATTTAGAAATAAATGATTCAGCCTCACACTGTTGCACATTTTTGTAGGCCCCAGTCTCCCAAGGGTTAACTCCACAGCACAGCTTGTTTCTCAAAGGTGTAACAGGAAGGGCAATCATGGCCTGATACATTTAGCCCGTGGCTTGACTGCAATTTCCCTCCTTCCTGCTTCCCCTTTTTGCACGTCCTGGGGGAGTTTAGGTGTTGCTTAAGCATTGGGAAAATCCTGGGAGGGGCCAAGCAGAGTATGTAAGAGCAGTTTGACTTTGAATAAAGGGCTTCACTTCACAAGAATGAGCCTCAGTGTGTTGTGTGTGTTGTCTGTCTTGTCTGTCTCATAAGCCTAGTCCCTCCACTCGGCTCGGGGTACGTGGTGACGCGGGCGTTGCCAACAATTTTTATGATAATTTGTGTTCAACTCTAAATAATTCTGCTGACATCCTTTCTCTTCTGCTACATATATCCTCCAAATAGATATCTATGTATATATTCTTTGTTGTCCCAGATGCTTCTGTGCTTTGACACCATGAATTGTTCTAGGGTTGATGTCCAGATTACCACTGACAGGGAATAGAAAAAGGAACCTAAATAAGAGGAATGTATTTCCCTGCAATTCTGGAAGGTAGAATTTTCACATCAGGTGTTGGCCCAGTGGGTTCCTCTGAGTCCTTTCTCTTTGGCTAAAATTTAGCTGTCTTCTTCCTGAGCTTTGACATGATTCTGTTGCCTAATCCTCTCTCCTTAAAAGGACACCAGTCAGATGGAAATAGATACTGCATTACTGATTCCATATTAACTTCATTTTCACTTTCAAGATCCAACCTTGAGATGCAGTTGCTTTCTGAGGTCTGGCTGAATAACACTCCAACTCCTCATTCAATATGATTTGGGGGGAGATGTAATTTAAGCATCAAGTTGCAACAGCCACAAACTCCTAAATATCTCTGAACACTCCTTTTATCTTCTTCCATAAAATTAAAACAGACTGACCTTAAGAACTACATTTACTCTGTGTCACCCTCAAGCACAGATTGATTCATTCTCCCACATTTCAGGTCATTGCTAAGCATTGCCACTTGTAGCTTTGTCTTCTTAAGGCTTCAGCAATTTCGTCTGCTTTTCGGCACTGTTAAGTCTCATTTTGGTTCATCTCCCTGGCTGCCTTTCCCCACCATTCCTCCGTGTATTGATGGTGTTAACTCTTGACTCATTCCCTCTCTTCATTTCTGCTGTCAAAATGATCAGCCCGTAGACAAGTGGCAAAGATGATCCATCCAAGTCCTCTCATTTGGAGCAAAAGACCCCAGAGTCCTTTTGTATCATTCTACTTTACCACATGATGTGCGTCTGACCTTGTCTTGTGGAATTAAATGACAACAGGATTCTCAAGCACTTTCCCTGTGATCCTGTTCTTTCTCTCAAATCCCCACTCTAACAATTCAACAGGGATGAGGTTAGGGAGCCTGATTCACATGACTCACGTGCTTTTTCACCAACAACCAACTTCCTGTGTCCTTATTTTTATTTACACCCAGCCCAGTTTCCTTTTGACGCATCACTGTGACTTCTCGGATTCAAACAACTTCACAATTCGATCTCTGCTTTTGTACTATACAATTAGGTATTGATGGTTCAAATGAACCACACTCACCTTGTTATTTAACAGTCAAGCTGAATTCTGTTTGAGAAAGCTGGGTGAGGCGGTCAGATTGAGATTCACATAGTGAAATAGTGAAATTACTATTTGTATATAAAATTACATGCCTAAAGCTACCTTATAAATCCTAATTAATTGGATGCGTTTTATGGTTTATCTTTTATTTATAAAGAGTTCTAACGTATTAGGCCTGTATGCAACTTTGCAGTTAACCTATGCATCACTCTGTCTCTTCTTGGGAGTTTACAACATTTATGAACAGATCCGAGAGAGGCAGCCGAAAATGGTCTGTTGTAGAACTCATTAGCAAGAATTCATAGAGGAAATTTTATCTTGATGCGTAAGGACTTTCTTCTTAACCTATACATCCATCAACTTTGCATGAGGATAAAAAGATCCTTCCATCCAACCACCTTCCAATATTAACACTGTTAGTTTTGAAAAAGTAATTCATACCTATCCTGCATTATAAATGCCAGGCTTTGATGAACACAGTCCATAATAATCTGTTAGTCCTAATATAGTCAATTTACAATATATAAGTAGCTATCTTTTAAAAACTCCCTCAAAGTTTTCTTTACAAAAGTTAACCTAATATCAAATATTATTTAGCAAATACATTAAACAGAAGTAACACAAAATAACCAGTAATATGACATACAATATGTAGTGTTACATCAACTTTTGTTTTAAATCTGTCCAGTTGTCAAGAATGGTAGCTTTAATGATCTGTGACTTTTAAAAATTCACTGTCAATGAATGTAACAGGCAACGTTTCATTTGAAAAAATATATAACATACATGAAACAATTTAAGGATCCTATTAATCTAGCTTAGCTAACTATTTGAGTGTTTCATTGAATTAAACAGCATGATTAACACTGTAGACACACAGATCCATCTTGAAAGATGGATGTGTCATGAAACAAAATCCCTTTGAAGCCACACTAAATAGGATTTGGCCTTTATATTATGTTTACTTATCAGTCCAGTGAAAGTTTCTGAGAAGGAAGATGAATTCTGATTTGATTTTTATGTGATTCTAATCTACTCTGTAGACTTTTAAGAAACGGCTGCTAGAAACCAATGCCAAGAAGAAGAAATTTATATGTACCCAGTTGGAAATCCTATAGAGGCGTTTCAATGATGAGGATTTCCTCTATTCTTTCTTTGTATCCCGGATTTCCAGACCAGTGATTCTCACAATAAATGCAGCCAAGAATAAAGAAAATAAAACATGTGAGGTGACTTAGATGCTGCAGAGAACTTAGGGGCCCAACTTAAAAACTGCTGAAAAGCAGAGCTAGGCACATTATTTTCAAATCCGTATTTCAACCAGATTCTGTTTGGTTGTTTTCATATTACATTTCAAAAACAGTGTGCTATCTGAGTATATTTTGTTGGTTTGAGCTAATGGACATATTAATTACTCAGACTATTTCTAATTTGGGTAGGCTGAGATTGAACCTGAGTTTCTATATTTAAGTCTACAAACCTATAGGCTCTATTTGGAGTAGTAATAACCCAACAACAAAACATGAGTCATAATGGGCCCCATGCATTTGATGTCTCTGAAATGTGCTTTTTAAAATTTTTCTTTATTTGAAGGAGAGAGGGAGGGTGTGGTAAGCGAGGAAATGAACAGAGTAATCTGCTTCATTCCTTCAATGCCCTTAGCAGCTAGGGCTTAACCAGGCCTGAGCCAGGAGCCAGTAACTCAATCCAAGCCTCCCATAAAAGTGGCATCAAGGTGGGGACTTCAGCCACTAGGCCACTGTTTCTTAACAAGATCTTTATTTTATATCTTACTGCAAAAAAAAAAAAAGTTGCAGTTGTTTGATGTCATTCTAAGATCCTCAAATATCTGAACCATTTTTTGTCCCTGCTTAAGAGTTGTTTGGGATTTTCCACACTTAGCAAGTCACTGCTCATTTGTATGTTCTTCCTTTTACTCTCTCTCCCTTCTACTTTATCTTCTTCCACTTGTCTTCCCATTTCCTCCAATACCTTCCTCTCAGGATCATGTGATGTATTAAATTTAAGATGCCTTTATCCTGTGGGAAGCCTTTCTAGGTAATCCACATTTTCATTATGTACTGTTCCCTCCTCGGTCCTTGCTGCTATACTTAAATTTGCTTCCCTATATGATATTCATTGCTGTCTTCTACTGGAGTTATTTGAAATCAGGGAATTAATATTCCTTAGTTTTGAATCTCTATAACCCATTACAAATTACAGTACCTATAATTTCCTAAATGATTCTATGAGTTCATTAACCAATTAATACTCCGTGTATCTCCCTTTCTGCTCCTGTCATATTATTTTATTTGCATTGGTTTTAATGCCTATAGCTGTCAGTGAATAGGAGAGATAGCCTTTAAAAAATCTATCCACCAATCCTTTATATGTTATAAGCTTATGGCTAGCAATTTTACCCCACAAAGTATCTTGAAGTTATCTGCACTGAAGTTATATTGAATTAAATTCATAAATTAAAAATATTTAATTTTGATTTTATTTTAAATATCATACTTACAATTTAGTGGATGAAAATTGAAAACTATGTGTATATGGATTATTATAACTAGCAGTAACAATAACTTCTATGTATAAACATACCTGTATAGCTTCATATGTGGCATTTATAAATTAATACTGACAGTGCTATATTTATAAAGAAAAATCACTGTCTAACCAGCACCATATGTTGGAAGGCATCAGTTCAAGACCTATCTGTTCTACTTCCCACCAGCTCCCTGCTACGGTTCCTGGGAGAGCAGTACAGATCCTTAGGCCCAGGTCCTTGGGCCCCTGCGCCTGCAGAGAACATCTGGAAGAAGCCCTGATTCCTGCCTCGATTTGACCCAGGCTCCCTAAAGCTGTCATATGAGAAACCCACCAGTGAATGGAAGACCTCTTTCTGTCTCTTTCTTTCTCTAACAAATAAAAATAATAATCTAGTTCCTAGCTGTAAAAGCAGCAGAAGATAATCCAGATCTTTGGGACTCTGAACCCACATGGGTGAAGTGAAAGAAGCTACTCCCTTCCGTTGGTCTCAGCCATTGCATCTGCAGCCATCTGGGGAGGGAACCAGCAGGTGAAAGATTCCTGTCTCTCCCTCTCTCCCTATCTGTGTCTGTCTGTGTGTGTCTCTCTCTGTTTCTTTCAAATAAATAGATCTTTAAGACAAAGTTTTGTGATCCAAGGATGGTTTTGTGAGTTTAAGAGTTACCCTTTCACCAATAACCTAATATAGCATTAATAGCAACTAAATGTTTACATGAAAAATAACCATAAAGATAAGTACATGCAGAACCAATATGAAAGATAATAATCATGTCAGATCAAGGGATAGAACATTAAATGCTCTTGTTTTTAGGTAGAGTTAATACTGAGGAGATATACATATACATGCTAAATACTTCTGAGTCTGCACAAAAATAAACAAAGAATTTGGCAAATATGTGGAATTTATTTTGACCTCTGTATCTGAAGCTTTGCAGTACAGTTCTCTGGAGAGTATAGCTGTAATTAAAACTATTATTTAGCTGCAACCCATTTCCAGATGAAAGCTATTCTTTCTTGGGCTTACTGGAGGAACTGAAACCGCAAAGCTTCCCAAATCTTAGCCAAAGCCCTGCAGATTCCACTGTAGTGAGACTGACAAACGTCCCCTCTCTAGAAACCCCAACTTCTAGTTTCACTTGTAAAATATAATCATTCTCCATGTAATAAAGATCATTTTAAGCTTATTTTTTAAGACACAGGAGTGTGTTTTGCTTGTTCTTTTTGCCCCTCTTCTTGGGATTGTGGTGTGTCTGCAGAGCTCTTCAGAATTTCCAGAAAGCATTGATGTGCTTACAACTTTTCATTTAAACAAGGGTTCTTGGAAGAACGTGTCTGTGAACCAGGGCTCGAGGAGCAAGGGATGAGAGTAAAAGTGTAATACACAGAACTGTCAAAGCCCAAGAGTGCCCAAACACCTTCATAGTTTTTTGTTTTTTTTGTTTGTTTGTTTGTTGGTGTGTGTGTCAAATAAGATTGAAACAATAATCAAGTTCCCTACAGTCTAAAACCCTGTGATAGTCAGCAAGATGGGGATTGATTCAAAGATTCAAATGCAAACCATTATTTTTGGTGTTGCTTCAAAAACAGCTGTTCAAAATATAACAGTATCTTTGATAGTTTGATCAATACTAGTTAAAGCAAAGATAAAACTAGCTGCACAAAATGTCGATTTGGTACACAAAGGGGTCAATTCAGAGGCTTCTAAACAATTTTTTTTTCTACAACCAAAGTGTTTCATTCTGTCACTTCAAGAGAGATCAATGTGCAGACACAGGCCATCTGTTTCTGCTGAAGTCTCAGTCAGAAGAAAATATACCTGCTATAGGATTTAAACCAAGATGAAATGCAACAACTGCAAACACTGGCAAGGATTAGTCACTTGGAAAAATATTTATCACATGCCTCCTGTGAACAGATGCCTAAGCAAAGCAATCTGGAAATGCAGATACACTGAAAAACAAGAACCTGACATGTGGGAATACATAAAAATAAGACAAGGAATGTAAGAAAATGCCAGAACAGGAACATATGGGAAATGGATGTCCAAATAGCCCCAACAGAGGATGAAAATATTTAGTTTGCAACACATGAAAATTAAGCTGACGAACGTACAGTTAATGATGGAGGGATTTGGGGCAACCGAAGGCATGAGCTATTTTTTGAAGTCTAACACATGTACTTTTCAATGGTCAAGAACAATTAGACTCAACACATTTACTTAGCATCACGTGGTTAAGAATTATTGATTCAGGCCCGGCGCGGTGGTGCAAGTGGTTAAGGTCCTCACCTTGCACGCCCAGGATCCCATATGGGCACCAGTTCTATCCCAGCAGCCCCGCTTCCCTTCCAGCTCCCTGCCTGTGGCCCGGGAAAGCAGTCGAGGACGGCCCAAAGCTTTGGGATCCTGCACCCGCGTGGGAGACCCGGAAGAGGCTCCTGGCTTCGGATTTGCATAGCATCGGCTGTTGTGCTCACTTGGGGAGTGAATCATCGGATGGAAGATCTTCCTCTCTGTTTCTCCTCTCTGTATATCTGCCTTTCCAATAAAACATAATAAAAATAAATCTTTTAAAAAAAGAATTATTGATTCTATCTAGGAGTAAAGGTGTCCTATGTATATCAGGAATGCAGAGATGAAAGAGAACTGGTTACTTATAGGAAATTCGTGACTGGGCTCAAGAGTAAGTCAACACACAAGCAATAGCCGATCAGATGACATTTTTCAGAACCTTGTTAAGCTTTTCATAAATTCACAGATATTGGGGGTGACAGATTGTGAGCCACAGATCTGCAGATCCTCCAGCTTCTCAATTCTTCAAAGGGCGCAAAACTTTCTAAAACCATTGCTCCTTCAGCCCCATAAACGTTTATGCCCTCTAATCCCTCTATCGCCTCCTCTAACTTTATCGTCTCAATAAATCCCAGGCTACACATTGCCATAATTGGAATAGTTGAGAAAATGAAATCATATGATTTGCTGTGTGCTTTTATGTATTTCCTAATAGTCAACTTTGTGGACAAATGGTCCACTTTCTGATAAATTTAATCAAGTTCAACATAGCTTCAAAGGTAACATAAAAAATGTTTTGTTCTCCATGAAAAGAGGAAAACAGAAAAAGAGCCCTAACTCCCAAAAAAATTTTTTTTAAAAAACTTGACTTTTTTACTGCATACATCAAATAAATTTTTATTCATTGGGCAACTGAATCACCTTTGACCTTTGTCAACTGTACATTTTCTTGTTGCATTTTTTTTACATCTGAATTACTTTATTTTTTATACATAGGACTTAATATATTCTTTGTATGAAGGACTATTATATATACAGTCTTAGCTGTAATACTTGGGTAAGGGTAAGGATCTCAGACATTAAAAATTTATCACTAATTGGTTATTCTTACAGCAATTTATTTGTCTGGGTCCTGATAACTATGTTTACTGAGAAAGCCCCTAGAATTCTCCTCCTCTTCCTCTTCAACCTTGCTATTTCCCACTGTTCATACAAAACAAGATATCACAAATTAATGGCTGAAAGCAGAACAGATGTATTATCTCACAGTTTCCTGGGTCTGAAGTCTGCTTAATCTGGCACTTCAGCACAGAGATAGGGCAAAGAAAAAGTTAAACTGTGGAGTGTGACTACAATCCCTTTTAAGGAACTAAGTCACTTTCTAAGCACCTTCTGGCTTTTCTACCTAAACAAAAGCAGAAGTAATTGAGGACACAGGTTTTTCATTGTGGTTGTTGTTCTTTAAGGTCTTCGATATTAGAGGGCAGTAGTTGGCATTCCCAATAAGGCATCTTGATTTAAGCCAATAGGAAAATTGCTACCCAGGTGGCTATTAACATAGTCTTAGAGGACACAGCACATTCGTCAGGGTGGCTATCATACCACCTTTGCCATATCATCAAATTTAATAAGAACTGTTATTCCAACATACTCAAGAGGACACTACACACTAAGGGTCAATCATCTTGGAGCCATCTGAGAATCCTGCTTGCCATTCCACTCACAGTTATTGGCTTTTTCCAATTGTCCATGGTTTTCCCATAATGCTCCTAGTGTTCTTTCTATAACATCCACAATAGGCTTTACAATGACATTCACATTGAATATTTAAGAGACTTATGCTTTTGTTTTATCAATAAATACTTATTTCTTAGCTTGTTAAATGCTATGAAAATCATTATTGCATAAATTACTCTCAACCACATGGGTCGTATATTTTCACTAACAGTGAAAAAATTGAATTTAGCAGAGTTTATGCTGATCCTATCTATTTATTTGGTTTATGGAAAGTCAGAAAATCTTCCTGTACTGCTTCTCTTCCCAAATGCCTGCAATCATGAGGTCTGGGTTCACCTGAAGCCAGGAAGCTGGAACTCAATCCGAGTCTCTCCAAAGGGCATCCAGAATCTGAGCAGTTAGCTTCACCTGCTGCCTCAACGTACACACACTTCAAGAATACAGAATTGGAAAAGAGTTGGCACTTGAACATTGTCACTCTAAAATTAGGATTAGGGGGTCTTAACCAGCCTTCTATGTGGTATGTATGCTCTTTTGACCATGCCCTTCTTAACTGGCATAACAACGTTTGGAATGAAATCCCTTGACTGTAAATTTCACATTGCATCCACCCTATTGCTACTTCTGTAGTCCTTACAAGGAGGCCAGGAAAGGTTTGGGCTCTCATGTACTCAAAGACTTCAAAAATATAAAATGAATGCCTCAGGGGATTGTTTTTGAAATAAATAAAATCTAATTGTTTTACCTTTCTGTTGGAAATTATTTAAACTCCTTAAGTTACTTCTTTGTCTATCTCATGTAGAATTATGTCAGGAATGAAGACTGATTTTTATCAACAGATTGAGCCATAAATTAAGTAATTATATATACATATAAACTTGCTATATAATTTTGATATGGATAATTTATGTTTTTACTGAAATGTACCATTTATGTTAACATATAATTTTTATCATTATTTTAAATTAATACTTTTTTGTTTTATATCTAATATGGAAATACTAACATAAAACATCACATAAATATCCTTTCGGGTTTTCAACAGTTTAGTGAACTGTTGTAGTTTAGGAAATGGGCTATAGGAAGTGGGAAATGTTTATCAAGCATCGGAAGCCATTCTTTGGGTTGCTAATTTAAAAAAAAATCAAATACTTTTTTGGAAGACAGAGTGATAATGAGTGTGTGTGTGTGTGTGACAGAGAAAGAAGAGAGAAGGGGTAGGGGGTCTTCCATCTGCTGCTTCAGCCCCAGATGACTGCACTACTTAGGGTTAGACCAGCCCAAATCCAGGAAGGAGACACTAACCAGATCTTCCACGGGAGTGGCAGTAGCCCAAAGCAGTGGACAATATTCACTCGTCTCGGGGGCAGCAGGAAAAGGCTAGCTTTGGAAGCGTGGCATAGCCAAGACTCAAGCCAGTGTCCTTCCTGCAATAATGGGGTGTCAAGCAACCACTGAGTCTACAGTGTTCCAATGCCCTCCTCATCTGGGTTTCTATATTTCTATAACTCAAATGATAGGATAACCTTGAACAGCAGAAATCAGCAGAAAGCCTAAACCTTGAGCCAGCTGTGAAGCACCAAGAGAATTTGCTTCTGTCTCTCTCTCTCTCTCTCTCTCTCAGCTGTTGAAAACATGAACCTTTCCTCCCTAAAATTCACAAAGGTGAGAAGAGGCAAGACTGAGTTTTGAGGCTGGTAGGCTGGAGAGCAGCAGTCATTTGTTCATTTAGTTCTCTCTGACATAGAGGATACGTCAATCGCTCTGAATCATCTTGGCTACTGTTACACTGAGAATACATTTTGTCTCATCAAAATATTTTATTTTTCCTTTTTCCTTTTAAAATGCTTTATTTTTATCTCTTTTCTGTGCCAAGCTGCACTGAGTTATCTGTTTTCTTTAGCTGTGGTGGAATGTTTGTTTGGCTTGACAGGGTTAGGCATCTCACTTCTCATATTTTCATCATTACATTTTTAAAAGATTTATTTATTTTTATTGGAAAGGTAGATATATAGAGAGGAGGAAAGAAAAAGAGGAAGATCCATCCAATGATTCACTCCACAAGCAACCAATTCAATGCCAGGAGCCAGGAACTTCTTCCGGGTCTCCCACGTGGGTGCAGGAACCCAAGACTTTGGGCCGTCCTCAACTGCTTTCCCAGGCCACAAGCAGGGAGCTGGATGGGAAGTGGGGCTGCTGGGATTAGAATCAGCGCCCATATGGGATCCCCGCGTGTTCAAGGCAAGGACTTTAATCGCTATGCTGTTTATGAACACATGTTTTCCATCAACACCAGGTAATATGTTATCAATCTTTAGCTCTAAATACAAGAGATACTAGGGACATTTTTAAATGCTCACTTTCTTCTTTGGACTCCTAATTTGATGAAGCCACCCTATGTGTTATTTTCAGATTATAAGCTTTATATTTTGTTTTATTTTCTTAGAAGTAATGTCTTAATCATTATGCTACTTTACCCAGCTGATTATTATTTATACCTACCTATTAATTATCTGCACAGTATGCCACAGTTCTTCTTTCTATAGTGCAACAGGAAACAAGCTGAGAGTGAATTTCACCTCAAGGAAAATAAGTATCAGTCCTAAAGACAAAGCTTTTTCTTTAATCAAAGAATTCAAATGCTTTAGACAGGAGATTAGATTCTCACAACTGACAATATAACAGGAACATTCATTCATTCAAGAAATAATGTAATACTAACAGTAAAGCAAGGAGCAGCAGACTTCCTGCCTGGAACAGTTCATGGCACCTCATAACCTCCCTTTCTGCTCAACCCAGAGCATAAACACACAATCAACAGATACAAGTTCTAATATGCTTTTGTTCTGCAATTGGTCTTGGGACTCGTGGCTCAGATATCCTAGGGTGTATGATCCCCCCCCATAAAGCATTTTAAATTCCAGAGATGATGTCTACGCCTGACCTCTTGAAGAATTCATAAACACCAAACCACTCCAAGTAGACACATTTTCATTTGGGACAATTTGATACACGTCAACCATTTCAACTTTTATGATATTAAGTCTATTTGATTATTCCTCATTTACTAAAATCATAAAAATGTAGTATAAACTGCTTAGTTTGAAAAAGGGGACAATGGAAAAATAAAATCGAGTCCAGAACAAGTTAGCAGAAAAAAGCACCCTCTCTTTTTTTGTAAAACTTAAAAACAGAGGACAGATGTACCTACTTAGCCTATTTACGAGGAATTATACTTCTATTTAGCTTTATGCAGTTTTAGCTAAAATGGTGGTTTGAATGAAAGAAGCAGATGAGATGTGCCATTTGGCTCTAATCCTTCCCACTCCCCCACAACTATGGATGAATTTCTTAACCTGCCTGTGGCTTCATATTTTTATCCCAGCCTAGTGGATAGAAATAACACCACTTACAGGCTATCAATTTGAAACAAACTAACAAATATAAAGTCCACCACTGAGTTGAAAGAAACATTTGGTGAGGAGAGGCAGTGAACATTTCAAGTACTTTGTTCCTGCATTGAAAAATTCACGATGAACTCAATTTAGAAGAAAGATATTACTTAATCCTTAGGATCTGATACTACGAATTTGGCAAAGATTGAGCATATTGTACACTACTGTAACTCAAATACAAATTGACAAACTCATTATGTCAAAGCAAACACTTTGAAATAAATCCATAGAAAAACATAGTACCAACATAAAGAATAGCTGCATTGTGTTCTCTGATCTTTGGGAATAATAAAAGAAGGAGCAATATTGAGGCTACCTTTCAACTAAGAAGATGTTTACATGTATAACTGTAATTTTAAGAAGCTTTGTAAAATATTGCAAACAATTACAGTTCTGGAAAACCTATGTTTTTATGCAATTCGCTATGATCAGTATGAAATAAATTAAGTACTTTTGGGGAGTAGAAAGGCATCAAGCAAAGTATGAAGCAGGATCAGGCAGAGGTAGAAGATTTCCACTCACATCAATGGAATCACTGCAGAAAAAAGAAAAAAGAATGGAAACATAGATGCATGACAGAAACAACACTGAAGTTTCTTGGAATAGTCTAGACATTTTTTGCCAATTAGTAGCTGAATGGTTTGCAAATTAATATCTTTACATTGGATTCACCTGATACTTAGATTATTTTTCTTAATTTATCTTCAACTTAAAAGTGAAAAGAGTCAGGTGTTGGTGACAAGCCAATGGATCTTAGTAGTAAAATATTCCTTAATAGATCTCCTATTAGTAAAATAATATTTCGTATGAGATGACTAAAATTTAATTTAAATTCTTATTATTTTGAAAAATTGTGGTTTTGTAAATCTGTGCTTGCTTAGGAGATTAATGTCATTCTCATGGCTTTATGTTACCTTAAATTTCTCTTAATTTCTCTTCATTAAATTTAGGACTCATTACTTTTCTTGGTGCAGTTTAGGATGGTGGTGTGCAATGGCAATGTCTATTGTCTCTGATTTTGATAATAGCATTCAATGTGGATATGTGCATGTGGCAAATTAAGGCATCTACTAGAGATTTTAGGTTAAATAATGTAATACATTAAGTCACTATGAACATGAGGAATACGTTCATACTCATATCAATTGGTTTTATATTGGCAAGCTAGAAAGCTATCACTTAACAAATACTATATGAATTTGACTATTATTCAAGTCTGATTGACACTTTAATTTAGCATTGCTTTCCCAGGTTCTAGAGAAACAGTGACGATAACTAAGAAATGAACCGAATTCTAGAAAGTATCGCATACCTTAGAGCTGCAAGGGAAGTACACGGTCTAAATGCAGCTGTATAAAACTCTGTGATGGTCAGATAAGGCTCTCTCTCATTTCACTGCTCTCCCACACAATAATAAGCACAAATAAGCACAAGAGGGACCATCTGTCGCACAGTCTGAGAATGCTACTAAAGAAGCTCCTCAAATCAGGAACATTGCTAATCCATGCATCTTCATTTATCATTTTCCTCTCAAATTTAACATCAAATACACTGATCATTGTTTGAAAAGCAATGATAAAGGAAGGGGCCAATTCCACTAAGTTTTAATGCAATATATATATAATAATATTCATTCTTATAAACCTTTAGAAGAACAATAACATGCATGATTTCAAGATCTTTTTGCATCAAAGTGAAATCATCTATGTGCAGCTAAAATTTTGCTTAATTTCTACTTAACGTATTTTGTTTCTAGCCACAGTAAAATCAGAGTAACCAAAGGGGCAGGCATGACTTTAAGAATGAAAGACCGGAGATCATCAGATCACTAGAGGAAAACACATGGGAAGTGTGTAAGACACTGGGCTAGGTAAAGATGTTCTGGGTAAGACCCCGTCAGCTCGACAATAATGGCAAAAGTAGACAAATGGGAATGTATCGGTCTAAGAGGAGAGTTTCTGCCCAGCAAAGGAAACCCTCAACAAAGAGCAAAATGGGAGATGGTGTTTGCAAAACACATATTTGATAATGGATTAAGATTTGTAACATATCAAGAAATTTGACACCCACCAAATGAGCCAACTAAGAAATAGGATTAGAAGATGAATAGACATGTTTCAAAGTATGAAATAAAAGTGATCAACAGACACATGAAAAGATGTTTCAGTTCAGTGGCCCTCAGGGGGGTGTAATATAAACTATAACGAGGTTCCACTTCATCCCAGTTCAAACGGTTACCATCCAAAAATCAAAAAAGAACAAACGTTGACAAGGATGTTGTCAAAAATGTCACATAACAATATTGGTGGGATGTAAACTAGTCCCATCATTATGAAAGACAGTATAGTGACACCTTAGAAATATGATAGCAGATATGCCAAATAACGCAGCCATCCATCTCTTAGGAACTTCCCCAAATAAAATGGTGTCATCCTATGAAAGAGTTATCTGTACCCACAGGCAGACCAACACGGAGCTCTGTATCTTGGCTTCGGTCTGCCTGGCTCTGGCTATTGCCAGCCTCCGGGGAGTGAATAAGTGCATTGACCATCTCTCTGAATCGCTGCCTTTCAAATAAACCAAAATTTTAACAAAACAACAACTGAAAGGACAAGTGTCTCCATTGGCACTTCACACTTTAAAACACAGCCTAGTTTCCTTGTGCTCCAGTTGTAGGAGGATAATCATGGATTTGCAATGAGGGTTGATTGACTTACTACTGAAAGACATTCAGTATTGTTTTCATTTGCAAGCTGTATTTGTCTTAAATGCTATTAGAACAGATGAACTTGGCTGCACAGAGGATTCCTAAGAAACCCAGGAGAGAATCAATCTGAGCATGGTATCTGGAGGACAGCAACCTAATATAGGGGACCGATGACTAAATACCTCTAACTTGCAGAACACTTACATTGTAGAAAACATTCAATTAAAATGCAGAACTACCTACAACAATTTCATGTTTGAGAAATTTGAAAGGTAACATTTTTTTTTCCTCACCCTGCAGGAAGATCAATACCACATCTAGGACCTACCAGCACTTTCAACTTTGCATCCGTTTTCTACAGATAAAAGTACTAGCAAAGGTGCTAAGTTCGCAGGTCAAGCTCATTCCATCAATCAGACTTACTGAATTCAGGAAAGGTCACTTTGTTTTGACCTTGCCCATATGGTGACTTGTTTCGATGTGTTTTTCCCTAGTACTAAACTGTCTTCTAGAGCAAATGATAAATTTCTTAATCTGGGAAAGGGAAAAAAAATGTCTTTGAATTTAAACATGCTATTAAACTTAAAACACTTCATAAATTAATTGATACTTACAAACTTAATATTCAGTACACATATGAGAATAAGGCTTCATCCTAGAAGAAACAAAGAAACAAACATAGGTTTGTAATTTATTAAATTATACACCTGAGATAAGTTCAATGATTGTTAAAATGGAGAAGGGAAAGAATTTAGTATTTAGTAGGCAGGAACAACAAGCATAATTTATTTATTTAGTAATGAGGTAGACTGAAGAAACATGCCCCTGAGATTATTTTGACATCTTAAATAACAACCAGCGATATTTTAGATTTTTAGCTGCTACAAAGATTTAGTCTTTGGGTGGTTAGAGCACCAGAGTTCCCTTGTTTGTATTACCTACACACGCTGGACTAGAAAAATCTATGTTTAAACAATGATTAATGTGATGCTGCTCCTGCTGTAGCATTACCCACCCCAGGGCTTCTCAAACCATATGCATCAACCACTTGGGAACCTTATAAAATACAGATTTAGATTTAGCAAATAAGGGTAAAAGTCTGCAGTCCCTAAACAATTTCAGATGATGCTTGAGCTAGGGCACGCCTCATGTTCTCTCTCCACAAACGTGCCCCTGAGGTACAGCCAGTGTGCTTGCTAAGTACGTTCCCTAACTCAGGAATTCATTCAGATGCCATTTTACCCACCTGGAAAACATCTCTCCAAATGCCCACCATACCCAAGGTTACACATATCTACAGGTGCTCTGTCCAGGTGCTCTGTCTTTCATTCTGTGGATCTTCCCTGTCTTAATCCTCCTCATACCTACGCAAAAATATTACTGGCACATACAACCTCTTTTGAACATCTGGCCAGGCCTGGGCCAAGCTGAAGCTGAGCGCCTGGAGACTTATCTCAGTCTGCTGCATGGATACAGGGACCCAAGTATTTGGACCATCTTGCTGTTTTCCCAGAGATATGAGCAGGAAGCTGGATTGAAAGTGGAGCAGCTGGGACAAGATGCCTATAGTGGATTCCAGTGTTGTAAAAAGGGTCTTAGCTCACCACACCACAACACTGGCCCCGTGTAGACTTTTTTATGTCACTTATTACTTACATATACTGTTAGAGTATTCTGTTATTTATTTGTACATATTAAACATATACATTTTATACTCTTTTTTATACAGTACTGATATCTATACCAGTCCAAATGTGACACTATCATTATTCTGAGTTTCATTGGACCGTTTCCTTGTATTCATGTGCTTTTGGAATAGTACAGTCACATCCTATAAAATGGTACCCACACAAGATAGTTCTGGTTCACTCTTTATGCACATTCTCTCACATACTAACTCAACTGCTTTTGCCGAGTGCTTTTGAGTCCCCAGCTTTTTGTGCCGCCTCTCCATAGTGAATTCTGGATCTAAACTTAGTGGGGCCATATAATATACCTTAAAAATGAAAAAAAGATTAAAGATTTGTTTTTTTTTATTGTAAAGTCAGATACACAGAGAGGAGGAGAGATAGAGAGGAAGATTTTCCACCTGCCAGTTCACTCCCTAAGTGGTTGGAACAACCGGAATTGAGCTAATCCAAAGCCAGGAGCCAGGAGCTTCTTCTGGTCTCCCACATGGATGCAAGGTCCCAAGGCTTTATGCCATCCTCAACTACTTTGCCAGGTCAACGGCAGTTAGCTGGATGGGAAGTGGGACCACCAGGATTAAAACTGGCGCATGCAAGGTGAAGAATTTAGCCACTAAGCTACCTTACAGGGCTCAAAAATGAAATTTCTTTTTTTTTTCAATCTCCATATAAGATCAAGACCAAGAGAGACAAATCTTCCATTGCAGGATAGTTTGGTTGTTTTTACTGTAGTCATTATTATATTACATGGCAGTTTAAAAACTTGGGGGAAATTCCCGCATTTCTTCTCTCTGTGTATGAACTATTGAATCTGAAAACTTGCTATTGTTGACTCCTGGTTTCATATTTTAGACATTTATTGATTGATTTAGGGAACAAATATTGGCCTCAGAAATCATTTTCTCAGGCTTGAGCCCATCAGCCTGCTGTGCTCTTAACCTAAAGGGCAGGTTAGCCCCGGGGTTGGGCTACTCGGAAGCAGGGCTTAGGCCAAGTGGCCTGAGAGCTTCTCCCAGCACCATTGGCATCTGGGCCACCTGGCGGTGGGATCTTGAGCGGGGACATAAGGAACGTTTATGTTCAAACAAAAGCACCAGTCCATGTGGGATAACAGAGCTGGGGTAGTTAATATTGACCAATGCCAACTACCACTCACCAGTGCACATTAAAGCCAGGGCCTACCCGGCAGGACTAGATCACGATACTTGCCAACAAGCATCAAAAAGATAGGTAATGTTAGACTGGACCATGACACTAACCAGAATGCAAGAGAACTGGGTTTGGGGGCAGACTCTGTGGGGATGTGTGGGCCTACCACTGTGATCTGCAATTTCAGCTGGTTTGCTTAGAGCTGCGGTGGTGACAGGCTGAGCTAGGCATGACCATGGACACGCTCGAGACCCATGGCTACTGGGTTGGATATAGCCTGGGTTGGTCCAGGCTGCTGCAACTGCAGACATACCCAAGAATGCAGTGTGGGGCGGGCCAGGTCATGACATCCACTGCTCATACACATGCAAGACAGAGGAGGTAGCCTATGACTGGTAAGGGCCTAGCACCCATTAGCATGGATGAGCTATGAGTCTGGGAGTGAGCCTAGTAGAGGAACTTTGCTCCCACTGGTGAACATGTGATTCAGGCCTGGGTGTTGATTAGACCGGGCAAGGTAGCTTCACCTGTCTGCAGGTATGTGGGGTGGTTTTGGAAGCAGGTAACCAGGCAGGTCCACACCAACCTTAGCTCACTGGCAAAAAGGAGCCAGGCTGGAATGTGGGGCATACAGGGGTAGACTATCTGCTGGTTTACATGAGTCAGGAATCGGAATAGATTGGGCAAGGCCAGGCTGTGGCACTTAGCCTGTGAGTGTTAGGATTGGGGGCAGGCTGGTCAGGCCAAGCTACAGCATCTGATGGCAAAGGTCAAGACAGGGGATGCTCAATGCCAATCTGGATCAGAGCAACCATGGGCGTGTGCAAGATCTGGGTCTGGGAACAGACCTGGCTGGGAGCTAAGTGGATGCCCTGGGTAGGTTGTGGTTGCCACTGGTGAGCACAAGAACAGGAATGAGGCTGATGGTCTAGGTGGCACATGGCTGCAGCGTCCCTCAGCATAGATAGCAGTTCTCCATCCCCCAGATATGCAGACAGAAGATCTTTCTCTCTGTCTCTTCTTCTCTCTACAAAACTGCCTTTCCAGTAAAAATAAACAAATCTTTAAAAAAAAGTTAGAAATCCTACCAAGGAATTCAGCTTATAATTTAAAAGACCTGTACACATAATATGACGCAGAAAAAAATATAGCAAATTACTAATGGAATCCATTTCCTGGAACCTGTAAGGTAAATGTTCAGGACTTTTGGAATGGTTTTGGAATTGTCATATTTTAAAATTCCAGCTTTATTTAGATATAATGACAAACGACGTTTATATGCATTTAATTTACATGATCTGATGTTTTGAAACAATAGCATATCTATGCATCTGTTTTTCGATTTTTTTTGTTTTGGTTCTGATCGTGCACTGGAATTTCTTTGCTGGACTTACAGACACTCATAAAGGTATTCTCATTAATGATAGTTTGTTCAAATTCATATAATATGAGAAGGTTATTATTGAAAACTAATATGCAATCTATTTGAAGTCACCAGATTAATAATGACAACAGCCATTCTTACTGTTTGAATCCAAAATGCTTCTCCTGAATTCCTTCTTATCCTAAAAAGACACTACCATGCAGCTATTTGAGGATGAGAAAATTTTCCCGATTTTCCTGTCAATATCTTATGGTTAAACATGTATAGAATGTAAATAGTGATGATGTTTATCATAAGGAAACAGACATGCATATTACTTTATTGTTCAACAAACAGTGCATGCATGTATTTTAAACCATTTTGTTCCAGTCAGTCAACAATTCCTGGCTTTTTCAGTATAAGGCGAAATGGATGCCTTAGGTGTTGTTAGAATCAGAATAATAACATGAACCTATAAGCAATTATTCCATTACACGGAATGTTGACTTCAGAGAGCTGTTTTTCCTCAATACATCTCCTACAACCCATTTTTATTTAGACCGCCATGCTTTTTATTGCCAAAATATCATTAGAAGAAAATGTTAGTATACTTTTTTTTGAAAGAAATGATCTTCATTATATATGTGTATGTTTCTATTCGTCATGGACATAATGAGCCTCTTAAGCAGGTCAGCATTAGGGGAGCCAAGAATATGTACCTTGGTTCTCTCAAGATACAAAAGCAAAGCTGGCTTGTTTTTTTTTTTTTTTTTTAGACTTATAAGTCAATGAGTAGGCAGTTTCAATGTTTAGCTGGCACTGGAACATCTGGCTTGAGGATATTTCAATATATCTAGTGAAGTACATTAGTCAAAGATAGTAGGATTACTATTTTATCCAGTTACCACAATTGTATCTTATTGCAGTTTTTAAAATATCTTATTGTGACTGCAAAAAATATATATATATATCATGGGACAGATGTGAGGAGAGTGCTGCTTCCCAAAGGATATATCTGAGTGAGCTGAAACCTGTCCGGCCTTCACTGACTCAGTCAACGTGGGAAAAGAAGTATGTTCCTCAGAATAACTGTGCTCTGAGAGCTTTATTATATTCATTGGGGAAGGACATAATGTTATTTTTCTTCATGATGTGGTTTGAAGTAAACAACAGTAACAATTGGAAATAAAATATTACAGAATTCTGCTTTAATATTGGCTCCAGTGGTCAGAGTCAATAATAGGTTGCAATCTTCCCTGAATTTCAAAACCGTATTATCACTGGATCAGTATTAGGGGTGATAAATAATGCAGCTTCCCGCTTCGTTTCTTCACATTGCCACAAACTTAATTTCAAAAATGTCATCACCTTATAGATGAGGAAACTGAAACCTACATTTATTTACGTATTCATTTATTTATCCAACAAATGCTTATTTAATGATTAATATTCGCCAAGTACTGCCACGAGGGGCCACAGCAGTGGGAATCAGACATTAATGTCACACACAGCCTTCGTTGTAAGGTTTGTGGAGGCAGTCCTACTAAACAGTTAAGAAAAAGCAAGCACGTGTGATTCTGTGTCTATAGCCAGGCCTTCAGAAACGAAGGCGTACTGTGACCATGGGGAGGGAGATTCAGCAAACAGTCACGACAGGCTTCATGCAAGAGGCCAGTGTTTAAGCTCTGACCTGAAACATCAAAACAGTAAACAGAAACAACGTGCTGGTGTGAGAACAGAATAGATTCATCCCTAAAGAGACTTTAGAGGCTCAAGCGAAGGGTAAAATGAGCAAAGAAACAAATATATGAACAGATACAAAGAGCGTTTTTCTCTTCATTTGGCTACTTTCAATCTCTGAAGATTCCTTCGCTCAGTAATATGATTTCCTTTACTTAATCAAATTCTCTGATCTTAACAGTTTTCTATTGCTCAAGGACTTCTGAATATTTCTGCTGTATTGATTTTCTTGAGGATTTATTTTATTTTTATTTGAAAGGCAGATTTACAGAGAGGAGAGATGAAGAAAGAGATTTTCTGTTAATATTCCTATGTTAGTATCATCACTGGCTTCAGCGAATATAAAATTCCATAAATAAGAAAAGTATGGGGAATCACAAGGATTTGTTAAGTTAACAAAAAAAATATATTTCCTCCCTGCTCTGTTTGCCCAGTTTTTCACTGCCAACATATGGCTGGAATAGTTGACCGATTTGTTCTGTCCTCTGTTGTGATGCGTGCCAGGTATCCTCTGCAGGTTCTGATAGATTGCCATATCCTCCATGTGCACCTGGTTATGCTGTCCACTGCTCCGCCTGGGCCTCTGAGGAGGCTTGGCTCTGGCATTTGCACTCCATGGCAGACCATGGAACCTACACTTCTCTTCATGGTTAGGGTTCTGAGTCCAGGATACCTGGGCACATAGTTAATCTAAAGTGTATCTATGTGAGATCTTTCGGATGGGATATCATTCACCTGTGACTCATGTTGTTGTGTTATGAACAATATGCTGGCTGCTGCTCTGTGACTTGCTTTCCTTTATGCAGTGCTGCCTCTATAACAATTCTAGCAAGACAGGTTGGAATACCCTGAAGGCACCACTGTTCAGTGTATTACACCATGCTCCTCTTCTATACGGAAGAGATGGTCTCCCTTTTTGTTAATTGCCCATAAAAGACATGGAGGTGCTTCATCAGCATGTCTAGTCACTGCCACAGTATAACACTGTTGATGCATCTTTTCCCTTCTCTTCAAATCTTTCTGATACTTGCAGAAAGATAAAATTGAATCAGTAGAACAGTTGCTAGATAAAATGTCTTCTCAGACAGTTTTGAATAGGGATGCACCATTTTTATAAACTGGTCTTGAGTACTCTTTTTGACAACTAACTGTGGATTACTTGGTGAGGTTATTTTTATGTCCTGAAGGAAAACAAAGCTTGAAATAAGGAACTAAGAACTCGAGTGTGCATATGCCCTTCACATAAGTTCACAGTACTCTAATGGTATATTATCCATCTCTAGCAATGTTCTAGAAATTGAATGCATTTGGTATTCAGTAAGTGTTAGTACAGAAAAAAAAAGTCTGGTTTCAGGGTGAAACAGAAGGAATAAGTAGTCACAAAATCTAATGTGACATAAGTATTCTGGGCAAAGATAAAAGAAATTGTACTGGTATCACCTCAGACAAAGTTTCTTTGGGGATCTCCCCAACTGAACTGCTGGACTCAGAACCCTAACCATAAAGAGAAGTGCAGGTTCCGTGGTCTGCCATGGAGTGCAAATGCCAGAGCCGAGCCTCCTCAGAGGCCCAGGCGGAGCAGTGGACAGAATAAACAGGTGCACATGGAGGACGTGGCAGTCTATCAGAACCTTCAGAGGATACCTGGCATCACAACAGAGGACAGAACAAATCGATCAACTATCCCAGCCATATGTTGGCAGTGCAAAACTGGGCAAACGGAGACTCTAAGGTGGACTATGTCAATCAGTGGATTCTGCAGCGACCTCATCGTGCTTGGAATGGCGAGATTGGCTGCAATTCATAACTGTGAAACTATCAAAACCACTTGAGCAAGATCCTCGGAGCATGCCCCACATCAGGGACCTGGGATGGGTGGGAGGCTGGGTGGGGCGTCTCTCTTTATCTCCCCCTTTACCCCAGATACAGAAAAAAAGAGAATGTGGAAATAATGGTCTTACCCACTTTCCTGTAGCCCTTGAATCTTTGCGTCCTAATTAACCATGTAAAGATTGTCAAAAAATAAAGAAATAAAAAAGAAGAAGAAATTGTAAAGTAGATTGTGCTAGGTGGGAGGATAGGAACACTCATATATAGGGTCCTGGACATCCCTGTCAACGCTGGCACAAAACGACACATGTTGTGTGACTTAACACAACACAGTGCTAGTCTTTTTTCAGTTCTGGAAATCAAAGTCCTAAAAGAGATCTGCGTTAGGGAGGATCCTGTTCCTTGCCCTCTCTTCCTTTCTGAAAAAAAGCCTGGATTTCTTCACTGACAGATTCATTCTCCATTTTCACAGCGGCCTCCTACCTTCAGAACTCTGCCCTCACTTTCTCTCTGCAAGAAAGAACTCAACACCAAAATGACTTAGCTTGCTATAAGGAGTACATTTTCAAAAATGCTGACCAGGAAAATTCCTTTTTTTCATTAAATGACACTAAAACAAGTGGTTAGCGTCTCTGGATAGAAAGATTTGCCATCTCCTGCGCATGGTTATCACCTAGAGGTCAGGTGTGTTAAGGAGCAAACCGCACATGAAAATAAAGTTGTGGCTGAAACCTGTGAAGAGCTCAGTTTGTGGCAACCAAAACATGGCAAGAACCAATTTCACTATTATGGCAGCAAAGAATAGCCAAATTATACGTGGTTAAAAGAGAAGTCTCACAAGCTGGTAAGGTTTTTATTTTTTCCAGGATTTTCAGAAAATCATGTAAAATCTTCATATCATTTCACGTAATGTATCACTTTCTGAAGTCTGTCCTAAGGGAATACTCAAAAACAGCACAAAATATTCATGCACAATGCTTGTTGCATCATTATACATAGTAAGAAAAAATAGTTCAAAAATACAATTATTGAATAAGTCATAGCAAATAAATGTGGAGGTTTATCATCTAGGAAGTAAAAATGGGAAATGCCAGCCTCTTTCAAGTCAGAAATTAGTAAGCATAATGTAATTTTAAATATTCTTTTAAAAAAGTAAAAATAGAGGAGATATGCCAGTTTTTTGGAATGTGTTTACTTATAATGTTGTAGAATCTTATTTTTTTACATTAATATTTACAGAGCCCCAAGTTTTCAAAAATGGCCATACATTATTTGATGTCAGAATAAAAGAGAAAGCAAGAATGCTTTCCCTCTGCTGCAGCTGCATTTACTCTTAAAGAATTTACTCTAGAAATGTGTCACAGACAGCACAACTAAAAATATAAAATTTTACAAAGAAGTCAATAAGCATAGCTTATCCAAAACACCTGTGGGATATGATTCCATACACTTAGACGGGCATCTTCTTATTGCCAACTTGGCTACAAGGCTTATGTTTGTAAGCTTAGCTGTTTTGGGAGAATAGAAGCTCTGAGACCATGGTGAAATATGAAAACTATATTGGAAGGGCAGGTCTAATAGTGTGAATAGACCTTCTATCTCAGTGGGATGAGTGTCAATGAATGACTAGTACATTCAAAAATCATCAAGCCAGCATTTAGAAGAACTAAGAAAACAATACAATACAGTGGTGCAGATATTCCCTTAACAAACATAGCTGATATTTTCCTGTTAAATATATGTTAACAAGAAATCTTTGCTTACCGTATTAATTACTCTAATGTAGATCAAACATTTATTAACGCAATAAAAACGCAATAAATAGATATCAAATAGATGATATCAAATCAAAATAATGATACCAACAGTATTATAAGAGTTAAAAAAAATACTGTCAATATTTCCAATAGCTCTGGCTTCAACATAAGAAAATCACTGTGTGGCCAGACTGAATATGGTTATTACCGTGATGGATTGGACACTGGGCAGAGGGAACTGAGAGGAGGGATGACCTGCCATAGCCTTAGTGGAGACAAGCAGACATGTCCTTACAGCAGGGATGACAGTGTTGTCGTCTGGGGGAGTGTTCAATACTTGTCAGCAGAATAAAGGTAGACAAGCTGAGGAATGTTTTTAAGCAGCAAATTTCACTCTGTCTGCCTTTCTGGAACACATAATGCATATTTGTTTCTCAATTCACGAGATCCTTCTTCCTAAATCATATGAATCTTTTGTGGTGGGCAGGGGCTAGTCCAAACGATACAAATGTTCTTTGGTCCCTGTAGACTGCAGGATTAATAGCAAAACATTCTCTGTATAAGTTATCTTCTGCTTCACTTGGAAGCTGACAATAACTTTTGTGGGCACCTGTGTTTTAAAATGCAATGAACCCGGATCAGTGCTGTGGTCTCATGGGTAGACTCCCTTGCTGAGAGTTCCCTGTGCAAATTCATTCAGAGGTTTGGGTCCCTGCTGTGAGGGTGCGCTGTTTCAGCACATGGAAGCTGATCTCTCTCACAGTGGTGATTCCAAAGAGAGCGCGGAAAGACGAGGAGCACAAAAGCCACCATTTCTATGTTATGCTATTTGTGAGGACAGAACTGCAAGCCCACACACATCCAGAGACAATGGAAGTGAGATGTTGTTCTTCACAGCTATCGTACATGCCTGTATTTGTTCTAGGTGAACGTTTCCAAATGTCTTTGTGCAACAAACGGCCTCCGAAGATGTAGCATCTCCCTACAGAGAAGGAGGGATTTGTTCACTGCTCAGGATAATCAAGATAATACTCCCTTTAGGGACAAACCTCACACTGCCTTAGTGCCAATTATAAAAGCTCCAGTTGTTTTGAGATTGGGGTTTCCCTCTTTGAACATAATCCTGTGTTCCAGCAGGATTGCCTGGAAAAATTCAAACTTGTGGATATTTAGAAGAAAAGGAAAATTGAAGTGAGTTTAGTTAACACTGATCAAGAAAAAGACTGGAAACCAGACAGCATTCCAGACCAACGATAGTTCACAGTGCTTCACAAGTTGTATTTAGAGATAGAGGAAAGGTGCTAACGCGATTTGATTCTGTCAGATGTTACTGCTTTCATAAACTTTGTCTCTGATGTAGGGGTGATGTGTCCCCTGTGAAGCCTTCTGTAAGCATCCATTACACTCAGATAAGAGAACTTGCACACGGTATAAGATTTCAAAATATTCGAATTCTAAAGAAGAAATTTCCATAAAGATGAGAATTCCAGGAGGAAGGAATCTAAGGGGTCATTTCAGGAGCTGCATACAGTATTAGCCACGTCTTTCTTTCCCTACAGTGGATAAACATAAGAATGGAAAGAAAGAGGGTGGGGACAAGGATCTGTGACTCACTGAGTACATATTATGCTCCAGAAAGTTAAACATAAATCCATGTCTTGATATGTAGCTAAAATGGAGCAGGATGAGAACTAAAAAACAGCTTCCCAAAGTCACTCAAATGGTAGATGGAGGGGTGTATAATCAAAACCAGGTATTCTAATTTAATACCTCAATATTTGGTAGTGGTGATTATGTATGTTTGTGTGTTCACAAAGAGATACAAATTGTAGGAGTGGGGATTTGGTATGGGGCTAAGATGCTGCTTGCAATGCCTGCATCTCCTGTCAGAGTGCCTGATTTGAGGGCTGGGTCTGTGCTCAATTTCAGGTTGCTGCTAATGTTCACCCTGGGAGGCGGGAGGTGGGTTCCTTGACTGCCTGCCACAGACCGGAGAGGCCTGGATGGAGTGTGTGGCTCCAGGCTTCAGCCAGGTCCAGTCCCAAGTGTTGCTGGCATTTAGAAAGTGAATCAGTGAATGGGGAGTCCCATTCTCTTTCCATTGTTCTCTTTGTCTCTGCCTATTAAATGAAAATGAAATTGACACTTCGATGTTTAAATTTTGTTAAGAGATAGACATTTTTAGCAGTTCCAATTACTGTTGCTTGATTACTAATATTAGCAGTTCATAACAAAATTGTCTTTATAAGGTTAGTCGTATGAGTAATGTAATTTCATTCTATTATCTTGAAGGAGTAAATATAATACCTGAAAGGGTTGTTGCTAAAAATTTTTGTCTGATAGTTTTCTCCAAGTAACTACTCAAAGGTCTATATCATAGTTTGATAGAACTCCCTGCCACAGGGATATGAAAATTATCTTCCCAAAAGAATATTTAAGAGAAATACTACATTATATGTGAAGGTTTTATTAACCTCAAATATAGAATAAAATTACGTGTAAAACAAATCATGTATTTCCCAAATGACATCTCCTCTTTTAGAAAAGTTCTCAATCAAATTTGTTTATAGAGAAATCACATCTTCATTCTAAAGAATGTGATTCAGTGTTTTGCTATCTCGGTACTGGAATCTGGATGCAGTAAAGTTCAGTCACTTACACTTTAGCACAAAAGTATAAATGTGTTCAGCCTGCACACTTGTGTGTTGTGACTGCAAATCTTACCTTCTGAATCCTATTGGAGTTATGCAGACCTTTGTATTTTAAATCTCAAAGATTTAATTCTAGCAAGCTTTCATCACTAAGAGATGTTATCTTTTCTAACCAAATGAGCACCGCTATACTTTTTCAGAGCAGCTGAGTAATACTTTCCGAAGATGGTTATCTTTGGCTTAGGGAACCAATAGTGGTTTCCACTGACAGACTTCTGTTTCATTTCTAAAGAGGCAGCAATAGAAGTCGATACCGTATTACTTTCATTTCAAGTAATTACAAGCCTTGATTTTCAGCCAGTTTTACATTTGTGAAGTTTAGATTCTTCTATTCTAAAACATATCTTGAATTTTCAAATTCCTCAGGTTCCTTGTGATTTTGTACGTCCAGAAAAGGTGGCACGCAACATTTTGTTCTATCATTTTTCCCAAGTTCAAGTTCTTTCATTCTAATATTTACGCTGCCCTGTTAGCAGGTAATTATTCTCGTTGACAGCAATGTCAGAAGCAAACTGGGAGCTAAATAATTGTCTGCACTCACCTATCTTCAACATTACACCATCTGCTCAAATTGGTCCAAATAGATACTTCTCTTTTTGTGTGTGTGTGTTTTTAAGCATACTTTTCATGAATAAGAAGCCAAATAAAGTCTTGCTTCTACATTTTATAACTCATCTGGTGCTGTACAGAGTTCCATTTAGCCAATCTACATCTTCCAAAAATAGTCTTCCTTCCATCATTTTCACACGGATGCTTAAAATGATACAACTGATCAAAATATTCTAATTGACAAAAACGCTGGAGCACATAGCTGCTCAAAGAGTTGGCAAAAACTTCTTATTATGAAAGAAACTATGCAAGTATGTAAAAAAAATACAGCAAACATTGTCCAACAATTTTATATATCACAAACATCTTGAAAGACCCTTCTAATAAACAAAAACATATCCTCAGTTGACTCATCCCCAACTCCAGGTCCATCCTCACAGGTAGCCAAGATGATAGTTCCCTATTTGTGCATTTGGAACTTTGTCTTGGTAAATTTTACATAGGATGCATACACATATATTTTCACACATTAATGCCTGTATTATGCATAACTATGTACACATTTTTCAGAAACCTACTTATGTTGCTTGACAATATGTCCTACATGCATTTCTTTCTCAGCAGAATCCTATTTCTTTCTACCTGACAGCCATACCTAGATCATCAATATGTCATAATTTTTATGACCTATGTACCGCTGATTTTAGTGTTTATGTTGTATATTCCTGAGCACAGATAATTTCAGTTGGTAGAATTGTGACTTGCAGGGAGTGAAAACGCATACACACTATAGAGAACATACAGTAAAGACCGTACAACGGCCATGTCCCACTTGGCAAAGAGAAAGAAGCTCATGAGATTTTCCCAGATGCACAGCTTCTCAGGACCTACTGATCTCTGAGCGCTGGAAAAGAGAGATAAGAGGAATTCCATAACACTTAGTATTTTTTTCTGATTGCCTAGCAGCAATCATGTATGACTAGAAAGAGTAGAAAGAGATACCCTTGAGGCAGGCAATAGCAAATGGGGCAGAATGATGGCTGAGACCGGAGCCTATCAAAGACTAAGCCTACTAAAGAGATGATGCTTAGCTTATCGTCAATTAGTAAGTAATCTGCAGTAGAGCTACTGTAGCATCAGAAAAATCTTATGCCCTGTTCAATCATGAAACTAAATTGAAGTAATTCCCTGTAGCCACAAAGGAGTCATATTCATCTTACACTGTACACATTATTTACTGTGGCCTGTTCTCTCTTTTACACACAACGTCTGGCACACAATCAATACCATTAGCACAAGAAAAACTAAAACTACATGATTAATAATCAACAAATTAAATGATCAGTGATTCCAGATCCAAAAGAAAAAGAACAATTAAAGAGACAGAAACTTTATAGTAGCTAGGAAAAATTACATGACAGGAAGTACAATGTGAATTAGTAATTCTACTCCATATGTTTACTCAAGAGGAAGAAAAATATGTATTCTAGAATGAATTATGTAAGAATGCTTAAAGCAGCTCTATTTATAATCATCTCAAACTTGACACAATGCAAATGCCTACTGGTAGGAAAATAGATGTATTAATTGGTACATATTCATGGATTGGGATGCTGCTCAGCCATAGACTGATTAAGCTACTGTTAAACACAACAGACACCACATTAAGGAATCAAGCATAAACAACTATGTTACTCTATTTGCATGAAAGTCTAGAATCTCCAAGACTAATCTAAAATGATAAAATGCACACCAGTGATTGCTTGGAGATGGCACTAGGGAAGGAAAATGGCTGTAGTCAAGGATGTGAGGAATATTTCAGGGTGATGGAAGTAGATGGAATTTTGATTAAGATAGTAGATAAATGAATGTTTATAGTTCTCAAAATAAATGCAATTGGACAAATAAGATGCATGTTAAATAACCTAATAAATCATTTTCTAATTTTAAAAATCTTTTAAGAAAATAAGCATGGAAATATTGTCTCAAGAAAATATTACCAACACAGTTAGCGAAGGGCATATATACAGGATACATGGATTACTTCCAATTTAATAATAAAATTACCATCTCAAGAGAAAGTGGGGGATTTGAACAGGCATTTCATTAAACAAATTATGTAATTAGTTAGCTAGTGAAAATATTAGTAACCAAGAATTAAACATAAACAGATACACCTACGTATTCTTTAGGAGATCAACAATCAAGGAAAAAAAACTGTCAGGGCATTGATATTAGGATTAGAAGTTCAGATGCCACGTGGGATACAAGCCATCATTAAAAAATAAATAAATAAAACCAAGGCTGAACAGGGTTCCAACATCCCTGCTCCAAGGCTATTATCTGAAATTTGAGCCTTCTGATTCTCGTGAAACACATGGTTAGGAGACTGCCTCCACCCATCCTTCAGCAAGCATTGGATCAAAACCCTTGCTAACTGGGGAGCAGGGAAAATGAAGGAATTTAGAACATTTTCCAGGAGCTCAGAGACTAAGCCCATTACTGTCGGATTCAGGTCAGAGACAGAGCCTCTGGTTTTGCCATACTGCCAGGTAGAGATCTGGGCCTCGGTGAAATGGACTCATTCTGGTATGTATCGCATCAAACGTCCTGTGTGCCCGGCATATACACCGAAGGCTGCTGTGCAGGACGTGGTGTCTGTGATCATGACAGGGAAGGGTGGACATGGCGTGGCTTCATCCAACTCTCCGTCTTGAGAAGACAGCAAGGAATCAGAGAGCTACGTCTTAGCACACAGAGAACTGTATCTTAGCACTCAGTGCTAGGCTAGGCTGACTAAATGGTCTTTCCACCCAGGCAACTTCTAGCAGGAGTCATCTCTGGACCTGCTCTGCTGTCAAGCAGAATCTCACGGTAACAGATTGCAGACTGCACATGTGAGTCAGTACCCGCTGTGGCTGGCTGCAGTGCCCTCAGGCTTGTCAATGGGCTTTGGTAGTGATAGCACCTTGGCTCAGTGTATCATACTTCAAGGATTAGGTACTTGAAGTCCTTAAACTCTCATGAGATGGATTGCATTGGATAACACTGAATTGCAAGGAATAATTTACCCCACATAGAGGCAAGTCTCGACTTTCAAAGGAAAGACTTATAGTTTTTTTTTTTTTTTTCAAAACAAAACAAAAAAAAAATAGTATATCTTATTTGACTTTTGTGTAACACCACGATATTTTCTCATTGGGATTTTCCACCACAAATGTGTGAATATGGAAGACAGGAAAAAAATAATTCAAGAAATAAAAAGCAATCTATTCCTAGAACCCACAGCAGTTTCCCAGAGGCCTAGGAATTGATCATCACAGGGAAAAACTCAAAAGAACAACCATGTAGTTTATGAAGCACATGGTCCTTGATTCTATAACAATCGGAAAGAAAGTGCCAGAGGTAAAGAGATGCTTTCACATATTTTGGTCCTTTTTTTGGCCTGAGGATACCAATGTACTCATCAGTGTAAAACATGGCTCAGAACTTTTGCCACAGGCAAGGAGGTTGGAATGCAGTAGGTATCATTATTACAGGATAAGCTGCTTTAACCTAACCTTCAAATGAGCAGGACAAATACCCTGTCTGAATGCCAGTATGAATAGATCTCTAAATTTATCAGAAATCAAGGAAGAGCAGAAACTCATGGTTAAGTTGGTATTTGCTGTATGCTAGCATCTACATGCATATGAAATGATTTATACTCCTTGTGCCATATGCTTCTGATTCTGACAGAATACCATTTCCTCTGTCCTTGGGCTTTGAACAGCTTTGACATGCATATTTTGTCACACTCCCAGGCTACTGACCACATCAGAAGAACATCTTCAATTTTCTCAAACTAATAGGTGATGGACAGATAATAGATGATAATGAAAATAACACAGCAACACAAACTACTATGAAATTAAATCCTTCTTGAGAATTTGTCCAAGTGAAGTGAAATCAGCAAATCATAATGTTATCCATACCCTGCATGTTTATTGCAGCTCAACTCACAATATCTAAGATACCATCAACTGATGACTGAATAAATAAAATGTTGCTTGTGCATGCTGTGAAATATCCTGCCTTCTGCAGGAAAATGAATATAATTTGAGATGGTCATGATTAGTGAAATCAACTAATCCTAAAATGACAAATAGTGCATGTTTTCCCTGTTGAGATTTGCTAATTGTGAAGATGTTGACCCCTGAACCGGACCACCACATGTCCAAGGGACCCCAAATCTTAGATGTTCTCGGCAGACTGAGAATTCTGCAGGAAGCAAACTTCCTACTGAGATTGTAGCCGCATTGCTGGCTAAGCGGACACGTCTTCTCTAGCATTTCTTTCTTAGCGATTGTGACCTGAACATATCTGAGTATACAGTTCTGTTAGATTCCTTTTCTAGTTAGTTCTGTTTGTTTACTGGAGTTGATTCCTGTAACTCCTGTTTGTTCACACGGCTGCTCCAAGCCTGGCAGTTACTCTTCTAATTCCTTGTGATCTATCATTAGGAGCAGCTTGTGTGCTGTTGTTTAATTAACTAGTAACTTTTACCAGCCTGCTTACTTTGCAAAAAATTATTAGAAGTTGCCCCAGAAAAAGTCAATAAACTGTACATGGGCTCATCTCACCTTTGCATCCCCTGTGTCCCCAATTTTTTTCTCTGAGCAGACATCACACTCTGAGTCCTGGTCACTAGAGGGACCCCTGAAATTTTCCAGATTGGGATAACTGAAATATTCGGTAAATAACATGATCTAAATGAGCAAAATTGACATTTTGAAATTTAATTCTTATATATAGTGCCTGACTGTGCTTTGGAGGAGCAGTGACTTTTTTCTACTCAGCATTTGTTGAATTCTTTTCCTGATGGAGGACTGAACCTGTGCTGGTGAAGTAAACTGAATGTGTGCCGCTGTAAACATTGGAAAACTAAAAGAACAGAGGGAAGGGGCAGGGTGGGAGTAGAACTGAAGGAAAGCTTGGGTGAGAAATATTACTACGATGCCATGTCTGTGTGAAATGCATGAAGTTTGTTCACCTTAAATAAACACTTTTTAAACAATAAATTAACTCTGGTTGTTTTAGAAATTAAAATTGAGCACCAGCTACGTCAATATCTAGGTAACGATCAGGCAACAAACATGCTTTGTTTCGGCGCAAGGATTGACACACTTTGACTCACCAAATAGGAGTCGTTCCCTGGCACCAACTTCTCCATATTAGAGTGAGTAGTAACCTATTGCACACTGACACCTCCTAGTCATGGAAGCCATACACTCCACACTCAAATTCTGAAAAGACTAGAAGCTTGTATTAAAAGCAGATACCAATGCAAAGCTTGCATTTTACTGTTCTGCATTCTTTTACTGCTTGAAAATTTTATTAGGAATATATAATGCATTTGTCTAAGACAATTAACACTTTTAAGTTATGATAAGCTAATGAGGGAATAAACAAATACATGAATTTAGATTATTACATGTTTCATTCCAGTGGATTATTTATTTTGGGGGAAAAGTTAGCTAAGGTTTATGAACTTTCTAAAATACGAAGTATGTATTACATTAAAATCGTCAATAAGTTTTATGAAAGCATCATGCACCTTCATCAATATTTATTTCAGGCATGTTATTTTGCTTACAGCATCACAGAGAGAAAGTAGAAAAACAAAACTTAGAAAACATCATGAATTTGGTCGATGCTAAGAATTCCAGTCTGCAGATATGAATGTTTGATTTTATGAAGTGACATCCGTAGATTATGTGATGTTCTGATCAAAGATTATCCTGCTATGTACGTCCATTCACTTCTGGTCAATAAAATCAAACATTAGCTAATCCATCAAATGTGCTTAGCATTAAGACACACACAGTTAGGGCCCAGCACAGTAGCCTAGTGGCTAAAGTCCTCACCTTGAATGCGCCGGGATTCCACATGGGCGTTGTTTCTAATCCCAACAGCTCTGCTTCCCATCCAGCTCCCTGCTTGTGGCCTGGGAAACCAGTAGAGGACGGCCCAAAGCCTTGGGACCTGCACCCGCATGGCAGACCCAGAGGAGGGTCCGGGCTCCTGGGTTCAGATCAGCTGAGCTCTGGCCATTGCAGCTGCTTGGGGAATGAATCAATGGACAAAAACCTTCCTCTCTGTCTCTCCTCCTTTCTCTATATCTGACTTTCCAATAAGGAAAAAATAAAGAAATCTTAAGACACACACAGTTGCACACCTTGTACCCTAAATCTAATTACTCATTTACTGCTGACATGATATACCGAACTATGGAGGTGATTTAGTCCCAATTTACTGTGTGGCAAAACATTTGTATGCAGAACTTTTGCTTGACTGTAAAATATTGACATGAACATAATTCAACTGGGGTATGGATTTAGTGCAGGGAGAAAATGTTCTTCAAAGTGGATTTGAGATAATAATAAGAAGACTAATATTGTACACTAAAAGTTTACAAAGCATATTCAAGCCATCCTTAGGTAAAAGGATGCGTCATTATACAGACTTTTGGATGTTTTTTGTGTCCTGACAGAGGTTACTATGACACACATCCTTCACAAATTCATACACAGGGCCAGAAAATGAATGGGAAATTTCAACCCAAATGTATATTCTTTCAGGGTGGGAGTACTTAGTGAATTGAATTTTTGGGTATTTTGAAACTTTACACAATTCCTTCTCATTTATTTCCTCAATTTTATGGTTGTATTATGGTTGTATTTGGTTATGTGCTTTAGTGAATATGGGTCTTTGATATTAGTAAAAGTCTCTTGGCAATTAATCAGAGTAATTGGTTAGGTGGGAACACAGCCTCTAATTGGGTTTAGGTAATTAAAAAATAAAGTAAAGCAAGTTTCATTCCTCTGAACGTCTCTTTTTAAATTGTGGATTCCCCTGCCCGTAAAGAAGAAAGTGACTATATCTAACCTTATGTTTAGTTTCACACTTGGAATGGTGTTGGCATTCAGCCAATGATTTTCTGAGTAATTTGACCACAGCACAATGGAACAACTATTAAGAATATTACGGTAGAGCTGTTTGCAAGAATACTATAAAGTACAAATTGGTGCCAGCCTCTCCATTTGACTCTGCTCCTGTCATATCCACGTGTAAAATGGTTTCTACGTATTATGCCTACCGTCTCCTTTACATGCTTCTCGAATCTTTTTCTCTAAAGGAAAAAGTCACATCCCTTATTCGGTGGGATATGGAACACTAGCCCTATTTTGAATTAGACAAGTATAAATTTGTAAAACATAAATCTTAAAAAGATAGGAACAATGTTCCTTTGTGATCTTAATTTATATTTTCCAAACTACTCTTCCAAACCTTCAGTTGAAAAGCCCATACTCTTTTCAGCTACTTTTCATGAATTTCCTTATCAAATACAGGAATCTACAAAGAATTATGACTCAATAGATCTTAATATGATATTAAGATAAAACAATAATTCCTGTAAAAGAGGTGAATTATAATGGATACAGTCTTGTCTTTCCATGTCAAGAATTATAGCACAATGATAACACACCTTTTCATGTAATATTACAGAGGTAGTGTTGCTGCTTTAGAGGTAGCTGGTTTAGCATCACTAGCTGACATGCTGCCTTCCCATGTCTTACTGAATTCTATCTGTCCCAAAGTGACTCAAACGACCCCCTCCGCAAGACGAACTTCCTCTTACTTGGGACCTTGCAGCAATGTCACACAGCCACTCCCCGTTCAAGCTATATAGAACTGATGACAAGGGACGGTTCTCAGCATGCCCTCTTTTTCTCCTTATCTCTTCTTGTGGACACAGAAGATGCAAAGTACAAACATCTTTCTCTCCTCCACCTTCATCTTCTTGGCCCACTCTATTCCTGAATATGGCCCATGTGTGTCTATGATTTTCTCTTTGCATTTTCAATAAACTTAATAATTTTGCAAGCCATATTTATACCAACACATAGGATGCTTTTCGAGTAAGAGACTAGAACCTAGTAAAGCACTGTAAAATCCCAACTAACCCACAACATTATTAACTAGAACTATTTAGACAGAGTAAAATTTCTCTTTAAAATCCACCTTTCATTCACTATTCTCCATTACTTCTTGCTATCTACCTCTATAAGATAGGGATTTCTTTCTTTTTTTATTTTTTTTTTTTTATTGGAAAGGCAGATATACAGAGGAGGAGAAACAGAGAGGAAGATTTTCCATCCGATGGTTCACTCCCCAACTGGCCACAATAGCTGGAGCTGAGCTGATCCTAAGCCAGGAGCCAGGAGCTCTTCCGGGTCTCCCATGCAGGTGCAGGGTCCCAATGTTTTGGGCCATCCTCGACTGCTTTCCCTGGCAACAAGCGGGGAGCTGGTTAGGAACCGGGGCGCCAGGATTAGAACCAGCGCCTGTATGGGATCCCAGCACGTGCAAGGCGAGGACTTTAACCACTATGCTATCCTGCCAGGCCCAATATAGGAATTTCTATAGCACAGTTTTTGAAGTTTCTTCCCATCTTAAACATTCTGTTACATTAACAAAAAAAAAAAAAAAAAAAAAAAACCTACACGGTGTAAGCAACCACTATGCACCATCAACTGCTGGCTCCAGGAGGCACATTTGCAGGAATGCAGACCAGAGGAAGAGAATGTGCTCTTAGACTCCGATGTGGGGATCCTAAGTACAACCTCGTTGTCCTGAAAATACCAGCCCTCCGGAGCACAGAGCCTCCCATATCAGAGTCTCTGTGAATCCAGTGGCTCTGGTTCTGTTTCTGACCCGTCTCCATGTGATTGGGTAAGTGACCAAACTTTGCCCGAGTGCTTGGGCCTCAGTCACCCCCGTAGGACACCTTAATTGTTCTCCTTCCTCCTAGGTTCAACCTGACCAGCTCTGGATGGTAAAGCCGTTTGGGGAGTGAACAGACAACCCACTGCCTCTCTTCCTCCCCTCCAACCCTTTGCTTCTCTCATCTCATGATGCTGCCCAGCAAACAAATATTTATTAAAACCAAACAAACCCATGGAAACTAAACTCATAGAACACACGACTTGCTTTGGCCATTTTAGAATGTTCTTGCTTACAGAATGATAGACTCTCAGAACTAGCACTGGGATCAATCAGTTGGTTTCCCAACCTTCTGTGACCTTCTCCCCAGCTGTTCAGGTGGGTAACCTACTCCCTCAATATGACAGACAGGTGAGCTCTTTTATGGGTTTTAGTCTATTTAACTCAGGCGAACTGGTAAAATCATGCTTTCATAGTTAAAAATAACACAGAATTCAACCCCTCCCTAGACTACATTTAAGTGGAGGAAGTATTGGATCATTTCTTATCAAAAGAGCAGTTGGGTGTGGAAACCATTTAGAAGTTAGAAGGCTGGGAAATAGAGAGCCACAAGGGTCAATATGAAGGCCAATTTTTTTTTCCACTTTATATGTTAATGACCTGGGAGAAGGAACTCGCTGCAAAGAAGCAGGAATTGCTGAGGTGGTAAAACAAAGGTGAAAAGTGTCGAGCATGGAGAGCAAATAACAATCTCGAGGAAGGTAATTCATTTTGGAATAAACTAGATGTAAAAGACTGGGAGGTAATGAGGCCAGAGACCAAAACAAGGGGAATTATTGCAAATCTTAATAGAGACAGCCTGTATCCCCACGCAGCGGATGGGAACAAGGAGAGGAAGCTGAGTTGGAATAACTGTGGGAGGTTAACCATTAAAATTTAGTTTTCAGGTTAAAAACCAAATTAAGAGGTATCTAAAACTGTATCTCAGGATTCTGGACATAGAATTGCACATGACAGAGTTAATTCGTCAAAGGGCAAACACTGAGTTTCAAAGAAAAGCTAAGGCAAGGGAAGCCAGTGGCTCCCTTTGTGAAACAAACTGAAAATGTACTGGCCACAGTGATGTCCGTGTTCTGGTGGTTCAGAATCTGCAAGAGGACGAATCACCTTTCTCGTGAGATAGAGTATTGAAGTCCTGTTTGTGTTTTTTTCCAATTACTGGAGATCTACAGGCGGCCGTTAGATGAGAGCCCCATCGTAATCCTGAACAAGGAACAGGTGGATGATTGTAGATGGCACTTCTGAGTGGTTTACATCGGTAGGGATGCTCGGAGGATCCCATCAAATTCTCATGTAGCAAGTGGGACTGGGGGTTAATACTGACATCCTGCCTCTCAAACACCTTCCAGGTCATGTCAGTGCTACTATTGCAAGAGCCACCGCTTGAAGAACAAAGCGTTCATTCCCCAGACAAGTTTAAACCTCCAACACCCACTCTCCCTGGAAAATCTGAAATGAACATCTGCATTATCTGTAACCTAGAGAAAAATCACATGCGATTTTAGACTTTTCATTTTTAAGTCTCGAATTTACATTGAAGGCTTGCAGAATTATACCACTGTAGATGGTGAGTAAGTGTACAGAAAGATGTCTCGTCGACTTCAACAGCACGTTTTTCACATTTCAGCTGTCTGGAATTAATTACACTGCAAGACCATTTCTTATTCCTACCATGCCCCAACTCTTCTTGACACATTTTCCCTAAGAAATCACTATTTCTTTTCATCAGTATGAGTCATTACGTAAAATCAAAACAATAACATTTTAATACATTATATACCAGAGATATTACATTAAATGTAAGTGTAAGCAATCAATAATTGTGAAAAAAGGGATAATAACATATAATACCTGCTTTAAAATATTATGTATTTATTTATATGTAGACATATATATATGTATATATATATCCTGTTTAGAAATGAAGAAAACATAACAACAGTTTAAAATTATTATATTGGCATTGCTGATTGAACTCCATAATTAACTTTACATCATTTGAATTTGAATTAAAACTAAAATATGAAAAGAATACAGCTAAAGTAAATATATAAATAAAATACCACCACACAGCCACTAAAAGGGCTAAAATTATAAAGAAAGAAAATGCCAAGTTTTAGGGAGAATATGCAGCAACTGAAACTCATATGGATTTCAGAATATAAATTAGTGTAACCACTTTGGGAAATGGTTTTGTTGTTTCATACGAACTTGAATCTTCATCTGCATATAACCTATGTTGCCTAAGAAAAATGTTAAGTTCACACAGAGGGTTATACACAAGTCATAAAAATCTTCAATGAAATAGTACCAAAATACTATTATCTCCAACGGCTCATCACCGGGTCACGGTTTCCAGAAAATAAGCAATACATACAACTTGGTACTAAACTGAATTGATGGAAACATGCAACAGGAACAATGATTGGTTTCAGCTTAGTCAAATAATAAAGTCTATATCAAGGATATATGACGAGGGTTGTATCCAATATCATATTTCTATGCATATTCACCATTTGCCTAGCATATGTAATTAATTACTAAATTCACTTCCCATATTCTATCCTTTTCTACGGCCATCTTCAACAATTTTCTCCTCAGCCAAATTAAAGGAAAAAAACTGTCAGAAAAGTAGTTTACAGCAATATGTTGATGACGTTTGCCTAGTACATGATTTTCTCTTGGCTAGTGTACAAGAAGAAGCAATCCTCTAAAGTGTTTATAATTATTCTGATTAACTTGGGAATCCCTTGCTCCAAGATTTACAGCAGCACAAAAGGTTGTCATAGCTAAATCTTGAAATAAGCAAGGTAAAGGAAACTTAAATTTTCAAGGTTGTTAAAGTATTGAAGGGCCTGGACCAAAAGCCTAGTGGCTAAAGTCCTCACCTTAGGAACCCATATGAGTGCTGTTTTGTGTTGTGGCTGCTCCATTTCCCATCTAGCTCCCTGTTTGTATCCTGAGAAAGCAGTCAACGACAGCCCAAAGCCTTGGGACCCTGCACCTGCATGTGAGACCTGGAAGAAGCTCCTGGCTCCTGGCTCAGTTCTAGCCATTGTGGCCAATCAAGGAGCGAACCAGCAGTTGGAAAGATCTTCCTCTCTGTCTCTCGTTCCCTGTATATCTGACTGTCCATTAAAAAGAAATAAATATTTTAAAAGGTATAGCTTAAGTATTCATGAGATAAGAAAAAAATGAAGTTAATTAGTAAGCTAGTATTATCAACAGCTTAAATTGGGCATAGATGCATGAATCTTCCTTTCTCTGATGATCAGTGACACCGCAGCAGAAATGGCCAGTGTTTGGGTGTCTTTCAGATTGTGTGGAGTGGTACATGGCTTGTATAGGGTTTCAAGTTGATATCTTTCTCTGATTCTTTTTCTTCTTGAAATAAACCACTCACTAAAGAGTCTCGATCTTACTAAATTCCAAGCCAGCTTCAATTCTGAACATTTTTTTTTCTGTAATTTCATTGAAATGCCAGTTCTCCTTTTCCCCAGCTTCACCCCCCAGCTTTCATTTTTGTTCTCCCTTCCATCCCCGTAACACATTCTATTTCCTCGATATTTGTTCTATAACTTGGTTTCTCATGTTAAACTGATGTGTCCTTTCCTCATTTCCAGCCAAGGCTATACAATTTGGATCGGTCAGTTCTAACCCTAGCATTGACAGATTTTTAGAGAGGAAAATATTCGATTTTTTTTTTTTTACTTTAATCATACACTTCCTGGACACCAATTGTTTAAAATGAAGTTACCTGGTTTCAGTGGCTAGTATAAAATTTTCCTCATCAGCACACTAAGAACCAGTAGGCTTCTTTGTATCACTTGTACAGTGTTCACATCAGAGAACAAATTTTCCGTCATAGATGGGCTTTTGCTTGCCTCTTGACTATGTGTGAACTCCTCCTCGACTTTCTGAGTTCTTAATTCACTCCTTGTCCTGAAGTTGTCCAACTTGATAAATAGGAGTAGTAAGGGATGACACGGCTACCTTGTAACCATGTTTACATTTTCTCAATTTCAGCATTCATTCGACCAAGCTCTTGTGCTGAATTATCCATTTTAAAATGCTGAACAGTTTCTAGTTTCCTTTCTGGAGTTTGATACATCGGGATTTAGCTGAATCTCATGGTTTTCACTTCAACTGTCATATACAGAGCCATATAAGCTTTCAGATTTTGAATTAAGGAAAAAAATCATTGATGATAACTCAGTTTCATTGGAACTCTTTCATGTTGCAGTACTGAGTGCTGTAATGGCATGCCCGTTCCTGATCCTATCACTTTCACTTTATTATACTCTGTCTACTTTTCATACATGCTCTAGTTGGTTGATATCACGGCGGACTTTATCATAATGACGAAGCAGAAGCGTAAGTAAATGAAGTAACCGGACTCATGTCACCCCCGTCCGTGCTGACACGTAATCTGTTCAGGCTGATTCCTCAACCTACCCTCATCAAAAATTAACATATTTTTTTTGTAAGACACTACATCAAAAATGTTTTCTGATTGTACGCTGAATAGTCTCATTTTTAGCTATTCACCTGTGCTACAGATGCAAGAAAGCAGCCATTGGCAAATGTAAAAAAAAATTTACCAATATTGTTTTCAGGCTGGACTTGTATCACAAGCTTGTTGACACTAATCTAAACCATTATGAAGTATATATCAGTAAGCTAAAGTTACGTTCCTTTTAATGTAATTATTCTTACTTATTTTGTAATTTTCTAATAATCCTGTATCACAGTACATGGATGTCTAGGGATATTACAGACATACTTTAGAGTTGAAAAATTATCCATAGTTTTAAAAATTTATATTTTGCTGGACGTACTCAGATTGGAACTTTCTACAGATAACTTATCTAGTTTTGAGACCACTTGTAGAAGTTAGAGACGCCTAATGGTCACTTACAAACCTATGTATACACACACACACACACACAAGTGCATACACACATATATACCTGTTTTTGTTAAATTAATAGATAAATAAGATTCTGTCACCAGATTGCTTTAGTCCCAAGCTATTGGGTCTTGAACCATTTTACCCTGATACTCTAGTTAGCTACATTTTGAGTATGCCCTATACACTATCACTCTCATTTAATGATGGAGAAACCCTCCCCAGACTTCAAACACAGCAGATATTAAGATTTCCTGTGTGAATAATGACAAGTTCTCCTTTTCTCGATTTACCTGTGTCTCCACTGCGCTTTAGAAACTGTTCTTTATCTGCTTAGGACTTAAAAGCCCAACAGCATACTATGTCAGGAACCTAACAACTTCCCTTCCACTTTTTCTGCCTAAACTAAATCTGTGCACGTTTAATCTTCAAAAGTATGTTTCTGTAATGCCTTGGCAGCTCATCCTTCTCTGCCTATAGCTCTTGCTTCAACGACTAAGGAGAAGCTTCAAGTGGTGCAGTTTGAAAGAATCTGCTTTTATTTATCACTGCATAACAGATGACAGTAGAAAAATCTCCTCTTATTAACTCTGTTTTTGTATCCTAATCATGCTAGACACTTGGTTTTCTGATGGCTGAGATAAAGCTCATCACTAGGACTTTCCCTTTTAGATTACATAACAATGCAGCCATCTGTGTTAATAATTGCACTCACAAAGGTGGTAAAAATGTTCCTGAGTTGACGATATACTTTGAAAAGCAAATAAATAAGTAAATAAATAAAGACCATGGTTATCTGTTTACACAAAACATGTCTCTTGGGAGGAAGCAAAAGAAAAATCACAGTACAGACAAGAGCCCCTGAACACAATTCAACTTCATTACATATATAAGAAGAGCTTTTGTCTGTCACTTCACTGTCTGTCTTGCAAGGTGTGTTTTTGGTAAGCATGCTATTTTTTTATGAGAAGAGAAGTGACTTGAAGAAACCTGGCCTGAACTCCTGTGTGCAGTGAATCCCTGTTTATTCTCTTCAGGGAAAAAATAAAAGTTTTCCCATGGAGCTAAACAAAGCCAGAGTAACCCCGTTGGCACTGATGTTTACAGTCAAGCTGGTGAGCACAACATCATCAGCAAAACTCAAATTGTAAGCAACTCCAGGTTTCAAATAGATTAGTTCTCACCGTTACCTAGACAGATGTGCATCCATCCCACTTGCCATCTTATTGCTTGCCTGCTGCTAATGATGTTCCAAAGGCATCAGGGAATGGAAACAAATGACTGGCCTGGTAGCAGCCTGGAGCTGCCTTAAGTGCTGGGCCTGCTGGGTATCAATTGTTTGTTTTGTGGCTTTCAAGGTAGAGCTGTGCATTGATTTGTTTAAACGCTACAGTGCATTAGTGTTTCTTATCTCCTCCCCAGCCTTCAGCCTCATCGCATTCAGAAGAAGATAACCTACTTTATTTCAGAGAAAGCGTGTGCTATTTCAGGGATGCCAAAGATGATTGACTACACTCTATTGATTTTTATTTATTTATTTTTTTTTTTACTGGCCAATGTTTTAGAAACACTGAAACAGATGCCATGGAACTCTTCACTAGAAGGGAAGAGAAAGGGATGAAAGGATTTGGTAAGAAATGACTGAATATTTGGTTAGGAATCTTAGCCAATTTCATGAATGCTACTGAGGGAATGACACATGGTCAGTCTTCAAGCAAGCTATAGAACTCTCGAAGAAAAACGTGCGTCTGACTGATACGTAATGAGGACTTCCGTTCTGACTGACTGTAGGATGGGATAGAGAGTAGATACACAAGTAGACTCTGAGAGAAGACATTCTGTAGCACTCTAAATCCAGACTTCCAAACAAATAAATAACATTTTAAATGTATATAAAAGGAACAGATTTAATAGAATTCATATCTACACTTTCAAGAGCATAATATTCCCCGCCTTCTTACAGTTTTAGTTCTTTTTAATTTTTCTGCTGTCATAATTTAAATTTACTTGAAAACCGCAGCTTAATCCTCCACTAAATAAAAAGTTCACTATGTAGAAAGTAGAAAGACAATTCTGTTCAAGAATATACACAAGGGCAATAAAAATCACATCTCAAGATGACAATTCCATGATAGAGGTTTTACTTTTTATTCCATGTATTAGATTTCATAATTCAGATAAAGCATGATATTTGGGGTTGGGGAATGGGACACACATGTTATCCAGCATAAAGGTCTCAAATTGTATCTGTCTTGCTGCAACACAGGATTTTATTCCTTTTTATGGCTTACAAGTATCCCATCATGTATATATGCCATATTTCGTTTGTCCAGTCATAAGTTAATAGACATGTGGGTTGATTCTACATTTTAGTTACTGTCAATTTAACTTCAACATACATACGGGTGCAAAAAAATATTTTTTTAAAGATTTATTTTTTATTATTTTCTTTATTGGAAAGGCGGATATACAGAGAGGAGAGACAGAGAGGAAGATCTTCCGTCCGATGATTCACTCCCCAAGTGAGCGCAACGGCCGATGCTATGCTGGTCCAAAGCCAGGAGCCTCTTCCGGGTCTCCCACGTGGGTGCAGGATCCCAAAGCTTTGGGCCATCCTCGACTGCTCTCCCGGGCCACAGGCAGGGAGCTGGAAGGGAAGCGGGGCTGCTGGGATAGAACCGGCGCCCATATGGGATCCCGGGTGTGCAAGGCGAGGACATTAACCACTGCGCCACTGCTCCGGGCCCCCCCCCAAAAAATTCTTTCACATGCTGATCTCATTTCCTTTGCGTAATGGGATGACCCCATCATACAAATCTGCTTTCTGATCTCTGAAGAATCTCCGTGTGGTCTTCCACATGGTTGTACTAATTTGTGCACTCACCAAAAATGTTCAGGATACGTTTTTCTGTATCTTGGCCAACATTCGTGATTTTTTGACTTGGGAATGAGAGATATTCTAACTGACATGAGGCGATCCCTCATTGTGATTTTAATTTTATTTCTCAGATAGCCAATAATTCTAAGCATTTTCTGTGTCTGTTGTCTCTTTGTGTTTTAGTCTTTGAAAAACCCTTAGTCCATTTGTTAACTGAACTGATCAACTTGGTCTTATTGTTCCTTGAGCTCCTAATGCATACAATGAATCAATGATCAGATGTGCAGTCTGCAAGTGTTTTCTCCCATTCTTTCAGTTCTCAATTCCCTTTCTGAGTGCTTACCTTGCTGGGCAGAACCTTCTTGCCTTGATGTTCTCCCACTGTCTATTTTTGCCTTTTCTTTCCCCTTTGGTTTGTGCTTCTTGGGGTCTTTTAAGATGTCTTTGTTTAAGCCACATTTTTATTTTCTCTATTTGGTAGCAGCAGGTTGTACATTTGAATCCTTGAGTTGATTTTTTTCCAGGCTACAATGGAGGGTCTTGTCTCATGCTCTGCATGCTGAGATCCAACTTTCCCAATCTGATTTGTTGAACAAACTGTCCTTTTTTTAGAGTATGATTTTCTCTTGTTTGTCCAAAGATTAGTTTGTTTGTACATAAGTGGATTAATTTCTAAGGTTTCTTATGTATTACATAGGTCCATGTGTCTATTTTTGTGCCAGTACCAGACTATTCTGATCATAAGTTCCCTGTAATGTGTCTTGAAATCTGCTAGTGATGCCTCCAGCTTTGTTTTTATTGTTTAAGATTGCTTTAACTATTCAATGTCTCTTGTGATTCCACTGGACTTTTAGGATCATTTTTTCCAAGCTTGAGAAGAATGCCATTGGTATTTTGATTGGGAATGCATTGACTCTGAAATCTCTTTTAGTAGTGTGGGTGATCTGATACTGATTCTTCCAATCCATGAGTATGGATTTATTTTGTTATTTTGGATGTTTTCTGTTTCTTTATCCCAAGGTATTTATTTGTTTTTGCATCCATTATGAATGGGATTGATCTTACAAGTCCATTTTTAGTCATGACATTGTTTGTGTATACAAATGCAATGAGTTTTTGCGTTGTCTATGTATCCTGAAACTCTACCAAAGCTTCACATGTTCCAATGACCTCCTAGTGGGTTCTCCTTGTTTCGCCTCTGTATAGGATCTTATCATCTGCAAAGAAAGGTAATTTGACTTTTTCCTTTGCCATTGGTGTTGCATTGACTTATTTTATTGCCCAATATCTGTCTATATCTAACAGAACTATATGACAGAATAATGGTGAGAGTGCATATCCTTGTCTGGTTCCAGATGCTACTGAAACTGCTTCTAATTTTTCTCTACTTAGTGATACTGACTGCAAAAAAACTCTTTCTTAAATCTGCATCTTAATTTTTAGCTTTGGTTATTTCATTTTATTCCTTGTGTCCTTATATTGCAGTTTCCCTTTTTTATTTACTTGGAATAAATCTTGTTATTTGGAACCAAAACAAATTTGACTGAAATGGAAATTGTAGCATTGTGTAAATTGGATGAAAGCAGGCATAGGCAAGGGAAATAAAAAGTCAACTATATTTGTGGAATAGGAAAAATGTTCAAACCGTATTTGAAATAAAGAGAGCGAAGGAACTGAAAAACACCCAAGCTATGGAGTATAGAACTAACTCAAGAAATATTATAGATGGATGTTCTACAAGAAGAAATGGATGATGATCACTATAAAACTTTTATAAAGAAAAGGCAAAATTCACAAATGCAAATAAATAAGACTTTTTCCAGCATGTACTATGCTCAAAAGAATTATGAAAGGCTAGCTTAGCAGATATGAGTCTAAATAAATCCAGATCTTGTCCAAAAGACTTTTTGAGAAATAAAATTAATTTTATGTTTATTAAAAATCAGTGATGCTGAGGATTCTGCGTGTTGTTCGTCACAATGTGCTAGTGCCTCCCAAAAAGTCACAATCTGTATTTCCTCAGTAATTGTTTTTCACCTAATTCCAAGGTTTTTTTTAAAGTTATTTTGGCAATAACAGGCAATTGTGGGGATATAATGGACACAGTAATAGTTTACTTAACCTTCATAGATTGTATGAAAATTATGTTGAATCAGCAGACCATGCTAAATCCAGGAAGACAGGACCCTGTACTCCAGGGAAAAGCTGAAGATGCAGACTAAAAGCTATACAGGAGCTGAACAGAAGTCGCCCTTAAAACTCTAAGAGTGAGAGGTCTTGGCAAAGATGGCACTATGTTTAATGTTCAGGACATTTTGGTTAGTAAACATCTTATTGTCATACTGGGAAAAATCTAAGCATAAAGAGTAACTGTATGGGTGTTTTATAATCCACTGCCTAATCCCTAGGTCTCTGATGTGGGTTGCTTCTCTCTTATGTAGGAGTGAGGACCGATACCCATCTCTCATGGATATGTATCCGAAGCATACGCAGATCTGGTAGTATGAAGAATAAGGATCTTCCTTTCAGATTCAGCTGGCCTTGTAGAAGAGGGCCAACGTAGGAACAAGAGACTGAGAGGAAAGGAGGCTGGGTCCAAGTGCAGTGAAGGAGCCTCATGTCAGGCACAAAGCCACGAGGAAACAGAACCCAGGTTCATCAACGGGGAAACCACAATAGCAGTAGTAGTACAGGGAAAACAAGAGGCAAAAACAAGTAAAACGAGCTGCAAACACCTCAGTCATAATGGTATTGTAATAAGAGAGGAGTGAGTCGAAAAAAACTATTCATAGCAACAAAATCAGTGACCTCGTGCTTCGACTCAACATAAAGTATCGTGTAGTCACAGTGCAGGACCAAACAAAGGGGTGTTTACCCAGAGAAATCCACCAGGTCACTCCACAGGTGTGTCTGTACTCATGTTTCAATAATTATTCATTGAGTACATAATATATGCAATGCATCGCTCTGGGAACTGTGGGAAATCAATCATGAATCTAACGCAACATCTGCAATCAAAGTAGAAATTAGCAAAGTGCATGAAAGAGGCATTCTCAAAGTAGCTGGAAGCTTTGAGAAAAAAAAAATTATTATATATTCCTGAAAGATTTTACCTGCAATAAACTCTTCCTTTTGAAGAGGTTCTTTCTCAGTTACTGCTAAGAAAATTTTCTTTTAATATTCATGAGGACCCCAAACTCACATCTACGGACACAAAAGTAAAGGAGAAACTGAAGCGGTCAGAAAGCTGCGGGGTAGAAATGAGAAGTGCCATCACAAACCTAAGGCAGGCACATAGGAGCTAACCACTCTGCTGGCTCCCCATCTGACTCACAAGAAATTCACGATCAAGGTGAACAGAGGGCAACACAGCGTAGGGGACTCGTGCAGTCTCTGCCATGTCCCTTCATGGCCACAGCATGGAATTATAAGCGACGGGAGGGATGTCTTCACCTTGGGTGGATTCTGGATCATTGTCGTTCTGAAGTTCCCCAGCTCCCACAGGACTCATTCTGCCGTGGCTGTAAAGCTGAGTTGCTGGCAGGGGGCAGATTGCTTTCCACAGAGACTAGACTTGGTTTTCTGCTGCCTTGGCAGCAACTCAGGCAGCAGTTCCAATGCAATAGGCTCCACCTGAATCCTTTAAGCCTAGTCAAACGATTAACTAGCTTAAAGCCAAGGTATTCTAAGCACTCAGCTCTGGAGAAAAAAGTCAGTGGGAGATTCACATAATGAGAGCCCCAAGGAACCATTCCAAGAAATCAGAGGGAACTAAAAGGAAAAGTTAAAATAACATTAAAAAAAAAATAAAGCAAGCACAGATAAACTTAACCAATTTATATGACCTCTTAGAGAATTGCAAGCATTTGAAGTGATAAGTAAATAGAAGCGGGAATGGCAAAATAAAAGGGGAAAAATAGTAGTGCCTACAACTCCACAACATTTGATAACCCAAATGATATCGCAGACCAGGCCAGTAAACTAGCTCAGTTTCTGTGGGGATTCCCAAGAGCTAGTAGGAGGGGAATGAAAAAGGAAGAATCCCTGAGATTCAAAAGGAAAATATTAAACATTTGAGAATTTGCTTCTCTCGTCCCTGAATTACCTTCAGCAAACTTTGCACAAGGGGATTTGTGAATATGTGCTAGAGTTGAAGATGAAAAATGGATGAAACGATGTTTGAATATCTAAAACTGATGGATTCTGAAGATCTCTGCACAGCTTCTAACTCTCTGGCACTGGAGTCTCTGGGGTTCTGGAAGTCGAGCAAGCCTTCAAATCCCTGTGTCGTGATGTGATCTGCTTAAGACTGGGGAATCTTGCCTCTTTATTTGGACTTTCCACTCACCTGGTACAGATTCTATCTTTTATTTTTTCAAATTTCTCCGGTAGCTGTAAAGAAGTGCCAAATAACCATATGGAAAAATATAAGTTTCCATTTCTCTGTTCTTCCTTCCAGGCTCAGCAAGTTGCTTAGGGAGCTCATCATATGTCTCGAAAACCTTTCTTTCATCTCTCTTTGCTCCCTCTTGCCCCGTCTGAGGACTAGACTCCAGAAGGCTTTTGATGGCATCCAACTGACAGTCGACTTGCAGATTGAATGACTGGACTATGTCAGTGTCCTGCCAAGATTAATCTGATTTATCACATCAACCAGTATTTTATTAGCATCTGTAATCTTCAGAGGTTTTATTAAGTATTGTGGGAACACAAAGATGACACAGTCCCTGAGGCTGTAACAAAACAAAGAGCACAGGCAAAAAACAAGAGAACTGTCCTGATTCTGCTGTTATAATCATAAATGCTTTCCATTTATGTTTGTTTTCTAAAACTGCATCCCGCTGGTAGTACAGAGTGACATGATGAGTTCAGCGGCGAAGACTTCTACTCTGGGATAGCAACCCATCTACTGAGCCAGTAACCTAGATTTTCAGAAAACTGAAGGACCAGGTTGTGCTTCAGTAGTCAAATGTTGCCTGTACATTAGAAATGTAGACTATTAAGTCTTAGAATGTTAGATTCAGAACTAGAATCCATGCCATGATTAAGAACAGGTTAGAGAAAGATAAGGTTGAGAGGAAGAAATCAGATTCACTGCAGAGAAAGCCACTGAGAAAACACGGCAAAGATTCAGAGACGCGAAGACACATGATGTCTATGAAGCGAAACCTATCAGAAGGTAAGAGGGGAGGACAGGGCGAGAGAAGCATGTGTTGAGATGAGTAATGACAGCCTTGGCGTCAAGCCTTCCTGAATGGTTTTTTGGTAAAAATATTCTGTCATTTCTCATCGTGTTACAACAACCTTGTTTTAATTCTAGCTTATAGTTCTAACAAAGTCTATATCAATTGCACAAAGTGTTGACCAGCGTGTGACCAACAGCAGCTCATCCTGCCTGTTCTCTTAGAGCTATAAATTGTTTCATCGTTGGGATATGAGTGTTGCTGTCTCTGGATTACAGAATGGATGATAACAGGCGTGGCATCTGCAGGGATAGTATTTGCCTGCTTCAGAAATGGTCTCTGAAGCTAAAGTCCTGCACCAGGCGCTAGTGATGGAAACAGGAAAAAAGGTCTATGGCAAATGTAAAGTAACAAAGGTCGGTTAGGAGAGCAGGGAGGTCTGGGAGCAGAGCAGACACGATGTGATATGGAACTGAACCTGAAAGGCTTTGAGCTTTAAGCGGCACATTTTTTTTTTTGGCTGGAGGAACCAAGAATAGCAAAAATAAACTTGGTGTGCGACCATAAATTCTTCCACTCAGTAATCCTTCCCATCATTGAAAAAGTTGCACCTTTGAAATACTGGCTTCACGGACTGTTTCTATCTTCCCCATGACTAAAAGCAACGTGATCTTGAAGTGTGTTTTGGAACAAGGTCTCATACAGGATGTTCAATAAATATTTACTGAATTAATTAATCATATTCCAGTTTGCTTTCCAGGCTAGTTAGCAAAATTGTTGCACTCCCTAACCCCTGACACTTAGGATTATACACACAAGATTGCAGTGAGAGAGAGAGGCAGGGGGAGAGCAGGAAGCAGTGAGGGGAGGAAATGGAAAAACAACTTTTGCATTCTTTTGATAGAGCACTGGACAACATTTTACCGCCGGGAACACGTGAAAGTAGTCTGATCCTCCATCTCTAATTCTCACTGTGTTGTAATCTGTAGACCTGTACAGAACCTTGTGATATTTTTGTGTCACTAGTCCTAATGAAACAAATGGAATTAATTCTTTTTGTTTTAAGATAAAGATGGAAGAAAAAAATCAAAAGATGGGTAAAAGTGTTACAATAGTTACAAAATAATGCATGTTCACTATTAATAAAACAGAAATCCCAGATATGAAGAGATAAATATCGGAAAGCATTCGTGTGTCAATGGGAACATTTGGGGCCATGATAAAGCACGCCATTCATTGGACTTCAACTAGGAAACTCTACTGGGGGATGGGGGCGTGTTAACCACCAAGTACCCACAGCCTCATGGCTTGCAAATATTTCAAGCTGTAAATGTCTGTTCTCTTAACACATGCTTTTTTCTTTTCTTTTGATGAGCGGTCTTTAGTCTCTGCTATTTAATTTTTTAAAAATATGGTTATTAAAACAAAGAAAGAAGGGGGAAAAAAAGAACAAAGACGAACACATATTATAGAAAAAAAGCCATGAAGAAACTTGTAAATAGCACGGAAGGGAAAAGCCACCACGGCCATTTAAATCTGACATTCAGGGCCCCTCGTTAAGTAGGACAGCTGCGAGGCTCTACCCACCTCGATCCTAAGTGGGTTTTACATTAGTAAATGTTTGGGTTGATTTTGTCATCAGCAGGGCAGCGGCCGCTTCCCTGAGGTTCCTCTCAACAAAAAGAGAGAGAAAGCAAACAACCTAATCGTAGATAACAATCCTATGCTTTCTGGAGTCTCCCGTTATTTTCCCAGGTAAGCCTATTGTTAAGTGATGGCAACTTGTGAAGAAAACAAGTAAGATGACCAACATAACATTCATGGAGCACGCTCTCCAGTTTCCTGTGGTAGGATTCCTCAGTCTTTCAGATAGATTTGGCTGTTGTGCACTGGACAATCTGAAACAGAAAGTTAAGCAGGCTACTGCATGCCTGCAACCAAGTACAGCAGCTACTCCCTTCAGACATTGCCCTCTCTGCAGGCATTCCTTCAAGTAGGTCTGTAAGACACAGTGTGTTTCCATGCACAGGGGAAAAAGAAAAGGCAAAGAATAAATTGCTCTCTCTACAATTACACCAAGCTATTCTATTGACTCACAAGTGAGTCATCATTCTCAAAATGACAGACCCCCAGATCACCACTGAATGTCCAGCCCTACAAAATTTGCAGAAATACACGAAGAATGAGGGAAAGACAGCACAGCAAGCAGCAGTAAATAGCTGTATTTATGGCATTGTGTCGTAATGGAAACATCAATCCTGTTTTCTGGGAAACCACTGAAAATCCTAACCATAATATTGTCCTCTACGTGACTGTCAGATTGGCTTGTAACTTGCTCTTTCGAAGAGCTGGAAGCTAAATTCTTGATGCCATACAGAGTACATGCTGAAGAAGAAATTGTAAACACTTTCTAAGGCTCATTTAACACAGACACAGATATGTTCAGGCATCAAACCATCGATTTCAAGCTTGGTTTCTGAGTAATTCTCAGGTGTGATGAGCAGGTGAGGAAGAGGCATACCACAGCATCTAGCTTTGTTTTGAGCATATAACAATTCTAATATTTATTAAATATCTTAAAGCTGTGACAGGGGCTAGGCATTGTGACAGAGCGGATTAAGCTGTTGCTTCAGCCACCTGCGCCAGTCAGAAAGCCACCTTCCCCACCTCTGTCTGCCATTCAGCTTCCTGTAATTGCACACCCTGGGAGAAGATAGACAATAGTTCAAGTGCTTGGACCCCTGCCACTCATGTGGGGTGATCAAGACAAATTTCTTGTTCCTAATTGTAGTCTGATCCAGTCCCGGCTATTGTAGGCATTCGAGGAGCAAGTGGGAATCAACCACTGTCTCTCTTCCTGTGTTTCTCCAAGTAAATATGATTAATTCAATCAAATGAATTAAAATGATTAATAAAATTATCTAAGTCCCAGCTTGATGACTCATTGACTCACTTACAAGTGCAGGGTTCCTGAATGGGCACTGGTTCATGTCCTGGCTGCTCTATTTCCCATCCAGCTATGAAACTTATGGCCTGGGAAAGCAGTAGAGGATGGCCTAGCCGCCGTCATCACAGCCAAATGGAATAAGCCAAGGAATGGAAGATCCCTGTCTCCCCTCTCTGCCTGTCCAATAAAATGATTTTTTTCTTTTTGGGTAAACTACTTTAATATTATTTCAACATTAAGCATTCTTCATAGCTTGCCTATTAAAATTCTACAAAGCTAATGTTTAATATGTGGATTAGAGCATGTCATTTCCCAACTCAATAAAACCTCCACGGTTTTCAGTGTTCAATTAGATCAATATCAAATTCCTCAGACTAGCAGTTAGATACCTTCGCAAGCAAAAGTCAGTGTCAACGCGCTAGGTTGCAATTCTTCTGACAGTGTTTTATTCGGATGCGTTCACTATTATTTACCCAGCGTTGCAACAGTGCCTGGCAATATAGTGCCCATGTTTACTATTTACCGAGCAAATTATTACATTCAACCTCACAACTCCTTTTCTTGTAGGCCCATCATGTTTACTATTCAAGTTCTTCATGATTCTTTCAAGTCCATCTTGAAACCAAAGAGGAAACTGCAACTATTTATAAAAATGTTTCCCGTCTTTGAAGTAAGAATTTTAGAAAAGAATAAGTTATTGTTCCAACACATTCTGGATATTATATTATAAATACTCACATCTTTATGGCTTGTGTTATTGGTACACCTTGCATCAACCCCATTTGTAGTAACCAAAGGCTGAATATGCACTCACAGTTCAGTGAATATTGGATGGAATGAAAACACAACAATATATGGTTTCAGAAGTCTTTAAGGAAAGGATGTTTTAGAAAGTAAAATGTACCAATAAAAACAAGCATTTTTAATTTGCAGAATAACACAAAATGTGATGACCAGGAGTCAGGAATCGATGTAAACACACAAAGGCGGTTTATTTGAGCTCGAGCCCGGTCCCAAAGGTCACCGTCACAGCCGCTCTGGACCGAGACCCCGGGGCAGGGACAGTCCAAGGTTTCTATACCCTTCAGGGGGACCCCACGTAGTTACATTCAGGATCGGTTAACTGAATTGTTAATTTTCAAGTCCACAGTTACACTCATGATTGGTTCTCTCAGTTGACCAATCACAATTGTTAATTCTTGAGCTCACACAGTTTCCTTAACCAAGCAAGCAAAGCAGGAGTCACAGAAGCAGAAAGTATTGCGGTGAGCAATGGGATTCTGATTCTGAGGTGCCTCGTTAGCCACTAGGCTACTGCACCTGGCCCAGGAACAGCACGTTCTAATTAAGGGATCCCAGACATAGATGCTTCACTGTCTACTCTTCACACTTCTCTTCCTCATGCTTTTCTTTCATTTTGAGTCTTTTGACTCTTTTGCCATTGAACCTGACAGCACTTGCTGCAGAATCACAGTGCTGCATCCACGGATCTCCTGCAATTGACTTCACCTGATGGTGCTTGTCTCCTCACAGAACCTTTCTCCAGCCAGGTAGTGCCAAAGCTATCCGAGTGTTGTCTCTAGCACTTTCCAATTTTAGAAGTAGGGTTCATTCACATCCTCTGAAGCTCTTAGGGGCTCTAAGCTTAGACTGCTTCACTCAGAGATAAACACATGGAAGTGAAAAACGACAGGACCCCTTGAAGCTCCAGGCCAAAGCATGATCTCCAACGGCGTGGTGACTACAACGTCCCCTCCGCATGGCTGCTCCCTGGTTTTCCCCCAATATCTTGCCTAAGAACCCCTTTTACTTTCCTAAATAGTGTTTAAATATTTTTTTTGCAAAGAATCTTCTTTCTCTCTTGGTAACCCCCTGCAGATGTTATAAGCTACCAGTCTATTTAAATTAATTTTCGCTAAATTGGAAAGAAGCAAATGTTCCTTTCTGAGCCAATAAAAATTCTCTACTAGATTCTCAGAAATAACTCAGGAGAGTGATTAGGCTGTAATGGATTCCCGTGGCGTGTGCCACTCTTCCACTGTCACAGATGTTGGCTGCTAATAGGATTTTGTGGTCTATGCCAAACTGTCTTACGTGATGTTACCTTTTTTTAAAACCTTAAAATTATGACTAACATATTTCACTTCTACCTTCAAGAAACTAATTTCTTCCCAAAGGAGAACCTTGGGGAAATAGTCTGGTGAATAATATAATTCATTTCCTAAATGTTTTCCTGCGTATAAGAAAGAAAAGTAGCTACCATGTTCAACTTTTAAATAAAATAACGGATGCTGTCCAAAAGGAGCATTTCTTTTCAAATGTAAAGAGTCTTTAATATTGAAGGTGGGGCCCGGCGGCGTGGCGCAAGTGGTTAAGGTCCTCGCCTTGCACGCCCAGGATCCCATATGGGCGCCGATTCTATCCTGGCGGCCCCACTTCCCTTCCAGCTCCCTGCCTGTGGCCCGGGAAAGCAGTCGAGGATGGCCCAAAGCTTTGGGACCCTGCACCCACGTGGGAGACCCGGAAGAGTCTCCTGGCTTTGGATTGGCATAGCATTGGCCGCTGCGCTCGCTTGGAGAGTGAATCATCGGATGGAAGATCTTCCTCTCTGTCTCTCCTCTCTGTATATCTGCTTTCCAATAAAAAAATAATAAAAAAAAAATAAATCTTTAAAAAAAATATTGAAGGTGAAAATGTTGGCACTATGATGAAAAGTCTTCTAATGACTGGAAAAGAATAGGTGCTCTCAAGTTCATTTGCCTACTTAGTAAACAAAAAAAATAGAGACTGTCGAAGTCACCAGCAGGACAAAAGCAGTGATTTCAGAGTGTTGGGTTATTTTCTAAAATAAACAATATCATTCAAAGGAATTCCCTCTACATTTTAGAGCTATCGGTATTTAAGAAACCATTATACTTCAAGAAAATACCCTGCATTCATCCAAAATCCTTTAAAACTTGGGATAGTTAGATCATCTTCAGTTACTCAGTAAAAATGAAATAAGATTTCATTTTCTCCAGTTTTATGCTATTATAAAATTTTAAAGAGAAAGAGTACCATTAAGAATCATCAATTCTAACTCCTTTATGCTGGAATTTGTGATCGAAGATTCAAGTTTACTTGTGCCCCGTAGGAATAATAGTTTTTATTTTCTAGGATTTTTATAGCTTCACGAAGAACTTCCATGGGCATTATCTCTTCTGTTTCTTAAACAGTTGTACAATATTAATCATTTAGGGGCTGGGGTTGTTGGCACAAGGGCAACCTGCCTGCAATGCTGGCAGCCCGGATGGGTTTCTTTCCATTACGACTGGTCTACCTCTGATGTAGATCTCTGTTCCCGGCCTGGGAGGGCAGCCGCTTGGGTTGCTGTGCCCATGCAGGAGACCGGAAGGAAGCTCTGGGCTCCGGCCTCTGGGCTCCGCACGTGCTGGCTGTACAGTCGTCTGGGGAAGCGGATCAGCAGAGGAAGGACCTCTCTGTAACTCTGACTTCCAAATAATCAAACAATGTTTAAAATAGAAACAATGATGTGTATCATCATGTAAAAATGAAAAAGAAAATACTATAGGATTAGACATAGCTAGAGTATTAGGAGTGTTATCTAGACAACTTAAATCATGGACTCACTGCTCCTCCCCGAAAATAATCACCTGTGCTGCTGAGGGTCCCTGACTATACTCAAGAAGGTAAGACTCACGGATCAATACAGTGATTCTTTTATGAAAATACATTGCTTATTCAGGTATTGACCATTATAGAACAACAGGTCCTGGACGTGGCCTCTTTTAAGTATGTGTTTTTTTTTATAGTTCCACAGAAAAAGAGAGACAGAGAAAGAGATCTTCCATCCACTGGTTAACTCCCCCAACAGCTGCCATGGCCAGAGCAGAGTTGATGGAAGCCAGGAGGCAGGGGCTTCCTTGGGACTCCCACGTGGGTGCAGGGGAAAACTTTGGGCCAGTTTCTGCTGTTTTCCCAGTCCATAAACAGGGAGCTGGATTGGAAGTGCAGCAGCCAGGATGCAACCCAGTGCCTGAATGGGACACTAGTGTCACGGGCACAGGCTTAGCCTACTTCCCAATGACACCAGCTCCTGTGCTTCTTTATAAGAACAACTATAAAACTGATCTTTAACAAACAAAATCCTGCAATCAAAACACAAAGCATTATACATGAGAACAAAAAAGACCTACGTGTATCATGCCAACACACTCATCTTTGTTATAGACTAAAAGTGAAGAGAAGGGAAAAAGTATTCCACAGGATTCCGAATGGAAGCTGAAACAGATCAGGAGTAGCTGCAGTAACACCAAACAAAATAGGCTTCAAGTACAAAAAAAAAAACACTAAAAGGAAATGAAGATACTTATACAGTGATAACAAGATCAATTCATTAAGAAAAATTACCAGAGTAAGGGAAAAAAAAAAGGTTAAGAATAACGGGAAGGCAGAGTGCTCGGAGCATTTGGGACACTAGGAAGCAGTTCTTGACCCCTGGCTTTGTCTGACCCAGATCTGCCATTGTGCACATCTGGGCAGTGCACCAGCAGATAAAATCACTGTCTGTGTGCTTCTCCCTCCCTTCAGCTGCCCTCTTTCCCGCCTATCGTCACTCCTATCCTCCGCCCTTCTGACTTTCAAACAAGTAAATAAATCTACTTAAAAATAGTATTTGTTGGTTGTGAGTGTATGAGTAGCTCCAAAATCAAGACAAATATACGCGGAAATAACAAATTTGAAGGGAGAAATACAGTGTTCCAGTGATAGTAAGACATCAAATTTGCAGCTGTTAGTAGTAGAGAAAGCTCATCCGGAGAGAACCAATAACAAAACACTGGATTTAAAGTTACGCATTATGTGCTAACATTGTGACATATACAGGTAAGCTTCCTTGGCTTCCCACACTAAATTGCTGGTTTGAGACTTGGGCGTTCAGCTTCCAACACAGCTCCCTGCTTGTATGTTGGAAGGCAGGGAAAGTTAATTTATGTACTTCAACCCCTCCCATACACATTGACCATCCGGAGGTTGTTCTAGGCTCTGGGCTTCAGCATGGCCTATTGTGGACTGCTATGCCTATTTGGCTACTGAACTAGACATGGGAGGTCTCTGCCTCTTTCTCTCCCCTTCTAGGTGTGTGTGTGTGTGTGTATTTCTTTTTGGATACTCTGCCTTTGAAAGAAGGGAAAGAAGGAAAGGGAAAAAAGGGGGAGAGAGATTTTCCATCTGCTGCTTCACTGTGCAAATGGCTGCCAACAGCCAGAGGTGAGCTGATCTAAAGCCAGGAGCCAGCAGCTTCCTCCAGATCTCACACATGGTGTAAGGCCCAAGGAATGGAGTCATCCTTTACTGCTTTCCTCAGGTCCTAAGAGGGGATCTGGATCCGAAGTCGAGAGGCTTAGACATGAACAGGTACCTGTATGGAGTGCCGGAGCCGTAGGTGGAAACGTAGCCAACTCTGCCATGGCCCTGGCCGCTGAGAACTCTTTTAATCATAATAACAATGGCTTAAATCATTTAGGTTTACCACACATAAATAAGCAGGACAGTTCATCCTATAGCATCAAAATACATATTTACCTCCAATCTATAAGAAAATTCTCTAGGATGGGTCATATATTTGGCTATAAAAAAGTCTTAGGAATTTGAGAAGATTGAAATCATACATAGTAAGAAAGAATGAAACTAGGAATTATTGGGAAAAGGAATTTCAAAAAAGCATCATGAATACACAGAAATTCAAAAAAAAATCCTACACAACCAACAAATCAAAAATGAGACAAATAAAATTAAGAATACACTGTGCAAAAATTTATAAAAATGCAATTTTAACAAAAATTCAAAAAAACAAAGGTTCTGTCAACAAAATGGCTAATATTACAGTGCATAAACTAGGAAACACGACACATCTCACGTTCAAAATTTGGAAGAAAATTAAAATCAGAGCAGAAATAATGAGACCGAAACTGGAAAAATGACAGAAAAGTACAACTCATCATTGGTTTTCTAGAAAATTGAGACAAAATTGGAAATCCTTTAATTGGATTAGGAAAAAAAAGCAAATGAACTCACAAATAAAATTAGAACTAGAAGAGATACAACTGATACCATAATAATACAAACATGACTAGATTCCAACAGAGTGGATAACCAAAAAGAAATGGAAATACACTTGCCAAGATAAATTAATATAGATTTTAATTATTTGTACATAGAATTATGAGTTCATATATAATTCTAAAACTAAGTATCTGTATATCCATATATAGATATAGGTTTTATATAATCTATATTTACATAGATATAGATTATATATACATAAAATATATGCTGACCAATGCCAGGAAATTAAATCACTAATAAAAGGTATCCCCTCCAAAAAGAAGCCAAGACATGATTTGGCTTCCCTGACAAGTTCTAGAAGACATTTGAAGAATGGCAATGCTTCTCAAACTTTCAGGAATACATTTCCAAATTTTGTTCCGAGGCAATATTTTCAAGTCAGAATTACCCTGACAAGAACTGAGTAACAAAGACAAGTAGAGATCAATAGAATTAAAGATGCAAAGATCTGAGCAAAATATCAATAAATCCATTTTAACAGCACATTAATCGTATCATTCTCAAAATGCTGTTGTATTCATCCAGGGTTCCAAGGATGGTTCAGCACATACAAATCTACACATGCAACACAGCATGTCAACATAATAAAAGGCAAAGATTTTTCAAAATTAATAATTCTTTTACAACAAAACCTCTGAGCACTTTTGGTATAAAATAAATACACATTACCTCAATAAAACCCTGATGGCAAACATACCAGTATCCTACTCAAAATGGGATTTAAGAAAAAAAACATTGTCCTTTCAGATTAGTAGTAAGACAAAGATAACCACTTTCTCCATTTGTATTCAGTAGACTAACAGAAAGATTTAGCAGAGTAATTAAGCCAAACAAAGAAATAAAATGGTTTTGAAAATTGGAAAAGAAGTTGAATCATCTCTATTTTTAGATGACTATGATTTTTTTAAAGATTTATTTTATTTTTATCACAAAGTCAGATATAGAGAGGAAAAGAGACAGAGGAGAAGATCTCCCATCTGATGATTCACTCCCCAAGTGAGCACAACGGCAGGTGCTACACCGATCCGAAGCCAGGAACCAGAAACTTCTTCCAGGTCTCCCACACAGGTGCAGGATCCCAAGGCTTTGGGCCATCCTCGACTGCTTTCCCAGGCCACAAGCAGGGAGCTGGAAGTGGGGCTGCCAGGATTAGAACTGGCGCCCATATGGAATCCTGGCACGTTCAAGGTGAGGACTTTAGCCTCTAGGCCATTGCACTGGGCCCCGATGACTATGATCTTAATATATAGGAATACCTAAGACTCCAGAAAAGGATGGATAGAATTAATAAACTCACTAAAACTGCAGGATGCAAAGTTCACATGCCTAAATCAATATCACCCCAACAAACTTTTTCAAAGAAAGTAACTTCTTCCTGAAATAAAGTAATTTTATATATAGTAAAATCAAAAAGAGAAAAACATTTAGGAATAAGTCTAACAAAGGCCAAAGGCAGTAAGCATGAGTACAAATCAATCTAGCAAACATGGATACTAGAAACCAAAGACAAAAGCAAAGGTTCACACAAAGAATTCATGCTAAAATGCACATACCACCCAACATGATCTATACACTCAGTAACATCCTCCTTAAAACTCAAAGGATAGAACATAGAAAAGACAAGTCTCAACTTTTTTTTAAGAATTCTTATTTGAAAGTCAGGATGACAAAAAATGAGAAAGATTTCAAAATATAACACAGAGCCACAGTCAAAATGCTCTGGTACTGCTATAACCAAAGCACGTGGACCAGTGTTTAAGCACCTGTCACCCACATGGGTGTTTCTCTCTGTTCTCTGTGACTTTGCCTTTCAAATGACTAAATCATCTCTCTTTTTCTTAAAAAAAAATTCTAAAATTCATATCACAGATCAAATAAAACAGCTTAAGAAAATGTTGGAAGATTCTGGTAGCATATCAAACAAGGAAAGGCTCAAGTAACTTGCCATATTCAGTGAGTACACTAGCTTGAAAGGATCTCAACTAGCTAGCTCTAGAAAAGTGCGAGCTTCAAAATAAATAATGATGGGAACAAATTATAAGTCACTAAATGAAATAAAAAAGTTACAGTCCACACTGATTTAATAAGTCCATCAGCATAGCCTTGTGCAAAGAACAGTTTTTATAGCACAATTCAATGACAGAAGCTTGATGGGGAAATTTAACTTATTAGGAAGGTTTGTTAAACATACTTAGAGAAATATCATAAGAAACAGAATATTTAAAGTTCAAAAATATTGTTTCATAGCTTATTTTAAAAAAACATTATTATTAATAAAAGAGAACAGATTTCATATGTTTTCACAGAAATGATTCTAAGAAGATAGCCATACTTCCCTCCTTTCCCTACCTTCTTCATCCCACCTCTACTTCCTTCTTTTTTAAAAGAAAAAATGCAACACCACACTTTCAACTTACTTCAATTACAAAGATTAATTAGTAACTTTCATTGTGGAAACTGGTTGAATATTACCTTAATCAAGTGATCAACTGTAACATCACCAATTTTGACAAACCCAAATCAGACTCTCCACCTAATAATAGCAAATCTCTATTAATGTATTTGTAAGTGTTCCTAAAAAATAGTCATAAGGAAACATCAGACCTATTTTATTGTGAAACATAAAAAAAAACTGGCTTGTAGTCTTCAAGCAAATATGACAAAGTGAAAGGAAAAAGAAAAGCACAGAAAGACTGGAGAAGTGCTTCTATAAAAGGAAGGCTAAAGAGATACGGAAAATAGATGTGATGTTTGAATTTTTATTAGATCCTGGCTTAGGGGAAGAAAGTAGTCATCATGGATATTATTGGGGCAATTCATAGCATTTCAATACAGTTTACAGATGAAACAGTTCTGTTTCAAAGTTAAATTTCCACATGTTGTCATCAGCAGTTTAAAGGAAGTGCTCATTGCATTACCCTGACGTATAGGGGCACTGTACTCTCAGTGACTCATAAAATTTCATGCACCTGTTTATAGAAAGATGATAAATAGGAAAATGAAGACTAACAGCAAATCTTAGCCATGTTCCTTGTACTATTCCTGCTATTTTCTGTAACTCTGAAGTGAAAATGTAAGCAAAACATGTGTACAGCAACGTATAGTTTATTATCTTTATGCCTTAAAGAACAAAGCTTTCTACAAATAGGTACCATGTCATGATTTATATGGCTACAGATAAACATGAATAATTTTGAAGCATATAATAGGCACTTAGATGGACAGATTTTTTTTAATTATGCATAAATGACTAGGTATTTATTTCAGTGATATCCAGTAATTTGTTTCTAATGGAAAAATTTCAATATATGTCCCCCAAATAATACAGGAGTTCTTCAGACAAAATAGGAGAAATAGTTTCTTTAGACAAAAAAAAATATACATATACATATATGCATGTGATTACTATGTTTTTGTAATTAAGAAACTAAAGAATCAAGGAATTTAAAAGATTGACATCTAATTAAGTTTCCAGAAATAGAAAGAAAATAAATGTCTCCCAGCATCACTAAGTAAATCGACATTTTAAGAGTTACACAGAAACAGGAGTGTGGGAATGAATATCGCTCACTGTGCATTGAAGTGGCATATTATAAACTGCAGCCTTTACATTGTGAAAATAAAGTTTAACAAGTTCTCTTGGGAAAACTATACTTAGAAAAGGAAAAATAGGAAGTTCTGACTTAATCTACTTCACTAAACATAACCTCAAAACACCCCTGATTTATCTTGAAGTGTGACAGTTTCACTGAGATTTGAATACGATACCAGAATCTGCTACTTTAACAACAGAATGACGCAAGTAGAATAAAACTATAGTCTAAATACCAAATCCAACTTTTATTGAGCATTCTGATTATTACAGTTCAGCCTAGAATTTAAACTATTCAGTGTCCATAGAAACACAATTTATAAGTGTTGAGTTTTTATTTAGGATTTTTTTTCCTAACAGTTATTTACTCATGGAAGAATTTGTTTATTTTTAGCATCGTTTTTTCAGGCTAGGTAAATTTGTTTTAGGTTTGACACAAAATGCTAACTCATGAAAGTTGGGCATAATAATAACTTATTCAGTATAATGGTAATATTCATCTCTATTGCCATTTAAGATGAGAGAAAGAAAAACCAAGACACTTGCTGAAAAAAAAGTATTCTATGTACCCAACACCAGTTTTAGAGGTTAAAGAACGTTCAAAATATAATAATAAACAAAAGCAAAACCAGTTTAGAAATGGGCAAAATATCTGAAGACACGTGTGATTGAAGAGGGCACGGCCAGTCAGCACAGGAAAAGATGAACTGAAACAGTATAACTGAAAACCTACAATGACCACAGAAGAGCTGCATTGTTGGACATTCATAACAAGAAATGAAGACTTGCTCTTAGCAACATAATTCATGCTATTAAAAAACTAGAGATAATCCAGTTGTTCTTTCACAAGTCAATAATTACCTTCGTATAACTGAGAGGCTCTAGCAAAATGCCTTAGGTGGCTAAGTGAAAAATAGTAAAGTTGTATTTCTCCCTGACTTGGAAGTTGAGAAGTCCGAGATCAAAGTGCCAGGAGATCTGGCGAAGTAAAACCTGCACCTCTTGACAGAACAGCAAGGCGATCCACCTGAGCCTTTTCAGTCAAGGAAGTAACCCATTCCATACATCAGGATGGAGGGCGCGTGACTAGATCCTTTCCCGAAGGTCTCACTCCTTAGAACTATCTCATTGGGATTTAGGGTTCAACACACGGATTACAGAACACGAGGATTCAGTCTGTAGCATTCATTAAATAATCTGCAAACGATTCATCAGGGTTCTCGAGAAAAAAGAAAACCAAAAGTAAGTGTGTGTGTGTGTGTGTATGTGTGTGTGTGTGTGTGTGTGTGTGTCGACAGATAATGCCAGAACTGGCTCGTGCAGTTATGGCGGAAATTCCACAGAATTCCATCTTAAAGTTTGTGGAGAGCAAGGGAAGCTGGTATAATTCAGTAAAAGTCCAATAGTTTACAAAGCTGCGTGGAGGAGCTGGTGAAAGCTCTAGGATTTAATGGCCCAAGAATGTGGAGTGCTGATGACTGCATACAAAAGAAGATAGATGTTCATATTCTAAAATGTGGAGTTCAGCCAGATTCAACACAGCTATTGTGGAAAAACAGGAGAAGAAATGACCAGGTGGAAGCTTGCTCGCTCACTCTCACTACACATAAAATCTTTTTAAAAAGAAGCCAACGACTGTATTCTGCTAAAATTTACTAAGTTGCTTTTCCTGGGTGCAAGACTTAGCCTGAGGTTTCTTGCATGAAAGCAGAGTCAGGGTACTCTTGCTCTCCAGTGGCACTGCTTTCTTCAGCAGTACGAGCATCTAAGAGACTGCCCACAGCTGCTGTCCTTTGCTTTTTCTCTGCTGGTCTGGAACCGGGGCAAGGAGCAGTAACATCCTTACGTGTTTTACTCACATTTAATAGGTCAGTGTTTTGGAAAGTAGAGGCTACTTATTCAAGTGAAAATTAATTTTAAACAGTGTTAAGTCTAGTCTTTAAGAGGCTACATTAAAAAAAAAACATGATTTTAAAAGACAAAAAATATGTACCAATTTGTGCTTAATGATTGTGTAACTGAACAGGCAATTTAAGTCTGTTTTTCCGAATCATAGCACACTTAAAGCATGAAAGCAAAAGCAAAAAAAAAAAAACACCACCGTTTTTTAGAAAGATAATTGCACATGTCTAAAGAGAAAATTTAAATACGGTCACCATTTCCTTAACCAAAGCTACGTAGAAGTGGAAAAATGAGATCTAAATGGAAAGATGCATCATTTATTCCAGCATTTGTTGTCCCCCAGGTTCTCAGTTGTTTTAGGAAGTGTTACAGATAACAAAGAAGTGAAGTCCTATATTCTCATGGATCTTTGGGGACAGACTAATTCCGAGGCTGAGCTCTAAGATGGGTCAAAAAATAGTTGAAGCTATTCAAACACAACAATGCCAACAGTTGAGAAATCAGAGTTAGGTGGAAAGATAAACAAAGCCATGCTCAAAGTATATGCCCATCTAAGTAAATTGAGGCAGCTGGGGTTCAACCTCACAGTAAGGGAAATGTGAATGAATAATCACCTTTCCTTACAATAGCCAGCCAAAGATAGGAGTGATATGCTATGATGAACATGCAAAACTGAAAGTTGCTGTACTGTTGTTTTCACTTTATTTTTGCATTCAATATCAGGAATAAAAGTGTATGCCAAATATGAAAAGATGGCTACACATTTAAACATGCTCACTAAAAGATGAACTGTATCCAAGTGTTAGAGTTTATTGAACAAGGACTCTGAAGTAATCTTTACAAATGCATCCAACAATGGGTGAAGAATGTAGTTAGGACAGCAAATGTTGAATGATGTGCAAAACATCATTTGAAAATAATACAAGGAGAAAAAGAAAAAGCTGACACAGCTTTAAGAGACAGGAATAAAAGCAGAAAATCTTCAGAGAAGTAAAAGTAACTCCTATGGCAGTAGTAGGTGACAAATGGTGAAAGGAAAGAGGATGATAAAAGAGCTCAAGTCACTTGCCAATGATCTACATTGAGGAGTTTACGTATGTTCTCAATCAATCTACGCCATTATGCATCACTGAGAAACTATAATTAAGCATGTTGTAGAACAACTGAGAAACTCAGAGGTTAAATAATGTCCATGCACATATGACATAGCTACTATCAGATCATATATTTGTATAATGTATATTGAGAAATAGGCATCTAGTTTTTTTACAGTGAAGCACACTTACAGTAAAAGGACTAATAGAAAATAAAGTAGTTATGATGAGGATATATGTTATAGCTTAGAATTTGACATGAAAATGATACACCAATATTGGAATATGTATATTAATACTTATTGGTACTATTAACCATGAATTGCACCTTAGAGGTATAATTTTCATTTTCCAGCGCTGTAGCCTAGTGGCTAAAGTTCTTGCCTTATACATGCTGGGATCACATATGGGTGCCAGTTTGTACCCTGGTGGCCCCGCTCCCCAACCAGCTTCCTGCTTGTGGCCTGGGAAAGCAGTCAAGGACGGCCCACAGCCTTGGGACCCAGAGGAAGCTCCTAGCTCCTGACTTCAGATAGGCTTAGCTCGGCCTTTGCAATCACTTGGGGAGTGAATCAGCAGAGAGAAGATCTTCCTCTCTCTGTCTCTCCTCCTCACTCTGTATCTGACTTTCCAATAAAAATAAATAGATTTACACAAACGTAATTTTCAGAACTTCTCACAAGGAAAAATGATCAGACGTAATTTTCAGAACTTCCCACAAGGAAAAACGATACAAATCATTCTAGCTGTGATATAAGTATACATATATTAAAATTCCTACACTTCAGTGGCTCTCAGTGGACAGCTTAGAGAGAGGTGACACTGTTCCTGGCACCTGGGCAGGTGATGTCAAGGGGACTGCTGGACATGTGGCTGTGTTTAGGCAGCCCACGCTATCGATGACCAGTGTAGAGGCAGAGACAATTGTTGCAGTGCAAAATGCTTGATTTGGTGGACAAACATAGTGAAGAAGTAAATATACTGATCAAGGGTTATCTGCAAAAGAGACGTTGCTGTGCCTGGATGAGCCCAGGTGTCTGTATTTGATAGTCACACACATCCAGTGAAAAATTTAAGAAGTGCTTCCACCATCTCACTGAAATAATGAGCTATTTTTGGATTCTCGTTCTGCATCTCATTTTCTCCATCATACACCCAGGATGAGTACGCAAAGTAGGACAAAGAACCTTCTGTAGTGGCCAATTGATAATACAGGCAGGAGAGAAGAACACTCTGGGAGCTCCATCCAGACTTCCACTCAACACTCACAGGCAATGACACTTCCATCATCACTGACAGAGACAGTACTTCTCTGGGAAATGGAAAAACAGATCTTTCAGAACAAGCCTGATTATGGAGACTAGTCTGGCTTGCCAATGAAATCCCACCACTAGATACATCTTGAGCAAATGTTTCATTTCTCCTGGTTTCCTCTTGAGTACTTTTAAAAGGGACGTGACAAAAAGAATAACATATTCATCAAGACCAACAAACGAGATCATAGGGAGGGTGTTTAAAATAGTAGCAGGCAGACACTGAGCTGTTTTCTGTTCTTACACTTCCATTATGCAAACAGAATCCTTCAGGTCTGTGTTCTGTTGATGTTACATTGAGGACACCGAGTTCACAAGGTAGCAGATGTACAAATACCTTCCAGCCAAGAAGTAAGCGCCATGGAAACAATATGCAATTATAAACATAATGTTTCCTCAGTTACGGGTGCATCTTCCATGTTGCATCTCTGTGATAACACAGCTCGGAGGAAAGATGAGATTGAGAGGAGGTGGAACCTCTGGGAGGCGTGGTTCCCCCTAGACCTTCACCTGTATCCTTTTATATTCCAGTGTCTGTCAGGTTTTCAAAGACCTTTACTTTCATCCCTACATGTCCTTAGAGGTCACATATAACCTTTCAAGGAAACAATGTGGTTTTGCTAGGAGAGATATTCCAATTACTGCTGAAGTTTTATTAAGGACTTAAACTGGCAGCGTGATATGCAGGGTTGGGAAGTAAACAACCAAATATTAGTTTGCTACTCAAAACAATCACACACACACACACAAACACATATTTTTCCAAGTTTGTGATTGGAAAACACATCCAACTGCTCAGAAAAAAATGTGCTATAATCATCTTTTAAATATTTATTTATATGTAATGTAATTGGAATATACAGAGAAATGTGTGTCTGTTATAGAGGCACTAGATGAGTTCATTTTAAAATATATCAACAAAAGTAAGCAGCTTTTTGAATCATTAGTGTGTGTGTGTGTGTATGTAATATGAAGAAAACTTGTACTCAAGTTCTTTCAAAATATTTCTTGACTGTATCTCATAATCTCTTTCTGTCTTTTGTGGCAAAATTTTGTCCCAGAAGTACAAAGGAAAACTCACTCCTCCTCCCTCCTGCTGCTTCACAATCTTTTTTCTGTTCTTTTCTTTTTCAGTAACTTCATTTCACTTGAAGAAATGTAAAAGCCCTGCTTGTAACCCGAAACCTCTGCAGCAACTTTATTTCCCACTTGTGATTCAAAGGCCATGGCTCAGAGGGGGGAAAAATGGATCCTTCGGTAGGGAATGTGTCACTGTGTGTAACCCAGGTGGATATGCAGGAGGCGGCCCTGCTTCACTAAGTCAGAAAGCAAAATTTGTGGTTTCATGCAGGTATTTAATCTGCTTTGTTTGTTTTTGTTTCAAGTGGACTCAGCTAGAAGAAAAGCAAACAACTTCATCACGCACACACACACACACATACACACACCTACTACATGCCAGAGTCGATAAACAAAGCCAAAATATGAAGGAATTTATTTTGCATAGTCTGAAAATTCACTGTCTGACCTAGAGGAAAATAACTCGTGTGTGCTTCCTCAAGGGAGAGCTGCTTTGGCGGAACAGATAGACAAAATGGCACTGGAGCTGAACAAAGCCCATACTATGAGGACAGAAGTTAGAACTAAGAATGTCCCATCACCCCAGGAGTTATCTTCCATGATTATGAACTAAAGAGTGTAGAGCATGTGATGGTCCATTTTTGGGGAGAAAACAGAGTTTTAAAACCAGACTCAGCTATCATTTCAGAACCTTGGTGAGGCCAACTGGAAACGGTGAGAGTGGCCTGAACTGAACAGGGAGGACACAGCTGTGAGGAACAGCCTCCCCTCATTAGACTCTCAACTCTACAAAGGCACAGGAACATAAGCTAATGCAAAGGAAGCACAGTATCATTCTGAGTTTTGCACTATAACACTCTTGCATGCCAACCCTCCCTGTCTGATGGTAAGGAAAATTTTATACCTCTATGTTTAGTGTTTTGCTTCAGACTGAACTCGGTTTAATAATGGTATCCACGACGAAAACACAAGAAGGTCCAGACCAGATCATAGCAGGGAGCTATTTCAGACTGGGCAGTGACAATGTAAGTCTAAAACAATGAGCATTAAAATGTATATAACAGGCAATTGTTTAAAGGAAGCTGAGGGATTGTACTTATACAATAACCCTTATGACTACGAAAGTGCATGCTGTGGTAATTTAAGGCAATAGCTAGCATTCCAAATCCTGACATGATATTCTGATCTTGACTCAATCTCGTTCTATTTTTAAGAAACCTTGTGATTGCTCTTGGCCTACTGGAATGAAATATTTCTATCCATCAAAAATTCTTTTGGGCTAAAGCTCTTGATTACTAAAAATAAACTGCAGCATGAAAAGTAAATTTTATAAAGACATAACAAGCTTAAATAGTTATACAGTTAATTATATAACCTCAAAATAAAGAAAGCATAACAAAAAAATGACAGACAAGCAGTTTAAAAACTTAGCAAGACATTAAAAATTGCCAACTACACTAAAATATTTCAAAAACATCCCTGTAGTAATTGTTATAAAGAAAAAGCTTCTGCAATAATTCAAAATATATTAACATGATTAATCAGACCAGATCGAATCTGCATACATAAAATATTGCACAAAAGAATCGCAAAATGTGTGACACCACTTGAGAAACTTCATAGAAAAATTGAATTAAAAGCAAGTTACTTTGGCTAAACATTTTTACAGTCTGCAAAGTTCTTTGATAATATGCATTTTTCATATAGCTTCTGAAGACCTCACATATGCATACATTTCAAACATGCATGTGCAAAAATAAACATATACTTAAATTACATTTTTCAAAAACTTTTTTGAAGCAAATGCATACAGTATTTTCAAGCAAACTAGAATACTTTCAAGTGTCTGAAATTTCAAAAAATGTTCTATGATCACAATGCAAATAATGCCAATTAAAAACAAAGATAACCAGCTATATAGTCATATATAAACTAAGAAATACCTGCTCAATTAACTAATGAACTCAATCAAAAGCAAAGAAGAAAATATTGTCTGTACAAATATTAATGCATAAATTATCTACCCAAAGTTACAGGGGCAACTCATGGAATAATTAAGTGAAGATTACAGTGCTAAAATAACAGGTTACATTACGTAAAAGACCAAAAGTTAATATCAAACTTATATCTCAAGAGGACACTAAGGAATAAAAATAAAACCAAAAATATTAGCTGTAGGCAGACCTTTGACGTCTCAATATTGCCCGAGTCTTAAGCCCCAGAACTTGTGTGGCCATTTGTTTGCATGATGACCAGGGGTTAAACATGCAGATTGTATTAATGTGCCAATGAGATGTTGTAAAAATTGGGGTAAGATCCTGCATTATCCGATTTACTCCACAGTAATAAAGTTTCTTGAACGTAGAAGATACAGCTATGAACTGAGCTCAGAAAAATGCAACGAGGATTTAGTTTGCTATTGGTAATTTGTTCCTTTTTATTTTTAATTATTTTATTTTTGATGATTTTTACATAGTTGATAAGCATGATTAGGATCAAGGGTTACAGGAAGGTGGGTGAGATCACAATTTACACGTCTCTTTTTTCCTGCTTGTGTCTGGGGGAAGAGGGGAGACAAGGAGAAAAGCCACACCCAACCTCCCAAACGGTTTGAAGGCGCCATAAGGATGCACAAGTCAAGGAGTAGAGACAGAGACCAGGAACTGCAAGAGGGAAGGAGACAGAAGCTGTCCAGGCTCACAGAAAAGGTGGCAAATCTGATAACACCTTGGTTTTTGACAAAACTGTGCCAGATTTCTGGCTCCCAGAGCTATAAGGTAATAAAAGTGTATTACTTTAAGCTCCTAAAATTGTGGTTATTTAATAGAAAACTAAAAAAAAAGAAGTCTAAAAAGTATGATAAATAATGGAGAATAAGTTACCACCAAATGTAAATAAAGCTTGATAACAAATTTTGCTCTGCATTCATGTGAAAGATTGCTAAAGAAAACAAAAGAGAGATGGGAAAAAATTCACATGAGGAATGAAAAGGGAACATCAAAACAAATGACAGGACGCAATGAACAACTTAAAAAAACAGAAAAAAAAAGCAAGTAAATAAATTCTTTAAAAAACACAACTTACCGAAACTGATTCAAAAGACAGAAGACAGAAAACAAAACAAAACTTCGAACCTTCTTTCAAACACCAAACAAGATTAATCAACAATGAAAACTCTTGCTCAAAGATAACTCTGGGCAGGTTCCTTTCCAGTGGGTTTTACAAAACACTCAAAAAACAAATATTCATGATACACAGTGTCTTCTATGGAACATGTCATCTAACCAGAATTTTTGATGGAATGAGTGAGTACAGGCTAACCTAAAGGAGCATAAATGCACAAATTCTATGTCAACTAACAAAAATCAAATAAAGTACTAAGCAATAAGAAACATATTCTCTGCATAAGTTGTGTGTATTTATTAATGAAAGATGAAATTAACTTTAGAAATTAGATTGCCTTCCTTTCAAGTCATTCCTAGCAGCTTGTTCCATCAGATACGATAAGCATTTCAAAGGGGAGTCATTTACTGTACTTCCCATTCAAGACAGGTGTCTAGACTATAAACAAGGATAGTTCTAAAATCTTGGTTGGATATGAGAGATGAACAGGTCATTGTAAAGCCAAATGTGCAACTGTAGTGTTGTTCTAAGGCTGTGCACAACATGTCTGTGAAGAGAAATAAATGGTCTAAGTTAAACTAGTTGGAATGTGTGTGCGTGTGTGAATATTTGAAAAGATGAATGCAGGTAGTTGAAAGGCAGAGTTGCACAGAGACAGAGATGAGATCCAATCTTACACATCCTGGTTCACTTCTCAAATGGACACAGTGACCAGGACTGGGCCAGACTTAACCCAAGAATTTCATCTGGGAATTACAACTAGATGCTCAGGCCCAAGTACTAGTTCTATCCTCTACTTCTTTTCAGGTGCATTTGCAGAGAACTGGATTGGCAGAAAGCAGCCTGGACTTGAACGGTGCCCAGATAGGATGGTGCATCCAAGGCCACCGGTGACTCCTCAACGCTACAGGGTCAAGCCCTGTTTGGAGCATAAATCAGCATGTCTATTTGATGTCAGAGGGGGTAAAATAGTATCTTTTCAACTAGAATGAGAACCATGAAGCTTCTGAAGCTGAGATAGCATCTTGTGCCCTTATGTCTTACAAGGTTTGGAGTTGTAGGAAAGTTGAGTGTGAAGTAACACTTCAGAAGCATCAGTGACAGCCTGGGCTACTGGGAAATGCAAACCTGACACCTGTTCCATCTTGCCATTTTAAGTATGAAACAATGCATTTGATGTAGGCAACAGAACTTTCTAAATTTGACATTTAGAAAGCAGATTCTTGAGCGAGTGGATGAATTGCTGCATAAGCAGCCATCTTGTTAATGAGTGGAGAATAACTGGAATTCTTGAGGACGGATCTCAGTATGAACAATTTCCAAGACTTGGTAATAAAATGAATCAATGAACAAATTTCCACTATGGAATTATCTGAGTCTTGAGTAATACATAAATAAGATTAATTTCACTTTCATCATTAGCAGCAATGGTGTTTGGTATAACATTACCTAGAATTGTAGCATTGTAATGAAAAAAGAAATTGCTATTAAATTGCTATGCAAGATTCTAATTAAAAGTCCTTCACATGATTTTTCACATGATGCAGAACATTTTATATATTCTCAGAGAAAAAAAAAAGATCCCTCATCTCCTTAATACATTAATTAGGACATGGATTTTTATAAAAGATTATAGCACAATGCTCAGAAATAGTCTAAAACATGGTTTGAAACTCAAGGTCACAAAAAATAATTATTCTGAAACATGAACATAATTGTGCTAAAATATATCCTGTGATGTTATTTCTTTAATTGTAAGAGTGAAAACATATCATTAAGGAAAATCTTTTTCATGTAGGTATAAAGAAATGTCTAATCCAAACCAATCAAAAGGTCTTTTTCATCAAAACCACTGTAGGAAAAATATATATGCACACAAGATCAAAATGCTCTAAAATTACTCTTTCTACTAAAAAATTCAGAGTTAAATGCGTAAAGCTGTTGTGAATGAAGAAAAATATGCTTCCATGCGTGTATTATTTTGAGCCATGCAGTCTAAGGGACATTACTTCCTTCAGAAGCCTAAAATTAGGAGACATTAAGTCAGATCAGATTCATTATTAAAGACTGGACTATGGCTTTTAAAGATTTATTTATTTATTTTTATTACAAAGTCAGATATACAGAGAGGAGGAGAGACAGAGAGGAAGAGCTTCCGACCAATGATTCACTCCTCAAATGAGCGCAACTGCCAGTGCTATGCCGATCCGAAGCCAGGAACCAGGAACCTCCTCCAGGTCTCCCACACAGGTGCAGGGTCCCAAGGCTTTGGGTCGTCCTGGGCTGCCTTCCCATGTCACAAGCAGGGAGCTGGATGGGAAGTGGGGCTGCTGGGATTAGAACTGGCGCCCCTATTGGCTCCCGGTGTGATCAAGGCGAGGACTTTAGCAGCTAGGCCATTGTGCCAGACCCTGGACTATGACTTTTAAATATAGGCATCGCCGTGTTTAACTTCAGTGACATTACCTATTGTTGGTGTTCATTGCTGAGGGTATTGCTTCTGATGGGAATAGAGAGTAAAATCAACAAACTTTCCCACCACCTACCAAAATGCATGACTACTGCGCTTGCTCACTGCATGTGTATCTGGCTGAGGTTTTAAAGTTAGAATGCCTGATGAGCAAGGAAACTCAGGTTATCCCTCAGGGAACAGGACCGTTCAGCCTGGTCTCACGGAAATTAAGACTTGCCTCACTGAGTTAAAGGAGCTTCCCCAGCCCAGCTGAATCTTTAGACACATGTAGCTCTTATCAATATCTTGATTATATTTGTGAGAAATTTCTAAGCCTCTTCAAAATGCCAGGCTGAAATGACTCTGAGAAAACATTGCTAATTTGAGCAGCTAATTTGGGCATGTTTTGTTGCAAAATGGCACATAACTATTAATCACTCTCATATGAAAATCATCCCACTGAAGGAACTTACAATGAATTAAATTTGACTAAGTACCTGTAGTTAATAGTGAAAAACCGAGGACACAAAAGTTAGTAAAATTTTTGTGGGTAGTTCAAAAATTTATGGAATACGGAATTGGCAAGTTATTGCGCTGTGATATTTTGGAAAGTCATATAGAGACAGGATTTCAAAAACTTGAAAGAAATGCATATAATGCAACAGGTTCTGCATGGGTATTATATATTCTCATAATAAACTTTTCTTTCTATTTTTCCACGAAATTTTTAAGCCTTCTGTAGCTCATTCTTTAGAGTCTCAATTAAATGCAAAACCCCTTCTTAATTAGGAGAGAAAAGAACAACGTGATGGTGTATGAACCAAAGGGAACCATGAACAAAACTTCATCAGTACCTTCACCAAATGTAACTTATTGCTCCACGTTGGCCTGATAATGCGTTTAATGCCCCCAGCAGTTCTTCATACTTCAACACTGTACTTTAAAATGCAGTTAATAGAACGTGAAACTACATGTTTGCTTTCTTACAGGAAATGAAAACTTACAATTAATAGTGATTTTTATGTCTGCTAAACATTCACGGTATTTACAGCAATAATAATAAACTCAAGAGATTAATAGCAGTGAGATCAATCTCAGAATTTAAAGACAACTTTCCAAACCAGAATCAGCAATATTAAATGAGTATTACATAGGAAAGGAATAGTGAAAACCAGTTTAGAGACATTTACCTTGAATTGGCTTTTTGATTAATAGGTTAAACACACACACAAACACACACCCCCAAAAACACATGCCTCTTTGTGACATTGCCTTAATGTTAAAATTTCAAAGCATTATGGTAAAATACTATTTTATATAAGTAGTCCTTACAATTAATGTTTCTGGCTTTGCTTCAAAAATAAAGACAGTCTGGGTCTGGCGTGACAGAGTAGTGGTCAAAGTCCTCCCCTTGCATGTGCTAAGATCCCATGTGGGCACCGGTTCTAATCCCGGAAGCCCCACTTCCCATCCAGCTTCCTATTTGTGGCCTGGAAAAGCAGAGGAGAGCCCAAAGCCTTGGGACCCTGCACCTGCATGGGAGACTTGGAGGAGGTTCCTGGCTCCTAGCTTCTGACAGGTGCAGCACCAGCCATTGCAGTCACTTGGGGAGTAAGTCATCAGTCGGAAGCTCTTCCTCTCTGTCTCTCCTCCTCTCTGTATATATGGCTTTCCAATGAAAATAAATAAAAATCTTAAAAAAAAAAAACAAAGACAGCTCTAAAATCCAACTTTAATTCCCATTGTTAAATTATTGTGATTTTTCTCATTTTTTAATTTTTGTCTTCAATATTGACAATTATTGCCAAAATCCTCCCAGTCTATTCCTGTATGCTACTATGGCATCAGATAACTATATTTTTATTGTTTAAAAAGTATTAATGAGAGCAACCTAGTACTCATGTATATACAGAATAGCAGGATAAAATTAAACTGGAGGGCCTGGAGCAGTAGCCTAGTGGCTAAAGTCCTTGCCTTGTATGCACTGGGATCCCATATTTGCACCAGTTCTAATCCTGGCAGCTCTGCTTCCTTTCCAGTTCCCTGCTTGTGGCCTGGGAAACCAGCTGAGGATAGTCCAAAGCCTTGAGACCCTGCACCCACATTGGATACTTGGAAGAAGCTCCTGGCTCCTGGCTTCAGATTGGCACAGCTCCAGCCATTGAGGCCATTTTTGTGGGGGTGAATCAGTGAACAGAGTATCTTCTTTTCTGTCTCTCCTCCTCTCTGTTTGTCTGACTTTAACAACAACAACAACAATAATAGTAATAATAAAACTGGGTAAGTAGAAGGAAAAAAATACTGAACCAATAATTAATTTATACTAATTCACTGACAGACATAACACAATCATGGTTTAGGATTAAAAAATAAAAGGTAGGGTAAAAAATACTGAGTAGTGCATGCTGAATGGAAAAAATAGGATTTGTAGGATTATCCCAGGCAAAACACTAAAAAAAAAAAAAAAACAAAAAACAAAAAACAGAAAACAACAAGGCAGACCATACCAATTATTCATCAGGTAAGGGCTCTTACCACCCTGAGTTGCATTATCTGAAGGGGCCAATTTTCAACAACAAGAAATATGAGAAACGCAATAATACAGGGAAGCAGAAAATATACACAGGAAAAACTAACATTAGTAATTACCATTGATGTGTCCCAAATGGGAGGAAAGGCTTCAAAATAGAGACAGACGTTTGGGCAGTAAAACACTACACCCCACGTGAGAGTGTCTGCAGTCCAGTTCTGCTTCCAATTTCAGCTTCCTGTTAACATGTACTCAGGGAGACAGCATGGGATGGCTTATGTATTTTTGAATCTGGATTGCATCTCAAGCCATGGCTTTGGTCTGGCTTGGACCTGATTGAATCAGTAATAAAGATCACCCCAACAAAGAAAAGCCCAGGATGCAACACTTTCCTACTGATACATAGCGTACTTAAAAAAAAATGTATATATTTTTATATATATATATTTAAATATATATATATACTTATTTTTATTACAAAGGAGGATTCGTAGAGAGAAGATAGAAGGGTTTCCATCCACTATTTCACTCCCCAAATGGCTACAACATCAAGAGCTCAGACTTTCAGAACCCAGGAGCCAGAAGCTTCTTCCACATGGGTGTTGAGGACCTCAGGGACTTAAGTCATCCTCCATTGCTTTCCCAGCAGAGAGCTGGAACGGAAGTTGAGCAGCTGGAACATGAACTGGTGCCCATAAGGGATGCTGGTGCTTGAAAGTGAAGGGTTATTCTGTTGAGCCAAGGCACTGCCCCTAGAGAACTTTTAAGGAAAAACTAATCTCAGTTCTTCAGAAATGATTCTAAACAATTGACATGGAAGAATCCTCCCAAAGTCCTTTCATAAGGCCAGCTAAGCCTTAATTCCAAAACTGAGAAAAGATACAACAAGGAAAGAGGATTATAGATTGATATACCTGATAAACATTGCTACAGAAATACTCAACATGATATTGGCTAATCGAATCCAACAACACATCAACAAGATCATCCACTGGACCAAGTAGGATTTATCCCAGGTATGCAGGGATTATTCAGTACATGCAAATCAATCAACGTGATCTATAACATTAACAAATTGATGAATAAAAGCCATATGCTTATCTCAATCAATTCTGAGAAGGTACAACAAACAGTCTTTCAGGATTAAAAAAAAATAAGCAAATTAAGTATACGAGGAATTTGCTTCAACACAATCCAGTGAATGTATAACAAACTCACACCAGTATTACAAATTCAGTACAAAAACTTACCAGCGTTTGTATACACAGACAATGCCACATCCAAGAAAGAACTTGTTAAAATCGATCCCATTCATATTACAAACCAAAAAATCTAAACACTTTGGCATAAAAGCCAACGAGGATGTGGAAGATCTCTACAAAAGAGAACTACAAAGCATTAAGGAATAATACAGACATAGAAACATTTTCCATGTTCATGGATTAGAAACTTTAATTTCATCAAGTGCAATCTATTGATTAAGTGCAATTCCAGTCAACATACCAAGGTCATTCCACTCAGTTCTAGAAAGAAAAAAACCTTGAAATTTACATGGAAATATAAGTGCAGCACTGTTTGCACTTATCTTTTTATCGCTTGGTTGCTAGGCTTTGGGGTTGTTAAGTCTACATTCAAGAAACCCAGTTATCTTGAAGCCATGAGCCTGAAGATATCATATGAATGAATCAGATAGGGATATGTAGAAAAATCCCTGAACTCTCAGCCTGAGCACTGTGTCTTCCCAGTCACTTATGTGAACTAGTTTCAGATAAATCTAACTTCCAGTATTACCCTAGCCAATGCCACATGAATCAGAAATAAGCAATATTTCCAGAAATCCACTTTCTAAGCAATAAACACTGCTGGATAAACCTAACATTTTTGGGGTGCTTTGTTACACAATAGTTTCTGGAGCTACTGGATTTCTAGATTTTGTTTTTTTATCCTTTGTTGTTGAAATTGACATCCTCTAAGCCTCAGATTAAGCACTATGTGTCATTTATTTTTGTAAATATTGTGATTTAAAAGAAGACAAATAGTTTGAGGACAAGATGCCTATAATGAATCCTCCCCTAGATACTCAATATAGAATATCATAAATCCATTTGTTCATGTTAAATCAAGCACTGAAATGGAATTATTAAGAGAGATAATAAATATAGCCAGGAAAACTGGGGGTAGCAAATTCTTCAATTTGTAGAAATGTGCAACTCAAGATCAGGCTCCATTTTCATATCATATTTAAAAAGCAAGTCTGGAACTCTAGTATGCTCTTTAAACATGCAGCAATCAGCAATGCGCATGGGAACACCCTACAAGGGCAGGATGCTATAAGGGTATAGCTTCAAAAAAGTGCTGTACAAGGATGAAGCTCCTTTACTGTATCAACCATATAATTATCAACCCTTTATAAAGCTATCATCTGAACATTGGCATTTTCCAGCCTTTTCAGAAGAATATTTGACAGCAAGCAAATAATGAAAAATATTAATAATGCATGCTCAAGGAAGGTTCTAATATTTCCAATTTTATTTATCCCCCCCCTTTTATTTTACTGAAAACTAGCATGCTTAAACTGGCCAAGAACCCAAATGTTAACTTAACTAATTAAGTTCTCACTCTATAAATCTCTATATTTAAACTTGAGTTAAGTATAATTATTGATCACTGCAGATACTGTAATGACAAAAGTAAAGTACAACTTAAATTTAGTTTTCTGACAAAATTCTTATGAAATTAAACGAAATAAAATTGTACTGTAAAATATGTCATAATTTTAGAGCTTCTAAGTGACAGAGCTAAATAAAAATATTAATATTCTCAGACCAGAAATGTAAGATCAGAAATCTCAGTACATACCCTATCCAAATATTCAAACGATACCGCCAGGTCCACACCACTCACAAGATGGCAAGAATCAACATATGAAATTATATGCACTTGAAATATACAATAGTTAAGATGCCAAACCGACTTAAAAACCTAAAAATCTTGGTGACTAAACATGCTTTATTGCAAGTGCAACTCAGGCTTTTCTAGTAATTACTTCATATAATTTTTGTTTTTCCTTATACATAAATTTGAAGTGAAAGTTTCGCATTGAGTTTTAAAGTGCTGATTTTTTTTTTTTAATTTCTGAACTCTCTAGAAATTCTATTTCTTTTCTCCTATTTTTAGTCCTGGTTTCTTATTCTTCCTCCCTCATTAGTTGGTTAGTATAGTGTGTGTGTGTGTAAAGAGTTTATCTTTTTAGCTCTCTCTTACTGATGCAAAGGCTACAAAATAGAATCCACTTCCAAGGCAGAAAAATATATAGAAATGGTCGACAAATATATATATCTGAGTATAAAACTGAGTAGATCACAGAAAAGAGATCAAGTGTGGATCGAAGGTGAAAATACCGAATGGGGAGAATCAATTACAGGTTAGAATGTTTGGTCTAAACTGGGTAAGGTAAAAGCAGAAAGAGGCCACAGATGAGCTGGACTCTGAAGTAGGGGGAGAGACGGACAGGTGCAGTGCTGGAAGAGCAAGTGAGCAAAGGACAAAGAAGGAAATCTATGGCAGAAGTGAGTGTTGAGCAGAAAAGCCAAGGACACTTCTCATTAGCAAATGAAAAGGCACATTCACACTTTCCTAACATTGCATTTTAAATAGTATTTCTTATATTAAAATTACAAAGGGTCAAAGAAAAACTATATTGTAATCATGACAATACAAGGAATATACCCAGAGAAATGAGCCTGAAAGAACTGAGAAACTGGGTTTCTCGTATGGTAAGCCTAGGCAAGAAGCCTTGAAGCAGTGGTTACCCCAAGATAAGGAGGAACGGGGGGCAACTGACACTAAGGAGATATTCACCGTACTGAGGATGATCTCTATATGCTAGATATTTTTTTCCTTGAATTTAAAAGGAAAAAGAATGACACAAGAAACCAAAAACAGATGCTTCCAATCGACCTTCTCCTCTGAGCCACATCACCAACTGGGTTCTTGTGTTGAGGTCTGTGCCAGATGTTGGAGAGTCAGAGCTTCTGATATGATACAAGAATGCTCATTAGAAACGTCATTTCCCAAACCTGGCGTGACAGCATAGCGGTTAGCAATAGCCTAGCAGTTAAAGTCCTCGCCTTGAATGTGCTGGGATCCCATATGGGCACCAGTTCCACTCCCGGCAGCTCCACTTCCCATCCAGCTCTCTGCTTGTGACCTGGGAAAGCAGTCCAGGACGACCCAAAGCCTTGGGACCCTGCACCTGTTTGGGAGACCTGGAAGAAGTTCCTGGATCCTGGCTTTGGATCGGCATAGCACCAGCTGTTGCAGTCACTTGGGGAGTGAATCATTGGAGGGAAGATTTTCCTCTCTGTCTCTCCCCCTCTCTGTATATCTGACTTTCCAATACAAATAAATCTTTAAAAAAATTTTTTAAATGTGATTTCCATTGTTGTAAAGAACAGGGTTGATAAACTTTTAAAGAGCTTTGTGGTACCTGGTTTAAATGAGATTTGGGTGGTCATTAGTAAGGAGGATTTATTACAGTGTCAACCTATTGGATATGCAAGAGCTGGAATATTCCAAGAAATTTTCCAAAGTCTGTTTCGACAGTATTCTAAGCTTGCTTCCACTTGAAATGTTGACTGTCAGCTGTTTCAGAAAACCAATGTATGGTCCACCCACTATGGAATGTGTGGATGGTTTCTCATCCATGTAGCTCTGTTCTAGCTTGTAGGGGAGACAGGAAGCTGTCATACCTAGTTTGAATGGCACTTGGCTGACACCTATTGGAATAGTCATGAAGCTATTCATGCTCCAGTGGTCTGGGAAGTTACCACTAAGTCTCTTCCTTTTATTTATGTCTTGGCAATACTTTCCCCCTAACAACCTCACTTCTCTAAGTTAGATGAGCAATGCATTTGTATTGCTTGGCCTATAACTAGTAGGTTAACCTATGCTGAATTGCTCAAAGTAGACAAGTCAGTCTTAAAAGCACATTCATGCAAGAGATGAGCTTATTCTAGGAGGAAAAAAAATACTTTCTTATAAATTTCTGAAGGTTTTAGTCACATTTTGAAAGTTCATTCTAAAGTATGAACTTTTCTAAAACCTGGATCAGCATTTCTGCTGAAATACACAATTATAGTTATCAAATAACTCAATTAATTCATTATATATCATAAGCATTTATATCACATTTCACAAACCAGTGTTCAGTGATTTGAATTCAGATCCCAAAATATTATTATTTACTTGCAATACTGAATTGGATGATTCGCTAAAATCATCAAATAGCAACATTTCACTGAAATGTCTAGATTTCAGGAATTCACAGGAGAGTCAGTCTGTATTCCTAGCACTTGGTGACCGGCTGGAGCTAATCAAAGAGGCAGACCCCTGTGACCTCTCCAAGCTGCCCCACTTCCTCTCTTTGAAGCCCACCACATTTAGAACAGGCTTTCTTCTAGACTTTGTTCAAATGTTACAGGTGCCCTCTTGATCATATGAGCCCTCCAGAAGTTTAGCAGAAAACACATTTGGGAAGGGGAACCATGGGAAACCCTTTTCGTTGTAGAAGAGGCAAGATATTACTCTATGAGCCACGAGCACAGGTGATAATGACTGGGCTCACTGGGTGTCTGCCAAAATGTTTGTTTTATTTTTTGAAGGAGTGGAAGGAAACTTCTATTTCATTTCCTTAACCCTTTTTAAGGGATCCTTCACCTAGAGGGATTGCTCCTGGCACCCACAATTCTACTGTGTCACCTAGTTCCCACTGAATGGATCCAAACTAAGACAGTGATCTGCTGCCTTCTAGGCATGCATTAGCAGGAGGTCAGAATGAGGAGCAGAACGGGGGCTTGGCATCTCACAGATGAGCCAATGGACTAGCCTAGCAATGAGCTTGACATTCTTCACCAACAATCCAACTTCATGTACAAGGAGAAAAACACAAGCTCATCTACACGGTTTCATTCTTTTTAGCTAACATCCCCTAGGTTTTTGGAAACCAAGTCATATCTTCACACCTTTGCAATTGAAGCATAGAGAATTGTAAATCATAGTTTCGTTATCTCAGTTTGTTTTATTGTTTGTTTCTCCTACTTTTCAATGTTATCTCTTCTAAATTCAAATGCAGCCAGTGGCAGCCATAAATTAATATTTATTAGGAACCGGGTAATAGATAGAATATCATCGAATGTTTCCAAGGTATTTATCTTGACAACAAGTACTGTGAAAGAGTCTCTTTTCATAGTAAGAGAGAAAGAAAAGCCTCTTTTCATCAATAGATTGCTTTGCATATGAAACCCATGTTGTCCTGAAACAGGAACTATAGAGATTATTGAGATAGCGATAATGCAGTAGGTGCAGCTGAGATTTAACTCCAGTGACTATTTATTTAATCAACCTTCAAATGTGTTAGCATAATGCATCAAGCTAGACCATGTCTTAAACATCATGGTGCCCATTTTTTTTTTTTTCTGTACAAGATAAATCTTCCCTTTTAGGAACTCATTATATAAGTGGAACAAGCCAGCTGGCAACCTAATTGATTTAACAGCAAATCAGCACATGTTGAGAAAACATAAAAGGTAGCTACTAGTTTGCAATGTGATCTTCTAGTCGCAAAATGCTAATGAAAGGTGTTTCTATCACAGGGTGACACACAACATGCCTAGAGATAGGTACAACCGGATTGTCACTTTGGCCTCATACTGCTAGGTTATATCACACCAGCAATTACTGAGTATTTTCCCTAATGTTCACAAGCTGCTTTCTTCTTACATGTAGTAAGAAAACACATTGTTGTTTTCTCTCCTCAGTCTCAAAAGGTATATATTTCAAGATGAAAACAATCACACCTACTAAGGACTGAGCCTTTCTTACGACATTGCTTTATATTCCCCCCCTATTCCTCCCAGTATCCTTGTTGTTAACTGTATTTCACTAAAGGGAAACCTCAAATGTGGCATAAGTTAAGTATTATCTTTAATGCCACACATCTAACAAAGGATAAAGCAAAACTGCAGGCTACATACCTGCATGGCTCTGCAGTCATCCCACATTAGGTCTTGTTCGTGTTTAATGTTTGAACGTTGGTCATCTCCTTTGACTGTCAGAACACAAGTGTGACTATTAAAATGCTTTGCACCTGAGACTCTTGGAGATGTTGGTCCTACAGAAGCCAATGACGTTCAGGTTATAAACTGAACACATACGTTCTGAGTTTGTGTTTATAGGACTGGCACTCCCTGAGAATCCGTGGCAAAAGAAAACCAGTGAAACCTGCTACCTGTACTGCCATGTAGTGTGAAAGCAGTTGTAATTGACTGTGTCCCAAGTAAGCTGGACTTGCCAAACAAGCCGTGGTATGGTTTCACCCGTGAACAGTGCTGTAGTTTCATAACCTGGGTCCTTAAAAATAGCTAACAGATTCTAGGATCATAACAGTGTATCGCTGTAAATTACACATTCTTCTGCTGATTCCTTTAAGGATGATGACCCAGCGTAAGCAATGGCCTAACTAAGCTCAACTCCTTAAAGATCAGAATCCTAACCTTGGGGTCAAAGGTCAGGTGTGTTCATTTTTCCCTTTCATGTCTTGTGTTTGATTCACTTTTTGGCTTTGATCTATTGCTATTCACAGCATTTCACGCTTGGTTAGAGTTCTCATTCTAGTTAGACTTATTTGGAGAAGTGACAAAGCTCAAAATGCTTAAACTAAAATTATATAGAAGAAAAGTGACATTTTTACCAGGCCAGAATATGCTCCATGGAATGTAAATGCGCAAATGCCTTTGGGAAAAATGAATTCATATGCTGTGATCACTGTCTTTGCTCCCTGCTTCTTTTGTCTCTCTACAGAGATGCCTTCCCCAGATGTCTAGTCCATTAGCATCAGATTTATTCTTTGACTGCTCCTGGTTTTTACCATAAGTCATCCAAAGATAGACCACATTTTTATTCTTAGTTCTATCTCTGAAGTGCCTATTAGGCGCTAGCTTGGATCAGACACTCACGCTCTGATATCAGCCCTCAGGTGGTTGCCAAGACAGTATGAGACTGCAAAATTGCAACTTTTGTTATAAGGTATGGATTAGGGAGCAGAAAGTGACCTAAGCTAAACTGAAGAGATCTACAAATGACTACAAAAAGTACATTTGAGATTTGAAAGAATTCACAAGATAGTTTACATTTATATTTTACATCTTATCAATGTTTGAATGATCTTACACCAATATGTAATATACTGCTATACTACACTATCATATAATATATATAATTATTATATTACCAAATACTGCTAGGCAAATTAAGGAATTAAGCAAAGAGCTTAGTTTCTAAAACCAATGATTAAAATGCAAAACTGAATTGCAGAAATACTAAACTATGATATTTTACCATTGAAGGAACAAGTTCATGTATAAATAAACTATTTTCTGTAATAACAAAGGACAGTATCTTAAAATCATGCTAGGTTTGCTTTTTTCCCTGAATTACAAGACAAGCGAGGATAGTCTCAAAGTATGGACTGGAACCCTGGATCCTTCTGTCTTCCCTCTCAGTAACCCTTAACATATACTTTCAACCTCCTATTCACAAGGTTGTTGGCTTCACATGAAGCATTGGTTCTTTGTTTTGGGAAGAAGAAAGCGTAATGACAAAAAGCTGAAGGCTCATGCTACCTGAGACAGTTCACTCGTAAGTGTCCGTGCCTAGGAGTCCAATCCATTAACATAATTCCAATCCAGATTCTCAATTCTTATGACTGCGTCACGGGTTAATTATACAGAAAGCAGGAAACATATTTTTAGGTATTCATAATATGGTTGTTAATGAGGAAAAGTGGGTAGGATGTGTATCGGTTAAACAAGTAACTCAGCTTTTGAAAGTCACAAATATAAATGTAAGATTAAAGGTAAAAGGAGAAATAAATGGGTAATCAGAAAATATAGAAATTATTTCTGTAAGGGATGGTAATGGAAGGTTTTTCTATGGAAAGATAGTTCTAAAATGGTAAAATCTGACAGAAACATGGGCTGATAGGGAACAAAAGGCCATTCAGGCTGGGCACTAGAAAAAGGGCAGACACTGCAAAAACAGTGTACCAAGGGCACAGAAGTTATGAAAGGAGAGGCAATATACATTATTACAAATTTTGGAATGCCAGCTTGATGACATGTTTAGGCAGACTCTTCAACAGCTGAGGATTTAGCTATTGTACGGTAGGCAACATGCTTCCTTAGGGGGATTTGAAGGGAGACAGGCCTTGACTCCATTCCACTGCTGCCTTGATGGAGAACAAAATACATATGATCTAAGAACACACTGAGACTTAATGAGGCCCAGGCACCACATTACTCATGGTACCCTCCTTCATTAGAATGAATACAGATAGAAATAGATACACATACATGTATGTCATGCAGCTGAGCTTACCATTCTCTTTATCATTTTTCCACCTGTCTTGTTCACAGATATTCACTATCAAATACTGTTAAGCAGACTCTGCCTGTCTGCTTCCCTACATTCCTCTCATTAGAACCTTTGGACACCTCATCACTCTATGTGCCATGCAAATCTTTGTTGTATGTCCCAGGAAATTCATCTACCTGGATTTTAGCTATGCTCTGGTCATTCAGCCAGATCTTTTAGTGATTCTTACTCATTTTGACTTCTCATCATGTATTTCCAATTTTTCTAGTATATATTGATCCAATTCTCTTCTATGGTTTTAACTAATGTACATAGTAAATTTATATTTTCAGGCTACATTACTGTTTTGAACTTTATATCCCACACCTAACCGTATTAGCCATTTCCAAACATTGCACTCTGCCACCACACTCATTAGCTTGGATTATGCCATTTGCTTGCTAAATATTCTACTTCCTACCCCGTTGACCCCTGCGATCTATTTTTTAAAATAGAAAAGTGATTCTCTTAAAATATAAATGAGATCATGGCGCTTCTATGCAAAAAGACTCCAATAACTACCTGTCCAGGTCAAAGTCCAAGGACTTAGGACTTAAAAGATCCGGCATGATCAGACCTCTCACCCTCCCATTAACTCCATAATCCACTGGTTTCTTTCTCATTATTTTTTACCTAGCCATGTGGGACTCCTTGGCATGGCTCATGAATATATTGATCGTGTCTCTGTTTCAATGACTTGTAGATTTATAAAATAAGTTTACTTACTTTCATTTTATCTGAAAGGGAGGGAGAGAATGTGAGAGAAAGAAATAAACAAAAAACAACAGAGAAAATGGAGGGAGAAGGAGAAAAAAAAAAAAAAACCCTGCCCTCACTGGGTCACTCCCTGACGTAGCAGACCAAGTGCAAGGGGTGGCTGCATCCCAACTACATAAACCATGACCTGCTGCCTAACAGGATGCTCATTAGCAGGAAATTGGAATCTGAAGCAGACCTGGAATATGAATCCAGGGTGTCCAATTTGTTACGTATGAGCCTTTCCCTGCGAAAAATGCTTGTGCCTACTCTTTGCACAGTTCACCCAGAGTGTACTTTCTCCCTGGTATCCCTAGGTTCATTCAAACTCTTTCTCCAAAGTTTACTTCTCAGCAAGTACTTTGGCAATCAGTCTCCAAGCTAGCAAAAATTGCAACCCTACTTCTTTTCTTATCATAAGTCCTGTTCTGGATTTACTTTTCAGCTCCTGAAACATAGGAATTGCTCTTGATTTTTCATAACTGCAACCCTAGTGGACAACACATCGCATGCTGACACATCATGGCTGCTGTTTATTCATTTCAATATCAGTGGTTTACTTACCCACACTGCTGCTTCTGCCGAGCCTCTTGATTTACTCTTGCTCTCCCTGTCGCCACAACATCTGTTTGGACTTTCCATTTCTTCTGGATTTTTGTCTGTTAAATCAATGTGATAATTTTGTCTTAACATCACAGTCATTTTAATTTCAGAATTTGAGTATTTCTGAGCTACAGTAGACTCTGGTGAAGCAATACAGTAGAAGACACATTACTTTTCAGAGGATAGTCCAGGGACAGCTACCTGTGTCCCTCTGAGCGGAGTTATCTCTGATGCTTTGGTTTATGAAGCATAGCAAAACAGGAAACAGTACTGTTTCTTTGGAACTCTATACAATATCTGTGATGATACACACACTTTCAACAGCTGCTTCTCAATAAAAAACAATGTATTGAATAAATGACTGTTCTAATATTCGAGCTTTTCTGTTCTTTGGAGCTGCATTACATTTAGAAACCAGAATTTTGCTCATATTTCATATAAGGGCAATTTGAGAAGACCCAGGAGGCAGTATTTAAAAGTTGCATTGCAAACGGCAGAATTCCTTTTTGGTTGGTTTGTTTATTGATCTTACCTAAAAATGTACTGAAAGTAACTGCACTGTGTGTGTGTGTGTGTGTGTATGTGTGTACATGTTCATGCATATCTGGGCATCACAGGAACTGATCATGACAAGGTATTCACTTGCCCTCTTTCATATATCACAAAGAACAAGCTCTTCTTGGAAATAGGATTAAAATAAATTACATGTATTCATATACATATATATATATATATATGAACCTCTGAACCCATACATCTTTTCCTAAATTAAGAAGATGAAAGTTACAAGTAGTTACCTAATACAGGTTAAAATAATTACATAGAAAAACCCTGAGATTATCAAAATTTTCTTGTCAATTATAATATTTCACTTTAGCATAACACAGTTGCTGAATTTGTTGATGACTCATATACAATTTTAAACAATTTCCCTGATAGAGAAACACATGGATATTTATTAATCTTATGTCCTCCATCCGGTACCATAGCAGAGAACGGAGAATAGAACATATGGACAACACCCCAGCCAAAAAATGACAGCAAATATCTGGGCAAATGGAGACTCTCCAGTTGATTGTGTCAGCCAATAGACATTGGAAAGGTCTCCTCATTCATAGATTGGTGAGATTGAGAACATTTCAGAACTGCTGAAATCACTTGGGTAGAACCCTGGATTGATACCCTATCCCAGGGTACTGGGGTTGTTGAAAGGCTGGGTATGGCTTCTCTGCTTATCTCCTCCTTCCCCATATAAATGGGAAGAAGAAATAGAAAGTTTGGAAGCAAATCACACCCACTTTTTATTAAGCCTGAATCTTTCTCACCCTGATCAACTAACTATGTAAACATTATCTAAAATTAAGAAAACGAAAAAAATCTGATGTTTTTATTTTATGGTGGTCTGAACAATAAGGAACAGTTTTCCAACTTGAGCATCTATCCATCAAGAGGAAGAATTATTCAAATACAAATTGCATAGCTTCACCCTCAAACATTTTTGGCTGGGCTGGGGTCAGAGACATGTGTTTCTACTACCTTACTTGGGGATTTTAATGATATTGGGATCCACTAATATGAACAAAATACCATGGTAAGAATGTGATGCCAATTCTTTCTGTGTGGTATATTTCATTATCAGATGAGGGTTACTGAAAGAGAAAGTGCTTTTGAATGACCTGCATATATTATACAATTTAAATGTTCTCATGTTAAGATTCCATTGATGCTACTCCAATAAAAATGTGTAAGAAAAAGGATTTTTTTAATGTTGATTTAGAATCATAAATACCCTTATAAATTAATATTCCTATTTTCTATTTAGTTCAGTATAAAATAACATAAAAACTTGGGTAATTTTATTCATATTACTTAACAATCAAGATGCATTTGCATTCCTTTTCATATTTCACTAAAGTTTACCTTTGACCAAAATCTTCCAAAGTGATTAAAACATTAGCCCAAATGGACTCTTTTATTTCAGGTCCATTTTCCATTAAAGTTACCTTCACTGTCATCATTCAAGATTAATACTTCGCCTATCAGATCAATTTATATTCCCAATCCTCTAGTTTCTATTAGGGCTTTGAAATTCAGGCGGTCTTGCCAATTTTTTGTGTGCTCCTCAGTACTTCTATCTGCAAGTTGCAATATGTCTGATCATGGTTTCTCCTGATTCTTACCAAATATAATTTTAACAGCCTTATGTTACATTTTCAAACATTGTATCAATCATTTCACTTCTTTGAAAGTGTCTCTTTGTGCATAATTGGACTTTATACATGTAGTGTTCGGTAATTTAAAAACCCTCTAATGGTTTGGTGTTGTGGTATACCTGGTACAGCCATCATCTGTGATGCTGACATACCATGTGGGTGCCAGTTTGTGTCCCAGCTGCTCCACTTCTGATCCAATTTCTCCCTAATGGTCAAGGAAAAGCAGCAGAGGATGGGCCAGCTGTGTGGGCACCTGCCACCAACTCAGAGGACTGCAGTGATGCTCCTAGCTCATTCCGGCTCACTCCTGGCCCAGTCTTGGCCACTGTGGCCACTTGGGATATGAGCCAGCACACGAAACATATCTCTAGATCTCTGTGTGTGTGTGTCCGTGCGCATGTGCGTCTCTCTCTCTGCTTTTTGCTCTGTAGCTCTTTGAAATAAACAAATCTTCTAAACAACTAATAAACTTGCATTCACTCACTTAATATGAACACTGCATCTTCAATGTGCACTTACACAATGGAAGCAAGGCTTAGAGCTGAGCAGTGATGATGTGGTGTCACAAACAGACACTGAGAGCTTCCTCAGTGAGAAAGAAGACCATGGAGAAGGGAAACACCAAACAGATTATTATACACGGACGGTAACTAATAGTAGGGAGCCTTAATACCTCTCCAAGCAGGACTTAAATTCTCTGTAAATACTCATTTCTTCTTTGCCTGTACATATTTCATGTGAGGCACACTGAATTAACTTCCTTTCCTTAAAAAAATGCTTCCTTATTTCTTGTATTTTAGTTTTACCACCTTTTTCTGATACGCTATTTCTTTCTCCCCCATTTATAATCCCACTCATGTTTTAAGACTGAAATCAAAAGTCTCCGTTTATCCACTAAGTCAGAATCGATTGTTCCATCCCGGGCACTCCTCCAGCATATCGAATTCCGATTTGTATACTGACTTACTGATCAGTCACTCCCACTAGACACATCCCGGGGGAAGGCAGAGACTGTGCCTGCCAAGCACAGCCTCTATGCAAAGCATACATTTAAATCATGTTTCCTGAACAGCTGAAAAAATATATTCTAACCTTATTTTTCTTGCCTCACAGACAAAAATGGCCCTTGGTGATTATATAATTTCAATTTTTACATCCATTGATATAAAGGCTGATAAAGAAAAAGTAAGCCTTCTTGCTAAAACAAATTAAAGAGAACTGAAAGTATGTTCTCATTCAAAAAGCCTAAGTAATAGCTGCTTCTGATTTTTTGAAATTATATATATATATAAAATTCCTTAATAAAGTTGAATTAAATTTTTATTTATACATTAATAGTTCATATCAGCATCTGAGATTATGTATCTTTGTAATACAATAGTCTCTTAGATTGAGAGTTTTATCATCTTATCCAGTAACTAAGTACTGTCTCATTTTACAAGGATCTGAAGAATTTTGTTAGTCAAACTTTCATAGCTGATATCAATGGAAAAGGTATGCAAATTGTGCAAAAACGCTAATAGGAATAAAAAAAAAACCTGATAACTTTGCAAAAATTTGGCTGTTAGCCAAATCTTCAGCTTAATCTGTGTTTTATTAAAGAAAAAATGTAATTTAAAAATCCATTAATGTACTGAACATGTTAATTTCAACACCTGCCAAGGCCACAGCCATTTCTAAGTAAAACAATCACACTTCACAGTCCTTTATTGGGAAGCTGTGTTTGGCATCCACGCTGTGTGTGTGTGTGTGTGTGTGTGTGTGTGTGTGTGTGTGTGTGTGTGTTTAGCAACGTTAGGGAGCAATTCATTAGGATAAGAAATCTATCTACATCTTCTTGTGGAGCAAAAATCTTCTAAATTTAACTGAACCAATCAAGAGCCTGAAAAAGAAGCACAAAAGTTAACCTCTAAGTTGACTTCAACCGATAACAGTCAACGAAGGAAAATCATTGAGATATTTTAATAGTAGAACAGAAGAATAAATAAATCTAAGAACTTCTGCTACTAGATTGGTTTATTTGTTTTTTTTTTTAATTTCATTTTATGGCACAGTTCCATAGGCCCTCCCTCCTTATTGAATTCCTCCACATTGTTACAGTAGTACAGCTCATAACCAGTCGTAAGTCCATCATTGCAGGCATGGACCATGCAGGGAGTCCAGCATCTTATTGTCCAGATAAATTCAACAGTTTCATTGGGAGACCATCCTTGATCTGAAAGTAGAGCTGGCAGAACAACATCTCCTCCAATGAAAAGCCACTACACAACACTTCCTTTCTGAATGGAAGCATTTCTGCGTATACAATCTCAATGTCAGTATATGAATATGAATCTTAATATCAGTAAAAAAAAAAGTTTCCTGTTCCTAATGTACTCTATTTCCTATCTACTGTATTAACTTGTTACAGTAAGTAACTTCCTGATTCAGCCAAACAAGCATATCTTCAATGGAATTTGAACATACAGAAATGTAAGTGGAATAAGCCTATGGAGCTTTATAATAAAAAGCAAAAATTAAAAAAAGGAAATCTAAGTGGAGTTTTATTTATTAATAAGCTTTAAGAGTGTTATTCAAGGTAAGATTTCTCTCAGGAGCAAAAGGTTTTGGTTTTAGAAGTATATCATAGAGTAAAATTAACACATTTTTGTTGTCTGTGCATTATTTATATATTATTTATGTATACATTATTATTTATACATTATCTATATATTACTTGTTGTCTGTGCAGATATTTTAACTAGGATTTTTACGATTTTAACCATAGCGTAGCATTCTTATATTCAGATATTTGCATTTATAGTTTGCATATATAAATGATTTATATACTATATATTCAGTGAAACTAATGTAATATATAGATACAGTCAAATGTAGTTTTGGTGCATCTAATATGTGTGTGTGGGATTTGTGGTGGAAAATAATGATTATAAAGCATATTTTCCCTTGGACATTTATAGTCAACATGAATTCCAAGGGAGAATGGAACAAAATTTAACATAATTTATTTAATCTGCAGCCAATTTAAAATTTTTACAGTAAGTTCAAGAGTCCAATTGCGAATGCCTTACAGTTCTCATTTCATGTAGCCTTAATAACATGAATTATTTCTGCCTCTGTTCTTAAATGTGTTTATTTAAGAGGAAAAAGATTATATTCTGCTTCTCTGCTGGTCATTCTAAAGCTGTGATCTGTTCTGTTGCTACTGCCAAAATATACGGAATAGAACTCAGTTATCAAAACCTGTCATGTCCAATGTCTTCCATCATGAATTAAGACTTTGTAAGATTGTTATTATAAATACCTCGTACGTGAAAATAAACATTAGATGCAGGAACAAGAACCTTCCCTATTGTACGTATACAAATTGTGTGTGTGTGTGTGTGTGTGTGTGTGTGTGTGTGTGTATGTGTATAAAATAAATGAGCCTTCCACTTTCTCTGTAACTAAGCTCATCTCCACTATCTGCTGTTGACTGCTCCGTTACTCCTTCCCAATCAAGGCACCTGTCACACTTTTGCTTAGAACATTCATCATCTAGGATCAAAGGCCAAATACAGACTTTCATTACAGATTATTGTGTTAGATTTTGGGAAATGATTTATATTTTCATCTCTTTTCTACTCCACAAGAACATTAGAGTCACATAAATGGAAGCATATTGTAAAACAAAGAAAAAAAAATCTTTGTTAGCACATTATCATCTAGATTATAATATATCTTCACTGCTTAGTATAATTTGTTGAAGAAAATGCTCACCAGTCATGCTTGGGTTAGGAGAACACAAAGCTGGATAGGGCTTCAGAAAGGCACTTACCCAGGTCCCTTCTTTTTAGGTCATTAAGGTGAAGAGGGGTTGGGCCCTGCGTGGTATCCTAGCAGCTGAAGGCCTTGCCTTGCATGCAGCAAGAACCCATATGGGCACTGGTTCGTATCCCAGTAACCCAGTTACCCAGTTTTTAACCCAGCTCCCTGCTTGTGCCCTGGAAAAGCAGTCAAGGATGGCCAAAATCCAGAAATCAGTCAAGGATAGCCTTGGGATTCTGCACCTGCATGGGAGACCTGGAAGAAGCTCTGGGCTCCTGACTTTGGATGGGCACAGCTCCAGCCATTGTGGCTGCTTGGGGAGTGGATCAGCAGACAGAAGAACTTCCTTTCTGTCTCTCCTCCTCTCTGTATATCTGACTTTCCAATAAAAATAAAATAAATCTTTGAAAAAAAAAGAGTGGGGTTATGGACCATAGGATTTACAAACTGTAGCAAGTCACACGCACAGAAAAAAATACAGCATTTCTGTGATGTGCAAAATGCATTAGTAAGCTAGTTTTAAAAGAAGATAAACTTTTTCATGCACTGAATTTTATTGCTTTTATACAGGATATAAAGTACTCAAGCAATTTAGCAGTGATGTTGCTCAACAGTCAGATGCTGAAAAGAGCAAACACTGTACTAGCCAATTACTCAATGTCACTTGCTCCCTACATGTTGAAAGAAAAACTGAGGCAAATTCATTTCACAATGTTGACTGGAGTGAAGGTTTCTAGAGCTGGACAGCATTCCGTACCATAAATGATCCCAAATTCTCCCTGGCCCTACAATATGGCATACATTTACAACCAGAAAGACAGGGAATGTCAGAGAGAATAACGGATTTGAACATTTTGACAATGACCATCGTTGGGTGTAACTGTCACCCTGGACTGGGCTTAGGTGTCCACTGCTGGGACTGACACAAGCTCAGTTGGTCAGTTACCAGACTTTAACTTAGGTTAGACCATAATTGCTTCCACCTAAAACTAGTTTCATCACATCGTCTGAAAAAGCTCCTTTCCATCAGCTATCCTTAAAGTGTACAAATTGGTCCATCAAAAACATTTCTCAGTGCAACACAACTCTAAATTAGCCCAAAAAGAATGAATAGTTAATGAGGCTATCAGTGTTAAAATCTAATCGCACAACATTTCAACATGGTGTGATGATTAAATTAGCTATGAATGTAGTGTATTAGAAATGCAACAGATTGAAATCAGCCTTATAATTTGTTCAACAACTTGAGAAGAATAAGTGAGCTGGACAATGATCTTCAGAGACGTGTAACAGATATATTAATAGCTACATCTCGTTTTTTCTTTTTTTCTGTTGGTGTCACTTGAGATATCGTGATGCAGAGAATATCTCATCAGGAAATGGTCCCAGAATAACGGTATAAAACACATGCTTGACCACAGTCCCCTGCACAGCTTACCTCAGCATCAAACAAAGTTTGGGGATCTTGTTGATCTTTAGAGAATTTACAGTATCCTTGGCCACTTCTGGGAAATACATCCTTCCTAATTCTATAGTCTTTCCCAAGGAAGAATCTGTATTGTTTTCTAGGTTCAACCTTCATTTGTTATGTCATCATTCTTGCGTATATTACAAAGGCAAAGCCCGTTAATAGATCCATTGTTTTAAACTAACCGTTGAGTAAAGACATATTCTTAGGAGGACCTCAATCAGTACCTCAACAGTTATAAACCAAAGCGATATCAACTTGGGTTTTGAATATTGCCAAGATTCTATATTTCAGACAGTGTCATTCTCCATGTGCTACAGTCAGTTGTGACAGTTTATGACACTCCTTTTCCATCTTATTCCAGTCTGTATAGTTCCAACTTAATAAAACAGAAAGTACCCAGTATTGCAATTTTGAAAATGTTTGACACATTGGTATCTTGAAGAAGCAAGGCAAGGATGCAGGCTTTGCAAGGCTATTTTTTTTCCCACTAAATTGTATCTCTTACATGACACTTGTTTCTGTTTTGGAAGATTTGAGGCTGTGCAACTTTGTTTGCTAACAAAGTATTTTATGAATCTTTAAAATAAACAATCCAATAACACATATTAAAATGGCCAGAGAGCAAATATAAGCTTTATCCTAAACTTATCTTTCTATTTAATGTTGTAGATAACTTACAGATTCCAAAAGGTAGCATTTGAAATAACAACAATAAGGACCAGTGTTGTCATACAGTGGCTGCAGCATAAGCATCCCATAGAAGAACCAGTTCAAGTCTCAGCTGCTCCACTTTCCGTCCACTTTCCCGCTAATGAGCATCGCAATGCAGCAAGGGATGGCCCCAATGCCTGAGTCCCTGCACCCATATGAGACATGGATGAAGTTCCCGGTTCTAGGTTTTTAGCACAGTCCAATCCCAGCCATGTAGGAAATGAACCAGCTGATGGACAATCTCTCTCTTTGTAACTCTGCCTCCCAAATAAATATATCTTAAAAATAACAATGGCAATATTATGGCACAGCTAACTGCTACTATTTACTCAGTTTGCAGTCTAGCAGCAAATGAGTTGTTGAGGAAATGCCATCGAGTTCCAGGGGACAAGGTATGAGCAAGAGCCACACAGTTTAATTTCCAAGGCTTTCTTTAAGTACCTTTAGCATCAAGCCAGGTATTCTCATTTCTATATTTTACCTGCATATCTAAAAAAATGGGAATATAAAAGACCTCCTGTTCATTTGCAGAAATGTTTGTCTTGGGATTGGATGAAATATTTAAGTAAAGCTGTTTTCAGAAATGCAAGGCATGGGATATACTTGAGCCAACATTGATAAGCAAAAGGTAGGGGCAGATATGAATGAGGCGTTATCATAGTTCAATATATATATATTCATAATGAAATGACAAGTCAGATGCCATGAGTGATGAGTAAGTAAGGAAAGCACATGTAGGGGTAGTCAAAATAGCTCAAGATACAGCATTAAAATGTGTGATATATCGATTCAAACAGACTAAGTGATTTAAAGATTTATAATTGAACTGACTATGCATGAAGGTAACAGCGAAGGAATTTGACCTATACTGTGACTAAAAATGTGCTAAAAAAATTTGTGAGAGATCAAGGGAGGGCCCAGCATGATTGCTCAGTGGCTAAATGTTCTCCTTGCAAGTGCCACTAACCCATACGGGTGCTGGTTTATGTCCCAGCTGCTCCACTTCACACTCAGCATTCTTGCCTATGGGCTGGGATAACACAGGAGGATGTCCCAGATCCTTGGGATTCTGCAGCCGTGTGGGACACCCAAAAGAACCTCCTGGCTTCTGGCTTCAGATTAGCTCAGTCCAGTTCCAGCCATTACAGCCATTTGGCGAGTGAACAAGTAGTTGGGGGATCTTTCTTGCTGTGTCTCCTTTCCAATAAAAACAAATAAATCTTAAAAAAAAAAAGATGAGGGAAACTAATTTTTAGAGATGGTAGCAGCCAACCTTTATTTAGGAACTAATGGATAAGAATCTTTTCAAAGTTAAATCCGGTCCTGCCAACTAGAACATGAATGGGGGAAACAGAAAATGCATGAACTGAAGGCAAAAGCAAGAGGGGTTAAATCATCCACACATAGGGCAGAGAAATGAACAAGAAGCCAAACAGGAGTCAGCTACTTTCCCATATAGATCACCGGGAATAAGATCCACTTAGCCACCCTTGTAATTACCAGATCAAGGTTTCCCTGTTGACAATCATTTTTACTCCTGAAATATTACTGAAAGCTGATGATTTGTTTTAGCTACATTCCCTCTACACCAGGACACAGTGCTGGCCTTGACTTCTTCATCATTTCCTAACCATTGTATCCTCTTTTATCTTTGTCAAGTATCTCACTCTAATCCATTGACTTCATAAAACATAGTGATGTTAATATATGTAAATTCAGTTATAATGTATTCTTGATTTTTTTCTAATTTATCCTTGATAAGACCAGAAAGAATCCTAAGATCTTATTCTGGTACTCAATGTCTTCACTTGATTTGGTCTCTGCACCTGACTCCAATTCCATCTCTGCCATTCTCCTGAATGCTTCAGACAAATAGCACTTCCAATTCTTATAAAAGATGAAGATCTTCAGTTTCTCCAGCTTTTAGCACTGCACACTCATTTTCATTTATATTTCAGCTCACATGTAGTTTCCCATAGGTCTCCCCTTCAGCTTCAATTAGTCTTTGTCATATAAACCTTGCATTTCATATACTTATCACAACAAAATGTGTTTATTTGCTTTCTATGAGCTTCATATCACTAACATATAATATTCATACTATCTCTTAGCTAACTTTGATGTTTCCAATTGCTAGAATAGTAAAGCAATTAATAAAATAAATGAATAATTCCATATCTCATTACCATTTTTATTAGAGTGAAGTAAGCTATTTTGGTATTTGGTCATCTTCAAATGTCTATTTTTTTCCATATAGGCAACTTGTCTACTTAGGTAGAGCATAAAATAAATAGTTCCTCAAGAGTAATAATCAGTAAGTATTACTTTTGTATCAAATGTCATATATCAGACACTGGTGGTTTTAGATGTTCCAATTTAGCTAATATTCGTGGTTGCATAAGAAGATATAAATCACTATTATTCCCATCTTGCAGATAAAAATGGTGAGGCATACCTAAGTCTACATAAATGCTAACTATCATAATCAACAATTATGGTACAGTTGCCTAAACATACATGTTATTCTTTGGACTTTTCTGCTTGCTTGATCTATAAAAACAAAAATTTCTATTATAATTATGTTATTCATTTGTTAGTCCCCTCACATGTGAAGAATTTAGGCAAAGTAAGGTCTAAGCACAGAGCAGCAAACAAATTCCAGTACATGTGGAGGAAATCATATGATTTTTGTAGGAGTCATGAAACAATAAGGGTGAATTTAAGGGTGTCTATACTCAATAATATGGGGTTTCCAAGTTACCCAGCTTAAAAAAAAAGAGCAGCAATGTAAAATAATTGAATATTTCTGACATGCTTGTCCTACGGAGCACTTTATTTCTTTTCCATCCAGACACTTCTACCATTTCTGTTTTTCTAGCCAGGAACAGAGCTATTTATTTAAGAAGTGCATCATGTGTTTTTAATAATAGATATGTGGACAGAGAGACAGAAAGTGGCTGGGTAGATAAATCATTCCATCGCCTCCTATTTACTCTCAATCTGTTAACGTTTGACACTGAGGAAGGCACTACAGGCCTAGGTTTTACAGAGAGACTTCTGCTTTAAACTGGTTATTGAAATGCATTAAATATTAGTCTATGGACAATTTCCAAAAAATAAAATAATAAAAATTACTGCATTGGTGTCACAATAAGTGGAATCAAAGTGCATATTTTTAGCTTTCATTCCTAATCATGTCAACATTTCAGGCAATGAATTGTTAATAGTGATGACCAATGGCAGCAGAACAAAAAGGACTTTGGGGAACCGTTTCAGGGAAAATGTTAACCTCCATCATGTGGCATCAGTGCATCCTGCAACTCTCTTCACTCCAACTCCATGCAAGCCACTTACACAATAGTGGGTAGGTAGTACAAACCACAGCTTGTAAGGGAGAGGTGAGAACTGCAGTTATAGGAAATTATTAGGAAAATCAGGTGTTTTCAGATGAGTACAACTTGACATGAAGTGTAAAGTGACAAACACCAGGATATTGTTTAAGTGTCGCAAAGATGAGAGAATTTGCAAATATCCAGAAACCATAGAAAATTATTTTAATATCAAGGAAATACTGTTTTGGAGTAAGGTTAACTGAAAGAGAACTAAGTTAGCTTGCTGCCTCTGAAACTTTGCCTGGTGACCTGGCATGATGCCCAGGTGACTTTACAGGTGTGACATTACACATCATTGGTCTAATCCTCTGAAACCTGGAGATTCTTCACTGTCTTTGGTTGATTCTATTTGCAATGCTTTGCCAAGAGTGATGGGACATGTAGAAGGCAACTCTGTCCCACCCACAGAGAAAACTCTGGCTCATCCTAACAAAAAAGTAAATGGAGACTTAATAGCATGATGGAAAATGGAAATAATAACACTATATTTTTTCCTTGGGATTACTGTTGGGTTAAATGTGTTAATAAATGCAAAACATTCAATCATTTAAAAATGATAAGTAGGATGCATTCAAAAGATTCATATTATTTTAGGTTCACATGCCCTTTTAAACATTTAAATTAGGCTTTAATTCTTCATTAGAAGTTTATGAAATCTCATGCTAGTGCAATAGGCTTGTAGCTAAATCCATGTTTTTCATACACTGGAATTCCATATGGGTGCCAGTTCTTGTCCCAGCTGCTCCACTTTCCACCCAGCTCTCTGATTGTGACCGGAAAAAGCAGTAGAGGATGGTCCAAAGCCTTGGGACCCTGCACCTCTATATGGGAGACCCCGAATAGGCTTCTAGCTCCTGGCATTGGATCAGTTCAGCTTTGGCTCTTGCAGCCACTTGGGGAGTGATTCAGCGAACAGAAAATCTTTCTGTCTATATCTTCTTATCTCTATATATCTGTATTTTCAATAAATAAAATAATAAATGTTTAAAAAATAAGCTTATGAAATCTGCTGTGATTAGGACTACTTAGATAAGGAGGATGTGGTCAAGGAAGATTCTGTGTCTGCTAACAGTAAAGAATCTACTAGAAATTCTGTATAACATGCAATGTCTGGGATGTAAGATGGTTTATACATTTCTAAACATTTCTGCATGATAGGGAATAAATAGCCATTCAATAGAAGCAAGAACTCCAGGGCATTTTGTAATTTGCTGTATCTTTCTTAAACAGAGTTTTCAGTTTGTACCCTCTATTGCAGAAGTCTTGGTCTTTATTCAAGAAAAATCATTCTGTAGTATGTTTTTCTGAGAGAGCTGTCAACGCTGAAGAACAATGCTTTATCCTCCAGAGGATGACTGTTGAGCCTGGGAGTGTTGTGAAAATAGTAAAATTCAGGCCCCAACTGCCAATGTTTCCTGTATCTTTCAATTAAGAATAACCCAACTAAATTTCATGGCAGTACATCACTTCAATATTCACTTGCAAATGATTGTAAAAACTGAACTGAAACCATGGCAAAGCAATAGCAGCAATAACATCAAAATAATACTCAAATTCTAACTCAAAATTCTGTCCTCACATGGAGGAAGCAGTTCTTTGAAGCAAGGGCATGGATTCAGTCAATATTCCTCAAGAAACAGTCTCGGAGCTTCACAGATTTGAGAAGTGTCGCTCATCAGAATAAGGACTGAAATTAAATGAGCACATAGAAAGCTGGTCAAAGTGACACTGCTGTACATTTAGGTGTATGATCCTTTTGCTTGATTTCTTTGTATAGTATTATTGACTTAGGACAGCTAGATTTCTAAAGGTAATTTAATTGTTTGATAGAGTTATAGAGAGGAAATAGAAAGGCAATGAGAAATCTTCCATCTGCGGTTCCACTATTCACATGGTCACAACACTCAGGACGGGACCAGGAGGAAGCCAGAGCTGGGAGCTTCATCCCAGCTTTCCACATGGGTACAGGGTTCTCCTGTTGCTCTCCCAGGCACATTAGCAAAGAGTTGAATCTGAAGTAGAGCAGCTGGGACTGAAAATTGAAATCCATATTGGATGCCAGCACTATAGGAAGTGGCTTAACTCACAAAAATCACAATGTAGGGGCTAAAATTATTACACAGTGGGGCAAGGTGCCACCTGCAACCATCTAGGGCATTAACTACTGGGTAGAATACTTCTCTATCTCCATCTTTCTCTGTGTAACTCTGACTTTAAAGATAATATGTATAACACAATTAAATTTTTAAAAATTGAAATAAAATGAAATCAATAGATTCAAGTGAACAAAAGGAGAAAAATGTAGGCTAAGACCCTGAATGCTAACTAGGATTCATAGGCCACAGAATCAGCAGAAAGTTTGCCTATGCTATGAGAAAGTGGGGTAAACTTCATGATCAGACATAATGCATTCACATCTATTTCATGGCTTAAAATGGATGCTGAATTGTTGGATTGGTGGTACAGCGATGACTCTTCAGGTTATCTTTTCATCATGAGCCTTAACCATTTGATCTTTTTGACCTGGATTGGGTTTTCAAAAGCCGACCAAGGTGATGGAAACATAGTCACTGCTTTCCTGGTTCCATGACACCCATGTTGTCTATTTAATATTTGAATTCAAAGTGTCAGAGTCCTGTAGCAAAATGATTTCTAGCACTGAGAACTTTGCCTTTTTTTTTCTTTCTTTCTTTTTGAGAAGCTTTATCTGGGTTTCCTACAGTTTTATAGGTCTCATCTACTAACACAACTGCCTTGACTGTTATCTTTTTTCTCATATTTTAAGTTTTTAAAATCACCAGAGGCCAGTACTTTTCTTTATCTCCATATATTCAGACAAGTAGCCTGGTAAAGAACACCTGATTTAAACTTAAACAACATCTGCCTCCCCAGAATTCTCTAAACAAAGATTCTCAGTGCCTCCATCAACAGCTCCTGTAAGGGCATAGGGGACGGGCAGATCATAGCTTAAACCTTGAGGATGATAAAAGCTATCCTTCTGTTTGCCTTTGCCTCTTCATTCTATTTTGAGAAAGGAGATCAAAGTTTATGAAAACTAGTTTTGTGATGGTTCACTTTACAAGAGCAGTTGTTCTTATGAATTTACTTGAAATGAAATTAAGAGATAGATTGATTTTGATGTAAATATTTTGGAATTCATGCATACAAGGGGGTGTTAAAAAGTTTATGGACACATAATTTATGTAAAATATATGCACAGGTCTGAGAACCAGGCCAGTTATGCAGAACAGGCCAGGGCTGGCAACACCAGCCAATTCACATTAGGGCCAGTACTGGGGGCTGGTTGGGATGCAGCACCCACCACCATGAGCTGGAAGTGGGAGCACACCAGGCTGGGCCAGGCTACAGCACCCACCAGCAAATGCTGAGGTGAGGCAGATCACACCAGACTGAGTCATAGCACCGACCAGTACACATGAGCTCCAGGGACAGGAGTATGAGCCTGGTAGGGGGGCTATAGGGTACTCCCCTGCTTGGCCACTGCTCGCACTGCTGAACACGAGAACAGAGACCAGAAGGAGACTAGAACGAGCAGTGCTACAACACCTGTTGGCCTGCACATGACCTAGGTTAGGGAGAAAGCCAGGCTGGGGTAGCTGACTATATCCATTGGTGCAGGCGTGAGCCAGAGTAAGTGCAAGGTGGTTGGTCATTGTTGCAGCACCAACTGAAAAGCACAGGGACTGGAGACAAATTCTATCAAGACTGCAGAGTAACATGGAAAGTGTAAGATCCGGTACTTGCAATGGGCCCAATAAGGAAACTGTGGACACTTCTCTGACACCCTACAATTCCCACTGGTAAGCATGAAAACCAGGGCTGGAGGCAGGCCTGTCTAGACAGGTGGTGACATCTGCCGGCATGAGTGTGAGCTAGAAAGCAGGGTCTGTGGGGCTGAGCTTGGCTTCAACACCCACTGATGTGTACAAGAGCTGAATGGGATGTGGAACAGATTGGACCAGTCTGCTGCACAAACTGGCAAGCACAGGAACCAGGGTTGGAGGTGGGCCTAGTGGGAGTCATTGGGATTGCAGTTCCCACTATTGTACATGAGGGCCAAGTGTGGTGGGCTGGGCTGGGTTGCGCTGGGTCACAGTATGCATTGGTTTATACAAGACAGGGGACTGGAGACAGAACTGCCCCAGCAATTGCAACTACCAGTGTGTGGATAGGATGATATTTTAATATATAAATAAATACATATTTATATCTAAATAAATATAGAATATAATAAAATATACATAACCTATAAATACATACATTTGTTTATGTATGTAGATATATATGCATTAGTTTCAAAAAATTTGCACCAGTAATTTCTGGTATTGCTTTCTATTATTTTTTCCAAGCACCCAATATTAGAAAGTATAGGCAGTTATAAGTCAGTGAGCCTGATGTTACACTTAAATCATACTGTCCATTTCAGAGGATCTGCTTTAACTCCAAAATATGTTTTTTAAAACATAAAAATGCATATCTTTTAAATCTTTAAAGAGGATCAGCTTAGATGATATCATGTAAGAATTTGTCATATAAGTATTAGTCGATACTTTTATCCACAATTACTGCCTAAAGCATGAAACCGACATTTATGCACATAAACATTGCTTGATACAAACTGAAACATAACTTGATAAATAAATGTATTTAATACTTAAATCTTAAATTCATAATTGAATAACATCCCCACAACACATAGCAATAGCTGAGATACACAAAATAAAATTTGTTCATGAAGGCGAGTGTTCACAGAAAAAAAGAAAAAGATTTGGTGTGATGATTCAGTGGCTAATCCTCACCTTTAAAGTGCCAGGATCCTATACGGGCACAATTTCTGTCAGCTTCTCCACTTCCCATCTAGTTCCCTGCTTATGGCCTGGGAAATTAGTAAAGGATAGCCCAAAACCTTGGGGCCTTGTGCCCACATGCAGACCTAAAGGAGGCTCCTGGCTCCTGGCTTAGAATTGGCTCCACTCCAGCCACTGTAGCCACTTTGTGAGCGAACCAACAGATGAAAGATCTTTCTCTCTCTCTGTAAATCTGATCTGCCTTTCCAATTAAAATTAAATCAATCTTAAAAAGGAAGCAAAAAAAATTCAATTCCAAAGATCCATGAGAGATATAAAGAAATTCAATAGTCAAATAAATACACAAATAGACACTCAGATTTTATGATTTATGATTTTAAAAAGTCTTCAGAATGTACAACTATTAATATGATATATTATTCAAAATATATTGACTTGTTCCTATTGTTTTTAAGTCATCAACAACATTATCATCAGAGTAATAAAATTTGGAAAAGGTCTCTCTAAGCCTCCTTCACATACAATGCACAAAGACTCATACTGTAAACATGGCTAGTGAAGTAGGAACTTGTGATTTGCAGTCTTTGATCTTTCATAAGTTAGATAAAACAAAGAATTTGTAGGATCCTTTACTTTCAGTGCTTACTAGTATTAAATATGTAATTAAAATGTGTTCATTTGCATGTAAGAGCAAGATTACTAGATCTACCTAAATCTCAGCAATGAGAATGCACTTCAGTACCAATAGTTTTTTGGCTAAAATAACTAACTGATGAAAAACACAGCATATACTTTTTCACAGTTCCAATTATAACTTTTTAACGAAATGCATGACTGTACATTAACTGCTCTTTTACTGTCTTGGGCCACTATGATAAAGAATCATTTTTTTTTTTCAGCAATAAACAAAGCTTGCAATCAATATCTAGATGCCTTCATACAAAGCTAGAAATAGTCAATTATTCCTATGTACCTGAGAATTAGGACCTGGAGGTATATATAACACTGTTTCTATTCTTGAAAGATGCCCATAAAAACAGAGACAGGTAAGGTGCATTTTCATTTTATTGTTTAGTTATTTAATATCTGTCTACCACGGTTTCCAAGTTCATTGAGTTGAATTATTTCAGAGTATATAGTGTGTATAAATTTGGAGATAGAAAATCTATTTTGGCTTCTTGTAAATAACTGTCCTTGGTGGTGACATTTTTCCTTTATGTACTATGATAACTCAGATGAAAATAGTTTCCATAAAGTTGATCAAATCTTATTTCCTTTAGTCTGAATAGAACTTGTAATGATTCAAGTATATCTATCCAGTTTAAAGAAAGGGATTAAAATGGAATCACTATGGCAGTGAGAGTCATAGGCAGTTCATCTTAACTTTGATCTTCATTTTACAATTGTAATGTGGGATACACTACTTTTAAACTTCCTAAATAAATAGCATGGAGCACTTGAAAACTCGTAGACATTATTATTTTTTTTCATTCCATCATCTGAGAGACATCAACCTCCCACCTAGAGTTGACCTCACAGAAGTCTACAGTAACAGCTGGGGGGAAGCTGGGAGGAGAGACATTGAGGCAGGTATGCTGTGTGGACGGCTGTAATTTAGACATCACAGCCATCTCCGCTGTGCCTAAAGGATTCACACTCACAGGAAGCGGGAAGGATATGGATCTGGAGACTGAGCCACTCTGATGGCATCCGAACCACCCCATTAAACACTGGGCTAGATACCTGTTCCCTTTGAAGCATTTTGATGCCAACAGATCAATATTACAAATGCATGAATTCCATCTATAGCTGTGTTCTCACTTTCAATTGCCATTATGCGTCTCATCGTTTACGATGATTACACAATACAAAATATTTGAAAATCTCAATATGGGAATTTGAGTAGAAGAGGCACTAGAAAATATCTGCACCTCTTTGTAGGCAAGATACTTCCACAGCATCTGTAGTTAACTGACATGCAGAACTATTCTTGGGTTGCAAAGCAGGTAATGGTTGCATGAAAAATATCTAAAGCTTTCACTGCTGTTGGACCAAAGAATTATTTACAGACACTAGAAAGATAGCATCAAGGGATGTGTCTGAGAGAAAATGAACAAACATATTCACTATCAAGTGTCCACCTTGAGAGAAGCAGATGTTTTGAATAAGCACCAGGTAAACAAACAGCATGTGTAAATCTGCCACTAATCCATGGACTTTATCAAACTCAAAACCACACTGTGGAAACAGGGAAAATAGTCTGGTTCAACTAGTAAATGATAAGGGATAAAGGCCGTGGCACCAGCCAAAGAAAGCCACACATCTTTGACTATGACAAATGAAATGGCTTTCATATTATGCTGTGATCTGCCTTGTGGTATATTCACATTGCTTAAAGGCGCAATGCATTCCCAGTGCTCTGATTCTGCCAAGCAAGTATAAGGTGCTAAAATGGACATTTAAAAAATTTAGTATACATAGATACATAAATAACATATATTAATATATATTATATTTAAGTATAATATACATAACTGATTAGATATAATTTAATAAATAATAAATATATATTTAAATATGTTCTATTGAAAACCTTCTGCCACATTACAACAATCTATAATTATAACCTGAATTGCATTGAGTTTTTGTTTTAGAACAAAGAATGCTATATTTTAAACTTAAAATGAAATACTATCAGGGACAGGCATTGTGGCATAGCAAGTCAAGTTGCTCCCTAAAATGCTGTCCTGAATGGAAGCAAGCATCCCAGCCCTGGCTGCTTCACTTCCAATCCAGCAACTTGCCATTGTGCCTAGGAAAGCAGCTGAAGATTGTCCAGGTGCTTAGGTCTCTGCTGCGCGGATGGGAGGCCAGAGTGGAATTGGGGCTATTGGTTGTAGCTGGGCCCATCTGTGAGTGTGAGGGTCGCTTGGGGAATTGAACCAGCAATTGCAAGATCACTTTCTGTGCCTCTCCGCTGTCACTCTTACAACACCAACCTTAATTTAAAAATGCTACTATATCTAATTTGATACCACTAGTATAACATCGACTTTGGTTCAGAAGTTGACAGATTTTGTTCTAGCAGAACAGATGCCATCTGAGGCTCAGTTTTGTAAATATCTTATCATGCAGACATGCTCACTTGTTACTTTGCAGCTGCTTTCATATTGGCCAACAGAGAAAAGACAGATTTAGGGCATAAACATGTGGACCAACCTCTCGTAATCCTATGAGATTTTTAAAACCTGGGCAGCGCACTGCTTTCCTTTTGGTTATAACTACAAAAAGAGGACATTTTTGAACAGGATATCAAGATCAGGATGATTCTACTGAACTTTCAGATATAGAATTCAACCGGTTCAACAGACTCAAGTAGAAGAAAATGGTTAACCAAGAACATTGTTTTTAACACTAGCACAGACAGGCCAAAATTGATGGAAAGTCTGATTCTGTGTCCTGAGATTCAACATGCCTGCCTCAGGGCTAGTATTACGTATGAATCCAATAAAAGCAATCAGGGGTAGGGGGCTAGCAACACCCAATCACTCTTCAAACTTAATCACAAAAGATAATTTCATTGGAATTTGTTAGGATCTCTCTATTTTTACGTCAGTGGAAGGAGTGGCTAAGCATAAAGACAAAAAGCAATGTAATGAGTAAGAAAATACATGATTGTGAGTTCAACCAAGACAAGGCGTTGCATGTTCCTGAAATTATGCATGATGTTTTGTTTTCTCTAGAATATTTAGCATTCCCATCATTCTTCCATCTCCTGTCAAATATTAAAAATCTATTTGTAGGAATTTAAAAGGCTTTATATAAAATAAATATAAGATCAATCTTAACCCAAATGTTGCCAAATTATCATAGGAAAAAAGCTTAACCCTGGAGTCACACCTTGTTTCATCTAGGAACCTTAGGAACACCCAGGTTTCAGTGGCCAGAATCTAACGATTGCCTGATTTCACAAAGTGTGAAAACTTAGTGCCTCTCCAGCAATAGAAAATCAGAATAGTATCTCATTGCTTATTAACATTTTGTAGTGTTTAAATTTCAGAATCTGTAAATAGAATTCTATTGGCACATAGCCATACCCATCCAATTAGTTATTGTCTGTGGCATCCTTCCAGGCCACCACAGAGGTGGGTAGTTTTACCAGAGACTGTATGGACCACACATCTGAAGATAAATATTATTTGCTCATTAACAGGAAGGAATAATTTACAGATATTTAGGTGAGAATTATGTGTAATTTATGTTAACTACTCCCAGCCCAAGTGCCTCAAATACCTTTAACTGTTACTCTAAAATTTTGCTTTTACATGCTTTTGTTTTCATGACATTTGCTTCATTGAAAGCACATACCAAAGCAAATGCTTCTCCCAAGAAACAGATTTAAAACTCTGTAGTGAGTCTGGGTGCTGTGGTACACCGAGTTCCAGTGCCAGGTAGGATGCTCGCATCCTTTGTTCAAGTGTTTGGTTCAAATCCCTGTTCCTTTGTTCCTAATTCCAGCTTACTGCCAATGCACCTGGGAGCTCAGCAGGTGACAGCTCAGCTAGCTGAGTCCCTAACATTCACCTAAGAGATCCAGATGAAGTTCCTGGCTCCTGGCTTCAGCCTGGACCAGCCCAGGCTGCCAGAGAACTTTGGAGAGTGAAATAATGAATAGAAGATATCTGTTGCAGTCAATCTACTTTCCATATAAATACATTTAAAAGAGTTTATAGTCAGATATTCAATAGATACTCATTTAAGACAGACAGTAGCAATTAAATTCTGTAATCCTACCTTACAGAAAACATAGAATTAACTTTTCCTTTAAAGTCTGCATTGTTTGGCCAGTGCTGCAATGTAGCACATTAAACCACCACGTGCAGAACTCACATTCCCTATGAGAGTTTGTTCCAGTTACAGCTGCTCCACTTCTGATCCAGCACCCTGCTAATGCACCCTGGGAAGACAGAGAAGCTGGCCCTAGTCCTTGAGACCCTGCTACCCATGTGGGAGACCCAGATGAAGTTTCAGGCTCCTGGTATCTACCTATGCAACACCTGGCAGCTACTACTCTTTGTGGAGTAAGTCAATGAATGGAAAATTGGTATCTCTCTGCTGCTTTACTTCTCAAATGCATTTTAAAAAATCTTCATACAAGTCTGCTTTATTAATTGTACCTATCAAATGGTAGGTGCTGAAAATGTTTATATAACTCTCTTACTGTAACTCTGTCTTTCAAATAAGTAATAAATCTTAAAAGAAAATCTTCATTTAATTCAACTGTGGAGTAGTAAGAATATGGCAGTTCATTGTCCCATTGGGCCTTCTTCTTTGAGCATAAAAGAGTCAAACTAGAACCTTATTTTTTTTTTTTTTTATAATAGAGCAACTGATGGTTAGAAAGTATGAAACCACACTTATGAGAATGTAATTTCTTTGCATACATGGTGTTATATATAGAAATCTCCAATATTTTGAAAACAAAATATTGCATTTAATGTAAGTTTAACAAAGTCTGTGAATACTCAAAACTTAAAGCAATGAAGTCAGTTACTCTGAAGAATAAAGTAGTATATTTAATGAAAAGATAAAAGCTGGCTGCTCTGTTTCTGATCGGGCTTCCTGCACGTAAACCCGGAAGGCACTGTGATGAAAGATGGCCCAGGTACTTGTGTTCTTGCCACACTGTGAGAGAGCTGGACCGTGTTTGGGGCTCCTGCATTGGCCTGGTTCAGCCCTCGCTGCTGCAGCCATCCGGGCACTGAAACAGTGCCGGGAAGATCAGTCTATATCCCTCTCCATCCTCCTTTTCCTCTCCCTCTCCTTATTAGCCCACCTTTCAAACAAACAAGTACTAAATAAATCTTTTCGAAAAGGATAGGGTAGAGTTCTGAAAGATACAGGCACCTTTGTGAAGATTCATGAAATTCACTTTCCTCTGAATGAGAGAAAACAATCCAGAAAGTAAATCATGAAGAGAGTTAGCTAAAGTGGGTTTTTGGGTGCTTATTTTGTAAAGGTGAACCAGTTAAGCAGGTTAATTAAAAATCTGTTTCCATGAAAACTATGAAGCACCTCATATATTATGAAAAGGTCTCATTTGCCCAGGAAGAGCAAATTATGACTCCTGCAGGTCAAAATGTCTTAAATGTTGAGGACCACCAAGACTGAGATCTGATTCTTTCAGGAATTAAGGGAAAAATGGTTCTGAAAAAGGTACGCTGTTTCAGCATTGCTAAATTTAAATGTATAAAATGAATAGCAGTAGTCAGATATACAGAGAGGAGGAGAGACAGAGAGGAAGATCTTCCGTCCGATGATTCACTCCCCAAGTAAGCAAGATGGCTGGTGCTGCACCAATCCAAAGCCAAGAGCCAGGAACTTCTTCCAGGTCTCCCACACGGGTGCAGGGTCTCAAGGCTTTGGGCCATCCTCGACTGCTTCCCTAGGCCACAAGCAGGGAGCTGGATGGGAAGTGGGGCTGCCAGGATTATAACGAGCTCCCATGTGGGATCCCAGCACTTTCAAGGCGAGAACTTTAGCCACTATACCACCACACTGGGTCCCTTGGCTCTAATTCTAAAAACTAATAACAAGAGAGGTCTTTTCTGTATGTATATTGTTGCCATTTTCAGGATATCACATAAGTAGAAGAGTACATTCTATTGCCTTTTGAGCTTCACTTCTTCTAGTTGGCTAAATACAATTGAGACTTATCAGCAGTATTGTTAGAAATTATTCTTATTGCTAAATAATATTTGTATATGAACTCAAAATTGGCTTTTTATTCATGAAATGAGAAATATCTGTGTTCCCAATTTTCAGAAATAGAAATAAATTATATTTGCTGGAATCCATTCAATTCCCAAGCTTGTTAGGCCACTCTTGTTAAAAAAAAAATTAAGGTATTCATTAGGAAAGAATAAGAAAATGAAATGGAGAGACCTAATCGGACCCAGGCACAGCTGAGAAGCTCAATACACTGAGTTTTACTTGCCACTGGAAATGCCTGTCTTGCCTTTGCCTAAGAGGCTTAACATTTCTGTTCAATAGTAACATTAAAAAAGAGACATTTTTAAAATGATACCGTACACCTGCTGTTTTCGGAACAACAAAACAGGATGAATACAAAGGTTCTTCATGTTTGGGCACGGTCTTTTAGAAAGCCTGAATATGAGATTGAAACATTCAGAGCAGGGAAAGTGTTAAGATCACTGTATAATTGTAAATACTCTAGATTGTAACATTTGAAGGGCTTAAGCTTTACTGTTTGCCTCAGTATTTACAGATTACTGGCATAACAACTGGGCAAGCAATCATAGCTTTCAGATGGCAAATGGGTGGTGACATTCCACATGCCTCTTACCCCTGTCTCATCACGCCCGCTCACCACATCATTTTTCCGGACTAGTTTTTCTGTTCTGTGCTAAATCATTGAATCTAGGGCAGTGTTGTCTCAGGTGTGCGGCTGCAGCTCATTCATCTGGCCCTGCTGCTGCTGAATACACAATAACGTCCCCTTCTGCTCTCCTCCTGCCCGATCATAAATGAAGAGCCTAAAGAGACTATCCAAGATTTTAGGGGGGGGAAAAAAACTGCTTTTATTTCATGTTCTTGAGACAACTGAAGAAACTGCAAAGAGAATGAGAATTGGGCTCGAGAGACCAGGATACAGAATCCAGCTTTACCCCTATTTGGGTCAATAAGCAAAGATCCTCCAAAATGTTAAAATAGATATTGTACCGTCTATCACACATGCTATTGTCATTAGTAAATGAGACATAACACACGTTAGTGTCCAGACCCAGAACTAACATAGTCAATGCCTACTACTTACTACTTAAGATTATACACGCTGAGAAAAATAGGGTATGAATTTGGGCTTACTTCTGTATCTTTCATTCCTTCCTTCATATAGTCATTTATATTTTAACATATGGCTTACTTTTGGTGACAGAAATTCAGCATTTATTATTTATCAGAGTGCTGGTGGGTTTACTGCTGTGAATAATATATTGCAACTGTCCCTGGGGTATTAACTTTAACACAAACAGCTATTTAAAGTGAAGAACAGTATAAGATGGTACATTCAGAACAGTCTATGGTGGCTTATCTTCAGTTAATAATTACTCGGAGCACCTGCTCCCAGTCATGCTCTTTTTGTTGAAGAGGACATAGAAAAAGGCAGACATATATAAGCAGTGTTAGTTACGACCCTCGATTTCAAGAATCTTACATCCAATGGTCTTTTGTGTTGGTTTGTTTTTGGCTCCGGAAACAGGCTTTACCCAAAAGAAACAACATCTAAACGTGCCCCATCCATGTTGGGATTTTTAAAAATCTTCTGTAAAAATTGGATAGGTGACTTTTCTTTACTATTAGAGAATTTAGGGGAAAACATTATTATTGGCATGGGAGGTAGGTTTAGTGTGACCAGCTTTATCTGTGTTAAATATATGTTCAATATACATATGTTCAATATATTGAACATATATATATATGTTCATATATATACATACAGATATATCTTAAATTTCTGTTATAGTGTACCCCACAAACATGTATTAAATTGCACGTTAAAAAAAGACTAAACCAGGGTAATTAACATTTTTTTTCCTTGTTATTGTTTAATGATTGGAGGCATGGGGAGCCTTCCTTCTATTTGCTTATAAAATTTACACTAGCGTACTATCAATTCTAGTCACTCCACTATGACGGATGTCATTAGGATACATTCTTTTCATGTAACTCTCATCTGACACTGGTTATCCAAACTCCTTCTCTCCTCCCATTGTGCCTGCTCGCCTCTAGAGATCACTCTTCTGCGAGGCAGAATGTGTCTGTCTCACTTAATACAATGTCCTCCAGCTCCGTTGCAAATGGCATGACTTCGTTTTTTATAAATGGGTGAATAATATCTCACTGTATACATGTAGCACTTCTGTTTATGCACTTATTAAATGAAAATAGACACTTTGGCTGATTCCCTATGCTGATGAGTGTCAATATTACTCCAATGAACTTGGTGGTCCAGGGCTCTCATTGTGGCACATTGGGTTAAGCTGCAACCTGCAATGACAGAGGCACTTGAGCATGGGTTCAAGTCCCAGCTGTGCTGCTATTCTAGCTCGCTGATAATAGGCCTGGAATGTGATATCTCATTTTGCTTTTGATTCACATTTCTTTGAATGTGAGTGATACAGCACTATTCCAATTCATCTGTTGGCACCTGAAAATCTTAAGAAAAATGTTTACTCATTTAACCAACTGGTTTTAAGCAGTTGAGTGTCTGCCACTCTGGTGGGGGGACTAAAATGAAGCTTCTGGGTCCTGCACTCGGCATGGTCCAGACCTGGCTATTGCAGTGATTTCAAAAGTGAATCAGTGACTCTAGGATTTTTCTCTGTCTCTTCCTCTTGATGTTGCTCTACCTCTCAAATAAATATCTAAATAGCTTTTAAATATAATAAAAAAAAACTAAAGATGAAGGAGAGGTTGTAACAACCACTGAACTCACAAGATGCTCGGGAATTTTGTTGAAAATCTAGTACAGCAGAAAGAACACTGAGCATTCTTGACTGGTAGGAAGGTGAGACCTAAACTGCTGAGAGATGAAACCAAGGGGTAAATCTCACATTATGGGAAAAAGTAGAGTCAACACCTGCCACAGAAGCCTTCAGATAAAAAACCTCTTTATATATGACCACACTCATAAATTTTCCACCTAATATCTAACTTGGTTTTGAAATTTTAAAAAACATATCTCATTGAACCATTTTAATGGTAGTTTGTTCCAGTAACTATTCTTGTTCCTTTATTGTCTTTTTTTAAGACAAACATAGCTTACTGGATTCAAAATATTAAAACAAATGAAATTTTTTGCTGCGACACAGATACAATCACCTTGAAAGTCAGTACAACATACCAGTTAGTCTGAAATACTTACATTTTAAGCCAATTTTTTAGCTTCATTTTCTGAAATCAAATACATTATAACTGTCATTTAAATTCAGATATATTTCAATGTGTGCCTTTTAAGTTACTCTATATGAGCTATAAATCTAACTATGAAAAGAAAGATTTGATAAACGCTAATCACAGAAAAGATCTATGACAGGAGATGAACATTTAACAGTTTCATTTAAAAACTGTTAAAGTATGACACTAGATGATTGAATTAATGTATTTGAAAACAATGCTTTCAGTAATCTCACAGTTTAAACACATCTGTGCTTATTCAGTGCTGCAAGAAAAATTAGTTAGAAATGAATTAAAGGTTAATATATGCAATTCTGCCTTTTAGGAAATGCTAAACAGATTTAACATTTGAAAATACTACTTAACAGCCAATATTGCTATCAGATGTGTGTGTATTTAATTTTTTGATCATTTGAAAAACACAAAGAGAATACAGTCTCACTGTTCTACTCTTTCAGACACCTGCCACAGCCAGGAGTGGGCCAGGCTGACACCAAAATCTGGAAGCTATATCTGCATCTGTAAAATGCTTGCCAGTAGTCAGCTGTTTGATCCATCCTCTGATGTCTCCAGGCACACTTTAGCAGGAGCATGGAAATAAATGCAGAGCTGGACTTGACCTCGGGTATCGCATGCAATGAGAAATGTGGGCACCTCACCCCACAGGCCAAACGCTCTCCCTTTCACTGTATATTTTTAATCACATGTTGGCAAACATCGTCAGAAGATGTCATACTCTAGAAAATACATTTGTTAGACTAGAGTGGTGCTTTTGTTATAATATGGGAATTTCATTTCTAAAACTGGAACTATATGTTTAAGGTGGCTAATCGAGTGTGAATGGAGAGTTTACGACAGGAATCATCATTGTGGTGGATTATGACGGACACAACCTTTCTTGAAAATAAGAAAAAGATACAATAAAATGTGTGTGTGCATATAGGTATAACATATACACACATATATATAATGCCTGGATAGAAAACGACCGATCTGAAAAAAAAAAAAAGAAGTTAAGAGAGAAAGGTTAGACTGATTTATTCATTTTTGTAAACTCATTAGCTGTGGGGCTATGGAGAAGTTGCTTCATCTCTGTGTCCCTGTCTCCTCATTTGTAACAAGAACATAATGAACTTATCCAAAAAATGGGTTAGTAGAGATAAATGAATCAAGAACTGTGAAGCATCTACAGGAGCTACACATGGTCAGCTTGATCTTTCCGTGTGTTGAAACATAAAGATCCAAAGATCATACAATTCAAAACAGGATTCAAAACAATTTAAAACACAGTGTTGGACATAAAATACTCAAGACTTGATGGAAGCCTTGAAATAAGAAAACACATTATATACGGTCACATCAATAAATTTCCCATCTATTATGCTACTTGATTTTGAAATTTTGTGTTTGAAGACTCCGCTACCACAGAATAACAGCTCTCCATATTAATGGCAAGATAAACCTCCAAATTATAGCCAGCTAACTACATTAATGATTTTTTTAAAAATGAAGAAAATAGATGTAACTAAACAAAGTGTGATAGACGAATTAAATAGTCCAAGACTGATTCTTGCAACTTGCACTCCAGGGGAGCAAGTAGGCCTCCTGCAGAACTGAGCCATTTTAGAAATAAGACCTTGCTCCATGGAAAACAGATGCAGCTAAGCGCTTACAGCAGTTAGTTCTGGGGAGCTCCTGGACAGCAGATCAAGGATGGAAGCTGCGATATACAAGACTGATGCTTCAATGAAATGGAACGCTGCATTCTGTCACTTCATACTATGGCAAGAGCAAGGTCTGGATGTGTTGAATGGACAGTTAGCTGTGTTTTCCTAATCAAGCATATTAAATGCGCCACAACTCAAAATCCCAAAATTCTCTTCAAAATGCTGGCATTCCATCTCACTAAACTGCTGTTTGCTATCTCAGGTCGAAAGAGACTATGGAGAATGTATGTCCCATCTACCCCAGTGTTCTGAGCTTGGGCTGGTGTCTGTGAGGACCCTCCCAAACCATGTGTTTGATATCTGGTGATTCACCCTGCTTTGATTGACAGAATCACCCTGCTTTGATTGACAGAAGTTTTCAGCAAGGTCAAAGCTTGGTCCATTATCTTCCTTCCCACCTTGCACAAGTATTGAGGACATATGTGAAATATAAACACACTCACAATGCTGAAATAACAGTGTACTTCACAACATTCATGGGAAATGGAATTTAAATATATATATATATATATATATTTATTTTGATGCAAACATGTTTAAAACCAAAGCATAGTATTTTTTTTGTAATAAAAATTTCCATGTACTTTTGGAAATTCCCTTGTATCTGGACTACAGTAAAAAGTTGAACAGCTGCCTATTGAATGCAAACTCTTCTAAGAAGCTGGATTTAGGTATTGTAGACCCAAAGTTTGTAGAAGTCTTAATATATAGAGAGAATGAATAGAAATAAAGATAGAGAAAGAAGCAGCAAAGAGGAAGAAAAAAAGAAGAATCCAGAAAACAAGTTACCCTTCTGAGCTTGGGAGGGGTCCTTGACAAGGATCACTGGTACAGAACTAAATGCCTAGTGCCCAAGCAATGGGCACAGGCCCTGAGACAACGGCATGAGTGCCAGCATGGCACTAACAGTGATGGAGAAAGTCCTTGAGATTGAGGCAGTCCACCTTCTGAATGGAAAGGGCGGTCATGAGATGATGCATGTGTAAGTCTGAGATAACTGACTTTCCGGAGTCACATTTTAAAAGGATCCTTTAGCAGTCAACCATGAGAAAACAGAGTAGAAATAGTTGGCCTCTAACACAAGAGGGAGCACCAAAAACGACATGCAGGAACCAGTTTTGACTGTATTGTACGGAGAGCAGGATTTGTTGTTGGATTTGCAAGGCCATGGTAAAACGCTTATGAACACTGAGGATTGAGAAATGGCACTTTGTTTTGCTTTCCTAAACGTGGGTGAGTACATTTAAATGTTGATGTGAAGACACACATTATTGCTAATTATTTACATCTGATATGCTGCATAGTAGATCAATTATCCATAATAATACTGGTGAGTCCAATTTTCAGAAATTCCCCAGGATGCTAAGCTCTGTAAACTACATAAATACACACACAGGGAGACATATAGTAGTTCAAGGGTATAAAGAGAAAAGGAAATATATGATACATTCTCTCAAATAATTCAACACATCAAAATATCCTTTATTAAAAGGACTTTATATAAAGAGAAAATTTTTATTAAAAATTATATTTTTAAAGTAAAAATTTTACAAAATTTTTATATAAAAAGAAATTTTTAAAGAGGATATCTTAAAATATAAATAATTGTACTTTTATTAACAATCTATTTTTTAAAGATTTATTTTATTTTTCATTTCCAAGTCAGATATATAGAGAAGAGGAGAGACAGAGAGGAAGATCTTCTGTCCGATGATTCACATCCCAAGTGAGCACAGCAGCCGCTGCTGAGCCAATCCAAAGCCAGGAGCCAGGAACTTCTTCCAGGTCTCCCACACGGGTGCAGGGTTGCAAGGCTTTGGCCTGTTCTTGACTGCTTTCCCAGGCCACAAGCAGGGAGGTGGATGGGAAGTGGAGCTGCCAGGATTAGAACCAGCGCCCATATGGGATCCTGGTGCGTTCAAGGTGAGGACTTTAGCCGCTAGGCCATTGCACTGGGCCCTATTAACAATGTTTTGAGAGTAAATAAGCAAACCATCTTAAAGAAAGGACGCAATCACAATATGGAATAGGTAATTGTCTCATCTTGTGAAAGCCAGGATCCTGTAAGGGCATCAGTTCATGTCACAGCTGCTACACTTCCCACCCAGCTCCCTGCTTGTGTCCTGGGAAAGCAGTCGAGGACAGCCCAGAGACTTGGGCCCCTGCACCCACGTGGGAGACCTGAAAGTGGCTCCTGGCTCCTGGCTTCGGTTTGGCTTGGCTCCAGCTGTTGTGGCCACTTGGGGAGTAAACTAACAGACGGGAGATCTTTCTTTGACTCTCATTCTCTTTGTAAATTTGCCTTCCTTATAAAAATGAATAAATCTTTTTAAAGAGATCTGTTTTGTCATGTGTGACTACAGATAGAAACACTGTGTTATATATGTAAATATTTCTGAGAGTCGTAAATGGCAAGGATGCCAGATACTCTCTAGGATAATTAGCTTCATGAAGTCATTCTGCAATGTATGTGTCTCAAATCATACTGTGCACCACATATATACAATTCTTCTTGTCCAAAATTAAAAACATGTACAGTACTAGCTTACTTGAATACATCTTTTTTTGTATTTATTATCCTGAAAAATGGCATTAACCTTTTAAAAAATATTTTTTCAGTAGTACAAACAATACTTTACTGAGCATTTTGCAAATATCTTCTTTCATACATAAACCAAAGACAATCTAGGAATAAGAAATGACCATGAAATCACTGATGTAAGTAAATCTTGAAATGTACTAGATATGGCTAAATTCAAGCAGGCTTTGAGATTCAGTAACCAAAAAGAATTCCTGCAAGATACTTCAGCAAGGCATAGACGTGATCAGATTTTCATAGTAGGAATCTGCAGGAGCAATCTTCAGTTTTAATCAGAGTTAGGCAAAAAACTCATGAAGACATGAACTAGGCAGAGCCCAAAGGAAATGAGTCAAAAAGAGAATCGCATAGATATTAGATAGCAAAGCGAAGAAGAGAACGATGGAAAATTTGGTTTATAGGTTTATTAGCAGGCTCTCATCTCCGTGAGCTGCTTCATGTACTTGAGTTGATTATCATTTCGCTTTCTTCACACATTAAGTTGAAGGCAGAAAACTATTTTATATTGCTAACCAATTATATGAGGCCATTTTTGCATTCTTTGTGAAAGCATATTACATTGCTTAAAAATTACTTCACAAGAATCAGATGACTAAATTAGGTTCTCTTCATGATGGATAGCCTTGTGTTGCCTCTTTTTTGTCTCCTTATAAGACAAATATTAATATTTGTGTCATTAGATTGTCAACAGTAATTGAGAATATACAAAGATACTTCAGAAAGTTCATGGACAATACACAAAAGATTTAGTTGAGTATAAAATTTTCGAAAATCTTTGTAGCCAACAGTTCTTCAAAAAGGTCATGAATCTGTATTATGAAAGACATGTTATTGGATTTCAATTCTGTATGAACTTTCTATGGTTCCCTTGTATATCAAACTTCTAGAGGATGTTGCATACAGAAGACACGGACGAGGGTTGGCTCACCAGTTATTACTTTATCACATTGTTATTACCTCAACTTGAAACAAAATCTTAAAGCAGGTGCTAACATTCCCTTCCCAGGATGTCGCTTTCTTTTTTTATTATTATTAATTACATTGCACTATGTGACACAGTTCCATAGGTATTAAGATGTTGCTTTCTACAAAATGTGAGTGCAGTAGCTGGCAGTTCAGTCGGAAATCAAGAAATTTGTAATCTGAATACTCTACTATTTATCCTGAAGCATTTTACTCATGATTTTGTTCCTACCTACAAGGGTTTTCGAGTAGACCAAGTACATAGGATGACTGTTTTAAATTCATCGAATCACACTCCTCTTTATTCCACCATTACTCTGTGAGTTACTATGGTTTCCTCTTTAAGACTTCATTCACACTTTCCCACTTTGAAGAAGGAAATCCAAGTGTTATCACTTTTGTAAAAAAAAAAAAAATTAATAATAATGACTGTGAAATTCCCTGGAGTTTCATGATTCTTTACAGAAGAACCTAAAACTTGGATTATAATTTATGTGTCTACATCATACACATCTCCAGAATACATCTAGTATAAAATCTATCATTGCATTTGTCTTCATTCAACATATTTTCTCCATAGCATCAGTTGGCATAAATACAAACACAAAACTCTTACACACATCAGCCTTATATTTTACAAAGTGGAATTATACCCTCTCACCAAAATAATAAAATGCTTGGGTGAGGGCTTGGCACAACAGCCTAGTGGCTGCTCATTACCAAATACTCACTTTGAATGTGCCTGGATCCCATATGGCCTCCAGTTCATATCTGGGCTGTTCCACTTCCCATTCAGCTCCCTGCTTGTAGCCTGAGAAAGCAGTAGAGGATGGTCTAAAGTTTCAGGACCCTACACTTTCATGAAAATCCAAAAGAAACTCCTGGCTCCTGACTTCAGATTGACTCAGCTCCAACAGCCACTTGGGGAATGAACCAATGGATGGAAAATCTTTCTCCCTGTATCTCCTTCTCTCTATATACCTGCCTTTCCAACAGAAAATAATAATAATAGCTGCATTCCATATTAGTGTGCTGACTGGAAGCCTGTTTATTCTGCTTCCAATCCAATTTCCTGGTAATGCATCCTGATGATTCAAGAGCTTAGATTTCTGCTACTCACAGGAGAGATTCAAATGAGTTCTGATCTCCTGGTTTTACCTATTGTAGGCAACCGAGTTTGGGAGGAATCAGCAAACGGAAAAGATTTATCTTTCTTGGTATTTATTCTTCTTTATGTGTTCGTGACATTGAGGTGGACACCAAAACAATAAACAGGAATTAGTCCCAAATAACACATGTAAAACAAAATGCTCACCAAGTAGGTAATCAAGTAAAATTCATGCTTAATATAAAAGTTGCTATCATAATTTGTGAAGCAATCACATTTTCTTTTTTTTCCCCTGGTATACATCATACAGCAATATTGGTAAATTAACATATTTGATGAATCTGCAATTAACTCTAGGGGGAATCATAATGATAGTTGGTTACTATTATTCCACAAGTGTTTCTGAAAGCATGAAGTGAATGTTCAGAGAAATAGCATATGCATTTGAGCCATTTACTATATTTGTAATCCAGAAATTTGTAACCCAACCAGAAGTGGCATAAAATGAGCTATCAATATTGAATAAACGTTTTAGCAACATACATAATAAATTTTAAGTGACTGACATAAAAAATGCATAAAACCTGGCACTGATTTGCAGTCTTAACGCCGTTTCCTTTCTAGGAAGCCATTAATATAGCGATGACCTTAGGTATACAGTAATAGGCTTTAGAACGAGCCATCTATTCTACCATTCTAAATTTAACTAAGTCTTAAGAAATTCCAGAGTGACTGAGACTCCTCCCCACACAGACATGGACTGAAGAGGGTCTTTAGGTAAACAAACATAATGTGAAACAGAGAGAATTTCAAAGAGATGTAGAGAAGAAAAATCTTTTCTATCACTTATTCACTATCCAGGGTTAATCAACTTTCCCTTGGGTTTTCCCTCTCTGTCCTCATGTGAATAAAATGATTACTTTCCACTGTACCATGCTGGAATTTCTCTGGGAATTAATCAAGCATAAGTTTAGATTTCCAGTTCCTCCAAATCTTGCCCAAGGTGTACGTGAACAAACTAGAAAACCTCATGAAACATTCACTTTTCTCTGCTCTCACATGGGGACCAACCGTAACAGTACCAGGGAATTGTTCCAATCATCAAAGAGAATGTGTCTAGAACACCCTTCAAATAACCACTGCTCCACACAGGGGTACTCCAGAGATTCAAGGAAAATGGAATTGCAGGTTCGCTTTTCTGCAAAATTTTGAAATGTGTTGATTTTTTTCCATAACACACATTTCAATGAACATTTTGAACAGCCTCTTTATGCATGACTTTCATAATTTTTCACAAAATAAAAAAAATGTATGTTTTAACCCAGTTTTCTAGGACTTTCTGAAATATCATCGTGAGTAAATGGTCTTGGAGATGAGCACTGTGGCACAGCTGATGGAGCCACCCTTTGTGGCATCACATCCTGTATTAGAGGGAAACAGCCCACACTTCTGAACAAACTTGCTCCTAATGTGACCAGGGAGGCGTTGCTTCCTGCCACCCACATCAACATTAATTTGCCTGAACCTGATCTTGAGCTTCCTAGGACTATTTCCTTCGCTCTAACTACCCAGCTTAAGACATTTTGCCAGCAGTCCAAGTGATGAAGATATTCTTATCATTTCTCAGTTACAAGCACTTCACCTTATTATAATTGCTTCCACAATTCCGCCTCTCTGTTTGTTTAAGTATTTTCAAGGCATTCCTTGGTCTTGTATCACGTCTTTCTTAGATACTTCATTATATATTTAAAGCCAATGTAAAATTTCCTGATAGAACCACAGGCATGCTATCATATATAAATAACACAATTGCTAGTCGTTTGTCATCAAATACTAGTCTGTATTTAAGCCTCCCTGATTGCCTAATGCATTGCTTTAATGATTAGCGATCCAATTACCTTGTTATTTAATAATAATGATCCAACTACATCTAGAACAGTCCACCTCCTTTTCCTTCTCCACATTTTACTACCATTCTTCTGCAGTTTGTTATGATTCTGTCTCACTGAAAATGAGTCTGTGGATGTCTTGCAGAAAATCCCACACCCTACAAATGGCTCAGCAATTGCTTTCTTGTGGGTCTCACCTTACGGTGCTTGCCCATGTGTCTCTTGAAGCTAGAAGTTAAATCAAAAGATGTGGCTAGATCTAAGTTCATTATTTTCCACTGCTCAGAATAGTTCCCATGCTCACACTACCTCACCATACTTACAATATTGACTGTCTCGCGTGATGCAAAAATGAACACAGTGTCCATCTGGAGCCTGTTTTACCACTTTCCCAGACATGGATGCCTTTTTATGACTTTATCATCTGGATCAGTCTGAAGACTGTCTCAATGGACAAAGGGGATAACATGTTCAAAGTTCGAAAATACAAGTGCTGGCAAATGACTCTTAAGGGTTTCTCAATCAGCATTGATGGGAAATACTAAAATAGATAAAGAAAATTGCAACAACAGATTTAACAATGGCTGTATCTGCTGAACTACAGCATCCATCCGCCCCTCTTGCAATGAGTTTTTATTTTTTGTATTTTGTAATACATACCCTTGTATGATTTTTATATGCGTAATATTAATGAAATAGATTAGAAAACATTTTCACCATCCAGGATTCACCCAGCAAGGCAGTTTTTGTTATTGTTGATCAGTTTGTAACATCTTGATTAAAAGTGATAGTATCGATGATTGATATTATCATCAGTGATTGGTTAATAATATTGAAAGAGACTTGCATATATAAAAAATATTATTCTACTCAGTGTAGATAAAATGCTGATATTTAGGCAAAATAGAATGCCCCTTCCCTGTATTTTGCGTCACTGTTATAAACTCACAAATGACTCACTCATGCTCAAGTGCACAGACACACACACACACACACAAATACAACTTTGTTCATGAGTTCTGACTTTATAAATTATGCTTATTGTATTTTAAATTTAAGGAAACCAACTATATAAATGTGATCGAATGGTATCTTATTGATTGTTCTTAATTACTCAGATTTAAAGCAGTAATAATAGCATCACCATATCTTGTGTAACAGGATTTTTAACCCAGCAAATTTTGATATAATAGCTGTAATACTGAGAGCCATTACAAAAAATCAAATGATTATATGTCTACATCTTCCATAAATAATTAATATAAGCAGTTCCCAAAATGGAATTCATGCATTATTTAGAATCAGAGACCTAGAGTTTCACTGACAAAAACTGAAAATCCATGTGGAGCAGCTGTCCTTTATTTTTGATAACTGGAGAAATAGGTAGTATCATAGTACATGGAGAGTAAAGTGACTTTGGAAAAGGAGCAAATGATAACACACAATATAGCCCATCAGTAAATCTTTTTCTTAAAAAAGATTTATTTATTTTTCACTTGAAAGAGTTACAGAGTGAAAAAGATGGGAAGTGGAGAGGCAAAGGCTATTGGACAGTTCTATGCATGCATTGAGCTGGGAGTGAACTCATTTCTGGCTCAGTGAACTGCAACAGGTTCCATCCAAGATAAGTATGGGTAGCCCTCAGACCTGCTGGCCAGAAGATCAATACTTCTAGTATTGGCACATCAGGTGCTATTTTGTAAAGTGTGGCAAAAGCTTTAAAACTGCAGGGACAACAGAGCTGCGCATGCATTGAGCTGGGAGCAACCTCAGTGAGCTCTGTGCATTGCATTGGTCCCACAGGGAAGATAATACCGACTTTGGCATCTCACAGTTCAAAATACGTCCATGTGGCATCCAGACCTAACAAACAACAGGTTCTGGCAAGATTAGCACCTCCAACAATCTAGTTATGTAGGACAGCTGGTGTCTCCCTAATCCTGGGAACTGCTCAAAAAGGAAGCAGGAGAAAGGTTATACAGACAATGGTGCAGCCTCAGCACGGTATCATAGGAGGTGGAGACTGGTGAGCCAGGAGTTGGGGCTACGGGGACCATGGTGGAAGTCTAACATAAGAAACCAGACCTGGAACTCAGTGGAAAGAGTGGCACAAGTGACTGCAAACAAAGACCCATGTTCCAACCACAACAAGTAAAATCGAATTGCAGACCTTAGAAATCTACCACAAGGAGAAGACTCTGCTAACCAGAAGTACAATGACAAAAATCAAAAGAGGAGTCAAAGGCACAATCAGTAGTACTGAAGACTCTCTTGCAAAGCAGCAAAAGCTTTGGCCAACCTCATAGTTATAACCAAAAATGTGCAGTACACTTGCAATGTGTTATGGCTTGAACAAGATTGGGCTCTTGAAGCACATGCAAATGCTTTAACCCCAAAATTTATGTTAATGACTGCTGGAGTAACAATAACAGAGCAGGGAGGAGCCTATATCCCTCATGGTATTCCACATGGTTGAACTGCGATGGCATCACAGAGCTACAGAGCGAGCTGGGGAGGTGACCTACTTTGTTTCCTGGTTCAGGATGTGATTCTCCATTTTGGCATGGTTTGGCATGAGGCCATGAGTTGACCTCATCTGAACTGTGACTCTAAAACTCTAAGCTGAAAAAAGGAAACCTTCTTTCCCAAGGTAGTCCTGTCAGGACATCCAGCAAAGTGCCAGAAATGACTAAAACACAATGATTCTCTGAGAGAAATGTAGCAGGCAAAACAGAAATGGGATGTTTCACTATGCTAAAACGGAATGTTCTTTCGCATTTGACAATATAGGGAACAGAAAAACATCACAATTATATGCAAGGTTTTGTCACCTGCACTCCAGTTACCATATATGTGTTGTGTCCTGTGTGTGTGCAAACAGCTGACAGGTAGAATTTTTTTAAATAAAATTATCTAAAATAGAACAATACATGTAGCATTCAAATAAACTTCTTCACAACGGGAAAAGGAGGTGTTAGGTGAAATCGAAACATTTTCTCACTATGTTTGGTCATATATAGTTCTTTAAAGACAGCTATCTTTTGTATAATACAAAAAGTAAAGTAGCTTTTTAAAAATTCCATGAACAGGGGTCTGGTGCAGTAACCTTATGGGTAAATCCTCACCTTGCATGCTGCAGAATCCCACAGAGGCTGCAGTTCTTGTCCTGGCTGCTCTAATTTCCACCCAGTTCCTTGCTTGTGGCCTAGGAGAGCAGCAGAGGATGCCCCTAAGCCTTTGGAGCATGTGCCCACATAGGAGACCTGGAAGAAACTCCTGGCTTCTGGCTTTGAATTGGCCCAGCTCTGGCCACGGGGGCCGTTTGGAGAGTGAACCAGCACATGGAAGATTTTCTCTGTCTCCCTTTCTCTCTAGAAATATAACTTTTCAATGAAAGAAACACATCTTAAAAAGTCATAAGTAAACAGAAATAGAATGAAACAAATGAGCCAATTCTGAATCAAATTAATTTTATAATCATAAGAGATCAATTCCAGTTGCTCAGGCATGCACTGTGCTAATTTCTATATTTCTAATGAGGTAGACTAGACGTATTATATGCCTATGGGTGGAGAACAACAAAAAAAACCTCAAAAGTTTGAGTCATATTCTTGTCAGTGGTAGCACTTTTTTAAAGATATATTTACAACCACTTTGGAAATTAATATGGAGGGCACTTAGAGAATTGCAAATAAACCTGTCATATGACCCAGCTATCCTGTTCCTAGGAATATACCCAAGGCAAATGAAAACTGCATATGAGAAGGCGATCTGTAATCCTGTATTTACAGCAGCACAATCTACAATAGCAAAGACATGGAAACAATCCAGATGCGCATCTAAAGAGGGGTGGTTAAAGAAACTGTGATACATCTACTCCATGAAATATTACTCAGCCATTAAAAGAGTGAAATTATATCAATTGCAGCCACACGGTCCCAAATACAGACCTTTATGCTCAATGAAATAAACCAATCCAAAACAAGACAAATACCATATGTTCCCTCTAATATAAGGAAATCATCATGCAAATTGGAATGTATAGTGATGGAGTGATAGACTATCAGGCCCAGATGTGAGGACCCAATGCATGCATTCCTACTTCCAAATCAAATAAGGACTCTCAATGAAATTGCTGGACACATCTAGACAATGGGATGATGGACTGTCTGATATTGTCTGTACCAGCAATGTTGGGGCACACCTAAATAACAGACTGATGGAATTATAATTCTATATGAAGGACTATACTATTGTAACAATATGGGGAAATTCAATCAGGGGGAGGAGATCTGGAGGGGGGAGAATTCCAGATTCTACAGAATTGTAACTCAAAATTCAAAATAAAAATTTTAAAAATTAAAAAAAAACAAAAACAGATTTATTTTATTTAAAAGGAAGAGCTACAGAGTGAGAAGCACTGCAGGGTGGTCTTTCATCAGCTGATTCACTTCTCAAATATCACAATGGCCAGGATTGGCCAGACCAAAGTCAAGAGCCTGTAGCTTTTTCAAGGTTTCTTATGTGAGTGCAGGAACCCAAGCACTTGGCCTACCTTACACTGTTTTTCTAGGCTATTATCAGGGATCTGGATGAGAAATATAGTAGCTAGGAGCCAAAGCAGTACCCACATGGGATGCTGACTTTGCATGTGGTGGCTTTACTCACTACACATAACACCAGCCCCTCCATCTTCATTTTTGAGATGACAGTTTATGTCTATAGGAGATGAAAGAGATAGTTAATCATTTTGGAGATTTTGATAACTAATTTTTGGCATGGAAGGAAAAATAGGCAGGCAAAATATGGAAGAGATTAAATAACAACCCCCAAGTATTTGAAGTGCTAATATGAATTCATGAGGCATTTGCTGAAAACAAAAACTCATCTATCTTAGTTACACCTGCAGAAAACTTACATAAACAATGATTTTCCTTCTGGAATAAGTAACCACAGTATCCAGTTTCTTTTTGTAATATCTCCAGCTCTCAATTGATACTAGAAATGAAACTGAACCCCCATAATGAAAAAGAAGGATTCAGCCTCCGTTGCCCTTAGCACAAGTTGTCCTTGCTTGCCCTTTACAGGAATTCACTGACTTAAAGGGCCTTACAAACTTCTAATCCCCAAACTCAAGGAATCATTCACTTCTCCAATATATAAGACATCACTGACTAGTGATTTGGTTATAGAAATTCCAGTCTGTGAAGAACGTAACTGTCACATTCACATAACACCCAACGAGAGCCCACCTGGCCATCATAAATTTCCTAGCAAGCACGGTATTATTGCCCAGAGAAGGAAGGTCATGCACTCCAAAGACCAACCAAGATCTTGGACACAAGCAGATCACACATTCCTCAGTCCCAATTTCAGCCTTCAAGGACCTGTACCCCAGATTTCTCAGAAAGCCTGGGAATTAAGCAATAGCTGAGCAGTTCCTCACATCACACTGTGCAATAAATGATGTCTTTCTTGCATCACTCCAATGTTAGTGGTTGCTTTTCTGTACATCAAGCCAGCAGACTAAGTCTGGCAGTTCTGCAACAATGCCTCTAAGTGTTTTGTGCTATTGTTCAGCAATAAAAGGAACTATAGTACATTGCAAATGCATATTCTGATCTACACCATGAAATGTGTAGGATGAATACAGGGCATCTTTTTATATAGAGAAAGAGATGCCATTTTTTCAGCGTTGACAGTAGTTCCAAAGGATTAAAAGGTACTAATAAGAAGCTCTCCCTAGGAAAGGGTAGGACATTTTTAATTGCTGACATTGATGAAACATAGTGGACAGGAATCATATAAGCTGTGTTCAAGCAATATAAATAAAATTTTTAAATCTATAAAATTTATCTGTGAAGAATACTAGGAAAATACATCTTCAAAAGTGGCAAATAAATGATGAAAAGTGATTTATCTTAATTTTCTATTAAAATCTTAATTCCAGCACTCTCACTTTTGAAGAGTGCTTTTTTTTCTTTTTTCTCTTTCATTTTGTTTGGTTTTGTTTTAGAGAATTGCTTTAGGGTACCACTTATTGGCCTAGTGGTTGGGATAATCATATTCAACATTGGAGTGCGTATTGAGTCCCAGGTCCAGCTTTCAACTTCTGCTTCCTGCTAATACAGACTCCAGCAGAGTAGGTGATAACTCAAAAAACTAGGTTCCTGCCACCCACATAAGAGAACCTGGTTGAGTTTCAGAGGCCCAACACAGACCTGGCTGTTGTGGGCCTTTAGGGCATGAACCAGTGCAGGAAAATTCTCTGTGTCTTTCTCTATTTACCTCTCTATAAGGTGAATGCTTTCCTTTTTTACAAAGTGAGGACAATTTAAGGAAGAAATAAGGAAGGTGTGATTTTATTGGAGAAGCATCATGATGAAGTCGCTGATGAAAAAGTCAAGAAGGCAACTGATTGTTAATGGCTACTTACATCACACAAAAAAGAGCCAGCCACCATGATCTAGTGGATGCATATATTCTTGGAGGGAGATGAAAAGGAAAATAAAATCTGGCCTGATCAATCCTCAATATATAAATAGTATTTTATAAAAATCATCGGCAATAGAAACAAAAGCATTAGTTGGCATAATCCAGATTATGAGAAATTAAAGGACAATTTCAATAATGAATTGAGTGTAAAGAAAAATAAGACAGAGAAGATGAACTTTTTAAAAATCCTCAATACATGCCAATAAAAATAATTGGATCTTTTTTAATTGTGTTTCAAACAAGGGTCTTGTGTCTATGTGAGGAAAAATGAGAGAGAAAAGATGGAAAGTTTGGATGATGATTGAATAAATAATGACAGTAAGACACTGATTATGTTCATCACAGTCAGTGTTCTGGTTATGTTACCTATAATAAGTATTGTATCTATGTTAACCAGAGTTTTTGTCTTTGAGGAATACCTGCGAGATACTTTTACAGATGAAATGATACAACATCTAAGATTTGCTTAAAATATCCAGAGCGGGAAGTAAATGGGAGTAAATATGCAACAAGATAGACTATGAATTAAAGATGAACATTCGGTACATAGGGGTTCAGTGTACTTGTACTTGAGCCTGCACTTTCATAAATATTTAAGATTTTCCACAATAATAAGTTTAAGATTATATACCATTTTATTCTAAGCATGCCCACGGTTATTCAGTAACTCCTTCACAGCACTGGTAGTTAAAGAAGTGACTCTCAGAGTGCAAAGTCAAATACTGCTCTCTAAAAATGTCTTGCAAAGTGATAATGTATGGCTTCCAAGTCACTTTTCATTTGCACAAAAGCATTTACAGAACTGAAATGAGAGCTGTATCAAGTATCCGTCAATTTAATTCTGTGCAGTGTCTGCCCAACTCTCTAGTCGTGGGATTGTAAGACACATTCTGATGCAGGCATTCACAAAATAATCTAAAATGAGGATCAAGCAGACTTGGAGTGGCAATGATTTGGAATTACAATGAAGCAAGCATTTTTCAATTATTAAAAAAGACATTCCAATATGAAAATTTTGTTCCAGTTATTCCTGTGCCAAACATGCTTTTTTTCTGTTAAGTGTCTTCATTGTGGTACATCTCTTTGAATAAAGCTTAGAGGGTTTAGCAAGCACTATGCAAGTTACCCACACGAAAAGAAAACACTCTATCAGACTATTTGGCAAATTCAAGTTTCAAATGTGTCTTTCTTATAGGAATTAAAGACTAATGATTTCAGCATTTTTATTAAAATGATGAATTCTTTTACAGCACTAAAAATATTACTCTTCTTGGTTCCTATTTGAAAAACTAGCATGAGTCGGGATCTTTTTTTTTTTTTCCTGCTAAGGCTATTTAAATATGTATATTGCCAATTACAGGCAATCCAAAATCATCAACTTAAATAGTATCCTGCTCTAGATTTATTAAAACTTAAATCTTGCCTGTGGTTTCCGTGGAATGGTCAGACTGAATGATTTTGCACACCTTCTACAGCCCATGGGCAGGACATTCTCCAGTCCTGGTGCAGCTTCAGATGCATTTGGTTTTTAATCCAACATTGTTAACACTGAAAATTACATTTGAAGTGAGAACCGAAGCTGACATTGTGGTTTGGTGTGTAAGCTGCCACTTGAGGCACTGGCATCCCGTATCAGTTTAAGTCCCTGTCTGCTCTGCTTCTGATTCAGCTCCTTAGGATGGCAGGAGATAACGGCACAAACCCTGGGGTCCGTGTCATCCACATGGGAGATGTGGACGGAGTTCTGGGACCCTGACTTTGGCATGGGCTAGCCTTAGCTGCTGTGGCCGGTATGGGACTTAAGCAGAGGATGGAACATTTCTCTTTTCCCCTCTCTGTTGTTTATCTCTTCAAAAATGATTTTCATAGTATGGAGTAGCCTTTTGTTACTCCACTATATATTTTTTTGTGTATTCTGGTTTTGACACACTGAAAGATACTATTTGGTCATTTTAATTAATGCTGACTTTTTTAAAAACTGTATTTTCTATTTATTTGAAAGACAGAGTTGCCTAGACACAAGGAAAGATGGAGGGAGAGAGAAAATCCATCAGCTTGTTCACTCCTCAAAATGGTCGATCTTAGCCAAAGCCAGGACTCCGACATTCTCATTGGGTCTCCCACAGTGGTGGCAAGGGACTAGTCCCTGGAGCCATCTTGTGCTGCTTTCCTAGGAAACTAAGTGGCAAACTGGATCAGAACTCGAGGAGCTACGACTGCTGGTGTCACAGGCAGAGAGTTGGCCTTTATTCTGCAGTGCCAGCCCACATGTTGGGATTTTCTGAGAAATTAAGCATTTTAGATAGTTACTCATCCTTCAAAACTTGTAGATTTAGGGCAATCCAAAAGCCTGCTAATTTTAAGAGTGACATATGTATAATATAGGAGTAATATTTAGCAAAAAAAAATTACTTGGTTAATTAGAAAAATAAGTTCATACTTTTAAGGCATAATATTTCTTTCATGATTTTTCCAAACTTATCGTTATTCAAAGAAGGCTAAAGAATGGCATCATTTGTCATAATTTTCTTTAGATTTGTCACATTTGATGTTCCACAACTGAGCATCACATTGGCAGTTGGCATCTATTTGATGGGTTTTATGTGATTCCTGGATTTAGTTCCTAACTTCAAATTCATGAAAATATACACCCTAAAGGCAGTAATGATGGCTCAGTCAGGTTCCTGCCACCTACATGCAAAAGTTGCATCAATTTTTTGGTTCCTGGCTCTTGCTCCAGGCTAGCTTTGGCCAATGCAGGCATTCTGAAAATAAACCAGAATGGGAGTCTCTGAAATAAAAAGTAGCTTCCATCATACTGACAAGTTATTAGAGGCTATGGAAAATTGGAAAATACAAGAAACAGAAAGAAGTATCTCTAGCTATGCCTTGAAGTGAAGAAATTGAATTTTAGAGTGACAAAAAGCTTAAAATATTGATAGGTTAGAAAAACCCTTAAATCATATTTACATATCTGTCAATTATAGTACACTGAAAATAAGTGCATCTTTTAAGGGTAAGTGGTAAGATTTTTTTGGAAATTCTACAAATAAGTTATATGTTATTGAATTATTATTTCTAACTTTAGATGATTAAGACAGGAAAAAGTCATCGCGTCATTTCCCTCAGCTTCTCAAAATTATCAGGCCTAGTTTTCAGCCAAAAAATTGGTCAAAGCAAACCCAATTTTGCAGAGAAAGTTCAGTTTCAAAAATCAGTTGTGTGACTTTCCAACCGCCAGGCATCACGTAACATTGATCCTGATTCATTATCAAACCTATGACTTTGCTCTTTGGGGTACAACTTTGTAGTTCTTCCATCAACATTTAGAGAATACTTCTCCGTTTACCAATTTCAAGTAGAAATGATAGTGGGGTAGCTTACTCCAAGACTTAAAATTTGTTGTAGATTTTTTCTCTTTTCATCCCGCCCACTGTTTAATTTCTGCCTTGAATATGAAAAGATTGTGCCCTGAGTAACTCAAACAAGAGGCAAGTAAAGTTTACCTGAATTTATCCCTGACTTGCTAACAATTTCAGATAACATGAAATATTGCAGTTGAGCCACCACCATCCTGTAGCCGCAAGAACTAAAATGAAACAAACAAAAACCCTGATGATGATATACAATAGACTTATGAACTTTAATATGTAATATTATAATCGCAATTGCGGACTTGACTAGTGACACATTGACTACAGAAATGACATTGTTGTGGAAGAAATAAAAATGCAATATAGTAGTTAGGGACACCGTAGGAGAGCCAAGAAAATTAGTATTTGTTGACAACAAGTGTATTAGCACGCATGTCTGAATTTCTTGTATGAAAAACAAAACCTGAATAAAAAGCTATTTAGTAGAGATGGTATGCATATTTAACTGGATAATGTTTGTTAGCTGCTTAACCACTGCTTGGCATATACAAATTATAATCAACATGTTTTAACATTAGATATTTTTTAATTGCTATGTTTAACATCCATAGATCTTCTTAATAAGCTCTCCAGAAATGACTGTTGACACTCTACAAACTGAAACATAATGCTACAAAACAGAGTATAAGCAACCTTTATCGCTACCAAATTATGAAGCCAAATCCTCTCCTGAGCTATTCATCCTATTATGACAAGAATTTTTTTTAATGTATTTATCTTTACTGGAAAATCAGATATACAGAGAAGAGGTAGATCTTTTGTGCACTGATTGACTCCACATGAGGCTGCAATGGCCGGAGATTAGCCAATCTGAAGCCAGGAGCCTCAGGGTCTCATGGAGCGGGTGTTAAGCACAGTAAAGTTACTCGTTAGGACATTTGCATTCCTTTTTGAAGTTCATGATTCAAGTGCAAACTATTTTGTTTCTGATCCAGTTTCCTATTAAGATGTACCTTGGGAGGCAGAGGATTATGACTGAAATGCCTAGAGTCTTTGCCCTGCACATGGAGGACATTGACTGAGTGCTGGGCTCTTGGCCTTTGCATGACTCAACTCAGGCTGTTAGTAGCATTTGGGAGTGAACCAGCAGATGGGAGTTTAATTGATCTGTCTTCCTTCCTGTTTACCTTTCAGATAAAATTTAAATAAATAAATAAAAACTTTAAAAATACAAATAGTTCTTTAAAGCTAACACCCATTAAATGTTTATAATATGTTGGAAAATGTACTGAGACAGCATGAAATTTGATCTACACAACCATTATATAAAGATAAGTTTATTACTATTTTTAGTAATTCTTCTAAATGGAAGGATGACAAATCAAGGCACAGCAAACAAGAGAACTCAATAGGTAAGATCCTTAACCTTTGAACTGAGGATCCTCTGGTAACATAATTCTTGCTCTCTTCCTAAGAGTTTTTTGTTTTGTTTAACGTTTTAAAAGGAGAGAGAGAGAGAGAATGAATGAATGAATATCTGCCATCCAGTGGCTTGCGTCCTGAATGGCAATGGCACGGTAGTCAGGGCTGGCCTAGACTAAAAGTAAGAAGTAGGAGCTTCTGGATAATCAACATGGGTGCAAAGGTCCAACCACTTGGACCATCTTCCATTGCTTTTTTCAAGCATATTATCAGTGAACTGGTTTAGAAACACAACTGCTGAGACTGGAACCAGCCCTGTAGGCGGCAGCTTAACTCACTAGGACACAGCACCAGCTCCTCCTAAGAGTCTCTTGAAATTGACTGTACATAGGAATGAACTGGAAAACTTTCAAAGCATACTCTTGCCCTGGACTTACCTCACTTTCATAGAGTCAAACTGCCTTGATCTGAATTAGAACCAGAGATAATGAGTCCCTGTGCACATTCCAGGTGATTCTGGAACAGAGGTGTGACTAAAAACCTTCAACACAGAGACAAAGTGGGCCACCAACCTAAGACTGCAGAGACTTGAGTCCTCGACTCAGCTGCCCAGAGGTGTTTGAGTTCCCACTTTATCCAAATGTGAAACGGGAATTATAAGCATATCTAACTCATGAAATGGTGCCAAGAATTAAGACAATGTTTGTAAAGTTTCCAGAAAAGTTTCTGAATCTAGAAATTGCTGAATGATGATTTTAAGAACTGTTACTTTCATTATAAATAGTTTAGGTAATAGTGTGATAAGTTAACACACAGTTTCAGTATGTGTGGATCAAGTCAGTTAGCTGACCTTCCTATATCTTGAAATATTTTAGAATGTTTTTATTAGCCAATGTGATACATAGTGAAAATTTGTGACATTTCTCAATAAATGTGCATGATATGTGCTGATCTACTCAGAATAGCTAACATTTCTCTCTTGGAATTATTGTATAACTGGAGCTTTGAAACTTTCTTCATTAACTGTGAAGTATAGTCAATCCACCCAACGAAGGATTACTAACAAGAAATTCTTCTCATCTGTGATTTGATATCTGATATCTTGCCTCCTTTCAATCACCCGCCCTGGTCATCCTTCGCAGGCTCTCATAATTAATATTTATTATGTTCAAATAGACATTTTCCTTAGCTTCCACAGATAAAAGGGTACAGGAATAAGTTGCCTTTCTGTTGGCTTACTTCCATTAACATTTTTCTCATTCTTCATTCCATCTTTTTGCATGAATGACAGGATTTCAGTTTTACAACTGAGTAATACCCCATTATGCACATACACTATATATTCTTTATACATGCACCAAATAGTGGACACACTGGTTGAATCCATATCTGAGCATGTATGACTATTGCTACAAAACATTGATAGGGTAGGTAACTGTTAAAACATTCTTATTTATTTGGGGTGTATACCCTACAGTGGGATTGTAGATCATACTGTTGCTCTAGTGCTTGAAAAAGAAAAGAAAAAAAAACCATATGAAAACAGTACATTGTGGAAACAAAAAGCTATTTGGCTTAAATGGACATGATGCTGGTCACTATGAGAAAATCACTTATTTTGGTACATTATGAGAATAATTGAGGACCTTTTTCTCTATCCCTCACTTTACTTAAGTTTCTATGTTAATTGGATTTATTTATTGTATTTAGAATAACCTGCTTATAGTAGTTGTAGTAAACATACCTTCTTTTTACAAAAGGTACTGGCAAATTTGAAAGCTAACCTTTGAAAAGTGAATAAAGGCTTAAGAGTTTCACCCTTCAGACATCTCTAAGTTTCTCTCTTCATTCTTGACATGCAGAGGACAGAAGCTGAGTTAACACCAAGTTATTTCTTTGGGACTAGGGTCTGAGGTAGCCTTACAGACTGTTAAAGCAGGGGAACCATCTGGGGATGTCAGAGAGATGAGGAACTCACGGGTCTGAATCAACTCAGAAAAGAGCATGAGCACAATAACCGAGTGTCACTGAGATGCAACATTTCTCCTACTCAGAGATCTGCATGGAGCCACATTGTCTGCTTCTTTATTTTTTCCTAATAAGGGAAAATACAGTACCTAATATTGCTTAAGTCTGGACAACTTCCCAGAAAAAAAAAATGCTGAGACAGGAAGACCTGTGATGGCTTTCTTTCATTTTTGCAGAGGTAAAAGAATTCCATTTTGAACGTATCTGCAAATATGAATGTGGGGGCGGCAAATTACATCCGGATCTGTTTTGGAAACTAAGCACTTTCTGACTCCACACTCTACTTTTTCTTAGATAATCTATTTGGATTGGTCAAATACCGATAATCAATTAAATCATGTTTGTTTTCTTTTATGTATTGCTTTTCTCTAAGTCTTAAAAGCATAATTTTATGACCCAAATTTATAGTGTGTCATGTTTAATAAATATCCGTATTTTGCTGTCCTCTTGAGGTTTATGTGCCTATCTTTCATAGACACAAGCTAATGCCTATGTGAGTCTCTGTGCTGTGTGTGAGATTGCATACTTTTTCAAAAAGATAAATGATTATTGTGCAAAACCACAAAGTTGCCAAAAGGGAGGAGAGTAAATTTCATGAGACATCAAGGGAGAAGGATCAAAACTCTTGTCCATGCTATCAGCAAGACTCTTGAATGGACTCAAGTTTATCTAACCAAGATTTATAGGCAACGCAGGGTAAACATTCACAGTTTCATAGGTTCTGGAATTCCTTCAACCCCTCCCCCAGCCCTCTCCCCATGTTGGATTCCTCCACATTGTTGCATTGGAACAGTTCATATCTAATCATAGCTTCTTCATTGCGGGCATGTACCATGCATAGAGTCCCGTGTCCTATCCTGTTGTTGAGATAAATTCAACAGTTTTGTTGGGAAGCCTTCCCCAGTCTGAAAGTATAGCTGGCAGAATATCATCCCCTCCAATGTAAAGCCACAACACAACATCAATAACAGTTTATAACATCATGGAGTTGATTGACATGATATTGAGTAACCAATATGTTAGAAAATGCAAGTTCTTAACCACATCCTGTGACTACTTCATTGACATTTCAATTTTAGTTTATACATAACCAGCTGATATACACCTTAAAATGGCTATAGGGTACTATTCAGATGTTTTGGGTCTATTTTCATTTTTATATTTAGCAGCTTATCGTATTTAAGCATGATTTTTACTGAACTTGGTGAATTTTTGGATAGTTCAAACAGGCTTATCACTTTAACAAGGCATGTGTTAACACAGTTTTAGGAGGGGTGTGCAGAGAAATCTTCAATATCTTAGTGAGGAGTGACTAATCTTTGTGTGCTCCTTAGTAAGGTATATGTGAGTCCAAGCTGACTGTTTCCTGTCTGTTCTACGCTTTCCTTATTGGTCTCTATCTACCTATTGCAAATTTGGTTCAAGATCATATAAGGGATGCATGTCTGCAAGTAATTCAAAGTCTAGATAATATTTTCTTCATAGTAAATTGCCTCACTGTACGTGTGGACAGTTACATTCATAGAAAAATAAGAAAACATCTTTCTGTGTTTTATACAGTTTGAACATAAGCAACAGTCATATGCACAAAGGAACATTTTGAGAGGAAGAGTAACATTCTGAAAATACTGTATTTTATTTTTGTTAAGCATTTGTAACATTAATCCCTAAAAACAAGGCTAAAATATAAATTTTCTCCAGAAGCCAAACTCATATAAACTTGTCTGGTTTTTTTTCCCAATGAAGAATGAGAATTTCATGACCTATCAAGTTGTTTGCCTTTTAAACTTAGAAAGTCAAGACACAAATAGGAAAATTAACTTTCTCAAGTCTTTACCAGCTCAATTTTTAAAAATATTGCTTTCTCTTTCCTTCATCTGTTTTAGTTATTTTGGTTACTTGGATTTTTTGTCTTTTATTCACTGTTCAAAACTTTTTAAATCTTTCTACATTGTGCTATGTGTAAGATCCTCTAGATCACCCAGTATAAGTACATATTAATTATTCTCTTGGTCATCTAGAAGTGAATTAAAAGAACAAATCGAGATAGAAAAGTGAAAAATTGGGGGAAATGCCAAGTAAGGAAACAGCTATTGAACTTTAACGCCTCCCAGTCTGGATTCTCACAGGAAAGCTAAAAACTACCTCTGGTTCCTCTTCTAATGGGGCGACCTAGGGTCAGTGCAAGAGGTGGTTGGAGAGCTTAGTTATCCTGCGGTGTCTACTGCAAGGTCAAGACTACAGCCAGTTGTGTCTTAACTGGACTTGCAGAGTAGCTGAGCCTAAGCCTATAGGAAGCTGGGTCAGGAGAGGTTCGGAAGGTCACTTAAGCAGAGAAGTTTTAAAATGAAGCAGAAAGGAGAAACAGATGCTGAAAACTCCACGTGTTCTCAGGGGGAAGCGGAAACAGAGTGAGGGAGAAGTGAGAGCCACTGATGGACTCCCGCTTTGCCATCTTGCAACGCTCAGGCAGCTGGATTATGTTTACTGAATTTGTGTTAGGGATAGAGCCAGCAGACAGACTACACGGTTTGCCCAGTCCACATACTGTGATTCCTACGGGAAATGAATGTCAGCTTTGACATGAATCTGGAAAAACTTCCCGAGTTGGCTTGTCAGAACATCACTATGTTCCATCTGCTTTAGCAAGCTTCCCACATGAAGGCAGTTTAAGTGCCAGGGTTCCATCAGGATGACTAGGCCTCTTGTAATGAGTGGAATTCCATTTTTCCAGGAACTTTATTCTTCCTTTGTTGTCATATGCATTTCAAGTATCCTGACAGCAAAGACTTTGCCTGGTTATCGGGGTAATCATGAAAATGTTAAGCCAAAAATTATATACACACTCAACATTCCATTTTTTAAAAAAAAATATATGATATATTAAAAAATATCTTGATGCTTGCTCTCATTTCTGACATGCAAGACTTTGATATAAAGACTAGTATACCAACCTATTCCCTGCTCCCAGACATAGACAGATTAAATAATGCATCTTTAGCCATCACATCCTCATAGCTATAAAGAGATCCTTGATGAGAAAACTTCAGTTTGTCAGACTGAATGCTCTGTGCTTTACGCTGCTAAAGTCTCAATGAAATTGTTTGGACTGAAATATCTTAAAGTGCCCTGCATAGTGCTTTGTGAGCATCAAAAGCCGATCTCTCCTAGGATCTGGCAGCACTATCCACTCATTTATCCATTCAGCCTATCAGTCAGAATTGACTAAGAAACCTCTGTGTGGCGAGCCAACTGTTAGTTGCTAAAAATTAGACCTACAAGCTAAAAGGAGGTACATCTAAGACAAAAGTGCATCTGATTGCTCTTAAAATAATGACAAGTCAAATAAATTTAGGAAGTCCAATCCTGTTGCATGAGTCTACATAAAAATAAAGCATATGGTATGGTTCAGATGTCAATGCCACTCTGTTAACCCTGCAGTGAGTGAACAAGACTTGAATTCACATGATCAGCTGTGGAACCAACCCGATGCCAGCAACAGGGCACAAAGAAACTGGCTCAAGAGCTGCTTGTTTCACCCACCATCAGTGCAGTTGCTGTCTGCCTTGGAGACTATGCCAGTCCAGCTACTCCTGCAGCTGCCTTTGCTGGCCGAGCTTTCACTGTTCACAGCTTCTGCTTTGGGAAAGAGTTGGTAGCAGGTGCAATTCAGGGAGACCCCGAAGTTCATTGGACAAGATTCAAACACTGAGTGGAGCGGATCCATCTGCTGTTAGTCCTGAGCACGGTGGGCAAGTCTGTCCTCTCCCCTTACATAGCTCGTGTTTTAGGGGAAAGAGCCCCGGTCATGGATGATGGGAGAGCTGGGGCCATACCGCGCCTCTGCCATTGCTCTCTGCCTTTATATAATTCTGATATATGTGATCTTCAGTGTCTGCATATGGATTAATAAGAACAATGAAACTTCCGCCTCAGGGTTGTGTTAAAGCTTAAGTTTATGTACGGATGTGTATGCTATATTATTTAGTAGAAGGAACAAAAAATCAAGTTTTCAAAGGATGTGTAAAACTTTCTCATTTTATTTTTAACTTTTTTAAAGATTTATTTATTTTTATTAGAAAAGTCAGATATACAGACAGGAGGAGAGACAGAGAAGAAGATCTTCCTTGCGTTGATTCACTCCCCAAGTAAACGCAATGACTGGAGCTGAGCCAATCAGAAACGAGGAACCAGGAACTTCCTCTAGGTCTCCCACACAGTGCAGAGTCCCAAAGCTTTGGGCCGTCCTCGACTGTTTTCCCAGGCCAGAAGCCGGGAGCTGGATGGAAAGCAGGTCTGCTGGGATTAAAACCGGCGCCCATATGGGATCCCTGCACATTCAAGGCAAGAACTTTAGCCGCTAGGCTACTGCGCCAGGCCCTGTGTCAATTTATTTTTAAGCAAAAATATGAGAAAATAGAGGATGAGCTAAATAGTGGTGTGGTCTGTCTAAAAGACATCAGAAATATTCTGAAAGACTACTTCTAACGGGGAGCAGGGCTTTTTCTTTATATGTTGCACATATTTTAAAAGGTGATTGAATTGTGAGTAAAATTCTACTTATGAGTGTGTATTTCTTGTAATGGTGTTTAATCAATTTTTCATCAATATTATGTGAATACAATAAAAAAGCCTGGATCACATTAGCTGCTCTCCATTTTCATGTTTTTTTTTTCTCAGATGACCTAAAGTGGTGAAATTGGGAGAGAACATTTGACTGTTTTGTGTCTTCCTTATTTCCTATAATACCACGATGTTCAAGGTCTACTCACTTGCCGTAAATGTCAGGTTTTCTGTCCTTTTCATGGCTGAATGACAGACCTTTGTGTGTACCACATTTTTAAAACTATATACTGGGGCCCGGCGCGGTGGCGCAAGTGGTTAAAGGTCCTCGCCTTGCACCCCCGGGATCCCATATGGGCGCCGGTTCTAATCCCGGCAGCCCCGCTTCCCTTCCAGCTCCCTGCCTGTGGCCCGGGAAAGCAGTCGAGGACGGCCCAAAGCTTTGGGAACCTGCAACCACGTGGGAGACCCGGAAGAGGCTCCTGGCTTCGGATCGGCATAGCATTGGCCGTTGCGCTCACTTGGGGAGTGAATCATCGGACGGAAGATCTTCCTCTCTATCTCTCCTCTCTGTATATCTGCCTTTCCAATGAAAAAATAATAAAAATAAATCTTAAAAAAAATAAATAAATAAATAAAAAAACTATATACTGATAGAAAACTACATTTATTCCATGTCTTGAAGCAAATACTGCTTCATTAAATTTGGATGTGCATGGATTGCTTTGATAAGCTCATTCATATTCTTCAATTATATAGCAAGTAGTGGGACAGCCCGAGTCAGATGTTAGATTTAATTGTTTTAAGAAACCTCCATATAAAAAACAAAAACAAAACCTCTATACTATTTCCCAAAATGGCTGCATTAATTTGCATTCCCACAATCAGTCAGCATATAAGGATTCGCTTTTCACCACTTCTTCACCAACATTTGGGCTTTTGTTATTTTGATAATAGTTGTTTTTAGCTAAAGAAGAGGACAATACACTGCGGTTCTGCTTGTGTATTCCTGATCTTGTGAATATGAAGCAGTTTTGCTTTTCTTGTGTTTCTACTGGAAAAGTGTCTTGAGATCCTTTGTTCATGTCTTAACTCTGTTGTTAGATTCTTGTTTGTTGAGTATCATAAGCTCATGGTGTATTTTGGATACTAAGTCTTTGTCAGATGAATACTTTGAAAACATTTTCTCCCATTTTGAATGTCAATTCTTCATTCTGTTGATATTTTGCTATGCTGAAGCTTCTTAAGTTGCTAGAATTCCATTTGTGCTTTGGTTGCCTTATCTTGAGGATCTCATTAAGAAAATCATTGCTTATATCTAGATATGTTTTTCCAATATGAATTTTGAAATTGGATTACTAGATACCGGGAAAGGGGAGTGACAAAAGATAGAGACTGGTAACGGATACCAAAACTAATGTGTTCCATCCACTGCTGCACACCGTATTAGGGTGATTGCTGTCCCAATATTATACTACATAACATTAAGAACTACAAAAAGAAAGCTGGCGGTTCCAAATACAAAGAAAAGGAAACATAAAGGTTAGTTGACTGACTTTATGCCATACATATTTATTGAAATATTTTAAGTTGTCCATAAAATGTACGAATGTTATATGTCAATGAATATATTTTAAAATAATGCTGAAATCACCATGGTGAGCTTAGGATTTGCGATTGCTATTTTCTAAAGGAACTTTCACAAAACCCTTGGACAATCTGGAAAGTTGAAAGGATTTAGGACTTAAGTGCCATGAAGAAGCAGAACACATTCCACAGAAAGGGTTGGTTTTTGTTCAAGGCCAGATAACATAAGCAGGTGATAACCTGATAAATGTATTTTCCCAGCTCTTTATGGAGAAGCAGTCAACTGTCCTCCCAGAAACTGTAGAGTAAAATGGGCATGTGGACGAGGTGGAACCAAACAACCCTGCTTCGTCCTTAGCTTTACTACTGAAAATCCAGTATGCACACTCACACTCATAACAAACACAGTTTTTTTTTCTCTTTAAACATTAAACTTAAAATGATTGTCATGGCATCAGTGAAGATGGTGAACTTGAATATAATTTCATTGACTCACTGATTAATTCACTGTCATTTGAGGACTGCTTATGCAGTAGCGAATCAAGAGTTAAAAGTTCAGTAAAGAACGCTGCTTTAAAAGGCAATAAAGCACAAAACTGCAGATGGATACAAAGAATAAAGTTCATGAGAACAACTGCACAACTTGTTTAACAAAACATACTTCTCAAAAATGGCAGAAACTTAAAGGGACTCTTTCCTGTATTTCAGTGTAAAACACTCTGTCTTTAGTTACTTAAATGAAAATAGTTTCAGCCAGTTAAAACACACACAAACAATATAGTAAAAGTCACGAGATGCTAGAGCTACCGAGAAAAAGCTGCCAGAGCGAGTTGCCTTTGCCTAGAGGTTATTCTTCATCAAGTATTTCTTGGTAAGTATCTCCATCAAAGAAAGGGCTATGTGTGAATTACCAGTCTAGTAATATTTTGCACTCAGCCAAAAAAAAAATAACAAGTCGTTCATTTCAATCTGTAGTTCTTGAACTGCTCTGTAGAAAGAGCAGCCACAGTTGAACCGCTGTCCCTGTGACTACTCCACAGCGTACTTCTGTATCTCTCTTCTGACTACTGATGACTGATGCTTTAGCCCACAATCAGCTTCTCATTACTGGGCTGAGTTGATCATTTTTAAACAACTCTTTGTAAACGAAATGTCCTCTAGCCACATTAGCTCCCGATAATTGAAAGGACGCCTAACTGCCAGGGTTCTGCTACCCATTAGGACGGTTTTACTGTACAGGGTGTTTGAATGGGTTTCTCTGTCTGCAAGCGAGATCTGAGACCACACAAATCACCACGGCAGCCCCTGTTAACAGTCTTTGTGCAGACCCCGCTCAGACTCACAGATTCCTATAAATCTTCAAGAATATTTCCCATTTCAAACAGCACTGCCTGTGAGGGAAAAAGCTGCTTTTTTTCAAGCACAACTCTCAAAGCTTTAACATACTTTGGGGAACAAACTCTGAATTCTCATCCTAGATGCTTCAAAACTGCTCACTTTGAATTTCCTGGATGTACCATAGTATTCCCTTGTGAGAGATCACTTTCCAAATTGGGGGAGAAGTTTTCCATATCATCAATCACATTTGACAAAGTGAAGGGAGAGCCAACCTTTCCCACAGCACATAAGCAATAAAATTCCCTATCTGGAAGATTGTTTTTGTAGATCAACACTTTTTTTCTTCTTCCTTAATTCCATGGATCTAACGGTGCATAATGAATACCCAGGTTCAACCATTGGTGGCAAAATGACGTTACTATACAGCTTTCCTATCACTTCTGTCTTTACATGCATTCTCTTCTCATCATGGAAATTATCCCTTTTTTGGGCACATGAACTTGGGAGATACTCAGCTTGCAATGATTCTGATATATTACATAGTATTTATAAACTGTTGCATTATTTAATAATAGACCAAAATGTGGACCATTTTCTGATTACAGCTTTAGCATTTCTGATGTGTTCTTTAAAAGAAAACATCCCGGTCCCCGTGTGGTGACCTAGCAGCTAAACGTCCTTGCCTTGAACGCGCCAGGATCCCATATGGGTGCCACTTCTAATCCAGGAGACCCCACTTCCCATCCAGCTCCCTGCTTGTGGCCTGGGAAAGTAGCTGAGGACAGCCTAAAGCCTTGGGACCCTGCACCCGTGTGGGAGACGTGGAGGGGGCTTCTGAGTCCTGGCTTCGAATTGGCTCAGCTCTGGCCGTTGCGGTCACTTGGGGAGTGAATCATCAGACAAAAGATCTTCCTCTCTGTATATCTGACTTTTCAATTTTTTTTAAGTTTCCTCACTCATGTTTAGAAGTAAAACTGAGGACAGAACTGATTTAACCTCATTTCTGAATAATATAATTGTCTATGTATTTGCAAGCAGAAACTGCAATCGTTTTCACTGATTTCTGACTTTCCCTCCTTTTTAATCCAGGCACCAGCAACTTATGTCAATTGTACTTACTCAGCATATTCTGAAAGCAAATACTTCCTCCATTTTTACTACCAATAAACTACTCAAATAAACACCAATCCCACTGGAACTTTCACAAGGAAGCCTCTGAACATGTTTCCCTTATTTATTTATTTGTTTGTTTGTTTTGCTTTAAGATTTGTTTCTGTTGAAAAGGCTAACCCACAGAGAAGGATAGACACAGAGAGAACGATTCCCCCACCCACGGGTTTACTCCCCAAATGGCTGCAATAGCTGTAGCTGAGCAGATCAGAAGCCAGGAGCCAGGGCCTTAATCTTGGTCTTCCTTAGGTACAGGCACAGGGTTCTTCCAGTGTACAGTCACATACACCTGCGAGCAAGAGCTCTCTCCAGACCTTTTTCACTTCACTCCTTCCAAGACTAGCATGGAAATCTCAATCTCACCTAGATATTGCATGAAGGAATCTGAGAATGATTTATAAAGAATTTTTCATAGAAAAACAAGAAGCTCTGAATTAAAGGATGTATCTTTCAACAGAACAAAATAGGTTTTATAAGGCATTTATTACTGCAATAGCATGTAGGTAGGAACCTATTCCTTTATTTTCAGCCAAAAAAGACATCCAGCAGATATAATTCACACTTCATTTTGACACGTTTGCCTCTAGTATTACATGCATTCTACATACTTGATTCTTACAACACCAACTTTTACAGGTAAAAGGAAAGGAAGAAAAGATCTCTTGGTAGCAGGAGCTCATTAGAATTTTTACATAAAAAAATAATGATTGATGTGCCCGGCGGCGTGGCCTAGCGGCTAAAGTCCTTGCCCTGAATGCCCTGGGATCCCATATGGGCTCAGGTTCTGATTCCGTCAGCCCCACTTCCCATCCAGCTCCCTGCTTGTGGCCTGGGAAAGCAGTGGAGGACGGCCCAAAGCCTTGCGCCCCTGCACCCATGTGGGATATCCAGAAGAAGTTCCTGGCTCCTGGCCTCGGATGCATAGCATCGGCCGTTGTGCTCACTTGGGGAGTGAATCATCGGATGGAAGATCTTCCTCTCTGTCTCTCCTCCTCTCTGTATATCTGACTTTCCAATAAATAAATAAATCTTTAAAAAATAATAATGATTGAACAACAGATTGCCAATAGAGAGTTTTAAGTATTCTAGTTGACCAGAGGGAAGAAAAGAAATCAGTGGATTATCTACAAAGCAAACGCAGAGACAATGCTCCCACAGTACAGATGTTCGCTCCCACCTAGGAGAACTGAGTCAGGCTTGTTAGCATAGATCATTGCTGACTACCACATTCTGGCCCACATGAAAGCTAGGGCTGGGAGGCCTGTCTGGCAAGGCCAGATCCCAGCACCTGACAGTAGGGTCAGAAAAGGGGAAAGGACACAGTGGGTTGGGTCATGACATTAACCAGCAAGCAAAAGAACCAGGTTGTGGGGTAAATTCTGTGGGGGATATGCAGGCCTAACCCTGTGTAATTTTAAGTCCTGCTAGTTAGCATGAGATTTAGGGTGGTGATGGATTGAGCTAAGTACAACCATGGAACTCACCAAAAATCACAAAATGGGAACAGGCTGGGCAGGTCCAGGTTGCAGCATCAGCACTGGCAACCTCTAACAGGGTCTGGTTGCAACATCCCCTGTCCGTACAGTGGCCAGGATGGAGCGGGCAGGCTATGCTGCATAAAAGACCAGCATCTGCCGGCATGCATGAGATCTGGGTTTGGTAATCTGCCTAAATGAGGAACTTGGGAAAATCACCTGGTGGGCCACAGCTCCTTCTGATGAGCTGTGGTCCAGGCCTGGGTTTTCGGCAGGCTGGGGTAGCCCAACCACTGGCAAGTGTGTGGGTTGGACAAAACTATGAGTGGATTATAGCTTTTTGCAATAAATAAACTTACATTTTAATTTTACTTTTCATAAAATTTTGAAATACCCTTAAATTTTTTAATAAAAAATTAATAGTAATATTTATTTGTGATTTCTGTGAAAAAAAATGATTTAAAAATAGATGTTGTAGTAATAAACATTTTTTGGGATACTGAATTACCAAATGTCTTGTCACATGGTTACAAGTTGTACAAGCAGTGTGACCAAGGGGACTTAGAAGTTTCTCTTTTGGCTTGTTCTCTCAAGGTCTACTCCCTCATCCCCTTGTCAGTATATCTGAAAAGAACAACACCAAGGCATTCACTTGGGGCCAAAATCACCCCACAAATTTTTGATAAAATGTCCGTATAATATCTATTAAGTTAAAAAATGTCTTTCACTTATTGCTATAGATAGGAATCACGTTTCCTTGTTAGTTATTATCCTTACAATTCAAAGCAACATCACATAAGAGGCAAGCAGCATAAGTAACGGTGATATAGAAAAAGCAACTGGGGAAGACCAAAGCCTGTGCCTATGCTCGGTTGCTGGGAAGTGGGAGTGCTGTTTGTAAGAGGGCCGCCCTCTGGGTGACTCACATGGGAAAGTGAAATTTCAGAGTAATGGTGTTGGTAATGAATGTTGTGCTTTGCAAATGTGTCTGCATTGGATTGAGAACTCATAAGCTAGTTGTATTAGGTATTTTCATTGTACACAACTTAAAGATAGTACTATAATGGGCTCTGAGCTTATTGAGATTCTAGCATTATTAGTTGAATATATGATATCACCATATTTAAAATGTAATATTCATTCTATGTAGGCAATCTCTTTTGCTTGGATATTTGTTCTTTCCTAGATAGCATAATAAGAAAATAAACAGCTCAAATAGCTTTTGCTCATGCTTTTATCAGTTTCACAAAATATAATAACAATAAGCAGAAGGTTCTAACGTTTATAAATGGTTGTGCAGGGGCAAGGTATTTCACTGCATATTTTATATACATCATATTCTTATGTGTCTTCAAGATAAATGTAATTATAACATCATTGCAAATGGGCACTTGCAAACATGCAGATGTTAACTCCCTTGCTGACATTACCGAACTCCTAAGGGTAACATCAGACCATCAGATCTCAGACCATCTAATTTCTTAAATTTTCCCTTTGCACGATGCTGCCTTGGAAAAATTACAAATTTCACATGCTTAATAAAATACTGACTTCAAACTATTTCTCTTGGGCAATCTTCTTATATACCAGCACCTTTCAAATTACCCAAAATGTGTCCTTTTCATGCAAATAACAGACCAGTGCCCTGTGCCACTATCACACTTATATAAAATTTTTAGCAAATGGGGCCCGGCCATGTGGCTTAGTGCACAAAGTCCTCGCCTTGAACGTGCCAGGATCCCATATGGGCATCGGTTCTAATCCCAGCAGCTCCACTTCCCATCCAGCTCCCTGCTTGTGGCCTGGGAAAGCAGTTGAGGACGGTCCAAAGACTTGGCACCCTGTACCCATATGGGAGACCCGGAAGAGCTCCTGACTACTGGCTTCGGATTGGTGCAGACTGGCCATTACAGTCACTTGGGAAGTGAATCATTGAATGGAAGATATTTCTGTCTCTCCTCCTCTCTCTACATGTCTGAGTTTGCAATAAAAATAAATAAATATTTTTTAAATATCTTTTTATTTTGAATTTTGAATAATGTACTATCCATATAGGCTGGAATAAATAAAGCTTTTAAATTAGCATATGGCCCTGTAAATGCAGGGCTTAGTTAATATCTTGTACTTGGTGAATTCACAAGAACATGAGAAAAACAACTGGAGCCTATAGCAGTAATTCAACTAATCAACTGACTGTTTGAAAGAGAATCTACAATCCATAGTAACAGAATGGAAGTCACACCTATTTGGCAAGCACCCATTCATTTTCAGATACATTGTCTGCAAATTCAAACAATTTTCCATTAAAACAACTGTATTAGGTAATGCAATCCATTACCTAACGGATCCAATGCCGTGGTATTCAGAAAACTCACAAATCTAGAAAGACAGTCTGAAGGTATATTAGATATATTAGGCTATCACAACAGCACTTTTAAAATCGTCTGGGGATCCTTTTAAATTAATATTCTGTGTTTCTAAAATGCTCCCCAGTGATGTCAATGAGCTGGCCTTTGAATCTCATTTTAATTTTGACAGACAACATTTTTCTGTATATTTTTCAATGGCTCATTGCTTTACAGAAATTATATTTTTTTTTAAAAAAGGACTTACTGGGCCCGGCGCGGTGGCGCAAGTGGTTAAAGGTCCTCGCCTTGCACGCCCGGGATCCCATATGGGCGCCGGTTCTAATCCCGGCAGCCCCGCTTCCCTTCCAGTTCCCTGCTTGTGGCCTGGGAAAGCAGTCGAGGACGGCCCAAAGCTTTGGGAACCTGCACCCGCGTGGGAGACCCGGAAGAGGCTCCTGGCTTCGGATCGGCATAGCATCGGCCCGTTGCGCTCACTTGGGGAGTGAATCATCGGACGGAAGATCTTCCTCTCTGTCTCTCCTCTCTGTATATCCGCCTTTCCAATGAAAAAATAATAAAAATAAATCTTTAAAAAAAAAAGGACTTACTTATTTTTATTAGAAAGGTAGCTTTACAGAGAGAGGCTACAGAGAGAAAAGATCTTCTGCCCTCTGGTCACTCCCCAAGCAGCTGCACTAGCTGGAGCTGAGCTGATATGAAGCTAGGAGCCAGGAGCTGCTTCCAGGTTTCTCACGCAGGTGCAGCGTCCCAAGGCTTTGAGCCACCCACTATGCCTTCCTAGGTCACAAGTAGGGAGCTGGTTGGGAAGTGGAGCAGCCCAGACACGAATCAGTGCTCAGAGAGCATCCCGGTGTGTGCAAGAAAAGGATTCAGCCACTAGGCTATGGCACCAGGCCCTAACTATTGTTAAACAAAGCTAACCTCTTTTAAATCTGCTGGCTCTTTTAAATTGCACAGTTAGAAAGTATTATCAGAGAAATCCTCATGCTAACACACTCCATCTTTCCTTAGAAAAGTTACATCATCCTTCATCAGTACTGTGACCATGTATCCTATTTGTTTAACTATTTAATTTCAAAAGATGATTCGCTTAGGTGATAAATTATTCGGTCCGCTATTCATTTGGTACAGTTTTAACTTTGAAAGAATCATTTCTATCTCTTATCTGAGAACAGAGTTTTGAACGGACTTGTGGAAGTCGGCAGAGAAGTATATCCACCTGATTCTAAGAAAGCAGAGTATAGTGTATGAGTTTCATGTAATTTGAAGGAAAATTGGAGGGCAACAGGAATAACAAAGGCTAGAAGGATTTTAACAGGTCATTTTGGGAATGACCGAAAGCTCACGTGGCTTTCTTCCGCTCTTGGCTAAGAGGCGATTTTGCTATTAAAAAAGCTCCTAGGACAGAAGTGGCTGCCTATTCGAGATGTGTAAAAGGAATATCTATTTATAAAGGCAGTGAATCGATGTGTCCAGAGCTCTGCCATCAGAGTCATTCAATTACTAATACAGATAATTGCAGCATTAATCTACTTCTTTCTTCAATTTGGGGAAGAGTCCAAACACACACACACACACAAAAAATGATTGATTTCCAAAGGAAGATAAAGGGACACAGTACTTATTCTTGCAGTAAGTAGAACTTTAGTGCAGAAAAGCAGTGATCATGTTATTCCAAGGAAGCACATAGAAACACCACAACATACACACACATACACGATCCTTTGAGGATGCCCCACCTCTTGCAAGGATCACAAGACACATTACGTCATAATAAATCTCCCGCTTCAACCAGTTGAGCACAAAAGGTTAAAATCAGTTCCCTTGGCATTGAACAGTGGGATCACACTTTGTATCGAAGCTTGATAGTCTGCCCCATTTTTATTGAAATGGATGAGAGTATACATTTCAAAGGTTTATCGATGTTTTCCATCCTTTGAGAGACCCTTTTTTTCCTGTCTCAGATTTTGGTGAGATTTCATTTCAGTTTATTTTCCCCAGTCAAATAAGTCAGCAGTTGCTCGCATTCAACTTCTGATTGAATTACGAGGTATTTATAAAGTTCTTCCAAGTACATGAGTCTTGGCGGTTGGCTTAACAATAACTCATCTTTTCAGGAGCAAATTTACAGAGAACAAGTGATGTTCCTTGTTTCAGAATGCATCACTCTCTTAGCATCTGCTAATATTTGAAAACAGGTCCAGCACAGCATACTGAAATGCACTCGCCTAAAATTACTAAAATAAAGAAGATCAGCCTATTGATTTGAGAAAACTTATCTGAAATAACTTTTGGTTCAGAGAAAAGCTGAAAAGACAACGCACAATGAAAGAAACGTTCATCCCACTTGTAATATCCGTCTAATCCAAAACTGTGACACCTTTTTTTAGAAACTAAGACTTAATGCAGCCACTACATGAATAGATATACTGCATATTTTATACAGGCTTTGTACATTGTTGGGTTGTTTTCCCTGCCAAGTCCCCTTCTCTGTTCCAGAATCCAAACCAGGGAATCACATGGTACTTAGTGATCAAGTTCCTTTTGTCTTCTAGAGTTTCTGTTCTCAACTTTCTATCGTTTTCACTATCTTGATTATTGCCAGAATATTGGTTAGTCCGTTTGTCAGGTGCCCCTCAATGAGAATTTGCCTATTGCTTTCTCACTTCTGTACTGTGTTTATTATTCGGGTGAAGAATGGCGTGGATGAGAAACAGCCTTTCAGTTAATTCCGTTGTGGAATCTAGAATCACAGGATTTATTACTGCTAATGTTAAACATCAGGTCAGGGTGTTTCCAACTTCTTGATTTATTTTTCTTTCATAATATTACTAATTTTCTTCTTCTTCTTTTGTTATGAATGATACATGAAGTCCCACAGATCTTTATAAATATTTTTGGATCAGAAGTCTGCATGTGGTGATGGTTAAGGATAACAAAGTATATTGTGGTCCCTTTCTTTGAATACCAAAGCTGTGAGATACATTTAGCCTGTTTTCTTCATCATGACTGTCTGAATCAACCACAGGCAGGGGAAACCACGGACAATATCTAATAGTTATTTCTTAGACCTTCCCTAAGGCATGGGCAAACAAGAAACCCTGCTTTGGTGTGATACCTTTTTAAATTACAACACCAAAAGATAATTAACGGAAAGGAAAAGCATTTTCCCTCCATCACAACAAATCTGTTGACAAACCAAAGAAAATAAGACATCAGCGCAGGTAGCAAGAACTGGAGAACACACCATACTCTGCGGCCAATGCCAAGAGCAGCAGTGCACACTGGAAAGACAGACGTCCACTAGACTGGGATTCTGATGAGAAGAGAGGCAGGATACAGGAAAGAAATAAATTAGGAGAAGGGCAAAGAAAGACAGAGAGAAAGTAAATCATTTGAAAGGGTCAGAACTTACAGGCACATAAGGGCAATGGCTTAAAATCTGGATGCTTCCAAAATTACAAGAGGTCAAGGAGACTCTGGGAGAAAGCTGTGCAAGCCGTGTTTGGAACTGTGTTAACAATGGGGCAAGAGCCACTAACCACTCCATGATGCACTGAGTTTAAATTTGTCATCTATAGCATGCTATAAACTTGACAGAAATCAGCCTCATGACTTTGTCATCTCATACAATTTCTTTAAGTAAGAGTGGACAGCAAACTAGACAGCTATTCATAGCTTCAAGAAAGTATAAGCTTGTGTTCTTGCACAGCATTTTTTTTTCCTGCGTGGGGAATTCAAAAGTTCAAAAATTATTTTGGAATAGCATCTCTGACAGTCCAGTAAAATAAGCATGGGAGATAATTCAACGAGAGACACATTGGGATGGATATTATCTTACATTTAGTATGTCCAGGTGATCTCCAAATTTCATAATGTTACTATGAAATACCCTTTCCAGCAGTTTTGAATGTTCATACACAATATTAGACTGTTGTCTCCAGGCACCCAAGCCAGGGAGACTGGAAAATGCATTCATATTGTGTGATATATAAGAATAAACACTCAGTCTCCTAAAACAAGCTGTACAGTTTGTTTTGTTTATATAAGAATGGAGAGATATGTTTTTTAATGTTTTTGCTATCAACTTGAAAAGCAGAGTGGAAGAGACAGAGAGAGAGAGAGGAAGGGCAAAGGAGAGAGAGAATTTCCATCCACACTTTCATTCTGGAAATATCCACACCACTCGGGGCTGGGCCAGGCCACACCCAGGGGCAGGGAAGTTTACCAGTTCTCTCACACAGTGATGGGGCCTAAGCACACCTAACTCAGTATCCACTCCTGAGAAAGTACTAAGCAGAGAGCAGAATCAAAAGCAGAGTTTCAGGCCCAGCGTCGTGGCCTAGCGGCTAGTCTTCACCTAGAACACACCAGGATCTCATTTGGGCACCAGTTCTAACTCTGGTTGCCCCGCTTCCTATCCAGTTCCTTGCTTGTGGCCTGGGAAAGCAATAGAGGATGGCCCAAAGCCTTGGGATCCTGCACCCACATAGGAGACCTGAAGGAAGCTCCTGGCTCCTGGCTTCAGATAGGTTCAGCTCTGACCTCTGCGGTCACTTGGGGAATGAATCTTTGGAAAGATCTTCTTCTCTGTCTCTCCTCCCCTCTGTACATCTGATTTTGCAATAAAAATAAATAAATCTCTCCCCCCCTCAAAAAAAGATAAGTGGAGTTTCTAGGACTTGGAGCAGTGCCCTACTAATGACCTAACTTGCCATACAACGACTCTCATCCTGAGACAGGCATGGTTTCTGTCGGTGACACTCAGCACCACAGTGATTATTGCAGGTGTCACGTTCTTCATAGTCCAAAACAGACGTAGGCTCAGACGACATACCAGACCATATTCACATGGATAATCAATACACAAAATATATGCCCGATCTCATATGTGAAGTGCCTTTTCCAGCCAAGTGAAAGGAAGACAAATCCCTCCATTGTTTCACACGAAGAAGTCAGATTGGTCAATGTGAATGGAAAAGTACGAATCCATGAGGTATTTAGACCATGAAGACACTGTAAGGACATAACTATGAATGAATGGTAGGCAGGAAATTAGAACTTCTGCCTGTTAGATAAAAGGATAGGGAAAAAAAGCCTATCATTATGAACATGGAAATGATCAATGTTTCAGCAAGGAAAATAATAAGCTATATTACTTTATTTGTATTCTGTATAGTAGTAAACACAAATCAAGGAAAACATGTATTTCTCTTTTAGTAACTGGTTTTACTTATTGTTTTTGCCCTTGTCGACACTCTTAAGGAACAATGATTTTTCTACTTATTATTTGTTGAATGTCTTATGTTAAACTTGTGATTATAAACTGAAAGCACAGCATTTTACAAATTAAGAGAAAAGTAAGAATGGAAGGAGCAGGACAATATAAAATAAGAGGTGTTTAAACCATGCAGCTGTGGAGTCCTGAGTTTTAATATCTACTTGGTGCAAAACCCTCAAATTAGTAAGTGTACAGAGAAGCTGTTAGTGTCATTGAAAGCGCTGAGATCACTGCCAGAAAGCAGAGGCACTGTGTTAATGCTTTGCTAATTCAGCGTAATACAGAACTTAAAAAAAGGTCAAGTTGAAAAAAAATGCACACAATAACAGCAGATGTTACTAAACAACATGAGACATTACAGAAACAAACAGCACAGAATTTGGTGTAGCCAAATAATCTGGAAGTGACTATAACACAAATGTCCTTGAAAGATTGACAGCGAGATTTGGAATGGCTAAAAACCAAACCAAAGGACATGGTTGAATCCATGCCGCTTGTATTTATTTGTATTCACTTCAAGATACATGATAAAATAAACTGACAGGTGAATGAATGAATGAAGAAAATATGATATTTGGGTTATAATTGGATGCTATCTAACCTTTTTATTAAAAAAAAGGAAATTATATTTGGAACATGGTGTATAAATCAAAAAGGCATCATGCTAAGTGAAACAAACCAGACATGGAAAGACACACACACACACACACACACACACACACACACACACACACACACAACAAGATCTCACATGTGAAACACACAGTTTGACTTCACAAAATCAGAGAGTAGAATGTTGGTTGTGAGGGAAGGAGTTTCCGAAAGAGAAACAGAGACACATCATTCTAAAAATACTATTATGGCATTGATAGTTGGCAATAATGATTCATGCAAGTGTAAAACCACTGAATATAGATCCTACAGGTTTGAGCACAGGAAAAAAATTACATACACAAGCCATGGACATGCTAGTTAGCTCGACGTAATTATTTCAAAGTATATGTACTAAGCATACTATATAATTCTCTGCAAATACATAGCTTTATTTATTAATTGTGCCATAATAAAGCTATTGAAGAAAGTACAGAGTACTGTCAAATAAGTATAGGCAGATTTTAAATAACACACCAAATGTTTAGATATAACAATATAATCATAGAAGAAAAAGAATGAATAGGCAGATTAAACTGAACTAAAGATATGATCAGTGAACTAGAATAGTAATATGAGAAAATTGGGGGAATATACCACACATTAAAAGATAGAAAAGCATGAGTTAATATTAGGAAACTAGAAAGTGTTAGATGATTCAATATAATTTGAATTGAACTCAGTAATAGAGAAATGACAAAAATATCTTTGACAGAATTATCTGAAGATAAATTGTTGCAATTTTTTATTAAATGAACAAAGACATGATCTTTCAGAAAGGAAGGAAAAAAACTAGTTATTAACTAACAAAAATGTTAATAAACCCAGACACAGAAACATTTTACAGTAATTGCATGAGTTACTAATCAAGGAAACCCTGATTAGAAACAACGAAAATAAAGATATATTAAGAACATATTAAAAAAGAAAATGATAGAATGGAACCGAATACTCACACATCATCAAAATCATTGAAATTTAAAAGTCTGTTTTCAATTATTTAACAGAATTAAATTAAGTTCTCTGGATGATTCTTGCTTGTTAAAAGCCTATACCCAGAAAAGTAATAAATCAGAATCTCTGACAGAATGATTCTGAAAGTGTGGAAGCCTTACCTATCACACATGATGTCACCTCAATTCAACAAGTCATGGAGATGCCACGCAAAGTCTGGTCCCTGCACTCACTGCAATGAATTAGTTCTCAGGCTTTTATAATGAGTTTCTCTGCATATGCTTGGAAGAATGACTTATGAAATTAGAAAAAAAATAATTCTTAACCAAAATGTAGTGCTATTTCTCTGTGTGAATATTTCTCTTCAATTGCCAATCACCCTTCGTAGACTTACAATGGATCACTAAGAAGAAATTATGTTACGAATAGCAATGGAAACAGTTATAAGCTACAAAAATTTGCAAAAGTGTGTGTGTGTGTGTGTGTGTGTGTGTGTGCGTGTAGGTGTGTTTCATCTTCACAGATTTGTAAAGTGCTCATAGCTGGCAGAAGGCTAAGGCAGAAAGTAATAAACTTCTGAATATTGTGATGGGTTAAATGCCTTTGTGCACATTGCAATGACCTCTAACCACTCAGCAACTTAATTTTTACTTTACAGAATTTAGACAGAAAAGAATGTTAAGCATATTTTCTGAGTTACAAATATAGTTGTTAAGTCAGGCCATCCCCTTTACTAATTGGTGCGAACTTGATGGAAAGTTGTCCTAATTCCTAATTACTCTATTATCTACTATAACAAATATGTAGCAGGCATGTATCATTCAGCTATTTAGCTTTATCATAAATTTTTCCCTACAATTTCTAGAAAGAGCCTTTTACATATTAAAGTGGTCTGGCATTGTAATGCATATGTCCCTTTCATGGATATTACATTCTACAAAACTAGGAAAACATTTTTCTAAAAATCAAAGTTAGAGAAAAGTTATGTGCTGTTGCTGTGATATCTGGGCCATGAGATGACTAGAAACTTTCAAAACATCTTTGTTTTACTGAATGATTGATAAGTATCATATATTGAACTCTGTCCCTGGTCCAAACACTCTTCTAGGTACTATAAATACATTATTGCCTTTACAACACAAGTAATGTGTTATAAATGACTATGTATTCCCTCCCTCCCTTTCTTCTACTGCATTTTCCACTGCATTGTCTGTGGCCTTCCATTCACACACCAAACTTCTTATTCCCTAATTATGAGATTTCTGCTTCTCAGTTCTAAAAGTGGTATGTGTATATCCTCTTGGGGCACCAGTTATGCAGTTGGTTGGGTGGTACGCATTGCCCGTCTTCATCCCTAATCCATATCTTGACCGCAAAATACCATCATATTTGGTTGGTGAAATATGGCTGAGTGGAAAGGAGCACAATGTATAGACATATATGGAAACAGTCAACATAACTTATTTGCGTTGTACCTCTACAATGTTTTACGAGGCACTTTATGTCCATTCCTTTAACTGTGAAAATGTCAATAAAAAAAATTCTGGCTTCACTGATAGGAGGCTGATGACAAGAGGAATCAAGCAGTTTCTGCCAAGCTACATAAATATGCCGTTTAAATCCACGTCTTTAGAAATTATTTCTCCTTTGATATTTTGTGATACTCAAAATTCTAATAATTTCTTGTATTGATTAAAGATTGCATCAATTTTTATAAATGCAAAATATTTACGAGGTACTTACTAAACATTTTCCACCAAGTTGATAAATCAAATTTTGATTACAATGGTGTCTGATTCTAATCATAGTGTTTTCTTTCTTGGATCAGGTTTCTATGTGGTTGTAAGTTTACTAGCAAAACCAAAGACCAACTAAAGCACAGGTTATTGCTTGAAAAATCTAATTTTGTAGCTGAGATAGCTATAGTAATGACTGCAACTTGTTTCATAAATTCTCTGATCTTGTCAAGCACTCCTCATTCACTCTGGTATTTTGTCAGCACATGAAACCAAGTGTGACTCTTGTATCAAAAAAATACGTAAGAACTCCATGTATAATTTCTTGCTTTCCTTCCATGGTAGGCACCATTTGTTTTGGTAAAATGTCCATAAGCTTAGGTCACTGGGAGGCTAGGGGTAACAAACACTATGGATAGGGCAGTGGGCATGGGCCATGAATGACCAGTACACATCAAATGTAAATTCACTATTGCTTGTAGGTAATTTTGTTCTGTCATACAATCTATATTATTATGATGAAGTCGGTGGTAATGGATGAATGACAACACATTTTAAATATCAGAGAAAGGGATTTTTCAGCTTCAAAATGTCTGTGTTATGTAATAACTTTTGACTATAACTGGTAACTATGTCTTATTTTCAGAGAGTCTAAAATAAAAAGTCAATATATTGCATATTTGTAACTTAGATAAAGAACTTTAACTATGGTTCTTTGTCCCAATAAAGTTGCCCCAGAGGAAACGAGTTCAATAACTGTTTTGTGAAAGATTTGCTACTGCTTCTGGAAACAGGAATCCAACTAATGAATGCTTTATGTCTATTAAGTAATACATGCATGGGCCTTCATTTTACTAATATCTCAAAGTTATTATTACATACTTTAATCAAATGCCTTGGGTAATCATTGTAACCTTTAACAGCATTTTCTTGTCCTATTACAAAGTGCGTACAGGTCAGTTCAATTCAATAAACATTAATTGAACACCTGACATGTACAGGTAATGTCAGTGAGGATTAAATACAAATCAGTGAGGATCTTCTTTTGCCCTTTAAGAATTCATTACCTAGAATGGTGAGGCACATTAGAAAATAATTTCAAAGCAAAATGGCATAGGACACAGAAACTATATATATTCTAAAACATTATCCAGGCCAGACGAGGAAGGTGATGAGAAAGCCTTCTTAGGAAGACAGTATGTAGGCTGCAAAAGATCAGGTAGAAATAAAGTGTGTCAAGGGGAACAGGAAGAGCATAAACAATTGCACAGAGAGTCAACACAGTGTTGAATTCTGAATCTGAGCAATTCAGTGCTGTTAGAATACGGCATTCAAGGCATGAACTCAGGATACAGGTTTACAGAGTGTCCTTCCTTTCATGTTGGGGAGCTCATTAGAGAATATGTGCAGAGAAGTTACATGATCAAATTACAGATGATGTGTATCTCCTAGCACGATGGAAGGTTCATTGCAACACCTATTTTCTTAAGAAAATCATTTTGAGAAAGGAAAAGTCCTTTATGAAACATCTTTTAAAAAACATGCGTTTGTTTATAATGCAGTGGGGTTTGTTTCATGATTTATTAAAAGTATATGTTATTCTCAGAACAAGTTTATTGAGCAGATAATATCCAAACCAAATTATTTCAATAACTAAATCCTAATAGCCCGCTAAGTCTTTTTCTATACACATGCAAATATTTGATGAGCCAAACTGATGAGGGTCAGATCATGGCAAACCAAGCTGAATAATTCAGTTCCCCACTGTAGCATTTTCCTAGTCTTTTTCTGTAGGCTTGAATTATTAACCATTCCTTAATTTCCTAGCTAGACATCATCAAATGGATACAAACGTCTACATGTAAAATATTTTCTGAGTGAATAACTCACAGAAAAAAAAAAAACACATTTCACAAGTTAGTCTTGAACTCAGCAAAGCAACCATAAGGTGACTACTCTGATATAATCTTACCAATTAAAATAAAAAATGCAAATTCACTGACAAACTTTCCACAACAGCATCTTCTTTAATAAAAATCACTGTGTTCATAAAAGTACCTGGATATAAGGTATATAAACACAGTGTAAAACTGAACTAGAAACTGTTATATAAACAGTGGAAGGCATGTACACTTGATCCAGACCTCTGCTCTAGAACTCTGTCCTACTTGATGAAAATGGGGTTTCACTTGTCAATCTCTTATGCAATATTGACTAATTTCACGAGGACACTGTTGGTTTCCACAACTTGCACTCTTGGCCCATTAACAAACAAAACTCTCTGTACAATCCTTAATGCTTTTACATGCTTTCTCTGCCAGACTCCAATGGTATAAGGGAATTATTAGAGCTCTCAATAACAGAACCACTTCAAAGATGGAGTCTGTGCCACCTGTTCAGCAGTCTTGTGGCATTTATAAAACCAAGAAACAAAATTCAGTTATGTTTAAGGAATTGTTGCTAGTATGGCAACTAATGTTATAGGCCTTACATATCTGTGTATATGCACATAACATGTGTGGATAAATATATTTTATATGCACATACATTCACATATAGTACACACACAGGAATAATATAAAACAAAGTTTAATTAGCAAGCAATGTAAGCATTCACAGGTAAAAACCAGTAGGGCGACAAGGAAGAAAAGAAACTGGGTAGAAAGATAAACTATGATTAAACGCCATTATACTATTTTTATTCATATGTACACGCACATATTCAAATGCACACCGTGTAAGTAAACACTTGGGAAGCTCAACAAGACTAATGGCTTGTTGGATATCAATTAATAATGTATTCTAACAATTGATTTTAAATTATTCATTTACATGTGGACAAAAATATTCTTATGCAATTTGTTCAATTTGGGAAAATGGACATATATGAGCAGACAAATTGTATTTAACCATTTTAGAGAACACAGAATAAAAATGAGAGTAAGTGAATTGAAGAAAGGGAGCAGGAAGATAGACACTAGTGGTTCAAAGCTGTTATAGGGTCTGGGATGTAGGCTAAGTGGCTAAATCCTCACCTTGCAAGTGCCTGGATCCCACGTGGGTGCCAGTTCATGTCCTGGGTTGCCAGTCCAGACACTAGTGGTTCAAAGCTGTTATAGGGTCTGGGATGTAGGCTAAGTGCTAAATCCTCACCTTGCAAGTGCCTGGATCCCATGTGGGTGTCAGTTCATGTCCTGGGTTGCCAGTCCAGACACTAGTGGTTCAAAGCTGTTACAGGGTCTGGGATGTAGGCTAAGTGGCTAAATCCTCACCTTGCAAGTGCCTGGATCCCACGTGGGTGCCAGTTCATATCCTGGTTGCCAGTTCATGTTCCTTCCCATCTGCCCTGCTTGTGGTCTGGGAAGGTGGTGGAGGATGGCCCAAGACCTCGGGACCCTGCACCTGTGTTGGGGACCTGGGGGAGGCTCCTAGCTCCTGCCTTCAGATCAGCTCAGCTGAGGCCATTGTGATCACCTAGGGAGTAAGTCAGATGATATAGGATCTTTCTCTCTGTCTCTGTTCATCTCTATAAATCTGCCTTTCCAATTAAAAAAAAAAAACTTTTTAAAAAAGCTTATAAAGAAGTAATTACTGAGAGCTTCCCAGAAGGATTAAAAGTATTTAAGGAAATTTTTGTATTGAAATAAAACACAATCATGTTTTGCAAGACAGAGCAATAAAGGCGGCCAAAGTACCACACCACGTAAAGTAAAACGTCCAAACCACATACGCACCCGCAAGTTAAAAAAAAAAAAAAGTAATGAGAGAAGGAGGGTAAATGGCTACTCGGACAGATACCCTACGATTAAAGTATCATCAGTATCTGTGTTACACCAAGATATAAGTACACTGTGAGTTTTAAAATATTTATCTTATTTGTTTTAATTGGAAAGTCAGATATACAGAGAGGAGAAATAGAGAAAAAGATCCTATGTTCGCTGAATCACTCCCTAAGTAGCCACAACACCCAGAGCTGAGCTGATCTGAATCCAGGAGCCAGGTGCTTCTTCCATGTTTCCCACATGGGTGCAGGATTCTAAGGCTTTGGGCCATCCTTGACTGCTTTCTCAGGCCGAGACCAGGAAGCTGGAAGGGAACTGGGGCTGATGGGATTATAACTGGGTTCCTAAATGGGTCCTGGCATGTTCAAGGCAAGGACTTTAGCTGCTAGGCTGCTGTGCCAGGCCCAAATGCACTGTGATTTGATACCAGAACATTAACAACATTAAATTTAGTTTTATTTATACAAGTGATTATCTAAAGATCCTTAACTCCATTATATTTATAGCAGTAATTAAATATTTTCTTTTTTTTGTAGAAGAAAGTGAGAATTGAGAATGGGGGAGGCAGGGTGTAGGCTAATAGCCTAACCAGGTGTCCCCATGGGCATCAGTTCATGTCCCGGCAGCCCCACTTCCCATCCAGCTCCCTGCCTGTGGCCTGGGAAAGCAGTCAAGGATGGTCCAAAGCCTTGGGACCCTGCACGCATGTCAGAAACCTGGATGGAGCTCCTGGCTCCTGGCTTTAGATGAACTCAGTTGTGGCCATTGTGGCCATTTGGGGAGTGAACAGTGGATGCACAATCTCTGTCTTTCCTCCGTGTTAATCTGCCTTTCTAATAAAAGTGAAATAAACCTTAAAAAAAAAAAGGAAAGATAGTGGGCAGGGATTGGCCACCTGTGCTATAATTTTGTAGGTTTTGGAATGTGAGTTGCAGTGAGGTTCCAGTAGTAACTTTATAGGAATAAATGAATTTTTTTTAAAGTATAAATAGAAATAAATAGGAGTTGGTCAATGATTGGACGTTATCAGTCGAAGAGAGAAGATAAGGAGCCAAGTTTTGTTTGAAATCCTTGATTTGGGTGATGTATGGCATTGCAATCTATTAAGTTACAGGTTCCAAGAAAAACTCATTCTGAGGAGAAAGATGATTTCACTTTTGGACACAATGACATTCCATTGATTGTGAGAGATATAACTAAAGCTGCTGAGAAAACAACTTGCAACGAATGCAAAACTTAGACAAGTCTGGGCTGACAGCGTGTATTTAAAGGCCATAAGACTAAATGTCAATATACAATGGAAATGTAAGATATGACGATACTTTCATAAAATAAAAATATCACCATTTAAGACAGAAAAAATTGTCATTCATAGATGAAGATTAAGCATTCTGAGAGTATCAGGTGCTGTTACCTACGGAGCCAACAGTACGACGGAAGTCTTAAACAGCTCCTGAGGAACAGAAAGTTGACGAAACTTTAAACAGTCAGTCTCGAGTTCTGCAAATAATTATATCATATAATTTAACAATTGCACTTTGAAGTACATAGCACAATCTCAGTAATAAAAATCAGTAAGGGTATTTCAAATAGTTAATAAGATATATATTCTCATTAAGACTTTAATAATTATCCAGTGGCTATATACTTGACACACCAAATTCTGGTTAGGAGTATATTATGGATTATAATTTTAAGGATATTTTGGTTACAATAACAATAACCAAGTGATATCTCCACATTTCATCCATTATATTTTTAAGAGTCATTCCTAAATCATACAATGATAACTTTGTAAGAATTAGGTTTCTTATGTAATGTGGCTTTACTTGTTGAGTCTTCATGGCATTCTGTAAGCAGGCCCATTAGTCTATGCACTTCCCCTTTTCTCTCTCATTCTATCATACATAATTTATGTTGTTGTTAAGTATTTATTGACTGATATTCCTCCTTGCTCTGGAAGATTTATAGCACCCACATTCAGGAGCCCAGCATCTTCAGAGTAATAGTAAAGAATAAAGTTAATGCACTAGCACATTTTACAAGAAGTATACATCACTTGAGCACAATCAGTGTTGGGGGACTCTTCTTTTATGAATTATGGTCTTCTGGAAATGTCATTGAGGACCAGTTTCCACAAAGGCTGGTTACTAAAAGTTACCTTTTGGATATACGATATTAAGCACACCAGTCACCTGACTCATTTTTGCTATTGTCTGATTAGCTCGATTTTTATTTTCTTGTGGCCACTTAAACAGACACATTTTGAACTAATTCCCTCCTTACTCATGGCTCCAAAGGCCTGCAATTAGCTTTGTCGTACGCATTGATGTAGTCTTTCTTTCTTTCTTTTTTTTTTTTTTGCCAAAACACGAGTGTGCACAGAAAGACATTAAGTGAAATAATCCAGACACTAGAGGATAACTACTCTTTGTTGTCACTTACTTATGCATTATTCACTTCAGCAACAAGCCAGTTCCTATTTGACAGTAGCCTGCTTCATGCAAAGCCCTGTGATAACTTCAGTGAAGAATGCAAAACATTGAAAAACTATTTTCACTTGCAGGCAAATGAGGATCTTAGTTGGGTAAGAAGCCACAGGTAAAATGACAATTAGGAAAATCATCTACTATTGGTAGGCTGAGGTGTTGGAGATACAGCCACATGCTAAGCTAGAAAAAAAATGTCTTAAGTGAGATAAATATCCCATTGATGATAAATCAAGGAAGTAAAACTAAAAATCCCAAGTATTCTTGAATAAAAGTACTGCCCTCAGTCTCAGGACCCTTTGCATTGCCAGTCATTTAATCAATTCCTTTTTTATTCCCTCTTACAAATATAAAACAATATACCAGCTAATCTATCAGTATTCCCTGATGACTTTTAAATGGTGTTTCCGCTATTATTTAGTAAGCTTTCTGTGGCCAGTGAACATAATTACTTCGCTTTTGAATCCATTAACTTACTAAAATGCATTTGTATATCTGTGTATGAGTTTGTGTTTGTGTGTGCGCTTGTGTTTGTGTGTGTGTGTGCACGTGTGTATTTAGCAAGCTGAATAACTGAGGTACATAGGATATGGGGACCAATGGAGTGCTGGTTGTTTTAAGTAACTCCCTCTTGCCTGCAGATGCTATTTGTTGCTCACTGTAAACATCCCACTCTCTCGTGAGAGTGACCTGGGGGATCTTCCTTCCCCCTCGTGAGAGTGATCTGGGGGATCTTCCTTAACCCGAGCCTTGATTCTGAGAAGTTGATTTACCAGCTCCAGCTTGATAGTGCCAGGCAGAGTCAGCACCCAGAGATCGGTCTATAAAGAAGATAACTGGTGCCAGCACCGAGCATTGAGCACCATCAGCAACTGTGAATCAACGTGTGAGAACTATAACAGCCAGAAGTTACTTCCCTGGCTTTTTGATGGAACTCTGTGATCCTTGTTTCCAGTTGTTTTTTTTTTTTCCTTCCATGTACAATTACAAATCCCAGCTTTAAAAGCCCTCCCCTTGCCTCTTTCCAGGGTACAGAGAACTTTGGAGGCCTGAGCCCTCTCTCTGCTGCAAACAATAAAGAGTTCTTTACAAATTATCCGTGTGTGGCTTTTCTCTGTGACTTATTCCTGGAGCAACACCATGATCCAAGAAGAAACTGATATTCAAATACAGTAATCTTAAAATCTAAGATATGTTGATTGACTCAATATTTCTTGGATTATTTTAATGCAGTTATACATGAACCCTGCCCAATAATAGAAACAGTAACAGAATACTGATCAAAATAAAACATATTGCAAAAAGTCAGTATGGCAAAGGATTGGAATGATCAGCTACCAAGTCAATCTCTTCTGGGTTTGAATCACAATACTGTGACTTCTCCCACCAACTTAATAGTGATATTAGGCATGTGAAGTCATTATTTCTGCCTCAGTGGCTACAGTTTCAAAAAGTAGTTTATTATACAAATCCTACAGAGCTATTGTAAAGGCTGAGACAACACAAAGTTACAAGGTATGGTTTCATGCATGTAAAAAGTAAATGGTGGCAAAATTTTTTAAAGATCAAGTCAGTCAGAAGAGTAATAAGCTTTGTGAAGATGCGACTTAAAAATCTTAAAATAATAAAACTAAAGATGCAATTGCTTATCCAGTAACTGTTTTAAAGCACTCCAATATATGACAGTAACATAACAAGAACTTAAAAAAGACACTTACTATTTATACTGAAATCTAGTTTCAGAAAAAGGAAAGTGGTTTGAACAACAGCTTTGAGGAAAAATAAAAACAAATAGGCCAGCTTTAGTATGCAGTGATAAGATGACAATCATTTTGGGTAAGATGTGAAAAGCCTTATAAAATACTGTAAATGTGGCACAGTATGCTATCTCAGTGGCTAGATCCTCACCAGGCAAGCATTGGAATCCATACGGGCACCCGTTAGTGCCCCAGCTGTTCTACTTCCCTGCTTATGGCCTGTGAAAACAGTGAAGAATGGCCCGGTGCCTCGAAATCCTGCACCCACATGGGAGGTCTAGAAGAGACACCTGGCTTCAGATTGGCTCAGCTCCAACCATTTCGCCCTCTTGTTGAACCAGTGGACAGATGATCTTTATCTCTCTCTCTTCTTCTCTCTGTAAATATGCCTTTTCAATAAAAATAAATGGCAAATCTTAAAAAACAAAATACTATAGACATGGGCCCAGTGCAGTAGCTTAGTGACTAAAGTCCTTGCCTAGCACACACCGGGATCCCATATGGGATCCCATCCAGCTCCCTGCTTGTGGCCTGGGAAAACAGTCAAGGACGGTCCAAAGCCTTGGAAACCTGCACCCATGTTGGAGACACAGAAGAAGCTCCTGGCTCTTGGTTTTGGATTGCCTCAGCTCCGGCCATTGCAGCCACTTGGAGAGTGAATCAACAGACGGAAGATCTTTTTCTCTGTCTCTCCTCCTCACTGTGTATCCGAGTTTCCAATAAAAATACGTAAAACCTTTAAAATATATACTATAGATAAAACTGCACATAGCCAGGGCATATGCCCAGCAAGCAAGAAATGAGATAATGCTAATACATGAAATGGAGACTCTAGGCAACCTCACTTTGTGAGTATTCTTTTTTTGCATGAAAGGGAAAGTGAGCGGTATACGATTTGTCTACTCATTATCACAAGACCCAAAAGCTTTCAACCATGTTATGAAGTGTAGATAACCAGAGGACAAACAAGTGAAGGCAGCTGGACTTGTTGCCAGTGCAGATCTATAGTGAATAACATAAACAGGGTGATGCACTATCAACATTGAATCTATCAGAAATGAAATCACCATTATAATCATATTCATACAAGTATATATATATGCTTATAAATTAGATTGAAAGATTAGTATGCATTCAAAAGACATTGATGTCTTTGTCATGGATGTTCTAACCACACTGTCTCCACAAAAATAAAAACATTGAACATCTTGGAATTTCACATGTTTTTGCACAAATTTTATTGGCTTAATAGCATGGAGTACAGGATGAATTTATTTGGGCACTCTAATCCTACTTCTGAAATTCTTATCTCAGGGCACTCTGTCATACTGGATGAGTGACTTCAAATGAGTCACCAGGTTCTGGCAGGGCACTTGGGTTTAATTCCATCAGCAATTCCAGCGTCTCTCTTACTTTCTCCCACACTGCTCAGCTCAGCTTTTTCTCCTCCACTGACTTAGAAACATTGTTATAGACCTTTCTTTGTTCCCAACTTGAGTCGCACCTACACAATCACTCCTCTGCTTTTCTTCCTCATACTGAACACATGTTCTAATTACAATCACATGAACATTATTAGCATGTGTCTGTATCCCAGAGACCATGGCGACTGTGTAATGCATTCCCATACAATCATGTTTCTGCCCCCCTGAGAAGACATCAAACTAGCTATTGAGTCATTCTAAAGGTGCTGAAAACAAAGCGAGTCATGGAAATCCAGACGGTGCAGGCCCACATATATAGACCAATGGTAACAGCAGGCAGTAATGGATTTCTCATCATGTGAGATTCAATTTCAGAGAAGATAAATGGGGTAGGGAGATTATAATCCCTTATTTCTGCAGAAAAAAATTCTCCGTTAACAGGTACAGGGAAGGCATAACTAGGTGTTATGTATATACAATAATATTCAGTAATATCTGAAACTCAAGTATATGGAAATGCAATCTGCACTTTGTACCACCACCTATGATTCACTGATCATTGTTCTGATATCAATGTTACCAATATCCTTCCAAGCAAAGCACATACCCTAGTGATTTAGTGGCACTGAGAACAGATTTTTGAGTGTTGTGGGGTGGGAGAAGGTTTAATACAAGTTCTGTATTATACTACGTTGGGCAGAGTAGCTCCAAGCTGATCATCCTCTCAATGCCACAAAGGAGAATTTTTACCTTGCGCTAAATAGTCCTGATCAAAGCGTATCTCTTTTGTCATGGAGCTCTTCAGTTGACAGCATTATTAATGAAGTAACTGTGATCCAATGCACAAACAACATTGTAAATAGGCAACAAGCCAGTTGTTCCACTATGATTCCTGCTACGTAAGTTTTCCTGGGAGTCAGTTTTGTAAGCAGCAGAATCAAATGCAAAGTGAATATGCTGTATAAACACACACAGAGAGGATAGATAGAAAATATTTTAAAGGATAAGTTATTAGAAACAGACACTATTTTATCAACAAATTTACACAAAAAAGATTTTTAAAATATTTTCATAATGCATAAAACAGGTTAGAAAGCTTCAAATCTGGTCCCAAGGAAAATTTTAACTCAGTTATACTCTCAGTGAGTGATTTTCTAAAAAAAAAAAAAAAGTTAATTGCTCTTGTCTCAAATATTTTAAGTCCACATAAGGAAATGATTTGCATGTTTCTCATATTTATGAATGTGAAAGTTATCATATAAGTAACATGATATAACTACTTCTCCAGTAATAAGGGTGAATTTCCATCCTGATTTATCAATAAATGTGTTGGATACCTTCAGGTGAGATTCTCCAGAAGAAAATTAAAGCATCCCTGCAACTATTCATCATCTCATTTATCCAAAATATAAAAAGGTTTTAAAAGTGTTACATTCCAGGAAAATCTCTTTTCAAGCAGAAGAATTTGTAAAAGGTAGGTCTATGGTCCCCTTATGCTTTGCAAAGGAAAGGAGGTGTCTTCTACCTCTACTCCCAGGAAAACGAGGAAGTGCCAAAGAAACATTCACAATAATATAGGAATGTTTTCAGGCAATGGAGGTCATCAATGAACCTGAACCTGGATCCCAGGGGTGCTCTGTGATGCCAAGGCAATGAAGTTTACAACTTGAGACAAAGAATTCTCCAAATACATCTGTAAAGTGTAAAAAGATACCAGCGTAAGGCAAGGAATATTCAGTCACTCAAAAATCTTAGTTTTGATCTTTCTCCAACTGTCTCACCTTGCATCTGCAACTCCAGTTGGAAACAAAGCAAGAGGTGAGAAAAAGCATAGAAACGGTGAAGAAGAAATCTGCTCGCTTTGTCCGTGCAGCTAACCAAGCAAACGATCATGCTTAAACTGAAGAGCTTCAGAGATCATACTAAGTTTGAAAACAGAAATGATAGCTGAAGTACTTTAGGTCGAATTTTAAATCCTCTAAGTAGGACGATTTCATATTTCGAACTAGAGATGGATCACTTCAAAACGTTGAGATACATTGAAAAAATTTCAACAGTTCATGATTGAGGACTAGGTAAGAAAAATACATCTGTATTTCGGTAGGACATCTTTTGCATAATTGTTGTAGATGTGATCATAAACATAAATCTATACAAACTACATGTTTATCTACCTATTGGTCTAGATGCGAATGACAACCACACAACGTGCACTGATATATAATTTCGCTACAGTCATCAGCTGCATGTTTAACATTTTCATATGCCATTTCATCCATTATTGCTTCCTTGTAACAGCGTCCCACTTTCTTAAGAGAAACAATCCTTGTCTATTTTGTAGCCACATAGTCTATGTAAGACAGCTTCCAAATCTAAGTTTAAATATTGTCCTGATTTGGCCATTAAATATATTTTCTGAAAATGTGACCTGAGCTAAGATTTTGGAAAATTAAGCTTTTCTGGAATGAAAGCAAAATGAATGTTAACATGGAGATTCTGTTGTGAGCATTTTGTTTAGCCCTTAATATGTTAATCCAGGCACCCTGCGCTACACTGGTTTACCTGGTTTTAAGACCCAGATCTGACTCTTAAATCTAGTTTCTTAATGGCAATATATGAGGTTCAAACAGTCAGGTACCTGTCAACCACATTTAAGATTTTGGTTGTATTTGTGGATCCTGGCTTTAGCTAAATCACTCATTTTGTTTTCTTTTTCCTCTCTCCCATCACCCCCTGACACTCCCTGCTTTGTCTCCTCTCTTTTCTTCTTTCTTCCATCTCTGTCTCTAGCCTTACCTCTATCTCTTAAAAGCATATTCACAAATATAGAAATATGGAATGCCGAAAGTGACCTTATACTCATGTGGAAGCAGCATGCCTATGGATGTAGCAAAAATGAAGAATACCAAGTGGAGACCAGCAAAAGAAAAATTTCTTGGCAACAAATGAAATAGTAAGTTACTGGATTTTGCTGTGTCTAGAAGCAAAGTTGCACTGCCATGTTAACACCTGATGTATTCCTTGTTGTGTTTAAATGCATTTGAAATGTTAGCTCTACATTTGCAATGGAAAAAATTCCTTCAAAAACTCTCTCTGCACATTGAGAAGTTTCAGTTCATCAGGGCTAAAAGCTGTACGTGAAGCATGCTCAGTACTGGAAACAGCAGAAGTTTAGGTAGAGGTGATGGATCAACCACTGCAAGCTAAACTTGGTTAGTCAGGCACAAGTGCAAAGAGATTTTAAAATCTAAAACAATAAAATATCCAAACACCACTATTTCTTAACTCCATAATCTTCTAGCCTATTTGTTTAAAAATAAACCTTTTTAAGAATGTGTAGGGAACTGAGAGTTTTGAATTATTTTTCACTCCATTAGAAAATTTGCTCCCAGAGTTAGTAGATATCCAATACATTGTGGTAATAATAATAATGATAATAAAAATACTGAGCCTAAGCAATTGGAATTTGATTTCCTTTTTTTTCAAATTCTTTTTGGTGTTTATGAGCCAGGAAAATCAATAATAAACTTAAAGCAATCTATAAAGCTTTGATTTTGTTTTGCTTCGTAATTCAGCCGTTGCTGGTGAGAGACGTGAGCACACCACATGTGTAGTGAAGGAAGCATTCAGCCATTTTGCCAAAAGGAGTACAAGATTTGTAAATCTACACGCCGTGGGAACTAAACTTAGAAAAAAATTTCAAACTCACCCTTCACTTTTCAAGGATTTAAATACAGAAAAATAGGGTGCAGGACAGTTCGGCACCTGATTTTCTGCTGGTTATTTACTTTCAATGACTATATTAATAATGTTTCACTTGTTAAAGCATAGAACATATTTCAAAGAAACAGACACTATGTCATCAGATTTATAGTGCCTAGAGTACATTTAGTTTGACAATGTTCTCATTGTATCATATTTTATCACTCAATTATTAAAGCAATACTCTTATATTAGTATTATCCCCAATCTACAAACTTAAAGTTGAGGCAAAGATTCATAATGAAGTGAATTACATTATCACGACTGAGGACTAACACACGCTGAATTAGATTAGACTCCTATTTTCCCTTGCTTTCCCTTCCTATTTTGTCTTGCTTTCTATCATTCCTTCTTCTTCCAAATACGGATTCCATTGATGGGTTGAGTCATGCTGAGTCATCCTCACATGTATTATTTTTAAGATTTCGCATTGATTAACATTGGGTCATGTTCACTTCATGGGTAGGCACTACATGCATATACACATTCTTTTTTTAATGTAATGACATTACTGTCACCACGTAAGAATTACAACAATGGTCCTAGTATGGGGAAAAGACTTACTGTTTTCCATACACCAGTATTCTGTGAGCCAAAATGTATAACTATAAAGAAAATAACATGGCATCTAACAGTGTTTTACTTACATATAGCATGTATGTTTATGGAGTAAAATATATTTAGACATAGTATATATAAATATGTATGAATACATTATTCATACAGTATTCATTCATTATATGAAATATTTTAAATATATGCATACAGATATAAAATATGTATCGATGGTGTACTTATACAGTGTGTATAAAATATTATGCAGTAGTATAAATAATACAGTATATATAAATATACAGAATAAATAAAATATTAATTGCAGTATATATAGTGCAGTACATAAATATGTGTGTAAAGTCAGTATACATAGATATAAAATACTGTGTATATATAGTGTATGTAAGTTATACTGTATATATGTTTTAAAGCATATGTGGTTTGTCTATATGTGTCTGGCTATTTAACATGATATAATGATCTCCAGTTCCATCTCTTTTGTTACAACTGTCAGGATTTCATTCCTTTTTGTAGCTAAATAACATTCTACTGCATGTTTCTATCCAGCCACTGAATCATGGACACCTATGTTGATTACACATCTTTATCAATATGGATTGAACTGTCACGCCACCTCCGGTAGAAGCCGGCTTGAGAAATCGCCGGACCGAGGCGTAAACTTCAAGGAAGGATGCCTCCCGGAATCGGCTGCACGCCACCTCCGGTAGAGTCCGGTTTGAGAAATCGCCGGACCGAGGCGTAAGCTTCAAGGAAGGATGCCTCCCGGAATCGGCTGCATCTCTAGTGGTCTTGGCGCTTCTAACTGTACTCTCTTTGCTTTTATCTTTATGACTGGAATAATACTATTTATGTGCGGCAAAGGCTCGATGTTTCTTTATAAATCTATGAAGCCTTCTGACAGGAGATTGGATAAGGATAGCAAACAGTCTGAGATAAAAACTATTAAGTTGTTAAGTTTTAGTGAATCTATTTAGGATTAATTTTGAGAATTTCTAGAAAAGAGATTATAGTAGAAAATTATAGCTTAAGAAGCCATACAAGAAGAAAAACAAGAAATATAGGCAAGTTAATATTAAAACCAGTGTAAGGCACAAAACACAATGAGGGCTAACTACTTAATGATTAAAACTACAACTGGTGCCAAACTGCGTCCACAAGAAATAGCAACTACAGACTGTCACCGGACTGTTAGAGAACAATCTTTATTCAACACACCTGTTTACCTTCCTGGAAATGTAACCACATGTAAAAACAAAGAAAAATGTTCTTTTGCAATAATCTATTGTATATAAGCTGATGCCTTGCTTTTGCAAAATACACTCAGATGCAACTTCCTTGAGTTGTCGTGTCTGTTTGTCACTCGCCGAATCCTTGCCCACCGTTCCCGGGGTCCTGTTCCCGTCGGACTGATTGCTCCCGGCCGAGCCCGTCCGTCGCAGGTGGCGCCCGAACAGGGACTTGAAAATTCTTCGGGAAAGGTAAGCTTTCTTCTCCTCTTTTACTTCTTATTATTTTCAGGCAAGGATAGGACCTCGTCGAGAGCGCTGCAGGCTCCCTGATAAAGGATCATCAGGTTTAGAGGACGAGAAGGTAAAGCATCATGAGGCATTCACAATCCAGGAGCAAAGAATTGTTCCTGTCATTGTTGGGACACATGCTCAAAAATAGAAGGAGTAAGGTGTCCAAGAAAGTATGTATAAATGCCTCACCAGCAGTCATTCAAGGAATGGCATATGCTGCAGCTATGGAGAGACAGCATTCAGGCGCATATATTCAGAATTTGAAGAAAGAAAAAGGCTCCCAAAAAAGGGGGGTCACCTGTGTTGCATGTAGACAAACAGGTCATATAAGTAAGCATTGCCCCCATATAGAAATAAAAAAGGGGTCAAACCCAATGGGGGGCAAGGGCATCCCAAGAGGATTATGCCCTAGGTGTAAGAAAGGCCGACATTGGAAAAATGAATACAGGTTCAAGTTCCATAAGGATGGAACTCCTCTTACTGAGAAGGAAAAGCCAAAAGACGAGGAGGGGGGCATCCCCTCAACCCCGTAAATAAAAAAAAAAAAAAAAAAAAGAGAGAAAAACCTTTTAAAACTATAAAAATAGAAGAAAAATCTATAACAGGGTTGTTAGACACTGGAGCAGATAGATCATGTATATCAGGAAAAGACTGGCCCAATACTTGGCCAATTATTAATACATCTTCAACTTTAGTAGGATTAGGATTGGCAACTAATGTAGCACAAAGTTCTAAAATATTGAAGTGGGAATGTGAAGATAAATCAGGAAAATTTCAACCTTATATTATTATGTCTTTACCTTTTTCCTTATGGGGAAGAGATATCATGCATGATATGGAAATAAAACTAACAACAGAAAATTTAGATGATGGACAAAATTTTTTCTAGGGGCCACTGATGAGTTATATGCAGATAAAATAATATGGAAAGATGACCAGCCAGTGTGGGTTGATCAGTGGCCCCTAACAGAAGAAAAAATACAAGCTGTAGAACAATTAGTGGCTGAACAAGTAAAATTAGGGCACTTAGAAGAATCTAATAGCCCATGGAATACACCTATTTTTACTATTAAGAAAAAATCAGGAAAATGGCGATTATTACAAGATTTAAGAGCAATTAATAGTACCATGTATGATATGGGAGCATTACAGCCTGGCCTCCCTTCTCCAGTAGCAATTCCTGAGAATTACTTTATCATTATTATAGATTTACAAGACTGTTTCTTTACCATTAAATTAAATCCTCAAGATTGTCAAAGGTTTGCTTTTAGCATTCCCTCTAGTAACTTTAAAAGACCATTTCGAAGGTATCAATGGAAAGTTTTACCTCAGGGGATGAAGAATAGTCCTACTTTGTGTCAAAAATTTGTAGATAAAGCACTGACTAGTGTTAGAAATGAGAATCCAGATACTTATATAATACATTATATGGATGATATATTGATAGCAAATGAGAAAAGAGAAATAGCTGAAAAAGTTTTACAAAAAATGATGAAAAATTTAAGTGATTATGGATTAGTTGTTGCACCAGATAAAATTCAATACAATAGGCCATTGAGTTATTTGGGTAAAAATATTAATAATGATAACATTACTTCACAAAAAATGCATATTCGATTGGATAAATTAAAAACATTGAATGATTTCCAAAAGCTATTAGGAAATATAAATTGGGTGAGACCTTATTTAAAAATAACCACAGGAGAGTTACATCCACTATTTGATATTCTAAAAGGGGAAACTAACCCTAAATCTCCTAGAAAATTAACCACTGAGACACTACAAAAGATTAACTTAATAGAGGACAAATTACAAGAAGCAAAAGTTAAACAATTAAATTATGGTAAAGAATGGGATTTAATTATTATTAAAACAAAATATACTCCAACTGGGTGTTTATGGCAAAATGGAGTATTGGAATGGTTGCATTTACCTCACACACAAGTCAAAATGGTTTCATCCTATATATATTTGTGTAGTCAATTAATTATTAAAGGGAGAATAAGATCACGAGAATTATTTGGTAGAGAAATGCATAATATAATTGTCCCATATAAGCGACAAGAAATAGATTATTTATTACAGACTGATGATGATTGGGGATTAGCGTTACAAAATTATTCAGGACAAATAAAATATCATTTACCTCAAAATCCATTGTTAAAGTTTGTAGAAGAAACTGAGATAATCTTTCCTTTAAAAATAAGTCAGGAACCTCTAGATAAAGCCATACTAGTTTTTACTGATGGGTCTGCTAATGGAATATCCGCTGTCCATTTACCTGGGCAGCCCCCAATTATAAAAAGAACTCAAAATATTTCTGCTCAACAGGCAGAAATTATAGCAGTTATTTTAGCTCTTGAGTACGTGCCACAATCCATGAATCTTTACACTGATTCCAAGTATATAGTTAATCTGTTTCCTGCCATAGAAACTGCATTACTTTCAGGTTCCTCACGTATCCTGCCCTTATTACAGCAATTACAAAAGGTCATTCAGAATAGGCGAGAAAAAGTATTTGTAGGTCATATTAGAGGACACTCTAATTTGCCAGGCCCTCTTTCTTTCGGTAATACTGTTGCAGACATGCTTACAAAAGAAATGATAGGTACTGCACTTGAGCAAGCACAGGAAAGTCATCAACTTCATCATCAAAATGCTTTGGCATTAAAAAGAATGTTCCAAATAACTAGAGAACAAGCAAGACAAATAGTAAAAAACTGCAATAGGTGTCCAGAAGCCTATCATTCTCTAAAAATGGGTGTTAACCCCAGAGGCCTGAGGGCACAAATATTGTGGCAAATGGATGTAACTCATATATCAGAATTTGGTAGATTAGAATATGTACATGTAACCATAAATACATATTCCCAAGCAGTAATGGCTACAGCAAGAACAGGAGAAGCAGTGAAAGATGTTATTCAACATTTAATAACTTGTTTTCTAGTCTTAGGTTTGCCTCAAAAAATAAAAACTGATAATGCTCCTGCTTATATCCCTCAAGCTTTTAATAAATTTTGTCAAGCCTGGGGAATTGTCCATAGTACAGGAATTCCCTATAATCCTCAAAGACAAACAATTATTGAAAGAGCTCATCAGAATATAAGGTTACAGTTGCAAAGATTAAAAGCCAGTAATCAATATTATTCTCCTCATCAATTATTGAACCATGCTTTATTTACTATAAACCATTTGAATACTAATGAAGAAGGATTGACCCCAATGCAGAAGCACTGGGGACCACAATTACTAAAAATTCAACCAAAAGTATATTGGAAGGACTTATTAACAGGCACCTGGAAAGGGCCTGATGTACTAATAACCTCGGGGAGAGGATATGCATGTGTGTTTCCACAGGATGCTGAAGCACCCATCTGGATCCCAGACAGGCTCATCCGACCCGGCAATGAAGACCCGGACAGATCAAAAAAGAAAGCGCAGAACACAAATCAGAAAAATGACACGGAAACTGAAGAGGCTCCACCTCTCTGCCCCACAAACAACGAAAGAAGTGAAACCTCCCACCTGGGGCCAGATAAAAAGACTGACTCGTGAAGCAAAAACCACCGTGGCTTCTGCAGGAAAACCTCCTACTTTTGAAAATATGTTCCTTGCTATGCTTGCAATTTTGACTGCACAGGTAGTAACTGTCTCTGGTGACGTCTATTGGGCTTATGTTCCACATCCACCCTTTCTTCATCCTGTAGGATGGGGTGAAGAAACGCAAATCAAAATAATGACTAATAATACCCAGCTCTTAGGCGGATATGAAGATTTTATTTCCTCTCATCAGACGTCACAGGTCATTGATTATGAAGGAATGTCTGACACTACTCCAATTTGTGTAACAATAAGAGGCAGAGTGCCTCCAGGTTGCCTACCGATCAATTATAGAACTTTACTTACTGATGCACCTGACAGAAACTCTAATGACCAGAGTAACAAAAGGTTAATGTGGGAAATTGGAATTATGACATTAGGTTATTATAATTATAATGAATCTTATATTTTACCTTCAGAAAATATGCCATTACCAAATTGTTTTCAAATTTATCATGATAAAGATCAATTTTGGAATTCTTTTGTAAAATCACCAAAATGGTTAGAATGTGGATTTCAAAAGGCTTCAGTACATCAGCCTTATGGGTCAAATGATTACATCTATGATTATTCAGTAGAAAGTCCTGATTATGATTATACTGAGTATTTAAAATATAGTTCTGAAAAATTTGGGGGATACACCCCTAATACACTTGGTGAGCCAATTAGACGATGGTTCACGCCTGGATGGGTGGCACCAATCTTTGTGAGCCATTCAACTACCCATAATATAACTGGTGTGCACTCCGGACTGTTTCGACTTTTTGCCGCAGCCAATATGTTACTTCTAAAGAAACCAAAAGAAAAAGTTTCTACATCAATTGGGATAAGAGCATGTGTTGGGTATCCATTTGGTATCCTAGCAGGAAAGTCAGAAAATGTAACTATAATTAATCAAGGAAAATCATATTATATAAAATGTCAATCTTGTATTTTGACAAACTGTCTAACTTCAAACCTGAATAAGCAATATTCTGTTATAATCTTGCTACAACGACCGGAATATGTTATGTTACCTGTTGATTTAAAAGAAGATCCGTGGTTTGATAATGCTGCCTTACAAACTTTAAAAAATCTTGATCTTTTGTTAAGACCCAAGCGTTTCGTGGTTAGCCTTGTATTAGGAATAAGTGCCTTAATAGCAATTTTAACCTCTCTAGCCGTTTCTACTGCTGCTTTAGTAGAAGAAGTCAAAACAGCTAATTTTGTAAATGATTTAAGCAAAAACGTTTCAATAGCCCTGGCTGAACAGCAAACAATAGATCGTAAATTAGAAATGAAAGTAAATGCCTTAGAAGAAGCCGTCTTAGCGATTGGACAAGAAGTACAAAATTTAAAGGTACAGCTCTCCACTAGGTGCCATGCTAGCTATAAATATATATGTGTAACACCATTAAAATACAACACATCTTTTAATTGGAACGCAACCAAAAATCATTTATTAGGAGTTTGGAAAGATAATGATATTTCTCATGATATAGAGCAATTACAAGAAGAAATCTCCACAATTAGTAAAGCTCATTTAGATGTAGAAAATTTAGACAATCTGGCAGAATCATTGAAAAGAGGATTACAATCACTTAATCCTTTCAGTTGGCTCCATACTATAATTACCATCGCCATTATTGCCGGAATAATTTTATTTATTATTCTTATTTTTCCAGTCTTTCTCAAAATAATCTACTCTTCTGTCTCCTCTCTTCGCCGAGACATCCATGAACTTCATTTAAAAAATAAAAAGGGAAGAGATGTCACGCCACCTCCGGTAGAAGCCGGCTTGAGAAATCGCCGGACCGAGGCGTAAGCTTCAAGGAAGGATGCCTCCCGGAATCGGCTGCACGCCACCTCCGGTAGAGTCCGGTTTGAGAAATCGCCGGACCGAGGCGTAAGCTTCAAGGAAGGATGCCTCCCGGAATCGGCTGCATCTCTAGTGGTCTTGGCGCTTCTAACTGTACTCTCTTTGCTTTTATCTTTATGACTGGAATAATACTATTTATGTGCGGCAAAGGCTCGATGTTTCTTTATAAATCTATGAAGCCTTCTGACAGGAGATTGGATAAGGATAGCAAACAGTCTGAGATAAAAACTATTAAGTTGTTAAGTTTTAGTGAATCTATTTAGGATTAATTTTGAGAATTTCTAGAAAAGAGATTATAGTAGAAAATTATAGCTTAAGAAGCCATACAAGAAGAAAAACAAGAAATATAGGCAAGTTAATATTAAAACCAGTGTAAGGCACAAAACACAATGAGGGCTAACTACTTAATGATTAAAACTACAACTGGTGCCAAACTGCGTCCACAAGAAATAGCAACTACAGACTGTCACCGGACTGTTAGAGAACAATCTTTATTCAACACACCTGTTTACCTTCCTGGAAATGTAACCACATGTAAAAACAAAGAAAAATGTTCTTTTGCAATAATCTATTGTATATAAGCTGATGCCTTGCTTTTGCAAAATACACTCAGATGCAACTTCCTTGAGTTGTCGTGTCTGTTTGTCACTCGCCGAATCCTTGCCCACCGTTCCCGGGGTCCTGTTCCCGTCGGACTGATTGCTCCCGGCCGAGCCCGTCCGTCGCATTGAACAGTCATAAACACAAGTGAGCTGGTTTCTCCTTCATAGGCTGACTTAACTTTCTTTGGGTATATTCCTCAAAGTGGGAGACATAATTAATATGTTAGTTCAATTTTTAATTTTTGAGGAATCTGTATACTGTTTTTCCATAATAACCATTCTAATTTACATTTACAGCCACATGAATAATGGTATCCATTTCTTAATACCCTTGCTAGCAATTGCACTGTTTATGATTTTTGGAGAATAGCTGTGCTAAGTATTATGAGATAATACTTGGTAGGTTAATTTCTGGTAGGATGTTTCTTTCCTCTCTCTACATGGCTGTCCCATCCACCGGTGCCCTCATGTGTTCCTCCAGGGAGGTTGCTGTGCTCAAGTTCTCGGCCTCAAGCATTCACGACCTGAAGCCTTTGCGTGCTGCTGGTGGGGGAGAAACAGACTCCAGGGCTTTCTTTTCCTAGTTATATTGAACACTCGGCATTTGCTTATTATGAATTATAGCTAGGGAGGCATTTGGTGCAATGGTTAAGACATAATTTGAGTATCACATCCCATATGGAAGTGGTTTCTTTCCACCCCCTGCTACATTTCTGATCCAGTTTCTCACCAGCAAGCACACTGGGAGCTCATTCAGTTGGGTTCCTGCCACTCTTACGGGACAACTTGATTTAGTTCCAGTCTCATGGCTTTGTCCTGACCCAACCCTGACTGTTGTGGCGATTGGAGGAACAAGCCAGCAAATGGAAAATTTATTTCTCTTTTTCCATCACGTTATCTTTTAAACAAAAATGAACCGATTTTTAAAAAGAACTATATTTGGCTATGTAATACTTGTAACATAACATTATATAGTAAGTATTCTAGAAATTATTAGTCTTTCCAAGCAATTCAATAACTTATTAGACAATTGAACTACTGCCATATTTGGGGACAAAGGTTACCTTAATATTTACAATTAACACAAATGTTTATAAAATTAGTTCTGGCATAAATATTTCCCTTCTGTTTAATTCTTCAGGAATGATTTCCAAGCTGAGAATTGCCATATCAAAGTGTTAATACTTATTTGAATTACACATTGTCAAAATATTTATTTTTAAGGGTTGTCCCAATTCACACTTGTAAAATTTGTTGACATTTTCTGTTATTAATTCAAGGAAAATAACCTACATTCCTTCATGGAATATCTTTAAATAGTTACTGATGGCAATATTTAGTGTTTTTCTAAAGACTAGAAATCTGCGTTGTGTGAATGTCTTTCAGCTTAGTGCACTTGACTGAGCCACAGTGCTACACTGAAGATTAGCTATGCAGCTTATACAACTCTATCCAAAATTCTTAAAGCACTCTTATTTCTGAATTCTTCCTTTATGCTTTCCCTTAGTACAGAGTTGCTTTTAAACAAATAAAACAGAAAAACTATTTACTCTATTCGTTAACAATCTTATCCCTACTGATTGTTTCTTAAAAGTAAATACCAATAATTTTATAGAGTGATTGTTTGAAGCAGTTCAGTTTCTTTATGAATATTATGTCAAAGTTCATGGAAAAGGACTTGAAATATGCTCATTTAAGTGCTAAAATATTTTGAAATTGAGGTGTAGGTTTTCATAATACACATTTTTTCCATGAATTTTATAAGAATTTTTACACATTTTTCTATAAGAAACAGTGGAGAGCTTTACTGGAAAGGTCAATAAAACAAAGAACTCCCACACCCAACAAACCAAGTGCTTACAATGTTACTTTTAAGAAAAAGTTTTATAATGAAAAATAGTTTACAGGAATTTTTGGACTTTGACAATGAATGTCATTATTCAAGAATAGAATGAAATGAGATTTGGGGTAGCTTATAATTTTCGGTGAATATTTCACAAAAAAATCAAGATAAACTACATCTTCATAGGAATTTAGTAATGGCTGTCTTTTGCATTCAGAATCTGATCTGTATTTACAATAGCTGTATATTATTACCAAAATAGCTAAAATGAAGACTATGCTGCAGAACACATCTTTTATAGCATCGTGCTTTCCAGCGGCTCGAAGGTGAACATGATAAAAGCACTTTAGGAAAATGTAGTTAACAGACCTAGCTATATAAATATTCTACTTGAAGTTTCTATGAAGAATACCCAGCATAATCAGAAAATTTTACTGATTATACTAACAATTTTAAGATTACAAAAAAAATTTTTTGCAATATAAATACTACCAGGTGTAATAGTGTACATTTAAAAAGTTATAATTCAGGGCCCTGCGTGGTAGCCTAAGTGGCTCAAACACCTGCGTTTGAGTTCCTGCCACCATGTGAAAAGACAAGAGAGAGTTGGTGATTCTTGGCTTTACCCTGACACAAAGCCTTTGGTTTTGAGTCCACGTCGGGAGTGAATCAGCATACAGCAGATATTCCCTCTCTGCCTCTCCGTCTGCCCACCTGCCTGCCCTTCAAATAAACCCGTTTTTTTTAAAAGTGCATGCAAATATCAAATGAAAATTTTTCTAGTATGAAAATGTTGAAATCTATGCATTGTGCTTCCATAATATGTATTTTTATGAAGTTTTTGTAGATCCTTTGCATGTACAGAGCTTACACAATTTTCTGAAGCAAAATAAATGCATTTTCCATCCAATGTCTCCATGATATGTTAAAATTATTCTCCTACATTTATGTCAAACTAATCTGCAGTGATAGAATGCAAATAACATTGGTTGTTTTAGGAAGGGAAAGAAAAAATATTACAATTGGACAGAAGGAAACTTTTTGGAATGATGTATATAGCCATTTCCTTGATTTAAATGATTGCTGCCAAATACATAACTTCTCCAGTTACATATCTTATTTATGTGCAGTTTATTACTTGCCAATTACATCTCGACAATGTTCTTCAAACTAGGCTGTATTTTGATAGCTACTTTTTTGACACACACTTTTTATTGAAAAAATGACATGAGGAGATGACGAAGATCTGGCATATATAAAACAAGCTAACATGCCATGGCCGATACCAACAAAGCTTTGAAAATTGACAGCAATCAAGGCAGATTTTAATACACTGATGGGGGTTGAATTATCTTAGTGACTATTAGAGGCAGTAAGTATCACGTGGCCTTCTGCACCTGCTAACATGAGCATCTTTTGACAAGAAAGAGCAAACACTGCTGACAGGAATGAATGGTTCCCTACGAAACAGCCATATCTAAAACCACAGTCCAAAGTGTTTAAATTTTATGTCCTTAGAAGATATTTTCAATTTCTATTTATTATCAGTTTCATTTCTTTGACATTTTCCACATAAAAACAGCAGGTGATGTTTGTTCCTAAAACGTACCGCTCTCAAAGTCATTTGTTTATAACCTTTTTAAATGTCAATGTCAAGAATAACCAAGTCAGGAGGGATGTTTCTTTTTATCACACAACACATGTTTCAATATTATACATTCTTAATACAGAACAGACATTGAACTACCTGTTCGAGGAAAACAAAAGAACATCACTCCTGCCTGCCTGGAACTCCACAATCTAGTGGCAAGGAAGAAAATAAATATAGCAAAACAATGAAATATTCATGTTCAAAGATAAAGGGAAGTTCTAGAAATACATACAAGCACGAAAATGTATATCCTGAGAACTTGTATGATCATAGGGAGTTTTTATTTGTACTTGATATATGTGTTTACAATTGAATATATATTTTTATGTTAAAAACTATCTTTCAACAATCACCAATTACCTCTGCTTTTAGGATAAAAATTGAAAATAACCTTATGACTTGTAAACATATTGGGAAATGACCTCAGCTTTCGGTTCAGTCTTAGTTTTTCCCCAGGCTAATTTTTGTTATAATAACAATATTTATTTTTCTTGCAGCAAGTGCTAACCACAAAATTGCTACATACCTATGGAAAACTGCACTGTATATAATTTTATATATATTTATATATAATATACATTGTACTATGTATTTATATACATTTTATATATATCTTATATATGTTATATATATGTGTCATATATAATTTCCTAAAATTCCCTAAACTTTTATCAAGAGGCATAAATAACATTTTCATAAAAAAATCTTCTATGGTTTTGGAGAAAAATGTGGCTTTCTAAAGATAACAAATCTTTTCAAGTAAATCCACACTGTCATTGAATTGAATTGCAACTAAAATGACAAGTCTGTTTAAAAAAAAGACTCATTTAAAAAAAAATCATTTTGATAAACGATTGGCAACAAATTACTGAGTTCTTGATACAACTATAGAGAAATCACAGAGTTGGGGGGAGCAACCACTTTTCCACATTACGATTATAAAATTACCACAAAATTTAGCTATTGGAATAATAGAGAGGCAAGTGAATATATCATAAAAAATAAATTAACTTCAAGTCATGCTGTATGCCTGATATATTTCACAGTTATTAGCATTTGAGAAAAAATAGATTTCTATTTTATGCATTGTATGCCTGAATTCTTAAAATAATTAAGTCAAAAATGCTTTTTTAAAAAATTCGACATTTTACAAAATATTTTCATCGTCTTTGGACATTTGTACATTTATAGGCTTGTGTGTATCACATTAAGAGGGTCTTGACCAAATTGTGCCTAATATTATGATATAATGGGTTGACCCTCAGGTATAGTGCCAGTTCAGGTTTCAGCTGCTCCCTAACATGCCTGGGAAGGCAGTAAAGGATGCCTTAAGTTCTTGGGCCCCTGGACTGAAGCAGGAGACCTGGTAGAAACTCCTGGCTCCTGACATTGGGTTTACCCAATCCTGGCCAGTGAGGCCATTTGGGGAGTGGAGTGACCCTCTGTTGTTCCCTCTATGTATTTCTGCCTTTCAAGAAAATGAAATAAAAATAATATTGGAAAGGTAGATCAGATTTTTTGAAGAGAAGAGACAGAGAAAGAACTTCTATCCTATGGTTTAGTCCCCAAGTGACTGCAGTGGCCAGAGCTGAGCTGATTCAAAGCCAGGAGTCAGGAGCTTTTTCCGGCTCTCCCTTGCGGGTGCAGGGTCCCATGGCTGTGGCCATTTGTGAAGTGAACCAGTGGAATAAAGATCTCTAGTTCTTTGTTTCTCTGTTTCTCTCTCTGTAACATTCAAAGAAAATAAATGAATTTTAAAAAGAGGGAAGTTACTCATCACTGATTTTTTTAAATATTGCTAACTAAAACATTTTCAAATAACAAGAATTGTTTAAAGCACATGCAAAGATAAGTATATTAAAATACTAACGTTATAAATTATCTTGGAAGAATATGTAATGAAAGGGACATTTTTCAATGTATATTATTAATTAAAAAGACACACTAGCAAATGTTCCAAAGAATATGATCTCAGATTTTTGAGAATAGCTTAAAACAATGAATTTTATCACCAGTGTTTTTCATGAGCTTTGTGTAATATTGCCTTTTTCCTTTATTATGCAAATTTATACAATAAAAGTTTATTAATTTTGTGAACATTATAGGACCTATAAAAGCTATTTTCCTAATAAAAATGTTTGCTTAGCCCTCATTTTGCTTGCTTCTGTTTTGTTCACTGGGTAGATTGTAGTAGATGGTGTGTTTTTAATTTAATTTAATAAAATGCACACGCCCTGGGGTATTTCACTTTATGATTTTTGCCCATGGGGCCATTGTTTTTTTGTTAAGTGTCCTCAGAAAGAACAGTCAGCAGATCTCCTGAGAAATGTGTTTCCTGAATAAACAGAATGAAAACTTCACAAAAGCCGCCCCTGGGCAGAAAGGCCCACACAGAGGATTCCGCTGTGAGAATCCAGGTTCCCATTCAAGAATATCGTGCAACATTTTCACAACTGGAATCCAAACTGCATGAAATCTCATTCTGTTTTCCCAAAGGGACCAGCTTGACCTCTGCCCATAGTCAGGGTTCATGTGGATGCAGCATAAGAGCAAAAAGCAGAAGAATCTGTGATTCCTGTGCTTGACTGATTGGCCGCCGGCGATGCTGACAAGCAGCCAAGTTGCAGTGTGACAGCCTAGAGGCCTTTCTCAGCCTCCCTTTCCATCTGACAATATTGAAGCAATCCATTCCTAATTTTCTTAATTTTATGAACGTTAAATTTAGAACGGTAAAAGTACCAGGCTTCATATTGTGTTTTATGATTATATTATGATTATAGATTTATTAACACAACATGTTTCAGCAAGCATAAAGCCACATAACATTATGTGTGGCTTTTAGTAAAGGCACAGCATGCTGTCTTAGTCCAGCAATGTATTAAACAGCTGTATGTAACTTCATGAGACTATGTACGTCATGCACTATATGAAAAAGTCTCTCAACAGTAAACCCATTTGCAAATGGCATTTAAAACAAGTCTCTGGTTGGATTTTACAATTTAATATATCTGCTAAGACTCTTCTCAGTTACTCATCGTTAGTAATTGAGACATCCATAAATATACTTGCTAAGCAATTCTGAGGATATCATAAAATGGCATTGCTCATAGCAAAAGCTTTGATTGATGTTTCCATTATAACACTTTTCTCTTATTTAGCTCAATGACTTTTTGTTGCATAGCATTAGTTTCTGTGATGTGAAATACAACTCTAAAAATATGGAGCAAACATGTAATGCAAAAAATGAACCATGGGACAGATATAGATGAACAAATAGATAGGAAATATAAACCCTTTGAGAATACATGAATATAGAATTTAAATAGATTCATACTGATTTACATGGACAGTAAACAAAGTTTAGAAAAACTGATGTACATTTTGTTGAACGCATGTATGTGTGTACTAGCAAAGCAATGTATCAGCATAAAATTTCAGTAAGTTGTAGATCACCCTCTACACATTTACTCTGCTGTCCAGTCTGGACCACACAGTTATCACATCCTGTTAAAGCTCACACCGCTGGTAGCCCATAAGTCATTAAACACCATTCTCTTCCTGCTGTGCGAAACTGTGATTGCATTTGACATGGTGTCACTGAAGCACGCATATTGCTCTCTTTGGCAATAGGGTGTACATCAAATGACAGTTCAGTAACTAGTCCACAAATGCTATGGAATACGCCACATCAGCGCCTCCCCTAGGAAATGAGAACGTACGTTCATTTGCCTATGGGTATAGAGCAAGAAGAACAGACAATGAATCCAGTCATCCTGTAAGGAACACGTGTCTCCTTTCATCCATTTATGCACGCATTAACAGTGATGGGCACCTATGTCACCGGAAGTAAGTAGTTTCTCTGAAAAAGATGAATACAAATTGTTTTATTTCCCCTGGTGCCAGAATATGAGGGACCTGGGTCCAGGAGACATGAGCTTAACATCTGGTTTTTGTTGTTGTTGTTGTTGTTTTTAAGATTTACTTTCTACTTATTTTAAAGGTGAAGTTACAGAGAGGGGGAGGAGAGACAGAATCGTGATCTACTGGTTCAGTCACCAGAAGGCTGCAGCAGTGGTCCAGAAGAGCAGGTACCCAGGCACACGTCAAGTATCTTGTGTTGCTTTCCCAGGTACCCTGGTAGGGAGCTGGACATGGAGCATCTGGGATTCAAACTGGCACCCACAGAGGGTGCAGGACTCTCAGGCAATGGTGAACATGCTACATCACAATGCCAGCTCCACTCAAAACAATTTCTAATGAGTCTTGATGAGGGTTCCACAGTGGTCAAGTTCTAATCACAATTTATGGATTCCTTGGCAATGAATTCATTTACCATGACATAGCGAACTTATACAAATGAGGCCTGAATATACAAGTTTAAGTGAAAGCAAACTTCTCCCAGACCGGACATTGTTATTTGTAGAACATAGTTGGGCTGCAGATATTCTTTGTAGATAGAGCATGCTGATAAGGCTACTGACTAATAATAAGAAATATATTTCTGAGAACAGACCAGAAAAGTATAGATAGTATAGTAACAACTACAGCATAGCAACAAAAGACTTACACAAGATTGCAAGATGGCCAAGAAGCAATGGACCTTATGTGTACCTTATCCAAAGGAAATTGATCTGTTGGATAAAATTCACAGCTTTGTCCAAACACTACTCACACAGATCTCAGAAGGCATTTTTCTTGAATGATTTGCAGCCTGCTTAGGGACACTTTGCTCCCATCTATTAAGTGCCCGGAACTGTACAGTGCTTTCTTGCTAACACAAGAACTTAGTTTTTCTTTCTAAAACAAAACGGTGGCTTTGTTTACTAAAACTTCTGCCTGCTCTCTTCAATGCCTATGAATTGCACTTTTGCATAACCCTCTTACAATTTTACCTGCTTGGATGAATAGAAAAGAAAGGCAAGAAAAAAATATGTACAAGGATCACAAGAAACAATTTACCATGATTTATAGATAAAATCTATTCAAGCTATATGCCCTTTTGTGGCTGCTGAGGACTAAGTCTCTGCACTTAGGAACCAAGGTACCTTGGAAAACAGCTTTCCTGAAAGGGGCCGTGGTTACCCTTGCTCGGGAACCCCGTCACGTCCCTGTGCTTGTCCAGTCTGAAGGGCAATTTTCTGATTCACATTCAGTACCCAAACTATAATAATGCTTAGAAGGTAGGAGATGTATTTGGTGATGCAAAAATCTAAGAGGAGATTTTGAAATATGAGCCCACTGTTTTATTTTGCAATTCCAGAAAAGAGCTTTTCCATTCCTCTTAATTTTCATTCCTCTTCCTCCTTTGCTGAAGATATTTTAGTGTAAAAAGAGGAAAGGAAGATAAATAAGGTAAGAATCCAAGACTTGCAGGTTGTCACATTGACTTGCATGGCACCTGTTTGTGACCCGGTCTTAGTCTCTGTGGCTCTTCAAAGCATTTTACTCTCTGAAGGGACCTGTACCTCGAACTTACTTTGGGCTATTACTGTGTTTTTGATACAGGCAAAAGCAACTACTATGTCATATGCTTTTCTATTCACTTTCCTCACAATTTTAACCAGATAATATAAAATGCTAAACCACCACTAATTGAAAATTGATTTTTGAATCAATTTAACAGCTAGCTCAGTTAAGAAGAACACAAGGAGAAATTTCATCAACTGCCTCTCTCCCAGTGGAAGTCTCTGTTAAATTCCTCTGGCTAGGTCCTAAATATTAACTCACAGCTCTCTTGCAAGCCAAAAAAAGCACAATTCACACATTTAGCTATAAAATATAAAACTTTACCATGAGTACTTGCCTAGTAGGGTTACCATAAGTAAAATGAATTGTACCCTTGGAATAATAATGAATCTAAAACAGAATGATCATTGGAAAGATAAACTATTTAATGACTGGCCAAAGAAAAATATTTTAAATTGTGGCTAAATTTTTTTTTATTTCTAACAACATGGACTTTGGAAATTTTGAGGATCAGAATAAGCAATTCATGTAACATTGCTAAAATACTGGCTTTATCAAAGATGTAAAAAATTAAGTAATGTAACCACAACTGAAATCTAGAAGAGTTTATCTTTGGATATACAAGACTGTATTTTCTATTATGATAATTACCATTTGTTGAGACTATTCTGGAGGAATTTTATATGCATTCTGCCATTTAATTTTCATATAAACCCTATGTTGTAATCACAAATTCTATCTATTATTTTCCAGATGATAAACTTGAGATACAAAGAAGGAAATTATCACCAAGGTCACTAAGCCAATAAAGAATAAAGCAAGGTATCTTTACCAAATCCCACTCTGTTATTTTTCACGGTCATAGAGTAGCCTATGCTACTGACACTAATTTACCTGTACTTCAAGATAAAGTTCATACAGTCTGTTTTCAAGAATAGCATTGCTATAGGAAGATTAGAAAGAAATCAGTGATATTAAGTAGGTAAGAGTCTAAGAGTGTAATAGTTTAGTCTTGAGAAAGACAGGAAAGTTAATCTAGTGTTCAGATCACTGGGCTCCCTTTTTAATATGTGACATTGGAGGGTTGAAAGGGTGGATTGAATGTGAACCATTCAGTAAGTTCTACCACAGCTCTCTTCAATTCTTAATTCTCTACGTAGTGGACCTTGTCCACTTCATGTTAAGTCTTGTTCTTTATGTTAACTAGAAGTAAGCAGAGCTTGCTCTCTGTAGCATCCCTTGTATTAGGGAGTTGGAAGCTGTAAGCTAAAGAATCAAACCAGTCTATTAGTGCTTCTCTTAAATGATCTAGGCAGCAGAGCGTTCGCACATACCAAAGACTGTGAATACTCTAAAGACAGTAAACTGGCAGGTGCCAGTGGCACTGAGGCTGATGGGAGCACACTTACTGATAACTTCAGAGAGTTGTTATTACATTTTCTAATATTCTTAAAAATGCATTATGTCCCCCTCATCCTTTACAGTCAGATCAGACAAAACATAAAAGTCACAGGTAATTTCCTCAAAGAAGACAGCATGATGATAGTTGCTGATAAAGTACTAAAATGAAGGAGATGGCTTCTCTCTTTGGGGGTTATGGTCTGCAGGTTTTGCTCCAATCCTTAGAAGAACCCATGTGGAGAATAAAAAAAAAATAATAGTAGAATTTTTAAAAATTTGGTTGATCTAGTGTGAGAAATGTATATCATTTTGATTATGTTAACTTTTGAAAGATTTCATCATGATCCAACCAGGTTATTCTAAGACTAGATACACAAGAACACAAAATTATAATTATATTTCACAAAAAATAATTCACTCCTCCTAGCTGAACATTTTCAACTATAGTTCATGATTGTCATGAAAGGGCTGATGCATGAAACCACCTTGTGCCATGAGGAAGCTCTTTGCTGGAGAGAGATCAAATAACCAAAGCATTGGGAAAAAAAGGGGAAGGTTGTTCTGATGCTACATGTTATTATGTTGTAAATAAAATTTTTAGGACAATCTCAGTGTTCAGAATGCTTTGGTCTGGCCAAATCCTGATGGACCAACAGAGAAGATTGCAACCTTAAGATGCACTGACTTTAATATAGTGAAAAACTAAACTGTAATAAATGTATTTAGTATTACATATGTGCCAAATTCAAGGCCAATGTTCTCTGTGCCTGGATTTGTTGTCTTCTCCTTGAATGAGATTAAGAGAGTATCCTTAACTTTCCTCGTTCAGTCAGGAAACTATACTTTAGGAAAGTGATGTTAATTTTTTAAAAAGTATCCCAGTAAGTGGCAATCAGGAAAGATAGCAGATAATCTAGCTGAAAAACTCACAGCCTTATACAATCTACTAACTTCAATATATTTTATGCTTTGAGTGAAAAAACTCTCAAAAAAGCCATGTTCTATTACATGTAATACAATTGTATCTCCAATACAATTCAAGGATGCGTGGAAATTATTTGTAATTAAAAGGCCCTCCTGAAATGAAATCGTTATTACAGTGACAAAAATTAGCAATGACTCATTATTTCCAAGTCATATTTCAAGGGATTTTATGCAGAAAGTGCTAAAGGACTATACTAAAATGTGTACTGCTTTATGAAAAACTAACCAGTGCACTTTCAAACTCTTAAATATGCACTGCAGATTAAAACTAAAGTCACATGAAAAGAACAACTTGAAAAGACTAGTATTTACAAAGTATACAATATCAAGAAAAAATTCAACCTTTCTAAACCCATTTCCATATAAACACACAAAACCTCCTATTCTGTTCAACAGCGTTGCGAGGTTGGTATATGATCTGATAGAGATTTTTGCCAACAAAGAATGAATACTTTGGGACTATTGACCAACAGAAAAGAATTAGAAAATTTTACTTTAAAATATCTACTCTAAAGCATTAGATTGCTCTGATAGGACACTGAGAAAGGATGGTGTTAGATGATATAGACAAAGAAGCCTAACATGTGAGACTCCTTTTCCCCTGGGGTCCCTGTTCACTCTGGTCAGGAAACTAAACAGGTTGGAAATTTAACAATTTTGGAAAGAAAAATAAGAAGAAGGTGTTCTGGCCATGTGCAACGTTGTATGAAGAAATCGAAAGCTGGGTTTATGAGAAGCAAAACCAGACTGACCTTAATAAACCTTAGACATGTCTGGTGTGATCTTGCTCACACCCTGTAGCACTTTCATTTTCTATTAAATAAATCTTGCTATGCTCCCTGAAATTGTCCGCATGACAATTCTTCTTTCATGTAAGACAACAAATGAGGTCCCTGTCATCTTTCATGTCAAATTCCCCCCAACACTAGTGTATCTGTGAGTCAGCAGGAAATGACTTGTGTATTTGAATCCCTGTTACCCAAATGGAAAACTTGGATGAAGTTCTTGACTGAAGGTGTCACAGCCATTGGAGGAGAGAACCAGCTGATGGAAGTTTGTTTTCTCTCTTTCTCCCATAATGCCTTTCAAATAAATAAATGGATCTTTTGAAATTACCACATTTATTTTTAAGACAAATAAAAAGTGCTCATTTATACTTTCTAAGCACTGCATGATTTTTGCCAGAAGTATTGTGTGAGGAGTTATATGGGGTAATAGGCAGTTGGGCTTTCTCGTTCCTAGTGAAGTAACTTTTTTTTTGAAGATTTATTTTATTGCAAAGTCAGACAGAAGTTACTTTTGAAAAATATAAACCATGTTTCTCCCCATTTTATTTTCAAGAGCTTGGTCTCTCCTTGAGGAAAGACAAAGGAGCAGAATCAACATATACATTCAGGTCTCAGAATTGTTGTCATAACAAAAGCAAGGATAAGTGACCCGCACTAATCTCATCTCTGGGTCACCATCAAAGAGATGAGTGATAGGCTTATCATTAGAATGGGAGGAGGAAATGAACCTGTCCCATCCTTCTGAGGTTCTTTGATTCAGAACCAGGTGTGTTTTCATGTCGAATTTCCCACAATAGTATCAAAATAACTTCAACTTCTGTCTCATTTCACTATGATTTTTTTTCCTTAGCTGTGTGTCTACAGAAAGGTCATGGAAAACACGAATCATAAAAACTGGGCATGGATTTCAGAAATGCTTGCTGAAAAATAAATCTATAATTTTTTTTCTGCAAAACTTTTTGAAGCACCTTCATGCATGTACTAAATACATATAAATGTATAGCTTATGTAAATTGACATTAGTCATGAATGAATACGTTTCGATAATGATTTACTCATATTCATTTACCTATAAACGTATCAGAGTTCCTGGGACAAAGACTATGAAACATAATATGGAACAAAGAGTACAAGTTATAAATAAATAAGGAAATCATTGATTCAAGGTATCAGTGGACTGATAAACGAATAGATCTTTGAGAAAAATAAAAAGTCAAGGACATTAAATAAATTCAGAGAATGGGAAATAGTATGAGTTTTCCTCATTTTCATTGACTCAATCACATCCCTCACCCACTTTCAAGGTCATATGTGATGGTTGTCATGGATACTGGAGGAGGGCAGAGTTTGCTTGGCCCAGTCTCAGGCTGCATAGCAGAAGCAGCGCCTGAGTTCTGGCAGGCCTCTGAGGCAGTAAAGTCACTGCTGCACCTTGATGGAAACACCAATATTCCCCACTGGGTAGGGGTCAAAGCTATCCCTGCTTTAGCCTCTGCAACAAGAGGGGTTTAACACTGCCCTGCATGTCTCTTCCTGGCTCTTCTTTCTCTGCAGCTCCCTGTTTCACTTCTGTCTTTCTGCCACACGGGGAAGGGAAGCCGGTGACCCACAGTTCCCTGGAATAGAGGCCATCTTGAATTCTTTTCTCTACGTGGCTGATGTGTTCATTCCCTGGTGGTCAGTGAATCTAACAATATGGAAAAGTATTTTAAGTAAGAAATAAAAATACACAATAATCTGGCAAAAAAAAAAAATCCCAGTGAAAAATACTTTAAAAATGTGTTAGTATTACAAGATTACATATTCGGCTCAGCGCCTACCACCTTAAGCAAGATCCACTCTGTGGTTTTGACAATGACATAAAGTTTTTTCCCCTTCCTTTAACTCATTCTTACGGAGGTGCTGATCCTTATCCAGAAGAGTACAGTTCTGCTTTGTAAGCACAGATATCATCACCCCCCTTCGATGTGTCTGCTTGGGCAATTGCTTTCAGCTGTAATACTATCATGAATATCATCCAATTTCCCTTTCTCCCTCGGAAGCTCTATATTAATAATTAGTGAGTTATTCCTGGTTCCATCTGTCACATCAGATTCATTGTTTTCATACATGAAATCACCCTGCAGAAATCAATCTTTATTATTTTTTTTATATATATGACTCAGTTAAATCCTTCACTAAGCAGGGCAGAGCTGCCTCTAATATCTCTGCCATGTTGTTATCTTTAAAGAAAAAGAGAGACAGAATCAATGCCTGTTTGTTCAATAACAGGGCAAAAGAGAAGAGAGCACGTTTGCAAACAGCAGGTGAGGCTTTCAGTTTGGAAAGCAATCAGAATATCAGCTGTCTGCCTGCAAGGACGGAGCTCATAGACATCTACCAATAGAGAGAGGAGATCTGAACACAGCTCTTCTTCAGTCTAAAGTCTACACTTTTATAAAGACATCGCTGACATTTTATTTCGAAATGAATGTAGTGAGTTCCAACTTTGGTTCCCAGCAGTCTGTGTAGCCTTGAGGGTTTACTTCTAAATTTATTTTAGGGAAAATTTTACACTCATTTTCTAATAAAGAAATATAAATTAACAAAATGTGAGAACACATTGTATAAATTGCCCACCAAATAACACTAATAAAAGAACAATAATAAGCTGAAAGACCAGTTTAGCACTTACTAAGTTCCAATTCTTGCTAGGCATTTTACCTGACATTGAGTATGAAGATATTTTGCAATTGCTGGTTCATTTTTAGAAATTAAAGTGAATCATAATTGCAGTGAGAAAAAATATGATCCTGAGTGGCGGTTCTTGAGAAATTTTATCCAGTATGGGTGTTTGGGCGCAACTGGCTAAAATGCTATTTGAGATACCTGGATCCCATATTGGAGTGCTTGATTTGAGTACTAGGTACTCTGCTCCTCATCCAGCTTCCTGTCAATGTCCCTGGGAAGGCAGCAGTTGCTGGCTCAGGTACTAGGATTGCCACCATCCAGGTGGGGGATATAAAAGTGTCTGGGATCCTGACTTCAACCCTCCCCAAATACATATGTTTTGGGATGTAGGGAGTAAACCAACAGATGAGGAACGCTCTGATTCTCTGTTCTCACTTTTTCTTGCTATCTTGCTGTTATTTTGTTTCTCTGTCTCCCCTGCTCCATCATTTTCCCTTTCATGCAAATAAATGTCTCAAAAATATTCATGACAGGTAGCTTAGCAACCAAAGTACTAACCTTGCATCACTGGGATGCCATATGGGCGCTGGTTTTAATCCCAGTGGCCCCACTTCCCATCCAACTCCCTGCTTGTGGCTTGGGAAAGCAGTTGAGGACGACCCAAAGCCTTGGGACCCTGCACCCTCATGGGAGACCCGGAAGAAGCTCCTGGCAGTTCAGACCATTTTGGGTCACTTCGGGAGTGAATCAACTAATAGGAGATCTTCCTCTTTGTATCTCATCTTCTCTGTATATTTGACTTTTCAATAAAATAAATAAATCTTAGAAAAATTTCATGATAATAGAATTAAAATATCTATTCAGCACAAAAAGTTTTGACACGATGCATTGTTTTGTAGCATACATGTTCCATGAACTTTCTGGAACATCTTCATATATAATCAGGAATGTTAGGAATTCCCTATTTCCCTGTATACTAAAAATACAAGCTCATCTGTTGTAGTCATTCATGTAAAAAACCAAAAAAGGCCAAGCTATAATTCACACAGCATTGACTTTGAATTGGACACACACAGATCATTTAAATACCAATGGATCCACAGGTTGACTTAGTGCAAAGAAAGGCAGAGGGACTGTTATATTTACAAAAGCACTTAGCAGCTGTAAGAAAAATATCTGGTTGAACTCTGAGCAAAACGTGCACTGGACATTGATTTCCTTCCAGTAGCAATGTGAGAACATTATTTCTAATACTATTGACCCAAGGTAAACTCTAGTTTCCATTGCTAAATGGAGACAGGGTTATGATTTAAATTCAGGGACTCTGATGACGATCTTTATTATTTCCACATATTAAACAGGATTCTGGCTCAGCACATTCTGCTTGTTCATTACTTTTTATGTATTTTTCAATGGTATTATTTCTGAAAACCACCTCCATACGTCTAATGTGTGAATACAGAATTGTGAACATAGCAAGAACCTTGATAAATCTCCTGTCCAGCATTAACAAGGTCACACACAGATTACTCTTCCCAAGCATATTAGTGTATCAACTAAATGCAAATTAAACAAAGGAAAAAGGCGCTTTCAAGAACTTTCCCGCTTACATATTTTGTCTGTACTATCTGTGGGTTATCCTAGCAAGAAGCAAAAGGACAACAGAACAAAGCTAATTGAAAAGGCTTAAAAATGAGATTTTATGCAAAGACCTCGGTAAAGAAACACTAAAATGACTTGGTGCTATCGCTGGAGAATGGAGGGTCTATTTCAATCCTAGACAGGAATGTGCAAGAGAAGAGAGAAATTACTGCAAGAGATGACCATCTGAAAGGAATTGTGGCTTCCAACCTATAGGGACTTTCTCCTGTGTACCAAGGAGAAACCAGGCAAGCGTAAGTCCTAATTTCACTGTTTTGCTTTTCTTCACCTCCCACTCTCACCTTTCATTGGCCGCATCCAACAGAAATAGTGAGGCAAGGAGAATCTTTAATGTTGTCATGCAAATGAGCCTTCTAGGACCACCACAAGGGGTAGCAGTATAATCATAAAGCGTATGCAACAATCTACTCTTTGTTCCCAACACCCACTCACACCTCTAGACAAGTTGAGGATATGCAGTCTTACTAGTTCCTGAATCATATTCACTATTTTGTGAATTCCCCTATATTTCCAAGCTTATAAGTTTTTGTTCATCATGATTACCTTTTAAAGAACCTAATGGTAAAATAAAACAAAAATACTAAATTGAAACATAGCATGACAGTTTTTCTTTTTCAGGATTTCAGGATTTCTTCTACCACTTCTGTGTTTCCTGACATGGATAGGTTCCTTATCCACTGGCACCACAAGCTTTCAAGAGTTTAGATATTTTGCTCAATGTATCCAAACTTTTGTAATTTTCTACTACCCAACACCAAAGGACAATCCAGTGTTTCCCTAGCGTTCCAAATACATGCTTTCTTCCCATTGTGTAGTAGTATTCCAAAGGTTTTCACATACAGAAATCAATCCAACAGCCTTGTTAATGGATGATTCAGAAATGATCAAGGAATGATTCACTTCTAATTTATCACAGTTACACTGTCTAGTAGAGGTTCTCTGTTTTAAGTTGAGGGTTTTAAATTCACTCACATTTCTTTCAACAGGGACAAAAAAATTCTCCTCAAGCATATTATAGGTACATCAACAAGGGTGTCGGTACTATGTACATTTGTGGATTCCTGACCTCAGCATTAGAGTTGAGATGTTTCTGTACATTTACATATATCTGATTCAGTGGGGTAGCAGCTCATTCATTGGGTAATTTGAATTAGCCAAATCACTATGTGACCCTCAGTATATAAAAGCCTGATAATACTAATAAGCCTCGGCTATTGACCATCAGTCAGTAGTCCACGAGTTTGATTATCGGCTCCATGCACCAAGTCTATTGCTGCCAGACAACAAACAATGATAATGATGTAACAACATGAATTAAGTATTTTGCATATCCACAAATGTCATGTAGTTGCTATAAGCAGAGAAGGCAAATGCATGCCTGAGAGACAATGGCAAATCGCTAACTAGCCATGATGGCAAGCAATATTCACAGCGCTAATCTAGAACTTCATATCGGCCTTGGATTTCATTTTTTTAATGATGACCATATTCAATTGGTTGGTAAGTACAATGTTTTCTTCATACTATCTTCCTCTCCTCTCCTTGCATTTTTCTTCCTCACTCTTCCTCTCTATTCCTTTTTGTTTTTATGGCCTCTTTTCCTCTATTCCGTGTTTCTTGAAATTTCCCCAAGTGGGTGTATAATTTTTCTCGATTCATTCAAGAAAAGATAGGATTAAAGAGATAACACATTTTTCCTTTTTATCCCACTTTCTTTTCAATGGAAATGTGAGATAATAGGAAAATCTTTTACCACATATAAAAAATGTATCATATATAGCTAATTCAGGCAAAACGAAGGGAATTCCTTATCTCTAATGCTGTCTCAAATTTGATTAAAAATCGATAATTCCCTAATTGCATTTTAAAGGTTACACCTTAAACAATTCCAAATGGTTTCTCTTACACATTTTAGTCATTTATTTTAAAATAGTTATTCCTTAAAATCTACTTATCAGTGTATTTATCTAAGAGGGAGAGAGGGGGAGATAAAGAGCATGAAGGAAGGGGAGAAAGAGTAAGGAAGAAGGAGAAAAAGAGAGAGGAAAGGGTGTGGAAAGAGAGGGAGAGAACATGAGAGCACACTAACATACTGGTTTCCTCCCCAAATGTCCAGAATAGTGAGGGCCAATAGCGGCTATAGATATGGAGGGCAAATAGTCTACTGGCCATAGAGACCTAACAGTACAGTGGTTGGAGAATGTCTTATTAGCGAACAAAAAGGCACTCACCTGTTGGAAGGGTGAGGTGTTCCAAATCCCCAGGGAAACAGAAGCTCCAATGGTCAAGACCCTTTTGGCCTTATTCTAAGTATCTCTTCAACTGGCTTCTCATTTGTTTTCTTTAATATATCCTTTGTAATAAATCATCCAGTCAAAAAAGTTTTACTGCATTTTGTGAGCTACTCTAGTAAACTATTAAGTGTAAGAAGAGAAACATGATAACCTCCCGTTTGTAGCTGAATCAGACAGCACTTAAAATTACCTAGGGATCTACTGCTTGATTGATGTCTGCAGAGAAGGAGGTTCTTTTGGGACTGAGCTTAATGTGTGAGACACAATACTGGCTCTCAGTCAATAGTCTCAGAATTGAGTTAGATTATAGGACACCCAGTTGCTGTCCACAGAGGTTTAGAAATCTGTTTGATGTGAAGAAAGTGCCATACATTTGATTATGGAGGTGTTCCTTTTTTAGTGAAGAGTATAGAGAAAAAGTTTCTTTTCCCTATAGAACTCCTGATTCAATATGACTGGTGTCCTTGTTTTAAAGGGAAAATGTAAGTAGTGTACACAAATAAAGAACATCTCGTAAAGCAGAGAGTTGTCTGTCACAAGCAAGGGAAATACCAAAAGTTATAAAACTGCTGGTTCCTCCAGGACCAAGTCTTTCCCCACTGTCTTCAGAATGGTATGGGCTCGCCAGCTTCATCTTAGACTTCTGGACTCCAGAAACATGATTTTTTAAAAATGTACCTTTTTTACACTATTTAGAATAGTAGACTTTGTTATAGCACCCCGAGAAGGCTAATATAACCATCAACAAAAGTTGGAATCACATTTCAATAGTTGGTAATATGGAGTTTCATTATTTTTCACTAGCAAGCAATTCATTTAAGGAGGGAGGCAGAAGTAAAAAAAAGAAATCAAGAAGAAAATTTTAAAAGTTGATAGTATCTAAAACGTTTCATAAGAAGTGATTGTGCTTTCTTTGTCAAATTTTTTTTAACTGAAAGTGATACTCCAAGGACTAACTTCCACGAGAAACAATATCAGGAAAGGGGCAACAGTTGAAACAACGTGTGATGCAAGCATCCTATTAAATTATTGATAACTGAGCCTCAGCCAAATCAGATCCTGATATTGACCATGATAAAATACATGCATGTGCTCTATGAAAATTAGAGATGTGCATATTCAAACAGCTGGATTTTAAGAACTTCTACCTCTGAAAATTTCATTAGACATCTCAAGAAATGACTTGATTCTGCTTGGTGCTCATGAGAGGCTCTACTGCTTCACGTTTACCACCACAATGATAGCAAAATTCCACAAAAATCCAATCAACCTCCGAATTTAAGAAACTTAAAATAACAAAAATATAAAGCTAATCTTAGGCCAACATGAAAATCTACAAGCAGTTTTGATCACTGCAAGCAGTTTTGGTCACTGCAAGGGTACACTAAATATCAAGGGGGTAGATGGTGTTACCAGAACGGTAACAGGAAAGGGATCTTTGTAACAAAAGTTCTTGCCTACAGTACAAGAGAACAGTCACTGCTGAAACCATATGCCTACAGGTAAGAGAAACGGAAGAAGGCTTCCTGAACAATCTTTCTTCTTGCCCTTGACCTTCTGTTGATGCCTCCCAGAATGCAGTACTACCTGCCACGTGTAAGGGTACTTATTTGATTATGAAGGTCCCTTTCATGAACTCATCCAAACATAATTACTTCCAACAGACTTTATCTATAGACTATATCACATTGATGGTTAAGGGATGTGTTTTAATTTAAAATCTTTAAGATGGATAGTACTAATTCAATAATTAGGAGATACGCAACCTGCAAATAAAGATTTTATGACTTACAGGCTCTTGGGTTACATAACATACTTGGAACTTATGCAAACAATGAAGCACACACTTCAGAGAACGCAGGGAGTAAGAAAATAAACAATGAACTAGCTACTTTACAGAGTCCAAGGCATTATCCAAATGTATTTTGCAGCCAATTGTAAATACTAAGTATAGGCAAGCAGGTACCAGTTACAGGAAGTCACAGTGTGTGTGAGATGTGGTCATTGTAAACGGTCCAGGTGGAGTTTGATGGCCAGTGGTGCAAAACACAAGGACTTCATCTAACTGTCCTTCAGAGAGAATGGTCATCAAAAGGAAGCTACTTAAGGCAGACATGAATCAACCACCTTAAAGAGGAGGTACAGAAGTAGAAAATATCAAAAATGATTGAGCTCAGATAATGGTATGAAAAAAATCTAATCTCATTGTTAGGTTGCCAGGGTAACATAAAATTGTAAGAACTTACTATAGGAGTTGACATCAACGTCCAGAATGTCAAAATTACATTTATGACACTGGCATCACACACTGGAGTGCTGTTGAAGCTCCCATTTTGCTGCTTCTGATCCAGTTGGCTGTCTATATGCCTAAGAAAGCACAGTTGACAGCCCAAGCACTTGACCACCTCCACGTGGGAGATAAGAGAGAGTTCCTGGCTCCTGGCTTGACCTACACCCAGCCAGGTGCAGCTACTTGTGAAATAGATTTTTGTGTTAAAACACTCCATAAGTCTGTCTTATAAATAAAGATTCGCGAAATGGGGCTGGAAACATTTGGTCCACAATGATAGCATGAAGAAAAATGAAAGTGAAAAGCAGGTTTGCATTCAACTTGGTATATACTCCACAGACGATGTTTTACAATTAAGCAGTGATATGATGAGCTATAGTTTATAACTTAGAATAATGACTTTGATTTTATTTAAATTATTGAAAACACAGCATATATTACTCTCCAAGAATGGAGATCCTATTTTGTGAGTGTTTTCTCTCAAATTCCAAAACATTTTTAAAAAATATATCTATACTTAAAATTTTCTAAAGCATAGGGGCTGGCATTATAGTGCCCCATGTGGTTTCTTGTTAGCATCCTGGCTGCTCCACATCTGATCCAGCTTGCTGCTAATATTCTCGGGAGATTAACAGAAATGGCCAAATTGTAAGCAGTGAACATGATAACTATTTTAACCTTCAGAATGTCTTCAATGCTTTTCACAGATTTATGTGTCCAACAAATGAGCAAGCACACATCACAAAAAGAAATCAAATTTAACAAATATTCTGGCTTTTTTTTTAAAGCTAACTACCAGCTTTCAAAACAAACTTGGGATATAATTAAACGCTTTGCAAATGACAAATATAGAAAAGTGAAATAAAAACATGCCCATCTTGTGTGGTAAGAAAGCACCAAAAATGTCATGCAAAATGGTCCAGATTGATCAGGAGAGATCGCAGAAGAGAGAGTCCTTTTAAAAAGCAAAATCAATACTCTGGTGGAACAAAGACTGCAGCTCATTTTAAAGTGAGAAAAAGGACAGAACGAGTCCAGGAGAACATATGTGACAGTGTTGGAAAACAAATCGTGACTTGTCAAAGGAAGAAAATATCGGCGACTGAACTTGTAACACAGTGGCTTCCCTACATTTTAGAACAAAATGACATAAGGAAGAAACAGAACATTGAAAACAGCCTAAAAAGGCACCAGCAGAAATGACAGGGATGTGAGCGTGAGGTGTGGTGAGTGAGATTTGTTGGCTGTCAGATTCCCCAACCTCAGTTATTGATCCTATCTGTCTTTTGATCAGTGTCTGTTCTGTTTGTCAAAGGATTCCTGCAAACTATGTGGCCTGAGCTCAGGAGCCAGCACACACACACACATACACCTGCTTGTGAAACCAAGGGAGAAGCCTTCTCAGTGACCTGGAAACAATGCTATTGATGACAGGGCTGGGAGAAAGCGGGGAAGTTGCCTTCGCTGTGGAAAAGCAGCTGTCTAGGAGGTGGTCAGGAGCCTTATTCTGGTTATTTGACTTCACAGCTGTGGACTGAAAACAATTACTGAACCTCTCCGAATTTGTAAAATGTGAATATTAGCACTTGAGCCAACACTCCTGCAGTGGGGCTCTGAGATGATAGTCTCATGGCCTAGACAACGATTGCCGTTAAACTGCTATGGGATGCATCATGGGAATTTAATAGGTAAGTAAAATAAAAACACACGTGACCTGGGTTACTACCTTCCAACATCCATGCTCGCAAATACTTGCACTGTGTTTTTGAACCAGGACGTACATGAAGCACCTCACGTGCACAAATCATATTTTGGTTTAACGCCTTTGCAACCAATTATTTTTTTAAAAATTCACATTATGTTTCCATTGCTTTAGTGATTCCTTCTCTAGTTTTAGCCAAGACTAAAATCCTTATGTATTTATGGAGTTCCATATGTTGTTTTGAAACATGTACGCATTACAGAATGAGAAAATTCATGTCCTTAGGTTTTCTCAGTGACAACATTATCTCTTCAGAATTTTGTCATTTCATAGTAGCAACATTTTAATTAACCTTTTAATTTAAAAAAAATCATCCATTTCCTGAATGATTCTAAAGAAATGACTTTTGTTATTTCTAATTTTCACAACAGTTCATATTCCTAGTAATATTTTTGTTGTGTTCTTGAATTTGAGAAATGTTTTCTGCAAAATCAGGAAAATAATGTGAGGTCTATATTTAAACATCCTTATAAAAATTTTATAGTTCCAGCCTGTCGCAGTAGTCTGTCAGCTAAAGTCCTCATCTCGAATGAACTGGGATCCCATCTGGGCGCTGCTTCTAATCCCGGCAGCCCCGTTTCCCATCCAGCTTCCTGCTTGTGGCCAGGGAAAGCAGTCTAGGATGGCCCAAAGTCTTGGTACCCTGCACCCACGTGGGAGACCCGGAAGAGGCTCCATGCTCCTGGCTCCTGACTGGCTCAGCTCCAGCCATTGTGGCCACTTGGGGAGTGAACCATCTGAAGGAAGATCTTCCTCTCTGTCTCTCCTCCTCTTTCTGTATCTAACTTCCCAATAAAAATAAAATAAATCTTAACAAAAAATGTATAGTTCCGTTTGCATAGTCGTTTCATAATATATAGCAAGCCTTCATCATTGTTTAGATTCATTTATATTATATTAATGTTTTATGTTGGAATTTACAATGGTGCTTTAAATACTTGAAAAGAAATTTAAATTCCAAATGAATTGAAGGACAAACCTCTATACACTCCTAGCTTCACCTTGTAAGACTGGCCTGTCTCTCTCCGTGTTTTGAAATACTCTCCTGGCTCTTTCAAAAGAATTTTGACAAATCCAATGATTATATCTGAGTATCTCTTATTTTTAATCACTGAGTATTTTGGTTTTTGCCAATGCTGTGCTTTTGGCAACAATTCTGTTTAACACTCATTGCATGTTAAACATATACCCAACACTGCGCTGAGCACTTTAACTGTATTAACTCAATGCTCACAACAGTTTTGTGAATTAAATAATTGCCATGTGGAATCCATTTAAACACTGTGAAATTTTGCCTCAAGGAAACTAAGAAATCATAAAGCAAGCATATGGCAGTACCAAAATTTAAAATTAGCTGTTTCCACAGTATGCTTTTAAAAGATTTCTAAAAGATTTCTTTTCCTATTTGAAATTTAAAGTTACAGAGAAAAAGAAACAGAGATCTTCCACCCACTGGTTCACTCCTCAGATAGACCCAAAGGCTACATGAGTGACAGGGGTCCAATCCTTGGCTTGTCTTCCACTGCTTTTCCAAGCACATTAGCAGGGACCTAGATCAGAAGAGGAGCAGCCAGGACACCAAGCAGGTCCACCTGGGATGCTAACATCACAGCCATAGTTTTACCTGCTACTCTACAACACTGGCCCCTATATTACACTGCTCGATTTTTCACACTGGTTTAAGTACATGCAGATATATACATATGAGAGTGTTTCAACAAAGTTTTAATTACACACACACACATCCCAGAGTCACTTAAATGAAGCAAAAGAAACAAAAGAAATCAGTTTGCAGATATCGTTTAGAAAATAATTAGTTTGACAATGTTAGATGGCAAATCTGTTGGCTAGCTTCTTTTATATCCTGGTGATTTCATGAGCGCTGGGAAAATCAAGTCAAGTACCTGTGTTAACCTTTGTAGCTCCTGTCCTAGGAATTTTTATGGATATATTCTTTAAGTTCTTATCCAAAATGGATTAGGTGGTTAGGTTTTCAACTTCATAGTTGTCGATGTTCCACTGTTATCAATATTTGAAAGAAACTTAGACGACTATGTTTCTGTGTTTGTCAGATGGACCAAAAAGAGGAATCATTAAGTCCATTTCCAATTTCTCATGTTTACCTCAGTAATAAGATACTGGACTATCAAAAAACACAGTTAACCATTCTGGTTTTTTGTTTTTTTGTTTGTTTGCTTGCTTGCTTCCTTGATGGTCACAATCCTTTATTGGTATAACTGACACATATCTTTAGTACTTTATTATTCATAAGTCATCTAGGGGGGTGTATTCTTATCAGCTAAACAAACGAAAACAATCTACTGATACTATGATATATCTCCTAGTGGTTTCCCTAGAACCTTTCCATAGAACCTCATTCAAATCATGCACAAAAACACAATGATTCCTTGTTTGTAAATATTCAACTACTCCAATCAAGTATATGTAAATTTTTGGAAATTTTGACAGTCTTTCCACTATAGACAGTTTGGTTCATTGTACATCAGTTTCATAAGTTATAAATTTCAAGGAACTACTGATCTATAACCTAGTTTGTATCTTTTAATCACGGAGTCAATGCACCTAGACAAACAACATAATGTAGCCATCAGTGGTAGAATCATCACTTCTCTATCAAGCACTTTGAATCAACTCCTTCAACTCTTAGGCAGGAATTTGTTCCCAACAACCACAAGGCACTGCTGATCATCAGTGGGCAAAGCTTTAGGAAAGACATTCAGAATACAAATGAATTGACACAGGACAAAGCTGTATAAATCTAGGCAAGAATGTAACCATTCTCCAAAAGAGTCTGTGTGAAGGGTTATTAATGAATAATGCCTTCCACGAATGAATGACACATTGAAAAAATCAACTATCCAATAGCTATAATGAGATCACAGCTCTGATTGTCTCTCTCTCTTCTCTCTGTCTCTCTTTTTCTCATTCAACACCAGAGTATTCATTCATCACACTCAGATTATTCAGGAATCGAAGGTTTGGGACAGTCTGACAAGCAGAGTGTTATCTTGAAAAGCAAAGCTGAAGGATCAAGAGAAACACATTGTGATGTTTGGATGATGCTGCCCAATGGCTGGGAAGGTACTCTCCACTGCAAAGGTAAGCTGCAGAGGCAAAGAATGATAAATCCTAGCTAGTTAAAGCAGTGACTGGTTCTGAGGTGTGCCCTGGGTAGGAAGGTAACTGCTCTGCAGATTAAAAGTATTGCAGCTTGGGCAGAGAAAACTGCACAAATGAAAGGTAGCTACAACAGTAAAATGTCAAACAGATTAAAATGTACGCTGCTTATTGGAAAAATAAATTATATTCTGGAGTTCAATGAAAACCTAATTATGGTTGATTTTGGCTGGGCCTCCCTGTTGTTGGAAATATTGTTACTTATTAAATATTCTCTGGGGTCCTGAAGTCTCTTCACTGCCTGAGGCATGTATGAGCTTAAATTTCCTAGAGAGTGGTAACCAACTAGAAGGTTGTAATTGCTGTTTTGAAAATGTCTAAGATGCTAAAGAAAATTGTTCTTTATTGCAGACCACATTGTACAAACTAATTAAAACATCAGGTTTCTTCGCTTTGAGGGAGAAATGGACCTGTTTACTCTGGGGAAACTGGCTCTTCAGATATTGGTGTTATATGTCTTATACTAATAAACAAGAGAAACAAATTAAGCATTCCCTTAACAATGCGACTTGGCAGTCAAAATTTTTTTCCAAACGTTAGACCCATTCACAAATGGGAATAAAAGTGGAATACTTATAAATCAGAGTACCTCTAAAGCTTTTGTAAAGTTTGCTCAAATTTTATGGAACATGAATCCCTGTAGGTACTTGGAGTCCTTTCAGATTCTTTCTTATTACTTTGCCTTGTGCTGTTTACATGACCAAAATTTCTTTTTTATAATATTTATTTTTGTATTAGAAAGACAGATTTATAGAGAGGAGACACAGAAAGATCCCCCTCAGCTGGTTCACCCCCCCCCAAGTGGCTGCAATGGCCAGAGCTGAGCCAATCTGAATCAGGGGCTTCTTCCTGGTCTCCCATGTGGGTGCAGGGTCCCAAGGCCCCGGGCCATCCTTTATTGCTTTCCCAGGCCACAAATGAGGAGCTGGATGGAGCAACTGGGACACAAACCAGTGCCCATCAGGGATCGTGGTGCATGCAAGGTAAGGATTTAGCCACTGGGCCAATATGCTGCGCCAATGAACACAATTTTAATAAAGGATAATTACAAAATGAATCATCTTGATTAAGCAAGTGTCATTCAGACCATTACTATATTATAATCTAAATGGACTTATAGACCTAGGTTATTTGAATTTCTTTTATGACTTAAATAAGAGACCCACAATTTCATGATGTACCTGTTATGACTTAAAGCTGTCTCAAGATCAAATTAGAGCACAGAAGGCAGATGAACAAACTCAGTTACTAAGCCAACTAATATCTGTTCATTTTCCAGTACACTGAGTAGAACTCTGTCACCTTTCAGATAAAGCCTGGATGAGGCTCTGGCTTCGTTTTGTTGTGGTTTGTCCTTTGCGTATCTTCTAGATCCTCAGCACCTTTACCAAGAAAAACCGTCTTTGCCTGTCAGCTTAAAAGAACTCTTCACACTCTATCAATGTCTGTATCCAAAAGAAAATTTGACAAACTTGTGTGAGGCACTCACTGCTAATAAAAAGAAAAGATGAGCAAAACAGCACAGTATTATATCATTATTGTAAAACATCATATCAGAGTTGAGAACTCTCTCAGATGTTTCATCTCCATTTTTCTCTGCTATGCCTGGAAACATGTATGCTGATTTTCATCTACTCGTTGACCTCCATTGCATACTTGCCATACCAGTCTGCCAGTCAGTTCATCTGGCCTTGACTGTGACTAACCAGAAAGTTCATTAACTTATCAGAAAGTGGATGAACTGAAAAACAATGTCCATTGTCTGACAACCCATTAGGCTCACGACCCAATACCGCTGAAATTTGTTTGCTACTTTCCTGTAATTCCCCAGTACAGTCTCTTGGTCTCATAATCCACACAGTTTATTTTCTTATCTGTTTCTCAGCGCAGCTGGGCTACCGGAAGGAGCTTTCCATTTGCTGCAACTAAGCTCACACTGTGTGCCTGCCTTTTAATTTGCAGTAGCTCCACCAAAAAAAAAAAAAAAAAGTGATTTTCCTACATAATTTCTTTTAGACAGAAGGGAACACTGTATTTTGTTTATCTAAAATCCTTTGCTATTTTTCTCAACAGTCCTAGGTCGAGAAGGAAAAATAATTCCAAAAGCATATATTACCTTAAAACTTAAAATCTAAATTTGAACTGTATAATCATCCAACTGGATGACTGCATCAATGAAAACTGGATCAGCAAATTAGAACATTGCTACTGGGTTTGTATCTTTTTGGTAAAAGTTACTTTCGTGCAAATACTTTATTATGAAAAACTAGTATAAGATTCTCTGTGGTTCGTTTTATCAATATCACACTTACGAAAACTTTCATTCAGCTAATTTTTTAAAAAAGTTTATTTATCCTTTTTTTTTTCTTAGAAAGTCAGATATACAGAAAGGTAGATCTTCCATTGGATGATTCACTCCCCAACTGGCCTCAATGGCGGGAGCTGCACTGATTCAAAGTCAGGAGCCAGGAGCCTCTTCTGGGTCTCCAAAATGGGTCCAGGGTCCCAACGTTGCTTTGGGCTGTTCTCAGCTGCTTTCCCAGGCCTCAAAGAGGGGTTGGATAGGAAGTGGGACTGCCGGGATTAGAAATGGCCCCCACAGGAGAATGGATCGAGGGCTTTAGCTGCTAGGCCGCCAAGCCAGGCCCCGTTTAGTTAAATTTATGGATTAAGGCTGAAATGTTGTAAATAAAATATAAATGGATTAACATATGGTTAAAAATATTAAGAAAATAAGGATGAATAATAGATTATTGGTTCAATGAATTACCAATAAGGAAACAAGAGGTTTGTGAACTTGAAGTTTAAGAGTTAAAAAAAAAAAAATATGCGCCCGGCGTGGTAGCTTAGTGGTAGCATTGCATGTGCCAGGAACCCGCATGGGTGCAGTTTTAATCTTGGTGGCCCTGCTTCCCATCCAGCTCCCTGCTTGTGGCCTGAGAAAGCAGTCGAGGATGGCCCAAAGCCTTGGGACCCTGCACTTGTGTGGGAGACCCTGAAGCGATTCCTGGCTTCGAATCAGCTCAGCTCTGGCCGTTGGGGCCATTTGAGGAGTGAATGATCAGAGGAAGATCTTCCTCTCTGTCTTTCCTTCTCCCTGTATATTTCACTTTCCAATAAAAATAAAATAAATCTTAAAAAAAAAGTTTAAGTGAGGGAGAGGGGCTAAGCTATTTCAAGGTGTTTGATACATTTTGAACTTCCAGATCTAGGATGAGATTTAGAAAAAAAAAATCTTTGCAGGTGGAGTAACCAGCAGGATAGTCACGGCCATGCTCAATACCATGGGCATTCCAACACGAGCACAGGCAATATAAGAAGAAATGGAAGAAAGCAGAACCATGGGGTAAAGAGAGGAATTGGAGAACCTCGATAGAGAGTTCTAGACCAAAGCCCAGGAAGTTATCTTTGTAAAATTTGGCTTCAATTTACTTAATATACTTTGTAAGAAGTTGATACGGTTGAGCTCTGCAAGTGTTAGCAGTGGCATAATAAGTTCCCCAGCCTATTTCAAATTCAATATACAGTATTTCTGGAAAGTATCAAGTATGATAATTACACTGCTTATATATTCCTTTTAATGTTTGCAATAACCAAAAGTGAATTAATGAAAAAGAAGAAATATGGATACTATTGCTTTTTCTTAAGACATCTCTCTTTAAGGGAAAGATTCTGAGCAGAAGCTATCAATTACTATACTCATTTAAACCGCTACAAAAAAAAACACAGTACATAGCAAACGGGGATTTGTGGCAGAGAGACATAGTGCAGAAATAAATAAGTTCTCATAATGGAGACGTTCCCATTTAGAAAAATAATCTCAAACTCTTTTTTCGTTTATTTGATGCGGCAGTGTTGTCATGACCTTCCTTCACGTTGGGAGTTCAGTAATATTTTCATTTATTTCTTTTTTCCATAGGGATAAATGATTCTAACTTTGAAACTTCAGTTTCCATGTGAAAAATAACTTTATAAATACTTCAAGCACATTTGCAGAAGTTCTAATATGAATATAAAAGAGCATTCTCTATCAAAAACAGCAACAGACACTGTGAACTCCAAGACAAGTATACTACTGCACAGATAGCTGATGATCAAAATTTGGAAATAGTTTATTTATGACACTGCTGGAATTTAAAGTAAATTCATCATTGTTCAAATAGTCTGCATAAAAATGATGCAAATAGGTAGTTTTAGTCTTGAACGGCATTACGATTACACATATTTCATACTAATTTCATGCTAACCTGAATGAAGAGTTCCACCAGCTGTTTACTAGCTACTGCATGCACTATTTAGCTCTAATATTTATTAGAGCTAATAGCTATACTCTATACTCTAATAGCTAATACTCTATTTAGCTATAATCACAGCCACTGATACACTAAAAATAATAACGTCAAACAATCTGCCTATACCTGGATCTCATCAAAAGATATCATTATGCTGAACAAACTTCTGTGTGCCAGACACCCAGATGCTCTAAAGATAAGCAACAAGGATTTAAATTTTAGAGATAAATTTTCCTTTATACTCTTTCACCCCTAAGGACTCACATTCAAGCAAAGAAAATAAGCATATAAGATATACTTGAATTCAAGGCAACAAGCATGGGAGTCTGGCACTCTGTTGGAGTGATGTAATATAATGTGTGTCCTAATGAGAGACCCTACAGCAGAACTGGAGAAGGATCTGGACTTAGGATGAACTACAACAAGTCCCCCTGAAGAATGACCGTTTTAGGAACTATTTTCAGTAGCTTCCAGCGTAGCAATCATGCAGAAGTTCTTGAACATCAGGGTACATCAGACATTCCTGGAATATTTGCCACCATAAAGTAGCAGGGCCCATACTCAGAGCTTCTGGTTCAATAAGATAATGGGATGTGTATTTTTTATAAATTCCTACCTAAAGCCGCTGCTTCTAGTCCAGATACATTTTGAGAACCAGTGCGCTAGTGATGTTAAAAATATATACACATATTAGAGTACTTCAGAAAATTCACTAAAAATGGAATATAAAGATGATTTTGTGAGAGCTGGTATTGTGGTACAATGGATAATTCTGTGGCGTTCGATGTCAGCATCCCTCATGGGTGTCAGGTGGAATCCCATTTGCTTCACTTCCAATCCAGCTCATTGCCCAAATACCCAGGACAGCTGGCCCTGCACCACATGGAAGACTTGGATTTACCTCCAGGACCGTGGCTTCAGCCTGGCCCAGCCCTGGGTGCTGCAGCCATCTGGGGAGTGCATCAGCAGATAGAAGATCCTGCTGGTTCTCTCTGCAACTCTTTCAAATAAATAACTCAATTTTTCAAACTATTTTATTTTGATTCATAATTGTTTTCATCAGTAACATCTTCCATGAATTTTGTGAAGAGCCTTGATATATTCAAATATTGTTGAAATCCTTATTCTTAAGTAGAAATTTAGTTTTTCTCATGCATTCACAAATGAGTTTTATCAACAAGTGAACATTTGCTTTAGCCAGAAATGAACCTAGAATCTCTTACCTTGTCATTAACTAGTTATTAACTAGGAGTTAAATCCAGGGCTTTTATTATAAAATTTGTAACTGAGATAATTTTTTTTCTTTTTCTTCCAGTAGATTGTAAACAGCTAAAAACTAACTGTTCTTCTCTGATTTGAAACACATACAGAGGCTACATTTATTGCATCAAAAATTTCATGTGTGATAATTCAAGTGAAATAGCTTTCAGCTGTTTATCTAGCTTAGACTATGTGAAGAGTGTGTCTGCATGAGTATTCATGATATATGCATGTAGAGCAGGAGTTCTTATTTTGTGTTTATAAATATTTGATAAAATTCTTCCAAGCATGAAATCAGAATTTTCTCTGCACAGAGCAAAATATTTCCATGAGGTTTGTGGAACTGCAATAGAAACACAAGTCTTGTAAAACAGTTTGGAAAAATCATTCCACCTACACCTTGCTGCTTCCAAACAAAGTACATTTTGCAGAGAAACCTTCCTACTCTGGTTCTTGCCTGTGTGTACAATAAAGGTGAAGAAGAAGAAAAAAGCCATTTATGGAAGGGACATTTTTACAACAAGATGAATGCGTGTGCTTATGCGTGGAGCATAGAAACAAAGCAATGCATGCAACTGCAGGATGCTATTTGTTTCCACAGAATACACGTGCACTTTTCTATGCTGAGTGCACATTTAAATCTGCATAAAAAGGGCACTTTATTTCCCAAGGACACTGAGTGGAATAATGTAACCTGACTGAAATGAGGTGATGTCTACTACTGCCTCGATTTGGGACTGCTAGACTCATCAGAATCTGGAAAAGAAAGTAAATCATAATGACATAATCTCTTCATTGTAATCCATAACTATCATATCACTTGACCATGCATAATTATCTCAATAAAAGTCATGCAGGATTATTCTTTAATAAATAAGATATTAAGACAGGAATGCCCTGACTCCAAGGATTAACCGATTTTATTCTTTACTGTTCATGGGCTGAGAACTAAAGAGAAGACACACTTTTATTCTAGAGATATTGGACCTATATGTCTTATTTGAAAAAAAAAAAAACTGCATTTCTTCAGGACCAACACACATGCATGAAGTGTAATTTTTCTCCCTATATTTTTCTTCTTTCAATTTTAATTCTTGCTTATGTGATTGAATTTCCTTTTTGCTGAAGCTCCCATTATTTCAGTACTCTTATTTTTAACAAATTGTCATATGATACGTCAATTACACACTTCAAACTCAATATTTGAGAAAAGTCTTTGTGATTTGACATCCCTGCTACGGTTTTGCCAGAATCACCGATCACTCCACTGAGTCCTTCATTTAGTGTTGAGAACTTGCAGTCAAAAGAGGAGGGGGAGAGGAAGAGGAACTGTGATTTAACAGATTCATTCACAGATGACCCATCCCTGACTCTGTCTCACTTGCTGTAAAGCATCAGTCAGTGTGTTCCCTTTCTCAATCCAGACAGCAACACTTGAGTTTTTATTATCTTTATCTACTGCCTCCGTTTACGCGGCCATGCCGATCCCAACTATCCACATTCAAAACCCCTCTCTTTCCATGTACCTCTCTTCTGCTCTCTTTTCTTTATTCCTAACAAAACCCTAAAGTCCATTGTGAGGGGCCCTTGGCACTTTCTTCACAAAATATTTTCACCTCTTCTACTTCGTACTGTGAACCAGTCCCAAACCTCTGTGCTCAGAAAGTTCTAACTGTGAGTTCACATCTTCATCATAGAAGTAGGCAATCTGAACAGAGTTCAGAGTCTAAATGCTAGCTAATCCACAAAGCTTTAGCTAAAAACAATGTGTATTTCTTACTAGCAAATGGGGAACTGAAATGTCCGCGGATTCATACCTTCCATTATATTCAATTCTGCTCACTTAAAAAAAAAATGCATTGAGCACTTACTGTGCCTGAGTCTGAGATTATCTCCAAAACCTCAAAGATGAATTAATATTGTGAATTTATGGTGAGAGTGATAGACAAATATTTATGTTGTATCAATACAAAGGAAATATAGGAAGGCTTCCCTGGGCAACAAGTGTTATAGATCCTTACAGAAGAGAAGAGGGTAAACTGTACATTAAGATAGGAAGGGCCTTTGTGAGTTCTAGCAATTGGAAGGCATGTGGCAGAATAGGAGGTTGTTTCTAGTCAACTGTGTGACTGAGCCTGGGTCATCTTAAATCCTAAAAGGGTGTGTGTGTGTGATAACTGTGTACCTATGCATATTAGAGTTGTGCCTTAATGTTTCATGAAGAACATATAGCTAAATAATAAACATTTCCCAGTTACGTATTTAATTTTTTATGAATTTTAGTTTATTTACTGAACAGAAAGGAAGAGTAAGGGAGGAGTGAGTGAGGAAGTGAGTTCCTGCATATTGATTTACTTTCCAAATACCTGAAATAGTTGGGACTTGGCTGGAACCAAAACCAGGAAACAAGAACTGAATGCAGGATTCCCATTTGTCTGACCAGAACTCAATTACTCTGGCCAGTGCTGTAGTACAGTGGGTTAAACTGCCATTTCCAGGGCCAATGTCCTATTTGGGCAGCGGTTCAAGTCTTAGTTCCTCCATTTTTGATCTAATTCCCTGCACTGGAGGATGTGCTGTGTTCTTCCATCTCTAATATCCACATGGGAGACCTGAGAGCAGCTCCTGACTCCTGTATAGCTCAGCTTTAGTCCTTGTGGAAGTGACATCAGTGGGTGAAAGATGTCTTTCTATGTCTTTTGTGTCTCTTTGCAATTTTGCCTTTCTAAAAAAAATCAATTAAAAATATTTTTCATTTGAAAGGCAGATTTACAGAAAGAAGGAAAGACAAAGAGAGATCTTGCATTCTCTGGTTACTTCCCAGATGGCTGCAAGGACCAGAGCTGTGCTGATCCTGAACTAAGAGCTTCTTAAGGGTCCCCTGCTTTAGGTACAAAGGCCTGAGGACTTGAGCCTCCTTCCACTTTCCCAGGCCTTTAGCTCGATTGGAAGTGGAGCAGCTGAGACACACATTGGTGCCCATATGGGATTTCAGTACTATGGCCAAAGGATTAATTTGCAGCACTACTGTGCCAACTCTAATAAATAAATAAGTCTCTTTTTAAAAAGAAAAGAAAAACAAAAACAAAAAGAAAAAAAAAAGAACCCAATTACTCTACACAGCATAGCTGCTTTCAAGGAAGTTCATTAGCAAGAAGCAGAAGTCAGGAGATGTTAAAGATAACAATTGTATAGACATCCCCGTGTAGACACCAGGTATTTTAACTGCGTTTTAAGTCCTTGGCTAAATGAGTGCCCTTTGCCCAATGATACCTTATTGGCTGCTCTGTGAACTCTATCGTTGGAGGTCTTCAATTCATTTGAAAGCTCACAACTCACACATTCGGTTTCAAGAGCCACAGCATCCGAAGCCCTTTAGCCTGTTCATCACTGAGCAAAACACAAAGGCACTGGGTCCCCTGGCTGACAATCCACCGGACAGCAAGGTTCAGAGCCTTGCAAGACACCTCTCTGTGCTGATGTTACTCAGCCTACCCATTTGTTCGAATGAGTACTTCGCAGCTTCGGTGGAATGAAGCCTACTAGATTAAGAGTCATTTCATCTGCACTACCTTAAGTCCAAAACTGACTGGCAAAGATAGTTACCTATGGTTGCCAGTGCTTTAGCTTTTATGTTATCAAATGCTTATCTAGAGCTATTCCAAAATCCTCATTCGGAAAGGTGGATTTCATTACATTAAAATGCATGTTTGCTGTGGAACCTAGCCCTGACCTTTTCCATCAGTGCTGCGGTAGTTACTTCCCTGGGACTTCTAAAGCACTAAGGGTTTTGTTCCTTTTTATTTTTTTTCAAATGTATGTTTTCATGATGTACTGATTTTCTTTGGCTCTTGCAGTGCTCAGCCTCAACTAAATGGGTCACGGCTTCAATAGAACGGCATGCTTATTATTCCCCAGATGTTCCATAACCAACAAATGACTTCACTCATATAACCTGCCACTATGAATGGAAATTTCACAGGAAAAGTGAAAAAAGAAAAAACCCTCTGTAGAGAATAGGGTTAACTTACAATTGTTTCATTTCCTGGAAAAGTAAATTAACTGCTGACAGCTAAAAAGTAGCAGGTTTATTTCTTCAGAAGCTCTATGACTTAGTAGAATACCTATTGCTCCAAAATGGGAAACCAACTAAAAAAAATTCTGAGAATATGTCAGTGGCCAGGGTATTTAGGGTTACTCTAATAAGACTGTGATGTATATATCATGGAGCCTTAGAAGACTAAATGAAAACAAATGGAAAGTATTGTGTTCTGTATGCTTCTAAGGACACATAATAAAGACATGATAAAAATCAAATACATATTTATGTTTTTAATTGCTTATGGACTATAGGATCTATTGAGTTTTAACCAGTACTTTAATGCATCCTTAGTTTTGTTTCTAGGAATGATTGAGTTATGTCTATCCATTTTATCAAATCAACTGCTTAATTCTTAAAATAAGGAATGCTATTTTCATCCTCTTCTGCATCCCAAATGCATATAGCCTCATGGTTGAAGTGGCAGATATTTGAGAACATATTTGGTTTACAGGTAAAACAAAGAAGTGAGTACACACTAATTCACTAAAGTTTGCTAAGAAACTGTATCACAGCACCTAAGTAGATTTTAAGTAGCTCTTGTGCAGACTACAAATATTACTTATGGGGATACTGAAGAATTACTTATGGCACTGAAAAAAAACTCTCATCTATTTGCAATTGTCACAAATACTGGAGGTTATTTATTCAACAGTGTTAGTTCAGAAATTACATGGTTGAAGACTGAAATTTTAAGTCTGTGATGCAACACACAGAATTAAAGTCATCTGTGATAACTCATAAGTGTCTGCTACACCTCCGAAGCAATTCTTGGGTGATAAGGTATCAGGGACCTAAAAGTTGTTATGGATAAATTTTGAGACATGGCTGAACCGGCTTCAAAGGTTAGTGATTTCTCTAAGAAGGCGCCATTACTACCTTTAATGTTCTGCACGACTAAAGGCTAGCTTTAACATTCAATTCTTGCAAAAAAAAAATGATATCTTAATACAAACTGTTGATTCCCAGACAGCAAACAAGTTTGCTTTCATCTTTGTCCCAAAGAAAGAGAGGACGAGACATAAACAGAGTTCTACCCTTCCTAGGACAATTTACTTGAGCATGATCTGCATCCCTGTATAGGGTATTTGGAAATCGGTTGCCTTCTCCTCTTGCCAATGCTCATTTTATAAGGTTGTGCCCTAGATCTTGTATTTTATCCCACATTTGTGACACCGTGTAGCATGTCTCAATGTTCCAAGTCTTGTTGCAAAAGAGATAGTGACATCAAAGTGAGCAACTAATTCAGGGTTGGGAAACATTTTTTTTTTTCTGCCAAAGACCATTTGGCCATTTGCAACATTATTTGCATGCCATAAAAAATAATCAACTTAAAAAGTATTCTGCTACAAGCGTATTGAATTTTGAGTCCCACTATGTGGTTGCCTTGGCAGGACTAGCTGAATGATTTTATACACCTCATACAATCTGTGAGCTAGACATTCCCCACCATAGCTTGATAAATTCCTTGGTAATTTCCAGTGGACAGACTGGTAGGGAAGAAAGGAACAGATAGTTACTTTTTAAGATAAAGCAGAGAAATTGCTGTCTTGCTCTTGATTCTTTCAAAAATGTTCATCCATGAGAGCAAATTCAGTCTACAGGAGACATTCAGTAGGTGATAGCTAACCGATGTTATACAGTTTGATCTTTGTAGCAAAGATGTGTGATAGCTCAGATTCACAGGAATTAAATAAATTGGTCACTGCCATGCAATTAGGATTTGAATGTTAGTTTATTGGACCTGAACTTGGTCTCTGTTATGGACTACTGGACTTTTTTGATTCTTGAAATTGCAAAGAGCCAACAATGCAACCCAGAAAAGGTTTTCTGCAAGATCAAGCTCAAACACAAGGCTGACAACATAGTGGGAAGAGGTTCTGCCAACTGCCTCCCTGGCAGAAACTGAGCAGGTGCTTGGATGAGCTGGGGAAGTTTGAGATTTCCCCTTGGCACACAGCATTTCCATCTGCACCAGATCCAAAGTGTTAGCTCAACCTCCTAGGCACATGATAGCTCATTTTGCACTAAGATTGGTGCACAGATGCTTTTGGGATATTTTGCCATGATACACTCAAATCGGTGGTGCTATTCATTTTTGTCACCCGAGGGTGGCCATGTATCAATGGTATTGGACTATTCTGGGTATGTATGGAAGTTGAGAAAGGCCCTAACAAGGCATTTGGTGGTTAGGGTCTGGATGTTTCATGTTTATCGGTTTAGATCTGGAAATAAATACTTGACAGATAAATGCGGTTTTAATTGTATAAGTCCATTTCTATCCTGTCTTATCTACATTTCCTGCTAATGGAAAAGACTTTGTCAATATACAAATAATCATTCCTGAAAGGTCCAAGGCATTTTTACCATGGCAACAGGATTTGTTATACATACAGCTACATATGCTCATTAGTATATATTAAGTAAATGCATAAGCATATTATGCACAAAGTATCAGGCTGTCTTATTGATTGATTTTATATGGTTTGGTCAGGGAGATTATGTGGCCAGAGTATACATACTAGATGGGGGACAGGGTGTAGGAGAATAGAATTTGAAGGGGGTAATCCCTGAACCTAAGGAACTGCCTCACAAATTTTTTAAATAAAAAAAAAAATAAAGAATGTACATGCTAAAATTAGAAAGATGAATTCAAGTTCTGTCTCAAACATTTGTTAATTAGGTGATCTTGAACAAATTTTTAGCTCTTGCAATGTAACAGGTGAGTTGAGTAGTTTCAGCAGATATTGTATAAACTATTCGGTTTTATATCCCCTCAAAATATTGCCAACCAGTTGAGGAACTACTAAAATCTTGGATCTTTTCTTTTTTAAGATTTATTTATTTTTATTGCAAACTCAGATAGAGAGGAGGAGAGACAGAGAAGACAAGCTTCTGTCCGATGAGTCACTCCCCAAGTGACCACGTTGGCTGGAGCAGAGCGAATCTGAAGCCAGGGGCCAGGAGCTTCTTACAGGTCTCCCACACTGGTACAGGTAGCAAGGCTTTGGGCTACCCTAGACTGCTTTCTCAGGCTACCAGCAGGGAGCTGGATGGGAAGTGGGGTTGTTGGATTAGAACCGGCGCCCATATGGAATCCTGGTACATGTAAGGTAAGGACTTCAGCCACTAGGCTACCATACTGGACTTGGACCTTAGCTTTTCTAAGACAAAGAGTTTCATAGCAGTTCACTGAAGATAATTTATAAAACTTAGTTAAAACATTTCTTTTGGGTTTGTCCCAAACAGAGTTGCCACTTTCCCTTTTCAAATAAACTGACTTCTGTAACTTGGGCATTATGCAAACTCTCCATATGAAAACAGTAGATATAAGAACAAATCCCAAATGCCACAGCATTGGATAAGTTTCCTTTTTTTCCCTAGCACAGTGAATTTACATATCTAGTTATAACTGACAAGAGTCAGTTACAGGAGAAAAATATACTCCCCACAGCCACCTACTTTCCTTAACCTCGTGTCTTTGTGCTAATGGCTATCACTGAAATTTGTGCAAGGTCTTCAGCATTCCACAGGAGCTAGACTATTTCTAAAAGCACACTCAGAGGATTTGGAATGAAAAACACAGAGAAAGGAATTTTTCTGAGTTCATAATGTCTTATTTATGAAATGATGCTTTGTAGAAATTATGTCAGTTAGATACATTCAGTTGCTACTTCTATAGGCAATGTGCAGCACATAGTTTAGAAGACCTGCTAAGGGGCAGGTATTTGATACCATACTTAGGACAACACTTGGTACATTTGCATTACACATTAGGATGCCTGGGTTCTAGTCCTGGCTCTGCATTCAATTGTAGCTTTCTGCCAAGACATGTGCTAGGAGACTACAAGGATGGCTTAAGTACCTGGGACACTACCCCTCATGGCCAGTCCCAGATATTGTGAGCATTTGGGGACTGAATCAGTGGTTAGAAGATTTATCATTCAAATAACAGGAAAGTAAGCATTCATGTCTCACTCACATTGTACCGGCAGCTTTCCAGGGAAGCTGCCATGGTGTGGTATTCTGTGTACCACAGAAAATAAAGGCATAGTGTAAGCCTGCTCAGAAGGGCCTATTCTTCTGTTCACACTGCGTTCATCAGAATGATCCCTATGGCCGTGCCTGCTTTCCACATCGTGAGAGTTGTCTTCCAAGGAGAATCAAAGCCATATTTTTGAAATGTCACATCTTTCACAGATACATCTCTTCACCTTCCGCTCTTACAGGGATACTTGCTGTCTCTAAGAACATCATTGAGATCAAGAGGATTGATCCAGAATCAGAGCAGACAACACCAGTTCTGGAACCAAAGCTCTAGAACTTTGGAGCTAAGCCTGTTGGTCGGATTAGGAAAGCTCAGGACCCATCTCTTCCTCTGAAACGACGGAGAGTAAAAGTGCCTACCTCACACAGTGTTTACCAGAAATAAATGTGTTGGCATTTGTAAAGTCCTTAGGGAAATGTCAGGTACATTAAGCACATTATAAATACATTTAGGCAAATAAAACAGAAATCTGTACATACTTTCTACAAATAGTAGGGAGAGCTGGAGAAGGAACACAAAGCATTGTACATTTAAAGGAAATTCTTGACTTTTCAACGATAATCACTCCATTCATGCACATTATAACATGTTCCATAAATAAAAATGTCTGGAAAGATGCATTTTCTAACATAACTCAGAGCTGCTTATCAAAATCAGGAAAACAAATTGATGAAAGCTACAAAACAGTTTCAGGTATATTTTTAAGATTTCAGCTCAGGCCAAATGAAATATAAATATACTCACTATATACTCACTTTTATCAAATTCCTAATAAAACTGTTCAATGATAAGTATAGATGGAAGACACCATGCTCTCACTTACGATTAGAACCTTATTATTCCCTCTGGCTTGAAAATATCTAATGTCATTTTAAATATCATCCTATTTAAAATATAATGAACATCCTAAGTATCTAGTAATTCGATGTGTGATAACTTGTCTTCATCATTTTTTTTTCTGTGTGAATTACCTAGTGATCTATAGCAAAAGTGTTCTATGACACACCTTCACCATGGGCAAGCCCATGGGGCCTGTGTCACTGACACAAAATAATTCAGTCACAATGAATTTTTCTCTTATGGAAGTTTTTCTTCCTTTAGAAGGTGTGTAACAAATGTTTCCCGCTTTAATTGCATAAAACATACATTTTCTATGCATCTAATATTGGTAGTTTATTTTTGTAAATTTCTCAGAATCAGCTGCTTGACAAACTCAGGCCGTGCAATCTCTTAAGGCGTTGACTTTCGTTGTATTCATCATACATTATTGGTATCTCCTATACTTCATTCTGTCCCTTGTCTCTTTGGTGTTACAGAGAAACCTCCAAATAAACAAGCTTTGTTCTACATTTCATGTGGCTGCCAGGATTCAAGAATCTAATATTTGTCAGCATAAACTGATTCTGAAGGAGGGCTCATAAACAGTACATAACTACTCTCATTAGATTATACTGTGAGGAACATCTGTGTTAGGATTATGCGATGAATCTGCCAAAAACAACACACGTACTTTCTAAAATTCAGCCCAGACATGGTTAATTTGACTCTCAGTCTACTCTCAGAAATATGTATTATATTAAACTCTCCAGTTGATCCCTGCATACCCACATCACTGAAGCAAAATTCCTCTAGGAAGCTATCTGAAAATAGAATTCTACCCTAAACCTAAAAGTCATTTGTACACCAAGACATGCAAGTAAGATAAATTGCTTGAAGCATTGAATTGCCACCTTGTATATGAATTCAGCATTGTAAGTTTTTTTGTGAAATTATATATGTGTGCTCAACCAAGTTGATGTCGAGACTTGACTTGCTCAATGCTCAGCATGATCTGTGGGGAAACATCAAACAAATGTGCTTAGAGAAAAGAACAACAATACTCTGTGATGGTGTGGGTTTTCAGCACATTTCCCTCTTCTCTCTGGCTTTCTATTCACACAATCAGAAACATCCCTAAATAATAAATTATAAGCCCCTGTAGAGCAAAGGCAGTGCTTCGCTCCATCTGAAAAGACCATGTTAGTATGATGTCATGTCCTGAATTCCTGTTATATGTCAGTGGTAAGTAAGCTTTTCCAAACAATTCTACTCCACACAATGTTAGCCCAAACTTCCCCTTCCAATGTTCACCTCTAGCATATTTATATGTAGTCATATATGTAGGACAAAGACAGTCCCAGTCTCAAGGTATCATGGTGGAGAGCCACTTGACCTTGATTTTGGCACAAATTATAAGCAGAAGGTTTTTATCAAATAAGAGCAATCAACCATTCCCTCACCCATTTAAAAATTTAAGCAAAGGTATAAAGTAATGATTTCTCCATTTATTACAATGTATTCAGTCACCAATGTTCTCCACCATAGAGGGAGATTGACATGGTGCTTGAAACAGGAAATGAGACTCTACACAAAGGCTGTCGTCACAACTTGAAGACATTTATCCTAGGACATCTCCTCTGGCCTTTATCCTCTAACACTTCTATTCCTTGTGGTGTACAGCATCATTCCATTAGTTTGCTGAAAATCCCACGAGGGATCTGGGTACTACTCTTTCCAAAAACAATTTTACTTAGATCTTCTTGGGGCATTCGCTAACAGTCAGCATTATTAATAGATGAGATTCATCCTAAAAACACATTAATCATAGATATCAAATAGGGAGAGATGAAGGAATAGATGCTACTTCATCAAATATAAACATATTCCAAGACAAAATCAAATTACGTTAAACCTGCACAGGCCCTGCCCATAACCTATTAGTATATAAAAAATGTAAGATGACACAAAGATGACTTGTTTTTGGCTTAGGACCCCTGATATGAATGTTTCTACTATAAGGAGTAGATTATTCACCATCTCAGCAAACTCACTGCTGATTGCCTCGCGTAATTGCCAAAATGTGTAAACTTGATTTATAACAGTGCCCGGCACATTGAGGAGCCAAATAGTTAGCATGATTGTCACAGTTACCAAAAATTAGATCTTGCAAGAAAAGTCACAGAAGTTTCACAACAAAATAAACATAGATAAAAACATACAGATATTTTAATGTATGCCTGTGAAGTAATTCCTCCAATTTCAAATAGATTATCTCCCATCTCTCTGTCTCTCTCTGTCTCTCTCTGTCTCTCTCTCTCTCACACACACACATCATTGGCACCAGTCATTTAAAATGGAGGAAAAGAGCTGGCATTGTGATACAAGGAATTAACATATTGCCTAGGATGTCTGCATCTTGTATTGGAGTGCACGTTTGGCTACTCCATTTCTAATCCTGCTCCCTGCTAATGCTACTGGAAAAAATGGGGTACAATGGCTCAGTTACTTGAATTTCTGCCACGCTTATGGGAGACCCATGTGGAGTTCTCAGCTCCTGAATATGGCCATCCATGCCCCAGCTATGGCAGCCATTTGTAGGAGTAAACTAGCGAATGGGAAAAAAATCTCCCTCTTTTCATTGTTCTCTCTCTCTCTCTGCTTTTCAAATAAACAAAGTAAACAAATCTTTCTAGAAAGTTTAATTAGTTGTCCATGAGTCATGATTAAGAAATGAAAACTGGGCCTGGGGTAATAGCTCAGTGGCTAAACTCCTCGTCTTAAATGCGCCAGGATCCCATATGGGCACTGGTTCATGTTCCCCCAGCCCCGCTTCCCATCTAATTCCCTGCTTGTGACCTGGGAAAACAGTCAAGGATGGCCCAATGCCTTAGGAACCTGCACCCACGCTGGAGACCCAAAAGAAGCTCCTGGCTTCAGATAGGCACAGCTCTGTCTATTGCGGCCACTTGGGCAATGAATCAGAAAACAGAAGATCTTCTCTCTCTCTCCTCCTCTCTGTGTACCAAACTTTCCAATAAAAATAAATAAATCTTAACAAAACAATAACAAAAACTGTATGTTGTATGTAAAGATATTATTATGGCTACCTTTAAGTTTAAAATTTCCACCATTGATTTCATTCACTGAGGAATTCTATTCTAAAATCCTTCAGGAAGACGCAGGCTGCATGGCAGAATAAATGATGCTTTCTTGGTGAATGGCATGTTAGAAGATGATGAAATATTAGGTCTTATCACTTTGAATGCCTTCTTTATTTCTGGGTATTTTCCCTATCAGCACCTTGGGAGTTTTTCAGCTCTTGCTCAGTGCTTTCTTTATGCTGATCTCTGCATTTCTGCTTTGTAATACCTGCTCCTTAAATCTTGGTCGTGCTTCCCTGAAGCCTTTGATAAGTTGTTCTAGGTCCCTCACCCATCTCAGAAGACCTTGTGTAATCCTAAGTCTGTTCAACTCTATAGCCCCCCTCATTCACATTCACCCACCATCTCGTGCACACGAACGTTCCCCGTGCATCCTGGTCATATCAAGCTTTGTTCTAAACGCTCTATGTCTTTTTCACATCTCTAGGCTAAGCTTAAGTCCCTTTCTCTGTTTTTCCTTACCTATTGGGTAAACACATCTTGTCATTTGCCACTCACTAAGCACCACTGGAAAAATTTTCTTGACTTAAACAAAATGAAGTAGGTGCCATTTACCAGTAAGCCTTTAGGGCATGAAGGTACTTCCCACAAACTATTTGTCACTTTACATGGAAAGCTTGGCAACTTTGTCCTCCACTACATGTGGGTTTAGCTAAAGTAAGGAATCAGCATTTTCGAACTAGTATCTCCAGGAGTTAATAAAATGCTTTCCAAACAGGAGAGACTTGATGAGTGCTTGCCAAATAGGTGAGCATGCAAGTGTTTGATTCTTAAGGGGAATGGAACAGACTTTATGATAACATAACTGCACTTACACAGGCAATGTTCTTTATTTCTCTCCAGGGTAATTTCGGTACCATTGCCAAGTATTTTCTGCTCTCATGGGAATAGCTAGGCCTTGCATTGATGGGGACTCTCAGATCAAGGCTTTTGAATTGCACTTAAATGTACAAATTTCACTTTCAAACCTGTCTTTTTCCAGTTGCTTGTTAAAATGATATTGTATCTTCTAAATTGCCTTTAAGTACCGTATGTCCTTTACTTAACAGTAATTAAGCATGTATCAGAAAAAACTAATACCTTACTATTTTTTATGACCTAGCATTTTGCATATTATTTTTATAGTGAATTGGTTCTATCATTATTATCATAACTAAATCAGGAAAAGAGTGACATAGCCTACAATCAAACATATGTGAGTACCTCATAGTTAAATACAGTTAAACATAGCTATTGTGGTCACGCATAGTGAATCTACAAGTACACTTCAAAATGTTTGTTGAAAGATAAATTTTACACAGAACTGTAGGCCAGACAACTGGCTTAGCACTTAATTTACTAGATGATGTGTCCATGTGACATACCCTTGTGCCTGAGTACAAGACCACACTGCACTACTGATTTCAGTTCCCTGCTAGTTCACATCTGGAGGGCAGCATTTTGATAACTGAAGTACTTGGGTACCTGTTCACCGATATGGGTGACCAGGACTGAGTTCCCACCTCGCGACTTGAGTCTGGATCATGCCTGGATGTTGTGGGTATTTTGAGGGAGTGAATCAGTTACTGGGAGTTTCTGTCTCTCTCACTCTAAAATAGAAAAAAAAAATGCTTTTGAAAGGTAATTTTATTTAGTGACAAAAATATGTCAGATCCATGCATTTTTACCTGACACATATTTTATAAACTTTTCAAAGGCGCTCTCATATAAGCCAGTAAATGATCAATTATGATTTTTAAACCTGTGAATTGTTGAAAAGGAACAATTCTGGCTTTGGTGTTAATTCTTTCCACCCTCACAAGAGGGGATCTGGCATTAGCAGTTTTCTGTGAATACATTTTTGAACTTTCTAAAATGTTCTCAGGCAGGAATCAATCACTACAATAGGAATTTTAAATGCTGGTTCAACAAAACATGCTCTTTCTAACAATATATAACTTAATCCAAGAAACTGCGCAAGCACTGATTAAATTACATTAGTCAATTTACATAGACTGCATATCATACCATGCCTCAGTCTGAAAATTTCAAGGTACAATATTTTTCTCTTGACTGGTCACATTTTTCTATGTAAATAGAATTATATAGTAATTGCCTTTTAGGCATTTACTATAATAATAATAATAATTTGCTTCCTGTATTAGTTTTTCATTCAATCATCCCTCCATTCATCAGCCTTCAAACAGAGCTCTCCATCATTGCTTGTCCCCTCCACGAGTTTTCCATATCATCAATACTGCTTTGGTTCCAAAGAAACACCATAATATTCACACAATTGTTTCTCCAAGGATTACAAATATTTATCTTGGCTATGCTTCAGAAAGCGTTGTTTATCCATTATGTTCTTTTTCACTCCATTTTTCCAGTGAATAGTTCTTTTTGATCAAATGGGTTTCATGGGCAAACAATTTTGCAATCTGGCTTTCTAGCAAGATTTATCCTTTCTGGGAGCATGGCAAACTTGGATATTTTCTCAGTAAAATTGAAGATGAATGTACATTTGCATGGAATTCTCTCTTCATATAAGTGCCCTGCTTGTACTTGGCATGGCACACATCTGGACAATGTGATCCTTGCTGACATATTTAAGAGATGCTTCTACAAATGACATAGTATAGGTATTTAGTAATAGATTCTCTTTGAACAATTTCTGACACAGTGAACAATGTTTTATATACAATATCCCATTTGAATCCTTTCAATTATGCTTTGCAATATACCTCAACATTTTATTTAAAATTAAGGAAGGTCACTGTCAGATTTTCTGAGAGGTTAAGAAATTTGCTGACATTACACAATTGGGCAAAGGCAGCAAGGGCAACCAAACCTAAGTCCACCTACTTGAAACTCACTCTGCTACAATGCTACTCTGCACAAAGAGACCACCCTGCACGCAGAATCCTGTCACTGTGGACTCTAATTGACATGCTAATTTAAGCAAAAGTTACAACTGAAAAGTCTCCCTGAAAGACAAAATAAAGAACTAGGAAAATGGAGGGCAAAATCAAGAGCCCAAAAAGGCAAATACCTCTATTAAGAAGAAAAAAAAGGAAAAGTAAATTTTATGCCCAAGAACAAACTCCTCTGAGTGATCGGTCTTCACAAAAATGTATTATTTCAATCCCTTGAGCTTTTTTTTCCATGTCTTGTAAGTGTTGTTCTCAATTTCTTAAATTCTCACGTAAACATACTAAATTATATACAGATTTCAAGTGTATACAGTTTCTGTAGAGTCAATTGAGCTTTCAATATTTTAATCTTAGTGTAAGATTTTAATGAGTGTGTGAAGTGATAGCTTTGGAGTCTGCCTAATACCTCAGATTGATTGCTGACTTTGGAATATTCTTAACTTGGAAGAGATCACTCAGCCTGTATCTCTGAACGGATATGCCATTCCAACCTCTTCACTAAAAGAAGAGCTTAGGAGATCAGCTGGAGGACATTTTAGATAATTTGGAATCTATGTGACTGTCCTTGTTACAAAACATTCAAATGGCATTTCTGAGGAATCCAGGTGAAGAAGTAATAGAGAATTTCTTGTGGTTGAAACAAAAATCATAAGGAATCTGTAACATCCTGCATTAAATCTCAATGCCCTGTATTAAACAAAACACAGAAGCCATGGTTGGTCACTCAGTCCTTAATACAACAGATCAGAGAAATCTTAGACCTCACTCTATTCTTATACAAGCGACCACCACTGCACCATCCACCAAGTTTTATACACCTGCCAACCAGAATTACTATAAGAAGTTTCAGTCTCTATAGCTAATATAGTCTAAGTTATCCCATATTCTTATCCCTAATCTATGTTATATTTCTTTTAATTGTACCCATGCTCTAGCTCTTAACCTAGAATCGTTGAAATTCTCACAGAGTAATCATTAACTTTGTTGTATTCTCATTCTCCCCTTTGAAAGTTTCCTGCATATACTTTCATTGTCTTAGTCTAAAGTATCTGGGATACAGTGTTTCTTTTCCATGATGAGTGTGTGTGTGTGTGTGTGTGTGTGTGTGTGTGTGTGTGTGTGTGTGTGTGTTTACACACTCTGTGTACCTGAGGACGCAGAAGAGAAGCTAGGATCTGCCACATTCGCTACTGCTGCTTCGAGAAGGTTAAGAACTAACACCCTTGCTCTTGAGGTTCATCAAGCTAAACTCCGCTTAATGTTTTCCAGTATTGATCATCTACAGATTTGCTTACCAACCCTCCCATCCTCTCCCCTTTTATTGACGTCTGAAACATTTAGTTCATAGAAGTCATGATCTTTCCAACTTCTGTCATCAATATAGATGCAGGTGATAGAAATCCAGTACCTGTGTACAGCTTCCTTACATCTTTCCAGCTACATTTTCCTTCACTCCACAGATATCCAAAGTAATAAAACACCTAGATCCTTAATGGTAACCTTCTGTCCCCCCCAAAAAGATGAAACTACAGTGTAAACATACTAACATTCCCAGTCACAAGAATCTCAATTGTGAAAACATTGAGCATACAATAAAAATATTTGTGAAATAATAGCAACATTCAGTTGAGAAAAAAAATCAAGATCTGGGAATTATGAAATATGGAAAGAAGGGCATTCTCAAAGACTTACAGTTTGGTCCAAAGCTGTGAAAGGAATAGCTGGAATCATGGAAAACAATGATTCAATAACACATTTGGGTCACCTTTGTGCACAGAGGAGTAGGCTGCAGAATAGAGCACCTCATTCCATTGAACAGTGTCAGTTTAAGCTCTGCCTACCATACTTTCAATCTAACTTCGTGCCAATGCACATGGTACTGCAGTAAGTGCTAGTTCAAGTACTTGAGTGACTGCTGCCCATATTGGGAGGCTCAAATGGAATTCCAGACTCCTGGCTGAGACATGAACTGGCCATATTTGTTGTGGGCATTTGCAGAATGAACCAACACAGGGAAGATCTCTCCATCTCACCCTCTCTGTCCATTCTACATTCCAAATAGATCTCTTTAGAAAAAAGACCAAGTGACTATGATGGAAAGAACAGAAAATTTTATGGCTAGCTGTTTCATTCCTGGAATGAACAGAAATCATTTATATCCTATTTTTACGATTTTGTTACATATCTTTCTCCTGTCAGTTTTGTCCTGACTCGTTTTGTTCCTGAATAATAACCATCTTTGTTTATCCCTCACAGTCAACTTTAAAAAATTTAAATTATAACAGCAAGGCACTTCCATGACACCTTCTAAAACCTCCACATGTATTATGAAACAATGATTATTACTCAGACCACCTGCTACTTTAGACAATTCAGCACACACAGAGCAGCTACATTCGCTGCACGTCTTGAGAAAGAGTTAATTCACTGACACAAACACCTCACTGCTGAGAGGTTTGCAATCCACCTACATGTACTTTGCCCTTTCCTTGTATGAATCTCACAGCAAAGAAAACCAACGTTCTGACCTCTGCTCTCTCAGCATCCCCTGCGATGCTCCTTACCTATGCTCCTCAGCCGTGCTCATGGGACATGGTCATCTACGCTCACACATTAGCACAGCTATTGGATGCTTCCCTTCTTGCTCCTCACCTCCTCTGTGTCTGCTGCCCTCAACACTCCTCCTTGCCCTGTCATTGTGAGGGTATTACTGACAGGTAAGCAGCTTTATAACTAGGACTGTTCATAGAAATTTAAAATTTATTAAAAAGTATGCTTTTGAGCCTTGAAATAAGGCAACTTGAGATTTGTTTAAAGTAAAAGAGAATCCTGAGGGAAATGTGAGGAATTAAACATCCAGACTAACAGATGTTTCCCACACATCTCTTCCTTTAATTTGAAGCCTTGATCTACTGCCTGCACATCCCTTTATTAAAAAGAAATGTATATTCCATATAAATGTGCAAACAGCACAATATTCTTGGGTGAATCAGTATTCTGACAATGATGATGAATTAGTTAATGGCTGTGGTTAATTTTATTCCAGGACAGTTTTATAATACATTCTTGTGAAAAAAAATACCAGCTTACAATGCAACATGAAAATCGCCAAATCTTCAATGTGAAGGAAATTTAGAAGGAATTTAATCCAAAGTCCTTGACAAAACAAAACACATCTCCCAGAGAAGTGCAAGTGCCAGGGACACACGACACTCACAGTTGGAGTTAAGTACGTTTGGTGTCCTAATACCTCTGTATCGTACCTCTGATACTGCACTATTACCCCACACAAATTTAAAGAACTTTCAAAAAGGATCTGAGTTAAGTCAGACCTGTTTATATGAAATTACTCCAGTTGCTACTAATTAATATTTCCCTTACTAGAGTCTATTATCCACATATCTTCTACTTCTTCCTCACATTGGTCCAGTCCTGAGCATCATGGAAAAAATAGAAGTCTTCGCTTTTAGCTAATTTTTCCTCTTCAACATAAAAGCTAAAACTATTTCTAAATTAAGAAGTGTTAAAATTGTTCACTGGCCCAGTAAGAATTACTCTAATTCTCGCTCCCAATTGAAAATAAGACTTTTAAGCAAGCTATTTATCTTCATGTGCTATGTTTTACATATATGCACTATGCTGCCTGCATACTTACAAGTAGTGAAAGATTTTAAACCAGAGGAGAGCAAATGTGTGAAAAGGGGCCGGGCATGATAGCTCAGTGGCTAAATCCTCGCCTTGCAAGTGCCAGGATCCCTTATGGGTACAGGCTTGTGTTCTGGCTACTCCACTTCCCTTCCAGCTGCCTGCTTACGGCCTGGGAAAGCAGTAGAGATGGAGCAAAGCCTTGGAACCCTGCACCCATCTGGGAAGCCCAGAAGAAGCTCCTGGTTTTGGATGGGCTCAGCTCTGGCCATTGCAGCCACTTACAGAGTGAATCAACAAATAGACGATCTTTCTCTCTGTAAGTATTCCTTTCTAAGAAAAATAAATAAATCTTTTTAAAAAAGAAAATGTGTGAAAAGTCTGTTAGTTTGGCTTTGTAATTCCTCAGGGTTCAGTTATTTTAAACAATCTTAATGTAAGCAAATTCTAAATAAATCCTATTTTATTTTAGACAGTTCTCAAATTGCCATGTTTTAGAGCCCTAAAGCATAAGTTTTATATATTTGAAATTTCTATTTACACTCATAATTATCAATAACATCCTTAGCACGGTCAGTTATAAAGGCACTGTCATGGGAGCTGTTGATTTTCTCCTTTGGATACCTGATTGGTTAGTGAGAGCTTTTGATCTCATATCCTGAACTGACTCATTTCCATGACGCCACCTTTACCATGAATGTGCAGACATTATCAATCCTACTGCTAGAATTTGAAGATGTCCCACCCCCGGAGTTCCTGTGTGAAATTAGCACTCTCCAACACAGGTTCGGACTGGAAGGACCTTCAGGAGGTGCTTAGGTCCTAAAGACTCTGCCCTCCCACACGCATTGCTTTGTGATCCAAGGCGTGCTTTCCTATTCACAAGGACAGGTTTATCAACAGGGGCAAGTTCAGCCACCTTTGCTCTTGTGCTGTTCTTGTGTTTCTGCCTTTCTATCCTCAGCTGTGGAATCACATTGCATGAATGCCCTCACCAGATGTGTACCTGGGATGTCTGACTTTGCAAGATCCAGAATGTTGTGAGACTAAGTTATCTGCCCTGTGTTATTCTGTTATAGCATTGGAAATGGTGTAAGCTATACATGTACTTGCTTTTGTTTGGAAACAAAACCCCAGACTTACTCTATCATGCTGGGATCAGAAATCACAAACCTCTCATGAACAGTTTTGGGGTGCCAAAAGTCTTGAGGTAGTCAGTTTTTTCACTTGCTCAGGCAGAAGGGCACATGAGGATCTGCTCACAAATCCTGCCGAGAGGCTCAGTATTCTGACTTCAAGCACAGCATTTTTATTAGCCACAGTTACTGAATCTCTTACTCTTTGTCACTGAAGGGCTTTATGGGAGCTTGGTATCCTCTAGCAAGCATCACTGGTTATGACAATGTTAACAAATTCATAACCGTTGATACGTAACCTATCAGGTTACGGAAAGAGGACCTTTGATGAGTGCACTTCTATCAGTTTAGCCCAACTGAAACCATTTTCATTTTTTCCCTTGTTTGATTTCTACTCAGAAAATCCACGTCTACTACTAAAGTAAAATCACTGATAAAATCATGGATAGTTAATTTATGTGAACTGCAGCATCACTTGGTGTCATGTCTTCAGTCTAACCATAAGCGCACATTATGTCCCGATTCTGTCTGCTGACAAACTGTGAATAGCAGTAGATGGGGGTAGTTATCCTCCCTGCAGGACTGGGGGTATTCCAATGTGAATGCTCCATTCACTAGCTTCCTACCTCCTATTGATCTGTTCTGATAGCCTCCTTCCATAATTTGCATCTTATTCTTTTCTAATATATACCTTAAACAAGTTAATAGACAAACTATCAGGTCTGTGATGTAAAATAAAATCCAAAATCAAAGTTCAGCATCTCACAGAATACATTTCTGTATATTTCCACGCTTCATCAGTAGATCCAGTTCACTGTATGATCAGTTTTCCTGATTTCCTATTTTGCTTTTCCACTGCTGCAAGTTTCCCTTATGGAAACCTAGGGTGGCAGGAGAATTTGTCTCATGACTTGTGCCTCTTGTCAACCCAAAAACCAATTCCACATACCTACATATCCCTGAGCATAGGTTCTCAGAAATTTAAGAAACGAAAAACAACTCTGAAACATAAGGACAAGGAAAAGGATTGCTCACAGCATCCCTGACAGCACTGACTATTACACCTCAAGGTGAAATCAATTTGTAGGCAGCTGGATTTATCCAGCTGTGGGTACATTGTCTTCTCTGAGCAGGACCTGCTTTGTTTCTGACATACATAGGTATCTTCAGCTTCCATGTCAGTTATTTTTCAGTTGGTTTCACTGATGATTTATGCTAGGGGCAAGCTATGGAGAATGCAGGGTTCATTTGGGAACAGAGGACGTGCAGCCTTCCCTCACAATATAACTAATCTGCTAAATCACAGAACGCTTCTTTGTTGCAATTACAAGTTCTTCTACAACACAAGCCATTTCTTTCAAATTATCTTTATTTTGAGTAGAAGATTAATAATTTCAGCCAAAGTATTTGATCTCACATTCATAGACCCTTCAAACATTTTCTACATTTTTCTTTTGTCGCTGGAACTCATATTGACTTTTCAGCCCAGAGATGGTTTTATTCCTTTTTTTCCTACCAATGCCAAAGAAATAATATTAGAGAAGTAGAATAAATGTATAATTTAGTCATTAGCATATTATTAATATAGAACAAAATATTTTGACTTTGCCTAGTGGCTATAAATTAGATTACAACTCACCCATATGCTCTTGTGATGAGTTGATCTCTTATTTTCATGTTAAAAGTACAAATATTCATCCCATGCACCTTTCACCTAAATAAATGATCTGTTAAAGTGTATATAGAAAGATATAGTTATGGTAATAAGGTGATTATTATCAACACCAACAATCGAATCAGTAGATCATCCTTGCTTATAATTACTTGGCCGTAGAAGTCCCATGTCCAGAATAAATGTAGTGTGAATATATGGAGAGCTCCAACAAAGGCTATCTGATATTTATCATAGCCTCAAAACGTGAGAGAAAATGTTAAGATATTAACATACTTATGGTAAAGAAAACACTTCATCTTACCGAAACATAGCTTATAAAGGGATTTGTAGAAGAAGTCAGAAAAACAATGAGGTTAACAAAGGGAAATTATGAAGCAGAGAAAAAAGACGAGTCAGGCTTGTTTCAGAAAGAACGGTCCCGATGGCGAAGGAGGACAGAGGACTAACGATCAGCCGAGGCCACCAGGAGGCAAATAAGAAACTTCTAAATATCAGACTTACTATCTATTTCAAAGTCTTTCAGATTTCCCAAAGGCCATTTATCTGAAGAACTGTTTGAAAAGGCAATGTTCCCAAACATTTACAAAATTTGAATCCTAAAGATGGAAATGTATCAGTCAGAAGGAGAATTTTGATAGATAACACTGATAAATGACAGTCTCACTGGCTTTCACCCCTCGGTAGGCATAGAGGGACCATGTTTCCATTTTCTGTGTAAACCCTAACAATGAAGTGCTTCAGCAACAGGAAGAAACTTCACTGCTTGAACTTCACATAAGGCTTGTACGTTATAATGTCAAGTTGAAGCCACTGAATTCATTCTCCTTACTAAAGCACCAAATCAAAAGAAATAGCTTATCCTTAAAGAAGCTGCAAAGAGATCTTGGAAGATACAAATGAGACAGAAGGAGCAATTGAAAACAAAATGCCATTTATTTCCCGTGTTTTTCTAGTACACAAGTTAGACAGGTCCTCTGAAAAAAAGGATTATGGAAAGCTTGGGTGTTACTTTCCAATTAAGCGAGTATGCCACATACCAACAATCTAATAGAGTGAATACAGAGTCAACAGAGTCTACACAGCACTAGATGGCAAACACCCTACAGAGCATGGTAAGACACAGTTAGAACACATAGACCTAAAAAGTCATTTTAATGAGTTTCCTGAAAACTCTAGCGTTCCTAAATACATCAGGATATGTCTGATAAAGTTTCTTTATTAAATTATAAGTTTTATGTCACCTTTTAATCCTTTTTTGACTTGTATTTAGCTCATTGATCACAATCATACTTCTGGCAGAAATTTGTAAAAACTTTTTTTTTTTTTACATTTTTGAGATTTTAAGGCCATAGATGCTAAAAAAAAAAAAATTCCCTCTTTGTACTGCATCTCTTAATGAAATAGACTGTTTGCATTAGAATGAGTTGAGGTTCCTGGGAAAGAATAGCACTGATTCTAAAAATAAAGCAGGGCTCAATATAAACTTTATGCTTTTTATGAGTGTTTGCTAAAATTATTTGTATGGAGAGACACTATTCATATGGACAAAAGTATAAGGATTGTTCTTACTGCGGGCCAATTAAATCTTTAAAGACTATGAGATACTAAGGTTCCCTAAAATAAAAAGTCCATTTAGCGTTATTATCAAAAAAATATTCTTAATTATGTATCAGCAGGGAACTGAATTATGTCCTATTTCAAGTTTGTTAACAGCAAAGAATTAAAATTTTACTGCTCACAGATTATTACTTTAAAAATTCATTTAAAAATAGCTTGTTTTCTATTTTAGAGGGAGAAATGTGAAGAATGGTTTATCAAAAATCACTAAGGTTACTTTGATTTTATCTCTCACTTCTTCACCTAAAGAAGCTTAAATTGTCATTCCAAAATAAACTTATTTTTAAATTTCATTTTCAATAAACTTGTGAATTCTACTACCATCGCTTGGTCTCAGTTGTAGTTAGATTCCTGTGATCCTGTTATCTTAACCAACATATATTCTTGTTTCTTTTGTGTCTGTGTTTCTGTTTGAAGATATATATGGTTCATTCATTTATGCTGAATTCATGCCCAGCAGAACCCCAAGCCTGAACAGAATTCATATTCTCTGCACAGGTCACATTAGAACCCAGCTGTGCCTGGGAACATTAGATAGCACACTAGTGTTATATGGGACAATTTTAAACTGCCAAAATCTAGCAAAAACTAGCTCCTTACCCAAGAAAAAAGTGTCACTGAATAAGTGAAAATAACTTTAAAAGGATGTGTGCTTACAATCTGATGACTAAGAAAAGTAAGCAATATTTCTTTCTTAACTCCACTGGAAATGTGTAGCTCAGGACCTTAAACATTCTTCTGAATCTGTCTAGGAATAGGAATGAGTATGTATATATGAGTTGTAAATAAGATTATACACAAATTAGTGAATACAACATCTAATGAAGATTATCTCCAACCCTATATACAGTGCGTTTATGCAAATATTTATATGGATATGTCACAAACCTATATTCATGCCTTAAATATGTATATCATATATTTAATTCTTTAGTTCTATCAATATTCATGTTGAGAGACCTATTAATTTTAATGGCTGCTTCGTGTTTCACTCTCGTTTTTGAAAAATATATATTTTATTTATTTCAAAGGCAGGATCAGAGAAATACAGAGAAAAGAAAGTTTTATCAGCTGGTTCATATCCAGATCTCCTCAACCACAACATCTGGGGCTGAACAAGGAAATTCCTCCAAAAATCTAGAGCCAAGAAATCTTCCTGTGCCCTCAAGCCATGCTCTGCTGCTTCTCCAATCACACTAGCAGGGAACTGAATCAGAAGTGGAGAAGCCAGCAACTAGACCAACATGCGGATGCTAACATGACAGATGGCAATTTATCCTGCAACACCATAGCACGGGTCACCCTCTTATTGCTGACTCAACCAGTTTGATCTTTCCCACATTGATGGGAAAAAGATTCTTCTAGTATAAAAAGCATATTCACTCTGTAAGTACCCTGGACTTTCATCATTTCATTTAATACAAAAATGTTTTTTTTTTTACTTTTCTGAAAGATGTGAATATTAGATATGCTAGGTTAGGTTTAACTGAAGAGAAAAATATTCATAGCCAAGCTTGTACAAAAGAACTTCTCACTTCTAGTGAAATTAACTAAGTTTGTTCATGAACATATCCAATAGTTTTTATGATTTAGAACACTTTAAAAAGAATGAAACAAAATAATTTCTGTAAATAGTATACAAAAAGAAATTAGAAATATGTCACCTTCATCGAATTCCTAGTGCAGCATAGAGAAATAAATAAACACACAGGATAAACACCATAGGTTTAATGATTTGGGGGATACATTCGGGGGGAAATGTCTATAATTCAGAAGATTGTGAATCGGGGGCCAGCCTTGTGACATGGTGGGTGAAGCCGTGTGTGCAACCCCAGCATCCCATAAGGGAACTGGTTCAAGCCTGAATGCTCTGCTTCCACATCAGCTCACTGATAATTCCCTGAAAAACCAACAGAAGGCAATAGAAGTGCCAAGATCCCTTCACCCAACAGCAGTCCCAGATGAAGCTCTTGGCTCTGAACTTAGCCTTGGAGTAGCCCTGGCCACTGCAATGCCTTTGAGAGTGTACCAGCAGGTGGAAGATCTCTCTATTTCTCCCTTCTCTCTGTAACTCTTCCAGATAAATACATAAACTTTTTAAAAATCTAAATAGAAGGCTGTTAATCAGAGAAGTTTTTTAAATGTACACATCATACACACACAAACACAAGTGTGCACGCTTTCTAGACAAACCAGGTTTATATAAAGAAAACTTCAATGAAAGGCAGCATGGCCTCAAAAGAAAATCTTTAATAATTCAGGCTGGTTGGAGCATAGTTGCTAAGGTATAGAGTGCTGAGTGAGGAGGTTGGAATGATTAATAGAGGGCCAGGCAACTGAGTGCATTTTCTACCATGATAATCCATCTATATTTTATCCTGTAAATGCGGCTGAGCTTTTGAAATGTTTTCAAGCACTGAAACAGCTTAACATCAGAGTCTCAAGAAGACGATGCTGGTGACAGAATGAATAGATTGGAAGAGATAGTTAGACCAGAAGTCAGAATACGAGTTAGGAGGCTATTACAATAACCCAAGGAAGGAAAATGAGGGCCATGCAAAACGGCAATATTCTCTCCTAGAGGAAATACATTTAGTCTAATAGCTCCCTTCAAGAATGAAGAGTGTCAAATCTACGTTATCAGTAGATCACTCATTTGTTGCTTGTGCAGGAAGTCTGGGCCACTATTCTTCCAAAATTATATTTCTCTATTACAGTAACTCTTATCCATCTCCACAGGTGGAAATTTGACATCTCAATGGGCCACAACAAACACATTATCTCTGTTATCGCTCTCCTATTGCATCATTTAAGATTTATTTGGCCTTCCCGCTTGATTGCCTCGACCCTCATGCTTTGAAGAGTAGGTGCTGTTTTTAAGGCTCAGCTGACATCTTTCAATTTTACAACTTTCTTCATTGTCAGATAGCAAAAACAAAAGGAAATAAAGAAAAAAACCCTTCCGTCAAAATAACCACCAATGAAAGGCAGATGCTAACACAGTGATAGTCTTTCATTTTCTCTTTTGAAATGTCTAAGTTACTTTCTGCTGTTTGTGGAAACAGCATTAGTTATTCTAGCAGGAGTTTATAGAATGGAGCACAATGGATAAGTCCCTCCTGATAATACCAGAGTTAGCTCAAATTTCAGATAACATGAAAGCAAAGATTTGGTTGGCTTATCTCTAGGTACTTATGAGGATGTTTTTTTTTTTCCCCTCTTCACATCATTGACCTGATGCAGAAATCAAGTTCTGGATTAAAATCTACTATACTACATGGATCCAACAATCAGGTGAATATTTATATTATACACTTTTATCTTCTAGGTGTATCAGTTAGGTCTTTAGATAATTGCTTCTTATGATTGTAGCTTTAATTATTATTCCTTGCAAATAAGAAATTCAGTTTATTCATAATAAGATTTATAATTAGATTGCATGTTAATCTAATCGTTCAGCCTCCAAACCATGATCAGAGTTTAAATCCCATAATAGCCCAGTATAAAATGCTTTAATTGAATCACAAAGGAGGAGAGCTGTAATCCTATAGATCAGCCTCAGGAATTTGACATGCTGAGAATACTTTTCTGGGACTTTTTAATTGCATGACACAGCAGGCATCATAACTCTTTAAAAAGCAATGCATTTCCTATAAGCAATCATGTTATGTAATTTAAAATGCCATGCTAGTAATACCAGATTTTCATCCTTGCATACTGTCCTTATTAGTCAAGGCAAAGTCTTCAAATGTATAAAAATGTCTATGTGAGCAAAAGGGAAATGTCTCAAAGTCAACAAAGAAAATAATGTTCAGAAAAACACAACACCAAAACAAATACAAATAAGCAAAAACGTAAGACTCAAATCTCAGTTCTATTTCAATGACATGGCTTTGATCACTTTCATCTTGTCCAGGCAAGACCAAACCAAAAATTTCCAAATAACTTGAGCACAAAGCTGGCAATTTTATAAAAAATAAACAAACAAATAAAAAGGCTGTGAGAGCCATCTTAAAACTGTCCTTTATGATGTTTGCTTGCTAATTTTTTGTTTGCTATATTTTTAATTTTACATTTTGAAATTTATGATACAATTCTACAGAGTCTGGGATTCTCCTCTCCCCAGTTCCCACTACCCGATTGATTTGCACCATATTGTCACAACAACACATTCCCTCATAAGGAGTTATGATTCCTTCAGTCTGCTATTTAAGTGTGCCCCGACATTGCTGATGCAGACAATGCCAGACAGTCTATCCTCCCTTTGTCCCGTATCCAGCACTTTCACTGGAAATTCATCGTTTATTTGGAAGTAGGGATACATGCTGCATGGTCCAATTGTATATTTGGACAAATAGGAAATTTTACTTAAATGAAGCTAGATGAAAAACTTTTCTTTTTGATTGGTGAATTAAAAGGATATGAGCCTCAAGATCAAGAATGAACTTTCTTAGACACAGAGATGCTTCCTATTGGGGTATACATGGCACTATAACAGATTTATAGTGGAAATGAGACAAAAAAGTTTGGCAGTATCTGTAAAACAGCAGTTGATGTGGTAGAAGAGACCATTACCAAAAGTAGCAATAAAGTACTTTGGGTCAAGTATAAAGTAGAAATGAATGACCTAGGAGGAACTAATGCCTCATCAAAGACCCGACACAATAAGTCTAGAATCTTGTCTGTTCCATTGACACAAAGGCACTGAGCAGGCTTGCTTGTTAAACTACTTCTCATATTGGCGTTCTGAGTTGGTTTGGATAGTACTACAAAGATCATCTCAAGAAGCAGAGGTGCTCAATGCAAGGTATGCATATGCTAATGACAGTTTCCAGAGGCATCTTGTAAGAAGGAGGGGAGGGGAAGCAAGCCAGGAAGAAGGTTCCTGGGACAGACTCCTCCACACGTAGGCTAAGGACTGTGAGTTGCATGGGGCCCACATTAGGCTAAAAAAGAAATAGTGAAGCTAGTGCCCCTCACTTTTGAAGGTTCTCAGGGTGAATTTGTGGAAGCAGTGTGGATTCTTAGAATACTCAGCCACTAACCTGTTATTTGCCAAGACACATTTTACTAGGACCCATTCTCACCCACGTTTGGCTTCATTGATAAATTTTAGTTAATAAATTTTAGGCACACTGTATTTTGTTAACTTTGGGGCTGGAGTTTAAGAAAAATGAAATGACCAGAAAGAAATCCAGCAAAATGTGAACTGAATTTCTGCAATGTTTCTGCAGAAAAAAGGTGGAGTTGGCATTTTTGTTAAAACTCAAGAGAAGGGCTCTCAGATACTTTTCCAGGAGGCATTGGATTGTCTGAGGAATCACAGGCTGACTTCATGCTTTTTCTATGAGAGAAATGTAAAGAGATTTTTGCTGTTGTTTTTTGTTTTGCCTTGTATTTTGCTGTTTCTCTTTCTCATCAAAAAGGCTGTGGATATTTTAATCTCCTTTATATATTGTTTTAATCACAACCGTTACATGGAATGTAATATCATACCTTTTTCAGGTTAACCCACCTCCTCTACTCACTTAGACCTTAGAGGCAGCTGGTGTAAGTTTTCCGTGCCTGGCCTCACCCTATTTATTCCCATCAATGAAAACTGTGCTTGTTCAGCATCTTCACACACTTGTCCTGCTTCCACTCAGGCAGACCTGCCACTCTTTTCCCTACCTGTCACTTAGTCCTAGTAGCCAGGCTGAATGACAAATACTCCAGCCTCTAACCCTTCCTACTTTGACAAGCCTTTCATAATAACTCCCCCTTGTTTCACACCTTTGCCAAAGGGTGATTGCAAGTTGACATCTCACATTCTTCCCGGGCCCCTCCAGAAGCTGTCAGGATGAACTTGTATTTTCTGCTTGTTCTGTACATTTTGTCATAAGGCCCAGGAGAGTCTTTGCTTTCTGGATGTTACACAATTTTTCACGTACAGTTCTTCTACTTGTTTCATATGCTGCTAATTCTGGTGACTGAATCGCTTCTACATTACTGTAATTCCGGTTTAAGTTGGAAACATTTGACAGATTTAATGTTAGAAGCAATGCAGAGTCAACTACTTGAGTAATCCATGTTCTTCCTGGTTTTGCATTTATGTAAACCAGTTCAACATTATTCCATTTTGTTATGTGAGCCGCCCATGCTTACAGACACCGGACAGCCAGACTCCAGCAGATGAACATTTCCTACCAGGATGCAACTTACTGAATTTGAAATAATTAATGAGGTAGTATGTTTATCTTAAAGCTCAAAAAATTTCTCAAATGGCGCTCTGCAGCTATGTCTCTGCAAGTATTCAAATGTTAATTATTTTAACAGTATATGCTAAAGTTTAAAACTACATTGCTTATACAAAAAGAATTTAAAGTCATTGATTATTATTTATATGGAGAGAAGAAATGGTGAGAAAAGCAAGTAGACGGATAAGGATAAAAGTGACACACAGAGAACATTGAAGCATGGTTAAAAGTGCACTCACTTTTGGAAGGAATGGGCAAGTGTTTGAGTACCAACCGACTCCCTTACAGCTTTTATATCACACTCAGGAAGCAAACTAATAACACTGGCATGTCAACCACAAAGTCTTCCTTTCCCTATTCTTAAAACTAAGGTGGTAGTCTTCACGGGACCAATTCAAGTTTGGGCATGAGACACAGAAAACAGCAGTGCAAATTATGCGCTAGTATTTATCAGAATTGGACGGTGCTACTGAGGAGAAGATTAAAAGCAAGAAATTCTCATGATCGGTTCCATTAGATGTGGTTTGTAAACAAATAATAAAACGACTTAAGCAACAGTATAAACAAATTTTAATTTATGCAAGACCCTGACACCATGAAATTACAAATGAAAGCAGAAAAAAAAAAAAGGCTGCGATGCATATATTTGCCAAAAAGACAATCAACAACCCATAATTCAAACCATATATTGTCAATAAAACTGAAGAAGTGACTATTCGGGTTTAATGTCACTGCAAAGCATGAAACAATTAAGAGAAACTGTTTCAAGAAGTAAAATAATTTGGTCTTGAAGTGTAATGGGAGGAAGTAATTGCCTCTGCTGGCAGGCATCTATCCAATTTCCTGATTTTAATGTCTTAAATACAAGGCATGCAAGCACTAAAGCCAATTTTAAATAAACCCAGTTGTTTTCCCCTTCCTTTTGGTATCAAACATACTTAGAATGGAACGATGGAAAATAAAATACTAACCAAAGGTAATGTAGACTACTACTTTGTATGAAGGAAAAACTCAACCATAGTTAAAAAGTGAGTAAACTCGTAAAGGGAGAAATTGTTCATCCTGCCCCCATACAAATTGCCAATATCCTTCCACAAATCTGATTAGTTAAAGTTACACTAAATCTAAATCTTGAGGTCACATTACTTTGAAAAATAAAGTAGAAATCTGCAAGCAATTTAAAATTTGAAATATGGCATTCCAATCTGTGTCTGGAAATTGATCTGTGCTACTGACAACTAATAATGTAGTATGTTAATTTTTCCTGTTATAAATTCTTCTGTTGCCACCATGATGCTCTGGAATACAGCAGGCTTCGATGATTTTGTGGCTAAAAATCATAATGCTATTACTAATTTTATTAGGCAAGGAATATAGATGTGGCACATTGTAAAGTATTGTATGAGGAAAGTTGGGGGAAGAGAAGAGAAAAGAGGAGAGAAGAGGAGAGGAGAGGAGAGGAGAGGAGAGGAGAGGAGAGGAGAGGAGAGGAGAGGAGAGGAGAGGAGAGGAGAGGAGAGGAGAGGAGAGGAGAGGAGACAGCAGCTCTGTTTGTCCCATTGTTCTCTATGTTGACTTTGTTACATTAATTTGGAATCTCTAGAGAAAAAGAAGAGTTATAAAAAATAAGACCCATACAGAGCCTATGTGCAGGATTCAGAGGGTAACCAAAGAGGGAGACCATCATTTTTATAGTTCAGAACAGGAAGGAATAAAATAAGCTTTGAAAAATAAGGATAACCAACTGTTTATTTTGGAATAAGACACTCTACTTAAATTCAAACTCTGTATCCTTTTAATTTTAATTAAATGCAATTGTTAAACAACAGTTACACAGCATGCAAATATTAGGCAGCTTGGCACGGTAAAAATACTTCTTTAGAAGCCAGATACAGATTTTTATACCAGCTTGATAATTGTAGTTGAAAATTTTTGAGAATTTTACCTAAATTATTTGAGTCTATTTACTGTGATTTGAAACAAGGTCAATCATTCTGTTAAAAACGTTGGTGGTTGTTCAAAAATAAAGTCTCAAAAGCACATCACCAACCCATAATGAGCACCAGACCAATGATAGGTGCTGTGTCCTTAGTTCCATCTGACTCCTACTTCTGTCCTTCTCAACTGACACCCTCCTCTCAGCTCTCTGCTCACTGGGCAAAGTTCTAAGGAAAACAAGTCATTTTAGGCAAACTCCAAGTTTGTTTCTTGCTCAGAGCCATTGCTCTGAAGTCTTGCCTGGAAAACCGATGGTACATTGAAGGAAGGGTTAAGTTTTCATTTATCAATTTCCTCTTAAGTCAGGAAGCTGGGACCAGACCGAAGGAGCCATACCATGCTAGCTTTCCCTTGGCCTCTATGGTTCAATGGAGCTCAGACCAGAAAACAAAGCCAGTGTTGTTAGCACCAGAAAGTTGTTGCTCAAGTCTCCCCAGCTCAAGACCAACAAAGAACACCACCTCAAGCTTTTTTAAAAACATTCAATGCCACCCACAAAATATCCTGATTCTGTTCCTAAAGTGGAGATCACCTTTCTGTTCTCAAAGAAAGGGAGATTCTCTCTCTCTCTCTCTCTCTCTCTCTCTCTCTCTCTCTCTCTCTGTCAAAGGTTCTGTTTAGTGACAAATCCTGCTTTCCCGTAGGGTATTGTCCTCCAGTCTCTATGCTATTCCACATACACACAGGTGTTTGCATTGTCATGATAGTGATAGTTATGCTATAGCCAGTGTCTACAATGTGTAATTTTAGGGTAATAGAGCAGGGCAGATGGCATATACGGCTCCAATCATCCTCTAATATATAAAATATTATTTTTACATCCAATTTAATTAGGAGTAAAGTTGAACATAGAGCTTAACTTGCATTTTCATGTAGTCAATAATTGGAAAGCTTGTAGTTCAAACCTCAATCTGAAATCCCAATCCACGTTCATTTGTTGCTGCTGTTTTTATTCCTTCCCACTGTAAGTGTTGCTTGGGGAAATGAGACTCCTACTTGATTGGGGTTAGAGTTTAACTTGAAGAAATGCATAGAATTTTCAGAAAACCTAAGGCAATGACACAGGACATTGGAAAACAGAAGGTAGGAAATTCAGTAATTTTCACTATCAATGCAATCATGAGAATATGTTTTTATGAACCAATTTGTGTTCATCTACAGATGTGGCTAATAAGTTTAGTTCCACTTACCATAAAACAAAATTTATTGAAAGAATATGTGAAGTCATTTGGGGGCTGGCATTTGGTTTCATTGTTAAAATGGTGGTTCAGACCTCCATGCCCTATATGGAAGCAACTGAGTTCAAATCCTGGCTCCACATCTAATTGTAACTTCCTGCTAATGCAGATCCTGGGTGGCATGATGTTGCTTCAAGAAACTGGGTTGCTACCACATGCGTAGAATTGAGATCCAGGTTCCCACATTTGGCCTGAATCACCCCCAGGTTGTTTGAGGCATTTGAGAATGATTGAGCAGATGGGAGTGCTCTCCCCCTTCCTCTCTTTTCTCTCTTTTTCTCTGCATCTGTAATAGATTCAAATAGAAAATGTAAAACATGTATGTGACAATTCTGTGAAAGACCACACGGCCATATATAATGTTATTCTTGACTTTCAATGCCACCCTGGCAAGGGCTCTCTATCATCCACAGTTCATATTGACTAGAATTGCACATTTTCATCCCAGTTAATTTCATAGATTTCCTCAGAAATCCACATTGGCTGTGAATCAGAGGTCATTATATAAACACTGTGGCATGTACTCGTTGGCAGACAGATTTCTATGCCAGCTCCAAAATTGATTTTATTTCACTGTTGCCATAATTTCTATGATCTGTGTCTCATTTTCTTGATTTTATAATGAGACCCACACTATTACCTTTCATAGAATTAGTGTGAGAATAGTGGCGCAAGTTGGCAAACCAGCCAGCCTTGTGCTCTGAACACAACAAGGGTCAATGCACATTGACTCATTCCCCAGCCTGACTTAGGTCACCTGAAACAAAAATCTATATGCTAAATAGAAGAGCTTCTTTCATAGAAATAGAACAAAAGATCCTTACAGTTTTAAATCAATCATTAAGCAAACCAGCAACCCTTTATAGCATGGGAGGATTTTACTCAAAATAAAAATAAGTCTAGGGCCACGTGGGATTCCTACACTCTAAAATCAGAGGTTCATTCCAGCAATGCAAGCTTTAAACAGGCTTCCAAGGCATTCTTATAGAAGGAGTCTCAAGAGCCACGCTGTTCAATGACAAGATGGCATTGTTTTCAACACTGATATGCTTTCAGTGATTAATGTATATTATAGTAAACAAAATTTTTAAAATAACAAGTCACTATATCACTATCTGATCTAAAAATTGCTTAACAAATTTATTTCTGACATGAAGAAACCAGGATTTGAGACTCATTGGCACTTGACCTACACCTCAATCTTTTTCTTGTTTTTTGAGATCTTTGGGGACATTTTTCTGAATAATCCTCCTTCCACTTTTCTAGTCCTGTAGGCAAAACAAAATTCCGTAAGACAGAACAGACACTTGCAGTTTCTGCAACAAATCCTCACGCTTACATGCATGGTGAGCTGCTGAACACTGTGTAGGTAACTATAGATCAGAACTCTTTTTTCAGTTCAGAGAGACAGAGAGAAAGCAAAAGATATACTATAATGCAAGGCTTATCCCTATGTGGCAGCAATAGCCAAGACTCAACCAGGGCAAGCCTGGAGCCAGAAACTCCCCTCTGCTCTACCACATGCATAGGAGGAACCCAGGTTCTTGGGCCATCTGCTTATAAAGTACAATATTGTCTCCATTTCAATTGACCAAATAGTATCCCATTTTGCATATGCAGTATATCTTCTTATCCATTCATCATTTGATGAACACAGGATAAATCCTTAACTTGGCTTTGTGAATAATGCTATAGCGAACACTGTAGCAATACACCCAATTACTGTATTTATCTTTTTAATTCAAATTATGCGTATCCACTAGTGAAATTGTTATGGTTCCTTTTGTTCTGTTTTAGGGAATCTTCTATTTTTTACAAAAGCTACATCAATTTACAATGCTGAAAACAGCATACAGCAGTTTCATTTTCTCCATATTGTTTGAAGTAATTAAAAAAAAATTTTTTTTTAATTTTAGATGATGTTAACATAGATCAGAGTAGGCTAGATCAAGAGTTAGGGAAAATGGATGTGATCATTGTTTCCAAATTTACATATCTTTCATTAGATATAAGATTTCTAAAAATATACTACCGTATTATAGACATTATCTTCATTCTGTTATTTTCTTTGGTGTTTAGAAGCTTTTTACTTTGACATAACCTCACTTATCTTTATGTATTTTTAATATCTATGTTTTGGAATCATATCCAGAAAATCATTGCTTTGGAGTATTTCCCTGTTTTATTCAGTCAATTTTTTTATATAGTGAAAGAGTACAATTTAATTCTTCTGTGTGTAGACATCCAATTTCCTTAACATTATTGGGGTACCGTCCCGTTTTCACTGCATATTCTCAATATCTTTGTCAATAATCATCTGACTACGAGCATTTACTCTGGAGATGTTCATTCTGTTCCATTCTGCTCCATTGGTCCATGTGAATTTCTGTGCCAGCGCCAGGTTGTTTGGTTAGCATAGCTTTGTACTAGATTTTGTAAAGGAGGTAGTATGGGATGTATCCAGACTCATCCTTTCTGTTCAAGGCTGTGCTAGGTTTTTTTAGAATTACAGGTGGGCCAATTAGAGTACCCATAGTAAGGCAGGATTTGCTGTCAAACTGGCTAGTTAGTTGTACTACACCCTATGTTATGTTGTGTTATGTTATGTTATGTTATGTCATGTCATGTCATGTTAAGGTGAGCTATCTGCTTGGGTTTTCCATTTAGCTGGAACCTTGGCTAGGCTTTGTGGTCTTCTAGGATTAATAACTGGGCCTCTCATTCACTTCCTATAAATGTGAGTCCCAAGACTATAATCACTAACGGATGCTGCTGCAAATTGGATGGAATAGTTGAATAAGATCAGGCTTTGAAAACACTTTTAATGAGGTGGGGTCCCATATTGCTCTGTATAGTTAAATGGTGCTTGTGTCCATGTTTGTGTTCAACATTGGCTGCAAAATGAGCTTTACAATTATACAGTAACCTAAATTGTGACCTGGAGTTACGCAGGGTCACTGGCTATGGCTGTGATTGAGTAAGGCCAGGGCAATAATCTGCACTTAGCAAAGATCACTGACTAGGTTTCCTACCCAGGCAGGACTGTCAATTTCATTCCATGACTGATCAGGCCAAGCAGTCTTACTGCTCTGAAATGGACATTCTACTCAAGTAATGCCCTGAAGTGGAAAGACATTTTATTTGGGCTCTAGGATCAAATAGGGACAGCATCAAAGATCCATCAAAACACAATGTTCCAGGCTTGCTACGCTATTGGGTTTGTACATTAGGATAGGTCAGCTGCCAAGTTATGATCTGAGCCTGGTAGAATTGAGTTACCTTGATTCTAGGGCTGACCAGCTCAGGTCTGCAGCTGAGCTAAGCCACTGGTTGTCTCTTGCTAGACAGTACCACGAACAGGGATATTTTGCAATTGCCAGGAGAAAGGCTAAGACTTGTGCACCAGTTACTTTGAACCTCCCCCATCTTTTTGGTTTGTAGCTGACGATAGAGTGTTTAGATCAGCACACTCACATGAAACAAGACAGAAATAGGCCACTAGGAAGCATCCTGTGGTAGGGGATGGTGCATATCCACCCAGGACTCTGTTTTGCTACCAGTGAATCTCAAAGAAATCCTCTCATGGTGGTACTGCGTCAGCTTGAAGAAGGGACAAAAAGGGTCAAACTACTTCTTGGTAGGGCGATATGGCTTTTCTGTCTGTGTTTTCCAACAGGGTGCCTCATTCCAGGGTCCAGGATTTTCACAAAGGGTTTTGTATATAAAATAATTACTCATTTTACTTTATTTGAGGAAAACTAAACCCAAATCTCCTAGCCAATAATCTTACTGATATCCACTTAGTGCCATGGTAATAATAGTATTCTCCACTCCATGACACCAAATATTTCTAATTAAAATAACTTTAAATCCCAAGAGTTCTGCATACTTGAAGCAAAATTGCTTTGTTTCAGCCACACATTAGAAATACTGAGCAAACTCAGTATAATTACTTCTTTGCTTGCCCTGAAGCTTGTTTCAAGAATTCTACCATATTACCTAACATATCACATTAGGTAGGGTTGAAAATAATTCATTTAATTATTAACTCATTTATCATTTCCTTCACTGATCAAATAATTTGCTCTGGTGCTTTGTGCTTATTAGTTCCTAAACTAAATAAAGATTCATTAAACTTCAATATTTATAATTGCTATCAATACTTTTTTTTTAACTGAGCCTGAGCTGAAATTTAGAAATGCTCTAATTAGTTCCATACAATATACCAATAATTTAATACAACTTAATTCCTTATGATGGAATGTTCAAGCTACTAAACATTTACTCTGTTAGGAACATTTTCAAGGTGTCTTTCTATTATACTTGAAAACTAGAACATTAAGAAATGAATTGGATTGTGCCATGAAGGATGGAAGCCAAACATGGCATTTCTAAAAGCGCCCTCCTCAAATTCTCTATATATATGACCAATTCAAATAACATAAATGATTATCTGGTTTCACCATTTGCAGAAAGGAATACAGCCTTTTTTTAGAATAAAATAAGTAAATAATTAAAACAAGAAGATATATAAATGCATGTTTTTTATAAATGTCTACAATTTTATTTACCATACGTTCATGAACGTATGACACTATAAGTTTGATTAGAATGCTTTTAATATTTTGATTATTATAATTACTTCAATAAAGCTTAGCAAATATATTTATATAGTTAAGTATTTTTAACACAGGAGAATAACAGATTCACCTGCATTTTCAAGATACTGTGAAGCTTTAAATAAGTCTTCTCATTATCCTCATGGTTACATTAGAATTTCTTTTAAGTGAAATACTAAAAAAGATTGTGTTAAGTCTGTGTTTTTTTTTTTTTTAATTGAATGATTCCAACTCCAGGAGAAAAAAATGGAATGCCTACTATTTTTCAAAAAATGTACATTTAACATCTAACATATATTCATAACATTCAGAAATTAAAAACAATTTTTAAACAATTCTGAAATTCTTGACATTTGGGACATCTGTCTTTTAATGTAGATCATGATATTGTACTCAAACACTCTGTATCTATTTAGGGGCTCTATTACTGAAGAGCTGTATCTCATATAGTTTCTTTTTCTAAAAAAAAATATTGTTTTCCACACATCTTTCTCTTGCATATATTATTAACCAAATCAGGGAAAAAAAGATGACTTTTTGAACAAGCAATAGTCAAAATCATTATAGACAGTATACTATTGGATGTAGCCTTTCAACTCCTGGGACTACACCCAAAGGAAATGAAATCAGCATGTGAAAAAGTTATCTATATCCTCATGTTTATATCAACTAAATTAATAAAAGCTAAGGTATGTAATCAACCTAGATGTCCATCAGCCGATGCCTGGACAAAGAAAATGTAGCACATATACATGATGAATAGTGTTCACACATAAAAATAATGAAATACTGTCTTCTGCACAAAATGGATGCAGCTGGAGACCATCACGCTTAATGAAACATACCATACCAAAAAAGACAAACGTAATGTTTTCTGATTGGTTTCTGCACATATAGGGTGCAAAAAATTTTTCTTAATGTGTATCCAACTAAATCGACATCTTGCAATTTGCTGTTTAATACTCTTGTCTACAGCCTTTGCTCACCAGTGATCCACCTTTACTGGTTGGACTTTTTAGAGGACTTACTGCAAATTAAAATGAAAATATTATACAAGTTTAAAGCAGGAAAAAAAGAAGGAAAGGAAGAAGGAGGAAGGGAGGGGAAGAAGGAAGGAATAAGGAAAGTGCCATTCTTCTCTGGGAATTGTATCTGCTAGCCTCATGAGTCATGTTCTCTAAATAGTAATGACTTTCAATAATTTAACAATCAAGAAAGGAATTGTTTTAAAATATTGGGGTGGGTATTTGGTGGAATAGTTAAACCACCACTTGGAATCCCCGTCTTCCATACTGGGGTATTCGGCTTTCGTTCCATTCCTCTGCTTCCAATCCAGTTCAGTGCTAACGAACACACACACACACACACACACACACACACACACACACACACACACACACACAGAAACAGATCATTGTTCAGCTACATCTGTCCCTGTTATCACTACTGGAAGCCTGAGCTAAATCCACCTGGTTTTAATCTGCTACAGCTCTAACTGCAGCAAGGAATTGAGCCAATGATTGGAAGAAATTCTTTTTCTTTCCCTCTCCACTTTTCTCTCCAATAAAATGAAGACTAAAACTATAAACAAATACAAATAAACTTTAGTTCGACTGAACGTTAGACCAGGAAAATTGCTTCAGATGTCTGGATGCATTGGGATAGGACATAAGCAATCTGTACAGATGTTAACTCACTGGATTCTCTCAACTCCCTCTATTCCATTTTTTCAACTACCTATCTCTGACTTTCATCTGACATAGTTCTTGAGATGACTAAAGGTGCAAAATAGAAAAGAATACAAAATAAACCCTTCTGTCCTCGCTTGAGATGCTCCAACAGCGAAGGAGCACTTGCTGATATAAGCTCCTCAGGTTCATAGTATTCATGTGAATTACGCAAACTTACTGAACCTTTCAAACAAGAGAGAAACAAAAGCCCAATTTCCATCATTTTCACCTATTTAAGGTAAACATGAGTGAAACAGAAAGATGAATTTGGATAGCAGCATTTCTTAAAAAGTCTGACCTTTAGAAAAACACCACCCTTATACATTGGATTTGTAGAATCAGTAAAATTACTGACAAGATTATGTAAGAACAATTAATTTTATGGTTTATCAAATATGTATAAAGAAGATATGTAGGGAAAAAATCTGATGGGACATCCTTCAGACTCAGTATCAACATTTGATTATATGCTATTATTTCTATGAAGCACTTTATATTAATGTGTAATGCAAAATTCAAAACACCAGATCAGGGTGAAATCCTCAGTAATGTAATAGGATCATGCGTTAAGTCACAGTTTTCAAAACGGTTAATGTTTACTTACAGCTCCAAGCCTCAAGGGCCCATCTAATTTGAGTGTAACAGAACCTGGTTGGAACAACAGCGTGGAATACCAAGTCCTTCTTGACCCACCCATTATATACACCTCATTCCTCCCTTGTAATACTGGCATTGGTATAGCTGCTTGTATGGTTTTTTCTGGTGGAAAAAAAAATATCTAAATGTTATTTTTTCTAGGAAATGTGTAAATTTACCAAGCCAAGTAAATCACCAATCACCTTAAATTAAACAAATAATGTTCAGCAATGAAAGGGCGTCATCATATCCACGTTACAGAATGTTAGCTCTATTGTCTGTTGTCATTCGTCTCTGGAGAAGTTGTGTGCAGGCCTGTGTCTATCGTTTGTGGAGCTTGTTGGCTGCTGGGCAATTACTTCAAAGCAGGAAAGAACTAAGGACAGATGGAGCCATCCCTAGCTGTGGCTCAGACATATGGTCTTTGGAATCTTATTCCGGGAGCCGTGAGACTTGCACAAAAACTTGTTGCCTACACAGCACTTGCTGTTGAGGATACAATTCTGCTCAGCAACATGACAACTGCATTGGGATACTTCTGATTTGTTTTTCTTTTATTTTTTATTTTAAAAAATTTTGAAAGACAGAGTCATAAAGGGATAGGGAGATAGAGAGAAGTGGAATGGGGGGCTTCCATCCCTTGGTTTGCTCCCCAAATGGCCATACAGCAGGGACTGCTGGGCAGAAACAGAAGCTAGAAACTCCTTCTGGATCTCACACATGGGTAGCTGTCCTCTGCTACTTGGCGTATCATCGGAGAGCTCAATCAGAAGTGGAGCAGCCAGGACTCAAACTGTGCTGATGTAACTTCCTCCTTCACAGCGCCGTCCCTTTGTTTGCCTTTACTTATCTACTTCTTCAGTTCCTTAAGGTTAAAGTGCACTTGATTGGACAGAAACACAGCTTTGTCCTTATTTCTCTAGTGGCCACTTTCCCCGAAATCAAGAATTCTTATAAGGAATTCTTATAATTGTTATAGGAAATGAAACACCACGTAGGAGCTGCTGGAGAAGTAGAACTCACACCCGCCAAGAAACTTTCCAAAGAGAAATAATATTTTACCAAATCCAAGATGATTTCCATTCATACATAATTTAGGAAGTAATGGCTTAGAAAGCATCTCATTGTTTACTCTCCTTTTCATAAGAGAAAGAGATTTTTCATATGCCCAGATTCAAACAAGTAACATGATCAAAGAAAGCAGATTGTATACTAGGCCTGCGGGGAAAATAAAAACCTTGTAAATACACAGACTTAGTTCAAATCAGAGCTGTTCATACAATTACCTTATGATTACAAACGTGAGAAGCAGTGTCACTCATCTGGATGTGTTACCTCTTCTCAGAAGTGAGAACTAGAGTAGCATGTTGGAACCAAATAAAGCAAAATAAATGAGGAAAATGGAAAGTATCTGTTGTTATGAATCCCTATATGACAACATGCTTTTCAACATCACATAAGGTGACAAATGTGAAAGCATAGAACATAATGCTGATGTTTTCATGACTCCTCTCAATAGCCAAGATTTGGAGTCTACGGTTCCAGTCCCTGGTAATGCCCTTGGGAAGGGAGCAGAAGATGACCCAAGGGCTCTCGTCAACTCCTACCCACTCACGAGGCCTGGTTGCTGCTCTGTGCCTTTGGCTTCAGCTGGGCCACACCTGGCAGCTGTAGGCACTTCTGGAGTGAACCAGTGAATTGAAATCTCCTGTCTCTAGTTCTCTCATGCAGATGCATTTTTATATGAGTGACCAGATAGCTTAATGCAGAGCAAACAGATTATTTATACCAACTAACAGCTTTTAAAAATATTTTGGGGGGCCCGGCGCACTGGCCTAGCGGCTAAAGTCCTCGCCTTGAACGCACCAGAATCCCATATGGGTGCCAGTTCTAATCCTAGAGGCTCCTCTTCCCATCCAGCTCCCTGCTTGTGACCTGGGAAAGCAGTCCAGGACGGCCCAAAGCCTTGCAACCCTGCACCTACAAAGGAGACCTGGAGGAAGTTCCTTGCTCCTGGCTTCAGATCAGCGCAGCACTGGCCGTTGCAGTCACTTGGGGAGTGAATCAACAGATGGGAGATCTTCCTCTCTGTCTCTCCTCCTCTCTATATATCTGACTTTGCAATAAAAATAAATAAATCTTTAAAAAATATTTTTGAATAAAAAATAAACCATTTACAATCCTAATTTTCACTGGAAAAATTATCATGCAGTTCATCTTAAAATGCTTTAGATTTTATTTATTTTCACCTGTATCTTGATGCCATTTACCTTATCAATTTATAGGCATTGGCATGCCATTTCTTCACTTGAAACATTGGCTTATAATTTTAAATGTATGCATCATTTATTATCCTAGTTGAGACACATTAAATATTTGTCAAGAGCAATTAAATTGAAACTACATTACCAGTAATTTAGACTGCAAAAAAATCACATTTTTAAATTTTATTTTACCAATGGGAGATATTCTATGACTTTGCCTTTCTCATAAGAAATTTCACATCATATTTATATGTAAAATACTTTATTTTCTATTTCTTCTTACAAGTTTATTTATACAGCAGACAAAATGTGGATATGCAATGTACCATAAGTAAAACTATTTGGGCCATGAGCCCAAAAATCAACTGATTTTTCTAGCTCAGCTATTGTTGTTTTTTACTTTCTTTGAGGTTATATGTTCTTAAAAGGAGTCTCATGAGTAATTTAAAATAAGCATACAGTTATATCTTAAATGTCTTCTTTCTGTAACTTGAAACATGTGCCAACACAATTATGCAGTTCAGCTATAGTACACTTTTTTCAGTTGTTGAAGATAATCTATAAATTTTTGCTTATTTGCAGATTTAAGATAAACATGTTTAAGAATACCAGACAAGAAAAAAGAAAGGCATTTTTCATCGTATAAATTATTCACAAATACATGGAAAGAATTCTGGTGAGTTTTCCTGGTTACTAAAATTTTTATTAAAGGAAATGAACAGAAAGGTCATAAATAATTTTATAATGTCATTAAAAGCTTTTGCTTTCAGAAAAGAGCAGTTATGCCTACACACTAAGTTGGAAAAAATCAAAGAAAAAGAAATAGATTGAAGTCGGTCCATCAAGGAACTAATTAGAATGAAAACTGATTGAATCTGAGAGTATAACGTACTCCGAGTCCATGTTAAATCAGTCAAATAAGCATATAATTAATAATTGCTACTTTAATACTTCTGGCTCATAATGCATATCCATGGATAATTTTAAAACCAAAATGCTTTATGTTATATACAAGGGTGTATGTAATGACAATGAATTGGTGCAAGATTTTTATGACAAGACTTAATCAGAAGTGTCAGAAATAGTAATTGTGATAAGCTATTTCTAGTGACTGACTTTCCACCTAGGATGATGATTACTTGAAAAACACATTAAATAAAATGCTGGCTGAGGCCTGTGTGAAAAATCCAAACACATGGAATGCAATATTCTAGAAAATTACTAGGTGAGATCTTGGGACTTGACATTTAAACACACATCAGTCATAATTCCCTAGTGTTTTCCATGGGGAAACTCACTGACCATATGCTGCTGTGTCAACTTCCTTTTTACCATCTGACTCTGGACCAATCCCTTAGGAGTGACCTTATGTATGCTTTTCCTTTCATTAAAAGGTAGATTTTATGTATTTCGTAGACTTCCTAGGAAACTTCTCTTGATTTAATGGTTAGCTCAAATCTCATTTCCTCCCCATAGCTATTTGTTTCTCATCTGATGAGCCCAGACTGGAGTTCACAATCATCCTTTTTATAGCTGCTGTTTTACTCTTTAATTCTCAGAAAGCTCTTTGAAAATATTTTCCTGTACCTTTAGTTCTATTCTCTTTTAAATCTCATTAACTTACAAATATATATTGATCATGGAGATCAATAATGTTTGATCGAGTCTTTAGCCAATTCACTAAATAGAAAAAAGCTGTGTTCCCATGTTTGTTAGAATGTATTTTTGCCAAACAATAGCAATTTTTAAAATATCATAAATGTTAAACGTACAACATAAAGTCACATAGTGATAAGGAGGAGGAGATAAATGTATGTGACATAGGTTCCATTTTTAATGGAACATCTAGCAAATATTTGTGAAGTACAACTCATATTACTTGAAATTAGTTGAAATTCAAGAGTTCTAAGGAACTTTTCTATTTCTACTCCTACTGATGCCAGAATTCAGCAACCAGAAAACAAACCATATCATAGTCAGACAAAGAGGAATTGAGACACTGAAAATCATTCTGGTTGACCTTTTCAACACCACTGTAATCCTGCCATCTTGATCATCAGTGGGCAACAGACAATTGAGCACGCCCAACTAGGTCAACTTAGCCCAGAAAGACCAAAACACCAAGCAACCCAACTCCAACTACCACTCCTAAAATCTTGTCATATCCAAATGGCTTTGGTGTTAATCCATTGTGTTGTAGCTATGGGGAGGAAATGAGATTTGAGCTAACCATTAAATCAAGAGCCTCTGGCAGTTATCAAGCTATGTGACTATTAAGCTTTTTTCTGAATGTATATCATATACAGCACATTTTCCAAATACTAATTTTTATTACACTTCTGCAAAATAGATATATGTTTATGGTATAGTTTCATTAGTTTTTGTACATAGAAGCTGAATTCTTAAGGAATATATTTTTGTTGATCCCCATTTCAAAGACACTAAAAATGATAATGACGATGAAGTGACTCACTGTGCAATTTGCAACTGAGCATCAAATATTACTTCACTATGGAAATTCCCCCCAGCTTTCGGTACATTTCAGTAATCACGTCCCTTACTACCCTGTCTTTGCATAGCATCCTTTCAGATCAATTCTTCCTAAGTTTGCTTGAAGCAGAACTATCTTTATGAAGTTTTTATATTCTCCTTCAAGGGCCCTTGAGAAACTTCTTCAGGAAAGAAAGATAGCTAGTGGCAGCTGACCCCTCTTTGATGTTTGTGTTTCCTCTTCTGTAGCATGTGCTTTAATCTGCAACATCTGACTCAGGGAATTCGCTTAAACAGTCCATTTCATCATATTGTTTTTAAATTCTGAATTTTCTGAAATTGAAGACAATTTCAAAAAAGAAAAATTAAGTTGTATTCTTTTTCCCCAACACACCCACCTGTACATTGTGGGTACTGTACTGGCTAACAGTATGCTTTAATTAGCTATTTTAATATCACACTAGAACTTAAATATTCATTTCCACTTAATATTTGCAAGTAACTAGATCCCAGATGCAAGGACATATGTGTATATTGTCATGTGGGTATCTTTGCATCATGAAAGCAGCAAACCCAGGAATAATCACTTTTTGATAGGATATAACCAGATTAACATCCTCCTAAATATTTCAGTTTTTCTATCGAGACCTAGAGTTGCTTTTGCATTTTGTTACTTCTTAAATTTGTTTAGCTTTATTATTTTTTTCTTTTGCCCCCAAACTTGAACACATTTCTATCATTCAATACTCGGAACATCAAGAGCCTCTGGCAGTTATCACTTTTAAGCAGCCTTTCCTATATTCACCAGCAGGAGCAGTAAACTCATAAAAGGTGTCAAAATGATAGATGTCTCTCCCCAGTGACCTTTGATGCCTCCAACATATTGGGCTGTGTGAAGATGGGAAATGAGGAATTGCACATAAAGCAATCTATAGCAAGAGTGACACAGAATCATTCTAATCCAAAATGGGAAAGCTCTTGTTATTTGTATATACACAAAGAATATAGAAAAGCAAGTGAATATAGAACAGGCCATTTTTGAGTAAACACCACTTGGATGCTTGATTCTAGGGAGGAGTTATTATACTCTAAAGTTAGGGTAGTATAAGAGAAATGAGGAAAGGAAAGAACTGTACAATGTCACTGGCATTTACTCAAAGAACACAACGTTGTGCATGTAAAACCCAGATGCAATCAAAAAAACATGCACTACTTCCCACTCTACTTTATTACTGGATCATATTGAAGCACAGAAAAATCAACCAACTTTTCCAAGGTCACCAGCAAAAACATTCCAGCAACAAAATTCAAAATATTTCCTCTTTAGGTTGCTCATGAAGACTAAATCATTTGACAACTGTAAAAACTTAAAACTGTATCTGGCACCCAATCCATGCCCATGAAATTACAGTTATTATTTTTGTCCCACCACTTCTAGACAATCCTACTGAGGATGTCTCAAATATTAGCATTATATCCAAAAATCAAACACTTAAAGAACTGCCTGGTCTGTGTGAGGAAATTAGGATTTTAAATAAAATCTTCACATGTATGCACTTTGTAATGTATATAACACAGGCATATTATGCCATATGCACAAATATAGATATATCTGTGTGCATATGTATACATATGTGTATTGTACATACAATGCATACCAGACCACTATGTAAAAACTACAGGTTGTAATCAATCTTTGGCAAAATGTCTTCAACAGTATGTGAGTAAACTCATTAACATTGATGATATAATCTTCTTACTTATACAGAAATTTTAATCTCTGCCAAATTTTATCCCTCTCTCAAATATCTCTGGAAATTCCTGCAGTGTATTCACTAATCTTGAGCAAAATACATTTGTTTGTCAATGACTCTTTTTAACCAGGTTTGGGAATCCCTTGGCACTGATGTGTCCAGTACCCACATATGACCTAAGTCTGACTTAGAATAGGATCCTTTATATATATATATATAATATAATTATATATATGTAATATATAATATTATATATATTATATATATAATGAATGGATGTGAGTGGATGTTAAGTGTTTAGGGAAAAAGAAGAAAGTCAGAAACTAAGATATGCTTATAATAATTACTACTGTGGATCTGATTACTCTCTTTATATTTTTATTGGCTTTTCATTTAAGGGGAAGCATAGTAACTATGTAATAGAAACCATCATAACCAGTTGTGAAGATGCAATGTGGTATACATCTCTATTTCCAAACCGAATATGAACTCCCAAAGAAACTGTTAAATGTCTTGACAATAGGACACTGGACTTGCTGACATTGTCCATTCCTACAAAGCAAGGTTCCACTTACACAGCAGAATGATGGACATGTGACTATGAAGAACTATTCCGTCATAATATTATGGGGGAATTCAGCGAGGGGAAGGGAATTAGGAAGGGTGGAGGGGAAATCCCAGACGCGATGGAACCGCATTGTGAAATAATAATAAGCTTTAAAAAAAATCATTGACTTATAGTGGAGAATAAAAGTTGATTACATATAGCTTTATGAAAGATTCCCACAGCAGAAAGATATATTTGTGTCATAAAAATGGAAATGTGAATCTTCATCATGGGTTTATGACCCCTAAAGCTGTAAGGATATTTGAGAGGTGGTATCCTGCAGTTGTAATTATGGTTGTCAACATCCTGTAGAAAGAAGGTCAGCCACTGTAAATACTTTATGGGTACAATGGCTTGAAAATGACTTTTAGAAGACCTACTTGAAGAAAGCGCCATGCTAATTCTAAAAATGACATTTTTTAAAAGGTTGAAGAAATGCCCCGAGATTATGAAGGCTATGAAATTCCCCAAATTATACCTTGATTTTCTGGTGATTACTAACATTTTCAAGCATAAAACACTGCACTGTTGCAGTGTACACAGCTTTGGTTTGAGCTGCTGTGGGTTAGATTGATACAAAATGTTAAAATATTAGTGACACTCCTGTCCTCCAACCAGTGTTGTAAAGTTCAAAACTACAGCACTTGCGTACTTTAACAGAGCTCCTCTTCCGGCAGGTAACACTGTCACGTGTTTACATCATCTCTCCTATTCAACTGTAGACAAGACACAGAACAAAAGAAATAAAACAAGAAAGCACTTTGAGAAGTCATTGCCAGATCCATGCTTGCTAACTATACAAACTTCTATGCTGGTGATTTAGTCTGCTCGTTGATCGAGTAATAAGGATGATACTGTACTGTTCTGTTGTTGGAATCAAACGGGGAAAGCACATGAGAACACAAAACCTTGTGAGTGGTTCACAGTATTTTTTTAAATTGTTTATTTCTTTCATTACTTTTTCTCTCCAGATTAAGTATCTATATCTCAACATGAAACCCCAATCTGTGACTTGCAAGTATATGACTCAATGTTTATAGATAAAAATGAAATATAGGAATATTTAAACTAATTACAGAAAAAAAAAACCAAGAAAGTTATAAAGGCAAAACTAGGGATAGTGTTAGCTTCTCAATTTTAGGGTATTACAGGTACAGAATTCATTAAATCCTGACCATTTAACCATATGTAAAGCTTTACATGAGAGCATTTTTAATGCACTTTAGAGAAGTTATTGTACAATTCTGCTAAATTTGTTTTCTCCTTATGTCTCTGATCATTTTATAGTGGTCCATTTCTGTTCATTTTATGCCAAGAATAAGACTGGTAAAAAGTGGTCATTGATATTCTTGAAACTCACTGAACTAATTATAATATTTACACCCTATAAAATGAATTTATTTAACATATGAATAATTTAATTGACCCAAACTTTCTACCCATGTATTCCAGAATAGGATAGGTTTTGAAAACAGAATATGAGATGCTAGTCAATCACAAAAGCCAACAACGGATCCTTCAAGCCAACTTGCAATACACACAGTTCAAATGTTAAATTATCCAGAGACTACTACACAAATGAATTATTCAATGTAAGCTACAATTACACTTTAACATTACCTTGTAAGCATCTTCACTGATATTTTAAATGCAGTTTAGATTTCCATAATTTTACTACCATAAGACATCTCATAGAACTTAAACTATTAAAATGGGAATATGTGTGCTTCTAGCTTATTTTCCAAGAATATTATTGCATGCTAATGCTTCTGCTCATTACTCTTAATAGTAACAACAACAATGATGTTCCATATTCTTCCTTTGAAGGTGATTTTATTGTTGTTTCTGTATCTGTGAAATAAACACTACAAAAAGTGAGTGACTCCAAGGTCCAAGATAATCTCTGGAAATAACCTTTTAATGATATTATCAGAAAAGCTAACTTTCGTGTGGATGCATTTGGTGGTACAATCTAATCAAAGCAATTTTGAAATTCCAATTCAATTGTACTCAGGGAAATAATAATGCAAAGCCCTATTATGAATTCTATACCAAATGCTTAGAATATGAAGATGAATAGGGTATGAACTCTGTTCTGAAGCATCTCACTGAATTGATAAGGAATAGTGTATATACCACAACCAACAATCCTAATAATTCCTATACAGAATAAAATGACGGGGAAAATGTAGTATAATTTAAAACAACATGTTGTTGAAATCCTAAAACTTTTTAAAAGGGTAATTATTTCTCAGCACAAGAAGCATATTTCATACACAATTAGTCAACTGAATCGATTAGGCATGTCACCTTGGAGGTGGGAGGAGTTGTAGTTTTCTCCTCTCTTTGAGGGCAATGTGCAATCCAATTTTGTGTTTTGTCCTCTGAGGATAGCTGCATTACCTGAGCAGGCACTCTGTCCTGGTAATAGTGTTCAAGTGCAAATGTTGAGTGTTTAACAAAGGATGAAAAGTTAAAAATGACACTCCTTGCCTGACCTTGTGCCTACTCCTAAGAGCTCTTGAAATGCTTGTTTCTCAAAGCTAAATGCTTCCCACAGCCCTGCTGGGTCTATGAAAATGGAAGACAAGAAATACATTGCAAGCCACGCTTTTTTCTTCCATTCTCCAAGTCCAACCAATTTCACACACACACACAAGACCTAACAGTTGGCTAACCTGTGGGGAAAAACTTTCTGAGACAAAAGATACTCTGCTCTTCTCTGCTCAACCCCCTGCCTACCATCTCCCCAAGAGACCCATGGGAATCCTGAATTGACCACAAGGGGAAAAAAAAAAGTCATGCCAGGTCATGAAGAACGATAAGAAAACTAACGTAATAAAACAGGCAAAACCCAAAATTTTGAAGCCCTTGTTTTTGTGGGCATTTCTGTAGAGCATAAACTGGAGCCCAAAAGAGTACAAAGCAAATCTTCCAATCAGAGCCCATGTTTAAAGACATCAAATGGAGAAATGGTTGCTTCCAAGTCAGAGGAGATGCTGCAGTGAAAATATACGAGTGTATTTTTAGATACAGCATTCTACCAGTTTTTTTTAGAAAAAAAAAAACATCTTCAGCAAGGACTGAATTAATGAAGAGTAGCATATTAAATCTAAATATTGTGTTTGCAGTTGTTATGGTTATATTAGTAAAAAATAATTATAGAGTCTATTGTATATGAAAATGAGGCAGTTTTGTTTGTTATCTGTTTCAAGCATGGACAACAGGCAGCTTTTAGCAATAATTACTACACTCTGGAAAGTGGCTTGCATAAATAAAAAGGCATATATGTTTCTAAAATCTTTCTCAACTGCACATATTCCTATTTGATTCTATGTGTTAATCATTGAAATTTATTCAAAAGTGCGAGAGACAGAAATAAAGAGAGAACCAAATCTCCCATCTGATGGTTCCATTTTCCAAATTCGGGCAACAGCCATGGCTGGGCCAGTCAGAGACAAGAGCAGGACCTCCATCCAGGTCGTCTATTTGAGTGATAAGTGCTGGAACTGCTGGCTGCCACCTCCCAAGCAAACATCGACAAATTGAGGGGCATTGTTTATGCTGCTGTCCTGAGTTTTTATGGCTCAAGTCACTTCCTTTTCAATATAGCCCTCGAAATAAATTATTACTTTCACTCCGTTAATGTGAAATTGAGTGTTTTATTCAGAAAGGCTTACTCTACTGTACAGAGATTCAGAGTCTAACAATATAGGTACCTACCTCATAGTTAACCTACCTACCTACACAAATTATGCACATAGAGGCTGAAGACTCAATTCTCCATAAGCAGGTGATGATGGAGAGTGGAGTTCTCAGGGTTCTGTATGTTTATCAGGATTCAACAATTTCCCTATGAATGCCTCAGCTGCCATAACAAGGAATTATAGAGCATAATGGTGGCCAACACCTGGAGAAATCATAGGAATGCCTTGGAAAGTAATTATTTGTCTCTTTATATTTTTGAAGGAACAATGAAGGAGGATGAGAAAGAGAATCAAAGAGACATCGAGCTTCCTTATGCTGGGTTGCTCCCCCAATACTAGTAGCAGCCAACACAGGGTCAGTTAAGACCAGGGCTCCAAACATTCATTGCAGATCTCCAGTGAGGTCGGAGGGATCTAAGTATTTGAGTCAATATCAGCTTCCTCCCAGGGTGCCCATTATCAGTAAACTGCAAAGCAGCGGAGCTGAGACTTTGTACCATAGAACTCCAGAGTGGTAAGTGGGCATCTCCATCTGTGGCTTTATGCACTGCATACAATATGGACACTAAGGATCTTTGCAGCTGAAGTACAGCCCAAGCAATCATCACCTTGGGAGAATGTGAGGGGTGACATCGAGCTTTGGAGACAAATAAACAGAGACTCAATTACATATCTATACCACATTGCCTTTCTGACACACACCTAATCAATATGAATGGCAAGACGGACATGTCTTGATATATTTCATTTCGTAGCATTACCTTTTTTGGTCTCTCTAACATTTTGTCCTTTGTTAAATCACTTTTGTTTAAGCCCATTCTGTTGGCTTAAAGTAGCAAATTAAAAATAACACATAGTGGGGTGAGTGCTAGCAAACTCTAGACTAAGCCTCCGCCTATGGAATTTCATATGGCCAATGGTTTGACTCATAGCTGTTCCACATCCGATTCAGCTCTATTGCACCTGGGAAAGCAGTGAAAGATGGCCTGTGTGCCAGAGTTTTTGCATGCATGTGGGAAATCCCAGGTGAAGCTCCTGGTTCCTGGTACTGGAATGGGCTAGTTCTGGCCATTGTAGTCATTTGGGGGGGGGTGGTGAATCAACAGATGGAAGATCCCTCTCCCCCCACCTCTCTCTCTCTCTCCTTGTCTGTGTAAGTCTGATGCGACTCCCTGCTTGTATGCCTGGGAGAGCAGCAAAGGATGGCCTGATAACTTGTGCCCCAGCACCCATGTGGGGGACCTGAATGAAGATCCTACCTTTGGATCAGCCCAATCATAAACACTGGTAATTCTTATTAACTGCTTCAGTATATATTTTTCATCCAGTAATCCCTGCAAAGTTTGTTCAAAGTCTTTTTACAAAAAGCATTTATCTTAAGTGAACTTGAGAGTTATGAAGAGAGAGAAACAAAGAGACTTAAAAATCTTTTGTCTGCTGTTTCAGCACATGAAATAATAATATAAATATTAATATAAATAAATTAACCTTAAAAATGAGAGTGCCCATCAAATTGCTAGTGATTAAGAGAGTGCCCATCAAATTGCTAGTGATTAAAAAGGAACAATTTAAGTTTGTATACACCTAAATTTTTAATTAAAAAGCCCTCTCATTGCATTGTGCTTATTTTGTGCTTATTTAAAACAAAGCATGGACAACTTCTATTCATTCTCCCACAAGAAGCAGCTTGTTTTAACTTCTTGCTTTTTATTTTTCCTGTGGGCTTCTCCAGAGTGGATACTAGATTCAAGATTTAACCAGAGTCATTGCAGTATAGATGAAGCTGTTGTGGGCAATGCCAGCATACCATGTGGACACAGATTCGAGTTTTGACTGCTTCGCTTTAATTTAGCACCCTGATCATTTGTCTGGGGAAGAGCAGAAGAAGGCTCAAGTTATTTGGCTCCTGACACCCTTGTGAGTGATGCAAGTAAAACTCTTGGCTCCTGCCTCTGGCCTGGCTCCTTCCCAGCAGTTGTGGCCATTTGATAGGAACCAACCAGTAGACGGAGAATGTCTAAGTCTCTGTTTCTCCCTCTCTTTGTAACTATCAACTTCACATAAAATAAATGTTTCTTTAAAAAGACTTTGAACAAAGTTTGCAGTGATTATTGGATTTAAAAAGAGTTCAGGATGAAATTAATAAGAAATACCAAATATACTGAGTCTATAAACTTTAATATAGATTAGAGTAAACTCCAAGTTTTAATGAAAGAATAAATCTAGATCACACTCCCTGACTTTCTATTTTTGTTTAGGATTGGCTAAAGAATTTGAATTCATTTTTTCAAAAATCCTTAAATGATAATGATGCTGCTCTTTGGAAATCATTGACGATGTTGTGTGAGATCTGGACATGGAGTAGCAAATAGTGGAGTTACCACTGGAGTTCATTAGGCTTCACTTGGTCCCTGGACCGGAGAAGTTCTGAAAACAACGCCAGAACATCATTTAGCAGAAGCCTGGCACACACAATGAGAACTCAGGATTTCTTGGACAGTCAACCTCTAACTGGAAGAATGAGATTTAGGTAAGTAAGCATAAAGTTGTACCCTAAAATAACCCCACTGCTCTTGGCATTAAGAACCTTTTAGCTGCTGTAGCTTCAGAAAAATGATGCTTGTATCATAGTCTATCAAAGAGACTTCACACTGCTATGCACTGAGCTACCTGTTTACAGTTTTGTGGTTTATTAATTGTTTATTTATTTATTTTTATTTAAAAGGCACAGCTACAGTGACAGAAGGAGGGGAAGATGGAGAGGGAGAGAGAGAGGACAGATATATCGTCCGCCACTGGCTCACTCCTCACATGGCTGCAAGGGCTAGAGGTAGGTTAATCAGGACACGGGGTCTTCATTCAGGCCCACACATGGATGCAGGGGCCCTAGTACTTGGGCTATCTTTTGCTACTTTTCTAGCAAGGAGCCAGATCAAAAGTGGAGCTGCTGGGTCTGGTGCCATAACCTAGTGTTCAAAGTTCTTACTTTGCATGTGCTGGGATTCCATATGGATGCCAGTTCATATCCTGGCTGTTCCACTTCCCTTGCAGCTCCCTTGTTATGGCCCAGGAAAATAACAGAGGACAGCCCAAAGTCCTGGGACCCTGCACCCATGTGGGAGACCCAGAAGAAGGTCCTGGCTGCAGATGGATTCAGCTCCAGCCGTTGTGACCACTTGGGGAATGAATCAGAGATGGAAGATCTTACTCTCTGTCTCTTCCTCTCTCCAAATCTGACTTTTCAATAAAACTAAATGAAATTTTAAAAATCTTTACAAAATTAAGATGAAACTGCCAAGACTTGAATTGGTACCCACATAGGATGCTGGCACCACAGAAGGAAACTTTAATTACTATGCCACGGTGCTGGCACCACTGTTGACAGTTTCTACAATCAACTCTTCAGTTGCTGTCTTGATTCAAATCAGCCCAAGGAGGGCCGAATCCAGGTTGGTTTCAGATGCCACCCTCTCACCAATAAGAAACACTAACCCATTTCTCATTCACTTTCTGATTTAGTCTTGTAGCTCATTAGTATCTGAGGCAAACTTTATCATTTATGATAGCATTTCTGCTTTCCCCGGCAGCACATCTTCTGTGGTTGCCTGCAAATTCCAAATCTTAGCAGTCTCAACACTTCCTCTCCCTGAAGCTCTCAAAGAATTGGTTTTCCCCTTTGATCTCTTGTAGCACGCAATAACTTGCCTTCCGGACCTAGCACACAATTCATCTAACATATCTATGTGTATTTTTTCTTTATTCATTTATCTAGATACAAACTAGCTTCCTTAACTCTTCTGGATGAGTACCCTTTACCCATCCCATACTGTCATCTAGAAACTGGTTGATTAAATTGTAAGATGATATCGTCCCTTTTTTAGTATGATAAATGTGTTTTCTCTGCAATATTTATTAATGTGACAGAAACCTATCAGGCAAAGCATCTGGATGAATATAATTAAAGATGACCATTTTGTGGGATATCTATATCACGTTAGACTCATTTATCACAGATGATTTCAATGAATAATCATGCATGTTATGAACTAACTGAGGAAAAGCTCAACACCCATTAATACTGACTTCAAATGCCTCAATTTTGCAATTAAGGTGACACAACATATGTCCTCCCCCTTTATTTTGCCTAAGTGACTTAACTGATTATTGTCACATTCACTTCCTGGCTATTGCACCAAGCCAAACTACATGCAGCATTGTCCTAGTTACTTTCTCTGTATCTTCAGACAGTTGATAAGATTTAACACAATCAATCTAAGATGGTTAGGCACAGGATGTTTTAGTGTGTAAAGCTTGGTGTTGATTGGATCTTTAAAATATAACTCTGATGACCTTGATTATTGTGCATGAAAACACCAAAGATGGAAAAATAAAAAACATGCTCGGCCCTGGCATGACATCCTTGTTTGTCTAAGGGATGGGCCAAACATGAAAGCAATGACTCCTCAGAACACTCTGGTCATGCCATGAGCTCGGTGTACAGCTGACATGCTATCTTCGTTCGATAGGATGAGGTATATTCATCTATAAGTAGAAGAAACCTAAATGTATTCTACCTAAAACAACACAGGATTGTTTTCGTGTATCTGTCAGAACAGATCATGCACTTCAAGCCTGCTTTGACCAAAATTCCATGGCTCTGAAACTGTCATAGTTTTGTCCTCCACTTCTGTCACGACTACAACACCATTGCCAGAATAAGCTTAGCAATCAATGCCTGATTAGATTTCCTTTGGTATCTGATAAAATGCTTTTTCTCCTGAATTGAACAAGTTAAATTTTATACTTGTTGCTGCTCAGAAAACTCTCACCAGAAATATTTGATTTGTGCTGATGAACTTAAAGCTGGTTCCTAAAACAGATATCATCCAGGATTTAATTACCTGGCTTAGATGAATAATAAGGACTTTTTCTGGAGATAGAATCTATTTAAGACAATATTTAGGTTTGAAAACACTCTTGGACCTGCTGCAGTAGCCTAGCTTTGAAGTAGCCTTGCCGGTGCAGGTTCTAATCCCAGCGGCCCCACTTCCCATCCAACTCCCTCTTGTGGCCTGGAAAAGCCGTCAAGGATGGCCCAAAGCCTTGGGACCCTGCACCCACATGGGAGACCTGGAGGAGGCTCCGGGCTCCTGGTTTTGGATTGGCTAAGCTCCAGCCATTGCAGCTGCTTGGGGAGTGAATCATCAGATGGAAGATCTTCCTCTCCATCTCTCCTCCTCTTTGTATATCTGGATTTCTCAAATAAATAAATAAATAAATCTTTTTAAAAAGATGCCTCTCACAAGGGAGTGATACAAAGGTTACTGGAACCCCACCCACAAGGTTCAACTTAAGGATTAATATCTTCTCTGCATCTATGGCAGTGTCTGAAATTCCCCGTCCGAATATTCCTTCCCAGGCAACCCATTCTTAGCCCGTGAAAGGCAACTGGCCTTTCATCTAGGCTACGTAGATGTCTTTCTAGTTCATTTTTATAGGATTGTGCTGATCCTGCTCAAGATCAGCTGATCATGAAAATATTCTCCACTAAATAACTGCTTATTTTGTTTCAGAAAATAACCTTCCCCTTCAAAGTACTGTTGACAAACGCAGCATGTAACATATAACATAACCTATTAAATATCCTGAAGATTCTAAAGACTGGAAACATTAGAACTAGAGGAATGGCGACCTGTTCTCACTCTGAGTGTGCTTGTCAAGTGTGGGAAGTTACCCACTATTCCCGAATTCCAGACCAAGAGGACGAGGAATGGCGACCTCTGCCAGTCCCTGCCTTCATTCATGCAGGTGCTTGTGAGTGGATGTGTTTATTTTCGTAAATATATGCTGAGGTAGAGAGCAGATTTCATATGTTTCATAGGCTCAGCTCTAAGAAAACAAACATACTGCTTTGTCACATTGTGTTTACATTCACTGCACCTCACATTTCTTGTTTTTCCTTGTGTAAGTCAAGCTGTTAGGAGTCAAAACTGCCCTAAGTCTCTATTTACTCTCCCAATTCTTGTCATCTGTATTCTCCTATTTATTCTGAAATACTGTCTGTGTTTCTAATATTGTTATTATAACTTTCTAAATACATTTTGCTGCAACTAGAAGCCAGTCACGAAATTTCTTTTTGTGGGCCCAGCACGGTGGCCTAGCGGCTAAACTCCTCGTCTTGAATGTGCCAGGATTCCATGTGGGCACCGGTTCTAATCCCGGAAGCATTGCTTCCCATCCAACTCCCTGCTTGTTTCTTGGGAAAGCAGTTGAGGATGGCCCCAAGCCTTGGGACCCTGCACCCATGTGGGAGACCCAAAGGAGGATCCTGGCTCCTGGCTTTGGATCAGCACAGCACCGGCCGTTGCGGTCACTTAAGGAATGAATCATCAGATGGAAGATCTTCCTCTCTGTCTCTCTTCCTCTCTGTATATCTGATTTTGCAACAAAAATAAATACATTAAACAAAGAAATTTCTTTTTTTGTATAGCATTTAATTTCAATTTGTTAATATTTGCTTTTTTAAAAAATATAGTATTGTGTTTAGCAAATTATTAAGTTTCTTCAATGGTCATACCATCTAAACTAAGTTATATTTGTAATTTCTTTCTCTCAAGATATTGCTATTTTCTCAATTGTCTGCTCCCTTCATACAATGGACTAATTATTCCCCTCTGCAGAACAGCTATAACATAAACACTTATCTATATTTTTCTTGAGTTACTGATTCTTATGCCCACTTTCCCCAGGTTCTATTCTCAAAAAACGCATGCCCCCAAAACAGCTTTTTCAGACTCCCTCCTTGCTAACACCATGAGTAACTTTAGATTGAGAACAAGCTATTCCCAAAGTCTACAGGAATTGACATGCTTCATACCGTGGTGTCCCCAGTTTTCAAATCGATGCATCTCTTATTCATTACTATCACTCAGAATCATGTCACAGAAACCACGTGTGTGATAGATCATTCCTGTCTCTCCCTTTCCCTGCAGCTCTGCCTTTCAACCAGACAATAACTCCTCTGAAAATAAACAAATCTCCGAGGCAAAAATAAATCAGTCACGTGTCTTGATCATTGTAGAACTGCTTTGCTAATGTCTTGCAGAGACCATTACTTTTTCAGGGTTTTCTTGATCAGTTCTGACCTTATCAACCGCTCTTAATTTCCTTATCTCTCTTGGTGGTTTATTAAGTACTGATAGTAGAAATATTAGCATTCCAGTCTTTCACAGACACCAAGGTCCCTCCACGTGTCTACTGAGAAGTTCATTGTAAGGTCTTTCTACAAATCCATCAGATTATCTAACATACAGATGCCACCTGCTAAACACTTGTCAATATGAGCATAGAGGCCAATGGGAGGAAACACAGTAATTCTTTTTCAAGTTGGGATAGACCTTGCAAGATTGCTTTTCTAGTTATACTGAGTTACATACAATATTATGCACAATCCTACACTCATTTAACTTCTCATGCATTATGTTGTACTACTGTATATTAATAGAATTCTTTGTCTCAAAAAATCTATTTTATGCAAATTATTACATGACCTTCTAAGCTCATTAGATAATTAGATTCTTTGTATTCACTCTTCAGCTAAATGTAACAAATGTGTAACACACACACACTGTCTTTGCCTTTCTATCTATATATTATATGAAATGCCATTATGTATGCTATAAATACAGGGATAGGTTTCATTAACTGTGGAACTCCAATGTGTAAGTACTACTTGTGCATAAGATGAAAACTAAAACAAGAAGATAGAGTACTTTTTTGCTCAACTCAGTTGGGAATATGACTGTCAGGCCACTCACATTTTTGACACTCTGCCCAGGTCCACAAATGACCATAAAAGCACTCCAACTATTGATTCTGGAGTTATAAATACATTTTAGCAAGTAAGCCATTTGTGAATAGAAAATCCGGGAATAATGAGGATTGAATTCTTGTAATAATAATTGTGTGTATTGAATTAATCCATCAGCAGTATTCTCATCTGGGAGATAATAGATTTATCATCCATAAAGCTCAACTCCGTAGTTTGATATTATTGAGATGGCCTTGTCAGTAGAGCAGTGACAAAATGGAAGAGGAAGAAAATACACAAACTCTGTTCTTAAGTCTTAGATTCTCAAGCTATTTTGTCCTCTCCAATGTAAGTTCTCATTAGAAATATTTTTTCTTTTTACACTTCTCTCCATGTCTACACAGAAAAAGCTCAGGAAATGAACAGAACTTTTCTGTCCAATGAAAATCCACTTCTCTCTGGGATCTACCCAGAAAAAGCTCAGGAAATGGACAGAATTAAATTGAATGATCAACAACGTCGATATCTACTAAGATCAGTTTATATCTACAGCCCAAAACAGCTAGAAAGCAAACTATATTATTTACCATAGAACCTAAAGAAAACCAGTTTACAATCAATCAAAAATTTACACACTAACCTAAGTATTGTGGTGAACCCAGCTTACTTGCTATTTTCTATTTAAACTGCAAGTAATAATCAGTCTAAGACTTTTCGCAAGGCAACCTTTTACAATAGTAGTCTGGAACTTCGAGTTTTCCTACAGCACCTGTTTCTATCAATGCTGACAGTACTCCTTAATGCAAACATACGAAAGAAATGTGTCGTAGATTCATTTGTAACCCACTCCAACATCTTTTATAGCTCTTGGATTTACATTTTATAACTAATAGTGTTTCTGATTTGGATCAGTAAGTTCAAGATTTAGGAGCACTTCATGACTGTGAATATTTTAATCCTTGCTGTCCTAATTTTCACCGTTTTCCCATTTCACCACTGCATCCCATGTCATTTAAACGCTTTCTGATCATAGTATTTCTATCATGAACATTTATGTCCAGACACAAATAGCTTCTAAAATGAAGGTGAAGTTTTTTGATTTGATCACATTAATACATATGAAGTAGTATTTCTATTAAAACAGTTGATATATGTACATTTTAGTCATGTGTCCTTTCACCCTGATAAAACATTAATGTTTTGTTCCAAATGTAAAGTCACAAAATGCATGAATTCTAAGTTGGTAATAAGTATAATTAAAAATGTCACTGAAACGTCCTACTAAATTAACAAATAAACTCCCTGTACGTTGTTAACGAAGCATGTTCCATAAAGAATGCGGCTTCAGGCCTGAGTTTATATAACCTTGGAAAATGCTTGCAGCAACATGTTTTCATGGAAAGTGACACGGAAGAACTTTCGATTCCCAGTCCCCATCCCATGAGCACTTGGGCGCAGGGGTTCACTGAGCAGAATAACAGACAGAATTAAACTGTTTTTCTTCTCCTTTAGAATCGAAAATGTGTTTCTATGAAATGCAGACTTGTATGAGGAGAATGAGTTTGTTGTAACTTTCATGACTGATATCCATCAGGTCCTAGAATACTACTACCTGTTGCTTAACCAGCATACAGTTGTTTATTAAATGCATAAATGCAACTCTGAAATTTGCATAAAGCTATAACTACACAAAACTGGATAATTAATTTTCAATCTACTGCATGAAAGAGAATTGACCAGCCTAATTTAAAATCTGTTCTTTAATGGTTTAAACATATTCACAGCCAACGCAGCAAAACAGAATATATTAACCTAAATATATTAAAAGGTGTCATCTTTCATCGATTTGAATCTATCAAATACACAATCAGAAAAATCAACTAAATGAACTCATCACACAGAGTTGCATTACACAGAGTTATAGAAAAGAACTTTATGATCTTGAGTCAGCAAAACATTTGATGAAATAAAAATATGATAAATTTGACTCTAGGAATGTAACTGGAAATCACAGCACAGTTACAAAAAAAAAGTTTATGAAGAATATAAAAAAGAAACTCAAAAAATCATCTAAAAGAATAAACTACTGTAGGTAAAAGATTCAAGCTTAGACCCAGAACCTGCTGCCAACATGCCATATGGGTACCAGCTGCCATCCTAGCTGCTCGACTCTCCACCCAGCTCCCTGCTAATAACCTGGGAAAGCCACGAAGGATGTCCTAAGTACTTGGGACCCTGCATCCATGTAGGAGACCTTGAAGAAGCTCCTGGCTTTAGATCTACCCAGTTCTGGCTATTTCAGCCACTTGCGGAGTAACCAACAGATGAAATATCTCACTCTTTCTTTCTTTGGCTTCTCTGAATAACTCTAGGATTCAAATAAAAATATATTTTTTAAAAAAGATTAGTGGTTATATTGCTGGTGAAATAAGATTCCACTCAAAAAAAAAAAAGATTCAAACTAACACATTATTACAGAAAGGCTATAGAGGCAAAAAATAAACAAAATACTCAAAATCATCATCTGCTAAGAAAACACTGAAAACCATAATGAGATACAGTGGTAGACCAATAAGAGCAGTCGAAAAACAAAAAGCAAAAAAAAGACCAAATAAAACCAAGAACATCAGTGCTAGCAGGATTCATAATTTATGAGAAAACTTTTATTGTGAGAATTTGAAAAAAAAAAGGTATATGGAAGGGGCCAGTACCTTGGAGTAATAGGCTAACCCCAACCTGCAGCACCCAACATCCTGTACAGGTTCAAGTCCTGGCTGTTCCACTTCTGGCCCATGTCCCTGCTTGGAAATCAGTGAAGGACAGTACAAGTCCTTGGACTCCTGTGCCCACATATGAGCTTCAGAAGAAGCTCCTGACTCTTGCTTCACATTGTCTCAGCAAAGCTCTGTGGCCATTCGAACAGTGAATCAGAAGATGAAACTCTGTCTTTTTTTTTTTTTAATACTCTCTTTCAAATAAAAATAATCTATTTTAAAAAAGTGATTCAAGATTTTTTTACAATTTTACTTATTTCATTGAAAGGCAAAGTAGCATAAAATAAGAGACACAAATGTCATTTATTACCCAAATACCTGTAACAGTCTTTGAACCAGAAGCCAGGAGACATCAACTCCATCTACGTCTCCCATGTTGGTAGCAGGTTCCCAACTACGCTGAACAACATGGACTGTTTTCCCAAGCACAGTAGGTAGAAGTTGAAATGCAAATATAGGAACCCAGACTTGAACCAGCACTCAGGCATCCAAGAATTGACTTTAAAATTTGGGATACAATGCTCGAGGTCAGGAGACTGGTTTTCTTCACTTACCTATCCTACAAGCTAGCAGACATGTGTATTCTTGGATAGACAGATAAGCAAATACCTAAGGTGGACTCACAAATTCATATACAAGTATTTACAGCAATTTGGTTAAGAGCTGTAAAACAACTGAACCACTCCTGAAATGTCCTCCACATATAAACAAACTCGCACGTCCAGGCAACAGAATCCTACTCAGCAATAAAAATGCAGTAACTTGGATAATTTTAATGCCATGGCGTCAAGTAAATGAAGTCAGTCTGAAGCAATCATAGACTTTATAATTCCATTTATATGGCATTCTAAAGAAGACAGAATATGGCAATCAAGGGCAGATCACTATCCGTTGTTGGAGTAAACAGAGTGTTATCATGAAATGTTAACTTGGAGGAATTTTTGGGGTGATAAACTCCGAAGGTCTTTGAACAGGTTTTATTTATGTATTATTTATTTATTTATTCAGTATTTATTTATTTATTATGAGGATGCTAGAGGAGGAGAGTGTGCTGCCATCTAGTGGCTCAGCCTCCAAGTGACTATGAGGGCCCCAGGACAGCGCAGCAGTGACCAGGATGGCGATCCCCAAGGGCCTGCAGGAGCTGCAGAAACTTCATCCCTTCAGCCATCATCACTGCCTTCTAAGTCAGCAGGAAACTAGAACCAAAAACAGCACGACACCGAACCAAGATTCCAAAATGTAATTGGAGCATCTGAATTAGTGCCTGCCTCTATCCCAGGTACTAATTGAGGTGGTAGAAAAATTCACAGAAGGGTCTGGGATCACAGCACAGGGCACCACCAGCATCCCGTGGCAGAGCTCTGCTTCAGAGCCAGCTCTCACACCCAAGTGGGACGTAGCTTCTTCCCCATTGATTCGGCCTGGCCCAGTTTGAGCCTTTGCGTTAAGAAATGAACCAACAGAAGGATGGTCTCTTTCTCTTTCTGTCTCCGTGTCTTGCTAATGATTAAAATGCATGCTTAAATAAAATAAAAATTTGAAAAAGTCACACACCCAAAACATCACATTACTAAGTTGTGATTTTAAAAAACAACAAAGAATAGTTTATTTTATGATCTCATAGTTCAATATGTGTGTAGAGAAACTGACGCATATACATCATATATATTTAGTTGCATTCTGTGATGATTTGATATTTAAAGTTTATCTTAAAGATTTATTTATTTGAAAGGCAGTGATGCATATTAAGACATCTTCCGTCCATTGGCTTATCACCCAAATGGCCCCATAACTAGGGCACCACCAGGCCAAAGAAAGGAAAATGGAACTCCATTCAGGTCTCCTACAAACGTGGAAGAGACCCACACACTTGGGCCACCTTCCTCTGCTTTCCCAGACATTTTAGCAGTAACCTGAGTAGAAAGTGGAGCATCTGGGACTTGAACCATTATCCTTAGTAGTTAACTTGCTGTGCCACAATCCCAGTACCAATCGTTTAATATCTGAATTCTTTGTGCAATATTTAAATAAGGGTCTGTGTCTTCAAACATTCACCAGTTTTTCTGTGATAAAAGCTCAAAATCTGTCTAGCTTTATGTTCTCTAGAAAAATACACAGAACATTATCATCAAGTCACCCTGCCACGCAATAGAACACCTGAACATTCTATCTCATTCTATCTTGGCATCTGTCGATTAACCTTTCACACCATTCCTCCTCCATTTCTCACCCTCCCTCCAGCCGCCAGTATCCACCATTCCGCCCTACTTTCACACGTAGATCGACATTTTAAGATTCCACAAATGAGTAAGACAATGCAATCTTTCTCTTTGCAGCTTATTTTGCTAAATGATGACCTCCACTTCCATCCAGCTAAAATGTATTCCATTATATATCTGTAATACATTCTGCTTATGCAGTCAGCAGTTAATGGACACTTCAATTGTTTTCACTTTTTTTTTCTTTTGGCTACTGCAAATACTGCCGCAATGAACATGTCAGCACAGATGTTTCTTTGGCAGATGGATTTGATTTCCTTTGCTGCATACTCAGTAGAATTGCTGGATCATTTGGCAATTCTATTGCAATTTGGGAGGAACCTCTATATTGTTCTCCAAAATGATGGTACAAATTCACATTCCTACAGTGTGAAAGGGCTCCCTTTGCTGTACATGGTCACTAACATGGTTATTTTTTGTCTTTTTGATAGCAGCTAATCTAACAAGAGTGAAGTGATACTGTAGTTGGTTTTCGTTCCCATCATGAGCCATGATATTGAGATTTTCCTTTTCATAAGGCATAAAAATGTTTGAACATCTTTGGCATGGCATGTAGTTTCTCTTGTGATGAAAATTCAGGAATGCATTTCCTCTGAAACATGGCTTAAGACATTTCAGGATTGAATCAGCAGATGAAATCTCTCTTTAACTAGCTCTCTGACTCTCAATAACATTATTTTTAAATGTTTATCTTATTTATGTGAAGGAGAGAGAGAGAGAGAGAGAGAGAGAGAGAGAGAGAGAGAGCTCTATCTATTGGATCATGCCCCAAGATGCCCCAAGAGACCACAATGGTCGGGACTGGGTTCCCTTGAATCTCCCACATGAGGAGCCCAGGCTCAAATGCTTGAGTTATCCTCCAGTACTTTCCCCAGGCTATTAGCAAGCAGCTGGATTGAAAGTGGTCCAGCCTGGACACAAACTGGTGCCCATATGTGATGCCAGCATTGCATGTGGCAGCTTACCCCGTTATGCCACAATGATGGCTCTAATATTTTAATATACTTTACCACAACACTGTTTGTTGAAGCAAACAACCTGATTTCTTCTTCTGTAACTGAAACAGCACATCATTCATCAACTGTAGTACACAATGCATGTGATTTTGTGTTAATGGATCCTCCTTGTGATATTAGAATTTAAGTCCCTTCAAAAACTTTTCTTCCTGCCCCCAAGTATCCATAATCTTCCATCACTTTATTTAAAAGCTGTTCTTAGAGTTGCTCAAGCTGACATCAGTAAAGCCAGTTCTCTATCATTTGCTCCATTCACTAGACCACTGGCAACTGTCCCAGTTTGATTCCAGTCAAAGTTTCGCTATTAAAGAAGCTGGACCATGGTAGACTGCATCAGAAGGACCCCTGAAACACCGAAATCCTGTTCCCTTCACTTATTCTGTTCCAAGGCCTTGTTTGGCTCCTCAGCCTGCTATTGTGTTGCTTCTCTGTACCTCCACCCAAAACAGCAGATACAACTGACTATGGCTGGACTGTACAACTTTTCAAAGTTTTCTTTTTATTTTTTTCCCCAAGGGATTTCTCTGATACTATATAAATCAATGACTGGAAATTGCATGACATGAAGATTGCCAATGAATTCCACAAAAGCATGAATAAATTTTGCATGGATGTTCTTAATAAAAAAAACCTGGATACAAACTAAGAATGCGCCTACTTCTAAAATATAATTCATGCCATCGCCAAGTGTCCAGATTTGACATCTGGTTCTGGATTCCACCTTTCTGCTAATGGGCAAGGAAGAGCAGTAATGGCTTAAATGTTTGGACTCTTGCCACTCCTGTGGAAAAGAGGGGCTGGATTCCCAGCTCTCTCTTTCAGCCTGGCCCTGTCACAGCATTTAAAAAACATTTGAGGAGCATATCAGTAGACGGGATGGAAGGGCACATTTTCTGGCTTACTCTCCCTTTTCCCCTGTTCCCTAAATGTCTATCAAAGCAAAAAGAAAAAAAAAAAACATTATTGAGAGTAATCATTTCAAAACTTCACTACCTATGGTCATAGTTTGCTATCACACTTATCATTTTTTATAACATTGAAAAAAACAGGTCTTCATATCCTTTAAGCAGTTATCTTGAACTCCTTGTAGCTAAACTTTGGGGGAGGTTTGTGGGAAATTTGAAACTCTATATTCTGACAAGGATCTAGAGAGAACATTGACTATAGGGCCAATAAGACAAGCAGCTTTGTGCTTTGAAAAATAAACCAAAACAAAGCTATAGCAACTCTATTTCAAAAGACCTGAGCAAAGAAAGATAGAGGAAAGATTCATGGTCCTTTCCAGAAGTAAACTGAGACACAAAGGTTTTATCAATGGTAGTGAAAAGTTTCAGGAAACTATTGGGAACCAGTACAGATTGGTGATTAAAAAATGAAGCAGAAGATTCAGGCAGATCTGATACTGGATAGATAGCTATGTTAATACATTACCTGACTATCTGGCTAATTGCTACAAATCTCACTTTGTATCTGTGAAAAGTGGAATAGCAAAAAAAAAAAAAGTGGGATAGCAGGTTTATTAATATTTATTTGTCAAGTACATATGCACTTCATGCACTTACCACAATGCTCAGAAATAATTTCTAAATAAATATTAGCAAAGATTTGATGCATTTTGTAAACACATATATTCAAAATCCAATGACCAAATTAGCTATGAAAATTATATAGTAAGTTAAAATGATCAAGACTTCCGTATTTTTCTCAGGTCTTTGAAATATCATCAGGTACTGTGAATCTATCAGAGAGTCAACATTTCTCAAAAATGTGTACAAAATGTATCCTTTTCTCAGAGCATTTCAGAATTTTTAGTGTGCACAAATCCTCTTTAATAAATTTTGCTGCATTTTCTAGGAATTTGACATTTATTTTATGATATGATATCCACTTTGATTTAGTCATTTTGATAGTCATTTTGAACCATAGAGTATTTTGATATTGCATCTTGATATGATTGTATAAAAACAAATTTTAAAACTATGAGGAATGTGGCTTAGTACATATTACCAGCCTTCATTTATTAAAATTCCTAATTCCTACTTCACACATTTCAACATAAATTTGTAATTCCATGATTGTATCGCTTTTAGAAGCCAAACACTGTTATCTACCTTTGATTGGGTTTACAATCTTAATCCTTTGTGTTTAATTTAACATTTTAAGTGTGATTTATGTCTTTGTACTTTACTGAACCAATAAAATGAAGCTTTTAATTGAAGAACGGCCATGGTTTTGACAGCTGAGGATAAGGGATTTTTTCCATCGACCCACAAATTCTCCTCCTCTTTCCAAATCAGTACCTAACATACGTTGAGTCAAATAAAATCACTACAATTAGGAAACTTACCAAAAGCAGCTGAATTTTTCCCAAAGGTTTTCAAATGGAAAGCAAGATAAATTCCATTAGTATTCTAAAGTTGTTATGGGGAAGAAAGTATGGCCATCATAACATTTATAGAGTAATTAGTGTATGTGAGAGGTCAATCATTCAGGATATCACAGAATGGAAAGAAAACGAGCCAATATGTTGCATCATATGATTGATGAGGTTTTCTAAACTAAGCGGATGTGATAAATGTCTTTTGGTCACCCCATCTCTGAGCCAATCTACCGGATCCCAACAATCATCTTTGAGACCCAGCCTAACCTCCCTTACTTGGTCCTAACTATCTGAAGTCCAACTTTGTCCTTCAAGGATTGCTTCAGCTTCAGGATGAAGATTCAGTAATACATTTCAATCTCATGCACAAAATCGAGACTCCTGAATTAAACGAAGTTATCCACTTAATATACTTTTTAGTTTCTGAGATGTCATGCTTTGGGGGATGTTTTCTTGTGATTAACTGATAACTGTTTTTAATAGTTCTAGGTTCCAAGCTCAAGGATGCAAGTTTATAAAAGGTGCAGAAGCGTCAGGAAGAAAATCCGATGGTTCTCACAACGCCCATGCCCGTTTGGCCAAATTAAGATATGTCATCTGTAGACAGGTTCTTGCATTTACCATACATGGACAATCAGATTTCTGTACATATTACTGAATAAAAGGAGCAATACAACGTCTCATAGAATGACAAAGCTTATGTGACCTACCGATGGAGCTCTGCTCTCACATCCATTGATATTTGGTTTATCTTAAGTCACCCTAGAAATAACTTGTGCATCTCGTTCCATGATGACATAGGACTCCGTTGTCAGCAAATACTACCAATATGCTTGCCAGGAGGTGTATATCTGCATATTAAACAAGGTTTCATTAGGCTTACCTATTTTTTCTTTCCTGAAATATTCCCCAATAAACGGATAGAACAGATTACAGGTCTGCTACCAATGTTTACCTAGTTAATCATATGTTGATGAAGCTAAATGCCAGCTTTCCATGACTCAGTTTCCTCCTACTGCAAAACAAGTGTAATGATAAAAGTATCTCTTATAGACTCACATGGACATAATTAGTGTATGGTAGGATTTAGAAGAATGGTCAGCACAACATGAAGGCCTTGTAAATAATTGATATTACTATAATTCAAGTAAATCCTTTCATTTCAGTCTTGTATCACCAAATCGGTAGTAACCTGGATATTTCACAGGGATTTCATATTCATGTATGAAACTGAGTTTATGATCTGTTCTCTGAACACCCATTTCCAGCAGATTCTACTTCTACAATAATATAATTCCATTAGTGTGTAACCAACCTTTTCAGGAGAAAAACCTAACAATGCTTCAAGACTCCTTTTGTTCCCATGTACTGTAAAACTCTGTGTCTATGCTAAGCTGCCCTGCAAAAATGTATTCTCTTTGATCCTTTTTCCAACATCCAATCCAGGTCTCTTGTTACATGCATTATTTAGAAGACCTTCCAATTAGTCCTTCCAAATCCAATGCCATGTCACACCCTTTCTCCCAATTCATAATCCATTCTTATTACTACCTTCAGGTAGTCAGTTGTTGCCCATTGCAATCCTCAGTGTAGATTAACATTCCTGTGTCATTGGGTTCCCTCTTCTCTCTGACCTCATGTTTTTCTGTTTGTTTGTTTGTTTGTTTTGTTTTGTTTTGTTTTACAGGAATGTTTTCTTTCAGTTAAATATTCCATGAGTCCTTTTGCTTCAGAGTCTTCATGCATTCTGTTCTGTGTTAACTACGACTCACTCCACACCCAGTCCTTTCCATGCTAAGTCAGTGCCATTCTTCTAAGCACAGCATGAACACCAGTTCATCAATAACAAATGAAATCAGTTATTCTACAGAGAAATCTGTACTTTCTTTTCATAGACGACATCACAATCAAAATTAAATTGACATACAGTTCTTAACTGCAGGTGTGTTTTTCCAGCAAATTCTAAGTTCCACAGAGAGAAAGAGCTTGTTTGTCTTGTTCACAAATGCAAGCTAGGTCATATTTTTAGGGTCTACCTTATTTCCAGCATTTGCTAAAATGGTATTCTTTCCTTTTAAAGTATAAAAGACAGAATTACTTGTTTTTAGTCTTACTAAGCATATTTTTATGTGATAATCACATCAAACTGTTACACTAAAATGTCACAATCAGATAAATGTCTTATTAGTATATACAAGAAATATACATACTCCATAGTGTAAACAGCACGTAAATTCTCCAAAAAAGATTGTTGTATGTAACTAAATAAGCCAGTAGGCTTTGTAGAATTTTTAAAGATAAGCTAAATTAACAGTTGAATTCAGTTACTGTAAAAGATGGCTTCTGTTTTGGATGAGGTAGTTTGAATCACTATGACTAAACTGCATTAGATGTAATGATAAGTTTCCTACTATAGCCATTCATAATTTAAGGCCATGGAACTCACAAGTTTGCAAGATAACACTTATTTTTTCAAGTTAGCATGGCTGCAGGCCTTGAATCTTGAACTGCCCAACCATTTTTCAAAGGAAAATCAGGATCAAGACAGAAAAACATCATAACCCAGTGTCTTCTATCACCCCAATGTCTCAACCGCCCATCAATAATGATTCTTTTTCAGTTATGTGAGTATTACAGTCTGTGTCATTATGCAGTAGCTCATTTTTGAGATGATATTGCTTATTCCACCATTGGATGCTATCTAGTGACAAATGATGAGTGAATCTCAGCAGAGACCAGGGTGTGCTAGAAACAATCTCATTATGTGCCTAACATTCCTCCATACATATTTACAGTACTCATTACTGATCTTTCTGCTCAAATTCTACCTCTTCCTCAATAGTATCCTGTCCTAAGAAACCTAGAAAATAGCAATTCTTAAAATGTAAATCAAGCTACAACTTATAGAATATACCTAGAAAGCTACTTATTGTTTAGTAAGTGTAAAAGGTTGTTCCTTTTTTTAAAAGTAGCCTCTTACCCAAAACCCACGCTGAGGTTATTCAGCAACAGAAATCAGAAATGCTTAAATTTTTAACCCAAGTAGACTCTGAACCATCTAGTAGTCAAAGGTCTTAACTAAATATTTTTTAAAGTTGAATTCAATAATCTACTATGTTTTTTTAATTATTATTGCAAAGCAAAAAAAAAAGCCCTTAGGACAAATAGTTTATTCAAATAGTTTTTTGAATGTATATCAGAAACATATATACCTCAAACCTGATAAGCCAAGACTGTTACTTCATTTTCTCAGTCCAATGGTTACAGACAAGTACAACCAGACATTCTGGATAACGGGCTTAGTCCACAATGGGATTCTATCCAGTTTCCTTAGAATAATTTCTAGAATTATTTTTCATATAAGCCATGCTTGAAAAACTAAACATTGAAAGAAAAAAAAAATAGAGCAAAGCCTTAAAACATTTATTTATTTTGTTGCAAAGTTAGATATACAGAGAGAAGGACAGACAGAGAGGAAGATCTTCCGTACAATGATTCACTTCCCAAGTGACCACAATGTCTGGAGCTGAGCCAATCTGAACAGGAGCCAGGAGCCTCCTCCGGGTTTCCCTCACAGGTGCAGGGTCCCAAGGCTCTGGGCTATTTTCTACTGGTTTCCCAAGCCACAAGCAGGGAGCTGGATGGGAAGTGGGGCTGCCAGGATTAGAACCGGTGTAGATTTGGTATCCTGGCATGAGGACTTTAGCCACTAGACCACCACACCAGGCCCACAAAAACTTTTTTTCTTAAGAAAACTACATATGTTTATATTTAGCATGTGTATAAAACAGATAATTTACTCATGGGCTAAGTGTAAAATAAGAACATCCAAATTTTTGTAGCTCTGATAGGGTTGCTATTTTGTGGTGGATGGAGACACTGTCTTAGCCATGTTACATTGAAGGACAAAGCCACATGTCATTATTTTCGGAGTCCTTGAGCAGCATTTTTGATGTTCTTGAGCTCAGAATTTGTCCATTTTTCAAAGCCTTCAGTGTGATCCCCAGATTCATTTTTCTTTACTTCTCCAAGAAAGTTTCAGTTTCCTCTACTTCTAAAGTGATTTCCCTAGCTGGTCACTTTACAAGGGAGAATTTTACCTGCCACTGTGAATTAAATTCAAAAAGGACAGTGAAATATACACCCAATCATTTAACAGAGTGGTAAAGCATCACAATTGGCTAACTCAGTTCTCAGAAGACGGAATGTGTTTCATGAATACCATTGCTTGAGGGGTAAAACAGTGAAGCAATTGATTAAATCCTTCATTTACTTCGCATATGTAGACCTGAGTATTCCGTGCTGTCAAAACAGTGCATTTTTCCTTCTTCTGTATTTATGCCACATACTACTTTCTGAGTAACCTATTTTTTGAAAAAAATATCAAAGATATCTGGAGCATAGGATTTCCATTTCAGGATGCTCAAGTTTACAGTTTTTTGGTAATGATCACCCTTGGGAGAACATAATTAGCTTATTTCATTATTGCATCTGTGGTAGCAAATGCATTGACAGGGAGTTACAACATAATCTGTAAACCAATTTACTAATTTTATTTTTTAAATCAATAGCCAAATAGCTTCATAAGTAAGTAATCCCTACCATGGCTGGGTACTATAATTTAACAATACATGCATTTATGTATATATATGTAAATATTATATATTATAATATATAATACATTATATATATTATATATAAACAGAATTTTCATACATATATAAACAGAATTCAATAACACAGATAATCAGCTTTGAAAATGAGCAAAGCAATAGATGAGACGAATGAAAAATTCACTTGGCAAAGATCATCACCAAAGGCAAGAAAAATTTTTGGAGATGAAAACTCATTTGAAGCCAAATTTCCTATACTGTAAAATCATGGCCCAGGCGACACTGTTTCCCCTAGTTCCGATGTCCTGATCTAGCCTCCAATAAAATGAATTCATTAAATTGAGGGAAGGATAAACTGATCCTATAGTGAATGAAAATGAAAACAGAACATACCAAACCCTGTAGAGTATGACAATATTGAGAAGTTTATAGCACTAAGAGCTTGGAGACGTCGCTAAATGACGTACATCTCGAGAACTTGAAGAGGCAAGATTAAACCAAACTTCAAATCAGTAGGAGGTGAGAAACAACAAATAACAGAGCATAAATAAATGCAATTGAAACTAAGCACACACACACACACACACACACACGCACGCACACACACCACACACAAACCATAGTCATCCTTTGATTATTTTTTATAGCCTTTGCCTATTTTCCTTCTGAACAAGGATCTTCTCACTTTTCACTCCATGAAATCTCTATGTAGTAGAGTATTAAGTCCTTAACTGCAATTTAAATTAAAATATGTTAACTCAAGCACCAGTTGTAGTTTAGGGGGAAAAGCCACCACCTATGAGGAGTTGCTTCCTGTTCCAGCTGCTCCACTTCAGATGAAGCTCCCCCAAATCAGCCCGGTGGTCTAGCAGCTAAAGTCCTGACCTTGCACTAGTCGGGATCCCATATGAGCCAGTTCTAATCCCAGCAGCTCCACTTCCCATCCAGCTCCCTGCTTGTGGCCTGGGAAAGCAGTAGAGGATGGCCCAAACTCTTGGGAGCCTGCACCCTCGTGGGAGACCCACAAGAGGCTCTGGGCTCCTGGCTTCAGATTGGCCCAGCTCTGGCTGTTGGGGTCGCTTGGGGAGTCAATCAAGATCTTTCTCTCTGTGTCTGCTTCTCTCTATATAGCTGACTTTCTAATAAAAATAAAAATAAATCTTTTCAAATGTTTGGCCTGGGCAAAGTAGCACAATGTGGCCCAAGTGCTGGTTCTCTGCCACCTGTGTGGAAGACCTGGAATATGTTTCTGGCTCCTAGATTTGATCATGTCCAGCCATGGATGTTGTGGTCACCTGGAGAGTTGAAAAACAAATAGAAGATCCCTCTCTTTGTATACCCTTCTCTGTAACGCTAATTTTCCAATAAAATACACATTTTTCAAAATGTTACTTGAAAAAAGAAAGGAGAGTAAGAATCATACCCTTATGTTCTTAGAATTATATGTAGAAAATATTTTTAAAGTCATAAAAATGCAAAAAAGACCAATAACACAAAAACTTGTTTTTTTGTGATGAATAATAAAATATTTGATCCTTTAACTGGATTAATGAAGAAAAAAGAAAAAGCCCTAATAAATAATGTTAAGAAAAGGGCAATTACAACAATAACACTAAATACAAAGATTGTAAGAAACTGCTGTGAATGACTGGATGCCAGCAAATTGAAAATCTCAAAGACATTTCTGGAAAATGTCAACTATGAAGATTAAATCAAAGTTAAAGAAAATTTTAACTGATTCATGACAAGCAACAATACTTAAAAATGATTAAAATCCCCCATGAAGGAAAAGTCCAGATAGTGAAGTCTTAACTATCAAATTCAACAAAACATTTAAAGATAAACTCCAACAACTTTCATACTATTTCAAAATATACAAGATGAAACGCTGAAACTCCTGACAAGGCCAGCATCATTTTGATACCAAAAGCATAGACATGGCATAAGAAGTAAACACAGACCTGTACCCTAGACATACAGATTCTCAATAACATACTAGCAAATCTAAACCAAAACTGAATCGAAAAGATCCCCTGTCATGATCAACTGGAATTTAGACCAGAAGTACAAGGGCAGTTCAACATTCGCAAATCAATAAACATCATAAATCACATCAACAGCATGAAGAAAAAAAAAATCATGGTCACCTCAACAGATGCAGAGCAAGAATTTGTTACATTTGTGGCTCCATGCAGACACAAAGCGAATACTTTAAGAACCATGAACAACTACAGTGAAATCACATACGGGTTAGAATGTGTTGATCTTGTGTATTATGAAAAGACACATGCTTTTAACAGAATGGGGTTCATTTTTGGTATTTGTGAGGACTTAAAAGTTCTTAGTGAGCTCCCTGCGACGTTCTCATACAAACTTCATGGCCCATTTTCTCCCCTGTAAGTTCAAGGATTAGGGACTTTTTTGGCTTGAAGATGTCACAATTAGAACAGACTCTATTATCTCCTACCTTACTACCTAATCTGAAAACAGAATTGTGTGTTTAAAACGAGTGCTCCCATTCTTATTTTCTCCACTGTTGACATGTTACTGCCTTTTTCAGTGTCACACAGCATTTGACACAGAACTGGCATCAGACCCTATGTCAAGGTCATACATGTCTTGACTATAGGGTTTTGTCTTCTTTATCTCTGAAATCTTAGAGGTCTTCAGCACATGACCATACCTACTGTAGACAACCAATTGTTTTTGCATGAATGCTAATCAATTCAGAATGCTTCCTGCTAACTAAAACAGCCTTTATTCCATGTTTTTAGAAAAAGTTTTATTCATTTGAAAGAAAGAAAGAAAGAAAGAAAGAAAAGAAAAGAGAAGAAAAGAAAGGAAAAGAAAGGAAAAGAAAAGGAAAAGAAAATCCCAACATAACATATTCATATGTGAGATAGGCATGGTGGAAAACTTTTTGAAAAAAAAAATTTGTTTTCTACTTTTTATGTAATCCCTAACAGCACCAATAGGCTTCTATTTCAGATGTGAAACGGAGTGTAACAAGCTAAATCTTGCTTTTCAATCACACCCAAATAGCCTAGTCTTGTGGTCCAGTGTACGTTGAAAATTATCTATTAAATACTGCATTTAAAGATTTTAATTAACTCTAAAGGTTTATTTTAATGCAAGTAATTTTTAATTGGAAAGGAAGTTCCTGGAAAATAAAGAATATGGTTATTTACTTTGCGTTTCACAACTTCAAAAAAAAAAAAAAAAGCCCTGGATACTCCAGAGCTCAGTTTATTTGTGATAACACTTCATTGATTAATTAAATTTACTGTGAAATTAAAGTCAGCACAAATGAGAATTTTGAAAAGTTGACTTTAATAACTGAGTAATAATGAAACAACCATAGGATCACATTTAAAGTGTGCTGAACGTAAGATCGTACAAGTTGATAATAGAGTATTATTAAAAATAATGACAGTATCAGAAATAACGGATAACTTGGGAAGATATGAATGAAACTCTGAAAATACACTACTTGTCATGCATACTTCTCCTATCAGTACAGAGGACAGCAGATAACTGTGGATCTCCACAATCTCAGGGTAAGCCAAGTTCTGTTCCAAAGTTTCTGTAACAGTTTTTATCCCTACTGATAAAACATGAATGGTCCAGGAAGAAAATCTGAAATTAAGTTGCTTTTTCTTGTGACTGTAGATAAGTTAAATGCCTTCTCAGAGACTTTTTTCTTCCCCGTAAAGTTTAAATAAGGTTAGGCACATAAACTACCTTGTGGACTTCTTAGAATATAAAAGACAAAATCATTTGAGGGTTTTTAAGAATGCCTTTCCCTTGAATAATAATACTTTCAAAGGCTAACATTCTAAATGCAGTGAGAATCATTAAAGATTTGTTTGCCTCCTTTATTACTGCTTTAGAAACTCTTGCATCATTGAGCATCATTTTCATATTTGAAGACGTGTCAAAGCCTACCTTGTCACATGTTCAAAGCCTATATGTGTTGTGTAGGATTTAGGACGACATATCATAATAAGGGTATTTAGTTTAGAATAAGCATGTGCTCAGTTACAACTCCACTAAAGAAAATGAAAGGACTGCCTTAATGGCTTGGATTCATCAAGTTCTACCCAAGAAAGAATTTACATTTGTATCTGAGAAAGAAAAAACCAACACTTGGTATCTCCCTAGAATGCTTAGCAACAAGTCACACTGTTCAATGTTTAATGAATTCCTATAGACAGATACGACTAGCCAGATCTAGCCGAAGGAAGCTCAGAAAGCCAGGGGAATATGGAATATATTTAGAAACAATAAAATTCAAATCTATTAACTGTGAGGGGCATTTCTCTAAGACATTTCTCTAAGAGACAAGGCACCTTTTGGGCTCTTTCTTGACAGATTTTTTTTCACTCAATGTATTTCTGCAACATAAATTAAGATGAATAATGACACTATATTACAAATAGTCAAATACTACAAGTTAATCTTTTCACCAAATTAAAATAATTCAGCTTTCCACAGCCTTGCAGGCCAATTGAAATGGGAGAAGATTTGGAGGTGAAGGCAGATTGTTCACAGGATTCCAACGTGGTCCTTAACAATTCACAATCATTATTCTGACTTAGGAGCCCTGAGATTCCACAGTGGGTATCTGAGGGCTGAGAAAATGGCTCCTATTCCAAGTCATACCCCACAGTATGAATTAGAGTGGGTAGAAGAGAATGAGTGAGAGGGAAGACAAGAAAAAATCTGCAATGGGGGGGAAGCAACTTATATACAATTATGCAGAAAAAAAATGTATACATATGAGCTAATGAGGGTAAGCGAAGAAATTTTAAAAAGATGCAGAAAGTTGCTGAAAATCTAACTAAACTATTTAAAAAGCAATTAACAGTCATCTCACCTTCCATGAGCAGGTTTCTTTCATTATCTGAAATGTACTTTTCTTGGAATGAGGTTAATATTGGTGGAAGCATTAGTAAATTATAATACAACATTTGGGACTTCCTACGCATTTATGCCTCCAAGCCCCCTCCCAATTTCTTATTTCCCTTCATACCAAACTAATATTAAGAATGACCCAACAGGTTCAAAACATGCTAATCACTATTGTCTCTACAACAAAGAAACTAGTGTGGGTGTTCACAATGTGATACTTAAGGATTTACAATTAGTAACCATTTTCTCACCAGATTTTGACTACATCTTGATTTTTTTTCTCAAGAAAAACAAACAGGTGTTACAAATAGCCTGTTTTTGATAAGAGTTACATACCTCTATTTGTTAAAACATTGAGCTGTGTTCTTAGAAAGTAGACTTTAGAATTTATGTCCATTATACCCAAAGAAATACAACTATTTTTAAAAGTCAAAGTCATTGTTTAAAAATATGTAAGAAAGCTTAAAGATACACCTAAATTTTTAAAAGTAAATCTTACAGTAGGTTAAACCATCACTTAGGGCTACAGCACTCCACATAACAGCACTTGGAATCCAGCTCTGACTCAACTTCTGATCCAGCATCCTGCGAATGTGTGCACTGGGAGACAGCTGATGCAAAGGATTTTGCTCCCTGATTCTCATGAGGTAGACCTCATTTGGAGTCCCTGCCTCTTAGCTTTTGCCTGGCTCAATCACTTCACATGCAGATATTTGAGAAGTAAACCAATGGACTGAATATCCTGTCTCATAATTTTTCCCTTTTTCCTCCCTTCATCACAACCTCCCACCTCCACAGTCTGCCTTTCAAGTGAATAAAATCAAATGAGCTGTAAAAATTTTTTAAATATAAGTCAGTTTTAATGCATTATCTATGAACATGAACCAAAATTTGAATGGTGTAAAATGGTATCTGTTGAAATCTTGATCTCAGTCCCAGAGCTGTGGCTTAGTGGCTAAATCCTTGCCTTGCAACCATTGGGATCCCCTATGGGCACTGGTTCATGTCCTGGCTGCTCCACTTCCCATCCAGCTCTCTTTTTTTGGCTTGAGGATGGCCCACAGCGTTGAGACCCTGCTCCTGCATGGGAGGCCCAGTAGTTCCTGGCTCCTAGCTTCGAATTGGGTCAGCTTACTGGGGGAGTAATCCAGCAGAAGGAAGATCTTCCTCTCTATCTCTCCTTCACTTTGTAAACCTGCCTTTCCAGTAAAGAACAAATAAACATTAAAAAAAAAAAAACCCACTTTATCTCAATCTTTATCTCTGACCACCCTGTTTCTTTGCTGAGAACTGTCCTAGTTTAACAAGCATAATTCAGACAAAAAATTCTTTGTGGACATATGTAGAATAAAGTCCTAGAAATCAAATGCTGAGTCAACAACTCTAATATTTAATTCTAAACTATATCACGACATTATCTACATGAGACTTATGCCGTTTCACAATTGTACTTGAAATTTTGATCACCAGTTTACTTCTATTCTTGCCAGAAAATGAATGTCAAACTTTTCTTCCAATGTAATGTGACAATATTAAAGTCACAATTTGTATTTCTCTCATGATTAATATGAATGAGCACATCAAAAACCCATTTGAAGTTTTTGGTGTCAATCAAAGTTCACTGTACACTTATGATATACATTTGCACTTAATCATTTCTGTATAACTAGTAACATCTTCTAAAATTCAACTCTCCAGTCTTTCTTTCAGATTTTTTGTAAGACAATCAAATGAACCCACATAAATCTTTGAACAAAGTAATTGGGAAGGACCTGGCTCGATAGCGTGGCAGCTAAAGTCCTCTCCTTGAACGCACCAGGATCCCATATGGGCGCTGATTCTAGTCCCAGGGGCCCCGCTTCCCAGCCAGCTCCCTGCTTGTGGCCTGGAAAGCAGCCGAGGACGGCCCAAAACCTTGGGACCCTGCACCCATGTGAGTAACCCTGAGGAGGCTCCTGGCTCCTGGCTTCAGATTGGCTCAGCTCCACCCGTTGCGGCCACTTTGGGAGTGAATCATTGGACGTAAGATCTTCCTCTCTGTCTCTCCTCCTCTATGTGTATCTGCCTTTCCAATAAAAATAAATAAATCTTTAAAAAAAAGTAATTGGGAAAAGGCCATATTTACTTATTTTTTTTTAAGATTTATTTTATTTTCATTGCAAAGTCAGATATACAGAGAAAAGGAGAGACAGAGAGAAAGATCTTCTGTCCAGTGATTCACTCCCAAAGTGGCCTCAATGGCTGGAGCTGAGCTAATACGAAGCCAGGAGCCAGGAGCCAGAAGCTTCTTCTGGGTCTCCCATGAGGGTGCAGGCTCCCAAGGCTCTGGGCCATCCTCTACTGCCTTCCCAGACCTCAAGCAGGGAGCTGGGTGGGAAGTGGGTGTGCCATGGTTAGAACCAGTGCCCATATGGGATCCCGGCACGTTGAAGGTGAGGACTTTAGCTTCCAGGCCACTGTGCTGGGACACTATTTAATACTTATTTCTGCTTTTTTCTACACTGAATGTGGTTCTTGTAGTTTTATAACTTTCTCTGGTGGGCTTAAAAAGGATCCTAATAATTAGGAATATGTTTCAAAGACAGCAAACAGTTTAATTTTGATCAATGCCTTTTCTTTACATTTAAAAATATTTTGTTTATGATATAGTTCCATAGGCTCTGAGGGTACATTTTTATTTTTGATCAATGTATTTTATACATGCAGTAAGACTGAAGATGAATTGTTGTTGTGTAATCAATCTCTGAATAAGAAGGGTTTATATTTCAGCCACCCAGCAATGACTCCTATAGTGCCCATACTGGCCTTGGGCTGATATGCACCTTTCAGCTAGCTGGCTAGTTAGCTGCATTTCGGTGAGCTAACATTCCCTGGACACATTTGAGAATCTTGCATTAGCAAAAGGAACAAGGTTATCAAGGTCTCAGAGATGTTTCCTGGCTCTGACTAAAGACTTTGGAAACACAAGTTTGTGTGTTTTGGCTTGAAATTCACCGCAGTCAGGAACATTCTCTCTCTTTTCTTAATCTCGGTGGCAAACTCCTTCCTACCAAGAATGTATATCTACATGTTTCCGCATTGGTCACTGCTTCCCTGAATCTTTTAATGTTGGTCAACGATACCCAGAAAATGTTCCCACAGACAATTCGACAAACTACACTGATTATTCCACGGGGCAGTAACTGTCAGAAGTGGTACAAGGTTAGCCTAACATATCATCTTCAATCACAGACATCTGTTGCGGAGGCCCTCGTTTCATTGACGATGTTACCTAAAATATTGTCATCAAACTGACTCCCATTTCATTGACTTTCAGTAATGCTAAGAACTTGGTTCATTAGCGTATCATGGAGTAAAAGTAAATTTGTATTCCAAGAACAGGTTAGAAGAGTAATTCCAGATGGACTTATGTGTAGCTTCAGAAATTGTTAAAATATGACTACCATAAAATAAGAGACTCACACTAAGGAAAACATACCTGGAGCATTTTAAGGTGGATTTTTTTCAAGCTGAACTGTACAGACATCAGTTGTGAAAGACTTGGGTGCCTGATTTTTACTCCAGGTAGAATCAAAGAAAATCTTCAGGGATGGCTAGGATAATATTTTAATAAACTATTTGCATGATGCTGACATCCTGCCAGCCTGAGCACCACTAACATAGACTCTGTAGAACCTGATGCAATGTCTTTCAAAATCGTTTCCGTTTATAAATCATAAAAATGAAACGGCAATGAGATGGATACAAATTAGGGTCCAAATGTCTGAAGAGGTAAAAGAAAAAAAGAGATAAGGCTAAGTAATCATTTAAACTACTGTAAAAATTAAGTCAAACATGTCAGAAGTAGCCTACTGTTTATTTTTTGCCTTTTATGTGCCATTTGACAGATGGAAATAGACACTTCACACATTATCAAAGTGGCACCAAAAATGTCTTTCCCTTAGTGATTTGAGAAACAGCAACTTCTGCAAAGAAACCAATTTAAGACATGGAACAATGCCAAGTTTTGCCATAATGCAACAACCTTTGACCAGACATTGTACACATCACTTGTATTATACCGTATATAGGAACTTGACAATTTCATCTAGCACCTAGTCTCATAGAAAAGTTCATATAAAATATAGTTCAAAAGCCATGGCACTTCCTGAAGTGCTTGATTTTTTTTTTTTTAATGTGCACAATGTTTATTTTAGGAAACATGATTCAGGCCTCCAAGGAACTCACATGGATTTTGGTATTAGGTCACAACAACCTGCCAATGCTGTATCTACTACCACTCTCAACTATCTCTACTTTTATCACTACCTTCTAGAACTCTCTTGATTGCTTTACTTTTAATTCATTAGTTAGCTGTATTTATTTGAAAGGGAAACAGGGATGGAGGAAGGGAAAGATATTTTCCATTTGCTGAATCACTCCCTAAGTGTGTGCAACAACAGGGTGTGGAGCCAGGCTGAAGTCAAGAACAAGAAACACAACCCTGGCCTCCCTCCTGTGTGGCAGGAACCCCAATATTTGAACCATCACCTGCTGCCTCACAGGGTGAACATTCCAACAAGCTGTAATGGAGAGTGGAGGAATTCTAGCAAGGAATGCAGGGATCCCAAGCAACGGATTAGCTGCTACAAGTGTTTGCTGAACATTCCATAGCTCTGTCTTTATTCCAATCCCAATCACTTTCCAATCCCAAAACCACTTTGAACTCTGTGGTCATTATCATTATTACCATCCCTTTGCTCTGCTTAACTTTTTTCTGCTTCATTTTGTTTCCTCTGATATATTTTTTAAAAAAATAGGTACTATGATTATCTTTTACTTTCTTGTGAATTCCCTCCAGTATTTTGCTTAAATTCCCAAGTCCAATATATAATATTCAGTAACTGTCCTCTCGGGCAATTTAATGTATCTGTATCTATGAAGGGGTGTCACAAAAATGTTTTGCAAGGTATATTATGTGTAACTTTAAAGGGATGTAGGTTTTGTATATGTTAGTTTTCATTTAATGTACTCCTCAGTAGGAGCTTGGCAGTGGAAAGGCAAACGCTTTCTCAACAATCATTTACTCCCTTGTTGAACTTGAAGTGCTTCTGTTTCATTTTTAAAAACTATTAATGAAATAGGAATTAAACCTACTGTCTCAGAGAGATTATATATAGCTGAATTTCAATCAATTATGTAAAAGATCTTTCCTATTTGTGACATGAGCCAAGTTGGACTACGATTGACTTTCAGTGTTTCTCTTTTGTAGTATTATTTGATCTTGCATTGGTAACAGGAACTCTACAGAGTCTCAGTATCACTAAATATAAATACAGGTTGATTCACTGAATGACTTGTTTCTTTTTTTCATGTTTTTTCTTCCCCTTTTTATTATTTAAGTGAACAATTTAACAGACAAAAATTGCATTTTATGGGACTGGAGATATATATATTATATATATATATATATATATAAAATCTGTCTTGAGCAAGATGTCAGAAGTTCATGATAAGAAGTAATCCACCTAGAAGTCGCAAGGAAACAGAAAGTCAAACCCAGCAGGAGGAAAGGGGAATAAGGAAAGCGCAGGGTAAAAGCCAAGCTGAAACAAGAAATCAACTTGTTATACATAAGGTATTACAGAAAAGCATGGTAGAATTTGGCCCTCAGGGACCAGCATCCTATGTGGGTTCTGCTTTGATAACTGACTTGTCCACTTCCCATCCAGCTCCCTGCTTCTGGCCTGGGAAAGCAGTGGAGGATGGCTCAAGTCCTCAGGCTCCTGAGACCACGTGAGAGAACCAGAGGAGGCTCCTGGCTTCTGTCTCTGGATTGATTCAGTTCAGGGTGTTGGGGATATTTGGGGAATGAACCAGTAGACAGAAGATCTCTCTGTCTCTGTCTTTCCTTCTCACTGTAAATCTGTCTTCCAAATAAAAATAAAATAAATCTCTAAAAAAAATCAGCCTGAGACTTTTTTTTTAAACATCTAGTTTAAGGATTACTTATCCCCAACTCTAGAAAAATAATAGAATATGCAATAGAGATCTTCCTACAGCAGAGAAAAGAGATGTGATACAAAGAAAAAGGAAGTCTTGGAAAGTCAATGTGTATATAGTGAAAACTATGAAGGCCTCTTTTATTTAGTTCATAAAACACTAGCATTATGAATTAAATCATACCTATCATCAGAGCATTTTCATGCAGACCATCAGAACAGGCTCTAAATTACATGTCTGCAGATAGTCAATGTTGGGAAATCCTTCTGAATCTTATCTAATCACTCTAGAGAGATGATTTATCCACATGATTGGCAAGCTCATCCATGTGTCATCCCACCGAATTCTCCATCAGCTTTCATATGTCTTCCTCAGGTTATGCTCTGTCATCCAAAGATCAACATATGTTGGAGGGAATCCTATAATGTAAGGCACAGACCAAAACTAACAGGAAAGAAAAATTGCTTTGGAAGAGACAGTACAGAGAATAGCATAAAACCTTCTAAAAGCACTCTATAGTACCTCCAGCCAAAATATAACATACATACAAGCTAAGCTATACAAGTCAGCATTGAGAGCTCTTAATAAAATATTCCAGATATAATACAGTGATTAACAAGGAGAAAAAGCAGATGCATAACAAATTAGCAATGCTTCTTCACCGTGTGCCTTGGTCTGTTTTGTATTTCTACAGCAGAATAACAGAGATGATAATTCATAAAGAGAACCAATGTAGTTGTCATAGTTCCAGAGGCTGAGAAGTCCAATACCAAGCTGTCCGAGTCTGAGAAGGGCTTCGATGCAGCTCAGAAAACTTGAACCTGTTTCCTCATCTAAGCATGACAGACAATGTTCAAGGTATATGCTTAGTATGAGAACTAGATGAGATGCAACGTGTAGTAACAAGCATAACGCCAAATACTAAACATCGTGGACATTCTCCTTTATTTCTTCTTGACTCTAGTGTGTGTAAAGTTCTATCATGCCGGACAACGGGATGACTCAGTAGACTAATCCTCCACTCACCAGTGCCAGTATCTTAAAGAGGTGCCAGTTTGTGCCGCAGCTGTTCCACTTTAAATCCAGCTCCTTGTTTATGTTCTGGGAAAGAAATGGAGAATTGCCCAAAGCCTCAGGACCCTGTATGCACACTGAAGACTCAGAAAAACCTCCTTGTTCCTCACTTCAAATCAGCTCAGCTTTGGCCATTATAGCCATTTGGGGAGTGAACTAGATAGGGAAAGATCTTTCTCTTGTTCTCGTTGTAAATCTGCCTTTCCAATAAAAATAAAGAACTCTTTTTAAAAAATTGTCACTGAATGGGAGACCCAGTGTCAGACCTAATAAAATAGATTTATCTCTTGACTTGGTATTTCTGTTGCTTAACTACTTCTTGTCATCAGAAAATACAATTTGATTTAATTGTTCGTTTCTCAACCAGTTGAATTGCTTACTTTGTTATATTCGGATGTGAGCTAAATTAATTCGCAGCTAAACAGGATTAATTACTCCCCCTTTCTTTATGATGTTTATCCTCAAAATAGCCACAACGGCATTAAAAAACTCTATGATGATTCAAAGAAGGTAGGTGACTATTGGATTTTCAAGGCCAAGTTCTAGTTCTCTCAAAATGTTAGATATATGTATAACATGTCTTCCTCTTGCAGACAGCAAGGACAGAATGAATTACACTGATTTCATTTGTGAATAATACTGGATTAGTAAGCATCATTTCTGTGAATTCTATGTCTAACACGAGAAGGTTTTCCTTGCTATGTAATGAACATCTGCTCAGTGACTAAACAATCTATATTCCTGCTTTCATCTTGAGTAAAGAGTTCTTTTATTTATACTGTTTTGCCATATAACAAATTGTAAGAATACTGAAGAGAGCAAAAGTACAATTTTCTTCTTCTTTCTAATTATTCTTTGATAAACTCATTAAAGAAGACAGCGAGGTCATCGTCCAAGCCCACACATCACATGAGGAACAGGGCTTGCTTTCCCCGGAAATCACCATTCCTAGCACTTTCAATAATTACCCAGTTTTCAAATCAGAAAGAGGAACTACCTCCTTGTAGAAGTTGACTCTATATTCAAAAATAACGTGTGTCAGCAAAGGCCAGGATTTCCAACCCAAATGTAGGGAACCCAGAAACAAGGGCTGAGTACGTTGCTCTCCCAATTGCAGTGTGCACTTCTGTCATTGCTCTGAGGAGGTGGTTTGGGATAAATACAATCCTGTTTAATACAATCACAATCCTGAATTCTAAAAAGTACACACAGGTGGCCAACAGAACCATGCAATTTTAATTAGATTCTTTGCAGCTATATATCTCTGATGTGATCTATGCTCAATAAATCACAACCCTGTTTTCACATCTACCAGTACATGGATTAAGTTAATGTAACATAGTTGACTTGTAGGATCAGAAGATAGGGATAATGAAAGAAAGACAAAGAGGTGGTTTTTTTTTGTTCCCTCGATGTATTTAAAAATTAATACAGTAATTTTGAGGATCACTTTCTCTGTATTTTAAAAAACTATTGTGGGACCTGGTGACGTGGCCTAGCAGCTAAAGTCCTTGCCTTACATGCACCAGGATCCCATATGAGTGCCGGCTCTAATCCCGATAGCTCCACGTCCCATCCAGCTCCCTGCTTGTGGCCTGGGAAAGCAGGAGAGGATGGCCCCAAGCCTTGGGTCCCTGTACCCATGTGGGAAGCCCGGAAAAGGATCTGGGTTCCTGGCTTTGGATCGGTGCAGCACCAGCCATTGCGGTCACTTGGGGAGTGAGTCATTGGACGGAAGATCTTCCTCTCTGTCTCTCCTCCTCTCTGTATATCTGACTTTGTAATAAAAATAAATAAATCTTTAAAAAAAAGACTACTGTAAAATTGGACTTCACTTTATGTATTATTTAGGCAAAAGCTCAAACATGATCTTCTCAACTACAATTGAGCTTCTTCATGGAAAAATATCACATTATATTATGGTGCACTTGATTAAGCTCCCACTTCTGATATCCACATTCCATATCAGAATGCCCAAGACTTATTTCTACCTCTGCCCCCAAACCAGCATCTATTAATACAGACTGGGAGGCAGCAGCACCTGAGGTTATGGTTCAAATATTTGGGTCCACAATGCAGTCACAGGCTCCTGGCTTCAGCCTAGCCCAGGCCCAGCTCTTAAAGTTGTTTGGAAAGAATAAGCCATTAGATGGAAGATTGATTGTTACCTCTCCCTCACTGACACTGTCAAACAAACAAAAATGAATCTGAAAAATCTATTCTTCAAACTGAAGTATCAATGACAAAATCCTTCGGATGATCAGACTCTTTTAAATATATAGAGGCTTAAAATACATATGTTCACTTATGGAGGTTAGCTGGTGCATGCTTGTTGATTACCTGTTTTGTGACACATTGGAATATTAATTAGCTAATTAATTGTGCTCTGCTTTCATGAATTTTCTCATTCCATTAGACAAAAAAGTCAACAAGCAATTTATGTTTGAGACCTGCTGTGATGAGATAGTTTAGGGTGTCATAGGAACACCTACTTAGATGCAGGGTCACTGAGGAGGAGAGGATTTTAAAATTTGAATGGATTTAGCCATAAATACTTACTATTGACTTAAAAAAACTGCAGTGAAGTAGCATGTGTTAAAGCATTACGAGGATACAGGGCTGTTTTATAGCTCAATTGGCTAATTCATACCTTGCAGTGTAGGTACTCCACATGATACTCCAATCCCCTCCAGCTCCCTTTTTGTGGCCTGGGGAAGCAGTGGAGGATGGTGCAGTCTTGGAACCCTGCACCCATGTGGAAACTGGAAAGAGGCTCCTGCCTCCTAGCTTTGCATCAGCTCAACTCTGGCCATTGCAGCCATGTGGGGAGCACTGGATGGAAGATATTTTTCTCTGACTCTCCTCCTCTTTACAAATCTGCTTTTCTAATAAAAATAAATAAATATTTTTAAAAATAATAGTCTGAAAAAAATTTTAAGTAGGGATATAGAAACCAAAATAAGAGAAAATATTTAAGAATGGTGAAAATGAAAAATTGGAGTTAGCTAGCATGAGGCACAGGAAATATTTTGAGTTTATGGTCCATAAAATATTTCTCAGAAAGGAGAGTAAGATCATTTTTTAATGTTCTCAAATATTATACAAGACAGGATAAACATGTAGTGAATGTAGTTGATAAATGATATAAATCTGCAGAAATGCTTATTTTTATAAATTACTGGTAAACATAACACTTGACCAAAAATACTAGCATAATGTCAGTGTATAATCTTATGCATAATTTTTACACATATAAATGCATCTAGCTAAATTTGCTTAAATCATAACAATATTGGTTCAATTCATATTGTTTGACAATTTTCTTTTTAGGCCTACTTACCTAGCAGGCGCGGCGCACCTTGGCAGCAGAAGAGTTATCAACTGGACCTTCCCCCCTAGATAATGCCGCAGGCCCTGGCTCAGGGCCAAGATTGCGCGCCCCAAACCCCCATTGAGGTCATTCCAATGCGCCGATCTGGCTCCCAGTATCAGTCCAGCAGATGCATCCATCAGGCATCAGCCTTCCTATTCTATCTTCCTCCCTCTCCTCCACACCTCCCTAAAATCTTATTTCATATCAAAAAACCACTAAACTACCTAACCCAATCCCTCAAACCCATACCTATCACTCCTCTTCTCTTCATTCCCCTCTCAACCCACCAACAATTATCCCTCCCTTCCCCCACTCACACTCCCATATCATCCTCCACCATCCTTATCACCAATTCCAACCCCATTAACTCCTTTCCACCCAAATTTTCACAAAACTTCATCACTTTCTACCCAATCCCCATCCCCCATGTCTTTCCTCCCCCCTAACACCATTCCCAAATCCATACTACAAAAACATATCCCCACCTAACCCCATCTATTTCATATCCATAACCCCACTATAACCCCCATAACCCACAATTCCCCCACCCCAACCAAAAACCCCCCCCCACATAACTACCCAAACCATAACACAATCAACACCACCCACCACAATCCCCAACATACCCAATACACCACTAAAACCCATAACCAAAATCTTACAATACTCACTCCAGCCAAAAAACCCACGAAAAACCTCCCACCACCCCCCCCCCACCTCCACATTTCTTCCAATACCACTAAAACCAATTTCATCAACCCCCAATTCCCCTACCAACAAACACTCCACCCCCACCCATACCCCTAAAATATCACTTAAATACCTCTACCCCCCCATACCAATCCTTAACACAACTTACATACCAAGTCCCACCTACCCCCGCCCTACTATAAAATCAACTCTTCACCTTAATTTTCTCATCCTTTTAACCCAAACCCATCCACTCCCCCATACCAAATTTCATCATCCCTTACTCCACCACCCCCCATTACACCTCCCCACCCCCCACCCACCCCCCATGCCCCACCCCCCCTAATACCCACCCCCAAACAATAATCACCTTAAACCTAAAGGCCACAGCACCCAATCAACTATACATATTCATTACATCCCCCCCCTCCAACCAACCCCCACACCTCTCCAAAAACCCCACACCCCATTCTAACTTACCTGGTAATCAGAACCATAACAACAATATAGATGAAGGATGAAATCCTTTTATACTCAACCATTATTTTTAAGTGCTAGAGCCAATTAAAATGTTAGAAATGAAGATGCAGTCATGTCTTCCAAATGCATTTTTGAAGAACATTAATTCAAAACAGATGCAGAGGTAGCAAAGTGCCAACATATTATACAACCCACTTTCTGGAAGTCAGCATTTAGAAATATTAACACATAAAATGTGTAAATGGGTTGTAAACTATCACAGAATATAATTATTTATACATAAAAGTATCACTCAGTATGGGCCCCCTTGTCTTTGTTTATAATTATTACAAAACCTTTTACTGTGGAAACTGCACCCATGTTGCATAGATTTTTTTCAAATTTATGGACCAACTCAACAGGTTTTAATACTACATTCTGTCAGGCTCCTGAATGCCACAGGAGGGCATACAGATCAAAAAGTTCATTGAAAACACACCTTATGAAAAATATAGGCATGCATTTAAAAATAAATGCATTCTCTAATCCCGTTTAGATTCTTTTAGAATCTCCCGGTTAAAAGAAAAAGTTAGCTTCATATTTTGTTCAGCTTTCATTTTTTTGAAAGGCACAGAGGCAAAACGTGTATTATGGAAGACAGATAGTCCATCCTCTGGATCTCTATGCAAATACTTACAACAACCAGAGGGGGTTTTGGCTACATGTGGAAGCCTGTGCACAATCCAGGTCTCTCACATAAGTGCCAGTGATGCAAACACATGAGTCATTGTCCATGTGTTCCCAGGGTGCACAGCACCAGGAAAGTGTGGGATATAGACATCCCAAGTGATGCCTCACCACCTCCTCCAAACACCCAACCTTCAATAAAACTCAGTTGAGATTTTTCATGCAAGTTCTGAGAGTACTGTAAACTCAACACTATTTTGAAATCAACTTTGCATAATTGTTCATTAGAGGATGTGCAATATTGTGCAATAATTCTCTAATACCAAATGCCTGCTAAATGGTGCCAGGCATTATATCTGCTACTTGAAATGTATATTAAGCCTAACTTCGCAGTTTACATTATCTTAGCTTCTTGAGAAGGGAGAAGTTTGTACAGTAACTTCCTGACTTTACTTACCAGAAATAATAACTATCTAAAAGCAATGCGCATGCTTTTTGCTCAATACGTGTAATTGGAGTAAGCCCCAATTTGGTATACATTCATGCTCTGTGAGTAATTTGATTCAGGATTTCCAAATCAACTTGTATAATAAAACTAGTCCTAATTCTTCCAAGAACTCAGAATACCAGAAAGCTAGAATACTGGACTTTGCTGGCCTCGATCATTGTCCTTTGCAACTGATTTGTCTCTACAGAAATGAATATTTACAATAAGATACAGGCTGGGAGGCCTTAGAAGTCAAGAATGACTACTGGCTCATCAACGCACTCCCCCTGCCAATCAATGAATGGTTGCACAGCAAATGCCCTGAGCAGGCATGGGCTGGGCTAAAGATAAGAGTAAATTAAGTGAATTTTGAGGGTTCATTTGGATGTCTTTCTTTTTTTTCAACCCATATCAACATTGAAATACAACTCAGCACTTTCAATAATGTTAAAAAGCTACTCCCTCAAATGGCATATCTACTGGTCTGAGTGTAGTGGCAATTCCATTGTTGAGCGTGAAAACAAATAAACTAGCATTAAAAACAAATTAAATTCTGAATCCTATTGCTTGTTCTTGTTCTCTCCAATTTGCCTCTCAAATAATTATTCCAAATTTTTTCCTCTTTCCCTGACCCAGCAGCCCATTTTTACATAAACCAGCCTTGCACAGCAAACAACTAGACAGAAACCCTAAAACTCTATCTCCAACTACATTATCATGTATACTTGAAAACAAAAACACAATGAAGGTGATTCAAAAAATTTGTGGGAAAATGGCATTAAAAGGTAATTTTCATATCAAATTATCTGAAATCCATGCAGTTAATAATCCCATGTGTTTGAAAACTGCTCAATCCATTAAACATAATACATATTCATACGCAAATGCATACATAGAAACAAAGTGAAGCTAAAAGTGATTTTTAATGCAGGAGGTATCTTTTAAGTCATTTGTCCTCAGCTAATTAAATCAAAAGAAATTTCGCTTAAAATGCTCACACAAGCTATTGTTTTTGAATTTTATTATAAACTTTGCATCCTTTGCAACATATGTAATTTAACATAAACATTTGGCATAACCAAAATATTAAGACATTTTAAACTAGTTTTTTTAATACAAGTTATTTCAATTTTTGTAAAAATGAATTGCTGTTGCCCGTAAGAGTAAAAATTTAGTTTATGTATATATGTATGTATATCTTGTTCTATATCTTATGTGATATATTTCCTATCAATTACTTGAGAATGAAACCATTTGGACAACTTAGCCCACAACAGTTATACAGCTATAAAGGGACTACAGTACATTTTTATATCCCACAGTAGCACTTAAAGGAATAAAAAATATAAATAGTAAGAAGTTATGCTTACTTACAAAGCACTGCCTGATGCTCTACTACTGCATAATGATTTGTAAAATGTGCTACAAGTTTAGAGCTAGAGGATAGGGAATATAGCAAACATTCTATCATTCAGATTTATTCATCTTTTCTTTGACAACAAAACCTTTCTCAGTCATCATATTCATTTCTTCAGATTCTCTTTTTATAAAAAAAAAAAACAATTTGTATAAGGTAAATTATGCAGCCTATCAGAGAGCATATCATTGCAAAAAAAGGCCCTGTGGCTTTTTCAGTCATACACCCAAGTCATTTTAGGCTCAACGGTTTTATTATCATTACCACCATTTTTTCCAGTGGTTTATCTTCAACTACCAAAGCACAAGTGGAATCCAAGCAGTGGAACATTTCTCCATTATGTTGCCTTCTATTGTTTAAGCAGTCTTGTCTTTTAAAGCCATGAGAAATGTTACAAGAGAATAATTTTGGGCTATATATTTATAGATTCAGCTACTTTAACTAATGACCATAAATGTGACTTCTTTTCATACGGCTCAGGCTTCCATTTTTATAATAATAACAAGTCTATTTTTACAACGTGTGTTTATAACTAAGGATCCATTTAATTCAATAAGCATTTGAATGATTCTTTTAGCAAAGTATTTTTGGAAATTTACGGCATATTACAGGCAAAATCAAAGCAAAACATAGTTCCTGCCTTCAAGAACCCTACAGTTTAAACAAAGAGACCCATATCTGGCATATGACAGGAGGATTACACACACACACACACACACACACCATTAACAAACTACAAACAATGTCAACCTCACAATGGGAGACAAAAAAAAGACATATTTGGAGTTTGACATTTATGATAAACCTTAGTATGTGAACAGGGGTTGCAAGAAAATCCTTGGGGAATACTTTAAACACAGAACACTCAATGCATTACAAGAACTTGTGAACATAAAGGCAGGCAGGAGGCAAATTTCGAGCATTCAAAGAGGTGAGAAGAGAGGTTACAGCACACAAGAGAGAAGAAGCATAAGGATGAAGAATAAACACGGTGGCTTCTAATATGGGGAAATTTTCTTGGATAAGTTCAGTATCTTGGTATCACATTATGAATAGACCTTGAGAATGAAAACAACATAAAACCAATATTTCTTTTTAAATATCAAAACTTTTCGTAATATGGTAGCCCATTGCACTTCACCATTTGCAGCTTCTAAATAATGTGTTGATGTAAACATAAGCACAAATGATGCAGGTGCAAAGGAGAGCACTGGACCTGCCATCATGATTGACCGTTCTTTTCTCCTGACATCGTAATTGACCTTCAGTTTTTATCTGTCAAAATACCTGAATTCATTACATATATGTTTATGTGTATATATAAATACTATATCATAGATAATAGTTGTATTATTATATATTACATACATTATATATGTATTATTATATACCATATATTAAATCTGTGTTATTACATATTATATACATTATGCATGTATATGTACACACACATAATGCATTTAGTGTATATATATATATGCATATATGATGCAATTCCATTTTGGTCTAAAATATATTCTAAAAGGTGAGAAACTCCTGGAAAATATGAATTCAGACAATGTGTATCAACATTCTTTTTGAAAATAGTAATTACTGCATTTGAGAAGGATGTTACTGGAGGTGGAGCATGGGTTAGAAAGCTGATGCAAGTATCCAGTTATAATGTACAGGAAATTACAATTTACAGGAAGCCAGAGTAAGACCTGTGTGACAGCTATAATCAGATGATACAGTACTTCCACGTCTCCAACTGGATTTGAGTATCAGCCACAATCCTGAAGGACACTCGGCTTTCATGTAAGTCAGGCACATCTATGTCCAAGTCTCTTACAACACAGGACACAAGGCCTACATACAGAAACTTGTGAACATAAAGGGAAGGAAGACAAATGAAAGTGTGTGTCTCCTTGCTGGCTTCAGAATTCCAAGGTAAATACAATTGTGGCTCAGTTTCTCAGTCTCAGAAGTCATGCGGAAAGCAGACAGGTAAAATAATTGATTAGTGGAAGAGGGAGAAAGAGCAATTTATCTTCTGAGTTATTTTTTTCTCCTTTCATAAAACACAGCAAAAATATGTGATACGTGATACAGCTAAAGTGGTGTTAGAGGGAAATGTATAGTGGCAAAAGCCTTGTTTTATAAATGAGTAGATCTCAAATAACATAACCTCACCTTCAGAGTGAAATAACTAGTGAAAGACACACAAATCAAAGTAAACAGAAACAATTAAGTGATAACCGACAGCAACGATACATGAAATTGGTACCGAAATAGTAAAAATCAGACGAATCAAAAGTTGGCTCTGAAAAGATGAACAATTTTAAGAATCCTTTATAAAAATTAACTGAGAAGACGAGACCAGCATGCAAGCCTTAAAACTACTGAGTTCAGGGACAAGGAACTTACACAACCAGTTACCTTACAGAAATGCAATAATTAAATCTTAATTATACGGAAACAGCATGAAATGCTATATTCCAACAAATTTGAAAACTTAGATGAAATGGGAAAATCCCTTAAAAGACACAAAGCTTTCTGGCTAAAGAAGACAGAAAAATTTGAATGGACAGATATCAATTAATGAGATGGAAGTAATTAACAAAATATCTTCACCAAGAACAACCTAGAACCACAACTTTCATTGGCAAATCCTATGAAATATTTGAAGCAAGTGACAAATATTGAAGAATTACATCAGGCTGGGCGCAGTGGCCCAGCAGCTAAAGTCCTCACCTTGAACGCACTAGGATCCCATATGGACGCCGGTTCTAATCCCGACAGCCCTGCTTCCCTTCCAGCTCCCTGCTTGTGGCCTGGGAAAGCAGGTGAGGATGGCCCCAAGCCTTGGGTCCCTGCACTCATGTGGGAGACCCGGAAGAGGATCTGGGCTCCTGGCTTTGGATTGGCACAGCTCCAGACGTTGCAGTCACTTGGGGAGTGAATCATCAGATAGAAGATATTTCTCTCTGTTTCCTCCCCTCTGTATATCTGACTTTGCAATAAAAACAGATAAATCTTAAAAAAAAAGAATTACATCTACCAACTTAAAAAATATTTATATATTATGAGCAAATCTGATTTAGCACTAGGAATGCAAAGTCCAAAAACCAGCTAGTGTAAAATGGCTAACACAAAAGCAAGAAACCAAATCACATGACCATCTAATTTGATCATCACATTTAAGAAGATTCAATTACACAATTTCTGTTTTTTAAAAGATTTGTTTATATTTATTGGAAAGTCAGATACACAGAGAGGAGGAGAGACGGAGGGTAAGATCTTCCATCCTCTGACTCAGATAGCCAGAGTTTAGTTAATCCAAAGCCAGGAGCCTCTTTCAGGTCTCCCACACAGGTGCAGTGCCTCAAGGTTTTGGGGTCACAAGCAGGAGCTGGATAGGAAGAGGACTCTGGGTCATGAGCCCATATGGGATTCTGGCTTGGTGTATGCAAGATTAGGACTTTAGCCACTAGGCTACCGCACTGAGCTCTCTATTTCACACTTTCAATAACAAAACAAAAACATTCATCAAGTCAAAATTCAGATTTCACCTTCTATGGAATTTCATAAAGGACATCTATAAAAAATTAATAGCTACAATTGTATTGAATGAGAAAAAATTAAATACCATATCACTAACATTAGAAATAAGACAATGATAAATGTTCTTGCCACATTTGGAACTGTGTCACTGATGTCAGAGAATCAAATACGCAAGAAAAAAAAAAGAAAGGATTTAGATACAATGGAAAGAAGCAATAAAAAATCATTCGAAGGATGTCAGCAAAGGACTTGCAGAGTGCTGTGCTCAGCAAGGCCCAGGAGATGATCCTGTAAAGCTCTTTGACCTCCAGTCTGCAAAGTCTTCCACTGCATTTCTATATGCAAATAGTAAAATATAGAAAATCCAAATTTTAACAACATTGCCATGATGAACAATGTGATGATTATACATTTAACTCATACAGTTTATGTGCTCTATGAGAGAAAAATTAAAGAATGTTATTACAATATAAGAAGGAGCAAACCAGACAGAATATCATCCATATTACTAAGGGGAAGACTTAACAATAAAATGACAATATTCTCAAGATTAATGCAAAAATTCAACATTATCATAAAAAATCCTATCAGCTTTTAGGATAAAAGTGGTTGATTATGTGATTCTAAAGTCTGAGAAGAAATAAGGAACCAGCAAAGCTCAAGAAGCTTGAAAGTAACAAGTGAGGTTGAAGGGCTCACATGGTTTGATTTCAAAACATACTATAAACTTGTATTAATTAAGACAGTGTACTATTAGCATAGAAATCAGGAACAATAAAAGTCCAGAAATAAAAATGTCTTTAATTCACTGATTGTATTAGGCATGCCAAAGCAACAAATAAAACTCAATAAAAAAGAAAAGCAAAAACTGTGAAACTCTTAGAAGAAAACATAGGAATAAATCTTTGTTACCTTTTACTGATCAATCCTTACTTAACTGTATCATTATCATCAACAAAGCAATCATTACATAAATTTGGTTTCGTTAAAAAATAATTTGGCTAGCAAACTATCAAGGGCGAAACAGCAAAATAAACAATAAAAGGAAACATTTGCAAAACATAATAGAGTGGTTAAGTAACTTGTATAGCTCAAACACAAAAAAAAACAGAACTCACTTTTAAAATGAATAAGAAATCTGAAGGGATTGCTCTCCAAATTAAAATTAAAATTTCTAGTGAAGAGTGAACATGGAAAAGTGTTTGCCATCATTCATCGTTAGATGAATCCTAATAAAAATCAAAGATATCCATTCAAAATTGCTAAGACTGTAACATAAGAGAAAGTAAGAAATGAGAGTCAGCAAATGGACAAGTTGGAAATGATGTATTCCAGCAAGAGAAATAAAACGTTTCATGTGCACAGCAGAGCATCATTCATCCCTCCAAAAAAGATGAAATTTAATCACTTGAAAAAACATGAATGAAACCGGAGACCAGTTAGGTGGAATTAGCTAAGCAAAGAAATAGAATTCATTCTCCAAGTTAGGTGCCTTCAGAGAAGCTAAAAATAAAATGATTACCACAAGCTAGGGAGGGAAGCAGAGTGACACGGATTGGAAAAGGTTAACCAGCAGTTCTAGGTTATAGTTCTATAGGAATAACAAGTGCTGGAAATTTATTACACAGTAGAGTGACTCAGAGACTATAAATGTACTCTATATTTTCTCTATTAAAAATCCAAAAGGTAGGATTTTGAATGCTTTTAATAAAAAGAAATATTAAGTGCTTGAAAGCTTAGTTATACTAATAGAGATTGGATACTACACAAAACATACCTGCAAATCTGCATCATACAATACCCAATAAATATGCACAATTTATGTCAAAATTAAATAAAAAATTAAAACATAAAAGCTTCAATGTTGAAATGGAAGACATGAAGGAAATTTTAGATGATATTTTTAAGTAAACAATCCAGCTAGTAATTTTCTTTTACAGATCATATGACACAAAGCTAATTTTAATATTGGATAACCCTGGTTAAGCCACTTAAGCAAAAAAATGCAAAAATGTTCCAAATACCTTTACTTGCAATTTAAAATCAAGATAATGAAAAGCTGTTGGTGAAATTACAATATAAAGAACTAATCACCATGAACAGAAAAACAGTCTTCCTCTGATTCTAGATTAGTGGCAAAGTAGGTCCTGGGAGAGAGCAGTGATTATTCAATTAATTGTGTTCCTGCTCCCTACCTGGGGTGTCTGTATTTCCCTCACAGACCCTTGCTGTCACCTGAGGGCAGCCCCAAGCCTTTGTGGGCCTTTAGGGAGCACATTCCCAGGTACCAACAAGCTTACGTACTTTCTTCTCTGCTTCTCAATAACTATTTAAAGAATAACAGAGATAAAGCTGTTAACATTTTATCATGTTGTTGCAGGCATAAGAAGAAACCTCAATATGGTTACAGGCTGGATCTATCATGATAGTCATATAAACCTGGATAAAAGTAGTTTTTAAGCCCAATGACAGAATTAAATTTTTTTTTTCTCACACTCTTTCTCCTGAAGTCCTTTGCTTCTCTGCTTCTGCCAGGCTCGACTGCAATGTTCTCATTTCAGAAACCCCTTTAGATATGGGGAACTCCTTTGGCTGTAATGAGCATAGTGAAACTTGTTTTTTTCCAAGAATGATTAGAGCATTCGTACTTTATATGGTGGAAGTAATTATTCCCTATACTCCCTTAGTAAGGAACAGAGCTGTTGGGAACAGTCACACCGCAATGTTATGTATCAACTCATTACTCTGTTGCATCTCTGCCTGCTGGCTCCCAAGGTAGTCATGGGCTACAATCTGCACCTCTCAGAGCACCTTGGAGCATTTCAAGATATGCTATAAGGACATTTACAGAAAGGAAACAAAATACAGTCCAAAAGTCGAAATAGACATAAAGGAAGAAATATGGAACACAGATATGAGTCCACAGTACATGCCTCAAATGCCAAAATTTACCTTTCCAGAACAAGGCAAAGTATCAGCGGGCTTATGTTCCTGAAACAATGTTGCTAGAATAGTTGCTCTACTTCTCTATCACTGCAAATCCTTGATCAACAGTGTTTTTTTTTTTCTGTCTTCCATTGAAGACAGATGAGACTCCCAGATAAAACTGACAATCCTCTTTTCAATATTCATAAGCATATTAAACTATGATATGTAAGTTAGAGAAGCTGCTTATAAAGAACAGTTTGATTTGGCTCATGGCTTTAGGGTCCACAGTCTAAGATCAGGTGAGGTGAACAGTGTCAGTGTCTGCTGGGCAACCTAGAGGAACAGGCATGGAGACACAATCACTTGGCAAGCCAAAGCAGAGACAGAAGTCTGTCTCAACTCAGCTTTGGCAAGCAACCTTGTCTCAAGGGGGGTCCAGCATTGTGGCACAATTGGTAAAGCCACCAGCTTCAATGCTAGCATCTTGTATAGGCACTGGTTTGTGTCCCACGATTCTGCTTTCAATCCACTTTGTTACTGATGACCTGGGGAAAGCAGCAGAAGATGGCCCAAGTACTTGGGCCCCTGACCTCTATGTGGGAGACACAGAAGTAGCTCCCGATTCCTTACTCCAGCCTGACTCAGCCCTGGCTGTTGTGGCCATTTGGAAGTAATCAAGGGGATGAAAAATTTCTCTCTCTCTCTCTCTCTCTCTCTTCCTCCCTTTGTCTCTCGCTGTAATTGTCTCAAATAAATAAACAAATCTGAAAAAAAATAACATGTCATGAGGCACACCCTCAATAATCTGAGGACTTCCCACTGGGCCCACTTTCTAAATGCCATAAGCAGATTGGTCCCACATTCCTACTGTCAGTAACATAGGAATTAATTGGCCAATAAGTCAAGTTCATATCCAGACCATAACATCTTTGCTTGAGACTCTGAAACAACTGAGTACAGTTATTTGCTCTAATGTGAACTCAAATGATGAATGAAAGTACAAAGCTCTAGGAAGTGAGGGTTTACATGTTGGAGCATTACACAGTGAAAACACAGGCTGTGCAAAAACAAATAGCTCTGGAATATGCTTTTTGGACAACTAAGGATTCAAAATGTTAAGTTCCACTAAATGATCAAACAACCATGGAGATTGAAGGCACTTAATGGTGTACTTTGTTCTGATCCTCGGTATTTAAAACCACCAGTGAAATGTCAGACAATGATGAAGTATCGGTAGAACTAAATCTCTTTTGGGCACCTAGAATTTCTTAAAGTATTTGTGTGTGAGCTAACTGGTCAAATCTTTTGTGATAAAACTTCCCCCAATTAGAGATCAAAGGGACCTGAAACTACAGGATTCAAGTAAACTTCCCAGGATCACACAAACAAAAGAAAAATCAACAAAATCAGTGCTGCTTTCAACGGCCGTGTGACTTCCATCCAACTATGCACCTGTTACACCTTCAGTTCAGAATTGTGAGAGAAAACTAGCACTTGGTTTCAGGAGTAAGCTTGCTGCTGAAGCAACTCTTGTTTCCCCCACTCACTCAGCGTTTGAAATCCAGTTTTCATTCTGGCTTGTTTTCACAAGTGTCTGTCCAGTTTCCATGGCTTATTAGTTTATGAGTGATTGAGCTTAATTTCTAATTATACTAGCAAATAATTACATGAACTGAAACATTGCCTGATCTGTTGTATTATTTTCAAAATAGATCATAACAGCACCCATTTTTAATAGGCATCAGTGAGTTAAAATAAAATAGACATGGTACAGCACCTCACACAAATTTAACTCCTCATGAATTTGGGTGGTTTATACCTTTTAAATCTAGTCCCCAAAACATGCAGTTCCTAATACCTGCAGAATTTAAATAATGCAAATAATACCACTTGGTGTAAGAATTCTTTCTCTGTTCTTAAATGGGTGACTTTGGAAAGTCCCATAACTTTCCTATAGTTTTCAAAATAAGTCATGTGGACAATGATCACATTTGCCTAATGTATTTAATTATAAGGATTACATGAGTTAATGTGTGTGGAGAAATCAATGCTTAGTAGGACATATGTACATGAGAACAACTCAAAATGATTTTTTTTTCTATCTCTTTTGACCTGTTAAGAATATTCTATACTTTGTAAGTCACTTTATTTGCTCTTTTAAGTTTCCATAATGCCTTGCAGTGTCTCTATCTTCCCACCCATCACACAAGGATTGGTTTTTGTTTGTCTGCCTCATAGAACTCTTAGTCCTGTGAAGTTTCTCTTACTAGTGCTTGGGACAGTAATAGGACACAGTGAAGATGAGGAATACACAAGTGAAAGAAAATCCTGAAGGCATTCAAATGTGAAGAAAGAAGAAAAGATTATAAAAGTCATAGAGGAGAGAGAGAGAGGTGGAAGCCAAGGGAAGCAGGATGGAGGGAGAGCACTGGGAGAAAAAAAAAAGAAATAGGACATGGTATAAACAGAAAAACACAAAGAATAGTATCAATAACATGAATCTGAGCTGAAGAATTATATACCATGTCAATAAGAAGTTCTGCAGAATAATCAATGCTTAATTAGAATTTCAATGCCTTTTTTGATGATATGGGCAGCAAAATCTGAAATCTTTATAACTATCAAGCCCTGTTTGGAGTGTCCTATATTAATTATCCTCAGCTCCTTGCACTGAACACATAGAAATCACATCCTTCAGTCTTCAGTTATGTCTTTCTTCTAAATGAGGCATCTCTCATTAACAGCAAGAGAACATGGCTGTCTTTGTTTTGCCTCCACCACAACACATTTTGTATTTGAAGTCACTTGCTTTTGAAGTAAAGGGAGATAACATCAGTAGTTTAAAAACAAAATGCAGGCCTTGGATTCTTCACAGTGCTCTCACTTTGTGTTACACAAAAAACACAGAACTTAGGAAGCAGGAGGGACCAATCTGTTGCATAACATTTTTAGTGAAAACAAAAACACAGAGTTCATTTAACACTTACTGAGCAACCTACTGTACACACCCACACACTACACACTATCTTAAGGGGAGACTTCAGCTCACTATGTTCAAATGACTCACAGCACAAGACAGTTGCAGAAGTAAATTACACTATCAAGGGACAAATACAACTCTTCAACTGATGAGGTTTCAAGTTACTTAAGGAGACTATGCAGCACAAACCATTTTGGAAAGTCTCCCTGAAGGGAGAGTGTCTGTATTGTAATTTTAGTTTATAAATATAGTAATAAGAAAGTAAAAAGAAAAGGATTATTTGAAGTGAAAAAAAATATATAGTCAGAAATCTACCCATAGTTAATCATTACTGAAATGTAAATCAAAAGGGGAAAACCATCAGGAGAGAGGGTAGAGCAGATTAAGTTTGAATTTTGGCCTCTGATGAGTAGACCAGTTGTGCAGAGCAGATTCACAGTAAGCAACAGGATCTTGCTCTAACTATCATCTACATTTTCAATTTTGCCAGATAAATTTACCCTACACAGGCATTCCTCAAACTTGATCACACACTAAAATCACCAAAATGACTTTTTGAAAAACATCCTGTGAAAGGTAACACCAAACCAAATCAGATACTGGGCATGCAACCCAGCTTTCAGTATTCTGTATTTCTCAAATGTAACTGGCATTAAGCATCGGTGAACTAAAGCAATAGCAACAGTTTCCCATTTCAGGAAACAAGTGAAATCCACTGCAGCCCAGCGATGGTTGGTTAGCATCAGAACTGGTACATAGATGTCTTTACTCAGAGGACAAACAGAAACAGATATTAAACTGTCAATGCTTTCAATCTCCTGTGGATTTCCCACATAGCTGCTGGAGTTTCCTCATGATATGGCAGAGAATTTCAAATACTGGAAACAATCCACAGCCAAAGAAGACTATACGAGATCTTTATAACTTAGATTCAAAAGTGATACTCTCACATTTGCAATACTGTACTGATTATACTAATCAGCTATGACTTAATATAGGGTGACATATATAAGTCCATAATCACCAGAAGGAAAGTAGCACCAGGGATTGTTTGTTTAGCCATTCTCATTTATTCTCTCTCTTTCTCTCTATCTCCCCCTCCCTCTCTCTCTATACACACATACATTATATATGGTATAATTTATCTATAGGTATGCATATGTACACATATATTACAAATACAAACACACCACTAAAGCAAAATTTCTCAACGTGAACCTTTATGTTTATGACACATTTAGATTTCTTTATTTCTACTTAGCCTTTACATAGATTTCACAAAAGGTACTACTTTTCCTGAAACATAGCTATGTGTGAGCGATTGAACATACAGGAATTATTAATATTTGTGATAACAGAAATGATGGATATTTTTTTACAGGTAACATTACAAAGAAAAGTGATTGGAAAAACCTTTTAACCAACCATAGAGCTTTGTACTGCTCCCAAAGACACCTGGCTAATCTTGAGGTTCTTCGCCAAATCCCACAAGGCATTAGAAGGACATTTGCAGAAAGCGTGAGCCAATGACACAGCTAGTCTCAACTCCTCTAGAAGGATGCATTAAGCACTGTCTGCAGCATAATGAAGATAACTGGAAGGTCATACACTGTATTGTCTAAATAAGACACTTCACAAGGAGTGAAGTGGAGAATTTTAATTAATTGAGGCAATAGACATAAACCCTGAATCATGCCATGCAAAGCTGGGAGTAAAACTCTTTTATGTAACTATTTCATGTAGAGAGACATTTGGACAAAAGGATATAGAGACACTATTATTCACAAATAGAAAGAAAAAAAAAAACTATTGCCCATGTGTAAGAATTAAATGAAATACTATAAGACACCTAGAAATCACCCGGTATATAATGAATAAGCAACTGTGTTTAGGTATTTCCTTCCTAGAGACCATGATGTCATTACTGCTTGAGGATAACAGTATTGAGACCAAGTACAATAGCCTCTTTTTTGAGCCTTATCAGAGAACAACTAGTATCAGTTTTCCATAGGAAAGTTTTAGGAACTTCTATCAGTTCCTAATGAACATTTACAGGTTCAGCCATTTTCGCAAAATTATAATTTGCTTGTTCCCAACTCCTTTTTCAGGATGCAGTCCCTGCAGGTGAGCACAAGAACCAAGGCAAGGAGCAGCCCAGACCATACCAGGTTACATTATCTGCTGGCATACATGTGGATCAGGTCAGGGAATGGGCCAGACTGGGCCAGTTCATAACATCCACTGAAAGAACTTGGAACCAGGATGGTGTACACCGCAGGCCAGATTGGGCCACAACACCAGCCAGTCTACATTAGGGCAGGGAGTGGGGGCTAGCTGGACTGACAGTGAAAATGAGGTTACATTTTTTTTTTACCTATTAGCATAGTTACATAATGAAAATTATTATGTAATGGCCCATATAAGCAGCAAGAAAAAAAAAAAAACTCCTCAAAGATAAGTAAAAAGTAAGTATTGTTTACTGAGAATCATCGATGTGATAAGCACTGCGTTAGGATATTCAGCTGCCTGAAGATAAGACATCTACTTTTGTATTGAACCATCTCCATTGCTGTCCACATTGAAAAAGTATGGGGTATAAGTGAAACAATTTACTTAACTTGTATAGTATGCAAAAAGAGTATGACTGAAACACTGATGTGCTGACCAGGATAGCCAGGGTCTATCCACCACTCCAGTGAAATGCTCTCTAATTTACTTTCATAAATCAAAAATCATTGGGCTGTTAGATATCTTTGATCAAATTTGACTTTAACACCTGTGTGCCAATAATTGCTCTTGTGTGAGGAGCACTAGAGAGACAATACACAGTATCCTGCTTCACTGTAGGGATTTGCGGGGCGCTCTCCTCCCTCTGATGTCTAGCTCCAATTCTACAATAAATGGATCAATCATCCCCAAGCCTACAGCAGCACTGTAGGGCCGAGGTGATATACAGACTGCTGCTTTCTGGCATATGCAGAGAGGAAGAACAAAGGTCATATGTTACTCTTTCTTCCTCCTTTTGTTGGTGTCTGTTTTTGGAGAGTAAGTACATTGACCTGAAACTGAAAACAGATATTGACAAGTGAGTATTCTGTATGTTCTCCAGACCTCTGTTAGTTCCGCGGTAGGTGCAGGCATCCATAAGCATGCATTCACAGTTCCTTTTGTTCTCCTGTTTCTCCTGGGTATGTTGTAAATGTTACTAGTTGTTTCCTACTTAAGATTGCGTTCAGTGCTAAAAACTTGTTTTTTTTCCCAGCAATAGTTATGATTTGTTGTCATATTGTTTTGGAGAAGAACAATAACCTCTATAAATGCAAGCTGCGTTACTACAAAGTGGAAGTTATTAATATCCTGGTTACAATAATTCTGGGGGAAAAGAAGGAAAGAAAACAAAGTGTAGTTTAAAATGTGGATTCTGTTCGTACCTATGAATCCATTTTCGAAAAGACTCTTCAAATGAGACAATAGGGAAACCAATTTATAACTTGAAATAAGCAGAGTTCTTGTTTCCATATTGCTAAAAGGCAAGGTTAGATGAACACCATACAGTTATCATAAAATTTTTATCAAGAAGCTGCAGTAATTTTAATAATTCATTATTTTACCTTCTTGTGAGAACTCCTCTATGTGCTTTTAAAAATATTGTTTTCATTATCCTGGAAGAATTGATTTTGGAAAGGAATATTTAACTATATAGGTAACCAAATCTATTATCAAGGAACTACAATTAGTATAAACTAATCTTATCCGTCTTCTTGATACATTTCTCAATTGACTGTTGCAGTAAAAGCATCCTATTTTCCCCCACACCAACTTAGTATCATACTGAGGGAAACACAAAAATTATATATTTAAATCACCCTAAAGGAACAAAGTAAACCATAGAGTATGAGCTGAGGTTCCTTATGAAGATGTGGCATTGACACGCATCTTATTTCATTAAGAAAGGAAATTCTTTTATACTTTCACGAATGGAGTTCTGTTGATTTCTAAATGCATCATACATTAGTAGCCTATGAAGGCACTGGGTTCAGGTACAGCAGACGCTGTGTGGTATCACACTGATGAAGCTGAGGCAGTCACATGAGCTTCACACAGCTGAACAATCAAAGGCGGACATGGCTGTCCAGTAACTTCTGGAAATAACCTGGTGGTTCTTTGTGAGATACACACCAATACAACAACACATCAGCCTAGCTGCCTTTCCGACTTCAGCGTTAGTTGGTGCCACAAAATGAAAATATGGTTCTCATCAAGGAGGAATAAAAACCTATAAATGTGTTACATTAAAAATAAATAAATAAAAAATGGGAAGCTTGAATCCATAATATAAAAGTCTGGCCAGATCTTAGCATTCTTAAAAAAAATGAATATTTTTAAAATGTGTTAGAGGATTTCAACATCCATGCTGTGGTTTGATAATTTCCAAATTATGGATTTTAAAGCTCAATTAACCTAGAGAATTACAAAGAATGTGACAAGTTGCACAGCTTCCTAATTTGGTAATTTTTGGTAATTTGGTGATTCAAATAACTAGCAAGTAAGCACTTCTAAGATATAATTTTATGAAATAAATTTGAAAAGTTCTCTTTCATAACAGGGATGCCGTGTTTTAATTTTCACTGCAAACCATGCCAATCAAATGTTTTCAGTTTTCCTGTGAAATCGTGAATTCATCAGTAGATGGTTGATAGAGAACAGCTCTGATGTCTGACCTCTCAACCTGCCCAACTCGCCATGCCTAATTTTATCAGTTAATGAGTTTAAGACACAAAGAATGCCCATTAAATCGAAGAGCATTTACTCAAAGTTTCCTTATTCCAAAGCAGAGTCCCTTGATAAATTTTCAGAGTTGTTTGTTTAAAGTGACTAGGATTTTGACCTCAAGAGATGAGCAAAAGTGCACTTTTTTCTTTTCCTCCTGTCCTGTCATCACCTGTCACATTCTCAGTTAATCAAAGGGTGGAGGGAACAGTGATAACTTTTCTACAAAGACTGAAGCTCACTTTGAATGTATCTCTGAAATCCTCCTCTCTGCCCCAAACCTGACCTTGGCCACACAGTCAGGAGTACCATAAACCAAGATGTAAATTAAAATACAGTATGTTTGAGGAGAAATTTTACACATAGACTCATTAATTTCACTCTTGTGTGTACATGCCTATAAGTATTAACTATAAATATAGGTATAGAGATTACATATATTTGTGATATATTATATATATACACACACACAGAAGTTGTGTATGTTTGTGTGTGGTGGGAAAAACTAGAGGAAGAAAGGGAGAAAGAAAAAGTGAGAAACTTTTTCTTATAAGTTGATCATTTGTACATAGCCTACATTCAAATTTGGCTTTCTCATTGGATTTTAACTTACTCATTTAGGCATGTAAGCCCTTGTTAATGTACAGTACATACCAATTATCCAACAAATACCATTTTAGGGAATCTTTAGAAGAGCATTCATTCATTTATTCATTTATTATTTGGGACTGAGCCTACAGATGGATGATAACGAGGACATAGTTGAGACTGTAGGGTGTGGAGACAGCAAGCAAGACAGACACAAGAAAAGTCTAGAAAGAGCCGACTTTCCATACAGAGAACAGCTGTGTAGAGCAAAAACGGTGGCCTGAGTGCTTGGTTTTCCATGTGCACACACTGTCTCTTTAGGAGGGCAACAGGAGGTAAAGAGGAAATCTGGGAGGTGTTAGCAATTTGAAGATGACAGAAAAAAGAAAATTAACTGATGAAAAACATTACAGATGGCTGCCTATGTTATTTTTATGGGGGACATAACCAAAATTCTTAACAGATTGATTTTATTCGTTCAATATCCAAATTTCCAACACTTTGAATTACCTTATATTTTGCAGGCCATAAAGCACAAGACCTCAAGTTTCTCTTTAACAATATAAGTTTCGGCCCGGCACGGTGGCACTTTGGTTAAGGTCCTCACCTTGCACTCCCGGGATCCCATATGGGCGCCGGTTCTATCCCAGCAGCCCCGCTTCCCTTCCAGCTCCCTGCCTGTGGCCCAGGAAAGCAGCCGAGGACGGCCCAAAGCTTTGGGACCCTGCACCCGCGTGGGAGACCCGGAAGAGGCTCCTGGCTTCGGATCGGCATAGCATCGGCCGTTGTGCTCACTTGGGGAGTGAATCATCGGACGGAAGATCTTCCTCTCTGTCTCTCCTCTCTGTATATCTGCCTTTCCAATAAAAAATAATAAAAATAAATCTTAAAAAAAAAAACAACATAAGTTCCATCCATTCTAAGTGGTTTTTGGAAAGGCATTGTGTGTCAGGTGGCCAAACTAGCTGAGGAAGAAAGATTTCAAGATAGGCCACACAGTTTTTATTTAAAAAGAGAAGAAGCATTTTATTTATCTGAATTTCCCAGTCTAGTAACTGCTGCAAACCAAATTTCCTCTCCAAGTCCCAGAAGAGTATTTCTCTGCTTTAAAACACTCAGAAATTTAGCATTTTGTGTGTGGCTAGCTTTATGGCACTAAATAATGATTATTATTGTTTGGAAATGTTAATTAAAATGACAACATTTTCTACAAATCTTAGCAAGAGACTTTTATGTTGGCCTTGTAGCTGCCATTTGTCTTTTGCGTAGAGTTCAGAGATAATATCTTGGCAGCATTAAGCTGGATCCATCATCTCTCTTGCCACACTACACGGCTTCGGCGGTTGGTAATGGGCCTCTGAGCCATCCACCCTTGGGTCACCAGTTCACACGTGGCTCAGGCTGAGGGAATGAGACTCATTATTCTCCTACTACTAGTGAGTACATTTTCCAGGGTAAGCCTGCAACGTCTGGCAAATATGCAGGACAAAGGAGTTCTAATTACAATGCTATATGATGTTAATTAGCTCTGCCTTAAAACAATAATAGCAGTCGCCCAGAAAGGGAAGCAAAGAAGATAATATTTACTTTTAAGTAATGGAATTAGATGGGTTGGTGTTGCTCTCCAGGTAATTATGAAGCAGGATATTTGAGAGAATGGAGGCACTGGATCTTCACAACATTCTATTTCTTTGCCTGTAATTTATGTGTTAGTTTCAAAAGGATGCAGATTCAAACAAATGAATAGGCATGGTTTCATTACCCTCCATTTGACCACTCCAATGCTGTGGGATTAGAATTGTGATGAGATGGAAGTAAGCTGTGTCCTAGAAAGCGATTTTAAGGTTTTGATATTTAATTCATGCTGCTCATGTATAAAATGAAAATAGTAATAATAGCACCACATCTTAGACGATATCAAATAATTTTTGTAAAAACCACCCTAGCAAATTATCAAACTCAATACATGAATAGTGATTAATAACATTAATAGTGAAAGAGATGACAATGACAACTGAGTGTTAAATATATCTGTGTGTCTGTGATAAGTAGATCAGAATTTAAAAATAGTAGAGTATTAGCATCCTAAAGTATCAAGGTCAGAGAGGATGACACGGTGGTTTAGTAAATTAAACCTCTGCCTACAATGCTGGTGTTTCATATGGACACATGTTAGTGTCCCAGCTGCTTCACTTTTAATCTACTTCCCTATGCATGGCCTAACAAAGCAGCACATAATGGTTTATGGCCCTTGCACCGATGTAGGAGATCTGGAAAAACTCCAGTTCCTGGCTTCAGATTAGCTAAGTTCTGGCCATTGTGGCCATTTGGGAAATGAATGAGTGGATGGAAGATCTCTATTTCTCTTTCTCTCCATAAATCTACCTCTCCAATAAAAATGAATAGACCGTTTTAAAAAAATGACCAGTGGCAGATACTTTAAAAGAACTCAGATGACAATCCATTTCACAGCTTCCTATAAATCGTCCTTAAATCAATCAACATCCCCTCTCAGGAAAATACATTTGGATGTTCCCTATGAGTGTTTACATGCAGTTTAATATTTAACACAAGCCTTGTAAATCTGAGTGCAGTGCATTGTAACAAAAGGAACATTAGGTTCTTGATAAAATAATCAGCCATAATTTCCAGATCTGCCTTTTGCTTAAAATGCAGTTGTGCTTGATAAGCAGCCAGGAGAGAATGAATGAAGGAATGAAGATCAGAAAATCAATAATAATGAAGGTAGAATCTGTCTTTTCCCATTGTGGAATTAAAAATATAAGAACTGAAATGTCTCCCATTTCACCTTGCAGAAGTATTGGCTAGGGCTTTTCCAGAAACGACGACCACAAAGAAGAGTGGTGCATACCTTCTTCAGGATAGCAAATTATAAGGTTCCTTAAATCATCAACTTTCTTTCAATTTCTCAATAGATTCGACTGCTCAATTACTTGTATTTGTTTCTATAATCTTTGCATCAACATTAGAAATCACATGTATACAGAGAGAGAGACACGTGCACATATATCCTGTCTCCACAAAGGGCACCGTGCAGTTTACTCAGAAATTGAGTCCACTGATTTAAGGATGGAAATATTAAGTGTTTTTCCCCAGATGGAGTCCATCCCTTGGCAACTGATCAGAACCTCACTGAAATGTCAACGAAACCACCATTGCTACTCTCAGTCTTTTATACAATCAAAGCTTAATTTAAGAGGATATAGAGCCTTATACAATTTTGATAAGTAGGTTAAATTCCAGAAAGCTGGTACCTTTGTATTAACTTAAAAATCTAAATTGACAGTAAGTAGACACGAAGCTCCACACTGAAGATCAACCTGCATGATATTGTTTCTTGGGAAAACTGAATTATCACCCTGATCATCACTAATGTCAAGGCATATTCTTGGCTGAGTGAGGGCTTTTTGTTTTGCTATGCTTTGCTTTCTTTTTAATATTTTTAGAAAGGAAAAAAAAAGCTTACTTATTCGAAACAAAATTGTTGACCATGCCATTTTTGACTGAGATAAGTAAAAAAAAAAAAAACTGTGTTTTTTTAATCAAGATAATCACTTAGACATTTAGAAGGTAAACCATTAAGCTGTATTAAATGTACTACATTAGCTTTCCAAAGAAGTCATCATTTTCTTTTTAGAAAAATTTATCTATTTTACTTGAAAGAGTTAGAGACAGAGGGTGAGAGAAAGACTCACTGGTTCATGCCCCAAATGTTTGCAATGACAAGAAATAAGTTGATCTGAAGCTGGGAGCCAGGAGCTTCTTCTGAATTGTCCACGTGGGTTCAAAGGCCAAAGCACTTGGGCCATCCTCTCTCTACTGCTTTCCCAGGCCCTTAGCAAGGAGCTGGATTGGAGGTGCAGCAACCAGGATTCAAACCAGTGTTTGCATGGGATACAGGCACTGCAGGCATGGGATTAGCCCCAGAAGTCATCATTTTCTTACTAAACTAGCTATTTAAAACTTGTAACCAATACACTTCCTATGCCTACAAAAAATGGGCAATCATGTTGAAATGTACAATGTGTCACTCAGTTCTCCTGACTATATTGTCACATTGAATGTCAGGATTAATAGCACTAAGAAGAATACATCAAGGGGGTAAATAAGCCCAAAATAGGGAAAAAGAAATAATCTATAAAAATTTCATGTTATATCCATCCTTCATAGCCTCACTAAACTAACAAGAGAATCATTTGAAAGTTGTTTTTAATGTTCTGGTCTTTAACAGCCTCCTTGTAAAAGTGAACCCCGAGTATCTCATCTTTTCCTTTTCCCATGCTGCTTTGTAATTTAGGAAGAATTACAATGGACCTGGAATCAGAACTAAATAACATTACTGAATCTACCCTGCACTAGATATATACTGTAGGAACATATGTTTTGGAGTGGGCTCATAACATAATGGTTACTCTGTAATATTCCTTCAGTGTAGCTTAGCAGTGGCCTGGAAGAAGCTAAAACATTGTAGAATGCCTCTAATATCGGGGAAGCTTCCCATATGAAGAGAATAGGTAGTAGTATCATTCTCTGGAATACTGTGAAAAAAAAAAACTTATTGATAAATATCCTGGTGCTATGCTTGAAACACTGAGAAAACACAGGGATTATTGGTTATCCATACAAAGTATGCTAATACCAGACAGTCTGGAGAGTTCCTCAAAATATTAATACAATAATACAATAATGCACCACATATTCTCTATCTACACAAAAATAAAGCAGTCTCATGATCATATCAGTTTTCTACTGTTGCCTTATAAATTGGCACAAGTGTAGTGGTTTATAGTTACTCATCATCTACTGTAATACACATATTACACCTTTTGTACTTCTTGGTTTCCATGAATCAAGAATCTAAGCATAGCTTAGTCAGTTCCTCTGCATGGGGACAAACAAGGCCACTGTCAAAACTTTTCTGGTCTCTGATATTATGGACCCACTTAGACCCAAACTCACTTCCAAGTTCACTCAGGTTGTGAGGAAAATTAATTTCCTTGTGAGCATATGCCTGGGGGAACCAACTTCTCACTAGCATCTGCTGGAGGCATCCCCCCCACCCCCCGCCCCAGAGGTTCCTCCTCATAAACAGTTCACAGGACAGTTCTTTGCTTCCCTAGCAACCGGAGATCCTCTGTTCTCTGTGTGCTGAAAATTGCATAACCACACCTCATTGCGGGAGTGCTGTCTCATCATGCATTCATTTTTGATCATCTAGAAGCAAATCATAGGTCTGGGGAAAATCAAGGTAAAAGGATTATTCAAGAGCAGGACTCGAGAGATGTACCCACTGTGCCTGCCAGTTGCAGTCCTGGATACCGATCTCAAAAATATCACACACATTAAACCACTGACTCCTCACAAAACAGCATAAGGGAATTAAAAGTTATAATCCAATTCAAAAATGAAAAAGAAAATTGAGGTTAAGCAAGGTGATTAAATCATTTGTCCGAACACACAAGCGATTCTTAGAAAGCGGAGATCTCCTAACTTGCGGTATGCAATCCATTCTTCTCTCTACCTTATCATCATGCAGTGATTTCCTCTAGTAACGTGATGAATCCTAACATCCAGTCACTTGAGGTCTACCTGCGGAAATGCTACTTCTGTGAAAGTAAACTTACTTTCTAATGTAAATAACAGTCTAAAACAACAACGTATTTTCCATCTAAATATGTATATTTAAGCCATAGTGTTTATGCTGGCACTAATATGAGAGAACAATATCTGTTGCCATACAAAGAAGGAAATTACAGTACAGCCATTAACTGTAATATTTTTTATTTCTGTTCTACTTCAGTGTATGCTGCATTTTACCGTGAGTATCACACTGGGAAATACTTAGCACAGATGTGCTAAACAACATCCCATTAGATAATCTTTACTTCCATGCCTACCTGTAAGTGAAAACGAAGAATTTAGGGTAGACGTGTTCCTGATTTACAAGGACAATACAGTCTCTGGATGGTGGCAAACAACTCTCAGTATCAATACAGGGAACTCATCCTGCCCTCCTCCAAAAGCCACACTGATCTCCCAATAGATGTGCTTTGATTCTGGGTGGGGTAGCATCAGTAGAAACAACAGGATTTTAAAAAAAAATGCAATTAGCTCCGATACAGCTGAACACATTTTCTTCACTTAACAACCCTAAAGATTCACAAGAATCATGTATACTTTACCTATGGGCCAAAGCTTATCTTGGTTACTTTTTTTCCCTTTTCTGCTACCTCCAACACACTTGTCATGGCTCATACAAGGTGCTAGCAATTAAAAAGTTTGGAGAAATACTAGTAAGAAGTCATTCTTGTTCTATTGCTTCACATTCCCTTTCTGCAAATGACTCGTCCCAACCTACCATCTCACTAGGGATGGCTCTATTTCTGTTGAAATCTGCTTTTAATAACTTCGATAACACTTCTTCATGTCATGTTTAATGCTTCTTTTTAATGCAGATTCCCACAACTTTATTTATTACTGAAATTTTATTCCATCGGGCTCACCATGGGTTCCCAGGAATATGCCTCCCTAAATCAGCATACAGAACTTAAGTTCATATTTTGTCACAACAAATGGGACAGATGTGCTAATTCTATTCTCTTATCTTCCCTGACTGGAAGTAGGTTCATAAAAAATAAATATATATGCATAAATAGGGATGGAAAAACATGCTGCTTATTACAATAAGCACGTTTGAATAATTAACCAACTGCATAAGTCTCTTACCCACTGAAGAAGCAAAGAAATAAATATTTGCCTGGGTTTAAAATGGAAGCACAAATCCAAAAATATCAGTAATTTCTATGAGATCAAAATGGGTCACTTTAATCAAGAATAGTAACTACCACTGATACTTGTATAAGAAAGCTCTTCCGCATCCATGCCATGCTTATTTTTGGACCTTAGAATAACTCTACTATGTATTTGTCCAGCCAATGATTCCTGAAATAAATCAGACCACTCATGGAAATCAGCTGAAATAGCAGCTGCTGGATGATTACGCTGTTACTTTGCAATTTGCTGTTTGCCTAACTGACCTAGTGCTCTTTACTTACATGATTTTGGATTGCAGCTTTCCAGTTCCAAACACAGATTTCTACTTCTGAAGCACTTGCTTATATGTATAAGTCATGCAGCTTTTCTTGGGCCCCACCCCAATCGCAAGTCTAATTGGATGCTTCAGGATTCCAGCAAGAATCATATCCTACATTAGCTTTAATGTAACTGGTGGGTTACTTAGGATAATTACTCTCTGGAATACTCAGAGGTTCTACCTAGATGGGAGATTGCTTCTACTCATGGTTTTGGAGAAAATGCACTTACTCTAAATAGCCAGATCAACACAAGTCAGCTTAAAGTTGTGTAAGGAAAAGGTCACAAAGCCAGGATATTTAAGGATGCTAGCTCCCAAGAAGCTGAAGCATCAACCACTTGGCTCTTGAAGTCACTAATGGGTTGACAGCAAAGATTAATCACATAATTCTTAAGTGAATAAAACTTATCAAAGCAAAAACCAAGAGTACCAATATTAAAGAGAATAAAACAAAGGTTGCTTCCAGTCATAGGAGCTACAGGAGACAACTGGATACCTTCCAAGAGGTTTTTGAGAACACTGGAAGTTTTGTCAAACGTAGGTCAAAATTCTGGGAGCACTTAAGAAGCCAGAATATTGAGGAAGCTTGTGATTGCCATAGGGTTAAGATGCGAGAATCAGGATCTCTGGCCTATGGAGATGACTGAAGATAACTAGTCTGAGAAATGATGAAAACTATCTTGGTAATCATTTAAAACCTCACCAGAGTGGGTGTGGGTTCTATAGATAACCAGCATCTGCACCATCTGGGAACCTCATGGAAATGCAGAACCTCAGACTACCAAATCAGTAAGCCAACACCTTGCAGAATACAGTTTTGGTGAGAAGAAGTAGCAAGTGTATGAAATAACATGGAAATCAATCTGTAGAACAGAGAATCTGAGCTCTTTGATAGCATTTCCTGACAGCAGGATACCAAGCAGTAAAATTTCACATACATGTTTACAAACCCTCATGTCCCCACCTTAGTTGAATGATTTTCAAAAAGTGGCAGGTTTCTCAAATTTCCCTCACATAACTAAAACCATTGATATTTCTTAGCATTTTTACAATAAGGATCAAATAGAACAATGCCAGTCAAGTATCCAATAAGCATTATTAATTGATTGACTTAACTCTGCTTTGCTCTCATAATTCTATCAAAGATATTTTGATCACATAGGCCAGGACTCAATGCTATTCCCCCTGCTATCCAGGTAGTGGCAGGAGAGAGACTCAGAGATCATCAATGAATTGGTTACTCACAAGTAACCAAATTCACACAAAGGAAAATATAAATTCAGGTGCCAAGATTGAACTCAGGAAAAATAGACATATACATCATCTAATTCAAAATAGTAAACTGAACATATTCATTTTCTTCCTAACTCTCCTAAAATGCCACTGGAAAGAGCAAAGGGCATGAAAAAAGTAATAGCTCTTTAATGTACAGGACATAGGGAAACCCAGAACTCTGGGAAATTTGAGGACTTGGATAGATGCTTAATGAAAAACAGAGAGAGAAGAAAACCACAGTACAAAATAGAAACATCTGGGGAAAACACACAGAGAAATTAACACTAAAAATGGTAAATTTTGACTCAAATACAGTTGCCTGAGAATTGTACCCACTCATCATTCCACAAACATATTTGAAGAAATTTCAATTAATAATCTCAATAGATTACTTCAGAAAAATTGAAACTTCATTTTAAATAACATCATGTCTAGTCTGCACAATTCACTTTTCCTGTGTGGGTGGTGGGGGTGGAGGTGCTAGAAACATTGTTTACATCCACATGCAAGTATTTCTTGTAACCAAGATATATCTTCTGAAACAATTCTAATTTAAGTGGAGCTAAGTAAGACAAGGTGAGAAGAAAACATTGCAATGCATAGGTTTTTGTTTTCAAAGAGAACTATGACTTCAAAGTTTCATAAATGATAAAAGAAATAATGGGTCTAATCAGCCGATTCTCTCCAGAGATCTCAACTCCGAAAGTGCTCAACCCTGATGCTGACTTGCAAATGAGCGTTTTGTTTGTCATTCAATACTTTACAACTTCACACCCAAATGGCAATTTGTCTATATGCTGTCTCTCAAGCTGAGAACTAGCAACAGGTTGAAATGGAAGGAAAGTACAAGGATTTAATCAATACTCAAAAATGGAAGGCAGCCACTGCAAGTAGGTTTTTCACCTGTTGCACGACAAAGCCGACCCAACAACTACTTATTTCACTCACCACTCTAAAATGAACTTCACCTCAAAGACAATGAAAAGGAAAAATAGGAAGATGCTTGGCTCAGTGGTTAAGAAGCCAATATTCCATACCAGAGTGCCTGCTTCAAGTTCCACATTGTTTCCAATCAAACTTGCGCTAATTTACATCTTGGGAGTGAGAAGATGATGGCTCATGTGGGTAGATCTTTGTCACTCACACAGGAGACCCAACTGGATGTCCAGGCTCCTAAGAAGGGCCTGGGAAAGTCTATGTGGAAAACCAATCTCTTTCTCTCAAAATAGAAAGTTTTCACAGAAGAGTTATTGGAAATTTAACCTGTTACTTCCCAGAGTCCCATATTATATGCCCTATAAGAAAAATATGTATCATTCTCTTCATTATATAACTTAGAAATAATCTCAGTTAAAATTTTGAGCCAGTGTTTTTGCATAGTGGGATGATCTCTTACTGAGGACATTGGCTTTCCAAATGGGTGCCAATTCCTGTCCTGGTCTCTCCACATTCTATGTAGCTGGGGGAAGTAGCAGAAAATGGCCAAAGTATTAGGGCCCCTACCATCTATGTGGCAGACTTGGAAGAACCCTGTGGCTCCTGGCTTTAGCTTGACACAGCTAGCCACACAGCATGTGGACCAGTAGATGAAATATCTTTCACTCATGCCCTCATTTTGTCTCTTCTCTCTGTTACTGTGCCTGTCAAATAAATAAGTCCTCATGCTAAAGCTCAACTAGAAATAATAATGGAAATTTTACCAAGAATACAATTATTATACTATTCCTATAATACATTATTGTAGTTTAAGATACAATACCAGAATGCGGAAATTAAAAAAGAACACGATTAAGAACACATTTAAATGTATTTTAAAAGCAGTTAAAATCGTTTCAAATAGAAAAAAATCACTTTCTTTGTCAGATGTAACATGAATTTAAGAGTTTGGGAAAATTCATTATATACATGAAGTTAGTATACAGGAGAGTTTTAAGTCATTGAAGCAAGTTTTAAATACCTAAAAATATCATAAGTCATTGTGGCTCAAATTTTTAAAAATGCTTACTATCTATATATCACATCACACACAATAGTAATTTCAGACGTGGACTAATGATTGGAACAAAATATCTGTAAAACGAAGATTTATGGAACATGTTTAAGTCCTTGCAATATTTTGAGCAAGTCAAGACATCCCTCTCAGGCTGTCAGGGTTCAATTCCTGTCCCTGGCTCCTGGCTCCAGCTTCCTGCCAATAAAAAGCCTGGGAGGCAGCAGGTGATGCTTCAATTAAATGTATTCCTGTCACCCACTGTGATTTTCATGAAATATAGATGAGGAGGGATAGCTTGATCCATGATTTTTTTTCTCAGGCTCCTCCTCATAATTCATTCATCTGACAGCAAGGCTTGATGTCAAGTTTGAAAAACTAGCCTTTATGAATAAAGGAGATTAATAAGTGCGCAGAACCCAAAGATAATTTTTGTCTAACCAAATTGCTGTAGCAGATAGCCTGTGGCAAAGAGGACATTCTAACTCCCCACACTATGAACATACATCAGTGCTATCCAACAGAATCTTCCGCAATGACAGAAATACTCTCTACCTGCACTGTCTGATATGTACACACTACACAATGTGTGAAATGTGGCTGGTGTAACCAACAGATTTGTAAACTTCATTTGATTTAAATTGATTCTAGTTTTTATGGACACAAGATACCAATATGGTGCCAGTGCTATCATGCTGGACTGATTAGTTACAAGCAAAGGATAATATGCCTATCAGCAAATATAAAATTCATATGCATTTAAAGATTAAAAAAGCATTGTTTCTTATATCTTATTTTGTTCCAGTCTCTTATCTTTTAGTAATGTTTAAGAGTAGGGCAAAAAAATGTTATTCTTTCCACTCCCAAGTGGGAGATATGCTATTACTGCCAATTTGAATTTTAAAAAAAATCTGTTGGATACGAAACAGCAATGGTGCAGGGGTAGGGAACCTTTATTCTAACGAGGGCTATTTAGAACATTATAAAACACAATTTGCAGGCCATACAAATTTATCAACTCAAGAATACACCTGTTACTGATATATTTAATATTCATAGCTGCTTGAAGTTGTCTTACCAGGTCATATCAAATTATTTTGTGAAACTTATGTGCCCTATTAAACTCATCATCATTTTTCTATTATGTACTCTTACTGTGCCCTAAAATGCTTCCAATTCTCCACCTAGTTTTTGTTGTTCTGAATTAGATGAGAACAAATTTAAATTCTTATTTACTACTGTGCCACTCCCTCAAGCGAGTTCCAGGTCTGGGTTATAATGTTAGATTTCCACCATGGTCTCCATAACTTCAGCTCCTTTCTCACCAGTCTCCACCTCTTGTGATATCATAGCTAGGATGTTGGTAGTGATGATCTTGCCGGAACCTGTTGGCCATTAGGTCTGAGGGCTACAGGGACTTATTTTGACCCATATAATGCCAGAATTGGAATTGTTTTCCTGTGGGACCAGTGCAAAGCACTGAGCTCCGTGAGTTCTTGCTGAGCTCAACACATGTGCAGCCTACTGTTGTCCCCTGCAGTCTTAAATTCTTTGCCACACTGTAACAAATGGTGCCTGATGTGCCACTACTAATGTTCTTGATCTGCTGCCGGTCAGGTCTGAGGCCTACCTGGAACTGTCTTGGGTGGAACCTGTAGGATGCAACGTTGTTGCAGCTCATTGAGCCAGAAATGAGTTCACTCCCAGCTCCATGCATGCACAGCCCTGTCCCATAGCCCTTGCCTCCTTAAACAAAACGACGCCTAATTCAGCTCTAGGAGGCAGACTTGATTGTGAAATCTACCCTGTTCCCGCACTGCCTGTCTGGGACCTGCTGCTCTGTCTCTGCTCCTGGTCAAACAGTACAGCAGGATGAGCAGAACGAGCAGTTCTTTGGACTCACCTCCAGTGCTCCTGGTAAACATCCCATCCCACCTTGTTGCTGTTGGATTTCCAGCTGCCAGTGGAGTTCAGATCGCTGTTCACTGATGCCACTGTGGTATTAGTCACTGCTACACCACACTATTGTTTTCACTTCTTTGCTATGTCTTTCAGTCTCCAGGTACCCCTCTGCTGTTTTTCTCTCCTCTCCTGTTTCCTGGAATGTGCCCTCTCTGCCTCACCGCCTCTGCCTTTCAAATTAAATAATAAATGAAAAAAAAAACCCTCTTAAAAAAAAATCACAGTGGTAGTTTTTACCTATGAACAATGTCAGATAAATTGAAGAAGACATTGTACTCAAAAAGTCCTGTCATATTAGACTTCTGATAAATCTAATTTCTTTTGTTGAAATTTTTTCTCAGGAAGATCCAACTTTCGCTAAGGTGACTCCCTATCTCAAAGATATTTTTCTGTGACTTTAGACAAGCCAGTTACTTTTTCAGAAGCACTTTCTTTAACTTTGGTAGTACTGCTATTCCAGAGTCAACATTAGACTGAGCAGAAAAGGTACTTTGGACTTGGTAGATAATCAAAAGTACCAGGAAAGATAACAGTGTCTTAAGATAGTATTTTTGCCTTTATCCAGCTTCATTTACCATGATTTTGTTTTTTTTATAATGTTTCATTATCCATAGTTTGAAACTATTATGAAAAGTTCTTAAGCTTTAAACAATGTGTGTTATAAATCAATGTTTTACGTGCTTTATTTTTGTGGTATTAGTAGTTATTGCTACTAATTGTTCATTGTGCCCAATTTATAAATGATGTTTTATCATAGATACGTATTTTTTAGAAGAAAATATTACACAACTGGTTTTCAGAGTGTTCATGGAAAATATATGCTTTGTAAAAAACCATATCATCTTCATTAAAACATTTTTGCCCAGATAAGCTTATTTTGTAGTTCCATTTCTCCCTTTCCAAATAGGTTCATTACTGAGGCTGATTTAAGGTATCCTAGGTCATGTTATAATGAAATTCCAAGGACAAGTTCAGATTTTGAAGGGTTAACCATGACTCAAAACTACCAAGGTTTTGCTGCCCTTCAAGAAAACATAATTTTACTTCTGGAGAGTGACTAAAAGATTTACTGATGCCTGTCCTGTTAGCTCCTCCTACCATTGTTAGCAGTTCTCTCTCTCTCACCAAATAAGCAAAGAAATCTGTTCTCTGTCCTTCCATGTTCCCCAAAACACTTCTCCCGTTTACAATTTTGATTAATAGTCTTTTATATGCAGTGCTTTGTTACTGAGCAGGAAAACATCTTTGATCCATCTTATAGCCTACATGTGGACAAGGACAGTATGTTTAGTGCATGAAATAAAGTAGTTGTTAAGTGAAAAGAGATTATTATGAGGTTAGAAGAAAAAGTGATGGGGAGGGACAAATGTTGATGGAACAAGCAAAACTTAACATTGCCCAGATTTCAGAAGAATAAACACTAGACTTGGGGATCAAAGATATGCATGTTTGTATTAATCACCTCTTTATTTAATGAAACAGCTCTTTGTAGCAAAGATTGTTGGGCTCATAGTTTTAAAGCTGCAGGATGCCTCCTGTGGTGATAGAATCCTCAAGCAATAGAAGGCATTAGTCAGCAAGAGATAGGAAATACATGCATGTCTGTGTGTCCTGGTCTCTGACTCCCTGCTTGAAAAACCACCAGGATGTAATTGTGGTATCTCCTCTAAGGACTTTAAATCTAATCACCATCCACAGACCTTACCTCTACAGAGCAGCATTGGAGCAGGCTTCTATCCTCCGAATTATTTGACAATGACAAGAAAATTTCAATATGACAAGGAACAGAGCACCTGTTAACTACATAAATGCCTTGAAGTTTTTCTAAGACCTATTATTTTGCAGAAAGTGCATAATGCTTCACATAGATGCAACTCATACCTATCTGTGCTAATCTTGCATGTTTAATACAACATAAAGACACAAGTATAAAAAATAAGTTAATGTTGCTTTAGAAAAGGAATATGATGAGTAGATGTACCAAATATAAAAGTAGTCTGGATACTAGCTAGCCTACACCCCAACTGATTTACTGAGGTACAAACATTGGCCTTCAATGTGGCTTACCATTCATTAAATTTAATACGTAGTTTAAAATGTCAAGCTAGAATTAAAACTCGGATATCCATACTGCACATGAATTTTATAGTGGTACTTAGCTTTTGGCATCAAAAGGTAACATGAATCACCTTCATCAGCTTCTTTGGTTTCAGTTTCCAAACTTGCTTTTTCCAATTGTCATGAATAGACATTTGTGTTCCAGGCACACTTCCTTAGCTCCTGAATTCCATCCCTGCCTTGCACAGGTCTGTTCTGCCAAGTGGTTGATGAGGACATCTTCAGAAAAAGAAGTCAATGTGACAACACAGCCCATTACTGAATGCTCCACGTACTCAAGAGAGTATATGGACAAGGCCCGTTCTTTGCAACCTACATATGTGAAAACGTTTGGTATAGGTCTGTCTGACCTCGCATGATGCACTGTTAGAAATCCAAAACTGTTAAGTAATGTGCTTTCTACCAGGCAGAAAGATAGCCAGACTCTCTTTAACAGCATTCAATCAAGAAACACGATAGGATATGTAAAACCAAATGCAATCAGCACAAAGGGATGATTGATTCTTTAAGAATTCCATGTGCACTCCATGAAAGTCAAAGCAAATGTCTTGTCATTTCTTCAGATATATCTCTAACACATAGCATAATATTTTCTCACAAGGTTAAAATAAAATGGTTAAATATCTTAAACATTTATTTCATAAATGCATTTTTAATTAATATCAAACAGTGGCCATTTCATCACTCTGGCAACTCTTTCAGGATACAGCATTCATGAAAAGGATTCTTGACAAAGTAGAAAGGTCAACATTGGACTTTCAATTTTCATGTTATTGATGATCTCTCCCTACAAGAATTAAGATTGATAGCATACCTTATCATGTACTGTTTAGTGAGGGCTTAAGAAATTCTAATTTTGATTATTTATAATGTTCATAAAATAAGAGTCTACAAGTACCATCGTTATAATCCTTCTGATTTTAAGGTTCATTTTGAATCAACCCCATCCAACTATGATGATGATAATGATGGTGATGATGATATTGATAGAGATTACTCACAATTAACATTTTGGAGACCTACGAGACTATTGAATTGCAAGCTATGCAAACACTTATAATCGTAATGTTAAACATCTAATATGGAGACTATTATTAGTTTTATTTATTTATAGTAAACCAAAGAGTAAAAATAAAGACTTTCCTATCAGGAAAGAAATCTGAACTTGAATTTAGTCTGACATAATAGACTCAGCTCCTGTCTCAATCTAAACTATAAATACGGAAAAAAAAGTATGGCTGGGTTTTGATTGTTTAGTTATTGACTCTTTGCAGTTGACATGTTTTGAATTTTTTTAATTTTGAATTTGCTATTTATCTGACTCTTCCTTAAAATGCAATTCACTTCCTGAGACATTTGTATACTTTTAAACATTTTTTTTTCATTCAATAACAGAATGAAAGATCTGGGGAAGAAAAGAAAGTTGTCTGGAGTTTGTACAATCATTATATTGTAATAGCCAGGAAGCCTTCTTCCAGGAAGGCTTTTGTCTCCCACTTTATAGATGAGAAAATCAGGAATTTAGTATTTAAACAACCAGTTCAAGGTCACAGCATTAATGAGGAAAAGCAACAGAATCACATCAGGTCTACTGGATCCCACAATTAAGGATTCTTTCCACAATAATTTTGCTGAAGATAAAGTTTCTCTCCTTCCATAAAGAAGTACTGGTTTCATTCCCATATTTTAAATTAATTCTATAAATCATTTATATTAGTTTAAGTTGGGTTGTTTGACAATAACAATCCAAAAATTCTGTTATTTAACTCAATTAGCAAAATAACAAAGCTTTTCCCTATGTGTAATATGGTTATATGGCCTCATTTCTACCCATGCTTTGTGTAGGATGTTACTTCACATTCTTCCTGAAAAACAAAGGCAGATGAACGTTCCCAATACCACAAATGTCACTGGTCACATTGGCAGAGAGGATTAAAAGGTTTTGGTCCTGACATACTCTGGCACATTAGTCACATGTCCTCTTCTTACTTCACAAGGACTTGGAAAGTAGAGCAACACTTTGGAATATTACTCTGCTTGATTCTTCTGGTAAGAACTCTAAACCTACTACACCTGAGATATACCCACTTCCCCTCAACAAAGGCAACACAAACGCCACCAGCAAGTCACTGTATCAATCTGGAAATGCACATTAGCCACTGCCTAAGACTTAGTTATAATTCTTTTTGGTCTGATTTTCTGTCAAACAGACATAAATCTGTATACTTCTAGAACACCACCCAGGCCACACACAGAATAACCTCAGCAAATGGATTACAGTTGGATTCCTACAGCATTCATGGAGTCAATTCTCCAACACACCCTGTAAAACAAATAAACAAACAACAACAACAACAACAAAAAACCCAGCCTGGGTATGAGGAAGCACTTTTTGTTGTTATTGTTTAACCATGATTCTGTTTTTTTCAGAGATGTTCCAATTCACTGTTCTTTGTGTCCCTGGTTCATTGGGCTAAAAGGTTCATAAAAAAGTGATTCTCAATAGGTTAGTCCTCCACTTTTATGTGCCAGGATCCCCTATGGGTACCATGTCCTGGCTGCTCAGTGTCCTGTGCATCTCCCTATCTACGGACTGGGAAAGCAGTAGAAGATGGCCCAAAGCCAGGTGATGCTGTGCTTGCATCCCAAGAAACCCATGGCTCCTGGCTTCGGACAAGCTCAGCGTTAGGTGTTGCAGCCACTTATGGAAGGAACTAGCTAATTGAAGATCTTTCTATCTCTCCCTCTCTCTGCAAATCTGCCTTTCCAATAAACTAAATAAATCTTGAAAAGAGTGATTATTAGGGAAAACTTCTTGCCAATAGATGATTGTGATGACAGAAGTGTAAGTTCAGGCTCTTGGTTTCTATGTCACCACCTCAGAGTCTATTAGGCTTAATATTTATTCCCTCAGTTCATTTCCAATTACATAAAACCACTTCTTCTATCCATCCCATAACATACAGATTTGTATAAATTAGGTCCTCACATTTGTTTCATGTCCTTGCCTTCTTAATGCCAAAACTTCAGTACTAGGAACATTGAGCTTGTCTGAAAGCAATATACAGAATCTTTTTAGCATTATCCGCCCTAGGATGTTTAATGGATAAGCAACATATTCATAATCTGGTCTTTGTAATGTGGTATATTCATCCACTGATGAATTGTAACAACCATTGTGTGAGCCATGGTCTTAATCTAATCTTTTTTCTGTACTCAAGTTATCATTGAAATTGATTTTCTCAGCAATGTCAGATCAGGCATTTCTGGAATTTTTCTGTCTTCTTCTACTTTTACTTGAAAGCAGCCAATTCCTCCATTATGCAATCTCTAACTAAATGCAGAAAGTAAGCCCAGAACACACTTCCATCATTTTGTGTTTCCTCTTTTTTCCTGCAGTTATCATATATTCTCTTCCCAGTCCATCTTACTGCAGAGGAGAGTTTTACCAAAAAACAACGACATGTACTCCTGCTCTTGTGCTTAGTGCACGTCAGCTCTGCCAGTGTTTTGCTTTGACCATTTTCTTTAACAACATTGACAAGAATTTATAATTAACCAGCACAGGTTCCACATTATAAAGTAACCTCTAAATGTCACTTCCTTAAAGTAACAAGTATTTATTTACTGTGCATGCTGTATGATATTGATCCACTTCAACTCAGAAACTATAAAAGAGCTTTACTTTTTTCTCTTAGGAAATAAACTTGGGACACACAGGTTCAAAGAGCTCTGAATTAGTGTTCTGATAAAGGCAGGAAAACTGGGAGCTTAAAAGCCCTAAAGGAAATTTATGGGGAAAAGAACGGGTGTGTGTGTGTGTGACCCAATAAAATATACCAAAAAGAATGTATAAAAAATGGAAATTTCCACGAAGCAACCATGTGATAATATCTTGATATGCATCTTGAGTATCTGGGTACAATGTACAGGTAATTAATAGCCTGGTCCCTGTGGTTGCTCCAGTTGCCCTGATTCAAAGGACAGAGATGACCACAGTTCACACCCCAGTTAGCAGCCTACACCGATTGTATGTCCTGCCTCCCAATGGCATCTTGACTCCATTTTGAAAAGCTCTTTCCATGTAGCTTTCATCATAAACTTCTTTTCATTTCAAAATGTCCAAACACAGTTGGCAAGGGGTATGTTTTTCTGGGTCTCCTGGGATTCAAACGGAGTAAAACTTAACCATTTGCAATTCAACATGTCACTGTTTTCGGGAAAGAGAAGGCTGAGAGCTCACAGCACCCTTCTATGCTTCAGCCTGGAGTAATACTTGTCACTTCAGCTCAGCACAAGCCATGTGAATCAATCCAACCCCATGAATACCGGAAAACACAGGACATATATAAAATATTTGATGGACAATTTTGCTCCTGCTACATGCTTTCTAAATATGCAGAATGGGGCCTCTTATGGAAATCTGTTTCAGAATTATTTTAGTGTTCTCAAAGAAAATTTTATCCATAGATAGTGTTTTCTATTACCATTCCACAGACAGAACATGCTATCACACCATCTGAAAGTTTGCTTCAAAACTTGTTTCGTAGGAACTTCATTCCCCTTGCATTGAGAAATGCCTCAATAAAAATGAATGGTTTTCCTTATACTATAAATGTACTGTAGGTCCATTTGACTAAAGCTTGAGTACATCCTCAGACATTTTGAAGGATTTCTTCTTCTTAAAGCTGCTGTATTTACTGACATTTCCACCCCCTGGGAATATGGCTCTCTTGTTTATTAGAGCTGCTGAAATGAAAGTTTGCCACCTGATTAATTTTAATAGTTTAGCCAGAAACCTGTGGATAATGTATATTGGCTGCCAAGCTTGAGATAAATTTTGTTGGCTCTGTTGCAAAGATTTTGGCAGAAATAAAGTCTGCCCTTTGCAAAAGAAGCACAGAGGATCTGGAGGATGGAATTTCAAAAGCAAGTATGAAGCAAAAGATGGTTTTGTCTTTCTTTGTGACTTCCCACTGCTGTGGGAATCTGATAAATCCATTCAGCTTCTCTTTTTATTTAGCATTATATATTATATTATATTATATTTTAGCATTATAGTTAAGGAAGAAATATAAGGTTTTTGTGTAGAGCTGCATCCAAGTCAAAGCCAGAAATACTTCAGACCCAGCTTGGTGAGGCCAGCTGCAGATTGTAATTTTTGAAAAGAAGGAGACAAGTAAACAGCTTCTTAAGACACCAGGAGTTTAACACCTGAACTTTGCACTGGAAAGCATCTCAATGTTGGGTCATTTATTCACAGTCTACAATTCTTTTCAAGGCTGGTTATTCCTTACGACCTGTTACACAACTTGCAAGATTTAATGAAAAATAAAAATGCAGATTTCCTAGTTCAATAATCAAGGAAAATATATGCTATTAGAACTACTAAAATGGGAAAATTTTTCTTTCTTTCATGGTCTCTCCTTTGTGTTTGTGATAGTGTATTATATTTGATATTTGATTCTCAGAAAAAGGAAAATGAAAATTTGGATCTTACTTTCCATTTAGTATATTATACAATGCTCTTTTAAATGAAAATATCAGAACATGACCTTATATGATGAAACACTAAAATTATGCAATTCTTATTTCATGGCTCATCCCCAGTTATTGGAGCCTCCAGCAAGCATGCACACACATGAGATTAGGAGAAAGACAGAATACTTCGAGGCATGGAACAGGCCAGGGCAATGGCCCTTAGACTTGGGGACAGGCCCTCCCCAGTGTCCAGGGCTCTGAAAATGATGCTTGTCATATGCACACTTGCTCTGCTAACAGCTGCCTGAAGTGCTAACCATACACTGTGCGAGGCAGCATCTACGAACCCTGATAATTATCCTCCCTCCTTACAGATCTACTATTCCAGGCTGTTGTACATGGGCAGTTATCAAGGATATTGTCATGAGCATCTGATGCTGTTAGTATCTGGATAACAACCAGTGAAAAACTCCACCTTTTTACTACTGAGTTGTTTTTCCATAGCAGGTAGAGTCACCAATGTCACCTATACCTAACCCTAAGCCTCCTGAGCCCCGTCTGGAGTAAACAGTGGTAGGGGAACCAGGATGAACAAAAGAAAGCCAAACGTGTGGCATCAGTCTAAGGGGAGGAGGCATCTAGGAACTGGCCCTGACAAATGGTTTGGACATAATATGAAAGTTGAGGCATGCTACAGGCCTGTGTTTCATTACTTGTTGGACTGCAGTACATCAAATTTCAAATGCCCAGTTTCTGGGGCAGGGCCTCCTGTGCAAATATCCATGAACAAGATACCCACAAAGCTCTTCCTGGCCTCTCAGAAATTGTTTTTTGCCATCATCCAGTAGCGCTGGAGTGATGGCCAACCACATGTGTTATTATGTGACAGGATCTCAACAGGAAGAGATTTCATGCTGTCTGTGCTTGTCAGTAAATGATGCCGTGCAGTGGACAGCATGCCTATAGCACACAGGTGACATGACCACCAGCTCTAGGCTAGAAGAGGACATCAACTGCCTCATCAGAGAACGGAAAGCAGAACAGATTGATGGCTCTCCTAACCAAAATAAAAATTCTGACATCTCAGGGGAATATCATCCAGGACATACAATTACAAAATTAGCTAGAGGCTGAGGTTGACACTGTGTTGCAGTGGTCTAGGAGGCAGAGACCCTGCCATTTTGGAATGGGGCTCATGAATTCCCAATATCCAAGAGTGGGACAGATGCCTGTGTGCTCGAATAGAATGGTTTACTACAGCCCACTTCTGTTGACAGTGAATGAACTCACCTGAAGCAGAATCACTAAAGTAGCTCACCATAACTACAAGTGGCCTGGGAAACGCAACAAAACCCATAATATTAAGTAAACAGGAACTTTCACTTCAACTTCTGGTTTGCAGAGGATTAAACATGATCTAATTTCTGACCTGCTGCAATGTGTGTTCAATTTCAGGAGCACATATTCATTCTCTCCTTTCTCTCTCTCTCTCTCTCTCTCTCTCTCTCTCTCTCTTTGACCCTCTCCCCACATAAGAAGACAGATAATCTTTCTTTTCAATTCCTCTTTTCCTTGTAACATGTGTGACTCCCAGTAAGTCTCCTAACTAACCTGGGTCAAGGTTTGTTCAATGCCAAAGTGAGATTAAAAGCAGAATTTTAAAATTTTTATTATAGAATAGTGTGCCCATAACAGCACCTTGTAAATTCCCAAAGCTCTGGTCTATAAGTTTGGTAGCAGGGGTAGGTCCCACGGAGCTATAATTGCCTTTTTCTAAGCTTCAGAACTATCCAAAGGTATTTACTATAAAATTTCTTTCATCTTTATTTATTTTGTTTGCTCCCACATATAAAGGAGAGCACATAATATTTGTCTGGTTAATTTTGCTGAATATAATGTTCATCAATTACATCAATTTTGCTGTAACTAATGAGATTTCACTCTATGATTTAATAATATTCCATTTTTTATATGCACTACTTTTATTTATCCTTCTGAAGATGAGCATATTGATTTTGATTCCTTATCTTGGCTACTATGGATAAATGGGGTTGTCAGAATGTACGGCAGTTTTAGATACAATTTCTAAAAGAATCTCTCCACTGTTTTCCAATTTACAATTTCACCGAAAACCCGTATCAGCCCAAGTATATTTTCCCCATTACATTTGCCAAATGTAATTATATCTTCCGTGCAGGCCTCACTTCTTAAACTAAAATAAAATTTCAAACACAAACTACTTTCATTCACATTTTTATCTTCACCATCTAACAAGCATGCATGCTTGAATTAACAAATAGGTAGAGGGTATACAGAATCTCAGGAGCAGGAAATCCCTGAATCTTAATAATATATCATTTCACCTTTGATCTAATAGCATTTCCAAAAAACCAATGAGTTTCTTTACAGTTTCCTAATTAGTAGAGTGTTCTGATTAATTGGTACTTACATTATGCCACCAGAGCTCATTGTTTGTTTAATAGATGCTTTGAATTCCATTATTTTCAAAATTTAATAAAGTGTTTCGATATAATGAGAAGAATATTGCTTACACGACTATGTACAGCAATTTGTTATTTGGTTGCACAGTTTTCTTCACCTACATCATGATGCTTTTGGAGCAATTAAAGGTCAAATTCATTTTTGCTTATTTTTGCTATTTCCCTATAGGTATAGATTCAAGTCTATTGAAATGGATCATCTGTTTAGTTGTGCCCATGTTGTGGTTCAAAACACACCATCTATTAATTTCAAAAACACTTGGGAAACACTGAATACTCTGTCAGTTTTTCCTAACTTCAGGATTCTTAACAGTGAATCTGCTTTGCATAATACAGGCCACCTAATTTACTCGGAGTTAAATTCTTCATTATGGATTCAAGTTCCCCAAAATTACACTTAGGTGGAAAATAATTTCAATAGAAAATCCCTAGATGTTTCAAATTAGAAAAGTGCCAAGTATGTGGCAAAAAGAAGTGATTTGCTCACTATTAGACCACAAATATGCAAATGGTGATGAAAGATTAGCTTCTAAGACTTGAAATATCAGGGAAGGGGAGCCAACTTGAGCCGAGGGAAGGCAGACCTCAGTGCCAACTAAACTGTGCCAACTAAATCAACTAAATTGTGTAAATTAATAAAAAAAATAGATTTAAGTAGTTTTTATTGATTTACTTTCAAATATAAAGCATTTGCTTCATGAAAAAATGAAGTCATCTTTTGTGTCTTTGCTTAACTTTAATACTTAACATCTTTTGTAAACATTTGAACATTAATACAAGCATCATTAAAACCCTCAACTATGAAAAGCAATCTAACATACACAGGCAGACAAACATAAATTATCATGCGATCTCTTCTGATAACTTCAGGGAAAAAAACACATTTAAATAGTAACTATGAAACCAGATTCTAATAGAAACATTGAAGCAAAATAACATTAGATCTGAGGAATGCCTTGTTTTATAGTATTAGCAATACTGTGACAGCTATCATGAAGGCAGGAGTATCCCCAGCATTAGCTGAGATACTAAGGATTTTCATGTGCTAAAAATGTGCAATGGGACCTTTAAAAAGTATCCTTTGCAAATTAATACACTTTTGCAATTACATAATCAGGTCAATAGCACTAACCTAGGAAATTGAGGATAAGAAGGATTCCAGAAGTTTCCCATTTTTCCACAGCTAACACCTACTTAAACTGGGATTGTGAACCTTATTCTAATGGTATCAAAACCCATTTAAATGGGATTTAAAAGATCAAAAGACTGAGTTAAACTTTATTAATACTTATATTTGTAATAATATTTAGGATGTGTTCTTGTATCTTAAAAGTTTATTTTATGACAAAAATACCAAGCTTCAGCTGAATATTGGTTTTAACATTTAGCCATCTGGCATTTCACTGAAAGTTATCGTGTTGTATTTCAAAACACATATTTATACTTTTAAAGCCAATTTTTAATTAACTTTACATTTTAGTCTACAGATTTTAAAATGCTAATTCAAAATCTGGTAGCTCGAGAAGACAATCTTGGTCTTGATCTTAGCATCCCAAGGAAACGTTCAGAATCACCTACCTTTTTTTAATAATAATAAGAAGTGTGTGTTTGTGTGTGTGTGTGTGTGTGTGACATATCTATCTTGGTCTGCTTAGTTTAGCCTGACAATTCAAGGACAAACATTTTATCTCACTACCCACTGAATACTATATATCACATGGGTCATGTAATCAGATACTTGAGTACAAGATTATAAGCCCCTAGAAAATGATACAAATTTCCACAGCATTTAAGAAAGTGCCAATGGCAGTTTTTGAAGGGACTCTGTATGATCCATGCTACCAGTCTAACTTTGAACTTGTTTCAATATTAACAAATAGTACAGGTAAATAGCAAAACTAAAAACCTATAGCTGACCCAAACATATTAAGTGCCCTGGCATCCTTTGAACTCAAAAGCTAGTGGTGAAGACAAGCACTAACAGCCATTCATGTGTATAACAATCACCTCTGTGCTCCCAGAAAACAGGAAAAGCAACAGGACATAAAATAGACCGCAGGACAATGAATTTCAAAGTAAATAGGTATTTACTAGAAAGCACAGAGACCCAACATAGGACATCAAGCAAAATTGGATAGGTGGGCAATAGCTTAATGCGAGATGCCAGTTCTACCTCTGATCCAGTTCCCTGCTAATGTGCCTGGAATAGCAGCAGAATGCAGCCCAAACACATGGGTCCCTGCTACCCAAATGGGTGATCTGACTGCAATTCATGTTCCTGCCTTCTACTTGGCCACATCTTGCTGGCTACAGTCATCTGAGCAATGAACTAGCAAATGGAGGATCTATCGCCTTCTTTCTCCACCTCTCTGTCATTCTATCCATAACATGAATAAAATAAATCTTTTTTAGAAATGTGGAAGTTTCAGTCAATCTAGTAGGGAAACAACTCAAATTTTCTATAGGAAATGGAGGAGGAGTTACAATAACCTACACCTCTCTGAAGTTTGAAAATCACCCATCAGGTCTTCCTTCCAAGTAAAAAATTCTGTACTTTAGGGAATACTACTAAGGGTAACATCAAAATTGCGGATTAAATTTGGGAGGGTAATTTCCAAAGGATCTCAAAGCCACCATATTTTCAGTACTCTGGAAAAACAATAGGAGAAAATCTTCACAATAATGTAATAGTTCTTCTGAATTACATAACCTAAATACTCAGGGAAACCAAATTCATATATAAACAATGAAAAGGATTAAAATCAAATCTTTAAAAAAATGGTCATAACAGAAAATCCTAAGAAAAAATACCAGTTTTCCAGACAAGAGCATACTTGATTCAAAGAACATATCAAAAAAGCTTGTTAAATGAAGTTTTTTCCTGTTTCAAAATGTCTATTATATAAAAAGAACAGGCATACATATTTCAAAGGTATAATTTCGACATAACCATACTTCTTACTCTCCACTCCCTTTCTTCTTGTGTTCAAATTTGCAAAGAGTAATTCCAGTTCATTCCGTAATCACTGGTAGACATTTAAATAAATAGAAAGCATTCTAAAACAATAAAAAATGATAGAACTTATACATACATACATACGAACTCACATCTATGTAGATACAGATAAGCTCATTTCCGGGATTTAGGGTGTGATTGCTAGCCTCCAAGAGGGACCGCAATAGCAGTCGTTTCATATTATTGACACCTTTCTATATTATTCTTTTTCATTGACACAGAACTGATCAATAGAGCACCATAGGGGAAACACTATGCAAGTGATGAGACCAGGTCAAAAAGAACATTGCATCTGGCATTTATCATCTGTGATAGCTTGTTTGGGTGTGGGCGACCTTCCACGCACTGAACTCCTTCACTCAGCCCTGTGGAAAGGCCAAAGGGGAGATCTGCTGAGACCATTTGCCAACAGTGAGCCCCAATTCACCAGCCCCACATCATGGCTACCCTGCAAGTGAAACTTCAGCATTCAGTCTAGTTTACAGGAAAACACAGTCACAGGACACCTTGGTGATGATTGCTCCGTCAAGCTAGGCCTGAATTTTTAACACAGAAAAATACTGAGAGATGATGTGTCAAAGGGGTTTGTCATTAAGAATCTTTTGACAATTTGTAATTCAGGAGCAAAGAAGTAATGGAAAGGCTAAGCTATAAAGAGCTAAGGGGACTGAACAAAATGATCACATCACAGAAAACACAGAAGGCACCAGGGAGAATCACTTAAACATCAATAAGAAATGAAGATTAAAAGATTTCAAAAAAAATGACAAAGAGGAAAGATCCAATGTTTGAAAATGATTAGAGTCTCTGAAGAAAAAAATCAAAGAGGGCAGCAATATCACTGTTTTTTCCAGAAAAACATACATTCAAAACCAATTTGAGAGTACCTATTAATGGTTAATACCAAAATATATCAAAGCAATTCAACTTTAAAGAAAAAAAAAAAAGAAGAAATGTGAAATCTCAGATGTGTCTAAGCAAAAAATAAATTGCTAAGGAAAATAAAATTATACAGCAACTGTGTATACCTGAAAAAGGTGGATTAACGTACCTCAGATATTAGCATACAAAACTGAGAAAATGCAAGCTAAACGCGTCATTCATCTCAACTGACGTCCATGTATCAAGGCCCAGGTATTAGCAAAATCCAGTAGTCAGAGAAAAGTATCCTGTTAAGTCTCTCTGCTTAATTTATTAAAGAACATGCTTCACTCAGTCTAAAGGATGCTTCTCAGGATCCAGGCCCTGCCAGCAGGCCCTGAGGTCACCTAGGGTGAGGCCAAGGTGTCCCTCTGCAGACGAACCACTGGTGAGGAATGTCCACTCTCTCATGCACAGCTTATAGCTTTTAACGGGTAAGGAAACTAATTGGCTATATAACACATCTATTTCCCTTCACCTTCTGGTCACGTCAGTGGTCATGTTCTAGGTGTAGTCCCCTTGACCTTCTAGTCATGTCAGAGGTCACACTCCATGTGTTTGCCTGGGAGCTGTGCTTCAGGACAAGGGGAGGGATGCTCTGACTTAGACCCACAAGATAGCAGGCGATTGCCCAAGGATACTCTTCAACCTGAGCGGAAATTACACATTTATCATGGTTACTTGCAAACTTATACAATGTAAAGTCTATACAGAAAAAAAAAACAAACAAACTTATAATCACTGGCTATATGCTCAGTAGATAGAAATGTGTAAAATTACTTTTTACATTCGGGATTAGAGAATGGAGAGATCACATGCCAAGATGTTTAAATAATATAAATACCAGCATCCCATACATACCCTGGGTCATGTCCCCACTGCTCTACTTACTATCCAGCTCCCTGTGAATGATTTAGAAAAAGCAGAAGCTGGCCCACATGTTCAGGCCTCTACCATCTATGTGAGAGACCAGGATAGAATTCAAAGCACCTAACTTAAGCCTGGTTCAAGCCTGGCCTTTGCAGCCACCTTTGCAGGAATGAACCAATCCGTTGGAATATATCCTTCCCTGTCTCTCTTTCTCTCTCCTGGTCTCTTTGTGGTTCTCTCTCTCAACTCCCACCCCACTCTCTCTAGCTCTGACGTTCAAATAAGTAATTTTTTTTTTTTGTAAAATTGTGAGGTGTTCATTACACCCAAAAGAAAGGAATAGATTCATAACCAACAGGAGAGAAAAACATGGAAGTTTCTGAAAGTGGCTGTGAGGTACTTACGAAGGTATTTGACCCATTTGTTATCCCACACATATGTTGTGTGTTTCACATCGAAAGTAAATGATTTTTAGAATAGTTTTTTCAAGAGTAAAAAATGAGGTTGGCATTATAATATAGCAGGTTAAGCTATCACTTGCAGTAGCAGCATCCCATGTGGCATGCTGACTCAAGCTCTAGGATGTCTACTACAAATCCAGGTTCCTGTTAGGGAACCTGGGACAGCAGCAGAAGAGGGCCTGAGTGCCTGGGCTTCTACAATCCGTGAAATGAGAGCTGGACACATTTCCAGGATCCTGGCTTCAGCCTGGCCAGACCCTGGCTATGCTACCCATTTGGTTAGTTAACCATTGGGTAGAAGATCACTCCTTTCCACTCCCCTCTCTGAAACAAATAAATAAATCTATAAAAAACTTGGGTGAGCAAATTAAGAAGTACAATGTATGATACTACATAAATAGGTGAGAAAATGTTACAGTACAAGCAAAACACTCAGGTTTCATTTTTTCTTTCCACTACTGATATGTGAAGAGAAGAGTGAGAGATAGTGTGAAGTTCTTCCAGTGAAGGTAACTTGGGAAATTGATGAGGTCATTGATTGCAACAGTGCATTGAGAAAAAAAAAAAACACAAAAAAGCACGTCAGTGTGGAAAAATTGAATTTTATTTTTCTCATATGAAATCCATATTTTGGTAACTATTTCCTTGTTAATTATAAGAAAATTCTCACATCAGATAAGTAGAAAATTATCTAATCTAAGGTGTCCTCTGTGTGCTAGTGTTAAGATTTGCACTCCTAATGCAAATGGTCAGATATGTGACTCTCTTTACTACAGCAAGGGAAATTAATTAACATGCCTTCTGAGGGTCCATTAACCCACCAATTAACCATGCAACTTTGATTTGAGTGTTTTAATTCATAATTATTCAAAACTAACGTGAGAGTAGTAGAACTGTTTACAGAGAAATTCAACTAACCAGTATTCTGGTGGTTTTACTAACATCTGTGACAACATCTACAAAGCAGCAAATACAAATCTTTATCTTCCCCATTCACCCTCACCTCAATGGACATGACGCACAAATATTATATGCATCTGCTTTTCAGTAGGAGCAAGTCTGTCTCCTTTTAAATACTTTCAGCATGGGTGTTCTTACCTCCAACTGTTAAGATGCAGGCAATTTACATATGTTAACTATTCATTACTATGAATGACAACTCATTCCTGGCCACATTTTATTTTGAAAAACCAAGTATTTCAGTCTCTCTATCATACACATTATCAACATGATAAATCACTGCCAAAGTTACATAGTACCTTACAATCTAATGCAGATCATGAATTTTAAAAAAAAAAAAAAACTGTTTAAGAACTACTAAATTACTGATTTGCTTTCCTACTGTCTATCATTACACACATATCTGGGACATAACTGGGCTTATTCTAATGTTGATTTAGTCTACATTTCACCAGATTTTGCTTTCGATCATTTATTTGCCGTGTGAAATGTGTGATCACACTTCCTATCATCTTTGTATCTGCAAAGCATCAGCTGTAGATCCCACTCTGTCCACTCTGACTCGACCTTCCCTTTCACATGCAATGAGCCACGAAATATTCAGAAGACATTTACCTAAGTGTACTTTCTTTCTGAGATAACACATTAATTTGTTCTTCACAAAAACACAGAGAAAAATGGAAGTGTACAATCTATGACTCAATCATTGTTGATTGGGAGATTAAGAGATGAAAACTGATCTAGAATATAAGACTCCAAGATTTTCATGTCACTCACCTGACACTAGGCTACAGGAATTGCCACAACTGTACACCTAATTTATAATATGTCTTTCACTGTTGAGAAAAGAACTGAGCAATTTATTTAAGATCATATGGCCTCTGATTTACAGACCTCCGTCCCAAGGACATCCTTTTATCTCAAGGGATTAGGGTCAGAGCCAAGAGCTTCTGAACCTAATAGAGATGATGGTTTTTGTTTTGCTGCTTTTCAAGTTTTATGGAATTTTAAAAAAGAATAGCCAATTATACTTTAATCTACAGCTTTAGCCTAATTGCGATCCAAATCCCTATGAGACATGGGATTTAGAAAAAAAAATTACCAAAAGGTAAAGGAAGGATAGAAAATGTAAAAAAATGTTGGGGGAAATTTAGGAGTTTAAAGACAAAAAATTAAGTTAGATCTGTATTTTCCAACTTTCCCAAAACAAATATGCAACAAAGCGTAACTCACACTTATAAAGAATGAGGTCTTTTAATATACATCAAAATGAATGGAACTGGAGCATAATATGTTACGTGAAATAAGTCAGGCACAGAGAGATGAACACTGCTCTCTCCTATATGTATAAGCTAAAAAAAGGTCTGTGGATATAGAACTATGATTACCATAGCCAAGGAAGTAAGGAGGCTTGTAGCTAAGGTAGATGGAAGCTGGATAACTGGCTCTGAAACACAGAAAGGAGACAATAGTTCACAAACACCTGTTACAAGTTTGAGTGAGCAGCCACAATGGAGCATTGCAAAGGTTCCTCCAGAAAGACAAAGAGAGGGAAGATTAACTTTTACAATTTGATCATTATACACTGTATATATGTATTAAAATATTATCTGCTATAAACATAGATTGAGATTTAATAAAAATTTCTGAAACATAAGAGAAGAAAATACTAACATGACTTGATTTTCACAAGTCAACTCTATGTATTGAAACGTTAAACTGTACTCATAAACATTATACTTAAATTCTGGTGAAATTTAATGTAAAATTAATTAAAAATTTCTTAGTTTTGCAATGATATGTGGCACAGAGAGTATTTTTAAGAGTCAATACATGAAAGAAACAATGTGATATATTTGAGATCATAAGAGTTTGAACATGATGTAAGTTACATCTTTTAAAAAAATCTTTTCATCTTTGTGTTACAATTAAAATGTAAGATATTGGAGAGCACAAACTTCAGCAAGTCTGCTGCTATTTTCTATGCTCTGCATCAGCATTTCAGCAAGTTCTATCACAGTAAGAACTGCCCCCAGCATTTCCTAAGGACCTGTGTTAGATGTGGTTATCTAGGACTCATGCTGAACCTATGAGCTCACTGTCAGACACAGACCTTGCAGGCAATACCTCATTTTGTCAAGCAGTCCAAGTGATTTTTATGAATAGCAAAAGGACAGTAATGTGAACAGATTGTTTATTTAATAAATTATAAGTGAGTTAATTGAATTAAAGCTGTGACACAAGTAAAATACTCCCATAACACGTCTAATGATTCCCCATGGAATAGAGAAAAATCTAACATATTTTTTTTTTGCCTTGATTTTTAAGCTCCTGTATCAACAGATCTCAACTCTTGTGAGACAATCTCTGTGTACCCTGCACAACTTCCTCTGTCCTCCACCCTACGTACCACATTTCCTCCATCATCCTGACTACTCAACGTTACCGGCATCTTGGAAAGGTTCCCCATATGGCGTTTTTCCACCTATTTTCAGCTTCCTATTGATGAAATGCAGATTCAAGTTCTGACTGATCCTTTTCTGATGTAGCTCCCTGTTAACACATCAAGGAAAGCAGTAGAAGTTGGCCCATGCCCATTGGGCCTTACCACTTACATGGGAGACCTGGAATCAAAGCTTCAGGCCATTACACCCATTTGCGGAGACAGGTAGCAGATGGCCAGTCTCTCCACTTGTCACTCTTGTTTTCACTCTTCTCTAAGTTTCAAGAAAATAAAAATAAATCTTGAAAAAAATATGCAAGATAAAGACCAGATATGGGGAGTATAAAAAATAGCATTTTTGTGCTGATGTTGTGACACAGTAAACTAATCCTCTATCTGTGTGTGGGGTTGGCAACCCGTATGGGCACTGACCCCTGTCCCGGTTGCTTCATTTCTGATTCGGTTTTCTGTGCATGGTCTGAAAAAGCAGCAGAAGATGGCTCAAAGCCTTGGGACTCTGCACACAAATAATAGATCAATTTGGGGAGTGATCTAGAAGATGGAAGACTATCTCTCTGTTTCTCCCTCTCTGTATTTTTGACTTTCAAGTAAAATAAACAAATTTCTTAAAAAAAAATTGGGGGAGTTGTTTTTCTATGTGCAGAGCAAATGAGGTTTTTCTTAGCAATGGCACTAAAATGAGAAGAAGTTTGGTTTTAGCTTTATTTTAACTTTTTAAGAGAATCAGTTTGTTTATATTCCAAAAGCAATGTCTTGGAACTGGTGCTATAGCTTAAGAGGCTTCTCCTCGACCCTGTGGTGGCAGCATTCCATATGGGTGCTAGTTCTTGTCCCAGCTTTTCTGCCTCTGATTCAGCTCTCTGTTGATGGCCTGAAAAAGCAGTTATGGGTGACCCCAAGTCCTTGGGAGACTTGGAGAAAGCTCCTGGCTCCTGGCTTTGGAATAGCTTTGCTCTGTATACTATGGCCATTGGGGAAGTGAAGCAGCAGATGGAGGACCTTCTCTTTCTACGTCCACTTTTCTCTTTGTTAATCTGCCTTTCACATGTAAATAAAATACATCTTTTAGAAGAATAAATGTGCCTCCTTCTGGGAGAGAAAGATCACAAGAGAAATAGTGAATTCACAGGATCAGGTCCTTCACAAAGATGACGGACTGGGCAGTACTTCACAGAGGGAGAGTCTGAATGTACATGGGAGCAGGCATTGCACGTCTTGGATTACAGCAGGAATATAGTTAGGCAATCTGTAGAGAACAACTGAGGCTACAGTCGCAGAGAGAAAGGCAATACAGAGGTCTAAATCAGCAGAGGAGTAGTTCAAGATTCTGAGAAAAATATTAAGACAATTTGTAGAACTGTTCCATGAACCAAATTTGAGCAGTTGAAGCTTCAGCGTTCTCTAGTGAAATCTGGAAAATCCTAAATTCTTGGTTTATACAACTTCTAGAGTACTCCCATTATTGTCTTAGTTGTAAACAGTCTGCTCCATGAGGTGCATCCACTTACATTTTTAATGGACATTTATTGGAATCTACTGTTTATTACCATATAGACCCATGGTCTGGAAACCAGGAAAATGACAAACTAGGCTTCCAGGATTTTCCTTGTCTGTTTGTTGGCAGAAGTTGGAGCTGGAGGGAAGACTCTTCATCCAGGAAGCATAAAGCATGTGATGTAAGTACCAAGATAAACAAGAAATGAGAGCACATTTTCAAGAGGACACAACACAACTATTCACTAGGAAGAGGGTGCCAGAATTCACTCGAGCTATTTTAGATAATGAATGATCTCAGAATTCATTCCCTCTTCCATAAAGTACTGGAAAAAGACTCCATTACAAATTGGATTTCATGTAACAAATAGATAAATGATACCATGGATTCAGAAAGAGGAATGTAGTAAGCAATTTCTAGTGAGCCATGAGTTGGGTAGCAGCCAGAGGGCTGTTTCAACAAGAAAGAAACATGTTTCAGGGCTTTGGGGTTATCATTTGAAGTTCTTTAAGTTTACTAAGATCAGCAGCATTAATTAAACTTAATTAAAATTAGCACATTAAAAATTAAATGCAGCTTGAACAGTAATTTTGCTTTTTATAAAATTAAATTTCCCTTTACATAATGTCTTTCACAATCACTTACTCTAACTCATTTTCTGCAGTTATAGACATGGTGAATGCTACTGTGAAATAATGTCCATTGAGAATACTTGTATTTATACACATGATGCTTAAGACATATGAACAAAGGCAAGAAAAATTCCATTTTTTAAACAAAATAAAAGGAAACACATAATAAATTTACCTCTAAAGATTAGGACTGAAATCCAAGCTCTGAAGCTAATTCAGGGTACAATTTTTGATGCGTAATTTATTTTTCCAGAACTCTATTGTCTTTAGCAGCTCCTCGGGCTGATTCGTGCTTTAGCCACGTTATTTTTAGCATGTTTTTACTACATATCTTTATTAAAGTACAAACACTACTTTAGAGTCAAAGTAGCATTGTGAAATCTTTAAGTCATATATATTTTTAAACAGATTTATCTGAAAGGCAGAGTTTCTTACACAGAGACTGGGAAATGGAGAGAGAGAGACAGGGAGAGAAAGAAATCCTTTAACTGCCGGCTCACTCCCCCAATGATTGTCACAGCAGGCTTGAACCAGGTCCAAGCCAGGAGCCTCATCCAGGAATCCCATATGGTGGGCAGGGGCCCAAGCACTTGAGCCAATTCCACTGATTTTCCCAGGCCGTTAGAATGGAACTAGATCAGAAGTAGGACAGCCAGGACTCGAACCAGTGCACATACTGGAGGCAGACGTCAAAGGCAGAGGCTTCACCAACAACATTACAACAAGGGCTCCCTTGTCAAGTTATTTTGGGCAATTTAATCAAAGTATATAAATTGCCCAACACTGTCAAGGAAATAGTACATATTTAACAGATATTAATTGAATCTGAGGTGAAGGTGACAGGATAAAAAATACTTCAGTGAAGAATTTGAGAGGTATATAATTACTTAAGAAACTTACAGTCAGGAAGTAAGGAAGATTTTCCTGATGTTTTTGTTGTTGTTGTTAAAAAGATGTATTTATTTTTATCAGAAACCCACATATACAGGGAGAAGGAGAGACAGAGAGAAGGATTCTCCACCCACCAGTTCACTCCCCAAATGGCTACAACAGCAGGAGCTGACCTAAGCTGACCTGAAGCCAAGAGCCTTCTTTTGGTTTTCCATGCAGGTGCAGGCTCCCAAGGACTTGGGCCATCCTATGCCACTTTCCCAGGCCACAAGCAGGGAGCTGGAAGGGAAGTGGGTCAGCTGGGACAAGAACTATCACTCATATGGAATCCTGGCACAGGCAAGGCAAGAACCTCAGCCACTAGGCTTCTGTACCAGGCCCAGTTTTCTTGATCTTATGACATCAGATATTTCAGTTTCTTGAAAGCTGCATTTACTCCAAAGCCTAATTTGTCTCAACTTTAAATTTAACCTAAACTTCCTATTTCTCTTCCATAAATTCCCCTTATTCAAAGCTTCCTGCTATTAAGATGTCCCCATCATCAAAAAGTTTGTTTTTCTCGCTGTTGTAGACTGTGTTTTCTGTCTCTGTTTAAGGAAATGGAGAGTAGAAACGTAGCGAAGACCAACATGTTCAGATGTGGAGATACAGTGCAGCATGTCTCTGCATCCAGACTAAAGATGGGCTGCCAGTGAAACAGTTGAGAACATCCTGACAGTAGGATGCTGGACTCTTCAACATTGGCCCCATGCCTACAATGTCCAGAAACACTTCCAGAGCTAAATGCTGGATTTATGACTGTTCATGAGGGACAACCCATTGTTACACTAGAGGGGAATCAATAAGGGGGAGGGGACTTGGGCTGAAAGATGGGAAATCCCAGAGCCTATGAAACACAATATAAATGTAGCAATACAATAATGAATAATTTAAAAATATTTTTATAATTATTGTGCCAAATACTTCAGCATTTTAATAAAACACGATTAATTGTGAATAAAAACTTCCCATCATTAAGACTTGCAGGCATTTTCCTCAAACACTTGCAGGGTAGTTTGTGTAGGAACATGGCTGATGAGGTCATGTGGTTTCATTGCTAAACTTTTCAGCAAAGAAACATTTTGCCTAGATATGTTCAATAGCTACCAGGGTTATCCGTAACAGTTCATATGATGTCTCTTTCATGCTACCATACACAGAGTTATATTTGCTGGCTAACAAATAATCATTATGTATATAGAATACAACTTATAGTCCAAATGAGAGGAACATGAATTAATGGTGTAGTCATCCCCAAAGTGATTACAGATCTACCAACCACTTAATTCAAGCCAATCAATCCCACTCCCATCCCCAATAGAATTGATGTTGGTCTTGTAGACAGAGCATCCTTTGATTACTAAGTCAAAACACATGTCAGAAAAGTGACCCAGAAGCCATTTTGCTCTTCCAAAATGTGATGTTTTCAGATCCCATTTGATCCAATTCACTACAGTGTTTTAAAATTTCAATGAAAAGTAGGAAAATGTGAATTCATTTCATGTCCTGGATAATCAGTCTCCCAGAAAAATGAGGGGAATTTGAAATTGAAGACCACATTTGTTTCTTAAGACTTCAATGTAAGCTATAAAACATCGGTGACTTAAAACAACATATGTTTATTATCTCATCAATGTGGGATCACAAGTCTGAAGTCAGCTTGCTGGTAGGATCCCTGTGCACGAGCCAGGGTAGAATCCTTTCTTCCCTCTTCCATTGTTCAGTGACTGTACTTTTGTTTTTGACACCGTTCCTGTCTCAAGCTTCCCCTGGACTTCATCCTCTCTCTTTTCCTCTGTCCTTTCATTAGGACCCATTTCCGTGACTTTAACCAGACCCACCTGCTAAGTCCCAGATGTTCTCATCTGGAATAATAACATCTGGAAAGATGCCATTTCTACTTATGCTTACAACCAAGGGTTAGACTTTGGACATGTTTCAGAGACACAACAATGTACATTCAAATTCTCTGTGGCTAAGGTGTCAATAGTGAAGGCAAAACTCACCGGGAAGTATAAGAATGGTTCAGGTAAAGGTGTCTTACAGCTAATATAGTTCAACTCTAACCACTATACATGCTACCCACATTAATAGGAATGCATCTGGAAACATTTTCACCCTCTAAGAACATAGCCAATAAATAAATAAATGCTTGTTAATAAGCAGTTGTTTCCATCTATCCCTTTTATGTTTTTCTATATCAACCCATAAAAATAATACATCTTTTAAATTGATGTAGCTTCACTGGCTACCTTGCTTTCAAAATTGTATCACTTGTACATCCTCACGACTCTATCAGCACTTGCAGCCAAAATCAAGTGAAAACATTTTTTCCAAATCACCACATAAATAGCAACCTGTTTTGAAACAAAATATTGTTTCTAATATAATGCCTGGCTGATAAAAGTTATCATCGAAGTTGAAATCAGAAGTAACCGATAAAAACAATGCTAGCAGGATAGAATGAAGAGACAGCAAAATACCTTGAAAAAAACCACAAACCTGGCATTTCTGTGCCTAAATGCAACTTCACTAGTTATTAGTGGCATAATCTTACTCACATTCTCAATTGCAGCACTCCATCTGTTGTTTCTTTATAAAATGAAGCTGTTAAGACCCATTTTACTGTGTTGTCATGACAGTTATAAAAAATACAGAGTCTGACATACAGCAGGTATACACCATAATTACCATAGAGAATCATTTTGGGTGAGTGCTACAGAAGAGCAAAGGAATTATCAATCCTACCCAAAAATCTGAGTTTTAAGTTATTTTCAACCATCAACAAAAGTCCTTCGTAAAAGCTAATTTCCTGTTCCTCATTTTTATACCTTTGCTAACTTTGAGTCATATGAATCACAGAGAATAGGTAGCTAACATTCACACTCACTGGCTTTGAATTCTTACCTCATCACCAACGATGTTACAAATATGAGGAAGTCTGCATAAAATACGTTCAGATTTATCCCAAATCCAAAATTCTGTTACTTTGACTATTCAAGGCAATTAAATCTACCTCTTCAATGAGACACACAGGTTGCTGGTAAAACATTTTTTTTCTAGTAATGGCATCGTCTTTGTTTTAATGTTGATCAAGATAAAACTTGTCATCAAAATTTCTATAATCTACATGTCTAAAACTGATCTAATTAGCTTCCAAGTCTTATGAGTTTTGACATTACTAAGACAAGTACATACAAAACCCTTTTGAGTGAAGAGGCAGTGTCACTGAGGAAACAGGCAAAAATCTAACAATAAATTTCAAAACTGAAATATTGCCAATGAGATCATTTCTAAAACTATGGGTTTTCCAGAATGTTATAAGAAGTCCTAGGTTAGATCAAGCTCTTATGTTAATAGGAATCAGCATATTAGCTGATTAATTATAGGAAAAGTCATATTTTATTGACCAAAAAACAATAAATGCCAATGTATCAGGTCGTAAAACAATTGTAGTTTAAACAACCTACCCTGGAAAGAAAGATTATTAATTAGACATGTTCACAGGATAAGGAAGGAAAAGAGTAAAATCTTCTACTTATGTAAGATTATATCCAGTCTAAAACAAAGATTATTCCACTCACTAACACTCGAGATGGGCAAAAAAGGCCAACAGATGGTAGGAGATATAGTAATAGAGGATATTGATGCTATTGAGGTCATAACAAGAAGAAAGATACATACAGGCACTTCACTAGAATGGGAAAAACAGAAGAGAATGGATATGGGAGGCAAGCATTTAGCAAAAATGAGAATGTATTTTTTGGTAAATAATTAAGAATTCAACTTAACTGTTCATAATATTTCTTCCATCTATTCAATAGTGAAATCAGACTTTGGCCAGAGAGAGGCTGGTAGTCACTTCCACTTTACGAAAGGTAAGTAAAATAGCAGGAACATCATGCTTATCTGATTATTTTGGGCAGAAGGCAGGGGTATCAAACATTTGTCAAGTTCAGAGTCAACATCTATATCTCTAAGTGACACTTGTGGAAAGATGGCATTCTCCAACATGCTCTGAAAGTTCCCTGACTCATTCTTGTCTAAAGTTGTAGGGAAAATAGAACTAGAACTACTGATGGGGAAATATTAGTGAATACCATGAGGTTAGGAAATTAAATTTCAATGGTTCTAGATCCACGTTTGCAGCATCAGAATAAGGTGATCACAGAGATGTCTTCTTTGCTATCTGCAGCTCTCAACTGCTTCCTGAAATAGTATCTATATCTAGATAGATAGATTGATACTGTGTGTGTGTGTGTAATATATTTGGTGCTGATTCCTTCCATTATAACTAGTTCCATATATCTTGCCCTACACCTTAGAATGAAATGTCTTATGCCAGATAAAAAATGGTTTCAGGGAAGGCAAAAAAATCTATCTAGTGGAGGACAGACAGTCAAACATACAGGGTGACTTCTTTTTGTGGATCAAAAATAGGAAAATAGGACTTCTACAGTCCCCTATGAAATATCTATAGGACTTATTACATTCAGGTTTGACTTATTAAGCTTTAATTCAGAGATGGAAGAAGGAAATGGAACAGAGTGTTGGAAGTGGTAAGAGAGAGCAAGAAACAGCAGTGAGGAAGAGATGTTACAAATGAGATAGACATCATCCAACCAGAGAAAGGCTGACAGTGTCATAACATCCTATCATCATGAAGTGATCTCCAGATAGGCCTGGAAAACAAAATATTTTATCCCTGTGTCAACTACTTTTATTACAGGAAAAGATTGTGTAAACAAGCTGGGCCTCTGTTTACTTGTGTAGAAGCAAGGAGGCTGAGTAGGTCATTGTTTATTTGCTTACACTCAGGCATGTGATGTGTATTCTTTTCAATGCATGCTTCCTTATCGTGCAAAGTCTGTCTTTGGAAGATGATTATTCTATGCGCATGATGGGAAGTTGACTTCCTCAGTGAGCATGTGTTTCTACTCAGGTACGAAGTTAGCTGTATCTGTGTCTTGCAGACAGGCATGGATCTACTCACTGTGCCAGGCAGGCGAGGAGAAAGAGTGATCCAACCTGTAGTTCTAAATGCTTCATATATTCCTTAATCTTATATTCTACTCTGGTAAGTGCTAACAATTGGATGTAGAGGGTACTATGGAAATTATATTACCAAGTCATTTCGACCAGCAAGGAATATAATGATGAACTTAGGATCGAAAAGAAAATTTATAACTCATTAGGGGGAGAGGAGCAATGAGTATTCCACACTGAAAGTGTGTTGCAGTTCTGTGGTAGAGAGCTAAGGACTAACACACATGACATGCACCACAGCTAAAATGAAAACAGATGGTGAAGGAGTAAGAACATGTAAATATTACAAAAGCATACAGCGGAGATAGTGAGGGCAAGGCATGCCAGATCCACGGGCCAAGAAAGGAATGCGGTTATCCCCTTCAGGCTTTTACAGCAATAGGGAAAGTAATTTCTGTGACTTGATCAGTTTTATTTTTTACATAAAATGTTTTGTTTTAAAACAAGTTGTCTGAGGAGCAAACAGGGTGAATGAAAATCACCACGGGCAAATAGATTAGAGGAGTGGATAAGTAAAGGTAAGGGATACTAAGAAGGATGGCAGAAGGGACTTGTGGATGTATGAGCTATACAAACACAGGCAAGAAGTTCCTACTCTCTGAGTCAGAGCACACGAACTCCAGGGGAGGAATCACCATTTAGGTAAGGATGTGCTGTGCTTGTTGCACTTCTGAAACATGCAGCGTCAATGGCATAGGCATAAGCAGAGGGTGTCTACACTGAACATGGTACAAAGAAGTCTTAAGGTAAGAGAGTGACACTCACCAGGGGATTTCTTATAAGAGGGGAAGAGGGCCCAGGAGGTAAGTTGGAAGAATTCTGTCACTGAATGGATGCATAGGGAAATGATTTTTTTCAAGGGAAAAACAATCAAACAAATAAAAAGCAGAACAGTGTGGCCTCCAGAGAGTCAAGAAAATGAGTGTTTCAAAAAGACATCCTCTAATGTTGTCAGAGCTGCTCAATGACCCAGTCACGCAAAACCTAAAAATGACAGTGCTAGAGGGGAATCAAGACATGTACATGCCAGATTGAGACCCATTTTGCATAGAATGAAGAGGTAGGTGTCAGGCTATGTTGAGTTGAGCAATAAATCAGAGATGGAGAAAGGGTTTGTAAGCTATCATCATAGTTATATATTAGTGATATACTAAAGGCAGGACTTGAACAGGAATATGAATCTAAGAGAATTTTCAAAGGTTATTTGATATTTTTAATTACACAGTTCCACAGGTATTTACTGCTATAAAAGTATCTGAATTGTAGAGAGATTAAACATACAAGAGTATTTTCAGGAATTTAGTGGCATTTAAAACTTCAAATGTAATTTGATTTTGAGCATAACATGAATTATAAACAGCAAAAATAAAAACAGATACCAATGAGGAAAAAAAATGGAAGAGAGTTTTTGAGGCTTTGGGATGAGTGATAGTACTTCCTGTTTCTGAACTGGCCAGTTCATCTGTGACAGGTGAAAGTGCAGGGACATAGAGGCTGCCCCCTGGACCTAACTTGCTTGATTTGGTTTAACTTTCAGCTCTGTCACTCGCTCAACCTACACACAGAACTTGTTGCTACCAGCTCAACCCACCATCAAAACGCAAGTTATAGTAACCTATGTGCTACATAAAATGTCAAGGCCTATACACAATATATACATACATATGCTCACACACGCATTTTGACAAGGTGTCCATTGCAACAGTAAATTTTAGTAGTGTTAGAAATTTTGAGTAATATGATCCTAAAATTTTCAGTAGCATAAACTCTATGTGCATAGACAAAAAGTCAGGTAGTTAACTGATATTTATTTCAGTTTGTGTTTTTTAAACTAAGTTCTTCTTGCCCACATTTGGGAAATGCACACCATCCACGTTCCGTACATGAATGCCTCGCTGAAGAATTTTAAGGAGATCTTCTGGGAACCCACCAAGCACACTGCAATGATTTATTTCATTTATTCTGTGCATCTGTACAGATTACTAGCCTGTGCCAGCCACTGCAGTCCCTGCCTTGAGTAGTCACCTGGGGGAGACATTGATGGATAAACAAACCATGTCAAAAAAATAAAACTGAACCAACAAACTCAAAAAGTAAAGATGCTGTGGGAGTTGCAAAAACTAAGGCTAACAAATGAAGAGTGTAGGCATTCTTCTTGGACTAGTCAGCGCCACTGCCAGCACTCAGCTCCTGGGACTGCTGGCAGAGGTAATGGTCGGCCTGCTGGGAAGTACAGGCCAACAGAGAGCTGCCGTGGCGTCAGATGGCGAAACTGCAATAAAGCCACATAAACCAAAGCCAAATCGCTCAGTCCTCACAGTACATTATAATTATTCAGGGAACTTCTTGAAAAAAAAAACCAGTTTCTGGGACTCCTCTCGGAATAATTGAAACAGAATTTCTGAGAAATGGATCAGAAACAGTAGCTTTCATTAAAACTAAAATTAAAGTGTGGCTCCAGCAGAGAGTACTGTTCTGAAGTGTCAAGTGAGAGAAGAAAGGCACAGCATTAGAAACAACACAAGCACACGACACTGCTCAGTGTTCCACGAACCAGGAGAGGCAGAATGACCTGGAAGTTCACAGAAATGTGGAATCTCAAATTGCATCATGAAAATCTACACGTTGGCAAGTGCCTCTATGATTTCCTTGTCCCTAAAATATTTGAAAGGTGTGCCATAGATTTTTTTTCATTAGTCACAATTAATTGTAACTAGTTATCCTGCTTCTACCCCTCTTCCTTAGCATTAATATTACTAAACTTATGTTGTTGAGGACTAAGTATCTGAACTATGTAAGTCTGCCTGAGTTATCATAAAAATAATTGTCTATATGGTTATTAAAAGACAGAACTCTATACTGCTAAAGACAGAATAAGAACTTCAAAGCCCCCAGCCGCAAACAATGATGACCAAGAGACCACGTGCAGAAAGAACATCCTCTAAGACTCAACTGAGAAGATTACCAGAATTTAAAAATGAGGCAGCAATCTTAGCATATACTTATTAATAAAGTTTTACCCTTCTCCCTTGCTTCTTAAGCTTTCTCAACAACAAGAAAAATTACAATCTAGACTAAAACCATCAGAAATATATCTTACATCCTCTGACCATTACTGGATTGTTGCTCTAACCCTTTAATGTGCTTGGTTGCGCAGGAGGGTCTGCAACAGCAGAACCTGAACCATGAGACAACTGGAGGGTGAAACAAACAACCTTCTCTAGAAGTGCAGTCCTGCCAACCAAACAGAAAAAGTGCTTCAAAATAACTATGTAAGGGACTGATGTTTAACAATCACCGAATCTCTCTCCCATCAAGACCTTAGCATCTTTATAATTCACTGAGAATAAATCTGGAGCCACAACACAGCAGAAATATTGATTTGTTCTAAAACATAGAATTAAAATTAGCATGTCTTTTGTTGGAAATTGAAGTGGGGAGAAAATTTGATATAGCATCCAATAAGATTGAGTGATGCACCAAATATAGACAAGCAGGCAGTATTTTAAGATAAAAGCCTTCTTCTTATGTAATTCTTAATACTCTGCAACATCCCCAGTGATTTGCTCCCCTAATTCCTACAATTATTGTAGAGAGCATGAATTATTGCTATGCTTTTGGTGCTGAGATTCTGAGCCTGAGATTCATCGTAAGGCTTCTCCAAATTGCACAGAAGTCTTGGCTAGATGCATGCTCCTTCCCAAGTAGGTAACTAGAGCCAAATCACAACTCCAGGCTGTAAACTACTTAAACTACTTCTCCTGCATCTTCACCAATTCTGTTCTTAAGAACTCGGAATTAAACTTTAAAAGAAAAAAGCCCAAAGAATTTAAAGAAAAACATTTGAAGTTCTGAACAACATGTTCCCATATTTTGCATCTGGGAAAGATTTTCAAGCTACATCTTCCCAATTCCCCTAAGAAAAAGAAAGGTAATATTTATGAAGAATATATCTTATCCTATTCAAAGGAAATTGTGCTTTCTTTGTTGCTTATTGACAAACCCTGGTGGTTTCTCAAATCAAACTGATGCAAAAACAAATCACAAGATTTTGTTTGCAGCCATGAACACTCTGCAAAGAGAGGAAGTCTGTGTTGGTCCTGCATGGGACTGCAAGCAATTAGTCAGCAACAGTCATGATTTGTGATACTATTTTAGTCACCAGCTATAAATATGCTTTTCTTGTTGTGACTATTTGTTTGTTCTGACTTGAACTGAACACTGATTAGCATAGAAAAATCAACTCATAAAATGAATGAAGACATTTAAACAACAATTATGGAGACGCAATTAAAACTTAATGTTTGGAGATTTTCTTACCCTACAGGAGCACATCTGTCCAAAAGGCAGGTAGACACACATGAATGGTGCAACAGGAAGACTGCCTACTGACCTGCTCATCACGAGCGAATCTATGCCGTGTGAAGGTGACAAAACGGGCTGCTTTATCCTGAAAGCAAAGAGGCAGGGGCTAAGTAATAAGAACATATTTTAATTTTGAAACCATAAAAAGAATGAAAAGCCATCTCGGACCATAAAAGGGACAGATTAGCATAATTATTCCATTTCTACCCAATTAGGGAGCATCTGCTCAATAATTGCACGTGAATTCTTCCTGTACCCTTGGCCAAATCTTCACGACTAATGAGCATCTTCAATTTTTACCCTTGACCTGAAACTATCTCACTTCCTTTTTCCTAATTTCTGTCCTTAATTATGCAAGTCATATTCTGTATCCATACAAACTTCTTCACACTCTTTTTGGAATGAATAAAACGCTCAAATAATCTTTTTTTGTTGTTGTTGGAAAAATGTTCTCTGGTACTGGGTGAGGTCTCCTTTCTTTCTGTCACTCAAATTCAAAGCCTCGTTACAGCCTTGAGCAGGGAATAAGTCATTTGGGAACCTAGTTGAGTCACTAATTCAATTCTACTGACAAGACTGTTCTCCTGAAGACAGTAGCCAATGAGGATGTAACCTTTGTTTTCCACATTTGGCAACTTTCACTTATAAAATGTTTAGTTTAACACAGACCAACAGAATTGTTCACTGAGCTGAGGAGTGTTAGGAGAAAAGATAAAATGGCAAGAAACCTACCACGATGGTACACTCATAGAATCTTTCTTCCTGAACCATTTCTGTGAAATGGTGAATGTAGCACTGAAACGTGGGGCACTATGAAATTCTTCAATTAGTGTTAAGTAAAACTATAAAATGTTGACTACAAAAGCATTGATAAATTTATTAGGTAGCAGTAAGAATAAAAATACATAACTAGGTAATTCATGGTTATCTAGAAGGAGAGAAACCCATGTTCTTTCACAGTAATTAACTACACACATTGTCAAAATCAAGTTAAAAGCCAATTAACTAATACTGCCACTTAGAGTACTGGAACAAAGATCTAAGACAATCTTCTTACACAAAAGAAATAATAGCTACACCGCAAAACTGTGATATGCTACACGGGGGAAAGCATACAGTAAATACTAAATGCTTCTAGTTTTCCCGGTGAGGTTGCTCACACGCCTAACTCGCTAGTTGTGGCAAAGTGCATTCATTCGATGAAATTTCCCCTATCCACACACACCAACTGACTTCTTCTCCCTATCTACTTTATCATGCACATGACCACACAATGTGTGATAATTCTCATGTACAAGTCCAATGGCACCCCATGATGTACCCTATTTCCCAGTTTCTTTACATAGTAAAATTCTGAACAGGGTGTGACTCATCACAGCACACAGTCTATACTTCCCTTTTCCTATGACTTCATTTTCATTTGTCTTTCAACCCTATCATAAGATGACCTATCATAGTGTGACCTTCACCTTCTTGAATCCACTGCCCAATGCTCCTTCCTCATGATCTTTGCACTCTTAGAAGCACTGGACACAGCTGGCTACTTCTCTTAAGATCCCTTAGTCACTCGGCTTACAGAAAAGTGTTTTATCCTGGTGTTTATTCTGCTCCTTTGTCTGCTTCTCATTTTTTTTCCAAGTATTCCTCTTTTCCCAAATGAAAACTCCATGTAGACTCAGATCTTTTGCTCTCTTTTCTCCATAGTCATTCCCCAAATAATCTTACCTGACCCCACAGATTCTGATGTTTTGTGATGTTGATGCCTCCTGCTTGTTTGCTATTGCCTTTTCCCTGAGTTCAAGTGACTCAGTACTACTTGGTTTTCCAGTGTTATCTCAACCTTATGTATTCATGTTATCCTGATTCTTCACCCACGCTTTCTTCAGAAAACAGCATCTATGTATACCCATTCACTTAGAAAAAATATTTTAAAGAAAAGCTAAAAGGTAAACTTTTCCTTGTGTCTTTCTGTCCCAGGCAACACCTTATTCTTTGAGGACCATACAAATGGAACATAGTTTATCCTGGAGCATTTGTCTTTGATAATCCTTTAACTTTGAAGGTCTCTCTGCTTCTTTGGAATGATCTTTTCTTATATCTTTACAAGTCTCTATCCTTCACAAGATTCTAAATGTCACTTCATCAGAAAGGTTTCTCATGAACACCTTATGAATGGAGACTGATCTATCATATTTTTCCTCCTTAGCTTTCTTACAATTCACTGCATAACTTTATTCTAACTTCTTATAACTATATGATCATTGGTTTGTGGAATACCTTAAAAACCCACCAGAATTTAAATTCAGTTAGATTAAAGCTTTTGTTTTTTCCTCTACAGGGTCTTCCCTTTCCTTATTAGAACAAATTTTCCTGAACATATTTATAAAATGACTAGACAGCACTGACAGGAATTGACTGAGAAAGGATCTAATTAATATTTGAATGTCATATATATATATATATATATACACCCATACATATGTATGTCTGATACATACATACATACACATATACACATATATATTTGTATATAAAAATTTATACGTTTGAGTCCTTGACAACCATATATAATATAAATAATGCTTTTTTTCATTTGTATCCTCAGAATTCCTAGACATTGAAACACACGTGAAAACCATATACAAATACAAACTCTGGCCCTGTTATTTACAATCTGAATCTCCAAATGAAAAGCACTTGAGCTAGCAATTTAATTCCGCAAGTAGTAAAATGGTAATAATAACACCTTGAACCACTAACCTAGAGAACTGTCAAATGTGGAAAAAAACTATCATTTATTGCACACCTCACTTTGCTCTCATGTCTGTCACACATTTGTCTTCTAGACTATTCTAATGATTTTCAAATTCATTTCACTGGCTTCATCCATTCAATAAAATAAGGATGGCCCAGGAATAATTCTAAAAATACAAATTTTATATATGCTAATAATGACACAATTCTGTAGCTCTCTAATGCCTAGATAATAAAGTTCAAATTCTTTAGAGCTTCAAAAACAAATCTTTATGTTTTCCACCAATCTTTTTCTCCTGCTTTATTTGTTTCATTTGAAATTCTCAAACTATCAGCTACTTGCTGATACACAGAACAAGCTGTCATTCTCCATTTCATTCTGCATTTTCTGCTTCCTCTGCTTTCGTTTAATTCCAAACCTTTCACTTCATCAAATTCTTAATTATTCTGTAAAAGTCTATAGTCAGGCAATCATTTGGATGAAGTCTTCACTGTAATATCCTCTAATACTCAGAAGATATAAGTACTCTCTCTTATTTCTATACATTTTTCATGCAACTTCAGCTGAAAATGTCTTGCTCAATTTTTTACTCACTGTATATATTACAAGTGTTTGATCTATAACTTACTTATTAGTCATCTTTGTATCTACAAATAATAACCACATAGCAAATGCCATATAAAATATTTGTGAAATTAATCTTATAATTTTCACACTAATAAAATATTTTCCCACTGTCAAAAAAAGGGTATTTCAATAGGACTTACTATTGCCCACACTTATAAATATTACTTTGAACTTTCGTATATCTTATTTTGAGCCAGTAAATTCTTTAAGAGCTATAGAGAGAGGAAGGGACAGAGAGAGATCTCTCATCCGTTAGTGCACTCCCCAGATAGCTGTCATGTCCATGTTAATCACACAGAAGCCAGGAACTTCTTCCATGCCTCACACATGGGTGGCAGGACCTAAAAGAGTTGTTCAATCTTTGTCTGAAGGCCATTGGAATGGAACAGCCAGGACATAACCAGTACGCATAGAGGATATCAGATGTCATGGGCAGTAGTTGTACGGCTATGCCAAAATGCCATCTTCTAAACAGCTTTAGCATAGTATTTAATGATTTCTGAAGGGTCTAAATAGTACTCAGTAAGTTTCTCCAACTATTCATCTCAGCTTCAGGAAGATACAAAGATGCTACTCATATTTTCCAAATATTTTAGGAGAAACATTACAAAATCAACATTTGCCTCTCCTCTGTAGACCTATTTGATGAAGAGGTGAAGCTTTTCAGAGACATGATGACCCACATTCTTATTCTGTGTTAACTGAGACGCAGGCTAAGCTACCATTTGTGAGCCTGCCAACCCATATCAGAGTCTCAGTTTGTTAGAAGATAGGTCAACTCCACATTTGATCCAGCTTTCTGATAATGTGCCTAGGGAGGTAGCAGCTGACAAGCCAACTGTTTAAGTCCTTGCCACCCATATGGAAGACTTAAGTAGAATTCTAGGCTCCTGACTCCAGCCTTTCCCAGCCTTGGTCGTTGCAGCCATCTGGGAGGTGAACCAGCAGATGGAAGCCCAATCTGCCAGTCTCAAATCAATCAGTCAATTGCTTGCTATTTCTGTCTCAAGTATTCTTCATTTCAAATAAATCAATTATCATTCTAAATACAGAACACACAAGCATGACTTGCAGAAGAGCCAACCCGAGGTAATCCTCAGTGACAAAATGGGCCAACACTTTGGTTTCAGTCTTGACTGGTAGATTCAGTTTGCCTTTGTGAGAAAATTGGGCAAAAACTAATGTTAAAATAGACTGACTTTAAGAGTGATGAAGCACATTCAGGAAAAATATCTACCAGATATTTGGAAACATAGAAACAAAAGCAGAAAATGTGTGCTTCTGTGCTTAGATTTGGAAATCATTTATATCAAGGAAATAGTTAAGGTTAGGAAAGCATGTCAGATGAGCACGTGGAAAATAAAGCAAATTTTAGCAAGATACGAGAACGAATGATGAGGAAATTGTGCAAGAGATGCCAGCAGAAAGCCACTTTTCAGGCAGGGATACTGGTGTCCATTCTCTGAAGCTAGTACTAACAAAGGTAGACAGTACCCTAAGAAAACAGCATGTTTATCAAGCAACCAAGAAGATTCAGCGAACAGCAGTCTACAAGTATCTAAGAGAGCATAGATGGTTTACCTTGCTCATTTTATAACTTTGTATTATTCAGGGTAGCAATTGAGAAACTAAATAGTGGGAGCTTATACCAGGTGCCATTTGACCCAACAGGCAGAAAGTTTGCCCATTGTCTTAGGACTCAAGTAGTCTCCACACTTTGGATTTAGTGTGCTAGCTTGAAAGTTCTGCATGGCAGCATGCTGTACCTGTGAACTAAAACTTAGATCTAGATAGAGACTTCAATGTATATAGCTGAAACACTTTTTACACATGAGTGAAGCCACCCCACATCATAAAAACATCAGAATCACTAGGATGAATTTATCATGTGAGACTCACTCACTATCCTCCCAGCTCTGTTCTCACGGTGTTGTAATACTAGGACTTTACCAAGGCTTTCAGAGACTGGAAGTCAGGGAGCTCAGACATCCTGAAAAACTCTTTGTGTAGGCTTCTTTGCAAGGTGAAGCTTCTATCTGGAGATTTAGTGACTGAACTGGGCTTTCCGAATTCAAAAGGAATGATGGCATCCTATTATGGCAGAGGAGAGATGAGTAATCTCGTGTTTGCAATAGACAGAATAAGTATTATTAGTCAAAGTTCATCCAGAAAAAAAAAAAACAGAACTTGTAGGAATAAAATCATAAAAACCTCACCTTATGTACTTAGGAATGCTACTGACACAATTTAGCTTTAGTTGTAACTTCTACATCTGTTTTGGAATGTGATCCAACAGTCAAAAGATAAGCTCAGGGGAATCTGGAAGAAACCTAGAAGATGTTCTTTCAAGGCCACAACTCAGATGAGAAGGGTAGAAATTGAGAATTAGCAAAACAAATGGCAGTGAAGAAGAACTGAAAGTTGAGCATCCGCAGCACTAGCAGCCCCATCAGACCTCATACACATAGATCCGATAGTCTGACCCTTGGTTCTGCTTTCCAAGTCTCATGAGAAATGTCAATAGTGCATACTAATACTAATCTGTCAGAAAAGCAGAATTCTGGTGAACATAATCCCATGATACTCTGTTATAACAGTGATCAAGGTGACTGAAATCACAGGGATCTTGGTCTTAACTAGCTGATCATGCTGTCCAGGGGGCCGGAAGGGACTAGCAGCAAACAATATCTTTGACTTGTACAAGTGAAAATAGTCCTAGGTCAGAGGGAAGTCTGTCTTCAATGATCTGTTACTGGGGTGGTTCAAGATTAATTCCCAGATCTGAGAACCAGCAGGACTGGAAGACAAGCAGGAAGTCTGGTGTTCAAATGTATGCCTCAAGATTTTCTCGGTCTTTCTAATTGAGATCTATGCCCTTCTACCATGGTGATTGGACTTTGAAAGGGCACACATTTCTGCATACCCACAAAGTCGCTGTGGGTTACCATTCAGACTAAGAGTTCATGGAGGTCATATTACTGTTAAGTTAGATCTTTAATTCCCTACTTCTTCCTTCAAATATATGATACAATTTCCATAATAAAAGCTTCATGCCATAATTCTCTTAATGGTTTCACTTTCAAGTGAACTCTGCTGGATTCACCCGCATACAAATAAGGAACAACTTTTCTGTCTTTTACAAATTAATAATACTCTGTTAAGAAACTGAAAGCGCAACACCCCTAGCAACACTGTCAATGCCAGAAACAGAGTAAAACATGCCTGGTCATTCTTTAGTTATTGACAGTTTCAACATAAGAACCGAAGCGCATTCATTCAAAATTCCAACATCCTTAAAACTGAAGCCTCTAATTCTGTTCCTCTCCATGCCTCCCTCCCAGCTCTAAGCGACTGTTAGAGGCAGCCTATAGTGAAAGAAGAAAACAGGATTGTCTTCTACCCCATGGTTGTTTTACCTTGAGCCACATCTTGTTACCTAAAAATTGTGTCCACCATGGGCTTCACGTGAAGCACAGAGAAAAGGACTGTGGGAATTCTCAGGTGGCAGATGATATTTGCTTAATCTTCCACTTTGAAGTCAGTATCTGTTTACTTTCTATAGGAAATTCCATTCTCAGCCTTTCATAAGGCAATTCATTTGTTCTTAAGACTTATTTTTATTTGATACAGAGTTACAGAGAGAAGAAGAGATAGAAAGAGCTCATAGAGTTCCCATCCACTGATTCACTCAGTGAATGATTGCAACAGCTGGAGCTGAGCCAATCCAAAGCCAAGGCCCTAGGACCTGAGCCATCCTCTGCAGCTTTCCCAGGCTTTAAGCAGGGAGCTGGATTGGAAGTGGAGCAGCCAGGACCCAACCCAGTGCCCATCTGAGATGTTTCTACCACAGGTAGAAACTTAGCCAGTTGTGGCACAACACCAGCCCCAAAGCAATTCATTTCTTAAGTCACAAAGCTTTTCCAATTTTATACCTAAATTTTAATTCTTTTATATCAATTTTTCCCATTGCCAATTTACTCTCTAAGGTGTAATTATTTCTCTCCTCAACTTCTTGAAACAAAAGTGTAACTTATAACTTGTTATGATTCCTATTTCTTATCTTAATTTATTTATTGATTCAAAATATATTTCCCTTAAACTATATAGTATTCCAGATACTGTGCTGAACATCAGAATACCAAGTTCCATTTAAATATAAACCTGGCTCACAAAGAAATACCAGCATTTTTACATAAGAACTATTAGAAAAGGGAAGTATCATGCTACAGTGGCTAAATATGACAGCTGGAATGCCCATTTGCCTTCTCAGAGTACCAGGCTTAAGTTCTACCTTCATTTTTGATTCAGCCTTTTGGTAATGTGCACTCTGTGGAATAGCAGATAATGGCTGTAACACTGTGTCCCTGCCATTTGTGTGGAAGAAAGAGATGAAGTTTCTGGTTCCTGGATTAGGCCTGGCCCAGCTCCAATGCCTGCTGGAATGTGAGGAGTGATCAAGCAGATACTCTCTCATTTTCTCCCTCACTATCTCTGCCTCCTTTCCTCCCTCCTACTACCGCTCTTAATACACTAGACACATAAGGCAGGCACGGGTGATAGATGATCTGAACAGGTACATAGACGCTGCACCCTAAAGGAGATATTCAGTCTTGTTAAAGTGCTAAAATTTATCTTGAAGGCAACTAGAAACACTATATTTTTAAGCATGGGAGTGCTGTATTGAAATTACATTTCAGAGGTATATTGAATTATAACCTTTGGACACCAAAGAATCCCACTTAATGTCTAAAGAACTACTAATCATTGGGGATGGAGCATTAGTAAAACTGGCTATGACAGTATTCGCTTTCTCTAAAACTAAAGATCTAGTTTCAAATAAAAGTGCAAACAATTGTAATGGGAAAAACAGGGATGTTACTGGAAATATTCATCTTTCCCTAAAAATCAGAAAAAATAGCTTAAAATGAGCTAGTATTTAATTTCACACATACAATAAAACAATCCTGTAATGCTAAATATAATGACAATTTATAGAAATGATCTGTCGTTCCACTATGAGTAAACTAGTGCAGTCATTTCCAAAGGTAGTTTGTCAGTCTATTAAAGCTAAGGATGTGAACAGTTTCTATAACTCAGCAGGTGCTCTTCTAGGCATCCCAAGGTCTCCAGCTGGGGTTCTCAAATGATAGTGGTTTTCAGCTCTCTTTTGCTTCCAGGCTGATACCATGAGAGAGAAGAAGGGAGAGGAAAAGGGGACGGACAAGGGAAAGTATGGGCAAGGAAACAAAGGCAACCCTTTCTGCCCCACACCAGGTCCTTAGAACCACAGGCTTTTTGTAGGTACAGGGTGTGTGGAAAGGAAAGAGCTATTGCTCTGAGTAGAATATGGAATTATAAAGGGGCCTATAATGTGGTATCAGGCTAATCCTCCCGCTACAGCAATAGCATCCCATATGGGCACTAGCTCATGTCTTGGTTGTCCCAATTTCACTCCCTACTTATGACCTGAGAAAGCAGCAGAGGATGGCTCAAGTTCTTGGGACCCTGCACCCATGCAGGAGACCCAGAGGAGGCAATTGATTCCTAGCTTTGGTTCAGTTCAGCTCCAGACATTGTGGCCATTTGGGGAGTGAACTAGAGGATAGAAAACCTCTGTCTTTTGTTTTAAAAAAATTGTCTTGGATCTGGCTCAATAGTGTAGTCGTTAAAGTCCTCACCTTGAAAGCACCGGGATCCCATATGGTCGCCGGTTCTAATTCTGGCGGCCCAGCTTCCCATCCAGCTCCCTGCTTGCGGCCTGGGAAAGCAATTGAGGACAGCCCAAGGCCTTACACCTACATGGGAGACCCAGAAGAGCTCCTGGCTCCTGGCTTCGGATCAGCGCAGTACCAGCCGTTGCGGTCACTTGGGGAGTGAACCATAGGACGGAAGATCTTCCTTTCTGTCTCCCCTCCTCTCTATATATCTGCCTTTCCAATAAAAATAAAAAATAAATAAATCTTTTAAAAATATATTAGAAATTTTCAGCCCAGAATAATGTACCTAGCAAAACTTTGCTTTGTCTTTGAAAATCAAATAAAATCTTTCCACAGTATACAAAAGTTAAAAGAATATGCCTCTTCCAAACCTGCCCTACAAATGATACTTAAAAGGAAGAGGAATAGCACCCACCAAAAATAGAAGCAAATGTGAAGAACATCCCAGTAAAATATCAACAGAAGAGTAAATCAATGAATAACCCATTGCTAAAATGATAGGACCAAATTACCACCTATGCATATTAGCCCTGAATGTAAATGGCTTGAACTCATTTATCAAACTTCATAGTTTAGTAAACTGGATTTAAAAAAAACTCATCTGTTTGTTGCCTACAGGAGACACATCTCACCAACAAAGATCAGCAGAAACTATATCTCATGACTTTTGATGCTTTTGTTTTTAGTTTTATTTCTTTAAAACACTTTTTCTCATTAAATTCTTCACTGAGTCATAGGTCATCCAGTAGCATTATGTGATGCTAGTACTGTTGGAGGTGGGTTTGACCCATAACAGCACAACACTGGCTCCTGTCACATCCTTGAGTACATTTTTTTCTGTATTTTTAAATAGCCTCATCCTCCAAAACAGGGGAACAAAGGAAAAGAACACAGAAATTCACTTATAAAGGAGAAAATTATTATCAACATGCATAGTAACAAAATCAACTAAAATTGCATAAATTGGAGTGTGAGAGAAATGAAATTCTTTTTAAAACCTCCTGAATTTTTAATTATAATAAACAAGGTGTTTATATGCAGCAAGCATGAGTGTTTATTAGCACATTCCTCTTGTCAGCAATTTGGCAAGAAGTATATTTCTTCTAAAGGGTTGATGACAAAGTATGTGTAAAACAATTATAAAAAATTATGCAGTAAAAGGTTAACTGCATTAATTTCTGAAGTTTGAGATTAAGAATGATAAATCCAAGAATGATAAATCCTTACCCACATTAGTATTTTCCTATGATAAGAATGCATTTTATACTAAAATATGCATACATATGTCTAGACACACACACATAAATTTTGTACTATTCTACTTGAGTAATTCTGCATATAGCAATCTACTGTAAGGAAAAATAAGAGATTTGTTGAAGATTGAATATGGAAATAACCATGGCAACATTATTCATAACAGCTAAAAACTGAAAACAACCTTCATGCTTAACAGTAAGAGAATGTTTAAATACATTATTAAACAACCAGAATGAAAAGCATCCCTTTATAAAGATGATGTTTTTCAAACACACTGAATTGCCAGGGAGGGGGGTGTTCTTCTGATGCAGTGTTGTGAGAAATAGCAAAGACAGAGAGGGGTAAATTAAGAGATAATCTAGGGAACTATGCTTGAAGTCAGACACCAAACAGCTTTGTTGTATATGTTACTTTGTATATGCTAAGCATTCCATGGTCACATACTCTGAGGAGTAAATTCAGTCCTAAAGGGAATGGAACATGGTTTCCAGGCTCTGCATTTTCATTTATAATGACCTTTATCAGAAAGCATGCTATTCTAAAAGACCAAGCTACCATCAGATGGCACTTGGAATGAACTACGATGACGCAAAAAACGTTTTTCTATTTAAACTTTTATTAACGCAGTTCATAGATGTAATGCTAATAATACTCTAATAATACTTCTGTTCCTTCTCATTTTCTTTTTTTCTCCCTTTCTTCTCATTTTTAGCATTACATATTTTTAATTTACTTCATGGTCAAAGGCTTAATGCCCCACTAAATAAGTAGAAAGACAACTCGGCAGGAGTATAGATATAGGCTATAAATAATAATCAAATCTGAAAATGCCAATTTCACTCTTACACATTACATTATTAACTACCATGAATCAGAGATATCATCTGATATGGTCTTTCGGGGTCTGCCTATTTCACTAGCTATATGAACTATAACTGGAAAGGCTCTCTGAGCACAAAAACCGCAGTCGTGGACTTATGTTCCTACCTGTTCACTCAACACCAACCTTCTCCATTATGCCTCAAAGAATATAATAGAACAGGAAAATGAGCAATAAATATTTCTTGCATATTTCATTTTGCATCATCTTTCTCTATTAACTCCTTTATTTGTGTTTAAAACCATGCCCAGCTTATTCATTATCTTAAAATGGCAACATAAATAACAGAAAGAATAAAGATGCGGCTCACATATAATGTGCTCATTGGATTACTGTGAGGTTCTGATTCAAAATACAGCCAAGAAGCCTGTTCACCTGGACTGACCCTGCTATTATATTCCTGCTCGGCTAAAGGCTGGACAGAAACCTAAAGCCAAACACTGAATCCCTTGGTTCCTATCTCCATGAACTCATGCCTAAATTTCAAACCAAACATTATATTTTGATGAAAGCATGAGTGGTCCAAGGACTGGGTCTTGGGAGCACCAGACTGGACTAGACTCCATCACCAACTGGTATTCATGAGAGCCAGAATGGGTGTAGAATAAGCTGGGCTAGGTCTCAGCTCCCACTGAACCAGGCAAGAGCTGTGTCTGGACACGGACCAGGTATGGCTAGGCTGTAGCACTCGACAGTAAGAAACAGAACAAGTGTGGCACAGTTGGGCAAAGATACTGTTCCTGCCAGGACAAAAGGTGGACAAAGTTAACTTCATTCAAGGACCCACTGGTGTGCACAAGTCACAACTGGGAGAACTGATAGAGGAGTGTGGGGAATCCCCTTTGTTAGGACAAAGCCTCTGCAGGTGTGCAAAAGAACCAAGGCAAGGAACAGTCCAGACCAAGTTACAGTACCTGCCAGCAGACATGTGGGTCAGGTCTGGGGGTAGGCTAGGCTGGGCCAGTTCATAACATTCACTGGCAGATCTGAGAACCAGGACAGGTTGCAGGCCAGGCCATGTCGGGCTGCAACACCAGCCAGTTCTCATTAGGACCAGGCCTGGGAACTGGCTGGGCTGGGCTGGGCTGGGCTGCAGCATCCACCAGCAGGAGCTGGAGTTGGGGAAGATAATCAGACTGAGCCAGGCTGAAGCACCCACTGGTAGATGCCGAGGTGAGGTGAGCCATGCAAGTCTGAACACAATGGGTCCATGAGCTCCAGACGCGGGGAACCAGCAGGACCATGGTGCCTGGCCTAGGTCCTTTGGGCCACCTGAGTTGTGGATGCAGGGTCCATGAGCCTCAGGGCTGGAGGGTCCAGTAGGGTCTGGATGTCCTAGTCCAGGTCTTTCGATCTACCTGCACCATGGGTACCGAGTCCATGAGCTCTGGGGTTGAGAGGCCTTGTGGAGCCATTGTTGGGTGGCCCAGGGTGTCAATGGCACCAGGGAAGCTCACTGAGGGGTATGCCTGTGTGGACTTGGAGCATGGGCTTGCAGGAGCCTGGTGATAGCACAGGTGGAGGTGAGTGGGGGTCTGGGGTCTCACATCCTGGATTGGTGGTCTGATTGAGGAGTACATGTGTCAGAGCTGGGTCTCCTCAGTGGAAAAGATAAAGCAATGGATGACTGGCCAGATGCACATGGAGGATATTGCAGTTCATTGTGGCCTGCAGAGGAAATCCAGTACCATAGCAGAGGAAAGAGGATGGAACAAATTGGAGAACTACTCCAATCAAACAATGACAGCAATTATCTGGGCGAATGGAGACTCTAAGGTCAACTATGTCAACCAATGGACATTGGAAGCAGTTCCTAACTCATTGGTTGGTGAGATCCACAGCATTTCAAAACTTGCAAAACCACTTAAGCAAAACCCTAGGAGCATGTGCCACATCAGGGACCCTGGGTTGTTATCAGGAGGCTGTTCCCCATTCCTGGATATTGGGGTGGTTGGGAGGCTGGGTGTGGCTTCTCCCCTTATCTCTCCTCTCTTTATCTCTTTCTCTCAAATAGAAAATTTGAAAACAATGATCACACCCAGTTTTCCCTAACTCTTGATCCTTCCCACCCTGATCAACTATGTAAACATCATTTTTTTAAAAAGCAAATCCCTTAAATTAGTACTTGAAAGTTGTCAGTTTGCATATGTATTACATCTCATCCTCATAAGAATCTTATTTAATAAATCATGAAATAAAGGGAAAAAATGTGGTCCAAGGAGAGTTGGCCTGAAGGAAGAGACAGAAACCAGAGTATAAGAGCTTGTTCTGACACTTGAAGCAGAGAAAAGTTTAGTCATCAACCCACAAGGCTTTGTAAATGAGAGGCAGCCCCCAGGCCTCAGGGATCCCAGGTCTGTAGAGAAAATCCAGAGGGAATAAATACGTATCCCAAGAGAGAGACATCCTGTGCATTCAAGGATTTCTACCATAGAAAGGAAAAGAGACACAAAACAAAGACACGAAACTGAGTTTCCTATTCAGAGCACTTGGTTGACCTAATATAGACTCACTTACATTCCTTCTGCTACACTTCTGTCTTAAAAAGGAGATTCTTGGAATTGATCATTTTACCAATCATTTTTCCACAAAAGAATTGGGGGAATCTAACCTGTTCCAACCAGCCCTTAGCCACCTGGAAGATGGCTAACCTCTGCTTAATTCATGGTTTTTTTGTTTTTGTTTTTTTTTTGTTGTTTGTTTGCTTGCTTGCTTGTTGTTTTGAGGTTTTTCATAAGGTAATTTGCACAGAGGCTTGTAACTTGTAACTTCAGGAATTTGCCTTTCCTCTTGTGTTTTCATTCTCCTCACTGGATATTTGTTGCATATTTATAACGATTTCATCAACCATTTTCCACTCAAAAGATACAACTTTTATATTAATTATGAGTAGGCACTGTGGTAAAGCCCTCATCACATGTGGGACTATTGGTTTGAGGCCTGTCTGCTCTGCTTCTCATCCAGCTTGTTGCTAACGCATCCTGGGAGCCAGCAACCGACAGATTACATGGTTTGTACCTGGCACCAGGACAGGAGACGGATGTGATGTCTGAAACTCCTACATTCAGGCCACTCCAGCCTCGATGTATATTTGGGAAGTGAACCACTGGACTGAAGATAGCACATGTATGTGCTCGTTCTCTCTCTGTATACCATGCTGCCTTCCAAGTCAATGAAACAAAAAAGGAACACTTATAATTAATTAGAGCATCTTCAAATTAAGCCTTCTAATTGAATCCATTTCATGCACTGATATTCAAATGGCTTTTTGGAGTAGAAAAGCAAATAGTAAAGTTAAGTGTATCTTCCTAATAGTAAAATAACCCTCCTTTGTATCAATCAGTGATAGAACTTCCTTGGATCTGAGGATCAGACTTAAAAAGTAGTTTATGGGGGGACCATAGTTATGATGTGTGTAATTGTAAGAACTGCTGATTGGTCTCAACAGTCAGAAGTCTACAAATTAGGACTAGAGAAACAGAACCAAGGATCTCATGTCAAAGATTAAATTAAAGGTACAATTTGATTCTCATTAAATCCAGTTCAAGCTACCTTCACACTCCAAACCTGGCCTCTATAGAAGGAGCTAGCCAACACCTGAAGACGATAGAAAACAGCCAAGCGAAGGCCAGGAGCTGGCTTGCCCAAGGCTTTTTGGACTGGAGAATTAGAACCTCAGATTTCTCTGTGTCTTCTACCTACACCCCATAAATACTGCTAGCCTCTGTTACATAAATTGCCAAATACATTATGAACTCTCAGAATTAGAGAACAATTAGCAAGTATTCTAAGAGTGAGGAGAGCTTTTACTTCTTGCTTTGATCTGTCATCCATTTTCATTTAACAGAGCCAGTTTTAATACACAACTCAGATAATGCTGAAATGTCAATACATTCCCCCCTTCAGACAGGTCCTTCACATGTAAGTCATTCTGTTTCTTCTGTTTATTACCATAAGAAAAGCCATTTTGTTTACCAAAGGGATGAAAACTATTGGAAGCTCAGCTCTTATAAGTGAGAAACCACTGGCTTTTCTCACCAAGATTGCCAATATCTTTAGCAAGAGCCAATTATTCCTTTATTAGTACCCTCCCGAGGTCAGAGACAATGAAGATTGAGGGATAAAGATGACATATATCAACGTAACCTTTAAAAGGCCCTTTTGAAAGATTTTATGTGAAAGGAACATCTCCAGAGACTTGAACTTTGCAACTCAGTAAACAGTCAACAGTCATTCTTATCGAAGCCCTCCCTGAGGACACTTTAATGAGGGAGAAGAAGAGCATTTGTCAAGATTTCCTACTTGATCTTTCGATCTCTTCATAAGCAAGTTCATGGCCGACTTGTCTCCAACACAGTTGGTTCAAGAAAAGTCATGCTACTGAGTAGTGCTTATACAAAATCAAATATCATCATTTTTGTTACATATTTACAAAAAATAGACAAATTGTTACATTTGTTTTTGACAACAATGCTGAGAACAAAGCGGGAACAATCATTATACTTTACAGGTGATGATAATTTGACAGAGTTAAACTAAAAATATGTAGCCTCTTAATTAATTATGCATCAAATTTTGTTTGCAACATTATCCGGTCAGATGTCCAGACCTGGAAAAATATTTTAGGATAATAAGCACAGCCTACAATTGTGGGCTAGAAACTTTTGTTCATTTACAATTTTTGAAAACTATTAGCTCGTCATATAATTTTACATTATATCCCAAAATTTCCATATTGTAATATGGAATAACAATGAATCCCTGGTTTTTAGAAAAATGTCATGCTGTAAAATTATTAAATTACATTGCATTTTCAATATAGCCAAAAGAATGTAAGTATGTTCTATACATGCTTGTAATACATGTGTATATGATGTATTGATCATTTCCCTTCCTCCTGAATTCATATTCCATTTCTTTGTGAAACTTGGCCATTATGCAGTAGTCTTACACATGAAATATTAACCTATTATCACTTTTAGACTTTTCTGTAATTAAAACACATAATATTACAAATGTAATTTTTATTGTCTATAGCCATTGCATTCTAATGGTTAAAATTCATTTCTTTTTACTGAAATACAAAACCATGATTAGTACAAGATCAACAAAAATGGAAATACCATTAATGTTGCCAAGGATTTTTTTTTCAATTTAAACGTTAAAATGTCATGTATTACTGACCTCAATGAGGTGAACAGTGCTCCTCATAAACAGAATACTGACTTATCCCAGGAAGCTCACGGCTAATCAAGGTAATCTGTGACTCCGTTGTGCAGGGTCAGAGAGATGAAGAGGTATCCTGGATTATCTGGGTAGATCACAAAATGAATCCCTTCTTAACTGGAGGGAAGCAAAGGGACCAAAGTCACAAAGGGTATGCGGTGACAGAAGATGACGGTGGAATAAATGCACTGTGAAGATGGGGTTGCACTAAGGAAAGCAAATGTCAGGGCTGGAGTTGTAGCCTAACAAGTGAACCTGCTGCCTGAAATGATGGCATCCTTTAGGGGAGCTGGATTGAGTCCTGGTTACACCTTCTCTCATCCAGCTCCCTCTTGGTGTGCCTTGGACAGCAGTGGGAGATGGACAAGGATCTGAGCCGCTGTCAGCCACATGACTGCACTGGACAGAGTTTCAGGCTCCCACCTTTGGCCTGGCCTAGTCCTAACCACTGCAACCAGTGGGGAATGAGCCAGCAGCTACAAGATCACTGCAACCAGTGGGGAATGAGCCAGCAGCTACAAGATCTCTTTCTCCTTCTCATGTTCTTCCTCCCTCTCTTAATTCTGCTTAATGAAATGAATAAAACTTTGGGGGAAAAAAGATTTTTAAAAAGGCAAACAAATAGATTTCTGTCTGGATTATTCAGATGAACATAGAAGGAATCTTAACTTACTCAGACACCTGCTCTCCAGAACTATAATGTACAGTTTGTACAATTTTAAGTAACTAAGTCCATGATCATTTGTCAGAGCAAGTGCATAGCTTTTACATAAAAATGCTTCTATTACCTATGAATAATTGTGACTTTGGATTGGAACAATACAAGACTGAGCATTTGCTGACACATATTAAGCATGTATCCATGAAGAAGAATGTTCCTAAAGACAGATGCTTCACTGTAGCAATGGCTGGCATTTCTTTAAACCTCTTACTAGTTCCACAACAAAAATCATGAAGTGATTTAATGCCAAAAATATTTTTAATGATCTGCCAGCTAACATTTCAGTAGGGTCTTACCATGGTCACGACTAGGATAAAGTGAAAACAGATCCAGTCTGTTCAGGATTGTGGTAAGCACTAACATGGCCTTGGGAGTGACGGGCTTCTTAAATTTAGCTATCAGAGCATCTCACGTACTTCATCACCATGGTCCTGCCCATTAGGTCCTACACAGGTCATATAGTAACTGAACAAAATCCAAGGTCTAGTACAAGTTATTCAGGGAAGACAGTGCCTCCATTTATGATTCGTGTTTCAAACAAAGGTTTACTAAGACCAATAACTATTAATTTTTGTTAACTTTTTTTAGTTAAGGCATTTTTCTTAATTTGATAGTCTCTGAGTACTTGGAAAATTAAATGTGAATTTCAATTTATATTTTTAAATATTACTTTTTGACAAGTGTTTTTATTTTTCTTTTATTTGAGGTATATTTTTAAAAGTATCCAAGCTCAACATACAATTCAACTACTTTATGAAAATGGTTGCACTTAAATTAATTGGCAAAACAAATTTACTAAATAGTTTGAATTCACATCAGGAAAATATAACTACAGTCTATTTTTTAATTACTCTATTTTTAAAAATTCATATAAACATGTTAATACATATCCCCTTGACAACCATTTTATATCTGGATTTTTAAATTCAGAACAAGCAAGGCATCAGGAGACTAAGATTTTAAGGCTCATAATCAGAGGAAAATGTAAACTATAAGATTTTGTAGCAGGAAGTTTTCTTTTTAATTGCATTGGATAACTAGGCAGAACAAAACTGGAAAACAGTTTCTAACAGTTAACTGAAAATTAAGACAAGCTTTCCAAGCTAGGTGGCCTCTGTATCAGCTTCAACAGGGTTTCCTATTTTATGGCTGTTCACAGTAACTAAATATTGTGCTAACAGTATTGAAACTTGAGGAGTCAACAATTAATATGCATATATATATAACTATATATACATATATTAAATCACTTCATAATTTTTGTTGTAGAACTAAGAATAGGCTCCACTTTTAGGTTTAGGTCAGTTGCCACTATAGAAAAAAACAACAAAAAAAATACTTTGCGATACTCGGTTTCTACATCAAAGTGAGTTCACAAAGCCATAACTAATATTTCAAAGCAGAAGAGTTGTTTCTTTGGGGAAAGACTGCAGTAATACCACACATATGTGCAGTAAATATTCCATCCTCAAACTATAATTGAGACTGATACAGAACACATCTGGCAGAAACTTACTCTGTGTTGCTGACTTGTGGAGCCAGGATAATTACACGAAGAATCAAGAGGAGGGCCTCATCATATCCTCTTTTTCCAGGTTAGTGAAAGAGAACAAATAAAGCAATACAGGAAGACAATGGAGATTGGAGTTATCATTAAAAATACAACATATGCAAAAAAAAGTAGATGAACTGTTGTAAAAATAATTAAACACTATAAAATTAGTCAGGTTTTCATCCCCAATTTCAGATGCTGTTCAAGACACAGGCTTGACCATAATGTAACTGATCAGCACAGCTCCCAACATACATGATAAACACAACCTCAGAAAATGTGTTTGCTTTGCTTTGATCTCTGTTAGCGGGAAGGCTAAAATGTTGCTCATCATTACGTGGTAAGGACAGCAATATGCTTTTTCTATCTCCTGTTTCATTTACTTGGTAAAATTAAAGTTCCTATTCTGTCCTAAAATAACCTTATCAATGCTAATGTTGCACATCGCACACCATTCCTCCAGATGAGAACTGGACTTGAATAGGAAATGAGAGTTAATATATATATATACATTGAAGAAAGAACATAACCATCAGAATTAATGATAAATTCCATAGGAGATTCAGGAGCTCTCCCCATTGGTAACATTTTTGGAGGCAACATGGTCCACAGCCTGCTAAGATAATTCAGCTGAGGTACATGTAAGTCTCCCAAATCACTCACAATGCTTGGTGGACTTCGAGAGAGAAGAAGGCTTTTTGGACTACACGCATCATATGTCTAAGAAGCGCTTCGATCCATGTATCTGGTGATCGGGAAACCCTCCAGTTTCAAGCATGATCAAAACCAAATAAATGAATTGCAGCTGGTCTAGATTATGCATCATCTCCACAGCCTCTTAAATCATTTTGTTTCTTAGCTACAATGGTGATCAACTGGAGTGCTCCACTATTCATTTGAGAATGGGTCATTTTCTATCATTGATAAAGGAGTACCAGTGTATTATAGGATGTTTATCAACACCTCTGGTCTTTACTATCACAATGCAAAAAACATCCAAGTTGTAACAATAAGAATTTATGAAGATGTAGACAGCTATCTTCTGAATGCAAAGCAGCTCCCACTAGGAAAACCACACAGTGAGAAGATGCAATAGAAATCTCTTGGATTCCAAAGTCATACTCTCCACTACATATTTTAGTTTTGAAAATGAGCATAAGCTTAACAAAGAATGTGAGGGATATCTCAATGCTGAAAATTACAACGCATCAATGAAACAGAAGATGCCAAAAACGGAAAAATCCTCTCTGTCCATGGCTTCAAAAAATTATCACCAAAATGTCCATACTTGCAAAGCAATTTGCAGATTCACTGTGATCTCAGTCAAAACATCTGAAACATTCTCAGAGCTAAAAAAAATGATGGTAAAATTCATATGGAAACACAAGAGACTCTGAATACTTGAAGCATTCTGAAGCAACAAAATCAAAGCTTGAGGCAAAACAATATCAGACTTCAAGTTGTGGTACAGGAACATTGTAATTAAAGCAGCTTAGTACTTCCTCAAAACAACCATAAAAAAGAATGGAATCTTGGCTTTTACAACAAAATGGATGAAACTAGAAACCATTATGGTTACTGAAATAAGCCAGTACCACAAAGACAAATATACTTCCATGGTCTCTGATAACTAACACAACACACAGGGACAAGATTGATATTTTAAGATTTGGTTCTTGTTTACATAATTTGTCCACACTCATGATGAACAAATAGGCTTTCTTTTCTGCTTGCTCATTGTTGAATGATTTACTTAACTGAGAGTTAAGCATATGACTGGAAAGTGAAGTGAAAGCATGCCAATGCAGAAATTAAAAATATGGAAGGAGGAGGGGAACATGGACAGGAGCAAAAGATGGATGGGAGGATCAGTAAACTCCTAAATCTGTATTGAAATACCTTAACTTGTTCGGCTTACATAAAAAGCTAATGTACTAAAAAAATAAATTTCAAAAAAATAACATTGGCATGCAGCATATTAGACTCTAGCAGATAATAATTATTTATAAAGTATCAAATGAACATATGAATTGAAGAGTGCATTCTGTGTTTGATGTTACAGGACACAACAGAAATCATTCGTACATTGGCAGTAGTAGCTTCAGAACCAGGTTTGAATATATACTCGCAATATGTCAGTATTGCATAAATAGTGGCTACTAGCACTAACCTTTGATGATCTGATACTTCCTTATAAATATATGTTTGTTACATCACAGAATAAGGATTTCCTGTGACCAACAGATGGACAATGACAGGCTTGATTAAAAAAATTTTTTTTTGAAGCAAAGTTTATCAATGGCTAGACATCAATGTTTTACTAATTACAGTCTCGTGGGTAGGAATGGAAGTTCCAGACCTGGGGGAAATGTGTATGCGGAGTGTATTCCTCTTCACACATTTAAGGATCACAGCTTATCAATAGACTTTTGACTCATACCTACTCGTATTTATCTTAGATGCCTGTCTAGATTTCAGGGTTGGTAAGGATCTGGAAACCATGTTATGGCTAAGTAAAAATTCAAGACATCAATAAGTATTGATAACAGTCATGAGCAAAGTGATACAGCCTGCCTAGCCAGAGAATGGGAGATAAATTGCAACAAAAGGCATTTCATAAAACTAGTAAACAACAGTAAAATGCAACAGGCTACAATTGGTAAAAGGGAAATATTATTCAACACCATTAGATGAAGTGCACTAAAACATAGCACAGACTTACAGGAATATCCTGAACACATGTCTTTGTTCAACAGAAATGTGTGAAACTCCAGTATTCCTTAGCCTTGTCAATTTTTAAGACAAATGGAAGCCTAGTAAATGAGTCTGATCCCATGTTAAGCCCTGTGAATATGGAATTCATTAACATTCATCCCCTTGAAGATCTGAATGTTTGTTCAGACAAGTGAGTAATAGCATTCAGTTCTCATAGGCATCAAGTTCGAAATAGGGGAAACTTGCATAAATATAGATCTCATATTCAACCGGCTAAGGATAGAACCATGGAACTAGTTCTTAAAGCCACCACAGGCAAGTAGGATGACCAAAGATGAAGAGGAATCATTCAAGACTAAATATTTTGGATAAAGGAAGAAAGAGGCAGTTAAGCACTTACGTAATACTTTCAAGGAAGTATCACACACTTGGCTTCATGCAGCTGCAGCAGAGTGTGACTGGAGTAAGGGGAGCACCGCAATTAAGCAGAAGAGAAAGCAAGGCCTTCTGTGATAAGCTAAATGTGTTTGAATTTCAGCCATTTACCTAAGGAAAACGTCTAAAATCTACAAAACACTACACAAAAATGAAATGTGCTTTTAACTACTAACACACTGCAGTTTTCAAAGAGATGTGTTTTCTCTCTTTTCTGTTTCTCTGAACTCTGAAGCACCATAAAAGGGAGATGTGCCTTAACGAACTGAAGAATATTCCCTTGGAAGAGATCAAGGAAACTATATTAGCAGAATAGCATCTGAGAAGCCACCTTGATTTCAAACACTCTCCAGCTCCACCCAGCGCAGTTGCTGCCTACAGAAATACTGTTTGCTACATAGCAGGCAGTATGATGTAAATAAAGACAGCTGTTACTAGATGTCAAATGGCCTTGGTTGTAGCTTTGACCAATCAAGAAGTCTAAACTAAGCCTCATTTCCCTTATCCACAAAGCACTAATGTCTACACAGCTTTTCTAACATGGCTTTGAGTGATTTAAATTAAACCAACATTTATTGAGCTCATTAGACCTTCTCATGTGAGATAATGAGATAATCTATGGCAAAGAGCGTTATAAACTTTAAAGTGCAATATAAACATTAAGAGATAGTCATTGCTAATAAATACAGTAATTTACACAAACCATTCACCATTTAGGTCAAATTACAATGCAGTCAAATCATGATAAAGTATGCCATTAACTATGTGTCAGACAATTTCTTGTAAGTTTTATTTGATTACAATACTAAACTGCTTACGTCTGTAGGCATTCCTTGTCATCCAGATAACATGGTCGCCTGCTCAGAGCAGAGAAACGTTGATTTTTGCAAAATATACAGTTGGTGGTGGAGACAGGTTGTTGGAAGGAGTCTGTTTTGAGCCTACTACTTAGCTCAGCATGCACTTGTGCATGTAGAGATAACTGCAATGCTCTAAGCTGAAGGGAAGGGAACGAAGATTTCAAACTATATACTTAATGTGTCACTAACTTTGGGTAATAGATAATTTGGTAACTTAGATCTGAGCCTTATCCTCTCCTTAGGTTTTCAGTTTCCTTTTTTAAAATCATGAAATTGTTTCAGGCAATTATGGAATGTTGAACAGTTCATGCTTGTAGGAAATGATTCTCAGTGTTGCCTCTATGAACTATGTGTTTCTGAAATTATGATTTTTGACAATGCAGAATACATTTTTTGGTTATTGCCTTATTTATCACTTGGGGAAACATGCATTTCCATTACAAAGTTTAGGTTTAATTCCACACCAACACGGATTATTAAAATACCAGTAAACAGGAAGCCCTCTAACTAGTCTTTAAGAGCAGCTGGTTATGAATGGGTTCATGTTCTAGAGTTTTCTATATATAATCTTTGCTATTAGTGAAGCCAGGTTTGAAACTTCAGTTTGTTAATTCTTGGCCATGCACTTCTTTCTCCTCTAAATCCTTCTTCCCGCTTCTAAAAAAATGAAGCTTTCAGTGATGCCTGCTACACAGGGTTGTTGAGAGGGTTTAAATGATTTTCACTGCAAGTGAGAGGCATGACTGCTCAAAGATGGTCCACACTCTAAGCCCCAGAGTAGCAGAGCATGAACCAAAGATGGTATCTATTTCCAGTAGCTGACACCAGTCCTAATTTGAACCTCATATGTGAGGATAAGCAGAGGATGCACAGCTTTCAGAAATGTAGAGGATTGGGCTCCAGTGCCACTTCTTCCATTAACCAGATGTCACAATTTCCAATCACTTCATCTTTTCTTCCATGTTTTTCCAGAAGTGGTGAATACACTGACGGAAGCAACCCATCCAGAGAGTCAATAGCTATAGAAGATGTGTTCATTTCCATACAGATGTAAAACCAAAGAGTTCAACTAGAAAACGATTTATCAGTGACCTTAAGTCCTAGTGAGGATGCTATTTATTCATATGACTGCCCTTTCTTTTTGGCTGGTGTTATGGACTGAATGTTAGTCTCCAGTGAAATCACATTTGTTGAAGTTCTAACTCCTAATGCCGCTGTATTTAGAGAGGATGCTGCTAATAGTTTGGATCACAATCCTAAAACACACATCCCAAATACCATAATCTGGTCATGTGCAGCAAAACTGGGCTGGCCTGGTAGAATCACGTTAAGGGAATAAGTCAGACACAGCAAATCTAATACTACATGTTCTCATGTGCAGAAGCTAAACAAAACAAAAACTGAACACAATGATAAATGCTAGACACTTGGAGGAGGAGTAGGAGATAAAAGGAACGTGAATGATACTAAATCAGCATTTATAGAAGCTGTAAGTTCTTCGTGTTGCATATCCCAGCAGGGTTATAGAGTTCACAATCACCTGTGACATTTTTAAGCGAATAGAATAGAGAAGTTTGAGACCTTCAAACATAAATATGAGGAAATGTTCATTACTCTGATTTGATCAGTACATTCACATCAGATACATATACTGAAATACTGAACTACACACAATGATGTGTAATGTCACAATTTTTTAAATCTCATATATTCAAATCCCCAAACCATAACTGAATAACAAAAATTGTCCAAAATATACTTATTTACATTCTAATGGATATTGATTGAAGACACATAAAAATATGACACTACACATCATAGGCCACTTTACATAACAGGCAAGTAATATATGTATATATTTTAAATGTGCTATGTAAATATATATTTATTTTCAGAAGCATACACACTCAGAATATTAACAGTTGCAGAGTTTAATTGTTAAGAGCCCAATGAAAAATATCAAATGTAGCAATGCAAATCACTAGGATTGATAGTCGTGTGCACCATGTTTATATAACTAAACTCATTTAAAATACTGTGGCAGTTAGCCTAAGTCTTTTGGTGAAAACAAAAAATCACGGTGTGTCTCTCCAACCAATGCAACAGCCTAAACAGCTGAGTTCTCAGGAAACTCCCTCCTTGACAAATGCAGATACACAAAAGTGCATCTTAGAATTTTCTGAGAAAACTACAGTGCTTTTACAGATTTGCACCACGTTTTTCTACCAAGTCATATTGTGATAATTCCCTGGAATCAAATTTGTGAAAATGAAAATACAGAAAATACATTAGATCTTCTAAGCTTTTACACCATTCATACCTCTGGAATTGGAAATTATACACAGATGAAGTGTATATTACAGTAAACTGCAAAAAGTGAAACTGATGATTTAAAAGAGTAGGAAAATACTAAGAAAAATACTAGTCTAATTTTTACTTTTTGAATATTATGGTCAGTATTGTATTTAACCCTGTGATTACGGAGTATCTTTAAATTATGCTTTTGCAAAAATCAAAGATAAAGAAGAAATAAAGGAAGGAGGGGAGTTGAGGAAGAGACAGAGAAATAATGGTTATCTTCTTAGAGTTGTGCTTATAAAATATACTAATTTACCCTGTTGACATCAACAAGACTGAAAATGGTAAGAATCTTTTTTTTTTTTTAAAAGATTTATTTTTATTATTTTTTCATTGGAAAGGCGGATATACAAAGAGGAGAGACAGAGAGGAAGATCTTCCGTCCGATGATTCACTCCCCAAGTGAGCGCAACGGCCGATACTATGCCGATCCGAAGCCAGGAGCCTCTTCCGGGTCTCCCACGCGGGTGCAGGGTCCCAAAGCTTTGGGCCGTCCTCGACTGCTTTCCCAGGCCACAGGCAGGGAGCTGGAAGGGAAGCGGGGCTGCCGGGATTAGAACCGGCGCCCATATGGGATCCCAGGCGTGCAAGGCGAGGACCTTTAACCACTTGCGCCACCGCGCCGGGCCCATGAAAATGGTAAGAATCTTAAGAAAATCTGATATCTGAAGAAGTGTTTCAGAGCTAGATTATGGACAATAGCATACAGTGAGATCCACAAAATTTTGCCCATCTTCATGAACATTTACTACATGTTGAGATTCTGTAGCATGATGCACTTTAGCTTTTTACATTTTAGAAGCTGGTTTTTCTCAGAATAAACTCACATACATTTTCTACGGGACATGATTAATTTTGAAATTCTTTTGTGACTAATACTCCCCAAATTCTCTGTATCACCACTTAAAACAGGGTCAGTCAGGAACAGCAACTGGTTTTCCCACAAAAGTGGCATGGAGCCAAGTATGTAAGCCTTTTTCCTCTGCCTTCACAGACACATTAGCAGGCAGTAAGATCAGAAGGGCAACAGCCCAAACCAGGACCCTGATCTGGGATGCGGCCATTCCAACATCCAGCCAAACCCTGTGTACTGCAGCTCACCTTTCTCATTTTAAAATCCCCTTTCTCATTTTGAAATGTAAACTGCAGTTTCATGAATTTCAGCTTTCAGGGTATTAACATTCAGGATTCTCATCTTTCCTAATTATGATTTTTCGGAATTTTACGCTTCAGATTCTTAGGATTTGATCATTTGTGATTATGACACTCAAGATCATAATTGAGGTTTTTGGTTGACACCACTATCAAAGAAGAAATTAATGTTAAATGAGATTATAAAAAGGTGAGATCATGGAGCTGACACCAAGACATATAGCTGGCTTAACCACCACCTGCAGTGCCAGCATCTCATATGGGCACAGGCTCACGTTTCAGCTGTTCTACTTCAAATCCATCTCCCTGTTTATGGTCTGGGAGGGCAGTGGAGGATGGCTCAAGCACTTGGGCCCAGGCACTCATCTGGACCCAAAGGAAGCTGTAGCAATCTGAGGAGTGAACAGTAGGTGGAAGACTTTCTCCTCTTCTCTCTCCATATTCTATTTTTCAAATAAAAAGCTTTAAATAATATACAAAAAAGGCCCTGTTCCTATAAGGATAGTCCCTCTAAAAATTTTTCCACAACTTATGTTCTCTTTCTCTGCCATTCCTTTCTAGGACATGGAAAACAAGTCAGGCATTTGCAACCCTAAAGGATGCTACTCACAAGACATCAGCCTCCTTGCAATCTGGTCATGGATTCAGTCTTCATAACCAAAGACAAACAGATAGCTGCTATGTAAGCCACCCAATCCATGATATGCTATTATAGCAACCTGTTCTAATGCATTTGACTAAAATAATAAATCTTTGAAAAGAGCAACAAAAAATTCCTACTATTCTGAAGGCTTGGGATTCCAGATTCAGTGTTTGAGAGATGAGGACTGAGCTAGTTAAGGGTCAAGCGTTTGAAAGCTACATTTCCCCCTGCCTACTTAATCCTATCTGCCCACCTGTCAGTCAAATGATTGTTTTCCACATGTGACCTCCCCTTACCTGGGACCTGAGTGGGATGTGTCACACAGCCATCTGCTCTCAAAAAGAGTGAACAACCCTGTTGGGAAGGGTCTTCTGTTTCTCTCTCTCTCTCTCTCTCTTTCTCTCTCCAAATGCAGAGAACAGAAGAGACATTTCACTCCCAGCCTTTCCCACCCTTTCCTGCTTTATCCCTGAACATGTTCCATGCATGTTTATAATCCTCATCTTCTGAATAACACTTACCACTTTGCAGGACACATTGGTGCCTGTGTTTAACATGTTTTTAAATAAGAGACAAGAACCTAGAAAATCACTATTGGGTTCAAAACTAGACTACACATGGCGAGGTGTGAAGTATTGTTGCTGCATTCATATATGATGAAAAGGGCAGAACTCTCTCTTAAGCCTCGTTCATAAGAGAAACCATTCTTTTATAAATGCCAAATTCTCATAATCTAACAACAACTTTCTAAAGGCTCCATGACTTAAAATCATTGTAACATGAATTTTGGACAGACACAAACATTCTGACCATTACTCAACCCAACTGGACAAGCTGTCTTAGATCGGCACTGGTAATTGTCTGAATTGTCTCAGAACAAAATTCTGTACTATGTGGAAGTGTCTGCATTCTGGGGTCAACACCAAAGCATAGTAGACCAAGCCTCTGCCTGTGGCCCTGGTCTTCCACATGGTGCAAGCTTGTATCCCAGCTGCTCCACTTCCTAATTCATCTCCCTGCTTAATGTCTGGGAAGGTATCAGAGAATAACTCAAGTCTTTGGGCAACTATACTCTTGCAGGAGACCTGGAAGAAGCCCCTTGGCCCTGGTTTCAGATTTGCCCAGTTCTGGCCATTGTAGCCATTTGAGGAGTAGTGGATGGAAGATATCTCTATAACTCTGCCTTTCAAATAAAACCTAAACTTCTTTGAAAAAAGTGCATTTCTGCAAAAGCGAATAAAACTTAGTTCTTTCAATTCCTAAGCATGTTTCTTCATATACAAGCACCCTGTGGGTTAAGGTCTATTCAGTGTTGCAATTCCACAGAGCAGGTTGAAAATCTTAATGGTAACCAATGTCATCAAGGTGCAAGCTGAGTGATGAACTGATAGAAATGACATAAAAGTGTCCAGGGAGGGATGTTCTGAAGAATGTAAACATGGGTCTTGTTCTTGGGATGCAAGACATTGCATAACTTCTACATTAGCTGGTAGACAGTGATGTCTAAAAACCATAGCCAAGACCTTGATTGCTTTCATCCTCTTCTCATCACGATTATTACAGGTTCTTTCTATTTTACACAGTCCTCAACTCTCCTCTCATTGCTTCTATACTCTCATAAGACTTTGTCTCCTGTTGTTTTTAGCGAAAGGCGGGTGGGGGGCCCAGGGGCAAATAATTATAGAACTTCAGTTTCTGATATAGTCTTCCTCTGGTCTGAAACGTGTGTGCTCATTCTTTTTTTGCCTCTCCTAAAGAAGATATTGACATTTTATTTCTAAGGCTCGTGCCCCATCTATGTTTGCAACATTTCTCTCCTCTAAAGCATTGCTCCATCAATTATTCTGTCTGTTGGAAATTTCAAGCCTCCTTTATTGGTTTCTCCCCTTGATCCCATGGTCATGTTGAAATATCTACTATGCTTCAAAAATTCAAAATTAAAAAAAAAAACCTTGTCTCAACCCTGTTCCCCACAAGGTCATTATCTCTTTTACTCTTTTTTTTTTATCCAGGTTTGATGCAAGAGTCAATATCTGATGTCTGCACAGTTCTCAATTATTTCATTATACTAGCACACTGAAGTTTCTATCCAAAGATTTAACTGAAGCTGCATTTTCACAGACTTGGAGGAAATGTGTGCAGGCCAGAAGAGAAACATCAAGGGAAGCAAGGGTAAAGTGAGATGAAGATAAAAATCAGAGCCCAATACTGTGTGTTGGTTTCTCTCCCATTGGGGTTCTGTTCTGTTTCTCAACTGTCTCCTACAAGCAGCCCTACACCTAGCTCCTTGAACAAATGCTGGTTCTCTGGAATGCTCCATTCTGGTTTTCGCCTTTCGCCTTGCTGGATGCTTTTCTTTACTTAGAATTTCTTTGGCCACCTTCCTTACCCTAAAATTACTTTCCCTCCAAAATTCAATGAGTTACTTTTCTAACGTCCTAGCACCATTTAAATTTAAGTCTTTGTTCATGACACTCACAGATATCTCATCATTTTTCACGCTTCACTGAGACTTTTAGCTCTGTTCTGTTAAACAAAACTCCTTAAGTGAAAACAGTGCTTTGTGGAACTTTGTTTTCCACTATGTTAGTAACAAGATAGACACTAACAGTAAATCTATGTATGTTGTGTCATGTCAAACTTCGTCTCATACTGAACAAAGAACATTGTTAGTAACTTCTTAGCCACTTTAAAACAAGTGGTTAAGTAGTTTCCAGAATCAAGTAAGAATGATGCTGTAGTGATTTTCTTTCCTAATCGAAAAACAAAAAAGAAAGAAAGAAAGAAAGAAAGAGAGAGAGAAAGAAAGAAAGAAAACAAATCTTTCAGCACTTGGATATTGAATAATTACTAAATCTAAATGCAATTAGGAAGTCACTGTGCTTTTCTCCCAGGTTGAAGTTAAGAAATCATAGCACATTTCTAAAGTTTTACTCAGGGGCCAGGATCATGGTACATGGGGTTTAGTCATCGCCATCATCATGACACATGAGTGCCAGGTAGAGTCCCAGATACTTTACTTCTGATCCAGTTCCTTCTTAATATGCCTGGGAAGGCAACTGAAGGTAGCCTAAGTTCTTGGATCCCTTCCCCCTTCCACTCCTGAAGGAGACACAGATAGAGTTCTAGGTTCTTGGTTTTGGTCTCTCCCTGGCCATCACAGTCACTTGGGAAACAAATAAGCAAATGGTAGATGTCTCTTTCAGCCTTCTCCTCTGTAGCTCTGTTTTTCAAATAATATATTTTTAAATATCGTGCTCAACTTAAGGCCACACCTTTCTAATTCTTTATTGGTCAATTCAAGGGCAGGACCAGAGAGCTCCTTGGTTTATAGTGGAATGTTACAGAACATTTAGAAGCATGTGCCTGGTGGCTGAGATAATGACATAATGATAGCTCAAATCACATTATACTGCCTCATTTCACACCTGCACACTCACACAGAACTCCTCTTACAAATATCTTACTAACAGCTGAAGAAGGCTTAATATGTCTGGCTTTTCCTTAGGAAAAATCCTAGTGGAAATAATTCTTACTTTCTTTAAGCAGCAAATACCTGCAGTTATATCCTGGGATCATAGGAAAAAGACTAAGTATTATCATCATTTATGTTATACTACATAACAATGAGAAGGAAACACTCAGAAATGTGTTTCTTCATTTAAAAAAATCCAAATTGGAGGACTGGTTCAATGGTTCAATTGGCTAATCCTCCCCCTTTGAGGGCTAGGGTCTCATTTGGGTACCAGTTCGTGTCCGAGCTGCTTCAGTTTCCATCCAGCTCCCTGCCTGTGACATGAGAGAGCAGCAGAGGATGGCCCAAAGTCTGGGCTGCAGCCTGTGTGTACAGGGGAGACACATGGGAGGCTCCTCATGCTGAATAGGCTCATCTCTGGCCAGCTGTTGTGACCACTTAAGGAGACAACCAGTAGAAAAAGGTTTATTTCAAAGCGAGAGCTACAGTGAAAAATAAAGAGAGAAAGAGGATGTGCAAGTGCTGTTCCATCTTCTGGTTCACTTCCCCAGATGTCTGCAGCAGCCATGGCTGGGCTAGGATAAAGCCAGGAGCCAGGAGCTTCTTCCAGGTCTCCTACCTGAGTAGCAGAGGCCCAACACTTGGACCATCTTCCACTACTTTTCCCTCTGTTAGATTATGAAGCGAGACAGTCAGGGCATAAACAGGTATGCCTATGGGATGTTGGCATCATTGCTGGTGGTGGCCTAATTCATTTGACATAATGCTTGACCCTGTTCTGAGCTCTTAAACGTCAGCTAAACTAACATGGTATGTTGGTAGGCTATGCGGATCAAATGTATTTTCAACTTATAGTATTTTCAGAATGTAACCCTTTTAAACTCAAGGATAATTTGTACTTGAGCATTAAATAACCATCTTTCTATTACTGACTCCAAATCCATTTTGGAAATAGAACAAAATCCATGTAATTCATCTCCTTTGAAATATAATAAGGCTTGTATTACAGCCCAGCATATCCTGTATCCTAACAAGCCTTTGATGTCCATTTGAAAAAGAAAAAAATAGTTTCTCAATTATTGTATCACTGGTCAGTTAAGGCTCTCATACATCATTACCTTTCTGAAATCCAGTTTGGTGACAACACACGCCACAGTATTTTCACTCTCAGATCAGTGGAAAAGGAGAATAGATCACAACACCAAGTTAATTCTTCCTGCATTTCTTAATTGGCCAAAAAAAGTGAATTATTTCTAACGTCAATCATAAAGAGATGCATAATTCTGCCACAAAAATGCAAAGTGGTATATACACAACATATATGTAAGCACATTGATAATCCATATAATACATTTCATGCCAGAAACATGGAATGTAAAGATCTGTTGGCATTGTCTTGGGCCTCTCTCCAATCACTTCTCTGCTGCCTCGTTGTACATACTGCTGTCCAATCCACTTGTTGTCCAACTGGATCACTCTATGAAAGCTGTTAATATACCTTATGCTACTTAAAAGTCATTACAGTTCTCAGTGGAAATGATACCATCACTAGCAGCACCACCACCATCTCTGACATACAGAATTCTTTATATGTTCAGGCTCTTGTTTTATTCAAATATCAAATATTGAGGTTCTTGTCACTTTATAGATAAAGAAATCCGAAGTTCCACAATGGTGAACAGGGTCCCAGATCTTCATGGGAAGGGTTTTGTAGATCCATGGATTGATCCCTGGTTCATCAAGCTCTAATGGCACCTCCGTTTCCACACAGTCACCTTTGCTGGCACTATACCTTTTAACACAAAACCATTTACTGTCAGGAGGAACAGATGACCCTCCCAGGTGGCTGAGTTAAATAAACTTAAACCCACTTTTTTCTGACCCTGATAGAGCTCTGCCTCATTTCTTGTACGAATCTATGTTCCCTAAACAAAATTACTGCATTCACGATCTAATTTGCTGACCTAATTTTGAACATTAGACTTCTTTGGCTCTCATAAGTGAACCACAGAAACTTAGTGTAAATCCCCAAAGCAGTGCCAGCTCATATCCTTGTACAAAGCTTTCCTGTTTTCCCAGCCTCAAACCAGCTCTCAGAGTTGGCACAGATGTTTACTTTCAAGCCTCCATTGTCAATAGATCAAGTAGAAACATTGATAACTCAATGAAGCTCTGGGCAGCCTGCCCATCAGGAGCATCAACATGATACATTTCTATGTACAGAAGATTTACCCTTGAAACCTAAGCAAGCAGCGAAGCCTGATTCTGATCCAAAGGGAGTATTATTGTGGTCCACTCTCACCCTTGCCAGGACAGTGAGGAAGCTGTGCAAACATCTGTCTTGGCTAAAATAGCCTTTTGGACCTTGTAGGGTACTAATAGGCTTGGGGCTTAATAAGCATGAACAAACAGCTTACAGGGAGTGGAGCTGGGATTTTCAGATGATGGGTGAGAGTGGCTGCCACGCTCCATCTCTCAACAATTATTTATGGAGCGGTAGCTCTATGGCAGGCATTATGTAGAGATGGAGGATGTTGAGTTTGGAAGACAGTACTGCACTCAACACAGGCAGAGTCCGGTGGGAGAACAGACAAGCCAAGTAAGAAGTAAAGCAATTTTAGTAATTCTGGGCATTCTTTACCGATCTATGCTCCAGGTAAATCTCACAATGCAAGAGAACAGAGCTGCTGTGTTAAATGTATTTGAATGCTTCAACAAACTCAATACAGTCAAATCATGAAACAGTAGGAGGAATTTGACTGAGGGTTATATGTGATGTTGCCAATGTTATGCATTCTGGATATTAACTCCCAACGGGTATCAGGAAACACATTAGAATTGCTATTTCATCAACTTTCTTATCTGAGAAGAGTTGTATTATGCTTTTTGAAACTTGGAAAACCACCAAGCTGTGCTATATAAACTTGATTCTGTATGTTGTATGTACATATTTCAATATTATTCTGGTATCTCATTTTTCATTAGATGTTTTGAATTTTTTTTCCTTTGCCTTTATGCTCTAAAAGTCTCAATATCACTTCCTGCTTTTCTACTTTTCCTTTCTTCATTGTCTATTGGTTGTTTAATCACTTGCTAAATAGATGTGCCAAGTTTTGAAATTAGGGTTATAATACAGCTTTCGCTAGATAATTACAAGATGTTAATCCTAATAATTTATTTCATAACAAACACTATTTAAACAGAGTAAATATGCCTGAATTTGAAGTTTATACATTTTCTTCTTATTTATTTAAAGGCAGAGAAACATAGAGAGACAGTAGATCTTCTGTTTGCTGGTGCACTGGCCAAATCCTTACAAAAACCAGGATGGAGGCACACAGCAGCCGAGAACTCTATCCAAACTCTCACATGGGTAGCAGCAACCCATGCACATAGGCCATCATTGTTGGCTTCTAAGGAAGCAGCATCAGAAGAATTCCAAAAAGAAAATGAAACAATCAACCAGGAGCTAACACTGCAATATGAGAAGCAGGCATCCCCAGGGACAGTTGGACTCATTGCATCACAATGCATGTGCAATATTTTTTTTAAAATAAAATCACCATTTTAAACTCCTAGAACACATAGATGCCTTTTCTAGAAGAAAAACAATCAAATATTGCAATGTTTCATCCCAAGCCACACTCTAGTCACTGCTTATTTACATTGTATTCTACAGAAAAATGCCTTGCAAACTCGACAGCATTTCAGAACTACTGAAACCACTTTGGCAGAACCTCCAGAGAGTACACCACATTGAAACCCTGGGTTGATATATTGGGTGTCTGTTCCCCATCCCTCGGGACTGGGGTGGTTGTGAAGCTGGGTATGGCTTCTCCTCTTGTCTTCCCCTTTCCCCCATACAGAAACCAGATATGAAAATGCCTTATAGGTAATATTCAGTCTTGAAAAGAGCATTAAAGCTAGAAACTCAAGTAATTGGTCATAAAACATAGGATAAGATCTAGGACTGAGCTGCCCCTACAGAACACTTAGAAGTATATTAGTCAATACTAATTATGAGTTTAGTCAAATACAATGGTTTGTGTAGGGGAGTGGATGCCTCTGAAATTCATGCTGCAGATTAATCCTCATTATGAGGTGTCAAAGTGAACTATGTTCTTTGGAGTTGTGCCTTAGGGAGAGATTAGCATTAATTAAGGTGGAGAGCTCCTTGTCATGCCATTTGATGCCCTACACAACTTCAGGACTCCATCAACAAGGAGGGCTGCATCTGATGTGTCCTTTGACATTGGACCTCCCTTCATTATAACTTAAACCAGCTGTATTCTTGCATTGTTAGTACAACAAATCAAACCAAGACGCAAGCAACACAAGAACTGATTTGGTTTTGACACTGAGAATCATAAGATGCATGAGTGATAAACAGAATATTCCACAGAGAAGAATTTATAAGCTTACCATGGTTTTATCGCTTTTCCAATTCTCTCACAAGACTGGCCATATAAAAGTAAAACTCCATATTCTGCTGCCATCCCCTTTGGCTACATCTTTCTTTTAGATGATTAGCAAAAAACGTTGGCATATTAAATATGCAATATACCTTAGTGTTCACACACTACTTCTGTTCTGAAAAAGTAATTTTTTTCCCAAGCAAAATCACAAACCAGGTAAAAATATCTCAAAAAAAAAAAAATCAAAGAACAATCCAGACAACACCACTCCATGTGCTATCATCTTTGCTTCCAAAATTCTAACATATGCTGAAATGGGGTAGGTATTTGGTGTATGGCTAAGCCACCAATTGGGATGGTCACATCCCATGTTGGAAGTGGGCCCAAGTTCCAGTTCCTATTTCTCCTTTAACTTACTGGTAATGTACCTTCTGGGAGACCTCAGGTGATGACTCAAATACTTGGATCCCTTCTTCCCCACATGGGGGACATGTACTGGCTCCTGCTCCTGGCTCTTGCCTTCAGCCTATTCCAGCCCTGGCTATTATAGGATTTGACGGAGTGAATCAGCAGATGAGAGATATCCACCACCGATGCAACTTTCTTTTTTTTTTTTAATCAATAGAATATATAAAAATGAGGGGTGACATTTTTTTGTGAAATGTTTAAGCTGTTGTGATATCAGAACTTCCTACTGGGGTGCCAGTTTGAGTTCTACACATCTTTGAATCAAAATTCTGGCTAATGCTATTGAAAAGACAGCAGATGGTGGCCCAAATAATTGAGCCCTGTAACCCATGTAGGAATAACAAGATTATGGCTCCTGGATTAAGCTGGCTAATATAGCCATTTGGTGAGTGAACCAGGAGATGTAGATACTTTTATCTTTCCCTATCACTCACTAGGCCTTTCAAAAAAAATGTATGAACACATATGAAGATAGATATATATATCACTAGGCTCTCAAAACCCCCCAACACATTCAGCAGCAATTACAGGTAAAGATGTATATATAGATGCTAGAAAAAATGAATTAGCTTTATTTCTTATACTGACCCACCAACTATGTAATGGAACTTTACTTACAGTAAAGATTCAAGTTAAGTTGCATGAAATTGTTGGACACCTACACAGCTGCATGTATTTTCTTTCCATCCCATTTTGTATCATATTTCAAGCCAAAATCATTCCACCAGCATTCATTTGCCTTCAATCAAAACAGTCCAGAGATCTGAAGTGTTCATCAAGCGATTGCTGCGATATTTACAGATCCCTGTGTAATTTCCTCTTCTACTATTATTGAACACTTTTCCATTTTTTGCTAGTTTTCCCTTGCCAGTGCTCCTATACATAAACTCATGGACCCTAAGGATCCTACTTCAATCCTGGTACCAAGCTATCTCACTTTCTGTATGGTTAACAGTTTCTGTAACCAGTGATGTGTGTCATCATCTTGTCTTAGGCTTGGTTGGCACTTTTCTGGGCCTCTAGCCATATTTTTGGTAAATCACCAGTATTTTTATTGTTGTGATTTTTTTTTCCAAAGCAAGAGAGGCCAGAAAAAAAATCCATAAAGACGACATCAAGCAAGCAAGCCAGGTATGCAATCAGTCCTGTCATCTTTTCAACAAAATCTATTCTTGTTATTCTTAAAATTCTTCAAATGCTCTCTAGAGAGCATTTTAAAGCCAATACTAGCTATGCTTCATTGACTAATATTGGATATTTTTGTACAATGTGTTCTGTATTAAATAATTTAATCCTCATGGCAACCTCTAAAATGGATACAACTCTCATTCATTTTGTAGACAGAGATAGAGACTTAGATATTTCTGAAAATACAAAACTGATACATATTGGAACCAGCTTTTAAACCAGGGAATCTGACTTGAGGTTAGATTTCTCCATTAGGAAATACACAAACATCCTATTTGTCTGCTTGAAGTAATGACATTTCATCTTGATATATTAAAACTCTTCCAATTTAGTTCTCAACTTACTGTACAGATAGCCCTACCTCTCCTGTCACTTTTACCCAAGCAGTATATCTTTACTCATTTGTTAAACAATTCACTGTACCCATGCTATATGCCAGAAACTGACCTAGTAACACATGGAAGTCATGCTAGTCTGGCTATCTTAATCAGTTCTGCTGTAACACCATAAAATGTGTAGGCTACAAATAAGACATTTTTATCTTATCATTCTGGAATCCAGGGAGTCAAGATCAAGGCAGATTTAATCTTTCATGGAGGAGTTTTTTCTCACTATAACTTCAAAGAGCACAAAGATAAAGCCATTATCCAGATGCTCTCATTATTATTTGTAATTGATCCAATAACCTCCCAAGGACCCTTCTCCTCATGCCATCATTTGGGAGCCTCTGACTCATAAACACATAGAAGATAGCACTAGTTTTGCACCATGAATATTCTGCACATATCTGTAGTTATGTAGCTTTCCTTGTTTATCTTCAATTCAAACGTCAATTTCTCTACGAAGCCATCTGCAGCTCATCTAGCTCGATGACACTTGTGCTGTCATTAACGACTGATCACACTTCCTTTACACGCTATAAGGAAACCTCTCTCATCTCTCTGTCTCTCTAAGTCTCTGCTTGCTCTGTTCTAGAAAGCAGCAGCCTCAAGAACTATAATCTGGTCTTTCTGATCTTCCTATTTTTTGCAGAAAGCCTGACATCTAATAAATATGCTGGAACAGAATTGACCTGCTACGCTAACGTCTGAATAAAACATCATAGTGGACAACTCAAAGACTGAATTAATGAACACCCCTCACAATATATCTTTATTATTGTTATTTATTTTTATTGGAAAGTCAGATATACAGAGAGGAGGAGAGACAGAGAAAAAAATCTTTTGTCTGCTGATTCAATCCCCAAGTGGCTACAATGACCGAAGCTGAGCCAATCCGAAGCCAAGAGCCAGGAGCTTCTTCTGGGACTCCCACACGGGTGCATGGTCCCAAGGCTTTGTGCTATCCTCAACTGCTTTCCCAGGTGAGGACTTTAGTCACTAGGCTACGGCACCTGGCCCGAGAATGCATTTTTAAAAATGTTTATATAATAGAAATCCATCTTTAAAAAAAAAAGAAATCCATCTTAACCATCACCCAATATCATGTGCAAAAATTACACAAAAATAAATGATCTGAATCAAAGAAGTAGCTACATTCATTGTTAAAAATTGGAAGTTTTGTCTTGACAAAATTCCTGTGGAAATTTACTAAGTTTTTCATAAATTATCAGAACAAAGGTCATCTCATGTCTATCTGACATTAATTGTATTTGCAGGCTTTGTGAGATGAATCTGAGCAAAACTGGATGCATTTTTTTTTTTTTTTGGCTGAAGATGATGCTGTGTTGCCCCAGGACGATACTTTAAAGCCTATTAGAATATCTTTAAGTTGGATGAAAAGGGCCTCAGAAACATCTTTCATTTGGAATTGGCATGCAGGAATAAAATGCAAAGGAAGGTGAATGTCACGTATGATTTTTTTTTCTGATAACTATATTCCCTCTTTCCTCCACAGCAAGAGAAGAAGATGACTTGGAAAATGGCTGCATATGATTATAACCTAAAGAAACTATTACGGTTGAGCAAATCCCCTTCCCTGACCTTTATGCCACTATTTGAGTTCGTGCTTACTCTCTGGCTACACTTATCATTCAGCATGTCTCTTGAGACAAAACACTACTGCATAAAAATACAACTTCCTTTAAGACCTCAAGCAGCTTAAATGTCAAATTCCTTGATTTAAAAAAAAATATATATAGACAGAAATGGCACAGAATTTGTAGGAGAGGGCCTGCTCTAAGATGGGCATTCTAGGCACTGTCCAGGGAACCTGCATGCAAGGAGAGAGCCGTGCTGGGGAAAGCAGCCTGGGCCCAGCGAAGCAAACCATCAGAAGGACAGGGACAGCAGGTGGAAAGATGGCTTCCTGCCAATCAAACCAGAGGATTTAACAGAAGTGGCCTGAAGCAGTCTGACAACTACCTCCAAACCGTAAAAAAAAAAAAAAAAAAAAAACCCTCTCAGGATCCTCAAGAGGAGTTAACTGAGGGAATTGCTTAGAAAAGACAGGCCTTCTTACTAAACACAATGGAAAGGGCTCAGCACGATAGTGTAGTGGTTAAGGTCCTCGCTTTGCACGCCTTGAATCCCATATAGGCATCAGTTCTAATACTGGTAGCTCTACTTCCCATCCAGCTTCCTGCTTGTGACCTGGGAAAGCAGTCGAGGATAGCCCAAAGCCTTGGGATCCTGCACCCGCATGGGAGACCCGGAAGAAGCTCCTGGCTCCTGGCTTCAGATTGGTTCAGCTCCAGCTGTTGCGGCTGCATGGGGAGTGAACCATTGAATGGAAGATCTTCCTCTCTGTCCCCCCTCCTCTCTGTATATCTGACTTTCTGATAAAAATAAATAAATCTGCAAAAAAAAAAAAAAGTACTATATAATCACTATGGAAAGACCCAGAATACATAAGTTTGGTTCCTATTGTAAAATATGACCATAGTTTTAATCACCAGTTAATGCAGCTTGTTATGTCTGAGCTAAAATGATTGCCATTTAATAGGTTTTAAGAATGTTGAGAATGTTGAAAAGCATAGAGCAGTTTTCTATTTAATTCTGATTCTCCATCATGGAACTTGATGCTGACCACTTAAAGCTACGCGTTTGAATTGGGCATGATGCCTTTGCATTGGAACACCTGCTACGCTCTTTTCTTTCTCCCTTATATCCTGATTTAGGGCCATATTCTTCAGTTATGTGTGAAATGACACACGACATACACATGCTCAAGCTTTTGAACAAATTGTTCCCTCTGCCTTGGATGCTACAAAAAGCCCTTATCTTCTTTACTTGAGATATATTTTCATTTTCTCAGGAGTAACTCACTTTTCAACTTCTTCTCAACCTAATTCTTCCCTTGTCTCTCAACCTGACTCAAGTGGTATTAAGTTCAAGCCTTTCTCTTTCTGCTTAATACCTGCAAGAGTATTCATACGACAGTTTAAGCTTATGCACATCTCACTAACTAAAGAATTACATTGGGGTTTCTCTTTAAATAAAATAAGATGTGTGTATTTGAAAGTCGGAGTTACAGACACAGAAGGAGAGACAGACGGAGAGAGACTGAGAGCGCATACATACTCTTGCTTCCACTGGTTCACTCTCAAGATGGTCACTTGTCGCCTTTCTGTATTCCTGAAGCTGAGTACCCTGTTGAGTACCTACCAAGCATTTACCAAAAACATGATTAAGTGTCAAACATATGTTTTGATTCTTTTAAAAATGATATAAACTACAAGAAAGTGTATTTTCATTTTTATTCTAAAAATGATTATGTGCATCAAGACTTTTAATATTCACAAAATCATATTGTTTGCATGAAAAACCTGGAAGTTATGGTGTGTGAACCACTATTAATCAAGCAGGAATAATGACTCATAGTGGAGTAAAGCACATTACAGAAGCTGTAATTAATTGACTCCAGATAGAGATGCAATGAATTGCTAATTATGATGCTCATGTCGACAGGGCATGGCCACGCCACAGATACATGAGTCAGGAAAATATCTCTTCAGTTACAGGGAAAAATATGACTAAAGAAAAACCAGATGCAATCGCAATAAATCATAATCAATTGTAAATCATCTCAATACCAAAGATACGGTAATACATTTTTTCCAAGAATAACATATTCATGGTGAAAATCTTCCCATAATAAAGGTGAATGTGAAAGTATAATTTCTTTCGAAGGAATATGCATATGTTTACATACACTAAACACACAAGTACACAAATTACATGCATACATTTTACATATTTATACACACATTCACAATAGGCATTTAGTCAAAAAAATTTATCTATCAACAGTGATTATGAATCTTGAGCCCATCAACCTATTTGAAAATGATAGTGTTGATTTTCAGAAGCAAGTTAACCTGAAATTAGATACTTGTTTGCTATTAATGTCTAAATGTTGCGTCTGAATGTTGGATGTTGTGGGAGTACACATCATAATTTCCCAAGATACTGTTGTTGAGCATATTATTGACACCAATCTATTAGTCCAAAACATTTGGAGCCTCACTAACCACCCCAGGCCAAGGAATTCATCCTCTTCTCTTTGCAGACTGTCAAATTTACTTGTTAAATTCCAATTAAACGTTTACCCAAATTTCCAATACCAACAATATGCTATCTCAAATACAAACAATAAGTAAATATCCATTTATAAGTTTATTGCACAAATATGTATTAAACATTTGTTGTTTTCAAGGCATTGACTATAATATGTAAGCTGGAGATACAAGGGGTTAAGGTGTAGTGGTAATAATGTGATTTAAAACATATACTTTGCAAAGGACTATATGTCTTTTTGAGTAGGATTGACTCCTGTACTTTGAATAGTCTTGTTTCAGGTCCCTAAAAGCACAGTTCCACTTAGAAATAGAAGACAGAGTCCGAGAAGCTGTCATTCAAAGATGTGAAAGAATTCAGATAACAAAAACAGCATCACAGTCCTTGTGTCATCCATATGAGACTGAATAGCAACTACTTGAGTTGTTAATGACTAAGTCTAAACCACACAAAGTTCCTTCAGACTGAATATTTGCCATTTTACTGTGTCCAAACTTACATGATTAATGTAAGGAATGACTCCTTTGTGTAATAAACTCATTAGAACTACAAAGCTTAATGTGGCAAGCCAACAGATTAATACAATAGATCAACTATGTTATTGAATAGAGGCTAGGATGAGCTGTTATAACATTAGCCCGGTTGTCTTTATTAAGTCACTGATAAAAAATTGTTCCTGAAAATTCTGATTTGAGTTTCGGAGATGATATCTCCAAGGAAGCTGTCCTGTTTAAAGTGACTCTATGATTCTGCTCATGTAGAACTTGTTAGGATTCCATGTCAATGTGCTTCTTCCTTCAGAGCAAAGGACAGGTGATGCTTAAGCAACAACTCTTGAATGACATTTCTTTTATTTTCTACTGCCCAAACAAGCCCCATTGCAGACTGAACTATAGGATGCTGTGAAATTTGCAAGGATATGTGGTTTTTCAATAAGCCATAAGTTGCTTATAAGCAACTGATGCTAAACCTCGTGAAGAGATGGAGGTGCTATCAAACTTCCTAGGATGAAACCGGCCCAGAGATGTGGAAGGAAGGCATACACTATATGGTACAAGTGTAGAAAATCAGATGTTTGTTCTCAGACCTAGGGAATTTAGGTATCTCAAGTTACAGTTCAGACACAACTCTAAGACAGAGATCACTCTGGAAAAAACAACTTTGTGTGAGACTGAGAATGGCATTTGTAAAAATCAAGCATATAATCACACACACAAAAAACTCATATGTAAATATTCATAGTGGAAGTCTTCATAATAAAAATGCACAAACAGCCCAGATGCCCTGATGAATATGCAAATAAAATCTAGTACATACATACACTTCAGCATTATTTGGCACTAAAAACCAGTGAAGTACTGATACACAGTACAACCTGAATGGAATTTGCAAAAATTATGCTAAGTGGAGTAATTCAATCACAATTACATGGTAAGGGCATGCTGCATTATTCCATTTATATGAAATGTGGAGAATAGGCACATCTACAAAGACACAAAGTATACTCGTGGTTGACTAGAGCTAGGAAGAATAAAAGGATTGGTGGTGGCAGTGAAGCAATATGGAGTTTCCTTGGGAGGAGTAACAAAAATGTCCAAAACTGATTGGAGAGATATATGCATAATTGTGGTAAAGGATCGTGAATGACAGCAAGTTGTATGTTTTCAATGGGAATTACAAAGTATATCAATTATATCTCAACTGTTATATAAGGTGAAATAAATGATACTGTCCCGGGAGAACCGAGAACAACTGCATAGTTCTTGCTTATGCCTTTTGTTTAGAGAAATTCCTTTTTAACATGTCTAGTTCCACAGATAAATTAAAAGGAATTTGTCTACCAAATATCTCAGACAGAAGTGTAATTGGATCTCACTAAGTTCAGCCTTTGCCCTGGAAAAATGCAATAAAAGGGATGAGATCACATTCTTCATTTACTGAAGCCAGCTGCTGGGGCACTCTCAGAGGTCAGACCTTGGTTCCTGGGCAAAGCCTTCACTTTTCCACATGTTTATCAAAGAACTGCACAAGCTCTACTTTCAAAAGCTTCCAAGGACTAAAGATGTTTTCTTTAACCAGAGGACTGAGAGATGTGCAGAAATAGCTCAATGTTGCTCTAAATAGCATTTCATAAGGACCCAAGGTATACACAACCCTACTTGGCTTTGTTTGGAGAGGGGGTCCTGAACTATGTCATATCATACAATAGGATGCTAAACTTTCTACCATTATCTATACCTTCAATGTCAGGATACATTTAAATAGCAGAATGCTGGACCTGTGACTATTGTTAAAGGACTACACTACTGTATTAACACAGGGGAAATCACTGGCCTGTGGAACTATATCATGAAAAATATAACATATATTTTTTATAATATATATTATATATATAATAGTAGAAAATAAATAAAATAAAATGTATCTCAGAGAGAATTTGCCTCCCTATTCAATGCATGCTTAGATTCTTCACTATCCTAATCCCATCACATCTGATCTGCAATGGATTGATTTTATCACATAAATCTCCAGGAAAAAAAAATGTGCTGCTCCAATTTAGGAATTGTTGGTTGTCAGTTTCTGGTGTTTTTATCTTTTTTTCTGATAAACTAAATGCCATCTCCCATTACACTCATAATTAGAACATCATTAACTATGAGTTTCAATGTATAATGAAATGTAGTTACTTAGGCATCTCTGTTTTTCAGACATGTGAAAGCCCCCACTCCACCTGAGCTTGAGCACTTCAAGCTATGTTAAAATGAACCTAGTACATCATAGGAATAGTTAGAGATATGAGAAACAAACCCTAACTCCATTGCCAACATTTTAAATGTCTACCAAGAAAGAGAAAAATATTTTCTAAGCTGAAAATATCACCCTAAAAGGAACCTGGGTTAGAGATAATAAAAAGGCAGCTAGTGAAAAATCAGAAAAAAAGAAAACCTTCTGCTTATTAAACAAGAAATCAAATGTGTCAAATTTTAATTCCTTGACTTAGAGAGCTGAAGTGTTACTGTATAGAGTAGTATACATGACTTCAGGTGGCCACTGGTTTGAAAATGCAAAAATTGATGCTTTATGTGGAATGTGTTGCATATCCAGGGCTCAGAGACTGTAAAAAAATACTCATGTATAAGGTTATACTATGCAGAAGATAAACTTGAAGCAATGGATACTCAAACTGAAAACTGCTACAATAAAAGCATGCAACAACATTAAGGTAGTCTCAAAGGAAAAGATTTGAAGATACTTTTCAAGGTTGTTGTTGTATGGAGAGAGAAATTCTTATTTCTGTGGATTATCTTACTTTGGTATTCAACATATGTTCATAACTTCTGGAGTTTCATTTACTTTTGCCACCTTAAGGGCAAGCAAGAGGAACAATTCCATACAGAGGGTGTATTTGGGACCCTAGGCTGGTGGTTTGGTTCGGAAAGGCAGTGGATACTTTCTTGCCTCTGAGGCCACTGATCAGCTGATTGTCTCACGACTTCTCTTGAAGGGGTGTATACACACATGATATGCAAAGCAGGAGACTCATGGGGGACAGGGGAAAGAATACATGGATCTCTGGATCACCTCCTCTGAATCAAGCCATATCTAGATGCCTTCATAGCCAGTCGTCATTTAAGTCTGGGTTATGTAAGCTGATGAAAACTCAATGCCCTGTTCTTTGATGTCCTGGAGCACTTCATTGGGGTTGACTTTCTCTATAAACGGCAACCTAAAGAGCCAGTGATATCACAGGAGTGGAGAGGCTACTCAACCATCCCATGAAGAAGTGGAAACATGCTGGGAGACTTGAAAAGTGGCTTTGGATTAGGCTGGAAGCCACACTCTGCACCTGGGCACAACGGTGTGATTGAATTCATGAAGACTTCACCAGTCACGCACAAGCCAACCAGAGATAACCTTGGGTAAACAAGGCTGAAATTGTCTTTCAGGTTGCAACTTACAAAGTACAAAACAAGAAAACCCATGGTTACAGTTTATGCAAAAAAATATTTTTCCAAGTAAATACTTGGAATCGGTGGTTGGAAATGAGTACAACTATTATGTAAACATATAATTGTATTCCAATAGGGCCAGCTTCAATTTGAAGTATAAAACTGATTCCACTTTCATAAAACCATTTAAGAATTCCCCATAGCACATTTTCTGAACATTTTTGGTCATTTAAAGATGGATTAAAATATGGGAAACAATCATTTTGCCTTAATGGAAATTTTATTGATGTTGGAATTAAGCAGTTCTGAGGGTGAATTTACACTGTAAAGCTCACTGGAATGACAGCTAAAAACTGCGGATTGTCCCCAGGATGACTGTTGCCACCTAAAAAGAAGCTGAAAAACACATAGCTCAGGGACTTCACTTATTTAACAAATGTTGTTTATGATTTTTCTCACAAAAAGAAAGTGAAAAATGAATATCACATGGATGATAGAATCGGGCAATATTATTTGACAGTCTAATATAAGATGCTGTATTTTTTTTTTTTTGGTTTGTCACTTATAATTGCCTCTGGTACCATGCCAAAAGAAGAATTTCCAACATCACACACAATGGAAATGAGCACAGCAGGTGTACTAAATGGTAGGGGAAGAAATCCCAGCCTCCAGGAGTGTCTGCTTTGAAGGGTGCCACTCTTGGATGTCTAGGGGCCGGAATACCTGCTTGGAAAGGCAGTCTCTGTGCTTTGCAGTCACCCCACACTCCCAGACGCAAGCTTAATGGCAGATGACTGTCGTGCTGACCTGCTTTGAGGAATCCAATCTGAGCACCTTTGTAAACAAACACAACTTGGACAGCAGGGCATTGCCAAGTCCCCCAATCTGCAAGCATGGTTATTTCCTATTTCCTCAGGCTAAAGGTTTTTTGTTTTAGTTTGGTTGTTTGTTTTTGTTTTGCTTTTATTCTCCTTCCCAGGAACTCAGGCACAGATTTTGTTTGTGGAAACTATAAAATCCAGCCAAGGAGAACTGAAGTCACACCACACCTGCCACATCAGAGTTTCCCTTGTAGCTGGGTTTCTGAATGCCCGAGAGCCCTCTCATGGAACACAAGGCTGCCTCTGCATATGCCATGAGGTCATGTCCCTGCCACATGTGGAAGGAGCTAAGGAAGCTGAGGAGTTAAGACATCTTCTCTGTGGAAGATAGGATATGACAATAAACCAGGACTAAAGTCTCATTACAGGTCACCACAACAATCAAAAGTTATAGTCAACATTTTCTTTCCTGACAGTGATCACTCTAGCAACACTTTGAGATTGGCTTTGGGCTGTAAATGAAGGAATTACAGGGACAGAGACAGTCTAAAAACACTACCAAAAACAGTCCACGTATAGTAGTTTGGTGTGCAAAATTCTCTATCCAGTCTATCATCTCCCCTTGGCTTTATTATAGGTTTTCTCCACTTCTGAGATGAAAAAATAAAAACCAAGGGAGCTTTGGGGTCTTCCCATGTTGAATTCACCTAGAAATCATCAGAAATAAGATAGAAACTAAAAGCTCTGGAGGCTAAACTCTAAGTTTATTGCCCTTGGTCACTCATTTTTTTTTCTTTTTATTTTGGTAAAGATTTATTTATTAATTCGAATAGCAGAAATAAAGCAAGAAAGAGAGAACAGGGGATTCTCCATCCACAGGTTTGATTCCCCAAATGACCTTTCCGATCAAGGCATTGGAAACCAAAGGCTGGGGAACATCGTCCTGGTCTCCTAGGTGGGTAGCAGTAATCCAAGCATTTGGGCAATCCTCCTTTGCTTTCCTAGGTACATTATAAATAAGCTGTGTCAGAGACAAAGCAGAGTAGTCACTCCTGGAACCAGTGTTCCCATGTGGAACCAAGATGGACAAGGAGCTTAATTTGCTGTGACATCATGCTGACCCCTGTCACCTACTTCTGCTTCCAATCACTGTGGTTGCCCCTACAGCTGCTGCAGGGAGATCCTAAGTAACAGTAATAATAATTAATAATCATGGTAATACTCATCATCCATATATGCTTTCTGAACACTAGGAGAAGTACTTAATACTTCACTGAAATTAGGCCTATATCCTTGAAACAACGTGCAGAGTAGATATGAGCATTATCCTCAATGTAGGAATGAAATCAGAATGAAGAGGCTAAGAACTTGTGCAGAGCCCCAGAGTAAAGCCAACTCTAGCTCTGATTTTGGAGCTCTGGCGTGCAAATCTCATATTCTCATAGCCAGGAGACACCTCTCCCTTCCTGCTGTCCCACAAGCCCTGAAATTTTCCACATATTGTATAGGGACCACACCTCTCTTAAGTCTTCCCTTTTGGGCATCTGACTGCACATCCACCAAATTTGTAGGAATGCAGGAATAAAATAGTGTGCAGTCATAGATAGAGACACAAGGATTCCTCAACTTTCCCAGAAATGATTACCTTTTTGCCTTTTCCCTACATTTTATTTATTTCAAAGGCAGATTATAGAGAGAGAGATAGGCAATAAAGAGGTCTTGCACTTAGTGGTTCACTCCCCAGATGGCTGTAATAGCCAGGACAAAGCCGGCCTAAAGTGGCTGGAGGTTCCTCCAAGTCTACCATGTGGGTACAGGGGCCCAAGGACTTTGATCATCCTCTGCCACCTTCCTAGGAGCCTTAGCAGAGAGCTGGGTTGGAACCGGTCATGTCAGCACTGCAGAGGTTTCTTAATGCAATATGCTTTATCACTAGCCCTGATCATAGAACAAATACTTTTCACTTGTATTCTACCCAATGGGTATCTGCCAGTCTCAAAAAAAAAAAAAAAAAAAAACAGCCTTTAAACTGTTCACTGTCCAGCAGCGAGGGACAAAGCCAATAACCATACATGGACTACTGACTAAATGGTCAATAGCCAATGCTTATTAACAGCAAAGGATCTGTAAAGACTGAGGGTCCCCCAGGCATAAGGAAGGAGGGTTTGAAACGGTGTAATTTACATGCTTGTAAGTCAGAGGGGATCAATCAGAAAACAATGTGTATCTCTAGCAGGCTACTAATATTTCAACAGCGTATGCTAGAAGAAGCACCTCTCTTTGATCCGATTTCAAAGCTTGGGGATTAGGGAGTTCTCACACCCATGTTCTTCCATTCCAGCATCAGGACCCTTGCCCTGAGTTCCTGGAGATCTCTCACAGGATCACAGCTGATTACAGTTTCACACCAGCGAAACCATTGGAAGACGACTGTGTGGCAGGACAATGTCTCCCAGCTCACAGTCCTCCTGCAGCAATCTAATTGTCTTCCTACACTAAACTATCTTTAAAAACATTAAACCAAGTGAAACTGGAGTTGTAGGGAACAAAGTACTGCCGAATCGGAGGGATTCCTTGAGTTATTTTTCTTCTTGGTTCCTTTAGCTCTCGTTTTTCTGTGAGATACCTTGGTACCCTATGATTGGCCAAGCAAACATTCTTTTTCAGGATATCATCAGTGGGACCAGATATTTTCACAGTTCTGACACCTAAATGAATCTAATTCCATGGCTTCTATGCTTTTCCACACTTCCTCCCCTTCCACAAAAAAAGCAGAACTCAAAATGCTTCTTGGAATAGACTATTATCCCTGTGTGGTCCAGCTATTTGTAACCCGGGCTTATGCTCAGGTGTAAGTACAAGAAGAGTCAGTCTAGGAGTAAGTTAGCTGTAGTAACTAGCCTGGAAGTCATGAGTGCTAGCTTTTAATTCTCTCCCAGCTCATTTGTGTCATTCAGAAAACATTGTTGGGGGTGGGGAGGAAGTATTTAAAATAGCAATTAACATACTATTTGGGATACCTGCATCTCATATTGGAGTGACTGGTTCCAGTCCTGGCTTTCAATTTTGCTTCCTACTGATGCACACTCTAGAAAGAAGCAAGTGGCAGCTTCAGGGCTGGGTTCTCTGCCACCAGTGCAGGAGACCTGGACTGAGTTTTGGCCTCCCGGCTTCAGCCTGTTCCAGACCAGCTCTTGGCATTTAGCATAAGTGAACCAGTAAATGAAAGATCTCTCTCTCTCTTTTTCTCTATTTCTCTCTCTCTCTCTCTCCCTCTCCTTATGTCAAATAAAATATTTTTAAAAAACAAAAGGAGAAAGACATCGATGTGAGGTTTGACCCCTGCCAAATTACTGTGCTGTTAACTGTATGAACTGCTCACTTCCTCTTCCCTTCTCTGAGTCATAAAAATCTCACTTTCCGTCCAGCCCTCCCTCTCCAGGGCTGTAATTGGAAGTCATGATGACTGCAAATCTCAGAGTGGAGTTGTTGGCTTAAATAATGGCCTTCATTGAGTTAGTAATATAAATAACCGGGAAGACAGATTTGAGAAGAATGCTAAAGTCAAATTTCAGCCTGCATTGCTATCCCAAAGCTCCCTTCTGTTTCATTCCTCAGGGTCATAGTAGTGTGTTCTAAAGGATAGTGGGAAAGTGGCAATTATTGTCATGTAACATAGAACAACCTAAGCAAAGGAACTATGATCCTACTTCTGCTGTTTGCCCAGGAAAGCTGCAATTATGCGTACAGAGCCTTGGGCACTGCTCAGTGGAGTGGATTGTGCTCATTTTTGCTCAATTATCTTCCATTGACTCAGCTCAGACTCTTATGTGTTGATTACTGTATTAATACAACAGAGAAAAAGTGTAGCTATTCACATACCCCTAGTCCCTTCTACTCTTTCCAGGTAAAGCCACAGTCTGTTTCTATTTTGGTCTTCCAATCCTAAACACACAGCTAATACCCTTCACGGGCTCCCTGTTTCCACCCACACCTGGCCTCACCTTTCCCCTTCATCATCTCACAGGAGCTGTTCCCTATTGAACATCTATTTTAAGCATATTTCTTAATTATATTTTCTATACACTCTTTGAACTTCCCTTGTACCATCTATTCACTCCTCAAAGCCCAATCTATATCTTTGCCTCATCAGCCTACCCAAACTGACTCAAAACTTATCTATTATACTTTTATCCATACCTCAATTCAAATAAATGCTGATTTAACCAACCGGAATTAGTCACATTTTTAGAATTTTTTAAAGATTTACTTATTTTTGAAATGCAGTGTGACACACAGAGACAGGGGAAAGAATCTTCCTTCAGCTGGTTCATTCCACAAATAGCTGCAATGGCCAAGGCTGAGCCTGCCTGAAGCAAAAGAATCAGGAACTCCATACAGGTGGGTGGAAGTGGTCCACATGCCTAGGCCAAGTTGCACTGCCATTCAGGTGCATCAACAAGGAGCTAGATGGAAAAGAGAGCAGCTAGACTCAAGCCAGCCATCTGACATAGGATGTCAAGATCCAAGTGGGATCTTAAAGTACTGCACCACAATGCCAGCCCTTAGTCACACAATGTATAATATGTGCATGGGGCCAGCACGGTAACAGATCAGGCTCATCTTCTACTTTGCAGTGCTGCTATTCCATATGGGCAACAATTTGCGTTGCAGATGCTCCATTTTGACTCCAGCTCTCTGTGTATGGCCTGGGAAGCCAGTGGAGGGTGATCCAGAAAAAGCTCCTGGCTCCAAGCTTTGGATTATCTCAACTGTGGTCATTGCAGTAGTTTGGGGAGTAAACCAGTGGATGGAATACACCCCCTTATCTCTTTTTCTCTGGGTAAAATCTGCCTTTCAAATAAAAATCATTTTTAAAAGACATATGTATGTGAAAAACACAAGGATTTTATCCTTTTAGTGTAGTATGATAAAATTTTTTATTTATCTATGTTTATAAAATGTACAAAATGTGTACATTTGTTATTTTGTCCTTTGTTATTTTTCATGCAACAGTATGATTCTTAGCGCTCTCAGAAGTTTCCTATTATTTTCTATGTATGTAAAACTGATGGTGGCCAACCCACTATGTTACATCTGTTCTCTCAGCAACGGACCAAGAGAGAAGCACTGATGTAGAGAAGGAGATCGCTATTTAACCCTCTCTACGCGATGTGAGACTGTGAATCAGCTACAACGGCTTCCCCAGGGAGTCTGGCCCTGCCCTGGACCCACCAAACCAGCACCTGTGCTCTGATCAATTCTCTGATGTTGCACATGTTCATTGTGTGTGACAAGTATAGATAAGAGCCACGTATGACACATGAAGAATACTAACTAGACCCTTGTTCAATGGGTAGAAGGACATCACAACACAGGTGAACCTCACTTGGCCACTTATTCTGGACAATATGAAAATACAGAGACAATGTAACAATCAACCCAGGGTCAGAGTGTCAGGGACATAAAGATGGGATGAAGAGGTGGATCACAGCATGTGCTTAGCGTGACCGGTCTGTCTGCTACTATAATGGTCAATGCACAACCACATTTGCTGAAACTCACTAACAAATGCTGCCTGTGTACTGTATATCAAACCAGGGAATCCAGAAAAATTACGCATCAGCCCTGGTTTAGGGATTCCAACCATACTAGTGAACAAGTGTTAATGATAAGGAAACTGAATGTAAAATGCAAGCATATGGAAACACTCTACCCCTTTTCTACATCTTTTTTATAAACCTAAACAAACAAACAAAAAAAAAATAGAACACAGCATTAGGCCCTGTGCGATAGCCCAGGGGATAAAATCCTCACCTTGTATCCACCAGGATCCCACATGGGTGCTGTTCATGTCCCATCAAACCCGCTTCCCATCCAGCTCCCTGCTTGTGGCCTGGGAAAGAGGATGGCCCAAAGCCTTGGGACCCTGTGCCCGCATGGGAGATCCAGAGCTCCTGTCTCCTGGTATGGGATTGGCTCGGCTCCAGCCGTTGTGGCCATTTAGGGAGTGAATCATAGAATGAAAAATCTTACTCTATGTCTCACCTTATGTCTATGTATCTGATTTTACAATGAAAATAAAATAAACCTTTTTTAAAAATGGAGGGCTTCACATGGTAGCCTAGCAGCTAAAGTCCTTGCCTTACATGCACCGGGATCCCATATGGGTGCCGGTTCTGACCCTGGCTACTCTGCTCCCCATCCAGCTCCCTGCTTGTGGCCTGGGAAAGCATTCGAGGATTACCCAAAGCCTTGGAACCCTGTACCAAGAGGTGAGACCTGGAGGAGGCTCTGGGCTCCTGGCTTCAGATCAGCTCAGCTCTGGCCATTGTGGCTGCTTGTGGAGTGAATCATCAGACAGAAGATCTTGCCCTCTGTCTCTTCTCCTCTCTGTATTATCTAACTTTCCAATAAAAATTTAAAAATGAATCTTTAAAAAAATGGAACACAGAATGGTTTTGAAAATTAATGACAAAGCTAGAATTTGAATTCAGTCCTATTTGATATGAAGTACTATTCTTGAAAGAAACCAAAAGTGTATTTAAGCTTTAGGAAGATGGAAGTGAGACTCTCTCAGGTAGGAGATGGTAAGAAATATGACTGGCTCTGTCTTGTTCTTAACGTTTCATCTTTTGGAAAATAATTGTCCACTATACTTACAGTGATTTAAATAGTGAATGAATACCCAGAAAATAAATTCCGAAGAGAAACAGAGAAACTAGAGTCACACACATTCTTACAGAAACTGTGGGGTGGGAACTCTTCTTAAAAATGTTTTTATGAGGACACAATTCTGTTCCCAATTCCAAAATCAAAGACATCGAAAGACATAAAACCCAGAAGAGAAATTTTGTGATGCAAGTGAGAGTGGCCTTTCTTCTTATTATTACCATTATTATTTTTTGCTTGCAAATCCTCTTACACTGCTCAGGAAGACTCTGTTACCTGGAATTGTGTGAATTTCCAACAGAATAAATTCAATTACCAATAAAGAAGTTAGGAGAAACAGCAACAGTGACAGCACCAATAAAACATGTTGGTTCTCAATTTATGGGAACAACAGAATATGTGCATTACATAAACCTCTCACACCTCCAGACTGAAGGTTAATGCCCCAGTAGCACAGGCCTTCCCTCTGGCCAGTTATAAAGGAGATGCAATTCTCTCCCCGTGTGAACACACTGAGCCTGGATGATGCATTAAGCCACGTGAGACTGACTCACTGCACCAGCACCTGCGTCATCTTGGAGTGGCATTACCTCTGGAAATTTTATTCTAATTTCAATTCTTTGTGAAGACATTAAAATATAAGTTGATGCTTATTATTTTTCTCTGAACTTGGAATCTGACAAAAAAAACACACACCCCACACTGTAACAGTTTATGACACAGAATTCTGTCATTCAATCATAGTGTTAAAACTTATTTTCTTTTATTATTATTGTTATTGTCATTTTCTTTTGATGCTCTTTACATAGCTGATTAGGCACAAAGGGTCAAGGGCTACAGGAAAGTGGGTAAGATCATTGCTTCCACATTCTTTTTTCCTTCCTGTATCTGGGGGAAGAGCAGAGATAAAGGGAGAAGCCCCACAATTGAAGAATTAAAACGTCCAATAGCCTGTCTCTTCTTGAGTATTTGAAATAATTACAGATGATCAGCTTGTCTTCTACCCCACTCTAATCATGGAGACTATTACTGCGAATTTATAATTCAGCTCAAGGATTAAGTGATAATCTGCGGACATTCCAATCTTAAAGCTACTCTAAGCCTTAGAGTCTCTGATCTTTGGCAACCCCCTCACCCACTTTCTGACTTAGCGTGTTTTCTGGTGCTGCTCCATAAAGCACCTCTGACCTTTCAGAAAGTCTTTTAAGTCTATTGCTAAATCTCATGCCCCCCTCTTTTTTTTCTTTCATTTAGTATGTTTAGTGTCTACCAAACGCTAAAGCTAAATGCTCCGCCCTGTTCTGCCATCAGTTAATAACACCTTTTTGCCTTCTGCCTTCACCCAGGCCACTCACATCAGCTGACCCAAGATCTGTAACATTGGAATGTGAAGGTCTCTGCCCAGGAGAAGTTACAGACAATACAGCCTTGTCTCTGCTGTTTAAAAGGATGACTGTCACATGGCCCTTGTCCTTGAGCTCCACCAATACCCATTCTAGACCAGCAGAATGTCAGAAGCTATCCCAATGAAGCCCACATTTTTCTCAAACTTCTTTTGTTTTTGATCCTGGAGCTCAAGCACTGCAACTGTGGGTTCATATGCTGTTCACCATCAGCCAGAATCTTTCTTCAGCCACAAGAGTAGGAGATATTGTCTGCAGTTTTCACTGAGTCTCCTACCATCCTGTATCTTCCTAAGCAATCTAAAGGACCAGCAGCCAGTATACCAGGTTCGGAGCAGGGCACTCACCTGCTCTGAATTCCAAGGGCTTGTGACCCCCTCAGTGCCTGCAGCACAGCCACAAGGAGCTCTCCCAACGGCAGTGACATAATGGTGCCCTCTAGTGGCAGCCACGTTGACTATGTCCCAGAGGTTGTGACGTGGAATTAACAGAGTGAACCAACTCTCTTTTTCTCCACTGAAAATAAAACACTGTAAATCATCAGAAGCCTGAGGCCTAGGCACCTGGCCAAAATCAAGTGCTTTCTTCACGAGTCAGGCACAGCTGCCTTTCAGAATTCATCAGGGCTTTTCTTCCTCTGCAGACTCCGTCCCCACCATACCCCCTCCATGTTGTCGAACAATTCTATAGATACAACTCACACAGCATAAAAATCTTCCCGCTGGTTGTGAGCTAGCCAGTGGTCTTCCAGTACTTCCATGGAGTCACAGTTCCATTTGAGAATCATTCTTTCACCCCTCAAAAGAAACCCTATGCCCATGCGTGATGTTTCTCTTTCCCTCTGCGGCCTGTGGCACCACCTGATCTACTTCCTGTCTCTAAAGAGCTGGCTCTTGTGTGCACTCCAAACAAACGGAATCGCAGAGTGCAGATCTGTCACAGCGAGTTCCTCTCGCCTGGCACAATGCTTTGGAGATTCAGACGTGTGTCAGAGAACACCAGGATGTTTCTCTTTTTTTGTGGCCAAATATTTTGGTAATTCATGAATCTTTTGGAATGAAGAAATCATTTGTGAGCAAAGGCTTCAAGGCAATCACCATTCCTGACTTTCAACTTTATTGTGCAACGTTGCAAAGCTAAACTTTCAGAGAACTGCACATGTTGGTGTCCTGCTGGAAGCTGTCTAGACTGACATTAGCCAGGAGCTTGTGCTGTCAGTTGGCCCCTGCTGTGTCCATGTAACCTTACCTTACTTGACAGCTATGTTCATAGCTCAGCCTAGTCTCGAGCCTGCTATTTTATGTAACAGTTCTCTGGACACTTTTTGAGCACCACTCTCAAGAATAATGACGTTCTTGAAATCTCTGATGTGAAATCCCTAGGCCACATCATCTCTTTCCAAGAAACCCTCCCACAAACACCCAGCTAACAAATCATTCTAAGAATATTCTCGCTTTCTGACACATACCAGAATCTCTACCACTTACCTCCTTATTTTAATCATCCAACAGCCCTCAAACCTAATGGAACTTGCTTTTAAAAATAAAGTGTCCTAGAATCCCTGGAATCTTGAGCAGCGTTAGGTTGGCTAAACGTTTGTTTCCCTCTGGCTTTTGAGCAGTGTGATAAAGCCCAACCTTATTTTTGCCTCTTTCTCAGAATTATAATATTTAATTCAAAGCATAATTTGCTTCCTTAGAAATTCTAAGTACAGTCTAATTCTTATGACTATTTCCTCCAAGAATACTGACTACTAAGCCAGCGATGCTGAAATTGGTAATTGTTGAAAAAATATTCAGTACATTCAAGCAACATAATCGTGCTGAATCTTAGCCTTCATGCTACCAGATTTATTCTCAAGACTAGGAAACTTATATAACTTAGCGAATGACTTTGCTTGGCAAGAAAACAAATGTTGATACACCTTCCATTTGAAGCTAAAGCAAAACAATCTAACGGATGCACTTGTTGCTTCTTGAAATACTGACGTTGTGTAATGTCTCACGAATGAAGTGGGCTCTAACAATCCAAGTTTCAGTGATACTTCTTCCATTTTTTTTTTCTGTTTTCTTTGGACTGTTAAGACAGGAAAACTTGTCTTTCCAGACCAAGGGTATGAGCAGCATGAGCAGATCAAGGAACCTGCAAAGGCTCTGTTGTAACTGCAGTGTGATATAGGTGACATGTCTAAAAGTAAGCTCAGTTACCTTAACTGAAAAAGCAAGGAGGAAAATGTCTGTCTCTGTCATCTTTACTGTAACTGATGAAGTGAAAGATTGATGGGCACAGTTTTAGGATGGCAAGAGACAGGGTTTTTCAGACACTGAATTTTATTCTCAAGTCAAACAAGACAGGGATAGATGACATTATTAGACCCTCACTGTATCTCAATGAACAGCTTGGGCTCTATAATGAAAAACTGCAGGGTAGCCCAGTGATTTGGATTTTTCTTATGAAGGTAATAGCTAGGACTAAAAATCTAAGAGCAGTCAAAAGCTGGCCCCAAGGGGGGAGTTCCCTTCCTTCGATGTGGCTGAACAGTTGCTGCCACTCTTTGGATGCCTGAGAGCTGATGAATGACTAAGGTTGCTGCAGCGTTGTATAGCTCCTCAAAGCCATTTCTGACTTCAAAAAAAGCGAGATGTGTGGTAAGCAAACCTAAAAATGACAATCTAGAAAATAGACCAAAAAAAAAAAATAGGAGGTTGAGCAAGAACAATCATCTAACAGAATACTTCAAGAACAGCAGACGGCTGTTATCGGGGTGTCCAGTAATCTTTATCCTGTATCCTCCATCTCAAACACATCCTACTCCTATTGCCCTCTCATCTTCACCTCTAGAAACAAAATGATGGGGTAACAACGGGCAAGATCAACCCGAAGTCATAAACAGCCAATTCATTTCAAACTGTTTCCTAATATCATTAAGGAACACGGAATGATATATAGTAATGAAAGCATGGCATACCCACTGGAATTGAAGGGGACATTATCCAGTACTTGAGTTGCTTGGGAGATAGAGGCAGAGACACAGACAGAGAGAACTGCTGTCTTTTGACTCATGCCCCAAGTTCCTACAGTGGCTCTTTCTAGACTGGGCCAAAGCTGGGAGCAGAAAACTCAATCCAGATCTCCTACATGGGTGTTAGGGATCCAACCACTTGAGCCTCTCTGGGCATCCATTAGCAGGAAACTGGAACTCGAAAAGAGCTGATACTTGAACGCTGGCACTCCAACAGCCATTTCAAGTGGTATCTTCCCTGTTAGACCAAACACTTTTTAAAAATCAGGATTTAGATTTCAGTGGTACTAGTACTATTTTTTTAAAAAGAGGAAACATTGGGCCCAGTGCAATAACCTAGTGGCTAAAGTCCTCACTTTGCAAGCATTGGGATCCCATATGGGCATTCATATCCAGCATGGTCCAGCTCCCCATGCTTGTGACCTGGGAAAGCAGTTGAGGAGAGCCCAAAGCCTTGGGACCCTGAACCCGTGTGGGAGACCCAGAAGAGACTCCTGATTCTTGGCTTTGTATTGGTTTCTCACCAGCCATTGCAGCCACTTGGGAAGTGAACCAGCAGATAGAAGATCTTTCTCTCAGACTCTCCATTCTGTAAATCTGACTTTCCAATAAAAATAAATAAATATTTTTTTTTAAAAAAAATGAGGAAATACAGGCTTCAACTAGCTGAATAACTTACCCAGTGTTACTCGGTCAATGCAAGAATTGTACTTTGAGACCTAGTGTTTGAACTCCCTAATTGCAGTGGTGGCCACTGTCTTACTGTTTTGAGTACATTGTTAGTGTTCAATAAATATTTACATTCCACATTTTGCCTCTTTACTGAACCAAGTATGTCCCATCTCACAGACTCACATAAATCGCTATGAGAGTTCATGCTGTACTTGAAGTGCCACTGAAGGAGCTTACACCACTGCCTAAACACATACAATGATCCACACAGAGTGGGAACAATTTTTCTAAATGGGCCAAAAGATTGTCACTGCTCTATCTCAGCGAATTTTGAGTAGCAATCCCTTCCTCTCAAAATTCATGACACACAAAGTGAAACGAGAATTGGAAATTTTTCCTATGAAAATGTCTTTGTAAGGTACAAAATAAGTGAACCCCAGAATCGAGAGGTGGCAGAGGAGAAGTAAGGAAGGGTGGTCAGCAATTTTTAGAGTTTGAAAGATTCTTACATTTGTGCCTGGTGCGACAACAGCCTTGTGGCTAAATCCTTGCCTTGCAGCTGCCAGAATCCCATGTGGGTGCCCATTGTGTCCCGGCTGTTCCACTTCCCATCCAGCTCCATGACTGTGGCCTGGGAAAGCAGTAGAAGACGGCCTACAGGCTTGGGACCCTGTGCCTGTATGGGAGACCTAGAAGCACTTCCTGGCTCCTGGCTTGGCTTGGCTTGGCTCAGCTCCGACCATTGTAGCCACTTTGTGAGTGATTAAGAGGATGAAAGATCTTTCTCTCTGTATTTCCTGCTCTCTGTGTATCTGCCTTACTAATTAGAGATGAATAAGTAAATCTTTTATGAAAAAAATTGGTATGTCCACTCAATAAATTCTGAAGGACTTTTTAAATGACTTTTTTCTATTTATATAAACCAAATGTTCCTAAACATAAAGTTCTATAAAAGTTCTATTAACTTCTATTAAATTATATTTGAATTTCAGAGAAGAGAATCAAAAGCAAAAGTGTTCCTAAGAAAAATGCCATATTTTAAGGATGCAGAAAACAACCTATTTAAAACAAAGCGATTTGCATGCCATGATTTAATGTTGATATCTTCAATGTACCTCCTGCAAGACCATCCTCGGCTTAAGTGACACAGTAACCGAATACCAACAACTACCAGCCAGTCAGCCTCCAGTGGACAAGGGTCCACACGTTTGATCTGTATACAATCTGCAGAGCTTTTTTGCCAGCACAGCTCACTTGCAGTAATTCAGTTCACATCAAAAAAAGTGACATGAGATTGATTGGTATTAGAAAGCCACTTTAAAAAATTACAAGGAGAGATCTCAACTGCCCCAAGATTGCAGCTGTCCACAGAAGCCAATCAGTGCATTCCCTACCCCTGGGGCCTCTGCTTGAGAGGTCCTGGGCACCGCAGGCATGTGCTGAAGAGCCCAATCGTAGACTAAGAGCAAGCCAGGGGCTGCTGAAGGATTACTTCAAGACAGAAGATACTGGAGAGTGAGATCTGATGGAGTATGTAAACATTCTATCACAGGTTTACCAAATTGCCAAATCATCAGAAAGAGAAGTACTTGAACCCTATTAGTTCAATATCTTCCATCAAGGAAGCTTACATGTCAGTTCGCATGTCCCTTCTCAAGCTGTGATCCCAGAAAGGTATCTTTCCCAACGAGTTCCTGCAAAAGTGCAGGAACGTACACTAGATCAGGTTTACTCCGTGAACCAGTAACTAAAGCAAGAGTGATATCTATTATTTTGAGACTCTCTTAACTGGTCAAGTGAGGATTGAAGCAATCCTACTGAAGAGGATTGCTGTGACCCTGAGGAGTGGCATTCCCTACAAGTAGAAATTTAGAAATAAAAAAGGATACGTACTCAAAGTTTCAAATGCCTGGATATTTATATTCTAGAATGCATAGGTAAGACTAGTGGATATGACTTAGAAAAACATAATGAAAATTGGGTCAATACATGAGTGTTTCAATGAAAATTACAAAACAGCAACAGATCTGACAACATGATCTGTTGTTTACTGAAGAGATTAGAATTTATCCTAGATATCAACAAGAAGTTACAATTCACAACCAAAAAGGTTCTGGATATCTTGACGTGAGTTTCACTGAATCTTCATAAACTCCTCCAAGATGAATACCACACTAGTATCTTCATTTGAAAGATAGAGAAAGGTTTTAATTGGCAGACCCAAGTCACATGATAGTAAGCAGCTGAATCAGGATTCAGGCCTGCTCCTGCTGCAAAACCCATGCACTCACGTGCAGATAGAGAGTGGCTCCGGTAGGTTTGCCACCAAGAAAGGTGTTTGTAAATTGTCAGGTGTGAGAACAAAGCACAGCATTACTGAGGAAAATCAAGGATCGTCGGAAACGCATCTCCAGTGACACGGGTGTTTGCTCCACTCTGGATGGCTTGGCCAGGTTATAATTTTGGGGGGTGGGGAGCATGATTTATAAACTGCCACACATTGGTTCAAAAAAAAAAAAAAACAGTGCTTAAGAGCAACCAACCATATTCTCTGATCTGCATCTAGTGAGTCGCTGGTTCCTGGCACTGGCTGTGCATCTGGCATTCCCGTGCTAACAGACTCTGCAAGTGATGTTACTGTTACTCTTGGCGTTCATAGGCCCAGCAGTCTCCCATTTCAACTTGCCCTTTCCGTTGCAGTAATTTCCATCCCCAGGGACAAAGGGTTGACATGCTTAATAAAAACGCCAAGTTGTCTTATACAATCCAATGCTTATAACAGAAAATAGCTGCCCTCTCATTCCCTGGAATTTATAATCACTTGGTGTAAAATGAGCAAAGCTAAATCCTTTCCTCAGGTATTATCTTTCATTTTGCGATTTCCAAGTTTATTGTAGAAAGTCAATTTACCCCAGCCACTCAGAAAATTTTAGAAATTGGAGCCGATTCATTGCTGTAACTTTAAATTTCTTTGACTTTTAAAAAGCCGTGACTATCTCAATCTCTTTCTCGTGGTTTTATTTTTCCTAAGCTGTGCTAAGGATGCTGTTTCACTATTTGTCTGCACCATAATAAATCAGAACTAGTTCATTTTAAATGCTTTGTGGTTATATTTGAAAGCAACATTTATTTCCTCCTCCTGCACCCCTCCTCAGGTAATCATTCTTTCAAAAAAAAAAAAAGATTTATTTTATTTTACTGGAAAGTCAGAGAGGAGGAGAGACAGAGAGGAAGATCTTCCATCCAATGATTCATTCCCCAAAGGCTGCAATGACCAGAGCTGCGCCAATTTGAAGCCAGGAGCCAGGAGCTCTTCTAGGTCTCCCGCATGGGTGCATGGTCCCAAGGCTTTGGGCCATCCTTGATTGCTTTCCCAGGCCACAAGCAGGGAGCTGGATGATCAAAGCTCATGCAGAGTTTTATTTATTCTTCCTCCCTCACCATATGCAAGAACACTTAACAATGTTGTTTTCTATTAACATTAAACATTCTTGGGAGGCGTTCTCTGAGTGGAGAGAAAGCCTGACTTCTACCAGTGGGAAAAGAAAGTAAATTTCTGAAACGGAAAGGAAAATTAAAGTTTTTAATCATCAGATATTTTCTTAAACTTAATTTCCCTTGCCTTTGTTTCAGTGCACAGGCTCTACATAAGAGAGATTTATGGGCATCTTATTTTAATTAGCAGTCTGGAGGTAAATGTTCTGTGAAGAGTTGAATGTGTGTTCACTTTGCAAGGCTACAAGGGGAACGCATTGTGAAATATGTCACACAGGCTCACTGATGCCATATGTTATATTTACAGTTGCTTTTCTTTTAAAAATATGTCATATATGACAGAACGTGGTTTAACCATGAAGGTAATAAAACTCTAACTTCGTGGCTCCTACCTTGCATAGGTTCGTCCCAAGGCCCCAGGTGGAAGGAATCTCAGCAATGGCAGATGCTCATATATCTTCATAAAATTTGTTATTAAGGTACATTTGCTGCAGTCTTTAAGATCAATTTCTCTCCGTTGCTACTGGGTTTCCTTCCCAATTTTTCTTTGGACCAACTGATAATGACATGCTCAGGAGCATTTTGAGAATACATTTAAGGGGAAACTGAATTGAGGGATACAATTAGTTTACATTTAGTAGAGCATGTTTGTGTGGTTTGGAGAGACTTTTGTCTGTAATTAACTTATTGCCAAAAAAAAATTTAGTGTAGGAATACACCCCATAGATAATTCTCCTGTCCAATGGAAAGATTCACTATGCCATGATGACCAAGTACAAAGCAAGAGCTGGTATTCCTGTCTGGAGGTATCACTCAGATCCTTTTTAAAAATCAGTTAATTGGTTTTATTTTAGAGACTAAGAGATAGATAGAGAGAGAAAGAGAGAGAGAGAATTTCCCGTCTGCTGGTTCATTCCTCAAATGTCCATAAAAGCCAGGCCTCGGCCAAGCTGAAGCCAAGAATTGGAAACTCCACGTCCATGTGGGTGGCAGGGACTTGGCAGCGAGCACATTAACAGCCAACTGGAATGGGCAGCAAACCCAGGTGCTCCTCTGCAGGTGACAGGTATCTCAAGCCACCCTCTCTGAGATGTGAGCAATGCATTATGTGAACAGTAGAAGAGAAATAGGTTTAAATTCTGTGGACCCAGAAGGCAGTCCCAGGACATTTTCCCAAATATCACAGATGTAAAATTGCAGCCAAATGATTGATTTCTTAATAATACATGTTCAAAACTGAAATCTCCCTGTCATAAATATATGTGCTAATACAGCTTTCACATTTATGAATCAATCAAATACCTTCATGAAATCAAGTAAAATAGAACATATCAGAATTCTTGTGTTTGTATTTGGCAGACTTGAAGCAGAAACACAAAACAGAGAGGATATATGTGTGGAAACTTTTGTATTGTATAAATACCTAATATCAACAAGTTGAAAGACAATTTTGGTTGCTTGTAATAAAGGAATTATACAGAAAATATCTTTAAGTCATTGTCTCTAAAGACATGATTCATTTAAGAATGCTTGGCCAGAAGTTCTCTAAATGAAAGTACTAATGTCCATGTTACAGAGAAGTTACCTTCTGAGACACCAATTCAAGTTCCAGATACTCAATTTCTCATGGAGCTCTCTGTTGACACATTTGGGAAAGCAGTACAAAACAGGCTGAATCCTTGAGTCCTTGACTTTAATGGGAGAGACCCAGATGGAAAGTCTGGCCCAACTTTGGTAGTGCTGGACATTTGGCGAGTGAACCAATGGATGAAAAATTTCTCTTTCACTTCCACTCCATTTTCTCTCTATCCTTTCTCTTTCTCTTGTTCAAATAAAGAAACAATCTTTAAAAATATCAAATAAAATAGTTGGTGTATCCTCAAGGAATCAATGAATAAAGCCACTGTGCTCTTATTTCTCAATTTTATGACAATGTAATTTTTTATTTATTTTCATTTTAAAATAAATATCACACATCATTTGTATTCATAATTCTATGGATTTATTCTTGTGGACAGTCTTCACACTAGATAAGGTACAGCCCTTTAAATTTGGATTTTCCCCTTTACAAACTTCTAGAGATAGGACCCTAGAAATGGAACAGGTAGTCCCTGATTTTTAGATTGGAGTTGTCCTCCCATGTAGAGAGGGGGAAAAAGTAGGGTTTAATCCAGGACTATCAAATGTGTTAACTGGAAAAACCTGCTAATGTAATTTACCTTATTCACTGGGGGTAGAGGAGAAAAATATATTAAAATTTACTAAAAATAGAGAAATAAAAAGGAGAAATAAAAAGGAGAAAAAAGTTTAATAAAAAAGGAGAAATGAAAGGAACCATCTTCAACCAAGTACAGATTGCCTATCAGAGGCTACAATAACTATTTGACTTCATTTGCTATATTGCAACCACTGTGTGATTGGGACTAGAATGAAAAGTGTTCTCTATTACTGAACATAAGTTCAATAAGAAGTAAAAGGAAGGACTAAAATGGATTTTTTTTATTATCCCTAGATGCAATGAACCTGTAGGTTGGAGGGTCTGTGTTTCTCTTACTCTTCTTACATTCCTGACCTCTATCTCTCCATTTCCGTCACTCTGCCTTTCTAAATAAGTAAATAAACCAAAAGGGGAAGAAGAACACCCTCCATGATCACTGAACACAATGCTGGAAATGATAAGCAAAACTGTTACATTGAAGACAGAAAAATGTTCGCTATATTTCTGTGTATTATATGAAACTGTTTAGAAAATATGATGATTGCTTTTAAAGATATCACAGTAGCAATGTAACTTATCACTCAAAAATAAATCTTTCAAAAAAGGTGCAAGGCCTCAATGGGGAATATGAATAATATCTGGAATGACATTTTTAAAAATCACCAAATAAATGGAAAGAGATATTCTTAGTCATGGATGGAAAGAATCAATTTCTTAAAGGTGTCAATTCCCTCTAAATTAATCTATAAATGTGATAAACCACTTTCATAATCCTGTCACAGTTTCTTATGAGCTCATCAAGCTGGTCTGAACACCTACATGGGAAGATATTGAAGAAACTTCAGCTAATTTCAAAGAATAAGAAAAACAAACATCCCCACCAGACTGAGAGACTTGTAACATTATATCAATTAGAATATTTATTCAGAGATGGATAAACTGACTTTTAGAACATGACACAGAACTCTGACACTAACAAATCTGCAAACTTTCTATTGACAAACACAACTCTTAAGAGGAAGATGTGCTAATAGGTGCGTGTGAGACAAAATTTATACAAAAATTATAAAATTACTCTGGTGATTTCTGTAGTTTATGCGAAGTATTTTTTTTTCCACTGTGATAATTTGGACTTCCAGGGAATATTTAGCAAGGTATGAAAACATTTTTCAGGTTAAATACTAACCTGTATCTAGGGGGTGGAAGCCAAGGACACTGCTAAGGAGCATAGAACCACACCCTACCCCTCACTAACAAGTAATTAGCTAGCCCCAAATGTCAACATTGTCATCACTGAGAAACCCAGCCACCAATGGACACACTTGCCCCAGATAGCCACAGAGTTACCTTCCACACCGCTCTTGAAATCTGTTAAGTTTCACCTTTCAGTAAAGCTGAGCTGAAACAGTTTATTTAAAGTAGCCACCTCTAATTTCCCTTGAGTTACACTCCAGATAACTCTTAATTCTTTACGCTTTCTTCATTCCACGCACTTATTATCTTCTAACACCCAAGAAAATTTACTTCTTATTGCATTTATTTTTATTGTTAGTCTGCTATACTGCCTTGATTTGTTCACTCATGTATCCCAAATTCTCAGAAGAGTGCTTAGCAAACAGCAGGTGATGAATAAATATTTACTGAATGAATGAATAAATAATCCCAAGTGCTAATTAGTTTGAAAAGTAACAGGATCACTCATAAATAACTGGTGGATAGGGTCATTTTGAAGAGAAATTTGGCATTGTCAGATATATTTGATGATGCACATACCAAGGAAGTCAACATAAAGAAGAGAGGTTGAATTGTCACAGAACTCCCTTCACCCAACACTCCAAGCCATAAGAACCAATAGAGTTAACGCTAGGAAAGAGAGTCGTCAAGTTATTTCTGACGCAAAGTTCAGGCTCATAGACCTCACTGGGGCATAACTAAGAAAATAAGTAGATTAAATATAAAAAGATGTGCTTGTAGCTCAAAAAGGCTCCTGATTCTAACTCCTATGCTGTATGAGCTGATCTTTTTATGTTTTTATTTTCAGATAATGGTGCTTCATAGGAATAAATATTTTTTAATTAAAATTATATGTCTGAAAGTAAAATCTTTTACACAAGGGTACAAATCTAGAAGTTTCACATACAGAACATAAAAATCACATGGGGAACATGACTATATGTCTGTGTTGTATAGTCACACGTGTATGTATTTATATTTATTTATACCCTGACCTTCAGCTCAAGACCTACTGATTTGCAATGTGTTGATGTGCAATAAAAAAGTCTGTGTTGTATGATTTTTATTTTGTTAGGAACAAAATGTACTATTGCTCAACAGAGTTAGTAATCCATTGACCAAAAATGTCTGGCCCATGAAATCCACCCACCTGTGACATAGAGAACCCTGGTAAAGTAGGCGACGTTTCAGCCAGGGAAAATACAGTAAGGCACCACACAGAGCTTAAACTGAAAAGGAAATTTTCTTCTCATCTTGATGAGACTGTTACCAAAAGATTACTGTCCACTGCCATTCTCCTTCGGTGATTGTCTAAGCTAAAGATAGCTGCCTGGTCCAAAGTCAGCCTCCCTTTCAGAGAAAGTTTGTAATTAGTCAATGAGCTTTGTAGATGCAAAAATCTCAGCCTTCTTCCTCAACTTGGGATAGCTCTGAAAAGCCTTTTCAGTCTCCAGAGTGCCCCCCAACACCCACACCCTCACAATTTCAGTGAGCCCTGTATGAGGACAGCGTCCCAGTTGCTTCTGCCTTATTCTTTCTGATCCCCATCTCCACTGTTAAATCCACAGAGCACTCCTTCATAAACACCCTGTGTGCTCATCTCCATCTCAGAGCATCTCTCTAAGAAACTCAAACTGCAGCACCAGGTGAACCTAGAGATGTGTAAAGAACTGGGCTTGGGTTGTTTCATGGGATGTCAGGATTCATGGCACGAATTTCCAAAGCGCAGTGTAAAAATTTAGTGATGTTCTAGCCAGAGTCAGACTTAGACTTCTGTGTAGAAAGGATTATCATCACGGTTTGTGTAGGAGAATGAATCAGTGAGGCTCAGAAGCCCTTACGGAGTATCGGAGTATCTTTAGCATTTCCTGCTCAAGATAACTTCAGCTCAATTGACCACTGTCTGTAACATTTTAAAAAGATTTATTTAGCAATTTATTCATTAATATGAGAAGAAGATTCATCAGAAAGGGAGATCTCCCATCCACTGATCTTACTCCTCAAATGTCCATAACATCCACTTCTGGCCAAGAATTCCCTCTGTCTTCCCATGTGGGCTGTAAGAACCTAAATACTTGGGCCATTGCCCACTGTCACCCAGACATCGGCAGGAAGCTAGATCAGAAGTGGGGTAGCCACACACAAACTGACACTCATATATGAAATATCAGCTTCATAAACGACAGCTTCACCTGTTGGACCACATTGTCCTAATGCTTTATCCTGTCTCTAACTTCTATTGGACTGTTTAAGAACACAGACTCATGCACTTACTGTTTCAAAATGTAAATGGGGCAAACACAGTGAAACAAAAAACAAACCAAAAATATCGTCAACATGATGTTTTTCTATTTTCTATAACACTGATAATGCTCCTATTTTTAATTTCTCATGACAATAAATGTTTTTTTATAAATCAACCCAGCAGGTATTTTTTTTTAATTTTCTTTCAATAAACACTTTTCTGGAATTCATCCTGTGTCATGGTACCCAAACTTTCTCCAATATCTGAAATATGGCTCAATACTATTGAACATACAAAATTGAATGTTTAAGTATAATCAAGATGCTTAGACTTACTCCAAGAATGAATTTTATTCTCTCTTCAATGACTCTGTATAGGCAACTTAGTAAAATAAAACATGAATTATTAAACTGCCACCACAAGAAATGTAAAAGACCTATGAATTGGCAATAAAATCAAAAATTACAATTAGCACTGTAAAATAATACCTCCATACAGCCCAGGTGAGTGATAAATGAATAAGATATATTGTTTGAGAATTTAATTACATCAGAATAATTTTATACCTTAGATTCACAAAAGGAGCCTGAAACTAAGTATACAGAAAGGAACAGAAAAATATAACTTCCTGTATACAAAAAGACAAAAAAAAAAAGTATTTGTACTGATATGTGAGAAAAGAACAGAAGAAGAGAAATGGGATTGGAAGGGGGCAGAGATTTTACCAGTAACTACTGCTAAGAGGAAATGGTTCTCTTGCTTCTCTCACTGAGTTTCCTTTGTAGCATGCCGCTAGAGAAATGTTGAACTTTTAAATGTTGCTGGGAGTCCTACACAGCTGTAATAACATGTGGGAGAATAGTGAGAGGGAGGGGAGAATCCCCATATCTACACAACTGTATTGTGGATAATAATAAAAGTAATTTTAAAGGAAAAATTCTGTAGAGAGAGGTTTTCAGTTGTTTTATCAGCGGATCAGATTCATGTCACTGAGCCAAATGTGGCAATCCAGCTTCCACTCCTGCAACTCCTCTCAACAGGAAACAACTAAGAATTAGTGGACAAAACCCACTAAAAATACAGATAAAGAAGAAATAATAAATAAATAAATAAACTAATTTATTTGAAAGTAATAGATCATTCTAGGGATTTCCCCGGCTCTGTCTCTCCTGTGGGTGCAGGTACCTAAAAGCTTGGGCCATCCTCTACTGCCTTTCCAAGAGCATTAGCAAGGAGCTGGAGCAGTTGGGACTGAAGCTAGCACTCATAGAAGATGTGGCTGTTCTAAGCAGAGGCTGAACCTGCTGTGCTTTTAACTTGTCAGAAATTTATCTTAGTATAAAATTTGAAGTGGAAATCTAATTTTATCTAATCTAAATAATCAGCAGCTTTTCCAATACCAACTACTTCTACTCACATGACACTTGATCATTTATTATATGCAAATCTGCAAAAATCTTCCAACTGTTTCTAAACATTTTCTTACACTCTAGAGAATGAGAGTAGCAACTATTCTGTTGCTACCCTACGGATATATTAATTGTTTCAGCTTTAGAATACATTTTAGCATTTGAAGAGTAAAATCTGCTGCCTTCTACCATTTGTTGTATTGTGTTTTTCCTCCTTTTTCTGGTAAATATTTTGGGAGCTTTTACATATTTATGGTGTAATATGAATTAATTTCTTTATAACACTGATTCATTTATTCATGTGAAAGAGATAATAGAGGCAGATGCAGAAAGAAAGGGATGCTCGTCTATGGGTGACTCCCCAAATGGCTTCAAGGGTGGAGCCAGGAGCCAGAAGCTCCATCCGGATCACCCATCCTGGTGGCAAGGACCCAAGCACTTTCACCATCTCCCATTGTTTTGCCAGGTGCACCAACAGGAAACTGGATCAGGAGTAGAACAGCGGGGCTCTCGTAGGCACCCACATGGGATGCTGACTTTGCTTGGGGTGGTTTAACTTGCTATGCCACAGTGCCATCCCTGAAATAATCTCATGGAGATTCGACTACTGTTGCACTTGTAGATAACTGTTTCCTTTCTATTATATACATTCCCAGTCACATAGTTGAGTATTCTTTCGCTTCTCTCCAAGTCTTTATACTCTACATAAACCACAGAAGTTTTGAATTTCTTATTTTGTAATTTCCAGCATTTTTGCTAGTCAGGAAATGGTTGAAGCAATCATTTTAAGTTAACTTTTGGAATATAAGAAAGAATAATGATATCAATACATTTATATTATCAGTTAATATATTATACCTACTTTTTAAATTATTTAACATTTACTAGCCTAGAATTCAAACAATGAAATGTACTAATTTTGAGTATACAATTTGTTTAACTTTGATATATATGTACATCCAGGTTCCAATCATAATGCAGAATATATTCTTGTGTCTCTTAGAAGCCAGTCTCTGCTTTCTACTTTCGGGATCCTGGAAGTCACAAATCTACTTTCTATAGCAGTAATTTTGCTTTTTCTAGAATTTCATATACAGAGAATAACACTGTATTTAATATTTTTGTTTCTTGTTTAAATATTGAATATATTACTTTTACATTTTACTATATGGATTTATATTTCCCTTTAAGAAACAGTATTCCCTATACCTATCATTGATTTGAGACCATTATCTTTATCTAATATTTTCATTTAATATTATTTGCTCCTGAACACAGTTTAATGGCTCCCATATGATTTTATATATTTTAATTTTCATTTTAAAAAACGTATTTTTTTGAAAGACAGAGTATCAGAGGGAGGGCAGAGAGAGAAAGAGGGGAGAGTTCACCGATCCCATCCACTGGTTCACTCCCCGAATGGCTGGACTAGCTACTGCTGGCCAAGCTGAAACCAGGAGCCAGCCGTTAAATCCAGATCTCCCAAGTGAATGATGGGAGCTGAAGCACTTAAGCCATCATCCTATGCCTTCTCAGACATACTTCAGTACTTCATGTATGAAAACCACTACTACGTATACACTACTCATTTCATCCTCACACTAACCTGTGAGATAGTTAATATTCTCAGAGGAAACTGATACAGAGACACAGAAGACCACAAAGCTAACAAAAGGCAGAACTGAATTTAATTCAAGGTGGTCTGACTCCAGTTTCCACTTGCAGTTTAGCTGTGCAAAGAAAACTTGCAGCAATTCCTCATTACACATAATATTGGCCATATGTAGACCTTTCTTCCATTTAACTAGGAAAGTAGTTTTATGTACTCCTATCGCAAGTACAGGTAAATCTTCCCCCAATTTTGTCACCTGTTGAAGTAATAATAGATATTTTCACCTTTTTATCAAATTTTTTTAAAAATATACTGGAAGTTATTTCTGAAGGACATATTTAAATGTAGTCTCTGAAATGATAGAACAGAACTGAGGTCAATTCTTTCATGATACATCTTTGTGTCATTATAAAACAAATGAAAGCACAGTTTTGGAGCCATGGCCAAAGTTTAGTAACTGAAAATTTGTGTGTTGCAGATACCTGCACTGTCACGTTCACTGCAGATTGCCAAAAAAAGCCAAGATATAGGTTCAATTTAAGTGCTATTAGCGGACTAAGGGATAGAGGAAAAGAGGCATATGTCCACAATGAAATACTACTCATTTCAGTTAAGACACCACAAATGAATGTGGAAGACATGCTAGATAAAATGAGTTAGGCACAGGCAGGCAATTACTATATGACCTAATTTAAATGTGGAGTAAAAAAGGAAAGTTAAATGTATAAAAGAAAATGGAGGGCCCGGCGCGGTGGCGCAAGTGGCTAAGTCCTCGCCTAGCACGCCCGGGATCCCATATGGGCGCCGGTTCTAATCCCGGCAGCCCCGCTTCCCTTCCAGCTCCCTGCCTGTGGCCTGGGAAAGCAGTCGAGGACGGCCCAAAGCTTTGGGACCCTGCGCCCGCACGGGAGACCCGGAAGAGGCTCCTGGCTTCGGATCGGCATAGTATCGGCCCGTTGTGCTCACTTGGGGAGTGAATCATCGGACGGAAGATCTTCCTCTCTGTCTCTCCTCTCTGTATATCCGCCTTTCCAATGAAAAAAAAAAAAAAAAATAAAAAATAAAAAAAAAAAATAAATAAAAAAAAAAAAAAAAAAAAAGAAAATGGAACAGGGATTATCAGGGGCTACAATAGATTTCAGGGGTTATGAAATAATGCTCAAATGATATACAATTTTAGATAGGAAGAATAAATTCAGATATACACTACAGCATGGTGATCATAGTTGATAACAAGGTATTATGTTCTTGAAAATTACTGACAGTAGATTTTATTACACCACAAAAATGATGACCACTTTAGGCAATGGATATATCAATTATTTTAATTTAGTCATTCATCATTCATACATATTTCAAAAGGTCATTTTTTCTATAAATAGCTGTTACATTTATTTGTCAAAAATAGGAAAATTTACTACTTCAACAGTAAAGAATTTTCATAAGCTTGATAGAGCAAGCCATTTTTCACTATTTTGTGAGTAAAGTCACACCATAATAAATAATTGTGTTCAACTGACAAAAAAGCTCAATGAACATAAATACTCTCCTCAGAGGCTTTAGGACCAAATTTCAATACGCAGAGTTTCTCCCCTTCTCGTTGCTTTATAATTTATCATCTTCCATTTAAAGAAGCAATTATGATGATGATAGCCACGTGTGAAGCTCCTGCCAATCACCCTTCTTTTCCTTCTTTTATCCCAAATTATGCATGTGACAGTCTTCGTGCATCAGAGCTATCATTCTTAATAGTGTCTCCCCATACTCCATTTATTTTTAATGTCCTTTTAAGTTTTAAATTTTTTTTTTCTTTTACTTTTCCTGGCAATGCACCCTTTCCATATTTGCCTTTTCCAGTAAACCTAAGATATTTTATGCTGTATTCAGAAACTCAAACACAAGACTCAAGGAGATTCAAAGTGCATAGTAAAGACACATCTGGAGTCCACGGTGAACCAAAGACTGTGGCTTCTGGTGGATCAAGTAGCCTTTTCTACCTCTAGAAAATGTGGCTCAACTGTATGTATATTTCTGAGTGAAGTCAGGTGTTCTAAAATACACAAATTTTCTTTATCTCAAAAAATGAGGCTGCACGTCTCTACAGACATGAGTGTTGCTAGAAGAACAGTTAAATGTCTTTGCCTGATGAGAAATTAGAACACAAGTGCCACTATGGAAACTTGAGAAACTCTAGAAAACCCATCTGCTTAGTACAAGTAACGGAATTTCTGTTCAGAGCCTGGAACCTATTGTATGTTCATTATGACATTGTGGTCATAACAATGCTTTCTGTAAGTCAGCATTTCAAAGGGAAAATAATCACACAAAATGTAAAATCTAAAGCTATGTTTGAAGAAGACAGGCTTTTAAGCGCCTGTGATTTGGCCCTCCGGATTTAGCTTTGTTAGTATAATGGGAAACAGGATTTTCTCAGATTCTTTTCAGCTTTACCCCCAAGTACAAGCTTAGATGAAGCTTTGCATAGGTTTCTGTTAAGAGAATAATGAGAAGAGAGAAAAATAATTTTAAAAGATGCAGGTGTAGCTCCAGAGTCAGCTATTTTAAAATTTATGAACAGCATCCATAATTTAACATGTGATAGGGACAATTTTATTCCTATTTTCACAAATGCTAATGCTCAGATTTCAGTTATTAAAATTAATCTGACTCAATTATATGATGTGGGCTTGTGCTCAGCTGTACTGATTGATAAAAGCAAAAAGCATTAAGTATGAGTTTGTGATCTGCGACACTATACAGCTATTAACACCAAATAGGAAAGGTTTACCAGAGTGTCCTTTTGACCCCAGATGCAAAATCCATTAAAAATCAATGGTAAATTATATCCCAAAGATAATGTCATTCATTTACTTCACAAATATTTATTAGGTCTGCCCATGGAAATATTCTTAAAAAAAAAAAAAAACTAATACTCACAGAGGCCTTCAATGCATGCCAAGATCCATGAGTCTTCTGTTAAACTTTTCTCGTTTAATCCTCACGACAGCTACATGAGAATAAAACTTACTGTGGTCTACAGATGAAAGACTACACAGTCATTAAGGCTAATTTGCACAAAGTCAAACAAATCATAAGTGTCGATGTTGTAACTCACATTCACTGCCCTCTGTAATCCCAAATATCAAATTTTTTTTCATATACTATGTTCTTGGGCACTGGGTAGATTCCAAGAAGCATAAGACAGTATTTGTTCCTGTTGTCAAAAGCTTACAGGCTAACTAAAAAGACAAGGTGTGCAAACTGTCGCTCATTCTACAAATATGTTTAAGCTTCTACAATGAATAGTGTTTTTGCAAAGCTGGAGAAAAATACACTTCAAGAATAAATGCAATTTGTATCCCTTGCAATGGGAAATCTGTAAGCCAATAGTAACGAAGTGAAGCTTGAAGACTTCGGAGGAGAGAATGCTTTCTGATTCTTGGATTGGAAGCACAGGATTTGAAACACAAAAGCAGGTCATGGATATGTAAATAGCCATCTCCTTTATAAATTATTTTCTTCCACCTGATGCATGTTTGTACAAACTTTTTTTCTGCTAAAGACTATTGAGATAATTACAGTATGATTCCCTGGCCATACAAAATTATCAATTTAAAATTAACCTTCTATGCATTCTTTGAATTTCAAGTCCTACCTGAGGTTGTCTTGCTGGGTCAGACCAAATTATTTCACAGGCTTTATCTTAACTCTATGTGTCTGATGGACTGCACTGTTGGTCTATGGCAATAATCAGCAACTGATCAACATCCTTGCTTTCCTTCCCTCTTTTCTACACTATGGACAAAGAAAATCTGGATATCTTTTATACATAATTCAGATCCTGTCTTTTCTCTACTTTAAGACTTAGTAAAATTAAATAGTTTATTACACTTATTGGTTTAGGAATAAAATCCAAATTCCTTATCTTATAAGAACCTATGGAAACTAACATCTCTTTGCTCCTCTTCTTCAAAAATGCTTTAGGATATAGCCCCTCTGTTCTTCAGTGTCGGAGTAAACCAAATGACCAAACTAGCATCATCACTCCTTACACACAGTAAACCAAATGACCAAACTAGCATCATCACTCCTTACACACAGTAAACCAAATGACCAAACTAGCATCATCACTCCTTACACACAGTAAATCAAATGACCAAACTAGCATCATCACTCCTTACACACAGTTTCCTACCTTTTGCATAGAGTGATTCTTATGTTATTTCACTTTTCATATTCACTAATATTAACTGATCATTAGGAAAGGTCTTTCCCTAATATTTTAAGGCTAAGTGGTCCCTAATTACAGACTTCAAAAGCAGAAAGATCTGGCTGTGGAGTGACAGTTTAGTTGGACTTTCGTTTCTGTAACTTCCTAACTGAACATACATAATGTCACTACAGTGAGATTGGTTTCTTAAACTAAAAATCAAAAATAATGAGCACATAGTCTATAAAAGCACTTTATATTAATAGCAATGAAGTATCAAGTAGACACTTAGAAATTTTAAAAAATGTTAGTTTTCTTTTCTTTCCACATGTGACCCAAACTAAACTATTCTGCAGTTTAATGGTAGTCATTTCACTTTATCTCAAACTTATGTTCATTAAGTTAATTTCATTGACCAATATTTTTCTTTCTTTTTTTAAAATCAGATATACAGAGAGGAGGGGAGACAGAGAGGAAGATCTTCCGCCTGATGATTCACTCCCCAAGTGACTGCAATGGCAGATGCTGTGCCTTTCCGAAGCCAGCTCTTCCGGGTCTCCTATGCAGGTGCAGAATCCCAAGCCTCTGGACCATTCTCTACTGCTTTCCCAGGCCACAGGCAGGGAGCTGGATGGGAAGTGGAGCTGCTTGGATTAGAACTGGTGCCCATATGGGATTCTGGCGCATTTAAGGCAAGAACATTAGCCACACTAGGCCACTGCACCGGGCCCCAATAATATTTTTTTGTAGAGACTTTTAAAATAACCATATTTACTGTACTAGGTAAAGCGGCCACCTGCAAATCTGGCATCCCGTATGGGCACTAATTCATGTCCTAGGTGTTCCACCTCCAATCCAATTCACGTCCTGGGTATTCCACTTCCAGTCCAGTTCCCACTCATGGCCTGGGAAAGCATCAGAAGAATGACAAAGTACTTTGGTCCTTGCCACTACACTTGGAAGACTGGGAGTATGTCCTGGCTCCTGGCTTCAACCTGCTCCATCCCTGGCCATTACAGATGTCTTCCAATGTATGGAAGATTTCCTGTCTCTTCCTCTCTCCATCTAACTCTGATTTTCTAATGAATAAATAAATCTTTAAAGATCATGACCACTTCTGGGATTTTTTCCTACAAGTGTGATAGGGACAGTAGCATAGTTTCCTAGCAAAAGGGTAAACACTGTGAAATGGAGTGTGGTTGCTTTCATTTAACATTTTAGTTCCTCTGGGAGCTGGCTCTGCAACAGTGACAGAAAACTGCTTTGCTTTGAGACAGATTGGGGCTGCAAGCATATGCTCAATAGACTTTTAAAACTTGAGCACAGCATTTTTGTAGCTCCTAGACACTGAAAAAGCAAATCTACCTTTCCTGGGGGGATGTAGGAAAGTAACATCATGTCCTCAGGTAGGATGTATGCCTTAAGAAGATGATGCAAAAGTTACCTTAATGTAACAATCTCTTTCATCATGAGTTTTACTGATACCAGAGTCAATCAGATCACAGGTCCATGTGGACTTCCCGTTGGCACCTCTGTGGCAGCCCTGCTCAGGGATATGGTACCATGTGACCTGTTACCTCTTGATAGCGCATGGGAGGCACAGCAGAAGGATATATCCATCCAAGATTGGTTAACACCAAAAAAGGATAGCATGAGACTACAATGTGAGCACTTTTGTAATGGTAGGGTGCATCAGTCCCGTGTTCTCCTCATCACACCTTTGAAGAGACAGATGCTGGCTAAGTAACATCTGGTATCCCATTCAAAATTCACCAGTTTCACAAACCTTCCATTAGTGAAAAGCAAATGATGCTTCAATGTTAACGGACCCTGAATAAAGATTTTCTTGTTGCATTTTCAACGCCACATAAATTTTTATTAGTGCTGTCTTAATGGCTACTTTGAATATTAGGATGCTCTCTGACCATTCTTATGGAAGTCATAACAATGTAAGAAGTTATGAAAAGGTGTAGAGTATATTTTATTACATGCAAAGAGGATAAGAATAAAATGAGATAAGAAAGTAAAACAAGAGTGTACTACCTCCAACATTTGATCAATGTGTTGATAGCTATGCTTCCCAATTAAGAATGGAAACATTACCTTAGAGCTTACTCAATGTTTTATTACCTAATCAAAGAAAATTTATAAGGAGAGATTATTTTCCTGGCACAAAAGACTGAAGATAAGTTATCTTGTAAACATTCTTTTCTTCAACAAACTACTGTTAAGCTATGACAGTTAAGAGTGTGCATCGCAGAAGATACTGCTTGAATTCAAAAACTCAGTTTGCACATCTGAAAACAGCAGTAGAAGCAACTCCGCCTCCTAAGATTTTTATAAAGACTGAATGGGAATTAAATAAAAATGTAAGAAAATATTTTAAATGTAGTATAAGGTAAAGGGAAACAATTTGGAATAGGGCTGGTTTTGTGTTACAATGGGTAAAATCATAGCTTGAGACACCGGCATCCCATAGTACCAGTTGGTGTCCAACCTGCTCCATTTTGGAACCAGATCCTTGTTACTGGCCTGGGAAAAGCAACTGAAGATGGCTCAAGTGTTTGAACCCCTGGTACCCATATGGGAGACACCAAGGAAGCTCTTGGCTTCCACCTGTCCCAGTCCTGACTGTTGTAACTATCAGGGGAGTAAACAAATAGAATATCTCCAACTCCATAAATCTGACTTTTAAATTAATAACTAAGTCTTTTAAAAAGAACTTAAAATGGACTTATCACATAATAAGTCTGTCACTCGCTATGAATATCAACAATACTCTCTTGTATAATCTGGTTTCCGAAAGTTCCCATTTTGAAATATATTCATTTTTTTTTAAAGATTTATTTTTATTATTTTTTCATTGGAAAGGCGGATATACAGAGAGGAGAGACAGAGAGGAAGGTCTTCCGTCCGATGATTCACTCCCCAAGTGAGCGCAACGGGCCGATACTATGCCGATCCGAAGCCAGGAGCCTCTTCCGGGTCTCCCACGCGGGTGCAGGTTCCCAAAGCTTTGGGCTGTCCTCGACTGCTTTCCCAGGCCACAGGCAGGGAGCTGGAAGGGAAGCGGGGCTGCCGGGATTAGAACCGGCGCCCATATGGGATCCCGGGCGTGCAAGGCGAGGACCTTTAACCACTTGCGCCACCGCGCCGGGCCCGAAATATATTCATGTTTAGTGTTTCCAGTTATTTACACAGTGCTAAATAGCATTTTAGCATTTTGTCCATCAACTTACATGCTCCATCCTCACCTTTTGTCCCATATTCCATTATTGCTACTTGTATTTTTCCATTGACTACCTGCAACTCCAGTCTACCTGCCACTAAAGAGCCATCGATTACTCCTTTAAGCCAGATAGTATTCTTTAGATTCTTAAGTTTAGAACAGCAGTTGGTATTGAAGAAATTCTCTTTAAACATTATATGAAAGCAATTGCTTATACTGACTTCAGGTAATACAAATGACACAAATTTCTCTTTTGCAGAATTTCTGCAGTTGTGAAACTACCAGTATCAAAAACACTTTGCTTTTAGATGATGTGACTTGATGTAAGAATTTTGTGAGAACATATGGAAATAATGAGCTCACTCAAATACTACTCAGTTTAACCATCCTTTGATTTACAAAATAAACATACATTTTAATGTTATGGGTAGATAATGTGTTACTTGAAGAGAATTATATATGCTTGAATTATAAAATTTTCAGATGGAATGCTTATCATTCTGGTTTTATAAGAAAGGGACCTAAACTGTGCTGGTGGTAACAAGCTGCTTTGAAGTGAATGTAAAGTATGATGAACCTATGGGATGAGGAGAAGAAAGGAGAGAAGGGTGAGAACTGGAGAAAGAACATGTAACAGATGTAACAGATGTTGCCATAGGTGTTGCACGACAAGTTGAACCACTGCTTGGGGTAATTGCAACCTGTGTCTGAGTACTGGTTTAAATCATTCTTCTGATTTGGGAAGCAGCAAACATGGCTCAAATACTTAAATCCCTGTCTCCTATGTGGGAGATCAAATGGAAATTTTTTTCTATTCCTCTCTGTCTCATAAAACAAAATTTTAAAAAATCTTTAAAAGACCATTGTAGCACGTAAGTGATAAGTATATGAGTTTCTACTACACAATTCTTTTAGCATCAATGCATGTTTTACAAATTTCATGTTGACATGAGAGGGAAAAAAATTAAAAATTTAAATATTTTTCTACAAAGCTTACAAACATATTGTAGTGAGTTGCATGTGAATGTACAACTATATTAGTCCCTAATAAAACAGGTTATGAATATGGTTAAAATTTGAATGGACACCCTCAGGCCTTAAATATTTGTACTATACAGCAGGAAGGAAACATCTCTGTCCTACATACTTTTACACATTGATTTTTGATTAATTTACTTATTTAATTTAATGGTATAGCAACAGAGAGCCAGTTTCCATTTGCTATCCATTATGCAAATGATTTAGTTATACCTCCTTTTACAGAGTGTAGTATGCTGGGTATATTGAGTCTCACGCATTATGGCAGAATCCGCTCAGGAACTTGCTAAAATGCAAGTTCCAGGGTTCCTGTATTTCAGTAGCTCAAGAGTATGACAACCTGGGCATCACTAACAAGCATATAATACAAAGTGATGTACGTATAAATGAACTTTGAGCAAGTATTCCACTGATCATTTCATCAGAGCAACATCTGTCCTGCCTTCAGCTTTATGTTTCATTTTTATGAAATGTACAAGTTGATATCTGATTTGTGCTGTCTTAGAAATTAGTACTTTAAAGAGTTTTGCCTGAGGGACTGTCACTTAAGAATTGACAATGATTTCATTATCACGATGAGCTGGCATTTTAAAGTCTTATCAGAGGGCAGAAAACAAAGCCAGTTGCTCTTTCTGGGGAGTCCACGCACTAAGAAACTCATGCCTGGATTACTGAGACATACCATTAGGGACCTCTGACTGTCTAAGCTTCCCAAAAGCAAGGTGGTGCACAGGTTCACACAGGCAGTAGCCTTAATGCCTAATGTTGCTAATGAGTAATATCCTTGCAGAAAGAGAGATGTGCAATCCTTTGATATTCCTTCTTTTCTAATCCACTCATTTACTCATTGACTCAGTCAGTGAATGCCCATGATACTTTTATGTTGTAGGAGCATCTAATGAGTATAAAAACTAGCAGGATAAAGCAACTGGAATAATTCAGTTTCTTGCAGAACTTTAACTTAACACAGTACAATAAATGTATTTCTCATGGTTAGCCCTAATCCCAGGAAGTAGGAGGACAGTTTAAATTTTAGGAAGTGAGACGTGGCTATCTATCAAGTATTCCCTGGTAGATGAATAAACCGACTTCACTGTGAGTCCCCTTGTTAGAAATGAGTGAGTTAAGCTTCCAGGTAAACTTGCTTCAAGAATACCTCATTCATGGGGAAATGAACCTTGAAATGTAGTATGAAAGAAGAAAAGGAGAGAGGGAGGGAGGGAGGGAGGGAAAGAGAGAGAGAGAGAGAAAGAAAGAGAGAAAGAAAGAGAGAAAGAAAGAGAGAAAGGAAGGAAAGAAGGAAGGAAGGAAGGAAGGAAGGAAGGAAGGAAGGAAGGAAGGAAGGAAGGAAGGAAGGAAGGAAGGAAGGAAGGAAGGAAGGAAGGAAGGAAGGAAGGAAAGAAGGAAGGAAGGAAGGAAGGAAGAAAAGAAGGAAGGAAGGGAGGGAGGGAGATGAGAATGTGTGTGGGATGGAAGGTAGGATGGAATGTGTCAATATGGTCCCAAATGTGTATTGTGGAATACTTGCAACCTGTTGATTTTGTATCCTGTGACCTTACTGAATTTATCAGTTCTAACAGTTTTTATTTAAACAGTAATGTTTTCCATACTCAAAATCATGTCTTCTTCAAACATGTATAACTTGACTTCCTCCTTTCCAATCTCAATGATGTTTACTTCCTCCTTCTCCCTAAATGCTCCTGCTAAGGCTTTCAATGCCCTATTGAATGAGACTAATCAAAATGGATTTCCTTGTCTAGCTCCAAATCTGAACAGAAATGCTTTCATGTTTTCCCTATTCTATATTATATTGATTGTGAGACTGTGACACACGGCCTTCATAATTTTGATGATCCTTGTACATTTAATTTTTTTAATTCACACTTTGTTCTTCATTCTGTTTATGTGATTTGTGTCAACTGATTTGTAAATTTTGAAGCCTCTTTGTATCCCTGGGATCAATCCCACTTGATTATGATGTTTGATCCTTTTACTGTAATCAAGGATTGCCATTATTTTTTTTTCTCATCCAGGAACTTTAGAACTAATATTCAAAATGCCACAGAGTGGTAATGCCAGGCTTCATATGCAAACCTATAATATCGTAGTAAACAAACCCCTAGTCATCTTTACTACCATATCTTCTCCTTCCAGGTTCAGTGATTGTCCATTTGACACCCTTGTCTATTAATTAAATACTCTGACCATGGACTAACAAGTAAGCAGTATATTCTATCGTAAAATTCGTCTTCAAGCTTCCTTCCTGTACCATTCGGGAGACTCTCTTCATTTCAAGATGATTTTAGGAGAAGAAAGAATCCAGAGTAGGAAGCAGCCTGCCGGGGAATTCTCAAATTAAAAACTCTAGAAGTCAATCAGGCTTACAATGAGACACTTGTGATTTTACCTTAATGTGTAAAGTATGATATCATTAACATGAGCACAGGGGGAAAAAGAGGTTTCCTGAAATTGGAATCATAGGTAAAAAGACAATATTGGATTAGCCTAAGATGTTCCCATTTCCTAGCAACAAAATTAGTTAGCTAAAAATTCCAAGAGAAACAAGATACTGGCACTTGGTTGATGTAATTTCTCAACTGACTCCACTGCTCTACACAAAATGTCTTTTAAACAAGAAAAATTGGGCTCTGTTCTAAGCCTTTGTCTCTACCTTAATCCAAATTTCGTTTGCTAATATCTAAGATGGATCCATTGAGCCAGTGTCCTCTAGCACTTTTTAACAATGCTTCATGTTTTAGGATCTTACAAGGAAGAAAATGGCAATGTAACTATTTGTAGCAGAGTAATTTCTTTGAGGAAGCAGAGGATATTCCCATGGCAGACCTGTAGGTTTCTACCATTGATCACTGTACCATCACTAGGAAGATATCGATTCAAGACAGTACTATGTATGTTTGTTTTTTTCAGGAATGAAAAAGAAAAGCCACAGTCCTGTTGTTAAAAGTATATAGCTGTGATTCAAGTAAGCAGGCTGATAATAAGTGTGTTACAATTTGGAATCAACTAGCAACTTTTCAAATTACACCTAAACACACACCCCTGTCTTCGTGGGTATGTGGATAAGAATTAACTATGTGGGTTGAGGGAATTGCAAAAGGCACTATTTAATCAGTAAGTTGATGGGTTCAGCAGTAGACATTGGTAACTTTTGTGGCTTGACAAATTCCTTCAGGCACAGATCAGCTGGGAGAAGTTGAGAAAAGGCAGATTCAGTGGTGAGGGTGGCCATTTTGGCTGCTGTCTCTGAGAAATACTTCCTGCTTCGAACAAGCAGACTATTAGTGTGTCTCAGTTCTGAGTAATCTCTAATTGGTCCTATCAGCTGATTTTGCCTAGATGATTCTTTATGTGTGTCTGTGCTCATTATAGGCACACATTATACTATTACATTTTTATAACAATGGAGTGACTTTTTGGCTACATTAATCATTTTTGTTTTTATTTAATCCTACCATTTTTATATAGTTTTATTTATTTTTATTTGTGTGAAACACAGAGAGACAGGGAAGGAAGAAATTCTCCATCCTCTGGTTCACTCTCCAAATGTCTGAAGCAGCTATGGCTCAGCCAAATGAAGCCAGGACTCTGGAACTTAATTAGTCTCCTAAGTTACTGGCAGCAATCAACTACTTAAGCAATGTAAAATTACTACAATATCTGCTGCATCACAAGGTACATTTAACATGGAGTTGTAACTGGAAATGGATTACAGATTAAACACAAAACATTCATAAATCGGATGCAGCATTCTTAAGCACTGCACAAAATGTGTGCCTCTCCTTTCACTGTTTTTAAAATCAGATATACAGAGAGGAGGAGAGAGAGAAGAGTATCTTCCATCCAATGATTCACTATTCAAGTGAGCGCAATTGCCAGTGCTGTGCCAATCAGAGTCAGGAGCCAGGAACTTCCTCCAGGTCTCCCGCACATGTGCAGGGCCATCCTAGACTGCTTTCCCAGGCCACAAGTAGGGAGCTGGATGGGAAGTGGAACTGCCTGGGGATTAGAACCAGCACCCATATGGGCAAGAACTTTAGCCACTCGGCCACACCACTGCGCCCTCTTTTCACTCTTAAAACAAGAATAGGAAGTGACTTTTGTGGTCATGAGACTAGTCTGAGCCACAAAGACAGCAAATATTTCTGTTCCAGTAAGCTCTGCATAGAACTAGGGTTATAGCTTGATCCCAAATGAAGTGGTTTAGGACTAGCTGATAGTTTTCTATGATAAAGAGAGGATGGGAGAGAAGAGAGAGTATAATAGATAGTGAAACAATGGAGAAAGAAGGCATAGGATAAATGCAAAATAATTTATATAGGGGACACAAAAGGAATCCTTACTGGTCAAAAATCCATCAACTTTGGAAGTAGGGAACATTCCTATAATAATGCTCCTATTCTGGTTCAGAAATTCTAAAAGGAAATTTGTTAACTAAAAATTAATTCTAGGGCTAGTGTTCTGATTCAGAGAGCTAAGCCACTGCTTGTAGTACCATTCATTCATTCTCTCCCTCTCTCTCTCTCTCTCTCTCTCTCTTTGTCTCCCCCCACCCCCGTCATATTTATTTATTTTCATTGGAAAGGAATGTAAGATTTATGGAGAGAAGAGACAAAGATCTCCACACCAGTTCACTCCCCAGATGGCCACAATGGCAGCAACTGAGCTGATCTGAAACCAGGAGCCAGGAGCTTCTTTCAGATCTCCCACATGGGTGCAGGGTCTGAAGACTTTAGGTCACCCTCTGCTGCTTTTCCAGGCCACAAGCAGGGAGCTGGATGGGAAGTGGTGCAGTCAGGACTTGAATCAGTGCCCACTCATGTGGGATCCCAGAGCTTGCAAACTGAGGATTCAGTCATTGGGCTATTGCACCAAACCAACCATTATCTCTTATCAGAATACCAGTTGGAGTCCTGGAAGCTCTGCTTCCCATCCAACTTCCTGATAATGTGCCTGGAAAAAGTTGTGGTTAATAGCCCAAGGTCTTGGCTCCTGGCTTCAGTGTGGCCCAGTGTGGCCCAGCCTTGGCCATTCTGGTCATCTGGGGATTCAGCCAGCAAGTGGAAGAATCTCTCTCTCTCTCTCTCTCTCTCTCTCTTTCTCTCTTTGTCTCTTTCTCTCTTTGTCTCTTTCTCTCTCCTTCCAAATGAAATAAAATGAAAAATATTTAAAAAAACTAAATTCACTGATGTAAACTTACCTCAAAATAATCCAGTATAGGAAAAAAGCACCATTTCAAACACCATTAAATCTAGTATCAGAATTCCTGGATTCAAATTTTTCATTCATTAATTAAAAATCACTTAATTGATTTCATCACTTACAGCTATGTGCCTTTGGAAAATATATTAAATACATATTAATCTCAACTGCTCTTCCTTTAAAGTGAGAATCATCCTTATTTAAGTTGTTCTATTAATTAGACAAAATGACTCGGGTAAGCTGCCTACAGTCCAACTCAAGCTGACCAGTGAATATCGGTGTGATCAACCATTGCAAACTGAATGTCTACCAATTGCTCTGACCCAAAGTCCAGCTAATCCTTACATAATTTATTCTCTAATCAGACTTGATGCAGTCTTTTTCTCATGACTCTGCAGCAAATACACATCAGCCCTGTCTAACTTCAAAGACTGCATTCCTTCCACTATAATTCCTCTAAATAAAACAATGTTAACAAAAGCAAACTGAAAATAATAACAAAAGTGTCACGATGTAACAAAGACACACCTAAGGCAAAATAAGGTAACACTGATTTATAAGTATGCTCTCACAGGATAATTTTTATATCACACCTAGACTTCAAACATAATGAGATATTTTACACAATTGTTCTCCATCAGTTTATTGAATACAGTAACCAATAATTTTTTTAAATGAGATTTGCTAAAAATACAATGCGGAGAGTTAAGGAGAAAAATAGAAGATAAGGGAAACAAAAATTTTGTTAAGTAAAATTTCAAAGTCACGAAATGCAACAAAAAGCAATAGCATACAATTGCCAAACATTAAAAATGCAGGCTGTTGTATCTATAGAAAAATCAGATAGTTATTTTGATTAATAAAATGGTCAAAACTTGACATCGAAGCCACATTTCACAGTGACTGCATAACGAGGATTTTAAATGGCAGTGTGTTTGAAGCAGGGCACCTCACTGCCCTGAATGCATTCTGAAGGAGTTTGTTGTAATTAATGTCACTGCACTGAATGTCAAAGGAATTAATAATAATTAGCCTCTGATTATAAAGAGCTGCCTATCATGGCTATTATGTTAACATTCAAAAACAACTTGCTTTATTAAAGCATTTGTTTTTGAATTGTCAACAGCAATCTATAAATCAATGCTTTGCATTTATCAGGCTCAAGGAACTCTCACAGGTTGCGGACTTTCTCTTTGGAGCAATGTTCCATAATCATGATATTTGGGTAGATGATTAATCGGAAAAAGGAGTGAAACTGAAGCCCCTCGATGGGATCTTGACATTGCTCATTACCCCATATGAGGTTATTGCTATACTTCCTTAAATAAATTGGAAACCACTTTCACCATTTGAAATATGGACGGTGCCACTCATTACAGTCCAATCCAGAACTAATACTCATAAATTTACTTTTTGAAAACTGGCAATTTAATCTTTTGACAAATGCTAGAATACCTGTCCAAATCTACAAAATAGGTATCTAGAAAAAGTAAGTGCTCTGAAGTCCCATGCATTACCCTTCTCTTTACCAACTTGGGAATCTTTAAAGGTTTAAAATCCCTGAGAAAGAAAAAACTCTTAAAATGCAGATGAATTTTGAAGTTTGAAAAAATGTCATTCATATTGCAAACCTAGAAACCTGAAGAATAAAGTAAAACCTGATTCTAGGAAAACAATGGCATTTTTTAAGTCAAAGAAACAGTTGATAATATTGAGTGATTAGCAAACCTCTGAAAACATACTCCTTAAGGTTTGTAAAAAGATAATTAGGCTGAGACATGTTGTGAAAAGCAGGGAAGCATTTTATTTTTCTGATATGCACACAGGGTGTTGGCCAGCAAAAGAGAATTCACTTCTTCCTCTCCACACAAGGTGATGCATGTGGAACGTGCCTGAGGTCTTCCAGTCCTGTCTGTTTCTAAAGAGACAAATGATAGATACAGAACTTTGAAGATTCAGAACAATGTGACTTGCGACAACAAGCAAACTGCCAAATTATTGCTCTCTGAACTGGCCATGAAAATAATTTTAATGTAATAAATAGTACAAGAGTGTTTTTTTAAAGGTCTATGGGAAATTGAATTAAAACCTATGTCTATTTGAGTGCAAAAAAAAAAAAATTGAAATCTGTGCATAGATTTTTTTTTCCATAAAGTTAATTTCCATGCACTTTTTGTAGCCTCCACATTAGAAAACTGAATACTCATCATGAAAACTAAGGTTCCTTATCCTTACCTCTGTTTAAAAATATCCTTCATTGTCAGCACATTCTTACTGTTTTGACTTCTATTCAAAAATCCCCCCAAAATCCACTCTTTTTGTATCACTGGAAACTTTTTACAAATAACAGTAAAATGAGGAAAACCAAACATGTTTGGTAGGAAAAACCCTGCCCCTCTGTTGATAACATTATTTCTGATTTCTATAATGTTTGGAATTTCTGGATTGGAAAATCCAGCTTTTGAATCTCCAATTTTTTTTCTAAAACCCAATTTACAGTGTCTCCTGTTTTGATGAAAAACAAAAACCAGCAAACATATATCATGCACATTCGAAGAGGTGCATGGGTTCACAATCAGGGGTTTCTTGGGGACTTGAAAATCACGTGCAGGAAGCTAACAAAGCTAGTAGGTAATAACTAACATTTTATATGATTTTGTAGTTTCACAGTTCTTGTGCATGTACTGTCAACTGTGATACAGCTACTCAAAAAAAGATTACAAACTGGAGTTTCAAGGCATGGGTTAAATTGCTTGCTATAAGATAGATAGAAGAATGCAATTTTAAAGGAAAAATTCTCTTAAAATATTTCATCTGTCATACATCATTAATATTTGCCTTTCCCTGGAGCCTTGGAAAGGTTTTAAAAGACCTACTTTCAGTTTTATTTATGTTAGTCTTCAGGTTATAATTTAATATTGTCCTCCCTTTGTTACTCAAAATTTCCAGCTACGGACATTAGCAACTCTTTGATGCTTGATTCTGTGTCCTCTTAACACGGTCCTCATTTGTTCTAACTTGTTAAAAGCTGCTGGGGCACCACGCATTTTCCCTGCCTTAGCATCACTGTAAATCGTTTTTATCCAAACTCTGGCTTCTCTGGATAATGGTGTTTGGAAACCAATATCTTTCATTATATATACAGGTACCCCTGAAAATTAACTGTGGAAATTATGTCCCTATAATAGAAATAATCATATACAGGAAAACTTGCCTAAAACCGGAAATAACAATCATGGAGTAACCTATGAAAACCCAGGACTGGACTCGGCTCATTCCCCCCCTTAAAGGTGAGACTTTACTTATGTTCTATTTCCCCTAACATCATAATTTGTACACCATTTCACTTTAATAGAATTTACCATTTTATAAAACACTTAGATATAATTATTTCATTGAACCATCATAAAAAATTTTAAGAACTGGATATTATTATTTGTATTTTCTATTATTTTTTTTTAATTAGGAGGACTGCGGGTCAGAGTCTAAAGTTAATCATTAATCACAGAAAACATTTTGTGCTTAATTACATCCTATTGGCTCAATACCTACTGAAAATAACATATACAAGTTATAAGTGAGATCAATAATCCATTCTTAACCAAATTCTCTCAGGGGTTTAGAGGATCACTAAGCTTCAGAGTCAGAGAAATTCACTCAGGGCTACACTACAGATCAGCATTCGAAGGGACTGGACAGGATCAGGGCTTTCTCAGCTTCAGGGAGAGGGCTTTTCCACTAGGTACTCAACTAAGATGGCTGTGTATTTTTAAAAATATTTAACAAGGTAATTCATAAACGCTTTCTTTCCTTGCCAGGCATGCTCCATTTACAAAGGTGATTTCGAACAATTCTTTTGGGTTTGCAAATGCATACATTCCTATCTGCAAGTCTGCCCTGTAGGGTGCTTAGTTTTCAATGTTTTGATGTTGCTTTTATTATATCCATGTCCACTCCAAGGAAGGAGCTAGATCTGAACAAGGACATTGGTGGATCCAAAGCACAGAGAAGGAAGATTTTGATGGTCATTGGAGCTCATCCTATGAAACATTCAAATCCCCTCATTAGTATTCACTGAATCCAATAAGCTGTACTTTTGAGCACAGACTTTAAATCAAAAGCTTTGCTCAAAATTCTCATCTCTTTGCAAATCACAATGAATATCAATGATGAAAAAATTACAGCAAGGGAGATAGAAAATGGGCCTCAGAAATCATCTGGTCCAACTTTGTCATTTTACAAACCAGGGACCTGAAATGAAGAGAGATTCATTGGTTTGCCTGGTAATACAGCGAGGGAGTCAGCGGGAGGACTGGGAAAAAAGGAAGAAGGGGAATTTATGTAAACTAGAGAAGGAAAATCTGAAAGCAGTTTTTAAAAAGCTGTTTGAAAGAGAAATCCCATCAGCTGATTCATTCCCCCAAGCATAGAACAGCCATAGCTATTGGGTCAGATCAGAAACTGGAAGTTCATTCAGGTCTCCCAGGTACTTGTGTCTGGTGCCTGCGATGGTGTGTATTAGCAGGAAACACGAGCCAGGTATTGAACTTACGTACTCCGGTGTGGGAAACAGGTCTCTTAAACAGACCTTGAAAAACTAGAACAAGGGCCCGTTCCCTCAAAGTTTTCTATATGGAAAATACAAGAAGAACGGCAATAATAGGAAAGGAGGTTCCCTTTTCTCCACATCCTCACCAAGAATTGTTACCTCTTATCTTTTTAACACCCATCCCAAAATGTGTGGTGTGATTCTGTAGTTTTATTACAAGTTTTTGGTGATTAGTGACATTGAGAATCCTTTCCTACACTTGTGGGTCCTTTTAATATCTTCCTGAAGCTCATCATGTATGGGAGTCAGTGTGTGTGAGAGAGAGACAGAGTTTTTGGGTTTGTTGAGTTGCATGAATGCCTTTCTTACAAGGGAATATTAATCCCTTAAAGATATTACTTGCAAATAGTTTCTCTCAAAATACAGGTTGCCTTTTCATTTGCGACAGTGTGTTAACACTTTGAGGCTTCTTGCTTTAGATCCATCCACATGGTGCTTTCTAACAAGAACTTTCTAATTTCTTTCAAGCAGATACCATCTGAGAACCACGTAGCTGCTTTGTAATCAGTGGGCTTTTCATGTATCCAGGAGCAGGCTAGGAATTTTATTTATTCTCCATATTTTTCATCTCCAATCCTCTCCAGTGTGGAAAGACTATTACCTTATGTGAATGTGGCTAAACAAATCCATTCATTCTAATCCCAGACTGTGTTACTTCTAAGATGCCTTTGAAGCAGTTGTTTTAATCATGTCTTTGTGCTTATCATTCTTGGGCAAGTCACATTTTCAAATTCTGGCCAGTTCTTGTCTTGTCATATTCTCTACAATGAATTCTGTTTCTTTTCCCTGTTTGTTTTAGATAAGGTTTTTATCCCATACATCTGAAGATAGGCTAAAGCTTTGTATGTAGGTGACCATTTATAAGATGACAGTTACCTAGTGTTTTCATCAGAAATTTAGTAACTGTCTTTTATATTTGCATTAAGCACTACCTCTCATAAACATGTTGATTATGTGCATGATTTCAATATCTTTCAAAACTGTGCTCCCTTTGGACTTAATTCATGAAATTCTCATTCTTCCTCTCTTTGTATATATTTTTGCTAAATAATCTTGATGTGATATGTTAAATCTTGAGATCCAATCATAGTATTTCAGCATTTTAGGAAATTTAAATTTCATTTAACCTGACTACTTAAGAATAAATTCACTCCAAATGAAACCTGAGTGTGATGCCTTCAATACAACAGTAGATCCAAGGTAACTAACTTGACAACTTCCAAGTGACTGCAGTCAAGAAAAGTTGATTATTGATGTTGTGTATAAATAATGCACAGCATTATGTTGCATACACTCAATGCAAACTGAGTAAGAAATTATTCCCTCAGAAAGTACTTCTCGCCACAGCAAAGATAGCACCAGTTGGGATACCATGTATCGCGTCTGGAAAAAAACGAGGTGAGAGCTGTTCATATCGAAAGAAACCTTTCCAGTATAAGACAAAAATGGGAGTAAATATTTTGCAAAGAACAAAGTAAAAATCACCTCATAATGCTCAGCCTTAAAGTGAACCTTATGCAACTTCCTAAGTGGCTGAGGATAAATCCTTGAAAATGGCATAAAAGTAATAAGAAGCATTTATTAAGCACTGGGAACTGTGTGTAAGACAATGTATTTACTGCTTTGTTCACTGCTCACAACAGCCACAAGGGATAGTAACATGAGGAAGTAGGTCAAATAGAAAGCAATGGAGGCACTGGCAGATTTAAAACTTGACTAAAATCACACAACAATTAAGGGAAGGAGCTGTGATTCCAATCCACGTCTGTCCAACACAGAGCCCGTGGCTGACGTTATCATTACGCAGGTCCTGAGCTAAGCAGAAAATGACAGCCCAGAAAGGTCTTAGGCAGAGTAAGAAAGAAATGGGCTCATGGAGTAAGAAAGAACTCTCCTGATACGAGCAGAAGAGAAGCTATGTGTTGTGGATTAAGACTGGGCACAATTTTCAGACTGTATTCCTTTATGTGACTAGCAGGATAACAAAAATTGTGAAGGGAAATATAAAAAAAAGAGGAGAGGTGGTGAGAAAAAGAGAGAGAGAGGAGAAAGTGAAAGAGAGAACAAGAGAACAAGAGAAAAAGTTCAAATCACCTGTCGGTTCATTCCCCAGATAGCTAGGTCAGGTCAAGTTTAGAAGCCCAGGACTTCATCTCGGTCTCCTACGTGGAAGAAAGTGATACAAGCAGGTGGGTCCTGTTCTGCTAATTTTCCAGGTACTTTAAAACGGAACACCTGGGTCGGGCGCAGTAGCCAAGCGCACACCGGGGATGCCTGTTCTAATCCCGGCAGCCCTGCTTCCCATCCAGCTCCCTGCTTGTGGCCTGGGAGAACAGTGGGGGGCGGTCCAAGGCTTTGGGAGTCTGCACCTGCCTGGGAAACCCAGAAGCAGCTCCTGGCTTCAGATCGGCTCAATCCAGCCACTGCAGCCACTTAGGGAGTGAATTGTTGGACAGAGGATCTTCCTCTTTGTTTCTCCTCCTCTTGTATATCTGATTTTGCAACGGAAATAAATAAATCTTTTTTAAAAATAGAATGAGGCACCTGGTACATGAATCAGGCACCCAATATGGAGTGTCAGTATCACAGGTGGTAGTTTGACCTATTGTACTACAATGCTAGCGCCTGGACACAAATTCTTGGGTTCTGTTTCCATAAGACATGGGAGTCCTTTTCCATTCCCTTCAATCTAGGCTAGGGTAGATTGGCTTTGATGGAAAGATTGTGTAAGTATGAGAGCTCAGAGATTCTTCATTCCCTGGTTGTGGAACCAGCTGCTATGTTTCTCAAAATCTTTCTCAGTTGATGGTGAATTTGCCTTAGGGAACATTTGGCAGTTTCTGGAAACATTTTTAATCATCGCAGCTTGGTGGAAGGTGCTTCCAAGCCTCGAGTTCTGAGAGTGCATGGAAGCAGCTTAACGTCCGGTAGTGCATAGCTTCTGCTCTCTGTCCTATGAAAAAGACATCAGATGTGCTCAAGCTGAGAAACCTTGGCATAGAGCACAGCGGATATGAGAATTAACCTATGGGGAGAAAGGAGCGCTATAAGAACAACTAACACCAGGCAAATTACCTGAAAACTATTCTGGCCCAGTCCAAGTGCTGGTTAAGCCCAAATAAGGCAGTTACCACCTCAAATGGCACAGCCTGGAGCTGGAAGTGCCACACTGGTGAACACTTGCAAAATCCTCATGCTACCACATCGTGAAAAGCAGTGATGAACGTCACTAAGTTTTTGACTATTTTGTCACACAGGAATAGATAGCTGAAATGTTATTCTCAGCGATACTTGGATGTACTGATTTATTCATCAAAAGGTGGCATTCCACTATAGAGCCAGCTACAGTACTTTCAAACTGTGGCATAGTAACATGGCTACATACTAACAAGTTTACAGCACTCCTTTCAACACAGTATCGTTCTTTCCTGTCAAAAGGCCTGTTTACTGTATGATGCTCTAAGGAACCACATAGCCAAGATAACCTTCTGACTGATTAAATTTTAAATTAAATCTCCCTCAAATGTGTGTTTCTGAAATACAAATCTCTGTACCTTTCAGAGAATTTGACTATTCAACTGAGGTTAAGGCTTGTATCTTCAATTCTTTTACAACTCTGCTTGGTCTTATTCATCTCACGTTGAATATTTTTGGATTTACAAACATTTCCTAGTCTACCAACTTTGTCTAGTTCCTAAACTTGATAAACCTACCTTCAATTTGGCACAAATATCTTGAAGAGTTCAGAGATATAGACAATATCCTACATCATGTCTGTTCCTTGAGTTGACTTTTGGAATATACTGGGTTGCTGGGAAACACATAGAGATTAGGATGAACTATGCATTTTTCAGGTACAGCAGTTTGTAGAAACATAGTAGGAATTTTGGCAAAATTTACTTCCTATTGTGAATTGATGCATTAGTAAATTAACATGGAAATGCTGATATCAGCAAATTAGGTTGACATTTTTCTGACAAAACACTAGGTTTCTGCTAAGTTTTATCTACTTATGTTATCTGGCTAATAATAAAACAATTCCTTTTAAGGTTAAGTCGAATCATTTTCTCAACTCACTTACATAAATTCAAAAGGGCTTCTCTTAGTCTTTGACAAAGAAAAAACTGATGCTGTGATTCTGCCTGTAATCCCATTCAATAGTGCCTGGTCCATAGTAATATTCATTCGGGTGGCATGCTTCTGACCTCTCACACTTATGTTCTGCATGCTTATTATCTCAGATTTCTCATCTCTGTGGGACAGCTGTAAAATATATTTATGTGGGGTGGGTGTCTGGCTGAAACATTTAGATGTTGTTTGTGATGTCTATCTCCCATCTTAGAGTGCCTGGGTTCCATTTTCTAACAAGGCACAGTCCTAGAAGATGGCAGGTCAAGTAGCTGGGTCCTTACCACCCACGTGGAGTTTCTGGATTGAGTCCCCAACTCCCAATTTTGGACTTGACCAGTCCCGGCTGATATAAGGCCTCTCTCCTTGTCCCTTTCCCTCTCATTCTTAAATAATAAACATATTAAGATATTCTGTAATTTCTAAATATAAGCAGGTATGTCATACGTTGTTTTCTAAAATTAGCCTATTTTTTCACTGAAATGGGAAGATGTTGAATTATATGTCGGTGCTTTAATGATTCTACTTTCCTTCAACATGGGATTTTTTTGAACCAAGATTATCAAGAAAAATTTTTGCTTTCATCTTAAAATTATATTTTATTATTTTAATGATATTCTTTATAGTTGACACAGTGCTACAATCCCACAATGCAGTATATTTGTTGCTCATGTTTCAGTTACCTAGCCACCTAGCAAGTTGAAATAACTGCTAACCCCTCACTCAAGAGAACACAGCTGTCCAGAAATAGTGCCTCTGTTACACAGAATCTTCAGGTGTATGCAGGTGTAACTGACGGGGTGTGAGAATGAGAATGTGTGCTTGTGTTGCAGGGAGACACACAGTTAGAGATTGGGAAAGCATTATTGCTACACATTAAGTCGGAGAGAAACCACTTGGAGACATGGATCATACGAGCTGTTCGTCTTCTCTATCCCTTCCTCTTCCTTGTCTTCCTTTATTTAAATACTCATAAGTTTTCATGATAAAAGAGAAATATCTCAGATATACAAATAAGAAAGGTAATAGTGTAACAGACTCCTATGCATTTACTACCTGACTTACTGCTTTATCTTTTTTTGATTTACATTACATATGGAAACAACAATCAATGAAAATAGTCACCCATCTCATCATCTCCACTTTGTCTACGAGGTACACATTGTCTCACAACTGGTAATTACCCTCAATATGGAACATTTTTAATATCTTAACTTCATAAGTGTGTGCCATTAAACTGGGGCTTTTAAGTTTTAGGAAAAAAACTCAAATATTATATGATACAGTTAAATATTCTGCTTTACTTTATGGCCATGCAGTACTGTTTTGATAGAAATGTTTTTGCTACACATTTGTGCTGTCAATTCATTCTAATTGTTGCATGGCATTTAATTAAAGAACGAGGGAATGATATGCAGTTACACACATAGTTTAATCATTATCCTCATTTTGGCTTTCTGAATTGTTACTAATCTTAAATGTTATAAGCAGTTCTAGTGAACATCTCTGTAGATGCCTGTTTGAATCATTGAAAAGGCATTTTTCTGGCAAATAGGTCAAAAGTGCATACATCCTCCACTTGGTCTAATACATACCCTCAAATAACATGGTTGCACCAGCTTATCATTGTGTCACCAATGTATGAAAGTTTACACCTTATCACATTTCTTTCAGGTGATCTTGCTAGAGGTTGATTTTGGCCAACCTGGTGAGAATGAGCCATTTTTTCATCATTGATTAATTAGCAGACAAAAGAATCAAGAATTTCACAGAGAAAACCATTCCAGAAAATACAAAATCATGACACACTCAGAATAGGGCAGAGATGAAAATTTTCGCATAATTTTGGGGAGCAGGAAAGTGAGATTGTCTGAAAAATGTTCAGTCCTATTCTCGTTTTAGCATGGGTTCTATGGCACCATTCTCTATTCTTATAACAGTTTTTATATTAGACATCACCGAGTGCATTCTTTATCTTTGTTACCAAGCAATTGCTGAGTATTAATTAGTAATATTAATCCGAAATACAATTAATGAAGATAATACTAACATGACTTAATTTGATTAATGTTTATTGTAAGATTCTAATTTTCATTTAGTAATATTTTTCATAATACTTAATATAAACCAGGGCAAAAGACATATAGTAGTTTCATATGGTTGAGTTAATAATAAAAATAAAGTAGCAAAAACGCAAATATTTATTCACACTGTCTGTTGAGTTTCCTGTATGTTGTAGACATGAGAAATGCAGATGAGACACATAAAAGTGGTAGATTTTACGTAATCACTTGGCAAAGGCAGATTGTCACAGGGATACTGAGCCCAATGCAGCAATGGGCACACCAGCTGAGGCTGAGTGACACAACTAGAGCCCGGTCAGACAGAGCAGCATGAGGGGCAGAGAGGCACACTTCTAGGACAGGAAACGTCTTGAGCAGCATCCTTTATTCTGGACAAAAGGAAGTCCAAGTGTTCATGAGAGCGAGAGAAACACAAACTGGAAAAAGGAGAAAGGTATGGACCACTGAGGAACTTCCAGATTTCCTTCCAGAACTCCAAGGAGATGCTGTTTAAAGTCTAAGTCACAAACCCAGCGCCCTTCATTTTCAGAGTGGATGGCTACTACATGAGGTTTTATCTCAGGCAGCATTTTAATAGATGATTGTAAATATCCGTACGGTGGGAAAACATTGATCTTTCATCCGAATTCTTCTCACTACCTACAAACACCCAGAAAGTGAAAGTCACCTATAACTGAAAATAGTCTCAAAAACATTTTCATCTACTGAAAGAATATCTCATGCAAGTGGGCCCTAATGTAGAATACATCGAATTCTTCCAAGCAATTATTTCTCCACTGGATGCCAAATTACCTTACCACAATCCCTATTTGGATGTGTAACACAAACAGCATTGTGCTAAATGCCAAATAAAGAGTCATTATTCTGTGAGTTGACATCATTTTGTAACGAATCTTAGCCTTGCATTCATCCAGTTAAATAAAAAACAGAAGCAATAATGATAGTTAGCATTTCTAGGTGGTATGGGTGACATTATGAGGTCTGTATTACTTGTAATGTACCAGAGTGCTCCATAATAAACTCTGCTAAGTCGCAGGCTACACAGGCTGGGAGCAGAAATGGGAACATTTAATTCAATGGGGGAAAGTATGACGGATTTCAAAACAAGAGCTGTGGTTTGTAGAAAGAGCAAATAAAACAAGTGAACATTGACTATTTGGGGACTGAAGCAAATTTGGTATAATTCCTTTCATAGGCTGAATGGCACACTTTATTTCTATTGTTGCCACTAGGGTAAGACCAGGCACAAATGACACAAACCTCTGATAAACCAATGTCCCAGCAACAAGTATTTGAAGAGAAATCACTTTTGAAAGCTTGAGAGTGAATAAAGATATAAACCTCTGCTATAAACCTTCTCTGTTCTTGGCACAGAAAAGGTATGGAGTGGGAGAAAATTGAAATATTTTCAACGAAATTTCCTCAGCTGTAGGGAACTGCCTAGATTGCCATGTACCTAAGCAAGTGTTACACTGCTGGGAGAAAAGCAGCCAGTATCTGGCGGGCATTCTGGGCATGTTTAATTCAAATTTGTGTTATACCAGTATGCCAGTATAATTGCTTATTTTTTTTTTAAAGATTTGTGGAGAAAGCTTTGAATACAGGGTTGGACATGCCATGTCAGCCCCAAAGAGGGTGGTGCTTCAGATTGTCCTGGAAAGAATGTCTGGGACTTAATGGAGTTGCTGAGGGCAAGTTTGACTGGGGAGGAATGACTTCTGGGCCCTTCTATGGATCAGGCCATTGCACTTTCAAGTAGGCGAGGAAGCTAAGAAGGAGTGGCTTATATGGGGGAAGTTGAAAGGCATGTCTGGGTCAGGTCAAGGTTCCCACCCACATGGGATACCTGGGCTAGGCTAAATAGCATTGCCAACTACCCACTGGCTCACACAAAAGCTGGTCTGGAGAGCATGCCTTGCTGAATTAGGTCACAGCACCCACCCATGAATGGTAAAGCAGGGGTGGGCCAAATCAGGCTGGGATGCAACACCCACCAGAATGCAAGAGAACTGGATCTGGGGGCAGATTCTGTTGGGAGGTTTGTGGGCTCTACTCTGTGGGACTGCAGCACCTGCAGTTTATGCAAAAGAACTGGAGTTGGAACCAGGCAGAACCAAGCTGGATTACAGAACTCACCTGACAGAAACCCACTTGACACTCATAGGAGTGGGGTCAGGCTGCAACACCCACTGGCACATGCAAAGGTCAGGATTGAGGGCAAACCATTCCAAGCACAGACACAGTACCTGCCAGCATCCTTGGGATCCAGAACTGGTATCAGGTCTGGTAGGGAAATTTGAGGAACTTCCCTACTAAGTCACAGCTACCACACAACTTCCTAGCACAAGAGCCAGGTCTGGGAACTGGCCCGGTAGGAAAACTCTGAGGACTCTCATGCTGGGCTGCATCTCCCACTGTTAAGTGTGTGAGCCAGGGCTGTAAGTGAACCAGGCTGGGCTGCAACATCCATCAGCAAATGTCCCCTGGATCTGGGATGGGCAAGACTTGGCTAGGTTGCTAGCATGAGACAGAACTGGGAGCAAGACATGTCAGCTGGACTACAGTATCCCCTTACAGGTATGAGATCCAGGTCCTGGAACATGCTTGACATGGGAACTGTGGACACTCCATTGCTAGGCTGTACCTATCACTGGTGATCACAAGAACCAGGGCTGGGGTGGGCCAGGCTGGACAAGGTGGCAATACCTGTTGGCCTATATAAGAGTTTGGTCTCTGGGTAGAGCAGGCTGAGTTAAACCTCTGCACCCTTGGTATAATACCCTTGGGTGTGCATGAGAGAAGGATGGGATGCAGGCTGAGCCAGGTTTGAACTAAAGCAGAGGCTAGCACATGCAAAAACTGGAGCCGGGGGCAGAGCTAGCGGGGGTTATTGAGGGTTGCCCCAATTAGGCCACAGCACACACTGGTATGCATGGTGACCAGTCTGTGGTGGGCTGATTGGGTTGGCTGCAGTACCTATCAGTTCACATGAGATATGTGGCTAGGGCAATACTTATCCAGCAACTTTCATCCACCAGGAGATGCATTGGCTAGTGCAGGCAACAGACTGAATGTGACTCTGTACTAGCTAGTGTATACAAGAATCAAATCTAAGGTCACCCCATTTGAGGTTTCTTGGAGGACTACCCAGTTGGGCCTTTAGACTCAGACCTTAGGCACTCAGACCAGGGAAAATCACAGGATGTGTGATCCAGTCTTGGAGTATATGCATCAAGACTGGGCCTCCTCAGTTGCTGATGCCTATACAGTGGACAGCATGCCCAAATGCACACTGGGGACATGATGACCAGCTCATCTAGGCCACCAGGGGATGTCAATTGCCTCATCAGAGGATACAAAGCAGAACAGGTTGGACAATTCTCCTGGCCAAGCTTTACAGCATGTTTCTGGGTCTGGGGATGCTCTAAGGTGAACTTTGTCAACCAATAGGCCTTGGAAAGTTTTTCTCCACCCTGGAGTAACAAAACCAACAACTTCTCAGAACTATCAAAAGCACTCAAATAATACCCTCAAAACACTCTTCCCCACATCAGAATCTATATGGCGTCATTAAATGACTGTCACCCCATCCCTAGGTGCCAATGTAGTTTGACAGCAGGAAGTGGTCCTCTCACCCTCCTTCCTTGCAGACACAGAAGAGGAAAAAAAAAATCTGAAACTTTAGTCCCAACCACTTTCCTCCATACCTGACCCTAATCAGAGGACTACATGTGCATGCATGTTCTCAATTATATAAACAATATAAACAAAAAATGTTTGAAAGACAAAATTATTTTCAACCAAATGAATACTAGAGACCATCAAAATACCTATTCAGACATCTAGATACACAAACAACATATCCCAACTCTGTCGAGTAGAGATGATTTCTGTCGAGTCCTTACCTTTCATTGGTTTGACTTTACTTAAATATTAAATGAAGGCTTAAGACAAGCTTTCTAGTTCATAATTTGATACTTGGCATGTTAGTATCATCACCTTTTCCTTTAAGCACAAAACAGATTAAAATTAAGTACTTTGCATTAGGTTGACCTGCCTAGTCTCATCAGCATTCAGCTGGCATTGGAAACAACCCTGAGAAATTCTAGGGAACCATGCAATAGAAATTTCAAATCCTAAGGGGGATAAAGAGTCTCACTAGCATGTGCAGATACTTCATTAATTGTAAGTAATTCTCTTTCTATCATGGAAAACCAACACTAAGACCCAAGTTAAGAGGGAAAATAGCAATACCATGTGTCTCCCATGTGTCAGGCACTAGTTACCTGTGAAAATGCATTAGCAAATTTAAGACCCGTATCCACTCTATGTGGTAAGCTGCATATGCCTATTTTAACAATGAAAATTACTGCAACTCGGAAAGGTTGTTGAGTTTATCTCAGAAGGATTAAACGGCCTGCAGGTTCACAGCATTGGGAAGTAGCCATGCTAGAAGGTGAAACTCAAAGGAACCCTGTTCTTTCTACCACTATAAGTTTGAGTTATGAATTAATAGGTTACGCTTGCTATCAGACATGCTCGATTCATTGTAGCTACTCAGAAGTATCAATTGTTGCATGGTGGCTCAGTAAGATTGAGGAGGCCTTCTTGATTTCTCTCAATTTGAAATAAGTCTGAAGTGGTTTATTAAATTTCTGAGCAATCTTGCCTCCTAAAGCATTTCTGATTCTAGTCTATTTCCATTTCTGAATGAGCCATTCTTCCCATGCTCACAAAGGAGACAGAGGTATAGGGAACGCTTTAGAAGATGTCATCTTTTTTGAAGGAGAATTGAAGGGACATTTACTGGGAACCAAACGAGTGCTGGGCCCTGAGCTTACATATATGTTATTTCACTTTATCTTTACCAATGCTGCCATGCAGAAATTAATATGTATACTGAATGGGAAAAAATAAGCAAAGACTCAGCTAAAATTCTACATCAGAGAACAAGTGAAGCTGGGATTTCAAACCCAAGCCTCCTAGGCCTAAGCTGATCCTCTTTTGATTTTTCCCCCAATACCTCCCTAATGGTTCCTTGTCTGAACTAAAGCACAATCCAGCTGCTCCTTCATCCTGCCCCCTTTAAAATGTTTGTGCTTAACCGGATTTCAAATACTTGCAATCGTTGTCTGGGTTTTCAAAGAACTGTGTATTTCATTTTGACATCTTTACACGCTCATTACTTTTAAATACTGCTAAATTAACTGCTAGCTTACTTTAAATTCTCGTATGAAGAGATAATGATCATCGGTCCAGGGTTCAAACCCAGTGACAAAGTAGAAAGATTAATGCATGGATGTTAATTATCCAGCATGGAGGGTCCCATGTGCTCTGTCATGTCACAGAAAAAGATGACTTCATTGTAACAGGCAAACCTCTTTCATGTGAGTACCATATTACTTACAGGAAATCTGTATGGGATGATATACAGATGGCATAAACCTTGGCAACTGATTGTAATTATCCAGGTGGCATCCTCAGTGTCTGATAATGAGTCCTGATTGAAGTTAAAGCAAATGTATGGTTGGGACAGTCTTTTAAAGAAGTGGCTATTAATGTGAAATGTTTTAATCTCACATGTTGCCCTCATTCACTCACCACCTCTTGATAGTTTTCTTCTTTAAGCAAATATTTAATTGCTGCTATCTTCCAACCATGATGCTAAAAACTAGAGATACAAAGATGGAAATATTCTCTGTTCTCAGAAAGCAGATTCTGTAGGTAAGGACCGAGTGTATAACTGTCCAAAACTCTTCGTACTAGGAACACGCTCCGTAACAGTAAACACATTTAAGGTTCCCAGAGGGTTCAAGTGGCTCCATGCTGCAGCAATGGAGGGGACCTGGAGAAAAGGTTCCAGTGGTAGAACTAGACTAGACTCGAAGGAAAAGAATTATTCTGCCTTGTAGAAATGACAGGAATGGCAGATGGTAGGGAGTAAAAGTAACCTATTCAGGAGAGCGCTCAAGACCACACAGTATGAATATGGAATAATAATGATAATAATCTCGAATGACTAAGCATTTTTTGAGAAATAGTGAATGGCAGGTTGTTATTGGATCACAGAGGCACTTTTACATGCTCTACTAAAGCCTGAGGATTTCCACATGCCTGTAGATGTGAGGATGCTGGCTTCCCTGCGGTCATGAGTCAGAGGTAGCTGAAGGTCATAAGGAATTTAAACAGCTGTTCTTAACCCACACCAATCAAATTACCCATGAGCCAGCATCATATATTAGAAAAAGACACAATGTTCTCTCCATTTCAATTTTTATTTGCACTAAAATGGATGGCCTTTTTACACACTATCAATAATGTTTGTGCTAGAGGAGCTTTTAATAGGACAAACATTCATCATTTTAAGGTTACTCTTTCCCCAAAAGCATGAGAGCAGTCTGTTGGTAAAATAGCAAAACCTTGTACACCAGGCTGCCTTGCTGTCTGTTTTTCCTGGCTGGTGCCCACTGATAGGAAAGGCTAGCAGCCATGGGGACGAAAGTAATTGTGCTGAGTAACTATTTTGCTGAGAAGGCTGTGTAAGCGGGGGAAAATGCAGAGCAGGCCGTGCCAAGAGCAGATGAGGGTTCTAAGTTCAGCTTTGCTACCAGTCAATTGTACAATTTTACGTACCTTAAGTCTCCAGGAATAACACTCAGCATTAAAATGGGCAAGGCTATGGATCCTAAATGTTCTCCCATAATTGCAAATCTTGTACCAACTTTATAGTTTAAAACACACCATAATATAGAATGGAGGGAAATGTCTGTTGTTGAAAGGCTGTGACATATCATCCACAGTAACTGAGCTTGCGTAACTGATCCCAGTCAACCAGCCGTAATCTTATCATTCCAATTGAAAACATTCTTTCAACTTTAACACATCCACCATTGATAGCCATAATGAATTATAAATCCCTCATTTCAATTAAACAGAGGAATTACCATGAGTTTTTAGTGTGAACCAAAAGACCAAGTAAGTTTGGTGCTTTGAAATCCCATTCCGAGTCTGTCCACTGGGTGGTGACTCTGGTTTTGAGAATTTTTGAGCAAGGTCATGTAATAAGGTAACCTATGCAACAGATTCATTGAATTAAAATCCAAGCCATTTAAAAATTGGTCCCACTGATGCATAGAGACTGTGAGGTGTTTGCATACTGCTATACAAAGTCTTAGAGCATTTGAAAAGGAGTAGAAGATAGCATTCCTTCCCCCAGGAAGCTCTCCCCCAGCTCTGGTAGACAGAACAAACACAAAAGAAAGACATAAGGTAAGAGTGCCCAGAAACCTAAGGTAATAATTAGTGCAGGACAGAATTGTCCATAAGTGCCTCTACTGAAAGTGACCTGTCCATATTTTGGGAACTTTTCATTAAAAAAGCAACAACAATTGTTTCTTTTAATGATTTATCCCATTTTTAGCATTGTCTCATATTGATTGGAATTGTTTCCATGCTCATTTTGGACACTCCTAGAGAAAAACCATGGTCTTCCTTGGCAGGTATTGGGTAGGGCCTCATGAAGTATTTTGCATGCATTAGAAATATGTATATAAAGGTAGGTAGATGAGCAAAGAATGCAAATTGCATTTGGAGTTTATTAGAAGCAGGGGTTACAGAATGCTAGTAGGATACAGTTTGGGGTACAGACAGTTTGGACCAAGGGACCTATTTTGGAGCAAGTTAGGAGAGACAAGTTTATTTAAGAAGGGTTGAGAGATATTGGCAGATGGACACTGATTTGAGGGCTTCTCATTTGGCTCTGAAAGTATGTGAGGGTATGATAAAAATTGATGCTTCAGGAAACTTTATGCAGAAATTTTGTGCATGATGTGAGCAGAAAGCAGAAACATGAACACAAACCCAAGAGGCTAGTTCCAAAGTCAACACTTAAAAGCACCGCCTTTGGTGTGTTAACCTGTCACCCATCTATTGACTCTTCTGCTCAGATGTGGAGGTGTCTAAGGAGCAGCATTTGCAGCAGGAGGGCCTTCAAATAGTCCTTGACAAGTGAAACTAAGATATTTTCACTTTGGTGCACACAATTTTTGAGATCCATCCTGAGTATTATATGAGACATATTTCACATGAGCATTCTGAAGACCCCATTTTCATTTTTTCTCACATTTAATCTCAATTTGTATTATTACTCTAACTTCAAGAGAACTCCTCTACTTTGTCTCCTAGCCCATTCTATTAGATTTTTCCATCAATTAAGGTTTTTTAAAAATTGGTTTCTTTGAATAAATCTATATGACTTTGAATATATCCACGAAATTATAAACAAACATTCATTCTTTCTTGTCCAACTTCTTTTGTTTCTGTTGATTAGCTAATATCATGGCTGGGCTCCTAGCTGAGATTTCGCATCATTTCATCTACCTCAGTATTCTAGCCAATGTAAATAAAAGCTGCAAAAAAAATTCATCCAGAGAATTATAAGAGACTGATTTTAAGCCACGATGTTTTTCTTAAGTAAGACTACATCAGGAAAGCACTATCACCAGGTCTTTTTTCCTTTGGGTTTGACAAGTATCCCAGAGAGAAATCTTTGAAAGCCCAGCTGAATCTTCAGGACTGTCAATCTGGATTCTGAGACCTAACTTTAAATAATGCACTAGAGAATCTTAGCTTCCAGTGGACACATAGTCACTCAACAGCCCCCTACCCCACCACTGCTTTTTCAGACTGTGCCAGTCAATCCTTGTGAGAATAAATCCAGCCAAAGAATACATTTCCATTCATCTGCTAGAAAGAAATTTTAGCAGTTATTTAATATCTTGTAAAGAGGAGAAAGTTCTACATGTGTAACTAGTTCTCAAGAATAGTCGACTTAATAAAACATTTTATCTTCTTTCCTCACCTGCCTGCGCTCGCCGCGTTCCCCGCAACTCTACAAGTCCCTGCCATTTTCTGTAAGTGCTGCTGACTTACTTTGGTTCCTCTTGGTATATTCAATCTGTTGTAACTGGCTCACCTTCTGTTCCAAGGTCCAGAATACTATGCCCGTGGCTTCTCTTAATCTTTTGAATCAAAGTCCCAAGGAGGTAAAAATATGCCCATAATTTTAGTGGTGAATTTGGAAACATAGGTTATCGTCATGACAAGAAAATCCTGATTATTATTAACCCTCAATTTTAACTTTTATTTTTGAAATAATTTAAGATCCATGGGAAGTTTCAAAAAAGTTATATGTATTCTTCACCCAGTTACCTTCAATGTTAACAATGGCAAAATAGACAATAAAATATCCTATAGTAATGGTTGCCAAGCATTTAACATAAGTATAATCCAGTTTATTCAGCCTCAGACTTACATACTCCCATCTGTTTGTATGTGTATGTAGGTGGGTTTGTAGCTCCATGTGAATAAAATGAACATCACGCATGTAGGTCCATGTATCTGTTACCACATCCGAGGTTGTCCCATTACCACAGACTGCTCTGTGCTAATCCTTTATAGCCATACTGTTACCTATATTTAAGCATATATATGGTTTTTATTTTGAGCTTTTTTTTAAAACTCATTATGATCCTTTTGAGAGATGGGCAATTTTTAAAAGACTTGAATCCACACTATTCTGCAGGCTCTGTGAGAGAGGAACTATGTATGTCCTATATCTCCAGCACCACTGTGCCCGCATCACTGCACATATCGGCTGACATATGGAAGCCATCAAAACGAGTGACATTTTGAACAAGAAAAGTTATGGGTCCCTGATAAGCTTTGTTGATTAGAATAATTATGACTCAAGTACCAACAAAGCCCAAAGCTAGCCAACATGAGAAGTTTTAAATTGCATACGAATGGTTGATCGCTCACTGTAGAGTATAGAGGCCATGTAGTCTGAGTATGTATGCAACGTTATCAAATACTTCAGTGGTTCTTGTATTATCCCCCTGGTGCCCCAAGACAATTACCACAATTCTAGGCAGCACACACAAACCCTACTATACCCACAAACAAAACACAAAACACAACACAGATTGCCTTCCATTTTATTAACAAGAATTAAGCTGCCTGCTCTGATCTAAACCAATCCCCAACAGTGGGGACAGAACCTTTGTAATCAGCTTATACAAATGTAGTCCATCTGTGGCTGGGACATTTCTTTGGGGGAATATAAAAGATAGCAATCGAACAAATGACCTTCCTACTAGTAAAGCAAAAGAAAGAAGCCACTGTCAGTGGAATAGCAACTACAAAATGGAAGCAAAATTACAATACAAGAGCCAAACGTTGATCTTCACTGCTCACTACAGTTCTTACAATCAAGAGTCTCATAGAGCATTTAATATCAACAAACCCACGGTCTATATTTGTTTACACAAAGGGACTATTCCTTCTGAAAATGAAAGTTGTGATGCAAGGAAAAGGTGGCATAGTTCCTTTTCACCTTGCCCTTAGCCTTTCAGTACATTTCCATCATCTGTTCATTATTCACAGCTTGCTCTACTCCCAAAATGTGGCTGCCATCACTAGAGGAAAGATGTTTAGGAAATGAGAGGAGAATGAGCAGATGAAATACTGCTAATGGAAGCTCGACAAGGACAGGTACACCGACACCAGCAATCCCAGAGGCTTCTGAGAACGCTCACGGTTTTGCATTTCCACGTCTTAGATCTTATTCTCCCCATTACAAAAAGAGCAATCACTAAAGAAGCAGGCTCTGTCCAAAACGTTCTTCCTAGGCCTTTTATTTCAGTCCAGTTGCATTAATTTGGTGCTTAAATTTATTGCTCTGGAATATAATGTGCATTACTCCTGTCAGCATTAAATTTAATTTACTGAAATGGGGCAAGGGGTTGCTGAAAGCAGATTTTAATTCCCAAGCCATGTAAATGTGCTGTCCTTGATAAACAAGATGTGTATTATATACCAGCACAATGGGTATGCCCACAGAGCTGCAGCTCGGCAGAATGTGCTTCTTGGGGTAGTTCTTTTTTCTTTTTCATTTTAAAATCACATTTATTCTCTTTATAATGCATATATGAATGTTCTAGGAAGGCTAGCCAGTGGAGCATTTTGTTCTAGGACTTTTTTTCAGAGGGTGAAATAGGAAATCCAGCCCCAGCCAGACGACAGCATTGTACTTCGTTCCTGCTGAGATCTTCTCACTAGTGGATTATGGTCAAAGACAAAGCATTGACATTTTTTGTAAGGGCAGATACTAAAGACAGCAGGGATTTCTTTATTGTCAAAGTAAAAAAAAAAAAAAAGAAAGACTTTTTAAGCCTGTAAAAAAATTGAAGAATATTTTGTTGTTAAAATAGTATACGTTGTTAAAGAATTCAAGTAGTTTGAAATATTACACAGAGTAACATTTTGTCACAGAGACTTCAAAATCCTCTCCCATATCTTTCTTCTTCCTTTTAATCCTTTTCCTTGTATGTGTGCTTATACACCTTTGCAGGTTATGTATTTGTGAGTATTTGTAATATATACACACATTTAATAACCTCCTTATTTGTATGCATGGCATATAATAGACATTTAATAGATGCTTGCAGAATTATTGAATTGACTACACCTACTATTTTTTCTCAATTATGAATTGTGTCATTTGGATGCTTAACATCATATGTAAAATCAAACACTATAAACACTTCAAAGTGTTTGAAAATAAGATAATGTATTAGTTCACCTCTGAAGAAGTTCATAAACAGGTTGAACTTTAGGGATGATTGTCAACTGCAGGATGTTTGCAAGGTCCTCTACTTTGCATTTCTCCCCACTCTGAGCCTCAGCAGGGGCTGTATATACCACACGACGGTTGCTTGTGTCAGAAGCAAGCACTGCTCCATCTTCCCTTGTTCCCAACTGACATTCTGTCTCTCTTCAGAACAAGAAAAAATTGTCCAGAAATCTTTAGTGAGCCTATCACCTCCTCGTGTTGTCCAAAGCCAATTCAGAAGGCCATTTCTCAGCAAGCCATTGGCAGTGGATTGAGCATTCCATGAGTTACTTCGCATCAATCCATGGTGTATCTTGCAAAACAGGCTTGATGCTGGGGAGACATTCCTCAGCAGAGTCTTGTTCCCGCTAAGTAGGCAGAACATATCATGAGTGTACCACTAGCGAAACCCACTGTGGTAATACGTCTGGGATCGAGTGCTTTGAAATTCTCTTTTGGATTCACTTCTTCCCCTCATGATTTATGGAAAAGAAATGTTTCTCAAGTTCACTTTCAGGTGCTTGTTTTTTGTTTTGCTTTGGTTTACTTTTGCTTTTAATGTATTTTTTAACTTAAATGTTTGTTTTGTGATCTGAACTTTTATTTGTTTTATTTTGCCTTTTGCCCCTTTAGGAAATTTCATAGCTTGAATTAGATTGGTGGCCCTCCGAAGGTTACATTTTAGAAATATTGTATAAATCTAAAATTGTGCACCAAAATTTTACTTGTAAGTTTAGCAACTTCTGGAATTTCTGCTGATTCCTTGCCATGTAAAATAGGATACTGTTATGCTTCTGATGTTTCTTATGCATTGTATATTCTGGATTTTCGTTAATATAATGAAAATCATCATCATTGGGTTATGTATCACTTGCATTGAATTCCACAAGCCATTTAATACTTTTTTTAAAAAGATTTATTTTTATTGGAAAGTCAGATATACAGAAAGAAAACGATCTTCCATCTGCTGGTTCATGCCCCAAATGGCCACAATGGCCAGAGCTGATCTGATCCAAAGCCAGGAGCTTCTTCCTGGTCCCACACAGGTGGAGCGTCCCAAGGCTTTGGGCCATCCTCGACTGCTTTCCCAGGCCACAAGCAGGATCTGGGTGGGAAGTAGAGCAGCAAGGACAGGAACACGTACCCACATGGGATCTTGGTGGTTGCAAGGCAAGGACATTAGCCACTATGCTACCACACTGGGCCCTAATACAAATTCTAAAGTCTGATTGTTTTATTTACCTTTTTTAAAAGATTTATTTATTTTTATTGCAAAGTCAGAAATACAGAGAAGAGGAGAGACAGAGAGGAAGATCTGTCAGATGAATCACTCCCCAAATGAGTGCAATTGTTGGTGCTGCACCAATCTAAAGCCAGGAGCCAGGAACTTCCTCCAGGTCTCCCACATGGATGCAGGGTCCGTTTTTGATGGCATTGCATTTTATGGTGCAAATGCCGAATTTCTGTTATGCACTTTGATTTGTCTTCTGTTCCTCTTCTTCTTCCTCCTTTCCCTGCTCTTGTATTTCTCTTCCACGACTTGCTCCTCATACCTCCTGCTACTGGCTAGATTCGAATGAAGTATCATCCAAGAAATTCTGAGGCCATTTTTTTTCTTCTCACAGTTCTATAAACACAATTCTCATATTTTCTGATGTAGCAGTGATGCTAAAGAGATGTATACATTACAAAGTCAGTGTGGCTTTTTCACTTTTATTAGATATTTGTAGTCTGTGGAGATACCAATAATAGCACTTTTAAAAGAATTTATTTCCTCTCAGGTTGGAGAACCTGAGAGAGAATCTTCTATCTGCTGGCTCACTAACCAAATGTCCATAATAATTAGAGCTAAGCTAGGTCAAACCAGGACCCTAGACACTCATCTGAATCTCCCACATGAATTCAGAGGCACAACTATATAAGCACTGTTCTACTGCTTGACTTGACACACTATCAGGGAGCTGAATGAGAAGTAGAGCATCCAGCACTCTAAATCGTGTCCATGTGGAATGCCAGCATTACAGTGGCTTAATGTGCTGTGCCACAACACTGGCCCTGATAATATTGCTTTAAATATATGTGTCATACACACACACACACACACACACACACACACACACACATTTATTTATTTATTTGAAAGTCGGAATTTGACCCAACATGACAAGTCAATGGCTCAGGTCTCACCTTGCAAGTACCAGGATTTCACATGGGCACCTGGGAGAGCAGCCGAGGACAGCCCAAAGCTTTGGCATCCTACACCCACATGGGAGACCTGGAAGAAGCTCCTGGCACCTGGCTTTGAATCAGCTTAGCTCTGACTGTTGCGGCCATTTGGGGAGTGAGCCAGTGGGTGGAAAATCTTTCTCTCTGTCTCTTCTCTTTGTAAATCTTATCTGCCTTTGCAATAAAATAAATATTTTAAAAAGAAACTCAGAATTATAGAGATTGGAGGAAGAGAGAGAGAGAGAGAGAGAGAGAGAGAGAGAGACCTTTTAGCTGCTGATTAACTTTCCAGATGGCTGCAATGGCCAGCACCAGACCAGGTCAAAGCCAGAAGCTTCACAGGTAACAGGGGCCCACACTTTTGAGACATTCTCTTCTCCACGTCCTCAGCCATTAGCAGGGATCTGGATCAAAAGTGGAGCAGCCAGGATACAAACTGCTGTCGCAGATCGAGGCTTTATTTGCTATGCCATTACACAGGCCCCATATTACTTTTTATACAGTGGGTGTACAATAACATCACCACACATGTATCGGTGACAGTCCTTTGGCAGTGTACAGGAGACACTTAGAACAGAGTCTGGCACTCAGGAAGTTTTCAGTGGCCATTGTGCTCCTATAGTATTACAAGATGCTTATATATCTGACCTTCCAAGAAAGCTTTACTTTCAGAGCTTTGTGTGCCTTTTCTGAAATCTTCAGATATGAATGCACTTTTGTTGCTGCAAGTATTTTTCACAAGTTGAATCTGTGTTTGTGGGACCTTGCCCAAAAACTGTAGGACTTAAACTTGCAGTTGTTTGTTATTAACATTTCAGTGGAAGATTTATTCCCTGATATACACTTCTATCATTTACTTAGCATAATTTCAGCAAAAGCACTAGATGAATATACTTCTGCTGTCCTTGAAGATACACTTCATTTGTTATTCCAGAAAAACATATGTTCCCTTCTTTAAAAGTCAAAAGGTAATACAAAATTAAAGAGATTACTAGAAAATCTGCCATTCTAAATTAGCTTCCATCTTAGTAAATATCTTTTCAAGCATGCATGAGTGTGACATGCACAGAGACATTCCTTTTTCTTTCGCATTTTAAAAATACTATCTTTGATGATGTTTTCATAGTTGATTACAGCGGGAAGGGTCCGAGATCAGGGAAAAACGGTTGAAAACTTTGCTTCCACATTTTCTTTTCCTTCTTCCTTATCTGGCAAAAGGGAGAGACAAGAGGAGAAGCCACACCCGGTCTCCCAACCACTTCAGCACCCAGGTATGCGGAACGGCCACCCTATGTTACCCCAAAGTCCCTGATGTGGAGCATTCCCCAAAGGATCTGCTCACTGGTTTCAATAGTTCTGAAATGTCAACCTAGTAGTTGCAAAAATGAGGATATCCTTCCAGAGTCCATTGGTTGACACAGTTCACCTCTAAGTCTCCATTTGCTCAGATATTTGCTGTCATGCTTCACTGGAGTAATTGATCCATTTGTTTTGCCCTCCTTCCTCTACTATAGTACTATAGTACTCTGCAGGCTCCAATGGTCTGACATATGCTCCATGTGCCACTGGGTATGCCGTACACTTCGTTAAAGCCACTGAGAGGGTCCAGTTTTTGATACCTGCACTCCATTGTCAGACAACAGGTCCTGCCACTCTCTCCATTGTTGGAGTTATGAATCCAGTGGTTTACTTGTGGGGACACCCAAAGAAATCTCATCTGTGGGGCTGAGTGCGGTAACCTAGTGACTAAATAAAGTTCTCACCTTGCATGTGCTAGGATCCCATATGGGCGCCATCTCTAATCCCGGCCACCCTGCTTCCCATCCAGCTCCCTACTTATGGCCTGGGAAAGCAGTCAAGGACAGCACAAAGCCCCCTGCACTGGAGACCTAGAAGAGGCTCCTGGTGCCTGGTTTCAGATCTGCTCAGCTCTGGCCATTGCAGCCACTTGGGGATTGGATCAACAGATGGAAGGTCTTCCTATCTGTCTCTTCTCATCTTTGTATATCTGACTTTCCAATAAAAATAAATCTTTAAGGGAAAAAAAAGGAATTTTGTTGAAGGTGATCTCAGACATATGTCTTGTATGTGTGCCTGCCTGACGGAATCCAGTTCATTCTATCACCACAGCAGCCTATGTCCACACTGGTAATTACAATTGCTAGGTCAGATCTATCTCCAATCCCATTTTTTATACAAACCAATGGGTGCTGTGGCCCAGCCCAACCATGCCCTCCACACAATCAGCCTTCACATACCCCAGTGGGAGCTGTAGCCTGGTCAGAGTAACCTCCAATAACTCCCACTTGGCTGGGCTCCAGTCCTGGTTTCTGTGTCTGCCAGCATTAGAGTGAAGAGGTCCAGTCTGTACCACCTCCCATTCAGCTGTCATATACATAACTAGGCGTTGAAGCCTAACTCATCCCAACTGACTCCATCCTCCAGCAAGCTGCCTGTTCTCCATCCTCCATCATGCCAGCAGGTGCCACCATATGTGTATCCAGGCCGACCCCCAGTCCTAGTTTACATGCTTGCCAGTAGGTGTTGCAACCCATCAGAGGGGTGGCAACAGTTTCCCTACTGGGTTCACTCCCAGACCTGGATCTTGCACTCTCTAGGTGCTTCTGCAGTCTAGTTCAACAGGACCTGTCCCCTGTCCTAGCACTTGCCAGATGATGCTGTGGCAAAGCCCAACCAGCCTTGCCTTATCCTTGCACATGCCTGCACCAGTGCATACAGTCAGTTAGCCCAGCCAAGCTCTCACTCAACCCAGTTCACATATAGGTCAATAGGTTTTGTAGCCCTGCCCAACCTGGTCTGTCCTCAGTCGCAGCTCTCATGCTTACCAGGAGCAGTGGCCCAGCAGGAAAATCTCCATAGCTCCCCTAGCAGGCTTGTACCCTGTCCCCACCAGTTCTTACATATGCTAGTAGGCACTGTAACCCAGTTTGGCATTGCCCATCTCAGCTTAGCATTTGGCAAAGGGTATTGTAGCCTGGCCCAGTTGGGCCTGACCCCAGTTCCAACTTGCGCAGTTGGGCATTGCTGTCCAACCCGGTCTAGCCATTCCCCAGTACAGATGCTTCTTAATATGTTACTCTTCTGACCCCTTTCTTCCTTCTGAAATATGTTGGGAATTTCCTTTTCTAGAAAGAAATATATATTCTTAAATGGATCCTTATTATTCTATTATATAAAAATAATTTCTCTATAAATATTCAATTTACCTCCAGAGTTAATGGGACCTTTTTCCACATAATGAACAATGTTTTAATAAGTATAAGTATCCAGTGATAATTTTAACAATACTACTCGAATTTCAGAATAAGAGCAAATCTGTTCCTTCCTCTATTTGGCTTGCTCTCTGAATATAGAGATTGATAACTCGCCCCCCTAGAAGGGTCAACTCACACAGTTTTAAAAAATAGAATATCTCAACCAATGCAAAGATGGAGTTGTGAGTTAAACTTAGAATAAAATGTGTTTGCTCTTCCCACCCTCTCTCCTTCACTCGTTCCTTTCTCACGGAATTCCTAGAGTATTCAAGGGTTGAATGCAGGGTGCTGAAAGAACAATGACTCTGATTTTTCCGTACACCGGCATTGCTTCCAGAGGAAGCTCTAGCTATGAAATCCACTTGTTCAGCTAAAGCCTTACTTTGTTCAGTAAAATCCAAGCTTGACAGTTGTCAAGAATAGTGAGTCTCATCACTCGTCAAAAGCCCAGAGAAAAGACAGGACTATTGAAATCAGCTGGAAGAGAACGAAAGGAAATACTCAGAGGCCTGCTACAGAGCTCAAAACTCCAAAAAAAAAAAAAAAAAAAAAAAAAAAAAGGTTTAAATTGCTACTGCTTCCTTTTGTGTTTTTATAACTGTTTCTGAATACTCTGGGAAATGAACGCACTGTCCTGCAGTATATGAAGCTCATCATTGATGTTCTTTCCATGATATAAACGCTTTACAAAATTCACATATAGCATATTCATTAAGGAGCACAATTAGCAACCTACTTGTTCTTTGTTTTCATTTTTCTTATGTAGAAATGCTCCTTCCTCTGGTAGATGTTTATCTGGTAGATATTACGTGTACTGTGGGGAGAGATTCCTGGGCCATCATTTTATGCATGCTAGATCGATAGCTCTTAAAGTATGATAGCTATTAAATGTTCCAAAACAGAGCTAACACAAATATGGTAGGGGACATGACAACTAATACTTTGAGTCTTCTCTGATTAGAAGAGTGATTGTACTAGCTGGAGCGCATTTTTGACTTTTCCACTTCCACTCTAAGGTTCTGTTTTATCTACATCCTTGACATATAAACTAAATGTAAATGTATGCAATTACAACTTAAATTTGCTATAACACTTGTTATCAAAAAAAAAAAAATCCCAGTGCAATTGATATGGTTAAGAAATATGTTAAGCATTCTGAATGTTATGTTTGTTTACACAAATTTCATCTGCAAGAAATATCAGCTAAGGGCCAGAAAACTCTGCCTCACTGATCCCAATAAACAGAAATACAAAATACAAACATGGAGATTTCAAATATCTACTGTGGCTCCAGTTTATTGCACACCACAAGCCACACCCATCTGCTTCTGGTCCTGAAACTTTCCAATCGCCCGTGGAGGAATCTCCCTCTCCAGATGCCCAAAATTGCCAAGGCTGTACCAGGCTAAACCAGAAGCAAGAACTCAATTTGGTTCTCTTGGATGGCAGGGTTCGAGTACTTGAACCACTGCCTGTTTCTCCCAGGGTGTACACTAGTATCAAACTGAATCAGAAAGCTAGACAGGACCCTCCAATGCTGATTCTCTGACACTGGATGGAAACGTACACTTCCCAGTGTGTACTCTCCACACATCAGAAGTGGAGACTTACTGCTAAGTCAGAAAAATCTGCCCCAGAGCTAGGTTTTCAAATTTAATCCTCTCTAAATCTGAAAATTCTTTCTTTCCCAGAACACAGGCTGTCTTTCTGGAATAAGGGCATGGCTGTCACTTAATATGGGTCAATTGGGGTGAATGTTCCTATGGCTTTGGATTATTTGAGGAAGTACATAGCTAAGAAATGTTATTAAGCAGTGAGTACAATTCACAGGCCAGTGTGTTTCCTGTTTAAGGGATAATGGTGTATTAGATGGTCACATCTATTTTATTTGACCATTATTCTCAGATTTTGTTATCTGCTCTTGGGTTACCTCTGCATTTGCTGGTAAAATAAAGAGAAGAGCATTTCACACAGCATGTTGCACCAAATAGAACTTTGCAACCATTCTTAACACAAGCACATGTCCTATAGTAATGCCACAGCTCTTCCATCGGTGGATTCATTCATTACCATTTTTAATCCCCCTAGAACCTTGCATATCACTAAAAACAAGCCAGTATATCTCTAGAACAAAAAAAAAATCCTACATTCTGAATTTCACACCTAGTGTTTCTGAAACCATGGTGCATCTCACAGCCAAGGCTCCCATTTGACATACATATTTCAGTGTTTCTTTTCTTCCAAAAATTACTTGTTATTTTTAAAGGTTTATTTGTCTCTTCATTTTTCAGGCAGAGTTACAGAAAAGAAGGGACCAGAAGAAAGAGAGCGAGAAAGATAAAGAAAAAGATGGAGAGAGAGATCTTCTGTTTCCATCCACTGGTACACTCTCTAAATGATCCTAACAGCCCCAGCTGGACAAGGGCAAAATAAGGAGCCTGGAACTCCACTTGAATCTCCCATGTGTGTGGCAGGAGATCAAATACCTGTCATCTTCCACTGTTTTCAGAGATGCATTATCAAGGAACTGGATCAAAAGTGGAGTACCCAGGAAAGAAAATGATACCTATAAAAGATATCAGTGGGGCCCGGCGCGGTGGCGCAAGTGGTTAAAGGTCCTCGCCTTGCACGCCCGGGATCCCATATGGGCGCCGGTTCTAATCCCGGCAGCCCCGCTTCCCTTCCAGCTCCCTGCCTGTGGCCTGGGAAAGCAGTCGAGGACGACCCAAAAAGCTTTGGGAACCTGCACCCGCGTGGGAGACCCGGAAGAGGCTCCTGGCTTCGGATCGGCATAGTATCGGCCCGTTGCGCTCACTTGGGGAGTGAATCATCGGACGGAAGATCTTCCTCTCTGTCTCTCCTCTCTGTATATCCGCCTTTCCAATGAAAAAATAATAAAAATAAATCTTTAAAAAAAAAAAAGATATCAGTGTTACAGGCAGTGGCTGGGTTAGCACAGGGTCACAACAACGACCCCAATTTCAAAATGATGGTTAGGAGAGATTATCAACAGCATCATGCACTTTGAGAGAAAAGCAAAAACGTGTTTGTCATCACTATTTTCCTCCTTATCATCATTTCTTTATTTCTAACAAAACTATACATAGGGCCCTATACAGTAGGCTAGCTGCTAAAGTCCTCGCCTTCAATGCACCAGGAACCCATATGGGCACCAGTTCTAATCCCAGCAGCCCCACTTCCCATCTAGCTCCCTGTTTGTGGTCTGGGAAAGCAGTCAAGGATGGCCCAAAGCCTTGGGACCCTGCATTTGCACAGGAGTCCTGGAAGAGGCTCCAGGCTCCTGGCTTCGGATAGGCTTAGCCCTGGCCATTGCAGCCACTTGGAAAGTGAATCAACAGATGGAAGATCTTCCTCTCTGTCTCTCCTCCTCTCTGTATTATCTGTCTTTTCAATAAAAATGATAAAATATGTCTTTTAAAAAACTGTACATGAATAATGAATTCACCTTCCTATCCATCTCTTAAACTCCTCAAGTCTCTCTAGCAATCTTCTTTCTCCCCTCTACTCACTGAACAAGAAAGAAAAAGATCAGCTTAATTTGCTCCAAAGTACATGCTGTACTCTGATATCATCATTTCAATAGTGGGAGGATGGGGCCCATCCCAAGTGCTGACTCTGCCAACTGATGGTTATTGTCCCGAGTTGCACACTTACAGAGCTGAGGCCATGGAATGTAGTTGAGGAACATCAACCACGGGGCAACAGAGACATGGCTTTCAACCCTGATGAGTCACATACAGCCTTGAATTCAATTAGGTTACTTTACTTGGCGTCTCAATATCTTCAAAAATAAAATGAAACTTTGATAAACAATGTTTATAGTCACTGTTAGAAACAAATAATACAAGTGAAAGGCTTGTGTGGTGCCTGGTATACTGTGAGCACTATCTTACTCTCAATGACTTTTAGTCAGATGCTGTGGAAGAGAATATGTATTCACACAAATCCAAAGTTTATAAAGTTTGGAAGCTAGTATTGGAAACACGTCTAGTAACAAAGCTCAGAATTACTGAAACTACACAATTAAAGTAGAACAAAACCCAAAAAAAGTCTAAGTTTTGATCCTTGTTGTTTTAATATAACTGCATCAACTCATTTCATTATTGTTTAGTTACATGAATTACCTGGAAAAACTAATGGAGTTGACTTGGAATAAATATCTACATCACAGAAAACAATTTTTTGAGGCTTTGGAAAATAGTTTTCAATGGAACAAAGTCCTTTCTCTTGAATTACAATCGCAATATAAACAGGACTGCTTTCTGAGAGGGACCTTTATTGCTTAAAATAAATAGCAATGATTTTTACTGTTATCATTTTTAATAGTATTGATATAAGTATACCTATCCAAACTTATTGCATTCCAGGCAGTTTTCTAAAAAATGTGCATATAATGATTTATTTAATTATCATAGTAATTCAAAGTAACAGGCATTATTATCCCCCACTTAAAAGATGGAAAAAACAAGAAACAGAGTTTAATATCCATGCTGTAAGGTATGGTAAAATATCTCAGTGCCTTTCAGTAAGACTCTGTGGTTCATACTTTAAGTATGAGGCTATATGGACAAATCAATTGGCCCTGCATATGTGTGAGAAACGTCTTTTGGCAGCTCTCTACATGGTAGGACATATTATATAGTCCAGTAACATTGAAACAATACAACTAAAAGGTTGTGTCTAAGGAACATGTGTTCTAGCACAAAAAATTGAAAAAGACTAAAGTCTTGAGACAATAGAGAAGAGAGATCAAGAAGAATATATGATTGATAGCAGGATTACACTACATGATTAAAAAAAAAATAAGACATCTATTCATGAAACAGCAGTAATACAAAAGACTGAATCCAATTGCTTCACTTTAAGTAGTAGCTGTTGACAAGGCACACACAAACTGGTTAGAGATACAGGTCAACTTCTTGGTTGATTTTGTAAATTTCTGAGTTCGTAACCATGGCAATACTGAGTTACTTCCTCTAGCTGTTTACAATTTAGACAAAGGTCAAAGTGCAGCAGTGAAAGTACTGCTTACAGCTCCCATATTCCACCATATTGGAGTGTCTGTGCTTGAATGTCAGCTCTGTTCCTGATTCCAGCTTCCTGTTGCTGTGCACACTGGGAAGCAGCAGTGACGGTACAAGTAGCCATGTTTTTGCCACCCGGAGGAAAACCTGGATTGAGTTCTCAGCTCCTGGATTTAACCTAGCAAAGCCCCAGCTGTTGCAGGCATTTGGGGAATAACTATCAGGTAGCAGAATTCTGTTTATTTGTCTGTCACAATTTCTATGTCTCTGTCCCATTCAAAAAATTTAAAAAAAAATTAAAATTAAACCAAATTATAAATATCATTTTATTCAGAGATGCTATAATTGGAATCGGTTTACATACTAAAGTGTGTTGACTCATATAAATCATGCTGCATACAAATTCAAATTTTTCTTCACCATTGGTTAATCACCAAATCACATTTTTATTTCTTTCCCCTTCTGATTTTTTATTTATCCCCTATGAATCAGAATAAATATACCTATGCCTCAAGTTAATTGTGTAATTAAATAAGGAAATGCTAGTAAAGCACTTAGTATTTGGCAAACAGCAGATAATGAGAATATATGCAGTTTCATATACATATTGGGACTATAGCTGTTATATGTCCCTATCATTTGTGAGTGTTGACAAGTATTTGATTGAAGCATAAACTTTTTAACTAGCTGGATACTGCTTTAATTTGTAACCTGGAAGTACAAAATCAGAATATTTAAAAATTTAGTACCCAGAGATTACTCTTGACAACTATAAAGAATCCTAATTCTTAGCTATCACATTTATGTTGACTAAAGAAGAAATCCACTGGACAGGAAAAAGGCCTTGAACATCAGTGGGATTTATGTAACAGTGTTTAGAAGTCATGGCATAATGATGGCACACATATGAATAGGGGAGAAACTAAAATACAGTGTATGACATTGAATTCAGTGTGGTAGCATTTCCATTTTAAATATGTAAGAATAATCAGGAAAATAAGTATGTGTTTGCTGTTTAATTATGTGTTCCCTACCTCTATTCACTGAAAAACTCCCAGAACAATGGTTTCTCTAGTATCAAGATTGTGGTTTCTTCTCTTTAGGAACCTGAATAACTTGAAGAAATGGATGGTTCCTGAACAGAAGCACAGCAAATACAGCATCAAACTTAGTTTTTTTCTTTGTGGCCAGAGACTGAGAGCGTATTCAAAAACAATGGGACTAAGACATGGAGGTCAGATTGGAGGGGCAAAGGTCTAATCAAACATCACAATAAGTATAATAACGATAGCAATGTTTTATAACAAATTTAATAAAACACATCTATCTGAAATAAGTGAATAAATAAATATGGAATAAGACAACAGCATAGTTTCAAGGCATCTTCCCACAAACATTTACAAATTATAAATTGGAAAACAAGTAAATTTACATTGGAGTAACTTGGAAGATACCACCTTAAAAGTAATCAAATTAAACAGTAACAGTACTCTGAAAAAAGCAACACAATTTGCACACCACCTAACAGACTACAACGAGAGGAATAAGCAATATTTCTGCATTATTCCTGTCCAGGATGAATGCATAAAATCAAATCATTATGGGACATCAGACAATCCCAAATTAAGAGATATTATACCAAACAATTGACCTGTAATCTCTGAAAGTACCAGGGCTATAATAATCAAGGAAACACTGGAAAATTGTTCTGCTGGAGACTAAAGAATCATGACAATTTAATGCAATGCCTGATTCTGAGTGTGATCATTTTGCCATATACAGCGTTACTGCAATATTTGTCAAACTTGAATGGAGTATAAGGATTGCAGACGGTAATGCAAAACTTTTAGTGCCTTGATTTTGATAGGTAGACTGATTTTGTATAGAAGAATGAACTGACCGTACAAGGTTCTCCAAAAGTGTTTAGTAGACAGTTTTATATCTATTCAAACAGAAACACTTTCAAGTGTTCTTCACAGTTTATAATTATTAGAAATTTTTAATAAAAAATTAAAGGTTCTTTTAAAGTCAGAAACATGTTTTACAAACAAAATAGTTTCTAATGATGAGTGATTTTATATATCAACTTGGCTAGGCCATAGTATGTAGATGTTGTTAAGTATTATTTTTGAATGTTTCTCTGAAGGCATGTTTTATGTGGGATTATTTAATGCAATAAAGTTTGAGTAAAGCAGATTACCCTGTATAATATGGATGGGCCTCATCAGTCCATTCAAGGCTTTAATAGTCAATATCTTGGCTGATCTACCTAAATAATTGGGGAATTCCATCCACAGTTTGCCTTTGGATTTATATTGCAACAATCCACCCCCTCAACATGTGTGTTCATATGAAAGAATGTTATGTTGTTCTAAATCCCATTGATTTTGTTTCCCTAGAAAACACAAACTAACACTCCTGATGAATAAACTTGAGTTTGGTAAACTCATCGTACAATTATCAGTGTAATATTAGAGAAAGGACTAATGCTGTAAATTAATGTTTATGAGAATTTGTGAACCACAACAAATACATTTCAAACTATTAAGAAGAGCTAAAACTAAAATTTTAATGTGAATAATTCCCTTTAATAAATACTGATTCAAGTTTTTCTAGAACAATTTAACAGCCCGACTGGATACCTCTTTGTGTAAAAGCCAGCCCTTGCCATGCCAGGTGCTGGCCTCTGTTCCTCAGTCCTATCATAGCTGAGTGTTGAAGATGAAAGCCATGGATGGCATCGAGTCCCTCACAGGTGCTCCCACCTGAGCAGCTCTGTTTTGTATGTTTTTGTATTACTTTTATACATAAGATTTCCTTTGACAGAAGGTTTTGATGCTGAATTTTTAAGAGGTTAGAAAAATCGCTGTTCTAAAGAACCAGTGTCAAATGCTTTTAAAATGGAAGGACATCATGACAGAGATGCTTTAAATCATCCTCTTACTCAGTTCCGAGTACTGGTTTTCATCTTTGTCTCAATGAGATTCAGCAGTCTCCCTCAGAGCCACTTTCCCTCACAAAGAGCCTTGTCAAAAACCTTCAGAACACCCTTCTGGGAAGACCACAGTCCTGTTGTTTCTACGTGACGAGGGTAAACAAAAAACAAAACCCAGTGAACATTTATTGGAAATCTCAATTGTGCAGTGATGTCTAGAATATTTCTTCTCTCCACATTTTTTTTATTCCTTCTCCACAATCAATCCTGTGTCTCATCAACTACTGATTGGAGCCTTTGCATTTTCTTAGCTTTTTGGAGGAACAGTAAGCAAAAACGTGAGACAATCAAGCTCCAAGAAGTCTACTTAGCTATAGGTAACACCTTGGGGGCCTGAACTAGGGAAGGTGGGAATGATAGATTTTAGTCTCAGAACCATAAAAGGGATTCATTCTGGGACATCCTACCAAAGGCACACAGAAAAGATCAAAACAACCTCACAAATGTAGGAGTAATCTTTTCTGGTTTGTGAGTCTTAGGGGTGTTATCCGTCTGTGTATCAGAACATCAGAAAGCAGGCTAGTAACTTGCAATACACTGCCTGAAAGTTAAGAGGAAATTAATGTAGTTATTAGAGCCCCAACAAACTGTTTCAGAAATGGTGGAAGGAACTCCAGTTCTACAACAAAACCAAAAATCTATTCTACAAAAGATGGTGATCTATTGATGCATTTATCTAAACCTCTATTCTATATAATGGAAATGAGCCAGGCCATAGGAGTGCTACAGTCTGAGGGCACGTGTCCATTCATGTGATATGCAGTGTAATATGGATCATGGTGTCACTAACAGATGAGGTCAACCATCATGTCTCCTGACAGAAGGAATGGATCGTGAGCAAGCCTCATTCCCCTGTAGAGACAGGAAAACTTTGATGTAAAAATAGACCTCTGACTTTTCTCATCACTGATGCCTTCCATTTTCACCTGCCTGTAGAAGCCTTCCACTCAGTCTACTCCAAATCAGGGACTGGCATGAATCTGTTTTTCTATTTAATGATATGTATTGTTCTTAGTGTACAACCCAACTTGCCAGCCTGGCCTCAGCTTGCTCCTCCTCTTGTATCTCACCATTGTGCCATGCAAACACTGTAGTGTTTTATACATCAGGCCACCAATCATATTTTCACTCAGCAAAGATATTTACAGAATTTATTTCTAATTTGTTTAGTTTAAATCAAATGAACTCCAACTTTGCGTCAATGTTACCAGGTGGAAGGCAAACTCAGTCTTGTTAATAATGAGATTCTTTCAAACATCCCCTCTCTTAGGGCTCTGTAGAGTATCGTGTTGATAAGAGCATTCAGAGGGTTCCTCTGGCCCTCATGCTCCACAGTGGTCACAGCTGACGACAACTACTGTCCCAATTTCCAAATACGAGAGGTTTGTCGACCTCCAGCTTCCCGGCACACCCCCTCCCAAAACACTTCCTGGCTCTTCCGGACTTTCACCCTCCCACGAGTATCATTCACTGTTAAAGGAGGAGGATGATTTCAGATAACTAAATGTCATTCAACAATTAAAACAAAATCTCATTATTTAATTAATTGATTAGACACTTCTCTTAGAGATAGAAAGGAGGTGTTATGGGAATGAAAGGCAAAAAAATTAAACACAAATTAATCTCCCCAATAAATTGTATTTCTTTTGCTCCAAGTGTCCTCTCTACTAGAGCAATTCTCTTTCCTCTTTCAGATAATATTTCCACATTCTTCTGAGACCAGCTTAAGCATCACCTCCTCAGGGAAACCTTCCTCATTTTTTTTTCCCACATAATTTATGAGTCTAGCTCCCTCTTCTGGCTATGTGGCACAGAATAGCATCCTTTACTGCAACACCTCTCCACCTGCACTGTGTGCTTATTAATTATACGTCTATGTTGCCCCACATATTAATAGTTCTTCAAAGGCAAGAAATGATGTATTATTTTTGAACCCTAGGTCAAAGTGATGATTTTTATTAAAAACAAAGAGAATGAATGAAGTTAAAATTAAACTTCTCAATGCTTACGAGTTTTGAATAGATAAATGATAGATTGTAGAGATGGGGAGCTAGACAAAGGGATGATAGATTCATTTTTTGAGTGTAGCAACTAGAGATTAAAGAAGCACATGCAGTCTGTTACTCCTCTTTAATCCAGGTTAGACTAGAACTGCCATCTAAGAGACAGCTAAGAAATTCCCTCAAGATCATCCTTGGCCCAAGTTATTCTAAAAGGGCAGAGTAACATTCAGGTGGCAAATACTTTTCTTCTAACATTGAAAACACTTTTCGTTAATGATTCCTATCAGGACACCAACTTCAATTGGATTTTTCAAAAGCAGAGCCTGAGATATGGATTTCTGTATAAGGGATTGATGAAGTAAGTTTGAGTAAAAACCAGGAAATAAGTAGTGGAAGTGAGAAGAGCAGTAGGAAAGAAGCCAAAGATACAATTTCAGGCAAAGTGTTCAGTGTAAAACTTAAGCCAATCTTTCAGAGAAATTGAGTTTTAAGCTATGTTTTTGCATCATTCCAACTTAAGACAAATGAACTGAGTTTTTAAGCCTTACTTACTAATGCCTATTGGCTACGTACCATCACTGGAAATGAGTGAATGAGTTTTTAAGAAGTGATGGCCTGTGAGAAACACCCAGGTCATTTACAACTTTTTGTAGGTGATAACCAAGGTAGCTCTAATGTTCTGACAGTGGCATCCAAAAAATTGCCAGCACAGATCACTGAAGAGAAAATCCTAGAGAAGTTCGAAAGAACTAAAAAGTACCCAGAGTGTCCAGAGAGTATCCCTGCCTTCAAACCAAAGAGCTGACTTCTTTATAGGGATATGAGAATCTGTGCAGGCAGCAATCCCAAATCAAAAAATGTCCTCTGTGCACAGCATATTTACATCCGTGCCATGCAAAATTGTCAGATGTTCTAAAGCAATTAGCACTCTTAAACAGCAAGATTTGTACAAAGCTAGAGTACAGAACATCTGTGACAGTCATCTTGGGGATTGAAAGATGGGTGACAGAATCAAGAAAGTCTTCAACACCTTTGCGTTTCCAGCTTATTCATACTTTACCTGGAAGCTGCCTCTAGCATATAGTTCTTGAAAATTCAATATATGTAATAATTATAAAATACTCAGTAAATTATAGATGCCCAAAGTGTGACAAGTTACTGGTGATTTGTTTTAGTTTTGTTCTACTGTGCTCTGTCTCATTCACAAATGGCCCCAACCACTCAGAGCAGTCAATAGTCACTCTCTTGTTAAATAAATGTCAGTCTCTTGTTAAATAAATGAAGTGAATGGACCAGTTAATAGACATCCATTTATTTCCCAAATACTCAGTGCACAGCAGTCAAGGTACAATGTGGGAATTCAAAATTAAATTAAGCATGCAAAATGCATGAGAAACTGAAGGTCTAATAGGATAAAACAACAATAGTATTAAGACTATGTAATCATATAAAAAGTGTTAAAAGCCTTAAGAACATGATACAGAAGTAATGGAAGAGATGAAGAAATCATGCCAGAAATTAGAAATTACCATTTTTTTTAAACTCAGCTAAGGATAATTTATTTTTCTGTCATGTATTTGCTTTAGATGCAGAGATAGAGGGGGGAAAAACTCCCATACTTTGCTTTATTTCACCTAAATTCCTATAGTAAGCTCTGCATGAATATGAAGTCAGGTACTCAATCCTAGTTTCCAACATAACTAGCAGGGACCCAACTACTTAAATTATCACCTACTGCCTCCCGGAGCGCACATTAATGAGAGACTAGGATCATTAGCAGACCAGGAAATAGAATCGAGGCACACTGATATGAAATGCAGGTATTCTAACCAGCAGTTTCACCACTAGGCCAAATGAGTGTCCAATAAAATATTTTTAATTTGACCTAAAAAGAACTTGCACACTTTTCAATATTCAACATTATTTATTTTGTTGCTATGTATAAGGGATGCAAAAATACATAAAACCTCAAGGAATTTTCCTTCCAAATGGAGGGTCAATGCCAAATAGATGATAAATATATAACAGCCATGTGCCAATAACTTCTATGCAGAAGAATAAAGCAAGGAAAGGAAGAGAAGTCAGCATTTTGATTCATCAACAGGTCCAAGAGGGGAAAAAATGTCTTGTAACTATCTAGGAGACAAGCATTTTAATCAGAGGCAATGCAAGAGGGAAGGCTCGACACTCAAAAGGCGTTTGGGGAAAGCAGTGAGCTTAAAGCAATGGAGAAAGGCCATTTTAGATCAGGAAATCACCAAGCACCAACGGTTACATAAAGTGCAGTGCACTAACCATGAACACCAACAAGATCTGGTCTGTCGTACTTATACCAACAAAGGCAGTAAAACACCAGCTCAGGCCTTCTCAAGTCTCTCACACAAATAAGGGGGTGCTCAAGAAATCTTAGCTTTTCAGGAATTTCTGGGACATTGAAAGCACTCTCCTAAACCTTTCTTCAAATATGTTTTCAAAAAACCCTCACCTGCATTACTTCGTTATAAACCAAATTAGGTGGGGTCTTGGATAAGAAAAAAGTCCAATGCTGGAGGATGTTTTGTCGTGTGTATTGCCTTTGTCTTTAACATCATAATGCTGTGTTAGATCTGAATTGTCCAAGGGAGTTAGCAAAGAAAATATTTGTACATGTTATTTTTTGATAATTCCATTATTTGTCATAACTTAGCTTGCCTTTGGTGACACGTGTGATAGCACAATGGTAGTTTTGAGGGAGTTCATGTGGTGCTGAGGAATGACTTAAAAGCAATGTGGGGATCATGGACTTGGCTATTACAGTAGACTTATTGCTAGCATATGGCATCCAAAAGCACCTGAGTCCCTTTACGATAGCTGGAAGAATTCTGTGGTGGGACATACCAGACTTTATTAGCACGAATGAATAATGTTAACTATGCCAGGGGTTTCTGAATGATGGATATGGACTGGCTGACAAACAGGAGGCTTGCAATTACTTCCCATGTTGGGAAACATGGGTACTTTTACCCTAGAACCCATTTCAGGGGAATATGTCCTCTTGTTCTTCTAAAGGAGCTTCTGAGAGGAGAAAAAGATTTTTCTCATCTACCCTCCAACGTGCACCTTGGCTTTCCAGATATAACTGCCTCCAACTTTAGCAGTAAAACAAGTAACATAGGAAGAGAGAATGTCTCCGGATATTTAACCCTAGAAACCAGTTAAAGGAAATTATAACTAGCTTTCACGTATTACACTGGTATAGGGCTTTGCCATTTATAAAATCCTTTTGTGTGTGTGTATGCACATGTCCTCAAAATCATCTGATTACTGCAACCACCAACAGGGTATGTGTAGGCCAGAGAGCACCACCATTTTCAAATTTTAAAAAAAGCAAATAATCATATAAATCAATAAAACAGAAGAAAATCCGAGGTTTATTGATATTATGGACACTTCATCAAGAGATAAAGGCTGAAAATACAGTGCTCCTTACTATACTTACCCAAACATTTTACTTAGTGCATTTCAATTCCAACACCGAGTATAAATTATTTAGAGAAATTGTCTATGTGAGGCCTGCAGAGAGGTATTGTCGAGTCATTTATAAGGAATCACTTGTTGATCAGCTGTGGGGAATGAAGTCAGCAGACAACTTCTAGCAATCACCTTCTCAAGGATCAGCCTTACCTGCATAAATCCGTCCAGTCAATATCCGAGCCTTACTGATCAACTAGTATAGAAGACTGAAAGAGGCAGAGATATGAAGGTCCAGTACTGTGACTTACTGCAGAAAAACTGTGATGGTCACTATTGACTCCAGAGCTCCTCACTGGATTGGACTCGTCAGGTCTATATCAAAACTAGACTTCTGTGGCCGGCATTGGGGCATAACAGATAAAGCCAGGCCTGTAATGCTGGCATCCCATAAGGGCACTGCATTGAGAGTCTGACTGCTTCATTTCTAACCCAGCTCCCTACTAATGTACCCACAAGCAGTAGAAGATGGCTCAAGTGTTTGGGTCCCTGACACCCAACTATAAGATCAGAAGCTCCTACTTTGGTCTGGCCCAATCCTAGCCGTTATGGCCACTCCAGTAAATGCAACACCTCTCTATCTCCCACTCTCACTCTCGCTCTCTCTCCCACTCTCACTCTCGCTCTGCCTTTCATGTGAATAAAACAAATCTCTAAAAAATTAAAAATTGACTTCCTCCATCTACGCAGCCTTCCTTTTTCTTCTATGAGTGTCAATTCCTAATAAATATGTTGAACCTGCAATTCTAGTGTTTGTTTCCTATGAACTCAACTTATCACAGTTGGTATCATAAGTGACCAACTCAAGAGGACAGGTTGTAAGATGACAATTTGGAGTCAGATTACTCAGGCCTGTTAGCAAGGAGAGTCCCACAAGTGGATAGCTGGTAAGGCAAGATGAATTTTGGCACAATGTAGGATCCACTTGTTATAATATTCACCAGTAGTGTGATGGTGGGTGGAGATAATTAGCTGGAATTTAAGAACATTGAAGTAATTAGGAGCAAGAAGAATACAAATATTGTTTGCTGCTGTTAAATATAATTAATGTACTACAGAAAGGTGATGTAAACTAAGGGCTATAACAAGCAATTGAATGTCAAAATATCTCAATTGCCGTACATTTTAGTTCTCATCTCCTGCCATGGAAATATGGATAAATCAGAGCTTAGGACTTAACAAGGCCAGTTCATGTACTTCCAAGAAAGTGAATCACCTGATTAAGTAAAACCAGTTATGCCAAAGTCAGGACCTGAAGAGAAAAATCCTGACTGGAAATCACTGGATGGAGTCTTCTTAAACATTTGGTTGTCCAGATTGTGTTGTGTTGTTTCTATAGAAGTGGTTTGGCTTTCCCTAATATGAGCTGGCCCTCCCAATCCCAAATCAGAAGACCATGTTAACATCTCTCCCACAAGACAACAGATGATCCCACTGAACTTAACTCTTACTGTGCCTATACCTAAGAATTAAGTCATAGCATAACTCAACTGAAAATACGTTGACTCTAATATGGAAGCAAAGAGTCTCTGTGCCTGTGGAGCTGTAAGATATGCCTGTCAAATATGGGTGGAACTACATCCTGAGGGAGTTTAAACAAAGGCGCTAGGACAGAGTATTTGATAAGGGAAAGTTTATTGATTTGGTAGCACTTTCCTGAGATATGGGACTTGACTGCTGGCAAGAAGCCCAGGTGATGGCATCATTTAATCAGATATTTCAAAAAAAATTTGACATAGAATATGCATTGACATTGAAGTGCAAATACTCAAAAGATCATCACAGTCCCAATTTAAAGTGAAAACCCAGGGAACCAGGTACTAAATGGAATCCTGAACAAGGTCTGTTTTATAGTGGTCATTTCACAAATTCAATATGAAATTGGTGTTATCATTATTGACAATTAGGATAATAGCCACAGGGGGTCCATACTCCAAAGAGAAACACTATTATGTCAGAGGTCTAAGAGAAGCCCTGTTACTACCACCAGCCAAGGCTCAACGAAAGCAACATATCATTCTGGAGAGTAGGGAATGGCAAAGGTTACTAGCACGAAGCAAGAACAAAGAAGGTAGGAGTAGTAGTTTCCATGTTGTTTCCACTTGATTCTCGACAGAAACCAAACAGAGCCTCAGTGTTGACTGCACACCTGCTGAAAGCCCACCCAGGTTGTATCATCACTCATGGGTGCATGCCGGTGGTGGTATCTTTGCTGCAGGAGATAGTCTTCTTGTTTGATGGATGCTGTACACACAAAGTGGACATTTTAACCACACACAGGGCATAAACATATGCAAATGAACAATGAAACCTATTATTGAATATTTTATTATTTTAAAGAACACGGGGATCTCTTTGCTGGTTTGCTCCTCATATACACACAATAGTCAAGGCTGGATTAGATGTAAGCCAGACGCCTGGAGTTTTGGTTCTCCCACAAGGATGGTAGGAACCCAGCTACATGAGCCATCAGCTGCTCATCCCACCTGAGGATGTTCAATAGCAGGAAGTTGATATCAGAAGGGAAGGCAAGGCTTGAACCCAGGCACTCCAATATAAGATTTAGCTGCCCCACATGGCATCTTTAACTATTACACCAAATACATGCTTCCCCCAAATATTTTAGTATGATTCTAAATATTCAGAATTTTTTCTAAAAATCCTGACTGTATTTTAAATTACTACTTTAAGTTACTTTGTTTTTTGCTAGTGTGAAAAGTTTTCAAAAGCTAATGGAAAACAAAGATTACAGCAAAAAAAATCCCACATATTTCAGATATCTTTAATCAAAATTGATTAAATCAATCATGTTTTGTTGTGCATTGTGACGGTACACTATTAGTCACTTCATGGCTCTGAATTCCAGGCACCTGATCTATAACTATCACTGGATTTCCAAAGAAATTCAGGGCCTAGGAGATACACATCATGGTGCTCACTGCTGAGATTACAAAGATTAATAAGACCCAGCCTTATCCTCAAGGCCCCCATGGTTGAATAAAGCTAGACTTGTAAATCAACCGCTTTTAAAAACCATAAGGGTGCATGATAGTGCTATTAAAAGTTCCTAAGAAAGTATATTGAACAAACAATTAATTCAGACTTTAATAAATCACACTTGCCAGACAGTTGACATTTTTTTCTATTTTCTAATACTTTGCCCAACATTACAAAATTGGAAGCTTATGTGCTACTAATTTCATCATGCCTCTTATGCATGAGAGAAGTTATTTCAGATTTTTTTTTTTTGGCACCTCTTGGATGATTGATATCAGGGATATCCACAGGCAAATATTGATTATCAGGGCTAAAATCAAGTGTGAGTTTGTTGACTAATAGAATAGCCTGCTCTGTATATTTGATGAGTACCGAGAATATAGCAGATTCCCAATAGCTGTTTTCTTGGCTCAGTGATTTTTCCAACACCTCCCAAAAGAGGACTGCATTAAGGTATGCTAAGATGGAATCCCAAGCAGTTCTCCAGTTTGGGCAAGAGGAAACTTTACTTGATGGTTATACACATATATCAGATATTATATTTCAATAAATATTGAAGATGAAAATACTCAAGTTAGATTGCTTCTTCATTTTTCTAAAGATTTGACCATATATTACTGATTTTTAAATCTGAGCATCCTTGGGCCCAGCATGGGGTATAGTGGGAAGCTGCCACCTGTAACACGAGCATCCTGTATTGTTGCTACTCTGAATTCTTACACTCTGATTTTGATCCACCTCCCTACTACTGTATCTGGGAAAGAAATAAAAGATGTCCCAAGTGTTTGGCTCCCTGTCACCCACATGGGAAACTCAGATGAAGCTGCTGACTTCAGTTTAGCCCAGCATTGATGACTGTGGCTATCTGGGAAATAAAGCATCAGATAAAGATCTTTAACTCTCCCTCTTTATAACTCTTAAATAGTAAATAATTTTTTTCCAAAACTCTGAACACTGAAAGGCTGTCCAGAGAAAGCCTTTACGTGACTTATCCTAATTTTTCAGTGGCTGCTATACCTAACACAGACTTTAGAAATTAGCAAAGTTCTTGGGCTTAGTGGTTAAAGTCATCACCTTGCATGGGCCAGGATCCCTTATGGGTCGGTTCATGTTCAGGCTGTTCAACTTCCCATCCAGCTCCCTGTTTGTGGCAGGGGAAAGCAGGTGAGGATGGCCCAAAGCATTGAGACTCTGCACCCATGTGGAAAACCCAGAAGCCCCTGGCTCCTGGCTAAGGATGGGCTCAGTTTAACCTTTGCGGCTACTTGGGGAGTCAACCAGCAAATGAAAAATCTTTCTCTCTATATCTCCTCTCTGTGATCTCACTTTTCAATAAAAATAAATATTTTTTAAATTAACAAATTCTTTAGGTTTTTTTCCCCTCATTTCCTCTAGAAAAAGAATTACAATTTTTACATAACAAATAAACCAATAATTAAAGTAAGTTGAAAAATCATTGATTAGGCTTTTGGGAAAGAGGGAAGGAGAGAAGAAATCAATCTATTTTTCCTATTGAATGATGCACAGTCTATAGCCTATCATGTGTATTAATTATAGCCAAACTGCAAAAACATTACATAGCTTCTACATCCCTGACTTTTTCTATTCCACCACATTAATGATCTTTCCATGGGTAACACAAAGAAGCCTGGCTTCTACTGAAACAAAATAGATCTAATTCTGGGTTTCCACATGTTTCTGTCATAATGCTTTAATATCAGTAGTGTAAATAACTTCTCTATTTCTCTTTAAGTGGAGTATTATTTAAAAAAAATTTCTAGTATGGTAGAATCAGCTGTTCTGAAACTGTGACGAATGAAGTACACAGACTTCTCCAAAAGCACTGAAAGAAAAGAATTGCCAGTTGTCAGCATTGGTGAAATACCTTCTGACCACCTCTGGTAAAATAGACAGCAAGCAAAAGAGATTCCATGAAATCCCTCAGGAAAATTCCTAAAGAAAAAAGCTAAAGAAAAAAACTCTTTAGGTTTCCTAGGACAAACTAGATTAGAATCTGAAAATGAAACAGTTACGGTAGTGCATGGAGAAATACTTTTAAGCCACCTCTCTTCAAATGCCACCTGTATTCTCAGAGTCTATGAAATCTCAAATTCTCATTGGTACTAAACAATGTGTTAGAAGCATTGTGTATATCATCATTAATTCTCACTGAACCTTAAGAGATCATGATCATCAATTTTCTTCTAGAATGAGAATAATGTGATCCTTGAAGCATAGTTAATGCTCAGTTTCAAGGTCACTGAGCTGGTAAGTAATGGAAGTGAAATAGAACCCAAGACTATCTATCTCAAGGTCCAAACTCAACCCAGATATCTCACTGACAATGAGGTGAATGTATTTTTTAATATTTATCCCGTTCTTAAAGAAAAAAATAACCTTCATCCCACTTAACCTTGTGCCAAGCAAAAATCATCGCCCTTCCTATTTCCATCCACTCTTCCCACTCTCCACGAAAATAAAGGCCACATCAAATTACTTTTGATGCATTCTTTTAGACTGCAATGAGATATAGAGCAAGTACTGTGACAGACAATTCAATCCAGTTTAAAAGGATTTTGTTTTACAAACTCAGTACATTTTGAACAGGTTGATTTTTTAGCTGTTGCTACTAATATGATTTAGATGCATTTCCACCAAGAGCAAATATGCTTGCTTCTTTATTGTTCAAAGTAGTTGCTTTCTTGTCTAGCTCTAGCTTGACAATAATTACAATTGTTCAGATTGAAATGGGATCTAATAACAAAAATGTTAGTCTTCTTTCTCTGTCTCCCTATATTTCCCTGAGTTTGTTATTACTTTTCCTGACTTGTTTTGGGCCTATTCAGTATCAAAAATTTTCAAGTTGTCTCACTTTACCTATCTTGGCATGCAACAGTCACATAGCCAATAAAAGGACAGTAACATAGAAGTCTAATATTATACTCCAGTTGACTTTGACCTAAAGGCTTATGTACCTAGCTGAAGCTGCAGCACAGCTAGTTAAGACACCTTGCATGAATTAACAAACCATACTGGAGTGATGGTTCAAGTCCTGAAGCTCCTTACCAATGTGCCAGGAAGGCAGCAAAGGAAGGCCCAAGCTCTTGGACTTCTGACTAACACCCCCACCCCATGTAGAAGACATGGATGCTGTTCCTGGATCTTGGCTTTGGGGCCTGGTCCAGCCATAACTGTTGAAGCCATTTGAGGAGTACATCATCCAGTATATTATTATTTTTTCTTACACTGATTCACCAAAAATGCATTCATAAAATGTCAATTTTTATTAAAGTTAATTCATTTTTGTCATTTTATTTTAAATGTGACACAAAACATTTCCTGCTCAATCAAGCACCCACACAAGCTGACTGCAAGGTTATTGGTTTCGTGGCACTAAGCACACCGTGTTCCGAGTTCCCACTAAGATGATGTTGCAATAGTAGAAGAAAAAGCAACATCAGAAGAACAGAAAGAGCACAAAGGAATATTATCAGAGGAGAAATTTCAATAGATTTTCTGGCTATAAAAAATAGAGTGAGTTTGGCTTTGCGCTGCAGTGGATTAAGCTGTGGTTTGCAACCTAAGTATCTATCTGCTATCAGAGAACAAGTTGGTGAGGGTAGGCAGGGGGTGCAAGCAAGAATGGAGTGCCTAGCACTGACTGAGGAAATGTGATCACCGTCGTGACTACCAGCCCCCAGTCACGCTCACACCAAGCCTGATAGCCTGAGCAAGCATGCAGCATTTTACTTTGTTTTGCTTTTGACATTCAAATGTGGTTTTGTTTTTATGTAGTGCCAATGATAATTCTTTGTGGTGGCCTTGCTTCCATTTTTTTTTTTATGCTCAGAAACTGAATCTTAATCACATTACCACTTTACACATTGAATTTTCAAAAAATGTTCAGTTTTGAACATTTTAAATACTTCCTCAAAAAAATGTGTTTTTGTTAAAATATCATATGATCTCAAGCCATATTTTAAATACTAGATTTCCAAGCATTATTTTGGTTTTTAAAATAATTTCAGAATTTCTTGTGTAAGTTACAAATTTTTCAAAGCTGTTGATTAAACAGTTTCTTTGCTAATGTGTCAGATCCACTCTGCTTCATCTGAAAGTTTAAAGTAATTCTTAATATCTGAAAAGCTTAATTTTGCCATTATTTTGTTTAAATAGTGTCTTTTATCTCATAGACTAGTATCACTTCACCAAATTCTCCAAAGCATTTTGTAATATTTTAGTTAATACTATACCGAAATTATATTATGAGTAAAGAATAGATATTATCAAGCTACTTAATCTTCCTTCTGAAGAACATATGTTACTACATTAATATGAATTTTTTACCCTCTTAAGGGAAATGATGTCATTCTCTTCATATAATAATAAAATAATCTTTATGATTATCTGCAGATATTTTGCTTCTTCTCTTACTGTGAAGTGATATTTGGCGCAATAAGTATTTGCTACTGTTGTCACGGAGTTTGTCTTTTCATCAGAATATACAAATATAGAAAGCACACATTTTGCACAGCAGTGAAGATTCCAGCATCTCCTTCTGCAGGGCCTTGATTGCTCAGGCTCCTGACTTCAGCTTCTCCATCATGAAGACTCTGGAAGGCAGCAGGCAGCAGCACTGGTTCAAGCAAATGGGCCCCTGCAACCCACATTCAAAACCTGCATTGGGTTCCCAACTCCTAGCTATGTCCCCTGCTCAGCCTCGTCATTGTTGGCTCTTGGGAAGCAAACTAGCAGATGAGAGCTCTTTCTCTCTCTCTCTGACTATTCAACTGTATCTGTATCTATATCTATATCTATCTATATCTATATCTACTTAGATATATACACACATATATATGTATAAACACACATATAGACACATAAAGACTCAAATAGTTTACATAGCTTGTTACACACAAGAAAAACCAGTCACCACTGTCTCTCAGCTTCCTGATTTCCAGCAGTAATAATTTCAACTTTCAAATCTGAACAAATCCTTTTGATGTTTATTTTCATGTTTCTGAATAACTTCTCATATTACTACTCATTGATTTTCAATTTTCAGAGTCATCTGATTGATTCCCTCCTACAGAAAGTACAAAATAAGCTTTTCTGTAATAGGAAAGTGTAAACTGTTTTTCAATCACCCTGCACCCACACGAGAGACCTGGAAGAAGCTCCTAGCTCGTGGTTTGGGATCAGCTCAGCACCGGCCATCGTGATCATTTGGGGAGTGAATCAACAGACAGAGATCTTTATTTCTCCTTCTCTTTGTAAATCTGCCTTTCCAATAAAAATAAATAAATCTTTTTAAAAGTGAGAAGCTAAAGCCATTGCCATATCCTAGCCAAACACCTGATGATGTTTGTGTACTCGCCTCAAGTGTTCAATGCTAGCAGTTCACATGAATGTTCAAAATAGAATGATTCCAACAAATTATAGGAAGAGCAACGAAAATCTCTCTAAACAAACAAAGGATTGCAAGGGAAATATTGGTGAAATGTGAAACCCAGTGACCTCTGCAGATAGACTCTAAACCTGAAGCAGTAAGACAGCTTCTGGAGAGTACTCACTTGTGAGTAGAGATGGACTCCCCAGCACACTTCTTCACTTGGTCAGAATGCATTCAAGGATGAGTGAGCCCTAAATCTAATTCACACAGTAGAAAACCTGAAGGAGGTACGCTAAGAGAAATATTTGCACACCAGAAAATAAGTACATCTACCTAATTAGCAAGCAACCTTAGACCAAATGAACTAGGAAAGACATTTATTCGGCAAATATTGCAGCAATTTAAATTCACAGTTAACAACAACAACACAAAAAAAAGTACAGTTCTGCTGAGTTGGCCACAAAGCGATGGGGATCAACACTGGAAATGTTTAAAAACAGTAAGTCTGCAAACGGTGAGATTTGTTACCTCAAACCCTTTTTCAGTTTCTAAATTTATTCTCAGAGCGAAGAAAGAATGATTCAGGAGCAATTGCCCCTCATCAGCTTATATCTAGAGAAAAAGTGATGGCATTTGAACAGAAAACGGGCATTGGGTCTTAGCCATTTACTTGGTAGAGCAAAGAAGATGAATCTATATCCAACCTGTTGTGTGTGCAGATAGGAGTCTGGGAACGCATTGAATCGCCACCAGCACCTGGCAGAGTCATTCTCCATCTTGCCTTGAGTTGTAACCCAGTCTCCTAATAAGAACTCAGCTGCAAAGTACCTAGGCTTGTGCTGGTTAATTTCAAGCCTACATAAAATACCCAGAACAGTGACTCATTCGTGAGAATAATTATAACATGAGATCTGAATCATGGCTACAAAAGGTATTAAAGTTCTTATATCAGGTAAATTTATATTTCAGGGCTTTGGACTGTCGCTGTGTCCCCTCACTTAGCAGTATGGTTTCATTTCACAAATACTGATTTTTCTTGATCAAAACCACCATTATCACCACAGTCACAGTAACTGCAACATTCACAACATGCAAATTACATTGCTAAACACTTCATAGGATTTTCCCCAATGAGTACAATAACCATCTAATGTAGATAACTATTTTTATTTCCCATTTAGCAGAAGGGGTAAAATAAAGTTCAGAGTAACCAGGAACCGACAGCTAATAAGCAATACTACCAGAATTCAAACTTCAATCTTTTTGAGGCCAAAGCCCACTCTTTACTGTTATAACCTCTTGAGGACCAGACAGGGTATAAATTCCTAAAAACCATGTGTAAAGCACAGGACCAGTCAAAGATTTAATTATTATTTGCCAGTTTCTATGTGCCCTGTCATAAATGGAATCAGATGTACAGAACTGCAGAAAGTTAATGAAATCTCCAGGTCAGGACCTCACCTTTATCACCAGTCTACACCGAAACAATCCTCCACACCAGCAAACCCAAGGGCAGCACCAGTTGCATCTCCCCTGGGTCTGCAGCTCAACGCCTGATGTGTCTGCAGGTGCCATTTGCCTCTGACATTCTGATGTGGACTTCCCCTCCAACTCATCGCCAAAGTGAATGTTAATTCTATCCTACAAAGGACTGACATGGACTATATAAATCATACACACACACCAAACATACACGGTCTTTCTTGTTAAAAAAAAAAAATAGAAATCTAACAACTAGTTATGGGATTTCAGCTGGTTTTTCTCTAAATCTCATACTTGTTTTTCTTGTGTCAGTAACTGGCAATAATATATAGAGATCCCACACAGCAAATGTCAAAACCCAGAAGACCCTGCCAGTATTTCAGATCATTTTCAGTGTACAGCGAGGGCAGGCAAAACAGGCAACCAACTACAATGAGCCAATTATAGGTCCCTGACCAAGGGCTGGGTTTGGCCCAGGTTTGTGACAGCATGAGGTGAGAGATTTAATGAGAAATAAGAGAAGCAGTTTGCCTTCTATTCCTGACTCAAGGCCCGCAGTCCTGACTGCACGTGTTTCACCAGTATACGGCAGGGCTTTTAATGGGCTGCTTGTTATTCCTAGGAGAAGAACAAGGGTGCCAGATCTGGACTCTGTTTACACTAATAAGGTCAGAGTGTGAACGCCCAGCCCAAAATGGAATACGAACATACAGTCACTCAGAATGAGAGAATTAAATTCTCACAATTCACATCATTAAACAATAATAGTGCCAGGACCCTCTGGTCTAATCATACAGCTGATTCCTCACGTAGGCAAAAATAATAATAATAATAATAATAACTGAGTTTACCCTACTAGCTAGTTCCTGTACCCGGGGTTATCAGAGGTCTTGTCTGCAGCCTCACACTAGAGAGTTTCTTCTTAATAAGGCTAATGCATCTGTCTGCTTCATTAAGCTCATTACAATTTTTCTTAAAAAATAATTCCAATTAATGAAGCTGCTGATTGATTGTCCCCACTATGTAGGCCCCTACTCATATATTTTCTTGGTATAAATAGGCACACAAAATAACCTGGTGAAGAAATTTTAGATATTAAGATGAGGAAAAAGGTGATCTCTGGGTACTTTCTGAAATATCTATATAGGTTCCATTCTTACAGCAGGATCTGGACCCCTTTGCACTGAAATGTGTGACTAACAACTTGGGAAAAAAAAAAAAACTTCGGGAAATATTGGAAGTTTAGAATATGGAAACAGAATGAGTTCAAATAAAACTTTCCTAGCTACTCAGAGCACTAGCTGGTGACAATTCAACTTGCAAGAGTCTACCCAATATCAACAACGTTAGCTAGTCTGTAAATACTAGTTTATTTAAAGTTGTATCATTTCACATTGAGGATTATCACAAGCTGTTATGGAGGTAAAGCATGAAATGTACTTCAGGTTAAAACTGCAGCAATTCAAAATTTTCTTCAACTTGGCTGTTGTGGAAATCAAGTCCTTAAGATTTTGTTTTAATAGATAGCATGAGTAAATACATTTAGGCACAAAATTTTTGGCTCAGTTTGATCAAGTTTAAGCTGATCTTGTTCAAGGATTATAAGAAAAACACACAAGTGGAAGAAAGGGAGAATAACTCACCCAATGTTTAATCTGTAGCCAATGCTAATCACACTGTAACCTGAGTAACCCGCTACAGGAGAAGCAAGAGGACCTGAAGGCATCTTTTTTTTTTCATGCAATTCTTCATGAGAGAAAAGCCCCATATGTGCTATCCGCTGGTGGATCTGTTCTATCTCACATGCTTTGATAAAGAAGACATTTCAGACCATGAGCATCAGGCTGCTTTCAGGGGAGCTGCTTGTGAATTTGCCCAGGCCAGAAAGCTTTACGCTGAAAGGGATGGCATGCTGCCTGCAAGAGACTGGAAATCTCACAGAACCGAGTCACGTGATCTGATCATCGGTGGTTCAACCAAGAAGAAGGCAATATTCTGTACCCATAATCACATTCTGTATTTGCATAGGACTTTAGAGGCTTTTTTAAAGGCCTATGCAAATATAGAGTTCAAAACTTGCAGGTTTTTTTTCCCCACATATCTTATTTAGAGGCAGTTCACAGCAAGTCGTAAAAACATTCACAGCACTTTATAATACAGGAAGCAGAGGTGAAAGAAGACAAAGTGATTTGTCAAATGTCATCAAAATAAACATGAACCATTTCAGAAATAAGACACCTTCCGGTCTACTTCATGAGGTCACGGGCCTTTTAGGATGACAACAAACTTGCCAAACATGTTAAGAACAGTCTCCAACAGTGAATTTCAGATTTTCTGACCAGAGTCTGCTCCCAAATTCTTACTATCTGTTTTCTCTCTCCTTCTGTTCACCACTGGTTTGCATCCTTCCCTAATGCTAGTTAACTTACTATGAGGCTATGAAAAATGGATGTGCTTTTAAGCATCTACTTAATCTGTTTTATTAATACAATCTCATTCTAAAATCAAACTAGATGGGCAACAAAAAGATAGAAAAATAAATATCAGGCTTTATCCTTTGCTACAATTTCTTGTCATGTGGTTCCTCTGTGAATGATGTTAAAACCAAAGGCAGCCCAGCGGAACGAAGACAACCCAGGATATCACACAGACCTAGTTCAAATATGAATCGTACCCACTTGCCTACTCTGTGCCCTTGAGCATGTTACATAGTCTTTCAAATCTTCAGTCTCTTCAACTACAAACTGGATATAACAACCCTTATCTCATGGTATTCTTGGGCTACTAAATGATGTGATAAAAGAAACAGAAGCCACAGTACTATAATTGCTACTTCTTTGATGAAAAATCGGTTGTAAAACAATGTACACTGCAAGGACACAGCATACGCAATTAAAACAGATGGAGAAGTTTGCCTGAAACATGACACCAGGCATATCCCTCACTTAAGGTTTCTATTGCAAAGTAGCACAGCACTGATAACTTATAAAGAACCACATAGTAGGGCTCAACTGGCTAATCCTTCACCTCCAGGTGCTTGCATCCTGTATAGGGGCCAGTTATGTCCCAGATGCTCCACTTTTCACCCAGTTGCCTGCTTATGGCCTGGTAAAGCAGAGGAGGATGGCCTAGTCCCTGTGTCACTTCACCCTGGAAGAGGCTCCTGGCTACCAGTTTCAAATCAGTTCATCTTATGCCATTGCAGCCACTTGGGGAGTAACCCAGCAGACAGAAGAGTTTTTTTCCCCTCTGCTTCTCCTTCTTTCTGTAAATCTATCTTCCAATAAGATTAAATAAATCTGGATAAAGCATGGCAGCCTAGCGGCTAAAATCCTTGCCTTGCATGCACCGGGATCCCATATGGGTGCCAGTTCATATCCCAGCAGCCCTGCTTCCCATCCAACCCCCTGCTTGTGGCCTTGAAAGCAGCTGAGGACAGCTTAAAGCTTTGGGACCCTGCAGCAGTGCGGGGGACCCAGAAGAAGTTCCTGGATCCTGACTTCGGATTGGCATAGCACAGGCCATTGCAGCCACTTTGGGAGTGAATCAACGAACAGAAGATCTTCCCTTCTTTCTCTCCTGCTCTCTATATATCTGACTTTACAATAAAATTAAAATAAATAGATAGAAAATTTTTTAAAAGCACATTGTAAATGAGCAACATAAATTTAATTGTGGTCATTCCGAAACCTGGAAGAAGTCCACAGTCAGATTGTCAACATAGTCAGGTTGGGATGCAGGATGTCTTATAGGCTGCAGACTCCTGTCCACTCATTAATCCCTTACGGGGCAGAAAGGAGTAAGCTAGCTCTTTGACATATGAGTTAGAAGGGCTTTAATACTACTGTGAGGGAACCATCCTCACGACTTGATCAAAAGGCCCCCTCCCAATACAATCACATTGGGGTGAGAATTTTAACACATAAATCCAATCTGTAGCACAGTTGTACTTAATCACATGCCAATTTAAAGACTTAATAAATGTTTCCAACTCGTAAGTAATACTGATTATTTTTTCTCAAACGAAATATTTCATAAAGTACAAATAGCATGTGGCAAGCATTCAGCAAGTGAACCAACAGATGGAAAATATATGTCTTTTTACCTCTCTCTCTCTTTCCTTGTCCCTTTTAAGTAAGTTAACATTAAAAAAAAACCTATATGTTTACTTGGGTGCAAAAACCTTTTTAAATATATGCATAATTTCCTCATAGTATTCATTTTCCTACTAGCCACACTTCACTGACTGAAGCTTAACTGAGGGGTTTTAGTTTTCTGCACTGAAGAAATGTTCTATTATTCATGTAATATAAAGACATTACATGTAAGCATACATAATTTGCATATATGTGAGGTTGCACTATGACATTGCAATTTTATAAGACAAAAGAGGTCTTTATGGAAAATAAATATGCCAGATTTCCTTGTCCCTTTATGAGCTAGAGCCTCAGAGAGCTCAGCCTACTCTACCTGGTAAGTACTGATGCAATATGGGCATTTAATGATTACCAGGTAGCCTTTAATCACAGCCTCATGGACAGCATAGTAAACTGGCATCTGTATGACTATCTTGTTTTGCTGTTTATAAGAATATTTGAAACTCCTACCAGTGTTTGGAAGCTTGCAGCTTCTCTTCCCTTGATTCTTCCCGTCTTTCATACTATCAGACCTAGGACCAGTTCAAATCCTATCAAAATTTCACCAGGGTTGAAAAGCAGGACTTAAAAGATGCTAAGAGTATAAAGGGTTAAAATAACTATCCCGTTGTCATTCCAAACTTGTACAATGACAAATGACTATGAAGCAGGTCTTTGTTCCTTCTATTCCCAAATGTAATCGATACCTCTGCGTTTGAGGGTTCAATCTTTCTTGCATTCCCAATCCTTCAGATATCTGCATTGTTCTTACAACTGTCCTGAATAATATCGCAATGAGGATTCAGGTCTGCTCAGAATGGAACCAAAACATTTTCCCCACCCAGACAAAGCCAGCAAACTTTGCTTTGTTCGCTTTTCAGCTGATACGCAGCGCCCTATTATGTGAGCAAGCAGGACACAATTCATCTTCCTTTGGAAGACTGTGACACTGCTCTGCAGTTGCTAATGAACTGGCAAGCCCAATTAAGCACCACATAGAATATCCATAGCCAACCAACCTAATGAAGAAGAGATAGATGCATTAAGATTCTGTCTTTTGTAGAGGAAGATTACCAAGGATCAAGGCTTGGCTGTAATGTTACAGTCCTGAGGGAAGTGCTTGCCCAAATTCCCCAGACCAATGTCCTTTTTTATTTCCTGAGAAACTCTTGTGCAACTAGATCTAACTAGTATTGATTGAACACCTAATATGTTCTTTGCGCCATGTTAGTTCCTTATGTGCATTATCACTCAGTTATCACAGTAATAAAAGGACATTAAGAAACACAAGGTGATGAAAACACTGGCACTCATGCACTTGCCAAATCATGCAGTGAGAAACAATGGCAGCAAACTAGACAACTAAACACACATTTCTTTCAGGTTAAATTTATAGATAGATGGTAACTGGCTAGATAGATAGATACATAGATACATATAGATGTAAATTATAAGGGAGAGAGAAATAGAGATACCTTCTAGCCAGTGCCCAAATACCTGCAAGAGCCAGGACTTGGCAAGGCCCAAACCAGCAGGCTAGAAGTCAATGTGGCTCTTTGCAAGAGGTGGCAGGGACTCAAGTACTTGAGCCATCTTTTACGGCTTCCAGGGATGCACATCATCAAGAAACTGGATCTCTAGCAGAGGAGCTGGGACTTGAACCAGGCACTAGGAAATACATTAAAGGTGTACCGAGCAGTGTCACAAGTACCATGCCAAATGATCATCCTGAGACACAAATTTCTTAACACTGATCCTGATAATATTTCCACTTTGTTAGAGTTTGCATTTATGAGATGTTTGACTTTGTGGTATAAATATATATTAAAGTAGTTTCCCCAAAATATTAGATTCAACTGAAACTATTCCTCGCTTGTTTTTAACCTAGAGTGTCTCATTTCTTCCACATCCACCTGAATTTTTTTTTCCATGGATTTTTGAAATAGAAATTAACACAGGGGGAGGGATGGAGGTATCCTCGGATGGCTGGACTTGAGAAAAAGCAACCTTGGGAGTTGCTGGTTTACTTGCCCCACCACAGCCGCAGTCTGAGGAGGAAGGGGTGGCCAAGGCAGGAGAGGGCGAGCGACAACAGAGGAGCACTGGTGCTGCTTTCCACTGGGGCTTATGCTTTCTCACCACTTCGACCTTTGGGTATCTCCCCACATACTCCTGATTCATGTTCTTTTATTTAAAAGAGACAAACAATTTTCACTCCTTGGGGCAAAAAGACGTCTGATACGTCAGAAAAGCGCTAGAAAGCACTTTGCTATTACAAGATGAAAATGAACTGTGCTTACGGTTGTACTGGAATCATTTTTTGAGCCATTATTGTGTGTGGGGGGGTGGAGGCAATAAGGCCAATTGCACATAAGGAAAAGTAAGCATGGGAGTAGAGCTCAGGCCAACTTAGGTGCTAACCAAAGCCACTGATAAAACTCTGTGCGGAGAGGTAGAGAAGAATTCAAATATGTATGCTCACAAAATCAGATTTATAACATAAGTGGGACAAGAGCCATACATGAAAAGAAACAGGAGTCACAGTTAAAGAAGTAGAAGAAACAGGATAGTGCTGAGTCATAAACTCTAACGAGAGCATTTACCAAAGGGAATAAACTTTCAATAGCAAATAATGCAGGCAGGGCAACCTACAGACCCAATCCATGTCCTCCTCATCACTTCTGCTCTTTTCTTGAGCAAGGACATAAAGTGAATCTGTGGAACCTTCATTCAATCACTTAACCTTAATGTGTGAGTGTGAACTTCTTATTAGGAAGTCATGAAATCTCAGCCTGATGAACACAGGACATGAAAGAGCTCGAATCTTTGGAAACAAGCACTCAAGGCTCACAGAAGGGCAATGCTGGCAGGTTTGAGGGGCAGAAAGTTCACTGGCACCAGGGTCTTTGGAGACCCTGAAAACAGAATAGAATTCATCACAAAAATAACAGCAGAGCTTTGTGCTGGGTTGTGTATCTGTTTCTGAGTCAGGGTTTTGTTTTTTGTTTGTTTTATTTTTTAAAGAGATTTAGTTATTCTTACTTGAAAATCAGTGTTACAGAGAGAGGGAAAGACAAAGAAAAGAGAGAGATTTTCCATCTACTGGCTCACTGCCCCAATGGCTACAACAACCAGAGCAGAGCTGATCCAAAGCTGGGAGCCAGGAACTTCTTCCAGGTCTCCTACATGAACACAGGGACCCAAGATCTAGGGCCAGCCTCTACTGCTTTCCTAAGTCCCTAACAGGAAGCTAGATCAGACATGGAGCAGCCAGGACACAAACCAAACCCCTATGTGATGCCAGCACTAGCAGTCAGAGAATTGCTCTGATATGGAACCATACCAGCTCCCTAAGTCAGGACTTTTGCACCAAGATATGGAAAGGGTCCTCCTTACAATCCTGTTAACATACCAAGGTCTGGAATCAACTCTTTCCTGTTTGTTTTAGTGGGAAAATCCAAACCTATTAAACAACCTGGTTTCAAGCTAGTTTATGATTTCAGATCTCAACTTCTCCATGTCCTCTATCTCAGAGGGGCGGATACCCTGCTAGACAACATCTGAAGTTAAGTAAGGCAAGGAGCAGGACTCTAAGATCCAGACTATAGAACATGATCAAATGACCCTCCACAGGCAGTATAAAATATTACACCCTGTCTTGCACAAATGGGATTATTTAGCCTTCACACAACCTTCAAATAACATGATATGCACCCTTTAATCAACCCATAATTCAAACATGACATCTTTCAGCCTCTAGAGACTCTCACTATGACAATAGGTGTAGGCAGGCTAAGGCCAATTATGTTTTATTACAAAAGTCAAACTTAATTTGGGCCATAATTTTATAAAATCTCATTAGTGATCGTGGTTTCTTATTCTTAGGTTAGGCCTGATAAAATACTATTTATATTTTGTAAATCTATCTCAGTCAGGAAGAGGAAATCCAGGGTCTCTCTACCAGGCTCTGGGAACAAAGGAGTCCCTGATGTAGAGAGGCTGTGCTGGTGCTGATAAGAGTAGGCTTAGAATAGTTTAGAGTGACTGTCCTTTGCTTACAAACAACACCTTAATGGAGTAGGACAGCCTGGCTCTGAAGTCCCCAAGGACAGAGAGGCTAGCGATTGTATGAATGCTACGCCAAAAGGCCCCCTCTTCCTCTCATGCCGTGATTCTCCAGAATGGCCCACTGCTACACAAACTGGGAATAGAAATTCCTTATAAAACTATCCACGTACTTGAAGAGATTGAACTGCAGTCTTCAGAAGAGGTGAAGTTGCAGCCTGACAGATCCCTAATGGAAGATAATAAATCTTCCTCTATCAATCAGTCACCTAAGCAACTCTGACCAAATGACCATGGATCTTGCCTGGGATAAGAAGTAACAGACAATTAATATTCATTTGGAAACAATTTTCAAACAAGGCCATGCACTGGGTGTTGGGGATACAACACTAGAAGGATTGCTTTTGTGTGCTCCAACAATAGACAAAACAGAAGTGACTGTTTGGCTTGATGGTTAAGACACAAGTTAAAAAGACTGCATCCCACATCAGAGTATACAAGTTTGAAACCTGGATCCAGTTCCCTGACTCGGGCTTCCTGCTAAAGTGGACCCTGGAAACATTGGTGATGACTCAAGTAATTGGATTTCTGCCATCAATGTGGAAGACTGGATTGTGCACCCAGCTCTGGCCCAGCCCTGGATATGGAGGACATTTGGAGAGGGAACCAGAATATGGACATGTTCATTCTCTCGGTCTCTTTCTCTCTCTTTCTCGGATCTGTGCATATCTTGAATAAATAAGTAAATCAAAAACTTTAAAAAGAAGCTGACAAAGCAATGGAGTAACCAAGAAAGGATCCCTGTTATAGGAATATGGAATTGTAAGGTAGTGTTGATGAAAATCACTCCAAAGGCGTGAACAATAAGTTGGTTGAGAAATGAAAGGGAGAAAATCAAAGCAGAACTAAGAAATCAAACATTCCAAACAGAAAGAAGAGCAAATGCACGCAATTGTGAAATGTGGTTCAACAAAGACAGGTTGCAGATAGGGTTTACTAGAACCCGTCTCAATCTATGCCTATCAGACCAGCATTCTAATTAACAGTGCCGCTTTTTCATTTTGCAAGTGCCCCAAGTTGTTAGTACACTGAATTACATGGTCACCTCTACCTCAGGCACACCGAAAGGGAGAAGAATGATTGATTTTCCCAAGATAGCAGAGTTGAAGACTGAAGTTTGGCATACTTCCTAGGAGAGTAGGGTGTGTTAGATTCTATTCAGCAGCTATGAGCAACCAATGAAATCCATTTCAATAGGGGAAAAAAAGGCATTGTGGTAGTGAAGTGAGAGACCAATTAGCTCAGTGAGACTCAGGGCTTATGACTAAAAGTAATGTATTATCTCTACCAGTATTTTCCAATAGAAAAATAATACAGGCCACACATGTAATTTAAAATATTCTAGTATCCACATTCATCTAAGTAAAAGGAAACAGATGATATTAATTTAATATGGTTTATAGAACCCACTATATCAAAGCTAGTGTAACTGTACCATGTAGCAATAAATACTAATGAATTAGTAAGGTTTCTAGCATTTCTGTACTACACTGTAAAATCTGGTGTGCAGTCACACACACAGCATAACATAGTCACATTCCAAGTACTCAATAGCCACACGCACTCACAGGCCACTGTGTTGGACAGCAATAGGGCAGAGTGGGGGGAATGAGATGTATACACTGCAGAAAGGTTAAAAGCTCAGTTTAAATACTTAACCACCTTAAAAAGCATTTTCACAAGCATATTATGGATTTGACTCTGTAGTTTAATATATAAGATAAAATGTATATTACAAAACCTAAACGCCAGTAAGGTTCACATAAACAGCTTCACTAAGGCAACGTGAGGCAGAAATGAAGCCTGACCTGGGTTTTCAAGCTTCCTTGTTCTTTTCCTCTGTACCATTAGAGAACCTCCTTTCTTCACCCAGCTAAGTGGCATTAAAACTCCAAATGGTACTCTCCTATTTCTAATAATTTCTCTTCTGTGTGAGCTCTAAGCATGAAGGACAGAATTATGAGAAGAAAAAACTCTGTGAGGAAGAGTATAGGCATAGCAATAACCTGGTTTAAGGTATAAAACAGAGCAAGGGTCATGCTATGCCCTCGAGTTAGAAGGTGATTTATTATTGCAGTATGTGTTCATTATTAAGTTTTAAACATAAGACCCAAAGTACCATTTAATTTTCATGCCGCTGACTACCTTAAACTCTGAATTTTAGACTCTACTTTAATAAAATGGACTCAATGAGTGTTGTAAACAGAGCAAGTCACAGAGAAACACCACACATTGAGGCAAGGAAAGTTTTTAAAGCTGAAACCCTTAATTACACACACAGAGGAACACACAGGAACAAAGAGTAGGAGGGGAGCAACAGGTGGCCATTAGTGCTCAATTCTGGGAGCTGACAGTACTTGGTGCTCAGTGCTTCTTCTGTCACCATTATCATCTGTAAGGATGATTTACAAGTGCTGACTCTGCCTTGCACTATCAAGTAGGATGTGAGAACTCAACCTTTTGGTGCCAAAGTATGGGTTAAGGAAGGTTCCCCAGACTGCTCTCACGGGGAGTGAGGGTAGATCATACAAGAGGCATCAGGTGGCATGAACAGGCACGTAGGGGTCACTTCTGTCATTTCATTCCCCACTTTTAGTAAGGCATCAAAACACTGACTCATCCTCGCTTTCCCAAGAACACTACAGAGCCCTGACATACAGGAGCTTCACAGCAGCTAGGTACTGTTGGATAAAGTTTAGTTCAGGACACAAGGACTGACCATTAGCCCTGTGAGGAGGAGAACAAGTGGACCAGCAAGGCCAGTTAGGAGAGGGGTCAGCCAGGGTCTCCAAGTCAAACCACTTTGCTAATGGGAGGTGTCTGCTTTTCACTGGTTTTGTCAACACTCTAAATGTTCTCGGACTTTTTTTGTAGAGTATCCTTGATTATCCCCAACTTATTGGTGTAACAATAGCAACATCTGCCTAACAGCACACATAGAAATCCCTAGAACCAGACAGAAACCCCATAGGTTTAATTTTGACTAGTGAGAATATTAACAGGGAAGAAGGAAGTAGGTTGAAAGCATGCAACTGGGAAGCACAAACAATGGTAAGTTGCAAAAATACCATAACAATATCAGTCTTACAATTCAGGCAGCCATAGCTTAAGCAGGCTGGTTCAAGGCTGATAGTACATCTGATCTGGCCCTTTAACGTGAGAGTGATGGCTCCAAGCAGATGCTCTGCAGGCTTTAACTCCTGTAGGGTTAGTGCAGATGATGGTGAGATCCCTTTCAGGCTGACTTTAGTCCTTTCCTTTGGAACTTTTGGTGTAAACCAGATCCCCAGGGTGGAAGAGATGAGCAGGTGAGATGGACAGAATGGCAATTTTTGGATACAGGAGTGCACTGTGTATGCCTGGATCTGTTGGAGAGACTGAAGATTGTTTTAAAAGGCCAGATTAGTATTTTTTTTTAAGGATCTGACCCCTTAATCTGGGTTAGAGGAAAAGTTATGATGCTTCTTAGGGGAGACAACGATTGACTGCCATCACTGGCTGGACTGAAAGCTAGTCAGCATCTCTAAGTGGAAATTTACATTTTATCTGCAGTGTCACTAACTCTAGGCCATCCCCCACCCACCCCCCATAGCCATGGAAGCTGAACAGAGTGAAGAGCTTTCAGCTTGAATCCTACAGGGTCTACAGTTCTGACCCCAGAGTCCTTGAACCCCCAGAGCAGTTTCATTTCGAGTGGCCTCACTTTTGGCAGAATTGATAGGTCTCTTTGGAAGCCAGCTTTTGTCATGCCATCTGTTTTCTCGATTCCCTGGCTTCCCACATCACAAACAAGTGCAGTCCACTACTAGGGCAACCCATTAGTTGGGTCTCTTTGAGAAAAGATCAACAAGCTAATGGACCTCCTCCTACTGCTCACCTCCCTCCTCCTTCTCCAGTTCTCTGATAAAGTAGACCACAAAAGTTACCTTTAGGATGTCAGTCAAGATGACATTCAGCCCTATCCCTAATTTTTTAGTGGCCTTAGCTAGAGATCTGCAGTCACAGGCATATTCTAACAATGTATTTGCTGCTGTAAGATATGGTAATGACCGTGAGGAGAGCTATGTCCTCCTAGGTAATATATGGACATGTTGATCACCCAACCCAATCTATATAAACCTTCAAGTTATCTCTCTGTTAGTTTGGTCAGATAAATGGGGGTTGCCTGTTTACTGTGCCCATGGCAAAATAAATTTACCTGTGAAATCATATCATTATTTTAACTCTCATTTTTAGCTACACGATTTGGTATTTTATAGGTGGCCAGATTAGTTGCTTATATATGGCCAGGCATTATTACAGAGCTAGTTTATCTATCCCTTTTCTAAGGTCTGGAAATCAAACTGATTCATTCATAGTAGAATTAGTTTCCCATCTTAGGGGCTCTGAGTAGAGGGAAAATGAAGGAACATGTCATAATTCCCAGACTGCTTACTCCTAGTAACAAAATCAAGTGAAAATTGACAAATAATGGCTTGGGGAAATTTTTACTGGAAGATCCAATGCGTTCTACAAATTTGAAACAAGAGTATATGGATTAGAAATCTTTTTCATTTACAAAATTAAATTATACTTAAATTACTTAAGAAACTAATTTCATGCTATTTTGACTCATAAATTTTGTCAAAAAAAATAGACGCTAAATTGCACTTTATAGCAGCAATGAGCATCTAACACAAGTGTAACTTACTTGACAAGCAAACTTGAAAGTGAATGTATCAGTGACTCAAGTATATTTTAGGTTTTCTACTAATCACTTTAAAACAGCCTATATGTCATATGAACCAAAAAGATTTTATGTTAATTTAGCAATCTTGATTTAGTACTCATTTAATCATAAGCCTATTAAAACAGAGCCCTTAACAAGTAAACTTTTACACTTAGACATATAACACATACACACATAGCACAAGATATATTACAGAACAGCACAATGAACCAGTATCATCAAGTTTAACATCTGTAGCTAATTTTAAAATTATACTCAACTGATTAGAATTATCTCCTGCTCTTGGAAATCTGAATTAACCATATATTTTTTCAGATGCTTTATAAACACAAATGTTTTTAGAAAAGAATACAACACGGTGGATGACAAGAAAGATTCCCAAGAGTCGTGGCTGGAACCATAAACACATTAATCAATGAGAACGGGCTCTACACAGTACTTCATGAAGACCATATGAGATTTTATAGACATTTGTACCTTTATGGACTCCGGCCCTTTTTCATTAAGATGACAGTATGAATGATTACACAACAATATCACTAGACTTTTTGTAACTTTTAGATATTTATGTCCTTAGCACTTTTATAATATTATAACCTAAAATTTTGCATCACTTAGCATCTGGGAAGTACCTCTGATATAATCTAAACACTCTAATCATTGCTGTCTATACAACGTGAGAGATAGATCCTTTGATATTCCAGGATTTCTTAGCAGGAAATCTAAAGATTTAGAAAGGCGAGTTTTTGAATGTCTGTCAAGGATGTCAAGCAAGCTCAATAGGATTACTTCGTGTGACACAATATAGATCATATTTAATCACTGACACAAACTGATCACTCTAATACCTTTAAAACAGGCATGTATTTAAACAAGCTATAACTTAAAACTTAACCATTTTTAAATTATAAGAATGTAATAAAGGGGGGCCCGGCGCGGTGGCGCAAGTGGTTAAAGGTCCTCGCCTTGCACGCCCGGGATCCCATATGGGCGCCGGTTCTAATCCCGGCAGCCCCGCTTCCCTTCCAGCTCCCTGCCTGTGGCCTGGGAAAGCAGCAGAGGACAGCCCAAAGCTTTGGGAACCTGCACCCGCGTGGGAGACCCAGAAGAGGCTCCTGGCTTCGGATCGGCATAGTATCGGCCCGTTGCGCTCACTTGGGGAGTGAATCATCGGACGGAAGATCTTCCTCTCTGTCTCTCCTCTCTGTATATCCGCCTTTCCAATGAAAAAATAATAAAAATAAATCTTTAAAAAAAAAAAAAAAAAAGAATGTAATAAAGGGCAGATAATATGTTTTAAAAATTACTTCTACAGAATATAAAATCTATCCAGCTGTTCTGTCGCCTAAGTAGAAATAAAAACTTTGAAAATAAGAGCACGTGAAATTATCCCATACTGTTAAACAGTTGAATAGATTCAGAAATAGTGCTTACTGGAGCTGGCTAAAAAATTGACATTGTTTCAAATTAGACAAAAACCAATGAAAAGATGTTACAGTTTTTAAAATAGGTATTAAAATTAGAGATCAAGAGCATTTCTTGGGACACAGTGTTTTGGCTCAATTGGCTAATCCCTTTCTTACAAACACCTGGATCCCATTTGAGAGCTGCTTTGTGCCTTGGCTCCTCCACTTCCCGTCCAGCTCCCTGCCTGTGGCCTGGGAAAGCAGTCAAGGACCGCCCAAAGCCTTGGGACCCTGCACTGAAATGGCAGACTTGGAGGAATCGCCAGGCTCCTGACTTCAGATTTGCTTAGCTCTAGCTGTTGTGACCATTTGGGGAATGAATCAGGGGGTGGAAGATCTTTCTCTCGGTCTCTACTTCTCTCTGTAAATGTGCCTTTCCAATAAAAAGAAAAAACAATCAAAAAATAAAAGAATAAGAATATTTCTAAATGTTTATTTTATGTATTTTAGAAATGCTGCTTTAACAGAGGATAAGATTAACAGGGAATTGAATTTCATGACTGCATTTTTTATGTTAATGCTAATTATTTTGAAAATGCTATAAACAATACATTAATATTTAGTAAATTTTAGAACAAACCTTACAAGATTTAATTCTTTTAGCCCTTCGGTGTCTTCTACCCTCCTTCTCCAACTTACTTAAATCATTAAATATTTTCCCTGTTTTTCCTTTTTCAGTTTTAAGTAATATGATTATTTTCCTGCAGGACAAGATATGTTACGAACAATTTTCTTTCTTTATCTAAAAGAAATCTTTCATAACCTTCCTTACCTGGAACATTTTTTAACCAGTGACTTTTTTCTATCTACTCATTCAACAAGTGAAAACAGTTATTCATAGGATTTAAGAAGTTAAGAGTAATTACTCTTACATTTAGAAACATTTATTTCATTGATACCAGAATTTTTAAATCCACTCTAGGGAATCTACGACAAGAGCTGATTATCCATCGCTTAGAGGACTTGTGATCTGCCAAACCAAGTTACAAAACAACTTTGGCAAATTACAAACACATTTCTTCTCTTTTCTCTTCCCTTTTCTTTCTTATTACAAAGCAATGGTCTTAAGCCGGCCTACCAAGGGGTGGATCTGACAAAATATCTCACACCAAAAGGAAAAAAAAAAAAAAGAAAAAGAAAAAGAAAAGTTTACACTGCCTATTTGGAAAAACTGCAGCCTGGGATGAGCTGGGGGCAGGTTAACCCCTCAAGGCTTCAGGTCAAGAGGTGAGCAGTTAGGAGACAATCTTTACCTCCTCTCAGTCTTTCTAAGTGGAATGTCTTGACCCTAGCCAAAGCAGGAGACTGTCACCTGCCTTAATTTGGTATAAATGTCCCTGGTGGGGGATTCTCTGTGACAAAAGGTGACAATGCCTTGCACTAGGAAAGCAGCAAATGCGGTCTGCAAGGTCTGAGGGGGGGAAGCTGCAGACAGAGGCAGACAGGACGGAGAACGGAGCACGGAGACCCCCAAGGCCTGAGCCAGCAGGAGCCCCGCCTGACTGAGCCCAACGCCATACCCTGCCAGACCAGGACCCAAACCCCGACTCAGACCCCGACCCCGACCCGGACCCCGACCCGGACCCCGACCCTGACTCTGGCCAGACCCCGACCCGACCCCAACCGTGACCCCTGGCCCCACCCCTCAGCAGCGAGGCTCTGCAGCAGGGGCGCCTCAGGGCAGCCTAGTCCCAACGGCAGCAAGAAGAGGTTCCGAACCGGAACAAAATCCGAACCTGAACACAATCTTAACCAAGGTAAATCCCAGACCAAGATCTAAACCCAAACAAACGCCAAGCCAGACAGCCCTCTCAGCCGGTCTCCGTCCTCACCAGAAGATGGAGAGGCTCTTCCGGAGAGCACCCTCCTCACCCAATCCAGACAGAAGGAGAACCGGAGCCTGCTCAGCCACCATCTCTCCCTTTAGGGTAAAACTGAGACAAGGCTCTCCTCACAGAACCCGCGCAGACCCAGAGCGCAGCCTCCTCAGCCACCACCTTGGCCTTGGTGAGCGGGCCTGGTGCAGCTGCTCCCCGGCAGAGCCCTCTCCTCACAGAAGGCCGCCCAAAGCCGAATCCTACCTCCACGAGGCTCCGAAGGACTCCGTCCGCAGAAACCGCGGGAGCCACAGCCGTCAACTCCTGACCGGTCCGGTGCTGGTGAGATGATGAGGGGACCCCGTCATGTTAGGGCGCTGCTTCCCCTGTCACAGTGCAGGAAGCTGTGGAGACCTGGGAGGAAGCTGGGGCCCTCAGGGCAAATCTCGCGTGGGCCTGGTCAGGTGCGCTGCGGCCCTCGGGTGTGCAACTCTTCAAACCTTTCAGTAACGCTCCTTTCCTCAGACCCCTTAATTTTATAACGTAGCAAACCAAACAGAAATGTAACAATGTTCACACCCGAGGTCTTCTGAGCCTCCTGACCCCTCGCAACCTTCGGAGCCTCTTGTGTTTAGCAGAGAGCGGCTTGGCAGTGCAAGCGCGTCTTGTTTGGTGGGGGTTGCTGATTGGGCTGTGGGAGCCCGCTCTCTCTCTGCTCGTCCGGCCTCCAGAGCATAGAGACAGACTCCGTTAACAAGGAGACCCTAGCTCCACGGAGCTCACCTTTTTCCGGGTTATTCTGGAACATTGCTCTGTTTGAGGTATCGTCTGGTTCTCACTGGTTGGCCCCTTCCTAGTGCATATTGCATCATTGTCTTACTTTTAGCACACACACGTCTATGTTGTCGAGCGCTCATACGCTTATTTCTATAGTATTTTTGTATGTTTATTTCTCTGCTTTAATACTGTTGCTTATACATCTCCAAATGTTATATTCAGGATGAGTCTCAAAGAAACTCCACACGCTGGAGAATTTGGAATGGGTTCTTTATAGCTGGCAGCCAAGAGCAGGTTCATACCTCCAAAAATCTCTTGACTCCAGAGGCAAGGGGAGAGTTTTAAAGCTGGAACGCTTAATTACACACACAGAGGAACACACAGGAACAAAGAATAGGAGGGGAGCAACAGGTGGTCATTAGTGTTCAATTCTGGGAGCTGACAGTACTTGGTGCTCAGTGCTTCTTCTGTCACCATTATCATCTGTAAGGATGATTTACAAGTGCTGACTCTGCCTTGCACTATCAAATAAGATGTGAGAACTCAACTTCTTGGTGCCAAGGTATGGGTTAAGGAAGGTTCCCCAGACAGCTCTGGAGAGTTGGGAGGGTGGGATGGGGTAGGTAAACCACACAAGAGGCATCAGGTGGCATGAACAGGCATGTGGGGGTTGATTAAACTAACCGGTGTCTCTAATGATGACCACTATTTGTGCTGGTTAAGAAGATTATAAATTGCTTCCATCCATGCTCTAGAGTGTAGTAGCTGCTCAATAAATGCAGCCAGTTTTTATTATGGCGAAAATATGTGAGCTGAACATTTTCCATGCTTCTGCAACAGTACCTTAAAAGTACTACTACGTTTGATAAAAATGTAGTAAATGCAAGGCAGCATACCATGATGAATGCGAGCTGTGTGTTTATAGAAAGGAAAGAAGGCTCAACCGTAAGACGTGGTGGGGAAAATATAAGAAGTATAAGTGTGAAAAAGCAAGTTTAAACGTTTTAGAAGTAAATGAGAGAGTTATTTTGTGTGTATTTTGGAATATTCTGTTTTCCTATGATGTGTTAGCTATGCTGCTAGGTGTTTATAACAGAATGAGGCCTAGAATGTGTCCTAATTCCAAGGAATTGATATATATAAGGAAACAGTAAAGCAAAAATTAGTTGTTCATTTTAATGGAGTTTAATAAGTGCTACAATAAGGGAACCCTACATTAAAATTCCAAGTAACATGCCTGATCTGTGATTTCTGGATTTGTACAATTTCTACATTCTAACTGCAATTGGTTATTGTATGTCTGCTTCATGATGCTGACTCCATGTCCAATCTCCATATCCAGAATGAGGTTAGCATATGTCAAGTAAGCACGTGCTCAGATGCCTGAAAAACACCTTTGGAATAGTTGTGGGATGAGACAAAGAGTCAACTCTGATGGCATGGATAGGGAAAGGCTTTATAGGAATTAGTGTTCTTGATTATATTTTCAAACATGTGATGAGAGCCTCCGGATGATTTAGGTCAGCAATGTGAAGATATTTAATGAGAATGGCCAATAGGAAAAGAACTCAGGACACAAGAAGTAGAACTGCGAAAAGGTGAAACTTAAGAACTAACCTCCTAGAGCATGTGCTAAGGACTTACGATGGATACAGTAAAGTTTTAAGAAAAAATTTGTACTTTCAGAAAACTAATCAGTAACAGCACTGGGGAGGAAAATAAGACTAAGTGAATATAAGAACTATTCTGGTGCACTATAGACTCAGTAAATACTTGTTAATTCAAAGAATGAGGCAATTTCAATCAACCAAATCTTTACTTTAAAAAAATGTTGTTTCCTTTGTGATGCTTTTTTCACTGAGAGAAAACTGATATAGTCAAGGGCCTCTTCATAAATGAGCCAAAACTCCTAACTTTTCAGAAAGGAACAAAATTGTGTTACAACAAGGCAGAAAGCAGCTTCAAAAGTGTGATTGAATCAAACAATCAAAGGGTGGTGGGTTTCATGCAGAACTCAGAGACAAATTTTCAATAGTTGGATATCACCAACAGAAACAATTTACATTAGAATATCAATAATTCTATCACTTGTATAAATCAGATGCTGAAATAATTTAGGTAAGTATAAGCGATAATGCTAGATTTTAGGAGAAATAAGAAGGTGGAAAGCATTGCATAAATTATCTTCATCCTTATTTTATTGTGAAAACCAAAGTGATTTGGAGAGCAAAACAGTGCTTGGGAGACCAATCTCTCACTTTGTCTTATTTCCATTTTCTTCCTGTAGCATTGTCTTTCAAATAAATCAATACTTTTAAAAATGAATTCTATCACAGTTAATAAACATGTAATGAGTATACATGTATACATAAGTATATATACACATACATATGTGTGAATATATGTATTTATGTAAAAAAAAGTCTTGAAAGATGCTAGTCTTACCCCTTGTCTTTCAATTTCTTACTTAGAATTTTGGTTGCAATATATCATCATCACACTCTTAAGGAATGTGGTTTTATATCTTAGGCTGCAGTCTGGCCGTTTGGTCTATATGAGTGAGGTTTTTAGCTGCCTAAATATCTTTCATGGCTGCAAGCCAGAGGCTAGATGACTTTCTCCTTTGACGTTGAAACCTGTCACCTGGGGGTTCAAGTAGGCAGATTGGCCCACAGGGCCCTTTTGTTGTCTATAGCGCTGTCTCTTCCTAGAATGATGAGGAAATGCATAACCAATCATTTTTCTGCAAACTTCTGCTCCAGAGAGTGGTGTAGATTATCACTTCACTCAGGTAAGGGGCTCAGGGAGAACAAATCAGCCCTTCAGTCTCAGCCCTATGACAATACTGAGTCTAAAATCAAACAACATGCCCTAACCAGGACAGTTCGTAAGCCCTAAAAATTAGCCCTTTCTGAGCCTTGCTTTTTCTCTTTTATAACGAACTCTCACATGGTCACTCATGCCATTCCAGTTCTAGCAGTCTAGAATTTGTATGATGATACAATTTGCAAAGCACCAGAAATAATGAAAGATCAAAACCTCTAATGAATAACAGAAATGTGGAAGAACCAAAATCATCCAGTGTTTTTGTCCTCTAAATACCAAGTGTTTTCACATTCTCTTCAAACAATTGGTAAGATACAAAACTTTGCCATAAAACTCTTTAAGTGTAACTAAGTCACAACTTAGCCCAAACCCTCCTGCTTGAAACACATAGCCTTTTAAAAATGTGAGTGGTTAAATCCACTTCTACATTTTGTTTATTTTTAGCATGGTTAATTTAGCACGACTGCATTTTATCCATAAGATCTGGTAGGGTTTTTTGCTCTAAAATGCATTGTACAGTACACCTTTTGCTCTAGATGCTACCTGGTGTGCATGGCAATAATACATTTTCAATAAAATATGTGAACAGGCACGGAGGCAGTAGTGGGGGGAAAGAAATTGGAAATTCAAGTGTCACACTGTGTGAGCCACAGGGGTATCAGCCTTATGTGTTTTAAATGAAAACCTTTCATCTTGGGAGATGTCTTTCTGGCTCCCTGCTTAACAGAAGTCTGTTTCCAGGACATTTTACTCATCATCAGCTCGCCTCATACCCCTGTGGGGTGACATGTGATGAGTCCAGCCCCACAGTCTTCTCATTGTTTCAAATATAGCTGCTTTCTCTCATTTCTTTATTCTCCTTTCTTTTCCTAGTTTCACAGACACTCAGTAGAACCAATGTAAATGCCCTCACTGCCATTTCTATTTTCCAAAGAAAGAAAGAGGTGGTGTGGTGGGGGAGGCAGGTGGGGGCATGAATCTGTTCTACTTCAATGTTCCTGTTTTTCTCAGCAGAACAATTGGACTATTTTTCCCCCCGGTGTCTCTCACCAGACCATTTTAGATTTCTTAAAATAAAAGTGAGGATTTCAATCCGCAGTCCTTCTCTGTCTCACTTGCACTCATATGCCAAGGTTTATAAGGGTCAGACGTCTGGATTCATCAGCTCACTTCCTTTCTCCTCTAGCTCTTTGTTTCACCAAGAGGACACTGCCTCTACTCTCAGCTGCCCCTCCCACTAATGAAAACACCGATAAGATGTAGAAGAATAAGCCGTCTTGTACCATCAAGTCCATAAGCTCCTTAAAAGCAAGGGCTTGTGTGCCCTGTTCATTTCTCATTGGTCCAGGTCTGGTACAAAGCTTGATACATAGTAGGTCCTTAGTAAATGCTAAACAAAGGAATGATGAAGCACGAGGTTTTTCTTTTCTGAAATCTACCCATAAGTACTTTCACGTCAGCCTAGCGTGAGACTGATGTTTATATTTTATTTTCTCCAGTGTCCTCTCCTGTATTTTGTATCCAAATCAGAAAGAGGGCCCCTCAGTCATTTAGACCATTTTGTCCAAAGGATCCCAGGTCCCCACAGGGAGCACTAGGTCAACTGTGACATATACTATGGCATTTTGTTTTAAATTATGCATAGCCATCTGTTCAGATCCCACTGTGGGCTTGTTTAATATGTGTATAGTTTAGGATAAGAGAGAAAATAAGAACAGCATATCTCAGCTTGATCTCGTAAAAATCTGGGTGTTACCTCATTCATTTCAAGTTGTGACGGGGGTCTTCATTGTAATGATGCATCATTTCTCTTTGGCCAGAATTCTATATCTTTTTAATTGCAGTTTAAACACCTGTAGGAAAATTATAAATGCCTTTCTCATTTAAATTCCAACCATTAAAATTCCAAATATCACAATTATGCAAATGGTGAAAGTAAAGGAAAGAGTTTTCTTTAAGGTATTTTCCCTACACTGCCCACAGTTGTTATTTCCGTTCAAACGCTGAGTGAGATAGTTTAGTTTTCTGGCTGACCATGTAGTTCATTTTTGAAACAGAACATGAATGCTAAATCCTGGCAATGTTTCTTCCATGGGGAAAAAAATAAGAACAGCCATTTTTAAAACACCTGTTATTCGCTAGACACTACAGTGGGTTCTTGAAACAGATTTGTTACAATTGTTCGGTCCTCACTGCAACCCTCTAATTTGTTATTGTGAAACCCATCACTGGATTCAGGAAACTGAGGCAGAGGTCCATAAGCAACCCATTCCAGGTTGCATAGCTAGCAAGTGCTGAGGCTAGGATTCAGAATGGATAGACTCAAGTCTGTGTGCTTTTCATCATGCTGCTGCCAAGATACAATGTTGAAAGTTTTCTAGAAGACTGAGGTAGACATGGATTAGTCAACAGGAAAAACAAATGTTTTGTTCCTACTGCGAATAATGTTCATAACCAATGCTGCTGGTAAGCAAATAGTCTGGCTAAAATGCAGCTAGAAGCTTCATCTTGCAGGGCTCCATCTACTGAAGGCTTCCAGGAGCTCACAGTCTGAGACCAACTCTACTGTTCCTACCTCACTCTGGCTTCCAGTGAGACCTACCTCCACCTGCTCAAGTTAATTCCTACATAGAATGCTATTTATATAGTTACACAATACAGCTCTGCTGTGTAGTGTTTCTGAGCCTCCTTCTGGAATACCATGTGTTTTCTCCCTAGACTCAAAGTATGGAATCTACATGGTCATCCTCTACCAAGCAGCTGGGATGTGATCAACTGCCCATAGGGGATCCTGGTAGTTGCAAGGTGAGGATTTTGCCACTGAGCCAGCACAAGTGGACCTTTTCTTTTTAAAGCATGACACGAAGTAGGCACTCTATGACTCATTTATTCAATACACATTTACAATGCTATTTGCTCTCAGTCCGGGTAAATTTGTGAACATTGACATGCTGGAGCCTTGTTCTAGAATGTTTTGTCAGCTAGACAATAGACAAATGCATGAACATTGCATTAAAAATAAGATAGAAAAGGGGGGAAAGAAATATGATCTTCTAGATCCTGGTTAAATACCTTATTCTGCAGAAGTTTTCTTATTCTTACATATCTGCTATTCTTAGACATGGGAGACCCATTTGCTATTCATCTTGATACTGCTCAAGCCTAATAGGGTGCTTGGGTCTATGACCATAATTAATGAACATCTTTTGATGTAATATTATTTTTGCTTCTTATTCTGAAAATTTTTCTAGGACACATAATACATTCGTCTGATTAAAATGTGTATGTCTCGGGACTGGTGCCAGGACATAGTAGGCTAAGCCTCTACCTGAGGCACGGGACTTTATGTAGGTGCCACTTTGTGTCCTGGCTGCTATACTTCTGACCCAGCTCCCTGCATATAGCCTGAGAAGGTAGTGCAGGATGGATCAAGTCCATGTTCACATGGAAAACCCAGAGGAGGCTTCAGATTGGCTCAGCTCTGACCATTGCAGCTGTTTGAGAAGTGAACCAGAAAATAAAGGATCTGTGTGTAAGTGTGTGTGTGTGTGTGTGTGTCCGTTTCTGTCTCTCTCTCCTTCTATCTTTCTCTCTCTATTGATCTCTCGTTCTCTATAACTGTCTTTCAAATAAAAATAAATACATCCTTTAAAAATGCACATCTTAGGGCCAGTATTGGAGCACAGTAAGTTAAGTTGCTGCCTACAACTCTAGCAACCCAAACAGGCACTGGGTTGAGTCCTGGCTGCTGCAATTCCAGTCTAGCTCCCTGCAATATGCCTGGAAAAGCACTGAAGCCCAATTCTCCTTACTTAGGACACCCTGCTGAGTTAAGGCTCCTGGCTTTGGCCTAGAGAAAACCTGGCAGTGGCCATCATTTGAAGGAATGAACCAGTGGAGAGAACATCTGTGTCATACTCTGTAACTCTTTCAAATAAGTGAATAAAATCTTTTTTTTAAGTATCCACATCTCCTGGAGACCAGAAAGAAGGATAATTTTATAAAGCTATAGAACTTTATGTTTCTCTCAAGTGACACTTCACAGATAGACATGTGTCCTGAGCAAAGTTAGTGATTTTACATGACTTTAATGGTGATTTTATATAGTGATTTAATGAGAGCATGTGGGCTTGGCACAAAGAACACCTAGGAGTAACTGCCAGTAACGCTACTTATTAGTTGCCCTCAAATAATATAATTCCTCAAGTCTTTCATGTCAACCCAAATAACATCTAAATCATGGGATCAAGGAAGGATCTAGAAAAACAAGGACTAGAAAGGTATTTTGGCCAATTGTATTTAAATATAAAAACACTAATTACTATAGTTGTAATTCATCCACTAGCTAATGTTTATCATAAATATATGATTTTTTCCTTTCTCCAAAAATGATGGGTGTATGTACTCTTTGGCAGAAATTATGCTGAGTTGCTTTGCACTGACAATGAGAGGATCTATTTCGTCAAAGAAATAAACAGTTTTGTCGCTATAACTGCTTGCATAATAGTAATTTTTTTCCTGATTTTCTGGACATCTTTGCCATTGTTGGAATATTCAAAATATAGCCTTTTGTTCAATTAAGAGGGCATTAAAGATGCAGAAGTTCTCATGCCTGATCAATAGCATTACTTCATGTGATCTACACAAAATCCATTACAAACTGATAGAAGTACTTAGTTTCCCATGGGCATTTCCTGGGTTGATTGGGCACTTTTGTCAGCAACTGCCTGACTCCCACGTGTAGGCTCTGTGGTCCCAAAGTTGTTTACTAGGCTAATTTCCCAACAGCCTGTTGGAAGCAAGCTAGCACCTACCCACTGGCACAAGGCAGCTAGGCAACTGATCCGCAGGAATCCGCCTTCCCAACTTCAGACTCTTACAAAAAAATTGACTGTGTTTTAGATATCCATGTCCTGAGCCTTTCCTAACAGAAGATTATATAAACCTACCAAGAAATTAGAGAGCTGTATCCATTTCCCACAATTGGGTGGGCTATCATATTTAGTTTTAATTCACTCTGGAGAATCAAAGTCAATTAAACTAAGGGTATAATAGGAACACGAAACTATATTATTTTACTAGCTTGATTATTTTGTAAAACTAGAAAGAAATAAATGTAAGATTTGAATGGTCCCACAGTGTTGAGATATGCCATTTATACCAGACTGTTTTGAGCCATTAGGGTAGATATTCTTAAGCAATTTAAAAACTAGCAGAAAAACAGGATGTGAAAACTCACGGGCATGAATCTTGTATTGCCCTGTAAAATGTCAGTTAGCTCTGATCAAGACAGAAAACCACATACGGAGTATGGGTTAAGGATATCTTGGTGCTGAGCCAAATGTTTCCTTTAAAAAAAAATAGTGAATTAAAGATTAGAATTTGTGCCCAGCGCAGTGGCTCAGTGGCTGAAATCCTTGCCTTGAACGTGCTGGGATTCCATATGGGCGCCGGTTATAATCCCAGCAGCCTTGCTTCCCATCCAGCTCCCTGCTTGTATCCTGACAAAGCAGTCAAGGACGGCCCAAAGCCTTGGGATCCTGCACCCAAGTGGGATATCCAGAAGAAGCTCCTGGCTTCGAATCGGCTCAGTTCTGGCCATTGAGGTCAGTTGGGGAGTGAATCAACAGATGGAAGATCTTCCTCTCTGTCTCTTCTCCTCTTTGTATATCTGACTTTGCAATAAAAATAAATAAATATATTTTTTAAAAGTACTTCTTTAAAACAAAAGGATTAAAATTCTAAGAAAAACAAGGAAGGATCCATTGACATTAACTAAACACCTATGATGTTCTGCACACTAAGCTGCATGTTCTTGGATTAAGAGAAAAATCCTCTAAAGAAATTCTCAATCACAGCATACAGAAAATCAGAATGGAGCAATTTATTTTCTATATAAAATTGCTTTCTTTGGACAACTTAATAGAGATATCACATACATGAAGAAGTAATGAATTTGGAGATGGCTAAATTTATAGACATTTCCAGTAAGGGAGTGACTTGAGTCTTGCAAGATTAATGGAGATTTACTTAGTAAATGTGAAATTTACAGCTTTTCTACCCAAAAACATTATCATATGGAAAGTACAGGAGGTATATGGAGTCAAAAATAATTCTGTGTGGGTAGATCATAAAGGGTGTATTTGTAGAGGAAAGTAAGAAAAATGAAGCCTGGGAGAATTAAAAGAGCTAAAGATGGAGATGTTGGTTGAGGCCAGGTTGCAGTGAGAATCATTCTGCTGTAGGCTTTTTTTTTTTTAATTTTGCACAATATAAACTAGAAAACTATTGAGAATTTTAAGGAAAATGTATGACATACCCAGACACTGAGACACAGAAAGAAAAGTATCATGTGAAGAATCAACAAAGGAACTGGTATACCTCTGGAAGCACAAAGATCCATATTCTGTGTCAACTGAATATTTGCTTAGATTTTGCAAAAAAAAAAAGTTGTGCTTAATCATCCTTTTATTTAATAAATATTACTTAAATTCCCTGAACCGTGCTACCTTTGCAGTCAGAATGTTGGCCAAGACATATGCAGTTCTCATTGTCCCAGAGATCACAAACTACTGGGGAGACAAACAGCGGACCTGCAAAACAGCATATGATACCTTTTCTAAGAGAATGTGCTGAAGAGCCATAATAGCTGAGTTTTGAAGATATCAGGTGAACTTCATGATCACTTGCAAAATACTGTGGCAATTACTCTTATTTAAAAGTAGAACTGTATTTTGCTTTTGAGCTGTGACACTTGCCAGTGAGGTGAGGATGACTGATCTCAAGAGAAACAATTGTGATATTTGCAAGAATTCTTGCTATTCCGAAGGTTTATAAATTCCTGGAATCATCATGGTTTACTGGAGAAATCATCACGCTTCTCTCAGCTGGAGTCTTTGTAATGTATGAGTTCAGCAGCAAAAAGGACAGATGGCTGAGCTAATGTTAGTAATTGCCAAGAGAAAAAGTCCACTGTTGACCTAAAAATGAAGCAGAATCTATTCCTTTATAACTTTCCAGTGACTATTTAGCTTAAGTTCCAATGGTTACAAACACAAAAAGAAATATTTTAGCATCAAAAATTTCCCCCAAAGAACATAAGAATACTAAATCCCATCTCCATATGTGACAGTTCACTTATTCAACTGCTGACTTTTCCATGATTGGTCTGTGATTCATCCAAGAATTTAATGCTCACATGTCATATTACAAGAATGACAGTAAAGACTGATGTCAGTGAGAAAGTAACTAAAAGAATTTAACATTGAAATATCGGTATTTGAAAGTCATAGTTACAGAGATGGAGATAGACAGGGTAAGATTTTCCATGCTCTACCTCGTTTGCCCAAATGATTTCAATGACCAGGACTGGACAGAATGGAAGCCAAAAGCTCAATATGGAGTGTTAGAAGCCCAAATTCTTGGGCCACCTTCTGCTTCCCTTCAATTGCATTGGCAGGAATATGATCAGAAACAGAGCAGCCGAAACTCAACTTGGTGCTCATCACAGGTCCCAGTGTTGCAGGTGATGGTTTAAATCATTGTGCCACTGCCAATGTGGGCCCCATCTCTGAAAGCTTCCATTTTAATTCATCTTAAACACATAATCATACCATTTCCATTCTGATGATATTGTTGTATTACTTTGCTGTTACTACTGTTAGAAAATACCACAGAGTGATTTAAATAATAAAGCTCACATCTCAAGGTTGGTTTCTTTGGAGGGCTGTGAAGAAGAGTAAATCCCACATGCCTAGCCTACCTGCTGTAAGTTTGCTGGTAATCTGTATTCTCTACAGTAATTTTTTTAAAAAGATTTATTTCATTTTATGGGAAAGGCAGATTTACAGAGAGAAGATACAGAGATGAAGATCTGTCTGCTGATTCACTCCCCAAGTGGCTGCAACGGCTGAAGCTGAGCTGATCTTAAGCCAGGAGCCAGGAGTTTCTTCCAGGTCTCCCACTTGTTTGCAGGGTGCCAAGGCTTTGGGCTGTCCTTGACTGCCTTTCCAGGCCACAAGCAAGGAGCTGAATGGGAAGTAGTGCTGCTGGGACACAAACCAGTGCCCGTATGGGATCCCTGTACATGCCAAGGCAAGAATTTTAGCCACTGGGCTACTGCGCTGGGCCCTGTGGTCTCTGCTTTAAACTGTACCAGTTAGGTCGCTGTATCTTTGAATGACCTTTCCTCTGTGTGTTGCATCTGTTGTTTGTCTTGAAATTTTGACTCCCCTCCATTTGTTTTTTACAAGGACACTAGTCAGATGATAGAGGCAAAAGTACTAATTACCTCATTTAAAGTCCATTGTCTCTCAAAAAGCCCCTGTCTCCAAATATGCTCCTGTTCTAACATACTTGAGTTCAGAACCCCCTTCCTTGGGACATCAAATCCAACCCAAACCAGCCATCTATGAGCTGAAAAACAACCTTTCTTTCAGCAGCAAAACTGTAGCCTCTCTGCTAAGAGCCCAAAAGATCTATCTTTCACATTCACAGTGTGAGGTTTGTGAGTATGTGCCATTTATTTATATTTCCCATGCAGTCTGCACTTGAGAGAACAGGTTTCATTGTGATAATATTTGAATGTGACAATGCTGAAAGTGGCTTCCTAACCAAAACCAAATCTGCCTGTTCAGACACTGATTCCCAGGATGGAGCAGTGCACTCTGGAAGCTGTTACTCAATAACCATACCATATTATCCAAGGAGAGGCACCTGACCCAAACACTCGCTCTCAGTGAGATTTCGTGTTTGCAAAGTCAGCAGTTGGAAGCTGGGAACAAGGCTTGTTAGTTTGCTGTCACCACCAAGGTGAAGGCCTAGAGTGTGTGCTGATGAGGTGATCACACTGCCCCTTATTCCTTTCCCATGCGAGCCTGTTTATTCTTTTCTCTCTTTATTTCCTTAACATATATCATTGCCATGGTAAAAATACTTAAGACTTTCCCAAGCTCCCTAGCATTATTTTCTGTTCCATGTGGTTAGGTCGGTCTTAGTGAATGCAAACAGCTCTGCAATAATCTGGGTTTTGCGTATGTCTGGTCCTTTGGTCCAGCTAATTCATTTAGGCTCATGTGTTCCCATGATACTCTGGTTCCTATCAATCTATGTCATTGGTCATCATGGAAGTCATGGGGAAAGTGAGAGTTTAGAGCAGAAATCAACTCTTATCCTGGAAAAAAAAAGTAAGAATAATTCATCCTATTAATTTGGAGTCAATTAAAGGGTTTTCGGATAAGTAACAGTTAAAAAAAAACAACGTGACAGATTAACAAAATAATTTTTCTGATTCAAAAGTAGAAGAAAACATCCTGAAAAAAGGAAAAGTAAGGATCCCTAATTAACGAGAAGCATTCAAAGTAGATCCTAAAAGATAATACCTAGTTTCCATTCAGGCACCCCCACCAGAGTTCCTGATTCTAGAACAATAAATAGTTGGTGACTGTGAATGAATCACTAAAGGTTGGCACTGGAGCTCATCAAACAATCCTCTGGATAACGCACATTCTCACTCCTGTGTGTCTCAGTTTCCAAACATTACACTCCCACTTGTGTAAGTAAAAATTAAGATTGAAATTCGAATTACTGTTCATTATTGTAGTTAGTTTCTTAGAGGAGATCATAGTCCATTTATCTATGCTAGTTAAGACATGTTCAGGCATATCTACAGTGCTCTTCGGATAGCCAAAAAAGTAATAAAAATGATAGTTGATGGTACATAAACTCTGTCCAGAAAACATGAGAAGAGAGAAATTCCCATCATGACTGTATCACCCAAAGGAGTGCCTTCCCTTTAAACTTTCTAGAAAGGAAAGAGTTCTGTCACTGGACCCCACTGTTAATCTTTGAAAAATTAACTGCTTCTTTGCATCAGAAAGTAACAGATAGGCATAGCTTAAGGGTAATGTAAATTATTAATCCATATCCAGCAAAGATTAGCTTCTTACACAATGTCTAAATCAAACTTGTCTCCTTTCTGCAGATCTTTTACACACTTTTTAGCTCAGTAAACCTTGGTACAAGAAATTATGAGAATTCATCAGTGGAAGAAAGAAGATAAACAAATGGGAATAGATTGGAAGTGAGTGAATAAACTAAAGTAGAGAATTAATCCTGAATGGTAGCAACCCACTCTCCAGTCACCATCTTCAGAGGAAGTGGTGAACTGGAGCCTAACCTGTTGTTCAGAGCTCCAAGAATCAGTCTCTGTCTTTAAATCAAATAGATGTTAAAGACTAGGTAAGGTGTCAGTTTATTCTGGGATCTCCTAGAGGAACCAGCATGCAAATCAGAACACCAAGGTCCAAGTTGAGACCCCAATCTAAACAAATTAAAGTAAACGCAAGTGGTAAAATCTTGCAGTAAGGGGGAGATTCCCGAGCACATCGGTGCATACAGCGTAGAGGGCGAAGACTCCTTCCAGGTCCTGACAGCTGGAGTGGCTGACGTTCTAACTGCTCTTTATTTTGCTCGTGTTTGGCAAATGACCTAAGCAAGGTGCATCTGTAGTTGAAATAGCTTTCAACATTTGACCTAACTTTTGTCAAGAGAAGCAGAAACTAATATTTGTGTGTGAAATCAGTTAACTACATTCATTTTATCAGCCTATTCACTCAACACAAATATCTGCATAGTACATATTCTCCTTTGTATTGTAAGACATTGTATAACCCAAACCATCCTTTATATAAAAGTTGAGTTTGATGTTACCTAATAAAAGCTATTTCTAGAGTACCTGTTATATTACAGATATTGTGCTAAGCATGTCACAGACAGCACTTATTTTCACAACAGTGCAAAATATTTTTATTTTCAGAAGAGGCAACTTTTTCAAGCTAAGATACAGACTCAGATCTGTCTGATTCCTAGGCATGTGTACCTTGCACTACACTGAGCTGAGAAATGTTTGAAAGGGATGACTCATCCTGACGCCATTTTTACACCTTGGTACTATCAATTGAATGTTAGTTCTTAGGGCAGACATTTGGCACAATGCTTAAGATGGCACTCGGATGTCCAAATCCCCTATCAGAGTGCTTGAATTTAAGTTCTAGCTCTGCTTCTAATTCCAGCTTCTCGCTGATGTTCATTCTAGAAAGTGGCAAGTGATGGCTTAATTATTTGACTCCCTACCACCAGACTGAGTTCCTGTTCCCAATCTTAGATCGTTCTTATCTGGTGTGGGCATTTGGGGAGCAAACCTCCAGACGGAAGATCTCTTTCTCTCTCCCTACTTTACAGATAAAATGAAAATGATTTTTAACTTAGGAAAACAAAATAAAAATAAATGCTAGCTCTTTCTTCCTCTCTGTAAATCTGCCTTTCCCATAATAAATAAATCTGCCTTTCCCAAAATAAATAAATCTTTTAAATAAAGTTAACTCTTTCATTCAACTTAAGTTTAATTTGAACATATATGCATGACATATTGACAAGCAGTTTATGCAAAAGGAGACTTGAGATCTCATGCGAGTCTGACATGTGAACTTAGAAAATCTACATAACTGGGGCAAATGCCCTTATTTGTAAAAATAAAATAAAGACTGGCATGATGGGGAAGGCTGAATCAGGAAAAGTAAACTCTAGTTCTTCTAGCTTTCAATCTCCCTACACTTTCGAGTTCACTCTTTTTAGATGCTTACATCACTGTATTTTGCAAACGAGGTGCAGAAAGAAAGATAATTTCACTTTTGTTTTTAAAGAAAAATTCTCTATCTATCCCAATAAATCAACTTCTTTCATTTGTATGCAATTTGACAAAGTAACTTTCATGAATATGACGATGATAGCAGAAGATAGATATGGAAAGATAGATACAGAAAACAAAACAATTTTTGTCTTCAACTACAAATGTATTCTTAACCTAATTTAATTTAATGAACTTGTATCTTAGCTTTAAACCATGAAAATGGCATCAGATGACTCCAGTGCAAAATAAAAAATGGAGCCTGACTTTAATCGTGCGCTTTAGAAGACTTGGCAACTGCAATATTAATAGAAAATACCATAGATGAAAGTACCTACAGACCTTACCTATTTCACTGTTCTTGTGATCTAATATAAGGATTACGTAGAAGATGGGGAGGAAAAAGATGAGGGAGGAATGGAGGGAAGGCATGGGAAGACCAGGAAAGATACACGTAATGGATTGCTTCAACTAGGTAATTTTTCACATAATGATAGATGCAGACAGACTAGTTCATGGTGATTTTTCAGTCTGATTTCAGATACACTGCTGGAATTAATTGCCTTATTTCTGTGAAGAGCATAATACCTTCCATTTACACCATTTTAAATAATAAATTAATTTTAATGCATTTTTGTTCTAGCTTGAATGGAAAAGATGGAGAGCAATTGATAGGCTGAGTTTTTAGAATGCCTTTCAACAGGATTAAAAACATAAGGCATCCCAAGTTGGCTCTTCTAAAAACAGAAAGTAGCCATCTGCTGGGCTGCAGAGTTGTTTCACTCCACAGTCCTGTGTAGTCCAGCATTGAAGATACAGCCGATGGTGTATCCCAACCAAAGGGATCCACAGACAGAGGCAATGCCCCAACTGTTCCAGTAAACCTATTTTAGATGCTGGTATGCAATTTCCTCCATTTTTGAAAAACCTAATGAAAAGACAGAAATCATGAATAACCATATCAGACCTAGAACATGAAGATAATCACAGAAACTCACTAGTAATTGTAAAGACGTCCTAGGTTTCCCTATAGTTATTTCAGCTAGCAGGTGGAACTAGGGTGTCAAATTACTTTGCTTTTTTGATGGTAAGTGCTACATTTGGGCTGAATAGAGGGAAGGATGAAACTGTTTTAATTTTACTTGTTCATAGTTTTGGCTTTCTTCCGGCATCTTTTTTTTTTTTAATTTCTTCAGTCTTTTGACTTTGTATTGTGCTGGAAACCAAATGGAAAACCAACGGCTAGGAATCTATCTCTTACACTGCTCTTCAATTTCAGGGTGGACTTGAGGGCAAAGAGTCAAGCTAAGGTATCCTTTTCTCCCACCTAAGACAGACCTCTGCAAACTTTGAAGTGTATTGATATCTGAAGGAAAGATTAGACATCTGAAAAGATGTGCTGACTCTTAAACATCCTTAATGATTATTCCTTCCCCACTGGAGGCAGTTCTGAGAATGTAATACTATACTTTACTGTTCAATGATTAATTGGAAACTCTCAGCTGCCACACTCACATTCCTTTTCAAATCTCTTCTTTGCCTTCTTCCAATGCAAAGACTGAGAAAGTCAAACACTTCTGCAGCTTCTCATCAGCTTTCAGTGCTCACGTCATTCCCACAAAATAATTCTAGAGCAGCAGTCAGCTGAGAGCTTCTTGAGAAGTATTACTTTTCTAATGAAAAGAGCAAAAAAGGTTCATGCTTTCTACCTTGGATGCAAACGTGATGTCTGTAACCACTGCAGCCATCTTTGAGGCAATAAGCATAATGAGAAAAGCTAACATGCTGAAGATGATGGAATAAAACAAATCCAGAGTCCCAGATGGCATTATTGGAACAGTTAAAACAACTACTTTTCTTCATATTTCCAGATAATAAGAAACATAAACCTTTGCTTGCTTAGGCCAGGTTTCTTTTAGCTTCGTGTCTTGCAATTAGAACTATTCCAGATGATAAACCAAGTCTTCAACATCTGATTGTGCTCATCATAATGTCTTGCACTTTCTTCTTTTTTTTTTTACCAATTCTTTGTATTCAAAGTTTTCCCTTTGCCATATATTAATTCATTTAATCTGCACAGTGGGAATGATAAGGCAGAAATTATTATCACAGATTTGAAGATTAGGCAATTTAAGTCAAAGAAATTTTTTTTATTTACCCAAATTCACAGAAAGAGAACATGCCAGAAGTTACAACCTGAACCGTTAGGCTTTGAAGACAATTCCCATTTGTGTAAAGCTTGCTTAAGCTTGAAGCCAGATTGTTGTCTTTGAATACTTAATACATTCTTAATAGTCCCTGAAGAACATTTGTGAGTCAATCTTTAAGAGACTACAGATAGGATAAAAGTTGGATAAAAGTTAGTGAACACATATTCTGGTATGAACTATGGCACTGTGATAAGCTATTAGATTTTAAAGATAAAGAGCCTTATTTCTCCAGTGCTATGGGTTTCAGAGCCTACTATTGGAAACAAACGTATCAGTAAGTTATTCATAGGCTATGAAGAGTATATTAGTAGTGTGTGCTCATTGTAGTATAGGAAGACCTATTTTTAGTTGGAGGGAAACATAGTTGAGAGGTGAACTAAGGAAAGAGCCAAATAAAACAAGGAAATGGTGTCATTAAGCAGCTTTGTGTGGCTGTGACGAAGTAGTGGCAGATGAGTGGCAATTTATGGGGTTCCAATACTGCCCACATCCGGCTGACAACGCTTCTTAGAGAATTTGGTGTTCTATATTCATATGGGTGATTAAAAGCAATAAAAAATATTTCAAATAAGTCATACTATATAGAGAATTATATTTCTGAGCACTGCTCTGACATCAAGTAAGAAACTGCAAGTAGGAAAGTAGCAAAGACTGGAGACAAGGGACGAGTAGGACTTTGGGGTAATCTTCCCCGCAGGATATAACAAGATCACAAACACAACTGATGTCTGTGGGTTGTACAGGAACATTCACATTGGCAAGATATTCAGAGTTAACAGTCCATCGGTTATATGGTAGACACCTAGGCATGATTGGAAGTGGCGGAAAAGGAAACAAAAATATTTACTGCATCACATGCTTTTGCTCATTTTAAAATGTTTATGATTCACCAGAATTCTATTCTTTGATCTTCTCTCTCTACACATGCTCCCTGTGATATTCTATTTACTTTCTTAACTTTAGAAATTGACTTCTGTAGTCCATAATTATCTATTGAATTTCAGCTTTTATTTCTGAATCTTTGAGGAATATTTTTTTTCCTGGCTCATTGAAAAGAATCCAAATCCCAACATATGCAATGGGGGATTTATTTCCTGTTTTATATCTTTCTGCTTCTGCTTCTCTTCTAGTATTTTCTATTTTGAAGATCACCAACACCTTCTCACAAAGTGAGAACTAGAAACGTGTATATATCGTATCCTTAGGGAACCTTAGGGCAGTAGAGTTAATCCTACTACAATGGAAAGATTGAGGAATCAAGTGTGTTTGTCTACCAATAACTCTTAGTCACTGATGAGAGCTGGAGTCAACTTCTTGTCATCTGTGGAGTCAACTTAGGACTAGGAGTCAACTTCTTGTCATCTGTGGTTTGTCTTGATTGTAATGTTTCTGTAGCCATAGAAAACTCCATGTGTTAGTGATGAGGAAGCTTACGTAATAGGAGCCAGGCACTGACAGTGTCTACTACAAGATCCTCATCTTCACCGTAGTCTCATAGATGGGGCACTTATAACGGCTTAGTATGAGCAATTGCTCTAACATGTATGGTAACATTGAAATACATCTTATATTGTTGAACTAATTATAGAATTGAAACACAAGGACTTAATGGGGAAACTGAATTTCTTAATTGCTGTCTGTCCTTGGTTTTGGTACTGCACGTGTCTGTACAGTGCTTGGAAGCATATCTCTGTGGAGACTATTTGCCCAGTATACTATGTTTGAGACTTTTTCTTCTGCAGGTAATGATGGTTGTGGACTGTTAGGATGGGAGTGGAGGATATAGTCAAAGGCTAAATATAACCCTGTATCATTTTTAGTCGTTGGAAGCAACTTCTAGGCAAAGTAATGCCATAAAGAGCTCCTATGATGTAATGACTAAATTTTCATCGTAGAGTATAAATTAGAAGTTTTAAAATATAAACATTCAAAAATACTAAACTTATAAAAAGTTTTAAGTCTTTTTGTTGTCACTTCCTGTGTAAACCTGAGCCAGTCACATTGCTTCTTAAATCTTCAGTTTCCTAAAGACACTGATTGGATATCCTTTTGTACGTGTTGAATGAAGTTGTGAAAAATCCAGTGAAATCATACATAAAGAATTTTCCCAGTCATGAGATTAAGAAGAAGAAAAATTCAGTCACAGACATAGGCAGTATGGAAATCCTGAAGCAGAAATGACTGTAGGTAGAGGTAGAGAAAAATCATGGATTCTATTGTAAGTAATTCTATGTGATTCTCAGTCATCATCAAAGTCTCAAGCTGGAGAGAGGCTTGATGAGTATCTTCTTCTGAAAGATCATTTAGAGGTGTGCTCATATTATTCAGCACGAGAGGTAGAAACGGCAAATTTGAAGGCTACTTAAGTGGATATATTGACATGATTTATATACACTATAGAATACTACTCAGCCATTTAAAAAAAAGAATGAAATCCTGTCTTTTGCAACAATATGGATGCAACAGGAAATTATTATGCTTAGTGAAATAAGCCAATGTCAAGAAGAGAAACATCATGTTTTGCTGTTATGCAGCAGCTAATATAGAATACAAAAAAATGTATAGGAATGAAAGGATCACTTTGGAATGTGATTGTCATTTTTAGTCCTTATACGCCACTGGAATTATGGTCTTCCTACTTTTTACTTGTTGGATATCATGATTAGTGTTCAATTAAGCCTTTGCATGTAGAGTGAATTAAAGTTATACGTTTGTAACAACTGACGAACAGAGGAAGCAGAGAGGAGGTATTGATGGGGAAGAGGAGAACAAGGGAAGTGTGGTCATGTTCTTGAAGCTGTACCTATGGAATTCATAAAACCTTTTTATATTAATATTTTTAAAAGTTTTTCTAATATCCATCTTACAGCTGCCTTTTGGTTAAGGGGCAAAGGAGTAGAATTAGTGTGGGTTAGAGAAAGCTGGTTTTATCCAAAAGACAGCCCTTAAGAAGATAAGGTGACTCCTCTCCAGTTCAGTTATAGGAGTTGGAGTTCCACATGTTGAGAATTCAGAAGACAGTTCACAACTAAGAAGGCACATTTGAAAGAGGACAAACACACACACACAGACTTGGGAGTAAAATGAAACTTGCACACAATCATATAAATACATGAATCATCCAAACAGTCTTCTTGATTCAACTCAAGTTAAAAGTAGTTGCTTTTGAAAGGTTAGTGATCTTGGCTTTTGCTAAGGTATCTGTTCTCCACACTTTGTTTCATATTGCTCTGACAAATTGCCTTCACTCTGAGGATTTATTTTCCCCTCAAATACATCTCCAAGTAGCTAAAAAAATTAGCTACAAAGCCCCAACTCTTCAAGGGGGTGATTAGTGGTAATGCAGAGAAGGTGGGAGGTCAAGAGGGTGAAGTTAGAGGTGGAAGAGGAGCCCAAGCAGTGCCATTCCGGGAAAAGAAACACTCCCCAGAGCCAGCTGAAAGCATCCAGACATCCGCAGCTTAGGTTTTCAATATGTCATCAGCCTTTCTTCTAATCTGCCTCCTGGTAGGACACAGAGGGAAATTCAGCACTTGTGACAAGGCTGGGTAAGCACACAGCCCAGTAGTCCCCCCTCTGAGCTTGTTCAAGAGCAATCCTCAGACAGCAAGGATTCTGTTAGTGCTTGGAAGGCAAACCTGCTTTCTAATTCAACTCTGGGCATCCACAGATCTTGTCCTGACAGTCACTGGGCTCTTGTCACTGAGAAATGAACAAAGCAGCTTTGGCGTAGAACAGACAGCCTTCTGGGTAGTCAGACTCTAGGAAAAAAACAGCCTGCCCTATTTTGGTCCCTGCTCATGAACTTCCCTGGCAGCAGGGCCACCAAGATATTTCTGTAAGTCACAACTGGCCTTGGCTTTTCCAATCCATTGATAAAGAAACCTGAAAAAAAAATAGTTATTGTGAATGCTGTAAGGGGTGGCTAATCAAGCCTTAGTAAGCTGATAGCATAAATAAGCCTTCAAAATACTGTAGCTGGATTAAAAAAAAAATGAATATAAATGTGATTTTCTTTTCATAACTTGGGGAAATGTTGACAGTATAATTTAATTTACCACAATTTAACTTATACCTAAAGTGTGATTTAAAAGATTTGTGAGATGCAATTGATAAACAAAGAGCATCGCAGACTTACAGAGTTTGCTGTTTGACTTACTGAAACAACTATAATAGTATTGCCAAAATCAAAATAAACACACCCAACACCTCTAACAATTTCTTTATGTCCCGTGATTTTTTTATTTGAGTTTTGCTGTTGCCGTTTTGTGTTTTGTCTATTGCTTTTTTCAGTAAAAAACATGATTTGTGTGGAAAAACATGAGATCTACTCTCTTACGTTTTGAATTCACACAGTAAAGTTCAGTACTTTGTTACATGGACACAATGTAGCATGATCCAACATGGTGTTTCTTATTTGTCTTTTTGTAACAATTTTTAAATTTTTTCCATTTTGTTAGCATCTAATAGTGGCACATGCCCTGAGGGCAGAATATAAAACTCTCCTCCTTGTATAATGATGCAATGTGTGCTGATCAAAGCAGAGTGACCATCATATCATCCCTGTCTTCCTGTAAATACCCCATGTTCAGAACTTTTGAACTCCTCCCTTCCAGCTCTTCATAAAATATAGCCCCCCACATTGTACTCTCAGTCATTAGAAACTATTCTTTCTACCTACCTGTATTTGGTACTTATTCAGTTATTCCTCTATCCAATTATTCCTTCTATCTTTTCCAATCGTTAGTAAAAACTATTCTAAATTCAGATCCATTTTTTAATTTCCACATACATGTGGAACATGTGATATTTACCTTTCTGTGTTTAGATTTACTTAATATAATGCCCTTCAGTTCTATCCATTCATCATGCATACCTTTGCGTTGTTTCCAGATTCTGACTCCTGTGACTAACTATAGTGATTGTGAGAGTGAAATTATCTCTCTGAGATCCAATTTTCAATTATTTTATACATTCAAGGGTACTTTGAAGTTCATAGAAATGGAATGTAAGCATAAGTTTGGTTTAAAATTTTAAAACAAATGCATATTTTTAAAACATACATTTTATGAACTTTTTGGAAACACTTTATCTGCATGTGTTTAAAATTATCTTGCACCAATTTGAACTAGGTTTTTACTTCTATGAACATTTGGAAGTACGCTTGCCGTTTCTATCTGACACAATTCTACAAGTTCTAGTCAAAGCAATTAGTCCAAAACAAACAAACCCAAAAAGGTTTCCATAGTGATAGTGGGGTAATGACTCCTACTTAGTGGAAAAAATGGAAAGTCCATTATCATAAAAATGAAAGTCACACTAGGCAAGCATGAACTCACAAAGACTTGAGGGATAGTAAGATTTTCTTTACCTCTTTTAATAGTAACATTAATATTAGCCTCTTTTCAGATAAGCATTCAGTTCACAAAATAAGTCTTTTGCTTGTCAGTCTCTCCTTCTTTCTTGTATCTTGCCTCGATGTAGTTCCGTAGGGCCTTCTGACAGAATCAATCCTAAAGACAAGTATACTTTTCTCTATAGTGTTTCAGCTTCCTCTCCCCAAGTAATCACAATGTGCTCCTCCTGTTCAGCGATATTTTCTCTTTCATAATGCTTGTCTTACTGAGAATCCTTCATCCTAGAAGGAATGAAAGCATGGAGAGAAGAAAGACTTGAAAGAAAAAACATCCTTGCCATGATATTGCTGCCACTGTTGTTTTATCATTGCTAGACCTACACATAGGTGTTCTCCACTCAATGCCTGAAAAATACCTGTGCTTTTCTGTCACAAATGCTCAAATTCCCATGAATATTCCACTAAATAATTTGGAATTTATATGACAGTATAGTTTGTGATGTCAAAAGAAAGAAACAAAAACTACGATAGCACCTTGGTTCTAGTACCAGTTCCAGAAAGAGTGGCATCAATTTCAACAAAGTGAGAAGAACTGATTTACAACACATTAAATCCAAGCATTAATGGAGATGAAAAACAAATTAGGAGGCATATCATTGGGAAGCTGCTTCTAGAGGTGGGTTGGAATAGAAAATAATATGTGTTTAAAGCTAAGCCAATAAACAAATTATGTAGAGCTCTTCATATAATCGCTTCCCAGGGCCAGTATTGCTTTTGGAGCTCAGAGTATTCTGGACAATTGGCTAGAATTAGAGATTGCTGCTTGCTCCATTCAGAGGCGGAAGCAAGAGAGAACAAATGTTCCTATCATCCGCTAACAAGAATTTGTTGTTCACGTTTTATTTAGTAAGATAGAGGCACCTGTATTTCTCAAAAGCAATTAAGAGTAAAACCTTCTAAAGTCTGAACACTGCAATGGTGGTGGTGCTTTTTAAACATGTTTAGATGAAAGATATTCCTGCTTTATTCTCAATTAAACTTTTAAACCTACTTCACAAGCCCCAACCTGATCCTAGCAAGGGACAAATATTAATTCTCAAAATAGAAAAGAAGTTCTTGTGAAAACATAGATACTCTGTTTTCAAATTATAGCATTCCATCTACACATGAATGCAATTGGATTTGACATAATAGCACAAACCTCCTAATTATGCTGTCTGTATCTGCTATGCTTTGCCTCTATCTACCAGAGAAGAGTTATTCATTGATGTGTTCCTTATGTCTGCGCAGATCACAGTGAATCCTGAGCCATAAAGCTAGTTCATGCTTTTTTTCTCCTCCCTTCCTGTCTCATTTCCAAGATCAGAGAAAGAAAAAACACATTACGGATTTGTGTAACTGCTCTTTTCTCTTCCCTACGTTATCAAAGTTATCCTTGAAAATCATGATCCTCAAGCAGAGATGGGGCTGACACTTCCCCTTCAAGAGAGATTTGGCAATACGTTCTGAATGTTCACATCCCTTCTTTAAAACTTTAGTTAGATCATATCACTCCTCTGCTTACATCAATCCAATGGCTTTCTGTAAGACCCAGGTTGAAATCCAACTCCTTGTTGAATGTATGCATTTATAAGTAAGTAAACAATACTCCCACAAAATCATAAAAAATTTCCCACTTTCATAATGTTGTTGAAAAAGAAACAGTTCCACCACAAGAGACAACGGGATAAATGTTATTTGAATTAAGCAAAAAGTTCAGATGTACAGTATAGAATCATTTAATGTAGTTACTAATGTAGTCAAAGGATTAAGAATGAGAAAAATCAAAGAAACGTGATGGAATAGACAAGGCACCTAGAAGAGAGGAAGCAGATGTAGCAAAGGGCCATATAATAAGGAAGTCAAAGTCAGAAAGAGGATTGACTTTGGAAGGCTTTGAATGTCAAACTAAATGTTTACTGATGGGAATCCATTGACGATTTTTAGGACAGATCATAAGTTGAAATCTGTGTTTCAGTAGATTTGGGGGGAGGGATGCAGGTACCACACTACAACATGAACTTCTGAAACAAATCACATACTGGAAACAGGAGATAAGAAACCGTATGAATAGTTTGAGTATGATAGAATTTATAATTGAACAAAGGGCATGAAGATAATGAAAAAAAGCAAGAAGACAGTAAAACAATGACAATACTTTGGGGAAGGTTTTAAAATTCACCCAGTTATAATTAACAAATGGCTTTTTAAGACCAGAAAAAAAAAGATTTCAGCATGAAAACCATGAAGAATAATAATGGATCCGTTATACCAAAAGCTCTTAGTTTGGTGAGAACTCATGTATTCTTTCATTCACTTAACATTAATATTGCTGATTATGTGTGCCAGGCAATATGCTAAGCGCTAGCTAACTCATCAAAGAATAAAAGAAAAATGTCCTCATGGAATTTATATCCTGGTGGAGAACATAGACACTAAGTACATGCACTAAACTAATTAAAAAGCACAAATATTTATTTCTATCATTTCAGTAGAGTAAGACTCTTCACTAGAATCTTGACTAACGCAATATTCTGGGATGCATACCAAAACCATATTTAGAAAATGGAACATTTAGTCTACTGGTTCAGCCACCCAGGTTTGATACTGGATTACCTGGTTTTGAGTTTTGTATCCATTCCTGGGTCCAACTTCCTGAACATGTGGACCCTGGGAGGCAGCAGTAATAATTAAGGTAGTTGGGTATGGTCATCTAAGGGAGAGCTTCAGAATGAATTGCCTATGTCTAGCCTTGCTTCAGATCAGTACATCCCTAGCCATTATAGTCACTTGGAGGAGTAACCCAACTGATAGGATCTCTCTCTCCATCAAACTAAAACATAATCTATTTTGAAACATGTACTCCAAGACTTACATTCTCACGAGAAAGATGGCACTGATATATAGAGAACACAAAAACTGCTAGGCATTATATAATGTACAAAGTTTATATCTTTGTGTGATCTTCCTAACATCTCTTTAAAGCAAGAATTTTGGCATCTCTAAAAAAGCAGTGATTTGTCAGGCTCCAGATCCAAAAATTTTCAGACACAGAAACTGAGTCCATTTTTTTAACCACATAATCAATTCCCTTTTCACAGCAGGAATAGATATTTAGTTGCCAAATGTATACTCTGAAGAGTATTCTTTCATGGCCATAGCTGAGATATGATGTAATAATGCAGAGATGCAGTTGGGACGCTGCTTCTCACAAGGTCAGTTGATAAAGGGATAATCAGCTATGGAGGATGGAGGCTGCTTGGATGACTTGAGGGATAGAAGAGCTGAGCTAAATCGCTTGCCTTGTTTATCATCGTTCCATCTACTTAGGAAGCTATCTCAAGATATCACTTCCAAAACAAGGTTCTAGTGGAATATGATGTGACGAAAGGTATAGTGCAGCATAGTGCAAATGTCATAAAGCTTGAAATCGGAGGGTCTTAACAGAATAGGGGACAGAAAATTCAAGACAGGGTCATTTGGAGAACCAAATGACCATCAACACCCGCAGAATCTTTATCTGTAAAATAAAAGTTATGACTATCAAATACCATGCATACCATGTAAAAGGTGCTAACTTAACGATGTAAAATTTCACTTGTGGCTTTGGCAACCCATGAGAGCTTGGTAATTGTGTCTCACGTAAGATAAATAAAAAGTAAATAAATGGGATAAGACTGATGTTCCAGATTCTTGTGCACATATAACAAGACAAATTCTGAGAGTTATAGATTTTGTATGGGTGTGAGATGCCATTAGTATAGTTGTCATTTTCTGAAAACTGCCACAAATTGTTTTTGCCCCACAGAGCTTTTATGAATGATATGAGACTCTGTTTTCTAAAATTTAATCACTATCCAGCACCTAAAATAAAGCATCATCTAGGATTTCAAGGAATAGACTTTATGTTTCTTCTAAATTTTCATTTTAAAAATTAATATAAAAACAACAGCTATTATGTGCTTCACAGATATAATTCTGAGAGTACAGACTTAACTAAAAAGATCTGAAATTTTCATTCTGTTTCTGCCACTTAAAACTGTTTCGACTTAGGTTATCATCCTGAATATCTATTAAAACTATATAGAGGTGTTTTTAATTTCCTCAATATCAGCTAGATTGTCTTTATTATTCTTTATTTTTATCTCTTTCTAAATATACTAATTCCCTCTTTAGCTGTAGTTAATCTACTATCTGTTCAAACCACTGGCATGTTTACTTGTTCATTTGTTTCTCTATTGATTTTACCTTTTATAAATTTATACTGAGTACTTCTAAAAATATACCTGCTTTCATAATCTTATTATTGCTGAAGGTTTCTCTACTTTGTCTATGTGGACTTTTGCCGGTAGTTAATTTGACTCATATTGGAGTCCTCTATTTTCTGAAACTCAAACCCCATGATTGCTGTAATTTGTTCCAGCAGTTGCCTATTTTGTATGTCATTGTATCATTCCGTGTGTTTTATACTTTCTACCGTGGTCCTTTACAAGATAATTCTGAAGTCACTGCAAGTGTTCCTATGAGGTAGAGAAGTTCCCAATGTGGACTTGAATGATCAATCCGGCTACGGCTTAACGAGGCATAATTGCAGAGCAGTTTTTAACACTATTTCCATGTAAGGAAACTGACACGGTGTGTGAATCCAAGCTATATGGATATATGTGGCTCAACATTTTAGATTCAGTTTCCCATAGTAAATTTTCTTTATGTCTGTGCCTTTGGGGTAATGACTTATGATAGACTGAGTTTTCTAAATCACCCTCTTTGCTCTATTCCAAAGTTAAAAAGGAATCACGATTTCCATGCCATCTATGGAGGGGCTTGAGTCCTTTACACCTGTCCAGGGGAAGGTGTGGTGCTTATGCATCAGGCTGTAAGGCATGTATCTCGCTTAATTGCCCTTACAACCACTTAGTTTCACCTACCTCTGGCATTCCCTTTCTCATCCCAACAAAACAATTATAAGTATTGTTTCATTTTTCCTTCATGCTATATTTACATTACAATGATGGTTGTAGCAATCTCATTATGTTTAAGCATTTCTATATGTTTGAATTATGGGAGATGGCATATATATTATATATACAGTATGTGTATATATAACATATATAACTAATGTATGTGTCTACTCTAAAAGTCTTCTTTTATTGTTTTAGAGGTAGTATTTTTCTTTTACAGTACTAGAATATGCATAATTATTTTTTATTCTTAAGTAATCATAAAATTGTATAAGAATCAGAAGTGGGCATTTGATGCAGTGAATATGATAGCACTTGGGAAACTACATTTTATTATCAAATACCTAAGTTTACGTCTCAACTTCCTGCTAATATGCATGCAAGGAGACAACAGGTGATGGTTCAAGTAATTGGATTCCTGATATCTATATGAGAAACCCTTATTGAATTATCACTTAGTTTTGCCTAGACAACAAGTGAGTGAATAATCTCTCTCTCTCTCTCTTTTTCCCTTTTATCTCTTTCCTTCTCTCTTGTTGTGTGTAATAAATAAAAATCATTTAAACATAAGACAGGAGTGAAACTGGTAAGTCCATTGGCACAACTGTTTCAACGAACTTCTCATAGTGCTATTACAATGCAGAATTCATGCCAACTTCTTGAATGAGAAAGAGTGAGAAGGAATAACAAAAGACACTCTTCAAGAAAGTATGTGACTTCCAGATATAAGTAATGATCACCAAATACAAGAACTCCAGATCTAACAGCAAATAAGGCTGAACTAACTTTCACACACCTTCTTTAAAAGACTCAATAAATCAATCTTCAATTATTTGCAGGCAGTTCATCTCATAAGTTTAAGATACATAAAAAACTGACAAAATGATCATTAGAATATGAGAAGCATTCTGTATTCTATAGTAATCATTTCAACTTATCTCAATTATTGTCTTAATTTGTAGAAAGCTGCCTTGATCTAAATATATTCCTGCAATCAAAATTCAGCCTTGAGCAGATGTTTTAGACTTCCATGTCTGCCAAAATAGTATGTTTAGATAACCAGGGAATATCCTCACTAAACCATCTAGAACATCTAAAAAGACAAATACTGGATATCTTCTAAACTCATTGGTCAAATTCTGAAAAGGTAAGGGAAAGTCTCAGGGAGAAAGTATAAAAATAAAAACTACAAATATAAGTTGGTTAACAGAAGCTGCAACTCCTCTGGACATATTGCCATGTTCTATGGTCTGTGTTTTATAATATTATATTGTATTACTATGAGAGATGAAAATTCAGATCCATGGACAACAGGGCCACTAAACTCATTACTAGGTAAAAGTGCTGCATTAGGAAAATATAACAAGGACCTTTGGGTGTCCCTCATTTGTCTTTCAATGGGAAAACTGATGTCCTTTAAAAATTCATGATAACGAAACTTGATCACCCAAAGATTTGCAATTGATTTATAACACATATATGATGTGTGTCCAACTAAACAGAAAATGTTAACAATGATCCCATATAATAATTTTTGAAATTTATGGAAGGAGAAAATTCAAAATCATCTTACAGAAACAGACTCCTATGATGAATCTTTGCTGTTAAGTCAAATCTGTACTCCTGCAATTATTTTGTATGGAAAGCCAGTCTTAAAAGCTTTGACATTAAAGCTTGGGAAGGACATGAAGAAACAGCATTCCATGAACAAGACCCAGTGTCCTGGGACTGGAGAGAGCGAGCGAGAGAGAGAGAGAGAGAGAGAGAGAAAAGAAAAGAGGGAGGGAGAAACGGAGGGAGGGAAGAAGAAAAGGAGGGAAAGAGAGCAGGTGGAAGGATTAGGCTACTAAGAAAAGTACGCTATAGGGTAACTTGAAATTAAAGATAATTGCATTTCAAATAAGTAATAACATAAAGAAATAATTAGATCATAAAATTATCTGTGAAAACAGTACAAATATATTTGAGAAAAAGTAAAAAAGCCCTTATAGAAACAAAAACTTCATCATTTGAATTAAAACTCAATTAAAGTTTTAAGACAGAATGAGAACACTGAAGAACGCTAAATAACACACGTTCAGTAGGGAAAGGACATAAAATAGGAACCGAAGGCTAAGCAGATAGAAGTAATTTCACTCTATCCTGAAAGATTTTAGAGAGGATGCAATGATGAAAATGATAATGACTGAGAAATTAGTTCAATAAAAGACAATAATCCTCAGATACGTAAACTCTGTTTTAATGATAATTTAAGGTGTAATTATAGTAACCCACATCTAGACATATTGAAATGAAACTGCAACGAACCAAAAACTTTCAGAAAAAAATAGAAAAAAACTGGTGGGGCAAGATTTCCACAAAGTACCCAGGAAGTATGAGATTTCTATATCCTAGTAATGAATAATCTGAAAGGAAACTTAGAAAACAATTTCATCATAAGAGCATTAACGATAGTAAAATATTCTGGAACGAACTTAAAGGAAGATCAAAACTTACAAAATGAAAACTATCAAATGCTCTTGAAATAAAGAACTAAATAATAAAAACATATCTGGGTTTACGGATAGAAAGGCTTTATTTTGGTAAGATGGCAGGATGCTCTAAACAGTTCTTCCTATTCAATAAAATCCCTGCTAAAGTCTCAGCTGACTTTTTTGCTAAATTAATGAGCTGATCTTAAAATTCGTATTACAGTGCAGCATGGCTAATTGGGGAAATATGTATCAAAACTACGGTTAGACAATGCTTCAAATTCCAGGCAAAAAAAAAATGATTCAAAATAGTAGAAATTAGCAAGTGTTGGTAAGAATGTGAAAATAATCATAATTAACCTCATATATTACTGGATGGAAAATGAAACAGTGTTGTCATTTTGGAAATGCTTTGTAATTTCCTAAAAATGTCAAACATGAAATTCCTTTTTATTTGTCAGTTCTACCTTTATGTATATAACCTGAAGAGTTGGAAACATGTGTCCATGAAATATTTGCAGCATTATTCATATCAGCCAAAATGTAGATATAACCCAAATTTCCATCAACTGATGAATGAATAGACCAAATATGTCATATACATTCAATGGAATGTCATGCATTCATACAAAACGCACAGTCATTTATGCCACAGTGTGGATGGACCTTGAGAATACTATATTACATAATTTTTAGTCACATGCTATATATATATATATATAATTTACATGAGGTATCTACACTAGACAAACTCCTAGAGTTCAAAAATGAGTTTTCATTTCTCATACTAGCAAGTGGAAGTGCGAAATAAGAAATGAACTATTCATGGATATATCTTTGGAATGATAACACAATGTTAGAATTGATAGTGGTAATAATCGCACAAGACATAAACATGCTAAAAACACACTAAGTTGCATACTTTTAAAACTGAACTTCATTACAAATGAAGTACATCTCCATAATACAAAAATAAAAGATAGAAGCCATGAGGCAAGTACCACTATGTAAACATATAAAGCCTTTCTTCACATCTCATTGGTGTATGCCATACCTGCTCAAGTAAACATACAGCACAGCCCAGAAAAGCATGATTGGTCTTGCCAGTGGTTAACAAGGAATATTTACAAATTAAGCACCCAATGTATCACAAATTACTATAATTTCAACTTTGCATAAAACTATTGAGAAATAAAAATACTAGTAGTCACAGTTAATAATATAAGGTAAGTGACTTTAAAGCATATTAAAGTTACTGTATTAAAGGGAGGCTAAAAACATTCATTATCTGTAACTTAGCCTAGAAAAGATTATATTTTGAAGAGTAACAAAGTTACATACATACGTGTACAAATAATTTCTAAAACGATAGGACAAATAAAAAGGAAATAAAGTTCCTGGTAAAAGGATGAAGTCTCTGACATGTAACAATTCAGTGATCTCTCCCTCCCCAACTTACTGACTTTCATTATCTGCAAGCACAGTACAATATGGAATCCATTGACACAAGGGCTAAAAATGTAGACAGAAAACTTTGAGCTTAGTTGCTACAAATCAAAATTCCCATAGTGAGTTCTGGACTGTAAAAATAAAGGTCAATAGAGTCTGTAACTTTAAAAATGTAAACAGCCACCCCATTGTAGGAGGACAATTGATTGAATATACAAAACAGAGAGACACTTCCAGGCAAGGATGTGGAAACAATTGATGGGTTCCATAGGCAGGCTTATGGGAACTCCCATAACCTCAAGTCAACTCCCTCTTGTTGATATATAAATTCCTCAAATCCGCTTCCCTTATCCTATGTAGCCCTTAGTCTATAAAACCCTGGTGCCACTAATAAACTTTGGCTACGACCATCAGTCAGTAGTCCATTGCTGACAGACAGCAAACAACTCATTAAGCAATTAATATCAGTGCATTGAAAAATATCAAGATGCTCTATTTCCAGATCTCTTAGCCCCTAAAAATAAATTTTCATGTCCCTGAGTTCACTCTACATCATATAAGCTGCTAATAAGGTATTTCTTGCATATAGAAAAGCAATTCTAGCCAATGATCCTCTTAAATATGGTCCCCAAAACAATGAACCTGAGATCAAGAAACTTACTCCTGTAAAAGTGATGTGTAGATGTATTTTGAACAGCAAAGGATGTGTTCTTTAAAACACCTGTAACTTTCAGCATGGATTCCATTTATCTTACAGAGAGCAAGACTACAAATTCCCTTTGTAAACCAATTCATCTTTCTCAATCAGTTGGGTTTGGTTGAATTAACACCATTCTTTCTCAATAGATTGTAAATAGGTCAATCCAATCAATGAATTCTATGCCGCCAGATACAGTGACATAAACTCTGTTACATAAGGGATGAAGGGGGAATAATGAGATTTTACCCTATCTCTCTATAAACAAGAACGTGTGTCTGTAGAAACAACATAATGAATATCAGTTTGTTCGTTCGATAATTATGTAATTTAAGGAAGTTCGTTTTAAAAATAATATTTTTAGTTTTAAAAATTTTAACATTTTGCCTCATTAATTTTTAGGCATTAGACACATAAATGCATTCTTTCTCTTGGGAAAGGGATTTTTCCTCGAAAATAGGACTATTAATTTGGCCATTTTCTATAAAAAGGCAAACACAGATATTAAGCTCTGTGTATGGTTTTCTTTGCAGCACCAAAACATTCAGCTAGTGAGTAGTGAAGATATGCCCCGTCTGTAAAACAGATAGAAGATGACCAGACAGTGGGATAAAGGAAATTAGGAAAACTAATTTCCTCTGAATAAGTTCTCTACCAGTTCTGAGACCCACTAAGAATCTGAAAATAGATTTTTAAGTAAGGATTTGCTCTTTTTACAGTACTTTCATAGTAAATAACCACACATCCAGTGGCTTAAAATAGCAAAAATATATTTTTCTATAGGTCAGAAGTTAGCCATCTGACCCCACTAAGCAGGTCATGAGTTGTGTTGTCTTTCTTCTTGTTGTACCCCTTGGTTTGTTACACACACACACACACACACACACACACAGATTGTGTATCAGCTGGTTCACTACCCAAATGGCTGCAATGATCAGCTCTGAGCCAATTCAAAGCCAGAAAATCAGAAGCCAGAAAAGCACATGGCTACAACCACCCAAGGACTTGATCCATCCTCTGCAGCTTTTCTAGGCCATAGCTGGAAGCTGGATCAAAGTGGAGCAGCCAGGACACTAACCAGCACCCATTTGGAATGCTGGTGTCACAGACAGAGGCATAGCTTCTCATGTCATGCATTGGCCTCAAAACTCCAGTTTCCTTCATTCAAGCTGTTGCCAGAGGTTTTCCGCTTGTGATCTTCATTTCCTTATCAACTGCCAATCAAGGACAATTCTCAGCTTCTAGGGGTTCATATTCCATGGTTTCCATCTCGCTTTGTCTAATATTGAATCCAGCAACACTAGGAATCTGTTGTTCATTGTTCCCTCTCTCTTCTCCCGTGTCTCCCTGAATCACTTTGATGGTTTCCTCTTCCATTTTTAAGAAAAATGGAATATTGTGCCTACCTGAATTGTCCAAGATAACTTCACTATCTCAAAATCCATTCCTTAGTCAATTTGTAAAGTGCCTTTTACAGAATTTGGACATTAGCAGGCACACAACATTATTCTGCCTACCCCACAGCACTGATACTAAAAATGTTTAACAGAATTTCAATGCAATGTGTTGCATAAATGTTTTCACAGAAATGAATGTTTACAAGAACAATTTCAAGCCAATATCTTAAAATCAACTAAGCATGTTGTTTGTAACATTTGCAGAAAGTGGAAAACATTTCCCATTAGCCTGTTCTACTGAAGTGTGACATACAACACTTTACCTCTGGGTGACACAATGCACAGTATTGCTCACACAGGGGAGAAATCCAAGGTTATCCCCCCATCAAGGCCAAGGACAATAGTTTGGCAATAAGTGACTTCCACATAGGATTGTTGTAGTGGATAACTATGGGTTATTCTCCCCTGCCTCAAAGATCATCATTTGTTTCATCTCCAAATTTTTATAGCTGGCCATGGCAATTCCCATGGGGCTCCTTAAGGTAAATGCAGAAACTACCTTTTCTATGAATTTTATTCATTTGCTCAGTATCAAAGCAAAGGGAAATATTGCTTCATTTATTAAAATTTTTTTTTTTTTTTTTTTTATTTTTTTAGATTTATTTTTATTATTTTTTCATTGGAAAGGCGGATATACAGAGAGGAGAGACAGAGAGGAAGATCTTCCGTCCGATGATTCACTCCCCAAGTGAGCGCAACGGGCCGATACTATGCCGATCCGAAGCCAGGAGCCTCTTCTGGGTCTCCCACGCGGGTGCAGGTTCCCAAAGCTTTGGGCTGTCCTCGACTGCTTTCCCAGGCCACAAGCAGGGAGCTGGAAGGGAAGTGGGGCTGCCGGGATTAGAACCGGCGCCCATATGGGATCCCGGGCGTGCAAGGCGAGGACCTTTAACCACTTGCGCCACCGCGCCGGGCCCTGCTTCATTTATTAAAATTCAAACCTGTCCAACAAATAAGAACAGAGAAAAGAAAAGCACTAGGAAGGGGAGAAGCAAGCTGTAGTTTCTCTGTTGTGGATTGTCACTTGTCCTAGGAAGGGTCATTTCATTCCATGGATTTTCTCATTGGTAAAATGAAACAGGTAGAAGAAAATATTTTCTGGGACTATTTCCAGTTCTGTGAGTCAGTATGATTGTATTACATACTAAATCCAAAGAGTCCTATGAAATCTCTCATTTTAATTTAATTATCTTTAACTTTTTTTTTAAATTTGAATAACAGAGATAGAGATAAAAAGATTTCCTACCTGCTGGGTGACCCCAAGTGCTCTCAACAGGTTAGTCTCGGCCAGGAGCCAAAAATTCAGCTTGAGTCTCTCAATGGGGTATTAGGCAATCAAATACTTGAGCCATCATTGTCTTCGGCCTCCCAAGAGACTTACACCAGAATCTGAGCTGAAACTAAAATCAAACGCTCCAACATTAGAGGTGGACATCCCAAGAATCATAGCCATTGTCGCAAACACCCACCTTACCTCTCTGTCATTTTTAAAAAGACTTACAGAGAGAAGAAGAGACAGAGATCTTTGGTCACTCCCCAAGGGGCCACAATGGCCAGACCTGAGCTGAACTGAAGCCAGGACCAGGAGCTTCTTCCTGGTCTCCTATGCAGGTGCAGGGCCCCAAGGCTTTGGGCCATCCTTGACAGCCTTACCAGGCCACAAGCAGGGAGCTGGATGGAAGTGGAGCATCTGGGACATGAACTGGCGCCCATATGGGATCCTGGCACATGCAAGGTGAGGCTACTATACAGGGCTCTCTGTAATTTTCATTAAAATCTCCAATTTTATTAAGACCCTATTTAGTTACTGCATGTGGGTTTGACAGGAACCAACCATTTGAGCCATAGCATGCTACTTTCCCAAAGATTCCTGCAATGAGCTGGATTGGAAGTGGAACTTCTGGGACTTGAACAGGCTCTCAGATATGAGACATTGGCATAGCAGGTAGCAGCTTAACCAATTATGCCACAATGCCAGACTGTTGCAGATTCTTTTGATAACTACATGTTCTACCTTGAAATAGTGACAAGATTCATTTTCAGATTTGACTATGTTCCTTAATGCTTGGGCTGCTATAACCTGTGACAGATACTCAGCTGAAATCATATCAGAAAAAAAAAAACAAGGAAAACACACGTGAAGGTGCCCTCCCTACAAAAGTGGTAGTAGAACATAATGGTGCTAATCCCCCACCTCCACATGCCTCTTAAGCATGCATGTGATTTTAAACAAGATTTGAATCTGTCAAAAGAAAATGGTCTGGGTGCAAAATTAATGTCTATCATTTCATAACTAAAAATGAAAAGGGTGTGAGTGTGGGTCAGAGCTAAGCGTGTCTAGGATGTGCTTGGGGTCCTTAGACATTAGTCATTAGTGACATTTAAGCTGGGTCTTTTCCTTTTAGATAAGCCCCGTAGTTTGTGAAGCCTCTGGATAGGCACTGTTCTATCCTTCAGTCATCAGTTTCACACCCATCTCTAAGTCCACACCATCACCTTATCCTTTCTTTCAAGGGTAAGTCTCAGTGTCATGGCCAACTGCCGAAACAGGAAAGGGACAGATGAGACAAAGCAAAGTCCTTAATAGAAAAACTCAGTAGTGACAGGTGAAAATAAGAAGAATAATATTGATAATAACAATGAAGAGAAACATCTTTGTTAATATTGGCACTTAAGCTGATTGGTACACTACCTAACTTTATCCCCATGGCAAATTCCTAAGATAGGAATATTGGGTGTGTATTCTTTTGTCAAGATTAAGTAACAGGCTCAAGGTCATATCGTTTTTTTCAAAAAATGTAATTTAACTTTGCCTTTTTAAAAATTATTTTATGATACCGTTCCATAATAAATCTGGGATTTCCCCTCTCCTCTCACTAAGTCCCTTCCTCCCATTGATTTTCCCTTTATTATTACTATATATATAGTCCTTCATGAATGGTCAGGCCCTATATATCTATTTCTATTTGAAGAGAGAAAGAAAAAGAATTGTATTTCTCTCTACTAATTCACTCCCCACATGGCTGCAGTACTAAGGGCTGGGTCAGGCTGAAGACTCAGGAGCCAAGAACCCGGTTCTAGTTTCCCACTTCAGCTTCTCAGGGACTTGAGCACTTGAACTATCTCCTGCTGCCTCCCAGGATGTGTTAGCAGAAAGCTGGATTGAAGTGGAGGATCTGGATCTCAAACTGGCATTCTGCTGTGGAATGTGGATGTCCCGTGTGGCAGCTTAACCCACGGTGCCACAAGGGCCATCCAAAGATCATGGCATTTTAACTCAGTGTCTGCTGGAGTTTAGAGATGTTGACATCAAGCACAATACTTCATTACCTCCGTAAAGACCAAAGGGGAGGGGTCCTTCCACTTCACCTCACCTCACCCCCTGCAGAGGGTGTCTTTTCCTGTTTCATTTTAGCATCAGGCTCATAGTCACTATTTGTGTTTACTTATGAAGGGCTTTGCTCCAGTGATTAAGGGCCTAAAGCGGATAATTACCCTGTGATTTGCAAGCAGTGCAGTAGCTGGTATTTCCAAAGTCGTATTGCCGTATAAATATTATCTGTGTGCTGTGTCAGCTCTTTGCCCACCTTGAGAGCAATCTCCCTGTTAGTTTTATGGCACATTAAGTCTCCTTTGGAATGAATTGGGCTTGTATGAGTGGGATTGGTTACATCAGAATAAAAGAGTAAACAGCAGGGAAGACTGAAAAGCCATAAAACAGAAGCAATAGGGAAAGCGAAAGGAGGGGCGGGATGGGGAGGCACTTAAAAAAGAGGTTTAAAATGATAAACTAATAGAAATAGAGAGTGCAGACAGTATGTTTAATGTAGAGTGTGACTGTTACAGCAAAGGTGTGAGTCGGAGGATAAAATAACACTTAACACTACAGGAAGGAAATTACCTGCTAACGTTTATTAACCGTCTACCTTGTGAGCAAGCTGCTGACACACACTTATGGCCCTTTGAGGCCCAACCCTGGCACGCTTTGCCCCTCCTGCCCTTCGCTATCACCAATGTCATCCAGGCCAACCGTAAGGGAAAGGGATGAAGCAGACCTTACATTTCAAGTGCCAGGCACTTGTCACATTACACAAGGTGCTGACAGGTGTTTTTCCTTGGTCAACATTTTAACACCTTGAAACCAGAAAGTACCTTGCCTGTGAAGGTATGCCTGATGCTTGCACAAAGTTCTTAATGATCATTTGCTCCTTCAATGAAAAACAAAACAGTGTGTTCATAAAAGAACCAACAGACTGGATTATTTGCTAGGATTTTGGGTGTAAGACTTGAGCCTTTCAAACGCAGTTTCATTGGCCAAGTGCAGAACAAGAGTTGCCAACTTTAAAAATATGTTGACTTAAGGTTAATTTGTGCTCCAGACAGGAATTGATGATAACAGTACACAAAAGTGCAGTATTTTTTTTCTAAATATTCTTAAGGTGGAGTAATATCTCTGCTGTGTTATTAAATGGAAAAAAGTAAAGTAAATGTAGGAGAGTATTTCAGAGGAAGGTATATTTTAGAGGGCTTATCTTAACAAAAAGATAAACCTTAAACATTAAAAGGACAACCTATGGGAGAAAGGAAGAAAGGGTATAGATGGAAATTTAAATCTATCTGGCTTTATATGTTTACTCATAGGATCAAGCAAATATCTAACTTAAACAGAAAGTGAAAGTTAAAAATCAGTGTTTAAAAAGTGAACCAATAATGAAATAAAGGACTGTATTGGGTTGACAGCCAAGCAATATGTAGAATTATTTCAAGTGATTTTAGGACAAATTTATTATTCTGAATATCTTGAGTAAGATACATTGCAAGGACAGTGAAGCTAATTTTAGAAATAAATCATGGTAGTCACGCATTTACAGTAGTGTTAGTGGGACTGAAGAACTGTCATGTGATTTGTAACTTTAAAAATCAATAATTTTATTGATGATGTTGAGAACTAAGTTTCTTTTGTAAAATAATCAAATATAAATTGAACATAACTAAGTTAAAACCTGGCAGCTGCAAGATTTAATTCAAACTGCTATAAATTTATTTTTTAATCTTTCAATGTAAATATGTAAACAAATGTGTATAATGTGCAGACACATAGGTGCCATGTATATAGACACACACGTATGCCTATATGCATGTATATTTTTAATTAAATCTATAGAAAGTTATAGATATCATGTCCACAATGAGAGACAGATTACAGCTACTTGTACCAGGGCCTTCCAAAAAATGTTGATTCCGGGTTTTAGAGAACAACTACACAGGATGAGCCTGTAAGATGGCCTCATGTCAGAAAGCAAGGCAGTTACCAAAGATTGCAGTGCTTCTCCACTCACTACCACGTTCTGAGAACAGGGAGAAATGATGCTTTCTTAATGTCTGTTTTGTCTTCTCCCATTTAATATTCTCTGTCTGTCTGTCTGTCTGTCTCTCTCTATCACACACACACACACACCACACACACACACATATTTGAAGGAAGGGAAAAGGCAAAGTTGTCAAAGGCCTGCATAGACAAATTCTACCCTTTAATGTATCCCATTAATTAATCTTGAGTTTTGGCTATTCATTGGATTTTACTTTAACGTTTGTTTCAAATAAGTATTAATTTGCTTTTGTTTTACTCACATTCTCTGCTCTGCTTTTCAATACTAAATTAACTAAGCATAGAGTAATTTTTATTGTTTCACAAAAATCAATAAAATGTTGATAGTTGTCTTTAATAGAAATTAAATCTAGAAGAAAATAAATGGAATTAGCTGCCACAATATTTCAATGATATTGTTTTAAGGCACACTAAATCCTCCACATCTTTAATTCCCTATTTGGAAAAGTTTTATGTTTACATATACCTAATGTTTTAACACTCTGTGCTTACATATTCACAGCTGTCACCTTTTAATTGGAGATGATGCTTTTACTAATATAAACAGCCAGTGCCCCCCTCCATAAACTCGTCTTATCTTGAATTCTAGTGAACGTGAATTTAAGAAGTCACCTATGCCCTTATTTTGCTGATGCATTTCTCTTAATCAGCATCAGCTGGAATTTTACGCAGTCAGCAAGTCTGATGATGTAGTTCTAGGGATTGGTCCGTTGTCTACAGAATTTCCGCAGGGATATACCTTTCAAAGGACCTTTTCCAGCTTAAGAACAATATGATATAAGAAGAGGAGGCACATTCTGTTGCTTCTTAAGAGGTAAATATTTAAGTGTGGTCTGCTGAGCATTTGCGTCTGAATCACTAGGGATTTTTTTTTCCCTCTTTTTTCAAGAAGGGAAACTGAAGTACTCTGACAAGGATATACTGAGCCTAAACCTTCAAGGGCTGGAGTCCCATTTAGTTCAATGCTTCCCACTTCATATTTGCACTGTATTTTTAGTTATTGCTACTTTCCTATTTATATTTCAGTAGCTTGACTTGTAAGGTCTTTGGATAACAAACTAAAGCTTATTTTTAGATTTCCTTTCTTTTTTCTTTTTTGCAAAAGAAATAACACAAAGATTTAAAACAACAGTATATTCTGATTACAAAATCAAGGTTACCTCTAAATTCCTACACAACAGAGTTTCAATTTACCAGGCCAAACATCTCAGTACCTTTGCTGTCAGCCAATGAAGCTATAATACTTATTTCAATCACAGGGTAGGTCTTTTCCCATTGAATAAACATTTACTGACTCTTTAGATTAATCTTTCGGCTGAAGGAATCAACAACATTGTCAGGCACATAGTGTCATGTAAAAAGGCTAGACAGAGCCTCTTTCCTCTGCCCAAGCATTGGGGGCTTAGAAGAATTCTTGTTTATTCATTGTTGTATTAGGTCAGGTCATTAGGATGGGACTCTACGTAAACTTTACATTTCATTTCATTAAGCAGATTTCTGGTGGAATTTCAAACATTTTCCTGTGGAAAAATATTTGTCTTATGGGTCCCTATAAGAGTCCCCTTCAGTGTCACTAATAGGCTTATAATCTCTAGTAGTAAATAAGGGCCTTGTTTGATCTTTAAGACTCATTACAAGTAAAATGAATTGACCTTTAAGAAACTTTTTCATTTTAGGTGTAAGAAAACTGAGGTGCTCAAAGATGGGACTCTTCTTACTCAAGCCTTCAAATTATAAGTAGCAAAGTTTAGGAAAATGAGTTCTTAGCTCAAGTCCTGCAATGATCCTGCCAATATGCTGTCTGTAGATTATTATATTTTACATTTTAATAGAACTTTCTGGGGGGCCTGCTAATACTGTACCCATTTGTGAAACCATTTTGCACATGTTCTAAAGTAAACTCCTTAGCTCCTCTTTTTTCCTCCATTTCCTGTGGTCATCAAGGAGTCCTGCAGACATCAACCTTGAAACAATTTGCAAAGCCACCCATTTTCCCTAATCCAAGACCCCAACATCTTGGCTTGTCTGTAGCTGTGGATTTTTCCAGATGATCTATCTGCCTCCTCTCTCTGTAACCTCCTACCACCATCAGTGAGTCAATTTTTTTTTTAACTGGAGCCAATGCCAAGGATATTCTCAAATGCGTGAACCCTTTAATCATTACATTCAATCGATTCCCATTCCCTATTGTAACACAACCCAAACACTTTACCATTGCCTGAAAAGTTGGATGATATTTGATTTGAGCCTATGTCTCTAATTTCATACCACTCTTTCTCTTGCTCAGCCACGTAGAGCCACACAAGTTTCCCCTTGTGTTCCACCCCTAGCAAGTCCCTTTGGTCCAGATCTCTGCCCTCGATCTTAGCTCTTCAGGAAATGCTGTTCCTCCAGATTCTGCCAGTTCCTTCCACAGCTTTGAAATGGCATCCTCTTACTCAGATTACCTGATCTCAAAAAAAAAAAACTACCCCTTCCCAACCATTGTATTATATTCTGTGCTAATTTTTTTCCATGTGATTTTTGATGTGTTATTTAAATTATATATGAATATAATTATCAACTAAAATATATTCCCACATGAGGGGGAAAAAAAGTTTGTTAATTTGCCTGTCACATTGAAAAAGCTCAATTGTTGTGCCTTGTGTTGCGGGATAGTGTTACACTGCTGCCTGCCACACCTTGATCCTATGTGGGCGCTGGTTTGAGTCCCACCTGCTCTACTTTCATCTGATTCAGAGTAAGAGTTCCAGTTCCTGTTTCACTCCCTGGAGAGTGAGCCAGTGAGTGGAAGATCTCTCTGCTTCTCTCTCTGCAATCCTCCCTTTCAAATAAGTAATTCATACAGAAATCTGAATGGATGTTTACTGAATAATAAAAAAACATACCATTTTCTTTTTACTTGTCTGGCAATAGTTTACACACACACACACACACACACACACACACAGAGTCTGTTCTACAGATTGTGCTTGAAGTATTACATTTAAATCTGGGCATATTTTCACAGGTTGAATATACCAGTCTACCTTTTTATGAAAGAATAATTCAGAAAGAGTAATAAAAAGAACCTCTTCAGAAACCTGCTAAATGTAAGACAGATAAATAGAATAAGCATATAGACAGAACAGATGAAAGTGTTTGAATGAAAGTAAATGAAAATAGATTCCATTTCCATTGTAAGAAAGGGCTTCAATAGACATAACTAGCCAAGGAAATTTGAGACTATTATGTGGAATAATGGCTCTCCCAACTCTCGTGTTGTGCAACCCCTGGTGGGCACAGTTGTAAGTATTTTAACACTGACTAGAGAGCAGGAAAAAGTTTCTGATTGGTCCCTCCCAGCCATAAGAGCTATAACTTGGGGATTTCACCTATGTTTTCTTCTTTTAGAATATTCATGAGATACTTTGTTAGAATCTGTGCTTCATTCCTTGGATTTTATTCATTCTTTTTCAAGTTCATGGAACCAGGTGTGTAATACAATTTCCTGATATCTTTTTCATTAAAACATCTTTGTGGCTTTAATATGGTTATTTTATTTTGACATGCCTGTTATCAAATACTTTTTCCAAATCAGAATTCTCATACTCTTTTTTTTTGAAATTACAGAATTGTTCTTTTTTTTAAATGAGGAACAAATTATTTGAACTTGCAAATTTGGATTTAGGTGAATAAAAAAGAAACACCTCAAGAAACACATTGAAATCATCAAATTATGTTATAGTCATTTCAAATAACATTCATTAGCTTCTCTAATAAAACGTGCTTTAACCAATATTTCACACTAAGTCCTTCATACCACATTTTATAAAGATAAATATAATTTATTAGTTAGTAAAGATAATTACTCAATTTATTGATGTAAGCAACTTGAAAGATGTTAAGCAACTTGGTCCGTAAATAGCAGACAAAAGTGCAAACCAGATTCCAAATCCTGACCCAGGCTAATGCCGCATTACTCATGTCTGCTCTTCTAGAGTGAAGATCTTCACCAACACAGCAGAATTTAGCACCCACAATAAGTATCTGGAAGAAATCATTCTGGGAGGAGGCTTGCTTTTTACTGTTCCTCAAGCCACATGCTATGGGAAGCTTCCTATTAAGGCTCCTGGCTGGCATGTTCTGGCTATAAAGCACAATAAATGTGTCAAAAATTATTTTAGTCTCCTAAAATGTAGGTCTTTTCTTACCAGTGTGTGAAAGGCAATGATGGATTTCCAATATGCTTTATAAATTGTCACACCCTTGTTATTCTGTTATCCAGCATCTATTTACATTCCAGAGCTTTATGTTAAGCTTGGGTTACTAACTCACACATTTATTCTAAAGTTAATTGAATTTTTATTACTCATGATAAAATTGGTGTTTTGTATTTTGCACAGTATTTCTCTACTGGGGCTTCCATGAGGTATAATTATACAGAAATCAGAGCCTGGAGCAATTAATTATTAATGAAATGAATAAAGATATTAGTGTTTATTTGTAGCAAATGAGAGACTACAATTACTTTCCTCAACTGTCATAGCAGACCCTTGACTTTGTGGCCTTCCTTTGTGTTAGTAAATTCTAATCAATTATGTGATATAGATATATTATTATACACTATTAAAATCTGTCTAAAATGAGGTATTGGGATGAGTGTTGTGACAGCTACCTACTGCATTTGCAGTTCTAGTTTCATAAAGATTTTTGTTTGATAATAAATATGCAATATCTGTAATATTTTATTTTGTTGCTTCCACAATACGTATGAAAGATATACGACATTACCAAGAAACTCATGAAAATGCATATAATAAGAATTGTGTTTCAAAAATGTTTGCACCAAAATCAACCTATCATTCAATTCCATTTTTTTCATGATCTTTTTCAAGTGCTCTTGTAGCTCAACCACTCAGTGAAATACCTTTTGAAACCCCACAGCAGAAGTGAACAAAGCCAGTCTCTTTGCATTGTGTTCTCTGTAGTGCCTGAGGTTGTCACATCTTAAGTTCAACCTGACTCACCTCTGTCATCAGCTTCTGACCAACTCTTATGGTTCAAACTGAGTGTTCTGCTTCTGAGTTCCTGTGATGATCTCTAAATCTGTAGGTCAGCCATATTGCTCAGGTATTTTGGGGATTGAGTCTCTAGACCAGAAACTTTTTGATAAATACGTTGTTATCTGACAGGTCCTATTGACATGGAACTGATAACACATTCTTGAGGCCATTGCTCATTTAGGGACTGAGCTCAGTTGTCCTTATGAGAAGATCTTCTCTGTTGACTGTGGTGGGAAAAAAAGCAAGGTTGTGAGATACACAATATGAAGGTTAAAAAAAAAAATCAAAGAGAAAGCTGCTAACTTTCATGGGGTAGCAAAGACTTACTATAAAAGTTGACTTTGAAACATCATATACAAAACTGTGGATGGATGTCAGTTATTACTTATGAATGAGAGAAAAATATTATCTCAGTCTCATTAAGTTCTATGAAAAAAAGATAAAGTTATAGGAGAAATTTTGTCTTCAAAACTCTGGGATACAGCATCCCTGATAGCTCTGTACCAACTGAGGTCAATTTTTTCTCTTTTTTTTTTTTTTTTTTTTTTTTTTTTTTTTTTTTTTCATTGGAAAGGCGGATATACAGAGAGGAGAGACAGAGAGGAAGATCTTCCGTCCGATGATTCACTCCCCAAGTGAGCGCAACGGGCCGATACTATGCCGGTCCGAAGCCAGGAGCCTCTTCCGGGTCTCCCACGCGGGTGCAGGTTCCCAAAGCTTTGGGCCGTCCTCAACTGCTTTCCCAGGCCACAAGCAGGGAGCTGGAAGGGAAGCGGGGCTGCCGGGATTAGAACCGGCGCCCATATGGGATCCCGGGGGTGCAAGGCGAGGACCTTTAACCACTTGCGCCACCGCGCCGGGCCCAGAGGTCAATTTTTTCTCAATGCAAGTCCTGTTATCACTGGAATTCACGATTTGTCAGATATTACCCTCTCAATTTTTAGTTCCCAGTTCCTCCATCCTCTGCTCTGTGGTGGTGTCAAAGTCCTTCACCAAGTGTCCTTCTTGTTCATCTGCTCGCTCTCTGCTAGGATTTTTCCAACAGATCATGTTAGAAGGAGATTAGAATCCAGAAGGGGAGAGAAAGATCTTGATCCACTTGGCTTAAAATCTGATTTTTATAAGCTCCTCTCCAGCAAAAGCTTGGCAGTTCATAAACACAGCTGGTTCCACTTTCTGGTTTCTTCCAGCATATGTCAGTGTCATCTGCACAGCAAGCCATCCTAAGAGATTCAAGTAACACTGCCTCCTGAGAGCTTCAGTAGCATCCACAAGGGCAGGAAGCATCCTCTCTTGGTCACAACTTCTACCTGGATCATCAGGAAACCCTCCCACACTGTCAAGTTCTGCAAATCATGACATCTTTGAATTTCCTCTACTGTGTAATGACAGTAGGTATTGTTTAGGTTATTTTCTGTGTGTTAGCTTAGTGTTCCTTGGTGACTTATCAGTCCACCCAGATCCATTTAACCAGTGCCCTACATTAACCTTTCAGATGAATGAATGCTTGCTTTTGTGTTCGAGACAAAATGTGGCTTGGTTTTTTCTGTTTGCGTTATCAAGCTTCTGCTTCCACTAGAGTTGCTTGAAAAGAACTGCCCTCAGTGTGACTAGTCAGATTGAGGTTTGTAAATTCCCTCACCTCTATAGCTTCATTTGAAGGTATTTTCTCCACATGGAAAAAAGGATACCCCAGCTGACTCAAGGCTGCACCCTGCTGGTTTCAAGTAGATAGCTAAACACAGGGTGATAATATGTTGTCCCACTGGTCTAGTTTTGTCAACCAGGACAAAAATTAGTCTCAGAACTTGTAGACCTTAGTCCCGTGTACCAAGAATGACTTTTCGTGTAGCGCTTTGGCCTTAAATTGCCTTAAAAGTCATTGTAATGAGAGATTAGTAAAGTGAATTCTTATTCGAACGTTTTATGACATTCCTAGGGTTAAGTAAGAATTCTTTGGAAGCAGCAGTAATTTTCTGCTTCATAAGAAGCCTGGTGTATTTCATTGGTTTCTGAGGACCATTGGACACACTAATTCAAGTAGATACAGATGAGCTGTATCCAAGAATCCAAAATTATTATGGCAACGCCTCCAAAATTACCACCACCTCCTTCTGAAATGTACTTATACAAGAAGAGAAAATAGAACTCATTCTGTTCGTTTCTTTCCAATTTAAAAAAAAAAAAACCCTGAAGTAAAAAGGGCAGGATGCCAATCTGTTCTCCATTTCATGGGAAGGAAAATGAAAAACAACCCCAGGAACTCTCATTGTATTGTCAGAAATGTTGGTGACCTTAAACAAAAAGGTTGCAATTTTTATTTAAATAGTTGGTCACTTAAATATATGTGTTCACAATTTCATTAACATTCATTTAAAATTAAACTTCTTGATGAAATAACAACTTATGGTGATATGAGTAATATTTTCACATGGAATATCTATGTACTTCCCCCTGCTAAGAGGAAATTTGGCCAAAGAGAGTATCACCTTGTTACAACAATCTTGAAAGATTCATTAAGAGAAAGTGCTTGAACTAGTGAGATGAAAACCATCACGTAATTATAAGTGTATATTGTGTTTGCAATAACCTTGATAGTTTTCAGGCCTGGCAATGGAATCTTTATATTTTTGTAAGAAAAGTTGTAGTCTTCCGACCTCCTCTGGTCTCAGCTGTTGTTAACTTTGTCATAGGGTTATGACTACTCATAGCTCTCCTGTTCTTGGCAGGAGGTTCTTTTTGTTTTAATGAGTTTTCTTCTCTGTCTCACAGCAATCAGAGAACCGACTTGGAGCTTGGAGGGCTTCCTGCCATGATAATTCAACTCTTGCTATATTAAATCAACACAGTAGAATCAAAGAGAAAAATTCTGTTGTTGAAGCTGGAGACAAATCTGAAAGTCCAATGGGATTTCTTACAAAACAAGAAAATAAGCTAGACCTTTCCAGCAGGCTCCATCCTTCTATGTTGATCTCGAAATGGAATTCCTTTTGGAGCCTTCCAGCCGCAACATTGTTCACCCATTGAGCGTTTCCAATACTTTGAATAGAAAGAATGCTATTCTACATAACAATTTCATGTTTAAAACTTAAGTGGAGGAAGAAGAGGCTAGATTTTTCTCCCACAAGAAGCTGGTATTCAGACACGTGTTTCAGGGAATCTTCAAGAAATGTTCTTTAAAGAGATATGTGTAGAAGTAACATGGTCTTCAGACACTTAAGCTGGAGATACCTCCTACAAGCACGAGGGACCCCAAATGAGGGCTCTGATAGTGTAGGACAGAGCCAGGACTGAAAAGCAAAGGAGTCAATTATAGGTTGTGGAAAGAGGAAACTTTTGACCCAGGTTTCCAAAACTTCTAAATGGCCCTATCACTACAATCATTAGTTGTATACTATCCTAGTAAATAACTCTGTAATATAGCATACAGAAACTGATGAACAGATAATTGAAAGATGTCTTTCAAGGGAAAATTTGTATTTGTAATTTAATTATATCTCTTGGAATACAATTTTTTATAAGTCCTAGTAATTTGAAAACTTAATGCCGCAGTTGCTAACTCCAAAATTATACAATCTGAGATGAAAGCAGACAGCTCTCTTTAATTAGAGTCTTTAAACCTGAAAACTATTATGAAATTAAAATCTTCCATATTAATATATCACTACTACCTGATGCTTCTGAAGCAGGCTCCCACAAGAAGGGAAAAATCCCTGCTGACATAAAACATCACTAGTATGTGTCCAATACAAGAGAAATACACACCACACGACAATGCACATAGACAAATGGTGGGGGTGCACTTGAATCCTCATTCAACAAGCAGGAGGAAAATGTGCTGTTTTAGATAATCCATTCACTTTCTGTATTTTAGATATTGTATTGTTACTTGGTAACAGAGAATGGTGAATATGGGATGACTTTCTAAAAGTTAATAATTAGGATGGCTGGATTGGTGTTTTTGCTTATTTCTGCTTTTGTTCTGCCTTTATTTGAATTGGGACGTTTCATCATGGGATTAGATAAGGCAGGTAGCTACATTAGGGCCAGGAGTAGGAAGCGATAGACCTTCCCCACCATATGTATTCATATCTGCCTGTCATTCAAATAACTCACCTAGGACCCGGGAGCAGGGGTAGTCGATGCCCTCATCAATGTCGTCACCATAGAACTCCTTTCCGCCACAGATCTACCTTTTGTGAGAATGATAGAAAAACATTTGGCATTCTTAATGGGTAAAATAGATACAAACCATATGAGCTAAATATTCTACCACTAGTATTTATTCTACAGTTCCAAAACCAATGTGGAGACAGCAGCAATGGCAGAAACAAATTCTTGGTATTATATTAAATCAGTGAGATAAACAAAGACACAAAGCAATGTATGCGTTTAAATTGCCTTATATTGTCACTGAAATTGGTATGGCAAGTCATTTTTTTCATTTTCATCGTACTGATCTACGCATACTGGTATCTCACAGTGGTCTTAATTTTTTAATTTTCTATATTGACAACATATTGATCATTTTTGTGTATTCTTGTTTGGCACTGATAGATATATTGCTGATAAAGTATGTGCCTTTTGAAGAGCATAACTTCTTAAATTTGGTGATATTAGGGTACACATTTATGAGTCATGCATTGATGTTATAGCTAGAAAATCATTGCCTCATTGTTGTGCACAAAGATATTCTCCTGTGTTTCCTTATAGTAGTTTTATAACCTTTTATTTTGTGTTTAGTGATCTATTTTGACTTAACTATCAGATTCTAGATATGAATTACAATCCATATCACTTCCTTTTCCCATCTGAAAACCAATATCCAAGTTTGAAATAACAACTTATAAACATACTATTTTTCCTCCAAGGAAATGCCCTTCTGTTCTGCTGAAAATCAACTGATTCAATATGCGTACTTCTATTTCTGGACTTTTTATCCTGTTCTGTTGATTTACTTGTCTGTTTGATGTCATTACCACAATGTTTTGACTATTATTTTTATAATTCTTGATGACAGTTTAAATTTCCTAACTTTGTTTTTATTTTTTTTTCAAGAGTGTTCTATTTTAGGGCCCTTGTATCTTTATATGGATTTTAAAGTTAGTTTGTTAGCATACATTTAAAAGTTACTGGAATTTTGATCTGTATTACTCAATGAGTTTTTGGGGAATTGGTATTATACAAGCATTGAGTTTTCTCATCCATGAATGTGACTTATCTTTATCTACATAGTTTCAGTTTTTTTTTTTTGTTGTTGTTAAAAGTCATCCATAGCTTAATCATTAACTTCTCTTTCCTTCTGGCCTCTGTGTAATTAAAACTAGGAATACTTCCCCTAGGAGGATAGGACATTCACTTAGGTAATCTTGGTATTTAACAAAAACACTCTAGCATTTAGCCATATTCAACAAAATTATTGGACAAGAGTATTTTAAAGGCACTTTCAAATTATTCCAACTTTCCCATCCAGAATTAGGAAATGATCTGTAAGAATGAGTTTACAAAGCAACCCCTAAAAATGCTTTCCATGCCACATGAACTGTCTTCAGAAATCCAGCACCACAGGAAAAGAAAATTCTGTTGACTGCTCTGTTTTATTTTTAAAGCAAGACTGAGTTTTCTTTGCTTAAAGGGAAGAGTGAAAGAGAGAGGGTGGGGGAGGGAGAGAGAGATCTCTATCTGCTGATTCGCTTCCCACGTGACCCCAGTGGCTGGGGCACAGGCAGGACAAAACCAAGTGTCTATAACTCCATCAGGATCTCCCATCTGAGTGGCAGGAACCCAGAATACCATCATTATCTTCTTGGGCACATTAGCAAGGAGCTGTATCAGAAGCAGAGTGCCTGGGATTTCAACTGGCACTTTAAATGGGATATAGACAAGACAAAGTAAGGCTTAAAGAGCTATTTCACAATGCCAGTTGGGACTGGTATTTTCTTGACTTGGATATTGCTTGAAGGGTAGAAATACATCCTGAAACACATAGGAGTCTCATTGCGACTGAATAAATGCAAGCTTATTAAGAAAGAAAAGAAGTAAGGAATAGACATGGGTCTCTAGTGTCTTCTGTTAGAGTGTGTCCAGCCTCAGAGAATTATCCCCTAATAAGTTCAAACTACTACAGATGTTAGCAATTAAATGTTTCACTCCTTCTATGAGGCTTAGTGAAAGAGAAAGTGCAAAAATACTCTATTTTCATATTATCCTCTTTGGGGGAACACAACACTAAATCCCCTGCATTCTGTGTTGTACTGTGAGTTTACCTTCAGTGAAATGGGGAATAAATAATATTTATCACATGTAGATGCATGATGGCTTGATGTGCCACTTCCAAAATTCATGTTTAAATTTAATTCCTATGAAGCTATATTAAGAGTTAGGCCTTTAGGGAAATGATTAAGCCATAAGAACTCTACTCTCCTACTGGATTGACACCCTGTGAAAAGACTGGAAGGAAGAAGCTTGCACCCTTTATGCCCTTTTGCCTTTAATAATAGGAGAACCTGGCAGGAAGCAGCCACCAAACACCAAAGGCTAGCACCTCGCTCTTGGATTTCCCAGATTTCAGAATGGTAAGGGTTACTCTCTGCTTGTAAATTACCCAGTCAGTGGTATCTTGTTGCCGTGGCACATTGCTAAGACAGGATGCCATGAGTATTATGAGATAAATGAGATAACCCATGTAAGGAATATGACACATATTAAGCTGCCCTCCTCTTTCCTTTCTTCCTTCCTTTCTTCCTTCCTCCCTCCCTCCCTTGCTTCCTTCCCTCCTTCTCTCCCACCCTCCCTCCCTCCTTCTCTTCTTTCCTTCCTCCCTTCCTTTTTTCCTCTTTCTTTTCCTTTCTACTAACCCCATTTAATTTTTTTTATTAAAAGCATTTAGCATTTAGAATAGCTTAAAAATTCTTTTAGACTCCTGAAGGCAAGACTGCAGGATGAAAGAGAACTGAGGGGCATTATTTTATTGGCTCTTATTCTTAAGGCAAAATGTTGAGAAACGAAATGATGCATTTTCAATGGCAAAACTCCAGCATCTTATCACAGTGCTTGTAACATACAAGGCACTCACTTAATATTTGCAGCATCCATTAATAAACAAATGGGCCATGGTGTAAAACTGCAGGCTCCAGGCTTCTAATGTCAGTGGAAAGCTCTTCAAATAGTGAATGACTTTCCACTGCTGAAGGCATGTCGCTGTCCGTGGTTCTAAAACCTCTGAAGAAAGAATGTGTTCGGTCATATTAGGCAGAGGACTTCTTCCTTCTGCTCTCGACCCAGCCTCTTGCCCCCCTCCGCCCCCGCTCCACACAAAAATTCCTTTCATTTAATCTATTTTCAAGACACAGAAACAAACGAACTCCTTTCCCACACGCTTAAAGGGGGGGAGGGGGGCAGGCTAATACCCAGTATTGGATTATTCAAATGTTCTAGAAGTCTCAATGTCTTTCCTGCTGGATTTATTTTATCTGGCAATAGACTGTTCATGTGTTGACCACTAGAGTCTTTGGTCATCATCTCAGAGAACAGAATCCTGGGCCACAACTCCTTCTTAAAGAGTAAACTGGTCTGGCCATGGTTCCTTAGCAGAATCCTCGGAGGCCATGAGACCAAACTCTCCAAGCTTTCACCAGGAGTCCAGCCCACGCAGCTCCCAGAGGCGTTGTTACCCCTCCCTTCCCTTTCTCCTCTCCCTGGAACTTAGCACAAAGACCCCCTAGACTTCTGGGCACTAGGGAGTCCGTTCAAGAATCCTGGGAGCAATGTGGTGTAACTCCTGGGGCTTCCACTGGGCACCTTCAGAGACCGCGCAGAGGGCTAGGATCTCTACAGAATGACTCACTAGGCAGCAACTCGACTGCTTGCGGATGCACAGCCGCCCGCCCTTTCACTTTTTTACTCTCCGCGTATTCACCCGTTCTGCAGTTATTAGACAGAGGCTCACATTAAATTGTCTGCTAACATCAAACATTTAAAAAGTGCAAAGAAAAAATTGCCCGCGGGCTACGTGTTTGTGTGTCTGCGTTTGCGTGTCGTGTGTGTCCATCCGCGCTTGTGTAAAAATATCCCAACGTCACAATTCTCAATGTGGACAAGCGCACGGAGAACTCCGAGATCTTTCTGGGGATTCCTGCACCCTGCCCTACCAAGAGGTAGGTCTGGGGCTTTTGCAAATCATTGCTGCAGCGACAGAGGTACACCAGCCTACTGCGGTTTGTTTGCCCTTTTGCTCTCAAGAGAACAGTCCCAAGCCCAGGTTTTCCTTTCCAGTTCCCCCGCGGCCACATTGCAAACCAGTGCAAGTCCTTTCCTGCCTTCTGATAGCCTTGCCCGGAAACCTGCGCCCCCGCTGGCTCCAGCCTTGGGTTGGACGTAGGGCAAGTGCTCGCGCCGCTCCCCCCACCCCTTTATTCTAGGGCGTTGCAGGAGCCGCGCGCTGTGTGTGTGTGTGTGTGTGTGTGTGTGTGTGTGTGCTCGCGCGTGGAGGCGGGGGGCGCTGGGGGAAATCTCCCTTTGGTGGTAGCAGCTGGTGTCGCTGGCGGAGAGTATCCCGGAGCCCAGCAGATACCTCCAAAGCACTAGAGACTTCCTCAAGAAAAACAAGGGGAAAGACAGGAGGGGAAACCCGTTCCCCTTTAGCCCAGGTTTCCGTACTCTCGGATCCTCCAGAAGTTGGACAGAGGCGCAGTTGGCAGCCGCCTCCGCTGGCACAAGGACTTAGAAAGACAGTCTCCCCTATTTTCGGGAGGAGGGAGGTGAGGGACTTGAGAGCAAGAGTTGCATCGAGTCCAGGAAACTGCAGCGAGGAAAACTGCGGGGTAAGTGCGGGTGTGCACTGGAGCAGAAAAAGAGGAAGGAGGGAGGGGGAGGGGCAGGAGCGGGACGAAACGGAGAGGGCAGGGAATGAGTTATGCCAAAAAAAAAAAAAAAGCCCCGGTATTCCGCAGAGGAGGGAGAGCCCAGCACAGCACTCCCAGGGTACATCCCACCACGTATCCCGCGCCGAACTGGCAGGCGCGAAGCTGTCTGAACGAGAAGCCAAACTCGAACGTCCTGGAGGGCAACGCAGGCAGCTGGGGCGGGGCGGAGAGGAGGCGGCCTCCCGGGGCCCGAGGCGAGCAGGCGGCCACAGTGATCTGGAGTTCTGGCGTCCCGCATTTCTCCTCCTCCAGATGGCCGGGTTGAGACTCAGCTTCCCAGCCTGGCCTCCTGCCTCAGCCCCCGGGTGCTGGCCGGCCTGGCTGCTGTTGGAACTCCAGTCGGCGGCAGGGACTCTCACCTGGCCGAGCCGCCTTTTCTCCTCCTCCTCCTCCTTTTCCTCCTCCTCCTCCTCCTCCTCCCGCCCCCAACAGCCCTCATCCTCCGTTCAGAATCGGGAAGCAACGGGATCCGTAGGCGAGGAAATAACGACCCCTGCAGTTGCATTGCGGAAAATCTCGGTGGCGGCGCTAGTTGCGGGCGCTGCGAGCGAAGCAACTGGGAGTTCCGGGGAGCCCAGGAAAATAGCGGAGGAGCAAAAGCGCGCTGGCCAAGTGGGGAGCGTGAGGGCCCCACCGCGCCCGACCCCTGCGCCCCTTCGCCGCTGCGCCCCGCGGCCGTTGGGCTCCGCGCCCAGGACGCGCGGCTCGCCCCTGGATCGGAGACTGCCGACTCCGCGCTGACTCGGAAGCTGGGAGGGTCTGAGGAGGCTGCCGGCGGCCGGCGGTTTCGGGCAATAATCCCTGCCTCTCTTTCTCTGTCTCCCTGTCTTCTGTGTCTGCTCCTTCCCCCGCCCCCCGGAAGCAGGAGGAGAACGGCCCCGGAGCGGAGCAGTCACCCCCTGGCCATGCTTCGGTGAGGGGCGCGGACTTCGAGGGCAACTTGCCGCGGACTGCCGGGGCTCAGCCAGCGAGCTGCCAGCTGCACGGCTTGACCTGGAGGAGGGGCTATCGTCTATGTCTTCTTGGGGCGCCAGGCGAATCGGGGTCTCGCTTCTGCAGAAAGAGCCCAGCTCCGGCGGCTTCAGGTGGCTGGCACCGCGGCCGCGGCTACTAGAGCTGATTCCGCCGGGGGTCCGCGGAGCAGAGACTCGGGAACCGGGAGACCTCGTAGGCAGCGAGGCATCGGACATGTGTCAGCACATCTGGGGCGCACATCCGTCGAGCCCGAGGGGAGCTCTGCCTGAACAATTCAAACTGCGATATTGATCTTGGGGGTGACCGTCCCTGGCCGGCTGTCGGGTGGGAGTGCGAGTGTGCGCTCGCCCGCTCGGGAGTGTGCGCGCGTGTGTATGTGTGTGCCGCGTCGGGCTCTCCCCTTCCCCCCTGTTTTCCCGTCGAGTGATGCACTTGGAATGAGAATCAGAGGATGGAAATAGTGTGGGAGGTGCTTTTTCTTCTTCAAGCCAATTTCATCGTCTGCATATCAGGTATGGGACGCGTTGGAGCCGCGGGCGGGTTCGCGTTTTGCTGTGGTGTTTGGAGTCTGTGGGATTTCATTTTGTGTAGACGCGGAGCAGGAGGGGAGGGAGTGGTAGGGGCCATATCAGCTCTGCGGGTTTGCCTCCTTGGGAACCAGAAGCCTTGTGAGTCCGTGTGTGTGTGTGTGTGTGTGTGTGTGTGTGTGTGTGTGTGTGTGTGTGTGTGTGTAAGGGGGGGAGGAGAGAGAGAGAGAGAGAGAGAGAGGGAATGAATCAGTTTGGACGTGTGGAGTCCTAGAAAGGGGGAGGAGTGAGGATGATAAAGAGGAGGAAGATGGGTGTAGATTTTCAACTGCTTTCTTGGCTGAGAACTCTGGCGCCGAAATCCGAGCCCTGGCACCCCGACCTCAGTCCCCTGGCTTTGGAAGTTGCCAAACTCCGTTGATCCCTGGGTGGCAAAATGGATGCAGAACCCTGCCCTGGCGTCTGGGCACTTTGATTAGACTGCGGGAGCATACAAGACTGGAAATGTACAGGACATTCACGCCTTCCCACAAACTCCTTAGCAAGGATCGTGATGACTTGAGACCAGCTGGCACACACATACGCATACCCTCCCCCAATGAAAAGGGGCGGGGGGAGGCATGTGAGACAAGATAATATCACAAACCACTTTACACCACCGGTCTTGGCTACCAAGGATCTTGGTCTGCTGGTGCTGGACTGTGTTTTCAGTAGCAAATGAGAACCCAGGGCTGAGAGGTTGAAGGAGGTAGATATTTTGAATGCTCTCACCTGGGTGTCTCTGTGTTGGAGGGAATTCTGGTTTCTGAGCTGTGTCTTTGGGAGGGCAGGAAATTCAGCTTGGAAGGGAGCCATAAGGAAAACCCAGGGACCAGCAATGTTCCCCCACATCAGTGGCTCCTCCCATGGCAGCCCCCACCTCACCTCCCCACCCACCTAGCGTTGGAGCACCCAGCATAAAGCCTTTCTGCAGGTTCCAGTCCATCTGCATTCCCTCTGCAGAATTGGGGACTCAGCCAACTTCCTGTGAAGTCACCAGCAGAGGAGAGCAGGAACCTTGCCCCCTTTGGTCGGATACATTTCAGCAGCACCAGGTGGAGAACAGCACTCCTGCAGCTTCCCAACCCTCTGCCATTCTCTCCGCGCAACCCCCACTCCCACCTAAGAACCCTTGTTCTGCGTTTGAAATGGACTCAGTTCTAAATCCCACTGTTGAGTTTCAGTTTTCTCTGCAGCTGCTAGGAAGGGGAATGTGCTACCTAAAATCATCCCACTTGGGGCCTGGCCACTTCCATCAAGAAGCTTATCACTGCCATTCTTCAGGGTGATAGGACATGTACCTCAGAGGCAAGAATGAGTGCCCTGGAGCCACCTGCAGCCTGCATCTTAAGGGTGAACATCCCAGGTGACTTGCAAAAGCTTATTATCAGTCAGATAGGCAGCGAGGGACTGGATGTCAGCTCACAAGGCTGCATTTTACCAGCCTCTTCTCCATTGTCTACTTCAAACTGTTGTTGCAGAATATTTCACCAGCTCCTAAATAGCCTCTCCTGCCCTGTCTCCAACATCATAAATAAGTTGCAATTCTGACAAGCCACCTGAGTGGCTTACCGTGCCCTGAGGTTTCTGGTTTGCCCCAATATCCTCTTGGTTCCTAGCCCTTACTGTGAATTTGACCAGGCAATCACAGAAGGGAACAAGCCAGAAAAGGATCAGTTCTTGGCTTCAAAAAGGGGAATTAGTCGGATACCTGCCACAGCTATATTTGATTTGGTTTATCAGCAGCTAAATTATTCAAACAGAAGCATTAAGGGGGAGTTACTTCCAGCCCAGGAGAGGGGCTATGGAATACCCGGCCTTTAACATGTGTTTACTAAATTAGCATCATTGCAATGCAATGAGAGGATAAAAGTGTAAGCAAAATTGCTAGCTATTAGCTAAACACAGAAAACTAGGTTAGCATTCCAAATGCCTGGTCAGGACCTGCATTAATTTTCACCTTATGAAGATGTTTAGCTGGAGTTGCAACTGTATGTATTCTGAATTTACACATTCATGAACTTAACTATAAAAATCTGTGTTCTCCATGGCTAAGGTGATGGCCTCTTCCTTCTGTAAGCAGAGCTGCCCATTCAAACATGCCCATGTAGATCAGAATTATGACTACTAATATAATTATGACTCATGGTAGCCACAGTCTGAAGGTCTCAGACTTCTTTTTCCATTAGCAGCCTTAAGATGTGCAGGAATGCAATGTACTAAGGGTGAATAATTGTAGCTTTGGGGAGGGTTTGGTGAATCTTTCATTTCTGTTTCCATGATTTGCAGTTTTAATTTACTCACAACTGAGCTATACTGAAAGGATCATAACGCTGTGATTATAGAATCTACTAAATTACAATTTAAAAACAAAGGCCTTTTCCACCATCTTGGAATGAATCACCCCAACCAGTGAATGCATGGTGATCCTTACTGAGTTATGAGGCACCAATGACTGATACAGTGGTAGAATTAGCTTCATTACTGAGCAGTCCCAGACTGAAAAAGGCCAGCAAAAGTGTGCAGCATAAACATTTTGCAGAAAGAAAATATTGGCACTAATTTTGTCCCAGTGAAGGTATATTGACTGAATTTCATTTTGGTAGTATTTGCCTTTAAGATGCTGTAGGGCTTTGTAACTTAGTGTTTCATTAACCAAAGCTTCCAGAACCTTCTCTACTCCATTCCCCCACCCAAAACTGGAAGTGTACCCAAATAGTTTCCTCGCTGGACCTATTTAGATATGCATGGTATTAAAATATTATACAAAGTGTATATTTTGAAAAAAAATTTAATGTATGGACTTCAAATTATTTTGCACCCATTTTCTGCTAACTTTTTTGAGGCCCTTTCATATATTGCTTAATGTACAAATTCCTGGGCATAGTATCTTTGAAGGCTCTGCAACAACTGATTGTGATTTGGTTGGCAAATGGAGCTGGGAATTTTCTTGACCAGGATGAGCCAGTTGCTGTATAAACAGCAAGCATGCCTTGCATTTGAGAGATTCTATCAGTTTTGGCTACTTAATGACAACACAGCAAGGTTGAAGAAGGAATGCCATAGTCTAGGAGTCCTTCTGCCTTCCTACTAAGCTTGGACCTGCTTTTACTGAAAGTGTAAGGCACCCAGGATCTGTGGAGAGAAGAAGGAGAGAAAAAAAGAATGATTTTTCTCTGTTCTAGCAAAAGCTCCATTCCCTCTCATGAAAGCAGTTCAGAGCAGTGAGAATGAATGCTCAGCATTATGGGAAGAGAATTTTCTGGTCAAAAGACAGCTGTCTAATTTAATTCATGCAATGCATCCTAGTCTTGCCTTATTTAACTTTACTTGTCAGTTTGTGCATAATAAAAACAGACATAACAATTAGAATTATGTGGTGCCTTTGCATATGTTGCATATATTTGTTGGAATTTGTAGTATGATTTTATGGATAGAAAGCCAAAGTTCACAAGATTTGGCCTGGAGGAATCACACTCAGGTTCAGGTCAAAATGCAGTGTATCATTTGTGCTTTGATTCAAGATTTCCTTCAAACATTCTTGTTTAGTGTCAGTTTTTTTTTTTTTTAAGTTTCCACTTAAAAGAAAGTAAGTCTCAGAGAATTTGGGATCTGAAGTTTAATGACTTATGGTTTAGGGCTAGAAATGAGATAGCATATGACTTGCGTATAAAAACAGTTGCCCTCAAGATTTTATAATCAGCACTCCCTCTGAGCTAATACATTCTTTCCTATTCTGAAAGTCAAAATGGCTTCAAAGGAGAGAGAGTACTCATGTCATGAGTTTGTTGCATGGATTAAAAGACATAATGCGTTCAATGACTTAGCACAGTGTCTGGCACATAGTTATCGTTGCATTAATGGCATTGATCGTAGGCTGTAAATAGGATATTGTATAGGCCTGGTTCATGGCAGAGCTTTCACTTTCTTTCATGTAAACTTCTTTAAAGGCAAAAGAAAATAATTCCTGCCAAGCAATCTTCCTATAACACTGAGCATGAATACCACTTTTTAAAAATTTTTATTTTTAATTTTAAATGATGTTAACATAGTTGATCAGAGTGGGATGGATAAAGAGTTAGGGAAAAGTGGGTGTGATCACTGTTTCCAAATTTTCTGTTTCTCCTTCTTGTTTCAGGGGGATGAATACCACTTTCAAAGATGCCTTGGCTAAGAATTGTTTAAATGTTTTTTTTTTAAACTTTCCTTCTCATATAGATGAAACCAATGGCACTAGGTTTTTGTGCATAATTATGAATATAGCTTGCTGTCCCTGAAACCCTGATAGGGAAATGAAGATTGGAAAGTATAATAAATTACATGGAGAACATGCAGTGCTTCTTACACAGTAGACCAACATTGTTTTCCTCTTTTAACTTCCAGCTTCAGTTTTTTTCCAAAATGGCAAACTGTATGTACTTTCAATATGACTTGAAAGGGAATACTCTTATTAAACACAAAAGAACCCCACCCAAGCAAAGGTTGTTCACCTGATTGTCTCACCTGAAGCATAGTTTCCTTAAATATAATTTCTCATGTGATATCACATAGCCCAGTCACAGATAACCATCATCCTAGATGAACCTCTGCAGGCAGTGAATGAACTAAGTGTTTTTGTTTGTGTTTTCTTTTTGAGTAACATAAAAATTTTCAAGAGGCAAAGGAAATGTCAGCTTGGGCACGTGGTCCCTAGGCTGGGGAGAGGGATTGAGCAACATTCTAGAAATCAGAATCCAACATGTCATCTTACCTTGTTAAGTAAGCTGTATATATGTGGGCCTGAGGTTCAGGTCAGAGATACATGTGTAGGGTAACAAGCCGTTATGTAAATCCGAAGACCCACCCTGCTGTCCAGTTCTATACTAATTTCCTGTTTGACCTGGCCAATTCTCATAACCTCTCAGCATCTCGGTTGCCTCATTTGTAAAGTGGGAATTATTTGTTTTGCCTATTTAAAAGGATTATTGAGGGAAATATTAGAAAGAGAACTTGAACCTTCTTTGTGTTGTGCAAAACATAAAGTTTTTATGTTCTTACTAAATGATAACTGGAAATATGCTAAAGATATGAGTATAAAAACAAAAGTGAGATTCATGTGCATGATGTAAGATAGTATAAAAGGATAATCAATGATACCTGTTAGCAAATGATGATAAATGCTAAATCGTAATGCCAAATATACTGTGCTATAAAATAAGATTACTGCATAATTGTTTCAGTAAGAATGTAAGTTTTATAGAAAGGAGAAGTCTTCAGCATGAAAGAAAAGGAGAATATGAGATTGGTGTTATAGTTTGAGATGAGACAGATGGGCGGGATCATGGCAACCAAAGGGGAGGAACAGGAATGGATAAACGTGCAGTAAAGACTATTACCACTGGACTAAAATGTTCTGTGTACTAACACGGAAAGCTGGAGCAAACCCACTTAAGGGCCTACTAAGCTGAGAGATAATGGAATGTCTCTAAATAGTTATTTTCTTTGTGATTTTTAAAACTCTTTTTACTGGTTCTTCACATTGATTCACTGGATTAAAGTTGGTTAAAGTTTTTTTTTTTAATTCTAATGCTCTTTGGATTTTAAGAGTATGCTGCCTGTCTCCAACTACCACTGTATTTTGCAGTTTGTATTCTACTTGGTATTGCAGACAGTTGGGTTGATTTGGGGATATTGGAGATTGGTGAAGATTTAAATTTCTAATCAAAAATGAATATAATGCTCACTCTAAAAGTTATTGATCCTACAGGATAATCGCAAAAAAATACAATCTGTCAAATGTCTAGTGGGGTATCCAAAATGTAGTAGCAGTCACTAGCGAAGTTTTATGTATCCTAGGAGAATAAGCCTGGGGTTGGTGTCAAACCAGGCTTCCATGTGAATCCTAACTTTGACATTCATTCTATGTGGTCTTGGGGAAGGAAGCTCCCATATCTCAGATTAGTCATCTGTAAGATGAGAGTCCCTGAAAGTATACATCAAATTCTTCTGTAGCGCTTGACATGAGATATTCACTCAGTGAGTAGAAGCTGTTCCTATCAGAAGCTTCTCCCATAAATGTCATCATCATCATTGACATCATCAACATCATCATCATTGTATTTAATGTCAATCATAATGGTTTCTGATACTTTGACCCTGTGCTTGTAAATGCCAAATGGTTATTCATTCATGTATACTGCTGTGTTTAATCAAAAAGTATCAACAGCTAACTGTGCTGAAAATTAGAATAAGAAAAGCAAGCAGCATCTTGACATTGATCTTTACAAAAATTGTACATGGATGTGATTGAGTTATAAACAGAGTTTACCAAGACTGTAAAGGGGGAACAATGATCTCTTTTGTAGGTGGGTACAAGTGGGGAAAGCAAATGATGTTTGCAGAAGCCATTTAACTTGGGCCTGAAAGAATACATGAAAAAAAAAAGCAGGGTAGTGAGAAAGACAAACTGAGGAAAGGTTGATGTTTAATAGACAAAAGGAGGGTATGATGAAAGGAACACTTGACTGTGTAGGCTGGAGTCAGGGACTGGAAGTGGGACAACAAAACGAACTTAGGCTCAATGCAAAGAGGCTATAACCATGGTAAGAATTTTAGAGCTCATCCTTTAGTTCTGGGTCTCTAGGGAAGATGATGCATACTGGTGTGTTTGCAATTTAATATGATACTTTTGGACTTGACCTTTACTGAGAAAAAACTTGAAAATCCAACTCCATGCCTTTTTTCTTCCCCATCCTTATGATTGATAACAACATCATTTGGAAACTTCTGTCCTAATAGATCAATTGGGCCATTTTGGAATATTCTGATTAGTGATAAAAAATCATTTTACTATCTATTATGGCCCTTATTTAGCCTGATCTTTCAGATGTAGTACATGCATATTAAGCTAATGAAAATGAAATTTTGATTGAATAATAATAACATATTACCATTAGAAAAAGGCTAAGAAAACAGGATGATCTGGATATTCATTTGTGATGTGGAAATTAATTCTGGGCCAAGCAATCGATGTACAATTTGTAAAACAGATGCATAAAGTACTACAAAATATTTTGAAGCAATTTTAGCCTTATTATTATCTGCACAACTTTTATTTACAATATTCTACAGATTTATCTTGGAGAATGCACCCATAGCCCACTAAATTAATAACCATTCTCCCCTCTCAGTGTTCCAGTTACTAAAGAGTAAACATAGAAAGGTAGAATGAAGCTATTTCACTTGTTCTTTATTTATTCACAGTTGTTTAGTCATTGTATATTGGACACTGAGAAGTAATACACTGAACTTTCTCTCCAAAACTCATAGTTTACCTAAAACTGATTTGTAAAATATTCCTAATTTCAACACTATCTGATAGGTACTGTAATGAAATATCAAAGTGTTTGAGAACAGAGAAGTGACATCTGATTCATTCTGGAAGTGGTCAGGACAGAGAAAAGAGAGTAAGTAGTGTCAGAGAATTCTGGGGCTGCCTTGAAAGGTGGCCAAAATGGGCTTGGAGGATTGGAGCTAATGGACTGACGACAGGAATATTATGGGCAGAGATGATTAAAGGAAACAAAAGCTGGAAGATTGAACCACACAAAAGTTATGAAAAAGCTAAGAGGTAGAAGTGGCAACAATTAAAGAGTGGAGTGTGATAGGTGTTTAGGAAGTATGGTTTTAATAACAGTGACAACTTGCTTATAATAATGTCAACATAAGCTATCCTGTGTCCTTTGTACAAGAAAGATCCTATTTTAAGGCCCATGGCGGTTGTGCAGCTTACATCCATCTGTTTATTAGGAGCAGTCAGGGTTAAAGCTTTTGGCTCTTGGTCCCGCTATGCCCCATTTGGTCCAGATCACTAGTGATTTCCCAGTGTTGTTTTTGGTTCCAGGTGGCTTCCCAGAAGCTTTTGAGGTAACTCAGGTATAGATTACATAGTTTATCTCCTTTCTGAGTTTATTGCTATGTATTTACCTCCCAGGGAAAAAGACCAAAACTGATCAACTGACCTGGGATTTTGCAGTATGTGGATCATCATCATATTCTCTTTGACTGTTGCATATTCCCTATGGTTATTTAGTAGTTTTCCTCTCAGATAGTCTTATAAGTGCAGCTTAAAAGGATTCCAGGATACAAAGGATGCATCTGTTGCAGTGGGTGAACTCAGTGATGAGAAGTGGTCTGGAATTGTTTTTAAGGTCATAATTGCTCCTTAGTAGCAAGATGTGGCTGGTAATGGGCTAGCCAGTATTTGATTTTGATTACATTTGCATTAAGGGGCTATCAGGTGGGCAGTAGGGGGAGATTATCTGTGGTTATAGAAAAGACAGGCTATAAATAGCTTTGCCTCTTGATCTGGGAGAGGTGGGACTTTTGTCACAACAAATGCAGAATTAATCTTTAACTTGGTCCAATATTTCATACCCAATGGTTAAGGGCTGGTAGTAGGAAATGAAGCCTGTGACTTTCAGGTGTTTTCTGGAGCCAAGTCTTGCTGGCTTTGCAACACACTTGGCAGCAATGCCAGAGTTGGAATAAACACATTTGCCGAAGGATATGAGTCAACATATTCCCCTTCCGCTCCAGGCTCTCCTTACTAAACACAGCTACCTTTACCCTCAAGGAAAACAATTTTAATGGTAGCATTTACTGCATGTGTGTGAGTCTCCTTTTCTTTGACTTAGGACTCTTGAATTTAATAATTAAAATAATGTATTTATGGGAGCTTATTCCCAGTGTTCAATGTGTTTATCCATTCATTCTAAAAATATTAATGAGTGTATCCTATGAGGTAGGCACTGGGCCAACCACAGTTTAAAATGTACTGGGCAAAATAGCATGGTCTTTTTCTTTGTGATTGAATATCCAGTAATGCACAAATAGTGTGTGTGTGTGTGTGTGTGTGTGTGTGTGTGTGTGTTTTCCCTTTGTCTAAACCTGTACATGACATTTAGAAGATGTCCAATTATGAATAACTGAATTAAGAAGTAAATGAGTAAAAAGAATGTTCATTCTTCCTACATGGGAAACTGGAAGCCGAGATCTGAGGTTGAGGAGAAGGAAGATGTAGAAGACATCTGTATTGGCTGCTCTCTTGCTACTACTTGATGTAGAGTAGGAAAAAAAATCAATTTGTCTTAAAAACAAAGCCAGAGATAAAGAGAGAGAGAGAGAGAGAGAGAGAGACTTTTTCCATCAACACAACCCAAATGACACAAGAGCCAGATACAGACCAGGCTGGAGCTAGCAGCCAGCAGCTACAAATCCATCTGAATATCCCACATTGGTGACAGGGACTCGAGTACTTAGGGGCTTCATACTGCATCCCACAATGTATCAACAGAAGCAGAGATTCAACAGTGGCTTGACCAGCTGCCCTATAGCACAGTCCCCTGGGCATAGGTTTTTGAATGTACAAAGAATTATCGCAAAAGGGACCCATCCCAAAGAGCAATATATTTGACAGTGTTCTTTTCCTTCTCCTACTTAACGCATATCTATTTGACAATTATTTTATTGGGGACACTGACAGCTGTTTATAATGCATTTTGTCTCCTTTTAGTTGTATGATAACATACTAGAGACATGAACCAGGATAATTAGGGTTCAATGGAATCATTATTCTTCCTTAGGCCATATCATCTCCATTCCTACTGAATAACATTGCTTAGACAGCAGTGGACTTTTTTTTCTTTTTGGATTCCAGTTTTGGAGAAATCAAAACTTTTAACTCTTGTATTTCTTTTCACTGTATTTGAAAGACAGAGAAAGAGAGAGAGAAATAATCCCCATCCACCGGTTCACTCCCCAAATCCCCATAACAGCCAGAGCTGTGCTAGTCCGAAACCAGGAGCCTGGAATTCCATCTGGGTCTCTCACATGGGTACCAGAGCTCCACCTGATGTTGTCTCCTTAGCAGGAAGTCAGATCAGAAATTAGGGGCACAGGACTGTACCAAGTACTCTGATCTGGAATGTAGGTGTACAAACAGATTTAACCTCTGTGCCCAATGCCTGACATACTTCCAGCAATTTAGAAAGCTCAGTAAACCTTACCAAGACTGAAGGATAAGACATAACTCCACTCTTTAATCTTGTTGTGGAGCTGTATAGAAAATAACTGTACTCTCCATAGAGTTCCAGTCTTTTACCAAGAACAAACCAAGCCAAAGTAAAACAAAAAATCTAACCAACCAACCAACCCCCCCCCTACTTCCCTTATGGCCTGTTATAATGGTGTGGAGATAGCACTTTTGTTAATTCTTAACAAAGAGCCTGGAGTCTAGGAATCCAAAAGATTGAGTGGATTTGCTGGCTTTGGCTTTTAAATTTTGCCTACAATCATTAGTTCATCTTTACAGCTGTGAGGAATGGCCATTTGGGATAATCTGTTGTTTATTTGTTCGGTACATTAATCACAAAATAATACAAGACCTTATGGAAGCCAAGAGTCCCAATGTCAACTCCTAAGTGTTTGGGGATTATACTAAATCATAAAGTAAGGTGTCAATGAGTGTTACATTTCAATTGCAAAACCTCACACAGAATTATGTGTCTTGTCATGTGTCACAATGCACCATAACAGTAGCAGTGTCCAGTCATTCACCATTCTGTAGAAGGGAATATAGAGTGGTGAAGTCATTACATTTATTGTCACGACCAAGTCCATCCCTTTTTTTGTCTACTACGATGAGATTATTTGTAGCATCATAGTTTGTTTTGGAGCTACTTTGCAGTGGCTAAATGAGAGCTACATGCAATTTTAAGTGCATGAGTTAGTACAGCTTTTTGTTTTTTCTCTATATGTTGAGATTAGAGTTGGAGTGAGCCTCGTAATGTCTTGTAAAATGCCATGTTAGGTACAATGTTTTAAGCAAATGAATGTGTAGAAGTTTTGATCATGTAAGCTAATTATAGATGAGATGCTCTTCCTTAGCCAGGGCTCCTTTTTCATACAGACATAAGCCATGCAAAAGTAGTTTAGCATCAAAAACATGAGTGATGTGAGAATTACTGGATTCATTTAACAAATGTGATACAATGGTATCAAAGAAGCTTTCAGAAAAAATGATTCACCATAGACTTATGATATTTTATTCACTGAAGTTTGAAATGGTAACTTTTCAACTTTATGCTTTTGTTTTAAAGAATGCATCTTACATATTTCTCACTGTTGCTTCCTAGTTGCATTCATTCAGAAATGAAGAATTGTCTTAGTAATGGGTCACAACAGGAACTTGTCTCTCACATTAATATTTCAGTTGGTGCCAGTGCATACAATTAGAGAATTGGTGGGGGGTCTGGGATAAGAAGGAAAACCCTGTCTTTGGGTAGTGGCTTGGGAATTGTAAGGCTGCTGGAGGCTCTGTTATCTTTATGGCATTATTTCCAGAGTTGTCCTGGGCATTAGTGTTAGCAGGTGGAAGAAAAAGGATGGAGGAAAATTGTGAAAGGAAAGCTGTGAACATCATTTCAGGCCAGTCACATGGCCACCTGTTCTTGTGGAGGTGCTTGAAATCTAGGCTTATAAAGAGCAAAGGAGAAGTGGTTTCATAAGCTATTGCTTGATATCTGTCACTCTAACATTCATAGTTTTCTTTTTGTATTTTCCTAATGATTTATTCATCTAAAATAATATTTTTGTGGTTGTCTTATTTAGTGCTTTTGAACATCTATATCACTCCTAGTGTATGATATTTTTAGCATATATTATTCATACAGGCATTTGTGTCTATAAAAGTCTATATCAAAAAATCTAAAAATTATATATCTAAGAAAATTAATATTGTGATTACTAGATCAAGCAGTACGGAGTTTTTTTATGGTTTTACTATGTGATACCCATAACTACTAGCTACTAATGGGTAACAATCCATAGATAATCCTGAATTCCTTAAGTGAAGAAGCATACAGAATAGAGATAAAATTTTAAAAGATCCTTTCATCAGTGACAGGTTCACCCACAAAGTATTAAACAAAAACTAAACAGAACCCAGAAAGATAGCCTCGTCTTGAATGCTCTAGGATCCCATATAGGCACCGATTTGTGTCCTGGCTGCTCCACTTCCCTTCTAGTTGCCTGCTTGTGGCCTGGGGAAACAGGAGAGGGTTCCCCAAAGTCTTAGGACCTTGCAGCTCTGTGGGAAACCCACTCCTGGCTCCTGGCTTTGGATCAGTTCAGCTCCAACCGTTGAGGCCACTTGGGGAGTGAACCAGTGGATGGAAGATCTTTCTGTCTGTCTTTATCTCTATAAATCTGACTTTCTAATAAAAATAAACAAATGTTTAGACAAACAAACAAACAAAACCTGAAGAGTCCTGGGGTTAAAGGTATTATCATCTTAACAAGGAAAATCTTAGACAAAACACAAAGACTAAGAACAAGGAAATATCTCCTGGTTCTAAAATTTCGAGACTTTTCAAGTATTATTCCTAGAATGTATTTTTGTATTATTGGATCAGCAATTCAGATGGTTTTGAAAAGAGTTATTAACTTGGAATTCAGGAATGCTCTAATAGATTTTGCTACTACTAGCTCTGTAGCATGAGAGGAGTAATTTATTGTTCTATGTACCTGTTTTCTCTAAACATGAATATTAGACGAGGTAACTTCTAGGTCTATTTACAACTTGAGAACTTTAAGAGAGTAATGATTATTCTAGTTGGCTATTAATACTAAGCCTTTCCTGTCTTTAAAATGTGGAAGCAGCAAGGTTAAAGTACAAGAAGATCTTTACAACAATGAATCAATGGAAAAGGGGCAAATGACTTTCTAGATGGGTGTGCATCTGACAAGACATCGTAAGATGATAACTGAAGCTATTTGTAGATTATAACATTACAGCCTAGATCTAGTAAAACTCTGAGAAGTAGTGTAGCATTCACTACTGACTGCTACAAGAAAAAAAATGTCATGACTATGTTTCAGTATCCTCCTTGCTACACTGGAGGTAAACAACATGCATATTTATAGTTATGGGAGGCTGAAAAAAAATGTAGTAGTTCTTGGCACATAGGATGCACTTGAAAGTGATAGGCCTTGCTGTTATTATGGCTGAAGTGAAAAGAGCAGAAAAACATTGGGCAAAATTAAGAAGGAATTGGCAGTGTCATGTAAAACAAGGGGATTAAATGAGCCAATGCATGTGAAAGTATTTAGCACTAGACCTGCACATAGTGTATAATCAGTGAGGGTTGGGTGAGTCTGATTCACCAGGGGAAACAAAGATGTTTGGGGAATATTTTAAAGGTAATAATACAGAAGGCAATTATGTCATTGCCAAGAATGATCCTTAGAATTTACTGGTGCTGGCCCGTATTTTTCATTTTAAAGCAGTTTAGTTATTTATTTTATGGGCATAGTTTTGACTTATCAAGGTCTCTGGTGTAGTCATGTGGTCTCATGTAATGCAGTGAGTATTCAGCCTTGACAATAGTGGTGTGAACAGAACTCTGACTCAGGAATTCATCACTTTTTCCCATACCAACAACATTAATAAATGTTAGGTTACTGGTCAGCACAATAAGAAACAAAGTATCTTACGCTGATCCATGTATTAGAAATATAAAATTTGTCCTACATGTTCTGAAACTACTGTTCATTTTTGTGAGAATTTAGCCACTCTCTTTTCTTCTCATTGTTCAGTCTTGCCAGCTTTCCAAAACACTAATTTGTGCATCAGGTAAGCTTAACTGTGTTAGTTCAGCTCATTTACAACATGAAAATTCATTCTGATTTATCTTTTATAGTCATTTGAGGGAAGGATTTAAAAAATGATAATTAAATTCTGGGCTATTTCAGGTATTGTGACATGGTACCTTTTCAAATATGCCTGATCTGAGAATTTCAGCAGAAGTCACGGAAAATGAGACGTAGAACATTTGATAAATGTTGTATTGATGCTAAATAAAGACAGGTAGACTGTGACCAGAGTATTTGGTCTCTAGGGAGCCTGCTTTAGAGCTTTTCAGAGTGTGTAGAGTTTTCTATGGGATTTTTTTCTCCCAATCACATTGGCAGAGTCTGGATTACAGCTGAGAATGCAGAGATTAATGGCCTATTGTAACTAATCCACTAAACCCCTACTCCTGTTCCTCTTAAATTGATTGAATTTATAGAAGCCCAAGATCCACCCACAGCAGCTAGTCTGACACCAGACTCCAGTGATTGAATGGGCTCTGCTTTAAACACACACCGAGAATCATGGAGTAGCATCACTTTTTACATTTGAGGGTGCTCTTATTAGTTATTTATTAGATCTCAGTGTGTTCTCTTGTCATCTCTTTAAAAAGAAAAACTATTCTTACATGATTGCAATTTAAAGCAAGACATGTATCACTCAAACAACTTAGAGGAAAAAAACAGAATTTTAATACATCACAGAAGTTTAATACAGCTAGTAATTTTCTGGCTGGACTCCTTCTCTGTTGTACAAGTATAAATATTTTTCACTTATTTTACATTATTTACATTATTCTGTTCTGCCCAAAATTCATATAACATACATATAGTTTGCATGGTCCACCTAAGTGCAGGCAAAACAATGCAAAAGTAATTATTTACCTAAATATGTATGAACTGATGAAAATTATAATTTTAAGGTAAAGCAACATACTCAAATTGAATGACAAATTTTTAATGATTAATACAGTGTTCTTAAAAATAATTAGTAGGAAGATAAGATTATGGGCAATATATTCATAATAGCTAGCCTTTTAAAGTTTATTTAGATTTATTTGTTAGGCAGACAGATAGATGCAAAACCCAGAAATCATCCATCCACTGCTTAACATCCCAGATGTCCACACTTGCAGGGATTGGACCATCCCAGAGCCAGGCACCCAGAACTCAGTCCAGGTCTCTTAAAACAGTGGCACAGATTTGAACGCTTGAACCATCACTTTGCCTCGCAGGTTGCACTTTAGCAGGAAGCTGGCACTGGAAGCAGAATTGGCCCTGAGCTTGGGCACTGAGACACTGAATATGGGCATTCTAAGCAACCTCTACACCCCTGTACCAATCAGCCATCCCAATACTAAAGATTTTTGAGTAACAGAAACTCTGGGAAAGACAACCTAAAATTGAGGCTTTTTAGAAAAATTTGAAATGATTATATGTAAATACACTGAAAAACAATATGTACTTCTTTGAGAGTGATTAAGAGCTAGGTTTAAACCCCCTCTTCTGCCTCTTATGAGCTGGTTGAGTATAAATAAATTAATTTCTGCATTTCAGTTTTCTAATCTATAAAATATAGATTAAAAACCACTTCAGTGATTTTTGGGTAAGTGTTTAATAACATGAAAGTAAAGCATGGAGTTATGTTAACATCAGGCAGATAATAACAGCTTAATAAATGTGGCCTGTTAATAGTATCACAGTCATGTGTACCAAGCCACCAGCCACTATCTCATTATACAGACTTCTTTGAGTTCCCTGTAGAGAACATTGTACAAGAATGTTGGATACCTTCAGTAGCCCGTTTAGAAAGAATTCACAGTGTTAAAATCAGTGTTTAAAGGGATAAACCATAGACCAACTTTTCTAACTTACTGTTTTTTTGTGTGGAGACACCTTGCCCCCCACTTTCCTTGTGACTCTGCTCAGGCTGTGTTTCTTGTCTTGTTGTTGTTGATGTTGGCTCCTCACTCACATGGGTGAGACTTCTATCCATCCAGGAGGTTTCTTTTCATGAGGGCTGTTGGGAACCCTCAGTCCAGCCAGCAGTGTTCACTCCTCCTCCTCAGCTCACGTGCCGACTGTCTGCAGTTCCTCATGCAATGTCCTGCCTTTATCAGATGACATTCACCCTAGTCAGGATTCATCCAGTCTGTTTGCATATCTCTTCTCCACTCCAGGTAGAATACACAATTGATTGAGCTTCAGTCTCCTACCTTCAGTGACAACGTTTACCACATCCTCTAATGGAGTCTGCTTATTTCAGTTGTGTGTTTTCCTAACCAAACAGCCTATGTTCCTTCTACTGATACTACAGCTTAAACCAGGGCTCAGCCAAGAATTAGCTGTTGGTCACCTATTTCCAGATTCTGAGAAAATGGTTTTATTCAATAAAGTTACGCCCATTCACTGGTACATAGTCCAACACTGCTTTCCCTCTATAGTAGCAGAAATGAGCAGTTGCTACAGGAACTGTATTGCCTGTAAAGGCTAAAATATTTACTCTGGTCCTTTCAAAAACAAAGAAAGTTTTGATTTAATAACACACAATGAGTCCAGATGCTTCACACAGATCAAAGAAAGCAAGTGCCTGGATTGTAGCTTCTTTGTGATAAAGGGCTAATGAAACTTTGCCTAAAGTATTTTTACCTTTCTGGGTACCTTAGCAGGTTTTACCACTCCAAGCTGATCCTTCAAGTTGATCCTCCAAGCACCTATGACTGTCAGATACAAAAACCAGTTCAGGATGACTCCCTTGCTCTCAGGATGGCTTTGAGTGGTGGCTTTGCTCCTATCCAGGTCGGCATTCTGGTGGGAAAGGACTCTATGCTAAAGGATGGTCTGCGCAAAGGATGGCAGTTTGGCAGGGAAGGGAAAGCTTTCTGAGAGTGCTGTTCTGGGCCGGCTCTTTGAACACCTGCCCATCTTCTTGCGGGAATGAAGGTCAGACCATATTCAACAATAAGACCATCACCTGGAGAAGAAGCAATTTTAGGAATGACAGCCTTAGAAATCAAACCTTTCTCCTGACAGTTGAGAGGGGTCAAACTCCTGACCCCAGCTGTGATCCAGTTCTGCTTTGGGATAGAACATTTTCTCCCAAACTACAAGCTGAATGGGATTAGCCTGGCTCTGGGAAGTGATTGCTACCCTCCCTGGGCAGATGTCTAAAGTCAAGAAGCAGCATCTTGGGCTGCTCTCGAAGAGTGAGACCTGACAAGGACCCTGAGCTTTGCACTGAGACGCCCCTAAAGCCATTCTGTAATACTGCTTGACAGAAGCTGTTTGCTGCAGCTCTTGAGGTGGGGCTGGCAAACCAGGGCCCATGGAGCAAGCCCAGCCCACTGCCTCCTTCTGTAAGGCCTAGGAGCTAAGAATGATTTTTACATTACCAAATGGTTGGGAAAAAAATGAAAGAAAATATATATATTTTTAATATCACATGCAAATGAAAGGAAACTATTTTTGTACTTGAGTGGAGTTTTGTTGAAATGGCCACACCTGTGTATTTATGCATTCCCCAAGACTACTTTCACACCCCATCAGCAGTGCCGACTAGTTATAACACAGCTCACAGCTTGCAAAACCTGAGTTTTTGACTCCTGGCTCTTACCAGAAAAAAAAGCTTGCTGTCTGGAGTCCACAATATGTTAATTAAACTCATAGCATTAAAGAGTAATATGCACAGACTAAGATGCAATCATTTAAAGGCTTTTCAATGAGTTTTAGAAAAGAACACAATTCTGTAATCACCACAACAGTGAATCTATAGAACATTCCCATCATTGCCCCAATTTTTCTGTATTCCTTTGTAGTCAATCCATCTCTGATGCTTGAACTCAGGTAGCCACCGATCTGGTCTCTGTCATCATTAATAACTTCTAAATTATTATTTAAAGGGCAGGTAAAGACATGAAGTTGATGTTATCCTTTCGGTTGGTGTCTTTAATTCACTCCAAATACTCCAAACAGCCACTCCACTGTTCATGATTTTAGAAGGTAGCAGGCCCTGTGTGTAAAGGTCTCATTTTGCTATCTCATTGAATCTCTTAACCCTGTGAGTGGATTCTTATACATCTCCCATTTTGCCGACAGGAAACAGAGACCTTCAGTTAACTTACTGAAGTACACGCAGACACTAAGGTGTAAGTTTTCGTACTGAACTCCAATCTGTTTGAATCAGAGGCTGAGGATTACCACTGCATCACACATTTCTTTCATCTTCAGTCCAAGTTTCCTTAATATCTCAATATAAACTTTTTTTTTAAGTGAAGGAAACTCAAAGATTAAATAACTATTTAAAGTCATCCTAATTCTGCTGGGGTCAGGATTTGAACCAAACTCTCCAAACTGCCAGCAGAACATACAGAACAAAAATGACTTTAAAAAATGCTTTGAAAAATCACCCTGTCTCAGAAATGGATGAGCTAAAAGCCAAGTAGGATTGAGTTCTAACTAATGCCAAGGTGCTGTGGCAGGGGGTGAATAGCTGCCTTTTGCCAGATGTACTTTTACTTCCTAAACGGATATTCCAAGGCCATTTAATGTGATATAAACAACTAATGGCAGTAAAGTGCTTTGAAAAACACTGGGGGTTGCATCCAGGCCAACTAGCACCACTAATCAAAATCTCTTTCTAGCCTTCACAAACAGCATCTGATCTGCATTGCTCTCTTTACATTGGAAAGAGGATAAAAACCAGTGTCAGAAGAGGGCTCTGTGGGGTATTCACTTTCTCTCTTAATTTTTACCTACCGTTAAAAATGCTAGTTCTTTTGTCAAACCTCTTGTCTGAATGATTGTGTTATATTTCTTCAGAACCTTTTTACTAAACACTTGGCACATAATGGTGCCCCCCCAAATATTGCCTGGTGTTTCGGTTTTCTAAGACATCTGCCTTCATACTGTAAGTTATTCTTACTACCTAGGAGAGTAAGTGGTATCCTTTGGGGTCCGTAGTTGCAGCTAACAGATCTTCAAGGTTAGTGTAAACAGAAAAGAAATTCATCCAAGCATTTGAGGTGCTTGCAGAATCTAAGAATTGCAACTAGAGGCAATAGTTACAAAGATAAGCTCTTGCTTTGTTCTAGAGATGCAAGGACAGAAACAGCTGAATTTTGTTAATGATATGAACTGGGCACTTGACATTACTGAAGTCCAGAAATCTAGACGTTTCTGTCACTCAGCTTGCCAGACAATGGAATCCCTGCCGAATCAGCTTCTTCATGCTATTCAGTTTGGTCGACTTCAGCCACATGCTGTAATCTAGCCAAAGTAAAGGTCAGGATTCTACCTGGGTGAGGTTGTACACGAAGGACAGTGAAATACTCTAAGCACAGAAAGTTTGCTGAGCTATGTCCTCCCCAAAATGTCCATATCTTTTTTTTCTTTGTTTTTTTTTTTTTAAATTTTACTTCAATGTAACTATGCTTACAGAAATACACTCATATTAGTTAATGGAACATAAGTTATCTTTCAATTTTGACCAAGAAATTGGTACATGGTTTTACTGTTTTCTTTTTCCAAAAAGGATTTGTAGCCATGTCTTAAACACAGTAGTCTACACCTAGGTCCGCCTTATATGGTAAATCACTTGCAGATGTGATTGAGTTAAGAATCAAGAGGTGGGGGTTTACTTGTACTTAAATTATTATTTAAGTATTATTTATTATCTGGGTAATCACGAGGACCCTTATGAGAAAGAGGCAAACGAAATGTATAGGCTGAAGAACAGATGTAATCAATATGTTCACCCATCTTATTTATCCTATGATGTATTAAACAAGTGGGGAGGTGATTGCTAATCACTGTAAAAGGAATTACATACAATAGAAAAAATAACAGACTTAAAGGTAAACACCAAGAAGTTCACAAACACCAGGCTTAGATTTAATGCTGTTAGGTTATATCTACCTATCAAATTCTGCCAAAAATTCACAGCAAGTTTGTTGTAAACAATAGAAGGTGTGATATTTAGGAGATTTTGAAAGAGGAGTCCTCAAAATCTAAGTTATATAAAAGCAATTTATTGGAATGAATTGCCTTAAAATGAATGATTATTTCTTAATAATAGTCAAGATTTATTGCTTCCTGTAGGGTAAGGCACACTGTATTCCATTTTATGTGCTTTGCCTCATTTAATTATCATCTCAACCCCAGGAGGTATGGGCAATAATCATCATGTTTTTTACAGATGAGGAAACTTTGGGTTAGAAAATATAACCAAATTTGCATTGCCAGGTAATGAGGCTGGAAACTGAACCTCAGATTGTCTGATCCATGGGTCCAGGTGATTTGCATACTACCTGCCTGTGTGATAATCTTTGGGCTAGATGGATAGACATGCAAATGTATAAGATAAGTATCCCTGTATAAGTGAACCTCAGAATTTAGTGGATAAACTGAGCTATGGAACTGTAGTTGCAGAATTCAATAGCTTTCCAAGTTGACTTACTTTAAAAGGCCAAAGAACCTATTATTGTATGACTGTGGTAGAAGCAGCTGCTCTGCTGATTTCAGTGATTTAAGTACAAACGTCTTCATCTTAGATGTTTTTACTCTAGAACCATATTTCATGCACTTCCCCTTTCTTCTCCCTCTCTTCATCTGTAACTGTGTCAATGCCTGGGTTCATGGTGGTGTAGCCTCTTGTCAGAAAGGGTCAGAGAGAGGAACAGCATGCTGTATGAAGCTAAGTGCCTTCCCTCTGTAACTGCTCAATAAGCACTTACTCAGAAAATGCTGAGACTGTCTAGGCTGTGGTTGTGGATGGACAGACATTACATGTCGCTATCAGATTGAACATTTAGGGTGTATATGATTCCCTGACCACCAAGCTAGGGGCTGCATCTTCAACAAACGGCATCCAAGCACTCTGCTCCTTGGTTTTCATTGCTGCTGTTCACTGAGTTATTGCTCAGCAGCGCTGTTGACAGATGGTGTAAGTTGCTCATTAAATCAGAATCCTCCCCACATCCAGAGCCTCAGGCATGTCAGAAGGCAGACTTGGTGATGTTTCCTGATGCTGAATGGTCTGCAGCTCTGGAGCATAAAGATAAATATTCTACTTCATTGTGCATCCACTAACTTAAGCCTTACTGGTTTTGCTCCCTTCATTTTGACAGGGTGCATTTAGAAAAGTGAAGTGAAGTGCTCTTAGGCACCCAGCTCCTCCATCCATCACTTTCTCTAGTACTTGGCCAGACTGGCCCTGTTCTCTGAAACTTGTCTTCCTAGGACATTGTATGCAAGTATTGGTGACATACAATGTCATGAACCAACAAGAGCTCTTGCTAGTCTAGAGTTCAGAGCATAACTTTGCTACTAAGGCAGAGTTTTGAAGGACTCATTTTTCTGAAGAGCTTGTTGGAGGAAAAGACAAAAATGTGTGCAATGAGGCAGCCAAATAAAGCCAGTGTGGCTATAGCACAGGCCATAAGTATTATCATAGAATAACCATGTTAACCAGTTTCATATTTATCTTAAAAGCAATAGAAAGCCATGAGAAGGCCTTGGGTTGGAGTTTTTATTGGGGATCCCAATTTCCATTTTAAGAGGATCCCACTGGCTCTAGAGTTGGGGAATTGACAAGAGTGAGGAAGTGAGAGGGTAGAGGGTAGAGGGCAGGTGATCCTGAGGGAGGCAGTCTGTAGGCTTTATAGGAAGTCTGGGACTGTGACAAGGGAACCTGATGGAAGTGGTGGTGCATATGGAGAGCAATGGACAGAATGCAGCATTGGTCAAAGGACATGGGTTCACAGAGCCCGGTGGGTTGACAGAAGTGGAAAAGAATGTGGAGACAATGTCCAAGGCTCTGGCACATGAGCTTAGTATGGTGGCAGTGACATTCCCAGAGCAAGAACACAGTGGAAATGGGGATTGTCATGGATGTTCTGGACTCAGAGAATCACAAGACACCTTGAAGAGGAAAGGAAGCTGAAGAGTTAGTGCAAGACACAAACATCAACCAAGGAAAAGAGGTGGCAGTCCCTTCACCCAGAGAATATAGCAGGGCATAAAAATAAACAAACCTATCATTACTTTTCTTAACTAATGTTGACAGCACTTTTGTACTAGCTGCTATTGATTACTTAGTAGATGACTGACCTTTACAATAGCTTTCAAGTCTTAACAATCATTCGAACAGATATCATTTATTATCCTTATAGATCGGAACAGGCTGAAGCACGAAGATAAATAATTTACCTGACGCTAGAAAGTTAGCAAGGGAATAAGGTAGGATTCAACCCCAAGTTTTTGTGACTCAAACAAATATATAATTCTAACACTCAGGGGACAATGTCACACACAAAGGACAAATAAGTAGGTTCAGGTTTAGAAAGATGTGAGTTCAGCATAAGGTACTGAGATAACGAGGAATCTGGCGAGAGGTCAGATTTTATTTTTATTTTAAAACTATTTTTATTTTAAAAATAGTTATTGGAGAAGCTAATGTCTGTTGGTTTTGAATGAGGATGTATGTACCAAGTTTTTGAGTGCAAGCACAGTAGTTTGAAGTAGGGAGCAAATCAATGCGATTAATTACATATAAAGAGGAACCTGGAGGGATGGCAAAGGAGGTAGCTCATTGAAACATCCTGCCTTGCAGTCTTTGATTACACTTGTCCAGTGAGATTAAACTCAAGCATTTAGCTTGGGCCACATGACCAGCAGGACCTGGTGAGGCAGGTTTGTAGTTCTGCTTGCTGTCTCCCCTCTACTCTGCGCATCCACCCTAAGCTCCATCCTACCTACCTTTCCTCCCTCCCTTCCTTCCTTCCCTACTTTCTACTCTCCCTTCATTATTCCTTCTTCTACTACATTTCCTTCCCCTCCTTCTTTTTCTTCTTTACCCAATTTATTCTTCATTAACTGTTCAATGATTGCATTATGACTATTGTCAACCAATCAATAGCACCTGCAAATTGAGCACCTATTATGTGTCTGAGCCTGTACTAAGTCTTGGAGTTATAGAGATGAACATTGTGAAGGGAATGATGGTGGCTCTAATAACAAGTGGTTGGTAGTTTAGTGCTTTATATTTTTAAATATACTGTCATAAAGGCTGTGTCAAATGAAAACAAACCAACAAAGGGCATAGCTTTGTCTAAATCAGGCGACCTTTAAGCTTGTTAAGAACAAGTAGAAATTTTTCAAAAGCTTAGAGGCATTGGGATTTCTGGCAGACAAAATAATATGTACCTAAAAAAGCAGTAAGTTCTTGCAGAATGGAAAATAGTGTTCCGCAAATATCGACTTGAGCAGTTTCTGATATGTGACAGTTTTGTTCTCTTGCTACCACCTTTTTCTTCTCCTTTCCAAAATCCCAAAGCATCTTCTTCCACTGTCTCTTTCCTGCCTCCTTTTGCCTGTTTGCTTGCTGATTCTGTGGATGGAACTCTTCATGGCACATCTCTGACAGTCTTCCCCCTGCTTTGCTAACCACTTTAAAGGATAGACATTTAAAAGCCTTCTGTGAATCCCCTGCTATGTTATGGCTCTCGTGCTGTGTGAATCTACACTCCCTGCTCAGAGGACGGGTGCCCCACTGCTGGGGCCCTGAGGATCCGAGGCGTCCCTCAGAGGTGTGCTCCGTGGGCTGTGCTGAATGACAGTTTGGCTTCCATTGCCCAGGCTGAGTCACCTGCTGTGTGCCTGCCTTCAGCAAAGGGCACAGCACCAGATTGCCTGCTCACCTACAGGGTGAAGCCAGGATGGGACAGAGAAGCAGCTGTAGACAACACGGATCAGGGCCAGCCTGCCTCCAGCTTTTTCTTACCATCAGTATCACATGATTCCTACCTGCTGTGGTTCTCTGAGTCACTCCTGAGCAAAGGTAGGGCTGACTTAAGCTCTCTCACCCTAAACACTGGGACTTGCTTGAGTATATCCTTGCTGTTTGCTGTGGTCCTATGTCTCAGCTGGGATGAGGAATTTTTTCTTATGTCTGAGACTATTGGTACTGCTGAGGGACCTCTCTTTCTGTGTCTGCACATTTGTGCTATAAAAGTCTAAGGAGGCACCTTGGTATCTCTGGGCTTAGAACCTAAGGTCCTCATCCTTCAAAGCATCTGGACTCAGACTACCAGAACCTGTTTACCATGAGCATAAGAGTGCACCTGAATCTATTTGGGTGGGACTCAGGATGCCAAACTTGGTTGTATGTTCCCTGTGGGATCAGTGTAATGCACTGAGCTGTAAGTGAGTTCACTCCCAGCTTAGCATGTGCACAGCTCACTGTTGTCCCTCCAGTCCCATAGCATTTGCCACACTGTACAAAATGGTACCCAATGTGGCATTGGTGGAGCTCTGGATATGCTGGCTCTTAGGTCTGGGGACTACCCAGACCTATTGTGGGTGGAACCTGTGGAATGCCACATCAGTACTGTTTTCTCTGTGGGGCCAGTGCAATGCACTGAGCCAGAAATGAGTTTGCTCCTGGCTTGGCACATGCACAGCTTGCTGTTGCACTTTAGATTCCTAGGGGAATGGACCATAAGAAAAATGGCTTCTGGTGATGGGATTCAAAACTGCAAATGCCTGGAGGCTCTGGCATGCAAGTTAGCTCAGGAAGGATACTGCAGTGAGTGATCCAGGAAGGCCATCATCAGATTCAGCTTGGGGCCACTCAGTGTTCTCACATTGCATGGGAGAAATTGGGTGAGGTTTGATGGTATGGAACTCTGTCTTTCAAAGATTATTGAGTTCCTCTTGTGTTTGAGGTACTATATCTTTGAAACAGTGGAGGAGAGGTAACTCAGCTACACATCTTTTGGTGGAGAAGCTAGCAGTTTAAAAGATAAGATAAATCCTATTAACAAATAACTAACAGCAGGGAGAGAGCAGTGCCTGCTACGAGAGAGGCACAGATAATGAAGGCTGGCAGCTCACAGTCCCACAACTGGCTTTAGAATCACCTAGTCCAGAACAGATTTCTGCTTCACTGCTTGTTGGATCTTGAGTAGATTCTTGTGCCTCTTGGGCTATAACCTCATTTGCAATATCAAAGAAGCATCTACCTCAAAAAGTAACATCGCTGATCAACTGAGAGGATACATGCAGGAGGTTGTCACTTAATAAATGGTACACACTGTTAAATCCAGTGGACTGAGTCAACTCAAAGAAAGAGAATGTCTGACACCAAAGGTGCAAGGAAAAGCAGTGAGAGAAACAAACAAAAGAACAAAGCAAAAGAAAGGAGGAACTAATTCTAGTGAAATGAAAAGGGGAAATTTTTGCCAGATAAGCTCTTTTGCCCTCTTGGGATTTACCTGCTGAATCAATATAACTTCCTAAGAGCTAGATTATTGGCTGCTTTCCTACCCAGTTCATTTCTACAATAGCATAGGTATTGCCTTAACTGGAACGGATATTGTGTGTGAAAATGTAAATTGGTACTGTTACTGGAGAACAAATCTGCAGTGTCTGTTAAGTGTCTGCATTTATTTTTTTATATGGACAAAAATAGGTGAATGCCTTCAAAGCCACAATTACACTGCTTATTGTATTTGAGAAAATGTTCAAGCATGTGTACTAGAAAGTAAATGTCCCAAATGTCTATCTATCTACAAAGAATGTGGTAGATAAACTCTTGTGGATCCATGTAACACTATGCAACACAGTAAAAGACAGAACCTTCTCCCCCTGTGTAGTGAAATATCCAGGACATACGCTATGAAACGGACTTGCTAGGCAATGCATATGATGTGCCACTTATAGAAAATGTTCATGCATGTTTATATTTGTAATTACATATTAAAAAGTCTAGGAGGACACACACCAGATTGATAGTAGTAATCATTTAAAGAAAAGGGGACTAAGCAAGAGGAACTTGAACATTCTTGCTATGGAGTTATTTGAGCATATGCTCACATCATATCACATTGTTGCAGAGATCCATAAGTAAAATAAAGAGCCTGTGTTCATCTCTTTTTGATTTATTCTGACAACTGACCTAGCATCTTTCAAAATGATGAATATGAAACTTTCTTTTGCAAGTGCAATATGGAAAACATGTAATTTTGTTAATTTCATGTGCTAATCCTTTATAAACAGTGTACAAAATTATATTCTGTCATTTTGAAAGAATTTGCAAACAGTTGCAAAATCAAATTTGGTTCCTAAATTTCATGGGAACGATTGAATGTTCTCCCACAAATTACTGGCATCCCTGTATCTCCCAATAAAAATCAGCTACATAGAAAAAAATAGCATTTATATTGGATAGACAGTCCTACTTAGCTTATTTTCCAAGGTGCATATGAAAATGTATATTTACAATTTACACTTAGCCAGGGAGATTCCCATGATCTAAATAACATAAAGGAAACCATAGTTCTAGAAGTTGATGCACTCAAGTGTGCAATAGTACAAGTGTGACTATTCTGACTGTACATCCAGGTTGACCAGACAACAGGAGAGGACTGAAGTCGTCAGGCTGACAAGTGCTCATCTGCAAATTCCTAAGTGGCTGCTGGGTTTCTATTTTAATTCGCATTCTGGCTTTTGGAGAAAGCAAACACAGAGACCACATTGCATCAAATTAAAATGATCATAATAATGGTATGTTTTCAAAATACCTCCATATCCCTTCATATCTGAGTTGTATCTATTTAGAGCAGATCATCTTTGAACCATTTTATGATATTAGATTTCACAGCGATTAATTGTTTTTCAAAATAGCATGGACAATGTCATAGCCATGTTTTTTTTTTCCTCCTTATAACGTTGATTACTGCCACACATGGTGTTGCATGTTTATCATTTTCATTCTGGTCTGACTCCCCCACCTCCTGAAAGACAGAGACTTTGCTTGCTGTCTTCATTGGCTGAAATAATACTCAGATGCAGGTAAAAAGCATTTCTCAGACAGCTAGTGAATGAGTTAATGAACTGATGCATAAGACCTGAGCTGGAGTTAGCCCCTGGTATTGAATGTCTTCTGTCACATCAGTGACCCCAATCCTTAGAAAGTGGTGACAGCAAAGCTGGAGAGAGATTTCCAAATCAAGGAGAATGACCATGGAACATCTTCAGAGACAGACAGGGGATCCATCAAGCAGGAAACTGTCAGCTTGGAAATGTCAATCACTAAGTGTTACCACTCAGGTGAAAAGTGCCACGATGATGGAAACACTCAGGTATCTGGGAGGACGCGCACCACCTTTTGACTCAGGGGATGCTCTGGAAGACAGCAGTGTCACACCTGAGACTTCCTGGAAGACTAAGTCAGAATTTTCCTAGCAAATTGGATCAGGGAAACATGTATATAAGCAAACAAGCAAACTAAGGAAAGAGAAATTGCAAAATGTGTATATGGAAACTTGAAGTTGTTCAGTACAGCTGGAGAATAGTGTGAGAAAGGATCATAGGTATAAGAAACAGGAAAACTGAAGATGCATATAACAACCAGATTGTGAAGGGTCTGGACTGCCATACAGAAAGATCTGAACTTTATTCTGAGAGTTCCAGGAAGAAGTAACAATGTGTGGGCATAGCAGAAGAATCCTCAGTAAGAAAGTGTCATGAGTCATGTTGAAGCAGGCTGTAGGATGGGAAAGACTTTGCTAGGTAAGGGGATGTGAGGGGCATGCTGGAGGAAACAATATTTGAGGAGGCTTAGTGGAAGGAAAATGGAGGGCCAGAGACCCACCTAAGTCAGTGTAGTGTTAGGGGCACTGGGTGAATCATTGGGATGGAGAAAGAAGCTGGGGAGCGACAGAGCAACTTAGCAAGCCTTGTGTGTAGTAGTACCCCTCACTCCTTGAGATACTTTCAGGTTCTCCAATGGATGCTTGGAACTGTAGGTGGCACTGAATCCTACGTCCAGTAGATTTCTTCCTATACATACACATCTAAGAAACGTCCACTTTTTCACTTCAGGGAAACACTCTACAGCTCTTTTTGTGCACATTAAAATTAGTGTCATCGCATCTCTTGTTTTATTGGGGAGGGCATTATTGGGTAAAAAGTAGAGACAAATACTGTGAATCTGTAACCAAGTCAGTCTGATAACTAATGTGGCTACTCAGTGACTAAAGGGTTTTTAGCATATACCCATACACTGCTTGGATATACTAGAAAAGGGGACAATTCATGCCCGGATAGGATGAAGCAGAGTGGCAGTAAAATTTCATCATGCTGCTAAAAACAGCATGGGATTTAAAATATGAATTGCTTAGTTCTGGAATTTTCAATTTTATGTTTTCAGATCATAGTCAACTGCAGGCAGTTGAAACTATGGGAAATAAAATCGTATTCCACACATTAAAATATTGAATTCCCCAGTATCATACAAACCATCTTGCATAGCAAGCCATTTATCTCAAATCTTAAGCAACTAGTGGCTATATGACCTATCCTTAGGTCCTTGGTTATATAAGAGAACTCTGTACACATATAAAGGTAATGAAAAAGTGGTCAGCTTCAGAAAAATCCAATATCTACAACTTATTAGGATCTAAGAATAACATACATATCAGTTCTTCATACATAGAATGTGACCAACAATAACTCTGGCCTTGCCTGCTTTATGGAATTGCTGTGAAGAACCAGCTAAAATTGTGTATGAGGAAACTACTCATGCTGGGACAAATTGCTTGCATAATGTGACATACAGGAAATAGAAAAGGATAAACGTAAGATTAGATAAGATAAACGAGTGTTGTCCACAATATCTGGTAACAGTTGTTCTGGACAAGCTACCTTCTTTTATTTTGAAGATCTATTTATTTGAAAAACAAAAAGGGGGGAGGGGACGGAAACAGGGAATGTGGGGAAATGTAATAGATTTTCCATTCACTGTTTCACTCCCTAAGTGGGCACAACAGCCTGTCCTGGATCAGGCTGAAAATCCAGGAACTCCATCTTGGTCTCCCACATGCAGGCAGAGGTCAAGCATTTGGAACATCTGCTGCACTCCCAAGTGCATTACCAGGAAGCTGGGTTGGAAGCAGAGGAGCCACAGAGCAAACCACCACTCCAATATGGAATGATGGCTTTGTAAGTGGCGGTGTGATGTGGGTGCCAAAAGCGGACACAATGCTGATCCCGTTGCCTTTTTGAAAAGGGGAACCAAGGCTCTGCTGCTGATAGGTCCTGTGTGTCTTAAACTGTAGTTCTTCAGCCTTGGCACCTTGAAAAGTGTATTCCATGTTAAAACAATGGTGAAGGAATAAGGAACTCTCACACATCTGTTTGTTCGATAGTTACTGAGGCTGTCCTTGGAGGCTGTTGGTACACACAGGTGATTCCTGCGGCTCAGGGAGCTTACATTCTAGTAGATAAACTTTGAAAAATATCTGGCATGATCATTTTCTTAACAAATTATTTCAAGCTTCCATTAATGATCTTTGGTCTCTTGGTGTGCTTACCGTATACCTGTTAACCTCTGCGCATGAATGTGTGCCCAGAGCCTACCTGTTCCACTAGTTCTCTTTTAGATCCTCACACAACTGATTTGTTTGCCTCAAAGCGTTGATTCCCACCTTGCTGGTCATTGGGCTCCAACAGAATTTTGAGTCCTTGGTCGAATTTTAAATGAAAGCAAAAGAGTTTTTAATTTTTATGTAATATACTAAACTTACTTTTCTAAAAACTTGGGGTGGAAATAGTTTACCCATTGCTTCTTTTGTAAAATTCTTTGCAATTATTATTTTGTTATAATTTTTGAGACTTTCTCAGATTTCAAACTACCAAGAAGTTAATACCCCTGATGAAGCGGAAGCAGACTTGAAGATCAAGTGTTTCTGCCTTTGGACACAGTTGTACCAGTTCAATTGAGCAATCAAAGGTTATCTCTCATTGATCAGAAAATGTTATTGGTAAATATACATATATTGATCAACAAAATGCTGAACAGGATACATTCACAAATATGTGTATGAATGTAAAAAGAATTTTCAAAACCCAAGGCCTAATGCTAGGTGAAGGCAAATATTCTTTGACGGCACAAATACTGGAAATCACTGATTTTAAAGGACTTTATTTGTAAAGGAAGACTCAGCATTAAGCAGCAATGGAGAAGTTATTGGTGGATTTTCAATCACAATCTCTAGAAGAAAGGGTGCAGATTTGAAACTGAGAGAAATCTTTAAGCTGTGTAACAATGTTTAAGTAAGAACTTGCCATATTCCACTTGTACTAATTCTGGGGGTTCTGACATTAAAAAAAAATGAGTAGCCATATTTTGGAAGCATGAATCAGAAAACAACACCCTAGCTCTTTCTAATGATACAAAAATTATCAGTGATTTAGAGCAGGAAAAAATAAAGATTAAGTAAGCAAGGTGCTATCCTCAGGTACAAACTGATGCCGAACAAGCAGCCCAGAAATAAAGAGAACTGACATTTTAATGAGCAATTTTTAAACAGCTGTGTCATCTATGGGTTCTTACACAAATATGATTTTTTTTTTGTCTGTCTGGTTTTTGAGCTTTCTCTTGCTTTTCATTCTCTCCATGTTGTGTTAATGGCTGTTTTGATAGCCCTGATTGAGGTGTACATAAAAGGTTATTTGCTGTAGAATGAAAGGCAGTAAGAAGAGTATTTGTGGAAGACAAGCTGAATTGCTACTTCTAGTGCTAGAATAATAGCTGCTGCATTCTGAAAGATGCTCCAGAGGTTGCAGCAGCTTGAACAGGTCAAGGCTCCTAATGATCTGCCTCTTGCCTACAGGTTCCTGGAGGCCATTGGACAGGAGGGCAGCACAGGTGTGCAGCAGCTGAGACAGGCCTATTGAATAGGAAAAGGGTCTTCTTTTGGAACAACTTGTGCTGTGTGTTCTGAACTGCCAGTTGCTGTAATTGGCCTTGTGCTTTCTTAACAGTGATTGGAAGCTGATGTCTAGCATTTTGCCTCGGTGTATTTTATAGATGGGGGAAGGGAGAGAGAGAGAGCACCAAGAATGGTCTCCGATTATTTTCTCTATTTCAGATGATTGCTGCAGATGTCTACTCAGAAGCTGTCATTCTCTTTTCTTTCTATTTGAGATCTAGCTCTCGTGAAAATTGTGAAATTGATGTATGGTTCCATGTTTCTAGATACTGTAGAGTGATTTATTGAGAGCTATTCAGTATATTTTGTTCTGCACTACACATTAAAGCAGTAGATTTGGTTGTGTGCTAAGCAGTAGTCTTTTGTTTGTATTTCTTTTTAGCAATATCTCCTTTCACTTGGAACTTCCTGTTTTAATGCTGATGAGATAGTTTTGCAAATAAGAGCAAAATCAAGCAATTCTGGATGTTGTCCTTGTCATCTCATTTTGTCAAAGCAACTACCCAAGAGTTCACGTGGATGGATCCTTTGCAAATGCTTGCAAGGAACTTGGTGAATTTGCCATGATGTCTGCAGGAAAGAGAGTGATCCGGCCATTTTAGGCTACCATTCTTAAGCAAAATTCTAATACTTGAGCATTTTAGATACAAAACCGTTAAGGGCAAGGATGAGGAAGTCAGTGTTGGGAAATAGGATGCAAAGGGAGAAGCTGCCAATAGGAAATAGAAGGCATCCAGAGAATCATGCCACCACGCTCTGAACAGTCCCAACACCTGCACATGTCACCTGCAGGAAGTCTCAGGAGAAAGCAGAGCACAGCATTATAGGATGGCCGGGATGCAGAAGTTTAGTCTAGTTTTTAGAATGAAACATAGCAACACAAACATCAACAAGGTGTCCCCATCAAAGAAACACCAGGGGACTTTCAACCCAAAATCTGATAGGAAGAAGGATAAGATTAGAATCCAGGTAAAATTAGGTCCTTATGGTAAAACCAAGTGTGGGGCAAAATAACTACACAAAGCCAGAATACAAGACTATCAAATTAGTGGACTCTGATTTCATGTATATGCTTATTGCAGAGAAGGGCGCAAAGCTACCTCTCTATTTTGCTTGTCAAGAGACTACACATGTAGTGTTAGGGTCTCACAGTTTATATTTATTGGGTAATTACTATGTACTGAGTTGAGTTCTAAGGAGCCCACACAAATTAGCTCACTTGTCTCTACTGATCAGTTCCATACTATTCCTCCTGCCTCCTTTAAAAGATGGGCAAACTTGTGCTCAGTGTCTAGATAAGCAACTTACACATGATCCTAGTGTTGAGATAGGGATGGGAACCCATGCAGTTTGGTTTTGGAGCTATATCCCTCACCACTGTCTTACGGAGTCCATATAAGCAAATCACTGAATTACCAATGCTGCAGTAATCAAACAGTAGAAGTCTGGGTGTAGGTTTACTCTTGAATATCAAGCATGTCTGGGGATATGCTCCTTTCCCCAAATCTCGATGCCAAGATACTCGCCGTGACCTGGGGATGTGATAAAGAAACTTCAATCAGGGAACCAAACTAGCAGGTGTTACAGTCTGGTCTTTCCAGAATATTTTAAAATTCACACTGTTTAACCCGTTCATTCTAAGTTGAGGAGTATGGTGGGGCTGCTGTTGCCTGAATTCCATTACGTTCTGGCAACTCTTGCTTCCTTTGATGCTCTTCAGGACCCTACATCATTCCCACGTGTGGCTATAGAGTATATCGTGTTAAAACTTCACCAAACCCTATATCCTGATTTCCCTTCGCATCTTGGGTCTGACTTACAGATTTCCTCTAAATGCATTATATCTGCAGATGTTTGAACACAATTCTCAGTGATTGAACAACACATGTTATTAACAAGGGAAGTAGTTAACGAATGTTCATTTTAAGCGTAAACACCTTAAATTACTCGCTTGAAGTATAAATGTGTATTTAACTTCAGCGGTTTTGTCTTCTTTCAGTGGAAGAGCCATTTTCTATTTTTCTTAACACTTTCACATGTCATATGGATCTTATTCTCCTCGGAATGTCTATGATGCTAACTCACTGAAAGCATTTAGCAATTAATTACTTACTACATGGCAGTATCTTTCCCACTGTTGTCTTGTACTGTCCCTGAACTCATTAATTGCTATTTAACTTTTCATGGATTTGTCTTGTCTTCCCAAATGGATTAGTAATTCCATAAGATGGGATTCTTACATCATTGATTTTTCCAGAGCCTCTTTGGCAATGCCCTGAACATATGGGTGAGTGTGTGTATATGTGTGTAGTCAGAACTCTACATTTTTATTTTTGTTTTTGAATACTGGTTATAAATAAAATATGGTGTGAAGCAAACAGAGAGAGAAAGAGAGAGAGAGAGAGAGAGAGAGAGAGAGAGAATCCATATGAATTTCTCAAGCAGGTGAGTTAAAATTTTCAGTGAGTTTACCCCATATCTTATCTTCCTACCTTACAGACCCTGGGCTCCTGTGCACCCTGACTAGCTAATCTTTGTGAGCTAATAAGATTTCTTGGGAATTCAGGGTTGATGTTCTAAACCACAGCCCTTGGACTATACAACATTTTCAGAGCCTCTAATTGATTTTAAAGGTGGAAAATATATTATTAGATGGAAAAACAAATTTTCTTTTATTAGGATTGTAGGCCTATCATTGAATATTTCAGTAAGATATAAAGGAAGAGGATTAGGAACCTTTGCATCAGCTTTAGGCTGAACCATCTTTAAGGAATAACATGAGGGGATCTCATGGATGCTATGGAATACATAAAATATGATTCACAGGGAGTTATGGGAAAAAGATTTCCCAGAATAATCTATGGGAAAGGTAGAAGGTTATCAGTTTTCTATTGACACAAGAGTCAATGGCATCTGTGAGGGGAAGGAAAAATTTTGATCCTACTGTTTATATTCATGATAATTAGTCATTGCTGAATCATAAATGCACACTAGACACTGTTGTGAGCACTTTTAATCTGTGCCATCTTCTCATCAATCATAAGTTCAGGTGACATTAGTGTCGCCATAATGATAGAACCAATACTGAAGAATTTTCTCAAGGAAACATAACTGAGAAGTAATGATCCCATATTTAGTTCAAGAGGTCTGGCTGAAGAGTGTGCTCAGGAAATACTTTCTGTGAAGTGACACGTAGCACTATTGTACCCTCTTCAAAGCCTGAACTTCCCTTAACTTTTGTACCAGTAAGCTCATCATAGATTGAAAATGCACCTAATAAGTTTAACCTATAGAACACTCAAGTTTAACAGCACAGCAAAAAATAAGTATTAGTTGTTGGCATTCATGATTCCGTGGGTGACTGGCAGCTGTGGCTCACTGTCTTTCTTCCGCATCAGCAGATCTCTACTCAAGGAAGAGTTCGAATTCAAAGTATGACTTCTACTGAAGGAATATTGATTGCATAACATCTGTGCTTGCTTTAGCAGCAGCGCATATACTAAAATTGGAATGATACAAAGAAGATTAGCATGGCCTCTGTGCAGGGATAACATGCAAATTTGTGATTTCATAACATCTTACAGCCAAAAATCATAACTCAACCATCATAAATTTAGAACCATTTCTACAAAAAAAGAATTGGTCCCGCAACTTGATTGGCTACCCTTTAATTTCCAGTCACTAGGACAAAACTCAGGTTTCTGAAAGTGTCTGGGTAACTCAAAAGATTTGGAGTCAGGAACATTAAATGTAAAGTTGATAGTTGAAGAATTAATGCAAATTGTGGGGTCCAGCATGATAGCCTAATGGCTTAATTGTTGCTTTGTTCTTCCGGGATCCCAAATAGATGCTGGTTAGTATCCAGGCTGCTCCACTTCCCATCCAGCTCCCTGCTTTGGGACTGGAAAAGTAGCAGAGAATGACCGAAAACTTTGGGACCCTGCTTCCACTTGGGAGATCTGGAGGAGGATCCTGACCTCAGACTGACTCAACTTCAGCCATTGTGGCCACTTGGGCAGTGAACCAAGAGATGGAAATTCTTTCTCTATTTCTCTCATTCTATCTGGAAATCTGCCTTTCAAATAAAAATGCATAAAAAATCAATAAATCTTTTTTTTAAAAAAATAGTCCTTTACAAGACAGCTTGCGATTTTAAGATTGTTTCTAATGATGACCATTCCAGCCATCCTCTCCCCTTGCTTGGGATTTGTCCAAATGCAATCTAATCTGTGTAGGTACCAAGACCTGGACACATTACATATTCATGAATTTACTAATGGAGATGGAAAACCAAATATGGCCCCAGGAGATCCAGAAGGCAATACCTCCACAACTTTTATAATCTCTTTAAATATGAGTCCTTGCACATCAAGGAACAGAAAAAGTACATCACTTAAAAGTGCACCTGTCACTTACATGCTTGGCAACATGTCACAGTGAGTGGTGAAATATTATTAATTCCCCTTGCCTTCAAAGAATAATTCATGCACTTATAAGTATAATCTGCATCACAATGAAATATTTGGATGTAAGCGTAGGTGTAATTAATACCAGAAAATCTCTGAAATAAGGAAAGCAAGGAAATTAATAGTTAAGTCAGCTTCAGACATAATCAGTGTGCCAAGAAATTTAGGGATGCACTACAACCTTGTGTAGTCTTGGTAATTATGAGGGTCAGTGGAGGGAGGAAATGTGTATGCTGACTGCAAAACCTTTAGATCTGTGGGTGAAGCCAGAGCTACTCACACTGGTTTGGCATTGCATTCATAACTGGGAGTCCTAAATTCAGTTCAATGCAACAGTTGTTTGCTGAGTCCTTATAAAACAGAAATTCAAATCTGGAGATAGGATGAAAAAACATAATAGTGCATGGGTGTTTCTTCTCCCTTACATGGTTGCAGTAGGTCTTGGCTATTAGTAGCTTACAGCTGATTTCTTCAGAGAATTTTCCTTGGCCAAACAGGAGCTACCTGACCATGAAAAATACGTCATGGTCTTCCCTCACGGGATGTCATAAAGGCTCACTCCAAGGTGGGGTCATCTCTCTGCTGCCATTGGTTTCACATGAAGTCAGACAGAACTTAGCTACTATTCCAGCTTCTCCCTTTGCCCTATCTTGTTTCCCCCATTCCCTCTTTCCAGAGCCTTCTCCTTCAATTAAATCAAAAACACCCAGACCTCCTCACCAGGTCTTGCCTCAAAGACCCCAAGCTAAAACAGAGTGCTAGCACTTAATGCATCTGTTCCCAGGGGGAAAGGCATTCCTAAGGAATTTACTGTGTCTTATCTCACTGAATCCTTACAGTAACTTACAGTAACTCTTTCACTGTTGTAAATGAAGTTCAGGAAGATTGAGTACTCCAAGTCCTTCCGTTAGTGAACCAGCTTCCCGAGACAGGTTTGTCAGTACAGAGGCCTCATTTTATCCTGCTGCCTTAACAGAGTGAGACATCTGACCCTACAAGCTCTCTATCCACAGGAGCTTACACTGGGACGGGCAGAGAAGGCAAATGAAAAACTCTTATCCGAAAGATACAAAGAACGTTATGAGTATTCAGAGGATGGAGAGTTCACATCCAGGCGATAAGCACGACTGTGTCTACAGATGTTATCACATGCAGACACAGAGAATTTTTTTTTTAAGTCTCTGGTGTATTTTATGTTTTTATGTTTAGTATTTGCTGAGAAATCAAATGAATAAGATCAAGGGAATATAACACATAGTGATTTCATATGAGCACCTGAATGGCCTGGGATATTTTGGCTCCTGATGATGGAGACATCAGGAACAAAATCTCAAACTTCTTGAGGTAGGCCTTTCTTTGCTGCTTCCTTCTCTGTAACTGACTGATTCGAAGTCATGAAACATGCCTCTGATGGACTTACCCCACATCTTATATCACTAACCTACGAGAGTAGAAGTACACATGTAGAAACTCATGGATTTGGGACATAATTTGAAACCAGATATGATAGATTTTCAAGGACATGAGGCCTGAGTTGAACTCCTTTCCCATTGTTTTCCAACCCCATGGAAACTGGCCCTCATGGAAAACAGACTGTGATTGCATTAATTTGCGATAGAGGTTGTTCTCCAACTAGAAAACAAGCTGCAGATATATGTAGGATGTTTCCCCCAGAGTACAATGTTCTGGATGATCTTCACCAAATAGGGCTCTTGCTCTGGAAACAATCAGTGAAGGATCAAATCCAAATACTTCTTTCAGCATCATCGTTTAGATTTTTATGCCAATAATTTGTGGTTTCTTTGAATTTTGTTCACTTTGGGAAATACATAGGTACATACACATTTAATCCTAAAGCCCATAGAATGACTTGTATGTTTTCTCATAACATCTATTAAAGCCAGATTTTAAAGATCAGAAAATTGTACTTACGTCAGTGTGATTTGGTGCTTGCAGGAAAGACATACAGTTTTCTCAGTGTTTTCTGCGGAATGAGCCTAACCATGCTGCTGTCACCTGCTTTCCCATGCCATCTTTAGAAGAAAATGAAAGCACACATTTGAAAGGCCCAGTTGACTAAATGGCAGTTGATATACTAGAAAATGTTATTTTCTGTTTATTCTTAATGTCTGAATTTTTACTAATCCAAATCCTGGGCTAAGTCAATCAGTTTTACCTTCATTTCTGTGGCATTTTCAACTTCCCCTCCTGGTAGAAAAAGATGTTCCTCTAGCTTTGCCTTGGTCTGACTTTATTAAATGCTTTCAACATTCGTTTCAAGAGTGGAGGACTCCACTGTGCTAATGTCTGAGGAACTGTCTTCTTTGAACTGTGGTCAGGGACCAGGAAGTCAAGTGCAAAAGGAGTGTTGTGAAAGTTTGCTAATCACATGGCAGGACTACTTTGGGGAGGGAGTAGTCAGTGTTTGAAAAAATAAAAGTGCCTGCTGCATGGGTCTGCATGGAAGCCTGCAAGAAATCTGTCCTTGGGGTCTTGTATTGGAATTTTTGTGTGTTCTAGGCACTAAAAACATTTAGAGGTTATGCAAACTCCCTGTGGCAAAAAGCATCTCAGCTGCAAGTAAGAACAACTATCTAAAAATTAAAAAAAAAAAATTGGGGTGTGTGTGCATTTTTGTAGAAAAGAAAAAGAAACAAACAAACAAACAAAAGCAAGAACACCAAAAAGGCTTAATGGGAAATACCTTGTTGAAAGTTTCTCACTATTATTTATATGTACTTAGGCTTAGTAAGATAAATCAGAAAATCTGCATTCATAGTACCCTGGGGATTCTACCTCCTCCTTTATTTATAGCTAGAGTAAAGAGCAGGTGTATTTAGGGCACCTGACTACTGCCCCAGGGTGCCATTCCTATGTGGCAACAGCCTGAGAGATTGAAAGGGAGCCTCATCCCTGTTTCACTCCAGTCCTCTTTTATCCACACACAGGAAGATGGGGTGTCCTGGCTCCTGGCCATGTTATTCATAAATCACCAAATGTATGAAATCAGATCTCCTTTTAGGGAACAGAATATTAAGAAATGAAGCAGGCAGCTTTGCATTTAGTATGGATGGATCCATCGGCCATACTTAAAGCCATGCTTTAAAAAGCAGGGCTCAATGTAAAAACCTACTATTTGGTAAAACAAACAAACAAACAAACCAGCCTATATTTAAAGACTTGGTCAAAACCAGATTAAGTACTCCATTTTCTAGCCAGCAGAGGGCAATCAAGTTAGCACAATCTTTTGTGTATGTGCTGTTGGGCTCTCAATTAATGCACGGTTATGAATAAATAAAACAAAGCATCAAGATAACCTAAATGCTGTAAAAACAAACCCTTTAATCAATATCCACTAAATGAAGGAAACACATTTGCTTTATATACTGTAGTCATTCACCAAGGAGCAAATACAGCCTAGCCTGTAACAGTTCGTTAATGAAGTCCCAGAAATGGAGGCAGCTTGCTACTACATCACTTTCAGCGGTGTGTGGCTGTCAAACAGAAGACAGGCATGCGACTTGCCATGTGTTTTTGTAACATTTATAGAATTTTCACGTTAAGAATACAAAAAGCTATACTGAGCTAAAATGAAAGGACTTCATACCAAATGTGACGGGACATAGCTCTTAATTCATTTCTCACACCTCCCTCTTCCTCCCTATTCAAGTTTCAAGGACTCGGCAATAAATAAATCAGTAGTGGAGGATTCTACTTCCCTGGCCCACCACTTAAGCAGCATAAATCAGATCTGCTCTTGATCAGAATCACCAGCAGGTTTGCAGCATTTGGGAACAAAAAGAGTGGCCCCATGGTCTGAGATGTTTTCATAGTCTGGAGACATAGAGACAATGAGCATCAAGTGCAGTTTTTTCATTTTGCATTTGGAAAATGTTCTTTAAACCCCCAATGCATGGCAGTCACTATACAGAAAGCTGGAGAAACAAGGGCAAGTCAGACATTAGGGTTCCTTTAGAGAGTCAAAATGGGTTCTTTTGTTGAAAAAGCAGTGTCCTAAAAGTACTAGAGACTGGAGGTTTACTGAAACTCCACTAAGACCTTTCATTGTAATAGCTGCCATTTATTGAGTGTTTATCATGTTCCAGACTTGTACTCGTTTTGTTACATGCAACATTCATTGAATCTTCGTGTCCTATTTCTTTTATGCTATTTAAACTCCACTGATTTATAGGAGAGTTATGTAAATAACCCAAGATACACACAACAAGATGTGGATTGGAGTCTTTAACACATACACACTGAACATCAATGACTCGGGATGGGTCAAACCATGATTTTTTAATGTTGTAAATGCTACATGCATCCCCTAAAATCAGTATTTTTAATTTGATTTCTGCTCTATTCCCAGGCTAGTGAAATGCAGTGTGGTGCTCCCTTGTAATTTACAATCATGGACTGGGAGCTGTGGCCATGCAATTACAAGGGCAAACAAGCCGTACTCAACAGTGCACTGTGTTGCTAAGCTATGATGTATAGGTTAAGTGTACAGATATTAAGTACATTTTCAACATCATGTATTCCACTTGTGATGAGTTCCCCAGGATATAATTTCATAATTAATTGAAGATACACATACAATACTTGTTTGCAGCAAGGGCTCCATAATTGTTTTAACATGCTAACAATAACAGCTGTCATTTAAAGAGACCTGCTATTTACCAACGTTTTGCTAAGAGGTTCCCATCTTATTTAATCTTCACAAATACACTTATAGTCAATCCTGTTCTTTTTTTGTCAATTTAGATACGAAGAACTGGTTATCGCTTAGCCTGATAATAATGTAGCAACTGCAAGACTATGGATTTGAAACTGAGTAGGATGGCAGGGCTGGGGAGATTAATAGGAAACCAGTGGATTTCATTCTTAGTAAATAAGAATCACCTGGGAGCTTCATTGCAGCTTGCTTGACCCTATGCTAATGACTTCATCCTAATCACCTGAAAAGGGTGTTGAAATTACCCACTGGCTCCACCCCAAACCACGTGAGCCCAGAATACGTGGAGGTGGGCTTCAGGGAAGCTGCTATGCGCAGCCAGGCTGGTGAATTATTTTCAGAAGTTTGGGTTAGGGCTCCAAGACCTGTGGGTTTTTTTTTGTTGTTGTTGTTGTTGTTTTGTTTGTTTTTTACAAAGAGTTCAGTGAGAAAAATTGCATGAGCTACTGCAAGCAAGGCAATTGCTGCGGTCAGTGCAGTAAATGAGGAATTTGGCTGCGAAACGAAGCCTCCAAACTTCCAGGGTTAGAGCAAGACACCCAGTGTACCTCGAGTGAGGAGTCAGTGTTCTGAGGACTGCGGCAGCGAGACACTTCACTTTGTTCTTCTGAGCCCTCTCTTGAAGTTCCCAGAAGACAGGAGGAGGATGGAGGTATGCTGATAAAAGTCTCCCTATAATGATTATTTTGCCACTGGTAGAGGGGAAAAAAAGATTTAAAAATACGGTATGGAACATGGACTCGGCCTTCCTTTGGAAGTAAAACCAAAGAAGGGACAAACGTAGCTGGGGAGAGATGGTAAGGGAGGATAGGGAGGGAGGTTCAAATCTTTAACGGAGATTCGAAGAAAAAGTTCATTTCCACGTATGACCTTTGAAGTTCATATGTAGAGAGTTCTTTGAAAAGGTCATGGAAAGCACATAGGAAAAAAAAACTGCATGCTTTGAAGGTTTAGTTGGGTGTTTTTTTTATTGTTAGTGTTTTTGTTGTTGTTTGTTTTTGGTTTTTTATTGGGTTTTTTTTTTTTTGGTACTTCCCAGGGTGTACGTTAGTAGGAAACGAGTTCAGAATTAGGGACAAATACAAAACCCAGTATGAAGTCTTACGTTCTTAAACCAGATTCCACCTGCCAAGTCCCATGTTCACCCCATCCTTAGTTAACTACATACATATATACTTTTGTAACATACAAGATTTATTTTCATTTGAAAGGTATATTTTAGAGAGAGACAGAGAAGGTCTTCCATGTGCTGGGTCACTATCCAGAAATGGCTGTAACAGCCACAGCTGAGCTGATCTGAAGCTGGAAGCCAGAAGCTTGTTAAGCCAACATTTTATTTCATCTTAGCACGTGGATAGCATGCAGCTTAGTTCAATATTGTTAGGAAAGAGATTCAGAAGAGAAAGACAAATCTGATCTGGCTGTGAATTTTACTATCACAGAGAAAATAAATCCATGGAGAGTGGCTGACAGCGCATGAGGCCCAGTCTCTCAGCAGGCTGCCCTTTTTAATAGTTCGGGGTCCTGGGGGTGTTCCCAGGGGTAGTGGAATACCAAGAAAATTGGAGTGAGCACAGATTGGCCAGGTTTTTGTGGGTATTTCAATCTTGGTAGGTCTTGCTCCTCGGGGGAAAGGAAATCCAGTCTCTGGTGGGGGCGGGTTAGATCGGTCTTTGGAAATGTGGTGGAAAGGAGTCCTTGGTGGAAGGCTCTGTGTTCACTATTCTAAGCGCATAAGGCCCAAACTTAGGTTGTTCCTTCAAGTATGCTCAACCAAAACCGTGTAACTTGAAATGACAAAACTAAGAGTTGAGCCCAGATCAGTTTGGCCTTAAAACTTGAGCTTGTTCCACTCCATCAGCTGGCTTGACGTGGTGCCCACACCGGTTGGAAATCACGTCATTGAGATAATCATGTAATTGCTAAGGGAATCACCTAGTGCTGGAAGAAGCTGGGCCTTGTAGGGGTGTTTCAAATAATCCATGAAAATTGAGCTGAAGAGGTAACTTTGTTTTCATGCACACAATCTTTTGAAATCTATGCAGACAACGTTTAAAAAGTTACAGAAAATGTAACTTTATTATGGGGGAAAAAAAGCTATGCACAGGTCTCTGGATTTTTGCCAGCAAAAGAAACTTATCTTTTCATTCCATTTTTTTTTTCATGAACTTTAAGTCGTCCCCTTCTATGTGGAGGAAATGTGACAGTCTTGAAAGAAATGTGAGGAGCTGCATTCCTAATTGTGTGGAATTCACTCACCAAGCAGTAGGCCCCTGAATGATAGCTGAAAAATATCAAACTTAAAACCATTGTCATTGAGGCAGGTCGCACTGGACTACTTAAAGCATGATGCATCCTTCCATTTATTTACCATTAGGGAGGATAGTAAAAGAGGGTCCACCTGCTGGGGCACAAACCATCGAGTCCCTCTGTGCAGAGCTGGTCTCCCAATGGATGAACTAGCTTCTGTAGAAGAGATGCAGATGAGATGAGATGATATGCAGTGTATGACAGCTGAACTCATTAACAAGCACAAACCTGCTCCTCTGGCCTCAGAAGTCAGTATGGAGCAGGCCATGGTCAGCTGGGAGAGTCACTGGCAGTAAAGTTGGTAAAGGAACAGCTGGGAGAGTTTGTGGTCATCAAATAAGATCTCTTACTGACTACAGGAGATCACTTGCACCCATAGCAGGAAAATCTCACAGCTGTGTTCTATCACACCAGACGAGGTGTCTTACCCAGCGTTCAGTACACAACTAGGGGAGATGGGTGGTTTTTTTTTTTCCTGATTTTATTTTTTAAAAAATTTTTTAAAGTTATTTTATGATACAGTTCCATTGGCTTAGGGATTTCTCTAGGGGAGATGGCTTTGTAAAACACAGATTGATTCTTAGTTTCACTCTGAATTGTGGTTTAGAAAGTTGGGGGGTTTAGCCAGTTGAGCCATTGTACTGGCCCGAAGGTCCACTTATATGCCTCTGGGATGGAGAACAGAATTTGCTGTGAATTTCAATGTTTATTGAAAACTATACTCCAAAATATCCATTCCCATCAAAGTGTCTCTGTATAATCTAAGAAAAAATGTCCAGGTGGTCACAAGAACGAGGAAAGGAAAAGAAAGCAAGGCAGGAAGTCACTCATTTGTATGTCAATAATTTATACCATGCCTATTTAATTCCTACGCTATGAATTTTAACTTAGCTTTTCCCAGGTCTGCGTAAAATTAGCATTTGGAGTGCCATGGCAAAGAATGCAGAAGGTACTGTTTAAGAGAAACTAATTAGGACTCAACAGTTCAAAGGCAGCCAAGGCAAGAGTTACCTCTCCATACCGAAATCTAAACCTGAAGACTTTGATTAGCATTAAAGGTGTTGTAAGTCATTTTTATTGAAGTGATAATCAAACATGCTGTTTGACTGCAGTGCCATACAGGTACCATTGACCTTGAATGACTGAGACAAAGAAAGCTAGACAGACTGAGAGCCTTAGATTCCTTTAGAAAGATGTCCTCAACTTAGGTTTCTATTGAAATCCTAAGTCCCACGACTTAGCAGGGTATTTGTTGGCTGAATCTAACTGGAAGACTAGATGAATTCTGCTGCTGACATAGTGTCATATTTCTTAAGGCATAGACCTAGTGCTTCACCAGCTTGCACATGTGCGTAAGAATTTTATATTTTTGCATCCATAAAAATATGTATGTGGTTGTTACAGGTAACAAATGTTTTCATTACAGCATTGCACTGAGTGGCTGTCACCTGTATCTCGTTACTATAGGCCATTAGCATCACCCAAAAGTTTCTATCACCTGGAAGTGCCAACATCGGCCTCAGCAGTCTCAGGCTTCTGAAGATTGGGCTTATTTTAGGACTACAAATCTGGGTTTTGTACTATATTAGGACCAAAAGTAAACCCTATGGCCAGGAGAACAGTTGATAACTGCATCATGACTGAGAGTTTAAAAAAAAAAAACCAGCATTGTAGGCAATCAAGATAGAAACAATGCTTCCTTCAGAGAACCTGACACACTAACTCAAACAACTTTGCCAATCAATGCAATAGAACAGAATAAAAGGGAGGAAAAGAGGTATTAGTGTTGGGGAAATATGTGGGTATCAGGAAAGGCTTGATCAAGGTGATAATTTTGGTAGAAGCTTTGAAGGGATGAATGGGATTCTCAGCATACCTAGATGTGAGGCAGAGTATTGCCCAGCACTGACCATTCCAAGTCCCAAGAATGGTGCTGGAGAAATAGGACTAGATGGACCATATTTCAAGAATTGTAAGGGCTTCGTATGCTACTAAGGATGTCACATTTCCTCTTGCTGATTTCTTTGCTTGCATTGTATACATCTCATCTGATTTCATGTAGAATTTTGAGGTCTTATAACCTGGTAGAGTCCCACTAGACTGTATTGAGAGTTTTGTTGCACTTAAGAACTGGCTGTTTTCTAGATCTCAGAGTGGCAGTGGGAGCAGACAGGAGCCACTGCCCTTCTTACTGTGTTACCCATCTGTTTGCATGCAGACCCTGACTCTCTTGTTTCATGTCTGATTCTGTGAAGATGGAGTGCCACTGCACTGATTAAAATCTGGTCCTTTTGGTCTGAATGCTGAATCCGCAGTTACCCTTTCTAGTAATCCATTATACAAATATGCTTTTGGATGACCTATGTTTTGTTTTAAAGTAGCATCTCTCCTTTCCCTCTGGACACCAATTGTTTCACCTAAAATCTTTTTAGGGAGCTGGTGCCATGGCATAGTAGGTTAACACCTGCAGTGCTGGCATTTCATATGGACACTGGTTCATGTCCTGGCTGCTCCAGCTCTGATCCAGCTTCCTGCTGATGGCCTGGGAAAGCACTGGAGGATGATGGATGATTCACTTGGGTGTCTTGGAGGAAATCCCTATCTACTGGCTTTGGATCAGCTCTGGTTGTTGTAGCTATCTGGGGAGTGAACCAGCAGTTGGAAATCCTCTCAGTCTCTTCTTCTCTTTAACTCTGCCTTTCAAATAAAAACAAAATAAGTCTTTTAAAAATTTTTTTCAGTTGGAGTTTGTATCATGGCACAGTGGGTTAAGATGTTATTTATAGAGCCCACCTTCCCATGTTGGAATGGTTGGATTAAGTCCCACCCCCAATTCTGACTAGGCTTCGCGATAATGGGTATCACAGGTCATGCTTCAAGTGCTTGGGTCAGCACCACCCATATGGGAGAGCCAGACTGAGTTCCAGGATCCAGGCTTACCTGGCCATTCCCAGCTGGCTGCTGTGGACTTTTGCAAGTGGACTAGAAGAGGGAAGATTAAATCAGTCTTGTTCTCACTATTTGCCTCTTAAATTAATAAAGAAAAACCTGTGCTGAAGCTCTTTTCTGTACTTACTATTCTCATGTCCTCAACAGAAGTCCCTTCTAGACCTGCCTGATCAGGTGTCACTCCCCCAGCCCGTACAGCTGCTATGATCTAGATCAGCAGCAGTACCCAGGACATTCCCAGGTTTGAAGCATTGGCTTTCTCTTATCCGCATGACCCATGGTAGAATCAGATGCAGTCAGTCATCAGCTTCTCAAACTACTTCTTGGCGCTAACAAAACCATGCTTTTTCTTCTTTGTTTTGGTTTAACGTGTCATTTCTTAAATTCCTTTGCTGGCCATTCTTGCTATGATCAATCTCTGTGTGTGGAATCCCTGTGGATATACCCTAGAAGCCATCTGCTACATTCCTGTGCTTTTTCTCTAGCTCTGACAGCTTGCTGTCTCTTTAGGATTCTTAATTCCAGCAACCAAGTTGGCATCAGTATAGGGGATCTAAGAGTCATCTCAAACGCACTATGGTCAAATGTAACTCGGGTGCTCTCTTCAGACAACACCTGCACCACATCCTTCCCTATCCAAGTAAATGGCTCCAAAGAGCTAACAGATGGCTGATGCCAAAGATTTAAAAATAGATGCCTGGAAATTTTATCTAAAGCCCAATTTCTCAAAAATAAATTCAAAGATCTTACAAGTCACACATCACACTTAAAGTATAGGTTAGTTTTGAACCTTGACTTGAACCCCTTCCTACTTATTTTTTTAAAGATTTATTTATTTCTATTGGAAAAGCAGATATACAGAGAGGAGGAGAGACAGAGAAAGATCTTCTATCCAATGATTCACTCCCCAAGCAGTTGCAATGGCTGGAGCTGAGCCAATCCGAAGCCAGGAGCTTCTTCCAGATCTTCCACATGGGTACAGGGTTCCAAGGATTTTGGGCCATCCTCAACTGCTTTCCCAGGCCACAAGCAGGGAGCTGGATGGGAAGTGAAGCCTCTGGGATACATACAGATGCCTCTATGGGATCCTTGTGTGGGCAAAGCAAGAACTTTAGCAGCTAGGCTACAGTGCTGGGCCCCTACTTTTTTTTTTTTTTAAGATTTAACTATTTCTATTGGAAAGGTATATATAAAGAGAGGAAGATCTTCCATTCATTGATTCACTCCCCAAGTGGCTGCAACACCTGGAGCTGAGCCAAAATAGAACCCCCTCAAGGTCTCCCATGCAGGTGCATGGCCTTGGGCCATCCTCACCTGCTTTTTCAAATCACAAGGAGATGGATGGGAAGCAGGGCTGCTGGGGTTAGAACTGGTGCCCATATGGGATCCGGGATGTGCATGCGGAGGACTTTAGCTGCTAGGCTACTGTGCCGAGCCCTGCTTCCTACTTTTCATTGTCTGTGTATTCATCCCCCCAGCCTTATTCTCTAGATGGCATACTGGCCATCTTTGCTAAAACTTGTTTCTTTTCCTACTTTGGATTTCAGTATCTTCTATTTTCTAGCTTATTATTTCTATTATGCTTCATGCATGATTTCTTGTAGTAATTTAAGTCTTGGTATAAAGGCTTTCTCTGGCTACCAAATTCATTCCAGTCTTTCTGCCACTCTCTCAACTCTTGCTTTTACACTCATCGTAACATTGAATAACAGAAAATCCTTATTTATTCATCTATATTTTTATGACTGCAGAAGAATATTTTATAAAAGTGAGCACTTTGTCCCAGTAACTGAAATAGCACTAGAAGTATGAGTGCCTAAAATTCCTTGTTGAAGAAATGAAAAATATTATAAGAAATATATTTTTGAAGTCTTAGCTGTAGCAGCAGGGACGTAACAGAAACCCAGGTACAATGTCACAGGATCATTATGTACCATCCCTGTGAAATAACTGGTGGAATGACAGGTATATGATAGCCCTTCCCAGTATCACTAACCTCCACCCTAGTGTAGCTTCAAAGCCATTTTTATTAATGAGGGCCAAAGAGGTACTGACTATAACCTTAGCCTGTACTAAAAGTACTCAAGTATTTAGGCCAATATATGTGCTTAGTGTGATACCATTGCCAAAACAAAAAACTGATATGACCCTGGGCTGGATTGGGCAATGTTGTGTCAGAATAAGGCTAGAGTTTATCTAACTTTTAGGCTAAGATAGTGACAGTGTTGCTATTCACAGTATGACTCTTAGATCGGCAGCATTGGCATCATCTGGCACATGGTAGAAACACAGAATCTTGGACACTATGCCAGACCTTCTGAATAAAAATCTGAACCATTTCAAGAGTTTTAGATGTTTCATAGGTTCATTACAGTTTACAAAGCACTGTCCTTAGACTATTCCCTCATAAGCCTAAGTATTTGGAAATGGGGACGGTTCCATGGTTTTATGAGTAACTGGGATGCTGAGAACACCTGAAATCAGGTTACTGGTCAAGATATCCCTTCCCAGGGAGAAAATCAAGAACTATAACAGTCCTGGCAACAATTATTTAGAGCTGGGGTCAGTGATAATAGGTGTAAGGTTCTGGAGGATTTGGACATATTGTACCACTATTTAATATATAGAATATAGAAATGTTGGGGGTCTAATCTTTCAAGAGTGCCCTGGTGATGGAGGGGAGATTGTATGGAGAACTTGTGACAATAGCTATTTATTATAAACACATTTTATATAAATGTTCCAATATTATAATTAGTGGTGTGGTGAATAGTCAACATGTTTAAAATCAGTTCATCTGGTCCTACCTGCATTTCTTCTTTGTTATTTTGGGATGCCATGTTGGTTGACCTAAGGATTGTCTCTAGTACTAAACCATATGTTCTTTACATCATGATTCAAGTCTTGCTCCTAACTTCCATGAATTCCTTCTTGGTATTTTTCAGAAACAAACAATTGAATAAGTGATTGAGAAGTGGATATGTAAGGCAGTCATAGAAAAGTTCTATTTTCTTGTCATCCTAGAGTACAAAACCAGCCTACTAGATGGAAATATCCATGCAGATTTTGCGTTCAACCATAAATAAGAATCACCTGAAAAAGTAATGAGAAATAGGTTGAACTTTGTTAGGAGGTATCAAATTCTCTGAAAATAGAATGATTCAAATAATTTGATAAAATCAAGGGCATGAACAAAGGAAGTAACTTAATGGTTATTTTTACAATGTTAAACCACACAGCCATTAAAATGAGTGGTTTAAATATACCTTATGACCACTGAGAAAAGCAGGTTACAAAGATAAGTATGGCTAGATGTATTTTCTATAATTCAGTAACACACCAAATAATAGTATAGTATGTGAATGTTGTAGATAAAAGCATGTAGGCAAATTATTCGCACCAAGAAGTGAGGCATCTCAAGAGAAGGGGAAGATAAGGCAAAAGAAGATGAGGGGAACTTCAGCCCTATAATATAGATACATAGATATACAGACAGATTTTTCACTTAAAGGAAAGATTCTAACATATTTAGCAAAATGCCAACTTTTCTTCCAAAAGGGTAGTAGAGACATTGGTATCATCTCCTGAACTTTTCATATCTGACAATATGTGATAATTTTGAAAACTGAAAGGGAATCAATTTACATGAAATTTGAAGGTTTAAGGGATGGAAGATCACTCGCTTTATCTCTGGAGCCAATTCCCAGCTCTTTCCTCTATGATCTGATATGCAGTATGGCCTTGTGCCACAGAGAAAAACTGTGGATGGAGAAAAGGAGAGCCAAGGTCTTGAATTCCCTGGTCATTAGCCAACCAAGCCTTTAAAGATACTTTCACGGGTTTCTTGTTGAGTTCTCCTTCCTGGCAGCCAAAGGTCTGTGTTCATTAGTGGGAACACCCACCAAGTTCCAGAAAGGAAATGTAGGTCAGAGAGAAATGTGACAGATGGAGATGAGAGAGTGGATCCTGAAGCCGTGGTGGAAATATTCAGACCTGCCTCTTCACTGACCTTGTATTACCATACTCGCTAGGTGAATCGTCCACTGTGCTTTCCAGCCAACGATGTGCTTATCTCGTGTGTTGTTCCAGGAGAGACATCGTGGAAGTAAATGCAGGCATTCTGGGTTTTCTGGTGCATAGAGGTGACGGGTTACCTCGAGTTAGCTTTTACAAAGAAAATCCTTTGGCTAAGATCACGCATGTCTAGGTTAAATCCAAGGTTTCTGATGCTGAAGAATATTTTCTTTATTCTACCTATAGGCTTCTTCCTGTATTCATTTAGGGCATCTGTGTGTGATATCCTTAGCTGCATTCAGTTTCTTCCAAAGTGGGACAGACTGGCTTCTTGTAGCTTGTAGGCCATGGTGTGGCCCCTTCTGAGTATAACGTAACAAGAAATACTCTCTTGAAACATCCTCCAGAAAACAGGCAGCTTGGAGGAAATTGTTTCATATTCTCTGTGGCGTGCTGGTACCTGAATCCTATGTTCTTGATTACAAGGGTGTTAATCCAGTGGGTTGCCACAAACACTACCAGGCAGCGATCTTACATCTTTTGTGAACCTCCATTGCTTGTGTTTAGGATTGTTGAATGGCTAGAACCTGGTTATAGAGGTCTAAACACAGTGCCACAAAAAGCAAGTGTACAACCATACCCTTTGTTTGTAAATGCCTTGAATAAAGAATATACTAAGAGACAAATGCAAAATCCACAAAAATCCGATAGGAAAAAGTTATGTTCACAGAAACAGACTAAAACAAAGAAATAAAAACAGGAAGTCGGAGACAGAGCCAAAAAAAAGTGAGCAAGCAGGTAGAAGTTTGCACAGTGTTTGGGAAGCATTAAAGTGTGTGAGAGCTTAGAGGGGAGAGGGCACTCACCTTTCCCTGGCAATGTTTATTCCATTCCCCATCTGTCTCATAACACCTCATTAGTATGTGAAGAGCATGTTCTTTTAGGGCATGTTTCACTGATCTGGAAGATCCTGCCTCAGGAAGATGGTTTTTCAGTTTTCTAACAACAGGAATATTGGAGATTGACTGGTAAATTGAATACTGACAGATAGCAATAAACCCCCACACTCCAGTTGATGTCCATTGTCATTTATATCAGCAAAGTGAGATTAAGTCCAAAATATTACCAAGTTTCCTAAGCATAGGGCTTAAAGAAATGCTGTAGGCTTCTGGTGTTAAGAGTCTCCTTTCAGTAGGTTTTTCTGATGTAACATGAATCTTTTATGCATGAGTCAAAATGTGCAGCTAAGAAATGGAAAGAATGTTTAGCCAGCAGCTCATGGGCCAATATATGTAAGAAATTATGCTCAGGAATTTTCTGTGTCTTCTGGCTTTCTTGGTCCCATCCATAGGACTGAAAATGAAATAGTGATATTAGGGAAACTTTCTTTTATGGCCGGGGCTAGAAGTTGTTAACTTTCAGTGGGGCCTGATGTTATGACTCAATGGATAAATCCTCCCATTGTAGGCATGGGATCCCATGTAGACACCAGTTCTTGTCCTGGCTGCTCCACTTCCCATCCAGCTCTCTGCTTGTGACCTGGAAAAGCAGTAGAAGATGACCAAGGCTTTGGAGCCTTTCATCTGTGTGGGAGACCCAGAAGAAGCTACTGGCCTCTGGCCTCTGGCTACAGATTGGCTCAACTCCAGCTGTTGTGGAGGCTTGGAAATTGAAACGGTGGATGGAAGAACTTTCTCTCTCTCTCCTTCTCTGTAAACCTGCCTTTCCGATAAAAATAAATAAATCATTAAAAAGTACGTTGATTTGAAAGGCAATGTGATGCAGAGAATGAGATAGAGTGCTAGAGGTGTGGGCAGAGATCAAGCATACCAGAGAGATCTTGGATCTGCTGGTTTAAGAGATCCCAGCGGCTGGGCCTGGGCCACACGGAAGCCGGAAAGCAACTCCATCACGGTCTCCCACATTGTTGGCGGGAACCCAAGCACTTGCTCAGTCATCTACTGCCTTTCAGGTGCTCTAGCAGGGAGCTGGATCACCAGCATGAAGCAGCCAGAACTTGAACCAGGTGTCCCAAGATGTGATTTAACCCATTATAGTAGAAGGCCTGCCCCTAAACCATATATGGGAGCAAAGGAACAAGAAAGGGGCAGAAAACAAAACTAGGGAAAGTAAATCCAAATGTGTGTTAAGTGAAATGGTCTATTTGAAATGCCTAAAAAGGTATCTGGCCTTTAAAAGTCAATAACTGTTAGCTTTTTTGTTTTAATCATTATTCTTGTATTTCTGATTAGAATGGGATATACCATTGATTTCAGTTATTTCCCAGCTTTGGTTCAAATAATTCAATTTCTAGCGTATATCCCAAGGAGTTAATCACTACAGCAAAATCTGATTCAACAGAATGTCCTTCTAATCTGTGTAGTTAGACTAGATGGTAGAGAGAGGATGTGGTGTGGCAGGGGAATGTGATGTTTTCTCTAGATGTGCATCTGTACCACTGCCTTTGCACCTGGAGTCCAGTCATGGAGTCTATCTCCTAGAATCCTTTTCTTTCCCACCTGCTGCCTCTTCCATTTATAGAATTCTTTTTCTCTAGTCTTGATGACATCTTATCTCTGACATTTTAAATTTTATTTTATTCTCTAGTATGTGGAGATTCTTTTTAAAAGTGTAGTTATTAGAGGCTGATGCATTGACTGAACTGGTTAAACATTCCAGTGCCTACATTCCATAGAAATGCTGTTTCATATCATGGCTGCTTCACTTCCCATCCAGCTCCATGCTTATGGCCTGGGAAAGCATTAGAGGATGGCTGAGAGTCTTGGGACCCTGTAACTGAGGGGGAGACCTGAAAGAAGCTCCTGGCTATGGAGTGGCTCGGCTCTGGCTGCTGTGGCCATTTGGGCAGTGAGCTAGCAGATGGAAGATCTTTCTTTCCTTTCTATAAATCTGTCTACTACTGTTTCTTTTGTCTCTCTTGTCTCATGAGTGCCAAGAACATCTTTGAATCTGAAACCCAGCCCAGCCTCATGATAGCTCCTTAACAAATCATACATTCATCAAGTTCATTTCATTTAATGCCATAGTATACTAGAGGCACAAAAAGTCAGTTACAGTCAAATTGGTATATTTCATATGAACTTCCAAGTCTCTCTTTTTGATCTTGAAAATTAGGGTGCCATATTTGACAAAACATTTTTCATGTCTGCTTTTGTCTACCTTCTGAAAATCATGACTAATGGCCTTGGATACTCCAAAGGAAGCAAATTTGTAGAATTACTGAGCAATAATAACCCAATGATGAAGGAGCATTTGGTTGCTGCCTAAACAAAAGTTGGTACAGGGGAATATGGTTAGGATGATGAAATTTTGACTGAGCTCATGGAATCCTTGTATTCTTCCACTTTTTGTGCTTGGTGTTTTTTTTCCTAAGTTAAAGGGCCTGTGGCTCTGGCATGCACTTTGCTTGTATGGTAAAAACAGTATTTGTAAAAACTTCTGTTTCTGTGTTTATTTTATTTTCTATTAATTTATTTTGATAATCTTTACATAGTTGATTAGGGCACAAAGGGTCAAGGGCTACAGTAAAGAGGGTAAGACCATTGTTTCCACATTATTATTTTATCTATATCTGGGGCAAGGGGAAAATAAAGGGAGAAGCCCCACCCAGCCTCCCACCCATCCCAAGTCCCTGATGTGGGACATGTTCTGAGGGTCCTGCTCAAGCAGTTTTGATAGTCCAACAGTTCTGAATTGCTGCCAATCTCACCGTTCCAAACCCAATGAAATCTCTCCAGAATCCACTGGCTGACAGTCTACCTTAGCATCTCCATTAGCCCAGATTTTCATTGCCAACATATGGCTGGGGTAGATAACGATTTGTTCTGTCCTCTGTCCTGTTGTGGTACCAGGTATTTATTTTCAAATCCTATTCCTGCATATAACATTAAAACATGATGTTATTTGCATTTCCAAATATTTGAGGGAAAAGTTGGTTTAAATGCAGTTGTCTTTGTTCCCTTTAGAGATTAACTTTTACATTGGATCTTATGGGAAGCAGCTCCTGTTTGTCCTGGGTCTCTTTTCATTGGTAATGCTCTGCCCTTACTTTATCAGGAGTTTGGTTGATCTTGGGAGTGCATGGCAAAATTCTGGAGAGGGATGTTGGAGAAACAGAAGGGATTTTCTGTAACTAAGAACTGTGGAGTTGGCCAATGCTGTTCTTCCTCTCCATTTTCCTTTAGGGTACACATTGCGTTTTATCCTTTTCCCATATGCCTTCAACACAGAATCTAGTGTTTACAGCTTTCCTTGGAATTGGTGTATATACTGTCAGGGAACTTTGGATTTTACTGACCACAGACTTATTTGGACTGACTAGTGACCTGTTCTGTTCAACTGACAGTTGGTCTTTTTAAACAACACTTACTTACAATCCTTTTATAGATAGGTAGAGGAGCAGCAGTTTGTTTGCCCGAAGCCCTGAGTCATACTGTTGATCTCTGTGATTCAGTCTTTCATTTTTTTTGTGTCATTTTCCCTGGGTGATAAACAAGGTTTCATAAAATAATTCCAATTCCTTCACACCTATAGCTCTGTCATATTTTTTCCTTTACTAAACATGCTGGCTCATATTTAGAAGAGAATTAAATATAATTAGATTTCTGTGTTGAATTTCTAATTCAATAGATTTTGTAATACAGCTCATTCTTTATAAACGGTCCCCACCGCTGAAGCGAGAGGTTGATGTGAGCATCAGAATTGTTCTGAATATTTATTAGAAAATATTACTCAAAGAACGGGGAGATCCTCTACTCCCACCACACAGCTGTCAATAAATACTTCCATAAATGCTATCCCCATGACATTTAAATATATAAATATATATATATATATATATATATATATATCCTCTGACATTTAAATATAACAGAAAGGATCTAGGTCATCAGATATCTAATTACTGTGTCCTTTCTATATAGTTGAATTGGTTTTATTGATTTATGTGTTAAAAAGTAATGCTGGGAAACACAGGAAAAAGAGAAAGGATATAGAAGGAGAGGAAGTACGTGTTCTTGGGAAAATTTCAGCAACATGCATGCAGGACAAAATAAGGGTCAGGGCGTGAATGGCATGAATTGAGTTTCTTCCCTGCTGAGAGCAATTCAAAATGGCTGCATTTCTATATGAAGATTAGTTATATAGAAAACTACCATGTAATTTGTCATCTAAATTGGGAAACCTATGACAGTGAAGGGGCTACTATTTATGGTTATGCTGGGATAAGTATAATCCAAGAATATCGTAGGCAAATTACAAGTTATATTCACTTCAGTGGTGCCTTTTCCAAAATATATTTACTGCTTTTCATCTTTCGCAAGTGAAACCCTTAAAATTCTCTTTTGTATTATTTATTAAGGATAGAAGGAATTCTTCAATACTTATGTCTATATAATCAAACACCATTCTGTAACCACAGCTGGACATTTCCCTGGTTTTGTTTACATTAAGGCCTATTCATGACATTAAGTTTGATTAGATATGAGTAATGGCCATGAGTATTACTTCTAATCCTCCAATAAAACTCTTCATGTATTCCAAGAAAATAACTCAAGAGAAAATCTCCAGCTTTTCATGTAAGCACACAGCATGGTGACCTTTGAGACCTTACAGTTAATAGAACCACATATGGAAGGAACCTAGACCTAACTTGAAGAGCTACATGCCAATCAGGAAGACCTAGTAGGGGTTTTCAATTTGTAAGAACAAAACAAAAAGTTGTAAGAAGTCATTGAGACTGTAGATTTTACAGTAGGTGAACTAAAAAAAGCAACACTAATATTATCATAATTTGTATGTTTTATAAAATTAACCTCAAGTATATTAATGACATCCCTATTTCATTGAACTATGAAGCTTTCCAAAAACTCAGAACATCTTCATTATATGTGAAGCCTTGGATCTAAGTTTTTCTGGATCATATTGAATTTATACTGAATTGAATTGAAATTTGTGATATATGCAATGGTGTGAAACTGCAAGGATGTTTGTGTTTTAACTTGAGGGATGATGAAAGATTTCAAAAGGTAGTCCTTGATCTGATACTTTACAAATTGGCTTATTTCAATTACACTGCAAAGAAAATATTACTACAGAATAAATAAATAGCATAAATAGCTGGAACACACAAACAAAAGCATATAGACCAGTCTGATATTCAGGGTCATTCAGATGTTACTTAATTTCACTCTAGTATAGGGATTCCAGAATGCTTTATCATTTTGTTGAATGTAAGACTTTCGCTTCGTGGCTCAAGAAGAATACTTGAGGCTGAGCTTCACATTTACTCTGCCTAATTACTATTCTAATTATTAGACAGCATAGCAGTATTAGTTTGTATTGCCTCTTTGGCCACAGCTTGGTCAGATGTCTTATCTAATTGGAAAGAAGTCAAAGACATGCAGCACTGATTCTGACAAGTTAGGTGTTACTAACAACTCGGGCCGCTCTTCTTTTTAAGATTTATTTTTAAAAGTTTTTCTAAAAAATTTATTGGAAAGGCAGACAATACAGAGAGGAGAGACAGGAAGTGAATCAGCAAATGAAAGATCATCTCTAATTGGCTGTATCAGCCAGAGCTGAGCTGATGCAAAGCCAGGAGCCACAAACTTCTTTCTGATCTTCCGTGTAGGTACAGGGTCCCAGGGTTTTGGGCCATCCTCAGATGCTTTCCTGGGATGGAAGCAGGGCCACTGGGACACGAATCAGCACCCATATAGGATCCCAGTGAGTACTTTTGCCAACAGGAGCTGAGGTTGTTAAAAAAAAAAATGTACAACTACCATAGCCCCTTTTCCTAAGGTTTGCATGTAACCTTATTTCCCATAATGGCTAATTGATTCCATAGGTCATTTTGTCTGCTTTCTCATTGGGGGTTGGATTTTTCTGGCCTTCATCCCAGCAAAGCACACAGCTTCCCTGCATGACTTCTGTGGATCAGCTGTTTTCCTACTTCAAATTTGTGTTCTGTTATCTCAGTTTGTGTGTGTGTGTGACTTGGTTTAACTCATAAATGTTATGGTTGTCCTCAAAAGCTCTTGGCAGACAGAGCTACTTTTCTCTTCCCATGAATTGGCTCAGAATTTACAGGATGAAGAGTACACATGCTGCACATTTAGGCTTCTTTGGACCATGAATGCATTTTTTTAATTCAAAAAGATTTAAATGAAACTCTTTTCGGGGTTTTGGTGTCTTTATCAGAACTACCACCTTTTCATACCAGCACTATTAGCATTAAGTAGTGGACGTAAGGAATGCCACTTACTAAAACTGTTGTCTTAAATCTGTTACCATGTTAGATTGTTTTGACAATGTTTCAAGACATTTTCAGATAGACATTCAGGCATGTTGTGTTCTGTTTTTCTTCACAGAGCATGGGAAAAACACAGCCAGCAGGAAAGAGAATTTAACTTGAAGTTGTCATATATTTTCCATTATTTCACTTTTTTTACAATACCATAACAATTGTGCTTTATTGCTTTCTTATTTGGACTTGCTGAATTCAAGTTTTAGAGAGTATGTTTTAGCCCGGTTGAAAGCTATGAGTTGTAATCAAAAGTTTTGTGTGACAAGCAGTTAATGCCAGATGACCAACTGATTGATTTGGGGGATTATCAATTCTTTTCCATTATAGCTTAAGAATATTTTGCTGTGTTTACTACAGTGAGCACAACACACGCACACACACACACAGGCTGTTACTGCTGTAAGGAGTGAGGCTCCGTGAACTTGAACTTTGGGGTATGACGTTTCATTTACTTTTTGACATGTGAATTGATTCTACAACCAAAATGAGATAAACTTGATTCAAAGAACAACCATTAGTAAGAATTAGTAAGAAAAGAATTATGAAATGTGTCCTAAGACTGTTCACCTTATGAATGTGTGACAGAAGAATCATTTATTAGAGAAATGATGCTTCTTGATTAGTTGCCTACTTGTCATAAACCCAAGTTATTTTTAAAATTAATATTATTCTGTCATTATCTTGAGGATACCCCAAATATTTTTCTTTCAGAATTACAGTATGGAACTGTTACATCATTTTTACAAAGTAACTCAATATACACACTTAGTCCCTTGGTACTCATAGTAGCCTAATATGTTAAAAATGACTCCAGAAAAGACAGAGCAAAAGAAGCTCTGAAACTGAATACATTGGCCATTCAGTTTTCTGAATATTCAGAAAACTGAATGGCCAATGTGGAGAGGATAATTGATAAATTCTAGTGTATCTACTGGAAGAACCAATGACTCAGGAAATAATGTTTAGTGAAATTATAGAAACAGTCTCATAATTACACAGATTAGAGATCATCTTTTTATCCTGATTTGGCATTTCACTGTTATTCAGGTTACAATGTCCTTAAATGTTGTAAGGACCATTTAGCATTACATAATTTTAGGGAGAATACAGAGAGTGATTTGAAGGATTGCATTTTCCTATTCAACTTGTGACTTAAGCTGAACCCTGAGAATTTAAAAGCGTGGTGGACTCCTTTGCCCTTTCTTCTAGCCTCAGGTGTCCTTGTCTGTACCCTTTCATCAAAAGGAATTCACTGATTTCAGGGAGTCATTCCCAGGAGTCATTTGCTTTTCTGAGAGATAAAAATGCTTTATGGCCAGTATGTTCTGGAAAGATTCTGTAACCACATCCAAGTAACATCCCTCTCCCTTATAGGCTGGAACCCACCGGAGCATAATAAATTCCCTAAGGATCACTCATTGTTGGCCAATGGGGATCTTGCCATGCAGGCATCTCAGCCCCAATTTTCTGTGGAGAAGAACCTTCATTCCCGACTAAACAGGGAGCCCAGGAATTAAACCATAGCCACTCAGCTCCTTGCTCTGTACTTCACAATAAATGCCTGCTTTCTTCCACCACCCCCATGTCAGTGATTGGCTTCCTGGGGTTCTACAACAATGCCTCCAACCTTTTGTGATGTTGTTCAGCAACATGATTAGCATTTCCAAATGGAACATTACTGTTGCAGAGTGTGAGAGAAATCACTCCAGACAAGTCTAGATGTATTAAAGGAGTCTTGACTAACCAGGCTTGGTGACGGCAATGCCCACCAGATATTAGCAAATAAAGTTAACATGGCAATCCGGTCTGAACTGAAACTCTGAGAGGAACAAATGGTCATTACCGTGAAACCCATCTGTTAAACTAAAGGCCTATGTTCCAGCTTGCCCGGCAATATAAATTATCCTAAAAGACATGCAGTGAACAACCTGGACACACTTACAAAGCTATAAACTGTCACCTTTTCCTGGTTTCTCTGTCCACATTCCATTACTACTAGGCCTCATCTCTTTTGGAACTCTTATAAGTACTCTAATTAGAAATACAAAGCATCTTAGCATTTGTATCTTCACTGACGCACCTAAGCAGTGACTAGAGAGTGAGCAACATGGACATACAGCGGCCATGGGCAGGGCTACTTTTCTTCCGAGTCTGTCCATAGGAAGCCGGAAAACAAATGGGTCCTGGGGAGTCCAGCAGTCTGAATACCAGAGCGATGGAAGCATACGGCCGAGGGAGTGAGCTCCTCTCTATCATGGGCCTTTATGGGAGCTTGCTAGGGGAGTGGTTATGCAACAACACAACACCAGCCTCTGAGGTCTCAGGTGATGATAGTGAACACCACAGGTGAGCAGAAAGGACCAGCTAGGTGGGAGAGGTGTGTCTTTCAAGTTTGTGACCCTGAAATCATTGCCTAGAACTACAACATTAGATACTTTTTCCTTTCCAGATTTACGAAAAAAATATTGGTTACACATTGAGCTGGTGAATGTTACATATGGTTGCATTATGGTAGACAATATGGTGGACAAAAAAAACCAATATGGTAGACAATTACATAACATTTCATTTGGTAATAGTTTTGATTTAGTGAAGGAGATAATCTAATAGGAAAATGCAAATCAAAAGTAAAATTATTTCTGCAGCTATGAGAAGATTCAGAAAATACAGTGACGTAGTGTAATGTTGATACCAAAAGGAATCCAGCAACAGGAAAAAGGACATGCCATCAAAACCATGGGAAATATGAAGAAAATGGATATTAATTAATAGTAATGTATCAGTATATACATTTATTATGACAAATGAACCATACTAACATAACAAAGCAGTCTGTGCACTGAGTACATATGGGAAAGACACTATTCTATAAATGTAAAACTATCCTAAAATACTCTTATGTGTATATATATACAGATATAGATATGGATCTATCTATATATCTGTATATATCTATATAGATATACATATACATATAGATCTGGATGGTGAAGAAATGGCATCAGACTATTTTCTATTCCTTACACCATCCTTCTTGGTGTCTCCCTATCCGTTCTCTATCTAACCTCTAAATACTGTAAATACTAAATGCGTCTCTTTTGATATCTCTATACATTTTCACAATTTCTTTAGTGACTTCTTCTAAATCAAGAGTTTGAATATCTGTCTTGTGTCAAAGAACTGTCTGTCTCTAGACTTCTTAGAACACATTTTATATTCCTACCTAGTATGTCTCCTCTGAATGCTCTTGAGTCATCTCAAATAATTGTTGACCTCATATTGGGCCCCAAAGTGACTCTTTTTTTGAGCGTCTCTTCTTAAGAGTTAACATCCAGTCACTGAGGCCAAAAGAGTTTCCCTTGGCACTTGGTCCTTATGTTCCTTTTTCCTGTCCATGAACCAGTCTTATTCACTCTCTCTTAAGCATGCAGTATTCAATTGTTACCAACCTCAGCCTCTTATAGGTCTCCTCTGTCTTGCTCCCATCCACATTGAGGCCTTACCTGGATCCATCCTTCCCTTGTACTATCTGTGGCTCACCCACAATGGCCACTTCCACAAAAAATCTTTCCTGCCTGCTTATATATTTTAATACTATCATTGCTGATCTTCATGGTATCAGATACATATATTTTTAATTTAAATCTGTAATTGTGTCACAACTTCAAAAGGCTCTGTCACACATCTGAATGGCTCTTTCTGGTCACGATCACTTGATTCTCTTTAATTGTACCGCAGGATACTTTTCTCTACATAAATCATCTATATATTATAATTCAGTTGTATGTTTTTCCCCTCCTTCCTTACAGTGGAATGTTAGTTCTCAGAAAACAGGAACTTCAATGAGGTCCTCAGTGCTTTAAACACTGCTTGAGAAACAGACAATAAATGCGTATTGAATTGAAGGAAAAGGCAGATGAAGAACAAACACCAAGGTTTGGAAATTCCAGGATAAGAACACTTATATTGGAGTTAAAATAATTAGTAGACTGTGTGTTTTGAGAAGATTGGAGATTTGTGAGGATATGAGAATTAAGACAAATTGACTAGAAGTAGATAAATTGGGAATTCTGAGGCGGGGAGTAAGATTTTCAGTTGATTTTTGGTTTCAGTTGCCTTTGAAACTCTTACTAATGATTCCAAGCAAAGTTTGTTAAATCATAACACAGATTGGATACTACCAATCTTTTTCTTTTGTCATATCACAGCGCAGATACAATTTTTGCATCAGCTTGATTTGGTTTGGTCCAATGTACAAAGTTGGCCTTTGGTTCCATCGCTCTAGTCTTCTTACAACACTTTGTCACCCTATTAATCTGTGCAATCGTTTAAGTCTTCTGTCCAGTTTAAATGGTAAGGGCATTAGTCACATAGGATGGAAAGAGATGTATTTCATTCTTGTATTGCGAATTCAGGAAAAGTAAAGAATGGCAGAGATGTAAATAGTCTCAGATGCAGCCTTTGCTTTTAACTGAAGCACATGGAGCTAAATACAAGTTGTTTGTTATGGCTTTGATTTTCCCAGGCAGGGCGTCAGCTCCTGGTGCTCTTCCATCTGTCAAGCAAGCATGAGCCCATCAACCAACTTGAAAACACTTTTTCCATATTCCCACTGACCACCTATAGAGGCATCACATCAACGGGTCTTTAGAGCTAAAATAAAACCTCTTAAGGATTGTGCAAGCTGAATTATAATTTTATGTAATGGATGACATCAGTATTGGTTATGCCTTCACCCAGATTTTATTGGACACCTATTACAGACTAAATTCTGTACTAGTAATAGAATTTCAAAATAAGCTACATTGCCTGAGTTCAGGAAAGTGTCACTTCAGCGCGAGAGAGCCACAGGCAAATGGGTAGTGTGGGGGTGTGTCTAAGTGCTGAAAGGTAGGAATATGCCTAACAGTAAGACTGCACAGGGTGGGAATGTCAAACACTCGAGGTAGGGTATTATCCTTGTCGGTCCAATGGATGTCACACAGCATAGCAGTCATTTACATTTCCACTGCTGATCTGTACTCTTAACATTGTTGCTTCCTGAGTGGGGGATAGAATTGGCCATTAAAAGAAAATAGTCATGTTGAAGTTATGGTGCATCCAGTGTTGGAAGTGTTTTTTGTCTTGCAACATCTGGTATTCTTCCAGCCAGGTAGACTGTGCCTCCTTTCTTGAGTTTCCTCCCCAGGCAAAGAACAACAGTTGATTAGAGGAACAACTGCTCAGGGCTCCTACTTCCTTATTAAAACCAAATAATCACAGCAGCCTATGTGCTCTCTAACAGTAACTGTGTTGTGCTTAGCTCCACTTTCCCTGGGAGCATCAAGCACAGGTGTATCTGTACTGACCCAGGGCTTAGAATCTCATTTCTTTGCAAGGTACATGATTATAGTTTAATGTGTTTTGACAGGTAGGAGAATTGTATTAGACACTCAGCTTTCCCTCGCTGGATCCTTTTTCTGAGAGTTCCTCTGTTTGCACTTGCACTGTTTCCTTCCATGCTTCACCAGCATGCTCTCAGGTGCTGCTCTTGAGTCTTGAGTATTGTCTTACAGTTGTGTTTTCCCTGAGCCTGAAATGGCTAAGATACACCCACAACTAAGGATGCCAGCTAAAACTACATACAGATGCAGACGAGAGTTGTAAAAGGTAATATTTAAATTATATGAAAGAATTACTACGTGGAAATACAGTCATTCTGGGATGTAAAGTAATGAGATTCCCAGAAGTCATCCAGAAAAACGCTTTTTCTGCACTTGTCATTCCTATGACAAAAGAGGGTCTCATGGGCTGGTATTGTGGCTCAGTGGGTTAAGACACTGCCCACAATGCTGGCATTCCATGAGCACCAGCTGGAGTCCTGGTTGTTCCAATTCTGATCCAGCTTCCTGCTACCACACTGGATAAAGTAGCTAAAAATGGCCCACATCTTGGGCCCTGCCATCCACATGGGAGACCCTGAGTAATTTCTAGCTTTGCCTGAGCCTAACCTTGGCTCTTAAGTCGTTTGTGAAGTTGACTAGCTGAGGATAGATCTTTCTCTGTCTCTACTTCTCTATGTAACTTTGCCTTTCAAATAATACCCCCCTCCCTTTTTTAAAAAAAAGCTGGAAGGAGTGGTTGAGGAAATGATCAGACCCTTTGTGAGTGGGTGGCAAAACCCTGTTTGCAATTGTGGTGATTCCTTATAAGACCTTCCAGTTTTGTTTCAGTGCAGTGAGAGTGGGGTATAAAGAAGGACATAGTACATTTGGGGTGATCTTATGATAGATTTCAGAAACATTGGAAAATATTTATACTACATGTAGTTTCTGAAGTGCTTATTGATCTGAAACTATGTACCATACTTAAAACCATGTACTACAAAATTCTTCAGATTTTTAAAAATTCATTTTTAACTATTCAAAATACCAGAACTAGATGACTAAAACTTCTGTTAAAGGCAGAGTTAGGAAAACATTTCTTGCAGGCCAAATTCAGCCTGTTGTGTCTATAATTTCTTTTTCTTCTACAAAGTCACGTGGGTTCATTCATATCTTGTGGACTTACAAAACTGCTTTTATATTACAATGGCAGAGTTCAACAGTGGGACACTATGTTCTTCAAAGCAGAGAACATTTACTATAGAGCCCTTTGCAGAAAAAAAAAAAATGCTGACTCTTGTTCTAAGACCCCATACTTCTATGTGTAAAGACATTTCTTTGCTTTAATTTCCTCATCTTCACCAAAGGCAATTGGACGAATACTTTGTTTTCCAAAATCTTTTGTTCTTATAAGACTAGGTCGATGGGTGTACTGGACAGAACACACACACATTCTGAGATTGTGAATTTTCTTTTGAAACTTCGATCCTGAAAATGCCACAATGAAAAAAGAATCAAGTTGAAATGTTTCCTCTCTTACTGTGTATTTCACTGTGTCTTGCAGCAGTGACAGCTCTTATTGTCAACACTTCATTGCTGTTGTTAGACACCTGAATTTTCCCAGGGGTTGGTTGCACAGTAAGTAAAGAAATTCCAATTCATGGCAGTTAGGGCCGTACTCTGCTCACCTGTTTGCTCTGAGAAATTCCCAGTCAGCCTCCCATTCATTGGTAATTAGATGTAAACAGCAGGAGGCTGCTGAGACTATGGCAGGAGGCTTACCCTCAGAATCCTTATATCTATGGTTGTTCCATCTTCAGTAGCTTCTTCTAGTGCTGAAGCAGAACTCTAAGTGGTAGCCTTTTGAATGTGGCATCCTGTCTTCGATTGTCAAATGGAATGAGGTCAGGAAGAGCGTGTCCATGGGCATTCCCAAACATGTTTCATAAACACCTTCATTTTCCCCAACTGTCATCTGCAGCTATCATGTTTTATAAGTGATAGCTATCAAACGGGCTCCATTAGAGCTGACTGTTATCCAGAGGGTAAATCTGTTCCTTTACAGTACATGTCAAAGATTACAAAAACCTAAGTTGTGCAATTAAAGTAGACTTTACTCAAATGGGCTGATTCTCTTGTGATTTTCTAAAATCTTACGGACTACTTCTTAATTGGTAGAATAGCTGAAGAAAACATAAATGGAGATGGGGAGAGAGCAAAGTGGTATTCAACTTTCTGAATCAGAGTTTCAACTAAACTCTTGGCAGTGGCAACACTCTTAATTTCCCAGAGCCAAGTTTTGCTTTCCATTAAAGGAATTTCTATTTAATTTTTTTAGAGGACTGGTAGATCTTTCTCATAAATGTGTGTATATAGAGGGAGTAGGAATAGAGAGAGAGAATGTATCTATGAGGTGGAAAACCTGATCATTTTACTGAGAATTTCATTGAATTAGCTGTCCCCTTGGGCTGTCTTGATGACAAGTGTCTACCATATTTTTTCTCACCAGCCTATCCTTTATAGAATGACGGTATCTTAATGATATGAGCAAGTGGCAAGAAGGCCTAGAGAATACATTCAAATATGCAGTGGGGTGACTCATATAGCAAGCAAGTCTCTACAATTTGGATAAATGAGAACAGATGGATCTTTTATCTGTTTAGAGTAAACACTAACGCCTAATTAGTGTTCAATGTCATGTTTTATTTTGTCTCATTTAGTGCACACAAATCAGGCAATCAATGGTCTCTTTTGGTCAGCAACTATCTGTATGGGTGTAACAGTTCCTAACAGCGTATTTTGGAGATGTTGAAGGACACTTGAGATTGTTAAAGTGAAAGAGGTTACAATTAGTGCCAACCCGATGAGGGTGTAGACATTGTATGTTCTGGAATATAGTGAACAATTCCAAAGGATAATTTATGATTCCATATGCTAACAGACATTCAAGTGAAAAACTTTTATCTGAGCCTTCAGACTTTATTTGACAGATAAAGCGTCTCTTACAAAGTTATAATATACTCTGTTCTTTACCAGTATAAATACTGTACAAATTATAGATGGTGTTTAACTTTTGTTCTCATCTAAATTGTTAACTGTTTTGAACAAGATCACGCCAGTGATAGCATTACTACTCATAGATTCTATTTCCAAAACAACTTATTTACACTTGTTTTAGCCAAGTATCCAGCTTAATTTTATCTTGTAGTGTGTTTCATCCCAAATATTTGTGTATTGAGGCATTGTGGTGTAGTGGGTAAAGCCACTGCCAGTGTTGCTGGCATCCAATAGGATTTCTGTTTCCAATAGGTTCATGCCCTCACCATTTTAGCTCCCTGATAATATTCTTGGAAAACCAATCCAAGATAGGCCAGGAGTTTGGGCCCTGGCCACTTGCTGTGGAGATCGAGATGAAGTCCTGGGCTTTGGCCTGGTCTATCCCTGGCACTTGTGGTTGTCTGGGTAGTGAAACAGCAGGTGGAAGAACCCTTTCTCTGTCTCCCTCTCTAACTCTGGCTTTCAAATAAATAAAAATTTTCAAGTATTTATGTGTCAGAATATATCATATTCTACTGAAAATTATACCAACTCTTTTTCCTTTATAAGACAGTTAAGGAATTACAGTGAGTATACTGGCCTTTCAATTTCGAATTATTTCTGAGTTAGCAATCAATAAATTATTTTAGTATAGAGCCACACAAACATTTAGCACTTTTCAGATCAATCAGTCTGTTTTAGAGACTCTACTCTGCCATTGGACTGGGAAAACCGCCATCAACAATATGTGAAGAAATGGATGTGGCTGCATGCCAGCAAGACTTCACTTATGAACACTGGAATTTCAATTTAATGTAGCTTTAATTTGTCACAAATGCCAGTCTTCATTTTTAAAAAACAATTTGAAGCTATTGACTTTCAAGCAGTATAAAATCAGGCAGTGTGGGACATGGCTGACTAATAGGAACAGGTGTGCCAATTTGTGATTTAATATGTCATGGTCAAACATTGCACACTGAAATATGTATCATAAATTTATTTTCAGTTTATGCAGTAGAACTTCAAAAGTTCATGAAAAGTGGAATTAAAAGATAAATTTGCAACAGCATTTTTAAAATACATGTAGTTTATTGTCAAAATACAAACTTTTAAAAATGCTTGAAGACCCTTTTTACATCTCAATTTCAAAAGAATTTATATTAACGTAAACCAAAAAACATTAAGATATCCTATTTTCATGAAATACTAGAATGTCTTAATGTCAAGACACTATGCTGAATTTTTGAAATGTGTGTAAATAGTAAAAAACATTGTGAAAAGTCAATTAAGAATGAGTGTTCTGAGAGGAATTATGAAACATATTTAAAAGAATGTGACTTCCCCAAAACCAACTCTGACAACAGAGGGTGTATTGTTTAAGCTGTTCAGTTATACTCAGCAATACTGTTTAAATCAAATGTGATCAATTTTGAATAAACTCAAACTTCTTTGAATTGGAAAAAAAAGTCCGAATCGGCTAAGTTTTGCAACCATGTCACTCCTTTTTTCCTAACATATTTTTAAATTTTATTGTCTTTTAACAACTTTCTATTGAATGTAGGCTACTAAATAGAAGTTGATATATTGTCTATACTTTGGGCCATACAGGTAGGCCCCAAATTCACCTATCAACTGTTTCCAAGTCAAGAATTATTCTGCGATTTTGTCAGTGTGATCTCACAGCATGAGTACTGCAGCCTTTCTTCTTGCCATATGCAAAGAATGGATTAGGATGGCTTTTCATCTAACAGTGCATCAGAGTAGCTAAGTTCCATGCCTAACTCAACTCCTGACTCTACAAACCTATTAACACAGACATTTGGAGACAGCAAGTGATGACTGAAATAATTGGCCTCCTGAAGCCAACATGGGAGATGTAGATTGCAGCTTTGGTCCTGTCCTGGCCCTGAGTATTTTGAGAGTGAACTGGAGGAAAGGATTCATTCTCTCGTGCAAAAAACAAAAAAAAATTCCAACAGTTATTCAAATTTTTACTTCTATTTTCCTGGCACTTAAGGAAAGCTGGCTAATTATACCACTCAACATAATAGCATGGTTACTTTAGGAAATTTTCAACTTCTTCAAATACAAAAGCTCTTGACACAAAGGAAGTCCTTGTAGTTTGTGGATGAGGTCTTCTTCCACTTTCCATATCTCTTAGGGTATACGTGCCTATGTCTTTGTATGTCTCCATAGGGGCCAGTGAGAAGGGGTCCTTAATATATTGGCATTTCTTCCGATCAAAATATTTGAGTACTTTTCATGAGGATATGTTATGTTGAATTTATAAACTGATGCTATGTGTGTGTTACATATTTGAAAAAGAGGAAGTTGTTGGTATTAAATGGCTCTTGATTAGAAAGGGGTTAATTTATGTATAGTTGCCCTTCGTGCTTGGCCAGTCCATTCAGAGGACTTTTGGACGGTGATTTTAATCTTTGTTCTTGTTTTCTCTTTAGCTCAACAGAATTCACCAAAAATCCATGAGGGCTGGTGGGCATACAAAGAAGTGGTCCAGGGAAGCTTTGTTCCAGGTAAATACACATCTGTTCTTATTTTATGCTTAAAGGATTTGAATGAAAGATAATGCTGTTTCCAGGATTTTACATTTGTATATGGCTTGAAATGGATTATTAAAAATCATCATACTCCTTTAAGAGATTTTATTAAGTGGCAACTTGAGTTTTTATGTATGAGTCTCTGAACCCAAGGACTTTCCATCCACAGGAAACTGTTAGATAGAGGGAGATGGTGGATTGAGAGATGAAGCTCTGTCTCCTGCTATTTGGTTATATAAGCCATTCCTCAACATTAAAGAAATAGGAAATGCTGACCACAGCAGTGATGCTTGCTGGAATGCATGCTGTCACTAATGTGGCTTCAGTAACATCCGTGGTTGGGACTGAGATGGGCTAAGAGACAGCTAAAAATAACAGGAGACTTGTATGCTTGCAGCATGCAAGCAGAAGACAGAACCAAAGACAAAGCCAGAAACATACCAGGGTTAGGTGAGAAGTAAGGGGTGTGAGCCATGTCTTCTCCCAGTACTTTCTCTCATTGTGATCTTCATCATTCTGCTGCTGCAAGTTAGCAGTGGGAAGAGGCAAAGGAAAAGTGAGAATGTTGAAAGGAGGGATAACGAGGAAAGAAGGTAAAGTGCTTCAAAACAATGCTAACGGCTTAGATTCAACAGTGTGAAAGGAACAAAGCTTTCAAGAGGAGCCAGTGTTTAGTTCTCATTCGGGTACTAAGAACAGAATCTGAGGATGTCCATTCAGGTCTCTACAGCTGGGGACGATGCTTCCTGCTCTCCTGGCTCTTGTGTGGCTGCAGTGTCGTTTTCTGGTCCTGACGAGTTCATTACATCATCTGTGCTGAGCTTGGCAATTAGCCACCCTGCTGTAAGATCACTTTGCTTATCTGTGTCCTCTTAATAGGTATTCCTGGAGTTTTCCAATGAGAACAGGAATGGGGAAGCCAGGGTTCAATTGTTGCGTTTGCTATGGTACATATATTGTTTGACTTAGTAAAAACAAAAAGGAAACTGAACTAATTCACCTCCAAAATGAACCAGGCTCTAATAACATAATAATTATATTGACATGAACTGTGTTCGTATTAAATGATATGTGGAGTTTGATACAAATGTTTAAGGATATCCTTTCCAACAGATGGAAATATGTATAATACAAAACTTGGGGACGTTTCTCATATTCAAGATATTTTAGAAATCACATTTGTGCTTATGTTCTTGGATTATAGAATTAGAAAATCAAAGTGATTCTTTTAAAATTAAGTCACGAAATTAGTATCATCCCTAAAAATAATGTTTACTCTAGTGGCTGGGGTCCCCATACATAGATAGCACTAATTGGTCTTTGTAAAGTTTTGCTTTTCAACCATACTTCCTTTGATGTTTTCTTCCCTGTTGACACATTGTTTTCTTGATTAATGTTTAAGGTCAGCTTGGAGGTGGTTGTTGCTTTTTTTTTTTTTAAGGTTCGTTTATTTAGAAAGGCAGAGTTACAGAGAGAAAAGGAAAGATAGAGATCTGCCATCTGCTGGGTCACTACCAAAATGGTCACAATAGTTGGAACTGAGCCAGTCTAAAGCCAGGATCCCAGAACTGCTTCCTATTCTCCCACAAGCGTACAGAGACCCAAGGCCTTGAGCCATCCTCTGCTGCTTTCCCAAATCACAAGCAGGGGTTGGATTAGCAGGGAGTTGGAGCAGCTGGGATTCAAACCAGTACCTATATGGGATACTGGTGCTGCAAGCAGAGTCTGATGGCCATGCCACTGTGCCAGTCCTGAGGTGGTTGTTACCTCTAAGACAAACACAAGAAATGTACAGAAGTTTAAGTATGGGCTTTGAAGTCAAACCTGAGCTCAAATCTGGGATTGATAGTTTCCTGTTGGTAGGATTGTTAGCAAATTACTCAAGTTCAGTTTCTTCAGTGCTTTCTCTAAACTGTGGCAATAATAATCAAATGAGCGGGCCTGGCATCACGGTGTGGCAGTTAAGATGACACTTGAGATTTCCACATCCCATGTTGGAGTGCCTGAGTACTCAACTCAACTCTGATTTCTGACTCCAGCTTTTTGGTAATATGCACTCTGAGAAGCAGCACTTGGGTCCTTGCCATCCATGGAGAAATTCACATTGAGTTCTGGGTTCCAGGCTTTGGACTGGCCCACACAAATATGTTGTAGGCACTTTTAGAGGGAACCAGATGAAAGATATCTGTATTTCTAGATTTTTGTCTTCCAAATCACAAACCCCAAAATGTTATAAAGAATAAAATAAATGTCATGAGGATTTGCCATCATGATGGTGGCAAAGTGATTATCGTGCTGTCAGGTGACTGGTGAGTGTCAGTATGTATCACTTGTTCTCTGGTTATCATTATTTTATCAATAACACGCAACTGGGTGTCTGCCTGAGAAGCAAACAAAAACTGAAAAGTGTGAGAATGTGGTAGGGTCTCTGATGACGCCCGAAAAGCAGAGGCTGCTTAGAAAATGTTCCTTTATGATTATTATTACGCAAGTATATTTATGATTTACCACAATTTGGCTATGTAGGTGTGGGGGTTCTTTCCTCCCCTTGAAATTGTTCCTTAAGCATGTGAACTTCTAGATCTCTACACAGTGACCAACTCAGAAATGACTGTATCATCATCTGAACTTAACAGTCCCCAAGTTCTTAGGCTTCCTTGTGAAGAAGAATGGTATATGATGGTTTCTCGTCCTAAAATTTGGTTAACTAACTGGCAAAAGCATAAGAGTCCTGAGCATTTGTATATTAGCTCATTCAACCTAGGCTTTCACATCTGACAGACTCCAGCAGACCTGCTTTATCTGAGTCGATGGTGTGGGCGAACAATGGACCTTTTACCTTTTATCATTACATGAGTACAGGTTAAGAGTGTTCTTCATTTTGCTACTGAGGAGCATTTTAGGTTATGAATATGTGAAGGAGGACAGCATTTCATATGACTAGACTATTTTGATAACCTCTAGTCTCATAGATTCCGCACCACAATTTTTGGAAATAAGTCAGTTGGCATAGCATCTGTCAAGTGAGGACTTCAAACTTTGCAGTGAATGAAAATGAGAGTACTTCCAAAATCTGGAAAAGGTGGAATTAAGAAATGTTTGTTTGGGTGCAAAAATATTAAAATTCCCACATAGTTCTTTAATAATGTACATTTTCCACTGTGTTTCTGAAGTACCCTCATATAGCAATGGCAGGTCATGTGTTGCTTTGCTTTCGGAATATCCTGCTTTAGTCAGCCCATCCACCCATTCTAGAGCACCACATTTAGGTCTAATAGTATGAAACAGCTTATACCTGAGTATTGTTCAAGGGTAAGTGCCAGGCCTAAGGGAAGATACGTGTTGTGTTTCAGTGCTTCAACGTATGAAGGTGGCACTTCTCATAATGTATTATTATTATGCTTCCTGTTTGAGGATGGTCTTCCTAGGTTGTGCATTCCCTTCTCTGCTTCATGTACTAAAGGATACTCGTGTTGGTTTGCTCTCCCTATGTAACAATTGCTACTTATTTAGCATCTTTAAGTGCTGCACATTCACTATTTCACCATTTGCTAGGGTCAGGTCTCTGGGTTTAGTTTAGCTTGTTTCATGCATAAGATCTCACAGGGTTGCAAAAGGTATGCTAAGCCTGACTGTATTTTCACCTAGGATCAAACTCATGCAGGTCTTTGGAATGATCCAGCTACTTGCATTTGATAGACTGAGGCCTTTGATTCCTACAAGTTGCCACTTTTATACAGGCAGTTTTCAACATAATATGTGCTTCTTCACAACTAGCAAGGAAGCATCTCACTGCAAGGGAAGATGCAGCCTCACTTCTAAAGATCAGGTCCAACCGGGATCATATCCCTTAGGATTAAGTCAAAGTTAACTCCAGAGAAGTGAATTTACATCTATAGAAATCCCTGCCTTTATTTTTCTTGCTTTGACAAGCAACCTGGTCACTCACAGGGCAGGAATCGCATTACACACAGAAATGGGAGCCGTAGAAAAGGGCATGTACATCAGCAAGGTAGGAATTCAATGACTGTTTTAGAACTTGGCCAACTACACTGACCTTCATTCCTGTGCATACTGCTCCTCATCCCATCATGTAGTAAAATGCAATAAAACATGATCAAATAGATCGTAGAAACCATGTGAAGATGAAATAAGTATTGTTCTTGCCCAACTTTTGAAGTTTTGAAATAGTAAATGCAATTCTTTGGATTGAATATTGCTTTTTTTCCCTACAGATCTCTTCATATAAAAACTAGTAGTCTACTTCATACTCCCCAGATTTTGCAGCTAATTTTGTCAGCTTTATAACAAATATATAAGACATAGAAAAGAAATGGACTTTGTACATAACTTCCAAAAATGGATTAATTTGGGCAACTTGTTGACCAGTGGAGTCATTCTACTGAAAGTACATTGGAAGGAAGGAAACAGCAAGGTGACTGGGAAGAGGTATTTTGTACTATTTTGCACTGAAAGTCAGGATTTCTCAAATTATACCATATGCTAAAACTCCTCTGGGTGTCTCACTGAATGACATCAATTCCTTTGCTACAAAATTGTATGTGAACTCTATTTGTTGGAGAACCTTTTATTGGCTTTTCAGGGAGAAAATGCCCCAGGAAATGATGTGTTGGTCAAGGCAATAATCCTCTCTAAGGCAGTCCTTGCTGTGTGAATTCTTGTTTTGACTACTCAATGTCCCTAAGCAAGTGTTGAGCTTGAGTAAGCTAGTACTTGCCCCCTTTGATTTGAATTTCATGGCTCAGCCTTCTTCCTTCTTTTGATTATGGAGACAGCAAGGAGTATTAGAAAGTACCGCTGGCATGGCTCTTTCAGGAGACTAACATGGACTTTTCAGCAGGTCATTCATGCCTGAGAATGTTTTTCCTTACATGCAAAACTAGAGTGTGAAGCTGCATGATTTACAAAGATTTTTTTCGGCCAATGTTCTGAGCGTTTGCTGATAGATTAGATAGCAGGAGAAATAGAATATTGGTAGCAAGTTAATTTGAAATATTCAGCATCAATATTTGGAGGTGAAGTGATACACGTATCTCTAGATTTTTGATCTCTAGGAAGAAGAAAGCTCATGCTTATAATGGAATTAGGGCTTAAAATGTACTCTGAACTGACATGTGCCAGACACCTAGACACCAGAGTGTATAAGAATAAGCCATAATTCCTGCTCTGAAAGAGCTGCTCTAGAGTTTTGTTTGGAGACAGACATGCAAGTCGGGGTTTATAATGTAAACAGATAAATATATGAAACAAATGTGATTAGACCCACTGAGTCCATAGAGGAAGAAATGGCTAACTCCCCCTGTGGAGTCAGACAAGTCTTCTCAAAGACTTCTTTAGAAATAGGACCGAGAAGATGTGCAGGCATCTACCAGGTGGGCAAGATGGAAAAAGCATCACCTATGTACTTCATTAAACATAATGGAATCCAAAATGCTCAATAACAGACTATAAACTTGCTGTGGATCAGTAAGCCCTCCCATTTATCATCTCATCTATGACAGTCTCTGTAATGGAGTACCATGCCATCATGCACCAACTACAATGCTAATAAGTTCCCTGGCATTATAGAGCCTCAGCTTACTCATTTGTAAAATAAGAATATAAAACATTTCTCAAATATTTTTATAAAAAAACTATATTAAACTAATCTGTGCCTTAATGACCATAAAAGGACACAAAAGTTAACTGTTTTGTTACAGTTAATATTTAGCATTAGGTTATTTAGGATTGCATGGAAGAGGTGTATTCAGTATATCCCTACACTGAGTTCCTAACAATTTTTATTCTTTAAAAGATATTTATGTAAAAAGTAGAGTGGTGGATTTTTTAACTATTCATTCCTCACCAAATACATGCAACAGCCAGGGATGAGCCAAATGGAAGCCAGGGTCCAGAAAACTCATACAGGTTCCCTTCATGAGTCATCCTGCTTGGGCCATCATCTGCATTCCATAGCTGCATTACCAGAAAAATAAAACGAACTGCCAGGACTTGAACTAGACACCCTGATATGGGATGTGTGTTCGAAACAGTAGCTAAGTTACTGAATCCCAACACTTGATACTAGGATTAACCTAGTACATTATGCGTATCAGCATTCACAGAGTGTTTGGGTCATTTGAGTCCTCAAACATTGAATACTTTCATTGGATGAGCTTTGGTATCAGTCATCCTCAGAATTACATGAATTCCCTAGTGTCCATGCTAACCTCCAGAAAACAAATGTAATAGCCAATCAACCACTTGGACAGCACATCTTGAGCATCCAGACCTGCCAAGTCGATTTGTTTCAACAAAAGCACAGAGTGATCTATGCTAATTGTGAGCCTGTGCATTACCTTTAGAAATTTTGGTAATAATGGAAGACATTGATAATCCATCCTGCTTTTTATTACTCCTGTGTAAATCAAGTTCTTGAAATGTCACTGATAACATAGTCCTTCCAAAATTCTTTGGTTGCCTTAAGTTCTAAACAATCACTGTACTTACTATTGATTTATAAAACTGAATGTGTGTTGATCAATTTAGTATTATTTTTCTTTAAGTTTTGGAGGTTAACTTGGAGAATACTAGATAGCTGGTTAGCCTCCTACAGGCAACAACTGAGCTATATGTTGGTCCCAAGAGTACAGTCCCCCAAGTTTGGTTTGGAGTTCATAACAGGAAGTTCTAACACCCATATACTTCATATTCTTGAATTTAAGCTATTCATTGACATTATACATGAACAATATTAGCTTACAATATGATTGTAAGCACAGTGAAACAAAACTTGAGTTATTTCAATTATGTCATTCTGTATATCTATTTGGAATTCCTATTTGTCTTTAAAACTTTAAGGCAAAATACAAACTGAAAAGTGAATATATTTGATTAACTGAAGCTTTTGCTCATGCATGGACAGATTTCTTAAATTTGAATAATTTAATAGTTACATTCCTTTTTAAACCATTGCTTGTCCTAAAACTAAAGAAAGATGAAGGGAAAATATTATGCTGGGATTACTGTGATTATTACAGACAATGATCGCATTTTCAAGAGCAATGTGTATTACAAAATTATCCACTCTTAAAGTTAAATACTTTAGGTATGTCTTAGGCTCAGGGAATTTCCACTCAAAGGAGGTCATTCCAAAACAAGCTCACAGCTGCCTTTTGGCCATGAGCCATAAGCCAAAGGGTTGATGCCCATGGCATTGGCATCATCATAGTCAAAATTCTGCCTCTTTCTCTTCCCGACAAAATCTGTACAAAAGATGATTCCCGATTGTCTTCACCAGCTAGTCCATAGCTTTCCTGGAAAGCAAGTTGATATTTCCAGAGTAAATAGTGTTCACTGAGTGGTTGTGTGATGATGGGATTGTTTACCAAATACACAGAAGGATGCTTTCACCTCAGGTTATGCTTTTGTGACAGGAGCATAATAATCAAAGACAACACGACTTATAACCCTCAGCCAGGAATCCTGCTTTTTTTCAACCTGTGAAAACATGACAGGGAGGTGCCTGTGGATTCTTACAAGATGTAACATTCTATAACATCCTCAAAAAGAAAAACTATATAGCAGAAGATTTCGTATAGCATGGGATGCTCTTACTTTGAAAATTTGACAGCAACTAACAAACCAGTTTTCTCCCCATCTCAAGCTGAATTTCAGGGTCACAATTTAAAAGTGAGGACAAGGGATAAGGAATCTGTTTTCTCCCCGCAAACCCACTCCATGCCTCCCGACAGACTTTGTGATGACTGTGATAAGTTTTTGCAGTCTAACTCCCTGCTGTCCTGTAGGCTGTCTTCTCTCTTCACTTAATGTACTTGGATCACTGGTTCCTGAAAAGTGCCAAACCTTTGATTCTTTTCAGACCTGACTCTAGTCACCCATGACTCACCTTCCAAATACTTCTTTTTGAGTAGATAATGTATTTTCAGAAGTTCAGTTTTTAGATCTAAGCAACCTCCTGTACCTGTTCATCATGTTGCTTGGTAAAACTCGTTCCAAAGGTTCACTCGTCATGCTCAGCTCTTCTTGCATCCTCGAGGCCCTTGATCTATGTGAACAATGACAAATTCCCCAGTAGCGGTTCCAGTTTTTTTTCCAGTTACAAGCTCATGTTCCAAGTGTCTAGATGGTTCTACGTCCCATCTGAGCACCTGAACTTGAAAGGGTGCAGTTAATACCAATTAATTCTATTACATTTTATTTGATGCTATTTTGTCTCACTCCTAGAGAGACGGTTGAATTTTCCCCTCAGAATGAACCTTCTAACCATTTTTCACTGAAAGGTGTTATATACCTGGCTATCTACTTTTCTTGTATTTGATGTCCCAAAGAAAATAAGTCCTTTTCAGGGCCAGGTGCAGTGGCTAGGTAGCTAAATCTTTGCAAGTGCCGGGATCTCCTATGGGTGCCAGTTTGTGTCCCTGCTGCTCCACATCTCGTACAGCTTCTCGCTGGTGGCCTGGGGAAGCGGTAGAGGATGACCCAAAGCCTCAGGATCCTGCACCCCCAGGGGAGACCCAGAAGCTCCCAGATCCTGGCTTTGGATCAACTCAGCACTGTCCACTGCATTCACTTGCAGAGTGAACCAGCAGAGAATCTTTCTGTCTCCTCCTCTCTGTAGATCTGCCTTTCCAATAAAAATAAATATTTTCTTAAAAGGAAAATATGACCTTTTCTGCAGTTTTATTTCTGGAAGAAAATATGCCTTAACTTACCAACATAAAACTATAGTCATAATACATTATTAAACTTTTGTAATATGCCACACTAAAATGTGTTAGTATCTACATCTATTTCTACTCTTGTTTTTAATAATGTCTTGTGTTATAACAGCTACTTTTTCTTAAAGACCAGCTTCTCAGACAAGTCTAGCATTCTTTTCTAGTGTAGACTAAGATTGCTGCTTAGGTGTCACACTGCGCTTTAGATTTTCTTTTATGTCTTGTTATTTCAGTCATTCTCCTATGTGGTATCCCCTTGATTTCACATTATGATTTTAATTTCATTTTTATGCTTGGCCTTTTCTTTTACAGGAGAGCAATATGAGTGACCGCTTTTTCAGGGTCCTTTGTTATGCAATAAAGGATCTTTCTTTTGTCCTCACACTTGAATAACATTTTGGTTTGCAATAGAAATCTACTTTCAAAATTATCTTCCTTCTGATTCTTCTAGACATTCTACTGTTAGCTTGCAAGGAATCAGATGAGAAGTCTGTGTTTTTCTAAATAAATGTTGCTCATCAGCCCAGGCACTTTCCAGCCTTTGGGATTTTAACTTTGAAGTGTATCTCAGTTACACTTGTAACTTCAGAGTGTGTGTGTGTGTGTGTGTGTGTGTGTGTGTGTCTCTGTCTGTGTGTGATTTCATGTGCTTAGAAAGCTAAAATTCAAGATCCAAAAGGTCAGAACATTTTTTCCCTGCTTCATTCACTGATCTATAGATGCTGAGAACAATACTCAGCAAAGTGTAAGAGCTCACTCAGTCATCTTAACATTCTATTTCAGAAGAGTTTAAGATTTCCAAAAAAAATTGGAATAGTAATACAAAAAGTTTCCATATACACCGCCCCTCAGTCCGTTTTATTGACAAAATGAACTAATACTCAAGTCATTTCTTGGGGAAGTGGTTGCCTGTTGGTTTGATTGTCTTCTATCCTCTGTTCTTTCTGCTCTCTCATTCTGGGTAGGCTTTAGTATGTAGATCTACTTTCCTAAGCCTTTCTGTATCCTTCCCTTGCTCTCTTAATTCCCAGATTTTCATGCTCAATCCAGCAGAGTCCCCTTGGTTAATTTTCATATTTCTTCTTTGCCTTTTAGCAATGTTCATTCCTCTGTATAGGGTTTCTATTAACTTTCTAAATCCAGCAATTGTATCCTAGCTCATAAAAACTAATTTCATTTTTATATTTATTCTTACGAGAATTTTCTTGTTTCATAAGCATATTATTTTCATGAGTTTAAGGATACTAATTATATTTTCTTCCATGTTACTACTCGTGGTTAATCTTGGTTACTTTTTGTTTTGTTTCCTTTTACTCCTGATTTTTCCTTAAATGTCTGCTTATGCTTGGATATTCTTGTTTGACACTAAGGACTCGGTTGCTTGACATTCAGAACTGCTGTAGTTTCCTATGTGTTAAGCATGTTTCCATGATAGAGCTGCATCAAGAATAAAAGGGTTGAAAATTGGGACTACTGATGAGCCACCTGCCCTTCAAAATATAGGATTTGGGGTTAAAGAGACAAGCTGGTGAACTGCGGACTTCTAAGTAGGAGCATTAATTTAAGGTGTAGGATGGGTGGTTGTATTTCATTCCTCTGCAGAATGGCCTTTTTTGTTTTTCATCTTGTAATAGGAATAACTCTGAACTCTTCTTGGTCTGACCTGCCACTCCCTGGTCCCAGGCACACACTAAAAAACTCCAGGCCTTCACACACAGTTTATTTTTATCTTACTGGCAGAGACTTCAGTGTCTGTAGAGTGAGAGAGTACACCAAATCCAACCTTAGGATTAATGTGCAAAGGAGGGGAAGCAGAAGCATCCAGTGCCTCTGTGGGCATTGCTCTCCTTGTTGTCCGTTGGTTACCCTGCTCCCTACTTCCTGTACTCCTCTTGTGGGTTTGCGATTTCTTTAAGGAGCCTGTGAAAATACGGAAGAACGTTTGTGATCACAACACAGAGCTTATTCTGTTCTCGATGCTTATTATTCTGTAAAATTTGTTGCTATCTGCTTGACAATATGAATCCTCAAAATTCCTTATCCTACAAATAGCAGTTGTTCATTTGTGTCAGAGTGATTATCTTTCTTCTGTATTATCTGTGTTTATATTTGGAAATTAAGGGCAAAAGATGGGATAAATATGTATGCCCTAAAGGATAATACATCAAAACCGCTCTTTCCTTCCAGCATCCCTTATGCTTTCTAAGGCCGGATAGGCCAGTCAACAGCCTCTTCCCTCCCTATCTCTATCCCTTCCCTTCCTAATCTCCCCCTTTCCTAACCCCCACTTCATGTTCTCATCACCAAGAAATGATAAAATGCCTAAGCTGATGGGTAACTCATAGAAATCCTGAGTTGGTTGTTTCAGAATGCATGGAAGCACACCACACTCTATAAAGCTGTGAATTTACTATGTAAGCTAAAAAATTAAAAGTACATCTTTGCAAGGGTAGTGCATTCTTTGAAAGACAATAAACTTGGGTGAAGTGAGCCTTAAGAGCAAGTACCATTTAGCCAATAGAGAAGCAAGAGAAGAAAGTTGTGAAAAGATGGAACACAGACATTGAAGGTCTTTGAGTAGGAAAGAACTTGGCATGTTCGAGAATGGTAGAAAAAGCCAAGGAAGGGAATTTAAAAAGGTGATGAAAGGAGAAACTGGAGAGAATGGTTTGAGGGCCATGTAAAGATTTAATTATTTAGATATAAGCCATTAAAGAACATTAGCCAGTGGATTTGCTCTCATGGCACACAATCAATTCAGTCATTGTGGGAAGAAAAGATTGGAAAACAGGCAAGAAATGACTTTGGGAAAACAGTTAGAAGGATATTGTAGAAGTAGTGAGAAGGAAATACCAATAGGTTAGACGAAGAGGGGTAGGAAAGAAGATGGATATAAGTGGGTTGAATTTGGAAATGTTTTAGAGGTAGTATCTGCAGGACATATCAATGAAGTGAATGGGAAGAAATGGAAGGAAGGATGGATTTTAAGTTTGGCATTTCAAGTTGAGGGTGCCATTGTCTGAAGCAGTGAACTGCAGATGATACAAGTTTAGGGTACAAATAATCAAATATTTTCTTTTACTCATGTTAACTTTGACACACATGAAACATTCGCACTGAGTAAAATACAGTTTACAAGCAGAGAATGGGGAATGAAGGAGTACCAACATTTTGGAAGTAAACTCTGTTGGAGAAAGGTCCACCGACAAGGACAAACCACATTTGAACAGGACTGCATCCATGCAAGGATTAGCATTTACCAGATAGAGTCCCAGTGTTATAATGTTGATTCCTTTATTCTTCTAACTATTCCATGAGAGAGTTGGAATGAAAAGCCCCGTCTTAAAGCTCAAGGCATGTGGAGTTCTTAAGTTGTAACATGTTTAGTAAGTAGGCAGAGACAGACCCAAACCTGGGCAGTCTTATCCAGAATTCACACTTTTAAGAACTCTGCTACTATACCTCTCTGGCCATTCTGAAAGACCCAGGTATAAACCAGTATAGCAGGTTGAATTGAAAGCATAGCTGCTCTTGGCTGACCTTCAAGACTGATTCTTTTACCATTTAGATCCCAGAGTCATAGCTTTTAACTACAAAATAATTTGTTTTTTAATGTTCATTTTATTTCCATTGGCAAGATTTTATTTGATTTACAGAGAGGAGAGACAGAACATTCTTCCATCTGCTGATTCACTCCGCAAGTGGCCACAACAGCCAGAGTTGAGCTGATCTGAAGCTAGGAGTCTCTGTGGTACCTGGCTTTGCTTTCCCAGGCCACAAGCAAGGAGTTGGATGAGAAGTGGAGCAACTAGGACATGAACTGTCATCTATATGAGATTCAGGTGCTTGAAACTATTGTACCAGGCCTCAAAATAATTAAGTCTAGCATCTCATTATATTGCTTCCACTACCACCATAATTTAACTTTTGTAATAAGGTGGCACATTTTTAACTGTTTTTTTTTTTAACTTTCTTCAAGCTATCATTTTTATCCATTGCAGCCAGATTAATCAAAGCATAGGAGCATGGTGTACATCCTCAATCAAAATCTTCCAGTGACCTCACATTTCTTTCAGGATATTTCTTTACTTCTCTCCTGGTATCTTAAGCCATCTCTAATTTGGCCTTGACTTCCAAGCTCATCAGTCAAAATTTCCCAGCATGTAGCTACTGCTGTCAACCTGGACTAATTAACTATTCCCTGGATATAGCTCTGGCATTCTCAGCTCAGCAGCTTTTGATGTGCTTCTCAGCACATTTACTTTCTTTTCTTACTGTACCCCACCCTAAGCATTTCCATCTCTGCCTGCTGGAGTCTGATCCATTCTACTCAACCCAGCATTAGTTTACTATTGCACAATGTCTTGATTCTTTCAGCTGGGAATGAGTAGATTCTCGTGTGTGTGTGTGTGTGTGTGTGTGTGTGTGTTGTGTTGTGTTGTATGTGTTGTATGTGTTGTGTGTGCTGTGTGTGCACGCACAATGTGCTTTGTAGTAGCCATTGTTCTAGGAATTTGTGTGTACAGACTTCAAGTCCTGGAGGGCAAATCATTTGTGTCTTTCTCCCCCTCAATTCTCCCAAGCGCCTGTTCTATGCCTGCCCAACAGTCAGCACTTAAAGTATTTATGAACTCCACAACCAGATGCAGGCATTCCCTCTCAGTTCCTCTGTCTGATTCGTTCTGCACAATACTGCCCCTTTTGCCTTGCTTTGCAGTGGAGTTGCTGTGCTTCCCAAACGCATTCACATTGTGGAGTGATTTATTACATCTGTTATCTGAACATACACTAATACCAAGGGTGCTAACTGCACAGGTAAGCCTTTTACAGAAAGCAGGAACACAGAACAACGTACTCTTGTTCCAGTTTCATTCTCAGCTATCCTTTGTAGATATTCCATGATGGGGTGCAGTTGTCCCAAGTGGCAATTTAACAACTGCCAAATGTCCATACTTCAGAAATTCTATTACACATTGTTTTTTTTTCACTTTAAATCAATATCTGTTAAAGAAATTAAAAGTGAGAAAATGCATTTCCGTATTTATCCACCTGTTTTGTTTTTAGATTCTTGCTTTGTCATAGGTGCAGGTCCCCAGCAACTGACCATTTCCACGTGCTCGAAGAGATTTGGTTTCTTAGTGCTGATTTCTTGGCAGTGCTTATTTTCTTACTATTTTCCTGATAAGTACTTTACTTAACCTTTATTTATAAATGATATTTTCAGTGGGATAACAAAATCTAGACTGGAATATTGGTCTGTTTGTTTGGTTTTCATGATTTAATAATGTTGTACTGCTGTTGGGCTTGCACAGTAAAAACAAGTTCACATTTTCTTATCTGTATTTTGCTTTACAACAAATACATTTGTCATCTGGCCTCTTCTAATATATTGTGTTGCCTCTGGTTTTTATCTAATGCTTTTGTGTTCAGCTGCTCATGATATATTAAACTTCTTGATGTGTAGATCTTCATAAAGTCAGGGGAGATTCTGCTCATTCTCTTCGTAGTTTTTGCCACACCCTCACTTCCACCTCCCTTCTTTCTGACATTCTAATTACATGTATCTTAGGTTGCCTGATACCTCTTCCTAATTGATTGAATTTCTGCACAATTTTTATTTCTTATAATTTTGTAGTTTCTGTTGCTGTTTCCTATAGTGGATGGGTCTTGTCTTCTGTAATGACTGAGCTGCTTTTAATTTTGTGATGCATAATTTTCATTTCGCATATTTGTGTTTTCCTCCCCAGATGATTACATTATATATTCTTAAAAACTTCCACTTTTCTGGGTAAACTCCAAAAACTACAATCTACCAAGGTGGAATCTTGAAGAATTTGTAGCTATGTATAAAATATACATGCACATGGTACTTGATAAAGATTATGGGAAATGGAATTAAAAGTTTATTTTGATGCAAAGTAATTTTAAATATATGTATATACAAAATAGGTGAAATCAGCACATAAAAAAGATATCTGAACTTGCATATTTATGGCAGCTCAATTCACAATAGTTGGGATAATAAATCAACCAACCATCAATATTGACTGATAAAGAGAACATATTTTTGCACACATGCACACCATGATGCAACATTGTTCAACCATCCAAAGAAAGCCCTGAATACAAAAATACATATGGAACTGGAGATCCTTATTCTAAATATAGCCAGATCCAGATATAGATATCACACATTTCTGTTTGTGTAACTTAATATATGGAGAATATAAAAATTGTGTGGATTTTATCTGTTGTAGATTTATAAAAATTTCTTCACAAATCATACCAAATAACAGTACACCCGTCTTTGCCATGTTGAGATTGTTGTCATTAATTCCTAACTTAGTGATAGTGATACTCGTTTTCAAGGACAAATTGAACATGCATATGTAATATCTATATCTGAAATAAATGTGGCAAAATGGCAAATTGACAAATTTCAAAAGTGAAAAAGTTCACAGCAAATGCATATTAAACAAAAACTATACATGGACCTCAATCAGTTTTGCACCAAAATAAACTTTGATTTTCCTGATGGCCCTTCACATTTGCCAGGCATATCATCTCTGCAGTGTCGTCTACCCTCTCCTTCCACATGATCTTTGTTTAGACAGCACTGCTTTCAACAACTCCTTCTAATGTAGGCGCTCTTAATCTAATCTCAATTTCCTCATCTTCCTTTTTGTTTATCTTCCTCCTGAATAGCAGGATATGTTGAATCAAATAATGGCCTACCATTCTGAGTTTTCTCTTAAGTCTTCTTTATGTGGGTTAAAATACCTTGACTTCTTATGTGGCACATGGCTTCAGATAGGCTTACCATCCTGTGCGTTATTTTTTTGTCCAAACTCTAATGCGTTGCTTTTACATCTAACATATCATTGTCATAAATGGATACTCTAATTTAGAATTAGAATGAGTCAGTTATTTCCCATGACAAGGAAACCACTATGTATGTAGTTAAGGTAGTAATTAAGTATTTTTTTTTAAATGTGGAGAGATTTAATTTCTAGGTGTATCTTTAGTACAGGTAACATTTGTTTCCCATTATGTTAATATTTGGGTCGCATAGATGATATCAGAAAAGCCATTGGTTCACCCATCTATCTAGGCTTTGGGTGGAAAACTTATGCTGGTTTTGGATCACTTTTTTTTTTTAAATCAATACGGCTTTCAGACTGAATTAAAGCAGGACCCTGCTGTTTAAGAGAATCATTTCTCCTCTGAAATGTCTTATCACTGCCAGAAGACAAAAGGTGTTCTGTAGAACCAGAGTATTTTTAAATTTCAGTCAGCTGTGAGATGTACTCAGTGTAAAAATAGAGAAGTTAGTCATCCTGGAGCTCAGTGCTATAAAATGAATACTTGTTGACAGAAAAAGTGGTCTAATATGCCTAATAGCTGAGAGGATTCCTGGAATCCTCTCATTTCAGAAATTAGGAAATAAAGATGTGTCTGGATTGCTTAGAAGAAAATTATAAAGAAGGCCACATACTCTTCTCATGGGAATAGAGAAATAGGAAAAAAATCATAAAATACATGACACAGAAAACATGTAGAAATCACTTAATTTAATACTTTGATTTTATACATATATAAAGCCTGATCAAGAGAATGATTCATTTGAATTCACATAGTTGATTTCTGATAGAACAGGTCTTCCGCTTTTGGACCCAAAATTTTTACTACACTGCTTGGAATGCATTTGAACAGAGACCATCTCTTTGACATTCATCCTAAACACAGGTTGGAAAATAGTTGGGTTTACTTGCAATCACATGATTATGATTAAAGCAAAAAAAAAAAAAAAAGCACCAACAAAATATTGTGAGAAATGTTTCAAAGTGCAGAGATGAAGTCCAGAGACGCAGCGTTAATCATCCCGTCCGACACACTGGCCTGCTTCAGGATTTCACAACGTTGGCAGGATACATCCTCTTCTTTGCTTCTCATCACAACTCTGGGGCAAGCAGGCAGGGCAGATGTGGTTTCTCTTCCTGTCAAACGGGGACTTCAAAGCTGCACATAGTTGACCTACTGAAACAAGGTAACTTAGCTATAAGTGACTGTTGCTCAAAGTCTTGGCTCGTTGTTTTCACCGCACAATTATGTCCACACAGTAATTCTGACCCCTCCTTTCAGTTCCTGGACACAGTTCCCTGTTCTTGATGAGCAGTACAGTGGTGCCAAGTCTTCACTCACATCTCAGTTCACTCACTCATCCTAATGCAGGAAAGCAGCATGGTGTTACAGAATGCCATAGTCATGTCAGGATCAGATCCGTTTCAGAGGTGACATTTCAGTGTGGGGTGATTTGGACAAGCTCCAAGCCTCTGTGCTGTCGTTCATGAATTCTGTCATTCAAATTCTGATGACCGTTTCACCTGGAATTTACCTAATTCCTTCTCTCCACTTGGTAAGCCTTCCCTATTCCCACGTGCTTTTCATAAACTTGCATTTTGTTTGTCCTATTCAACTCTCTGGTACATATGCATTGATTACAGTGCTCTAAATTATTTTTAAAATGCTTTGCCATCATGATACTCATCCCCTCTATTCTTTTAGTCTGTGTTTTTGAGTGCTGTCTACATTCCAAGTTCTTTGGTAGGACAATACAATTGCATAGACTACAGACTGAGTCATACAAATGTGGTCCTTCACCTTGTGAGGTTAAAAAGGTGCATAAATGAAGCATGGATTATGGGAAAATGCTATGCAGAGTACTCAGAGGATAGAGGTGGATGTGTAAGGTAAGAGGCCCTAGCAAAGTAAGGGAGTCCAGTTTTACTGGCTGAGTTGCCTTTTGCTACTCTGCCTTTTCATCATTTGGGGGAGGAATAAGGCAAACTTAGACTAAGTGAATAGATTACCTAAAGCATGAAAACTTGAAAGGTCTGTGAGTATAGAAGGATAAGTTCATCTACATGGCTAAAGTGGTCTTCGTGGGATCAGGAATGCCATACAGGTCAATGGCAAAAAAAAAAACTATTCAAATCTGTATTCTTTAAGTTTCTGTGAAGAGATTTTGTTGTTGGTGGTGGTGGTGGTGTGTATGCAGAAGAGGATTGCTCTTTGACCTAATTAGTATGTATTGCTTTGCCCTTATTAGAAATCGGTATTTTTTTGTGAAATATATAGAATGCATTCTATGTAATAAAAAGGCAAGATTTAAATTGCATCAGCTGCTTCTTAGTCCAATGTCACTTACTGATTATTCTCTTGTTTTCTGTAATTCTGCATTGCTTACCTGATCCATTTATTTATTTTGAAATTTGGCTCTCCTAAGTCCTTAGGAATTGTCTCGTGAGTCTCACCTTAGAGAGCCTCCACATAACACGGGATTATTTATTGCCATTTCCTCCATTCAACAGCCAGCATGGATGTCCCTCGATTCTTTCCAATATTGACTTCATCCTATATGACTCCCATCTCCTTGGCTCCCACATCATATTTTTTTTCCTTCCTCTAATTACAACAGGCAGACCTTGGCTAGTTTCTGTTCTGCTAAAATTGTGCAATTGTTCTTCATTGACTTAAAGTAGAAAGACGCAGAGGTATAGACATGGCACTCATTGTCTGGCTTTGCCTGCTTTCATCACTCAGTTTATACCTTTTACTACTTCCCATTGATAACCACGAATGTGTCGTGCTCTAATATACTACTATGCTGTGATAATAACTAACAACCAATGTCATTTATTAAGAGCTAATTGTGTTCCGGTACTATGTTAAATAACATTGATTGTTGCATGTAATTCATATGCCCGTGATATGTGTTAGGTTCCTTTAGTGTCTGTTCTTGGTGAAGGACTGGGAATTATAGGTTCCATAACTTACACACGGTTGCAGTGAGAGCCAGAATTCCTACTATCAGACATGGTGCTATGTTGGTTCTCATGCTTTACACAAGCTGTTCCTCCTTCCTGGCATTTCTTTCTCCCACCTGCTTGCTTTGCCTGGCTGCCTACTGTTTATCCTTCAAAATCCTTTAGGTATCATCTTCCTTAAAAAGACAGGCACTTGCTCTCTACTTATCCATTATCTAGATGCTCCCAGAATTCTTGCACATTTTATTACCTGTTGTTTCATCTCTACTGCAAGTTGTCAGTTCCCTCCCTGGAAGGCAAGAACCTGGTCACAATCATCTTTCATACCTAGACCAGAGGACTGTATCCAAGATCCAGATGGAATTTCCCATGTAATTTTAAGAGTAATATGATTTGAATAACATCTCAGTTCTCTTGCTTGCCCTGTGACATCACATAAGAATTTATGCCAGTATCTCTAGTCTCACCTCTTGAAGTATAAAATAAGAAGATTGGATGATGGCAGTGGTACTTGGGTCAGTAGCATTAGTGTCACCTAGCAACTTGCTAGAAATGAGAATTCTCAGACAATATGCCATATTTCCTGAACTAGAAATTCTGGAGTCAGGATCTGGAAGCTTTCTGGGTGATTCCAACAGACCAGGAGTTGGCAAATTGTGGGCTGAGTTTCCTGAGACCAATTCCTACCCAAGGCTTGTTTTTGTACATTAAGGATGGTGCCATCAAGTATTCTTCCATAGGTGTGATTTCTTAAGAGCACAGTGTAGTGCCCTTAATCGCTGGTAAGTTGCTGGAAAGGCAACATGGATTCTAGACTATCTGCTATCATATTGTAGTTCAGGTCATTTCTGACCACTGTCCCATAGTTTCCTTATCTTCAAAAAAATTGAGGTAAGGTTACTGAAATGGTCAGGATCTAATCAGAAGAGAAAACATGCCAGGTATCTCAAATAAAAGGAACTTAACACTGGGCGTTAGTATTTACAAATATTAGTTAGTCAAAATTCTTTATTATAAAGCTCCAAAGGGACCTCTTTTGATCCCTGGAATATTTGAGGGAGAGAAATTGTGTTTTTGAAGACTAGTATAACCGAGACGCTACGTCACAAAACAGTGTGAACTCATGTATTGTATTTCAGTACAGAGAATCCTACTCGCTATCTATACCCATCCTAATGCAGTATGATCTTAGTGGAGGACCGCTAGAAGCCAGTCGCCTTGCGTTTTCCCTAGTCTGCTTTTCCAGCCATGTGTTCCATCATCAGCCATTTCAGCTCTCCTGTTCTCTACCTGACAGAACTGTGTACTTCATTAGTGTTTGTTTTTATTACATACCATTTTCTTTATCCACTAAGAGCTTTCAAGCACTAATTCACTCAGTCCTCCTAGCACTGCCATTAGTCATGTTTTGCAGCTAAAGAATTGAGTCTTGGAGAAATAAAGCCATTATCCTAAGGCCAGCCATTGTGACGTGATAGAGCCAGGATGGAATTGCACTCAGGTAGCCTGGCTTTGAACCCTCACTAATCACCACACTGAAATATGGTGTACTTCCAGGAACCCATAACCGGGCTTTGTTTGATCTGGAAATACTGCCATATTTATTTCATATTTTTCTCTTCTAAGAAGTAAAGATGTAGGCACATTTAAAAAAACATCTGTACAATTTTTAATCCTCTTCATTGCCTAAAACAAGCATCTTCAAATGTTTGTATTTTAAATCTGTGTAAGCTTCAAAAGCATATAGCTCTATTCAGGTATAATTGACATATAAAATATTACCCACATTTAATATAGGTGTGAATAATGTATATATTACATTATATACAGATGTATATATGATGAGTTTGGAGGTACATATACATTTCTGAAATCATCACTACTAGCAACTATGTCATAAATATGACCATCTCCAAACTCTTTTTCCTTCCTTTTTTATTTAATTTTTTTTTTTTTTAAAGATTTATTTTTATTATTTTTTCATTGGAAAGGCGGATATACAGAGAGGAGAGACAGAGAGGAAGATCTTCCGTCCGATGATTCACTCCCCAAGTGAGCGCAACGGGCCGATACTATGCCGATCCGAAGCCAGGAGCCTCTTCCGGGTCTCCCGCGCGGGTGCAGGGTCCCAAAGCTTTGGGCCGTCCTCGACTGCTTTCCCAGGCCACAGGCAGGGAGCTGGAAGGGAAGCGGGGCTGCCGGGATTAGAACCGGCGCCCATATGGGATCCCGGGCGTGCTAGGCGAGGACTTAGCCACTTGCGCCACCGCGCCGGGCCCCTATTTAATTTTTTTAATAATGAGAATCCTTAACATGTCAGTGGACATTTGCAGCATGAAAAACATCATTTAAAGTCCAGACTCTGCTCCTGATTCTGACTTGCTGTCAGTGCACACCCATGTAGGCGGCAGGTTATAGTTTAGATACTTGGGTCCCTGCTACCTATGTGAAAGACCTGCATTGAGCTCATGGCTGCTGGCTTTAACTTGGCCTGACTCCAGATATTGCCATGCATTTTGGGGAGTGAACTAATGGATAGGGTCTGTCTCTCTATCCCATTCTTTATTTCTCTCTCTCTCTCTTTCATTTACAAATACAATGCAGAAGCAGCCATTGTGGCACAGCTAGTTAAGTGCCTATTTGAGATACCTGAAAACAGGATCCAGATCCCTGCTCTGCTTCCAACTTGGCTCCCTGTGAAAGCACCTGAGAGGCAGCATCTGATGGCCCAAGAGTTTGGGTTCCTGCTTCCCAAATGGAGGCCCAAAAAGAAAGCTGAAGGTTTCAGATCAGCTGTTGAACACATTTGAGAAGATGAGGCCTCTGCTTCAATGACTCTGGTTGACTGTGTCTGTTTGTCTCTTTCATTTGCCTTCCAAATAAATAAGAATGAATGAACACACATTTTAAATATATAAAAATAGGAGTATTTCATGTAGATGCCTAATTTTCACTATAATAAACTGAACATTTACTTATTTGTATACGTATGTGTTTATATCAAGAATTTTATTTCTTTATCCTAAGGTATAGACATCTTCAATTTCATATGTTCTCCTGTAGTGCTCTCAACATTTCAAAAATAATTATATCCCAGTAATGAGGCATGAATCCATACCCTTATCTATACTTAGTATTATCAGCCATTTGCATTTTCTCAGTGTGATGGGGCTAAAATAGAATATTCTGGTAGTTTTCTCTACATTCATATTGGTAGGAGCCAAGCTGCAGTTTTACCACTGCATGACTTTGTGTTTGTTATTACATTTTACAAGGAATAGTCTGTTTCTCCATTATGGAATCTCAATTTTTTCCTTCATGATCCAACTAAATCATTCCTCTGAAGTCTCTGTGGCCCACTTTTCTCCAGTGAACTTCATTTCTCCTTTGTGTTCCAAGGCACTAAGATCCTGAGCAGGTGTTCTTGAATAATCATTAATACTGTCCCCTTGGTTCTGAAATAAGTGACCCCATTTGGACAATGAATCAATGTTGACTCTGCTGCTAATTCTGTGTGACTGTTATTGATGTCTTTGCATACCCCATGCTTGCCTGTTTTCTCTCTGCTTGCAAATCTGAGATCTCCTAGAGTACTGATACCTTCTACAAAGTACCTAATTTCCAATAGTGAGTCTTCACTTCAGGCCAGTTGCTTCTTTGTCATCAAGAAAGACTTTCTCGGGCCCGGCGCGGTGGCGCAAGTGGTTAAAGGTCCTCGCCTTGCACGCCCGGGATCCCATATGGACGCCGGTTCTGATCCCGGCAGCCCCGCTTCCCTTCCAGCTCCCTGCCTGTGGCCTGGGAAGGCAGTCGAGGACGGCCCAAGGCTTTGGGAACCTGCACCCGTGTGGGAGACCCGGAAGAGGCTCCTGGCTTCGGATCGGCATAGTATCGGCCCGTTGCGCTCACTTGGGGAGTGAATCATCGGACGGAAGATCTTCCTCTCTGTCTCTCCTCTCTGTATATCTGCCTTTCCAATGAAAAAATAATAAAAAATAAATCTTTAAAAAAAAAAAAAAAAGAAAGACTTTCTCTTCTTTCACGTGTCCTGACTTGGCCCAAGGCCACCTTCTCCATACCAGAGAGATTAAAGATGCTCATTTGTAGCAGAATACCCCAGTTCCTTAGAGGTACTCTGCCAAGAGGAAGGCACCACCAAGTCAGTACTGAAGTAAATGACAGGGGCTGCTTTCTGTTTTTACTTTAAGTTTTGTGTAAGATTTGAGTTTTGTCAGATAATTATACTAAGTCATTTCTTTCTAACATGAGAATGTGGTGCAAAGTCTTATGGGTTAGAATTGTTCAGGGAGATTTCAAGTAGACTCAAACATAGAAGGAATTGCTATACAAGGAAGATGTCTTGCAAAATGAAAGTAACAGTAATAGAGATATTGATGGCTTCTGGTTGCCATGGAAATGCAGTTCACCTGCTCTGATTAGGTATTGTGATGTGTTTTTCTATATAAGGTTTAATAGAAATCACATACCTTGCTATATTTTTTAACTATGTTTTGGATTAAACAATAGTCACTGGCTGCGGTGGTAGTGAGTAAGCATAGATTTATGAATTTTAGTGTGCGCATTGCTGTGATCTCCCTATTGGGTTTAGAAGGCAGATAAACCAATTCTTTCACCTAATCAATTTCTATTTGTGTGCATGATATTAGAGATGTTTGCTGTGTCCGTGGAGACACCTGTATGTTTCAGCGTTTCTAATTTCAGATTCCTGTCCCTGTTAAAACTCTGTATTGCATAGAAATTGTGGTCACGGTAACTATATCACAAAGATTGCAAAGAACAGATATTTCTAATTCTTATCAATTTCATCCATTTGTTCAAGCGTTTTGTTTGTAGTTGGAGCAAGTTAGCACAAAGGCGACTGGGAGTGTGTGAGAAAATGATATGGTCTAGGAACTGTGTGAATAACTTTGGAGTTATTGTCTTCAACATTTAGAATGTTACAAATCCTTGTTTATTTTTTGTCTGTGTTCCAACCACTACTTTTATAAGGCTCTTTAAGAGTCTCATATATACCAATATTTGGGACCAGATAACAGACTACTATGGATGGCCTCTAGGCTCTGGAGCCTACTGTTTTTTTACCACCTCTAGTTTGTTCTAAAAGTGCTTGCTCTACTTCGTTTTGCCTTGCCACAAAGCCTGCAATGGAGCTTCTTGTCCATGCTGTCCCCTGCTATCTGATTACGAGTCCTGACAATTTTGTGTTTCTTCTCTTGGAAGTAATATAAATTCTTGATGTTTGTTTTTAAACATATTGAAGAACAGAGGATTTCTGCATGAGCCTTATGTTTAGTAACAGAATCTAGTCTTGTTTTCAATATATGAAGTGCTCTAAGGAACGGTGTGTGTGTGCACACGCATGTGTGTGTGTGTGTGTGTGTGTGTGTTCGTTCCTAAAGTGTAGAAATTTACATTAGGGTGTGCAATTAAGCAGCCATGACTAAGAGTTTGCATGGCCACAAGCTAGAGACAAAATATTTGAATTATTGATTTCTATCATTCTTCTTTGCTGTGTGCCATGGACCAGCTTCTTTGACTCCACTTACATGTAAATGTCCATGCCCTGCAAACCAAGTCTCATTTCCTCTGCCATCTTGAACATTCCTCTCTTCCCCAGGAGCTGCTCCCGAATACACTTTCTCACTTCTTTCCATTAATGTTCTCCAACTGCTTTGCAACTCATTGTTAGGATGGAAAGGTCAACAGGCCTTCTTGCTGCATGATCTTTAAGAGGCTGGTAATGTCAAGATAAATGCATCCTTTTCAATCTGTTTTTAAAGGCCAGAATCATTCATGAGTTTCCAGGAAAGGATAATGACATCAAAATTATTACCAGGAACTAGTGCTGTGGTCATCAGGGGGCAGTTAGGATTTACAGCTCAGCTGGACAGGAGCCTCTGCCACCAAAAGCCTGCATCTCATCGCTGGTGGATTCAGCTCTAGGGTGTGAAGTACAATTATTCCTCTGCATTCTTCATCAGAGAAGTATGCATACTATACAAATGAGCACAAGCCTCACCTGATAGAAAAATGGACTTACAAGAAGCCTTCCTCTCCTATATAGTGCGTGAAGGATAATACCTCATATGACATAATAAATTATAGAATCAATCCACTTTTCAGTGCAATCACACGGCTTCATAATTGGATTTCAAATGGCTTAAGAGTTGTAAATTTTTAAAATATCTGTGAACCAGCTTCAAGGGCTCGTATACCTCAATGTCTTCACTTTCATTTGGAGAACCAGGTACAAGGTGACTCTGAAGTTCCCTTGTTGGCGAGAGACCACAAAGGTCCTTTGTATGCTGCTCACTTCCACTGTAGCGCGGGACTCTTCAGAAATTTCACACATGAGAAACAGCTGAGGCCTTAAAACTGTGATTTGCACTCTTTAGTTTTATTTATTTGAAAAGCTGAGAGGTAGAGATGGACTATTTTCTATCTACTAGCTTACTCAAAACCCACAGTATCTGAGGCCTGCCCAGACTCAAGGCAGAAACCAGGAACTCAGTCCAGGTTACCCCATGGGTAACAAGGACCGAAATAGCATATCCATCACCTGCTATCTCCCAGAGTGTGCATTAGCAAGAAGTTGGAGTCTAAATAGTGGCAAAATACTCAGAACTTGACATCTGTATTTGCTTACTATTTTTATCTATTTGTAAAGCAGAGAGCAAGAGAATTTCAAGTTCCAGGCTAGATCCTTATACTTCTGCTGCAATCTCAGCTGGTTGATAGGTATTTCTTGGTTGGTTGTTGCCACTTGGTAGTGCAGTGATTCACACACCAGTGTGGTTCTCCTTCATATTTTGTCCACACACAAAGATTTTTTTTTCCAGTTTTTTTTTTTTTCTCCAGGACAGCAGTCTCTCACAGCTGCATGTGATGCAGCTGATAAAATCTTACAGGTAGTTCAGTGACATTAGTTCTAGCTTTATACCTGAGTATGTCCTTGCAAAATACTTGAGTAAGTCATTGTTTCACTGAAGTGCTACAAAACATGAGACATATGAAAGAAATATCATTTTCAATAATCCATAATGGTTCTGTAAAAGTTATATGGAAATATAGATCTATGAAATCACTGATACACATTTTGTGTCAGCTAGATTTGGGTGTAACCAAAAGTAAGGATTCAGTTGTTTCATGACTAGGAAATGCTGATTGTTTCCTGAAATTGGCGAACTCTGTTTCCTTCCTAAAATTGCGGATATAAGATTTGAGCTCAGTTTAAATCTCCAGTCCGAGTACCTTGTTAGCAACACTCCAGTAGCTCTGGCATTTTCAGCTCTCTCACTCATCTTTCTTATCTCATTTATCTTACCAATTCTGGGAAGTAAGATTTTGTTACATACACTTATCGAGGGGAAACTTTAAAAAGTGAGCCAGCATAAAGCAAGGGTGCCCAGGAGGACTCCAAAAAGTGTTCCTGTGGACCCCAAATCATTTCTACCCACTCATGTTGGGCAGTTGCTCCAAGAAGCCCTTACCACTGGGACCTAGATTGTATCGCGTGACTTTCCATCTCTTCTCATCCCACTCAACCATTTCTTAGTGACAATGTGTGACTTGTGACAAATCACTCAGCCTCAGTGACTCATATGTTTCTCATCTGAGAATATTCACTTCCCTTCTGGGAAGAGATTTAAAGAAAATGAGCATTTGTTGATCAGGAGAGAGAAAGGAAAGAGGGCATCATTTTGCTTTGCCTGCTGAACGTGGTTTCTGCCAGGAAGGTGGCAAGTTCACTGAGCCCCAATGTAGAGACCCCTTTCAACCACACTGTATGGATTTCTTTAGTTAACTGCTTCCATGTGTGGGTACATCAATTATCCTATGATCTCATATTGACAACAGGGCTCTGAATCATGTGCTGCTTTGGGAAGAGTCTGTTCCTGTACCTAACGGGAAGAAAGAGTGAAAACCATAGACTCCAGACTTAGGGATCTCTGGATTTCAGGGAATTATGTTTCAAACCCTTCCTGTGATGGATGAAGACACTAAAAATTGGAGGGAATTCCCGAGATAAAGCCAGCCAATTTCACTACCATTCCACTGTGTAGTCTTCAACCATCACCTACTTTTATTTCTGAGAATTTGATATCAACAGAAATATTGCCCTTAAAGGTGATGGTAGATTTTGTTAACAAGAAGGTCTAGGGGGTTTGTGAGAGGAGAATGAGAATCCCTAGGCTAGAAACAGTGTTGGCTTAGACCCCGGCACAATAGCCTAGCAGCTAAAGTCCTCACCTTGAACATGCTGGGATCTCATATGGGTGCCGGTTCTAATCCTGGCAACACCACTTCCCATCCAGCTCACTGCTTGTGGCCTGGGAAAGAGGTTGAGGACAGCTGAAAGCCTTGGGACCCTGCATCCACATGGGAGACCCGAAAGAAGCTCCTGGCTTCAGATTGGGTCAGCTCTGGTCCAGGTTGGATGGAAGATTTTCCTCTTTCTCTCTCCTCCTCTCTATATATCTGACTTTCCAATAAAAGTAAAAATAATAATAATAATAAATAAGTCTTAAAAAACAGCAGTGTTGGCTTGAAGGAGTCTTGGACTGATTTAGTTTGATCCAAGTGCACATTGATTGCATACCCCAAGTCCTCCCTTTCTTGTGGACCCCTTCCCTACATCACTCCATTGAAACCTTCAGTCACTGCCTGTGAATTTTTCAAAACCCTTTCCTGTCTTCACTGGGACCAGGACTGGAATGACAGGAAGCCTGCATACCTCAGAATCATAACCTTACTCTGGTTAGAGAACATCTGTTGCTTTTCTCTTCAGAATTATTTTTCTTTGTTTTACACACACACACATCCATATTATGTACATTTAAGGGGATTTCAAAATATTCATGGGAAATAAAATGTGTTTATTTTGAAATGTGTATGTGAATATTATTAAGATCCATTTACGGTTTTTTATAATACATGTTTTCCATGAATCATTAAAATCCATACATAAATATTTTCTTATGCATGAAAATAACAGAGCATAAATGTATTCCGTGGTCAAGTTTGTGGGTTCCCTTGCTTGTTGATGGCTTCTGCAGCTGCTTCTGTGTGAGCCCCATCTCTTTTTCTGTTATCACCATTTCCCTCTTTATCCACAGCTCGAAAAGCAATCTTCATATCCAGAGTTGTTCATCACATGCTACAAAGGCTGGTATTTTATGTATGTTTCACTTCTCCATAATCACAAATATTTTAAGATAAATGAGGACAGGAAAGGTGTTCATGAATAGAAATGACAGTGTCCTAGTTCAATCTATCCCTATTGAGATGTTTTACCTTTCTGGTTTAAGTAGCAGTTAGATTTTTAAAAAATTATCCATTTTAAAAAATGCAATGTACTTGAAGCACAAAATCATTTAGTTCTATGTGAATGAGACTTAGGAAAATTACTTTCTATTATCAATGTTTCCCAGCAAGAGCCCCAATGAGGAATGTGTCCTTTCTGAGGTATATGCCGTTTCTCCTTGCAGACCTTTCCTATTAATCATACTTATATTCTAAGCCATATAGCTTAATGTAGAGTCCTTCTGAATACTGTATGACAATGCATAGACTGACTTCAGTCCCTCTCTGAGTCTGGTTTTGAGGAACTGTGGTCTGAGTGACAAGGAGCTTATTTGGGGTACTGGTCCATCAGCACAGAACATAGCCAGTTCAGGAAGGTGGAGACTCAGAAGGAAAGAAAGAAAGAAAAATAAGTTTGTTTGCTGGTTCAGTGAGTGAGTTTACAATACAGTTCCATGAGCTCTGAGATTTCACCTCCCCTTCTCCCCAAATCTAATTCCCCCACTGATTTCCTCTATATTATTACAATAGTATAGTTCATTAAAAACAGTCATAAGTCAATCATTTTGCTAGTTAAGTGTATCCTGACATTTTAGGTTTGGACAATGGCAGAATCCAACATCCTGTTGTCAAGATATATTTAACAATTTCATTGGGAGTACATCTTTGATTTGTAAGTAGAGATGCACAATGCCGTGTACCTTCATCTAAATGTGACAGTCTCTATTATACAGTTCTTCAAATGACTGTCAAGGAAGAAAAATATTTTTAAGGTAATACATACCCAACTTCATTTGCATGTTTGTGTATATACACATATAGGGGTATGTGTAATATACATACATGAACACATACACACAGAATGTTGGCTTTGACATGTCTGGGCCCTGAACTCTTGAGATCTGCGTTCTTCCTGAAAACGATAATCATTATGATTATATCATGACCACCATCATAATCATCAGTGTGGTCAGCCCAGTCATCATCACCACCACCAGCAATTACTAAGCAATTATAATGGAAACACTACTCAGCATTTTGCCTATCATTTCTAATTACTACAAGCCAGTAAGATAATTATTCATGATGATCATCACTTTTAGGAGCTTGAAGCATAGAGACAGGAAGTTACCTGTGTTTAGAGGAGAGCCTGGGCATCACCTGTAGATGAGGAAGTGGCTCGTAGTGGCTCCCAGCATCCTGGGAAACACTCTGGTATCGTGATCCCCTTCTTCTACTTCACATATGGGTTTCTGTTAAGGGATCTGCTTTCTAGACTTCATTAACTGTTCCTGCACTAGACATGGTTTATGATAAGGTTTATGCAGGTATTAGTACTGTTACTCCTCACTATTGATATGAATCGGTGTGACACATCAAAAGGTCTGCTTTTGACTGGATAGGTTTGACATTGCTACTTTCTTGCATGCTTTCCGTTTGGCTCACATTTCACATTTGATGGCTAAATATAAGTGGGTATGTCATCAGTTTAAGATCATTGCAGTTTAAGTATACTTCAGAAAGGAATGTTCTCCTGCTAGCTAGAGAGGATTAGTTTGTATCACATAAATGCTTTAGCTGAGAACTAGGCAACATGGTAGCATGTATAAAATATTTTTAAAATATCTCAGAAAAGATCATAAGAATAACCAAGGCTGATAATCCAAGAGCATAGGCAGAACGAATGAATGGAATCAAGTAGGGGTAAAGTTGGATTTAAAAATGGCCAGTGATTTCTGATAAAAAAAAAACCCACTAATGGATCCCAGACATGTGTTAAACCTTGAATGTAATGCAATAAAACCATAACCAGAGATATCATTGTAGAACTGTTAGCAAGACTATGGTAACAATGAATGGGTACTGTGTACCATCAGGTAATGTTCACTTCAAGGCAAGAATGCTGCTGAAGAATACATTTCATGGGTGGCATGATTGGCCTAGCAACTAAGCCACCAGTTAAGACGCCCCCGTTTCATAGAAGGGTGCCTGGATTTGACACCTGACTCTAGCTCCTGGTTCCATGTGCCCACTACAGTGACCCTGGAAAACAACAGTCGTGGCGGAAGTATTGGTGTTCCTGCCATCCATATGGGAAATGTGAATTGAGTTTCCAGACTCTAGCATTGGCACTGACACAGCCTCATCTGTTGCAGCCCATTTGGAAGGAGATTCTGTGAATGACAGGTTCTTGCTCTCTCTCTCTCTTTCTTTCTCTCTCTCTCATATGTATGCGTACCTTCCCTCTCCTCAGTTTCTCCAATATTTTTTATAGGATATTTTATAATAGAAGGATAAATCCACTTGGAAGATAATTTTGAATGTGTGTCTGATTATAGTGAAAGTTTAATATCAATTCTCAACTGATAGGACAAACATCAAAAATCCAAGCAATATGTAACATAAAAAGTAAGTTCTTCTCAGTTACATTACACTATAAATAAACCACAAATATAACCAGGAAGGTCTCAAATGTGTTAAGCAACACATTTCTCAATAACTCAAGAGTCACAAAACAAATCAGTTGTTACGTATCTTTTTTGTTTGTTTACGTATCTTTATTGTTATGTATCTTTTCTTCAGTTAGGATCTTCTGCAATGCTGGTGCAATTGTTCCTAGGTTTTAGGTAGCACAAACACACTTAGGTCTTGTCAAAAACTCATCAGATTCTACACTTAGTGCCTGTGCACTTTTTAAAATTAGGCTGTAATTCAATTTAACTGAGGTTAAAAATATTATAATTGGTACACTCAGAAGGTAAGAAAATTTCCAAATTGCTTTAAGTTACTGAGTTATTTTTGAGGATCAACTAAATCAAATAAAACCAGCCTTTCTCTCTCTGTGTTAGAATGGCTGAAGCAGTGAAAGAGATCCTTTTTGGGGCATGTGTATCAGTTCAGGGAAAAAATGTTTATATGCTACCAAATTATAACAAGATTGTACCAAATTCTACAGAATTTATCATCATACAGCTGAAAAAGTGCATCCTTCAGGAAAGAGAATGATGGCAGTGAGGTATCTGACCCTCATTTTAAACCACAAAAATACCTATGGATTGGCATTTGTGAATTAGCAAGAATTGGCTTTTTTTTAATCAGTGCAGTATTTACTGAGTGGTGACAGAGATGCCAGACATTGCCATGCCCTGGAAATACAGAATTAATAAAATGGTGGGGGTGGCCCTTTTCAAAGTAGTTACTCTCCTCCTTAGTTTTAAGACTTTGTTTTCTCTGAGTTTTTAGGGAAATTTTCTTAAGTAAAAAGTGCCTATGTTTGGAGAAACCTGAACTATAGGGTGCTTTGATTCTGTGCATTGAAAATACCCTAAGATACTTCAGAAACACCTTATCAGCCTTAGCTTTCTGTTCAGACCAAGACCTGGCACTGCAGTGCCAAGATATTTGATCCATTTTGTTCCATCTCAGTCTCTGACTTGAATGACTACTGTAGGGCTAATTCAAACCACCTGGAATTTCTTCCTCTGAAGAAATCCCATTTTTAGTGGTCCTCCCACCAACACACATGCACGTCTGAAAAGAACTTTCATTCCTGTGAACCAAGAAAACTTTTAGGTCAGATTGTAAGCTAAGCCATTTGTGGTCAGTCTCTGTGGTTCATCATTAGTACACAACATTCTGGACTAGATGTTTAATCTTAGGCTTCAGAATTTCTTTTCAGATTTAATGTATATGTGCTTATTTCTAGAAGGCAGATTTTAAACTTTTTTAACTTCCCAAAGATATCTCCAACATGAAAAATTTTAGTACCTCTTAGAGAATAGCTGGTTAACTGCATCTGAAAGAATCCTTACCTCTGCCGACTTATGCAATCTCTGGTAGCTGACTATGTTGTTGTCCTAATTTTTACTTTAAATTACTTTCAAATTATTTGAAGATTATTAAATCTCTTAGAATTTGTTTCTTCAGTGTTGTCAACATACTCTTCATAGTCACTCCACATTTCTCCAACTCTCACTTGAACATCTATTTCAAGGCCATTCCAAATCACCTGAAAATGTGCTGCTTGAGACAAACTCTTTTTATCAAGTATGCACAAATATATATGTTTTGATGTTAAGTGTACGTAATAATTATACATACTTATGAGATGCAGTGTGATATTGCAAAATGTGTACTGGGTAATGATCAAGCCAGGGTAAGCAACATTTCTAGAACCTCAAACATTTATCCTTTCTTTGTATTAAGAATATTTAAAACCCTCTTCTGGCTCTTACCAAATATGCAAGCTATTGCTAACAATACTTAGCCTGCTATGTTGTAGAATGCTAAAACTTATTACTGCTAACAAATTGTGATTGCGGTATGTTAACCAATCTCTCCCTGTCTCCCCCTTTCCCAGTCTCTGATATAGTTATACTCTTTACGTCTATAACATCACTACCCTTTAACTTCCACATATGAGAACGTATGATAGTTGTCTTTCTGGGCCTGGCTCACTTAACAAAATGATCCAACAAATCCCAATTTTGAGTACATATCCAAAGGCACGGAAGTTAGTTTGTTGAAAACACATCTGAACATTCGTGTTTATTACAGAAGTGTCTACCATAGCCCAGGTAAGAGATCAAGCTATGTGTTCATTGTTGATGAATAGATTAAGGAATTGTGATATAAACACACAATGGAATATGAGTCAGCCATTAAAAACTGTCATTTGTACCAACATGAATGCGTCCCCAGCCCTTAAGATCTATAATGCCAAGTAAAAAGGATTTTAACAACATCTGTGTATATTATATCAATACGATTATGATCCAACTTTAGTGTGACATATTTCCCAAATCAAGTAAAATCACCATTAAAATAACTTTGCATTTTTTGCTTACTAGAACATAACCCTATACTAACACTGGGGCCTAATGTTCTAATCTTTACACTTGTGTCTGTCCATCGACATTACATTCCTCATATTTCCTTCTGCAAGTTTTATTTTTCAGTTCACACTGTTTTGAAGTATGTTTGTACATGTTCATATATGTTGTAAATTTGATCTGATCTTTAGATTTCTATTATATGAACGTACCAGTTATTTGCCAAATTTTTTCTAAAAGTTTTTGGTAACTTGGCACCTGTGTTTATGAATAGATAACACACTGAAGCAAACACAGAAAGACCAATATCAGATGGTATTATGGTATAGCAGGTAAAGCCACCATCTGCAACACTGGCATTCCCATGTGGGTGTAGATTTCTATCTCGGCTTCTATGTTTCTGATCCAGCTCCCTGCTAACAGCCTGCTAAAGCAGCAGAAGAGGCCCAGTGTCTGGTCCTGGTCACTCATATGGGAGATCAGAAGCTCATGGCCGATCTTGTAATCATCTGGTGAACCAGCATATAGAAGATTCATATTTCCCTTTTTCCCTCTCCATCCACCGTGTGTCTGTGTGTCTATGACTTTCAACTAAGCCTTTTAAAAAATATTTCCAAATTTTACTTTTATAATGATTCTAAAAATGTACAACTTATAGGACTGGAGAATAGAGTGATATATGGATATGAACTGCAGAAGAGGAGGGAGAAATAAATTTACAAGGCATGGTGAATACGTTTAATAATCTACATCTTAAATTTGTTAGAAACAGTAGATTTTAAAATGTTCTCACCACAAATAAGATGCATGAGGTGATATGTTCATTAACTTTGTTTAATAATTCTATTGTATTTACATGCAGTGTAATATCTGATTGTACGCCACAAGTATGTGCAATTACTTTCCACTTTTTCTTGGAATTCATAGATCTATATTCAAATTTCAATTTTTCTACTGAGTAGTAATGAAGGCATTGTTAAGTTACTCAGCCTCATCAAACTCCAGTTTATTTGGAAACTTACTTCAGATTAATAATGCTGAACTTCTGGGGTTATTGTAAGATTTAGGGGCTTATAGAAAATCCAGGCAAGTTAATGAACTTCTCTGTTCCTTAGTTCCCTTCTTGGTAAACTGAGATAACAACCATCCCAGAATGAGTCTAAGGATTATAATAGAAATGGTAATCAACTGCTTGACCTCATGCTAATCACATGGTGGCCTGCTCTCATCACTTCCAGTCATTCTGGGGCTGAAAGGTTGAAGGATTTCCATGTTGGGCTTCTTGCTCACAACTGGTCCCCTAACTCAGCTGGAATATGGGCCACCCTTCCATAATAAGAGCCCACATAGCAAGTTTTGTCTGTCGAACCATAAAGGATCTGAGACAACAGTCACACACTTGGAACTGGTTATCTAGAGGGTCAGTGGTCTACCTTTTTTTAAAAATTTTCCATTTTTAATCAGGATGTTAAGATCATTTTCTAATCAGTGTAGTCTGTAGACCCATTGACAACTCTCAAAAATCAATGAATGCTTCTCTTTGCCATGACTGTTTATGGTTTTTCATGGGTACTGTAGTGTTTGCGTGTGTGTGTGTGTGTGTGTGTGTGTGTGTGTAATATAGGTAATCTTGGTTGCTTCATTTCACATTGGGTTCCATTTTAAAGTGAAAACACAGTCTCCCATATTACAGACAGTTGAAATGTAGTGAGGGTGAAAAAAAAAACCCAATGTAGTTTTAAAAAATTTGGTACTTTTCTCTCATTTACTTTAATAAAGCATATCATGTTTTATACATTGGTTAATATGACTGAATAAAATTATTTAGCATTATCTTCATTTTATGATGGACTTTTCCATTTTATCAAGATCACCTATGAAAGATTAATGTCTAAGCCATTGAGAATGTAATTTTTAAAAATTATCTAAGAGATTTGCACCAAAGCACACTGTCATACTCCTGACCCTGAGGACAAACTACCTGCACCTGATCGAAGCAGAAATTCTAGTTCCAATTACAGGCCTTTAAGTCCAGGAGACATTGCTGACATTATGGAAACTCCTCTAAATCATCACCGTCATCATCCTCATGATAAATGTCATGATTAATGGTCAGGATAAATGATCATAAATTATACATTAACAATAGGTACATAATATGGTGCTAAGAGCCAAATATATTCTTCTGAAACCGTCACAAATACTCTACAAGGTCAGAATTACTGTCTTCAGCTTTCAGACACAGAAAGCAAAGCACACACCAGACAGACACGGTTAGAGTGACCTTCCCAGGGCGGCGGTAGGCTGACCCGAGACGGAAACATTGGTCTTTGTGGCCTAGCTTTGGGCATCTGTGGCATTCTGCTCAGCACACAGCCACTCATCTTCCTCTGTGGTGAATTGATTAAAACTTGACTTGATTTTCTGTTCATAGAAATCAAACGCTCCCCACATAGTTAACAGGAGGCATAACTTAGGGCTTCAGTTTCATTACTTTAGCGTTACTAAGTTAGGTTGAAACATGACTAGCCTGCAGTTTTCTAAAATTAAAATATGATCAGCTCCGGACACTGCGATCATGTGGGAAGTGAGCTAGCAGACCAAGATCTCTGCCTCTGTTTAGTCTGCAACTTCGCCTTTCAAATAAAATGCATCTTTAAAAAGGCTTTGTAGAAATTGTATGGAAGTAGTGTAAGGTGATAACATACCAATTAATGCAAAGTCCCTAGGTTTGTGCCGATCGTGGATCACCACATCATCCAGTGGCTCTAACTCTTGTCAATATCAAAGGTGCAGAAACAACTGTACCAAGATATCTGCTGTCAGCTTCAAGAAAAACAAACATGTGGCTTTTCCACGGTATTGGATATAAGTTACCATTTTTTTAGTGGAATCAGCAAAATATTGCATTTATCCCAGAAATTTACTCCTGCTTTTTTAAATGCCTGGAAATTTTGCTGTTCTGATTCCTAAATAGATTAGGTTGTTTACTCTGTATCTTTTGATTTGACTCCCAGTTAAAAATTATGATGTGAGAAATTTGTTTCATTAACTTTTGAAAAACATATGTGCATATAAAATGTACTGGTTGTGGCTGACTGCTAAAGGATCACAGGGAAATTGCGTACTTATCATGGGGATTTATTCTGGTGCTGAAAAACAAAGTATTAAATTATACTATAAGAAGCATAATTCAATGAATTTTTATGATCTGCAGAGATGAGCAAATTGCATTGCAAATGATAAATGAGTTTTCAGCATCTAGATCTACAAATAAATCATCCTAAGTAGACATTCTGATTTATTAATATAACCAAGAAGCAACCCTTTGGGATGTGAATGTTATTTTCAACAACTGTCCTGGTAAAAGACAGCCAACTTATTGATGTTTTGTGTTGTGTTCTTTCTTTCCCTATTCTGAATCTACTCTGAATATTTTAGAAAATGGTTTAGTCCCTTACAAATGTACTTCCCTACCCATGGCAATGGAAATAAATGTTAATTTGATTTGCTCAGTACCGAAACATAGTTCAAGGTTGATAAAACTCAACAGGACTGTTAGGATATCAGTTTCCTTGCATTCAACACAGCCATTTCTCTGATGAATATGCTGGATAGTTTGTTTTCCTCTTAAATTGTAAAGTTCACATTAAACCCCTCTGTCCTAAACTCCTACCCTTGTATCATTGGAAAAGTAGTGGAATGAGAGTTTGAGTGCATGTGTGGAGGTATGAGTGTTACTTTCACCTGCTAAGATTCAAAATTGTAACCTAAAAATAAACAGAAATAAAAGCTAAATATTTCTCCTATATATTTACCAGTATATCTGGACATCAGCAGGTGAGAGGCTCTACCAATAGCCTGTGGAACACAGTAAGCACAACAGCCCCTGTTTTCAAGGTCACAGTAAAGAGAGGGAAATAAATATGCAAACTGGCTGTCACAAAGTAATTTTGTGTATATGCATGGTATGAAGACGGCCAGGGGCCACAGGAACTGGAAGGACAGACAGGTAAATGTGACGGCATCTTTGGAAAAACACCATGAAGTAGCGTCTAGGACACAATAATGCTCAAGCTTGACTTGTAAAATGTGAAGGGTGGGTCCAGCACAGTGGTAGCCTAGTGGCTAAAGTCCTTTCCTTTCACTAACCGGCATCCCATATGAGCGCTGGTTCTAATCCCAGCAGCCCGCTTCCCATCCAGCTCCCTACTTGTGGCCTGGGAAAGCAGTCAAGGACAGCCCAAAGCCTTAGGACCCTGCACCTGCGTGGGAGACCCGGAAGGAGACCCCAGGCTCTGGTTTCAAATAGGCTCAGCTCTGGCCGTTTTGGCCACTTTGGGAGTGAATCATGGAGGGGAGATCTTCCTCTCCGTCTCTCCTCCTTTCTGTATATATCTGACTTTCCAATAAAAAAAATCTTAAAAAAATCCTACGTCTACCTCTTTCTTATACAGGGATGCAATGACTGTATGAGGAAAGAAGGCCTACATTGTAGACAAAAATGGGGCTCAATCTCCAACTTTAAATCTTACTACTTATGAGACTTACATAGATTCCCAGTCTATGTTTAAATACAGCAACAAAATTATATATGTGAAAATAAAGCATGCAGGATGGTTGTCTACATAGGAGTGTCTTAGAGTGCTATACACGCTAGACAGTAGAATGGTGCGTATCTTCTCTTTCCTTCTTTTACCTTATTTTTAAAAAGATTCTGTCTCCACTATCTTAAGGATAAAATAAGGCTAACAGTAAACAGTAAATACATAACTTAAATGTGTGAGATATGTCTTATTTATCCAGCATGCCTGAATTTTCAAGATGTGCTTAGATACTTGGCCCTCTGTCTTTGGACCCGCTATTCCCATCTTTTCTCTGCTTTCCCCATGACCATAGACTGTGCAGTTCTTCACAGTCATACTTCTCATGTGTGTTCCTGAGACTCTAATCTCAGATGGCTCTGAGTGAATTTGTAGGCCTGCTTGGCATAGTCCCCAGTCTCTGCTGTCTTCCTTGTCTCAATAACTGCTTTTCTTTCTCTCACACAGCTTACTTTAACAATGGAAATATGTTATTTACAAATGAAGCGTGTGCTTGTTTAATGTGTGTTTTTCATCCATTAAGCTTCTGCAGTCCCTATGCCCACCATCAAAGACTCTGAAGAGACCACCTTTGTGTCCTGTCTTTTCTCTCTTCCAAACAGATATCTATCTCATACAATCAGCATAAATTTTAAAGTTACTATCGCATTCTCTGTCTTAGGGGCTTCTTTCTCTTCTGTTTCTCTTTGATCTGGAAACCAGACCAGTTGCCTAGAGCTTGAGGATAGCTCATTTTCTTCAGGAGTATCCAAGTGGCAGAATGCAAATACGAAGTATCTTTGAAGAAAAAGTACGATGCCTTGGCCTCAAAGTATTTCTCATTTAAATATAGAATGAAGTCTCCTAAATGCACATTTTTACATAGATGCTAATGTTAAGAACTAACAACTTCCCACTTGCAGTATTTGAAAAGATAGATGGGTAACCCAAACACAGATGAATTCTTTACAGCCAGCATTCATACCCGATCATGTCCCAAAGAAAACACAAATATATCTTCAAAACCTTCAATGAATCTTTAATAGGATGTCTTCAAACATAGTAAGAGATTCTATGGCATGGCAGGTAGCAATAGCCCCTAAATATAGCCCCATTTCCTATGGTTACCTGTCTTTTAATGTCTTATAGTAGGGTGAGGTAGCAGTGGCAGACTGAGCATATATATATATATATATGCTCATTCATTCTCTTCACTGGAAAATGTCAAACATAGCTTTTTTCTCCCTCTTTCACCTGGTACTTCTATCTTCCAAGACCTATTCATTCTCCAGACTGAGCTATGTCTTTTCAGAGTAAACCAGTGTGGCCTTTATGGCTTAAAAGCCATAAAAGTTCTGTATCTCAAAGTCAAAGAAGCAGCATGGCATGGTATGGGCCATGAGTTGGCAAAGTTATTTTTTCTGTGAAAGACCAGATAGTACAGGTTTCAGAATTTTCAGGCCAGCCACATAGGACTCTGTTGCATACTTTTAAAATACATATAAAAAAATATATATATGCATATATAAACTGTTCTTATCTTTTCTATATAAAAATAGGCCATCGTTTGAATTGGGGCCTCTAGTGTTCTAGCTGGTTATAAAGAACAACAGGACATTCCATTTGTTCTAATAACCTACTGCCTAAGACAGCTAAGAGAAGAATGAGTGTTCACTTGGGGATGGCACACACATCCTACTTGGATCAGCTTCCTTAGTCCTCAGAACAGCACTGTGAGACATTGTGCTAGTTAGGGTTTTATGAAAGGAGGTGAACAGATAAGGAGATAATACCAGTAAAGCCTGCCTGGACACACAGCAGGGGTTTTGAAATTAGGTTTCATTGCACTTGAGCAGCAGCAGAGTTCCTTCTTAAAGGGCCAGCTGCGGGGGTGCAGAGCATCCCTGGGATCCTGATAAGGTGAGTGGGGGATTTGCAGCAAGACTCCTGAGTGAAATTTACAGTACATTGTTTTAGCAATTTGGGATGTTCCCAGTGTATAGAACTTTCTGGAGCAATAAGCATTCCACTAACCTTTAGCTGAACTATCCACACCCAGTTTTATCAGGCCTGGGGATTCAGGCCCAGAGTCCCAACAGTACTAATGTACTATTAATTTGTTGAAGCTTGGAACACGGTTTCCACCCTCCTCCCAGCTACTCCAGGGGCTGCTTACTGTCTGGTGAGAACTCCAACCATCAAACCTGTGGGTTTCTGCCAAAATACAAGACCCTATCTCACAGTCTAGATTCTAATCTCCATCTATCATTCATCTGCTGTCTGTGAAATGTCTTCAAACTAGTATGAATATTAAAAAAAAACTGCATGGATTTCAAATTTTGCATCCAAAGAAACATGCTTTGGTTTGACTTAAAATCTTCTTGAAGTTCTATTGTAACATAAAGCAATTTGTCATCTCAATATTGTTTAAGATTTATGAGAACTGAAAATCTGAAAGGAGCTTCATCCAGGCCTCCCGTGTGGGTGGCAGGGTCCCAAGTACTTAGACTATCTTCTGTTGTATCCCAGGCATGGTAGCAGGAAAGCTGAGTAGAGAGACTGGGGACATGAACCAGTGTCTGTGTAGGATGTTCCCACAGGAGGTGGCTTCATTGACTGTGTCACAGTGCCAGCCTCTGTCGCCTCCATGTTTAAACTTCAGCTTAGAAACCTCAAATGGACATTATTACCCTCAAAGAATTCTTGTTGGTTAGTGGATGATGAGGATCAAGTGTGTTAATACATAGTTTGATATCAATGCCAGCTTTATCTCCATTATTTCAGTGGATCAGTTTATTGGTCCTTACTCTATCGTTTTCTGGCTATACAGTCTCAATTAGGATATTAATAGAGCTTATACGTAGTTCATAAGTGGTTGCTCACAGCATTTCAAGATCACCCCATTGTTCTACTAAAGGAGCTTAAAGAATCAAACACACAGATTTATAAAATAATAGTTATCTATTGGCTCTTGAGTATCCAGGGACCCTACAATGACTGACAAGAATGGAAGCCACCTGTGAAATCACTTGACAAAGTCTCGGGCAAATGTGTGGATTTCTTGCCCTCTCTGACCTTGTATGAAACCAGGATGCTGGTTAACCACGGGTCTTGCTCTTCTTCATCTTCACTGCCGGCTTGTGCACACCAGTGCCTTGGGCTTGAGGTCTCCTAGAGGTACTGCTCCATCATGAGGACCAATTTTCCAAAAGTGACTTTTACCTTGACAGCATCCTTTTCAACTTATAATGATCTATATGCAAATTACCTGTGTTGTGAACTCTCCGTGAATAGAAAGAAAAACGCTTTAGCACAGTTCTGTGTCACTATTCACTATCTTCAGAGTCTAAGTGGACAAATTCTGATGAAGAATCAGGGATCTGAATAAAGGATTTCCTTGTATTGCTCAGTGTCAACAGTGTAGTAAGCCAGAATAAGAACGCCTTCACATACATACAGTGATTGTACAATGCAATGATTTTAATATACCCCAAACAATGCCTGACACCCTAAAAAGTACAGTCATCTTTTTCTGATGTCTACTTAGAAAAGTGTGTCTTTGGTGATGAGGAGAGGGACATTTATTATACTCCTCAGGAGCTATATCATTGTTTTGGAACTATCCATTATTATACATTATTCACTCCATTGATTCCCATTAATGGTAGAGATAATGTAGAATCAGATGAAATTTTACCATTGCCAGTATAGAATCTGGCTTTAGCTCCATTTTATCAGGAGTAAAAGAAATGTGCTTTTCCACCTGGAATGGAATAGGATGGACAGATCTAGTTGATGATTCTCAGTTTATGGCCTATCAGACACCACTAAATGATGGCTAAGAATTATTCTGTGATCAAAATAGGTTGATTATAGCCAAAGCCCTGGCACTGCAGTGAAATTAAACCACACAGTGTGATTTTCATAATAGACTCTTTTCCTGTGGTGTGTTGCATAATAGAAGCCAATTGAAGAAATATTTATCAGGACAGATAAATATAAATAAAGTTGCTGTGCGGGAAGTGGTCCCAGAGGAGTGCCTGGTGAAAGAAGGTACTGTCAAATTGGAGAGCAGTATCTTTTAATTGATAAAAGGGAATTGGAAATGAAGAGGCATATATCAGTGAAAGATGGGATGGTGCTGTAATTTTATGAGGTTAGTGTTTTATGAGATAAAGAATTCCCAGGGACAGGCATTAAATGAGAGGAAAGTTAAATTTATCCTTGGCTGACTCACTCAGTGAAGAATTGCAGGAGAGCAAATACTTTTATCCCATCCCTTTCTCATTGCTCTTTTTCTCATCTCTAAATGTCTATGGTACCTGCAGTCTGAACATGTAATTGAGCACAAAATTATTACACCACTTTGATTGTTCTTTCATTTTCTCACATGGTGTATCTTTTAATCCAAAGGATGTAGCAGTCTAGGGAAGTTGAACCCAGGACATGGGCAGGCACAGCATGTTATCTAGGACTTTTTTTTTATAATACAAAATTTTTTTCTTATTCAACACATGCTTATTGAGTCTACTGTGTGCTGGGCTGATGCCCAGTATTTATGGATGAATAAACAAAGGTGGTCCTTATCTTTGTGAACATAGTCATCCATTTTGGTCCCCTCCAACCTACCAACCTCATCTTTCCTCACTGGGCTGGATCCAAGAACATCTGTCATTCACCCTGGCAAATATTATCATTACTATGCTGTTCAGCAGTCTGCTTTGGGGAAGCCATCATTCTCTTATGTTTCTGTCCTTGTGGGTCCCACTGGGAGTGTAACCGTGGGATTGCTTTATGGATCTGGCTTTTTTATAACTTATGGTGACTTCCTGTGTGACTCTGGGTATTTTTCTGACTGGGTGTATAGTGAGAAGCCTCCTTGGTAGTGACTGTTCTGTTCAGACACACCCCTAAGTAATGTCCTAATCTTTTAGTTTCTTAGAGTATCCCCTTTCACTACAAGAACTTCTTCCAGACAAAGTCAGATATTTCATTGTTCCCAAATTTTAATACTTCTAAAAATATTCATTCCTCACCCAAATTAACCCATTTAATGGAAGGATCTTGAACAGCTTTAAATCTTGTAAACCTTAGGATCCATTTTGCATTCCCACTCAAGAGATTCTGGGGAAAAGTTTGGCAAATGCAATTGCAAATGTCAAAGTCCTTTCCCTTCTCTTTGTCTCAGGCCTTTAATGCATTCTTTTTAGGGATAAAACATTTGGAAAGCACATAACCACCCTCATAAGGGTGCTTCTTCAATAACTCAGTGTTAACTCTTGGAAGCATACTGTTTTATGCACTTTTACGTTCTGTACAGTGATTCAACGTGCGATTATATTAATTCAACACATACTGAATCCCACTGCGTGCCAGGCTAGTGCTGGGTATATATGGAGGAATAAGTAAAGTTGATTGTTGTCATTATGAAGTTTACAAACTTGTGCATAAAAGTGCGGAAACTACATTTATGATGATCAATTAAGATAAGTCCTATGAGGGAAGGTAATCACATTTTATGAGGCAGATGAAAACACATTCCAGTCTGAATTTCACATTTAGAAAGAGCTCCTAAGGAGGTTGAATGTAAGGCATTTTGAAGGGTAAGGGAGTGCCGACAATACAGAGATTAGAAGTTAAGAAGTTTAAGGTGTAATCCACTCTGTGTTGCCTAGAAGTTTTGAAACCTTATAGAAAAATTTTAGCAAATGCATTAACATCTTTAAACACATGGAACGTGTCTTACTTAGCATGTTACAGACATTTGCTCAGTGACATTTTTACCACATGTGTTGCTTTTGAGCTAAGCTGGAGTATGATCCTCAACCATCTTTTTGAAGTCACATTTTTGCCCTCAGTAGAAACGACTGCAGTTGTGGATGAGTGATCATTTGGAAGTCCTTTGCAAGTTGGATGCTGAAAAGGCCAAATGGGCATGATTTTGAACTAATGGATAAGAATTTTTATAGGGACGGTGGAACCAGAAAATTGTACCAATCAGAGAAAAGGGCAGTGTAAAGAATGTGACATGTTTAAGAAATTTAGAATAGTTTGATTTGTAGACTGGAAAAAGAGAAAAGCAGGTATGTATATGAAGCCAAACTAAAAAATTATGTGAACTATGTCAACGGGGTTGGACTTGTTCTTTTGGAATTTTTGAATCAGTGATGCCTAAAGATAAGGAGATATATGAGGAGTCAAAACCTATTGACAAAGAGAATTTATTAGTTGTCAAGGTTAAAATATATTGAGAGTTCTGTTCATTGACCATAAAAAGAGATGTCCAAGATATTTCTGGGGGAGAAATTGACCATGAGAGAGGAGTATGACTTAAGATGTTGGGGACAGGATAGCAGATGAGAACTCCTTTAAATGAACTGTTCTTTCTGCTGTGCTCTCATAGCACACTGACCTTCCTTTAACATGCACCTTACGTTCTTGCTTTTCCGTGGTACTCGGAGCTCTTCAAAGGAAAATACACTTTATCAGGTATATTCAAGGAGTTCAGCTATAGTGACAATTATTGTTATTATTATGTTTAATTAGTTGTGTTTTGGAGAATGCGTGGGTGACACACTTTCAACAGTTTAATGAGGAGTTCTGAGGACCCCAGAGAGAATGATAGGAAACTGACAGAAATGGCTTTTTTCGGTGACTTTATTTCAAGGAAAAGAAAAATGACAACTCCTAAGGGAAGAAGAAATGTAATGTGGAGGGGACACAATAGCTGACCCAGTTTGGTTCCATGGCTAAAAGGCAGCTATGGGAAAAGGTTTGAAAGCAAAAATAACACAGGAAATGAGTTCTGAAAAATCGAGCCATCTCGCTTGACTCATCCTCAGGCCTGGATAGACAGCGAACCTTTTGCACAAAGCGCACATAACTTTCTTAGGAATTACAGAAATTTTGAAATTAACCTAGGCCACATTTTTTATGCATTTATACCCTCTTTGTTAAACTTGATTCTTTTTACTTAGGGAGTGTGACTGAGTGTAAAGTTTTAATATAACTTTCATGAAAATGTTAATTTGGCCTGCTGAGATTTTTACAGTTTTTTCAGTGGTTGAACAATATCTTCTCCTAATGATCAAAATTCAATTATTTGCATAAGTTGTTATTTTCATACTTTTTGAACAACACTAAGGCAAGTAAACAGAATTCTTACTAAAAATTCAGCATTCATGTTCCAGGCATTTTATTCCCTGATTATTATTATTATTATTTTTTGCTTGTTTGTGATAAGTGAAGCACAACATGAAAGCAATTAACGACTTTAATTAAAGGACATTTTTCTAATAATCCAAATGCTGAGTATTAGAATTTAGTTTCTTCTCTCTTGGTTTCATTAAACATTTTATGAATTTGATATTCGAAAATTAAAATGTGCTCCATGGTTTTACTCTATAATAGCTTTTTGTAACAGTCATATTCTGAACATCACATCAGCATTGTTCCTTTTCCTAGCTGACTATGTCTGTACTGATTTCTGGGTTGCTGTCACGTTCAGATCTATGGAAGTAACTTCTGTAAGTTTAGCAAGTCATGGGATAATAATTCATTAAACATCTTGAATTCCAAAGGTGAAAGATAAAAGGTGATTAGTAATAACCAGGGATTTCTAACATTTCAGTTACAGGAAAAATAAGATTGCCCTTTCTGTGTTAAATCATCAAATCAACTCATGGTTGATTAGAACTAGGCAATAGCTTAAGATGACCTTCCCATGAATAATGGAGACCTCACTGAGGGACCCATCATTGTGAACAATATGTGTTGTTCTAGGAATCTCAAGAAAAACTGAAAAGGAATGAATGTTTATACAAAAGGGCTGTAAGTTTTCTGGCCCATTCTATTAAAGGGCCAGTCATCTTGACAGACAGAATTCTACCTTGATGCTATATATATATATAAGGAGGCCGATAATTTCAGGACCTGGTAGCGTATAATACTTAAATTATTCAGTTCCTTTTGCTTTGCATCATGCTCAAGTAACATTTGATTAACTATAGCTTCCCTGTAGTGGTTTTGCAAGAAGAAAATTTCGGAGCAGCCTGGAAAGAACTTTTATTATAAATCAAAAAGCAGTGTATATACTTTGAGATCTTGTAAGATGAGTGTGTGTGAGTTGGTTACTCAAGTCCAGCTCTCTGTAGTATTGATAAGTTTCTGCTCTTACAGAGCAGAAGCCAGATCCTGAACTAAGTAAATTCACCCACCAAGCCTTCTAGTCACCTCTGCTAAAAATAGGGCAGCCTTGTTTCCTGTGAAGCTCAGGACTTCTCAATACTTCAGCACATGTGTCGTGCCCAGACTTTTAAACTGTAATTAAAGAAATCAGAGCCTAGAGAAAGGAGGTGACTTTACTAGAGTCCCATACAAATTCAACTTCTTGTCAGCTCTGTGTTCCTTCAGTTGTGCCAAGGAGACTTCCAATAGATCATCACTGATGAAGTTCCTTCAAAGTCACGGAGGGAATCCAGCTGCTGGATCCTTCTTCTGATCTCTTCCATCAAACCTCAGTGAGCAATGGGTTCTGTGTGCAAATTAACAATGTTGATTGTTTTTAACAGTTATTATTAACAATTAACAGTGTGCTCTTTTCCTTTTGATGGAATCAGGGCTTACACAATTCCAAAATTCACCCTGTTTGTTACTTTTAGTTTCAAAACTTTCCTCATTTCTCCAACTTAGTTACTGCTTCTCCTATTCATCTATACCTTTCCTATATACTTACCAAATGCCATTAAATCCAGACATAACTTTTGTATTGCCTGTTAAGAACTCAACTCTTCAAATAAAAAGTAACTGGCTGCTCTTCTTCAGAAAAAGTAACTGTAGGTTTTGTCTCTATGCCAGCCCTTACCACAGCATCTGGTACTCACTAATTTCTCAATAAAACACTATCAAAAGAAGAAGGGAATATTGGAGGAAGGACCAGAGGTAGTATAAAGGGACCAGAATGCATCTTCCACTGGGACAGACTTCTCTTTTCTCCATATTGATGATTGGAATCATGAGAACACGGAGGTTTAAAAAAAAAAGGGCGGTAGAACAACATACATGCATCAAAACAGTTTTCAAAGGTGATTTGGAAAACCCCAAGTTACTTTCTCTTCTTAATACTTTAAGCAGAATATAATTATGATTTATTAGAACTTTCATTCTCATTGCAGGTTAGATTTAAATAATCATATTCTTAGAATACTGGCAGCACTGGGGACGATTTTTTTGCTCACAGTCACACAGATTCTAATAAATAATCACGTCAGTTCTCCAAAGTGACCTCATGTCAAAGCTGAGAGAGATTTGGTTCCAGTGGTTATGGATATGCTGCATTGGTTGAACAGATGGGAAAGAATCAAAGTGTGTGCTTAAGAAGAGGTCTCCATGACATTCAGTGTCAGAGACAGCAGTGGATGTTAATCCAGCCAAGCTAATTCTGTGGTGGGGAGTGAAATATTATTTAATCAGCAGTGCTTCATACATAATTCAATTAACTGCCTCCACTCATCAGTATTAACGGGAACAGGAGCCTGGATTAATGTGCAGGAGCTTCATAAAGGAGCTCCCAGCTTACCCAAGCACTGCCAAAACTTAATAAAGTCCTGCCAATCACATTGTGGAATCTGGACCCACTGCATCAGTGCCCTGATATTACAAATTATCCTGAGCACTTCTCATTGTTTCCTAATTTTTTTAATTATGCTGATATCCACACTAAAATGCTTAATTAAGGTATGGGGGTGGGGGGGATGAATATGACTGCCTGTAGCTGCTGCCTTGACTTGGTGTTTAACATCAAGTAAACAAAATCAAATTTTATTGCAAATGGTTTTAAATGGCAAGTTCACCTTTTTAAAAAAAATCTGTGAATCTCAAATTGAATAGAAAGGAGCAAGTGAGTTTAACTTTCTCAAAGATAACTTTGATCTAGAAAGGCTTCCAAGGCACTCAGAAAACTGGCTATTTCTGTCTCTTTCGCCTCTGAACCACAGGAACCTTAGATTTGTCTTGTCCGTATCTGGAGTCAGGTATCAAAGGACAAATAACTAGTAAATAGGATTCTTGGGGGAAAATGGAGAGATTAACATTACTCTGGTTTTTTTTTTTAATAAATGCAGATAAAGAACTAACTGGTCAAGTTCTTTTAGGAAACTAATAACGATGGTTGCCTAATATGTTTGAAAACTATGCCTCAACAGAAAAAATGGAAGGCAGTCAATTTTCTGTGTTAATTTTGTGTCAATATTCAGCTGCTTTCTTGAAAAGATATTACCAAGTCAGAAAAACTACTGGCTTCATAGAAGGTCCTAGCCCCTGCCCCATTAGAAGCAGACCCCACCAACTTGGAAGAGAATCTGCTCCTCTATGAGGGGATTTCTCTGTCTCTGTCTTTGTTTGTCTGTCTGTCTCTCCCTCCCTCCTTCCCTCCTCCTTGCCTTCCTCTCTCCCTCCCTCCCCTTCCCTCCCTCCCCTTCCTTCACTCCCTCCCCTTCCCTCCCTCCTTTATATACATATAGAAACACTTAGTTGTATGCTATTGGAGAAGTTGCTCAAGCTCTCTTATTCTTATTTTTTAATTAATTTATTATTCCATGATACAATTCCATAGGCTCTGGGATTTCCCTTGCCCCCTCTACCACTGATTTCCCCCATATAATTCCAATAGTATACTGGGTTACTATCCAAAATGGGTATATCAGTTGGAGTTGTTCAATGCCAAAATCAGGAACCTGGAACTCCACTGTCTCTAACATTGGGAGCAAAGACTCAAGATTTGAGCCATGGGGAAGTTCCTTGCCAGCCATATTAGTAAGAAACAGAACTTTACATGAAGTGGGGGAGACTTGAACTGGTCCCCAGATGCACTGATGGCCTGTGGTATGTTAGTGTTGCAGGCAGCATCTGCTAAGTTGCCATACCATAACACTGGCCTTTAATATTACACAGTTATTGCCAATGCAGCTTTAAAATTAGAAACAGAAATAAAACCACCCAGCAAATCTGATGCACCAAAGTAACCACTGTTTATAATTTGCATGTATTCTACATTGTAATATATTTTTTTATTTCTGATCTTATTTTCCATGGTACACTTTTGTAACTATAGGGGTTTCCTCTTGTCCCTCTCCTTTGTCCCTCTCCATAGCCCCTCTTACTTTTCCCCCAATATTATTAGTGTAGTGTAGGTTTTTAGTAATAGTAGCAAGTTGAACATTCTGCTATTTAAGTGCATAAGGCATTGTAGGCTTAGATAACAGTAGATAATCTGGTATCATATTATCAAGGTATCTAGACTATGGGTTAGTCATTTAATTTTCTAAACATTATACAGAGCATAACCTATATTTCAGAGGTTTTACATACACAAGCATATATATATATAAGCAATTTAAATTTTTTATAAATTGTCTTAAGATACAAATGGGCAGAGAAATGGCATTATTCATATTTTATAATTTTATTTAATTCATTGAAGGAATTTGTGGCTGAATGTCTGGATGCATGATAAAATAGAACAAGAAAAGTGTCATACACAAACATACTAGTCCATTGCATCAAAAATATTCAAGTGTTTAGTTTTCTTCTTTTTCTTTATATCAGCCAAAAAGGAAAGGATATAAAACCATCCTTTTCACATTGTTCTCTTAATTTACTTCCTACAGTTTTCCCTCCTTTCTCTGCAATTTTCCTGTGGGTGATTCAGTGATGCAATCAGCTTAACTAAAACTTCAGAAAAATCATAACTTTTCTGTCTTTTGAGTTCAATGCTTTTTGATTATTTAATTTCATTTGTCTTTCATACTGTAACACTGACATTTTATTGCTTTGTATGTTCTTTTTGCCCACAATATTATTTCATAAAACTATATATAAGTATAGGTGATAAAATATGGAGTTTTTTGTAAAAGAGTGCAGTACTTTCATTCGGCAAGTAGCTCAGTAAGGTCACAATCCCTTAAACGTTGAGACATACCAGCATAGAGGTAATTTTATGAAAGCAAATTGAAAGATAATAACTACTTTAGTTACACTATTCAACATCGGCTCTCAGGGTGAAGAATCGTGTGGGCAATATTTGTTAAATGGAACAGATGTCAAGTCATTTTTTTAACTGAAGAAGTTTAGGACCTCCTTCTACCCCACTATGTGATAAAATTTCCCTGCCACCCAGTCAGTGACACTACTGTTAAATGCCATTGATGTGTTGATATAATCTCTCCAAAATGGTGTTGTCAATCATGAACGTGTTAACAAATGACATTCACTTCTTGTGTTGGGTTTAGTAACTGCGCCATCTCACTACTAGACCTCTGTTGAAAGTTTAATTATTGTTTTTTTTTTTTCATTTTAATGGCCTATTTGGAAGGCAGGATTAGAGAGAGATCTTGCAACAGCTGTTTTGTAATACTGGAGCTGTACCAGTTGAAAAACAGAAGCCAAGAGGTTGCTCTAAATATTCCACATGCATCATCCTCCACTGGTTTTCCCAAGTGCATTAACAAGGTACTGGATTGGGAATGGAGCAACCAGGGCTTGAATCAGCACCCAAATGGGATGCTGGCATTGCAGGCAGTGATTTTATATGCTGTGCATAACAATATTATTTTCAAAAGCAATGTAAAACTATGAACAATGTCTTATTTTGTTTTACTTTTGCATAAGATCTTAAACAAATGAAAAGAGAAATGCATATATAGTCATCAGGAAGAAAATTATAGTAGCTGTAACCCTTAAATGATAGACACATAGATGTCTATATGCATTATGTGTAATTTTTCTTGATCTTCATCTAGCCACTGTTTTAAATATTTAGAAGAGGGATGGAAAGTTCTAAAGAATTTTTGTAACCTGATAGTAACTTTTAAGTTAAAATTCATGATTAGGAATCTGATTCCACATCTGGTATCTGTTTAATCTGTAGTAAGCCTGACTGGCAATTTCCCAAGTAAACCTTAAGTTCTTAATCACTTTTCATGTTATCTGTTTATGGAATCTATGAGCAAAAGAAAATGTGAGAGAAAATCAGGTGGTTTTCTGAATCCAATCCATTCCTTCTTCACATTTAAATAAGTTGTTAAAGAGATATCTTCCCAGTGATCAAAGTAATGTTAGCTGATGAGTAGAAACACCCACATAACGCATCCCATCATGGTATGAAATGTTTTTTGTAGTCCCCAAAGGTTTTCTTTTGTTTCTTTTCAAGCGGTCACTCGATCAAGAAGGAATCAAGGTCTTGATACCATTCATCACATGCACAGATCAGTGTAGCTCTTGGACTTCATACACCCAAGTCTTTTATGAAATGTAATTTTCTGTTTGTCATTCTGGTTCAATATAATGTTTTTGAGATTGATTGGTGCTGTTGCATTTGCCTGTAGTTGTTTGTCTTTAGTACCTGAATAGTATTCCATTGTATGACTGTTCCATTATAGATTACAATTGATTTATTGTCTTATTCATACTCATTTGGAGTGCTTCAGATTGGGGCTATAATCAAAAAAAAAAAAAGGCAGGCATGAACATTCATGTAAAAACAATTAAATGGACATAGTTTTATTTTTCCTTAAGTACTGAAGGGTAGAAAAATTGGATCCAATAGTGGGTGTATTTTTAAAAGATGTACTTATTTATTTGAAAGCCAGAATGACATGAGAGATGGAGAGACAAAGGGGGGCCATCAATCTGAGTTCATCCTCCTACTGTCTATAACTGCCAGGGCTGTGCCAGGCCGAGCCAGCAGGATCATCCAGGTCTCCCAAACACCTGGGCCATTCTCTTCTGCTTTTTCCATGCTAGCTGTAGGGAACTGAGTCAGAAGTAAAGTAACCAGAACAGAAACGAGTTCAGGAATAGGATACTGGCACTGCAGGCAGCAGCACATACTTATGACACAACTCCAGCCCTGTGTATATATTTTTAACCTTTTAAGAATGTGATACAAACTTCCAAAGTGATTGTGCCAATTTACATGTGTACTAGCAATGTTTAGGTCTTAGCTTACCCCAACTCCACACCAACATTTGGGAATTGTTAGTTTTCTCAGTCTCTCCAGTTGGGTGTATAATGGGAATTCATTGTTTTCAATTTTTATTCCCCTTGATAATTTGTGAAATTGAACACTCTTTAATCTGCTTTTTATCCACATGTGTGTCACCTTTGTGAAGTGAGTGTTGAAATCTTTGCCTGTGTCTTTAAAATATAATGTTTGTATTATAAAGTTATTTGCTTATTCTGGATCCAAGTCCATTATCAGATACATGTTTTTGTATATATTTCTCTAGTCTTTTGCTTATTTTTTCAATATGGCTCTACTTCTAAAAGGAGTGAATTTCTTTGTAAGGTCTTTGAGGATCACTCCAGCATGGCACTGACAATTTCACTTGGAACATCACATTAAATAGAAGATCCTAAAGAAGGAGTTGCCCATTGTGTGCTCAGATGGCCATGCACCCTCTCCCCCTACAAGGCACAAGTTCACTCATGACAGGCAGCGCAAAGACGCATGGGCAAGTGCCATTGGTGGGGTTCTTGGGAGAAGAGGAGTGGCAGTGGCATCTGAAAAGCATGGTTATGGCTAATTCTATTGTAATCAAGTTGAAAAGGAGAGAGGGGGAATAGGATGATGTCATGGAACTTACCCTTTCAACACAAGCATCTGGAGCTGATAGTTCACCTGGGATATTGAAGCAAGAAACTAAATCGGTGAAGGCCTTTGAATGAGCACATTTTTTTAAAAGATTTATTTCATTTTATTGGAACCCCAGATTTAGAGAGCGAAGTAGAGACCAAGAGAAAGATCTACCATTTACTGGTTCACTCCCCAAGCAGCAACAAAGTCCAGAGCCAAACCCAAGCTAATCTGAAGAAAGGAGCCAGAGCTTTTTCTGGGTCTCCCCCACACTTGCGGGGTCCCAAGGCTTTGGGCTGTCCTCTACAGCTTTCCCAGGACACAAGCAGGGCGCTGGGTAGGAAGTAGAGCAGCCACGACATGAACCAGTGCCAGGCAAGGATTTAACCACTGAGCCACTGTGCTCAGCCCTGGACGAACATTTTCTTAATCTTAGATATATTTTCTTTGTACCTTTAGTTATCGGTATCTAGTTTGTTCTAAGAAATCTATGTGAACACTAATGTCCAAAATATTTTTCTCCTGTGCCTTTTCTCTGTGATTTTTGCATTTTGGCATATGTATGGCTTGTCTTTATTCTATGCATATGGCATGAAGTACAGGTAGAAGTGTGTTTACTTTTTCTCACATGAGAATATCTGCTTGTATCAACACTATTTGTTGAACATAGTTTATTTTGTATGTTATATTACTTTAATACCTTAGTGGGTGGAATCCAGTGAATAAGTATGAATGGGATTTTTTTCTTGGACCTCCATTCTGATTCACTGATTGTATTTATGCCAGCGTGTCACCGTATTGGCTATTTTTCCTTTATAGTTTTGAAGTTGTCCAATTATGTTCTGTCTCAAGATCATTCTGGCTATTGTAAGTTCTTTGTATCTATATTTTAGAAGCAATGTGCTGCTTTTTAAAGTGCAGGGCTGCTGAACCTTTGAGAAAAATCGTACTGAAGTTTTAGGTCTGCTTGTTTAAAAAAGACTTCTTAATAATATTTGACTTGATAAATTCCAGATTATGATAGAACTTCCTATTTACTTTGGTCTTCTTCAGTTTCTTTCAATATTGTTTCAAGGCTGTCATTGAGAGCTCTTCTTCCATTGCCTTCAAAATTTCTCTAAATATTTGATGTTTTCAATGATCTAAATGACATCTGGGTTTATTTATGTTTATGAGTTTATAAGAACTCAATTGCTTCCTGTATATTAGCTTGCATCCTGTGGTGTTGCTGAATTCTTTTTTGATTTGGTATGTATTTTCTTAGTAAATATCATAGGATTTTATATGTATACAACCAGGTCAGCTGCAAATAAGGATGGCTTTATTTCTTTATCTGTATGGTATTTATTTCTCTTACTTTCTTGCATTGCCTTGTACCTACAGTAAGATATTAGATAAAAAATATTGCCAGTGAGGGCCGGGTATGAACTGGGCAGGATTAGGCTGGACTGCAACAATCATTGGTTCATGTGGAAGACAAGACTAGAAACAGAACTGACCTAGCAATTGCAATGACCAGCATGTGCATAAGCTGACTCAGGCGACAGATGGTGCCTGATCCTACGTCAGAAGTAGTTTCTTTGGAGATCCCTCCAACTGAACTGCTGCTCTCAGAACCCCAACCATAAAGAGACTCTGTCAGCCAGTGGATTCTGAAGATTTCATTGTGATTGGAACAGTGAGATTGGCAGTAATTCAGAACTGTTGAACTACCGAAATTGCTTGAGCAGGACCCTCAGAACATGCCCCACATTGGGGATCTGGGATGGGTGGGAGGCTGGGTGGGGCTTTTCCTTTTGTTTCTCCCCTGACCCCAGATACAGGGGGAAAAATAAGCAACATCATTATAAAATATGAATATTAAATATTCAAAATATTAAAAATATTGCCAGTGAACATCAGTGTCTTTTTCTAGATCTTAAAAGTATTGAATGTCTCCATTGCAGTTACTATACATCCCCTTAAATGAAGAGCCACAAAACAAAATAAACAGGAAGAAAAAAAGAAATTAACAAAACCATGAAGCTAAATAACATGCTACTAAATGACTAATGTGTTGCTGAAGAAATGAAAAAGAAAACCAAGAACCTTCTTGCAGAAAATGATGCTTCTCTATGATCTATGAGTCATTGAAGAATTTAATCAGAAGAAAGTATTTTAAAGAGATGAAACTAACAAAAAATCCATGAGATACAGTTTCTGTTAATCTTTGTTGGGGGATGTGTATTAACTGTGTAATGGAGACTATATCTAACAGCATGCTATTTAACTTCAGGGCATTGTAAATTTCTATTTTTCTTCCTGTTGTTGATTTTTTATTGTGGCTTTTCATTTAAGAGGATGTATAGTAACTATGTAATGGACATTATCATATCCAGATGTGAAGATACAATGCAGTATGCATCTCTATTTCCAGACAAAGATGGATTCCCAATGAAACTGTTTGCTCTATCTGCACAGATGCTGCACTCTCTGCCATTGTCCATGCCCACAATGATGGACAGATGACTGTGTATGGGGAACTATAATGTAATGATAAGGAGGAAATCAGTGAGGGGAGAGGGATTTGGGGAGTGGGTAAGGGAAATCCCAGGACCTATGGAACTGTTTCATAAAATGATAATAAAAAGTAAAATTTTAAATATTGAATGTCTCAGTATATATTGTTTTTTAGCATGTATTTTTAGCAGTTATATTTTATTAGGTTGAAAATGTACATTCTATTAGTAGCAGGCTAAAATTGTTTCCACAATTGAGCATAGAATTTTGTAAAAATGGATTATCTCTGGCAGAAATGAAATTATTATAAGCGTTTTACTTTTAATCTTCTAATGTAATGAATTACATTAATTTGATATATTTAACCACCTTTCAATTCCATGGCTAAACCTCAGTTATAATCTATAACCATTTGAAAAAAAATGTATTAGGTTTTGTTCACTAAAAGTTATTAAGGATTTGTGTTTAGGTTTATATGGAGTATTTGCCTGTTTTGTTTTGTTTTTTCATAATGTCTAGGTTGGTATTCTAGAATATGCTAACTTCATAAGAATTGTTCGAACTGTACAATTTTCTGAAAAAAAATGCATGTAAGATCAGTATCAGATTTCTTAAATATCTGTTAGTCACAAATGGCTTCACTGATCAATACTTAATGGAAAATTTTTTCACTAAAGTTAAGTTTCCTTATTGTACACAAGTTTGACCAGACTTACGGTTCTTTATAAAGATTTATTTTTATTGCAAAGTCAGATATATAGAGAGGAGGAGAGAGAGGAAGATCCTCCATCCAATGATTCACTCCCCAAGTGACCGCAATGGATGGTGCTGAAGTGATCTGAAGCCAAGTGCCAGGAATTCTTCTGGGTCTCCTACGCAGGTGCAGGGTCCCGAGGCTTTGGGTTGTCCTCAACCTCTTTCCCAGGCCACAAGCAGGGAGCTGGATGGGAACAGGACCAGTGGGATTAGAACCGGCACCCATATGGAATCCTGGTGCATTCAAGGTGAGGAGGACTTTAGCCACTAGGCCACTGCATCGGACCCATAGATTTCTATGGGTTTTGTTGTTGTTGAATCACTTTTACTAAGTTTTCTCCATGAAATTTACCCATTTTATCTAAATTGTAGAATTAGTATAAAGATATATAATTTCTTCATGATTTTCATAATATCAATAGAAAAGTTTCTTCCTTGATTTCCAACTTTTGTTTCTTTAAGTCTTGATCATGTTTGTTAATTTATTTTGTTTTTACAATAATTTCTCTGTGAAGCAGTAGTTGCATATTTAACCAAAGGGTCCAAAGATGTTAACAATGAATATAGTCAGTCACAAAGTTGAAGAAAGAAACCCTTAGAGATAATAAACAGATGACTCAGTTTTTTCTAAACATTCACAGATCCTAATGTAAATAACATGAAGCACTACAAATCATTTTGCTGTAATACAACAGAAGTCTAAAGGCAAATAAAGGCCTTTCATTTTTTCTCATAAAGCGAAGACGTCAGTATTCCTACAAAAATATGCTATTACACTAGAGAGGATCATTTTCTCACCTTGTGTCTGTGTACTTACATTTCCCTTTTTATCTTCCTTTTTAACAGTAAAAATTGTTTTACAATTGTTTTAGGAATTTGTTCATGTTCACTTCCAATGAAGACATTGTATGTCTTGGTGCTTTCGTTACATGTTATGTGGTGTGATGCTGTTCCACAGGTCAGAGATTCTTTTGATTCTTTTGTCCTTTTTTATAGCATTTTTTGAGTTTGCGTAATTCTTTTTATCCTGCCATTGTTCTCAATAGTATTTCATTGTACACGTATTGTTAAAGTGAATCCAACTTTTCCAGCTTCAAATATCATTGCTTTCATTTCAACGTTTAGTTTCTATTCTTTTGAAAAAAACATTGAACACACTTAAAATGCCAACCATTAAATTGCTTAGCTAATAATTACATCTGTTCACATTTTCCTCTTAATTATATGTCGTACTTCACTATCATTTTACAAATTTTACTAACACAAGTGTGCATATTCATGACATAAAAAATACTTCAATATGTCTATGATATGTGATCTAACCAGAATAATTATTTTTCTCTTCATAACACTTTTTGTTGTGAGAGCATTCAGGTTCCTCTCTGCTAGTTGCAAGCACGTTGTTCATTGTTAGCTGTGTTCACTCTGCTGTGTAAAACATAACCTGACAAAGTCTTGCTGGGGCCTAGACAGATCTGTGTAGCTTCTGTCTGCAGAGTCCCATCGCTTCACCCTTGTTGAAGACTCCTGTCTACAGTGTCTGTGCAGCCCAGGCCCAGTCCTTCACCAAGGTGAGGCTGCTGCTAGAATGGGCTCCAGTCACAGCTCAGAATGTGTCCTCTAGCAAAACTTTACGATAAATATGGAGGCTTCTTTGAGTTTCTTTTTTATTTTTATTAGAAAGGCAGTTTTACAGAGAGGAGGGGAGACAGAGAGGGAGATCTTTCATCGGCTGGTTCACTCCCCAGATGGCCGCAATGGCAGGAGCTGAGTCAATCCTGAGGTCAGGAGCCAGGAGCCTCTTCGGGGTCTCCCACATGGGTGCAGGGTCTCAAGGCTTTGGGCCATCCTCAACTGTTTTCACAGACCACAGGCCAAGAGCTGGATGGGAAGTGGAGCAGCCAGGATATGAACCAGCACCCACATGGGATCCCAGCAGGTGCAAGGCAAGGATTTAGCCACTTGGCTCTCATGCTATCTCATTCTTTCTTGTTTTCCTTCTCCTCAGATCTCATTCTTGTGCTGTCTCTTGGCCAAGTCTGAAAATGACTCCGCTGAGTTGAATTGGTATTAACGTCTAATATTCAGCACTCACTCGCTGCAGGGACTGATATTCTGGTGTTTTGGTAGGTTTTCTTCCTATACAATGCTGCCTCATCAACTGGCCAGTACTTCACAGGTCCATGTTGCAGAATTGGTCAAGCAATAGAAATAAAAGTCTCTGGTTGTGCTTGATGTTTATCCCCATTTTACTTAGGTAATATTTAGACGATTCCCTGATTTAAATACAGGCCACAGAAGTGCACAAAAGGAAGCAAGATGGTCACCATTCTTTGAAACTTGTTTCAGTTCTACTTATGGCTCAGTTTGTTTTCCAATTTGCTTATTTCATTCATTCTTTCTTGCCTTTACTTTTACATTTGCATTTACATTTTCTTCAAAGGCCGAAGAGTAACAAATCATGCTAATTATTTCATTTTTGGTTACTTGTTTTAACTTAGTTTACACAGGGCAAGCAATGACATCAACATCACTCTGGAATTTCTTCTGTAATGTTACGTGAAACTCCTATTTACATCACCCTGATCCGTAAGCAATACCCAGGGAAGAGTTTCCCATGCAGGTCCATTGTTTGGTGGCGACATTTGATCACTTCTGGCCCACTATTTCTTGGTTTCTACTTCTAATCTGAAACTCACTTCTTATTGCGGTTGCCTCTCAGCTTCTCTCAGCCTCTGCTCAGACCTGGAATGTAGGACTTTAATTTACAATTGAAGATAATCAGAATGGTGAGCCTATAAAAATAGAATTTAGACTTTTTGAAAAATTTGTCCCAATTTGTCTTAGCATTAGATCACAAAAAAAAGATGCATACTTCTTATACTTCTTCCCCTCTATGAGGTTAAAAATCCTGAATGAGCCAAATTGATACTTGAAAATTGATGTAGTAAAGCATGTGTGCTTTATTCTACAAAATACACACAGGGTGATCCTAGAATCACGTTTTACTGTAAAAGCCACATAGGATGCAATGTTAAAATATGTTGCAGGTTTTAATTCAAAATTAGACTTCTAACTCTATTTCTCATGTGTAACATCAAAAACAAAAATGTATTCTTTCTTTGTTGGAATCTTTGTTTTTATTTCCTGAAAGAAATGCCTTTTATTTTTCCAGCCAACTCTCTGTTTTGCATGCATATTTTAATCCACACTCCTGTAATATGGAAGAATTAAATTTTATAGATATCATAAAAGGATATTTGCCAATATTGTACTTCAGTACAATTTAAATGAAGTCAAGGCTTAGCCTGCATAACTTGGAATTGCACATTTTCACCAAGCCTTACGTAGTGTTTTCATTAAAGATGCTGTAAAAGTCCTTTTTGGTACACAATCGAAAGTGGTGTGAGTGTGTATTTCATCTCTTCCCTTCTCTCTCTCTGAGCTCCCATTTTGTGAACTGCTGTGACCGTGTGAACAGACCACCTGGGACGTGCAATGTGCTTCTACTGCCTGCCTGCAGGTTGTGCAGCCAACACTTACTGTCAAAAACTGTGATTAGAAGCAAAGAGAACCTAAGGTGCAGAGGACATCCTTGCTCAGAACATATTTTGTTACATTTCCTTTTCTCCTGATTGGACTTTGATGCTTATTTCATTTTGGTAGGTCTTACATTCCTTAAGAACCCTTTACTTATTCATTTAAATATTGACCTCATGTCTACTGTTGAACATAATACCTGGCACACAGCAGCTACTCAGTAAATTTCTCTAAGGTTGGAAAAATAGAGTTGAGTTGAAATATGAACTGGGCTGTGCCTTACAATGTGAATCTGTTCTTCGATTCATTATGCTCACAGTAGATCAGGTATGATATTTCAGGTAGATAATCTTCTAAGACTTGTAGGTAAGAATTTGAAAGAAATTGGAAGACATCAATTTGAAAGTATATTAAAATTAGAAGACGTAGGTCAGAGTATGATATAATAGGAACAATGGATCCTTTAGACCAAGGACCATAGCAAGCTAGCTCTGAACACTGAAATGGTATTTGACCTTGGACAAGTTCTTCAGCCTAAATTACAGTGTTTCCTCATCTGCAAATGCCTGTTGTGATGGTTATGATGGCATCTGGAGGAGTATTTGTCACGTAGAAGCTGGTCAATAATTGGTAGCCACGTTATTGTCATTGGTTCACTGAGTCCTGGGTGTTGCATTCAGAGCTAGTCAGATTGCAGGAAGAAAGCATAGACAGCACGCCAGTTTAGGATTACGAGACGTCTTAGGCAATATCTGAAATAGATCACTGCATTTAAATCAATGATACAGTTACTCCAGCTTTCCCAAACCTGTGGAATTCGTGTTTTACCCTCTATGAAAAGATGTAGACACAAATTCATCAGGCAAGTTCCTTTACTCTCCCTTCTTAGTGCTATAGTTGCCAAGTGTATTACAGCTATATATATATAAAAAAAACTAATAAAAACTGCAGCAGAAAATGCTGTGATTTTTGCCTTCAGTAGTCCTATGCTTGATGTTCTCCAGTAGTTTTGCTGTCTGTCTCCTTCTTGAGTTTCCTATTTTCCCTTTCCCACCATTTCTCTTTTTCCTGGAGGACTTTGATCATTTCTTTTAGATTAGGTTTGCTACTATTAATTCTATTAGCTTTTTTATTCACCTATGAATGCCCTTATTTCATGATTTTTGGAAGGATACTTTGATACCCGCAGAATTCTAAATTGGCAAATTTTTGCATGAAGTCCTTTAGGTGGTTGGTTCTACTCTTCTCAACTGGTGATTTCCTTTGAAACAGTCTATCACTTGAGTCACTGTTCTAAGTGTAAATCTTTGATTTTTCAACAGATTGATTACATTGGTCTCCACGGAGTCTTACATTTGTAAAATTGTGCCTTTCACTAGATTTGATAAGCCTTATTTGTTCTGTAAACAAAGATCTTTTGCATATCTACAATGTCCCGGCTGAACTAAGTTAACTTATATTCTACCAAAATAAACTTACAAAACAGTGACCAGAAAATAGTTCACATGTCTTTGCCCAACCCTGGTCTTCCTTCTTTCTTACTTCTTAATTTTTTTTTTCTTCATAAAGCATTAAAAGTTTAATTAGTAGCAATTGCCTATTTTAGTCTTCTGTCTGCTCGGAAAGTACTTCACAGGTTATTGTAGACTATAGTCACTGTGCCAGGAACACTGGGAACTTGCTGCTAACCTCCAGCTCCAGTGTTGTGCCACACCCAACATCCCTCCATTCCCTCTGCCCCACCAGGCCTGTCAGAGTCTGGGATTAATTGTCTAATCAGACTGAGGTCTTTGGCTTTTTGTTTTTTGTTTTATTTCAACATTGACGCATGAGTGAGAATATATATTGGCTTTTTGTGTTTAGGTTATTTTATACAATATACAATCCTCTGGTTCCATCCCTTATGCTGCAAGTTATGGAATTTCATTTTTATGACAGAATAATATTCCAAAACATCTTTATTCATCTTTATTCTTATATGCATTTATGGACACTTCAGTTGATCCCATACCTTGGCTACTGTGATTCTTGCTTCAGTGAACATGGTGGTACAGCTATCATTTCAATAACATAATTTCATGTCTTCTGGATATATTTACACACTCAGTGGTGGTGATGCTACTCGTAGAGTAATTCTGTTTTCAGCTTTTAAAAGATTCATCATACAGTTTTTCATAGTAGCTGTACTAATATACATTTATGTCAGCAATGTGTACAGTTCCCCCTTTTCTATATTCTTGCTGATTTTTTTCCTTTTTATAATAACCATTCTACCTGTGGTGAGGTAATTACCTCAATCATATGTGTCTGCCTGACAGTGATATTGAGAAAATTCAAGTACTTGTTGACTGTGTTCATTCTTTTGAACACAGCCTTTTGCCCACTTTTTTACTTGACTGGTTATCTTTTTTGCTATCGAGTTTTGCTGAGTTTCTAGTATGTTTTGGGTATTAATCTTTTTTCAGACAAGGAATTTTTAGCTATTTTTTTGTACATCCATCTTTTTATGCTTTCTGTTTAGGATTCTAATGACACAAATGCAAGAGCTATTCCACAAACTTTGAGGCTCTGTTCATTTTTTCCCCCTTTTTTTGAAAGGGTAATGTATTGATCTATTTTGATGTTCAAGGATTCTTTTATATTTTCTGTTTCTTTAAATCAAATACCTTTCCATTCATTTCGAAAGATGCTTTCTTTTACTGCCTAGACCATAGTTCCAATCATTCCTTTAAAAGCTTTGTCCAGTAATATCAACTTATGAGTCACCTCAAAAATTGCTGTCAGATGATGGTCTTTTTTTTTGGAGAAATTTTGTTTTTTCTGCTTTTTAAATGTCTAATAATTATTTTGTATCATACCCTAGATATTTTGAAGGTTATGTTCTCCTTTGATTTGTCTTTTGATTTTTGTTTATATTAACAGGTAATCAATCTACCATGGTCCTAACTTGTCTTCTGTAGGTTTTCATTCTAATACATTTCATTCTAATTTCTAGGTCCTTTTTAGTGCTGTCTATGTGCTTCACATCCATGCTACTCAGAGGTCAGCCGGCGTTTTTTCCTTGTTTGATTCTGGCAGCACTGGCCGTGCTGCCTGGGGTTATTCTATGCTCCATGTGATTCAGCTGTGAGGTTGCAGCCACAGCCACAATGTAGGGCTGTTTCTCCATCATCTTGCTCTCACTCATCAGTCCCCAGGAGCTTTCTTCCTGGGACTCCTGTCTTCCAAGTCAGGATTTTATGTTCATTGTGATAGAGGCAGAGAAAAGTAACAAGTATTTTGTCACACACGTACATAAACCAGAGAACCCACTTTTGCAGTTCCTCTGCTTGAAGAGTATTTCTCAGAATTTAAGGTATGTGGATAACTTCCACTTGAGTATGGCTTTGGGAAATGGGGCTGATCTGGGATGGAGCTAAACAGACAGATTGCCTTCTCTAGCCTTCATTTTAAAGACTTTCTTCATGGACCTCTAAACTGAAAAAAGACAAAGTATCTTCCTTTGTAGATTTCTCTGTCTGTGCCCAATACAGTTTTGGGATTTGGAATTCCTGAAGTCCAAATGGGGAAATTAAGAAGAAGAACATATCAGTTGATTTACTACCATATTTCTTACAATTTTACTTTTGATTCTGCTTCCTCATTTTGTCTTTTATTATTTACTTTTCTGAATCTTTGCATTTTACTTGTAATTAAGGGAATATGGGAGGAAGTGAGTGTTTATCATCGTAAGGAATGTAATCAAACTAAATTATGCAGTGCTTTTGTTCATTTAGTCCTCTCAGTTTTCTTTCATTCTCTCTCTTTGCTTGTTTGTCTGCTTTGTTTTTACATCTTTAGTGTATTGGCTTCTTATCGCTGATTTTAAAATTATCACTGCTAATGGTCACTTGTCTTTTTCTATAAATTACCTGTACAATATAAGGGGAAATATTTCAGGTACTAACTAAGGAAAAGTCTTAGTTTATGGCTCAAAAACCATAAGTCTGAGGACATTAGAGCTTTTTAAACTTTCTGATCCAGTGATCCTCTTCTTGCCAGTTAAAAAGAACTAGGCACATGTTTGGCCTAATTATTTACTTTGATTAAGAAAAACTCACTTTATAGAAAATTGAAGAATATGACAAAGAAACTGTCCCCCTTTAAAAACATTTAGATGAACAATAATCCCAATACACCCACTGAAACAGACATAACTCAATCTGTTGCCTAAGAAACGGAACCTAGCGTTTTAGCAGATCCCAAAGAATGCATGCCAATTGCAAAAAAATGATGAAGTTTAATTAAACTACTAAGTTCTGCTCATTACTACAGTTCTCGATGCCATTTCCTCTTCAGAACCCTATTTAATGAACCTCACTTGGACGGTTATAACATGTGTGCACCACACCAGTGAATGGACTCCAAGCTCCCCTCTTCTAACAGCGGAGGACACACACATGTGCGTTTTACCAGGCTATCTTTCAAAACGTTCTGAGTGCTGTACTTTATGGGGACAGAAAAAGCCTTCTCTGAGAGCTTGCACAGAAAGGATTCACCATTCTGGAAGGAAAGAGCTTGTGCTTACAATAAGTTTACAGGAAACAAGAGAGCACAAAGAAAAAGATAGCCAACTCTTTGGTTATGTGCTTCAAAGCAGAGTTGTGAGTCTCAGGAGGTTCCAAGTCCACGCCATACTGGGGCAGTAGGACATAGCTCAGCATTACATGTGTGGTAGATTGTGTATTTTCTGTTCCCCTGAGCCCAAGTTGTATTAGTTCTCTGATATAATGGTTTGTGTTTTAGTGGAATTAACAAATCTATGGAAACCAGTATTTCAGTTGGGTAGATGTGATGTGGGTGGTGGATTTATTAATTTTCAATTCAGGATCTTGACTCCCACCAAGATAGAAATAGTAAGCAGAGTGGAAATAAATACAAAGTTTATTTGGCAGTGGAGGGAAATGCATATATTTATGTGAAAATATGATCACCCTATGCAGAGAAGTGTACAACATAAGTGGATCAGTTTCCCATAGAACAAGGAGAAAAAGAAACAAAAGAACTGAAAAATGGCTTCCATAGTTTGGGAGATGTAAGAATAGGGGAGGCAGAAAGTGAAAAGGCTCATTTCACAATGGAAAAGATGGATGCAGTATGTCTGAGCAAGGTCCAAAGGGGAATGGAAATACTCTCTGGCCTTTCACCCCTTTTGATGTCATGTGCATCTTAGGCCTGGGTGAAGCAGATGCATCATGGGAAAGTGGTATGTAGGAGGGTACATGGCACGGCGGAATGTGTGTTGTGACTTCTATTTCCTAAGGCCCAATTAGCTGCTCGCCTATTCCTTATCAAGTGTGCAATTGCAGGTGTCACAGACAACAGCTTGTTCGTACTTGCTGCTTTGCTCCCTGGTTCCATTTATGTGGAACACACCACCTATTCTGTTTTTCTCAACCTCCTTCCTCAGCAAACCGTTCTCTCTACCCTCCTGCTTTCCTCCCTCCCGCCTAGAGAACAGCAACTCCTTAATCAGGGCCATCATCCTACCTCGGTTTCTTACTACTAAGCCTGTGAGATTAGATATCCCCATAATAACCGGAAAGAAAACAGTGATAAATGCAAGTATCCTGGGTGGAGGTGGGTTGAACAAGACCTCTATTCTCATTCCTGAACATCTTAAGTGACATGTTTTGCTTTCCATTCAGTTTGTATAAAATTTAAAAATAGTCTAAGTTCCACCTTTAATGGGCTCACAAAGTGGTTAAGTTGTCCTAACCCCTTTTTATTTATATACATTTTTAAACTGCCTGGGGAAAAGTAGTCTCATATATCCTGGGTTTTAAGAAAACATTAAAGCAGGCAGAGCCAGTGCTGAACACACACACACACACTCACACACTCACACTCACTCTCTGTCTCCACGGTACACTTTGGTTTTACTTTTATGATTTTGTATAATGTAATGAACAGGATTCCCCACCTCCGTTCTTGAAATATGAACAGGCTTAGAGCTTTAATTGGTCTTTAAGACGCATGCATTTCCCAAAGAAATGTTGTTGATTTCCCCCTGCTGCTGATGTGAATATTAAAAAAATAAATAAATAAACTGCCTTTACATTGGTCCCTCCTCCTGTCCAAAAAAATATGCTTTTTTTTTTCCTGGACCAAACAGAAAGGTGATAAACCTCTCACAAGTACCAAAATATTATTTTGATGTGGCTTTGATTTTTTTTTTCTTTTCCTCAAGGTTTAATGATATTTAAAAGTAGCAAAGCATAACAGTTACTAGACCAATCCAGGGCTACTTCCTGTTTTTGCTCATATAAGCAATGACATAGTATGCATTTTTAGCTGTCTCTATACACATTTTGAAAAAAATGAAAAACTGGAATGCTTGACCTTTCAGGATAATCAATTATTATGCTCTAATACAGTAAAATATTGTTTCAAAGATTTAATGAATGGAAGAACTAGATTTACAAAATTGCAATATTAAGTGAAAATCAAAATATATACTGAATGGTGCGATATCTAGGTGGAGACAGAGATAGAATACACATACAAAGTTTTCCAACATCCAAAATAGTCATGTTCCATTTCAAGGATATATGTCTGTGTGATGAACATATAGACTTATGCTAACTAAGTATAAAAATCAAATCTAGAAAGTGATTAATTCTGTTGAGGAAGAATAAGGATCAGGGAGAATTATACAGAGGACTGTGTTGCTTTTTTTAATGAGGTGTTAGCTTGAGGGACAGAGTTACAAAGAGCGAAGGAGAAGCAGAGAATCTTCCATCTGTTGGGTCACTTCCTAAATGGCCAGAAAGGCCAGGGCTGGACCAAACAGAAGCCAGAAGCCAATTCCAAGTTTCTTGTTTGTATGTGTAGGTGCCAGGTACTTGGAGCATACTCAGCTTTTTGAAGTTACATTAGTAGGGAGGGAGCTGAATTTGGAGTGAAACATCCAGGATTCAAACCAACACCCAAATGATATACCAGCATCTCAGGTGGCAGCTTTAAATGCTACAACACAATGCTAGCCCTTTTAAAAACCAGCTGGTCTTTTAAAACCAGCAATGATGTATTTTTAAAAATTCACTGGAGTGGAATGATAAAAAAAAAAAAATGCTTCCTAAAATAGAAGTTGGCATAAGAGGATACTTCAAAAAATTGTAGAAAATAATTTTTAAATGGTTTAGTTGGGTTCAAAAAACAATCCTGAAATCCTTGCAAAATTTGATCTTGATACAATTTCCATGAACTATTTAAAGATTTTCTCATTTATAGATCATTGAGGAGGAGGTGCCTGAGCCCAGGGATAAAGCTCAGCTAGAGAAGTGTCTCCTTTTTTCCCTCCTCTGAAGAGTTCTGGTGGTGTGGGGAAAGACTCCGGTCAGTAGCTCCTAGTTTCACAGGGGAGAAAATAATTAAGGAAGGAAAGAGCCAAGAGCATGCTCGAGAGAGTTGACTCAAAGGGGCATGTTGGAGGAGAGCCAACTAGCTATTGAGGCTAAGCCATGAGTTACCTGGAGCAGTAGAGCAAGAAATGAGACTGGAGCTAAAGTTGGGTTCCCAAGAAAGATGGGACAGGCCATGTTGAGGGGTATGGACTTTCTAATGTGACCATTGCAAAAGTCCCCTGAGGCACTGACAAAAATCCAGCCTGTGTATTTCTATAAAGGATGGGCAAGAGATGAGCTGAGACCCTCAGGGAACCACTCAATGGTAATGAGGTCCAAGAGATAACCACTTTGAGGTCCAGAAAGATGAAGGAGAAATGCAGCGGACCAGCTTCTCTCTGCTCCTCTCGTCCCTTGGCTTTCCTCATTCTTTTTTTTTTTTTTTCCTGCTCTTTATTCCTTTCAGGACTTATCCCAAGCTTTCCATTCCTTTCTGAAACCCATCAAATACTCCACCCCGAAGTGAAGGCTATTTTTAAAAATGAGATGTGTATTCTGTGGAAGGTCATCAGTAACAGAGCCTCCAACTTTCTTGTCTTTTGTGAATCTTAACAGTTGGCACAGAAGTGTGCATATTCTTTTACACAGACTCCCTGGAAGGAACTGAAGTTCTTTCTTTGCAGGCTGTAAGGGAGTCTCTACAGAAACAAGCTTCGTCCTGCAACACAGGGCCTTTTTATCCTCTTACAGAGGAGCCGCTAAGCACATATTCAAGGCATCGGGGTTTACAATTTAATGTTTTTTTTTCCAAAGATCTATTCATTTATATTGGAAAGACAGATTTACAGAGAAGCTGAGACAGAGAAAGATCTTCCATCTGCTGGCTCACTCCCCAGGTGCCCACAACAATGGAGCAGAGCCATTCTGAAGTCAGGTGCCAGGAACCTCTTCTGGATCTCCCGCATGAGTGTAGGGTCCTAAGGCTTTGGGCCATCCTCAACTGCTTTTCCAGGCCAGTGGCAAGGAGCTGGATGGTAAATGGATCAGCTGGGACACAAACCAGCCCAGATATGGGATCCCAGTGTGTGCAATGTGAGGACTTCAGTCAGCAGCGGGCCCCCAATTTAATAATTTTGAATATCATTGTTGTGTATCTTTAATGTCCTGCATGTCTTCAGAGAAAAGGGAATAAAAGTGGTCTGAGCAGGACTTCTTTCTTGCGATTCGTTGTCTTACGGAGCTGATGCCAGATCCTGCGCGTGGGAGCAGCATGCCCAGGTTTTGGAACCCGTGCTAGGACCTAGCACATTAGTGTTGTTATCTTAAAACAGTAGGCATTATTTAGAAATTCTCTATACCCATTCAAAGTCTAAGTTGCTGTGACTCTGCCTCCCTATGGTCTGGAGATGACCGTCATCGTTTGTTTGTGTTTTATGATTATGTGCTGAGTACAAAACAATAATGTGTCAAACAGTTGGAAAAAGTTGCAGAGAAAAGATTGGTCAGTGAGATATCTTGCCAAATTTGTGTTTCAAAGGAGATATGAAGGATGTTAATGCTAAGCTGGACATTAACCTTTTACATTTTTTAGTTTTGCTCAAAACAATATAAATACAAGGACAGGAAGACTTGGATTAGCATCCAAAATTGACATGGTACACACACACACACATTTTTAACATTAGTTTTTAAATCACTTATTTAAACTTCAGTCTCTCTGTCAAATAGAAATGTTTGTCTCCTGGAGTTGGTAGGAAATATATAATAGATTTGAAACTATTAGACTAGACAACAGAAGCACTATACACACATGACTCTATCATTAAGATTAGTTTATGAATTTCAAATTTCTTCTTTCTTTAAAAGTTTGTTTATTCATTTGAACGTCAAAGTTGCAGGGAAGATGGAGATGCCTCCCCTCTCTTGGTTTACTCTCCAAATGGTCACAACAACCAGGCCTGGGCCAATCCGAAGGCAAAAGCTTCTTCCAGGTTTCCCACATGGATGTAAGAGACCTGGAGAGAGTTTCAGGCTCCTGGCTTTTGCATGGATCAGCCTCGGCCACTGGGACTGTTTGGGGAGTAAGCCAGTGGAAGATTCTATCTTCCCTCTGCCCTCTCTGTCCTGTTTCTTTCTTTTCTCTCCCTTTTCCTTCCATCTTTCTTCTTCATCCTTCTACCCTTTTCTCTCTTCTCTTTCTCCTCTTTCTTCCTTTCTCTCCTCTCATGTCTTCCTCTCCTCCTTCCTCTCTCCTCCCCTTCCCTCTTAGCCTCATCTCCTCTGTCTTCCTTTCAAATGAATATTTGCACTATGGTGAAGGGTTGAGATGAGTAAAACAGAGAAAGCAACACAGATAGCCAGCAAAACTGCAAAACTGGCAGAGAGGCACAAGACAAACCTCCTTCACAGTCCTCAGAAGAAACCTGCCTTTGAATACCTTTCATCTCAAACTTGCAGCCTCCAGAACTGTGGGGATGGTACATTTCTGTGGTTGACATCAACGTACAGTGTTCCTTACAGCAGCTCGTGCAAACTTATACAACTTTGAAAGGCCAGAGCACTGGGATCCATGGGAGAATATAGATGCTGTTGAAGTGAAAGAAAATAAACTTATTTTGCATATGTCTTTTGTGCAAGTTAATTCGTTCTAGTTGTAATAGAAAGCAGAATTGCATTTTCATAGCATTGGCAGTAGTTTCCCCTTCTTTCCAAAGGCTGTTTCAACATCACAATGTTTTGACTTACAGCTTGAGAAACTTAAAACCATGATGAGAAAACTCTTACTCATGCCACTATATATAGCCAGAGATGAGCACAGCATTTAGAAATGGAGCCACATGCTCAGGGAGCTTATTGTGTTTACAAAATGCTTCCCCCTGGATGTTTGATTCAGCAGTTTCTCACCTCGAACATTCTCCCTCCCAAGGCAACCTCAGCAGGTTCTGAGAGGTTGTCTTGAAGATCACATTCTGTTCAGTCCAGTAGCCACACTTGGAATCCAACTGCAACTGCTGATTAAGGCAGAGGAGAGAGACTTAGGCATGTGAAAAGATCTGGTTCATGCCCAAGTAAATAACTGATGTTTAATTGACAATAACCAGTCAAGAAGCACTCATCCAAATGTTCACGTGAAGGAGCAGAAAGGATTTAGTTACATTTCTGATTTTTAAAAAGAAAATTTTCTTTCTACTCAGCTTTTCGGCTGTAAGGATGTTATTATTAAGGACAATTTTTAAGTCTGATTAAGGCGACTAAGCCCTGGAAGCTATAAGTTAATTAAATAATTGAACATTGTGTGCAAATTAAGTAACTGAGCTAGGGAATAAGATTTTGATGGATTTGCTGTTTTTGCAAATAGAGAGGATGTGATTGAGCCAAGTTCTTTGCCACTCTAGGCAGTTTTTTTTTTTTAAGTCTTCCTTATTAGAAGAAAGATGAGCTGTTAAAGCAGAAATCAGAAGGGAGAACGACAGATCTGTTAACTCAAAGAATGCATAAGAAGGTGAACTAATAAGGTCTTTCCTGTCATTGATTCAATATCTGTTGGGGCTATTAAAACGAATCTTGTGGGAGGCAAGTAGAAAGGTCCAGGAGGGTTTGATACTAAATTACATTTCCTGTGATTTAAAAATAATCAGAGCTCTGTATTACGAGAGAATTAGGCTAAATTAGTCCAAGACTTAGTAAAATCGGGTGGAAAATAATACAGCTTGTCCCTTAAGCTAGTGATTTCTAAAGTGGAATGCTCAAAACAATGCCTAGCAGCCAAGGAATAAGACATGAGTCGCCTACTGAATGGCAACTCTAGGAGTGCCTACCAGGGGCTGTGCATCCTCCAACAAACTGAGCTTATAGCAGGGAACAATACAAAAACAGATGTAAACCTCTGCCCTCCGGAATTTCACATTCACATGGCAGCAAAGAGAACGTCTGTGTGGATGTAAGCATTGAGAGTCTGTATAGCACATAGTGATGGATGCTATGTCAATTGGGGCTCTATTAAGACACGGTTGGCATGCTCAAAGGAAGGCACTGAGGAGACCAAGAAGTGTGGAACGTCAAGTAGTGCTTAGTGGAAATAAATACAGAAGAGCAAAGCAGTCCAGGGGCTCCCAGTCGTAGGGAGTTTACTTCCACCAGGGGAATGAACAATGACCCAAATCAAGAATGTTAAGAGTTCATCTAACAAAGATAAATGGTTTTGGGTGATCAGAGCAGCCTGTTCCCCATTGCTGCTTCTGTAGGGATAGATACCAGGGAAATAAACCCCAAGCTTTTCCATCCTCCTGTCCCCTATACACTTCCCCCCAACCCCTATTGGCTACCCCAAACCTGAATTCAGAATGCAAGGGAACTTAGTTGATAAAATTCATGAGGTTCACAGAAAATGGCAGAGAAGTTGGAAGAGATACCCGCAGGATAAACAGAGAAACCAAGGGTGAGGCAGAGCTGGGGACTGCTTGCGGGTCTGGAATGACTTTTGAGCAAGTGACAAATGGACTAAAGGTCTGTCCATTAGAGATGCATACATTGCAAACAGTGAGAGAGGCACTTCCAAGGTCAAGGACTAGTAAGGACACTATGGCTGTCACTGAAAGAGGGTGTTGGCTGCTCTTCGGTGTCCTAGAGAATATCCAGTACTAATTAGTACAAAGGAATACATAATAAAGATTTATATATTTGAAAGTCAGAGTTACAGATAGAGATGAAAAGGCAGAGACCTTCCATCTTTTGGTTTACTTTCCACATGATGCAAGGGCTAGGCCAGACAAAAACCAGGAACCAAGAACTGCATCGAAATCTTCCACATAGGTACAGGAAACCAAACTCTTGGGTCATCCTTTGCTGCTTTTCCTAGCTGATTAGTGGGTGCTGGATGGAAAGTGAAGCAGCCAGGATGAATTGGTGCATGTAGGGGATGCTGGCATCACAGATTGTAGCTTTTTCTACTGTACTGCAACTCTATGCCTGACATCTAATTTATGAAAAAAGTAAATATATACAGGAAGTGTCAGGAAAAAATTTTAAAAACTTTTGATCCCCAATACAGTTAGTTATACAAAATTTTTGGAACTACTTCTTTGGACAAAGTTGTTTTAAAACATTGTAGGTAAATGGTTTTGCTTAATGGCAAAGCGCAGACAGGGAACAAAGCCCAAAATAGTCCAATGCCCATCTTCACAGATGAAGACCGGCTTAAGGCCGCTCTCCAGAACATCCAACGGAATTCAGGCCTGTTGTTCCTGCTGAGTGCTTTCTTCCCTATAACCAACTTCAATACTGCTATGTAAGGGGTTAAAGGTCAACTGTTTTAATGAGGAGTTCTATTTTAACTTACACAATAAGCGAACATTAGAGAATGCAGAATCTTGGCCACATTTGGAGCCCAGTCTCATTGTCTGTGCCTTGGAGTCTCACCCTTATAGCTCTATGTAGAGATTTTGACAAAGGAAATCAAAGGGTAGGAATTTCAAATGTATGTGCAGACATTCAAACCCTGTCATTTTCTGACATGTACTTAATGCTTGATTTAAAGCAGAGTTAAAATTAATTTATGAATGGGCTTGAAAATAGAAGTGTACATGAAACCATAATTTTTTTCTATTTCTTTCTGCCCAGCTGTGGACTAAAGTCCACATTAAAATGTGAATTCGTTTTAGCCATATTTAGTAAGAAGTTAAATTTTAGATGCAAACACAAATGTGCCTTTGAATCACACATACTATTGTTTTGGGGTTTAAAGTATGGTTAAAAAAACTTAAATGGATCTTAATTGTAAAACCATTTAGAAATATTAACATATTTGCTAAACAATAGATTTATTCAAATAGTTCTTGTAGTTCCAGCTAAATATTGGACAAAGAAAATTCATGTTGTCCAAATTATGTTTGTTAAAAATACTTGGAATTACAGTAAAATGAACAGTAACTGACTACATAGTAACCTGCTGTACTTTTTCATTTCCTTTTTCTCTACTTGTAAAACCAATGCTCACTGCTTAAAACAGGTACTTATTTTTATCGTTCTATATCTTGTGGATGCTTTTTGGCAGATGAATGCTAATCAACTATGTTAATATTGTTATAAAGTTTATTTGAAAGGTAGATAAATGGGACTAGGCCAAAGAAAGAGAAAGTGACAGAGTTGTTGAGCATCCTTTTTTTTTACTTCCTCAAGTGACTGCAACAGCTTGAGTTAGACAAAAGGCAGAAGCTTGGAATTGCACCTGGGTCTCTCACATAGGTGGCAGGGACTGTCGCACAGGAGTCATCTGCCGCTTCCTAAGACGTCTGCTGGGAGGAAGTAAAGCTGAGGCTCGTTCCCCCACACTGCAGTATGGGTTGTGGGCATCCCAAGAAGCTGTTTAATTTGCAGTACTATTACACCCAGCCTTCAATTGTGGTGTCTCTCTAGTTCTTTTTAACATATACAGATTAACAAGTGCATCTTCCAAATGTTTAACAGTATAGCAAATGTAAAGCTTTATTGCATGGATAAGCTAGATTAAGGTCAACTCGAGAAAATAGAAATGCAGTCATTGCATATGTGTTAATATAATACAACATGGTGTGTTCATCAGATATTAGAGGATTGAAAAGGCAAAAACAAGCAAAAAAGAGGGGCATAGGGAAGGAGGGGAGTCATGCTAACAGGAACCAGCTCTTGGTGCAGGCCGGTGCAACAAGAGACTGATAGGAATTCAGAAGTTTTGTAGAGACTGCAGAGCTGGAGACTCTGCCTGTCTGCTGTTGAAGAATCTAGGGTTTGGAGGAGACCCCTACAGAACAGAATGAGTGCTTGGGCAATGTTTCCATCTTGTGAGTGTCTCCAAGGGAGTTGAAGGCTGGTTCTAGAAGTATGGAAGCGGAAATCTCCAAAGTGGAACCAAGAGCTACTGTGAGGTGATGTCCCATCACCAGGCAGTGCCAACAGAAATGGGAAGTGAACAGAAATGGACTGGATTTTCACAACTAGCCTTCTGATGCTGCTTTAGATAAATCTGCAGACAGAACCTGTAGAAAAATGCTATCCTGGCCCTCACCCAAGCATTCTAAGACGGCATACAAGGGAGGACTGAAAATGAGACTCACAATGGCAGTAGTTTCATTGCTAAGTCCAAGTAGTAAAGAAAATTCCGTTGGATCTAAACTCAGAAGCACTCAGCTTCCTAGGTCTCCTTTAGTTGATATTTTAAAGGAAAACTGTCTCTAAGGACACTACAGATTAAAAATGGATCTGTTTTATCAAACTTCAGAAAGAAAATTTATGAGAAGGAAATTATGGGTCTTTGTTTTTCATGAATGTACATGAAATACTTATGCAAAGACATTAATGAATACATTAAGAAATATGTACATAGAAGAACAATGGATCTGAATGTAGTAAGACTTCACCCCAAAGAATGTCTTAAAATACATGCAGCTGGTTGACCCCCAAACCCACTTTTTTGATTTTTTTTTCTTTTTTGGGTCTTTCTAATACCTCTAAATTAGGCGTGTCTCATGCTTTTCTACTGTCAACAGAACCTTCCAATTGCACACAAATCACTCCAAGTTGTTGTATACGGATTTGTAAGCAGGAGTGTTTGAGAATTTGCAGCCACCGCCTGTGCTGGTTCATAATTGCCCAGGTGTACTAAGTGCCCTGTGGCCTCTGCAGATGACTGTGCCCAGAAATGCTTGATAGAAGGAGCAGAGACTTTCTAGTCAAAAAGAGGTAATGACTTAATCTATGCTACCAAGTGTTGCATTGTTAAAATTTGGCGTGCATGCTTTTACCCTAGCTCCAAAAGGACCCCTGTCTTACATTATGAATTCAGACTATAATGTCATATTAAGTGAAGTTAAACATCTGTCTGTTTGCTGGGAGAATAATTTGCCTGAGTATAATGTGCCTCTACAATTGAGTGGGAATATTTGCACAGCACTAATATAGTCTGCAAAGAGACCCGCAAGGTCGTGTCTACACCAGCGAGAACACATGCTCTGTTTACAAACTTGAGGCAGGTGAACCTCACTTAGATTTTCATTACTCTACAGCAGTTTGGGCTGCTCCCAGTCTTTCATGATCACACAAACCTGACTTAGGAAATCTAGGCTGTCCTTGTTATTGTTTTCTCCACTAGAAGATGCATCTGAAAATCAAGATTTGCATTGTAATAAGTGCCCAAAAGCCTCTGCAGAACAAGACAAATTTGACACACAAAAAACCTAACTGTGTTCTGGGGGCTAAGTAGATTAAAATCTGTCTCTCTTGGGGCAATAGAGGCATTAATCACGTTTGCTTTTTCATTTTTATTGTTTCTCTCACTACTTATCATTCCTATGTTTTTCAATTAAAATAGCTGAATTCCCTTCACTGAAAGTAATGTAAATGTAAAAGAGTAAGTAATCAAAAATTAGAAAGACCCATCCTGCTGCATGGTGATATTATCTACTCAAAAGTATGTGTTCAGGATACCTTACAACTACATTCTTCATTTTTGCACAGACAATTGATAACTTCATTACTACAGCCTAAGTTATGGAGATCTAAAATCATGTTTTCTTCTCTTACTACAGAAGAAATTAAAAAAATGTTGTGAGAAAGATATTAAATAGAGCTAAATTATACATGGAAAAGAGTGGGATACAATGAAGCTGATAGGGGCATAGAGGAAAATTCCCAAAGAAGGTGATATTTGAACTCAACCTTGGCACATGAGTTGTATTTCACAGAGCAGGCCAGGAGCAGTATATAGACAAGCAGAAATGCCAAGCACACGCCAGAAGCAAGCATCCAGCCAGAAGCGAAGGCTCATGAAGTAAAGCAGAAGGAGAGAAGTTCCAAAGGAACACAGCTGCCAGGCAGGGTGCATCTCAAAAGCTAGACTAAAGGAGGTCTCAGTGGACTAGTGGCAAGGAAGAGTCATCCAAAGATCTTGATCCCCAGAAATGCTGATGAGTAGGTGGAAGAAGTTGCATCCCATGAGAGGGAAGGAAGAACGGAGAGCGTGCAAGGTCTAAGATCTCTGAGTAGATAGTCACTGCAGGTTAGACAGAGGAAATAATGTATACACAAGGAATGGAGTGGACGGGCACACACTACGTTCCTCATTTGCTGTAAATCCTGGATGCTGCCCCACCCCACCCTTGTAGACTTCAGCCTTGGAATTCTCAGTGATAGATGGCCTGAGCCCTGGGCTTGGGGCATGTGAGCTCTTCTGGCATATTTTTCTTTTCCTGGCTGGTCCAGTCTGAAGCCAGGAGGTCAGAGTTCCAACTGAGCCTTCCACATGGGTGGCAGGGACCCAGGCATTTAGGCCTTCATTGACTACTTCCCTGGAGTACTTTAGCAGGGAGCTGGATCAAAAGCTAAGCCCCTGAGCATCAAATTGTCAGTGCAGCAGGGGCTGACAGCATGACAGGTGGTGGCTTAATCTGATAGGCCTAAGGTGACTTCTATTTTATCAGTTTTGTAACCTTTTTTTTTAACCTTCTCAACATCTTTTTATGTACTGAATTGATAAGATTCATATGCATGTACATTTGTTATATAACATGATCCTTTGATATATCTATATATTGCAAAATGGGTTAAAAATATAACAAGTACCTTTATTTAAATATTCATACTTGTGGCAAAATCTATTTTAGCTATTTCAAGCATGCCACACAGTGTGTTTAACTGTTCATCAAGTTGTAGGAAATACACCTTGAACTTATTTGTCCCACGTCTCCCCACTTCCCCAAGCCACCCAAACACTGGTAACCATTCTCTCTCTCTCTGCTTTTATAAGTGCAAACATTTGAGATGCACATATGATTGAGATCACACGGTGTTTGGCTTGCTGTGCCTGGCCCACTTTACTTAACATGACGTCCTCCAATTCCATCCATGTGGTCACAAAAAGCATGATATCCCACCATCTATCAGGATAATTGGAGCGTGATTTTCATTTGGCCTGAATTTCTGACCCACTTTTAAGTGCAAGCGCTCCTCCATGTCTTCTGAAAGCGGGTTTGCATTAGTCTGATCCTAATGGTTCATTACTCATTCCGACTGAGATTTACACATTTTTAAGACATATAACCTTGGCGGGCCATAGTGTGGCCTGATAGATTATGCCACTGACTGTAATGCCAGCATTCCCATATGGACAGTCCTTCAAGTCTCAGGTGCTCCACTTCTAATCCATCTCCCTGCTAACGTGCATGGGAAAGCAGCTGAAAATGGCTCAACCGTGGCCACTGTGGCAATTTGGGGAGTGAACAAGTGGATGAAATGGTTGGTTAGTCTCTTCTCTCCTGATCTTCCTCTACTCCTTCCTCCTCTACTTCTCTTCCTCTCTTCCTTATCTTCTCCCTCCCTCTTTTCTGCTTTCTTTGTATCTCTGCCTTTCAAATAAATAAAACTTATATTTTAAAAAAGGAGATAGCTTTTATATGTAGAGCAGGAAAGAGAGAGGACGTGATAAAGGGAAAGCCAGGCTACGAGGTAAGCGAGCTGAAGGGAAGGGACTGAAAGATGGGAGGAAAGCTGTGGGAAACATTTAACCTACTCAGCATTTCACAGATGGCTGGCTCCATTAAGGCATTTTGTGACTACAGTCTGGGGAAATTAGGTGGTTGATCCCTGTGTTCAATGGCACAGCTGATTGGTGTGGCAAAAGGACAAAACGCATCCACACCTCCAAAGGCCTGGATGCTGTGCGGTCCTAGAGCTTCAGCCCCACCCAGCCTTGCATACCCTCGATCCAAAATGAGTTATGTTTATTGCTTACACTCTCAGTATTAGGTGACAACATCAAAAGTGTGCTGGAAAGGGCCACGGTGTCTCATCAAGGACATCCAACCTCCCCAGATGTAGCCACACCTCTCCTGGCAGGCCAACAGTGTAAACCTCCGATCTCGGTCCTTCTGGGACATAAAACACGCTGTACTGTGAGCATCAACCGGTGGCTGAGCCCTTCTGCTATATTTCCTCATTTAGTGCTTTTTTGAGATTGTAATAGAGCCATTAGCCAGTGAGGAGGAAAACCAGCCAGTTAGCCAAATCTCCCATTAACATCTCATATCCAAGAACAGAGATGAAAGGGAAAAAAAAATCTTACCACCGTTTCTCTTCTTGCTTACAAGAGGGCTGGTCACCTGTGTTTTGTTCCTGGTGTTGTCCACATTATCCTCCTGGTCAGCCCAGAAATTTGGAAAGCAGATACAGGAAGGTACACAATTTTGATCGTTTCCCTGCCGATTGGAAGAGATGTGACAAGAAACTGAATTCTCTGTTCACAGTATCATTCTCTGGAGCACTGAAATTTTGCCCAAAGAAGCAGTCTTATTGTGCTAACCTTTTAATTATGAAAATTCTCACAATTGTAGAAAGCTGGTAACCAAAGAATACATTTGCATATAAATTAATATTCACCTCTAATTCCACCATCCAGAGATAACTTCTCTCCACATTTTTGGCTAGTTTTCCTTCGGGTTTTCATTGTTTCATGTTTTTGAGACCATATTCTAAATGAAAATTTGCTATGTCATTAAAATGTATCTTAATGACTGCACAAATATTCTTTATGGGGGTATACCTAATTTGCTAAGCCATTCCCCTATTATCGGTGCACATTTACATTGTCTTCAGTGCTTCATTACCATAAATTACATTCTGCTGAATGTCTTCATGAACAAATCAGTTTGGGTTTTTAAACACAGTTTATTGTCTCTAAACATCATGACCAGAGTGGGCTCTGACGAAGTGAAAGTGGCCTGTGCTGGAAGAGATCAGTGTGAGGAAGGCTCTGATTGTTCGCAGGTTTTTCCAGGGGCTTTTGTTCTTCCTTTTCAAGTTCTCCTTTTTCAAGTGTTGATCCAGGGCCCTGATGTCCTCACTGAGCAGTAGTGGCTGGATTCCTTCTGCACTCACAGCCTGAAAGCTAATGTTTTGTGGCTGCACCAAGGCTCCACTGGGATATGAGGGGTCTGTAAAAAGGACCTAGAATATGAATATACTACAAAACAGCCCACAATTTAAAAATTTTCTGCATCAACATGAACTTGTCTTCTAATTCCACTTTCCATGGACTTTTTGAATCTCCCTTATATGTCTATAGCTATCATTAACTCATTGCCTTTATTGCTTTTAGACCTGAGGTTTTTTTTTTTTCCTGTTTTCTGGGTCAAAGAAATGATTAAAGGTGCTTCATGTGCTAGAAGATGGTACACAATCTCATAGTTATTGACTTAAATTTTATACGAGGAGCTTTAATCAAAATGCTAAATGAAATCATGTATTATTATGTCAGGGAGTGGTGGAGGGTACGTATTTTAAGATCATGCTTTGTAAACAGTGAACTCAGACAAAGGGCGGGGAGAGACAGCCTTACGACCAACCAGGAGCTGGGACACAGACTGCTTACAGAGGAAAACTTTTTAGGCAATCCTTACCACCGATTCCCTTTCAGAGCAGCCCTTGCTGACTCTCTCCTCGGCATCTTGGCCTTTACAACTCAAATGCTCTTTTAATCTCTTGTCACCATGAACTAGTGTTTCCTCAGGGCAGTTTGAGCCCTTCTCAGTGAAGACCAAGAAGCTGCCAACTGTAATGAGAACACTTCAGATTTTCTTGCTATTTCAAAAAGAAAATGTTGGACTTTAAAGTCCAGAGCCATTGATGTGAGAGTCTTCTAAGCTTGATCAGCATCTCAAAGAAAACTGAGCTGAGATCAGCATGAATTTTCTTTGCTCGATTATTGAGAATCTCCTGGGAAGGCTGCGAGTTGGAGTACAGCTTGTCAAGTACCTTCTTTTTAGGATGTAACTCGCAAGGCAAAGGCCAACACCTATTCTTTTTGAGCAAGCATTCCTGCAAAAACATATTCCTTGTATTTCACACATCAACTTGAATTGTCCTGCCTGGAGGGCACAATTGAATTGCACTATGGGAGACCCTGCTGCCCGGGAGGGTGAGGGTTATTTGTAAATATATTACAGTATGGCATGAATAATTAAGGAAGCAAGCATGTACAACAGTTTGCAAAGCATTTCAACATTCACTTGTTTCTGAATATTTGTGTAGTGCTATGTTGGAATGAACAATAAGTGAAAAAGAAGTTTCAGAGCAGATGGGTGTTATGGTGTGACGTCTTAGTGACCAATGTCATCTCTCGTGTGCTATGCCTTTTTCCTTACTCAATCTGAGCATTTCATACATGTTGAAAGCTTTCTCCACTGGTTCAAGAATGGCTTATTATCTGCTCCTAGACTATATTTCCAAAAGCTTAAGAGAGTGTTTATGGACATGAACATGAGTAAAACTTTCTCTGCTTTACTCTACTTCTACTCACTCTTCATAGTCACCGAGCACCTCCTTTCTCCCTTTAGTTTTGCATCCTGAATATCTGTTCATTTGTTTTCCCAATTTTAGACTTGGCCTTGCCAAGAAGGCTGTTAAGGTCTCACTGTGGCTGATGTACATAACATTGCTTATCATTTTATCTGGATCACCATTTCATAGTGATCAGGTAGAGACAGCCTGAGTAAATGCATGATTCTGGGCCTGTCACAAAGCAGATTCTCAGTAAAATGCCAGTACTCCTCATTGCCCCATCTTTAGCTCATCTGCCACTAGTGCGCAGGAGGTGTTTTGTTTTAAAATTTTATTTACTCATTTGAAGGATAGAATGTGTGACGGAGAAATACACAGAAGTCTTCCGGATGCTAAATGACTCCACAAAAGGCAAGGGCTGATCCAGGTTGAGTCCTCCTAGATTGTTAAATTCTCACTATATCTGACGTGCAGTGCAGCCAGAAACTCCCTCCAGGTCTCCCAAGGGCAGGTATCTTTTGCTTCCCATCTGAATTAGCAGGAAGCTGGGTGTGATGTAGAGTAGCCAAGCTTTCAATGCACCTGGCTACCGGACATGGATGTCCCAAGAGCCGTGGTTGGTGTGCTGCACCACCGTGTCCTCTCCTTTATCAGATTTGCATTAGGTTTTTTTTACATTATTATTACTGTTGCTGTTATTGCAAGTCAGAATGACAGAGAAGGAGTGACAGAGATCTTCCACCCACTGTTTCACCCCTCCCTCCCAGAACACCTCCCAAATGGTTGCAGTTGCTGGCAGCTGGGCCAGTCCAAAGTCAGGAGTCAGGAGCTTCTTCCAAGTCTCCCATGTGGGTACAGGGACCCAAGGACTTGAGCCATCCTCCACTGTTTTCCCAGGTCATAGGCATGGAACTCGATTAGAAGTAGAGAAGCCAGGACATGAACTGGCACCGATATGGAATGGCAGCAGTGCAGGTAGAGGATTAGCCTTTACCACCACCCTAGCCCTTGGCCTCATTTTTAATCTCTTTGTCATTCAAATAATGTTACTTGTGAACCAACCCACATATTGAGTACTAAAGAGTGGTATGGTAATTTATATATAGAAATATATCTGGGGAATAGGCATAAGTAAAATGATAGCATATTGTGACGCCTAGTAGGGAAGGGCCTTCCAGGCAATAGAACTGTAAGGAGCACCACAGAACTGTGAAGGAATGTAGGCACTGAGTGTGAGGGGTGTAAAAGCAGAATTTGTAAGTCCTATTTCACTGTTAGTCCCTCTTCCAACACAGAAGATTTTCCTTAGAAGCCCTTTGAGGGATTTGATCTGAATCAACCAAATGATATGCTTTTTATAGGCCCAGGTCCTGTAATTAGATCCTGTGCTCTAAAAGGAGTCCCTGACCTTGAAGCACTTACTTCTACTTAGAAAACTATACTAACGCAGTAGTAAAGCAATGAACAGAATAGGCATGTGTCATTATGTACAGGTTGTCTAGTATCCAACCAGCTTCTCTAGAAATCCAGGGTGATGATGAATTGAACAGGATGACTGAACGGAATGATGTGTAGAGTTTGACTAGAAGTTTGAAAGTGGAAAGAATAAAATCAAAAAGCCTAAAAGTGGACATGAGTGCAGTGTACTGTTGAGGGTGTTAGGATACATCAGAATAATCCATTCATTTCATAAATTGTATTGGCGCACTATAGAGTGACAGGCACTGGTAAGAGAAAGATAAGCAAAGCATACTACCCGGACCTGTTAAATCCCACTCATCCACCCATTTATGAATCTACACATTCAATAAATAGTTGGCGAATGTTTAGTTTTACCAACATGTGAGAACTGGAATTCTAATGGTAGCATCTAATCAGAGCTTGAGATATAGGGGGACTTGTGGTCTGAAATAATGTGACTAACCATTTCTGTGGGTTAGATTTTATTGTGGAACAAATGTTTAATCCTTGTTCTTTTTTGCCCAGTTCTCATAGACTTTATGATGAGGAATTGACCCTAGATATGGGGAACTTATCCAAGGAAGTATTACAAGAATGCAGATGCATTGTAATGTGAACCAGGATTAACACAGAGAATTTCAAATCAAACATATGGTGAAATTTTTATCACTTATAAGACCTAAGGGATATTAGGAATCTAAAACAGAGGCCTGCAGGTTTTCAACTGTTAGTAGGATGCATGATTATACAAAATTTGAATAGAAAAGTTAAGAAGATAAATGAAGGGCCTGGTGCAACAGCTCAATGGCTAAATCTTCCTCCCTTTTGCAAGCACCAAGATCCTATATAAGAGCTGTTTCATGTCCTGGCTGCTCCACATCCCATCCAACTCCCTGATTGTGGCATGGGAAAACAGTAGAGCATGGCTCAAAGACTTGGTACCCTATACCCACATGGCAGAGCTGGAACAATCTCCTGGCTCCTGGCTTTGGATTTGCTTAGCTCCAGCTACTGTGGGGATTTGGAGAGTGAACCAGTGGATGGAAAGTCCTTGTCTCTCCTTCTCTCTATAGAAGAATGGAAAAAAAGAAAGAATGAACGAAAAGAAGAAAACAAGTGAATGGGTTGGTGAAGTTGGTGAAGTCACCATGTCTCATAAACTAAATCTAGTAACTCCACAAAAAACACACTATAGATTTCAGTGCAAGGATAAAACACCAACAGAGTATTTTTGCATTTATGTTCTCTGGTTAGTGACCTATTGTGTCACCTTTGAGCTGCAATACTGTGGTGATGTGAAGGTTATTTCTCCAGATACCTTAAGAAGAAGATAAAAAAAAACCCTGTTAATTTTGAAAATTGTCATAATTGCCCTAGCCGCACATCAACCTCAAGATAGACTGAAACAGCTGGTGGTTTTTGTAGGATTACCAAATGTAAACACAGTAGAGAATTGCAAAATGCTCAGATACCCACTGCTGAATTAGGCTGTAAGCCTGGGCTCAGCTGATGTCCACATCCATCTGGGTTAAGAGCTTACATCACTAGCATATCACTCATCATTCGTCTGATTTTGGCATTTGTGTTAGGGTGTAATTTTGTGTGCACATGCAGAGAAGGAGAGTGAATGGCGTGTTTACATACTCTAACATAAAGGACAGTGTATTCCTGGATATCCAGGTGTTTGTCCAGGTGTTCCAATTTGTGGGAAATCATTGGCTGTTACTGCTTGAGGCAGCTTCCAGAATTTCCAAATGTCGAAGATCACCTAATTTCAATGGGTTAGTGATTTTTACCTTTTGTTTAATGTCATGTCCCAATTGGTTTCAGCATTATTGATACACAATCCTTAAAGTCAAGAGTATTCCATTTTGTAAAAATGTTAAGTAGGTCATGTTCTTACCCAAAAGCATCAACCTGATCATTTGCATCAAAGTTGAGTAGGTTGAAATAATTAATGGACTAATTTATTGACACACATTGATAAATTCTTCTCTTTGCAGTTTCAATTCAATTTTAGATTTTGTCTGAAATGCCAGTAATTATATGGGGCAAACAAAGTTGCCACCCAAATATAATCAGATAAGGCTTAATACAGTTGTTGGGTTAAATCTCACAACCTGAGATCCACATAAGAACATGATGTCTACATAAAGCAGACTGCGTGTTACACCTTGCTGTGGGTTATCAACTATGAGTCATCTGATTCATTTTCATTCTGAACAGCCAAATGTTTAATAAAATATGATAAGGGCTCAGTGCATCTTTGTTCTGTGCTGGGAAGAACAATATAAATGGAAAATGACTGTGATAAACAAGGCATTTAATTTAATGGAGAAACTAGTTTGCTTAATACGTAATACTAGTCGTATTTACTACTTTTCTGGGGAAAATTTGATATCACTGTCTCATAGTATGCCCAAATATTAATCACAATGTTTTAAAAATCAAGCTATTGAGTATAACAGAATATTTTATAAACCTTTAAAGAATATGTATAACCTCTAGTTAAGAAGGTCATCTTAAATAAGACAAAAAAAAAAACTTTGAATGCTTACAGAGCTAATGATAAGGAATGGATATTGTTAGGCAACAGATTAACCTGCCATTTGGGACATCAGTGTCCCATACTGAAGCACCTGTTTTGAGTCCTAGTTACTCTGCATTTTCAATCCAGCTTTCTGATAAGAACCTGGGAAAGCAGCAGATATTGGCTCAGGGTGAGCACCTATCATTGCTATGGGAGACCCAGACTGAATGCTAGGCCTTTCCCACCCCCGACTTCTGCAACCATTTGGGGATAAATCACAGGAGCAAAAATATCTCCCTCCCTTCTTCTCTCTGCCACTTCCATCCACACACACCCTCCCTCCCTCCTCTCCACTCCTTCTCTCCCTCTCCACTCCCATTCCCTCTCCCACTAGGCCACTTTACCTTTCCAATAAATAAATCCCTTTTTTTAATAAAAAAGGCAAGTACATCCATCCATATAAAATGTGCATTCCTATAAAATACTAAAAAAAGTTAAAAGCTAAGAAGTTAGGAGAAAACATTTCTAGAACATGATCAAGAATTCATTTCTCTACCTTTTAGGGATCAACTGAAGTTGAGACAGAAATAACCAATAACCTGGAGAAAGATATGTTAAGGAATGTAATCAGGAGAGGAATACCAATAATCAATGAGCATATGGGGCTATACAGAACCTCAGCAGCAGTTATGAAATGCAAAGTAAATCAATGTGATAGCATTTTCCTGTCATATTGCTAAAAATAAACACTAAATCACATTCAATGTTATGAAGATTGTGGGAAAATAAGCACATCACACATAACTGATAGGAGTGTAAATATTCATGGATAGTGCCAGAACCTTTTATGTAACTTGGGCAAATCTGTTAAAATAAAGCAGCTTCATACCTTGTCTGAAATAACCTGTAGGAATCTTCCCTACTGAAACAAAAGCACTAGCATAAAAAATGCATTTGAGGATACTTATTGCAGCATTGATTTTAATGGTAATCTTACATGAAAATAACTTTAAGGTCTTTATGGACTAGTGGAGAAGAATATGGTGCACTCCAACTCTTTAAACTCTGTACCCCTACATATGAATGGGTAGCTTCATGCATATTGACCAGGAGGGACACTCCTTAAAACAGAAAGCATGTTCATAGAAATTATCTCTCAAATACAGGTACGTGGGTCTTTCTATGTGAGCACAATGACAGTTGGCAGATGATGCTCAATCTACACTTCACACTGCTGACCTCAGGGCTGTTGCTGAATCGAAGGAGAGATGGCTACTTCTGCTCTGTGTGCCTGTACACTCTGTACTGTTTTACCTTCTACCATTCAAGAATTTTGTTATTTGTTCTAAAGGAAAGATTTGACCTAAACTCTAGGTCTTCTAGCTATGGACCAGGTAACCTCAGAAAGTCATTCAATGTGTAGTAAGTCCTATTCTTTTAATCTGAAAAAATAATAGCAATATTATCTCATAGAATTGTGGGGAGAATTATGCAAAACACTTGAGTTTTCTAGCACAAAGATTAAGTGGCAGGTGATGGGCCCATGAGAATTCCTCCTTGCTTTCTCTTCAGCCTCCACAGACATGTTTTTGGAAGCAGGCTAGTCATCATACAACTAGTCACAGACAGGACAAACTGTGCCTCTCCAAATGTACTGCTTGATAACTTCCAAAAATGAAAATGATTTCTCTTTGAAGCTGAAGTCATTTTGTATGACCTACATCACTGCTTAGTCCCCGCATTCATCAAGCCTTTAAGAGTTATAAATCTGAAAATAATTGCACATGGCTCATTAGACGTATGAAATGAAGTGGCCTATTCTGTGACCTAGACTCACTTCAGAGGTACCTGTTCTGAAGTCCAGCTGAGTAGTGTGGGCATGAGAGTTGCCATCCCTTCCACCGGCCTCTGTCCTCTGTCCTTCATCCTCTTTCACCTATACCCTGGAAATGCTATGGAGGTAGAATCCCAACACTGGCAATCATGCTGTTCTCTAACACGCTTCTGCAATACTTAGTAAGTCAATATTATTCTAAAATCTATTAAACTAGACTTTGTATATGTTTTCACTTAATACTCCTCAAGAACCCAGTGAAGTGGTTATCTCCATTGTAAAGATGAAGAAACTGTGGCTATAGAAATTTAGCTTCATGATTATAGTTGATAGCTTAGGATCTGTCTTCTGTGCAATAACTAAGTTGGAGAAATCAAATATTCCAGTGTCTTAAATTCTCCCTGTATGATTTCGTTTTAGATTCCAGTGATAATCCATCTCAGTTGGTAGGACTTACTGTGTAAGGGGATATGTCACTGTTTTAACTACTTATAAGAACTTCTGTGCATTGAAACAAAGCCCTTCTGCTAGGAATGCTTACGCCAGCACTTGAGAAAAAATTAAGAATCAATTTTATCCCCTTTCTTCATTAAAACTCTTAATGTACACATGCCTTCCTGGGAACACTTAGCACGTTTTATTGTAACTACTTTTTAGATTCTTTATCTTCCACCATACTGAGTGTGTGTGAGTGGGGGCATTTGATTCTTCTTTGTATCCCTGGCATGTTGGTGATCTGGAGATGGCCCATTACGTTTAGTTAGATGAATGCACAAAGTAATGATGGAATAAGTGTGGTATATGTGGCTTTTGTATGTCCCCAAAGTCACAGAATGAGAAGTCTTAGTGAAAGGCCTTTCGTGGGGTATGGATGAGAGATCCAACAATGGGAGGAGGATCCAGCAGCAAAGGAGTTAGCTTCAAGGCCAATTTCCTCTATAAAATAAATCCGGTATCAGAAAGGGGGCAAAAGCCTGCAGCAGTGGGTATTTTAAACATGCTCATTAATAATGCCTCAAAGTGGAGATTTATTACAGCTGAGAAAGGAGGAAGGGACAGTAAATCAGAATTGGTGAGAGAAAGAGCAAGGGAAAGATATGAGTTCTTATTTAAAATGTATTCATATGTTTTATAACCCCAAAGTCAAAAGTGCTATATTGAACCACAGGCTTTATTTGTAGGATTGAATTCACTATAGATATGTTTTATGCCAGTATTCATTTTTCCATCTTTCATTTGCTTTCCTTTGGCCAAAAAAGTTAGAGACTTAGTTTATTGCTCCAATACAAGGGGAAAAAAGGTTGCCTTAGCAGAATCTTTTCAGGAAAATATTCTTTGCTTCATGTGGTAACATGTAAAGCACAAGTTAGACCTCATGAAAAATCCATTATATTGGCAGATACGTTCAAGAAAATAATCTTTAAAACATTCAATCAGTTTTGCCTTTCAGGTAGAATTTAAAGACATCCAAAGCAATTTCATTAATTCATGGAAAAACTTGTGTCCCTGACTGCTGCTGGGAAGCCAATTCTTTCTCCACTCAGATACTCTAAGGATGATCAAACTCGCTCTCAATTGTGATCCAGCCAAAGAAGACACACATAACACACTTATAATTCATCAGTTAGACCATGCTACTTTCCAACTACATTAGAGTACAAGGCAAACTCCTTTATGTAGTCTGTTGGGCCCTGCATTTTTTGACTCTGGTCAAGTCCCCTCATTTCACTTTTTTGTCTGGTCCACAAGACTCAAGTCAACTGACTTCTCAGTTCTTGAAGCACATCAGGTTCTCCAACAACATACCATCCTCTTCCTTGCTTTGAATGCCCTTATCCTTGCCAGTCTTCATGAGCCACTCTCCCAGGCCTTTCACATGTCCTTTCCGAGACCAAACCTTGACCATCCCTTCCATGTCTTATTCTGTAATGAATCACCATCCTAATTGTCTCTGCAACATGCTTACCAAAAGTTTTCCTTTATAAATATATATAAACTTGTTTATCTCTCATATTTACTAACAGAGGGCAAGATTCTGGAGAGCAGGAGCCTACTCACTTCACTCATTACTGACTTCCTAGAACTGAACAGTTGTTGTCCTGTAGTAGGTCCTCAGTAAATACTTATATGACTTCTAAATATCAAACACAAATGCCTGGCATATCATAGGCTGACCATAAATACCTTTGTTGTTTTATTTTCAATTAATTTATTTTATTATTCCATGATACAGTTCTGTGAACTCCAGGATTTCCCTTCCCCTCCTCCCCAGAATCTCCCCCTCCCCCACTGATTTCCCTCTTTATCATTATCATAGTGTAATCCTTCACAGGCAATTGTAAGTCCGTCATTCTGCTATTTAAGTGTATCCTGACATTGTAGGCATGGACAATGGCAGATGGTCCCGCATCCTATTGTCAAGATACCTTCAACAGTTTTGTTGGGAGTCCATCTTTGATTTGGAAGTAGAGATGAGTACTGCATTGTATCTTCATGTCTATATGTGATTGTCTTTGCTACAAGTTACTATACACCCTCTTAAATGAAAAGCCATAAAACAAAATCAACAATAAAGAGAAAAATAACAACAGTATAAAGTTAAATAACACGCTACTGAATGATCAATATGTTGCTGAAGAAATGAAAAAGAAAATCAAAGGCCTTCATGAAGCAAAAAAAACGCTGTTATGAGACCTATGAGTCAGTGAGGAAGTTAATAAGAAAAACAAACTTTCGTTGAATCAATGAAAACAACTGAGTTTGCTTTGTTTCCATATTAGTTAGCAAATTCACATAAGCACTTCAATTCACTTGTATTACTTAACACCCCTTCCACTACGGCAATGCCACTGACAATTGTGCAGGCTCAGAACAAACGAATAAGGAGGATGTCTAAACAGGTGCCTTAAAGTAAAAGCATCTTTTCTGGGATAAAAATGCCATGAATAATGCCATCAAAATGCTACTTTCAACAATCAAGTTGATTCCTTGGTCCCTTGCTGTCTTGACTTGTTCCTTGTTTTGATGAGAACTTTGTTGTTTTAGTCTAGAGGTGCCAAAAATGTGTTAATAAACTAAAGTGTTTTCTGTTTCAGCTGTTTGAACAAATAACTGATAGGTTTTTCTTTGGGTTTGCCAAGCCTTATGATTTTAGCAGATGAAATCACTGAGTCATTGAGCATCTTCTATGGTTCAGTAGACCCAAAGCCAGGAAACTTTATGGAATCTGTAGCTTATGGTAAGAATGGCAGTGCTACCATGGGAAATGTTTTGGCAAGATAACTCAGAGTTGTGATGCATCCATTAGGTTCCATTGTTTAGGCTCTAAAAAGTTAATTTGCAAAAATATTCAAGTCTGTTGTGTATTCTAGTTTGTATGTAAATTAGAAGTCAGTGTGACAAGGATGCCAAGGATGATGGAATTCAAGCATTTTTCAGACCAGTTTTACATTAATAGAGTGATTCTCACTCTTGACTTACTTACATTTTTTCTCAAAAATAAGTTTTTCCAATAAAGCTGAGAAGCACAAAATTAGCTAATAAACCACAATAACTGATGCCTTAAAAGTGAAAGGAAGTTTAAAAATCTGATTTATTGGAACAGCATGGAAATGAAAAGAATAAGAAATCAACAATGCTTTGTTTTTTGCAACCTTGCTTTTGTCTCTAAAGTTATCTACACTTACAGAACACTAAACAGAGTCCATGCATTGCATAGGCACAATTCTAAGATAACACTAGTTTGTTTCTTCTTTCTCCCTCCATCAGACCCCCCCTTTTCTTTAAATTTTGTGAGACTATAGCTTTATTCGTGCTATAATTACAGGCTTAAGGCCACAGTAACTATAATATTTAACAAGTAACCAAGTAAAAAGATCACGGTTTCACAGGAGAATAAACGAATAAAAATAATAATAATCAAATTGCAGAATTTCAACAACAGAAATAGAAGCAGTGTCCTCTAACCCCATCCACCTTCTAAAGGTGCTGCTTAATGTCTGTCAGACTGAAGACAGCATTGCAAAAGATGCTCAAGGAGAAGAACTTTGGGGATGACTGAGAGTTCCGCCCAAACCCAGAGGGAGGATGTGTCTTAGTAAATCCTGAAGCCGTTTCCATCCTTGCTCTCAGCATCAAAGCAGCCCTTACTCCTGCCCACGCCTCAGTAAGTACAGGCACACCATATGTCTGTTTTCTTTACCTTCATCCTAAAGCACTTCCCTAGAATCTGGGCTGTACTACCATTGCAGACCTATTTCCGGTTCATTGGGCACTTGACCTTCCTGGCCTTCTTTGGACACCTTAACTATTGCTCCACCACTTTACACTACTTTTAGCAGCAATGCACTTCTTCTTTTATCTGGTCTAAACCCTCCCCGATTCCAGCTGCATGAATGATTTTGTCCTTGGAGTTTCCTTGGGATTCTGCAAATGGGACTCAAACATACCCTTCCTCACTTGAACTATAATCTTTAATTTTTTTTTATAATCTAGCTCATTCTGTCTCATCCTATAGTTGCACGATTCTTTTGAAACCCTAGTTTTAGTTAGAATATTCTCAAAAGCTTGAGCTGAACCTTTGCACTTGAATTTTAGTGCTCTGGAAAATTCACACTAATGTTAATCTTGATTTACCAAAGAGGAAATGGTAGTAAAAGGTAGCATAGCAGTGGCAGCAAGGGTCATGGGAACAATTTACTCTGAGGTTCTTCGGCAACCATCTGCTCTTAGGTTACACCTGCTGGAGGAGTTCAGACCACAGGAGGTTCTGAGGCACTGCACATCTTGAGGTGAGAATTCTGTTCTTGACTCAGCCCTCTTTGCCTCCAGCTAGCTGTGCCCAGTTTCGAGTGCTCTGTCTTCTGCCTCTTTGCCCTTAATTTTATGCATGCATTTAGACCAGATGACCTCTAAAATGCCCTGTATTTCTGAGAGGCAATTAATTTGTGGTTGCTTTAAAATCAGCAACCTAGTGAGGAGCTAGTATGGATTTCCCTTCGGTAATGGAGCCAGACACACACCAGTTGAGCAGGAAGAGTCCTTGATTTCCTTCAGTTGGCCGAGCAGGTAACCTTGATAGTGAAGTGGGGATATAAAACCCCAAAATTGTTTTTCATAGAGAAGTCCTTGCCCAGTAAAAGGGAAGGCAGGTGTTTGTGTAAAGTTTCCACTGTGTGTGTTTGTGGAGGGAATTTCACTGGACATGAAGTTTCTTGGTAAGACACAGGAGTATCTGCCCACCGATGTTGCACATAGTATCAGTTTGACAATCCATTCATGTAGTTGGAATTATTTTTGTTAATGACTTCCATGGAAGTGTTTGAAATGCAACATACACTAGCTATAACTACTGTTTTTCGTGGGAGGGCCATCCAGCAAAGCACTCCCTTACTCCAGTAGACACCAGAAAGGTCTTCGTTTTCAAAAAAAATTCAGTAATTTTGTCTTAATAGGTTTCAGAGGTAAAACAGGATGGATTGGTCTCCTATTACTGCTGTAATAAATTATTCTATAATAAATTATAGAACAGATCTGGGAACTAGAAGTCCAAATTGATTGAAAATCAAGGTGTGAGCAACTATGCATTCTTTTTAGAGAACTTACTGCCCTGCCTGTCTTAATACTAGGAGATACCTGCATTTGTTGGTTTGTGTCCTCTTTCCATCTTCAGGACAGCAAAAGGTTACTATTTATTCTCCCTGGCACCTATTTCTACCCTTACAACTTTTCTCTGTGTTTCTCACTCTCCTATTTCCCTCTTTGAAATGTTATCATTACAATGGAAACTTTGGATAATCTAGAATAATCTCTCCAAGCAAGATCATCAAATTATCTACATCAGCAGTGAGCTGCTAATATGTAAGGTACATACCTGCAGGTTCTGAAGTTAGAATGCCAATATCTTGAAGAGCTAGGCTATTCTTCAGCCTACGACAGGCACATAGTGGCCAGCTGGGGCCCAGTGATACAGAATTTACATACATTCACATGGATATCATTGTCAAAGAAAAATATGAAAATTTAACTGTTTCATTAGAAGTTGATCTTTGTTTTGAAAGTAGAGAAGCATACTGTATTGCATCATCACATCTGGATATGATAGTGTCTACTACACAGCTACTATACATCCCCTTAAATGAAAAGCCATAAAACAATATCAACAACAGGAATGAAGTTAAAAAAAAAATTTTACAACACCATGGAATTAAATAACATGCTGCTGAATAACCAATGTGTCAATGAAGAAATGAAAAAGAAACAAAAAGTCTTCTTGGAGAAAATGATGCTACTGTATGATCTATGACTTGGTGAAGAATTTAATAAGAGAAAAACTATTTTGAATAAATTAAAATAAAAATGAAAATATCAAAACCCAGGAGTTGCAGCATAAAACATATTGAAGGGCCCAGCACTTTCGCCTAGCAGCTAAAGTCCTCCCCTTGAACGAATCGGGATCCCTTATAGATGCAAGTTCTAATCCTGGCTGCCCCGCTTTCCATCCAGCTCCCTGCTTGTGGCTTGGGAAAGCAGTCAAGGACAGCCCAAAGCCTTGGGACCCTGCACCCACGTGGGAGACCCGCAAGAGGATTAGGGCTCCTGGCTTCGGATCAGCACAGCATCTGCCTTTGTGGTCACTTGGGGAGTGAATCATCGGATAGAAGATATTTCTCTGTCTCTCCTCCTCTCTGTATATATGTGACTTTGCAATAAAAATAAATAAATATTTTAAAAAAGTATTGACAGTGTTATCGATCTTATAATTTGCATAAATTTTGCCTTATACCAGAGAGAATATATGGTATTTGTCCTTCTGGGATTCACTTATTTCGCCGAACATAATGATCTCTAGTTGGGACCATTTGGTTGCAAATAATAGATTTCATTCTTTTTAATGGCTGAGTATTATTCCTTGGAGTAGATGTACAACAGTTTTTTTATTCACTCCTCTTTGGACAGGCAACTGGGTTGTTTCCATATCTTTGCTATTGTAGATTGTGCTGCTGCAAATATAGAGAACCCTTTCTTACATGCAGATTTCATTGGCTTTGTATGTGTTCCTAGAAATGGGGTAGCTGGGTCATATGGCAGGTTTATTTGCAGTTCTCCAAGCACTCTCCGTACTAACTTCCGTAGTGGTTGTGTTAAACTGCACTCCACCAGGGAAGGAGAGTACTTTTCTTCCCACATTCACACCAGCCGCTGTTAAAACAACATTCTTAGAGTGAGAATTTCTGAGATGATACAATTTCTCTGGGACGTAAATCTAAGGTTAAGTGACTTGCAATGATTCACACAAGAAAAAGCGAAAGAGTAACAGGGAAGCATGCAGACATTAACAAGTGTCTCTCTGTTTTTCTTCTCCCTCCCACTTTCACTTCATGTAAATCTGGCCATTGCTGCCATTTTGAATAACAGAATAGCTAGAAATCTAATTTGGGGTTTTTGAGCGAAAGGGAGTGGAATCTTTTGGGTTAAACCAAGTTCGGTGTTTATCACAGTGAGTTCCCTTTTATTTTGACACTGAAATGTTTGTTTAGAAATCTATGGAATATGCATGTAGTTCTCCTACTCCTGCCTAACCGTTGTATGTAACAAATGGGAGAATCATAGAGTTTTGCATCTAGATAGGAACAGATGCACTGTCAGCCCAATTCCCCAAGTTTCCTGCATCTTACAGAGTGCAATATCTTCGTCAACTATTGTGAAATTGCTTTCTTGCCTCAGTTTACTCCATCTGATTCATGGGCAAGGATGGCCTCTGCATTATGTGTAAGTTCCTGCGAAAGAAGGTCTCTGTAGAGAATCGCTTGTCATGTTCCTCTTCTCTGGGAACTGCTGTCTGACTCTACAACACCGTGGCAGACTTAGATGTTCCTCACCTGTGCTTGTATAGCCCACTTACCTTAACCTCTCTGTACTAAGGCTGTTTTGTCTTACGATAATCTGCCTTCCTCACATTTCGTCCCAATCCAGGGTAGAACATGAGATCGGAGCTCACTATGTCCATTGTGGGTTGGTGAAAAAATTAATAGCCATATTATCTCCAGGGAATAGGGAGGACACCTGTACCCAAGACCTCAGTGGAAAAGCCAAACAGGGACAGGAAAAGGCCAAATGTATGATTTCTAATTTTCACTGACATGGAACCTGTAGGTTTGCTCTCTTCCACTTTGCAGTGTTCACTTTGTGTAAAGTGGAAAATGGGTCTGGGAATTGCCAATAAACCGAATGTTATTAGATGTTTTCATGGAGAATTGACAATGACTAGAAGGTCCTCTTCAGATATTCACACACAGGAATCAATGCCATTTTTCTACCTACCCAATGAGTATTTTATTCAGTTGCTAGAATATTAGGTTAATGACAGTGATGAACTCAACAAAGCCAAGTTGCTAAGTTATGAGCAGACCCTGAGAGTCATAAAAACAATTCATTCCTTCAGGTTGATCATGACAGCTCATAGAAAAACACTTTGTATATGCTGAAAGACATTGTTTTGAAAAACTTCAAATACCTTCCAGATACCAGAAGAATGATTCTAATGTTATTCCTGTGAATCAAGAAGGCAGAATATCAACTCAAAAGTTGCTAAATATTTGATGTACTTCAAATTTGGCTTAAAAGATGCCGTTGGCATTAATGTGTTAACTGTATTTGACAAAGAGGCCACAGGATAAGTGAACCATGGACCTAAAATGAAAGTAAAATAACTTTAATAAATCACAAATATAGAAATTGGATAAATCTGATTAACACCCAGGGAACATGAGGCAGCCCTTTTGGATTTGTCCACCTTTGTCCCAAGGTTCTTTTGGCATTGCTACCTCAGCCTAATTTTGCAAACTGTTTTTGTTTCTAGTTCCTTCTTTCTGGGGATTGGTGAACTCAGCGTGGAACCTCTGCTCTGTGGGGAAACGACAGTCGCCCGTCAACATAGAGACCAGTCACATGATCTTCGACCCCTTTCTGACACCCCTTCGCATCAATACTGGGGGAAGGAAGGTAAGCTGCCATGTTGCTTCTGTCATGAAGTTGAAGATGTGGCTGTCATTGCTTTTGAATGCTGATCCTCCTGCCTCAGTCACAATGGTGGCCAGCACACATGATGAGGTCTAAATTTGTGTGTGTGTGTATGTGCGCACGCGCACACGTGCAAGCACACACATGTGCACGTGAAACTCACATCCTTGTAATTACACTGTAGGAGGCTGTCTGAGGTCCTATCCCTGGTACCCCATGAAAGTCAGAAACATAGTTGCCTCACTGATGTGTCATTTGTAAGTCCTTCCTCTCAGAAACCTTTTGAATGGACCTTCTTTTAATCTTAACACAGTGAAAACAACAGCCAAAGTATGGATGAATCTAAAACCAGTTATTAGCCATCCTGGGAGGAAAATCAAACCGAAAGAATCACCTTAGATGATGTATAAGAAAATCCATAATGAAAGTCCCTAGGGGTGTCTTGCTGGCCTGGAGTCCCGACTCCTGCATAGAGTTGCTGAGCAGAGCTCCGTGAGGCTCCCACCCAGATTGCTCCTGCTGCAAGGAGCTCTCACTCCACCTGTCAAAGGGCACGGTGCCCATGGAGTGTTGTTTCACTTGACTCTAGCATTTTTCCTTCGAGATCATTTCTGTTTGGTTGTCATTTACCATGGAGGTGAGAAATACACACACACACACACACACACACACACACACACATTGCGTGAAGGTGATTTAGCTCTGTGAACTCAAGAGAAATGCAAACCTATTTGTGTGCAGAAAAGTATACACAACCTTTATCCCAGTGGCAGCCAGTATTGGAGCTCACTGGATTTTTCTCTGTCCCTTTAATGCAATTTACTCAGCCTACTTGCCTTAGAGTTTCTGTTCAGGAAATCACAGGGGGGAAAATTAAGTGTGTTTCCCATTACCATGTCACTGCCTCTCTCTGTTTTTTTTTCCCCTCTCTCTCTCTTATCCTGCACAGACCCACAAAGATTAAAGACTAATTTAAAACTTCTCAATGACTTTAAAGTTAAAATGCAAGTGTTAAAAAACATTGCACGTGATTGGGACCGTATAACGACACAACATTTGTGTGCTGTTCTGAATGCGGTTTGAGATATGTTTCTAATGGAAAGGTCATTGGGAGTATTGCTCTCATCTCCCCCCCAAAATGAAATTACCCTAATTATTGTTACAGGTGCAATTTTATTTTTTATAAATCCTAAAAGGAATTTGGTGTGACTTCTACACATACCTCTCTAAAACAGTGACACATTCCTTTAAAGTCAAAAACAAGTGTGAGTTCTCTGTTTAGTATTTAAGAAAGAAAAGTTGCAATTTTAACCAAATAATCAATCAGTTTTTTTTTATTATTTTAAAGAGAACAATAGGGAATAATTACATTCTACGCAAGGGAAAACAGCAGTTACATTCTTATAAATGAAAGGCTAAGACAGAATGAGGCTTGGTACTTGAGTTCCAAGAATTACACTGTTGCTGAAGCAGAGGGGAAGTGGTGATAGAGTGTGGATGAGCAAATGGGAATGGACAGTTCTTGGGCAGTGTTGACAAACTGGATCTTTCCAAGAGTTACAGCAGGCACTAGGAGGATGTTCAAGTAAACTAAATCTTGGGAGTGGGATTGGGAAAGTAGTAAGGTGTCGCAAATAGTAGGTAGATGCTAATCAGCATCTATTAAATCATCTTAAAATTTTGATAAGAAAAAATATATAAACAGCTTCTTTCTGAAATGTATTGAGGAGGAGGAGACTGGGAGCTAGCCTGATGTTGGAATTCTTTGTGACGTTATGGTTTTTGTTTATTTTTCTTGGTGGTCTCTATCTTTTAATAGTGATCCCCCCGCCTTTCCATTTCAGTGCAGTGTGCTTGATCCAGACCGATTTTTAAATGCATTAGAGTTTGAGATTTGGGAAACATTTTCTTTAACTCTGTCAATATTTAAATCTGGCATGATTTGTGTTGTCAGCGGTTTGAGGAAATGAGAGCTGTTTGATAGTTTGCTTTACACTTATGAAAGGTAGAAAATAAAATATAGATGGTAGTGGGATAAATGAAGGGGTAATGAAATGTCTTAACGTGATAGACAATGGCTGAATCCTCTCGGTAAGCTTCTAAAGGTGATGATGATGAGGTGCAGACTCACTTTGAAGATTCAATTACTGCTCTAAGCTGGATTTCGCCTTAAAGTAACACTCAACCTGTAGGGTTTACAAACTGTTCTCCAACATTGTGAGGCAGGTGGGCAAGGAGAGGGAACCTTGGGTAAGCAGCCACGCCAAGCAGCTGAGTGTCAGTGGGTTAAACATACCTGAGTAGCTATGTGTTTTTGCATCAGGTTTTCACCCACCAGCACTGTTCTTTCGGGTGTTTAAATGTATCACACAAAACCAGGGAGCATCTCTGAGGCAGCCCCTGTGGTGGTTACCGCCTCTGTGATAGCACGTCCCACTTGATACAAGGTTCATATGATGGAACAGTGACTGTTAGCATAGGCTGTGTTTGAAATTCAGACCCCACACAAGAATAACAATGAATAATGAAGAAAATCAAAATATGCCACTCTTGAATATAATAAAAAATAATGGTGGTCATTTTTACCTAAAAATGAGAATTATTTTATCTTTGAAGTAGCTTATTTTCAGTGCTAGCTTTAAAGAAAACATTTATTTATTTTTGCTGGAAAGTCATTTGCAGAGAGAAGGAGAAACAGAAAGATCTTTCATCTGCTGGTTCACTCCCCAAGTAGCTACAATAGCTGGAGCTGAGTCAATCTGAAACCAGGAGCCTGGAGCTTCTTCTGGATCTCCCACAGGATGTAGGGTACCAAGTCTTTGGCCCATCCTCAACTGCTTTCCCAGGCCACAAGCAAAGAGCTGGATGGAAAGTGGAGCAGTCAAGCCACAAACCAGGGCCCTTATGAAATCCTGGTGCATGCAAGGATTTAGCCACTGAGCCATTGTGCCAGGCTCCAGTGCTAGCTTTTTAAAAAATTGTGACTTTTGTTGTTGTTAGGGCAGAGTACCTGAAATTATGCACATGGACTCACTGTGCACAGGGCCTTTAAGAGGAAAAGACAGAGGCAGGATAATTGGACAAAACGAAGTTAGAAGATGCATACAAATCTCAGTACAAGGCAGGACATGAGCCAATGAACTCTTGGGGCTTCTAGGAGCTGGCAAGAGCAATAAAAGGGGGATTGTTTCCTATAATCTGCAGGTGGGGTTAAAAAAACACCAAAAGCTTACTTTTAGCTCAATAAAACCAATTTCAGATTTTTGATATTTAGAATATCAGACATTCATTGTCTTAAGCCACTCCATTTGCCTGCTATAATATAACAAAGGAAATGAATAATAGATGTTAACTTGAATATAGTAGTTTACTGACCAACACAAATCATTGTTGGAACTCTCCAATCCTATCAGAAAATTATATCCTGAGATATTCTTCTGCCTATACAACAAGGAATTAAATACCTAACCCTGGCTTTGGTACAGTGCTGCTTATTGCAGGCATTTGGGCAGTAAGCCAACAGAGAAGTGACTGCTGGCTCTGTCCCTCCCATGCTTGCTGTCTTACTCTCTTACTCTCCCTTGTTCAAATAAATAAATAAATATCTGAACAGAAGGAAGGAAAAATATGGGTACTCCCATGATGAAAAATAACTTTGATGTCAATAAAATGTCCCACTAAAACTGCCCTTCAGCACCTGCAGTTGTCATAAAATATTGAAATGACTTGAAAAAAGGATTATAGATTGGTTTCATATTTAAAATCTTAGCCATTTTCTGTTTTTAAATTTCTCCATGAATCTCATAGCAAGTTTCAGTTGACATAATAAATCATTGTCACTCTTTGTATGTTTGCAATGCTATATTCTAAAGCCCTTTAAATGTGAGACATTAATAATCCTTCAAAGAATCAATGATTTGGGAGGAAAATATAGAGACAAAAAATTAAGTGACAACTGTTTAAATGACTATTGAGGTATTGTGGAGTAGATATTTTAAAAAAACAAGTTAAATGATTAGTTAGAAAATCAGACATTTTATCACTAGTTTTTAATGGGGATAAGAAGTTGGGTTTGTTGAATCTGGCTTTGTGAAGGCATTAGGATGTGAAGGTAAATAAGTATGTAAATGTCAGATGATCTGTGTCCGTGTGAAATGTTGGGGAATAAAAGGTAAATTCAGATCTATGCTGTTTTCTAAATGTGCTGCTATGGTGCTGACTTCTGTTAGATGACTGATGCCAAATATTTATAGGTAAATATCCTTACACATTTGGATCATTGGTCATCTTTAAGCTCCATGGGCATTTTAATACTAAATATATGATAAAAATTGTATGTATAACTTTGTGTATTTTTATGGATACAGCAGATCCTTTGGAGAATCAAGACAAGTGGATATAGTTCTCAGCAGTATTTCGTGGCTTGATAAGTTTCTTAATTTGTCCTATTGATAGTTATTGATAACTATCTCAGACACAAGAAATCAGGGGTATATTTATTTGAGTCTATTTTTAACCAACAAGGAGTATTGTTGATGTGGAATGGACAATATCTCTGGGAAAAAGTAGATGTGATACTTAGAAAGTGAAGTAGCCAAGGTGAAAATAAGAAAGATACTTGATCATGACAGATATGGACGTGAAGGCTTCAGAAGGCACGTTTTTAAATGTGGTACTTAAAATAGAGATATGATCTCATTGCCTCATGGAAGATGGCTCTAGAGAACTGGAAGCTCTTAGAAATAAAATAATGATAATACAATTACAAATAATGATACCTGGAAAAGAGAAACTCCAAGCAGCTAAGGTGTGGATGGGGCTGTATGGGGAGTTTTTGCAAGAAATAATATTTTTAAATGGCTCGTAAGAGACGTGAGAGTGGCGCTTACAGCCGAAATGGAGGACAAAGGGAGAAATGATTTGGTAAAAATGGTTTCAGAGAGAATAAGACCCAGAACAAGCTGAGTCTGCCAGAAAATAAGAAGAACTTTTTAAAGTTACGATTAGTGAGAACAAGCTAGAAAACAGATGCTCTTAAATGAGTTGATGAATGACCTGGGTTTGCATTTTAGGGTTATATCCTATCAAGCCACAGATTAGAGTTTTAAGCTCTGTAAAGTCAGTTTCTTTGTTTTAAAAAAGGACATCTTAATAGTAGCCACTGTGTAGGGTTGTAGTAATTAAATGACCCATAAATGCTGTCATTAGGCTAGAAAAATGCATGATATTGGGCAAGTGACTGACAGAGGACATTTGCAATAATTGTTAGTTACCATCTGAGATAGTGCTGTTTTGTTGGTTAAAAAAAAAAAAACACAGTGTAAGTCCCACTTGAATTTCTTTGTCAAAGAAACTAATGTTTACATTGAAGTTCTTTGGATGACGGAAAAATAATTCAGAACCGTCTTAGTGGTACCCCCAACCTGAGAGCTTGAAATTATGGGGGCAGAAACACAAAGGATTAATTTTAATTATTTCATATTTTAAAAAGCCTCACACAAGCAGGCTATAAGCACATTGTATGTGAAAAGGTAAAATAAATTCATGGATAATGTGCCCAGGATGACTAAACAGCACAGATTAATTCAACTTAATTGTATCATCTTGAAAATATAACCATGATGTGTAAGGCCATTGTCCTGTGCTGCCCTTCACGGAGAAGCCAGCATCTGGGATGTCACAGTTAGTTCCCCCAGTGCTGACAGTGAGATTAACTAATGGAAAGGACATTGACAGAGTGAAGGGCAGGACAAACCAAGTGATGATAAGAATCATGATGCTCTGGATTCAGTTTTGTCTGTCACTCTGAATATCTGAAAGGGAGATGTAAGGCGTTGACATGGCTGTCTTTTAAGTGTCCCTGACCTGTGCAGAGCAGCACCAGACACAGACATCTACCCATGATGTTTGGAAATGGCTTGGGCCACGCTCCTCATCAAACCAGAAATGAAAGCTTGTGAAAACAGGTCAACCTGTTTCTGTTTAGTTGAGACACCATCGACAGGCACTGAGCTTTGCTAAAGATGGTAGAGCATGTGCAAGCCACAGGTGGGAGCTTTGGCTTGACATGCAAACCCTTTTTCCAATTGGAAATTATTTGATTCTGTATCAGCAGTGGTTAAACAGGACACATGCAATATATTTGTTTGAGGCTAACCCTGGAATTAAGATTTAACTAGCATAAAAACCCTCCTCAAGGAAAACTCACTATAAATCACTAGCATTGGCTTCCCAGCCTCTTTAGAAATTATTCCTTGGCGTTTCAGATACAGGACTCTTCTCCTTTAGGAAATTTTGCTCTGAGTAGCTATAATGAAGGATTTGGGGCATAATGAATGTTACAAGAAAGCTGCTTGATTAAAGAACTGAGGTCAGAGTAATTGTGTTTGTACTCCTAGCAGAGCTTTTTGCAGGGATTAGGTTTCTGTGTGTAGCACTGAAATGTGATGAAAGATAAAGCAGAGTGCAAAAGACCAAGAGGCTGTGTCCTAAGTCGGGGAAGAGGCTCAAGACACATGCTTCTCTTATGGGGAGCAGGTTCTCAGGCTGTCACCAGCCACAGATCTGAGGTGAGGACTGTAACTCTCTGTCTTGGCACTTCCTTGTAATGTTTACCTCTTCACATCATCCAGAAAATCAATGCAGAGTCATTAACCAACTCTCTCTAGGAAACACCTGCTTGTTAGAATTCGTACTTTTGTAAGTGCATTTAATTCTCCCTCATGCATTACTCTTCTGATGAGTATTTCAAAAGATTTTTTTTTCATCGCTTGCTTTTCTTCATGCTCCTATCCCTATCCTCCCTATATGTTCTCCATTTCTTTATCTCTTTAACCCACTTGCTTATCCTTTGCTCCTCTCTCTGAATTCCTCCATTCTCCTCTCTCCTTTTCTCTTTTCTGTATGTCTTCTCCTCTTCCTTTCCTCCCTTACTTGTCTTGGACCTGACTACGTATGACCGGGACTTAATTTTACAGATTTATTTGCAATGAGTTTCATCTCTCAAGCATCCAAGACAGGAAGTTCTGCCTCATTTAAGAAATTTAGGTTAATAGAGAACCTGAATAACAGAAGCAATCGTGTACCCACAGAAAAGGGTTTGATATTTGATATATAAAACTGGTATCCATTGTGCATCTGAAATTAATTCACCTATTCCTAGTAAAACTGGTCATTGGCTGAATAAGCCAACAAAGCTGCCCTCTGTGAACTGGGGACACTGAATCCTAATGAAGGGATATCATGGTGAGGAAACCAGCCATTTTTGGGAACTAAAAACTGCAATTCCCTCACCATTATGGCACAGAGGGGCAGGGGTGGGAATCAAGTAGATTGTTTGAAAATATTCATTTTCTTCAAAGCAAATGAATTAAAGTGATTTTCTGAAAAAAAGGAATCTTAGCTAAAAGCTTCCAGGGAATGCAGAAGTTTGGTGAAGTGAAGAGTTCAACTGGAGTCCAACCACAGCATAGCAGCAAAGGGTTATAGTGGCTATCACTCTCCCATATCCTTCTGCGAGACTTTGAAGCCAACATTTAGCACATCCTAAGAGATGTAACATTATGGCACTCGAATTCTTATGCTCCTTATAAAGAAGTCAGTTTATGCTGGCTTTCAAAAGTCCACCATGCACATTTATTCCCATCTCTGAATTTGATGCCATTAAGTGAGCAACTTAAAATCCAAAATGGTAGTAGTATTTAATGCAAGGAGAATCTGAAAACACTATACATCAGGGCATTTCTTTCCTGGAGGGCCAGGTTCCACAGACTTCCCAGCATACTCCTGCTCTCATATCAACACTCACAATCGAGCCACTGTCTACTGGCCTAGAAAAGGGGACCCAGAGGGACCCCAACCACAGCTAAAATGCTTCCTGTCCCAAAGGAAGTTTTAGAGTTCTTACAAATGTTCATATTGAAAACGATTCTAGTGAATGTGGTTTGGCCTTCTGAAGAATCATTCCAACAGAACTGCCTGGCCCTGTATTTCATCCTCACCAAGTCTTGTCATCGCCATTTGCTTTACAAATGGAAAGCAGGAGAACCTAGATATAATTATACAAGACTTGACTTTCTTTAACCTTCATCCTCATTTCTCTTTTAATACATCTTTTCCCTTGCTTACCTCCTGCAAGGCCATATTCCTCTTCACACCACTTTGCATGTTAAGGTGGACATATAGGTATGGCTTGTATGTATTCAGTGTCTTGGCAGTCCCAAGGTCATGTCCTTGATTTCTCTACCAGTTTAGGCTTCCACTATCCAGGCCCTAGTCAGTCCTGGTCTCTTTCCAGCCTTATTTCCACTCTTCCCCATTTTCTTATCTGTGGCACTGTGTTTCAAGCACCACAGTCCATGACCCTATAAATGCATGCTGCAAGCATGTTCCAAAGTCCAAAATGAGAAGACAGGAGCTCTTAGGCTTCCCCAAACTTAGTGATCCTTATTCTTCACATTGCCTTTTTAATGATAATGTCATAGTTTCTGTATCCAAAAGTAAGATTATTAAAAATCTGAATAAAAGTGAGAAAATAACCCTGTGGCAGGCAGGCAGCTTGGAGTCCATGCTGTTCAATCAATTCAAAGCATTACTAGCATTTTCCTCAAGAGTATAATATACGACAACTGCCAAGCTTTCCTTTTGCGATTACAAAAAGGACAGATACTAGAGTGAGCCATATTTCAGCACTGCAGGGATATAAAAAATGAACTGCTAAAAACAGCCCAGGAGGAATGAATAGCAATAAGACATCAATGTCATCTGTGTACTGATTTGTGATGAATTTCCAAAAGGCTTAATGGTATGATGCTATGATATATAGGGGCTTCCTGAAAGTTAATAACTATAAGTTATCCACTTGGAGGAATGTAATGGGGGAAAACTAAGTGGTAACAGATAATATAAGAATAAGTAACTTTATTAATGCAGTCTAAGTGTTCTTTGTGTCCTATGCCATGGCCCTCTGTGGTTAGAAATAGAAAATTATAGGATTTTAGAAGATACAGGGAAGGTAAATGTTATACAAACACTCAGGATCACACCTTTGGTAGGACCTTTAATTTGCTTTTTACTGAACTGGAACCAGCATAACTGGAAGGAAGGGTACAGACACGCGTGATCACTTCCTCAAGGTGAATTCATAACACGCAGGATCCTCCAATGGGGGTATTCGAGTGGGAGCAACAAACTGTTTAGACAGAGTCATTACCCTGCCAGTTATCCTGTGAACCGCATTTTCTGCATGGATTGTGTGTTTGAAGCATCAGCAGCTACAAGGCACAGGATTTTGCATAAAGTTGTACTTTTTCAACCTGCACTCTAAAGTTTTTCTGCTTACTATGGCTGTCAGAGCTAGCCACAAGGTACAAGGCATATGGAAAGCACTTGATCATGTATATTGAATTAAAAAAAAAGAATGGATGAATAGAAACACAGGTCAGATCTTGAAGTGATGAACAGATATGATAGAACTAAATGTATTGAGTGCTTACTTCGCCCATTACTACGCACATATTTCATCTCATTGATCCACCTCCTTTCTAAATCACCTAAAATGATCAGGTGTGCAGATGAAAGCACAAAGTATGGTTGTTGAATAATTTACCCCCAAGTTGGAAGGATGTCAAGAAGCAGGGCAGTTTCAACCTTAGGTTGTCTGGTCCCCAGACTGTCCCTGGCTAGCATGTGGCACTAAAACTGAAGACTGAGGAGAAATGTTTCCTGACAGCATCATGAGTCTAGGAAACAAGGTGATGGAGTTGCAAGTGTCCTGACCTTGGAAAATTTCCTTCTGCTTGTCATGCTTTAAGAGAATAAGGGGAGATGTTCTCTAATCTCCCCATGTGTCGGCCTGTAACCAGTGTCCCTGTGGTGTGTTTGTGTTAGCTCCAGCTGAATACTTAACTTTAGGGTGGTGTGCTAGGTCTGTGTAGTTACCTTGCTGCTACTCTTCCCTGGCATGACAGCAAGTTACCTACACCAAATGCTGTTTCTGAATTGGTAGTTCATTTCCCTACCATCCTCCCTCTAAACGTGCCACATAAAATAGCCAACATGGTTATTGCGTGTCTTCCCCCATTCTGGTACTTGAGTCTAGGGAAAATGTATTGTTTTAATTTGTACAACACAACATACGTTTGTGTATAGAGAGGAAGGCAGAATTTTCTCCCTCTCCTCTTCTGCCTCTCTCTTGCCCTGTCACTTTGACTTTATGAAGTCGATGATTCTGTATCTGCAATACCACCTCCCCCTCCAGAACATGAACTGCACTTTGGAAACCCTGGCAGACACATTTCCAAGATTTCCAGGGCTCAGAGCAAATAAGATATCATGTTTCAAGACCTTAACTGAAAGCACAGGCCGGCATAAATTGCTGGTCCCGGTTTCTTCTAGTCAGCCATCCTTTAAGTCATTTTGTACAATATGCATAATTTTACAGAGTGAGACCTACACGTACATGCTATTCGTTTCTCTGTGTGTCCTCTATTCTCCCTGAAAAGTATGATGTTGAGGGATGGAAATTTTAGTGGATTTTTTTTCTGCTAGTCCTATATGAAGACTCAAAAGAGAACAGGATCCCAACTGATGCCAGATATCAGAAAATCAAAGACTGACAACACCAAGTTTGGCTCAGTATCCTTTTTTTCTCATTATTATACTTTATTTGATGACACAGTTCAATAGGCATTGGGGTTTCCCCTGCCCCTGCTCACTCTCCTCGTTGTTCTCCCCTCCAGTCTTTGAATAGATGTCTCTCATGAGCCCTCAGATGTCTATCACACTACCATTGAGGTGTCTCCCAGCAATGTAGGAGATTATCTATTGTTTCACTGTGAGTCCATCGTGAACTGCATGTACAGGGACATACTTCTCTGTGCTTCCACCTATGGACATATTTATTTCTGATATGCTTCCATTATATATCCTTTTAGGTACAGTCCACCATGGGTTGAGAAGGAAAAAAGTTAAAATTAAGTAAAATATTGAGTCTTCATCTCCATGGTGTTATAGAACTCACAACAAAGGTATCAGTGTGACACTAGGATGTTGCAAAAGAGTGTCCAACATCTTGCTGCAGAAATCAATGCTAGCATGTGACCCATGAGGCTCAAATAATAGTACGATAAGAACTAGATCATTGTTACCCATGGTAGTGATAATAACCATAATAAGAAGGATATTAACAATCTCAAGGTGATCACAAGTAATCAGTCTCTCATGAATTATTGATAAGTACATAGCTGCTAGCTTACCCAAACCTCCCACACCCCTTCCCTCTGCATGGTCCTAGGAGACACATTCTGCCAGGAACGCCTGACTATGGAAGCAGGGTCACTCTTGTTTATCCCACTCACAGCTCCACTCTACCTCTGCAAACACCACTCTGAAACATGTGGCAATTACTCCCATCTTGGTAGCAGTACTTCTCCAAGGCCATCTTCTTAAGCAAAGCTTATCCTATTCTGTAAGTCTTGCTTGGAAGGGATTCTGCCAGGTGACACTCAGAAACTGTTCAGTCAGCAAGGAAAGGATACCACACCCTAGGCAATAGACTTTGATCTCATCCATCTCAGAGTAATCCACCTCCAATTCCACAACCACCAAACATGTCTGCATTTTCTCTCCATGCTTTCCTTGCAATTCTCATTGTCCATTCCAAAATTTGCTGTTCTCTTAGAGAGTCCTTCTGTGTGAATGGAACCTTAGAAGCTATAATCAGTACTCTTGTGACATCAGGAGAAAATGCAAGTTAAGCTCCTACCTAACTCCCTGGGAAAGGAAAGAAATTCTTTCCCCACCATCCCACCAATTGGGAGGGAACAGTCACAGCTGGATGCCCTTCACTCTGCCCCTTTCTCCTGTTGTAGAATGGGCATAGACACCGAGCTGAGCTTTTCTGTTTGTAACTATTGGAGGCATTCTTAGCACAGTTGGGTGAGCAGCTCAAAGAAGCCTGTGAGATTTTTTTTTTCCACCACCACTAGTAACAGGAATGCAACATTATTAGAATGTACTGGAGTTCAGATGGATATTTTATCCTTTTGTTACCAACGCTTTTCAAAAGATAAAATATGCATTATACTGCATAGAGTGTATGGAACTTCAGTAAAATATGATAATGTGGCTTCGTACACTGTTCTCTTGGGCATGATAGCAGGAAAATGTTTTCCTCTGACAGCTCCTTATAGTGAATGAAAATATTTCCATTCATTGCACACACAGTGCAAGGTTTGAGGCATATTATCGGAGGCAGGTAATCCGCCTCTGAAATACTGGTATTTGAAAAAGCAAATTTAAGGCTTAGGACATTTTCACTTTATGATCATTGACACTGATGTTAGTAAACTCTTTATCTAGCTATGAAGAAGAAAAATGGCAGAGAAATCTTTTTTTTTTTCCAGTTGCCATTTGCTTTTTAGTGACTGCACCATATGGAACACAGTATATAACCTATGAATGGGGCAAGATGCAGGGGGAAAAGAATGCACTTGCTCTCAGATGGTCCTCCTGCAGGAACTGATGTTACAGAATCATGCTGAGGAGCACAGCACATGATGTTCCCACAATTTAATTTACAGAGAAATGGTTGCTCCTGGAAATAACGTATCTGATGTAACAGGGGTTGTGCATGTCATAATATTCTTGTTGTTTGTAGTCAATGTTATTTGTGTCACCAGTATCAGTGGACTTCTAAGTACACAAAAGACCTAAAGATGCCACACAGATATGGAGAAATATGTTAGATTTGGAAAGTTTACAGAATACGTGCTTTATGACATTTGGATTCCTTAGTCTTCATGAAGTAGTTATGCATGTAGATTACCCTTGTGGTTTGTAATCTGACAGTCACATTAATTACTCACATGATTTATACTGTGTGTATATTCAACCATGTCCAGGGTCTGTCTTGCTTATATTTGAGGCCATAAATTATTTAGTACATAGCAAGTACCCAATAGATGTGAAATTAAATTGTTGTTAGGTATTTGACAAATGTCTCATTTATTTGGCTTATGATGACCCAAAATGACAAGTAGATAATTCAGAATTTTATAGGTCAGAGGAATTCCCTCATATGAAACAATTTGTGCCTAATGGTAGACCAGCCAGACTTTTTTAGTTTTTGAACTCCTTATTGCTTTGTCTCAGTCTTTTGAGCTGTTTCTGGATTTCCCTTTTGCATCCTCCTGCCCAGCACTCATGACTCAGCCTCTCATCCCTGTATGAGGAGCCATGTATGGACAATACCTATTGTAGCATGGAAGGATCCACAAAACTTATCAACTAAAGACGTTGTAATACTACACAGAACAAACTGCTTCCACTGACTGCCTGCTTCCAGTTTTGTTCAGTTCTTCTCTGAGTCTGTGACTACCGAGGAACAGTTCAGCAGCAGGCTGCAGGTCTGCTGTAAACTCAGTAATGGATATATTAGACTGAACAACAGAGACCTGAGCAGTTATAACTTACCTGCTCGATTTGGATATGCAAATAGTATCTATGTTCATTTTCTCAATCTATATAACAATTTTGTGCTGTTTCAAGGCAGAGTATGAGTAAGGTATTGCTACAATAAATAGCTCTATTTAACAAGTAGCCAGAGAATCTCAAAGGTATAAAAATGGGAATGTTGGACTCAGCATAGTAGCCTAGTGGCTTAAATCCTTGCCTTGCATGTGTGAGGATCCTATATGGGCACAAATTCTAATCCCAGTGGCCCCACTTCTCATCTTGCTCTCTGCTTGTTGCCTGGGAAAGCAATAGAGGATGTCCCAAAGCCTTGAGACCCTGCACACATGTGGGAGACCCCAAAGAAGCTCCTGGCTTCAGATCAGCACAGTTCCAGCTGTTGCAGCCACTTGAGGAGTGAATCAGCAGACGGAACATCTTCCTCTCTGTCTCTTCTCTCTGTATATCTGACTTTACAATAAAAATAAATCTTTATAAAAATGAGAATGTATTTCTTGATGATGAATCTGTGGACTTTGGGAGACAAGTATGATTCAATAGGTTGGGGGTACCCTATGGCCCAGGCTGAGGCAGTGGTTGCCCTGCTCTTGATTCATTCTAAAAGCTTGAATACATTTCACATAAATCATACATTCAAAATTGTCCTTTCTATCATATTTCACTGACCAACATACATGCTCACTTGTGACTTCTACTCACATTCTTTCTACAAACAGATTGGGCTTTATTGGGGAGAGCTTAACATAAAAGTTCAAAGTCAAGGAAATTGACAAATTGAAAGGTTTTCACTCACAGATCCAAATGTGTCCCCTCCCCCAGTGCCAGGCAGCGTTGATTCCTGTTGACTTTACAAACTTTTCAAATGTATGAGCAGTTTGGGGGAATTGCTGTTGGCATTTTATAAAGGACATTGTGTCATGGGGTCTTCCTGAAGGAAGCTTCAGGTGAAAAATTTCTTTAACCTAAAATGCTAGGAAAAACTTGTATTCTCTGAACAGTAAGTATGCTTTATCCCTGTTGCCAGTTTCCCTTGTGGGTCAAGATTTTCAGAGCCACGTTTTTGTTTGCAATAAAGAAAAGAGGTATTTTATATCCTCTTGGCTTGTTGGATGCCACCATCAATTTATCTAACCTGCTTAATTATTTGTTTTATATAATGTTGGGTACTTCTTTCCTGTAAGTGATAGCTAGCTTTTTTTTTTTTATGTAATAAAGCAGGATAGGAGGAAGAACCAAATAATTAAATGAAGCTATGCACCGTCAAAAGCACCTGATTAAGAATACAGAGGTCAGTTGGTCTGTTTATCTACTCTAGTTTTATGTATTACTCTTGATAGATATTTGTTTACAATCACAATTAAACTAAAGCTGTGGAGATTGAGTTTTCTAAAAGAGCCAAAGGGGGAGATTCAAAGGGATTCCGCATATTGTCTGCAAGACCCCCACTCTGCCTCTCCCATCCTTTCCCTCCCTACCCTCCCTTCTGAACTCACAAAAGGACAGTAGTTTTTTTATATGCTGTTAGTTCCTACCACCCTGAGGGCGAATCTGGCTTAGACAGCTTCAGTCACTAGTATTTGAAAAGAAAAGACAACAGCAATAAGCAGGAGCAAATAAATTAAGAAAATAGCACAGAGCAACATTTTATCAAATACCTGCAATCTTTAAAATCGAGGTGGAACTTTTCCAGTTGTGCACAGAAGTCATGGTAATATAAAAGGTCCAGCCCATGGGGAAGGAATTTGGTACAGTTGTTGAGATGCATGGGACATGTACCTGCCTTATTGCAGTGCCTGCTTTGAGTCCTGGCTCCACTTAGTATTCCAGCTTCCTGACGATGGGTTTCCTGGAAGGCAGAGGTGATGGCTCAAGGACCTAGGTATCCTCCACCAACATGGAAAACCCAGATTCATTTTTGGGCTCTTAGCTTCAGTCTGACCCAACTAACTCTGTCTGTTTTCCTTCCTTTTGATTGAATAAAAACAAATAAGCCAGCACAGCGAAAGTAGAAAAGGGAGCTCTAGGTTTGCACGCAGGCTGCCAAACAGTCTCTATCAGCATTCTTGGTATCTTCAGTGTTTAACTTGGATTTGATGAGAACACAGTAAAAGAATGAACCCTGCATGTCTCAGAGGTACTGACTGCTCTCCTGAGAAAATAAAAGGATTTTTCTGGGAAATCAAATGATAGATAGTAGAGTTTCTAGTTGGCTATTAAAGGAAAAGCTAAAGAAAGAACATCTGTAGAAGATTCCCTCAAGTGGAGTTTCTATTCCTCAAATGGATGATTGGAAATGGACAAGTTCAACCTCAACACTGTAATTTTGCTTTTGGAATAATATTTGCCATTTCTTCAGTATCTTCCTACATCTCGAAAAATTTCAGCTGAAAGAACAAAAGATACCCAGTTTTTCCTCTTTAAACTTGCCGCATTTATCTCAATTTCATCTGTCTTTGATTGCCTTGAAACTGTGGCTGGAATCTCTAGTCTCCATCTTGAGGTAAACAGTCACTCCCTCTGCAGCATGACTTCCATTTCTGGAGAAAGCTGAACTCCCCATCAGCTTCATTGTGTAGAGCCAGCAATGACATCCAGGCTTTGTTAACTGGGGAAATGAGTTTTTATCACTAACAGAGGCTACGAATGAGCTGTCTCAGGACACTTTCCTCCTTGTCTCACACCAGCAAAATGCAGTACCTGCACATTTAGACTGAGTGGAAAAGGCAACTTGGCTGCTCTGAAACATCATGGTCTTCCTGAAAAATAACTCAGCTCTAGGATGGGAGTTGGCAGAGAACCATAGGAAGCTGAGTGAAAAAATTGCCTAAAAAAAGATATGAGCATTTTCTCAATGGAAGTAGCCCTACCTTATCCATGTGTGTGTCGATATTGAGGTAACATTTCAGAGTTTGATTCTTGCTACTTTAGATAAATGTCACAATCCATAGCTTTGCCAGTGATCTGATAGACTAGAGTACTAAACATACCAGTTGACTAACCCAGGATGCTGTGGGTATCAGTCCAGTGTATGAAACTCACTTGGAAGATAAAGCACTATTAATGAACTTCCTGGTCAGTAAATGAAACTGTGTTTCCCTAGGAGTCAGGAAAGAAAATGAACTGTATACTAGCTATTTGGATCAGCTGTCTCCCACGTTATTTTTTGTTTGTTTTTTGCTATGCTTTGGCATTGCCTTTTTTATTTAGCTATTTATTGTTACTATGGTTTTCCTTAATGTGATTTTGTAGGTATAGGGATCCCTGCCTCCACCTCCCCTTCTTCCCTTCCTATTCTACAAAAGTTCAGTCCTTCAATAACAGTCGCAAGTCCATGCATCTCTACTCTCAAGTGAAGGGACTCCCAATAAACAGTTACATATACCTTGACAGGATGACACTAGATTTTCTACCACAGCCTATACCTGCAATCCCACTTTATTTTGATGCAGAGTTAGCTAATACTGAAAGTCTGAAGTGAAATTCAAGGAAAGGAAGTTGTGGAGTTGAATGCTCCCAGAGGAAAACTCAACTTTCTAACAAAATCTAATCTAGCAAGCAGAAGCTGTCAACATGATAAATATTCTAGTCTATAATATCAGTTTACATACCAGGGAAGAAGAAAAGGGGAAATTATTCATACATTGAAAATTTGTGAAAATGATGTAGCTTGACTTCAAGTGACAGAGGCCCAAGGAAATTTAAAGTTCAGGTGGAAGCCTTGGGCTGAGGCTGATTCTGGACTCTCCAGGGGCTTTCTGATGTGCCGATACCTCCAAAGTAATTACACTGTCATGCATGAGCTCTCCCAGGTTCACCATTTGTGGGAATGAATTCTTCCAATTAATCTCTGCCTTAGCTAACTGCAAGCTTCTTATGGCGCCAGGTGTATGCAGAATCAAGGACAGAATTTCAACTAGAAGTGGGTCTCAAATTATGTATTGCAAATGCCTGGGATGATAGTGCTTATGGGGTAGAGTACAGTAGCTTTAAAATCATGCAACATTGTGTGTGCCTGGCGCTACTACTTTATTCAGTCATTTACCAACTGCTTACTGAACACCTACCACTCACCAAGCGCCCTTCTAAGTCCTGGAGAGCTAGCTGCAAACCAGATACATGAAGTCCTAATACTGATGGAGCTTGACATTGTAATGGAATTTTATAATGTGCTCCTAGGAAACAGACTGGAATGGGCTTTGCACACAGGAAGTTGATTGAAAAGGGTTCTTGGGTTTAACTGCTCTCCAGGGAAGGAAGACAGACTAGGTTGAATTGCAGTTTCAACAAAGACTGTAGCTGACCCCAGGAGGGGCTCAGCACTTAGGATGGTCCCTTTGAATTTTCCTCCATTGAGGTGACAAGGCCTTGCCCTTGTGCATAAGCCAGGCATTGGTTCTGGCCTGAGAACTGTGTGATCCTGGGAAGTTTATCAGCTAAAAAAAAAAAAGTCCAGGAAAAAACTAGAAACTGAGGACTCTAGTAGTACCATTCCCAGGATCCAGAAACTTAAAGGGGAATCTGACCAGTTGCAGACATTAAGTAGGCAAAATAAGTATAAGGATTATTTGCAAAATAGTGTTAATGTGCAACACTAAAGAAGTGAAGTGAAATGAAATGCAAAGACCTGGGATTCTTTTTTTTTTTTTTTTTTGGACACATAGCCAGGAAGGCCTCACTGACAAAGTGATAACATTTCAATCAATCTAACACAGGGTAAGGAAGTAACTCACATGAAGACCAAGAAACAGAGTGTTTGACCCAAGGGAACAACTGCTCAAACACTATGGCATGGTACTGAGCTGGCCCATTCAAGAAACAGGAGGAAGGTCACTGTGAGCAGGGGGATAGGATTATTGGGGATGAGCAGGGACTCAACCTGAGCTGCAGAGAAATGGTGCAGGATCCGATCCCCAAGATCATGAGAAGATGGTTGGTTTTAATGCTATATTAAACTAGAGGAATAGAAGAATCTGGTAATGTTTTTAAGAAAAACATTCCAGGTGGTCTGTTCAGGCTTGAGCACCTAGAGTAAGAACATAAACCAAGAGTACAAAAAGTCATTGTATTGTTTATAAAACATCTGGTAAGACGAGACAGATTCAGATATGTGGAAGTGGCTTAGTGAGGGTTCTGTCTCAAAAGTAAGGCAAGCAGCACATGCGGATAGATTGGATATGAGAAAAAAGTCTGAATGTTTTGAAAGGGTGGGATGCTTAAATGTAATGGGAAGATCGGTAATGTGATTTAGATTTATTGAGTGTGAAGTGCCTTCATACTTGCAAGCAGGAGTGTCAAGTAGAACTACATATATTTCAAATTCATTGGAGGAGTTGGAACTAGATGCATAAATTTGGAAGTCTTCAGCATATAATAGATGTTAATCCCTTGTTAGACTAGAGAATGTAAGTAGTTAAAAAGGAGGGGTGAAGATTGAACCCCATGCTATCCCAATATTTATAAGTTGTCAAGTAAGTGAGGTCCCTACCGTGGAGGACTAGGTCAGCAAATCCAGTGAGAAAGGAGGGAAATCCAGAGGATGTGGTGTCATGAAAGTCTAATGAAGAATGAAATCATTCCTGAGGGGAGCAATTGGCCAGACATTGGATTTACCAAGACGGAGGTCCTTGCAAAGAACAATTTCAACGAAATAATGAGTATAAAAACATGCTTAGAACAGGTGAGAATGGAAAGAAAGTAAGTAAAAGTAATGGATGTAGAAACGGTCTAAAAATGTTTTTTACATAAAAGGAAGCTTAACATGGAAGCAGGGTTGTTAGAGAGGAATGGAACTCAAAACAAGGATTTTTTTCATGTGAGAGATTAGTACATTCATCTACTGATGGGAATAATCCAATTCAGTAGTGATGCTAAGAAAAAAAAAACAGTTTACCTCTGAATATCAACTCCTCCTATGAACAAGAGAGTGTGGGCTCCAGTACTTCTCTGCATTGGCCGTTACCAAGGGTTGGTGAATGGACAGCTCATGTTCATAGCTGGAGAGGTGAGCAGATGTAACATGGAGAAGTAGGTTTCCTAGTGGAAAAATGAAGTAGCTCTGTGATTTTTCTTATGTTCTTTTTCAAATAAGAATTAAAATCATCAGATGAGAGTGAAGAATGAGAAGTTTGGTGTGCTGGGGATAATAAAATTGAGATCTCTAAGGGTAAATAGACTGAATAGATCTATATGGTTTAATTGCAACAGAATGCTGATGGCACCCTTCAGAGTTAGGTTTACAATTGAAATGAGAAATGTATGTGTTTATCCATTCTCATTCAGTGATTAAGTGGCAGGACCAGAGAAGACAGATATATCTGGATCCAGGCAAGTCATATTGTGTAACAGGTGAATTAAGTGCAACAAAACAGCTGCAAAGGAGTTAGGTTGTACAGAATAGATGGATCGTGGTGATAGATCATGAACTCTAGGCAGCTAAGGAGGAAAGCCAAGAAGTGACTAAAACTCTGCATGTTGGTCAGGCGAGCCTTCTATGTGCCAAGATGGAAAAAGAAGTGAGTCCAACTTAGCCAGCAGTCATTGAATCCTTATTGTATGCTCTCAATGACCCTTGCAACATGGCCATGTGGTCAGAAAGATTTATCTCCACATGAGATGCATTGTGGACCATTTAAGTCCCATTTTCCAATTCCACAGCTATCTCAATGCCTCAAGTGAGAAGTCAAATGAAATTTCTGGAATGCTGATGTAACTGACCCTTTTGATTTCCAACCTTGGTGCAGTATTTAATCACTACCAGAATGAGGAGAATGCAGGAAACATCCATGCTTTTCTTGCAGGCTCACAGTCTCATCTCTTGTGACTACCTGTCATTCTGAATGTCAGAGCACATGAAGTGGCTTCCTTCCAAGAGCAGGACCATGTAAATGGCAGTTTTAAATGTCTGGCAAAATAGAATGAGGTAATTGAGGTTCAGAAGTACCATATAACTTGTCAGAGCATCCAACTAAAATGTGGCAGAAGATCTGAAACAAGCTGTGAAACCATGCTGGAGAATTCAATGTACATTCTGTTCGCTTACTCCCATGGCCATGGGCTGCTGTGGGACCATACAGGCAAAGATGGTTTAGGGAGGGTTTGGAGGAGAGCTTGACTCTCTTGAGCACACAGTTGCTAAATAAGGCAACTGATACAGAAAGAGCTCCTTGTGTATGTCTGTTTAAACAATTCCCAAATGCAGGTGAGTTTACAGTATTTGGGGGACCCCTTTTCACTTGAGAAGATACCTTCTAGTTTTTTTCCATGCCTCGGCTCATGAATTAGAAAGAGTGTATTCAAGTTTGCATTTCTTCTGATACAGTGGTCCTGATGCCATCTGTTATTTTCAGCAGAAGGCAATTCAATTTGAGAACTAATATTTTTCTATGCTTAGTGTAGGTGTGATTGAAGGTTTTCCTTGCATTAGAGGAGCTTGCGATTGTAGTCTGGAAATTGGTACCAAGTACAAAATCTTAATAGAGCTAAATAAGTACATCATTAAAGACACCTGTCATAGGATAGAGTCGATCAGATCAGAAAAAGGAAGTAAAGTTTATGAAAAAGTTGAGAGCATAGAGAGTCTATTTGTATCTGGTTACCCCTTGCTAAAAGGCAGATCCATTGGTTCAGTGGATCTACAACTTACCAAGTACTGTTTATTTTTTAATGATAGATTAGGATAACTCTCTTTTTGGAAAAACAAATGCTATTTCAATGAAACATAAGGCATTGGTATCTTTGAATGATATATAGAGAGAGGTTAGGCTTAATTTTTGTTGTAGTTGTTCAGTAATTTTTTGTTTTTCTTTCCCACATGATTTGACTTCAGCCTGTCATAGTACAGTATAGGATACACATGAGCCAGTATGAAGAGAGACTCCACATGAAAGGCTTTGTCACAGACTGGCTGAAAAAGAGAACTACATATACACCACCACCAATGGTGTCATATTTCTGGTTGGGGAACACAAGCTCAGGTTTTATTTGGGGTTTTGAGAGAGAGCTCAGCCCTCCATAATCCATAACATAAGACAAAGGAGAAATCTCATAAGAATTCATTTTGCATTTACAGTAAGTACAAATTCTTACTTATTAAGCAGGCTTAGAACCAACTAAGATTCAAATACATGGGTAAAATCTCCATTTGAGACAGAAAGAAGAAAGTCATAGTTTGATAAAAACAGTCCATATTTCAATATTTACGTTTTAGGACACAAGCATTCAGTCCATTGCACACTGTAAGCTTCAGTTTTGACATTTGTACCTAACACGAACCACCGGCATGATCTTACACTCTCCCCTAGTGTGTTTGTGTGCGTCTTTCAAAAATATATTATTAAAAAATAGTGATTATTTGTGCTCCCACTATTACGTTGATTATCAAATCACTCTATTACCCCACCTATTTTTGTTTACCTGCCTATAATTCTGTGATCTGACAAGAGGTCATGTGACTATGAAAGGTATAAGCTCCTACTAGGCAGCAGCCATTACTCTCTCTTTCACATTGCTGTGCAACATCTACTGCTAGGGAATTACTCATATCTTTTAAAAATGTATCTTTTAATTTTTTTGGAAAGGCACATTTAGAAGAAGGAGAGACAGAGAAAAAGAGCTTCCATCTGCTGATTCACTGCCCAAGTGGCCACAGTGGCCAAAGCTAAACCCATCTGAAGTCAGAAGCCACAAGTCCCTTCCTGGTCTCTCACAGGGGTGCAAGGTCCCATCCTTGAGCCATCCTCTACTAAGTTCCCAGGTCATAAGCAGGGAGCAGGATGGCTCACATCTTTTTTAAATAATAAAAATGAAAGGACCATGAGCTTCCAAAAGACTGACGGATACAGTTGCCCACAGTGAGTAGCAAATCCAGATGTTTGGAATGCTCCTCCTTAGCTAGATAAGGAAACAGTCATCACACTCATCTTACCCCCTTCTGTCCTGTGAGGATGTGTCTGGACACTAGATAGTAACAGAGGCAAAGAGAGGGGCCTGCAGAGCATTTCCTTACTCAGTGATAATTGCTCACAGGTTATTCAACATTATTATTAAATTAGTATTGAAAAGGTAATTTCGTGCTTCATGAAGTAGCAAATTTGATTCATATGCTAGGAAAGCAAAAGAACAAAAGTGATATTGACAGCAGTAATTACATCCCACCCTAAAACAAGGCACAGCAAATATTCCCTACCCCTATGGTATAAGCGTATCTTTCTTTTTCCTCCTTCTTCCTGACTATTCAGGGTCAGGACATTATAAGATGAACAAATCCCCTTGATGAAATGTATAAGCTTGATGTTTTTTCAGAGTCACAAATTAGTATGTTTTGTCTGTGATATTCAGGGACAAACTTGTCACTTGTAAACATAAAAAGAATGAATGAATGGCATTCATCTGTCTATGGGTCTGAATAAGCTGGAAGCATTCTCTGGAATCCCCACTTATTGCTGTGCTCCTTCTAGCTCCATCACAGCTTTGATGCCAGAGAGCGCTCTGGTCCTTGAGGAATGCAGACTTGTTGCTTCCCAACTCCCTCATTGCAGGGATTGGGTCCTGCAGGTGCCACTAGTAGGTGGTCCTATTTTTATTTTCTTCAGAGAGGCAGCTACTATGGATGTTTCTGTCTGTAAAACTTCACTGGGGTACACGACTGTTCTCTCCAAAACAAGCATTTGGCTAATGTATTAAATGACTATGTGGTCCACTTAACAAGGAATGCCATAGAGCATCGTGGTCTTTATAATGAAGTAGGGTTGTTAAAGTGACTTACAACTGAGGTTCTAATGAAGTCCTAGGAGATATCTGTGAACCCCTGGAGAATATGACCCTTGCTTTATGAGGCTTTTCGGGTTTCTGTGGTCTTTTTATGAGCCCTTTGACTACTCGGAACCCTAACACTGGATTCACATAATATTTGCAAATGAACTGGATTTGTGTGAACAAAGCTTTCCAAATAGCCTTTCACCAACAAAACTGAATGTTGTTCCTAACCTGGTTAACATTTTTGTTAGATTGTTTAATTACAAAACATTAGTATGTGTTTACAGTGAAAAATATAATGTTATAAAGTTAGGTCCCAGGGCTTGCAATAGAGGGAATCTGATTGTTAACAATTTAGCCTTATTTCCTTTTAGATGTTTCTTTCAACACAATCCATCTTATACGTCCACATATACATACATGCTGTTTGTTTATAGGTGTACCTGTGTGTACACATGCTGTTCTTTCCTCAGAAGTAAATGGCATTATTCCGTGGCAGTATACAATGATCTACTGACTTGCTTCGTAGTTTATAGCGTAGCAGGACTGTACTTCATCTTCCTGTTCTGTCAGAAGTGAAGTGAACTCCAATTTTTCTCTTAAAATAATCACAAGTGAATATCTTTGCAGTATATATTCCTGAAAGTGATCTTGTTATTTTAAAGCACCTGTGTTTAAAGTGTTTTAAGTACTGCTAACTTGTCCTCCACAAATCTGAACCATTTTAAACACAAGCCAGAAACAACAATATTGCCTTTATAGTCCAAAAGGTATTTAGAAGGCTTAATTTTTCAGTTTCATAGACAATTTACATTTTTCTCATCACTACTATGTAATTCAGGTGCTAATAGGTTGGTTGTTTCTATTTATTCCTGGTTGAGTTTGCAGTTTCTTTTTTTTTTTTTAAGACTTATTTTTATTGTAAAGGCAGATTTACAGAGTGAGAAGGAGAGACAGAGAGAAAGTTCTTTCATGGAATGGTTCACTTCCCAAACAGCCTCAACAGTTGGAGCTGAGCCGGACACTTTTATGGTAATGATGCCATAATTTCCAATACCCAATTTTATTTACTACAGTGGTTGAAAGATACTTGTAGGATTTGAGTCTTTCTGTATTGATTGAGATTTTGGTTTAGCATGTGATCTATTTTTTTAAGTATATAGAAGATAGAAACATATGCAGAGTATTATAAAAGGAATGTATAATTTTACTATATTTGAAACAAAATTCAATTTTTCCCTTTTTCTCTCCCTTTTTTTCATCAAATTGAACAATTTGGATTATTTTTCTTAAAATTTTATTCAATTTATTATTTTTTAAAATTTTTTTGCTTTTCTCCTTTTTCTTTTCTTGCTTTGCTTTGACCTCCTTCCTCCTGTCTGGTTGTTAATTCTTTTTTTTCTTTAACGTTTTTTTAAAAGATTTACTCATTTTTATTGCAATGTCATAAATTTTCATGACATGCTCTTGATAGGGCGCTTGTCCACATTATGGATCGGGGTTTAGATAAACAGAACTGGTACCTAGAGTGTGTGAAGTCAGTTTTGTGTCATGTGGAATTCGTGTGTCTCTGATTCTGATGGAAGGAGCCATGACTTTTCTCGGGGATGGGTTTTTGGTGTGGACCAGGATGTCTTTGCTTCAGCAGCTGTGGGAATCTGTCCTTAAGTAATACATCAGAATATCCTACATTACTTGGGTAAACAACTCATTTGAAAGTTTTCATTCTTGGTCCTCAGTCTGGAAAAACTCCCATATGATTCAAGCACCATCCCTTCGTTTTTATTCAGGATCCAAATGCTGCATCAGCATTTGAATAGCAGAGCTCCTCCAGGGGTCTTTGTTCAGTTATTCCTCCCATGATTTTGCAGTTCCTCCAGAATTTCCCAGAAAAATAATAGATTTTTAGTTCCTGCTTTTTCCTATTTTGTATTGTGTATTGTGTCACTTTTTTAGGATTCTTTGTTGATATATTATTACTTTATATAAATATACACTTTCCCTATTGCTTTCTCAGTAATAATATGGTGTTGTCCCTGTTTGTATATACATTGTGTTTAATAAAAGGTGATGTATGCATAGTCAACTACCCTGAACCTCAAATTGAAAATGTGTAAATAAATTATGTAGATAATGGATACGTAGATGGAATTTTGATTCATGCATTTACTTTCTGAGTATAGAATCTCCGATGTTGTGTAAAATACCCAAATGATATCTTAGTACTTTGCTTATTTAGCTATCCTGTGCACTGGGATTAAGCCTTTGAAAAAAGATGTATTTTCTGTTCATGGTATCTGTTGTTTGCAAGGTTTAATTGTGCATTTAGATTCATTCTGAACATACACATTACAGGATCAATAAATAATAATTAGCAATTTTCAGTAGTTGGCTAAAGAATTCTGAGCAACTGAAAACTATTTTCCAGGAAACATGACTTCCCAGATTACTAAACTTTACCAAAACCAAAGTCTCTCTTTGCTACTTTGATTTCTATCTCCATGAACTCCATGATTGACAGAATTCTTCTTCTGGAATGGAAGCGTTAAGTTTGCATTCTACACTCAAAATCCTCTGATGGAAAGGCCTCCCTCACCCACCCACTACAACACAGGCTTTGTTTCTGCATCTGGACAGACAATCCTTGATCATAATCCCAGCTTTGAGCTTTTAGCCGGGATTTTCCAACATCTGTACGATTTCTACCTCTGCAAAACCAATATGGTTTTGTTATTCTCAACCCTTCTCTGCGACTTTATGTTCATCTTTTCATGTTTATTTATAAATTTTAATTATCATGTTCTCATCTGGGTGTTAGCCTGAATCTTAACATGTCTAGCTCTTAAAACAATAATATTGATGATGACCATAATTACCATTTTATTTGGTGTAAGGCATCAAGAGCTTTTTAATGCTGGATCAAATTCAAGGGTTTTAACTGAAGGCAACAAACAATTAAAGCATGAGTTCTTAAACATGATGCTTATTTCTATCATATAATGAGAGTGTGGGGAGTTGACAAACAGCTACTGCTGGTTTAGTTTCAACATTGTCCATATGAAACCCAAGTATTCTTTATGTTAGAATAAGCATGTCATCTCCCACTACCATATTCACCAGCAAGAGGAGAACATTAGAAAATTAGAAAATTAGAAAAGCAAGTAATTTATAGTCTTGAGACTATAGCCAGTCTCACTTATATCTTATTGAACAGAACAGTAGCTCACAACCTCTCTGGCAAGAATAAGCTAAGAAAAAATTTGAGAATGTACGTGGGGTGAACCAGCCCAGCCACATGTTAGTCATACTAACACTTAATCTACACATTTCTGTCATTGTTATTCCCCTAAAGATAGTGAAGACCGAAGAAATTATGCGATTAACCCCGAACCACACACCTATCCAACTTTCTCTGTGTCTCACTGACTCCAGCAGTAACTTATATAGATAATATTGGCATATCTGAAGGAATATATGAATCACAAGCTCCCTGACTTTGGTACTTACAGGGTAGCCTTGCATGAGAGAAAGACTTCTATTAAATGCCTGAGTCTGCTTTGAGGTAAGTGAAAAGCACTTGCCTTGGGAGGCACCAGCCTTTGTTCAAATCCCTATTTGACCATTTGTTAATGTGTGACTATGAATCTAGCCCTTAATCTTTCTGCCCCTTAGAATTATCATCTTTCTCTTGTGACTGTTCACTCCAGGCCCAATTACCAGTTGCAGGTAAATTAATTGCTGTGAAGCACAGCTTCACTTCTATCATTCCCCTGGTCAAACATTGACTCTGGTTCTATGGGATGTTCCTTCTGAACTGGCTCTTAATTACTTTTTTCTTTAACTTCATTTGCCAAACTCAGGAAATGTAAAATGCTCAATCTCTCAGCCTCCCTTGTAGCTAGGAATGGCATGGCACATTTCTAATCAGTGAGAAATAAGTGAAAACCCCCGAGTCTGTTCATTTTAACCCTTGTTTCTGCCAACACCACAGATAGAAGTGGTGAATACACTCTTAAATGATGATTTCTTAAGAAGCAGAATGTATTCTTCAGTATTAAAGAAACTTTTTTCTTTCCAGACATATACGCTGTGATTCTTCCAAACATAAACCCTTTCTGTAACTACTTGTAGTTGACCTCCTTCTTCATCAAGTCTTCCTCATGCTACCTAGCTAGGACCGTTTCTTTCTTAACTAGACTCTCTCTTTAAACCAGTCATGTAGATACACATCTCCTGTCTCCCTCGATGATTTCCTATAGACTTCATTATTGCCCATCGCAAACCCTGCCGCCACACAAGCACCATCTCAGTCTCCACTGAACAGGTTTCCCTGGTGAATCTTCAGTATTTATGTGGCAAGGAATGGATGGAAGTAGAAACGCTTGCTTGAGCCTTTTTCCTTTGGTTTTAATTACCGAAGATAATTCGTAGTATTCTTTATTTCTGATGCAACCTACACCCTTGTTGATCAAAATATCTTTCCTGATCTGTCCGGAAGAAGACCTGGAGAGGAAGTAAAATAGCACTGTTTGCAGTGCTTGCTTTGTTGGATGCCTGCCGAGGTATGTGCTGTGCATCTAACACTAGCGAATTTGTGATTCTCTCCTTCAGCAAACGATTGGCCTGCACTCATGGCATAATTCTCAACCAGCTTTAAATCACCAATCTCTGGTTATGCATTGTGCATAGAACTTTGACTGCAAGAAGAAAATATAAATCCTGTCCTTTACAGAGCCTAGCAGAGAGCCTTATTCATGAATGAAACTGCTCCAATAAATATTTGTGATTCAGGTTTGAAACTATGATTTGAGTCCAGATTTTCAAACAGACTTGCCTTGTTTTTGAAATACTGCTCACTCATTTTTTATTTATGTGTATTATTCATACCCTAACATCTCAGAATGATTTGTGGTAACTAAAAGCTACAGGTACTTCATAACCATTAAATCATTCAAATAAAGTAAAAAAGACAAAAAAACAAATCCTGAAAAGATGAACAGCAAAAATAGCACAGTAATAGCAAGTCCTAGCATAGGGTCATAAGTTCAACCTATTTATTCTTCTCAACAAAGCTATAGACTTAATACTTTGCAGATGAGAAAATCAAGGATCAGAAAGACTGAGAAAATAAGACTATATTTCACCCTGTAGAGTTCCAGGGCCCAGGACGGAAACTCAGCATCTTGTGATTCTTTGAAGTTCTTCACTGAGCTTCACGCTGGCAGAAGTAGCATTCTACTTGACCCACATAATTCTGTCCTGATGAATTAACCAAAATGCATGTGGGAGAGATTATTAAGTAAATTACATTATGTAAATTCAGGAACATGTAAGTTAACAGATATATTCATTATTTGTGAGGCTCGCTGATAAACCTAAGCCACTGGCTCATACAACACATTAATGGCATGTCTCATGGAAAGTATCCCTAAAAAATGTCTAGTTTCACTTCTTCCCTGCTTTTTCCAGAGGAGGAAAGTAAAGGAATTGAGTCACCCAAGACTCTCAGTTTGTAAATGGTTTATTGACATTCTTTTTTTTTTAAAGATTTATTTTATTTTTATTGGAAAGGCGGATATACAGAGAGGAGAGACAGAGAGGAAGATCTTCCGTCCAATGATTCACTCCCCAAGTGAGCACAACGGGCCAATACTATGCCGATCCGAAGCCAGGAGCCTCTTCCAGGTCTCCCACACGGGTGCAGGGTCCCAAAGCTTTGGGCCGTCCTTGACTGCTTTCCTGGGCCACAGGCAGGGAGCTGGAAGGGAAGCAGGGCTGCTGGGATAGAACCGGCGGCCATATGGGATCCCGGGCGTGCAAGGTGAGGACCTTAACCACTTGCGCCACCGCGCGGGGCTGTAAATGGTTTATTTATGTCATCCTAATTCCCCGAGGTGCTTAGAGGCTGGGAGACCCCTACTTCATGGCTTCTTTAGCAAGGGATGTTTGGTCCTGTGCTTCTTTTCCTTTGATGGTAACCTTCTTTTCATGCATACATTGTGTATTTGTACTTGGAATGTAAGTGGCTCTACTGTTGATCTTGCAGAAGTAGAAATGCTGCTATGAGTGAAGGAGTTTAATGAGCATGTAAGGAAGATCGACAGCTTGTCTCCAAAGATTGCCTCCCAATGACCATGCTTCCTGGTATTTGCCCTTTGTCTACTCAAGCAGTTGCATACTTGATTCTTAACTGGCCTTGCATGATCAATAGAACATAATAGAAATGACATTACCCGACTTTTAAATCATTAGAAACATTGAGATCTCCTCTTGGTCTTCTGAAATGTGTAGTCTTAGGATGCTGCCTCTCAGAATCTAGACAGCTTGCCCTCCCAAATCAAAGCTAGAGGTGTTCTTATTGGCAACCACTGCTGAGCTCCCAGACAATTTCTAAAAGCTACTGCCAATTTTGGAAGTTAGCCATCTTGGGCACCTAGCCCAGAAAGCCATTATATGGCTGTATCCAGAACTGCAACTACATGAAAAATTCCAACTGAAAGAGCCCAGCCGATTTCAGTCAATCCACAGAACCCTGCACAATAATAAAGCCTTACTCAAGACAATAAATTATGAGAGATTTTTCATGTGGCAAAAGGATAATGGGAACTGTAGGATCCACTCAAAAATTATTTTTTCTTTCCAGTTTCTACAAAACTCAGTGAAAAAAAAATCTAATAAGACCCACAAAGAGGTAGAATTTGGTCACATTGAGATTTGCTTAAATTCCCCTCCCACCTCACCAAAGATTGTGCCGTTTCCAGCTATTTCCTTCCGAAGTTAGACATGGGGGTAGAAGGTTCTGAAAGAGGAATGCAATTTTAAAATATCTTGGAGAGAGATATTTTGACATTTAGAGAAGAAAAAAAAACAATTTAGGGTGTTTTAAGAGCTTTCCAATGTTTACTCTCATTTTACTGTAAGCTACAGAAAATAGTCCCTATTCTACCATCTAGCTATTTAAAGAAATCTATGATAACATCATGTACTACTTAATGATCAAATCAAAATGGGCAGTGAAACATTTTGTTTGCAGATACTTTATTATTTCTGCCAAACTGGACCCAGCATATTTTCTTTATGTATCCCTTTTCTCGCTTCCCTCCCTTCCTTCACTCCTCCTTTTATTGCCATCCACTAAAGATTATTCCTTATTCAGGAAAAGGTAAAAGAATTCAGAACAAATCTATTTTAGAGGCCTCCCAAATGTCAGATGATTGTGGTGTTATATCCACAGTGCAGATGAGGAAACAAACTGAGAATAATTAAAGAATTTGTCCAGAAATCCCTGAGACAGAAGTAACTGGCAGAACAGGGATCCACATATTGTGCTTTTTAAATTTTTATTCCAAAGCCCTCACAGTTTCTCTTAGACTGCCCATGTCTGAAATGCATACTTAGTTATGTGGGTTGCTAAAAAGTAAATGACTAAAACTGCTGAAAGAATGATGAGCCAGAGTTTCCAAATCTCTGCCTTTTGGATGTGATTGGTCAAAAACTTCAGCTTTTGTATCCCAGCTTGGTGGGTTTGCTTACCTTGACCTGTGCCTTCCTCCTGGGTACTCACCCTCTTAGGATGCTTCTACTTGCTGAAGGGGCAGTTAGAGAAACTCTAGCATTTCAAGTCCGAGTTCAGTCTTATTCCAGTCCTCGGAAGAATGTGGGTCGTGTCTGCTAGTGTTCTCCAGAGAAATGGGACCAGTAAGAGATACACAGAGATAGAAAGAGATGGGGGTTTTGTTGTTATGGTAATTATTTCACATGATCTTAAGGTCCAGACATTCCATGATCAGCTATCCGCAAGCTGGAGAATCTGAAGAACTGGTGTGATTCACTTCAAGTTCAAAGGCCTGAGAGTCAGAGTGGGGTTTGGGGTGGGGGATCACAATGGGGAGCAGAGATGGAAAGCAGGGGCTGGTAGAGAAGTTGGAAATATCATCAGGGAATTGATGGGGTAATTCCAGGTCTGAAGTGTAAGGGTCAAGATTTGGGAGCATTAAAGGTTGAGATCAGGAGAAAATGAATGTGCCAGTTCCGGCAAAGAGCAAATTTTGCAATCCTCTGCATTTTTGTGCTATTTTGGCCTATAATGTTTTGGATGATATCAACCCACAATGGGCATAGGAATAATCTTTACTCAGTCTACTCATTCAAATACTAATCTCTAGAAACACCTTCAGAAACCTACCCAGAAATGGTGTTTTACTACCTGTCAGGCATCACTTAGCCCCATCAAATGTTGACACCTAAAATAAACCAGGATGGTGGTTGATCATAGCACAACACACAGAAACACTGAGGGATGGATTCCTTTAATTTTAAGCAGTACTTATCCTGTGTCACATTTTCCTGGGGCCTTTGGTAAAATGCAGATTCTAGGGCATACCAAAGATCTGATTTAAGTAGATTTTAGATGAACTCTAGGAGTTAGATTTTATTTAAAAGCTCTCATGAGATTCTTACGGAGTGGCTTAAAGATTTTATGAAGTACTGCTTAAAGATGAGACAAAAATCAATTACACTTTTGAGTTAACGTTAAGGGAAGATTTAATGCCAGAAAGTTTGCGTAGTTGAGAAATGAAGTTTTTATAGTCACTTGGTCTCATTGTTGTTGAAAACAACCCTGCTGAATTTACTCACATGCTCAAAATCCTTCAGGAAATGGCTGTGAAACAAAGATCTTTGGAGACAGTGCAGGTGCTGTAGGACAATCATTGTGTCCATTTATTGGGATTGGCATAAGCTGTTAGGTACCTTACAGAGACAAACTCCTTCTCTCGGGCTCTTGCACAGTCTATTTTAAGTGTTCCTGCACTAAGCTCTGTAGTCTCTATTCATAACTGGGGAATTTCCTGGAAGGCACTTGTGTTTAGTAGCTTCAAAAAAGCTTTCGAATCCTCATCTCTCCCATCCTACTCATTGACTGACTCTGGAGTACGTATGTTCTGGGGGCCTGTGTCCAAAATTGTAACTACTTTTAGTTCAAAGCCTAGGAGGGCTAACCTGTCTTGATTCCTTTGACTGTCATTCGGGCTTTAGTGCGTGTCTATGGAACAGTCTGAGCACTGGGTAGATGTTGGAGGTGGTAGTGAAACAGAAATGGAGAAAATAGTAGCAAATTTTTCTGAGGAAATGATTTACAGAGGAGTATAAACAATTCCTGGTGACTTTCTGCAGAAAAGGAGCAAAGGAATGGGGTAATAATAGATGAAGAGAGAAAAGTGATCCAGGGGATTTGGGGATTGTTTCGTAGTAGTTCACAATTGGAAAGAATAATAGCTTATATACACACGGACAAGGATGATCCAATAGCAAAGGAAAAACTGACCAGATGAGAAAAACATACTAAACTTTTTTTACAGTTTATTTTTAAAATTTGGACCAACCTGTAGCACTTTTGCCTTTTTATGAAAGGGGCTAAAACATGGACACACAGCATAAACTGATCAAGACCTGGTCTTTCCACACCCTTGTGCTTCAAGTCTAGCAGCACATGTCTCCCAGCTCTTTATACAGTGTACAATGTATTGTTATGAACCACAGTCACTCCACTCTGCTAGGATGCTAGAACTCTGACTGTTTGGGTGCCCTGTTACCCAAACCTGTTATACTCTGTCACTCAACTTTCTACCCTTTCCAGCCTCTAATCTAAGCTCAGGTCAACTTGTTTTCTTTGCACTTTTCTTTTTTAGTTTTTAACATGTTCAGTGTAATTTGTAGACACAATTCTGAGAATATAATGACATTCCTTTTCTTCTCATCTTCCTTCCTCTCACTTTCTCTCTTCTCACCCTCACTTTCAAGGTATCATTCAGATAAATTGTGTTTTAACTTCTACATATCAAAGTATCATATTTCTGCATTTGACTTATTTCATATAATGATATCCATTTTACTGTAAATGTTGGAATTTCATTCTTTGTTAATTATTCAATAGTATATTTCACTGTGATGAGTAGGTACTACTTTTTCTTTATCCAGTCATCCCTCAGTAGACGTCCAGGTTTGTTTCAGATCTCAGCTATTGTAAATAGTACTCCAATGAACATGAAAGCAAGGATACTTTATATACTAATTTGATTTTTTTTTCAACAATACATCCAGAAGTGGAATTGGTGGGTTATTTTGTAGACCTATTTTAGTTTTTTAAAGAACCTTCACACTGTTATCCATATTGACTATACTAATTTGCAAATCTACCGAAGTGTAAAAAGTTCCTCCTTGTTAGCATTTGTTCATTTCTTTTTTTTTTAGATCAGTAATTCAACTGAAATAGGATAGCATCTTTGTGTGTTCTTTATCTGCATTTCCCTGATGATGTAATGCTGAGCAAATTTGTTTATATATCCATTAGCTGTTTTGAGAATGTGTACCCAAACCCTCTGCCCATCTTGTAAATGAATTGCTTGGTTGAAGTGTGTGTGTTCATATGTACTAACATTCCCAAAATGAAATCGTGTTGTATTTATATGTTCAGAAGACTAAGTAATATGTTGAACACTAGTTCTTTCACTCTGTGATCACCTTCTTACAAGGAGGTAACCCATCACTATGCTTGAGTTTCTTGAGTATGCTTCCAGACCTGCGCTGTGCATGTAAGATCAATCAGCCAAATAGTCTATCAATCCCTTATTCTGGATGTATCCAGTCAGGATGGCATTTCATCTATTTTTAAATGATAAATAGCGAATTATTACTGTATTTTGAAAAAGCAGACTAAAGTTCAACTCCAAAATTTTAAAAAACAAATCTTGTTTGGATGCCTGAATGGACTGCTAGCAAGGAATAGAGGGTGCAAGTTTGGGCCTCTGAGCTGGCAGAGGCCAGACATTTGAAGCCCTAAAACTTGGCTGTGTGGGAACTGAGAGAGCTTTGGACAGACAGCCATCCTCTCTAGTGAATTGGGATTGGACAGCACCGGGAGCATGGCAATTCTTCTCCGTGATGTTTTCATGGAAGTCAGTCCTGTTCAGGTCCAACTTGGCATCTGGACATTGGGCTAACGTCTTCTTGCCAAACACATACACCATTGATTGTCATGAGGCTCTGAAAATTTTGAACAATTTGGGGGATAGGCAGCCATAAGTGAGGGATTTTAGATTTTCTAGTACTAAGGTATATGGGAGCTCATGGGTTCAGCTGAAAAAAAATTGAAAATGATATGATGATGTGACACTGAACTTATAGAACAGTTTTTTGTTGATTATATTTCTATGGATTTGTTTGTTTATATAAACATATTGTATATAACACATACACAGTATAGTTGATACTGTATGTTCTATCTATTGTTTTGCAACTTTCATCTTCCCTGTCTTTTCAGCTAACTATGTAACAGTGTCTACTTTAAAGTCAGGCCATGCTTCCCCTGGCATGCAATGCTCGCTAGTGAAGTGCTGTTACAGTGTTTCCACCATTTCACTGTCACAATAATATTGAATCTACTCTTTTTGCACACTTGCATTTATGTGGTTGAGCTAACGTTTCAACAGAATATATTCCTAAAAGTGGAGCTGCCAAGCCAAAACCTCATAAATTCCTAATGGATTTGGCCAAATTATCCTCCCCACAGCTGTCTCCTCCTTATGAACAGTTTAAGTTGCTTTCTTTTCCTTCACAGATTTTCCAACCCTGTATAGAATTAGCTTTTTACATTTTTGCCAGTCTGATATGTGAATATTGCCTCTGAATTTGCATTTGCCTGATTACAAGCAAGGCTTATCACCTTTCCTACGTTTGTCTTTCATAATTGTCTTCTCATATGCTCTGCTCTCTTTTTTTCATATTAGGTTATCTTTTACATGTAATTTTTAAGATTTTATTATTGTATTAACCATTTATCTGATTTAGGTGTTTCAATTTTTGTCTATCATTTATCTTTGAAGTATGTTTATGATATATAAAACATTTTCCATTTTTAAGACAGAACATTCAGAAATCAAGACATGCATTTAACCTGTGGGTAGGATGCTAGCTAAGATTCCCCTGTTAGATGTCTCAGTGGCTGATCAGGTTCAAGCTCCCTGCGAGTGTACACCTTGGGAAGCAACAGATGATGGTCAAGAAGCTGGATTCCAGTCAGCTGTTGGGGAGATCTGGCTTTGCGGTTCCTGGCTCTGGCAAAGCTCAGCCAAGGCTGGTGTGGGCATCTGGAGAACAAGCAGCAAATGAGAGCTCTCCCTCCTCTCTATCTCCCCATTCATCTCTCTCCCCACCTTCTCTCAAACAGTAGCATTTTAAGTTAAAATGAGTCCTGTAAGGTTTTTCCAGTTTGTTTTTAGGGCTTTTATCCTTGCTTAGGAAAACCTTCTTTAGCATAAAATTGTAAAAAAAATTATCATATTATATATTCTTTTTTCAATTTAATCTATAATCCTTTGCAAAATTATTTTAGTCTATGATATGACAAATCAGATCTGCACAGCTCTTTTCTAGGTGTGCAATTTATTGAACAAATCCAATTCAACACTAAATGCAACGGAGGTCTTTCACGTGCATGAGCCTGTGCTGTACCTTTTTCAAATTTCCCTCCTCATCTACTTACATGTCAGTGCTACAGGATTTAATTGCTGCCATTTTATCATTCTGTATTACTTTTATTACATTTATTTTTATTCATACTTTCACAGCAGAATTTGATTATTTTTTATTACTGATGCTAATAAGCTGAATGAGCTACAGGGGCTTGGACAAGGAATCAGTCGTCAAGTTCAGACTAGCAGGAGCAGCGTGGAAATGAAGGCCTCTGTTCTAAAACATGTTATAGAAGTGTAGGCATTTGGCCCAGCAGGTAGGATGCTGCTTCAGACAGCAGGGCTTGGTTCCTGGTTCTGATTCCTGCCAATGCAGACCCTGGGAGACAGGTGGCTCAAGTAGTCGGATTTCTGTTGCCCACTTGGGAGGCCTGGTTTTAGTTTCCATTTCCTGGCTTAGTCCTATACCAGTTCTGATCATTTAAGGTAATAGTGAAGTGAGTCGATGGTGAGTCTCTCGCCCCTCCCACCCCAAATGAACAAAAAAGAAAATAAGCAAATAAAAATAAAGCATAGTGTATCAAGTATTTTTGAGATATGATAAAGTCAATAGGTCAAGAAATTGTCATCAAAAGGACAACTTATTGCCCACAGTTGCTGAGAGTGAGAGGCAAGCACACTATTACAGAGATTTATGGGGACAGTACCAGAGTCGGTAGGGGCAGAGAGGGAGTAGGGGACTGTGGACAAGAACACCTGTGCTTTATTCAGGAAGAGTCAGAGGATACAGACTTAAGAGTGTCTGGATCAGATTACTGTATTAGTCTCTGAAGACCAAACCCTGGCCTTGTAACCTAGCCCCTGGTTCTGTCCTGAATAGAGCAGGAGTACCAGATAGAGAGGTGGTAGAGGTATGGGCTAGCTGGTGTGCCTGTGTAACACTTGCTTACCAGTAAGGGTTTGTTTTTGGTTTTGTTTATATTTTGTCATCTCCAGGCGATGGCTGCAGACCTTAGTGGAGATCCACCATGGCCCAGATAGGAGACCATTAAAATACAGATATCAAAGCATTATAATACAAAATAATAAAAGATGTGGCCAGTAACTCTGATTCAAGGAGTGTCGCTCAGTGAATCTCAGTCCCAGGAGCTGTTCAGCCTGTTAATGCCCATCTGAAGGGGATGGCGTGGATTTGAAGCGTTTCCTTTTGTTGCATTCCACTTCCGCTCCTACTTTGACCTGCTTCAGGACTCCCTTGGGACCTAAGGCTTTATTTCCTGCAGCTAGCCTTCCGTTGATTGACTGGGATGCTCATCTCGCTGGCTTCCACTTCCAGACATGTCTGTCTGAAAAGCTTTGCATCATCAGGGAGCGCTCAACATTCTTCCTCATTCCCATTTTCCAGAATATTATTTTAGGTCTTTAGTGGATATCCTCTTGTGCTTTTGCTCATTGTAATACCCCTGAGAGTTTAAGGTGCAGCAAATAAGTATGTTCAGTCCCACTACCTTGAACAGGGACACCATAATAACATTTATCAGTAGACTGGGGAAGGGGTAGACTTATGGTCTCGAAATATGATCTTGAAGTGAGAAGGAAGATATGTTGAGGAGAAAAGGAAGCCACATACAACTAGGCATTCTGATAGATCCCCATTCATTCAACCCTAGTAAGCACATGCTGAAGAAATAATGAGAAGTACACGTAAAATGTATGTCCTTATCTTAAATAATCATGGCTTCACATAAAGCATTCATGATAGTTCATGAAAATAACCAGAGACTACCTAGCCCATCTGACAATATCATACGTCAGAGTAACAATGACTAGTAAAATATCATGCCATGATTTAGGTTCCATTGTAAATAACAAAAATCATGGAAAAATATCTTATGGTACAATAGAAAATAACGAGGTTACAGAGCATATATTGTGTATCTATTTTAAAAACTATTATGAAGGCACACAGCTTTGTGGTGCAGGGGATTAAGCCAGCGCTCTGATGCCAGCATTCCATGTCAGAGTGTCATTTCAAGTCCCAGCTGCTTTGCTTCCAAGACAGCTCTCTGCTTACACACCTGGGAAGGCATCAGAAAATTGCCTAAGTTCCTGGGGTTGGCCGCCTATGTGAGAAACTGGTTTGCGGCTCCTTCCTGGCCTCAGCCTGGTCCAAAGCCAACTGTTGAAGCCCTTGGAATAAAAAAGCAGACGATGGAATCAAATCTACTGTCTACCTACATACCTTTTTTTCTATTTCTTCCTTTCTCTTCCCTTCTTCCTCTCAAATACACAAGTATTTAAAAATAATTTAAAAATTAAAAATTATCCAAAAATACTAGCACTGGTTATTTTTAGGTGTTGGAATTATGAAATGCTATTGTTTTTTCACAATGAATATAATGGACATTATAACGGCTGGAAAAAAAGTACTGTTTTAAAAGTAAAACCCAAGCTGAGAGACCCTATGAACAGAGCACCCTGTTTGCCAGTGAATAAAAAGGCTCTCAAGAGGCACCTTGCTTCGTGAAGGAAATTTGTAGTCATAAAAGCTCTGTATGCACGAGTCCATCTCTATCAGAATCTGGAGAAGACAAAGCTATAATGATGACCACAATCCAGTGGTTCCCAGGAGTGGAGCATTAAGCCTTCAACTTCACTATAAATTAAGATGTTATCTCAAAACCTGAGGTGAGGGGGAAGGTAGAAGGATTAGAAAGGAAGCTAGAAGGGGAAGAAGAAGGGAACATCACTGTGGTCTTAGAATTGTATCTGGGAACTGTATTAAACCTGTTATGTTAAGATCATATTGACATGAAGTATGAGATGGTAAAAAAAAAATTGCAAGAGAAAAAGAGGAGTCTGAGTCAAAGGGGGGACCACATGAAGTAAATGTTAGCAAAGATGGGATTGTCCTGTGTCTTGGTTTTTAGTGAAAGTCACATGAATCCACATGTGTTAGAACTCATTGCACTAAACACCTGGAAGTTAATTTTTGTGTATCTAAATTACTTCTGAAAGTTGAAAAAAATCAAAAATTAAAAATAGCTGAGAGACCTGTCTATAACACAAAGCTTGACATGAAGTAGAAAGAAGAGAATCTAGATCTTCATGGTTTATACAGGTAGCTGACTCTGCACTAGAAGGACAGCGAGCTGTGAGTACAGATTTTAGGATGTATCAGAGCAAGGTATTTGTTCCTCATGCATGTTGACTGTGGCAAATGTTAAGTTTTCTTATGCTGTATACTGCGCTTTTAGAGACTTTCATTTGTCTGTGAATACAAATACGAATCCAGATCAAAGCTACCCTCTGTTTTGACTGCCTCTCATCCATAGGGTACCCATAGGGGGTACATGGAGATGCGTCACCAAAGAGAGAGAGACCCAGTTCATGACCCATTAGGTTTAGGTAGAGTAGACATTAAAATTCTGTAGGGGGTGATAGAAGCAGACACTGGATTTGGTCTTTGAGCTCACATCTACATTTCATTTTTCAAGAATTTCATATTGCAATATTCTTGCAATATTTAACTCTAATAGTGAGCCTTTGCCTGAGGTGCCAGAAAAAGCGAGGAAAAGCTGAGCATAATGTTTTTAGCACATTTTATACATGAAACAAGGACAACGTAGTGCACCATATTAATAATGAGGTCAGTCTAGTGCTCTGCTCTCACATGGCTTTCTCGATGCACATGGAAGGGGCGATTCTAATCAGCTCTGCCCACCTCCTGACATTTTAATCACTGAAACAATTACTATTACTTAGGAAACAACTTGAAGGGATTTAAATTACAAAGCAGAGAAGAGAGAGCTGAGTTTGTATTTTTTTAAATAATTACTTCAAGAATAATGCACAGATGGAGAATATTTAAATGAAATTAGTAAAATAATATTAGGGTTCAACACCACCTCTACTAAGGATGAGCATGATTCTTGGCTCCTACAGGAAAATTTTCCAATCCATGCCATTCTTTTATCAGTTTCTAGAAAAAAATATTTCCTATCAAGTTCGGCAGCTGTCATACACTTTTGCCAATGAGGTCCACAGTGTTTCAACACTGTAGCATCATATCAGGATTTTCATAGCTAAAAATAGACTATGGTGTGGATTTCCAAGGGAAAAAAATACACATTTCCCTTGTGCTATACCAGAAAAGTCCCAAAATAAATTTTGTTGATTATATATCATGATGAATTAGTTCTTTGTCTTTTATAAAGAAATGAGAATCAGTGTATATGGAAAGAAAAGGGAACTCACATGCCTGTTACACAGCAAACATGATACTGGGTGATTTGGGTTCATCATCCTGCGTGCCTAAGGAATTCTCCCAAGTCCTATTCATCAGCCCAGGGCCAACTATAGAGTATAATTGCAGCTTTTTGCCATTTTAGGCAGCAACCTGCACTGAAAGGGCTACCTAAGACTCTAGGTTGAGTGTTCAGAACTATTGCCTGGAAAATGGAAGACACCAGCAAGATTTCCCTTAGTGCCACAGTCAAAAGGAGTAGAATCTAAGGTCCACCCCAACGAACACAATTGCCTCTTGGTGTACCTCCAACCAGTCACGGGCATTGGAACTCAGCTGCTGAAAAGCTTAGTGTCTCTGTAGGTGCACCATGTGTACAACATAAGTCAAGAAATGGAAAGTTGCTTCTGCTTTGCATCTGCTTATTTCTAAGCAAGTATTTGATTGCATTGATGAATGCATCTACTTTGCATCTACTTTGTTCATGAACTTTAGCTGCAAGGGAGCTGGGTAGTGCTCATTTTATCTGTAATATGGAGACGACTAAAGGATAGAATAGACACTGTCAACTAACAGATGTGTCACTCCCTGCCCAGCAGTTCATTTTTGCTAATTGTTTGTGTGACTAAATTGAGGCACAGAGAAGTTCTATAACTAAAGTGGTATAGGCTATAAAGTAGCAGGACCAGCATTTGGACCCATAGTCCCTGCCCTCAAAATAGTGATGCATTGGGTCTTGTTTAATCTGCACTGTAATTCTGTTAAAAGTATTGCAACTCATTTTGCAGGTGAAAACAAAGGAAGATGCGTAGATTCAATAATGGCTGAAGTCACACAATTACTAGAGATTAGAGTTCATTGTGAGACGTTAAACTCCAGAACTTCTCTTTCCTGTTCCATGTTACAGTCTTGAGAGTGGATGTTTGATCAATACCACTGTTGCTATGCATCTCTCACCACTCTCGGGGACATCATTCCATGCTTGTGGAGTGACATGGTTATTTTCCTAAGCATCTTGTGTGCTCTGGGATACCTAGGTGGAGTATCTGGAGACTCTTAAGAGCTTAATGTTCTTTGTGGATGGGTTAAAATCTAATGACTACTTTCTTGAAAATAAGATTTCTGGTTTGTAGCTTTTTCCATTTCCCATTGTACAAGTGCTCCCACCATGGCCAATTTCAAGCTACTATTACAATACAAATCAACTTCCAAAATCCCTGAAAAATCGCCAAGTGGCTCTCACAGCTGGTATTAATTAGCCTGCTCCAGACAGTACTACAAATAGTGCTTTTAGTTGTTCAGGGTTCAGAGTGCCTATAAAAGAAAACAAAGCCTTTCCACACTGGAATTTCTGAAATGTTGAAACATCTAGCCCCACAGAGCCCCTGACAGAAGGCAGATCGCAGGAGAAATCAAGAGATCCCTGAGCAGTTAAAAAATGAAACGGGTCCAGACTACCATGGATCCAGCAGGATGGACTTGATAATGTTTGAGGGTACAGTGTTTTGGGGTGCTTGGATGATCTTGCTTTGGGCCCCAAGTTAGTAATCAACTCTAGGAAGGAGAGAAAACTATTTTTAAAGGTTCAAGGCACTTGTCCAAGGAAAATCAATGGTAAAAGTGTAATAAATCTGAAAAACTGAGGGAGGCTCCACATTGCTCTGTGGATAGCCACGCTGCTCTTTGTAGTCGGACGGAAGGAAGGATGCTTTTATTGTCGCCAGCCATGCTGCTACATAAAGAAGAGAAGTAGAATCACATTGTTAACTTCCTGACGTCTTTAACATGCTGTTTCTTAGCTGGGGTTGCTTTTCATGCAACTCCAACTAATAAAAAGCCTCTGATAAGAAGTCCTATTCAAGTCAAAATTGCATCTGTATGCCACCCTTCACCCTTCCAAAATTCTTCTTCCTTGGATTCTATTGCCAAGTGGCACATACTGCCTTTCATGGCATTGTCAATCGTTTGTGCCTATACGTGATTCTCTAGCAGAACATGGTGAAGGTGGGAGGAGTGACTCAGATGTCTGTAACTGTGCTGCTGTGGTCCACAGCCAAGGGCCAGTCACACAGAAGTAATTGACAGTGCTTCCCCAGGTACGGGAGACCAGATGGTTATAGAGAGCATTTTGCAAAATAAATAAATAAAGGAAAAATAAGAGAGGTTGACAACTGGCATAGTGAATAAGACGCCACTTGGGCTGTTTGCAACCCACCTCCGAGTGCCTGGGTTGGAGTTGTGACTCTGCTCCCTTTTTAAACTTCCTCCTAATGCAGACTCTGAGAGTAAGCAGGGGATGCTCAACTAAGTGGTATCGACTCCCATGAGAGACAACTGGACTGTGTTCCTGCTTCCTGACTTCACAGCCTGGGCTCACTGGGGAAGTAGACTACATTAAATATTTCCACTCCTCCAAATAAATTAAATCAGTATTTTAAAAAGTAGTAAAGGAGTGATTCAGAAGAGAAGGAATGAAGAGAGGGAAGAAGGGAGAAGTCAGGAAAGAGGAGAGAGAAAGGAATGGAAAAGTGGAAGGGGAAGGAAAAACAGACATGGGAAGGAACCTCTACTTCCCAAAATGTGCATTATTTGAGCTGAAGATTGGGATAACTTTCTTCAGGGTGTGAAATTTTTAAAAGTGTTTTAAAGGAGAACCAATAACTCGTGTAGAACATTGCAGGGCTACCTTCCTGAGACATGACATAATGATCCCTCCCTTTCCTCTTCATGGTTCATCCTTTCTACAGACACACGTGTTCACTACATGAAGCCCTCACTAGAGAGCCTGTCCTGGCAAAGCCATTGATCTGAGGCCAAAGTATTTTTTCGGTTCATGTGCCACTGCCTCCTTAATCTCAGATGCTTCCATAATGCTAGCAGCTTCATCACTTGATGTTTCTTCAAGTGTGTCAATAAGTGCTCATATATAATATATGTTTGCTTACAGCATATATAATATATTTGGATGTAGTTGGTGTGTGGTGTGCTATGCCTGAAAGAACAGCTGATTTATTTCATAGCTTTTATGGACTGTTTTATTATTCTCAACAACAGCACATTCATTTTCTTTCCATGCATATTTTATAGCACCTTGATGCACTTATTTGGTTTGACCCAGTGTTTTGATGACAGCACAACCATAGGAAGTGCACATTAACTTACACAAATCATTTGTTCAAGTCATTTCAGAGTGTGATCCTGCTCTCGGGTGATTTGTGGACTGGCAGCTCTTTCATGCTGGGCAGACCAATGTAGCATATGCTATAAAGGCATGGCCCAAGAAAAGCAATTGGTGGTTCCTAGATTAGCAGGGCAATCTCCTAGAAGGAGCTGATAACTGCTTAACTATGATCAGTCATTGCCAGAGCTATATCATTGACTTGGATTCAATGTGCTTCAGTTCTGCTGACTTACAACTTCCTTATGGGGAAAGTGTGTAATTTGGAGCATCACGATTATCAGTCAGAATCTTGAATTGTTACAGATCATGTAGGGGAGCTGGCATTTTGGTGCATTATATTAAGCTGTCTCTTGCCATGTAGGCATTCCATTTCAGATAGCCAGTTGGAGTTCCACTTTCAATCTAGCTCCCTGCTCTTGTGCCTGGGGAGGCAACAAAAGATAGATCAAGTGCTTGGGATCCACATGAAAAGTCAGAAGGGACTTTCTAGCCCTTGGAATTGGTGTAACCCACACCTGGCTATTGTGACCATTTGGGGGCTAAAACAGCAGTTGGAACAACAACCTTTCACACATTCTCAAAAACAAATATATATATTTTTTAATTTAAAATATATCATTCAGCAGTAAGCTGGTCTTAAATAGTAATTTAATAATGACTTGGGTAACAAAGTCTGACTTTTGGTGTTGATCACTCTTAATCACTCCCCTCTCAGTCTTGGGTAGCACTAGTTCTCTACAGTTTCCACATTTTTCCTTTTGGTCGCCTAGATTTCCCCTTTGTTCCCTGTGGAAAGAACACATCACTTATTTGGAGTGACATAACTGCCCAACTTTCTCATTTCACTTCAGATAATCTCAACCTTTTGGGTGATGATAGTACCTAGAAGTTTACCTCATATCCAGAGTAATTCATTCCCTAAAGATCAGTAGTTACACTGGAATTTCAGCTTCTGAAATACATGAGTTCTCCCACCCCTGGCATTAGTTTAGAATTCTCTCTTTGCAGGCTATTAGGTTCAAGATTCTTAATAAGACTGAGTCTCTGCCTTTAAAATCTCCCCAACACCAGGTCATGTCAGAATCATACCAGTGTAGAAGTGAAAAATATACATTATCTCAAGAAACCTTACATTAAGAAGTACATGAACTTACCAAGCATATTCATCTAGTTCTAAATGGATAGCTCTGCAGTGTGCTGTGGAATCACACAAGGTACAATAGTAAACTCAGCTAAGACCCATCCTCCCCAAAGCAAAATGACTCTGTCCTGGGTCCTGAATCCTGCCTTTTGGATGATGAGCTCAACAAATGATGTTAAGGATATGGGAGGAAGCCTCCTTTTCAGTTTCCTGATGAATTTTTTTTGTTCCCTAGTGGTCTCACATATTACTCACACCTGATGGCATGTAAATAAATACACACTTCAGGAAGCTAAGGCCGAGGGAGGCTTAGTAACTCAGCCTGAATCATAAAACAAGTTCATGGCAGAAGCAAACTGAACCCCAGCTCTCTGATTGTTAAGCAACTGTAGTCATCCCCTCTTCCCTGAGGTTTCATTTACCATGGATTCAGTAACCTGGAGTCAACATGATTGGAAAACTCCAGAAACAACACCAGATGTGGATCATGTTTGCCCAGCATGTCCTTGCTCTATGCACCCTCCCCCATTAATCACTTACATTAGATTGAGAGTCCCACATTAATCACATTACATGAGAGTGGCCCCAAAGCACAGGTGTAGTGATGCTAGCCACACAGATATGCCATGGAGAGGCCATAGCATGCTTCTTTGAAGAGAAAAGGTGAGATGTCTTGATCTAGAAAGAAATGAAATGTGTGCTGAGTTGGTAAGATCTCTGGGGAAAGATGAAATTCTAGCTCTAAAATTGTGGAATAGGAAAAAGAAAAGCATTACTTGTTTTCCTTTCACATCTCACACTATAAAAGTCAGAATGACTGTGTATGGTAAGTACTTGGTTAGATGTAAAATGCATGAAATTTGCACGTGTGTGTGTTCACAATACTGTGTGGATTCAGGCCTCCCCTAAATGTCTCAGCACATTTTCCACATAGAACTTACTATAATCTTTATCCTTGATCTGCAAACATTCTCCCAGTGAATTAGCAGTGGTTTTTGAAAATATTTGGAGCTATCAGAGGGATACACCTGATAGTTTAATATTCATGTTTAGCCTGGACTACTGGACGGTAGTCTTCCTTCTTCCGTTAGAGTTGAGTCCTCTCCTTTGTATTTCATGTTTTAAAACTTTTAGAAACATAACATCATCCTGTTTTACAATGTTTTTAATATATTTGAAGATGCGGAAATCTTTTTCAAAGTGACACATTGTTATTAAAATTTATTAGCACAATTTATACAATATCTTAATTTCCAATTTGTGGATATATGTAAGTTTCTATGAAACTTTTATAAAAGCCCTACACTTCAAGGTTAATCTTATAGAAAGAAATTTTTGAACAACCATACATTTTTCAGTATCAGCCCTCTGGGACAAGAACTGAAAAGGACAAGTGACTGTACAAATAATGAGTGATGGCTGAAAGAGTCATTCATGAATATTCTTTGTAAGGGAACCTCTTAAGACCAAGAAGAGTATCTAAAAAAAAAAAATACAGGTGATCAAAATGAAAATTGCTGGGCTAGGAAAAAAATGAAGGAGACCAACAGCCTTTCAGTTGGAGGAGCAGTTAAATCAAGACTTCAGCTCTATTTAATTCTCTCTTTATTAAGCGAGAGGTCTGGGAGATCAGTAAAACATCAGCAAATCTCAGACAGGGATGGGGTGGGGTTCATCATGTAGAACAAGGTCCATCTAGAGGTAACTCATAATGACCAAATGCCTTTCACTGGGGACATGGCCCCCTCCTGATGGACGGTCAGGAAGAAAGGAGACAGCATGCGGAGAGCAGCGAGCGCCTTCTCCGGGACAGGTCAGCTTCTTCCAGAAGCTGCAGCACAGTCATACATTTACGGCTCATAGCAGCACAAAAGAAGTTGTGAATTATCAGAAAGAGTAGAAGGCACTCTGGTGCTTTGTGTAAAAACCTTTAAATTCCCATTTCATTAAAAATTCTTCTCTGCAGCTGGTAGCAGAGATTACCACGGTTCACCATCTGTGCAGATTAATGTTTATACAAAAAAAAATACCAACAGAAAGTCTTTCTATGATTGTGCATGGTGTGTGTGTGTGTGTGTGTGTGTGTGTGTGTTTGTATAAGGATGTGACACCTGTCTTACCTGAATTCTGATATAATTATTTAAGGGAGATTCAAGTTTTTTTTTTCCCTTAAAGGCTAAATAATGTAGAACCCATACATCATCACCAAACTGTTTAGATTTACATTTGATGCAAAGTTATTTTGAGAGCTCTTCCACATCTACTAGGAACAACTAGGCACCTTTGCTACTTTGCTACTTTGCTGCTTTGCTACTTTACTTTTGCAACCCACCTGATGTGGGTTGATTTCCCCTGATTCTTGCGAGGCAGAATCCAGGGTTCCCTCTACAATGCTAATTGTCTTGAGCTGTAAATCTAATCAATTTTAGAAGCACAACTCATACAGAAACCAAGCTACCTTCAATAGATCACTGACTCGTTGCCCTCAAGTAACTGGAGTTGCTGGAGAATTGGGAAACAATATAGATAATTCTGCATTGCGGGATTTTTTTTTTAAACACATTTTCTGGGACAGACATAACCTTTACCCATCTCTATGGCCTCCTTAATCCGTAAACCACATAGTGAAGGAAACAGTGTTAGCATTACCATCTGGTTACAAAGGGAGACTGATACTTAGAGAACTTTCAAAACGTACTACATAGCAAAAATGTTAAAACTGATATTTGGATTCAGATCTATCTCCTTCTAAACTGGTGCGCTTGACCATTACACTCCACAGTTTCATTCAGTGCTTGAATTATTTCCGATTCCATTTGGACTATTTTAAAACCAGTCTTAATATTGGGAATTCTATTTTCTTGAAAGTCATGCTTTTTCCTCTCAATGTGCTATCATTACCAGGAGCAGAGTGAATCTTACTTGCTGCAATTACATTTGCTAATCAATTCTGCATCACTGCTCGGTGTTATAAATGTCTAGTTACCTATAGTCTATTGGCATGTGGCCTCATTTCTTACTGAAATGTGCAGGAGTCTCAACTTAGAGGTCCCCTTTCTAGTAGCACAGAGGAGCTAAGGAAATATGTCAATCTTATTGCCATTCAGAGAGAAATAAACCATCACCACCAATCCTCACACTGAGGATTCATCAACTCGAGGCAATCAGACATTTCCATTCGAACTTCTCTGTCACAGGAATTACTTCCAACAAGCTGGATTTTCTATCATTATTTCTCAGTTTTCTCTAATTCTCTATTAACTGCTATGCAACTTATATTTTAAAATTCCTATATTTTGTTATATGACTTTTTTATTTAAAGATTTATTTATTTATTTATTTATTGGAAAGTCAGATATATAGAGAGGAGGAGAGACAGAGAGGAAGATCTTCCGTCCAATGATTCACTCCCCAAGTGACCGCAACGGCTGATGCTATGCCGATCCAAAGCCAGGAGCCAGGAACTTCTTCCGGGTATCCCACAAGGGTACAGGGTCCCAAAGCTTTGGGCCGTCCTCGACTGCTTTCCCAGGCCACAGGCAGGGAGCTGGATGGGAAGTGGAGCTGCCGGGATTAGAACCGGAGCCCATATGGGATCCCGGGAGTTCAAGGTGAGGACTTTAACCACTAGGCCACACCGCTGGGCCCCCATCTTGTTATATGACTTAAACATTATTACATGAATGTACATTTCTATTGAGCTTTAAATGTTTGAGTCAGTTACAGAGAGAAGGCAGAGACAGAAATTTTCCTTCCAAGGGTTCACTCTGCAAACGGCCTCCACAACCAAGACTTGGCAAAGCTAAAGTTAGAAACCAGAGACTTCGTTCAGGTCTCTGACATGACTGTGGCCAAAATGCTTGGGCCATCTGCTGTCGCTTTACCCAAGCCATTATCGGAGAATTGGATTGAAAGTAGAGCAGCCATGGGCCCGGCGCTGTGGCGCAGTGGTTAAGATCCTCGCCTTGCACGCCCGGGATCCCATATGGGCACGGGTTCTATTCCGGCAGCCCCGCTTCCCTTCCAGCTCCCTGCCTGTGGCCCAGGAAAGCAGTCAAGGACGGCCCAAGGCTTTGGGACCCTGCAACCGCGTGGGAGGCCCAGGAGAGGCTCCTGGTTTCGGACTGGCATAGCATCGGCCATTGCGCTCACTTGGCGAGTGAATCATCGGACAGAAGATCTTCCTCTCTGTCTTTCCTCTCTGTATATCCGCCTTTCCAATGAAAAATAATAAAAATAAATCTTTAAAAAAAAAAAAGAAAGTAGGACTTGAACTAGTACCTGTATGGCAAGATAATATCAGAGGCAGAGGCTTTAATTGTTATCGTGGCTGTATGAGAGTATCTGTTGAGTTTGAATATGTAAACCATCATAGGCATAGACATTTAACCTAGTGGTTCAGATTGCTGTATCACGTATCAGTGAACACCGGCTGCCAACTCAAACTTTCTGCCAGTGTAGATCTTGAAAAGCAGTGATGAGGGCGCAAATATTTGGTTTCCTGGTACCTATGCAGGAGACCTGTGTGTGTTCCTGGCTGCCAGCTTCAGTCTGGTAATTGTTGCTATCTGGAGAGAGAATCAGTAGATAAAAGGATGGAACTGCATTCTGTCTCTTTCACCATCCTGCTTCTGTTGGCAACTAGGTTTTACTCCAGTACTTCCTGCGTTGTCCTCTGGCTCTTGTAGTCCTTTCGCTAACACTAGATCATGCTTCAGCCGTTATAGTAAGTTTCCCTAGACCTAGAACATAAGCAACTGGCTGATGCTGGGACCAAAAAGCATTATTTTGTACGTCTCTGATGAGTTTATCTGACTTTTCCACCAAGTCCATCTTGGCTGTCTTTAGTCCTATCCTAACTCCTTCTGGTAAAAGACTCCCCTTTTGCAACTGTGAACCAATATGACATTGGTGAGACCCTCGGTTTTGAACCACCTAATCCTTCTAGCAAGAAAAGGGACTTGAGATTAGTATGCTGTGTCTTTCTTGCTGACCCAAACTGCGTCCTTGAAGTCTCTCTTGGGAGCCACAGTGCACTTTGACACCTGAAATACGAGTTTGCATTCACAGCTCCACCTGCGTGCTTCCGTGTGACAGGCAGTAAGTTCTGAGCCTGCAGGTTGCTTATTGATTTGACTAATAATAAGTAATGAACTGGTAGCTCAAGTGACATTAATATAATGTGGAATGGAGTGAACACCAGGATTGCAATGCTCTTATGCGTCAAGGCACCTCTGCTGCTGAGAGATGAATTTGATTTTCTTGCACAATGTTTTCTGTTTCATTTCCTCAGCTCTCAGAACTGTAAAATCCCATCGAAGACGTGTGAAAGGCAAAGACAGAGTTTTAAGTAGGAACCCAAAGTCTGTTTTATAGTTGTTAAGAATGGTGGAACAAACTTGATGAAAATAACAGAAAGTAGGGAAGGAAATAGAGTAAGTGGTGTGAGGGCTTTGGATGCCAGAAATAAATCTATCTGGAAAACAAAACAGCAGCAAAAAATGAGATAACCAGCAAGCTCTCTCCTTGCATGGAGTTAGCACAAGGGCTTTCTCTTGATATTCATAATTCTCCTTCATTGTTAAACAAATATTCATTGATACCATATTGGGGTACTCTATAAAGTAATCAAGATGCACAATCTCCATCCCTATGTAATAAATAATTCGGGTACCCCTTATCCCTGGCTCCCACTAAGCTTTTGGAATTGATAGGAATGTCCTTGTGGACATGGTGGACCTTTTGCTGTGTATCTCTGGCAGGCTTTGCTAATGAGATAACCATGGTGGGCCGTCAGATAGTTTATGGTAACAGGTTAGTTCAGGATTGGAGCTGGCCACACTAGAAAGACAAGCTTGCATTAGAGGACCAGAACTTTAAGCCAGTTGATAACATTTCAACCCTGGAGAACAGAGAGGGACTTGGAAATGAGTTCAGCCACATGGCAAATGATTCAAGCAGAGCTTTGTTGGCTGGGAGCACTCTGTTGGCACATAATGATATGCAAAAAGAGTCATACGCATCACAGGGTGAGGGTGCTTCACATAGGGAGCGCTTACAGATTTCGCCTTTTGTATCCCCTCCTTTGAGTCGTTCTGGTTTCTGTTCAAATTGCTTTAGGTACAACATTTTCAGAGTCCTGCGAATAGTTGCAAATAATGATCAAGCATGAAGGAGTCCATTGGGATCACGGAATCTGTAACCTGTTGATCAGAAGTGATGATGGCCCTGACGAGTCCTGAAGCTGTGAAGGGTGTCTGAAGTGACAGAAGTCTTGTGGAGGATAACCTGAGCTGTCAGATTTGGCTTAACTCCAGGGAGTCTGTCAAGGAGTTCAGAGTCTAGGGAGGGAAAGGGAAACGGCCCAGTGACAAAGCTGATAGCACGAAAATGTCTGTGAGTGTATCATGGAAGATCAAGATAGATGTTATCAAATTCATTGCAGAGGTTCAAAGGTGGCCTCTGATGAACAAAGTGAGATGAAATCAATCACAAATAGTCATTAGCAAAGCAAGATAAGGATCGGGTAACAGAGTAACATACGGAACAACTTTCATGTTATGCCATGTTGATTGATGGTTACAATAACAACATTGGTAGCAGCTAAAATCCCTTGGACTGTTTTTTTACATCAAATGTTTTAATGTCCTTTGACTCATTTAATCTCATAAACCTCATCAGGAAGATACTGCTATGATTTCTATTTTCCATCATAGAATCTGAGATGTAGAAGAAATTTAAAGTTTAGGCAAAGTAACCCAACAGTTAGGTTGCCAGTCTCTGCGTCATACTATGGCTTATGTTGCGGATTCAATATCTGCATCCTCCCCAGGTTCATACATGGGAGCCCCAACATTCATCTTGATGATATCTGAGGATGAGACTTTGGGGAGTTTTCCAGGGTTGTATTAGGTGATAGAGATGAGATCCCCAAGATGAGTTTAGTGAGCTTATAAAAGAGACATCAGATAGCTCCTTCTGTCCTGCCACCGCTCTGACTCGCAGCCTCCAGCAGGACGAGCTGGTTCAGTTCTGCAGCTTTCCTTCACCTGCAGTGTTGCAGTACAGCAACCCAAGCAAACTGAAATGGCTTCCAAACCAAGAAATCTCACATGTGATCATTGCTACTGTATTGAAAGAGCGCCACAGTCTTTGAAAATAAGTTCAGCGTAAGGCAACCTGTGTTCTCAAAGTTTTTTTCTTTTAAGATTTATTTATTGGAAAGTCAGATATACAGAGAGGAGGAGAGACAGAGAGGAAGATTTTCCGTCCGATGATTCACTCCCCAAGTGAGCACAACGGCCAATGCTATGCCGATCCAAAGCCAGGAGCCAGGAGCTCCTCCGGGTATCCCAAGTGGGTACACAGTCCCAAGGCTTTAGGCCGACCTCAACTGCTTTCCCAGGCCACAAGCAGGGAGCTGGATGGGAAGTGGAGCTGCTGGGACTAGAACCGGTGCCCATATGGGATCCTGGCGCATCCAAGGCGAGGACTTTAGCCGCTAGGACATGCCGCCCCTGTGTTCTCAAAGTTTAACAAGACACCCAAAGGTGGGGGAAAATGCTTGGGCTGAGGTTAAAATCAGTGGAAGTCCTGTTTTGGACAAATTCTGTCTGTAATCTATGTTTCCTGCATGAAAGTTATACAGTATCTGTTTTAACATATTTTTGCTTACCAATTTGACTGCCAAATAATCCTAAGAATCTCTAAGTCTGGATCTAAGCATTCCTCCAGCTGAAGCTTCAGGAATACTATGGAATTTACAACTCTTCTGATGCCTCCTTCATATAGATCAGATTGCCTGAAAATTCTCCCAAGAAGCTGAAATAGGCAGCTGTGTGTTTTTCAATCATTGATCCTGGCTTTGTTTGTGAATTGAAGATGATTGTGGATGCTTATGTATATGACTAACCACATAGGAAGTGTGGCAGGTGGAATGCAAGGGTTATCTGGCCACTCAGAGTCCATTACAGCTCCTTGAGATAAAACATGGATCTGGGTTTCTTTTTAGATGTAGCCTTTGGTAATTCATCTTTCACTATGAGCCTTTCAAATGCCTAGTCATATACATAAGTAATCTTTTATTCAACTCTTTTTTTTTTCCCTGTGTGTGCATTCATTGTTCACATTAGATTTCTTTTATGTAAATCAAGTCTCCTGATATGAGGGAAACAAAGCAAAACCAGATTAATTGGCTAATTTTCAAAGGCTTATTCCACACTGATTGCAGCTCTTTTCCCCATGAATTTTTGATTATGTTCTCTCTTTGCTATGCCAAGAGTCACCTTTGAAACAATAGCATGTAAAACTGGTAAGTAGAAAGTTAAAGCATCTCATTTAAAAAATGAAAAACTACACATCTGAAATCATGACCTACTTCTTAATTTTAAACATTTGGCAGGTTTAAAATATAATAATGGAAGGTGGTATGAGAGATTGGTGTCTCCCTTCCCCCCCCTTTCCCCTCCCATCCTTTCCATTCTCTCCTTTCCTCTCCTGGTCTCTGTCTCTCTCAGGGAAACTAACAATTGTCTCTTACTGCTCAAAGTACCTCCACTCTAGGCCAGCACCCTCCTGTACAGTTGGTTACCTTGTCAGATGGGGAACAAATTGCTTCCCCAGGTTGTTTCAAAAAACTCATGGTAAATTAAAATATAAGTTTATTTGGGTGCAAAAATTCTTGAGTTCTGTGCATAATTTTTTCATACTATGCATTTTCACTGACATCATAAGGATCTTCCCATGTGTGGATTTCAGTGTTTTGCACAAAATAAACATGTATTTTCTAATTCCATTTCCCTATTAATATTTTGAAGCACTCTTGTGTTCTCTTCATTTACAGACATTCCTATTTATTCTGAGCAGAAATTAAATTGTTTATTTTATTTGCCCTGTGGGCCAGGAAAACATGCTTAATCAACACCTAGCTGAGACCTAAGGAGATAGTTCAGATAGTTCAATCGATTTACCGTGACATCCCCTGGCCGTCTCCCCTCAAGACATCTCTGGGCTAAGAAAAATGCCCCTCCCCTTTTTTTCCCATTTTAGTTTTGTATAACAAAATCAAAAACAGGACACAGCTCCCAAATTTGTCTTCCCAAGCTTCTAAATCCGATAGTATGTATACTAACTACTAAATATAATAGTATTTCCTTTATAGAACAACAAATGAAACAGCAAAATCATATCCTCCAACAAAAGTATTTGCAAACACAATGACAGCATTCTGGCAGTATTTACAACCTTCTAAGTATGTTACATGATTACATCCTTTGATATTCCCAGTTACTTCATGAGATCTACACTTCCATGGTTCATACATGTAATTTTTTGGGTGATCATGGCTAATGGAAAGTGGAGAATATTCAACATAAATAACTGCTGTAGTTCTGAGATTATACATCCCAAATATAATGTGTCTCTTGTGGACTTTCAAATTGATAACCTGGTGAGCATGTATATGTGTCTTTGATTAAGAAGAAATACTGTTAGCTTGTTAGGAGCAAAAGTTAGGCCAGCTAGGAAGCAGAAGTACCGAATATATAGCAGAAATTTTATAGAAGGTATATCCTGGTGTTGCTTATGAGAAAAAGCAAAAAGATAACACCAAGGAATTACAAAGGTTACAACTGCAGGGAGCAGGTGACACGTCTAGGACAGGAAGATCAGAACAGAGTCAAATCCTTGAACTCTGGAGGGCTGGCTGACACAGCCCACAACATAGTCCATGGTTCAGTGCTATTTAGCTGACACTGCAGTCTCTGGGCTGAGAGGATTCAGTCTGAGAAGCCTCTGACGGCGCTGACATCTCTGCGGGGTCATTATGAGGCCAATTCTGCCATTCTGCAGAAACGGAAAGCCAGATGGAATTGCTGTTGGAAGGAACAGCTCCTAGTTTAGTAAGCCTCTCCTGCACCAGCTTTACAGTCTACCACAGGCGCCACCTACCGGCCAAACCTAGCCAGGCGCGCCAACAGGCAAAGCAGAAATGTACCTTGCAGAGCATCCTGGCCCCCAAATTCATTAAGCAAAGAATGGAAAGCTGGATTTGAATCTAAGACACAGTAGCTTCAAAGTGGCTTGGAAGGTCTTTCGTGCTATCATTTCAGAGTTTCTCTCCTTGGATTAATGGGAGGCCAGGACAAAACAGCCCACACGTAGTGAGGAGTAGGGAGCAGTGGTTAAGTATCTGATGCCTAATCTGGGTTGTATTCTCAGCATATTTTCTTTCCTGAACAATGTATATCAAGATGACTGTTGTAAGGATTTCCAACAGCATTTTATTTGGGGAAGAAATCAACAGCTACTTGACATATGTATATATGTGTATATATATTACATATATACACATACACACGTAACATGTCAACTATTAATGTGTTAATTTTGCTGGAATGTAAAGTGCATCACTAAAGAAACATTAAACTGTTTATGTTGCATGGACAAAAGTCTAAGGGAAGGAGGAAATCTACCTGTTGCTAATCCTCCAAATTCTGGGTCATGGGGAATCGTGGGGGGCAGATAACATTGAGAGGGAGCCCCCACCCTCAAGACTAGCTCTGGGAGAATTGAGTGGATGATAGAAAACCATCACCCTGATCAAGTGTTTCAGAGGAATTTTTCCCCCCCTTGCAGTTCTGCAGTGAAGAACAGTCAGAGCATACATGGTGAAATAGGCCCACTCCTAGCAATCACACCTCCAGCCACTCTATTTTCCTGATGTCTCAGCGACAGATGCCAGGCGAATGCTGTGAACGAGGCCTTAGGACGGGTGAGACAGAGAGAATTGCAAATCTGGCTGTGCTCCAGCTGCTCCGTAATTGGATGGCTCTAAGTGGGAAGGGCTAATTTCACAGGGTCATGCCAGGTCTTGTAACAGCATCTCCACTTTGAAAGTTAATGCTCAGGAAGTGCCAAGTCCCAAGCGCCACCTCAGGCCGGAGAGAGAAAGGGTTTCCAGAAATGGGATTGGGAAAGAACATAGGATGCTGTAGGCTAGGTCTGTAAGGGAGAACGGCCAATGGGAAGAAGTGAACCTGGCTGTCTGTCCGGCTTGCTTCCTCTTCAGCATCCCTGGAGCCTGGCCTGGTCCTGTACAGTTGGCTACTCACCTGCTCACACTGTCCTCTTCCAGTCCTGCTTGACCTTAAATAAGAAATGCATTTACTGTGGTGTGCATCATGGCATTCTTCAGTCACAGAAGCACTCAGAATTATTGTGGTTTTTTTTTTAAGATTTACTTTTTTATTGGAAAGTCAGATATACAGAGAGGAGAAGAGACAGAGAGGAAGATCTTCCATCTGATGATTCGGTCCCCAAGTGGCCGTGATGGTTGGAGCTGTGCCAATCCAAAGCCAGGAGCCAGGAGCTTCTTCTGGGTCTCCCAGGCAGATACAGGGTCTCATGACTTTGGACCATCCTCGACTGCTTTCTCAGGCCACAAGCAGGGAGCTGATGGGCAGTGGGGCCACCACGATATGAGCTGGTGCCCAAATGGGATCCTGGCATGTGCAAGGCAAGGATTTTAGCCACTAGGCTACAGTGCTAGGCCTCTCAGAATTCTTACTATACATGATTGATCAGACAGTGATGACACTGCTGATGACAAGTAGCTTTTTTGAAGATGTATTTATTTTTCTATTGGAAAGTCAGATGTACAGAGAGGAGACACAGTAGATCTTCCCTCTACTGATTCACTCCTCAAATGAATTCATCAGCTGGAGCTGTGCTGACCCGAAGCCAGGAGCCAGGAGCTTGCTCCAGCTCTCCCACATGGGAGCAGGGCCCCAAGGCTTTGGGCCATCCTCAACGGCTTTCCCAGGCCACAAGCAAGGAGCTGGATGGGAAGTGGGACTGCCGGAGTTAGAACCGGCGACCATATGGGATCCTGGCACATTCAAGGCAAGCACTTGAGCCTCTAGGCCACCGTGCCAGGCCTGGCAAGTAGTTTTCAGTGACTGTTGTGAGGCTCAAACTTTACAGTGATCTTTTGTGTGATATGCTTTAATCTTCACAAAAACTGTGAGGGGAGGGGCAATGCTGTGGCACAAAAGGTTATGCAGCCACCTGCAAATCTGGTGTCCCATTTGGATGCCAGTTCAGGACCTGATCCAGCTACGTGTTAATGTACCAGAGAAATCAGGTGAAGATGGGCCAAGTCCTTGCGTCCCTTCCCGTGTTCTTGGATCTTCCAGCCCGTGTGGGAGACTCAAACTGAGTTCCAGTCTGCTGGCTTCGGCCTGGTCATGATGGTCATTTAGGGAGTAAGCAGCAAATCGAAAGTTGGAGGTGGGCAGTTTTTGTCTGTCTCTCATTCATTCTCTCTCTCTCTCTCTCTCTCTGCTCCCTCTCTCTCTCTCTCCCTCTCCCCCCCTTTGCCATTCAAATGAACCTTTTAAAATTGTTTGAAGTATTATTTTAATTTTTCAGATGCATAAGCTGTATGCAAGAACGCTTTTACAGCAGGGGATGGAGCCAGATCTCAACCCAGCTCTTGACTCTGATATTTAAACCCTTCTGTAGTTTGTGTGAAATGTGAAGCGAGGAATTTTGTGTCTCCTCTTGGTGACTGGTGCCCCAAACCCAGCCAAGAGTTCATTGTCAGTCACCCTCTCTTTCTAGATAATTCCAGCATGGGGAAAAGCTCAGCCAGTGTGCCACTGCGGATGGCTAACAGGATGACACAGGATGTGCATCTTGCCTTTCTCCTCCACCAGCAAGGCCAGCTGGGAGTGCTGCTCCTTGCAGCCCAGAACCCCTTGTTGAAGGAAGAGCAGGGGTTGCGTGTGCCATCATTCTCTTTCAGTAAATTCTCTTGCATGTATGCATATGGTCCTGAATTTCAAGTGTCCTACTTTGATACTTGAGAGAGAGAGAGATAAATGCTATCAGCTCAATCATAATGACTAGATTTGGGACAGTTATTATGTGCTTTATACAATTATTATGTGCCTTATAATTCCTACCACATCAGTATGTGGATGTCCCAGCAATGTTCCCATGTGCAGATTTGGATGCCTGAGACATTGAAAAGCTAGGTAATATACTCACTCAGGGAGTAAGAGACAAGCTTAGCCCTTCTGACTCTAGCACTCCAGCCCTCAAACAGCATGTCACATGACCTGCCTTGGAACTTTGTCCTTAACTGATCTCTGCCAGTGACCCATATGATTTCGATACAGTAGTTTCTCTGAGCCAGCTTCGCACACGTGGGCCAACCATAACAACTTACATTGTTCCAGCAAAGGCAGGAACCAGAAGACACTGGAGCCATTTTTATAACTTCTATGTTAGCAGTTAGAAAACTGTAATTGTTGCTGCAGGTTCAAAGAATTAAAATACAGCAGGGCAGAAAGCGCTCTAACAGCCAGGTTTCAGCACTACAGCTTTGGCCTTGTAAACAACTTTTATATACCCCTTTTGGAGGGTGTGCAGTGAAATGACTAGCATTTTCAGCTGTAACTGGAGCTATTACACAGCAGCTGAGTGTTTTATAGTTGGAAATCTGTTCAGGAAAACATTGAGAAGTGATGGAGAGGGCAGGCTGTGGGAATCCCTTGTCTCTGCATGCACACATGTTCTCATCCTGCCTGGGGGAAGTGGCCTGAGTGCAGCAGAACGAAGCAAGGGCGCAGGTAGCTCAGGCCCTCGGTCTCTCATATCCTTCATGCACTCACTCACTACTGCACTTGTGCTTCTAATGCCAGCGAAGCTTCTTCCCTCTTGCCCCCTCAAGGGGAACTCGTTTTGTTTTGTTGTTGTTTGCTTTAATTTTTAGTTCTCTCCTAAGACAACTACAAGGCCAGGATCCCCTAGGATTAAGAAACTGACACAATTTGCATGACTGGTGGGGATACCCACGGATGAATCATGAGTCATTTCTTCCTCCTGTTCCTCAATTTACAATAGTAACGTGGCTATAGTTGTAGGTCATGGTTATGAATATTCAGGGGCAAAACAATATAGAGGCATTGAACTATTTTTCCTCTAAGTTTCAGCACATGAGCCTCTGGAGATTGGCTGATCTGGGCTTACGAGAATCCTTCTGCATTTTCTCCATCCTGACCATGACTGTGCTAAAAATGAGTATTTTCTATGAGGATACGCTATCATAGAATCAGAAAGGTTGTTATGTGTGCTACTGCAGAGTAGATGAGAAATCATAAAATTATGAAAACAGAGTATCGTGCTGCTGTCATCTACTGCTCCTATATCATTCGGATCATAACTACAAACTCTGTTCTGCTATCAGTGTCTTCCCAGGAGGATGGCTACGGGCTCATGAGTGCTGCTCTTGCCCGACACCTGTGAGTCACTCAGTACTAGATTAGAAAAACGAGACAAAAAAACGAGAAAACATGTGTGTCAGGAGGACTGAGCTAGCCCCTGCACCTGACCCAGACGCCCAGCCAGAGCCTCGAGTGGTGCTGTGCGGGAGAACCACAAAGGGACCTAGAGGCACAGTTGAATGTGACACTTTGTGCCCCAGATTCTTCCTGTCAACATAAGGCAGTCTGGTCTTCACTGATAAAATCAGTGGCAAATGGAAGGTGTGTTGCTGGGGTGGAGAAAAAGCAGCTTTGAGTCTAGGAGCTTTGGATTCTGTCCAGGCTCTGCATGCTGTGCTAATGCCATCCCTTCCCAGAGCCTCACTGGCCTCATCCGTAAGGTACGAGTCTTCTTATATCCCCAAGAGGCCCTGGGTGAAGAATAACTGATATCCTTAACCGTAAGATTCTTGGAAATGCTAGATGCCCCTTAAATAACACATAATTAATCCAATCATGGGTTGTGTGGTTTTATCAGAAACAGCAGTAGCTTTGACCTACTGGAACATAGTTTTAATTTATGTTGTTTTTAAATGTATTTATTTGTGTATTTGACAGAGTATCCCATCTGTTGGTTCACTCCTCAAATGCTTGCCACAGATGGACCTGGGCCAGACTGAAGCTGGGAGCCAGGAACCCAGTCCAGGTCTCCCATGTGGGTGATAGGAAATCAATCACCTGAGCTATCACCACTGCCTCCCAGGATCTGCCTTTGCAGGAAGCTACAGTCGGAAAGCAGAGCTAGATGTGGAACCTAGTTAGTGTAGCCTGGAATCTATGTAGATGAAGTTAGGCTGACTGCCTGTGGCCCCTCCCCCACACCAATAGTTTTTATTTTCCCTCTAATTGTCATATCACTTTCTCACTCAGATGAACTTCCATCCTCTTGTGTCCCTCAAATAGTTCTCCTGTGAGCACTTGTGAATATGAAAGAGATGGTCAAAGAACCTGTGCTTTGGGCCAACCATGTGGTGTCTCTGCTGCATTCAAGAAGTAGCATTTTACATCATGATGTAGTGGGTTAAGCCACCACATAGCTCTGGTTCATGTCCCGGATGTTCCACTTTCAATTTAGCTCTGATTCTTTAATGTTCTTTACTTTTCTTTGCTTCCTTGCTGGAGTTGGGGTGGGTAGGGATTCAGGTACTTTTTAGACTGTTTGTGCACAGGTATGCTGTGTTCTACATTTGAGAAAATTGAAACAGAAATGTCTTATAGTCAGTGGCATGTGATAACTTAATGGTCAATTTTGTAAAATTATGGTGTGTGTTACAGCCTTGCCATTGTGAATTGTAAAAACCTTCTTATTTCTGTTTTTACTAAGTGCCTTTCCACATAATAATGAAAGCCAGCATATAAAAAATGCCCACTCTGGGTCAGGCAATGTGAGCTTGGTGGATTACATCAACTCTTTTCTCCCCTCTTCATGATAATTGTTCATGCTAATACTACTCTGCATTTACAAATGAGGAAACCAAGTTCACATAATTTTTATCAAAATCGCAAGGCAGTAAGATGCAGAGCCACATCTGTACTAGCAGTGATTTCAAACCAAAACTGATGATCTTGCCACTTCTTCCTTTATTGGGTTTTGCTCAGTTGCCCATAGAACTCAATAGGTAGCAAGACAGGCAACATACTAGCGTAGACCCTGAGTGACCTTGGGCCGGTTATTCAACCTCCATGTGCTTCTCTTTTATCATCTTTAAAATGACAATAAACATAGTACAAGGAAGTTGTGAGGATTATGTGAGATGAGCTCAGTAAATTGCTGGTACTTCTCAGGCAATGTGAGCAAACATATTATCTCCTGGGCAGCTGAATCTCTTGTGGACACTCTGTTAAGGGCTAAGTAGCCTCTATCTCCTTCTATAAGGCCATAACCCATGCACTTAGAAGCCTTTGAAGGCCTTTGTACCATCTCCCCACTTCTAAAGGAGCAGGAAGGGAACCACAGACCTCATGCATCTTCCTCCCAGGACCACTAACCAATCTTGGAAAGATGACTTGAGCAGAGCTGCCCTCCTCAGATGCTGCCCTTGCTAGCAGGTGACTCATCATCCATCTCCTCTGTTCAGCCAGATTGCCTTGGCAAAATTAGAGATGCCCTGAGATGAGCCCTTGAAAGCTATACATGCCAGTTCTAACAAACCCAAGAGGTTTACTGTCTGCTTCCCGCTTAAAAACTGAACAGAAACGCCTTTCACACTTCTCTGGGGAACGTTTTCCAGCCACAGCTTTTCTACGTCTGCCCAATGCCTGATTTTAATCTCCTGGTTGTGCAGAGCAGGGTGACCTCATTGAAAACTAACAAGCCCAGCAGAGGCAAAGCTACTACCTCCCCAGCTCTGTGAATTCATTTATTCACCTGAGTATCATTTTCCAATTCTAGATATTGGCTGAAGTATCCTCCTTATTGGGCAGCCCAGATGGCTAGGCATTTCCCTAGTTGGGAAAAGCTGCCTTCCATCCACAGCCAAACCCCAAGGGACATAGAGTCAGTACCTCAGAGACTGAGAAAGTGTGATGTGTGGCAGGTCACAAAGGTTAGGGGAGTCTAAATGAACAGAGAGCTAATGAGCATGGAGAATCTTAAGGACCAGAGTGGAGGGCATTGCAGGTCGGGGTAAAAGCACCAGGAGATGCCCAGGTTAAGTCCCAAGTCATTGAAAGTGCCTCTTTGTGTGTATTGTGGTTATGGGGGGTATTGCGGGCAGACTACATCTGCTTTCTTTGGGGAAGGCACTGCAAAAACCAGAGTTCTCTGCACAAGGCATGGGGCCACTGGCCAATGGAAGGACAGTAGATGACCTCCTAGCCTTGCCTCACTGGCCGCCCTACCCATTCCTAGGCTGAACAGCCTGAGGAACCACAGTTTGAAGTGGCGATACCCCTCCTCATGGTGCGTGGGCTGCGCGCATGCGGAGAGGAGGTGCTCGGAGGCTCTGCCAGGAGGATTATGTTATGGCCGAACATTCTGCTCATTTGTACCTCAGGGGTTGGGAAAACTACCCTAGGCAAAGAACTTGCCTCGAGATCAGGACTGAAATACGTTAATGTGGGTGATTTAGCTTGAGAAGGGGAGCTACATGATGGCTTTGATGAAGAATATAATTGCCCATTTTAGATGAAGACGGAGTAATAGATGAGTTAAATCATCAGATGAGAGAAGGTGGAGCTATTGTTGATTACCACTGCTGTGATTTCTTCCCCAAATGTTGGTTTCATATAGCTTTTGTGTTAAGAGCAGATACCAGTGTTATACGAAAGACTGGAAACAAGGGGTTATAGTGAGAAGAAACTAAATGACAACATTCAGTGTGAGATTTTCCAAGTTCTTTATGAAGAAGCCAGGGAGTCATACAAGGAGGAAATTGTGCACGAGTTGCCCAGCAATAAATCAGAAGAGCCGGAAGAAAACCTAAGTCAGATCCTGCAGTGGAGCAAGCAGTGGGTCAAGGATCACAACCCTCAACTCACAAAGCAGGCCTCTTCTCACTGCTGTCTGCCCACGCAGCAGCAAAAGCTGTGTGATGTGAAGGTTTCTGCCTCAATTTCTTTTTCTCCATGAGAAAACTGAGCAGTCTTAAATATCATGAATTAAGGATTGAGAATGAAAATTATTAAATATTCAGATTGTCCAATAATAGTCAAATATGAACCAATGATTGGGTAATGAAAATCTGTAACAAGAAAATGCAGATAATCTCTTACTAAAGATGAAGTGGCAATACCATGGATTCCGGCATCATTTGATTACTGTGATATTTCATTGCCCTATGCCCTGTCCAGCAATTTCTGTGGTTTCATTATATACTTAAATATCATTATTAGGCTATTTTAGCTTTTCATTTTTTGTTTAACAACTAGTATATCAGTATCCAGCGAATACTTCACAATAAATAGATTGAACCTCTCTGTCCACTTACACTTCTAGGATTCCAAGAACATATGGTGATATTCTGCCCTTTGTCTAAATAAAATGCTTTTCTACTTACATAAAGTAGATTAGGCAGATTGGAATTTCTAAATTAAAAATATGTAAAACCATTGTTTCTTTAAGAATTAAGAGAGTGGAAAATATCTGAGTTATGTAACTAGCATGATGTAGGGTGAGAAAACTTAAGAATAGCAATGAATAACTAAACTTGATTGAACACCAAGTGAGGTATCCAACTCCATGGAGAGAGACAGGCCTAGAATGTAAATGAAGATTTCTTTTGACCCTTCCACCCAAGTGCTTGACTCTACACATGGCATTGAGAGTCAGACCTGCATTTGAATTTCAGCTCTGTGACATTAGAAAAACTGGATCTCTAAACTGAAAAGCTGGAGGTTTCTTATCCCACCTTAATTTCTGTGACAGCTAAATGAAATAATTATATATATATATATATGTATGTATATATATATTACTAGTAGCTAGCGCTAGAACAATATTATGACATATACTTCCTAAAAAGTTTTGCCCAAATTCATGCATAATTCACAAAGTCCACAGACTTCTTAGAGCAATTGGTCATCGTCCCTCAACAAAGCTGATCTGCTCCCCTGTAACTCAAATAACTCCAATCCTGAACAGAGCTGGACCGTGGTCATGGACAAGCACCAGCCACCCATATGCTGCCTTGCAAACACAGATAAAAGGAGATTGCAAGTGACAAGCAAGGGCTGCATGCCCTAATTCTTACTCCAGCCCTGGTTGACGGCCAGGCTGCATTCACTGTGCTTGTAGCTACACAGTATTGCCTTTACATTTCTGCTGTTTGATTGTGTGACCCAAACAATAGCAGCAGGTAAAAGTCTCCTTGTGGTAGGAGCCTTTATTATGTGCAAATGTCTGGCTGACAGCCAGACAGAAAGCTTTTCTTTAATTTCTCTCAAAATAAGAGGATTTGAGATGAGACTAAAAGGAGAGAATGAAAAGTTTAGTGAAATCCATGGCTTAGTGAAACCTGAATCTTTGAACTAAAACAAGGTATGAGACATTTGGCTCAAATTCCCCAGTGACTGGTGCATAAAAGAACAATGTTTTCGTGAGACAGGGTCCGGCAGATTCAAGATCTTGTTTGTCAAAACCTGGTTCAGAAGTGAGTATTGGCTACAACCAGCATTGAAACTGCACTCAGGCCTGTCTGGCTTCATCTATGGCTTCTTTCTCCTGCACGTCTCTCCTTCCTCGATCCAGAAGCAGAGCTATTGTGCTGCACAGTTCCAGGGGAACCTAGTCTCCTGATAAATGCTCAATGTCTTAGCTACAGTGTTGTTTGTTCAGCATGGAGGGCAGCAGGATGAGTGTAAATATGTTCTTTTAGGAGACTGGGTGACATCTCCAGATGTATTTTTAATGAAATGTAGTGTTCAGGCTGGGAGCCAGCTCTCCCCACTAGCCCTGCCTTGCATCCTGTTCCATTGAGTTCCTGTGCTGCCTTGACCTTGCTCCTCACAGGCTGTTGTGCAATATGCACAATGGTGGCTCCTTGACTGGAGGAGCAATGGAGACCAATACTGGGGAAATGAGGCCGCTTACTCCCTGAACTGTGGGATTTCCCAAAGCATCTTCATAACCATCCTTTCAGAGATTCCAGCTCTCATTACATCCCCTGTACTTTTCTGTACAGACTGGCTGCTTCATTCCTCTGATCACTGCAAAGCGTCTATGGGAAGAACAGTAAACCTAGAACCAGCTGAACCTGGGTTTGCTCTCTCCACTCCGTATTCATCGAGCACTGACTAAGGGCCAGGCCTTCCCCTAAAGTGCTGCAGATACAACAGTGTGCAAAACTCTTACGTTCATGAGGTTTCATTCTGGTATAGGACTAACTGCCTTCATAGTCTTCCACATGTAGCAGAACTTCCCTGGGTGTCAATTCTCTGATCAGTGAAATGGGGACAGTAGTATCTGCCTCATGGAGTTACTAACAGGCTGGAGTGGGGGAGATTTAGCTGATAGGCTGAATAGAGATCTTATCCATTGTGAATGATCAAGAATTAATCTATCATCCAACAGGAATAAAAGCATCCAGAGCTGCCTTTTGCTGCTTGCATCCCTCTGAGGTGGTGAGTGTAGTTGTGTGACGTTGGTTGGATACATTTGACAGATTACTCTCAGTCCATTTGATCAGCGTGGGTAAAGGTAGTGAACTGTTTCTCTGTGTTCCTCCATTTTTTATATATTATGACTCTGTATATGGAATCATAAAATTCAGGACAGATTTATGCATACTTGGTACTGCATATTTTCATGGAAGTATTTTGTCAGGTACCTGTAATGCACTGATCTATGTTAGCAGTTTTCTAAAGTTTATTTCTCATAGATCTCTCTTAAATCGCATGCGAATTGGCATCTTATGGCTTAACTTTTGTTTTCCTGACACAGCCCCAATTTGCATCTCTGCTGTAGCCTTCAGGATTTCTTTGCTCATAGCATTTGAATTCCTCCTGTCCTTGAGTATTTTTTTGAGAAAGCTGTTGCTAAAGACCCCAGTTTGGCACCTTTCCTGGAGGAGCCAATCCATCTGTAACTGTCATGTGGAAATGGACTTGAATTATTCAATTCCTATATTCAACTTGCTTATGGGGTATTGGTGCAGAGAGACAGAGTGATCCCATTCTTTGTGTAGTCAGAGCCCTTGGCATGAGAGCAGCCATGAAATCTCATCTCCCCTTTCCCAAATGGTTTTCTTTGCCTTGTGGTTGACACAGACTTTCTAACTTGCGCTTGTATCTGGTTCTGAAGTATGATGGAAAGAAAACACATCCATCAGGTGCCTTCTACAAGCCAGACTCTTGGTGAAGTGCTTTTTAGATCCATAATCTCACTAAAGACTTGCCAATTCAGTAGCATTGACCTTATTAAAGGAAAGACTAGCAAAAAGATTAAATAAGCCGACCAAGGTCACATAGCTATTAAGTCATAGAACCAAGCTTCAAGTACAGATCTGCAAACCACAAAGTATCATTCTCTCTTTAGCACAAAACCCAGTGGCAATAAAGGGATTCCAGATGGACAACAGGGTAACCTTGGCATTTCTATCCTGCTTAAGGGAATCCATTCAAATGAACAGCCACTATAGACTGGTTCTGGAATTCTCAGAACTACCAGTGGCTGGCACAGTGCATAGCAGAGAGTAGAAGCATGCTTAAAGGGGTTCAGGAATGTAAAAACAGTTAATACCAGTTGAATTTAGGCCTTAAGTGAAAAATCTAAGAGGATGTCAAAAAGCTTAATAATCCAGGTAAATACTTTACTATAATATTTTAAATAATCAACAGTGGATGCAACAGAGACAAGATGATGAGGTGCATCATTCGGGTGAAAAGCCATATTTTTCTCTTTGTTTAAAATGTTGACATTTTCATCCTTTTTGCGGTAGCTTCAAAGTTTTCACAATATTGCATAAAACATTATTAATCTTGATCACTGAGGTTTGAACACCCTTAGATTCTACCCCCAAGGTGGATATCTTATTTTGCTTTCCCCAGGATGTCAAATTATATGAAAATAACTCGATGTTCATAAACTCATGGAAGGCCCACAAAAACCCCCTGTGGGGAAGGTGTTGTTGGAATCTCTGTGTTACAGACAGAGTGGCCGAGAGTGGAGGAGGCAAAGCTGCCCTCCCAGAATGTCACATATATATTACAGATGTACCTGGGATCTCTGTTTCTCAGTCCCCAAAAGGTGCTGCCCAGAACCTGAGACTCTGGGGACCCCCAGACAGCTGTCTCCATCCAGAAGTAGCCTCATGCATTTACTCCAGCATGTAGCAAAAATGCCATCTTCCATTGAATATAGATTCTAGCTGTTAGAAGAAACAGAATGATTTTATGTACCCTGTGCCTGCTGCCACTGAGATGACAGCAATTGAAAGGTGCTAACAATTGCAAGATACAGCCCAACTTCAGAGATTCTGCAATGCCAAAAGGAAAGAGCATATTTTGGAACGGGATGAAATACATTATCATCCCATCTCAAGTGGCCACGATATTACAAAGAAGCTGTGAAGACTATACTGAAAGAGGCACTGCTCCAAAATGAAAGCACTGGGGCATTTATGCAGCTCTAACTACCCAGTAGTCCATTCACCACCCCCAGCTCAACAAAAGCTGATGTGGTTCCTGCAGTGAGACAAACCTCAAAGGCCAGAAAGGCAGAGGGTACTAAAGAAGGAAACTGCTTCATTTGCCTTCTGGACAGATTTCCCCAAGAGAGGAAACGTTGCAGCATTAGTAGTCTGATTATATTGTTCTTGGATGAGCTAAGGATTTTATGTACTTACAGAATTAGTGGGAGCCGTGGATTAAGGAGGGAAAGGCTAATGCAACACTGCAGATGTGCGATTCAGACTGTATTCTGTAGCAGCCTCCATCTATAGTCTATCATGAACTGCAGTGATTCCCTAGCCAGCCTGCACGGTTCTCTAGGATAGCCCCAGGTTTATTATGTAACTAAAACAGCCTGTACTCCACATCCAAATGCTCTGTCTACCTCAGTAAGTGTGCAACAATGAGCACCCTTAATTATTACATTTCAAAATGGTACATTAAAATGCATATACATGGTATGCATGGTGATCCATGGTTCTTGTTGAGCTGCAGGCTTGCTAACCACACTAGGGCATGATCACTGAGCAGCTCAACTGCTCTCATGCTTTCCCATCTTTTGCTTTTTAAAGATGCATCTGCCACACACAAACTACTGTATTTTGCAAGCTCACCAGCATTAAATGTGTATGGTTTGCTTAAAAGTTTGAAATTCTACCTTGTGCCCCACCCACACACATTTTTTTTAAATCAAAATTCCAGATCAACTGTAGGAAATAAAGCACACTTCACCGATGCTCAGGACTATTGAGAGATTAATATGGAAGGACATAGGTTAGAGCCAGACTGCCCAGGTTTGATCTTCGGTCTGCATCAATTTATTCCTTGTAAAGTGAAATAAGAATCCTACCTTTATCTTGAGGATTTTAAGGGTTGGTATTTAAGGACCACTTAGAACATTGCACAGTGACAGGTATACAGGATGAGTCAACATTCCTGACCACACGCAGCCCCTGCTCAGGAGTTTGTCATTCAGATTATCCCAGGAGTTCATTGGTTTCCTCAAGGAATGTGAGCCTGTAGGACTGAGACTGCACTGGCTGTTGTCTGCTTCACATGTCTTGCTCCTGCTTCTTTCTCTTTGAACATTTGATGGGACCAGTTACCACCTTGAAGGTGCTTCCAATATAAGTTCCAATAGTGAGCAAATAGATTCTAGAATTTATAAACTTTTAAAAATGTTTATGTATTTTATTTTAAAGGCAGAGTTATAGAGAGAGCAGAAGAGACAGAAATAGGTCTTTTATTTGCTGGCTTATTCCCCAAATGACCAGAATGGGCCAGAGATGTTCTGGTCTGAAGCTAGTAACCAGGAGCCTAGTTCAGGTTTCCTACATGGGGGTAGGATTTTCAGCACTTGGACTATCTTCCAACACATTCTCAGGAGCATTAGCAGAGAACTGGATTGAGAGTGGAGCAGCTGGGACACCACTGGTGACTGGTACCCAGATGGGATGCCAGTGCTGCAGTTCATGGCTTTACCCATTACTCTATGTGTCAACCCCAGATTTTAGAATCTGAGAACATCTGTGGCATCATCTTCATTGGATTCCCATGGAACTTGGTCCATCCTTCCATTATTGTTCTTATTATACGGAATACCATAGTCTTTCCATGGATTTCAGTCCCCTAGTAGACAATAATGGATCTTTTACTCATTCTTCCTTATTCATCCAGGACTTATCTTATGCCAAGGTGCTCCAAACATTTGTGTTAAATCAGGCAGAAACCAGTGCCTGCCCTGTAGATCTGTGGCACATCCATGAAGTCCTGCTCTGGCTCCCTTCTTAGGTGAACTGCTGCTTCTCCAAGCACTCATTGGCCAAGTTGTTGGAACAGCAAACTGTCTTCATTGTGTTTTAAGAGGAATCAGGGAGAGCAGAAACCAGCAATAAAGAGGCACCCCCTGACCATCCTCTCACATTTATTGAGTAGAATGCAATATTGGAGTCTGCATCCAAGGGCATCTCCCAAAGGAATCTTGGAAGCTTTGAATCCTTTGTTTTAATACCTAAGGTTAACAATAAATATCATCCACGAAATTGGCAATCGCCCTTTAAGTGAATTGTCCCAGAATCTCTCCATCTGAGACATAATGGGTCTATAGCACAGAGGGTTCTATTAAAGAGACTCAAGTTTTCAGGAAAGGATGTAGATATGGATGGAAATGGAGTTATGAGATACTCTCAGAGCCTTGGGATGAGAACTTTTTTTGGTCTTCATTGCCTTTTGAATGTATTTGGATATTCAGGACTTTGGAATTGGGGAAATCTGACTTTTAATCTCTTGTGATATTTACAGAATCATGCCAAACCCTAGTGACTTAAAACTGGAAATTTATTATCACACATTTCTATGATTTACCAAGTTGGAAGCAACTTAGTTGGGGTTCTGGGGCAGGCCTGGTTCCTCAAGCAGATGATGTTGGTGTATTATGAGTGCTGTGGTCATATGAGCTCCACAGTGTGGATGGGAAAACCACTTGCTATTTCAGTTTATTTACTTGAAAGGGTTTGGGAGGGGTTGGGAGGAGGTGGAGAAAGACAGAGAATCTTCCATCTACTGGCTCACTCCCTAAATGCCTGCAACAGCCAAGCTGAGAAGCTAGGGTCTCTCTGTAGACTGAGTGTCTGATATACCAGCTAAACTAACTTCCCTGGAGTAAAAGATCTGAGAGAGAGATCCCCAAAAACAAAACACTATCTTACCTGACAAATTCAATGTTTTATCCAAAGGCTAGCAGTTATAGACATGTCAATTGAGTTTTCTGAGTGAAGCATTAGGGGCTGAGCCACAACAAATTGTCCACTTCTTAAGAAAATGCCCCCCTTGCCATAGGATCCCACTGCAGTCCCAATTCTATCTATTTGGAATGTTCTAGATGTTCTCTTGCTATCTTTATAGAATCAGTTACCTCAGTTACTACAGATGTGTCCATGGTACATCTTCTCTGCAGTGTTTTATACCTCCATTTTGGCTTGTTTCTGGATGGATTTTGCCTTCTCACTTCAGCATCTCTATCAGTTTCAACTTCTGTGCATTCACAATGCATTTTCAGCTATGGATGTGGTTGCTCATTTGTAGGTAGTGTAATAAGGCTATGTTAAGCATGACCTCTGCTCAACCTCTGAAAACAACTCATTTGCAACTTCTACTCTGATCATTTTTCTGTGACAGAAATATTTTACTTATATCTCATAGGTTCCTGTGTAAAAACTAAGTTGAAGATGAGTCAGAAAATAAATGGTTCCATTCACCGTTAGTCTTAGAATATTTCTATTATTAACATGACTTTTACTAAGATTATTTAACATTCTTAAAAATTAATATCTATTTATGTATGCGTGTGTGTGTGTATGTGTGTGAGTGTATATATATCCTTGTGTAAGTGCATGTGTGAGAAAGTTCCATGCCAAATGATTGCTTCCCTTCCATAGGGATGTGTTTCCAACAAGTAAATGTAGTGAGTCTGACTCTTCAAACCCACACACAGTGCAGCACTAACCCTGTGAGCGTTCTAGTAGGGAGCTCTGAGACACCTGACATGTCAGTCATCATTCACACACAGGAGGCACTGGCATTGCTGCAGATACTGAGCCTCAACAGCCATTTCTTCAGCTCTCCAGGCTTTTTGTTTTGTTTTACCTTGTTGTTTGTGGGTTTTTTTCGTATTATTTTGTTTTATGATACAATTTAATAGGTACTGGAGTCTCCCCACCCCCACCCCAAGTTCCATCATCTCCCCATTGTTCTCCCCTCCTGTTTTACAGTGGGTATTCTTTCATGAATTTTCATAAGCCCATCATGCTGCCACCGAAGCATCCCCCAACAATGTAGGTACACTCAGTGTAGAAGAGTCCAACATCAAACTGTAAGGATGTTATCAGCCGTTTCACTGTGAGTGCATCCTTGTATTGCATGCATGGAGGCATACTTCTCTCTGTTTCCACCTATGAACATATTAATTTCCACTCCACTTCCATTATGCATCCCTTTAAATACAGTCAGTGTTGCTTGTGTTTTACAATTGTGTTGTGCTCTTTGTAACCAGAGTCCCCCACCTCAGGCTGTTTCTTCTTGAACCCAATCATATTCTAATAGTATCTTTTTTGATGCTTCTATTTTTTTTTAATGAAAGGTATTGTACATAGAGCATAGCTGTAGTAGATCCTGTTGGCTATTTACTTAAAATTTGTCCTTTAATTTTGTTCAGATGTCTCCTACATCAGAAAACATAACCCAAGGATGCTCAGGGGACAAACACCGCTTGATTAATATCCTCGTGACAACTCCTTTTCCCCGTATAAGTGAATGCTTTAGAAGAAGGCCAGTGAGATGAACAACTATCAGTGCATTTAATAAAAGTGTTTCATTCGTCTTTAAAAAACACAAGGAAGTGACAGTCCTTTTTTTCTTTTCCTGGTTGTGATATCTGAAAGTGCTGATAAAGCAAAACACACAAAGGCAGACAGGATCATAGTGAAGTGGGTCAGGGCACGGATGTCCCCTATCTGGAGCTTTCTCTACCTGTGGACAGATTGCTTTGTCAGACAATAAATCTCCTTAAACCTAAGCTAGTCAAGCTCATGTTTGCAGCTGCTTGAGCAAAAGCAGCTGAACAAAGTAGCCAAAATAATAAGCCCGTCCGTGCTGCATCCTTTGCTTGGAGTTTGTGCCCATGCACTTAATGACTTTGAAGGCTGGCCAATGTTTCATCTGAATGCACTGAACCTCTATCTAATCCCATTTCCCACAAACCCTGTGTGTATATCCTGCCATTTATCCTATTTACTGTGGCTTAATTGTGTGTTTGTCTCCCACATTCACAATGGAAGTTCTTCTACAGAAGGTCAGATCTACACCAGAAACAGTGCCAAGGCACCACTGAATTAAACAGCTATCATCAACAAAATCATATCCTTTGGTACACTGTCTTACTGGAATTGCTGACAGACATAGAGACAGGGCCAGTGTCATCAGCATGCATAGACTCAGGAAGCCTGACAAGGGTCCTGTGAAGATAAACTATCAGTATTGACACACTCATGAAGTTGCACAGGATGGCAAGCATACACAATGCAAGGATGGAAGACTGCATATCGGAGTGAGATGGTGAAGCATTAATCTATGCAAGGGAGAAGAAACCAAGGGAGTGAGTCCTTCAGGATAGGAACAGGGAACCCTGGGTAAGGAACTGGGTTGTCCCAGGAAATCAGGATCCTCATTGCTGGCTGGTGTAAGTGAAGGTGATTTCCAACTCTCCCTACTCACACCACTTACCCATCCAGAATACTAACCCAAGTCTACTCAGATCCACCCCAGGGATCTCTGGAAGTGGATTTGGTTCTGCCTTGCATTCTGTCTCTCACTTTCTTGTCCTGATAAACTGCAAATTTTCTCCCCTGGAGATCTGCTTGATGCTGCTTTGGTTTCCATATTAATTTAGCTGGCCAACTTCAAAACTTGTATTTCTGACTTCCGAGTTCCATTTGCTTTATCTCCTCTGACCCCAAGATTTTCTCTAAATGGAGGCATATGCATGATTTCTAGGCTAATTGTAAGGAATAAATGTTGGAACTGAACAAGGATACCTACACCTAGTCTCTGACACCAAGTCACACACTCTTGCATATTCCTAGAATTTGTATGTAAAAACTGCTGTCAGAGTCTTATTTATATCTTTTCCAAAGCTCTCTACTTGGCTTTTTCACTCTTCCTATCCTTTGAATACATTAGTTAACTTTAGTTGCTTGGCCATAAGCCCACCTCTTCCGACCAAGCTGTCAGCCTCTCCTGGGTTTCATCATTCGTTAATTTGACCAGTCATCAACTAAGTAAGGATGCTTACCCAATAGCTGAGTAAGTGGTAAGTTTACTTTCTTATTCTACCAAGTAGTGCTGTTCTAGCTATAGTACTAGGTACACGGAAGAAAAACACTGGATATATTCAGAATTTTTTTTACTTCTTTTGCTCAATTCACCAAGATCCCAAGCCCTATTTTTGGGCATCTGCATCTGGGTAACCTCCAGCAAATACTTTATGTGCCTACTGTGGGTCAGGTCCTGTGTTAGACTTCAAAACTACAGTTGTAAAGGAAGCAAAATTCTCTGATATTGATTGGCATACAGCAAGTTAGAAGGAAAAACAACAAATGAAAACAAAATAACCTTATTCACAGAAATCTATGAAGGGACAGTGTTGGTAGATGAGAATGAAGAATGCATACTCTAATGGGGGAGGAAGGGGCGTGAAGGCAGGGGCAGGGTTGTAGAGGGTGCTGGGGAGCTAATTGACTAGCTCCGTTGAACATCAGCGCATATTTTCCAGCCATTTCTTTGTGCCTGAGAAGGACAGAGCATGTGTGCAGAGCTATTTGCTATGTAAAGGAGGAAGGTATTTGCTCCACTCTGGAATACCTCATTGAATTTCTATAGATGTTTTGATAATGTATGAAGTCATTCCAGTAAATAATTATCAGTCTTCAAAGAACGTAAGAACAGGTCTCTCCCTGTGAATAATAACTGCATTCAGCTCCTCATAGCAATTAAGCTGTACCAGCCCCTATAATTGAGTTAACACAAGCCAACTCATACATTTGCTTCTCAGGATTTCTGAAGCTACAACAGTTCTAAGAGTCACATTTCCTGGGGGATTTGGAGGCAAGTGAGGGTTGATTTAGAAATCCTGAGTCCATCAGGATACCTCCTACAGCATAATTAAATTAGCTCAGTCACCAAAAATACATATCCAAAAGATGCAGACTAGTGCTGAGACTTGGGCAAGATGGCTCAGTGAAAACGCTGTAAATTCAGAACCCACAGCCAGGAGCATGACTCTAGCTTATCATTAGCTTCTTCCCTTGACTCGGAGATAAATCAGCTGTCTCTCTAGAGCTTATATTTTTTAAAAAAATATATTTTGTTTTATGTTCATAAAATGAATTAAAAAGTTAAATGTAATAGCATGATACTTGAAATATCTATTTCCTAAGAGGTTTGGACAAGGTAATTATACATTGCAAAGATAAAATGCTTCAAGATAACTTCTGATTTTTAAATCTATTTTGATAAATATCACTTTAAGGATTCCTAAGTCTGAAAACACACAGATTGTGTCATCATCCAAATTTGCCCTTGACTAGAAGGGAAGATATATTAACTTGAAGAACAGGTGTTATATTACATTTTTATTAGATAATTAGCTGATTAGAAACTAAAAATTTAGCCTCCTGTGAACCAAACTCAAAAATAAAATTTAGAAATCATAAATAATGGAAAGTTTCCAATAGCACTAAAATCAGAAAGATATTCATAATCCAAATATATGTCAAATCCTTGAATAATAAAGTATTTTCACATTGAATCCTATGTATATAAAAGACACTATTTCATAAAGTAATGGTACTAGCCAGTGTCAAGAGGGCATTATATAATGGAAAGGACTTATGCTTTGGAACAAAAGAGGCCTGTTTCAAACCTTAACTTATGTCAGCCATACATATGACCTTGGATAACTTGTTTCAGAATTCCAAGTCAAAACTTCTAATCAGTGAAAGGAAATTTGGCCTTTCATGCCTGATATAGTAAGTAGTCATAAGAATTAAATTGTATGTAGCAATTTATATGTATAAATATTATATTTGAAAGGTTTATGGAAAATGTATATTATAAAGACTTGCATGGATCCCAATTTCTTTATACCAGAATAATCTTATTTTTTCCATGAACTTTCTAAAGTCCTCTCAAATAGTCTGTCAAAGGGTAGACCTCATCTTATCGTCACTGACAATGGTTAAGACAGGTCTTACTTTTTAATTTTTATTGTTTATGATAGTTTTATATCAGCTTCTGTGACAATGCTGAAAGAAGAAAATCATATTTTCTGAAAACTCAACTACAAAGCTACAAAGGACAGCCTACCACTCTTCTCCTTTCTGTGCTTATTCCTCATGTGATCTTCCACAAGCCTTAAGGTTTCATCATCACTAACCTGATTCTTTTCAGTTTCTCCCCAAAGTGTGCGTGTTTGTACTCAGATTGGTATATGAGAGTATGTCAAAAGGAATCAGAAGGTACAGTTGGGAGTGGCTACCACTTGGGACTCCTGCATGCTCAGGGTCTGGGATTAAGTCCCACAAGAGTTTATAATCCATCTTCCTGCTCACACATCTGGGAGGCAGCAGATGACAGTCCAACTACTTGGGTTCTGTCACTGTCGTGGAGTTCCAGGTTTGTACATTGTCTATCTCTTGACTCTGGTGGGACCTGCTGTGGGCACCAGATGTTGTGAGCAGTTGGGGAGTGAAAGTGCAGATTGGTGATCTCAATCTCTCTCTCTCCCTTTGAAATAATTGCATAAGTAAAATTTAGAAGGTAAAGATAGATTTGACATAGAAAATTTTGAAATCCATGAATATAAGAAATCTTCAGAAAAGTGCATATAAATGGCATAATATGTTTAATGTGTGTATATGTGTACATATATATAATGCATACACATACATTGTTTTCAAATGCTGCAACATCACAATACCCATTTTTAAATTTTTTCATGAATGGTTTTAGATCTCCCTCATAAGTGCACTGTTCATGTGTTGTGTAAATAGCATTTCCCTCCTCAATCCTTCCCTCAGTCTCACACCCTGTTTCCTTACTACATTTCCCTTTGATGCCATGCCAAATGCACTACTCCTTGAGTGAAACCTTTCAATACAAGAAGCTAAGTATTTATAGCAGGCATTAAAACACAGAACAAATTCCATTTGCTCTTATGTACATATCCCTTTGCTGTCAAACCTGATCCCACCAATTGGAACCATTCTTTTAGCCACCGCAGTGTCCTAACACTAAGTGGATATTACATGCAGTGATGTTGATATGTCCCTTTTCCTTATATACAGGGAAGTCCTTGATCAAGGTCTCTGAAGCACTTGGCACAGCACTCCAAAAATGTTAGGCAGCAAAAGAAGGAACACATGTGTTTCACTCTAGCCTGAATGTGGGGATGAGTGTGGGCAGATCCAAGGAAGGTAGAGTACAAAAGACCACAAATAACCCAGAGCCTTTCACTGCAGTGACCCATCTCTGTCATGACATTTGGTCATAGACTATCTTCATTCCGTGAGCTCTAGTAGCAACCTGTGTCCTTCATGATACCACCTTTCCTCCATGTTGGGTCCTGGTCCATTTTTCAAAATGTTGCTAAATAGAGCATCTAAGTTTTCAGAAGGGTTATGGGGTCTCTGGCAGTGTGTTTAGTGTTCAACGTGGCCAGTGATAAAGGCAGGTAGAACTAGAGAACCAACATCCAGCCTACAGAAACAATGTCTTGGCTTTTGGCCAAGTCAAAAAGCTATAGTAGTCCTATTTATGTTTGCTTCTCATAGTCTCTTCTAAGTCAATGAATGAATACTCTTTGTTGAAACATAAGCCTCCTGTGCTGACAGGTGGATTGGTGGTAGCTGGGAGTCTAGAGTTCTTACATCTTATTTTCTTTTTTTAATATTTACATTAAGGGCAGAGTTACACAGAGAGGAAAAGAGAACTTCCATCTTGTGCACTCCCCAGATGGCCTCCAAAGCTAGGGCTTTGCCAGGTCAAAACCAGGAGCCAGCAGCTTCTTCCAGGTCTGCCATGTGAATATTGGACTAAGTTCTGCTGCTTTCCCAGGTGCATTGGAAGGGATCTAGATCAGAAGTAGAGAAACCAGATCTCAGAGTGGCACCCATATGGGATGCCAGCACTGCAGGCAGTCGCCTAACTTGCTGCACCACAGCACCAGCTCCTTTACCTTCTTCCATCTTGATGCTTCACTTTCCTCTACCCTCCACCTTGACTCATCATCATCATCACTTGATCATAATGCCTTTACTCGTGCCTTTATTCATCTTCCATATGGCTAACTCATGCTTGAACCTCCTAGCACCAAGGTCACCTCACACATCCTACACCTTCTGTGTTTCTATAGCATTCTACCTATTATACACTATGGTCCACCCAGTTTGTTAACTGATTCCTTATGTATTTTAAAGCCAAGTGTTACATAATAGGTGTGTGTGTGTGCGCGCGCACGCATGCGTGTGTATATGCAAAAGTATTTAGAGGACTACCTATACTCAGTAACTTAAAAATTAGGGTGGGTAGTTTCCGTCTCCCTACCACACACACATAGTGCTATTTTCATTTTTTCTCTCTTTTTTTGTACATAGTGTTATTTTCTTAGCACTTGGAAGGTATAATGTAAATGTTTATGCTATTGAATTGAACGATAACAAACACCTTTCTTAAGAACATAATTTCATCTTATGCCTTATGCACATTTGCTTTCTGTGCCTATACAGGACTCACAGAGTAGAGAATGGAAGCCTGGTTGCCATAGGTAGCTAGAATATTTAAGAAGTTCAACTGCATGTCTGCAGACTGTGACTATCTCTGAGGTGCCATGAGTAGGTCTTAACTCACAAAATATGCATATAGTACAAGAGAACACGCTCTCCATTCTCAGAGGCTCAACCTCAGCTGAGATGCCAACTCTGCTGCCTCCTCCAGGGTCCCCCATGTGTCCATATGACTCTCTGACTGACAGTTGTCTTCCAATGGGAATGGCTTTAGGCTTCCTTTAAGTTGGGGCTGATATTCCCTGGGAAGCTAGTGTCAGCTGCAACTGCCTTAAGAAACTGGGGCACAAGATCAGATTGGTTGTATCATTCTTTTGGGAACTCTCTACAAAGGTAGAATAGTATGTTGAATATCACAGCCAGAGTGCAACTTCACCTCATGTCCAGGCAACGTGGCCCCTGTAAACTTCTCAGCCACAGAGAAGAGAACGAAATGGTTGTCTTGCTGACCACCTGCTTGGAAATTTCCAAAACAATTTTTGCATTTTTCATGATACTGTAATGGTTACCATTACCAGTACCCCTGGACAAGTACCTCTAAGTCTCTCAACCACCAGATGAAGTAAGTTTTACCCACCCCTTTTTAGTATCTAAGGAATCTGGAGCTCATACAAGTTAAGCAACTTGTTCAAGGTCTTACAGTAAGTTGAGAAATGAAAGTTGAGGCCAGACCTGCCTGATAAAAAGCCTTGTTACCTCTGTAACTGTCTCTGATGGAAGCTTCTGCACCTCAGGGAGATGGAAGATCATGTACTAGTGGTAGAAGTGTTCTTCATTCTCACAACCTCTCACCAACCTAGATGTGTAGACTCTGCTCATCTATCTGAACTTCCAGTTTAAGAGAAAGCAAAACACCAGAAGCCCATCTTCATTATGGTTGCTATACAGACAGCAGGCAATTTTTCCCATCTCTGCATTTACCACTATGCAGATGATGCTCTTTTGAACCACAGACAGAGAATTCAAGGAAGGAGGCAATTCTGTGAAGACTCTTCTGTTCCCTCCCCATTTATCTGGGGAAACATGGAAGTGTGCTGTGTGCAATTTCTCTTTATGATCTGAAGTCTGGGATAATCTCTAAATCAGTCTCATGCTTCATATGTTACATTCAACGAGAAAGAATATGCATAAAATAGATTTGTTCAATCTTCAACCTGCCTCTGAGCATCCAAGATCAATGTGGAGGCTGATTAAGTTATGTTCTACGGATTTTCACAGTCAAGTTGATCAAGGCACCCATTTCTCTTCCCCTAATGATGCTGAACCCCAAGCTCTTCTCTCAGTGCTTTAATTTTTACTCGGTCACTATGAGAAGACAGTGACTTAATGAACTGCAAATAGGAAAAGAAAGTTCCATAAATCATCTTTGTATCCTTTTCCACAGCCTTGCTATGGCTGTCCTTTTCTTGTTGCAGTACCTCTAGTATCTTCTCCATACTTGGCAATTGAAATTAAATTATAAGCCACCTTTTAGCCAATGTAACACACCAATGAAAGCAGGAAATCATCTGGATAAATAACAAAGACAAGTTAACATGATCATGGCACAATATTATTTTGCGCTGCATTGCAATAACTTTCTCCGAGCTGGATCTTTCTGGGTCTTTTAGTATGCACATATTTGAGAACTACTGTCTATCAATGCAGGCTTTACAAAACATACTTGCATCTTTTTTTTTTCAATCCTCTAGCAGACTGTTCTGCCTTTCAAAATGATAAGATAATGAATCTGTGGTTTGAACACAGCTCTGTGTTTAAAGGTAGCATTGAAAATTAAAATGCAGTATTAATTAAAGATTAATCAAAAGTGCTAGACCTCTACTAAGTTCAGTGCTTTTTGCTTAATTCTGAATGGTCTACTTTGAAAGAGTATTTCAGCCTAAGTAGAATTTTAATCAGCTGGATAGAAGTTGTGAGAACAAGAGAGAGAGAAATAATCCTGAGGGTAAATGTTTAAAAATGCATTAAAGGCTGTTCGAAAGTACACTCTTAATCTGTGTCATGTTGGAGGGAAGGAATGCTGTCAAGAGGACAGCCTGCATTGGCATTGCCAAGCATCTAGTGTCATAAGGACAGGATACATTGCTTCGTCCAGCATCTAGTGTCATGGGAACAGGCTGTATTGCCCTTCCCCAGCATCTAGTGTCATAAGGACAGGCTGTATTGGCTTCACCCAGCATCTAGTGTCATGGGGAGGATGCATTGGCCTTCTCCAGCATCTAGTGTCATGGGGAGGATGCATTGGCCTTCTCCAGCATCTAGTGTCATGAGGACAGGCTGCATTGGCCTTCTCCAGCATCTAGTATCATAAGGACATGGTGCATTGGCCTTCTCCAGCATCTAGTGTCATGGGGACAGGCTGTATTGGTTTTGCCCAGCATCTAGTGTGGCAGTGAGATGCACCAATGAGAATGATCAGCTGACTTTTGCTTTGGACCAGTCTCCTAGGATCAAGGCTCAGGGGAGAAATTTGGGCTCTCAAAAGAATTTCTACTCATCTCAAAGGTAGAGACACCATGAGCAAGAACAGAGAAATGGAAATTTATGTTGCACTCCAGAGCATTTCTGCCAGTTCAGCAACTCTGTCTACTAGAAGAGTAACTCCAGCTGTTGCACAATCAGCCCAAGGCTGGTGCTGCCCAGTTCCGGTCTCTCACAGCATCTTGGATCTCAGAATGAAGGGGGAACCACTGAGTCTCTCCCTGCCTCCCTCTAAAGATCGAGTATCCTCCACTGTAGACCAATGCTACTGGATTACTCTCTCACATGACCACTCATTACAGCACTGCCTAGGTCATACTGTGTGTGCTTCCTGTTAAATTCTTTCCAGTCAAATAGTCCTCATCTACAGTCTGTCTCAAAAGCCAGTCTCAACAACTAGCACAATTTTGCCGTGTTCTCTTCTAGATAAATCCTCAAGTATCTTCAAACCATCTGTTACTGGTCTCCATGCTTAGTTTGAGGGTACTGAGGTAGAATGCAAATGGCCCAGGTAGACCTGTATGAACAATGATACTCCCTACACTAAACAGATGTATTGTCTCAGGTGTATCAGGAACAAATTTAAACCTCTTGACAATCTCCCCACCCTAGATTATAAAAAGAGCTATGTGAGATTAATGAAATGTTGCAGATAATATTTTCCTAGAATACAAGTATGAGCATATTTGATGGATGCCTTCTCTCAAAAATCATGCCAAACTTATTCTCTTCTGAAGTCTCCTAGTTGTATACAAGTGTGATCAAATTATCCTCCCTAGAAGGATCATGTGTCAAAATATCACTAGCTACTGCTACTACTCCATCCAAAATATTGCCAGGAATTGTTTGCCAGTACAACTTCCAATCTTTGCAATATCCCACAAGATGATATTCTATAGTGATATTACAGAGAAAATAGAAGTGAGAACCAGATCATATTGGGCATGTGGTAGAGCCAGGACTTTAGCCCAGGTCTCTGTCAATGGGCTCAGCTAAAGACTCTGAATTACCTGTAAGTCAGTGGGACTCTTGAAAGCTGCTTCCTTTAAGATCAGATCTTCATCACCAGGTCTGGTCAAAGAGAAGTCAGGTTTACACTGTAATTTTGGTAATTGAGTTGCCTATCCCAAAGCTACACCCCTCCTATCTTTATCGGTAATAAATCATGCTTCCATTCCTCTTTGTTAGATACTTCGTTTACAAGTAGTTGTGGTCTTACAATTCCAGGTCTGGCTAATAAGAAACTAGGATGAGTGCAGGGTAACTTATAAAGCTTATTTCATCTGGAGTGAAAGAAGAAAGGACAGATGGGAGGGGGAGGGAGGAAAAAAGGCAGGCAAGCAGAGAACTGGAAAGGAAATGAAAGGGAAGGGAGGTCCATTCCTGACTGTTCCTTCATTTCCTACTTTGAGCCATGTTTAGAGCCACTGATGGTCATCTAAGTCACTGACAATGACCAAAAGGCAACCAAACTTAAGATAAAAAGTAAATTTGTGAAAATGTGGGGGGGAAATTGTACCTTCATCCACTGTTGGTGAAAATAGAAACCAGTACAACCATTATGGAGGACAGTATGAAGATTCCTCAAGGATCTGAAAATAGATCTATCGTATGTCCCAGCCATCCCACTCCTGGGAATTTTCCCAAAAGAAACAAAAGCAACATATGAGACTAAGGGTGCATACCCATGTTTATGATAGCTCAATACATAAGAGCTAAAATAGGTAATCAACCCAGATGTCCATAAATGGATACTGGGTAAAGAAAATGTGGTAAATATATTGCTGTGAAATACTCCTTAGCCATAAAATGAATAAAATCCTATTTGTTGCAACAAAATGGATGTAACTGGAAACTATTACACTTGGTGAAATAACCCAGTCCCTGAAATATAAATATCATATTTTTCCTAATCTGTAGCAACTACAGATTACAAAAAAGTAACCCATATGAGTAAGATTGATATCTTAACATTTGATCATTGTTTCCAGTCTTATCTCCACTCTTCAGGAACTATGCTTTCTCTACTTGCTAGTTCTTTCATTCTTTACCTAATGGAGTGTATTATGACATATATGAAGTCTGCTTACTTTATGTAAATAAAACAATTTAAAATATAAAAAAGTAAACTCACAAAACATGGAATGATAGATGTGAAACCTTCACAGATTTTTTAAGGGATTTTTCATCATGGAATCATTGATTTCTAACCCCTACTATTTATCACTTGATAACATTACTCCGGAATCTTGAATTGCAAACATCAGCATCTACTTTGGCTAGTTAAAAATAGTGCTTTTGAAAGGATGTTAACGGACTCATAGAACAGGAGTGCATTTAGCCAAGCCTTGAAATTACAAAGACAAGGTCTGTGTTCAACTATGCCATGGAAACTGCTTTGATGAAAGTATAGTAGTTCTAGCCATTGTCCCTAGGCCTCAGGATGCTCATGTCTGCACAGTCTTTGGACATAGAGATTGGCTACATAGCCAAAATACGGGGATAGTATAATGTGGCCCCAAGCATTAATACTAGAGTTTGACAAACCCATATCATCATTCCATAAGATAGTGTTTTATTTTTGGCCTGTGCCTCTCAGTCATGTATGAAGCAGAAAGGTTATATGCTGGTCTCCTTTCTGAAGAATCAACTTTCCATCCCAACCATGTCTGGAGCCCAACCCTACAAGCTCAGGGTTATGAGGAAGATATTTAATGAAGTGAATTCCTGAAGTTTTTTAAAGAGCTGCAATTATTATCAATCAATCATAAAACCTTTCTAAATAAAATAGTAGGAGTTATAGGACACAGAGGCTTAGAATTCTCAGGAATGTATCTCAGGCATGGTTCTGTGAAAAACACCATCCTTTTTCTAAATCATGTGCATTTGAAGTGGAAATAAGAGAGACACAGGCATCCCAGTTATACTAGGCATCCATCTCAGACATTCTTAAACTAGGAGACTTCTCACTGTCAGCAACCCATGTTTAAATGTCTCTTGCATTCTTTGTGTTACTTTGGATTGAGGTCACTTCTGAATGTTGCAGTGGAGTTCCAAACACCCTAGGAAAGAATATTTCTTGAAAATCAACCTAGTGTATTTGAACTCCATTCCCATCTGAGGGAGACCTTTACAAGCCACTTGCCTCTATGAACCAGTTCCCTAGTTTGTAAAATTAGGAAGATAGCTGTCAGCCCAGGCTTGCGTGAGAAGTAAAACATTACCATGGAGCAAAGCACCTGGCATGGCATAGACTCCTAAGTGGGCACACTGAGTTTCAGTCACATGCCTCCCTGGTGCTCTCCTTCTCCCAGTGCTAGCAAGCCTGGCTCCTTGTTGCTGCTGCTGTTTGCACGGAGCAGTCTTTGGGAAACGTCACAGAGGAATCCTTTGATCTTACCCCAAGCACAGCCTCAACTCCTCAATGCTCTGTTTGCTGCAGCAGCTTCAGCAATCACTATGTTTAATGAATGTTCACACTCATCAGAGCTCCAAACTTAGTAAAACGCTATAAAATTAAACAAGGAAAGTGCTGAGAATCTGCAATGGGCTGTTCAAAGGATTTTAAACATATCCATGGGGCACCGTTTCTGAGCTGTTACCCTAAAGCAGATGTTGGTGAATCGTTTTTGTAAACGACCAGAGAGTAAATATTTTAGGCCTTGCAGGACACATATGGCCTGTTGCATATTTTGTTTTGTTCTTGTTTTACAGATTATCCCTTAAAAAATGAATAATAGGTATTTTTAGCTTGTAGAGCCATAAAAGCACAGACTATGGGCTGCCCGGATATAAAATAGGAAGTGTAGCTTGCTGACGGAGGTGAGCAATAATAAAATCAGGAAAAAAAAAAAACCCTCACCTAAGAAATAGTAAAAAGTAGGTAATGTTTCATGAGGACTTATTATGTGCCAGTAACTATATTAAATACTTTATGGATGGCAACTGTTCACAACAACCAGATAGGATTGCTCTGCATATATTATAATAACTAGATGTGGATATTATTCCCACATTATAATAGCCTGGCATTATTCCCACATTACAGATGAGGAAAGGGAGGCCAACAAAAAGCAACTCAGCATAAATGTTTACCCAACTAAAACTCTCTGAAATATATTTATTTTATGAACAAAATGTACTTTTAATCAATGGTGAAATTGGTTTTGCAGAAAGTCTAAGGATAAAATACGCTTTTTTCTTCTAGTGTTTATTTTTATTAAAACTGAGTTCTCTTGGATAGTCTACAGTTTTATGTTTCATTTATTTCCATGGTAGGATCTATATCTGTGGAGAAGTCAAGGTTTAGATTCCCTTGTTTAAAAAAAATATTTATTACCACTGGAAAGGCAGATTTACAGAGAGAGACATAAAGATCTTGCATCCACTGTTTCACTCTCAAGTAGCCACAGTGGTTGGAACTGAGCTGATCTGGGGCCAGGGCTTTCCCTGGCCCTCCCACATTGGTGTGGGATCCCAAGGCTTTGGGTTATTCTCCACTGCTTTTCCAGGTCACAGAGAAATAGATGGGAAGTGGAACCTCTGGGACATGAATCAGCACCCATTTGGGATCCTCCCAGTGGAGGATTAGCCAGTTAAGCCATTGCGTTGTCCCCACCTTCCTCAAGCTAGCAGTTTTGTTTTTTTTTTTTATATCCACCCAGTGCCAAACCCTATGTGAGTGAAACATTAGGAGCACAGACACTTAACAAGAGCATCCATAATGTCATGTCCAAAAGAGCCTGAAGAATGGACATGAAAACAGCCGGAGTAGCTGAAGCATGAGGAAAGGCTGAATACCGAAAGATACTCCGCATGTAGAGCAGTCTATGAATTCCCTAGGAAAATCACTAGGTACTGTGTACAGTCACAGGCCACAGGCTAGTAACTCCCCAAGTCACAGGGGGCTGTGTCAGTTTCTACAACCCAGACATCATACCAAATGAACCCACAGACTCAAGGGATTTCGTACAGCAGAAAGGCGTTTCTTGCTCAGAGTCCAAAAGCAACGACGGGAGGGTGAGTCTAGAAGAAGTTCTGATGGCCAGAGATGCAGACTGAGGAAATCACTGCTATAATTTTTTGTAAGCTTCAATTTATTTATTGAAAAGGCAGAGCATCAGAGAGAGAAGAGGAGACAGAGAGAAAGCTATCTTACATCTGCGTGTTCTCTACCTCGGCGGATCTCAATAGTTCTGGTCAGGACAAACTAAGGAATTTGGAACTCCATCTGAGTTTCCCATAGGGGTGACGGGTGGCTAAGCACTGCCTTTCTAGCTGCAATAGCAGGGAGCTCAATCTGAGACAGAGCAACCAGGATTCAAACCAATGCTCTGATACAGGATTCTGGCATCACAGCCAGTGGATGAACCCACTGTGACACAACGTCAGCCCCATAATTACCATTGTCAGTTTGTGGTGTTCGAGGTTGCCCTCTGTGTTGCCCTCTGTTCTGCCAGCAAATGGAAGAAGAGAATACGAATGAGGATAGTTTTATACTCAAGCTTGTGATGTAAGATATATTATTTCTGACCTCATACTATTAGTTAAAACTCACATGGCCACATATAAAATGCTAAAAAGGGCTGTTGTGTACACAGGAGAAAATAGGACCTAGCTTCATCTACAACAATCAATTCTGCCACAAAATCTACTCAGCCATGATCTATCCATGCAGCCCATAGGATGCAGTATCCCTATGTCTAAAGATGAAACTAATAGCAATTACCTACCTCAAGAGACTAATCATACACTTACAGCTAAACAATGCAGTAATAAAACAAATGCACAAGTGTTATGTATGTCGCTGGCTGGTAAAAGGAATTAGTTTGCTGAAATGTGTCCCTGGAGCTCTAGTTACATAAGATACTTCTATCCCAAACCAAATTTCTATCTCAAACCAAATTCGCATGATATATAGACATCCTATTTCATGAATTTTAAAACTAACATGTCCATATGTTATTATTTATTTCAAATTTAATGTGCAGTTCTATAGGGTCTAGGATTTCTCCACAGCCCCAAATTCTCACCTCCCCAACGGATTTTCCCCATATGATTACAATAATATAGTCCTTCATAATGAATCATTCCATCAGTCTACATATGTTATTATTTTAAAAATAGGATTACATATTGAAGTAAATGACTCTTTAAATCATATTATGTGTGTATTCCTCTGCTAGTGACATGTAATATGCATAATAGAAAATTAAATGCTCTGGAGAGTCCTGCAGGTTGAAAATGAGAGTGGTTGTCATGTTGTTTGTTTAATATTTAAACATGAATTTTTAATGTCATTAGTATATATTTGATCAATGTTCTGCGATATTAACTTTGAGAAAATTAACACAATGAGAGCTTTAGATTTAAAGTAGTGTGGATTAGCAGCTTGCCGAGTTAGCCTTTGCTTGTGTAGCCTTCAGAAGAATGTAAAATCTTGAGCAAGGAGATGAACATTTAGCCTATCGGTTAAGACACCTGGGAGGTAGCAGGGACGGTGCAAGTAGTTTGGTTCCTACCACCTAAGTGGGAGACCTGGATTGTGTGTCTGGCTTCTGGCTTTGACCTAGCCTAACCCTAGCTGATGCAGGCAATCAGCAGATGCACCATTTTTTTTTTTTTTGCATTCTCTCTTTCTCTTCTTTTTCTTTTAATTCTTGTGCAGGCACATCAATGAGTATCCTAACAGAAAAATAATACCAGAAATTAGGTTATAAAACTTGCACTTCCTCTTGATAGATTCAGTGTTTTCCTTTTTCTCTTTTCCGCTCATGTTTACGAAATAATATGGCAAATGCAGCAGAATGGTTCAAAAGGTGACATGCATGCAGCAGAGACAGTGGCTCTGACACTTGGTTTGTGCAAAAGGACATCTGATTTGGTAGAGTCAGAGGCTGGAGAAGTGGTACCTGAGAGAGTCCACGTAGTGTTCTGCAATCCACTCACTGTTGGAGGAGCACTCATACAGGTAAAACACAAAAAAGGTCTGAATGTTTCTTGAGCCCTGTATCACTAACTCAAGGGACATTTGCAGAAAAGCCTGGTGAAAAAACAAAACGACTGGGAGAAGGAGAGAGTCAACACTGGAGTGAGCCTAGAGCTCAGGGCAGGGACAGCACAGTTTCAGCCTTCTAAGTGTGGACAAGATCTGTGCTGGCGTGACTCACATTAGTGCTTGAGGCAAAAAGTGAAGGTAGTTATAGTAAATATTATCTTCACTTCAAATTTTGAAGTTTTGTTCATCATGGATGCTTCTAGCATTAAACCTTCTGCTTTGCTGAACATAGGGCATTGATCTATTTATTTTTGAAGTGTGTGTTTTTGTTGCCAGTTTACACTTTTTGTGTTGAAAAGTGCCTCACTTGCTTGGCCCTGGACCTGACCCTGCTGAATGGAGGATGCCAGAGGGATGTTGTAGAAGAGACTCCTTTGAGTTCAGTTGTCCTGAGCTTGATTCTGGGCTCAGGTCTACATGCATCCACATTCTGAATACATTATCACCAGCACCTTAGCCCCCTTTAACTACCTGGCTTCTTAATGAAAGACCTATAAAAACCAATTTGTTTGTTGTTCATCTACCAGTAAATATTCACTGAGCACCTGTTATGTTCTCAAGGCTACATCCTGTGGCACACAAGACAAAATGTCTTTGCCCTTATAAAGTTTCCATTGTAATTTGGAAGACCAATGACCAATAAAAATAAATTCAATATCCTGTTGCTGGTTTATGGTGAATGCTTAGAGGAAAAATAAACCAGGATGAGTGATAGAGTGAGAGCAGCAAGACAGAGGTGGACTAACTTAACTTCAAGAAAGTTAAGGAGAAAAGAAAATGAGGCAAAGTATCAAGTGTGCAGCTTGGTACCTACCTTGTTATAACACCTTGACATATGAGCAACAGTTTCGTGGCTCTAAGCAGGGGAGAGAAACTTGAAAGGCAGATTGGAGCCTGTGAACCTAGCTATAATGTCATTTATGAAGCTGAAATTTCAGTATTCTGGATAATTCTACCAAGTGCCTATAGTGTTCAAGTCATTGTCACTTGGCTCAGTTCTGGAAGTAGGCAGATCTCTGACTCTGAGGCCTGCATCATGTAGTCATCTGAAAACTTCCAGCTTCATCTCCATCTTTAGCAATCACACACAGGCCTCATCCTGTTCCTCACAGAAAGAACAGAGAGGGAGAGAGCATACACAATAGAGAGCAAAAAGGAAGAGCAGCATGAAGAGAACAGCCTCTTGGTGGTCCATGTCTCAGTGTGAACGTGACTCCTTTGCAGAGCAGCATCCAACCATGGGCAGCAAACAAAGCCGTCGCCCCTGGCTGCAGCTGGAGGGACTGCCCTGCATTTTGCCCTGAGGCAGATTATGGTGTGCATCCACATGTGGCTTCCCATGGGCCAGTTGAGCCAGCCCAGCAAGGCCCTGGTAGCCCTTGGCCAAGTCTCTGCTGGAACTGACCTGGCATTTCACCAACTCATTTCATGGTGTTTGGTTTCCAGCAAAGCAGCATGTAAGGAAAGCGATGGAGCTTCCCCTTCTTCATCTGGAATTTTTATGCCTGTTAAAAAAAAATAGGAAGTGAAACAAAACACAGAGGAAAATAAAAGAAAAACACTGCCAGGTTAGAAAGAGTTGGGCTGAGGCTGGCATTGTTGCATAGTAGATAAAGCCATCCCTTCAATGTTAGCATCCCATGTAGGCTCTGGTTCAAATCATGACTGTACAACTTTTGATCCAGCTAATTCCCCAGAAAAACAGCAGAGGATGAGCAGAAAGTTCATGCCCTTTCCCTTCTGTCAGGAGACCCATAGGAAGCTCCTGGTTCCTGGATTTGGCTTGGACTGCACTGCCAATCACAGACATTTAGGGAGTGAACCAACGAATTTATTCTCTGTCTTTGCCTCCATCCTTCCCTTCATCCTCCCCTTCTTCTCTCTCTCTATTCCTTTCTTCATCTCGTTCTTGTAACTACTATGCCCTTCAAATAATTTCTAGAAAGAAAGTAGGAAGAAAGGAAAGAAAAAGAAAAGAAAATCTTTGGGAAAGGCATATAAATCCACTAATAAAACTTCTGAGATTCTAAGGGGCACCAGGGTGGCTACATAAGGTTGAATCTCCTCCTTTGACCTAGTAGAAGGGTCTTGCAGTCATTCCACCTGGAACAATGTCAAGTTCCCCAAACAAATCATCATCCTTCATTCATTTGGGTCTTTGCACAAACTATTTAGATCACCCTGAAACCCTTCCCCGCCCCCTGCCTTTTTTTTTCTCATCTTTTGATTCTTCAAAACTCAGACCAAGTCGTACCTTCTTCATAAACTAAGAAACTGACCTCCACTCCACCAAGTCTTCAGTCCCTGCACCTCTGGTACACAACCTTTTTGTATTCATTCTGCTTATACTAACTGAGAACTTTCTCTGTGTCAGGCATGGGTCTGGATCTATCAGAGGTTGGCAAACCAAACCAACCAGCATCCATTCTGTGGGGTGGAAGACTGTGAACACCTTAACAATTCAGAGAGTCCAGTTGCACTGATTTTCCTTGAAGAAGAAATTAAGTAAAAAGCCCAGGATTTTTCAACCAGTTGTCTATAGTGACAGAACTGGTTGCATTTTTTCCCCCACTAAGGTGGCTTGGCGTTGAGCAATTTATAAATTTAAGCTTTCCAATTTGGTTCACTCTAAAGAAAATGAATTTGTGTTTCTGTCAGATTTCATCTACATAGAAGAAATTTTCCCAATAAAATAATGCTCTGGGAAAATGTCATAGGTTAAAACTTTACAAAGGAAGAAACTGCATAGGGAGGGATCCGTGCATGTGGAAAGCAAAATCAAGTCCTTTGAAAAGGTCATAATCCATGGAGTCATACAGTATATATTGACTGAATTTCTGTAAGGGTTGTTGTGCATACACACACACAAAAAAAATAAACACTGTTGGAAAATTGTGTAAATGAAAATTTAAAAAATTCTGAGAACTCACAGTGGAAGTCAGGATTACTTTGCAAGCTGTGAGACTTGAGACAAATCACTTTCTGCACCACATTCATACAACAAGAATGATGACGGCCAATGGCCTCCTTAGAATGATTAAACGAGAAGACACATGAGGGTGCCATACAGCGTGAATCCTCAGACAAGGGGGCAGAGACAGATGGATGAAGACAAAGTGCATATTTCTGGTAGCCAGGACATGAGGAAAGCACTGGAGGTGGGATCCAGATACATGATTGAGGAGAAAATGTCACTGGATGGGCCTTTCAATCTACAAGAAAACCCAGTGCACAAGGACACCATGGGCCCCTCCTACTTCTAGTCCACTTCTCCACAGAGAAGTAGAACCTCGAAAGCTGTCAGAAATTTATTTTTAGTTTCCTAATCTGCAAAGTGACTTCAGACAGTAGGTACATTTCAGTTTCATTAGTTCATCAGCAGTTTCTTAATGAGGCTAATTAGCCTCAAATAATTTTCACCTCTATAGGATTCCACAGAGAGCTGTGTTGCTTGTAAGCCTGTGAACACATGACCTCCATCCCTGCCGCAAAGACCTGGGTCCCAACAGCTAGCTCCTTAAAGCCTGATGCTTAAAGACATCCGATAGTTAGCAAAGGTTTGTGTTGGTGCTAGATCCCCAAGAACTAACAACCTGCTCTGTGTCCAGGAAGAAAGTTGTCCCCTGTTAAGATTAAATCTGGTGGCCCTTATCAGCTCTTGGCTGGAAAGATAACACATGGGCGATTTATCTCAGGAAGTCTAAGGTGCAGGTGGGTGGCCCCACAGTCCCTAATCCCACTGATGCCAGGGTCTGGAATGGTTATGCCCTGAAACTTGCATTTGCTGCTGTTGGGGGAGACACCTCAGCAGTGATTTTTGGATGCTTTGTTTTTCTCATTCATAAAGCTTGCCACATAGCCATAGTGTCTTGCATTCTCACATCTTGCTTCTTTAGCAGTTGCTTTGTGGACCTCAGGATGATGCAGCATAGCAACTTTCCTTACCCAGGTATTGGGTAAGGAGGTACATGATGTAGGAGTCTTACTTTCGCCTCACGAGAGCAAGAACTGCAAAACAAATAGCATTTATTGAGGCTTACAGTATGCCAAGGGCTTCATTATAAGCTTCAGGTATTTCATCTTACTTAATCAAACCCTGGGATGTCTTCGGAGTCCACGATCTCAGTGTTGCTCAGTTGCAGAGGCACTACTGAGACCTAGATCTTTCTGAAACCATAGCAGGGGGTATCTTGTAACACACCTTTTCCTGAAGGAAGGGATACTCCACAGGTGACTTCTACACTCAGTCACCCTCTCCCAAGCAGGCACTCTGAGAAGGAACCAGGCAATGTGAGTCAGGACACTGTAAGGCAGTGAGGAGGACACACATTTCTAGGGTACCAGAGCAGTTAGAGTCTCAGCTTACACTTCCTAAGTGACCAAAGCAAATTACTTTTCTGCCTTAGATCCCTGTTTTCTCAACAGATAAAGAAGATTTGATTTAAAAGATCCCCTGGCATATAATGCTCTGATGCTGTATCTGCGATGTGCTAAGGTCAAGGAAACAAGAAAGATATATTTAAATAGAGGAACTGAGCCAAGTGTTAATTTGGGTAGCTGTTTTGTGAGTCTTTCAAGGAAAACTGTGCTATTCCTCAAATAGATCTGAGACTTAAATAACTACTCAGCTTTTCCCTTTTGGTTTTTCTTTTTATTCAAAACTACTCTGTGAGATAGAATGAGGATTCAAGATTGTGTAAGCAAGTAAGGAGATAAATTGTGAAAAAAACAAACCACCAAAACCCCCCACACTAATGAGGACTGACAGATGCACTCAGCACCACACAGAAAAACCTGTTCTCAGAGTGGGAAACACTTGAGCAACGAAAAGTGGAAACAGAATTTGATAATAATAGAAAGTGTAATAGAAACTTACTTGAGCCCACAGCAAAAGATTGAATGAATACATCAGTATACAGAAGAGACAAATTTCAAGTACAGAAGAATCCCAACAGACACTTGGCTCTTGGACAGGTATAACACTACCCTTGACTCCTAAGATGCAGTGGCAGCCACAGGATGGGGGTGTTGGTAGTTGGAATTGCTCCTGGTTGAGAAATATCCTCTGAGTCAATGTACTGAAATGTTGGTGCTTAGAAAATCCTCTGGTATGGAAGAAAGAGCCTACAAGATCTCAGGAGTTGTGTTTGTGAAACATGGGTGTGTTAGGATGGAAATGCTAGGACATGGAGACACCATGAGACTTCTTCCTCAAGTCTCACCCTGCACTTATGGATGTTAAAGAAGGACTTGGAAGGGGTCTGGTCCAGACATTGATGTGAAATTGGCTTGGTGTACTCAACTGAGTGTTCCATTGGTGTTAGGGTTTTTGGATAATACCTTGGATGTCTTCCAAAGCTCTATTTGTTAAGGATTTGATCTCCTGTCCTGGAGTAATAGATTAAGGACAGAACATAATCAAATTGTGATGTGTGATAGCAGGGCATTTACAAGTGACTGCTCTGAATTAGGTTGATATGGGGGGGGGGGTCTCTTAACGATTGTATCCAAGTTGCCTTCTAAGGAGAAATGAGGAGCTACCTCCTGTGTATCTACTTCCTCTGAAAGGATCACATGGTCCTTCCTCTACAGGCATTCCACCATCCACAGCATCACCAGGTACCTTAGCAACAGTACTAGCCAGTTTTAGTCTGTAAACCTAAAAAACTCTCAAGCTGAAACGAACCTCCTTCCCTGTGTACTTCCTCTCAGGTGCTTGTTAGACTGCTAGAAGCTGATCAATGTAATTGAGAACAAGTAGAAGTCAGTTGGAATGGCGTGGTAGCCAGGCTCTGGGCAGAAGCAGAGAGCAAACTGAACGATGAAACAAGTTAAATGTGTCATGAACTGTAAGGTGTGTGTCTGCTGTAATTGAAAGTCACCTGCACACTGACACTGAAGCAGAAGACGTGCCCCTCTTCAACTCCAGCCACGTGAACTTGATGAAATTACTTGATCCAGGTAATGCAAAAGGTCAGTTCCTCAGAACATGAGCTCCAGGGAAACCTGGTTACACGAGATATTAGTAAATTCTCAGCAAGAGCAGCCAGAGGGGACAAGGAGGGAGTTCTCTCTCATGTCTGTATGTTTTAGCAAATATAATTTAAACAAGATGAAGCATGCTTCTTTATTGCATGGCTGATCAGAGCCTTTAGTATACCAATGACTGTTTTTTTCTAAGCAGGCAGCATTTCCCACTCAATCCTTCTTCTGTAGAGTATTTTTAGGAACTAACAGTTTATGTGAAATGACACTGGCATCTGTAGGCCCCCATCCCTTCGTCCTCACATTGGAGCATGTGTATCTGCCTTGCTAGCCTCCCAGAGCTGTTGGGAGAAGAAATGCAAAAACATTTGAAAAAGTGCTTTGTAAACTCTTCAGAGTTATGAAAGTTTAAGAGATCATTATTAATACATACTTATTAAAAATTTACTACTAATAAAATTTTTCTGCCTCACTTAGATGTTGAGTTGATAAATGTGATAATTGGAGCTTCTGAGGTCCCAAGACATTAAAATCTTGTTCAAGGTTACATAGCTAGAAATAGAGTTATAAGACAGATTGGTTTAGACAACAAATACTCTGAGACTAGAAAACATTGTGCAGTGTCTGTTGCTTTGGTCTTGAGGATGTCAGTGATTTTGACTTGAGATGAAAACAAGGCAGCAGGAAATGCAGCAGTGGGGTAAGCCACCCAAGAGTTATGGAACAATAAGAAAGTCAGATCAAAGCTTAAGCCCTTCTGCAAACAACTTGACACTTTGAGTTCTTGTTCTGCAATCTACAAATTCCAGAACTCACCTTCCGGAATAGTTGGAAGTAACAGGATGTCTTGTGAAATGTCAGGATTGGTGTAGTGAGACCATGAGGTAGAATGAAAGCCATTCAAAAGGGGAAGCTTTAATCCTGCTTGCAACCGCATGCAGCTTTATGAAGAATCACTAAGCTTGCAGCCCTAGGATGGGCAGGTCCTTGCCCAGAGGGCAAGAGAAGCAGTGGAATGACCCAAATCTTGTAGATGGCATATGCAAATGACCATGTAAAACAACGTTGTCTCAAGGTTAACCCAGAGGTTGAGTGTTACAGGACTTCTGAGCAGGAGTCAGAAATTTGGAAAGGTTCCATGTGTTTTCTGGATCAGGTACTTGATTTCTTCTCACATGTGAGCAAAGGTGGGGCCCTCACTGGTCTCTGACTCTCACCCTGGTGTGTGGCTCAGTGGTCTGGGTGTGGGGCAGACCAGAGACTGCTAAAGTCGATAGATTTATGCCCAAACTGCAGTAGTAACAGCTCTCATTTAAAAATTCCCAGTGTGAGTGTGCGTAATGAAGCTCCACGTCCTGATATAATGGCACAATTATGTCTCAGCACTGATGCAGTACTTTATGCTTTTGAAGTATTTTACAACCATTAATTACCTGGGCTATTAATGTGCCTGACACCTTCATTAGAGGAAGTTGCTTCCTTCAGAGTGTAGCACTCCTGTTCCTCTCCCATGAGTATAATTTTTATTCTGTTATCTCTGACTCTCTGTTCTATCCACTCTGTGCCATTCTACTATCTTATTTAGTCCAAAGTAGAATATTAATGTCAATTAAACACTACAGAGAGAAAATAAATAAACTTTATAGATCTTTATTTCTTAAAAGACCCTGGAACACATTTAAGACACACCTGCTGTGATTGTTCCCTTAGTTGGAAATAGGCAGTTCTTTAGCAGGACACTAAACCAGGTCCTTCAATCCTCGTGGCCCTCAGCAGTGCTGGGACATCAAGCACAGTGTTAGAGATGCCCAGAACTTTTCTTGGCTTCCTTATAGTCAGGTCATAACTTATCTCCCAGACTTGGAGCAGGCAGGACCCCAAACAGTGCAAACAGCATCAGGAAGAGATAAAGATAGGTCCCTTGCAGAAGAAGAAGAAACAGGGAGCTTCAAATTTTTCATATCAGAAAGCAGGGGGAGAGTTGAGATCATTAAATTCAAAGTCTATCAACTCTAACCTAACTTGTCCTTGAATCCATCCACTGATGCCCATCCCAGCTCTCAGTGCCTTGAATAAGGCCTCACCATATGTGGATTAGTGTCACCAGCGAGGGGCTGGCAATTATTTGCCAAGCCAACCAGTCAAAGTCTTCATTCATAGTGTTTTCCAATTCCCTGATAAAAATTCAACCTCTGCAGCATATTTTGAGCTACCAACAAGATGACAGTGAACATTAGATTGCACATGGTGACAGACAGTGGCTCATCATTTTGTTCTATCTACCCTGCAGATAGAATAAGTGCAATTTCCAGAGCAGAAGTGAAAGTAAGATATAGTAAAAGGATTAGTAAGTCATGAGTTTTGAGGCTATATTACTGTTGTTTTTAATGTCATTAAATTTTTAAATTATAAGTTCCTACAATTTTTAGTAATGATATTTGAAACAATTAGGATGCCAAACTCCTACACACTTCACAATTGGCTCTCACGAGCTGATACCAGTGAGCAGCAGTATGAATGCACAGGTAGGCTCCACATAGTTGTCTTTTAGCTGCACTATTGCCTTCTAGCCAAAGACCACCAGGAATAAACCTGCAGTTGAATAAATGGAATTTATTGCTCCCCTCAACAAGGGCAGAACACCAGGGATATCATGAGTGAGCTTGGCAAGAGGTGCTGGCAAGATTTATGGGCTTAAACCTGGAGTAAGAGACTTTGGAGGTCAATGAGCTTTGCTAAACTCTACATGCTGTCAGGAAACCAGCAATTCTAAGATTGCCTATCCCAGTAAATCTAATCCATATGGCAGGAAAGAGGAAGCAGGGATAATGTCTTAACTAGTAGAGAAACAGCAGCCACTCCTGCTAACAAGAAATAAAGCTATTTTCTTGCTTTGGATAGTGTTTGTGTTCTGCTGTGATTACGAAGTGCACTTGCTTTTAATTTGACCCATCCAAACTGCAGAGTGACCTTGATGGATGTTGTCTGAGAACTGTTCTTGTTGGTCCAGAAAACACAAAGATCTGACCAGTAGGTCCAGCCCAGCTCCCAGGAGTGAGGAGCCACTTTGTATTTTTCAGTAGGGACCCTCATCCTTGACTTGCTTCATCCAAATGGTTCTTTCCATGCTATCAATCCTTCTGAAACATGAAGTGGTAGTTTCCTGGTCCTGGGCATATCCTGCTTTGCACCTGGCACTCCTCTGCAAAATGCCCATGTCTTTGCCAATGCTATTGCCATGTCCTGGAATGTCTAACATTGCTTTCCTCAGCCTTCCCACTCCTATCCATGGAGAGAAACTGCTCATCCTTTAAGATGTATTTCAATGACTGACTCCTGCAGGAAGCTTCCTCCGACTTTCCCCTCACCATCCCTCCATTCCATTCTTATCTAGGCTAGGAATCTTTCTTCACACTCTGAAAAAAAAAACTATTAAACAAATTTAGTGGCTGTTGTTTTCGAGGTTCCATTCCATGGTTTTTCTTTTTTTCTGGCCTCTAAGAATTTAGCTAGGAATGGTCCCTGCTCTCTTGGATTTTGTATTCTAATGAGAACATAAGCAGCCATTCTCTGTTGTTGTCATTGTTTAAAAGCTACAAGCAAGAGACATGGGCAGTGTTGATAAATACTCTGGTTTTAAGATTGGGTTCTTTGGAAATGACTTGGTGGTTACCTCAGCTGAACCTTTCTGTAAACTAAGCTCTGTGTGGCAGGATATCCTGCCTGATGTTATGGATTCATTATCTGAGGAGGGGCTCATTTCCCTTAGAACAGTGAGATTTGAGGGTAAGGGTTGCTGAATTGTCATGAATTCATCTCCTCCCTACCATCTAACTGGATATAGTTCAGAAACATGAAGTAATGCACGGGCTAGATTAAGATTACCTGTGGAAACCTTCCACCGCCACACCCTTGACCCAATACCCTTCTCCCTTGCCATGCCCAGCATCAAAATCCTTACCTCTGATGTTTGTGCTGTAGGAGTACTATTCCCAATACCTCCGTGTATCAGATCCTACTCACTTTAGGTTCCATGAGAGTTCACCAAGCCTTGTAGCATCATGATCTGTGTCAAGGCCCATGAGCATCTGGGTGTTGCAGACAAGCAGGTGGACGTGATGCAAAGAGCATGCTGTAAATCCTGGATGCCGCACCATCTTTCCAGCGGACACTGGTCAGATCATCTAACCCTCCTGAATGATTTTTCACATCTATTCAGTGGACAAAATTCTTTGAGATTAAGATCTGCATTTTCTTTTTCTAAGGAATCATGTACAGACAACTACTAAGGATTGTACCTTATGTATCTTTATGAACCCAGCATCAAGCATGATGCCTGGCACACAACAGGTGTTTATAAATGGCTGTGAAATAAAAATACGGGAAGTACATATCCGTATTTATCAGGGAGTGCTAATGGTATGATTCCAAGAATAAAGTGAATAATAGGCTAAAATAAACTATTAGTTTTGTTTGTTACATTGACTTATTTTCCCCTTTTTGTTTTTGCCCCTTTTATTTGCACCACTGTACTTTCATTATCTGTCACTGTGCTCTGAGCTTTAGCAGGAAGTTAAAACTCCAAAAACTGCAGTTTATTGGTTTGTAAATACAATGTAGGGAATATGAAGGACTCAGTAGCTTTGGAACTTGGAAACATGCAAGACATTGTCTTCAAAGATCGACTTTTGAAATTATCAACACCACAAACTTGTTAAAAAGAGTTTAGGAAATAACAGAAAAGCAGAAAGAACAATATAACCTAGTTCTTTTACCTAAGCAGTTGCTGTTGAGAATGGAGAACGTTTTATTCTTTTTTTTTTTTAAGATCGATTTATTTTAATCAGTAAGTTATACAGAGAGGAGACACAGAAAGAAAGATCCTCCATCCACTGGTTCACTCCCAAGTGGCTGCAACAGCAAGAGCTGAGCCAATCCAAAGTCAGGAGCCAGAAATCTCATCCAGGACCCCACGTGGGTGCAGGGTCTCAAGTGTTAGGGCCATCCTCAAATGCTTGACTGCTTTCCCTCTCAGGTCACAGGCAGGGAGCTGGATGGGAAGTAGAGCAGCCAGAATTAGAACTGGAGCCCATATGGGATCCCTGTGCATGCAAGGCAAGGACTTTAGTCAGTAGGCTACTGCACCAGGCATATATAATCACACTTAGTTGAGATACTCTGTGCATACGGTTTTGTTTGCTTTTAATATTTAACAAATCACAAGCACTTTCCAAGCTATTGTCTGACTTTAATGATGACTTAAATTCCATCTAGCAGGTGCACAGTTATTCACTTAAGCACGCTCTGTTATTGAATATTTATTTACTTCATATTCACTGTGTTATAAATAAACTGCAAAAGGCAAACAAAATCAAGAGTTCAAAAAACAAAAACACAGTTGTAAATCAAAAATTGCCCCAGAACTCATGGATGCTACAGAAAATGATACACTATGATGCAATAAAACTCCTGAAGCCACAAATTCCACTGATATAGGTTGAAAGTCAGAGATAGATGATTTCAGAAGTTAATTGGGAAATAACAAGCAAGTTAAATAAATTGCCTACTCTAAAATCACTAGATAAGCATTTATTGCAATACAAAATCTTGATGACTGTAATTAACATATTTAATGAACAATCTCTCCCTCGCTCTTGCATCTCTACCTTTCAGATAGAAAAAAATATATAATATTTCCTAAAGGTATTTTAAATAAATAATAAAATAAGGATCAAAGCATGTGTTCCTCCTGTAGGAACATTCTCAGTGAACTCCCATTGACTTCAGAAGGAGAACTCTATCACAGGATGTGTGTTGACCTCTTAGCACTGTAACTGTCCTATCGGTTGTTTATTTTGCTACTGTCCTTCTTGTGTATTATAGTGCAAACTGCCTTAAGGGAGACACTTTTATTGGATTTCTGAATCTCCAATATCTAGCACATGTTAGCTGGCTAGTATATAACTTTACGTGAATAGAAGGGTAGAGGATGGAGGGAAAGTCCTCAATAAGGCACAGAAACATGAAAGAATGTGGTATGCTAACATTGGCCATTGCACTCACTTGGGGAGTGAATCATTGGACGGAAGATCTTCCTCTGTCTTTCCTCCTCTCTGTATATCTGACTTTGCAATAAAAATAAATAAATCTTCAAAAAAAAAAAAAGAAAATGAAAACCTTCCTTCTATTGACTGAAATCCAGCTTCTTCAAGCACCGCTTACATGTAGGCTGACAAGCTCCTTCAGATGAGGAGTTGATCAGCAGCTTCCCTGTGCTTAGCTTTGCTCTTCAGAGCTGTTCTGAGAGGTGGAACTTGTTTTTTCATTCATGAAATCTACTGAGATATAAATTGCATTCAGCAGTATGCACTAGTCGTAAGAAGACAAATCTTGAGAGAGCAGCCTAGGGGACTTCGATACCACTTTCTCTCGTGTGTCCTCTACTGGGATCAAGACAAAGACCTTCTCCAGTACATGGAAAGGCTCTCTAATTCCCTGCCTTAAGCTGACAGCTCCCCACATCAGCATCCTCAAGATTTCCATCTACTGTGCCTGCAGCCAAGGTAGCTGTAGCAATCCAAAACCTGGAGCCCATGCAGGTACAGGAGCCTAAGGCTTTGGGCCAGCTCTGGCCATTATGGCCAATTGCACAGTGAATCAATGGATGGAAGATCTTCTCTGTTTCTCCTCCCCTCTGTATATCCGACTTTCCAAGGAAAATAAAATAAATCCTTTTTTAAAAGGTGAAGTTTTGGACCCGGCACGATGGTGCAGTGATTAAGGTCCTCGCCTTGCATGCCCAGGAACCCATATGGGCGCCGGTTCTAATCCCGGCAGCCCCGCTTCCCTTCCAGCTCCCTGCCTGTGGCCCAGGAAAGCAGTCGAGGACGGCCCAAAGCTTTGGGACCCTGCACCTGCTCTGGAGGCCCGAAAGAGGCTCCTGGTTTCGGATTGGCTCAGCTACAGTCATTGTGGCCACTTGGGAAGTGAATCATCAGACGGAAGTTCTTCCTCTCTGTCTCTCCTCTCTGTATATCTGCCTTTGCAGTAAAAATAAAATAAATCTTAAAAAAAAAAATGGTGAAGTCTTTGCTTTATTCTTTCTTTGATTTGTTTGAAAGTCAAAAAAAAAAAAAAAAAAAAACAGAAACGGGGAGAAGTTTTCTGTCTACTGATTCACTCCCCAGATACCTGCACAGCCAGAACCATAATAAAAACAGCAATTCAACCTAGGTCTTCCATTGGGTTTCTGATTAAATACATGTGTAACCAAAAGGAAAGTAATTTTGTTTCTTAGCACCTCAGTTTCCTTACCTGTACTTGTATAATAAAGTAATTGAAGTAAATATTTCCCAAGGTATCTTCGAGCTGCAAAAGCCTTGTTGTTAAAGACTATACATCCCAGAGATAATCACAGGTTTCCCTAAGGGTCCCGGATGTGGCAGTTCATTTTCAAGAGCCACTATCCAGCAAAGGGACTTGGAAGTAGAAGACTCAGGCTTGACTTGCATCTGATACCTCCAGCATATACCTGATCTGCTTTCATTCCCTCATCTGTAAGATGAGGATAATGAGGCTTCAGCTGGACTCTTCTCAGTCTTTGGCTTGCTCCAGTAAAACCACAGCCCTGCTCAAGGAGACTGCTACTGGCGTCTTATTAAACGCAGTAACAACCATCACAGTGCCTGGTATGTGGCAGATACTCAACAATTTTCTCCTGAGCAAATGAAAATTCCTTGGAACCTATACGTTGTTGTACAAACTTCAATTTTCATTACTATTCTACATTGAATTCCATGTGTTAATGGACTCTTAAGGTAGATTCATTTATGTACTGTAAAATTCATTTATGTACTGTTGCCTATCTTGTGCATTAAATCATGCTACTTGCTGAAGGGATTTGAAATATGTGGCATGGTCTTGGTCCTTGAAGAGATGCATCATTCAATTCAAGCATTTATTTTCCTGAACACCTGCTAGTGCACCAGGCATAGTGCCAGATGCTAAGAATGAGAGAAAAAAAAAAAAACACATAACTCTTTTTTCTTTCTCATTATTCGTATGCTGTGTTTTCCATTAATTTATTTATTTGATGAGATTTTCTCCCCACATAATCCACTAAAAGAGTTGATAGCCTACAGGGAGGACAAACAAGTAACTAGATTATTAACAATTCCATGCAAATGGTTGCTGAATGGAGCTCTATGGGATAAAAAGCAGGAACACTGAGAAATACTCTTGAAGTGAGATCTTTTCATCAGTCCTTAAAACAGGACTAGAATTCAGCCACACTGTAAAATATCCCCCTAATTTAATTCCCTGCTGGTCTTCTTTCTAGTTCAGTCTCTACAAAACTTGTAGGAATCTTATTAAAAGAAAACTCACGGGGTTTGTCCTGTACTACCTGGGACCTGCATGGTCTGTGTCCTGATGCCTAGGTTTTAGTTCCAACAGCTGTGTCCTCCATTCTAGCTTCTTGCTTTGTACACCCTGGGAGGTAACAGGGGATGGCTCAAGTGCTGTGTCTCTACCACCCAATTGGGAGACTTAAATTGAGTTTCTGGATCCTGTCTTCAACCTGGCTCCATCTCAAGGGCAGTGAGCCTGCTAATGAACAATCTCTCCCTCGCTCTTGCATCTCTACCTTTCAGATAGAGAAAAATATATAATATTTCCTAAAGGTATTTTAAATAAATAATAAAGTAAGGATCAAAGCATGTGTTCCTCCTGTAGGAACATTCTCAGTGAACTCCCATTGACTTCAGAAGGAGAAGCTAAGTTCCTCACCAAAACACAAAGCCCTGAGTGTTCTAGAGTGTTCTAGAGCCTTCCCCCGTTCTCTGCTTCCTATACACAGTGGCTGTCTGCTTTCTGCTGCAGGATCCTGCTAAGCATTTTCCTGCTTCTGCAAACGTTGCCTTTGCTGTTTCCTCTGCCAGGAGTACTAGCCTCCACACTCCTTGTATGGCTGGTTCATCTACATCATCTGCCTCTAACTTAGCCACTCCATCCCCTCATTTGCTAAGTCTCAAAGGTCATTAATGCAAGATACATATTAAAACTACATGGGGAGTGAATGTTTAGAAAAGACATTTATAGAATGCAGATCAGTGGTTACCCAGGGCTGGAAGTGGGAAAAAGGAGTTACTGCAGTTGTGTGTGAGGGATCTTTCAGGTGTTAGGAATATCTGAAAGCTGAGGGGTGTGCCTGGTTGCACAACTCTGTAATTATTAAAAATAATCAACTCATACTTATAAATGGTGAATTTTGTGAAGTGTCAGTCATTCATACTTCAATAAATTTTAAAGAATTTCCTGGGAAGAATACAAAGAATACTAGAAGTTGGATCTTACCTCTTAGAAGTTACGATATAATGAATCTGTGGGTGGGATGGGCCCCATCAATATTCATGAATTTTAAAGTTTTCCTAGAGGTGCTGATGTGCAACTGCGGTTCAGAATGAGAACTCTATCACAGGATGTGTGTTGACCTCTTAGCACTGTAACTGTCCTATCGGTTGTTTATTTTGCTACTGTCCTTCTTGTGTATTATAGTGCAAACTGCCTTAAGGGAGACACTTTTATTGGATTTCTGAATCTCCAATATCTAGCACATGTTAGCTGGCTAGTATATAACTTTACGTGAATAGAAGGGTAGAGGATGGAGGGAAAGTCCTCAATAAGGCACAGAAACATGAAAGAATGTGGTATGCTAACATTGGCATGTTTGTTGGCATCCTGCTCAAATTAATGTTGCTAGAACTACGATGCTTCTGTAAAAATCATTCTTTTACGAGTGAAAGAAACCACTGAGTCCACAGGTGGAGGGAGATGGTCACATCACCCTGCAAAGCAACATGGAAAACAGAGACAGGAAACAGGTGTTCAGCAGAAGAGGCCACTCATTTGGAGTACAAAGTTGAAGGAAAATATTGACCCTCCCATCCCTAACACTCTACCCTGTGAGAAATGTTCAGTCAAGGAATTTGATGTCTCGTGGCTAAAGGAGAGTTATAAAAAGTTCTGAAAGCCTATGCATGTGCTTATAAGTGATTTTGCATTTACTAAGAGAACAATGAAAGGTTACTAAATAATAAAACAGAAATAGTACCACATGCATATTTAATTAGTAAAAATAGAATAGAGAGTCTTGAGGCTTTCCTGTCTCCATTTTTGAAGTTATGTACAACCTCACTTCTCCTAGAGAAGCAAGACTATTTGTTTTTCTTCTGTGTTCCCTGCAAACTGAAAGAGGCCATCTGGGTGAAAACGTGGGGGTCAAGATAGAAGCAGATGCTTATTTCAGTAAGGAGAAAGCAAAATGCCTAATCTTAGGTCAAAAGTTGACCAAAGAAGCATTTCAAAACAGAGAGCCCAGTAGATGGGAATGACAGCCTAGGGCTGAAAATACCTCCAGGGAAAAGGATACGTAAGCCAAGTTAGTGGAACACAGCCAAAGTTCAACAAGAAAGTAGTTGCTTTTCTTCTGCCTGTGTGATTCCCATCTGACAAGTCTCTCCCCATTTCCTCCTTTAAAGCATTTGGGGTGTCTGTGTTGTGTCTGTGCACACGCACATGGGTACATACTACTGCATACTAATTGGGCTGAAAATTCAGAAACTGAAATGTTAGAAGGATAGCTAACAAACATTGATCTACCAAAGGGAATAAATGCAATCCAATTCGGCTTTGGAAAATAGCTATGATAAATAGTGATTGTAACTTTTGGTGTATTTGATGTTGAAGCAGTCATTCCTTCTGAGTTACATAGCAGGACCAACTCCTATCAGGAAAGTTACTCTTTCCATTTGTACATGTGGAAAGCCTATAACTGCAGATCCCAACAAAACTACTTAAAATCATAAATAGTAACAAAGAAAAACTTCGAGTATAGGCCTTTATTATTAAATAAAGCTGTCTGACATCTCAAAAGAGCATTCCATTATCCCAGTGTTTTTGTAAATAAAAATCTGTAGTTTCTACCCATCTTGGATGTAATTAAAGGCCAAGAAGAAATCAACAAAACATGCAAAGTTGTCATGTTATTCTTGCAAAGATTTTCACAAAATCATAGTAAGTATCATGCTTATCAAAGGAATAGTCTTGCCTAAATAAAACCCAGTGCTCCTCAAGAAATATACTAGCACCAGAAACACCCAATTTAGTTTATTAAGAAAAAAAAAACCACATGTGTTTATCTTAGCCAAGTTTTTTGAATATATGCTAGCCAACCAATTTGTTGAGGAGAGTGAAAATACACCTCTCTAAATTACACCCTGAATCCATTGCCACGGTATTTATGAGGATTTGACAAAGTTCTTGTCTACTAATCCAAAGGACTTGGCCTTGGCAGAAGGAAGTCTACATTGGTTAGACTGCACTAAGCGATACTCACGTCTGAGGCTGCAAGGAGACACACTAGCATCACGACTTCTAGGTAGTCAGCAATGTTGTGTGACTCTGTTCATGGCTCATCCTCCCAGGGCATGATGGCTAAGGATTCAGCACTGTGCTACATCTTCCCAACAACACATCCTTCCATATGTGAGAAAATAGGAAGGAAACTGGTCTATTGTGGAAGTCATCCCAGCATTGTAAACGTTAAATGTTTGTGTCTCCTTCCTCATGTCCTCCATAACTGTCCCTAAGAATGCCCTGGTCTGACCCAAATCAAGAAGTGAAAACATCTGTTCTGGATATTTACAAGACTTCATTTGTCAGAAATTGTGAAAAAGATAAGAGAAAAATAATGGAAACAACAATATGGACAGGGATAGATCAAAATTTAAGAATGATTGGTTTGAGTGGTAGATGTCATCATCACTGAAGCTCCTATGCCTCGAGTTGTCTCCAGAAATGTGTAATTTCTAATATTTTTGAAATTGGAGGAAATTAAGTAGCTCCTCAAAAGTTTCTTAAAAAACATTTCCCGGGCCCGGCGCAGTATTTCTGGATGTGCAAGTTCATTTTGCTGTATAGTATTAGAAAATCATTTCATATGTATTGAATAACTAGAAATGGCACACCAGTAACAATTGTTCTTAACAAATTTGGGCCTAAATGAATGACAGACCTCAGTGTACCTTTTTCGGGTTTGCCATAATTACATGCCATTTCTCTCATGTTTAAGAAAACCTACAGAATACAAGGAAATGTGAGCATGTCTTTGTGGGGGCATTCTAGTGACCTATTGCAGAGAAGTGAACCGTAAAATTTTGTGTCATATATAATTTTTTTTTGTCAGAATCTGAATCTGCGCGTGAAGTATGCCTGTGGAATCACGCCCACTCAATGTCAGTTAGTTCAGCAAGAATGGTCTATTTTCTTTCTATAAATATATTTTATTTTATTTTAATTTTAATTTAATTTATTTTATTTTATTTTATTTTATTTATTTATGTAAAGCGTTTACGAAATTTCATCTAGAGTTCAGAGCACAGTGATAACTTACCCCACCCCTGTGCCTCTCTCTGCTCACATTTACCTCCCATATTCTTCTTATTTCTTTTTTGGTTTTTACAATTCATACTTTTCAGTTCACTCAGCAATCACAGGCTTAATATGCATCATAGGAAACAAATTTGATAAATATCAAATAAAAAAAGACTTTTCTCAAAGAACATATACAAAGACTGCAAACAATAATTAAGCTTCCAGTGCAATTTTGCTGTATCGATAAAACATGTTGTGCTCTGTGTTAAGTTAAGAAGTTTCCAAAGAACTCTCATCTCAAATGCCCCTGACAAGTTGGTATCAGTTGCAGCAGAAGCCCAAGCCAGGGCGGGACTGGGGTCTAACGGGAAGGACGCCTTCGTTTCCTTTCTATATGCACCACTTTATGGCTGCTTGGGTTTTTCTTACAGACAACTGAAATCTGGAGCTCATTAACTGCAAAGCATTTGAGTCCTTTGTTATCGCCCACCTCATAGTACTGTAGTGCCTGTCGGCCCTACTCTGTTGGCTGCTGAGTGTGAAAGCCTACACAGACTTAGGGACAAGGTATTGATTTTATCTCTTTGGCAAATAAGTACAAGCTTCTTTAAAATCTGCTAAAAATTTTCTTATAGAAAAACACCACTGGACTTATGATTGCTTATGAAGGATTATACTAATTGTAATGACATAAGGGAAAACAGTGGTGAGGGACCAGAGTCTGGAGGATAAAAGGAAATCCCTGAGCCTATGGAATTTGGCATAAAATAAAAATTAAAAAAAAAAAATTCGGGCGCGCATGATGGCTCAATTGGCTACCCCTCTGCTGCAACCACACAGCTCATCTTGCAGTGTCACTTCTTACCATGCTGCTCCACTTCCCATCCAGCTCATTAGTGTGTCGAGAAAGCAGTGAGACGGCCCAAACCTTGGACCCTGCACCCAAAGGGGGAGACCTGGAAGAACACCTGATCCTGGTTTTGGATTGTCTACAGCCATTGTGGTCATTTGAGGAAGGAGTTAGCAGATGGAAGATCTCTCTATCTCTCCTTCTCTCTGTAAATTGGCCATTCCAATAAAAATAAATAAAACTTAAAAGAAAAAGCAAAAAAAAAAAATTGGAGGAAATTAGAGAGAAAACAGTGATTGTTTAAAAACATCAGAGATAAGTCTAATACAGCCTGTAGTACATACCAAGCACTCTTCTAGAAATTTCTGGAGAACTAACTCACCACAACTCCATAAGATTGGCACTGTGAAATATGGAGAAATCACAGTACAGATAGGGTTAGTACCTTGGTCAAGATCACACAGCCAGGAAGTATCCAAGTTGAGCTTTGAATCAAATGGACCTGCACTACACACTTAACTATCATGTGATTCAAATACAATATAATATGAAAGAAAATTTGGCTACTGTTGTTTGCCTAGCTTTTTAAAAATTTTCTGACAAAGAGACTATATTCCTGGAAGCTAAGTCAGTTACAACTCTATTTGTGGTGGAAGTTAAAACACTGGAAAGTGAATTTAATTAGTTCAGTGATAATTATTGTCTGACTAAATTATACTTTAAAATTTAATGTAACAATCACCACTTAATCAGCAAACCCAGTCACAGAAGACAGCTTCATGTGCCAGACTGACAAATACTGGCACATAACAAGTAGATTTCTGCTTCTCCTGAAATGAGTCATTTCTTTGCTTTTTCCACCACAGTGTCCAAAAAGGAAATAGCAATGCTTCTTAAAGGTTCTACGAGCTCTTAGCATCAGGACACTGGGGAACTAGCCAGAATGTGGGTGTGGTTGGGGACAAAGTATGTTCAAACAATACTTCGCATGATTTAAACAGTTCTCTATGCACAGCCTGGAATTAGAAGTTCTGTACAATTTTAGTTTCTATTCTCTTTTCCTTTTAAAGGTTTATTTTACTAGTTGAAAGGCACACTGACAGAGAGACAGAATGAGAGAAAATATCTTACATCTTCTGGTTTACACTCTAAATGGTTGCAGAACTGGACCAAGCTGGATTCAAGACTCCAGAACTTCCTCCAGGTATCTCATGTGAGTAGCAGGAACCCAAGAACTTGGACTGTGACCTGCTGCTTTCCCAGGCTCATTAGCAGGGAACTGAAGAGGAAGCATAGCACCTAGGACTCAAACAGGCACTTTCATATGGGCTGCCAGCATTGTAGATGTTGGCTTAATACTGGCTGCCATACTGGAATAGTGAAGGCTTGGGGAGAAAGAGTTAAAACCCAACAGGATAGACAGCACAGGTACTTCTGCCACAGAAATGCTTAACAAAGTACCCCTATTGTCATCAGTTTCTCAGAGCCCAAATCCCAAACCCACCTCCTGAATAACCATTCAGCTGGACTCTCCTACTTGCCCATAAAGGATAGAGCGTTCCAGGGTAGGATTTCAAGCGATGTAAAGGAAAGTGGGAAACTAGCTGGTACTGCTTGAAGCTGCTTCCCAGTTGAAACCAAGAATATCACATTACATCTGCAACCAGGAGGGTGTCTGGGCACAGCTGGCAGTGTCCTAAGATTTGGGGTATGAGTCTTGCTGTCTGGTACTCTGCACTGAGGTTAGCTCTTTTGTTGCTGTCAAGGAAGCACAGAAGATTTGGATTCTTGGAAGCAGGCACAGGTTTCAGAGCTGAGTGTTGACTGTTAACAGATCAGGTCCTGAAGGGCCTGGGATGGACATGGGCAGGTTTTTCCTCATTGCAGCTGTTGGTGTGATCTGTGCATCAGCTGGAGGTGGCCACCTAACCGTCTGCCCTTCATGCTGGATCAAGACTTAACACTTCTCCCCGTTTAACCTTAATCCCCAGATGTCTTCTGGCTCAAACATAGGAAGGACTTTTGTTTTTGTTTTTGTTTGTTTTTGGTTTTGGTTTCTGCTTTTGACTACAGGTCTTCCAACCTGCAGAGTACCTTAGACTGGGTCTGAATGGACTAGTGTAAGAAGGGAGACTTATCACATGTGGAAAGTATCTTTCTTCTCTGATGTAAGGCGCTGATTCTACTAGGCACTTGGAAGGATCACATGAGATCAGATAGGCAGAGCGTATTTTGAACAGCAGATAGCATAAAGTGACTGTGTTGCCATGTTTCACATGAGAAAATGGCGACTCAAAGATTAAAGACATTGCTTCACTGTCACATGATGAAAATCAGGACCAGGATTGAAACCAGGCTTACCTGATTCCAAATATGTCCCTCCTAAGATTCTGTTTCCCTGAAATGAGGTGAGTATTAGAACACAGAACTCACACCTCCCCCTCAGCCTTATTGATAGAGGCAACAATATCAGTTCAGTTTGTAACTAAAACCATGAAGCAGGGCCCATCCAGATAGCCTAGTGGCTAAAGTCCCTGCCTTGCATGTGCCAGGATTCCATATGAATGCTGGTTCATATCCCAGCTGCTCCACTTCCTTTCCAGCTCCTTGCTTGTGGCCTGGAAAAGCAGTAGAGGATGGCCCAAAACCTTGGGACCCTGCCCCCACGTGGGAGACCTGGAGGAAACTCCTGGCTCCTGGCTTCAGATCAGCTCAGCTTCAGTTGTTGCAGCCAGTTGGGGAGTGAACCAGAATACGGAAAAATCCTTCTCTCTGTCTCCCTCTATAAATCTGACTTTCTAATAAAAACAAATAAATCTTTAAAAAAGAAAGAACAGGTTGACTTTTAAAAAAAATATTTTTAAAAAACCCTGAAGCAGTTTCTTAATCTTTCTTGATATGGTATACCAATCTGCCACTCCAAGTGACCTGGAATCTAGATGAAAAATGAAGGTGTTTGTTCTCTGAGTTATATCAGATTGTTTGGGATCCAGAGCCTTTGAACAGCACCTAGCATGAAGCTTCGTTAGTTATGATTAGTTGGGAATTGTTCTCTGAGCAGCATCTCTAGTTGAGCTAAGACTGAGATGTCAGAAAGACAGTCTCACACATTTCAAATAACAGGTACTTCTCCAAGCGCACACACTTCGTGCACCATGAGCAAAGACTTCATGGTGTCACTGAGTTAGATGCCTCTCATAAAGGTTGTCCTATATTAGAATGCTACCTTCTAAGATCACTGTAATTTTCATGAAGTTACACTTCAAACCTGGAACCATCCAGAACAAAATGTCAGCTCCTGAAGAATTGCAGTAATGTAACCATAGTGTCCACAGTGCTTCTTACTGTTCCCTTTCTAGATACTCTGAGAAAGTTTGCTTCTGATTACTCTCTTAATCGCCATTCTCCACCAGAACAATTCAACAGCTCACCTGAGCTTCATATATATGGAAGATTGGGCTGAAGAGCTTATTTTTTCCCTCTAGGGTGAAACTTAGCACATTCACGCCGTTAAGAAACCACCTGAGAGTCTGCCAAGGATGAAGCTATTCTATCTTTCCTAGATGACACTGGTAAATTGCAAGAGGGAGAAAAGAATGTTCCCCTGCTCCAAAGGGGCACTGCAGACTCAATGACAACCAAAAGATGGATTGGTGGTGCTTTTATCCATTCCATTGTCCGTCACGCAATAGTCCTGACTGCTTGTCACCTGCACAAAAGTGAACATGTGTGTGGCTCTTCACTTTCTTCAGTGGAAGCTGCCACCAGGGCCCAGATGTTTCATGCCACAACAAAGCACTGTGCTTGTTTATCCCAGTCACGTCCCACTGTGGGAGACAGTAAGACATCTGAAGGGCATCAGGGGTAGCAATGACCTCTGGTCACTGAGTTAAAAGCAGGCCAGTCCATGCTCAGGGCTCCGTCCCTACAAAGACACAGGAGACTGTCAGGTGAACCAGGCAATCCTTGAACTGGACCATGGGAAGATGGTGCAGCAATTTGGACCATGATAGGTAGGCACATTCAATAAGGAAGAATTGATTGAATTTAATGGCATCTGGGAGTCAGGCATGGATACCCCAAAATTAGGTAATCAGGGAAAGGTATCTGAGCCTGAAAATTGAATCTGAAGACAGAAAGATCTGCTCAGTTAAACATATTTAACTTCAGATGCTACTGACAGTTCTTTAACATGTGCCATACTCCATTGGTTCTAAGACACATTTAACATCTCTAAAATTATAATACAGCTTGTAATTGATGATCTGTCATTGTTTACTTGGTAATTTTTTTCCTTGGTAGTACATTAAATAATGCTGCCTGTTATAATCTATAGCAACATCAATTTTATAAAATATGGCTGGCATAGCCAAGTAATGTAACTGGGTACCTTTATATTAAATACTTCATTCAATTATTTTTTGCTGCAAAATGTATGTTAAGATACACTAAAATTCATGTATTTACAGTGTATAATGTAACATTTTGTGTATTCTCAGTTTTGTAGACACTGTTACCATCAAGTTTAGGACATTTTGTCACCCCATAAAAGTTATTATGTTCATTAGAAGTCACTCTCATTTCACTCAAACTAGCCTAGCCCCAGACAACTACTAATTATTTTCTAGCTCTGTATGTTTTCCTTTCCTGGGCATTTCATGTAAATGGAATTATGGTATTTGTGGCTCTTCTGTATCTGATTTTTTTCGTTTTCATGTACATTCAGATACTGTCATGTCACCTGGCTTTGCAGATGACTTCCCAAGACTTGGTGGCTTTTATGAAAGTAATGGTGCTCTTGGCAATGACCAAAACCTCAGGAAGTTGGCAAAGAAGAGGGTCAAGCTGTAGATACTACCTTATATGTAGGACAGTGGCTTTCCTGAGCTGAAGAGCTCTACACACCCTGACTATAGCAGCTGAGAGAAAAACTCTCGGTGAACTTGGCTCTGACCCTGAGCAGGAGTGGCCTGGAATTCAAAAGTTATACTTGAGCTACCTAGAAAAGAATGAGATTAGAGAATGGTTCATCTTTTCATCTATTCTGTTAATGCAATCACTTCTCTCTTCCTTGTCCCATAGGATATGGGATTATCTGCATAGGGTATAAGAATAGCCCCAGGAAACTACAGACATTACACTTAGACTTGCATCTCCTGGGCATGAGTAGAGCACATTGGTCCTCTTTGAAACCTGGCTATCCATGGTCCCTACACAATGTGCTAGCTGGGCCTGTGATATGGAAAGTTGGTTCTGGTCAGGTTCTCTCAGTAATTCTTCTGAGATTCTGGAAAGGTCACTTTCTCTTTTCAGAGACTTGGTGTCCTCTTCTGAACCGGAAGTCTGTATGGTACCTTCCAGTTGTAACATCCAACTGTACATGCTCTTGGTCCATGAATGGCCGTAGGAAAGAAGGTCATGACCCAAAGCATCACAGAAGTGTTGACGATAGCACTGAATTAAAAAAAAAAAAAAACCCACTTCTCATTTCTGGTTCATCTGCTGCCTTTTCCTTGAAACGTCTCTCCCTTTCTAGACTATAGGTTCCCATTCTATGAAATGAAGCTTCTAGATACATAGCGCAGGCTTCTAGGACTTTTTATGTTATGATTTTTTTTTTACTCTGAATTCTCTCAAATTCTATCTACTTCCAAGATCTGTTTTTGGAAAGCAGGGGGTGGTTGACACATTAGCATTAGCCCATGTCCTCACCTGTTCCTTCTTGCAACTTTCGAGTCAAGACTCTGCCCTGTGGCCACCATGACTGTGGGAGAGGACCATGCAGAATGCACTTGCACCTCTCTGGGATCAGCCCTGGGCTTGGTCAGCACTAGACAGACTCAGGAGAGACTATTTTTAGTAAGGGCACTTGGGGCCTTTACCAGTGGGAGGAAGCAGGTGCCAAGAAACACAGGTCTGTGCCAAAGGCAACTTTATTCTATTCGTATAAAACAAAACCTTAATCACCCACAATGTTTATAGTGGCCAAGTTCTGGCTCATTAAGTCGTGTGTTCATCTATGTGGGCAGTGCCTTTTGTTTTTTCTATTGGGCTCGGAGTTGTTCTAAAATGTTTAACTGCATTGTTCGGTTTTAATAATCAGAACATGTTGGTGACAGTGGAATAATTTGCGAATGTGGGGCCTTAAGGCCATCCTTCTGAATGTTACTCCTCACTGTTAACCTCTTACAACGTAAATGGTGCCAGAGGCATCTGTGGATATAGACCAAACCCAGGAAATTCCTCAGGAAGTATATTTTGAGAAATAAAGAAGGGAAGGAGCATCTACTAAGTTTGTACTGTCTTCCAGACATTGGATTGGAAACTCAGCACACATTCCACCATCCACCACACACACACACACACACACACACACATTCAAATCTAGAACTGGCTTTTTATGGGAAAAGAAACTGAACCATACAGAAGATGGTGCTCCTGGGAAATCTGGATGTGAACCCAGGCTTTTTCCAGTTGTGAACCAGTTTGTTCATGATTTACCACTCTCAGAGCAATACTACCAAAACCAGTAAGATCTAAGAGTCTTAGATGATCTACTGCTTGTGAGATCCAGCATGTCCAGCCCTCACTGTACTTCCAGAGAAAAGGAGATCCGCATGTTGAAGAGACATTAGCACTCTTACATTTATTCCTGCATTGCTTTCATAGCCAAGAAATGAAGCTATGGGCCTACCAATAATAAAGGGATAGAGGAAATAAAATATGTACAGAAAATAGAATACTGTTTAAACATAAAGGAAAGTTCAACCCTATCCTCTGTGGCAACATGAGTGATGCCAGAGGACCAGGAAAAGGCAGATATTGCATGATTGCACTCGTATACAGAATCAGTATTTACCTCTTCCTGAGTGTATCCCTGGGTTTACTATGTATTCAGAGCTTCTCTGGAACCATCTGCTTCATAGGAGGGAGTGGAATGATGGCAAGGAGAGCTGTGATCGTCTAAAAAGAGGTGGAGAGTTACATAGTGATTGCAGGGGCTAAGGAAGGAAGAGGGGGTAGGTAGCACATGGGGAGACACAGGTCAACAGGCACAGGTTGTACTTACGCTGGTTTCCTTTTGCATGGTAAGGTAACTAGAGGTCACAGTAATATATATTCAAAAATAGCTAAGAGAAGGGTTTTTTTTTGAATGCTCTCATCACGAAAAAAATACATTATTGTTCAAGGGGTTGTGGTATCTGATCACCACATAATGTATAAATGTATGAAAACTAATCCTCTTACAATTATTGTGCAGCAACCACAAATTTTCACAAATAACTACAATGGATACACTTTATTTAAAGAGAGATTTTTAGAGATTTTAAAGCAGCTCAAATACTGGGTTACGTTCTACTTTTTTAGTTTCATACTTTTTTCTCTGCTTTTCTATTGTTTAACATTCCTGGTTTTTATACTTGAAACTCTGGTAATTACTATTCCAGTACTTTGAACAAAGGTCCTAAATAAGTCAGAAGAAGAAAGAAATTGATTAAACCACTTTTTACATTTATTATGTGTACATATATGATATTTATTTGATTTTACTTTAGTATCAGTTCTTAAAAATGATACAATTGAACTTATGGAAGAACACTAGTATATATGTGAATATGAAACCAAAATTAATATGCTATCGTAGGATACCTGCCACCTATGGCAAAAATGCTCTAGTCTAAACTTCCACCTCTGCCGCTAATTAGCTGTGTGACCTTGAACCAACCATGCAACCCCTCTGACTGCAGTTTGCTACTGGCAAAATGAAGAAGGGCACTTTCAGTGGCTTTTCCTCCAACTCTTACACTGTGATAAGACACATGGGTGTTCAGGCAGCTTCATGTTCATTTTCATTAACAGGGGGAACCAAAGATAAACTGAGAACAAATCTCCTCTGTGATATTCAAGAAATTCTTAGTGACAGGGTGTAATCAACTTCTCTCCATGGGCCTTGGGAGACCCAACAAAAGCCCTGGCAAAGAAGCAGTTGTTTTAATTTGCAAATACCTGTCCTGCCTACTTCAGTTCAGCCTTCCTCCCAACAAGCACCTGCATCTGTTGACTTTGCAGAGGTGGATCCAATGGTCAGCATTTGCTGTTTGATGTACTGTGTACAAAGCTAAAGGGACTCTGAAAAGCAATTCCCCATCAGATAGCTTCGGAAGTCTAGCATCTGAGCATGCTTCAGCATACAAAAGCAGATGGAGGCACAGCAGGTAGATAAATGATAACTCTACAATGCATGAGTGGTTGACAAAGAAAGGTCGGAAATGAGATGATGAGGAAAGAAAGCACAAGATACACCAAACATCTGTCTCAAAGATGCAAGGGGAAAGGAAATGGCCTTCCCTCCGCAAATACCGTGTGAGTCTGTGTCCTAATTTACCCATCAGCAGCTGTTTGGTGTTTCTACTGTCCATTGTACAGAAGACAAGTTTATTACCAAGCTGCAGGAAAATTCTCTACACTCAACCTGTAGTCAAACAGACCATTTGGCTTATCCTGCTGTCAGTTCCAACTCAGGAAGACCTGACTTCTACAGAATATGTAGTCTTTAGGAGACTAAGACTACGTATTCAATATACATGAACGGACTTCAAAAAGTTTGTGGGAAAATAGAATTAAAAGAGAATATGCATATCCAATGAAACTTCATGGCTGCCTTTTATGTATCATGTGAATATCCTTAAGATCAGGCAGAAAAAAAAAATCCAGAGCCAATCCCATCACATGGTTTCCATCACAATCATCTTGATTATTATTCCCTTGATTTATTTAACTCCAGTTGGTAACCTATGCAAAGGAAGTTATCGAGAAAATTCAGACAATACAAGAAGTTCTTAGCCAAGCATTCTCTCTGCTCCCCTCTACCCAAGTTTGTCTTAAACCTTGATACTACAATTCTGGTTGACTGAATTAGATGAAAGTATGCTTGGTCCATGAAGAAGGGTAAGAGGAGTCACACAGGGTAGGGATAAAGCTGGGGGAGTCATGCAGGGTAGGAATAAAATGGCAGCAGAATTGAATTTCTTCGTGGAATTCCATCACCAAATCTTAGAAGAGAATGATTCCTTGAATTCTGCATTTTCCTCTTTGTTTTTCCATTATCTATGGCAAGCCTGGCCAAGTTACCTGAACCCCAAGTCTCTGCTTCCCCACCAGAAAGTGGCGAGCAATAACATGAGTACATTGGAGCAAACATTTTTTTTACACCAAAAGAAGCTTTTTAATTTAATTTTTCCACAAACTTTTCAAAGTACCTTTATCCAGGCAGTGCTGTTTTGAGTATTAAAAGCCCATCAGTGTTTGGGATTATGTTTAAACTACAGAGAACTGCATAAACATATGGTAGCTGTTGCTGTAGTTGTGAAAACAGTGATTAGACAAGATATTGATCATCATTAAAGTTCACTGACACATGATTTATGGCTCCTGGCTGCATAACACAGACTAGCTCTCTACTGCTTCTGTTGATCTTGGTGCTTATTTTTTCTGTTTTTTGTTTGTTTGTTTTTTGTTTTGCTTTTTAGATGGGCATAATATAGTTAATAGTTTCCAGTCAATTTAATTTTGATAACAGCCACATGCTATGATACAATGATAGTGTTGTATAAGTCTAGAAACTGAGGCTGGGTTTCTCATGAAGTTAATTCGTTGGTTCGATCTTTGCACCCTGTTTAAGTGAATTGCCTTCTCAGAGTGTAGTTGTTCTGATAAACATGCTGTCAGCAATCTTCTGTTGCTCAACTATTCTGAGACTGTTAGATGAGATTCAATTAGGCTTAGCTATCATCCCACAGCCATACTTTGTTACTGGGTTTATCGGGTCTCAGTTCAACAAGTACTGACCCTGCATTTTGTGCAAAAGGTTGGGAGGAAGATGGTAAACAGGATAGGATGTTATTGCCAGCTCCACTGTCTGCTATCTTCATCAGTTTGAGCCAGCTACTTCACCTCTCTGCATCTGGTTGTCTTTCCATGAGAGTTACCCGTGATGTTTACAAAACACCTAACATAATCCCTGATCAGAAGAAATGCAAGGTGGCACCTCCCTATTAATTCTTCCTCTAGCCAGCCCCACCCATTATGCAGATTTTTTTCTCTTTGTTGGTATGAATATGTGTAAACTCCCAAGAACTTATTAGAAAGAAGAAAAGCAGGAAATATGCATTAGTATTATAACTACAAATTAAATTCCAAAATAAAGGTTTAAAAATGTTCCAGCACAGAGCAAATGCAGTAATCATGAATATTTTAAAAGGTTTTATGGGGTGTTCAAAAGCAAGCAGGATCTTGAAAAGTGGATAAGGGAAAATACTCACTTTGGCCCCTAACCCGGAGGAGCTGATTCTACCATAGAATCATGAGGAATTCATTTGTGTCTGGTCATTTGACTTGGATGTACCATGTGCTGATGATTCCCACAGATAAAAGGTTCCATCAGGTTTTGGAACATGGTAGTGTCTATAGGCCTTATCAGAGGAGTTCCTGAGTCAGAAAAAAAATGAGATTGGATCAGGCAATCAAAAATGTCATATCAATATCCTCCTGCTCCAATCTGGCACCTGCAGAGCAAGGAGCAAAGAATACACAGAATGTTTCTGTTTTCTTTTTCAAAAAATTACTTGAACACCTACTATGTGCTAGATACAGTGCATTTTAACCAAATAAATATATGGGTTAGATATTAGTGCCCCTTTGTAAATGAAAGGAGAAATATGAAAAGTCATGGTCATCTTGTCCCTTTTCAAATCATGTTGAAATCGAAACCTTAATGTCAATCTATTAGGCAATACTAGTCTAATAGAGCAGACAGGTCATGAAACTTGGAATGCCTAGACCTTAGTCTACCTGTACTTTTACTAATTAAATAACAAGATTACTATTACCATTACCTCACTGTGAGGATCCATTATGTTCTGGGCGCTTCCATAGTCTGATCTTTCAAAAGCCCTTGTAGGTATCTGTCATGGTTTCCATGTCACAGATACAGAAATGGAGACTCCAAGAAATCACAGAAATTTCCCTGAGTTATAAATCACTTAACTTTTAGAGCCTGAACTTAAAACCCCTGCCTGTTTTACTTCAAAATGTGTCCTCTTTACCAATATGCTTCTTCCACATACATTAGCTGCTAGTAAATTCCCTTCCCCCTGAAGTAGAAATGGTACATCTAAAGCAACAGTGTGTTGCAAAAACACTACAGATGTTGGTTATTACTTTAAAGTGGCAGTTAGTGCATTGTTAACAAGCATTAATATGACTGAGGTGCACAGATGGTAGAACCTTTAAAATTGATCCACCTACTCATCTGTTCATGGCAGCAGAATCTGAAACAGAGTTCTTCCGCATGCAGAGTTAAGGCCACAAACATTTGTTGAGCCCACTATATTCCCAAAGCCAGGATGACTAGATGAAGTGTCTGTCCTCAAGGCACTCTCTGGTTAGGGAGACTTTTTTGTAAGAAAATAAATCGCAGTTCTTTCTTGATGAATGCCGGAAGAGACTTGTGTTCAAGGCAGAGAAACCTTACACAGAGTACAGAACGCTCACTCAGGCTAGGAAACTGGCAGGGAAGGAATGAATCACTGAAGGTTTGCCACATCCAAAGGCACAACCCCAGCCACCTGTCACTTAAACCAGAGATTTATTACTTGCAAGTCAGAGACAGTTGTTACAGCAGGCTCACCATCCTGCTTCAGGCAAGAGCTGAGTTGCAGCTGCAGGCGCATTGGGCTGTCCATGCTCTTGTTGAGCTGCTTTCTCTTCTTGTCATTGAGGTATGATCCTTAAGGACCTAGCAAGGGAAATTGGAGGCTAGGGCTGCAGCAGAACAGCACAGGGATCCAGGGCCTGTGGCTAGGGCAGCTTTAACCAGTTTTACAACTTGTGCAGATCCAAAAAAAATATCATAAGCAAGAGTCCTGGCTTTCCACTCTTTTGGTCAGTCCAAACATGTGATGTGCAAACAGCTGAAGAGGCCACTAAGCGGTCCAGTCACTGCTAGGCTGTGGCAGTATTCTGTTTATACAACGTGTGGACTCAAGAGAGTCCAGGAAATATTGAAAATGCAAAGCTTTTGGCCCAATCAGAGAAGAGGTGGGATCACAGGCATTGCTGATCTGCATGCCTTGGTGAGCCATTCCTCCAATATCCCTTAAAGCTAAAAACCTGTCATTTACTGGGCTCCATGGGCCCATTACAAGAGTAGAAGATGTGATGGACCTACTGGTCTAGGCATTTAACATGGAAATTGGCAAATGTGTCTGCTGTGAGGGCAATGACTGCCCATGTATGGACACTAAGAATGCAAAACATACTTGGGGAGCCATTCCAGGCTGCACATCAGGGAAGTGGGAAAACATTTAGCCAAGTGAAATGTGGGTGGGAGTGGGCAGGAAAGCTGGTTTCCAAGCTGAGGAAGTACCATAAGCACATGTTCAGAAGCAGAGGTAATGAAGCTTTGGAGCTGTAAGCATACTATAGCAATCCAGCGTTGCATGCAAAAGCAGAGTCCTGGAGTTGGCCTTGAAGCAGAAAGTCCCCTTGGACGCAGTTCCCCTTAGACGCAACTACCAGTGGGCATAGCAAACATGTCTTTTTGCACTGTAGGCTCTAATGTGTGAATATAAAACCCTTTTCGAATAAATGAAGCATTTTCTCATTACTATCACATAAACATAATTATATGGGAAACACTGAAGTGCCATTGAACTTCAGAGGAAAGGGGAAGAGAAGGAAGAGGAATTGTGTACTTTGAGTCATTCTGCAGGTGTCTGTTCTATCTAGGAGTCTGTGAGATTGGCTTTTGAAGCCCAGTTTTTCTAAGGAACAACCTGAAGCCCAAGATGGGAAGTGGCCTGCTCAGCATCACACTGCTAATTAGCAGCAAAGTCAGGACTTGAGACTGGGTTTACTCACTTCTAAAGCTGCTGCTCTTGCCTTTGGAATTTCATAGATGTGACCTGAGGTTTCTCCCTGAAGGAAGGGACGGGCTCCACCCAGCAGGTGCCCTCCCGCTCCTGTCTGTGCTTCGGCCTGGACGCCCTTGTAATCCAAAACAAGGGGAACATCTTTGCCCCCTTCCTTTGCTTCTCTCATACTTTCTCTTTCCTGTTTCTTAATTTTCAGTCCTTCTCTTCCTCTGTTCCCCTGTCTCAATAGGGAATGGAATGGGATATTTACTAAAGCTTCAGTTCCACTGTGAATCAGTGAAAAAGACCTTGAGAAATCAACTTCAGTTTGGTTTCTTTATAATACAGACGAGAGAAGGTAGTTCGTGCATTTATGGTGAAGACCATAGGTGAAAATGTCTGTTATTAGCTTCCCATTAATGGAGTAATTGGAGTGTCTGGAATGTGTAAGGCCCCGTCATATCCTGTGGGAAGACATCAGTGAGCAAAAGAGGCCCTTGGCTTTGCTCCTCTCTGATGTGCCAGTTATGGTTTTCCTCTGCTTTGGGAACATCTCTGTGCTTCTCAGTACCACTGAAGTAGGGAAAGGGGGGACAACCTCTCCCAACAATAAGACAGCTTTTAGAAATGTAAATACTTAGACAACAGTTGGTTGGAAGACTGATGAGAAATTCCATATTACATACACAGCCACTTGGGACTCAAACAACAGAAACCAATTTTAGTGTGTTAAAGCGAACAAGGCATTTACTGGAAGGACATTGAGGGAGGCTGGAGGACCCGACTTGCAGTAAGGGATGCCAAGCGTCAGGGACAAATCTCTTGCTTGTCAGGAAGTCATCAAAGACCTGGAGCCTCCATTGCTGCCCTTGAGGCTCTGCCAAGCTGGCAGCCTTTCACCAAGATGCCTTTGGTTGACATATTCTCTAGATGCAATGACCTCCCCAGCTGTCTCACAGAATATTGGAAGGATCTGAGCCTCAGGCTTGCAGAGTTTGGATTGCTTTCCTGCCAGGACCAGACACTCTTTCTAAGATTCCTTCTTAGTTGTATGGAGGGGACAGGATTCTGGAAAACTGATACAAGCCCATTATTCTGCTCTTCCAATTTTTGTTTCCATGCAGATGGAGTGACAAAGACAGAAAATATGCCCATTTCATGTAAGAAAGGGATGAGCCAGTGCTAGATACCACATTTTATTCTTCCAAGAGAGACTCCAGTGCATCGGGTCTTGATTTCAGTTACACTAAGAAACTCTCTTCCCTGAGAAATCCCCAGTATCAGGCCTGCTCTGCAAGAAACTGCACTTGGGAGCCAGCTGTCACTCATGATTACAGCATCCAGGTGTGTGTATGATGGATGGCAGACCTATATTTTCAGGCAGCTGTTGTAATACTGCTTAGCATATAAACAGAGAAAAATATTTCCCTTCTTGCCATATGTCAAAAGAGCAGTAATTCCCAAAGGCCAAAATGAGTTACAAGTGCCTTTCTTTAGAATAATCTAGGTGACATCAGGACAAAGTACTTTTCAAGTTAAATCTCCAAGTATTTAATAAATGTCAGCCTTTGCATATGTGATTGAGCATACATAAAGAAAAAAATGTGTAAATTCAAAAGGACAGTCTGGGTGGGAATGGAGACTAACAACATGGAATAACTAAGAATGTCAGAAGACAGTGCACAGGACAGGGGTTAAGGTCAGACAAGCTTGCTTCAAATCCCAGTACCTACTTGACCAGCTCTAGGATTTAGAACAAGCTTGGTTGTAAGCTAGGTTTCCTCAAGTACAAAAGAGGTATACTAATAGTACCTCTGCCATGATTAGGTATTGTTATATAATACCTGCCTTATTATTAAAAGAAATGAACTGTTACACATAAGTCGATGAGGATGAGTCCAGAAACACAGAAATAATCCAAAGCCTGTTACATATTATGACCATTATAAAGCCAAATGTCTACATGACTTAGAAACAAAGCTGAGGCTTAAAAGTGGAGAAATAAACAAAACAAACACAGATACAATAGCAGTCACAATGATGGCATCAATAGATATTCACCAAGTCCTGTGCATCTCTGATCCTTGGGTAGCAGCGGTGAATGGCCACTCTGAAGGACTTCACAGTCCAGTGCTGGAAATGAGCAAAAATGAGTCTATGAGGATTGATGTAATTAAGTTCAGATGACAAGTGGCCATTTGACCCAGAGCCTCCAGGAAGGGATCCATCGGAGACTTCCTTTCTGGATTTAGGCTCAAATCATTATTTGTCCATAGTTAACACACTGTGGGAAACTAGGCACCTTGCTATCTCTCGGAATGCATCCGTGTGTGGAGAAAACTATCAGAGGCAGATGACACAACAGAACACTGGATGCCAGGGCAATGCTCCATGTGTCTCAGATAATAGCCATTCTAGAGAGCAACTTACTCCCATTTCACAGATGAGGAAGCTGAGGCCTAGAAGATGAGTAACTTACGCAAGCATATCTTCACTGTGTAGATCTGTTCTTTCCCAGGCTGTCCAGGTTCATCTTGTGTCCCTCCTTCCTTCTCCCAGTTCTTCCTCCCTGAACTCTGTGGCCATTCTGAGCGATCTGTGACATACATCCTTCAGGGCAAGGGTCACTAAATGAGTGTCACTGGCTAAATCTAGCTTGCTACCTAATGTGTAAATAAAGTTTAATGAACATGCTGCCCTACGATGTCTTTTCATATCCTGTGGCTGCTTTGCTGCTACAACAGAGTTGAAACCATGAAGCCACAAAGCCTGAAACTCCCACATCTTGCTCTTGCCTGAGGATGCTTGCTTTTCCCTGCTCTAGTACCACGCCTCCAGACTCCTACTTGGGCTGTTCTATCTGCTAGGTATGCCATATCTTTCATCAGGACAGGATGATCTTGACTTTTAACTCACAGTTTTCTCATTTACTCACAAAGTGCATCATTCCCTCTGTTGAGTTGCCACTGTTTTCTGCAGGCTTCTTCCACTGCATCTGTTACATCATATTCTGGTTGTTCCTTTAAGTGTCATTGTGACCTCAAAGACAAGGGCTTTTATGCTTTTTCATCTCATCACGCCATTCAATTTCTTGAACATATAGGATTTGCAGTTAATATTTATGGAAGCAAATTGAAGTCCTTGCTCTACTCCCTGCCTCCTGGCATGTAGTAGCCGAGTAATCAGAAAATCCCAGAAAGCAGTATGCTGTGCTAGAAAGAGGCACTAGGTGTAGGCAGTTTGCACTCAGGAAATGTGAGGTTTACCATCGAGTTTTTCAGTCTCTTGCTTCAGCCCCAGAGTGACCTTGAGCAAGATCTTTCATATCTCTGAATTTTCTTGCTTGTATCTGTACCATGAAGAAGCTGGTCTAGATGTCAAATCCCTTTCCCGCCCTAAAAGTCAAGTCCAATGTTTGTGACTTACATTCAACAGTTAGAATTATAAGAGCACGTTGTGGTGGGAAAGCAGATGGTATTGTGGCATACTGGGTTAAGCCACTGCCTGAAATACTTACATACCATTTCAGGGAACTGGTTCAAGTTCTCATTCAGTCCTCGAAAGCTAAGTGGGGTTCCAGATGGAACTCTTAGCTTCCGCCTGCCTAGCCCTGGCTGTCGTGGTCATTTGGAGAAGAATCAGCAGGTGAAAGATTTCTGTCTATTTTTCTTATGCCTTTCAAATATGCAACTTTTTAAATTTTACTTTATTATTATTATCATTATTATTTTATGGTACTGTTCGATAGGCCCTGGGGTTTCTCTTACCTCCTCTCCAAGTCCCTTCTCCCCCAGTATACTGAGTTTCCCCATTTTATTACTACAGTATAGTTCTTTATAAACACTCATATGTTCATCATTGTGGGCATGGGCAATGGCAAAGAGTCCAGCATCCTATTGTCAAGATATAGTTAACAGTTTTCATTGGGAGTCCATCTTTGATCTGGAAGTACAGATGCATGCTGCATTATATTCTCATATCTGGAAACGATAGTCTCCCTTATACAGTTACTATACATCCTCTTAAATGAAAAAGCCATAATACAAAATCAATAATAAAAAGAAAAATAGAAATTTACAATGTCATGAAGTTAAATAACATGCTACTAGATACGATAGTCTCCATTACGCAGTCACTATACATTCCCTTAAATGAAAAGCCACAAATAAAATCAACAGAAAGAAACAAAAATTTAAAACACCATGAAGTTAAATAACATGCTATTGGATGACTAATGTGTCACTGAAGAAATGAGAAGGAAAATCAAGAACCTTCTTGAAAATGATGCTATTGCATGATATATGCTTCCTTCATTTTATTTTGGAGACTCTCTACTGTACTTTTAATTTTCTCCACTGGGTGAGAGCCCTACACACTGAGCATAAACAGGAGAAAAGACAGCTTGTGTACGACCCTTGGGCAAAGCTAAACCAGGATGAGCTTCGAGATGTTGCTCTGATAGCCCACAGTCATCCATCTGCATGGGTGGACTTTCACAGATTAGGTCAGCTCCAACCTTCACGTGCAGCTCACCCCGCAAGCTTGTGGCATACACTAGGGTGGCTATGGATAATAATGACAATGCATATTTTAAAAAAAAAAGGATAAGTGAGGTCTACATTGTGGCACAGCATGTTAAACTACTGCCTACAATACCAGCACCTCATACAGGCATCAATTTGAGTCCTGGCTATTCAACTTCCCATCTATCTCTCTGCTAACGCATCTGGAAAAACAGCAGAATATTCTCAAGTTTTTAAGTCCATACACTCACTTGGGAGACACAGTTGAAACTTCTGGCTCCAGCCTGGTCCTTCTCTGACCATTGAGTTCATTTGGAGAATAAACCATCAAATCAAAGGGCTCTCTCTCTCTCGTGTCACCTACTCCCCACTTCCTTTGCCTTTGCTTTATTCGCCTCCTTCCCCTCTTCTTCCCTCCTTCCCCAACTTAATTTTCTCTCTTCCTTTCTCTCTACCTCCTCCCTCTGCTACCCCAGCTCCATACTTTATCTCTGTAATTGCCTCTTAAATAAATATAATAAATATTTTTTAATGTTTTTATTTGAAAGGCAGACTTACAGAGAGAAGGTGAGACAGAGAGGGTAAGATCTTTCACCTACTGTTTCACTTCCTCAAATGGCAACAATGGCCGGAGCTGCACCAATACAAAAGCAGGATCTGGGAGCTTCTTCCAGGTCTCCCCCAAGGCTGCAGGGTCCCAAAGGATTAGGCCCTCCTCCACTGCTCTCTTAGGCCATTCTCAGGGAGCTGAATCAAAAGTGGAGCATCTGGGGCATGAACTAGTACCCATAAGGGATGCTGGTGCTTAAAGTTGGAGAGTTAGCATTTTGAACCATGACATAGCCCCTAAAATAAATCTGTTTTTAAAAATAAGGTAAAAAGAAAAAAGAAGATCTTAAATATTTTCACATGAAGAAATAATGAATGTTTGAAGATATGTACTTAGCCTGATCTGAACATTACATGGTGTATATATATAATAAAATACATGCTTCCTAAATGCAAACAATTTTATGCACCGCTTTCTAAAATTTAAACATTTTTTAAAATTTTTATAAGGTTTATTTTACTTACTTCAATACCAGAATGACACAGAGAGATAGTGCTTCTTTCTGCTAGTTCACACCCCCAAATAGCCACACCAACCAGGACTGGACATGGTCAAAACCAGGGGCTCAGAACACCATCCAGATCTTGTGCATGGGTGACAGAAGCCCAAGCACCATCGTCCACTGCTTCCCCAGGTGCAGGAGCAAAAGACTGGATCAAAAGTAGAGCAGCCAGGATTTGACCCAGTGCTCTGATAGAAGGGGCTGGCATCATGGGCAGCAACCCCAGCTTAATTCACTCTGCCAAGATGCCAAGCCCTCCCTGGGGAAAAAAAAAGTCATGTGAATCACTTCCAAGGTGCAGGTTCTGAGCTCCCCATCCAAACCCAATGAATTTGTTTCACCATCACCCTCTGTGGTTCAGCAGGCAAGTCTGGATCGCCAACAGTGGGAATCTGATTCCGAATCTGAGGTCCCACTGGCTACAAAGTCAGAGGCTCAGCCCTGCCTGGCTGCCCTGACAGCACCATTGGTCACCAAGGCAAAGAGCCATTGCAAGGAAGCCTTTCCTAGAGGGGAGGTGTTGCCACGCTCTGCTGCGGCACACCTCAGAGCTGGGCCCCTTGGCACACCTATATATTTTCCCCTGATTTTCCAGCATCACCTGCTGTGAATAATTGCAGTTTTGCTAATTGAATCCAAGAACATCTGTTTCATAATCAATATTATTGTAGAGCACAGATACAGAATTTGTGATGATTCATTCAAGGGGGAAATGATTAGATTTTTGAAAATAGAGAAACCAACAACGGTAAAGCATTCCCTGTTTATCTGCAGCCCTAGGACTTGTGGCCAGAATCTTGTGTGTGCATATTCAGAGCAGAGCAGGTTGACCAAAGAGTTTGGGAGCCCTAAATGTAAGCCACTCCACACAGCTCTCATGAGAGGCACTGCTCACTTGTCTTCCATTTTTGGAATAAGTAAGTAGTATCTTTAACCACACAGTCTCCAAATACCTGCACTATTTGTCCCTAGAACACTCACCTGTCCCAGCCTGGCTCTGTTCCAATACTAGTTTTTGCTTGCTCCCAGCGTCTATTGCCTGAAATTTCTATCACACACTCTTGATCTTGCTATATAGGCTGAAAGGTGCACAGCTCAGCTTTCCAGGAAAGAGGGGCCTGGAATCCATGAATTCCAGAGACCCCACTCAACACTTTAACCCAGCGACATGGGGCTTCAGTGTTACTGTTCAGCTCAAAAGCTGACTTTTCCTGAAAAATCTCTATCACCACTTGCTTCCCAGGCAGCCCAAGTTAGGGAGTCTCCTACTGTCTATGCTAACACACTCAACTCTGCTGCTCTGGGCACTCACTGTCGCTCTGAGTAGCCTCAGAAACAACACCCTGCTCTCTTCTGGTTCCTCATGCCTCTTAGAAGGACCAGGAAAATGTAGTTGCCTTACAACTTTGAGTTGAACAAATGGACACAAGATGATTCCCTCCATGTAAAGGTGTTAGATGTGATTTTACAGCTATCAGAGCTATTACTATGTGGTCAAGGTGTGTTTTCTGCAGCATCATCTAAATTGATGGAACAAAACCTCCTAACAAAATGTGAAATCCTATAAGACCTCATCATCTGGGTCACTGATCCAGGGGTCTTGCCCTTAAAAAAGCTGTGTGCCGAGTGCCCATGGAACAACATATGCCCTGTACTAGCCTACAAACAGAGCCAATTCACCAAAACTGATTTCCAAAAACTGCAGGTCTGAAAGGCAGGTGGAGTGTGCCATGGAGGCTCTCCTCTGATCCATTACCTGAACAGCAGGACAGCCTCCTGTGTGCCTGGGATGGGTTTGTTCCACGAAGTGGGACACTCAGAGTCAGTGACCCAAGATGAGCAATCCCAAACCTTCTGTTACCATTTAGAGCCAGTGTACTCTATGCAAAGACTATATCCTTGATCTTAACAGCTCTCTGCACCATCATCATTAAAGAAAAAGTGACAAAAAAGCTTGAATCCAGAAAAAAAAATCACTAAAAGATGCTTTCTAGCAGAGAGGATTTCCATGAGCCGGTTCTGCCCTACTACACTTGAGACTCTGCCGATAGCTACATTTCTTTCTTGGGAATGTTAGCATTTGCCGTTTGGCCACAGTTCAGCCTTGTGTTCCACCTGGGAGCTATTCTGTAATATTTAAGACAACTTTGCAAGTATCTAATCATCCCCATTCTATGTTATTTTTATCACTCAAGCTCTACACTCTGCTGAAATCTCTCCTAATTGCTCAGCTAATTTATCCCAAAGTCAACTCAAAATCTGCACGTAGGTGCTTCACAGGAACTCCAAAATTAAATGTTTGAAAACAAATTAATGGTGCTCTCTCCAACCCCAGGCCTGCTCCTCTAAGTCCTGAGCTCAATAAATGCTACCGCTATCCACACATTCATAAAGCAGAAGCCTACGCCAGGATTTACCCCAGGGCACCTCACCACCCAACTTCCAGTTGCCTAGGGTTTCCTCTCACTGCCAGGGTCCACTCTGCCCAAACTCAGGCAGACCTGCAATGCAAGAAACCATCTTCATTCAGTGACTGCAACTGGTATAGAAATAACCTGACTCCCCTACCCCCTCCTGCAGTGGAAAACTCTGAGACTAACTCATCCAAGCAGGGTCACTAGGCATATGTAGCCAATGATCACTTGAAATGGGACTAGTGCCAATGACCAAAATTGTCATTATACTCAGTTTTAACTAAATTTAAAAACTGAATTCAGTCATCAGAAAACAGTTGAACAGTCAGTACAACATTCATTTTTTTGACTACTTCTTTAGCTGTACATTTTATAAAATCCGAACAGAAGCCAAATACTTCTAAGAATATTTGGTGTTCAAACTGAAGTGTGATATAAGTATAAAATACACATATTTTTATTAAATCACTATTTAATGTTCAATGTACAATATTTTAGTAATAACTCATTTTTATTTTGACTATCAGCTGAGTCAATAATCTTTGTGATATACTGGCCACCTGCTTGTTTTGCTGTTTTAATATAATATAGCTACTGAAATATTTTAAATCATTACACATGGCTGACATTCAATTTCCACTGGCCAAAATTGTTCCAGTGCCTATGTGCCAACAAAATTATTCTCCTGTTTTCTATAATAGCCTGATTATTCCCTCTTTACTGGCCCTATTTCTTTCCCATTGTCACATTGTCTTCCTTACATGTCACATAAATTGCTGTGGTGGAATATCAGAGTTTGAGGGCAAACCAGCCTAGGCCACTAAGCCATCTCCATCGCAGTAAGATGAGTCTCTATCTCGCTCTCTCTTATATCCTGTTTTGACTTTGGTAACGGGCTCTTAACTGGAGAGTCTGTTCTTGCTTTACTCTAATCCAAACTGTATACAATGGCTAGAATGACTTTTGTGAAACCCCAATACTACCATGCCCTATTCTTGCTTAAAAATCTTTCAGTACATTTCCATAGACCTTACAGAAATCTCAACTACCAAAAATTTGACTTTTACGATCCACCCCCCACCACCACCAGTTGGCCTATGCTACTAGCTCAGTCATGCCACACATCCATTCCCCCTTCCACTTGCTCCAATGACACCTGCTTCCTTTGAGATTCCCAGGTAGCATGATTTGAAGTCATCTTTCACCCATCTCCCTCTGCATACATGGATACTTTAAAAATAGAGACAATAGAATTGTAAGATAAGTTTTGGTACAAAAAAAATTCAAAATCTACACATAAGCTTGTCATAGTATATATTTTCCATAAACTTTTTAAAGATGTCTTCTATGCATAGATTTTTTTTTGCAAAAAAAGAAACTGACATGTTAATTACATTATTGCATTAGTCTTTTGAAACGTCCTCAGGCTTTGCTTATTCCTGGAATTCAGTTTAAATAACACTTAGAGAAAAGCAACCTTCAGCTTCCAGACCAGATTATGTGAGGCTTCCCATTACACATTCACCCTGCAGCCTGTATTTTCTCGCTTATCCTTACTATCATGTAATTGTGCACTTGTTTCCCCACCATTAAAATATATGGTGATGTAGAACCTTTATTTAAAACTTGTGCCCTGACTCATAGTAGATATCCAATAAATATGTGCACAATAAATAGTTGTTATTTACTATGGAATCTTAGATTTAATTCTTATTATTTGTGTTTGATATTCCTTATCTACTTCCTTGTAACCTACACAGTTTAAATTAAGTGAAGATAACCCCAGTAGTCAACTAGAAACAACAAGAGCAAAAAAAATATATCAGCTTTATTAATGATGAAAGCTATGCTGGGGATATGGCTAAGGAATACTAAGTGGATCTGAGAACACTGACCGCTCTATCACCCCCAGTCAGACCGATGCTCCCCACACACAGGGCTGATCTCAGGCAGGTCAGGTCTTTAGCACCGATTTCCCTGCATGACCAGGAGAACAAAGAATAGTGCACTGCCCCCGACCCTAAGAGTCAGGTCATTTGATCAGAGTGAGTACTGGTTTTCCAGACCAGTCCTTGCCATCAAAATTGCCAATCACAGATAGAAGACCCTCCTCCTTGGAGAAGAGAGAAAAGGCAGCACAGTAAAGTTCTTTCCCATTTCTAAGATTTTGAAATATGCTTGCTCTTCTGTCGGAGAATGGAATTAATCACTATTGTTGGGAAGGTCAACTGAATCAAAGTGTATTTAAACACTTGGAGTAAGGAATAGAAAAATGCAGGATACATGAACATTTACGCATACCTTGGCTGTGTATGATCCTGCTTTCTGTCTTCATCTCCCCTTAAAATAAATGAATGAAATGATTCATTGTCTGATGAGCTGGGCTCTGGCCATGGCCTTGAGTTTAGAAGGTAGCCTTGAATGAAGCAAGGTTCCCAACCACCCCTTGCACCAACCCAGAATTTTTATGTCACACTACTCAAGGCACGTAATAATCAAACAGATTGATCTGTAGACTGTGTAGAGGGGGCGTCCAATTTAAAATGTGCTAAAATCCATTGAAAATTCGTATAAGTCACAGCTAAGGTTCTAATTGGTGCTTGCATTCTTACAATCTGACAGCTTCATTGGTTGAACTCTTTCATAAAAGTAACTTTAAAACTTGCATTAAGTTGCATCTTTTGTATTTTAAGTCATTAGACATGGCAACTTTACTATTCATGACTTCAGAGAATATTCTTGACAAGGGAAAGGCATTCTTATTTCCCAGACCCTGTATCAATTAAGAAGAAGCCCCCAAGATTCACACCAAATAAACCGGCGAAGCTGTTTGTCCATAGGAGAGGAAAGTCTGTGTTTTGAACTGGGCTGGAGCCTAGGGTGTCACTTATTAAAAGACAGGTGTGTGTTTCTAGCCAGTAGCTGACAAATAGGTTCTGGCAGCAGCTGCTCAAAGTATAGGTTTCTCCACTGGCCATCCAACAGACTTTGATTTGCTTTGTGTTGCAAGCAGCAATTGGGCCTCCAAGAATTCCAAAATGTGAGAGGAAAAAATAACCGTGATACCTAAAACATAGAGATGAAAAACCCAGAAGGATGAAGTGGAGGCACAAGATTTCAAATGACAGCTACAATCCACTGAGGTGTGTTATCCATTCCTCAGCACAGACACACATGGCAAGGAAAATTCAGGGAAGTTATATCATCTTCATTTTTCTCATGGACATGCCAATTTGGACCCAAGTAATTGGGCTTTTTAGACCAATGGGGGCTCTGTCCACAAGCCTCCATGCTATGGAAATCTAGTGATTTCTCTTCTAGGCATTGAGTTTTCATCTCTCTGTTTCACTCTCTATGCTTCCCAAACAGATGAAGACTGTCATCCCATAGCTACCGATGTTCATGTTCCTTTCATCAAACCAGGAAACCACACCTTTGTTAGTAAGTGTACAGTCATGCCTCAGTAAGGGATCCAGAGCAGAGTGAATCACCTGTGACTAGAGCAGGGAACAGATAGCACCACTCTTTCTCCCAGAGTTCTTCACACTGAGCAGCCTTTGTTTGTGGAAGAACTTTCCTTCTCCTTTATTTTGAACAAGACGGTCTCTTCCCTCACCAAATCATCCAGAAGATGCTCGCTGTATCGCACAGGTGGGACATATAAATGAATCCCAGGCATTGACCCTGCCTTCCAAGCATCTCTGCCTGGTGACAGAGACCATCCCAGTGGGCAGCTAAAGCAGCACATGCTGTGGGTGAATATATGGAAATTACAGGGATGCTGAGGGAGGTAGAATCACGAGCTCCCCTCCTGAGACAGTTCGCAGATTGTTCTATTGTTGCCAGTACAATAGGAAAGCATGTTTTGGAGTATGATACCAGTGTTACAATTCCGTTCCATTTTGTGACTTCCTCAGATTGCTTAAACTTTAGTTTCAATTTCTTCACTTATAATTTGGAGATAAGTTTACATATCTACGTGATAAGAGAATTAGATTACATGATTCTTCCCCACTGCGCTCCTCCCTATCCTGTGGCATTTTAACTTCCTCACCTGTCTCTGTGTGACTCCATCTTTCCCCCTTGTGAATTTCTTGAGAATATAGTTTATACCCCAGGACTCCTCATGATCCTGATTATTAAGCCATGACATCTTAGAGATATGTATCAAACATCACCAAGTTTGACATGTGTTACATTTTACCCCAGTATCACTCAGTATTTATTACAAAATAGTAACAAAATGCACTTGCACTCATTTGCATGTGTGTTCTTGTTTATAACTATTATTTGTCACGTGGACACCGTGAATGTAGTAGTAACCATAACAAAAACAATTAAATATCAGTAGTAACTAGTAATATCTAATGTGCGTTCATTGCTATGCATCAGGCACAATGTTGTTAATTTTCACAACAGAACATTAGATGCTGGCTCCTCTCCCAGTTTTGCAGGTCTGATACAGGAAGGCTCAGTTATGTCTGAGACTGAGAAAGAAGCAAGGTGGGAGAGAAGGGGTAGCACTTCAGCGGCAGTACCATGTCCTAGTTCTGCAGGTGATGTAGTTGTACACAAAGTACTTGAACTCTAAGAGGCATCATCATCTTTCATGAGATGAGATACCTGTTTCTGCTTCAAAGATGTCATCCTAGGAGCACAAGTGAGCAGGTGTTTGGACAGTCTCCTTGGATGGTGGTGTTCACCAGCTGGGTATTGGACATACCCTTCTCTGCTCACCCCTCCCCACAGCCAGAACTAGGAAAACAATGTACAGTATATGTCCAACCCATGCTTGCTAAATGAAGCAAGATAGAGCCTGGGCCAGCTGACATTCCCTTTCTTGAATTTGGAAAGAATAAGTGACAAGACTGGAACAAGGTAGGACAGTCATTAATGACAAAAGGGGAATAAGAGGCATTTCCACAACTTCCAAAGTAAGTGATTATCATGTTTCATGGAAAACCAAAGGTACCCAGAGAGTAGGAACCCCCAGGTATGGGCTGAGAAATTCCCTTTACTTGGTTCTGGGCAGGGATCGCATAGAGAGAAGACTGGGCAAGTTCAGTGACCTGATCTCATCCCTTCCTAGCTCTGTGATCCTGGAAAGGCCAGTTAGTGTCTCTGACTCTTGATTTTCGCATTTGTGAAGTCAATGTTACCTTAGCACTGGCTTGTAGGGTTGTGTTGATGAGTCACAAGACACTGTACTTTCAGGGCAGGATGTGGCCCAAAGCATTCACTACAGTTTAACAAAATGAGTTAAAATGTTTGCATGATTCTGTGACCCTCCAAGCTGTGCACAGTGCTGAGGTCTTTATGCCTTTTTTGCTTTTTATGTTTTTAAACTTGTTCCTTCCTTAGTGTAGGCAGAAAACTCAGGATGTTACAACTGCCCTTGATAACTTGCTGTCACCACAGATAACTGTGATTTAGAGCATAACATGGAAGTTGTGCCTTGGAAGCTTTTTATTTCTGGGGGGAGAAATGCATTTTACAGTGTGAGTATCTCATGCATTTATATGCATTAAAAACAGACAAGTACTCCCAAGTAGCTCTAGGAGAAAAACATAAAACTACAAGGGCTATTTTAAAGAGTTCAACCTCACTCAACAGAACATGGAGATATGAATTCTTGGATTTGGAAGGAAACATTTTCTCTGTTGTTGAGCCTTTTTGTACCAGACCAATAGCTGAAGAATTTCATGATCTCAAACTAACATAGGGATTCAGCTATGTCTTTAGCACAAGTAGACCCACATATCACGTATGGTCTCACATTCAGTTATAACCTGTGAGCACGTTGTGGCTGCCTTCCCCCAGTTAGACCATGCCGTACCCCCACTTTGTCTGGGGCTGAGCAATGAGTTCTTGTTGGTCAACTTTTTTGAATGCACCAGGGAATATCCAGGAAATTGTTTGTTTGTTTTAATATTAGTCGTAGTCACTATTTCTCTTCTCTGGCCCAGTTGTAACCAAAGGAAGATTGAGTACATATCCTTGATGAAACACATTTACTTCACAGATCCATTCGAATTTGCAGTGGTCACTCCCCCCACCACCACCTTTTATATATGGATGATGTCAACTAATACTGTTCATCTGAGCTTGGGTTTTATCTCCTTCTAGGAAACTATCCCAAGCACCCCTAAATCCCTACTGTCACTATCCCCCAAATACACACTTTCTCTATATATTCCACTGCATTCTTGGAAAATGTGTGTCACAGCACTTGACATTTACTATAAAATTTCCGATTTCCTACTCAGTCCCCACCAGCCCACAGCTCTTTCACCTTGCTATTTCTAGTTTCAGCATACCACCTGGCACATTGAGGTTACTTAAGAAATATTGACAAATGATCCAATCCGCCCAGGGGTGGCAAAAGCCTACCCTAGCTCTTCTCTCCCACTGGCTTTTCATAGGCCCTGGCATGTTATCCCAAGCAGAGCTGCCCACCTATTTTTAAAACTATAAGCCAACTAAATATTAGTCATCTGAACACTATTTTCTCATTGAGTTGCCTTCACAAATGACAAGAACAGATGGCATACAAGATATGTTGTCATTATAAAAGTGTAAAAATTTTATTTGTTTTTAAAAGTTTTTTTTAAAAAAAAAAAGAACTGAGCATCACTACAGAGTATTTTGAGATGAGCCCCAGGAAAGTTGGTCTAGAAAGGAAATATTGTACCGTGACTTTACCCTCTTCAGTGGTGCCGTGTCATCAGATTCCTCACCGTTCCCTTTCCTGCCTGAGAAAGTGATGAACTCTCACAGCTGACTTCCGAGATGAGCATCATTTCCTTTCATTCTAAGGGGAGAGGGAACAAGAACACAACTGCACACCTGCCATCTACCCACGACTAACACCCATGACTTACCATGTGGATTACTGGGGTTTTCTGCATGTTCTTTACGAAGCATCAATGAAATTTTACTATAAAGTGAAGATAGTAGCAATAGAGAAAAGGTCACTGATTGGTTAGAGTTCATTACAGTGCCAGAAACTGAAATTTAAAATCGGGGACCATAACTTCATAATTGTCCCTCCCCATATAAGCGCCTGACATCCTCCTTTCAGGAAAAAAAAAAAAGAAAAAAAACCTCCCAGCCAGCAATTCTGGTGGGTATGCCTTATTGAAAATTGAGCACTAAGATCAATAGAGCAATATTTTATGAAATTCAATTTATCAGAAGATTTGATGTCTTAAAGATGATGGAATGTCTTATTTATTGGCAATCGTGGAAACCTCAGGAATGTTTGGCGAGATGAACACTAAAGCCCAAAGCTGATTTGAAATTTCCTGTCCTTGAAAGAAGACAATGATGGAGCGCTGCTTTTGAAAGCTGAAGTTCAATTCCAAACCCTCGCAGCCATCATATGAGTAAGCCAGGATACTAGCTGAAATGAAAGTATCACGTGCAATGAGTTTTAAGAACTGCTTCTACCAAGCATGAAATCAAAAATGAACACACAAAAAATAGCACATCTTTACTTGAGTCCAAACTACAAAAAAAAAAAAAAAAAAAAAAAAAAGCTAGCCATTGAACAGCATCCCTTCCTCAAACTTTTCTCAAGAAATTGTAGTAATTAATCAGGTTAAAAGTGAGAGTCACAGAAATGCAGTGTTGTGTCCTGGCTTGGATCCTGGAATAGAAAAGGTGGAAAACTGATGAAATCCAATTAAAATCTACAGTATAGTTGATAGCATAGTATCGGTGTTAATTTCTTAGTCGTGACAAATGTGCAATGATTATGTAAAATGTCAACAGTCAGGGAAGCTAGGAAAGAATAGGCCAACACATACTGTACTGTACTACCTTTGCAATTTTTCTGTGACCCTGTGAGGATTCCAGAATATAAAGTAGTCTGTTTTATCCAGAAGTCACTGAGGGGTTGGTGCAGCTTCCACTCACTGTGGCATCCTGAGCACTGTGAGCACGGAGCTCGCACTTTGCTCGTCCACTGTCTGGGGACTAGGTTCTGAACTTCTCTGAGCATCAGCGCTCTCAGCCCTAACGCAGACCTAAGCAACTCCTCCTTGGGCAATGATTCTAGAGACAAAACAAGGCCGACTTTAAAATGGACATGCTGCTCGCATATGCTCATTGCACAAAAGTGAATTTGGTCAAGTGGAAAATTCCTGCACCTCTGGTGACTTCCGGGCATCAGGAATCTCATGTCAAGGATGAGACAGGCTGTTAGCATTGCCAGTCACTACCTGTGAAGGGTCTCAGGCAGGAGATGGAAACGCACAACCCCATTTTTCACCTTATGTAAGCACTTCCCAATTAACCTATTATTATTATCTCTAGCCTTCTCATTCGTGGAAAAACTTCATTTCCACAAATGTATTTCCAAGCCATTCAATTTAACAGCAACCTTACTTTCCTAGGGAAATCCAACATAGATAAGAATGGCTGCAAGGGAAGAATCCTGATTGTGCTTATTCCTTGTTTGTTTTCTCTCTTCTCTCGAGTGTTGGAGAAATAATTTTTTAAAAATAAGGAAACATAAGCAAATTGACTTATTCCTTTATCTCCCTACCACCCTGAACATAGATGGACCCAGAAATGTAAATGTCGGTTGGAGGAACTACAGCTCAGAGATGCTGAGCAGTCTGCTCAACGCGATGCAGCTAAAAGGAAAGCAGAACTTGCCTCTGACTGTAGGAGCCATCTTTCCTCCTGCTGTTTCTGCCTCATTGCATCAGAGTCAAGTTGAAAAATACTGGGGGAACCAGGTTCCTTCCCACCTGGTTTTACTCCATGTCCGGGCTCCCCAGCATATTTAAGCATCAACTAGAAACACATCAGCTCCCACAGAAAGGCCTGTGAAATTCATTTCTCTCTATTTATGTCTTTAAAGCCCAACAGGCAGGACCAAGTGCTGGGTGCCCTGGTTAGTTAGGATGCATGCATCCCACATCACAGTACCTGGGTTGGAGTCTCAGCTCTGTATTTCCAGTTCCCTGATTATGCATACCCTGGGGAGCAGCAGGTGTCTGCTCAAGCACTTAGGTCCTTCACCCATGTGATACAACTAGGTGGAGCACCTAACTCCTGGCTTCATCTTGGCTCAGCCCTAGTTATTGTGGGCATTTGGTGAACAGGCTAATTAATGTGATGGACTAATGAAAAGACCTCTCTCTACCTCTCAGCGCACACCCCTCTTTCAAATTCAATTCAACCAAATAGGTTTTTGTTCTTGGGTACAGATCACAGAAAGAAGCAACTAAGCAAAGAGTGACTGTGGAACTCTTATTCCTAAAGCATGTGGGGATTCTTGGAGGGACCAGCTGCATGAGCAGAGTGGGCTACACCACTGGCCCACCCTGCCCAGTGCTGGCTCGCCCCACACAGCCAGTCCTGAATGCATATGTGTTCCTGTCCCTTTCTTGCTCCTGAGCCGGAAACGTGTGCTGTCCAAAACTCCTGTTTTTCAGCTGAGTCGTGTTTGCCTCTCCGGATGCATTGTTTGGTAGTCTTGGCTTTTATTTTTGTCTGTCATTTACTCTTGGCTTTTAGGCAACCTACTCTTGACTTCTCTGGTATCCTTTATCTGCCTAGCCACCTCATCCCTATGGACTTTACCACTCTAGTGCCATTCCAAGTTTCTGAGTTTTCTGCTACGTTATCAGTTCCCAAACTACACCCACCCACGCACCCAAACACACACACACAAACACACACACACACACACACACACACATATGCATGCCTGCCTTACGGGCTATCATTAGCATGAAATGCCAAGTTCTAAGCATAACCAGTGCTCTTGGTTACAAGTAAATCTGAGAAGGCTGCATTAAGGCAGTAATGGAAATATAATGAAGGAATTTATTGGCCCTGAAAGACAATATCTGCCACAGAAGCCCCATGGGATATCTCTCCCAACAGTGAGCACGGCCCATGCCTGCATTACCTCTGGCCCCCAATTATCTCAGGAGGACCATGACCCTGCCGTCCTCCCTATTAGGAGTATATTTTCTTACAAAATGAACTGTGCTTTATTGAATTGCATCATTTTGATCACTGGAAATTGACATATTGGGCTCATTAGCCAGGAAGTGGGATAGTTAATTTATGAGGTTTCTTCGAACCTGTCCCAGACCACTCATTGAGGGAGTGAAACAGCCCACAATGAGACGGAAGAAAGTTGTTCTGGCAGAGTAGCTTTATTTTTTGCTAATTACAGGGATAATGAACAGAAAACTTCTCTGGTGCAGCTCTTGCTTGTCGCATCCCCATCCCAAAATGATCTGGCTGCATTGCGACCAGATACCATTGGCTAGGCAAACACTCTTGCTCTGCTCATTAGCACCAGCTTTTGGGTTAAAAAGCTCCAACTGCTGAGATGAAAAGCTGATCTGAGTCTTTGCCTTTATCTTTAATATTTAAAACTGTTCACACAACCTTTTAAAAATCAAATATTGATGCTGCTACCTGTTGTTCTTCAAAGTGGAGCAATTATATTGCAAGCCCTTCACGGTGGGCCTGCCTTTATTAGAAACTAGAATGGGAATGTTCAGAGGCCTTTCTTTGCCTGTCTGTGGCCTCCAGGCCTTCTGCCTATGGTCAAAACCTGGAAAGAATGTTTGGCTCTTAATCAAGTAATGTGCTGAGGCAGTCACCCCAAAGCACCTACTAGTGGTCAGGCCAGCGAAGGACACGGAGATGCACAGAGCATCCTCCAAGCTAATTCTGTGGAGTGGCACTGCACTGTTGGTGCCACGCAGTTTCTCTGGCCCCCAGGCGGTTTGCCCACAGGAGGACAGCTGCCTAGATTCTGGTGTCTGCAGTCTGGGCCACGGGATGGTTCCACACTGCCCTCTAGTGTCTGTTCTCGAAAGCTGGATCATGCAAAGCAAGCTCACTCAGGACCTGTGGGATGTTAGACATGGGGGTTAGTGACGTAAACAACTCCTCAAGGTCCTTTAACAGGAAAAAAACCTGTAAGCGATGATTGTGATGCCAAGCATATGTGTTGGTATTAATCTACCTGGGAAAGTTCCAAATGCCACTGGAGCACAGAGAAGGCCTTTGGTGGGGGGTGGGTCTTGGAGGATGAGACACGATTTGCAAGCACAGGAAAAGAAGCTATAGAGAGAAGCTTGTACGTGGCCAGACAAGGAATGAGGGCATGCGCAGTTAGAATCGCTTGTGGAGATGTGGCTGTGTTGCCAACTTTTAAGACACATGTTGTTATATCTTCTTGGAATGCTTCTTATGAATGATGGCATGCCATCATTTTATTTGTCATATTTTTTTTCTTTTCACTCTGGGACATGAAACCATGGTGTGTTTCATCATCTGTGGCATCTGAGATCTGTGGAAATAAGGGCTGAAATCAGGCTATACCTGGGGGAAGAGTGGGGAGAAGAGAAGGATAAAAAGTGGTGGCTGAGAAGTTTTCAGGAAGTAGAATGTTTAAAACTGTACAATTATTATGTGTCCGAAGTGAAGGGGAAGAGCAGACGATGTGAGTTTGCATGTGTCTGAATGTGAGTGTGTGGCTGAGTGTAGGTGTGTGTCAGTTTGTGTGCAACTGTAGAACTGGAAGGATGCATTAAGGAAAGCCTGGGCTGTGTGTATTTTATGCCTGATGATAACAGAGGCGCCTTGAAATCAACTCTTGGAGTAGAAAACGGAGGTTTTCAATGGGCCGGAAGTGGATAGGAGGGACAGCACGTGAAAATGAACTGGATGATTTCTTACTGACCCTCTGGGCTTATGATTATCTTTTGCTTACAGAAAATTGGAGCATCGCTTTGCCTTTAATTGGCTCCAATTTATCTGGTAAACATGCTCCCCTGCTATCAGCCAGACCAACTGTACAAATAACTTCAGAGTCACTCGGTACTTTTTTCATGGAGGAGATTGAAAGGCACCCTTTGCCATCCCACACAGGATGTCCAGAGAGTGAACTTGACGCTCACTGGAGAGTAATGACAAATCCTCCCCACCACAGCGCGCATGTCAAATCCTTCTCTCGCAGGCATGGTTCTCTGGTAAAGAGGCCAATGAGCTCAAGGAACCATTGCTTTGAAGCCATGACATGAGTACCTATTGCATAAAAGGGAACCATGTGGTTCTGCAATAGTGGTCAATGCAGGATGTGTCTTTGCACCCCTAAGGTACAATTGTCAACAACTTCCTCTCATCATTGCACTTTTCTCAATTGATTTCTCAGATCATATTCTTATTAGCCAAAGACTTAGAAAATCAGAGAAGAGGGTTGACAAGGGTGGGTCTTACAGAGGAGGCACAAGTTATACTGGAGTTTGTTCAGTTATAGAAATGTAGAATTATTTTTTTGAAGGATCAGTATCATAGGGCAGAGAGAGCTGTAGGAAATTATGTCCTAGGAAAAGTATTCTTTTCTAATGTGACTTATTTCTCATTATAGAGGGAAGGCTTGGCCAAATTTACATTCAGACCTACACTGCTTTCTTGCCGAGTATGTGACTGAGGCAAATTATTTAACCCCTTAGAGCCCGCTTTTCCGTATTTGTAACCCACAGGTCACTGCTGGCCTCCTGGCTTTGAGAGCAGCGGCCTCACAGCTCCTATCGCAGATAACCTGTGCGAAACTCTCCTACCTTCAGCTGCTCATTTTCCAGTTACTCCAGGCAGGACGAACTGACTGCTGCTGCCATTCCTTTTGCACACTTATTTGTTTTTCACATCCCCAGGTCTTCATCAGTGCCATTATGTATTGTTAGTACTTCTGGATGCCTACATCTTACTCATTCTCCAAGACCCACTTCAAATGCCCAGTCCTCTGAGACACGCCCCTGATTCCCTGAACAGAAGTCCATAGAACCAATATAGCAGCTCAGTATGCAGTCCACACGGGCTCCTCGTATATATTATTTCTGACATCTTAGAGCTCTAGGACCCATTTACCCTTGCTGAGACTCAGTCTCTTCATCAAAGGGTGATAATAAAAATATCTGCTTCCTGGGGCAGTGGCAAGGATCAAATTGCTAATGCATGCACGGTGGTAGACAGAGTTCTGCAGATGGTAGTGAGGCTGTCAAATTAGTAGTAGTGGTATCTCTAGATGTGACCTCCTTTCAGACACGCAATTTCCTTCATGGTTGCTTCTAGACAGGACGCATGCTGTTTCTAGAAATCAGTGTCTTTTCTCCATGATCACACCTCGCTCGTTAGGGACTACAGGAGTAAGTGGTATCACTGATAAATCTAAGAGCCAGTGCACCAGAGTAGAATCCTGTTTGGATTTTGATTATAGGTGCTATTTGTTTATCAGGCCAAGACTCTAAGCCCTGCTACCAGGGCACAGGAAATGATCATTACACTTGCACAGCCACTGAGAAACGTGAAGTTCATGAAAACTTGACGGAACTGTGAACTACCACGTAAATAATCACCAACTGGCAAGATGAAGAGCTCTGATGAGTATAAAACAAATGACTGACCTTCTAGTGGGAACGGGGGCTGTGTAATCTGGAAAGGAGAAAATAATAGGGTCGAATTCTTCCAAAATCTCCCAACAAATATACCTCTCTCCCACTTTTATGTGCTTGATCTTTTTTTTTTTAATTTATTTAATGATTTTCAGATTTAGCCAATCGGAATTCCCCAGAGGAATATTGAGAGGGCCATGATTTGGATAGTAGGATACATGATTTTCCTAGACAATGGTAATAGGCCATACATTGTTAGATTTCAACATGAGTAGACTCAAACTGTGAAGCCAGGTACTGTCATTTGGCTTCTCCCATATTTGCGTACCCTGTAAAATGTATGATATTAATCATAAAAAGGAAAATTATAAACAGAGGGTTAGATGTCAACAAGGCCAAAGTGTAGGTTGGGAATAACTCTAAGCTTCAGGCAATGCATTCCTAATTTTGTCCACATGTGTCTAATGTTCCTTGAATTATTGTATCCTCAGCAGCTTCCCAGCTGGTCCACTCCGTGGAATAACTGAGGGAGAACAGATCAGAAACAAGGACAGACCTGGCTGCACTGTCCAGTACGGAGGCCAGTAGTCACATATGGCTGTTGATCCCTTCAAACATGGTCAATCCAATTGACCAGCTGGATTATTTTTATTGTAGAATACTAATAAGATATCTAAGAGTTATTTAAACAGTGAACTATTCCATGAAAAATCTCTATCAATTACAGGTGGAAGTAATGTTTCAGTTAAGTGAAAATATTTATTTTGAGGTTTTTTTTTTAAATGTGGTTACTAGAACATTTGAAATTGCAGCTACGGTTTATCTTCTATGTCTATCAGATAGAATCATTAAACCAAGTCTAGGTTTTACCATCAGATGCAATTGTCTACAGAATATCTCATTTCATTCTAAAGACGATTTCATTTTAAAGTCAGAACAACACGGAAAGTAGGTCTTCCTTTGCCCTACCCGGTAGGCATCTCTTCATTTCCTGTACTCCAGACACCTCCAAAGATGGGGAGATCGTGCCCCCTAACCCCTCAAGGTCTCCGTCACCTGCTGTTGTCACAAAGCTGTCCTTTTTAGCTTATTTATGTGACCCAGTAAACCCTGAGAGCATCTGAGTACTTGGAAGAACTGGTAGCTCTTGGTGACCATGAATCCATAGGGACAAGGACACTGTGGAAGATAAATGTTAAATAATTAACATGTATACCATGAAGTGATGAATAAGCAGGGGCTTCTATCTAATTACCCCCACTCTCCATTTGCTGTGTCAAGGATTCTAACACCTCTGCATGGGATGGCACTAGCCCTGCACTGAGACAGTAAGCTATTCAATCTGATTCCACCTGTGTGCCACTGGAGTGCTCAGCTTCCCCTTCAAAGGGGTTTTCCTCTTTAGAGATGAAATAGCTGGAGGTTGGGAGTTAGTTGCCTACAGCTCTGTGAATCAGAGATTGAATTAAATGACATTAAGCTAGAAATAACCTCTCTATGGCAAGTTTTACTGTGTTAATTAAAACAGGCTAACCTTGAATTTTTATAGTTTAGGGAAAGCAGTGGCCTGAAGATGAATCAATGCGTAGCCCCCTATGTATATTTAGAAAGTGCTTCAGTGCTCTATCTTCATAATTGTCAAAGAAGTTCCTTGAGGTTTACAGGGAAAATGGGGAAAGGATAAAGAAAATTGCTCTGTATTGCTGTACCCCATCCCAGCACTAAAAATCTGTCAGACTTAGTTTAAATGACCATCCGGGGAAGCCTAGAAGTGGAACATAGTGGAATTGTGGGAGTAAGGCTTGGGCCAGGCCCCCAGATGAGGCACAGAGCAAAATTTTGCCCATTTTTATTCCACAAGTAGAAACCAAGCATGCTCAAGATGCTGGGCATACAGCAAGAATAACAAAAGGTAAATGCAATCACCTTTACATTATTGTTTCAAAAGACTTTTCTTAATAATATATTTATTGCTCAAAATTTTATTAGAATATATTGTTATACCTCCCTTTTGCTACTAATAATCTCTTATTATGCCTATTTCAGAAATTAAACTTTATCTTATGCAAAAATAAATACAACAAGTTTTCTCTCATATGTACAAGCTACAAAAATGATCTATGTGAACAAGAATGATGAGTATTAGAGGCTTGGAGGAGTGGGAGTTTGCATAATAAGTATTAATCAGTTGGAGTTATAGAGTCAAAAATGATCTATGTGAACAAGAATGATGAGTATTAGAGGCTTGGAGGAGTGGAGTTGCTAAGAATGATTAATAGAAGCTTGATTTATAGACAAGTATTAAATCAGATTATTGATACAAAATATGTAGTATACATGAAAAGCATATTGAAGCATAATGTAATAAGTATTAAATCAGAGTTGGATTTATAAAAGACCTGTGTTATACAGCATATTGAGACACTAATATTCACAATAACCTAGTAGATAGTACATGAACAAGTACAGGAAAGAAGTCCCAATCCTGCAATAAGAAAGGAGAAATTTTGGTGATCTTGGTTTGATCGCTCCTGATTTCATATGTGTGTTGAAATGTCACACTATAGCCTATGCATATGTAAAATTATTAGTAATAAAAATGTTAAAAAAGCATTTTGGAATCAATACTGTAATGATGATCAATGGTATGTAGCCTATGCATATGTAATATTATTAGTAATGAAAAATGTTAAATTATAAAAGATCTTTTGCTGAATCCAGATGCTTGTAAGCAGATCAGGCTTTTTTATATTCAGTCTTTACAAATCAGCCCCTTGGCATCTGGAGCGACTCGGCAGGAAATCCGACAAAACAGTGTCCTTAACTCTCTTAGGTTCACTAATTACATGGCAAAGAAGACCTATCACACACTTCAGCATTCCTAACCTGAGTTGCAAATAAGAGACACATAGTTCATGACATAACTGCCAGACCTTCTTCACTAACCCCTCTTGGCACTGAGAAGCCTTACATATTACAGGCTCAGTCACCCCGTTGATAAACCAACACTAAAAAAAAAAAAGGCAGATAGCAGTCTCTCAGGCTGGACTGTCCCCCACTTTTCTGGGTCCAGACACACTTGGAAAATGGTCAAATGATCTCTAACCGGTAGACACCAGATTTTAACTAGGATTTGATCACTAACTCCAGAAACTATAAATTACATGGTTTCATCAACACTCTTTCTGACAATGTTTGTTTCCAAAGATTTGTTTATCTGGAAGGCAGAGAGAGAATGAGAGGCATAACCTTCTACTTACTCTCTCTCTACATGGTAGCAATAGCCAAATCTGAGCCAGGCCAAGGCAAGGAACCTGAGGTTCCATCTGGGTCTCTCAAGTGGGTTGCAGAAGCTCAGGTACTTGAATCATCTGCTGCTGCTGCCCTTCCACTGCCCAGGCTCATGAACAGGGATCTGGGTCAGTAACAAAGCTGACAGGACTTGAGCCAGACCTCTGATACAGGATGCCAGGGGTAGCTTAACCTGCTGCACCACAATGCTGGTCCCTTTATACCAACTTCTGACTTCTGTTTTGAGAATTGTAGAATACAGGATCAAACAGGAATATCATTTGACCATGCTGAGTCCCATTTCCTCACTCTAGAATATAGATGATAGTGATTTTTTAATGAAGACACTGTAAGGATGAAATGAATATGCTATGTTCATGGTCACTGCTGCATGTTGTGGCACACAACCCTGCCAGTGTGTGGACAGTTAAATGTTTTTATAGTTACACAAAAGAGCAATCTGCTGAATGATACCATGCCCTAAAGGCAGGAAAGCCAGCATTCCTGTTACCAGTGAGCAGAGTCATATATTGACTCATTATAGAAGAATAAATGGCCATGTGCTGCATAGTCACATTTTGGTCCACAAGAGACCACACAGACAATGCTGTGACCCTAATATTACATGGAGCAGAAACATCCTCTAATTTTATGATATCACAGGTTTTGTAACTTCATAGTGCTACAGCTCCCTCACAAATGTGGCAATTGTGGATGCATAAGCCTACTGACCGCCAATCACATAAAAATAGAGCACCTAAATTACACATAGTACTTGTTACTTGACGATAAATGGCTACAACTGGTTAATCTGTTATCTGTTTACCATACTTTGAATCATTGTCTTAGAATCCATACTCTACCTAAGAAATGTACTTTACAATATCATGCCATGCTATGTAGTAGCCTCATACATCTCAAATTTCCCATATCTCATGATGTCAACAAGAAATTATGTTCAGATTGTCTTCTTCCTTTTAAGTCTGTGTAACTTTATGAGGTTTGTGCAATGATAATAACCATCTAACAATATGTTTCTTGGAAGCTACCTTATCATTAGTGATACATGACTATAAATAAAAAGACCATTGTTAAATGTTCGAATACACAGGTCATTGAGAAATGCTGTGAAATTCTTCACAGCAGTTTGTATCTACTCCCTGAGTCACTGGAAGGTCTCTGAGATCTGGGTCATGAAGACGTGAGTTCACGTCCCCTCTCCTATTCCTTTATATCTTTGTGAGGAGTCCTTGGCCTCAAAGTACTTGGTTCTTAATCTGAAAAATGGCACAGCACCTGACTCGTAGTTAAATCTTCTACCTTTGTAGAAGTCCTATCCCCATTTCCCAACCAACTATATTAAGGTTGCAGGCAGCTCCTATGCTGGCAGATAATCATACCTTCTAGCCTACTGAAATTCTATTTCCATTCAGCTCCTACATGTATGGAGTTATGTTCGCATTTAAGCTATAGAAAATTACTTCTTTAGTATATTAGAGGAAGCTTACATTAGGCTGCCTTGAGAGGAACTCTAATGAAAATCTCACATAAGCTTTGTATCACATCAAGCAGATAACTATTGGATTTTCAAATTTCTGAAGGCAAGGGGTACCCGAGTTTAGCTTCCTGCAATAAACATCACTTCTACAGGTACTATCTCCATTAAGCCAAAAGATCTTCAACATGTTTATTTTGTGGATTGCGTCTTTTATGAAAGATGTTTCATCCTTTTCATTTTCTACCTGGAAATATGAAATCAGATAACATCCAAGATCCCATATTAGAAGGAATTTATGTCTGGGGTCCTATGGATACTCAAGGGTAAATCTACCTTTTTATACACAATGCCTTTGACAAGAAAATTTTAATTGTCTGTTTACAAGTCTTGTATTGTTCAAACGTACATTTCGAACTGACTGTCATTCAACACGATGGAGGATTAAAGAATAGTTTAACTGGAATTTTAAATTATGTAAAAGAAGTGTAAAATAGGTAATACCTCCATGTCGATGCATGCATTATATATTATGTATGTATATATAATGTGGATATATATTGTATATATGTACAAACATATTACATATATCACCCTATTATATGTAGTATTAGCAAAAGTGTTTCATTAAGCACTATTTAGAAACATGAAATAAAGAAAGGAAATGGATTTGGAGGTAAATAGTTTTATGTATTATCTTGGCTGGGCCATATATTTGGCTAAGCATTATTCTAGATGTTTTGCTGTGAGTATTTTGGGATGAGATAAATAAATTAGTAGAATGTGAGCAGATGGCCCTGGATCCAACTGGTGGGCTTCACCCAAGCAGTTGAACAAGCAGTTGTTCCTAAATGGAACAAACACAGTGGGCAACTCTGGACGAGGGAAAACTCCACGTTCTCTGAGCTGCAACATGGGCTCTCTCCCGGATATCCAGCCAGATTGGGAACTTCATTAGGGTTCATTAGGGCCTTTCTCTCGGTCTGATCCTGCAGATTTTTAATTTTGTCAGCATCTATATAGTCATACAAGCCAATTTCTTAAAACCAATCCTTTTCTTGTATACATGTGTGTTGGAGCTAACACTACCATGTTGATTTTTGTGTCACTGGAGAACCCTAATACAACACATAAACCTAAACATCCTAAGTTCCCAACTGCTGAGGGGTTCCTACACTATCAAGCAGCCTCTTGAAGAAGGAAGAGTACTATTGCATTGTTGAGTTTTCCAAAAATTTCCTGTCATTAAAAGCACATGTTGTTTATGTCAGAGCAGAAAAGCTCCACAGAAGCCTCCTAGCCTCTCCTGTGGACAGCCTTCACTCCACATAGGGCTTAGCTGGGTGAGGAACATCATATGAGGATTAATGGAGAAAGTGCGGGTTGAGAGGTTAGCACTTCCTCTGACACCAAACTAAGATGCATGTATTGTGTGCACAGAATCATGGCTGGCTTTCAAAGTATGCAAATTCCCTTTACCTTAAAAATATACCAGCCAGAGGCCCAGCATGGTAGCCTAGTGGCTGGAGTCCACACCTTGCACACATTGGGATCTCAAATGGCCACTGGTCCTAATCCCGGCAGCCCCACTTCCCATCCAGCTCCCTGCTTGTGGCCTGGGAAAAGCAGTCAAGGACAGCTCAAAGCCTTGGGACTCTGCACATGTGTGAGGAATCCAAAGGAGGCTCTAAGCTCCTGGCTTCAGATCAGATCAGCTCAGCTCCGCTCCAGCCATTACAGCCACTTGGGGAGTGTGTCAAACGACAGAGGATCTTCCTCTCTCTCCCTCCTCCTCTCTGTATATCTGACTTTGCAATAAAAACAATAAAATAAATCTCAAAAAGTATATACCAGCCAGCTTTACGTCTCCCTAACACAGTAGTTCAGAGCAGAAAAGAAGATGGACCCATTATCATGAGGCTCTGAAACATTGAGTGTCACTGAAAAGCAGTTTACTATAAGACAACATTGAACTTTACAAAAGGAATACATGGAGGCAATCATTGGTTTAAAGAACCAGCTGCTTTCACATAGACTGCTTTTCACACAGACTCAATAACATAGTTATTGAGATAATGCTGGCTAACACAGAGCCTGAACAAGCATATCTCTGGGGAGCCTATGACCTGCTTCCCATAATACCTGTAGTTAAAGTCTGTCTCAATCCACAATAAATACTTGCAGGCAGGGCAACCAAGAGTCTTCTCTCACCTTTACGTTTCTCTGTTCATCTTCCTGGAATACACTTCAGCAGCTTAATGCCTTTCTGTTTCTAGAAAAGAAACTTGATGCCTTTGGAGCTAACACTTGTCTCTGCAGAATGGAGAACAAAGGAAAATCCTCAACACGTTTTTCATCTGAAATATGCTAAGATAGTTGGATTTGCTCACATTGAGGCTCTTGGTCTTAGAAGACCTGGGTTTACCTCCTGACAACTGTGCGATTCTGAAGAAGTTACTGACTCTTCACCAGAACCCCCTTCTTTCCCTTATTGACAACGTGAGCATCACACACTTCCCTCACCTCATTTTGCAGTAAATTAAGATAAAACAAAATGTAGAACCATGGGGCAGCCAGAGGCAACCTGTCACCTACAGCTTCAGTTTCCCCATTCAGCTTTGCTTCTGGCCTGCACAACACAACTTTTTCCAGCATGCTGTGCACCAAAGTAATCCACTGGAAATACAGCAATTAGCATTACAGATAAAATGACACTGCTGCAATGTTAATTACTATAGTGCAGATGTACTGTTAGATTTAGATATCATACATAATGTTGTCAAGCCTTTATTTTTAAATTAAAGTGCAACAAACCATACCCAGGCTACACAGCTTTTTATGATTAATACAAATTAATGTTATTTCAGTGTCTAGGGAAAGAGTGGGGAAAGGGGGTGTTGCATCTAATTGTAAGAACACACAGACAAATGGTAAAAGTTAAGACCCCCCCATTAACTTCCTGCCCCCATTTGGGTCTCCACAAAATGGATTGTGAGTTTCAATAAGTAAGAGATTGAGCCTGTTCTCTCACCATGATATTCCCAGCTCCCAGCGTGTAATCAGAGGCACTGAATAAATGAGGGAATGGCTGGAGACAGAACTGGGCACACAGAAGGGGTCTGGAAGTACAGCCGGGCTCGGGGAGGGCGGGAGGGCAGTGCAGCCCAAAGGAACAAGGGTTTATTCTTAATTCTTCTAGTTTATTCCTGATTCCTTTGTGTTTTCTTCATGGCTTTTGAAGTAATATTGGATGCTCCCCACAAGTATTGCCTTAAAATCTGAAAGGAAAAGCAAGTGAATCATATTAATGCAGAAGTCAGGTAAAGTTCTTCATTATAACACTTAGCAAGCACTTGATTCACCAAACTCTATCAAGCAGGAAAGTTGTAGGGAAGGAAGATAAATGAAGAAATCTTCCACACTGGCCAGATACCCTTGCAATATTCTAAAAGGAAGGGAAGGAAGAAAAAGAAAATATTTCACTCTTGTATGTAGGGCCAAACATATCATATCTTACTGTTCTCACCACTTTACCTCATGGAGTTTTTCTTCAGTTTCTGTTGTGGTGAAGCCATCCCTATCACCAGACTCCAGATCATTCCTTCCTGTTCCTAGCCAGTCACTCTTGTTTTGTCCATCTGATTCTGACTACTTTCAAAATCTCATGTGTGGGGATTCCATTTATATTTATATTAATCAATGATAAGGAGGGATTTCTGCCAGTTCACTATTTGTTTTCAAAATGTCTTCTAGACTTTTTTGTCAGTCATTTTCATGGGAATTTTTTTTACTTGGTATTATAGTTAAAGACCTCCAAGACTTCAGTAAGCTATTGACTCCAGACTGGAGAATCATCCGATTTCAAACTTGCTCTCTCTACCTGCTAATTGCCAATATTTTGTAAGCACAGGAGAAACACGGACAAGCATAGTATAATGTATTCTGCTTTGCTCCAATGGGCAGCAGGTGGTGTTTGTTGTTGTAATTGTTTTCTGGAACATTAGGCAGACACAGAATAAAGAATTTCTGGAAGTACAGGGAAATCCAAGATATTTTCCCAATGGTGTGAAGTATTCAAGATACAAGAACTCAGAGTCACTCTTCTGGTGCTGCCTCACTCCTCTGGTGCTGCCCCACTTCCCTGGTGCTGCCCCACTCTTCTGGTGCTGCCCCACTCTTCCGATGCTGCCCCACTCTTCCAGTGCTGCCCCACTCCTCTGGTGCTGCATCACTCCTCCGGAGCTGCCCCACTCCTCTGGTGCTGCCCCACTCTTCCAATGCTGCCCTACTCTTCCGATGCTGCCCCACTTCCCTGGTACTGCCCCACTCCTCTGGTGCTGCCCCACTCCTCTGGTGCTGCCCCACTCTTCCGATGCTGCCCCACTCTTCTGGTGCTGCCCCACTTCCCTGGTGCTGCCCCACTCTTCTGGTGCTGCCCCACTTCCCTGGTGCTGCCCCACTCTTCTGGTGCTGCCCACTCCTCTGGTGCTGCCCCACTTCCCTGGTGCTGCCCCACTCTTCTGGTGCTGCCCCACTCTTCCGGTGCTGCATCACTCCTCCGGAGCTGCCCCACTCCTCTGGTGCTGCCCCACTCCTTTGGAGCTGCCCCACTCTTGCTCTGGTGCTGCATCACTCCTCCATTACTGCTCAGGCATCACCATATTGAATCCCATGGCTCTGTGCTTAGTGTCCTTTGAAGAGAGTTCCAGAGCTCCAGCTCTGCTCTGGGATCTATCCCTTGCACACATCATAGCAGATGGATTTGACAATGCATAGAAAATTTTGCAACAGTGAGCACACTAGTTAATCCAAAATTTTCCTAACAAAATATCCCTGGGTTAGTAAAAAGATATAGCCATAAGGATGTTTATCACACTGTTTTTAGTACTAGTGTGATGATAAGGAGTAATAAATCTAAACATTCTATAACCTATTTTTATAATAAAATATTCAGTCATTGCTTTTTTTAAAAGATTTATTTTATTTTTTGTTTCCAAGGCAGATTTAAAAAAAAAAAAAAAAGGAGAGACAGAAACATCTTCCATCCTCTGGTTTACCCACCAAGTGGCTGCAATAGCCGGCCAGCTGATCTGAAGCCAGGAGCCAGGAGCTCCTTCTGGGTCTCCCATGTGAGAGCAGGGGCCCAATATTTTGGCCCATCTTTTGCTACTTTCCCAGGCCACAAGAACAGAGCTGAATGGGAAATGGAGCAGCTGGGACACAAACTGGCACTTATTAGGGAACTCAGTACTTGGAGGGGAAGATTAGCCAATCGAGCCATCACAGCAGGCCCCCATTTCTTTTTTGTTAATATTTTCCATGATACAGTTTTGTAGGTAGAGAGATTCCCCCTCTGCTTTTACTTTCTTCCCCCTCCAAACTATTTTCCCCCATATTATTACAAAAGGCTATCCTTCAGCAACAGTCACAAGTCCAACATTTCTGCTGTTTAAGTGCATCATGGAATTGTAAGTATAGGCAATGGTAGAAAATCTAGCATCAGATTGTCAAGGTATCTTCCTTTTATCCAGGAGTAGAGATGCATACTGCATCACATCTTCCCAGCATATGCAGTTATTTCAATATGATATTACATAATAAGACAAGGAAATAAGTGAGTGAAATAGCAAATGTGAAAACACACACACATATATATATGCATACACACAAATAGGTGTGAAAATCTGTTATACCATTACGTACTTCACATGTGCATTTAGCCTAATAGTTTCTCATAAAGAAAAAAGCAAAAAGCACTGGTCTGAACACCATGCCAGGTTAGGGGATGTAAAGGCTTGACTGAACTGTTGTCCATTGTCTTGCAGGTCAGCGGGACCATGTACAACACTGGAAGGCACGTGTCCCTTCGCCTGGACAAGGAGCACTTGGTCAACATTTCAGGAGGGCCCATGACATACAGCCACCGGCTGGAGGAGATCCGGTTACATTTTGGAAGTGAGGACAGCCAAGGATCAGAGCACCTCCTCAATGGACAGGCCTTCTCTGGAGAGGTATGTGGGTCTCTCAAGTACTAAAGCTAAAGGACAACATAGAAGACTTGGTGCCTGCTCATGGTATGATAACAACGAATCTAAGGATTGAGGAGGTCTGTGCCTTTATCCCTCTGTCTTTTGCAGATGAAACTTCTAATGCCAATACAGCATTTTCCAGGGAAGGCAACCGTACAACTAGCTATTTCCTTCTAAGATTGGGGCAGCTCTCTCAACACTCATTCCTTAAGATAGTTCAAGAGCTTTTTCTAGTTCCAACTCCTCATCTTCATGTGTATTTTCATTCCTTCCTTCCTTGGTCATCAGCTTCTCCTGGGCAATGTAGAGTAGTTCTCCCTTCTGGTAGACTGAGTCTTGTTCAAAACCATGACATAGTGGCAAATGAAGCTCAGACGACCAAATTATTTGCCTGAGTTTTTGCCAGATGGAAATGTCATTGTTTGTGTACCACCATGTATTGTGTCACTACAGGCCGCTAGCCTCCCAGACAGAACTCAGACTGCAACAGCAAGTCTGAATATTTAACTGCAGTTAAACATCTGTGAGGTGACACTTGACAAGCAGGGGATAATTTGGCTTCTTTTGCCTCCATTTCACTTGAGTATGGTTATCTACCAGAGATGAGGGTCCTTGCAGGCTAAAGACCCTATGACTAATTTTCCACTCAGGAGTCATTAACTGATGGCAGGAAGACTTTTACATTACAGAAGGATGTCTCAGATAGGGTGTTTTTTATGTCTTTAAAATCAAGGTCATTCTGAAGCCTAACATTGTTGTTAACGTGGTGAGGCGACACACTGAGACACCAACTCACAGCATTAATGAGTCCACTAGCCAAATTTTAATGTGTATTTAAAGTATAGTAACTACAAGCCTTTCTAGGCACGCCTTCTACTTACAGGGATTTAGAGGCATTTTTAACAAAAGTGCTTCCACTACACAAAAGCTCAAAAAGTTCAGTATTCAAATCATTAAGGTATCATGTCACACTGTAATGGGGAGATACAAGTGCACTGGGAAACCCAAAGAAGCGACAGGCTCTCCTTGAAGGAGTTAGGAGAAGATTCGCAGAGGAGGTGCCCTTGGAACTGTGCTCTGAAGAGAGGCAATGAAGAACAGCTTTAAGAGCATCAGCTTTGGAGTCAAAAAACCTGAGTTCACAGCTCCAGCTATGAGACATACCAACTATGCCATCTTGGGATATGGCTTCATCCTTGCAAGTCACAGTTAAAAAGGCCCTCACAGTTGTTTTAAAAAGTAAGTGGGATTCCCAAATGTAGGGAGCACTGGAAGTACCCAATGGCTGATAGATAAAAATATATATATATAAAAGATAAAGCAAGAAATAAGGGATAGTGTGAGCAGAGGCCCCAAGGCATGTCAAGGAACCAAGTGTTGGAGGAGCTGTGTGTAGATTTCTCAAGCAACTTGTCTGTGATCTATTAGTAATGGCTGCATAAGCAATGAGGTTGAGCAGGAGTGTGAGTCTCCCTCTTGCATCTGGAAGGAGGAAAAATGCTAAAACTGATTAGGGATACCTGCCACAGGCATTGTAATGGGAAGCTCCTAGGAATTACAGACTCCAAAGTAGAGTATAGTAGAGAACGTAATGAAGGCAGGACAGAAACTCAGAGTAACTAGAGACCATGTGAATTAAAGAATATCCAAATTAAACTTTTCCTTTTAATAATATAGATTAATTTAAGATATGTGATTATGTCAGCACATTTATTTGTTTCCTGTTAGTTTCAGTTTTCTTCCTCACTGAACTCTAACATTCTAGTCACTGATACAAACTGCCTCAGGGTAAAAATATTGTTAAATAAGTAAGTGAAAAAACAAAGATTACTGCTGAGCTAAAATCTCTGCATTATTTTTTAGTGTCACTTATTTCTCACATATATAATAACCTGTAAACAAACCTTATTTTTCGAGTACGTAAGTTTTTCTAAAATCTCTAAGAAAAATATACGCTAATTTGATTTTTTCATGATTTCCTAGACCCATCGCAGGCTACAGGTGTTAGGTGCTCCAACGAGTCTGCATTTCAAAAGTTCCCATGACAGCCTGGGAATGATGTTTATAGAGCTCTCTCTTGATAGTACATGATTAAGTGTCCTCAGTGAAAAAATTGTTTAAAAAAGATTTGTAAACCAGAATTAACTGGGAAGTACTGTCAAAATCTGAATTTTCAATCCTTACTAAAACTAATTGAATCAGGATCAGGGAGTGCCATCAAGTTACATGTTTTTGCAATACTAGGCCAAGTGGTCAGCAACCACTAAAAAGTTTCAGGTCAAGATTTTCCTAAGTTATCCCATTTTCCTAAACAATGATAGCTTTATTAACCAAACCATGCTGAGTTTGAAAAAAAAAAAATGGAAGTTGGGGCAGTGAGGCATGCAATCAGCCTAATGTTTAAGATGCTCCAGTGCCAAATCAGAGTGGCATTTGGGTTTAACTCTTGACTTTGATTCCTGACTTCAGTTTATCCTGCAGGCAACAGTGATAGCTCAAAGCTCTGGGTTCTTATCACCTCCCGAGAGACCTGAAGTGAGTTCCTAGCTCCTGATTTAGGCTGAGCCCAACCTAGCTGTTGCAGTCATTCCAAAAGTGAGCCAGTAGATTACAGAACTGGGTCTCTCTCTCTCTCTCTCTCTCTCTCTCTCTCTCTCTCTCTCTCTCGTGTGTGTGTGTGTGTGCGCGTGCGCGCGCGCATATTTGGAAAGAGTCATGCACACAGACACACTACTCCAAGGCAGATTTGATCATTAAATTCAGTATAAGTACCGTTGCCCTAGACTTCATTATTTGTACCACATTCCTTCCCACATGAGACAAATTGGTATGAGCATCAGAGAAAGAGCCTCAAATTTTGGAAGCTCTAACGTAATGTCATGGAGGAGGCAGTTGGACAGGGAGTTGGCATCAGGGATATTCAAAGGGCTCTAGTGAACAAGAAGAGTTCAGTATCTCCTATGAAGTGTGATGGAAGAGACCTAGCACCAATGGGTGGAAACTAGAGGAAGATGGAGTTCAGTCAGCTACAAGCTTAGCAATGACGTTCTCCATCTATAAAATGCCTTGCAGTGAATTCTCACATTTGGAATTATTAAGCACTGAACAGAATTTGGTAACATCACAAAAGTAATTCATATTTCTCCAGCTAGAGTCTACTGAGGGTTAGCCTCAGTAAAACTGACTGAGTCCTCCTATAGGCTTAACTTGCTGTTTTACTCCTGTGCTACTTCCAAAGCCACCTTTGGTCTCTACTTTTGATTATCCTTTGAAAGGACCCAAGTACACACTTCTTTCTAGCAACAAAGCATGTGTTTATTTTGTTGACAGTGAGTAATCATGTTGCCATCTGCCCCATCTATCATTGCTGATTGTGATAAGTCAATTAATGCCAGGCATTTTTGTTGGCACAGTGCAACAGTCGTTATCTGAAGAGCTGTAGATTAATTGCAGTCTTGTCTAGTGCAGTTATTGTAATTGATGATAATAATTTTCTTTGTTTTATAAAGCTGTGTGGATGTACAACACAATCAGCAACTGTGTTTTTATAAAAAAAAAATTATTCACGTCCTACATGGACAACTACTGGATGCCTTGTTGGGGGTAGTTGATAAATGAGCATATTCAGGGACTCAAGTGTCTTGGTTTTTTCAAGAATGGAAAATTAATTGTTTTTAATAAGTAAGACCCTTAGCTTGCTAATCATGTTTAAGTGCTTAGATTAATATCCAATATAAAGTAGGGTGTTCAAAAAAGAAACAACTACATTATCCTGGCAAAGGATAATATTTGGAGTCATGCTAGTGGATTCGTTGCATTAGTGGGGCCGCGTTAGAATCTTTCTGCTTTGGAAAAGAATGGACTGCTTTGACATCCTTTCTTAAACTCTTCTTTTTAAAGAGGTGCATGAAGAGTTGCACCTCATACTGCACAGGATACCAGTAGCCAGAGCCTCTTACTGATTTTATCCCCTTTTACACAGCTGCGCTTCTCTGAGCCAGGCACGAGCCAGACTCCAGCTTCTGGCCAAAGAAACATAAAGTCCATTGAAGGATGTTTGTATTGGTAATACAATATAATGTGGGTGATATTTGAGGTCTATTCCAGAAGGGAACTGTGAGATAGCCCTGAACATCATATTAAGGAGAGAAGGCTGAGCAGCTGTGCAGACTGACCTGCTTGCTTCTCCCTCTGAAGGTGAAGTAGAAACATGTTGACCTTTCTAGATCTCAGCCTCTGGGGTCCCCGATCCTGCTCAAAATGCATTTGAGGGAGGGGAAAGTCCATAGCTAGATAGCTGTTGCTATGGTAACATAGACTAGATTGTTTCATTAAAAGGTAGGAATTGAAGTCATAGACAACATGTGGGTATTTGTTTTCCGATTTTGGAGGGCGTTCTGAACCAAAGGAAGAAAAAACAATTATCCCAGAACCAAGAACTGAGACTGAGCCTCAGAAAATGCCAGCCTTGTCCTCTTCAAGAAACCAATTATTTGCATCCTTGAGACTGGTTTCACTAAAACAACACAAATTTGTAGGAATAAGCAATTAACACCCAGTTGTCCTGAAATGTGCTAGGGCATGAAAAGTGCTGAGAAGCATTAAGTAAGGCAGAACCAAAGGCCCATTGGCACCAAACTGTTGGGTCTGGGGGAAGGTATCAGGTGACCTAATTAGCACAGGGCAATTTGGCTAGCATCTCCTTGTAGAGATGTTACATTGGCATAATTGGAGATTGAGAGGGAATGAGAATTGAGCTGCTTAAGATTAACAGGTACGTGGGCTACACATACAGAAGTGCTACTTGTGTGCTGTGGTCAAGCTGCTTCCTCTGCAGTGAATGCCAGCTCCAGCCCCCCCCCACCCCACATCCACTTCAGTCCCCTTATTAGAGCTCCCCAGTCCTCCTATCCTCCTTTTAGTCAGTAAGGTGCCGTCTCCTCCTGATTGCCAGGAAATTCTGTAATGCACTCATCACAGGAATGTGTGCACCATATACAAAGGGCCAATTCCAGTCCAAGTGCTGGGAACGGGTTAGCTTTTTGAAAGATTCTAGCAAAAAAAAAAAAAAAAAAACGAGATGAGGAGGGGGAAGAGGAAGAACAGAAGCTATATGTGGCCTGTCAAGGTCAAAATATTTCCTCCCTGGCCTGATCGCCATGGGTTATGTTACCCATCACTGTGGAGTTTGCAACTGTTTACTCTTGCTTCTGTCAGGACCATACTTCTTTACCGATGGGAGTTTTATCTTGATCAGTGCAGTGTTCCTAGCATCTTGTGCACTATCTGGCATATGTGGGCAGTCAATGAATGCTTACTGAGAGAAGGAATAAATGATCTTGGTAGACCTCTTAAGGACAACAGCTGTTCATCTTTGCACCTAATACATGCTTACGTGAGGTTTGTGGAATGAGTTATTCAGTCGCTGAATCAACAACTCAGTCAATTACTACTGTTCCAGAAACCAAGACTTGAGAGGATTCTTTTCCTGAACTCTTAAGATGCTTTTCATTCATGGACTCTACAGAAATGCACAACCCTCTTTAAATTGAAGACAGGATGCTTTATTACTAAAGGTACCCAGAGCATCATATTCCCTCACAAACTGGAAATGAGGTGGTTTCATTCACAGCTTCCGTTAACCAATCTGGTGTTCTCAGATGTCTCTGGGAAGAGTCTGCTTTGAGAAATTCAAAATGTATTTATGAGGCCCCCTACTTAGCACTATCCTAAGTGTGGGCAGAGGACATAAAAGGATTGCACAAATAAGTGGTACCCTGGAGGGACTTCAGACTCACTAAATGGACAAAGCACACACTTGAACTAATTGCCATGCAGCACGACCCAGAACTTGCTCAGTCATGCTCATGCGTGACTGCAGAATCCTCTCACCAACACCCAGACACTGCTTCCAGATTTTCCAAAATACTTTCATCCACTTTCCAGTTCTCAAATATTGATGGGTCACCTATCATATCCTACAGCTAATAAGATGAAAACTTGTAGACTAAAAGAGCCCACAGTCTAGTGTGGGTAGATAGAGAAACATAACAAATGAGTAGATTTGTAAGTAATGGAGAATGTAATGAATGCTACGAGGGCAGAAACAGCAGAGTAAGGAAAGGCAGAGGAGGAAGACTTGCCGGTTGGAACAAGTTTAAGTAAGATAGTCAGCATGGACCTCAGTGAAAGGACAACATTTGTGGAGTTGCCAAGGGACTTCCAAGGGAGGCTATGTCAGACATTCCAGGCAGAGGCAGGAGAGTGGTACCTAACATGGCTTCCGATAGGAGAGCTGGACGCACACAGGAGCGGAGCAGCATGAACAGCCATTCAAGCAAAGGGCATGAGACATGAAGAGAGTGAGCAGGTCCAGGGCCTCTGCCAATCACATGGGGCATCTGGAGGGACTGGCGGCAGGGGGACTTCAGCTTTTAGCCTGAGCAAATCCAAAGCATACTGTGGTACATCTTCCCATTTAATCAATACACACTGGCTCAGGGAGTGTTCTCTTAATGTTACTGCCCTCTTGTCTGTGGGAACTAAAGTTAAGATCCTCTAGACTGTGCAAGACCAAGGTTGAGCTTAACCCAGATTTCTGATTCACAATAGAATGTGTGTCAAGGTTAATCCATAAACTTCAGAGTAATGATTATTTTCCTTCTCTGGCTGTAGTCCATTGGGGGGAGTTCAAACACTGGTAAAGTATTACAGGCCTGCCTGTGATTCGGTAGAGAATCCTGTCTTCTCGATCAGCTTGTTAACTCCCTGCAGTCACAGAGTAGGCTGTGCTTTTCAGTGCTCCCTTTGTGCATAATACATGGTGGGTATTGAATAATGATTGAATGAACAAATGAAAATAGTTTAAAAACCCATCACTTTCAAACTATCTACATTATGCCCAGTATATCAGGAATTAAATTATATGTTCATGGTTGCAAATATAATCAATTTAACATCAATATTATTAGGAGTTCCAGAATTTCCATGTTATATTATTCACAAATTCCAAGTAAGTGAATTCTCCAAAGTACTTGGCAGAAACAACAACACAATTGTGATCTAGTATTCTGAAAAACATCATTTAAATTCCTCACTTCAACCCTGGAATCCCTGCCTTCCTACATCAGACTAGGGAGCTTGTCTTCACTGATGATGGCAGAAGCCAAAGTTCCAGGCTCCAGAAGCCAGTCCCCACAGTTAGGACTGACCTTAAGAAAGCAAAACAGCTGTAAGGAAGAAGTCCAGGTGATGGTAGGGCTCAGTGTGTCAATAATCCCAGCAAGTAGATAACTCTGCTCTAAGGACAGGAAATCCCTGTGGACATGTTTATAATTACCCCCAGAAAAAGGCAAATCAACAGCTTCCTGAATTGTGAGTTTTGCTAGACACAATTGGACAGCCTCAGAAAGAAAATAAGGCAAAGATACTCTGTTGATGTCAACATACCATCCTGTTGACTCCATCCTATCTGCATCACAACTCTACCCTGGTCCTGCCAGAATGGCATGGACAGCCACCATCTTCCTTATGCTGAACTCTGATCTTCCTTCCATTCCATGTTTCATCTAATGACAGGCATTAATAGGAAGCTGATAGGCTTTGTCCTCAGACCTGTCACTGTGGAGGCCTTCACTGTTATCACTTACAGGTATTGAATGAGATCCCCATCTCTTTGTTAACCAGTGATGCTATATTTAGCAAGGTGGTTTCCATGACCCAGCTGGGCTTCTTCTCACTAATTTCCAAACTCACAGGGCTAGACTCAGTTGCAATAAAGGGTATTGAGTAATGGTGTCCTATTACCTTGTTATTCTGACCACTGCCAAAAGCTCATGGAAACTTCTGGAGCTTCTATGAGATTATTCTCCTACTTCAAAATATAGACCTGGACTTGGAAAGAGCAGCATCTACCCAAAGCTTCCTTCCAGTGTAATTTATATAGTATTTTGAGATAATTTCTTCAAATGCACTTACTATAGTTACGAAAATGAACCTGAATACTAAGCAGGGCAACAGACCTGCTCAAGCTTACTGTGATTTAGCAAAGAAGTGGGATCAGAGCCCAAGGGTTCTATTTTGGATTTTAAATTTTGCAAATACAATTTGAAATTTTATCAAATCCAAGGATTTGAGAGGTCCTCTGAGGTCATCTGGTTTAAGTGTTTAGTGAAGCCAGGTCAGCTCAAGAATCAATTTTCCTGTGTGTGTGAACAGACTTCATGTCATCACAAGAGCATTTATAGAGTCAGCCTCAAAAAGGAAGAAACATCGGCAGAGTTGCTAGCAAACCCAGGAATTGATGAATGTCCATGAGGGAATGGATCTAGAAGTCACCAAATCACTACCTAGACAAAAACCCTCAAGTATGAGAGCAAGTCATAGTGGTGCTTGAGTATAAGAAATGGGCAGATTAAATCTGGGGAGACTAAAATAGAAAGATTAATGCCTTAGCATTCCTTTCTTGGTCTCGGTATGAAAAGGCAAGTCTAACAAATGAATTCCAATCCTAAGAAGATAATCAGTGTGTTCATGCAGTGTGAATGCTTCCCAATAACCCTCCAAAACAGCTCCAGTAATATTAAGTGTATGTAATCTAGATAATAATATTGCAAAATTAAATCATTAGGTGTCTAGCTGTTCCATGGATGTGCTGCTATACAATTTAAAAAAAACTGTTCATTTGCTCTGATGTATTGATAAACTTTTGCTGAAACAATGCTAATCATCTCAATGGTGCTGGTTTAATTGCTTGCCGGTTGACAGAGAATAAACAGACCTGAGGATTAAAATGTGAACTAATTACTATATTCAATTCCATTTACTTGATTTCATGTTTCATTAATTTTTTTGCAGCATTTCTGGTGGAAGCCTCGTATTTATGGCTGCCCCCAAATGAATTATGTCACTCAGATGCCATGGCCTGCTCATGTTCAGAATTGGTTGGAAAGGGCAGAATTCTCGGCACTAAATATTTAGCTGAAGCAGCCTAGAATAGCCTAACTGAAGATAATTACCTGTTCCCAAATACCAGCCAAAGCCAGCCTCTATAAATCCATGCTCATCTCAGCAGTTAAAGGGCATCAGTAGGATTACTCTCATAATTATTCATTGGGGCTGTGTGTTAAAGGCTCTCTCCAGGAGCACTCAGTGGTTGCCTTGGCCTGTGAGAATGATCTGTGGGGAAGCTGAGACACACATACTAGGGGGAAATGGCACTGGGCTAAGACTCCAACACTTGTATCAACAGAGGGAAAAATTTCAGCTTAGAACACTTGACTTTCCAACATACTGCTCTTTCACTTACTAGCTGTGTGATCCTGGTTAAGGGAAAATGGATAAATCATGTTACCTTTTTGAGGCTTTCAAAATTGTATCAAACTATTATAGTTAGTTCTATATGTAATTGTGCATTTACAGCTGATTATGTAATTGTACAAAGAAAAATTCTTATTTCCAAACTTTTTTTAAAAGCAAGTTATTAAGTCAGTTATTACCCAGCCTAAACCTTACAAGTCATCCAGTCCCAATCCCTCGAGGCTATGTTAACATAATCACCATGGAGTAGTAGAGCTTCTACCATCAGCTGTCACTTACTGAACATGTACTCTATCCCAGGCATTGTGTCAAGGTCTTACCTCATCACATCCGGTCTTCATCACAAACTTGCGAGCCAACACTCAGGTCACCATTGCACATACAAGGAAAAGAACTGTAAGAAGTTAAAGAACCTGCCTTTAGTCACATGATTGATATGGGGATGAGCTAGAGTCTGAAACCAAAGCTCTACCTCAAGCTTGGCACTGCGTGACTTTAGACCTGCCCACACACCTCTCTGCCTCTGGTCATGGTCAAGACCAGGCTCTTTAATCATGGGTGCCCCATTTTGTTTCCTAAAGTGATCGCTAAGTTCCTCTCATGCTGCCTCAAAAAACAGTCTGTGTTTTCTCTGGCTATAAAATAAGACAGGAGCCAATTTCTTCCAGCAGCATGATAGTGGTGAGAAATACGACACATTATCATCCTCTTCCTGCTGAGACCATGGCTTCCCCTTTCCCTGCTGGAAGGACAGCACCTGCAAAGTTGCATAAAGATGCACAGTGATTCTCTCTCTCATTCTTGCACCCACTCCCTCTCTTCTGTGAAAAATAAGCAAGGTATTGTATAACTGTAAGTGTGTATGTAAACACATCTATTTCCATCTTCAAAACCTGAGAAACCATATTCCTTCATCTCAGATGTAGCTTAGGTGAATATATTTTCTTGCTTCGAATCTATTTGCTGAGTTAGAAATTTCCAGAATCTGTCTTGAAAATGAATCCTGCAGGAGCTATTTGGCAAAATGAGCTCAGCCAGGAGGTGTTAAATCACATTCCTGGCCAGGCAAAGGAGACAGGCTCCAGGACCAGAGATAACTGCGTCAAGACTTAGTGCCCTGAACTGGTTTTTCAAAGCAAGTCGTTGCGTCCTGACACTAACAGTGTGCAGACCCAGTAGCCGCTGCTGAACAGCTGCTATTTCTATGAGGTTTTCTTTTGGGTTGAACATTTCCTACCTGTTCATCTGTCTTGCTAAGAGCTCAGGTGCTCCCAGGCCTTGCGACCTACTTACATCATCAGCTGTTCATTACAGAGGTGAAGAGTGACAGTTACTTATTCTTACCTTTGAATCCTGCCTCTATTTTGGCTTGTCTCACTTTCTCCGTTTAACAAGATGATACAACTAGTGATGCCCCATTTTTATAGGATAGGTCCCTACTGGCTTTATAGTTTAGTTTACACACAAAAACAATCAGCATTAATAACTGTACAACATAGTGCATTTCATAAATATGTAGTCATGTCACCAGCACCACAATCGTCCAGAAAACGCCCACCTCCCCAGAATTCCCCTTGTGTCTTTCTGAAATTCCATCCCCCACCCCGACCCCTAACCACTGCTTATCTTCTATCATGATAGTTTTACTTCTCTCACCGTTCCATCAGTGGATTCTGACAGTGTGTAATGTTGGCTTTTTTAACTTTCTGATTTAGGTTAGCATAGAGTAAAATAAACATTTCTCCCTATGGAGTACAGTTTCCTGAATTTTCACAAATAGATTAATGCAGACAACTATCATCACTGGCAGACTCAGAATACTGTCACCCTAAAGTAGATGGATGCAAAGACGTCAGGGTGACCAAGATACAAAGATTTATAAAGTGCTCAGAACAGGACCTCGGCACACAATGAGTGTTTAACAAATGGTAGCTTCTATCAGCAATAGCATGTTTGCTCAGAGTCCATCTTGCAGGGTCAACACTGTCACCATCTATCCCCATCTATCAGCAATCCAGCTTAAATTCTTAAAATGACATCAGTCATTGGAGATTGATTCCAAAAATCTTGAATACCCTTTGTTCTTCTTTTCCTTTCATCTGTTGGTTCTTTCCCCAAATGCCTATTATACAACTGGAACTGAGACAAGCCAAAGCAAAAATGCCCCATGGGTTGCAGGACCCCAAATATCGAAGCCATCACTTGTCTTCCATGGTGCACATTAGCAAGAAACCACCATCAGCGGCAGGGCTGAGCATGATTCCAGGCAGTGTGACATGAGATGCAGGTGCCCCTAGTGATGTCTTAACCATTGTGTTGAATGTCCAAGACCCATTTCTGATTGCCATTTTCTTCCTGGTGTCAATGTTTCCTGCAGTAGGGCTGCTTAAAAGAAGAAGAACCTCCGCCTTTACAGAAGTGTCCTTCCCTTGGCTGAGCTCTCCCTTCACCCAATACTCACTTCTATAGTTTAAATGTGTCCCTTTCAAGCTGTGGATATTGCCAGAGGGATGGTATTGAGAGGTCTCCGTCATTGAGAGCATAGTAAGCCATGAGGGCTATTCCTTTCTGATTGACCCTAAGATGATTGTTTTTAATTTTATGGTACAATGATGTAAGGTCTGCGACCCCCCCCCACACACACACACCAAATTCCCACCCCCCAACTGACTTAAAGAGGCTTTTCTTATTTAATTTTGCCCATCTGCCCTTCTGCCTTTTTTGATGTGCGGATGCAGCATTCCCCCTCTGGCTGACAAAAGCATTGCCCTTAGCTGGCAGGTGAACCTGCTGGCACCTGAACCTTGGAATTCTCAGGCTTTGGAACTGTGCAACATAAATCATCGCCCTTTATGAATGACCTCGCCTTGAGTGTTTTGCTGCAGCAGCACAAGTAGGCTAGGTCATTTACTCAGTTGAGCCTTTGCTAAGTCCAGCTTGGAACTAGAGGGAAACCTCATCTAGTTGAGGTCAGTCAAGAAAAGTACCCTCCCCTTCCTGTCCTCTGGGTGGTGCCCTTCCCAGTACTTAAAGGGCCTCTCATTCTGAGTGCATCCCTGCTCCCTGTGAAATCTGAGACAAAGCCTTGAGCTGTCTAGTTGAATGATCACTTGTCCTGGTTTGCTAGTTTCAGTCTTGGTAAATGCCAGTTAGTTCTGGTATAATTCTAATAGTATCTGCTTTCATTTTCATTGTGTAATGACCCAAATGATCACTCTAAGTCACAATGACCCTAGATAAACCACCTCTCCTTCCGGATCTATTTTCCTCATCCACAAATAGAAATGCTAGAGTAGCTCAATTCAGGTCCTTCCAGCACTAACATGCTCTTGGTTGTAAAACTGTCTTGCTTAGTTGGATCATCACTTGTAAACATTGATGCAGTATTTCTGGGGCTAGCTGGAGAGTTAGAAACACTGCTGTGTGGTGAGATCATTATTGTATGGGAGAAATGAGTATATACTTTCTTAGCAGTCAGCCCTCATACCATCTTTAAGCCAAACCTTGGGCCATTCAGTCATTTGGCCCAATCATTCAGCCCTTTCAGGAAAAAAAAAAATGTCCCCTATAGTTAATAAGAATTAGAAACTATGACCCACCCCCTTGGGTCATGTTGCATTATATATATTTTAATTACAATGTAAATGATATGCTGAGCACCCCTAGGAAGAAACCCATTATCATCATCAGCCACTTTGTTTCATTTTTGGGGACCCAGACCAGCAAGAAGATGCTATCACCTTCAATCCTTCCATGGAAAGCTGCCTGTGCTTTGAAGAAGCTGCCAATTTTGCTCCTATAACCTCAAGGGTTTCCAAGGTGCGTATTTCAAGGGAACCAAAAGTCCTTGGCTTCAAGTCATTCAGTTTTCTGGAGCATGTGGCAACCAAGGGAAAGCAAGATTCTGTTACCTCTCTCCCTTTGGTAGAAAAGCTGTATTCTGTCATGGCGGTGTGATAAATATTTAGGCCCTGAGCCAAGATTCATACCAGCCTAAGAATGTGCCAGTGAACAAACCCAGTCACCATTTTTGCAGAGCTTCATTCATTAGAGCACTTAGGAAAGGGCTTTGAGGCGCTGGTAGGCGAGATTCCAACCAGGTTAAACCATAGGAATTCAGTGGAAGGCTCCCAGGATGTGCCATGGAACTCTGGACCACTATGCCAAGGGAGAATCTGGGAGCTGAACTAAAACAAGGCTATAACCACAGGACTACTCTGATTCCATTTCCCATCTGCATAACTCTTTATTCTTTTCCTTCCCATCTATACATCTGTATATATACAGGACAATATTGGCCCCACTTCAACTCTCAAATTTATGTCCCTATGGACCACGAATGTCCTGGACTGACTCACTGACTGTCTCCTCATCCCAATTTCAAATATATCAAGAATAGGTAGAATTTTCCTAACATGAATTTAGCATCTCTGTTCCAAACAGATACACATGTACGCTGAGATCATACAAATGAATAGGTTTCGGCGATCTGCTCCTAGAGTAGGAAGAGCAGTTGTCTAGAGAAGGCAAGTACTGTAAGCCATGTATACACCCAAAAGATACACACCATGTTGGGAAAATAGCCTCTTCACACGAGTCCTCACCTCGGTCTCACTGACAGTTTCTAGAACGCAGAGCAAAAAAAAGAAAAAGTTGTTTGTACTGTTCCCACTTACACATTGACTACTGCTCATTTCCCTTCCCTGGTATGAAGCCTGTTGAGTTGAGCTGTTCTGTGTATCCCAGCCCCGTGTTGCCTACCTCAGTGAGGGCCCATCTTACCTGGGAGCAGGTGATCAGCCTGTGGTAACTGTAGCTAGCCTCTATCACTGCTAAGACATGGGAACAACCCAAGGAATTATCATCGTCCCGTGTGTTGGCTTGCCTTTTTAAGAGTCCCAGCTACAGGACATTTTCTGAAAGATTTTAAATGCCGAACTCCAGGATATGCCCAATGGGATAGTTTTTCCATTATTAATGTTTAGACAAATGCCAACAGGTTAGAAATACATGGCTTTCTTGGGCAGAGGCTGAACTTAATCAAAGTTGCTGGTTCTATTATTTAGTTTTGGTGCTCATTTTAATTAAAAGAAAAGTTCAGTTACAGTGGACCTTTGATATTGAAGATGTATTTTTTTTAATACTGGCATATATTTGATTTTCTTTCCAAGGGAAAGTAAGCTAGCTTTCTTGAGTTAAAAGCTCTACATCATGGTTAAATTTGCCAACACTGTTACTTACTTAGCTATATATGATTCACTTTATTATGAATAGATGCTAATCCTTCTAACCTGCCTTAAGTCCTTATTGATTTTCTGGCCAGATGTACAAAACATCTCTACCAGGAAGTAGTAGCCAAAGATATTCATAAAAGAATATAACACAGAAAAATAGATTCTTGCATCCCAGAGTTTGACAAAGTCACAGCGGTGTATCTAATACCTTCCTCATCAAGAGAACAGAAAAACGTCTAATCCAAAATAACAAATAACCCCAAAACTCTGTGTAATGAATATTTATTCTGTACAGATAGATATTGGAGCTCATACTGTGTGAGTTATTTTGCCAGCTTCTAGATTCAGACATGAATAACTCATAATCCATGTCCTCTGGAGCTTCCATACTAGGAGGGGACATTAACAGCCTTTTCTGCCAAGTGCCTTTCTAGGAGGAGGCAATGTCTGCTGTGAAAGTGCAGAGGAAATGCCATTTTCTGCACCAGAGCCTCTGGCAAGGGCTCTGAGCACAGGCTGCGCACACAGAACTCTTGGCCCTACCGCTGGGAGAAAGCCTCAGGAACACTATTTACCTCTCCCTGCCTCAGTTTCCTCATCTGTCAAATGCTAATAATCGCACCAAATTAATTCTCTCTGATCTGTCAACCACCTGAAAGTTTTGCTCAGGACTTTACTTCTGTTTACCTGAGTATGTGATTTGACTCACCTCTTGTCTTCAGAAAAGAAATAATATCCACATCATTAGAGATTTGTCAGATGCACCAGAAATTATCTGATACAGTGGGACACAGGCCAACTGGTAGGAGCCCATTCCATCACCAGCAAATAGAAAGCAAGCTACAGAATTCACTAATGTCTGAAATATAGGATGTTTGCAAGGAAAGAAGGAATTGGCCGCCTGTATACTTGGCAGAAATAAGAAGGCACCCATTAAACAGTAGGAATTGCTTATGGATACTCAAGTAGACCTAATTAGCTAAAGAAAGTGCCCAAGGTATTACAAGCAATGGATGTCCCTCTTACTGAGGTGCTAGTATTCCTAGTGACTTCACACCTGCCTATTCTTGTTAGGTGTGTGGTGGTGAGGAGCTGGGAGGTACAGGGGAGCAGGGTGTGCTGCTAGTTTTAACAAGACAGCCAACACAATTTTCACTGAAAAGGGAGGAACAGTTGAACAAAACTTGCTTAAAGGGAGTGAAAGAGCTTGGCTGTGAAGGTTGCTGAGTGAACAGATTCCCTGGGGGCAGTTAATGCCAAGGCCTAAGAATGAAAGCTAGTAACAGCAAGGAGGTCAGTGGAACCTGACAGATGAGATGTTAGCAGTTCTCTGGCAGGCTAGTTCTGGCTTGGGTTTTCCCTTGAATGGGGACAGCATCCCCAGAGGGCTCTGAACAGAGTGGTGACACGATCTGATAATGTCCTGGTCTCTCCATGGCTGACATCTTATTGTCACAGTTCTCGAGTGAAATCACCCCTAACTACCCCATCATTCATACTCACGTCATACTGTCTTAATTCTGTTCAGCAATAGTCACTCCTTGATTGCTTTTCTTTGTTTATTTGCCCACCTATTTCATTTTTTCCTGTTCACCTCTTATGAAAATGTAAGCTCCATTAATTTCCCTCCTCTTGAATGAGAGCATGGTTTAGTGACTCCTTTCCAAAGAACAGAGAATGAGAAGTTTACAGAGGAGAAGGCTGGCATACCGTGCAGACCAAGAGATAACGCGAAACACCACCAGCAAAGCCAAGTGGCTAAGCACATGCCGCTGGAATGATGTAATGATAGGGACCCCTGGGCTTGAAGGTATATGTACAAAAACCCATAAACGCAGCAAAACTATGAAAGAACATCAAGCAAACACAAATTCAGGGACTTTCTACAAAATACCCTAGTACTCTTCAAATGTGTTAAGCTCATTAAACACAAGGAGTGGCTGAAGATCCATCACATAGAGTCAGCCACTGAGGAAAGATAACAACAAAATGAATGGGAAAACCTGGGTTGGATGCTTGAACAGAAAACAACAGAGGTGAAAGTTGGTGCATCTCTAGCGGAATCTAATATTGTTATAGCAATATTCAATAAATGCATCAGTAAAAGCACCACAAGATTAGTAACATTAGGAAAGATATCTGAAAGGTATGTTCAAATTCCCCACACTCATGCTATCTTAGCATCTCCTCTGTAAAGCTAAAATTATTTTGGTAATTATTTTTAAGTCAAGCTCTGAACTATTGGAGCTGTTATTTTCTTGTTCACCATGGTGCCCCTAACATTTACAATGGCAATTGTGGCTTCATAAATACTCCACAAATAAATGGGATGTGTACCCAGTAAACTCAATAATAACATCTTAAAAATTAATGAAACACTTAAGACATTTTTTGCAAGTGCAAAGTACTTTTCATAAGATTATTTACAAATACTTGAAAAAGTTTGTGGGGCCTGGCATGGTAGACTAGCAGCTAAAGTCCTCACTTTACACACGCCAGGATCCCATATGAGCACCAGTTCTAATCCTGGTAACCCTGCTTCCCATCAGCTCCCTGCTTGTGACCTGGGAAAGCAGTCGAGGACAGCCCAAAGCCTTGGGACCCTGTACCCACATGGGAGACCCACAAGAGGCACAGCTCTAGCCATGGCTGCCACTTGGGGAGTGAATCAGCAGATGGAGGATCTTCCTGTTTCTCCTCCTCTCTGTATATCTGCCTTTCCATTAAAAATGAATAAATCTTAAAAAAAAAAAAAACAGGTTTGTGGTAATGCTTCTCAGCCTTTTGGCTAAGATCAAGTGTAAAAAGTTTGAGGTAAAAAAAATGGAATTTAAAAGATAAATTTATATTGGTCAAAAAAATGTAAATCTATGCATAGAAATGAGCCTTCAAAGAATTCATGGAAAATGCCGATTACAAATTTTAAGAACATAAAGATATATGGAATTCAAAATGTTATAACAAAATAAGCTTACATTTGGATTTCATTTTTCCACAAACTTTTTTAAAGTACCATCATATAAAAGACTTTTATTGGGCCCAGCAGCGTGGCCTAGCGGCTAAGGTCCTTGCCTTTAACATGCCAGAATCCCATAATGGGTGCTGGTTCTATCCTGGGCAGCTCCACTTCCCATCCAGCTCCCTGCTTGTGGCCTGGGAAAGTAGTCGAGGACAGCCCAAAGCTTTGGGACCCTGCACCCATGTGGGAGACCCGGAAGGAAGTTCCTGGATCCTGGCTTCGGATCGGCGCAGCACTAGCCATTGTGGTCACTTGGGGAGTGAATCATCGGATGGAAGATCTTCCTCTCTATCTCTTCTCTCTGTATATCGAATTTGTAATAAAAATAAATAAGTCTTAGTAAATAAAAAAAATAAGAGACTTTACTATCCTGCTTTGACATTTAATGAAAAACAAAATTTATTGGAAAAGCATAGTTACAGAGAGAATGAGAAAGAGAGAAAGCAACAAAGCAATCTTCTGTCTACTGGTTCACTACCCCGATGGCTGCAATGGCCAGGGCTGAGCTGGACATGATCCAGGAGCCAAGAGAGCCTCTTGAGGATCCCACAATGGAGCAGGGTTGCAAAAAGTCGGATCTTCTGCTGCTGTTTACCAGAGCACATTAATAGGGAACTAGAAGGAAAGTGGAGCAGCTGGGACTTCAACGTATCCGTAGGGATGCTGGCAATGGTGTCATAGGCAGTGGTTTTATGTGCTATGCCACAGCATCGGCCTCCCACATTGACTCTTTAAGTGGGGAAATGACTGCCCTAAGATCTAGCTGCCAAAGGTGATGCCTTAACCAGGACCTGTACTAGCCACTGCATGTGAGGAAGTCATTCCTGGGAACACTGATCTGCATCCAGCTCTGCTCATAAAGATCTCCTGAATCAAAAGCACTGAGACATTGATAAGCTAAAAAATACACAAGTCATGTTGGTGATGTCTTACTAATCTGATTCATTAAAAATGAATGGGATGCCCCTCTTACTCCACATCTTATTGTTACTAGAAGAAAACTTGCCAAAACCAAGGAGAAGACCTTTGAAGAACTGGAAGTTAAGCCAAGGAATTTGTGTTTTCTACTAAAGTCAAAGCTAGAACAATGGGAAAACCAAGAAGCCAGCCTTACTCCATGGTCTTTTCTTGTGCAGTTATGCCAAGGAGCTCTGGCATGCTTGAGAATCTGTGCCCTGTCCATGTAGGAATAGACCAGAACACACTAGCCAAGCATAGCATGGCTCCTTCTGTCCTATGCAGAAACCACTGAGAACTTAGTCTAGAGCAGGGTTTTGGAAATGAAGTAACCAGCCAGTTTCCAGTTCTGCCACATGCAATTGTGTGGGCTTAGACTTCCCCACCATTTGTAAAATGGGATGTCATTTCCACTTTACTGTTCTTAAGAACAAGAGATGATGATGAATAGTGGTTCGAGAGTTGATTTGAGTGGATGCCACCAGAGCTGACTCCTGTAGAAGCTTACCAGTGACAATGTCATCACTATTGACAACTATCGCCATTCCTTTATCTTCAGCAAGTATTCTGCGAGCGGCCAGTAGGCTCACACCCTTGAAAAGGCACAGAGATGCTTAGGAAAATCTCATGGAGGAGCTGAAATTTCTCCTGGGTCTTCTGGGAAGTTGCTTTTCTTCCCAAGTTAGTTTCTAACTTTGTTTTCAGTGGCAAACATCCATTCCTCTAGAGAAACAGCAGTAGTTTTTCTGCATGACACAGACAGCAGAATAACATTCTAAGAAAGCAAGATAAAATATAGGGAAAAAAAATTGTCCACAATCCACTACCCTACCAAATCAAATGGTTTTTGATTTCCCAAGTTCAGACAAAATGCTGTTTCATTAGTCAAAGACAGATGTGAGGAAAGATATTTCAGTTCAGACACAGTTGGGCCTCTTTAATTTCATCCAAAACAGAATAGATGAGAGCTAGCCTATGCTATACTTGTATTGGCAAGGGCCAATATTACAGAGAAAACCTCAGTCCTAACAATCATGCTGTTTAAAAAGACATGTGCCAGGGTGGGCATTTAACATATCGGTTAGGAAGCCAGTTGGGATGCCCATATCCAAGGTCAAAGTGCTAGGTTCAAGGCCTGGCTCTGAGCCTGGTCCCAGCTGCCTCCCATGCCTGCCCTGGAAGGCAGCAGGTTGACTTTGGCTCAAGTGGTTGCATCCTTACCATCCATTTGCAGGACTGGGTTGAGCCCCCAGGTCCTGGCTTCAGCCTGATGCAGCCCCAACTGTTGAGGGCCTTTATGCAGTAAACAAGCAGATGTGAGAATTCACTCTCACTAGCTCGCTCTGTCAAATGAAAATATTTTTAAACAATGTATGCATCTGAACTAAGTCCTCCCACATCCAAGTATATATATGAAAAACAATTTCCATATGTAGAAAATAAGTGGCAGCAAAAAAAGAAAAAAAACCTCAACACATCTTCCATACAGAGTATCATATTATTATTATGTAGTGTTCTTCCCCATAGTACCGATGGCAGAGTTTGTGAGAATAGGTTATCTGATGCTGTGTAAGGACAATATACACTGCCATTCCTGGAAACCCTTTCTTTCATTTAGAGTAATTTACAAAATCTCTTTCTCATTGCCTCCAATACCTCATTCTTCTCTAGCTCTCTCAAAATTCCAAGCTTCCAAACCACAGCATACTCCTGATTACTATTCCACAAGCCTGTCCGTCTGCTGCCACTCTGCCCCAGGCCCACACATCCCTGCAGAACTGTTGGGAGCCAGGACTCAGGGCAGGAGGTGTTGGAGCCGTTGGCTTCTCTTGCAGGTGCCCAGGGCAATGCCATGCACCCTGTGGGTACTCAGTAAACATAGGCAGGCTGGCTGCAATGGTGCCCAGTTAATGAGTGCCAGGCTTTTTATCTGTGCTCAGAAATAAGAGGACAGATGGGGAAGAGGGCAGAGAGAGAAAACAGCTTCACATTGAAGCCCAGACAGCATTGCACCAGCACACTCATCAGACATAAAGGATTCTGATTTTGGCAAAGATAAAAGGGTCAGCAAGCACCCTATATGAATGGCAAGTAGGTTAAAAAAGATTTCAGTGCGATTTGGTTTTTCTCACATCAAAGCAAAGATGAACTGACTGAGTTTCAGAAAACTTTCCCAGAGACTTATAAAGAAATAAAAGTTTTATAAAAAAGCATGTAATTCTTTGAAATTGTAAGATGTTACTTCCCAAAAAATCTAAGATACCAGCAGGTTCATTCAGTAAATAATATATCCGGTTGTCCATGGCACCTGCAAGCATTACACCTGTCTCCATGCCACAGCTCAGATACTATAGCACCTACTGGCTGTTCACAACTTTGATTCAAAGCTACTGTTCCTCACTCTGAATTCATCCTGTACTTGAACTTCTAAATTCATCTTCCAAATTCATCTCTAGCCTCCTCCTCTTGGACCTGACATTCATCACTAATTTTTTAACAACAGCCTTGAGAAGTATAGGTTTTCCCCCAAATATCTGTGCTAGGCTGGCTTGATTTGATTCCTGTCTTATCCCTTTGTCTTTTCCCTCTAGGCTATCTCCTGGGCAACATTTCCATTCGACACAGCTCTAGGTGGTTACCAAGCATCTTTTTCAAAGGCTCATTGATAAAATTCTTAAAGGTATAATTAGAATAATTACCTTTTTCCAAACAACAAGGCACTCTTAGCCTCAGTAGCAGGAGTTTCTGCTTCATAGTTAGCAATATTAGAATGGAGGCGGGTAGAGGGACCCTAGGGTTTGTTTTTTTTGTTTTGTTTTGTTTGTTTTTTATTTTTGGGGTTTTTTTTTTTGTAAAGCAAATCTGCATTTGAGGACTAAATGATCTAACCAAAAGAGAAAGCACTAAACTAAGAATCAAGACAAATGGGTTTCCATCCCAACTCCACCAATGATCATGTGGCCTTGGGCAAGTCACTTTGTGATCTAGATTTCATTGTATTTTCCATTCATAAAATGAAAATATTGTGCCACATGACCTCCAAAACACCCTCCAGGTTTAATATGCTTTGATTCCTTTATTACAAGTCTGCCGAGATTCCATTTTCTCATTTGGAAATTAGCGAAGTCTAGTCCAAATTTTCTCCCTGGGCTATTGTGAGTGTCAAATAGGAAAATGTATAAAAGTCCATGGCACATTGTTAATTTCAGTAAGGGAATATGGGGACGGGAGGCCCTGAAACCATCACGGAGCCTGCTGCTTAGTAGAGTTACTTATGTGAGCTGTGACTGATGGAAATGCATCCTCCTTCTCATTTCTTCAGTTAATGAACTTTTTCAAAGCACACAACACATTACTGGATTAACAGAGGAACTTTTTCTATCCTGTGAAAAAGACACTTATGAGGGGAATAACGTAGTAAGGTTGGAATGGACCTTGATGCAGGAACAAGAGTTGGAACACTGGAATCAGGGCAGATCATTGAAGGGATTGAAGGGGGCACGAGTAGAAATAGGCATTCTTATATAGTGCTTATCGCATCCCTGACATTATGGATCCATCCAGAATTTATCTCACTCTTTGAAATCATACCCTAAAGGAGGAACTTATCATTAAATGTTTTCCAGCGTCAAAAATTCTCCAATTCTGTAGACACCAGCTTTGTGTCCTACAATTTAATTCAGACAGTATCTACCTGGAAATAGATCATAGCTGACAAATTACAGGGACCGGTCCCATGTCTGTCCTTCTTTCAGATGCCAATCACGAATCAGAAGCTCCTATATTTTTGACTGGCTATCTATAAATCATGGATTTCTATGACTCTTTTTCACATTCAGTAATTGGATAAAATGAGTCAAAGAACTCAGAGAAACTCATTTGTGCACTTAGAGTTTTGTTGTAAAAGGGTCCAACTCAGGAATGGCCCAATATAATGGATCCAGGACAAGAAAGCAGCACCCCTGTCATTTGGGTTGATCCCATATCTTAACTATTGTGACTTGAACAGCCTATAAATGTGGGGTAAAGATAAATTATCATGGGCTAGCTTCATATATTTTGGGTAAATTTCCAGCAGTGAAATGGCTGAGTCATATGGTAGACCAATTTTCAGATTTCTGGGCAATCTTCGTAGCATTGTTCATAATACTGTGCTAGTTTACATTTCCACCAAGAGTGTATTAAGGTAACTTTTTCTCTACATCATTGCTAGTATTTGTTATTTTTGGATATTTGGATGATAGCCATTCTAACTGGGTGGGTAAAACAGCACTGTTGTTTTATTTGTATTTCACAATGACTAATGATTCTGAACATCTATTGGCCACTTGTACTCATTCTTAGGACATTCCCTATCCAAATCCTTAGCTCATTTATTAACTGATTTGTTGTTTTGCTGTTGCTGAGTTTCTTGAGCTTCTCCTATAATGTAGATATTGATACTTTATGAGGTGTGTAGTTTTCAAGTGCTTTCTCACTTTTGGTTGAGATTTTCCTTCACTGGACAGAAGCTGTACACTTTGTCAAGTGTTTCCTTTGCCATACAAAAGCTGCTCAGCTTGATGTAATTTCATTTACCCATTTTTGCTTTCTTTGCCTGTGCTTCTGGGGTCTTATCCAAGAAATCCATGCCCGTGCCAATGTCGGTTCCTCTAGTAATTGATAGTGCGAAGTCTTAGGTTTTGATCCTTGATCAATTGTGCATTGATTTTGGTATAGGATGTACAGGAATCTCATTTTATCACTGCCTTCAGAGATCCAATTTTCTTATCACCTGTTTTTTGAAAAAAAATTGTTCTTTCTCTAGGAAGTGATTTTAGCTTATTTATCAAAAATTAGTTGGTAATAGTGCATTAATTTCTGGAGTTGCTAATCTGTTCCATTTTCCTGCTTGGCTATTTTTGTGTCACATTAGACTGTTTTGACTATGACTTTTCTAGAACTTGTCTTAAAACACGGTATTGTGATGCCTGAAGTTTTATTTTTGTTTGAGATTGCTTTAGTTTTTCAGTATCTGTTGAGTTTCCATGTGAATTTAAGAGTAGTCTTTTTCTGCTTCTGTGAAGAATATCCTTGATATTTTGACAGAAATCACGTTAGATCTGTAAATTGCTCTGGGTAATAGGAACACTTGGATGGTAGTATTTCCTGCAATCCATGAACACGGGAGATTCTCCCATTGTTTTGTGTCTTCTTCCATTTATTTACATTGCATTTTATAATTTTGATTGTAGAGCTCTTTCAAATTATTGGTTAAAGTTGTTCCAAGGTATTTAAATTTTCAACAGCTATCGTGAATGGAACCGACCCTACAACTTCCTTCTAAATCATGACATTATTTCAATATGCAAGTGTTATTCATTTTTAAGTGTTGATTTTATATTCTACAACTTTTCCAAACTTGTAGCAGTTAAAATAACTCTTAGTAAGGTTTCTCTACACAAAGGATCATGTCATATGCAAACAGGGATTATTTGACTTCCTCCTTTTCAACGTGTATACCTTTCTTTTTCTTACCTCATGGTTCTGGCTAAAATCTAAAGAACTATATAATAAATAGTAGGGGTGAGAGTTGGCATCCTCATCTGGATCCGGATCTTAATCTAAATGCTGCTCCTGGTTTTTTCCCACTCAGTAAGACGTTGGCAGTGGGTCTGTTAGCTATTGCCTTGATGATGTTGAGGTATGTTCCTTCTATATCCAGTTGGCTTAAGACTTTTATCATGCAAAGATGTTGTATTTTATCAAATGCTTTCTCTGCATCTATTGAGCTAACTATGGTCTTTATGGTTCTGTCACACTACCAGTTTAGGGCATTTACATTCAATGTTATTATAGACTTGGTCCTGCAATTTTTCTAGAATTCCTACTGCTTGCTTTGGATTTACTTTGCACTTTTACTGGGGTAATTTCTTCCTACACATTCTCTCATGCTGCTATCCTTCTCTGTTTCTAGCGCATACTTAAGAATCATTTATAAGGATGGACAGTGGTGATAAATTCAACTTCTGTTTCAGAAAGCATTTCAACTTCACTTACAAACGAGAGCTTCACTGGGCACAGTTATCTGTGTTGACAATTTTATTTTTTCAATTTTTTAGGGATGTGGACTATATCTCATTCACTCCTATCATAGGGTTTGTGATGAAAAATCAACTGTAAGACTGGAGAGCCTTTCAAGATATAATCTGATGTTTCTCTCTTGCACACCTTACGGGTTTTTTCCTTTATTTTTTTGAAGTTTGACTATAATCTGTTGTGCTGAAATCTTTTCTGATAATGTTTATTAGGACAACTTTTATCTTGTTTTTATACTTGGATGTTCACATTTTTCTCCAAATTGGGAAAATTCTCTGCTATTACTCCACTACATAGGTCTTGTAAGCCATTCTGTCTGTCCATACCTTCAGGAACTGTATATTTGGTCATTTGATAGTAAAGCTATTTTTTTTTTGTCTGATTGAAATCATTCCAAAGATTTTCTAGTTTAGGTATATTTTCTTCTGCCTCACTGAGTCTGTGGTTAAGGCTTTCTTCTGTATTTTTATTTGGCATTTTGAATTCTTCATTTCTAATTTTCAGTATTGTTTGTCTTTAATATGTCTATCTTGTGGCAGAAGCACTCATCCATAGCATGTATGAATTTTTTAACTCGTGTATTTGATTCTCCGTGTTTCTGAGTAATCTTATGATCATTCTTTCGAATTCCTTTTTCAGGCATTGCATCAATCTCTATCTTTGCATTTCTAATATTGAAGTATTTTTTTCCTTTCTCATGTTTCTTGTACTTCTAGTTTATTTTTAGACATTTATGGAAACACTCATTTCTTTTCCCTCTGGGGGTTTTATTCTTTTTATCGTGCCTCTGTGACTTAGTAGAATACCTATTGCTTCAGTGTATATTCAGAAACGTGAGCATGGTAGGGCCGGCAAGCTCTGGCAAGTGCTCCAGGGTGGTTCAAATACCAAGGGTGACAGCCATGATTCTTGTGGTAGAGCTCCATCATCAGCAGGGGAGAGTGCGATTGAACCAGCTTGTGTGTCCACAACTTCAGCTGCTGTCTCCCAAGGGGAACCAACTGCCCAAGGTCAATGTACGATGCTGCACACCTGGCCCGCTCAGGAACACCAACCGTGTAAAATGTGTGCTCCTTCCTGCGGATGCAGAGCACTCGGTCGCGACCCCAGCACTTAAGGAATTGGTGCTACACCCAGTGCTCACCCAAAGACCCAGCAATACTCCCCTTCCCCATCACACAGTCACAGGCTTCCCATAATCTGCGGGGACAAGGAATCAGCTCTCTGCCCTCACATCCTCTCTTTACAGACAGCAACCATTCCCAGAGCGAGCTGCCACCCCCGGGGAGGTCATTGTGTACTCCACAACTGCCCATTTTTCCAGGGAATTTTTCTTCATTGATGATCCTGGAATCTGTTACCCCATGCTCAGACGCTGCCTCTATAAAAACCCCTTTGAACAACTATTATGTACAAAGCAAGGGCAACACCAGGACAAATCTTGCTTCCATGGGTGACTGTCATGTGTCATTCAAAGGCTGACCCTTGCCTAAACAATCAGAGCAAAGCAACCTGAAGCTGTGTGGGAAGCTCGTATTTATTCCTGATTTCTTCCTCTGCTTCTCTGGGGAACTCATTCTCACTAAATCATCTGAATCAGATTCCCCATCTATGGCTTTGTCTAGGTAACTGAAGGCATCTTGTCTGTTTTAAAACAGACGAGATATAAAATGTAATTCTATGAAAAGAATCTGCATATTATCATTTCATTCACTTTAACTGGGACTTCTCCTAAAATTAAAATCAGCAGGAGCTGTTTATTTGCATACATCTGTTTGTGTTCAGAATAAGAAAATAGTGATCTCTTAAAATATTCAAAAATTATTAAAACACCATTTGATCTTTGCCAGTTTCTCAATATTCTCTCTAAACGAGTATTTTTGAGAATGAAAACATCATATCCACTAATACAAGTCATGAGTTATTGCTTATGAATAATGTTAACCTAAATGTGAGCTGCATTGAAAATTAATGCACCACCTGCCTAATCATTGGTACAGAGGCTTTGGTAAGGTGAAGGTTGCGCCTGTTGGATAATTATCTGTTTTTTTTCTTTTAATCCAAGCATCCTTTTATACATTGATATTTCTGTTTGCAAGTTTTGCTTGAAGTTTACTGAACCATTTAATTAACTTAAGTGTTTAAACTTCCAGAGGTGTTGATTGATTCTAATCAGCATTTTGTGCTACTCTAATTGAAGGCTTCCTCTCTTGGTCTATTGTCAATGAAGCAAAAAATGTATTTCAAAAAAAAATGCAAAATACTGTTTAGTCTTTGGCATAATCTAACACAAATTCAGTAGGGCTCATAATTGCATGAACTTCAGGAGGCCGTAATGGAGCCAATTTGTGTTTCCTTTGAAGTTGAAGAGCCAACCCCAGGAAGGAGCCCATGCAGGAGGTTCCTAGAGGGAGGGTTCTTACAACCTCTTGCAGGCACTTGGACTTCAAGCCAAGACACTTTCAGGTTTGGTAGTTTTCACTCTTCACAGAGCTCAGGGAAGGAGGGGAAATGTGTTTTTTTTTTTTTTAGAGACATTTGCCACCCAGAGAAAGTGATTTTCTCTTGTCTCAGAAAAACGGTCATGCCACTCCCACCTCCTTTAGTAATATGCTGGGCAAATGCACACCTAAGCCCTGGAACAGCAGCTGCCCAGCACGGAGGAGGTTCCTGCAGGTGCTGAGGGCAGAAGCCAGGCTCTGGACACCAGGTGTTTAGACAGCCTGTGCATGGTATTTATCTGCCCACAAGAGAAAGCAGTTGAGAGCTCATACCAGAACAGCTCAGCAGTGCCTCCAACCTGGAGGCATCTGAGACACGGCTACAGGACCACTCCCCAAGTGTACCTTTTGAAGACCAGGGTCCCTGTGGCCTTCAGAAGGGTTTTCTGGCATGATGCTTTGGGTGTCTCCTGAGAAAATTCTGCACTGGTTGACATCTATTTGGCATAAGATAATGTATTATGGATATTGCATTTTTTCTGCTAAGAAAATGTCAGCTGCTAAACTAGATCAAACCGCCCTCCAGTTCTTCAGTGCTGACTCATTTTAATTATTGAACTTCTCTCCCTGGAAAGTACACTCTGCTGTTTGCCGAGAAACTGGCTGTTTTCACACAATTTGGAAACTTTTCATAGATTGATCACCCCAGGAAAACAGGCAGCTGATCACTACAGAAATTCCACAGTGGAGATTAGTTTGCTATAAGATGACACCAAAGAAGTGAAAGCTGCGGGGATTTTTCCCTACCACCCACGCCTCCTCCCTGGATGCTTAGGAGACAACGTCTCTGCACGCAGCTAGGAGCAGTGTCCTAAACACTTCAAGGACTTAGTCCTAAATCCATGGCAATCTCGGCAGCTCAACTCAGCCAATAGGATTCCAGACCCCCTCCCCAAATGTGTGTCTTCCCACCACCTCAGTCACTCCTCTCCAGGCACACCGCACCTTCCCATTGCCTCAGGAATGCCCTGGGATTTTTCTCTACTTGCAGGCCTTTGCTCATGCTCTTCTAGCTGGTATGGTCCAGTTTCTTGTCTAGATGCATTGTTAAACACTGTTAGATCAATTCAATTACAAGCTCCAGGGGCAGAGTTCACTGTTAGTGTTTTTGTTTTAATCTCACAGATGATTCCAAGGCATCTATTAATCATCTTTGCCTTACTACAACTATAAAATACCTGAGAAAAGCTACTTTGTGAAGAAAGAGGTTTATTTCAGCTCACAGAAGAACATGATACACTATTTGGAGGCCTCTTGGTCGGGCATCTGATGAATGCCTGCAGAGGTAGGATCCTGTGGTTAGCCAGGGAGCAGAAACAAACAAATCCACTCATCCTCTATGGCCACTTTGTCATGCGGACATTACCCCAGCAACGTCATCAAAGCCAATCACTTTACAGAGGCCATACTCTCACACATAAATTCTGGATTAGGTTTCATCCTTAGTCCATTCACAGACTCTGGGGATCAACTTTTTTATTGGTACCCAAACTAGAACAATGCTCTCCAACAGTTGTGATTCATGAATTTAGATACGCTTGTATTTGGGCAGGATGCAGATCTCAGCTCCAATATTCCTTCCCGGAGAAGCAGTCTGACTATCCCATCTAAAACGACCTTTATTTCCAATGATATTTTATAAATATCTAAATTCTCCCCCTGCATGTTCCCCCATATTATTACAATAGTATAGTCCTTCCTTCAGCTATAGCCACAAGTCCAACCTTCTGCTATGTAAGTATATCATGGCATTGTAGGTATAGGCAATGGTAGAAAATCTAGTATAGTCAAAGTATATTGAACAGTTTTATTAAGAGTTCTTTTATTTGGGAGATTCATACTGCAACATATCTTCAATTCCCAGTGTGCTATTTTCCATTATACAGTTTATAAGAATATATGTATATGTATTTTATAATATATCTTATTTTACATGAAGGTTGCCTTCTATTAGAGAGAACATATATTTGACTTTCGGAGGTTGGCTTATTTCACTGAGAGCAATGGTTTGCAGTTGAGACCATTTTGTTGCGATTTTTCATTTTTTATTATTATTACTTTGATACAGTCCCCAGGCCCTGGGATTTCCCTTGCTCCCTCCTTGAAACCCCTCCCCCCTACTTAGTGCCACTATATTATTACAATAGTATGGTTCTTCATAAAGAGTCATAAGTCTGGGAGCCTGAACTTTTTCCATGTGTCTATCAGCCATTTGAATTTCTTTGAGAAACACTTACTTCTGTCCTTTGCCCATTTCTTAATAGGACTGTTAGTTTCATAACTGCTCTGTAGTGTGCAAAGTATTTTCTCTCATTCCATTTGTCGCATCTTCAGTTTGCTGACCCTGTCCTTTGCTGTACAGGAGTTTTCTAGTTTGATGTATAGTCACTTGTTTATTTGGGCTTTAGCTGGCTGTGCTCTTGATGATATTTTTCTAAGAAATCTTGCTTAAGCCTAAGTCTTATAGAGTGTACCCTATATTTTCCTCTAGTAATCTGATGGTGTCTGGTTGCAGATTTAGGTCCTTGATCCATGTAGAGCTGATTTTGTATAAGGTGAAAGGTGGGGGATCTTGCAAAACTCCTTCTTAACAGAATTTAATAGAGACAGATAATAGATAAACATTTTCCTCACAACTGTTTACACATTTAACAGATGAACTCTTGGGAAAAGTGTACAATGTGGAAGGGGACTGCTGTGTCAGATGAGACAGCTGGGAAAGGGCTCTCATCACGTGACATGTGAGTCAGCCCTAGAGGAGGTAAAGAGGTTGGCATGCAGGTTTTTAGGTGGCAGTGTGCCCACTGCATGGGAAGGAGACTGTCTCAGCTGCAATCTCCTTGTGTGGGATCAGAAAGCAAAGGGGATCCTAAAGCTCTGTGTTTGAATTTTACTCTGTGTGATGGAGGCCCTGGGTGGGAAATCTGACCAAGGCTTTCAGGGTCTTATTCTGACTACTATGCTGGAAGAAAGCTGTCAAGGGCAAAGGCCAATTAGGAAGCTAGGAAGTCACTGCGGCCATCTGGGCAATATTGGGTGGTGGCTTCGATCAGGATAGGAGCAGAGAAGATCTAGTTCCTGGATCCCTTTTGAAAGGAGAACATCTCTAGTGGCTGGCTCACTTGGTATGCTGTGGAGACAAAGAGAAGTCAATATTTGGGACCACAGATGGAAGGATCCAGCTCTGGCAATTGGGTCCACTCAGGATGCAAATGCAGACCAGATGGATCCTTGCATGAGCAGAGTCACCACAAAGACAGTAACTCATCTCCCGGGGAAGAGCTTCCTTTATGGTGCACCAAGAACATGCCAGGGCCCAGTGTGAGCAATGGGCACACACAACTCCATTTCCTCTTCCCACAGCCAAATGGTCAATGAGTCATTGTCCTGAGAGATGAGGAAATTGGGTCTTGAAGTAGAGAAGTTTGTCCAACGCTGCCCAGTTACTCTGTCTTAGAACCAGGCTTCAGCCAGACCTCCCCAGTCCCCAGATTTAGGTTTCCAACCACCATACTACCTAAACTCACCACCAAAAACTTTAATAATTCACTAGTTATTCTCCCCTCTTAAGCTAGTCAACAAATTTCCTGGACCGAGAATTACCCTGTGTGTTAGAGCGGCAGAGACCCCTTTTTCAGATTCCGATCTTGGACCTTCCTGTTTGCATCCTCCCTGGCCTGTCACCTGACTTCCCTGACAGCCAACAGCAGGGGCTTCATGGCTGGAATAGATTGCTGACTGGAAACCACAGAGGATTCCATTTTCATTCAGAGTCCTTCCTTTTGAGAGACACCTGTACCACCTGATGGGGCTAGAGAGCTTTGCTTATAATTTGCTTAAAATTTCCTTTTGAAGGAAATTTTTCAGGTGAATTAGCCACTTCCTGACCTTGTAATTCCAGGTATGAGAAATTCACCTTCTTGAGTCTATAAGACTAACCATATTGCCCATATTTCTTCATAAAAATAGAGTACCCAGTGTGTTTTAGAGCATGCAGTAGTGAAGAAATTATGCCCATTCTTGCTCTTACAGGGTAGATAGATTGGTGGGGCAGCAAGCCATTGAACTAAGAGACCTCTTTGTTAGGGCCAAGGTAAGAAGTTGTGTTTTTAAGAGGAAGAAATATAATTGTATATGTGTATGAGACAAAGGAGTCAGGCCTTCTGGCAACTGAGAGAAGGAAGTGGGGTGCATTCTGCCATCTAAAAGATGAGTAATTATGCTGGGATGGAAGACAGGGAGAGGCATTTTAACAACTAAGACAGGAAGCCAAGACTTGATACAAAATAAGATGGACAGTTGAGAAGGGTTGTGAACTTTAAGAACGTTGACCCTTACCATAAAGAAAAGTCAGTAGGAGACCAGGTAAAAACAAAAGTGACAGTTGTGCTTCTGAAAGGGGGATTCTGGCTACACAGGAGACCACCTTGCGATTATTCCACTTTTGACACTCACAAGATCATCTTACTTCATACTCACTTTGCCTGAGCATGTCTGACCTGGAAGGTATCTTGGAGCACATTCCTCTAATCTTGGTCACTTAAATTATGCAGCCAATGTTTAAAGTCAGGTCTTTTAAAATTATTGTACTTGTAGCCACTATTTCAGTTACCTGAATTTGCATGAAGACTGAACTCTTTTGTTCAATCCTTAGTATTGTCTTTAACGTTTGGCAAGAATAGATACTTAAGTGGAATACGTGAATAGAAAAATGAGTTGATTGATGAGGAATGGAGGGAATATTGGAGGAATGGATTCATTGATGAGTAGATGCAGGGAAAGATGGAGGGAGAAGTGGGTAGATATTGAAGGATATTCTTTCTTCCATTCTCCCCAACTCCTAATGTAAATTTAGGCTTAATTTGGGGGATATAATGTCTTCACTAAAGAAGAACTGAAAGTCATTTTCCCTTAATGAGACCCAGACTCCATGATCTTTCTCCTCAAAAAAACGTGCCCTCTAGTCATGGCAACCACCCCTATGTCACGATAGGAACAGGAGCCCAGAAGCAGCCTTCCTTACGCAGGTCCATGCCCGGACAGCCTCTGTTCCTGAAAGAAGCTGATAAATCCACTGCAGTTGTTTGGAATGGCAGGCAGCCCAGCATCAGTCAGGTCATGCACCAACCCCTCATTCCTCCTGGAAAGAAGCCTAACCTGCTAACTGTCCAAATTGAATTTTAAAAACTTTAATTAGGTCACCATCAAAATTTGCCTCTTTTAGTGGCAGAAAGCCCAGTTTCCTAAGTGTTTCCTCAGGAGCTCATTTTGTCGCCACCCCACTACTCCTGCTCATCCCACAACCCATTAAGGGAGGACTACGAACAAGAAGCTGATGAAATATCATCTTAAATGACAACAAACATAGAGAATTCGGAAAACAGCTCGGGCACTATTGCCAAAATTCACCCTTGACAGATCTCCTTTAATTTACTCCGGATAACAATATGGGGGAAAGAGACCTGGTTCCAGCTTTATAAATAAGGAGAATAAGGCTATATAATCTAAGTAGTTCACTCATCTCAAGGCCAACATTTTTTTTCATTTCATATATCCTGGGAACATTCCTGGTTTTCCTTCCCTGCTAATGATATTCCAAATAGGCTGACTTCCTAGTTGAAGGTATTTGGAATGTGACCATTGCAACTAGTGAGCACAGAAAGTTCAGTTATCAGCTACCATTTACTGATTCCTACCATACACAGGGTATCTTATCAGAGGTTTATCTTGACTAATTGCGCATTCCTCTTGGTTCCTAGAAGACTAAGGACTTCATTCAAACCCCCTCTGCCCCATCCCACTTTGCCATCACCTTTCTAAGACACCTGACCCCCCTGAGCCTTAGTCTCCTCCTCTGCCAGATGAGCACAGTAATTTGTATATTGCAAATTACCAACAGGATCCATATGGAATGCTCAAAATGGGACAATTTGAGAAGAGTGTATTATACAAGAAGCAGTCACAAAGACATGGGTGTAAGAGAGCATCAGGGTAATGCACTAACCCAGAGAAAGTAACAGTCTGGTTCCTGGGGACAGAGAAGGGACACACAGCAGCGAAGAGTACCACTAGCCAAATGGAGTGAGATTCTTGTAGAGTTGGTATCCTTGTGACTTTAGAAATACAGGCAGCCTGAAACAACTGCACATTGACGGGTACACAAAAGCCCTGTTCCTCCAGTCCTCCCAGGGTGATCAATGGCAGAACCCTATGTGAGCCAGAGGGCACAACAGCCCGTCAAGCCATACAACGAGTCTCCCTAAACAGCGGAGATGAGTGGAAAGGGAGTCTGGAGGAGTCAGTGGAAGCCACTATCACATGGCACCTGCTCTCCCTGCATGAAATTGACCTTATGAAAATGATCCCATAAAGGTGATGGTGCTCTGTAAACAGAGAAAATCACTCAAGTCCCCCCAAGTGATCCACTAACCCACAAACAAGTGTTACAGGCCAGCAGCCCTCTCCAGGCTCCTCGGTGTGCCACCAAGAGAGGTTGAGCATGAGCTATGGGAAGAGGCCAAGTAGAGTTACTTCTCTTCTCTTTACACTCAGATGAGCAGCGGCATTTAAAGACTCTCGATCTACAGCCTGGGTAACTATGGGTAAATCTACACCTCTCACGGCCCTGATCTAGAATGAAGAGGCCATGCTGTCTACCTCAGAGAGTGCCCTGGGATTAGAAGGTAAAGTTTGTATGCCTGGAATATAGTAGATATTCAAGAAATACGTCATAAAATTAGTAATCAGAGATTTCTAGGATCCCCCTGACTCTAAGGTCTACTGTGGTTGGCAGATTCCCAAGGGACAATTTATAACATTTTGGCAAGATACCTGAGGGTGAGACCCAGAGCAGTAGGAATGGCAACAAAAGATGCAGTGACTAAAGCCCAAAGGACAGGTTCTGGGCAGAGAACTCTGACCTAAGAATTCTGTCTTGGGTCACATAAACATCCATAGGCTGGGGTAGTCTCTATGCCAGTAGAATTTGAATGCAAGCTAGAAATAGTCTTAGAATGTCTAAGGTGTTAAAGTAGAATTATTCTGGCAATACAGTAGAAATGACTGTGAAATTACTTTCTTGGCCAATTCCCAAGTATGGGTAAATGACAGAAAAATAGCTATTAGGAGACTTTAATTTGGGGATAGAAATAATAGCTTAAGGATTAAGAACCTACTGGGAAAGAAGCTGATGTGTCGAGTGGCTTAGAATCCATATGATCCATAAAACAAAGGTCCCAGACTTCATAATTTATTCAGAAAAAGGAAATGAAAAAACCAGAATTATTTAAATAAATTAGGTAGTAACAGCAGAATTGTATCCTCCACAAAGATATTTGGGTGCTACCTTCCAGGACCTATGAATGTGGCCTTCTCTAGAAACAATGTCTTTACAGATGTACTCAAGTTAAGATGGAGTCATCCTAGATAACAGAGGGCTCTAATCCAACCATTGGCGCAGAAATTTAGAAGCAGAGAGGGATATTGTCACCAGTCAGCAAACACTAAGGATTGCTGGCAAACACAAGGCAAGGGACAGTTTCTCTCTTAGAAGAACCATTGCCTGCTAATACTCTGATTCTAGACTTTTGCCCAGCAGATCTATGAAACAACATATTCCTGATGTTCTCAACCATCCAATTTGTGTTCATGGGATCTAATACACATGAGAGTCATGTGTTAAAGGACAGGAAATACTATAGAGAAAAGCAGTGCAAGAGGAGAGAGAGAATGCTGAGGAGGCATGGCAGGTGTCTGGGAATCACAAAGAGGCTGCATTGAGTAGGTAGGATATGTAAAGCCTGAGGGAAGTGAGCCAAGCAGAGATGGGGAGGGAACTGGGCAGGCAAAGAAAGCAGGTGTAATGTCCACAGAGCACCACGAAAGCCAGTGTGTCTGGATTGTGAGCAAGTGGGAGATAGGATCAGACAGAACCAGCCCCAGAGGGGGCGGGGACAACTCTAGAGTGTCACTGGCACTCTGAGTGGGTTGGGAGCTCTGTGAGAGTACTTAGCAGTGCAAAGACATGATCAGCATCTTTGTTTGGCTGCTGCATTGAGGACAGATGGAAGCAGCATGGGCAGGTACACTCACCAGTTTTCCACGGATACCTGGCAGAGCTAGGATTTTCAGTTACCACACAGCCTGCAAGCATCTAGCCACAGAGTTGATGCAGATTTATTCTGATCTGAAAAAAAGAAGGAAGCAGTTTGCATTCTATCCTGGGTTTCTTTGCCCTCAACTCTAATGTCTACCTCAGAGAAATGTTGCCAAGAACAGAATAAGGGAACATCTGTGAAAGAGGTTTTGAAAAGCTTAAAGTACTTGATAAATGCAAGCGATCATAATTAATACTAATAACAGTCACCCCTCTCTTCACCCTACAACTATGAACCCATAAATACCACCACAATAATGCCTCATGAAGAGATTGATCCCCATGTGGGGATGAAACTGGCACATACATCTGCTGCAGAGAATTTTTCATTTAATAGATTTTATGGTAACAAGACAAGCTATGCCCTGTTACCATGGGCCATCTGCTGGGAAATACAAGCAACTTGTCATGCAGAACCAGGCCTTTAAAGGAAACAGCATTCAATCAGCATACCATACATTAAGGCATTGCTTCCTTCCACAATGCTTTTGCTTTTCTTTAAATAATGACTGCTTTTTTTCCCCCATGTTTGGAAAGGATGTCTTAGCTTATAGCTCAGCAAAGATGAGGTGTGGAAAGCCAGAGGACACCTACTGGCATTTGCCAGACTTGGTAGTCCTGGGAGGCCGTGCATGTCCCCGACTGAAATGAGAAGGACAAGGTTGGTCTAAAAGAAGCTGAAATATAACAGAGGCTCCTCAAAAAATTAAAATTGGGACCACCTTATAGTTCAGTAACCCCATTTCTAGTTATATAATCAAAAGGAATGAAATCAGCATCTGAAAGTGATACTTGCATTCTCAAGTTAGTTTTATTTATTATTCACAATGGATATAGCTAAATGTCTTCCAAGTCGATAAGATGAAGAAATTGTGTTTAGGCTTCAGGAAATCTTGCTGTTTTCAACAAACTAGTTGAACCTGAAGGGCAAGATGATGATAAGTGATCAGAAAGACTAATACTGCATGATCTCATTGATATCTAGAATTCACAGTAGTCAAGCTCCAGAAGGCAAAGTGTACACATTGTCTACGAGCAGCTGTGGGGAGGCACAGATGAGATGATCACAGGATCCCAAGTTTCAGTTAGGAGTAAGTAGTGGAGATTGAATAAACAGCAATGCATTTATACTTGACAATATTGTATTGTGCACTTGAGATGTGCTGGGAGACAAAATCATAGTGCGTTCTACAACAGAAACTGCTGTTAGCTTAATTGTAGTGATTATTTCACAGTGCAGGCCAGTATCAAAACATCCAGTTTCGCACCTTAAATATCTGTAATTGCTATGTCCAGATTATGCCACAGTAAAACTCAAAGGAAAAAAAATATAAATAGAAGGAAGGAAGAAGTTTAAATAGAACACAGGTGGCATCTTTGTCAGACACTGATCCTAAGTAAAGCTCAGGGAGATCATTCAGGCCAGGGACCTTGAGAGACCAAGAGTTCACACTGGGCAGCAGAGCTGTGGGGACCATGGGTTTGTGAAGGGCCGTTACCTGAGCTGGATAGGGAAGCTGAACAGTGGCAGGGCAGTGAACCAGCAGCCCATCACAGAGGAGGGCAGACCATGGGTACCTGATGCCACCAGGTACCTAAAGCTGGTGGAGAAAAAGTAGGTGCTCTGGCCCCCTGTGGGGCTTTTAAAAGGACTGAAGACATGACAGTGGAAGGAAGAGGAAAGAGGGCGTCATTCTTCAGATGGTCAGTGATTACAAGTGGTGAAATTGGGGTACTGAAATTATTCAACCCCAAGATGATAACGCCTTGGGATAGCCAGGTTATCACAGTCATAGCTGCATTTACTAAGTACTGGAAATATATCAAGCATCATATTGACTGATTCCATTCATGCATTTATTAATTAATTAATATCAATGGGATCCTCTCTGATTGCTGGGGATCTATAAGTGTGTAAGACACAAAAGTCCTGGCTTTCATGTGGCTTACATGCTATCAACAGATAGCAAATAAATGGAAAGTCTTGCATACAAGGATATAATAATTGCTTTAGAAAGAAGAAAAAACAATGCAGAGCAGGGGATTCAGGAGAAGGGTACAGAATTAGCAGAGCCAGGACAGACCTCATGAAGGAGATGAACAACAAGACAAAGGGGTGAGTCACTGGGTACGTGGGGAGGAAATGTTTAAAGCAAAGGGTGTAGCTGGTGCAAGGCTCTGGGGTGATGAATCTGAAGAATGGTGAGGAAACCAGAGAGAGGAATGAGCAGTGGAGAGGCTTTCATCAAATACAAATTCAGAAAAGAATGGCTGGCCCACACCCCAGAAGATATTCTCTAACCCCTTCCATGAGTCTGAAGTAGATGATACTCTCCTCATCTTACACATAAGATGGAAGTGCAGACAGGTTAGGTAATTTGTCCAGATGAATACAGCACATAGGTATGGGGACAGTTCATCTCAATCATGATACTTCTTCCATTGCGCTGCATTATTATTATTCATTACAGGGCTCCTAACAAATGGCCACCCATGTGCATAGGTTAAAAACATCACATCATTCAGTAAACTTTTACCTCTTGCCATGAACACACACACACAAGTACACGCACATTTACAACAAGTTTTTGAAAACACATTTAAATGCCTCTCTTGCCTGTGATTACTTCCTCAGCAACTTCTAAATGTGATCAGGATGAGAGGGTGATAAAAGAAACCAGTAAGACCCAATGGGATAAGAACAATCTTTTCAATGACTTGTGTTGTGACAACAGGATATATACATGTGAAAAATAGGATCCTTTTCTCCTTCTATATACAGATATCAACTCATAGTGCATTGAAGGCTTATGCTTTAAGTCCTCAAAGTATGAAATTTCTAGTAGAAAAAAGCTCCAAGACATTGGTGAGGGTAATAATGTTTTTGGATATGAACCTAGAAGCACAGCAAGTAAAAGCAAAAATAACTCAATGGGATTATACCAAACTTGAAACTTACTGTATAGACCAGGAAGCAACACATTGCAAGGGGATAGCCTAGGGGAAAAAAAATATTTCCAAATTATACACTGATATTCAAAATATGTAAGTAATGTAACAAACTCAATGGCAAGAACCTATAGGGCTCTATTTTAACGTAGGCAACAGACTTGAATAGATTGTTCAAAACAATCTATTCAAGTCTGTGAATACGACATGTGAGTACACAGACAATAAATGCATGAAATCAAAGCTCAACATTACTGATCATCAGAGAGATGCAAATTAAAGCCATAGCGAGACAACACCCCACACCTGTTAGGAAAGGCTATTATCAAAAATATGAAAATATGTGATGACAAAAAGAAACCCTGACACAGTGTTAGTGGGAATATAAATTAGTACAGCCATTATGGAAATCAGTATGAAAATTCCTCAAAAATTAAAAATAGAACCATTTAGGATCCAACCATTTCACTTGTGGGTAAGCATCTAAAGGAAATAAAGGATATTGAAGAGACACCTATATTGTCAAGTTCACCATAGCACTATTCACAATAGTTGAGATACAAAATCAACTTAGATGTCCATTGAGGGATGGATGATAGATCAAGAACTGTCATACACACACAACTGACTAATGTTCAACCTTTAAAAAGAAGGAAATTCCATCATTGCAACAACATAGATGAATATATAGCTCATTATGTTAAGAGTGTTTGATATTTTTCTTTCTTTAATTTACTTTTATTCACTTAATTACCTGTGGAACTAAAGTTAAATTCATAGAAGCAGAGAAACGTGGACTTTCCAAAAGTTGGAGGAAGAGTGGAAAGATGTTGGCTATTGTATACAGTATTTTAGATAGGGGCCTGGTGTGGTAGCCTTGTGGCTAAAGTCCTTGCTTTGTACATGCTGGGATCCCATATGGGACCAGTTTGTATCCCAGCTGTTGCACTTCCCATCCAACTCCCAGCTTGTGGCCTGCAAAAGCAGTAGAGGATGACCTAAAGCTTTGGGATCCTGCATCCATGTGGGCGACCCAGAAGAAGCTCTTGGCTCCAGATCAGCTCAGCTCCGGCTGTTGCAGCCTCTTGGAGAACAAACCTACAGATGGAAGAACCTTCTCTCTGTAATTCTGACTTTCCAATTAAAAAAAAATAAAGATTTTTAGTAAGGAGAAATAACTTAGAACTATCGTACATTATGATGACTATAAGTAATAACAAGATGTTATATTCTTGAAAATTAATAAAGTAGATTTGAACAGTTCTCACCACAAAAAAAAATAGTATTTGAATTAGCATCTGTTTGAGGCATTTCACAATATATACATGGAGCCTTCAGACATTTCACAGAAAAAAAAATTATGAAAAATCTGCACTTATGTCAAAAGTTCTTCACCAAAGTAAACTTTCTTCTCATTCTATGTACTACGAACATCTTTGATGTGCACTTGCACATGTAATTTTATTTTTAAGTAAAAATAGGTACAAGTAAGATAATGTAAGAAAGAAGGGAGGAAAGAACAGGCCTGTTTCCTAAACACCAAAGAGCATCGGAAGGGAGGGTACAGGTGCAACTGTACAGGGTATCAACCTGTTGGAAACTTTGACTGCCAAGCAGCAGGTCACACAAATTAAGTTATCCAGCACAAAGCCAAAATACTCTTTGTTATGACATCATCTCATCATGTCTCAATAACCCCATTATTTTATATTTATCTCAAAGTAGCAGTGAGTTCACATGGTGAGCCACCTTTCTCTGTGATGTATATGACAATATTTCATCACATGCTCCTTCATTCATTCATGATGCCATGAAGAGAATGGCCATTAGAACCAATGACCCTGGACTAGAATTGGGGCAGCTCTGCCACCACCACAGGCCTTGCATGGAGTTTCTCAGACATAATCAGACTCTTAAGAATCCCTGCTTTGCAAATCCCCCGCACACTATGTTATACAGCATATTAGGTATTCCAGAATCCCTGGTGGGTACACCCAAGAGGCCAACACAGGTGAGCCAGGATCCCGGTCCACAAGGAACTCTCTCTACTTGGAAGGGATATAATGGTGGTTTAAGTGCTCAGTCTCCAGAGCTGCACTATCTGGGTTTCAATCCCAGTTCTGCCACATTACACTCTCTCTGCTACAGTTCCCAGAGACAGTGATAGCTCGTATCTTCCAGGGTAATGAGAGGAAGTCCATGAGTCGGGCTCACCGTAAGGCTTTTGCCATGTCTGGCAGAGGGTGGATGTATTCATGACTGTAATACACAGAGATAACTGCTGTGATAGAGACGAGACTACAGAAACAACGCCAAAGTATCCACTTTTCCAGGCTGATCAGGACAGGCAACCCATGGGGCAAAGAGCCTTGTACCAGGTCTGAAAGAAGGAGCAATTCTGGAAGATAGGAAAAGAAACCAACTCAGAAAAAAAAAATCATTCTTCAAAGTCCTGAAACTTCCCATAAGAATGGTATAAAGTAAGGACAATGAAAATAACTATGTCTTAAAACTAAAAGTAATTCCAAATGGAGGTATCCCTTCATGTAATCCTTGCAGAAATCCACAAAGCAGCAATGAATATTGTTCCCATTTCATGGCGCTTAGAATCCTTGGAGAGGTTTCATGGATAAATTGGAAGGTGTTTAAAGCTGTGATTCAGAACAGATTAAAGCAACCCAGGCGCCTGTAGGCTCTTGCACTATTATGAATGCATGCATTAGCTAAGCACTACTGCACAATATTACCACAAACCTTTGTGACTTCAAACGGTAAGAATTCATTATTTCACGCCATTTCCAAGGGTCAGGAATCTGAAAGCAGCTTACCTGAAGTATCCGGCTGGGGATCATGCTTGAGGCTGTGGTTAGATGTCACCTGAGGTTACGGGCATCTGAAGACTTGACCGGAGTTGAAGGTCCACTTCCAAAGTGTCTCACTCACGTGGATGGTGGGTGGAACTGGCTGGCAGCTGGAGCTGTCAGTTGTCCCCACATGTGCCTCTGCACAGGGCTGCTGGAGGGTGCTCACAGAGGTACAGCAGCATCTTCCTGACTTCCCTTATGCTGTCTCCAAAAGAACAAAAAGAACAAGTTGTGATACTTCGTAATGTAGCCTTGGAAAGCACAGTTACTGACTGAATAGCATGCTGCCTCACAGCTCAACCATATTTAGCACAAGAAGGAATTCTCCAGGAGTGTGAGCATCAAAAAGGGAGGGTCGTGGAAGGTACCCTGGGAATACGAATAAAACACCATTCCCTTTTTAAAACAAATTTTTTTTTGTAAAGTCAGATATACTGAGAGGAGGAGAGACAGAGAGGAAGATCTTCCATCCACTGATTCACTCCCCATGTGGCTACAACACCAAAGCTGAGCCAATCCAAAGCCAGCAGCCAGGGGGTTTTTCTAGAACTCCCATGTGGGTGCTAGGCCCCAAAGCTTTGGGCCATCCTTGACTGCCTTCCCAGGCCACAGGCAGGGAACTGGATGGGAAGCAGGGCTGCTGGGATTAAAACCAGCCCCCATATGGGATGCCGGCACATGCAACACAAGGACTTTAGACACTAGGCTACCGTGCTGGGCCCTACAATTCACTTTTAAATCAGGAGCATAATTGAATTGTTACAATTTTTATTTTGTCAAGGAAGTTAAAAATACCCCCCAAATTATGTATTATCAATTATAATTTTATAAAATCAAGGAGCCCAATGCACCTGAAGCCTAGAACATTCCAGCAAGGCCTGATGGAAAAGGGGAACGTGATCAAAATTGAAGCTAAAAAGGTAGGCTGGAGAGGGTCATAAAGGGCTTCAGGAGTCAAGATAATGAACTTGGATTTTATTCTCCAAGGGTTCACAGCCATGGAGATTTTTAGCTATGAGAATAGCACGACCTGGTTTTAATTTTCAAATCATTCTGGATACCAGAGGGAGAGAAGATTAGAGAGACACCAAATGAGAGCAAGGACTGATTAGGTGTGCAGTGTTCCAGGGTAGACTTGAGAGCAGGACAGGGTCGGACGTTGTCAACTTACAGCTGAAGAATTTGCTGGTGCTTTCAATGTAGATAACGAAAGGAGCAAAAGCCTAGAATCAAACATAGATTTGAGATTTGCATGATCAGTGTGTTGGGAAGACTGGGGAGAACCAGGAGTGGAGTGGTGGTAAGAAATGGGTTCCTTTGCCTAGGTTACATTTGAGATGCCAATCACACACCCATGAGGTAAGCTTAGGGCTCTGGAGTGTAGTAGTCTCAAGCAGTAATTCGCAATGTTGGAATGTCTAGTAGGGTGAATATGGATGCTTGGTCCCACCCACTGTGGCGTGTATGTATGTGTGTGTGTAATATATATATACACACGTGTGTGTGTGTGTGCACAGGTGATCCTAACATGTAGAAAATCTTGACCCTGAGAATTCAAAATGCAGGTCAACTGATAGAACCAACAGCAGTGGGAACCACAGGCAAGCGCTCACTGGCTTTCTCTTCTCTCTCACTTCCTGGGGCTCTTTTTCATCCACTTTCCCTCTGTCTACTCTTTGGCTGCTATGCAGGGCTGCTTCTATTCCCTGGTTGATGCAATGCAAACCAATTCATTTAGCAGCTGTTCCTCCTTCTGATTGTTTGGTCCAAGACATATTATTCCACATTTGTTCACATTAAACTGCATTTTATCATCCATTATCCCAAGTCCTTCAATGATTTGGGCCCCTGTACATTCCACTGCAAGGCTCACTGATTTGTGGTGCCTGCAAAAGCTGTCACTAGCAGATTTGAAATCCTTCTCACAGGGCCATTACGCGGGTCATTAGCATCACAACATAGCACAGCTGTACCTGGTGGCTCTGCAGAGGCAGGGACAGACCAAGGAGGTCGTGTTTGTTTCCTTGATCCAGATGACAGGGACACCCTCATGCACACTCCTCTTCCCCCTCACCCGGGATTCCCCATCCTGCTCTGCCGTTGACGCTGAGAGCATCTTACTTTGCAGACTCCAATACCAAGTCTTCATACCATCCTCACCGATCTCAATAATTTAATCTCAATTATTTAATAAGCCACTCACATACCATGCCTCTGGCTATCCTTACTCAAGCTGGGTATGTGTCCCAGTCATCTTTGGCCTAATTATATGAGACGTATCTGGAGAACAAACATCCATTTGTATCTTCAGGCCGCAAATACCCAGGCAGCCTCATCTAGTAAACAATTTGTCAGGTTCAACACCCTAAGATTTATCTTTGACCCATGAGTGAGACCCAAGGGAATGTTTAAGCAGGTGTTACTTGGCTAACTTTTGCAAACAGGAATTCAAAGCCAAAGTTGGAACTCAGAAATAATCACCAGTCAATGTCAGGGGACGGGATAGCTCTTTCTCTGCTTCTCGGTTTCATTTCATTAGCCTCAGCTTATACTCTTTAATATTTGAAGGCATTACATATCCTTCTTGGAGGCCTGAGAAATAATTAATTGAAGGGTCAATATGCTTTCTTTACAAAGAGTACCAACTCCGGGTTGAGGCTCTGGACCCTGAGGTGTAGGAGACATGTAGGCAACAAATGAGTTCCCAGTTTCATGGTGAGCAAATTAATATTAAAGAGAACCACTGAGCTTCAATTTTTTTTAATCCTGCCTTTCTTAAGCCCATGTCTTCATGCTCTGTCACTGCTCTGACACTCATTTAGTGTCCTGCAGGCACTGGATGCCAGCCCACATCCCAGGTCACTGTAACCCTCCAGAGCATGCATACATCCTCCCAAGTGTCCCACTTGGGTGACACTGCCAGACTGAAAATCACAGCTTATATGGCTGAGTCAGCCTTCCCCACAATGCCAAAAGCATCCCATGACTAGCACAGAAAGAAGGGCACATTGGGGCCCGGCGGCATGGCCTAGCGGCTAAAGTCCTTGCCTTGAACACACCAGGATCCCATAAGGGCGCCAGTTCTAATCCCAGCAGCTCCATTTCCCATCCAGCTCCCTGCTTGTGGCCTGGGAAAGCAGTTGAGGATGGCCCAAAGCCTTGGGACCCTGCACCCTTGTGGGATACCCGGAAGAAGTTCCTGGATCATGGCTTCGAATCGGCATAGCATCAGCCATTGAGCTCACTTGGGGAGTGAATCATCGGATGGAAGATCTTCCTCTCTGTCTCTCGTCCTCTCTGTATATCTGACTTTCCAATAAATAAATAAATCTTTAAAGAAAAAAAAAAAAGAAAGAAAGAAGGGCACATTGGTATGCTGCACCTGTTCTAATATATTAGTACAGACTTATTGATTAAAAGCAACATGTGTAAATTATCTTGCAGTTCAGGAAGTCTAAAGTCCACAATGGGTTTCACTGAGCCACAAATCAAGGCATGAGCAAAGATTCACTCTTTCCTAAGGGGTTAGGAATGGTCAGCTGAGACTGGCCTCATGGTGCGTAGCTCCAAACTCTGCCTCTAACATATCTATTCTCCTCTCCTTCTCTCATGTATAGGGACAATCCAGAATAATCTCCTCATTTGAAGATCTTTAACCACATCTGCAAAGTTCCTTTTTCTGTATAGGATGGCGTATTCACAGGAACAGCAGTTGAAATGGGGACACTTCTCAGATCATTACCCTAGAATCCAACATGTTTAAGGTGCTAAAAGTGCAATGGCATTATCAGCCACTGGAAGGTGCCCTCACAAGATTTGGGCACCTGGTTAATACTCATTCAAATTAATACAATTGGGCACACTTGCTGTCACATAGCAGAAATTTCAGTACACACAGTTAGATGGGTTGGGACTGTGGCCTGCTTGCCCCTAGAGTTTCTTACAGTGAGTGCATTTTATTGACTCTGTTGACAAATCTGAATATCTTGTTCTCAGAGAAGCTACACGATGAGCACTATCTCGAAAGTGAGAAGCAAAGTTCAGAGCTTTACGTACCACGCAGAACAAGTGCAGATCACTGGGCATCGACTTCATCAGGACTCAGTCATATTAGAACCTCACGATGTCTTCACCAATCACACAGCTTGCACATCCATTAGCTCATGTGGTCCACACAGTAAATCTGGGATCTGTGGAGGCAAATGCCATTTTAGTCATCATTTCACAGGTGAGAAAATTGGGTCTAAAACGTTAGCTGCTCATTCAAGGTCACAGAGGTAATAAACCCAAGTATAACTCAAGTTCTTGGACTCTAGTCCAGCAGTTTCATCCCCTCTGCCACACTGGCTCTCAAACCTCTATGGAAACGACATGCAACCAGACATGAATATCAAGCCTGCCCTGAGTTTAAATTGGACCTGCCATGTCCAAGGATGCAGCCTGAAACCATGAAAAGAACTTAGAATCAGGGGGTCAAGCAAAGTCCCGAGTCCCTATCTTTAACTTAAACATAATGAATTAACATCTAATGAATTGTTTTCCAAACTTGCCACTAGAAATCCCTAAGGTGATGGATAAAAACATGAATTTTCTCATTTACCCAGACACTTGGGTTTACTGGATCCCAGGGCAAGGGAGAGCCCTGGATGTATCATTAGCGTGCCCCTGATTCCCAGACACAGCCAAAATTGGGAAAGAACAATGCACAAAATGTTTTAGTGGATTAAAAGACATGATGTTTCTCTTCCTCTCCCTGGCTTCACCAAGGAGTATCCTGGCCTTCCATTTCTTTACTTTTGATCATTGGTGTTAAGAAGACGAGCATTGCATAGGCTGCAGTTTGCTAAAACCTTGAGGGGTAAAAATAGGAGATAACAATTTTTGGGTGCTGGTAATAAGTGATTGGCTAAGGGAGAGTCCACTGTGCTTATTGAAATCCCTTTATTTTCATGCACTCAGTATTTCACCATCCCCCTTTTCACCTCTATCCAAGGAACAGGAATATCTGGCCCAAGGCATTTATTTTACTTATCTATTGATTTATAAAACCCACTTCCTGCCCTGAGCTCTGGGCAGAGTACACGCGTATAAACAGCACACCCCATATAATCAGTCTTGTCAAATAAACCACAACCCGGGATAAATCCAGCTTCCCCGTGGTGGCAAAGAGAACTTTCACTGTGCCAGTGGGTCCAGCTTGTGTTGACCGGCCCTCAGTACAAGCACCACATAAATCCCCCCCACCCTCCCATCTTATCAAGTCTGCTGCCCAACCACATGTTTCCCAGGCACCCCATGGCAGCCCTGCCTGGAAAACAAATGACTGCTTGGTGGCCAGACTCTCAAGCACCTCCTTCCCCAGGTGGAATTCTGCCATAAAAAGCATGTTATCCTGGAAGTCATGGTCCAGGTCTCCTTCCTATCCATTCCCAGGACCTAGTATGGTGCCTGGCACTGCATGAAACCATATGTTGTGCTATTTTTAGGCCACAAATGTTGTGTATTTGTGCTCTGAATTTCTGCTTAGACAGAAAAAAGTAATAGTCCCATATTTCTCTTTTCATCCGGAATAGCCAGAACTTACTTTAAAATGAGACTTCTCAATCAAAGGTGGTCCTACCCTCCCCCAGGACATGTCTAGAGATCATTTGAGTTGGCCTGATCCAGAGTGGGGCTCAGTGATCCTGGATCATGGTGGGCAGTTAGATTCCAGAGATTCTACTTACAGTGCACGGGATAGCATCCAACCCAGAATTATCCAGTCCAAATGTGGAGACGCACCACCTTATAAAAGTCCATGCCGTGCTTGGCTAACGTGGACTCCCCTCTAATGTTCCAAAACTCAATTTATGATAGCAGCATTGACAGCAGAAATCAGCTTATGCTGAGACAACAAGAAAAAGAAGCACATTTACTGGGAACTACTGTGGGCCTCAGATTATCTCAGTTCTGCTTGATGATCCAATCAACCCTTACTTATCAGGGAGTTAAGAGTTAGGAAAAGCTAAGTAACTTCCCCAAGGCTACCCAAATAGGAAGAGAAAAGGCTGAAGTCATACACAGTTCTTTGGGATTCCAAAGCCAATCAAATAGGCCCTGTGCAGATCAAGGCTGAAAGGTTGTGAGTAAATAGTAGCAACTTCCCTTCACCCACGATGCCACTCCTACCTTCAAAATTGTATAAATTTCATGTAAAACATAAACCCTCTTGAAGTTTATAACTGACCCTGGTATCTTAGCTCTCTTGGAATTTGGAATTGAGTGGGACAGGAAGAGCAGTCTCTCAGCCTGAATGCCAAGTTCAGCATCAACACACTCCCCTTTGTCCCCACCTGTCAGAATCCAGTGGTATCGCCTGCATCTGCCTCTACTAAGCTGCTGGATTCCATGCCTCCTCAGAGGTTGCTATTCAAATCTCAATAATTGCTCTAGACACCAGGGTTCCCTCTCCTCCTCGAAGTTTCCTCTGATTGCCTTATCAGGAAGTATTCTCTCCCACTCTCAGGAAGTTCATAATTGCTTTATACTAAGGATAAAAAAACACATGTTGTCCTATAAAGGTCCATATAGTAAATATACCAGGCCTTGAAATCCAAGAGGTCTCAGGTGGAACAACACAACTTTGACTTTATAGCCATGCCCAATATGCAAACAAATCTGAATGATTTTTTCCCAGGAAACAGTGTTGACAGGCGCTGAAATTGGCGTTTATATAATGTTCAGTTGTCATTAAATAGCATTTGTCTTTTGCTTAGTTCTGGAGCTTTTCCTCACACTTAGAAACTTAGAAACATGGCCTGAAGGCTGTTATCCACTGGATTTGCTTAACAGCAATACTCTATTTCAAAGATAGAGTGATGGAGCTTGGGGGGAAATGGGCGAGAGAGACTGACAGACATATTCTGTCTACAGGTTCTCTCCCCCAATGCCACGGCTGGGCCACGCTGCAGTCAGGAGCCTGGAACTCCATCCATGTCTCCCACATGGGTAGCAGGGAGCGAGTACTTGGGCTGTCATCTGCTTCTCAGGCACATCAACAAGGAGCTGGGTTGGATGTGGAATCGCAGTGATACACATGGCACCCTGATTCAGGAAGTGACCAGCTCATGCGATGGCTTAACTAACTGCCACAATGCCCACCCATCATTCCAAGATTGTGATGATCGCATCCTAGGTCCTCGCTACACCAAGCATCATGGGCATCTTCAAACTTTCAGAAAACCAGGATCTTCCCCAGCCACACTGAATCTGCCTTTTCCCTAAATTGCCAAAGGATTTGTACAATACAGACACTCAAGCTTTTAAAATTACTTGTGTTCTTGGCCCGGCGCGGTGGCGCAAGTGGTTAAAGGTCCTCGCCTTGCACGCCCGGGATCCCATATGGGCGCCGGTTCTAATCCCGGCAGCCCCGCTTCCCTTCCAGCTCCCTGCCTGTGGCCTGGGAAAGCAGTCGAGGACGGCCCAAAGCTTTGGGACCCTGCACCCGTGTGGGAGACCCGGAAGAGGCTCCTGGCTTCGGATCAGCATAGTATCGGCCCGTTGCGCTCACTTGGGGAGTGAATCATCGGACGGAAGATCTTCCTCTCTGTCTCTCCTCTCTGTATATCCGCCTTTCCAATGAAAAAATAATAAAAATAAATCTTTAAAAAAAAATAAAATTACTTGTGTTCTTGTCTTTCCCCCTTAACAAACGATTCTTTGAGGGTAGAGAATGACTGTGTTACATGCACTTTTGATTCCTTAAAGCATGCCAGAAGGAGAATACAAATACATATGGCAGTGAAGGAACAGAGAAATGAATTAATGAATTGGAAAAAAGCTTCTTAATTCACCTGTCAAGAAGCAACTCGGTCCACAGGCAACCCTTCTCCCTCTTCCCTTCACTATATTATTAGACTTTCTCCAAAGCTTTGTTTCCCATTTTCTGGCTAATATGTTAGGGAACAAGAGGGCTTACCACACCAGAGACTTTGCATTGCTAATTAAGATAGAGAGAGACAGGAACTTGGAGGAGACTTGAGATGGTTCTAAATTGTTCAATGGAGAAGAACTGCCAATGTTATGCTTCTGAATCTGTCTCTCTAGAGGACTTGCCTGGATCCTTTTCCTTCACATGTTCCTCCCTGACTGCACTAAGCCAGACTTAGACGTCCACCTGTCTCAGAAGTAGCACAGTGATTCAAACCTCGCATCGTTCCTGAGCTTCCCTGAAATCCCAGGGCTGGGAAGTCCCTGTTGATGACCACATGCCCCTTCTGGAAGGCTGCTGCTCCTACTCCAGGCTCCATGTTCCTGCAGGGACTGGGGAAGAGAGAGAGAAAGTACGAGAGATCAAAGGTCTTTTTAGAGGGTTTTGCTTTTTAGGAATACCTCAACAGCCAGTCAATAAAGTTCAACCTTTCATCCTTTATTCTTAAAACATGCACATTTTAAAATTAGCTCTTTAATAACATTCAATTGACTGTTTTAAAGTGAGCAATCTCATTGCACTTACTATAGTCACAGTGTTATGCAACTATGACCTTTCTCTAGTTTAAAATAATTTCACTTTAACCACCACCACCCCATGCTGGCATCCCATAGGGGTGTTAGTTTGAGTGCCAGATGCTCCAATTCTGATCCAGCTCCCCAATCATGCGGCTGGGACTGCAATGGGAATAGACCAAGTCCTTCGCCTACATAGGAGCTTCAGATGGAGCTCCTGGCATCAGCCTGCCCTCTCCCAGGCCCAGCTCTGGCCGTTGCAGTCATCTGGGAGTGAATTCATAAATGCAAGATTTCTGACTCACTCTCCCTCTCTGTGTAACTCTTTCAAATAAATAATAAATCCTTAAAAAAACAATCTCCTCACTCCATAAAGAAACTAATCCATTCAAGAGTTACTTTTCATTTGCCCCTCTCCACCTCCTGAACCCCCGGCAACCAGTGGCTTCTTTCTCTCTATGGATTTACATATAATGGGTAGTTGATATAAATGGACTCATACTAGGTGACTTGTGTGTCCAGCTTTTTTCACTTAATGTTTTTAAAGTTCATCCACACTGCAATGTGCAGGATGGCTCCTTTCTTTTGTGGCAGAATAATACTGCATTGCGTGAGCACAGCATGCAGTGCCGAGTGCGCCTCACGGCAGCCTTTCCACTAGCATACTTAGGCTGCTGGCACCTTCTGACTGTTGTGACTAGTGCTGCTACAAATGTGCGTGTGCAATTCTTCGGTGCCCATGTTGAAGTGCAATTGCTGGGCTACCTGTTAACTCTGGTTAACTATGAGGACTCACCGAGTCATTTCCCCATGTTGCAGTAAGTGAGCACATTCCTATACCAAGTACCGAGTTAAAGAGTACCCATGACAGGGCTCATGGACAGTGAACATGTGGAGACAGGAGGAGATCGGGGGGCTGAACTAATTCAGGTGGCTGCTGCGAAGCGCTGCCCGGACAGGTGGGGCACTGTATCAGTGAAGAGGGGTGCACACTACATCCTGAACCTGAGGAGCGTACAGGGGGCTGCTTGGTATGAGTCAAGGCAAATGCCAACCAAGCACAAAGCAGTATCTTGCTCACCTTGCATCAGATGTGTTTTCCCACGTGAGAGGGAAGAGTGTAGCTGCAATGCTGTCCACCTGAGAGCTGGGAGTGGGCATCAGAATCACCTGCAGGATTCCTCACATATTCCAGGGCCTCGTTAGACAGCAGGTCTGAGCGTGCAGGGATTTGCTTCTGCATTATTAACAAGCTCCTCTGTGATGCCCAGGCTAGTGCAGCCACTCATGGTTAAGGCTGTGTAAAGAGAGTGGGCAAGCAGTGACAGATTCCCAAAGATGGAGGACCCTCTGCTCTTCTCTGACCCTAGATGTCTAGCTCATTCAGGAGTACTGCTTATACCTGGCTCAGGTGAATGCCTGATTTAAAAACACAAAACAGTGTAGCAGTTCCCAGAAATGTGATAGACAGAAGAGTCATCTATGACCCAGCAATTCCACTCCTAGATATGGACTAGGTGAGAGAAAATTAAGCAATTTCAACAGTCATGGCCCCACTCACCCTGTGCTCAATCCATGCAGATTAACGACAGTGGAGCTGACTCCACTGGAGGGTACAGGGAGGCTGTGCCTGCCATGGTGGGAAGAGAACCAGGATTCCTCTCCCAGTGACCACTCCCACCCACAGCTCCGCCTGGCAAGCCCTGCTTCCCTGCCTCCCAGCCCCATCAGAGCTCATCTTTTATGAAGGAGCGCACAGCCTCCTGGAGGAGATAGCGTTCGGTTTATTTAAGGCAACCGAGGGCAAAAGGCTGCGAGCTGAAGACGAAACTGGAGCCGTGTTAATTCTGTGTTAATGACAGCAGAGCAATTTTCTTACAGGAAATAACTAGTTACCTTCATCATTTTAAGTAGTTATTAGCAGCGGCCTAAGAGGATGGCAACGCTTATCACAATGCACGCACAAAGGAAATGAAGACATGAATAACAGAACCTTAAACAGATGTCTGGCATCTTCCTTCTGGGTGGTATTAAATGGTATTAATCTTTTTAACCGACTTCAATCCTGAGACCACAGCCGCGTGATAAAATGTTAAGTGAACTGCTGGAAATAGAGGTGGTCCCGACAGATTTATTGTGCCAATTTACCAACAGAAGTGTGCGCCACTGCTGTGAGGAAGGTTCTAGCAACGAAAGAGTGACAGGTAGATGTATGGATTAATTAATAAGATGCAGATAATAGCATCTTCCCCAATATTAATACTTCTTCCCAGGTTGCTCTGTCTATGTCTCAAGAAAGGAAAAGGCAACAAAGGAGTGTTTGTAGTTTCATCCCATCCCCCTTTGATAAGAATCAGAGTTGGAAATGAATATAACAGGCAACGTTATCCAGACCACAGCCACATAATAAGAAAGCAAAGGGGATGGCCAAAGAATAAACTGAGGGGTTTACAGTATCAACACATGTCCTTTTTTTCCTAAGGGAGCAATTTCTCTTCCCTGTAGTGCTTTGCACTTTGTGAAAAGCAGCAGCTTGATCGGATCAGGGAAACCATCCATATCACCACCACCAAGTGCTAGGGGTCTGTGGAGTCACAAGGGCTGTGCTAGGGCCCGGAGACACCACTTCTGTGAGCCATGGTCCTCCCAAGGCAGCTCGCATCCCACAGGGGAGCTGTGCTTGGGAGCACATCGCCGGAGCAGGAAGCATGAGGCCCTCGCAGCTGTGTCAGACATGATGGCAGCACAGAGTCACCTGTGAGCACCTTCACTGGGAAGATGCTGGTGTTAGTCAGAATAGAGGAGGTAGAACAGACCAGGACTGGAGTTTGGGGTACAGGACCATGGACAACGCTTGGGATAGACAAAGATCTGGAGTATAAACTTCCCTGTGAGTGTGACTAAGTCCTTGATGCCCATACACAAAGATTCTTCACACCCAGTGGGGGTAGTTGTGAGGGACTGCCTTGGGCTAGTCCTGTATCTCTGCCATCTTGGTCATCAAGGGTATACTATCAAGTGCCAGAGGAGAATGAATATGAGAGAGTCTCCAGGGCCAAAACCAAGAGGTTTGTTTTCTTCTCCCTGTTCAATTCAGCTCTCCCCCGTTGATCTAGAAAGCAATAAAGAACCCTTTCTGATACCCACTCAACCCCATGGGCCTTATGGCTACAGACTGCTCACTCAGAAAGACCCAGGGTGGTGGGGGCTTGTGCTGCATCTCAACCCAGCACAGAGCCAGGAGGCTCTGTCTCCTGGGCATGCCTTGGAATATGCCAATTTACCAGAGTTCTCCTTCTGGATACCCCCTCCTCCAACACCTGCTGGAACTCCCCACCAGCAAGCATCCAAGCCTTTGGGAAATTATTTGACCTACTGAGGGAAAACGGGCAGACGTGAGGGGTATGGCTTGGCAGAATTCATTTCTGCCCCAGTCAGCTCCACGGAATAGACCTGGACAAACAGTCCTGGCAAAGGAATCAAAAAATGGGCTGTTTTGTAAATTTCTGAAGCCAATGAAAAAGACTCTACACATAATGCAGGATACCTGGGACTCACTTTCATCTTGGCTTCTGAGTAGGAATCAGCTTCTAGAATTAGGTTCCTGGGGTTCAAGTTCTAGCTCTTCAACCTGAGGAAAAAATGAGATATCGAACAAACGACCTACCTTCCTCAAGCCTTGGTCCTCCCTCTCTAAACTAGGAATCATGTTAGTAGTACCTAACCTCAAAGGAGACTCACTGGAAGTACCAGTCAGGGTATGCTGATAAAGCTCCAAGTGCAACACTTGGCATATAGCATTGTTGTGGGGAATTTGATGGGAAACACTGCAGCAACCTCATTTCTTGTCTCACAGGAAAAAAAAAATTTATGCAGACAACTCTAGCTTGCAAAGCAGGATTTACTTAGGAAAGGGAGAAAGAGGGCTCCTGTCGTATTGACAACGGGGGCTCCAAGGGAGGAAAGACCCGAGGAAATAGTGTCTTACGCACCATCTCAAGGAGGGAGTTCAAGTGAGTCACTCAATGGGAAGACAGACAGGAAAGAAGGAACGAAGGGAGAGGAGGAGGAAGGGAGAAGGAGAGAGAGAGGAAGAAAGAATGAACATCATTTTCAACAGGCAGCGATGTCTATTTCCTTGTCCAGAACTAACGGGCAACAGAAGGGTGGGACTGATGGCTTCCTCCTCCCATTCTGATGATAAACTGAAAACTCAGGCACTATCTCTATGAAGTAACCCGGAGATGGGATTAGTATGGGCTAAGACTCCTTGCTTTCATCATGACAACAACTCTAAGAAATAAGAATTGGTATGTTGATTCTGTCCCTTGTTCTCCCTCAAGGGGAGAATGTGCTCTTGGAAAGGTAAGAAATGGGAAGAAGCACAATTTTATATTTTATAAGGTAACTTCACCAGGGACCAGAGACCCTAACCGCCTATTTTCCTGTCTGACTCCTCACATTGTTGTGAGGAATTTCACATGAAAAGACAAAGGTGACCTCCAACTCTTGGCTCATGCAGACAAATTCAATAAGCAGGCAAGATTTATCAACTATATTAAAGATGGGAACCTCTTGCTGCAGCAGAAAGGCAGATTTCAAGAGAGAAAGACCCAAGAAAATAATGGAACTAGTATCTTTCAAGCACAATTTTTAGAGGGACTAAAAAATAATAATAATAAAATCCTAGAAAGCAGTTAGTAACCAAAGCCCGAATTCTAATCCTAACTTGCTCAGATCAAAAAAGCTACCAGCAGGTGTAATTGGCAGCTTCCTCTTCCCATTCCCATGATTAGCTGAAATTTCAGACTTTTCCCAGTGCTGCTTCATGATAAAAATCCAGAGATGGGGTTGACACTTTGTGATCTGGTCGCAGATAGGGTATGAGGAAAGCGGGCCCTTTGCATTCCCTCAATGGGACTTCCTGGCCCTTTTTAATTTGACAGTTCACATTCCAAAAGGGGCTCCGTCTAACAGCCCAGCTGCTATTCTTAGGCCAAAAAGGCCAGAAGGAACTCATCTTTCCAAAGGAGGCAAAAATAGGGGAACATAAGATTTCATATTTTCCTAGAAAAATTTCACAGTGAGGAGGGCCCTGATAAACATTAGCAATATCATCACACCAACTTGAAGCAATGGACCCTATCCAAGAGCAAGCTGCTGTTTTGTAAAATGAATAAACGATGGGCTGTCTGAGAGCCATTCCAACTGGGGCGCTAGGATCTCCTGTGCGTTGGTCTGTCCTCTGGTGGTGGTGTCAGCAGTGGTGGTATGATGTAAGGGGGTATGTGTATTTGAAAGAGGCAATAAGTAGGACTAAGTACACACTGAGGTTCATGGGTAGCTACCCCCGTCTGGTGTGTGCTGGCTGCTTTATATGCACTGACTTACGATAGCCTTACAACAACCAGTGGAAGTCAGAGGTATTAGCTTCATGTTACCAGGGAAGAAACTCAAGGCCAGAGAGGTTAACTCAACATTCTAAGTCACAGAGATATTAAGAGGCAGGACGGGGGCCAGGTTTCTAATTGCTTCTATGACTTACAGATTATGGAAATTGCTACCTGCTCAGAAATGTTATAATTCAAAGCAGAATGCAGTCTAGAGTTTAGTAATAGAAAGAAAGCAAATTCAGAATGAAGGAGAAGGGAAGAAATGTGGAAGACCAGAATGAAGAAGGTTATTTTCAATGTGTGCAAATTACAGCTAAGAAATCATTTGAAAAGGTTTCAGGTGGAGACAAACAAGAGCAAAATATATGTAATTAGGAGACACATACAGGAAGCAACAAGAGTTCATTCAGTGATGGGTTGTATGCTGTTGAGAAGCTGGCCAAGAGACAGGTGTGGAGGGCCTTGAGGACCAGCCCAGTGCTGAGAGGTTTGGAGGCAGGAAAGAGACAATATCAGCAGTCAGAAAAAGGCAGGGGGATGCCCCCTTGCCTCCACCCACAAGTAAGAGTGAGTCGGGTGTCTGGAGTAGCTCCACCCAGGGCAGGCATCAACAGAAACTTGGGCCTCAGCTCCTGATGGGGCCAGCTCCCTCCAGCCTTGAAGAAGGGGACTGGCAGCAGTCGGAGCTAAGGCTGGAAGCAGAGGTGAGAAGCACCCTGCTCCAGTCTCTATCCACAGCTGACACTAAGGAAAACACCAGTGCAGAAGGCTGGCTTTCCATAGAGATGCATTCCATGAGCCCTCAGCTCCAATGGATACCTCCAGGAACTAAAGCATTTGATGTGTTTGGAGGCTGTGTGACTCAGGAGTTGACACCTTGGGTTTAATGCACACCATAAACCTTTCCTTGTTCTACTGGTAACTGTGTGACCTAGGAACACGGCTGAGCATCTCTTCTCTGTGCCTCAGTTTCCTTCTCTGTAATTTGGGCGTCATCAGGCTGTTATCCCTGAGGACTGAAAGACTCACTTATCCCTGGATTACACCACTGTCTCAATAATATTCATTAAGGTGTGATTGTTGTATTGTCATAGTTGTTGCTGTTATTACTAAGTGTGGATGTGAGATACGTGGAAACGGAGGTGGGATGGTATGGACAGAACACAGAACGTTCACTGAAGACCTCATTCAGACCAGAGAAGGGAAGATGATTTCCGCAGGGTTCACACAGCAACCTGAGCATCCAGCGGGGAGAGAGTGCAGCCCAGAATGACCAAGACGAAGCTCTCAAGATCTTGGTTCAGTCACTGGGCAGTGCAGGTTTGACACTTCTGCCTTGTAAAACAGAAGTTACTTGAAGCAAGTCAAACAGCATTTCTAGCGTCTCTTTCCACACTGTGAAGTACAGTTAGCAATCCCTGCCTAGACATCAGGACTGATGGCCTTGGCAAAATTTTCAGTATCTGCCTGCCACCGTCATTTTCATCTGAACCTGAAGATCAGCAGAGATAGAATGAATGGATAAAAGTAGGAAAGATACATCAATGAAAGCATCAGCTTGATCCAAAGTCTAGTGATGAAAAATAGACTAGAGCCCTGGAGTCCAGTCCAGATTGTGTTACTTACAGCTCCTCCTGTCTGAAATGGGTCCAAAGCTTCCTGGATTAATTCACAGAAGATCTCTGGGGAGACAAAGAGGAAGTAGATATGAAGGTGCCTTGGGCTGGGTTTCTCCCTTCCTGCTTGAGGACAACCAGAGGTTCTCCATCTTAGAGATGCCATTTGTCTGTCCCAGTGCAGCTTTCCTGCGGAGGGAAACCAACTGTCCCCTCTGCTCTTTGTCACCCACTCAACATGCCTAGAGACCTTCCCCTCCTGCTGACCAAATTCTGTTGGAAGCAGCCTTTTTCCTGGCAAATGACAGAGATCCCAGAAGGAGCTGTGATATATGGGGTAAGCCCTTTGCTGAATGGCTGAACCTGAATGACTGGGATAAGAAAGGAAGAATGAAAACCATGATTTGCCCTCAGAGAGGCTGGGCCCCGTGGTTTCCCAGCAAAGCCATGGTGTTGTTACATGATATGCTTCGGATGGATGCTAAAGTCTTAATATAGACTGCCCACATGCCTGTTCCCAAATGCTGTCAGCAAAATGCTCTCTCTCTTCCACTTCCAGAATATATTTTGGGAGCCTAGGACAAGGGCACCATCTGGGCTCCCCTGCAGTACAGTCGGAGTATTTTGGCTATCCTTCCCCGTCTCCTTTACCTGACTTACTACTCAGTAAGAGGACCAAAGGATGCTTCTGTAAGACCAAGTCCAGCAGAAACTAGCCATGTCCTGCACTAAATTGGCCCTGAATGATAATCAGAGCACACGAGGTGCAGAGAAGAAAGCTGCAACCCAAACTCATTTTTGCTGGATTCTAAGACAGCAACCTTCATGACTATCCAGAGCATGGAGGCATAGCACAGGAATTCTACCATTCCCCACCAGGAAACTGGCTTTCCTTGCCATGACCCCTAGTCTTGGCCATGTCATTAACCTACCCAGACTTTCCCACCCCCACTTCCCACAAGCATTGCTTAAAAATACACACAAGGTATTTGGCACTGCCAGATGAGGGTGGAATCGGAGACTTTAATTGCACACTATTGCTGAGAGAGGCACAAAAGCCATGAAGGCCATTGCATAGTAGTCACACACAATGAAGAGTTATCCGGACTCACCTGTTTACAGCTCCCTGGTATAAAGCACTCTGGGGAGTGATGGGAAGAGTGGATCCGTGATTCTCTTAACTTGACCCATCAATTGATTCTTCAGTATCCCTTCCTTTTCGGGCCCGGCACGGTAGCTCAGTGGCCAAGTCCTCGCCTTACATGTGCTGGGATCCCATATGGGTGCTAGTTCATATCCCAGCATCCCTGCTTCCTATCCAGCTCTCTGCTTGTGGCCTGAGAAAGCAGTCAAGGACAGCTGAAAGCCTTGGGACTCTGCACCCACATGGGACACCAGGAAGAGGCTTCAGGCTCCTGGCTTCAGATCGGCACAGCTCCAGCCATTGCAGCCACTTTGGGAGTGAATCAATGGACAAAAGATCTTCCTCTCTGTCTCTCCTCCTCTGTATATCTGACTTTGTGATAAAACCAAATAAATAAATCTTTTTTAAAACTTCCTTCATTCTCTTCCAGTGGGGTGTATAGGTGTCTCCCTCCTTCTATGTGGGATTTAAAAACCTTATAAACAGGTCTCATTGCCCTCTGACACCTGGCATCCTTTCAACTTCCACTGATGGATTGGAATCCACATGAAAATCCTTGGCACACTCAAATTATCTCCTGGACTGTTGCTTTTGTACTTTTCCTTGTAACTATGGGGAGTTGCCTGATTTTTTTTTTTTTTTACCATTTATTATCCAATAATTGGATGACCTGCATCTTATTTCTTGGAATAAGCAAATGCTTTTCTGGTAATTGCCAAAAGTTGTTTTGTTCGCATTACTCATCTTTTATAATCTTGCATACATTTTTGTATTTTTTCAGAAAGCTCTTTGAGGGGGTCTGCCATTCCCCACAATACATATTGATACATTGTTCCTTTTTTGTTTATTAAGAAAAACGCATTATAGTACCCTTCAGAATTAAAATACCTACACAGACCTGCAAATTACTTTTAACTCATCATGAGCCATGACACGAGACATGTAACGGAATTCAGTAACATGATTCCAGAGTTTGGAATTCATGACTCATGAAGAGGCCAGGTAGTTTCTAGAAGGGCAAGAATATGGAAAAGCCAGCAGGAAGTTGGTGATGTGGCTTCTATAAGAGTCACACACTACTGTGAGAATACGAGTTCAGCAAAGGTTAGCTTCTGTCTGCAATTTCCTATTGTCATGGCTTTCCCCTTTGCCTCCACATATGCCCTCTCTCCATCCTTAAACTTCTAATGAACGACTTCCCACTGTTCTCGGGATGAAGGTGATGTTCTTACCAAAGTCTCCATGTCTAGGCCTGGCTTGCCTCTCTCCTTCCTGTTCCTCCTTGCCTTCTCTTTCCCTCTTGCACATGGTCATCTTGATATCACAGGGTCTTTGCCCTTGGGCCTCCCTCTGCCTCTCAGATTTTTTTTCCATGTCCTAAATGTCACCACAGTACCTGGCATATAGGAGACATCAAATGAGTGTACTTCAGAAGAAATAGATGAAGGCATGAAGGCTTTATGGTCATTTTCAAGTTTTAGGCTGCTTTGGTTGGGGGAGGGAGGAGTAGCTTGGTCTAATTTGCTGTAAACACTATCAAATAGAGAAACCAGGGGTCACAAATTGGCAGCCAAGTGTCCCTGCAACTGTTCTTTGCCTGCACACATATGTTTGTCACCACGGTCCCTGTTCAGCTGCCTTCTCTGTTACACAGTCCGCCTGGCTCCAGCATCCCCCATGGACTATGCGGACCCAAACAGATGGCCTATTGACTCTTCACCTTAAACATTTGGTTTCAATTTTTGTAGTTTAATTGACCTTCATAGAAATTCAGGCAGTACCTTGGTCCGTTTTCTATTGCTGTAACACACTCACTAAGGCTGGATGATTTATAAAGGAATGAGATTGATTTATTGGCTCATGGTTCTGGAGCCTGGATAAGTCAGATCCAGTGGCCACATATGGCAAGGGCCTCCAACCAGTGTCAGAAGGGATGGCCTCACTTCCCAACACCACTCTTGCAACAACTGACTCACTGTCTCAGCAAACACCTCAATTCTTGCTAATGACCTAACAGCCTCCTAAAGACCCTACCTTCCGACACAACCACGATGACAATCCAGTGTCTGCATGGGTCTGAGAGAGCACAATTGGTGTTTGAGTGCCTCTAATGCACATCCATGCCCTGGGACAGTCAACAAATCCCATTTGTGTGTAGTGTACTTCTATCTACAATGGCGAAGTCCTAGTATTTAAAAAAAAAAAAAAAAAAAAAAAAAAAAACCTCTCAGAGAATAATACCTTACATGGCAGTCTGCTGTAATGGCGTTCCCACTGCACAATGGCACTGTCCTGCAGAGGTTTTCTGAGCCTGTCTCAGCCTTCATGGACATGCCTTGGCCTGGATTATCATGTGGTCACCTGAATGCTGTGTTCCTGTTCGCTGTCAGGGCTCAGGCAGAAGGTACCCAAGGCATCAGGTGGAAGCACTGGATTCTTTCTGATTTTCAGGACGGTTCAGAATTCACCTCATCATTAGCCTGGGAAATAACACAGAAGCAGAAGCAACACAGTAATAGTTTTTATTGTTTCTAAGAAATGCAAAATCGATTTACTGCCATTGTCACCTCACATGAGCCAGCTATCAAAACCAGATTTTTCTACTAAAGAGAACTAATTCCATCAATAATGGGTACTTCTTTGGCATAGATGTAACTGATTATTCATCCCCTCTGTGGAGCTGGTCATAGCATTTTTCCCTACATATATAACTGATGTGCCATATTACACTGGAAACCTTCTTCTGTGTGGACCCACCCTTGATTTTGGGCAGAAACCACACTTGGTCAAAATAAATTATTTTAAGAAAATACTCTCTATTCACTAATAATACATTAGCACTTCAGTCCATGAAATTATGGGTACTTTCCTTGAAAATTATTTTTAGCCATAATTGCATCCCATGTCTCAAACTTCAAGTAATCACCATCACTAGGCAGACCAAGGTTAACTGCCAAAACTCAGGGTGAGAATATGCTGGTGGTAAACACCCCACTGTGCCCATCTCTGCCTGTGTGTGTGCTCTCACGCACAAAGACAAACGTGCTAACGACTTTCTATAAATATGCTCCAGCGTATTGTTGTCCCAGCAACTGCTGCTGAAAGGTGAGTGCCCCTCAAACACAAAACATCCTCCCTTGCTCAGCACAAGAAGGTGTTTGTTCAGTCAAAGGTGCAGACAGCTGCGGTCCCTGTCGCCGTTTGGCTGGGTGACCTCAGCAGTTACTTCACCTGCGTCTTCATGTCATCCTCCGTGTCAGGAATAAGTGGTGTAATGCCAATGAGCTCCTCAGACACAGGAATACAGACATGGGCACCTCGGGGAATTTGGAAGGGAAATAAAATCCACACTTTTTTTTTTTTTAGATTTGGTTTGCACTGGAAAGTCAAATTTACAGAGAGGAGAAACAGAAAGATCTTCCATCCACTATTTTACCTCCACAAATGGCCGGGCTGAGTTGATCCAAAGCAGGAGTCTGGAGCTTCTTCCGGGTCTCCCACATAGGTACAGGGTCCCAAGGTTTTGGGTTATCCTCCATTGCTTACCCAGTAAGGGGCAACACCAGTCATACCTGGTGAGTCACCTCACCCCACAAAGGAAAAGCTCTCTAATGCCTGCACAACAGAGACCACTTCCAGTTTAACCAATGACATCCTTGCTGGCAGCAGTTCTGCTCATTCAGATGAGTGCTTAGCCATTAGCATCCAAGCTGAGCTACTTGTCACTACTAGCCAGTGATTTCCATGATGTTTGCTTTGATGGTGGGGCATATGAGAAGGCTTGCCTTTAGTCCAATTGAGACAGACACCCATCTCTCCAAGAGACCCAAACAGAAGCCAGGAACTGGTACTGTGCTGCAAACAGTTGAGCTGCTGCAGGCCATGCTGGCATCCTGTATTAGAGTTTGAACCCAGCCAGCTGCTCCTCTTACAGTCAGGCTTCCTGCCAATGCTACTGCAAGGCAAAAGAAGGTCCCAATACTTAGATTCTGTCTTCCATGTAGGATACCAGGGTAGCATCACTGACATATGGCTTTGTTATGGCCCAGCTCTGGCCACTGGCCATTGTGGCTATCTGGGCAATGAGCCAGCAAATGGAAATATGTTTTTAAGATCCAAGATGGCTAAAAAGGAAAAAGATGTGCTAATTTTGGAACCATGGGAAGAAAAGGAGAGGAAATTTTCCCACGGGAGATTGGAGAAATGTTTGCAGAATTGGAAATTCTACAGAAAGAGGAAAGACACCATGGAGCTATGTGGACAGTGCCAACACAGCAGCATTAAGCAGAGACACCACCCAACTCCCACAGCCAGGGACTGGAGTAGATGTTCTCTTCTTGGAGTGAGGTGAGAGGAGTCCAAGGAAGCTGGTAACACTGTTGATGTTGCCTGAGGGACAACTGGAAGATTGCAATGACTTTGAGTCTCTCTGGGGGCACCAATGTGCACAAGGGTTGGTGGGGTGGGCAATGTTCCTGGCAACTAACATGGAGGAGGAGTCATCTTGACGAGATGAATAGAGGAAGCTGCAGTGTGCAAAGCTAGGAGATTTTATCAAAGGGATAAGTCCGTTATTCCACTTCTGATCCAACTCCCAGGTATGGACTAGAAGGGCAGTAGAGGATGGTTTAAGTTCTTGGATCTCTGAAGCCATGTAAAAGACCTTGCAGAGGCTCCTGGCTTCAGATCAGCTCAGCTCCAGCCATAGTGGCCATTTGGAGAGTGAATCAGTGGATGGAAAAGCTGTCTGTCTGTCCTTCTTTCTGTAAATCTCTTTCAAATAAAAACAAGTAAGATCTTAGAAATTGGTGGAATCCATCCAAATTTCTATCAACTGGATGACTGCATAAACAAACTGTGTTTATACACACAATATGTGTGTATATACACACCATGGAAAGTTACTCAGCCATAAAATGAATGAAATTCTGTCTTCTGCAATAAAAAGGATGTATCTAGAAACCATTATGCTTAGTGAAATAAGCCAAATACCCCCCCAGAATAAATATTGTATATTTTCTGATATGTGGCAATTAATATAGAACACAAAAAAATATACAAGAACGAAAGGGACATTTTGTGATATGATTATTTTTAGTCCTTTTTATAGGCCTGTGGAACTGTGGTCTTCCTACATTTTAGTTACTGAAAAAAATCGAAAACATGTCTTTGCAAACATTTTTTTAAAAAGTAAGAAGGAGGGGTGTTGAGAGAGGGCAAGGAGTGAGAGCCCGGCACACCCATTTTCTTATAATTTTGTCTATGAAAATCTATTATCTTTTCATTTTAAAAAATTTAAAAACACAATGAAAGCAAAAATTTCTATTATCTTTTCATTTTAAAAAATTTAAAAACATAATAAAAGCAAAAACTTCTTTCTCTCCTCCTCCTCCCCCGCCTGTGCTTTTCACCCTTGCAAAAGAAACAAAAAAAAAATCTTTTAAAACAAAATGAAGGTTAGGCAAGGCTCCACTGTCTTTTCCTCCTCACTACCAGAGATTTCTTAAAAATGCACATCAGATGAGTCCATTTCTTCCTTTTCACCAGTTGCTGGCTGTTGTACTTGGGACAGAAAAATGTCTGCTCACCATGCTTTGGAAATCCTGTGTAGCTGTTTCCAACCACAGCCATTTCCCCCCTTTCCCCAACTATTCTCAGCTGTGTTTTCCCACCTCAGGCCCTTCACACCAGCTGTCCCTCTTTCCTGTCTTCCCACACCTGGCACAACTCACACATCACCTCTCCAGAGCGGCCTTCACCAAATGTTCACCCCACTTTTGCACCATCACCCATTCTCTTCAAGACCACCTTTCACTTTGTAAACTAAAATCTTTTGTTCTCCTTAATGTGCTTGCCTCTCTCTGAAAGGGAGGCATTATTTGTCTTCATTCCAACCATTCTTGACACATATTTGGCCCTCCAAGATTTTTGGAACAAATGAATTCCAGGCTCCTGTAAAGGACCAAGATGAGGCAGTATTTCTGGGGTGAGAACACAAGACTCAAGGTAGTATTCGTCACAGCGGGCCTGGGAAGGCTTGGACACAGAAAATGCCCTGGTTGTGGCACCTGTCACTCTGAGCCTCACGCAAGTGGAAATAACCACTCTCTTGCTCTGCAATTAAGTTATGCATGTTATGAGTGGTTAGTGGATATTGGATTGACACCATTCTGTCTGGCTAGGAAGAAACTAAAGGCAGTAACTGCAGGAACTGTAATTGCCACTACAGACCTGGAAGGGGTAGAAGGGAACCCATGTTCTTCTTTAAGTCAGATCTTGCTGTGAGTGCATTAACTGCTGCCAGCCCCAGGTTATTCTTCCGTCTCACTTTATGATGCTCGAATTAGGTTCTCACAGGTGGGAGCAAGGCGCCTGGCCACTTCCTAGCTCCTACTCCTCAGGTGCTCCTGGAGGTTAGACAGCCAAGGGAATTTCTTAGTGCCTCCTCACCAGGTAAACATACAGGAGCGGCATACCACACAAGCCAAGAGTGTTCATCTCTGCAGTCCCTTCCACCTGCGCCTTGTCCCCTTGAAGAAGCTTATTCAACACAGGGAAAGAAACATGTTGGGCGAGTGAGGTTACCATGGCTCCTGCTTCTTCCCCATGGTGACACCTGCCAGGAGCCCTTCCTGTTACTGAGAGTGGAGAAGAGTGGCAAAGGAAGGGGCATCAACAAGTCCAGGCTTGATAGTGTCCTGCCTGTGGTCACCCTTCCAACGGTGGAGTTGCTGTTGTCCAACATCTGTCTCCACTGGCAAAACTGACAAGTCAAAAAGAAATCACCAGATGAAATGTCTCCTGAGCAGCAGTCAACATGCGCTCCATGAGAATCTCCACTCACTCATAAGATTATGAATAGTCTCACATCCAGATGCCATCCACTGCAGGGGCCAGGATAGACTGCTGATGCTGACTGTTCCCACCACTTCTCAACTCCCACCGCCCTCTAGCACAGACTGCAACAAACACTAGTGTCTGGTGAGTTAAATCAAAACAAGCATTGGTGGTCTTGGACAGTGAAGGTTGCAAGACTTGACCACTGACATTCTCAACTTATAAAACCTCGCCTCTTTTTCTAATGTAAGACAGGATGTTGGCAATAATGCTCTCATGCTTTCAGAATCACAAACTATTCTTACACACACGCTTACTAAATTCTTAGATCAGCCTGTGGAAATGCTGATAGTATTAGCAGAATATGGATGATGTACTTGCTGTGATGTTGTTTCTACGGTGCAATGTAATGAAAATAGCTTGAAAGCCAGTGAAGGAATGTTCAGATATGTGATGGGGCATTCTTGCCATGGAGAATTCTACAGCTCCAAGAATAACTCAGGGAGAACTATACATATTAATTTCAAAAGACAGCCAAACTACTGTATTTTTTAAAAACAAAATCATTATTATAAATTATTGCGCTTTTGTTTTTAAACTATCTGATCTCTAAGCACACACACACAAAAAAAAAACCTAGACAAATATTCAAATACAAGATGTTATCACTGGGGCTGTGTTAAGACAGAAGCGAGAGGAAACCTATAACTTTATATTTTTAATTTGGTATACAAATTATACTTTCATGCTTTCCAAAAAGATATTTTAAAGCTATCGCCAAGGAGAGAGAATATTCTGCCCATTTTTCAGAGGAAGCAATTGGGTTTCAGTGATGTGGAATAACTTGATCATGTAGCCGAAAAAAAAAAAATCAGTGGAATTTGAACAATATGTTTTAAGTAACAGAAGGGACACCCAATTGACTGGCGCCTGAACCCAGAACCCCTTCTGTTCCCCCACACTGTGTTACATGAACTCTGCCAGCGGATTGCTGATCCGGGCTGAAGCGTGGAGGCACAGCCCGGTGTCCTGAGCAGGCTGGTGCCCAGAGAGCTGGAGCCTTCAGCACTCTGCACGCCAGAAGCACAACCCCCCTACACACAGTTAGGTAGTCTCCTCTCAGCATCCCTGGGCTGACTCAGGACCTAACAGCTCCCCGGTTGCCTGAAGGCTGCCTGGAAGATTTACTCACGGCCAGTGTCAGTTGTTGGTGCAGTGGGGCGAGCACGGCTGCCTCTGCATGGCAGTTCCATTCCAAATGAGAAAAATTCTCTTTCTATGCATGTTAGGGAAAATGCCCTGCAGATAGCCAATGCCAGATGGACATGAAGTTTATTAAAAACACACTGATTATCACAAACCCTTGCACATATGTGAGGTATTAGTGTAAGGGTGTGCATCTGTCTGCATGCATTTCACTCACACACACACACACACACCCCTCTGAAATCTCTTCCATTAGAAGACTGTCTTGTTGATGATTCTTCTGTGTCCTGTACTTTGCACTTGACCTTTCTACAGGGGCATATGCTGTGTCTCTCACATTTTAATGCTGGATTGTTCTTATTCCTGTTTTTCTCTCCTTCCAGGTGCAGCTCATCCACTATAACCATGAGTTATATACAAATGTCACAGAAGCTGCAAAGAGCCCAAATGGATTGGTGGTAGTTTCTATATTTATAAAAGTAAGTCTCTCTTAAGCCTTCATCCTCCGCTTCTCGCATCCCGACCTACCCCCCGTATCAGTTTATAGTCTCTCAATGTGAAGTATTCCAAGGGGCAATGGCCTCTGACTTCCATGCCAACAAAAGCTGAAGGGTGGTGGCCTTTATGTTCACGAGACTATGGAGAGTGAGGTCTCCTACAATGAGAAGCGATGGGGATTCGTTTCATAACACCAGAACCTGGGGCTTCAGGCAGCTGGATGCAGGGGTACATTTCAGGTCATGCCTAATATGATACAATCAGAGGGTGCAATAGAGGGATGGCGGTAGTACTGAAGTCCAATAGGAGTAAAGAACTTCCATCAGTCAGTTGCACCAGCGTCTGTGAAAAGCAAGGGAAATACCAACTTTCCTTTCCCCTTAAGCCCTGCTCTCAACCTGTCACTGCAGTGGGCATTTAGTGCAGCAGGTAAGGCACCACTTGGGATGCCCAGACCCCATATCTGAGTGCTGGGTTCAAGCCCTGCTTGTGCTCTCAACTCTAGCCTCCTGCTAAGGTGAACCTTGAGAGGAAGGGAGAGGCAACCTAGGTAACCGAGCCGCTTACATGGGAGATATCAATTAAGTACTAAGCTGTTTTTAAGCCTGCTCCAGCCCGGGCTGCTGTGGGCATTTGAAAAGCAAACAAGCAGCTGGGAGGACCCGCTGTCTCTCTGCCTCTAAATAAACATGAACATCTCCTCCCAGCTGCTCTAGCACTGTTCTGAGTATCATTTTCCACCCTTACCTTCGTGCCCCCTCATAAGCATTGTGGGGTAAAATGAGGCAAAGATCAGTCATCCACCCTGGCTTTATGGCATTGTAGAGAGGCTCCACTTCTCCATTAGCTGTCAACAACATAAAATCTCCACCCAAGAAAACTGCCGTCATTTAAAGTATGATCTTCAGGATGTTAGCAGATGTCTAATGAAGACAAATTTTTTCAATTAAAAGTTACCTTTCCAAATGGAGATTTTATTTATTTATTTATATAACATATATATATATATATGTTATATATATATATATATATAATGTGTGGTGGCTGCAAAAAGTTGTTATTCACTATGTTAGCCTCTGGGGAAATTTTGGCCAGACCGTTGGAGAAGGTGACCTGACTTGAACTTGGAATCTGGTGACGATGGATCAGCATTCATCACAGCAGTTTAACAGAGCTCTTGCTATTCAGAAGAAGTGGCACTAGGACCCCAGAGAACACTGCCCCTTCTTCCCCTCAGAACACCTGGTGTACAACAGGCACTTCACCCCATCTGGCCACCCTCTCCAAACCCATGCCTCCTGCTAGCTTCCTCACTCTCCAGGGTCAGGGCAGGGCAGAGTTGTGTGTAGGACAGGTGCATCTCCATAATATGACTGCCCCGAACACATTCACACAGGGAGAAAAAGGCATTTACCCAGGGAAGTTCTCTTTTCAGGTGTTTGTGGCCTGACACCTCAAAGGAAATCAGTTCCAGCTCAATTGCTGCCAGATCCCTTTCTATATTGTCTTAGAATTGTAAAGAGTAAATTCCAGAATTTCAGGCACTCTGCTTTGTAGTTTGCATCTATACTGTCATTTACATAACACTAACAATTACCTAAGGTTTGGATATTAGATTCCTTACTTTAGAGATGAGGAAAGTGGTTCCAAGAATCTTTGGCATTCTGTGCAAGTTCAGATAGCTCATAATACGTCCACCAGGGGAGGAATCCAGGTCTTGCCTTACTTGAACAATATTGATATCATTCCCATTCTGTGCCTCCCTAACAGAGCAGCTGAAAGAAAGCAGCATCTAATCCCATCTGTCCTACACATGGACCTTCCCTTGCTACTCACAAGAACAGGGGACACACACTGGATGCCTTGCCCAGTCCCAAGTATGACACTGGTAACAAACTGCTGTTTATAGCCTGAGCTGCCTTCTCTACATTGTTGTAAAATCTGCAGGTGATAGAGTACTTTCCAAAGTTCATTTTGATGCAAAGAATTTTAAATCAATGTATAGTTTGTTCGGCAGTCCACATTTTCTGTGATATTTAAGAAGTATCCCAATATCTCAGTATTGTCACATGTGTCCAAGAGCTCACTCATACCCTTCCTCCTGCATCCTTCCTGTAGCCACCTTGCCCATGAGTAATTCCCTCAGGTCAACAATCCTGTACCAGGGAAGTGTCTTGGTCTCAGCTCTCACTCTGCATCACTGGGCATACAGCTCCTCTCACCCTCAAGGCCTGGGCACATTATGGAGTGATGGAAGCCACCTTCCAGCATCAGCAAACCACTGGCAGGTTTCACAGGTGTTTGCAGAAACACTCGCTCCACCAGGATGACAACTGTCTGATCTGGCAAGTCCAGGCTGCTTCCCTGTGGGCAGTTTTAGGTCCCAAAACTGAAGTCAAGCAAGGGGAGGCAATCGGCTCCAGCATCTTCCCAGGACAGTTTAGCCCCTGGAGATGCTCCCATTCTTTCACTGAGCAAACCTGAAGCTTTCTGACTACCTCTCAGAATAAGTCAGGGCATATTTATCTGTCCCACACAGTCAGCTCCAGATAATCAACTCTATGGCAACTTCCCCAGGTTGTATTTCTTCATTCACTCACCTCAAAGTACAGATTGGGCATAGAATTCATGCCAGCTCTCTGTTGGGCCCTGGTATCCAGAAGAGAGTTGAACACTTGGTCCCTAAGGATAAACATCCTTCTCTCCTTGTGACCTAGTTCCCCATCCTAGCTTTCCTACAGGGTAGGCAAGAATAGGAGACTAGAAGTTCCATACTCAGGCAGTCTAGCTCTAGAGATGTCACTCTGAATATAAACGAAGCCATTGAAGGATCAAAATTATTGGCTAAAATGAGAGCTTGTTCATCTGTAGGTTTTATTTATCTCTGTCCTCCCCTAGCCCTAATCCTGCCCATGATCACAGAGAACTGAGATTTGGCTGTAAATGCTGCTCCATCACACACCATTAACTTCCCACTTAAGCTCACTTATGCCAAGTACATATTTTATCCTCTCACCCACACAACCGACACAGCAGAGCCCACACATCATCTGGGTGTAACTGGAAATTTTCCAATTACTTTTAATCAACCCAAAGGCCCTGGTCCTAAGGCTAGTGCTGCCTCGATTCACTAAGTACCAGGTTCCCAGTCATTAAGAGGCATGGTGAGGTGCCTTTCCAGCTGCAAAAAATATACATATATTTTGGGTCCTTCTTTCATAAAGGTCTATCAGCACAGACAGAAGGCTTCAGGCTATCTTTTAAAAACTGAAGAGGTGTCAGAATAGTAGTTGAATTTGGCACTCACATTGGCAGCAACTGTGTTCAGTTTGGGACTTTTCTCCATGTGGGGGTGGGCTTTTGCCTCCTTCAAACATTGAGCAAGTTCCTTTGCTGTGCATCTTACCATCACACACCCAAAAAACTGTGAAGAGAGAGAGACAGATGGAGGGAAAATAAACAGTGTGCTTTCCCCGAACTAAAATTACCTGTTGCTTACCTAATAATAATCATCACCGGCTGCAATTTTTCCAACCCTCAGAATAAATCAGATTCAAGATGTTGATGTGTCACAACATCCGATTAGCAGGCGAGGCATAAATTACAGAGCAGAGCGGAGCGCGGTAGGAGATAAATGACAAGGATGAACAATGCTGCTTGGAAAAGGCTGAGTAAAAGGGGGATGTTAAGAAAACAGTGTATATAGTCAAGTGGGGCCACATTACAGGCTCACAAGGGGTGGTTTTGTGGTTGATGTTCCTTCGGGTTTGGATTCTTTGCCTAAAAGGAGAATTTAGAGATGTAACAGAGTAGGCAAGAAATGGAGGCTGAGCCCTGGACATGCAGTGCAATGCTCGTTCCGTAACAGGCCATCAGTAAATATTTACTGGGTGGATCGATGGGTGGAGCGATAGATGGAGAAGTTGGGTGAGTGGATAGACGTAAGGATTAAAGACTGATTGACAAAATGACACCGGTTGTGATATAGTCAATTCCTGCAATAATGAGCAGTGGTACAACAAGATTATATATTAAAGTGTTTTCCATGTCTTAATTCCTCTATTCTAAATGCCTCCTTCCTCCCTGCCTTCCATTTCACTTCCTCATTCTATCCTGCATTAGATAAACATCCACTCCCTAACATGTCACTCTCTTCCCCAAGTCAAGACCTTGGGATGATTCCTCAGTCCTACAGAATAATATTTAAAAGATAGAACACGATACTAAGTGCTGCCTATGAACTAATGCCTGCCTGCCCCTCTGGCTCCATCTCCCATCTTGCCCCACACCCTCAGCTCCAACTACACTTACACTGAAATACTTGGATGATCATGTCTAGTTCTCACCACCCCATGCTTGTTCAAGTACAGACGCTCTGTATGAAACATTTGGCCTGTCCTTGCCTCCCTTACCACTCTCCATCAGCTTGTGCCTTGCCTCCCCAGGTTCCTCAGGTGCTGGGTGGCCTTTCTCTAATACCCTGACACCTATGACTCGGTCATAGACTTTTTCACACAATATTAGAACAACGTTGACCATTCTCGTCATGAGACTGGTTTTGGTGACCCATGGAAGGAACCAAGGAATACAAATAAGTAAGTGAATGCATCAGGGTGATGTTTTTCTGGGAGAGTGCTTCCCCTCCATAAATACTTTCTTTTCTCCCCTAGGTTGCTGATTCATCAAACCCGTTTCTTAATCGAATGCTCAACAGAGATACCATCACAAGAATAACATATAAAAGTAAGTTTGGCACAATTTCCTCTACTGTAACTATTTTTATAAGGGTTAAGTTCCATCAGAAGGCAAGAAGCCAGAACTGATGATCTCCGTGGGCCCCTTTCAGCTTCATAATCCTTTAATTTTGTAGAAAGTCGCTCTAGAGAGTCCAGGGTTGGCTAAGAAGCAGCTCATTTGAAACAGAGGTCCCCGGTGTGCCTTTGTCATCCATGTCTAAGACGATGATGATCCGGGTGATGGTGACCATCATTAGCACACAGATTGGAAATGAACTGGGGCCTCTGCCAGCTGACAGACTCTGCGATGTCAGCTGTCCGTAGCTGGGCTTTGCCAATTACATGGTTGAAACAAACATCCACTAGGAACCTTGGCTTCACCCTCAACTGTTACAGAAACCTTCAGCTTGCTCAGGTCTCCTTCACATGGCTGGGTTCCCCTCTCAGTCACAGGCACAATGGCTGGCATCCTTCTTCACTCCCATGTGTAGTGTGTGGGTCTAGAGGGTTCTACCCAGTTTCTTTTATTTTTCAGACTGTCTTACCCTAGACAACTCACGCAGAAAAGAGAACAGTGAAAAGATAAAGGAAGAAAATAGGGAACCATGGTTGTGTCCACTGAAACCCCAGAATGCCGGGATTTGTGAAAGCTTCGATGACACAGCCCACACCAAAACTGAAACAAACCAGTATCAGTATAGGGGAAAAAACAGTTGTGACCTAATTAGCAGTCAGCAGGAAACTGGGATGCAGGCCTTTTGTCCATCAAGAAGTTAGTCACTTGGACCGTTTCCTCATCTTGGAAAGGCAAACACTGAGCCCAAGGTTCCTCAAGGTCTTCTAGCACTAGGTGAGGCACTCTAACACCCTGAACACCCCTTTGGCACGTCCTTCACCCAGCGAGGAGCTCAGCTGTGTCTGGGACGCCTCTCTGCAATGGTGATGTGGCAAAGACAGAGCGACTATTGACAGGTCTCACCTCAGATTGCTGGAGGCAGAAGAGAGAGAATGCTTTCCTCCTCCATCTATTATTCATTTGAACAATATTTCATGCATGCATACCCCCTGACAGGCACCAAGCGAGGCTCCTGGATTGTAAAGATAGCCCAGACACCAGCCCTACCCACAAGGCAGGTACGCTGCCGTGCCCCTCCCACAGGAACAGGCTGGGTTTGGGGGCTGATGGGGTGCCAAATGACCCTGGACAATCATTCCACCCAGACAAACATTGCCTAGAAGAATGAATTAGGCCGTCTCCATGCACGTTCCTCCTCCCTCCTCATCAGTATTCTTGCAACATCTTCTGTAAGCACACACGCAGATTGCTCAGCTAGGGGAGAGATTTCTGTCTTGCGTGTAAATAGAACATTTATAACTGCCCATAAAAGATGATTATTCTTTTCATTTTTTGATTAAAAAAGCATGAAAATTAAATAAAATGTTTTCAAATAATCTTGAATTTGCAGTTTAGAGACCGTGAAGAGCCATGAAATCACATATTATGTCCCAACACACAATCGGACAGATTGCCAGTTGCAGAGGCAATCATTAATGGCACTTTCCTCCCCACCCCGTTCCCAGAACTTGCCCGATTAATATTAAGTGATGCAGCTGTGCTGCAGGAGGAGAGAAGTGAGGGGAGGGAAAGAAAGCAGGGGAGGGGATAAGATGGAGAGGAAGAGAGGATGGGATGGAGGGGAAGAGAGGAGGAAGGGGGAAGTAGATGGACAGACAACCTTAGCAGCATGCACAAAACCTTGAGGGCAGGAAAGGGGCCATGAAGAGTCCAAAGGGAAACGCGCTGACTTCATCAGCCATTGCCATCAGTGACCTGTCAAAAGGTATCCAAGTACTGGAGAAGGCCTGGGTCAATGGGGGGGATGAACAGCCCGCTGCAGTACCAGCAACTGAGGCCAAGGGAGTGGCCGGAAAGATTCTCTGGAGCCAGATCTCCATGCTGACTTAAGGAGTGAATACTGAAGGCAGGTACCCTTGTGTCTCAGAAGTCACACTCTAGGAATGCAAACAGAAGGGTGTCCTGCATCCTCTCTGCCAGTCGGAGACATAGAAAAGGCAAGCAGGCAGGCAAAGCTAGATATAGAGACCCTGGTCTGCAGAGAGAGCAACTGCCATCAGCCCCTAATAACAGGTATTTTGTACTCTTACCCTCTAGCAGGGGATGAAAGAGGTGTTTCCCATGGCGACCTTTATCACATAACCGAGGAGAGTAACACCATGGGGATAATGATACAAGGGAATGGCCCAGGTACCACTATGCCCTAGATACTGTCGCCAAAAGGCTTGATTTGCTCAGCAGGAACCCATAGCAGTCTTCCCTCTGGCTAAATTCCCTGAGGCGACCAGCCTGCCAGAGGTCCGGTATCACAAGTAGGGGGCCCTGGAACAGGTGTCATTTCCCTGTGTACGGTCACTGAGCCTCTCCTGAGGCTCTACAAAAGGCAGCAGGTTGTGCTGGCATTGGTCAGAGACTTCCCGTCCAGATGAAGTCAGTGCCACCTGCTCAGAGGCATTTATCAGGGATGACTTGTATCCATACTTCTTAGCGAAATAAAAAGAAATCAACCCCCGTCTGCCTCCTCACAGCTACACTACTGGAGAACGTAGAATCTACACTGCTCCCCACTCTGTTGCTGCTCCCCAGGAAATTCACCCCAGCGTAGCTCCAGGTGGCCCTGCTCACTGAGCTGCAGCGTACACTCCACCAATGAGCTGAGTAATGCTCAGTGAACACTTGTCACGCTCCAAGGTCTGTGTAATACACAGCGTGTGATCAAGGACTCCTCACAGGGTCCTTCAAAATTGCTAGCCCCCTCAGAAAGCCAAAAGTCTCCAGAAGAGAAAAGCAAGACTTTTAAGAAGTCTAGTCTCCTGATCAAGAACACGCATGTAGGAAGTGATCGATTGCATAATCCAGCAACTCAACAAATCCTAATGCTTGCTGCTTGCTGCATCTGTGTGTCAGGATAGCTCCACCTGCTGCCCACTGCAAATCTGCAGGTATCTGAGGCAGCTCAGCTCCACCGCATAATTCATTTTTTCCAGCACTTAGGAGGACGTCCAGGGTAAGGATTCCTTATGTCAGAGGCCAGAAACACTTGATGTTACCTAACACTTCATCTGGAAACACACACATTTCTGTCTACTTTCTACTAAGCCAATAAGTGGTCTAGCCAACTCCAATGCCAAACTCTTCCCATGGAGATGAGTGGGGGGGGGGACAAAATGAACATTTCCAGAAGGCTCTGTAATAGATGAGCAAAGAGTCGAGTACTTTGTTCAATGTCTTTTCTTCCTATTATGTTTCTTCTCTATGGAGAAAAAAAAACTTAATTCTGAGATGTTAAAACTACTTATCATGCTCATGCTTTATCCATTATATGATTCTTGATAGCATATTTTATTCAGAATTGCAACTCAGGCTCATCTCTGCCTAAACTGGTTGCAACTCTTGACTTCCCTTGTCATGAGACCTGCAGGGGACATCAATGTCATGCAGCAGCACACAGTGGCACTGCCATTATGGCCATACGGAGTGACCAGGGAAGGCACAGAGATTGGTCCAAGAAGGACTGTTTGGTTCCAAATGGGATTAGTGTTTTGCAAGTCTTTCCCCTATGAAACAAACCAATCTAGTATCTTGAGCAAAGTGACAACATCTGCTGCTGAAAGTATTACTCTGGACATTTGATATTTGGGAATAGATTACACAGGAGCAAGGGTGAACTTAGGAGATGATTGTAACAATCTAAATGGTGAGGAATGGCATTGTCCATGACCACACTGAAGACGAAGAGAGGGCGAGACATGATTGAGTATGTTTCGAGGGAAAAGCTAAATGATTTCTTGATGCTCTGAAGTGTATGTGTGATGTGAAAGAAAGACAGGAGTGAAGCAAGACTGTAGGGTTTTTAGGCTCAGCAACCAGAAGGAAGACACATCTATGAACTTAGATGGGGATGACTGTGAATGAAGCATGAGCATGTCTGTGGGTGGAGACAGTCAGAAGTTTTGAACATGTTGAACTAGCGATGTCCATGAGGCATCCAAGAAGAAGTGTGGAGTAGGCTGTTGGAAGGATGAATCTGGATTTCAGGAGTGTGAACTGAAGTTTTAAATATGGAAACTTTCAGCCTCCAGATGGCATGAAACTCGGGCAGAGTCATGGGAGTGAGGATCAACAGAGAAGAGAAACAGGGCAGGTCCTCAGTTTTCAAAGAGCAGCTCAAGCCACCATGGCTCAGGATTAACATCACTCTTGAAGATGTCCTTAAATTCCACTCTGGTCCAGGCTTGCATGGGGCTGGTTCCACAGCTAGCCTAGGGGATAAGGGCTCACAAAGGGCAAGCATGAAAGCTTCTAGTGAGATAAAACAGACACTGACAGAGACTGGTCTTATTTCCTGGGTCCTGGGCAAGGAATGAATGACCAGGCAAAAAGAGGGGTTGTGCAGAATCATTCTTTTGATCCAGTTAAGAAAATAGCAGGAAATCCATCAAAGAGAAAGAGCAGACAACTCCTGAAAGGGATTTTGGAGCCCCGGTGCCATGCTGGTGAAGGCCACCATGTTCGTGGGATAGAGTTCAAATGAGGAGAGACACAGCTGAGAACTCCCTGGTTCCCATTCTGGCCTTGACACTTCCTTTGTGAACTGACTTCAGAATTTAACCACCTCCTCAGCAAGATGAGGGTATGAAGAGGGTTGGAGAGTGAGAAATGAGCCAGGTAATGACTGTTACAGTCAATGCAGTTGACTGAACACCAACTACTGTACACTAGGCATACGTGTAACCTGTACTGCTAACGTGCATTAACCTGCATGGCTGTCAAGATCAATTTCTTGAAGGGCAGTAGACAGGTCACTGTATGTCAAATGAAGTAATATCAAAGGTGAATAAAAACATGCGTCAAAAATTCAAGGAAAGATGATATTTTCAAGAACTTTTGGAAAACTCCTCAGACTATAAAAGGCAACTAAATTTGCTTTAAGTATAGTTCCTGTGTTTGAATCCATGTGGTATGGTAGAGACTTAATGAGATTCTACCACTTTCCTCAAAAGCTTAGATTTCATATGTCTCAGTAAAACTTAGAAAATACCCTCACTGACTGAGACTGACAATGGAAAAGACCAACCTGAATTAATTTCAGGCTGAATTTAGAAAGTCTCCTAAAGAAAACCCATTTTATTAAAGTTAGATTCCCCTCCAACAGGCTGAGGGTCAAGACAGAACTCATGACACTGAAAAATGCATTTTCTAAATGGATTCTCTGGAGGAAATGCTGGTGAATTACTCAAAGTATTTTAATTTTTTAATGTAGTAGATTGGAATAATGCCAATATCAGTTTTCCTTGTGTTAATTAGTTACCATTTATAATTAGATAAAAAGCAACATTCTTATCATTTCAGTATTCACCTGATTTCATGCAGCCAGTATTTTTCTAAAGAGATCATAAGGCATTTTTGTGTAGCAATATGAGTGACAAATGGGGTTCACAGAGCCATCTTCAATGGGTGGGAGGGAGTCATCTCAAGAACAAGGATCACCTTCTCTCAATGTCCCACACAATGCGTTATTTTTGGCAGCTCCATTCTCCTTCAGTGTCATGTGCCCCAGTCGTCTGACAGTTAACACAGTGCTAACCTTCAACACATGGGAGTCCCTGGGGTCACAGATTCCAAGTTCAGAAAGGTCTGGTTGTTGCCTTAACCTGTTTCTTGGAAGCAGCAAAGGCACGCCACCGAAGACCTTTGGAGCAGTGCTTTTAAATACATGGTACTGATTCCTTCAAATATTTTGAATAGCCTTCCCTGTTGATAACATTGCCTTAGGCCCCAGCCACACACACTCCCCTTGCTAAAAGATGAATGTGGAGGCAAAGACAGACCAAGTTATAACTGTCATACACTTCCCAGTTCTTTGGAAAGTGTTCTCTACATGGCTCCTCTGGGGACACGGCGTTAAAGGTGATGAAATATCACGGAGAAGTTTAAGCATATTGCTCCCGGTGCCTTTCTCTATGCTTAATTGAACTTGTACTTCCATTTCAAAGGCATAGCTTTGGGAATGTTTTCAGGGAATGTGAAATGCAGCACACCACCTAAAGAAGTCACCTGCATCTACAACAAACAGGGAGGATGGAGCAGCTTTCCCCAGGAGGCCAATTCTCAGAGGGTTTTTTTTTTATTATTTGTGTAAAACAAAATACATATATATGCATGTGTATATATATATATATATATATTACTTTCTTTAGTAATTGCCTTTGCTCTTTTCAGTTGAATTTGCCTCAAATCACAAGGGGAAATGTCATTCCCTATCAGAAAATTGCCAACTAGCTGCATATTGATCAGGACCGATATTGATCTCAGAACTGCCAGGCATGTTTCTCATTGGAAGAGTTTACGTAAAATGGGACTCCAGGAGCAGGCAGCAGGCGGCGTGGATCTCTTCCAAGGCTCCATGGAAGTAAAAGCGTCTGCCCCCGGAGCTCAGATTAGGCAACAGCCCCTGCGCGACCCTAACACTTGATCACCAAAAGTGAAAGTCAACTTGGGAGTCTTAACTGTGACTAAAAACTCAGTAGAAGATAAATCCTAGATTCAGCAAGGTACTGCTGTCAACCTCTGCAGTCATTTGAAAGAGTAAACCTGGGCTGTGAACTGCACAAATATTCTGCATGTATTTGTCATTCAAAGAATCTTGCTTGGCATTAAGTACGTACCCAAAGTTATAACATCGCTATACTAAAAAATTTGACCAAAGAAGATGAATTTAGCTACCTAGGCTTGTTTATCTTGGGGGAGATTTTTGGATCCACAGGATGTTTTTATCTGAAATGCTCTTAGTTAATTGCCCAGAATTGTCTCATGCCCCAGGAGGCCTCATGATTGATCAGAAAAAAAAAAAAACATAAAAAACACACAATTAGAACTTAGACTTGATTTAAGATTCCTGATTTGAAGGCCAAGGTTTTTCCCTCTAAAAGCAATTTTCAATAAGTATATTGAAATGTAGTATATGAAAAAATATGCATGCACCTCAAAAAATATTTGTACCCAATAATCTTTTATTTTTATTATTTTTTAATTGGAAAGGCGGATATACAGAGAGGAGAGACAGAGAGGAAGATCTTCCGTCCGATGGTTCACTCCCCAAGTGAGCGCAATGGGCCGATACTATGCCGATCCGAAGCCAGGAGCCTCTTCTGGGTCTCCCACGTGGGTACAGGTTCCCAAAGCTTTGGGCTGTCCTCGACTGCTTTCCCAGGCCACAGGCAGGGAGCTGGAAGGGAAGCGGGGCTGCCGGGATTAGAACCGGCGCCCATATGGGATCCCGGGCGTGCAAGGCGAGGACCTTTAACCACTTGTGCCACTGCGCCGGGCCCAGCCAATAATCTTTTTAAATCCATTTTTCCAATAACTTTTTGAAGTACCTTTATATATGGCCCACTGTGGTACCCCAGTGGCTAAAGTCCTCGCCTTGCACACATCATGATCCCATATAGGTGCCGGTTCTAATCCTGGCGGCCCCAATTCCCATTCAGCTCCCTGCTTGTGGCCTGGGCAAGCAGTAGAGGACAGCTCAAAACCTTGGGTTCCTGCACCCACGTGGGAGACCCAGGTTTCAGACAGGCACAGCTCCAGCCATTATGGTCACTTGGACACAGAATCAACAAAAGATCTTCCTCTCTGTCTCTCCTCCTCTCTGTATATCTGACTTTCCAATCAAAATAAATGTTTTTTAAAAATGTATCTTTATATAAACTATATAGAAAAACTATTTTCTCATATGATAGGTAGAAAATCTTAGGACAGACACGTAGATGGACTCTGTATAAAACTATCATGAAAACCTATTTGAACTTCTGCCATCTATTCCTCTCAACAAACATCATCAAAACAGGCAGAGGCGTTCACTGCCCCTATGGCCTCTGCACCTCCCTCCAAATTCGCACCTCTTGATACACAAGTAACCCTAACCATCTCTAGATCTTTGACATGCTAAGGAATAGTGTTTTCAAAATCTGGAGAAGAGAACCTATCTTCCACAGCATTAATGATCAGCCTGCCTTCTGTCTCCAACGCCAGCAGTGACACTGACCTGCATCAGACAATGGTTTTCTACTGACTTCCACATGGAAAAAAATAGTCTATGGGCAATAATGACCTCCTGGCCCATTAGCCATGAAAAATACTTTTGAGTACCTTGATACTGAGACTGAAAACTTCTGGTTACATCCATATTCTTTTAAGAAAATTTATTTTTATTGTAAAGTCAGATATACAGAGAGAGGAAGAGAGAGATCTTTGTCTGATTCACACCTCAAGTGACCACAAAGCTGTGTTGATCTGAAGCCAGGAGCTCTTCCGAGATTCCCACACGGGTACAGGGGCCCAAGGCTTTGGGTCGTCCTCTACTGCTTTCCCAGGCCACAAGCAGGGAGCTGGATGGGAAGCAGGGCCGCCAGGATTAGAACCGGCACCCAAAAGAGGTCCCGGTGCTCAAAGCCTTGAGACCCTGAACCCACGTGGGAGACCCTGACCAAGTTCCTGGCTCCTGGCTCTGGATCAGCACAGCACTGGCCGTTGTGGTCACTTGGGGAGTCAATCATCGGACAGAAGATCTTCCTCTCTCAGTCTCTCCTCCTCTCTATATATAACTGACTTTGCAATAAAATAAATAAATCTTAAAAAAAAGAAAAGAAATAGAAATAGCACAGCTGGTCTCATTTTGAAGCCTTGGGGCTGTGACTGTGGTGGTTAGCAGCATGTGTCTAAGCTAAGGTCATAGGCTGAAGCCTTAGAGCAGACTCCCCATCATCTGACAAATGATGTTACAAGCAGAGGGTGGACTGTCAAGGGTATCGCAGACAGAGCCTTGCTGGAGAAACAACAACGGAAGCACAGTGACATTACTTGGGCGTGTTTAGAGTAACAGCAAGACTCAAGGGGAGGTAGAGAGAAGGCAGAGGGAGACTGTGGGAAGTGAGGCCAGCAGGGCAGCACCACTCACATGTCGAAGGTCCCTCTTGGTGCTGCTGGAAGCATCAGCTTCAGTCCAGAGACAGTGTGGAGCCTGTACCTGCCCCAGCTGCTTCCAACAATGTGGCTGCAGCCCAGGGGCTGGTTATAGCTTTTGGGGAGCAAAAGTGGCCTTTTTACTCCACTCCTGACTGGAAGGCCCCTCCTTCTATTGCCTCCTCATCCCCTCTTGCCACCATCTGAATAAAATGAAATATAATAATAGCAGCACGCTAGAGTACCCAATGCGTTCTTCGTGCAAGCTTGGTTAAACAAATCACATTGACCTTTAATAAAAATGTGCCAAATGCTTCCTCCTCTCATTCAATATGTTAATCTTTAGGCCAAACCACCGTCAGAACAAGCCTCATTAAGTACAGCTCAGTTCTGGCAGCTGCTCCCAGCTTCCAACCCTCCATGGGCCCCACATTGCCTCCAGGACAAAGCCAAGGCTCCCGACAGCACCCCAAAGGGCCTTCCTTCTGCAACTGCTGACCCCAACAGCCTCACGTGCCACAGTCTGTCTCCCCTGCCCACAGATCCCCCTGCCTCTCACCCACACTCCAGCCACCCCCAAGCACTTGGCACTCCCCATTCCCTCAGCTGTTTTCCTAGCAGGGTTCTGTCTGCAGCACTCTTGCCGCTGCCTCCTCTGCGTTGAGTGCCACAGGTCTATTACCACCTATCCTATCCTTTGAGAGGCAGCTCAGGTCAGCCCTCAATTCGTCCTTTCCAAAATCCCACCACCACCGCATGCCCTGTTCTCACCAGGCACTATCATCAGCTGTCCCCAAGCCAGTGCACATGGCCATTACCATCTCTGGGACTCCTTGCCGCATCCTGCTCACCTACCCCTGGCTCTGTGTCTGACACATTCACATCGGGGGCCTAAGAAATAGAGACTAAGGATGAACACTTCATGTATACTTGAGGTGTTGGCACCTGTTCCACTTTCAAGGGACTCTTGCATGACTCATGCTCTGGGCTCATGCTCATGGGCTTTGTTCATGGAAACACTACATCACAGAGGTCCCAGTGCAGACCCAGCCTGGTCATATTCCAATCCCTCCTCTTGGGCGTATTGTGATTCCCTACAGTTTTGATAGAAAGGCAGAAACATTCCAATGGAAAGTGACAAAAAATACGTCCATCCTATAGGGTGGTCTCCAAATTCAGCTTGACTAAGCTTTCTCCCTTGGGGCCTTTTCATGGACAGAACTCTGGAGGGCAGAGGAAAGGCTTCCATTTCCCTGTCAGGGAACTTGGGAACCAGGAGGAGCAGTTGCAGCTAGAGCAGGCAAATGATGGTTTTACTTTCACCATTCCAAACCATGGATATAGTTAGGCTACCTCAAGATGAGAGAACAGATAGAGAAAAGAAGAGAGGCCTAGCTGGTGTTCAGGGAATGCCAACAGTAAGAGAAACAGGCAGACAACCAGGAGTCAACAACAGAAGAAATGACCAGAAAACCAAGAATATTCCCTTTCTGAGGCCAGGTGGAAGCCATCTATGCAAAAGGAAGTGAAGCAGGAACATATGGAGAAGGGAAAAGGAGGAAGAGAGTTGTTGTGATTTGCGATTTGAAAATTCCAGTGCAATTTCGTAAAAATATAACCAATACATTGGATTTAAAAATAAAGAAATGCTCTAAGATGCTAATGATGATTTCACTTGCTTTAATTTCTTCTTTCTTTTTTCTGTGTAGTGGTCTGTATATACTTCTCACTGAAGAACTATGCTCCATAGTAAACAATATAAGGATATGAATACACTAACTGTAGGAGGAAAGCCTAGAATGTATGGGCCTCAGAAGGCGGAAATCCATAGAACATGGAATCAATTGTTAAATTTTTACCACCGAAGTTTATGGTGGGATTTGGCCTGATTTTTCTTTGGGGAGATATTGTGTGAATTTTCCTTTACATAATCAGTTAAGTGAGAAGAACGATGAGTAGGCAACTTTTCAAAAGGTCCTAAATCTTTGACTTCTCTGTCTCATGATGATGAGAACGCTGATGGAACCCTGACCAAGAACATGGCAGTAGCCCACATTCCTTGCAGTTTGCCAGGATCCAGTGCCCCTTCCTGGGGAGAGGATCTACTTCATCACACTTCTGATGGCACCCTTGCCTGTGAAATGTATTTACCTACCGAGATGGGAGCACAAGTGGCAGGTGTGTGTGTGGCATGGGAGCTTTCAGAGTTACCCTGCTCGTACTGCTGTCACCCCTCACAGAGGTCCACACGGCACTGACAAGAGCGCCACAGAGCCAAATCGTCAGCTGCACTTATGAGCAACAAGCCTTTCTTGTTTCAAAATCGTTGAACTTTTGAGGAGGGCGGGGAGCTAGTTGTTACTCAAGTTTATCCTGCAGAAAAAAAATCATGAAGAATCCAAAAAGAAGGTGGAAAAAATTCTCAGGAATCCTAATTCTGAAATCACCTTTTCTTTTTTCTTTTCCAGACGATGCATATTTACTACAGGGACTAAATATAGAGGAATTATATCCAGAGACCTCTAGTTTCATTACTTATGATGGGTCAATGACCATCCCCCCCTGCTATGAGACAGCAAGTTGGATAATAATGAACAAGCCTGTCTATATAACCAGGATGCAGGTGAGCTTCTCTGGAGCCCTTGATGAAGGGGAAGGTGATGGCAAGCCTAACTGGGTTGGCAGGGGGCCTACTGTTGTAAGGATACAGCACAATGGGTGGCTAACACAGCAGCAAGGATTATCTCACAGCCAGAGGACTAAGACCAAGGTGTTAGAAAGGCATGATAAGGGGAGAAATCTGTCCCAGGCTTCTCCCCTCACTTTCTCGATGGCAGAAATATCAGCCTCCTCCCACAAGCTTTGTCTTCTTCACGGGGCATTCTCCCAGTGTCAAATACCTCCTTTTGATGAGCATACCAACCCTACTGAGTTAGAGTCTGCCTGGATGGCATCACCTTGCTTGAGCTATTTGCATCTGCAATGACCTTGTTTCCAAATAAGGGCACATGCTGTGGTATGGGGTGTGGGTAACAGGACCATACACCCATAAAAGACCCATGAAAATGTGGGAGGTACTCAATGCAAACCTTAGCCTGAACATCTGAAAAGGCTTGGTATGTACTTGGTATCCTAAAGTCCCAGCAAGCCTGAATGAGAAAACACAGTAGATTAGTTCCCAATACATAAGCTATGCAACTCCAGCATTTGATATGCAAATGAGGTCAATAGATGATGAGGTCCAGTGCGTTTGAAAAAGCTGGGTTTTAAAAAGTTACATTGGCTTAATTATGGAGAGACTGCTCAGAGATCTCCTAGAGTGGTAATTCGTGAGTTCATCACTAGAAGGGGACCCCTTGACAGGTGGTACTCCGCAAGTGCATTTGCACGTGAAATACCCTTCAGTTCATCCCACAGGTGATCCATTTCTCAGAATTACATGGACCCAGATCTCCCTTCTTGTGCCAGCCTTGCTGAATGACCTGTTGTGCATTTTAGGCCTGTCACACACATTGTAAAGTGACTCTCCCTCTTCTTTATAATGAGGGGTAGGGGGAAACCATGAGTCTACTCCAGCTCTGAAGTGCTGTGATTATGAGTCTATAAAAATGTCAAGATGAGCAAAGCAAGCCGAATCCAGTCGCCCTGCAGCATATCTGTTTATAGCCCAACAGCAATTTGTATATTGTGAAGTCCGTGGCCCTATCTGTATAAGATAATCTTTTTAGATGACCTTGTAGAGATTCAGTATAAAGATAGGATTTGCTCAAGATTTACTGAGGCAGCTTAGGGAACTGCAGATGAGAAATCCATGCAAGGAACTCAGTGAACTCCAAACCCTGAAGCCCTTTCTTCCTGTGCTTGTTCCCCTTGTTACCACATATTTGCTCCTCTCCCCTTTGACTGTCCTGTTTCACTTCATAGTCCCATGATGGAAGGTGACTGCAAATATTACGGTGCTGCCTCCTGGCCCTGATAGTCACCACAAAGGACCTGAATTGCTCCAGCTTAGTTCTGACTGCAGGACCCATCGTCACGGTCGGAGCGACACCCAAGGTGTCAGAGGAAACCCCAGAGAACACCTAGCCCAATTTCCTCCCCTGCCAGATGGCACATGGAAGGATGAGAGAGGGCAAAGGACAAGTTCAGAGACACAGATGAGCTGGGGACCCAGAAGCTAGGCTCACTCTACAAAGGGAGGCATTAGTGAACCTTTGGCTCAACGGAACCCATCCACAAAGAGCTGATCCACATGGTCTTACTGTCCTAGTGCATTTAAGATAGTTTGACTCTCACACTGTTTCTCCCTCTTCAGATGCATTCCTTACGTCTACTGAGCCAGAATCAGCCATCTCAGATCTTTCTGAGCATGAGTGACAACTTCAGGCCTGTCCAGCCACTCAATAACCGTTGCATCCGCACCAACATCAACTTCAGTTTACAGGGGAAAGACTGTCCCAACAACCGAGCCCAGAAGCTTCAGTATAGAGGTGAGTGCAGTGGTTCAGACAGCCAAAGACCCGGGCCAGTGCACAGTCTTTCTGCGTAGGCCTGTTCTTGAAGGTCCTCTGTGGTCCCCCCATTGTGGGAATCATGGCTGCAAATGGCAGTGAGAATACTACCCCCCACCCCCATTTGCACAGTGCTTCTGGGAATCTGTATCACATATGTGAAACCTTTAAACCCTTCCAGTTCCAGCAAAACCCATTTTTGTCATTCTGTGGAAGAATCCAGAAAGGCTGTTTCTCCCAGGAACAGGATAGCAAAAAGCACTGGAGCTTTAACTCATGTACAAGATAGACCCATTTTCCCCTGATGGGTGAGCAACTGCTCTGGATGCCTGGCCTTCGTGACCCATTAAGGTCACATGTGTGAAAAGATCTTTGTCCGGTGATGTAGCCCTAGAGATTATTCCTCATAAAAGGGTCATTTTTGATAACATCTACCTCCTGTACCCTCAGATCTATACCCTCTGTGACCTCTCTTTCCTTCCACAAACTGAGCCAATATTTATTGATCATTGTGCTAAATACTCAGTGTGGGAAGGAAGATGCAGGCAGGGCAATGCCTTAGGGGTGCTGTGAACTGACAGGATACCTGAGTTCCAGGCCTGGTCCTACCACTCTGTGCAAACCCAGCCAAGATATTTCCTGCTCTCTCCCCTTGCCTTTCAAATAAATGAGTGAATCTTTAGTAGGAGATTTCTGCCTGTGTCTGTAGTTTCCTCATCCCTGGTCAGGAGCAAGCCATCCACTGGAACTTTGTGATGATGGAAATGTTCCACGTCTTCACTGTGCAATACTGCAGCTGCTAGACTGACGTGGTAGCTCAGCATTCAAAATGAGACTCATGTGTGGATTGAAATAAATGTTTATGATTTTAATTAACTTATCAGTAGTAACATATGATCATTGGTTATCCCACTGGACAGGTTTAGATGTTATGGGGAAGGGGGAGCTTGGACCCATGTAAATATGTGTTGATGAAACAACCCCTTCCCCCTTGGAGAAAGCCTCCAAAAGTGCTTATTAATTCAGCGTTGCCTTGTTTTGTGTGTATGTGTGTCTGTCTTTCTGTCTTGCAGTAAATGAGTGGCTCCTCAAGTAAGGAACTGAGCTAAGAGGAATGCCGCCTCAGCGAAAATGCTACAACTGTGAATTGATGTAACCCTGAATGTCCCCCTTCTCTCTTCCTTCTCCTTCCTTCCCCCGAGCCTCATTCACTCGTCAGATTGGCCCTCTCTTCATGAAAGTGTCTGCAAAACCATGGCAGAAGAACTTATATCACACACACACACACACACACACACACACACACACACACAAATATCATACAACCTCCATGATGGGAAATTTCAGAAACAAAAGGCTCATTCATAAGAAGACTTAGAAGAAAATAACCAGTTAACCTGATAAAAATTTTGATACTGCTTTCCTGAACTAATCAATCTACCCAGTGAGACTTTTCAGCCTTTGTATATACAAGATTCTTCCAAACGCAAGAGAGGAGAGTGTGGCTGCGACACCACCAAGAGGACTTTGCATCAAGTCATCTCGGAGAGCGTCCCAGGATCCTCTGCGGGTGCTGGGGGCAGAGTAAGCCAGGGCAAAGTTGACCACGAACACTTATTTCTAGATTATGATTCTTCCGTTTACTCAACAATTTAAAAATGGACATTGAAGAGCTACACACTGTATATATCACCGCAGACTCTACGGAAATGGAATTATTTCCCTCTTTGTCACATAACTGTAGTAGGATTGCCAAGATCAGAATTGATCCATTTGTTGTTTCTTGTTTTCCAAAGGTCATACATTGTGTTTGATTATTGTTAACAGCTCAATAAATGTGTTGAACGAGTGGATTTCATTTTCCTGGCTCGGCTCTGTTCCCCTTCCTCACAGGCTAAGCCGTGCCACCATGCAACCGCAACCTTCCACTTCATTTGCATCCTCATCTCCATGTCTTGTTCATTTGCGGCCCATTTGAACTGGATGTGTGGCAGCCAGGAATGCATCTGCTAAGCAAGCCTAACTTTAATTCCATTCCATGGCTCCATCATTCATACAAGGTGAGCGTCAACCTGAGATAGCAGGCGACAGATTTCTTGCTTTCAAAACTGCCATCCCCCTGAGCTGCTCCCTTGAAGGAATGCACTTTGCCTTGTAAATTCCTGGGAAATAGGGTGTCTATTCTCTCCAGGCGCAGCCAGATCTCACAAAGTACAAATGAATGCCTTTCTTTTCTTGTTTATAATGGTCACTCACTGTGTTTGGTTACTGTCAAAAAAAAAAAAAAAAGATCAATAAATGTGTTTAACAAGTTACCCAGGACCCATGTCTGAGTTTGTTGAGAAGAAGCTTCCTGCTAAAGTCTCTGAGCCCTGCTGGGTCCACAAGGAATCACAAAGTGTCCATGGGGTAGCCAGCACCTCTAGAACAATCCACCTGCTCATACCGAGAGCCAGGTCATTAATATCCTGTCGGGAAAACAGACGCTTAGTGTCTGGAAGAGCAGATTTAAATGTTCATTCAGTGGCCAAATTAAAAATAACTTTCTTCTCTGCTTTCAGTACCATCAAGAAGGAGAACACAGGCATGAAAAAAATCTATGCAATGTCTGTAGGCGTATGGAGAATTTTAGCCAAATGGTGAGAATGGCTGATAACAAATACCTAGCTATTTCCTAGTTGAAATAACACATTTAAATGATTTTTCTTTTTCACTTTTTAAAATTTATTTTTATCACAGAGTCAGATATACAGAGGAGGGGAGAGACAGGAAGATCATCTGTCCAATGATTCACTCCCCAAGTGACCGCAACGGCCAGTGCTGCGCCGATCCTGAACCAGGAGCCAGAAACTTCCTCCAGGTCTCCCACACCAGTGCAGGATCCCAAGGCTTTGGGCCGTCCTCGACTGCTTTCCCAGGCCACAAGCAGGGAGCTGGATGGGAATTGGAGCTGCCGGGATTAGAACTGGCACCCATATGGGATTCTGGTGTGCTCAAGGCAAGGACTTAAGCCACTAGGCCATGGCGCCGGGCCCCTCTTTTTCATTTTTTTTTAAAAGATTTTATATTTATTGGAAAGTCAGATATACATTGAAGAGGAAAAATAGAGGAAGATCTTCTGTCCAATGATTCATTCCCCAAGCAGTCACATGGTCAGAGCTGCCAGACCACCAGGATTAGAACCAGCGCCCATATGGGATTCTGGCGTGTTCAAGGCAAGGACTTTAGCCACTATGCTACCATGCTAGGCCCCTCTTTTCTACTTTTTTACTCGAATGCATGTTATGTGACAGCCTTAGCTATAATGGGATATATAAACCGATTTCTGAATAATCGCTTTTTTTTAAAACAACAACAAATACTAACAAGCTTAGGGCAGGCAGGTGGCCATCTTTGGGTGGCTTGCTGCATGGCATAGCACAGTGACCAAAACACAAGGATGGCAACTTGGCTTCCCTATGCCACCTGCCTGTGGTGTGACCCTGTGCAAGTCGCTCGACTTCTCCGCTCTGTACACTGGAGATGCCTAATGACCACATCCATGACTTAAGGGGGTTCAGTGCTTCCAAAGTGTACTTCAAAAATTCACAGAAAATCAAATGACATGTTTGACAAAAAAAAAATTGAAATTCATGTATCATTTTCACGTAACATGCATTGCCCATGAGCCTTTTGGGGAACCCATTTTTGCATTAATTTCAAAAGTTTTTGTCCCAAATAATCAAGCTTGCATTTTAACTCCATGTTTTCAAAAGCATTTTTGCAGAATCCTGGTATAGCTTGCACAGTTACTAAAAGCAACTAATTTGATACCTAACACTGACAGTTCAGTCAACAGTGTCCATGGAGTGCGAGTGTGGCCTACCCGTTAGGAGTCTATCTGAATCACCCTGTACCTCTCTTGACAGGGCTGGGTTAGTATCAGCCATGAGGGACTCCGGGCTAGTATCAAACCTCAGGGGAGGACACCAGGCTGAGAGCCCAAGGTCAATGCTTGAGGCATAAGGAAGAGAAGAAGGCTAACAGGCAAGCAAGGCAGGCAGAGAACTGAGTCTGGAGTCCCTTTTCTCCAAGTTGCAACCCCCTGTCATTTTGGGCAAGTCAACTCCCCTCTGCAGGTCTCAGGTCTTATTTAGGAATGGGTTGAAGCAGATACCCTCCAGGGGGCTCTCCAAGCCAACCTTTCCCAGCTGTGGCTCTCAGTTCTCCAGACCAAGGAGAACAAAGCAACAACGCCAGGCTCTCTCTCCTGGAGTCACTGGGAGGGGGCACACTTTCACCTTAACCAAGTCAATCTTGAAACGAAGCCTCCTGCACCCTAGCACACACCTTCTAATTCCAGTCCCACATGCCCCTTCGCCACACCCACTGGCTTTCCCGAAGTGGAAACAGAGGCACTAGACCCTCCTACTTCATGGCAATAGTAAAGATGGACTACAGTAGTCTCTCTGCAAAGACCAAGAGGAGGAAGTTGGTGGTCTCAGGCATGGCCCCTAGGCCATGGCCTGGTGAGAGAAGCAAAGAGCCGGATCACAGTAATGTGCTTTGTTGCCCTTGGGTGCTCAGGATGAAGGCAGTGGTGCTGCTGGGTGCTGCAGTGCCTGTCAGCCACCTGGTTTCACCCGGAGGGTCTCAGGCACACCCAAGGATCCCTTCCCTCCTAGAGACAACCTGCAGGGCAACATCTGCGGAACCCCAGTTCCCTCCTCAGGGAAATCAAGGAGGAAGGGAAATAGACACACAAGACTGTTCTGGGCAAATTGGATGAGGAGAAGTCTGCAGCCCAGTCACCTGCTCCCATCTCCTTGGGTAGTAGTTTGGTTTCCATGGTGACACTGGGACAACCACACCTCACTGCACTAAATGTGTGTGGACTGTAACATAGGACAGTGGGAGCCTGACCTGGTAGAGGGCAGGCAGACAGCCATCAGTCACAGTGCTGACCACACACACCAAGCCTAACAATTGGGTAAACCCTTCTCATTGTTCCCTAGAGCCTGAGACGTCCAGGAACAGGAACTCATCTTAAGGTCACACAGGGAACCTCAGGACGGATCTGCCAAGATTCCTGGCCCAAATCCTATGCCAAGAAGTTGGTAAACATCATCTCATTTCACCCTCACAGCTGACTCAGGGTGAAAATGCAGAAAGTGGCTTTCTTACAGACCAAGTCACATGAGTGGTCACATGGCTAGTAAGCCAGATGCAACTCTTCTAAACTTTTGGTTCTCGCAGTGTGACCCCAGAACACAGCAAGCTAATCTGCCACTGCAGTGCCAGCATCCCATAGGGGCATCAGTTCACGTGCTGGCTGTTCCACTACCCATCAAGCTCCCTGCTTATGGTCTGGGAAAACAGCAGAGGATGCCCTCAGCACCCCAACACCCATGTGGAAACCTGGCAGAAGCTCCTAGCTTCCAGCTTTGGATCAGCTCAGCTCCAGTCATTGTGGCCGTTTGGGAGCTGGACAGCAGATGGAAGATCTCTATCTCTCCTCCTTGTAAATCTGACCTTCACATAAAACTAAATACATCCTTTAAAACAAGTGTGGGCCCAATCATCCATGTCATTTGGGAAATCGCATGACAATTATGTAAGAATAATAGATAACTGAAACAATGAGGGAAGTGCATGGTGCAATGGAGTAAGCTGCTACTTATATAGGGTAAGATAACTACATCAGATATCAGAGTGTTGGATTTGAGTCCAGGCTGCTCTTTCCTAATCCAGCTCCCTGCTAATGTCCTGCAAAGCAGCAAGTAGTGGCTCAAGTCCTTGAGTTTCTGTCATCCACATAGGTGACCTGGAGGGAGTTCCTGGATCCTGGCCTGGCCCTGACTTGCAGTTATTTGGGGAGTGAGCAGTGGATGGAAGATCGATCTATTTTTTCTCTCAGCATCTTAAATAAATAACAAATAAAAGAACTTTTAAAAAATATTGTTTATAGAATTTTCTTGTGAGGCAGGAGATAGGATTTGATGCTTTTCACTTCACAGCTGTTGAGCTCCTCTGTGTACCAAGTAGATAAGCAGTATTTTTAATATATTATTTTAAAGATTTATTTTTTTTTTATTGGAAAGGGAGATTCACAAAGAGACAAAGATCTTCCATCTGCTGGCTTTGGATCTTCCATCTGCCCTTACATTCCCAAGTGGCTGAAACGGCCAGAGCTGAGCCAATCTGAAGCCAGAAGCCAGCAGCATTTTCTAGGGCTCTCATGTGTGTGCAGGGTCCCAAGGCTTTGGACCACCCTTTACTTTCCCAGGCCACAAGCAGAGAGCTGGATGGGAAGTGGAACAGCTGGGATGTGAACTGGTACCTACATGAGATCCTGGTGCTTGCAAAGAGAGGATTTAGCCACTGAACCATCGCACCAGGCCCTAATGTGTTATTTTATTCTGTCAATTAGTTTTTGGGTTTATTTTATTGATAATTAACTTAATGGAGATAGATTTTATTCAAGATCACATGACTGGCAAGAATCAGAGCCAGAAATTTATAGTAAAGGCAAGTTGATGCTTAAGTAATTTCAGGTGAACATGCTGTTAGTAGAGACCAGAATAAAAAGCTCCTCCCATCATGACTTTGGTCACTAAGTCCAGGTCTTTGCAGTATATCTACTATGGTTGGAAAGCATGTCTCCTCAAAATTCATACACTGAAATTTTAACTCCCAAGGTGACGACACTTGAAGTTGGGGCTGCTCCATTTATGAGGGAAGAGTTGCCATGCATAGACTTAGTCCTTGTAAAAGAGACCCCACCTTGGGTCTAACACGATGGCTCAACTGGCTAGTTATCCTCCTGCAAGCACTGGGATCCCATATAGGTGCTGCTTTGTGTTCCAGCTGCTCCACTCCCCTTTCAGCCCCCTGCTTATGGCCTGGGAAGGCAGCAGTACACAGCCTAAAACCTTGGGACCATGCACCCGTTAAACCAGGAAGAAGCTCCTGGCTCCGGATCAGCTCTACGCTAACTACTGTGGTTATCTTGAAAGCGAACCAGCAGATGAAAGACCTTTCTCTTTCTCTTTTCTCTGTAAACCTGCCTTTCCAATAAAATCTACATGTATATATATGTGTGTGTGTATGTATATATTTCATAAATATATAATTTATATTTGAATTCATATATTTATATGTAATTTTATACATAATTTATATATACGTATATTTCTGTCTCTCACTCTTAAAAAAAAAGAGGGACCTGGCGCAATGGTCTAGTGGCTCAATTCTTCACCTTGAATGTGCTGCGATCCCATATGAGCACTGGTTCTAATCCCAGCAGCTCCACTTCCCATCCAGCTCCTTGCTTGTGGTCTGGGAAAGCAGTTGAAGATGGCCCAAAGTTTTGGGATCCTGCACCCACATGGGAGACCTGGAGGCGGTACCTGGTTCCTGACTTCAGATTGGCTCAGCTTCAGAGGTTCCGGTCACTTTATAAACACAAAGCCAGGGCGATTCTATTCTACAAGCAATGGGAGCTTCCCTGGGGAGATTACTGAATTACCTGGCTGGCATTTTCCTTCTAAAAGTTCTTTAGGTAAATCCAATGCCAACCAAAGCAGGAACTCACGGTTCTACACCAAGATATTTGCCAAATAGTTACAAATATTGATAGGCTTCCTGACCCTTTAAGAGATACGCATACAAAGCAGTAGAATGAAGAGTTGATGCGAGACAGCAATGATTCCTTTGGGAATCCAGGATGCTAAGCTCTGAGCCATCAGTCCACTAGCAGAATTTCCAAGTCACGCAAGGATCTCAGTCCTCCAGCAACCTCAGCATCTTGACCTCAACACTGAGATTCATGGAATTCCACAGATGAAGAAGGAAACTGGTGCCAAATCATGGCTGTGCCCCAATAGTGACACCCATGATTGGCAGCCCTACTCCATCAACAAACGAGATAAGAGGTTTCTGCCTCCTGGACTTAAGGTGCCTCCTGGGTAAAATGGTATAATCACTTTTTCCTCCATGTAAACAGGTTGTGAAAACAAATCAAAGAGGTGAGAAGAATCTTAGGGAATGTGTTAAACAAATGTCGGGTGACATTCATACAGAGATGCAAATGTTTCTGCTCTCAGGAATGAAGATGCACAGCAGAAAATGTGCACAATTAGCGACCGTGTGCACAATGGCTCCGCGGCCTGTGACAGAAGCCCCACCTTCAAAAAACCGAATGGAAGGGAAGATGTGGCCCCCATGGCATACACTGCCTTCATCCCAACAGATCTTAGAGATAAAAGCTTGAGCTGCATCTTACGAAATGCTTGAAAGGTAAAGAATTGTGGATTGAAAGGGAGAAACTACCCAAGGAATTGTAACAGAAATGAATTGTTTCAGGGGCCAGCATTGTGGCATAGCCGGTTAAACTGCCACAAGATGACGCAGGTCCCTGTTCACATCCCAGCTGCTCCACTGTCTATGCAGTTCCTTACTAATGCGTCTAGGAAAGCAGCAGAAGATGGCCAGGTATTTGGGCTCCTGTACACATATGGAAGACCCAGATGAAGCTCTTGGCTCTTGACTTTGGCCTAACCTGACATGGCCATTGTGACCATCTGGGGTTGAAACAGCAAACTGAAAGCTGATTTTTTCTTTTTCTGTCTGTCTGTCTGTCTCTCTCTTTCTCTCTATGTGTATGTATGTGTGTGTGTGTCATATGTGTGTTTCTCTGTTATTCTGCATCTCAAACAAGTTTTTAAAAAAAACAATAAGGGAAATTGGTTCCAATAGTGGCTTCCCTGAGTAGTGGCTTTTGAATTGTTAAACTCAAAGAAAGGTCTGGCAAGGAGTAGAGAGCCTGCCATTCCAGAGAGGAGGCAGCCTCAGGGATGCGATTGCGGGTAGAGGGTCCAAATCCCGGAAGAGGAGCGTGTAGCTGAGACCTCATAAGTGGCATTCAGATCTCAGGTTTCCTGAGACCATTTAGAACCCATAGCTGACCAAAAATGTCTACGTTATTTATTTGATAGACACTAGAAATTTGGCACCTGTTTATGGACCAGACATAACAGAGAAAGCTAAAAGAAAAAGTCCTTGCTTCAATCCTCTCAAGAAACTAAAATTCCACTTTGGGAAGACGGTAAATGAACATGGAACCCTGGCAGTCTACATGGCTCAGCAATCTGTTACACCCAAAGCAAAACAATGGTGTTTAAAGTAGGCTGATAGACAAGCTGACCAAGAACAGTTGCCCAATCAACACCTATGCAAAGTTGTCCCACTGAGAGGATGGCTGGGAATATTTGCTTGCAATTCATCAGCCAGAGGAAATGAATGCCTTCCTTCAAGTCACACAAAGACACTGCTTGTGCTAGCTGAGGCCCAGACAGCAGCAACTTTCACAATGATAAGAAATTTAGAAATGAAGGACAAGGTCTTGATTGAAAAGCTCAGTGGGGAGCTTTAGGTGAAGCAAAAGGGATTTGAACTGGGCCCTCCAGGTGGCAGACCTGGGATAGGGGAGAGGCAGGAATGTATGCAGACAACCAGAACAGCTGGGGCTAAGTGCTAGGATTAGGGTAATCCTGGCAGGTGCTCAGAGCATAATGAGAAGTCACTGGTTTAATACAAATCAGATGAACATGAACTACAGAAAATCAGCTGGGTTTGACACCAGGAGGTCATGGGAGGATGGCAGCATGCTAAACAGAAAAGGCAGGTGCTCCTAGGCATGACTGCACGTGCAGATCAGAGCTTCGCATTTGTTGCTGATGACACTAGACCTTACTTACACCTTTGACATTAAGATGGCTCATCCATTAGAAAGAGATGAAACTTTCTTGTCCTTTTGCAGACAAGTACACAGAAATAAAATGGGGAGAGGGCTACCCATCAAAGGTTTTAGAGGTGTTATCTTAGCCTAAGGACAACAGGAAACCACTATAAATTTTGAGCAGGAATATGACCATCATATGGGATCTGGAGCTGGAACTACACTGACACTGAAGCAGAGAGGCCGAGGAAGGGAAATGGATGACAAATGAGGGCACTTAAAGATCCAGAGGGGGCTATGCTTAGAGCCCAGCTTCCCTAAAACCAGTTGATGGCTCTTTCCTGTGGCAGACTCCATCTCTCTACGGTTCAAAAACTCTTCATATTAAATAAAAATCACAGCTCGGCCATCTTGTCTAGGAAGAAACTTGAGCCACCAGTTGTTCCAAGAAATAGCTGAGAGATACTAAAACAGGGGGTTAAAGAGGAAAATTCCAGGCTAAGCCCACAGTAAGCTAGCATTCTTGACACCGAGTGTGCGCTTCACAGCTATCCATTTAATCATCAAAATCCACCTTTAAGGAAGGGACCATCATGTGGGCTCCATTTTACAGAGGGGAGAGCAAAGATACCAAGAGATCAATCGCTTGGTTAGTATTGTTCAACTAGTAGGTGATACAGAAGAAAGCCTGGTACTGGTACTATAAGCCCCCATGTCTCACCACCCTGTCAAGGTGCTCTCAGAAAATGCGCTGAAGGAAACAATGGATGGAGTTATTATAATAAGTAACCAGGATATATTCCAAAGGAATTGAAAATAGGTGACATCAGTATGTGTATGTCCAAGTGTGTTCACAGCACCACCATCCGCAACTGTCAAAGATGGCCACAACCCAAATGCCCACACATGGCTGAATGGATTAATTAAACATGTCCTATCCACAATGGACTATTATTGATCCATAAAAGGATACAAACTGGGACCAGCACCATGGCAAAGCAGGTATAGCCATGGCCTATGGTACCAATATCCCACAGGTGCACTGGTTTGACTCCTGGCTGCTCCAGCTACCCACCTTCTTCCTAATGTGCCTGGGAAAGCAATGGAGGATGGTCCAAGTCATTGGGACTCTGCACCCACATCAGAAATCCAGAAGAAGCTCCCGACTCCTGGATTCTGGCTTCAGACCAGCCAAGCTTCAGCCATTGTGCCCATTTGGGGAATGAAATGGCATATGAAAGATCTCATGTGTTCTGTTTTTATTTATGTGAAATATTTCAAATAGATAAACCCATAGACACACAACACAGATTGGTGGTTACCAGCGGCTACGAAAAGAGGGGAGTGGACAGCAACTTCATAACAGATATGAGATATTCTTTTTTGGATGATGAAAATATTTTGAAATCAGATAGCACTAACAGTTGTGTAACACTGTGAATTTACTAAATATTAACAAATTCCTCAGTTTAAAATGGCAATTTTTAAAGATTTATTTTATTTCTTTGAAAGGCAGAGTGATGGAGAATAAGAGACAGAAAAAGAGACATCTTCTATCTGCTGCTTCATTCCCCAGATAGTCACAACAGTCAGGGCTGGGCAGAGCCAATATGAAACCAGGTACCCAGAACTCACGGCTGAGCCTCCCACATGGTTGGCAGGGCTCCATGTGTTTAGGCCATCATCCACGCCTTTCCCAGGTGTGTTAGAATGGAGCTGGATCATAAAAGGAGCAGCTGGAACTATAACTGGCACTGTGACATGGGGTGTCAGCATTGTAGGCAGCAGGATAATCCACTTAACACCAACCTCCAAACTGATTAATTTTGCTATGTGAATTTCACCTAAATTTTAAAATAATGATGTTGATGAAAATAAGCCATGCATTAGAAATAGAAGCACCTGTTTGAAAAAGGAATTACAGGGAGGCAGGGAATATATAATTAGCCCCTGCCTTGTGCAACACAATTTGCTTAAATTGTTTTCTCACATCACTTGGTAGGCAGCATAAAAACAGTTGCTGATCAGCAACTACCTGGCACTATTTTGTCCAACACTCTGTCTTCAGTGATTAAAAATCCTCATTGTCCCCAAATACAGTGAGTCAAAGTAAGGTTAAGAGTATTTACGTAAAATCCCTGATAATCCACTCTCAGTGATGGAACCAAATGTCTTGTAGTACTCAATACCACAGCTTAATCAATTTATCCCTCTCTCACTCAACCTTCAGGTTCCATCCTCACACTAGCATTATGCTGGGACCAAGGAAATCACTACTGGGATTCACTTTCATCCCAGCATTTTATCATCCTTTGGGCCAAAAAAGCAAGTTCATTCAGCTACCAGAAGCCTGCACTGCAGCCCCTTGTCTGAGAACCTGAACAGACTGGGCAGCTCAGACACACCATTTCCAATCAGGGCTGAACAGGAAGTCACCACTGGAGCTTAGTGCAATTTGTTTTGTTTCCAATGGATTAAGACAACTGTCAAACCACTGAAGGCATCTTCTAGATTCCTGCTGCAGAGTTATTCAGCAGGAAAGTTTGCATTACAAAGGACCAAGCCAATTACAGTCAGAAATGTTAACATCAGAGGGAACCCAAACTCCTTCCTACAGTGTCCAAAGTGTGGAAGTAACTGAGGACCTGTCAAACAATCAAGTCAGGCAGAGAATGCAAAGTGGATAATAAATCCTTCCAAGAAAAAAAAAAACTGGGTATTGATTAGAGAAAGTGGTATAAACAGTCCGAGTCTAGAAATTTCAGACAGCTTATCTCTCACAGAAATGCAGCCAGAGTTGGAGAACTGATAACACTAAAGAAAATTTAGGAGGATAGCAGAAATTGGTGAAAGAATAGAAATCTGATGACTTTGGTCACACGAAACCTCCAGAAATAATCTTTCTTTCTCTAAGAAATGCTCACATTTGTGGTCAAAAACATAGCTGAGCTCCCCTTTTGCACATTCTACAAAATTGATGACTTTGGATGGGGAAAAGAATTAAGATCACAGGTTGTTATTGATAGTTCTTAACCCTATCACAGAAAAATATTAGCAGAAGCAAAGTGAAGGTAAGAACTGGTTCAGGCAGAGAAATTCATCTAAACTGAGAATCTTTTCCATGCCAATGGCTCCGCCTGTGAGAAGTGGAGGTCCGCTGGCCAGCCTTGACACCCCTAAGGTTAAAATGTGACTACATCCTGGGTATTTATGATTCCGGAAAGAGACTGGCCACTTTCTAAAGGAACTTCAATTATCATTAGATGGGAAGAGAATGGGCTTTGAACATCAGTTTGCACCCTGCTTCTCCATCCTATCAGCCAGGTAACTTTGATATGGCACTTCCCCTTACTTTGCTCATCTAACAGTCTTGGGGAGTTTTCTGAATCCTGACAGCTTGCTTCTTCTGGGTACCCTCTGCCTTACAGATACTTTTCTTGGCTTTTAATTCTTCTTCAGATGTAATTTTGAAAGTCTTGCATTCTTTCATCCCAAGGTCCTCTCCTCAAGCTTGTACCTTGATGGCTTCCCAGTTAAGCCATAATCATTTTAGGAGTCACTTACTGTCTTTAAATCACACTGTCCTCTTGTACAAAATGGAATAATGAGTCAAAAATAATATCTAACCCTCACAAGAGAACAGAATGAGCTAACGGGAATATGCCTAGCATACCAAGCAAAGGCTAGGTGTCATTTTCATCTTTCTTCCAGAATGGAATGCCAAGTTAGAGGTGGCACCTCCCCCAGTACACTAGTCAAATTGTTTCCCTTGAATGTGTTCATTTCAAGGCTCAGCACATAAAGCATGAATTTGGAATAGCAGTGATAGGCAAAGACAGGTAATATCTAGCCAGCAACCGGGAGGAGGAGGATACATTAATTAATGAGCTTCATTAAAGCTAGCTGCTCTAATAATCAACCCCCAAATCACAATGGTTTAACATAATAAAGATTTATCTCTCTCTTCCACTAGAGTTCAACACCAATGTCAACTCCCCTTGGTAGCTCTCCTCTAAGCAGTAAGTAACATGGGGATCAAGTTCCTCTTACTGAGGATATGGTCCCATTAAACACACAGACACAACTATCACATTTGAAGGAGATGAGAAAAGTAGAGAGCTTGTGAACAATGACACAACAGGTTTTCATAGCCAAACCCGGAATCACCACGGGTCACTCCCTGTCATAGTCTATTGGCCAGAATCTAGGCTTGTGGAACCTGCTCTAACAGAAGACTTAGAAATATTTTCCTGCATAATCAAGTGGAAGACAAAACTAATATGATGAGCATGTCATATTGCTTCCAATACAGCCTGGAAGGAGACCCAGGAAATGATGCTAGCCTATTCTAGCTGCTGCCTGTAGAAACATCGGCCACCCAGCCTCCTGGAGCACCAGCCCAGCCAGGGTGAACGCTGCTCTTGAGAAACTCTGCCTAGTCTGGGTCCTAAGGAGGACCATTCTGGAAGGAAACTGGGCCGAACGCACACTCAGAACCAGGCAGATCTAGGCCATGCAACCCTAGGCAAAGGTCATTGGACTCACCCTGGACTTCTAAGGCCAAGGCCAAGGCAGCCTCTGAAAATGAAGATCTCTGCAGGAACACAAACTCAGCACAACACCTTAACCCTGGACCCTCCCCATCCTCAAGTCCCAGGACAAAGTTCCTTTCTTTCCAGGGTGTCACTGAGTTGGAATCTCCTTGCTCTGTTAGACCTTGTTGCATCCTGTTCTGCATCCCAGGGAACTAAACTGTGAACCCATCAGCAGAATCCCTGACTCTCTTCCTCCCATGTGGGACCAGGCATGGATGCTGCTACTCATAGGAGATGGGAGGATGTGCGGACAGCAAAGCAGAGGTATTTATTCCCTCAACAGTTCTCTCCCAGGCAGGAGGTCACCCGTGTCTGGGCTCTCTGCTGAAGGCCACAGCTCCAGCAGCCAGTCTCTCCAGGAGACACAGGCCTCAGAGGGCAACTGCTCCTCTGTTTGCCCTATGGGTTTCACTAGGCCATGCTGCACACTCCCACCACACTCCTTGGCTATTGCATTTCCATTATGCAGACTGGGATCATCTTGCTTGGGTAGCTGATGGCCTTCCCTGGAAAGCACCTTTGTCTCATACCAAGTCTTCAGAGGCAGAATAAAGATCTGGATCCCAGCTGAAAGACTCCATGCACCAGGAGTTCTCACTGCAAATTCAGGCCCAGGAGGCTACGGAATGTGCTAGAAAGAGCCCTAAATCCCAGACCCAATTGGGCCAATAGTTTATTTCACAAATATGGGCAGGTTTCAAGGGATCTCAGAGCTTCATTCTCCTTATTCACAAAAGCACAGTAGTGCCCATGATGAGGACTTAAACAGTTTATATACATGCCAGCCCCACGAGAGCCTTCGGTATGTATCAAGTAACTTCCCTGCCTTTCTTTCTCCCTTCTCTCTCTCCCTCTCTCCTTCCCTCGCTTCCTTCCTATCTTCCTTCTCCCTCACCCGCTCCCGTTCTCTCCTTACATTCTCAGCTATATATAAAAAAATTCTCAGCTATAAAATGCAGAAGGATTTATTTTCTCAGATTTAAAACAACACACTTTATTCAAGCATTTGCCCTTGCAAGCAACTCTATAATGTGCTACATGAGATCCTGTGCCTACTTGCAAAAGACCCCCGAATCTGCTAAGGGAGATGTCAAATCCTTAGCACCTGAAGCCAAAACAGATGCTGATAAATCAAGGCCTAAACCAAACACTGAAGGTACACAGTTCGGGCAGCAATTAACTAGGTCTGGAAAATGGGGGGAAAAAATGCATCCTGAAGGAGTTCAGTTCTGAAGTTCTGAGTTTTCCATGAAACAGTTGGAACTGTTAATTGCCTATTCACATCAAGCACCTCACTCCACACAGCAACCTGCCACTGTACAGCAGGTTGGGCCTGACGGCCAGTTCTGCCCTGGGCAAAACACTCTTCAGAATGTAAATGACATTTCTTGTGTTTTTGTAAAAAAAAAAAATGTTTTTTTAAATAATGCAAAACAATAATGTTTTGCACTCTGGGTTTCTGATTGCTGTGGCAACTGAGCTGTCTTGTTGCAGAGTCTCTAGCAGGCGCCTCTGCAGTTCCCTGGCCAGGTCTCAGCAAGCAGCCCCTGCGTCCCTCACATACTCTTGCCTGCCATTCCCTGCTTATGGCTCCCAAGATCCCTCACTGCTCAGGATGAAGATGAGCTCCATGCCATCTAGTCTGCTCCATGAGAGCTCTCAGTGGAGCCCACCTCCGCCATCCAGGAACCCAGGCTCCCTCCCCTACACGTTATGTTCCAGTCACACCAACGACTTGAGCAAACCACAATATTTCAAGATTTGCTATATGCTGTTCTATCTGCTCGAATCTCTTTTCCAAACTTGTCCAACTTTCACTTTATTAAAAGTTGATTTTAAGTATATGTCATTCCCGAACTCGCCCCCTTCCCCCGACATCAACATTGGAGCTACCTGCCCTTCTCCATAGGGAGCGTGTGCATAGCATTTTTGTATTGTCCTATAACTGTTTTCTTATCTGTCATGAACTGGACAAGCACATCTCTGGAAGCAGGCACCATGTCTCATTTGTAATCTGTACCCCAAGCTTGATGCCTGGCACACAGCAGAGGCCGAATTCGTGTGAAATGAATGAACAAATGCATGTTTCTGAGTGAATGCTAAAAGGAGTTACCTAAAAATCAAAGTGTTCATTAATTCAATAAAATAGGTAGACTCCTGAGCTGCTGTGAGGTCTTGGAGTTATGCAAGCTGATTTACAAAAAGGTGGTGGGGGAATCTTGCTCTGGGGAGGGAAGGAGGGAAGGAGGGAGAGAGAGGGAGAGAGAGGAAGAAAGGGAGGAAAGAGGGAGGGGGAAGGAGGGATGGAGCAGAGAGGGAGGGGAGGGAGGGGGGAGGGAGGGAAGGGAGGAGGGAGTAGATCAGCCACATAGCAGTCACTGGAATCAAGCTGCTGGTTCTCTGGAAGCAGCAGCCACAGTTGATCCTTACTGCCATCTTAGGCAATTGCAATTGAGTATGATTGCCATCTCCTTTTTCCACAGTAGGCAAACAGCTCTTGCCTGAGGCCCCACGGTTAATGAGTGTCGAGCCAACATCCATAGGCAGGGAATTTGACATCAGGGTTCTATCCTCAACTCCTACACAGAAGCCTCCCCTGTCACCATGAGTCCTCATCGCACCCCAGATCCTATCCTTGCCTTGAATTACACGTTATCTGCGCCCTTGTAACCAATGCCATGCTCCAGACCTAAGAAGTCTGTATGTCCTGTGACTCAGAGGGCCAGCTTGGAGGACCTCACAAGGAAAGGAGGACCTGACTCAGGGTGCACGGAGGGGACCTAAGGGGGCCTCTGCAAAACTCAGGGCAGGAGCAGCCTGAGAGGGAAAGGAACCACAGGCCAGCTAGAGCTCAGGCTGTCCGAAAAAGTGTGCCAGAGCAGGAGGCCCAGGCTGGCATCTCAAACAGCAAACTTTCCGCCAACTGACTTAGAATGCTGTCCTCAGGGCTCCTCTTCATCTGTCTGCACGGCCTGCGTCTGGTTAAGGAATCCACTCCAATGGTTTCCTGTTTCTCAGAGGAAACGACACCTAGGAACTGTCAGCCTAAATCCTAGAGAAACCTAAGCTAAAAATACCGGCAGGATTCTCAGATTTACAGGCTCCTTGAATATTACAGTTAGAATAATGAAATTAATCAGGAGAGCTGCAGTCACTACCAGGCCCTAGAATAAATACTTTCAATGGATTTGTCTGATTCTTACAAGCCTCTCTGTGAAGGTTGTAGGTATTATTATCCTCATTTCCATAACACAGCAAACTCAGGATCAAGGTTAAATAGCATCCATGCTGATTGTGAGAGCCACGTGGCATGGGGCTAAGGGAGGGGGGCATTTAGTACAGTGCCTACTTAATTTGCTACTGACTCAAGTCCCTGCTACTCCACTTCCAATCCAGCTTCCTCGCAAATACATGTCATGGGAGACAACAGAGGATGGACTGAAGAATTTGGGTCCCTGACACCTATAGGCAACCCAGACGGCCTCTGCCCTCCTGGCTTCAGTCAGGCCCAGATATGGCTGTGTGGGCATTTTAGGAATGGACCATAGGATGAAGATCTTTCTCTGTCCCTCCACCTTTCAAATAGAGTCAACATAAATAAATTAAATAAGCCCACAATGATCTAACCTCAATTAAGGCTTTCCATAAATTTCGTAGCCTCTTCCCCTGTGATACCATCAGTCTGCCTCATGTTCTATTTAAAAAAAAAATTTTTTTTTATTGGAAAGACAGAGTTACAGACAAAGAGGGAAAGAGCTTCCCCTCTGCTGGTCCCCAAAAAGCTACAACAACAGAGCTGCGCCAATCCGAAGCCAGGAGCCAAGAGTCTCTTCCAGGTCTCCATGTGGGTACAGGGGCCCCTAGACTTGGTTCAACCTCTACTACTTTCCCAGACTATAAGCAGTGAGCTGGTTCAGAAAAAAGTAGCAGCCAAGACTAGAACAGTTGCCCATATGGGATGCTGGAACTGTAGGAAGAACAACTTGCTACACCACCACACCCACCCCAGCCTCATGTTCTTATAAATCAGATTTGACTGGATCGCAGCCATACTTACTGCTCTGCCCCTGCCTCTATGCTACAGCAGTAGAAATCAGATAGACTGAAAAGCCTGAAGCAGTTCCTCTCTGGTCTTCACTGAAACACTTCAGCAAACCCTGACTTACACCATTCTGCTTTAGAGTCCAGACTTCAAGATGACCAAATCCACATTGACTTAAGTGAAGTGACTTGTCTGAGGCTACACCAGCTCTCTCCTCCTATCTTAGTGGTTTTGTTTGATGAATATTTATGTTACACTGAAAACTCTCAGGGTAAAAAAAAAAAAAATGATTCTTGTCCCTGAGGAATATAAAATAGAGTTGCAAGACAGACATTCATACTAGAAAACACTCTAGACTTACCTGCTACCTCTCAGTACATTCTGGCCTTCCTCCTGGTTCCCAGAAGGTGGCTCAAGATCAGCCTGAGCCAGGAACTAAGACCTGGCAATAGTAACAAGAAAATGAAGACAACCGGGTACAGCGAGGAATGAATGTGCGTGCCCGGGTCAAGCTGAGACGCTGGGGATGGAGGCCGAGAACCACTTCATCATGCAAGCACAAAATGAAGGCAGCCATCACCTGTCAAGGATAGGACCGTGTGCAGCCTGCTCCCTAAAAATCACGCCCCTATTCTGCTTTTTACAGAAAATTCTAGCAGCCTGGTCAATAACCACCAATCCCAAGAGCTCAGCAAACAACACATTTTCACTAGGCTGTGATTTCCAAGTGGTTCATTTGATGTCAAAACTCCATCTGTTTGTATGAAAATCGGTTGGATGACCGCAGGAATCAACACTCTCACCTAGACACCGCGGAAAGCTACCTCCTGGAGATTAAAATTCAGCAAAAGCCATCTGGGACGCAGTGGGATCTTGGCCCCCAGAGGGCTCACAAGCCTGTAGAGAAAAAAAGCCATATGCCAAGAAGCGATAGTACAGGTTGAGCTTTTGAAGACACGGCTGCAAACCTGTTCTTTCAGATCAACCCTTCTTGGTTGGCTACCAGGCCCCAAGTAACTGAATCGATCTCTCATGCCCTCAGCATCTTCATTTACAGCGTGGAGATACTATTACCTGGCACACAGGGCCACTGAAACCATTAATGACATTATTATCAGTATTAACAGTTATGCACCAACATTTGTTGCACAAACCCTACGCACTGAATGTTTTAATGAAAGTGCTGTTGTGCGAGTTACATCTGAGTAAACACCTAGCTCAAGCTTGTCTTTTCGTGAGCTTCCCTGCTGATCCAATGACCTGTCACCTAGGCACAGGTGCACTGGCTTGTAGGGAAGCCCTTTCTTCCGGTCAGAAATTGCATTCAGATATACTATCTCATAGAGAATCATGATCAATTTACTTTCTTTCTAGATTATAGCTTCCTTGTCCAAAAAATGGAGTTACTGCCACTTGGGCTATTACCTCATTAAAAAACAACACCTGATTTTTTAGCAAATGTGAGAAAAGTGGATTAGTAACATCCATTTACCAAATACAAGCCACTTTTTTGGTTAAACTAGAATTCAATGTTTATGGTTTCACTCAGAATGAATTTCTAGCTTAAGGGCTAATGCTGGGCCCGGAAACTCCTGGAAGTCCATAGCAAACTAACTGTAGAAGTCAGAGGTTTTCCCAGGCTGATTGTTGAGCTATCAGTGAGGAAGGCCAGCACCACGGCTTGTAGGTTAAGCCTCTGCCTGCAGTACACGCATCCTGTGTGGGCAATGGTTTATGTTCTGGCTCCACTTCCAATCCAGCTTCCTGCTTACGGCCAGAGAGAGCAGTGGAGGATGGCTTAAATCCTTGGGCCCTTGCATCCACATGGGAGACCTAGAAGCTACTCCTGGCCTCTGGCTTCAGATCGACCCAGTTCCAGCCACTGCAGCCATTTGGGGTACTGAACCAGCAGATGGAACATTCTCCCGCTGGTGCTAATTCTGCCCTTCAAATAAAAATAAGAAGTTGTCAGTGGTTTGAAATCAACCGTCGTGGGAGTTCACAGCACGGAAACTAACAAGCACTACAAATTAAGACATTTTTTTTTTTTCCCAGGAGAACTGGTTTCCCAGCAAATTGTTGGCACAGTGAACAACTTAGTAGTGGCCAGAGCATTAGGGTCAGGGGTCAATGTCAGGAATCCTGCCTGAGAATAGGATGCCTGGAGGATAAGCCATTGATCACAAAATATTCAGTCCAGTCTGAATGCCAGGAGTAGGCAGTGGTTCTTTTTCAGACCTAATCTTGAGGCTCTCCTAATATTGCTCCTCTCCCCTCATTTGCAAACACTGCCACTTCATTACTGTTCACAAATTGGTTGTGACTGACTGCTCTGAGAAGTCAAGATCCAGCTATTGAGAATTATACTTCTAAGCAGATGACTTGTATCTCCAAATTGTGTTCAATCCTGTTTCTTCATTTTTTAAGCTTACTTTCAAGTGGCTTACATATTCTCTGAATTCAATTGGAAAAAGAGAGAGAGAAAACGATTTATCATCTCCTAAGTGGCACACTCGGGCTTTTCCCCAAGAAAGGATTCATTCACTCATCCACGCGTTCAATAAACCCATAGTGAGCACCTGTTGAGTCCCCAGCCTCTAACGGCGGCCAGCAGAAATGCAGGTCTCGGCCCCTTTCTTCTCTTCCAAGGCCCTTCAACAGCTCCTCGGTGCCTGCAGAGTGACTTTAAATTGGAGCCTGACACACAGTGCCCTCACCACCTAGCGCTGGAACACATCTCCAGCCATCCCGTTGTGGTTTCTGCCATGAGACATGCTCGCCAACACCGACTTTGGCTTAGAGTGTAATTTGAGAACATCTTCCCAGGATTAAAATTTTTAAAAGCAAAAAAAATAAATGGAGTAAAAAAATAGCCTTTTCTTTTTTTCCCCCCACCTCTGATTCTCAATTTCATTTCCCCTTCCCAGAAACAACCACATAGCAATACAGGACCTATTTTTACAAACTTTAAACAAAAAATACCTTTACATCTATATATAGCACATACACGCACACACATATACTGCACCATATAAAATATTGGGTTTTTTAAAATAAAAATTCTATGTAAAATTTAGATATTCCATTTAAAAATTAGCACATTTTTGCCCATCATTCTGCTTGTATTTTCAATTTTATAAAACATGTATATAATATGGAAAATAACTTTCTCACTTTTTATCTGGGAGATTTTCCTGTTATATCTGTGGGCCTCTGCATCAATTTCCTATATAGCTTAATTAATTTCAACAGTATGAATAAATTAAAGCATCTAACCAATTTCTGTCTGATGGGCATTTAGATTGTTAGCTGTTTTTCACAACTACAAACAAGCCTTGTACACATGAGTAATCTGGAATGATAATTTCTGAGTAAAAGCATGCTCATTTTCCACTGCATCAGCATCTATTAGAATTGTCCCTATAAAGGCTCCTGATTCATATTTTAACCTCCAGTATAAAATGTTCCTACTTTCTCATAGTCCCACACAATTCTGGGCTTTATCACTTATTAATTTTTTTATTTATTTTTTTTAAACAAATGGTGTTTTTTTTAAAGATTTATTTTTATTATTTTTTTATTGGAAAGGAGGATATACAGAGAGGAGAGACAGAGAGGAAGATCTTCCGTCCAATGATTCACTCCCCAAGTGAGCGCAACGGCCGATGCTATGCCGATACGAAGCCAGGAGCCTCCTCCGGGTCTCCCACACGGTGCAGGGTCCCAAAGCCTTGGGCAGTCCTCAACTGCTTTCCTGGGCCACAGGCAGGGAGCTGGAAGGGAAGTAGGGCTGCCGGGATAGAACTGGCGCCCATATGGGATCCTGGGCGTGCAAGGCGAGGACTTAACCACTTGCGCCACCGCGCCAGGCCCAATCACTTATTAATTTTTGTTCCTCTGTTGAGTTTTTTAAATGCTATTTCATTTGTTGTGGCATTTTTATTTCCTTGATAACAAGAAAAGATACAGAATGTTCCAAATCTCTATTAGGAGCCTTTATTTTTCTCTTCTGTAAATTATCTATTCATGCCCTTTGTCCATTTTTCCAATAGACTGCTCTTCTTACTAATTTGGAGGTCTGCATATATTATGAATAGTACTTCGTCTCTTACATGTATTCATTGATCATCTCCTCTGCTTCATAAACAGAGGGCTTGGATGGGAAAATATTCTGACATTTCTGAGATTAATTCCTAATATATAAAGAGCACTTATCAATACTTCTCTCCCTATATAGGCACCCACCCTGAAGACGCAAGCACTGCCCCTTCCAGTGCCTGCCGTAGCTCACTAGGCAGTCACGGCCTTTCTCCCAGCATGCTTGAACACGATATTTATCTATGCCATTGGAGTTCTCTGGGGAGCCAACAGGAACAAACCAAAACGAACCCAAAGGAGTTAACCTGAGTGCCACATCAGCTAAAAAGCATGCATAGGGTAGGCTCAGTCAAGGCTCAGTCCAAACAGACATGATCGCAATCTCTACATAAATATCTCAGAGCCCCTCCTAAGTGTGCATACAAACGGAACAGTGCGAATCCTGGCAGGACATTTCGCTTTTCGCTTCCAGTACATTTGACTGAGAGGACACCACGGGCTTCTTGACCAACCCTTGACCTTTGCATGAAAGGTCAGGAGGCCCTTCCTTAAGTGGCTTTTAAGGTACCCGCCTATGACATCTAGCTCGTCTCCCACATCCCTCCTGATCCAGGTGGGTCAGATGACCTTTGGTTGCCTAATAAAGCCACCACTTCTCTGTCCTTCTTACATAACACTGGGATTAATCAAACTAGACTTCCTCAACACAGCTACTCACAACATATGTGTAAGACTAGTTATTCCAATTCTTCAACCATCCCATAGCGCAGCCCTCCTAGGTGCCAGAAGCCAGATGGCTTAAGGAAGACAAGCACTCCTTGTCAGGCCTTTCTCAGGTGAGTAACAGACCTCATCCCCAGACTTAAGCACTCCAAGGGTTCTTCCTACAGCTCTGTTCTAACAGTTTACATCTGAGGAGCACTCATGGCCCCTTGCCCAACGTGGGCTGACCCAGGTATCACAAGGTTGAGTCTCTCCTTGCCTTGCAGTGTATCTACAGGAGAAAAATAGAGTGTAGGAAGCACACTGCTAGTCCCATATCTGAGAAGGTGGCCCAGATATGCTTAGTTGTGATGCTGGAAAAAAAAAAAAACTAGTCATCTTCTCTAAGAAAATACTTTCTCTACTCACATAGCACTTCTTACATCAAACACGTGCGGGTTTTTTTCCACATTAAGCAATTCTCCAACTCTCTGAGCACTAACTGGGTGTCCAACGAGTCAATTTATAGATACTATCTACCAGGGGTTCACAACAGATTCCACAAGTTAAAGACTCCAGCCACAAGACTGCTCCAACTTTAGAAGCCAACAGTAAGTCTAAGACTTCTGTACTTCCTAACCTACAGGCTACGTCACCACCCTGGGAGCCGAATCCTCCTCCCCCTTGATCCCATACACATCCCTCAATACGGCAGGACTTTATTGCCTTCCTCTGTAGCTGCGTTTTTCCTTATCCATAAGCCTATTAAGAATAGAGATGAAACCACATCCTAATTTGTCAGCCTAAACATTGATCATAGTGACTTAACCTCCTTAGCTAGTCAACAAATATAACTGCACTAATGAATGAACGGCTACCGTGCCTCCCAGTGACTGCATAAGGTTTCCGCATTCGGCTCTGTGCTAAGAAAATTACACACTTCATATAATTTAATCATCTAACACAAAGCTGGAGTTATGCAAATTTTAATGCTGGTAAAATAGGAGTAAAATGTTCAAACGAAATCCCCTCAAATCATATGATTTATTCATGGTAGATCAGATATAACACTAAGGTCTGGCTGACCTGAAGCCTGCCTCACTAAACCTCTATTCTGTACTGCCTCCAAATGAAACCAAGGCCACAGGTAGGCGGGATAGAGCCAGTGTGCTGAGTGTGCAAAATGCATGCCCATACATTGAGCATATAAAACATCCTCCACCCCACAGTGCTGACATCCCATATGGACACTGGTCCATGTCCCATTTCTGCTGCTTCCCATCCAGCTCCCTGCTTGGGGCCTGGGAGAGCAGCAGAGGATGGCCCAAGTCCTTGCGCCCCTGCACCCACACGGGAGACCTGGAGGAAGCTCCTGGCTCTCATCTTTGGATCAGTTCAGCTCTGTCACTGTAGCCTTTTGGGGATTCAACCAATGGATAATCTCTCTCTCTGAATCTGCCTTTCAAATAAAAACTTAAAAACAAAAACAAAACCTTTGGTATGTAACAGTAGGAATTTCAGGTATTCCAAATGATGCTTAGTTGTTTGGAACCACAGTTAGAACAGACTTGGGATGCCCACACCCACACTGGAGTGCCTGGGTTGAATTCCAGCTTCTGTTAACATGCACCATGGGAGCCAGGAAGTCATGGCCGGGCACTTGGTTTCTTACCACCCACAGTGGAGACCCAGGTGGAAATCTGATCTCCAGGTTTTAAGGTTCGCCGACTACCAGGGAAAGAAAAAAACCTCAGCCAATTGACAAGAGGCCTTTGTTGGGGGCAAGTCCATTCTCAGGTCTTTTCTCCATGCCAACAAAGGCAGAGGGAAAGTGGGGAACCGCAGCGACAGGCACGCAAAGAAGCATGCAGGAGGCTTTTATTCCCCTCCTGACACGGAAACCGGCGTGGGTGCCACTCTGGTTGTTATTAGGAGCGGAAATGCCAGCCAGAGCGCATCATTGGTCCACCAGGGCTCTGTTGCCCTGGTGACATGCCGGCTGGACACCGCCTCTCCTGGGGCTGGCCTGAGGTCTGAGAGACACACAGGGTCCGACGCAAACTCCACCCACCTCTGAAATTGTGAAATCCTTCACTGCTATCAGCTTGTCCTGGCACCAGCTATTGGTAAGTATTTGGAAAGTAAACCAGCAGATCAAAGATGTATCTCTCTCTCTGTCCCTTTCTCTCTGCCTTTCAAATAGCTTTCTAAAAATAAAACTGTAATGTGATTAATTGAAAAAAAAACACCTTTCAAGACAATATTTTGTCCATGACAGACATAAAATTGCACAAAGAAATATAGAAGAAAACACACAGAAGTATGAAAATAATTATAAGGCCTGTGTATTTTCTCCTTTTGCACTATCATTTTCAATTGACACATAATGGCTGCACATATTTGTGCAACTCAGCACAATGTCAATACATGCATACAAAGTGCATTGATCAAATCAAGGTAATTAGTATATTCCATCACCTCAAGCATTTATCATTTCTTTGTACTGGGAACATTTAAAATCCTTTCTTCTAGCTATTTTGAAATACGCAATAAATTGCTGATCATATAGTCACCCTGCTGTGCTATAAAACTCCAGCACTTAATCCTTCTCTGCATTTTGTATCTGTATTTTCTAACATAATTGCATATCAAATACCCTGACAGTTTAGGGTTACAAATAAAGCAACATTTGTGCTTCTTAACATATCAGGTAATCACTCAAACATTATCACATTAGCAAAAAGCTCATTTTCTTACTCTTGGGCTTGACCTCCTTTCTGAATGGCTCAACAATTACCAAAACGGCCTTAGTTCCGTTTCCAAAGGCTAGGTGAACAGAACGGTAGAGAAACCTCCTGGTTCATGGACGAGCACTGGTCTGTTTTAATGATCTTTGCCACTTATCAATCTGGCTCACTGGGGCAGGTGTCTAGCCTGGCAGTTAAAACACAGGTTAAGATATCTGCCTCCTCTATCAGCAGGCTGGGCTTAACCGCAAGCTCTGGCTCCAGGTCCCAGCTTCTTGGTAATGCAGGCTCTAGGTTCAGATGGTCAAGTTCCTGCTATTCACATCGGAGACCTAGACTCCATTCCAATTTCCACACTTCAGCCTTGCCCAATTCTGGTCATGGAAGCATCTGAAGAGTGAGCCAACCAGATGAAAGCCAGCATGCTTGCACTCTCCCCGAAGCACACCCCACCCAACCTTCAAATAAATAGCTGAAAGGATGAGCTTGAAGCTTCCTTCTTGCTGGCCTAGATCCAGCCCCAAGCGCATCTTCTGATGTCCTCAAGGATCATGTCTTACTGCACCCTCACAGGAGTTCAGCTAGGGTACTGCCCACATGAATGATCAAAGCTAAGAGTCTTTAGTTCACATACACAATGGGCCTTTGCTTCAACCTCAGTCACTAGCCAAAATCCCATCTCTCGCATTGAGTGTCTTTTGGAGCCCTCACACTTCCTAACCACTGCAGTTCCCTGGGCCCTCTGCAGGACATCTACAAGTAGCCAGTAACGTTGAACTTCAAATGTGAAATACTTGGGCCTTGATTCTTTCCTCCCATAGGAGCCCTGGCTCCTGTTCGAATACACCAGCCATTTTTGCTGGTTGATGCCCTGAGCTGCTCAAGAGCCCTCTCTGTGACTCATTTATACCTCTAGAGTTAATAGCACCTGACGGTCCATGAAATTGATGGCTCAGGTTTTCAGTCACATTCCAGGAAGAGATGAAAGTCTGAGCTATCCTGTACTGGTCCAGACCCTCCTGCCAGCACAATGCCTGCACAGATGAGTCAAAAAGTAGTGAAAGGTCAATCTTCACTCCATTTTCATGCTAACATGTCCATTCCTGGAGCAGCTAATTACCCTAACATACAACCCATGTTAGAACACGTATCTGAAGCATGTTACCCTATAGGCCATGTCAAGAATTTCCTCTCTTACATATTCACCTCCACCTGAAATAAAATACTCTTGTTCCCCTGCTTATGGAGTCATGGTCTTGGAAAACATTCTCCATGGTCTCTTAATTTGCTGCAAATACATTATTTTGATTGACAATTAAGCAGACCACAATTTAATATCCACACGGAATAGCCGCTTTCAGGTGATAAAAGGCCCTCCTGCACATTTTAGACTGTTTGACTGTAGACACCAAGTCAGGGCCACTGACGTATCCTTCTTAAAGGAAGACCTACCCCAGTTCTGTTCACCAAACAAGGAAGCTATGATATACACATAGCCACTTCTTAAAGATGTCACTGAGATCTCATTCCAGAATTTTTCTATAAGATATGCTTCTTTAGCAAGATTAACTTTTTATTAAAATATAACCCATATTTTATGAGTCTCCCAGAGCTTATATTTTTTAAAAAAATATTCTTATTAGAAAGTCAAATCTGCAGGCAGAAGGAGAGACAGAAAGATCTTCCATCCTCTCATTCACTCCCCAAGTGACCACAATAGCTGGAGCTGAGCTGATCCAAAGCCAGGAGCCAGGAGCTTCCTCCAGGTCTCCCATAGAGTATAGAGTCCCAAGACTTTGGGTCATTCTCTACTGCTTTCCCAGGCCCCAAGCAGGGAGCTGGATGGGAAGTGGAACAGCCAGGGTACAAACTGGTGCCCATATGGAATCCCAGCATATGCAAGGTGAGGACTTTAGCCAATAGGCTACCACACTGGGCCCCAGAGCTTATTTGTGGGACATATCATAGACTAAAAGAACAACAGAAAGTCATAAACATACTTTGCATTTCTCTAGAAGGAAAAATAGGGTCCAAATATACAATCTGACTAAAAGGTAAAGTGACAGAAATGGAGAAATGGAGAGAGAGATTTTCTATCCATCATTTACAAAATGTCTGTAACAGCCTGGACTGGACCAGGCCAAAGCCAGGAGCCCAGTACTTCATGCAGGTCTCCAACCTGGGTAGCAGAAACATCACCACTAGAACCATCATCAGGTGCATTAGCAGGAAGCTGAGGGTCAAAAGCAGAGATGGGACTTTATCCTAGGGATGGGATATGAGATAACCATGTCACAAAATGAAGCTTAACTCATTGTACCACAACTCCTACCTGCAGAAAGATACTGGAAATTATCATTTCTGGGGCCAGCTTTGTGAGGCAGCTGGTTAAGCTGCTGCCTACGACTCTAGAATCATGTGAGTGCCAGTTTGAGTCCTTGCTGTTCCATTTCCAAACCAGCTTTCTGCTGATGCACCTAGAAAAGCATCAGAAGATGGCCAAAGTGCTTGGACCCCTGTTACTCATGTGGGAACCCACAAAGAGCTGCTAGTTCTTGACTTTAGTCTGGCCCATCCAACACCATTGCAGTCATTTGGGGAATATACCAGGGGATGCAAGATTCTCTCTCTCTCTCTGTAGCTTTGCCTTTCAAATAAAACATTTTAAAAAGAATCATTTCCTCCCACTCCTGGCCACACCTGACCCTTCAATGGGCTGCCCTAGCAGATATTCTCATTGTCTTCACTTATGTCCAACCCCAAACTCTGCTTTCCCGATTCTCCACACAGCAAAACAAGCAAGAATTGGAGGGGAAAACACAGAATTGCAGGGTTCTTTTTTGTGAACTTTGGAAGGTACTCTTACATTATTTATTTTCTATCTACAAATATATATACAAACACACACACAAAAATCTTTGGAAATATCTCTTTTCCACCATAGCACCCACACAATACTGAACATGATTAAATGCTCAAAGCAGAGTCACTTCTTTTGCATGAAGGTTTATTAATGCAATTGCCCAAACTGCAAATCCACTTGTTTAAGCTCAGGCTTCAATCACCAAGAATTTCTTCCTATTCAAGGTGTTACAAACTCTTCTGCTTGCACAGTGTGAGGACTGTGGCCACCCACCTGAGCATCCTGATGAGAAAGAGTCAGAGATAAGAACACAGCCTACATTTTGCGATTTTTGGGTTACATGTACGAAAATGATGCCTTGCTCATAAAAAAGAAAAGTGATGAAATCCTTACAGATTTTCTCTTTGAGTCTGTGGAGTTGGTAATAGTATAGTTTTCAGTTAAAAAAAAAAAGCAGTTTGAGAAGCCAAGGGGCTTTTTCCAAACCTGAGAAAGCAGCAGCCATCCTGGCCAGCACTGCAACTTCCCAGCTGTCCCTCCAGAGGAGAAACTAGGGGCAGAATCAGCATTCAGAGGTCCTTCCAGGACATTCCCAACAAGCACGCGTGTATGGCTCTATTCCAGAGTGAGTCTCCCATCACTCTCCACAGCCTCCCTTACCCATTTCTCTATCCCAGCACAGAGCAGAACCAGGTGGGGTTCACGTTTGTGTGCCTCTGGCATTTGCTTTAATTGGTCAGGGCTGATGACAAACCTGCCTGGATTATATAAGTTCCAATTATTCTATTGCTGAAGATAAACTATCCCAAGTGAGATGGAAATACTATTCCATGTATATGGGATGGGATATCTATCTAGTCCTATTTTATTTCATTCTGTAATTGCACACATAATGGAAAATGTTGTTTTCCTTTCTAGTACCCATTCTACCCCCTTTATCCTAGATTTCATGTGTCAGGTTAAAACACTGTATTAAAACACACACACACATGCACACACACAAGGCTATCTACTGGCACATGAATGGAAGTCTCAGTGTGGTTTCCAGGGAAGTTACTCAAAAGCCTTCTCTTTTGCCTTTGCCCTGCCCTCTGATCTGGTATTTGGGTTGTTAGTGTGATGGCTGGGCTACAGTAACTGCTTTGAAACTGTGCAGGAACGTGGAGGATGCAAATCATACACTAAGAAAGACAGGATTTGGAGTCCCTGCAGACATTAGGAAGTCTACATACGAGCCCTGAACTGATTGAGAGAAAAATAAGCACCTGGGTCATACGCCTATAATATTTGGATTTTCTAATATACGCTGACTTTGTTATAAACCACTCAACATTATTCTTTAAAATGCAACAATGTCCTCAAGTCACAAATCCCTGGAACCAGCTGGTAACTGATAATCAGAGAAGCAAAATAAAACATAGGATATCAAATGTGATAATAAACAGTGCAATAACAAAAAAAAAAAAACCTTCAAAAAAGTAGAACAGTGAGATCCAAGAACCAAAGAGAAAATCCTCTATCTCCCAGCTCAGGTTATCCCCAACCTGTAACAAGGCCAACTTCCTCTAGCAAGGATGAACAAAGGACCCTGTGCCAATGGGCACACTGCACCAAATTCCCTTCCCTGTTCACCTCCCTCCCAAGGTGACCTGTCAGTGTTCCAGGATGGAATGCTAAATTTCAAGACACACATTTAAGTAAACAATAAATGCACAGACACTCAAAAAAATCGGTGAGGAAGGAGGTGGTACGGTTACTCTGAAACAGAAATCAACCAACTAAGGTCCCCAGCCACATTTAGTCTCCCTTTGTCATGAGCATTTCACTGGAACACAGTCATGGCTATCCCTTTCCGTTCTGTCTCTGGCTGCCTGTGTAGTACAACAGCAGAGCTGAACTGCTGCAGCAGATACTGTGTAACCTGCGATGCTGAAAATCTCCACCGCCTAGCACATTGCACAGAAAAAAAAATGTATTGAGCCCTGAGAGTAGGGGTACTTCCCTCCCGGGGACACACATCCACAATGACCTTTAGTCTACAAGTTCCCGAGGGGCACACCTGCAGCCCTGAGTCCACACTGCACCCCCTACACCAACCCTAACTGGGGCAGGACAGCACACATGCTGGCATTCAGGTGATGGCTATCCATTTCATGTTTGTAGTTTTCTTTCCTCTTTTTTTCATGAGAGAAAAGCACAAAACCAAGGTCCATGAGACAGTTAAGAGGAACTAATCATGAAATAAGGAGAAATATTGCTGGGGTCATTCACAGGATCCCAACCAATCAGATGGCATCAACAGGCAACAAGGGGCCGCCCAAGGAGCTGGGAAAGGTCAGAAAAGACTTGGTGGATGATATTTAAGAGGAAGTAAGGAAGATTGGAAGAGGCAGAGCACCCAGGGGGAGGGGGACAGGAGAGACAGATGGACTGTCACAGAGGGCAAATTGCTCTGAGAGAGATGAGAAATGTACCTAAGCCAAGACAAAAATCAAATTCTGGACCCACCATGTGAAGAGGGAAAAGGAATAATAAAGACAGGATTGCAAGGAGAATGACGAACAAATGGTATTTTTTCCAGGAATAGACTAATAAAATGCAGATGAGACCCATCATGTTGAAAAATGCTTTTCATCACCTGAGACGCAGCAACACAACATACTAAAAAGTGCACAGCGGCAGAAGCCAGCTAGGAAGGAATTCAATCCTGGGCCCGGCACATGTGAGTACATCTGTATCAAAATAAATTTTCCAGAGAAGAAATCTTATAAATAATTGAGCTTGTCTAGCATGGCTCACCTTAGGCACCTGAGTCTCGGCTGATACAAGTGTGTATAACAGGAATGATAGTTAAAATGTCTCATAACAGCTACAGACTGTTTTTGACATCAGACTGAACAGAGGCATCTACCAGCTGGCCACCAAGTTGTATGCCCGTTAGTCCTGATGTAAGACACCACAATGCTGATGGTAGACTTGTGAAGGACAGAGCTTCTCTCTGGAATATAAACCATTTATCATGGGCATGTGTATTTAAGAAGGCATTGCTTTGGATACTGGCTCATGCTTCCTTCTCAGAAGGGACTGTTAACACTTGGCCAGTCTGAGATGGTTCTTTCTCCCCTCAGATATGGGGATCAACCAACTATGGGTTTCAGTCAACTGTTTCCCAAGTTGGCAGCTTCCTATAGGTCCAAAGACCTAAAGAGAATTCTTCAAATCTAGTCGTTTTTCATTGATGATTTGGGAGAAAGTGCTCTTCCCAAGTCTAGCAGGCACAGACTGTTGCCTATTTATATTCCCACTGATGGGAATCTCTCACCCTCTTCAACCAAAGTGCTCAACTTGATGTCAACAGTCCCCAGGCAGTGCAAAAGGAAGAGGGTTTTCATCATGACTATTAACAAGAGACACTTTCCTGTCTGAATCTGCTGACTCACCTACAGAATGGATGTAGTGGAAGACATCATGGGAACAGCTGATGCATGATCAATATTTTGCTACCCACCCAACCTGAGGATGTCCATCACCTTATGAAAAAGTAAAAATGATCCATTTCCACCTGAACAATTTCCACTACCTATTTTATATTTTACCTAGTCACATAGCATTTATTTTTTAAAAGATTATTACTTAAGGCACTGAAAAATATTTAAAATATTAACATTCCAGGACCCGGTGTGGTGACCTAATAAGCTAAAATCCTCGCCTTGCAATCACCAGGATCCCATATGCTAGCTGATGTCCTGGCTACTCCACTTCCCATCTGGCTCCCTGCTTGTGGCCTGGGATAGCAACGGAGAATGACCCAAGGTCTTAGCAGACTCAGAAGTACTTGGCTCCTGGATTTGAATTGGCTCAGTTCAAGCTGTTGCATTTACTTGGAGAGTGAACCAATAGAAAGAGGATCTTTCTCTCTGTACCTCCTCCTCTCTCCAATTAAAAAAAATAGATAAAAAATTAACATTCTATGCCTGTATAATTTGAGAATGTTTTAATATTCCTATATTTAGAGTTAACAAATTTTTTCTTTTTTTTTTAAGATTTATTTTTATTATTTTTTCATTGGAAAGGCGGATATACAGAGAGGAGAGACAGAGAGGAAGGTCTTCCGTCCGATGATTCACTCCCCAAGTGAGCGCAACGGGCCGATACTATGCCGATCCGAAGCCAGGAGCCTCTTCCGGGTCTCCCACGCGGGTGCAGGTTCCCAAAGCTTTGGGCTGTCCTCGACTGCTTTCCCAGGCCACAGGCAGGGAGCTGGAAGGGAAGCGGGGCTGCCGGGATTAGAACCGGCGCCCATATGGGATCCCGGGTGTGCAAGGCGAGGACCTTTAACCACTTGCGCCACCGCGCCGGGCCCAACAAATTTTTTCATACACACTTCATATGCAGACATTATATACATATAAACACATTTCAGTCAGATGAAGACACAGTGCTTAATATTAAGTCAAAAGGTGGCAGTGGAAAAAATATGCATAATTAACCAAGATATTTGGTGGAGGATGGTGAAAAATCACAAAACATTTTCTCTTTTTCAATACAGAATGGGAGTGGACAGCTGAGGTGAACACTAAATTGATACCGTTTTTCATAAATTACCTGTGTACCAAAAGTCTTTGGCCATGTGCTCCACCCATGATAACTTTCTAAGACTGGCTTATCCCATAGAAAGGCATTGAGTTTGGATGCTAAGAACACCGATTGTCTATTGGGTTTCTTATGTATCACTACCCATTTAGTGGCTTCAAGTAACATAAATCTTACAATCCTAGAAATCAGAAATCTGAAAAAGGGTCTCACAGGGCAAAAACTCCAGCTTTGACAGAATAGTGTTGTCCTAGAGACTTTGGGGAGATTCTGGCCTCTGGCCTTTTCCAAGTTCTACAGGCTGCCTACATTTCTTGACTCACAGCCCCTTCCATCTTCAACAGCAGCGGTGGTCATCTGAGTCCTTCACACACACATCACACTGACCCCGCTCCCCTCTTTCCCTTATATGAACCCTTGTGGTTGCATTTGGCTATCTACATAATCCAAGATAATCAGCCCACTCAATGTCAGCTAACTGGCAACCTCAATTTCCCCTTACCAAACAGGCTAACCTAGCCATAGTTTCTGGAAATTAGAACATGGACATGGGGTGTGGGGTGGGAAGAGGACATTATCCTCTACCTAGGAGGGAGGTCTCAGGACCTGATCTATCTAGTAAGAGGTGAGATGATAGAAGCTGGAAAGGGCATTTCCAGAGGAGCTACAAGTCCCAACGGCAGGAAAGCAGGACACACTATCCTGAGAGAAATGCTGGGAACTCTGGCCAAGAGGGTCAGTGTCACACAGAACTGCAATTATGTCTACCAGAAGGAGAGATGAAGAGATGGACTCGGTGAGCACCAAGATATGACCCAAGACCAAAGAGGTAGGAGCCAGAACTTGGGAATACACAGAACTGTTTCTGGGAAATCTGGGTTTCAACATTAATATCCTGTTTTCAAGAAAAAAAAAGTCTGTATATGGAGGGATATAATACTTAAACATGGAGTATGGCAAAATTTTAAGATTGTTAAATCTGGGGAAAAAGTTAAATTTTTTTTAAATATCAAAAAAGAGCAGCAACTACCTTTTATGGACTATTATAACCCAACTACAATCCTGAGTCCTTTAATCTCCCTGATACACCCCATTATACAAGATAGAGCTGAGGGACTAAAGATTATAAAGCTAAAGTTACCTTTCCAAAGTCATCAGGTATAGGGTTTGGGATTCCTAGTCAGGTTTGACTGATTCTTATGCACTCTAAGGCCCTGGGCAAGGGTTCAACCCATCTCAGATGATTCTGACAACAAAACTTGACATGTTGTACAAACTGGGAGAGTGTCACAAATATTTTGCTGCTCAGTCACTTCAATTTTTAGTCTGACTTTATATAATCAAAAATAAATTTAAAGTTTAGTTTTTACCTCTCAACTCACAGCATTTAAGACATTTTTAATGGTAATTTCCAGCCTCCCATAGCTGATGAACACTGCTCAAGGCACCAGAGGCTTCGTGTTGAGAGGCTATTCTTCCAAGTTACAGTTTACAAATGTCAGTTCCATTTCCACATTAAAGGCATTGTCTTTCTGCTTGGTGTGAGAGTCCTGTCTGGGCACTGAGAAACTACAGACCAGTCTTCTGCCTCCAGGAGTTCACTCCTCACTTGTCTTTCACCCCCCTAAAATTGTCCATTCTTCCCTCCAGGTATCTGAACTGAGGCAAAGTTTTCAGTTCATGTTAGCTGCTGGGAGACATAGAACCAATAATTTCATTTTGTTTTCCAGGGTTTATGGGATGAATCCAAATTGGCATTGATTTACCTCCAGCAGAAAATTTACCCACAGAACACCTTGGTACTTGAAGCAGAGGCAGTTCTTATCTCAAAAGCAATAGTGAAATACCTTTCAAGACTGATTTATGGAGTCCTCCACCCACACAGCCCCTAGCCAGGCTCTGAAAGTGCCCGTCCTTGAGGCATCATCTTCCATACTCCAGCACCAGATGACATGAGGAGCATCCTGGCTCACCAAGAAGGGGAGCAATTCTCCCAAAGGGAGTCCTTCCCATACATCTAGCCAACAATAGCTGGTCAAGTGCTAAAAGTCAGAGACAATAAACAAGGACAGCCAGCTTTCTAAAGTAAAACAGGATCATATCAGTCCTCTGCAGTGCCTCACCGTCATCTATGGGACTCATTCCAAGCTATTCAGCAGGTACAAAAGGCTCTTCATATCCTACCTTTCACTGGCCTTCCCATCCTCATTTTCAAGCATTTCTTCAACATGTAGATAGATCCTACATTCTAGTTTTATCCAACTATTTGTAGTCTATAACATGTCCTAGAAGATTCACACAAACTATTGGCTATTCTCACTCTACTGCAACCTCTGGTACCCCAGTCAGAGGGAACCCTAGTTAGCCATTTCTTCAATGACCATTTGTTGCTTTTAATAAGTGTGTCACATGTGTGATGCTATGCAAATGTGTATCACTCTGAAGCAAAGAAAGCATTGCTTCTCTGCATAATGGTTCCAGCTTCCCAGGGCCATCCCAAATCCAGAGTCGAGTCTCTACCCTTCTCTAGTTTATAGCCACAGGAGACTAAATTAGTGGAGGCTCTCCCCGGGGAATCTATCAATGGGTGAGGGACCAGAGAGACCAAGGTTCATATGCTGGCCCTGTCCCATAAAAATCTTGACAGGTAATTCACCCGTTGTGATTCTTGGGTGCTGCCTTCTGTAGACTAGGGATGCTAATAGCTACATTGCAGAAATCCAGTATACATTCAATATACAGTAACTAAGATGTCCGGTAAAAATGGATCCTTCATGAACAGTATCGTAGTTTCCATTTGTAACAATTTAAAAGTTCCTACTTTAATGAAACAAAAAAACCCATGGTTTCATCCTAAAACTTCTATAAAACATAACTAGAAGCAGTGAAGACAGACACTTGGGAGGGCAAAGTGTGTGAGTAAGCCTGCAGCCTCCCACATGGCTGGCCACCAAGTGCCTCTACTTTGTGAAGGGTTTTCAGAGATCATCCAGGTCAACACTGCACTTTTCAAAAAGAAATCAAAGACCAAGTGACACCACAGAGAAACCTTACAGGAGTTGGCAACTTCAAAGGAGAAGAACGCAAAGTAATTAAGAGAAGTGAGTCGCCCTGAATTGCTTTTAGAAACAGCTGTGGCATAAATTATACATAAAATAAATAAAGATTAATACTTCTCTTAACAGCAGTAGAGACTACCAGGGGCAGACAAACCAGAAGTCCCAAGACCTTGCAGATGGGAGGCAGATATCAGCCTTCCTTCAATTATAAAAGTACAAGAACCAGCCAAGGACAGATCATCATGAAACATTCCTCTACAGAAGAATTTCAAACAAAACATACATCCTTTATAAGCAGCAACTAGAATGTGTCTTCATTCTTAATAAAGAGAGGCTTTTGTAGAAAGCATAAGTAAGTGGGAAGAAAGTCAACTTACTATAAGTTATTGCCAACAGAAAGTTCCCCAAAGTGTGCACATTATTCCTACCTGGATCTGTATTCCTCTTAAGGCTAGCATGGGCTAGCACTGTAACCTTCAAATGATGGTACTGCTACAATATTACTTATTCAGTAAATATTTATTGAGCACCTGTTAAGTATCAGGCAGGGACACAGAATACTAGGAACATACTAGCAAATAAAACAAGGTTTTGCTAGAGAAGGTAGAGTAAATAAATACTCTAGGTCACCTTTGCAAAGTAACAAGAATGCCATAGGAAAATCAGAAAGGATGGTGGGGAAGAGAGGAGCTACCCCGGTAACAAAGAGCTCTCCAGCAAGTGTATTCACACTGAATGACAAAAGATGAAGCCACAATGGCCAGTGCTAAGTCAGGCAGAAGCCAGGAACCTGGAACTCCATCTGGGCTTCCCACATGGGTGGCAGGAGCCCAAGCACTTGGTTCTCCTCCAGTGCTTTCCCTGGCACATTAGTGTGAAGATGGATCAGAGGTAGGGCAACAAGGACACAAACTGGCATTCTGACAATAGATTTCAGCAATCCAGGTGGTAGCTTAACCCGCTGCACAGCATCGGCCTTAGGCTTCCGCCACGGAAATGAAGTCATCCTCATATTTTTAACCTCTGGTTTTAAAATCTTCAATATCCTGGGTATTCACCATGAAGGCAGATGTTTCAGAGGAAGAAACATTTGCAGCCAGTCAGCGACAGAACTTCCCCTGGATTAAAACATCTTTTAGAGACTATGTGCCTGCAACTCAGTCAGGTTCCAAGGTCCACATGGCCCAGTGTCAGTAGAATTCTTTCATCCATTTGCCCATTCAGCAAATATTGGGTTAAAACTCTAAGTGCTAGGCATACAGTAGTAATAAAACAAAATGTATCTTCTGATAGATCTTACATTGTAAGAAGCAGACTTGCAATAAAAAGGCGCATACACAGCATTAGTACTAAGAAGTGCCATGATGAAATGTAAAATGGCACAACAGACTAAAGACTACACAGAAAAGGGTGCTTTTTTATTTTCTTGTTTTTAGAGAAAAGTCCTTCTTAGGAAGAGAGGTTCACACGCACAGCTAGGTAAGCCTATGATGGTTTCTAGAGAACGGACCAACAGCAACAAGCAGAGTTCTAAAGCAGGAACACACTTGCTGCACCCAAAACCCAGCAGAGGCAAGTATGGCTGAAGTGGAGCGCCAGTGGGAAGGGTAGGAAGAGATGCAGTCAGAGGTCAGATCCATATATTGGGAAGGTTTTTATTTCTCACTTCTCTGCAGGATTCCTTTTGTCACACATTGGGCATCCATGTATGACACTGGTCCATATTCTGTTCTATTGGTCTGGTCCATATTCTGTTCTATTTTATGACCTTGGGTCAGTTCCACCATCTCAGTCAGAAGTCACACCAGAAATTTGCACAGGGGAAACTTTATACACAAAGAATCAATAACTAGGAAAAGGTGATTAATAAAAGAAAGAAATAGCAAATGCCAGGAGCAGCCACTAGCCACAGGCCTGAGGGAGGATTCAAACTTGAAACCAACTGAGATTAAAACCTCAATGTGGAGCATGTAGCTCCAACACTTTGTGGATAGTGGGGAGACTCCCCAGGGCTCCATGGGTCTGTAAGTTTTCAGTCCAGGACTGCTGAGCTGGGAGCTGCTCACAGCACACACAGGAGGCTGAGCCTCACTCCATCGCTCATCTGCTGTTGAAAGCCACACTTTAAGAGTAAGATGAAAAGCACGCCAGCCAAGACAGGTAGTCCTGCTATGCCTTGCAGTGTCTCACCAGTATCTTCTACCAAAAAAAAAAAGAACACTCATCCACCTGGCAAGAGAGATGTTTACCAGGGCAAGTTTCCAGATCACAAAGCAGATGAATTTGCTATTTAGATCTACAATGAGTTTTTAAATCCTTTAAAGTCAATCTTGAATAAGTATGCTACCATCCTCATATTATTCAAAAGTATCTTGCCTTTCCAAGTTCTTTTGTATCAAGTCAGAATTTTTTTTTAATGGTCATTTCTTTGTGGATTCCATCTCATATATAATTAAATTGAGAAGCATTGGTTTCACCATCTTGAGTCTTTCATGAACAAATGATCTCTAGCTCTGGTTTCTGAGTTGAATCCAAAACATTTCTGCTCCCATGTGTTTTGGATAAAGAAAACCTGAAAATATGAACATGGTATGGGGAGGAGTCATCTCATCCAAACCTTCCTTTCCTTCTCAACCCACAAAATCTTTGGATCCAGAGGAATTATACCTAAACACCCCGGACTACATCAAAACTTGACACAGAGCTTGAGGTCACAGATTTTGACAGTTCTACAGAAATGCCATGCTCAGACCACTTTCATCAGGACCCCTGCAAGCCGCCTCCCCAGCAGTCCTGCTAACCTCTGCATCTCTTGCACGCTTTCCTTCCCTGCTTTCCTGCTTTTTTTTCTCTGAAGCAAATCTTGGCTAGAATCTGGACAGGGGTAGAGCGCGGATGAAAAGAAGGGGGAACATTAAATATAAAACTAAAATGTTTCTTTCAGAGGTTTGAGATGGAAAAGATTCAACAAAAATACTGCAGTTGTTACTTTCTTTTCCGGTCACATGTATAATTAAGAGAAAAAGTTTGGATAAGTAAGGTAGATATTCCTAATTAACCACCACAGTGGCTTAGTACAGAGGACAAGAAGACTAATGTGGAACTTTGTATCTACACTCTGCATATTCTTCATAATCTGCACAGTTTCCTTTAACTTTCACAACAGCAGGTAATGAACCTATAGTTTTGAGATCTGGAACCCTCTACCACTACTAAGTTTACATCAATTGATTCACAGTTGACCAGCTCCCAGGGTAGCTTAGAAAAATAATAATTGCATTACTCTCTTTAGAAACAAAACATTGCTTTACAGGTTTTTTTTTTTTACCCTCAAAGGACACACATGAAAAAAACAGAATAGGAAGGGCAGGAAGCCTGAAAGTAAACATTCAAAGGTAACATTATCTCACCATCAAAGACAGACAAATGTTCAGGGAAGTCAGGAAAGGTGCAATGAAACTTGCTTTTCTATATACTATGTTCCAATATAAACATCTAAAGATGAACTCAGAAGGAAAGGCTAGAGAACAAGGTATCAAACAGCCTTTCTTAAAGCTTTTCCAATGCATAAAGTTTTCAAGTTGAAAACATCACTGCTAATTGGAGACTGGCACATGTGTTGTTTTTGATGGATGTCTCCTTCTGCCTCATACTTTTTCTCAATCAAGATAAAAAATTTTCTTCGACTTTGAATGTGGGATGCAAAGGGCTAAAGGACAGCAGAGGTGCCTTGATTACATTACTCAGGTCAATCTTACAAGCAGATGCCAAGATCTACACATCCACACAAAATTCAAAGGCTTGCTCAGGGTTTTCCTCTGTCAACACAAGTTTGTGTTTTCTAAACTTTTTTTTTTTTCAGTTTAGTGATTGATTTAACCCCTGGGTAAAATTGGACAGGCCCAGTCACCCTTCACTGTAACTAAGTCCAGTTCCTGGATCATGGGTCTATGGGGCAAAAAGGACAGAGTTCAGGTCTAATTTGGAAAGCAGTCTCTGGCTCCATTCATAGAACCCACTTATTAAAATTCTTATTTTACATGCATGCATATACACTCATCCAGGCCCATCAGTGGACCCCCTCCCCCAGGGAAGTACATCTACAGCTTATGTAAACAGCTCAACGAATTCATGACCTCATATAAATCAAGAAGCCTGGAGCCAGAATAGGGAACTAAGAGCCACAGGTTTAGGGCTCAGCTTGACCACTTGCTGTATTAACCTTGAACAAATTTCTTAACCTCTTTGTGTCTCCTATGTCCTTATCTTTACAAGAGGGGAACAATGGTACCTACTTTTTAAGACTATTATAACAATTAAATGAAGGCATATAGCACAACCTGGAGCCATAATAACTCAAGTGTGGCTGACATTATCTGAGCTCCTAGGAACATCTGGAACAATGGAGTCCCACCTCTGCCCAGGAATTATTACGAGAAATTCTGTGGAATTTTTAAAAATTAATTTCTTTGAAAGGCAGAGATATGGAGAAAGAGGGAAAGAGGGAGAGACTCTTATCTGTTGGTTCACTCTCCAAATGGTCTTAAGAGCCAGACCTGGCCCAGGCTGAAGCCAGGAGCTTTTTCCAACACTCCTACATGGGTAACAGGGACCCAAGCTCTTTGACCATCTTCTACTGTCTTCCCAAGTGCATTTGCAGCATGTTGGAGCAGAAGTGGAAGAGTCAGGACATGAACCAGCTTCTATATGGGATGCTGGTATTACAAGAGGCAGCATCATCCAGCACACCACCACAACGACCCCAAATCCTGAGGACTTTTACACATCTGTTGTTGTTTTAATCGCTCAAGATATTCCTTCTGCAATAGTCCATCATGTTGAATCTATTCAATCATGTTCTGGCTCTGGATTAGGCCTTGAAAGAACTTCAGGCCAAAACTATTTTTGCTCTTATGTGTTGGATAAAATTGATGGTCAGCAAGAGTGGAATCTGCACTCCCCTCCTCTAAAACTATTCTGCTTATCAGAAACAATAGGGAAAAAGTGACATGAACTCCTAAGAACAAAATGTCACTTCTCCCATGTTGCTTAACTGCTGAGATGTTAGCCCAGTTTTCTTTCATTTCCTTCATGAGCTTTCAGCCCAATTTCCATCAAGATATAGCAACCAGAATATTAATTTTACAGGGCTTACTTTATTCTAGGATTTTTGTTTTGCTTTGTTTGGGTTATGGTTTTATTTTCCACTTCTTTACTCAAGAAACAAAGCAATCTAAAGAGGTTGATTCAGTTCCAGGAATGGAGTATAAAATTAAAATAACATAAAAACTTTCTCTTGTAGTACACATAGGAACCAAAACACATCATGGTTCTTCCTGCCCAAGGTTACAAAGAAAACACAGGTCTGAAATCACTGAGGATGCTAGTATTTGCAATTAGAGTCAATCAAAATTGTATGCATATGAATCACAATAGTGCATCTGCAGAGAAGAAATCAGACACATCTGGCTGCTGAAAATTATTGCCGAGGGGTCAATGCGCATTGGTGTCTCCAGGTGCAATACCTTACGGGGGACATAGGACCTTTGATACAGTATTCAAGCCAAGAAGCATGACCTAAGCCTAACCATGAGGAAACATCAGAAAAAAAGTCTGAAAATGAGGAACTTTGTGCAACACACAAAAACAACACTGTAGCTTCAGAAATGTCAATGTCACAAGTGACAGAGAACAGCTGCAAAATGTTCCACAGTAAAGGAGACTAAAGAGATAAAACAGTTAAACGAAATTCCTGATCCTACATTTGCTCCTGTGGTGTAGGAAAAAAAAAAAGACGTTAAAAGGACATTCTGAAACATTTGACAAAATTGGAATATGCAGAGTAGATAAAAGCATCATATTGATGTTAAATTACAGAGGCTGACATATAACGGAATATTTCTCTTAGGAAATGTACATTGAAATATTTAGCCATAAAAGAATTTAGTGAATGCAACCTGATATGAAATGATTCTGAAACAAAATGTGTAATGCATGTGTCAGAATCCTAAACAGTAGCTTTCAAATGTCTAAACTTGCATTTCTCCGCCATTTCCTTCCCTCTGTGATACTGAAAAGTACACTATGTGATTAGAGAGTCGTTCTATTCTGTATAACATGAATTGTATGTATCGTTTGTTTCCCTTCATGTGGGTATGCACGTGATGATTGTGGAAGCAAACTGTAAAACAAACAGAGTAACATTAACAGTGGGCAATGTGGATAAAGGTTATAGTGCTTATTGAACTATTCTCTTGTAGTTTTCTGCTTATATTTAAATAAAATGAAGTAGTTAAGGTTACAAGTGCTTTCATGACTCTACTTCATCAGTCCTATAACTTTTCCACTCTGAACAGCACATGCAAGGACCACGGAGATGTTTTTTTAAGATGAGCCAAAAAAATAGCCATGGAACCACTAGCAAAGAAAGCATCGAATCCCATGCTCTCTTCCACTTTGTGTCAATTTCATATTTTTGCTCACCTCAAAAATCAACACTATATATATACCAAACATATATCAAGCAAGATGTAATCCTGTGCTCGGAGTTTTTTGGTTTCATTCTCTACCCACGCAGAGTTTGAGTACAGTAGCCATTTCAAGAGCTCCCATTGTATTTGCCACAATGGTTAAATCACCACTTGAAACATTCACACCCAATAACCAAGCGCCTGATTCAAGTCCTGGTTCTCCTGTTTCCAATCCAGCTTCCTGCCATTGTGCATACTGGGAGGCCACATTAAGTACTTGGAGCCCTGTCATCCACATGGGAGACCCGGATTAAGTTCTAAGCTCCTGGCCTAACCCAGACAGTTGCAACATTTAGGAAGTGCATGCATGGGTAGAAGATTCAGTGTCATTCAAATAAAATTAAAATAAATTTTAAAATTCCACAAGGTAGTAGTGTGGCATGGCAAGTAAAACCATCACCTGTGATGCTGGCATCCATATGAGCACCAATTCAAGTCTCAGTTGCTCCCTGCTGATGACCTGTGAAGGACAGCAGACTATGGCACAAGTATTTGGATCCCTGAAAACTACAGAGGAGAGTTTGATACAATAGTTCAATGTCTAAATCCTCATCTTGCAAGTGCCAAGATCCCAGATGGGTGCCAGCTCATGTCCCAACTGCTCTACTATCCATCCCTGCTTATGCCCTAGGCAAGCAGAAGATGATGGCTCAAAGCATTGGGACCCTAAACCAACATGAGAAACCTAGAAGTTGTTCCTGGCTTCAGACTGGATTAGCTCTGGCCCTTGTGGCCATTCGGGGAGTGAAGCAGTGCATCGATTTTTGTCTCTTCTCTGCATCACTCTAATCTGCATTTCCAACAAAAAATAAACTGAAAATGAAGGAAAGGGAAAGGAAAGGAGCAAGGAAGGGAGGAATGGCAGAGGAGACCCAGACGAAATTTTTGGCTCCTGACTTCAGCCTGGTCCAGCCCTGGTCATTGTGTCCCTTTGGGGAGTGAATTAGCAGGTGGAAGATTTTTTCTGTCTTTGTCTCTCCCTCTCTCTATTTCTGAATTTCAAATGTATCTTTTAAAATAGATGAACAAATTTTTTAATTCCTTAAAAATGGTGTAAAGCAAATCAAACCGGGTAAGACGACCTCCCTTTTACCCTTAAAACAGCTGATCTTGCAAGTATGGCCAGGTACTACTGTATGGGAACTTTTGTATCCAAATCATGGGCTAATTGTGCCATGGACAGCCAGTCGTTGTTCTTTGCTGCTTTAGAAGGGTGTGAAAAGCTGTCTGAGGTTGGCACTAACAAGACCCTCTTGCTTCTGTGGACAAGTCGGCCACCTGTACTCTCCCAGTCTCCTTGGATCTTACCTGTGTTCCACTGACACTTTACATCTTGAGCAATGTCACAATTTAATTTGACTTGCTATAAAGCCTTGATTCTCTGCATGTTACTTAACGTGAACCTCCCTTCATTATTCAGTTTTAGTAGTTATTCACCCACTTTCAACCCTTCCAACGTAACAGGACTCAGACTAGATCTCATTTTTCTTATACTACTCAAAAAAAAAAAAAAAATCCTCCCCTATACTTTATGGCTTCTGCCTTTGCCTCTTCTTTCTGGGTTTCCTTGGCAAATACTGCTCTGCATACTCAGTTTCTCCATGAGTCACGTTTTCAGGATCTGAAGCCATACCTATTGGTGGAAGCAGAGCTCTGGGGTCAGGACCATACCCAGTAAATTCCTTGGGACCAAAAGCTACTGGAGACAGAAGTCAAATGTATGAGAACAAATGGCCAAGATTTTAAATCAAAGTGAAGCAATTGATAGCTCCTCAACTCATCACCTGACATGTATAATTCTTGTAAATGCTGCCAACTCTGTCTTCTACCCACTAGATACCAACAATATCCCTTGAAGTAATGACAACTGAAAATGCTTCTAGAGATTGTCACCTGTCCCTTGAGTGGGCTAAGAAATATCACCCTTCTCCACTAAAAATCACTAAACCAAGCTATCAACACAGAGTCGTGTGGTTAACATCAGGCAAAAGATGAACAGTGAAGAAATCAATAAAACAGGGTCAAATGAGACTCCAAAATGTTATCACCATTAAAGGATATCGTGAGCTCATCAATTGCAGCTGAACAGAAGCCATCCAAGAGGACTTCAAAAACGCTCAAGGAAGTTAGGGTTAAAGGTGGATTTATTTTGGTGCAAAAAAAAAAATTCTTACAGGTTTTTTTTATAAGATATACTTGTCATTAACTTTTTGAAGACTTCTTGTATGTATTTCAAAGTCTCTGTAGAAAAAAACAACTGTTTTATTAATTTCAATTCTGTGAACTTTTTGAAATCCCTTTATATTGCTCACAGCCTCATTTCTGTCTAAAATTATTTCCCCTCTCTACCTAGCAAATGCTCAACTCTATAGTGTTGATCTTTTTTCTTTAAAGATTTTTTTTTTAATTGGAAAGTCAGATATACAGAGAGGAAGAGAGAGGGGAAGATCTTCTGTCCATTGATTCACTCCCCAAGCAGCCACAATGGCCAGAGTTACGCCCATCTGAAGCCAGGAGCCTGGAGCCTCTTCCAGGTTTCCCATGCAGGTGCAGGGTCCCAAGGATTTGGGCTGTTATCAACTGCTTTTCCAGGCCAAAATCAGGGAGCTGGATAGGAAGCAAAACTGCCAGGATTAGAACCAGCGCCCACATGGGATCTGGGCACATGCAAGGCAAGGACTTTAGCCACTAAGCTACCACGCTGGGCCCTGTAGTGTTCATCTTGATCACACTCAAACTATCCACTAAAGTTTAAATAAAGATGCCTAGTTTTCTTCTTATAGACTCTCTTGGGGCAGAAGCATTTATCTGTCCATTCTGGGTCAAGTGATTGTGTAAATTTTCTTATTAGGCATATCCAATTGCCAATTTGGAATAAACTAGACTGTAGGTAATGTAAAACAAAACCCAAGTTTAAACAAAGAAGCAGGTTTTGTTTGTTTTACATAATAAGTATGAGGGCAAATGACCAATGGAAGAACTGAAGAGCCAATTTCTTGGTAATCTTCTTAGCCTTTCCCATGTGACTGCAAGTTGGCCACTTCTACTATAGGGATTTGATCCATGCATTCCAGGAAGGAAAAAGGCACAGACAGTATCAACTGCTGTCATCCCTTTGAGAAGCAGTGGGGCAGGAGGAAGGGCCACTTCCAGGAGAGATTGGAGAAAGTGAGGATTTAGCTTTTCCGGCCTCTATGGATTAGGCAAACCAAAGGGTAGGTGCTGTATTTGACAAACAATAAAGCTCCACGACTCCACACTTGAATTTCCTCCAATGATCAGCCTACTAGTCTCTAACCTAGAGGGAAAATGGCTACCAAGTGAAGAGTGCAGACTATGAAGACTGTTGGTCTAATAAGCCTGAACTAATGATCTCATCTCCTGGAATATTCAAAGAAAGGAATGTGCGGCTCAAATCATCAGCCCCCAAAGTGGCCATTCAATAAAGGTTCTTACTCTAGCAAGGAAGCCAGGAATTGAGTTAAAGCTATTTCAGGAAGGTCAGTCCCACTGCTAGAAAGGTGGAGGCCACAGACACGAGGGCTCTTAACTGCAGACTCGTAAGCAGGCAGGCAGATCAACAAGATCATTTTCCGGAAACCTGTCAACAACGGAGCCACCAGAGCACCTTACACTAGTGGCCGAGCAAGATATGTAAAGGAAGCTGAGATTCAGAACCAAAGGAGGGGGAGATTGAGCCGAGAGAAGGCTTAAAGCTAGGAGCAGTGGGATGGAGGATCAGGAGAAAAGTTTGGAAATGCAACCCACAAACGCCAGAGCAGGTTTTCTCAGAACTGATGAGGAATCACTTCTCGGCGTTTTCACTAAAATCAAATGTGACTTGATGAGGAATCCATTTTTTATGAAATGGAACAGAAAGGCACAGACGCATGGATTCTAGAAGCCACCACACAGACTGTTTTTAAGATGCTTGAACATAACATGGCTGGGATTGAGATCGAAATATTCTGCGAGGCGGAAGCACCAGGCGTTGGTGAGGTGAGGAGCTAAGCAGGGTACAGATGTGGGTCCTTCTTCAGAGAAATTCCGGATGTAATACCCAATGGCACGCTTAGCTCGAGCATGCTACAGACCTTCCTGGCATTGGTAAGGCCACCCTGGCTGAAGAAGCACAACAGCCAGCGGGTCCCTATCCTTGATACATTCATCCAAATGAAGAAATTATCACTGGTTTAACAACACTGATAAATATATAGACTTCATTCAGATTTTGCCAGTTGTTTCACTCATGGTCTTGTCTATCACATGATTCAGCCCTGTACACCACTTTGCATTTATTTATTGTGGAGACACCCAGAGGGGGTAGCACGCATCAACTGACCCCCTCCTCAAAGCCCTGCAACAACCAGGACAAGGAACCCGACATGCTACCTGGGACAGTCCTGTTTTCAAGCATAGCAGAACCTGTAATCGTTAGCTCAGAGCCACAGGGTCAGAGGTAATCGGAAGGGGGCCACCCCAGTGCGCCCCTGCTATCCAACAGAGCAATTAATCACTGTAAAAAAAACAGGTTATCTTCTTTCTCGATGTAATAGAGAAGGCTTCATATGACCTTCTAATCACTCTTGGTTAAAAAATAATTTTTCCCACCTAAGTCTTCAAAGTCCTTTTTCTTTCTCATTATGATCTCATGACTCTTAGTAACCTCATGAAGTTGGATTCTAAGTCCTATTACTAATTAAGCACAAAAGGATAACCAGGGCTCACTGGTAAAGCTGTTGGGTCAACTCTAATCACTTCAGTCCTGCTAATTTACTCAACTTCACCCTCCTCGTGAGGTTTTCATCAGCACACGAGCCTGCAGCAGGGCTAGCCATCAACACCCCTAAGATACCTTGTAGCGTAACATGAGTATTATCACTGACAGCTCCGCAAGACTGCGCTAAGAGGGACAGTAAGAAAACGAAGCCAGCATTCCAATGGCCGTGACTTCCACAAGGTTCTGCTCCCCCCTGGGGACCCGAGAGGAAAGTGCAGGACCACTACACGGCTTTCCTTCTGGTCTAGACGGCACTGTTGGAGGCACACAAGCTTCAGGTTGCAGTCATTTTTTTTTTTTTGCTTCACCATGAAGTTCTATTTTTTACTTTTTTTTAAATTATTCCTTCTAGAATTGGGGGAGGAGGTGAACAGAGACAAAAATGACTCATCATCATCATCATCTGTGACTGCAAAGTTCACCCTTGTTTTTTTTTTTCCTGTGAGTTCACAATGGGCCCAGAAAAGCACACACAGAAACCAAGTTTCCTGGTTCCCCAACTCTTTCACACAGCATATCCGCTGCATCGTTGCGTCCTCCTCACTCCTCCAAACCAAACCTCAGGTTCACTCGCCCATCACCTCCACTACTTCACCCTGCTCCAAGGAATGTCCCACTTTCTAGGCACCTGTGATAGGATCTTCCCTTCCCGCTGCCTCAGCTGACTCCCTTCATTCCATCACCAACACAACAGCCCCAGCCATCTTCTATGTCAAACAGACCAAGTCACTCATTCCCCTTATGTAATAGTATTAGGATTTGTAATATAATATTTAGAATAACCAAAACCTGGAAGCAATCCCAACAGCTGTCAATTGGTGAATGAGTCAAGAAAATATGGACTACAAACTGATACTCATAGAAAAGGAAACAAAACACTCATACAGGCTACAGCATGGGTGAACCTCAGAGAGCCATAATGGAAGCCAGGCACAGAAGTCAAGTGCAAACCACAGCGTATGACATGCTTCCTTTATGTGAATATTCAGTGGTGAGGCACGTATCTGAAGAGTGGTCAAGAGGCTGGAACGGGGAATGGCAGTAAGAGAGCAGGAAGAATTTCCAAGGGATCATGACGATGCTTTAAAACCAAATGTCACAATGGCTGCAAGTATTTGCAAAATCACCAAAACTCACGTAACTGTTCACTTGAAATGGGTAGGTTTGGCAATATGTAATTTATACCTCAGAAAAGCTACTTTCAAAAATAGGAATTCTCCAAGAGTGAACCCGCAGATAGAAGACCCACCCTATGCCATAGCTCTGCCTTTCAATCAAACTTAAATGAATGGTTTTTTGGGTTTTGTTTCTTCTTCTTCTTTTTTTTTTTTTAAGATTGAGTGAGGAATAAAGACAGAAGCAGACAGCTTCTGTCCAGTGGTTCACTCCCCAAATGGCCACAACAGCAGGAGCTGGGCTGGGTTGAAGTTAGGAGCTAGGACCCCCATCTAGGTCTCTCACATGAGTGCAGAGATTCAAGTACTTGATTCACCTCTTAATGCCTTCCCAGGCACACTAGCAAGGAGCTGGATTAAAAGCAGAGCAGCCTGGATTCAAACTGACACTCCGATATGCAATACTGGCATCTCAGGCAGCAGTTTAACCCACTGCACCACAACTCTAGCCCCAAATGCCAATCTCTTAGAGTGACTACCCGATCTGTGACAGCCACCTACTCACTAGATCACCTTGTTTTAATTCTTTACATTGTCTTGTTATAATGTCCATGTGAATTAAAATTTGTTTGACCAATTATCCAAAATACCATCACATTTTCACTCATAGATGGTGTCAGTACATATTAATTGGACAAGGACTGGATGATGAATTGATATTTTTCAGAAAATTGTATAGATAAAAGCACTTAGATCCCACTATTGCCAAGGAAAAAGACAGAAGTTTCCTATTCTTGGAGACACATTACAAAAATGAAACCCTAGACGACTTTTTTACTAAGCAAGAGTAAAAATAAGACCATTGCTTAAATCTCCTAAAAACAGAGGAAACTCTAAAATTAAGTGAGTGCAATTGGCAAGAAAATTGATTGTTCTGCTGAATGTTAGGAACAAACCAATTTCAATGGATTATGATAGTGGCATGCTTATTCTAAAAATATAAACAATAGTCCATTAAAAATCTAATTTCTAAGCCTAAGAGCAGAAATCTAAGATTTCATTGAGATAAGAACTATAGCTGTATTCTCTCTCAGGAGTAACTTCTTCCAGCTACTACAAACTTATCTCCTAGTAGTTTTTTTTTTCATTTTCTCCACCAACACGTTGGCCCTGAACAAAAGTGACCTGCGAGAGTTAGGTTTATTTGGTGAGAAATAAAAGGGACAGGTGCAGGGGAGTACAAGGGCAAGGCGCCCTGGAAGGGTGATGGCTGTGAACAGGTGGAAAAGAATGCCAAAGGTGAGAAGGAAGCAGAAGGCGGAAGAAACGGCATCATTGATGTGGCAGTTTCAGCTTATTGGGTGGGTGTCACCAAGTCTAGGAGGGGATAAGACCTGTAGATAAGTGGGGACATCTAGGTCCATGGGCACTGGACTGGCTGCAGGATGCCAGGTGGAAACCTTGCAGGGTATGACCTCAAAGAATTTACATACAACTTTGTCAGAATCTGGAGCCCACAGGGTGCCTACCATTGGCATTTAATGAGTAAAGACTGACCTGAAGGCTTTTGAAATTAGGTTCTGAAAAACCTAATTCTGGGAAAGAATTCATCCTACAGAAATACAGCCGAGAGGAAAGTTGGTATCCAAGATGGATCCTCAGATGATCAAAAAAGACAGTATGGGAGTGAGTGTGATGTGTCTGCAAAGCTGACTCAAGCTCTAGCACCCCACCCTGCCCGAAGCAGAACATTTTTTAAACAGTTACCGTGCAATTCTTTAAGAGTTTATGGTGGTGGGCCAAGGGGTGAAGGAGGGACCCTTTATGAAGCTTTTCTTGTCGCCATTGTCACTGTCACCACCTTGTGCTCCCTGCAGACACACTGCATGCAAGCTGGAAAGCAGCTGTTTTCATTCCCCTCTCCATGAGCAGCCACCTCCACGCTGGTAGGAGCAGATGGCCATTCCCACCACGGCAGTGGCATTACCGTCTGTCTTCTCTGCAATCCCTGAGCCCCAGACGCGAAGGGTTTTTGGTGCATCTGTGATTGGTTTATAGCGAATCACAAAACACCAATATGGCAGCTCCGTGACACAAGCCCAAGCAGAATGGCTCACTTGACCATGGCACCCAAGTCACCCCAGTATCAGTGCACTGTCACAGCTACCAGTGGTTGGAGAACTGTACCCTGTCCCAGGTGGGATGATCTGTCAAAGCTGATTGAGTACACAGCCAAGAAGCTGTGTGTTCATGGAAGCCAGGAAATCTTTCACAATCCTCTCTCATCTTAAAAACAGCCTTGTGAGGCCCATAATCTTGCCCTCATCTTAGGAATGAAACTCTGAAGAAATGCAGTGATCGGTTTAAAATCATAACCAGTAAGTAGTAAGATAGAATTTGAACCCCATTCTTGTTGGTTCCTATACCCACCTTGTCTCTTTATTGTCCTGCTTCCTGCTTGCTAAGGTGGAGAGGATGCATAAAAAAACAGAATTGAGGGGAAAATCCTACGCAATGACAGCTCTTGTACCTACCCACTCCTCTCCACCTCCACCCCCCTGCTCCAGCTCATTCCCTCTTCAGCTCTTGTAGGAGATACAGACTCTGGTCTTCAGATTCCTTGCTCCCAATTTTTTCCAACATTCAACTGACAAAATCCCTTTCTGGCTCAAAATGTTTCATGGATTCCTCTTGACTGCAGAATAAAAGCCAAAGCTCTGGACACATGCACTGGAGGCTGCCTAACTTACTCTAACGATCTGATGTCCAAGCACAGCATTCTAGATCCTGCCATTCCATTCTTTCAATCTGCTTTCACAGTCCTTGGCTTACTCTCCTATATTGCAGGCAGATGTTTTAGCATCCAATCAACCAGTGACTGACTTTGCGACACTGGGTCTTTCCCAAACACAGGATTTTTACATCTGTGTCATGGGACACACATGTCTTTCAACTCCGACTTTTCCTTCTTATTTCTCTGACCACCTCTGCTTGCACTTGACTCCCCTGTCTCAGTCACATGCCTTCATAAACCTGTGGTTCTGCAAAACCTCTTCTGGGCTCTCCAACATACATGGATGCCACTCTCTTACCACTTCTTTGTTTCACAAACATATGTGCACACTTCTCATCTCCCTTTTTATATCGATACATTAAAAAATAAACCAACGCTCATCTTTGTCTTACATGAGCCAACTTTACTGTTTATTGAAAGCTGCCCAAGATGTGTTTTGGAAGTAGGTGGGACAGGGAGTAGATCTAAGTCGTAACTCAATACTGTTGATAGGATTTGTTTATGAGCCTAAGTACAAGGCACAAGGCATGAGCCATCCTGAGCCCTGAGCCCCAGGGTAAATGGACAAGGAGTCTGTAATGGCTCCATGATGGAAACACACAACCTCAAGGAAGAAGTGCCAGTCCCTGAGGCTGCTCTCCCTGCCTCAGTTCACAGAGTGAATTATGTCTGCCTGCTCTTCAGGTAAAGGACTGCTGCAGAACGAGAAGGTCAAGAGTACTGTTTCCTGCCACCAAACAGCTGGGCCGGGCCGCGGGCCGCGGGATGCGACCTGGACAATTACCACTGCTACGCACACAGGATGCCTTGGGCCTGCCCTACCCAGTTTGACATTTCCTCCTTAATTGCCAGACCTTGCTTTTTATCTCTTTCAGGAGCTGATTCATTTTTTAAAGTCATCTAACTGGCATTGGGGTAGTTGTAGGGGCGGGGGATGGGGAGAGAGAATCCCCAGAATTCTCATATACTGAGCGTTATTTTTTATACAGCGTTTAGTAGGGGTAGATTTCACACCTAAATGGGCTGTGTTTGATATGTTTTTTAATGTTTACCGTCTTTCTGTGTACTTGCAACTGTGCAGGCATTATGGAAGACCCAAGGTTTCCCCAGCCAAACGGATGGCAGGAGGACTTAAATCATTAACTACAGGGACAAACCTGCTTGAGACACCTACAGTCAGGAAATAGCGAAATGCAGTTCAGAGGGGTGCCCAGAGCTGTCATCATTTACCAGGTTCTGGGAAGACAGCATCCCCTCCTGACTACAGAAACCTTCTGCTTTGTATTACAGGTGCCCCCTCTGTTTTGCTGAAAGGTAACCAGTTGCCACTGAGGACAAGTGTACTGGCCCGAGATGTTCTCCCCATAATCCCACGGGACCACAGAGAAGACAGAGAATCTTCTCCTCATCAGGGTTAAGAGAAATTCACAAACTCCCCCAGAAAGAGGGCCTTATTGTGTCTACTGTAAAAACCCAAGCCAAGTTTCCCTGTGAGGCTGTTTGGAGGATTTCTCCACAGCACTACCCCGTCTCACCTGAAGTCTCTCCTTATTAACCATCAGTTTGTGTCTTGAGACAAGAGGAGACCCAACTTCATGGGAAAGTCAAACCACAGCCATGAAATTCCTCCAGGCCAGGTTTGTCCCCTTCTCTTTGCTAGGGAGACTTGATTTAGGCTTCCCAGTTCAACCACTGACTTCTAAGTACATTTATCTAATATCCCAAGAGATTCACAAATGGAAAGTATGCCATTGTAAAAATTCAAAAAAAAAAAAAAAAAGAAAAGGAAGAAGGATGGATGAGGGTGGGTGGGGAAGGCAGGCAGGAGGTAGAGCAGAGTATCACTAGGGTATCACTAGGCTGCTAAATCTGTATTGTAAACTATATGAATTAATCACATATCAAGTAAGGTGTTTTTAAAATCCCAAAGTAAACTGCATACCTGAAAACATGTCCCACTGAGGCAAAATTCTCACTCAAGCAAGTGGATCAACCGCTGTCTTAAAACCACACACATTGATCAGTGATCCACACGGATACAGCTATGGCTCTGCATGAAAGATTGTGTAAAGATAAACCTGGACATATTAAATCTCAGAGGCAGTGAGAGACAACTTCTGAATAAAACTCAGGCAGAAGCCACGAGAACCAGCAACAAGTTACCATGAGATGTGTTGCTCCAAATGGTGGCCAGCACCGAGACTGTGCCTGGTGAGAAAGTACTCAAGTGCACTTTCATGTGCCACTGACTGCATAACAAGTCCCAACCCTTAATGGACCAGCAAAGGGCTAAGTGGGTGGCCAAGGTCACTGAGTCCCCAGACAGCCGTGACCTTGATGGTTAAGGACTCCTGGCTCACACTGCATGGAATTGAGAGGCATTTCCTTTCCATGATTGTGGTTCTGCAGAGCTTTGTTCCAGAAATGCTGTCAGACTGGAGAGGGTTGGGAGGATATTGGGGCAGGGGCACTTGGGATGAATGGGCTGCCCCTGGAGTTTGTCTTGATTGATACTAATTGAATTCTAATTGAAACCCTTCATCCAGGCCCCAAGTGCACCTGAAGGAAGCTTCAATATCCGGAAGCCACACCCCAGAGAGCCTGCAAGCCTCTCTCTCATCGCCCAATTCTACCAAGAACATTATTTGTCTATTAAACCTTGATATACCTTTGGAGACTCCATGAACTGCCCTGCTAAAGACAAAAAGAGCACATCCTCTATTTTGGGCTGCCCTACAAAGCTGCTTTTTGACCTGGTAAGACTATTACAGTTCATTTAGCACCACTGCCATGAACCATGCTAATTAGGACTTGGGGACTCTTAAAAAATCACTCGATTATGCAGTACTACTTCCGAAGCCTTTGTGTGTTGTGGTCCAAATCTTTATGAAATTTGTGTTCAGTGAATAAAAAGGGGGCATGAAAGTCATGGAGAGTGCAGGACAGCAGGTAGGAAGGAACAGACCCTTACATTCCATCTTAAGGTAAACAAGCTCTTCACTTATCTACCAGTATCAAGAGTGCCCCTAATTATGTTCAAGGTGTTAACTACAGGCAAAACCTGGGACACAGCCTCTAATGAGTATATTTTAGTGGAGGGAGGTCTAGGAATTGAAAAATGAATCCATGAGATACTCTAAAATGCTAAGTGCAATCAAGGCAACAAAGTAACATGATAGGGGCAGAAATGACCGGAGTAAGAAAAGTTGGCATTATTTACAAAGGAGACCCAAGTATGTATTGTATATCCAACTCCTGTGTATAACCCTTCTCTGCAATTAGGCTTTCGGAACCACCCTGTCAGTTTTGCCAAGTTGATGTTCTTGACTTTACTCAAAGCTGATTCCTCCTGCCTCCATCCTCCGCTGCTTCTTCAGGGACTCAGTCCAGCAATTATCACCTTTTCTCTACATGACACATGGTGCTCTGCCTGTGAGGATGTGTCCACCAGCATGCAACCATGCCATTCTATCACTCATCTTAACAAGGTGAAAGAAGGTCTACATCCTGCTGGACCTCCACATCATCTTCTCAATATCAGCTGGTTTCTCTGCTCCACTTTATTAAAAAAAACAGTCACCCTTACATGCCATCTCAAGTTCCAAGTCTCCACTTTCTTCCCATTGCTCCTCAATGTGTTGGCCACCCCTGCTTCTCCTTGGAATTTCCCTTTAAGTGGATCAGTGACCCTTCTACTAAATTCCCAGCATTCACATTATTGGACTCCCATCAGTGTTTGTCACGGTTAACCACTGGCTCTAGGCTCTGTGTCACCTCCACTTCCAGTTCTCTTCTTTCAACTCTTGCTCCCTATCTCCTCAAGCCATAACAGTGTCAGTCACCACAGTTCAGCGGCCTTGGTCCTGTGTCTGGTGCTCTGAAACATGAGCCTGGTGCTCAACCAAGGTGTCAGATTGGGAAACCAATATGCCTCCAGAACGTTTCATCTGCTAGTCACCTGGTCAGCATTCTGGTACTCCGTTCCAGTCAAATCTTCGCAAGAACCCTGAGAGTTACATATTGGCTCTGTTTTGTTAATAATAAGAGTTTCTGTGCCTTCGATGTCTGACCTTACTTCCACCTGACTCCACTTTCAGATACCTTCCAACATCCATTACTGCCTTGAATTAGGAATTGGGTCACGAAGCATGGGGAAAAGTGACGAAAATTTTCCTTAAATTGTTTCCCTTATAAAACTCCTTCTCCATTCTGTCTTTGTAATCCTAAATTAAAATAGCATCCTCCAGACAAATTTTCCCTGAACTTCCTTTTCTATTGTGGTTAACTCTGCTACATCATCTAGTAAAGAGTGATGCTATTTCTCTAGAGGAAGCATCAGCGGGAAAATGAACTATGAAAGTGTATGGCCCCGAGTAGGTATTTTTTTTTATCATTGCTACCACTACCCCTAGTAGTAGTACTGCTACTCTGGCCCTGACTGTGACCAGTCTGGGTATCACTGTCAATTGCTCAAAGTTTTCTCACATGTGGTTGTTTTGGTCCTGCCTCTCTTTCTGCTGAGATACATGGGCCACAACACAAAGAAAAACAATGCCGATAACATTCATTTATACATGAGAAATCAAATCTGTGCTATAGCCTGCAATCTTGTAAAGCTCATTCATAATGCAAAGGTACAACAAATTCCATCCGCAGCACAGCTTTCCATTCTCCCTAGCGCACCGCTTGGAGTCACACATTATAAATTGCCTTTTATGTTATCTCTCTATTCCAGTAAACCCTTCCCCTAATCCTTCTGCCCTGCCTGGAGCCCACGCTCTGAGGCTGCCTGCAGAGCCTGCCAGCAACTGGATGGGCTGCTCTTTGTAAAGCAATCGATCCCTATAAACTGCTTTATTAGTGGTCATTATTATTCTGTTTCTAATCACCACTTTAATTAAAGTTTTATCATCCACATTAAAGAGGGTATATGACTTTTAATTGGTTGGATGGCAATGGCTTTTTCTCAGCCATGAAACAGTCCCATGAAATCAGCCAACACTCCGGGTTTCAAGGACTTTCTGGAGCTCAGCTCCCTACAAGACACAGGTGTGTTTATGAGTGAGACTTGGGGCTCCCTCCTTGGCAGCCCCTTTGCCTCCACAGCTCAGGAATTCCTAGACAGAATGGGCTAAACTCAATAGTGACAACGTAAGAGCTATTGAGTCATGGTATGGAAAATACCCAACTTGAGTAAGTCTGTTAATTCACAGGAGGATATTGATCAAGGACCCAGAGTCTCCTTTAAGTCCACATTTCTTATAGTTAGTGAAATACCCTTCTCTTAGAGGAGCTCCCCACTTGCTCAAGGCTTTCAACAACAGTAACTAGAAGCCATCACTTCTCTGACCAAACCTAGCTTCAGTCACCTAGTTGCTAATTTTTGCCTCTTCAAGCTTCCTAATCTCCATCTCTCCATACCAAATTTGTTTTAGAGGAAGGGTATGCCTTAATTTTTACAGGGCATGTCTTAAGTGTTTTTACAACCACTAAACCCAGTTATCTAGAACACCTGAGTTCTAAAAGCATCTAAAAAGAAGCCACTGGCTCCATCAAAAAAGGTCCAGACTACAGTGAAGGAAAAGAATAGAATTAGAATAAAACAGAATAGAATTATAATAGAATAGAATTAGAATTGGGATGATATGGGATGGGATGGGATGGGATGGAATGGAAAAGGAGTGTGCTGGTAAGTTTGTGTCTGGGGTAAGTTGCCTTTTAGTTCACCTGCACCCCTTATTGGAACGCCTGCATCTGAGTCCTGGCCCTGCTTATACCCTCATGCTATTTCCACCCTGAAAGGTGGTAGATCATAGCCCAAGTACTTGGGCAACTGCCAGGTGGGAAACTCAGATTGAACTTCTACCTTCTGGCTTTGTCTTGGCATTGGAATTAACCGGTAGCTTCTCAATGGAAGCTTCTCAATCTCTGAATCTCTCTCCCTCCCTCCATCCTTCCCTCCCTCCCTTCTTCCTTCCCTCCTTCCCTCCCTCCCTGTTAGTCACTATGCATTTTAAGTAAAAATTTTACCATGACCCATAATCAACATATATATGGCCCTGCAGAAACCTCATTCCTTTTCTGTCAACAAGAAGTGGTAAAGTGTGTTCAGAGCAGCATTAACATACAGTGGCTGCAAGGTGGAAACAACCCAGTGTCCTAGGACAGGTATATAAACACATTTACATAAAAACCATATAAGCATATACCCATGTGTTTCAAACATGGAAAGCCTTTCAAAGGAAGGTATATATAGCACATACTGCTATTTGGACAAATCCCGAGGAAACTATGATAAGTAAGTACATTACAAAATGCCATAGTATCCCGAGGATAGTATGCTAAGTCTGTCACAAAATGCCAAGGTTTATGTGATTTCACTCACTCAACGTTTATGTGATTCATTCTCCAGAGTCCTCTTCACAGAGAAAGAAAGTAGAATGGCAATTGCCATTGCTGAGGGGAAGATGGGACGGAGAGCTAGTGTTTAATGAGTTTCCATCGGAGAAGACGAAAGTTTTCTGGAAACGGGTGGTGGCAATGGTTGCACTGGTGATGGTGATTACTGAATCATTTTTAAATGGCTAAAATGGTTAGCCTTACATGACATGGTCTTTCTTTTTTTAATCACAATTGCTTTTTAAGTACAAGAGCATTTTTTTGCACATTTGTGCCTGGGAGATCTGAGGTTTTTACAGTTAGTAAGACCTTTTCAAAATCTCTCCCTGGGTCCCAGCAGGTCTAACCATAGTTTACTGTAGTCATTCTTTCATTCAAGGGACACTGAATGCCTATTCTGTGTTAAAATGACTACTACGAGGACCAACATCGAGGTACAACATGTCAAGCTTTCACCTGCAAAGTTGACATCCCACATGAGCACAAGTTCAAGTCTTAGCTGCTCCATTTCTGATCCAGCTCCCTGGGAAGCAGCAGAAAATGGCCAAGTGCTTAGGCTCCTGCCACCCACATGGGAAATCCATGTAGCTGCTAGCCCCCAGGTTTGACCTGGACTAGCCCAGAGCATTGCAGCCCTTTGGAAAGCAAAGCAGCAGAGGGAAGAGCTTTTTCATATTCTCCATCTAAGGCTGTCCTTCAAGAGGGCTGCTCTCTGCAGCTGCTGAGCCTTTTGGGGTCCGTATGATGTCACACTCCGTTCAGCTCACACCACACGGGTGTCTGAAATTTGGTATTCTGTCATCTTCATGTTCCCTGTATTGGTCTTTGTTTCAAAACTATTTTGATTATCTTTGAAATCAATGGTGTGCGGCCAACCAGGAAGCTAATGCCCTCTATCTTCTCCATAAGGAAGATGGCAAAAACTCAGTAACTAATTTTTTTAGGATGTAAGGAGGTATTTATTAGCTAAGCTTGATGCTGGCAGCTCCTGCTACACTCCAAAAACCATTGCTGATAATATTTTGATCTAATTTTTTTTCAAATCAAAAATTAACGCATACCATAAAAATGAACAAAATGTCAACATTTAGGGTGTGCCTTTAATGTTGGTGTCCAGGGTAGAGGCCTCTGTCATCTACCCTGGTCCTGGTCCAGTTTCTCAATCTTATTCCCTCTCTCCTCAAATCTCCTCTGAAACCTGCAACAACTTCTCCCACCAGTTAAGCCTAGGACCACCCGCTCATATGAGAGAATACAGCCTGAACCACTCCTGTCTCAACCCTTTGGGAACAAGGGGGATGGAGACATCTTCTACATTGGTTGTGCCTCTAGTCACACAAATGTGTATATTGGAATCCTAGACCCCAGCATGATCAGACTAGGAGGTGGGACCTTTGAAGAGTGAGGAGGGCCTAATATTGGAGCCTTTATGAATGACATTAGTATCTCTGTCAGAAGCGCTTGCTGCTTGTTTGTACTTCTCATTCCCTGTTCCCCACCATAGCAAGATATAACAAGAAGGCAGCCCTCAGCAACCAAGCAGAGTAGGCCCGTCATTGGACCCTGACGGTGCTGGTGCTCTCATCTCAGATTTCTAGCCTCCCAAATTGCAAGAAATACATGTCTGCTGTTTAGCAGCTATCCAATCCATGGTACTGTGGTTTAAGAGCAACTGATGCAGACAGCATCTCCATGCATACTCCCAGCCATCTCTCCCACCTGCCTGCAAGCACGTAAGGGCAGGATCTGTGCTTTTGTCCTTTGTGTCTGCATCCCCAGGCCCTAGCACAGCATGTGCAGCAGGTGAGGGTGCCAAGCAGTGTTGCCACCCTGACTGTAATTCAACTAAGCATCTCTGCAGGAATATACAAACAAGAGACTGACACCATGACATAGCAGGTAAAGCAACTGTCTATGGCACTGGTCCCATATAGGCGCTGGTTCAAGTACCAACTGGTCCATGCCCAAAAAGGCAGTGAATAGAGGCCCAAGTCCATAGGCCCTCATACCTACATGGGAGACCCAGAAGAAGCTCCTGGCTTCAGACCAGCCCAGCTCTTGCTGTTGAGTTCATTCGAGGAGAGAATCAGCAGACAAAATATATGTCTCTGTTTGTCTCTATCTCTCAGTCTCTCCCTGCCAACACCTTCCCCCTTCAACTTGGCCTTTCAGATACATGAATAAATTTTTAGAAGAATATACAAACAAGCAGATTCACTTTCACAGTCTCTCATATGCCTCACATGAGGTTGTATAGCAGCTTTACAGTTGTCTTTTTTTTTTTTTTCCAATCCAGGCTTCTTGGAGAGGTTAAGCTGTTTTTTAATGAAACACATTTCCCTTGCAACCTGTTCTTCACATCTTCTCTATCGAGCAGGTCACAGACTCTCATCTGCAATTACCCCCTATTTTCAGCTTTACCTTCTAAGCCTTCACAGTGGAGTTCATCCCCCATGGGTAATTTTCAGCTGTTTTGTTATCTCAAACCAATCCCACCCCAAGCTCCAACAACCTCTCCTAGACACTTCACCATTTGCTATGTCTTTAATTGGATTTTAATTTGTCTCACTAAACCCAGATTTACTTGAAAATTCCTTATCCCATGTTGAAATTGCAAATTAAAATGACACACAACTTGCAAAAGAAAAAGGAAACAGAGAAATTCAAAGAACAGATAAAGGACCAAACATAGAAGAACACCATGATGACACCCTCAACACATACCAGCTTGATTCTAGAATATTTTTAAAACTGGAAGAATAATTGAGAAAACCAACTTTGCCCATTGGTAACCAAGGAAGGGTGTCTGGGTTTGCCTTGGGTACCCAAGGAAATATTCCCATTGAACACTGTCATAGTAAGAAAATATCTCACCTTATAAAACAGCCTGGTTCACCAGAACGGATCATCACCACCTTGGCAAGTGAGCATCAGTGCCAGAATCAGCTTTCTCTAAAAGTAAACCCTGAGCTAAACATCTTCCTGTAGCAGTTTAGCCCAGTTTATCACAGGCAAGACTCCTTGAAGCTAATGCTGACATGCATTTGGGATCTACTGTTGACTAAAGATCAGCACCTGCAAAGGGAAGGAGGTGGAATTAGAAACGAACAGAGGAGCCAGTCAAACTGTGATGCAGGTGAGGAGCAAGCCCATGTCAGGCCACAATGCCCCAGGCCTTAATATCCTTACCCATTACCCATCCCCGTCAGTCCCCACATGCAAATTGCCACGAGATGTCTCTTCCACAGTGGCACCCCCAGAAGGAGCTAATACCAGGAGGTGACTTCCATGATATCTACCCCACAATGGAATTTACAGACATCAGTTTGGACGCTGAATCAGTTGGCTTTGGTTTGGTTCAAGCACAAGCACAAATGAATAGGGTTTTTAACTCCCAGAACATTTACTCTTTTTATGGAGTTCCCTTATGGAATCTGAAATATAGAAGATGAACTAAGAGTATAGGTGCGTGGGAAGATAGGACTTATACTTGGAGAAAGCAAGTTTCCTGAACCGTTATTGCCTTGACTAGACAGATATGGCCAGAGATTTATCATCTGAGCCTCAGAAAATTGATTTATCAGGATCACTGCTGTCATGAACCATTCATAACTTCCCTGACAGCAGCCCAGTCAATCCAAGTCCAAAATATGTTTGAGGATGTCCTCAAGACAAGCAGTGAAGTTCCTGTGCCCAAAGACCATGCTGGTTCCTACTCATCATTATTGAAAAGTCAAGGACATGTTCCAAAGAACATCACTAGGCATCAGAAAGTCCAATAATCATTCATTTCTATTTCTAATCTAGATTAACCTGAACATAAGAGAATCGATGGAGTGAATGCTCATTAGAATATAAACAGCATCAAAGTTCTAGAAGTTCTAGTATAGAAAGTGCCCTTTGATTTGCTTTTCTATCAACAACTAACACCTTCCCATAGTCCAGATTCTGGTGTGCAAAGGTGGTAGTTTACACAACTATCACTGGCCACTCTAACCTTCAATTTTCTCAGAAATGGAAAACTGGTGAATCTTAAATTAGAAACTGCACAAAATCACAGGAAGTAAGTGTAGCAATCCTATAAGATGTCTCAACCTGGAGTCCAGGTAAGTCTGAGCAGTGGCATGGGTGTCTGGATCCCCCAGCCATATGGCTGTGGCTGCCCAGGCTTTCTGCTGAGTATCCTAGCCCCCCATTCATCACTGCTAGGCAGGGGGGAGGGTCCTGGGCTTGTGGGTGGCCAAAGCGCCAACCCCTGCCAGGCTCTGCCCACTGGCTGCCCAGCAGTGAGTTCTGGCATCTTGGAAGTATGGAATTACTATCTAGGGACATCCATGGTTAAGGACACCATACATATAAATGAGGAATGAATCCTGAGGGATACACAACAGGTAAGCAAGAGGACTAAGACCTGGTGGTTTGGAGGGGAGAGACCTGAAGATGTTTATTGGTCAGACTCCTGCACCAGCCCACATGGAAGTCCTTGGTTGGGCTTATTAGCATGGAACATGACTGACCATCACACACCAACGCGCACATAAGCTATAGTAGAGGGCCTGTCTGGCAGGGCTAGATGCCAGTACCTGACAGTATTGGATCAGGGGATGGGTCATATTAGACTGGGCCATGACACCAACCAGAATGCAAGAATCAGGTATGGGGGTGGATTTTGTGGGGAACATGTGGGCCCAACTCTATGGGACTACAAGTCGGGCTGGTTGCCTTGAGAGTTGGGATGGTGATAAGCTGATTTAGGCATGACCATGGAACTCACCAATGCTCACCCAGTACTGAGGCTGGGAACAAGCAGGACAGGTCCAGGCTGTAGCACCCACATGAGCATCCAACAACATGGTATGGGGTAGGACAGGCTGCACCAGCTCATACAAAACCCAGGGCGGATGGGAATGGCCATGTTGGGTAAGGATCAAGCACCCACTGGCATGTGTGAGATCTTGGTCTGGGAGTGGCCCGAGCAGGGGAACCTGGGAAATTCCCCTAGTGGGTCATAACTCCTGATAAGCACATGGTCCAGGCCTGGGTGTTGGGCAGGATGGACTGTTAGCTCCATCCACTGGTAAGTGTGTTAGTTGGTTTTGGAAGGCGGCAGACCATGCAGGGCTGAGCAAACCATTGCCTACTGGCAAGTGCAGAAACCAGGATGGATTGAAGTGAATTAGGCAGGTGATTTGAGTATCTTGGAAAGCCTTGAGCTAAATGTTGTGAACATTTAGGCACAATATCACTTTTGTCTCTGATATGTGCCACATGTGTCTGAGTTCATTTTTGACATGAGTCTGTGGTAATTTATGAAGTCCAAGTGATAAAAATTATAGCGTCTCCATTCTTGCCCAAAAGACACTCAGGAACATAGCAGGTCCCCAGTTACATTCCAACATTAGCACATCATTAGGGATGGACTTCCCAATTAAACTCACAGCCTGGCACCTACCCTCCCTGCCCAGAGTTAGTGTTTCTAAATTTCCTAGGTCTACGCATAAAAGTTGTGAAGTCTAACTCTGTCCTGGGCCCACTGATTCAGAACCATTTATGGAAGGGCCTGGGAACCTACACAGTCAAAAGCTACCTGTATGGAATTCTTAGCCTCAGGAAAACAATGATGGCTGTGTCTTGCCCTGAGAAATTTGAGAGCAGAATTGCTCTATTTGGGGATTGTTGACTTTTGGACAGGATAATTTTTGAGCACCAGTCCTGTGCACTAAACATAGTTTATCATCAGCCCTGGGCTCTCCCTGCTACATACCAATAGTGTCTGCGATTCAGTTGTGACAACTGAAATTGTTTCCAAACACTGGAAAACATTGATGATTGAGCAGTGGGAAAAAATTCAAAACAGCAGAAATCTTCCAGACCAGGACATGGTCTGAAAACTCATTTTTTAAGTTCTCCAAATGATTAAGCACACATCCAAGATGCTTCAGACTAGCACTTTTCATGCCTTAAGTGCGTGTGAATCACTTGTAGCTCTTATTAAAATGCACATTTCGATTCTGTAGGTTGGCCAGGGCCTGAGAACGGCATTCTCAATAAACCCCTCAAAATCACCCGACACTGTTCGTCAGCACTTCAGGAGACAAGGCTAAGGATCATCTTTTAATTGAGTCAGTCATGAAGGTCATTTTGCCCAACTATTATAATAATTCAGTTTTTCCCTGAGTAAGCAAAGAAGAGGTCACCATAACGCAAGGGTTGAATGTGTTAGCGAGATTGACAGAGTGGGTAGCACACTGACAGTTTATAAAGTAGGCTGTGCGTTATAATAAACAGGCTTCTGCCCATTCAATCTTCTTGGAAAATGATTTGAAGCAAAATTCACCTGTGCAGGGTCCCAAAATATTGTACTACTAATTCTGAAGTCCATACATTTTACAATAATAGGTGTCATCTCCCTCAATGGCAGGAGCACTGTCCATTTTCCATTACCATAATGAAATAGCTGAGGCTGAGTACTTTGTAAAGAGGTTCAAGAACGTGTTGCTGGCCTTGGCAAGAACCTCACCACAGATGGGGTCACAATGGTAGGAAATGATGCAAGAGAGATCACATGTGAGACAGAGACCCAAAACAAGGGAGGGGGCGTGTTCCCTCTTTTGGTAACAACCTCCTCCGAAGAACTAACCTAAAGTGCCATGAGAACTACCTTAAAGCTTTCCGAAAACCATACTCCCTAAGACATGGTGACCTGCCACTGAGTCCCTCCTCTTACGGGCTTCATCACCTACTAACATCATCATCATATTGAGGACTCTATTTCAAGTCATAGATTCCTTACATTAGTTGAGAGTGAAATGAGAAACAGAAATCTTCCATCTGTTGGCATACTAACCAAGTGCCCACCATCACTGGCATAGGTACGTCAGGCCAAAGACAGCATCTGAGAACGCAATCTAGCGCTCTCATTGGTAGGGGCCCAACCACTTAAGCTATCCCCTGTGGTCTCCCCAAGCATGTGTTAATGAGATGCTAGAATTAAGAGCACAGACTCAAATCTAGTAACTCCAAAATGGGATGCAACTGTTGCAGGTGGCATTTTAACAACTACATCATATGTACACCATAATAAATAAACTCTTGAGGGATTAACACATCTAAACCATAGCAGCAAGAATTATCCAACTGCATCCAGGGCAGAGAGGAGAACAGGCAAATGGAATTCAACTGTTAAGTGTTCTGATCAAGAGGGGTCCCCTGTTCACACCAATCTGCCTTAGTCTTTCTTTCCTTGTTTCTTCCTAAGACCAGTAAATAGAATATGACAAAGAAGGAAAAGTGGCAGAACAGGAACAAGAAAGAACCTTGGATGTAGCAGTACATTTAAAGCAAAATGTCAGAATCTTCTTGCCTGACCCCTTGGGCATGCCTTCTGGCCTAGCCAGTGCTGAGACTCTGTAAATTTATAACTATTGGAAGGCAGGAAACTCAAGAGTAGACATGCCAAAAATCTTACAATAAAACCAGGCTCTAAAACTCATGAAGAGTTAAAATTTTCTGGAAAACAAGTACAATAAAGGTGCTTCCCAGCTTAAAAGCAAAAACAAAGTGCTTTAACATAAAAAACAAGAGCAGAAAACATCATTCTTATCAGTGAAACACTAAAGACATTCCCATTAAAGTGAGCAATGAAACAAGGATGTCCATTCTCACCACCATTATTTATCTTCATTATTCATTGCTATAATTTGGGTAATTTCATCCAGTGATTGGAAAATGAGAAGGGAAAAAAAGTGGTGTTAATATTAAAAGAAAAAAAACATGATTACCTACCTTGAAACCTAGAGAGAATTAACTGAAAACTTTTTGATCTAATAAGAGTCTAGTAAGTTGGCTAATTACAAAATGAAAACACAGAAATCAATAACGTTCCTATGCATGCGACGTCTGAAGAAAAAATAGCTTAATAATATTTATTCATTGCCAGCCCACTATAGGAAAGAACCGTGGCATTGTTTTTAAGATCTATTTTATTTTTATTGGACAGTCAGATGAATAGAGAGGAGGAGAGATGGAGAGGAAGATCTTCCCTTTGCTTATTCACTCCCCAAGCAGCCGCAATGGCCAGAGCTGCTCTGATCCAAAGCCAGGAGCCGGGAGCCTACTCCAGGTCTCCCACATGCTTGTAGAGTCCCAAGGTGTTGATTGCCACACGCGGTGGCCTAAAGATGGCGCCTGGCGGAAATAAACACGTCAGCAGGAGTAGCTCCTGTCACGTACATTGGAGAGTATTGCGCAGGCGCTTGCGCATGCGCTGAGGGCTGACGCGTGAACAGCGTTGTGATCAGCGCGTGCACAGGCCTCTTGCCCTATCCGAACTGCAGGATTGGCGCGTGGTCTAGAGGCTCACCAATAAGCCGCCACTTGGGCGGAGCCACCCCCGATAAGAGCGAGAGCACGAGCTGGGTCGGGGCCTTCCTCTTCATCATCTTGGTGTGCACAATAAAGACTACTGCGGAAGACTTCACTCGCGTCTGCCTCTTATTGCGGGTCGATAGGAACGTGGGCGCGACACCAAGGGCTTTGGGCCATCCTCAATAGCTTTCCCAGGCCACAAGCAGAGAGCTGGATGGGAAGCGGGGCTGCTGGGATTTGAACTGGCACCCATGTGGGATCCCAGGGTATGCAAGGCAAGGACTTTAGCCGCTAGGCAATTGTGCCAGTCCCCCATGGCATTTTTTTTAAAGACATGTCCACAATTCTTTAATACTTCCCTCAAGATGTGAGGCTTAATTCTACTCCCTTGCTGCCTATGTAAATGTTCACATAGCAAGTGCATTAATGCATTTTGTGCTGATGAAGCAGAATACCATAAACTGACTAATTTACAAAAAGACATTTATCTTTCCTGGTTCAGGAACCTGAAGTCCAATCAGGCAGGTTAGCAACTCATCTTCATCTCTGCTTCCAACTGGCAACCTGAGTCCTTTGTGCTCGGAGGAGGGATGAAATGCCCCATCCCCATGGATCAGATGGGAGCAAACCCACCCCCACCACAAGCCCTTCACCTAACGGCATCAATCCATTCATGAGCCTTCAGGACCTACACACTCTACCTGACGTTGATCTTCTAGCACATGCATTTACAGGTTAAAAACATTCAGACCCATGGAAGCAAGAAACCAAGGCTGCCCGCAGCCCTGTGGGAGAGCTTGAAGGCTGCTTGCTCCCCAGACCCATCAGACTCTAACAATAGCTGCACCTGCTTGAGAGGAACTGCACCGCAATCACCGGCTTTGCTGCTTCCAGAAGGGTGACTCACAGAAACCACGAGCCAATGAGCACTGGAACACTCAAGGTTGGCGTGATCTGCCACTCAGGCACACAGAACCAGTGCAGAATGCTCAGGCATTCAAGTTCTCGGCTCATCAGAGTGATAGAGTTGGAATAACTTACAAACACTAGTTTGGGAGACATTAAAAACAAGCGAAGTCGGGAGGTGTGGGGGCGGGGGCAAGTGTTTACAGAGTTTAGAAACCACTAGGAAGGCCCATGACCCACATTAGAGTACTGAGTTAAATTCCAGCTCCAGCTTCTTTTTCTTTTAAGATTTATTTATTTTTATTGGAAGGGTATTTTTTTTAAATAAAGAGTGTGTGTGTGTGTGTGTGTGTGTGTGTGTGTGTGTGTGTGTGTGTGTGTGTGTTTTAAGATATGTTTATTTAGGTCCAGCTCAATAGCCTAGTGACTAAATCCTTACCTTGCAACCACTGGGATCCCATATTTACACTATTTCCGATCCCAGCTGCTCCACTTCCCATCCAGCACCATGCATTCCATGTTCAGATTTAGATTGTGTAAACAAACGGCCTTTTTTCCCTCTTGTTCTTCTGTGTATGTTTAATTTTCCATAATATCTTTAATTTAAAATATAGCTATACATACATACATATATATACACACATATATATGTACACCGTTAGTCATTAGGAAAATACAAATTAAAAACTTAAGGAGATACCACTGCATACCCATTCATGGCTATATTTTAAAAAATAATAACATAGCATAATAAATGTGAGGATGTGAAAAACTAGAAATCCACATTTGTGGGTGGTGAGATTATAAAGAAACACAATGTGAGGATTAATTTTACGGTGTCATTCTCTAAAGAATCCTGACAAATATACAATTACTTTGTAAAACACTTTTTCCACATCTTACAAAGTGAATATGAATGTGACGTATGACCCAACACTTCCACATGTGCACACAGACCTGCACCATGAATGCTCTTAACATTTCCAATATCAAAAAACTGGGAGCAACTCAAATATCAACTGGAAAACTGTCACAAAATGTTTTTTATTCGCATAATGGAATATGTTCCTACTGCATGTCAAAGGACTGGGCTGTTAGTACCTGCTACTGCACGGGTGAACCTCGGAAACATTACGCTTTTGGAAAGAAACCAAAGACAAGAGACAACACATGGAATGATTGCATGTTTGCGAAGTGTCCAGAGAGGGCTAAACTAGAGAGACGGTAAATAGCTTCCTGTGCTGAGGGGAGATGGGGAAGGGGAATGAGGCATTTGCCGCTTGGAGGAGTCGTCTTACTGAGGTGAATAGAGGATACAACAATTGATTTATGGTGATGGTTGCACAACCTAGTAAATTTAACAAAACAAATCAATTGCACATCTCCATGAGGCCAACGATATAATATGCAAAGTATGCCTCCATAAAGTAATTTTCAAACTATAGGAAACAGACATCCAGAGGGCATCAGAACTGTGGGGGTCAAGGAAGTGTGAAAATCCAAAAACTTAAGAGGAACAGGCTTCAACATGAATGTCAACGAGTCAAAAGGAACTGAAGTGGGAGGGCTACTTCCAGCAGAACATCTTAGACTGTTTTCAAAAAGAGGCCTTCTGCTGGAGGAACTGAATATACTAATCCCTCTGGAAGGTCATGCAACAATGTGAATCATGTTTAAAGTGTTTATAGCTGCTTCAACTCCCACTCCACTTCTAGCAGTGTATGCTATGGAATATGCTGGGTAAATGTTAAAAGACGCATGAACAAGGCCATTTATCATAGCACTATTTATTGTTTACAAGAACAAATTATCAGCAATACTCAAGAAGCAAAATTTTTTGAAATTATGGTTTGTTCACACAATGGAACATAATGTAGTTGTGTTTTTTTTAATCATCATTTGAGATATTCATTGGTATGGAACAGGATCCATAAAACAGTAAAGAAAAATTACCTTCAAAAAAGTTAAACACCATAGAGCGTATCTGTAAGGCTATATGCCGAGCAGTTTACAAGTGTTTTGTTTGGTGGATGGAATTATGAATGCTTTCATTTCCCGCATGTTTATAGTAGCTTCTATTACTACACAGGACCTTGTGTTTGTGAAGGAAAGAGCAGAGAAAACTTATGTTCCTATCTGTTGTGTCACTGATTCCTCAGCCAGGCTGTCAGAGCAGGGAGCCAGGATCTATGACTGGGAACAAAACCGAGCAGCTCTAGCACGCATGAGAGGTGGTATGCCCACATCGGCCAGAGCCAGGACCCATGCACCTAACTTTTATACAGTCTTCCAGTTTATAGGGTACTTGAAACCCAACGTGTCCACTGAGCCTGCACAGCAAGCATACTGGCCCGAGCATTCTGCCCACACAAGCATACCATGCAACCAGCATCCTATAAAACCAGAGCTTGGTGCTCTTAAAGTTCAAGACTTCTGTGGTGAGCTGCACCTGTGCCGTTCGCCACTGTTCCTAGCATTCATGCTCTCTCAGTCAGTGTCTCCTTTCCCATCAGTAATCCTGGTTTATTCCTCAGACCTCATCCTGGAAATGGTTTCTGTTCTAAGAGCATCAGAACACAGGCCCTCTGCAAGTGCTGCCGTGGAAAGTAGGAGGAAAAACAGGAACAGGAGATAAGCAATCCATGAGGTCTCTTAGAAATGTTCTTTGCCACTGTCACGGGGCTTCGTCTCTCCCTCCTGGCTCCTCCTGAACATTCTACACACTCTGTGTGTCTTCCTGACAACAGGGGTCAAAAACCACTTCTTGGGGTTTTACTGCCATCTGCCACAGTGTGCCTTCCTCCAAGAAGCCAAAGCTCCAGGATTCCCTGAGGTCTGTGATACTGGCAGTTTGTTTTCTAGCTTGGCACAGGTATAATTTGATCCTCAGCTTACATGAGTCATAAACATTCAGTAAAAGCATCCAATACCTAAACTTGAGCTGAGTGGGTTAAGGGTGCCTCCTATGAGTAAGACACAAAGGGCATGGGTGTGGTTCTCCAAAAAGACATAGTCATGGATGCTGGTCAATGCCAAATGTCAAATGTAAATAGACAATAGGTGACAGACAGAAGTATCAACAGAGGAACAGAGGGGCTGTTATTGAGATATAATATGCTAAGCCACCACCTGCAATGCCAGCATCCCATATGGGCACCAGTTTGAGTCCCAGCTGCTCCATTTCCAACTCATCTCCCGCTAATGGCCTGGGAAAGCAGCAGAGAAATGGTCGAATTCCTGGGGCTCCCGCATCCATGTGGGAGGCCCAGATGAAGCTCCTGGCTCCTGGCTTCAGCCCACCCCAGCCCTATCCATTGCAGCAGTTTTGTGAGTGAACCAACAAATTGAAGACCTCACTGCCTTTGTAACTCTGCTTTTCAAATACATTAAAAAAATTTTTTAAAGTAACAACAAAAATTTCATAATCACAATTTCAAAGCCACCAACATTTAGAAGCAACCAAGATTTCCTTCATCACATGATGGGCAAGAAACCTGTGGTACATCCATCCGAGGAAAACTCCTCAATGGTAAGAAAAATTAGCTATTGAGTCACTGCAGTGAGTGAATAGCTCACTCCAACGCTGTTAAGTGAAAAACATAATCAGAAAAGCACTCATTTATGTGACATTCTGGGAAAAAGCTAGATTATAAAGTTGGTACCAATCAGGGGTTCAGAGAGGGACAAGGTTTGTTAGGGTGGTGAAACTATACGACTGTAATGGCAGATACATAACATTGCGCCTTATCAAAATCCACAGAACTTCACTGAGTATACTTTAACATATACAAATTCTTCAGTATTTGGGTTATTGAGAAATCTCAGTATATAAAGCATGAACTGTAAGACAAGCGTGTGGAATAATCTCAAGGAAGAGAGTATGAGAAAAGATGCTAGTCAATGAAGCTATGGAAATGACTGTTGTTTGTAACACTAGAGGCAAAAGAACTATGTAAGCACCAGACTGACTATAGAGCTTTTGCCCATGGAGGGAAAGACAGTAGGAGCTTTGCTCATGTAACGTACGTTCAGCCACAGAGAATGGGGTACATAGCAGCCTCAGCATTGCGATTTGAGGAACACCACGGTATTCTTCTACCACCTTTGTCTCTGGCTAGTTACCTCGGTCAACAGTTCACTCAAAAGCAACTCAAGGTTTTCAACCATTTTTTATTTTTTACTTTCTGGTCATTAGAAAATATTAGATATATTCAACTGGAAGCAGCAAGGCTCTCAACTGCAACTCAGCCTTTGTCTCAGTCAAATGCCACCTGGTTTGCTCATGAAGGAAGGTGTTGATGGAGGGGTTAGTGGAGCTCATGAAGGAAGGTGTTGATGGAGGGGTTAGTGGAGTGACACCGTGAAGGAGAGAGGGGAGCCTCTCAGGGGTAGCAAGACAGGAGAAAACAAAGGTGCCACTGGAAATGTCCCCTTGACAGATCTGCCTACAGTTGGCCTTGCAAGGAACTCTGCTTGGGAGGACTCATGGACTTTTTCAATTGCTGTAGAAAGAGTGGGGGATGGAGAGCCTGACATATGAAAGGGAATTCTCAAGTCGGGAAAAGTAGAACGTCTGTGTGAGAAACACCTGTTCTCACCTGCCTGGGGTCACCCAATAAACAGGTTTAAACTCACATGAAACATGGACATCCATGCTTCCCTTGGCCATTGAACTATAACCATGACCCCTGCACACCGTGTTCTAATGACTATGAAGCTCCTACCAGGCAGAGCTCAGACTCATCGTCACGGCACTCACAACTCCAGTTGGCACTTTCAGTCTCATGTGACATCCCCCAAATATTTGATCTTGCCTTGAGTTGCAAGGCTTCCTGTTGAACCCAGGACACTGTAAAAGAGTTCTTGCCCCCACTCCCTGCCCTTTCTCCCCTCTCTTCACTACCTCCCTCTTTCTCTTTCATATACACACATATTTTGATTAAAATAAGTTCATAAAAATTGTATTATGAAAACAGGTGGATGTCAAAAAAGCTTATTCCAAATTATCTTTTAATTACATTTTCCTCAAATATTTTTGAATGACTGTCAAAATCATTCTTCATCGCTGCTTCCTGACACAGAACTCCTAAAACCCTCGTCAGTGGATGCTAGCCTGAGTCTGCATTTGAGCATTTAGTCTTTGACCTCATTTCTAACACAGAGTTCCCCAAACCCCTGTAATTTTCTGAGTGACGGGGAATGCATGACACACAGCCTTTAAATATTCTGATTTTCCCAGGTAATAAAAGCCTCTCTTGCTCTAGTAAATCCGTTCACTGTGGGATCCCAGGCAGTATAAGAACAAGGTGATTCTTGATTGGTTCCTGCACCAGCTCAGGATGAGAGCTGGTTACCAGGGGAAGCAACCACGTGACTAGAGGACTCGAACTTTCAGGCCCACCTTACCTCCAACCACACTCCATCCCACAACGCTCACAATTCCCTGCGAGCAGAGAGGGACTGAATACTGAGTTGATCATGAGTCACCGAAGAATTAATACAGTTTTCTCAGGTACAACGCCTCTATTAAAAACCCAAAGAATCGGGTTCAGGGAGATTTTCTGAAACTTAGTAGGGAAGTAGGGCATTCCTGGAGAGTGGCACACTCAGAGAGGGCACAACACTCCACAGCCCTTCCCACGTACCTTACCCTAGGTACCTCTGCCATCTTAGCCTGTAACCTTTGTACTATGCTTTATAATAATGGGTAAAATATAAGAGAAGTTTTCCCCACTCTAACAAGTTAAACTCAAAGACACAGTTATGGAAACCCTGACTTAGTGCACCAGTTACAAACACAGATCACAACAGGTGCTTGACACCGGCATCTGAAGCGGGGACACTCTTGTGGGACTGAACCCTCCACCCGTGCGTTGACTGTCTTCAGGTAGAACTAGAGGACACTCGGTTGGCACCTGGAAAGAATCACATGCTTGGGTATGGTAGAAACTCTGACATGAATCTGGGGGGAGGGGAGGTCAGAATGTTGAGAGAGAAACAAGCAGAAAGCCCTTGGTTTTGCATATCTCTTTCAGTCCCTGGCTCAAATAGCCTCCCTCGTCTGTCACACAGACTCATGTGCCCCATCAAAAGCCCAGCAGAGGGACTCCTTCGTTTTCCTTCCCAATCAGACACCCTATTTTCTGAATGTGGCACTGACACAGCAGGTTGAACCACTGCCTGTAATGTTGACATTACATACGGGTATAAGTTCAAATTCTGGCTGTTCCACTTCTGATCCAGGTCCCTTCTGATGCACTTGAGAAAGTAGCGGGAGATGGCCAGAGCTTGAACCCCTACCCACAAAGAATACCCAAATGATGTTCCAGGCTCCTGACTTCAGCCTGCCAACTGCTTCTATTTGGGGAATGAACAAGCAGGAGGAGGATGGATCTCTCTCTCTCCTCTCTCTCTTCATCCCTTTTGTCCCTCTCTACCTCCTTCTCCTTAACTGTGAGAAGAAAGGTAGCAAGGGAGGGAGGAGGCTCCTGGCTTCAGATCAGCTCAGCTCTGGCCATTGTGGCCATTTGGGGAGTGAAGCAGTGGATCAACGATATCCCTCCCTCCTTCCTTTCAACCTCTCTCTCTCCTCTCTGTAACTCTTCCCTTCAAATAAAAATAAATTTGGGGGGAAAAAAATAAGCACCCATAGAAAAAGAGGAAGCACCCACTAAAAATTACCTAAAAACTGTGTTGTTTTATTTCTTCTTAAAGATTTACTTACTATATGAAAGGCGGGGGGGGGGGGGAAAGGAGAGAGAGAGAGAGAGGAGAAAGAGCTCTTTCATCTGCTGGTTTAATCCCAAGATGGTCACAACAACCAGGGCTATGATAGGCCAAAACTAGGAACTCCAACTGGGTCTCCTATGTGTGTGATCGAGGTCTAGGGACTTGAGCCATTTTCTGATGCTTTCCTAGGCTGTTAACAGGGAATTGGATGTGCAATGGAATGGTCAGGATTCAAACCAACTACCATACGGGATGCTGGCATTGCAGGTGATGGCCTAACCCGCTGGACCACATTGTCTGCCCCATCTGAAAGCTTTAAAGGAGTCACTTTCCCCAGGCCTGCCCCCAAACCAGTTGAGTCTCAATCATTGGAGGTGGGACCAAGCAATGAGGTTTCTAGTGTGAAGCCAGGGTTCTGGTGGGCCAGAAAGAGCCAAGAATCTCACCTAATCTAGTCTAATGAACATCAATGGCTTCACTTGCTTCACTGGCCAAGCCAGCATCTCACTCCTCCAGAAAAAAGGTGAATAATGGAGAGAGGGACATGGGCCTCGTTCCAGTCATGTCTGGGTAGCAGGTTTGTTTTCTTATGGGCTGAGGAGGGAATATACAAAGAGGATAAATGCTTTTTAAGGTTTTTGGTTTTGTTTTTTGACTTTACAACACTTCCTGGATGTATAAAGGCAAGCAGCTAGTCAAGGGGGAGGAATGTTGTCTATACATTGTCCTCCTTATCTTCCTACTTGACCTTTATTTCTTTGTATTCCCGACTGCAAAAATACACGGTCACTATAGAAAATTTATCAAAACCAGAAGTATAAAGCAGAAAAGGAAAGTAAATAACTCTAGTACCAACTACTGCTATCACTCTGCTTTGTTTGCTTCCAATTTTGTTTGCATTCTGCCTTTTTAACAAGATAGATTTTGTACACATATTTTTAATGATTACATAATCGTCCATCAAGCCAATGTACCACAACCTATTTAGACATTCTTCTAATGTGAGGAGTTTAGAAAATTTTCAAATTTATACCAAAATAAATACAGTTGCAAAGAAATATATCATCTTAAGCATGCAGGGTTTTGCATTTCAAATTGTTTTCTTAGAATAAATTGTTATAAATGGAACTGCTGTGTCCCAAAGCATGAATATTTTTAAGGATCTTGATGCATTTTTCCAAACTCCTTTTTAAAGTGTTTTTGCTAGTAGAAGCCATAATTATTTATGAAAGCAGCCAAAACACTGGAGTTTTCTCTACTTGTGATAACCCATAGTACCATCTTATATACACTTCAACAGCAGTAGGGCTTCCTGCTTTCGAGCCTTCCTTCTGGGGGTTTCTTTCATCTTAAGATATGACCAAGGTAGGGTTAATACTGTGGCACAGCATGCTAAGTCACCACCTGCCATGCCAACACCCCATACAGGTATGGGTTCAAGTCCCAACTGATCCCCTTCCAATCCAGCTCCTTGCTAATGCTCTAGGAAAGAATCAGAGGATGGTCCAAGTCCTTGGGTCTCTGCCACTCACATGGGAGACACAGAAAAAGCTTCTGGCTCCTGGCTTTGACCTGGCTTGGCAGTAGCCATTGCAGCCATTTGGGGAATGAAGCAGCAAATGGAATAGGTCTGACTCTCCTCTCTCTGTAATCTTGCTTTTCAAATAGATAAAAAAAAAAAACCTTTAAAAAGTGACAAAGGCAGGTATTTGGTGCAGCAGGTTCAATTCCCAGCTCTGTTGCCAATTCCAGGTTGCTACTATTGTACATCGTACCTCCCAGCCCAAGTGATTAGGCCCCTGCTACCCACGAGATACACTGGATTGAACTGAATTCTGACTTAAGCCTGGTTCAAATCTGGCTGTTTCCCTCTGTGAGGGATGGATGGAGGGAGAGAGGGAGGGATGGAGGGACGGATGGAGGGAGGGAGGGAAGAAGGAAGATAGAGATAGATAGATAGATAGATAGATAGATAGATAGATAGATAGATAGATATTCCAGGTTCCTCAAGAACTAGGTGAGATTGTCTTACCCTTCATAATCGTTTGCTATGGCTGCCACAACAAATACCACAGACCATGTGACTCCAACAGAAATCTCTCTCACAGTATACAGTATGGAGACTGGAAGCCCAAGGTCAAATGCCAGCAGGACTGGCCTCTCCTAAGGCCTCCCCTCACGACTCACAGGCATCTAGCCCCTCCCCCCACAGTGTTCTCACCTGGCCCCTTTCTCTAAGCACACATAATCCTGGCATCTCTCCTTCTTACAAGGACAACAGTTCTATTGGATCCAGTCTCCCCTTTTTAATCTTGACTTTAATCACCTCAACCATTTGGACTCCAGAGGCTAGGCAGAGTAGCTAATTCATTGTTTTTAACTCAAACTGCCTGGTGATTATATCTCAATGGGACAGATGCATGAAACCTTACTTGACTGGCCCCATTGATCCTCAGCCCAACCATGGACTATGAAGATGTGTCACAGGAATCCCCTTGTGGGTTACGGTGTGACTGCCTTGAACCCATCTGAAGCCTGCTCATTGAAACCCCACAGGAAGCATATCAGAATAACATTCCAGACCCAATGATGGCACTTGGTCCATAAGTCCCTCCTCTCTTACTCCCTGACTACTTCATGTGTGGCCTCTAGGATCTGTAAGTAATAACATTTTAATTTCCATCTTGGGTCTCACCTAATCACTGAAGCATGTTCCCAAATGTAAAGATCCTAAATTAAAACTTATGAAGTCATGAGAAGCCAGCCCTGAGGATTTCTCATTATTTCATATGGTTCCAATTCTGGAACCATCTCGTGCGTTTGTTCTTTAGCTCAGCCGTCGCTTATTCCTCCTGAGTCTCTCAATTCTTCTCATTTAGGTATACTCATCCATTTTTTTAGCTCCTAATTGTAAGTTGCTCCAGTAGAAGGCCCTAGGGGCTCACTGGACTGGAAGGCCTCCCATCCCAGGCACACCTTCCTCAGACTCCAGGTGTAGCTTTAAATAGTGCCTGTATCTTCATTACTCATATAAGTCGGTAATGATGTTGGTATTAGTGAAGATGAATGGTTAACAGCTTGGGACTGAAGTGATGAAGTTGCTAAATAAAGAATGAGGTTAGAGTTGCTAAAATGCTAGAAAAATGTTACCCAGGATGGTTAGCAGGGCACACTACCAATGAGTGGCTTAGGAATCCAAAGTAGCAGTAGCTGGGGAAGGGATGTGAGCCACAGTCCTAAGTGTGCATTGAGCTACAGGCAATGACACGATTCAATCCGAAAGCCATTTCTTACAACTGGGAGAGAAACTCTGAGCCCAGGGAGGGGCCCAGACAGCAAGAAACTGACAAAGCAAAGATGTTACCAGGTGGCTGCCTGGCAACAGAGGTCCAAGGGAAATGAATTTTGACCTACCTACTGCCTTCAGTAACTGATAAGCAGGAATATGACTGCAATTTAAAAATAAACAGAGTTCAAAAAGAAAGAAGATATGAAAGAACCCCATAAGAGCTGGTGCCATGACGTTTCAACCTAAACCTCTGCCCACAGCACCGGAATTCCAATATAGGTGTCAGTTTGAGTCCTGGCTGCTCTACTTCCATTTCAGCTTCCTGTTGATGGCCCTGAAATCCATCACTCCTTTCACACAAAGCCGCACATCCCAGGGCTTCTCTGGATTCCTGGCTGAGCATGACGGGACACTGATGTAGGTGTGTTTAGGGGAATACAAGACACTTGTGGGTAAACTTGGCCCCTGACCACCCATCACTGGCCCTTAGAGCTATACTATCGTATCCTTCCCCCATCCCTCCCCACTTCCTGCCTTCCCTTCCAGTCTCCCTGCTTTCCTTCCACCTCTCCTCTCCGAGGCCAGACTTGAAGCACACGCCAATGGTCCTCCCAGCACTTTCTGGATCCCTTCCCGCGTCTCTCCACCAGGGTTTCCCCTGTTGATTTGTTCCACAAATGCCTCGTCCTGGAGCCTTGAAGAACCCAGATATGCACATTTTAATCCAGAAGTAATGTTCCTGCAAGCTTTACAGTAAGAGAATAAACCGAGTCTTTGAGAAGATTTATGTGGTATATAGGCATTTTACAAGAATTAAGCTCCCTAGGGTCAGCAGTATGGTGCAGCACATTAAAACTGTCACCTTCAATGCCAACACTCCTTGTCGGAGCGCAGGTCTGAGTACCTGCTGTTCTACTTCTGCTCCAGCTCCCTGCTAATGTGCCTAGAAAGATGACCCAAATACTCGGGACCCGCCACCCGAATACCTTTGACTTGACCCAGCCCTGGCTATTTCAACCATCTAGAAGTGAACAAGATAGAAGATATCTCTTTCTCTCTCATCCTGCCTTTCAAATAAATGAAACAAACGTTTAAAAAAAAAAACTAGATTTAAGCTCCCTGACATAGCTGAATCACCACTGATGTCCCTCACCTGGCTCATAATGGACACCAACAGTCATCAGATGATGACATGCAATGCAGCCATTCACTAGTAGGAAGTTAGAGAAGGCTGTCCCCCTTCTAACTACTAAGGAGAACAGAGCAGGGCTCAGCGAGCAGGTTCCCGCCAGGCATCCGGCATCCCTACCTGCATGTCCAGAGGGCTGCACTACTGTCAGTTTTTTCCTCCCACCAACCCCAGCCTGACCATCTCTTCATATCCCTATCAGCTTTTTATACAAGGAAGAGTTTTCATGCTGTCATCCCAGCTGGCTCCTCTATCTCGTGAAAGTCACTTCATGGGCTGAAAAAAATTTTTTTCTCTGAAAGAATTACTCTCATAAAGTGCTGTGAATTGCATGCTGACCCAGGGCTGACCAGAGGAATTTTTCAATACCCACTTTTATATATAAAATGTGTAACCTTTCTCTTCTCATTGAAACTAGGTAGTATTGATTGAGTAGAAATTTCAGAAAAGTGTGTTTGGGGCTTAATAGGGGTGAGCCGGTGGAAATCGTGGCTACCCACAGTTCAATTAAGATTCCTAACCAAGAGGAGAAAATAAAATCAGAATCAATACTTCCACAGGCACGCAGTTTAAGTGGGGGCTCCTTCAGCCACAGGCCACTCTGATTCCTACCACAGGCCTGTTTCGCCATCATTTGTCAGATGAAGGACAAAAAGAAAGCAGAAGTGAAGGGGAAATAAATGGAAGGGGATTCCAGCAGAGAGACAAGAAATCCATCAGCAGGGAAGAGACCAGGTTAGAGCCAACCGAAGAGGGAACTGAGTGTCTCCAACTCACAACAGAGCACCCAGCCTTCCCAGCCAAGACCAGACCAGGATCCTTGTATCCAGACCTTGCAGGGGGAAAAATTAGCAGATGTCAGATCTAAAAGAATTTAGCTACACACACACACACACACACACACACACACACACACACACACACACACACACGAGCCAAGAGCTTGGACTTGAGTTAGATCCTATCCTGAAATGCAGTTTCTCAGTCAGTTGCATGACCTCTGAAACATTTACGCTCTCTGAGCTCCAGAATAGCCTCAATTGTGATGTGCCTCAAGTGCAAGCACGTATACAATTGCTAAGAACAACTTAAAGTCACACAGAAAGAACTGGTGAGCTGAATGAACGCCATTTGAGCTAGCTTGGCCACTAACAAAGGCGCCAAAGGGGGCATAAAACAGAAAGATTAAATAATAAACTTGAGATGACTTATACTGATGTGTTGTTACTCTTTCCTCTCTCCCTAACTGTGATGATTCATTTTCCGTGCCAGCTTGAATGACGTAAGAAGCGTTACTTCTGGGTGTGTCTGTAAAAGTGTTTCAGGAAAACATTCACATTTAAATCAACAGGCTGGCAAGGAAGACTGCCCTCACCAATGTGGGTAGACATTAGTCAATCCCTTAAGGCCCCACACAGAATAGGTGGAAGAAGAGTGAATTGGCTGCTTCAGCTGTGACGTCAGCTCTCCCTGCTCTGAGCCACCAGCACTCCTGGCTCTAGCAGATCTGGTTCATGGACCATCAGATCCCAGTTCCCATACCCCCAGCTTCCAACTAGAAACCACAGCACTCTGGTCCTTGGGGTCCCAGATGGCCAGTCTTCCCAGGGCCTCCAGCTTACAGATAGGACCTCATGGACTTCCCATCTCCACTACTATAGAATCCATTTCTCATAATCATTTATACTTATCTTTATATCTTATTTCTGTCATGTGTCCGGTTGCCTCTGATGACTATTTTCAGTAAAGTCTGCATCCCCTCCACAAAGGCCTTTCATAAATTGATGCAGGACTGAAAGACACCATGAAGAGAACTCTACTACATCTAGGTTGATATGGTGCCTAACATGGAATAGGAGGATCTAAACACTCAAAAGTTTGAGAAGAAAAAATGTTCCCTGACAAAACAGACCAGGGGAGCTGAAATCTCTTGCAGAGGTTTGTGGGTATGCTAAGACTTCCTGTATACCTTGTGGAATAGAATTTTCAATCAACTGAATCTTAGATCTTAAAAGAACTGGAAGCGCCTGGGGAGCTAACTGGACACTGAGCAGCTACTTCGCTCTGAAAATGGAAGCTGCATTTCCTGCATCTCTTGCCCTGCCCTCCCAAAGTGCCAGTCTCAGTTGGGTGTGGCAGAGTCCTGGTTGACCTGTGCTCTGAGTAGCAGACAGCAAATTATCAAAAGTAACTAGAGCCCGAGTCAGGGCCATGTGCAGGGCAGAGAGCAGGTCCCTGCATTCTATGGTTGTGACAGCTCTGGGCCTGAAGTCCCAAGGCTGTGCTCCCTCACCCCAGGTGATCCACAGGTAGTTCTCTTGGCTTCTTGGGTCTAGTCCGTACCAACATCAGCCCATAAAGCCTGGGAAGCTCGCTCTGCGCTTCCCAGCCCAGGGTGCTGGGGGCCCCAGGAACAAGCCCCTGCATCACCATGGCATACCACATGAGAGCTGGGAGCAGTCCCTTCTGTGCCTTAAGGAGCCAAGGCTATTGATGTCACTGTCACAATCCTGGGAGTAACTCATGCTCACCTGTGGTATCTGGAGTGTTCTGTATTGCTCTTCTTCAGGCAGCAGGCTACTTTTATCATCCCAACACCTTATTCCCACCTGGGAGATCTGCCGAACAACTCCCTGTATTCTGCAATACTAGGACTGTAACAATCAGCACCAATTTCCTGAAGCACACTGAAATCTACCCAACGGGACCTAGGGAAGAATCTGCCTTATTTCCACTTCTCTCTGCCCCCGTCTCCCAATGCAGAACCTCCTGTAATCACCCTGTAGGAGTGAAGCAGAATTTAGTTCAACACCTAGTCCTGAAACTAGGGCTTTTTGTGTTTAAGTCCCGGGTCCAGTCCTTCCCCTAAGGACCTGGGACTTATCCTACAGCCACACGACATAGTCCTACAGCCACAGCTATTGGCGCACAAGTCCCAGCATCATGCAGACTTGCCAGCAGGACAAGGAGCTGGGCCGCTCTTTGCGCTCCTGAGCACCAAAACCAAGGTCCTGGCTATCACAATTCCTGGTGCAACTGACACCTAACTCTCTGGGGACTAAAGAACACAAACAAGAGGAAGCCCACCATGTCCCACTTCTGTATCTATGCACTGCTGCAGCCCCTGGCTCACTTAGAGTCTGAGCTGACACTGATTAAGGACAATCACTCAGGTTACACTTCTGGATGCTCCTAGAACCAAAGCAAAAGCAACAAGGCATAGGATACTCTACACTCTCCTGAATCTGTAAACTTCAAAGAAAACCTATTCCATGAAGAAGGAACTATTAACCCTGATGTACTAATTTCAACACAGGGACACAAAGAGACAAGGCAGTGAGACACCTCTGAAAGAATACCACCATTCTCCAGAAACAGATTCTGATCTGAAGTACCCAGATCATCCTTTGGACAAAGAATAATCTCTTCAACAAAACTGGATGTATACAGTTAGAAGAATGAGACCCATACTTTCAGCATACATAAAAATCAACTCAAGATGGATCAAAGACCTCAATTTAAGACCACAAACAATAAAAATGTTAGAAGGAAATACAGAGAAAACATTGGTATATGTAATAACTTTTGGATAATATCCCCAAAACACAGAGAACAAAAGCAAATATAGACATATATAATTATATCAAACTCAGAAGCTTTTGCACAGCAAAAGAAATCAATAACGAGACAGCCAACAGAATGGGAAAAAATACTTGCCCAAAAAACTTGCAAGCTGCTTATCTGATACAGGATTAATATCCCAAAAATATCAGCAACTCAAAAAGAAAATCAACAATAAGAAAAAGTGAAGAAGGCCTCAATAGTTCAAGAAAGGAAATGCAAGTGGCCAAGAAATATGTTGGGGAAATGTTCAACCTCACCAGCCATCAGGAAAATGCAAATGAAAGCCACAGTGAGGCATCACCTCACCCCCGAGAATGGTTGTTATCCATAAGATAGGCACTCACAAAGCCTCCCAAGCTTGTGGAGGAAGGGGAACTATTGTACATTGTTCCTAGGAATGTAAGTTAGTGTGCAGCCACTGCGGAAAACAGTAGAGATTTCCTAAAAAGAAAACCAGAAGTAAATTTGTCGTATGATCCAGCAATCCCACTATTGGCTATAGACTAGAAAGACATGAATACATTGTGTGAAAGGTAACTGTACCAACATGCTGGTAGCAGTATAGTTTCCAATAGCCAAAATGTGAGTCAACCACATGTCCAATCATTAGCTGTATGAATAAATGACATGTGATGTGTACATGATCTATGTATATGGTTCCACTATACACAATGAAATTGTATCACTTGTGGCAAAAAGTTGCAACTAGCTTATTATAGTGAAACAAGCTATACACAGAAAAAAAAAACACCACATATTTTCCATTACATGAGTTGAAATTTTTAAGAAATTAAAAGCAAAAACAAAAAATAAATGCTTGCATGCCACAGTGCTATTGCAAGTCATTCTGTCAAACTTTGTTTTTTATCTGTATCTAATAAATTGTTAAGAATGACATATCACATTTTAATCATCTGATTATTTTTGTACTGTGTGGGTGAAACTGACATCTTTTCATTTTATTACTGTTTATAGCTCTTGACTATATTCTTGCTGAACTAGGGTCTTTTTACCTCTAAATTTCTAAACTATTTATTGGAGCATTAAGCTTTGACTATAATGTAAATTGCGAATACGCTATCGCAAGTAAATAAATTTTTAAAAGCTGAAAACAAAGATTTAAAAATAAATTTTAGAATACTTGAGTTTTAATATTAAAATAGAATAGATCTTGTTGAGGCAAAGAGCTGGGAAAGTCCAGGCAACTTTAAGTTACATGAGAAGGAGCTGACATTATAAATCCTTAAAACATATTCATTTAATTCCCTCTCATTTTAAGAGGCTGTTGATGAAGTGTGTCCTGGATATCTAGCTCTATTCCAAAGCTAGGAAACTTGGAATAAATGGAAAACAGGGAGTAAGTGAAGAATGAACACAGCAAAAACCACTGTCTATCCACTTGGTTGCACCTGTCCAGCCAGTGCAGGTACACAATAGTTAGCCCATCAATTCCCAGTAAAGTATTTTTTGAAATGTTTCTTGAAGTCCAGAAGGCTTTCAGGTAAAGATTTGTCTCCATTCTATTGCAGTGTCTTTTTGGAAACAAATGAAATACATAGAAAGAAAACAGAAGCATGTCTTTAAGGAATAATTCAAGAAACATCTCGTAAATCCCAAAGCTAAAATCATGAGACTGAGATTACAAAATTTACATAGAGAGCTGGAGCCCAGTGTTCCATGTCCTAGGTCTCAATGTATGAGGAACCTCAGCCGCCATGTCTAGTGGGATGAGGTCTAGACGTCATCTTTTGTGCTCTTAGATGTCATTGGTGATAGCTGGCTCTTTTCTGGAGAAAGGAGGACAGTGAAAGGTCTTCCCCTTGCTCCACCAACAACAGTGACAACCCTAAGCTTTTACCGGGGAAAAGCGGTCATTTTAAGACCCGTGTGAGTAGCTCAGTATGGTATTACTCCAACCGAGTTCTATCAGCTAATTTATCATCTTATACCCCCCACCATCCTCTCCACATTCCACTCATCCATTCAGCAAATATGTATTGACTTCATGCTTTCCATGTGCCACTTATTAGATTGGAAGATAGAGATCCTGTAGAAGGCAAAAAACAGACAATGTTCTCCTAAAATGGAACTTAAAAGAAGGAAAAGGGAAAGAATTAGAGAGCATCCGATTAAGCTGTGAACTGATACCCACTTAACTAGTGATGTCATTGCAGATTTACACTCACTGGCACATTGCGCTCTGCTATGTGCGAGGGACGTGTCAGAGGGCCACTACTCTGCAGAATATTGCCTTTGGCATCACTATTACTTCTCTGCAGAAAAAAAATCCAATAAATTGCTGAATTCTATTTGTCAATATTATAACATCTGCGTTCAAAAATTGTACTCGTCTACAACCATGTTGTCTTTCTCATCTTCTGGCAGAATTATGTTAACTTTATAAAATCAGAGAGAATGCTTGATAGTCTCCACTGCATAGGAAGTAGGTGCGTTTGCCTTGAGCTGAGAACAAAGTCATAGGTAATGACATGAAAATACAGGAAAAAAAACCACTGAAATACAGAACTGGCCCTTTCAAAAACAATAACAGAACTGAAAACAATCTTTAACTACATTTGGCCAAGAAAAAGAAAAGTTCAAACTAATAAAATAAGAAATTAAAGAGACATTACTACCAGTCTTACAGAAAGAAAAAGAATTGTATAGAAAAACAATTTAACAGGAACAAGTTGGATGGTCTAGATGAAATGGGTAAATTCCTATACACTCACAGACTACCAGGAGTGAATTATAAAGAAACAAAAATATAAGTAACTATGTCATCAATGTACAGATTCAGTCATAAAAGCCCTCCTGACCAAAAAAAAAAAGGCCTTAGTGAATGCTACCAAATATTTAAGAATTCATACCAATCTTTGTCAAATGCATCCAAAAATTTTAGGAGAAACTACTTCCTAACTCTTCCTGCAAGGTTACCATGACTGCATACTCCGGTATCAAATCCAGGCATAAGCACTGCAAGAAAAAAAAATGGATAGCAATATTCCATAGGAATGTTGACTAAAAGTCTCCACCAAATGCTAGAAAATCGAATGCAGCAGGATTTTGAAAAGATTGTACACATCAAAATACAAGAATGGGTCAACATACAAAAATAAATATGCTACATAAATAGAATGAAGTAGAAAAACACATGAGCACCTCAATTTATAAAAGGCCCTTGACGCCATTTGACATCCTTTCATGGTTTTTTTAAATGAGCTAGAAATAACAGTGAACTTCCTCAAATTACAAAGCTACTATTCTACTTAATTCCAAAAATTAGTAACAAAACAAGGATGCTTTCTCCACTCACATTTAACATATTTAGAAGATTAAATTGCACTGCACACGTCTGTACAATTACTTTTGTCAAACTAAATTTAAAGTACAAATTATACACATTAAAGGGGAAGGGCCAGCTCAATGGCTCAGATGGCTAATCCTCCCCCTTCAAGTGCCAGGATTCAATGAGAGCACAAGTTCGAGTCACACCTGCTCCATTTCCCTTCCAGCTGCCTGCTTGTGGCCTGGGAAAGTAGTGGAGGATGGCCCAAAGCCCTGGGACCCTGTATCCACATGGGAGACCTGGAAGAAGCTCATGACTCCTGGTACCTAGCTTCAGATCGCCTCAACTCCAACTGTTGCGGGCATCTGGGGAGTGAACCAGTAGATGAAAGAGCTTTGTCTCGCCTTCTCTCTGTAAATCTTCCTTTCCAATAAAAATAAATTAAAAAAAAAAAACCTTAAAGGGGGAATTTAAAACAATGCGTTTTCTGAATACAATTCTGACAACACCATTCAAGTTTTAATATCTTAGTGTGTCCAATGTCATTATCTAGACATTACGTCCTTCAAGTGTTTTGCCAACTGTTTATTTCCCCCCTTGACCTAAGAACTACTCGTGTGAATATGTTCACCTATTTTCTCTTTTTTATTCTAGTTAAATCACAACTTGTCATCTAATAGTACTTTATCTGTAGAATCTGACCTGTGTGATTTTGTTAAAACATGAAGGATGAAGTTTAGATCGAACCATTTCAGAGATTTGGCAGCTGGAGTATACTGAAGCCACATGATAGCTCAGCAGAGGCTTCGTCTGTCTTTACATGCTTCTCTGCCATCCCAGAGTGGCCTCCAGGGTCTGGGCAGTGTGTCCATGCATTGCTGATTGAGATGTCTAAACCAAGCACAGTGTGGAAGCAGAGACCACACTGGACATCCAGCACCGCGGTTCTTTGGCAAAGTACCCTTTAGAGGGTAAGTCCCTATTTCCTCTTGAGTAACTTACAAATTAAAAACCTGAAAACAAAATCACTGCGCTAAAAGCAGCACCACTGCAGAAGGTGTTTTGCCAAAAACCTGGTTTTAGCCCAGCTTCAGGCTCTCACTGTACTCACGACCTGAGCAGCAGATGTCCCCGAGTCATCAGCACAGTCAGCGATAGCTTACATCTGAAAATAAATCCAGCATTAGGCAGCTGACCACATATGTGCCTCTGAAACTATGGCAACAGAAAGTCCTTTTACCTCTGTGTCCCAATTAAAAGTGTTCTGTTGGCCGTAATTGGGATGTTTGGTCTCCAAAACTAATACATCAAAGCAATCACAGGAGCCTCAAATGTCACCATCATGCACGTTGACATTTCCCATGCAAGTAGCTAATGAGTGGTCAGACCAAAGAGCATGCATGATTGAGGTTCCAGAGAGCGAATAAATCTGATTTTTGCTTCTTTTCTCATGACCCCCCACAAACCCAAAGTTTGACACCTGGATGAACATTGGGGTATGGGGAGAAAAATCGATAGAAATTTCAAGTTGAATGCCCAAGAGGATGAAGGCTCTTTTAACAGAAATGGGGAGAAAATACTCAGACTAAGTTTCATGGGAAAAAATGACATGCGGTAAAAAGAAAGGTGTCCTGGGCCCAGTGCAGTAGCCTAGTGGCTAAAATTCTCACCTTGCACATGCCAGGAACCCACATGGGCACTGGTTCTAATCTGGGTAGCCCCGCTTCCCATCAGCTCCCTGTTTGTGGTCTGGAAAAGCAGTTTAGGATGGTCCAACCCTGCACCCACGTAGGAGAACTGAAAGAGGCTCCAGGCTCCTGGCTTCGGATCCAATCAGTTATGGCCGCTACAGCCACCTGGGAGTGCATCAACAGACAGAAGATCTTCCTCTGTCTCTCCTCCTCTCTCTTTCTCTGACTTTGCAGTAAACAAATCTAAAAAAAAAAAAACAAACAAGGTGTCCAAGTCTACCCTACTAGGTAACCTGTATCTGGCATTGAATGAGGGCAAAAACCAGGTTTGAGTTTTCTTCCCAGTTAAAAAGAATCAATCAGTAATATGAACGTCTTCAATCATTATGTTTTCATATTTGTTTTTGCTTTGTTTCTGACTGATTCTTGATCAGCTGTAGAATGGAGCAACTCCTTTTTAGTTGGTCAGTAAGTATGAAATGATCCATTAAAAAGACTAAGATGCAATTGAACAGGATCCTGTGATCCTTCTGTAATGTGAAAACTCCTCTAGTAATGCAAGTAATTTCACTAATAATCTGTTTAAGATATTAAGATTTATGTTACAATGTAAGTTATTTCCCAGGGCCTGGTGTGGAAGCCTAATGGCTCAATCCTCACCTGGCAACCACCAGACCCCTATATGGGCACCAGCTCGTGTCCTAGCGGCTCCACTTCCCATCCAGCTCCCTGTTTGTAGCCTGGGAAAGCAGTAGAGGAGGACCCAAGGCCTAGGGACCCTGCATCTGTGTGGGAGACCCGAAGAGGTTCCCGGCTCCAGGCTTCAGATCAACTTAGCTCTGGCCATTGTGGCCACTTGGGGAGCGAACCAGCAGATAGAAGATCTTTGTCTCTCCTCTCTGTATATCTCACTTTCCAATAAAAATAGGCAAGTGTTTTTTTTAAAAAAAGCTATTTCCCAGATAATTAAGGTTCTTTTATACAGATTTCATTTTTAGCACAGAAGAATATATTTGAATACCAAGAACAGAAATATCATCCCATATGGGTGTCAGCTCATCCACTTCCAACCCAGCTGCCTACTAACACACCTGGGGAAGTATCAGAAGATGGCCCAAGTACTTGAGCACCTACTTCCCTGTGGCAGACCTGGATGAGACACCTGGCTCCTGGCTTTGGCCTCACCTGCCCTGGCCATTGGGACCATTTAGGAGATGAGTCAATGGTGGAAGGTTTCTCTCGTTCTCTCTCTCTCTCTGTCTCTCTCTCTCTACTTCTACCCCTTCACAAACTCCCCTCGACCCCTTGCATAGTGTGCGTGTGTGTGTGTGTGTGTGTGTGTGTGTATGTGTTCATCTCTATCTCTGCCTTTTAGACAAATAAATTTTTTCTTCCAAAGAGATACAAATGCAGCTTCAGGCAGATATCCTGGATCAAAACATACATTTCCGTTAAACACTAATCATTCTGGAAAAAAAAAAAAACAAGCAATTTCAACTTGCAGCGGTTTAATCACGTCCGAAAGCACGCAGTAGTTAACACTGTTCCGTAGCTTAAAGATGCCAAAGCCGAAATCCCTGCGCTTCTCTTGCCCTGCAGGTCTCCTTCATGGGAGCCGAAAGACTGTGTCACCTCCAATTTGCCATTTGCATTCGGGGGAGAAGGAAAGCAGGAAGGGAGAAGATGTGCACGCCCTGGGAAAGAGAACCTTCTCAAAAATCCCCCAGTGGCTCACTCTGCCATTTCACTAACCAGAATTATGTCACATGGTCATCCCTGTTCGCAAAGAGATCTGGAAGCATGACCTTCTGGCAGACACATCACCATCTGATGGCGAGTACTTCATTGTCATCTTTTCACCCAATTTAGAAGTTGGGCATTCTTACGGACTCCAACAGGCTAGGCCTTCAAGATCTATCTATCCTTAGAACAATGTCAAGCCAAAAGAACTGGGTTCAGGTTACGGGCCTGGCATTAGCTCCATGGCCTTGAGTAAACAAGTAATTTACTTACGTTTCTAACGAGTAAAATGTAGTTTACAAGCAATCCTTGTAATGACCCTGAAATTCTCTGCTTCCATTTAGAAAAAAAGATTCATTTATTTTTACTGGAAAGGCAGATACAGAAGAGAGGAGCAGAGACAGAGAGGAAGCTCTTCCATTCACGGTTCACTCCCCAAGTGGCTGCAATGGCCAGAGCTGCGCCAATCTGGATGGGAAGCAGGCTGCGGGGATTAGAACTGGTACCCATATGGTACCCCGGTACATTCAAGGCAAAGACTTCAGCTGCTAGGTTACCACGCCAGACTCTGTGCTTCCATTTTATGCCTTTGTTAATATCCAAGCTGTAGTCTCTACTGAATCCTCCCTTCCTTACAGAGCAGCTTAACTTGGAGAAATAAAAACAGTTCTTTTCAGCCCTCAAGGAATGTTGGGAGCAACGGCGCTACTAAGATGCAACAACATATGATCCAGTTTTGGCAGCACCTACAAGCTGCGCAAGACCAGCACACCTGTACCCACATGAGGAGTCATCCGTGGAAATCAGAGGTGAGATGCCCGCCAAAGGTAAGACACCCAGCAGATGTCCCCAGACAGCACCAACTTCTGCCACCACCACGACACACAAACTGCCAGGAAGTGAGAGAGTGGAGCAATAAGAAAAGCTTAGGTGACTCGAGTAGTCTTGCCCACCTCCAGATACTGTGGGTTCCTCTGTGTTTTCTTCGGCAAATTTAAACAAACAAAGAGGACCAACTCACTTGCCTCCTGTTCCCTCCATGAAGCAAGGTCATCCTTACTTAGCCAACTTCCCAGCAGCCTGGGAAAAGCAGGAGTGTTCTGCTAGTTACACACAAGAGGGACCAATTGCACTTTGCACCAGGGACATATTTTACAACTTACATCATTGTGGGTGAAGCTTCTTCAATGCAGAGACAATTCACCCTCTGCCCCTCTTTCACCATCCCACCCTCTCTCTGCATCAAATGTGCTGGTGAATACAGAAGTTCAGTAGTTGCCTTGAGTTAGCTCATAAATGGGGCTTTGGAATGTACTCATCATTTTATCTCACCAATAAATTATTTAAATATTTAATGAAAGAGAAACCTGGCATTTGTTGGAATTAATTCACAAAGGAGTACAGCAAATAAAAGAACAAAATACACCATTTCCTGTGTGAACTGTATAGGTTAAAACTGGATCCATGAAGGGCCCGACGCTGTGGTCTAGCAGCTAAAGTCTTCAGCTTGCGTGCACCAGGATCCCATATGGGCACCGGTTCTAATCCCAGTGGCCCCACTTCCCGTTCAACTCCCCTCTTGTGGCCTGGGAAAGCAGTGGAGGATGGTCCAAAGCCTTGGGACTCTGTACCCGCATGGGAGATCCAGAAGAAGCTCCGGGTTCCTGGTTTCAGATAGGCTCAGCTCCAGCTGTTGCAGCCACTAGGGGAGTAAATCAATAGAAGGAAGATCTTCTGTCTCTCCTTCTCCCTGTATATCTAACTTTCCAATAATAAATTTTAAAAATATATTTTTAAAAAAGCTGGATCCATCAAAGACTCTGCACGGTCCCTGATGCAAGGAGGAAGATGTCACAGGCCTGGGGAAATGGAAAACTCCATCTGCATCCAGAGAGCTGCACTCTTGGGAACTGTACTGCATGCAGCACATCAATACAAAACCTCACTTTTCACAAGCATGCATGTGAGCAAACAGGAAGGACAAAAAGCCTGGGAGCTGTAACTTCTAGCATCAACTACATTTTTTAAGTCTCTGAAGTTCCATCCAACTTGGAAGATAAATTAGAGGTGTGAGTGTCTGGTCTGGAGGTGAAGATGCCAGTTGTGTTACCTGTGCCCCCACATCACAGTGCCTGGTTTACAGCCTGATTCCGGCTCCCAATTTGAGCTTCCTGCTGATGCCAGACCCAAGGAGACAGCAGTGAAGGCTCAACTAATTGCAGATCCAGTTGGAGCCCCAGATTTCTGAATTCAGCCCAGCCCCATCCTGGCCACTGCAGCACAACGGGAGTGAACCTGTGGGTGGGATCTCTCTTTCTCAGTCTGCACATCTGTCTCAGTCTGCCTGTCAAACAAATACTTTTTTTTTTTCAGAAAAAAACAAAAATTAGAGGAAAATTTGTAATTTATCACAAAGACATAACGTCTTTAATACATAAAGAGCACCCACAAAAATCAATATGAAAAGCACTAATAATCCAAGAGAGGAAAAAAGCAGCAAAGAATAGATATTGATGAAAAAGTTGTTCACTGACTGCTTCCTGGGTGGACTATCCCAGCAAGAAACCGATGCAAAAATCTCAGATATGAGCATCTCTGCTGTGCTGGGCAACAAAAAGAGCAGCCAACACTCTCCTGCCCTTAGCCCAACTTTAGCATCAGAGAACGAACTCCAATATACAGCGTCATCTCATGAAAATTTCCCTCTCATCTTGGCCTGTCTCAAATCACCTGTGAAAAATATAAGCCCAACATTGAACAACAGTGACTGTCTACTTGGTGTGTTTACAGGTGTATGAAGCAAGGCTCAGTAAGATGCTTGTCATGTTGCCTACCAATGCCTGCACTTCCCACGGTTAGAAATCAGCTACCTGGCTGAGAAAGCTCCCTACCAACAGCAGACAGACATGGGAGAAAGAGCCTCAGAGTTGTATCCTCAGTATTATAACACAACAGCAAGGAGCAATAACAGCAACTTCGCAACTTGCAGTGTTTCATCATCTGTAATCCACTGTCACAATAGGATCTAAGTGAACTTATTTATAGCTCTGCAGAATGGGAAGGAGGAGTATGTCTCCACTTTGACAGACACGTCTTTGGTGCTAGACTACACCAGTCCAGACTTTGTAGTTCCAAATCCAGAAAGTTCTCCAGATTGTGCATGCTATGTGTAGATGGCATTTTGGCAAGAGAGAACTGTCAACGCAAGCCCAGGAACTCCTGGTGTCACAGCAGAGTGAAGGAAAGACAGCCACCACAGGAAAAGTCTCACTACACAAGTGATCAGGCTGCCCAAACATCCAAGAAATGTGACTCACCGAAATTAAACCATGAAATAATACTACACACTTAAAAAAAATAATAATGGCCAAACTGCAAAATTCTGACACCATGAAATGCTGACAAGGATACAAAATGACAAGCGCTCTCATTTATTGCTGGTGAGAATGCAAAATGGTGCAGCCACTTTTCAACGTTCATCATTTATCACACAATTTAACATTTTTACCATATGATTCAGCAATTGTGCTCCTTCATTTTGAAACCCTGTACATAGACACTTAAAGCATCTTGATTTATAATGGCCAAAACTAAAAAGTAACAAAGGTACTCTTGTAGATGAATGGATAAATTGTGGTACATCCAGACAAAGGATTATCTAGCCCTTCAGGGAATGGGGCACAAAAAGAAAGTTATAGTCAGATTTCTAAGTGAAAAAAAAAGCCAATCTGAAGAGACTACAAGGCATAGGATTCCAAACCTTTTGACCTGACAAATACAAAACTATGGAGACAGTTGAGAGAGAGAGAGAGAAGCAGTGGTCGCCAAGAGTTAGAGGGAAGGCAGGAAAGATGGGCAGGGCAGAGGAATTGGGAGGCAATAAAACCAACTGGTATGACAACGGTGAACACACATCATTCTGTACAACATCAATTGTGCAACATCAAACAAATGCACAACATCAGGGATAAACTCTAATGTAAACCAGAGCCTGTGGATTACAAGGATGTGCAACAAACACATCCCTGGGCTGCGACACTGTGACAATGGCGGGGGCTTGGGGAGCGCAGCACATGGAATCTATAGGAATATTAGAACGGGCTATATTTTCTCCTCAATTTTCCTGTGAATTTAAAACTTTTCCTAAAAAATAAAATTTAGTTAGAAAAAAAGTTCTCTACCAACCTAAAAATGAACTTAGAAATTTCTAGTCCTTTTCTCCTCCCATAAAACCTGAACAGCTCAATGCTTCCCCAAAGCAGATCACAGAAAAACCCTCCAAGCAGCTACTGACCGCAAGCACTTCAGTCCACTCATGTCCTCACCATTGTTGTCAGTCTACTCTTTGCACTGCCCTCTGCATTTCAATGTCAATGACCTCATTTTTCATTGCTGCAAATTGTCTTACAGCTACAAATTACAGGCACATCTGATGTTGTGGTCAATCAATCTGTTCTCATGGTAAGACCACTGAAGTGTCTTTATTTCTACACCTATGTATAAATTAGATGCAAAAATAAAAAACTGCAGGTGTTTGTTGTCTTCTACTTAGCATTTCTAAGTCTCTCCTAGCAGCAAAGTTCTTAGGCTGCTCTGACTACTGTATTACTAAAAATGGAATCACCAAATGCTTTGACACATTGTTCGACTTACTCCTCATTCCAACCCTGCTCACAGATCATCATATTCCCACCTCATTAATGAGCAGTGGGACTCACAGAATTAGTCACTTTCCCAAGGGCATGCAACCAAATCTGTATGACTGAAGAACACGTTCCCTCCCTTGTTGTATCTCTCAAGAGCTAGCCTGCTTCCTCTACTGTGTATGCAACAAGAAAGTCTGGGGCTTGTGCAGAACTTATACTGAAACTCTAAGTGTTCTCCTTGGAGAACATTCTTACAAAAAAAAATGTGGTTGGCAAGGTTCCAATATTAATTATAAGGGTGAATGGCAAGCCAAAGAATTATGAAGCTTGAATATGGCTTGACATCACCTTCGAGAAAACCATCAAGAATTCTTTAATAGGCATATGTCTAAGCATAAGGAGAGTGAAAGAGACCTAACCCACCCCTGGCAGCCAGCCTCTTTTTATCCAAGAGTATATCAGGAGGAGGTCTGAAGGACCAGCTTTGGCTGGAATCTATACAGGAGAGGTTAATGCCCAGGCTGAGGAATTATGAAACCGGTAACACTGGGAGAGAACCTGGCCCAAGGCCAAACACAAAATATAGCCATAATTGGAGCCTTCCCAAGTAGAAAAAGGTTATTAGTGAAATTACATTAATCACAATGATTAATGCTGAAATCCAAGTTTCTGCTATGTAAAAAGCTCAAAAGAGTATATTGACAAGGTAGCAAGGGGCTCCAATTTTGCAATTGAAAAATTAGTGAGCCAAAGAGAGACAGTAAATATTCAGAATGTTATACGAAAATCAGAAACCTGGATGGGTCACACATGTCATGCTTCAAAGCTGCTTGTGCAGACAAGTTTGCCAGAAAGCAAATGTGCCCACAGATGGCCCATCAGGAGGCAGCTGGCAAGCCCGAGTTCTGCAAGGGCTGCCAGGCCAAGGGACAGGACACCAGGGCATGTGGAAGGGGATGAGCATGCCCAGGGACAAGAACCTGGCAGTCCATAGCTCTCCCAGAGTTCACAGTCTGCCAAGGGCAGTGCCCAGAGAGGTCATCCTGCAACTCCAGAGCCTGTGAAATCTCCATACTGCGCGAGTTGAGGCAGAAGGATAGTGCTAGTCCATAAATTGTGAGTCTAAGGAGCAAAGATAAAATAATGCTTCATCAAAATGACAGGACACAGACTGAAGCTTCACCCTTGGATCAAGGAGAGACAGAGTCAGGGAGAGCCAGAAGAAGGCTGCTCGTGGAGAAAACCTCTAACCTGCAGTTAGGTGCTCAGGAGATTTTCAATGTCTGATCATGACCTCCGGGATGGGACCAAACCTTTGTGCAAAGAATCCTTCTTCCTAGGAAGGAGAGCTAAATCCTTCCCAAACTGGGAAGCATCACTGCTCACCACCTCCAATGTGAGAGGAAGAGGCAAGTGATGTGCCTTTCAAAATGTTTTACATGTCTGCTTCCAAAAACATCTATGCTAACTTACGCTATTAAAGCATGTGCACAAGGCAAATAAGTTGAGATGCTCTGCTAAAAGTGGCTTATCTGTCACCAAACCTATTTCCCCTGCTTTCCAGAGAAAAGTTGGATCGCATGTCTTAGCCTTTTTTTGCAATGAGGTCTGATCTCCCCAGAAAGTAGGAGCGACTGAGTTCTAGGTACTCATATGGGATCCGAAGGAGTGCTACTTCCAAGGATGGCCTGTGAACACCTCCAAGTCACAACCATCCACACTCTCCATTTTCTGGGCTCCAAGGCCCCTGAATAAAGCATCTCTGGACCACTGAATTTCTACCAGAGAGAGAGAGCTGTCTGCTGTCTGGTAACACACATATTTACTTTGAGAAAGAAAAAGCTCTGTTCCATTAAGCCACCAATATTTAAGGTGTTATCTTTGCATACAAGTTGGTAACTTCAAGAGAAATACTGACAGTTAAAAAAAAAAACTAAACTTGGCTAAGTAAACAGGAGGCAGGCTGAAAGGAAAATATCTAAGAGTGGCAAGGTAAGAAGGCAGTATAGGGTGCAGACAGGTTTAAACTGATAGAGAGTCATTAACCAAGGTGAAGCACAGAGGGCAGATTTCAGGAAATAGAGGACAAGCCAACAGCAGGTGGGTACCTAAAGACCCTTGGACACGGGGAAGCAGCAGAAACAATGGAGCAGCATTGCAGTGACCAGATAACCCAGCAGCAGTTAGCAAGTGGCAATCTGTGCTCCAACAGCAGCCAGAGCTCCAGCGGCAGCCAGATGGGAAAGGGAGTTCACTGAGAGCTCACAAACACAGGCAAACAACTGCCTATTCTGTGATTTGTTTGATCCAACACAAGCAGGGACACAGCAGCAGACTCCAAGCAATGGTGCAGTAACAGGAAGAATTTCACAGCCCAACCCACACCACTGCCACATTGAGCACCATTTTGTGTAGTGTGGCAAAGGCTGTGTGACTTCAGGGATAGCAGTGAACCGTGAATGCACTAAGCTGGAAGCAATATCACTTTAGGCTCAGTCCATTGCACTGGTCCACCAGGGAAGAGAGTACCAACATAGTATCCTTCAGGTTTTACCCAAGATAGGTCTAGGTGTCATCCCTCAGGCTTAACAGTCAGCAGGTTCTGGCTAGATCAGCACCAGCGACAACCTAGTTATTTAGTACAGCTATTGTCTCCCTAATTCTGGCCACTGCTCAAATCAGAAGTGGGAGGAAGGCTAAATAGGCAACTGTGTGGCCACAGCACAGAATCACAGGGGGTGGTGAGTGGTTAGCCAGCAGCTGGAGCTACAGAGGGAATCTATGGTAGAAGCCTAACATAAGAGCCCAGGCCTGAAACTTGCAGGACGGAGAGGCACAAGTGAGTACATACAAGGAACCAGGTAACAAACCCAATTAGTAAAAATTGACTTGTAGACCAGAGTGCAACACAGCTCAGGAACCAGCCCTAAGTAGAATCTGCTAACCAGAAGTACAATGCCCAAGAGCAAAAGAAGCAACTGTAATGTATATTACTGAAGAGTCCCCCTGCAAAGCTTTTGCCAACCTCAGAGTTAACTAAGGCATACATCAAGGAAATGGGGAACACAGAATTCAGAAAACTTGCTACAAAGCTTCTTATTAACAGAAAGCGCATACAGGAGTTTAAGGAATAGGTCACACAGGAAATAGCAACACTGAAACAAAACCAATCCAAATTGCTAGTCATGAAGGACTCAATGGGGCAAATTAAAAATTCAGTGGAAAGCTGCAACAACAAAATGAATTAGGCAGAAGAGAGACTCTCAGAATTGGAAGAAATTTCAAGTCACAACGGAAAAACAATAAAAAAGCTGGAAGTAGAGTTGGGTCAAGCTAAAAAAAAGCATCCGAGAATTAAGAGATGCTATTAAAAGGCCAAATGTAAGAGTTATGAGAGTTCCAGAAGCCACAGAAAGAGAAGCTGGGTTTAAAGATATATCCAATGAAATAAAGGAAAATTTCCCCAAACTGGAGAAATAAGTGGAAAACATATAGGAGGGGCACAGAACTTTCAAAACGGTTGACCAAAAGCAATCTTCACCATGACACATGATAATCAAGCTCTCTTCAGAGTGAGAAGATGGTGATATTACATGGAAAAAATTAAGACCATCACCTGCTATACCTTGGGAGGCAAATGGTGTGCCAGATAACCCATTAGTTCTACATAAGTGGTTGAGAAAATACAGACACAGTTTTCCTTTAGTGAATTAAAAAGGGTAGGACAGAGAACAGATATCAGGGCCAGAACTGTGCTACAGCAATTAAAGCCAACACCTGCAACTCTGGCACCTCCTGTGAGCACTGGTTTGAGTCCCAATACTCCACTTCCAATTCAGCTTCTTGCCAACTACACCTGGAAAAGCAGCAGGAATGGCTCAAGTGCTTGGGACACACATGTGTGAGACTCAGATGAAATTCCAGCCTTCTAGCTGCAACGTGGCCAAGACCTTGGCTATTGCAGCCATTTGGAAGTCAGGAACCTACAGATGCAAGTTCTCTTTCTCCACTTCCATCCCCATGTAACTCTGCCTTTCAAATAAACACATAAATCTTTCAAAAGAGAGAGGGATAGAGGAAAACAGAGGTTATTTTGTTGACCTCCAAGTGTTAGAAAAGGACCCAAGAGGTTTAACTGAAGGAAGCAAGAGAAGTATCCATTGTCAAGAATGTGGCCCCAACAAAGTTACATCTCTACATCAATGGTCTTCCCATCCCAACATCAGACCTGCTCAGCCTATCACTCCTTCACCACTTGCACACCCCTACCTAAAACCTCTGACTCCCTGCATGTCATGCACACGCCTTGGGGACATGGGAGAATGTCAGACTCAGTGACATGGACACCTCCCTCATTCATATCTAATCTGCATCTCCTTCAACCAACACCATGGTGAAAGTGAAGCATCCCTGAAGTTCTTAGAATGTTCTTTAACTCTGAGATTAAGAATTCTGGAAAAGTTCCCTGCACTAGGTTTCCCCAAAAACCTTGTCTAGATGCCTCTACCACTTCTTGATTCTTTCTGCACTCGATTCTTCATTCCCAACGTTAAACTACCTCCTCTTCCAAACTACCTCTAAGGAAGGTCTCCCAGAAATATTGACCAGACACATCTAGACCATAAAATTCTCAAGAGTAAGAATGTGTCATCATGTCTTCAACTTACCGATGTCTGCTATGCAGTAAGCAGCAGTGTATGCTAGGTGAAATAAGCAAAAGGACAAGAATCTAAGCAGTGAAGAGAGGACTGTGGGGGTGAGACACAAAAGAAAAGCTTCCATTCCTCAAGATAAGGACCTGGATGGAGGAGGAAGTAAAGTTGCAGTTGTCTCTGTTGCCTGGTATAAATTTCCCCAAAGACAACTTCTGGATTTGACTGGTTCTATCCATTTTTCCAGTAACCTCTAGGAGGTGGTACATTCAGGACAACATTCATTCACAACTGTGTTCATTATCAAACACAGGTGGGCATGAGTAGAACCCTGGTATGAGGTTTTCCAAGAGTAAGTTTGCAGGAGGTACTAAGGAATCCTTAGGAAATAATCCATCCCAAGGGAAGGAAGCATTGAAGTGAAAATGTTGGGGCCACACAGAATTTTGAGTCAGGAGGAAAGGAACAGTTTTGAGTATAGAAGGCTGGCCATGTTTCAGCTCATCGCCTTATCTAATCCCTGTGAATTTATGCCAGAATCCAAGATAAAGGACATTGCACACTGTGATATAGAACAATTTTAAATAGAGATCTTTCTTTTTTAAAATGATGTATTATTCAGTTGGTACTGCCAAGGTTGAAAGAACGCTTGAATTCCAAGCAATGGACTCATGTGTCCCAGTTTTCCCAGAAAAGTCTTGGTTTATACCTGTTGTCTCAGCAGGTGACCCTCTTCCAGCTCTCTTGGTGTGTCCTAGATCAGATAACAAATTATGCTGGTCACCCCAGTTCTGGGAACTCTTGTGAAAATAAATCTAACACACACTCCTTTCCTAACACATAATGATCTATGTTCACAAAGAGATCCTCTTAATGTAAAACAGTAAGATCAAGGTAAAGGAATACAAATTCCATCATTTTAAAAAGCTTGTAGAACATTTATTTCTTTGAAATACAGAGCGACAGAGATGGAGGGCTGAGCCTGTACCAGGCTAAAGCCAGGAGCCTAGTACTTCACCCATATCCTCCACATACATGGCATGGACCCACATACCTGAGCCATCATGCATTGCTGTCCCAAGCACATTAGCCCATTTTCCACACACGATCTGGGAGCTGGATTGGAAGTAGAACAGACATAACTCCAGTTGAAACCAATAAGGGTTGTCAGCATCACAAGTGATGGCACCAAATGCCAGCCCACAAACTATTTTAGTGAAACTAAGACACATCTGTAACCCAGAATCACAATAGATAAATGCCAAAATGAAATAGAGAAACAGCAAGCATGAAGAGTAAACCAAAACTAGAGTGTCCTTAGAGTTAGATGGGAAGAGAGCTGAAAATCCCAACAAAGACTCAGGAGTTAGAGTCGCCATGTACCGAGAAGGTAAGAATTGATGCATCTCTCCTGCTAATCTCCCCCTCCCTCTCACTATTGCTCAGCCTTTTTAATCAATGGATGAATGTTGAAAAGGCTGAAGAACAGCCTCTGTGACCTTTGGGATGCCATAAAATAAACCAATATTCAAGCTTTGAACATTCCTAAAGAAATGGCAAAAAGAAAATTTAGAAAACTTAGTCAATGAAATATTATAGCTAAAAACATTCCCAATCTGAAGAGACATGGACACCTAAGTACAGGAAACCCAGAGGACCCCAAATGGATATTTCCAGAAAAAAAAACCTCACCATGATACAAAATTTCAAAAGTATAATAAAAAGAGAACAAAATCTCCAAGAGAAAGGAACCAGCTTAGTTTTAAGTAAACCTCACTGGACTGATAGCAGATTTTAAGAAAAACCAAGAAGGGATTGGAAAGTTATATTCCAAAATCTGAAACAACAAATGCCAACATATCAACCTATAAGACACCACTTAGAATTTTCACTCATAAAAAACAATCAAAAACTGAAGGTTATCATCAGCTTTAAAATGACACTAAGGGTCTCGTCTCCTATTTATAGAAACAAATTAACTTCTATCATGATAACGCATGGAATTACAGTTTCCTGGTTTTACTGGCTTATACTTTGTATAAGTATTGAAATATTGCACTGTACCCCATTTAACATACGCATTGTCTTTTGAAGAAAATAAAAATTAATGATAAAATACTTTCAAATGAAATACACACCTGTGAAAGGGGACAGTAATGTTTATGTTCTATACACTCTTTGAAATACCTCCTGTATCTCTTATACTCTTCTTTCCTCAAAAACCACACAAAAGCCATGCTCTCCAAAAGTTACGGAATTGGGCATGGCATGATAGCTCAGTGGCTAAATCCTTGCCTTGTACATACAAGGATCCCATATGGGCACCAGTTCATGTCCTGGCTATTCCACTTCCCAACTAGTTCCCTGCTTTTGGCCTGGCAATGCAGTTGAGAATAGCCCAAAGCCTTGGGACCCTTCACCCACATGGGAGACCTAGAATAAACTCATGGCTCCTAGCTCCGGATCAGCTCAGCTCTGGCCCTTGTGGCCACTGAGGAACAGAACCAGTGAATGGAAGATCTTCCTCTAGGTCTCTCCTTCTCTCTGTAAATCTACCTTGCCAAAAAAAAAAGAAAGAAAGAAAAAAGAAAAAGTTACGGAGTTAAGAAAAAAGGACAGAAGAATCAAAAGATAGATTATTTAAAACAGAAGAAAGGCAAAGCAAAGGCCCAGGAGGCACCCAGGAAGCCATCCACAGCACAACCAGTTATGACGGTGCAAGCAGAGGAGTACACCAGAACAAATAGTCCGAGAGTAATTAAAAAGGTTAAAGGAGGGAGGAGAAGGTAAGACCCTGATTGGGGCATCCCCATCCCTTATCGAAGTGCCTGGGTTTGAATCCAAGCTCTGCTTCCTATCTCAGCTTCCTACTAATGTCCAACCTGAAAGGCAATAATGGTGCAAGCACTTGAGTTCCTCTCACCCATATAGGAGACCTGGATAAAGTTCCTAGCTCCTTGTTTCAGTCTGGCCCACCCTGAGCTGTTGTGGTAATGAATGGATGGATGGGTGGACAAATGGATGGATGGATGGAGGGTTGGAGGGATGGAGAGAGGGAGGGAGGGAAGAAAATTAGGAAGGAAGGAAGGGAGGGAGGAAGGAAAGAAAAAAAAGAAAGAAAATCTCTTTCAAATAAATATTACATTAATTTTTGAACTGTTGACATTTTGAACTGCTAAGTGACATTATCTGAAAGGTACATACAGAAAACCAAATTGAGTGAACTTTTGTATAACTATGGCAAGACATGAGATGCTCTGACCACAAAGAGGAAGAAGTAACTTACTTTTACGAAAAATAAAGTGCTTGAGAAGGAAATAAAATAGTGTACTTTTCAATCACAAATGAACAATATAAAATACACCAAAAAAAGTAACTATGGATTTCACTACAGTCTTGTACTATTCGAATTATATTGAGAACAGAATGTGAGAAATGGTAATATTTAAGTGTCTCGACTCCCCATAGAAAACATTGTCTAAAAGTAATTAATCAAGATGGAGCTGTGTGGCCATATTATTTAGAAAGAGATAAATATCAGAAGAAAAAAGACTGGGAGCTCAAAGCTCCTGGAGATGGAGGAGGGTTGTTAAGCTTGGGAACGTTTGTTTAGATAAGTATTGTAGCACTTTTTAAAATTGTGAGCATGTACTTTCACAGAAATGCAAACATTCTTTTTAAAAGGAAGACTTCTTTGTAGGCTCGTTTTCTACCATCCAGTCACTTCTTTAATTATAACAATAAATCTGGGAAGAAGATGGGGGCCTAAGGCACTAATGAGGAGTGAGAGACACTAGCTCCACTTCAAAGTCATCGGTGAAGCCCAGAACAGACCCAACCGCCTGAACAATGAATACCAATGACTGGCACCCAGAACTGTATGAGCAACCTTCCTGCATATGGGAAAGTTTTCACCACAAAACTACTGCCTTGCCAAGGCAGAAGTCAGACCCTCACTTTCCCTGCCCTCTTGGCGGCCAGCACACAGGTGTAAGAGTTGACGTGAAAGGAAGCATGACCTGTGGCCAAGCAGTAGCACATGTGGGAGGACCACCAGCTCTCAAAGGCAGTGAAGGCAACGGCCTTCAGGTCAACCTGCACGGCCATCACCCCAGCACGAGCCACAAGGTCCGGCATCCTGTGGGAAAGAGAGAAGTCCACGTAGCTGGGATGTGTATCTGGCTGTGCTGCTCGAAGCCTAACGAGCTGGCCACTTCCATGATTCATTAAGCTAGCAGGGATCTTAAATTCCTTTTGTGCTTCAATTTGCTAAGCAAGGTTTTTGTTCCTTTGGAAGCCAAGAACCTCGATGGATCAAGTGACTAGAACAGCATAGCTGCAATCAAGACAAGGGATAAGAGAACATTTGAGAATTCCGGAATGTCAGGGTCCAGAGAAAGCCTCCCAGCAGAAAGCAGAGGAGAAGAGCAGGCAAGCACAGCAACTCAGAGGGCCAAACTCATGAGCTTCTGAAGGTGCCATCAAGAGTCCCCAAAACCCACAGCTGTCACACAGGCTGGGAGGCCGACAGAGTGGAAGAGGGCAGAACCAGGTGGACAGGCACAGCTGCACTACTGCGATTGCGAGTCTGGTTTTACCTGCCCATTGGTGTGTCTGGGAAGCAGAGCCCACAGTCATCAGTTCCCTGGCAGGAGACGCATGTGTCACACCCAGAGGGTGCTAGCAATGCTCTCTTCTGCTCATACCTCCCACCTCACCCAGTGGACCCTTCTTGTCTCCTCTTGGACCATCTGACTCATCGCCGTCTTTCTTTATGCCCAGTCCTTTCCTTGCTGTCCCCCGACCTCCACCCCACAAGACATGCAGATGTTAGTATGTGCCAAGTCCAAAGATGCCCAGGAGCAAGGACCCTTGTGAGCCCTCGGGTCTCAGGAAGCAGTGGCCAGCACAGGAGCACAGTGAGAGATCTCTACTTAAACAGGCTAAGGTGGTGCCATTCCCCAGACACCAGGGCACAGAGGAGGAAAATGCCTGCAGAACCCCCAGCCTCACTCTTGAGGAAGGGGTCCCCGAGGTTCCTGGGCTTCAGACTCCGGCGGGGGGAGGGGGTAGTCCCTGGAGAGGGGTTGCCAGAGTCACTGTCATCGGGGCTGAGCTAGGCTTCACAGCATCAAAATCACAGGGATGTCAAACCAGAGTACCAATTTGGGAGCCAGGCAGCGAGTGTTCCAAGTAGTGCTTGTTGGGCGGGTGAGAGGGGGACAGTGGTGGGCAGTCACCACACACAGCAGGTTAAGTCACAGCTTTGCATGCCCTCACCCCGAACTGGAGTGCTAGGCTCCTGTCTCAGCTACGCAGATGAGCCAGCATTCTGACAACATGCCTGGGAGGCAGCAGGTGATAACCCAAATACTTGAATCTTTGTCACCTACATGGAAGACTCAGTTAGCATCCCTGGTTTCTGACTTTGGCCTGGCCCACCTCTGTAGCTCCTGTGAGCATTGAGGAGTGGACCAACAGATATAGGATCTATCTACCTCCCTTTAAAATAAACAAAATACAGTTTAACCAATGATTATTTAGGGTAAGCCAAAAATTTTTTTTTACTATACTGTGGTATGATTTTTAAAGATCTTCTTGTGATGTACATAATTTTAAGCTGGGGCATGACCTCACATCTCTGGGTGTCTTACCTCCTTCCAACAAGCCTCAACAAGTGGACAAATACAGGGCATTCCTGCCCATGTCTATCACACCCAGCCTGCTATGGCAGGGTATATGGAGTAAGCACGTCACCCAGACGGGAAAGAGGGGAGAGGAACATTCACTCTCGAAACTTCTGTATGGGGAAGGGGAGGCCCTCTTTTGGTCCTCATGGGGATAAGAATCGAGATCACAAAAATTGTTTCAGCTTCCCTTGGTGTGGTTAGCCTACCTGCAAACAATGAAGATTTTTTCCTCATATGTTTTTCATTGACGAATAATAATTGTATCTATATATGCAGGTGCAACATGCCTTTGATATACATATATATTGTGGGGGGATTAAATCAAGTTACACAATATTAACATGCCCATCACCTTGCCTATTTACTTTCTCCATAGTGCAAGCACTTAAAATCTACTGTCAGCAACTTTGGGAAATACGGTACATCATCACTGACTATAGTCCCCTTGCTGTTAGAGTAGATCACTAAAATGTATTCCTCCTACCAAACTGGAACTTCAAATTCTGTGACCAGGTTTCTTTAACTTGAAATCTTGTGAGAGAGGCATCATTCCTGGGACTGCCTTGGTTCTCTCTGTATAGTTGGGCACCATCTGTGTTACTCCACTTGTCAACACAAAAACAAACGACAGAGGAGATGTTGGGGCTTCTTACCCAGGGTCCTCCGTTTCCTGCTCAGTGCAGAGTCAGTTGTATCTGTACCTCCGAAGACTCAAGGGTGTTCTGATCGGTCTGGAGCTCCTTTGTTGATCTTGCTCCTGGCAAATGCTGCTTCTTACTTATCCTCTGCCTGTGCAGCCACCCACCACGCCATTTTTTTAGTCCCGAGTACCTGTGGCATCCACAAGGCCTTTGGGATTCAGCATTCACGGTGTAGATCATGCTTGGATGGCGCTGAAAGACTGTAGAATACACTGCTTTGCAGCATCTTTGAGATATAAATTTTCATCCTGCACCATCAATGGGCTGAGCCAAGTCATCAGCTTGGCGAGTGAATAAGTAAGAGACTACATTTCGCTGGGCTGCCGTCCCTCCCCCGTTGCCATCATGTGCACGGTAACTTTTGTGGATTGACTCAAGATCTGTGTGCAAAGCAGCTCCCAAAGGGAAGTCAGCTGCTAGAGCTGATGACAGAAATGAAGAAGAAGTAAAGACATCTGAGCAAGTAATGGTTCTTACTAGGGAACAGAAACAGTGGATACACTCGGGACAAGATATCACGTTTGGCAGCCTCTATAGTCTGAAGGAGTCTACCATGCATTCTACATAAAAACCATAAAGGCAATTTGAAAGAGAGCTTCAGGACATTTTCCAGCCAGAATAAAAGTCTCTCATTGAGAAAGCAACAAGTCAGTTCTGTAAGAGCTTCTGAACTTTCTGGCATGCTAACAGGGACAGTAGACATGTTGCAAATGGTAGGGACCCTTGCTGTGCTTGATGAGCCCAAATTATCTCGGCCATCCATCCCATTAGGTTTTTATGAACTGGCAGCAGCCAAAGGCTTGCACTGCTCGATCCACTCTGCCATGTGGTAGTCGAATCTGACGAGCAGCCCTGGGTCTCCACACCAAGGACCCTGCTCACATCACTCCTGCTCAAGATTACTGTCCAGACTCCCACGTGGTCAGTAGGATTGTCCCCTAGTGGCCAATTCACTCTAAAAACTGTTTCTTCTTGAAGGAGAAAGATGTACATGATGATACTGCTTGGGTAATTTATCTAAGAGTCCCTCTGAAATAACAATGACCATTAAATCATCCCTTCACCTACTAATTATTCCCTTGTATGTGAAGTTCTTTAACAATAAACAGCCAAGAGCAGACATTTGGCCTGTTGTTAAGATGCCTACATACACACACACGTGTCTGTGTCCAGTTCCTAATTGTGACACCCAGTTCCAGCTTCTTGAGAATGCAGACCCCAGGATGCAGCAGCAGTGGCTCCGGGAACTGGGTTCCTGAGCCCCATAGAAGATGCAGATTACGTTTCTGGCTCCCAGCTTCAACCCAGTCCAGTCAGTCCTCGCTTTGCAGGCACTTCAGCATTGAATCAGAGGAAGGAGAACACTTTCTCTTCTCCCCCAACTCCTCTCTCTATGCGTGTGTGTGTGCCTGTCTTCCCCCGCCCCACCCTTCCCATCCTCCCTGAAGAAGAACTGAACAGCTGTATTCCTTATCACCTCAAAACGCACAACTCCCTGTAGCCTTGCCACCAGCCAGGTACACACACACACACCACCACCACCACCACATACTGTTATCTGGGGAAACATAAGTTTCCAACATGATGAGCATAACTTCAACTCTCAAAACTCTCAGAAACCTACCAAACTACATAAGCTCTCATCTCTCTTCTCAGTTTTTTCCTAAGCTGGGCAGTTCCATTGCCTCTGATGCAAATGTGCTTAGCCTAATTGACGCCCGAGACAGATCATTTTAGAACATGCTCCCCTCCTCCATACAAGAGAATTTCCAGCAATAATGATAAAGCAAGCCACACAAGTAGATGGGGAAATGGAGATTGTAACATGGTCTTCAATTTCACAAGCATCACACCCATAATTTTTTTTTAAAATACGGTGCCAAACCTCTGCCACCTTTTCGCTCCAGTCAACACTGAGGCAAGCAACTGCCTTGTTAAAAAATCAGAATATCACACTCTGGTGAGAACACTCAGCTCCGTTATAGGAAAGCTCAGGGCTGCACACGGTGTTTCTCCCACTTAGCCTTGCTGGCTCCACCCAGAGCAGTCAACATGCTTGCAACCATTTTAGCAAACATGTGCCCAAGACTTCCCCATGGAAACACAGCTCTTCTGGAACTTGTCTGGTTTTTGGCCACATTAGTTTAGATTCATGTCTATGTTTCTAGTTACTGTAAGTCTCTTAGCAACATCTAATGGCTAGTAAAAGGTCTAACGTGGTAGCCATTATCTTGCCGTTTCACCTCTTTTGAAATATGCGCCTGCATAGAATGTGGTCATCAAATCAGAAAACCCACACACAACATTTGTGGGGCACATATGCTTCTGGGCCCATCATTTAGTTGTTCTTTCCATCGGAGCCTTTGGTACTGTATATTTTAGACAATTGTTGCTGCCTCTTATTTCATATGTATCACTGCTCCTGAACAGTAGCATTGGTTTACTGCCAACTCACTTAAAAAATATTCACTGGGCCCCAGTGCGGTAGTCTGTGGCTAAACTCATCTTGCATGCACCGGGATCCCATATGGTTGCTGGTTCTAATTCCAGAGTCCCTGTTTCCCATCCAGCTCCCTGCTTGTGGCCTGGGAGCACCTTAATACACTTTTGGTGGTAATGAAAATTAGTACAACCATTATGGATGGCAATATGAAGATTCTTCAGAAATGTGAAAATCTATCTACCATACAATTCAACCATCCTACTCCTGGGAATTAGCTCAACAATATTTGAAATTAGCACATGACATATTTATTCATACCCTAAATAAAATGTGTACCCTAAATGTTCTTCATCAACTGATAACCAGATAAAGAAAATGTGGCAAGTACATAAATTGCGAAATACTACTCAGCCATGAAAAACACCACAACTGTGTCTAACACCAAAAAGGACGCAACTGGAAACTAATGATTGGTGAAATAAAACATGCCCAATAAGAAAAATATGTTTTCTCTAATATGCCATAGTTAATATAGAATATTTTAAATGTACAGGAATGAGAGGCATCTTGTGGCTGGATTGTTGCTTTTTGTCTTGGTTTACATTCTTGCGGAAATGTGACCTCTCCAATTGTTTTTACTTGCTGAATATCATGGATAATAGTACACTAAGCCTGCGCTTAGAGACTGAAATGATAGTTGTATAAAAATGTAAAAGGGGAATGAAGGAGAGAAAGAGGGAGTGAGAGAAGCATAGTTTCCTGAGAATTATATCCATGAGGGGCCTGGCATGGTAGCCTAGTAGCTAAAGTGCTCACCTGGCATGTGCTGGGATCCCATATGGGCACCAGTTCATGTCCCAGCTGCTCCACTTCCCATCCAGCTCCCTGCATGTGGCCTGGGAAAGCAGTTGAGGACAGCCCAAGCCCTTGGGACTCTACAAGCATGTGGGAGACCTGGAAGAAGCTCCTGGCTCCTGGTTTTGGATCAGTTCAGTTCCCACCATAGCAGCTACTTGGACTGAACCAGCCGATGGATCTTCCTCTCTGTCTCTCCTCCTCTCTGAGTATCTGCCTTTCCAATAAAAAGTAAATCTTTAAAAAAGTATACTTTCTATATACTAAAAAATAAAATTAAACAAATATGTATTGTACAAAGAACAAGGAAAGAAGGAAAGGGAGAAGTGAAGAAGGGAGGGATTAGGTCAAATTCTGTATACAGCAAAATTATGCCTCAAAAAGAAGGAAAATCAAAACTTCCTCTTGCATAGAGAATAGTCATGCAAATCCCTGTTTCTCCTGCTAAGTACACTAACGTGCTGTGTAGCATATGCAAAAGATACAGATGCTAACAACAAAAACCCAGCAAAAAAAAAAATTAAGAGTGTAGGGACTTCGTGGTACACATAAAACTTACAGGCAATAACCGTTCTCCTTTAACAAAACAAACGCCGTGGCCCCATCACATCTACATCAGAGAAGACCAGGTAGACGGCCTAGATGGCTAACCTAGACAGAGTGCCACTCAACGGACAAATACCTCCGTCAAGGTAGACAGGGCAACGAAGCCCAGGTAGGAAGCCAGGAATGAGCCTCTCTTCACCACGCCAGCAGTGCACACAGCCCAGATACCACCTCCTGCTCAAAACAAGGAAACTCCCCTCACCCACACTGGACTGTTAACTGGGGAACCTGGAATTATTCTTCCCCTTCCCTTGTCAAAACAATATCAGAAGCAAAATCCAACTGAAATAGAAGGCTTGCGTAAGATTCAGAGTTTCGAAACACAATACAAAAGTATCTAGATTCCAAGAGAAAATCGCCTGCCACAGTAAGAATCCGGAATATCCTAAACTGAATGAGGAAAAAGACAATGAATAGCAAATTCCAATGCCAACATGTCAGAAAAACCTAAAAGTTCTTACTGCAGCCATGCCATGCTAGAACTACTTCAAGAAGTATTTGTCAATTCTTGAAACAGAGGGGAAAAAAAGTAAAGTCTTTAGTAAAGAAATGGTCTCAGAAAACAGGAGCTAGAAGGAAGGCCTAAATGGAAATTTCAACACTGAAGAACACAGCGACAAAATTAGCAACTTAATGAGCTCCATGGCAGAATGGAAGGACAGAGAAAGGAATCCCTGAACAGGAAGATGGAATAATATAAATTACACGCTGTGAGCAACAGAGAAAATAGACTGGAAAAAAAAAAACCATCAAAGAGCATTTTAGAAACCTATAGCATTATAACAAAAGACCTCACCTTGTGTCACTGGAGCCTGAAAGGAGAAAAGGCGGCAGGCTCAAAAGAACATTTGGAAAAATAATTGCTGAAAACTTCCAAGATTTCACAAGAAACACAGGACTGCAGATTCAAAAAACTGAGCAAACCACAAACAGGATCACTCAAAGGCAGCTACTCCAAGACAGATTATACTTAAACTTCTGAAAACTATAGATAAGAAAAAATATTAAAGAGGCCAGAGAAACATTTAAACTCTGGACACTAAGTCTGCCTCTGAGTCAGCTCCTGTGCAAAACACATTTAATAGGACAAGAAGACACTTGATTCTGTGTGTACAGATTCCCAGGCCAGTTCTCCATGCTCAGGACTGTAGGATGTAAAACCAAGACCCTTGATAAGCCATGTGAGAGCCCAGAGTTCTCCAGCCCTCTTTTATTAAAGTTTTTCGGGGGGTGGGGTCAGGAGGAAGCAGACATATAGAGAGAAGGAGATACAGACAAATCTTCCAATTGCTGGTTCACTCCCCAAGCAGCTGCATCAGCCAGAGCCGAGCTGATCCAAAGTGAGGAACCTGGAGGTCCTTCTGGGTCTCCAATGCTGGTGCAGGGTTCCAAGGCTTTGGGCCATCCTTAACTGCTTTCCCAGGCCACAGGCGGGGACCCAGATGGGAAGTGGAGCAGCCAAGGTTAGAATCAGTGCCCACATGGGATCCTGGCTACCGTACTGGACCTTGGCCTCTTCTTTCGATGTCTAACAGCAAGTTGAGTGTCTTTGCTCAGGACTGGTGTTGAGTGTGCTTAGGAAAGCCTTGGGTTCCTGCACTAACTCATGATTGCAGATTTTCCTTACTAGCTGTCCATCTCCACTCTAGCCTCACCCTGATGACTGGCATTCAGATGCCTGCCTTGCATTTGCAGACCTCCATCTCCTGTTCTCAGTGTCTTTGCTCACTAGTGGAGAACACGCTGTGAATGGGGAAAATGGTGGGCACCTTTCCCTCTTGGATAGTGATCATCCTCTTACATGCCCAGTTGCTAATTGTTGCAGGGTGCACGCGAGATCACATCAGATATGTCTAAGGCTTATTAAGGAGTCTTTATTAACCAAGTTTGGTGATAACAGGGCCCACCAGAAATAGCAAATCACAAATTCATATGGCAATCCAATCAATCATAACCCCAAGAGGAACAAATGGTCATTATCCTCAAGTCCATACATTAAGCTAAAGACCTATGTCCCAGCTTCCAACAAAATAAGTTCTAAGAGACATGCAACAAATAACCTGGGCACACTTACAAAGCCGCATTCACCTTTCCCTGGTCTCTGCGCATTCCACTACTGCTGGGCCTCATCTCTCTTGAAACTCCCAATAATACACAAATTAGAAACACAAAACATCTTAGCATTGTTATCTTCATTGTCCCACCCTAGCAGTGAACAGATGGTGCAGAATACAGATACACAGGCGCCATGTTCAGGGGACACCTGTCCTCAGAGGAACTGGGGAGGCCAAGAGTTAGAGTGCTAGAGTGAAGGAAATACATGACCAAGAGAGAGCCCCTCCTTGTCATGAGTCTCTATAGGGACTTGTGAGGGGAGTGGTTACACAACAAGGCAATACCACCCTCTCAGGTTCCAGGTGATGGTAGGTGAGAGTCACAGGTGTGCGGGATGGAATAACTAGCTGGTGGGGAGGGTGTGGCTTCCAAGCTCATGACACTGAGTTACCTGCCTACTTCACCACACTAATCACAACACCTAAATTCCTGAATTCCACAACTGCTGGGAAAAAAAAAATATTTCACAAGCGACTCAACACTTGATCTTGGCTCCCCTAAGCTACCCAGGGTCAGTCAGTCCCATTGACTGCAGCTGTGTGGATGCCCTCAGCCTCCTTCCTATCGAGTCTTGACGTCCTGCAGCTCCCTGGGATCCAAGTTCCTGAGGTTTCAGAGCAGTGCATGAAGACACAGTAAGAGTTCTGAACCTGGGAAACCCAGTCATTCAGATAGAAATTCTATTACTCGGTTACTCATCTTCCTCTAAAAAACAGAGACATTTATCATATACATTTATAGCAGTAGAATGTCACACATGAAAGAATTGCCTTGCCCTAGAGTGGCACACAGTCTCCATTGCTGGTAATTCCAGTGGTGGATGCTCAGATACCTTAACAAGGATTCTTAGGTCAAGTCTGGGCAGCGCAGACAAGGCAAAGTTTGGGACACACAACAAACATCTGTGGACATGGACACCTATTCCAACTTGTCAGCAATATAAAGCCTAAAACCAGATTTCTTTACAGCCAATTGTTCCCATTTTCCATTGAAGGACATTCAAGAGAGATGTGTCAATTTATCAGGTAGAAATTGGGTCCGATCCATTGCATTACAGAATACTTCCCTGGCAATTGAAACGTTTTTCCATGGACAATATCAAATTTAGTAAATTAAAGAGCTGGTTCGAAGATCATTAACTACTTGACAGTGAAACCTAGGAGCAAGTCTTTAGGAACACTCACTAAATGACCACCAGAGAGAAATTAAGCTAAGATTTAGGCCCGAGGATGGTCATAAAACTAGTGGTGAAATGAGACATAGTTGGTAAGAATTCCACTTACCCTGAGTTCTTTGGAATCATGGCTCCTGAGGAGATAATTATAGATTCAACTTGCAAATGGGGGGTGGGGAGGAGACATAATATTTTATTTTGGGTGGAATTTGCAAGGTAAGAAAATTATTCTCTTTGGTATGTGTGATTTATGAAGCTCAGGACTCATCTGAAAAGAAAAGGACGAGTTATAAGGTGTGAATACCCTTGGAGCCAGCAATTTCTTCTGTAGGTGATAGACTGGCCAAGAGTTTCAAAAAAGCACTTAGTATCCATCTCCTAGAGGAAACCTATGAGACAGTTTCCTAATTTTAACTAAGAGGCAATAAGACAGGATGAAATGCACAGCGAACAGAGGATAACCAAAGACCAGGACTTGCTAGATGTGAGCTTTCCAGGAATGAGACGGACGGAAGTCTGACCCTGTGGATTCAGGACAGCAGGCTGGTCACTGAGCTCAGTTGGGCTGGTGTGGCCTCAGGAGCCCTGGCTGAGAGAAGAGGGTCCTCAGGCAGGAACACCATCAAAACAGATCTTCCTCCATTGCTGAAGCAAGAAATTGGCTACCGGCTGATGGGCCACTGCTCCCTCTGCTGAGAGTGAGAGCTGGGACTGGGGGCAGACAGGCTGGGCAGGGCTGCAGCAACCATCGGTCTGCACATGAGCTGGGTTTGGGGAAGGGCCAAGCTAGGCCAGGCCACTGCATCTGCTGGTGCATGCAAAAGTCAGGATAAGTGCCAAAATGGCTGGGCTTTGCTGCTGCTCCCTCTAGCAAGTGCTGGGACAGGGTGCAAGTCATGTCATACTGGACTGCAGTACTTCCTGGAAAGTGCAAGATCCAGGACAAGAACTGGGCCTACTAAGGAAACTGGGTACAACTCTGCTAAGTCATAGTTCCCACTGGTGGGCATACAGCCAGACTGTACACGGCAGCAGCCCTTGTGGGCATGTATGTAGACTGGACCGTGGGGTCAGATAAGCTGAACTAAGCTGCAACACCCACAGGTGTATATCAGGGTCTGATGAGATACAACATGGACCAGACTAGTTTGTTGCACATACTGGCATGCACAGGAACTGGGGCTAGTAGAGAGCCTTGTGGGGAATATTAGGGGTTTGCCCAATTAGGCTGCAGTTCCCACTGGTGTGCACAATTGCCGGGTCTGTGGCACACTGGACTGGGCTGCAGCACCTGTCAATTTTCATGGAACATGGGGATGGGGACAGAACTGACAAGGCAACTACAATCACCAGTGTGTACATATGCTGATGAGTATGACACACTGAGCTAGATCCTGCACTGACTGGCACATGCAACAGTCACATCTGGGATCATCCCAGATGAAGTTTCTTTGGGAACTCCCTAACTGGACCACTTGACTGAAAACTCCAGCTACAGGAAGAATCATAGGATTTGTGGTCCAACCTTGGGTTGTTGCATGTATTGGGACTGGGCCTTCTCGATTGCTGATGCCTATGCAGTACACAGCATTTCCAAGTACCTAAGAGGAACATGATGACCATCTCTTTGGGGCCTGCAGAGGACACTGAGTGCCTTATAAGAAGATGAAGAGCAGAGCAGGTTGGACAACTCTACTGGCTAAGCTTTGGCAGAAAGTGTATGGGTGAGTGGATCCACTGGGCTAGACTGTCAGCCATGGACCTTGGAAGGATTTTCTCAACCTTAGAGCAACGACACTAACAGCTTCCCGAAACGGTCAAAACTACTCAAACAATACCCTCGGAACATTCTTCTCCACATTAGCGTTTCTAAGATGACATCAAGTGACATCCCCGTCCACAGCTAATGATGTAGTTTGGCAGCTGGGAGCAGTCCCCTCCCTGTCCCTCACATCCTCCCATACAGGAGAAAAGCGAAGAAAAGGAAAAATTGGAATAATGTATCCCACCTACCTTCCCTGATTCCTCAACCCTCCCCACCCTATTTAGTGATCTTCCTGGGCCTGAATTCTTAACTACGTAAACGACATCAAAAATAAAATTAAAGATTGGCCGCCTGTGGACTGGCTGGATGACTGGCAGCCCAGTTGATTTGAGGGTATGGCAGTGATCTGGGTCCTGTGTCACCTGACTCAATGCCAGGTTTAGGGAACAGGACTCCTACACTTGTCCCCAGTGGGGACTCAGAACTAGCTGCCGACTGACTCCTGGCCATGTCCAGACCTCACCACCATCTTTGGAATCTGTAACATGATTGACAGCAACTGCATTTTGGAAGAAAAAGATCCCCAACCGTAAGCAGATGCGGGTCCCCCTTTGATTGCAGCCAGAGGGACTTGATGCCTGCCAGATTAGCACATTTTAAGATTTAAGGTGGCATTTACACCTACAAACTTCAGGCATTGAAACTGCATTGGGATTTCCAGGCACACAGATGAAAAGACTCACTGATATTTGTATCCATTTTATTCAAAAAAAAGGCAACCTAAGTAATATCAATAATTCTTCTGGACTAGAACTACATATCTATGTCAAGCAACTGCCTTTAGCAGGTTTTTTTTTCCTCTATTTTTTTCAACTACATAATTACAAAGCTGCAAGAGGTGTGATATATAATGAAGTCACTGGTGTAACCTTAACTGGCTCCATGCTAATAGATGTCTCTCTCATTTTGCAAATTAGAACCTGCAAAATGGTGACATGCCTGGAAAAGCAGTGATGAGGATGCAAGACGCTTAGCTCCAAGAGTCAAGAAATGTCCGTGAGAAGCCATCACTGGCAGATTTATTGTGACATGAGACAATACACGCATGGCATTAATTACATCCTCCGAGTTTCTGCTAGATTGCAGCTCCAGACAGTGTGTCAGGCAGGAACACCCATCCACAGTGTTTTTTTTTTTCCACAAACAACCTGTTGCTTCTAGAGCCATCAGGACCACAGAACAAAGACTAAACGCTCCATCCTGCCCCAGTGTGGTGGGCAGCCAGGTGAAGTCAAGCTCATGATGAAAAGGCAGGACTTCAGCCCCAAAAGGGACATTGCAAGACTGAAGGGAAGATGAGAGGGTGACAACGAGTTTAGACAGGACTAGAAAAATGAAGGATTTTCCAGCAAAGGCAAGAGACTAGAGACAGAAGCAAGGAAATAGGGAAGTATCTTTCTCTGCATGTTTAATTATACGATGCTACGAGGCACCTAACATTTCCAGCTCTCACTTCAATCCTTAAACCCTGATACAACATCCCATCTAAGGGGCATCCCACCCTCCCCATCCACAGAAGCTACCAATCCGAAAGCAGCCCATGTTGTCCGAGACAGCTCTGGTGATGAGTAAATTCATCTTCCTGTTGTGCTGAAACCTCTCTCTAGCCGACAGCTAGCAGAGAGGAAGCACAGACATGACTCCATCCCCTCCTCGGGTGTCCGCTGTTCAGGAGTTTGTGAAACTGTCCTGTCATTTGTTCTATCTGGTATAGATCTGTCCGCCTCGCACTTTCCAGAGCAGCAGTGTCACAAAGCAGGAAAACAATTTAGATCAACAGCATATATAAAAAGAAAACACACACTTGGAAGAATAAGAGAACAGTTAAAGGATTTTTAAAAGACATGTAAAATAACAATTCTCATAGGAATATGTTCTGAAGATTTTATTGAACTTACTATCAAATGAGATGTTACCCCTAATTCAAAGAACAGACACATTCTACAGAAGAATGGTTAAATAAGTGTGTAAATGGGCACAAAATTGGCTTCTGCCAAAGTGGAGAAGGGAACCGAACAAACTTCTGTGTGGACAGGATATCTAAGTCTATAGGTAAGAGTTCTGCACTTGTCACTCATCCACAACTTACAGAAGTCAAGGCACTCAAAGACCATGAGACATGCTCTATTCTCTTAACAGAGTACCACCAACCATGTGGCTTAAAAAGATAACACAGAAATCTGAAGGGTCCTGAGAGTCTGGTGCAGCCATTGAGATGCTGCTGCTCGCATCCCATTTCAGAGTGCCTGAGTTAGAGTCTCCACTCCACTGTGGATTCCTGTTGCTGCTCTGTATTCCAACAAGCATCAGTGATGGCTCAAGTCCCCAGGTCGCTGCCACCCTACTGGAGACACCCAGGAGGGGTTCCAGGCTCCTGGGCTCTACCAGCCCAGGCTATTGCTGGCATTTGAGGAGGGAACCATGGCATGAAAGTACACTTATATTCTCTCTCTTGTCCTCTCCTTCCCTCCCATTCTCTTAAATAAATCTTTTTGATACAATCAGAAATCTATTGTCTCATGCTCCTGAAGATTACAAGTCCACAATGAGGGCATCAGCAGGGCAGTTTCCTTCTGCCACCCAGAGACACTGATCTGTACCTCTCACCTGTTCATGGTGCTTGACTGCCAATCTTGAGCATCTCTCAACTGGCAGAGGCATCACCCTGATGTGTCATGTGGCAGCCCAGGCCTCGTGTGTATGCCCATCTACATTTTGTCTTATTATCAGGACACTAGTCATGTTGCATTAGGGACCACTCTTCTTTAGTTCAACATTTTACCAAATCATATCTGCAATCTGACTTCCAAACAAGATCACATTCTAAGGTCCTGAGAGTCAGAACTTCAACACATGAATCTGGAGACAGGGAGCAATCAATTCAGAACAGATACAGATCCCCCACCTCCCACAATCCCTAAAATTTCAAACGGTTTTCTCAAGAAACAGCACTGTTTCCCACTGAAACACCAATGTCTTTCCTACAGAGCCACGTAGAAAGATCTCAAATAATCCCAGGAAGAACTAGAAGAGGAGGGACTGGCCACCTAAGGGACTCTCTAGCTAACCGGGGAGTTTCTTTGCATAACTTGTCAAAACAGTGTAAGTTCTCTTGTGCTGATAATTATCTAATGCCCTGATGGGAAGCAGTAGTCAGAACTCAGGAAATCACCCACTGCTGTACAATTACCTGCTCTTCTACAAAGCTTGCCCATATTATTTGTTTTTAATGGAAGCTAATGGGCTGGGGTGGATTCAAAAGAAGATCCTCATGGTAGCCACTCTGTTTCAGGTTATTGGCAGTTTGGATCCCACGGAGCTTTGTGTATGAATTCTGCCTCCGACTCTATACTCACGCATGTCTTTCTTTCCCTTGAACCCTCTGTGTGTGACAGCAGCAAGCTGTGGAGCCTGCTCCTCGGGTATACACTGCACAATGACAGCACCAGAGGCAGCTACTGCTCTCCCCAAATTGAGGCAGGACGGTCCTCAAAACAAAGTCAAGTGGATCCTTCTGCCAGCTACTCCTGGAGCCCCTGCCTTGTACCTGACACTGCATTGGCTTCTGTACAGTTCTAGGCACACATCTCTGCACAGAGCTGACTACGAGGGATGGGCAGTTGACGCCTGTGACAACATTATTAGCTGCCCGCTTGCACATACAGAGCCCTGAGCCAGTGCTGGAGGAGACCACAAATCCCTGTGCCCTGGGTTTAGTGGTGTTTTTCTATTTCCTACAGCTCCAAGCAAGAGACTTTCTAGCAAAGAATGCGTGTGAATCACAGGCTTTCCCTCGCTTCATAGACCTTTTACAAAAGGAACTAATCCAGCAGAAAGGAGACATCCTTCGCCTGGGCGATAGCCTTATTAAGAGCAGAGCGCTGGGTGCAGTCCTTTTAGCAGGCTTCCTCTCGGAATGGAGAGGCCGTGGAGTCAAAAGCTTAGAGAGACACCCTCGGGGGAACTGTGCAGCCCAAACTGAGTTACAGTGGGGAACCTGGGACCCAGAAAACAAAAGCAGTTTGGCCAAAGGCACGCAGCTGGAGCCAGGACCCACACCTCCTGGAGTCACACCTAAGACTTTGCCAATCCCCCACAGAGGGCGGGTTTGATTTTAAAAGATCCATTCCTTCCTCCTAGTGATTTGTTAACACCTGACAGGTTATTATGTGCCTACTTACTGTAGGTTGTGCATTGCTGTGGTTTTAACATAAAATAAGGAGACTCGCGGTTGGAGGATTTCTTTCTGAAATTTTATGATGGCTCTTAAGAAAGCTGGAGAATCTTAGGCAGTGGTTTTTTTTTTTTACTGCAAGAAACCTGAAGAAAAAAAAAAAAAAGACTTGCTCTCCTCCCCAGAGCTACTGACTCTTAACCTCCATGAAGTCCAGCACCTGCTCTTTTAATCCCTGCAGGGGATTCAGAAGGTCAGACACCACAGCTACAGGTTATTCCGAAACAACAAATCAGGCAATGATCCCTTCATGCAGCATTTTGTTCAGCACCATCATGTGACAGAGGGAGAAACTGATGTTTGTGCTGATAAAAGAGGAAAAAGTGTGTCTCTCCCCACAACCGCCCCTCTCAAAACAGAAATGTAAGGGTTATAGATCAGGGCCACTGTCTCTAGTTTCCACTGCAGCAACATTCACCGTTTCGCTGCATGAGACAAGCAAGACACAGACACACGTGCACGCACACACACACCGGGCATGAAGAACCAGTTTACTACCCCGAGAAACAATGGAAGCCCAGGATTCATGAGCTACTGCTGCTTCAAGGGGGCAAGAAAGCTGCCCGGGTGGATGGAAGCTTCACCGCAGGTGCCCCACTTAGGTTCCAGCTCAAGGATCCTGGAAAGCAGCCACCTCAGGTTTTGTAAGAGACACGAGTTCCGAGCCTCACACAGCATCAAAGGCCACCAAGAAAACTGTCCTACACTGATGCCATAACTATGTAGAAATACGTAGTTCCAGGTTACACTTGTATTCATGCAAGGGAATAATATCTAGCCATTTCAAAATATATATACATTTATGTCCATGTCTGAAAAAGAGTGCTGGTAAGGCTGAATCTCATGATTACTATGTAAACAAAGACAGACAAGAAAGAGGGGAAGTCGCATTTGAAGAAGAGACACAATTAATCCATGGTGGCAAAAATCAAACCACCTTTTAGGGGGGCCAGCACTTCCTCAAATGGGACCCACAGGAGCTTCCTGCAGCAAGAGGCATATCTTCCATAATCTCAGGGTTGCATCTCCAGTGCCCATAAGATCTTGCTTTTCACTATATAAAAGTGATACCTCAGTGGGACATTGCCGACACGTGATAGCAAAAATCCAGAATACAAAGCTTTGTTCAAGAACAAACAAGGCGAAAAAAAGGCCAGGAAGTTCTCAAACCTGAGCTGGTAATTATGTGTATGGAAAGGAAGTATGTGGCCGTGCATGGAGGTCAGAGAGGCTCGAATGTGCTGTGTGTGTCTGGGGAGTGAACAAATAAATACATCATCCACTTCTCCCCTTTTCCCTCTCCCTCTCTGCCTTCATCACTTTGCCTTTCAAATAAATAAATCAATCTCTTTTCAAAAGAAAAGACTATGCCTAGAGGCGGAGAAACTTGTAAAGTATTCAGCAAGAGGGAAGAAGCCAGTTTGGCATGAGCAGGATTCAGAAGAAGGTAGACAGAACACTGGGAACTTTTTACAATAGTCCCCACAGCTTATCCACCGCGGACATGTTCCTAGACCTCCAATGAATGTCTGAAACTGCCAACAGTAGACCTTGTATACAGTGAGGTTCCCCGTCACCGCCCACACACAGACCCATGATAGAGAAATTATCAAATTAGACACAGTAAGAGAGTAACAGTGGTCAACTGGTCACTGACAAGGATACCAAAAACGTATATTACAGAAAGGATAGTCTCTTCAACAAATGGTACTGAGAAACCTGGATATTCATATGCAGAAAACTGAAGCTGGACTTCCCATCTTTCCCCCTACAGGACAAGCAACTGAAGAATAGGCATTTAGTAGAGCCGTTAAGACACACTCCACTACAGAACACCTGGCTTCAGTTCCTAGCTCCAGCTCCCAATTCCAGATTTCTGCTTATGTAGACCCTGACAGATAACGGTAATGACTCAAATCTTTGGATTCCTGCCACACATGTGAGATGGATCGAGTTCCCGTCTCTGGGTTCTGCTCTTACCCACAGCAGATGTTTGGGGAATGACCAAGTGGATGGAAGATCTCTCTCCCTACCTCCCTTCTTCTCAAATTAAAAAAATAACTTTAAAAATTTAAATCAGTTCAAAATGGATCAAAGACCTAAATGTAAAACCTGAAACTAAAAAAACCTAAAGGAAACATTTCAAGACCTTGTCCCAGGCAAGAATTTTTTGGCTAAAACCCCAAATGCACATGCAATAAGTGCATAGACAAATGGAGTGACGTTAAACTAAACCCTGCATAGCCAAAGAAATAACCAACAGAGTGAGCAGACATCTGACAGAATTGGAAAACTATTGAAACCTATGCACCTTACAAAGGATTAGTATTCAAATTGTATAAGGAATTGAAATAACAAACATGGTTACAAGCAGGCAAATGAATTAAGAAACAGTTCTCAGAATAAATGCAAATGGCCAAAAATATATATATTTAAGAAATAGTCAGCATCACTAGCCATCAGGGAAACGTAAATAAAAATCTTGATGAAGTATCATCTCACACAAGTCACAGTATCTATTGTCAAGAAAACAAAAACCAGAAGCATACACTTAGCTCAGTGGTTAAGATGCCAAGTAAGGTACGCACAACTCATATCAGAGTATGTGGGTTCAAATCCCAACTTCAGTTCCTGACTTCTAACACAGACTCTGAGTCAATAAGTATGACCCAAGTAACTGCACTCCTACCACCTTTGCTGAACACCTCGATTCAGTTTCCAGCCCCCAACTTCAGCCCTGACCCAACCCGGGCCATTGCAGAGATCTGGGGAATGAACATAACAAGAGCCCTCTCTTCTCAAATTAAAAACTATTTTTTAAAGACAAAAAGTAACAAAAAAATGTTAGCAAGGATATGGAGGAAAATGGAATCCTTATATACCATTGGTGGGAATGCAAATTAGTATACCCGTTATGGAGAACAATATGGAGGTTCTTCAGAAAATTAAAGATAGATCTACCATATGGCCCAGCTGCCCACTTCTGAGTATGTTAAAGAAACAAAGTTGGTATATGAAAGAGGTTCCTGAGCCCAGCACAATGACTTCGTGGCTAAATCCTCACCTTGTAAGCGTCAGAATCCCATATGAACACCAATTTGTGTCCCTGCTGATCCACTTCCCATCCAGCTCCCTGCTTGTGGCCTGGGAAAGCAGTGGAGGTCGGCCCAAAGCCTTGGGCCCTGCACCCACGTGAGAGACCTCGAAGAAGTCCTGGCTCCTGGCCTCAAATCGGCTCAGCTCCGGCCATTGCAGCCACTTGGGGAATAAACCAGTAGATGGAAGGCCTTTCTCTGTCTCTCCTTCTCTCTAAATCTGCCTTTACAATAAAAACAAAATGAATCATTATGTGGACTCATTGTCCTGCCATTCACAACAGCTAAGATATAGAACCAATATTTGTGTCCATGCATGGATGAATGGATAAAGAAAGTGACCAGTTGAAAGATAGGTGGTGGAATATTCTTCAGTCATGGAAGAATAATGAAATTGACATTTGCAGCAAAATAGAAGGAACTGGAAATTATTTTGTCAAGCTAAAGAAACCAGACACAGAAAGACAAATACCGTATGTTCTCCCTCCTCTGGGTAAGACTTTACAAAACGATCTATGTAACTCGGAATAGTGATTACCAGAGATTAGGGAGGGGATTAGCAGAAGCTACACAGGGAAGATGACAAAAGGGTAACAAATGTGGAAGGAGGTCACAAGCTCTAGTGTTCCCTAGCACGTGTGGCTCCCCATGAAGTATGTTACAGAGCTGGTTGTTATAATGTCATTATGTTGGAAGGCTGCAGCAAGCACCAGCTATCTGACTGTGTAATACAGCTTCTCTGCTGTTATGCCTAGGGAAAGAACAGAAAACAGCCCAAATACCTGGGCCCTGCTACCCGTGTGAAAGATTCAGCTGGAGGACCAGGCTCCTGGCTTCACAATGGCCCAGCCCTGGCCTTTGCAGCCTTTGGGGGAATGAACCAGCAGATGAAAGACCTTTCTCTCTCTTTCCCTCACCCTATCACTCCACCTATAAAATGAGGAAGTAAATCTGCTTTTAAAAGAAAGAAAAAAAAAACTAGGAGAAAAGAGCTAGTAGACTCAAAACACAAAAAGAAAACCAGAAAAAAATAGACTGGTTTAATTTGTGCTGAACATATATTATGAACATATATTGAAATGTTATATAATTCCCCACAAAAATGTGCAAGTATTACATGTTAAGCAAAAATTCTAATGAAATAATTGAAGAATAATAAAAAGGTTATAATATGCTGCTCATTGCTATTTTAAAAAAAGATTTATTTATTTTTATTGGAAAGTCAGATATACAGAGAGGAGGAGAGACAGAGAGGAAGATCTTCCGTCCGATGATTCACTCCCCAAGCAGCCGCAATGGCCGGAGCTGAGCCAATCTGAAGCCAGGAGCCAGGAGCTTCTTCCCAGTCTCCCACACGGGTGCAGGGTCCCAAAGCTTTGGACCATCCTCAACTGCCTTCCTAGGACACAAGCAGGGAGCTGGATGGGAAGTGGGGTTGCTGGGATTAGAACCAGCGCCTATATGGGATTCTGGCACGCAAGGTGAGGACCCTAACCAGTACACTATGGCAGTAGGCCCTGCTCATTGCTATTTAACTTGCATGATTTACTTCTGAAACTTTCCATTTGATCATTTCAGTCCATGGTTGATTACAGGTCACTGTACTCTTTGTAGACGTAGTATGGAAGTTAGAACACTGGAAAGGATCAGAGAATTCAAGCCTCGACTCCGCAGCCCCTGGCAGCCTCCAGGCTGACACAGCTCACTGGAGTATATCACCTCTCCTCTACAGCAAGGTACCACGGACCGGGGAGCTTAAACAGGAGTATTTTTTCTCAGTTTTAAAAACCAGCAGTCTGAGATCAAGGTCCTGGCAGGGTTGGCTTTTCCCTCTCCTTTACTTGAAGATGGCCATTTCTGCCTGCTGAGCTTCTATTTCCTCTTCAGTGAATAAGGAGATTGAATGAGATCGAATCCACAACCTCTTGCAGCAATATGGATGCAATGCTCATTAATACAAATTAGGAAATTGGCTTGTTCTTTAATCTGGGATCATCTTTTTTCGTGAGATTTATTTAACTTGAAAATTACAGACGGGTCAGCACTGTGGCATAACAGCCTAAGCCTCCACCTGTATTTCCTGCATCCCATGTAGGCACTAGTTCATGTTCTGCCTGCTCCACTTCTCATCCAGCAACCTGCTGATGGCCGGGGAAAGCAGCAAAAGACGGCTCAAGTCCTTGGACTGCTACACCCATTTGTAAGACCTGGAAGAGGATCATGGTTTCAGATCAGCTCAGTTCTAATCCCTGCAGCCACTGGGGGAGTGAGCAGCAGAGGGAGACATCTTTCTTTACCTCTCCTCCTCTCTCTGTAACTCTTTCAAATAAAATTAAATCTTAAAAAAACAGTTACTGAGAACAAGAGGTACAAAAGTCCATGTTCATGGAGTTTGTTACAATTAAAACTTTCTACGCAACAGGAAGAGAGCAAATGTTACAGTCACTGAGTAAACCATGACAATGTTCATTACAGTCCACACCAACATTAGCGTCCATGTTAACGAGACAAGTGATTCACTATACTCTATTCAGCGTTATGAAGCAGGCCTGAATAAAGTTATTTAAATAAGAAATAAAATAGTGAGAACTGAAAAGATGTCTCTGCAAATGGTCTACATGTATAAAATGCAAGAAATCTACATGTTAAGAGAATTAATAACAGAGCCTGTGAGGACTGCCAATTGCAAAATTAAAATTTTTGTATCTGTCGAGTTCCTTTGTATCAATAAGAACCAGAAGCAAAGCACAATGGGGAGAATATCACTCGCAGTAGCAACACTGTATACGCCTTATGAATAAATGTGTGAAAACATCATGGGAAAATTATGGAACATTATTGAAAATCCTAAAAGAAGTATTATTCATGAACAAAGAGACTCAAAATTCACGTAGAGACAGTTCATAAGTTCAGAATAGCGACTGTGTCTCTGAAAAGAGAATGGGGAGGGAAAAAGGAGTAAGATTGTGAGGGAGACCACGGATGACTTCAAGCTTATCTGTAGGAGTGGATTTCTGTTATCGCTTCAGAAGTGAAGGGAAATGGGAAGAGGGAAGGTCTGTTCTTCTAATTGGATCCAAAGTGAACCCCTTGGCTTAAGTACCACCAGCCCGTGGAGGGCCAGCAGTCGATGCTGTGGCCTGAGAGACGGGCAAGCTGGCTGCCTTCTTCCATTAGAACATAAATGACACACACTGAAAGGTCTCTGGCTGCCGGGTGAGAGCTAGCCCATGAGCACCTTCTTCCAGGTCTCCCACGTGGGTGCAGGATCCCATGGCTTTGAGCTGTTCTCGACTTCTTTCCCAGGCCACAAGCAGGCAGCTGGATGGGAAGCAGGGCTGCAGGGACATGAACCGGCAGTGCCCATACGGGATTCTGGCATGTACAAGGCAAGGACTTTAGCCACTAGGCTACCACGCTAGGCCCACCTAAGAGTTGTCCCCAGTATTTATCTTCCTTTAAAACCTCAACATTCCCGTGGTGGCTCGAACTATTGGAGGAGACCTCTCAATCACGGCATCGTCCACCTCTCTCAGAGCTTCCTTTGATGACCACCTTCCTCCTCTAAACGTGAAGCTGTCTGAAGGCAGGGACCGCCTATCTTGCTCACATCCGCCTCTGATCAACGATGAGGCATTCTCTCGGAACAGCAATGCTTTTTTTCAAATCTCACCACTTAGTGAAAAGCAGTTAACATGTACATTATTCAAGTTTTATCCTCTTTTACACTTTCACAACTGTGCATATCTGATCAGCTTGAATACATGCTATGATCAGAAGGCGTCTGCCACACACACACACACACAAACACCAAGGTCATGGCGTGAGGAAGTGGAGGCTTTGAGAAGATTAAGCAGTGAAGGCAGAGCCTTTACTGTCACACTTCCCACCCCCACCCCCGCACTATGAGGCAATATTTGTTATTTGTTATTTACTAGCAGTCTGGATTCATCAGCTTGCACTTACTATGAATTGATTCCCAGGACACACTACTTAAACAGGATAAAAGCGTAGTTTTGAAGGTTCAAGTCAATGGCTGGGCAGCCCCACTGGTTTGGCATCTGGTAAGGGTAGCAGAAGTAGGAGTTGTAGCAAGGGGTTGCCACCTCAAGCCAGGAACCAGAGAATGGTTGAGCCCCCAGATCAGACCTTTAGAACAACACACTCGGCCTCCAAGGACACCCAGGATCTAAGGATTTCCCCAAAACCCCAACTCCCAAAAGTCACACCACCTCCAAATAGCGCCACCTTGAGGACCAAGCCTTCAACACACAGGCAATTAGAGAACATCCAACATCTACACCCTCGCACAGTCCAAACAGGTTAAGACCAAGTATCAACATCTCTTGCCATTTTGCCCCATCCTGGAGTCAAAAATCTCTCATCTTAACCATAAATATCTTCACCAATAATAATTTTAATAGAAGTAGTCCACAACTTGGTGAGAGCCACTTGTAAAAAGCTGTACATTTGGTCACTAATTGTGTCAAGTTGACACAGCTATACTCAGATAAAGAGTTCTCAACTACCTTCCTTTTCAGGAAACTTAAATCTGCTTATAAACAGTCTCCCTGGAGCAGCCCCAGAGATGCATCAGAGCTAGAAGCCAGAGTGGTTTACGCAATGGTGTCTCTCTCGACCAAGAGCCAAGGCCAAGGACCAGATCAGAAAAGGTACAAAGCAAAGTGGTTCCTGCTCAGATGGCAGTGTTGTCGACCACATCTAACCAAGAGTTAAGCTTCTCTTTCGCCGCCTTTGAACTTCATGCAAGCACAAATGGGAAATGGAGAGGTTAATGCAGCAGCTTGTGATGTCCACCATAAATCATGGATGTTAAAGCAGCCTTTGGTCTGACAATTTTAAAGTTTATTAGGACTCATTGTAGTGCAGGATGACATCAGCACACTGTCATGATATACATGGTGAGGACAACCATTGGATGCCCACCGTTCTCCTTCCCTAAATGTCCCCTTCTCCCTCCAAATACAGTAAAATCATATTGGGTTATGAGCTTTCTTCCCAAAGAAGATGGCAAGCATTATCGAGAGGTATTTCTGTTGCAGACCGTGGGTGCCATTATTGACCCAGCTGCTTCTTCTGCCATGCAGAATCCTTCAGACTGATACAGCCTCATACCCCCCTTCTCAGGAGTGGTGGCTCTTGATCTAAGGCAAATCAAAGTAGAAGGAAGCAAGTCTGGTTGCCACACACTAGAGGCATGGCATCATCGTCACAAAAACTGAAGTTGCAAACAGAAAGCTAACAGACCTCAGGCCTCTCCAAAGTGTTCACAATCAAGATGGCACCATCCATTCCTTCCTTCCTTTACATACATTACTCTCCAATGAAGATGCAGAGTTTGTTTCTGAGTGGAGGAATAAATCGAATCTGTCTGTGCATTAGCACATGAACAAAATTTTCCTTAAGCCTTCCAGGCACATTGTGCCTTCTTCCAGTACAGCATTTGCTTTAGATGTCACTGTTCTATACCCATCAGACCACAAACCCCTTGGGATTTTAAGCACAGGTCCAGTGGGCAGTGTATCACAGTGACTGAACTCCAAGGCTTTTGAAGACAGTCAATGTGAGGCTCACATCCTGATTGTGCCATTTAGTTGTGTTTGAGGGAGAGGAGAGAGAGAGGAGACAGGAGAGGGAAGAAAGAGAGGGAGGAACAAAAGGAAGGAGGGAGGGTGGAATGAGAGATCACCCCTGGATCCCTGCCTGCCTGCCAAGCCCACTTCGGGGACCTGGGATGGGTGGGAGGCTGGGTGGGGCTTCTCCCTTTATTCTTCCCTTACCCCAGATCCAGAAAAAAAAAATAATGTGGAAACAATGGTCTTACCCGCTTTCTTGTAGCCCTTGACCCTTTGTGTCCTAATCAACTACGTAAAGATTATTAAAATTAAAATAGACTCCAACATGGCCTGTTCACTGGGCAAGCAGCCACAGAGATGAACTGCACCCAGTCTCTCTTTTCTTCCTCTTTAACTGTGCTAGGACTGCCTTGGTAAACAACTCTACAAGTCAAATGCTAACATTCATCTTGCTTTTCAGAAGGTAATGAGTTGACTCTGAGATACAGCTTCCTGTGCATTCCATGCTTCCTGACCTTTAACTTCATTGGAGGGTCACAATGTCATTGCTGGATAGAAGTACTGTCGGGACTGCCCTTCTGCCCGCCCCCTCTTTCTACCCTATATAAGCTGTGACTTAAACCAACACACATCCTCCACCACCAGCTTGTCACCTGTGTTTCTGCTACAAAAAAAACACTGCTGCCTCACCCTTCCATGGTCTGCAGAGGAAGACAGGGAGAGAGGGACAGAGGGATAGAGAGGAAGAGAGAAGAAAAACAGAACACTACTTGCTGGTTTACTCCTCAAATGGCTACAATACCCAGTACCGGGCCAGGAACTCCAGCCAACAGGTCAGGAGCCAGGAACTCCAGCCAAGTCTCCTGTGTGGGTGACAAGGGACCAAGCACTTGGAACCATCACCTGCTACCTTCCTGGATGCACTGGAAGCTGGAACAGAAGTGCAGACAGAACTCAAAACCTCTCTAATATGGGATGCAGGCATCCCAAGCAGTAGGCTAGCCCACTAGGCCATTTTGTTTTAAACGTATGAGTTATTAAATTATTTGCCTATGCTGATCTCCTTTCCAAAAAGGGGTAAGAATATCTACCCTCAGAGTGAAACAGTATGCGAAGCACTCAGCAGTCTGACACAGCCATGCCTTCAGTGAACAGTAGCTGTATTATGAGGCACTCGGCAAGTGTTACAGGAGGAGGGTAAACAGACTCCTGCCACTTTACTGAAACAGCTTCAGCTCTTACTCTCCTCTGTCACTCTCCACCCCCTTAATCAAGTTTTCTTCACCTCAGCTACACAGTATGATTATCTGGCAGGCTTTAAAAATACTGGTACATACATGAATTTTTAAAGTATGCATCCACACACACTACAAGCTGTCTTCTAAGCCAATCAAAATTTCTGGGTATTTAACCCTGCGTCAGGAGTAATTATACTCTCCATGTGATGCAAGAGTAGAACCAAGGCTGAGCACCACATCCCTAGCCTCATGAGCCTCCTCACCCACAGCATTTCCCCAGTGGGTCCCCTCCGTCCCCGGCTTCCCCACCTTGCCCTGGGATGCTGTCCCTCAGGTTGCCCCTCCTACCCAACCTCCTCTCCCAAGCTCCCAGTGTGCTGCTTGGCCCTTCCTTCTGAATGTCTCACAAAGCCTGGCATCAGCAAACCCAACCCAGGCATTCCTTTCCCATCTCCATTCACCCAAGCCAAAATTCACAAAATTAGGTGTGACTCCACACTCACCCTCCTTCCCTGTAGGCCCTTGCTGAGACGGTGGCTGAAAGCTGAAGTGGTGTCTCTCAGCTCTGCACAGAGCACTGATGTATGTGGGTAATACAACAGGAGAATCTCTCCAGAGAGACGTGCTCTATTACCTTTTCAACGTCTGTCTCACATGCAGAGAGAAAGAAAGGAATCTTTCCTCTTCTGGTTCTCTCCTCAAATGCCCACAAGAGCCTGCCCTGGAACAAGTCAAATCCATGAGCCCAGAACTCCATCTGGGTCTCTCATGTGGGTATCAGGGACTGGAACCATCATCTGGAGGCTGTCAAGCTATGTCCTAGCAGGAAGGTGGGTTGGAAGCAGTCATGAGCTGAACTCAGGCACTCAAATTTAGCATGTAGTCATCCTAAGAGGTGACTTTATGCCTGTGCCACAGTTACTCACCTTTGCTCAAGCATCTGCCATCCAGATTGAAGATCTGGACCAAGTTCCTGGCTCCTGCTATAATGCCAGCCCTGTCGGATGTTGTGGGAACTAGGCGAGTGAACCAGCAGATACATGCATAGATAGCTTGATGTGCTCTCTCTCTCCCTCTCCACCTCACAAATAACATATTTTAAAAGACAGGGACATGGGCTATTGCCTGGTGCAACAGCCTAGAGGCTAAAGTCCTCACCTTGCATGCACCAGGATCGCATATGGATACCAGTTCATATCCCAGCTGCTCCACTTCCCATCCAGATCCCTGCTTGTGGCCTGGGAAAGCAGCTGAGGATGGCCCAAAAGCCTTGGGACCATGCACTCACATGGGAGACCCAGAAGGAGCTCCTGGCTTCAGCTCAGCTCAGGTCAATGTAGCCTCTTGCGGAGTGAACCAGCAGGCAAAAGATCTTTCTGTCTCCTCCTCTCTGTAAATCTGAGTTTCAAATTAAAAAAAAAAAAAAGTAGGGACATTTAATCCTACCCTTGACATTTTACTGCTATGCAGAAAATTTGGGTCAGCTGTTTCAACAGGCTTCTATTCTGTTTCCTGTCACAGGGAGTTTAGGAGGTAAAATTCATTCCCCATTTCCAAATCTTTTTCATAATAACTCAGAAGTTCCCTTGGGCATATTTCCCACAAATCGGAAGGCAGTCTGAACCTCCTTTGAGATGAGCCTTCTTTTGAGAGCAGGAACAAGTGTACTGTCAGAGTCAGGCATGCGTGGGGAGTCTCTGGCAGTAGACATCTAGACACAAGATCCCTTTAAAAGCTGGCATTTTTGTTAGAAGAATGTTTGCATTGAGTGAAACCCCTGCCTGGCTCCCACCTGCCAGAAGCCTGAAGAGACTGCCTGATGCCACCCAGCAGTACAATGGGCTTCCTGGTAGAGGCTGTATGCCCCTAGGCATGAAGAAATTCTAACGAAATGGGAAATACAGTGTGAGGTCTACAGAGGGTAATTGCAACGTGTGGTGAGACCTGCTCAGGAGATGCTGTGACAATACAGGCAGAGCCCTGAGGCAGAGGCACCAAAACTGACAGTAGCTCTCCAAGCCCTGTCTCAGAAGCCGGCAGCTTCCTCAAAGCTTCAGATGCCTAGGTCCCCATGGCCGACTGCCTAACAATACTCCAACAAGCAACTGGAAATGTGGAGGGAAGTGAGCACTCACGAACATTGCGGCTGTGGAGCTGCAAAGGGAGAGAAGATCTCTATGTGTGGGTGCCAAGAAGAATAGAGGAGGACAGATGGGCATTTCTGAGCCAGCTGATTCTACACTGGCCCACAGTGGCCTGACCAAGCCTCTTGTTTATTTAAGAATCATTTATTCATTTGAAAAGTAGAGCTATGGAGAAAGGAAGAGATGAAGATCTGCTATCTGCTAGTTTAATCGCCAAATGGCTGGTACAGCCCATGATGGGCCAGGATGAAACTAAGACCCTAGAACTCCACCCAGGTTTCCCACATGGGTTCAGGAGCCCAAGAATCTGGTTCATCGTCTGTTGCATTCTTAGGCACACTAGCAGGGAACTGGACTGAAAGTGGAGCAGCCAGGACCCAAACTGGTAGCCATATAGGATACTAGCATCACACACTGGGGCTTAATCTGCAGCGTCACAGCACCTCCCGGCAAGTGGGATTGGTCTCAACTTCTGTCAGAGCGGTTCTAGAAGCCACCCCATTTCACATCTGGAATCCCGTCAACAGCAATAGTTTCAAAAACCTTCCATTAGGGCCAGCAGGCAAACTGTCTCCTGGTGCTCAGCATAGGGAATGCGGCAGATCCAGGAAAGAGCAGGAAATGTCAGTGCTCCAGAGCTGGAGAGACTGCAGGCACCTGCACAGGCCACCAGACCCCTCCACCAAGGAAGCTAGCCCTCTGGTTGGGAATACCAACCGGAAACCTCAGAAAAGCAAAGAACTTCACTCACTACAATCACTTCTTCCTCTGGAAGAAAACCCATGTTTTTTGCTTTTACCCCATCACTCCTACGTCTCAGAACAGCATTTTAGTCTTGAAGACACCCACAAGAAGCAGGAAGCATGCATGGATGTAACAGGTGAATTGTCAAGCCAGGAAGAGACAAGCTGTGAACAAAAGTTCAGGAAATACCAACTTCACCAAAGCAGATGCACCTCTATCATGCCTCTGCAACAGGTTTTGCTTTTTTGGAGCTTTAAAGGCACTTAGCATGACAGAAGTAATCTCACACTCAACTGTAAATCATCCCGTGAGTCAGTGTCGTGGCTTGGAGCCATTTACAGCACCTGCATCCTACACTGGAGCACCTGTTTGACTCCTGGCTGCTCTACTTCCCATCCTGCTCCCTGCAGTAGAAAATGGCTCGAGCCCTTGGGCCCTGCCATGCAGATGAAAGACCCGGATGGAGTTTCAGGCTCTTGGCTTTGGCTTAGCTCACTCCTGGTCGTTTTGGCCATTGTGGCCATTTGGAAAATGAATTAACAGGTGATCCGTTGTTTCTCTTACCCTCTGCCTTTCAAATAAATGATTTTTAAAATCATTTACAGTTGATTAACCAGTGAAACCCATACCCTTACATTACTGACATGTTAACCATTCCAATCAAACCCACAGATACTGGGATCTCAGCCATGCTGGTGCGTGTGCAGAGGGTCTCCACCTTGATTATATAATCATGAATACAGTAGCTGCCTACATTGACATGTTCCTGTATGTCCTGCACAGTGCTAAGGGCTCAACTCACACAATCTTCCTCCATCTTCCCCAGCAGCCCCGTGGGTTAGCCATGATGTTCACTCCTATTTTCCCAATGAGAAACTGAAGCTCAGAGAGGTTTACTAATTTTCCTGAAGTCACACAACAAACAAGTTTAAGGAACTGTGACAACCAAAGTCACCACTGTAACCAGTCTTCTGCATTGTCTGCTGGGAAGGGACATGGGGGAACAAGCATTCACTGGGAAGCCACTGGGTGCCATGTGCCCTTCCCAGAACTGAAGAGCTGCAGTCAGGAAGAGTGGCTCTCGGCTCTGAAGAGGCATGATGCATCTGGCACAAGCCAGGCACGTGCTAATTGGCACAGGATGCTAATGGACTTCCCTGCCCCGTGATGGGTGCTCAGTTGAGCGGTCCCCTGGGACCCTGTGCTTGCTCTCCAACCACTGCCTTCTGTTTCTCCCACTGGAGGCTGGGCAGGTCAAGAGAAGGTGCCACCTTCCAGGGGTATCACCACAGTGGGCCTGAGTGGGAAAAGATAACCAGGAAACGCATTGCTTGCTAAAGACAGATTTCTTTTAACCTGTTCCAGCTCCTTCCCTGCTTACCCTTCCCAGTCCTCAAAGTGTAGGTATTTAATGGGAAGGCAGCCAAAACTGTAAGAACTAGAGCTGCCCGTCTATTTGTAGCAGATCCAATGAAACCTCGGTTCATGAGCAAAGCCAGGAGCACTGATAGGGATGTGGGCCACACCTACTGATGAAGTGCCCCCCTCCCAGACTGCAGCGACAAAACCCTTCAAGACAGGAGAGGCACACAGAGAAGGCACGCACATTCTACAGTGTGCATGCTGACCTATCTGCCCTGCCTGCTCTCGTGCACACTACATCCAGCCCCTCTGGGCTCCTGGAGCAAGTTCTTAACTGTTCTCTGCTGCAATTCCTCATTGGTCAAGTGGGGCATGACAAGTCCCCAACAACAGAAGGCAGTTGTAAGGAAGAAATGAGTTGCTACAGCAAGCACTTAGGAGTAATAGTAAGTGCTTAATAACCGGGCCCTATTGTCATTATTTTCAGCCCCGTTCCTTAGTTGTCTGCAACTGCCAGAGAGAGGCAACCCCACACAGAACGGTAATTCAAGCTTTCACAACTACATTCACAGCCAAGGCCAATGTCTATGGAAAATTTACTAGACATTTTTTTCTTTGCTTTTTATAGCCATTCTATGTGGCTGGTGTTATTAGTATCCTCCATTTGATAGAAAAGGAAACTGAAGCTAGGAGTGTTTTAGAGTTTCCCAAGGACACGGGTAAACAAAAGAGCCACTAGACGTCACATCCAATTTGGCACAAGTCTATCTGTTCCAGAACCTGACGCTCCCTAGGTGGCATAGCCTGCACTTCTCGGCACTCCTGGAAATGTCTAAACTGCAAAGCAACTATTCTTGCCACAATTTACCTTTAAGAAGTTTAGCATGGTATGCATTTGGTGCAGCAATTAAGACACCACTTGGGATACCCACGTCCAGTATCGCAGGGCCTGAATTTGATTTTTGGCTCTGCTTTTGATTCTGCCTTTCTAACCATGAATAATATGTGAGGAAACAGATAATGACTCAAGTGTTTGTGTCCCTGCCATCCATGTGAGAGACCCAGATTGAGTTCTTGGCCTTGGACTACAGCCTGGCCCACCCTGCCTATTGCAGGCATTTGGAAAGTGAACCAGCAGATAAAAATTCTCCCTCCTTCCTTTCTCCTCCCTGCTCCCCATCTCTATTTCTCATGCTTGATTCATTAATTCATTGATTTGTTCTCACCTTCCCTCCTTCCCCCATTTTTATAATGATTGATTGATTGGTTTGTTTGAATGGCATAGTCAGAAAGGAAAGGGGAGGAGATAAGAAAGAACAAGAGAAATCTTCCATCTCCTTGGTCATTCCCCGAATGACTCAATGTCCAGAGCTAGATATGCCCAGTGCTTAGACCCAGGAGTTTCTTCCGCATCTCCCACTTGGGTGCCAGTATGCAAGGACTTGAGCCATCCTCTGCTGATTTCCCAGGTCATAAGTAGGAAACTAGACGAAGTGGAATAATGGGAACTTGAATTGGTACCCATATGGAATGCCAATACTGCATGCCACAGTGGCTTTACCCACTATGCCACTGTGCCAGACCCATTACTTTTATTTTCAACCAAAAAAAATAATAATAATCAATTTCCAAAACTCCTACTACTGGTGAGTGTCCAGCCAGAGCTAAGCATATGCACTGCTTCCCCACTAGAGCCCTGCAGAGGTCCCGTTACCCAGGGGCATTTGCCCCATTCCAAGCTTCAAGTCAGGCCTGGACACTTCCTCAGGGTGCAGAGTCAGACCAACCACCTGCTCCAGGCTGTAGGGCCCCTTCTCCTGCAGAGCCAGCTAGAGATGTGTGCAGGGGAGGCCAAGAATCACAGGGAGAGCGGAGTCTTGGCCAACATGAAGACGGGCACACGTGCACACACACACTGTGAAAGACAAGAGTTGCTGCTATACCTGACCATTCTACATATCCCACCCCCTTCCCTGGGATCACGTAGTCCTTCTTGACTCTCCTCCCATCTTCTCCTTTTCAGAAATCCTTGGTGTTATTAGGTTGGGCAGAACACTGGCAAACGGCAAGGTCTGGTTTGCAGAGTGGGCTTGCACAGGGTCCTACCTGGCTGCACCTGAGAGGAATCCCAGCGCCCCCTCCTCTCTGCAACACCTCTACCTCTAGCTACAAGCCTCCCCTAGGCTGAGCGCATGCAAAACATGGCTAAAAAGAGATGGCAGAGAAAGTTCCAGAGACAGGTCTTCAGCTCTAGGATACATCTGAGGCCAGACGCATTGAGCCCATTTCTTGTGAGTTTCCACCCAGCCCTGTGTTCACCCAGCCGTCATGCACAGCAGTTCTCGGGATTCTTGCCCCTTTCGTCCTCTTGACATTAATCACTGACCTGCTGGGTCTTCCCAGCTCACAGTTGACACAGCAGATGGGCAGTAATATTGGCTAAATTCCCATCCTAACCAGTGGCAGAGATGAGGCCAACACAGGCCAAGCTAGGAGATGCTCTGTTGGCCATCAGTGAATTGGTCACTGTATGCAAGGACTTGGGGGAGGATGGGAAACTTACTGTTACAATGCTTCCTTTCTTCAGGCAGATGAACAAAGATTTGAAATGTCCCCATACAACTCAATGGGATAAATATTTAAATCTAAGTCAATGACTAAAACGTGACCTGAAGCTGCAGAATAAGTGTTAATGGATTCTTGAAACATGAGGCCTACTCTAAAAGAATATATAACGTAAAAATTAACATTCGCATTATTTTAATAAAACTTGAGGGATATCACCTTTTCATTTTTGTAACCACTGGAGAAGTGTTTAAATACATGTATTGAGTGCATTTTTCAATGTTTATAAAACTCTAGTCTACTATGAACTCAGAATTCCAAATTCACTGGAGGGGAAGAACAGGGCACAGAGGAACTTCATCATTTTAACAAATAGGCATTAAGAAGAAAAGGGGAGAACCAATGAAAGCATAAACAACAGGACACACACCAAATTAAATGGCAGGAAAGAAACCAACATCCTTGCTGCCAAATACATGTGTGAGGGCTGAGTGCCACTCTGGAGAAGTGAGAACCCTTAGGGTGAGTTTGAAAAACAAAAATTCAATTATAAGCTATTTATAGGAGATGAACCTAATACAAAATGACATGGAAGGTAAGAAAATTATGGAACAAACATATCAGACATAAATCTAACAAAAAGATAAACATATCAAATGTTCTAAGTAGAATATAGATCAAACCCTAGCTTAAATATTCTGAATGATAAATGAACACTGAAAAAATTTAAATTCAAGACAACTTATTCACTGAACAAAATATGAAGGAAGAGCTCAAAGAAATACAAGGAGAATTCACTCCTTTTTTTAAATAAGAAATTAAAACACCTCTCTTCAAATTTTTAAGAGACAAAAAAGATAGTGTCCAAGTTATTTTGGCAGCATTGGTACAATCCTGATTTCATACATGTTTAGAAAGAGAACCAGGCACATCAAAATGGAAAATATATTTTTATACCAATAGAAAATTGTAAAGCAAGGATCATATACTTGGCTACCTCTGTATGTTTTTTCTAAAAAGCTAATACTTTACAAATCATCTTCATTCATCATACTGGTATAAATTCATACGCTAATAATTAAGAAGACTAGAAAATTTAGGCATTGGAAAAATCTCAAAATGATCCAGCAAGCTATTTAGGAACTTTACAAAAATAATTCGAAGTGAAAAATTATTGATGGCTTTAACCCTATGAGACATAGCTAAACCTAACTCCGGGGGAAATTCATATTAAATTATTTAATTTTATCGACACAATTATAACCAAGAGGAGGGTCTGGCATGGTAGCCTAGGGCTGAAGTACTCGCTTTGCACACACCAGGATCCCATGTAGGTATGAGTTCGTGTCCCAGCTGTTCCACTTCCCATCCAGCGTCCTGCCTGTGGCCTGGGAAAGCAGTAAAACGTGGCCCAACTCCTTGGGACCCTGCACCCACGTGGGAGACCTGGCAGCAGCTCCTGGCTCCCAGCTTTGGATCAGCTCAAATCCAGCCATTGCAGCTACTTAGAGTGAACCAGTGGATGGAAGATCTTTGTCTCTCCTCCTCTCTGTATATCTCACTTTCCATTAAAAATAAATCTTAAAAATAAAAGTGAATTAAGAAATAAGTGAAAGGACTGGAGTGATGGCTCCACTGGCTAATCCCTCGACTGATATCCCATATCATATGGGTGTCAGTTCACGTGTCAGCTGTTCCACTTCTGATTCGGTTCCTGCTTGTGGTCTGGGAGGAGAATGGAGGATGTTCTAAGTCTTTGGGCCTCCATACCCACATGGGAAACCCAGAGAAGGCTCTTGGCTCCCACCTTCAGCTCAGCTCCAGCTGTTGTGGCTATTTGGGAAGTGAACCAGCAAATGGAAGATCTTTGTGTCCTTTTCTCTGTAAAACTGCCTTTCTAATAAAAAAAAAAAATCAAAAAGAACACATGAAGAGCTACTCAACAATATCAAGGAATATTCAAGGAAATTAAAACCATGATGCAACAGCACTGTATCCTTGCTAAAACTGCTTAAATAAAAAAGACAGGCAACTCCTTGATGGAGTTGGTGCTGAGAAACCAAGGCACTCTGACCTCATTGGGAAGAGGGTCAAATGGCATCGCCAGCTTTGGAAAACCCCTTGGCAGATTCCTCAAGACTTGAGCCTGTGACTGTCCTGTCCCGGACTGTTTATGCAGGACGGTCTGGGTTCTGAGGAGGAGGTGATAAGACAGGACTAGGGTGTAAGTGACAGGACAAGATCTGAGCATAAGATGATCATATTTGGGGAACAATTTGATCACCAATTGCCATGGCATACCGACACTCAGGCAGCTTATATATAGCCCATGCAAAGAGGAAGTGTTGAAGTCTGAATCCTGTTCCCCTAAGAGCCAGGTAACAAAACCCTAATTCCCCAGCATGACCCCATTTGGAGGTTAGGTCTTTAGGGAGGTAAGTTAAATGAAGCCAGAAGAGCGAGGCTCCACTCCAGAAGAACTAGGAACGTGACGTGGATATTAGCTTGGGTGTCCCCTAGACACTCACATGTCAAAGGCTTGGTCCCCAAAGTCTTACGCTGGAAAGGTGAAAATAGAATACTAGAAAGTGGAAGCTTAATCCAATTCTGGTGCTCAGAGATGAAGCCCTTGGGAAGTGGTTACATGGGTTGTCAAGACGCAGCACCATGATTAAATCCTGGAGGCTTTATGGCAAGAGACACAGAGGCAGTACCTGTCTTCCCGTGTTGTGATGCTCTGCACCCCCTCTACCCAGAGGAACACCACCCCTAGACACTGAACCAACAAGGCTTGCCGGTCTGGGACCATGAGCATCCACCCCGGAAACAGGCATAAACCTCATTTCCAGCATCAGTTGCTTGTGTTGGATATTGCATTATAGGGACAAAACATTGACACACAGGCAGCATCCTGATAAGCTACCAATGGGACTCTAGCACAAAGCAAAGGCCATGGGAGGACCCACAGGGAGGTGGCCATCTAAAAGGCAAAGGAGTGAGACCTCAGGAGAAACTAACTCAGCAGGCATTTGATGTGGGCGCAAAGGCATGGGAAGAAGATACAAGTGTATTCTCCAACACCTACTAAGCCTTGAAAGGACTACAGTTGTGAGCCAGGGACAAAGTGACTCAGCAACAACCATGCCCAGGTTCCTGGCCAACAGAAACTTGGAGATGATGAAACATCTGCTGTTTAAGCCACTAGATATCTGTAAGATACACAGTCATATGCAACTTACAGAATGAAGAATACTCAGCAGTAGATAAAAGCAGTATTATCATTGTGCATGGTTACTGGTGAAAAAAAGCTAAGCCTCTTAGAAGCAGAGTGAATCACCCAGGATCAAGCAGCCTTATAGACTGCTCAAGACAGAGCAGAGGAAACCAAGGGAAGACCTTTGGCAGAGGTCTTGGTTTGGCCTTGGGCCACCCTGCCAGGCCTGTTCAGCTGGGGCAGCAGGACACAGGGAACATTCTTAAAGTGCCCCCGGAGCGACACCTTAATGGTCTCCTTGGAGCCTTCACTACCTGGAGTTCAGTAGGATTTGGTATTTTAACAAGGTCCACCTTGGCATCCCTACCACACACAGTAATGAGCTCCCATGGACAGAGCCCACGAGAGCCAAATCCTTCACACCAAGCAGTGTGCGACAGAGGGTCATCATAGGAAGAGGCCAGTGACAGGATCTCAGCAATGAGTACAACAGCAAAGACAGAGAACATTCATTACATCCCAGGCAGGGTCCAAAGCATCATGCTCCAATCATCTCATTCTCTAAGCCAATTCTCTTATTAGCCCCATCTTAACCACAGGAAAACCCAAACATCTGAAGAAGTAGAACAATTTGCCCAAGGTGGGACAGCTAACAAGCTACAGAATCAAAACTAAAAGCCAGGCACTTTGGCCCCAGAACAAATGCTTTGGCAAGTTTTTTTTTTTTGTAGGTCTTCCTCCTATTTTTTAAAGATTTGTTTGTTATTATTTCTGTTGCCAGCCCAATTTATTTGTTCTTTTTGTTGTTGTTTGATACAGTTTACTTGGTACTGGGGTCTCCCTTCCCTCTCCCCTCTGTTCTCCCCTCCAGTCTGACAATGCATGTCTTCTGTGAATTTTCACAAGTCCTTCATGCTGTCATTGGGATGTCTCCCATCAACACAGGAGATTGTCAGTCATTTCGTTGTGAGTCATCCTTGTACTGCATACGTCAGGACTGACTTCTGTTTCCACCTATGAACATATTAATTTCCACTATGTTTCCATAATGTAGCCTCCTGAGTACAGCCCACCATGGGAAGAAGAAAAAAGGATTTTTATTAGAAAGGCAGACTTACAGAGAAGAGAAACAAAGACCTTCTATTCACTGATTTACTCCCCAGATGACTGCAACAGCTGGAGCGGAGATGATCAGATCAGATCAGGAGCCTCTTCTGGGTGCCCCACTTGGGTACAGGGTCCCAAGGCTTTGTGCCATCTCCACTGCTTCCCCAGGCCGTAATGAAGGAGCTGGATGGAAAGGGAGTAGCCAGGACATGAACATATGCCCAAACGAGATGCTACACTTAAAGATGGAGGATTAGCCAGTCAAACCATTCTGTCAGCCCCTTCCCATTATTTTATAACCATAATGCTATAGTAACTTTTTGACAAATCTCTTTATCCTGTAGCCACTCTAGTATTAAAACATGAAAGTACAAAACAACCATGTTTCTGCTGTGGTAACACCCTCATTCATCTCTTTCCCTGCTATACATCACTCATCCTCCACCTCCTCCAGGAATACATGCTATCGCCCAGGCACCTGTCAGGTACCATTCCGTCCCTGCCCCTATTGCCCCACCCCCAGTCCAGCACTTTTTTTTTACCCTCCTCCCCCCTCTCCATCCAGCCTCCGACTTCCACAAAGGAGAAAATGGCCCATTTGTCTTTATAATCCCAGTAACAAGTGTGACACCTCAGCACTTCCAGCACAAGCCTTCCAAGAACCCAGCCATACCCTGGCTGCTCCTGCTAACTATACCCACGTGGCAGGCCCAGAGTGCAGAGTCACATCCACGCTACTTGGAAGGGGCCCCAGAGAGCTCACATGTAGCCCCAGGCCTTAAAAAATATGAAAACAAATTCAGCCAGGAATCAGCTCTCCTCAGTCAAGGCCATCACAACAGAACGCAGGGGTCCAGAGCCCCAAAATGAGAGGAGCTCCCCTACCCCTAACTCCACCAGTCATCTGCAGTAGTTTCCCAATGTTGCTGTTGCTACAAAGCTAGCATCTTCAGAACTGCATAATTTATTGTCTTGCAGATCTGGAGCCCAGAAACAGATGTCACTGGGATGAACTCAACGTAATGGCAGGCCTGTCTTCCTTCCAAGGCTCAGAGCAAGAGCTGTCCCTCTTGCCTTCTCCACTTTCCAGAAGTCACCTATGTTCTCTGACTTGGCAGCCCTCCCTGTCTCAGAACCAACAATGCAGCATCTTCCCACCTCCCTCCTCTTTGACCTCTGCTCCTGAGTTCCCTCTTCCTACCTCCTCTTTCCCTCTCCCTCGTAAGAACCCGTCCAATGATGCATGACAACCGCTTGTCCTCAGGATCCTTAACTTCATCACACCTGCCACATCCCCGTGCCATGTACAGTAACAGGTTTATAGGATCTGGAGACTAGAACACGGGCATCTTTGAAGATCCAATCATCTGTCCACCACAACAGCTTCCTGTTTCTGATGTTAAGGTCTCACAGCATCTTCCATAAGATAGAAAATAAAGTTCCAACGATGTGCAAACATTGTCTTCTCTTTTTCAATGTCTGCAGGACTAGTTTAATGAACTGGTGAGAACGGTTTCCCAAAGTATTTATGTGACATGTAAGAGTGTATATTTAAAACCATAGTATGCTTCCCTGAAGTGTATATGTTTTGGTCTTCCATTTGTAGCATTTTCACTCTTCTGACTGATTCCTTAGAGTCAGGAAGATCTAAGTGCCAAGAGACAGAGTGACAAGGAGTAATGTTTGGTGACTATCACCATATGCAGGTATTCTGTGTCTTATTCAAACTTCACAATAACTTTCTTCTTCTAAGATTTGAAAAGCAGATTTTACAGAGCAAGAGGGAGAGACAGCAGAAGACAGGTCTTCCATCTGCTGGATCACTCCCCACATGGCCATGATGGTTAAAACTGAAATGATCCAAAGCCGGAAACCAGGAGTTTCTTCCTGGTCTCTCGTGTGGGTGCAGAGGCCCAAGGACTTGGGCCATCCTCCACTGCTTCCCCAAGCCCCAAGCAGAGAGCTGGATCAGAAGTGGAGCAGCAGGGACACAAATCAGTACACATATGGGATGCTGGTGCTAGCAGGTGGAAGATGAGCATGCTGAGCCATGGTGTCGGCTCATGATCGCTTTCTGAGCTTGTCTATTATTTCCCATTTTGTAGATGAAGGAGCCGACTTTCAGGTGAGATTATTTATCTAACTCACAGAGCTAGTCAGTGGCAGAATGAGCTTGGAACTCAGATTTATTTGGCCCCAGAATGCATGCTCTTAGGTCTTGCTGCTTCTCCAGGAAGTTCAACACTCTCTTAGCTGTCTAGCTTATTGATTAATACAGAGAGAGAAAATGGGGGAGGACAGACAAGCCATCAGGACGGATAACTTCAGGTGCAAATTTCCAACAGTAAGCAGCTTTGGGGAAACCCTTCAAGGCAGTGGAGATACCTTCCACCAAAATACACCAGTGATGTCCAGGAGCCTCCTGGTTGCTAGGCAACACTTCTCCAACCACACTCCACATCAATCTAATTAGCAGATTTCACCTGAGTTCCAACAGTTGCTAGGTAACTCTCAAAAAAGTTGCTAAGTAACTCAAAAAAAAAGACCAGGGCTTCTTCCTTTTCCCTCAAAGCCAATTGTCATCTCCAAGGAAAAGCAGAGGTTATTTATGGAAAAGTCCACTGAAGATTCATCCATGTATAAAATGCCCCCCTGTGATTTACTACACCCACGAAGAAAAAGTAAACCTGTGAAATAGAGTTCAGGGACACCAGCATTGCTTTAAAAAGATCCCATGAGCCAGAGAACTGTTTCTGTAAAGGCAAGAGATTTAAGGAACAGAAAGGGCCTGAGACAAGGATGGGCCAAGCATGTCACACAAGAACCCTTACTGCAGACCGTGAAGGCCCTGATCCTTGAGTAACCTGTGACACAGGCAAGGGAGCTATCTGTTAGGTACCTTGGCAACAGGTTCAACAGTTTCACAAACATCCCACTGAGATCTTCACAGAAGTCCAGTATGATGGAGAGCTAGCCCCATCCTATCTTTCACTAACAAGAAATGCCATTGCAGCCAGAGCGGTGGCACAGTATGCCAATCCTCTGCCTTTAACACCAGCATCCCATGTAAGCACCAAGTGCTGGCTGCTTTTCTTCTGATCCAGCTCTGCTAATGTGTCTGGGAAAGCAGCAGGGAACAGCACAAGTGCTTGAGACCCTGTACCCATGCAAGAGCCCCAGTAGAAGCTCCTGGTTCCCAGCTTCAGATCAACCCAGTTCTGGCCATTGCAGCCATTGGGGAATGAAACAGTGGATGGAAGATTCATTCTGTCTCTTAGTGTGTGTGCGCGCATGTGCACAAGCACATATGCTGTCTCTTTCAAGTAAAATAAACAATTTTTTTAATAAAAAAAAAGTGTTGTGCCTTTCCTTCCATCTACCTCCACCACAGATCCATTCTCTGCCCTGCTTTGCATTCAGGGGGCCGACCTTGATCTGATTTCAACTGAAGATGGGGCTGGAGGAGGGTAAGGTTGAAGCCTTTACCAGCCCCTGTGCAGCCCCACTTTCTCCCTGCCTTGCCCTGTCTGAAGTGGCTGCCCTGCACAGCCACACTGCTCTTCCACAGCTCCAGCTCTTGGCAGGTTCTGACAACAGTCTCCCCGCCCCATCAGGACTCAGGGTGCTTACAGCATCCCTCTGTTGGTATTCTTAAGGTGTTCTCTCACCTCCTCTTCCACACCTCCATCAGGCCAGCTCTTTTGAATATTCCATATGTCTCCTGCTGGGACTCTGACTTGAACCTGATACAGGGAGTTGAGTGATGACCAACAAGAACTTGATCTTTTTTTCACTAGTTTCTGTTACATCTTCAGACTCCATTCTCAGCAAAGACCTGGCATGGAAGGGAATACCTTTCAAACAGAATGAAAACAAAAAATTTAAAGATCTTGGCCCAGTGCGATAGTTTAGTGGCTGAAATCCTCATCTTGCGTGCACTGGGATCCCATGTGAGTGCCAGTTCTTGTCCCATTTGCCCTGCTTCCCATCCAGCTCCTTGCTTGTGACTTGAGAAAGCAGTCGAGGACGGCCTAAAGCCTTGGGACCCTGCACCTGCATGGGAGACCTAGAAGCAGCTCTGGGCTTCTAGCCTTGGATCAGCTCAGCTCCACTGTTGCGGCCACTTGGGGAGTGAATCAATAGATGGAAGATCTTCCTCTCTGTCTCTCCTTTTCTCTGTATATCTGATTTTCAAATTGAAAAAATCTAAAAATTGTAAAGCTCCAAGGCAGTAGAAACAAAATGCCTGTTTCCTGTAGTACCCATCAAATCATGGTCATGTGTCCACCCCCTCAGGCATTCAACTCTACTCATAGCTTCAGAACTATCTGTTCCATCAGCACACTGCAACCTGCTCCAGATTCCAAAGCCTTCTGTCTTTCTTCAGTCTTGGGTGGCAGTAAAACATGAAAATATTTGTACCACCAGGTAAGAAGGGTTTTCTATAGGCAAATATGGCTAACCAGAATACACCTGGGTTTTCAAGATATCTTGACATCCCAGGCATCAGGTAAGAGTATCATGCTGTCCTGACCATTTCATTTTTCTCCTAGAGTCTGGTTTCCCTTAGGTCTCCTCAAGAGCAAGATGGTAGTTACAATTAAGATGGCTGCAGTCATGGCATGCCTGTCTCTACAGGACTCGTGACGTCACATAGTGGGAGACACTGATACTGCAGGCCCCTAGAAAATTCCTTGATCCTGAGATTTTGGCACACCTATCCATGAGTACACTCAGAGTCTAATATAATGGCTGAAAAATCTTGCAATCTACTAAAGGCAATCCTGCGCTGGCCAACTTTTTGCCCCTTCTGTACGTCCTCCTCCCTCCCTCTGGTCATCTGTGTCTGTGCCCATACAGTTTAGGCACTAGAAGTAAAAGCTACAGGGTCACGTAATCTATTTTTGTAGTTGGACACAATCCTGTTGGCTGTGTGGCCTTGACAATTCACTTCAACCTCTTGCAGCCTCCCTTGGAAGCTATGGATAACAAGTCTGCCCCACCTCAAAGATGCCTGAGAACTGAAAAACAATGGACAGCAGGCACTCAGAAAAGTCAAAGCGTTCTATTATTAATGTTTTTCTACTAAGAAAACTTAAGGAGACAGGTTCTGCTTTCTCCCCGACCCCGCCCCACCCACCCATACCCACCCAGCACTCCACATCTCCAACCACTTGTTTCATACAATCCCAAGTTCCTCCCTAACCACCAAGAAACTATTTTTCTCAAATTCGTCTCAGAAAGATCGTTTCTCCAAGCTCATCTCCCCATAGAAACCCAGAGAATAAATAGAAGCAGCAGGTTTTCCACAGTTTCCACTCTGGCTGTTTCAATTAAATAAATCCCACACACCACTCTTGTATTAGCATGTGGGTGGAGAAGCTGGTAGTGTCTCCGTGACCCTTGTTCCCTGGTTCACTTAGACCTTCCAATTATTTTAAGCCAATATATCATCGCCTTGGCGTGCATTGTTACAAATAACCTGTGCTGATGTCTGCGTGAAGAGATGCAGTTGGGACAAATCTACTGTAACCTTCACATCTTTTTCAAGTGCTGAAAGTATAAATATGTTTTTTCAAATAAAAAATCCTTTCTCAAATACTCTTTTACCTGCCAGTGAGCTCTCTCTCTGCAAAGAATCTGCCAGTAGACTCTTGGACTTACAGATAAAGGATAAGAGAAAAAGTTGGGAATAGGAAAGCTAAGCCCAAATGAGGAAACAGCAAATAGAATCCATATATTCGGGGTCCCTTGACTGTGAGGGTATACCACAAGCCAACAGACCTTTAGAGGATTCTCAAATCATTCCCCATGAAGGCTTTCTTCAAGAACCAGGTGTTGACAGGAAGTACATTATGTCCTCCAGACACAGGCAGGCAGCATTTCAAAGATGTGCCTTGATTAGTTACCAGAGGAAGAGGAAGTGAAGTGAGAGGAAGATGCGGGAGAACAAGCGGAGAAACCAGATGTGTTATCAGTGGGAGGTGCGATACAAGAAAGATGAGGGTGTGCATGGTCTACCAGCTGCAAGGGAGGCAGTGTGCCCTTTGTTTATGAACCCTGGTCATCAGGCCTGGAATTGTGGCACTGCAGAAAAAGCTGCCACCTGTGTCAGCCCACATGACAGCCAGGATCATGGTTCCATGGGTTAATCTGCTACCTGCAACATATCATCACATACAGGCATAAGTTTGAATCTTGGATACCCCACTTCTGACACAATTCCCTGCATTTGCACCTAGGAAAGCAGCAAATGGCCCACGTACTTGTGTTCTTACCACCCATATGGGAGACTCAAATGAAGCTTCCAGCTTCAAAACCAGCACAATTCTAGTCATTGTGACTCTGCAGAATGAGCCAACAGATAGCACACTTGTCTTTCTGTAACTCTGCCTATCAAATAATATTTTTTAATCTTATCTTCATCAAATGTCCTACAATTTCTAAATAAAAGGTGTTTGAATATATTTATTCTTACTCAACCTGAGTAGGATTTGTTGTTTCCTGAATATTAGCTAACTTTCATGAGTTCCAGAAATGATTTCTGCAAATATTTCATTATTTCATTCAGTAATCTTAATGATGCACGTTACATATTCATTTACTTCTCAATGTTTAGCTCTTTAGCAGTTCAATTCCTTATCACTTCCCATTTTATTGGAAAGGCAGATTTACAGGGAGAAGAGACAGAAAAAGATGCTGAACCAATCTGAAGCTAGGAGATTCTGCTAGGTCTCCCACGCAGGTGCAGAGGCCCAAGGTTTTGAGCCATCATTTACTGCTTTCCCAGGCCACAAGCAGGGAGTCAGAAGGAAAGCCGAGCAGCCAGGACATGAACCAGCATCCACATGGGATCCTGGCATATGCAAGGTGAAGACTTTAGCCAATAGGCCACTGTGCCAGGCCCTATTTTAATGATTTCTCGAGTCTTGCTCATAGTTGATTGGTTTCTTCTACATATGCAGCTAACTTATTTCATTTAACATGATTTGTCTTAGTTCCAACTGCTTTGCTGCAAATTATAACATTTCATTCTTTTATGGCTACATGTCATTGTGTATGTGTATGACATTGGTTTGGTTCTTGCTGTTAGCAATTTCTGTGTTTTCTGAAGCAATGTTAATTGATTATTTAAAAGTTAAGAGTTAACATGTAATTTACACAACAGGTGGTGATATTTAGCATAAGGCTTTTTTCAAATTACCTTGTTGGCTGCAGCACAAGCCCACCAAGGCTTCAGTCAACATCATCCGAGCCTGATCCAATGACTCCTTTGAAGCTTATTAGCACTAAAAACCGCATGTCCCTGGCAGCTACATGTCACCCCCAATGGCTTCCTCCTTTTCACTTTCCTTCTTTGACCTCACTGTGGTATTTAACCACCAAATCCTTGTTAGAATTCAGGGTTCCCTTGGTTTCTCCTCGTCTCTTGTTCTCTTGCTATTTCTTGGTCTTACTCTATTCACTGACCCAACTTTCTTGGCATAACCTTTAAATAAATCCATGGACCAGAGTCCAATCCTTCACTTTCTCTCATACTCTCACATTGACTCTAAAACCCAGTTCTAGGTATCCATTTAACAGCACTCCAAAACCAAATGCCCAAACATGCACGATGCCTAAACCCTTGTTGACAGCCCAGACTTTCACACCAAGCCATTCACAGACTCACTGGAGTCTCTCTCAGTGGAACCCCAAGACGATTGCGTGCAAAATGAAACTTACACCCATAGATGATTTTTTAAAGTCTCCATTCCCACTCAGGCTAGAACGCACACTACCCTTGCCTTCTTCCCCCTGTCCTCTCCAGGTCTGTGCAAGCTCCCTGTCACGGTCGCTGTTCCCTGGCTTCAGAGCTCCACTTCTCTCGAGAGCTACCAAACTCATCTTCCCCATCCTCTTCAATTTCAGTGATGTGCCCATAACCCAATCACATCATTTCCCTCCCCTGGCTAAAGAGTTACATGAGAAATGGCTAAAGTACTACAAAAAGTCATGGGGGAAAAAAATCTATGATACAAAATGTAAAAGCAGAGGATAGCATTTAAAGCAACATCTAAAATACCACTTAGACGCCCATGTCCCACATTGAATCTCTGGGTTTGATACCTGGCCCTGGCTCCATCTTCCTACTAACGCACATCCTGGGAAGCAGCACTGATGACTCTAGTATTAGGTTCCAACCACCCACCCAAGAGGTCTGGACTGAGTTCCCGGCTCTTACCCTCAGCCTGGGCCAGGCCCAGGTGTTGTGGTACCTGGGCAGTAAATCAGCAGGCGGGAGACTTCTGTCTACATGTCTGTTTTCTGTCTCCATGCTTCTCAAATTTTTCAAAGCAAAGGCATATGCATAGACACGATACGTATGTGCTATAAATACATGTTTCAAATGTACAAGAACAGACATTTGTAAAAAAACAAAATACACCAACTAGTTTGTTAAGGTGATGGGATTAAGTCGCTTTTTCCTTTTATCTACGTTTCATAATGAGGTTCAACTACCTTTTCAACTAAAAACATATTTATTTGTTAAAATTAATACTCTGGTGAGTTCCCATCACCTACAGCAGAATTTTCTGTAGTGTGTGGAGATGTTAACAAGTCTTATGGGGAAAAAAAAGGAAACTTGATGATCAAATAAATTTCGGAACTACTTGATTAAACAACGTGAAACAAGGCTCTTTGCTGCAGGACTCTGAGCAGTCTTTGAATTATTAATGTTCATTATGAATCTTCAAGTGAGGAGCAGCATATGCCATGATGCCCAGAGTCATCTCGTCTTTGGGCCCTGGTTCTGAATGCTTTTTCTGGAATCTCTGTCCTGGAGGAAAAGGAAGTGTAACCTACGAAGCTTTTCATAACTCAGCCCTGCCTCTCCAGAACCCCTCCGCACTCCTCCTCTTTCCCCTTGGCCAAGGACACACAGTTATCCTAGTCCTGGAGAGAACTGTAAGACAATGGCTTCCAACATAGCTCTCACTGGACTAAAAATCAAGGGGTCACCAGGGTCGGGCTCCTTCCCAAGGAGACTCCATTGCTTTTCCTTTCTCACCCTCCCCGCCAGCCAGAAGCCATGGGCACTACTGGCTCACAGCATCTTCTCCATTCTTAAAACAAACTGAGTTTGAAGCCCATTGAGCCCTCCTCATGTAGTATCAATTTGTTTCTTTCTTCACTTTGAAGTACATTTAAGTTATACTGGGGACATCCATATAAGCTAGAGTCGTTTTCCTAGGTTAAGATTAGGTGACTAGCAACAGAAATATTTAATTCCCCTGTGCCATATTGCAAAGTAACATTCATAGGTGTCCAGGATTAGGATGTGGACATTTGGCAGGGAGAGGATAAGCTTCAGTTTATCATATTATCTTTGCCTTTCCTCTCCTTTCTCCTATACAACTCTACATTTCTCTCCGAAGCTACCTTGGAGCTGGTGCCATGGCACAAGTTAAGCCTTCACCTATGGTGCCAGCATCCCATATGGTCATTGGTTCAAGTCTCAGCTTATCCACTTCTGATACAGCTCCCTGCTTGTATGCCTGGGAAAGCAGCTGAAGATGGTCCAAGTACCTGGGCTCCTGCACTCACATGGGAGACTCAGAAGAAGCTCTTGGCTTTGGACCTGCCCGACTCCAGCTATTGCAGCCATTTGTGTAGGAACCAATGAATGGAAGCTCTCTTTTTCTCTGTGCGTGTCTCATCTCTTTCATCTCTTCTTCTCTCTCCTTTCCTCCCTCCCTCTTCCCTTCCCTCTCTGCAAATCTGCCTTTCAATATTTGCAGCTACTGTTATTCTCAGAGACCAACACCTACTTCCATGCCCCTAGTTCCACACCCCCTCAGTTCACTGCTACTGTACTCTCACCATTCCTACTCCTACCCCAATATTATCTTACCTACACACAGTGCTCTTACTCATCCAAAGTCTTGTTCAAATTGTAATTCCTCTGTGACTGTCTCCCTGTTCCCAGAACAACCACTCTATGCTCTTTCTCCAAACCACAAGTGCCCCTACAATGCATGAACCCTACATGTCTTATTCACCTCTGCATCATCAGTCAAGACTTAGAACTAGCTCCAGCTTGGTTCATTTGGGTTCATTTAAATGAGCTGTTGGTTCTCTGAGCCAACAAAAGCACTACTGGCTACCTTAATAAATGATTTTTTTAAAAAAATTTCTTGAAGATTGAACTAAAGCTACATGACACCTCATCTGTCACAACTCTTGAGGGTCATGAGCTTGGCATGTGACAGATCAGCTGTTTGAACATCACTACATGAAGCCCACAACAGCCAAGACCAAACAGTTTGCAGGACAAGCGACCTGTCAGAAATAGACTCCTGCTCCAGCATTTGCAGAAACAACCTTGATACCCAGCCGGTCACAGGCTACTTCTGAAAGAGGCCATCCATCACAGGCTAACGACTTGATTCTTAAGTGAACCATGGAAGGAATATTTATTGAGTGGATCCCATTATGGATTAGTATAAAATAACTTTCCTGATCAATAAATATAGCATTGATTAGCAACATGTCTTCATACAAAAAACAGTTCATGATGATTTGTCATATTTTTGAGCATAGAATATCAATAAATCCAGGCTGCAAGGAACTCATGGTTCTCTAAGAGGGACAGACTGCCCTCCTGTATCTGCATATAAATATTTTAAAACAAAGTATTTCAAACTGTGCTAAGCATGTCATAAATAAGGTAAAGTGTTTAGGAGGAAAACAAAAGAGTGATCAACTAGAAAACAAGTCAGTATAATGGACTGTAATTCACCACTAAAGCTCTTGAACACATGCTTTATCAACCAAGGCTTATGTTCCTCATATTTAAGTTTGGGATAATAGAATCTGTCACATTGAGATTATGTGAAGATCATAAATGTTCATGTGTGTTAACAGCTCAGAGCAGGGTCTGGTTCATGGAAAAGCATCTTCTCCATGATGGTAACAAAGTACTGTGGAGCAGAGGGACTGGGGCTTGCGTTGGGAAAGACAAGAGCTTCCCAGGATTGGTAGGCTGGGCTGAAAGGACAAGGAAATGTTCACCTACCCAGAGAAGCAGGGGAAGGAGAAGCCAGGCCCGGGGATCAAAAAAGACAAAGGCACAAAGATATGAATAACAAATAATGCTAAGGGTCCATCAACCCCATTTCTTTGTCTCCTTGGACACACAGTTAATTACATTTCCCAGCCTACCTTGCAGTGAGTGGGGCCATAGGATTATGTTCTGATGATGTGACATCAGAATGATGCAAGGTCTGGCTCCTAAAGCTTCCCAAGTATCCCTCCCTGCACTTTCTTCGACTGGCCGGATAACTCCAGAAGGAGCCCTGAGGTCACCCTAGAGACGGGAGGAGCCCAGGGTCCCAATGAATGGCTCTCTTCTAAGCAGGTTCAGGCCTCCATACTGAGAGGTCTTGCTCTACAACGGCTGCCCTCTGGACTGAGCAAAGGCAAGACACACGCACTCTGGGGTTGAAGGCACTGGTATTTCCAGGTTTTTTTAATAGAGCCTGCCACTATCTACCCTAACACAGCTTACAACCTCATGTTGAGCTTGAACAATAAATTTAAGTTTCTGAACTTTTTAAGGGAGAAACACACAGGAAATTTAAATTGCTATCAATTTGAAGAGGAGCCTAAATGTCTCAAACAGGTGATGGGAAATCATTAAAAAGTTTTAACTGGGGAAACAACAGAAGAAAGGAGAATCAGGACGGAGAGGAGGGTGGGAGTGAAAAGCCAGTTATGAAAGACCTTGAAATGAGGCCTTGAAGACAAAGATCCCGGGCTGTGTTCAGCAGGGTCCCAGGGCTCAACGCAGCAGGTGGCACGTGGCAGGTGCACCTAGACAGATGAATCAATGGATGAATGGGCCATCAGATGCTATTACAGTAATCCCAGTGAGATAAACTAAGCCCAGGTTGTTGGAGCTAGAGGAAGGGACAAAGTAGAGGTTTATTTAAAGGGCCAGGATAGACAAGATTTGAGAACCAATGAGTGAAGAAGGATGATGGATTTCTAACAAATGTCAAGTTGCAGGTCTGAATCAGGGAGAACCCGGAGGAAGAGAAGACAAATAGTAGCCGAGAGCCCTGCCGCCAGCCAGGCTTTCCGCAGGACCATCTTGAGACTTGGCCTTTTGCCAAACATTCAACACATATTTTCTCATAATCTCCACAAACGGCTTTCATCCCCCCACAGCAGCGGAGGAATTAAAGGAAGCAGATCTATCGATTTCCTCATATTTCCTGGCTAACCTTCAGGGACTATGGCCAGGGCTGGCGAAGTTCTTTGTCCTCCCAGTACCTTCCTCCCTCCTTTCCCCAAGAAAGTGTGTGTGACTCCCAGATGTTCTATCCTTTAACCTATAACCTCAGTTCCACCACCCACCCACCTCTCTGATCCCCCTAGACTGCCATGAGGGTCCCACCAGGGATCTGTGAGCTTTTCTGTCAAGGACCACAGAGCAGCAGAACAAGTATTTGAGGCCCTGTGAGCCATGCAAACGGCTACAACTACTCAGCTCTGCTTTTGAGCTGCGAACAATATGTAAATGAGGATGTCCATCTGTTAATAAACTTAGAAATCAGACAGATTTAAATCAGACTTAAATCAGACTTAAATCAAACTTAAATCTGGTCATCATTTGTCAATCCCTGCTCTAGGCCCAAAACCACACTGGACCACAAGTCTTTGAAGGCTTTAAGCCCTGGTCTGGTTCTACCATGACCAAGGGATGCAAACTCCCTGGATCTGAATTCAGAGATGATATTGCTACCTGTCATTCCTACCTGCCCCGAAAATATGACCAAGCCAGAGAAAGGAACTGAGAGCTGTTCCATACCAGCCATTCACCAGGAACCTGAGCTGCACATTTTATCTAATCCCAGAGGAACCCTGTGATGTGTCATGTCCACTTTTCATATGAGAAAACAGCTCAATGTCACAATGCTAAGAGGTGACACAGAGACAGGATTCGACTGCCCAGTTCCAAGGTCAAGTCCTTTCTGATTTATCACACCCTCTCCCAAGGAGAGCTAGGACCAGAGAGAGCCTCAGCCTCAACACCACACAGTCAGCTTGCAGGCCAGACTTCCATTGGTCACACTCACACGGGCTTCAAACTCCATCAGAACACCGAAGCAACCTAGCTCACAGGGGTCAAGTGAGGGGGTGCTTGTTTGATAGCTAGAATGTTCTAGTGCCTAACCCAACAAACACCCCTTCCCAATATCAGGGCACACAAAAGTCAAACAAAAATCCCACTGAGTGAAATCAGAGCCAGAGGAATGGAAAACCAAGGCAAGACCCAGCCCATGAGCCATCTCTGGACACAACAGGGCATGGAAAGCTCACGGCTCCAAATTCGGGTCTTCCCAGATTAAGCAGGGCTACAACACCTGTGTGCCTCATGTGGACTAGATCTGGGAAAAGCTAGGCTGGGAGGATTATTCCTACTGGTGCAAACATAAATAAGAGTGGGTAAGGGTTGTTTGGGCTTAGCCGCAGCATTACCTGGAAGAAGCTGGCACTGGGGGCTAATTCTGTCAAGTCAAACCACAGAACCACCTGGAGAATGCATAATCCGGGAGTGAGAGAAACCTGGGAGGGAAATAGTGGGCTTCTTCCTCTTGGGTTACCACTACCACTGGAGGGCACAAAAACTAGGACAGGGGCTGGGGTGGCTAGACAGAGGCACTCAACAACATCCGTGAGGGCTGGATAGTTGAGCTGGTTAGATGGAACTAAGCTTCAATGTCCATTGACATGTACGAGAGCCGAATGGGGTGTGGGATAGACTGGACTACTGCTACACATACTGGCAAACCAGGGTAGGTGGTGGGCCTGGTGAGGATTATTGTGGCTCACTCTGACTGGGCTGCAGCCTGTTTATGTGAGGGCCGAGTGTATGCTGGGCAGAACCAGGCTGCACTGCAACACCCATTGGTTCCAGTGGAAGACAGCGCTGGAAACAGAACCGACCCAGCAATTACAACCACCAGCTGATTGGGGCAATGGACTGTGCCAGGCCCTGTACTTGCTAGAACAAACAAGAACCTGGTCTGGGAACACCTCAGACAAAGCTTCTTCGAGGATCTCTCCAATCAAACTTTCGGACTCAGAACCCTAATCAAGAAAAGACAGAAGACAGAACAAGTCAATCAACCACCTCAGCTGTATGTTGGCAGCAAAATACTGGGCAAATGGAGACTCTAAGATGGACTATGTCAATCAGTGGATTCTTCAACGACCTCATCGTGCTTGAAGTGGCAAGATTGACAGCGATTCATAACTGTTGAACTATCAAAACCACTTGAGCAAGTATCTCAGAGCATACCCCACATCCGGGACCTGGGGTGGGTGGGAGACTGGGTGGGGCTTCTCCCTTTATCTCCTCCTTTACCTCAGATACATGAAGAAAATATGGAGATAATAGTCTTAACCACTTCCCTATAGCCCTTGAACCTTTCTACCCTAATTAACTATGTAAAGATTGTCAAAAATATAATTTAAAAATGAAAAAAAAAACAAATTCGGGTCTTCTGTTCTCTCTCTGCTTTCCCACTGGCCCGACCTTGACACTACACATTTCCCTTTCAATGGTTTACTCTTTCTTGCTTTAATAAATGTTTCTTATATTCCAAACAGAATCATTGCAGAAAATTTCAAAAACACAGCAAAGAAAAACTTTTAAGATTATCAACAATCCCACGGCCCCCAGATAACCATGGTCAATATCACAAAATAGCAACATTTGATAGTTTTCTGCATGCATATAAACACACACAGGAACATGTACATACATGCATAGGGAAGTACTTCTAAATGGTTTTGGGGAAAGAGTAAAATATACATTATTGCAAAAAGATTCTGAATACCATTCATAGTCATTCAAAATAAGCATTTTCCATGTGTTGTGCTTTTACAAGAATGCAGTCATGTGGAAAATACTTTCTGGCTACCTTTCCTTCACTAAATACATATGTAGCTACCTTTTCATGCTCTTGATCACTACATTAGTGGCTGCATAGTAGCACATCATAAGTATGAGCCATAATTCATTTAACCAGTTCCCCTGCCATTGAACTCATTCTTCCTTTAGGTGAATTAATATCCACCAATCTGACTTATAGTGTGGCCTGGGAACCATTGAGTCTCTTAATCCCTTGGCTAATTTTTATTAGTCATGCTCCCTGCCTCCTCTATCTGAGCTCATTCTTCCCTCACCACCCGCTCCAAGGTCTAGATGAGGTGTATGCAATTGTGGGTTTCAGTCCCCAAGGAAGGGCTGATTGGGCCAGCATACAAGGAACATGACAGGAGGCCGAGATTAGCAGCTGGGATCCATGTGCTGTGAAGTAAGAACAAGGAATCACCAGAAGATTTCTATCACTGGTCTGCCTTCCATAGGAGCCCCCTGCAAAATAAGTGGGAGAGTGGGCCGATGTGTGTGGGTATCCAGCACCCAACTGGCAAAGCTCTCAGTGTGCTTGCAATGGCTGCAGCTGCCCTTAGACATGCACGCACTCACACCCACGGATATGCACACACCTGTGCACACAAGTCAGCCACTACCAAGACTAAAGAGCCCTCCGTGTCCATACCCAGCTCAAGGGCCTCCCCTTCTTCTGCAGCTGTGGACAGAGCAGTGAGAACTCAGCTATAGGCTCAGTCCGAGTGTAAGTTCCCAGCTAAAACCCTAACAGAACAGCGTGGCCCTGGAGGCTGCAACATGCCCACCTCCTCACCTGTGAGTCAATAATAAAAGAATGGCTTCCTCCCAGGGCTGCGTGAGGAGCGTGCAACGGTGTATGTTAAATGTTAGTGTATGTGTCAAGCACTCAGGAAAGACTTAGCAGGTGTGAGCTAGTTTGATTATTGTTGCTGTTATTATTTCTATGGTTGTAAACAGAGGGTAAGTTATATCTCAGTCTGCTACACAGAGAACAGGGACTTTGATAAATCCCTGCTCACCAGGACCGAAACAACTCCATTATCACCACCATAAACCACTGGGGGCACCTTCAACATGCTGGCTGATATAATGCTGTGCTCTGGAGGACAGAGGCCAACCCATAAATAAATCAGGCCAAGCTTGAAGCCAGGGTGCTCCTAAAACTTAGCCGTGTGTGCTTCTCATCACTGCTCACACCAGTTGCCCATCAGAAGGATCCCAGACCCCTTACTGCCACAGCCCTGTCAGCCCTCACTGCTTTGATTAGCAGGGGAAGGAGTTGGCGCTGTGCTAAGACGACGCAGGCATGAGTTAGGGGAGTATGAGGTTTTGGATGGTGGATATATTTTGGATCATGAGATAGCCTGAACAAGGTTCAGATCTGTTGTTCATCCCCATGGTGATCTGAACTCCTAGAAAGAGGCCTCAGGCACAGCATGAAGGATGCATGTCAGACCTGGGGTATGTAACTTTATAGCTAGAGAGACAGTAAAGACAGGAGGTGGAGGAGTCCGTTACCTCAGTATAGCTTTCGCTAGGGTAACACTAAAAAGAGAAACAGTGATTTTCATTGGTTCAGGGTAGCATTGCCAAGACAGGGCAAGATGTGGGATGCTGGTGTTATAGTTGGTAACTTAACCTGCTCTGCCTCCATGCTGACTCCATTCCCTTCCCATCAAGTCCCCATGGCTCCGCTCCTGACCCAGCTTCAGACTCTTTCATCAGTTGGTATAGAAGCAGCTCTCCAATGAACCACCAAACCCTAATGGGAAGCTTCCCATGAGCTGGGCACCGCCCTAGCAACCAGAGGCATATGGCAATGAACTAGACACAGCAATACCCTTACAGCACTTGCCTTAAAGGGGCCCAGAGAAATACACTTTAAGAAAAGGTGTGGGGGGCCCGGCGCGATGGCGCAGTCGTTAAGGTCCTCACCTTGCACGCCCCGGGATCCCATATGGGCGCCGGTTTTAATCCCGGCAGCCCCGCTACCCATCCAGCTCCCTGCCTGTGGCCTGGGAAAGCAGTCGAGGACGGCCCAAAGCTTTGGGACCCTGCACCCGCGTGGGAGACCCGGAAGAGGCTCCTGGCTTCAGATCAGCATAACATCAGCCATTGCGCTCACTTGGGGAGTGAATCATCGGACGGAAGATCTTCCTCTCTGTCTCTCCTCTCTGTATATCCACCTTCCCAATTAAAAAAAAGAGAGAGAGAAAGAAAAGGTGTGGGGCCTGGCGCAGTGACCTAGCAGTTAAAGTCCTTGCCTTAAATGCATCCAGGATCCCATATGGGCGCAGGTTCTAATCCCGGCAGCTCCACTTCCCATCCAGCTCCCTGCTTGTGGCCTGAGAAAGCAGTCGAGAACAGCCCAAAGTTTCAGGAGGATTTGTCCATCACCCTGCACAGTACCTAGCACATGACACCTCCTTTAACTGTGGCAGCCATTTTTTTTTTGATAATGTCAAGTCCAAAAATGTCCATTCCTTTTCACAGAGCACAAGTAACCCCAAGCTGACAGGCTCAGCAGCCAGGGGAAAATACAGTTAAAACACAGCCATATTTCCTCATTAAAACCTGACTTCACTTTAGAAACAGGAAAACTTTTCCTCCCTTTTCTCCTATACACTGTGATTAACAAACCTGAAGCAAAGTGGGAGAAATGCCACCTGCCCTGCCATAAGTTAGGTGAGACGGTCCGACATGCTCTGGGCCACCAGGGTCTCCTCTCAGAGCCCAGCAGGAAGCCTCTCCTAAGTGCTGAGGGTGAGTAGAATTGCATCACTTGCCATGAAACTGGAAGGTACGCCATAATGAATTAGACCATTTCTGCATGCTGAAAGAAACAAGCACGTAAGAGTCCCTGACACCAGGTCATGCTGGGAGGACCCAGCTGCTGGGGCCACTGGGACAAACACATTTCTGCACACCTGCAGGGTAGAAACATGTTGAAAGGTCATCCCATCTATCACCCTGGCTCCAGGCGACCCTGCGTCACCCTCTGCACACAGGTGGAGCCTTCCATGTTCTCAGGGAGCAGGCCTTTAGTCTAACAGGAAGGACACCTGCAGCCCATTTTGAAGTGCCTCGGTTCAACCCTAAGCTCCAAATGTTAATTCCCTATCCTGATACCGCAGACCTGGGAGGCACCTGTGACAGCTCAAGTGCTCGAGTCACTGCCACCCATGTGAGACCTGGAATACAATAGCTCCTTCCCAATCTCAACCTGGCTCAGCCCCTACTTCTGTGTTTGAATCAACAGATGGAAATATGCTCACACTCATGCTTGTGTTCTTACACTCTCTCAACCTATACACAAATGACAGCAACATACATATGTAAGAGCATGTGCATATATGTATTATATTTATATATAATATTTAAATTTGTTTTAAAGATGTGCCCAGGAAAGCAGATTTCTTAGTAGTCAAACTCAGCTTGTGGAAAGCCAAGACTTTGATTTTGACAGTCTTTGGACCAAAGTTTTGTTCTGTTTTTTACTAGCTGTGCCTTTGGGCAAGTTGCTCAACCTCACCGAGATCACTTGTTTATAAACCGGGGGATGATAAGACCAGTGGATTCGTCTCCTGCTGTTAGTGTAACTTATGCTATAGATTCCATGGCTTAAAACAGCAGGAGTTGATCCTCTTCCAGCTCTGGAGCTCACAAGTCTAAACTCCGATTTCCTAAGGTAATGTCAAGCGAGCAGCAGGTTAGCTCCTTCAAAAGGCACTTAGGAGAAAACCCACAAAGCCTTGCTTTTCCCACCTTCCAGTGGTTGCCTGCATTCCTTGGTCCATGCCCCTTCCTCCATTTTCAAAGCCCATCACTCCAACTTCTGCTTCCTTGCACTACCTTCTCCAACTCTAGTCTTTCTCATGGGTCCCTTGTAATTTCCTCAGACTCAAGTGGGTAATCCTCCTTTCCACATCTATACACACAACTGCAGTCTTTTTACTGTGTAAACTAAAGTCATAGAATCTAAGTATAGGATGTGGATATTATTTCTGGGTCCCCCCAAGCCCAAGATACCTGTGCCCAGTGAGGTCATTGCACAGCGTGCCTTGCCTGGCAAAGATGGTATACCGCGGTTCCAGGCAGACACATCTGAGAGCCTCTGGAGGTTGTGATTCTTTACTCAAGCTTGTATGTGATGAGCCACCCACAATCATCAGGGTCCTTTTCTGGTTGGTGGTTGTTTGCAACATGAAGAAATCTCTCCTGAGTTGACAGTCATTATAGGACTATGATAAGCAATTGGGCATTCAGGGACAGGAAATTTAGGAACATTTGGACCGAGGACACGCTCACAACAATCCCTTTAGGCCACAAGCTCCTTCATCTCTGCTCATCCTTCTGGATAAGGCTTTGGAATTCTCCAACACTTCCAGCTCATCTGTGGGTCTGGCTGGCTTGGGCACCAACTCTGACCTAGTGATTGTATGACTGTCCTTTGCCCAACACTATCTTGCTTAGCCAGTCTCTGTCCTTTCTTATAATTTGCCAATGATGATCACAACTTGGCTTAACATAACAGACATGTCCAGGTTAAGTTTCCACCCTGGCTCAATCAGCTGCATATGGTAAAAACTGAAATCCTAAAGGAGAGACCTGGGATTTTGATTCCACATCTCCAGAAAGAATAATTTCCCAAACAGGCAAGCTTGGCCTGGACATTCCTCTAAAACATAAGCATTTGGCTTCCACCCTTAGCTAAAAGGGACACAAAAAACTTCTACTATTCCAAAGTAATCATAGCTTCATTAGTGCTTGTAATACTCAATAATCATTAATAAACTGATCATTGTGAATGAGGACTCATGAATTGCTGATCACAAATTGTCATTTCCTTTTCTTTCCCAGCATCTGATGCTGCCAGCTGCTCTGTCCTTACAAAAAGATGATATTCATTTCCACTAAGGGTTCAGGGAGCCCAAACACACATGAGCGGGTTTGAGTTGGGGCCTCCAGGCATCCCTTTTTACAGTTAGAACTAAGATCAGTAATCTAAGCACCATTGCCTGAGCTTGCAAGAACTAATGCAAAACTTCAGGAAATCAAAGTTTGACATCAAAAAGCCAACACTTGGAAGTCAGACCAGAAGAGAGGAAAACTGGTCAAAGACTTGAACCACAGGAAGAATGGAAAACAAATGTCGTCACTGGAATTTTAACTAGAACCTCGTGGGCCTCATGCTCTCCCAAAACAAAGGCGGGACACCTCTGTATAGGGCAGGCTCTTTCCCTGCCCAAGGAAAGGTTGCCAAATAAGCAAGAGTTTGCTCCCATCGGGGCCCCTCCAGTCCCTGTCTCTTTCAAACCCTCTAGAGAAATGCAGGAGTTGAAGAAGCTCCCCTCCACCCCCCACACGATGGGACTCCCATGCACGAGGGCGGGGCAGAGGCCAGAGTACATGGTGTACATGGTGTTCTGCCCTGCCACCCAGTCCAGTGCAGCAGAACGCTGAAGGCACGAGAGCAGGATTCGTGCTGCGTATATTTATCAGGCCGTTTCCAATTTTGTGTCTGGATTCAAACAGCCAGGGGATGTGCATGCTTTGAATTTTAATCTGTCCCTTTAGGGCAGTTGCAGGTTATGAATACATATAGTGAGTTTTGGGTGTGGTGGGTCCACCAGGCACGTATACTTATTCCTGCACTTCTGTCTCCCAAGACCTCTGCGCATCTCTCTCACAGGTCTTACTTTAGCCAAATGTTTTGTGCCCCGAGAAAGGCAGCATTGTTATTCTCATCCAATAAAGATCATCTGACCACACTCTGGAGGCCAAAGGCAAACTGATGAAATCTCACTTCCTCACTCCATCGGTTATCCACGCGGACATCTCAGTCCCCAGTGAATCTGGCCAGGAAAGTCTTTGTTTAGCCCTAGCATTTGGTTACCATACACACAGAATCTCCGTTTTCAATACATCTCCGCTGTGGCAAAAAGAAACCAAATGCACATTCTATGGGATTTCAACACAGAAATAGACATTAAAATGGACATCCAAAAACAAAATGTTAACACTTTGTAAGCAGCCATGGATTTTAGAGGTTTTGGAGTTATATATTCCTTCCATGTGGCCTTATGTTATGCATTCTAAGCGCTCAGTCCACACTCTGCATCCTCATATCCTACCTAGAGATAGGAGGAGTTGGGTTCCACTCATGAAGGAAAGAGCAGGAAAGGGGGATACCGCAAGCAGCTCCGGAAGCTTCTATAAATCAAAGCACCTGACATGCAACTTGGAAAGGAAACCTGACTCAGAGCCAAGTCTAAGTCTACATATTTGGCCAGTGTATAATGAATGGTTGATTGGGATTTAATCCTATTTAACTTGCAAATACGAAAGAGAAAGAAATTGCTGTATGCTTTGCCAAGACAAATTGGTTTTTTTTTTTTTTTTTTGCAGAATCAAAGGGCAGTGCTGCTTTTTTCCCATTTCACAATCTGATCAAGATGTCATTTTAAAGTTGATCAAAGGCTTCTTCCTTTGCCTACCAAACGCATCAACATTTCTGAAATTACGGTTGATCAACCACTACAAAACTCAAATCAAAAAAATCTTATTTGACTTTTCACCTATTTAATGATCCTACCAACTTGATGTCAATTATACTTCCTCTGAGATTAGTAAAGAAAAGCAATAACAACAACAGAAGACTCAACCTTTTCTGTAGGGAAATCTTTAACCATGAGCCAGTTATGCAAACAACTTTAGGAAAGAACCCCAATTTGTACCAAGACATTTATCTCTGTACCTTTCCCACTTTAAATTAATCTCAATGCTAAATGGACCTCCATGGTTCATTGATTTTTTTTTCCTCTGTTGTCCTCAAGGACAAGATTTTCTACAAGCTGGGCTACAAGGGGAATTGTTCCATAAGACAGATTGAGAAACAATATGGGGTCAGTGCCATAGGGTAGCTGGTAAAGCTGCCACCTATGGCACTGGCATCCCAAATGGGTGCCAGTCCAAATCACAGCTACTCTGCTTCTGATCCCACTCCCTACTAACGTGTCTGGGAAAGAAGTGGAAGATGGCCCAAGCGCATTAGATCCCTGGACCCACCTGGGAACCTGGAAGAAGCCCCTTGCTTCGGATCAGCCCCAGCTCCAGCTGTTGAGGCCGTGTAAAGAGTGATGCAACAGTCATCTCACCAGAAACTGGTGGTAACAGAGCTGTGCCTGCAGCCTCAACTGTAAGACAAGCTTACATTTGGTCTCCTCCTGCTCTGCCTCCACTGTGTGTTTGGGCCTTTCCCTCTGCTTTTTCAGCTGGAACAACTGCCCATCCTGGAAGGTCCCAGGAAACTGGCACCTTCTCTGAAAGTCTATTGGCCTGCTCAGGCAGGGAACAATAACCTCACAGCAGAAAGGGATTTTCACAAGACTGAATGGATGATTTGGGATGTTAAAATGGCAATGGGAGCAAAGGGAAAGCTGACATTTGTTCAACATCCCACAGACCAAGACCAGGGGACTTTGTCACATCACACCCAGGGTATCTCTTCCCACAGCATGTCTCAGTGAGCTGTCATCTCAGCCCATGCTACCTCTTCCCCACTTGGCCAGCTTGTTACCAGGTGTTCCCCATGGTCCAAGGCTAAATTTCCAGAATCTCACAGAACAGAACCTGGAAGCTAACAGGCTCTCAAAAAAAAAAAATGTTTAGTGGATGAAGTATGGAAGCCATAAATAGTAACAAAGAAACAAACTAACGTTCTCTAAATTAGGAACTATTAAATGTAACAATCCAAGAGAATACTAAATTGACAACCCCTAAAAAATGCGGACTATCTACACAGCTCAATCACACATACTCTATCATAAGCTGCCCTTCGGCACCTGAAGTGTTTTGTTTTTTGTTTTTTTACCTCCAAGAAATTTATCATTTCATTTTCCCTCTTATTGGCTCCTATCTCCAATTCTAAAACTCAAAATTCTGCCCCCAAGCTATGGCCAAAGATACCAACCACACATACAACTGTTAACAGCAGAAGATTGAGCCACAAAGATCTGTTTGAAAACATTAAACCAGACAAGTTTGAGTGTATCAGCTTCTCTTTCCCATCTCCCAGTGTATAGTCTTTGGTTATCTCCAATATAAGCCCTGCATTCAGGAATTTGCACCCTTTGGTTCTTGGGACAATTTGAACTTTTATATAAGAAAGATGGAAAGGAAAGCATGTCTGTGTCCACTGTTCCCACACTACCTACAGGAAGCACCAAGATCAGCTTCCAGTGGGGAGCAGGGAGCCGAGTGAGGTTGGCCTTGGAACATCTCCTTCCACTTCGATGATCTCCCTGTTCATCCCATCTGCATTGATCGTGCGATTCTCTGCAGAGTTGCTGCCAGCTCCACAAGTCAACTCATGCACCCACATGTGCACACTCAGCCTCTCGCACACTCACAATTCATTACTAGCAACGTCAATCCAGTGCCCCAGATAGACCAGGATCGGAGCTTTGTGATGCATCTGGATGCAAGACAATTTCCCTAAAAGTCCTAGCCTGTGTGCTTCTGGATCAAGCAGAACACAAGACAGTTTCTTGGGCTTCTGGCAGGAGGGAAGTTCCAGTCATCCTGTGTTTTTACACTGAAGGCAGGGGCAGAAGCTCCTGCTGCCACTTTTGTAGCTCAGCAGGTTGTCACTCACCGCACGCTTCGCCTCCCTGGTGCTGGGGCAGGTGTGGAGTCTGCATCTGCTCCTATTCTAGGGCCAGGTTGCTTAGCTGTGATGAAGGCTTCTCCTGCAAGACATTCACATCATTGAGGTTGGAGGCTGTGAGACCTGACGCAGGTCCTAGTCTACTCTCATGGGTTTATCCTCATGCGTACCTTTACCGGCTTCCCTTTCTCCCTGTGCGTTCCACCAGCTCTGCCTGCTCCTGAGGACCAGGCCCAAAGACAACAGCTGCATGAGACTGCTCGATGACCCACACAACTGAGAAAGGTGTTGTGCTTCCCTGACCAAATGTGAAGCTGTATTTATTTGCTGCACACTGTGCTGCTTTGTTATCATTTCTGTTTTCATTTAATGTTTAATTTTTTATTTCTAAACCCAGAAAGATGGCTATCTTCCATCTCCTGGTTCGCTCCCCAAATGCCTGTAACAGCCAGGGCTGAATCAGGCCAGACTAGGAGCCAGGAATTCTATCCAGGTCTCCCACGTGGGTGGCAGGGATCCAAACACCTGAGCTATGACCAGCTGTTTCCCAGGGTGTGCACGGCAGGAGGCAGAGCCAGGACTCCAACCCAGCCACACACTGAGGCGAGTATCCACGGCTAGGCCAATGTCCCACATGTGACCCTTTCTTCCTTCCTTTGTTTTTTCCTCCTTTTTTGTCTTTTTTTCTTCAGCTTTTACTTCTCACAATACACTTCCATCGGCACAGGAACTTTCACTTCCATCCTTCCCATTTTCCTTCCCCTCCATTGCCCTCTCCTACGTCGTTACAATTGTATAGTCCTTCAGCAACAGTCACAAATCCATCATTCTGTTGTTTAAGTGTATCATGATATTGTAGATATGAGCTTTTGACATCTTAAAACTCTGATTCAGAGAAAATCTCTCCTGGGCTTGCCAATACTGAGTCAGCAAGGGCTCAGCCAGGAACTTGCCTTTCCTACGTAAATGAGCCAAGCTTAAGTCTTCCTCATCTACCTGCCTTCACATCCCACTGCTCTGTGCTTCCCGCTGCCTTCGCCAACCTTGAGCCAAGTACCAGAAAAATAAGGAAGCCCTGCACCCTAGAGCCTAGGGAAACTGTGTCCAGCAGCCCAACCAGTCCTAAGGCATTCACCCTGCCCGGGCATGCCCTTCTAAGAACACCAAGCTCCTCCCCATGCAGCCTGACCACCTGCTGCTTTCCCTTCCAGTCTGCATCAGGGAACCTGCGAGTTGAATAATTCCCATAACTTCCTGAGTGCTGCACCTGATGGACCACCCCACAAAAGAACCAGAGCAGCCCTGGCAAGGTTGTAGTGCTCTTCTCCACTCCCAAAAGTTCACATTCTTTATCGAGAGAGCTCTGGGACCTTCCACCAACATCCCAACAGCGGTCGAGTTCCTTCCTTCCTCTCTGTAGTGGGCATCATCTTCCCTTGGCCCTTACTCTTTTATCCTTATGTCTGGATTATATTCAATGGTATCTAATAACAGAACAAAATAGCCCTCTCCGAATATAACCCAAGCTTGAGTGCATTTGAGCCATTGCACCAGAACAGAAAATACTCTCTAGCTTACAGCTCATGATGGACACTCCTCTGAAGATAAAGGGAATGAAACTCAAAGCCATGTCAAAAAGGATAGATGAGACCAACATCATGATGCAACAAACATGCCACTCATGACACCAGCAATCCCTATCACAGTGCTGGTAATGAGGTCCCCGATTCTAATCCAGCTTCCTGCTTATTACCTAGGAAAGCAGTCAAGGACAGCCCAAAGCCTTGAGACCCTGCACCCATGTGGGCGATCCAGAAGCAGCTGCTAGCTCATGGCTTCACATGGGCTTAGCCCTGACCATTGTTGCCACTTGGGGAGTGAATTAGACAGATATTCCTCTCTCACCTCCTCCTCTCTGTATATCTAATTTTCCAATAAAAATAAATTTTAAAATTCTTCATCTTTAACTTTCTGTGTGGGATAGCACTTTGGCCAAGCACCACATTGTCTACCTCCTCACGCTTTGTTTACTTTTGTTCTTTACCCATGAACCTGAGCCTTTACAGTTGCCATCCTGGGGAAGGAATCATAGCAAATGATGGAACAGGTCAGTCAATTCTTGGGTTAGCAACTGGGAATCCTAAATCCATCCAGAATTTAGGGCCCAGAAATCCATGAAGAACAGAGCTGAACTGGCAAGAGACTCCCTGGGAAACCATCTGGTTTCAATCCAGGAGCATCCGACTTTCCACCCACCCTCTGTTCTCAAAAATCATCCCATAGTAACAACCAGAGCAAGCTAGAGAAGCAGTAACTCCAAATTCCTAAGGTAACACATTCCGTGTAAAGTCAAATCATGACATACACAACAGGAAGACAGAAAGAAAAGGGGTATGTTGGATGAAGATCAAATCTGAGCATCTCAAGAAAACAGGCCATCAGTAAGAATCAAATCTATTATCCACTTTAAGCCCTAGAGAGTCAAAAGTGATGGGTGGGGAGGTTGCAATAGACATCTTAGCAGGTGGGGCGCTGAAAACATACACTTCTTGGAGATCCTGATGAAGAACAGGCAGACTGGAGGGTGGCCAGCCACTAAGACAACCCCGAGTCACCTGTGTCTCCTCATATCTACATACTGGCATGGTTTCCCTCATTTTATCTCCAAGTCAACATGTGTAACCAGCAAAGTAAACGTTTAAAAAATTACAGCCTGAAGTTGGCTGTGGCCAAACAAGGAAAAAGATACTTTCAGATGCTCACAGACCTGAGAAATTTACCTGCATGCAGGCACAGCTGGGGAAACTGTCAGAAGCTGTACTCTGCCACTGTGAAGAACTCAAGCATGACAAGTGCATCCCCAGCACTGAGGAGGCAGAGTCCCCAGCATGGGTCAGCAGCAAGGGCGCCCCAGGACAGTAACCACCCCACAGACCCTGGAGGCAGAGCGGCAGGAACCACTGCCCCAGGAGGGACATCTCCAGGGTAGCAAAAATAATAATAAAATAAAAAAGAATTGATGTTTGATGACATGGAAACATGTATCAAACATGACTTCACAGAATCACTGGAACACATGAAGGCTTAGCCAGAGAGGCCAAGGAAACAAAGCCCAGAAAGCACACCACCCTCATCACACTCTTAGAATCATTCAGAAAGGATGCAAAGGATGCAGGACCCCACGCATGATGGTGGCACAGTCAGGATCAGGACAAGAATCCTGTCCAACAACCCAACTGGAAGGACACAAAAGTCAAAGGGGGCAAACAGAAGCTGAAAATCCCTCAGCTACCATGACAGCAGCTAACCAGAGAATGTCAAGAGTGAGCAAATCAAAAGACAGCCACCGGTGCCCATGATTTATCAACCTGAAGAAACCGCCTGTAAAAATGTACAGGGACAGCTCTGGGGAGTGACAAGCAGAGAGAGAGAGGGGCCATGGGAGGTCAGGGCTGTTCATGGTAAGACTCCAGCACAATGTGCCCTGCATGAACTGATGTCCAGCCACAGCTGAGGAGGAAGACATCCCAGCCACGACATCAGAGACAGTGTCAAGAACCCCACTGGGACCTTGGCATTCCCTAAGACTCCTAGGGCTCTTCCCATTCTGGAAAAGGAGAGAGGAACTCCAGGAAACTTCCTTGGAGCCACTCACCCAGCTCAGAAAAGGCTGGGCATAAGTCCAGAGAGAGAAGTTATACCTCTTTACCCTCCAAGGAAAGGGCACACCTGCTTGCTGCAGAGCCCCATGGAATCTCATGGCCAAGATGACCTGCATGACTGGCCACACGTGAGCACTTAAGATATGACCATTGGGGCCTGGTGCAGTAGCCTGCCTAGTAGCTAAAGTCATGTGCCAGGATTCCATGTGGGTGCCAGTTCATGTCCCAGCTGCCCTACTTCCTATCCAGTCCAGGACCTTGGGACCCTGCACCTGCATGGGAGACCCAGAAGATGCTCCTGGCTTCCGATCAAATTGGCTTCAATTTGTTGTGGCCACTTGAGAAGTGAACCAGCGTACAGGGGATCTTTGTCTCTCCTCTCTGTAAATCCACAACTGAACTACTGATCTCAGAACCCCAACCACGAAGAGACTATGTCAGCGAGTAGATTCTGAAGAGATTTCATCATGCTTGGAACGACGAGATTGGCAGCAATTCAGAACTGTTGAACTATCAAAACTGCTTGAGCAGGACCCTCGGAGCACCGGGCCCCACATCGGGGACCTGGGATGGGTGGGAGGCTGGGTGGGGCTCCTCCCTTTGTTTCTCCCCTGACCCCAGTTACAAGGGGAAAATGATTATATTAGTGTAGAAACAATGGTCTTACCCTCTTTCCTGTAGCCCTTGACCCTTTGTACCCTAATCAACTATGTAAGATTATCAAAATAAGTAAAATCAAAAAAGGAAGGCTATGATTACTGGGTTGAGAAACTCAACTTTGGACTTGATTAAATTTTAGTTCATTTACATTTGAATAGCCGCACTAGTGGATGCCACAGTGGGCACTCAGTAGAATGCTGAGTGCTATGTCTGTCCTTCAGTATGGGGCATCTACTGGGAACCAGGCCCTGCACAAGGAGAGGGAACACAATGTTCCTGGGCACTTTGCTCAGAGCCAAAGGAGACAAGGCGGACACTCACAGTCCCATTTGCGTACTAGCGTGAACCATGGCGCAGGCCCTGAAGGAAAACACGAAGAATCTGGCGGTGGCACCCAACAAAGGCCAGAGCACCTGCAGTCCCAGGCTGGAGAGAAGATAAGGAGTGGAAAGTAGGTCTAGGGGGATGAGAAATGAGCAGGCCATGAGTGCCTCATGTACCAAGTTATATTTTAAGTTTAAGCCACAAAACTTGACATAAAAATGGCATGCGCAGATTTCCACTTGTAAAAGACCACTGCACGGTTTGTTTGGAAAATGAAGGAACAGATGAAGACTTATCAAGTGTCACAGTAACCGTGACACAGGCTTAGCCAGAGACAACAGACAGGTCCCAGTTGTGGCAGGGGAAGGAAGTGGCAATGAAGTGATGGGTCAGTTAAAGGAGTGGACAGAAGGCGATTCCAAGACAGAGATGGATGAGCTGCTGTGAGCTCGTTGGGTCCCTCCCTCCAGGGAGCTCCTGGGCCAGTGCTACAAAGCTCAGAAAGAGAGCTCCGTCCTCGCCTGGGATTCCCATAGAGGAATTAGGGGCTTCCTGGGGCATAGAGCCGTAAGGAAGAGAAAGTGCAATATGTACCTTTTTGTTAAAGTCAGGGAGGGTGGAACAGCGTCTGACCACAGGCCTGAGAAGAGAAGCTGGCTGGAGTAAGAGCTCTAAGACTACTGTAAAAAGATAGCATGGCCAGAAGCCAGCTCTGTTTCACTGACTATGTCCCATGCCTCTAGTGTGGCACCAAAGGCCTCAGCATAAATGTAATCTCACCTAGACCATTTAAATCAATTTCCCCACACAATTTTCCCACAATCTTCTCATAGTATCGATGAACTTGACAGCATTTACCTGCTGACTTCCTCACCCTCCCCACTAGAGGGAACTACCAGGGGCCCAGAGACCACTCTGCTTTGTTCATGATTGAATGCCCAGCACCAGGAAGGGTGCTGACACTGGCCTTAGGGAACTGCGGTGTAAGGGTAGGCACTTCCCCCATCTTAATGGGAACCAAGCTTCTTCCTCAAAGATGACACCTTCACCACCTGCCACCCTCCAGTGCCAGAGATCTCTTCAGGGAGTGGGTAGGAATGCAAAAGCAACTGCACTTCCCACCATTCTACAGGCAAGAATAGAAGAAAAGCCATACTTATGGACCTGCCACCCTTACACTGATCTAACTACTACTATACACTTGAACATGCTAATCCAAGTTTAAGAAAAAATGATTTATAAATGTGGACGGGGGGTGTGGGCAGGCACTCGGCCTCAAAGTTAGGATACCCACACCCATTATTAGAATATAGGTGGTACTGGGGACTCTAGGATGACATTGAGTGGCCATCCCACATCCCTGGATACTGAGCAGTCCTCTCCCATCCTCTCCTCCCTTCCTCCAGATGTAGGGGGCAAAAAAATGGGAACAATTGAACAATTAACTCATCCACTTTGCCCTATTCCTCAACCCCTATCACCCTAACCAGTGATCCATGTGGCTCTCTGTCCTTCTCAAATATATAAACATCATCAAAAATAAAAAATTTAAAATATTTCACAGCTCTGGCTCCTAATTCTAGCTTCCTATTAATGCAGACACCAGGAAGCAGCAGGTGAAGGCTCAATTGCTTGGGTCCCTGCCTCCCACATGGGAAACCTGGGCTGAGTTCCCGGCTCCCAGCTTTGGCCTGGCCCAGGCTATTGTGAGCACTTGGACAGTAAAACAATGAGTAGGAGTTCTCATGTTCTCTCTCAAATCAAAAAGTGGACAAAGGTGTGCACGGTTTCACAGAAGCAACAACATGTCTTTAGCTTTATACATGCTGTCTGATGCCTCTACAGTATGCGCTATCTTTTCTCCTGACTTGAATCATTGCTCAGCCACCAGTTTATCAGTTTAGAATCTGATCTACAGCCAGAGAATAACAGACACTTGTTGCTGCAACCTTGACTCCAACAAGATAATAATTCTTTTGACACCTCAGAGAATCTTCCATCAGTTGTACAAAAAATGGATGAAGTCATCTTAGTTCCAGCATCCAGCAAAGTTTGATTTAAACACATTTGTTTTAAAGAGTTGAAGTAGAGGTAGGGGGGAGGATAGATTTCTGACTCTTAAACACAGAAAAGTCACAGATTTACTACTTGACCGCAGGCTAAAGCCATATTAATTTTATCTCAGATGTATGTATCTAAGTTAAGAGAGATTGTCGTGAAAGGCTTAAATCTTAAATCAAATGTTCTTTCCAATAAGGTCATTAGTGACAGGCTAAAATGTTGCGAGGGATGTATTACATGATGGATGTTTGTCATTTATCTAAAGGAAAATGCTACAGTGAACGTGAAGGGTCATTTTCCCCAAGCACAAGGCATTCAAGAGGCAAGCTGCCATGCAGTGACAGCCACAGAATGTCCCTCCCCCTCACCATGTTAATTACCCCTGAACTTAGCAAGGACAAACACCCTGCTCCCGCCCAGCTGTCTCCCCATCGCCTGAAGAACTCCAAGCCAGCACATCTGAACGTGTGCTCTTCAGCAGCTCTCCATCGTTGAACTGTAGCTTAGTCCCTAAGAAGGGCTTCTTGGAGAGGAAAAGGCTTATTTCCATTGGCAGCCTTTAGGCCCACAGTTCAGAATGGGCATCTCAGTCTGGCATCTGGTGCAAGCTGGCAAGAGCTCAGCAGATGCAAAAGAATGATCACAGATTGAACCAGGAAGCAGACAGAGAAGCCAGGTCAAACTCCGCCTGAATCACTGACCCCTCTGGGAGAACTGTGTTCTGGGGCAAACCCCCAGAGGGCTCAACCTCCCACCACAGCCAGCTCTCAAGCAGCATGGTTATATCAAGCCTCTGCTCTTTACCCACCAAACCTGAACATGAGGCTTCAGTGTTTGAACATCTACATGAGGCTGAGGAGCCAAGTACTGCTCAGTCCTCAAGAGTCACTAAACCCCAGGCAAGGCAGAAGAGGACCTTACCCAGCTCAGAGAAGCCTGGAGATTTCCTGAACATGATGCTTCCAGGCAGTTCAGGATGTTCACATGTGGGGGCAACCGAGGTAAGCAAAGACAGCACTGAGCCAGAGGCGGATAAGGACTCCAACTCCACCAACGTGTATAATGCAGCTGCTCAGTAACACCACCACTGCTGGACCCCCATCTGCTGCAACAGTGACATGGAAACATGTGCAGGACCCCTGAAGTCCTCGGGAAAAATCTAAATCTCCACAGAACAGAGTTTAGAAACTACTAGAGAGTTTGCATTTACCTGGATGTAGGCAAGGTCAGAGCCTGACCCCTCTACTTCCTAGCCAGGTGGCTATGCACAAAATGGTCAACCTGTTGGATTTGCCCTAGTACCCCTTAACTTCTCCCAGAAATTTTGCCTTCACCCCCAAACCCTGCTGATATCCTCATTGACAAGGAATTAGAATAACCTGATAACAAGCAGAATAGGTCTCACTTTTTCAAGGCCAGTGTTACATGGTTTGAAAAGCATTTCACAGTATCTCACATCCGCCTCCTGAAGTCTTACTTTTTTACACTATAAGCCAAGAAATTAAAGCTCAGAAAGATGAAACAGAGATCAAAACCACACAGCAAAGAGAGCAAGGAGTGCCAGGTTTCCATCTCCAGCTCCAATGTCCTCTCCCGTGTGGCACAACCTCCTTCCTAGCATCCAGCACCACCCACCAGTCTCCCAACATGCACACTGTGAAGTGCATCCCAAGAGGTCTATAGTCCCAGGGCAAATAAGCAATTGATCACATTTCACGGCAGGCCTGGGCTTTGTGAAGGAGGTCATCCATGGTGAAGTGAAGCCCGGCATTTCCTTGGAGCAAATAGATTGACTCTTGCCAACAGCCAAATCTTTTATTCAATACTGCAAATTAAAGTCATGACTGTCCACAGAAATAGACACATAATGGGCATTTTGTTGTATGGGGTTCTTCTGGTCCACTATCCTCCACAAGATCGAATTTTTAAGCTCTAAGCTGCATGGAAAAGTCATGACCGGAAAATCATTCTCTATACTCACTGCAAATTGCCAATGTGAAAAAGTCATCTTTAATACCATGGCAAAGAGCCAGCAGTGTGTATTTATGGGCTAATCCTCCACCTGCAAGCACTGGCATTCTATATGGGTGCTGGTTCATGCCCTGACTACACTTCCCATTCAGCTACCTGTTTGTGGTCCGGGAAAGCAGTAGAGGATGACCCAATGCCTTGGCACCCTGCACCCATGTGGGAAACCCAGAAAGAAGCTCCGTCTTTGGGTCAGCTCCAGCCATTTAGAGAGTGAACCAGCAGTGTCAAGAGCCATGTACTGTAGCCACACTGAAGCCATTTTAAATACAGAACCATGGGCAAGTGGAAAATCCCCAGCTGGTTAGATGCTTGGGAAAGAAGTTATGAAACTAAACATGCGCTTAGCTTCAATTGTTCGTAGCAACTGTTTTGGAATGTGATTTATGCTGTACCTGCTGACATCTTGTTACTGATTACCTATGCTATTACTGATATGCTGGTTACTATTGTTGATATTGTGGCTGCTCAAGAACAATCGGTCTGGAGACCATGGCTTGCGTCCTAGTTTCTCCTTTCCTCCCTGAGCCTTAGTTAAAGAATATAAAAGCCCTCAATTAAAATCAATAAACTGACAGCTTGATCAGACATCCTGTCTTGCTGTCCATTCTTTGCGTCTCGTCCCCTTCATTCTCTCCTAGGTGGTTGCGACCCCCGTTGACTGTCCTGCTGGACGGGACACAGCAGTTGGAAGAGCTCTGTCTTTTCTCTCTGTAAATCATTCAAATTTTTTTAAAAAAGAATAAATCTTAAAATTTAAAAAAAATCCTTATATCAATAGAACAAAAAGACACACCTTGCTAGTTCACTTTCATAGATGAAGCATCTGAGGCTTGGTTGTCCAAGACCAGACAACTAGTAAGAAACAGACCTAGAACCCAATGAGTGGCCTGACTGCTAACGGCAGGCTCCTTGTCCTGTCAGCCTGTGTACTGTACAGACACTCAGCTGGGTTGGTCTAGAGCACAGGGCTCAGCTGGATTTTTCCAGACATGGTTCCAGGTAGACGGCTTGGCACCCAGTCTTTATTCTCCAAGAAACTCTCATGCTTAGCTTTCTCAGGAAACTGCCACAGCCACGTGTGCCAACCTGTTCCAATATACTGATGCCTCCCTTTCCCAGTCACTGCCCAGAAAATGCCTTTGGTGAACAGCAGCGAGTCCCTTCCTTTAAGCTGTCACCATACCTTATTACCCCTTTTTCTCTGGCCCTAGGAGACCACCAACATCAAAGCCTCCTGCTAAGAGGACAGAAAACCTTCTGAGTCAAGAAATGGGATAAGGATCTAAGAGGGACAGAGCCACAGACCTAGAACCACTGAGACCAGCATACACACACCCTAAAAACCTGGCCACCCATCCCCGGGGGCCCCTAGGCTCCATGCTTCAGCAGTGAGCTCGCTCAGAAGAATGGCAGATTGCCTCCGTGCACTGGTGGGAAAAAGAATGCAGTTGATTTTGTTTGGAGGAATCTGACATTAGTCCTTTTTATTATCTCAAGAAGGGTCATGAAATCCTCTAAAGCAAAATCAATTACAGCCGTGCCCGGGGTGGCTGACGCAGCCCTTTGGCTGGTGAGCAAGAGGCAGGCCTCCAGAGGAGGGGCCCCAGCCTGGAGATGCTTCTGGGCTTCTCCCAGCTGGCTCCGATTCACATCACCCTCCGCTCACCGTAAGTTCCTCCATCAGCTTACCAGATGGCCCTGCCCTGACACCCACCATATAGGGCAACGGTAGAAACCTGACCCAAGCTGAACCAAACCATTCCCTCTCATGGAAATTGGGAGGTGGGGTCCAGGGCTCCTTGGCCTTGGAATGTGGCAGGAACAGAAGGCACAGCACCCCAGTAGCTGGAGAAGAGGCATCTCCTGCCGTGTGTCCCAGAATATGGAGAAGCCAACAAAAAGGCAGCAGGCAGAAGGCAGCAGGAATGAGGGAGTTCAAGCAGGTCTTTAACCCTAATCCTGGACAGACCCTCTGGAAGGAACTCAGAGGGAGGCATAATTCCCCTTTTAGGCTCCAATCTGGTTTGTGTGGTTTTCAAGCAAATATTTAAAGTCATCCTTTAATTTTGATTTTTGTAAGGAAAAAAAAATCAAGGTTAAGTCATCTTTTAACTTTGGTCATTGTAAAGGGGGGAAAAAACCCACTAATTTGCTGTTCTCATTAAACAGTATGTTGCATGAAATATCCGGAATAGGTAAGCCCAGAGAGACAGAGAACAGATGGGTAAGTACTAGAAGCTGGGTAGGGGAAAGCGAGCGACTATTTACCAGGCATGGAGTTTTCCTTTTGGGAGCAATGAAAATGATTTGGAATTTGGTACAAATGCTGGCTACATGTTTGGTGAATGTACTGAGGATCACTGAATTTTTCACGTGCAGGTGGTTAATTTTATGGGGCAGGAATCTCACCTTCAGAATACAAACATTATGCTACACTTATGAGGACCAGGAAGTCCCATTCAAGATGCAAATTTAAGGATGGGCATTTAGATTAGCAGTTAAGGAGCACACATCCTGCAGCAGAGTATCTGGGTTCAATTCCAAGCTCTGGCTCCTGACTCCAGCCTCCATCCCCCTACGAATGCAGACTCTGGAAGGAAGCAGCTATGGCTCAAGTGACCAAGTTCTCGCCATCCATGTAGGAGACTTTAATTGCAATCCCAGCTCCTGGCTCAGACCCAGCCCTGCCCCACCCAGGGCAGGCATGTAAAGAATGAACCAGAGGATGGAATTGTCTATTTCCCTAGCCCCCTTCCTCTCATTTTTAAAAAGCTGCACTGACTTACTGAAATATCTAAATTATTTGCTCATGTATTCATTAATGTAAATATATTATAAATACACATATATATACAGCATTGATCATATATCAAGCATTATGCTAAGGCCATAGTGAGCAAGATATTATCATGCCTAAACTCCCAATGAAACTGTTGGGTATATCTTAATAGGATGCTGGACTGTCTGCCATTGTCTGTACCAGCAATGTCAGGACACACTTAGACAGTAGAATGGCGGACTTACGACTGCTTAAGAAGGACTGCACTATTGTCATCATATAAGGGAAATCATTTGAAAGCAGGAAATATGGGGAGGGAGTAAGGGAATCCAGAGCTTTATGGAATTGTACCATAAAATTAAAAATAAAATTAAGAAAATAATTTTCCTTAAAGGGCTGAGACTGGGCAATTCCCAAGCTAACACATTAAAGAATTAGAGTGGGAATTTATCATTTTTGTCCTCAGGCACCCATCCTTTCCTTGCTTCAGGTAAAACCATTTCCCATCCAACACAGCCATATGCTCTGTGAGATGCAAAGGAGGCCGATTCTATGATTCTACTCGAAGAGCTTAATCAAAATACTCCCATCTGTGATTGGTCTAGGAATGAGCACATGATGAAAGGAGAGCCAATCAGAATCTCCCTGAAATTTCTCTGTCATCCTGTCCAAAGTGATCTGCCTTTCCCCTGGTGTGAATAAGCAACAAAATGCAAGCATGAGATACTGGTGGCATCTTTCCCATCATGCGGGAACAACTGGTCCAAGAAACAAAGAGAGAGACAGGGACAGACAGACAGAACACAGGGTCCTAAAAGCAGCTGCCCACTGATTTTCAGAAATCAAACTGATCATGTTTCTTTTAACTTAAGCAAGTCTACGTTGTGTTCCACAGCTTGCATGTAAGATTCTTTGATTTCAAGGAAGTCAGAGGATGTCCCAGGTACCACCAAATCTCATAGCAGGCACATTCATTAAAAGAGCACAGGTTATGCAAGCCATTTTGGTCTGTGAATTACATATGTATTTGGGATTCCATTGCTGATGGCTATGGAACATACTCCAGCTATTGCTGCCATCCATTGCTACGTATGGACGCCACACTACAACATACTGTCTCTAAGTCCTCGGATCACACGGCAGAAGGGATCCTATGGCCTCTAAGTTTTCAGAGTCCTGAGGGAATAGGGGCTAAAGTCACACAACAGGAGTGTCAGGACAGGGGTAACCCCAGTCACTGCCTGGGGTCAAGTACATCTGTCACCCTGTGTCACACCCTTTATCCCAACAACACTGAGGCTTGTTCCCTAGCAACCTGCTCCCTTCTTGTTACTCTTCCTCTCTAGGCTGCTGGGATCACTTCTTGAGGGTCAGATTCTCCAAGTCTACTGCCCTCCTCCTCCTTTTAACTGACAAAGAAGAGAGTTCCCACTATTCGTCATATCATGCCACACACATGGCTTTACTACGGTTACGGCATGCTTCAATTTGCCTCACGGGTACCCCAGGAAGCAGGCAATACTGTTTCTTACACGCGAGGAAACTAAGGCTTAGGGTGACTTCATAAAATCTGCCTGGGGCCACACAAGCTCCCAGAAGCAGCAAAGGAAAAGAAGAAACCACCCTATTCCAAGCAGTCACTGTCCTCCAAAATACAGATCAAACACTCTTCTATCCTGCTTCTGGGCCTTGCCAGATCTTTCTATCAACAGTGGGCCCGGCACTTGGCTCAAGTGGCTAATCCTCCAACTCCAAGTACCAGTAGCCCATATGGGCACTGGTTCATGTCCTTGCTGCTCCAGTTCCCACCCTATTCCCTGCTTCTGGCCTGGAAAAACAGCAGCAGATGGCCCCAGGCCTTGGGAACCATACCATGTGGGAGGCTTAGAAGCTCCCAGCTCCTTCAGATTGCCTCAGCTCTGGCTGTTGTGGTCATTTGGGCACTGAACCAACAGATGGAAAATCTTTTGGTCTTACTTCTCCGTATATCTGCCTTTCCAATAAAAATATAAATCTTAAAAAGTCTCCGTGAAAGGTTGCAATGCCTGCTGTTCCAATTGGCATGGGCTCCAACCCTCCGTCACCCCTGTAGCACACATTTTCCATGGCCTGCCCACATTGTCAGGGATCCGTCCCACACATCTCAGGCAGAGCACTGAAAGCAGGGGGCCTTCCAACAACATTTGAAGGCTTGGTTGTCCCCTGAATGGGCCAAATTAATCTGGGCTTGGCCACAAGAACTTGACCTTAGCAGGACTCTGCCCTTACTCCCCAGGATGGGCAGAGGGTGGAAGTAAAGCAATGCCCCCTAGGAGGAGGCACTGAGTAAGCAGAAGAGATCATGCCAACTTGCTCAACCCACTTAAAACCCAGCAGACTGTCTGCCATGTGCCACCATGCCTCTCAGAGCAGTCATCTATAAAAAGGCTGGCCCTGCCCCAGGGACAGTGGTCTCCCTGAAGGCTAGCATTTAGCCTAAGGGCCAACTCCCACACACCAAAGCATAGTGCCCAAGTTTGATTTCCAGCCCCCGACTTCAGTTTCCTGCGAATGTAGACTGTTGGAGGCAGGAAGTGATGTTTCAACTACTTGGGTCCCTGCCCCCGACTGGGAGATCTGGATTGAGTTATAGCTCAAGCCTTTGGCCACAGCCCAGCTCTAGTCACTGCAGGCAAATGAGGAATGAGACAGCAGTTAGAAGATTCCTCATTGTCTCTCAAAGAGAGATCTGATAGATTAAATGCATACGATATTCCTTCTTTGTCAAAGTCACTCTGCATGCAGCAGTATTGTTTTGTACATGTGTGTCTGAGTATGTGTGCAGTTTTACAATTGTGTCATAAAATTGCTGCTTTTCCAAGTTCAAAACAGAAAAGTATTGGCAATTTCATTTGGTTTGACCTGGGGTTTTGAAAAACGGGAAATTCCATTTTCATGAATGATTTATTCACAACCTTCCACTGAAAATGCACTTTTCAAAACCAACAGGCAACACAAAGGAGCTATTTGGTTTACAGCTGACAAGTGGAAGAGACGGGATTCTATGAGAAAGCAGGGCTCGCTCCCAATTATACCCAGTACCTGGCAGCTCCAGCGGGAGGGCTCACAGCTCACTATCAAAGGCATCATCTGCTGAAATCAAGTCAGACCCTTTCGTGTTCTGCCCTGAACCTGCTTGCCTCATTTGCTGGCAAGCTTATCCTGTTGTCCGTGTCTGTCTGCTCACTGTGGCTTGGAGCACATCGTCCATTCCCAGGACTCTGAGTTCAGAGACCTCACCCCTAGCTTGTCACACTTTCCTGACACCCTGCCCCTTTCAGCAGCCCCCCGCATCCCGTTTGCCCTAGCTCCCTGGCCATGCCCCAGCTGGCAGCAGCACACACAGGATAGCCTTTGCAAATGTTTTGAAACATGCAGAGAAAAGCGTGACAAAGAAAGCATTTGTCATTTTCATCGGTTCTGTTCCCCCTTGAAAACGTTGAACCATCTCTGGGAAACTTCAAAATAAACCACAGGCTGCTTTTTTACAGCAGTGCCTAAGGAGCCTGGCACCTCTGCTGTGCACTCGGGCAAAGCAAGGCCTGTGAGAGGGCAACCCAGAATGGGATGAGGCCGAGCACAAAGTCCCCTACAGAAATCCACATGGCCTGATTGCCCAGGTGGCATTCTCCAGGAAAGATAGCCCAAAGGGACCAGCCCAAAGCCTGGCCAAGGAGCCCTGGGTTTGGGCTCTGCTACTGGCAGTACTGTGAGAGGAAAGGAGAAGGAAAGGAGGCAGGCAGAGGGACAGATTGTTCGGGGCCAGGCTAATGACTGTCACCCCACTAACAGGCTCCTCGGCATGGGGATGCCGAGGAAAAAGGGCAAGACAGACTCTCCTTCACTTGCAATGGAGCCACAGCCAACAAACGCACGGTAAGTTGAAAGCACAAGTTAATTACACCACAAGATTTTATAAAAGAATTTGGGAGGGGCAGGACTGTGAACAATAAAGTTCCTTTGCTACTCCAGTCCTAAAGGAGTTTTGCTCCAGGCAAGGTTTTCTCATTTCCCTCTGTAACTATAATGCATACAGAAGCATTTGTGAAAAATCACAGACCCAAAGCACAGTTATTTCACTCTTCCTAGCCACCGTCACTGCAACACAACACAACACTGGGCAGGGTACTGATCATCTGCTCCCATGACCTCATGGCTGACCGAGGGACACTCACCGTCACTATCCAGCTTTGCAAGAGGGGATCACACTGCGTGACAGCAGTGCAGGACAAGATCAAAATTCAACGATTGCTTCTACTGAATGCATATCACTTTCAAATCACACTGTAAGTTGCAAAGTCATAAGTCAAGCCATCAGAAGACAGGGATCGTCTGTATAAGGGACATATTTATTCTAGAACATTTTTCATTGTTCAGCTGAAACTCAAATTTGGGGCTCGGTGCAATAGCCTAGTGACTAAAGTCCTCGCCTTGAACGTGCCACAATCCCATATGGGCATCAGTTCGTGCCCCAGCAGCCCCATTTCCCATCCAGCTCCCTGCTTGTGGCCTGGGAAAGTAGATGAGCATGGCCCAAAGCCTTGGAACCCTGCACCCACATGGGAGACTGGAAGAGGCTCCTGCTTCTGGATTGGCACAGCTCTGGCCACTGTGGCCACTTGAGTGATTCAGTGGACAAAGGATCTATCTCTGTCTCTCCTTCTCTCTATAATTCTATCTTTCTAATAACAAACCTTTTAAAAAAGAAATTCCAATTTAACCAGGATCCTGTATTTTACCAGCAACCCTCAGAGGGTGGGGAAGTTACCATAAGGGAGCTGCAGGGACCATGATGTGAGCCTGCCTCCCTCCCCAACACCCAGTTCCTCCTAGGGCTAACCCACACTACTGCAATCACCCACGAGGGGCATGCTCACATGGCAGAGGCAAAGTCAGCCCTCTTCCTCACCTCTGTGCATCCCAACTGCCCCCATCCAGGCAGGGCTCTGGGAAGCGTGGAAGCACTAATGACCTAGGCAGCTTTCCACACCTGCCCAGCACTACCAGTAGACACTGTGTCCTTTATCTTCCCCAAGGCACAGTATCAGAGTCACATCTCTGACCCCTACAGTACCTTTGTTAAGAATAATTTTCTCTGGCAGGATATTTGGTACAACAACAAGGAAGAGAGGGGGACCCTAGCCTCTATATTGGAGCACAGCAAGGCAATCCATTTCCAGTTCTGCTCTCCATGCTGCCTTCTTGCTGATGCATGCCCTGGTAGGCAGCAAGTAATGGCTCAACCACTTGGCTCCCTGTCACCCACATGCGGGCCCCTGATTGAGTTCCTGACCTCTGCCTGCAGGCTGACCAAGCCCTGGCTGTTGCAGACATGTGGGAAGTAAACTAGTGGATGGATAACTTCTATCTGCCTCTCTGTTCTCCCTTTCTCACTGTGTCCTCTACCATTCAAACATTTTTTAAAAATAGCTTCTTTTAAAATCTTGACTGTGTAAATGATTGCCATAAATTATACAAAAGATTCACTATCAAAGAAACTGAAAGAGGGAGATTCTACACAGAAGAGCATGACACAATCCTATTACGTGGCTCTGTCCTCTTGCAGTCCTTCCTGTGCTAGCTGAACTTGCACAGCTGCCATCACACCATATAGTCGTGATTTTCTCGCTTTCTTGGCTTCTCACTTGACGTCACCCCATTCCCTTCAACATCAGTCAATAAATGCTTGCCAAATGCCAACTCTCAGTCAACAAGCCTGACACAGCCCCTGCCCTGTGACACCGTGGCTCGGGGTGGAGTCTGATCTTGAAGCAGGGAGGTAGGGAGTGAATGAAACAGTCTCCCACAAAGTCTGGGATGAACCCAGTCATGCGCTCGGCTTTTGAGGAATCACATTCCTAGAAAGACCAAGATGGTTTTGTTCAAAACGGTTTTTGTGTGTTTGTGTGTATAATTCTAGGTGTGTGGATGGCTTACATGAAAATAAGTAATGCTTATTTTTACTTCATTCTTGATTCCTATGAAGCTGAAGGCTTCTTGATAATACTATTTCATAAAGCACTTTTTGAATAAGAAAGCACTAGGATGGCTTAATTAATCACTGAAGTGGCCATGAGGCCAAAACCTTACCAACACAACTGCTGGTGGTCGCGTAGCTCTCCTTTGTGAAACATGCTGGAACTTCTCCAGTCCCTAACTGTGAAACATTGATTCTAAATATTCACTTTCATAACAGCAGCAATGAATGCCTTTGGGACTAGCCACGCTGAGCACTGTGGCAGCACGAAATGGACTTCCATTGTATTACACAGAGACTCCAAGTGTCTGCTGACACCGGAGGGCTGCACTCTCTTCCTGTCCCTGCAGCCAGCCTCACTGGGCATCGCAAGTCGGAGGAACACAGTGGTCTCCACCTCCAGATTCCCTCCCCAGTCACCAGGGCACATATCCAGCTCCACCAGAGGGACCCGACTCAATCACATCCTTGACAGTCTCCCTGGGTCTGCCCTGTGCAGCCATTCACCTGGAAAGACCCCAGTGAAAGCTTCCAGCTGCCAGTCCGGGGGTCGGCCCTAGTGCTTCCACACCCACTTCCTTCCAGGGAGTAAGAAAGAATTACACAAGTCACAGGACAAATCAGACTGCAGAGTACAAATGACCCATTCTCCAGGTTCACTGGCCCTCATTCTGTCCCTGGAAATCTCCATCATTTGTCTCTGGGTCCCTCTCATCAGAAAGCAAAATGGACAATGTAGCCCTGTTCTGGGAAGAACTACGGGTTACTACAAATGGAAGCTCTGGATATGACTGCCCGTCTGCCCAGGGTTTGGGTCAGCAGGGGTTGTCAGCTCTGCAATCCTTCTCTCAAAGCCCTCTCCTCCCACAGTGCAAGGCTGCAGCTGGGAGTCAAACACGCCTCTGCAGACCATTCATGACTGTGCCACGACTGCCATCTCGTGGCAGATGGAGACTAAGGCAGCAGAGCACCCGTGCAAAGCTTCCACACTGTGCTCTGAGATGGTCAAAATCCAAGTCTCTTGCTCCTGTGCCTCTCAAAACCAAACTAAAAAAACCTGATTTCTATACAACATTCTACACGCCATAGGTTTGCAAATAGCTCTTATTTCAGTATCACAAAAATCGCGTACACACACCATTTACAAAAATTAAATCACAACTTTGCAAGCCACAAATCCTCTCCATCTCCAGCAGGCTGGACTGGCTGGCGTAAAGACGTGGCAGATACCTCAGGGTGCCACACAAGCCGAGAATCAGTGCAGTTCACGGCAATGGAAAGCTTGGATTCTGGCTCCAGGTCACCGAGTTCCTGGCTGGCTTCTCTTTCTCATTTGTGAGCTTGGACAAGTCACTTAACCTCTCAGTACCTCAGTTTCTCATTTAGCAACTAAAGCACCTTGGCTTATAGCATCACTACAAGAATTCGCTCCGCACTCCACAGATGGAAGACCTTTGCTTGCTGGCCACTATCATGGACAGACGAATAAACAAACAGATGAACAGGCAGATGTGATGCACACTTCAAAGAGAAGGCTAAAACCAAGCATGTTACTTCTAGCGTAAAGCATGAAAAGAACAGCAATAAGGAACTTACCATTGAAGAGCTGAGGAAGAAGGAAGCCCAATCCTCCTGTGCCCATGGATGATCAGTCACCCATCTCCTGACTGGCTCTTGGTCCCCAGCTGACATCCCCCTATAGCAGCTCCAACTCAGGAGGAACAGGATTGGTAACACATACCTGCCACTGAGCTTCTGAGTTAGTTGGTATCTCCATTTTTCAACTGGGTACAATGAGGATCAGCCAAAAAAAGTCACCCTAGAAAGTTCTTCCTAACATCCCTCAAGTAAAATCAATCCCTCTCTCCTTCATGCTCAGCTTAAACAATCAGCCCCTCTTTCGTGTCCTCCATGGTCACTTCGCGCTTGCTCAACAAATTTGCTGATTATGCAGAGCAGATGCAGAATAACCACAGTGATCAGAGACAAACCCCACAGGAAACAGTCTGAAAGCAAGCCTGCCAGTGTCCATTCATTTTTCTGTCCAGGTCCTCCCACACTGCTGAGAAGGAACGCATCCATATCGGGGCACATGTACAGTTATTGTGCATGCCAGACCTCCTCAGCCACACCCGTGTATGTACATGTATGTGTGTGTGTGTACATGAGATGCAGGCTGCCTCCCAGTCCCATGCACAACACGGGCCTGCTCTGGCTCTAACCACGCAGTTGCAGATCCAAGAGACAGTGGGTTGACTCACAATTCTAATTCTGAGACAGTTGTGTGACAGAGCCGATCACTGTGCTGTGCAGGTCCCCAGCCAAGCTGTGCACAATGGACCAGAGCCTTCTGCTGCAGGCACAGGGATGAGGCAAGCATCCAGCAAGGGCTGGTCTTCCTGTTGCTGGGTTCTGGAGCCAGCACTCAGGAATGGGACACGAAAGGCTATGTCTGGAAACATGCTTTGTGGCCAGACTGACAGAGCACAGCTTGAGCCACAGCTGCTCCAATTCGAGTCCAGCGGCTATGTAACGAGGAAGAGAGTGGATAATGGCCTGAGTGTTGGAGTCCCAACCACCCATGTGGAGAAGATTGAAGTTCCTGGCTCCTGACCTCATTGGCCCAGTCATGGTTGTTGCAGTCATTTAGGAAATAAACCAATAAATGGAAAGTATGTCTGTTTCTCTCTCTCTCTGCCTTTGTATGTCTGCCTCTTTTTCTGTTAGCCTACATTTCAAATAAATGAAAGAAATCTTCATAAATTAAGTTACTCCTAACCTTGATCAAACAGTGGAACTTCCTGCACAACTTAAAAATACTCTCTGTGGCGACGGGACCTGGAGTCTGGCATGTCAAAACCTCACCAGATGATCCAGTCCCTGACACCCCAGCTATTCCTAGTGTGGGCCTGGGAATGTGTCAAACAGAATCACGACTCCCACCCAGGCCTCTTGGATCTGGGTCTGCATTTCTTCAAACTCCCCAGATGATTCATGCACACCACAAAGCTGGAGACACGCTGGCTTAGACTTTGGTTCTCGGCACCCACCCACCCCTTCACATGGGGACCCTCAGCAGCTGTCCCACCCCAATACCACTTCCGTCAGCCTGACACAGGAACCAAGATGTGACGCAGGAGTTCCCAAGTGCCTACACGCCTCAAAAGCATCTGGACAGCTCTTTGGAAACACAGATACCCAAATCTGAAAAGCAGACTGGTACCCAGGCCCAGACATGTTAACAAGCTCTCACCACCCCCAGGAGCTTCCGGTCTGGGTGGTCCAAACTATGGGTAGAACTTACAGCAGAAGACACAAAGGCACTGCGATCAGATGGCTCACATCCCAAATTCCGACCCACTGAAGTTACAGGAGACACAAATTCCTGAGGCTGCTTTCTCACCCACAAAAATCATGATAAAGACATCTCCCTTCTATGACATTATTATGGGTTGAAGTGTGTTCTCCCAAAAGATACATTCAAATCCTAACCCTCCAATATCAGAAAACATGACCTCACTGGGCAACAAGGTCACTACATACATATAATTAAAATAGGATCCACCCAGTTGCTAAATGACCTTTAGTCCAACATAACAATGTCATTTAAAGAAAAAATGCACATCTGGGGAAGAGGGGCTGTGGGGGTAGAGAGAAGTGTTGGCGATGACGCCAACAGAGACTGAAATGGTATGGCTGCGAAACAAACCACACCAAGGAACGCCATAAACCAACGGAAGCTACAAGGCAGGCTTCTCCCCTGCGGCTTCAGAGTGAACTTGGCCCTCCAGGACCTTATTTGACTTCTTCCCTCCAGAACCATGAGGAACAAGACACCTCTGTCGTTTAAGGCATGTAGTAAATGATGCTTCCTTCTGGAAGCCTTGGGAGAAGTGAGGCTCAGGGACCAGGAAGCTAACAGATAAGGGTTCCTACAAAAAGGGAATGGCAATTGAAAAAAAGGCCTCTGCCTCCCATTCCCCAGGTTTTCAGGGTTGACAGCAGTGCATGTACACTTCCCTGCAAGTAGCTCTGGGTTGACAGTGAGATGACAGAGAAAACTTTGCAGGACAATGTACAAAGAAACTCGGTCCTTGCACTGCGATGCAGCCAGACGACAGCTCTCTAACCACAGTATAACCAGAAATCAGCAAAGAGCAATTTGGCCCGACAGTTAGGATGTCAGATAGGACACCCACATCTCACTCAAGGGTCCGGGTTGCACTCCTGGCTCCACCTCCTGACTCCAAGCTGTGGGTGGAACTTCCAGCACCTGCAGACCCTGGAAGGCGATGATAACTCCTAGGGTAGAGTTCCTGCCAACCACATAGAAGGCCTGGGTTGCATTCTCAGCTCCCAGACTCAAGCCAGGGCCCAACCACTACAGTTATTTGAAGAACAAAGCAGCAAATAGGATCTCTTGATCTCTCTGTGTCTCTGCCCCTGATGGCCCAGCAACCAGCAAAATCCCTTAAAGAAGCCTTCACCCTGGAAGATTCCCTCTGCTCCTCCATAAAGGAGAACACATAAAGGATTCTGGATCTAACCAGACTAGAAAGAAAACAACTCAAAACCTTTCAAGGAACCTGCAGTGATGCCAACTCACCAAGACGAAAGAGAAAACAGATGCACCGCGAAAGCTGTTTGAGCAGGCTTGGTGGTCTTGGTGGTCTTCCTGCAACAAAAGGAGTCTGCAAAGGCTCTCCCACACCTGCTGCTGTGAGGATGACGGGCTGGCCCTGAATCGCTTGACAGGAAAACAGAGGCCCAGCCACAGGCACGGTGATGCGAGGTCCCACTGGGGAGTCAGTAACAGAACCAGACCTGGAGACTTGGACCTCCCAGCCTTCGCTCTGGACGCCACCCTGGAATTCCCGAGGAACTCGGCTCATACACTTGCTGCAGAGAACGCTCAAGGCCAAGTGTTTCTCTCTAGCCAGAAAGCTGTGAGCATCTAAGGGAAACCCCACGGGAGGGTGGCAGTGGGGATCCTGCCACTCAAGTCACTACAAAGAGAAAGTCTGCTTTGTCATTTAAAAAAAAAAAAAACAGACCCCATACCCGTACCAGCAGCACCTGTGGACAATGCTTACTCAAGCTCACCTGTAGTCCTTGTCCTGGCACCTCTGCTGCACAGGGAAGCTCCTGCCATCCCTCCAGACCGCATCTCCTGTCCTTGGCTAGACACTGAATTGGCATGTTCTTCTCCCAAATTCATAGGCTGTGGCCACAACTCTTTTTTTTAAGATTTATTTTTACTGGAAAGGCAGATTTCCAGAGTAGAAACAGAGAAAGATCCATCCGGCAGTTCACTCGAAACACCTGCAGCCTAGCCAATCTGAAGCCAGGAGCTTCTTCCAGTCTCCCGAGTGGGTGTAGGGCCCTAAGGCTTTGAACCGTCCTCTACTACTTTTCCAGGCCACAAGCAGGTTGCTCAATGGGAAATGGAGAAGCTGGGACATGAACCAGTGCCCGTAAGGTATCCTGGCGCACACAAAGCAAGGATTTGAGCCACTAAGTCATTGCCCCTGGCTCTTGGCCCCAACTCCTAATGTGACAGTGTTAGGAGATGGGGGACTTTCCATGATAATTAGCTTAATTGAGCTCACGAGGGTAAAGGTCTCTTGACAAGACTCACGTCCTTGTACACAGTAAGGACCAGACCCTGTCTCTGCCATGTGAGGACACAGCGAGACCAGGGCAAGCTGAGAGGCCAGAAGGGAGCCCTCGCTGGAAACTGACAAGCCTGGTTCGAGTTCAACCTCCAGCAGGGTGAGCAGTAGCTGTTCATTAGCCCAGCCCATTCACGGCATTTGGTTCCAGCATCACACACACCTGGGACCCGCTTAAAAACCTCAAACGGCTCAGCCAGAGCAGGAGCCCTTTGGAGCCCTCTGGCCAAAACTACCTCATTTAATACCAAAAGCCAGGTCCAGAAAAGAGAACAGCTGACCCAAAGAAGTTCTGAGCTTCCAAGGAAGGGGTCACTTTGAACTCAGGACTCCAGCTTTCATTCCTTGTACCAACAACGAGATAAGCTTTGGTCCCAAGTATTATAAACTGAACAGGAAGCCCTCCCTGCACCCGCGGATGGAGATGCAGCCTTCAAACAGATGAGGAGGGTACAGCAATATGCAAAACTCTTGGTGGTCTTCCTGCAACAAAGGGGTCTCTGTAGGATCTCCCACACCAGCTGCTGCAAAGATGATGGGCTAGTCTGTTCGCATCAAAAGAGGGAGCAAGGTTCTTTTAGAGTGGAAAGCCAGGTGACGGCACAGAAGCGGGGGGCAACCCCTGAGGAAGACCTCAGGAGAAACCTGGCCTTGGCTCAGAACTTCCCGCACTGCAGGGAAACCAATTTGTGCCCTGAAAGGTGCCCGTTTCATGGTGTTCTGTCATAAGTCTAAGCAGACCAACAGGCAGAACTGCACCCAGAGAGCCCCCCACACACATGACCCCCTCAGGTAGTGGGCATTTATCACAACAACACCTACACAAAAGGGAAAAGAATTACCAGAAAAATCCAACAGACGGGGAGCAGTTCAGGAACGGCAGGGGCCTGGCAACACGAAGTCAGGGGTCTCACCCCACGCTCTGCAGTTCGGGTTTCGCGCCTTGTTTCCACGCAGACTGCCTCCTTTCTTCTCCCTTAGTGCGCGGTCTCACACTTGCCGCGGGTTTCCAAGTCAACCTTGAGCGAGAGGGCCCAGACGCTCAGCATGGAAACGTCGAGAAGAAGCCTTTAGCTGGGCTGCCTCCTGAGCTTATAACTGGAGGAGCAGTGGTCACATGATCCGACGACAGCCAATCAGCTGTGTCTGCAGGAAGGTAATTACAAGCCAATCTCAATATGATCCAAGACCAAGGGCTGCTCTTAGCAGGTGGAAACTCCTGCCAGTCCCAGCCCACCAAGTCAGGTGATTTGCATTTACAATAGTAAGAGAAGCACTCATTTAGATCCTGGCCCCCTCAGTACAGGCCCGGATTGGAGCAGTTTCCACAGCAGGGACTCAGTGGTTAACACTCCCTCTTACAGTAGAAGTTCTAGCTGTCTAAATAAACTTGAGACTCTTTCGGGAAACTCATTACGAACTGCTTGTTTCTATCTGTGGAAATTCCTAGGTCTGGGGTAGTGGCCAAGAAACTGCCTCTAAACAAACTCCCATACCTGCCCAGACCCCAGCCCCAGGTGATTCTAAACAGGTGTAACGACTAATGGGCTTCATTTTGAGAACCAGCATGCAGAAGGACCTGCAGCAGGAGGGGGTGGGGGCACTCTGAATCCAAACCTGTGCCCCTCTCACAGCAGCCCTCCCTGGACACAGCCAACTATCAAGACACACTCTTCCATAAGACCTTTCTGTGGCTCCCGGACCCCTAGGACAAAATCCCAGATCCTGACCCTGGCTGGGAGCCCCTTCGTGACCTGGCCCCTTCGCAGCTCTGCTGCTGCCCCACGTTCTGCTGTTGCCCCTGCCAAACCTGCCCTCCCCTCTCCTTCTTCCCTTGACAGATGCCCATCCCCACCCCCAACACTCCTGCTAGAAAAAGAGTGTCATCTTCCCTCTCAGTCTCCCTCCTCCTGACAACACTGCTGGAGGTGCAGCTGCCACTGCTGACTGACTACTGTTGCCTTTGCGGACGATGAACGCAGGCAGGCCAGAGCTGGCTGATCATGCAACACAGTAGGTGTGGAGCTTGGCTGCAGGGACCGGAGCTGCACTGGACTGCTGGGAGCCAGCTCTGACTCCCGCTGAAGTAAGGCGGGAATCCTCAGACACTGGGTAAAACTACTCCTCTCTCCAGGTGACAGATCCACCTGTGGCTCCAACAATGGTCAGTGTTTAGAGGATGGTAGCAACCTGTTTGCCTTTTCCTAGAGGAGGCACAGAATGAGATTCCTCTAGGCCAGCCACCCCATCCCCACCCCATCCCAGGGTAAACATCTTAAGTACACTCTTGGTGGGGGAGGGCTGGTGCATGCCTAATACCTCGTAGATTGTAGAGCACCTGGGGCCAAGAAACAATTGTGCCTGTTTGCCTCTGTTTTATCACCGGGCCATCTCTCTCATAAGTGAAATAAATGCCTCTCTCACTAAAACTTTCAGGGAGGTTTCTTTGGAGTTATCGAGCGTTATTCATTAGCCCTGTTGGACTTGAGGTTCCTGGAGCATGAGAGCTCTTCCCCAAGGATGGCACACACTCAGTGTTCTAACTACCAACAACTCAGAGTGAACCAAATTCCTTGGCAAGAACCTTGGTGGAGCCCAAGGCACTGAGACACCACACGATCAACCAAGACAGAGTCAAGCTGCTGCCAACTCGCTGGGTGTTCACCCAGCACCTGGAATGCCTGGGATTCCCTGGCAGCCCATGGGAGAGAATGTGTTCAAATCCCAACTTCTGATTTCCGATGCTCCAGATGTTAGCCTCTGCATCCACATGGGGGACTCCAAGGAAGCTCTGGCTCCTGGCTTCGGACTGGCCCATCTCTGGTCATTCTGGCCATTAAAGGAGTGAACCACCTCTCTCCCTTTATGTCAATCCTTCTCTCTCTGTCACTCTGCCTTTCAAATAAAGAAATCAATGAATCTTTTCTTGAAACGTGGAAAGTAATGATGTTGGTGCACCTTCTTATTTTAATAAAAGAATGATCACTGATCGCTAAAACAAATTTATAAAATGTATCCTGTGTACTCTGGACTATAAAAGTCATGGGAAGAGGATGCAGCCTGCCTGGCTTTTCAGCTGCACCCCAGGGACCAGGGCGGACAGACATGTGGAATGGAAAATGGCAATAGTGCTGGGCCACCGTGAAATCAGATGCTGATTACATACAGACTCTGCTAGCACTGCTGTTTAGTTTTTTCACATCTTTTCTACATTCTCATGACACCAGGAGACACCTTCATCCATCAGGACCAACTCTGGGTATGCGAAGCCCAAAGAGGTTTGATGAGTGTTACAAAATCATTGCATTGGAGGATTAGACTGTGGTGTGAGCTCCCATGATAGAGTAAAAACTGCTTAGTGCTGGGAGATTTCCCTGAAGATCGCTGGAGCCACCGAGGCAGCAGTCCCTCAGGTTCGCCAACTACCAGAGAAAGGCCAAATGTTGGGAAGAAGCCTTTATTAGGGGAAGGGAAGTCCGTCTTCGGGCCTTTTCTCCACACAACAGAGGCAGAGAGAATGGGGGAGCCGCAGGGAGGAAAAGGCGCACTAAGACGCGTGCAGGAGGCTTTTACACTCCTCCTGATGCGGAAGCAGAGCAGGTGCCATGCCATCCCGTATTAGGAAAAGAAGTACCGGTCGGAGTCCGTCTTTGATCCTCGTGGGCTCCTTTGCCCTGGTGACGTGCGGATCTACACCGCCTCTTCCGGGTCTGGAGGAAGGTCCAAGTGACCATCCGGTCCATGCAAACTCCGGCCAGCTTCGTGACCACGGAAACTCTCAGTCCCGCTGCGGTAAACCAGAGACTAGAACCCACAATCAAGAATGTGCTGCCCCACTGCTATCCTCATAACTGCTACAGGCTGGGGAAGGACACTGGAACATGGAACATGGCTTCAAAGCCCTCCCACACCATTGCATGCCACAGAAGGGTACCGAACAAAGTTTGTGCTTCTGCCTTATTTGGTCTTCTGGCTGCTGGGCAACTGTCTCAAATTGCAGGCCCTACATTATATCCTCAGCCCAAGCTGCAGAGGCATCTGGGAAATGTAGTTTAGCCTCTCAGGCCTTGTAGTACTGGAAAGCAGCCCAGAAGGAAAACAGAATGAGAATTGAGCACATGAATCCACAGCATTGCTAGACAATGCATAATAATGACTCGTAATTTCTACATCTTACGGATAGGAAATTACAGCATGAAAAGGTTAGATTATTTACCCCAAATAGCACAGCCACTTAGTGGCGAAGCCAGGATTCAGACACAAGGGGTCTGGCTTCAGACTATAGGCTCCTCAAGTGATCTTTTTTCAGAAAGACAGTCTACAACCAAAGGCAGAATATTACAAAGCAGATAGACTGTTTCTGCTGAAAATTACAACACTAAACTTTACTTTCTTAAAATTAGACTATCCCCCAAAAAATGTCAGTATGGGATTCTAAATTCAGCAGAACTGCCTGAAATAGAATTCAAACATTTAAGCACTGTAAAAAAAAAAAAAACTCCAGTTCCCCGTGTGTCAATAGAAAAGGAAGAATACAGCAACACTATTTCATTCAACCCAGAATATCCTGAGAGAAGAGCAGAGAAACCCCAGTCCTAGAACAGCAGAAGGTAGTTCTGCCTCTTGCTCATAGGGTCACAATGAAAGGCAAAGCCAGAAACCCTCATAGAGAAAGCAGAGAAGGACAATGATGCCCTTGGTCTGGGCAGTGATTTTTGGATATGAAATCAAAAGCATGGACAATGAAAGCAAAAATAGACAAATGGAATTATATCCAGACCAAAAACTCTTATGCCATAAAAGGAACAGAAGAAGGAAGGCATAGCCCTCAGACCGGGGAAAAAATTAATCATTTGCACTTAATACTTCAGATAAGGAGATAGAATCCAAACTATGTAATGAGCCAAAACTATTCAACAAGAAGGAAACAAATAGCCTTAATTTTTTTTAATGGCCAAAAGAAGTCAGCATGGTGGCATAGTTGGTAAAGCCATCCCCTGCAATGCCAGCATCCCTGGTGTGTGGGTACAAGTCCAGCTGTTTGTTCCACTTTCAATCCAGCTTCCTGCTAAGGTGCTGGGCAAAGCAGTGGAAGATGGCCGAAGTGCTTGGGCCCCTGCACCTACATGGGAAACCTGGATGAAACTCCAGGCTCCAGGCTTCAACTTGGCACAGTCCTAGCCATTGCAGCCATTTGAACAGTGAACCAACAGATGCAAGATAGCACTAACTCACTCTTCTTCACTCTCTCTCTCTCTCACCCTGCCATTCAAACAAATAAATAAACAAACCTCTTTTTCTAATGCACAAAGTACCTGAATAGGCAGTTCTCAAAAGAAGATATGCAAAAGACTGACAGTAAAAAAGAAAAGAAGAAGAAAGTGCTGTCTCTAGTCATAGGGAACTGCAAAATCAAACTGCATTGATGGGCCAGCTGTTAGAGTCCACTGCTGCCTCACTTCCCATGCAGCAACCTGCTGATACTCCTGTGAAAGCAGCAGAAGGTGGCCCAAGTTTACTCAAGACTCCTGTCACCCACATGAGAGACCCACATAAAGCTTCTGCTTGCGGCTTTGGCTTGGCCCAGCCCCAGCAATTACAGCCATTTGAGAGTGGATGGAAGAGCTCTCTCTTTATCTCCCTGTAAGTGTCTTTCAAATAAATCAATCAATCTTGGGTGGAGTGGGTTAATAATAAAATAATAACAACAGCAACAACACCTACAATAAGGTATTTAGCCCAGTGGTTAAGGTACCCTATCCTGCACTGAATTACTTGTGTTGAATTCCTGGCTGACTCCTGACTCATGCCACTGCAGACCCTGGAAGACAGGCTTGTCTAAGTAGATGGATCCCCAGTACTCATGTGGGGACACAGGTAGTGCTCCCAGCTCCTGGCTTCTGCCCACAATGAGACATCACCTTATAACTATAATGTCCACTATTTCCAAAAAAGCTGAAAGATAACAAGAGTTGTCAAGGATGGAGAGGAAAGGTACCCTTTTCCTGTTGGTGGGAATGTAAATTAGTACAGCCATTATTGGAGACAATATGGAGGTTCCTCAAAAACCTAAAAGCAGAATGACCAGGTAATCTGCAAGCCCATGCAGATGCATTGCTGCACTATTCTAGCACCCCAGATACACAGCCTGAGCTCCGTCAACAGATTGGATTTTTCAGATTACATATAAACTTCAAAATAGCCACTAAAGATGCACATTAGTGGGAACGGCATTTGGCAAAGCAGTTAGACTGCCCATATCCCATATGAGAGTGCCTGGTTCAGTCCCAGCTATCCTTTTTTAAGGTTTATTTATGTATCTGGAAGGCAGCATTCTATAGAGAGAGAAGAAACACAGAGAGAGAACTTCTGTCTGTTGGCTCACTCCCCAGAGGGCCACAACAGTCAGGGCTAGGCCACTCTACAACCAGGAGCAAAGAGCTTCTGCCCTGTCTCCCACACAGGTACCAGGGGTCCAAGCACTTGAGTCATCCTCCACTGCCTTTCCCAAGCCATCAGCAGGGAGCTAAATCTGAAGTGACGAAGTCAGGACAGGAACTAGCACCCATGAGAGATACTAACCTTGCAGGCAGCAGCTCGACTCATTATGCCAAAACACAGGTCCCTACTCTATTTCTGACCCAGCTTCCTACTAACGTGCATGCTGGGATGTGGCAGGCACTTGGGCCCCTGACATCCATAAGGGAGACCCTCCTGGCTTTGACCTGGCTATTGCAGGCACTTACAGAGTGGACTAGCACATAGAATCAATCTCTTTCTCTGTCTCTCTCTCTCTCTCCTCCATCCCTTTCAAATAGACAAAAATAAGTCTATTTTAAAGAAAAATGAACACTATTCTTAATGACATTTTTCCAGAAACTTTTGAAGCACACATAGACACATACACACACTGGAATACTATGCAGCCTTTTGAAAATAAAAAAATATAACATTTGCAACAACATGGATGAATCTAAAAGACATCATCCTAAAGGAAATAAGCACAGAGAGACATATATCTTAGGGCCCAACATAGTTGTATAAGCTGAAAGAGGCAAAAACATCGAAGTACAGAGTGGGATATCGGTCCCCAGAGGCTGGGCAGAGCAGGTGGATGATGCAAGAAAAGGAAAGATGTTACTCAAAGGATGCAGAGTCTCAGACAGGCACAAGGCCAGGCACTGTCTGAACCAGCACAGTGACTGTAGTTAATAATAATGTGCTGCCAGGCTGGCATGGGCCAATAGGCTAAGCTTCCCTCTGCAACTCCAGCATCCTGTATGGGCACCACTCTGTGCCCTGACTACTCCACGTCCAATCCAGTCCCAGATTTGGCTGTTGCAGCCATCTAGAATGTAAACCAGTTGATGGGAAAATTCCTGCTGCTACTGCTGTTGGTGATGCTGCCTTTCAAATAAATCAATGATTTTTTTTAAAAATTAAATTGAAGGATCACTTCAGCAGGGCTTTTCTTCTCCTACTCAGCCATAGATCCAAAAGGGAAGATAAATTGCAAACATGAAGTCCAGGGGTCTCACCCTCAGGCCAGTTAGGAGCTCATGAATGCACCACCATCAGACAAGCTTGTCTCCAGTGCCAAGACATGTTCTCAGTGTAATGTCCAGGAAGTCAGAGCCAAGGCCTCTGCCCTTTCTGCAGATGCACCTTGAGCAGCTCTAAGATGAAGATGGGGAAAGTAAGGAACATCCGAGAGGCAGCAAAGCAGGGTATGGCAGTGCAGGTGTCTGGGTTCGTCCTCTTGCTCCGTCCACTGGTGACTGCATGGGCCCCTGAGCTCATCACCTCACCTCCCTGAGTCTCCACTTTCTCAGAGCAAGGAAATGCACTGTCTACTTTCTGAAGTTATAGGATTATCAATGAGACACACAAAGTACTGTGCCACATTCACCAAAAGAGGTCATCATGGTGTCAACCCCTGCCTCGCTCCCAGCTGTGCCCAGGCCAAAGCTCCGGACCCCATGTGCAGGTTCTGTCCCTCCCTCCAGACTGAACTTGTCAGCTCAGCATCCACCCGCCTGGCTGCCACCAAGGTAGATATGGCCTTTGCCTCTCGTCTCTGTCTAATACCGTTTTAGAGGGAGGAATGTTTACTAAGCACCTGTTGAGCTAGGTGTCTTCTGAACAGGTGTCCCGGGTAGACACCTGCCTTGCTCTTGCTTGCGTCTCTCCCTGCGAACAGGACCAGGACCCTGGAGCCCCAGTTTTCTGACAGATGCTGTTACTCAGGGAGACAGAAACATAGTTTGCTCCAACACCAGTGTCGCTACAGCCACATGCTGCTCTATTCAACTCACAGGGCTCCATTGCAGCCCTGTGCTGGCTGCAGGCTGCCTGCCAGTGGAACCCATACACACCCGCTCCTGTCTGGCCAGGCTTCCTCCCTCTGCAGACAGTGGTTTGGTGGAACAGACATGGACAGGAATCAGATGGCCCTTCGTGTCTACCATGTGGCCTTCAGCAAGTTTCCCGACTGCTCTGAGCCTCATCTACCAGAAGAAGATAAAGACAGCTTCACCAGGCCACGGAGGAGATTCATGGGATGGCTGCATGGAGACCTAAGGACAGTCCCTAAAGGTCACTCCCTTGTGTCCCCTCCAAGCCCAGAAGACCCGTAACTCTTCGTGCCTTGCTGGATCCCAAGATTCAACAGTGGTCATTAAAACAGATTTGTCACTTGATTCTAAAGCCAGGTGGCACATGACAGACATTAATTTTTTCACATAAAAAATGGCTCTGCTAATTGAAAAACATCAAAGAGATTGAGGCTTACACAAATGTTCAGCTCTGTTTATTTTTTCTAATTTACTTTTCAGCAGTCAGTAAGAACTTAATGAGCTCTCATTTATGACTTCCTCCCTATTTATAGATTCCAAGGGCCCGCAGTGCTCCAGTGAAGGCACGGAGAGCATTCAGCCCAGGATACGCAGCCAGGAGGGAGCCATTCTGTTAACCAGGTGAATTCCAGACGGGAATCACCACTCCTCCAGGTCTCAGCCACTGCCCTGCTCGTTAGGATAACAGCCCAGCTGCCACCTGACATCAACTGGATTCTAGTTGCCTCTCAGGGGACAGATTTTCCTGACTTGAAGATCTTTTTTGTTGTTTCACATGGTTTGAGATGAAAATAGGCCACATTTATTGAACAATTAACTCTGTACCAGGCACTGAGCTGTGTACTTCACATAGATTTGTTCATTACAGGGTTGGCATGGGAGCACAGTGAGTTAAGCTACTACCTGAGACATCAACATCCCATCACAGCACCAGTTCGAGCTCCAGCTGCTCTGCTTCCATCCAGTTCCCTGCTCACCTGCCTGGGAAATTAGCAGAGGATGGTTTGAGGCCGTGGACCACGGGACCCACAGGAGAGGCCAAGGTTCTGGCTCCTGACTTCAGCGTGGCCCAGATCTGCCCTCTTGGGCAAACGAATGGAAGTTCTTGCTCTCTCTGTCTCTCCCTCTCTCTCTATCGCTCTGTGTTTCAAGTAAAATAAAATAAAACTCTAAATGTGTGTGTGTGTGTGTGTGTGTGTGTGTATCACTGCACAGCTATCCCGTTACTCAAAGGAGAGCAGCATTGTTGCTCTACTCACACATGGGAGCACTGAGGTGCAGCGGGGGGTCTAGAATTTGGAGGCACAATTCCCTCTCTGACCCACCATTTACCATTGTGTCTACAACAGCTATATCCTCTTTTCAACAAAGAGAACATCAATGGATGGATGCGCCCACCTGCATAAGGGAGCCATGGAAGAGAAGCATTAGATCAAGGATCGGGAGGCCAGAATTCAAGTCCCACATCACCAGGATCTCTCACGACGAGGAGCAAGCGTCTCATCCTGTCTGCGCCTGAGTTTCAGAGTCACAGCCAGAAAACTTGCACCTGTCCTTCTTCTCCAGTAGCTGAGCATTCCACACAAACATACAAGGGGAAGTGGGGCATCAGGTGGATTAATGACTCACACGGAAAACTCACAGGCAAACCTGGAACAGCAAACAGAGACGAGGCTGAGCTCCAAGAGAAGGCCTCATACTCCCTGCCCAAATGCAGTTATCACCCATGCACTAGTCAGGCACAGGGTGAGGACCAAGTTCCCTGAGTCCTAGGGTAAGGGACTAAAAAGATATAAGGGAGACACTTTCCTATCATTGAAGTTTCAGGAACCCTGCCCATCAATGAACCACAATTAAGCCAATCCTCAATTGACACGAAGTAAGCAAGAGAGCCGAGGGAACTCCAGTGTGCACGGCAGCTCTTCCCCAAGCAGCAGCACACGAGAGCAAAAGTTCCATTCCTGATGGGCCAAGGAAGAGCCCTAGGGAGAAGGGGGGATAGAAGACCCTCCACCTCTAATCCTGAAAAACTAGAGACTGGGCCACTGTGGTAAGAAGAGACATAGTTGAGCTACAGCATTGGCTGCCGTGGAGGGAAGTTGAGTCAAGTCCCACTGGAAGAGCAATGTGGGAGAGGCTGATGCTTCCAGTTTGGAGAAAGTGGGGCTGATACTGTAGGGAAAAAAAAAAACTCAGTCTTATATTTCCGTATTCCTCACCCCTAGCCCACATGAAGCCTAGTTCAAGGCCATGCTCTGTCAGTATCTGCGAGGCAGGCATGAGGATGAGTGGCCGGGCTGTGGGTTAGCATCCTCCCAAGATGGTGGGCTCATAGGGCTGTGCTGGAACCTGATTCACACGGCTCGGGTACTGCAAGATGTAAGCAAGTGCCAGAGCCATCCATTCTGACTCCCAATCACATAATTAACAGCCAAGGCAGCGGCAATCTCCATAAAAGTATTTGTGGGGAGATCACAGAAGGCAAATCATTTACTCAAGCGATCAGCTCTTTACACTTCAATCACTAACATAATCACAGACCTCAGGCCTTGGAAGTAGATGTGCAATTGAGCCTGGAACCCGGGGCTCCCAGCGCACATTCCAGTGGCCTTTGCTACACCAAGGGTGGGACAGAGACTGCCACAGAGGTGGAGCTCCACACAGCACAGGGCCCCCCCCCCACACACACACCACCCCCATCCCCCACAAGGACCCCAGCTACAGCCTAGAGTGACAGCTCTTTTTACAAACCAGAATGGTAAGCCATTTTAGTCTTGCCGACTCCATACATGCCCCCAAACACTCGCCATGCTCTTCTCAGATTAAAGCAGTTAAAAACACCACTTGGGATATCCAAATGCTGGAGAGCAGTACCCAGGTTTGAATCCTGGCTCTGCTCCAAATTCCAGCTTCCCACTAGTACACTCTTTCTGGGAAACAGCTGGCTCAGCTGCTCTAGGTCCCTGCCAGCCATGTGGGAGACGTGGATTGCGCCCCCAGCTCCCGGCTGAACCTCAGCCGTTGTGAGCATTTGGAAAGGGAGCCCGTGGCAGAGAAATCTTGGTGTGTCTCTTTGCATCTTACATCAATGACTGAACACTGAATTCATGTGACTCAGCTGGTGAGTAGCTGCACTGGGATATGGTCCCGGAATCCTTGTGGGCTCAGGAAAAGCTTCTCTACAAATGTGATGCTTAAACTGAGCCCCAGAAGATGGAGAAACAGGAATAAGCTTAGGGAAAAAGATGAAATGAAAATTCTCTTAGGGACAGAGTGTGGCACTTTTGAAGTCTTTGAGGTGAGGGATTCTAAAATTTAGTCACTGATAGAAAGAGGGAATTCTCCAGAACAACGTTTTTGAATCCTATCAAGAAGGGCAAGAGAAGGGAAAGGAAGAAGCAGGAAGGAAAAGGAAAAGGAGGTGAAGAGAGAAGAGATCTGGTTCTTCCCTCTCCCAGGGTCCCAAAGCCCTTGAGAGCACTGGTCAAGGGAGCATCTTGGAAGATACTCCAGAAAGAAGGTTGGAGACTACACGTGCTGTAACTGCCTGTTGACAATCTCACACTTTGCCAACAGCCTGACAGCCTTGGAAAGTAAAAACTGCCAGTGGCCCAACTCACTGAACTATTTATTCAGTCAATACTTCTTTAGCATTCCACAAAGCATGCAAGTCAGGGACACACATCCATAAATTAACTTCAACAGCCATGCGGAAAGTGCCAAGTTCACCATCCACCCAAGGACCCAACACTCCTTGTTACTACTCTCCTGCACCAGCCCCATGAGCAACACAAACACCCTGGCCAACCCCAGGCTTAAGGCAGCCAGGTCCAAGACAAGGAGAGTGGAGCGACACACATTTGATCCCGGGAAAAGGGAGGAGGAGGCATGACTGGGGCTGGCTTAACAGAGATTGACTTCCCCAGCATCCTTTGGAATGGATATCCTGCATGATTGAGCCGGGCTTTGTTCAATTCTCAAAGCAATTTGCCAGGAGTGAGAAAGGAGCGCTTAGTAGAGCAAGTTGGTCAGTCCTGGATGATTACTTCTTATTCCAAAACAATTACTATAAAGGTAAAATGGGTTATGTTGCTGTAAAAAATATGACCCTCTCCAAACAGTAACACATGAATTCCCAGGCACAGCCATCAAGGCCACGGCCAAAGGCAAGCCAGGCGGAGACACGATGGGAAAGGAGCTGCTGCCCTGGCCAGCACCAGTGGCTGAAAACCGAATTCAAGCAGATAAAAAAGGGTTGGATAACTGCAGCTTGGGAGTCAGGGGGCGGGCTCCTACCTACCCAAGGAGCCAGCAGAGACCACTGCCCTGTGGCCTTTTGAACACTCTAAAAGAATGGGATTAAGAAAAATTTCTCAATCCTAGCACTATTGACAGGTTGGTTTTGGTCATTATGTGTTGTAAGGGGACAATTTAGTGCCCTGAAGAACACCTTGGCCTCTCCCCACCCAGTGTCAGTAGCAGTCCCTTTTCCCAGCCACTGTGTGGCTACCAAAACTGTCCCCAGTCATGAGAGGACAGGTAGGAAATGGAGGGAACATTACCCTTGGTTGAGAACCCCAGGACAAAAACAACATGGACATGAGGAAAGATGCCCCGGGTCCCCAGAGGCAGCACATCTCCAAGAGCAAACAGAGCCCAACCCGAGTCCCTCCCACAAGGACAAGGTTTGCAGAGGCTGTAGCTCTTGGCTCCTCACTGGGTAGGCACTGCAGCAGCAACCAGACTCTTTGGACATGCGCCCAGGGGCTGGCATCTCAGCCAACACCTGGCCTGCTGGCTGTGCAGAGGACAGCAGCCTCCTGGGCAGAAGCCATGGAGAGCCTTCCTGACAAGCCAGGGAAGCTGTTCCAGCAGCTGCTCAGCTCCCGTTCCCTGGCTTCCAATCCCCACTGTGCGGTCGGGAGAAGACAACATAAACAGGGTGGCTTTTAAGGCCCACGTTAGGACCAGTAGGAGGAGTTTGCAAACCTGTTTTTAGAACAAAGGTGTTAGAGGCAGGCATTATAGGTTAAGCCGCTGCCTGAGACACCAGCACCAGCATCAGCTGCTCTACTTCTGATTCACCTTCCTGCTAATGCACCTGGGAGGCACTGGGAGGCACTGGGAGGCACTGGGAATTGGCCTGAATACCAAGGCCCCAGCCATGCACTCGGAGTTCCCGGCTCCTGGCTTAGGCCTGGGCCAGATGTGACTACATGGAAGAAACCAATAAACAGAACATCTCTCTCTCTCTCTCTCTCTCTCTGTATCTCTGTCTCTATCTCTTTATCTCTCTCTCATATCTGGGCACATGCAAGGAACTAATGGATAGAACATTTCTCTCTCACTTGCTCACTCTCGCTCTCTTTCTTCCTTTCAAATAAATAAATCTTTAAAAATTAAAAGGTGTGAGCCTGGCATGATAGCCTAGTGGCTAAAGTCCTCGCCTTGCATGCCAGGATCCCATATGGACCCTGGTTCTAATCCCAGCAGTCCCACTTCCCATCCAGCTCCCTGCTTGTGGCCTGGAGAATGAGTTGAAGACGGCCCAAAGCCTTGGGACCCTGTACTCACATGGGAGACCCAGAAGAGTCTCCAGGGTCCTGGCTTTGGATTGGCTCAGCTCTGGCCACTGCAGTCGCTTGGGAAGTGAATCATCAAACAGAAGATCTTCCTCTCTGTCTCTCCTCCTTTCTATATATCTGACTTTTCAATAAAAATAAATAAATCTTTTTTTAAAAAATAAGCTTGTGGGAAAATGGAATTAAAAGAGTGTTGGGATTAGAACCAGAACCTATATGGGATCCCAGAGCGTGCAAGTCAAGGACTTTAGCCACTGGGCCATGGCGTCAAGTTCCGCCCCCCCCCGCCCCCCTGCCCCCCCCGCCCCCCCTGCCCCCCCCCAAGCTTTTTTAAACCTCCTCACATCTGAGGGCCCAAGACCATCACCCACAACGCATAAATAAGCTCCCATTGGTTTCAGCCGCCTGCATTGACAGCACTCAGGGAAGGCCTTGGCTTGGAATCAGCTCCTGTGATCGGGTCCTGATGCTGCCATCTGCTCAGGATCCCTTCATTTCAGCCGCCCTGGTTTTCTCCTCACCCTGAAATGAAGAGAAAGGCAGAACCCATGGAGACCAACAGAATGCTCCTGAAAGTACCTCGCAAATGCAGAGCACCTGGCAGGTGTCAGCGCTTTTATTAACTCAAGAGGCAACGCAGAAGTTGAAGAGTGAATCAATTTTAACTTAACTGTAGGCAGAAGGCACGCATTTGCTGTAGAGAAGACTGGGAAAGAATCTCCATGTTTTAATATGGTGATCAAAAGCAACTAAGATGCAAGAGAAAAATGTAGGACTGTGTTTCTAAAACAGTAAGAGTAGTTATTAAGGCACTTCAAAAGTTTTAGGTACATGAAGAAAAAAAAAACCCAGCATTGTTCTTCTGGCAGTGGGGTGGGGGTGTGGAGCTATTGGTTTATTTATTTGAAAGGCAGAGTTACAGAGCTAAACATAGCTTCCCCCTGCTGGTTCACTCTCCAATTGACCTCAATGGCCAGGGCTGGGCCAGGCCAAATCAGGAGCCTAGAGCTATAGCCTGCTCTCCCACGTGGCTGGAAGAGCCCAAGTACTTGGGTCTACTTCCCCTGCCTTCCCGTGTGCAGTTGTGGGGTGCTGTATTGAAAGTGGAGCAGCTGGAGGATAGCTAAATGACCTGGCGAGGCGGGTGGGGTGCGGAGGGAGCAGCAGCCTGAAGCAAGCCACTTATGGCTACCTGGCTGATCACAAGATGGAGCTCAAGTTGCAACCAAGCAGCCATGCCCACACCTAGCAGTCCTCAGGACCCAGGCGATGTCACCCTGGAGGCAAGGAACCGTCATCCGTGGCAGCCACACTGCAAGAAGACCCTGGAGAGAAAGGACAGAGGAAAAGTGTAGCCCCGTGAACAATTTCTGCAAACAAGCTTCTGCAAGCCCAGTTCTCCAGGGTGCTCCTCTTGACTTGGAAAAGGTGATCCCAAGAACCTGAGACATGGCCCACCGGTCGGCGGAAAACCTGCAGTCCTCTTAGGCTCCAGGAGGCCACCCGGAAGCACCTCACCAGCTCTGCTTTTTACGCATACTGCTGACAAAATGACAGGAAGTGGGACACTGTGCCAGGCTAGATGCTGACGCCACACTACAGCATTTAACCCCAAACATCTGGACAGGCATTTAGCACTGTGGTTACGATACCTCTCGGGATCCTCCCATGCCACTTCGGAGCGCCTCGGTTCAAACCCTGGCTCTAGCTTCCTAGCCAGCTTCCTGCCAGTATGCACCCTGCAAGCAAGTGATGGCTTAACTACTTGGGTCCCTGCCACCCACGCGGGAGTCCTGGGGATTGAGTTCTTAGCTCCTAGCTTCAGCCTGGTCCAGCCTTGCCTGTTGTGGGCAATTAGGATGTAAACCAGAAGATGGACGATCTCTTCTTTCTCTCCCTCTCTCTCTCTCTGCCAAATAAATAATGAAAAATAAATTCTAGCACGGCTCTTGTAGGTATTTGGGGAGTGAACTAGCAAATGGCAGGTCCCTCTCCCTCCCCTTCTCTCTCTCCATGACATTCTTCCTTTAAGATAAATATTCTGAGGGAGTTAATCCAGAGCCTGTGACCTTTGTAGCTCCAGGGTAACTGACAACTCTGGACCTTTTTCCCAGCCTTCACTTCACTGCCCCACCCCTTCCTACCTAGTTCCCAAACCACTGACTCAGCAAGTGGGACTCAGCAGGAACTGGAGGCCACACTGGCTGCTGGACCCCAGCATGGTGGTAGTGATGGGTTAGGGCCACAACTGAGACATTGTCACATGCATGCTGGCTGAAGGCAGGCTTGGGGCCAAGGGGAAAACATGCATTTGTTACCTCTAGACTGGTTATTTGAGCTCACTTGACCTCAGTAGTCCCATCTGTAAAGTGGTGCCAACTCCTCCACCCTGAAGGCCCTTGCCGTGGAGGTACACCTGGGGAGGGCAGCACGGTTTCCGGAGGAAGCAGAGACCTTTTGCATCCACAGGCAAAACCACCCAAACACTAAGTGACCTAAGTTCACATTTGACAGTGCAAAGCCACTCAGCATCTGCTTCCTCAGCTCCCAACCCCTTCCCCATCCTCACCTCGAAATCGAAAAGATTCACAAACATTCTGATTTCTAGTTTATTTATGTTTGCCTAGATAGGAACCAACTTGCTTTTTTATTGTAAGATTATTACATTATGTGGCATCCGATGTCACTCACTACATCCATTTAGGAAAGCATCTTAGAATAATAATGATGCATGTTACTTTTTTTTCCATTTTTTAATTATATTTTTTACAATCTTTACATAGTTAATTAAGGTAAAAAGGTTCAAGGGCTATAGGAAAGTGGGTGAGACTGTTATTTCCACATTGCTTCCTTCATGTATCTGAAGTAAAGAGGGATTTTCAGGGAGAAGCTTGGTTTGCCTGCCTGGCTCTGGACTGTCATTCTGCATCCTTTAGCCGCCGTAGAAGGCCACGGTAACATCCGCTGTCTCCTACGGCGCTGTAACAGCCTGCTGTCTACTCTCTCCTCGATCCACAGAACACACACTTCCCCTACTGCCATCACTCCCACCCAACCTGCTCTCTACACTGTCTGTAGGTATCTTTGCAAAATAAAAATCCAGTCATTGTCCTCAAGACCTCACTCCCACCCCGTTCTCTTTATTTTATTTGCTTAATTTAACTTTATTGGAAGGGCAGAGTACAGTTACTGCTGGTTCATCCCAAATGGCCACAACGGCAAGAGCTGAACTGATGTGAAGCAAGGAGTCAGGAGCTTCTTCCATGTCTCCCACACGGGTGCAGAGGCCCAAGCCATCCTCCACTACTTTCCCAGGTCATAAGAAGGGAGCTGCATTAGAAGTGGAGCAGCCAGGACTTGACCTGGCATACGTAAGGGATGCCAGCTCTGCAGGCAGAAGCATGGCCTACCGCACCATGGTGCTGGCACGTCCCACCTCATTTTTTAGCTTTCGACTCATACATCATTCTCTTCGATCATGTCCGGTCTTTCTGTCATTTGCTCTCAAAGCATCTTCCATCCAAGCCCTTACTATAATTTTTAACTATACTTTTTTGGGGTGGCATGTGATGAATTGATTAATTTCTTTCCTTTCCACTAGACTTTAAATTCAACAAGGAGAAGGACAGTGTCTTTTTCTTGTTCAGTCATGGCTGTGTTTCCCAAGCAACTGTATATAAATTGGTAGGTGTCAGATGAACAAATAAATAAACACATTTCAGTGGATCCAGGATGGGCGTTGGGACGGGAGTCACTTGTCACGGCTGTGCAGGGGTCAAAGGGAAGAAAGAACAAATAAGACACCAGCCAGAAACCTCTCGCCTCCTGCCAGAAATGCTGGCTTAGAAACATGCGTCATTCTGGGCTGAAACATCCAACAGCAAGAACCAGATTGGGTTGCAGGCCAGTCAGGAAAAGCCACTGTTTCTGCTAGGACAGGAGGTGAACTGAGTAGGGCTGGCTCACGGACCCCCTGGTATGTGCGAAATCTGACACTGGGAGAGGTTCTGATGGAGAAGCCTGGGCAACTCTTCTGGCAGGACACAGACCCAGCAGGTAAGTGCAAAAAGCATGAAAGGAAACAGACCAGAACAAGCTTGTTTTTCTGTAGCAATCACGCATGTGTGATAATCAAAGGACAAAGAAATTACAGAAAAAGAAACCCAAAGTTACATTCCGAACCTCAACCCTGGGCCAGGAAGTGGGCCTAGCAGTTAAGACACCTGATAAGGTGTCCACATCCCATCCCAGCTCTGGAACCTGCCTCCAACTTCCTACTGGGGCAGGCCCTGGAAAGTAGTGGCAATGGCACAAATGAGCTCTCAAGTCCCAGCATTCAAGCCAGGCCCCAGCATTCAGGAAATGAAGTAACAACAGACTCCCTCTCTCTCAATTTCTTTCTAAGTAATAACAATTGGAGCCGGGGGCAGTAGCCTATTGGCTAAAGTCCTCACCTTGCATGCCCTGGAATCCCATATAGGCGCCAGTCCTAATCCCGGCTGCTCCACTTCTCTTCCAGCTCCCTGCTTGTGGTCTGGGAAAGCAATAGGGGATGGCCCAAAGTCTTGGAGTGGGATGGATAAGCATGAAACCCAGAAGAAGTTCCTGACTCCTGGCTTCGGATCGGCTGAGCTCCAGCCATTGCAGCTGCTTGGGGAGTGAACAAGCAGATGGAGGATCTTTGTGACTCCTTCTCTATGTAAATCTGACTTTCCAATGAAAAAAAGAGAAGTAATAATAACTTTTCTAAAGTATTGCTAGTATTTGCTCAAAATCACTGAGAACCTTCAAGGCAAATCACTAAAGGGGCTGAATAACCTCTAGCACAATATTTAATGATGCTTATAAATCCTTAAAGCCTGGCACAGCCCCTCCTTGACTGATGACAGAACAGTGACGCCTCTGAAATCCTAAGTGTTTCCTCACACCTGACGGAACAGATCATCAACAAAGTGTGTGGCTGCATCTGAACTCGCTGCATCTGTCCCTCTGTCGTTATGGTAACCAGGATCTCTGTGTCAACAAGCCTGGCTTACTCCTGTGACAGTCCAGAAAGTAACCAGTTTAGGTTTGGCAGGCCACAGGGTCTGTGTCACGCCTCAACCACTCACACGGCAGGATAAAAAGTAGGCCCAGTGTGCAAGTAAACAGTTTATTTACAGGTGCCCAAATTCGAATTTATCATTTTTGCAGGCTCTTAGTATTACTATTATGTCAATTTTTCAAATCATTACATAATATGAAGCCCACTGGTAGGTGGCAAGCCACACAGAAGCAAGTGGTGGGAGCTGGTAGCAGGTGAATGAAGTCAGGACAGTAGAGGAAACATAAACGCTGTTTTTTCACAGCCTGACAACTCTTTAAAATGGAGTTAATGAGCAGGCTTTGGGGGGAAATCAATGAGGTGAGGCATAGAGAGTACCTAGAAATTCCAGAAGAATCCAGAACAGCTGCTGAGCCCAGGAAGGACAAGTGTTCGCCACGTTAGCTCTCTTGTTCTCCCCTACTTACAAGTCAACTGACTTGCTGTATTTTGTTGTGTGTGTGTCTTTTTTTCCCTCCTCTTTTCATTTCACCGTCCCCTGCAGCCACTCATCCAGTACTGAAGATGAGACAGGATTAACTCCCAGCAGAAGAAAAGCCAGCCCTCACCTCGTGACTTGGACCTCCCGGCAGCATGGAGTATCAGCACCCCTCACCCACCAGGAAGAGATGTAGCCACAGATGCTGGGTGAAGTAGAACCCCCTCCCACGCCAACCCCCTCTCCCCGGGGACAGCAACACCCCGTGTGGACGCCGGTTCACCTTCTAGCTGCTCCACTTCCAATTCAGCTCTCTGCTGTCAGAGGGAGGGATGGTCTGAGTGCTTTCGCCCCTGGGAATCCTGTGGGGCACCCGGATGAAGCTCCTGCATCTGGTTATTAAGGCCATCTGGGGAGTGAACTGGCTGATGAAAGATTCTCTGTAACATTGCCTTTCAAATAAACCGATTCCTTAAAAAGAAAAAGTGGCATTCTAACTTTAAAATCGAATTATTCTCTTCAACGGGAACAGATAATACACCTATAACAAGGGCAAGATGCTATGAAAAAGCGACAAAGCTAAAGTTTTAAAGAAGAGTTCAGGAAAATCAAAATATGTGACAAGAGATAAATATTAGGCCCGGCACCATGGCCTAGTGGCTAAAGTCATTGCCTTACATGTGCTAGGATCCCACATGGGCATCAGTTCTAATCCCAATAGCCCTGCAGCAAGGGCCTGCCTAGAGTTCCCTCGTGAGGCCTGCATTTCGGCCTCCCAGCAGCAACAGATAGAGTCTCCAACAAGAGGAGCAGCAGCTTGGAAGGGGCGAGAGTGCAGACAGGAAAATCAAGCAGGAAGGTCCCTGAGGGAGACAGCATTCATTCCAGAGGCCACTCGCAGAGAGGGGTAAAGAGCATTGCACTCATATCTGGGCCACTTAGGGTCCCGACTGCCATTTACCAACTCCATGACCTCCAGTCAAGTCAGTTAACATCTCTGAAACGCAGCCTCCCCAGAGGGATGAAAGGGTTAATAGCACCTGCCCTGGCTGGATCCCAGGACTGCAGCAAGGGTCAAACCAGCAAATAATAACTTGCTGTGTGCAGCAGGCAGAGGCCAAGAGCTCAGCCTGCAGGTGCACCCCTTAAGCCGCCATCAGTCCAATGCCAGCGCCTTTGGAGTGACCCAGGCTCTGGGCCTCAGACGTGACTCCTGGAGCCCATGCACAGCAGAACTCCAACAAGGGAAGACACACTCCCTCACAAGCAAAGCAGACTGGATGGTTCAGGGACACCTTGAAGGCAACACTGAGGGGTGCAGGGAAGACCCGAGGTGTAGTCCCTAGACCTAGAGGACGGGCTTGGGGATTAGCAGCAAAAAGCTTCAAATCTTCCCTCCACTCCCACCCCATCCTGGGAAGCAGTGGAGAGCTCTTGGGAACTGGGGGAAGGTGGGCAGGGTCCCGAGGCAGCCCCCTCTAGGCTGAGGTGGGAAACAGGAGGCTTTCTGGAGCCCAGGGTCTGGGCCTTTCTTACCTTCTAGCGGCAAGAGGGAGCCCCACAAGGTGCAGCAGGAAGACTGGAGAGCAAAGAGCCCAGGTGTAGATGGAGTCAGACTCAAGGCCTGGGGCTACGCAAGACAGGCACCTAGAGCCTTGAACTCTGTGCAGGTGTCCCAGGTGGGCTGGCAGGGAGTCCAAGAACTGCCTTCCCAGGCAGCTCTCAACAGGGAACTGGGTTGGGAATGGAGCAGCCAGGACACAAAACCAGTGTTTGCATTCGGGATGCCAGTGCCACAATGCCATCCTGTGGATCATTTTTTTAAAGCTCATAAAATTATATATCTAGAACATGGCAAAGGCATTGAATTAGATGTTGGAAACAAGTTGAGGAAAAAAAATAACTATGAGGAAAGAAATATGCTAAATACAAGTCAATAGTGCAGGATTGAGGTCAGGGGCAGGTAGTGCTACCCCCTAGGAACTAGCAGACAGAATGTTCGTTGTCCTCCTGGAAGAAATCAAAATTGCCACAGGACCCAATGAACACCAGGTATGTGAGCACTGCAGTAGAGCACGGTAAGCTGCCACCACTCCGGATGCCTACATCCTGTAGCACAACACTGGCTCACGTCCCAGCGACTCGGCTTCAACACGCTTCCTGCAATGCATCCCGGGATGCGGCAGATGAGGCGAGGGGCTCTGCCACCCACGTGGGAGACCCACATGGAGTTCCTGGCTCCTGGCTTCACCATGGTCCAGCCCTGGCAGCTATGACCATTTGGCGTGGTAAACCTAGCTAGAAGTGCGTGCTTGAATTCTCGCTCTCATGTGCACTTTCTCTCAATCTCTCTGTGCCCCACTTTTCAAGCAGATGAAAACAAGGGTTTTTTAAAAATATATATAGTAAATATTTTTTATCCAGATAATGACAATCATTTCTACCAATACAGCTGTCTAGGTTACCATGGAAGTCGACTGTGTTTATTGTTTAGGCCAAAACAAGCAGATGGAAAATTCCAGCCGAGTTTTTCAGATGACCAGTGTCCAAGGCAGAAGAAGAAAAGGCAAGCGTGGAGCACTGGGAAGAACAAAGAAAGGTAAGGAGAGGGAAATGACTTGGGTTATTCAGGGAACTGCAAGTAACTCATTATGGCTGGAGCGTAAATTCAGCAAGAAAGCTGGGACAAGAAGGCAAGGTGTGCAGAGTGTAGGCCACCATTCAGGATGCCCATGTCCAAAACCAGAGTCCCTGGGCCTGAGTCCCTCACCCATTTCCCATCCCAGGTCCTGCTCCTGCATCTGGGAGGCAGCAGAAGACAGAACAAGTACTTGGGCTCCCGCCATCACGTGGGAGACCCAGATGGAGTTCCTGGCTCCTGCCTTGGCCTGGTCAGCCAAGGCTGTGGCGGGTGTTTGGGGATTGAACGAGCAGATGGAAGATCTTTCTCTGTCTACCTTTTAAATAAGCAAAACTTCTAAGAAGAAAGCTGGAGAGAAGAGCTGAACAAAAACGACAGGCATCATCTTGCACCTGCCCATGACCATGGTGGTTATGACAGCAGCTTGCACTCACTGAGTCAGTCGGGGCTGGGCCAGCCTACAAGGCAGGTCTACCTGGATGGCCTCTCTACACACAGGGAAAGGAGAGCTTGAGACTGTTGTTGAGGGATTTCGATCAAGGGTAGCATTATGAAACATAAATCATTCTCTACAAAATTCAGTATTTATCAATGAATTGATATGCTTTGCCTTTGCATCAAAATGCAACCAGTTGGGGGCCAAGCACGGTAGCCTAGTGGCTAAAGCCCTTGCCTTACATGTTATGGGATCCCATACGGGCGCTGATTCTAATCCTGGCTCCACTTCCCATTCAGCTCCCTGCTTGTGGCCTGGTAGCATCTCTACCTGTGGAACAAACAGCACATCTGTCTACCCCGCAGGCTGGAACTGGGAATTCTCTGCTTCTAGTGGAGTGTCAAAGGGATCTAGAGTTTTAACATAGTTAGAATTTAAACAGCTCGGGGCCTGGCACGATGGCCTACCAGCTAAAGTCCTTCCCTTGCATGTGCTGGGATCCCATACAGGCGTTGGTTCTAACCTGGCAGCCCCACTTCCCATCCAGCTCCCTGCTTGTGGCCTGGGAAAGCAGTCGAGGACGGCCCAAAGCCTTCGGACCCTGCACCTGTGTGGGAGACCTGGAATAGATTCTGGGCTCCTGGTTTCAGACTGGCTCAGCTTTGGCAGTTGTGGCTGCTTGGGGAGTGAATCAATGGATGGAAGATCTTCCTCTTTGTCTCTCCTCCTCTCTGTATATCTGACTTTTCAATAAAAATAAATTTTTAAAAACTTAAATACTTTCCACCGTTTTCTCTAGAATGACAAATCCCTATAAATCTCCACACTTCCTGAAACTGGAAACCATATGGGAAGTAAGCACATACAAGTCTGGTGTCCACTTCTGAAACAAACTGATTCCACTGAAGCTAGACAAGGTCTTGGTAACGGGTACAGAAAACCTTGCCTGCAGCTGCTCACGTAATCTAATGCTGCCCTCTAGTGACCAAAGATAGAAACAGCACTAACAAGCTAGCTGGCACCAGAAACATCTGATTTTCTTTTTTCTAGGATTTATTTTTATCAGAAAGGCAGATCAGATTTACAGAGAGAAAAAGAGACGGAATTTCCAATCGCTGATTCACTTCCAAGTGGCCACAAGAGCAGAGCTGAGCCAATCCAAAGCCAGGAGTCAGGAACTTCTTCCAGGTCTCCCACACAGGTGCAGGGTCCCAAAGCTTTGGGCTGTCCTCGACTGCTTTCCCAGGCCACAAGCAGGGAGCTGGATGGGAAGTGGAGCAGCCAGGACACAAATGAGCACCCATATGGGATCCCAGCACTTGCAGGGTGAGGATTTAGCCATTGAGCCATCATGCTGTGGGCTCCAGAAATGTCTAATTTTCACATGAGAACTATTTGCTGTGCAGGATCTTGCTGAAAAAAAGGGGTAGGGAGAAAGTGCACAACCTGACAGTAACACTCCACCAAAACAGAAAACACCCTTTAGAAGATTCTGGTGGACGGACGCAGCAACCGCTGAGCAGCAGCGACACTCAAGTCTGTAGGTTCAATTTCCGGTTATGCCCTCAACCCCAGCATCCTGGGTCCCACACCCACAAACGCGGCCTCCAGGCTCCCAGCTCTAGTCTGGCTCAGCCTTGGCTGCTGCCAACATTTGGAAAGCACATAATCAGATGGATGTTTCCTCTCCACTTCAAAAACATTTAAATACATAAAATCAAGAGATGTTTGGGTGAATAAACATATTCTATGGGTATCAAACAGATCTGGGTCATTTCCAGCACAGCTGGAAGGCTCCAGAAGACGCTCCAGGCATCTTGTATTGTCTGCTTGACACACTCGAGTGGGAACACTCATTCACTAGGCAGGGTCACTCCTTATCACTGGAAACTGCTTCCAAGGAGGTGGGCTGAAAGCTGTAAGACCTACTGGGGCCTTATCATAACCCAACTTTGCGATCCCTTTAATACTTTTTAAATGCTTTCTGTAGTATGCATCTTTCATCTTTTCCTAAGAAACACATGGACTTGCCTACAGCAAGCCTACGTTATGAATTAAGAGCCTCAGTTAAATGGAACATTAAGGGAGCAGCTAATCACTGGCAGGACAAGAGTCCCAGGGTTCCCCATGTCCCTTCCCAAGTAACAATGACAACAGAGTAGCAGCATTTTCATTTCCATGATCACCACTTGGAAGATGAGGACTCACCCCGTGGGAGCCAGGAGACCCACAGCTCCTCACAGCTGAGGTCCTGCGCATGCGGAGACCCCCGCTGAAAGAAGGTCACCCTCAGGGCTGACTGTGAAGGCAAACAGCCTCCGCTTGCACCAGAACTGCTGGCCACAGGCAGGCGCTGCATCGCTCATGTTTAGTCCTCAAAGAAATGCATCCATGTTCTCTGGGTGAGTGCACAGCCGGCCCACGTGTGGAGGAGGAGGAATCAGACACTGATTTTCAAACAAAAGCTGCCAGGTGTTTATTAAAACAGTACAGTTAACTGAAGCAAAGCTGACTCTGGTATAATCATTAGCCCTCAATTAGCACGCCTTCAGGAAGGCCTCTGAAAAGATGTGACAGGACTGGCTTCTCCTGGGGCTCATCTGGATCTAAGGAAAAGAACAGAAGAGATTACACATTTGACTGACAGCTCCCGGTCCCCAACAGAGAGCAGCCTTGAGAAACGACAGACATGACCGGCATCTTCCTAGGTAATGCTTTGCTCAAAACCCCTTAAGTACTACAACTCCATTCCCTGATTAAATCCAGCTGCACTCCCAGAATCACTCCTCAACATTCACGGGTCTCTGAGAAGACCAAACAATGAGTCTTCACGAACAGAACAACTGCAAAGTTCAGCCTTGAAGTCGCCACATGAGGTCAGAGGTGAAGCCATGAGAAGGGACGCAGGCTCTGTATCTGAACTAGTGGGCAGCAGAGCTCAGAGGTGGCCACTAATGAGCTAGGGGAAACAGGGAAAGCTGCATGCTCTCTTCTGAGAAGCACTCCAGGTCGGAAGACTTAAATCCATGCAAGCTACACTACAGCTGTGTCTGAGGGCGCCTCTCTATTAAGTCTATTCGGCTCTGTGGATAAAACTCAGTAACGACCATATTTCCAAAAATCAGCGATGCCACGTGAGAGATCTGACCTCGGCAAACAAAGCTGGACTGCTGCCCTCTGGGTGGGCAATCACAGGGCAGGCCCAGGGCCAGCCTCCTGGCCCCTCCCAGCCCACGGCCCTGACGCTGCAGCAACCTAGGGACAGCTCTGAAAGCGGACAGCAATGGTATGTCCTTCAAGCCTGTACCGTTCATAAAAACGATTTTCTTACTTCAAATACTCTCTTCAGAAATCTGAATAGTGATGTAACCTGAAAAAGCGAAAGACACATAATTTAAGCAAAATAAACTCATAATTACTGACAGTATTGTCGATCAGCTCACAGAGCAGCCACTGGGAAGATTTGGGGACTCGTGAGCAGGAACCAATCACAATTCTCATTCAGTTAGATCCCGCCTCCTTGACCTGACATTCTGAAGAATCTCAATGCCTCACACTTGCAAAAAAAATTAAGCTTGTTCCTGGGCCCACTGCGGTAGCTTAATGGTTAAATTCTTACCTGGAAACCGCCAGGATCCCATACCAGCACCACTACATGTCCCAGCTGCTCTGCTTCCCATCCAGCTCCCTGCTTGTGGCCTGGGAAAGCAGTCGAGGACGGCCCAAAGCCTTGGGACCCTGCTCCTGCATGGGAGACCAGGCAGAGGAAGCTCCTGGCTCCTGGCTTTGCATCGGCTCAATTTTAGTCATTGTGGCCACTCGGGGAATGAACCAGCACAAGCAAGATCGTTCTGTCTCTCCTCTCTGTAAATCTGTCTTTACAATAGAAAGTAAATAAATCTTCAAAAACAAAAATTAAGCTTGCTCCAAAGCCTTAAATTGGGACCTGTAAAACACTGAACCAGCCACAGCCAACAGACATACTGTCAGATTCAACCCACTTTTAGCGCAGCTGGGACAGTCTCCCTCTGCTGAGCTCTAACGGCCCTGGACACTTACTCTGAGAAGTTACAAACAAAGCAGCGGGCACGGTGGCAGGTTAAGACACCACGTGGGATGCCACCCCAAAGGTGGAGTGAGTGCCTGGTTCAAGTCTCCACTACTCCACTCACTCCCAATCCAGCCTCATCCCACTCAGACCCTGACGGGCGGCAGAAGACACCTGCAGCAGCCAAATTCCTGCCCCGTGCCGGAGCCCTGCCGTCAGCCAGACCCAGCTGCTGCCAGCTGCGGGCATGTGGGGGAGGGAACTCCCTCCTCTCTGCCTTGCAAATAAATAAAAGCAAACATTTTTGAAGCTTTGGAAAGGAATTTTAAAATCTAATTAGAATCTATACCTTTTCATAAAATCTGAAATGAAACAGCCACTTGGAGACTGATCTGAAATGACTAATGGAAGTGACCCAGAATGGAGCCATTTTCCTTTCAAAGTACAATTTGAAATCCCATTACTGTGTAATGGGAACTATCTTTTCAAAACCAATTTACACTCTTCCTTTTCTGCATCTCCAATTTCAGTATAAATCTTAAAAAAGAAAAAAAAAATAAGGAAGATGAGAGTCAAGGTGAACACTCTAGCACACTCCACAATTAAGCATGCTGTATAATTTGAACCCAATTGCAGGAACAAACTCCATGCCTTCCCAGCTTCGAAGGAAAAGCACAGGAGCCTCTGACTTGAACATAAACACGTTACCTGTACATCAGGGCCTTGCCCTTCTCATTCCCCAAGGCAAAGTATCCACTTCTGGGGGAAAAATCCATGGTGTGAATGTGAGAAATATTCTTCTTAGTGACTGGGAAGTTAGAAAACACTGTACAGGAAGGCAGATGAACCTGCAGGAGATAAGAAAGACTTTATGTTACAACTAAGAAACCATTTTTCTTAAGTTTTAATCTGCATTCTTTCTGTTGGAACAAGCTCATTTACTGTGGCACACGTCTAAGCACAGCTCTCTCATGGAACAAAGGGCACTGACACCCAAGTCTCAGCTGGGTGCCTGGCCAGTGCTGAGGGCCCACGTCCCACACAGGAACCTCCAGCTCTGGCTCCTGGTCCTGCTTCCTGTCGACGCAGACTCTGGGAAGCAGCAGGTGATGGCTCAGGCACTTCAGTCTCTGCCACCCGCATGCGGGCACCGGCCTGAGCCTGGTTCCGGCCCTGCTCCAGTCCCAGCCGTTTCAGGCATTTGGACAGTGAAGCAGCCGATGAAAGGTTTCTCACCTTTGCCTCTCAAATAATTTCAGAGTGTCCTCATGTGATCAACTTAATGTTTAAGTGAAAGGGGTGAGAGGCAGCATTCTTACACTATCTAATACAGTGCCTGCAAAGCTCAGATGTCTACTGCAAAGCGGAAATCAATAAACTGAACTCAAAAGTCAAGGTCACCCACTAATGCTCCAAGTTAATGCCACAGTGAAGAACACTAGCACCTGGGACAGGGACGAGCACAGTGGCACATCAGCCTAATCCTCCACTCTGCGTCTCCAGCACCCCACATGGGTGTCGGTTTGTGTCCCGGCTGCTCCACTTCCAGTTTACCTTTCTGCTTATGTCCCGGGAAGACAGCAGAGGATGCCCAAAGCCTTGGAACTCTGCAACCGCAGGGGAGACAAGGAAGAAGCTCCTTGCTTCAAATCAGCTATGGTCACTGCAACCATTTGAGGAATGAACCAGTACATAACAGACCTTCTCTATTCTTCTCTCTGTAAAATTTGCCTTTCAGATAAAAACAAATCTTAAAAAACAAAAACCTGGGGCCAGCTTTGTGGCATGGCATGCTAAGCCACTGCCTGCAACATGAGCATGCCACATGAGTACCAGTTAGAACCCAGATGCTGCATTTCTGACCAGCTCCCCACTAATGTGCCTAGGAAAGCAATGCAATATGGCCAAAGTCCATGGGCACAGCACCCACAAGGGAGACCTCGTGGCATCAGTGGGGCACATCTCCAGCCACTGCAGTTATTTGGGGAGAGAACCAGCGGGATGGAAGTCCTTTCCTCCTGTGTCCTGTCTCTCCTTCTTTCCAATTCTGCCTTTCAAATTAAAAAATCCTAAAATCTGATCACAGAGAACAGAATATTTAAACATTAATGAAGTCTGGTTTTATGCAAATGAAAAGTCCTGTCTTCCAATTCATGTGCAAAGTCCCATCAAGTATCCCACCATGACAAAATTTCCCCTTTACATTTTTATTTTTTGTATTTTTGCTAAATGTTTTGCCTTTTGCAATCTCTCCTTGAAGTGAAGTGAATGACAAAGACCCAATCTACCAAGTGGAACTGTGTTCTGTTTAAACAGAGCCAGGGCTCCCCTGAAGTCAGGCCTCGGCGGGCGGGGACACAGTCCCTTCCTCCAGGGTGTACTCCTGGGGCAAACGGGCTCAAGTCCAAGGCAGGCAAGACAAGTCCTCTTTCCAAGAGTGGATGAATGAAACCTAGGTAAAAAAGTAGTTCCCTCAAGCAGACAAATGCTCTCCAACTCTCCATGAATTTCAGCACTTTCACATTCAAATACGTGATCAGCTATCACCCAGCCAGTCACGTAAGGCAGTCTGTCATCACCCACATTTTGGATGGCTTCATGCCACCTAAGCAAAGATGATTTTCAGACAATATTGGGTAAAAACCATCAATACACACACCTGTGTATTAAACAGGCTTCAGTCAGCTACTGACGCAGCCAACTCCCTCTGACACTAATTACTACTGACCACTTTGTCACAAAAAGGAAGCTTAGGACGATTCCTCAGGCTAGACAGAGCTACTGTCAACTTTGCCAGGGGCAGGATTGGCCTGCACTGCATGCCCGCCTGCTAAGGGGAAGCAGTGGCAACCTACTACCCCAAACAAGCTGGCAGTGCCCCAATCTGATCTTAACTTCTGAAGTTCTTAAACACAGGCACCCCAAGGCATTAAGTGTGTGCTCTTATTTAAGTATGCAACACAAACTCCTACTTTGCGGGGAGGAGTCATAATATGTATATTGCAGGATGTTTTTACATCAAGTTTGGGAATGCAAAAAGCACCTGATTTTGGTAAGTGCTTGTCTTAACTGTTTTGCTTGGGTTATTCTAAGTTTGCTCCACCCATCAGCACCACCACCAGGCAAGTGACAACTAGGAACAAGGATCCACAAGATCAGAGAATAGAACATTAGGGACAAATATTTGCTCCAGGGCAGTGAACAGTGCTGGGCCACAGCAGCCCACTGCTCCCTTCCACCTGTCACCGACACTCCCACAGAATGCCCCCACCACTTTCTTCTCAGCATTCCTGGCAAGACGGGCACCCGGGGAGCTGGTTTGCTGACTCTTTCAAATGAAAACATGTAAGAACCAATTTACCTGTTGAGTCATTTCTTACAAGTAATTTATATTAAATCACTTTTTATTCACAACCAAAAAAGGGAATAATATATTGGTTCTTAATCTAGTCCCACGGAATTGCCTGCTATAAATAAGGGCAAAAATTGGAGGGAAAAAAAGCATGGCAACTTTTTAAAAATCTATTTTTGCCAAAAGGTAATGGTGTATTTTTACAGCTTAGGAACAGACAGGGCACACTGGCAATCTTTGATGCAAACGACACCTCTTGGATGTAATACCATGATGCAACAAGAAACCTCTGCAGTCAGACACAGCAGGCCCACATCCACACCAGGGTCCCCATCAACCACCCACATTTATTATTAAATTTTATCTCCTTTGCTGACTGTGCACCTACCTGCACAATTCCCCAGTAAAATCTCTCACTGCATCTGCATTTGGTGCCTCTTCCTTCACACAAATGATCTCATGGGGTTACGACTTTTGCGTTCTGACCTCTCTTTCTCTGTCTTACAAGGTTAACTACTAGTTAACAGTAAATCCCATAAAGCCACAACTTCATTAATTCCTTCCCTTTATATCCAAAACCATTTCTATCATGACATTAAGTGTCCACATATTAAAAATCAACAAGTAAAAGCTATTCCTCCACGGATTTAACAGATAGAGTCCCACCACTTTCTCCTACATCCAAGAATGCAGACATATTAACAATCTGTCTTCAGAGTCCCCTACTGCTGTAATGACTTAGATTTACAGTCACTGCTTTGAGCTGGGAAAACAGAAACGGTTGGAATCATTATAAGCACTTGCACTTAATGGCACCAACACTGCTTCACCGAGGCCCTCTGAAGCGGCCATGCCTGGCTTCCTTCCATTACATATGATGGCTGACTACCACTTAAAAAACACGATTTGGCTGCTTCCAATAAATTCCTTGTGTGATGCTGCCACAATAAAAATACATAAATGCTGTCATGATCACTGAAGCAAACTAGGCAGAACCATTATGCATCATGCAGAATAGATTATGTCAACAGGACACAGATCCCATGGTTTTCAAAAACAACTTACTACTATTAAAATGCTGAAAGGTTAATATGTACTACTATGCCACTGCCTAGAGGAGGAGGGCTTTTAAAGATAACCTGAATGAGAACCTTCTCATGTATCGAATGTTCCATTCAACAGAGTGGAGTAAAATGCAATGCCCTATCCTTCAATTTTTTCTGTCAGAACAGTTTATCAGGAAATCTTATGCAAATAACAGCAACACCGTTCTTTGCAATATGGCAGAAGCCTCACTTCCCCCTGCCCTAATGACCACAGAAATTTTGTACAGATTCTAGGGGTCCGAGAAGTTTCCAGCAAAGCTACTGTGATGCCAGAAAGAATACAAAACCTAGAAGCAAATTCTGTCCTTTACTATTGACAGTGGGCATATGAATCCTCTAGTGGACTGCTATTTGAGTCAAAAACCCTATGAATGACTATTTGTAAACAACACACTACTATAAGAGACTGATGAACTAACTGAGCCAGATCAAAGTAACTGTCTGTAAAAGCATTTAGTCTGGTCCCAACCTCATACAACAGCACAAGGTAATATTGCTACTTGAAGTTCTATGTCGTCAGTATACCCAATATCTAGAGCTGGTTCTGTCTGAAGAGCAGGAAACAAACTTAAGACCAGCTGTGAGGCTGGGCAAGACAGTTAACGCACGCTCAAAGCTCTATTCCTAGACACTCTGTCCAAGGGTAGCCTGTGGACATGATACAGGCGACTCACTGTCCCAAACCACAGACAGAAACAATGCAGCTGATACTAAGCCTGGCTTTACATCCGGAAGCTGAAAACTGGCAAATGCTAGCTGGATGGTACTCACTTGAACCCCCAACAAAAATTTGGCCACTGCAATCCTAACAAGCCTCCCAGGTAGGGCAGCTGGGGAAGCTAAGCAAGTCCCATCTGACTCTCCCAGGAAAGGCCTCTCAGCAGCCAGCCGGCAGTCCTCTGGACTCCAGACTCCATCTTTTCCCTTGGCTGGTTTTGCTTTGCTGCCTTTCACTGTATCTTTGCCATGACAGTCACCAAATGCTGAGTCCTTCTAGCAAATCACCAGAGCTGGGGATGGTCCCAAGTACTGTCAGCTACCTGACTGGCAGGATGTTCACAATAATTTCAAGTTCTGTTTTATTTCAAAATCTAAGAAGAACTGGGGTAGGCAGGAACCTTGCGGTAAGATGCTAGTTAACAGCCAGGTCCCACGTAAGAGCCATCATGTCCACTCCCCAGCCAGGCCCTGCCTCCAGCTTCCCACTCCCACAGACCCTGAGAGGTGGCACTGACGGTTCCTGTCATCACTCACACCACCCACATGAGAGGCAGAGGAGCCAAGTTCTGGCTCCTTGCTCCAACAAATCTAGCTCCAGTCTAGCTCCAGAGACCACAGCCTCTGGGGAGTGAGCCAGCAGATGGAATCGATCAACCTGTCTAGTCTTATTCTCTAATAAATAAAAAAAAAATGAAACTCATAAAAAAAAATCTAAGAACTGCTTATACTTCATTTATACACGTTTTCAAAGGCAGAGGGACAAAAAAATACGTAGAAAAATGATGTATTTGCCTGATATTTATTCCTTAACACTTCAAAAAGTTTGCAGAGGGGTTAGCATTGCACCATAATGAGCAAAGCTGCTGCCCACAGTGCCAACACCCCATATGGGCACTGGTTTAGGAACAGTAGCCTCATTTCCAACTGGGCTTCCTGGTAAGGGTCTGGAGAGGCAGCAGCAGATGACGCCAGTGCTTGGGCCCTTCACCCACTCGGCAGACTCGGAAGAAGAACCTGGCCCTTCTGTCTGGCCTGGCCCTTCTGTCTGGCCTGGTCCCAGCTGCTGCAGCTATCCGCAGACTGAGCCAGCAGATGGATGACCTCTGTTTCTCTATCACTCTTGCTTTCAAATAAGTATAGTTCTTTTTTAAAAGTAAAGTCTGTGGAACACAGAATTTAAAGAGTTTACCTGCATGCAAAAAAAACACTGAAATCCAGGCATAATTATTTTAAAATATGCATCTTTCAGCAAATTTTTTTGGAGATTCTATATATGCACACACTTCAAATTTTTTGGCACCAAAATAAACTTACCTTTAATTCCACTTTCCACATACAGCTAAGAAAGGACAGGATGGCTCTCCCCAAGAAACTGACCTAATACATATTTGGTGACCACTGTACATAACCTTAAAAACCATACCCAAAAACCTGCATTGCTAGGGCCAGTGCCACAGCTCAGTAGGCTAAACCTCCGCATTCAACACCGGTATCCTATCTGGACACAGGTTCTAGTCTTGCCTGTTCCACTTCTGAACCAGCTAGCTCCCTGCTGTGGCCTGGGAAGGCAGTTGAGGATGGCTTAAGCTCTCAGGTCTTTGCACCAACATGGGAGACCCAGAAGCAGCTACTAGCTCCTGGCTTAAAACTGGCTCAGCTCTGGCCATTGTAACCATTTGGGAAGCAAATCAAAGGATGGACGATCTCTCTGTCTCTCCTTTCCTCTATAAATCTGCCGTTCAAATAAAAATGAATCTTAAAAAAAAAAAAACCTACAATCCTAGTAGTAATTCTATCCCTAAATATGCCCTCTTTTTTATGCACTCACTTCACATTTTAAGATTACCAAAAATGAAAGGAAGGAGTAAAGAAATATTACCAATCTGACTCCATCTTTCATTTTATCTGAAGCAATTGCCAAGATTTCTGTAGTAGGGTTGAAGGCCACAGAAGTAACACCTGTAACCAAGTTCATTATAGCTTTGATTGGCTTTGGGTTTGTTTCTTGGAGACAAGAATCTTGGTTGTAAATGTTAACCACTCCACAATTGGAACTGTAAAGAGAAAGAGAAGAATTTAAAATCATGTAAAAGGATTTTGCAATACAAGAAAAAACAGAATTAGCCCCACAAACTGGTATTTGAAGGATTCATATGGCACAGGCGGTCCAGTGGCTATAGAGTCCACCCCACAGCAGAAGACACACACATCCCAGGGCCAGCATCGTGGTGTGATGCGTTAAGTCACCACTGGGATCCCACACTGCAGTGGCGGGCCCAGACCAGGACACTGGCTGGCTGGGTGTCTACACTGGCTGGCTGGGTGTCTGGTGCAGCCTGCTTCCTATCCCCAGCACGGTGTTATAAGAGCATCAATTGCTATTTTCCAGGACATGCATTAGCAGGAAGCCAACTGGGAAGCAGACTGGCATGGACTTGAACCGGCCACTTGTGACATGGGACATAGTCTTCCCAAGCAGCAACGTTAAACTGAACCACATACCCACCCTCCACCACCACCACATGAATTCATGGCCACGTAAACTCATCTCTTGCAACATTGCTCTTCCCCCTCCCTTGTTCAATGGCAACTTCAACCACCAGCTGCCCATGCCTAGAGCCTGAAAATGACCATTTCTCCCACCTCGAAGCACCTGTCATTTTTTGCCCACACCCTCTAGCCCCATGCTGTCTGCCAGCGGATGGGAGCTCTTTCTCCTCTCTATCACTCAAATAAATAAATACGCTACAAGGAAAAGATTTTGACTGCTTTCACAATAAAGAAATGTTAATGTCTGAGTACATGTTTATTCAGCTTTAAACATTATACAAAGCATACATACATGGACTCACAACATGGAACCCCATAAATTTGTATAACTGTTAAATTTTCTATAAATCCTTGAGGACTTCTTCCTACTCAATATAGTTTCAAAACTGTAACACATCTTAAAGACTGCTAAAGCTGTGCCCTGCCTGCTGTTGTAGCCCAATCCTTAGCTTTCATCCCACCTCCACTCCACTCTAAACACAAATTCTCCCAATTTCTCACCCTTTCCACTAATGCAATGCCTTTGTCCAAATCCTACCTGGCCTTCAAATAACCCAACTCAAGTACCAGTGCTTGCCAAAAACACTTTTCTACATGTTCAATCAGAAATACCATTATCTCTGATCTTTAAAAAATACTGTATCTCAACTACAGTCTTGATGAGGGTTTGCCTTTATAAACAGATGTTTGTATTCATCCATCTCCGTCAAGATCATGAATTATGAGAAGGTTGTAGTGTTGCTGCCCTGTCCATCTCCCCGTGTAACTGCCAGGAACCCAACTACATGAGACATGATCACTGCCCAAGGTCTGCACTAGCAGGAAGCTGGCATCAGGAGTCAGGGTGGGCACTGAGTCCAGCCCTCCAAACACAACCAGCACCTTGAGCTAGGCCAACTACTCATCACTGAGGCTATTTATGTAGAAGATCATATAAATGGTACAAAATGATTCACAATCAATGCAAGCTAAACCGTATTTTTTTAAGATTTCTTAAATCATACAACTCTTAGTAATGGTACTACTCACACATTTAAAAACACAAAAAATATACAATGCTACAACAGGTGGGGAACACCAGGCCTACAGGCTATAACAGGCCCACAGGATCCTACGGCCCGGCCCTGCCAAGGCAATCACAGGTGGGACTCAAAATTCAATCCATTTGTAGCAGACTAATTTTCAAGTTGATTTTCTATGGCTATCAATATCCAAAGGCCTCTGGCATCAAAAAAATAAAAAAAAAAAACAAACTTCCCCGCCCCAGCAAAACAGCACTACTACGTTTAAGAGCTGAGGCTTGGGAACCAGACAATCTGGGCTATAACTCTGGATCTAACACAAGCTTAACCCACAGGGCCTCAGCTGCCTAACAGTCGACCATGCAGCGAGAAATAAGAATTTCTTATGCAACACATAACACATCAAGCACTACTTGTCACATGGTAAGTAAGATACATTTTCATTCTAACTATTCAAAGCACAGTTCAAAACCATATGGAAACCATGGTAACAAAAAATCATATTCTGTATTTTTCAGATGTTAATGAAGACTGAAGTCAACAATCTCTAACCACCTGATACAACCTGGATTACAAAAGATAAAAATGGCTATTTCCATGGGTTTGACCTATAGTCCTCACAGGGGTGTCCAGTTTATACACACCTCCAGCAACTCCAGCAAAGATGGGCGCCCAGGGTGCTGACAAATCCATGTACCATGCAGGACATTCAAATCTTAACACTCTCATTGATGCAATGCGAGGAAGGTGACAAAAATTCCTCTTTACTCACCCACAAGCCACATACTGTCCATTCCTGGATGCGGCAATGCTTAATCCATACAAGCTGCCCTCATCCACAAATCTGTTAAGGCACCGTCTAGAGTTTACATCCCAAACATACACTTCTCCATCACCTGAGTGAACCAGCCAAAAAAAAAAGTCTGGTTAGTTTCACTTTCAGTCCTACGTAAGAGAACAAGGAACTATAAAGACATATGATAACCTCCTGTTTCTAGAAAACCACACTAAAACTATTTCTTTTGGGGCCAACACTATGGAGTAGGGGATAAAACCATTGCCATATGGACACTGATGTTGAGTCCCACCTGCTCCTCTTCCAGTCCATCTCCCTGCTAATGCGCCTGGGAAAGCAGCAGATGATGAATCAGCTTCTTGGGTACCTGAACTCACATGAGACACCAGGATGAAACTGCTAGTTCCTGATGTGGCCATTTGGGGAGTGAACTGGCGGATGGGAGCTCTCCCACTGCCTCTCTTTCCGTGACTCTGCCTTTCAAATAAATAAATAAATAAATCTTTGGAAAAATGTTTAAAAGTTAAAATAATATGACACCCATCACAAACTCAATTTTGTGAAACTGATTTGAAGACAAAACAAATACTAATACTCGAGGCTTCTGTTCTTTCTCTTTTCAGAGTTTTTTTAAACCTCTAAAAACATGCTGAATTACCAAAGGCTCTGAGCTGAAGTAGATAAAAAGCTCTGCAGACTGCGGAACACGGCTGCTGGCTGAGCCTTCCTAACACTCCCCGGGACCCAGCAGGGCAGAAGCGAGGCTCACGGCTAGAACTGTCCCCAGAGGAGGGTGCCCTTGGGGCAGGTCACCAGTAACCAGCCACAGAAGAAATGAGTCCACTCATGAAGAAAAGTATTCACACCCTCCAAGTCAAAATGATGGTGCTGCTGAGATACCAGGGGTGATAAGTTTGAGCAACTTAAAAAAAAAAGATAAAATGAAGTATGTATTAACTATGCATATGCATGCCCACTCTTGTTTATCAAAACATGCGAACACTGCACTTTTAACAATTACTCCTTTACCATGACTAACTCAGAATGAAAACAGCAATACAAATTAACCCTAAAAATAAAGTTGGCCTATTAACTACAAAGGAGATAGGAAATCAAACACGGATTCTGGCTAAACTTGAAATGGAAACACACCTGATGTTTGTATCATGTTAATAATATAACTTACCTGAAGAGGTAAATATTTTTTTACTATCTGAAGAGAATGTCGATGCTGCGACTCTTCCATTAATTTTCATGCTACCAATCAGTTCTTTGGTCTAAAAGAATAAGTACTGTTTATCAAACTGTTAAGTGTATGGAGGTTCACACTGTATAAAATTTTTTAAAAATCCAGTTCTCTATCTTCTAACACCTACTTGACGCTGTTCTTCTCAATACTCAAGTTCTCTCTGGGGGGTGGGCATTTAACCTAACGATTCCACTGCTGGCGCAGACGCTCACGTTAGCTCCCGGGTTCAGTCCCAAGCCAGGCTCCTCACGACCACCCCCAGCTAACATGCATCCCAGAGGCAGCAGTGGTGGCCTAAGTGGCCGAGTCCCTGGAATCCCCATGGGACACCTGGGCTGAGCTGCCATTCCCGGCTTTGGCCTTGGCCCAGCCACAGCTACGGAAGGTAGCTGGGGGATTCCCCTGCAAGTGGAAACACTCTGTCTCCGTCTCCGGTTCAATACCTCCCCCACAGTGCTATCTTAGCCAACAAGCGACAGTATGGCCTCACCTTCATTGAGAGCAAATGCAGATACCCAGCAATGCCATTTATGAGCAGGAAGGAGCCGTCCGGAGAGACTTCAAAGCTCCTAACTATCCTTTCTTTCAAACCTAAAGAGATGGATCAATTAAAAAGGCTTCATACGGTTTTCAGTAAAGTTCTCTTAAACTGACAACTTCTTACCTCTTAAAATACTTGTCTGAAACAATCTGACCTCACGAACCACTGACTGTAAAACACAAGGTCATTACAGACCTTCAACTAACTTCTCTGTCTTGGTTACCATTTACCTCTTTAATTTCAAGTCAGAGATTCGGCTCTCCCAACAGTAAATTTATCAACTAACTTTTCAAATGTAAGCAGAAAATATATCTGATTAACTAAAAGGAAAAATTCTATTTCTTTGTCACAAAGTTCAGCACCCAAAATGAAAATGCACTGCCACCAAAACAGCCACAAAAGCTAACAGTGGGGCCCGGCAGGATAGCATAGTGGTTAAAGTCCTTGCCTTGAACGCACCAGGATCCCATATGGTCACCAGTCTGAGTCCCGCTGCTCCACTTCCCATCCAGTTCCCTGCCTGTGGCCTGGGAAAGCAGTTGAGGACGGCCCAAAGCCTTGGGACGCTGCACCCGTGTGGGAGACCCAGAAAAGCTCCTGGCTCCTGGCTTCAGATTGGCTCAGCTCCAGCCGTTTAGGTCACTTGGGGAGTGAATCATTGGATGGAAGATCATCCTCTCTGTCTCTCCTCCTCTGTATATCTGGCTTTCCAATAAAAATAAATAAATCTTAAAAAAAAAAAAGCTAACAATGTATATAAATTAGCTGCTGACCACTTAAGCAGCCCATGATGAAGAAGATTCTAACCTTTAACCTCATAAGTCCAAAAAGTAAAATTTCATGTTACCGTTTTGGAGAAAAATTGATCAGCTGGGACCGGTGCTGAGGCATAACAGGTAAAGCCACTGCCTGCCATGTCAGCATCCCATACGGATGTGAGTTCATGTCTCAGCACAGTTAAACAAATTCAGCCTGGGAGAACAGCTTATGCACACAACAGAAACCTTACCTCTCACTTGATGCACAGGAATTAACTTTCCAGCTAACATATCATAGACATAAATAACCTTGCTGTGGGTGCTTGTGGCTAAAACCTCTTCTCCTTTAGCATTAAAACAAGCCTTAAATATTGGAAACTTTTCCAAATAAATGCTCTGGATTTTAGGATTTGTTTTTCCATCAACCTGTAAATACAGAACATTTCCTTGGGTTACTTCCATGGATCTTGTGTGCTGCAGGGAAACACGTTTCACGGGCTTTGCAATGCCTACCTGAAACAGTGACACGGCGTTGTCTAACCCAGCAACCATCACCACCTGTGCACACGGATGGAACTGCACAGATGAGATTTGAGCAACAGTAGGCCGTTCAGCATTAGCATGCTGGCAGTTCTTTATCTACGGAGAAATGAAGCCAAAATTCTTAGTAATTCAAACAGGTTAACATCAGTTTATTCGCAGCATAAAGAAAAGGCATTACAGTTTACAATAGAGAAGAAAGTAAACTGGAGCAGTAACCAAAAGACTATCTCGGCCTTGTCTAGCCAGTTACTTCACAACTCAAGAATCCATTCCTTAGCATGCTTCAAAAGAAGGGTGCAGCATGACTAAGCTGCTTTCTAAGGAGAAATCTAAATTTAACACACGTTCTTGCAGCTAGTATACAGTCATTTCCCTGGATACACCCCATTGGGGCTAGGGGCCTTTCACTCTGTCCCCCAATAAATTATAATGGTTCCCATGTGCCATCTAAATACACCCGTCACTGTAGAACAGGAAAAATACCTCCGTATAGAGTGACCCATTAATTGACAACTATTAACTGAAGCACTGTGCCAGAAGGGCACTTGGTTACGCAGCGAGCCAGCTAGACCCTGCAGCAGTAACTAGTGTAGCACACTTCCGGTCATCCCTTTCCACAGCGCCACTGGAGCAACAAGAAAAGAACAAGCTGTGTGAAGAACAGAGGCACAGAGGAGCGAGACAAAGTTCAGAGGCACAAAAGGACTCAGCATGTTCAAGAAACAGAAAAAGATCAGCCGACAGGAAGGGCCAAGAGGAGGCTGAAGAAGTGGACAGTCCCACTGGGAAGGGTAGTATGGACTATGGTAACTAACCCACAGGCTTTCAGAACGCAGCAACAACAACAACAAAATCACATGAGCTGATTTTTAAAGATCTGCTTATTTCTTCAAAAGGTAAACTGACAGAGAAAGAGAGCTTCCATCCAATTGGCCACAGCGTACCTAGATCAAGCCAGGAGCCAGAAACTGCATTCTTGGTCTCCTACACGGGTGACCTGGGCCAAGTTGTTTAAGTTATCCTTAGCCACATTCCCAGGGAGCTAGATCAAAAGGGGAATAGCCAAAGCTTGATTTGGGGTGCCTGAGATGCAAACAGTAGCCCAAGCCACTGCACCACAAGGCTGGCCTGCTAATTTTTGTTTGTTTCTTTTTAATTTGAGAGAAAGAGGGTAGGGAAGAGGGGACAAGGCAGGGAAAGAGAAGTAAGAGACACAGAAAGTGCTCCTCCATCGGCTCAAATTCCCATACCAGCTGGACTAAAGCCAAGAGCCAGGAACTCAACCCAGGTGCCTTTCTAAGTGGCAGGAAGCCAGGCTCTTGAGCCATCACACTGCCACCCAGGGTGCACTTCAGTAGGAGGCTAGAGTTAAGAGCCCAAGTAGAAATAAAACCCAAGCATTCCACTTCAGGACACAGACCCCTCAACCAGCACCTTAACTGCTGGGGAAGTACCCTTCTCCATGTTTTATTAAAAAGCTCCCTCAGGGGCCTGGTGTGGTAGCCTAGCAGCTAAGTCCTCACCTTGCACATGCTGGGATCCCATATGGGTGCCGGTTCATGTCCTGGCCATTCCACTTCCCTTCCAGCTCCCTACTTGTGGCCTGGGAAAGTAGCAGAGGACGGTCCAAAATCTTGGGACCCCGTACCCACTTGGGAGTCCTGGAAGAAGTTCCTGACCCCTGACTTCAGATCAGCTTAGCTCCGGATATTGCGGCCATTTGGGGAGTAACCAGTGGATGGAAGATATTTCTTTTCATCTCTCCTTCTCTTTTAAATCTGACATTCCAATAAAAATTAAATTGAAAAAAAAAAAAAAACCCTCCCTCAGGCTACTATGTAAAGAATGGTTTGGGAAGAAATCAAGTGGAAATGGAGCGGTCACTCAGAAAGCCACCGCAGTGTGCCAAGTGAGGTGACAGCAAGAACGGACTAGGCTGCTGCTAGAACGAATGAAGAGCAACACAAAGGAAGAAATCAAACAGAACCAGAATTACAGGGGACGAAATGCAATACCTTAAGCCTTTTCACAAAAGGAAATACATCTACCATGCGTATTGACAAGACAGACAAGAGAGCTTCACACACGAATAACTGAGAAGCAGGCTGGTGGTTGAGTAAACGCTGGGCAGACTTCACCGACTCTCACCTTCAAGATTCCCCTTGGAAGAGAAGCCGAGGTGGAGAGGAAATTTCCAGTCCTTTGCAACAAATCATCTTCATCTTCACTTTCATCTAAGTTAAACAAACCCACAATACTGGTCTTTAGAATCAGGGAGGTGGCCCTTTGTCGCTCCCAAACTTCTGTTATTTTCAACATCAACTCCAGCCTCCCAACCTCAATCATTTTCTTAAAATTACAAGTGGTCAAGGCAAAACAGCAAACCATTATGAAGAAGAGAAGTGTGACAGAGACTTTAGCATAGAATGTTAAGTCCAAGGTGGATTCCGGAATTAAAGTAACACATAAGCAAGATGAAGAAAGAGCAAAAATTAAATCCACTCCTACACAGAAAACAGCACTTGTAAAAATGGTAAATGCATTATAGAGTGGACAGATGCAGCTTTATAAACTCACATGAAGGTGGACTTCGCGCTCAGAAAGATCAGTGTCAGTACACTGCGCACAGCTTCCAGAACTAATGGGGCGGCTTTTCCCGGGCAGATGACTCGTGATCCCAAGAGACAGCTGAGAAGCACAGCAAGCTTCCCAAAACACTGAGCAAGCAAAAACTACACTGAAAACTCCTAAGCTTCTTGAGGGATTCTGGTAAAAACCCCAACCTTTGAGGGAATTGAGGTTACAAAAGCCTGCACCCAGGACCAAAAAGGCAATCAACTGCAGGAAAAATTTCCAAGAGCTGCCCCGCAGCTTTGAGTCCTCTCAAGTGCTCAGTGCAGCAAGAGGCTCTGGGATGGCCAGCAGCCCTGCACAGCTACTTTCCCTGAAACAAACATACAAAACTAGCATCCTGGATCCAACCAATCCATATGGGATCTTGCTACGCTCAAGGGGAGACCTATATTACATTTCCTGGCTTCCAAATACAGTTCCGGCTTTCCCAGTTCATGCCTGATTTGGGGTACTAAACCAGCAGATGGAAGCTCTCAGTAAAAAAAGAAGAAGAAAGAAAACAAACAAACTTACGGCCCAGCGTGGTGGCCTAGTGGCTAAAGTCCTTGCCTTGAACCTGCCAGGATTCCAAATGGGCACTGGCTCTAATCCTGGTGGCCCCACTTTCCATCCAGCTCCCTGCTTGTGGCCTGGGAAAGCAGTAGAGGACGGCCCAAAGCCTTGGGATCCTGCACCCATGTGGGAAACTCGGAAGAAGCCCCTGGCTCCTGGCTTCAGATTGGCTCAGCTCTGGCCTTTGTGGCCACTTGGGGAGTGAATCATCAGACAGAAGATCTTCTCTGTCTCTCCTCCTCTCTGTATATCTGACTTTCCAATAAAAATTAATAAATCTGGGTCCCGCGTTGTGGCCTAGCAGCTAAAGTCTTCACCTTGAATGTACCAGGATCCCATATGGGCTCCGGTTCTAATCCCAGCAGCTCCACTTCCCATCCAGCTCCCTGTTTGTGGCCTGGGAAAGCAGCTGAGGATGTCCTAAAGCCTTGGGACCCTGCACCCACGTGGGAAACCTGGAGGAAGTTCATGGCTCCTAGTGCAGCACCGGCCGTTGCGCTCACTTGGGGAGTGAATCATCGGATGAAAGATCTTCCTCTCTGTCTCTCCTCCTCTATATATATCTGACTTTGTAATAAAAATAAATAAATCTGAAAAAAAGATCTTTTATAATAAACTTATAAGTTCAAAAGGGAAGACTAGAGAACTATCAATATTTAAAAAAAAAATTTACTTATTATCATTTGATATATTTAAGGCAAAGATATTGCTGCAGAAAAGAATCTCACAGTTGTAGAGACCAGCCTCACTGTCATAATTTCATCAGTCTTCAAAAGCATCTCTCTGGAACAAGGGATGGGCTCCTGTACTTCAACAGCATGCGGTGAAGGGACAGGGTGTGGACAGGACATGGGGGCAGCTGCAGGTGGTCGTCCACTGAAAGCCCATCAGATTCCCCAGCGACCAAGGAAAGCTCCGCCCTCTGTGAGCACAGACCCGAGTTCCCGCAGGCCTTCAAAGGCTGAGTCCAAGTGTGAAATGCAGAACTCCAATCAGATCATCTCATCCAATCCTGGTTAAGCCCTCCCACTCCAAAGCACCACAAAGCAGCACGTCCTTATCAGCATACAAGCCAACCTAGAACCTGGAGCTCAAGACAGCCTTTGGTGAAACGCGTAACCACCTACGCTGGACCTGCCGTGTCCCGCTGCTGAGGAGATGCTAAAGCCACTACCCATGTCGTCACTGGGACTCGGAATCAACACACAGTACCACTTGTTCTCCCTTCCTCATATGCCATTATGCAGCAGGGTTTAGCTGAGAAACACAAAATTCATCACCTGTTTGCCTCGCAGTAGACGGCTTGCCAGAGGTTGAGTATCTCTGATCTGATCTGTCTGAAATCCCAAGTGCCCAAGAGTCTGCCTTCTTGTCGCGTTTTTTAGTAACTGTACGCACATGCGATGGTGTGGGCATGGAGTCCAATTCTGAACATCCAATTCATTTACGTCCCACGCATAGCTCACACACAGTCTGAAGCTTTACCCTGTATCCTTCATTTTGATGGTATGCAACTCACTACGTTTACCATCATACCAACGTTCCAGAACTGCAGATTTTAGAGAACTTGGGATCTCAGGTTTTTGAACCAGGGATGCTCAATCTGTTTTAAATCTTACATTATTTATAGAGGGCTTCCTACAGTGAAATTACACACTCCAAAGCAGGACATTAAAAAAAAAAAAGACATCTTCAAAATTCTCAGCTGTAACAAACCTAAGAAAGCTCAAATGATAGAAATGGGGGGAGAAGGCTTTTCCTTACTGACATGAGTTATCAGTGCTCACCATCTGAAGATGTTTTCCGCTTATTATTTTCTGCCCAGGCAGGTACGCCCCCCATGGCATGCTGGAATCTAGGGAAAAACAGAAAAAATTTCTAAATCCAAAGGAATACTGGCAAAATTCTGGAGAGTAGGGGAATGCTTCTTTTCAAAAGAATGTCCATCAGGAAAATGCAGAATGAAAGAATTTCCATCAAGAAATTTAGAATGGGGCCTGGCATGGTAGCCTAGTGGCTAGAGTCCTCACCTAGCACGTGCTGGTTCTATTCCTGGCTGTCCCACTTCCCACCCAGCTCCCTGCCTGTGGCCTGGCAAAGCAGTTGAGGACAGCCCAAAGCCTTGGGATCCTGCACCCATGTGGGAGACCCAGAAAAAGCTCCTGGCTCCTGGCTTCATATCGGCTCAGGTCTGGCTGTTGCACCCATTTGGGGAGTTAATCAGCGGATGGAAGATCTTCCTCTCTTGTCTCCTCTCCTGTATATCTGCCTTTCCAATAAAAACAAATAATTCTTAAAAAAAAATGGGAAAATGTGCTTTAAAAAAAAAGAATTTAAAATGAGAAATGGCATAATATGCAACAAAATCCATACAAGTTCCAAAGGTTTAAAGCTGTTCACACAGGGCCCAGTGCAACAGCTCAATTGGCTGACCCGCCCCCTGGAAGCGCTGGGATCCCATAGGGCGCTGTCCCTGACCTGATGCCCCAGTGCCCACCCAGCTCCCTGCTAATGCATCTGCACAAGCAGCAACATGCGGCCCAAGTGCTCCCCACCCTGCCAGACTCGATGGAGTGCCAGACTCCCAGCTTCAGCCTGGCCTCTGACTATTGCAGGCATCTACAGTGAGCCAAGGGTGGGAGATAGCTTTCTCTGTCTTTAAATAAGTGAATCTTTTTTTAAAAAAACAAAAATGGAGACAGACCATGACACCAGGAACTCTGTGGACTTGCATTCCACAGTGACAGCTTCGACAGCCTGTGTAGTTCATCCTGACCATCTGTACTAACCACCCGTCAGACAAGCCACAATCCTACTCCCAGAAATACATCCCGGTCCTCTCATGGAGACGCTCACAGGGTGCTCTGGCTCAGCAAATTTAATAAGACCATCTTTATACATCAATAATTTCCAAGACCTTCTTTTTATCAGGGGGTTCAAGAACAACAAATTTTTCTAAAACATTTGTAACAACTACTGTTTAAAAAAAAAAAGGCAGTAATAATCAACAATGCTTTGTGTGAAATTAGAGTGCCCTGGGACAAGACAGGCCCTCACTGCCCCAGGACTTCACAGAGATTCCCCAGTCCTCACCGGCCTCCAGGGCAGGGTGGCGCACCCCAGAGGCACCTGCAGTGAGCAGGCAGAAAGGGGCACACTCTGCAGCACTGAGGGCCTTCTCACCATGTGCAAGTCCACACCATCCCAACACTCCTTTTGCAAAAACACTTAATCTGATTCTAATCAAGCTCTTGCATCTATTTTCACAGAAAATAAGAGCTCACACAAGAACAAGATGAACAACAGGAAATAATCTGAGAGGAAGAAACGGGCGTGACTGAAGGCTACAAGGGTTTTCCTTTAGGGAGGTGAAAGTGTTTCGGAAGGAGAATTAAGAAGCAGCTGCACAACACTGACGACATACTAAATGCCAGTAAATTGTGTCATTTGACATAGTTAACTTTGTGAATTTCAGCTACAGAAAGAAAAAATGAGACATTTTCAGGATGCAAGGTATTCCACAACATAATATTATCTAAACAGCACAAAAAAAATTAACGTCACAGGAAAAAAACTAAAATAAATAAACAGTTTTAAGTGACATCACAGCCAGGGCCGACACTGTGGCATAGCGGGTAAAGCCGCAACCTGCAACACCAACATTCCATGCGGCTGCTCCACCTGGTTCAGCTCCCCACTCATGTACCTTGTGAAGCAGCACAAGATGGCCTGAGTGCCTGAGCCCTAAACACTTGTGGGAGACCAGAAGGAATCCCTGAGCCCTGGCTTTGGTCTGTCCAAATTCCAGCCATGACACCACTAGGGCAGTGAACTAGCCAACGGAAAGCCCCTCTCTGTCTCTTCCTCTCAGCGTAACTCAAAGTTCTAAAGAAGCAAATAAATCTTTAAAACAAACAAACAAAAAACACATAAAATCCAAACGTAGTATACGCATCTTGTGACAATTGGAGAAATTAAACTAGACAGGTCATTAACTACTACTTTATTGTGATAACGGCACTGCACACAGGAAAGAAAACCCCTTAATGTCAGGCCAGGGAAGGAACCATGAAATTATCTGGTCTGCCCCTGCCCAGGCAACCACAGGCGGGGCCTGAAATCCAGCACACCTACAGCAAGATCACTTTTACACTGGTGCTTCTGTATGTCTCACAAATGAGGTTATTAACAGCCAAAAGGCCCTCGGTAGAAAAAGGGTTCCACCGCTCGCGCCTGTCAGGCAGCACGCTGCGACGAAAGCAGGGCTAGTGCTCCACATCAAACACACTTCATTCTCTGCTGGGAAAAGACTCACCCCGAACATGAACAGCACATGCAGCCAAATGTTCAAATCCCACTGGACATCAGATGGCAGGAGTTCACATATGTGCAAATTTACAGATGAGAAAATCATGAGAACGAACAAGCGAGTGATACTACCACTGATTATGTCTGACTGATAGAATTTTAAGTGGTTTTTTTCCAAATTTTCTTTGTGTTTGCTTTTCTCCCTACCCTTCAAAATCCCCAACTCGCTCTATTGCCCCCAACAGCAAGGACGACCAAACGGAAATCTGACTACCCAAAAAGCTGCCAGAGCCAAAAACAGAATCAACCAAAACCACTGATTACAAACCCTTAGTCCATTACAAGAAAAGGGACACTCACTCCTCTTTAAGTCTCTTTTGAAGTTTCTCTTTTGAAAGTTTACTTTCACTTGCATTTTTCATCATATCTTTCCGAAATCGATTATTCACCATGTCAACCCTACAAAAAAAAAAAACAACATTGTAAGCGACTTATAAAGTCAACACAAATAGCTGTTGTGCTTAGTATTTTGAGAATATATTGATTGAAAAAATGTGAAAAAATAATACAGGTCCAGATGTGTAACACAAAAGACCCTTCACATGCTTCGTCATTCCTCCTGCAACAGAAAGGCACCTCCGTCGTCCTCTAGTCCGTCCTTTGCAGGGTTTCTACGCTAAAAATTCATCAACTAGACAAAGTTTACACCATCTTCCAAAATAAACCACAAATAAACTGAAAAGTTACAAATGTATTAAAAGCAAACTTAAAAATATACTGAAGGAAAAACACAGGCGAGTGCTGTCTCTGAAAAACAACATACTGTTAGAAGCAAAGGAAAACACTGATGCAAAAAGATTCACAGGTTCAAACAGAAACTGAGGCGGCGGGGGCCTGGTGCAGCAGCGTGGGCCCCTCGGTGAGTCTGGGGTTCAAGTTCCTGCTCCACTGCCAAGTCCAGCTTCCTGCCGGCTGCACCCTGCGGAGCAACAGTGAAGGTTCCTCCTGAGTTCGTCACTGGGTCCCACGCCCCTCAGGGACACCTAGAGCTTGTTCTGTACATCCGGCTTGTCAGCATCTGGGCAAAGCACCAGCAAATGGAAGATCTCTGTATGTCTTCCTCTGCCCTTCTGCCTTTTGAAAAGATAAATATTTTAAAATCTTAACTTCTGTGTTGAAGGAAAATTTCCAATGGCTCTGACAATAAAAGGTCTGAAATCCTCAGTAGGAATTAGCAGACTAAGATCACAAAGGAAACATCTCTGATAGACCAGCAAACAAAGATGTCATAGAGGAAAAAAATGCCAATAGCTAGTAACAAGATGTTTTCTCAGCTCACAGTAAGTTGAGATATTTCACACCACCACTGACAAAGTTTAAAAAAGAAATAACTACTTACAAGAATGGACTGAAATGAACAAATTGCTTTAATGAGATGAAAAACCAGTGTGCAGTCTTAACTGTATTTATCAAGAGCGTCTGGGCTCTTGGGTCAATTCTACTTAAAAAAAAAAAAATCCTTTTTGGGACTGGCACGATGGCTCAATTGGCTAATCCCCTACCTGCGAGCGCCAGCATCCCATAAGGGCACTGCTTTGTGTCTCCTCTGCTCTACTTCCCATCCAGCTCCCTGCTTTCAGTCTGGGAAAGCAGCAGCAGATGGCCCAAGTTCTGGGGGCCCTGCACTCATGCGGCAGACACAGAAGAGGCTCGCGGGGTCAGACTGGCACAGCTCAGCTCTAGCCATTGTGGCGATTTGGGCAATGAATCAACAGATGAAAGATCTCTGTTTAAAAACAAATAATTTTTAAAAAACCTCTTAAGAAACTACAAAAACCTTAACAACATGTTTATTCACAAAGATATATTTCAAAGTTAAATATAACATTCATTCACTTATGAGTGAGAATAAGAAAATGTATCAGCAGCTATGTGAAATGTGGTTAATTCATGCAAGGAACCACAACACAGCGGACAGAAAAGCCCTTACAATGGGACTTTGCAGAGGGAAAAAGAAAATCAAAACATAAGTGGGCAGTGGATTCTCACTTATGAACTTATATTCCATATGTGCCAGTTGGATTGTTCAGTCCCCGGCATTGTGTAACAAATTTTACAAGTACTATTTCATTTAATCCGCAGAGCTTTCTGATATAGGTGCACTTTATAAATCAAAAAGACAGACTCCAACCATGCCCATGGGCAGTGGGTAACTGGCAAAACTCAGGTCTGAGTACAAACATGGTTCTCCTGGCCAGTCCACACAGCACAGGGGACACGGGCAGTCAGGTAGGCCAGCACAGGACTCCCCCGGGGGACAGTGACCCTCGACTGCATTTTCAACGTTTCTCAACTCTTCACATAATTGTGTATTCACAGGGATTAATTTTAAAATCTGCACTAAAACTTTTAAAGTGCCCAGAGGCGTTCTAGAAGAAAAGTCAAGCAACTCACATTTCTTCATCTTCATCTTCTTCGTCCACCCACACTGGCTTCTTCTGAGTTGGAAAACTACCTTTTGCTTCATTTTCCACTTCCGAGTCACCGGAGTCTTCACAGACAGGAGCCTACGGAGAGAAGACAAGACAGCTTGGAGCCCTGAGCGTTCCACCCCACGGTGGCGGATACCCGGCCCTTTCAGTTAGACGGCTGGTGGGATGCTGCCACCATGAATGCTGGAGACAGAAGCAGAAAACGAGACCAGAGAGCAGCAGCACGGGCAGCACAGGCTGCAACGGTCAAGGACACCACGCCCACTTGCTGACAGCTACCGACCCAGTAGGAGAACAGGCTGACATCGGAGGGCAGGCATGGCATGTGGCCAGCAGGGCACACACCGCAGGCTCAGACGCTAACAAGGTTAAATGTCCCAATTTGTCTCACATCCTTAGTTGGATATTTCTTCATTTTCCACTATTATTGGTCTCCTCCCTCCTTAAGGAACAATCCCACACTATCAAAATGCAATCTTACAATACATGATATCGGCTCTAAAGCGAGCTTGAACCTTCCCAAAACCCCAGCGACAGAAACGGCCAGGTGATTTCTACCGGCACTGCCGCCGGTTTAAGGTCCTTCCAGGGCAAGGTCGGGGGTAGGGGAACAGTTCGCCTGGCCTGGGTCCTTCGGTCCCGCTGAGTGGGTGCCGGGTGTGCGAGCCCCGGGGATGGGAGGTCCAGCGGGGCGGAGTCCAATCTGGAAGCCGTGTCTCACCCACTCTCCCCTAGCCAGCGCCAGTCATCAGGTGAGCCATTACCCCTGTGCCAGCTGAAGAGGCCAAGATGCACAGAACCCTGCTCCAAAGCCGGCGTGCATCACGCCCACTCGCCGGAGGGAAGATGCCCACCGAGGGACTCGTCCGATCCGGCGAGCCGAGCCGGACCCCGACCCGCCGCCCGGGACTCCCGCCCGGCCCGCCGCCGCAGGTCTCCCGGGCTCCGCCCCCGGGCCCTCGCCGCCCACCGCGCGCCCCGCCCGAGCGGCCTCCCTCACCGGCGGGCCCCGCAGGCGCCGCAGCAGCGCGTCCTCGTCGTCCTCGACGTCGCCGAAGATGAACTCCTCCAGACAGCGCTCCACGTCCGGCTTGTCCTCCTCCAGCGTCAGGCGGTTGCGCTGCCGGAGCAGTCTCTCGTCCTCCTCCGCCGCCACGGCCATCGCAGCGGCCACCGCGCTGGGCCGCGCCGGAGCCTTCGGCTGGGATGAAGGGGCGGCCTTTAAGGGCGGCCCGCCCGTCCTGGGCCCGGCTGTCCCCGCTGCCTTCGTGCGCGTCCTACGGTCCGGCTTCGTTCCGGTTTTCCGGCCCGGTTTCATCGGGCGCCTACGTTCCGGCGGCATCGCGGAGTTTGGAGAAGAAACGCAGGCGCTCACGTGGAAACCCCTGCGCATGCGCCCAGGCACCTCTCCGTCAGCGGCCGCCGCAGCCCCGAGGGTCACAAGGAGCCTGCGCAGACTCTCACCACGTGACCAATACTCACCACCACCACCCCCTCACTACGTCACGCCGTTCTCTCCATCTGTCCCGCCCCTTGTGGGCGTTCCTTCGGGAGACTTCATCTTCCGGGTGTAGGGGGAAGCGGCGTGACTGGAGTGGAAACATTTTCCAACACAACTTCGCAGCTGGAATATATGGAAAGAGGCGTAAGGGAAGTGGAGCGTAAATTGGGATGACCGAGTGGAAATTCTCCTCTCCCTCCGGACTTCATAGCCACCCGACTGGACACCAGCCTCAGTTACCTTTGCCACCCTCGGTCTTGGTACGGTCCGTAGCGTACGGAGCCTGCCGAGGGTCCCACGCTGGAAGAGCGAGAGGAGGGTATGTGGGGAAGTGGGCCAATCGGGGCGCGGGTCACGGCGCAGGCGCGCTGGGAGGGAGGGCTATGCTAATGTTGTTGATATCCTGGGGCCACCCGAGTTAAAGGGGGGGAAATCCGGGGGCTGCCGCAGCCGCCGCGGGTTTGGGCCCAACCGGGGACCCCTGTCGTCGCCGCCATCCCGGGGAGAGGCCCTTGCCCCCCACCTCGGGGCGGGGGCGCCGCGGGCTCGGGGAAGCACGGACAGCCCCTACCCATGAGGCCCTGATGGAAAACACAAAGGATCGGGTGAGAGCCGAGCGCGGCGGCCGCTTTGTGTGGCAGCTTGGGGTGGGGGGAGGCCCGCCCGCAGCTCCGGGACCCCCGCTCCCAGGCCCGCTCCTCCATCCCACGCCCCCGCCACCCGCGGAGCCCCCTCCCCCTCCCGGCCGTTAACCGACGCCGGGGCTCCCCTCCCCCCCACACGCCCTCCGCCGGGGGCTGGCCGAGCTTCCCTCCGCCACGAGAAAGAAAATAGTGAAAAAGTTTATATCTCTCCGCGTCCCTCCCCTCTCCCACCTCGGCTCCGGCCGCGACTGGGTCTGAAGGGGAGAGGGAATAAATAACAATAATAATAATAATAGTAACAGCAAGCCAGTGCGGGTGGGAGGGTCGGGAGCGCCCTTCCCGGGTGGCTTGGGGGCTTGGCCGGGGGAGGCGCCGCGAGGCGTCGCGCACGTGGAGGTGGCGAGGTTGCCAGGGGGCGGGGTGGGCACGTGTGGGAAGGCGCGGTGGGAGTGGTGTCGGGGCTGCGCCCGGGCGGGTGGGCTTTTCTCTCGGGTCAAGTCCGTCTGGGGACGTTTTCAGAGCCGGAGGAGACGTTAGAGGTCACGCCGAGCCGCCGTCGCCCCGCAGCCTCCCTGACAGGCGGTAGGTAGTCCTCCCCGGGTCGGGCGTGTGTGCCAGGAAAGCCCCTGTCCTTGTCGGATCGCCCCGTGTCATTCAGGGCCTGGTGAAGTCGCTGGGTGTGTGAATTTCTCAAATTTTCTCTCACATCCTCCTCAGCCACCCCACTGTTCATTGGCCTATATTTCGTGTGCTGGGAAAGAACAGCGGGGAAGTGGAGGAAAGAGAATGAGAGAGAGAGCGAGCCCGCTGAAAACTTCGGCCGCTTTCAGATGTTGCGAGTTGTGTCTGAAGACGTGCGTGTGCGTGTGTGTGTGTGTGTGTGTGATGTGCACACGCAGGAAAGCTGACAGCTGTCACCGGTCCCTGCGGCTTTTCAAAGCTGGACGTTTGGGCGTCATCTCTGTGGCTCTGCGGTGAGGCACGGCTGCAGGTTGCCTAAGTCCCTCTCCCTGAGGAAGCCCCAGATGGCCTTGTGGGGAAAACACTGGAGCCCAAAGAAACCTCACCTGGTAGAGGGCTGAGAGGCAGCACGGCCTCCCTGCAGCTCCACTTCCCCTTGGTTTCCTTGCGAAGTGGTCTCCCACCCTCCCAAGCGCCTGTAACAACTCATTGATGTATACCACATCCCAACCTTGCTTGCTGTAGTTGGTATTTTAATGCTTCCCGGTGTTTACCCCTTGGTAGTTGAGGCAATCCAATGTCAGATTGTCGCTTCGAGATTTTTCTGTCAGCTGTGCGGCTCCAGCAGCAGAAGGGGAAGGGGGAGTGTGTGTTCCCCTTTGCAGTTCCAGTGAAGGGCAAGCCAACGCACAGCATATATTATGCCAAGCTAGGGCATGCATTTAACCTGAAGTTGCTGATGCCCTATTTAAAAGGTTAGCGCGCACACCCCTTTTCCTCTCCCCCTTGTATGACTTGGAAGTGTCCGCTTTGCTTCTGAGTACTTAGACTGTTACTGTGTTTTTCATTTGTTTGCCTCAAAACCAGAGAGTGTTTATTAAGAAAATATTTGTCCTTTTTTGCACCATCTCCTCTGAATAACAAGTCACTTTTCTAAAGAACACCGCACTTAAGGCCTCTGTATGTCTTACATATTGTAGCACAACTCTGTTTTGAGTAAAGTTCTTACAGTGTGTTGTTATGTAGGTTTATTTATGTGCAAGTTTTAATTTCATGTTAACTCTCACGTAACATTTTCTCTGAAGTTAGACAGTCGAATTTAACATGAAATGGAGTACTGCATCCTAAGAGAAAATTAATTGAGCTACATGTTTGTATCTTTAAAATTTTTCGTTAGTACAGAGTTCCAGGTTGTTTTCCTGCTCACTTTCAGCATGAACTGTCATGACTAAAGTTGACTGACTTTGGAGATATTTGCATTCTAAACACACTAGACAGGAACAACTGGTTTTATTTTTAAAAGAAGACACTGCCATATTTTTTTTATGGCTGGTTGTTAAACCTGCCATAGTAGTCAAAGGAGGTAAAACTCTGGTTCCTGGCTATTAAACTGCTACATTATTGAGCCACAAGTGCTCAGTGGTCTGAGTGACCACATTCAAAAACCAGAAAAGTCAGGGTTGAGTTCCTCCATTTGTCATCTTTAAAATGTCTGCTATGTAGGATTTTGTATTTCACAGTTATTTCAGGGTAAGCCAGTTAATAGGCTCCGCTGATCTCGGGCTTTCAACTCCAGGAGTTCCAGCACCACCAGGACGGGGGAGTGGGGCTAGAAGGAGTAAAGGATGTCTCCCGTGCTCTAAACTCTCCAGGATGACTTGGATTGTACGCAGAGCTTGTAGATTGGTTTAGGTTAGTCATTTTTATTAGGGTGTACTTGTTTGAAAGGGAGAGTGACAGTTCGTCCATCTGCTGCTCCAGTTGCCAAGATGGCCGTTATGGCAGAGCCGTAGCCCGGAGTCCAGAATTTGACCCAGGTCTCCCAGGTGGGTAGCAGGGGCTCAGACCCTGGAGCCGTCCTCTGCTGCCTTCCAGGTGCTTTACCAGGGAGGTGGATTGGCAGTGGACAGTGAGGCTCAAGCTGGCGCTCATGAGAGGCCACCACTGCGGAGAGCAGCTCAGCACCACAGCACTAGTCCTGTCAGTTGTTTTTGGGGAGTGGTTGGTTGGTTTTCTTAGTGCTATACATTGTTTGGTTAAGAGTTATTGTCAAGGACAATGAGCCACAAATTTGAAATTTCTGTAATTTACTTTGCTGGAACATACACACATCAAATAGATAAACAAATAACTAAATAAAAGTGGAAAGAAAATAACCTCCATTTAGACAAACCCTGAGTATGGAGTATGATGGGGTACTCCAGCAGATGAAGTTAGGCCAGTTCCCGGTAGAACTGAATTCTATGTCCGTGCTGTGCAGTAGATGAGCCAAAATGCACGTACAACCGTTGAATATTTTTTTGAAGATTTATTTTATTTTTATTGGAAAGGCGGTTGTACAGAGAGGAGAAACAGAGAGGAAGATCTTCCGTCCAATGGTTCACTCCCCAAGTGAACGCAACGGCCGATCTATGGTCCGAAGCCAAGAGCCTCTTCCAGGTCTCCCACGCGGGTGCAGGGTACCGAGGCTGTGGGCCGTCCTCTACTGCTTTCGGGCCACAGGCTGGGAGCTGAATGGGAAGCGGGGCTGCCAGGATTAGAACCAGCGCCCATATGGGATCCCAGGCATGCAAGGCAAGGACCATAACCACTGAGCCATCCCGCTGGGCCCCCGTTGAACATTTTTTACAAAGTAGCTTATGAGAGGGAAGAACTCAATATTTTCATCAACACAGACTTAAATAGCCTTATGACTACCATGTTAGACTTGCAGTTATAGAACAGTGTTTTCAAAGCTTAGTTAATGACTAGAATCACCTTTTGGAGTTTTTTCAGTTTAAACCCAGGAAGTTTTCATATTGATTGATCGCAAGGACACTGCTTTGATGATTTCTAAGCTTCCAGTTCTGACTTTGGTCTTGATAGTTTAGAATTCAGTGTAATGGTTCTGGAAAGTCAGCCTGCTGTTGGGCTAGCTCTGCCACTTCGTGAGCTATAATGCTAGGAAGATTGCATAATCTCCCTGAATTTCATTTTTTCATCTGAAGTGATGGGGTAGATATCAGCTGTGCCACCTTCCTGAGGTTTCTGAGGACCCCCCCCCCGATTCATGTGATGATCAGTGTAGAAGAATATGTAAGCGGTTATATACGTATTAAGTATAATGATGTCTCCCCAAAATTCCTGTTTTTCTTTTCCTCCTCACCATTATGTAATTCCTGTTCTCACAAAAAGCGTGATATTCACTTGTTTCATTAGTAATTCCCCGTAGCTTATTCTTGTTTAGTGATTATGTGTTTTCATCATTAAGTCTCATTTATAGTTTTTAAAGGCAAACACCGTGTCATTATCTGTCAATATTCTGTCGAACCAACATTAGGCTGAGCAACCTGCTTTACTTAGTTTCTCCATAGTAACATATTAACAAATGATCTTGATTGCCATTACAATGTTTTGGGATAGAGATAATGGATAGCTGTTAATGAACTTAAGATGCTTTAGGCTAGTATGTGTTCTCAGACTTGATTTTGACACAGTCATCTTACTTTTCAACAATTTTCAGGATCATACTTAAGGATTCCTAGCTTGCATCTGAAGAACGGAAAGTCCATGTGAAGTTATTTTTTCATACATCCTTCCTGTGTGGTAAGTGATATTTCCTTATTTGAACAAGAGGGAAACTAAGACCCAAGGAATAGTTACATTCGAAGTCCCAACAGTGATAGAACCATGTCTTGAGTACAAATGAAAATTATGTTTCTTATGTATCAAAGAGTAGTTTCTGTTTGTTCACTGTTGCTTTAAACCTTAGAGCATTATTATAAAGATGCCTGGGAACTCTTCAGCCTCTCTAAGTGAGATATTTGCTTTTGGTTTTTTTAGGTTTGTAGCATCGGTGTAAATTTATTCTTACCTGTGCATTGAATTTGTAGGAAACCAAAGTCCCAATAATTCCAAATCTTTATCATTTATTTTCCTCATTATAGTGACTTAGAAAGAAAAACACCTTTCTGAGTTGCTAAGGAGTATGTCACTGTGACAGACTGTATTGATATCCTCCTGATGGAATTCAGTCAGGAAGAGCTAAATAGCTCTGTATTACTAAGTCCAGTTGTCCTGAGAGATTTTATTAATTCCTCTTTTGAACTTTGTGATCTCATGAATATAACGTTGAAAGTCTTAGGAGGCAGATTATCCCACAGCATTGCACTCCTCAGGCCCAGAGCATGAGTCAGTGCATTCCTCTTTGTGCCCATCAGTCACCAGGTTGGCTGTTGGGGTACCTCAGTGTGGATACAAGCACCATTCTGTTGCAGCCTACATTCACAGTGCTTATGTTAGCCTGGCCTCACTGCAGTAAGACATGTTGAGAGAGAAAATGTTATTACAGTATATTGCTACAGTTCTTTTTGTTTCTAATTTCCTACATTGCCTAATTTTCACCTAAATTGTCATAGGTAGGTGTGGTTTAAATAGGATTTAGTGGTGCTTCTGATTTCACACATCCACAAGCGTTTGGGCCAAGTATGTGCTGAGAGAGCCAGGGAGGACTACTCCTTGTACAACAAAGTTCATAGCAGCTTTGTTAACAGTAATCAAATCTACCTGGAGAAAAGATAAGCTATATTATATTGATACAAAGTGGAATATTGCTTGGCAATAAAAAGCAGTGAACCATTTATGAAACAACATAAGCTGGATCAATCTAGAAAACATGCAGTGACCAAAAAGAAAAACCACATACCCCAAAATGTGTAATTTTACTCCAAGTATGAAAAATTCTTCAGTACAGTTTTAACATCCCTAATCTGAAATATTCCAGAATGTTATGAATATAAGGTAAGACATGAATGTAAGACATGAATTTCATGTTTAGACTTAGGTCCCGTCTTTAAGTTAATTCATTGCGTATGGGCCGGTATGCTACAGTCCAAACTCTGAAATGCTTCTGATCCCAAGCGTGTCAGAGAAGGGCTGCCCAGTGTGTATGCCACATTACAAAGCTGGGAGGTACTGATGGGAAGTACAGAAGGAAACCTTCCAGAATGACCAAAACAAAGTCCTGTGTTTTCATAAACATTCCAAAGTGTGCCTCAGTTTGAAAAGCTGAGCTGATGTATCAAAGAGGAATATAAATGAATGGTTTCACTCCTGAGAATACTACACGTCAGAATCAGCGGAACACTTACACAGCAGTACAGTGGAAATTCTTGCATCAGAGAAAGCAAATTCCCAGCTTGCAATGAAAAGAAGAAAGTCAAGAAAACTAAAAAAAGAAATATAAGGAGAAAGGTAGAAATTAATGGGATAAATTACAGAGCAATTATGCATTTAATTAAGTCAGTCCTGGGCTTCTGCGCAACTGCAGTGCAAAGTCCAGAAATGTACACAGCTACTTGTAGAACCAATCCTTAAAGTGACAGTTCAAAACACTGGGACAAAGTGGACATATTAGAAATGACATATTAGCTAAATGACATATTAGCTAAATCACCATTTTAAAAAATATGTGTGTGTATATATATATATATATACATATATATACATATATACACATGTATTGGACCCATTTTTTATATCATACATGAGAATTTAAATATCAGATTTAAATATAAAACAAACTCAGAAGCAAAATTGGTGAGTTTTTCTATACTGTGATTTCAGGGAAATTTTTGTAACTGATTTACAGTCAAGGTACAGTGTAAGAAAATGCCAATAGAATTTGCTGTATCAAGGTTTTTTTTTTTCTGTCAGTTACATGGCAAATAAATGTAATGAGCAAAACCCAAAAATGCCATACATACAGATAAAGGGTAAATTCCTAAACACAAGATTTGGAGAAAAAATATAATATTAATAACCAAAAAAGGTGGACAAGAAAGATACAATCACATACAGACTGAAGAAGGTGCAGAAGGCTAGTATAAAACTATCCCAAGCATCTTCATCTTTGTTTTTAATCCCAACTAAAGGATTAGAACTTAGAGAAATTACTGATTTCAGGGCTGGAGTCACGTAAATATAAAACAAGACTATCTTGATATACCAGAAAGTAGGGTAAATATTAAGGAATTGATAGGAACATGTCAGGAAGGCAAGGCCCTGCTTCAGAACAATCGCAGTGGCCAAAATGGATTATTTGAGTCCCTTCTCTCATCATTAGGGACAAAGATAAATCATGAGTTGAGGAGTAATGGGGTTTAGTTGACTCATCCTTGTAATAGACAGGCAGGTAGATGTTTTTCTTCTTTAAGATTTATAGCAAACTCAGATATGTAGAGAGAGAGAAGAGGAGAGACAGAGAGGAAGATCTTCCGTCCAATGGTTCACTCCCCCAAGTGACTGCAACGGCCAAAGCTGAGCCAGTCCAAAGCCAGTAGCCAGGAACTTCCTCAAGGTCTCCCACGCAGGTACAGGGTCCCAAGGCTTTGGGCCGTTCTCAACTGCTTTCCCGGGCCACAAGCAGGGAGCTGGATGGGAAGTGGGACTGCCAGGATTAGAACCAGCGCCCATATGGGATCCCGGGCATTCAAGGTGAGGACTTTAGCCACTGGTCCTCCACATCGGGCCCAGCAGGTAGATTTGATAAAGGAAAAAATAATATTTCCTGGACTGGTAAAAAAAAAAAGTGCTGGAGTTGGGATATCTATGATGAAGTAGGATTTGATTTGGCAAGAATTATTAACCTGCTAAATTAGGTGATAAGTTAGTGGAATTTCAGTGACAAATAATACTTGCCACATCTTAAAGTTTGCCTCCAAGATTGCTTACTAGTTGCAAAAAAAAAAAAAAAAAAAAAAGGTAAATATGCAGTAGTGACAGTGGACCAGACCTTGACAGAGTTCCCAGAACCCACAGCCTTGGTGTGGGCGGGTGGGCACTATATCCTGGGAAGGATGCAGCACTTCTGTAGCTATGTGGAAATACACAACCCGAGTCTAACAAGGAAGCACCAAGTGAATGCCACACGAGAAATTGTATTGCAAAGAGGGGAGGGGCTTACCTTCTTTGTAAGTTTTCCAAATTAATGGAAACTGAGATAATGAATACACCATATGATGTTTGACTGGGTAGAGGGGATGCTGTATGGATGACGATAACAGATGGGTTGGAATTGGGTCATAAGTTGAAAGGAGCATCAGTGTTAAACTATGTCACTGTTCTGGGTATGCTTGCATTTTTAGAAAGTGCACATTGATAATGCTGCTCTCAGATGGTTCATTAAGTATTTACTTGTTTGGAAAAGTAATCTAAAAGAGGTAAAGATTTAGTAGTTGACTATTATGAGTCAGTAGTTCTTTGCCCTGCACTTACAACCTCATAAAAGTTCAGTTTTAGTGCCCAACACAGTGGTCTAGTGGCTAAAGTCCTTGCCTTGAATGCACCGGGATCCCATATGGGCTACAGTTCTAATACCAGCAGCTCTACTTCCCATCCAGCTCCCTGCTTGTGGCCTGGGAAAGCAGTTGAGGACAGCCCACAGCCTTGGGACCCTGCATCCGTGTGGGAGACCTGGAGGATGTTCCTGGCTCCTGGCTTCGGATCAACTAAGCCCTGGCCATTGTGGTCACTTGGGGAGTAAATCATCAGACAGAAGATCATCCACTCTGTCTCTTCTCTCTATATATCTGACTTTGCAATAAAAATAAATAAATCTTTATTTTAAAAGTTTGGTTTTAGAAAGTTTCAAAAGAACTAAGAAAAACTCCACTGACACAATATTTTAAATTTAACATTTTTGCAAAAATTTAGACACTTGACCAATTTCTCCCTAAGGCTTTGAAGACGGAAGCACTCTCAAATTGCTAGTGGAAATGCCTCTGGTAACATGTGTGATAGGAGATTTGGCAATATCTTGCAAAATAATACATACATGCATACTCTTACCAATGAATCCACTTCTGAGAGTAAGTCCTCACATATATAGGAATAAATAATCCTGAGTTCATTGCAGTGTCTTCAGAATTGTAAAACATTGAAAGCTGTACAAACACGAAAGTAGTTGAATAAACAAGCACATGATGGCGTACGATGCAGCTAAAAAGGATGAGGAAGATGCCTGTGTACCAAATTCATGTGATTTTCATTCCAAAGGGAGAGAATATAGTATATGACTATTTGTATACGAAAGAAGAGCTGGACCAACATGGTGGCACAGCGAGTTAACGTCATCATCTGAGCCACCAAGCATCCAGTATGAACACAGGTTCAAGTCCCAGCTGTTCTACATCCCATCCAGCTCCCTGCCGAGTACTTGGGCTCCAGCCACCAGTGTGGAAGACTCAGATGGATTCCAGGCTCCTGGTTCCAGCTGGTCCCAAATCTGGCTGCTGCAACCATTTGGGAAGTGACCCAGCGGATAAAGATCTGTCTCCTTGGATCCCTCCCGTAACTCTGCCTTTCCAAGAAGTTTTAAAATTGTTTAAAAAGAAAAAAAAATACAAATATTCAAAATATACATAGACAGGAAAATGTACATAGAATAGAAAATAATAATGTTTCCCACCTAAGAGTGGATGGTGAGACCAGGAAAGAAAACATTTCTTTGATACCATTTTGTATAGTTATTTTGTTTTCAGAAACATGAGTATCTTGCAGATATACCCAAAAATTTGAGAATAATTCAATAAGGATAATGGAGGAAACTAAAAGTCCAGTGTAAATCAAACCAGCTTATTTCTACTAAATGATGACCACATTGAAGGGGGAAAAAAGTAAATCTTGAATTTACTTTCCTGTGACTCTCGGGGAAGGACAACAAGGAAGCCCTCAGCTCTTCAGCAATCTCTCTCTGTCTCTCATGCGATGGCAGCACTCCAGCTAATGGAGTCATCATTGCTACCTCCCAGGGTCTAAACTGGCCGGGAGCAGGGATCAGGACCTGCGATGTATAATTCTTAACTCTCAGGCTAGATGCCCTCATTTCATTCCCCACTAGAGCTAAGGCTGTTTGGAACAGTGTTTGCTTCACAGACTAGAAAAGAGACAATTTTAAGAGAAGCTTGAAGTAGTTTGTTAGCCAGAGGGTAAGGAGCTGCTCAGAAAGTGACAAGATCACATCAGGGTGACAGAAGTTGGCGTGGAGGGGCTTCCTCTGGGACGTTTTGCACAACCAAGTGATTAAGGACAATAATGAATGATAAGCCAGCGGGAAATTCCCTGAACTGGTACCTGTAATGAACAAGTAGGAGGGGAAAGGGGGACTTACTCTTGCAGAATACTGACTGGTGAACATGGAGGGGGTGCTGAGATTGGGAAGTCATAATTATAGGTTTGAGCAGGAGTCATCTTTGGATGCTAAATTCAGAGTGAAATTTTGATGAGCAGAATATTTGCCTGATCTTTAAATGTCTCCCCATAGATGTCTTTTTTTAGTTTTTATTTGCATTTTATGGCCAGATCAGTCCGGATCTCTGACTTGGACAGCAAGAATGCAAGTACTTGACATTTTTATCTGCTGCCACCCAGGGTGCATGCTGGAGAAAGCTGAGGCCCAGCTCTGACACATGCACTCCATGGTCAGACCCCGGAACATGCAGTTCTCTGCATGGTTGGAGTTCTGAGTCCAGAGGTTCAGTTGGTGGGGAATTGCCAAAGAAACCTCATCTGAGGTGATCCCACACCTGATTTTTATATGTGCTTGCCAATACAGGCTCTGGCACAGTCCATCACCCCAGTCAGCCTACACACACACTGGTGCTTACAATTGCTGGATCAATTCTGTCTCCCGCCCGGCCCCGTCTTCTACGCAAACTAGTGGGTGTTGCAGCCCAGCCTGATCCTGCCAATCACACACTCAGCTTCACGTAAAACAGTGGGAGCTACAGCCTAGACTTGGCTATTCCTAATAACCTCTATCAGGCCTGCTCCCTGCCCTGGTTTCCATTCTTTCCAGTATGTACAACCAGCTGGTCCAGCCTGTCCCACCCACATCCCATTCAGCTCTTGTACATGTCAGTGGGGTCCCAGGCGTACAAGCTAAGCACTTTAGCCACTAGGCTACTGTGCTGGTCCCCTAAATAAGTAAATATATATATTTTAAATTTATTTGTTTTTATTAGAAAGTCAGATATACAGAGAGGAAGATCTCCCATGTGCTGATTCGTTCCCCAGGTAGCCTTGACGGCCAGAGCTGAGCTGATCTGGAACCAGGAACCTCTGCTGGGTCTCCCACACGGGTGCAAGGTCAAAGGGCCGTCCTCGACTGCTTTCCCAGGTCACAAGCAGGGAGCTGAATGGGAAGCAGGGCTGCTGGGATTAGAACCAGCGCCCATATGGGATCCCGGTGCATACAAGGCAAAGGTTTTAACTGCTAGGCTATCACACCAGGCCCAATAAGTAAATCTTTGAGAAAAAAAGAAAAAAGCATGCTGTTTCTTAATCTTATTGGGAAAATGAAGTATCATCTTGTTTTCACATTATCCATTTCATTGCCTAAAAAGCTTGGTTAAATTACTAGTGTTAATATCCTTAGTAGTGTGCATTGCTGCTTATCAAGCCATTGCTATGTTTCCTTTCTTGCGCAGCTCCTTTTTTATTTATTTATTTATTTGCATTGTAAAGTGGTTCATTTTTTCCATCTACTCCAATCAGCCATCAAGCTCTTGATTTATTTTTTTTCATTGAACCCTTCAACACCATCATCCATCCATCCTCTATAACAGTGTGCTTACATTCTAGGCCTGCCTTACAGACCACTGGACATCTCCCTTTCGTTCTGGTAGAAACTTCCATTACCTGTGTCCTGGTTAGACTGTTGAGTTCTTGAATGAGTCATGTGACTTTTTTCTGTTTACTTTGATAATGTAATGAAACACATATGATAATTTCCCAAGAAAAAATAAACGTAGGGGCTAAGTCTTAGAAAGTGTAATATCTGAAAATATCTATCCTGTCATTATAATTGAGTATTTGGTTGGATGTAGGTGAGTCTTCCAATCCCCTGTTTGATTCTCCAAATGAGCACAGCAGCCAGAGCTGGTCCAGGCCGAAGCTGATGACAGGGTTCCAGATGCTTGGACCAACGCGTGCTGCCTTCTCAGACGCGTCAGTGCGGAGCTGGCCGGAAGTGGAACAGCTCCGATGAGGTGCCAGCACTGCAGACAGCAACTTAACCACTGCACAACACTGGCACAAAATAAGTAGTTTTAAGGGGTTTTTGTTTTGTTTTGTTGAATCTGAGTTCCCTCTTCTTCCCTGATAGTATCCTATTCTTGCACCTCTGAAAAAATAATATTTTTGAAGTTGCCTTTTGGCCCCTGAGTTAATTCTGTTTCCTGTAGATTGTTTCTTCCTGAAGATACATTTTCATCTTTCATACTCTTCAAGGCATTTCTCAGATGATCGTTGATCCAGGGTGTATTCTGAGGTCTTACATGTGTCTGGCTTGTTCTGCTCCTAAGACCAAACGTTCCTCACGACCCACAAGGAACCGAAGAGACGCGTCCGGGATGTTTGACGGTTATGATAGCTGCAGTGAGGACACAAGTAGCAGCTCCAGCTCTGAGGAGAGTGAAGAAGAAGTTGCTCCTTTACCTTCTAACCTCCCCATTATCAAAAACAATGGACAAGTCTACACATATCCAGATGGGAAATCTGGCATGGGTGAGCATTTTTAACCATCATCAGTGGGACAGCCTTGTGTTGGAGAGTGTGTTTTGTTTGACTGCTTCTGTCATTTTTCTTACAATATTTACGTGAGGGGGGAAACTGTTTATGTGGCTATTTGTAGACACAGAATCTGAACTTTATAATTCCAGCTGAAAACACCAAGTCTTGTGTATGATCTCTGTGTTGCCTCCCTCATGGAAAGCAAGTAGGACAAAGTTAAAATAGAAGCATTAGGATGCTACCTAAATTAAACCAGTTCAGATTACTGTTGTGTTTTTGCAGTTGATTGCATTTTTATCTCCAGGTGTGAAACTGAATCTGTTCCTGTAGCCTTTTTCTTATACACTTTAGGTCTTGGAAATCTTTTTCCTAAGGATTTATTTATCTATTTGAAAGAGAAAGGGAGAAACAGAAATTTTTCATCTGCCAACTAACTCCCCAGATGACCTCAAAAGCCAGGACTGGGCCCGGGAAAAGCCAAGAGTTTCCTTTAGATTTCCCACATGGGTGGCATTTTCCTGGGTCATTAGCAGAAAGCTGGATCCGGGAAGTAGAGCAGCCAGGACACTAGATGCCAGCATCGCAGTGTCTGCTTCAGCGGCTATGCCACAACCATGGCCCTGGTCTTGGAAATTTTGATTAAAGATTTGGTTACCTCATGTTCAATGCGTGTCATCTAATAATATTCTAGTTTTACATCATTAACAATAGATACTCATTTTCTAGTCTTTTGATTAAATGAGTCTACGGCCATACCACCCTGATCGCGCCCGATCTCGTCTGATTAAATGAATAGCACAGGGGCAAGGTCATAGTCCTGCAGACTATATAAAAACATGGATTTATCAGAGCCCACTAGGTGTGGTCATCCTATTAGTTAAAACCTGCTGAGGTGTCTTCTCTTCCAGCCCAGATTTTGCATTCCTGATTGACAAAACTACATGAGAATTGTTCTCAGATGTCATGCTTTTATGCATTCTTGTCAAGGATTGTATCAGCCTGATGGTCTTAGCAGAAAAAGAAGTAAAGGTTTTCAAGACTTTGTGTATATCACACTGTCCTCTATTTTGAATACTGGAGAAATGGCCATGAACAACACTACATGAAGGCCCTGCACTGGTGTCTTTTGCATCCAGGTCTCCAGACATGTGGTTTGGTTGATGGTTCTTGACAAGGTTTCAGTATCCCTTTTGGACCACACAGTGTTTTTTTGTTTGTTTTTTGGTTTTTTATTTTAATGTAAATTTTTAACAAAATATTCTGGAATTTTTCTAGTAGAAAGTCTTTCTGTGTTCTATCAGATACCATGTTTTCATCTGATGACACAAGTCTCCAGTCGAGCTATGTGGGTGGAGACTGACCCACTCAGGCAGTTGTTGGCTGTGGCACTGCTCTTGTGGACCTTGTTCTTGTAATTCTGACTCTCAGAGTGTTGGCCGTTATGTACGATGGTAGTCAGGAGTTCTGCTTGGCAATGGAGTGCCTACCTCAAGCTTTAAGCCTATGCCTTCTTTCTTCTTTTCTGAACATAACCAGAAAGAATTTTTGTCTTGCATTTGCCTTTAGCTTTTTTCTAAGTGTTAGCTCTTTCCAGATCTCAACCTTTGCAGTAATTTTAAAGTTAGTGCAGTACTTTGTAGCAAAAATTTGTGTTGCACTTTCCAGTGTTTTATAGTCCTTTCAAAAGTAGGAGTTCATGCAAAAATGCCAAGCACATGGTAAACACTACAGAAATGCTGGTTAAACTGACTTAACATTTGATTGTGGTGTTTTTTGTTTTTTGTTTTGCTTTTTCAGCCTTTTTAAAACCTTTCGGACCTTGAGCTGTTATTAGACCTGGAAACCCTTATCGTGACATTATAGCAATCTTTTTCCTAAATTTCATGTGGGCATCTTTTATCATTTGTACAGGAAACAGAAGAAATTTTCAGGGCAGATATTTAGCAAAGATGTTTAGATGTTTGGAGATATTACTGAGTTGTTAGATTAAAATGTATCATTTGATCATAACACCCAAACTCTTATGTTGTTGATTAGCTACCTGCGAGATGTGTGGGATGGTTGGCGTACGAGATGCATTTTACTCTAAAACAAAGCGTTTCTGTAGCGTTTCATGTTCAAGAAGCTATTCGTCCAACTCCAAGAAGGCAAGCATTTTGGCCAGACTTCAGGTAACGGTACAGAAACCTTCTTATTCTTTATATCTGTTATTTCTGTGGCTTTCACCATTTATCTGTCATTTGATTGTGATTCACTGCACTCCACCTTCCACCCAGTTTAACCAGTATGTTACGCCCCACATTTTTAGGAAATGAGGGGATTCCAAAATTGTTCCACTTAATTTTTTCTTAATTAAGCAATTAATTTTGGATGGACAAAGCATGTTATCTAAAATGAACTATGAGTGTTTGCGTAAGAGAATTAAAAATGCTCTTTTCCAGATAACTGTAAATATGCTGAATACCTGTTTATACAAAGTATACTTTCCAGTAATTTAAACCATTTTCTTCCCCCCTCGTTTCCTTTTGAGTTAACATCCAAGTAAAGTCTGTGATCATCTTAAATCCCCGTTGTCCTTGCCTTGTGCTTTTGAGCACAATCTATCTGATACTTTGACCAGATACATTTGGTTGATTCAGATAATCTTTTTTAAACATATATAGTGTGCAAAGAAAGTAATTTAGCTTATTAAGTGTACATCAGTACCTTCAGAATGACTGAAGACTGGCCATTGAGCCAAGTTGTTATAGTATCGCATATAAACAACTCTTAAAGGTATTACATAAGTGGTTTTTGTAATATCTGGTTATATGATCACATGTTTCTTATCTCATTAACTTACTGTGATCATTACATAGCAATGAGTTACTTAAGTCCTCAGATCAAGGAAATACATCACTTAGATGTATTTCTATATTTCAGATAGACAAAACCTAAAGATCCTGGCAGTGGTCTGTACCCACATGGATGGCAGTTTGTCACACTGAATTTGGCCCATGATCATTTTTCATTGATCTTTTGCGTTAGCACTAAAGGTATAAACCTCAGTCACTTGCTCTCTGAACATTAAATTATCTTCTCTTACCATATAAATAGCAATGCTTGGCAGCCTGCATGAGTAAATAACCACTGGTTCTAGCTACTGGATGAAGGAATAAAGTGTCCATCACAGCCTATATGTTAACATCTTACAGATATAATTTTTATTAACATATTAATTTGCATATTGCTGTTTTAGGCTATGCCAACTCTGCCACCTGTGTAGATATATATACATTGTAGCAGAACTTAAGAAAAAAATTTTTTCCTTGTTAAAATTACTTGTATTTTTCCCCTGCTTCAATAATTTTCTAAACCTTTGTTTACTTAAGCAGAATGAGTAGTATGCAATCAAATTAAATTTTAATGGCAGGGGGTGAAGAAGAATCCTATTTACTTAACTGTTCTTGTTTTAGGGTAAGCCTCCAACAAAGAAAGCAAAAGTTCTTCAGAAACAACCTTTAGTTGCTAAACTAGCCGCATATGCTCAATATCAAGCTACCTTGCAAAATCAAGCAAAAACAAAAGCAGGTAATGTTCATTAATGTAATGGTAATGTAACATTTGGTGTTCATACATCTAGTTTTGGAATCTTGTTTTGTCTTTAATTTTTATTAGAGCTTAATACAGAGCTCCCATCCATGATCTTCTTTCCAAACTCCCAGAACAGCCAGAGCTGGGCCACACCTAAGCCAGGTGCCCAGCGCCCAGTCTACATCTTCCATGTGGGTGGTGGCAGTCATTCAATGAATCCACATTAGCAGGATGTGATAGGTTGGGGCCACAGATGAGTTTCAAATGCAAGCCCTCTAATATGGGATACATGGCTTAGCCAGTATCTTTTTTTTTTTTTTTTTTTTAAGATTTATTTTTATTGGAAAGTCAGATATAGAGAGAGGAGGAGAGACAGAGAAGAAGGTCTTCCATCTGATGGTTCACTCCCCAAGTGGCTGCAACGGCTGGACCTGTGCCAATCCGAAGCCAGGAACCCAGAGCTTCTTCTGGGTCTCCCCCATGGGTGCAAGGTCCCAAGGCTTTAGGCTGTCCTCAGCTGCTTTCCTAGGCCACAAGCATGGAACTGGATGGGAAGCGGGGATGCAGGGATTAGAACCAGCGCCCATATGAGATCCTAGCACGTTCAAGGTGAGGACTCCAGTTGCTAGGCTAGTGTGCCACACCTTAACCGGCATGTTAATTACTAGGCCAAATCTATGTTTAATTAAGAGTGTTTTTACTTTTAGATTTGGGGTTTTTTTTTTTTCTTTGCCCTATAATTTTATTAGTCTAGGCTTCCCAGTGATGGCTATAGATCATGTTCTAGTGCTTGTGGAAATATTCTTAATGATAATTATTTGGCTTATGATTTGTTTTTTGTGTATTCTCTATGTTATGAATGATAAGGAACTTGGGAAAAAATGGACAAAGAAACAGGACACTTAACAAACTTGAAAGGGATGGGGAGAGGAGAGTACTAATGCAAGGAAGAGACCATTTCTGGTAGAAATTTCTTAGTAAGAGCACAGGGCAAGGAGAGAAGTAGGAAGTGTGGCAATTACTAAAAGCCCTCATGAAGGTATTAGGTAGGGGTAATGGGGAGATAGTTCTGAGGTCCAGAGGAAGAGCTAAGTGAGAAGAAAACCTGGTCAACTGCCGCAGTGGCCTGGCAGTGTCTGTTCTGTATACACTCCTTTCAGCTGCGCTTTGCTCGCTGCCAGCTGGAGAGCTCAGAGCAAGTGTTCCATGTGGAAGACTTTTGAAATTTTTGTATGCTTACAAACACAATATAAGCTAAATCTCAAGTAATAGAGAATTCTCTGATCTTTACAGAAATAAATTTTTATTAAAGAAGATCAACTAATTTTATGCCCTTTGACATTTTTAACAATAATGACCTTGTGAATAAAAGATCTGCAACTTGTGATAAATCAGAATTTATTTCATTTCAGCAGTTTCCATGGAAGGTTTCAGCTGGGGAAACTACATCAATAGCAATAGCTTTATCGCAGCGCCAGTTACATGTTTTAAGCATGTGAGTATGGAATTCTCACCTTTTGTTTTGATATGTGTGTTTACTGTTTCAATCCAAAGGTGCAATAACAGTTCAGCACTTTATCGTTAGGAGAGACTTCTGTAACACATTGTAATTAAAATGCTTCCCTTTTATCATTAAGCTTATCGGTACCTACAGATAACCCAAGTTTTACAGGTAAAAGTTCCCTGTAAAGAAACTGCATTTTGATTTTTTAAACAGAGAAAAAATCATTAATCTTATCTAATTTTAACATGTTGAATTACATAAGATCACTGGTTTTGTATATCTAGTAAAAGAAGTTGCATATTGTCAGTGTCATTTGGTTCAACTTAACAATCCATTCATCATGTTGTGTAAATCGTCATAATATGACCTAATAATTTTTTAAAAAGAGAATCTTTGTTCCAATTTGTTGTGTCAAATGAAGAATTGCCAAAACAAAGCAAAAAGTATTCGTGATGTTGTATTATAAGCTCAAGTGTGCAGTGAGAAGATTGGAAATTCTTACAGGCATGGGGGAACATCCAGCCTGTGGGCCGTAGTGGCACAGTGCCTTGGTCTGGACTTGCCAAGGCAATCACAGGTAGAATTTGAAATTTAGTAAGTTTGTGGCAGGCTGATTTTTAAGTTAATAATTTTATATGGCCCATAAATTATGTTATTATTGTCCAGATGGCTCTTAACAAAAGAGAAGTTACCCACTGCTGCCCGAGTGATTCGGAATTTTGAATTTAAAATGTATCTTGGCTTTTTGTTTTATTTATATGTGATTCTCTCCAGTGTTTTTTAAGCCTGATTAGATACTTAACATGTATTTCGATGTTTTAAGAAAAAAAGAGAAATTAAAATTTTTTTTTTAAATTTGTCCATTTAGGGCTTTAAAAAACAGCATGAGAACAAAATTGAACTTGGAATCCTGTTACCTTCATTCATTCATTGCCAGTAGAAATTTTTAGCAAAGTCAAGCATGTTGATTCAGTGATAGAAGTATAAATGAAAACACAGCCCTTAGTGGGCTCATTATCTTCAACCTATCTTAGTGGAAAACAGGTGAACTATTTTTGTTGTAGTGTTGACAACAGTGCCTCATTTGTGAGACCTCATAGATACCTGGCGGCAGCAGCTTCAAACAGAATTACAAAGCGACCTTAACCCTTCTGTCTTTGTGGTGCCGAGAAGCTCAGAATTAAATTCTTACTCTTTCATCTCCATTTTCCAGAACATTTGTTTTCTGGATAGACTTAAACTCTCTTCCATAGTTTTAAGATTTCAGTAGCATAGGCCTGTGAAGCGATTTTGTGTCTGAGTCGGAATGTGTTCTTTAAACATTTCCAAGATGTAAAGGCATATTTTATTTTCTGTCCACATGTGAACAGTTCCATTTCCCATGAACTTTTCAAGTACCCTTATATTTCTTCCCAGAAAACCTCTTATATTAATGAAATGGGTTGGTGTATATGCCCACCTTAACTTTTTCAGAATAAAGTGCCCTATCCCTCAGAATGCAGCAGCTGGCCGTGACTATGTACTGCTGCTTAGACACACAGAGATCAGACTGTCTGCCCCCTTGATTATCCCTGCCCCTGTGGTGGTATTCTACTTGACTTTTCGTAACTATTAAGTATATCTTGGTATGCAAAGTCTTTTTTGGCGGGGGGGGGAGACAAGGTTTGTTTTTTGCTTTTTGTATTTTGGATGTTTGGGGTTAGTTTACCTTAGCCAGTATCTCAGTTTGAAACCACTCAAAGAAATCAGACTTTACACTGTCTCCGTTTAGTCCTTGAGAATTCACTTGGTGGTTCTCTGTTTTCTGAAGATACTTCTCTGGGTCTTCAAGGAGAATTGGAGGCTTGGGCTTCAAAAAACCCTAGGATCTGGAGCTGCTGGAAATACAGGGCCCTGCCTTGCATCCTGCAAGTTGTCTCTAAGACCTGACAGCTGTACAAACCTCGCTCATGAGGCAGATCCTCTTCCTTCATTTCTCTGCTTGATCACACAGTAGAGGCGTTCCGCCAACCCCACCCTCAGACCTGCTTTGTAGATTGTTTTTCTGATCATTATTTACAAAGGGAAGAACAGTGTTTATCATGGAATCAGAGCTTTTCTAATTGAGGGACTGAGGTGGATAAGAGCTACTCCACTGTCTGGCTTCCTTAAGTTACCCCAGCCTCTTCTGAAGTAAGAATACCGAGTAAGATTTGTTCTCTAGTAATTAGAACTTTGATTAGTTCTGAAGTCATAGGACTTCTTTTACTTATTGAAAGGCAGCGAAACAATGATCCCCTGCTGATTCACTCCGCAGAAGCCTTCAGCTGCTGGATTGGGGCCAGGCCAAGGCCAGGAGCCCAGAACTCCATCCTGGTCTGCCTGGTGGATGGCAGGGACCCAAGTACTTGAGCCATCACCTGCTGCTTCCCAGGATGTGCACTGACAGGAAACTGAATCAGAAGTGCTGGGACTCAAACTCAGATGTCCCAGTGGCATTTTTTTAACTGCTGTGCCCAGCATTCTCCTCTAAAATCATAGTGCTTCGGGAAAAGAAATCTTTGTATCCTCTTATCTTTAACTGCACACTGTAATGGTTAATACGCATTTGAGTACAGTAATGTTTGGGTTTTTTGCTTTTGTTTTTATTGCAACAGAGATCCAATTTCAGTTTGCATGTCTACTTCTTAGAAATCTATTATGATAGCAATCAGTCTCTTGTGATAGTTTATCTTGGGAGTGATTTTCAGGCCTTTGATTGAAAGATTCAATTTCCCCTTATTCCCAATAAAATATTATTCAGACCTCTGTACAGCTGAGATGAGAGGAAGCTGCACAGATAGGTCTAGAGAGGCAAAGGGGTGCCAACAAGCCTCCTGCCTGGACCCTCTGTTGTCCCTTGCTTGGCATTCCCTGAGGGGAGGAAGCACATAATTGGGTGACAGCACTTTGAACCCTCAGTCATGCAGTCACAAAGCTGAAATGTGTTTTTAAAGTCCTCTAGCCATACATAGTCCAATTTGCTTTTAAAAAGGAAAAATATGTATTGACTTATTTGAAAGACAGTGACTCTCAAACAGAGGGAGAAACAGAACCTCTGTCTTCTGATTCACTCCCCCAGTGTGACCACAGCAGCCAGGGATGGGGTATACCAAAGCCGAAAACCAGGAGCTCCTTCCAGATCTCCCATGTCGCAAGCGGTTCTCAAGCATTTAAGCTGTCTCCCACTGCTTTCCCAGGTGCATTGGCAGGAAACTAGATTAAAAGTGGACCAGCACTCACATGGGGTGTGCATGCAGGCATCCCAGCAGTGCCTTAACTCACTGCACCACAGTGCCAGCTCCAAACTCTTTATAAAGAAACTCATTAACTTCTCTGAGTAAATTACAGCTAGACTGTAATTTCTCTGGGGCTTTAACCTGCTTTTCATAATAGTCTTTTTTTTTTTTTAATTGATTGATTTATTTTTCTGTCTGCTTCGTTGCTCTACAAAATGGGTGTAACAGCCCAGGATGATTTAGGCTGAAGCCAGAAGCCCAGAACTCCATCCGGGTCTCACATTGGGTGCAGGCACCCATGTGCCTTGGCCATCTTCTGCTTTCCCAGCTACATTAGCAGGGAGTTAGATGTAAAGGTACAGACCTGGCACCTTGATGCGGTGCCACAGCAGCTGCTTAACTCACCACATTGTAATGCAAGCCTTCTGTTTTTTAATGTGTTTTTTAAAATTCAGATTCTAAAAGCAATGTCTATATTGGTCCTAAAACGGCAGTTGGGAGGTCTCTCAAAATAATACCAAGTACCAGTTAGATGTACCATATACCTTAATTCAAATTGTTTTTCAATATTGTTTGTTTTTTAATCCAAGGGAAGAGTCTCTAGATTGTGTTTCCAAAACATTTAGCTTTAAAGCACTCTTAGTGTGTTTTAGAAAAATTTTACAGGTCAGCACTGTATTATATGGGTAAAGTGGTTGCCTTGACACTGGCACCCCATGTGAGTGCTGGTTCAAGTCCCAGCTGCTCCACTTGTGATCCAGATTCCTAATGATGCCACTAGAAAAATCAGTGGACAGTGGACCAAGTACTTGGGCTTCTGCCACCCAAGTGGGAGAAACAAAAGAGGCTCTTGACTTCAAGACGGGACCAGCTCCATCCATTGCAGCCCATTTGTGGGGGCGATCCAGAGGATGAAAGATCTCTCTCTGTCCTTCTCTCTCTGTAACTCTGCCTTCCAAGTGAATAAATAAATAAATTTTAAAGAATTTAAGACTGTAGTCTTAATTTCAAGAATTGTTTTGACTCATTATTTGCCTTACAAAATAATGAGGTGAAACATTCCTAAGTATTACCACACAAGCCAAAATATGCTGATATTAAATATGCTCATGAAACCATATGAAGGCTTGAAATCAAGTTTCCTTCACTTGTATACTTAACAGACTTCACTTTTCTGTTGTTTAGTACCAAAGCTCTATATTCTATCTTAATGATTATGTCATCACTAATATATGTTGTAATTACTCTTTTCTCCCCTAGAGAATATTTTTTCATCTTATTCCAAAAATAAGTCCTTTGTACGCATGGATGCTGTAACTTCACAACTGGATCTGTCATACTTTTTTTCATTCAACTTCCACTGATACATGTGATGTTACGTATGTGATACAGCAGGGACACATTCTGAGAATGCATTCACTGTTAACCAGTTTCATCTTTGTGGGAAGATAAAATTTACCTAAACTAAAACAGCCATAACCACTAGACGACTTCCAGGACCACTGCCACATACGCAATCCGGTTACCTGAAATATTACACAATTCATAGCCATATTCCGAATCTCTCTACTCTCTCTTTTGAAAAGTTACTTAGTTAAGTGTGTTTGAGAGAGAGAGAGAACACTTCCACCTGTTGGTTCACTCTCCAGATGACTGCAACAACCAGTCATCCAGACCAAAGCCAGGGGCCTAGAATCCCACCACGTCTTTCACTTGTATGTCAGGGGCCCCAACCATGGAACTCTGAGCTCTCCGAGATGTGTCAGCGGGCAGCTGGATCAGAAACAACAGTGGAGCAGCTGGAGTTCATACCAGCACTCAAATGAGATGCCAGGATTGCAAGTGACAGCTCAACTGGCTGTGACTCAATGGAGGCCACCTGTGAAAAAATTATTTAAAGGCTTAGATCAGTAATACTTCTTCACCAAATGTCCAAGACAAGTACACCAGAAAGTTCATGAAAAATAGTATTGGAAGATGTTAATTTTTGTGCGAAAAAAATCATGTAGTCTCTGCCTATTCTTATTGCTTATTGACATTGAGGCTTGTGCTTATAAGAAGTTACAGGTTGGCAGCTCTACAGAAGGAAATCCTGTTTCTACCTTATGTGTATGCAGTGTTTCACCCCTCTAAAATTTGAGGGGCTGTACCTCACCTGTTAACAAAAAATCTAATCATGGATTTCGAGGCCTTTTACACTAAAATAAAATACTCTTTAGTGTATTTTCCATAAGCTTTTCAAGATACCCTAATGTAGTTTTAGGCTTAAAAGCATTTTTAAAGATATGCTAGTAGTAGATTAACTTTATGTAAGAAACTTTGTTATGGGCCCAGCATGGTAGCCTAGTGCTAAAGTACTTGTCTTGCACATGGGCTCTGGTTCTAATCCTAGCAGTCCTGATTCCCATCCAGCTCCCTGCTTGTGGCCTGGGAAAACAGTGGAGGACAGCCCAAAGCCTTGGGTCCCTGCACCCGCATGAGAGACCCAGAAGAAGCTTCTGGCTCCTGGCTTCTGATCAGCTTGGCTCTGGCCTCGAGACCACTTTGGGAGTGAATCAATGGAAGATCTTCCTCTCTGTCTCTCCTCCACTCTATATATCTGGCTTTCCAATAAATATATATATATATTTTTTTTTTTCAAAAGAAACCTTATTATGTTTCTTAAGCAAAAAATATTTGAAAAGCATTGTTAAAGAGGGAGAGAGAGAGAAGAAGGGTATTTTACATTTACTATTTCACTCCCCAAGTGGCCGTAAGGGCCAAGTCTGGACCAAGCCAAAGCCAGGAGGACAAAGCTCTGTCTGCAGGTCCTACTTTGGTGGCAGAGGGGCCCAAGCCACTTGGGCTATATCAAATTGCTTTTCCGGGAGTTGAGTCGAAAGAGGAATAATGGGCCTGGCATGATGGCTCAATGGCTAAAACCTCACCTTGTATCTGCCAAGATCCTATATGGGTACCAGTTCATGTCCCTGCTGCTCCTTTTGCCATTCAGCTCTCTGCTTGTGACCTGGGAAAGCAATAAAGGATGGCCAAAGTCTTGGGACCCTGCATCCACATGGAAGATCCAGCAGAATCTCCTAGCTCCTGGCTACAGGCTTCAGATCAGCTCAGCTCTGGCCATTGCAGCCACCCATTTAGGGAATGAACCAGCAAATGGACAATCTCTCTGTCCTTCCTTGTAAAATCTGCCTTTATGATTTAAAGATTTATTTTGTTTTTAATTATTTTTATTGGAAAGTCAGAGAGGCGGAGAGAGAGAAAGATCTGTCCATTGATTTACTCCCCAAGCGGCTGCAACAGCCAAAGCTAAGCCAATCCAAAGCCAGCAGCCAGGGGTTTCTTCTGGGTCTCCCATGTAGGTGCAGGGTCCCAAAGTTTTGGGATGTCCTTGACTGCTTTCCCAGGCCACAAGCAGGGAGCTGGATGGGAAGCGGGGTTGCCAAGATTAGAACCGGCACCCATTTGAGATCTTGGCATATGCAAGATGAGGACTTTAGCTGCTAGGCTACCATGTGGGGCCCACATTTCACAATTTTAAATAACACTGGTTTGTTATGATTTCTTTTTTTAAAAAAGTAATATTTTATATCTTTCCTATTAGTAGCTTCTACTTTGTCTATTTATGCATGGCATTTGCTTATCCTTAAATCTTACTTCCATTTTCCTTTTGTCTTCTTATATTCCTAGTCTCTCACCACAACCACCCCCAAAAGTAGATTCTGATATTAAATCAGAATGTTAATGGACTTCTGGGGAAGGTGGGGGTAGTTTCAGATGGTTTTTTTGTTTTGTTTTAGTGGGGTTTTTTGGCTGCTTTGGTTGTTTTCTGGGTTTTTGTTTTTGTTATTTTTCTGTTTCTGTTCCTACTTGCTTTTAATCTTGTTAAGTAGTTTTCTCTGTCTCCCCCTTTTTGGTGAAATGTGTTATCTCTCCCGGCTAGATGCACTTTAGTAATCATGTGCCTATCAGTCTTAGAGTGTTTCGGTGGTGATTAATATGCATTTGCTGTGTAATTGGGATAGATTCACAGTTACCTGTGCACAACTTTGCCTCTAAACTCCACCTGCTCATGTTGTTTATTAACATTGAAGGTTGTGTGTACTTATGAGAAATTACAGGTTGGCAGCTCTGCAGAGGGAAATCCTGTTTCAACCTTATGTGTATGCAGTGAATAGGCCCTCTACAATTTGAATGTTAGCCCTCTGGGCTTTTGGACTGTCTGGGAATGCTCTTGAAGTACAGAAAATAAGACTTCCCGCCCACTTATTGTCTTCCAACAGATAGTAAGGTGGAGGTGGCCCACATTGGTGTTGGGGCCCCCTCAGCATTTGGATTTGGCCGTGTCCCACAGGACCTGATGACAGCTTACCTTGCAGGGAAGGAGAGCCGCTCCCAGATAGCCCTCACGAGTGGCCCTGGAGCAGGAAGTGGTGCAGCAGATCTTCCTTGTTTGGGAGGAGCCTGAGGTGGGCCTCGCATCCTGTGTCTGGAAGGTAAATTTGTTGTTACCTGTAAATTATGGTTCTGCTGGTTCATGCTGTGCCAATCCAGACTTTGAGAGGTATCCCTCCTGCCAGCAGGAGAAGACAGACGACTTGGATGAAGATGGCTGTCAAGCCCTGGGTCATTTAGTCTTCCAACTTAAGAATATTCATTTTAAACCTAAGGGCAGATGTTATCTGTGAGATTACCTTATTATTTCAACCTGTTGAGCACGTTCTATGCTGTGACTGGTGCTCTTTGTTGATGTTTCTTAATTCTCTTTCTTAGAGTGAACCATATGGATTGGTTTAAGAGGGCCTAGCAGAACCACAACCTTACAGGCAAGAACAAATGTCACTTTCTGCTACTTTCTCCTATACCAATCCAGACTGTAGGGACCCAAACATCGTTTCCGCCACTAAAATGAATGTTAATTTCTTAAGTGAGCATATTAAATTTTAACAAATGTGAAGGCTTGAAAAACAAGTGACAAAATGTCATATCTAGCTCTCAAAAGTCCCATGTGCCAAATTTGCTTAGAACACGTCAGCCTAACCTCCCACCTACTTGTCAGCATAACCATGCTCTTTCTTCTCAATGAAAAAAAGCCTACAATTCACAGATATACAACCAAAGAGGAGTGGATACTTGACTTTGATTTAGTACAATTTAATGAATGCTTAATCTGTTCTAATTGGGTTCATTCCCACAGAAATGGATACGTGATCTTGATATTAATAATTATTAGCTTCATCTATATTACCTATCTTCCTTCCAGCCTCTTTTTGTGATCATATCTGCTGGCAACAGGGATGGCCCTACAGTCTAGAATGTTAATAAGGGGAGTAGCAGAACCTGAAGAGTCCAATCTTTCAATTTAAAAAAGAGGTAGTAATAATGAAAACACTGGTTTTTTTGTTTGTTTGTTTTGTTTTGTTTTTGCACAACTTGAGGAGATAGTTTATGTGCCCTTCCTAAGTTATGAATGAATGAGTCAGACCGTTTATTCAAGTTAATTGAGGTACGTTGGTTGATTGCTTATATCTTGTCTATGGTTTCTAGACTTATCCTCGTTTGGAATCACTTGACATTCTTTTCCTCTCCTGCAGAGATTGCATACATTGTTAGGAGTACAGTGAATGAATTGTGCTGTAGGCTAGTCCCCTAGTTGGATGGATCCATCTACTAAGGACCAGGTCCTTACTAGAAAGACACATGCCCACTGTACCAAGTGGCTGGCTGCTGTGATTCTTAGATGTCTTTGCTCATCTTTGAGCTTTGAGGCTGTTTTTTTTCTGCTTTGTTCTTACGATCAGGTCTGTTTTAACTTTACTTATTTCTTTTCTTTTTGATCAAGGTTCCAAATTACATTTAAGGATCTGGTTCTTCAGGGCCACAGACTGTTTATCAGTACTTAACATGTATTACAAAATGCACTAATTTGATTTAATTTTCAGTTACATATGTTACAGATAATTTTGAGTTGCATTTGGATTTTAAGGATTAAAATGTAAAAGAAATTGTGATTTGGGAACAGACTCCAGATTTCAAAAAACGCCATTGTGTTACTTGTTTTACCGGTTTTCCACCTCCACTTCTTGCCTGTTTGGTCTGGTGACTGGTGATCACCACGCCTGTTGCTAAACATGTTCTGTAACTCCTCGCCAAGAAGTTTTAAAACAATCAGATATTTAACACTTTACCATAATACTCATCTTCAGACAACTCCTCCTTTTTATTAACTTTATCCGGTGTTTTTCATCCACGTATGCCTTGGCTTGTAACCTATCAATTTAGCTTAAATTGGAAATAATAACTAAGTTTTATTTATCTGTAAATAGATTTTTGGAAGCACTTTGCTGATTGGAACAATTTTTTTTCCACTCTGTCTAAATCTTCTAAAAGTAGACATTAGGGTAAAGTGCATACATTCAGCGCATATTGAAAATAGTAAGTTTATTAAGTCTGTTTTAAAGTTTATATTTTAGGAAAATTGCTTCTTAAATCTTGTATTACGATAGTGTTGAATTTTGAATTTGTCTTGAATCTAATTTGCATTTTATCTTCAGCTTGAGTTTGACACTGACACTTGCATTTTTCAAATAAAACTTAAGGATAAGAGAATGATAGCTACATCTTTGGAGAAAAATACATTTGTTAAGATGGCATTTTTAACTTAATGTTCCATTAATGAAAATGCTTAATTTTGTGTTTGTTTAGGCTTTATGTTAATGAGACAATAATCTAATTATTTTTGTGTAACAGGCACCTATGGGAACCTGTTGGGGTGATATCTCAGAAAACGTGAGGGTAGAAGTTCCCAATACAGACTGCAGCCTGCCCACCAAAGTCTTCTGGATCGCTGGAATTGTAAAGTTAGCAGGTGAAAAGCATGTCGTAATTTATTAGAAAATGGCAGTGATGCTTGTAACATTTTTCTAAGTTTATGTATTTTGCAGATACTTCCAAATAAATGAGGTTTTTGATATAAGGCGAGGTTGGTCAGTTTTTCTGTAAAGAGCCGAGATAATAAACATTCTCAGTTTTGCAGGCCATGTGCCTTCTGTCCCATCTACTCATTTCTACCACTAGAGCATGAAAGCAATTGCAGCACATAGCCATGGCTGGGCATGACTGTGTGCCAATGAAACTGTGTGTGTGTGTGTTGTGTGGACACTGAAGTGTATTAGCCAGATCTGTGAGCCATAGTATACTTTGAGAAGTAACAAAAGCTGGAGTATTTAAAAAAAAAAAGTTATGAGGACCATGATGGCAAACATAAACAATGTTGATTTCTCTTTATTCTGTCATTCCCTGCTCTACTGTAACTTTAGTACTGAGGAAATAACCATATTAGGGGTTGAAACTCTGGCATAGCAAATTACATCTTCAACTGAGGTGCCAGCATCCCATTTAGATACCAGTTCAAATCCTAGCTGCTCCTCTTCCGATCCAGCTCCTTGGTAATTGCCTGGGAAAGCAGCTTAGCATAGCCCAAGTGCTTGATTCCCTGTACCCACATGGGAGACTTGGCAAAAGCTCCTGGCTCCTGGCATCAGCCTGGCTCAATTCTAGCAATCTAAGGAGTGGACCAGCAGTTAGAAGATCAGTCTCTCTTTCACTGTCTGAAACTCAGCCTTTCAAATAAAAATAAATCTTAAAAAAGAAAAAGTAATAACTGTATCGGATACTGTGGACAAGCAATACATAGTGGAGTCGTCTTTTTTTTTTTCCATCAAGAGCACAACTGCCAGAACTAACAGGCATTTATGAGAAAGTATTCTGAGTAGATGACAGGTTGCTGTAGTGCTTTAGAGAAAGGACAGCCACTCAGATCTTAAAGTTGTCCCTAGATTACTACTGAAAGAGGTGGCTGATTCATCCTACTTCTCATCTCCAGCTGTTTTGCCCCAGGCCCTCTGCATTCCGCACTGCCCTGCTGAAAGTAATCTCAACTCAGTTTTTCTGCTCTGTCATCTTCGGTGAGTTCATCCTTAAAGGAAGAAAATGGTCCACATTTTTAGCTCTTGCTGAGTACCATGCTCCAGTGATCTACTCAGACAAGGCTGATGGCGTCATTTTTGTGCTTTGATTCCTCCAGAAAGAGAACCCCTTACTCAATTCTTTCCCATATCACCCTGTTGAAGCCCCTAGCTTTACCTTGAACATTTTCCCAGCCGTGTAAGCACTCTCTAAATGCCTTCATTTAGAATATGAAAATTGTTTTCTTTTAAAAGATTTATTTATATGAAGAACAGAGTGATGGGGGAGAGACGAGAGAACATTCATCGGCTTGTTTGTTCCCCGAATGTCTACAATAGCCAGGATCCAGGAACTCCATCCTCGTCTCCTATCCTGATGGCATGGGCCCAAATACTTAGGACACTGTCCACTACCTGCCCAGGCATGTTAGCAGGAAGCTGGATCCAAAATACCCAGCAGACCAGAAGTGCAACCAGAACTCTGATATGGAATATCACCATCTTAGGTGGCAGCTTAAGAAACAGAGCCGCACCATGGCTCCCTACACCGTGATTTAAAACCAGCATGCCATTTGTTTTCTATTCGTGGAAGTCATTTACATTTAAATAGTTCTGGTAGCCAATACATTTAATACTAGTATTATTTCTTCCATCTCTGGTTTTGTATTGGTTTATCTCAATGCATTAGAGACCTTCTTTTAAACAATTTTAATGCAATTGTAGAAATTATCCTGATAGTGACATTACAGTTCATCAATAATTAATTAGTACTAATTATTAATGCTAGTAATTAATATTTGATACTAATATGCTACAGTTAATAATTAGCAAGCCCATAAATTATTCTGTAAACTACTGAATTTTAAAAGTAAAGGTTGAATGTCATTAATCTTCATTGTGAGGTCTTAACTTCTAAAATGCTAACTGGCCTTAGTCTCTGGCCAGAAATACACTTATTGACCTTTTCTTTATTCCACTAAAGCCTCAAATTAAACCTTTATCAGTGTATGTGTTGTTAAATTACGAGCACAATAAATATGTTTTGTTACTTCAGGAAATAAGACTTTCTATTTGCATTAAATATACTGTTTTTAAGTGATCTCACCAGCTTTTGCATTTATTGAGCTCATGTAGCATTAACAGATATTGCTTTATAATAGAGTTAGATTGTCTGGGATTATCCAGGAGTAATTATTCATCGAGTTACAGAGATAAAGTAATTTTGAAATATGCTATAACTGGGTTTCTGTGACTTGACAGCATTTTTACTAACTTTTCATAACCTTCTCTGTTATAAAAACTAAACATTAGGAAACCATCCTACCCTAATTTTCACTGAGAAATTATAGGTGAAACTGAAATGCATGGAAAGGAGGAATCCACACTCAGTATAAACAGATGACATTGAACAACATCTGGGTAGCAATACAGATTTCTTAGACCCAGCCACAGTCTGCTCAACCAGCCTATCTAAGATGGGCTCTACCCATTTGTCATTTAAAGTGCTGGTCATTCTGTGGCAGATGCCAATGATAATTGAACACCACAGGATACTATATCATTTTGTTTTTCCTTATTATTCAATGATTTGTTGGTTTCAGGTTACAATGCGCTTTTAAGATATGAAGGATTTGAAAATGACTCGGGTCTGGACTTCTGGTGCAATATATGTGGTTCTGATATACATCCAGTTGGTTGGTGTGCAGCCAGTGGAAAACCCCTTGTTCCCCCTAGAAGTAAGTAACTTATAAAAATTACCCTAGGGGCAAGTGCTTGGCCCAGTAAGTAAATTGCCACCTGGATGGATGTCCCATCCATTTTCAGAGTGCTGGATTAAATCCCAGGTCTGCTCCCAACTCCAGTGCCTGCTGCTATGGACCATGGGACGCAGATTGTGATAGCTTAGTTGGCTGGATTCCTGCCACCCAGGCGGGGAAGTCAGACTGAATTACCAGCTCCTGGCAGCATTTGAGGAGTAAACCAGAAACTGGGAAATCAATCAAAATCTCCTTTCCAACCTTCCTCCCTCTTCCCTGTCTTCCTGCCCCCATCTCTTGAAATAAATTTAAAAATTTAAACACATAATTAACCTCACTATAATTTTAAATATATGTATTTTAAGGCTATTTCACACTTTAGCACTACATGAAGTAATGAACTATTTTTGATTACCAAGTAACTTTGCCAACAAGTGATACACTTGTTTTCTCTGTTTTTTGTTACTTTTCAAGACTGTAACTGATACTGTGACTTGCAGGGAAATTTTTCACTATTTTAAAATACATTATTTCTGAAGCAGTTCCATTTTTTGCTGAAGTGTAAAATAGTTATTTCTTTTGTTTTAGCTATTCAACATAAGTATACAAACTGGAAAGCTTTTCTAGTGAAAAGACTGACTGGTGCCAAAACCCTTCCTCCTGACTTCTCACAAAAGGTAAAAACAGGCTCTGATAAAGGACTGAGCAGCTTTCAAAAAGAGGGTAATTTACAGGGTAATTTTAAGGAATTCCTCGTCAACTGGGTGATCTATGTTAAATATAGAGTACAGTCAATATTTTTAAAGTACAGTGTTGAATTATTTATGGGCCTTTGTCATGTATTCCCAAAGTTTTTATCTGCTTTTGTTTCAAGGTTTCAGAGAGTATGCAATATCCTTTCAAACCTTGCATGAGAGTAGAAGTGGTTGACAAGAGGCATTTGTGTCGAACACGAGTGGCAGTGGTGGAAAGTGTAATTGGAGGAAGATTAAGGCTGGTGTATGAAGAGAGTGAAGACAGGACAGATGACTTCTGGTGTCATATGCACAGCCCGTTGATCCATCATATCGGTTGGTCTCGAAGTATAGGCCATCGATTCAAAAGATCTGGTAAGTATCCATTACAAGAATTTCTATTTTAAAGATGACGGAGGCTAAATTATGCTCATTTGGCTATTTTTTTCTACAGAATAGTGTAGATCAAAAAAAAAAAAAAAAACAGACTACTGGGCTCTTCAGCTTTAATTAATGAATAATTCGCACCATATAAATGTCATCATTTACATTCTTCCACCTCCTCTGATTTGAAAAAGCAACAAACTTATAGTATAGACTTTATTCTAATCTTTCTTCTCCTTAGATCTTCTGAAAGATCTAAAGATAGCCTTTCCCTTTTTATCACAGTTTCTAATTAAAATAATAGGATTAGATGTGGTTAGATTTGATACCAAACACATTCAAACATACCTCTAAAGTTAGAATTCCCTAAATGGAATTACTGACATTCTGATTGGCTGAACTGTATGAATATGCACATGTCCCCAGGCGAGCAAGCCAACTGAGCGCATCTGGGTCAGGGTGAATGTGGAAGGCGTGTCTTTCTGCCAGGCCTTTAGAGTATTACATGCCTTGTGAGTTTGAAGCCTTCAAAGAAACGTGGTTTTTTGGTCTTCTCACAAATGCTGACAGATTAGTATGTAACTTTTCCTTGTAGATATTACAAAGAAACAGGATGGACATTTTGATACACCACCACATTTATTTGCTAAGGTAAGAAGTTTTTATAAGAACCCTCATTTGTAAATTAGCTTTGAAAGAGGGTTGTGGGTTTTTTTCCTAAGATTATGAAAATCACTTATGTTCACTTAAAAGGATTAAGACATTATAATCCATAGGTGTCACATTTTTATTCTAATTATCCTTTAAAATCTGTTTTATGTATCTGAAACTTGCTTCCTAATGAAAAGTTTGAATTATAATACTAGGTAGGTAGGAGAAGGCATCTGGTAGCCCTTTTCAAATTGATTGTATTATAATAAGATGACAACATTTATAATGGTAGATGTCCTTTCATATAATTCTTCAGGTAAAAGAAGTAGACCAAACTGGGGAATGGTTCAAAGAAGGAATGAAATTGGAAGCTATAGACCCATTAAATCTTTCTACAATATGTGTTGCAACTATTAGAAAGGTAAGAGACTAGGTTTTACAGCACAGACTGCAGTAGAAGGCCGCCTCTCTGCCATACTAATGTAGATACAAAATGTGTGTGTGGCTAAATCTAGAGAGATTTCCTAGTAATTTCAAGAGAAACATGAATTTTCTTATTGAGTCATCTTTTTATGTGGCTTGCTGTCATGATTATTTGGAATCTGCTACTATTTTAGTTGTAGAATTATATCCTTAGTTAATCAGAATTCCCTGGGAAACTTAAAAGCTCGAGACAGGTGCACCCCTTCCATCCCATACTAGGATTCAGTGAGTTCTGGTTAGTACCTTGGCAGTATCATTTTCAAAGGCCCTTGTTTAACTATGTTTATGAGTCGCTGATCCAAAATCTACTTACCTAAAGGTGTAAGTTTAGGATTTCCATTTAAATACAAAAGTTGAAAAATAATTATGACAGGGCCCAGCACTGTAACCTAGTGACTAAAATCTTAGGCTTACATGCACCAGGATCCCATATGGATTCCGATTCGTATCCCGTCTATTCCACTTCCCTTCCAGCTCCCTGCGTGGTACCTGAAACAGCAGTAGAGGAGACCCAAAGCTTTGGGATCCCGCATCCATGTGGGAGATTCAGAAGAAGCTCCTGGCCCAGGCTTCAGATAGGCTCAGCTTCAGCTGTTGCAGCCACTTGAGGAGTGAACCAGTAGACAAAAGCTCTTTCTCTCGGTGTCTCCTTCTTCCTGTAAATCTAACTTTCCAATAAAAATTAAAGCCTTTAAGTATCCGAAATACCTGTGTTCAGAGTGATACAGCTAAACAAAACTGGTTCCAAACCCTGTTCTTATCAAGTGAGGACAACTGCCCCCCTTTTGAAACGTAAGCAAAATGGGCCGGCATTGTTCCACAGGGAGTTGGGCCTCCCCACTAATGCTAGTATATGGTCACCAATCAGAGACCTGACTGTTCCACTTTCAGTCTAACCCCCTGCTAATCCTCTTCTGTCTGTAATTCTGCCTTTCAAATAACTTTCCAAAATAAATAATCCTATTTAAAAATTGAAAGAGCAAGGCGTTTAGCCTAGTGGGTAAGATACCAGTTACAATGCCTAGGTGTCATATTGGAGTGCCTGGGTTTGATGTCCGTCTCTGGCTCCAAGCTTCCTGCTAATGCATAATCTGGGAGGCAGCAAGTGACAGTTCCGTATTTGAGTGCCTAGGGTGAAGTCCTACCTTTGCTTCCTGTTCAGCTTCCTGCTAGTGAGTCTGGGAAGTAGCAGATCATGGCCCAAGTGCTTGTGTTTCTGCCCCTCCCGTGACAGACTATTTCCTGGCTCCCACCTGGCGCAGACTCCACTGTGCTGGGCATTTGGGGAATGAACCGCCAGATAGCCATCTGTCTCTCCCTCCTGCTCATGTTCCCAAATAGACAAGTAAAACTTTAAAAGGATTAGAAATCACAGTGGGCGTTCTCATGGTAGTCCAGTCAGTGCTTGGAACATCCACATCCCGTATCATAGTTCAAGTTCTGGCCCTGCTCCTGATTCCAGATTCCTGATCGTGCATGCTTGGAAAACTGGAATGTCAGTGGGGAAGAAGTAAGGTGTTGCTGAATAGGACTTAGAACCTACATAATTGGTGCACTTTCAGCTACCACAAGAGTAGGCAGCTTTGCCTGCTGGCAAAGACAGCATTTTTCCCAAACCTCTGAAGTTGCTTCACTAATTCTGCCTTGATTTCCAGCACACACTGGAAAATGACATAGATTTCTCATTGTAACTTCTGTTAGCTAACATAATTTAGCAGAGAAGTATTTTTCACTATTGAGAGATCCTTTTATAATAGATTTACTCTTTAGAGAGTCAATTCAAAATGTCATCTTTTTCTAATAATGGTATCTAATTTCAGACACTTGGGCTTCTTTTCCTTTGAAAGGTGCTGGCTGATGGATTCCTCATGATTGGGATTGATGGCTCAGAAGCAGCAGACGGATCTGACTGGTTCTGTTACCATGCGACCTCGCCTTCTATTTTCCCTGTCGGTTTCTGTGAAATTAATATGATTGAACTTACTCCACCCAGAGGTATTCCATACTGATATGAACACGGGAGCTTAATTCTTAATTCTTTGCGCACAGCATTCGTTTACATAAAACATAGTCCTAGATTTTCTTGCTGTGTGATTCTATATGTATAGCAAATAGGTAGTGTATGTGTGATATAAATATATACACAGCAAATATTGTCCTGAAGCAAGCCATTATTTGTAAGCTTGTATGAACAAGTAGCATTAAGACAGAATTTTTCCGGAGCCATTGTACATTTGACAATGAGAGTTGATGCTTTAAACCTTGATGATAATATGTACTCAACAGGCTATTGTGTACATTTTTTTTTTAATTTAAGGAAATAAATTTCCACCTTTAGATTTTCTTCAAAAGGACGAAAAGCATTAATTCAAGTGTTAAATATTAGACTGTTCTGTAGCCTGTGACTGAAAAAGTTAAGATCATCCTTGTACACTGAGAAAAAGAAAGTCGGTTTTGCACGAAGTTAGACAGACACAGCAGTGTGTCCAGAAAAGAGATGAGATCTTTATACCTTAGAGGAATCACTGCACCCGACAGAGTTAGAGCCTGAGGTCGAGTTGATCATGTAAGCCAAAACCTGAAACTGTGTGCATTGTGCATCTTTTTTTGCATTTTAGTATTCTCATTTCAATGAACTGCCGCTTACTCCAGTTCTGTTTTTTTAGGTTACACAAAACTTCCTTTTAAATGGTTTGACTACCTCAGGGAAACTGGCTCCATTGCAGCACCAGTAAAACTATTTAATAAGGTAAATTTAAATCTTGGAGCAAATCTTCTGTGGGCATTTCTTTTTGATAACCCATAAATGCAAATCTTTTTTGATGAAGATGTCTTTGCTTAGTATTAGAATTGCTTAGTGTGAATTAATAGAAATAAATAATAACAACCCATTTTTTCTGAAATAGCTGAAGCTTATTTCCAAACTGTTTTTAATGTGAGTAAAATAGAAAGTAATGCATTTCTGAATTCCCAAATGCTTCACTTCCATAATACACTTAAATAAATAAAACGTAATTTAAGAGTTGGGGCTCTGTTGTTTGGCTGCGTTGCTTTGACTTCTGCTGTTTATTGATAGTTCAGTTGTACATTCTTTATACAAGTGTTAACATTTTGCCTCTCTGTCAGGATGTTCCAAATCATGGATTTCGTGTGGGAATGAAGTTAGAAGCAGTAGACCTCATGGAGCCACGTTTAATATGTGTAGCTACAGTTACTCGAATTATTCATCGTCTCTTGAGGATACATTTTGATGGATGGGAAGAAGAATACGATCAGTGGGTAGACTGTGAGTCCCCTGACCTCTATCCTGTAGGGTGGTGTCAGTTAACTGGATATCAGCTACAGCCTCCAGCATCACAGTGTAAGTTCATATACAGTAAAGGTGTTCTTTTGTAAAAACTGCACTTCTCCAGAAGACTGTGTCACACCAATCATCCTATGAGCTCACAGAACAAGAATATATCAATGTCTGATTGTTTGGCAGGTGAGATGTTGAGACGCAACAACAAGCTCAACAGTCAGACCGTGTGTCCCCTAACAGTGTGAGCTCAGTAGTCAGCTACATGAGTGTAGAAACACAGTCACCAAATTCAGGTAGATTGACGGCCTCAGTGAGTTCAACATCACAGGCAGAGTCTGTGAGCATATGCTAAGTGCTGTTGAGGAAACAGTGACACATGTGTGGTCTTGAAGCTCCTGGTTGTGTAGGAGCAAGTATCTTTATTTGCATATCACCATGTATTTTTATAACATAGTGTTCTTGGTAAAGATACTTCATCTAAATTTTATCCAGAATTGTAAGCAATTGTCTGGTATCAATTTTCCCTTTTGTTTTTTTCAGCATCCAGAGAAAGCCAGTCCGCTTCATCAAAACAGAAGAAAAAGGCTAAATCCCAGCAATACAAAGGACATAAGAAAAGTGGGTCACCACGTGGTGTTTACATAGGTTTTCTAATTCTTAACTGATTGCTGCTAGAGTATTGTTGCAAAGAAAGTAGAAACTGCTGTGTGCTCATTATGTATGATGCTTAAAGGTGCAGTATGCCATAAAAGGCAAACCTCTTCGACAAGGAGAACCACTTAGGGTTTTAATTGACAGGAGAAATGATTACTTTGAAATTTAACATGCCCATGGAAAAGGATAGAACCTTTGAATGATTATTGAAATAGTATGCAAACCTTCTGAAAATTTTTTTTTAACACTTTGTTTTTTAAAAAGCAGATGCTTGTTGCTTACCATATTCGTGGGAGTCCAATAAACATATCATTTTTATAAAGAAAAAGCAAAATTCTCTTTCAAGAATGATGCTGTAAGAAATCCAGGTTGATGGCTAACAAAATCAAACTTAAACAGCATTTTCTTTATTCCATGTTTTATTTTACCTTCCAGTGACTAGTTGTTGGCATTAATAGCCAAAGTAATATGAAATGGTAGCTGTATTAGATTGTTTTAAAATCATTTTCACTATTATAGTTAACTAAGCCCTGAAATGTTTCACTCAGAGATAAAATTGTTTACTTTTATTGAAGTTGTTCATAAAAAGGTAAAAAGTACACCTTATCAGAACTGAATCAGATTGTTTAGCTGACTTGCCATTTGTTCAGATAAATACTAATCTATCTCATTAACAACCCAGTGAAAAACAGCATGAAGAGTCAAGTATACCCTGCTCTTAAAACAGTGGGGTTTTTTTGGTTTGGTTTTGTTTGTTTGCTTGCTTGCTTGCTTGTTTGAAAGAGATATTTACAAAGAAAAGGTGAGACAGAGACCTTCCGTCCACTAGTTGACTCCCCAGATGGCCACAGAGGCTGAACCTGAGTCAATCAGGGGCTAGGAACTTCTGGGTTCCCAAGTGGGTGCAGGATCCTAAAGTTTTGAGTCATCCTTGTTTTCTCAGGCCACAAGCAGGGAGCTGGATAGGAACTTGACTACCTGGGAGTAAAACCAGTGTACATGTGGGATGCCTGTGCTGGCAGACAAAGGATTAGCCTGTTGAGCCACTGTGCCGACCCTTATTCAGAATTCTTCAAGTGAGAAGCTTAAGAAATTCAAGGCCCTGGGCCCGGCGCGGTGGCGCAAGTGGTTAAAGGTCCTCGCCTTGCACGCCCGGGATCCCATATGGGCGCCGGTTCTAATCCCGGCAGTCCCGCTTCCCTTCCAGCTCCCTGCCTGTGGCCTGGGAAAGCAGTCGAGGACGGCCCAAAGCTTTGGGAACCTGCACCCGCGTGGGAGACCCGGAAGAGGCTCCTGGCTTCGGATCGGCATAGCATCGACCCGTTGCGCTCACTTGGGGAGTGAATCATCGGACGGAAGATCTTCCTCTCTGTCTCTCCTCTCTATATATCCGCCTTTCCAATAAAAAAAATAATAAAAATAAATCTTTAAAAAAAAAAAAAAGAAATTCAAGGCCCTGTAGTGGCGATTTGAAAAACAGATTTCCTGCAGATCCAAAACAGATGTCAGACTCACTGGTGTAACCTGCAGATGAACCTGGCTTTTGTTAGCACTAGCCTCCCTCAACCTTGGGATTATTTTGCTCACCCAAAAAGAACTTAAGAATTTAGTAAACTTTTGAATGTCACCATCTAGCTGCTTGCTGGATCCAAAGTTGCCTCAAAGAACTTCAACAGTAGCATTCCAGACCAAGCAAAGTGGGTTCTCCTGTATCTGAAAATTTAACATGGGAACTCTAAAGCGTAGCAGGCATAATCCCTCAGCTTTCTGCAGCGTGAGTAGCAGGTGAATATAGCCTCGTTCTGCCTTCTGATAAACAAGTTGTTCAGATTTCTAAGACACTGAATTAATTTTTATTACTCAGTGGTTAAAGGACATACTTTTTATGCCTAACTTGTGAATATTTTGGATAGAGTTCATACGCCTACCTCAGTATGATTCTTGCAGGATTTCTCTCTGGTTTGTGGAGTTTAGATTATTTTGAAATACTGGGCTAGGAACACAGAAATATATAATTACTGAAATCTTATTATCCAAATTTATAGTGATATTTTTAATGACCACATCTCTAGATTTGTAGGGAAAATGAATTAAGCTTAGATTTAATATGTTCCTTAACTGTCGTGTTTTAATAGATTTCAATATTACGGAATCATCTCTAGTGGCTTTTAATTGTCCTAGGGGCATAGAAGGAAAAAGAACTACATAGAAACTAGCAGTCGCTCCTTAGAGACCTGCAAGGCCTGCTGTGTTCTGGAGTTCAGAATTCAGGGGATTTGAATAGTGTGATGTACACTTTGGAACACCCTCTTCAGACTCTGGAGCACTTGCTAGAGTGAAATAATCTTATTGCCTATGTAAATAATCTTATTACTCTCAAACAAAATGTTCAGAATTTTTCACAAACCCTAAGTAATTAACTTGAGGCTTAGAAACCTAAATCATCCATTCCAGGCATACTTAAGTCAACAGCAAGCGGGCCACCAAGCTTTTTATTTATTTTTATTTACCTTAGGTTATGTTCTGGCTCTGTTCTTTCATCTTATAGCCCTTAGAGACTTCTTTATTATTTAAAATCATTTATCAATATTGATTTTTTTTTAAAGATTTATTTTTTTATTTTTATTGGAAAGGCGGATATGCAGAGAGGAGAGACAGAGAGGAAGATCTTCCGTCTGATGATTCACTCCCCAAGTGAGCGCAACGGCCGATTGCTATGCCGATCCAAAGCCAGGAGACTCCTCTGGGTCTCCCACGCGGGAGCAGGGTCCCGAGGCTGTGGGCCATCCTCGACTGCTTTCCCGGGCCACAGGCAGAGAGCTGGATGGGAAGTGGGGCTGCCAGGATTAGAACCGGCGCCCATATGGGATCCCGGGTGTACAAGGCAAGGACCTTAACCTCTTGCGCCACCGCGCCAGGCCCAAGATTTATTTATTTTTTATTGGAAAGTCAGATATACAGAGGAAGATCTTCCATCCGCTGATTGATACCCCAAGTAATCACAATGGCCAGAGCTGAGCCAATCCAAAGCCAGGAGCCAGGAGCCTCCTCCGGGTCTCCCACATGGGTGCAGGGTCTCAAGGCTTTGGGCCATCCTTGACTGCTTTCCCAGGCCACAAGCAGGGAGTTGGGTGGGAAGTGGGGCTGCCGGGATTGGAGCCAGCACTTGCAAGGCAAGGACCTTAGCCACTCGGCTACCATGCGGGGCCCTCAATATTGACATTCTTAGTAGTTATTTTTCTACAGAAATGGATAATTGGGGATTTTTTGGGGGGGTGGGGTATTTTTTGGTTTTGGTTTATGTTTATTTTTGTTTCTTTGTCAAAAGGCAGAGTTACATAACAGAAACAGTCTTCCACGTGCTGGTTCACTCCCCACATGGCCAAAACAGCCAGGACTGGGCCAGGCTGAAGCCAGGAGCCCAGAGCTTCCTCTGGGTCTCACACATGGGTGCATGAGCCCCAACATTTAGGCCATCTTCTGCTGCTTTCCCAGACAATTAATAGGGAGCTGGATCTGAAGTGGAGCAGCCAGGTCTCTAGAGACGTGTGGAATGCTGGCACTGCAGGCAGAAGCTTAATGGGCTACGTTACAATACCAGCCCCAATAAATGGATAGTGATTGACTTCTTCATTAGCTTTTGTAATTAGCCGTCTTCATGCTATCAGGGAGCAGGTATTAACCAGCAGCACCTTTGAATATGAGAATCATGTTCTGCCCATGGGTTCATACAAACTGACAGTGTTTGAAAGCCTTTTTGTCAAGGTGTGGAACTCTAGCACAGGAAAAGCAGCACTGACTTCTGTCTTCGAGGCCAGCGTTCTCAGACACTGCTGGGGATTGTCCCTTTTATTTCTACCTCTAAGTCTGCGGTGTATAAGAAAACGCTTCAGTAGTTGTTGCCCATGGTGCTGCAGATGATTTTATTTGGGATTTGACAGGATCCTCACTAGTGGCTTAGTTTCTAGATTTGTCTTGTAGAATTACTGTGGCCTTAGATTGATCTTTCCCCTCTGAATTTGTAAAGCATGGCTTCTGACTACTCATAACTACCTGGGTCATGTGTACTTAGGAAGAAGATGGGCATAATTTAGCCACAAAGATGTGTACATATTTTGGTTTTTGACCTGCTTAATGGCCTGCACTTGGTTGTGGAGTATTTTCTCGTTGGTAAAAGCATTGTGTCAAATCTTAGGCTTAGGTTCGTTAATGTAACTATAACCAAAATGTAGAAATTTGTTTCAAAAGAAACTAGATTACCTAGGAACTTGGAAACAGTTTGGGATTTCAGGGCTTTTCAGAATAAACTAAAAACTCAAGCAGCTGACTGCCTGCTGATCAAATTCTGCCACTAGATAGTACCTGCAGACGTCCACCTCCAGCTCAGCGGGACTTGTTCGGACAGAGAGCTGCTGCCCCCAAAGCCTTAGCTCTTTCCTGTCTTCCCTTGGGTTTTCCCTCCACCTCAAGCTTGATTTCTTTGAACAAAAAATTAGCCAGCTGTTCTGCTCTCTGTGATTCATTTGATTTGTTTTTCTTATTTTTCTTTTTTCTTTATTCTTGAGAATCAGGACCAGAATTATCAGACTATCAGAAGGTAGGAGCAGCCTCTGCCATCCTCCACCTCTGGTACACGCCCTCGGGCACGCGCACACACGCACACGGGCTCACTCATTTTCAGAAGTACAGACCTTGCGTAGATGTTTGTTGTTTCGGGGTGTCCTCTGCAACGTGCCCTTCCCAGTTATGTGATGCACTTTGCTTACCCAGCCTGTCAGGAAAAGCTTACTGTAGTCTGACTTGATGTTTAGAGAGGAAGATGCCAGTTGGGAAGAAGCCTGTCAGTTTGTGGAGCCTGCCCAGGTCGGGTAGGGTGCGGAGGAGCTTCTCTGGGCACGAAGAGTTGACTCCTCCTCTGTATCGAACCCTTGCAGCACTGACAGCCCCGGAGGCCCTCCCACCTCCCAGCACTAGCCGGGAGTTGAGTCCCAGCCTCAAAACAGGTAATGAGTCCGTCGGCCTCACAGGTACTACGGAGGGCAAAGGTGCTGGGCAGGGTGGCGGGAGACACAGCGTGGCCTGGCGGGACAAACGCCGACTCAGTCAAGTTTGCTTTTTTTCTTTCGATGAAAAAAATTCATTTTCACTGGTCCTTTGTGGTCACTTCACTGAGACAAATCACCAGGGAAGTGTTTATCTTGTGCTGAAATGTTTCTGAGCCTTTGACTAGGATCGTCATTTCGGTGTGTGCACTTGGGAGTCATGTAGCGTTTCATCGTTTGATGGTTGAGGACTTCACATGGCAGAATTCGCTGAAGTGTGTCGTTGCGGATCAGTCTAACTAAGGAGTTCCCACTCCAGCATTCTGTAGTGTCCAGTTCATGGGGAATGATGTGTCTGGTGCTGGTGTGATTTGGGTTTTGATGGTGTCATTTGCCACCGTCTTAGCTGAGTAACAGGAAAGTAAGATAGCTGTATAATTCTGCCATTGGTTTGTGTGATGTTTAGAAACATATAATGATTAAATGGGTGATAACTAATCTGAGTTTAATTGGCTAGAACAAGGTAGCAGGTTGTAAGGAACACTTGAGGATTTTGCCCTTGTCGTCGCTCAGACAAATATGTTGTCATAGGAAGACTTCACTCATGTGTCATGTGCTTTAGATGTAGATGTAGAATATGCAGTGTCTTTAAATTGGATTGCTTTCGCAAAGATTAAGAATTCACTGAAGGGGTGCTAAAAACCTGGATGGGACTTAGTTTCTTGTTCTGTGTTCTCCTGTTTCAGTTTGTAATACTTTTGCACCTAAAGATACCAGCCTTTTTTGTTGCTGTCTTAGTGTGTGTTCCTTAGCCTTCGCCTCTCCCCGGGTAGGTCACCTGTGCCTGTCACTTCACTCTCTAGCCTCTGGCTAGAGGAGATGACAGTCCTCTGTGTGAACCACTGACTGTGTGTATAAGTCAGATGGGACCTTTCTGGAAAAGGTTAGCAGTTTGTGTTGCTTTATTGGTTTAACTTGTTTTTGCACTGGTTATTTATGGTACAGTCTTCTACCTGTGAAGTGTTGGATATTGTAGAGTTCTGAATATATTGACATTTTTATTGGATTTTGCATGCATTTCCTTGAAACAGACTCATTTTGGAGGTTTGGCTCATGTTTTATGAGATGCTTTGATTTATGTAAAACAGAACTTGATTTCTGCAATTGACCCAAAAATTTAGATAGACGCACTAGATGGATGTCGCGCGGCCTCCTCTCAGATCTTGTCCTGCTGGAGCTTCTGAGCGCTGCTGGAGCTGAGGGGCCATGGTGTGAAACTGGAAGAATAGCATTTCTACGGTATCTGAAGGCTGTGGGTTACTTGGCTGTTGAGAGTCCCTTGCTTATGGGCTCTGTGAGGACAATAGGTTATTTCGGCTATTTTATCCCCTGAAATCTTGGTGTTAGCATCAACAAAGCAATTTCTTTGAAAAACAGAACTAAGACAAAGCCTCTGTGTAGAAGGTGATATTGAGCCACAGGATCTATTTTATTTCATCCATCACTCATTGACATTAAAGCCTAGAAAGAAAAAAAGATGATTATTAGTATGAAGACGCCAGAATCCATGGAACTAACTGCATACAAACATTCCACATCCGAGTGACTGCTTCACCTTTGTTGAGTGACTTTTTTAAAGCACATCGTTTCCGTTTCTTAACATGAATTAGAAGTATAGTTCATATATTCATGCAAGCAGCTTCCGAGTGTGCTTTAGAATATCTTACATTTAAAAAGAAACATCTGTTTGAATGGAACATGTTTGATCTCGCAGCCTGTTAATTCCCATCCATTTAGCCATCTGATCATCACACAGCTAGGTGTCGTTGTGATCAACCTTTTATTGTGGGTACTGCACCTTTAATGAAACCTGATTTTGTTCTCTTGCATGTGCTCATTTTCATAGTACTAGTTGCTAAAAATGTCTCTAACACTTTATTGATTTTGTTTGGATTTGAAGGATTACTATTATGTGTTTGATATTTTCCAGAGAAGCATTTTTATTACATTAAGCAGCTTTAAAGAAGGAAAAAGCTGCACAAAGTCTTGTTTGCATTACCTTCCAGCAGTCTTCCTGGCATTTGTTTTGTTCTTATATACATGGTGTATTCACTTTTCTGTCTTTGGTGCTATTAAATTTATCATTACCATTACCAAAACTTCAAAGAAAACAAAAAGAAAAATTTCTTTATTTGAAAGGCAGAGTTAGAGAAAGAGATCTCCCATCTGCTGCTTCACTCCTTTGGTGGTCACAAGGACAGGAACACAGCCTCTGGTCCATTCTGAAACCAGGAGCTTCTTCCCACTCTCCCATGTTGGGAGCAGAGAGGTCCATACACTTGAGCCATCCTCTACTGCTTTGTCCAGGGCATGAGTAGAAAGCTGGAGCAAAGTGGAGCAGGCAGGACTTGAACCAATGGAATGCTAGCATCACAGGTAGCAGCTTTACCCACTATGCCAGAACGTGGTCCCAGTTTTAAATGTTGTAGTCATTTTAATGTTCTTTGTGGTAGCGCTGTTATTCTTTCATTAAAAACCTAAACGGCTTACTCTCCTACCACCCATGAAAATGTTTTTCTGACTCCTTTAATTCTCCTTATAAATGATTTTTTGATAGTCTGTACGGTAGGCCTCTCTAACAGAGGTTAGGTCCAAGACTCCCAGTAGATGCCTGAAACCAAGGATAGTTCCAACCCTGTATGTTACAGGGAACTTTGCTATACATACATACCTGAGGCAAAGTTCAGTTTAAAAGTTAGACACAGTAAAGAATTAACTACTAACAATAGAAGAGAGCAAACGTGGCAGTATGCTGTAATAAAGTTGCCAGCATCAGGACCCATGCTGGGGCTCAACAGGCTGATCCTCCACCTGCAAGCACTAGCATCCCATATGAGTGCCTGTTTGTGTTCTGGCTGCTCCACTGCCCACTCAGCTCCCTGCTGATGGCCTGGGAAAGCAGCAGAGATGACTAGTCCTTGAGCCTGTGTACCACATGGGAGACTCAGAGGGACTCCTGGCTACCAGCTTCCAGCTTCAGATCAGCTCAGCCCCAACTGTTAGGGCTGTTTGGGGGTGAACCAGTGGATGGAAGAGCTTTCTCTCTGTCTCTCCTTTCTGTAAATCTGCCTTTCCAGTAAAAAATGTATTTTTCTAAAAAAAGAATAAGTTGTCAGCATCAATGCTCATATGCCTTGGGACCTTTACAGTGAAACGATGATTACTTGAGCACAAGAACTGCAGTGCTGAGAAGTGAGAACCTAGGGGGCTTGTGGGAAGTAGCGTTGGTTATGGATCTGGATGAAGGATGAGTCATGTCTTACAAGACAACGTGAAGATTCAGTATGCAGCTCAGAATGGCGAGCAATTTAAAATTTATGGATTGTTTACTTCTGGAATGTTCTATTTAGTATATTTAGTATTGCTAGATGACTGCAGAGAATGAGACAGGAGGAACCTACAGTACAAGCAACCTGTCATGTTTATTAATGAAAAGACATCTAGTAGACAGAAGCAAGAACACTTTTCTCCCTTTGTTTTTGGATCCAGCTGCCTTCAGGGACAGGAACGTCTGACCTCAGTGGGTAACCTGAGCTAGGTGTGGTGGACAGACTGTCACAGCTCTCTGCTCCCACTGACCAGATCCTCAAAAGATGCTAAATTGTGCTTGTGTGAAACCTCTTTATTTTTTTCCTAATAATTTATTTGAAAGGCAGAGAGATCTCTCATCTCTGGTTGACCGCACTTGCCATCTGAATGCCTTCAACAGCCAGAGTTGGGCCAGGCTAAAGATGAGTTACAGACTCAGGCTGGGTCTGCCAACTGCTTAAGCCATCACCTGCGGCCTCCAAGGGTGCCTATTAAAAGATTTTTTTTTTATACTGGAGTTAGTGACAAAAGAGATCTTCATAAGTGGCAGCCACAGCTGTGATTGAACCAAGTTGAAGCCAGGAACCAGGCGCTTCTATGACGTCTCCCATAGGGAGGACAGGAGACCAAGGACTTAATCTGTCTTCTGCTGCTGTCCCAGACGCATTAGCAGGAATTGGATCTGAAATAGGGCAGCTGAGTTTCAAACCAGCACCCATATGGGATGCTGGTACAGTGAATTGAGTTTGTACACCACAACACTGGCTCCAGGAAGTAGAATTTTGAAAGTCTGTAGGAAGTAGCATTGGTGTCAGGAAAAGGTTGTAAACAAATCCGATAGTACTGTGTTGTACTGGGAAGTAACAAAAGCTCAAAAAAGGTAGGAAAATCACAGATATAAATCTATGATATACAATGTTTTGGGTCAATAAAATTAAATTTTATTTTACTTCATCCCTGCCAATGCATTAGAAAGAACATTCCTTTCGCTAGCAATTCTGTCATGACTTCATTGACTACCCAGAAACAACCCCAGTTAAAACCATGGAGACTGCAGTAGGGATTAGAGCAGGTGAGCAGGTAAGCCAGCATTTGAAATCCCCACATCCCATGTTGGAGAGCCTGTGATGGAGTTCCAGGCCCTGCTTCTGACCCAACTTCCTGCTAAACTTCCTGGGAGACAGTCTGTGGTGGCTCTAGTTTTACCACCCATGTGGGAGACCTGGGTGGAGTTCCTGGTTTCTGCATAGGCCAGCACTGAGTATTTTAGACATTTAGGTAGTCAGCCAGCAAATGATAGGAATCTGTCGCTATCTCTGTCTCCCTCTCCCTGCATGTATGTGTATGAATCTGCTTTGTAAATAAACAGTTTTCCACAGAAATCAAGACCTTACTGGTAGGCTGGCATTGTGAGTAGGTAAAGCTGCTGCCTGAAATGCTGACATTCCATGTGGGCACCAGTTAATGTTTTGGTTGTCTGGTTGTTTCACCTTTTTTTTTTTTTTTTTTTTTTTTTTTTAAGAAAAGCAGATTTACAGAGGAGAGACGGAAAGATCTTTACCTGCTGGGTCACTGCCCAAGTGACCACAAAAGCCAGAGCTGAGGAGTGAGCCAGTCCGGAGCCAGGAGCTTCTTCCGGGTCTCCCACACGGGTACAGGGTCCCAAGGCTTTGGGCCATCCTCGACTGCTTTTCCAGGCCACAAGCAGGGAGCTGGATGGGAAGTGGAGTAGCCAGGACAGCAACCATACAGTGTGCTGGTACATAAAAAATGAGGATTCAGCCACTTAGGCTAGCGCACTAGGCCCTATTTGTTTCACTTCTGATCCAGCCTCTAGTTAATGACCTGGGAGAAACAGCAGATGACCCAAGGCTCATGGGGTCCTGAACCTTTGTGGGAGACCCAAGTGAAGCTCCTGGCTTTAGCCTAGCCTGGCCCTGGCTATTGTGACCACACGGGGAGTGAACCAGTGGATGGTAGTTCTCTGTTTCTGTCTAAATCAAACATTCAAAATTAAAAAGCTATTGGATCATGACAAGTAACAAATTGAGGGCTGCCTTCTCTATTAGTTTGTCTTGAGGCAGTTAACAGATTTGTCTCAGGTTTTAACATTGCTGGTATCAGTAAATGCTTTAACTAAAATAGTGTTCATATTGTGTTATTAGCTAGTATACGTCAGGGCCAGAGGCACATCACTGTGCAGGCATTAGCAGAAAAGCGAGTGCTTACAAGAGAAGGTCTAATTAGTGGTCACTTTTTCTTGAACACATTCCATTGAACGTTTTCATTATGCAGTGTTCAATATTCAGTATTCTCTGTTCATAATTCATCTCTATAATTGCTAATATATCAGAAAAGTTAATATTAATTAAATGCTTATACTTGTGAGATATGTTTTTAAGAGTTACCTGTGAAAATGAAGCAGTCTTAGTAACTGTTAAGTTTGATGAAACGTGAAGATTAAAAGCAGTTCAAACCTTCTAGAAAGGCATAGTGACATCCTCCATTTTCTTCTCCTTCGTACAGTGACTACATTGCAGCTAAAGGAGGAATTGCTGGATGGAGAAGATTATCATTTCCTTCAAGGAGCATCCGATCAGGAAAGCAATGGCTCTGCCAACTTCTACATCAAGCAAGAGCCGTGAGGTGGCCCAGCTGAGGGTGGGTGGGACGGATCGGACACAGAACTGATTTCTAATCAACCCAGCTGTACAGCAGGGCTATTCTACTGGGATGTTTTGCTAACCAGACAAGATTTCAGTTCCAGATTTTTCAGGTGGGTGGGGAAACTATTTTAGCCGGGGGGAGGGGAAATTTTTCAATTTATAAAGATGGACACTTTTTGTGTTGTATTTGAAGCTTTTGAAAGAATTTTGTAATATTTTCCACGTTTGGATTTATGTGCATTGTTAACAAGAACTGAAATTCTAACTTTTTTGGTAAGATTAAAGTTTAGGTAGCAGGATTGAAGGAAATGATTTAAGAAGGATATAGTTGTAAATGCAAATGAACTGTCATTACAAATGAACCTTTTTTGGTACCTGTTGGGAGACTTTGGGATTCTAGAAGTTAGGCCAGTCACATCTCCAGCTTCCTTTGCTGCAGAAATATGCAACGGAACCCTCCGCAGAGGTTCACCACCACACATCACGGAAGCGGTCATGATTCTGCTTGTTGGCGTTTTATTACAGCCCATCTTAAATGTTTGTACAGAAATGTTTTTCACTCTGTGAAATTTATTTGGAGTTCTGTATGAAACTGGAAGAACTCTGGATACTTTTATATGTTCTGTTTTACGTTTAAAAAATTGAAATTGTCCTAACACTAGAGTGTTAAACTGGAATGGTTGATAAGATATACAGGATCTCATTGTACCAGTTGAGGGGTTGGGGAAAATGCAATATTGTCCTAATTTCATTTTATTTTGCTTACTAAAAAATACCCCACAATTGGGATTCTGATCAGTTCTCTGCCATTTCCCTCCATCAACAGCCTAGTATATCCACACCCCAAAACAGATGTTCTGTATTAGCAGGAGAACCAAAGTAAAAGTTGTTCAAAACCAAAATAAGTTGAGATTTCAAAATCATTCCAGCTCCATTTTTAATTATCCTAGAGTTTTTATAAAATAATTTGAAGAAATTTAATTTTCATAAAGTTCCAGATGTAGTATGAATCGTCTTTAATTGTATTCAGAATTTATTTTAACAGTAACTGATTTGGACCATTATGAACATTCCCTATTTTCAAATTCGTGTGGCTTCCTTTAAACAGACAAGGATACAAGGGTAGCTTGGTGAAAGGTTTGCTCTCTGCGAGTTGTGACTGAGTGGGAGAGCGCTAGCGTTTACCAGTGAGGTTCATAAACTAAACTCTCAGGAATTAACTGCATCTGTTCTACAAGTGCTTCTGGGTCTTAGCCTGGCCTCTTCAGAGTAGTAATATTGACCATCTCCTCTGGAATATAGGTAGGGCTAATTAGAAATTAATCAAAATGATTAACCTCTACAGTCCTTCAGCCTATGGAATGCTTTAAAAAAAAAATGTTCATGGAAAGCCCCAGGAGACTGTCTTAGGTAAGATTTTTGTTTTCAATTTTAAAATGCATAGAACATTAAAAACCAGCAATTTATTTTCTAAAATAATGCTCTACTTTTGGGAATAATAGCATTGGTAATACGCACAGGTTTACCTCATTCTATGCAAGAGGGGTTAATAACATAAGGTTTTATAGTAGCTACTGGAAGTAAAATGTGTTACTTTATAGTGTAAGAATGTATGGAATCACATGTCACCATTTCGTAATACTGACTTTGGGGCATCAGTGCAGATCGCATCAGCGCAGGTTGATTCTCACGTAGCAAATGTGTGTGAATTGACCTGTTCAATTACTGGATATTTATCTTAAGTAACATTGCTGAGAGGGCCTACTGTAAATGTGATACACTCGCACTTCCCAAATCCTTAATGTTGAAGAATCATTGTGCAAACTTAAAGCCTACAGGAGTCCTAAAGCATGGCTCACAGCAGACTCTATTCTCAGACTGAGGGGATTAAACCCAGGACTCTGATTTAGTGACACAGGCACAACAGACCTGTTGGGTGGTGTCATTTACCAACACCTGAGGAGTAAGCCTCTGTGGGATCTGCATGAACCAGGGAGGGTTACGATTTGGAGCCAGTCAGTCCTGGGAATTAGTTCTGTGAATTCTGATACTCATTTGTAGCTAGTTCTATAAGCTTCCAATTTGACAGCAAAACCAGGCTTTCAAGTGTGTTAGAATTTTCCACCTGTTCATGAAGTGTTCTTTGCTTATTCCGTGACCAACAGTTCAAGGTTGGTAAGGATTTATACGGTCTCAACACAATCGTAGCCCTCTTCATTGCTCAGACTCTAACTCCTGCTGCTGCTGAACAGAAAAGCAGTTCGTGCAGAGGAGAGCTATGTCTTAGCCATAACTGCAGCTGTACAACCCACAGCCCCATTCTCTTACAGTTCAAAGTGTACTGCTGACCTGGGGTTTCTTTTTGTTTTTTTTGTTTGTTTTTGTTTTCTGTTAGGATTATTTGGGGACTTTTGGTAGTTTAAACCTTTAACCTTTTCCTTGCTGTGTTTGAGGAAAGTTAAAGCTGTTGTCAACTTCTTATTCTACGGATACTAACACGGGTTTTCAGTGTTTGTTTGTTTTTATTATTATTAATTTTGCGTGATGTGAACACCCTCTCCCATCAATATTTGTATTATGGTGCTATATATTTGGTAATGATCCTTTAATATTGGGAAGGGATTTTAAAAATACTGTGATTAAACTGGGTTTCTTCCTTTGATTTTCGTATTTTAAAATAAAGCCACAGTCATTTATACAAAAGAAAAGCATCTGTCCCTGGGCAACTCTTTTGAGGACAGAGGTCAAAGTAAACTGCATAAGGTTTTTACATCATTTCTGTATGTATTTGATATATAGATCAATATCTGTATAAATTTAATCTTTTATTTTCTGGTAACTTGTGATCATTGAGAAAGTGTTTGAAACTTTCTCATGAAGTGTATATATATGATGGCGTGAAAAATTCCTTCGGGGAAATTTATGTTCCTTTCATTTTTACCAAATTGCAAATTTTCAGCATGGATGTGAAAAGCATTAAAATTATAACTTTGTGTACAAGATGAAAATAATTCACTAAATTTGCCCTTTTTTACACAAAATAAAATGTTAAAGTTAAGCTGCCTCTGAACAATTTTTTAATTTGTTTGGGATTGTGAGCATTGCTTAAAGCATGAAGAGTTCCTTCTGTAAGCAATGAGAAGCCCAGGGGAAAGGTATATCAGTTCCTTCCCCGGAGCCCCCAGCGCATAACTGCTGAGCAGGAACCCCTGCTGCCTTGGAAGGAAAGAAGGAAAGAATATGGGCAGATAGCTGGGTGCAGGTGCACTGGAGCTGGCTGTGGGGAGAGCTGAGGGAGGCGGCCAAAGCAAATATGGACCATTATTGGAGTCCCCTAAGCTAGGATACCATGTTTTGTGTGATTGACATCTTTAGTAGGTTTGTTTTCCATACAGTATATCAGAGGAGTTGTATCCAAGCTCCTTTTCCACTTAGGCACCAAATCCATGAATGTTCAATTCCCTTACATAAAGTAAGGTGATATTTGCACATAACCCGTATGTACATATTCCCATATACCCTGTCTTTTTTAATATAATTGGAAAGCAGTGTCTTTAAGATTCATTTGTTTTTTTATTAGAAAGATTTACAGAGAGGAGAGACAGACAGAAAGATCTTCCGTCTCCTGGTTCACTCCCCAAATGGCTGCAGTAGCCAGAGCTCACCCAGTCTAAAGCCAGGAGCCCCCTCAGGGTCTGCCACATGGATGCAGCGTCCCAAAGATCTGGGATATCCTCTGCTGATTTCCAAAGCCATAAGCAAGGAGCCAAAATGAAAATGGAACAACTGAGACATGAACGGGTACCCACATGCAATGCTGGTGCTTGCAGGTGGAGAATCAGCCTGTTAACCCATGACATGCGCACCAACTCCCACATACTCATAAGTCATTTCTGCATTGCTCTTAAGCCCAATAATATGTGTAATTGGAAGGCAGTTAGCGGGAGGAACAGAAATTGATTTTCCATCTGTTGATTCACTCCCCCCAAATGGCTGCAATGATCAGAGCATTGCCAATCAAGCTGGAGCCAGGGGCTGCTTCCAGGTCTCCTACATGAGTTCAGGGGCCGGACAGTACTTGGGCTACCTTCCATTGCTTTCCCAGGCACATTACACGGAGTTGGATCAAAAGTAGAGCACCTAGAGCTCAAACTGGTACCCAGATGAGATGCTAGCTTCATCCACTACAGCACAGCACCAGCCCCATTTTTCCTGAGGACTGTGATTCTCGTGTGTGTGAATCAAGGGAGACGGCGTGGAGCTGTGGGTCTGGCTCCCTTCACCTCCGTAGCAGACAAAACTTTGGGGAAGTGAACACAGGATTCCCATCCAGCTCTTACTGTTTCGTTGAAAGGGAAAGCCAAGAAGCCTTCTTACTAGCAGGTAGTTCTGGCAGATGCAAAAGCATTTTATGGAGAAGTTTTCCAGTTGAAAAAGGGAGATGTTTTGACTAATGATGTGGAGTGAGTCCCCAGTAGGTCATTTCTGCGTGCCACTTTAAATGGCTCAACACTTGTGCCAGTAATCTGGAATTCCCAAGGTGGCTGAATCGGTGTCTCTTGAGCTTTGACACAGCTTTTCTCCAACAATTAAATGCCTCTTGGGAAACTAGATTCCTGGCACTCACTATGCCCAGAATTAAAATGCAAGTGCTTCCCCAAACTTGTTATGGTATTGCCTTCCAGCCTGGTGAGACAGAAGACCTCTTTAAAGTTTCTCTTAGAACTTGAACAAGAATTTTCAGTCTTTTAAGAATCACCAAGCTGCAGGCCAGCACGTGTGCCAGGGGACTGGCACCAGGATACCCATGGGACAGGCAGAGCTCCAGTCCAACATGCTACCCCGTCAGAAGACTGGGCTGAGTAACCCATGTGCTCACAGGCATGAGGGCTATGGATTGATCAGGGAAGGGGAAAATATAGGATGTGTGGGAGGGGGAGTACGTTACAGGTGAAGAATGACTTCTGGGAGACTTCTGCCTACAAGTCCACTATAGCTAAGCAAAGGGTCTGAGACCGAGCAGTTTGAAGGAGGGAAGCTAAATAATTTTGGGGGTCATTCCAATGCACCTGCCCACGTGGGAAACCTGAGCTGGACTAGTTAGCATTGCTCTCGGCCAATCACCACCTGTGAGTGCATGCCAAAGTTAGAGCTGGGGATCTACCTGTCAGGACTGGATCACAGGACCCACCAGTGAGGGTCAGAACAGAGGATGGGTAATGTTAGGCTGGATGGACCCAGCATGTGAAAAAAAACAGGTCTGCGGGCAGAGTCTGGGGAGTATGTGGGCTGACCCCTGTAGAACTGCTTGAGCTGAGGGGGTGATGGGCGAGTCAGGCTGGACCATGGAACCCCCAACATTCATGGTTACTGGCATTGGAAACAGGCCAGGCTGGTCCAGGCTTCAGCTCCCATAGGTGCACTCAGGAATAGGGTGTGCTGCAACATCACATACAGAAGCCGAGAAGAAGGAGCAGACTGTTGGAGAAGGACCTAGCGCCCACCAGCACATGTGAGAGCTGGGAGTGGGCCTGGTGAGGGAACTCCTCTGGCAGGCTGTAGCTCCCACTGGTGAGCACATCACGGTCAGGGCTGGGTGTTGGTCAGGCTGGGCAAGGTTGCCCCATTTGTCAGCAGGTGTGTGGGCTGGTTCTCTAGGGGGACAGGCCACCAGGCAGGGCCAGGCCAAACCTTAGAATACTGTCGCATGCAGGAGCCAGGGTGGAGTGTGAGGAGTTATGCTGGGCTAGGCAATCATACCTACTGGTTTGCATGAGCCAGGGATGGGGGCAGACAGGGTGGGACTAGGCTGTAGCACCTGCCAGCCAGAGTTGAGACTAGGGGTGGGCTGGGCTGGGTCAGGCCAGGCTGCAACATCCAATGGTAAAGGCCAAGACGGGTGGGCTATACTGGGGCTGGGGCAGAGCAACCACCAGCGCTTACAAGATCTGTGGCTGGGAACAGGCCTGGTGGAGCAGTTGAGGGTACGCCCTGGCTGGGTTGTGGTTCCTGCTGGTAAGCAAGGAGAGCCAGAACAGGGGTACTGACCCAGGCTGAAATGACTGCAGTATACCTTTTGGCATGGTTGTGGACTGAATCTGGGATGAGCCAGACTAGGCTAAACTCCAGTACGAGAGCCAGGGTGCTTGCGAGAGCCAGAATGGGCATGATGGGCTGGGCTAGGCAAAATCTGAAGAAAATTTAACATGCGTAAGGCCAAATTAATGCATTCATAGGGGTAGCATATTCCCCTCATCTGCTTTTTTTAAAGCATAACTTTAATATTTTGGTGTTTCCTTTTAACTGTCCCAATCTTGATATCAGGGGAGGCCTTAGATCTGAACTAAATGTTGCTGTGGGTGATGGTTCTAGCTGTTTACTCTATCCTCTCACTGTCTTACTTAATGAGTTAGTAAACCTAAATATCACGTCTCTACTTCTAGGAACTCTTAAGCAGACTACAAAGTGACAACCTCAAGATTCCTTTAAGTTCCCAGCTGCTCTTTGGCTTCCCTTTACAGCAGGCTTAACCTCTAGTGCAGGAAACAGGACTCAGAACCACTCACAGCTTCTGGCCCAGCAAACAGGCATGGTTAAATATTCCAGGGAAGAAAGTAACTAGGCAGGGTAAGGGGAATGGCATGGGGGTTAAAGCCACCACCTGGGCCACAAGTTTGTCCTGGCTGCTCTGCTTCCAATCCAGCTCCCTGTTAATGTGCTTGGAAAAGCAACAGAAGGCGGCGAATGTTACGCACAGGGGAGACCTGGGCTGAAGTTCCTCACCCTTGTTGGGGTCTGGACCAGCACTCTTGCCTGTGGAAGTCATTTGGGGAGGGAACCAGCAGATGGAAGCTCTCCCTCCCTCAATAACTCCTTCAAGTAAATCTTTGGATAGGGCTGCAGAAGTATTTGTGATTCAACAAATCACCCCAGAGAACCACACTTCATTCCGGTGCCTCTCAAATAAGCAGACACTGGGCCCGGGTCCCAAAGGCTTTATTGGTGAATAGGCTTTAGGAAAGAATGATGGAACCTGTAACTTCCAAGGCTGTGGAATGAAGAGCTGTGTCCGGCAGTGCGGCCAGGGATCACTGCCCGGGCTCCGGCTCACTCATAGACCCAGTCATGAGCACAGGACTTATAGTCGACCAGTTCTTCAGGCTTAAACCACAGGCTGATTTCTTTTTCAGCGCTTTTCACCGAGTCGCTGCCATGAATGATGTTCCTAAAAAGAGAAGTTGCTGGTTACCTTGGGGTCCACTGCCAAGGGCCACTGCTGCCCAAGCAACTACAGTCCTCCCCAAAGGAGTTCCTCCCGGAGCAGCTACAACATTCCAAAGGGGCCTGGGCAGGTGCATCCCTTCCTTTCCCCACCCCTTGTTTCCGAGTTTCGTCCTCCTCAGCACCATGCCTGAGGCCCGGCACGGTAGTCTAGGGGCTAAATCCTCACCTTGCATGTGCCACGATCTCATTTGGGTGCTGCTTCTCATTCTGGCTGCTCGACTTTCCATCCAGCTCCGTGCCTGAGGCCTCCTCAACTTTCCCAGGCCACAAGCAGGGAGCTGGAAGGGAAGTAGAGCAGCCAAGGGAAGTAACCCGCATGGGATGCCAGCACATGCAAGGCAAGGACTTTAGCCACCAGGCTACCACAATGGGCCCCCAAATAAATACATCTTAACAACAACAACAACAAAGTCAATGCCTTTACATTAAGATTGCTGGCAGCACCAAACATTGCTTCTCAATTTTGGAAAAACACAAAAGTAGGGCTACCCAGACCAGACGCCAACCACAGAGATGTGTTCATTATTACGGCCCCACCTGCTAGAGTAGTCTTCTCCTCCTAAGGGTTTACAAAAGGTAACCATGACATGTGCCTATAGATCCCTTTATTCACTCCAATCCCCCAACCGTGCGGATTTTTGTACAGACTTCGGATGAGGCAGTCGGAAGCTTAGATGACAGAGGCAAAGCTGGAACCGTGCCCTGCAACCCGGAGCTTCCTGCTGCCATACCCCGGAACCATTGCACGCCACCGGCTCCCTTGTGCAGTGCCTTGCTTACAGTTTTCTGTAACTTCTGGAGTGAGTATTTAAGAAAGCTTTCATCCAGGGACAATCACCACCTAATCTAATAGATCAAAGTTTTCTAAATCTGAGAAATGCCCAAAACATTTGATTTGTATTTATGTGGTAGTGGCACAAGTCCACCAGTGCTTCTTCAGCACTTACCTGCCAACCTGGATGCAGAAGTCCCCGCGGATGGTGCCCGGCTTGGAGTCGGCAGGGTTGGTCTCCCCGAGCATCACTCGGCCTGTCTTCACCACGTTCAGCCCCTCCCAGACCTCGACAGCAAAAACCCGAATTAAAACACCCAAATCACTACAGATCTGCTAATCAGATTCATCAAGCACAATTATTTATCCCTGCCTGAGAACACACACCAATGAGACTCACTGGTGACATTACCGGCTAACCCCAGGAGATGCTAAAGGCCTACATAAAAATCCCAGAATTGCCAAGCTACAGAGATGGTCTTCTCCAACGTGTGCATTTCCCACTGCACCTGAGACAGAAACACACAGTAATGCTGAACAACCGTACGAAACCACCAACTGTGAGAAGAAACAAAGAGCCAAGTGATCAGAATGGAACAGAATCTGTGAAACGGGTATACAGGCAACTGTTCCAGCAGGGGATGGCAAACACCAAGACAGGGAAAAGCAAAAGGAAGATGTCACACTGAGGGAACAGGAAGCAGCTACACAGGACTCTAGTTCCAGTCTCTCCACCACCAAGTGGGCATTAACACCATTACAACTGAAACTGTTGGGCCCGGCGGCGTGGCCTAGCGGCTAAAGTCCTCACCTTGTACATGCTGGAATCCCATATGGGCACCGGTTCTAATCCCGGCAGCTCCACTTCCCATCCAGCTCCCTGCTTGTGCCCTGGGAAAGCAGCCGAGGACGGCCCAAAGCCTTGGGACCCTGCACCCGTGTGGGAGACCTGGAGGAGATTCCTGGCTCCTGGCTTTGGATCGGCGCAGCACTGGCTGTTGCAGTCACTTGGGGAGTGAACCATTAGACAGAAGATCTTCCTCTCTATCTCTCCTCCTCTCTGTATATCTGACTTTGTAATAAAAATAAATAAATCTTTAAAAAAAAAAAAGAACTGAAACTGTTTCATTTCTAGCACATCATTACAGAATTTTTGCTAGAAGGATTATCTACTCAGCTTAAAATTCTTTAAGTATGCTCAAAAATCTAGGAAACACCCCAATCTCATACAGTGAGAAAAGAAAGAAATGTAGCACCTTTTCTTTTTTTTCCTGGTAAGCAATGAGATATTGTGCAGCCCCACAGAGCTCTGCCTTAACCTGTCCTTTCTTCCTAGGGTCTGGTTCCTTTTCCAGGTCCTCAGCTAACTAAACAACCCCAGGAGCTCCATCTGAGAAGCTAGGGAGCAATGTCCCAGAAAGGACTGCCCAGGAGGTGAACCAGCCCCCTGGCTTCCCTCAGCCTCCCCCAGCACTCACCATGGCCACAACAGGCCCCGAGTTCATGTACTTCACCAGCCCCGGGAAGAACGGGCGGTCTTTCAGGTCAATGTAGTGCTGCTTCAGGTGCTCCTCGGAGGCCTGCCACGGGGGAGATGCCAGTCAGGAAAGAGGCTCAAATCCACGCCCCTCCACCCTCTGATCTCAGAGGCACACGTCTGGACCAGCTGGGGACACCAGCGTGCCATGTCTAAGAGCCACAGTCCTGCCTTCCTAACAGGCACCCTGGGAGGCTTGGGTGCTGGCCACCTACATGGGAGACTCAGCAAAGGACCACTGGCTAGCGCTTTCAACCTGGCTCAATCCCAATTGTGGGTATTTGGGAAGTGAGCCAGCAGATGGGAGCTGTGTCTCTGCCTTGCAGATCTTTTAACAAAAATATGATAGGTTCTCTGGAAATCCTTTTTTTGCGCTTAATCCCAAATTCGTAATTTAGGCATTTAGGAAAAAATTCTATCCAAACCAGGACCCGGATGCCACATTAGTGACATCAGGGATTTCCAAACCCAAAGGTGAGCACACCGCAGAGCAGCCGGCCCTTCCCCACTGCTGCCTGGGGTCCCTCCCCTCCGTCTGGAGCTGCTGTAGGTCCATGTGAGAAATCTACGGGGGTTTTTTGTTTGTTTGTTTGTTTCCCTCAGCTTTCATTATAAAGTACTCTGGGGAAGGGGATTTGCTGTGCTAAGCCATGTCCCTTGTTGCAGCGCCCCAGTCCAGCCCCCCACTCCAGCTTCCCTCTGGTTCCCTGCTGGGGTGCTGGGATGGCTCCGGCCTGGCCCAGCCACAGCTGTTGTGCCCACATGGAGAGTGCGCCAAGTACACTACAGTGTGTCCATTTTGCCTTTCAAATAATAAACCTTCATGCAAATAAAATGCACAGCTTTAATTTGGTGGACATTTTCGATCTGTTCCTGGCCTAGGTAACGTGTCCCAGGACTGTATTGTCACTAACAGCTGGACAAAGCCCTTTCAACCTCACAACAATCTCTCTCTCTCTTTTAAAGGCAGATTTACAGAGACAGATTTTCCATCTACTGGTTCATTTCCCAAATGGCCACAACCGCTGGAACTCGGCCATCCCAGGCACTGGCTCTGGTGTGCCCCAGCCCTGCTCTGTGCAGCCATTTGGGGAGTGCACCAACAAATGTGTCTCCTCCCCCTTTCTCTGTAAACTCTACCTTTCAAATAAATATTTAAAAATAAGTATCTCACTCCTCTGGCCTGTTCAACAGAGAGAACCCTTATCGATGCTTAGGAGTCTAGGCCTTAACCTGGGACTGCCAGAGTGCAGGGCCTCATAGCCCGACCCCAGATTCAGGGTGTTAGTGACACTGCACGAGAAACCTCAGTACCTGGGCGACTCCAAACTCCCGCCCCCATTCTGAAAGGCCCAGGCCTTCCTCTCTCCCGGCTGACCCCTCGTGACAGGTGGACAGGGAGGCCCGCGGGAGGTGCGGCCAGCTTCCGGCAGGAGTCACCTTACCCTCCGCTCAACCTTCCGGAGGGCGTCCCTCCCCCACCGCCCTGGGGAGGGGCAGGCGGCAAAGGGATTCCCGCAGGATTGGAATCTGCTGTCTGCTAAGAGGGACCAAGGGACACACCGCTCCCGGGACTGGCAAACAGCCAAGGCTGGACTCCCGCGGGGCAAGGGCGAAGTTACCCGAAGGAACTTCATGGCCACCAAGCGGAATCCCTTCTGCTCGAAGCGCTTGATGATCTCGCCCACCAGGCCACGCTGCACGCCGTCCGGCTTGATGGCGATGAAGGTGCGCTCGTTGTTGGCCATGGTCCTGCGGGGCGAGAAGCACGGTCAGGCCGGGCGCCGGTTCCTGGGGAGGCCACGTGGGCGCCTACGCGGCCTTGGCCGCAGCCCGAGCCTGAAGATCCCCGGACGTGCACCAGGGTTTTCGGCTGCCGCCGCGAGGCCACGTGGCTTTCAGGCGCTTCCGCCTCACCCGGGCCCCGCGCGCTGGCCTGCGGGGACGGGCTTGGGGGACGCCGAGGGGTCCGCAGACGGGGATCCGCCCCACGCGGTACCAGCAAGGTCGGGGCCCAAGCTTGTAGGGGAAAGCGTCCCCCACCCCCACCCTGACACCCCAGGCTTACCAAGAAGCTGGCGGGGCCGGGCAGCGGCTGCACTGCGGAAGCTGAGACTGAAAGCGACCACCGGACCCGGGAGCCGCCCGCGGAGGAGGGGCGCGGGGCGGGACGCGGAGTGGACACACCCCGGACGCCCCGCCCAGCACCAGGCCCGCGGCCTCCCCGCCTCGCGCTCCAAGCCCGCGGGAGGAGCTGGTGAGGGTGCCCGGATTCCCTGGAGAGGAACCACCGGGTTCCCCGACTGATCGCCCTTCTTCCTAGGAGCCCCGTGCCACCGATACACGCGCCTGCACATGTTCCTGGTTCTGAGTTCTGTATGCCGGACGACACAGCTGCTTTCTCCCTGCGCCCTGGAACTCAGCCCTAAGCCGGACTCTGCCTTCTGCTTCCCGCCTGGGAGATCCAGCCTTCCCTCCCGTGTTGTCCGGGCCCTGGAGAAGCCTTCTTAGCCTTCCTTGTGCGGACTTGCAGGTTGCCTCCCTGCCTCTCAGGGCCCCAGCTAGCTCTCCACACACCAGTGTGGTTGGGTTATCTAATCCACACAGAAGCACCCCCGACAAGATTCTGGCTTGTTTAGTGGAAATCTGACCTTGTCATCCCTTTGCAGACAATTCCCACCTCCTGCCTGGCCAGGCAACCGCTAAAGCCCCGTAAAATCACAGGGTACTAGCCCGGCTCCATGACCAGCCCAGCTGGAGGCGTGCCCCTGGTAGGCTTGAGTCACAGCCTGGTCTTGCACTGTGCCAGGACCCCTCACCAGAATGCCTTGACCTGTGCGCACGTGCTGTTCCCTCCCAGCTGTCTGTTTGAGGATGACGGTCCAAACCAGCCAGTCTCACATGCTGAGGGCCCTGGGGGATCCAGCCCAGGATTAGGCCTCGGGTATGTACCCAGCCTCCCTGGTGGGCTTCAGCAAGCCCCTCCTCCCAGGGCACCCAGCCCTTACAGACTGCTGTCCTGCGGTGGAGTGTGTGCCTCCCTCAGGGGTTGCCCACCTACTGATCCTGTCTTAGAGCAGGTGGATGACAGGCGGGGCCTCTGCTTTGCAGACCCCATGTGACTGACAACACATGGCACTGATTTTCCGTGGCCTCATTCTAGATCAGCGTTTGCTCTGGCCTCAGTCTGATGCACACACTTATTTGGTTTTCTTTGTTAAGAGTTACCAAGTGCCAGCGGTGGGGGAAGCCACTGAGAATTTTGCTGGGCATTTCCATTCATTGTTCAGCTGTCTGCACTTGGGCCAGGTCATGGATACCATCACAGGGTACAGCAAGTACCAGTCCGTCTCCTTTCTTTCCTGGCGAGACCAGCCTCAAACTGTCATACTTTTGCTTTACTACTTAAAAGTCTTTGTCTTAAATTCTCACCACCACCACCCCACCCCCCCCAAAGTGAATGGGCTGTGATGTGTGTGAAACAGAAATTCATCCAGCCCTCAGCTGCCCTCCACAAAGATGGCCCCCTCCTAAGAGCCCTTGCCCTCCCCTGCGTCTGCCAGGGTCAGAACACCGGAAGGACCAAGAAAAAAGCATCTGCTAGATGACTAAATTATAGCCATTTCAGAATATCCTCTGCTTCTCCTTCACTTACTTACTTTCCAGTTAGTACTCTATGGAGTTTTACCCAGCCACAAACTTACCCCAAATAAAGACATTTTCTAATTCCCCTGGCAGTAAGATGAAGTCGCGCAGCTAAGGCACTGGGTGTTGACCCAGAAGAAGCTCCTTGCCCCTGGCTTCAGATTGGCTCAGCTCTGGCCATTGCAGCCACTTGGGGAGTGAATCAATGGACAGATCTTCCTCTCTGTCTCTCTCCATCTCTGTATATCTGCCTTTCCAACAAATAAGTAAATAAATCTTAAATTAAAAAAAAAAAAAAAAAAAGGAAATCTCTATCTCAGAGAAAGAGGGAGAGATCTTCCATTTGTTCATTTCTCAAATGGCCGCAAAGGCCAGGGCTGGGCCAGGGGCTTCTTCTGGGTCTCCCAAGTAGTTAGCAGGAGCACAGATGCTTAGGTCATCTACCGCTTTCCCAAACACGTTAGCGTCAGGCTCCAGCCCCAGCTGAGGCTCCTCAGTTATCTGTGGAATGAACCAGATTGGAACTCCTGTTTACCCACCTCTGCTGGATGGGAAGTGGAGCAATCAAACCAGTCCCCATATGGGACGCCCATGCTGTAGGTAGTGGCTTACCCCATTGTGCCACAGCAAAGGCTCCTGTTGCACTTCTGATCCAACTTCCTCCTAACGCACCTGGGAAGATGTGAGCCCAAGTCCTGGCGTCTCCTCGCGGGTGGGAGAGACCAGGATGGAGTCCTCGGCTCTTGGCTTCATCCTGGCCCAAACCTGGCCACTGCAGCCATTTGGGGAGTGAACCAGTAAATGCGAGATCTCTCCCTCTCTTTTTTCCTCTTTCAAATACAGTAAATGTAAAAAAAAAAAAAAAAGGAGGGGAGAGGGTAGTGGATACAGAGTAGCCAGGGTACAGGGTACAAGCAAGATGCATTGCAAAGAATGCTGTGCCCTTAGGGCAGTCAGAATTTCTAAAGCAGGCAACCGCCTTAGGTTGAGCCACTCAGGTCCCACCCCGGCTGGCCTGCCTGGGTGCGGGGCCCAGCTCCGGCCTCGGCCTCGTCAGTGCGGCTCATGTGGGAGGCCTGGACCGAGTTCCCAGTGCCGGGTTCCAGCCCCAGCTGAGGCTCCTCAATTATCTGTGGAATGAACCAGATTGGAACTCCTGTTTACCCACCTCTGTCCCTCAACTACATTCTTTAAATGTATAGAATATGTATGCTGTCTTTTAGCATGTTAGCAGGAAGCTGCATGAGAAGCAGAGTAGCCAGGATGAACCAAGCAACCTGACAGGGCATGCCAGCCTGAGGGGTGCCTGAACCCACACACCACAAAGCCGCTTTAGTGACTGAGCTGGAGTCACGGGGTCGGCAATCCCAGACTCTTGCTGACGCATAATGTGGGAGATGGCAGGTGAGAGCTCAAGGAGCCGCACCCGAGCTGTCCCAGCGGGACACTGGGGCTGAGTTCCTGGCTTCCAGCTTCAGCTAGCCCAGCCTCACTTGAGGAATGAATCAGTGCCTAGGAAATCAGGCTGCCCTTCTGCTCTTCAAATAAAGTAAAATAAATTAAAAATTAAAATAGGGTAGTTGTTTGGCACAAAGTTCTTGCTTTAGACACTTAGATTCCATATCAGCATCCCTGATTCAAGTCCCACTTATTTTGGGTTTTTTGTTTTGTTTTAAGATTTATTCATTATTTGAAAGAGTTGCAGGGAGACACGTTCCATCTACTGATTCAATCCCCAAATGGCCACAAAGGCAAAGCTAGGCCCACCTGGAGACAGAAGACAGGAGAGTATTCCGGGTCTCCCATCGGGATGAGGGGAACCAAGCACTTGGGCTATTCTCTGCTGCTTTTTCAAGGGCATTACCAAGGGAGCTGGATCAGAAGTAAAGCAGCAAGACTCGAACCAGTACCCATTTGGGATGCCAACACGGCAAGCAGCAGCTTTACCTACCACACCACAGCACTGCTCTCCCCCTTTTACTTCCAATTCAGCATCCTGCTAATTCAGCAGATAATAACTCAAGTATCTGGGACCCTACCACCCATGTGGGAGACCTGGACAGAATTCCTGGCTGCTGGCTTCAGTCTGGCTCAGACTGCCAAAGTTGCAAGCAACTGGAGAGCGAACCAGCAGACAGAAGATCTCTTTGTCTCTCTCTGCCTTCCAAATAAAATGAGAAATAAATAAATTAAAATAGCTCCATTTATTTTTTTTAAAAGGTTTATTTATTTTTATTGGAAAGTCAGATATATAGAGATGAGGAGAGACAGAGAGGAAGATCTTTCGTCTGATGGTTCACTCCCCAAGTGACCGCAACAGTCAGAGTTCAACCAACCCAAAGCCAGGAGCCAGGAGCTTCTTCCCAGTCTCCCACGCAGGTGCAGGGTCCTGAGGTTTTGGGCCATCCTTGACTGCTTTCCCAGGCCACAAGCAGGGAGCTGGATGGGAAGCAGGGCTGCTGGGATTAGAACCGGTGACCATATGGGATCCTGGTGCATGCAAGGCGAGGACCTTAACTGTTATGCTATCGTACCAGGCCCAAAATAGCTCCACTTAAACACAGGAGAAAAAGAATGACAGTGAAATACAAAGTAACCAACTCAAGGTATCCTACATTGAGATGAGACTTTTAATCCTATAGCAGCACAAAAATTGAGATGAGCGTTTTAATCTGATGGGAGCACATAACACTGTACAGGGAGCACTCACGGCTCCAAGAGTTTCCCTCCAGATTATAAAGAAATTCTGGAAATCACTAAGCTTGTTGCAGGCTGGTCCTCTGCCCACAGGAAGGAGGGGAAGGCGCTGGGGGAAGCATTCACTTCCTGTCACTCGTAGATCCAGTCGTGAGCACAGCTCTTATAATCCACCAGTTCCTCGGGTTGAAACCACAAGCTGATCTCCTTCTCCGCGCTCTCCACGGAGTCACTGCCGTGGATGATGTTCCTGAGGGAGAGAGAGGCGGCCTCGTTACCAAGACCCACAGCATTCCACTGTCTGCAAGCTCACTGCATTCCCAGCCCAAAGTCCATGATCCCCAGACCAAGTCAACAGGAAGCACAGAGCTGCCATCGGCTGGGGGAGGGGGAGGAATGCCCTCCCCTCTCTGCTTCCCCCCCCCCCGACCCCTCCCGGCCCTGAGGCTGCCAGCAGTGAGAACCTCCAGGAAAGACGTGGCAGACCCTAAGGTCTCACAGCCATGGCAACGCTCACACCTGAAGGCAGGGAGCCCTGGAAGCCAAACGTCAAGTGGAGGGAGGATGACAGTAAGCTCTGATGAAGCCGCCCCAGGTCTGTTGCAGCTCAGCTGCAGGTCCGTTCCCAGCCTGGGGAACTCCAATCCTACTGGCAACTAACTTGGACTCTAGAAAGGGATAAAGCAATACCAATGCGCACCTGCCAACCTGGATGCACAAGTCCCCGCGGATGGTGCCCGGCTTGGAGTCGGCAGGGTTGGTCTCCCCGAGCATCACTCGGCCTGTCTTCACCACGTTCAGCCCCTCCCAGACCTCCAAGGACAAAAAGCAAAGATGATCAAGAAAAAAAAGCTCAGTCAAAAATCTGCCAAGCTGGGGCCCGGCGCGGTGGCGCAAGTGGTTAAGTCCTCGCCTTGCACGCCCAGGATCCCATATGGGCGCCGGTTCTAATCCCGGCAGCCCCGCTTCCCTTCCAGCTCCCTGCCTGTGGCCTGGGAAAGCAGCAGAGGACGGCCCAAAGCTTTGGGACCCTGCACCCGCGTGGGAGACCCGGAAGAGGCTCCTGGCTTCGGATCGGCATAGTATCGGCCCGTTGTGGCTCACTTGGGGATTGAATCATCGGACGGAAGATCTTCCTCTCTGTCTCTCCTCTCTGTATATCCGCCTTTCCAATAAAAAATAATAAAAATAAATCTTTAAAAAAAAAAAAATCTGCCAAGCAGCAATTTCTCCAGAAGAAGAAATCAAGGAGAACAAGGTCCCATAGAAAGCCACACACTGAACACTCACAGAGCATCTGCCTGTTCCAGCACTGGGGATCCTGCTCTTGGCCTTCACCTCTCTACCATCCAGTCCCAACTTGGCAGACAGAGTGGCCTTCCTAAGCCCAAGTGTGACATGGGCATTTGGCACATGGATGAAAGGGCACTTGGGTCACCCATCCCACATCAGCATCCCAGCTCTACTCCTCATTTTGCCTTCCTGTCAACATACACCTTGCAGAGCAACAGATGGGGTGCAAGTAACTAGGCCCTGGCCACCCACATGCACACACAGATGACCTCCCAGCTCCTGGCTCTGGCCTGGCCCACTTCCTGTCACTCCGGGCATTTGGGATGAGCCAGCAAGTGGGAAATAGTCTGTTCTTCAAATACATAAGTAGAACTCTCCATGGCTTGCCAGCACTCATGGAGAACAGCTGCGCTGCACACAGCTCTGTTGACGCAGACCACTCCTGCCCGCGTCTCTCCTCTCACGCTAACGCCCTCCTTCTCCAGGCCACCTGACTGTCTCTCTGCACTCCATGGAGCCTTGCTTCTCCTGACTCTGTCCTTGACACAGGCCGTCTTCTCAGCTGAGACAGGTCTTCACTGGGATTGTGTGTGTGGCTGGCTCCTTCTTGTCATTCTGGTCTCAGCTGGAGGATAAGAGCCCTTCCCGTGTCATCTGCAGGGGCCACTTGCTCTCACACTGTCCCATTGCACAGCTGTGCATACAATTCCATTTGATATCTGTATATAAGTCTTTTCATTGGGTGCCCATCCCCATCATGTGGCAAGAAGCACAGGCAAAGAAAGCTATGCCAGCAGATACCTTTTTGGGGTCTTATTTGTGGCTAGCATACAGCCTGGCCCCCAAATGCTAAGCACTGCCCAGTGGAGGCCAGCACTGGCTCTCTGTCACCAGGAGCTGAGTTAGCAGGCTCTCCTGAGCTCTCGTCGTCCGCCAGGGAGTTCAGCTCAGCCACCTGTCTGGGACAGGTCAGAGAGCTGAATCCTCAGCCTGCTGTCCAACCCTGTCAGCACGAGTCCCCGCTGCAGACACAGGAATCTCAACCCTGGCTCTGCACTCCCCAGCAGGGCGCACTCACCATGGCCACCACGGGGCCCGAATGCATGTACTTCACCAGGCCGGGGAAGAACGGACGGTCCTTCAGGTCGATGTAGTGCTCCCTGAGGAGGTCTTCAGAAGCCTGTTCCACAAGACGGAGAAAGAACGCAGGTCCCCAAGCTATTGCCAGAACCGGCAATCTGGCTCATTTCCCTTCACCCATCTTGCCAACTCCCTGGCTGTTTCCAGCCTCTTGTTTAGGGCAGTAGTTAAGCCGTGTGTATGCCCCACTGACCCTCCCGCCCTGGCTCCCGACTCCAGCTTCCTAACAGTGCAGACTCAGGAAGCAACAGATGATAGTTCAAGTAATTGGGTTCCTGCCACCATGTGAGGAAAGACCCTGGCTGCACCCTGGGCTCCCAGCTCTTGACCCCAGCCGGGGCTCTCTGTCTCTCGGCTCTCAAAATTTAAAAAATAAACAAATTTTAAGCAAATTTCCAGTGTGATGTCTGGGGGACTGTCATTATCGTGTAGTGGGTTAAATGGTTGCCTGAAACTCAGCTGGCATCCCAGTCAGGTGTCAATTCATGTGCTAGCTGTTCCTCTTCGAAGCCAGCTACCTGCTGATGTGCCTGGGAAAGCAGCAGAAGACAGCTCAAGTCTTTAGGCCCCTATACCCATGTAGGGCGCTGTTGCTTTGGTCTGGCCAAGCTCTAGGTGTTGCAGCCATCTGGGAAGTAAACTGGCAGATGGAAGCTCTCTCTGTGTCTCCCTCCTTCTGTAACTCTGCCTTTCAAATAAATAAAGCCTTTAAAAAAAAAGTGAGCTCTCAGCTTGCAGAATCCATAGTAACTTAACTCATTCTCCACCTGCCAGGGAGAGCAGTGACGGAACAAAAGCGGATGTTGCAGGTTTGAATCAGTTTGCCCCTGCTGGCCGTGACAGCCCACAATAAAGCCACAGGACACTAAGACTGAACTTGGCCATCCCTCCAGAGCAAACCCAAACCAAAACATCAGAGGGAGGCACCTCACCTTTCCATGGGCAGCAAACTGAAGGAGGCCATTTCCCTGGGAAACTTCAGATCCAAATTCAGACAATAAAAGGCCCAGAGTGGGAACTAGGCAAGTCCCAGTTGGTCACAAACCACCTCAAAATGCAACACACCTAGCGACAAATATTTTTATTTCAGAATCAACCAGAATCTCTCACACTGCATGGCTGATATGTGTGAACAAATCAAGTTAGCCAGAAAGCAAGCCACATGCCAAGCAGCATGGCTCAGCTGCGTTCCCTCTGCCACTGTGCGCATGTGCATCAAGGCTCCAGCATTGCACTGCAGTACATAGAATGCACACTCCCACGACACACACAAGCGGGCAGACTGGGGCTGGGAGGCACATCCAGAACATCCCACCCCCAGTGTGGGTTGGTCACCGCTGGCCACATGATCAGTCCAAGGCAGAGTCCATCCCTGCCCTGTCCCTTCCTGTCCCAATGGCAGCCTTGTGTAGACACGGTCTCCCACAACACTGTCCAGACCTTCCCTAACCATGAACTACTTGCAAATATTGTTAACCTGTAGAACAGTTGCCAGGCTTTCTTGGGTGAGGAGATGACCTCAAGTGTTGTTAACCTGTATCACCCTAGGCCCACCAGATTTCCTTCTTTCTTTCTTTTTCAAAGATTTAGTTATTTTGATTGGAAAGGCAGGTTTATAGGAGAGACAGAGAGAGATATCTTCCATCCATGGATTCACTCCCCAAGTGGCTGCAGCGATGAAAGCTGAGCTCATCTGAAGCCAGGAGCCAGGAGCTTCTGGGTCTCCATTGTGGGTGCTGCGTCCCAAGGCTTTGGGCCGTCCTTGACTGCTTTCCCAGGCCACATGCAGGGAGTTGGATGGGAACTGGAGCAGCTGGGATACAAACTGGGACCCATAAGGGGTCCTGGCTCATGCAAGGTGAAGATTTAGCCACTAGGCTAGCGTGCCAGACCCCACACCAGAGTTCAATCACTCTCTGAAGTCATGGCAGCTCTCCCTCCCATCTTTTCCATACCCATCCAGTGGGAAGGAGAAAGCTGCATTCAGGAGTCAGTCCTGAGCTAAGAATTCCAGCTGCACCAACTGTATGCCATTAGGCACTTGTTTAACCTCAGGCTCACCACAAACAACTAGGAGAACAGGAGTAAGGCCCTCTCAGGAGTTTCACGAGGGCTGGACCAAAAAAAAAAAAAAAAAAAAAAAAAAAACCTGTATCTGGGCCTGGCACAGTAGCCTAGTGGCTGAAGTCCTTGCCTTGCACACACCAGAATCCTACATGGGCATGCCAGTTCTAATCCCGACAGCCCCGCTTCCCATCCAGCTCCCTGCTTGTGGCTTGGAAAAGCAGTCAAGGACAGCCCAAAGCCTTGGGACCCTGCTGGGAGACCCTCGTGGGAGACCTGGAAGAAGCTCCTGGCTTTGGATTGGCTCAGCTCCAGCCACTGCAGCCACTTGGAGAGTGAATCAGCAGATTGAAGATCCTCCTTTCTGTGTCTCTGCCACTCTGTATCTCTCACCTCCCAATAAAAATACATAAATATTAAAGAAAGAAAAAAAAGAAGAAGAAAGAAAACCTGTGCCTATTGTGTGGTGATTGTCTGATCAACAGCATGTTCATTTTACTTTCCCTTTCAAGCCTGACAAAGCCTTGGGAAAGCATTGCTTGTCCTGCACTCTGGTTCCCATCCCCCATGGTGCTGTCTCCTGGGTGTTAACAGCAGCCTACACCTCTTACGTTCCATCAGCCTTTCTAAAATATCATACGTACAAATCAAACAAAATTTCAAGTGCTCTGGGAAGGGGAGATATTGTCATTCAGCAAGATAAGTTGCCACTTGGGACATTCAAATTCCATGCTGGATTGCTAGTTCCACTTTGAATCCAACTTCCTGTTAAGGCACCTGGAAAGGCAACAGAAAATGGCTCAACTACATCGTCCCTGCCACCCATATGGAGGTGAGGATGGAGTTCCAGGTTCCTGGTTTCAGCCTGGCCCAGTCCTGACTATTGCAGTCATCTGGCAGGTAAACGAGCAAAGGAGAGCCTCTGTGCCTTTCAAATGTGTGTGTGTGTAATATATATATATGTTATACATATATATTATGTGTTATATATATGTGTAAGTGCTCTAGGAGGGGCAGGCTTTGTAACACAGCAGGTTAAGTTGCCACCTGGGATGTGCACAGACCACATCAGGGTGCCTGTGACCCACTTCAGCTTCCGAGGCAGGCTTCCTACACATATGTACCCAGGGAGACAGCAAGTGTCAGCTTAAGTGCATGAGTCCAGGCCCCCCAGGTAGGAGGCCTGCACTGAGTTCCTGGCTCCTGGCTGCAGTCCAACCCAAGCCCACTGTTGCAGGCATCTGGGGCATGAAGCAGAGGATTCTGTCTATAGCCACGTTGCCTTGAACGTGCCCAAGCTTGTCTGCAAGGCCTCTCTGTCCATCACTCTCTGTTCTCTCTGCCTTTAGAATAAATAAAGAAAAACTTAAAGAAATGTTTTTCAATAAATAAAATGTGCTAAGAGACTCCAAAGCTGATTCCTTTAGTGGGGAAACTTTGTATGTCCCCATCTATTTGAAGGGACATCTCTGAAATTGCTAGGGGTCCAACAGTCTTGATCAGTGACTGAAATGCTGCTTCGCAGGCGTCTCTGCAGGTGGGTCTGCTCTGCGCCCTTCCGGGAGTATGCCCCGAAGGCAAAACCATAGCTCCCCTCAACCCAGCCCTGCGGTGCTCAACCCGTGCCAGGCAGTAAGTAGGTGGGGACTGCTAAGGACAAAGTTTCCTTCCTGGAAACCAATCTTCCTCTCTTGAAAATCTGCTTGTGAAGCTCCAGGAGCCCCAAAGTGTGCAGGGCTCCAGGTCAGAAACCCCACACCACAGCAACACACAAGATTCGGCACAACCGAGGGGCTGACAGACGCTTCTCCACAATCCCATGGGACTCAGTCTGGCCCAAGGTCCAGCCAACTGGCTATGTCACTGGGGAGTTCCCAGGGTTCAATGTAACATGGGGTTCACGCTACCACAGAGGGGGCGGGAGAAGGGCAGCACCTGCTCTCTCCCTGCACTCCACAGGGAAGTCCACTCACCTGCATTAACTTCAGACTCACGAGGCGGAATCCCTTCTGCTCGAAGCGCTTGATGATCTCGCCCACCAGCCCCCGCTGGACCCCGTCAGGCTTGATGGCGATGAAGGTGCGTTCATTGTTGGCCATGGTCCTGCGGAGAAGCAGGCACTGAACTTTCCGTGCACATCATTATCCCTCTCAAGCGGATTATCTCAGAAAGCTGGCTTCAATCCTGAGGGCCAACCCAGGTCTCTCTCTGGGGGAGCCCCCACTCCTTCGCCCACCTACCAGTGCCCTCATCCATGCACCAAAACCCCAAAGTGCGGGAAAGTCCAGAAGCAGGGACTGCAGCTTCCTCGGTACCCAGGACTGTACAGGGCCAGAGGTAAGCGAGTGAAAATGAAAGGGCATCTTTCTGTATAAGCCGGGATGGAGACAGCAACGGTGATGTGCATTCACTCTGGCCATCAGAACCGGAAGAGGCTTTAGGGAATGTCTCATTACAACCTCTCATTTCACAAATGCTGACACGGGTCCACAGCAGCAGGGCCCAAGGGGAGGTTTCTCAGCCCAAGCAATGGATGCTCCACCTTTGAATGCAATGGCTCTGCTGTGAATGGTGCACTGTGCGCAAACTCCAGATGCTATACTAGTGATTCAGGAGGCAGCTCAGCACAGTGGGAGAAAGCTCAGGAGGCGTCCATTCCACAACTTTCCTTCTGTAGAGAAGCCAGGCCCCTCCTGCCTTAGCTTACAGGATGAGAAAGGACCACACACACAACCCTGACCGTGACAGCTGCTCGCTAGGGCAGGCTCTCCCTTCACCTCTTTGCGCAGCACCCCAACATTACACTCCAAATCTGCCCGCCGGTGTGTGACACACATACAGGGGGGCTGGCTTACTTCTGTGTGTCCCAACCTGACAGGGTCCACCAGTCAACACGCACAAAGAAAACACCTTCAATGATAACCACACTGTCCTTCCAAGGGCTAGCTGGAGAACCCTCAGGGGAGCGCGGGGCTAGCAGGGATTCTCCCGGGGCGAGGGCGATAACGCCGGAGGCAGCCCCTGTATCATAAATGCCCTCCACGCCAGTCTCCCTGTTTCTGTCTCTCTCATACACATACAGTCATTCACTCTCATTCTTCCGGCAGGCGCGGACTGAGACCAAGGACACACATCCCCTGTCATCCGCCGGCTGATGGGAAGGGCGGCCGAGGATAAAGGCGACTCCACGTGGGACCCGCACTGCCAAGGCTGCACCTGCTCACACGCTCCCCGCCCCTCCTACCATCCCATGCTCCCGGCCAGCCCTCAGGGAAGGCCCCTGTCCCCCGCTGCCCTGGGCCTTCCTCGCCCCTGGGGACCCCACGCACCCTCAACCGCTGCAGCCGCCTGGGCTTCCACTCCAGCTGCTGTCGCCGGCACCGGAAACGCGCTCCGACCCCACGTGGCTCACAGCACGCACGGAACATTTCTTCGCAGTGCTGCCGCAGAAGAACCCATTTCTGCAGAACACCAATTGCGCACGCTTCCTCTGGCGAGTAGGACGTCTTTCTGGGGAGCAATTTTCCGATGTGTAACTTCCGGTACTGCAGTTTCCGGACCTTTTCCGGCTGCCCGGCTCTTTCTTGGTGTCTTTTTTTGTTTTGTTTCCCCTGTAAGAGTGAGTCACTTTCTTTTCGGGAACGTGCTGGTTCCCCCAACAGGTGGCGCTGGCTCTTTACATGAAGTCACCCAAGCGAAGTGTCTGACCTGAGAGTAGACTTGTCTCTCCCACTTGATGTTTGTTTTTGTTTGTTTTTCTCCCAGTTTGTCCTGCAGCAGATCATTCACCGAGGTCCTGCAGTGTGCCCCGTGCTAGTCTAGACCCCGGAGATAAATAGTGTGCAGCCTTGGAGCTAGGGGCGTGGGAGTAGGGCAAACAATAAACAAACAGGTTAGTTCACATTATTTAAGTGCTGTAAAAAAAAAAGGGGGGGGGGTGCGCAGTAAGATGGGAGGAAGGGAAGCACCAGGGGCAGGAGTGCTAGAAAACGACCTTGCAAAGGTGGCCATATGGTGGGAGGCCTGGCAGATCCAACAGGGCAAGTTATCATCTGACACGCTTTTTTTTTTTTTAAGATGTGTTTATTTATTCAAAAGACATATTTAACTGAGAGAGAAAGAGAGGGAGAAAAATCTTTTATTTGTTAATTAAATCCTCAAATGGCTGTGGTGGCTAGGGGCTGTGCCAGGCAACCAGTAGCTGCTTCTGGGTTTCCCCAGTGGATGCAGGGGCTAAGGACTTGGGCCACCTGCTGCTTTCCCCAGGTGCTTTAGCAAGGAGCTGGATTGGAAGTGGTGCAGCCAGGACATGAACCAACACTAATATGGGATGCTGCAGTCACAGAGGCTTAACACACTGTACCACAATCCTTGTGCCCCTGAGGTACATTTTTGAAAATTATTTTTAATTCCTGCATGGGTTGTGAATAGGACAATGGTATCAAGAACATTCTTGGGCCCAGCACAATGGCCTAGCAGCTAAAGTTCTCACCTTGAATGCACTCCCATATGGGCGCCGGTTCTAAACCCAGCAGCTCCACTTTCCCATCCAGCTCCCTGCTTGTGACCTGAGAAAGTAGTCAAGGATGGGCCAAAGTTTTGGGACCCTGCACCTGTGTGGGAGACCTGGAGGAAGTTGCTGGCTCCCAGCTTCGGATCAGCACAATTCCAGCCATTGGGGTCACTTGGGGAGTGAATCATTCATTGAACAGAAGATTTTCCTCTCTATCTCTCCTCCTCTCTATATATCTGACTTTGCAATAAAAATAAATAAATCTTTTTTAATAAATACATAGGCAATCCTATACAATGATTTCAAAATATTTAAAAAAAAAAGAGAGAGAGAGAGAGAGCGCAGTATCCACCTCATAGGGTTGTTGCACTGTACTGAGAAATCTCTCATAGCTTCCCTTCCCAGTCAGCAAACATAGCAGGTTCCCAACAAGCTCTCTGCTGCCCTCTCTCAGGAACTGGAGCTTCTGGGCCACGGAGGAGCTGAAGGAGTAGATGGATGAGCTGCTGTAGGATTTGTGCAGCCCGGGCAAGCGCCGTCACCAAGTGATCCTGCTGTTCGATTTGTAGTTTGCGGCTGAGTCAAAGGGGCAGGGGGTCATCCTTCACTCTGGATGATGGGCCCTGAAGATCCCCCCGAGGCCCATTCTCAATTAGTGTTATGAATGCTCTCTCTCTGCCCTGCATCCCAAGGTACCTTTCTGTTTCTCACACACAGGCATAATGCATTAGTTGTTCCGATTCCTTAAATCATTCATAACAGGACGCTCATGCCCTAAATCAATTCTATCCTTTGCACAATATTAAAGCTGGATGTCTGGTGGGTCTCAAATCACATTTTAAAAGCAATTGTGTCATGTCCTTGTCACCTTGCTGTGATCTCCTTGCACCTAGGAGGGAGCTGCCATGGAAATGAGGCCTGGCACTGTAGCCTTGCCTAGCAGGGAACAGTGCATACACGTATGGGAGAGTGTAGCATGCCCTGGCCTGCGACCCTAACTGCCTCTCTGGCTCTCTGAACTTGCCCAAGTTCCTCTCTCTCTCTCTCTCTCTCTCTCTCTCTCTCTCTCTCTCTCTACCCCGCAATGAAGGAATCATGACTGGATATTTTTACTTTAAAGGTAGATTTACAGAGAGAGAACTCACTCCCCAAATGGTAGTAACAGCTGGAGCTGGGCTGGTCCAAAGCCAGGAACCTGGAACTTCTTTCGTGGGCTTCACCGTGAGCAGAAAGGTCTCAGTGCCCAGTTCATCTTTCACTGCTTTCCCAGGCATAACAGCAGAAATCTGAATCAGAAGTGGAGCAGTCAGGACCCAAGCCAATGGCCACATGGGATGCTGGCACAGCAGGCTTAATCTAGGCTACAGTTCTGGCCCCAACTGCACTTAACCTTATTTTACACATGGAGAAACTTAGTACTGCTTCTAAATCATCATAGGAGTCACTTCTGTCCGGCATTCTCCACAGCTAGATTGAAAGGCTATGTGAGGGATGTGACAACTGCGGAAGCAAACCACACTGCAGGTCTGTGGGAGATCCAAAGGGATTTCCCTTCAATGTCTGAACAGAGGGCTAAGCATAGCAGAGGGGAAGGTGTGGCTTTGGTGCAGCTACCATTTGGGGTGCCCTCACCCCTCAGCAGAGTACCGGCTTCAGTCCCCAGCTCTGTCTCCAGCTTCCGGCTGGGAACACATCCTGGGGGTGGGGACAGCAGGTGCTGGCTCAAATACTAGGTTCTCTTGATACTCATGTTGGAAAATGGATTGAGTCCAACTCCTGGCTTCAGCCTAGTCCAGCCCTGGGTGTTGTAGGCAATGGAAAATGAACCAGCAAATGAATGGTAGATTTCTGTCTCTCTGGCTTGCAAATATAAAATAATGATGATAATAGCGATGATGATGATGATGATGATGAAACAATAGGCAGCACAGCTGGTGAGTAGCCACAGGCCCCAATGTCGGGACTGGGAAGAGGAAGGGTCACTGCTCTGAAAGTCTTGCTGCATTCATTTCCAGAGTCTTCCTCATCCTTTTGAAAAGGCTCTATTTTTGCTGTTGTTCTCCCCATTTATTTCTCTACCCCCTTACACTTTTTCCTTGTTGCCACTTTCTAACTGTAGATATAACAAGTCCGTCAGCAAACTCTGGGCTCTTGGCCTGTTACAGTTTCTACACTCGCCTTGACCCTGGTGTAATTTTCAGGTTAAACCTCTCTGGGGGAAGGATAATGTGGATGAAGAGGCTCCACAATAAGAAGAGGGATTTAGCATGACTCTCCTTTCCTGGGGTTTGACTCTCCATGAACTCCCTTCAAGCCACTGCATAGACCTTGTACCGTTAATCTTCTTTTTTTTAAAGATCCATTTATTTTTATTGGAAAGTCAGAGTTACAGAAGAGAGACAGAGAGGAAAGATCTCTGTCTGCTGAATCACTCCCCAAGTAGCCACAACGGCTGGAGCTGAGCCAATCCGAAGCCAGGAGCCTCTTCCAGTTCTCCCATGCAGGTGCAGGGTCCCAAGGCTTTGCTAAATAGGTCTCAGGCTGGGCTAAATAGCATTGCCCATCACCTGCTTTCCCAGGCCACAAGCAGGGAGCTTGATGGGAAGTGGGGCCGCCAGGACCTGAACTGGCACCCATATGGGATCCCAGCGTGCACAAGGTGAGGACTTTAGCCACTAGGCTACTGCACTGGGACCTGTACATTTAATCTTTACCAGCCATAATCCTATACTGGTTCAGCACTTCTTCCTTTCCTCAACTTTTCCCATTTGAGGCTTGGTATCATGGAAACCCATATCTTCTAGAATACTCTAATCATAATTCTTCTGATGTTACTCTGGGATAGGCTTAAATTATGCTGCTCCTATATCTTTGTAGTTTAACAAAACCTAATTCTCACTTAGCCAGTCTGCATTAGGGCTGACACCTTTCCAGTGAGTGACCCCCTGCTTTGACCGACAGGTGACCCTGCCATTCCAGTACTAAGACCAGTGCCGCACACCTTGGGTCACACAGTAGCTTTTCAATGGATCCTTTGGCCTGAGCCTAAAACCTGTGATTCTTTTTCAGCCCACTGACCAGAACTAGTCAAATAAATTAGTTCCTCCTGATTCTAAGGAAGTTAATAAGCATGGGGGTGCAAAAGGCATTCTGTCAATCATTAATACATCACACACAGCAGTTCTGTCACTTCCTTTTACAGACAAGAGACGGCCCACCCTGTTGTACTTTGGATTTGAACCTTCTCCTACTAAACCCCCTAATGATGTTCTTTGGACTCTCTTGCCCCCTGACAGATGATGCTGGCTCTGCTTTTCCACTTGTATACCTCGCAGTTGGAATGTTATCCGCCTCTTCTCAGTGCCTGGCTTTATATCGGATTATTTTCTAAGATCTACCTTGTTGTGAATGGAAAGACACACCTCTCCCCTAATATTCAGCTGTTACAGTTATGAAGACTAAGAAACACTTTTTTCCCTGGGATGGGAATGAAGAAACGGAGACTTAGGCAAATTGAAAGGGTATAAGCAGGTTGAGCCAGTGCTCTGGAGCCAGGTCCGTGGCCATCCCTGGCCACTGTTTCCCTAGCTCACCGCAAATCAGACCCAAAGTGTTCTAGCAAAGAGCTACAACGTTCTCTGTAGAAACTGCCCTTGCTCACATGCCTTGATGTGGGTAAGTGTTCAAGTTGTGGTTTTGTTTTAAGATTTATTTGTTGAGCCTGGTGCAGTGGCCTCGTGGCTAAAGTCCTCGTCTTGAATGCACTAGGATCCCACATGGGCACCAGGTCTAATCCAAGCAGCCCTGCTTCCCATCCAGCTCCATGCTTGTGGCCTGGAAAAGCAGTTGAGGACGGCCCAAGGCCTTGGGACCCTGCACCTGCGTGGGAGACCTGGAAGAGCTCCTGGCTCCTGGCTTTGGATTGGCTGAGCTCTGGCTATTGGGGTCACTTGGGGAGCGAATCATCAGACAGAAGATATTTCTATCTCTCCTCCTTTCTATGTATATCTGACTTTGCAATAAAATATTTAAAAAAATTAAAAAGAAGAAAACAAAAATATAATTTAAAAACAAGTATAAAAAAAGATTTATTTGTTTGATGTTACCATTCTGTTGCCTTGCCACCAGCAGCCTGTATGAGAACAAGTTTGGGTCCTGGCTGCTCCACTTTCAATCCAGCTTCCTGCTAATGCACCAAGGAAAGAAGTAGATGATGCTCAAGTAATTGGATGCCTGCCACCCATGAGGGAGAGCCAGGCAGAGTTTCTGGCTTGTGGCTTTGCCCTGGCCCGTTGTGACCATTTGGGGAGTAAACCAACAGATGGAAGATCTCTCCACCCGCTGCCTCCTCTCTTTCTGTCTCTGTCATTGTGTTTCAAGCTCCATCATTGTCTTCCTTGTGGGTGACAAGGGCTCAGGCACTTAGCCCATCCTCCTCTGCTGTCCCAGGTACATTAGCAGGAAGCTAGTTCATATTCGTTTATTTGAAAGGCAAAGAGACCCCTGCCATAAGTAACTAGGTTGCTTTGTACCTAGGAAAGTGTTACACTGCTGGGAGAAAAGCAATCAATAGCTGGAAGGCATTATAGACCTGGTTAATGCCAAATTTTGTTAACTATACCAGTATGCTGGTGTAGTTGCTTATTTTTTTTAAAATGCAAGTAGGGAAGGCTGGGGAAATAGGGCTGGGACATGCCACCCTGGGGGAGTGAGGGGACACAGATTCCCCAGGAAAGGGGTCTGGGGACATATTGGAGTGGGAGCAGCTGATGGCATGTTTGACAGGGGAGGATTAGCTTTTCAGGCTTCCACTGATCAGACACTGTACTCACAGAAGAGGGAACTGAGACAGTGGTTTAGAGACTGGAAACCGGAGAGCATGTTTAAGTCAATCCAATGCACCTGCCCATGTGGGACCCAGGTTGGGCTAAATAGCATTGCCCATCACCTGCTGGTGCATGCAAAAGCTGGGGCTGGGAATGTGATTGAGTGGGCTAAGCTGCAGCACCTGCCAATGAATGTCAGAAAAGGGGGTAAGCCACATCAGGCTAGGACACATCAGAGCTGGGGGTGGTGATGGGCTGAGCCAGGCTGAACCATAGAACAGCTGCAGAAGCTGGGACTGGAAGGAGACCAGCCTGAGCCAAACTACAACACCCACTGGCCCACTCAAAGGCCAGAATTGAGAGCAGACCATGCCAAGCAGTGTCATGCCAGCCACTGGCCCACATGAGATCTGGGGCTGGGAGTAGACCAGGTAAGGAATTTGGGGAACTCAGCTGTTAGACGACAGCTCCCACTGATGAGCACAAGAGCTGGGGCTTGACAAGGTACTGGCACCTGTCGACATATGTGACAGCCAGGACTGCGGGCAGGTTGGGCTGAGCTAAACCACAGCAACCATGGGTATGCCCAAGAGCCAGGTGGGATGAAGGCTAGGCTGGACTAGATCACAGCAAAGGCTGGCATGCACCAAAACGGGCTGGGTGCAGGCCTGTTGAGGGTCATTGCAGGTTGCCCCAACTAGGCAACAGTACCCATTGGTGTACATGATCACTGGGTCCATGGCAGGTTGGGCTGGGTCGCATGAGATATGGGGCCAGAATGGAACTAACCACACAGCTACATCCACTGGTGTATGAATTAGCTGTTGCAGGGGACAGACTGAACTTGACCCTGCCCTGACTGGTGTACACAGAGTGAAGTCTGAGGTCACCCCAGGTGAGGTTTCTTGGGGGATTCCCTGACCAGACTGCTGGACTCAGATCCTGGCAACAGGGAAGATCACAGGATGCGTGGTCTGACCTTGGAGTGCATATGTCAGGACTGGGCCTGCTCAGTTGCTAATAACTATGCAGTAGACAGCATGCCCAGACGCACACGGGGAACATGATGACCAGCTCATCTGGGCCACTGGGGACATCAACTGCCTCATCAGAGACTGGAAAGCAGAAGCAGCTGGACAGTTCTCCTGGCTAAGCTTTGCAGTATATTCCTGGGCCTGTGGATGCATTAGTGTGGATTTTGTCTACAAATAGACCTTGGAAAGATTTTTTCAACCTTGGAGCAACAAAACCAACAACTTTAATATTATCAGAACTATCAAAACCACCCTGGTAACACCCTCGGGACACTCTTCCCCACATTGAGGTCTTGAAGGCATTATCAAATGATTATCCCCCAAGCAAGGAGTGGTCCCCTCACCCTTTTCCCTGAGGACACAGGAGAAGGAAAAAAAAAAAAAGAAAAAAAGAAACTAAAACATTTGTCCCACCCACCTTTCTCCATACCTGATCCTCCCCACCCTAATCAGAGGCCCACGTGGGTATGCATCCCTCTCAAGTATGTAAACAATATTAAAAAGAAAATTGAAGATTAAAATAAAAGAAAGCCAATGAGGGAGAAAAAAGAGAGAGAGCCAAGTCAGATGTTTCACCTCTTGGTTCACCTTGCTAAATGTCTGACGCTGTTGGGGCTAGGTCAGGCCAAAGCCAGGAGCCCAGAACTCTACTCAGATCTACATGATGATGAGAACCCAGATACCTGGGCCACAGTCTGCTGCCTCCCAGGCACATTAGCAAAAAGCTATATGGGAGGGTAGGTGGAACTCAAGTATAGGCACTCTGAGTACGGGTGTCCCAAATAGTGGCCTAATCTTCTATGCTGTAACACCCATCCCCTAATTCTAACATCCTGAACTGTTGTCTCTCCCTTCCCCAGGACCTAAGGGCTGCCTATTGCCATGTGCTATCCAAGCCTCATGCAGGCTCCAAACTCCCTCTTCCTGCCTCTTCTGTATTCAACCATCAGTGCACTGATCCCAGCCTGTTGTTAGGAAAAAATAATGGCAAAAAAAAATGGAAATATAAGAATATAAAATGTAAAAATATAAAAATAATGAAAAATTTAAAATAATGGAAAAAATAAAAAGAGAAAGGCTTATTTTTATTGGAAAGGCAGGTTTATGGAGAGTTGGAGAGACAGAAAAATCTTCCATCCACTGGTTCACTCCCCAAAAGGCTGCATCACCTGGAGCTTGCTGATCTACAGCCAGAAGCTAGGAGCTTCTGGGTCTCCTACATGGATGCAGAATCCCAATTAGAGCAGCTGGGACACAAACTGGTGCCCAGAAGGGATGCTGGCCCTTAGAGTCTGTTGAGCCATTGCATCAGCCCCAAAACATTTTTTTTTAATTAAAGAATGTTAAAATTTGATAAAATGTCAGAAAAGAGTACTGGTAGTTTTAAAAAGCAAATATTGCCAGCCTTCTATTTGCTGATTCACTCCTGAGTATCTGCAACAGCTGCAGCTGAGCTGATCTGAAGCCAGGAGTCTCTTCCAGGTATCCCACGTGGGTGTATGGTTCCAAGGCTTTGTGCTGTCCTCAACTGCTTTCCCAGGCTACAAGCAGGAAGGTGGATGGGATACGGGGTTGCAGGGACTAGAACTGGCACCCACTGGTCTCAGTTATTTTCAGAAGACACAATCATCCTATGTAAGCCTGTATCCTATGTAAGCCTCTCAATCATTTTTGCTTATTGTTGCATGACTAGTTAAGATTTTAAATGTTAGCAGTTTTGCAAAGCACCGGGTCCTGATTCCTGCCAATGTGATGATGAGCGATAAGAATGTTTTTCCTTAGATGTAGCATTGACATTGCATTAAAACAGGACATCTGTCAGGACATGTCATCCTCATGGATGAGCTTGTGAAACACTTAGGGCATCAATTGGCTTTTGTCCTAGGAATCTGAAACAGGGGAAGTGGCACAGAGCACTGAGATGAGTCAGTGGTCCTGGATGCCAGTTCCAGTGTAGCCATGAACTTACCGTGGTTGAGGCTGATTCCTCAACTGTAAAATGAGGGAACTGAGCTCCCCTTAACATCACGGGGAGCTACCCACTTAAGAGTCACCCTCCCCTGGGAGTTTCCACGCCATAGGAAGAGGAAGAACAAGTTTCTGTCTGGTGAGAGATGGTCTCCTCAATCCCCCTTGAGTCACACAGATTACATCAAAATGGAGAAATGAGTATTTGTTCCCTGCCTCTGATGTGTGAGGTTGTTGGCTGGCAGTGGTTACTATGCTTAGGTTTTCAACTGGCTCAGTTACCTCTACTAAAAATAAGCCACTGGTGCTAGGGCTGAGTCATTGTCACACATGAATATGTGGAGGGAAAAAGTGACAAAGGTCACCACAACTCTTCAGATTATTTCCCTGCTAACCAGACACCACCCCTTGTTCTCCAGCCAGCCCCTCTTTTTCCTGGATTTTAGATAAACCGTGTACCTTAAATAGAAAACATATTCAACTGCCAGTTATTGTCTCAGTTTGTTCATACCCTGCTCTCTGCTTGTGTATTGGTCTTATCCCTGGACCCGGGCTTTTATACTTTTCTGAGGAATCAGAGGCCAATATTAATATTTGCAACTTCACTTTATGATTAGCAAAGTGATTCCAAAGGCCTGACTCCTTTGAATAGTTGACCATCCCCCTGGTGATGTGGCCACCTGAGAACAGATTCCTTATGTTTCCTTGAGGTGGTAACTTCTGAGTAGGACAATCCTGGGAAAAACTGGGAAGTCGTTTTGTCTAGGAGTCTTCCTATCTCGCTTCTGGAGGTTCTGCTCTGCCTCCTGGAATGTCTGTCCACCCCCTCCTTTCAGAGCCAGTGCTCTCATTCTAAGTTCTTTAAGCCTCTCTCTCTCTTGGCCTCTATTTTTTTTTTTTTACCTGTAAAGTAGGAAGAAAAATGGAAGAGGAAATCACTAATGTTCTATTTTTTTTTAAGATTTATTTTACTTTTATTGGAAAGGTGGATATACAGAGATGAGGAGAGACAGAGAGGAAGATCTTCTGTCCGATGGTTCATTCCCCAAACGGCCACAATGGCTGGAGCTGAGCCAATCTGAAGCCAGGAGCCAGGAGCCTCTTCCAGGTCTCCTATGTGGGTGCAGGATCCCAAAGCTCTGGACCGTCTTCGACTGCTTTCCCAGGCCACAAGCAGGGAGCTGGATAGGAAGCAGGGCAACCAGGGTTAGAACCGGTGCCCATATGAGATCCTTGTATGTTCAAGGTGAGGACTTTAATTACTACACTATCATGCCAGGCCCTAAAGTTCTATTTTTCTTTTGAAAGAGGGTAGGCGTAGCAAGCTACATCCCATATAAGCACCGGTTCAAATACTGGCTGCTTCACAAATTAGCGTGTCATCCTTGCACAGGGGCCATACTAATCTTCTCTGTGCCATTCCAATTTTAGTATATGTGTTGCCAAAGCGAGCATGGCTGCTTCACTTCTTGTCCGGCTCCTTCCTTCTACTTTGGAAAAGTAGAGGAACATAGTTCAAGTCCTTGGGCCTTTGAGATCCTGCACCCACATGGGAGACCCGAAAGAAGTTCCTGGCTCCTGGCTTCAGATTGGCTTAGCTCTGGCTGTTGTGGTCATCTGGGAAGCAAACAAGTGGATAAAAGATCTATTTCTGTTTCTCTCTGTAACTCTGACTTTCAGGTTAAATAAATAAATAAATCTTAAAATTAGAGAAGAGAGAGGGAAGGAGCGAGAGCTGTTTCCCATTCATGATCTACTCCACAAATATAATAAAGCTGGGAGCTAAAAATGGGAATGAGAACGCAATCCAGTCTCTTACATGGTGGGAAAGACCCCACCACTTGGGCCAATACCTGCTACCTTCTTGGGTCCACATTAGCAGGAGATTGCCATCAAGAGCTGGAATCCAGTATTGAACCCAAGTACTTCTTCTTGCAAATATTTATTTAAAAGACAAGTTACAGAGACAAAGACAAAGATCTTCCATCCACTGGGTCACTCTCCAAGTAACTACAATAGCTGTGGCTGGGCCAGGCTGAGGCCAAGAACCCAGAAGCTTCATCCAGGTCTTCCAAGTGGCAGCAGGGAGCAGATGCACCTCAAGCCAAAGGTGTCCAACATGAATTCATTATCATACATTATAAAATCATCTTCTTTCCTGAAGGCGCTCTTTTTTTCCCCCCAAGATTTACTTATTTATATGAGACCAGTGCTGTGGTATAGCTGGTTAAGCCATTGATTGTGCTGCCTGCACCCCACAGAAGCAGCAGTTTGAATCCTGTTTGCTTTATTGCTGATCCAGTGCTCAGTTAATACATCTGGGAAAGCAATGGAAGATGGCCCAAGTGTTTGGGTCCCTGCCTACACATGGGAGACCCAGGAGAAGCTGTGGACTCCTGGCTTTGGCCTGGCCCAGCCCTGGACATTGCAGCCATTTGGTGAGTTAAACAATGAATGGAAGATACCTCCTTTTTCTGTGTTACTCTGCCTTCCCAATAGGCAGGTTTACAAATTTACAGAGAGGAGGAGAGACAGAGAAAAACATCTTCTGTTCATTGGTTCATTCCCCAAGTGGCTTCAATGTCCAGAACTGAATCAATCCAAAGCCAGGAGCCAGGAGCTTCTTCAGGGTCTCCCACAAGGGTACAGGGTTCCAAGGCTTTGGACCATCCTCCACTGCTTTCCCAGGCCACCAGCAGTGTGCTAGATGGGACATGAGCTGGTGCCAATATGGGATCCCAACCATATATGTCAAGGACTCAGCCACTAAGCTATTGTGCCAGGCCCACAAAACAAATCTTTAAAATTATTTATTTATTTATTTATTTGAGAGAGAGAGAGAGGTTGATTGATTGAGACAGACCTGTTGATTCCCTTCTCCAGATGATGGCAATAGCCAGGGCTGGGCCAGACTAAATCCAAGAGACAGGAGCTCTGGTCCTCCTTTGGGTCTCCCTTGTGGGTGTAGGGGTTCAAGTTTTGGGCCATCATCCACTGCTTTCCCAGGAAATTAGCAGGGATCTGTATCAGAAATGGAGCAGCCAGTGTAGTAGAACAGTGCCCATATGTGATGCTAGTGTTGCAGGTGGTGGCTTTACCCACTACACCACAATGCCAGCCCCCTGAAATAGATATCTTGAAGGGTAGTAGCACCATTCATTCATTTACTCAGACCAGAAGTCTGAATCCCTTTTTATCATCCTCTATAAATAACAAGTTCTGTCTATTGGATCTTTTAAATATTTCTTGGATCCATACTGTTGCCATTGCTTTAGCACGAGGGATAGGGAGGCACTTAGGGAGAGTGGATACAGATGGTATGCAGAACGATCTAACTAAATAGTGCAAGCAAACGCACCTAGGTTTTAGCTTAGCAAACCAAAATTTTTGACCCCTCAGCATTTCCAAAATAGAAAGAAAACACCTCTGCTTACTAAGATTTAACCAGGATCAGGTGTTTGACATGGCTACCACACTACAATGAAATATCTGGGACCAAGTTCCAGCTCTGTTCTCTATTCCAGTTCCCTGCTAATGTGCATCCTGGGACAAAGCAGATGATGACTGAAATTCCTGGGCCCCTGTTACCCACACCCCCAGGGGAGCAGCATGAAGTCTCTGGCTGTCACAGGCATTTGGAGGTGAATCAGCAAGTGGAAGACCTCTCCCCATTTATTTCTGTCTCTGCATTTCTAAATAAATAAATATATTAAAATGTAAAATTCAGCCATGAGTTTAAAGTAGAAGAGCATAGTGGAAAGGCCTTACTTTTCAAACTGGAAGAAGAGAAGAGTGGAGGCAAGGAGAACTGGGACAAAGAGAATCAAACCATCATCTATGTGTCACTGTTCTGGCATGTCTGGGCTTTGTCCTAGAGTAGGCTTCATGTTAGACAAGTGAAAATTGGAGGGGGTTTACTATGAGGAAGGCAGAAAGCTCGGAGGTTATTTCCATGATGATTCAGGTAAGCAGACAAAATAAGACTTGTTTTGCCTAAATCTATTCTGTCCTACTTTCTGAGCCCTCACTCACTAAACAGACCTCCTTCAAAGGAAAATTTGGTTGAAACGGATTATTGGAACAGTTCCTTCAGGCTATGTGCAGTCCTGTGGGTAATAAGACTGGGTCTCTGGGCTAACTGCTCTCCCTCCCTCTCCTCCCCGTGACAGTGCTTGGTGTGTTGGGTGGGAGAGCTTGTGCCACTTGGCTGAGGTAGATACAGATGCATGAAGTCTTTGGATCCAGGCAGGGACCTTTGCTCTCTGATTTCTGGTCTCTAAACTTTTTGCAAAAAACTTCCTCTTAGCAAAATGCTCCCAGGAAACTTTCATTTTAACACCCTTCACACAAAGTTCTTCCTCTTCCAAAAAAAAAAAAAAGAATCTGGGCCCCATGTGGCAGCCTAGTGGTTAAAGTCCTCATCTTGCATGTGCCAGGATCTCATATGGGTGCCGGTTCTAATCCCAGCAGCCCAGCTTCCCATCCAGCTCCCTGCTTGTGGCCTAAAAAAGCAGCTGAGGATAGCCCAAAGCCTTGAGATCCTGCACCCGTGAGAGAGACCTGGAACAGGCTCCGGGCTCCTGGCTTCCTATTGGCGCAGCTCCGATTGCTGTGGCCGCTTGGGGAGTAAATCAGTGGATGGAAGATCTTCCTCTCTGTCTCTCCTCTCTGTATATCTGAAAACATCTTTTAAAAATATATTGTATATATAAATATATATATTTAAAATTTTATTTATTTATTTTTATTAGAAAAGGAGAGGCAAAAAAAGTTCTTCCATCTGCTGGTTCCCTCCCCAGATTGCTGCAGCAGCTGGAGCTGAACCAATCTGAAGCCAGCAGCTGGGAGCTCCCTTTGACTCTCTCCAACATGGGTGCCCCTGGGTTTTGAGCCCTCCTTCAGTGTCTTCTAGGCAACAAGCATGAAGCTGGATGGGAATTAGGGCATCTGGGACACAAACCAGCACCCATATGGGATCCTGGCTCTTACAGGGTGGGGTGGGATTAGCCAGTCAAGCCACTGTACAGGGCCCCAGGGTTCTTCCTCTTGACATCATCACACTCCTTGCATACTTATTATGTTCCACTTTCACATTGTATATGATTTTGTGCTGTCCTTACTAGGCTGCTCATCTTGTGGCTAGTACTGTGCCTGATTCACAGTGACCCTGGGTCCAACACCATTACCTTGGGGTTGGCACAGGACCCAGCACTCACTAGGCAACAAATGTTGGCTGAATTATACTGAAAATGAGAGAAAGATTTTATCCATTGATTCACTCCCCAAATGCTCACTACAACCAGGGCTGGCCCAGGCTAACGCCAGAACTGGGATCGCAATCCAGGTCTCACATGTGGGTGGCAAGATTCCTTGAACTACCATCATTGTCTCTCAGGGTCTATGCTTGCAAAAAACTGGTGTCAGGAGCTGGTATACTCTTAGAATGCAGAGACTTCACCATTAAGCTAAAAGTCCAGCCTATGCTGAATTCTTATCAATACATGTGTTTTAGGAGTGATATTTTGGGTCATTGAGACGTTCCTTCAAAATCACTTATTAAAAAATCACATATAAAAATGAATTGGCATTTAGAAAACTTAAATAATTTTTCCTCAACCCCATTCGTTTTCAAATATGACTGTTAACAAATGTGTCAACATTAGTTTCTTAACTAGAATAAATTTGTAATGAAATCTATTTAAAGATTCCTTTGGAAATTGGTTCTGGGTTTGAGTGGTGTTTCCTAAAATTATAATCTACACGTTTGTCATATTTTTACTTAAGAGACTTAAGTGTCCCTTGCATTTGACTTCTGTTCCACAAGCATGATAGAGACTTCCTGCACTAGCTAATGAGATGACTAATTGTTAACCATGTAAAATGTGGGATTATCCAGGTGATTTTCACTTCCTTCTCTGTGTTTAGCAGATGTTTCTATACTAAATATGCATGTCTTCTATAATTGAGAGAGAGAGAGAGAGAACCCTAACCAATTCACTGTATTAAGAGCATGTCTTCTGGGGGGTTGGTGTGCTTCCATATGGACACCAGTTCAAGTTCCAGCTGCTCCATTTCTGATCCAGTTCCCTGCTTATGGACTGGGAAAGCAGTGGAGAACAATTCAGGTCCTTGGGACATTGTACCCATGCGGCAGATCCAGAGGAAGCTCCTGGCCTTGTATCACCTCAACTCTAGTTGTTGTGGCTGTTTGGGGGAGTTAACCAGTGAATGGAAGCTCTCTCTCTGAAACTCTGCCTTGCAAATAAAAATAAAATAAATATTTTAAAAGCAGCATGCCTTTTTATTCCCAGAGTGAATTCCAGCTAAGTGTGGAACAATCACATTTAAAGTCCTCAGTGATGAGACTCACCTCCTCCTCAACGCAAGTCGGAAAGGAGTGTAGAGAAAATAGACTTGAGTGCTCTTGGACCAATATATCTTGCACTCTTTTTTTTTTTTAAAAGATTTATTTATTTATTGGAAAGTCAGATATACAGAGAGGAGGAGAGACAGAGAAGATCTTCCGTCTGATGATTCACTCCCCAAGTGAGCGCAACGGCTGATACTATGCTGATCTGAAGCCAGGAGCCAGGAACTTCTTCCCGGTCTCCCACGTGGGTGCAGGGTCCCAAAGCTTTGGGCCATCCTCGACTACTTTCCCAGGCCACAAGCAGGAAGCTGGATGGGAAGTGGAGCTGCTGGGATTAGAATCGGCACCCATATGGAATTCCGGCACGTTCAAGGTGAGGACTTTAGCCGCTAGGCTATGCCACCAGGCCCTATCTTGCACACTTTTGTAAAATTTTTTGTTGATTTTTTTTTTTTTAAAGATTTATTTTTTTTTTTAAAGATTTATTTTTATTATTTTTTCATTGGAAAGGCGGATATACAGAGAGGAGAGACAGAGAGGAAGGTCTTCCGTCCGATGATTCACTCCCCAAGTGAGCGCAACGGGCCGATACTATGCCGATCCGAAGCCAGGAGCCTCTTCCGGGTCTCCCACGTGGGTGCAGGTTCCCAAAGCTTTGGGCCGTCCTCGACTGCTTTCCCAGGCCACAGGCAGGGAGCTGGAAGGGAAGCGGGGCTGCCGGGATTAGAACCGGCGCCCATATGGGATCCCGGGCGTGCTAGGCGAGGACTTAACCACTTGCGCCACCGCGCCGGGCCCAATTTTTTGTTGATTTTTACACAGTTGGTTAGGGTTCAAAGGGTTAAAGGCTAGAGGAACGTGGGTATGATCATTGTTTCCACATTCTCTTTTTTCCTTCCTACCACCCAGGTCCCCAGGATTGCTGCAAATTGCCTAGGAAAGTGGGTCTGAGGATGTACTGCAGAAGCAGTGGATAAGGACGTGTATGACAGGAGGAATGATTCCTGGGGGCTCCCATAGATCAGGTCACTGCACTCACATGAAGGCAATGGGGCTGAGACCGAGTGGTTTAGAGGGGGAACACTGGAAGGCATGTCTGGGTCAAGCAAAGGCACCTGCTCACATGGGAGACCTGGCTTGGGCTAAATAGCATTGTCCCTCACCTGCTGGTGCATACAAAAGCTGAGGCTGGGGGGAAATGCCTGCCTCGACTAGGCTGTAGTATCATTCATGAATGTCAGAGCAGAGGGTGGCCCATGTTAGGCTGGGTTGCAGCACCCACCAGAATGCAAGACAAGTAGATCTGGAGGCAGATTCTGCAGGGGACTTGTTACCTCTATGGGACTGCAGCACCAGCCAGTATATGCAAAAGCTGAAGGTAGTGATGCGCTGAGCCAGGCTGAACAACAGAACTTACCTGACACTTCTAAGAACTGGGGCTGGGAGGAGGTTAGGCTAGGCCAGGTGATAGCACCCACTGGCACATGCAAAGGCCAGGACTGAGGGCAGACGTCGCCAAGCAGGGCCACTATACCCACTGGTATATATGAGATCAGAATTGGGAGCAGCTCTGTTGAGGGAACTTGAGGAAATCTCCTACTAGGTTGAGCTCCTGGTGGGAACACAAGAGCTAGAGATGGATGCGGGCCAACCCAGGCAAGGTGGTAGCATTTGTCAGTATTTGTGTGGCTGGGTCTGGGGACAGGTAAGATTCAGCCAGGTCACAGCACCTGCCTGTACTCATGAGAGCTAGGACAGGGTGTGGACTGTGCCTGGCTGGGCTGGGCTGCAATACCCCCTAGCAAGAGCTGAGACTGCAGGCAAGCCATGCCTGGGGCAGACCCGGCTGGGTATGGCTACATGACCCATTGGCATGTGTGTGGGCTGGGTCTGGGGTCGGCCTTTTTGGGTTTGACTCTGCTGAAGACTGCAAGACCAGAATGGATGTGCAATAGGCCAGACTAGACCACAGCACCTGCTGGTTCACATAAGAACCAGTTTGGGAGTTGGCCTGTCTGGGTTAGGCTATAGCTCCCATCAGTGAAAGCTAGAATGGGTGTGGGCCAGCCAGGCTAGACTGCAGCACCAGCTGGCTAGTGCTAGGACTTAGTACAAGTCATGTCAGACTGGACTGTGGTACCCCTGACAGGTACAAGATCCATAGCTAGGAACATGCCAGGCAGGGGAACTGTGTGCACTCCCTTGCCCGGCTGTGCCTACCACTGGTAAGTACCAGAACCACGATTGGGAAAGGCCAAGCTGGACAGGGCAGTGGCACCTGTTGACATATGTGACAGCCAGGACTGCGGGCAGGTTGGGCTGAGCTAAACCACAGCAACCATGGGTGTGCCCAAGAGCCAGGTGGGATGAAGGCTAGGCTGGACTGGATCACAGCAAAGGCTGGCATGCACCAAAACGGGCTGAGTGCAGCTCTGTTGAGGGTCATTGCAGGTTGCCCCAACTAGGCAACAGTACCCATTGGTGTACATGATCACTGGGTCCATGGCAGGTTGGGCTGGGTCGCATGAGATATGGGGCCAGAATGGAACTAACCACACAGCTACACCCACTGGTGTATGAATTAGCTGTTGCAGGGGACAGACTGAACTTGACCCTGCCCTGACTGGTGTATACAGAGTCAAATCTGGGTCTAGCACGATAGCGTAGCAGTTAAATTCCTAATCTTGTATGTCCAGGATCCCATATGGGCACCAGTTCTAATCCCAGTGGTCCTCCTTCCCATCCCGCTCCCTGCTTGTGGCCTGGGAAAGCAGTCGAGGATGGCCCAAAGCTTTGGGACCCTGCACCTGCGTGGGAAACCCAGAAGAAGCTCCTGGCTCCTGGCTTCAGATTGGCTAAGCTCCAGCCACTGTAACCACTTGGGGAGTGAACCATCAGACAGAAGATCTTCCTCTCTGTCTCTTCTCTCTGTATACCTGCCTTTTCAATAAAAATAAATAAATCTAAAAAAAAATAGAGTCTAGTCTGAGGTCACCCCAGGTGAGGTTTCTTGGGGGATTCCCTGACCAGACTGCTGGACTCAGATCCTGGCAACAGGGAAGATCACAGGATGCGTGGTCTGACCTTGGAGTGCATATGTCAGGACTGGGCCTGCTCAGTTGCTAATAACTATGCAGTAGACAGCATGCCCAGACGCACACGGGGAACATGACGGCCAGCTCATCTGGGCCACTGGGGACATCAACTGCCTCATCAGAGACTGGAAAGCAGAAGCAGCTGGACAGTTCTCCTGGCTAAGCTTTGCAGTATATTCCTGGGCCTGTGGATGCATTAGTGTGGATTTTGTCTACCAACAGACCTTGGAAAGATTTTTTCAACCTTGGAGCAACAAAACCAACAACTTTGATATTATCAGAACTATCAAAACCACTCTAGTAACACCCTCGGGACACTCTTCCCCACATTAGTGTCTGAAAGGCGTCATGAAAGGACTGTTTTTCATTCCCAGGTACTCATGTGGTTTGACAGCTAGGAGTAGTCCCCCTCCCTCTTCTCCAGTGGACACAGGAAAGAAAAACGGAAATATTTGTCCCACCCACCTTTCTCCATACCTGACCCTCCCTGTCCTAATTAGAGGTCCACATAGATGTGCATACCTCTTAACCTTGTAAACAATATTAAAAAGAAGATTTAAAAAATAAATAAAAGGGAATCTACAAGCCCTCCACCTTCAGCACAGTCACCCTTCTGTTTTGGTACATTTACAAGGCTGTCAGAGGAAAAACTGAGGATGCGTACACATACTGTGGCATATTCCAGGGCCAGACTGCCTCAGCAGGCATGTGCGGGTCTGTCGATGAGTCACCTGGCATTCCACACAGCCACAACCAGAGGGCCCTGAGCTCCGGAGCCCACTCTTGTCAACGACCCTCCCCTCGGCTTAGCCAGGACAATGCAGTAGGTAAAAACAGACAGTGATTCATAGAAGCGGCTGTAAGAGTTCCAGAAGGCCAGGCAAACAGAACTAGTAATTTCAGCCTTCCAGTGATTATAGTCATTGTACATAGGAAGAAACTCCTCCCTTCCTGCCCTCAACTCCTCCCCTCCAGAGTCCCCCTTCCTACTGTCCTCATTATTTTACAAGGCCAAGAAATCTCTCCTATTGGAATTTCCTTCCTCTTTAGGAATCAGGAGTAAACACTGTGAAGTTGACAAGTGACCTGTTTTTCCTTAGCAACTCTTAGTCTGTTAAGAGCTTCAGCCCTTCGGGGTTAGAGGTGGGCGCTGGGCATCTATGCAGCCCGTTGGGCATAGCAGGCAGTTTCATGTTCAACATACTCAGGAGCTGACTAACGGGACTCCACTTCAAGGTCACTTCCTGTCATTCCTGTCTAAAAACAAGAATCAGAGGATTTTAGAATTTCAAGAAGCCTCTACAGATTGTTTAACAAACTCCTTCCTAGTTCAGGCTGAAGAGTTGAGGCTGCCAGTCCTTATCGCACTGACACCACCAGACAGTCAATACCATTTGCTATCTTACGCTGACCTAAGTTGTCCAAAATGACCAGACATGCAACAATACAAGTTTGCTGACTTTAAAACCATTTTCTTTCCATCTGTCACACTCCATCAAGTTTACCATAAAGGTATTACAGATATGTACTTCATTACATTTTTAAAAAATTTAGTTATTTTTATTGGAAAGTCAGATATACAGAGAAGAGAAGAGACAGACATGAAAATCTTCCATCTACTGATTGACTCCCTAAGTGGCTGAAGTGGTCAGAGCTGAGCCGATCCAAAGCCAGGAGCCAGGAGCTTCTTCTGGGTCTCCCACATAGGTGCAGGTTCCCAAGACTTTGGGCTGTCCTCAACTGCTTTGCTAGGTCACGAGTGGGAAGCTGGATGAGAAGTGGGGCCGCTAGGATTAGAACTGGCACCCATATAGGATCCTGGCACATGCAAGGCAAGGACTTTAGCCACTAGGCTACCATGCGGACCCACTTATTTTTAAAAGTTCATTGTAAACTAGTATGTAATTTTACACTAGTAGTAGCTTTACACTAGTAGTAGCTTTCTACGTCTCACATTTATTGAGTCTCTTGATTGTATAAAGAGGCCAGGTTGAGTGATTGGTCAATACCATCCAGGTTTGGGTAAGCACTCTATGATAGTCACAAAATAGTGAAATCACCTAGTGCCACTTTCACCACAATCTATCACCAATAATAAGTGATACGTGCTTATATAGCCATGAGTATTATTTAATTATATATTTTCATTGCTCATTTATTTGAGAGAGAGAGAGAGTAACAGAGAGCTCCCATGTACTGGTTTCCTCCCTGCATACCTATAACAACCCCGGCTTGGTTAGTGCTGGAGCCCATGATCTCAGAACTCAATCTAGGTCTCCCAGATGAGTGGCAAGGACCAGCCGAGGTCAGCTGTCACCTGCTACCCCTGGCATGTGCTTGAATTGGGAGCTATAGCCAGGAATTGAAGTGAGGAACGCACATGCCAAGTCAAAGTGCCTAGTTTGAGACCCAGCTTGTCCACCCTTCTGATTCACTTTTCTCTAAAGTGCCTGGGAGTAGCAGATGATGACCCATGTGCCTGGGTTCTGCCACCCATGTCGGAGAGTCAGATGGCATTCCTGGCTCACAGAATCAGCTTGACCTACCTCCCGGTGTTGCGGGCCTGAGGAGTGAACCCCAGCAGATGGAAGATATTTTTGTTTTTCCCTGTCACTCTACTTTCAACTAAACAAATAAACCCTAAAAAAAAAAAAAAAAAGGAAAGAAAGAAAGAAACAGAGAAAAACAACAGGGACATAAGCATCTCCACCGACATTATAACCACTAGACCAACCACTGTCCCTTAATTATTTTTTAACAGTTATATTGAAATGTAATTTACATACCATAGTTTACTCATTTAAGGGGTGAAATTCAAGGCAGGCCTTCGGAGCAGTGGTTGAGGCGATCCTTGGGGCTGCTTACATGCCCATTGGGTGCTTGATGCTTCCAGGCAGTGCATCGTCCCATTCCACCTTCTGTTGACATGCGTGCTGGGAGTCAGCAGAGGATGGCTTGAGTAACTGGGTCCCTGCCCTGTTATGTGGGAGACCTGCCCCCCTAAAAATGAAAGAAAATATGTTAAAGCTATAAAATTCAGTTCCTTTTGGTATAAGTACAAAGTATGTGTTCTTTGTATTCTAAACTACATTTAGAACATTTGCATAACCTCAGAAAGCAGCCTATACTGTCCCACTGTCTCATTGCTTCCTAGCCTAGGTAATCACAGATTTGGCTGTTCTGGATCATTCACACAAACAGATTTGTAGTGCATGTGGTTCTTTGTGGCTGACTTCTTTAACTTCCGAGGTTTATGCATGTTGGGCATTTATATTTTTTATTTGCTGAGTAATAGTTCATTGCATATATCATTCACCACTCTATGGACGTCTGGGTAAATTTCATCCTATACAGCTGAATGTGATCTATGATAGCTTCTAGAACTTTAAAATCAACATACAGGGCCCTGTGTAATAGCATAGTGGTTAAAGTCCTTGCCTTGAATGTGCCGGGATCCCATATGGGCGCTTATTCTAATCCTGGCAGACCTGCTTCCCATCCAGCTCCCTACCTGTGGCCTGGGAATGCAGTCGAGGATAACCCAAGCCTTTGGGATGGTCAAGGCCTTGGGACCCTGCACTCGTGTGGGAGACCGGGAAGAAGCTCCTGACTCCTGGCTTCGGATCGGCTCAGCACCAGCTATTGCGGTCACTGGGAGTGAATCATCGGATGGAAGATCTTCCTCTATGTCTCTCCACCTCTCTGTATGTCTGCCTTTCAAATAAAAATAAATCTTGTTAAAAATAAATATCTCTCTGTATATATGCCCAGGGGACAGCCCTTAGAATAAAAGAAGTGAAAATGGAAATCAGAGTGAGACATTTCCTAATTTCTTCTAAAATATTTGTTTGTTTTTTGGAAAGTCAGATTTACAGACAGAAGGAGAGACAAAGAGAAAGATCTTCCTGTCCACTGGCTCACTCCCCAAGTAGCCACAGCAGCTGGGGCTAAGCCGACCCAAAGCCAAGAGCCAGGAGCTTCTTCCAGGTCTCCCACATAGGCTCAGGGTCTCAAGGCTTTGGGCTGTCCTCGACTGCTTTCCTAGGCCACAAGCAGGCAGCTGGATAGGAAGTGGGGCAGCTGGGACATGAACTGGGACCTATTTGGGATTCAAGGATATAGCCAGTAGGCTATCACAGTGAGCCCAAAAGAAATAAATTTAAAGAGAGAAAGAGAAGAGTGAGAGAACATTTGGGGCACATATTCAACCAGCTAGTCTGCATTCCTATAACCCAGACATCTACAAACAATATACAGGTGCATGTGGGGTGAAGGTGACTGACAACAGAGCACAAATTTACTACATGTGACACTTCATCAGACTCTATATTTCACTTTATTGTTCTTCTGACTTTATAAATTGGCTGTGGCCCAACCTCCATACTGAGCTGATTGGTCTTCAGTTGGGTCAATGGTAGGTATGGGGGCCAGTTATGGTACAACAGGTTAAGCCATAGCCTGAGATGTTAGCATCCTAATTGAGTGTGCAGGCTGGATCTCTGGATGCTCTACTTCCCAACCAGGTCCCTGCTATCGTGTCTGGGAAGCAGTGGGAGATGGCTCGTGCCACCAGTCTGGAGATCCTGATAGGATGGCTGGCTCCTGCCTTCACATGAACTCCGAGACTGCCTTGGAGGCCACTCCGGTAGTGAACCAGTGAATGGAAGATCTCCTCACTGCCTCACCCTCCCGGTACCTCCACCTTTCAAATAAATAATACAGTTAAGGCTTGGGTTTAAAAAAACAAAAACAGCAGGAGACTTTGGGGGGGGATAATTCATGCTTGACAAGCAGAACTTTAACTTGTAAATCACAGGTTGAGGGTGTTTATGATCCTGGCAAGTTGCACATTTCCCCCTTTGAAAACCTTGTTTATCTGAATCCTGGCTTCCCTCCCACTCTCAGCTGAGTCACGGCGGTGGAGAGAGGGGGCTTTGAGGCCGGACTCAGAGGCATTGGAGGACGCCCGATGAGAACACGGGGAAGTTAGCCTTGACTCAGCCTGCTCTGGGCTTGGGTGTTGTGTCATTCCCCACACATGACGTTCTCCCATATCACGGGACTTATTCACTCCCGAGACTCCACCCCTCTCCTCCTCTTCTAAACTTCCTACTTCAAGGGAGCGGAATGCTGCTGCAGCCTGGAAATGCCAGGGGGAAAAAAAAAAAGAAATTCAGTGTTTTGCAAAGTGCAGGATGTGGTGTTAGCAATTGTACCTTTCTCCAGAATGCTCCGTCCTTCCCCTTTTAGGCTATCCCTATCCGCCCCAAAGTCAATGCAGCAGAATCCCACTCGAGACCACCGTATTGGGGACTCAGGCCGTCTCCTCAAGACGGCTGTCACCCCTCCCCCGCCAGCGTTTTCCGTTTATCTCCGAGCCCGGAATTTTCCGTCACAGCCGGTGTGCCGTCCGGACTCAGGCTCTTTCCTCTTCTAGATGCGTGACCTTGGGTGAACCACAACTTTTTGAGGCCTAGTTTCTTTGTCCGTGAAACGCGGGCCAACTGTCGACCGCGCCACGCCTGTGGTGAGGATCCGGTGAGAAGGCGCTTTGTGAGCTTTTCAAGAGCCATAACCTCGGTCCACGCTCGTCCTACACGGCTAATCACGCTCCCGGAGCCCCTCCCTGTCCTTTGGGATCGCCCCGCCAGTCCGGCCTTGGGCTGACACTTCTCCCCCACCCCACCCCTCAAGCCACGGATCCGCAGCCTTTCCCACTGGCGTCGCGCCCGTCGCGCGGCGCTCAGTGTTGACGCCACCGCCTCCCCTCCCCTCCGCCGGCGCTAGACGACCGCAGCCCCGCCCCCGGCCGCGCCTGGCCTCCCGCGGGGCCCCGCCCCCCGGGCCGACGCGGCGCCGGCCCCGCCCCCGGGTGACGTGTTGCGCGCGCGGCCCGGCCGCCCCGGCAGTTGGTGCAGCGGCGGTTGGGGTGAGAGCGCCCACCCCACCCCTCCCGTGCTGCGGCCCGGGCCGCGGCCCCCACCCCGCCGGGCCCAGCCCCAGTCCCAGCCGGGCCCGTCCCGTGCGGGCCCGTGCCACTGCGCAGCCGGCGACGCCTCGGGCTGCCCACCCGCCACCATGGAGCTGGAGGACGGTGTGGTGTACCAGGAGGAGCCCGGCGGCTCCGGGGCCGTGATGTCGGAGCGGGTGTCCGGCCTGGCCGGCTCCATCTACCGCGAGTTCGAGCGGCTCATCGGGCGCTACGACGAGGAGGTGGTCAAGGAGCTGATGCCGCTGGTGGTGGCCGTGCTGGAGAACCTGGACTCGGTGTTCGCGCAGGACCAGGAGCACCAGGTGGAGCTGGAGCTGCTGCGGGACGACAACGAGCAGCTCATCACCCAGTACGAGCGGGAGAAGGCGCTGCGCAAGCACGCCGAGGAGGTGAGGGACGGCGGGCAGGGCGCGCGCCGCGGGGCCTTCGGGAGGGCGGGTCTGATGGCCGAGGCACCCCCCGCCCCGGCCCCGGCCTCCTCGGGCAGCGAGCCCGGCGGCCTCGAGGGAGCCGGGCACCCCGGCCGACGCTGGAAGCCAAGGCGGGCCAGCGAGTGTCTGGGCGAGGGAGAGCGTGCCAGGCCCGGCCCGGAGGACACCTGGGGGGTGGCCGAGGGCGGAGATCTGAGGGGCTCCGCTTGCTCTCTTGGAGGTGTTCAGGGAAGTTTCTGACCGCGGTGGGACAGCCAGACGTCGGCTCAAACTTTTAATGTTGGGGAGGAGGGGAGACACTCTGTCTTGGCCGCGTAACTTGGCACTGGCTCCAGTACCTTTCCGGGGCAAGGTTGTGGGTGGTGGTGGGAGGGTTTGCTGATGCTTTGGGAAGTTGGAGATCTCCCTCTTTCGGTCATTTTTTTTTTTTTATTTCCTTGGCGTTTTCTTCGTGCTGCACTTTGCATATGCCTTGTGCGGTTCACACTGGATCAACACGTAGATGCTGTGCAGCATTGCTCATTAGAGGACCTGGTTTTGTTTTGTGGGAGGCTCGCACCCGAGCATTCGTCCCGATCAGGTGGTAACCTTGGACAGTTCCTTCCGAAACCCTCAATTTGTGATGAGGCGGAGGCTGGGGGGCGGAGCGGGGTTGAGGAGGTGTCTGTCCTGTCCCGAGTTTCCGTTTTTTACACTGCAGCTTGCAGGTGTACTTGCCCGGCTGTTAGTGCTCCCGCGGGAGCAGTGACCTGGGCGCCCTCACCGTTCCCAGCTCTGGAGTGCAACTGACAGGTCCTTGACATCCTGAGAAAAGGGTCTGTAACTGTGGAACTTAGCACAGGCAGAAATGTCCCGACGGTTTCTGGAGCGTGTGGTGCATCCAGCTAAATGCGTTTACGTGGTGATTGAAGGTAGCCAGAGAAGAAAGGAAGCTTTCCTTTTCAGAAGTGCTCGAGAAGTTTTTAGAGTGACGTTTATTCGCTGGCTCAGTCTGTAACACTCGAAGTAACCCCAGTTTTGGCACTTTAGGTTTACCTTTGCACTGGTTAACTGGTTCTTTTTCATTTTTTTTTTTTTAAGCCTGATGTGTGGTTCTGATTTTGTTATACAGTTGTCTCAGAAGAATGCCATTTAAATTGCCAAATAAAATTGACTTTATTTCAACAGGATTTCCCAGCAAATAGGGAAGGAACGGCTTCAAACTAAAGGTTGGGATCAGAACAGCCACTGATGTAGTAGCATCATTCTTAGAGCAGGTGTCAAGGACTCGCTCATGGTGGTGCAAGCCCATGTCAGTTCCTGACTCCACCTGGAAGAGGCTGGCGGGTCAGACAGGGCTGAGGAGCAGGAGAAAGGTTTTCTTCAGCCCTTACCTGGTGTCAGTGGCCTGTAAACATGTGCAAAAGGCCGGGGTCACAGGTACCATGGAAAAGCCGTCCGCCACAGATTGCAGAATCAGAAAGTAAAACCAACTGCAAGGTCCTGAGTTTTATATTAACTTTGCAAGCAAATAGATGAAGTAATATGTCTAAGAAGTTTCGTTGTAGGTTAGACCTTTTCAGGCGCGTCTGTAAATTCTCTATAATGAAACCTTTGGGCAGAGAGCCATGACCCGAGAAGGGAGAGCATGGATGAAATGTTAGATGAGCCAGCTCCCAGACCACAAACACCAAAACCGCCTCAGTGTGCCTGCTTGTCAGATCGTAAATCAAATTTTGCCCGGTACATAGTCAGTCTCGAGGCCAGTATGCAGAATGAGTACTATGTTTATTAATTTTTTGTGAGTGTTTTGTTTGTGCCTTTAGTGTGGAGTCTGCTATTATAACAAAAATGCTGGTGGGAGGGGATGTTGACAACAAAAGGAATTGGGTAGTGTGGAGACTGTCCATTACCAGAGGGTGTGACTATAGAACTGTAGAAGAAAATGTGGAAATGTTCCAGGGCAGGTAAATGGTGAGACTGCTTAGATGCAGTGCTTGTTATCTCTTGTAGGAATTCTCAACAGGAATTCACAAGTTTACTCTTTATTCTTATGATGAGACTTAATCTGAATACACTTGTTCCTTGCTGGTCTTTGATTTTATTTATTTGTTTGTTTGTTTTTGTGGAAATTAGAGTGCTGTTTTAGTCACTCTTTAAAAAAAAAGCAACTAAAAAAGGATTGATTAGGACTAGCTTCAGATGCTAATTAAGAAATCGATAATCTAATGGCTCGTTTGGGCTCCCTGTCACACACCTCCTTAATCCAGTCCTGTCTGACCACTGCCCGTGCTGTCGCCTGGCTGGCCCCTCACTTTTTGCTCAGCTTAAATTTCACTTTTTAAGTGAGACCTTCCAATCCCATCCAAAATAAACCCTGTGAGTCTATTGAATAAGTTCTTTTTAAATCAGTGACTTACTAAACTTAAAAATCTGAATAGAAAATGATGTGAAAAGAGATCTTATTCCTGGGGTTTGTGAAATGTTAATATGTTTCTTAAAAAAATGTGTTGGTGCAGGTTCTGACTTATTAAAAATAGGCATTATTATTGATTTAAAAAGGAGACTACTCTGAACAATAATATGTAAGTGAAACAAACTTTTTTTTTCTTTTTAAGCAAGCTTGCCTCTGAGTGTCTGGGCCTTGTGTCTTACCCTTCCTTGCACACTGAATTTATTTAGCGTCTCTGGACAGGGAGAGATTGGACATGTCGCCTTTGCCTCCCCCTCTCCTGTCGTGATAGAAGTGTGTATGAAGAATGTCTTTGCTGGGAACAAGATTTTATCATTTTCTGATGTTATTTTTTCCTTGAAAAAAATAGGTCCAGTAAATGAAGAGGTGAGAGATGCTATTAGAAATTTCAGATTATAATAATTTTTCTCCAAATAAGAATTTGGGCAACAATAAAACTGTTTTGTAAGAAGACTCAATCAAGTAATTTTCTTTCTTTTTTTTTTTAAAGATTTATTTTTATTATTTTTTTTTATTGGTAAGGCGGATATACAGAGAGGAGAGACAGAGAGGAAGATCTTCCATCCAATGATTCACTCCCCAAGTGAGCGCTATGGCCAATGCTATGCCAATCCGAAGCCAGGAGCCTCTTCCGGGTCTCCCACGCGGGTGCAGGGTCCCAAAGCCTTGGGCCATCCTCGACTGCTTTCCCGGGCCACAGGCAGGGAGCTGGAAGGGAAATGGGGCTGCCGGGATAGAACCGGTGCCCATATGGGATCCCGGGCGTGCAAGGCGAGGACTTTAGCCACTATGCCACCGCGCCGGGCCCTCAAGGAATTTTCTTTGGAAGTATCAGTCAGCAAGAAAAGAGACATTGACATTTGATTTTTTTTTTCTTCCTTTCTTTTTCCTTTTTATTTTACAGATTTATTTATTTGAAAGGCAGAGCTACAGAGAGAGATCTTACATCTGGCTCCTGGGTTTGGATCAATTCTGCCGTTGTGGCCACATGGAGAATGAACCAGAAGATGGAAGATCTTTTGTAAATCCAGTTTGCCTTTCCAATATAAATAAATAATTAAAAAAAAAAAAGATTTACAGAGAAGGAGAGAGAGAAATCTTGCATGCACTGGTTCACATCCTGAATGGCTGTGATGATATCTAATCAGTGAGTGGATGTGCAGAGCGGGGTCTGCTCACTGGAGTGCTGGAGGATGCACGTTCATCTCTGTGCATACGACAGCCTTCACTGCCGGTGGGAGTGCAGGCTAGTACAACCACTGTGGAAACCAGTGTGGAGAGTGCTTGGAGAATTGCAAATAAATCTGCCGTATCAGCTGGCAATCCCACTCTTAGGAATATACCCAACAGAAATAAAATCTGCATATGAGAAGGGGATCTGTAATCCTATATTTGCAGCTGCACAATCTACAATAGCAAAAACATGGAAACAATCCAGATGTGCATCCAAAGATGAGTGGTTAAAGAAACTGGTACATCTACTCCATGGAATATTACTCAGTATTAAGAAGAATGAAATTATGCTATTTACAATCAGGTGGTCCACCCAACTGGAGACCATTATGCTCAGTGAAAAATGAGTCAATCACAAAAGAGCAGACACCATATATTCTCTCTCTCTTTTTTTTTATAAGATTTATTTATTCATTATTATTTTTTTGGAAAGGTGGATATACAGAGAGGAGAGACAGAGAGGAAGATCTTCCATCCAATGGTTCACTCCCCAAGTGACCACAACGGCTGGAGCTGAGCCAATCTGAAGCCAGGAGGCAGGAACTTCCTCTTGGTCTCCCATGTGGGTGCAGGGTCCCAAGGCTTTGGGTTGTCCTTGATTGCTTTCCCAGGCCACAAGCAGGGAGCTGGATGGGAAGTGGAGCCGCTGGGATTAGAACTGGTGTCCATATAGGATCCCAGTGTGCAAGGGGAGGATTTAACCACTATGCTATCGCGCCGGGCCCTCTTTTTTTTAATTGAAGATTTATTTATTTTTATTGCAAAGGCAGACATATAGAGAGGAGGAGACACAGAGAGGAAGATCTTCCGTCTGATGATTCACTCCGCAAGTGGCCACAACGGCTGGACCTGAGCCAATCCAAAGCCAGGAGCCAGGAACCTCCTCCAGGTCTCCCACACGGTGCAGGGTCTCAAGGCTTTGGGCCGTCCTCGACTGCTTTCCCAGGCCACACCAGGGAGGTGGATGGGAGGTGGAGCAGTTGGAACATGAGCTGTTGCCCATATGTGACCCTGGCACTTGCAAGGAGAGGATCTAGTCATTTTGCCATTGTACTGGGTCCAGATGTATTTGGGAAATCCGCCAGGGGAGTGGGAGTTGTCTCTCTCTGTCTCTCTCTTTCAAGGAAATAAACAAAAATTATGTGGGTATTTCCTTTGAATCTTTGAGACAGAGAAATTGAGAAACGGGTTCTACATCTCATGTCACGAGTAACTCTTTTTACAGTTGACATTTCTAGAGCATCCTGTTTCTGCCTGTTTCCTGCTTCACCAGGATTACAAACTCTGAGGGAACTTTTTTTATGTGTAATTTAAATTCCTGCTGATAAAAGTTTCTCCAGGGGATATAGGTCTGGAATTTTTGAATTAAGTTATTTTCCAATAAAATTTATTTTCACTTGGTTCTTTCTGTATTTTTTTAAGGTCTAGAAGAAAAGTCCGTGATTAGTTCTGCCCTATCCCATCCCCCAACCAGGTGGAAAGAAAATGACACAGATCCCCAGAACAGATACCGAGCTGGACACCCCTGTGGACACTGAGGATGTAGCCACAACACAGCAGACAAGGAGTAAACATGGAATGAACTCACTAGTTAATTACAGATCATAAACAGGATTTTGGATAAAGAAACAGGAGCTTTACGTGGAACAAACAAGTTTATAGAAGGTTAATCTGCCCGTGCGGCAAATAATTCACCTCGTAAGAGTAAATATTTACGCCCCAAACCTTAGGCATATATGTTTTTCCTTCTACTTAGACATGAAAATTTGAGACTGTGAATGGGCATCATAAATACACTGCTCTCATGCATTCCTTCTCATACTTGATTCTCATGTCTTTTCCGAGAGAGGTGCATGTTTGGGTTATGTGACTTTGGAGTCTCTTGGTTTTCCTTTTCCTTGTCTTAGTCATGGTAGCCTTGGTATCCTTGTCTTCCATCTTAATGGCCCCTGTAGTTTGCACTTTGCATGCTGCCTGGCTGATGTTATCTCTCCCTCAATATTCGTGTGTTGATTTTTTTTTTTTAAGATTTATTTTATTTTTATTGGAAAGGTGGATATACAGAGAGGAGAGACAGAGAGGAAGATCTTCCGGTTCTCCCACGTGAGTGCAGGGTCCCAAAGCTTTGGGCTGTCCTCGACTACTTTCCTGGGCCACAGGCAGGGAGCTGGATGGGAAGTGGGGCTGCCGGGATTAGAACCGGTGCCCATATGGGATCCCGGGCGTGCAAGGCGAGGACCTTAACCACTGCGCTATCGTGCCAGGCCCGTGTGTTGATTATTTAAAACGGGTATTTTACTTACTGAACAGAAACCTATATTGAGTGCCTGGTCTATTCCCACTGGGAGACAGTGGTAAGTAAAACAAACAGGGTCCCGGCTTGTGGGGCTGACACTACATCTTGAACTTTTTTTTTTTTAAGATTTATTTATTTTTATTGTGAAGTCAGCTATACAGAGAGGAGGAGAGACAGAGAGGAAGATCTTCCATCCTATGGTTCACTCTCCAAGATGTCGCAATGGCTGGAGCTGAGCCAATCCGAAGCCAGGAACCAGGAACTTCCTCTGGGTCTCCCACAGAGGTGCAGGGTCCCAAAGCTTTGGGCCGTCCTCGACTGCTTTCCCAGGCCACAAGCAGGAAGCTGGATGGAAGTGGAGCTGCCAGGATTAGAACCGGCACCCATATGGGATTCCAGTGCATTCAAGGCGAGGACTTTAGCCATTAGGCAGCCACACCTGGGCCCACATCTTGAACTTTAAGGCCAAATTTATCCCTGGAGTTTTGGATCCATATTATCATTGTCAGAAATAAATATCTCCCAAAATGAATGTCAAGCTGAGCTCAGCTTGCAGGCCGACTGCTTCTTTGTTTCCTGTTCTTGTGAAGGAGACTGTCATCTGCCTATCATCTGGCCAGAAACTTATCATCCTTAATTCTCTTTCTTCTCTCACCTCTATTTGCTTTACTTTTTTTTTTTCTCCCAATATTTATTTTACTTGAAAGGGTTAAGGAAGGGAGGGAAAGATAAAGAGAGAGATGGGCGGGGACAGAGGAAAAAAGAGATTTTTCATCTGCTGGTTCACTCCCTTAATGACCCCAATAACCAGAGCTGAACAGATCTGAAGCCAGGAGCCAGGAGCTTCTTCCTGTCTCCATGCCGGCTAAGGATCCCATGGCTTTAGGTTATCCTCCACTGCTTTCCCAGGTCTCAAGCAGGTAACTGGATGGGAATTGGAACTGCCAGTGCCATATGGGATCCTGGCACTTGGAGGGTTAGCCAGTTGAGCCACCATGCCAGACCCTGATCAGGTCTTTTTTTTTTTTTTTACCATGCCCTACTGGACCACCCTGTAGGATCAGGTAATTTCTAAATTTAAAGGCCCTGATTGGCTGTGTCAGACTTTTTGATATGACGAAGCACTGAAGATAACAAGGCCTTGAGATCTGGCTGCTGCTTACCTTGTTAATTTCATCACTTCTTTTTTGAGCCAACCTGGAACATTTTGCATTTGTTTTGCAGAGATCTTGTCTCCAGGCCTTCATAAAAACTGTCTCTTTGCTTGGCACTTTGTCTTTTATTGCATGACTATTTTCTTTGATCTTTCAAGTTGCAGTTCTGGAAATGTCTTTTATGAATGAATACCCGAGTATGAATTGTGCCTGTCCTGTGTCCTCAGAGCACTTGCAGTGGTGTGTCCCACTAACTGCTTCCATTTCCCAAGAGACAACTGGAAGGCAGTAGGTACATAACAAGTGTGTTGGTTGGATGGATGAGTTTGCCAAAGGTCGAACTGCTGAGCCAAACCATCTGAAGTTCTTTTTGTGAATTGAATTATTGTCCTTACTGTTGGTGCCAAGTTATGCTAAAACTTCTAAAAAGTTCTTCAGTAAGTAATTTGACTTTTGTGTGTGTACAGAAAACTCATGACTTCTCTTGAGAATTTTTATTTTAGAAACTTTACCCTTTACATATAGTGATGATTTAGAAATATTTGTGTATTTAAAAAATAAATATTTGTATATTTAAAAAAATGAAATATTAAGATCACTGGAACTACTATCAAAAGTATTGAAGGAATTCTGCATTTGCAAGGGTTAAACTGGTTGATCTTTCCTTCTTTTTTTTTTCCTTAATGCTTATTTCTTTTTGGGTCCTGCGCTATGGGCTACAAACCTGTATCTCAGATGAGATGCTTACCCCTGACTAGTAAGCCTTGGAAAACAGTAGAGGATGGTCCAAGTATTTGAACCCCTGGCACCCTGTGTAAGACTCAGAGTTCTAAGTTCCTGGCTTTGGCTTTGGCTTAGCCCAGCTGCCGGCCTTTGGGAAGTGAACCAGTGGGTGGAAGATCGTTCTGTCTCTTCTCTTTATTGCTTTGCCTTTCATAATACACATGTACATACATACATAAATACTCAAATCTTTTTTTTTTTTAACAAAAAATGCTAAAGTCACAAATAAGCAATTTCTGTCAGATATTTCCCAAATTGTGTCAAGTTCAGGCAGACTATTTTCATATTTATCTTTTTAAAAACTTAACATCTGTAGTGGACATTTAGCCTAGCAATTAAAACACCTGTTTCCACACCGAACACTAGCGCAGGACTCCAGCCTCCTGCTAATGTGAGGGGAGCAGTGATAGATCCAGGAATTGGTGTCTATCACCTGCATGGGAGACGTGGATTGCATGTCCAACTTGGGGCTTTGGTCTGATCCAGTCTGTGTTGTGGGCACTTGTGGGCATTTCTGTGTCTTTTCTTGATTCAAATAAATGATTTTTTAAATGAGTATTTTCTTTTTTTTGTTTGTTTTAAAGATTTATTTATTTATTTATTTTTATTGGAAAGGCGGATATACAGAGAGGAGAGACAGAGAGGAAGATCTTCCGTCTGATGATTAGCTCCCCAAGTGAGCGTTATGGCCGATGCTATGCTGATCTGAAGCCAGGAGCCTCCTCCGGGTCTCCCACGCGGGTGCAGGGTCCCAAAGCTTTGGGCCGTCCTTGACTGCTTTCCCACGCCACAGACAAGGAGCTGGATGGGAAGCGGGGCTGCCGGGATTAGAACTGGCGCCCATATGGGATCCCGGGCGTGCAAGGCGAGGACCTTAACCATTTGCACCATTGCACCAGGCCCAAAATGAGTATTTTCTTTAGGAATAAATGTTGCTTTACCAACCATTTTGTTAGTGCAGTATACTGATGAGTCTTAATTAGAAATGTCTAGGGCCCGGCACAGTGGCCTGGTGGCTAAAGTCCTCGCCTTGCCAGGATTCCATATGGGTGCCAGTTTGTGTCCAAGCTGCTCCACTTGCCATCCAGCTCTTTGCTTATGGCCTGGGTGAACAGTAAAGCATCTCCCAAAGCCTTGGGATCCTGCAGCCACGTGGGAGATCCAGAAGAGGCTCCTGACTCCTGGTTTCAGATCAGCTCAGCTCCTGTAGTTGTGGCCATTTGAAGAATGGGCCAGTGGGTGGGAGATCTTTGTCTCTGTCTCTCCCCTTCTCTCTGTGAATCTGTTTTTCCAATAAAAGTAAATAAATCTATAAAATGAACAAATCTTAAAAAACAAATCTTTTTTTAAAAAGAGAATTTTAAACAGTAAGTTTCGGCATTTAATCTTCATCTGTATGGGAAATAAAAAAAATTAAGATATAATTTATTTGTAAAGGTAGAGAAAGAACAAGAGAGACAGACTTTTTAAAAGATTTATTGAACAAATAAATGTGAAATGAGCCAATCCCAAAGGGACCAATAGCATGTTAGCTCTAATACAAGACAACCTCCATCGAAAATGCAAAACGAAATATAAAGGTAAACAAACATACACTTGTTACTTCACAAACAAAGGATGTAGTAGAGACCATAGTATCAGGAATAAAAATTGACAGAATGCATCTCTACTACCAAATAAAAGTAGGCTCCCACTGAAAATTCTAAATATACTTAGACAACAAAATATTAAACTTTGTACCATTTGTACCAACAGTGTCATTACCTACCTAAAGAGCACAAAGTTGGAGTCAAGACTACACTAGATGGAACACGGGACAGGCGGGATGGTGGGAGTTTAAGAAGGAGGAAGCCCTTTGCCTGCAATATTGTAGAACAGAAAACAAGAATAAAACAAAAGGGAGGAAAAAATGAGAAAGGCAAACAAGAATGAAAACAAAAACAAAGAGACATTTAAAAATAATTTTTATTAATAAGCAGTAGCTCAACAAATAAATCTTCCAGTTTAGGCCCGCCGACATTCCATGTAGGTGCTGGTTTGTGTTCCAGCTGCTCCACTTCCTGTACGGGTCTCTGATGATGCCTGGGGAAAGCAGAAGAAGGTGGCCTGAGGTCTTGGGCCCCTGCACCCATGTAGGAGATCCAAAAGAGGCTCCTGGCTCCTGGTTCTGGATTGACTCAGCTCTGGCCATTGTGGCCATCTGGGGAGTGACCAGTGAATGGATGAAGGATCTTTCTCTCTGTCTCTCCCCTCTGTAACTGTGCCTTCTCAATAAAAATAAGTATCACCAAAAAAAAAAAAAAAAAAAGTGAAGAAGCTGGAAGTAAAACTAGGAACTTTAATAGAGGAAGTGATCATCTCAAGCAACACCTTAGCTGTTACACAAGATGCCTGCCCCTATTTTGAACTGTAGGTTAACATAATTTTTTTAAATTAAAAGTTTTTTTTGATGTTTTTTTTTTTGTTTGTCTTTTTTTTTTTTTTTAAAGTTGAAAGAGTTACAAGGGGGTGGGTAGGGAGAGAGATTCCATTTGCTGCTGTACTCCACAAATGGCTGTGGCAGCCAGAGCTGCGTTGGTCTGAAGCTGGGAGCCAGGGGTTTCTTCTGAGATTCCTACATGTGTGCAGGGCCCAAGCACTTGGGCCATCATCCTTTGCTTTCCTCAGGCCATTAGCAGAGAGTTGAACTGGAACTGGAACAGCCAGGACTTGAACAGGCACCCATACAGGTGGAAGATTAGCATACTAAGTCAGCATGCCAATGCCCATGTAAATATTTTTAAAATTTGTTTCAATGATCATGTGATTTTTAATTTCGAGATAACATTTCTAGTTTTTAAAATAATAGAATTTTTTTTTTGCAGCAGTTAATTGTTAAAATAAAACCAGAAGGTCAAGCGTGAAGATCTGTGAATAAAGTTAGAAATATAAGCTACTGATCATATACTTACAGAAGCCCCAAGGTGTAAAAGCGCGACAAGCCTGGCTTGACTGTAAGCTTCCTGGTGTGGGTGTGGCTGGCAGTTTACAGAAGAGCCTGTCAGAAGCCCTGGAGTTTCTCTTCTCCTTTTGTGTGTTCTTGGGTATGGTGGTTCCATTCACTTGTAACTGATAGCAGCCTGTCTGTGGAAGTGCATGAATAGAACGAAGTGCTGCTCTCCAGTGATTTTATTATAGGACTGTCACAACTGGATAAAAAATGTCTGGGGAATCTAGTTTTAAGAGAATTAATGGGTAGATCATTCACCTGCATGCTTGGACTTGTTTGAATCTTTTTTAAAATTAATTTTTATTTGAAAGGCATTTTTTTTTTTTTTCCCAGTGAGAAGGAGAAGTAGAGAGATTTTCCATCCACTAGTTCACTGCCCAAGTGGAGGTAGGGGCCAGAGTTGAGCTGATCTGAAGCCAGGAGCCAGGAGCTTCTTTCAGATCTCCCTTATGGGTTCAGAGTTCCAAAACCTGGACCACCCTACACTGCTCTCCCTGGGCATAAACAGAGAGCTGGACTGGAAGTAGAGTGTCCAGGATATGAACTGGTGCTCATGTGGGATGCCAGTGTTACAAGGCGGAGAATTGGCTTGCTGTGCCACTATGCTGGTCCCCTTTTAATTTTGATTGTAGAAACATTTATGAGACTATTGGGCAAATCTGAATGGTGACTGGTTAGTCCCTGCTATTTTGTTATAAGTTGGGAAATGGTGCTATTCTAATCCAGTGATTCCTTCAGCATTTAATAGCTAAGCTTTCCCATAAAGGAGAACCCTTCATCAGCAGTTTGGCTACACTGGGGTAGTTCGTTCAAGAAAGATGGGAAAAGTGGTTCCATTTTCTTCATTCTTTATTAATCTCTGAGAGCTCTTCCTGTTCTTGCTGTCCTTCCATTTTAAAAAATAACATCTATTGTGGCTTTGTGGGAGCAATGCCTTCTCTTTGGTTTCTGAATATATTAATTATAGTTTTCATTTGTTCTTTGCTTTCTCTGTTTCCTCAGAGCCCCAATTTTTTTGCCTGGTAGTTTTGGTCTCTTTGTGTGATGTTGATAAGTTTTAATTATCCCTTCTTGTTTTAGAAGTGAGGCACCATAGAAGGACGACTGGAAGCTTTGCAGGCCTGGCTGTGGTTTACTGTGTGTTGGGAACCTGGGCCTCAGCATCCCGGGATCTTAGAGATGTTGCATTCCTCCTGTGCACAGCAGTTCCCGTGCAGGTGGCTGGCAGGGCAGTGAGGAAGCCTTGTGCTTTCTGTCTGTTCTGTGAAGCTGGGCAAGTGCAAAAGCTGGAAGGTCCTGCCAGTAGTGCTGGTCAGCGAGTAGACTGCCATGTAACTGCTGTGGTTTCCACTCCGTGCCTACTGTCCCTAGATTAGAAACATCTCTGGTTGGATTTGTGTAAGCAACAAACCCTGTCTCCTCTGTGGGCAAGCAAGGAGGGCCACCAGGCAGCTCTGGTTGGAGCTGGGGACTAACTAGCTGTCATTACCAGTGATGTTAGGCTTGCATGCATCCTTAACCCCACATTCACCTGCACACAGATCCACTGTTATGTCATTTTCATAGTATGGATCTGTCATAATTGGTTTATCTGCTGACCACAGATGGATGTTGAAATTATCTTCTGGTTTTGAATCATTACAAATAGGTTTTCTTTTTTTTTATTAATAAAATTTTTTTTGACATTGTTTACATAGTTAGTTAGAGTAAGAAGGTTAGTTAGAGTAAGAAGGTTAGTTAGAGTAAGAAGGTTCAAGGGCTACAGGAAAGTGGATAATACTAGTATGTTTTCCACATTGTTACCTTCATGTTTAAAGGGGGGTATTAAGGGAGAAGGCCCACCCAATTTCCCACCCTCCCCAGGTCCCGGATGTAGGGCATGCTCTGAGGTTCTTGCTCAAGTGGTTTTGATATTGCCTCAGTTATGAATCGCTGTCAGTCTTGCCACTCCAAGCACTATGAGGTCTTTGAAAAATCCACGGATTGACATAGTCCATCATAGCTGAGATGGTTGGTTGACCCGTTCTGTCTTCTCTCTTTTCTTCGTTAGGGTTCTGACTCCAGCATTTAGATTAGGAAGATCTCCAAAGAAACTTCTTGTATGTGCTAACAAGTACAGGGCCTGGCACCGTCCATCGCTCCAATCAGCTGGTGGTTGTAATCGCTGGGTTGGTTCTGTTTTCACTCCCGACTTCCACTGGAACCAATGGGTGTTGCAGTCCAGCCTGGTTCTGCCCCGCACATACTTGGCCCTCACATAAACCAGTGGGAGCTGCAGCCTAGTTGGAGCGACCCACAATAACCCCCACCAGGTCCGCCCCCTACCCTGGTTTGCCAGTAAGTGTAACAGTAATCCAGTCTGTCCCACACCCCATTCCACCCCAGCCGCTGTCTTAGTTTTATGTCCTGTGGAAGTGGTAACCCAAGAGGGATGAGCCCACTATTTCCCTCCTAGGCCTCTCCCACTCCCAGATTCCAGTTGATGCTACCCAAACAAACCTCGCCCACTTTAATTTTGTTTGCACCAGTAGGAATAATCCGCCAAGCCCGGCTTTCCCCTGATCTAGTCCCCATGAGGCGCACAGGTGTGGTAGCTCTGCCTAGTCTGGTCTGCCCCCATCCCAGCCCATGCTCTCCTGCGGAAGTAGCTGTCCAGCAAAGGAATACAACTAGGTTTTAAATGAATATCTTTTTATATATATCCCTTTTTGCATATTTATTTGCTATTCTTATTTTAATGGTGTACGTGTGTATTTAAAGGCAGTATTACAGAGAGAGAGGGAGGTAGGAAGAGAGAGGAAGAGAGATTTTGCATCCACTGGTTCACTCACCAAATGGTCATAAGTGCTGGGACTGTCTGGTGGAATCCAGGAACTTGGAATTCTGAGTCTGATACATGGTGCAGGGGACAAGCATTTGAGTCATCCTCCACTGCTTTCCCAGGTGCATTAATGGGGAGCTGAATTGAAACTGGGCAGGCTGGGCCCGGTGTAGTGGCCTAATGGCTAAAGTTCTCACCTTGAACACGCCAGGATCCCATATGGGCGCCGGTTCTAATCCTGGCAGCTCCAGCTCTCATCCAGCTCCCAGATTGTGGCCTGGGAAAGCAGTCGAGGATGGCCCAAAGCCTTGAGACCCTGCACCTGCGTGGGAGACCTGGAGGAGGTTCCTGGCTCCTGGCTTCAGATAGGTGCAACACCAGCCATTGCAGTCACTTGGGGAGTGAACCATCTGGCGGAAACTCTTCCTCTCTGTCTCTCCTCTTCTCTGTATGTCTGCCTTTGCAATAAAAATAAATAAATCTTTAATTAAAAAAAAGTGGGCAGGCTGGGACTCAAACCAGTGCTTGTGTAGGATGTTGGTGTCAGCATAACAAGAGGCTTAATGTGGTGCACCATAACCACCAGTCTGTTTATTTGCTTTTTAATAATAGGAAACTTATAAATGTTTTGATATTAACTAAAATGTTACTAATAGTTGTCTCTAGTTTTTCTTTTATAATTTGTTATTATAGAAATATCCAAAGAATAAAGTACTAGAGTATAGCAAGCTTCCATATATGCCCATCATCACTCTAACTTTATCCACAGTTTCCACATCAGACCAATATTGGAACTTTATATTAGCCCGCTTTCTGTTACTACAATGAAATATCCTAAGCCAGGCAATTTATAAAGCAAAGTAGTCTATTTAATGCATAATTCTGGAGGTTCAAAGGTATGCTTCCAGCATTGCCTGGGCTATGGTGAGTTCCTTGTAGCAGATAGCATTACAGTGGTGGAAGTGTGTGAGAGGAACTCATGTAGACGGAAGACAGACTGCTTTGCCCTTTCACAAAACCCTCCTGTGTGAACTGACCAGGAGGCAGGCAACTGGCCTGGAGAATGAAGCTGGCCCTACAACCTAGACGCTCTGACAATGGCATACAGGACCATGACTTGATAGAGGCCTATGTTGTTTGAAGAAACTTGAAATCGGGCCTGGTGTGATAGTCTAGCAGCAAAAGTCCTTACCTTAAATTCGCCAGGATCCCATATGAGCACTGGTTCTAATCCCGGCAGCCCCGCTTCCCATCCTGCTTCCTGCTTGTGACCTGGGAAAGCAGTGAAGGATGGCCCAAAGCGTGGGAGACCTGGAAGAGGCTCTTAACTCTGGGCTTCGGATTGGTTCAGCTCCAGCCATTGTAGCCCCTTGGGGAGTGAATCAGTGGACAGAAGATCTTTCTGTCTTTCCTCTTCTCTGTGTATCTAACTTTGCAATTAAAAAAAAAAAAAACCTTGACATTTTGGAACTGACATGATGGCTCAACCGGATAATCCTCTGCCTCCAAGTATTAGGATCCCATAAGGGCAGTGAGTTCCAGGACTTTGGGTCACCCCCCACAGGTTTCCACCCAGCAGGGAGCTGGGTGGGAAATGGAGTAGCTGGGACACAAACCGAAAGGTGCCACCAAGGGATACCAGCACTGGAAGACAGAGGTTTAGTCAGTTGAGCCGCAGTGCTGGCCCTACCCTTTTAAGTGTCTCTTAATATATAATAGCTATTTTCTTATTTCCTTCCTCACTTACAATATTATACCTTGAAGTTCCTTTAAATGTGAGGAAGTGATGATGAAGCTTGGTATGATTAAAACTCCAGTGAATTGTTTTTCTGTGGCTTTGGGCAGCTAGTGACTTTGGAGAGTAGTTGAGAACTCTGTCTTTGCAATCAGGCAAACCTAGATTTAAACTGTGGCTTTAGTGTGGTAATTTTTGCTATTTATGTCTCTATTTCCTCATCTTTTTCCCTTCAAAGATTGATTTTTTTGAAAGTCAGAGTTTTACAGAGAGAAGGGGTAGAGGAAGGGAGAAGGATCCTGAATCTGCTGGTTCATTCTCCATGTGGCCGCAGCAGCTCAGGCTGAGCCAGGCCGGCCTCAGGAGCCACAAGCTGCTTCTAGGTCTCTGTGGGTGGCAGCAGTCAAATCATTTGGGCCATCTTTTTCTGCTTTCCCATGCCGGTAGTAAAGAGTTGGATTGAAAAAGGAGCAATAGGAGCCTGGGACCGTAACCTAGTGGCTAAAGTCCTTACATTGCATGTACTGCGATCCCATGTGGACACTGGTTTGTGGCCCGGTTACTCCTGGTAATTCTGGAATAATTACCTGGAGTAAATTCCTGGCTCCTGGTTTCAGATCAGCTCAACTCAGGCTGTAGTGGCCACTTAGGGAGTGAATCTGCAGACAGATCTTTCTCTCCGTATCTCCTTTCTGTAAAATCTGTCTTTCCAGTAAAAATAAAATCTTTTTGTTGTTGTTAAATTTCATTTTGAATTCTTGAGTTTTATGGTACAGTTTCATAGAGACTTGGATTTCCCCCAAACTCCCACCCCCTGACAGATTTTCCCCAAACAGGAGTTTTGGTAATTTTATTTGGTGCTGGTATACTTGGTAAGGACCTTGGTTCCCTCGGATGTGGCATGCTCTGCAAGCTCCCCAGGTAGCAGCAGGCTCCTGAGTGTGTGGGTCACCCTGGATAGGATGGTGGAGCAGTTGGTGTCCAGTACCAGGCCAGATGTTTGGTCAGTGATGTGGTTGAAATGGTCATTGACAGAGATGCCCTTGTGGCCTTGGATGAGATGCTGGTGTTGTGGTACACCTGTGTGTGCGCCTTGTACAAAAACACCAAATAACTCTCCTTGTGGCACAGCCGCACTTCCTGCCGTCCTTCTTTTCTACCTTGCTGAGAGCCTTTGTAGAGCCTTTTGCAGGGGCCAGGGCTGATTTGGTCAGTCCAGACTTGGTGGCTAAATTGTGGACTGAAACCAAGAGGTGAGACAGCTGCTCTTTTTGATAACTACTGTAGTCAAGGCAATTACTTATAGTGCTTCCCCCCGCTTTGGTTTCCTGCATCTTTATTCCAAAGAGCGCAGTCTAGGATGTGTGTGCCTTTGTGAATGTGTGATCTTCAGAGGCTCTCGCTTTCAAAGTGTTCGTTTGTTTTTCTCCAGAACAGTAGGGCAAAACAGTCCCTATAAGCCATCTGGACTTGAAAGCATTTTGCTTCGCCACAGAGCTTATTCTTTTTAGGTCCTGACATAAGTCTGTATTGTCCACTGATTTTTTTTTTTTTTAAGCAGAGTCCAGTTGCTCCCAGGAGAGTTCTGTCTGAAATGACAGCAGTGCTGCTAGCCTACGATAGGGAAGGGGCGGTGTATGCTCGTGTGAGAGAGCAGACAGGCAGAGAGGAGAGGGTATGCTTCACCAGCATGCTCCAGGGCCAACAGCCTTCCCTCTGCTGGAGGGTGGCTGGCATTTCCGATGGGAAAATGGTCTTCTAACTTGAAAAACTACACTTTTTTTTTTTCTTAATACTATGCTTTTTTTTAAAATTGCTCGGACTATATCACGAATGTTCTGATGTTTGCCAAGTGTCGGCCTTCACAATTTTATAGTTATATCCCTCAAAAGATGTTATAGCACATCAAATCGGTTACAGTTGTTGTTTGACTTTTTAAAAAATATTTATTTTTATTGGAAAGACAGATTTACAGAGACATGGCGAGACAGAGAGAAAGATCTTCCATCCATTGGTTTACTCCCCCAAGTGGTTGCAGTGGCCAGAGCTGAGCTGATCTAGTCTCCCACATGGGCACAAGGCCCTAAGCACTTGGGTCATCCTTGGCTGCTTTTCCAGGTACATGTGCAGGGAGTTGGATTGGAACAGGAGCAGCCAAAACACAAACTGGAGAAGTTCACTCCACAAGTGGCCGCAACAGCCCGAGCTGCACCAAGCCAAGTTTAGGAATTCCTTTCTGGTCTCCAGTGTGGATGACAGGGGTCTCAGTACTTGGACCATATTTTGTTGCTTTATTTGAAAGACAGAGAAAGAGGGAGACGAGAGAAAAAGATCTTCTAACAGGCTGAACCTGCACTTGAACATGGGATGCTGGCCTCACAAACAACAGTTAAACCAAAGTGTGAGTGACTTTGAGTATCCTCAGTATGCTCCCAAAATCTGAGGACCTTGCCTGCTGTGGCATGTCTGTTTCCCAGCTTTATCTCAGGCCTTTCTTTGTCTGTCTACGTTTCAGTCTGTCTCTCTTTCTCTCTCTGATGTAGTATGTTATCCAAATTCATCTTGGCTATTCAAGGCTTCTTTTGGCTTGTTTGAGCCTCTCTGTGAATTTTTATTCATATTTCAAGTGTCAGTTTAAATATTTATTTTTATTGGGAAAGCAGATATACAGAGAGAAGGGAAGACTGAGAGATCTTGCATCCAAGGGTTCACTCCCCAGTGGCTGCAATGGCCGGAGTTGAGGTGATCCAGAGCCAGGAGCCAGGGGTTTCCTCCAGATCTCTCACATGGGTGCAGGGTCCCAAGGTTTTGAGCCTTCCTCTTACTGCTTTCCCAGGCCACAAGCAGGGAGCTGGACGGGAGGTGGAACAACTGGGACACGAATCTGTGCCCATATGGGATCCTGATGGATAGCTAGGCTAGCGTGCCACACTCTCAGGTATCAGTTTAAAAGTCTCAGGGAGTCTTTCTTATTAAATTAGAGCCACTATTACACACTTTCTGGTGTCTTGTGCTATTTCTTATGTCACATGCATGGTTTTAGTGTAGTTGCATTGTCTTCAAACTAGAACTCCATGATTTAAAAAATTTTGTATTCAAAGACTGATATTATGGCGCAGGGTGTTAAGCTACCACTTGTGACACTGATAACTCACATCTGACTCCTGGATCATGTCCCAGCTGCTCTCTTCTTCCAAGTCATCACCCTGTTAATGTGCTTCTGAAAACAGAGGGATGAGGCCAGAGTTCCTGTGTCCTTGCCACATGTGTGGGAGACTTGGAGTTCCTGGCTCCTGGCTTTCATCCTGCCTATTCAGCCATGTGAGGAGTGAACAAGTGTTTGGAAGATCTGTTTCTCTGTCTCCCTGTATCTTTTTCAGATAATAAATCTTTTAAAAGCTTCATATTTAGAAATTGGAATGTTATCTCATTAGTCTCACCACATGACATGATTCCTGAAAACTTGAAGGCTTCCAGCCACCTATGTACTGTGAGTGCTCACGTCCTTTAGATGAGTTTTTACATAACCTATGCACATCCTCCTTCACACTTAAAATCATCTCTGGGTTACTTAGAGCACCTGATACAAGGTCACTGCGATGTAAACAGTTGTTGTACTGTCTATGACAAAGGGAAGAAGCATACATGTGTTAGGGACAGACACACGTTTTTTATTTGCTTTCTTTATTTCCGGTTATTTCCATGGATGTGTAGCCCATAGATACCTAACCCACCTGTACTTGTCAGTGTTTTCTTTTATAAACTACTCTAGCTTTTGGCAACTTCTAGTTTCACGATTGCCTTTTATCAGGGAGATTTCCTAAAATAGTGGCTCAAAACTGGCCTATTTTTGCAGAAAAACGTATAATATTTTAGCTGCTTGTGATTTTCTCTTGGAAGGCTGTTGAGAAATTTGTTAGTAGGCTTTTGGTGCACTGTGTGATCTATAATAATGTGCTATCAGAATTGAGGAGCATTAATTTTTGTTGTATATCAGTGATTAGCATTGCAAATGAGGGTACAATTCTAAATCATTGTGTAATACACAGTTTTTCAAAAAGATTGGTTATTTATTCGAAAGACTAGGTTGTATAGAGGAAGAGACGGGGATAAGGATAGGAGGGAAGGAGAGGAGAGAAAAAGAGATCTTCCATCTGTTGGCTCATTTTTTCAAACGGCTGCAATGGTCAGGGTTATGCCAGGCTGAAACCAGGGGCCTGGAATTTCTTCTGGGTCTCCACGTGGGTATAGGGACCCAGCCCCCTGGGCCATCTTCTCTTACCCTTTCTAGGTCGTTAACAGAGTGCTAGATCGAAAGCAGAACATCTGGGATACAAACCTGCACTCACGTAGGAGATCATTTTCTAAATAGCAGCTTAACACATTACACCACAATGCTCGCCCCCAGAATACACACTTAAAATTAAGATTTTGTTTTTCAAGGGCAGAAAATAGTGCTTAAATTATTTTTTAAAAATTTATAATTTTTACTACTGGGGAGAAACCATTCTTAATTTCTCTTATAAATTGAACATGCACTGAAATGTGTAGCTTGTGTTTATGTAGCTATCCTTCTGGGGGAAAGGATATGTATTTTCATAATATTCTTCAAGAAGTTCATCATGCCAGGAAGTGCCAGTTCATAATATTTAGAGCACCAGAGGAGAGAACAGGCACATCCTTGTGAGATGCAGTTTGCTTTGTGGTCTGAGTTCATCTGTTTAACTTGCTGGAAGGAATAGCCTGAGAGCTTGTATTTGCTTTGGAAGATTTTCATTCTTGTCAGTCCTCTACCCTGAAGGGAGACTGCAGGGAGAAGTTTCTGGAGTTAAATAACCTTGACAGCCATCACTTTAAAACTGAAAACATTATACATGTAAGGCCTCAATAGTCACAATATAATGTGAGAAACTCTGAGGCTGGAATCCTGTAGGTAAACATAGATACTGTGCTTGTAAAATAAACATATATATACTGATGATTGCTAAGCAGTGATGCTGGTTTCATGCTGTCTTGTAGCCAAGCTGGGTCACTAAGAGCAAAGCAGAGATGTGGGCGGGTGTGGATCCTTTCTGATATTGCTCTGTCAGACAGGTGTTCTGAGTAAGCGACGTGATGCTAGGAGTTGAGGACTGCGGTGGTTCAGGTGTTACCTTTGGTCGGCATCTGCTGGACGTTCTCTAAAACAGCATCCTATCATTAAAGCAAAAGGAGCCTATAATAAACATTTCTGGTTGCTTACCCAGATATAGCGTTTAAGCTAGCCAAGGGAGCAAACCAAAAAATAATCAACATTTTCTTATTCTAAGTCATATAATCTCAAGCAAAGTGTTGAAACAACATACTCAGACATCATAGTTGCTGCTTTTCTATTTAATGTAATCGTACATCATCTGCTGCCTTTGCTTGTAGCCAGTAGAGGCTTGGAAGGCGTGGGTAAGTGGGCACCCACCTCACGTTCCCTTTGCCTGGCACACAGTAAGTAGTAGATCCTTCTTGAATGATTTATTTGTCAGCTTGCCTCTTCTATGTACTGTAACCTTTATTGTTCCTACATGCAATCATCTTTAGATTAATTTTGAAAAATTAGTGGTAGATATTTGAATTTGCCCAGAAGCCTTAAAACATGGGATATTTTCTTAGGAAAGTTTAGGGCAAAAATGCTACCCTTGAGGCTTGTGGTTAAGGGGCCTCTGAGCTCCCAGAGAGAAAAAAATGGATAAATCTGGGGTGTGCAGGGACTTCCTTTTTAGGAATATGGTTCATAGATATATAGTTTCCAAGTAGTCTCTGTACCTATTTTAGAGGTGCTAAATTCCAAACTTCAAACATGCAGAAATATTTCTCTCTCTCTCTCTCTTTTTTTTTTTTTTTTACTATTTATTTATTTTTACTGCAAAATCAGATACACAGAGAGGAGGAGAGACAGAGAGGAAGAGCTTCTGCCCGATGGTTCATTCCCCAGCGGCCACAATGGCTGGAGTGAGCCAGTCTGAAGCCAGGAGCCAGAAGGCAAGAGCTTCTTCCAGGTCTCCCACTTGGGTGCAGGGTCCCAAGGCTTTGAGCCATCCTTGACTGCTTTCCCAGATCATAAGCAGGCAGCTGGATAGGAAGCCAGGCTGCCGGGATTAGAACCGGTGCCCATATGGGATCCTGGATGTGTTCAAGATGAGAACTGTAATTGCTAGGCTATTGCTCCAGGCCCAGAAATATTTCATTATATGGCCTTGGAAGGAAAGTGGATGACTGTGTTCCATTGCTTTTAGATTCTTGTGATAGAAACAAACTCAAACTTTTGTAGAAAAGGGTTTCTTGGTTTACGTAACTGTCGGGAGGGGAAAAACCAGAAAAATGCTGATGTAGAAACTGCTGAATGAAGACACTGAGTGTTTTGTTTTGTTTTTTATTTTTGGCATCAGCATTGTGATGCAGAAGGTAGAGTGGCTGCTTGCAGTGCCAGCATCCCATATGGTTCCCCATTTGTGTCCCAGCTGCTCTACTTCCAATCCAGCTCCCTACTGATGGGCTGGGAAAAGCAGCAGAAGATGGCCCAGGTGCTTGGGCTTCTGACTACCTGTTTTGGCCTGGCCTCAGTCATGGGCCATTGCAGCTATCTGGGGAGTGAACCAGCTGATGGAAAATATCTCTTGTCTCTGTGTCTCCCTTTGTCTCTATAACTGACTTTTGGATAAATAAATCAATCTTTCCAGACTTTTTTTTTTAAAGACATACAGACACACACAGAGATTTCCTGTCTGCTGGCTTACTTCCTAAGTACCCAGAAAAGCTAGGCTGGTCTTGGCTGAAACCAGGATCCAGAACTCAATCTAGGTCTTCCACGTGGATGGCCAGGACATGATCGGCTTCCTCCTAGAGTGTACATTAGCAGGAAGCTAGAATGAAGAGTGGGGCTGGACCTGGAACCCAAGCATTCCAGTGTGGGATACTGGCGTCTCGGCCACTATTCCAAGGGCCCAGCTCAGTAGTATCTTTATTAGGGCTCTCCTCCCCTGTCTCTTTGTTTTCCTCTATATTTACTTTGTTCTTACTTGTGTGTTGTGAAAATGTCAAGTCCATAGCTTAAACCTGCTAGGTTCTGAAGAGATTTTAGTGGAAGCCGGCAGCAGCAAGTGCCTGGTCAGGCCAAAGTCGAGCTCATGGCTGGCAGGGACCCGACTGCCTGAACAGGCATCATCTTAGCCACTAGGCCGAGCTGGGTGCCATTGTGATTCTTAAAACCAAGAAACACAAGATATTTTATTTTTGCTAATGAAAATATGTGTTGTTCTTCTTCATTAGAAATTCATTGAATTTGAAGACTCTCAAGAACAGGAAAAAAAAGACCTACAGACCCGGGTGGAGTCTTTAGAGTCTCAAACAAGACAACTTGAACTCAAAGCAAAAAACTATGCTGACCAGAGTAAGTAAAAATCTTTCCTCATAAGTACGCATTGTGTGCGATCTGATAGTGCATGAGGTCTTACTGACATTTTATAAAAATTCATTTATTTTTATTGGAGTGTCAGCTTTACAGGGAGAAAGATCTGGTTCACTTCCCAAGTGGCCGGAATGCTTGGGACTGAGCCTATCTGAAGTATGGAGCCTGGAGCCTCTTCTGGGTCTCCCATGCAGACTCAGGGTCCCAAGGCTTTGGGCCGTCCTCGACTGCTTTACCAGGCCACAAGCAGGGAGCTGGATGGGAAGTGGGGGGTTCCGGGAACATAAACTGGTGCCCTGTGGTATCCCAACACATGCAAGGCAAGGACATTAGCTGCTAGGCTACTGCACCAGGGCTCTTCAAATACCTTTTGATGTGACACTCTTGCATGCAGGAGTGGCTAAAATCAAAGATACTTGGAAGACTGATTTCTTCAATATAACTGTCAGCCTTTGCTTCATTAACAGTGTGTTATATCCTTTTCTAGATGTGTGCATGTGGATCATTTCTTTTAATTTTTATCCAATATCCCAAATTCCATTGTTGATGTGTTATTTTGTGAGTTTAAAATGTAAGAAAAACTCTGCTTTTGAATTAAGTAAAAAAAAATTCTTTTAATTTCTAATGGAATAGTAAATGTATTATGGGGAATAGCATTTCATTTTTTAGAATTACTTTTAATATTTTATATTACTACTCTTGACTTTTAACATAATTTTTATTTCAAACCTCAATGAATGTTTTTTCCTTTCTGGCTAATGAAAATAAGCCTAATTAAGTCAAATTAGGAAAGAAAATAATAAAAAATTCTGTTATTTTCATATGTAACACAGGTAGGCAGAAAGCTCCCTGCTTTTCTCTCCTAGCATTGTAAACTTTCAGAATCCTATGGAACAAGAAAAATTGCTAGATAGGTACCCTTTCTGTATTACCTGTTAAGGATAAATTGTGATGCCTGTTTTATAATCGTTCATTGATTGATTTGTTTGAGAGGTGCAGGAGAGATGGGGACAGACACATAGAGTGAGATCTTCCATCCACTGGGTCACTGCCCACATGGCCTAATGGCCTTGCTAGGCCATCCAAAGCCAGGAGCCATTAGAGGAGAATTGGATGAGAAGTGGGCAGATGGGACCCCGTGATGGGGTTTCAGAAAGCCTTCAGACCCGATGTGCTGCAGTGCTGGCCCCGAGAGAGAAATTTGTGATGGTCAGCTTTACCATCAAAGTTGGAGTGTGTGTGATAACTTCAGAGTTCTGCAAGGACCTGATGCAGCTAAGTCAAAATCCCTGGGAATCTGGTTCTTGCCTTCTGTAATTCAAGGGGCACTCATAGAGTTGTTCACCGACGACAGAACAGAGAGCCAATGGGTGTTGCACAACCGAAGCCTCTTAAGTGAAACAAAATGAGTCATGTATCACAGCTTTGTATTTTTAGGCTTATAAATATTTAGAGTTGTATACCCGTCCTTGTTTAATGTTGAATGTATCAATTGGTTTCTGAAGTTCTACTATATAGAAATTTAAGTTCTTGGATGTATGTTGTATTCCACATGCTTACACTAAATAAATAACTCATGTGTTACTGGAGTCACATCACTAAATATCACTTATCTAGAGAAGCAGTTGTGACAATTGCAAGTTCTAGGTATATTCAGGAGGTGTAGTTGGAGATAATCTTAAAACTTATCAGTGCTCTTTACTGTTGAAGTGCTAGGGCTAGACCATAGGTCTTTTAACAAATGAAAGCAAGTTTAGACAAGTGTATGTCAGCTGTGTTAATTCTTTTTTTATATAATAGCAAATGTTATTTGGGCTAACGGTCAATTTTTTATTTTAAAAATTTGTTTGAAAGAGAGAGACAGAGATCTTCTGTCCACTGGTTCATTCCCCAAATTGCCTCAACAACCAAGACTGAGCCAGGCTGAAGCCAGGAACTTCTTCTAGGTCTCCCACTTGAGTGGCAGGGGTCCAAGCATTTGGCCCATCTTCTGTTACTTTTCTTGATGTGTTAGCAGATTGGAAGTAGAGCAGTTGGGACATGAATCAGCACCTGTAGGGGATGCTCATGACACAGGTGGCAGCTTAACCCATCTCACTACAATATCTGCCCCTTATTGCCTTTATTATTTTTAGAAGTAAATAAGTAACTGTAGCCTGGCATCTAGTTGAATATAAGCATATATTCAGGGCAACTGAAATGATTATTGGTGCTACCTATATGACAGAGCAGGGTTATATGCAGTTTGTTTTGCTCAGTGCCAATTTTGGAGTGCTGTATCATTGTCCAGTTTGCATATTTATATGTCTGCAATGTCTTGACCTTGCAAAAGATTGGGTATTTCCATTCCGATGATAGGTTGAGGGGACATGTATTCCTTTTTAAAAAGTAACCATAGTAAAGTTCAAGTTCTGCCTTAAAGACCACTTCCTGTATTGCATGGGGAAATTTTGGTTGTGTCTGTTTGCTAATCTGTGAAGTACAAAATATAAATAAGAGCTGAAATAAAGGACATACTTTACAGTGTTGGATAGTATGGAATTTATCAGATTGTAATGTGATTTAATCGTGTTGAGAAGTTAACAATATAAAACCTCCTGGGACAGTTTAATTATGTGGTATTAGAGATTTTGGTTGAACTAACGAAGATTTTTTAAAAGCTGTATGTTGTGCCATGACTGTAAGTAACAGTAATTAATATTTTGTGGGCTTTAAGGAAGAAAGAATCTGAAACATGTATCGTATGGGATAAGGAATTATGAATTAAAAAGAGCTCTGTTGGTGCTTTTCCAGTGTGTGAGAGGTCTCTAACGCACTTTAGTGTGACAGTGATGGGTTCTTTCATTGTTTTTATCAGTTGTTGAATATCTCTGGCTTGTAATTCAGATATTAAATGAGCCAAGTAAATGTTGATGTTTTAATACCCTTCAAAATATTAAGCTCAGGTAGACCTGTTCTGCCCTGGTATGGTTGTTCTAAAGATCATGGTGTGACCTCAGGTTTGTGTCACGTCCAGCCTTGCAGGTGGTTGTTGGTGTGGCTCCCAGTCTTTTCCCCATATGTGTCATGTTTTGTGTTGCTGCAGTTGGAGTGCGCATCTGATATTGTTTCTTTTTCTTGACGTTACTATGTTCCCTTGTCTGGGCTTCACTAATCTGTAGGCAGCGCCCGGTGGGAAGCTATCCCTTCTGTTGTCATCTTGATTTTCTCTGGGGAGTTGTTCTATCTTCTGTCCCCTAGTAAGATTTGTTTACTGGCAACTTTGTTTTTCACCTTGACTACCCAGGACAAACTTGGAAATGCACCCAAAATTACTGCTTGGGACCTTGTCTGGTTGGAATATTAAAGATGCTTTTTTCTGTGACCCAAACTTTATATATGATGTGTCCTTGTAAGCTATTTCATATCCTTATGGAATGAATCATGCAAAAAGCTATAAGTAAAAAATTTCAAAAGACTTATTTATTTAAAAGGCAGAATTGCAGTTAGTGCTGGAGAGTCAAGATAGAGTTTTCCGCTGATTCACTCTCCACATGGCCACGGTGGCCAGGGCCGGGCCAAACCAAAGCCATAGCTCAGAACTCCGTTTGGGTTTCCCATGTGGATGGTGGAAGTACTTGGACCTTTTTCTGCTGCTTTCCCCAGGCACATTAGCAGGCACTTAGACCAGAAATGGAGCAGTGGGACTCAAACTGGCAGCCATGTGGGATGCTGGCCTCATGACAGCTTAAGCCACTGCACAGTGATGCTGGCACCATAAGTAAATTTCCAGAGTGCCTCAAACCATAAACTTCCTTTGTGTAGTAAATCATATTGCAGAAAAATTATTTCATACTTAACAGGTTTTACATTTTTTAATAACAATTTTCATAGGAAATGCTTAATGGAGTATGGGACATGTTAGTGGTTCTTAGTATGTAACAGTAGTTGGCCATTGTAATGTCAGTGCCATTGGAAAAGTAAGCTAGTAATGTGTGAAGGTAAGCCATCGTTTATGAACCCTCAAGTCAGTCAGGAACCAGTTACTCAATTAAGAAACTTCTGTTGCCCTTCCAGCTCCTTGAGCTTATAGCCAATCTCTTCCTGAGGTGTATGCAGTCACTGCTTTTGGTGGAGAGGAGTGGAGGATTTAGATTTACTTAAACCTCTTCTTATCCTGCTTTAAAAAAACAGAGGAAAATACAGACAACTAAAAAAATACTTAGAATTTTGAACTCTAGTCTTTCTACCCTTCCCACATCTCATGCATTTTACATCTGATGTCATGATCTAGTAAAACACCTTTATGTTTTTCCTTGAAACGCACGTCAGTAGCAGGACAGTATGGGGTGGTAGTGTGATCATCAGTATATCTTATTTCAAAGGATGTAGATTTTTTTAGAAAGGTTTATTTATTTATTTATTCTTGTTGGAAACTCAGATTTACAGAGAGGAGAAAAGGGAAGATCTTCCATTCACTGGTTCACTTCCTAGGTGACCGCAAAGGCCAGAGCTGAGCCAATCCTAAGCCAGAGCCTCTTCTGGGTGTCTCATGTGGGTGCAGGATTCCAAGGCTTTGGGACGTCCTCAACTGTTTTCCCAGGCCACAAGCAGGGAGCTGGATGGGAAACAGCGACTCTGGGATTAGAACTGGTGCCCATATGGGATCCTGGCAAATGCAAGGTTAGGATTTTAGGCACTAGGCTACTGCGCTGGACCTCAAGGATATAGAAATCTTCATAGAAAGGTCTGTTATTGATATGATTAATAGGTTTAGACTTCTCACACTGTAGAAGGAAAATAAACCATTTTAAATTTATAGGTATAGTTTCATATCAAAGTTAGCATGTGAAAAAAGGGTCTAGATTTTCTGTCACTTTTTCAAATCACTTAAAAATATACTTCAGTGTGATTTAAAGTTTTATAGATGCCTTTATTTTGCAATTGGTAATTAATATTCTGAAAAAGTAGAATAATGCCATAATAAATCATATTTTCTATTTTAGTTTTATACTGTTAATCCCCTTTCCATAATTTTTTAGAATGAAAAGGCAGACTATTAATGACATATATTTTGAAATTACATATTTTAATTAGGAGTTTCAGATTGGTGTTTTCTGATTTTTTTTAAAAGATGAAGTTAATTACATAGAAAGATACTTTTAGTCTTTCTAACTTGATCCTAGTTCTTTGCAGTATTGAGAATACCTGTGCATTTAGTAAACCTTATTTAAGGGCTATTTCTTTTTTAGGTGAAGTAGAAAATTAAGCACAAGATAAATTGTGCAAAGACTAATATTTTGTTGCCTTTGTCGCTTCATTAGGTACTACTGTTTGGTCTTTGGTTCTGTTTTATGTTTGATAATCTGTACTTGGACTCTCATTTTTGTAATCTAGTGTATTCTAGAGAACCTTAAAGTGAACCATAAAGTTACCTTTTATAAAAATTAGCTTGTGAATAAGGGTTGGAAGCTTTCTGGTGATTAGTTTAGAGAATAGGAAAAAAAAGATTGAAAAAAAAAAGGAATTGATCTCTCTTTAAACATGTAAAGATATGATAAGGAAGATGCCAGGCAGTTTTTCTGTAATTCTGAGACTGAGCTAGGGAAGTGAATGTGTTGGCTGTAGTTAGTCACGAGGAAGCGTTTGTGGACCCTGGTGAGGGTGCTTCTGTGCATGTGTGCAGTAAAGCCAACAAGAGGCCTGGGAGAGGAGTCGGCTTGCTGTCAGGGAGGACCTCGGTAGGTCTTCCAGACGTTGCCTGGGTCGGATCGCTGCCAAGTCCTTGCCTCTGGGACTGTTGCAAGTTACCCTACTTAGTTATGGGTGTGATCATTGATTCATGAGCACTTATAATTTGACACTGGGTTATTGACTAATCGAGTTAATATCTGTCCGAAGAGCTTTGGAGGTTTAGAAACACAGTGAAAGATGTGGTTGGCAGACGGAGGCTTTTATTACTGTTGTGATGTAGTTGTCTTGAGATCTGTGTGTTCTAAGTCAGCATTTGATTCTGATCTACCTGTTGGGACTTTGGATTCCAACTTGTTCAAAGAGAGGTTTCTGCAAGACCGGTGTCAGTCTTCTGAGGCCCAGTTCCCGGCTGGATTAGCTGCCTTCCCTGAGCAGTAAGGACTGTTGATTCCTTTTCAGAAGGCACATGATGAGTTGGACATGGCGTTCTAGCAGGTCTGTTTCTCTTTCTTCCCCCCGTAGGCCTATCAGCAGTCTGATGGGGCAGAAGACAGCAGAGATGGAAGGTGTTCCAAACTTGGCACAGGCCATCAATCTAAGGAGGTAAGCTCTGATTTGGAGCCGGCGGAGCAGGTGGCTCTTCCTGCCTGAATCATACCCTCTTGCTCTTTGGGTAGATGTATGGAAAGAGCATTCAGAAGGAGGCTGGAGCATCACCACTCGCTGTCACCAAGGGGAAACTTGCAGCAGCCTGTGATTGTCTCCCACTTTTTAGTTTTGAGATGCTCTGGCTTAATATTTTCCCCTCCCTCAGAATATTGTCAGCTGAAAATGGCAGATTAGTTATCTGTTGGTTTTGGGATAGACAGGATGAGCAGAATCTTGTTTCTTTCCAGTTAACCTCAGGTTGTAACTCGTTTGGGTGAGTAGGAAGGTAGTTTTAGGTTTTTTTTTTTTTTTTCTGAGACAGCTTTTTGAATTTGACTTTATGTGGGAACTCTTAAACAAGCGATGGTCTGCAGTCCTTGCCCACATGGGCTTTTCTTTCTGTTCTCCCTACCCTTCCACTGCTCTTTTCTGATTCTTTAGTAACCTTCAGGACTTTGAAGAAGCATCTGTTCCCTGTGCTAAAAAGTTCTTTGCAGAAGTGTCTGCCTACTCATGTGACTTAGGCCTTGAGTAAACGGAGTTTATTGGCTGTTTTGTGTACTGAGTTATTGTGAGTGTTCTCAGTAAAGAGTGAAAGGTTCTGAATTTGTGCGATATGATTGGGGTACGGTACATGATCTCAGTGTGGGGGTGTATGCTTTCTGTGTACTCTAGGTTCATTTACTGAAAACAAATTTTTTTTTACTATAAAATGTCATTCATAGATTTGGGTCTGTAGAATGTGAAAAGCATTGATGCCATCCCAAAGATATCATAAAAGGCATTACAACAGATTAAAATGAATTTAAAACATGCAAATGAGTGAAAATAAAATGAAACATCATTATCAGGAAGGTGCATTACCTTATGTTGCAGATGAATGTCTGTGGGCACAAATTCTAAAATGCAGTGACAGAGCGGTGGGTTCAGAGGTCTGAGGAGAGCAATTGTGTTGCTTGGTCAGGCTTGTGCTGTTACCTCTGCGGTGGGCTTAGCCGCATTTGGGGCAGTGTCTGTACTGTATCAAGCACCAGCGTTCAGCAGGATCTAGGTTTGTATCATGATTTTTGTGTTTGTGTAACTAATACTTTATGTGTCTAATAATAATAACATTTAGAATCACAGTACAAGTCAAGAAGACATGAAACTCAGAAAATTATAAACAATTTCTGTCCAGGTACTTGATAGCTTTGAGGGGAGAGAAGAATTGCCAGAAGAGCATTCAGAAAGTTGTCCAGAATAACAGAGGTCCCCGTCTATTCCATGATGGGTAATGCACCTCTGGTGATTTAAAATGCCAGTTACAAGGACTTAATGCATGTTTATAAGCTAATAAATGTTTTTAGCTAACCTAGTTATAGCAAATAAGCCACAGAAACTATTTTCCTAGGTAAAGTTTAAAATGTAAATGTTTCCACGCTAAGCCAAAACGCAGAGCCCTATGGTGCCTAGTGCCTAGTCGAGCGCCTTCCCAGGAAGCTAGCTTGCATGGCAGAATAGAATCCTGTTTGTGATTTGCTATATAACCAAACCAGTTTTGTTTGTCCTCTGTGGTTTTTCTAACCTTAAAACTAAGAGGGTAGAAATGAATAATGTTTATGCTATATACGTTATCTCAATAAAGATGTTCTTTTTTTCTTAAAGTAAATGTTTCTAGTTATGGAGGTGGGCATTTTTCTAATTTATACTCTCTGGGTTCATTGTATTTGTATGTATTTAAAGGAAGGAGAAAGGGAATGGGAGGTTGTGGAAGCTTTTTTACTGTGTCAGGTCTGGAAGTGGCACACACTGGCTTTAACTCAGTCAGTCTTAGCTGCAGGGGCCGGCGCTGTGGCATAGCAAGTTAAATCTCTGCTGTGGCCCCTGCATCCCTTGTGAGTACCAGTTTGAGTCCTGGTTGCTCCATTTCCGATCCAGCTCCCTGGTAATGCACGTGGGAAAGCAGCAGAGGATGGTCCAAGGCCTTGAACTCGTGCACCCACATGGAAGACCCAGAAAATGCTTAAGATTCCTGGCTTTGCATTTGCTCAGCTTCAGCAGTCGCAGCCATTTGGGGAGTGAACCAGTGGATGGAAGATCTTTCTGTCTGTCCTCCTCTCAATCTTTTATCTCTGTCTCTCTGTTTCTCCTCCTCTGTTTCTTTCTCCTTCTTTCTGTAATCCTGCCTTTCAAATAAGAATAGATAAATCTTAAAAAAAAAAAAAAGAAAAGAAAATTAACTACAGAGGCAAAAAGTAGCAGACATTTTTATAAATTTACAAAGATTTGTCCGTTTATTCACTGGAAAGGCAGAGTGCCAGAATTTGGGTGGAGATTGTGGGGAGAGAGAGAGAGAGACAGACATTCCATCTGGTATTTCAGTCCCCAAAAGCCCACAACAACCAGGTCTGGGCCAGGTCAAAGACGGTATGCAGGAACTCCGCCCAGGTCTCCCAGGTTGGTGTCAGGGACCTAGGTATTTGGATGGCATTGCAAGCTCTGGCTTAACCCACAGCACCACAGTGCTGGTCCCAAATATTTCTCTAAAGTGAACATAATTAAAGTTTAGAAGTCATTTGCAGTTCTTTCTGCTGTTAATCATCTGAGAGAGAAGGAGATTGTAATGCAAATACAGTATTTATGATTTATGCTCATATGTTTTTTATATCTAACTTCTGGTATCTCTGGCTTGATTTTTATTATTGCTTTAAAATTCTTCACTGCAGTTTCATTAATATTTCATTTCATTTGCAATGTTTACTTACTAAACTTTGAGATATATCCTTCTATGATTTGATTTTTCTCTTCAGAAAGAGGTGGTTTTTCTTTTCCAGACCTGAGCGGCCTCACCGGGGCCCCTCCTGAGACCCTCGTGGGTGTGCATCCCTCTTAACTATGTAAACAATATCAAAAACAAAATAAAATAAAAAGGTGGTTATGAAATCAAGATGCAATTTTCTGATGCTTGTGTTAAATGATAGATATTGAATCTCCTTTAAAAATTGAAATGTAAGTCATGTATATGATGTGGTTGTACAACCGCAAGTAGTGCCTGACTCCAGGACATTATCGTTGCCCACAATAAATTCCCATACCTGTTGACACTCACTCTCTATTCCCTTCTTCCCCTGACTTATATCTGTATGCATTTACATCAATAGAATCATACAATAAACAGTCATTTGTGATCAATTTCTTTCGTGTAGCCTAAGAATTATTCATATTATACTATGTACCATTGCATTCCTTTTTAAATTGAATCATCGTCTTTTTGTGTATGTACCACATTTTCCAAACCTCCTCCTCCCTAACTGCCTGTGTATCATGCTGGTCTAGTCTGAGTCAACTGAAAAGCTGTCGTGTGCAGTTTCACAGAGTTCATTGTCGTAAGTGACCTCTTTGGGAAGGTTTTCTTGGTTTTTCTCTTGGCGTCTTGACTTGCTTAGTTCCAGGTTCATAAATGGGAAGTCAGTTACTTTGCATATGAACCGTCTTTATAATGCTGTAGTTGGCTACAAGTAACAGTCAAAACTGTATTAGTATTCTTGCTTTGATTTGTACACTTGGTTATCAGTGCCATATCTGAATATAACTACTAAGTGACAAATCTTCAGTTTTCTTTTAATGGAATAGAGAAACAAAGGTTTCGATGTAACAGGCAAAAATACAAACAAGGATATATGTATATGTACATATGTGTGAGTGTATGAAGTTAAATTAGAGGAGCTAATGTTTAAGGCTGGTAATTGTAATTTGTTAGTGCTTATGAAAATAACAGGGCTAATTCCTTTCAGTGGGATATTATGCAGCACTTAAAATGGGAACTATCAAGCTGTGGAAAAAATGCAGAGTAATCTCATTGGCCTATTCCTAAGTGAAAAAAGTGAATTTGAGCAAGTTGTATACTGTATGATTATGGCTCTGTGACATTCTGGGAAAGGCAGCACTTGAGGCAGGTGTGGAATTGGGTAGGGAAGGATGGCTACGTGGAATATAGCAGATCTTTAAGGACGTGAACCTGTTAGCTGTGATACCGTTCTAGTGGGTGCAGGTTGTTAGACTTTTGTTAACAGTAAGACTGTACCCTAATGTAAATGATGTCCTTGGGTGATGTGTCAGTAGAGGTTCATACAGTGTAATAAATGTGCAACTTTGATATGGCATGTCAGATTGGGGGAAACTATGCGGGCAGGAGATGGCTAGGAATTCTATACTTAACTTTTTTTGTGAATTTGAAACTGCTCTAAAAATTAAATAGAAAAAACACCAGATATCATAGTCTGCATTTGCTAATGTCCTGTGTGTGTGTGTGTGTGTGTGTGTGTTAAGTTCTTGCTAAGAAACAGTATAGATACAGACCATTTAAATGAAATTAGTAAATTTATGAAGCTAGCACCATGGCATAGTAGACTCAGCCTCCGCCTGTGGTGCTGGCACCCATATGGGCACCAGTTCACATCCCTGTTGTTTGACATCCCATCCAGCTCTCAGCTTAGGACCTGGAAGAGCAGGGGTTGGCTCAAGTCCTTAGTTCACTGCATCCATGTGGGAGAGCCAGAGGAAGCTCCTGGCTCCTGCCTAGGGCAGCTCGGCTCTGGCCATTGTGGCCCCTTGGGGAGGGAAGCAGCAGATGGAAGGCTGATCTCTTTTCCTCTTTCTCTCTGTAACTCTGCCTTTTAAATAAAATATAAATCTTTTTAGAAATTGTAAATGTAGCCATTTCACCTTTTCAGAGAGGTGATAAAGAATGGATTTGTAGTCTAACTAGTGTTATTTTTTGAGGCAAAAGCTAAAATATGATGCCAGATGGAAACAAATTAAGCAAAATAAATCTAACTAATATAAGGTTGTAAATAAATGTTGCCTGAAGAAATTTTGAAGATAATATGAAATACTCATGGGAAATCAAACAAATAGTAGAACTTTAAGTTCTTATAAAAGGCCCCAAATCAGTCTGAATAATGTAAATGTTCTTCAATGCTGAAAATACATAAAAATTAGTGGTAATTTGGGTTTTATATCTCCTTACCTACAGTCTGGCTGTTCGGTGGATCATCAAAGTCATGTGTAGTAGGGGCCAGCGCTATGACTCAACTGGCTAAAACTGCCTGCAGTTGCCAACATTCCCTATGGGCACCAGTTCATGTCTCAACTACTCCACTTCCCATCCAACTCCCTGTTATGGCCTGGGAAAGCAGCAGGAGACAGCCCAAAGCCTTGGGACCCTTCATCCACATGGGAGATCTGAAAGAAGCTGCTAGCTCCTGGCTTCAGATTGACTCAGCTCTGTCAGTATTTGGGGGGAGTAAACCAATAAATAGAAAATCTTTCTGTAAATCTGCCTTTCCAATAAAAGTAAATAATCTTAAAGCATTTTAATTAGGGAAAAAAAAAAAAAGCAAGCTGCCATAGCATTGATCAAGACCTCTTTCTGTTTGCCAGCGGCCAGGTATCTGACCAAATCACCCAGCACCTAGGATAAAGTGTGTTTCTCTGACGTTACCTAATAGTAATTAGTTGGTGTATTTATTGGCTGGGGCTAGCTTCCATAGCAAAAATACCACAGGTTGAATGACTTAAATTATACAAGAATTTGTTTTTTTTTTAATTTTATGTTTCATATTGTTTACTTAGGGTCTCTGATTAGGGTGGGTTGGGTAGAAGTATGAAGGCAGGTTGGAAGTGGAACAGTTGGAATTCAAACCAACACCCATGTGGGATGCCAGCATTGGGTAATCCTCTGTGGCACAGCACCAGCCATCACATCCTTACCGGCATTTGGTGTATTGGTTTTTGGTCTAGTTTTTGTAAAATTTTAATAATTCTAATGCTTATGAGGTAGTGTTACATTTTGGTTTTAATGTACATCTCCCTGATGTTTAGTGAGGATGAGTATTTTACTTGAAGGTTTGGTATCCTGTGTGAAGGAATCTATGGGTTATTTCCCTAAGAACAGATTTTTTATTTGAAGCACAAGCTCCCACCACCCTCTGAAATCTTAAAGTAGGGCCCTGCGCGGTGGTGCAGTGGTTAAGGTCCTCGCCTTGCATGCCCGGGATCCCATATGGGCGCCGATTCTATCCCGGCAGCCCCGCTTCCCTTCCAGCTCCCTGCTTGTGGCCCGGGAAAAGCAGTCGAGGACGGCCCAAGGCTTTGGGACCCTGCACCCGCGTGGGAGACCCGGAAGAGGCTCCTGTCTCTGGACTGGCATGGCATCGGCCGTTGCGCTCACTTGGGGAGTGAACCATCGGACGGAGGATCTTCCTCTCTGTCTCTCCTCTCTGTATATCTTCCTTTCCAATAAAAAAATAATAAAAATAAATCTTAAAAAAATAAATCTTAAAGTAGACTTTAATATACAAAACAGAAAGGAGGATTTCTTGAGTGGCAGTGAAGCATGGTGTTTGAGAACACAGATTCTGGAGCTAGACTGTTCCATGTCACTTTGGGGAAATGACATCACCCCACTTGGCTTCAGCTACAAATCCCTAAAGTGAATGTATTAATAGTTTTGATGGTAAGGTAGGGGCTGGCATTGTGGCCCTGTGACATTGGCATCCCACATGAGCCCTGGTTCTTCCCTTGGCTGTTCCACTTTTGTCCCGCTCTGTGGTAATGAACCTGGGAAGACTGCAGAGGATGACCTGAGGACTTTGCTCCCTTCCCCCGTGTGGGAGATCCAGATGGATTTCCAGGTTTTTGACTTTGACCTGGCCTAGCCATTGCATTGAGGACATTTGTGGGTGAACCATCTGGAAGATAGCTCTCTCACTCTGTTTTCCTCTCTGTCTGTGACTCTAGCTTTCAAATAAATAAGTATGTACACACATAAATATTTAAAAAAAAAAAAAAGGAAAAAGGGTTGGCTGATGTTGCAGCATACTCATATTGGCATCAGTTCGAGTCCCTTCTGCTCCACTTCTCATCTAGCTCCCACTGACACAGGTGGGAAAGCAGTAGAAAATAGCCCGAAATGCTTTGGTAGCTGCCACCAAAGTATATGGGAGACCCAGAGAAAGCTTCTGACTGCTGGCTTTAGCCTGTCCCGACCCTGACCATTCCAACCGTTTGGAGCAGGGGAAGGGTGATCCAGGTGGATGGAGGATTTTTCTCTGTGTCTCCCTTTCTCGCCATAACTTTGTTTAATATAAATAAAGTTAATTTTAACATAGTAAGTACTAAATGAGATTAGCTAGTCTTATTGGTGGTGATGCATATAAATAATAAGGTTCTATTAAGCACAAATTTGAAATGTAGAAATATAAATACAAGTTGGCTTTTAGTTCAGTCTCAGCAACTAAAAAAAGAATTTTTTGATTTATTTCGTTTGCTAGTTGAAACACAGAGAAACACATGCTTCCAGTCTGCTTGATCACTCTCCAAGTGTCCAAATGCTCAGCCAGGGCTGAGCCGAACTGAAACGCGGGCCATGCTGTCCTCCCTGCGTGACAGGGTCACAGGCACCTGCGATTGCCTTCCCAGAACATCAGCAGGAAGCTGGATGAGAAGCAGAGTAGCTGGGGTTCAAACCGCCACTCCCATGTAGGATCACAGCATTGCAAGTGGCAGCCTAACCCACTCTACCACAGTGCTGCCCCCAACATTAAATATTTTGGTTTGGTTGCGTGTTCTCAAGAAAATACTGATTTGTAGGGATGAACAATTAAAAATAGATAACAAATTTTATAGTAACCTCAGAATCTCCTTAAGCTTTAGATAAATTAACAAGAAACAGTAGAAAATGTTTCTTGAAACATTGTTACTATATCTAATTTGTTTGGATTTCTTGTTTCTCAGTGAAGTTCATACGAGCAGTATAAAGAATGATTACAGTATCTGTTGCATTACCCTGTCACATCTGCTTTAAGTTTGTCTAACACTTTCAGCCATGGAATAAGATGAGCAGATGTGCGGAGACGTTGCCTGGCTTGGTAAAGGGTGCTCCATGGTCCTTTGTATGTTTGCTTACTTGTGCCCAGTTAATGAGCCAACAGCAAATATACTTGAATTAGAAACAAACCAAGGGGCTGCGTGGTGGCTCAAACTGCTAGTTCTCCACTGTGCAGTGCCTGCATCCCATGTAGGTGCCGATTTGTTTCCCTGCTGCTCTGCTTCCCATCCAGCTCTCTGCTTATGGTCTGGGGAAGCAGCACAGGATGGCCCAGAGTCTTGAGACCCAGCTCCCATGTCGGAAGACGCTCATGACCATTTGGGAGTAATCAGCGGATGGAAGATTTCTGTCTCTTCCCTTTGTAAATCTTCATTTCTAATAAAAATAAATATTTTCAGAAAAACAAATAAAAACAAAAAGAGTTGTTGTCCTAATTAATGATATGTTTCCCTGATACTAAGACAAATAGTGGGTTAGGTGTACACAAATCAAACATGAGGTTTTTGGCAGTACAAGTTGTGTTTTGTTCAGCATAGAACACTCGTGCGTGTATGCTGTTGAGTGTTTACTCTTGATAGCTAACTTGTACGGCTCTCTGCCAGTCACAGGTTGGAGATTATAACAGCCTTTGCAGCTAGGTGACCTTACACAGAGAATATTTCCAGCTAATCCCAGGGCTCCCAAGTAGCTGTTCCTGAGTGCTGAAGCCCCGCCTTTCCAAGTGTTGTTTTCCTTTTTTTTTTTTTTTTTAAGATTTATTTATTTTTTATTGGAAAGGCAGATATACAAAGAGATGGAGAGACAAAAAGAAAGATCTCTCCGCTGGCTCACTACCCAAGTGGCTGCAACAGCCGGTGCTGAGCTAATCCAAAGCCAGAAACCAGGAGGTAGGAGCTAGGAGCTTCTTCCCATGTGGGTGTAGGGTCCCAAGGCTCTAGGCCATTTTTTTTTACTGCTTTCCCAGGCCACAAGCTGGGAGTGAAATGGAAAGTGGAGCAGCCGGGTTATGAACCAGCACCCATATGGGATCCTGGCACATGCAAGGCGAGGACTTTAGCCACTAGGCTACTGTGCCAGATCTTGTAAGTTTTCTTTATCTATCTATCTATCTATCTATCTATCTATCTATCTATCTATCTATCTATCTATCTGAAAAGCAGATGTAGAGAGAGAAGGAGGAACAGAAAACTCTGTTCACTGGTTCACTCCCCGAAAGGCCACAACGGCCAGAGCTGAGCCAATCTGAAACCAGGAGCTCAGAGCTTCTTCCAAGTCTCCCACATAGGTGCAGGGTTCCAAGGCTTTGGGCCGTTCTCCACTGTTTTCCCAGGCCACAAGCAGGGAACTGGATGGGAAGCAGAGCAGCTGGGACACGAACTGGAGCCCATATGGGATCCAGGTGTGTGGAAGGCAAGGCCTTTTAACTGGCCCTGTAAGTGTTCTTTTAAAAGTTCCTGAAAACCAGGCACAGATTGCAGATTTTTCAAAGTCCTCTTGTATTTCTGTCCAACAGCCTGTCTGCCGCCGCTCAACCGGCGTAGGCTGTCCCAGTGTGGCCAGTCCTCCTCTGCCTCCCCGCTGATGGGCTTATGTTCTCTGCTTTGTGGTAACAGTGTCTGAAGACTTTCATTACCATCTGTCTCGAGCAGTGTTATTTCTTCTTGGTTCCCCTTGGACTCAACCACTTTTCTAAATCATTGTTATTTGCCAGCAGTCATTGTTCCTTGAGAAATCCTTTCCCAACATTCTGCATCTACATCACCAGATTGCTTTTCAGTCCCCCAGTACCATGCACAAAATCCATCAGCAGAGGGCGCTAAATAAGAGCCAATGAGTCCCTGATGTCTACAAGCCCTGGAATAGTGTTAAACTTGGACCCTAATTTCAGGTTACCGTACCATGATTTGTAAGTGTTTGAAAGAAATAATTTCACGTCATGTTTAAAGACCTAACTGATAAGCATGCACATTAAAGAACTCGTCTGCTACTTAAGTTTTTTTTTCTTTCCTGTTGTTTCTGCTCTGCAAGTTTGTTACATCGGCAAGCTTTTACAGGCTGATGGGGTGAGGTCCGGGAAGACTCCTGCGGTGCTAAGGACTGTGGATAACCCATTCCAAGCTTCCAGGATGGACTTTTTCTAGTGAACTTTTTTTTGTATTTTGTTTTAAGCATACGTATCTTAATTTCAGTTAGCAGACTTGAAGAAAGAGAAGCAGAGCTGAAGAAGGAGTATAATGCATTACATCAGAGACACACGGAGGTACGTTTCCAGATTATTCTTACTGTGCTAGTAGTACTGCAACAGAAATGGACTTTAGAAAGCATGTCTTGATTTCTAAAACAAACCCAGAATATTTCTTGGGGACTGTTTCCACAAAGCAAACGTAATGTGACATTTCCCTAGTTAGCACATATTTTCTTGTTTTTCACCTGGAGTTTAACTCTTCATTATTATACCACAGTTGTTGGTAAGGCAGTCCCTGTTTGTTTCCTTGGCTGGTGTGGGTGTAAAGATGAGAGAACTTATTTGCCTGGTTACCAGTGTAGAAATAATAGTAGGTAAATTATTGACAAGGATCTCTATATTTATAATCTAGCATATAAGAGCATAAGTTCATCACAAATAACAAGCACATTACAGTGTGTTAAATCCAAATGACTTCAATAAAGTTTTTATAAAGATTTTAATTAAAGCTTTAATTAAGGTTTTCTGCATGAGTTTTCAGTATTTGAAAAGCAGAGAGAGAATGAGAGACAGAGATCTGCTATCCTCTGGTTTCCTCCCCAGCTGCCCGCCGTGCCCAGGGCTGGGCCCAGCTCAAGGGAGAAGATGAGACTCAGTTTGGATTTCCCACCTGGGGAGCATGACCTGCTGCCTTCCAGGGTACACACTGGCAGGCAGCTGGCCTGGAGAGGGGAGCTGGGACTAGAACCCGTGCACTCGGATAGCAGAGTGCAGGATCATGACTTGATAGAGGCTCATACAGTTTTTAAAAAATAAGAAGTTTCACTGCACTCAATTTGATTTTCTTTGGAGTAAGTAGGGACACTGTCTTGGGGAGGGGTTCACATTTCTCTCTGGTGGCCCTGGCAGGTGAGATTTGGTAATTACTACCGTAACTTATTAGCCATACCCAAAACATGGAGTGCCTCAGGGTTGATATGCAGTGGTAGAGTGAGCTGCCTGGGCCCACAGAGCCTGGGGAAGACAGGAGCAGGTTGCACGATAACCTGTCAGTAAGTTAGGGGAAAAAAATTCCTGCTCCCCTTCCCCTCCCCCCCAATAATGCATGGCATTTGAGGGTATCAGGAGTATTACAAAGCAATGGATTGGGGCCAGCATTTGGCACAGTGAGTAAAGCTGCTGCCTGTGATGCCAGCATCCCATATTGGCTTTTGTGTTCCAGTCATCTCTACCTCTGATTCGCCCCTTGCTAATGGCCCTGGAAAAGCAATGGGAGATGTCTCAGGTGTTTGGGCCTCTGCCGTCCCTGCAGGAAACCTGGAAGAAGCTCCTGGCTCCTGGCTTTGGCATGGCACAGCACTTGCTGTTACAGCCATGTAGGAAATGAACCAGTGAATGGAAGATCTATTTTTCTTCCTTTTCCTCTCTCTGATTTTCAAAATAAATCTTAAAAAATAAGTGGATTGTAAAAGCCTATTGTTATCTTTACAGTATTTATTTCAAAAGCTTAACAATGACCTGTCCATAGTGTTTGCTAGTTCTAATACTTACAACTATGTTTGAGGAATATTGCTATATTCCATAAATGATTAGTAGTGATGAATTATGAATAGTAAATGAAATTCTAAACTTTTGAATAATTATTGAATTATGGTGTTAAATTTCAGTATGTATAAAATATTTCCATTGTCAGAAAGCTGAAGTCTCTTATTTTTTCCATATTTATTTAATGAAAATCAAAAAGAAATACCTACAGAAAAAAGCTTGACATTAGCTTCAAGTTAAAAGATACGGTAATTTTAAAGAAAGATGTATTTTTATTTGAAAGTCGGATTTTATATAGAGAGAAGGAGAGATAGAGAGGTCTTACATCCACTGATCTGAAGTAGGGAGCCAGGAGCTTCCTCTGGGCTTCCCACGTGGGTGCAGGGGGCCAAGAGCTTGCGCCAGTTTCCCCTGCTTTCCCGGGAGCATTGACAGGGAGGTTGAATCGGAAGCGAAGCAGCTGGGTTCAAACTGGAGCCAATATGGAATGCCAGCATCACAAGTGGAGACTTAGCCTACTACATCAAAGCGCTGGCCCCATGCTGCAGTCCTGGAAGAAGAAAAGATCTCAGGAAAATCTTAATGGCCAAGTCAGAGAGCTGGGCATATCCGCTCCTGGGGCACATTTCCTGTGGGGCACAGACCCCTCCTTCGGCAGCTCCTGGTACCCGTGCCGATATGTTCATTTCTTTTGTGTTTGCCTCCAGGGAGGCTTATGTAACACAGAGATGGCTGCTTTGAAATGTGGGTCTGTTCTACTATCTAGCCTACAATTTTCTGTGTTTATGGAGATGCCATTCAATTAGCAATTATAAATAGCTATCTAATGCTGAAGAAGTAGGTGCCCTTAAAGGTAAGCTCTGGAAACCCTCAGGGAAAGGAAATCTGAAAATTTAACCTTAACTTCTTCATTATTACTTCCAAAGAAGGGAACATCTTTCGCAGGTGCAAAATAGTGGCTCAAGTAGCCCTTTATGCAATACATTGCTTACTGCTTAGGGAGACCTACTATGACTTCTTTTTTCTAAAATTTGTTATTAATTATTTATTTTTTGAGAGACAGAAAAAGCAGGCTCCCATCTGCTGGCTCATTCTCACAAAACCTGCAATGGCAAAGGACAGGTCGGAGCCAGGATCCAGAAACTCAATCCTGGTCTACCACGTGGGTGGCAGGAACCCAGTTACTTGAACCATCATTGCTGCTGCTGAGTCCATATTGGTGGGAAACTGCAGCCAGGAGCCGGAGCCCAGTCAATATTGGACCCAGCCACTCTGAATGGGAGCATAGGTGTCCTAGGTACGAGCTAAGCACTTGCCCTCTAAGGCTCTCTCTCTCTCACAGTTTATTTATTTATTATTTTTAGATTTATTTACTTTGCAGCCTGATACAATAACTCAACTGGCCAATCCTCCCCTTGCAAAGTCCTGGGATCCCATATGGGCACCATTTCATGACCTGGCCACTCCACTTCCAGTCCAGCTCCCTGTTTACGGCCTGGAAAGGCAGTGAAGGATGATCCAAAGCTTAACTCTGTGGGAGATCCAGAAGAAGCTCCTGGCTCCTGGTTTTGGATTGGTTCACCTCCTACCATAGTGGCCATTTGGGGGGTGAGCAAGCAGGTGGAAGATCTTTCTCTTCCAATAAAAATAAAAGGCAGATTTACAGAGAGAAGGAGGGAGAGAGACAGAGAGATCTGCCATGCAGTGGTTCACTCCCCACATGGCTACAACGGCCTGAGCTGAGGCAATCCGAAGCCAGGAGCCAGGAGCTTCATTTGTGCTCCCATGTGGGTATTCGGGGACAACTACTTGAGTCATATGTTATTTTTCCAGGTACATTAGTAGGGAGCTGGATTGAAAGTGAAACCATCATGTGGGATGCCTGCATTGGAGGTGGCAACTTGACTTGCTGCACAGGAATGCCCTTTGAGTCCTTTTGGATGATTCCAAATTTTGGTTGCTGAACCGGCTCCTTAGAACCTGTGAATCTAATGTGCATCTTTGAGAACATTGAGAATTACAGTTCTGCGACCAAGAGGCATGGGGCTGGTGGACACAGTAGTGTCTAAAGAAATCTAAAGAAAGTCCCATTTCACTGCCTCACCTTTCTTTTAAAAAAAAAAAATTGTTTAGGGCCCAGTGTGGTAGCCTAGTGGCTAAAGTGCTCGCATTGAACGTACCAGGATCCCATATGGACATCGATTCTAATCCTGGCAGCCCCGCTTATCATCCATCTCCCTGCTTGTGGCCTGGGAAAGCAGTCAAAAACAGCTCCAAGCCTTGGGATCCTGCACCTGGATGGAAGAACTGGAATTGGCTCCAGGCTCCTGGCTTCAGATTGGCTCACTTCTGACTGATGTGGCCACTTGGAGAGTGAATCATCAGATGGAAGATCTTCCTCTCTGTCTCTCCTCCTCTCTGTATATCTGACTTTCCAATAGAAAAAAAAATTTAAAGAAATTATTTGAGATGTGAGAAAGCAGAGCTTCCATCTACTGGTTTATTTCTCAAATGCCTGAAGTTGTGCAGTGTGGGCTAGGCCCGATCCAGGTCTCCCTTGCTGGGACTGGAAACTAACAGCCCGAGGCATCAGCTGCTGCCTGCCAGGGTGTGCACTGGCAGGAAGGTAGAATTGGCAGCAGAGGGAAGGTTTCAACCCAGAAAGTCTGATGTGTCCTGACCACTGTTTCAGACGCTGACCCTTTGCTCTTTTTTCTTTCTGTCCAGGGCGACACTAGTCTTGCCCGTCCACTCACTGCTACTGCTACTGCTACTTCTTCTTCTTCTTCTTTTTTTTTTAATGATTTTTATTAAAAAATCAGAACTACATTGTGAAGACCTGAAATTAAAACTTAAATTTTTATGGGAAGTGTATTTATTTTACTTTTGTTCATTTATAGAATATAACGCGTATTATTTTATTTCGGATGCCAGGAAATGTTTTCCAGTGTGGGGTTTTCTTGTGGGTGTCAGGAAGAAAAGACAATGAGCTCATTGCCTGCCCGGAGGGCTAAGTGAAAGGGCGGAGAGCGGTGCCAGTGGGACCGGGCTCCAGGGCTCCGAGGGTCTCGAGGGTCTCGTAGACCTGAATGCTGGTCTCAAGACTAAGATTAGAAGATGGTTAATCATTATATAGTAGGGCATATGCTGTTTTAACCTCTGTAAACTGGAGCTTATCTGTAAGGATTACAATATAAAGATTAACTGGAAAGTGACTAACTGGAGTGGCCTATTACAGCCAGAGTTCCTCCATAAAGGAGAGCTTCCTTTTTTTTTTCTTTTTTCGCTGCTCATTAGTGATTAGTTGGTTGGATCTCTGTAATTTCATTAGATGTGGAGCACATTGTATCTGCAGTTACTTGAGCTCATTGGAGGAAGGTCAGAATTCTGCATTTTCTGAAGTTTCCATTGTTTTTTTTCTAAGAATTTAAAACAATAATTTAGAATGAAGTCTTAGTGGCAGAACTGTGCTTTCAGTTCTCTATGTTAAATGAGTAGACCACTCTAAATGCATTCTGTGGGACATTTTGGTTTTTTTCGTCTGAATGCTTAATGAAACTTAGATACTTCTGTTTGAAGAAGCAATTCATATGATTACTGCCCAGGAGAATTCAACCCAGGTTTTCTAAAACCTTAAATTTAAGTGGACATCCAATAATTATTTTGTGATACTAGTCTGAGTTTAATTTTTTTTTCCCCAAAATTTTTCTTGCTACAAGAAAACAGCTTGGTATTCTTTTTAAGGATTTATTTGATGAAAGAGTTACAGAGAAAAGAGAGGGAGAGAGAGGTTTGGTGTGTGGCTGGGGAGGATCTTCCCTCTGCTGGCTCATTCCCCAGCTGGCCATAACAGTTGGTGCTGGACCAGGCCAAGACCTGAGGCTGAAGCTCCTTCCAGGATTCACATGCAAGTGGCAGGGACCCAAGCACTTTATCTGCTGCTGCTTTCCCAGCCACATTAGCAGGGAATTGGATCGGAAGTGGAACAGCTGGGACTTGAACCGACACAAAATTGGGGTATGGGTATTGCCCGTTATGGCTTTACCTGCCAGCAGTATCTTCCGGCTAGTTATTATTATTTTTTAAAGATCCATTTATTTTGATTGGAAAGGCAGATATATAGAATGAGAAAAAGACACACAGAGAAAGATCTTCCATCCGCTGGTTCACTTCCCAAGCTGCCACAATGGCAAGAGCTGAGCTGGTCTGAAGCCAGGAACCAGGAACTTCCTCTTGGTCTCCCATGCAGGTGCAGGGTCCTGAGGCCTTAGGCCACTCTGGATTGCTTTCCCAGGCCACAAGCAGGGAGCTGGATGGGAAGTGGAGCAGCCGGGATTAAAACCAGTATGCATATGGGCTCCTGGTGCATGCAAGATGAGGACTTTAGCCACTAGGCTACTGTGCCGAGCCCCAGCTTGTTTTTGTATCAGGAAGTCAAAAATAATATTTGTAAACCTGCAAAAATAGTCTTTTAATTAGGTTAAGAGAAAAATAAAAAGTGTCAATTTAAGGTTTCCAAAAATATTTTTGTATTTTATATCTGATCTTATGTTCATTCTGATAATATTTCTTATTTGGGTTTTTTCTTTTATTGCACCTGCTTTAATATAATCATTTGTTCAGTTTTCAATTTAAAAATTAAAAAACCTTTAAAAATCTCAATTTTTCTACAAAAAAAATCTTCGGTGAAAGTATGCTTTTTTAAAGGCAAATTGAAAGGCTTAGTGGGTTAGTCTGCCTGCTGGCAGCAGCTCTGGTTTGGGTGATCTGCGTGCAGGCTGCTCCAGTTCCAGCCCAGCTTCCCGGTAAAGGCCTGGGAAGCAGTAGAAGATGGCTGCGTTGCTTGGGCCTCTGTGCCCCGCTGGACATCCGGAAGAAGCAACTGGCTCCTGGCTGTGGTTTGACCTAACCCCTGCCATTAAGGCAGTTTGGGGAGTGAACCAGTGAATGAAAGATCAATCTTTCTCTTTAAATAGATCTTTAAAAGGTAAATTTAAAATTTTTATTTAGAAGTTTACTGTCAGTTGCCCAGAGTTATAGCATGGTAAGTAAAGTGCCATCTGCATTGTTAGCATTCAATCGAGGTATTAGCTCAAGTCCAGCTGCTTCACTTTGCATCTGGCACCCTGCTTGCTAATGGCCTGGGAAAGCTAAGGAGGCTGGCCCAAGTCCTGCCCCTCTGCTGCTCCTGCAGAAGGCTTGGAGGAAGCTCCTGGTTTCCCTCTGGCCCAGCCCTGGCTGCCGTGGCCAGTGCAGAGTAAACTGACGAGGGAGGACTTCTGTCTGTGACAACATTTCAAATAAATAAATAAATACACAAAAGTTAACAAAATAAAGGTAAATAAATAGAAGTTTGCTTTTCGTAATTACTTAATATGCCATAATATACATTTTAATTTGAGATTCAAAGTCCGGGCCTGGTGCTGTGGCCTAATGGCTACAGTCCTCGCTTTGAACACTCCAGGATCCCATATAGGCACCGGTTCTAATCCCAGCAGCTCCACTTCCCATCCAGCTCCCTGCTTGTGGCCTGGGAAAGCAGTCAAGGATGGCCCAAAATCTTTGGGATCATGCACCAGCGTGGGAGACCTGGAGGAGGATCTGGGCTCCTGGGTTCAGATCGGTGCAGCACCGGCCGTTGTGGTCACTTGGGGAGTGAATCATGGGACAGAAGATATTTCTCTCTGTCTCTCCTCCTCTCTATCTGACTTTGCAATAAAAATAAATAAATCTTTAAAATAAAAGATTCAAAGTCCATAATAATATAGGTAAAGTTTAGTAACTTTCATGTTACAATATTAAGAATTCAAATAATATCCACAGGAAAGAAAACAAATCTTCATATTTTCACCTTTAAAATGCTAATATTTTATTTCTTGTTTTTAAAACTTTTTTGTTCGTGTTAGTATATTTAATAAAAAGTCTTTTGATTTAATGTTTGATATTTGTTGTCATTTTATATATCAATTCCAGATTAAGAATTCTAAAAAGTAAAATATAGATTATCAAGAATCAAGTAGGGCCTTAGAATTTCTTGACAATTTATGTTCTTTTAGATTCCTGAAGTTTTCAATTCCATATTCAGCTTGCCAACCATGATTCCTCATCTGATATTCAAAGTGTTCTGTTTTTTTTTATTTGTATTGATTTGTTGCTGTTATTATAGATGATTTTATTACATAATGGTAATGGCCCTAGAAACCCAGCAAACAAAAGAGAGTATTTTTAGTATTCTTTCAATTAAGTCTACAGGAAGAAGTAGTACATATAAGGTGTAAGATTACTTAGTTAAACCGAAAATTACCTTTACTCTGTAAATGCCTTTTAAAATGGGAACGATCAACACCAAGGAAGTGGTTTCTCGTATTTCATCCCGAGGATCTGAGTTCCTGGGGTCCCTGTTGTTTTTAGTTTGTGACATTTTACTGCCTCCTGCCCAATAACTGAATACTAATTGGTATTATTCGATTCATGAAATATCGCGTGTTGTTTAAAAAAAAGTTTTTTTTGTGACTTTAAGCACGATAATTGGCAACTATTGTTGTGGACAACAGCATTCTGAAATGTAGGCATTTGTACATTCTTTTGCTATTAACCGACTTTTTATTCACTTTTTAATTATGGGATTATGAAGTCTGGTAAATTAAAATGTGCTACAAAAAATGTTTCCCTTGTTGTAAGATTATCTTTTTATTTCAGGTAATAATCTTACCTTTTGTGTATTTTTTCCCTTACAATACAATAGATGATCCATAATTATATGGAACACCTGGAAAGAACGAAGCTTCATCAGCTCTCAGGGAGCGACCAGCTGGAGTCCGCAGCTCACAGTAGGATTAGGTAAGCTTTGTTAGTGGTTTTGCCTTGTGAAAAAGTGAAATAAATTCGCTGTTTGTTTTTCTTTTCTGTTGTTCTCTGGTTTTTAATTCTGGACTGATCGTTTGGCTGATTCCAAAAGCTTTGTACTATGGTTAAAATGGTGTGGGAGAGAGTAGCATGCTGATCGTTTTATGATACTTAATGGAGATTACACCACTTTCCAAATTGTCTAATTTGAAGGAATGCTGAAAACTTGTCAGTTCTATTGTAAAATTGATCCTTTTTGTTCCAGAGAGGCATGTGTGAAAGGGTTAGCTTGCCATCTGTTTGATGTAGGAGTGTGAATAAATTATGTAGATCGCGGGGCATTGCAGCCAATGGGCTAAGCCTGGACTCTCGGTAGAGGAAGATAGTTAATAGGCTGCCCGCCGCTCTGGATTGCTGCATAAATGCTGGGAGCAGCAGCTCTATGGTTATGAGGTGGGCCGAGCGGGATGACGTCATCGCCCGGGAGCTGCTGCAGGATGGAGTGGAGAGCTGCTGCTGATGGCATTGTTTTTGTGGCCGCATCTGAATGACAGATCCTCACTACAAAGATAGCCCTTTGGCCCCCCGTGTAGGCCTCCTGGTCCGGGTGTTTCACCATGCCAGCGCAGCGCCATGAGTCCTGGATGCATGCTGCTGTTGGTGTTTGGCTTTGTTGGCGGGGCGGTGGTCATTAATTCGGCTATATTAGTATCGCTGTCTGTTTTACTGCTCGTGCACTTTTCTTTTTCTACCGGTGTGCCAGCTCTGACGCAGAACCTGCCAAGGATACTCAGGTACTCAAGGGGCTCTCTTAGAAGCCTGCATGTAGCAGGCTTTCTTTCCTTCTTAGCTCCCCAGCTCTTGCTTTGTAACCATTTCCGTTGCAGATTGAAACAATGGAAAATAGCCTGAAGCTAGGGTTTTGGGTTCTTATTTGTAGTCATTTCTCATCTATCACGTAGGAATACAGCTTTGTGTTTGGAAACCATGAACCAAAGAGAAGGATTTTCGTGTGGTACTTAAGCGAGCGCAAGGTCAGAGTGGTCTTGTTTAAGCAGAATGTTTCGTAGTATAGGGAGAGCAAGAGTTGAGCACCTGGTCCAAATGTATACAAGCTCTGTGCTTAGTTTCTGAGTCTTTAGGGGCAAATATCTTTTATGCTGAGACTTAAAATTGATTAGACACAGACTGTGGGTTTATTTTGTCCTAATTTTTTGTGATTGAAGCAGGCTCACATAACATTTTATCAATTTTTATATAGCAACTCCTGAGAACTAAAAATTTAAATATTTTCCTCCTAAAACAAAATAAGAAAGTGAATGAGTTTAAACTTTTTAGGGCGAAGAATACATTTTCCCCTTTTATTTATACATCAAAGTTGTGAATTCTTTACAAAGCCTATTCACTATTGTTTTGTCAGATGTCGCCCTTTCTTTTCTTTGTAGTCTTGGGTGACAAATACCCAAGCTTGTTTGTGGGGGTGGTCATTAATCTCTCTAGCTTTACTGCTGCTCTTTGGGCCTGTGTCCCGTGGGAACCCATCTGAAAGGTTTAATGTTTAAGCTTCTTTTTGTTTTCTAATTCATCAAACTAAAAGTATCTGATTTGTTTTTTTAACTTGTCAAACTCCAAGTATCTGTTCGGATTTCTGCTTTGTGCATGGTTTCAATGAAGCTCAGACGGTGCAATTTTTATTTATGATTTGTTGACAAAAAGATTTAAATCCTGGTTTTGGACTTAGAAAAATCAAGGAGAACTAAAGTAGTGAATTCCATCAGCGCTTTCCTTTTTATTTGTAGGCGAGTTCATGTTAGTTTAAGGCTAAATATTGTATTTTGTCTGTGGTCTGAAACTATATGCTTAATTTTTTACTGATTTATAAAGATTAGAAACAATCTTACTACTTTTGTGTATTTCAGCACATAAAAGATTTGTATGTGTAAGTGTATGTTTAGGCTTTGAACAAATTGAAAATACCTGAATTCAAGAATATGTAAAATATGAAGATAAGGTTCATGCTGAGGGGCTGTCTCAGAATTAGGTTCTGCCTGAAAACAAACATCCTGCCACTCTTGGGCCATTGGCAAGTTGCTGAATCTGTCTGTCTGAGTTTGCTCTTCTGAAGACTCTTTCCCATTGGGCCGTTTTAAAAACCAAGTGAGAAGGTAATATTGTGTTAAATTATCATTGGAAGATAGTTTATTATATGAATAAATAATTTTCACAGTCATATATAGATACCCCATTGTTAACAAACTTACTTTAAATTTAACTGGTTTCTTAATAAAGTACCTTGTACCTTGTGATGAAAATTTAGAAGATTGCAGTTGATCTGACTGGAGAAAAAATCATAGTCTTTAGTATTAGGATTAAATTTTGAAAAAGTAGGCAGCTCTAAGAGGGAAATGCTCACGGAGGTACATAACCTGAATGGAGAGGAGTTCCCACTCTGCCAGCTGCTAGTGCCTAAAGCCTCTGAGCACAGTTTTTACCACTCTGAGAACTGAGGAAACAACCCGTATCTCCTCGTAAAGGTGAATGATATTGTGTAGGTAAGAAATGCAGCTCAGCATCTGCTACATGGTGAATAGTCAATAAGTGTAATCATTAATCCTGTAAAAATGTAAGGTAGATCTTCTCGTTAATGCATTAAATGCGATTGGAGCCAAATGTTGTTTCAAAAATGTATTTATAGAATGTTTGAGAACGTATGTGAACTAAATTTGAATTCCCAACTTAAAAATAAATATATGGAACCAAGACAACTAAAAACTGTATATTTGATAGCTTTGTTTCTAGACAGTAATAGCAGATGTTTCACTCCGTGAGTTAAATCTGCTGCTTGGTGTTCCTCCACAGGAATGCTATTCTTTGGTTACTTCCCTTCAGTGAGTTTTTCTAAAGTATTTACCATTCAAAACATTAAGCCCAGCATCCTTACCACCATTGCACAAGACCTATGTTTTTGCATTTCAGAGTTTCTTTTTGAAAGTTGAATTTCAATGAACTTTATGTAAATACATGTCTCTTTCTTTCGCTCAACTCTTGCATAATTGATCAGTAAAATAAGAGAGTGTCTAGCTGTCTTACCTTTCCACAGTTGGAATGGTGTGGCCCAGGGCATCACTGGCACTCCTGACAGATGGCTGTCAGGCTCTGAAATCTCACTACACAGCAGTTCTGAATGATTGATGAAAGCAAAATAATGACGTGGGAATCCTACATAGAGCTTTGATCATAAATTTAGTTGACTGAAGTAGGAAAGTAGAACTTGGGTTCATGGAAGATTCCATTCTCTATAGTTTTAAACTTTTTCTGTATATGATAGGTGTGAAGAAAATGAATGTGCATTCATTCACTTCAGAGGGTAACTTAATGACTCGCTTATATTTGGATTTCTCTTAGCAGTGTGATAAATTTGCATGAAGTCTATTACTTCCTTATGGTCTTGCATTTTGGTCTAACACACCTTGCTTTAAACTCAATTTGATTAAATTCCCAACCACTTTCTGTAAAATTGCTAAGATATATTAGAAAGAAATTATAACTCGTGTCCAAGTGTTTAACCTAAAGGAAATGAGTGAAAATCACTGAGTAGCTCTCTTAGATGAAGTAATTAAAACTTGTGTCCAAGTATTTGTCCTAAAGGAAATAAATGAGCAAATAAATGAAAATCATTGAGTAACTGTCATAGAACCTTGGATTTTCAGTTCCAAAATATGTTCCTCACAGATTGGGGAATAAATGTCAGAGTGACAGCTTTTACTTTGTCAAGTATGGGCGTAAAAAGAAATATCTCTTACCAACCATGTCACCATCATTTGATCTAAGAAAGAGTATTGTAATAAGCCAAAAAGGTTTCATTGAAACTTAAGGTCAGCTGTGGTTCTGTGTTAAATGGAAATATGTACATGTGCAATATGTACTGCATTATCCACTAAAATAAATAATGCCCTATGCCGTTGTGTTGTGGAAACTTCATTGTTAATCAGCGTTTAGAGTAACTGATAGAGGCCAAGTATCTTACTGGTTACTCAAGTTTTGTCACTTGGTTGTTCTGACAGCTGTTAATCACAAACTTAGATCTAGTAGTAAACTCCCCTTATTGTGCTACTTGCCTACATTTGAATTTCCTCCCAAATTAGGGAAAGTGTGAAGAAATGTTGCATAATTTTCTCTAAAGAGGAAAATGTTGTTTTAAACCTTAATATCCTTGTGCATATGACTTTGATAAAATGAAGTTTCTTAACCATTTTGCTTCATTTATCTTTAAAAAGGTGTCCTAATAATTTTACTAATCCTTTTCAATGGGGATCAAAAAGCATACATAGCCTTTGTATTAAATGAAGGTGCATTTCAAAAACGGCTTAAATTTCTTGGTTATGAATGTACAAAATAAAAGATGTTTTTAGGACACATTCTTTCACTTTTATAACTTGGTTTGTTTCTATTCTATTTTACGTTCTTTCTAGTAATGCCTGCTTCTCACTTTGCAGTTAGTAGACCAGGATGACCAGTTAGTAGGCTCATTTCTACCCTCTACAAGTGCTTAAATTTGGATCTTCTGTATGTTAACAAAGGTTGTGCTTTTTATGAAAATTGCCATTCTGTCCATTGAAATACTTGAACAAGGCATTGGAAATTAAACAGCTCTTTCATAGAGTGTTTGGCTCATGTTTGGGGGGAAAAAAAAAAACTTGCAATATGTACTGTGCCTGAAAGGAACTTGTATAGTGCTTCTGTGGAAAAACCGAACACAACACAGCTTTCCTGCGTCAGGCGGGATCAAAACCCTTTGAGTTATTTCTGCCATCAGTCAGTAGCCCTAATTCAAAATACACTGATTTTCCTTCAGACAGAATGAAAGGCACACACTGAAGAGGCTTCAGTGAACCTCCAGGGATTAGAGTGAGGATATCCAAGTGCAGAGGCAGTGACTGGGCTTGCTTTCAAAGGAAGAGGCTGCAGGACCCCCTTTGCTAACCTGTGCAGCCCTCTTCTCAGGGGAATCAGAGGCCACCAACTGTCTGCTGGCTGAGAAGCACCTCCCTAACTCTTTCTAAGTAATTTCCCTAGTTGATGTGGGGAAGGGGGTTATTGTAATTTAGGGACTCCTCTAGCTTTGTGTTCAGATGGCAGATAGTGTTGATCCTTGAAAATAAGGGAATATTTGGCTTTTCCTCCTGTTTCCAAATAGAAAAGAACGCCCTATATCACTAGGGCTCTTCCCTCTGCCTGCTGGGGATGGACTGCTCACACCTGATGCTCAGAAAGGCGGCGAGACCCCTGGATCAGAGCAGTGGAAGTTTCAAGAACTGAGTCAGCCACGATCTCATACCAGCCTTAAGGTAAGCTTCATTCTGGTAATGTCATCAGTGTACACTTTGTAAGCTCTTTTTTTTTTTTTCTTTAAAACACATTGAAGTGGGCAGCCAGCATCAGAAAATGTAACTGTTTGCATTTTAGTTTGTATCTTTTTTTCTATTGGAACTTTACCTGAGTTGTCTCCCCCCCCCCCCTTCCTCTTTATTTATTTTTTCGTTATTTTTGACATTCTTTATATAGTTAATTAGGGCAAAAAGGTTCAAGGACTACAGGGAGACTGTTGTTTCCACATTGTTTCCTTCATGTATCAGGTAAAGGGGGAGATAAAGGGAGAAGCCCCATCTGGTCTCCCACCCACTCCAGGTCCCTGATGTGGGGCATGCTCCGAGGGTCTTGCTCAAGTGGTTTTGATAGTTCAACAGTTCTGAATTGCTGCCAGTCTCACCATTCCAAGCACGATGAGGTCGCTGAAGAATCCACTGATTGACATAGTCCATCTTAGAGTCTCGGTTTTCCCTGTTTTTCACTGCCAACATATGGCTGAGGTAGTTGACTTTTTCTGTCCTCTGTCTTTTCATGGTTAGGGTTCTGAGTCTGGCAGTTTGATTGGGGAGATTCCCAAAGAAACTTTGTCTGAGGTGTTCCCAGACTAGATTCTTGTGTGTACTTGCAATAACAGGGCCCGGCACAGTCCATCGCCCCGCCCCAATCAGGTGGTAGTTGCAATTGCTGGGTCAGTTCTGTTTCCAGCCCTGTCTTCCACTGGAACCAGTGGGTGTTGCAGTCCAGCCTGGTTCTGCCCAGCACACACTCGGCCCTCACATAAACCAGTGGGAGCTGCAGCCTAGTCAGAGCCACCCACAATAACCCCCACCAAACCCACCCCCATCCTGGTTCCCGTGCTTGACAGTCTGGTCTGTCCCACATCCCATTCAGCTCTCATCATGTCAATGGGCATTGAAGCCTAGTGCAACCCAACCAGCCCAACTAGCCCACACACATGCTCTTGGGTGCCTTTCTGTCTAGCCATCCCAGCCCCTGTCCTGGTTTTCCTGCCCTCCAGTGGGGGTGGTAACCCCAGAGGGATGAACCCACTATTTCCCTTCTAGGCCACTCCCACTCCCGGATTATGCACTCTCCAGGTGGTTCTGCAGTGTAACTTGCAGAATTAGCCCCCAGTGCCAGCTTCTGTCAGCTGATGCTGTGGTTAAGCCCAACCAACCTTCACCCACTCTAGTTTTTTCGTTTGCACTGGTAGGAACAATCAGCCCAGCCTGGCTTTTTCCTGATCTAGTCCACATGAGGCCTACAGGTGTTGTAGCGCTGCTTAGTCTGGGCTGCCCCCATCCCAACTCACTCTCTCCAGTGGAGTAGCTGTCCAGAAGGGGAGCCCCCCAACATTTCCCCTGCCAGCTCTGTCCCCTCTCTTCCTGGTTCTCATGTGTACTGGATAGGAGCTGCAGTCACATCTGGTACAGGCAAACTCACCTTGGTATTCCATAATGTGCACTGGTTTTTGTTGCAACCGAACCTGTCTCAACCCACACTCTGTTCTGGTGCTTGGATTCGCCAGTGGATAATGTGAACTGATTCAGCCTGGTCTGTCCCTGAACCATGCCAAATATATGCCAGTGGGAAACCATGACTTGTTCTGGGCTGTTTCCTATCATGCTTCTTGCGCTTGCCTGCAGGGACTGTGTCCTGCCAGAGGAGTTGCCCAGGCTCCTCCATCAGAACCTCTCCCAATGTCAGATTTTGTGCATACCAGGGGGGGGTCCATGAGCCAGCCCTGCTCAGTTCACCTCCTGTCCTAGCAGAAACGGTGGCTTTTCCTGAGTGGCCTTCAACCCAAATTGGTTCTTGCTGTTGGATGTTTCAGCCCAGCCCCGGCTCGTCCATACCCACATATGGCTCACACATGGCCCAGTAGGGGCTGAGACCTAACCTAGTCCGTCCCACATCTACTCTAGCCCTGCAGAGCACCAGATGGTGTTGGAGTCTAGCCTGGCTTGGTGCATCCTGTTCCAGTCCACACTTGTGCCAAGGGAGACTACAGCCCTATCCAGATCAGAATGCAACCCCCATTCCAGCCCCTGTGCTCCTTGGTGGGAATCTCAATGCAGCTAGGGTTTCCCTTTAGCTGAGTTGTCTTTTTTAAACTCTACTTCAAATTATAGAGGCAAATGAAGTAAAGCATTCTTTAATTGTGATTAAAATCTTGACAAAAATTAATTTCTGTTTCATTTACTATATGATATGAGTTTAGGGGAGAGTAACTAGTGACTAAGTGTGGTTTTTGAAGTTGAAAATTACTGTGATCTGAAATCTTTGATGCTCATTATAGTTTCACAGTTTAATGGTAGGTATTTTACGTAAAAAAACCAAAACACTGTTCCTTTCTCAAAGCCATTTAATTAAGTGGTATGTGATAGGTACATTGTATTTAGCTAAGTAGTGGTAGTGTTAATTTGTTCTAGAATATATTCTTGACCAAGAACTCGTTAACAAATAAATGATAAATGTAGCCAGTACTATACTGAGTCAAGATATGCCAGTAATTAAATTTTGAAAAATATGTAAAGTTATGTTCTGCATCTGTAACTATTTATAGATGGAATACTGAATATGAAAAAATCTTGTTACATTTAAGATCTACTCTGGTCATAAAACAAGCCAGTTACAATGTATACAAATAAATTACATTTTACCTCCTTTTCTTGCTTTTTAAATGTTTTTGTTTACTGTTGTATTCCCAGCACATTATGGGGGTTCAGAATATGTTTGTTGAATGAATTCTTTGCTGTAGATGTCTGAAAATCCTTGGGGATATTATAAGAAGACCTTTGTGTCACTTGCAGAAAGTGGAGACATCCAGAATCACTATTTTTCTTTGTGATACACAGAGAGATAGGTAAAAGAGACAGCACATAGTCCCGTGTACTAGGGCATCGCCCAAATGCCTGAATTTGCTACAGGCCTCAAGCCTGAGCCAGAGATCCAGTTTGAAGTTTCCCACATGGATGGTTGGAACCCAGTTGCTTAAACCCTTGCCACTGCTTCCCAGGGCCTGCTTTGGCAGGAAATTGGAGTCAGGAGGGAGCTGGGTAGCAAAAGCAGGTCAGTGTGGGCCACAGACATCTTAACTGTTAGGTTAAATGCTTGTCCCCTGCACTGACCTTTGAAGTGTGCTCAAGACAGGAGACATTCCGTAAAGTAAATATTTTATGGCTTTTCTCTCACTAAAGTATTTTTAACAATACAACTGATCTCACCTTTTCTTCCTCCTTCAGTTTTTTAGAAGCTGATTGTGCTGTTATTAGTCCCTCCTTGCTGCCTTCTACAGCCACACTTGCTCTGTAAAGCCAGCATGTAGGTTAAACAGCCTTCTTGCTGTGTCCCCTTTCACAATACCAATTTAACTAGGGGTTATACATTGAATGCATCCAAAATATGCACTATATGGTAACTATATTTTAATTACAGTCCAAAAGTACACCTTAAGAGATTATTATAATTCTCTTAGATTTAATTCACTGACTTGCTGTGACAACTTTACAGGCAGGTTATAAACCGATTGAAATGATTAAGATGGATTAAGACCTAGGAGTTTTTGTGTCCTCCCTAGAGATACTAAGTCATGTACTCCCGAGAGACTTCCTAAAACAAAAATGCTTTCTGTCTCCACTTGCTCTGGACAGTAAGATAAAGACCGAATAGATAAGGGTTTCTAGCAATGGATTATACATTGCAAAATAACAAGTCTAGCTTGTAAAGTATGTGTACTAATCGGGACCCCTTCTGTTATTCCCCTAAGCCCTCTTGCTAACTTGATACCTTTCCCTTACTTCACAAAAGGCTGGCAGTTAGAAGCTGAGTTCATTTGTGAATTCTGTCAAAGCCACCTCACACATCTGCTCATCTTGATTTGCACATGTAACAGAAATTGCACTAGATCAACTCTAGTTTTAAAATATCCTACAAATATGGTCTTTCCTCCTTTGGAGTCCCTTCCTGTTGCTATGACAGGAGATCTTTCTCTCTCTTTACCCCTTCCCTCTCTGTTAAATAACTCTCACTTTAAAAAAATCCTACACTGTCATTTTTCCTGAAAACTTTAAGGATGACCTACCATATTTAGGACATCCTTTTATCTCATTAAAAAAACTGAAGCTGAGTGTTACAATCAGCGTTGATTTTACTATGTTAAGGTGCAAATGTGGTATTAAAAATGGGCACTTAGCCTTGAGGTTCAGATGCTGGTAAGACACTGGCTTGCCTCTAAAGAGTGCCTAGTTTTGAACTGGAACTTTACCTGCTGATGCGCAGCTGGGAGACCTGGCTTGAGTTCCTGGTTTAGACTTAGCGCACTGCTGCAGGCATTTGAGGGGTAAACCTGTAGAAAAAAGCTGTATTTCTTTTTAACCTTTCAGATAAGAAATTAAAAAAAGAAAAAGGGAAGTGAATGAAATAGGGCATGCTTTAAGTCAATTATCATTGTGTTTATCAGTCCTGTGCCTGGATTGAGTTCCAGGCTCCTGATCTACCTTAAACTTGGGGTCATTGGATGGTGAGCCAGCAGATGGAGAGGTCTCTATCATTCTCCTTTTTGTCTTAGTTTGTCTTTCTAACAAAGTAAATTAAAAAAAAATGTTCTGAAGGGGGGGGAAAGTAAAACACACAATGAGTTATAATTTTCCACTGTGAGATACCTGCAGTCGGTTTAAATAATGTAGATTTCCTGGGAATGATACACCTAGAAATGATACAAAATGTGCAAGTTCTTGAGGCGTCTGTAGAGATTATTTGATTTATCTCATTCTAATGGAGATTGGCAAACATAGGCAATTAAATTATAAAAATTTCAGGTATTGTTAGGTGCTATTAAGAGCAAGGCAAGTTCAAGAATACTTATTTTAAAATGGTGACTTGGGAATGTGCAGATACATGGGAAGGTCTGATGGGGAAGAAGAGGTGACAGTTAAAGGTCTGGAGGCAGGGGCCCGGCGTGGTGGCCTAGTGGCTAAAGTCCTTGCCTTGCATGTGCCAGGATTCCATATGGGCACTGGTTCTAATCCCAGCAGCTCCACTTCCCATCCAGCTCCCTGCTTGTGGCCTGGGAAGGCATCTGAGGATGGCCCAAAGCCTTGGTGGGCTGTGTGGGGGACCTGGAGAAGGCTTCTGGCTCCTAGATTCGGATTGGCTCAGCTCAGGCCATTGCAGCCGCTTGGGGAGTTAATCATCAAGCTGAAGATCTTCTCTCTGTCTCTCCTTCTGTCTGTATATCTGACTTTCCAATTAAAAACAAAAATTTCTGAGTTGGGGACCCTCTTCATTGTGTTGAGGAATGGCCATTTCACTTCATCTCCTTTGCAGTCTTCCACTCCTGTCTTCTGCATCAACATGTCTTGTCAGGCTTGTCCAAAACATCCGTGTTTCCAAGGCAACCAGCAAACGCACATCTTTCCCTTCTGTTTCAGCACCATTTGGTGTGTTGGATACCCGAGCTTCTGAAGGTGTGCCCTTCGGGTTTCCTCAGAATACTCCTGTCCCTCTAAGACCTTCACTGGTTTGCAGTGCTGCTGCTTCTCTGCTGCTGATTTCTCTTCTGATGTGGGAGCTCTAAGTACTGGGGTGTCCCAGGACCTGCACCTCACTTAGCCCTCCCCTTAATCCATGTCAGTGAATGCCATGTGCACCCCAGTGTCCACAAATGCGGTCTCTGCATTCCTATTGCTTTTCTTCCCAGTTTCCCCTTATCTGTAAGTTAGTTTGCCCTGTGTAGAGTACCACACAGAGAAACACCCTCCGTCAGGGCCACTCCAGATCTCACAGCTTGTGGGAAGCTTCATCCGACACCTCAGTTATGACCCGCAGACCTGGTTTATAGGTCAGTTCAAAGCAGGAAGCAACGGGAGTTTTACATTGCTTCATTCATAGGAACTTAGTGCTGAAGACTTCTTTCTTTAGTGGAGTTGGCAAAAAGAAATTCCTTGTTTTAAATGGCCAAAGCTGTTCTGTTAAAAAATACATTACACAAATGCTAAGTGTTGGAGTAAGCAAAAATGTTACAGTGAAACTGGTTATCTAACTGAGTTATATTCATGAACAAGCCACGAATAAGCAAGAAAAGGCCAAATTACAAGGCAGTCTTTTTGTTGTTGTTGTTCATTTAAGATTTATTTTTATTGGAAAGACAGATTTACAGAGAGAAGGAGACAGAAAGATCTTCCTATTGCTGTTTCACTCCCCAGATGCTGCAGCAGTTGGAGATGAGCTGATCTAAGGCCAGAGGCCAAAAGCCTCTTCTAGGTTTCCCATATGGGTGCTGGGTCCCAAACACTTGGGGCATCCTCTACTGCTTTTCTAGGCCATGGCCTAGTATGGGAAGTGAATCAGCCAGGACAAAAACTGGCACCCATATAGGATCCTGGCACTTGCAAGGTGGAGGAGTAGCCAGTTGAGCCATTGTACTGGACCCAACCAAGACAGTGTTTAAGAATAAGAACCTACTCTAAGGGGCTGCTGTAAGCCAATCTTATGCCTTGCAGTGCTGGCATCCCATATGAATGCTTGTTCTAATCCCACCTGCTCCACTTTCAATCCATCTCCCTGCTTATGGCTTCAAAAACAGTAGAGGATAGCCCAAGTGCTTGGGACCCTGCACCCATGGGTTCGGATTGGTGTGTTATAACCATTTGGGGAGTGAACCACTGGATGGATGATCTTTCTGTAAATTTGCCTTTTCAAATTAAAAAAAAATAAACTATAATTTTTTTTTCTAAAAAGAACCTATCTTGGGTCCAGTGTGATAACCTAGTGGCTGAAGTCTCACCTAACACATGCCAAGATCCCATATGGGCACCGGTTCTAATCCCAGCAGCCCTGCTTCCCATCTACCTCCCTGCTTGTGGCCTGCAAAAGCAGTCTAGGATGGCCCAAAACGATGGGACCATGCATCCATGTGGGAGACCTCAAAGAAGCTCCTGGCTCCTGGCTTCAGACTGGCTCAGCTCCAGCCATTGCAGCCACTTGGGGAGCGAATCATCAAAGATCTTCCTCTCTGTATATCTGCCTTTCCAATAAAAATAAAAGAAATCTTTAAAAAATGAATACATAAAAAGAACCTATCCTAGCAGATATTTAGACTGACTGTAACGCTATTTGAATGGTATGGTACTACTTTCCTTTCCCCTTTTCTTTGTTGTTTGAACACTTCAGTGCGAAGGCTGCTGGCTAGGGCAGACAGGAATATTGTCTGTAGGCTGGGGTGGGAGGATGGATGCCATAACCTAAGCAGCTTAAAAGGGTTTCCAAGTGGGGATAGTAGGATGCAGTCAGCGAGCATGCACACACACACAGACACGCGCGCGCGCGCGCACACACACACACACACACACACACACACACACACACACACGCACACACACACACAGAGACGCTGCGAAACGTTCAATTTTCATCCTTGGAAGAATATTCTGGGTAGTTAATTTTTGGTTTTGAAAAAAAAGTATATTTTAGAACTAAGAGAAACCATTTTAATTAAAAAGCAATTGGATTTGTCTATCCTTGTGAAAAATTTTTGTTTTAAAGCCACACGACTAGCAGTGCTTTGGTGGAATTGCTGAGAGAAGCTCTTGTTCGCAGCGCTTGGTATGTAAAGCTGCTGGTGAGTGCGTGCTGCATTCTTCCGAGGATGTGCTCAGCATACCGAGCAGGAAGCATCCCAACAGAGCCCGCATTCTCACTGAGAAGAATGCTCCATCCTCCTCCATTTGTGGCTAGGTTCTGAAATTATTTCTATTTCTTTGGTTTCTCACAAGCTTGAATGTCTATAAGTACATGAATCATAATTCTTTGTCGTATTTTTTAATTTTAAAAGTTAAAGCTTCCCATTTTTAAGAACATTTTTGTTTTAGAATGATTTTGGACTTACAGGAAAGTTTGCAAACATAGTACAAAGTTGTCATATGTCTTTCACTCAGCTTCTGCAAATGTCAGCCCACCATAGCACAATTACTACAACTAAGACCTTAGAGTCAACATTGGTACAATTCGGTTATCTAAACTACAGGCTAATAATCAAGGGTCATCAGCTTTTCCAGCAATGTTCTTTTCTTAAGCAGATTCCTACACTGTGTATCAATCTCCTCAGTCTCCTCTGGTATTTCCATAACCTTGGGAGCTTGGCAGGGGACGGGTCAATTATTTTGTAGACTCTCTCTTCATTAGGCTTCTGGATGAATTCTTATGATTAAACTGAGGTTTACATTTTTTATAAGAGTACCACAGAATACTTTTTTATTTCATTTTAAAAATTTATTTATTTATTGGAAAGTCAGATATACAGAGAGGAGGAGAGACAAAGAGGAAGATCTTCCGTCCAATGATTCACTCCCCAAGTGAGCACAACGGCCGATGCTGTGCCAATCCAAAGCCAGGATCCAGGAACTTCTTCCGGGTCTCCCCATGCGGGAGCAGGGTCCCAAGGCTTTGGGCCATCCTCAGATGCCTTCCTAGGCCAGAATCAGGGAGCTGGATGGGAAGTGGAGCTGCTGGGATTAGAACCGGCACCTATATGGGATCCCGGCATGTTAAAAGCGAGGACTTTAGCCGCTAGGCCACGCCGCCGGGCCCAGAATACTTTTTTTAATGCATTGCAAGAAATACTATGATGTCAGCATATTTTATTAGTGGTAATAACTTTAATAACTTTGTTCAGCTGCAAGGTGTCAGATTTCTCCACCAGACAGTTAGTGATTTCTATAAGGAAAGGCTGATATGTAATTTGGACTCACTGGATGTATATTTTATCCTGTGGGACAACCGGTCCTATTGTTTATTTGATTTCTCACATTGTTCCATCTACAAACATTCAGAACTCTTCCAAGTGGGGGCCTGGACTCTTCTGATACATTCCATCCTTAAGTACATTTTTTCTTCTTTACTGACATCATAAGATGGCTCTTGCATTTCCTCTGCCCCACAATGTAGCATTAGTCCTTCTCCATCGACCCTTGCTAACTTATTCAGAGTACTGTAAAAAGTGCTGTGACATAGCAGGCTAATCCTTTGCCCTGTGGCACCAGCATCCCATACGGCTGCCAGTTTGAGTCCCACTGCTCCATTTCCCATCCAGCTCACTGCTTGTGGCCTGGGAAAGCAGTCAAGGACAGCCCAGAGCCTTGGGACACTGCACCCGTGTGGAAGACCCAGAAAAGGCTCCGGGCTCCTGGCTTCAGATTGGCATAGCTCCAGCCATTGTGGCCTCTTGGGGAGTGAACCAGCAGACTAAAGATCTTTTTCTCTGTATCTTCTCCTCTCTGTATGTCTGATTTTCCGATGAAAATAAAAGAAATCTTTAAAATATATAATGTATTTATTAATGGTTGTTGTTTTAGACACAATGCTATATATATTAGAAATATTAAGGTGTCCAGAAGAAAACCTATTTTGTAAAATAGGCTTAGTAACTTCTCTTAAAAAGTTTTATTGTTTCATAATTTTATAAAGTAATGCTGAAAAATATAGAGTAAAAATAGAAGCTTTTCCAGTGCTGCCTTCTACCCCTCCCCCAGCCATTATAAATAGTGTAGACACCCTTCAGACTGTTTCCATGTGCACAGTGACACCTACGCAGAGTCTTTTTAAAATAAGTGGGTTTGTGCTGCAAATATTTTCCTATGGCGTGCTTTCCTTTTCATTTCACAATATAGCTCGACAGTCTTTCTGCATTTACAGAGAGAACCGCTCAAATTTTAACCTAGTTTTTGATGAATAGTTGAGAGTGGCTAAAGATAATGGGACTTCAGAATTAAACAAGTATTGCTTGGTCTCACCACAGACATGCATAGAATGCGGTGCTGGGTGTGTTTGTTGATTTGGTTGTGGTGCTTATTTCAACAGTATATACGTATATCAAAACAGCAAGTTGTACGATTAAGCTGTGCCATTTTTGTCAGTTTTACCCCAACAAAGCTGACAGATATAGTGCTTGTTAATGGAGAGGTAATCTGGATTCCATACTGAATTGTACCTTGTTAATTTGTAAGGGGTTTTGTTTGTTGTTGTTCTTAGGGAATTGAAGGGCCAACAGCCTTTCAAAAGCATTTTGATGAATTTCCAGACCAGGAGTTTTGAAAACTTGGTGTGGGTTTACATTTAGGAGAAAAACTTTCCCATAGAGAAAGAAAATACATAGAAGTAAAAAATGCGAATAAATAGATGTTTTAAAGGAAATCATTTCAGTCTTGGCCACCCTTCAAGTATTAACGTTACTTAATAGTTTCAGAAATGTTGGTGGGAGAAAGGAGAGCATCGTAAACAGAATTGTGTGAGCAGAAAAAAGCTCAGGTGGATGGCTGTGCATCAAACAGCGTGAGGTGAGACTGATCCGAGGGCTAACTTCTGATGCAGAATATCATTTCACGTCTCACTTAAGCTGAAGTCTTAAAGAAGGTGATTGTTAAACAAAAACAACCCCAAACCCTTATGTTAAACCCAGTAGATAAATAGACACATGGATCTGTGTCCTGAGAAATGTAGTATAAGCCAAAGACAGGAATATGCTACCGCCTAGTAAATACGGAATGTTTCTCTTTTAACATCTTTCCCTTTGCTAGGTCAGCAACAGTCCTGAACCCCTGAGGGCTGTAGAACAGCTTGTGAGAATGGTATTTCCAAAACTTTATAAAAAGTAAACAAAAATAGTTAACTTGGTTACTTTCTCAGCTATTCGTTATATTCTCATGACATTGAATACTCAGTTTGGAAGACTTAAATGTCATTCATTGAAATGCAAAAGAAAATTACATGCTGTATAGAGGTTACTATAGTTTAATCTGTAAATACTGTCCTAAAGTACACATTTTTTTAAATAAATAAGAAAGATTGTGGAATTTTTGCCTGCTTCCGTTTATCCAAATCTAAGTTAAAAAAATTGGTGACACCGACTTCTGCAGGAAAGATTGTCCGTCTCTGGTCTGTTTCCCTGGAGACAGCCCAGGGTGTCACTCTCCAGTGGACAGCCCAGCCCGGGCACCTGCAGCTTTACTCAGCTAGTGCCTGCAGAAGGTGAGACTGTCCTACTGGCTAGATCCGAGCTTAAGCTATGTGCAACAGCAGTGGACATGTTAGGATAGACATTCATACTTTTCCTTCGTAATAGGAATTCTCTGGGACCTGCAGCAATGTTCACACCTAGGCAGATTTTACCTAATGTGTCTAAAATTCTGATTCTCAGCTTTTATCTGTAAGTCACATTATAGCTAACTTTCCAGAAAAATACATGGACCCACAAAAGTCTGTGATCTTTATGTCATAGTAAATTAAGAGTTTAGGAATCACTGTTTTAGAGACTCACTTTTACCTGGAGAAGAAGCAATGGAAATTAAGGCTTTACAAGCATGTTATAGTGGGGAGCACTGAGCTGCTTCCTTGTTCTCAGTATGATTTTTACTTTGTCTTGGCTTAAAACCTTCAAATCTAAAGTCAGACAAATACATATAATCACGTTTGTTCCCCTTTTTTACCCTATTTCAGGTGAAGGAGGGCAGTTCTCTCAAAACATATCCTAAGTGTTCCATTTAGGAAAATACTATGTTGGAGCCAAGGAGCAAATTGTCCTTGATGGGGGTCTTTACTTTCTGTAGTGGGGCCATAACTGATAGTCTGTTAGAACAAAAAGTTATGCCACAGGGTGAAATAATAGATGACATATATATGTATAGTGGAGGAGAAGTGCCTCTTTTGAAAACCACTACCCTAAAATTCAGAGCCTTCTCTTTGTGATCCTTGTGTCCAGTAGTCAACGGTGCAGCCCATAGTGAGCGGAGTTCAATGTTGTAAAACATTTTTGTGTGGCAAAAGTATAAAAGGGAAGTAAGTTACAGATAAATAAGTTGCATTTAATTTCTGTAGCTTAGGACAAATTAAAAAACCTTTTCTTCCAAATAGGTCCTAATCTTTCCTTTCTTTGATAGGGCTCCCTGAGGTATCATAATCCTTTTTGTGTTTCAAGTTCAGGTCTCTTGCATTATTTATTTATTTTTTCTTGGGTTATTTTATTTTATGCTCTTGGGTCCATAATGAATGCAGGCTTTATTATGCATGTGGACTTTGGCCAAATACTTTGTATTATGAATTATAAGTTACTAAGTAAAAAAAAAAAAATTATGGTGAAAATAAACCAGACTTGATGGGGAGTGAGGAGCTGGGGTACTGAAGAGGAAGAAGAAGTAGTTTCTCTTTTTGGTTCTTATTTAGGAAGTAAATGGCAAGCCCAAGACTGACCTCAAACTAATTTATTTTTCCAGTGGCTCTAAAGAGTAGCTTCCTCCCAGTAAAGATAAGCGTGTATACTTGATATCCCCTCGGGCTTTCTGAATCCAGTCTTGGTGGATCTCCGTGCTTTCATCATCACTGCTTATCAGAAACAGAAAACTCTGGCTTTCCTATTTTTAGCTGTAAGTTATAGTCTAGGCTTCTGAAGAGTGGAATTTTTGTATAGGATAAAATAAGTGAGGATAAAATAAATGTGAAAGTAGGCCATTTAAGCTAAACAAAAGCATATCACTTTCATTTTTAAGTGGAGTATACATCAAAGCAAAGATTACTGAACTTGGCAAATTTTTGGATAGTCCAAACAGGCTTATAACTCTAATAAGGCATGTGTTAACACTTGAGGCACAGAACAGTTTTAGGAGGGGTGTGCAGAGAAATCTTCAATACCTTAGTGAGGAGTAACTAATCTTTGTGTCCTCCCTAGTAAGGTATATGTGAGTCCAAGCTGACTGTTTCCTGTCTGTTCTATGCTTTCCTTTTTGGTCTCTGTCTATCTGTTCTAATTTTGGGGGTGCTCTGGAGCGACCCTGATGGTCATTGTAAGAGATTGTGGGGATCCAAAGCTGGAACTAAGTAAGGGCCAGAGAGAGCTCCTCTCCCAAATCCCGAAGGAAGCTTGCTGTTCTTCTGTTTCTGAGGACCGCTCAGGGCTCCTGGCTGTTGTTCTGATGACATTAGTACCTGGAGGATCTCCTGGCTCCTGGCTTTGGATCGGCGCAGCACCGGCCATTATGGTCACTTGGGGAATGAAACATTGGACGGAAGATCTTCCTCTCTCTCTCTCTCTCCTCCTCTCTGTATATCTGACTTTGCAATAAAAAATAAATCTTAAAAAAAGAACCTCATGTTGGCATTAATATTTAATGTTATAGCTAATACCTCTGATGCACTTTTATTTGCAAATCTTCCTTTTAGAAAAATTGTAGTATCTGGGGAAATATGATTAGCTTTTATACTTCCCAATTATTTGCAAATAATTTAGAGAGGAAATCTGGTTGTTGTCTTTTTTAAAAATTAGAACTGTCTAGACAAATTTATAAAATCATTTAGAATAAGTTATTTGATTAAAGATTTCATCTTAATTGTTTTTGTTTATAGGATGAACTTTCTGATGTTAGCCAAAGTGGATCTAAAGTTACCACTCCAGCATCAACAGCTAATTCAGATGTGGCAACAATTCCTACTGATACTCCCTTGAAAGAAGACAACGAAGCATCTGTGAAGGTTACAGATACACCAACTAAGTCAGAGATAAGCAAGCACATTGAAGTACAGGTAGCCCAAGAAACTAGAAATGTGTCTACAGGTAAATATTCTTGGCTTATTGGTAAAGTATTCAGTAAACCCTAATGGTGGGGATATGAGAAACTGCATCTTTTGGAGGGTGGTCTGCTTTTTAGACAGATAAAACAGGTAATTGCTGTGTTTATTTGTAAATGGGGGTAGAAGAAGTAATGAAGTTTTGAAAGAAAAATCTTGGAAACTGGCAAGTTAGAGAGTCTGAAATAACTTCTTAGTCCTCATTTTGTCTGTAGTTCACCCTTTCAAGTGGAATGAAAGCAAGGTCTTGGTTATCCTGTACTGTGTGTTCCAAGAAAAAAAAATGAAAGCTTTCTCTGGTAATTTATTGATCAGTTTCCGGTATTGACTATTAACTAAATGTATAAGAGATCTTTAAAAATGTTCGTGAAAATGCCTACTAAGAACTGGTTGCACAAAAGTAGACTTACCTTTTAATTCCACTTTTGCATGAACCCTTTGTTCCCTTGTATATGTGTTGTTTATTTCATTGTTCCTTTCCTAAGGCTCTGTTGAAAATGAGGAGAAATCAGAGGTTCAGGCAATCATCGAGTCTACTCCTGAGTTGGATATGGACAAAGAGCTCAGCGGATATAAGGGTTCAAGGTACCAGAAATGTCCGACACAGACCTTTCCCTTTTCTCCACTCCCATAGCACCTTATTCTTGAGTCTCTGGCCAGGCAAGATGAATTTTAATGCTTTGTTGGAAAAATATTGGTATTATATCAGAGGCAGGGGTCTTCAAGAAGTTCATGGAAATACATGATCAAAAAACCAATAATTTCAATTCTTTGCTTCAAAATAAACTTTTGTTTTAAAGATTTGTGTATTTTCATTGGAAAGGGAGATTTACAGAAAGGAGGAAAGACGGAGAGCTTCAGTCCCCTGATTCACTCACCACGTGGCCACAATGGCTTGAGCTGAGCCAATCTGAAGCCAGGAGCTTCTTTCCAGTCTCCCACACAGGTGCAGAGTCCCAAGGGTTTAAACCATCCTCGACTGCTTTCCCAGGTCACAAACAGGGAGCTGGATGGAAAGTGGAACAGCTGGGATGTGAATCAGCAGCCCATATGGGATCCCAGCACAAGCAAGACAATAACTTTATCCACTAGCCTATCACACTGGGCCCCAAAACAAACTTTTAATTCCATTGTCCATAGACTTTCTGAAGTGCCCTCAGGTTGCTATTTCTTTTGTTGAAACTGGGCATTACATGTGGTTGGAATTTTTGATGAAATGTTACCTTTGCAGCATCAAAGATACGGAATTATGGAAGGCTGGTCTATTTTGTGCTGCTATGATTTATAAAGAATAGAAATTTTTCCCTCACGTTTCTGGAGTTGCAGGGTCCAGGATGAAGGTGTTGGCAGGTTTGGTTTTCTCAGGGGGTTGAGTCCTGTTTCCTAGAGTAGAGCTATCATGGCCTGGTTGCTTTTTTTTCCCCTTTTGAACATTAGATGACAGAAGTGGGGAGACAGGGATCTGTCTGCTGGTTCATTTCCTAAGTGCCTGTAACAACCAAGGCTGAGCCAGGCTACATCCTGGTCCCACAAGGTGATAGAGGCCCAAGTACTTATCCGCCATCTTCTCCTGTGCATTAACAGGGTGCTAAATTGGAAGTGGAGCAGTCAGAACTTCAAGTGTTAGCAGCTTAACTTGCCAAGACTGGCCCCTGATTGTTTTCTCTTAAAAAAAAAATTGACCCAATTCTAAATACTTTCACACAGGTAACACATATATTTTGGAGGAAGCACATTCAAACCATAAGCAATAAAGAGAATCAAGTGATAGAGACATACTTTCTGTTAGGAGTAAGGGAACCAACCATTTGAACTTCACTCCTTCCACTGGGTCAGGAGGACAGTGTACTCCCTTTAGAAATGCTGTGATCTCATTGTTGGAAGAAATTAATCTTATTTTAAAAAGGAGGGCTATGTTAACAGGATAACAGTTAGGTGTCATCTGAAATACATTGATCTTCAAGAATGTCAGACTGGAGTTGCTCCGTTTGAGTCTCTTCTGTCAATTTTATCTGTCAAAAGTTAACACAGCTTTAAGAAAATAAGCCAGTTTGTGATCTATGTTGAACATTGTACAGCGTGCTATAATGGTTAAAGGCATAGAACCAGAGTCCTGTGAATGCTACGTGGGTCCAGATTCTGCTTTGAGTTTGAATCTTAGGTACAATTCCTCATGTATAAAAAGAGAATTATAATGCCCCAGATGATTATGAAGATTGATATATCAGTGTATGTTAAATCATTGGAAAAGACTCCATTCAGTCAGTATTGATCAGTATTATGGTTTTCATCATCATTAATTTGTATAACTTGATCTCAGGTTTGACTTTATGTTCATTCTCATTTGGGTGTTTGAAGAGATATATAATTACAGGTTGGAAACTTTGCCTTTTCTTTCACATTTGTGAAGACATTGCTTTATTTTCATATTGAGTTCAGGAAGTTGCCATTGACATTCTTGCTTCTTTGTGTATAGTTTCTGTTACCTCCTGGAGTTGTCTTCTTTGATTTTTTTTTTTCCCCCAAAAAATCATGATGCTATGCTTTCTGTAGGGGTATTAAGTCTTTTCATCCAAACATTTGTCTCTCCCAGTTCTGAAAAATTCTGTTTCCCCTTATTCTTGTTTCTTTCTGTCTTATTCTGGAATACCTCTGCAGTAGATTAAACATGATTTTATTCCATTTCATTCTAATTCCTGGTAGATTTTGTTAAACCATCATTTTTTCCCTCGGAACCATCCTGCTTTTTTGTGGGTGCCACGTTTGTTCAGAAGGAAATCAGGCTTTTTCTTTGTTTTTGTCTTTCATGTTGCCCTTGCTGCTTGCATTGTTCCTTCTTGCTCCTGGTGCCTCGGTCACATTCCTTTTTTTTTTTTTTTTTTTTTTTCTGAGAACTTTCATAATAGAAGCTTTCTTTAAACGTCTAGTGTTCTGTGACTGTGTTGCTCATACTTAAGTGACTCTCCTGTTTCCTGCCTGAAGCATTAAAACTTGACTTTCCTTTTGGGGGAGCTGTACTAGTAGGAGGGGTCTTGCAGTTCTGGAGGATCACATCTGGGTCTCACTGCACGTTGTGCACTTTTATCCCACACCTCTGCTTTTTTGTTGTTTGGTTTTTGGTGTGTGCTTTTTTATTGGAAAGGCAGATCAGATTTTACAGATAGAAGGAGAGTTAGAAAGATCCTTGATCTGCTAGTTCACTCCACAAGTGGCTTAAATGGCCAGAGCTGAGTCATTCCAAAGCTAGAAGCCAGAAGCTCCTTCCAGGTCCCCCACATGGTCCCACCCTTGCATGTTCATCTCCACAGCTCCTGGTTCCTCTAAGACCCGGAAACATTTCAGGGTTCTATACACTGATGGCTTCCTCCCTAGCTCCCACTGTGTTGAGTTTCAGCTTTGTCTGGTCTGTTCATCAGCTTCCAATTTCTGGTCTCAGAATTCTGTTAGTATTTCATCTGCTGTAGCTTCTTTTCCCATCTGTATACCTTTTTCATTTGTTAATTTTCTTAATTGTTAGCTGATAAATGGCCAGACTGAGCTTACCATGTATAATTGGCGACTTGTACAGTGTTTCTATTAATGTAGCATTAAGACATAAACATATATTTTTCCCCATTTTTTTTAACCTGAGCATATAAGTGTTTACATGTATAACATGTTTTATAACTTTTAAAAAGAAGCCTTTGTATAATGGTTGACAGAGATTTATAATGCTTTAATGTTTTAAACATTATATTAAAAATTTTCATAATCAATTTAGCCGTTTTAATTTTTGCCCCTACAAAAATGATATTTGATTATCTTTTCTATACATAGTATATTGCCTTTTTATATGATCAGGGATTTTTTTTAATGTGTTTATATTCTCTCTTTAGATTTTATTTATGATGATGTTTACATAGTTGACCAGGGTGGGAAGGATTGAGGATCAGGGTAAAGTGAGCAAGACCATTGTTTATACATTTTCTTCTTCCTGTATCTAGGGGCAGGAGGATACAAGGGCGAAAACCATGCCCAGTCTCTCAGCCTCCTCAGTACCAGGGGATGGGGAACTGCCACCCGATATCATCCTAGGGTCCCATTGTAGAGCATTTTCTGAGGGTTCTGCTCAAGTGATTTCAGTAGTTCTGAGATGCTCTTGATATCACTGTGCAAGGATGAGGAAATCCTTCTAAGGTCAATTGGCTACATAGTCTTCCTCTGAGTTTCCGTTCACCCAGAAATTTGCTGTCAAGTTTTACTGGAGTAGTTGATCAATTTGTTCTGCTCTGCTTCCTCTGCAAACCATTGAGTGCTGTAGCTTAGCCCAGCCCTGCTCACCACTCGCTTGGCCCTCATGTAAACTAGGGGGAGCTGCAGCCAAGTCAGAGTGACCCCCATTGACACCACTAGACCAGCCCCTAGCTCTGGTTCCTCTGCCTGCCAGGCTGTGCAGCATTGGTCCAATCTGCCCCATATCCCATTCAGATCTCGTATACATCACTGGACATTGAAGTCTAACTCAACCCAACCGACTCCACCCACCAGCTGACACTAATGCTGGCAGATGTCACTATCTGTCCAGCTAGGCCTGCCCCCAGTCCTGATTCTTGTGCTCACCAGTGGGAATTGCAGCCCATCAGAGAGGTGCACACAGCTTCCCTACTGGGCCCACTCCCTGCCCCGGATATTGCACTCTCCAGGTAGTTCTGCAGTCTAGCTCAACAGGACTTGCCCCCAATCCTAGCACTTGCCAGGTGATGCTACAGCAAAGCCCAGCCTGCTTGTCCTTACTCTGGTTTGTGCATGCACCAGTGGATACAATCTGTTAGCACAGCCTGGCTCTCCCCCAACCCAGGTCAGTGTAGGCCAACAGGTGTTGTATCCCTGCCCAACCTGGTCTTCCCCAAGCCCCAGCTCTCACACTTTCCAGCAGGAGCAGGGGAGTCCCCACTACTTGCCTACTTGACTTGCACACTTTCCCCCAGTTTTCGCATGTGCTGGTGAGTGCTGTGCCCCAGTCTGGCATGATCCATCTCATCTTGGCATTTGCTGACAGGTACTGTAGCCTGATCCAGCCGGGTCTGCCCCCAGTTCCAGCTCATCCTGGCAGGTCAGCCCCCAGTTATGGCCCTAATGTGAACTGGCTGGTGCTGCGGCCTGACCCAGCCTGTCCTGCACCCCATCCAGGTTCTCAAATCTGCTGGTGGGTGTTTTGAACTGTTCCAGCCTGGCTGCCCCCAGGCATGAACCAAACATGCTTGCAGGTACTTCAACCTGGCCTGCTTCTTGCCTTGGTTCTTGCACTCACTTGCAGGGACTGCACCGTGACAAAGGAGTTTCTGAAGCTCCTGGATCAGGTCTCCTCCCAGTGGTAGATCTCATGCACACCAGTGAGTCCTTGGCCCTGGCTGACATAGTCCACCTCTTGTCCTGGCAGGAACAGTGGCCTTACTCAACTGGCCCACACCCAACCCGGTTCTTACTGTAGGGTGTTACAGCTCAGCCACGCCTGGTCCATGCCCTGATGCAGCTCATGTGACCCAGTGGGAGCCGAGTCCTAGTCCAGCCCATTCTGCATACACTCTGGCTCTCACAAGCATCGGTGGATGCTGGAGTCTAGCCCAGTCTGGCACGCCCCAGATCCAGTCTACACTCATGCTGAGGGAGACTGTAGCCATGTCCAATCTATACCACTGCCCCCAATTCCGGCTCTTGTACTCATTAGTAGGAACGCAAGCTAGGCAGGGCATACCCAACCAGACCTGTTCCCAGCTCCAGATTTTGTGCATGCCAGTGGTTGCTCTGACTCAGCTTGGCATAGCCCATTCTCCATCTTGACCTTTGCCATTGAATGCTGTGGCCTGACCTGACCCGCCCCACCACCAGTCCCAGCTCTTGCTGGTGAGTGCTACAGCCTGGCCCTGGTCCTGGCCCTGACTCATGCATATTGGTGGGTATGATAGCTTAGCCTGGCATGCCCTGTATTCAAGCCTTGCCTCAGCACTTGCTAGTGAGCTAAGATTGCCCTGGCCCTACCTGAATCACCCTCTTCCAAAACCAACCCACACACCTGCCAACAGGTGGAGCCACCCTGCCTGGACTGACTAAAACCCCCACTTGAATCATATGCTCACCATTGTTGATTTACTCCCCAAAAGGCTATACCAGCCGGACTGGGCCAAACCGAAACCAGGGTCTTGGAACCTCATTTGGGTCTTCATGTAGATGGCAAGGGTCCAAGAACTTGGGCCATTTTCCAGGGTTTTCCCACGTGGATTAGTAGGGAGCTGGATGTGAAACAGAGCAACTAGGACTTGAACTGTTGCTCAGATAGGATGCTGGCATTCCAGGCAGTAAATTAAGTAGCTAGCCACAATGTCAGCTCCAAATAGTTAATATCATTGCTATGGATACTGACTGTGTGAATCCTGCTGCTTTCATTGCTAAATGATCTTGGCAAATTCCTTAACCCTGGACCCAGTGTGGTAGTCTAGCAGCTAAAGTCCTTGCCTTTGCATATGCTGGAATCTCCTATGGGCACCGGTTCTAATCCCTGCGGCCCCACTTTCCCATCTAGCTCTCTGCTTGTGGCCTGGGAAAGCAGTTGATGATACCCCAAGGCCTTGGAACCTGCACCAGTGTGGTAGACATGGAGGAAGTTCCTGGCTCCTGGCTTTGGATCGGCACAGCACCGGCTGTTGCGTTCACTTGGGGAGTGAATCGTCAGATGGAAGATCTTCCTCTCTGTCACTCCTCCTCTCCGTATATCTGACTTTGTGATAAAAATAAAATAAATTTAAAAAGAAAATTCCTTAACCCCTTTGGTTTCTTCCTCTATTAAAACAAAAGAATAGCAACATGTAATGTACTCAGTCTTTCAAGTAGACACAAATAAATAAATATCTCTTGCAAATTAGTACTTGTAGAGTAGTTAACAGTGAGACCCGAGTGTGGTTTATATGAAGCACTGAGACCCGTGCCTGGTGCAGAGCAGAGTAACAGCCTTCATGGTGTTTGTTTGGATCTTACAAGAAAAACATTTCTGCAGCTTCATGAGTATTTGTCTCCATGGAATTTAATGGGAATTTCTTGAGAAACTGTTCAGAAATGTTATAACATTATGTTTTATAGTAGATGTAATTTATAGGTAAGAGATTGCTATGTAGCTTAGTGCATGATATAGACAGTGAGAAAAAAAGTCTTTCTAATGTGTTGATTTTGTTCTGTTTATTTCATAGCACTCCCACCAAAGGCATAGAGAACAAAGCTTTTGATCGCAATACTGAATCTCTCTTTGAAGAACTGTCTTCAGCTGGCTCCGGCCTAATTGGAGATGTGGATGAAGGAGCTGACTTACTAGGTATGACAGGTCACCTAAGGAAGTATGAAACTGGCTTAAAAATACATTTTTTTAATGGCTTAATTGAAAGTTGCCTTAAAATGTTCGTGCTACCCCATGATGTGTGGGGTAAAGTGTACTTTACGTGCTTACTGAAGACATGTCCCTGAAATCATGATAATTTTAAGTGAAAATATCTATACTAGTACAATTCCCACTATAGTTTGAGAACAGATACCACTCACAAGGAGGCACATTGAAAAATAATTGGGAATGTGTGTGGAAGTATATATTGATTGATACTTCCTTGCTTTAAATTTTTTTTCATTAAATTCTGTTGACTTTCATTAAAACAAAACTTTAAAGTTTATGTTAACACATGATTTAAAACACATTTGTCTCTACCACTTTTTGCTTGGGTGGCCTTTGCCCCATAACCTTTATTGACCTTAGTTTCTCATTAAGTGAAGGAATTAGACCCTAGTACAGCAGGTCCATCATCTGCAGTTTATCAGCCAAATCTAGCTCACTTCCTGTTGTGCAAATTTTTATTGAGACACAGCCACCCCGATTTGCTTACTGGTCTGTGGTTTTGCTTTTGCCAAAACAGAGCTGAGTAATATGCAACACAGATCATATGACTTGTGAAACCCAAAATATTTCCCTTCTCTGACCCTTGTCAGAGTGTTTGCCAACCTTCTCTCTAGGTGATCTCTGAAGTTCCTTTCAGCAGTAGTTACATGATTCTGACTTGTGTGAATTAGTTTTGCAGTACCTTTCTAATAACTCTAAGATCTTATACACAGTAAGAACCATAGAGATTTAAAAACCTACGCATTTGGAATAGATATTTAATTCAATCTACAAAAAAGTTTTGTATCAGTGTAATTACAATGCAAGGTACTGCTCTCTAGAGTGGATTGACATTGTCTGCATTAATATATATTTATTGATTTCCAGTTATGTTCTTGACATCAAAATGTTTTTAAAAGGAAACCCAAATTCTATCTAAATGTAAAAGAAATTGGAAATGATTATTCCTATGTAAATATAATGAGACCCCCACCATTAATGTCTCAGTCAGACATTGAAAGGAATTGAATGCATTACATTTCTGAAGGAGTGTTAAGAAGAGTTATTTCTCTCGAGCCTGCCAACTAGAGAGAGCTTCATCTATCTCTCATTCCCCAGATGCTCTGAACCAATGAGTTTAAGATCAAAAACCAGGAATTTAAATCACACCTCTCACGTAGCAGTGAGAGTAGCAGAAATCAAATTACTGGAGTCATTACCATAATCATTGCTTCCCAAGATGAACGTTAGTAGGAAGCTAGAGCCAGAGATGGAATTGGGAATTGAACCTGAGCAATCCAATGTGGGATGCAGATTCTTAAACACTGATCAAAGCCTACCCTAGAAATGTTCCAGTTTTTGTATTGAAATATGCACTGTAGTTTTACTTAACATCAAAGCATGCAGAAATTTTTAAAAATTTGATTGGTTTGTTTTAAGAAATTGACTTCCTACCAAAAAATAAAACAAAGTTACTTCCTAACCAAATTAAGGGGCAGTTGCCAAAAAATATTGCAGGAATTAAAACAATTTTTAATTGAATTTTAAATTGTACATATACAGCTCACTCTTCTTTCTGTGCATAGCTTTTTGAGTTTTGAAAAGAGCAATAGTTCTTTAACTACCATTACAATCGATATGCATCACTCCCCAGTTTTCTGTATGTTGCTTCTTTGTATTAACCAGAGTAAAGCTGTTGTGTGTGTGTGTGTTTTCAGCTTTACTTATTTATTTGGGAGACACCCAGAGAGAGCTTCCATTCACTGGTTCACACCCCCTCCCTACCATCACACAGGTCTGCACATGACCAAGGGCTAGACTGAACTAAAGCTGTGACGTCAATCCAAATCCAGGGTCCTACATGGGTGGCCATTCCTGATGCTTCTCCGTGTGTGTGTGTTAGTAAGAAGCTAGTGTCAGGAATCCAAGCCAGAGCCGAGTACTGAGCCCAAGGCACTATGATAGGAGATGTGAGTATCTTCACTGGTAGGCCAAACATCTACTCCTACATTATTTTATTCTTTTTAAGTGTATTTATTAATTTTTATTGGAAAGGCAGAATTACAGAGAGAGGGAGAAATGGAGAGAAAGATCCTTTACCCACTGGTTCAGTCCCCTGACAGTCACAGCAGCTGGAGCTAAGCTGATCTGAAGCCAGGAGCCAGGAACCTTGAGCCTTTGCCAAATCTCCCACATGGGTGTAGTGTCCCAAGGCTTTGGGCCGTCCTTGACTGCTTTCCCAGGTCACAAGCAGGGAGCTGGATGGGAAGTGGAGCTGCTGGGACACACACCTCTCTCCACTGGGTTGCTGGTGCTTGCAGGCAGAAGATTTTCTTGCTGTATCACCACACCAGCCTCTATTTCTTGTCCTTAATAAATAGTGGAAATGAAAGCATCAGGATTTTACTTTAAACTGTTTTGTGCTTAGTATTCTTTGAACAGTGCTTGATTCAAAGAGCACAACTATTTGTAAGTGCTAGAAGGCTGATTAGCTCTTCAGAAGAAAAGAAAGATTGGGGTTAGCAATCCTGAATAAAACCTTTGTCTCTCTCTGCCTCTCAAATAAATAAGTGTTAAAAACAGAAATAGTCCCAAGAAACTGTTGAATTTATCTGGACAATAAGATGCTGGACTCTATGCATGGTACATGCTTGCAATGAAAAAATCATGACTGGATTTGCTCTGTAACACTGCAACAAGGGTGCAGGGAGCAGTTGGGGGAATCTCAGAGCCTACGAAACTGTGTCACAAAATGAAATTAAAAAAAAAAACAGACTGTGACTTGCTCATCCAGTTTGCATATGCTGACATATTTACCTCTAGAACATTTCAGATTTTAATATGTAACCCTAAGTTTAATACCTTATACCTACGTGAATACTTTGAGTCAAAGATGATGAGATTTCTGAGGGTCGTATTCCTTGGCCCCTCTTCTGTGTGCATTTCAGTGATGGCTATTGAGGTCATCCTAAATGGAATTGTAGTTAGGCTAATGAAATTGTTCCCCAAGGTTCTCTAATTGCCTTTGGTTTGAATATTAAATATAGTCTACTTCTATAACTCTGTTCATCTTTGCAATTTTTCTGTTTTTCCAAGATACAAACTTCTTTCAGTCGATGTGCATAGACTCTTATCTAGCTTCTTTTTTTTTCTGACTTTGATGATTTATAAAAGATAATGCCAATAGTTTGGCTTTTGTCTTGACTGGTGTTTCATCGGTTGACTTTCTTATTTTTAGTGACTTTTCTCCACTGCAGTTGCTTGTTGTCCATTAACACATTCAAGAAATAGGAACTCTGCTATATTCATATACCCTACTCTTGAGATCTTCTTTATTATTTTATGTATTTTTAACTTCATTATCTCTGCTAACTTCTGCCTATTGTTTAAAACATGTTCGAGTCTTTTCTGTTTAAAAACTCCATCCCCCTCTGCCAGCAGCCCTTCCCTGTACCACCTACTGCTCATTTTTCTCCCGTGTCTAGTATACAGTCATATGGATGAAGGGCTTATTATGTGCCAAGCATTGTTTTAGATACTGATGTGATCTATCAGTGACTCAAACACACCTCCTGAAAGTTCGGCTGCTTTCCTTCACAAGACTTCCCCAGTCCCTGTGCTTCCCTGTCCTATTGTGATATGACATTCTTGCCTGCACTCACCTTGCAACTTTGTTGCTGTGTGCAGTGGGTTCTTCTGAGTTTCCTCCTGTGACTTCTTTAAAGCATTTGTCTTCAACATTATCTTTGCTGTGACATCTGGTTTGCCTGCATCCTTTTCTGCTTCTGACTGTTCCATTATTTAGTCTTAATGAAATTCACTTCTCCATTCATCTTCCTAGTATCAGTGTTTCTGTTCTATGCCTGTTTAATTGATTGGGAAATCATGTTTAGTTTTCTCATCTCTTGGAAAATAAGACTAATTCTCCCAAGTTTAATCTCCTAGATCTTTTTTGATCCCTAGACTGCTTTTTCCAAACTGCCTAGCTATACACCCTGGAGTTGGTTTGTAGGGCTTTGCCCCTGATAATACCTGCAGCTCATCTTTGTGGCTCTGCAGTAACACTGCTCTGGGAGCAGCAAATCATCATCCACTCGGAGCTCTGTGCTGGGCTCTCCTACCTGCCCGTACAGCCAGCCAGTCTGTGCTGCCTGGTGGTTCCCTCCTCTACTTGATCGTAGGCAAAAGGCCAAGAATTTCTCTTTTTCTCTTCTTAGTACAGGTTCATATTTGTCCTTATTGTCTCTGCTTGAATGACATTTTTCTCCCAGGAGTTCTGGTGTGATCCCCTAATTTAAGTTTAATTGTCCATAAAATGTGTTTTCATGGCATAATACCTTTTATGCCACTCTTCATAATTGACTGATTTTTAATGTACCTGTTTTTGTGAGTATATCATAAGCTCAGGGTAGCCAAACTATTTTTTATTCGGTATTACACATAGCAAACAGCTAAGTGAATGATATTACAAAATATTTTTTTTAAAAGCTGTATGTATTTATTTATTTTAAAAGCATTACACAGAGAGAGGGAGAGAGAGACCTTCAATGTACTAGTTCATTTCCCATATGGCTACAGTGGCCAGGGTTGGACCAGGCCTAAGCAAGGAGTTTAATCTGGGTCTCTCACATGGTTGTCAAGGGCCCAAACACTTGGACCGCCTTCCTCTGCTTTTCCCAGGTCATTAAGGGGGGGCTGAATCAGAAAGAGTGCACCTGGGACATGAACCAGTGCTTATGTAGGATGCCTGCATTGCAAGTGGCAGCTTTACTTGCTTTGCCACAGTTCCAGCCTCACAAAGAAGCTCTCACAATTTTGTTTCACTTCTAAATCTGTGATTGCTCATTTGCTGGGATTAAATATCCTTTTCAAAAAAATCTGTAAGATAGCAAAGTACATTTGGGAAAATATACAACATAAGTAGCTAAAATGGTGCATGCTCTCTCATATGATTCCCAGATAACTCTGAAACCCACCTGCGTTCCAAGCTTAAAAATCAGAACTGAAATTTAGATGAGACTTCTAAGATTTTTTAGAATTGGACAGTTGCTTTTTTAAATTGGTTTTAATAAAGTTTTCAAATATATGAGACCTAAACTTATGCTTAGTTTAAGATGTAAGATCACTTGAAGCTGTGTTCTTAGTGTTAATAATGAGTGACTTTTAGTTGATATATCAAAATGAAAAATTTAGATAATCCTGTTGGTCATATAATTTATGTGCTAGATTTTAAGAGTACTCTTTACTGAGAATGTATAGATTCAAAATACACTTTAAAACTATAGAATGTTTCTAATCCAGTACATATTTCAATTTTTTCCTATTTAACATTTACATTTCATTTAGTTAATGGTTTCTTTGTATCACTTCAGGTCCTTTATCATCTCCTTCTCATTTTAAAATAAGTTAGTTTCAGTTCTTGAAAACAGTCTAATTGAGATTCTCATTCATTTTTCTCTTGGGCTGCTTACTCAGGGGAATATTCTGGTGTGTATGCTTTTAAATACTTTAATAGTTTTGCTTTAAGCTGGGTATTTTTGGCTGCTAGTCTCATTTAGTGCTTTCTCATGATTTAGTTCTGCTCAATTTGGTTTTTTTTTTTTTTTTGCTCTGAAAACTTACATTCAGCTTTTTTGCTTATGACTGCTTGAGAGTTCATAGCAAATGGTTATTACACAAACTTCACCTAGTCAAATCTCTGTCTCTGTGATTTTATTAGAAAGTTGACATACTATTCAAAGCAAATATCTTGCAAAAATTATGAAATTGGGATTCTGAAAATGTGCACACTGTGCTTTCTCAGTTAGTGTGGGATAGATATGTAAAGATGGATGGATGATTAAATACGGTACTATCATTTCTGATTGAATTGGCCTGGTTTTTTTTTAGCATATTTGTTAAAATTACACATAAAATTGTGAGTTGTTTTTTGTTTTAAATAATTTGTAGTGTTACTTTTGCTTTTTGAAAAAACAGTAATTGTGGGTGTGTTGTGTGTGTTTAGAGAGAGGAAGAAAGGGAGGGAAGGAGACAGAAGTATTTTTGATACACCGGTTCACTTGTGAAATACATAAATGCAGCTGGGGCTGGGCCAGGCTGAAGCTGGGACCTGGAACGCCACCCAGGTTGCCCACATGGCTAGCAAGGGCCCAGGCACTTGGCCACCTCGTGGTGCTTTTCAGGAGCTTCTTAGCAAGGACTGGATGAGAAGTACAGCAGTCGGGCCTGGGTCCTGAACCTCTCTGAGATGCTGCACCACAACGCTGGTCCTAGCTTTTCTTTATTAAAGAGATGTGTTAGTGCTTTTGCTTTATGTAACTTTTTGCAGAAATGTTTCCTTTTTCTTTACTCGGTTATGACCCTGGATTGAAAATATTACAATTTCCCTCCATTAACTCCACAATAAGTAGTGGGAATTTTTGTTTCATCTTGTTTTTTTGATCAGTGTCCACTAATGTTTCAGTTTCTTATGAGAAGCAGCTTCAGTAGCTTCCTTCTCCCTGGAGACCGCTGCTCCGGGTTCTGCAGTGACCGTGCTGTCTCACAGTGCTCATGAGGGGATGTTAAGCACAGTTCTATTAAGTGGCAACTGAATGTTGTCATTTCACTAGTGGCACTTTCCAGGAGATTTGATGATGTTGGTTTGGGGTTTTCAATCTAATTCAGTTTTTTTTGTTTTTTTTTTTTGTTTTTTTTTTTTTTGTGAAAAAGAATAGTAAATCATTTTTTAGATGTATATAAATAAAAACCAGCCATCTTTATTTCTGTCTTTGGTACATCATTATACATTAGACCATTACATTGTGACTCCAGATGTTTTCATATCATGCATAAAACTTTATAGATCAATAATCTGTTTTCATGCTGTTTCTTACATAAAACGTTTCTTGTTCTTTGTTTTTGCTTTACATGGAATGCATGGGCTTTAAGACCATAATTTCTTTGGTAAGGTTTCATCTGCCTTGGGGGTTCTGTCTTGTTTGGGCCTTGTTTCTACCTGTTTTCTATTAATAAAATCTAATTTTTTTCCCTGAATAATGCTACTTGTTACTATATTTAGCAGAAAACCTTGATCATTTTGAACGTTATCTATGAGAAATGAAATACAGACTAACAGATATAAGGAATTGACCAAAACACCTCACATGTTATTTTGTGCCGAATAATTATTTGAAATTTTTAGTCCATTTAACTAGATATATCAAATGAAATCATAAGGCAAATAATTTGGTAAATAAAATTTAGAAATTAAAGTTTGTGACTAGCTTGTTCTAATTTAAATAAGTATAATTTTTTATAAATTTATCTGCAAAATCTTTTATCATTTTCTTTTGATAGGAATGGGTCGTGAAGTTGAGAATCTTATATTAGAAAATACACAACTGTTGGAAACCAAGTAAGTATGCGTAAAATTTTAACAAGAAATGAAAAATACCAGATTTTCTTTTTGTACAAATCAAAACACCTCATGAGTTTGACAGAATTAATGCAGTTGCCTTTCTCTACTGATTTACACACACACACAAATAAATAAATAAGTAAAATGGGACCCACATGATCCTGAGGAACAGATATCATTGCTCCATTTTTTTTGTAGAAGCATGGATTTTTATCTCCTTTTTTAAAGTACTGTAGAGATAGAGTTTCCATGTGCCAATTCACTCTCCCAATACCTGCAACAACCTCATGGCTGGACCTGGGATTGGAGCCTGAATCTGGGAATTCAATTCAGACCTCCCACATGGATGCAAGGACTCAGTTGTTGCCTCCCAGGCAAGCAGCTGGAATCAGAAGCTGATGCTAGAGCTTGAAATCAAGCCCGGGCACTCCAGGAGATAAGCTTGGAACCACTGAGTCGAATGCCTGCCCCTGATTTTCATCTCATTCTCTCTGTGCTGCCATCCTCCATCCCCCATCCCCAACAGCCCCCCCCCCCCCAAGCCCTTGAGATTTGTCTACTTTCTTCACTTCTGTCCTGGAGTTTAAGTATATTTATTTATTTATTTAAGAGGCAAAATGATTAAGAGAAGAAAGAAAGCCAGAGCCATCTGTTGGTTCACTCCCCAAGCCTACATCAGCCAGCCTGGGCCAGGCTTCTGAAGTTAGGAGTTGAGGAATCCATCTGGGTCTTCCATGTGGAGTAGCCGGGACCCAGGAACTTGGGCCATCATCTGCTGCCTCCCAACAACATTGGCAGGAAGCTGGACCAGAAATCAGAGACAGGACTGGATTCCACTCACCCTGCTCTGGGCTGTGGGCATCCCAAGCAGTAGCTTAATGTGCTGCACCACGGTTCCTGCTCCTCAGTACAGGTGTTTTGGTCTGTCGTCACCACAGAGCTTTGGTGAACAATTTGGGTACAATTTGTGACCCTTGAGCCCTTAAGTAGACTGAGTGTTGGTTAGTGGAATAGGTCCTCAGTCTTTTGAAAAGCAGAACTTGTACCTTTGCCAGTTTGCTGTGTGAGAGCAACTTTGGAACATCTGCATGTGTCTGAGACAGACAGCAGTCCTATGTCTGCTATCCTTAAAAGAACTCAATCTTGGATTTTTTTTTCCAATGTCTTTCCAATTTAGACTTTGAATTAATTATTAATGGTAATTGTATTGATTGATTAATGTATTTTCAGACTTAAAAGCTTAAGTTGTTTTATGACTGCTATTTTTAAAGTTTAATGTCTGACTTTTTCTTAATTAGTAGTCTGCCTTGTTTTATCCATGTCTGCTTCATTAGTCAAGTAGGAAAAGTAAAAATATTGTGCTTTGCATTGATTATTTACAAACAGCAATCAGAATGTCTTGAAAAGACTTCTGTTACTGAGTTTTGTGATTGTATCAGTCTACGAAGGAATAATCAGAAAGATAGTATTCGTAATGACGCGCTTGAAATATGTATCTCCTAGAAATGCTTTGAATGTAGTGAAGAATGATTTAATAGCAAAAGTGGATGAACTCACCTGTGAGAAAGATGTGCTGCAAGGGGAGCTGGAGGCGGTGAAGCAAGCCAAACTGAAGCTAGAGGAAAAGAACAAAGAATTGGAGGAAGAGCTTAGGAAGTAAGTTTGGGTGTATTGTTGTAAACCAAGCTGTTTTTGCCAGTGTGGGCCTTGATTCTACAGGCAACTGTTGAGATGGATGCCCTGAACCATCCAGGAAGGGCCAGCAGCTGCCTAGGAGAGGGTGAAGTATACCCAAGACGGCCTCTGCTATGAGTGGACCCTACGTTCACCAGTTTGACATCCAGTTGTTACCAGGGTTGGTGTCTGTCATAATGGGTAAAAAAATAGAGCTGTTCAAACACTTTCATTTTGAAAATAAGGAAACCAAAAACACCCTTTTCCTTCCCCCAACTTGCTTTATTGTTTGTTTTCTGGAAGCAGTGCCACAATAGCATTTCTAAAAATCAAAGTCTGTTGATACCTTGTTCGGCAAAATAAAGCAAATCCTTTAGTGGTAGTTGACCTACTCTTGATATTTAGGAAGGCTTTTTGGTTTTTGAATTTGAGCTTAATTTAAATAATCATATTTTTTTTCCCCCTCTAGAGCTCGTGCAGAAGCTGAAGATGCAAGGCAAAAAGCAAAAGATGATGATGATGTAGGTCTACAATTTTGGACTTTTCTTTTTTTAAAAAAAAATTTTATTTTATTTTATTATTTGAAAGGATATACAGAGAGAAGGAGAGACAGAGAGAAAGATTTTCCATCCATTGTCTCACTCCCCAAGTAGCTACAGTGGCTGGAACTAAACCAGTTTGGAGCCAGGAGCTTCTTTGGGGTCTCCTACTTGAGCACAGAGTCCCAAGGCTGTGGCCCATCCTCAACTGCTTTCCCAGGCCACAAGCAGGGAGCTGGATGGGAAGTGGAGCAGCCGGGATACAAACCCACACCCACATGGGGTCCTGTTAGTTGCAAGGCGAGGATTTAACCACTAGCCTGTTAGGCCAGGCCCTGAATTTTTTTTCCTTAGTACATTTTGCTAAATCAAAAAAAATCCTAGCAATCAAGCATCGAATATAGTACTACAAAGATTTTATTTGTTTATTTTGAGTTATATCATCTGGATTTTCATTCTTTTTTTTTTTAAGATTTATTTATTCTTATTACAAAGTCAGATATACAGAGAGGAGGAGAAACAGTGAGGAAGATCTTCCTTCTGATAACTCACTCCCCAAGTGAGTGCAATGGCTGGTGCTGTGCCAATCCAGAGACAGGAGCCAGGAACCTCCTCCAGGTCTCCCATGTGGGTGCAGGATCCCAAAGCATTGGGCCATCTTCAACTGCTTTCCCAGGCCACAAGCAGGGAGCTGAATGGGAAGTGGAGCTGCTGGGTTTAGAACCGGCGCCCATATGGGATCCCGGCACGTTCAAGGCGAGGACTTTAGCCACTAGGCCACGCCGCCAGGCCCCCTAATTTTCATTCCTAATGTTTTGTCACATGTTGTATTTCTTGAATGCCAGCCATTAAGATTTCTGTTTGAGAGGCTGAGTGACAGGAGGATTCACTCCCCACATGCCGTGACAGCCAGAGCTGTGCCAGAGCAAAACCAGAAGCCCAAAGCTGCTTCTGGGTCTCCCTCACAGGTGTGGGGTCCAAGCACTTGGGCATTCTCCACTGCTTCCCCAGGCAAATAAATATGGAGCTGATCTGGAAGTGGAGCAGCCAGTATTCAAATAGGTGCCCATGTGGGATGCAGTGTTCAAGACAGTGGCTTAACTGCTACACCCTAACACTGGCTACAAACATGATTTTACCTTGCTTGGGTATCTAAGAGAGTTAGATATCTCTCTATGATTGATCTTTGTTAATTTTATTTTTTGAAGATTTACATATTTTTATTTGAAAGTTAAGGTTGAGGTTGACGCTAAACTTCCAGCTGCAGCTCCAGCATCCCATGTGGTCATCTGTTTTGAGTCCTGTTAATTAACATGGAAGGCAGTGGAGAAGGGTTCGAGTCCTTGGTCCCTATAGCCACGTGGGAGACCTAGAAGAAGATGCTGGATTGGCCCCAGCTGTTGCAGGCATTTGGGGATTGAACCAGCAGGTGGAAGATGGATCTCTTTCCCTTTCTCTCTTCCTGTCTCTCCCTCTTCCCTCTGTAACTCTGCTTTAAAAAAAAAAAAAAAATGTTAAAAAAGAAAGAGGAAGAAGAAGAAATCTTCCATTGCCTGTTCACTCCCAGATGGCCATAATTAGCCATGGCTAGGCAGGCTTAACCCAAGAGTCAGGCGCTTCATTCATGTCTCCCACATAGTTGGCAGAGGAATAAGGACTTGAAGCATCTTTCACAGCTTCTCCCAGGCACGATAGCAGGAAGCTGCATTAGAAGTGAAGCAGCTGGGATACTAACTAGTGCCTATTTGGGATGCCAGTGTTGCAGCTGATGGGAGATTTTAAAGTCAGTGGATGGGTCTGTAGTCGTGAATAAGATAGCTCGTGTTTTCCACATGACACGCACATCCTAAGCCTTCCATCCACGTGCACTGTCCTTAATTTTCCTCTGTGGCTATGTTCTAACCTGTGCTTGCACGTTCAAATTCAAAGATAATGTAGGACATTGGAATTCATTTTTGTTTTTATTTCAGATTTTGTCTTAGAAATATGACAGTTTAATAAAAATAATTTACTAATATTTAACATGAAAAAATGTTTAGAATTTGAGTATTAGCTAATTGGCTCACATTAAAAAAAAAGATTTATTTATTTGAAAGAGTTACCAGGTGAGGGTGGGAGACATAGGAAAACAGAGATCTTCCGTTCACTGGTTCACTTCCCCAAATGGCTACGGTGGTCAGAGCTGAGGACCCAGGAGCTTCGTCTGGGTCTCTCTCATAGGTGCAGGGGCCCAAGTGCTTGAGCCATCTTCCACTACTTTTCCCAGGCCTTTAACAAAGAGCTGGATTGAAAGTGAAGCAGCCAGGATTCAAACCAGCAGCCATGTGAGTTGTAAATGTCACGATACCTGCTATACCACAGTGCTGGTCCCACTTTATTATTTTTCTTTTTTTTGTGGGGGGGTATTAAATTTTATTTATTAGAAAGGTGTAGGGCCCGGCGCGGTGGCACAGTCGTTAAGGTCCTCACCTTGCACGCCCGGGATCCCATATGGGCGCCGGTTCTATCCTGGCAGCCCTGCTTCCCTTCCAGCTCCCTGCCTGTGGCCCGGGAAAGCAGTCGAGGACGGCCCAAAGCTTTGGGACCCTGCACCCGCGTGGGAGACCCGGAAGAGGCTCCTGTCTCTGGATCGGCATAGCATCGGCCGTTGCGCTCACTTGGGGAGTGAATCATCGGACGGAAGATCTTCCTCTCTGTCTCTCCTCTCTGTATATCTGCCTTTCCAATGAAAAAATAATAAAAATAAATCTTAAAAAAAAAAAAAAAGAAAGGTGGAGTTATAGAGAAGATGTCAGAGGACTTTCATTCACTGGTTAGGAACTTGGGACTCTGGATCTCCCACATGTGTATGGCGGTTCAAGCACTTGAATCGTCTCCTGCCACTTTCCTAGAATCGTTAACAAGGAGCAGGATTGTAAGTGGACCATTCAGGACCTGAGCCAGTCCAGTATGGAATGCCAGAATTGCAGGCAGAAGCTTAACTCTTTGTGCCATAGTACCAGCTCCATTTACATTCTATATTCAAAGAATAATCCTGGATCCAACGCAGTAGCCTAGTGGCTAAAGTCCTCACCTTGCATGTGCTAGGATACCATATGGGCATCATTTCATGTCCTGACAGCCCTGCTCTCCATTCAGTTCCCTGCTTATGGCCTGGGAAAGCAGTAGAAGACAGCTGAAAGCCTTGGGACCTGCACCCACGTGGGAGACCTCGAAGAGGCTCCTGGCTTCAGATCGGCTGAGCTCTGGCCATTGTAGCCACTTGGGGAGTGAATCAATGAACAAAAGATCTTCTTGGTCTCTCCTCCTCTCTGTATACCTGATTTTCCGATAAAAATAAATGAATCTTTTTTTTCTAAGATTTATTTTATTTTTATTGGAAAGTCAGATATACAGAGAGGAGAGACAGAGAGGAAGATCTTCCATCCTATGATTCACTCCCCAAGTGATCCCAATGGCCGGTGCTATGCCGATCTGAAGCCGGGAGCCAGGAACTTCTTCCAGGTCTCCCACGCGGGTGCCTGTCAAATAAAATTGAAAAGAGGAACTTCATCTGGAACTAGCTTATAGGTATTTTCTGAATGACCAGTGTTATAGACAAAGAATTTAAAATGTTGGAGGAACATTTCCAAGTGAAACTTATATAAGAGTTTAGATAGGTAAATTAAATTAATCTTCATTGAAGGTGTGTTCTGTTTGTGTTTTCTTTCAAGTATATGTATTTATACTCAGAATTAAATATGATTTTTATGTGATTAGTGAAAGATTAAGGTTGAATTTAATGATTTGTTTCTCTGAGCTTAGCACCAAAACATGTAAGCTCCAAAGCGATCTGTCTGTCATCTTTTTCCCATTTCAGAGTGATATTCCTACAGCACAGAGGAAGCGCTTTACCAGGGTAGAAATGGCCCGAGTTCTCATGGAGAGGAACCAGTATAAAGAAAGATTGATGGAGCTTCAAGAAGCTGTTCGATGGACAGAGATGATTCGGTTTGTATGAGAAATACTCCAGTGTTGTCCGCTCTTGTTTCTTGAGTATTCCTTTGTTCTGAGCTAGAGTCCTGCTTTGGAGGTCCGAGCCCCTTCCTCTAATTACTAGGACAGACTTTCTGAAGTCACACGTGGAATCAGTAACAGAACATGTTAGAAATGGGCCTTTGTGTCCTGTGTGGAGCCTTGGAGGATGCTCCCATGACTGCTACAGAACCCTGGTTATTTAGGAATGATGACCATTTATCGGAAGAATATATAAAGTGGCTTTATTTTTGCAGTGTGAGGAAAGGAAAACATTTCCTAAGTGTCACAGGGAACTAACATCTTATTGCTCAGTGTCCTGTGAAATGTCCTGACTTGATTTCCCCCTTTCTGACTTTACAAAATGTGCCTTGTACCAGCTCGCTGTTATGTCTTACATAGTGCTGCCATCTACTGGCCGTGTCTCAGCAGCACTAGTCCTTTAAGAAAGCTCAGTTTGTCCCTTACAAGGTCATCCTGGGATGCAGTATTGTGTGTAACACGTTGTGTAGTCGCTGTGTTTGCCGCTGCAGCAGCTGCTGAGAAAGAGGATGAGTGTTCCAGTCTTTTATCTATTGGACAAGAAAAATTGTTCTGCTGAGTAGTATTTCCAAACTGCGGGATTTAATGGATATTAAGTAACTAGAATTAAAAACTGAAAGTGTGTAGGCTGGCTGTGCCTTTCACGGCCGTTTTTAACTCTGGCAATCAGGTGGTAATGAACGAGTGAAAGGAAATGGTTACTTGCTTGTTCCTCACTTACAATGTACTATGAAACAGTACTATGACAGTACTATGAACAGTCCCCCGACTGCTGCAACAGGAGGCTCTGTTCTTTCAGTCTTTTTTTTTTTTCTTTTTCATTTTGCCCATTTCTTTCATTATAGCTTCTGCTTTGCTTGCTTCAAAATTTTAAAGAAAAAAACCCAACAACACAGGGATTTGGGGCGGATGTTCTGTACAGCAGCTATGATACCACTTGGGACACCTGCATCCCATGGTGGGGGTACCTGGGTGGGAGTCCTGACCTCACCTCCAATTCTAGCTCCTGCTAATTTGTACCCTGGGGGCAGAAGATGGTAGCTTACTTAGTTTTAGTAGAGGGAGCTCTTGGAAGAAGTGATAGTATTTATTTGTCTTAGTGGTATGAGCTTTTATAAAAATGTATTTTTGTTGGAAATGCAGATGTACAGAGAGGAGGAGAGACAGAAAGGAGGATCTTCTGTCTGTTGATTCACTCTCCTAGTGGCCACAACGGCCATAACTGAGCTGATCCAATCCGAAACCAGGAGCCAGAAGCTCTTCTGGGTCTCCCACACAGGTGTAGGGTGCCTATGCTTTGGACCATCCTCAACTGCTTTCCCAGGCCACAGGCAGGGAGCTGGATGGGAAGCAGGGCAGCATGGACATGAACCGGTACCCACGTGGGGTTCTGGCACTTGCAAGGCCAGGACTTTACCCACTAGGCTACCGCACCAGGCCCAGTGGTGTGAACATTTAGCAGATTGAATAACACATTGGGTCGCAGTTACTACTTAATTTAATTGGTGTCAACTTTATATTTCATGAACTTCTTGGATTCCTTGTTCTTTAGATAGGAAGCTAGAACTCCTCACTGGTAACATTTTTTTCCCCCTCTTTTAATTCAGGGCATCACGAGAAAATCCAGCCATGCAGGAAAAAAAAAGGTCAAGCATCTGGCAATTGTAAGTAAGCGAGCGTGAGTGAAGGCGTGGCTAGCATTTTGAGACAAGATTACAGTCAGAATTTGTTTTCAGGAATGATTTTTGTCCGCTGTAATTTAGTCCTATTTTTAAGATTGGGATGAAATAGCTAAACTGAAGTCTTTCTTCTTGACACGTAGCATGCCAGCTCGGTAAGGCCGTTGCCCCGGACAGTCAGTGCTCCCGTAAGCTGCATCATGTTGCTTCTGCATCTGGTGGGCGCTGCTGCCTTAGTGTCGCAGCAGGCAGTCACCTGTGGGGTTGATATGTGTTAATTATCTTCAAGCCAGAAATACTGGAGGTTCCCTGTGCTAACCCTTTTTTAGTGAATCTGCTATTTAGTGCAAGTCGCAATTTTTCAAAAGTAGACATGAAAATAATTATCTTCAAATATTTCAATTGTTAATACGTCAGTTAATAAATGTGTAACATTTTAGCATGATAATATGTGTTTGAATAACTTTGTTAGAATAGACTGTTCTGAAAACTGGCTTACTAAATTTTTGTTTAGCTTGTCTAGCCAAAGATTGCTATGGTTAACACCATTCTTAACATTACACTAAGCAGCAGCTACCTAAAGGAACCATTGTATTTACTCAGAAGTTTCCTCTGCTGCATTGTGGAAGCAGCTCACTGGGGAACAGGCCCGTGCCGTCCGGAGCTGTGCGTTCTGCCGTTTGGCTGTGTGAGCTGCTGCTCAGGCTGCCGCGTGTGGCTGTGAACGCCCTGCCGCTTTCCAGCCTGCTGCCTGACAAGAGCATTCTGGGACTTCCCGGAGCATCAGACTGTGGGGAATAACAGATTGTTCTTTGCAATGCACATGATGTCCACACACATTTTGTTTTAGTTTCAGCAGACTTTTCAGCTCTTCAAGTAACACGACCAAGAAGCCGGAGCCACCAGTGAATCTGAAGTACAACGCACCCACCTCTCACGTTACTCCCTCGGTCAAGAGAAGAAGCAGCACCTTGTCCCAGCTCCCCGGGGATAAGTCCAAAGCCTTTGACTTCCTCAGCGAAGAGTAAGCATCTTTCAAGCTGGTGATTTTGCCCTGAATAAGTCAACAATTTAGAATATTCTTGCTTCTTATCAGGTCATGTGTAAAGATTCAGATAAATTTATAAACTGCTTCTGTCACTTGGCTATCTTTAAGTCAATTATTTATAGTTAATACTTTTTATGAAAATTGCATTTTACAGTTTCCTAAAAAGACAAAAATTTTAATGCCCCATTTGTATTGGTGTGACAACATTGATAAACATTAATAAAAATGTTAGTCTTACATAAGTTTCTATCCCAAACATTGAAACATTTGTCTTAATGCCATAAACCAAAGAGCTGGTTTCCGTCCTGGCTCTGCTGCTCGTTAGATACACAGCATGGGGACACATCTTCCTCTTAGAGCTTCGGTTGCTCTGCCTGTGAGAGAATAGCCACCTGCTTCAGAGATGGTAGTATTATGTTACAGATGTGTTTGACATACAGGTGGAGTTTTTAACCTTGGCATGCTTAGTAGGTCACCTCACAAAAACTTAAATGACCAAAAGAAGAAACATTATTTTCAAAAGTTTTTTTTTTTTTAAGATGTCTTTATTTTTATTAGAAAGGTAGATTTACAGAGAGAAGGAAACGCATAAAGAAAGATTTTTTCATCCATTTGTTCACTTCCCAAATGGCTGCAATGGCCGGAGCTGAGCCAATCCGAAGCTAGGAACCAGGAGCCTCTTCTGGGTGTCCCACATGGGTGCAGAGTCCCAAGGCTTTGGGCCATTCTTACTGCTTTCCCGGGTCATAAACAGGGAGCTAGATGGGAAGTGCAGCATCCAGGACACGAACCAGGGCCCATATGAGATGCCAGTGCTTGGAGGTGGAATGTTAGCTAATTGAGTCACTGTGCCAGGTCCTTTCAGAAACATGTTTGTAATGCATTTTACGCTGTAGCTCCAAAGGTTTAATTTGCTGAATGAACAAAATAGAAAGAGCCAAGAATACTTAGGAATTTCCTCCTTCATGTGGCCACTATCTGAAACCTAGTGGAAACATGATAGCTGGTGGTTGAGTTTGATGTAGAAGGCTGCCCCCTCACATCCTAAAGCTTGACCGTTATCTCCACTGCACAAACTTAAAAGGCCAGCTCTAGTGAAGAGATGGTGTTTGAATAGGCCAGTTTGAAATCAAATCATTTTTTGTTGTTGTTTTGGCTCTTTTATTAAGATAAGTGAAGCTTTTCTTATGTTCACTCATTTAAAGAAAGTAAATCTCTTTTTCCAGAACTGAAGCCAGTTTAGCGTCACGCAGAGAACAGAAGAGAGAACAGTATCGCCAGGTGAAGGCTCATGTTCAGAAGGAGGATGGCAGAGTGCAAGCCTTTGGCTGGAGTCTACCTCAGAAGTATAAGCAGGTACCGTGGGGCCCTGGTGGGGTCTGGAGCAGGAGGCTCGAGGCAAGCCGAGTGTGCTCGGACAGAGGGACTTGAGGGCGGTGTCCCCACCCTGCTGGACACAGGCTGGAGAACGGAGGCAGCTGGTGGCTTCCAGGCTGTCCTTCGGAGCTCTGGTCATTGGGACGCAGTACCCTGAGTGTGTGGGTGAGAGGCTCCACAGGCTGCACAGGGGTGTGGGGACCTTTTCTGTGCTGAGCCTTTCAAATTGTTGCCCTAAAGTTTAGCTCAGGTGTTCAGGAGCTTTGCAGGTTTACTCCCATGTTCCTGTACTCCCTAAGCCCCACACACTCAGTATGCTTGTGTAACGTGTACACATGCACGCACATGTATGTAAATTAGCATCTCTCTGCTGAGCTATCCATTTTCTCTAATTATCACTTGGTTTCCTTTTGACAAAATCAACCTGGAATTGATTTCAAGGAGTGAATGGGTAGCATCTTGCTTGTGCACATCTCAGTGGTTCTGTGAGGCTTATCAACATGCCATTCTCTCCTCACGCTCCCATTACTAGGTAACCAATGGCCAAGGGGAAAATAAGATGAAAAATTTACCCGTCCCTGTCTATCTCAGGCCTCTGGATGAAAAAGATGCATCAATGAAGGTCAGTGCTTGTTCAGATGAAGGAGAAAGTTCCTAGACTCTGCATAGATACTTTTGTAAAACCAAACATGTTCAAATTCTATTACTCACTTTATAGTTTCAGCCTGTGTCAAAGACCTGTATTTATAGCTACCAATTGTTTTTAAGAAAATGTGAAAAATTAGAACCATTTCTTGAGCAAAAATGTCTTAATGCCTTTTTTCTTCTCCCCTCCGATCAGCTGTGGTGTGCTGTCGGAGTCAACCTGTCTGGTGGGAAGACCAGAGACGGCGGCTCTGTCGTTGGAGCAAGTGTGTTTTACAAGGATGTTGCTGGTCTGGAAACAGAAGGCAGTAAGCAGCGCAGCGCCTCTCAGAGTAGTTTAGATAAGTTAGATCAGGAGCTGAAGGTGAGTCTGCGTGAACATTCGACCCCTGATGTGTGAGACTTTGTTCAATGCTTTCTGTAAGTTTTCCTGCTGAATCTGGTTTCAGACTGGGATTACTGTGTCCTTGCCTACTTTTTCCCTTTCAAGAATCATTCTATTGTACTGTAATTTACATACACTAAAGTGTATGCTTGAGATGTATACAATTCAAGGCATTTGGACAATGTATTTACTACCAGAGTGAAAATATAGAGCCCAAACAGTATTGCTGGAACTACTTTTATTTATTTGTTCATTTGGTTATTCTGTTATTGTGTTATTATATTTGAAAAGCATAGAGTGACACAGACAGCTCCCTTCCACTGGCTTACTCCACTGGCTTACACAGTAGCTGGAGAGGAGCCAGGCCAAAGCCAAGAGCCTAGTGCATGGCTCTCATGTGGTTGGCAGGGATGCAGCTTCTGCAGCTGTCACCTGCTGCCTGCCCAGGGCCACACGAGCAGGAAGCTGGAGTCAGGAGGGGAGCCTGAGGCGCAGACCAGGCCCCCTGAGAAGGGTTCAGGCAACCAAAGCACTGAGCCAAGCTCTGAGCTTCTGATCTACTTTAACTGCTGATTTTTAGTTTACCAATTCATACTGAGGGGTGGTTATATTTTTACTCTAATAAAGAATCTAGAAATAACTATGAAGTGGTATTGCCTTTTACTGAACTGACACAGCCTTATGAATACTTACACACACATATGACTTCAGTCATTCACTTTCCTTACTTTGCTGTGCAGGAACAGCAGAAGGAGTTAAAGAATCAAGAAGAATTATCCAGTCAAGTCTGGATCTGTACCAGCACCCATTCAGCTACAAAAGTTATCATCATTGATGCTATTCAGCCAGGCAACATCCTAGACAGTTTCACTGTTTGCAATTCTCATGTTCTGTGCATCGCAAGTGTACCAGGTGAGAGTGAACGGCTGCCGCCTTGCTGCTTTCTCTTCCCACGGTCTGCACCTCCTTCTAAGCAGGAACCGATTTTGCTGTGGGAAATCTAGTTGTGCAGCTTGCTGTCATGGAGTTTGTGTTGTAGTTGGGCAAGATTGAAAATGGAAGCCATTAAAAAGCAAGATATTTTCAGATATTGAAAAACACTGTGAAGAAAAGAAAACTGGTAATGTGATGAGCTGCTGGGAAGCAGGGTCGGGAAGCAGGGTCGGGAAGCCGGCTCCGTTCCCTCCGCACACGTAGTCTGGCAAGGAACGCTGTGCCTTCTTCCACCACCTCCACCGTGGCTACATCTGTCTCACACCTCCAGCTCTCTCTTACCCACATGGGTCCGCACCCCCACCCCTTCTCATCTGTAATTAACAGGAGAAAAATAAATAAATAAGTATAAAAAAATGCTGGGAGGCAGGGCAAGCATTAATAAGGAAAGATCAAATTTTATGTTACGTATTATGTGATGTTAAAGTACTAGGTTAAAAATGACTTTGTGGTATATCTGTACAATGAAATACTATTCAAAGAAGAATGTTTTAATGGTTCTTTTTTTAATTTTAGTAGAACAAAAATATGAGATTTACTGTTCTGAATGTTTGTTGGCATACACTGTTTCATTATTGACTGAAGATGAAGTTTCTGATAAGTGGCATTTGACAGGGGCGAATCTTAGAAACATACTAAGTGAAATGAACCAGACACAAAAAGACAAATTTGTTATGCTTCCATTTATGTAAACTATCTAGATCAGGCAAATTCAGAGGCAAAAACAGGCAGGCGTGTGAAGTGACTGTTTAATGGTGAATGATGGAAAAGTTTCAGAAACCATGCTGATGCCTACACAATATTGTAAATGTAATTAATGTCATTGAATTGTCCATTTTAAAATGGTTAAAATAGCAGGTTTTGTTATGTAGTTTTACAATAAAAATTTTAGTATGGCAATGAAAATTTTATATAAAACCTGAAAAAGGTTTGTCTTTACAAAGTAAATGCTTAATTTTTAAACGTCTGATATCTTCAAGGATTTATATGTACTTAGACTACAGCAGTAGTAGCTAGAGGCCCAAAACGAATCATTATCATTTTTATTTGCTGATTTATCAGATAAAATTAGATTATTTTTTATTGCGGTATGGCTAGGGAATTTATTCTGTGCCCAAGTGCCACTTATAACCTGTTTGTGTCATTTATTGGCATTTGCACTAATAGAGGTATTATTTCAGTGTTGTAGGTTAGTCTCCCATTTTTTTGGAGGTTAAATAAGCTTAAAGCTGTCATCTTGATGATGTATTCAGCCAGCTGTGTGTCTTACCTGCCCTAGTGAAAATAAATGTTTGTAGGAGTTTGCTTAGATTGTTAAAAGCAGTATGACTTGGTTTTTCAGGAGCGCGAGAAACGGACTACCCTGCAGGAGAAGAGCTCTCCGAGTCTGGGCAGGTGGACAAAGCATCTCTGTGTGGGAGCATGACAAGCAACAGCTCAGCAGAGACAGACAGCCTCCTGGGGGGCATTGCGGTGGTTGGGTGCTCCACGGAAAGTGCCACGGGAGCTGCTGCCTCCCCCAGTCCCAGCAGGGCCTCCCCGGTGGTAGAGAAAGCACCAGGTATGCGTGATTTTGCCTGCACGGAGAACAGAGACACTGGCCACCAAAGTGCCCTAGTGTGGACTTAGTCAACGATGCTAAAGTAGCAGTGACAAAAGAGCTTAGAGACATGCTGCAGTGTCGTTAGAGGAAATCAAGAATTCAAGGTCATGGTGTACAGTGGAGGAGGGGGCACGTCAGAGTAAGATTCTACAACAGGGATTTGTGTGGAGAAATTCACAGAGCAGAAAAACCCAAAATTGGAATGTCTTACTTGTTTTGTAGAAATGGAAGCAGAAAATACTGAGGTCGATGAAAATGTGCCGACAGCAGAAGAAGCGACTGAAGCCACGGAAGGCAGCGCGGGCTCAGCGGAGGACGCCGCGGACGTCTCCCAGCCCGGCGTGTACACGGAGCACGTCTTCACAGATCCTTTGGGAGTACAAATCCCGGAAGACCTCTCTCCAGAGTATCACTCAAGGTATACTAATGGGTTAGTAACTTGAGAAACGGAGTGAAGTACTCAAAGAAAAAGAACTGGTATAATATAGCAGCCACACTGTTCCCACTACGTGCTATCACAGTGGTGAATGGTGAGCTGGAAGTTGTTTCTGCTTATTCCTGCCATGTCTTCACCTTTTCCCACCTTTCGTTGTGTCTGTCTTCCCCAACATTATTTTTTAATTACCAGAAAGTCAGATATACAGAGAGGAGGAGAGACAGAGAGGAAGATCTTCCGTCCAATGACTCACTCCCCAAGTGACTGCAACAGCCAGTGCTGCGCCAATCTGGAGCCAAGAGCCAGGAATTTCCTCCAGGTCTCCCATATGGGTGCAGGGTCCCAAGGCTTTGGGCCATCCAGGCCACAAGCAGGGAGCTGCATGGGAAGCCTTATCTTCTATGACACTATTCTGGCCCATAGGCATTTTTAGGGGGGAAAAAAAAGTTGAGAAAACATTTACGGGCCTGGCACAGTAGCCTAGTGGTTAAAGTCCTGGCCTTGTACATGCCAGGATCCAAAGCCAGGAGGCAAGAGCTTCTTCCGGGTCTCCCACGCAGGTTTCCCGAGTGGCATTTTAACTGCTGGGCCAAATACTTGGTCTTCTCCCTTGGTCAATCCAAGCTTTTTAGTTGATTCCTTTTTTTTTTTCCCCCACCTTTTCGAGACCTCTAGTCAGAGCTGGGAGTTTCTTTTAACCAGACCTTTTTGCATCCTAATACTTTCTGTTAATATATAAATCAGCCAAGAGTCTATTTTTAACATGCCCTCTTTATTTTAAAAACAAATCCGTGTTCTGGATTTGGTAGCCTGTTTATGTATCTTTTATTACTAAACATGTCCTGATAATCCAGGAGAAAGATTTTATGATAGGATATATGGATATTTCAGTTTATTCTCAAAATTTCCCTACATATCACCTTCCTCTCTGTGTCTGTATGAACTTAAAACAAACTATCTCCATACCCTTCTCCAGAAACAACTTGCAGAAAATTCAAGTCAATTGCAGCTTCATAAGCAACTGCTGTTATTTTATTCCATGTCTTAACCTCTTTTCTATACCTTGGAGACTTCTAATTTGTTAATGTTTCCTGCATAGTTATTGAAATATTTAAGCACTTAAGTTTGGCTTGTCTGGAATTGTAGTGTTTGATTTTTTTTTTTAATTTGAATTGTTAGTTAAAATGTTCAGTTCCTAAAAACCATTGTTAAGGTTTCTTATATCTTCTTGCTGTTGGTCCCCCCCTTCCCAGTAATGACTCTGATGGCTATAAAGACCAAATATCAGTGTTGCAAAATGAACAAGATCTCGTGAGAGAAGAAGCCCAGAAGATGAGTAGCCTTTTACCAACAATGTGGCTTGGAGCTCAAAATGGCTGGTAAGTACCCACCGCTTTTGTCCTAGAATATCTCTTATCTTCTGATTTTGAAAACATTAGGAAGATAAGTAGAATGTGGCAAACACAAATAGCACAAGCATATTAATGCAGAGTTTATGTGTGCACAAAATTTGAAGTCTTGTTGGCAGTTGTCTCATGAATCGGGCTTGGAGTGTTTTTGACATCTGTTTGTCACCAAATATGCTCTTAGTTGGTGTAGTATTCTTAGAAGAAGAGCTGAGTGAAGTCTGAGTGATCCAGGAGTGAAGGACTCTGAAGAGCACAGAGCAGAGTAGTGTTGGTATGTAGGTTGGCACAGGCTGAAGTGTTGGCAGGGAAAACACTAATGTTGATTTTGCCGCAGGAAGACCCAGTCCCAAACATAACTCTTCAGTAAAATTGCTGGAAAAACCAGAACGAATCACAGTCTGAGAACTCAGAAAATAACTGACAGTACCTGGGGCTTGTTCACTCTCTGGGAACTGTACATTTCCAAAGAGTAATAAACAAGGTTAGGGGGTGTGTGTGTGTGTGTGTGTTTGTGTGTGTGTGTGTTCCATAGGACTTCAGTACTGCGGAGTGAATGGTCAGCAAACCTAGTACGACTGTGTCCCAGTGAAGTCAACAGGGAAGGTTCAGTTTCATGTGCATCTCACATGTAACCAAACACTCTGATTCTTTCCCCCAGGGATGTAAAAGCCATTCTTAGCTTTCAGGCTATACTGAAACAGGATGAATGTGGACTGTAGTCCCTAGCTTGCCACTCCTTGACATTAATCACTGTTTAAAAGTTCAGTGCAGTAGAGATATGAACTAATTTTTTTAAAAAGTTGAGGTGCTTCAGCCAAGTGTGGAGCAAGTTGAAATGAAGCGACAGCATTGCTTGAAGTGATGGTGTTCTAAACTGTGCCCTTTGCAGCCTGCGTGTGTCTGTTTACCGAGGCAGCTTAGTCACTGCCTGAGGCCTGCTGTTACCTCCTCGTGTGTGCTTTCTGAGCATTGCACAAAGTGCAGCACTTTTGTCTGAAATTCTTGTTTCACTATTGTTTGCTGCTGTGTGAACTTCTTGGTCATTATTAAATACAAGCAGTAACTTGGGGTACTCGTGCCTGACCAGTCTTGGCTTTGCTCTTGCAGTTTGTACGTCCATTCATCTGTAGCCCAGTGGAGGAAATGTCTCCATTCCATTAAGCTTAAAGATTCAATTCTCAGTATTGTGTAAGTATTTTTGAAATTCTTTCTTGTTAAAACCATGTGTTTTGATATAAACCAGATATTAAGACTCTTAAAGGTAATATGCACGCCTGCACTGTAGCAATGCATGAAAAATGTGTATTATTAAAAAATTGTTTATGGGTTCCGTACTTGTTTTGTAACAGAATTAACTTATCTTTTAACATCGCTTTTCTGTGATCTTTTTTAAATACTCTCTTTCCATGACTAAATCAGTGCCCAAGTTTATTTGTTCTAAGTTCTTTTTATAGAACTAGAGAAGTGGGATGAAAATAAAACTCTTTAATAATGAAAAGTGAAATAGGAAATTTACAGAAAAGAAAACTTGCCAGATTGCAACTAAGGAGAGAACCAACATCTGTTAATTTATATAGTTTTAAAATGTCATTTATAGTTTGTGAGTATATTGATCAGGGCTTTCATTTACGGATCCTGTTGTTACTTAGATTTATCTGAAAGCTAGAGTTAGAGAAATAGGGAAAGAGACAAAGTGAGAGAAGATAACTTCTAAATGCTAGTTCCTTCTCCAAATGATTGCAACAGCCCAAGTTGTCCACGTTGAAGCCAAGAGCCTATAACTCCATCCAGGTCTCCCTTGAGGGTGGCAGAGGCCAAGCACTTGGGCTGTCATCCACTGCATTCCCAGTCTCATTAAACAGAGAGCTGGATCGGAAGTGGAAGGGCTGTGGCTGTTCGGAATTCATGGGCTGCCAATATCAGGTGGTGGCCCAGCCCCCTAGCCTCAACATGAGCCCTGATAGTCTTTCTGCACTGACCATTGAAAATCAGTTTGGGGTTGACATTGTGGTATAGCATGTTAAGTTACCACTTAGAATGCCTTTATCCCATATGGTAGTACCAGTACTGGCCTGGGCTAGTACTTCTGCTGGGAGGGTGAGCCAGCAGATAGAATTAATCAATCAACCATTCCTGTGGGGTGTGTGTGTGTGTGTGAGAGAGAGAGAGAGAGAGAGACTCTGCCTTTCAAGTAAATCTTTTTTTCCCCCAAAACATCTGTTTGTCCTTATGTCTATAGAGCTGACTGTTAGTTACTCTCAGGGTGTATGTCTTATGTCTGAGGTCAGTAGACTGGCTGTGTCCACTGTGATGAGAGGAGCTTGGGCCAGCAGGTGACACTCTCAGATCCTACACATACTGTTGACGTGGTCGGCAGCTGGCACTTTGTCAGAAGTGAGCAGTACACCTATGTAGTTCTGGGGTGGGCTTCTCATGTGGTCAGAGTGGCCCTCTAAGAGACTGAAAACAGGGTTGGTAGCATGTGGTGCCTCCTGTGGTCCCAGATGGAGAGTTCTAAAATGTCTCTTCCTGTTTGCAGACATGTGAAAGGAATTGTGTTAGTGGCCCTGGCTGACGGCACTCTCGCCATCTTTCACAGGGGAGTTGGTGAGTTCTGAATGCATGACATGTATTCCAACTTGTTGCATCACAGTGCATTTTCAAGAAGACAGACATTGAGTAGGAGAACAAATTAAGGCTTAAACCGAATACTGGCAAAGTATGATGTCAGTAAATAGTGAGTACTTGTGTGGAGATAAATGTTACCTCATGGTAAATGTGTTTACCATAAGGAGGAAGTAGTTCAGCACTTTATGGTACTGTTGTATGGTGTGATGTGGAAGCCTTCATTTTTCCATCATAAATAGGAGGGCTTTGGAAGGTTTTGGAAACTAGGGGCCAGCATGTAGCACGTCAGGTCAAGCTGTTGCCAACATCCATTTTAGAGTCCCGATTCAAGTCCCAGCTGCCCTGCTAATGAACCTGGGAAAGCAATGAATGGTATTCCAGGAACTTGGGCACCTGCTCACCCATGTGGCAGACCCGTGTCTTTGGCCCATCCCAGCCCAAGCTGAGCATGAGCAGACAGATGGAAGTTCTCTGTCTGCAATATGGGATGTAGACTTTCCTGCTGGCAGCTAAGCTGTTCAGCCTGTCAGCCCACGCTGCTGCTTCTGAGCGCGTGTTTGAAAGAGAATCCCCCTGACTGGTACATTGCACAAGGTGACCTTTTAGGTCTCTTAGAGCTTTGCAGTTTGAATCAGCAGCCAGTCTCTGCGGGCCTAAGGCTTTGTACCAATGGAACTCTGAGGGCTTCATCAGTGCATTTAATTATACGCCCAAGTACAGTGTTCCTTGTGTTGAAATTGAGTGAAAAATGGTGTTGCTTAACTGAAATCTGTTTCTTGTTTTAAAGACGGACAGTGGGACCTGTCGAACTATCACCTCTTAGACCTTGGCCGGCCTCACCATTCCATTCGCTGTATGACTGTGGTGCACGACAAAGTCTGGTGTGGCTATAGGAACAAAATCTATGTGGTTCAGCCAAAGGCCATGAAGATAGAGGCAAGTTAGCCTTATTTCTTCTCTCTCTTTTCATTTTTAATATTCTAAGACTGTATGTATGGCGATTTTCAGTTTCTAGAAATTTTTTTCTACATCTGTGTGTTTTTAGGAAGTTCATTAATGCATTTGGATGACTTAGCTTTCTGAGGTACTTTAGCCAACTCAATTTTGATGCGTTTTCTTAAAGAGGAAGCCAGCACTCAGGGAAGGTGTGTCAACAGATGAAAGGGTAAAATGGAGTATTATTCAGCTGTAAATAATACTAATAATAATGGGGCCCAGTGCAATAGCCTAGTGGCTAAAGTCCTCTCCTTGAATGTGCAGGATCCCGGCAGCCCCACTTCCCGTCCAGCTCCCTGCCTGTGGCCTGGGAAAGCGGTCGAGGACGGCCCAAAGCCTTGGGACCCTGCACCCACTTGGGAGACCCGGAAGAGGCTCTGGGCCCCTGGCTTCGGATAAGTTCAGCTCTAGCCATTGCGGCCACTGGGGGAAGTGAATCAATAGATGGAAGATCTTCCTGTCTGTATATCTGACTTTGCAATAAAAAATAAATCTTTAAATAATAATGATGATGATGATGAAATCTGATCATTTGCAACAAAATGGACACAACTGGAAGACATCATGTTGAGTGAAATATGGCAGACATAGAAAGGCAAATGCCATGTGTCCTCCCTTATATGTAAATTCTAAAATGTAAAAACAAACAAAAACTTGATCTGAGCACAGAATGTTGGTTATTGAAGGCTCGAAAGCATAAGAGAAATAAAATTGGTATGAATTAAAAAACAGTAGAAGCTGGATGTGGTCCAAGACAAAAAATTCTAATGTCAAGTGTTAATAATGGGAAGTGGGGTGGGAGATGTGTGGGAATTCATTATAGCATTTCCTCACAATTTTTGTTTTGTAATTTAAAATAAACAATAATAAAATGGAAGAAAATTCATACATGAATTTTTTTAAAGATTTATTTATTTTTATTAGAAAGGCAGATTTACTGAGTGAAGAAGAGACAAGTATCTTCTATCCACTGGTTCACTCCCCAAATGGCTTCAGAGGCCAGGGCTGAGCTCTGGAGCCTGGAGCCTCTTCCGGGTCTCCGTCGTGGGCGCAGGGTCCCAGGGACATGGGCCATCCTCTGTTACTTTCCCAGGCCATAAACAGAGAGCTGGATGGGAAATGGAGCGGCCAAGACAATTTGTAAAAAAAAAAATAGCAAGCCTATACAAATTCACACTAGCTTTCATCTAAAACAAACAAAAAGCTTAGAAAAAATTATGTTGCAGATTTTTTTCTGTTGTTCCAAATTCTCCTAAGCAGTCACAAAATTAACCATATGATGTTTATTTTTCATTTGTTTCTTATATACAGAGAGCAATATGGGTTCCTTTTCATTTAATTAGAAATAGGATTTTTATGTTTTGCTATGAAACAACACAGAACTCTGAAATTAACATTTGTCAGGCTCTGGGATGTAGTACGGATTGTGCTCTAGGATTGCTTTCATACTTTGACATCCTGTATACTGCTGAAGTTCAGCATCATTTGAATTTTCTGATTATTTTAGCATTCTAAGATGACAATAATTTACATGTCAGTAATCACATTTAGTAAACCATCTTTAGATTGTCTTAATCGTCTGCTAAATTGTTATGCAAATAAACATAGTTTTTAAACATGAACTGCCACGTAACAGAAGCAACTCTCTGGTTGGACAATCTCTTCTAGAAGTCATTTGATGCACACCCCAGGAAGGAGAGCCAAGTGCGGCAGCTCGCGTGGGTGGGCGACGGCGTGTGGGTGTCCATTCGCTTGGATTCCACTCTCCGTCTCTATCACGCACACACTTACCAGCATCTACAGGATGTGGACATCGAGCCTTATGTAAGCAAAATGCTAGGTAAGCTTCCAGCGTTTCGTCGATGTTTGGGTTTTACATGGTCTGAAATCCTAGGTAGAACCAGTGAAGACGTTCCCTTGAACTCATGGTGCTCAAAGGATCAGGCACACGCTCATTCTGCCTCAGGGTTCTTGCCAGAAGCTCAGTCTTTTCTGATTCTTCTTATTCTCTGCATCTGATCCATCACCGGAACCGGAACCGTTGCGCCTATCAGCAAATATCTCTTAATTTAAATGCTTGTTTATCTCTCCCACTATTCCCATTAAGCTAAGTCACCAGCCTTTAACGCCTGGCTGGCTGTGAGCTTGCTCTCTCCTCTCCCTGTACCCACCTCGACACACTTCCACCCTTGCCTTTAGGTGAGGTGACAAGCAGGGGACCTGCTGTGGTCTGGACCACTCTCCTTGCTCGCTCCCCCGCCCACACAGCACATTCCTTCCCCTGTCAGTGTCCTCGGCCTGGTGGCATCTCCTTGGTCGCTTCGCCCTGAGCTTTCAGACCCTAGTCTACATGTAAGAGAAGCTTCCCGTTAGCTCCCGTTCGCTCCTCTTGTATTTTTTCTTCATGGCCTTTTTTTTTTTTTTAAACTTTTAAGATTGTTGTTTATGTCTCTCCCTCACTGTCCCTGAGCCTGAGGAAGGATAGGGTCTTCTCTGTCCTGTCCCCTGCCATGTCCTTTAGTACCTAACCTAATGCTTTATGTCTCTCATGGGCGTCATAATGACTGATTTCAAGAAAGGTTAAACTCAATCAGTGGCTTTTTTTTCCCCCGGTCGTTTCAGGGTGCCTGCCATTATAGAATCTGATTATAGCTAATGTGACACTCTTCTCCCGCCCCCCCACACACACACCCGGTATGCGTAGACACCCACACATGCTGGGATGTATTTGACCGTAGGTTAAAGGCCGTTAGCATAGACTACATGGTACTTAAGATTCCTTGTAATGCTATGATTCCATGGTCAGCCCCTCCATTCTTGTAAGTAGTGATTTTGCCCTAAATGTGTTGCTTTATCTTCTGACTCTTAAATCCGTTCTCCCTAAATTACTTACATATGGTATACTAAAATTTTAAAACTGCTTTAGAACCTAAATATATAAACAAGGGAAAAGTATAGGTTTGCTAACAAAGACTGTTTTTAGCTATGCAGAGCATGAAATTAACCAGATCTCTTTTTAGCTCATAAAGTCAAAGGATATTGATTTACCAGTGCAGTAAATTGGTTTAATGAGGACTGGGGGTTGGGGGGAAGGGGTTGTGTTTTGTTTTGTATTTTTGTTTGATTTGGTAGCTGTGTCATGTATCCATATACACCTTCATTCCTAGCTACTTCCCTTCTGTTTGGTAATGTAATGCTGACCACTTTTAGAATTTTCTTTTCCTGCCGACCCTGAATTGTCAGGCGATAAGGCCTGTGCACCTAAGGACTCGTGCATCCAGCGCTGGCAGCACCTCCTCACTGTTGCATTAGCCCAGCTGTGGTAAGGGCTGTGGCGTCAAAACAGCATCTGCTTCAGTTTCTCAGTAACGTGTTCCCCTCTCCTCTTACAGGTACTGGGAAACTGGGCTTCTCCTTCGTGAGGATCACAGCTCTTATGGTGTCTTGCAATCGTTTGTGGGTGGGGACAGGAAACGGTGTCATTATCTCCATCCCATTGACAGAAAGTAAGTCTATTTTAAGATCACTGTCACAGAGTATAGATGGAGTTGTGGGAAGTGGTTATGTCCAGAACTCAGATAGAAGGAATTGTTTAGATGTTGGTAAAGCTGTGATAACAGAGACTCAAGCCAAGATCTAGCTATTATTCCTTTGCTCTACTGCTCAAACTTGTGGAACTCCCGGGTTTTGTGAAACTCCCGAGTTTCCATGTGTTAGGATTAGTATTCTTACATTGTGAGAAGTTCTTTTCCTCAGTAAAACAATCACAGCCTTCAAAGTGAAGGTTGAAGCCTGTTTTTCTTCAGCTTTGTTTCACCATTATCCAGAAACACTACCTAACGTTCATCCTAGTTTTCTGTAGCCCCCTGGCAAGTAGTTTAGGATGTTGTATTTGTCTTTTTTGAGACTTTAAAAATTGTGGAAACGTTTCTCAGGAGATCAGCAAGCCTTTACTTCTGCTCAAGATAAGTTATCTCTCCTCTCTTGGAAAAGAATGAAGTTTTATTGTTTAATTGAATAAAATCTGTGTTGTATGTTTCTCATGATGTTCCATGACATTGGCCACCCATGAAATAAGTGTGTTTGTGTTAACAATGTCGTGAGTCTGAAGAGAAGGTGTTAAATGCACACCATGGGCTCACCTTTCGTTTTTTTCAGGGGCAGGAGGGGTGGGGAGGGTGTGATGGGGGACCGGAGGGGTACATCTGAAACCCTTAGAGGACCCATGCTCTTACTCCCAGCATGAATACATGCCGAGACCATTTCTTAGTATATCCTAAGAGACTTCAGGATCCATAAGGCTCAATTTTTTTGTAAGACAAAGTTCCCTTTTAATTATAGTTATTTGAACAGGATTTTTTAAAACATGCAAAAAAAAAAGTAAAAGATGAATTATAGCATTTAGGATGTATGCCACGTTCAGTCCTCAGTATTCCAGATTCACTTACAGTAGCTTTATAAATATAGAATCCAAACTCAGGGTAAATGGGAGCGGTCTTTTTGAGCAGTTTCTGTTGTGTCCTTGTTAGGAGTTTTAAGTGGCAGTGCTGTTGAGCCAGGTTGCATCTCTTGAAGCTTGCTAGCACTTGGAGCAGCAGGGAGCCAGCTAGAAGGTGCTGGGAGTGGTGGCTCGCAGTAATGCTTCTCCCCCCTGTCATGCACCTCTCCATATCCCCTTTCCTCCTCTCTCACTTTAGCCGTAATCCTCCACCAGGGACGTTTACTGGGGCTGAGGGGTAAGTGCAGATCCTGACCCAAGCTCTTCCCCCTGGCTTCTGATAGCCACTGTGAGGCTGTCCCCACTTGTCTAGAATACCCTCTTGAATGTTCTCCAGTATCCTCCACTGCAGCCACTGCCTTGCAGCAGGTGTCCGTCTGTTGTGTCCGGCCATGTCTGTGACATGGCTACTGACTGCTCAGCAGCTTCAGTCTATTCATCACCTTTTGTTGCAGCTGAACTTTTCTTTCAGACTTTTTTTTCCTTGAATAAAAACATGAAACATCTCTTAAAACTATTATTAATCTACACCATCTACTCTTGTTACCAGTCATCTTTCCTTCATTCACTTCCTCGCCCATGGAATGGGGATGTTTTGTGAGTCTGGTCTTTGCAATAATCAGCCAGCCAGGAATCTGGGGTGCATGAAACCTGCTGTGTTGAAGTGGCAGGGTTCTTTGAAGCACAGCTTTGTCCAGTCTCCTCTTACCATGGTGGGGTGGGCAGGAGAAGTGGAGCAGAGAAATCAGAAGATAAACTGTTTTAAAAGACTGTATTTAAAAGCAATGCCTTTTTGCTTTAGAAAAATATACAATTTAATGTACAGGTTAGTTTTCTAAAATGGGGTTTAAAAAGACAGACACATCCAAGATGCAAGTCTGTCTTATTTTGTTAACTGAAATGTGTATAAATAATGAGTTTAGGGACTGCTAGACTGGCAAAATCCCCTCCTCCATTTACTGAAGTCCTTACATATAACCAGCATGCTATCTCTCTCTCTCTCTCTTCCAGCTTTGTCTTGAATTGGCATTGCTGCTCCTCGACTGGCTATAGCTTTTAGATAATATCATAAGGATTAACCAGTAACCTCCTGCATCATCATTGCTTTCTAGGAGAAAATTTTTGCTCTTTTTCTTTTGCAGCAAACAAAACCTCAGGAGCCCCAGGAAATCGTCCTGGCAGTGTAATCCGTGTATATGGTGATGAAAATAGCGACAAAGTGACTCCAGGGACTTTCATACCCTACTGCTCAATGGCCCACGCACAACTCTGCTTCCATGGACACCGGGATGCTGTCAAATTCTTTGTGGCAGTTCCAGGTTAGTTAGAATTATTCTGTGGAGATGATCCACGTCACTGGCTATCTTCCATTATGTCAGTTCCACGGTCCTGTCTAATGCAAAATGCTAGAACAACACATAGTTTTAACGTGATATATGAAGGAAGATCTCCTGGAAGCAGTGGTATTTGTCTCAGCCTAATGAAGGGAATTGTAAGAAAGAGGCTCTTGTGGCTGAGGCTCTCTGCAGGAGGAGGTGGGGCATGCTCTGGCACCTCCGGCAGTGCTGTACTAGAGGCCTGGCAGCCTGGCTCTGGGCTCCCTCCCCTGCCTCTGCCTTAAATGGTCACTATTAGCTGCCTGCCTCACTTGTGATAAACCAATGAAAATGCACCATACAGGCAAGAGGTGATGGCGGTGATATCCAGCGAGAAATGTTCTGTCCATGGAGAAAACCAGAGTGGTGCTGCTGGCTTCCAGGAAGCGGCTTTTCCTTGATAAAGAGACATGCTTAAGAGTTCTACAAAGTTCAAATCTATCTTTACCAGGCCAGTATAGCATATAGAATCAGTGCCATTTCAGTGTGTTAGGGTTTTCCCAAGAAAGAACCAATGAAGGTATGTGTGTGTGTATGCGTGTGTAGAGACAAGTTTTAAGCAGTAGACCCATATGATTGTGAAGGTTGGCGAGTCAGAAATCCGCATGAACCTCAGCGGGCTGGAGTCACGGGGAGGGGCTGGTACTGGCCTGCAGGCAACACTGTTCTTCTTTGGGGTTCCTCAGTCTTCCTTTGATTGTGTGAAGCCCACCCATGATGTGGTGGGTACTCACACTTGTTTTTCCCACAGAGTTCCCAGATTAAATGTACATAGAACAGGAAGGGGGCTGTCAGATGGTGCTCTAACCAATGAGTCAGTTGTTCTAAACAATGTGATAATGAGCTTCCTGAAGCCTCATACACATTTGTACATTTGTATAGTCATCTTGGGATGAAAAAATGGTAATAGTGTTGTTCTTGCATTTCTTAAAGAAGTAAAATGCCAGAGTCTCTGTGTTTATGCTTAAGAGTCTGGCGTATTCCTGCTAGTCTCGCATCCCAGTAAAGAAATGTGCTGTGTTTCATTTTGTTCTGCTGATGGACTTCAGGATTCCTTCACCTTTTCCACTTCAAAGAACAGTCCTTCGGTGTAAGGCAATCTAGAAGTGGAATTGGCAGTCTTGTTGAAGATGAAACTACTCTGACTGCCATGAGTGTTGTACCGTGTGCCCTTCTGCGGCCGACGAGGCTCTGCCGAGCAAGCTTGCTTTCTCCCCGGCCGGCACTGAGTAATTCACGAGTGGGGCCCTGTGGGGCTACCCCTAACTCTCCTAGTCACATGCAGCAAAAATGCATTTGCAATTCAGGCTGCGTGATGTGGTGACTGTTTCGCTAGCACCTGGAGACATGGTCTGTGTAGACTAAGCAAAGGGCAGGGAATTCTGGCAAGGAAAAAAATATTCCGCACTCAAAGCTTTGAACATGAGATGGATGCCATAGAGACGGTCCATTTGTTCATAATATGGATAATATTTGAGAGTTTCTATGCCATTTCATGCTTCAGATTGCTACCTTAGAACCAAGAAATAGTGCATTTAGCAGTAATTGTTGAAGACTTCTCTGGCACAAATACAGGCACACTCGTTCCCCCAGTCTCCCAGAAGGTCTTTCCACTGTCCCTCAGCTCGGATCAGGAGGGGAAGTAGATGCAGGAACTAGTTTGAATCAGGCATCTTTAGACATATCTCGTTTTGAAGCCCTTCTTTCTTGGTGCCAAATTGCTTTAGACTTTCAAATTCGGCCCTTGAAGCATTCATAAAAATTTCCCCTGATTGTGCAGCACCTTCCGGCATCCCCAGTACTTAGGTTGGATGCACTTTGAAATCTACTTAGCTCTTTAACTCTCAGGAATCATCAGGGGTAGGCTTTCAGTGCGTTGGTTAGGACACTACATCCGGTACCCACACACCCTATCAGAGTGCTTGGGTTCAAGTTCTACCTGCACTTGTAATTCCAACTTCCTGTCAATACACACCCTGGCAGGCAGTATGTGGAGGGGGTCCCTGCTCCCCACATGGTAGACCCAGATGGAGTTTCAGACTTCTGTAGCAGGCATTTTGGGGAGTGCACATGTGGAGTGAAGGTGGTGCTCGTGCTCTCCAAATGAAATGAAAAGTACAGAAAAATGTTAAAATATTCTGAGAACAACCATCTCTCCTGCCTGCTTCTGTAACCGTATCACTTCTGCTCCATGTATAAAATAGGCCAAGTCATCAGTCCACAGAGTGGCAGTTCCGGCACAGATCTGACGGGGGACAAGGCAGGGCCACCTGCGCAGGAGCCTGGCAGTCAGACGCCCTTGAAGTCGATGCTTGTCATCAGCGGAGGAGAGGGCTACATTGACTTCCGCATGGGTAAGTCGTCGTTCCAGAGCTCATCTCACTTGCTCTGCGATGTGGACCCTCGCTCATACAGCTAGCGAGCCACTCGGCTCGTGGTGTCCTAGAGTTCTCCTTGGGCTCTTCATTTAGGAAAGGATTTTGTATTTCTTTCTTTCTGTTTGTTTCCTCTTGTATTTCTCTTCTTCCATACTGGGGCATTTGTTTGGGGAGGCACTGGAAAAACAGTCCTATGTTGAGTTTCCGTGGAGAGCATACATTCGGAATCAGTGGGGAAATCATCAAACCGCCCAGAGCCTTGACAATTTCCTCACCTGCAAGATGGGGAAATAACAATAAAGTTGTGCTTTTTGTCAGCGGTGACTTTATTTGCTCATTTTTTGTCACCTTACAGACAGTATTTGAGTGTTCACTATCTGCTTGTCAGCCAGGACCTTGAGCCAGACCTCTGACAAAGATATGTTCCTAAGGGCTGCAGTGCTGTGCTAGGGGTAGTCGGTTCTTCCCTAAGTTGAGAACGAAGAAAGCCAAGAAGTGGCACTTGAGGTAGCGTTGGTCTGAACTAGGGTAAGGAATTTTTTTTTTTTTTTTGCTTTTTTTTTTTTTTTTAAAGATTTATTTTTATTATTTTTTCATTGGAAAGGCAGATATACAGAGAGGAGAGACAGAGAGGAAGATCTTCCGTCCGATGATTCACTCCCCAAGTGAGCGCAACGGGTCGATACTATGCCGATCCGAAGCCAGGAGCCTCCTCCGGGTCTCCCACGCGGGTGCAGGGTCCCAAAGCTTTGGGCCGTCCTCGACTGCTTTCCCAGGCCACAGGCAGGGAGCTGGAAGGGAAGCGGGGCTGCCGGGATTAGAACCGGCACCCATATGGGATCCCGGGCGTGCAAGGCGAGGACCTTTAACCACTTGCGCCACCGCGCCGGGCCCAAGGGTAAGGAATTTTTTTCTGCTAAATTCCATTTGGGTATTTATCATATCATTCACAGACCACATATAATTAGCCTGCTTACAAATTAGCCTGCTGTGGATATATTGAATTTCAAGCCCTTGCAGGGCCAGGCCAAATAATTCTGTGGACATTCTCATCCTCAGTCTCTAAGTTGGGAGGTATAGTGGCTGGTGTTCCAAGGTGAGAGAATAACTGACCAAAAAAATTTTGGAAATATGAAGCCACCTTAACTAAGGGGAAAAGGGGGAAAAAAAACCCAAAAACAACAAAAAAAAACATGTTTTAGATGATAGGAACTTGGAGTAGCACAAAGTACAAATTTCTGGTCCAGAAAGGAGGCCTTTATGTAACAGAGCAAGAGGTTTACATTTTATCTGGTAAACAAAGGAAAGCTTTTGAGCGAGGCTTAAATGGAGAATCTGTGATCAGTGTGGAGGATGGTCTGGAGATTCAATTAAAAATTGGGAGATGAATTTAAAAATTAACACCTGAGGGCCCAACACAATGGCTAAATCCTTACCTTGCAAGCACTGGGATCTCATATGGGCGCTGGTTCATGTCCTGGCTACTCCACTTCAAGAAAGGTACTAACAGAAGGGCGAAAAGTGTGATGGGGAAATTGCTGATAGGATGTGGGGAAAGAGAGAGTGCTTAAGAACTAGAAAGAGCAGAAGCAGATGTTCAAGGGAGAAAGGAAGAGGTAGAGCTGTGTAAACTGTCAGGACCGTGCAAACAGATGATTGTGTATCTGCTACAAATAAACTGAGCTGTTGGAGTAGCCTGAAATCTACTCACATAGTGGATTAAGCCGCCCACTTGCAAAACCACTGTTCTGTATCAGCGCACGGGTCCAGTCTGATGCAGCTTCGTGCTCATGTGCCAGGGAAAGCAGTGCAAGATGGCCTGAGTGCTTGGGCCCTGCCTCCTATTCTGGGCTTCCAGGGTGGAATTCCTAGCTCCTGGCTTTGGCCTGACCCACACCTGGCTGTTGCAGCCTTCTAAACCAGCAGATGGAAGATATCTCTCTATTGTCTTAGTTTTCAAACAGATAAACTTTAAAGTCACAAACATAAACACAAGATAGCTTTAGGATATGTAATATACTGTAGATCTGTGATAAATATCTTGCTTTAGCTATGAAGTGTGTAAAAGCAAAATAAAACTTAGGGTCACATCAATGGAATGCCACACAGTGTAATCAGAATATCTGATGCAAAGATATTATTGAAAAATGTGTTAAGAAGTTTATCCCTATGATGTGACCAAAAAAGTACTTATGCAATTGACTGTTGGTGCAGGATTCTTTTTTAGAGAGGAATTTTATGGCCTCTGCTTGGCTGGAATGTCTCTGTGGCTTTTTCTTGGAGTGCAGTATGGCAGTTGGAACCATACTAAGAAATATGCTAATAAAATCTCTGTGGTTTTTCCATTTCCACTAAAAATTCTTTCCATCGTAGATCCTGAAAATAGCATAGAAATTGCTTAACCATTTGGTAATATCTCTAGGTAATCCAGCCTAGAAACCGGACTGTTTAAGCACAGGCTAATAGTGATGATAAATACGCTTTTGTAAAAAATTGAGTTTGATCTTTTTAAAGCCCCACTTTTCATTTTCATTTCTTGTAATATTTTAATGAATAGAAAATGATCCCAAAGCTCTGTGTTTTATATGCTTTACTTGAATTTTAGAGAGCTTAGGAGATAGGATAGACTCTTCAAAACAAAACAACTAAGAAACCTGCAGTCCTCTTTTGTTTCAACTTATTATTGCAGTTTTTGTTGTTGTTGTTTTAAATCCAGGTGCACAGGGATGGTTTATTGAAGCTCAGCATATCCGAGCCTGGGGTCTTGGTTGACAGCAGGCAGCTGGCTGACCGACACCCCTTACCAGGAGTGTGGCCAGTTTTTTCTTTTTTTTTTTTTTTAAACATTTTTCCCTAGCCTGATGATATTTACATTTAGTAATTAGATTTTGTCCTGAACACACTCCTCTCTGTGGTTTGAGGTGATGGTGGAAAGGCCTATCATAGTGTTAGAGTAGTTTGGTCTGCAGAGGAAAATGGGGAATCCTTAGGGTTTTTATTTTCTATTTCTATTCAGTGTTTTTTGTGTGTCCAGCTGCAGTTGATCCAGTAGATCAGTAGAATGCCTTTGTCCCTTGCTATGTATGTTTTTAGGATTCTGCTGAATTCTTCCCACTAGATAGGTTGTCCCCGATCTGCACCAAAATAGCTCTGTTGTGCAAACCAATGTGGTGGGAGCTTGTGGAGAGCAGTGTCGTGTGCCTGTGTAGGCTGCGCTGGGCTCTGAGCCGGACTCCCCCACATCACTCAGCTGCTCACGGAAGACCCTGCAGCCTCGCCAGCACGCCGGCCTCCCTCTTGCCTCCTTTCCACTAGCATAGTTAGTGCATAACCTGTCTTTTACTTGAAGATGGTTAGAAAAAAACAAATCCCTGTCGGAGGTGATGCCTCCACCTTCTGATGCTTGTGTCACTCCTCGATGCTGTGTCACTTCTCTCTGGAGACTTGTGCTTCTATGAATGAAAACGAGCATGAGCTAGCTGGGTCTGCTCTAAATCCTTAGTTTATAGTAAGCACGAGGAGACCGTCCGACTTTCGTGACTACAGAATTAGACACTTTGCCTTCTCAGCATCCATTTCTATTTTTTTTATGAGAATTAAAGAATTTAATAGTGATGAAGACAAAAGCGTGTGTATAAAATGAGGAATGGTAAATACAAATATTCTTCAGACATTAAAAATAGTATTTGTAAATATTTAATGGCATGGATTATGCAGGGATTATATTAAAATTTATACATTATAGAGTCCTTTCAACTGTATAAATCTTTGTGCATTTCTACACAAATATATCCCTGCCTTCAAAAAGCACTAAAAGAAAATACATCAAAATGTCATTATCTGGGTGAGTTTTTCCTCTGCATTTCATGTAAGTTCCATGTTTACTGAAAAATGCATAACTTGGTTTTATAATCCAAATTTTTAAAATGATTTCCCTGATACCATTACCCTATTCCACCATCTTGATTCTCTCCTCCCATCAGCATCCATTTCTATTAACGTCAGTATACAAATATGTCAGGATGACTTTTCAATGTGGTGTAGTGAACTCACTGCTGTGTTCGTAACCTGCAAGACAAATCAGCCTCTAGCCTTCTTAAAAGTCAGACAGTGGTTCGGTGCCTCTCGTGGGCAGCAGTCATGACATTTCCTTTGCTGTGTTCTCAGTGGTACAGCTTGTTCATGGCCTGCCCCCAGGCGCTGTGTTTGACTGACGTCAGCGTAGCCTAACTGGGGTCTTCTTGTCCCCTAGGTGATGAAGGTGGAGAATCAGAACTTCTCGGAGAGGATCTTCCACTTGAGCCTTCCGTCACCAGAGCAGAGAGGAGTCACTTGATAGTGTGGCAAGTGATGTATGGCAGCGAGTGAGCCCACAGGAAACAGGTGGAGACTGGAGCGCCGCCTCTCCTGCATGGTTTCATTCCCCTCTCCCTTTTATTTAATGCTCTTTTTTTTTTTAATAAGTTTCACCGTATGCGCGAGCATCGTTCCCCGTTAACTGTATTACAGATCTGTCCTGCCGTAACAGCACAGAGGAGCTGGCGCTGACTGCACCAGTGTTAGAGGTGACCGCAGTAGGCTGTGCACACGTCAGAGAACGTTTACTTTGAGTAAACTGGTGACAGAGAAAGCAATCCAAGTGTGGTCAGGTCTACCACAGTTTAATGTCGCTTCGTTTGATGGGGTAACATTTTAGCTGTCACTAATAACGGAATTAATGGAAAACACTTGATAAATGAAACTGTACCATTAAGTACAATAGCAAGGTTTGCCCTGATGTATTATAATTGACACACACTAATATCAGGTGGATCATCAGGATTTATCTAAATGTCCCAAGAGGGCAAAAAGATAACTGTAACTTACTTTCACTTTCACTTTCAAATATGACAAATCCTGTTTATATGGTATATAAGACTTTGTTTTCATCAGATTTGGGGGGGTTTTATATTAAAGAAACTAAGACTACACTATTTAAATAAAAGTTTCCTGTTTCTGACTTACTAGAGCTCTAAAGTTTACGAGGCCTGCTTCTCTGACTTATTTTGTTTGGTTTTGTGAGACCAGTCTCACGCATTTTCATCCTGCCATATCCAGGAGGTTCCAAGATGCTCTGGGAAGTTAGAAGACACGTCAGCCCTGGGAGGATCTTTTTTTTTTTTTTTTTAAAGGAAACTGTGTTTTGTGTTTCTCGTACCTGAAGGTGGTGGTGGTCGACTGAGTTATTTCCATGTGAGAAAGTCTCCTGCTTGCCCAGTGTTCCGGCTCTGACCTGTCAGAGCTGTAGCGAGGGATCTGAGCTGGCCAACTGAGTCACGGCTTTGGTATTAAAAACTCATTCTCTTTTGTTCTGTATAAAATTGCAGAAGAGCCAGTGCTTGGTATTTTGTATGTAAATGACACCTGCAAGCTTTTGCAGCCTTTTGACCTTAACACGTCATCTTCAAAGGGAGCGTCTGTAAAGGGCTGGAGACAGAGTCAGGATGCTGCACAGGCGGAGCTAACAGCCTTTCACTCATACTGCTCATTTGGGGGGAAAAAATGATAAGTCCAGTTTTTTAACTTGTTTTTTGTTGGCGTTGTTGTTATTTGTTTAATTGAGATGTTAAGAAGCATTATACTGCAGTTTTGTTTTGTTTTTACCTCTTCGGCTTCTTGAGAATGTGTGATTTACTATCCCTTACCCATTGTTCTAACTAAAACTATGATAGTTTTAAAAAATATAAACCTAATAGATAAGAGACCCACAGTCATTAGAAACACACGTTTCAAGTTGTCTGGGCATTCTCAAGTACTAGGGAGGTGGTTTTTTCGGTTTTTTTTTCCCTAAACTGCCATACAAATGTACTTGTAAAAAGTATGCCAGCGACACACCTCATTGGAAGTATACACACATGGGATTTAATGAGCCAGAGGAGGCCCCGTGTGTCTTTAGGCATATTTTGTGCACAGTAAAAATGTGGTCACTATGTTTTAGAAAAAGAGGAACTGTATCAAAAGGCCAGTTTTTTGCTTGAGCGACCTGGCCACTGTCCCCAAGGCATCAGCACCTGGATCATCTCTCCATAGCTTATTAGCTATGTTTTTGTTTTATTTTATTTAAACTCTAAACCATTTTTGGTGACACCTAAAAAATGCCATGATTAAACCTTTGTTGGAAATGTTGCATAAAAATCACAAGAAAGAGACACCAAAGGGTTTGGGATTTGAATCCCAAGAAGCAGACAGCCTTTTACATTTTTATGTGACCAAATGTAACTTAGGAATTCAGGAGTTACAGGTGAAAGGGCAGGTGTATCATGATGGCTGTCATTGTTCCCTTTAAACTTCCTGGCTTTAGCTTGGGGAGTATGGGTGGAGCTTTTTCTATCTGAAGTGGTCCGGTCATCTGTGGCCCTGTTGGTTAGCTTCAGGGGCTGGAGTCAGGACGGAGAGGCCTGCACAGTTCACTAAAGACTCATCCTTGTGTTGGTCACTGCAGTTAACTATTTTCTACGCATTGCTTCCCTTCTCCTTTGCCCAGTTACAACCAGCTTAAATTCTTGCACTGCTCACGCTGGTGAGAATGGCAGCCTGTGGGAGAAAATGTCACAGCGTCAGACTGTGTGCCTCACGTCCCCCTGTCCCTCGTAGGCCCATGGCCTTCGGGGTGGGCTTCTCCTAAGGGAAGTCCCCCACCCACCCCATCCGCAGAAGGATACGCACGTTGCTGCGCTTGCGGTCTTCGCGAGGGGGAAGCTGTGAACACGCCAGTCTGAACACGGCCGAGGGCACGAGCAGCAGTCCGTCTGATCCGTCCCAGCCCAAAGCAAAGGGAGAACAGTCTCCAGGAACTGTTTGGAGAGTGTTTTTCTGTAGCTGGCGTGTATCTAAGTTTTTAAAATAGAAATGAATCTTTTAATAGCTGCAGCTAGTTGAGAATGCAAAACATTTTGAGCACAAAATATGCAGCACATAACTTTTCAGATGAAGTGTGTTTGCATAGAAAAGGTTACCGCGCATTCTCTGGGTTGGCGGCTTGCTCATTTCCTGTAAAGGGTGTCCCGTGTCCGCAGACAGACCCTTCAGCTTAGGCTGTCCTAGCACGAAGCAAGACAAGCTGTGTCCTGGCGTCAGCTGGCCTCACATGCCGTGGAACTGACTCTTGATTTCCGTCTGAGTATTATGGTCGCTACCAAAGGACCCAGCTGGACAGCCTGCGTGGGTGCTGTCGGCACAGGGCCTCCTTGCGGGGAGGCGCAGAGGACATTCGATACGGAAATCATCAATGCTTTTCTAACAGGGTCATGCTATTCTGTAACACTAAATGTCTTTCTTTCTCTTTTGATTTAATAGTAATTTTGTCATCTACTTCTTGATATTTGAATATATTTTAATCATCTTATGTTCTCCATTTGTTTTTGTCCTAGACATTTTATCGACAACTTTGCCTGCCTCTGTAAAATTGGATTTCAGAGTTTTCTCTTAAGAGGTTGAGGCTTCCTTGCTGTGAGCAAAGCAGCTCACTTAGCAATGTAGTTATTTCAGTATTTATTTCTATTATGGAATCCCTGGGGTTCGGAATGTAACTTTGTATATGAAAAAATATATAAATATGTATATGAAACATGTCTGAGGTCCAGTGTGTGTGTTCTTACCTCCCCTGGGTGAGGTGTTGGGCGGGGAGAGAAGGGGTCACAGCTTGGTGCCCATTGGAACAGCCTGGGTGTCCTGCCTCGTCCGGGCAGCAATGGGAGTCAGGCCGTTGCCAGGCGGTGCTGGCTGCAGGTCGGTGGTGTGGAGTGCTCCCTGGTCTGCTCAGCTCACTGTTGAGATGCGGTCTGAGCAGCGGGCAGAAGGCCTTCCGGAACGTGGCAGTGCTGAGTGACACCCTCACGCCCTGCTGGACGTGCTGCGGCCAGGTCCCCCAGCAGTAGCAGGGGGTGGCATGCTGATCTGGGAGCACGCTGTGCTTGCCTGTGATCCTCATGCTTGGGAGAGACCCAGCAGCGGGCTGAGTGTGAGCTGATGATGTGAACCAGATGTGGTCATCTGCTGAGGCTGAGTGCCCAAGAATCTCATTACGAGTCTCCGTCATTCCTGGACGTGTGGGACCCTCTGCCCCCTTCCCCGAGCCTTCTCGGCCTGCCACAGCCTTGTTAGTGAGAGGGGGCTTCTCAGAGTGCATCAGTACTGAGCAGTTAGCAGGCTCCTCTTTTCAGAGCTACACAGTGTGAGAGCTGGACTCTACACACAGTGACCCTGGGAACGCTTGCAGACAGCACCCAGAACCTACCCGCCGCCCAAGACATGAAAGGTCACCCTCGGAGATGCTGGTCGGACTGCGGCGTCTGAGGGTGCCCTGAGCGGGAGCCGTGGCTTAGGGTTGGGATGCTGGTCTTATGGCTTTGGACCTGAGTTTTCTCCTGAGTCGGGATGATGTTTGGCTCAGTAATTAAGCTGCTACGTGGGGTGTCCACATCCCAGATCAGAGTGCCCGGGTTCCAACCCCAGCCCTGCTCCTGTTTACAGCCACCTGCGAAGACACACACCTGGGAAGCAGCAGCGATGGCTCAGGTGGGAAACCTGGATGGAGTGCTGACTTCCTGGTGTCGGCCTGGCCCAGTCCTGGCAACCGTGGCTGCTCGGGAAATGAAGCAGTGTCTGTCTCTGTGTCTCTGCCCCTGTCTTTCTCTGTTCTGGTTCTCTCTCCACACCCCCTCATATAAATAAATACATTTTAAAATTTTCATTGCAAAGTCAGATATACTGAGAGGAAGAGAGACAGAAAGATCTTCTGTCCGATGGTTCACTCCCCAAGCGGCCACAACAGCCAGAGCTGATCCACTGTGAAGTCACTAGCCAGGAGCTTCCTCCGGGTTTCCCACATGGGTGCAGGGTCCCAAGGCTTTGGGCCGTCCTTGACTGCTTTTCCCAGGCCACAGGCAGGGAGCTGCATGGGAAGCAGGGCTGCTAGGATACAAACCGGTGCCATATGAGATTCTGGCGTGTGCAAGGCAAGGACTTTATCTGCTGGGCTACTGCACTGCAACCTAAATAAATACATTTTAAGAGAGAAGGGAGGGCCCTGCGCGGTGGTGCAGTGGTTAAGGTCCTCGCCTTGCACGCCCGGGATCCCATACGGGCGCCGGTTCTAATCCCGGTGGCCCCTCTTTCCATCCAGCTCCCTGCTTGTGGCCCGGGAAAGCAGTCGAGGACAGCCCAAAGCCTTGGGACCCTGCACCCGCGCCGGAAGAGGCTCCTGGCTTCGGATCGGCATAGCATCGGCCGTTGCGCTCACTTGGGGAGTGAATCATTGGACGGAAGATCTTCCTCTCTGTCTCTCCTCTCTGTATATCCGCCTTTCCAATAAAAAATAAATAAATCTTTAAAAAAAAAAAAGAGAGAGAGAGAAGGGAATTAGGGAAGTGGTCTTAAAAAGGCGAGGTCTAACTCCATGGCTCTGTAACTGTACTCTGATTTGTCTGGTTTCAGTGTCCACGTGAATAATAACTCTGCAGGCCCTGGGCAGCACAAATCTTGCATGAGGCCTAGGTAACAGATGGGTGGCACCTGATTATTCAAAATGCTCATTATTGGGACCCGGCACAGTAGCCTAATGGCTAAAGTCCTCACCTTGCATGCACCAGGATCCCATATGGGGGCCAGTTCATGTTCCGGCAGCTTCACTTCCCATCCGGCTCCCTGCTTGTGGCCTGGGAAAGCAGTTGAGGACAGCCCAAAGCCTTGGGACCCTGCACCTGTGTGGGAGCCACAGAGTTAGACCTAGCCTTTTTTAGACCACTTCCCTAATCCCTTTCTCTCTTAAAATGTATGTATTTAGGTCCCAGTGCAGGAGCCTAGTGGCTAAAGTCCCTGGAGGAGGTTCTGGACTCCTAGCTTCAGATTGGCATAGCTCAAGCCATTGCCCTCACTTGGGGAGCAAATCAACAGATGGAAGATCTTCTCTGTCTCTCCTCCTCCCTATATATCTGACTTTGCAATAAATATAAATTTTTTTAATGTTTTAAATTTTTTAAATTCCCATTATTTTATCAGAACAGCACTACACATAAGAAGGCAGATAATTTAGCTCCTTGCTGCTAGCAACATGCAAGCTGAACAGTGGCTCCCACCCACAGGAAGGATTTTGGATTTGATTCAAGCCCCACCACCAGAGCGCAGATGAACCCCCGCCCCAGGCACAGCAGCAGCACTTAGAAGCTGTAGTTCTCAACTAGGCCAGGAGAGGGCAGGATGGTGCAATCTCCCCGGATCTATTTGCAGATTTTTTCTTTCTTTCTTTCTTCCTTCTTATCTGAGGAGCATTGAGCTCTCCTGGTGTACTGGAAGAACAGTTTCCCTGGTAGGTGACTCTTCTCCTCCCATCGGTAACATCTCCTTCTGGAGAAATCAGGAGCTGCCCAGCTGCACTCACAAAGCTGCTTCATTCTTAGCCAACTGCATCCTGCTCATGGTGACCTGCCAGCAGTTCACCCGGGCTTAGCCCGGCAGTCTTTCCTCTTTGATTCATGGAGTCGAAGGTTAGGGTGCTTTGAACTTAGTGCTGCTTAAAGCTTACAGGGAATGTGTCATCTCTGGGTAACCGGTATTCACTTGACAAGGCTATGCTCTCATGGTTTTTCGTGTTTTAGATACCATCAGAACCTTTTCCCAGTAACTGGTGCTCATGATGCTTTATAGCAATAATTAGACTCACAGTTGCTACATACAAATGGGCAGCAAACACATAAAGAGCTGAATAAAATATGGACATGAGATGTACAATAGGATGAATTGATGACAGACGGCCAGGAGGGAGGTGAGTGCTTTCCACATGGTTGAGAAGCGTAGCATTCCTCCTGTAAAGCAAGGATGTGAAATTCCATGTGTTGAGGTTTGGGTGGTCTTTGCTAAACGCGGGTTTCCTCGTTTGCAGTACTGTTAGTCCTGGAGTCTTCCCTCTAAAGAGGATGGGTCCTGGTCCTTCCCTCGCCCACACCTGGACTCCTGGCAGCCTCTCCCCCCACGCTTGCTCGGCCTCACCTCTGGCTTGGGCCAGGCCAGCGTCAGTGATTTCTGGGAGTGTGCTGAAGCCAGCGGGGCATTTGCAATGTTTGCCCTGGCAGTGTGTGCAGAAGCAAGCTCTCTCCCTCCCTAACGGTCACCAAGGCCCAGGAGTGGAAGTCGCCTGCCTGCTCACTCCTGCATCTCCAGCTTTGCCCTTCCTGAACAGCCTGGAGATGAGGAGAGACTGGGTGCATGGTTCCCGGGGGGGGGGGTGCCCCGGGCTTGCCCTGTTGAGGGTCTAGCCGACCACCCCACCCCCGTAGCAGCTGCATTGTTGTGACTGCAGGTGACAGCTCTCCTCAAGTCGTCGGGGGACTTGGCTTGCCTGCGCCCCCAAGCTGCTACCCCCACCCCCGTGAGCCATCAGTCCTGAGTGCTGGTGGCTTGATGCTAACCAGCTCCTCGAGGTCATGTGGAGGGACCTCAGGTGGCCTGCCACACCTGGCACAAGCTGCTCTGTGTGACGCACCAGTTGGTCCTCCAGTCATCATCTCCATGAAGGGGAGGAAGCTGGGAAGAGACGCCGCTGGGCTGCTGGCGCCCATGCCTCCCTTTTCCTTAGGAATTGTCTCCAAAGTTTGTGGGGATGGCATCAGAGCGGCTCTCCAGGGGGTCAGGGCTGAGTGCTGAAGCCAAATGAGGGAGGATCCTGCACCCACACACACCCCCATCTCTCCCCGACACACACCACCAGCGGCAAACCCAGAGGAAAAGGGCCGGCAGAGGGAAGCCTCTGCTAGGGAGGGCCCTGGTTGTTCTCCCTCTTGATCACAAGGTGGCGCCATGTTGATGCTGACCTTGCAGGTGTAATTCCCAAAACTGCCAGTGTCTCATCTCTTTCTCACTGCGACCCCAGCTTGGCAGGCCCAGTCAGACCAAGGAGGGTGGGCGGGGGGGCAAGCAGCACTGCAGGTGAGATAAGGGACCCTGTTTCTGTGCACTGACAAGCAAGCTGGGGCCACAGTGGCCGATACTCAGCCGTGGGCATCGGCTTCCAGCTCCTGACTGACAGTGCATTGCACTTGGCTGCCCTGGAGTCTCCCAGCCTGCTTTCCCCTCCTTGGCCTTTTCCTCCATGGGTGAGGGGGGGCTCCTCTCACCCCCCCACCAAGGTAGCCTGGAGCCCAGGGGTCCTTTGCTGATGGGTGGAGCTCGCCGTGGTTCGGAGAACACAGGACCGGTGGATTAAAGAGGTGAATTGCTAAAAGCATCTACACCACCGATCTCTAGTCTCTGAAGTCACAGAGCAGTTTATGCTGCCGCCACCACTGCCTCTGAATAAGGCGAAAGGAAATGTCATGGAGTCGGCGTGGTGAGTGGCTTCAATGGAAACCGCATCCAAGGCCAAGAACAAATGGGAGTTACATAATGCAGCGAGCAGGTCACCGCACCGAGCCACAGCTTGGGGGGCCTCGGATCCACATGCATTTCCTGGGTTTTATAACTGCAATGGGGAGGATGAGGGGCAGACTCTGAGTGGCTAGAGCTAACCTCCACAGAGCCCTCCGGCTGTCTCCTGCTGCCCGTCTCCACACATGCCCCAGGCCACTCATTTTCTCTCTGTACAATGACAGAGACGGACTAAGCAAGCCCTAGGACCCTCTCTGCTCCATGATGGTGCCCACTGGGGGCTGAAGAGTGGGATCAGGTGTCCCAGGTGCCCTAAGCTGGTGGGGACAGATAAAGGCCCAGACTGTGGCCCTGAAGGGTAAGGTGGCTCTGCCAGTATACCTGGCACAGGCGCAGAAAGCAGGCAGAGGTTGGGCACAGGGAGGGTCAACATACTGGCCTCTGTCCAGTCGGGGCCCCCGCACAGGTGACCACCAGCATGGGCAGCTGAAGCGGACACGGGATGGGAAGCCCAGCTCTGGCCTCATCCCTGGGTCAGGAAGACAGCTCCCCTCACCCACACACCATCTGGGAGTTCTTCCTGACTAACCACACCCAAAGGAGGGAACACTGGGAGAGAAAAGGAAGGGCCGAGGGAGAGAGTGAGGCACTCTGGAAATGCCAAGAAAGCCGGTGGAAGCTTGAGAAAGGTCCTCGGGATGCAGCCTTGGGCACAGGCGCCACGTTCCTCAGGAGCTTGGCCCCCTTGCAGGCTGGGGTGGCACGCTGGGCACGAAGCCCCAGGCAGGTCCTGGGCAGCCTCCTGCTGCCCTTGCAGCCCCTGGGATGGGACAAGTGCTGTGGAGCCGTAGGACAGGCAGGGCCAGCTCAGCCTTCCACAGGTGGCAAGAGATTTCTGGCAGAGTCAAAAATGACTGCAGCCCAGACCCCGGACCTTTGTCCTGAGCGCATAGTGCGCTGTCCCTGTCCACCCCACTGCCGCCTTCACAGTAACAGCTGTGTTTCTGGGCTCCCAGGGCCAACACACACAGCACCCCCACCCCTGGGCCACAGGTGGCCAGCGACCTTGTGGCTTCCCCAGAATGCACAAGCCCTGAGGGGCAGAGTCAGAGTGGCCCCCGAGACTCAACAAACAGCCCCCAGAAAGTGTATGGGAACCCCTCTCTGCCAGTCAGCCTGAGGGGAGTTGCCACCCCCCAACACACACACACACACGGTGCTGCGGCCAGTGCCAGCCGGGCAGGGCTCCAGGGGCCCAAGGGGGACTCCCTCGTGGGGCCACCCACCTGACCCAGGGGCAAGGCAGTGGAACAGATTTTTTTTAGAGGAGACACTTGACCTTTGGCAGCCGAAGCCAAAGGAAAACCAAGTGGCTGCCGCGGGGAGAAGCAAGGAGGATTCGCCGGCTCCCAGCCCTGGCTTCCCAATGTCCCCTTGCCCAGCCTGCTGCCTCTGTGCACGGCTGCTTCCCCAACAAATCCTCTGCCCACCTGTGGACTCTGAGGCCAGGTCTACAGTGTACTTGGAGAAGGGGTTCTCCCTGCCCCCTGCTTCAGTCTCCTCCTCACCCTAGGTCACACAGAGGACATAAGGAGGCCCGGAGGAGGGGGCCAGGGGCAAGCTGAGTGCCCAGGAAGTGGCCTTGGCCTGCAGGGCCTGTTATTTCCTGGTTGCAAGGGTTGAGCGTGAACTTGAGTCGAAGCAGAAGGCTCCTGGAAACTCTCCCGGGCGGGGCAGGAGCCGGCAGATTGTTTCAGTAGAGCCCTCTGCGAAGGTCGGGATGGATTCCCTGCCCATCCCCACCCACCCTCTGCACATGCTTGGCGAGGGAGTGATCCTGGCAATCTCCAAGCTGGCATGCAGCCGGGCCCGGGGCTCTACCTGAGGGTGCGCTGCCAGCTGGGCCGGATCACTCTCCCTGGGGTTGTCCCATGTGCGTTACCTTACCCTACGCAGTGTGCTGTCTGCCCACTACCTCGGCAGGTGCTATCCCTTCCCCTATGGTCACAACTAAAAATGTCCCCCACATTGGTGGACGTCCACTGGGGACAAAATCATCGGTATTAGAGAACTGTTTTAGAGATGAGGACCCAGGAAGGCCTCCAGGTTGAACAGGCCCAGGAACCTACACCAGCCAATGCCAAAGCCTCCTGGGGGAGGGGAAGGATACTGAAAGAAACAGGCCCCACCTTCAGCTCCCAGGGGTCTCCCAGCGACTCTGGGGTGCTCATCCCAGAAGGCATGTCAAGTGCCAGCTCCCCCCCATCCCCCAGGAGGCAGGCCCGGGTGTGAGCAGGCTGAGTCAGCCAGGCCTCCTCCTGGTGACACCCCCACATCTCCCCTCCCGCAGTCACATGGGCAGGCACAAGGGCTGGGGGCAGGCACCGAGGGAGGAGCCTCCTGCTCTTTCTGGGCAACTGCCGGTGGCCACACCTCTTCTGCATGCCCCAAGGCTGGCAACCGTGCCAGCCACCGCTGGGAGCCCGTCACCCCACAGATAGGTCCCCCTGACTCAGCCATGCGTTTCTCATCTCAGAAAATATTTATTGTGGCTGAGTGACGTCAAGCGCTCCCAGGGCATCCCTGCCCCCCACCCTCACCCTGAAGCCCAGTGTGCCCAGCAGGCAGCCTTCTAGTCTGGGTTCTAGAATGGGCAGACAACCCCAGCATTTCCAAGCTCCCTCCCTACCCTAACTGCAGCGCACCTGACGTCAGCTCATTGCAATGCCCTGGACCTCGGTTTCCCTGTTGGTCCCTTGGAGCAGTTGGGAGTCCCTGGGAGCATTTCCTGTGTAATAAGATGTTTACACCGTATCATGTCATTCAGGAGATGATCCATGACGGAGCCTGTGGACATATCCTCGTGTTACAGCTGAGGCAGCAACGACTCAGAGAGCTGCAGTCACTTCTCCAAGGTCACACAGCCTGCAAGCTGTGCCAGGTGGCACGACCGAGGACAGGGACAGTGGTGGCTGGGGTGAGAGGCTGAGTGAGGAGGCAGGCCCTGGCTCCCAGCCCAGAGGGACGGCCCCCTGCCGCCGCGGCGGATGGATGGCGGATGAGTCTGCGGAGGTGTGGAGCCTGGGGGACTGGGAGGGAGGCGCAGCTATTAATAGAAACAGGGCAGTCAGGATGAGGAGCAGGTTTAGGGCTGGAAGGTGGCAAGTGCGTTCTTAGACACTGCCTTGCCCACACTAGGAGGGTTGGGCCAAGCTCAAGCCACAGTAGCCACAAAAATACCCGTACCACAACCTCTCTCTTCCTCACCCATTCAAAATCAGGTCCCCACCCTGCTCACCCTACAGCAGTCCCACCAAGTCCAGGACCCAGGGTGGAGACTCCACTGCAGGAACTACAGCAGGCAGCCCGAGGCCCAGCCTCATGTCCCGCCCTGGCCACTAGGGGTCACCACTGATGCACAGACTTGGTGCAGCTGCCCAGGGTGTTGGCCGGTAGGGTGAAGGAGGGAGGCTGGGAGTCGGGGTGCTGGGCACTCCTCCCCAGAAGGCGCAGGGAGGCGTGTTCCCCTGCAGTCAGGTGGGCAGGAGGGAGCTGGGAAGAGGCTGCGTCTCCCATCTCCCAGGTGCCTGGCTTCTCACAGGCCTCCACAACCCTGGGATTGTGATCTGTTGATGTGAGAACCCCCTTCCCTGCATTGCCTTGGCAACCGGAGCTCTTAGGGGTTGAGCTGGGGGACGCCAAATTCAGGCGCTGGGGCCTCGGGGTGGTGCTGCCTGGGCGCAGGCTCCCAGCTGTTCCACCCTGCGCAGCTCCCCTGACATTTGCGTCAGCAGCTCTGCCCTTTGACTTTTTATTCCCAAGAGAGGAGGGCGGAGGCAGCCCTTTGCCATCAGGACTAATTATTTGTGATTCGATCAGATGGGCAGTGGATTGGGGTCTGGCCTGGCTTCCTGCCCTCCGCTCTGCCTCCCCTACCACTGGCTTTATGATCATGGCGATCATGGCGGCTGGAAGGAACTCGGCAGGCATGCCCTGCGGGAAGCTGCACTTGGAAGAGGCCTTTGAGCTCCCCAGACAGAGGTGTCCCCAGCTCACGCCCAGCCCGAGCCCTGTGCCCTCCCAAGCCAGCTGCCCGCTCTGCTTGGGCTTGTTGGGACATGTCCCCAAGTGTGCCCAGCCAGGCCAGAGGCGCTGGGTTCCTCGCTGCAGGGCGAGAGGGGATGGTGCGGGGCTCTGAGGGGTAGAGATGGGGTCAGCACCAACATCCTGTGGGGCTCCCCTGCCCCCACTGCCGGCCCCTGGAGCCCCTGCTGGCATCTGGTAAACCTCCCTATCAGGTCGCAGCACTGCCGCCCTGCCCTGCTGGGCACAGGGGCAGGCAGCCAGCAAGCGCATGACGTCTCCCTCTCCTAGGGCCCGGACTATTTTGGACTCAGCCTTGGGGAAGCTGGGGGTTTGAAGGAACATTTCCTCCTGGCTCCTGGTCAGAGAGGAACTGAGGGTGGCGGGGCATGCGGGCTGGCTCCTAGGCCTTCTCAGAATTCCCAGTACAGTTGCTCCAATGTTCCTTCTGGGGATGCCTGGTGTCTAGGGTCACTGGGGCTGGAGCCCGGCATGAACCCCAAGCCCTCCACTCTCCTCTCCCCCTCACTAAGAGAAGTGCTCAGCTGTCTGGATATCATTCCCAATTAGCGTACTACTCCCTGCCAGCCAGGGGGCCAGGGCCATCCGCTGCTGCTGCGAGGCACCTAGCTCCACGCCTCGCAGGCTTTCTGCTCTCTCCCATGACTAACCTTTCCCAAAACACATGGCCACCGCTTTATTTTGCTGAGTTAAGGGCGTTAAAAGAAAATGTTGAAGGAGAGGTGGAAAACACAATACTCAGATACCAGCGTGGAGATTCAGTGCCCCCAGCAGGGAGGGCAGACCTCACTCTGCTGCCCTCATTTGCGTAGTTTTGCCCCAGGAAGAGGAGAGAAGCAAGGACTCAGCTGTTCCAGGAACCAGCGGTGTCTTCCATGCCTCAGCCTGATCCCCGAGCCAAGCACAGCTGGCTTGGCCTGGGGGACCCTGCCCCAGGGCTTTCCCTCCAGCCATCTGCACCAGCTTTCGCCTTTTGATTTTTGCTTCTTTCTCTGCCCCGCAATATTAGCAAAGAAGGAAGGAGGGTGGGTCCTATGCAGGGCATGCAACTCCCAGACTGGCTGTAACAGACCCAGGTCCCCATCCACCACCACCCTGGGCAAAGCCACACAGCAGACAGCGTCTCTGCGAAGGGGCTGTTGCCAGGTAAGGTGCCAGGTCTGGGGCTCAGCGTTGCCAGCACAACGGTCCCCTCCCAGCCGTGTGATCTGAGGCCAATCTCAGAACCTCCCTCCTTACGCTTCATGTGTCGTCCCATAAAATGGGTATATTATGTCCTCATCACAGGGCGCGGGTGGGGATGAGAGCAAAGTGTGTTTCGGGAAGCACTCCTGGCACTCCGCCGCCCAGGGAGCGGTGCTGATGGTTATTAGGGTGGGAAAGCAGTAAATGACTGTAGGCAGAGCAGGCCCGGAGCTGAGCTCAGCTGTTGGGTACAAAGGCAGGGCTCACACCCACCTGTGACCGAGGCCCTCGGGGCCCCACAAAGTAGCCATACCAGCAAAACCGAAAGCCAGGGCTGGCACAGGGCGTGATGCTCACCTGCCAGGGAGACAGGGACCTGCCACGCAAGGCAGAGGCTTCTGTCTACCCCAGGGTGACTGATGCCTACCACCTCCAAAACATAGAGGAGCACGTGGGAGGTCCTCCTTAAAAAGTTGCTCCCTTAGCCTGGCACTGTGGCATAGCAGGTTAACCCGCCACTGGCAACGCTGGCATCTCATATGAGCACAGGTTCGAGTCCTGGCCACTCTGCTCCCTGCTAATGCACCTGGGGATAGAAAATGCTTGCCCAAGTGCATGGGCCCCTGCCACTCGTGGAAGACACGAGTGGAGTTCCAGGCTGCTGGCTTCAGTTTGGTCCAGCCCTGGCTGTTTTCAGCCATTTAAAGAGTGAACAAGTAGGCAGAAGATTGGTGCCTCCACACTGCCCCCTCCTCCCTTTACTCTGCCTTTCAAATACATCTTTTTTAAAAACAGTGGAAGACATGGGTTGTAGCACATGAAGTTGCCCACATACAATGCCAGTATCCTGTAGGGGCACTAGTTTGAATCCTGGTTGCTCTACTTCTCACCCTGCTCATGTGTGTCAGGAAGTAGTCTAAGCGCTTGGGCTATTTCACCCACATCGACCCCGGAAGAAGCTTCTGGCTCCTGGCTTTGGTCTGGCCCAGCTCTGGCTACTGCAGCCATTTGAGGAGTGAGCCAGCAAATGGAAGGGGTGTGTGTGTGTGTGTGAGACTCTTTCAATTATAATAAATAAATAAATAGTATTTTAAAGGCTTCCCTGGGCCTGGCACGATGGCTCAATGGCGAAATACTTACCTCCCAAGTGCCAGGATCCCATATGGGCATCAGTTAGTGTCCTGGTTGCTCCACTTCCCATCCAGCTCCCTGTTTGTGGCCTGGGAAAGCAGTCGAGGACGGCCCAAAGCCTTGGGACACAGTACCTGTGTGGGAGACCCAGAAGAAGTTCCTGGCTTTGGATCAGCTCAGCTCCAGTGATTTGGTTCAGTCCAGCCATTTGGGGAGTGAATCAGTGGATTGGAGATTTTTTTTTCCCCAAGATTTATTTATTTTTATTGCAAAGTCAGATATACAGAGAGGAGCAGGAGGAGAGACAGAGAGGAAGATCTTCCTCCCCAAGTGACCATAACGGTCGGTGCTGCTTGAGTTCAGGGTCCCAAGGCTTTGGGCCATGCTCGACTGCATTCCCAGGCCACAAGCAGGGAGCTGGATGGGAAGCAGGGCGGCCGGGATTAGAACCAGCGACCATATGGGATCCCGGACACATTCAAGGCGAGGACTTCAGCCGCTAGGCTATTGCGCTGGGCCCAAAGATCTTTCTGTCTCTCCTTCGCTCTGTAAATCTGATCTACCTTTTCAATAATAATAATAATAAAGAATACATCTTAAAAAAATAAAAAGTCTTCCCTGTGGGCGGCTTCAAGGCGTTCAGCCTTCAGAGTGCCCATTCAGTGTGTAGTGTCACGGAGGAGCTGTGTTTAGGGCTGCCCTGCCCCCACTGGGGGACAAGATGGGAAACACACTGCCCCCTGGTCCCAGTCCAGGAGGCTGTCTCCTTGTCCATAAACTGGGTGGCTGTGAGCGTATCTGTGCTCAGTCTGAAGGAGCTCCCGGGCCCATCCTCCAGGGGCACCCCCAGAGAGGGCGCTGCAGTGAGGCCCGCCTCCCTCCCCTCCCCCAGCCCTCAGCAGCCAGCTGTCATGAAGTCATTGCCACCTTCCCCCGCTGCACCCCCACCCCAGCCACCCGCGCTGACATCCCATTTGGCAAAAAGGTTGGAAAAGCCGCTGACTCTTCCAGACCCTGGGTTCATTGACTGGTCACGGCCTGGCAGCCACAAGCTGACCCTGTGACATGGCCGGGATGTGGGATGGAGGGGGCGGGGTCGGGGGGTGGGGAAGAGGCCCTACCAGACCCTCCTCCCTCCTTCAACCCCCCCCCGGCCCCCACAAAGGTCATCTGTCCGTGCGCGCCCCCCATCCCCAGACCATCCCACATTCGGGGCACACCCAGGGGACACAGGCCCTAGGTGTCAGCCACCCTCCGTGCAATGGCCACCACCTGCTGCTGGGCCCCTGGCCTGGATCCTCTGCCTTCATCTGAGAAGGTGTGGATGGGTGGGGTGGGGAAGTCTCTGGTCTCTGCGGCAAAGCCACCTGCAGCCAGAGCTGAACCTGCTCGCTTCAGCCCACCTGTTCTTTGCTTCTTCGTGGACGTTGAGGGTGAAGTCATATAGAAAAAAAAAAAAAATTCCAGGTCCTTCAACGTGTCTGAGAGCACCCCCTCCCTGGCCCTGGCCCGGGGCTTTCCTCTTAGTCGCGTTCCAGGCAGAGGTAGTTCCAGCTGGTCCTGCCCCATCGCCTCTTCCAGGAGGACTTCCAAGATGAGATTTCCACTGACAACCCGGTGGTGCAAGGCGGTGTGGAGCTGTCCCACCACTGGGCCACCCTGCCTGGCATTCCTCCCTGGGACTCCCTGCAATGGGGTCCCATAGAGGGAGCCCCAGGCTCTGCGGAGGGGCTGTGCAGGTCAGCAGCTCCACCTGGCAGCGGGGAGGTACCCACCGACACGGGCTAGAAGGAACGAATGAACGAATGAAGAGAGGGGTCGCCTTATCCGGGCTCCTCCAGGACCTCCTGGAGTCCAGCGGGAGGGGCCACACTTGGCAGCTGGGGATAGCCTGGGCGACCCCGCCCCTGCCACGGCCTCAGCGCACCCGGAGGCTGCGGGGACAGCAGCTTCAAACCCCTTTGCCCCTGGCTTGGGAAAGGGCGTCCCTTTCGGGCTTTCGCCGCCCGGGGAAGGCCCGGCTTGTAAATCAAACCGGCCGCCCAGAATAACCCAGAACATTTGCAACCTGGGAAGCCAGGGAACAGGATCGCAGTAGCGCGGCGCCCCATCGCACCCGCCTCCCCCCCACGCTCCCACGTGGCCCGATCCGCCCAAGGGAGCCACGGGGAGCGGGCGACTCCGGGTCAACATCCTGCTTCCTGCTCGGCGCTCCCGGGTGCAGCGCCGGCGAGGGCGCACACTGGGCTGTTTGTTCGCCCTGGGCGGCGGGGAGGAGAGGCGAGCGGCGGCGGATCGCGGGCCCGGCCGACGGTCGGGAGGTAACGCGACCCGCGGTTATAAATAACCTCGGTCGGGGGCCCAGGGCCGCGACTGCGCGCGGGTGGATGACCGTCCCCTCCCGCCGGGCTGCGGGAACCTGAACCCGGAGAGCGAGCCGAGCGCGGCGACCTAGGGGGCTGGTGCGCAAGGTCAGGCCAGTTCCCCTGGGCTCTCTCCAGTGCTGGGGCAGGGGCTGGGGCGGGGAGACCGAGCCCTTCCAGCGCCCCAGCACCCCCAAGCCCACAAGCTGGAGGGGAGGCTCCAGGACATGAACCCAGGGACAGGGCCTTGGCTGAGGCAGGGAGCCCTGCCAGGGGTCCAGCCTGCAGCCACACCCGGCCCTGAGCCGAGGCCGAGGGAGGGGGAGTTTAGCCCAGGGTTCCTGGAGGTTTACAGTTTGTGGCTCCAAGGCTGGGCAGACAGGCACTGGGGACAGCCTTGAGGGAGTCACCTGATTGGGCACCTCCTCACCAAGTCCCTTTGGACAGAAATGCGAAGTGACCTCACCTTGTTCTAGAAGATCTTTTATCTCCAGCGTGTTGTTTTTTTTTCTTTTTTATTGGAGTTAAACACACACGGAACATTGCCTACATCCAAGGAGTACAGCTGGGTGAACTGGCATAGGCTGGGAGTGTCCGTGCAGCTAGTGCCAGGATCAAAGCCAGAGCCACACCTTGGAGCCCCCAAACCCCTCGGGACTGGTGACTGCCAGGGTGACCGAGACCTGCCCCATAGGCTGCCAGCCCCGACTCCTGTCACACACACACCCCTGCTGGCTTCTCAGCTGAGGGTAACCTCTGAAGCCGGCTCTGTCACAGGTGTGTCGATGACATTGGCCTGCACTGTCCCCGGCAGCCAGGGTCCAGCTGTCCCCATTACTGGATCCCAGCTGTATAATACTCTCACCTTTTCACCCATCTGACTGTTGGTAAGCACTGGGGCAGGCTGCGGGTCCTGGCTGTCGTCCACCATGCTGCTATGAGCATTCTAGGGCCTGAGCCCTGTGGGCTCAGGGATGCACCGTTGTCAAGTGTGTGCCTAGGATACAGACTGGAGGGGCTCTGCTTTGGGAGATATGAGGGGTACTTCAAAAAGCTCCTGGAGGACCCAGGATACAATGGCTCAATTGGCTAATCCTCCTGCTTCAAGTGCTGGGATCCCATTTGGGTATCAGTTCATGTCCTGCCTGCTCCACTTCCCATCCAGCTCCCTGCTTGTGGCCTGGGAAAGCAATATAGGATGGCCCAAAGCCTTGGGACCCTGCATCTGCATGGGAGACCTGAAAAAAAGCCCCTGGTTCCTGGTTTCAGGTCAACTAAGCTCCAGCTGTTGCAGTCACTTGGGGAATAAATTAGTGTATGGAAGATCTTTCTGTCTCTCCTCTCTATGAATCTAATCTGCCTTTCCAATAAAAATAAATACACATTTTAAAGAGAATAGCTGCTGGGACCCTGGCACAGTAGCCTAGTGGCTGAAGTCCTCACCTTGCATGCACCAGAATTCCATATGGGTGCCGGTTTGTACCCTAGCTGTTGCATTTCCATTCCAGCTCCCTGCTTGTGGCCTGGGAAAGCAGTAGAGGACGGCCCAAAGCCTTGGGACTATACAAATGCATGGGAGGTCTGGAAGAAGCTCCTGGCTCTCTACTTCAGATTGCCTGAGTTCCGGCCATTGCAGCCACTTAGGGAGTGAACCGGTGGACAGAAGATCTTCCACTCCGTCTTTCTTCCTCTCTGTATATCTGAATTTGCAATAAAAATAAATAAGTATTTTTTAAAAATAGCTCCTGGAAAATGAAATTGAGAGATGATTTGGGTGCTAAAATATTTTGAAATCCGTGCATTCATTTTCAAAACTTTCATGAAAAATGTATGGTCTGAGTTAAATTTTATTTTAATGCAAAAAAAATGACAGGTGTATGCTATTTTTAAAAACTGGAAAATACAGAAATGTAGATGAGGAAGAATCACCTTCAGTTACTATCTAGAGTGAACCATGCAGCCAGTCCACACTTATTTCCCAAGGGTCTCTTGTGTGTCAGACTCTGCCCAGGGTCGGGGGTGTGGGCTAGATCAGCAACACCATCACCAAGGTTTCCACAGAGCCCTCCAATAACCCTGTGACATCTGTCAGGCCCCTCTCCTGGTGCAGCTGCCCCAGTCAACATTGACAGCTGAAGCCAGCAGGCTGGGCTTATGGCTGGGACTGTGGCCAACCAGGCTGTACCCCCATGATTTAAAACGGGAAGTGTGAATGATAACAACACAGTTCCTTACCCCCATCAAGCAAGAAGAGAGCTTTAGAGCCAGGGGCAGCTGTCCTGGAGATGCAGACAGGTGCAGTGAGGGCATGGCCAGGTGCTCAGGGGCTGAACCAGGCAAGAGCGCCCAGCAGGAGAAAATGCTTGGGCCAGAGGTGGCTGCTTCTGGACTTTGGACTTTTTGCCACTGGCCACCACCGAAGGGTTCAAGCCTGAAGATTGCACTGGGGCCCCAGGAAAATGGCTCCTGCTGAGACCCTTGAGAACAAAGGGCAGTGCCCCGGGAGAGGGCTCTGGGGATTTGGAAAGATCTAGGCAGAGTTGGCTCTGGGTCAAGAAGGACGGTGTGGTGTAGAGAAGGGAGTGAGTGTGCAGGTGCCTCGACTCGGAGGTTTTGGTGAATCTCATTCTCACCTCCAGCACAGAGAGGTCCTGCTTGGGTCTGAGACCTTCTTGGAACTCAGCTGTTTGGATGTGAGCCTGTTATGGGGGGACCAGCGGAGGTAGGATGTGCTCAGCACCCACCATCCGGGCATTGCTCTGAGACCAGGGTTACGTGATGGTTGTAACCAAGGCCTGGTGTTGCTGGAGGACTGATGAAGTGTCAGAGAAAGGCAGCCAGGCAGTGGTTGGGCAGGGGAAGCTTCTGGGAGTAGGGCACTTGGGAATCAGTACCATGGCCCCAAGGCAGACCCAGGCAGGAAGCCTGGAGGCGACCCCGGCTGGGGTGCGCCCATACGTCCTAGGAGTCCAGTGTGTGTGCAGCCATTGCCTGGCCTGGTCTGTGCACCCAAGTTCTTTGCTGCTGCTCTTAGAACAGTCTGCAAGGGGCAGGACTGGAGGGTGCAGGTGGCAGTTAAAGAGGGATGCATCAGAGAAAGGAGAGGTCTGGCTCTGGGGATGGGCATCAGTCTGGTGAGAGGTAGTCTGACTCCTGGCACAGGGTGTCAGGGTGGAGGTTGGACCAGAGTGGCCACTGGCAGAGAGGACACCCATGGGTGCTGCCCCACAGATCCCTATCCTGCTCCTCCTCCTCCTTGTTTCCCAAGCCCCTCCTCATCTCCCCCTCTTTCTGCCCTTCCCTCTCCTCTCCACCTCTTCTGTTCCAGGATCCAGTGACTTCCCACCCCGAGGCCTGTCGCCTCCCACCCCGAGGCCTGCGTGGTCCTGGGTCACACACATGAGTGCCTTGGAGCCTTTGCGAGTATGTCTTCTATTTCCCATGCCTGCAGTCTCCTCCCCCCTCCTTTGGTCTCAACAGGTCCATCCCTGTTCCTTTGTTCACCACCCTGTTAACCAGGAATGATGACAAGGAGGAGCGAGAGCTTGATTGCTCATGGGACGCCACAAAAAGATGCAGGGTTCCTTGGAGAAACGGTCAATATTCTGAGACCGAGGCAGGAAATGTACAATGAGCCTGAAGCAGGCTGTAGTTCCAGAAAGTAAGCAAGGGCTTAAAAAAGAACCAGATTGATGGTGGCATGTCGCAGGGACACAGGCACCTACGGGGGGGAGCTTCCCGTGGCGGAGAGCTGATGGAGGAGGGCCAGGCTATAGCCAAATGTGAAGCAACACACTCCATGAGTCCATTAGAAGTAAGCAATGGCATACGTAAGAAATGGGAAAGAAAATGTCAATCTCAGGTATGGGAACTCCTAAAGCAGGGCTGCATGCCGCCCCACATCCAACCGGCACCCATGACAGCTACCAGGTCATCCCGAACAAGCAGTGTCTGGAAAGCCTTGACAGCCAAGAGGAGCCTCGCGAGACAAACCCACGGGGCCAGCACGGGCTGTGCTGGACGGGATCCTGGAAAAGCCAAAGGAAATCCAAGTTCACTACCCAGTGGCTCATCCGAATGGATCTGCATTGGCTTCTTTGGCGACAACACACCTGCCAAGCTAAATGTGAGGTCTTGATAACAGGGGCTACCAGGTGCCAAGGGAGGGAGTTGGAGGAACTCTCTCTGCTCTCTGCTTAGTTTCATTTGAAATCTAAACGTTCCTTTAAAAAACTCAACTCAAAGTTAAAACGCCCAACCCAGTTCCCCGCCTTCTCCCCCCTCCCCCCGCCCTCCGCTGCACTTGTCACCATCTGAAGTGCGATGTGTCGAAACTGCGTACTTTGCTATCTGGCTCTGCAGAACATAAACTCCCCACAAGCGTCCCTCTTCCCTGCTCTAGCCTCAGCGCCTAAAACAGCGGACAAACAGCCGTTGCTTAATAAATATTTGTTGAATGATAAATGGCTAAAGATAGTCGCTATTAGTTTTTCCAGTTTTTTTCCCTATGCCTGGATACCTTTATTATCATTTGAAAATAAACAGAAGATTACCATGTTATCTGCTCCCTTCACTTAATAGATCCTGATTATTTTTCCTTGTTACTCTGTCAGACGTCATTGGCTAGACGGTGCTGATGTCTGAAGACCCAGCGAAGGCTTTGGGTGCCTCTTTCTGCCTACTCTGCCTCGCTCGCTGCCCCTGGGGCAGAAGAGCTGGGGTGCTGCCAGGCCCCGCTGAGGCCTCTCCCTCTGACATCAGATCCGCGGGCACTGGATCCTGCTTGTCGGTGAGCTGGGTGCGTCAGAACCCGGGATTAAACAGCTTTCGAAATCCACCAGCTTGTCCTCGACCGGCCAGAGGGCCAGGCCGCATGCCCAGACCTCAAGCCAGCTTAGATCCAGTGGGGTACAGAGAAGCCTCTCAGAGTCGACCTCAGCTCAGCCCCCAAACCCATGGTCATGGCCCCATGCACTCCCGAAAGCTGACTTCCAGAGATGGGAGAAGGATTACAGGCTGATGGCTTAGAGAGACCCTCAGGGCAGCCCCCCGAGGGGCGAAGACATCTGTCCTGCCAGCTATTTCTCGGTGGGAAGTGGGCAGCATGGGTAGGCCTCTGGGTGGTTAGGGGGTGGCAAATATGGAGGCAAGGATCCCCACGGGGTGGGGGATGGGGAGCAAAGGGTCTCCTTCTTGCGTCGTGGAGACCCTCTGCTCCAGTGCCCAGCCACTCGTCCTCCTTTCTGGGAACAGCACTAAGCCCTCTGCCCCCCCGCTGCCCCCGACTCTGCCAGACACGTGAATGGCAAAGATGACCAGAACCGGAGGACAGGCACCTCTGTCAGCTCCTGGAGGAGGAGGCCTTCCTGTGAGACACAAGTTCATTCCCATCCCACCAGTCCTGGGGACTGGACAGCGCTGTGCTGGCGAGGGCTTGGGTGGGTGTTGGCGTGTTGTGTATGCGCATGTGTGTGCACACGTGTGCCTCCATCTGTTCTGGGGTGTGTACTGTGTGCTTTCCTTCTTGGCTGTGAGCTACCGTGGACTTGTGTGGGTGTGTACCAGGGTGTGTGTGTGTAGCATGGGGGGGGTGGGTATGCTGAGCTGCTTGTGTGTGACACTCCCTGAAGGAGAGGTGTGTGCTGTGCACTGAGCTTGAACCCATGCTAGTGTGTGGGGACCCTCAGCTGTGTGCCCAGTGTTGGCTCCACACCCCTGCTCCGGCAGCCATCGGCTGCCCCCGCCTCTCCCTCCCCCTCCATAGCCTCTTGGCAGGACAAGGGTTTGTTTGTTTGTTTGTTTCTTTCTTTCTTTCTTTCTTTCTTTCTTTCTTTTTTTAAGGGTTTGTTTTGCTCTGTTAATCTCTCCCAGGTGAGAGAACCTTTCCTGTTCCCACACCTCGTGCTTACTCCCATCTCGCAGTTTTAGCTTTCCTTGGCTGGGCCTGCCTGCTGCCTTCCCTAGCGTCCTGGGCCACAGCTCCTCGGCCCAGCAAAAGGCTTCTGAGCTGACCGCTCTCGGGGTAGAGTCACTGCATTGCTGAGCACAGGATGGCTAGATCATGAACCCTTGGTTTGAGATGATCACGCCTTGGGACCATCAGTAAGCCTTGGAGGAGCCTGGGGCAGACAAACCTGGGCTACAGGCCATGTCCCCCTAGGGGATCAGCCACCTCCCTGCTGCTTCTCTGGCCACCCGATGGATGTGCAGAGGGCCCTGGTGATGAGGCTGTGCAGGTCAGGGGGGGGGGGACCTGTGGCATGCAGGAGGGGCTACCCCTGTGGCTTAGGGAAGTTGGACCCTGCCCTCCTCATTGGAGGTTTTCAGGGAGCTCTGCCCATTGCCCTGAGAAGGCAGGGCAGAGGACACTTCTCCAGGCGTGCCCAGCACCTCCTGCTGAGCCTCCCAGTCAGTGGTGTGGGCAGCCTGGGCACCCCCGGAGGATGCCCTTCCTTGTGGATAAGGGGATACTTAGTATTTGAATAAACCTTGCAGGCACACCTCAAACTTCAGAACTCGCAGCAGTGGCCTAACTGGCAGAAGCTTGAAAACCAGTGGTCAGACTCCCAGCAGCACTTTGCCAGGGACACGGGGAATGGGATCCTCTCTAGGTCCCACCACGTTCAGGCAGCTCCTTGTCCCCCTTCCTCCCACAGTATTGAAAGTCGATCTTCAGCATGCTGCAGGTTTGATGCAGTGTGTGAGCCCCACCACGTCCCACACTGATGTGCCTTCCTGCCCCCTTCCCACTAATGCATACTTTGGGAGGCAGCAGGTGACTTAGCCTCCTCCCACACCTACAGGAGACCTGGGTGGAGTTCCTGGCTCTTGGCTACAGCGTGGCCCAGCCCCGGCCATTGGCGGCCATTGGCGGCCATTGGGAAAAGGGAAGCTCCTTTTCCCTGTCTCTGTCTAGCTCTGTGTCTCTCTGCTTTCCACATAAACAAAATTTAAAAATCACACAACACACAGATGCAATTGCTTTGTATGATTCATATAATACAGAATATAGAGTGAAAAAAAAATCTCTCCCCTGCCCTCTACTTCTTTATCCCACCCTGGTTCCCACCCCCACAAGGGAGGACTCCTCCTTGTCGACGTTTATGGATCTTAGGAAGCAAATGAGGGACTGGTGTTGTGGCATAGCAAGTAAAGCCACTGCCTGCAGCGCTGGCATCGCATACAGCTGCATGTTTGTGTCTCAGATGTTCCATTTCTGATCCAGCTTCCTGCTTATGGTCTAAGAGAACAGCAAAGGATGGAGCAAGTCCTTGGGCCCCTGCACCTGCATTGTAGACCCGGAGGAGGCAGCTGGCTCCTGCCTTTGGCCTGGCTCAGCCCTGGTCTTTGCAGCTATTTGGGGGGTGAACCAGTGGGTGGAAGCTCTGTCTCTGTAACTCCATCTTTTGAATAAATAAATAAACAAATAAAATGTTTTAAAAACACAGATGAGACCATGCTCTGTATATTTCTGTGATTTGCATCTTTGAAACAAGAAATGTAACCACCTTTTTTCGGCCCATAATCAAAACTTTATTGATACAATGACATCAAAATAGGGGATAACTTGTATACCTTATAAAATCAAACAAAATTCCATTGTCTTAGTAGATTCACCAGAATATCTGAACTTTGGATAAGGCTTTCCATGAGAAAACACAAATCCAGGGATTTGCATGGGTGACTAACGCTGCTCTCCTCTAAAGGAGCGGCCTTGTGGGAGCCGGGCCTTCCCTCCTGCGGGCCGGCACAGCACAGTGGAGCAGCCCACACCGTCCGGCCACGGCTGGACGCCGTGGTGATCTTGTAGCAATCTGGACATTTTACATCCACAAAGCAAGAGTTTGAACTCTGAACCAACCGTTTCTTTTTATGCTTCTTCTTTTCCTCCTCCAAGCACGTGGGCAGCCTGCGAGCCCAGCGTGGCTGACTGGCTCCTGCAGTGCCACTCAACGAACCAAGCTGTAACCGCCTTTCTATTTGAGGCATGACGTTGGGGTCTGCCCCGTTCTTAACAGGATGCAACATTCCCCATGCGGACATTTCTCTGTGGCCTTGATCACTGCACTGCTCACGGGCATGTGGGGTCCTATGTGTCGCCTATTCCAGAATCCACGTTGCGGGTGGGAAACCATTTTCAACAGATCTCTGCGGGACACACGTATGAAAAATGTATTCCTGCGCCTAACAAGCAGGAACCAGAGAAGGAAGGCAGAACGGAGGAGGAAGCAAAGATTCTGGGACAATCAGAGCAGTCTGCACAGCCCCCCACCCGCCAGCCTCAAGTCCAGCCGGGATGCAACCCCTCGCGTTTCCAGACTCCCCCTGAGCCTTCCCGGGCCCTGCCCAGCTGGGTCCCCGCGACTGCAGAGCTGCCCGCGCCTGGGAGGAACCAAAAAAAGCCGGCGCGTGGTGTGCGCGCGAGCGACGCGGGGCCCCGGCGCTGCCGTTTTTAGTGTGCCCGAGCCCAGAATACAGACTTCATCACCCCCAGGAAACGCGGCCATCATATTTTTGGTTGCATAAGCAAACGGAATTAGAAATCTGGAACGCGTTCAAGACCTTTAGATGCGAGCGCTCAGCGCGTGCGGGAGACCAGGGGAGAGACAGATGGGGATTAGGCGAGTTAAGCATCAGGAGAATAATTTCCTCTTTTAATTTGGGTTCCATCGACAAGTAAAACAGCATTAGCGCCCCGGTTACGTAACCGGCGCCAGAACCCAGCTCTGATAAGCGGTGGCCACCGGTCAGGCCGAGCCGGGCCCCTCTGCCTGTGCTGGCGCTCGCTCGCTTCCCTGCCCGCCTGCCTGCCTGGGCGGGAGGGCTGGGCCGGGCCACGTCAGCTGCCCCGGGGCTGCTAAGCGGGGCTATTGTTAGCTCTGCTCAGCGCAGCAGTTCTCAGAGAGCTGGCCACACAGCTTGCAATTTGCAGTCCCGGGTTTGAATTCGCTTGCTTGGAATTCGCTTGCTTACAGGAAGGGTTAGAGACTACCCTCTCTTCCCCTTCCTCCTCGCTTGGGCGTGCACTGAAGCACTGTGTGCGAGTGCCTCTTGCAAAGTCATGGGCAATAATACAAAAGTGGAAGCTACCAAAATGTTTGACAATGTAAATGGTGCCCAGAGAATTCCTGTTATAGATCAGGAAGAAAAAAGAAAGCAAAAGAGGAGTATGGTAGTGGATGCTATCCCACAGGTAGGATTAAGCGGAAGGAGCCTCTTGCAGAACAACACTGGCAGTGTGAGCTCATTTCCTTCAAAGAAACAAACAGTGTCTCCCAGGCAAAGCTCTCTCGTGCTGTACCTGAGGTGCACCTGCAGGGAGGGCAGCCAGGAAGCGTGAGAATGCCCTCCTGGTTCACCGCCGAAATGATGGAGGAGGCTGATGACAAGTGCCACGTGGGGCACCTGAATCTGTGCATGGGTTCAAGTCCACCTCTTCCTAGCCAGCTTCCTGGTGGCAGCTGATGATGGATCAGGTACTTGGGTTCCGGCCACCCACGTGGGAGACCTGAGTTGAGCTCCCAGTTCTCGGTTCCTGATTACTGATTTCAGCCTGCTCCAGCCCTGGCTATTACAAGCATCTGAGAGGAGTGGACCAGCGTAAGGAAGGTCTGATCTCTCTATCATTCTTCCCTTCAAATAATAATAGTAATAATAATAATAAAAAGAATAGATGAATGAATATAGCAAGAAGGAATCATGGAGCACCAGGGAGCCGGGAGGTACTTGCACCTGTGCCCGTGTGGCTGGAGAGGTAGGAGCCGTGGCTTCTTGGACAAAGTTCTTCCTCCACTTGGATTCCCCACCTGCTAATCCTCCTCGGGGTGACCGGGAACAAAGCATTAGTTTCTGCAAGTGGGGAGTTGCTTTGTGGCAGGTGCTGCACACAGAGAGGTCCAGCGGTGAGTATATCTGGTCTCTGTCGCCAAAAAGTGAACAGTTTCATGGAGAGGCCAGACACAAAGCAGGCGATTATGACACAATGTGGCGAGCGCCATGGGGGAGTCACACACAAATGTGTGGGTGCCTAGCTGAGGCGTCTGTAATCTAGGCTGGGTGGGGTCTAAGATGTGTTCCTGGAACTGGTGATACTCAACTTCTTTGAAGAGTGAGTGAAGGGTTAGCCAGGTAAAGGTGGGGGCAGGTAGAGGTGAGCTCTGCAGGTGAAGAAGATAGTGAGGTGGGCTGGGGGGACTCTTCAGAAAACAGAAGACAGAGAAAGTGAGTGATGCTTGGGCTGCCTGCCCCCTCCCCACCCTCATCCCAGACCATGGGAGCCTTGGGAGCTGAGGACCTGGACAGAGGGCACTATGGATGCCCAGGGTGCAGTGCTGGGACAGCAGGGGGAACAGAGGGGAACCAGGAAGAACGTGGGAATCCTGGAGGGAGGAGATATGGAGAGATTCAGGAAATTCTCAGGTGTGGGCCTTGGCTGGGGGGACCATGGACAGCGCTCTCTCTCTCTCTCTCTCTCTCTCTCTCTCTCTCTCTCTCTCTCTCTCGCGCGCGCTCTCTCTCTCTCTCTCTCTCTCTCTCTCTCATGATTGGGTGGGCCCCAGCAGCTTGGAAGGCCCTGGAGATTGGATGTGAGAAGAGGAGAGGCTGGTTTGGTCTTTTGCTGCCCAGATAGGTTCCAGGATCAGAGAAATCCAAAGGAACCTGTCAGGAGCAGGACTTGGAAACACAGGGAAAGAAGTGTACAGATATTGGCTGCGCCTTAGAATGTGATGGGCAGCGGCCAGAGACAGCACTGCAGTGTATAGTGTGGGTAAAGCCACTGCCTGTAGCGCTGGATGCTGGTTCGAGTCCTGCTTGTTCCACTTTCAGTCCACTCCTTGCTGATGTGCCTGGAAGAACAGAAGAGGATGACCCAAGTGCTTGGGTCCCTGTACCCACGTGGGAGACCCAACTCTTGGCTTCAGACTGCTGCAGTTTAGGCCATTGTAGCCATTTGGGAAGTGAACCAGTGAATGGTACAGCTCTCTTTCCATCTCTCTCTGTGACTCTAGTAAATAATTTTTTAGATTTACTTAGTTTTTATTCAAAAGACAGATTTACAGAGAGGAGAGACAGAAAGATCTGCCATTTGCTGGTTCACTTCCCAAATAGCTGCAACAACCAGAGCTGAGCTGAGCTGAAGCTAGGAACCAGGAACTTCTTCCAGGCAAGTGCAGGGTCCTAAGGCTTTGGGTCATCCTCCACTGCTTTTTCAGGCCATAAACAACAAGGTGGATGGGAAGTGGAGCAGCCAGGGCACAAACTGGTGCCCAAATGGGATGCTGGTGCTTGGAGGTGGAGGATTAAGAAATTGAGTCTTAGTGCCAGCTCCAGTAAATAAATTTTAAAAAGAAAAGAAGGGAAAAATGTGATGGGTGAATGCACACACGTAGTTATGGTGCTCCTTAGCATAGGTGGGGTGACCTTCCCCAGAGACAGGCCCCGAGGCGCTAGCCAGGCAGGTGTCAGGAGAGCAGAGTTCATGATCAGATGACAGGACGTGTCTCAACAGGGGCAGCCACAGAAAACACGAGGAGGACAAGGCCAAAGTACAAGGAGTCAGATGGACTCAGCGGGAGATGCTTTGGGTGGCACCTATGTGTTGGCTGCCAAGCTCTCCACACACTCTCCATTTGCATCCTCAGACCGGTCTACTCACTGCTGCCACGGGGGCTCATGGAGCACAACCTCGTCCCACGCTCTGCGCTGGGAAAAGGAAAGGCCACCCCACCTTGGGGGCACCTAGGCTCCCGTGAAGGTTGTCGGTCCCATTTTACAGATGCTCAAGGAGGTTGGGTAACCCGATCAAGGCCACACAGCTGCCGAACGTTGTGCCTTGTGGAACACCTGAGTACGCAAGCATTAGAAGAAACACTGGTGATCTGGCATTGTGGTGCATCTGCTTAAGCTGCCACCTTCCTCGCCGGAGCATTCCATTTAAGCACCAATTAGAACACCCTGCCTCTCCCCACTCCTCCATCCACAGGGTCCTCCTCCTGTGTCTGCTGTCTCCATCTGGAAGGGCTCAGCTGGTTTCCTACTCCCACCCCCCCCCATACTGACACACACTTGTCCACTCACAGCTGCCTGCCAGCAAGATCTGTGCCATGTATGGCACCACGAGGCTGGATTCATAGTCTCAGGCCAAGGTGGGGGGAGGAAGCCAAATGCTAGGCAGGGATGGGGATGGTGGCAGGCTGGCAAGTGCTCACCCCTCTGAAGGGGGGATGGATGTGAGGGCCCAGCTTCGTGGTGCCGAGAAACCAGCACAACATCAGATCTCCACAGCACTAGGTTTACACACTTCTCTTTTTTTTTTTTTTAAAAAAAAAGTCTTATTATTTTTAATTGGAAAGTTAGATATACAGAGGAAGAGACACAAAGAGGAAGACCTTGTGTCCAATGATTCACTCCCCAAGCAGCTGCAACGGCCAGAGCTGCACCGATCTGAAGGCAGAAGCTCAGAGCTTCTTCTGGTCTCCCATGTGGGTGCAGGGTTCCAAACCTTTGGGCCATCCTCAACTGCTTTCCCGGGCCACAAGCAGGGAGCTGGGCGGGAAGTGGGCTGCCACGACATGAACCGGCACCGATATGGGACCCTGGTGCGTGCAAGACAAGAACTTTAGCCACTAGGCTACCATGCCAGTTCCGGTTTACACACTTCTTTTCTTGGCCATAACAGGTGGTGTACCTGGTTTGCAAGACACAGATGTGGTGCATAAAGGACACTTTCCCTCCCTTCCCAGCTTGGACCCAGAGGATTGGGGAGGTGAAAGCCAGGGGCCTTATTATCCTGCTGCCTTCCCCCGGGGAACTCCAGGGGTTCCCCAAGCGGGCAACACATTAGCATCACCTGCAGAGCTCCGCAACCTTGATACCCAGAAGGACCTGGCCAACCAAACCAGAACCCTGAGAGGAAGAGCCAGGCACTGATATTTTTAAAAAATGTTTATTTAAGTTTATTTTTATTTGCAAAGCAGGGTTACAGAGAGAGGAAGAGAGATACAGAGAGAGATCTTCCATCCGCTGCTTCATTCTGCAAGTAACCGCAGTGGCCCTAGCAGGGTTGGTCTTAAGCTGAGAGCTAGGAGCCTCCTCCAGGAAGCTTTTCCCATGTGTATGCAGGGTCCCCAAGGACTTGTACCATCTTCTGCTGCTTTTTCCCAGGCTGTTAGCAGGCAGTTGGATTGGAAGTGGAGCAGCTAGGATTTAAACTGGCATCATATGAGACACCAGAGCTGTAGGCGGAGGCTTAGCCTGTGATGCCACAAAGTCGGCCCCAGATTGTTATTATTATTATTACTATTACTATTATTATTATTGGGAGACTTTCAGATCTTCCTTAAGCAAACCGCAGCATCAGCATCACGGGGTGGCTCATTAGACAGGCAGGTGTCGTCCCCACCCCCACCTCAGCCTCTGAGGGCGGGGCCCTCCCTGGGGATTCTGCTGAGCATTAGCGTGTGAGATGCCCCACCTCGGCCCAGGAGATGTTAGGTCCGGGTGGGGCCTGCGGGGAACTCCACACATCTGAAAATAACCCGCTGAACAGGAGACACCGCACCGAGACACTTGTGGGGGAGAGAGATCTGTGATGTGTCCATCCCCAAGGCCTCAGGAACAGCACCAGCTGGGCCTGTCTCACCTGTTCAGACCGAGACCTTCCTCCTTCTGACTTTGGACTTGGTAAACCTCTTCCCTTGGCTATGCAGGCAACATGTTTTGATCAGTCGCTACCCTCCAGTTCCACAGGCCAAGGCTGGCACGTGGCAGGTGCTCCCTGCACATCAGCTCCTGTCCTCTCATTCGTCCTTCTGTTGTTTTGATTTATATTCAAGGTAGCAGCATTGCCCAACAGTGTTCTGTGGGGGCGGGGTGGCCAGCTGGCCAGGGATTATGAATTACTGGGTCTCATCCAGTCAGCGCCGGTTGTTCTTACTTAAAGGCCTTACTTAGCCAGGGCCAGGATGCAAGGGGAAGTACATGAAATAGGAAGCAACTCGTATTCATGATTATATTCCATCTCCTACCTCTGCTATGCAAAGTGGCCTAACCTGTTTCCATGATGCTGTGCCACATCTCTGACTTAGCAAGAGATTGTTTACTTGCCTGTTTGATGGAAAAAGAGCTGCTGGTACTTTATATATGTATAAAATATGCTTGGTTTTATTTTCATTAAAAAAAAATCATTTATGTATTTGAAGGGCGGAATTACAGAGAAGGAAGAGACACAGAGAGAAAGCTTCAATCCACTGGTTCCTCCCCCGCTCTCCAAATGACTACAATGGTCAAGGCTGGGCCAGGCCAAAGCCAGGAGCCAGGAAGTTTAATCTGGGGCTCCCCCGGGGGGGCAGGGACACATGTATTTTGGTCATCTTCTGCTGCTTTTCCAGGCACATCATCAAGGAGCTGGATAAAAAGTGGAGGAACCAGGATTCAAACTGGTAATCCAACAAGAGATGGTGGCACCTCAAGTCCCATCTTCACCCAATGTGCCGCAACACCTGTTCCTCTGCTTGCCTTTTAGAAACGAATAGCATGTGTGTCCTCAGAGATGGGTGCTGGGAGTTCCCCAGGGATGCGGATTGGCCAGAAGCGTATGAAGATCCAGTCAGGTGGTGTCCTTGGGCCATCGAGTGCTGGCAGTTTTCATCATGGGTATTAACATTCTTTGTCCTTCTGCTGTTTTGATTTATACATTGTGACATAGTTAAAAAAAAAAATACAACTTACCAGGGGAGAGAAGACCCATTAGTCCTAAAGTCTTCCAGGGAAACCATCAAAGCATATGGCTTTGGGAGCCAGCACCGTAACACAGTAGCTGAAGCCACCTCCTGTGACATCCGTATCGCACCAGTGCCCATTCTAGTCCCTGATGCTTTACTTCTCAACCTGCAATGGCCTGAAAAGTCAGCAGAATTACTTGGGTCCAGGAAGTATTGGGCCCAAGTACTTGGGTCTGTATCACCCCCACATGTAGTTCCTGGCTCCTGGTTTCAGCTTGTCCAAGGCCCAGACATTACAACTACTTGAGCCATGAATCAGCTCATAGAAGATTTCCCTCCATCCCTCTGTCAGTCTGTAACTCTACCTCTCAAATCATTACAGGAAAATTTGTTTTTAAAGATTTATTTATTTTTATTGGAAAGGCAGATCAGATTTACAGAATGAAAGACAAACATCTTCCACCTGCTAGGTCACTCCCTAATCAGCCTCAGTGGCTGCAACTGAGCCAATCTGAAGCCAGGAACTTGTTCGAGGTTTTGCACGTGGGTGCAGGGTCCCAGGGCCTTGGGCCGTCCTCTACTGCTTTCCCAGGCCACAAGCAGGGAGCTAGATGGGAAGAGGAGCAGTTAGGACACGAACCAGGACCCATGTGGGATTCTGGAGCATACAAGGAGATGACGTTTAGCCATTGAGGCAGTGTGTTAAGCCCCATTACAATAAATCTTTTAAAAATGTGTCAAAGAGCTCCTGGGTCCCGGGCCTTACATTTGTTCCATGGCTGCTGGCTGAGCTCGGCCTCCCTTCTTGCACAATGGAGGTGACCATGTCTCTACCTGGCCGGCTTCCTGGGCGGCTAGAAATGCAAAGGCAGAGATTACTTACAGGGAAAAGCAGGTGCAGACCTTAATCTGCTTAGTCTGGGTGAAGGTGTTTCTGGAACTTTCCCAGCACCCCTGAAATCCAGCCCAGGTGCTCTGCTATCTTAGATCCTTGCTCTGCAAATGCAAGGATAATGCCCTCTGCCTCTAAGCAGGCCCCCACCTCAAAATCTGGCACCCAAAAATGCATTCTGGGGGCAAATCCAGGTCAGCCAGAACAGGACAGATCCATGCCTGGGCAACCCAGGGACTGCTGAAGGGCGTGAAATGGCGGCACAATGGCATTTGTCTCCAGAAGGCAGAGAGACCCTACTCAAAATGCAAAGAAGTCACTTGAGCAAAGGCCACGCTAAGATCCCACAGAGAGGTGAGCCACCCCAGGCCTCCACCAGACTTTATAAATGTCTGAATTCCCCCCACCAAGCCATATCCTGCTCCTGAGGCCGCTGCTTAGCCTGTGCAGCCCTTGGACGTGGCAGCTCCAGCAGGGGCTGCCTGGGCCCCAGAACCCTGGCAAAAAGTCCAGAAAGCCGGAGAGCAGGGAGAGCCTCCGCTCTGGGCTTCTTGCCGTAATCTGGGTTGGGAATTGGAGGAGCGGAGAAGGCGTCTCGGCCGGATCGTAAAATAGATGTTTTACAACCAGCAGTCAGCAAGCGCGGCATCTGGAACCCAGTAAAAGGGAGCCGGGTGGCTCTGCCACGCAGGCATCCTGTGGGCACCTCCTCCAGGGCGCCTTCAACTGTCCCCATCCATAGGTGGCTAACTCAAGGCCTGGAGAGGCCAGTTCCCTTTGGGGGCCCTGTCTGAAGACCACCCTCTGTTTTAACCCTCCCATTCTCCAGGTTGGCTGGGTGAGTGAAGAGGTGCTGTGGTCCTGGGGGTGTTCTCTATCCTTGCTCGCTGACCCCTTCATTTGTTTGGGACTCTGGCCGAAATTGGGGACTCCTGGGTCCCACCTGGCTCAGGCTCTAGGCCCGCAGCTTCTCCCAACCTGCTGAGGTGGGGCCGACAACCTTATCGGCTTGTATGGTCTGGGTGCGTCCCTGAAGGGAGGTGAAGGGCTGGGGTGGCTGACCTTGGCCCTACCTCCCTGACCTCAAGCTGGAAAAGGGCAGCTCTCCTGAGAGGCCCAAATTTTGAGGGGGCAGGATGGGGCTCCTCTGATTTACCCTAACTGCAGCTTCCAGCATGGACAGTTTGGAAAATGTGGCAGAGGCATTTCCAAGCCACTCCTGGGGCCACCCAGGAGAGACAGCCCTTCTTAGGCTTGTAGCTAAATCCCCTTGGCACCCCAAAGTGAACCGTGAACCCCAACCAGGAACCATGCCCAGTTCGGTTCCTGGGGACTTCCTTGTTTGGCTTTTTAAAAGACTTTCCTTCCATCATTGTGGGTTTGTTGGAATGCTTTTTTCTCCTTAAATTGTTCCTAGTAATGTGTAGCCCAGACTTCAGGAAATACTTAGTGAATGAAGAAGGGACGGGCAGAGAGCATGAGGGTCACGGCTGGCTTGGGGTGTGCCCAGCACGGGCTGAGGCACCACTCACCACACAGCCATTTCTGGCATCCCTGGCGTCAGGTGCTGGTTGACCTTTAGTACAGGAGCTGGGGGTGGAAAGGGAGGCACCCCCACACCGGGTCTGGGTGGCGGCCGCCGCTGTCAGCCTTCTCCCAGAGTGCACAGGGACCCTGAAGAGCTGACAACACAGGCAGACAGCTCTGCCTGGCCCGGGCCCTGGGGGACAGCAGGAGGGGGAGGAGAAGCAGAGAAGCTGCAGTTTTCCATCCTGAAAATTTCCAAGAAAGGGGTTGGTGGGGGGTGGCCCATCTCTGTAGACCAGGTCAGGGACCACCAGCCTCCAAGTGGTGATGGTGGAGGGGGGCGGTGTTGGAGCAAGAGACAGCCCAGAGACTTCAGGAGTCTTTGCAGTGAGGGAGGAGGCAGAGTGAGGGCTGTGAGCTGTTGCTTTTCCCTTACTAGGCGGGGCCGCTGGGAGGCAAGGCGGGAGGGGCCACGCTCTGCGGTTCTCCACCTGCCCAATCCCCTGTTAGATCCGGGAGCCAGGGGGAGGCTTGGACACAACTCTGCAAAGGAGCTGGAGGGTATTTCCTGGAAAACTGGCAGGAGGAGGAAGCTGAGGATGCCAGCCTGGCCCGCCCGGCTGACAACGAAGGGGCCTCGGGCAAGGATCTCCATCCCCTGGGTTCCGGTCCAGATTCTGTGATATGTGCCCTGGGTGATCAGGGCCAGACACAAGATTTTACCTCTGTGAGTCCCAGTGTTAGCTCTTGTGAAATGAGGAGGAATCAAAACAAACCCACAAAAACACCTGCTGTCTTCTGTTCTGCCGTGAGGATTACAAGATGAATCCAGCCCAAGAGAATGGAGGTTGCAGGTGCTCAGCACTTGTCATACTCGCTGTGCTGGGTGCACTCTCAGGGCACAGCATCAGGCTCTGTGGAACCGACTGGCTCCTCCCCAGCCGCGGGGAGTCCCAGCGCAGCTGAAGATGAACATTGCAGATGTCCAGGGTAGGGGTGCAGGACTCTCCTCTCCTGGCCTGGGTCATCCGCCCAGGGGGGCCATGCCTGCCACTCCTCCCTCCCTGGGCCATGTTCTGTGTTGTGAGCCGCTGCTGCCGGTTGCCGGGATGCGATGTGGGTTTTTGTCTGCCTTCCCCACCCCGTGCCAACCCGCCCAGCAGGCCCCACTGCCTTGGCAACGCATTGCAAAGTCCACACAAAGGGAAACTGCACGGGGAGGCTGGTTCTGCTCACCACCGCCGGCGGCCGGGGGAGGGTTTCCATAGCAACACTGACATCACCCGGCTCCAGGGACTGCAGAGTTAGGCCCTGAATGGAGGCGCTTGGGTGTTCACGCAGCTGCCGGCGGCAACGTGGAAGAAAGCAGCCCAGAGCTCAGCAGGAATGCTGGGTGACTGAGCCTTGCTATGGGTTCGAAGCCCAGCCCTGACCTTGACTTGCCAGGTGACAAGAAACCTGTCGGTGCAACCGAACTCAGTCTTCACTAGGCAGGGAGGATTAATGGAACCCTTGCCTAGGGCATGGGTTCAAGACATTATGCAAGGACCTGGTCTACCATGGTGGCTCCAGGTGCCTTCCAGGAATCAGTGGGATGCAACCTGAGTCCCCGATATAGGACCCAGGAGGGGAGCCCAAGATCTGAGGAGGAAGCACAGTTCTCCATGAGCACCCTCAACCTCTACCTCTTGGTACAGAGGATGCAGGTACGGAGCATCTGATCAGGAAAGCCACAGAATGGAAGCCTCCAGGGGCTCGCTGGGCATTGTCTTGGATGGGTGGCGGGGTGGGTTCTGGTCTCCTGTCTTTGAGTCACAACACTCAGGAAGCAGGTGTGGCTGGCCCCAGTCACACCATGAGCTATGATGGAACAGGATGAGGACAAGGGTCCCCTATGCCTGTTAGTGGGCCCTGTAGGTGGAGCTGCCTCAGCTCAGTGCACTGTGGGACAAACACCAACTCCCTGCGGGAGAACAGGAGTGCAAGGCAAGAGTGGGGGGTGACTTCTGAGCCAGCCAAAATTGTGAGAGAATTCTATTCAGGAGGCCTGTTCCCGGGCCACTGGGCCACAGGGCCTGAGCAAGGCACCTGCTCGCCCCGTGGCAGGGACGGAGCCATTTTCTCATCTTTTCCCAAGTTCTGGCTGATGACCTTTCCAACCCAGGACCCCAACACATATGGCGAGGGTGTCCCTGGGTCTCGGCCACACAGCTGAAGGCAACTGTAGGAGAAACCTCACTAGTTTGTGCCCATCCAGGCAGCCCCCAACAAGCTGAGCCCCTCCTAGGCTCACCGCAGGGCCTGCCTTGTACTCTCTAAAGAAATGGTCTCCTCTTCCATCAGGCTGGGCCCAGCTTCCACCCAGGCACCTGCTGGCCTAAGCTTGAGCTGTCAGCTCCCCTGGGAGGTGTAGGGGAAGTGGTGCTCCCCAGCCCTGCCGCCAACCCCTATGTTGGCAGCCACCTCCTGCCTCATATCACAAAGTCTGTGGACATTTTCTATTCTCCTCCAGAGAGCCAGAGAAGGCTACCCAGGATAGAAGGGGAATGGGGGTGGGGGGGACACCCTCTGCTACCAGGAAGAAGCTCTTGTGCCTGTGCCCCTGTGGATCTTCAACCCTCTGAGCCTGAGCAGAAAGGGGCTCACCCTGCTACAGCCTCCCGCCCAGCTGGGAGTGGTGTGTCATGGGTAGGGGTGGCCTCGGTCCAGTGTCCTAGGGTCAGCTGTCAGTCATCAAGTGTCCCAGGAGGGTGCAGGTGGGCTGGAAGTGGGAGGGAGAAGGAATGCCTCCATGTGAGCCAGGCACAGGCATAGAGCCCCATACCCAGCTAAGCCACACTTGCGTATCTTGGCAGAGCTAGCCTCCGGGGTCACCCTCAGCTACCTAACCCCTCAGCAGGGTGGTGGCCAGCCTTGGGGCCCTGGGAGACCAGCCGCACCCTTCTACCGGGCCTCAGATAGGAAGAAATTGGGTCAAAGGTTGGAAAACTTTCCAGGTGGCTTCCTCTCCACTCAAACACTGGGTTCCTGGCCTGGCGTCCATCTCCCCAAATACTCCAGGGAACATCTTAGTCCAATCCACTTTGTGCCTTAGCAAAGTACCCAGGGAAAGATCCTCCCTGGCTTGGGCCTCCAGGTACAGGAGGAAGGGGGCTTAGCTAGGGCCCCTCAGCACCAATTTATGTAACATGAGTTTCCATGAAAAACAAAGCAGCCTGCAATGGTGGTGGCAGCAGCACAGGGAAGGCTCCAGCTGTGGCCCGCTGTGGGCAGCTGTCCTTGGCCCCCCCTCCGTAGCCTTGGTTCCTCCTCCCACTGACCTCTGCAGATTCTCCAGGATGGACCTCCACCCCCACCCCCAGTATGGCCTCCGTGAGAGAGCCAGGGGCAAGCTGCAATGGTGGGGATGCCATGCTGCCTCCTGGGGAGTTTGGTCGGGAGGTGAAGGTCTGCTAAAGCGTAGGGCAACAGGCAGTCGCGGTGGGGGCAGCACTGCTGAGCACAAGCTGTAGACACAGCCTCACACTCATTCCATCATCACACTGCCCCAAGACCTGCTGAGGAGGGAGCATCATTTTCAAGGTCCCAAGAAGAAAAGTGAGCCCCAGGAGGGCTGTGCGGCAGACACCTGTTTTGCTTTGCTCATCACCCCTGAGCAGGGAGCATCACCTGCCCTGGGGGGCTCCTTCCACCCCAGGCTCATAGGAGGGGTCTCCTCACTCTGGTAGGATGTTAGCAGCAAGCAAGCACCCGGGGACGGGTGCGCTTTGCTGGATAAGGGGCAGAGCTAATGGCATAAGCACAGTGGCAGTGGTTCCCAAAACTCCCATGGACAGGTGGCAGTCTCAGGGCCCAGACAGGTTGAGCTGGGCCCAGGAAAGAAAGAAGGGAGGGATCCTGAGTCTTACTCCGGAATCGCTGCCACAGTTATGAATATTCTCCTGAGATCTCACGCCAGGCCAACCCACACTCAGTACAGAAACATGGTGTCTTGGAGGCTCCTTTGCTGGAAGCAAGGTCAGGCTCAGGGCAAGCCAACATCCAGCCTGGTGTCCCACTGGTCTCCTCTGGGCCTAGCCATGTGGGACACTAAGCTAGGCCCCTGGCACATCTGGAATCTGGGGGCTAGTAAATCCTGCCCTGTTTGTTTCAGAAATTGCTGGGAGAGCAGATGACAGGGGCATGCTGGCTCCCAAAGCCAGCAGACACGGAAGAGAAGCAGGGCAGCCCTGCTCCCTCCCCACTTGCAGGCGTTAGGAGAAAAGTCAGGCCTCTTAGACTCCTCTCCAGGGCGGGTCCCTCCCGGCCTGCTCTTCCTCTATGGTTCAGGACTGCAGTGACTCACAATGACCTCACGCCTCTCTGCCTCAGTTGTTCCTGCTGTAAAGTGGGTACAGCGGCTCTTGGTTGAGCAATGTCCCAATGACAGGCCCTCAGTGGTGGAGGCACTCTGTCATTATCGCCACACCTCCTCTTCCATCCTGCTCACCCTACCCAGCTAGAAGGACCTGTGGAAGGGGGTAGGGGTTCTGGAAGAGAATAGAAATGCAAAACAAAACAAAACAAAACACACAAGGTGCAGGGTAGCGTCCAGGGCTCGCAGGGTTCCATGTAGCTCCTCCCTCTGTCAGAGTTGGTGGCTTGTGCCCGGTCCCTTTCCACAAACAACCGCAGACAAGTTACCTTTTAACCAGCCCGTGGGAACCGGGGCCAACTCTGCCAGCAGCAAACCAGAAGGACCTGTTTACTGGGATGAACTAACCCACAAAGGAGCTGGGGTAGGGGCTGCCTCACACACCTCCCACCCCCGTGCTGGCTCCTGTTCCCACCGTGACCTTGGCAGGTCAGAAGAACTGGTGGAGGGGAGGGTGATGGGCAGAGCCCGAGGTGGACATTCCCAAGGACAAGTGGAGAGCTAAAGGGAAGGGGGGATGTAGGCTGTCTCCATCCAGAACCTACAGGCCAGGGGGCCTGGGAGCCAGGGAGGGGACAGGTCCCAAAGCCAGCATGGAGCCCAGGTTTCCCCTAGACCCAAGGGTCAGTTCTTCCTTCCCCAGAGCTTCCACATGGCAGATACCCTGGAGGTACAATCAGTGCTTACTGAACAATGGTGTGGGGCCAACAAGCTTGGCCAACACTAGGAATTCCCACATCCCAGATCCCAGGACCTGTGTCCAGTCCTGGCTACTTCGTGCTTCCACCCTATATATTAGATGCCTACTAATCTGCACCCTGGAAGGCCACTGGTGATGATTCTAGTACCTGCCACCTGTGTAGGAGGCTAGGCTGAGCTCCAAATATCTGGTTTCAGTCAGACCCAAGCTTGGCTGTTGTGACTGTGGGTGGGGGGAATGAGCCAGCAGATGCAAGACCTCTCTCCCTCACTCCATATGTTACTCTGCTTTTCAAATTAGTTAATTAAAACAAACAAACAAACAAACAGTTGCGTGGCTTTGGTCCTTCTTGTAGGAACCCTGGCTGTCTTGGATTCCAGAACCAGCAGGGAAGCGATCTGTGACATTATAGGACAGGGGCCGGGGACGCTGTTTAACTATTTGAAAACTCTATGCTTAAACATAAGATCAGACTGTACTTGACTTTCCTAGTTTTAAGTAAGCATAAATGATCAAATATTTCAGACATGTAAAAGTAAAGGCAGCCACATATCCACCGCTAAGCTTGAACAAATGCTAACATTTTGCTATATTCTCTTCAGATCCCTTTTGATCAGAACAGTTGAATGTTGTTCTGAACTGAAGGGCCCACCCCAACCCACTTTGCCCTCTCTTTCCCTCCCTCCTGGTGAACTTGAACATTTTCATGCATGCTTTTACATTCCACGGGTATCCCCAGCCATCTTGCGTCTGCTGAGACAATGGCCTGTGGCATGGGCATTGGCAGATGCTCTGCAGGATCCTCGTCCCCTGTGCCCCCAGGGCCTCACCCTCGGGTGTCTCCAGGACTGGCACTGGGGAGCAGGGCCCGGCTGCTCACCCCCTTTCTTCAGAGCTCCAGCGATGCCACGTAAAGTTTCCTCTGAAAGGCTGCTCCACTGTGGGCAAGGCACAAGCGGGCAGTGAGCTGCTCACCAGAGAGAACCCAGAGGCAGGGACGTACCTGCTCCAGGTCATCCGGCAGGCTGAACGACAGAACCAGCACATGCCCAGCCTGGACTCCTATTTTCCCTACCAGCCTGTAAGGAAAGACAGATGGGCACCCAGGCTCAAAGCCTAGAGCTCAGGGAGCCTCAGCAGGAACTGGCAGGGGGCAAGGAGAGCTCCAGACCTGTGTCTGACATGGCAAAAGGAGCCACCTGCGGCTATGGCACTGGGAATGAGGCCAGTCCTAAAAAAGATGTGTTTTAGGAATAAACTTCATGCCAGACGTGGAAGACAGGATATGAAAAAGGAGTGTAAAAGATCTCTCACTATTTTCTGTGTCAATTCCTTGGTAATATTCCGAAATATATTCTTAAACTTAATTTTACCTGTTTCCTTTTTACTTCGTAAGAATGTGGCTGATAGAAAACCTCGAGGCGAGGCCTACATTTCGCTCATCTGGTGTTTTCACTGGACAGGGCTGCCCTTGGCCTCACCGCCCAGTAGTCAGAGGCAAAGCAGACACTGGAGCTGGAGAGAGGTGAGGGGACCAGGAGTCTTGAGCTGGGGATGGACACTGATTGAGAGGGGAAAAGAAGCAAGTGTCCTTCTCCAGCCCTCTTGTACAGTCATGGTCTCGGCCAAGGGCTCCTCTGGCTGGTCCTTCAGGAGCCTAGCTTACCCATCCTTCTGCCCAGGCAGCAGCAGCAGAGCAGTCCGGCTCCACCTGCTGCTTTCTGCTGTCCACTGCTGAGCCATCCATTGTCACGGAAGGAGTCTCTACCGCCCCGCTTGGGTCTCCTCCATGTGAAAATTCAGTGTCAAGGTAAGATTCTTCCCACTGAGCCCTTCAGGCCCATCACTCCCACTTGACCTGGGTGCACAGATTCTCACACAGCACAGTGGGCTCACACCAGGCTCCTGGGGGTGAGAGAGGGCTGCTGGCAAGCCTGAATCCTGGTCAGGGGAGAAGCTCAGCTCATCGTGGGCAGGCAGGGGTGAGGACTGGGGAAGGGGGTTTCACTAGCCTACCTCCTCTCCCCCCCCACCCCAGCTCTCCCTACCCTTATACCATGGCCCAGTTCTGTGATTCCAGCCAATTAGTCTGTCATCCCCAGAGTTGGCAAAGCGTGACGCTTCCCCTTTGGAAATCCTTCACTATCTCCCGCTGCAGCTGGGAGCTGTCAGCCAGCAGCTCCTTCTCTGCTAAGGTAGAGGGAGAGGGGAGGGACTCGCTACCTATCAGAAAATGAGAAAAATGTCAGGCGCTTAAGTACACATGACAGATAATAACCCTTTCTCCTCGTAGGGGAGTAGAATCCAGGATATAACAGTTTGGGAGTTTTCAATACATTCAGGAAATAATAATAATAATACAAACAGCATCTCCCACTCCTAGACATATAGAAATGTCACCAAATAACGCGAATGCACCATGTCAACAATTCAAGCGACACAACAGCCCCCAGCCGCTTTGAAAAGTTGACCCATAATTCACCTTTCAGTGTGGGCCTTGGCAAGTGCCAAGGTGGGGGCAGAGGAAGCGCGCCCCGCGCCCCCACCCCAGCCCTGTGCACCTTGCCCTGGAGGCTCAGGTGGTGATGTCCTGAGCATATCCCTGGTTTAGGGAAGGTGGTCGGCAAAACTGGCCCCTCCAAAAACGGGGGATGAGGCGTGGACGTCCATCCAGGCTGGGAGCTTACTGTTTTCCTCCAGTGAACTCTGCACTCGAGTTAATCTAACACATGGCTCACGAGCTCAGCGGGGTTGTGCTGCCCAGGCAGGAGGCAGCCATGGACGCAGCTTTCATAAATGAGGGTAATTATGTTGTTGCCTGGCCTCAGTCAACATGGAGGAGGTTTTCATTCTCACGTGGTGACTTCTCCTGCTCACGTGGCCACAACGTTCCCGGGGGGGTTCTTGGCTTCCCCTGCCTGCCCTGCCCCCACCCAGACCACAGGCAGAAGCAAACTACCTCAGCATCCACCACCCTCACCTTTCATCCTCACCAGAATCCCCAGAAGTGGGTATTTTTAGAACATTGGTTAGAGAGAGAGAGGAAGCAGGTTCAGGTAGGTTGGCTGCCCACAAAGACAGAACCCGGAGTGAGCCAACCGGGGCCATGGGACTCCAGCAGCGGTGTGGAACCTGCCGGGTGACAGCCTCTGCTTGTCCCAAGCTGACCACAGCACACAGCCTTGAAGGTCCCTCCTCACTCTCTCAGGACACCCCAGTACTAGGCAGACAAGAGAGGCAGGGGCACCTGGCTGTGGATTTACCCCGAGGGACATGGGCTGTGGTGGGTGGAAGGCGGAGCTCTGAGCAGCCAACCCAGTCAAAGTTCACATCCCTGTGATTCACCCTCCTGACTGCCCGCCAGGTGGTCTTGAGAGTGCCTCAGTGTTGTCATCTGTGAAATGGGGAGAAGAGCCCTGGTTTCTCAAGACGGTGGAGGGAACGAAGACTTTACGGGCGGGAGTGTCTCCTTCTGTCTTTCCAGCAGGGCACAGAGGTGGCAGTGGGGACAGGAGGCTTGTGGCTCCAGATTCTGGGATCTTTAGTACAGGGACCTTGGGGGAGGGATGGGGAAGGAGTGAGAGAGCATACCTACCCATGAGCTTTGGTTGGGACCCAAAAAAGATCACAGCTCCCCAGGGGGCCCAGCTGTGGGGTGGCCCAAGCCGTACCAGCTGGGAGAACTTCCACTTTCACCCCAAGTCTCCCCCTTCTCCCCCCCACCCCAGCTTCCTCTGTGTGACAACAGTCAGGCCACAGCCCCGAAGGAGGCAGCCACCAAGAAACCCCAGGGGGAAAGGGAACAGGGTGGAGAGGTCACAGGTGCCATCCAAGACAAGCTGCTGCCACCTTACCACTTTGCCCTGGGCCTGCCCTGTTTGCCGTGACCGGCGGGGGACAAAGAGAAGCTGTGTGCAAAGTACTTTGTGTTCCTGTGGCAGAAGGCCAGCAGGGAGCTCTTGTCACCTGGCTGCCTAGGGATTCCAGGGCAGCTCTACATGTGGCCGGGGCACATTGTTCACTAAGGACATGGGGCGTGCATGGCACGTGGGGGGAGAGAGACCTGGGGGCAGAGAGGAGGCTTCCCTCCAGCCTTAGGCCCTGAACTGCAGTAGCCCCCAAGGATAGAAGGACTGGGAGGAAGCCCCAGAGGACTGGGAGAGTGCCCTGGTCACCTTCCCGGCTGGCCTCTGGGGAGCGGGGAGTCTGCCACTATTGCAAGAACACAGAGGTTGTCGGGCACAGTCTCCAGCCTGAGCTGCCCTGGGGCTCTAGTCCCACCTCTGCCTCCTGCCAGCTGTGAGAGCCAGGCCCTTAGTTTCCTCATCTGTGAAATGGGGTTAATCACTGTTGGGAAAATGCAAGCGGCGTGACGTGGGTGCTGAGCACGGGTACTGACTCAAACCAGACTCTGTCAACGCCAACCGTTCCTGATGACAATATCAACATAGTGATAATTCCTTCCAGAAATACCAGTTGGGCACCTGAGGCAAGGCCACGCACACTGCAAGGTACTCCTAGAGATAGAAAGATGAGTAAGACAAGACCAGCCCCTTGGGGAGGACACTCAAGGGCAGGGATTCTCTCTGAAGTCTGAGAGTGCTGCATGAGGGAGGCGAGAGGCACGCAAGGAAGGCTTCCTGGAGGAGGCTTTGTGCAGGTGGCTGGTGGGGGAAGGGCACAGCTTTGCAGAGAAGGAAATAGGTGTCATAGTGCTGGTATAGAGCACCCAGAGGCTCCCTATGGTGGGAGATGTCAGGGGCAGGAGCAGAAACAGGGGTGGAGGGTTGTCCAACTCCCCAGGTCAGAACAGAGCCTGCATGACCAGCAGCCATGAGTAAAGCTGGGGAGCCCAAGCAGAGGGGTGCTCTGCTCCATCCCCGGAGAGGAGCAATGATGGCCTGGCTGGAGCAGGTGAAAGTCAAGGCTCCTGTAAGTCATCCGGCAGGGGAGTTAGAGATAGCGAAGTGACTGGATGGAGTTGGGTCTGTCCTGGCCAGCCTGGGGAGGGACAGAGCTCAAGGGAAAGGGAGAGCAGCAAAGCAGTGTTCCCAGGTCAGGGAGCAGCTCTCCTCCGCACCTGGCCTTCAGGTCTCAGACAGGTTCCCAAGACGACTCTGCCCTTGACTGATCCAGCCTTTGAGAAAAGCCCCAAGACTCCCCTAACCGTGGCCCTTCCAGGCAAGGTTGGTAGGTGGGCAGCAGAGAGATTTAAGCTGCCGGCAGGGTCTTCTGGTCCAGGCCAATGGCCAGCAGCCCAGGCTTACTAGGTAGCCCCAAATGACTGACTGATGTATTAGCCAGTGGCTCACAGGCAGGCCTGATAACCCAACAGCGTAAGTTTTTTTTTGTGTGTGCATGTATTGTTTTGTTTTAAAGATTTATTTACTTTTACTGAAAAGGCAGATCAGATTTAGAGAGAAGATACAAAGAGAAAGATCTTCCAGCCTCAATGGCCAGAGCTGCACCAATCCAAAGCCAGGATCCTGGAGCTTCTTCCAGGTCTCCCACACGGGTGCAGGGTCCCAAGGCTTTAGGCTGTCCTCTATTGCTTTCCCAGGCCACAAGCAGGGAGCTGGATGAGAAATGGAGCAGCCAGGATTCGAAGCACTGCCTATTTGGGATCCCAGCAGGTGCAACGCAAGGATTTAGCCACTGAGCCATCGTGCGGGGTCTAACACAAGGATTCTTATTTTAATGTTTATGTTCATACTTTTCTGCATGAAAACCAGAGTGACACTGGCAGAGACAGAAAGGGACAGAGGGGCCCCGCGCCTAGTGGCTAAATAGTGTGTGTGTGTGTGTGTGTGTGTGTGTGTGTGTGTGTGTGTGTGTGTGTGTTGGAGACAGGTACAGAGCTGATGGGGGAAAGGGTTAAGTTACTCTAATTTTACAGATGAGAACATTGATTAAGGAGATGAGTGAACCAGTCAAGGTCACACAAGGACAACTAGCAGAGTTCCAGATCCTAGACTTTCTTTTCTTTTCTTTCTTTGTTTTGATTTATTTTATTTTTATTGGAAAGTCAGATACACAGAGAGGAGGAGAGACAGAAAAATCTTCCGTCCAATGATTCACTCCCCAAGTGACCACAATGGCTGGATCTAAGCCGATCCAAAACCAGGAACCAGGAGCCTTTTCCAGGTCTCTCACATGGGTGCAGGGTCCCAAGGCTTTGGGCCGTCCTCGACTGCTTTCCCAGACTACAAGCAGGGAGCTGGATGGGAAGCAGGGCTGCTGGGATTAGAACCAGTGCCCATATGGAATTGTGGCGCATTTAAGGTGAGGACTTAAGCTGCTGGCCTACTGCACCAGGCCCCAGATCCCATTTCTGAGTTCTGATCACTGTGACTGGGTCTCTGGGTAAACAGCAGATGGAGGAAGAGAAAGAGTTAACTCATTCTTCCCCTTGGGGTCATGGAGGTAAAAGGAGCAGACCTTTGGGAACAGACTCTGGACAGGGGAGATACAGCACAATGGGAACCCAGGGACAGCGGGGAAGTGGGCGGAGTCAGAGGTGGCAGGTGGAGATGGGGACCCCCTGGGAACCCAGGCTGTCCCTCTGCTGGCTGGGCCAGGCCTCTCAGCGTGCAGAACCCCGCCCCAGGCCCCTCCTCCTGTGTCGTTACCAGGACCCCAGAGGGCCCTGAACTGCAGGAGTGGAGGATGTGAAGGGTACCCCTTGGTCTTCGTTGGCTCTGGCCTTAGGTAGAGCAAATGGAATTCCTACTGGAGGCAGGAAGATGCCCTGTGACAGGAGCTGCGGCTCGCAGACTGTACCTCCTCCCTGAGCTGCTGGATCCCAGCTGCCAGCCAGCCAGGCCCCACACAGCCCCCTTTGTCTCACGGGCTCTGCCCTGGCAGGTTTTCCTCCAGAACCAGCCCCAGTCACCGCCCCTCCCCCAGCAGATCACTGAGCGCCCAGGGCGGGGTGGGGGAAAGAGCACTGGGCCGGGAGCTCAAAGTCCAGGCTCCGGCCTGTTACTGATTCCAGGCCCTCCCTGGGGGCCGTAAAACCTGTGCCCACTCAGAGGAAAGGCCGGGGGGAGGGGGCTGAGAGGGTGTGGGTTGTGGCTTCCATCCCCCTAGAGTGTGCGCTGCCACGAGGGTCCTGACAGTTACGGGTAGCTATGGCCTCCTCCACCTGCCCCCTCCCTCCCGCCCGCCTCCCAGCAGGGTTGTGGGCACCTGCGGGAGGCGTCTGTGTGACTGGTGGGAGTGGTTGACCGTGCTGCCCAGAGTCCTGGAGGAGCTGTCCTCAAGGAGGGACAGACAAGTCCAGGTCTTCTGGTTCAGCTGGAAATTCCAGCCTCTTAAGGATCAAGGGTCAGAGAGGGGCCTTTTCCAGGCTGCCAGGGAGCTGCTTTTCCAGCCTGACCATGTCTGCCCAGCTCAGCCTTATACTTTCCAGAAGAAACTGCTCGCCTGCTCCCTGGGAGAAGCTAGCTGGCCTGTGGCCACCTGCCACGGGGTGAAGGCTACAGCCTCCACCAGCCTCTTGGGAAGAAATTTGTCTTTCGATCAACTTTACTGATTATAACTTACGTGCAATGAAATATATGCCTGGTAGACAAACTGCTCAGTGAGTTTACGGATGCCTGGTGCACCTGTCACTTCCATGAAGGTCTAGAGCATCACTCTGTAGTTCCCCAGGCCACTTCTCAGTCAGTATCTCCCCTCCTGGGTTTCCGGCAACCTTGGACCCACTCCAGCTGCAGCTGGGATCGCCCGGTGTCCGTCTGACACCTCTCACTCCTTGTCATCATTTCCAGAGTTGTTTATGTTATTGTACCCCTAAGGTGTTCCTTCTCTGCTGTGGAACCAGAGTCCTTTAGGTGCATCTGTCAGTGTCTGTTGATCCACACACCTGGCTTTGGACGGCGCAGCTGTCGTCAGTTTGCGGTGCAGCTCGGTAAAGGAGCTGTGAACATCTGTGCCCAAGCCTTTGGGTGCGTGCACACTTTCATTGTTCTTGTGTTAGCAGCTACATGTGGGCTTGCTGGGTTGTATGGTAAGTATGTTTCACTTCAAACTTTTTTTTTAAAAAAGAGATTTGTTTAGTTTTATTGGAAAGCCAGATGTATAGAGAGGAGGAGAGACAGAGAGAAAGATTTTCTGTCCATTGATTAACTTCCTAAATGGCCGCAATGGTCAAAGCTGAGCCAATCCAAAGCCAGGAGCCCGGGGCCTCTTCTGGGTCTCCTACACGGGTGCAGGGTCCCAAGGCTTTGGGCCATCCTTAGATGCCTTCCCAGGCCACAAGCAGGGAGTTGGATGGGAAGCAGGGTTGCCTGGATTAGAACCGATGCCCATATGGGATAATGGCATGTTCAAGGCGAGAACTTTAGCTACTAGGCTATCGCGCTGGGCCCAGAACTTTAAAAAATGTATTTGAAAGGTAGCAAGAAGAGAGAGCTGTTGGTTCACTCCCCAAATCCCAGTAAGTCCCAGACAAAGCCAGGAATGGAGAACTTTACCCAGGGCTCCCTGCGGCTGGCAGGGCCCAGCTACTCACCTTCACTTGCTGCTGCTTGGCGGTATGTGTACTAGCAGAAAGCAGGAATCCAGATCAGAGCCTGGACTCGAACTTCAGCACTTTCAAATGGGTCCCCTCCCCGCCGGTGTCCCCACTGGGGTGTTTTTGTTGTGGTTTGTTTTTATTTATTTGAAAGGCAGAGTTACAGAGAGGGTGAGACACAGAGAGATCTTCCATCTGCTAGTTCACTTCCTAAGTGACCCCAACAGCCAGGCCTGGGCCAGACTAAAACCAGGAGCAAGGAGCTTCTGGGTCTCCCATGTGAGTGCAGGGGCTCACGCTCATTGGCCTTCCTCTGCTGCATTAGCAGGCAGCCGGAGCAGCTGGGACTCGAACTAACACTGGCGCCAAAGGCAGTGGCTTCACCCATCATGCCACAGTGGACAGTGGGGGGGGGGGTGGTTAAGGAACAGGGCCATGATATCTTAGCTGCTACCCCCAACGCCCACCACTGTATGGTTCACGTTCTGAGAGACCCCCCTAGCTGTTGGGCCATCTCCCACTATGTGAGCAGGAGGGAGTTTTAAAAGCAGACCCTCTTTGTTCTATATCCTGGTCTCTTCTCCCCAAGGACCAAGCTCCCCCTCCCTCTCTGGCGCTCTGGTGGGGCAGGCATGGCGAAGGTGTCTTTGGTCACCAGAACACATTCCTCCGTGCCCTCAAAGTCGCAGCCCATGAATGAGGCTAAAGTGCTGAGCAGGGGAGGATTAAGGGTCTATTTATACCTGAGTTTAAGCAGATACAGCGCAGGTTAAAATGCTATAATTATTTTCTTTTTCCAGTTCTTACACTCCCAGGAGGCTGTTTTTAAACACAGCTGCTGCCACACTGGCAGCCTTGTGCTACCGTCCCCCCCCCGCCACGCCCCCCCTCCCCATCAGGCCGTTGCTTCCCAAGGCCTTCCCCACTCTGCCCGCCATGCTCCCTCGTGGCTGGTACAGGCTGAGGATGGCGGCAGGCATCCGCAGGGCTGGGGCTGGCCCCTTCACTGTCTGTGCACCAGCCAGCTCTCCCCACTGCTGACTCGACCCATACTCTTCCACCCTGGCCGCATCCAGGCAGCTTTGGCCTCCCTGGCCCAGGAGGGAAAAGCCGGAGCCTGCTTTCTATGCCCAGAGGCCTTGAGGGTCACCAGGAGCTGAGAAAGCACAGACTGTGGAACAAGAACAATGAAGGAAACCCAAAGGCCCAGCTCTGCATGTCCACGGAGCAGGTCCTATGTCCCTTCCTGCTTTAAAGCTTTTGATGCTAGGCCAAGCAACAGCCCTGGCGGCCTAAGTGAAGACCCCCTTCACTGTCAGACTTCAAGATACCCAACGAATCATTCTCTCCTGCTTGAAATACATGGGGACTCCTGTCTAGAACATGGCTCACTTCACTGCTTGGTACTATCCTGGGGCATCTTTTTATGGAGTTATTGATTTATTGGAAAGGAGGAGTAACAAAGAGAGAGAGAGAGAAAGATCCTTCACCTATTCATTCCTTCCCCAAATGCCTGTAATAGACAGGGCTAAGCTGAGCCAAAGCCAAGAACCCAGAACTCCATGCAGGTGGCAAAGGTCCAAGCACTTGGGCCAATATGAGCTGCCTTCCCAAGCGCATTAGTAGGATGCTGGATCAGAAGAAGAGACACAGGTAGAGCATGCAGGTGTCCCAAGCAGTGACCTAACCCCCGGTGCCTCAAAACCTGCCCTGTCACCCCCAACCGGCTTATCTCACACAAATGATATACCCTGTGATATTGAAGGCTTGGGGTGATGAGCCTGTAATAGCACCCTGTTTGAACTATCAAAACAGCATTTAATCCCTTATTGTTACTGCTGCGGGTTATTCTATTCGTAGATTGCAAAATAGCTATAAGGTACTAAATTGGATCCAGACTTGTCAGCTAACCTTTACTCCAAGTGGGCTTCCTGTACACCTGTGAAGTCCTCTGTGGTAGCTATTGACATTCACATGACTTATGTTACAATTAAATGCAATATTGGGGGTGGGGAGTGGCACAATGGCTCAATAGGCTAATGCTCCACCTGCCAACCCTGGCATCCCCTGTGGGCATTAGTTTGTGTCCCAGGTGCTCCACTTTCAATCCGGCTCCCTGCTTAGGGCCTGGGAAAAGCAGTGGACAATAGGCCTAAGTCCTTGGTCCCCTGCGCTCAAGTGGGAGACCCAGAAGAGGCTCCTGGCTCCTGGCATTGCATCAGCTCAGCTCTGGCCATTGAGGCTAAGTGGGGAGTGAATCAACAGATATGTATATGTGTATATGTGTATATGTGTGTATATATATTTACTTGAAAGGAAAAGTTCAGAGAAAGATGGAGGGCTAGAGAGATCTTCCATCCACTGGTTCACTCCCCAGATGACCCTAACGGCCATGGCTAGGTGAAACAAGGAGCCTGGAACTCCATCCAGGTCTTCCACATGGGTGTAGGAGCCCAAACACTTGGGTCATCTTCTGCTGCTTTCCCAGGCTATTAGTAGAGTGCTAGATGGAAAGTGGAGCAGCCAGGACTTGAACCAATGCCCATATGGAATGTCTTTGTTACACGTAGTGGCTTAACCTGATGCACTACAGCACTGGCCCCTACTTAGGACATTTTATGCATCTTACACCTATGGGATTTTTCTGGGTTGGATTTTTTTTCAATTTGTTTAAAACTTATTTTTGATGATGTTTACAAAGTTGAGAAGGATATATGCCCGTATGGACCATTGATTAGGATGGGAAGGGTCGAGGAATAGGGGAAAGTGGATGAGACAATTTGTTTCCAATTTTCTTTTTCTTTATCCTGTATCTGGGGGAAGGAGGAGATAAAGGGGAGAAGCCTCACCCAGCATCCTAACCACCTCAATGCCCAGGGATGAGAGATGGCCATCGAGTGTCATTCCAGGATCCCCGATGTGGAATGTGCTCCGAGGGTACTGCTCAAGTGAATTTGATAGTTCTGGAATGCTGCAGATTTCATTGCTGCAAGCATGAGGAAATCCTTTCAAGGTCCATTGGCTGACATGGTCCACTTTAGAGTCCCCATTCACCCAGTTACTTGCTGTCAATGCTTGGCCGGAAGGATTGTCCAATTTGTTCTGCCCTCCATCCTCTGCTACAGTATTAGATGTCCTCTGCAGGCCTCGATGAATTGCCATATCCCCCCTGTACATTTGGGCATGCCATCTACTGCACCACCTTCAACAAGTGAGGAGGCCCAATTCTGACACATGCACAGATCTTGCTCTTTTCCCCATGGTTAGAGTTTTGAGTCCAGTGGTTTAGTTAGAGGGGTCCCCAAAGAAGCCTCATCTGAGGTGATCCCAGACCTGACTCCTGTGTGTGCTAGCCAGTATGGGGTCCAGCTCAGTCCATCACGCACATCAGCCTACACACACTGGTGGTTACAGTTGCTTGGTTAGTTCTGTCTCCATCAAGATTTTTGATCTTGCCCTAAATGCATCTGCAAATCCTCAATGACACAAAGATGTGCTATTCTGGATTTCAGAGACAGCATATATCAGCCCCCACACTGAAGGACTTGTACAAGCAGGAACAAGTCAGTCAACCAGGTGTGACATGTGAGTGATAGAAGTGAGTGTTGACTCTTGTGATGGTTCAAGGACGGGGGGACTGTCAGGAGTCCTTAGAGAATGGGGCAATCTAGACTGAGCCTCGAAGGAGGGAGAGAAGTCCCCCACGTGAAGAAGGCAGCAGAGTGTTCAAACAAAGCTAGGAGGGCCTGGCTGTGGCAGGGCTGTCTCAGTGCTGTGACAACAGTGTGACCAGATGAGGGAAGGCTCTGTGCTAGCAAAGGGAGGTTTCCTTTAACCTCAGGGTCTCTGGCCTGAAGTGTGTGTGTGTGTGTCGGGGGAGGGGGGTCTGCAGGGGTCTGCAAGTAGGGGCGGGATGCTGGCACTCCAGGAAGACGCTTTTGGTGACTGTGAGGTGGATAAGGTGGACAGATGAACTTGACGATGACAGAATCAGCCAGCAGTGAGTCTGAGTTTCCCTGAAACAGTCAGCCTGGACAGGAGGGGTGGAGTGGGAGCCAACCAAAGGATGGCAGGCAAGGATGCTATAACGGAGCACGGTCCCTGCCTGGGAAGGTCTCACCCAAGACCTGGGACTCCTGCAGTGGATTTAATGCCATGGACTCTGAATTCCAAAGGCTTCTGCAGCACATCCCCAAGCCAAATGGCCTCTGTGAGGTGAGGCTCCCAGGACTTGATAACTCCCCAACTCTGGGCGTGACCAATCCTCCTCCATTAGAGTCAGTGAGGCAGCAATCCTATGTGTGGAACAATGGCGGCCCTGCCGGAGGGAGGTTACTGGAGAGCCCCTGGCCATGGGTCGTGTAGGCTCTCCTTTTGCCTTTATGTATCATCCTAATGACACCCTTCGGGGAGGAACCAAAGCCGATCAACCCGATTTGCAAATTAAAGTTAATTAAAGGAGGAGATGGCAGCGAATGTTCCATGCCAACGCTGACAACTATAGTGTCCCATCACCCCTCCCCCCATCATGGGACTTGACTTTCCGGGCTTCTCGTTAAGATGCTTGTGGTGGCGTGGGATCCTTCCCATGCCATGTCCTACGGTTGTCTCCCATCAATGGCCATCAGACTCAGAGGCTCCCCAGTTTCAGAGCCCCATGCCACACCTAGTGTGAGCCCCTGCCAGGCCCTCCACCTGCCCCAGAGCCTTTGCCTGGGACCCATCAGCTGCAGGCCAGCAGCAGGAAACAAAGGAAGCTGCTCCAGCCCAACCCGGAAAGGTGTTAGCCTGAGCCAGCCCTCGATGTCTTCCTCCCCACCCCCCAAGTCTGCCCTCTCCATTCACCACCCTCAACTTGCCGCTGACCTTGCTCCTGGGCCCTGACTGGCAGGAGAGGGACCCTGTGTGCCCCACACGGTTGAGTGGGCCCAGTTGCTTTGTTCAGCAGCTTAGACACAGCTTCTAGATTGTGCTGATCCCGTTCATTCCTTTTTCTCTTCAAAGACAGGAGGGAACTGGGGAGAGACAGAATGGCCCTTTTCTCATAGGCCTATTGTTTGGGTACTGGGTTCCCCATGTCTGGGGGACATGTCCTTCTAGGAAACCCACAGCACACACAGAGGGACTAGTGGGAGTTCACCAAGGAGGCCAGGGAAGCATGTGGGCAGTATGTGATGGGAGCCTCACCTCTGGCCTATTGCTGTGCCCCAGCACCCACACATCACTCACCTGCCAGCCCATCAGGTGAGCAGCAAATTCCCCCAGGATTTAGGTGATCACCCTGTATGTCCAGACCAGTTCTTTCTTGCTTTTTTTTTTTTAAGATTTATTTATTTTTATTAGAAAGGCAGATACACAGAGCAGAGACAAAATCCTCTGTCTATTGATTCACTTCCCAAACAGCCACCATGGCCAGAGTTGAGCGGATCCAAAGCCAGGAGCCAGGAGATTCTCCCTGGTCTCCCAAGTGGGTGCAGGATCCCAAGGCTTTGGGCTGTCCTCGACTGCTTCCCAGGCCACAAGCAGGGAGCTGGGTGGGAAATGAGGCTACTGGGATTAGAACTCAGTGCGTTCAAGGCAAGGACTTTAGCTGCTAGGCTACTGTGCTGTTTCTTGCTTTTAAAAGGTATTTATTTATTTGAAGAGCAACAGAGAGAGAACAGAAAGAGATCTTGCATTTGCTGGTTCACTTCCCAAATGACCGTAACAGCCAGATCTGAGCCAGGCTGAAGCCAGGAGCCAGGAAACTCCATCGTGGGTCTCCAGCATTGGGTGGCAGGGGTCTAAGTATTTGTGTCATCTTCTGCTGCTTTTCCAGGCTTGCTAGCAGGGAGCTAGCTCGGGAGTGAAGCAGCTCAGATTCCAGGTGGCACTGTGATGCCAGTGTTATCAGCAATGGCTTAGCCACAATGCCAGGCCCAGGTCTCATTTTCTATCTGCCCAATTGCAAATTCTTAGTTCATCCACAGCCCTATCATTTGGGCTAAGGGCTTCAGTCAAACTACAGCAGTGTTCGGGTGTTGGCATGGCTCAGTGAGAGATGCCTCATTTCTGAATTGCCTTATTTTTGTTTTGTTTTGTTTTCATTTTAAGATGTGTTTGCTTTTATTGGAAAGGCAGGTTTACAGAGAAAATGAGATGAAGAAAAAGATACTTCCATCCACTACATCCACTGGTTCACTCCCTAAATATCCACAATGACCAGAACTGAGCTGATCCGAAGCCAGGAGCCTGCTCTGGGTCCCTCATGTGGGTACAGGGGTCCGAGGGCTTGAGTTATCCTCTGCTGCTTTTCCAGGTCGTCCACAAGGAGCTGGATCAGAAGGAGGGCAGTTAAGACTCGAACCGGTGCCCGCATGGGATATCCTTAGCACGGTGGGAAACGAAACCCCCCGAAGGCTGCCCTCCTGTGTCCGCTGTCCCTTTGGCCTGATGTTTAACACCCACTGGGAGCTGGTGTCCTCTTTGCCTGCATGCACGCCACACTGGCAGAGACACTTCATGATGGGGCGCTTTACCCTTGGCTGTGTGACCTTGGGAAAGTTACTTGCCATCTCTGTTTTTTTCTGTTGCTTCCCTGCCAAACGCTGGTTCCTGCCTGAGGTTGCTGAGCATTAAATGAGTGACGACTCACACAGCCGGTGGAGCCATACCCGTCAAAGAGTAAGCCCCACAGAGTTGGGCAGGTGCTTCCCCCATACAGAGAGTTCAGTATCCAAGTTCAAGTTCTATACCTTCCACTAAGGCCTTCCAGATGGCTCAGTGCTCCACCCACATTACCTGGATTGGCAGTGTTTGGTTTTTCTGCTCCAAGGAGAGCATAAAATATTTGGCAGAGGAAAGCTGATGATGGGAGAGCTGGCGCAGGAAGGATTTACTCATAACGCCCGGATTCCTTCGAGAGGATGTGGACCTGTGATGATTCAGCTGCTCAAGCAGCAGGAAGCAGAGGGCCGAGGGGAACTGTCTGGGGAGAACCCCTCGATGGAAACAGATTTGTATATCCAAGACGTTGCAGACCCTCATCATTGCTTAGGCAATAATCTTTGATCTTGGTTATAGGGGCAGGCATTGTAGCACAGTGGGTTAAGCCACCACCTGTGACCCCAGCACCTCATAGGAGTGCCAGTTGGGGTCCCAATTGCTCCACTTCTGATCCAGCTCCCTGCCAATGCACCTGGGAAAGCAGCAGAGGATGGCAGAAGTGCTTGGGTTCCTGCCACCCACGCAAGAGGCCAGACAGAGTTCCAGGCTCCTGGTGTTATAATTATTTCGGGAGTGAACCAGTGGATGGAAAATCTCTCTCCCTTTGTAAATCTTTCCAATAAATAAATATATATATATTTTTAAATCTGGCTGCATTATTTCCTATTTGTAAGAATCTTGTGTGTACCTAGGACTCAGAAGTGACCCCGTCTCGTGGAGCCGTGGTGAGGCTGAAACGCGATCACATCGAACAATTGACGTGAGCTCATTTACGTGCTGGGAAGCATCATGGTCAAGGGTGTGTACAGCCTTTGTGTCTGAATCAATGATGAGGTTTGTGCTGTACCTGGGCTTCATAAAAATCCTCACCTCCTAAGCAGGAACAGCATCAATCAGCCACAGATGTAATTCTCATTCTTATATTTTAGCCAGTAACAAAAAAAAAATAAGTTTTAAAAACTACTATGAGAGGCAGACAGAAATGGACAGCTCTCTGTCCATTTAAATGTGAACAGAGATTATCTCTGGGTGGTGGAGTTATAGGTGACTTAGATCCTTTCTTCCTTTCTTAATTTTATTTGTTTTTATTCTAAAGGCAGAGTTACAAAGACACCTTCCATCTGCTGGTTCACTTCCCGCTTGACCTGAACAACCAGGGCTGGGCCAGGCTGAATCCAGGAGCCAGGGTCTCCCTCCTGGGTGCAGGTCCCCAAGTACTCAGGCCGAGCTTTGCTAGGCACGTTAGCAGGAAGTGGGGTCCAAAACGGAAGCAGAACGGGCAGGCTTTGGGCTGGCACTCATAGGGGCTGTGTCTGTCGCAGGTGGTCACTCATCGCATTGCCTCACACTGCTGGCCTCTCTTTTCTATATAATAATAATCAGTTAGAGAGTTTCTATTTGAGAGGCAGAGAAAACAAGAGCTCCCATCCATTGTTGTGTTCTCGAGGGCTGGGGCAGGCTGGCACCAGGAACCAGGAACTGCTGCGTGTGCAGCAGGAGCTGCAGCACTGGGGCCCTGGCTGCTACCTTCCAGGGGCTCTGTGTGCTGTGTGTGCGGCAGGAGCCGCTGGGAGGGGCCTCCGCCGACTGTGATCTGCGATGCAGGTGTCTTAATCAGTGGACCACACTCTGGCCCTTAACGAATATTTTCAAAACCATGGAAATATATTTTTTTTTTAAATAAAAATAACGTTAAGAGATTTGGAACAGACGGGAATTCAGAGTAGGGACAGGCTATGAAACATGATCACGGAAAGGCCCAGGTCCAATCTAGGACGTGCTTTTCAGGTGGGAGAGAGAGCACAGCCTGTTCCCTCAGGGCTCAGGCAGAGGGCTAAGTCCCTGGGCGTTCAGGGTAGCCGCCCCGGGTGGTGCAGCGAGGATGGGTGGGACGTGCCAGCCTGGCGTGCTGGGGAGGGCCGCAGGGGGCGCATGCTCAGTGTTGATACAGAGTTTTCAGTAGGTGGCTGAAAGATCGTGTAACCCAGTTGGTGGAGAATAGTGGGCTATTGTTAGACAGCCGATCGACAAATAGAAAACCTTCCTCTTGGAGGCGTGGACCCAGAATAAGCTTCCAAGACAGCTTAATGATCCATCTCTAGTCCTTTGCTGGGAGTGAGTCACCGTGTATCCCATGAACTCCGCTCAGCCTCCTCTGTTGCCCCGCGCCTGCAGCACAGCGGCCACTGCCAATGGTGAGGCCTGCAGCCTGGGGCACAGGAAAAGTGCAAATGGTAACAGCACCCATCATTCCCGGGCAGGCCAGAGCCCTTTGCTTCTTCAGTGCAGACTTTGCATCATCAGGCATCTGAGGCAGGACTCCTCGTTCCCCACCGATGCGGGCGGTTCTGGACCCTCTGAGCTCTGGTTCGGGAGGTGGCAGGAGCTCAGGTCAGCTCCGCCATGAGGGGCCTGGCTGCCCGGCTTTTGCAGGAGCAAGCGACTGAAGCCTGGGCATCAACAACCACTGCAATGATGTCAGAAAGCAGAGGGAGAAGTGGAGGAGTTGGCCAACCTTGGGCCAGAGATTCCAACCCTCGCCCCTGAAGCTGTGTGCTATTGGACAAATCTTGCCTGAGCCTCAGTCTCTCATAGCTGGAATGGTAACTCCAAGCCAGCTCCCCATCCCCCAGGATGCAACAGAGAACTTCCTGTGTGTTCCAGGCTCAGCCCTAAGGGCCTTTTACACAGTTATGGAGTCTATTCGCAGCCACAACCCACACCAGGCACTGTAACTACTATTGTCCCCACCTTAAGGCTGAGATAACTAAGGCGGGGAGAAGCTAAGAGACACACCCCAGGTCACATACAACTGCAGTCTGGACTTGAACCTGGGCCGAGTGTACAGCTCCAAACCACTGTACTTGGGGCAGTCATTGGGCTTAGTGATGAAGACGCCAGCTCCCAGCTCTGCAGAGCACCTGGTTTCACTGATGTCTGCTCTGCTCCTGACTCCAGCTTCCTGCTCAGAGGGACCTACGAGGCAGTGGTGACAGCTACCTGTCCCCCTGGAGCGTGCCCCTGGGCCCAGCCTGGCCCAGTCCTGCTCATGGCAGGCATTTTAGGGAGCAAACAGGCGACTGGGAGTGCGATCCTTCTCCCAAACTCCATTCCTGCCACCTCTCAAATAAATAAAATAATAAAATAAAAGGAAAGCCACTGCCTTGGCAGCTCACTGAGGCCCACGGAGGCTGGAGGGCAGAATAAATTGGACAACTTTTCCAGCCAAGCTTTTGCAGCAAGCACCAGGAGATGCTAGCGTAGGCTATGTCAACCAAAGGACTTTGAAGGATTTCCTCAACCTTGGAGCAAGAAAATCAACAGCATTTCCGTCGAAACCACTTAAGTAGTACTCTTGGAAACTGCTCCACATTGGGAACCCTGGGAGGACATCGAGTGGCCGTCCCTATCCCTGGGTACTGATGCAGTTAAGCTGTTGGACATGGTCCTCTGCCCTTCTCTCCTCCTCCTCCCCCAGATATGGGAAGAAGAAAAAAATCGGAAGCAATTGTCTCATTCATTTCCCTCCATTCTTCAGCCCTTCCCACCCTGATCAGTGGTCTATGTGGGCATACATCCTTCTTAACTATGTAAACATCATAAAAAATAATTTCTTAACAAAAGAAAAAAATAGAGCCACCACACTTTCTACCCTGCACAAGCTGGGAGATGCTCTAAAGAGCCAGGCTCCCTGCTTTCAGCTGTGACTAACAACTCCAGAGCACTGAGTTGAATTTCCTGGGCCCTGCTCATGACATAGGTCTGTCGCTGCCAGGGTTTTAGTGCAGGATATAGTGGCGGTGGCAATTCTGTCTGATGTTCTGAACAAACCACCGGTGTGAAGGCAGTGAGATCCAGGGAGCCGCAGAGCCTCCCCTCAGTCCAGGAGTTCCTAAGCTAAGGCCAAAACTCCTCCCATTCCAACATTTCCAGTGCAGGCTTTTGGGGCCTTGAAGAGAAGTAAGGTGATATGGCAGTTGAGAACTGGACTCTAGAATCTGGGTTCAAAGCCTGCTTCCATCACGTCTCTGCTGTGGGACCTTGGACAAGTAACTTTGCCTCAATGGACCTGGGGTGGCTCCTCTGTGAACTGCATGTGACAACCGCATGCATGTTTCCAGGGACATGCACGTTACACATGGACGAAGACACAGGACAGAGGCCTTCGACTCACTCAACAGTTAAGAAAGCAGCAAGGCCTGGGATGGCGGTGGCGGACAGGACTGCAGGTTTGTGTTGCCTGGAGGCAGCACGGTACCCAAGAGCCAGAAGCAGGTGGCATAATTGTTCACGTTGGACCTGAGCAGGAAACAAACACAAAAGAAAGCCTCCCCAGAGGGTGGAGTGAGGCCTGGGATGGGGACACACAGATAAACAGGGGGAACAGCTGGATGATCAGGGGTGAGGGCTGGAAGTCCAGGACTGGGTGGCAGCTGGCTGGCCTTCCGTGAAGATGAGGTAAGGATTTAGCAGAAGGGCTACAAGGCCTGGGAAGGAATTTTGAAATGGGCCCTGCCTCCTGGGTGACAGGGGTCAGGGAGATACCTTGTTAGCTGACAGGGTTGGGATCAACCAGCCAGTCTAGGGTGCTAGCCGTGTTTGTCAGAGACGGCACCTACTAACAAGTGAATCTTCTTAAGTCTTTGTGGCCATCCCTGGGCCAGGACTGCCATGGGTGAAGCATTGGCCTCAGGCACAAAATGAAAAGTACAGCAAAAAAACTCCATAATCAAGATAAATACTATTTGAAAAAAAAATATTTCTTTGAAAGGCAGAGTGACAGAAACGGAGAGATGGGGCTGGGAGGTGGGACAAGGTGGAAACACACATACAATAGAGAGAGGGAGATCTTCTATCTATTGGTTTCCTCCCCAAATGGTCGCAACGACCAGGGTTGGGCCAGGCTGAAGCCAAGAACTGAGCTACCGAGCACTTTGACGCACCTCTGTGTGGGACAGCAACAAGCGTCCAGTGGAAACCACCAGGCTGGTCAGAGCAGGGAGAGTCAAATCACGACACTGGGCAGGTACCCATGGGCAAGAGGTCAGGCTAGGTGAGGAGTCAATTAGTGTAGGTAAACATTCATGGCAGGGCTTGGCTCAAAGTGTTCACGACACAGATGTCACTGGTGCTGTTGATGATGATCCTATTTTGTCAGCCATATGAGAACTGGTTTAACTTCCAGCTGTTCCACTTCCCATCCAGCTCCCTGCTAATGGCTTGGGAAAGCAGTGGAGGATGGCTCAAGTCCTCTCTCTGAACCCACATGGAAGACCCAGAAGAAGCTCCTGGCTTCGGCCTGGCTCAGCCCTGGCTGAAGGGAGTGAACCCAGCAGGTGGAAAATTTTCTCTCTATATATATAAGTTTTTCAAAAGAAACAAATAAATTTATTTACAAAATCCACTTTTTCAATAGTTTGTATAAGTTCTCAGTTTGGAACTGGTGGACAAAAGCCTTGTCAGGAGCAGCGCTCAAGGGCACACCTTAGTGTGAACTTTTTCCTCCTGAACTTTTTCTTCCAAGGAACATGGCAGAGGCTCAACAGACAGCAGCCAGCAACCAGTAGTCAGGAGCCAGCTTCCAGGAGCCAGCAGTCAGAAGCCAGGAGCCAGCAGCCAGCAACCAGTAGTCAGAAGCCAGCAACCAGCAGTCAGAAGTCAGGAGCCAGGAGCCCTGAAGCTCTTTAAAGCACTGAGTGTTGGTCCTGGCCCTGAGCTTGGCAGTGACCTGAACTTTCCATATCTTCACAGCTGTGGGATCCTCTGAATCTCTCTCTGGAGGTGATTGCTTTCTTACTTTTAGCCCAACAACTCCCACCCCATCCCAGAGCCCCCTGGGACCTCTTCTACCTACAGTCCTCTGGCCATGCGGACCTGACACCTGAGCTTATTGTGTGTAGTTTGATCTTTGGTACTCTTTAAGGATTCTGGCTGGACCCTGCCTGCTGGCACATCCTGCTGTTGCCCACTTTTGAGTGAACACCAGCCCAGTTGTCACCCAGCATCTCAGTCTGGGCCTCAGTCATTCACAACTTGCGCATAATGTTAGAGCTTAGATCAGTTCTCATAGCCAATGAGATATGTAAGGAGCCTGCATTTTGCCTGTCTGCTCTCCTTTATGGATTTGGCTGGAATGTCTCCAGGGGGACGAGGGTGAGATGGAGAAGACCAAGTTTCAAGCTGAGACACAATCTGCAAGAAAAAATTAGGGCCCAGGGTGAAGAGCTAAATGAGTAATTAGCCCCGATCTAGGTTAACATCTGTCGCTTGGATGTATCTGTAAGCTGTCTATGATTAAGTAATGATTATCTTTTCTTTTTAAAAAATTTAGTTATTTGGAAGGAGAGCAACACAGAAAGATGGAAAGACAAAGATGAGATAAGGCAGAGAAAAAGAGAGAGTGAGGAAGAGAGAGAGAACCTTTCATCTGTTGTTAACAGGCCGGAGCTAGGAGGCAAGAACTTTGTTCTTGCACATGGATGGGGGACCCAAGCACTTGGGCCATCCTCTGCTGACTTCTTGGGCACATTAACAAGAAGCTGGATCAGAAGCAGAGCACCTGGAGCATGGCCCAGTGTAGCAAAATGGGATGCTGGCATTTTAAGTTGTCACACCACAACACTAGCTCCTGTGCATTTTTTAAAAAAGAAACATGTAATACTTTGTCCCCAAAAATACCTTAAAAATGTATTTATCTGAGAGACAGAATTCCCATCTCCTAGTTCACCCCCAAAAACTTGAATAGTAAGGACCGAGATGAGTCTAGAACCAGAATCCTAAAACCCCACCCAGGTCTCCTTCTTGGGTTGCAGGGACCCAAATACTTGTACCACCCACCACGGCCTCCCAGGGCCTACATTATCAGGAAGCCAGAGCCAGTGATCTGATGAAGGCACTGTGATGGGGCACGTGGTGTTTCTTACCACCAGGCTAAATGCCTTCTGCTTACATGGTCCTCTAACCTTTTATTTTCTGTCCATTCTAGTTCTCCTTGTCACCCCAGAAAAAGCTCCCCCACTGGAGTCCAACCACCACAGATTTGCTGCTTGAATTTGGTTTTCCCGCTCAGCTCTCATCTCCTGATCAAGTGCGTGGACAGGCACCTTGAGAGATTCCAAGACCATGGACCCCACCTGCAGAGGGACTTTAGTCTAAAG